>NC_133544.1:87005000-97005000 GCF_048773025.1 Camelus bactrianus
CTGCAGGAAAACACGAGGATGGAAGTTTTATGATTCTGGATATCAGAAATGGCAACGATTTCCCTACAAAATCCAGTAAACAAACATTACAAAGCCAGAGGAATTACTATGATGAAGCTTAATTGGCTGCAATATTTATTGGAGACAGGCTGTTTTCCCCTACCATTTTCCAAGTGGTATTTAGGTGTCTGCATTTCTAACGAGAAAGTTCCCATTGGTGGGCAGGTTTAGCAAGGACAGGAAAAGATCTGCAGTATTTAAATGGATAACATCAATCATTAAATTAAAACAGATCATGACGTTCGTTGAAAGCGCTGATAAATTCAGAACAAGATGCTTCACGGAGACCATTATGCAGATTATAAAATTAAACAGACACAGAAAAGGGACCTTTTTATCCTGCAGGGGCATTTGGAAATTCAGGGCCAGGGCAAACATTTCATTTGATTTCATTTTTCTAATAGTTCAAACTAGCTGATTCATCAAAGTGAACCAAGTCCATATCCATAAACCATGGGGCAAGGATTCCCCTTGGCTTCTCTTGTCACCTTACTGCAAACTGACAGGTTTGTAGGGCATTATTACCGGGCCTGATGCCTATCAGTTGCTCCCTTTTCCTAAATCTTAAAAAAAATCTTTTTAACTTTTCTTTTTTAATCTACTCTTTTAAACTAACACATGAAGGCAATTTGAAAAGACCACTCACCATGTAATAGTTTACTGGCGTGGGTCAGCGTACACATGTCATGGTAAGCCCTAAGTCTCTGGTCCTGCTTTTTTCTTTCTTTATTTGAGGAAACCTACTTCGTGAGAAGCCTTCCCTGAATAGCAGTAAGTCCTGCAAACTGGGCAAAGTGAAGACATAGAAGCGACCAGGATCGCGGGCTGAACTCTGGGGTACTTACTCTGGAGGAACACGCTGAGTCCTACATTTTTTCCTTTCAGTGCCACATGCGTGCCGTACCTGCCCCGGGTGTAGCAGATGGAGGAAACCATCCAGCACCATGGAGACGACCTGACCAGCAGGACCCCATCATCTCCTTGCAGGGAAGCAGATGGAGTGCCAGAAAAGCTTAGGACTTGGAAATAAGACACACCCAGGTTCTACTCTCCCTTGGCCTTCATGAGTGGCTTATAGTAACTTCATCTTTCTGAACCATCGCTTCTTTTTCTGAATGCGGATGATCGTGCCCCGCTGGCAGGTTGTTGTGTCAATCAGTCATATCTGCAGGTGCTCAACTCAGTGCCAGGCTCATGAGAGACCAGCGCAAATGCCCATGATTGTTAGCACTATTAATTCTCCCAAGGAAGACTGTCAGAAATTTTACCATTGGAGAGTCACTCCTTTGAGGTAAACACCACTGTCTCAAGGCTTCTTTTTTTTTAAGCTGAAGTATAGTCAATTTACAATGCTGTGTTAATTTCTGGTGTGCAGCATGGTGACTCAGTTATACATATATATTCCTTTTCATATTCTTTTCCATTATAGGCCATTACAAGGTATTTAATATAGTGCCCCATGCTATACAGTAGGACCTTGTTGTTTATCTATTTTATATATAGTAGTTAGTATCTGCAAATCCAGAAATCTCAATTTATCCCTTCCCACTCCCTTTCCCCTGGTAACCATAAGTTCGTTTTCTATGTCTGTGAGTCTGTTAGTGTTTTGTAAGTAAGTTCACTTGCGTCCGCATTTTTTTTTTTTTAGATTCCACATATAAGTAATATCAAAATGTATTTTTCAAGGTTTCTTTTTTAAAATGCAAAATACATACTTTGAAAAGGGGGTAGCAGATAAAGTCAGCATTGGTCACCAAAGCCTTTGTGTGAGTTAATGTATCAGCTCCCTTTTTACTATACTGAGGGCAGATCGGGCAGTACTAGAGAGGTGAGTGAGAGCAGTGGAGGGAGGAGTGTTGAAACAGAAAAGGAGGATATTTAGAAAACGGAAGCGGAATTTGTGAGGAAAAAATGTTACATATATTTTCTGAGCTGTTCAGTCACCAAGGTACAATATCAGGAACTCGAAGAAAAAAGTAAAACCAAAAACGTACTCTGTGGATGCGGATGTCAGTGTTCTCGAGCTTCAGTCCTGTCAAATGACAACTATCCCTCGTTTGTCTGCTAAGAGAATGGCTTAATTTCAGTTCTTCTGTCTGATACCTGCCAGAACTTGGTTGGTTGAGGGGAGAGGGACGAGGTCGTCAATGTTACAAACTGTCTCCACCGAAAGGCCCATTTTGGGATGGAACTCCAGAAAGACAGAGCACATGGCCTCAGGAAGTGTTTAATGAGCATCATCAGATACTCGTCTTAAATACCAAGCACAGAGGAGACAGGCCTTTCTGCCGCCTGTCTTCTCCACACTCCTTAATTAATTGTTCAAGAAAGCAGCACACAGAACCATCTTACCTATAGCCACAGCAGGCTGGAGTAGCAGCCTAACAGTATCTGGTACATAGCAAGTGTAAATAGACACAAATTTTAAAACCATGAAACCAATCCATTCTCTTTTGTAGCATTGCTTCATCTGCCTGGCAGACTGCATTATCAATACATGGCAGAAATATCTGCAATTTCTTACCTCTATGCTTTTGCAAATGGTGTTTCCTTTGACTTGAGTGACTATCTTTCTACTCGACCCCCTATCAAACTCTTATTCCTACTTCAAAACCCAGCTAAATAATGACTTCTTCTTCTCCTCTCTTGTCACTTTCTTTTCTGTGCTTCCTCAATAATGTGTCCATCCTTCTATTACATTCTGTACATGGTGCTATTGGTAATCTATTTACACTTCTCCTAGTGCAGAAGGACTTTGTATGATCTTTGTATCCCTGGTTCCTTGGACACTGCAGGGCACACGCTGGACTTCCTCAGATATATGTTGAATTAAATTGAATTTATGTGACAAATAGCAATTCCATGATGATATTTATAAATTGGAACATCAGAATTTCAATATACATCTCATAAAAAGGTCAGAATTAATGAACAAAACTTTTTTCTTCCTCTCCTTTTCATTTTTTTAAGAGGCAAGATGACCATGGTAATGAGATGAGAGCAGAGACATGACACTGAAATGGAGACGGGAAGAGGCGGGGAAGGAAGTGGCTTGTGCATTATAGACGGCACAGGTTAGGACCAATTCAGAATGAACTGTTCACTGGCATCATCAATGATTATTCGGTAACAAATCTAGAAGCCCTGTCTGAATTTTAATTAAAAGAACCACTAAATGTCCCAAGCCAGTTGGCACATATGTACATTTTCTTCCTAGTTATAAAATTATCTGTCATGATATGGAGCTTGAACCCAAGAGCATTTGTAGGCTGCAGTGTTGACATCCTTCCTCCTTAGTCCAAGAACCAGGAGCAGCTTGATGAGAAAGCAAATAACGAGTAATGTTTATAAGTCAAAATGCATGGCTGCTTGCCAGGGATGGACAGGTGGGTTACGCCCAAAGCAGCTGACCAACCACGAATGTCTCCTGAGCATCTGCAGTCCAGTGGCTGCCCCTCTTCATGATGGCACGAGTCTTCATGGAGATGATGTGTGAAGTCAGTAAGTACCGCCAGAGTTTATCGGTAGGAGGGGAAATTACTGCAGGGTATTGCCCTCCTTTGCATCCTCTTTTCCCCTAAACACTGACCAGCTCCCTTGGATCTGTTCTCTGCCTTCTCTTCTGTCCAGTATAGTTGTTTGCAGCGGTGAAGAGCTCAGACTCCACAGTCAACCTTTTTCAGTTCAAATCCCGGCTCTTCCACTCGTCAGCTGTGTGACCATGGACAACTTCCTTTGTCTCTGTGCCTCCTGTCTGGAAAACGTATTGTTAAGAGAAAAAAGAGAGTCACAGGCTTAGTATACTATCATTTTCAAGTTGGAAAAAAAATCCTATATTCTTGTGTGAGAATAAAGAAAGAGTGGTAGAATACACATCCTCTGTTAACGCTGATTGCCTGGGTGAGGGTGAGAATGGAGAAGACTGGTAACATTGTCCTTCTTCACCTTGACAGTATTTAAAAATCGAATAAGATCAGTAAAAAGAAAGGAATAGGAGACTGATGAATCGACACCATTTCTGTTTTTAAGGAGAATTTTTGATAGCTTGCAGGAAAAAGCTGTCACATTGTGAAATGAAGCAAGAAGTTAAATTAGCACCAGGAGTTCTTGACAATAAGCATGCATCACTCTAATAATGAGGAACAAATAAAATTGAAATTAAAAAGGAAGGAAATTTTTCTCCACCACCAAAGGGTACTGCTCTCTACTTTAGCCTTGTGCTTGTTATTTGTAACTCTTTATAAATGATAATAGTTGCACCCTTTCATTAAAGGAAATGCAGAAAATTCACAGCTATGGCCAAAGAAGGAAAAAACATTCTCACACATGTTGACAGCATCCAAAGGCAATCACTGTTGGCATTGGAGTGTATTTCCTTTCCTATTTTTCTTTTCCCTGCATGTATATACTTTGATGATAATACTGTGATTATAGACTGTAACGGTGGACTCCTGGTTCTCGGCCTGCCTGCCTCTCCAAATAGCCTCAGTCCTCCCGGGCGATGGCAAGAACAGGAAGACCGGTCCACACAACAGGCTGTGGTAACCGCTACAACCTCAGCCAGCTGATACGGGAGGAGGCTCAGACAGAATGTGCCTTCCAGGTGACAATTCCATCAGGACATCCAAGTGACTGTGTGGAGGGAAAAATATCTGATTTATTGCAATGAAATGAAACCAAGGGAGAAACAACAAATCTGCAGCCTCCCGGTACATATGGACACTTTTTTCACGGTGATAAAATTGTCTGTCATGATCTTGCTGTCTGTCCCCCTCACATTCCTCCCAAATTTCCATGGGGAATTTCTCATCATAAGGTAGGTGCCTCACTGTCAAAACCACTGGGTGGCGGGAGTGCTCAGTGTGGTCAATATTGAAGCCACATGGCATCCTCTCACTCTGTTCTTGGTCTCCTGGCTCCTGCATGCAAACTATTCCAACTTGGCTCACCTCTCCTTGATTTGTTGGTGTCTCCAGAAAGTCCTGATGAAATCCACATCTTCTGATGAATTTCCTAATTTGAAGTCATTTTACACCTACTGACTTACCTTTATCTCTTTTCTTCCCCCAGTACAGTAGCTTCCTACTCAGAATCCTTCCTCTGATCAATACTTTCCACACAATGCTGTCCTCCTTCCTGTCCTCACTAGAACAAAAGCCTTTGCTTGCTTTATTTCATAATCTCCTTATCACCATCTGTAGTGCTTGTATAATGTTTGATAGATTATGTAACAATGTCCTTAAATATCCTCTCTTGGGTTGAACACTTGGGTTGCTCCAACTTTCCACTGTCAGGAATAGAACTCTAATAAATATTTTGGAGCATGAATTTTAAAAAGAATTTACTATGTCTTTCCTTAGAATAAAGTCCAAATAGTGGAGATGTTGATATTTTGTTTCTTTGAGGAAAAAGGATTTATCCTCCATTAGAAATCAACTATTTCACTGTATCAACACATACTCATGAACATGAAGGGTGAGTAATAGAAATGTTGTCCTTTCAGTTAAAGGGTATTTTCTCTCCTTTTCCCTTGTTTCTCCTCACTTTCTCCTCAGAATCTACTTAGAAATCAAAACAAAGCAGCAAAGAACAAAACTTCAGGAGAGCATTGTCAGTGTTGGTCCTTCAAGCAACGCAGTTATGGACAAGCCATTTTACATCTTCACCGCATCTTCCGCTTTGGTAAAATCATCTCCAAGATCCTGTCCAGTGCTACAGGTCTCTGGAGTCCTTAAGCTTGTATGTATTCTGCTTTGACTCAGCCCTCCTACTTCACGTGTACCCCTATCGGCCTTCATAATAAGCAACCAAGGATGTTCAATTTGCTGGAACTAACTTAACAAGCAAATAAATAAACAAATAGGAAAAACTACTCTTATGCAAAACATTGAGCAAGTGTTCCTTGTCTACTTCGTCTACCTGGAAAGGTAAATCAAGATCCCAAAAGGTTTCCCATAGAGCTGACAGTGCCTCCTTTTACAGGGAATGGCATCTCACTTTCTTTTGCAAATGTACTCCTCTACCCTAAAAAGTTTAGGATTAAATCCTCAGAATGGTCCTGCCTTTGGTAGCCTTAGTTTTTTGGGGCCAGAGAGATCATACCCCTTGCCCATTTTGTAAGTCATGACAACAATAATAGTTCCTGATTGACTAGTATTTGATAATTAGAAAAGCACTTCTACGTATGTTATACCATTTATTCTTCCACACAAGTGCATGAATTAGGTGGTGTACATGTGCTTACCCTTACTCCACAGAGGAAATTGAGAGTCTAGAGTTATCTGCCTAAGACATGACAACCAGACCTCTTGGCTTTGGATTCAATGACTCCAGATTCAGTAGGTTTTTTGTTTTTGTTTGTTTTCTGACATAGATCTAGCTGGAAAGCAACCAAATATACTCAGATGAATTGGATAAGCTGATTTTTTATAAATCTTAGAAATCTCAGGAACAACATTCTAATTCAGGGAAATTTATGGTTCTTTCCAAATTAATCAGAAAATACTCTTACTTTACTCCATGAAAAATGAACCTACATTGTAAGAAAAACAAGGATAATTCACATCATTTAACTTCAAAAAACCTACTGAGAATTCACTGTGGCCTGCCACGTGCCAAACACAATATATGTATTACTATCTCAGCTAGACGTTACATACAGCTCTTTGAGGAAGAGAATATGCCAATTCTCATTTTACAGATATGCCGATGGATCTGGAGAGATTAGTAATTTCTCTGAGTCTCAGAGCAGGAGGTGGCGGAGGCAGGAGCTAACCCTGGGTCTGTTCAACTTGATAGCTGGAGTTTACAGGCCTAGTTCTGCATGGCCTCTCCCAATCTCTCATGACTGAGAACCAGATCTCAGGATCAAATGACAAGCTTGACTCTCCTCTGAGAAGGGTTGTTGATGGGTTGGGAAATGGGATTAGGTACCACACTGTTCCCATCAAATACGTGACTCTTCCCACTGGGTCCCTTCAACACCTGTAGAGACAAAGTAGGTGAGTGGCATCTCTAGGGCAAGCATTTTACTCCTTTTGACCAGCTCAGATGGTTAAAAATGCCTTCCTTAGACTAGGCTAACCCTTAGCTCCTACTGGATTCCATCCACTGATCCTGGTTTTGGCTTTGAGGCTCCAATAGAAAAAGTCTAATATTTCATTTAACATGAAATTTAGAGACAAGTATACTGTATCCTCTGAGTCTGCTCTTCTTCAGAATAAAAAAGTACAGTTTTTCAGATATTCCTCCAATGACATGATCTCAACCTCACTACCCTGGTGTACGTATTTGTCTAAACTGAACGTGGTTCTCCAGCCGAGGTCTGCCTAGAGAGGCACAGGATTCTCTCTCCCTTTTCTAAACGCTCTAGATCTGCCCAAGAGACCCACGAGCTTTTTTTGCCCCCAAACTGTTAGGTTACATTGGGTTTATTATGTACAAACCCTCTATATCCATGTCACACAAGATGCTAATGAGTCACGCGTCCCCAGTCCTCTGCTTGTGCAAATGTCTTTTTCGGATCAAATGCAAACATAAACTTTTACTTCTCCCTGTATCACTTTATCTTGTGCTGAAGTCGATTTGGCTTCCAGATTCTAAGCGGTTAAGATTGTAAGACAGTTTTACTCCGGTCATTGTAAAGAAATCGAATGCAGCCTCTGAAACAGTCACATCGAGGCCTCTAGAATTAATGAGTCCCGTTCATCAAGTATCCCCTTGTTGACAGGCTAAAGATATTCGTCTTACTTCTAATCCGTGTGGCCACAGGAAGCAATACTACAAAAAATGCATCTGCGCATCTACCTTCACAGACTGGTGTTTCATTTTGAAAAAACAGAGTCTCAAAGGCAGCGCTGCTGGGACAGAGGGTATGTGCAGTTGTAATCCTAATAGGTAATACCAGATTATTTCACCAAAACTTTGTAGCCCTTCACAGTGATGCTGTCAGCATATGGGGTAGTGGGAAGACTTGGAAGCAGAGACAGAAAAAAGTAAGACTGAAATAAAGCTAGGAGTAAAAGAAATCTTTGGATTTTTATACATTGCACATGTATTGCTTTGATAAGCAGGGAAAAAAATGTTCAAAAAAAAAAACCAAAAAAAACTAGTGACAAATTTCCTGATAAAGCTTTTTGTTAATAAGCCTGCCTGAACAATGGTCTCTTCCTTTGCACTTCTGAAGTACTTACTATTTGTAACACTATGTGTTCCACTCGTGAGGCAATTAATCACAGAGGACGTGGCCACCAACCCGTCTATTGTTATAAAGGGCTGTCATTCGGGACTCTCACTGCCACCCACATCTTCAAGATGAAAGAGCTCAGGCTTGGAGTCAAACTAACCAAGGCTCAAATCCCAGCCATTTACCCGCTTACCAGGTGTGTAGCTTTGAGGCATTACTCCGAAGCTCTAAGCTTCAGCTGTAAGATGGGTCTAACGTTGCTCTCCTTGCAAGTTTTCAGAATTAATGTAATGTACGGGAAGCCCCTGGAAGACTTCCCGGCACGTACTACTACTGGTTAGTTAATGATTATGCATACTCCCACCACAGAGAGTCACGGCTAACATTAATTGAAGGCTTATGAACCAGGTACTTTGCAAAGTACTTTGCATGCATTATCTTACTTAAAACTAAAACCATAATTCATCCATGTAGCCCCTCAATAATTTAAGAATAAGGCAGGTACTACTATGACCCGTATTTCACAGAGGAGACAAAGAGGATCAGTCAGCAAGGTAAAGTAACTTGTCTAAGGTCACAAAGCTAGGAGGTGTCAGAATAAAGACTAGAACCCAGATCTAAGTATAAAATCTTCACTCAATGAATTGCAGTTCTCATAATTACTACCAGTCTTGTTGATTGCCTTAATTTACAGAGCATCAGCCACGAGACTTAATGGAACATCAGATGGATATTGGAAGACTGGGTGAGTGAAGGGTCTAACCCCATTTTAGGCTATAATCAGCCCCCACATCCCAAGGGCAGTCTAGGCAGGCACCACATCCCTCCACAGAGTTTACCCACAGAGTGGAGAGGGCAGATACCAGAGCCTGCTGGTGGCGAACGCATCTGAATCACCAGAAGGTGGCAGTGTAGTGGTACCTGGAGGGACTTCACTGACCAGAAGTGGGGACTGTGAGATGCGTAGTCTCAAGGGACAGGAGTTTAGGAAGGCTTCAGCTGTGTTCATGACAGGACTTCAGTCCCACGGGCTTCGGGTTCAAATCAGAAACAGAGTGAAAGCTGAGTGGTGATGACATGGTGATGACACGATTATGGCGGGGGGTTGGAGATGACCAACCCTCTGCGGCCATGGTGCCCATATCCTGGCAAGAGACTTGGTGTAGGGAAGCCAACAGCTCCCAGGCCTCCGTGCCTGCTGCCAAGGGAAATCAGGAGTGGAAGGAGCCTTTGTTCACCCGGCAGATTCAAAGTCTACACTGATCTTAGACATGATTCGCTCCAGAGGAAATACAGGCATCTCAAGCTTTGGTTTCCTTACCCTGTGTTTTGTGTTCTGGCAGAAGTTTCTGCCTCTTAGAACCTTCCGTTAGCTCTTGATTCAAAAGAATACATCGATTAAAAGTTAAAACCAAGCAACATGTCACACAGCCCTGATAAACAGCAAGAACCAGTCTCTTAGGAACTTTCCAGCGGCAGTTTTGCCTGTGACCTCTGCACCAGTCCCAGTACCTTCCTGATCTCGCACTCGCTCTCTCCTCTTACAGCTCAGAAAACGGCAGCGTGTGAACCTCGGCGCGCGTCTCCCTGTAAAGCACCCGCTTACGTAAGTCTTCCATCATCTAAAAATATGGCCGCGCACTCGGCTTGACAGTGTTTTTTAGACTTAAATTTACACTCAACACTTCGAAAGTATCATAGGAAGCCCGTTGAAACTGCCAATGGAGAAGCTCAAAATTCTAATAAGGACTAGACTACACTCACACATCAAAATGTTCCTTCAAATTCTCCGCTGAAGGATTCAGGGAGAATCGTTACAAAAATAGAGGCAACACCTCCCTAAATGAAAACAATTCTGCTCTCTCCAAAGAAATGCAGGGGAAAGGGCACTGGGTTAGGTACCAGGAGACGTGAGCTGGAGTCCTCTCCTAGCACTTGCTAGCTGTGTGACTTGGGGTAGTTCGGCTGGTCTTTCTGAGCCTGTTTCCTTATTTGTAAAAGGGGGGAGAAATTCCAAACCTGACGAAGATGTTGGGAGAAACAAATGGGCAACAATGTACCTAAAAGCTGCAAAGTTGTTGTCGTCTCACAGCTGCAAGCCTTCTCTTCCTTGTTGGTTGGGAGTAATTGTGCTTTGATTGGCTTTCAAGTTAAGGACACCACCACGCTTGAAGGGGCAGCTTGACAGAAGAAAACTCAGACCTAGGACTCTGACCTGGCTGCCCCACTCACTGGGTTGTCTGAGAAAGCCACTTTTATCTCTGCAGCTCAGTATCATTACCTGAGAGCGATGGGGTTTGGCCAGATGATCATAAACGTCTCCTTTCCATCTATGATTTGGGATTTAACCTTTAAATTCATTCCCCACCCCCTCATGAATTATCTGGAGCAGTGACGAGACTGCACTGCTATCCTGGCAAATGAGATACCTCACTGGACGGTTCTGACTCATCTGTGTTTCCGTCCTACCTTGCTCTACGCTCTCCACGTTGTGATCGCATTTCATTCTCACAAGAACCTTATGAGTGTGGTTAGGCAGATATTACTGATGGGCATCATTTTATAGATGACACAGTGGAAGCCCAGGCGGGTGGAGAGATCGCCTAGATCACCCAGGTAGTTGGAGTTCTCTGGACTCCAGAAGGAAGTGGTTGTGCGGGGAATCAGTGGGCACCGAGAGCCCCTTCTCACCACTGCCCTGCATCCACCTTTGTCAGAGCTGCCGTCATCTCCTGACCGGGGTATTGTGCGAGCGTCATCACCGGTCTCCCTACTTGCAACTTGCCCCATGAACAGCCGTTTCTCAACTAGAAGCCAGGGTGATGCTCTAAAAGAATAAGTCAGATCATGCTCCTCCTATGCTCAGACCCCCTCCAAGGGTTCCCATCCCACTCAGTGTCAGTCCTTATGCTGGTCCCAGACCCCTCGTGTCTACCTGTTTGACCTCCCTTCCTCCTGTACCCAGCTGCCTCATTCACTCCATTCCAAACCCACTGTTCTCCTTATTGGTCCCTGCAATGCCAGGTGCCCTCAGGACCTTTGCACTGCAGTTCTCGTGGCCTGAAACGTCCTCCCACAGTAATCTGCACAGTCATCCCACCCCATTTCCTTCAGCCCTCTGGTCAAATATCACCGAATTAGAAGGGTCTTACCTGACCACCTGTATAACGTTATATACCGCTACCTTCTGGTATCTTTTCCCCTCAACACTTATGAGCTGGCAGCATACATAATTTACTTTTAAAATTCTTACTGTTCATTATCTAGTTCCTCTTCTAGAACATATGCTCCCTGAGGGCAGGGATATTTGTTTGCTGATACACTGTAGATGCTTAGAACTGTCTGGCACACAGGAAGTGTAGGATAAATACATGTTGAATGGATGAATAAACAAAAACAGGGCAGAGAAATGGGGTCAAAGAAATATCCAGGAACAAATCATGAAAATTATTCATTTGCCAAGATAAACAAAGGCATTGGCTATGAGAAAATAGGTGTGTTTGCAGAGCTGCAGGTGGGGCTTTACTCACTCCCCTAGAAGCTTTATCCAGAGGGAGGAGTCCTCTTCAGTACATCATCATGTTGAATTAAGACAGGGTTGCATTCTAAAGGGACAAGGGGTATGTGCATCCTTTCAAATTAGACTTTTCTCTGGATACGTGCCCAGGAGTGAGATTGCTGGATCATATGGTATCTCTCTTTTTGTCTTTTTAAGGAATCTCCATACCGTTATCCATAGTGGCTACACCAAATTGGACAGAGAGATTATTAAGCTAAGTGAAGTAACTCAGACAAAGAACAACAAACACCGTATGACATCACTTATATGTGGAATCTAAGAAAAATGATATAAATGAACTTAATTACACAACAGAAACAGGCTCACAGACATAGAAAACAAACTTACGGTTATGAAAGTGGAACGGGGCGGTAAATTAGGAGTTCGGGATTAGCAGATACAAAGTACTACCTATAAAAGAGATAAACAACCAGGTCCTACTGTATAGCACAGGGAACTACATTCAATATCTTATAATAACCTATAGTGAAAAAAAAAATATGTGTGTATAACTGAATCACTATGCTGTACACCAAAAACTAACACAACATTGTAAATCACTGTACTTCAATTTAAAAGAAAAACAAACAAGGGCTTAGAGCAGTGAGGGGTATTCACATATATATGTATCTCTACTTTTGCACATGCTTTTCCCTTGGACTTCAAGGCCCTTTCCTTTTCATCCTCAGCCCCCAACATGGTGAACTCCTATTCAACCCCCAAGGCCCCCTCTAACCTAGCTTTTCCTGAGCCCTCAGACTGAGCTGGCTGGTTCGCTGTCTGTGCTCGCTACCTCGTGTCACAGTTACTGGCCTGCAGGTCTTTCTTCCCTGAGAAAGTACGACTGCCGTAGCCCTACATCTAGTGCCCCAACCAGGACAGTTCTGGGCAAACCAGGACAGTTGGTCACCCTAAGTGTGAGCTCCCTAGGGATCATGTATCACTTTTCTTTCTTTTTCCAGAGTCTAAAGGAGATCTGAAGCCTAACTAAACCTGAAGTTTAGTTAAATGGAAAATGTGCAGATGCGCACTCCAGGCTTTAGGAACTAGGCTGTGTTCTCTTCGAGCCTCTTGAAGATGAACTCTGCACAGCCCAGAACAAAGTGAGGAAAATCAGCATGAACAAATCCTATTAGAAACAGAAGGCCCTTTTATGTTTGCCCAGCAGGCTCGGAGATGCTGAAGGACACAGCCTTAAAATATGCAAACCGCATTCACAGGTGGTGCTCAGGCTTCAGTGTCCTGCTGCTCCAAGTGTGGTCCATGGACCAGCAGCAGCACCAGAGACGGAGTCAGAAATGCAGCATCTCAGGCCCTACCTTCAACCTGCTGAATCAGAATCTGCAGCTTCAGAAGGTCCCCAGCTGAGTGATATACATCGTAAAAGTTGTGAAGCACAGAATTAGGGCCCATCAGAAATACTCGAGGGTCAAGGTCAACATGCGCTTTACCAGCCTCACCTCTGCAAATGCTCATCTGCTAGGCAATTTTGATATACAGTGAAGATTAAGGCCTGCTGGCAATCTCTCTATCCTATTGCTCTTGTCTCTCAAAATATGGTACTTGGGCCATCCGTATCTGCTGCTTGCAATAAGGACAGATTTCTGAGCAATACCTGAGTGTGTGGGATCAGAATCTTACAGGGGCAGGTAAGACCTGCAATCACTATTTTCAATAAATTTCCCAGAGCATTCTTATGCAGAACAAAGTCCTAGGAAAAGGAATGATCCAGAAGGGAGGGCACAAGAGTTTCTGCTGTTGTTTTAACCTGTCTAGAATTCCTTCACTAAAGCCCAAACTGACTTTTTAATCACACGAGTCTTGAACAGCCAATCTCTCTTGTTTTCAGTCCGTGAGGCTTAGATATGATTGGCCTTTTCAAAATTAAGCACATAACTGGGTCTAACCAATAGAAAATTCCCTTCCCCTGACCATTGTGAATGCTTTAAGGTTGGGCCTAGGACTCAAAGTTTGTCAGTGAGATCAGCACAATTTCTAGAATCACGGAAAGAGATGCTCTTTCTCCTGCGTTCCCAAGCCGTAGAGTGTGACTCCTGGGCCCCTGTTAGGTAGTCATCTTTGCTAACATTTGGGGATGTCTGCCAACAGAGAGGGAAGCTGGGGCGAGAGGAGGAGGGGAGGGGTACAGAGTTAGAGCTCCACACCCATCACAAAGGGATGAGAACAGTCTTGTTGAGTCAGTGTTTTAAAGCTGACTACAGCACAGCTTGACATCAGGTATTAAATGAAAAGTGAATTCAGGGTCAAACTGTTTGTGAAACAGTGCATTGAACACATTTCCACAGAGTTCACTTCTCAGGACTGCTCAGGTTCCTTAATGATGCCAAAGTGCACTGGGAGTTTCTAAGATGTGGCATGTTACAGCCGTGGATTAAAAAAAAAATGGCGTGTTATGATATTGTGTCTCTTGGAAAAAACATGGGATAACAGTTTACAAAATGTTGCCACACTTACCACTTTATTTAACCCTGCCAACAGTTTTGGAGGGGCACACTGTTGGTACAGGTGGGGAAAACAAGGCTAGAGGAGGGGGTGAGATGCCCAAAGCTGCCCTCCAGCAGGTGGCCAATCCAGCCCGCAGGGACCAGCCACAGAGCAGGATGGCGGAGTGTAGGCGTCCCTGTCTCCCAGCACTGTGGCCTTTCTGATTTTAACTCTGCTACCCGAGGTGGAATTTCCTGGGAGGAGAACAAGCAAGGAGAGTTGATTTGCCTGTGTGGATATGTCAGGTAGTTAGATAAGGTGGAGGAGAGGGAGGGTGGTCGGAAGATGGTGGCATGCCTTCCTTCAGCATAACGGCGATTTACTTCCTCTAAATGAGAGCCAGCAAGAAACCGGTTAGAACCTGACAGCCGCAACTACACAGTAACAGCAAGGACCTAACTGGACATGACCCAAGGCTTATTGTAATATAATTAGCATTGCGGTTTAGGCCCCTCCCATGGGTTTGTCTGTGTGCATTATGGGTAAGGACATGCGCAAAAGGGGACAAGCATGACTAAGCACTCCAGGGACAAGAGCCGTCAATCAAGAGAGCACCTCTAAGCAAGGATGTAAGAGAAGAGGACAAAGACTGCTGCCTTTTGTCCCTGGGATCAGCCCGCCTCCCGTTCTTCGAGGTGTGCTTTCCCTTGGCTAAATAAAACCTTTAAAACCTTTCACTACACAATGCTTCATCTTCCATCTGAATTCTTATCTTTCAGCTTTGACAAGAACTGGGGTCTTTTCCCTTCCCCTTTTGGGGTAACAGATATAGCAAGATTGCTGCAAATTATATGTATGTTAATTGACACAAACATGGTTCAAATCAACACCTGGCCTTTCTTCTTTTGGGTGGCTCTACAGAAAAACTTTGCAGTGACCTTTACTCTAGGAAATCATAAGTTAGAAAGGGAGTTCTTACAGGAACAATAAAAGGAAATCCTAACCTGTGTTTCTAATTTAAGTCAAGGTTCCCATGAGGTTAAAGAGAGTAAGGGTTGTCGGCTTGGAGCATCTCCTCTCCCTGGGGCCTGGGTACCATGAACCCCCTTCCCGGGCACATCCAGTCTGCTGCTGCTATGCCAGCAAAATCAGGGAGACCCAGGGATTCGTTTTAAGGATCAAATTTTGGAACTTTCATCCAAATCAGATTTGTTAAATGCCTCCCGGATTCATCACGTGCTGAGGCCAAATCTATCTTTCTGTCAATGCTTGAGAAATTCAAAATGATAGAACCAGAAAAGTCAAGCAGTGTTTTCTGATTAAAAACCCATGCCCTTTCTGCTATAGCACAGGAGAAGGATTTAACAGGAAAGGATAAAGTTGAAATACAAGCTTTACCGAGATTTGGGTGTGAGGCCTTAGGTAATTCACACAACCTCTCTGGACCAGTTTCCTCAGCTATAAAATAGGGGAATTAGTGTCTGTTCTGCAAGAGTGTTATGGGGATGAAATATCACAGGTTATGTGAAATCGCATTTTGAAATGTATGAAACGCGAGGCAAACGTTATTGACAATAATTAACTAAGTGTTACTACTACTGTTCTACACCAAATAATCACTCTCACAGTAGAAATAAATATCAGGGTATTAAATTGAGAGAAGATACAGGGAGATATAATAAACTTGAAACTCTCCCTCTATCATGTTATCCCTCACCCAGGTCTTAAAAACAAACAAACAAAAAAACAAATGTAATTGTCTTTCTTATCCGAGACTTGATTTAGGAAAATGACAACAGACATTTCTAAAGTTCTACATCATTGACAAAATGAGTTCACATCTATTACATTGTTTCATTAATTCACACAATATTTCCAAGGACGCCCTCTGTGCCAGGCTCTGTGTTGAGAACTAGTGAAGCCTTTAATCATCAAACACTCCCCTGGGGACCAAGCTGGAGCCAGCGGCAATCTCTGCCCAGGACAGGCAGGGGACACTCAGGGGCTTGCCTGAGTTCCTAAGCCCGAGTCGTGCAGTGAGATCATGTCTTTGAAAAGAGTATTTTTCACAAGGTATCCATTAGGGGATAGTCCCCCACTTTCTGACCACGGGCCACACTTTATGCTTAAGTTACAGTTAGCATCATTTTCTTCTCTTTGAGGTTTCTCCTATTTTTACAGATCTAATTTGGCATTCAGCATCTGCCTTGCAGCTCTCAGAACCAAGATGCAGATACAGGCTCTAAGATGAACTCAGCAATTGAGTTCAACCAACATTTGATGGGATGCCCTTGAAGTTGAGGCAGGATGAAACTCTGTGATCTTCGCCACGTGGGTCACCCCACTGAGGCCGGTCACGCCCAGCACAGCTACGCAGGTGCTCCGAAGCCCAGCATGAGCAACAGAGCCTTATCTCACGCAGAGAACATGTAACCTAAAGGAAAACTTCAGCCTGTGTTCTCAAAGGTCTTTCTTTTCTACTGGGCCATGTGAGCCGAGGAACACAGCAATCTCTTTTATTTTAATTGTGAAACATTTCAGCTAAAAAACATCCTCGTGGCTGGCATGTTTAATTGAGCTCCTGAGAGGCTGTGTCGGTGAGACTTTGGGATGAATCGCCCGCAGTCCCATTGGTCTCACCAAGAACCCACTGATGTTTCATAAATCCAAGTCGGTACAAATCTAATTGAGTTACCATGCTGAATTAGCTCACATCTAAATGGCATTCATGTCTACAAATGGAATAATTAGAGTCTAGAAAATGGGATATATCAAGTGGCATCCCAAGTGACAACAGAGAGGCATTTGTATTCATTCAATCAACTGCGTGAAGGAAAAAAAAAGCCGCTATAAGGCCTGACTTGGGCTGGATGATTAGATGCAGTGTTTGGGCACTTGGTTTCTCTTATTTTTTCATATTTATATTTACCTGCAAGAGGTCTCTTTATTCATTCTTCAGATATGCAAAAAAGAAATGTCAGAGCTGAAGTTATTTTTAACCACCTGGTTTAAGAAAGAAAAAAGGAGAGACACAGTCCCATTTCAGCCTACAGATCTGTTTGTTTTCAACGATTGGAAATGGTTTCCTTATTTCATTCCTTCTGCGTTTTTTTTTTTTTTCCCATTCTGCATTTGCTGGTAAGTACTCTGGTTGAGATGAATTCACACCCTGGGGGGCAGGTGGATTCGAATATGAATGCCTGACCATTCTCTATTTGAAAAGGGCCTAAGTACCTAATCATAAAGAATAAAGTTCACCTCTTGTCCAGAAAGGATCTCATTAAATGGTTTTCATTGGGAAATTTTAGGTTATCCAAACTTGATGCTTCCTCGATTAACAGTTCAACTCAGCAAATATTACAAACAGGAAGAAGGCATTTTGACAATGCAGGCTAATGGCCTCCTTCTAATTCACACTGTAGCCTTCAATCTAATTTACATGCTTAGTTTATTTATTACCCCAATTAAGTTTTGCAAATAGTTTGCAATGAGGTCCCCGTGACCTCATAACTCACAATTACTCTTGGGATCTCCTGCCCACTTTGGCACGTTTTGAATAATACTGCAATATCTTCCAGAAAAGGATTGTGCTTAGAAAATGATGGATGGTGACTGTGAGCATCTTGTCCATAAAAGACAGGACCTAAAATGTGCCTCTGGTCTGCTCTTGGTGCATGGTTCACAAACCCAAGCATTTGGGACTTTGGGTTTTCAGTGCTCGCTGTGGCCACTGGTTTCCTCATCACAAGAGCTCCCTGTGTCTCGACCTTCTTATCGAGGGTGGGGATGCTTCCCTGTCAGAAGTCTGTGCCTGCTGGAAGGCCAGCCCCTGTAGCACACAGGTAGTACATGGTATTATTTTATGGGAGCCAGAAGATTTTATATCCCTGACCCTATTTCTTCTCTCCAATTAAATTTGTCCATTAAACATCTGAATTGGTGAAATCCAAACCAAGTCTTTAGTTCACTGTATTGTACCAAGATTAGTTTCTTAGTGTTGACAAATGTACCATGGTTATTTAAGATAACACCAGGGGAAGCTGCATACTATTTCTGCAACTGTTCTGAAAATAGAAAATGACTTCAAAATAAAAAGTTTAAAAAAAACTTTCTATCTGCAATCTAAAAATCTGGTAGTATCTTTATGAGTCCTCTATTAAAGTCCACTCAAGAAGGACCAACCTGAGCCTGAAGCCTGTGGGGTTGGCAGTCGGATATTTGTGGTGGGGAGAGGGGAGAGGAAATGGAGGCATCCTGGAGTCAGGTCCTGGCTCTGACATGCACCAGCTGGGAACCTTGGACAAGCCCCTTAATCTCTCTGCATCCCAATTTCCTCATCTGATTGGAGGTGTCATCAATAATGCTGCCCTTTCAGGGCTCAGAAAGGAACAAATGTGAAAAAAATGACTATGCTTTGGGAAACTAAAAAGTTGTACAGATTTTTATTAAACACCTCTGATGGAGGTGAGTGTCCAGAGCAAGACAGAACCATAGCATGAACTATTGTTAAGAAATTATAGAAAGCAGGGAAAGCGTCTTTGGCGCTAAGTCGCCCAGTCTGTCTTCACAGATGAGAAACCCAAAGTGCAGAAAGTGACTCGTCCAAGGGTCCTGGTCAGAAAGAGAACTCACACCTCCTGCTTCCTTAGCCTGTGCTTCTCCCACTGGGCTGGGCCATTTCCAAATCTTGTGTTCAAGACAAGCCCTGACAAAGGTCAAGCAAATGATCTGCTGGGTGTTTCCTTTCCAGTTTCGATATGAAAACCACCACCACCTCCACCCTAACTTCTAAGATGTTATTAGTGTGTAATCACACAGACTTTCCAAATAGGCTTGCCTGTTGAGGGTGACCTCGTTATTAATGCAGAGAAAAGTTGTCAAATGAAGTGCAATCAGAGGACTGCACAGACGTGGGAATTCCAACAGCCTGATGACAGCCAGCTGTGTACAACATCCCTCCAGGCCTGTCCTGCAATGCCTGAGACTAAACACCCTGAAATCTAGGCTCATCTAAAACCAGAAACCCCTACCAGTTTCTGTTTCCCTTGCAACATCACTCTCCTCACAGTTCTCCAGGTACCAAACCTTAAGAGTCACTTTTCTCTTTTTCTGTAACTGTTAACGTCTTATCTAAGCTCCTCTTGGGAGTAGAGTCTGAGTCTGACTCATCTTCACAAATTCCCCAGCACCTCACAGGACGCCTGATGCCTCTCTCATATCAGGTGTTCAAGACTGTTGCATGAATGTATCTACAGGAAAGCTCTTTCGTGAAATCTTTCAAAAGCTTGTCCTGGGCTTCCTCAAGGTCCCAAAGAAAGAGGGTTTCTCTCTGCTTCTTTTCACACCTGAAATCGAGCCATATTAAGAGAGAAACTAATCCACTCCACTGCAAGGTGGCTAATGGATTGATTACTCTGCATAAATCAGAGCTCAAAAGAATACTTAGAAAAGAATCTCTCCAACTGCCGGGTTAAAGGAGTCTGCATTCTTTACTAGTAAACATTTCCACTGTAGGTTACTCTAAATCTCATTAATGGGTTACATGTTTGCTAGTCTAATCTGTAGGTATGTCCGTTTATCTCCACACTGTAATTTATATCATGCTGTTTACCTTCTCTGTGTTAACATCCCATACTGGTAATTCAATATCTGAACGTGTACTTTTGGAAATAGTCAAATAATCAAACGCAAGTTGGCTCAACATTTTGAATGCTGCACCCAGCAAAAGTTCAAGGTATGGAAGAGGGAGCTGGTTGAAATTTGAAATAGGCTTCCAAGCTGGGCAGTAAAGGTGAGAGCTTGCAACTAGTCAAAATAAACGTATCCTTTACCTGGATTTCTTGGAACAAAGGACTGACGTGGGAACAGTGGCTTAGTCTACTCAGCTTTTGAGAGCAAAGCTTTCCCTGGAACTGCGCCAACAAAGGGAAGATTTGGGGAAGGGTCATCTTGGCTGACAGCAACTGAGAGAGTTCGGGTACATTTTTGTGTATCCACTAAGTCCTGGATTCATTTATTCAAGCCAATTTATTTGTGAAAGATGGAGATGGAATCAATAGGAAAGATGAAAGTCCCAGTGCTCATCCAGTACAAGCACAGAAAGAGTCAAAAGTTCCAGGCTGCGTAAGAGAAAAAAAAGAGTAGCACTCTTTATCAAGGATAAAAATTTCTGTTGCTTTTAGTGGCACCTAACAGACCTGACATCAGATGGCTTAATAAAAAAGGAAACACATTACCTGATGAGCAAACCCAGGGTTGGGCGTCTCCAGCAGCAGCTCGGGGCTGCCATGAAAGGCCTGGGTCCTCCCCAGCCTTTCCCTCCGCCAGTGTCAACGTGTCAGCTTTGCCCTCAGACTGGCTCCCTTCGTGGGCCAGCAAATACAGGTTCCCTTCCACAGGAAGAAGCGGGCTACTTCTTCTTCATGTCTCTTTGTAGGAGACAGCATCGTTTCTAGAAGCCCAAAGCAGATGTCCACTCCAGCTGCATCAGTTATAGGTTGGACACACGCCTTTTCCTCACTGGCAATGGAAATGAGACCACCGGGCTCGGGTTAGCCTAATCGGGATTCACCTTTGCGCTGTGCTCACGTTCCCTGAGGAGTAGACCCCTAAATGAACTTGAGTTTATATTTACAAGAAAAACGGGAGGAGCAGACGTTGGTGAGTAAGCCACTGTGGAACACACACTCTGTAGCATGACGTGGGAGTCACATCTCTACGACTGGGCTCTTCTGCCACATCTGTTAGGCAGATGCTAAGAGATCAGTCATTCTCACGCCCTATGGGCCGCCTTCTTAATTAGAGACAGAAAGGGGGAGATGAAATTACCCTAGGAAATGTTCTCCAACCTCTGACTTTACATGTGAATCATAAAAAGGGCTTTTACTCATGGGATCATACACAGAGATGACAATTAGGTAGGTACCTGCTTCTCTGAGAGCTTAGAAACCAAGTCTGTACACGCTGTGTGACTAGCTAGGGGAGAAAGCAAGGAGCCTGGGTTTAGGGAGCTCCAACATTCGGTCAAAGTGATCCAGGATGCAGTCCTTACAGATGGACCAGAGATGGGGTTATAATTCCATCAGCCAAAACCTAATGAACACAACTGCATTCTGTTGAGAGAAAGAGGTATATAGAGAGGGGTTTAGAAAAATCAAAGCATATTGTACAAAGGAGACTCCTGGAGGCAATCGCTGTCTGTGCCCACCCATGGACTGCTGCAGGGAAGCTCTCCTTGGCGAGGTAAGAGCGCCTCACACTCGGCACTGAGAGCTGAGAGGCTCTCTCTGACATCAACAAGCCTCTGATAAGCGGGTCTGTTAGCTTCTCCTACCTGAGATGAATGCACTGGGAGGGCACGTGCGAGCAATCAGACCTCTAGGCAGGCAGACTTCTTGCAGTGGCCTGAATGTTTGTGTCCCCAGCCTCCAACTTCATGTGTTGAAATCCAAACCCCCAAAGTGATGGTATTAGGAGGTGTGTCTTGGGGAGGCGATCAGGTCACGGAGCAGAGCCCTCATGAATGGGATTAGTGCCCTTATAAGAGGGCTGAGAAAGCTCCCCTGCCCCTTCCACCATGTAGAGGCTACAACAAAAAGGCCGCTGTCAATGAGGAGTTGGGCTCTCACCAGACGGGGGATCTGCTGGCACCCTGACCTGGGCTTCGCAACTTCCAGAACTGTGAGAAATTCAGGCATATTTTTTATATGCCGTCTAGCCTCTGGTATTTTGTTACAGCAGCCCAACACACTAAGACACTTCTCACTGTAAAGTAATGCACTTACTTCCTGATACTGTAACAGATACTAGGATTCCCATGTGTATGTAGCAGAGTTACGTACAGACACACCTGCATGCCAGTGTGTGTGTGTGTGTGTGTGTGTGTGTATAATTTTTTCAGTGATTGTCATCTTTTCCCCAGAGATAGATACACTCCAGGTCAGCAGACAAAATCCAAAGACACACAGATGTGGTGAGCTCACTGAGGCAAGCATCACTTGCAGTCTTTCAACTGATGATTTAATCATTTGTTTTTGTCATCTTCCATAATTAGGAATTCTCCAGACCATCAATTGATAAATAATGGAAATATTCTGATGATCTTTGTTTAATAAGACAAGAAAACTTTATGCCATTTTTATGCCAAATGTCTTCAACTAATTCAGCTTGACAAAAATCTACAAAGCTTACCACCGTAAAACCTTACTCAACTAAAAAATCCAGCCAATAATTTTTATTTGCTGGCTACATTTAAGTTTTACAAGCAAGAGGCCACTCAGATAAGCTTATATCAAGTGTTCCGTTTTTAAAGCCACTTCTCTGGGATCTGTATTCAGCCCAATCTTCTATACCTTCTTTCTCTCCACCCACAGGCTCTGAGATGCTAGTTCACAGTATGACTGGGGAGTGGGGCAGGTTGCAGATATCTCAAGCGCCAAGAAAAATTTCAAGTACTTCCTTCCACAAGACTGTAACATGAAAAAAAAAAATCTAAGAGGCATTTCAACAAGAATTGCAACCCAAAGTGTTTCTGATTAATGTTTGGGCAATTTATCAAAGCCCTGAGCAATCTGTTCCTAACATAAAGCTGTTTCTTGTAGCCATTCGCGTGTTGTTCTTTCAGCAGATGCAAACCCTTCAGATGGGCCTTCCCTTTTGGAGAGCTCTGTCCTTATTAAAACACAGTCTGTGGTCTTAATTTATTCAAATTTGCACTCTTTAGCCCCTGGCACACAGAGGGCACTCCTTTAAAATGGCAATGAACAGTCATTGCTAAAGGTTGTGGGGTTTCCTGTAGGTATAAGGAGTTTCTCACTATGAACCTGCAACACGCGGGAAACCAAATGTCAAGACACGTTCACTGATTAACTGGGAAGATTAACTTTCTTCCCCAATATCGAACGTGGATGCAACATTGAAAATAAAGACATGCCTATCCTCCAGTTTGGCTGCAAAACAAAGCTGCTTGCTTCACTTCAAAACTTTGCACAAAACCAACGGCTCTCTCTTAGATTTAACTGCATCTCTCAAGGAACCTGAAGTCTTTCTTTTGTTATTGTAAATACCTTCTCCTAAGTCTGAAACCAAGGCAAGACAGAGAATAGAAAACTCAGTGATATTGAAATCAGCAAAATGGAGACCACGCGCTCAGCTGTGTTCACATTTTGTTAAAACGATATGCTTTAAAAACCAATTAGTAGAGTGCATTATGTCTGGACATAAATACTCTGTTACTCACACACCAGCATGAGAAGACTGTAAGAGAAACCACTGGATGAGGACCCATCAGTAGGAGCCATCACTGAAGTCGGACAATGCTCAGGCATCTCGAGCAATAGTGGGACAGGTGTCATCATCAAGGAACGTAATGATAGCTTGGCTTCCCTAACCCATCCTGAAACATCCAATCTAGTTCTGACAGTTTCTATGTCCCTTTCAGCTTCGGCGCTTATTGTTCAAAGCGTGGTCCAAGAACCAGCAGCATTAGCATCACCTGGGAGCTTGATAGGCAAGAACTCAGGTCTCACGCTTATTCATTCGCCTATATACACACATGCGCAGAAGCACACATCTCCCACTCCATGCCCCCTGCTCCCTCCCCAGTCGCCATCTGCACCCCCAACACGAGGCATCATAATCCTTCTTTCAGAATATCCTCATGTGATCCGAATGCATGTTAAAGTTTGACAGGCACTGCTGTATATCACTCTAAAGTAAACACCTTTTCTTCATTGTCCCCCATTTTACTGGTTCCACCAGAAAAAAGCACATAACCCAAGTGATTGTTTATCATATACAAAACACAGAAAGAGGACATCTTCCCCAAGGAGGAACAGACTGAATAGTATTAACAGTGCTTTAAACTGTAATGAATTCCCAGTCTAATTCACTATGAGGTTTCAATTCATACTGCACTTAGAGTACTCCAGGTTCAAGTAATCACCACCGTAATTAGCTCACTTCCAGTCCTCCAAAATAAACCCACTAATTTTTGCAATCAGCCTTCATTTGGTTAATCACCAGTTTAAGTGATTTAATTAGTTTGATCTGCAAAATTAGTCAAGTGTAAATACTGTTTTGTAAACAGAGTTTAGCTCCAAGCTGTAAGATAGGGAATTCTAATTCAAACCTAGAGTTAATAACAAAACCCACACACACAGGATTTTGTCATGAGATACGGCAGCTTTAAGTTTTCAAGACAGAGGCCCGTGGAGGTTCTGATGAATGTTCTGGAAATGTGCTATTGTAATTACAATATTGACTAAGCTGAGAGATTCCCCCCAGCTCCTTCTCAACCAATTTTAACACCAAACAGTCATTATGGTTTTTTTTTAAATTGAAGTATAATCAGTTACAATGTGTCGATTTCTGGTGTACAGCACAATGTCCCAGTCATGCATATACATACATATATTCATTTTCATACTTTTTCATTAAAGATTATTACAAGACATTGAATACAGTTCCTTGTGCTATACAGAAGAAATTTGTTTTGTTTTGTTTTGTTTTACAGTTACTATGTTTTGAAGATGATTATAAAAGGAATTTTTTGTCATTTCTCCTTTTAAGTGAGCTGGCTCAAATAACCCTAATGTTGAGAACTGTCCAAATTTAAATTTCATGTTATTTTTAATATTTCAAGCCTTGCCCACTAAAGGATATTTTAACCCTTTCCTGAAACAAATTTTAATGCTGTAATTGACTTTTTAAAGCAAACATGTCTACATATGTTAATAATATGGAATTCTGAAGGTGTAGCATATCCTGAGAGATGCAAAATACTTTTTCACTTTTTACTAGATTTTTAAATACAATTTGACAAGATAAAAATTCCCTTTAAATGTCCCCAAATGAATTCATCCTAAGTACTAAATTCAGTAGATACCCTGTTGAATAAGACAGTCTTTCCATGTAAAATCTCTGCCTGGCATATTGTAAATGAGGGAGGAACTCGGTAGGAAGGTAATTGTTTGTACTCTATTTCCCCAGATTGCTTCTCATTACTGAGCTACTATTAGTGTTATCTCTTTGGAATTTTCTACACTCTTGCTTGATATATTTTTAAAATTTTAATTATTGTTATTTGAACATTTTGGGATTCCATTAGTTGTGCTACTAACTGAAATGTTTAACCTGGATTAAAAGCTACGTTGGGAGAGTGGAATACAAATAATTTATCAAATTATTACAAATGCAAAAGACAACAGTATGACTAAATACTCAGATTGGGGCACCTAGTTACAATTTTTACAATGTACTCAATGCTGAAACAGGAGCTAGGAAAAACGGAATGGAAGCAGCCTGTGAATATATGCCCATTAACTGCCATTAACATTAAAAAAAAAATCTGTTTATGAGTTTGGAAAAGGGCATTCGTTGTCTTTTGTTCTTCCAAACACAATGCTGAATTTATCTGTCAAGTATGTATTTATCAGGTCTATAAGCCTTCCAGTTGCCTCAGCAATGCCTTCTTCTAGCTTGAGATTTTTCTGTAGTGAGTCAGACAGTAAATATTTCACTGTCTGCATTTTATGAGGTCCCTGTCAGAACTACTCAGCTCTAGTCTTTCAGCTTGAAAGCAGAAAGAGTCAATAAGGAAATGAATGGGTGTGGTTATAGACCAAAAATCTTTTTATGACTACCAAAATTTGGATTTCATGTAATTTTCACATGTCATGAAATATTCTTTTTATTTTTTTTTAAACCACTTAACGTTAAAACCATGCTTAACTCACAGACTGCACAAAAACAAGTGGCAGCCAGATTCGGTCATGGTTTCCACATCCCTATTCTTTCAGGCAGCTGAAAGTTGGTAGAGACGTTATTTCCAGCCATGGCACTTCGAAGTCCATTTCATAACCTGACATTTACAATTTCTTAGTAATTTCAAAATGATTGTTCCTTGCTTACAGAAGTCACTTCATATACTAGGTCCAAAAGGCACTGGGGCAACAAGGAATCAGACATGGGGGCTCAGCAGATGTTAAAGAGAAAAAGGACCAGAGACTTCCATACAAACATGAGATCCTAAATACCTTCTTAAAGAGTCTTTGGGGCAAAAATCAAGACTACTCTTGCCCATTCCAGCTGGCTCTGATGTTCACTTACACCCTGGTGTCATTTTTCCTACTGAATATTATTCTAAATTATTTTTACTTTAACTTGATTTCACTTGAAGCAAAATGTGGTTTGGGGGTGAGGGGACTGGTTGAAAAATCACAATGTAACTTGTGCATTCTTGTTCTTCTGCAGGATGGCTCTGAGTCCCCACATCTTTTCTGGAAGGTTTTGCATACATACAATGTGAGTATTAGTACTCACGTCTCACTATTCCTGACAAGATAGATGGAATCTTTACCAATGGGGCTTGATAACTGTATTTCAATAAGTGCTTAATTTTCTGTCAATCCCCCATAGATAAAAGATGAGGAGCCTAAAATGTATTCCTTTCAAATTGTTTCATTAATAATGCTGGAGAATTCCAAAAGACAGAAAGAGCACTTTTTTTTTTTTTTAATTTTAATGAGTCTGATTTAACCTCTGTCACTTCAGCAGCCATAAAACTTAGTCGGAAATTCCAACTGCATCTTTGTGGGTGCATGACTCTGGGGGAGCTCATTCAATCTCTGTGAGCAGCAACATCTTTTCTGTAAAGTGGGTTCACAGCAAGCGTCTTGCTGACCTTGGGACATTGCATTGATGACCTTGGAGCATTTCTCCAAGGGAAAGGTGCACTTAGAAATGCTTTGTAAAAAAGACAGTGATTCAACACGGTGGGGCTCCATTAACACACAGGTATTGAGCATCTTCTAAGCGCATGAGACAGAAAGGAGTAAGTGAAGGTAAAAGACGCTAAGAGCTCAAGAGGAGTGTAAGCAAATACTGTTCCTCTTGGAACACCCAGCCTCCCTGCTGTGCAGCTGCCAGCTAAGTCTTGAAGAAGACCAGCTAGGCAAAAGGAGGAAAGGAACATCTTAGGCAGTGAGAAATGCATTTGTTCTTCTATCACTCCACATTTGATGACAACTTTTTTTTTTTTAATGAAACCTTCCCATTCTAGCTTGGATACTGAATTTGTCTGAAACTTTCCCCCTACAGGATTTGTACAATAAGCACCTACTCCTGACTTCTGGCTAGACTCAAGCAGAGGTACCCAAAGAAAATAATAAATCAAACCCAGAGCCAACTTCTTTGAAAATCTCTTCTTATTGTTTTACTAGGTACATTTAGACCTAGTAAGAAATGCAATTGTTACATCTTACTACAGCTTTCCTTGACTTTTTAGGTATAACCAAGTACCTGCAAAGCCTTCAAATTGTTTGTGTAGTATCTACATTTCCTAACAAGGAAAAGGATTTAAACTGTAGATTTTAAGCATCTCAGATATTTAAAAATTCTCAGGGTATTTGTGTGAAATTGGTACAGGATTCTGTGGGGAAAGGAAAAAACTGCCTCACAGATGAACTTGCCCACCTGGGAGTTCAAGTGCAAATAGCAGTCAGATTCCGGAGTCTTAACTTTTTTGCTGTAAGAAGTCCCCAAATTATATGCCAGAGTGTATCTAGGTTAATACATATATTTGGCCAAGCTACCCAGGGCCCTGCTCAATTCCCCAACGTTTTTCCAGTTGGTCTACTTTTCAGATCTTGGGTGCTAATTTGTATCATTTGCAAAAACAACTGTGAAAGCTGTTTGGTGCTTGCAATGCAATTACTACTAAAGAGGTTTTGGGGTATTCTCATTAAACCGAGTCCCAGATGTTTTTGCCCTCATGATCTGTGTTGATCTGTTCTTTGTCTGTTCTAATTATCAATCAACATGAATGAATTAGTCATCCACTTGGTGAAAAGCCTATTTATGCATATGATCAGGACCCAAGCTCCAAGAGCCTTCAGAGATGTCTAACCTTGGACTGGCCCGTTTCCTCTACTTGCACGCACAGACCGGTGCAACAGCATTGCTCTCTTTTTCTGTCTCATACGTACGTTGGGGGTTTACACGTACTTTGTGGTATATGCGAATGTACACAAAAATATGGACACACACACATACATATGTACATTTCTGGACTGACTACAGGTCTGTATGTAACCCCTTCCTCTTCTGGTGCAATATTTTTGATTTGAAGACTTTCACGTGAATACCATTTCCAGGGGGAAATCTCTAATTGCTGAGCTAGGGGAAAAACCGTGCCCTAGGAATGTGATTACAATATTTTAGTATATTTGCTTCCCTTGGAGTTGCCACCAGTCTGCTCTTAACAGGGATACGAACTACCCAGTGGGCACTCCGTACACCTCACAGGAGATTAGGACACCTTGTGAATATGCATTAAACCATGGCCCTCTACCTCTGCTGCCTGCTGCGTCCTGGCTGGCAGGCTGGCAAGGATTCTCAAAAACAATGTTTGCTGTATCAGACTGGCATGATGCCACTACAAGTGAAATATACGTCTTTTTAAAGTAGCTATTTCCAATGCTCTTGGGAACAAATTGGCCATCTAACAAAGATTCTTTGAACCAGGAATTCAGATGGCTTTGGATAGGCAACATACATCTATCTGGAGGCAGAAGGAGGGGGAAATAGCGCCAAGCAGCAGGTATGGTAATTTGTTAGCAAATTCCAACGCTTCCATTCTTCAGTGTATAACATACAAAGGGGAGAAGAGCCTTTATTTCTGCAGTCACAGCAGGTGACATCACCTGTCTTGTCTACAGGAAATGCAACACAACTAATAGTGTGTGTGTTGAAAAGGGAGAACAATTAATCTGCTTCATCAAAGACGTATGATAAGCATTTTCACTGAGTTCATTTGAGGCTGTGTGTATATGCATTATAATATATAATGTTTATATATACATATTAAAAGGATTGTTTTGTAAAAGGCCTATTTTCCAATTACGCAGGAGAGTTAACAAAAAAAGTGTCATTAATGTACATGGACATAAATTTTTAAAATCACTGTTTTTAACATTTGGAAGATCGCTCTGGGGAAATCTTGAAATCATACAACACATCCTTGGCAGATTGGTTGGATATTAATTTGCCTTCAGGACTGAACAAAGCAGGCTGCACTTTTGCATGCGGGTCGCTCACTAGTAAGTCCGTTTTTCAGTACGTTAGACAACTTTAATTCTATTTTTTTTTTTTTTCAGGTCAGCCGAGGGGTAAATCCTTTCCCTTGAATCAGCAAGAGCCTTTGTGACGGTCACACAAAAAAATTTCCTAATGTTCCTTTAAAAAGGCCAGGGAACTTTGGCAACGAGCATCAAAAGCCTTAAAGAGGTTTATATCCTTTGACTCAGTTATCCTCCTTCTGGGAACATATTGTAAAGAAACTAGCTAAATATCTAAAAGTGTTTATGGACAAACGTGCTGGTTATAGCATTGCTATTAACAGGGAATACTGGAAATAGCCTCCTTTATTTTGACTCATTTAGGTTTAAGTGAACTACCGTATATCCAATGGATTATAATTGGATATTTGTAAATATGTTAAATAAATTTATAAATACGTTAAATATATTTATAAACTTCAATTTGTAAATATATTTAAAAGTATAGATTTATATATTTTAATTACTGTACATAAAGTATAAATATATTAATTATTAATGCATCATTATATTTTATAATATATATTTATATTAAGTATATTTACAAATTTATATTAACAAGAGGAAATATGTATATTATAATGTTAAATTAAAATTGCATAAGTAATGCAATCTCTAGTGTATTAGAGGAAAAAGACTGGAAAAACAGAGAACTAAAGTGTTAACAGTATTTCTCTCTAGGGGTGAAACCGTGGGTGAATTGTCCCACTTCTTTGTACTTTTCTGTAGTTTTCAAATCATCTATACACAATGAGAGGTGATTATAACACAGAAATAATGTTTTGTTTTGTGATTAAACAGGCAAGGACACTTGCCGCTACTGTGGGAGGCGGTCAGCAGACATGGGAGAAGTACTGCTTTATTATTCAGTGACTAATATTAGTCACATGTCTTTCAGGGCTAGGGTGGGGTCTAAGAAATCACCCTTCCATTTCTAACTCTGAATTAATTTTCTCCATGGGGAGCATCAAACCTGAGTCAAAATCCTCGGAGAGGTACCTACAGGTACTCCTCTGAGCTGGGAACCTAAGGTCGTGCTTTGCCCGTCATTACAGAGCTCCAATAGCCTGTGGATGAGAAGAGTCCTTCACTGGGGACCAAGTGGGCTGAACTGATGAAGTGAGGCCTTTGTAGCTCAGCAAACGGGCCGGAATCCCCCGGGGGTCACTCTGCAGTAGCAGGACATAAGACAGTGCCCATGGGGAAGAGACGGGCACGGAGCCAGCAGGGTCCTGGGGAGAGAGCTGGGGCAGGTGCTCGACTAGGAACTCAGCTTTTATCAAACCTGCAACTTGACCTGAGAAGTCGTACAGTCTTATGTTTCTTCATTTCTTTTGTCCATTTCCTTTTGGTTTTCTCTCAGCATCTGGTAACTGTCTTCAAGGCCAGGCTGTCCAGAGCTGTTGCCTGTGCTGTAACCAGAGGGTGTGTCCCTGCACTGAGCACAGTGGCAGAAACAGCAAACCACGTGAGCTTAGGCCCATCTGTCCTTTTGGGGGAAGCCAATTAGCAGCTTTTACATCATCATCATTTGGTTAAGGCCAAAAGAACCTTTCAAGATGGCTTTTAGGTTACTTTTTAATTTATACTTTAAATTCCATGGCCGTATTTTGCTGGAAATAACAAATGTATTTCTAACTCAGTGTCCAAATATCAGCTCAAGCTTTGGTCAAGCCTGTAGAAGCACCTCTTTAACTCCTTGTTGGAAGCGTCCTAAAGGTAATGTCTGCGAGAGGACCAATCCTTGGTCCACCATGTCTGATGTGAGTTCCTGTAACAGCTCCAATTTGTTTAACCGTGGCCTCTTTTCGACTCTCTGCCTCCCGCCCTCTTGTGGGCACTACCTTTATATCTCCTGGCTCCCAGGTTAATTTACAATTAGCTCTCTCCAGCTTGCTGCTGGTCACCTGATTGTTAGAGTAGCAATGGTGGGATCAAAGCTCAAAATACAGATCAAGCAACCCCCTCTGACCAGCAGTCAAACCTCTCCCAGTCCCCTACTCAAATAAAAAGGGACAGACTGAGGAAGAAAATACATTAAGACAATATAAAAAATGATGTGTATTGCAGGGAGGGTGATTTAAGTTTTTCAGAAACTTTTCAGAACAAGACTGGCAATAATCAGGAAGAATTTTAATTTCATGTGATAAATAGTTTACAGCAAAAGCAAAATCTCTGCTGTTTCCATTCAGCAAATTTTACTTTTAGATTTTAAAAAAGTAATCCAGAATTAAAATGGAAAGAAGGAATTTAAAAAACATAGAGCTGTAACTACACAGCTCACCAACTGCTACGTCTCCTACAAACCACAGCTCATCTTTAAGCCTTCACTTAGCGTTAAATAAAAGGTGAGTTAATTTAGGAAGTGAAATGATCACAGTGGAAGCGTCTCAGAGCAACAGTGATCGCAGGACAATTAGTCTTCAATTTGTAATTGAGAGTAACTCTCACAGGACCAACTCACTGATGAATTTCAAATAAGCAGACCTCAAAACTAAGGAGAAAAATGGCCAATTACAAGCTAAGGGGGAAAGGAAGGTGGGAAAAGAAAAGAAGCTGAATCTCTAGGATTCAACTGGCCGGTCCCTAAAATCTGGCAGCACCAGGAGGATGTGCAATCACCTACAGCCAACAGAGCAGGAATGGGGGAAAGGCCAGTCTAGGACTGATGGAATACACACTCCTGCCCCCCGATCATGGAACAGGCTCTGGTCTGAAAACGCACAAGGACCAGGTGTTACGGGTACCACTAGTCCAAAAAGCACTTAGGCTTAGGTTAAAGGTATATGGCAAGGATCAAAGAGAAAGAGGCTTCAGCTTGGCCCATCCTGGGCTTGAGCAGGCCCTCCAACTGCTATGGGATGGGCCAGTGGAGAAATTAGCCTCTTGCAGCAGCCAATGCACTGCTAGGCTGTGGAAGCGCTGAAGTCTCCCAACCAGCAGCATCCAAAGGGAAGAGGCAAAGGGTATGTGCAGACAGCCCTGGTTCCAGCTTCTGTCAGCTGCTCTGCCAGCAGCTGAGACAAGGGACCAACTTCCAGCTCCTCCCTCTATGTGTCCACATTTTACAGGGTAGGGGAAGCTCCCCTCATCCCTGACTCAATGGTAGACAAGAGAGGGCATTTCCTGTTCACCAGAACAAGCGCAACTAAGATCTTACTGCTCCTTCTTCTGCCCTCCCCAGCCGGAGAGTTCTTCCAGTGGCTTCAGCCATGGGTGACCTTATTAGGAAAAACCTGGCCATCACATTCACCCCTGAAGCGTCCACTAGTCAGAGAGGGTGCAGTGCATCCACAGAAACCCCAGAACAACGCCCAGAACTCCAGAAACTATGACCCTGAGGCAACCTCCTTCCTGGTTTTGGTAAATCCAGCTAAACAAACATCTGTCCTCCATCCTAGAATCTCGCTCTGCTCAGGGACACCCACTCCCCTACTGCTAGAGGAAAATACTTGTCCTCCCCTTGGGATCTATGCAGGATTGTGCTTAGCTGTAGTGCCCCAGCCTGCTGTGGCTATTTTGCTTCTAGTTAATAGAGCCCCTGCTTCTTTGGGGACGAGGTTTACCCCTGCCCAGCCAGTGGTGAGCACGTGACTCAGTCCTGCCCCCTCAGGCACCCTGACTATTTCAGGGATATGTCCACAATCCAAGCAGGGCCTGATTATCTCCATGAGGCTTTTTAATATGGATATTGGGAAAGAGAGGGGATCTTTGTTGGGGTCATGAGATAAAAGCACTGGGTAAGCCAAGACCTTCTGGGAGCCATTTTTTTTTCTCTCATGTGGAGGGGACTGAGGGTAAAATCAACCCAGAAGAATCAGACATGAGAAATGAAGACAGACCAAACCCTGACAACATCACTGAGGCTCAAGATCCACCCATGCTCGAAGCCAGTACACTCCTTGACTTCCCAGCTACTCCAGCCAATGCATTGCCTTTTGGCTTAAGCTGCTCTGAGTTGAGTTTCTGTCACTTGTACCATTGAGAGTTTAGGCTACAGCAAAGGGAGATTGGGGTCCACACAGATTTGGTGTCAGGCCAGTTTGTATGTTATTTAACCCACTGGGTCATGTATTCCTACAGAAGTGCATGGAAGTTGGAGAAGGGGATGATGGAGGTCTTTAACCAAAGTTTTTTGTTCTGTAACATAGGCTTAGGAAAAGTGGTTCTTCTGATAGGTGGTGTATTCCTTGAGAGCAGGAACCACATTTTTCTTTGGAATCTTAGTTTTCTCAGAACTTAAGAGATGCTCAGACATTTGGCTGGGATGGTTTTACTTCTAATGGGAGAAGTAATGATGAAGCAATTAACTACAATAAATTTAGTTATTTTTGCTGACTTTCCTTTATGTGAGGGTAACCCAGAGTTTCGGGGTATGTCTTCTGAAAGCAAACCCTGTAACAAGGTCTTGGGTGCAGGTAGTCTGTTTTGGAGGAGAGACAGCAGAGAGAAAAGAACCAACAAGGGGGTGTGCCCATGTGCTAGTGACAGTGGGGACCAGTGGGCTCAATCCCACGGAGAAGCCTCAGAGGAACCATGTGAGCATGCCTCAGAAGTGCACCCCCTGAGATGGGAGGCTGGGGCATTTATCCCCTGCCAGGTGACTGCCAGTGTTGGAGAGATGCCTTCCAGGGTACTAATCTCCCAACCCTGAACACACACACACACACACACTTCGGGTTGCACCTGTGTGTGGCACATTAGAGAACACAGAGCAGAAACTCCACAGTGCCTATGATGGTATATGGAGCAGTCTGCCCTGGCTGTGCTGAGGGATACAGGGTGGGGAGCAAGCATCAGCTCTAGGTGGTCCATAGTCGTAATAACTCTTGGAGTTCAGATACCCAGAACGTTATATGCATTACTGCTGGTATTCTTGGAATAAGACATTGGGGTATTTCATGGCCTTATAAAGACCACGTGTAATGTCTTCCTGATTTGGTACAGACTTCATAATAAATCTTGAGGTGTGTCCACATGAGCCTGTGTGAATGTGCCTTTTTGCAATTGTTCAAACCACACTGGGCCACAAGCTTCATGAAGGCAGGAGCTGGGTCAGGTCTGGCTCACTGGTGTCATCTCTTTGTAGAGCACAGCTCCTAGCATATAGCACATGTTGACTGAAATACTTGTTGAGTGTATTAAAAAAACACTCAAGTGTATTTTTAAACAATAAAAAATTTAAAGAAGATTTGCTTGGGAACTACATATTATTTCTGAGAGACTTTGGGTTAGCTGGTCCTTTATGCTACATCATTGCTTTGGGGCTGAATTTTAAGGCCTGAACTTTACAAACATGATTTATCATTTGAGTTAGACAGATCATTAGTACCATAGGATTCAGAAAAGAGAACAAGCTCCTAAGCAGCAGAAAAGTAGCATTGGGGTGGGCCTTGGACAAAAGCAATAGTGTAGACAAGTGGATGGAAACGTGGGAGCTTTCACAGGAAATTTGTCCATCAGAGATCTCACACAGTGGCAAGCCCCTCTTTTAAAAAACTGGAGCCCACTGAGATGAAAATTTGGGAAAAATTGCTGAAAACTTGTTTCTCTACTTCCCATGTTTGTGCAAATCTTTTTTTTTTTTTTTTGTATTGAAGTACAGTCAGTTTACAATATTGTGTCAATTTCTGGTGTACAGCATAATGCTTCAGTCATACATATATTCATTTTCATTAAGAATTAAAAAGGATTTGCACATCTTGAACTCCCAATTTATCCCTTCCCAACTCCTTTCCCCTCTGGTAACCATAAATTTGTTTCCTATATTGGTGAGTCTGTTCTTTGTTTTGAAAATAAGTTTGTGTCTTTTTTTTTTTATTTCACATGTAAGTGATATCATACAGTATTTTTCTTATTCTTTCTGGCTTACTTTACTTAGTATAATGATCTCCAGATCCATCCATGTTGCTGCAAATGGCATTATTTTATTCTTTTTTATGGTTGAGTAGTATTCCATTGTGTATGTGTGTGTATTTTGTATTATATATGTGTATACATATATATATATATATATATATATATATATATATATATATATATATATACACCACACCTTTATCCAGTCATCTGTCAATGGACATTTAGGTTGCTTCCATGTCTTGGCTATTGTAAATAGTGCTGCTGTGAACATTGGGGTGGGAAGGGAAAGACTGGGAATTTGAGATGTACAAATCCTTTTTAATCCCAGAGAGAAGCAGCAAAGGAAGAAAACATTCATTCATTCATTCATTCATTCCATCAATGAATACTTGAGTCCTATTACATGCTAGGCATTATGCGTCTGAGAGTCAAGCAATGAGCAAAACAGGCATAATAATCCCTGTCCTCGGGGGACTTACAGCCTGGTGGGGAGATTATGTGAATAAGTACATAATAATAAATTGTCATGGCGGCTGTGAATGCAGTTGCAGGGCTCTATGAGAAAGCATAAGCAGAAACTTCTGTTTGCATGGAGATTCAGGGAAGGTTTCTGAACGAGAGACGTTTGCAGTGAGATCTGAAACATCAGCAGAATGATGTGGGCCACAGGGAAGGAGATTAAAGTATCAGGGAGCAGTGTGTGCAAAGACACTATGGGGAGAAGGACTTGCCAAGTTCAGTGAACTAAAGGAAGGCCAGTGAGGCTGGAATAAAGTGAGTGAAAGAGTGAGGAAGATACAACCAAAGGAGGGGTGAGGGCCAGGAGTGTGAGTGGCCTTGGAGGCGATACTGAAGACTGGGGGTTTTTTTCTTTTTTTTTTTGGTCATTTTTTTTTTAATTGAAGTATAGTTGATTTACAATGAAAAGGAAGAAGTAAAACTGTCTCTGTTTGCAAGTGGCATGATACTATACATAGAAAATCCTAAAGATACCATCAGAAAACTACTAGAGCTCATTAATGAAGTTGGTAAAGTTGCAGGACACAAAATTAGTATATAGAAATTTGTTGCATTTCTATACACTAACAACAACATATCTGAAAGAGAAATTAAGAAAACAATGTCATTTACAATCACATTAAAAAGAATAAAACATCTCAGAATAAACCTATCTAAGGAGGCAAAAGATCTCTACTTCAAAAACCGTAAGATGCTGATGAAAGAAACTAAAGACAACAAAAAAAAAAGATGGACAGACATACTGTGTTCTTGGATTAGAAGAATCAATATTTAAAATGACCATACTACCCAAGGTAATCTACAGATTCACTGCAATCCCTATCTAGTTACCAATGGCATTTTCCACAGAGCTAGAACAAACAATTTTAAAATTTGTATGGAAACACAAAAGACCCCAAATAGCCAAAATAATCTTGAGAAAGAAGAATGAAACTGGAGGAATCACACTCCCTGACTTCAATCACAAAGCTACGGTAATCAAAACAGTACACTATGGGCACAAAAACAGACATAGGTCAATCAATGGAGCAGGATAGAAAGTCCAGAAATAAACCCACACACTTATGGTCAATGAATCTACAGTAAAGGAGGCAAGAACATACAATGGAGAAAAGACAGTCTTTTCAATAAATGGTGCTGAGAAAACTGGACAGCTACTTGTAAAAGAATAAAATTAGAACATTCTCTAACACCATATACAAAAATAAATTCAAAATGGATTAAAGACCTAAATATAAAATCATGTACTATAAAACTTCTAGAAGAAAACATAGGCAGAACATTCTCGGACATAAATTGCAGCAATATATTTTTTGGATCCTTCTCCTATAGTAATGGGAATAAGAACAAAAATAAACAATTTGGAGCTAATTAAACTTATAAGCTTTTGTACAGCAAAAGAAACCATAAACAAAACAAAAAGACAACCTACCAAATAGGAGAAAATATTTGCAAATGATGTGGCTGACAAGGGATTAATTTCCAGAATATACAAACAGCTCCTACAGCTCAGTATCAAAAAATAACCAACCCAATCAAAAAATGGGCAGAAGATCTAAACAGGCATTTCTCCAAAGAAGATATACAGATGGCCAAAAGGCAAATGAAAAAAATGTTCAACATCGCTAATTATTAGAGAAATGCAAATCAAAACTACACTAAGGTAATATACCTCACACCAGTCAGAATGACCATCATCAGAAAGTCTACAAATAATAAATGCTGGAGAGGGTGAAGAGAAAAGGGAACCCTCCTACATAGTTGGTGGGAATGAAAATTGATGCAGCCATTGTGGAGAACAGTATGGAGGTTCCCTGAAAGACTAAAAATAGAGTTACCATATGATCCAGCAATCCCACTCCTGGGCATACATCCAGAAAAGATAAAAGCTCTAATTCTAAAAGATACATGTACCCCAATGTTCACAGCAGCACTATTTACAATAGCCAAGACAGAGAAGCAACCTAAATGTCCATTAACAGTTGATTGGATAAAGAAGTTGTAATACATACATATAATGGAATGTTACTCAGCTATAAAAAAAAGAATGAAATAGTGCCATTTGCAGCAACATGCATGGACCTAGGAATTACCATACTAAGTGAAGTGTAAGTCAGAGAAAGAAAGACAAGTATCATTTGATATCACCTATTTGTAGAATCTAAAAAGGTAATACAAATGAACTTATTTATAAAACAGAAATAGACTCACAGACATAGAAAACTAACTTATGGTTACCAAAGGAGGGGAGGAGGGATAAATTAGGAGTTTGGGATTAAAAGATACACACTATTCTATATAAAATAGATAAACAACAAGGATCTACTGAACAGAACAAGGAACTATATTCAGTATCTTTTAATAACCTATAATGGAAAAGAATCTGAAAAAACACATATATGTATATTATTTTTCATATATATATATATATATCTGAATTACTTTGCTGTACACCTGAAACTAATACAACATTGTAAATCAAGACTTTGGATTTTGTCCTAGAAGTAGTGGGAAGCCACTGAAGAACTTTGAGCAGGGAAATCAATGCCTTTGACCAGCTGCTTGGCTTGAAGGCAAGCCAAGGATGAAGCAGGGAGGTCAGTGAGTGAGCATCTCTGTGGTTCAAAACATGACTGTGGTTAGGACTAGAGCTGGGGCCAAGGAGATGGAGGAAAGTCGACATGTTTGAGAGGGATTTGGGCATAGAAATGACAAAATGATTGGTTGTGAAAATGAAGGAGAGGAAGTATGCAAGAACAACTCCTAGATTTCCAGTTCAAGTGGTGGCAGGGGAGGTGTCAGTAAATGAGATGGGAAGGCCAGGGGACTGGCAGGTGGGGGTGGCAGAGCAAGGGATCGGTCTGGACAAACTGTTAAATGAGATGACATGTTGGGATGTCTTGTTGATGGCCTAGAGATCAAAAGAAAGGTCATGTTTATTTTAATTATTTATTGCTTTTAATGGGAATTCAAAAACGTTCTAGGTTTTTAACAACCAAGAATTCTCATAAGAAAATGATTGTGTGTAGATTTTACAAATGGGTTTGGCTCCATACTGTTTCATGTACGACAGGAAGGCTCAGTCAGCTCTTTCCAGGACTCTCCCTTATAATTTAAGTCCTTTAAACGTGTATAACTAAACACCATCCCTTTAATATTCCCAAGTCAGCATCTGATACACAATTCATTGTCCTTGGATCCTCATCAAGTTTCCAGTGTTGAGATGCTCACAGTACACTGATAGAAAAAAACTGGAAAAAATACACCAACATAAACAGCTGTTACCAGTAGATGGTCAGATAATGAATGACTTTTAGGTTCAGTTTTCAAATTTCCAAGTGTCTGGTTAAAAAAACATGCTGTAATGGTATGATATGGCCTTGCATCTTTCTAGTTTATGTTCTTTTTAAAAATTTTTTAACACTTTTTTTTCTTGTTTTTTTAGGGGGGAGCGGGGGGAGGCAATTAGGATTGATTGATTGATTATTTATTTATTTTAATGGAGGTACTGGGGACTGAACCAGGACCTTGTGCTTGGTAAGCATGCACTCTACCACTGAGCTATACCCTCCCGTGTTAGTTTATGTGCTGAAGAAAATAAAACATGGTATTATTAGCAACACTAACTAGAAGCTGGAACTATTCAATTTAGTAGCGTATTTGTTGAATGAATGAGTTGTTCTCATGAATAAAGGGCAACTTGATTTTTTTTATTTTAATTTTTTCATTTTTGTAATGGTGTTACTGCCTTAATATCTCCCTATCACTTTATTTTTAAGCATTGGCACATTCATTCCTATTCTTTCTATCTGAGGAATTACAAAAAGTTTTAGGAAGAAAACACCAAGGATATTGTGTGTGTGTGTTTATACATACGTACAGATGTGTATGTACACAGATAGATGTAGACTGATGTGACTATAAATCTGTGCGTATGTACATACATGTGTGAATACATATATTGATTTCTACACACAGTCACTTGTAATCTGAAACCTAACACCGTATTTTATAGTGCTTATAGCAATTGTTCATGGCCGTTTACACCAGGTCAAAAAAATCCAGGAAGTTTACATTAAAAACACAACAAAAATGGTTGCTCAGCATTGTTTAGGCAAAGCAAAAGACTAGCAAATCATCCCTCCTTTTCATCCAGTCACTCTTGCAGCATCATCACCTCGCAGCGTGTGAGCTTCTACCCCTCAATGCGACTCATCCGCAACGGCCCAACCAACCAGCTCATCTCTGTAAAGGGGACGAGTCTACACCGCACCTTCCCAGACATTCTCTCATTCGATCCTCTCCAAACCCAGCGAGACGATCAGTAATGCCCACTCACCATCTCTCTGAGCCTCAGCTGATTACAAAACGAGGACGATGCTCTCTACCCACAGAGTGGCCCCAGAGGCAGGACAGTATAGTTAAGCACACAGTCTTCGAGGTAAAAGAAAGACCTGGGGTCCAACCTCACCTCTGCCGCTGACTGGCTGTGTGAGTTCAGGCAAAGTACATCACTTTCCTCTGTTCCCAGTTCTTTATCAGTGAAGGAGGGCTGACTCCAGGGATGATGCTGATAACAGTTATCAAAGAGAAGAGCTGGCCTGTGCCCAGTTTATAGCAAGTGACTGATAAATCATAGATACCACTGTGCTTGACCCTTGAAATATAAATCAGTACAATAGTAAAATCTTATCATTATTTTATCCATGAAGACACTAAAATGCTAAATAGTTAAATGACTTATTGAGTGATCATACAGCTATTGAGTGCCAGTGGTCTCCTTAGAACCCTTGCTTCTTACTCCTGGCCTCTCCCTCCCTCTTCCAGCCCAAGCCCAGGCCCATAGCTGCATAACCTGCTCACATGTGAGTTCTTAAACATCTGGTGGGATTGCGGTAACTTTCCAAGAGAGCCAGTTATCTCCAGCCCCATAGTCAAAACGGATAACTCACTCCCCAACTCAAAGAAGGGGCAATGCTCCTGGAGTTCACTAGATTTTCCCTCCCTGAAATGCTGATGAGGGGATTAGCTACTGGCCATCCTTAAGCAAAATGAGCATCCTAGAAAAAGGTTGCTGCTGGAACTAAAAATCAGGTTTGATTTCTTCCACATGCCCCACTGCCTTCAGTAAAAGAGGGTGGGCTTGTCATGGATGCCTTTGCTTCTTAATCTGTATTTGATGAAATATTATTTGAGAATTAAAAACCAAAGAGTACAAGCAATGTCTTGGAAATCATACTAGTGCAATATGAAAATGCTGCTAATTCCTTGTGCAAATGAACAATTAGAAAATAAAATACCGAATGTCTCTTCTTGCCAGACATGTGGCAAAGCACTCCTTGAAGGTGTCATGGAATAGACATTGCCACCACTGTTTTACGGATGAGGGTTCTGAAGCTCTGAGAGGTTAGGTAACTGGCCCAAAGACACAATAAGCGACAGAGCTGGAATTTGAACCCAGGTCATTGACTATGAATTCACCATTCATCCCATTTCATCGCAGCCGCCTTTGAACATGACTGGGATTAGTACTACACACATGGGGGAACAGCCTGGCCCATGTTGCATAAGGATATTCACACACTGGGAACAGTATGATGTGATAAAAGAGGACTGGCCTGATTTAGGAGAGCCAAGCCCTCTCTCCACCTGCTATTAAATGTGTGACTTTAGACACGTCACTTGAGCACGGAAAAAGCCTTGGTTTTCTTCTGCTGAACCAAACCATCTCAAAGCCTCCTTCACTTCTAAAAGTGTATGGTTCTGTTTTTTTTTCTATTTATTTAACTTTAACATTTGGTTCCTGCACTTTATTGTGTAGATCTGTGGGTTCTGGAAAGAGTAATTTGGAAAGAAGTAAATTAACTTGGTCAGAATATTATATGCAGTTTCAAAACACTATTGAGGCTCTAAATTAGAATTCAACACCAAATGGCAAGGGTGTGGGGAACTGATACTCTCATATTATTGGAGGGTGGGTAGAGTAGTATAATTTTTCAGGGCAATCTGACAACTTCTATAACAACCTGGCCAAGAAAATCCACCTCCAGGAATTTATCGCATAGCTATAGGAATACCCTGCAGCCATATTCGCCTGTGTGCACAGAGGCATGCCATCGAAGGACTTTCTCTGCAGCATCGTATGTGACTGTCAAGGATTAAAAGGAACCGAAGTGCTCAATCAATAGAAGACGGGTTAAATAAATTAAGATTCCCCACAGCACGTAATACCATGCAGGTATTAAGGAAAATGGGGCAGATGTACTAATATGGAAAGCTCACAAAGTATTCTGCTAACTTTCTAGATGCTGGACACTGTGGGTAATGTTCTGCGGCCTCTGGGGTATGCTGAGGTATGTGTGTATGTGTGTGTGCGCAGTATGTCTGGAAGGACACAGAAGAAACCTAGTGTCTGCAGTCATCTCTGCAGACAGGAGCTGAGGGCCTGGGGGACAGAAGTGAAAGACTTCCTGTTTGGTAGTGTTTTATTATTATTTTTTAACCATGCATATGTATTGCTACTTGGATGGGTGGAGGATGGATGGTTGGATGGCTGGATGGACAGACGAATGGGTGGAGGGAGAGAGAAAAAGTCAAGAGAGAACTATGGTTGTTACCAGAAATCAGAGCAAAAAGCAACTTGCTCAGACATATAAACAACCTCTAACCAAGACATTTCCACACCACAATCATGTACCTAATGAATCAGCAACAAAAACAGAAGTGACTACCCTGTGAGTATTTTATGTAATCACCTCACTTAATCTGCACTCCAGCAGCCAAACCAATGTATTACCTGCACATGAACCTGTATCTCCCTCACAGATGGGTAAACTGAAGTTCAGAGAGGGGAAGCAACTCACCCAAGGGCACTCAGCTTATAAGAGACAGCATCGGGTTTGGAATCCAGGCTTGCTGATTCCAAAGCCAACCCTCTTTATCACTGGCTCAAATTGATGTTGTTATGGCCAATTTCAATTTACACAAAGTGGACTTTGCCTATTGGCAAACTGTAGAAAAATGTGTATGGCAGCACTCACTCCAGGTTCTGCTGTCACCAAATCAAAGTGCTGGAGTCATCCCAGATTTCTTTGGAAGGCCTGGGAAGTTGTGCTTTGTCCCTCAATGGCCAGATTCACAACACACAGAATAAACTCCTTCAATAAAGTTCACCCTGTTCCTCATTAATTCCCCTCCTATTGAAAGACTGGGGACTGGCGGGCGAGGGGGCCAGTCTGCTCTCTGATGCAGAGGCCCAAGCTGATTCCAACAGAGCTCCAAGGGCCTTCGATGCTGAAAGCAGTCAGTGCCAACCGGACAGCTTATCATCATTATTTCCTGGAAAGGTCCTCTGAGACCTTGAGCATAAAAGAGCCTGTTTCCAACCCGAAGATCCTCTCTGGTCTGTGTTGTACCCATAGGGACGCAGCAGCACTTGTGGTATCAAGAAGCTACTGACACAGATCTGAAACGACTTTGATAACAGCAGCACAAAAAAGCCCTCAGCTGCCTGTAGGAACGCAGGCAGCAGCAGGAGCATCTCATAGGCACAATTACAGCGCTCACCTGAGCTTTCCAGGTGCAACAGCATCAGCCCGGCTCCCACCTCCCCCGCATTCCCTGTTTTTGGACGCCCTAAATTGCTTTGGCTGCAGGATAGCAAGCTGTGCCGGATAAACACCGTTCTCCAGGGTTGGTTACTTTTAACAGAAGCCACCAAAACCTCCCTGAATGTTACTTCAGGCAAGTAACTCAGAACAATGCTTTTAAAAAAAAAATTTTATTTTTTAAATTTTTTTTACTTAGCAACGGTCAGCGTACTTGTGAGGCAACTGTGAATATTCAAATACTGTAATTGGAGATGATTTACATTGTTTTGAATTAACTAAAATTCCATTGTTAAGCACAAATACAGCTCCACTAAATCATCATGCTTTTAATAGGTCCACGTGAGCAGGTTACCGAGCGCATTAGGATTTATAACGCTCCTGGGGAGCTGACCACTGTATTAGGCTTCCTGCTGCTAGGTAATATGCATGACACATTTCTGGACACTAATTCATTTATTTAATAGTAACAGTATGCAAAAACAGAGTTCAAAATGAGGCTGACAAAGGAGGTATAAAAGTTTTATTAATCCATAGCTAATCAAAGGCCAGTGGAAGGCATATAATGGTGGCATTTACAGACCATATCGAATGTGAATAAATTAACTTTTTGTTTCCTAAAATCTTACTAATAGGATGAATTCAACTTGAAACATTTATACTTTTAATTACAGAAGCAGGCAATTTGGAGCAGGTTTCCAGCTGCACTTTTCCTGAAAAGCTACAACTTTGCATCACAGATCAACACAAATCCTGGTATCAGCTGTTGTCTCCACTATGATCAATTACCGTCCAAGCTGCTACACACTAAAAACTGCAATGTTGTTTATTTTACTGCTGGTTGAACTGCATGCTGTCAATCATTAGAAAATTATTTTCTCTGAAATACGAAGAGTCTCTATTTTATTTTTCTCCTGTTGTCCTGATCACTACACACAAAGCACATAAGCAGGTGGCTTCATGTCCTGCTGCGGGAAACCTTTATTACAGTTTGACAGCTCACTTTTGCAACAAACCACAGCAAAACAAGAGAGCTTGAAGCACAAGCAAAAGAGAACATTGGGAGAGACCAAGAAACACTGAAGCGTGTGGGAGAATCATTCTTCTTGGCTTAGTTTAATAGCAAATGTTGGGAGAATATTTGCTCATTATTTCTAAATCAAAACAGAAGGAAATAAAGACATTTAAAACATAAACCTTTCTCCATCCTAGAATTCTAAGCACATTCTGCTGCTCAGGGCATTTTGTAGCGATCAGCTAGTTCTTACATAATAACCGTTTGTGAATACTGTTCTCATATTGAAGGTGAGAAAGAGATTACAGAATTATTCATGGCAGTATTTTCCTGAGTGTATTCTGCAGAGCATGAGCTAAAGAGCTTTTGGATATTAGGAGGGTTTATATTAAAGAAGGGTTCCATGGTCAAATGAGTTTGGGGAATGCTGGATTAAACAAAGCTGTGTAAACATGGATCTTTACATTAGGTTTTCTCCCAGCCTTTAAGACGCTAATGGACATTGTAAAACTCCAAGAGGAGGATGTGGAATGAAGTGTTTCTCAAATTTATTTGATCGTGGACTTTTTACTAAGAAGGGAAAAAAGCTAGAGTGCCGCAGAACTCAATTTAGGAAACACAATATATGGCATACGGTCCCACACTGGCAACCAGGACACACCAGTGGGCCTCAAGTCTTGCCTGGAAGCTCTCCAAATTCTGCCCCTGCCATCCCTCCCTGCTACCAATTAACTGAAGCCCATTCTCCACCTCTACCTCAGGAACTTTATTGTCAGCTTCAGAATCCATACACATAAACCCTAACACACAAGCATATCATCTTCTATCACCAGTATCTTAGACCCCAATCCAGAAGGTTCTGTAAATAGCCATAAGTCAAGTTCTTGGGAGAAGAAACAATTTCTACTTAAGCACAGATGATGGACATTATGATTTAGTTTATACACAGCGGGTGTACTCAGAGCGATCGGCCTGAAAGGGTGGTTCATATCTTGTGGTCATTGTAGGGCTTAAAAAATCTCGATCACTCTTTAACCAGGCACCCACAGGTATGAGACAAAAAATAAATAGCCCCCACCCACAAGATCACAGTTGTATTTTGACATAACATTCAAAAAGCATTGGGACACTACTAAAAAAACTACTAGAACTAGTAAGTACGTTTAGTAAGGTCACAGGAGATAAATCAACTGTATTTCTATATATTAACAATAAATAACTGGAAACTAAATTTTTAAAAACCACACTATTTACAGTGGCATTTAAAATAAAGCATTTAGGTATAAATCTCACAATACAAGTGTAAGAGTTGCGTTTTGGAACCTACCGAACATCAGTAAGAGACATTAAAAAAGGGTCTAAATAAATAGAGCTGCAGTGTGTTTATACGCTGGACAACTCAATATCATTGAGTGGTTAATTCTCTCCAAACTGATCTTTATAATCCACTAACTCCCAGACAAAGCATCAGCAAGCCTTTTGGTAAAAACTGACAACCTGATTCTAAAATTTATATGGAAAAGCAGAGGATCTAGAACAGCCCAATAATTTTGAAAAGAAGAACAAAACTGAAAGACTTGCGCTAATTGATCTCAAGACTTTTTCTAAAGCTACAGTCATTAGGGTGGTGTAGTAATGACGTAAGTACAGACATGAAAGTGAATAGAATATAAACTCCAGAAACAGACCCACAGAAATATGGCCAGTTGATAATCAACAAAGATGCCAAGGTAATTCAGCAGAGAAAGATTTACCAACAATGGTGCTAGAACAATTCTCAACAAGGATGCTGGAACAATTAGATGCAACTGGATACCTCAAAATGAACCTAGAGCTTTTCTTCAAACTATATATAAAATTAACTCGAGGTGAATCATAGCCATATATGTAAAACCTTAAACTATAAAACTTTTAGAAGAATGCTATGATGTTGGGTGAGGTAAAGATTTCTTAGAACACAAAAAGCACAAACCATAGGGGGAAAAATCGTTAAATCAGACTTTACCAAAATTGAAAACTTTTGTTCTTCTAAAGACTCAGTTATGAAGATGAAATGACAAGCTACAGACTGGGAGAAATATCCACAAAGCAAATACCTGATAAGGGATCTGTATCCAAAATATATAAAGAACACTTACAACTTAATAGTAAGAAAAAGAGTCAGTTTTTTAAATGAGCAAAAATTTGAACAGACACTTCACCAAAGAAGAGATATGATGGCAAATAAACACATAAATCATTAGAAAATACAAATTAAAAACACAATCAGACACAACTACATATATACCAGAATGGCCAAGCATTAATAAGTCTGACAATATGAGGGGTTAGTGAGGAGAGGGAGCAGCTCCAACTCCCTAACATTACTAGTGGAAATGCAAAATGGTAAGTCACTTTGGAACACAGGTTGACAGTTTTTTATAAAGTTAAACACACATTTATCATAAAACCCAGCAATCCCACTCCAGGCATTTATCCAAGAGAAATGCAAACATATATCCACACAAAAAGCTGTATGTTACTGTTTAAAGCTTTATACATAGTTGCCACAAACTGGAAACACCTCAAATATCTTTTAAAAGGTGAATGGATAGAGAAATGCAAATCAAAACTACAATGAGGTATCTCTTCACACCAGTCAGAATGGCCATCATTCAAAAGTCCACAAATGACAAATGCTAGAGAGGCTGTGGAGAAAAGGGAACCCTCCTACACTGCTGGTGGGAATGCAGCTTGGTGCAGCCAGTGTGGAAAACAGTATGGAGATTCCTCAAAAGACTAGGAATACACTTACCATATGACCCAGGAATTCTGCTCCTGGGCATATATCCAGAAGGAACCCTACTTCAAAAAGACACCTGCACCCCAGTGTTCACAGCAGCACTATTTACAATAGCCAAGACATGGAAACAGCCTAAATGTCCATTGACAGTGACTGGATAAAGAAGATGTGGTATATTTATACAATGGAACACTATTCAGCCATAAAAAAGACAACATAATGCCATTTGCAGCAACATGGATGTCCCTGGAGAATGTCATTTTAAGTGAAGCCAGAAAGAAAAAAAAAATACCATACGAGATCTCTCTTATGTGGAATCTAAAAAAAGAGAAAAGAATATAAATACAAAACAGAAACAGACTCACAGACATAGAATACAAACTGTGGTTGCCAAGTGGGAGGAGGGTGGCAAGGGACAGACTGGGAGTTCGAAATTTGTAGATACTGACAGGCGTATGTAGAATAGATGAACAAGATTATACTGTATAGCAAAGGGAAATATATACAAGATCTTGTGGTAGCTCACAGCAAAAAAGAATGCAACAATGAATACATGTATGTTCATGTATAACTGAAAAATTGTGCTCTACACTGGAAATTGATACAACATTGTAAAATGACTAGAACTCAATAAAAAAAATGTAAAAAAAAGTGAATGGATAAGTAAATTGTGGTACATCCATACAATAGAAGAGTATTCAGCAATGAAAAAGAATGAAGTGATGCATGCAACCAAATAAAGGCATCTCAGAAATACTGCTAACTGATGCCAGATACAAAAGATTTTATATTGTATGATTCTATTTACACAGTGATCTTGAAAAGGCAAAACTATAGAGACAGAAATCAGATCCATGGCAGGGACTGGGAGTTTTAAGAGGACTGACTAGAAAGTAGTAGGAGGGAAAATCTGGAGATGATAGAAATATTCTATATATTGATTGTAGCTGATGGTAACAGAACTATAGACATTTATAAAAACTCACTGAACTGTATAGCTTGAAAGGATGAAATTTACTCTATGTAAATTATACATCAGCAAAACTGATTTTTTTAATTGGGCATAAATTCATACTTGCTTTGATTCATCTTACATTTTACCTCATGTATCCTTGTGAGTGACCATTCTACACTTCAGTGGTACTAAACATTTTATATATGTTTGATCTTAACGTGGAGGCTTCAGCTTAGTCGATACTTGGTGTTAAAAACTGTTTGACATATGGTTACACCCACAGTGAAATCTCCCCACATAAAGTGGTTAAAACACACTGGTATTATTATGAGAATTTTTAATTGAAGGAAGTGGCCAACTGAAAAAACCACTAAGAAAAAGAAAGCGCCAGATGTTGTGGCTTTGCCTTTCTGATCTGAAACTTCTCAGTCCCAGCTCGGATCCGAGGAACTCTGAGCACCTAAGCTAGACTTCCAATCAGGGACATTTGAAAATCACACTGTGTAGGTCCTGACTCACATGCTGCTTGGCTCTTTCAATAATTGTCCTCTCACCAGTTCACTGACTGCCTCTGGCATCATCGCCATTTCCTTCTCTTTTCTCTCACAGTGGCATGTTCATTTGAAAAGTCAACATTTCCATAAGTGCATAATTATAAGAAAATATGAGTAATTTTATGGAAGCAGTTTAAAACCTGGAGGAAATGGATATTTTCTCAAAAAATATGAATGACTTAAATGGATCTATATTACTAAACATCATAGAATTGTACACTTAAAAAATCACACATTACTAAAAGTAACTGAATATTGTGATATGTAAATTATACCTCCATAAAGCTATTTTTTTGAGTTTGTAAAAGAAGTTACAAAGCAAAAGTTGAATAGACTAGTTATCATAGAAGATGTAAAAATGATTGCAAATCTATCAGTTTTAAAAGAACCAGAACTAAACAGTTTCACAGTTGAGTTCTATCTCATCCTTAAGGAACAGATAATTCCTTTATAATTCAAAATACTTCAGACCATAATCAAAAGTTGGAGAGTGCCCCAATTCATTTTACGATTCCAACACAACTTTAATTCCCAAACCTGATAAAAATGGTATAAAAAGAGGAAAACTACAGTCCGATCTCATTTAGGAATTGAAATGCAAAAATTTAAATCAAGTATTGGCAAAGAGAATCTAGCAGTGTATTAAAATAGCAATGCTCTATGACCAAACTGGGTTTACTCCCGAAATGCAAGGATAATTTAGAATTAGAAAGTCTTTCACAATGTAAGTCATGACATCGACAAATTAAAAAAGAAATAATATGATCATATCATTAGATACTGAAAAGGCTTTTGCTCTTCTCTGAAATGGCTGTACTCCTCAGATGCGGGTGATTTCTGCCCATGAACTCATCCCCTGGACGTCAGCCACTCTGTCTGTCAGGTGATACTCACCTGGGAAAGTCTGAAGTTCTCATCACAGTCAGACCAGACCGCGCCAGGAGGTGGGGGATTGGTTTTTCCTCACTTTTCAGGAAAAGCCTCTCCAGCACTGTTGTGAATGGGTGTGGCCCATCACTGCAGAAGACTCCAGTTTGAGGATTAAGCTGTCATAAACAGAAGGACAAAACAGAGAGAAGTGCAGGGAAACTGAACCAGCGTCCAGATGTGCTCACAAATCCATTTACAGCTTTCCCCCCACCCCCTCAGCCCTTCTAGATCTCAGTCTGCTTGTCTGGGAAAGGAAGAGCTGTTCTGATGCCTTGGTTAGGATCCACTTGCTCCAGAGTTATATGCTTCAACCGCTTGGCTAATTTCTTTGAAAGATACACAGGACAGCCTTAAACGCACATGGACACAGGTGGAATACTGAGTTTCACTATGAAGACTGGATGGCGGTTTTTTCTTTCCACTAAAAGTCACCCCTTGGCTTATAATGGAAATTAACAGTAAAGAACATTCAATAGGCAAAGTTTTGTTTTACACACAATTTTAAAGCAGTGTACCAAGTAGCAGCATTTACCAAATAAGAGAACAGATGTTCCACATTTAAAAAAAAAATAGGGTGTGGGCTCAAATATGAATTGAAACGCCTGGGTTTTAAGTCAAACCCATTTCTAACTGATGGAGCTGAACTTAAAAAATTTTTTTTTTAAATTATCTGTAGTATACTGGTCAGTTTACCTCATTTTCATGATATAGTACAAAGACACTCTTTACTATGAGTGGCTTTAAAAGAACACGAATTGTAAAATCAAATGGAGCTGAACTTTAATTGCTGACGTGCACCGCAAGCCTCCAAAAAGGGGTATCTTATGCCCCAAATATTATTAACTTCAGCTAGCTTAACATCCTTCCTGCCTGCCTTCCTTCCCACTTCTCTTCCTAGCAGAGTCTCAAAGAACTAAGATTTTTCAGAACAACTTTGGAGAACACTGAACGCACAAAGTGGAAACTTACGCAAAAATGAGAAATAAAAACAAAAGCAGTCTTGATATAGAGTCATCTGGATGTTGTGTTTGTCTTTTGGAGGCTATTTAAAGCCTTAGAAGCTGAATCAAAACAAACCACTTTTTTCTCACAGTGATGTGAGAAGTTCTGTTTTCCAAAGACAGCTGTGTTCCTTCCACCTCAAGAAGTAAGTGTAGAATGAGAGAGGCGTGGACGGCGCAGGAAAGCACAGGCTGCAGCCACTGTAATGGATTTGTTCACCATTTCCAGGTAAGAGTAGCGAGCATTGGCGAGATCAAGTCATCACTGCCCTAAATCCCCAGTCATGTCTGCCTCTGACTCCATAAACCAGTGGGGCAGCCGGCCATGCGAGAGCCTAAAGGTTAAGCACATACCATTGACCTCGCGGAGAAACGAGTTCTCACATCATTAAATACGGCGTGTTCTCCAGCTTTGTCTGATCGCACCGAAAAGTGCCCTGGGAGTATTATTCGAGGCTTAGATGTTTCACCTACATTTGTTCGACACAAAATCAATATCTTTTCCCTGCCTTTGTTTGCTTGGATTATGTTTAACTACTAAAAGGCTTTTAAGACACCAATCAGATTTAACACCTTGCGTCTTCCATAGGCAGTTGTGTGAACAAGAAAAATACAAATATCTCTTTGTTTTCTTTCCCTGTAGGTTGTCAGGACAAGAAACATGAAACAGCTTATTTGGAGTATGCTTCTATGTTAATATAAAGGTAGACAATTTACAGTCTTGACCTAAAAGACTTTCTTGGTAATTGTGCTTTTAGAAAACACTGAAAGAACAGATTATTCAATAAATAGTGTGGACTTGCTAACCATGTGGGGGAAAATATAAAACCCCAAGTCATGCATTTATACAAATAAATTTCCAGATGGATTCACTTTTTAAACACAAAAAATAGAAGCATTTGACAAATAGCAGAGAAAAAAATTTTTTTAAATAAAGTCATAAAGGAAAGGATGAATATATTTGACTATGTAAAATTTCTGAATGGCAAAAAAAGATTGAAATAAAATTAACTTTATTTAACCTTTATTCAACACATACTATGTGACAAAAACTAAGCTAAGTCTTCACATATATTGACTCCTTTCTTCCCATTAGTACTGTAAGATAGACGATGGTATTAGTCAGGGTTCTCCAGAGAAACTAAACCAATGATGTGTGTGTGTGTGCGCGCGCGCGTGTGTGCATGCATGTGTATGTACACTAAAGGGATTTATTATAAGGAGTTGGCTCAAGGGGCTATGGATACCGAGAAGTCCCAAGATCTCCACATGGCAAGCTGGAGACCCAGGAGAACTGACAGGTATTTCTAGTCCTGGTCCAAAGGCCTGAGAAACAATGAAAGCCAATGATGGACGTTCTAGTCCAAAGACCAGCAGGTTCAAGATCCAAGAAGAGCTGATGTTTCAGTCAAAGCCTGAAGACCAGAGAAAAACAATGTCTCAGCTCATCAGTCAGGTGGGAGGGTTCCCTCTTAATCTTCTTGCTTTATGCAAGTCTTCACTGATTGGATGGGGTCCACCCACATTAGGGAGGGCAAACTGCTTTATACAGTCTACCCAGTCAAATGTGAATTTCATCCAGAAACACTTTCACAAACACACCTAGAATGATATTTGACCAAATGCCTGGGCTTTACGGCCAGTCAAGTTGACACATAAAACTAACCGTCACACTCATACTGTCTCTTTTTAGCACACGAGGAAACTAGGCCTCAAGTTTTTTCACCAGAATCACACAGCTAGCATGGTAGAGTCAAAGCTTACAACCAGTTCTATCTAAAACCAAAAGGGAATCGACAAACTGAGGGAAATGTTGCAAAATAGGAGACAAAAGAAAAAATACTAATAGCAATCATGAGGTCTTATACAAATTAATAATAATGATGATATATCAGACTTGGCAAACAAACACAATGAAACATACAGACAAAACAGACAATGACAGAGGAAAGGACTTAATAAGAAGAGATATGTTCAATCTCATTAATGATAAGTGCAAATTAAAACAATGAGACTTCATTACAGATGTCATATCTGTTACCTAATATCATATCAGACTTGAAGACTGTAGAATGATCATACCCAGTGTGAGCTTGGAGTAAGGAAAATGACACACTCATACACTCTTAACAGGAAGGTAATCTATACAAACTTTCTAGAAAGGTCAGTTTAGAGGAATCTATCAAAATTTTAAACGTAAGCCTTTTTTTGACACAGAAATCTCTTCTAGGTATTTCTCGTACAGAAATATGTTATGTGTGCAGATATATTTATAAAAGTGTTCACTGCAGTAAGAATAACGTATTATAAACAACTGAAATGCCTAGCAAATAGGAGTCAGGTAAAATTATGAATATATTTCATATGATGAAATTCTAAGCAGCCATTAAAAGAATAAAATAGAGGGAAGATGTGCTCAGTACTTTCTGAGTGGAGAAAAGCAGGCACAAAACCACATGCAGAGGATGGTCTTATTTTTATACAAATAAAGAAAGTTCACAGAGGAGTTTTTATAGAAGGATGTAGGTAATTGCTGATGTATGTGGAAATTCAAAGGACTTAGAATAGCCAAAACAATTTTGACAAAGAAAATCAAAGTTAAGGATTTACACTACCTGGTTTAAAAACTTACTATGAAGATGTATTAATCAAGATAACATGGCATTGCCATAAAGATGTTAACATAGGTCAATGGAATTAGAGTTCATAGCTAGATCTAGATATATGAGGTAAACTGATTTTCAACAAAGATGCAAAGACAGTCTTATCAAAAAATAGTCCTGGAACAACTGGATATCTACATGCAAAGAAAAAAAAATTCCTGAACTTCAATCCTAGTATCAAACCATATACCATAGATATATCTGATAAAGGACTATGCTCTGGAATATATTACAAAAAAACTCCTACAACTCAACAATAAGACATAACTAACCCAATTTAAACTTCTGAATATTTCACTAAAGAAATTATATGAAGAACCGATAAACCAATGATAGTATTCTTAACATTATTAGTCATTAGGGAAGTGCAAATTAAAACCATAAGATACCACTACACATTGTTAGAATGGTTACAATTTAAAAACTAACCATTTTAAGTGTTGGTGAGGATATAGAGCAATTAGAATTCTTATACATTGCTGATTGGAATTAATATGTATAGTTACATTAGAAAAGGGTTTGGCATTTTCTTTTAAAGTTAAATACACATTTATCATACAATCCAGCAATCCAACCTCTAGGTAGTTACCCAAGAGAAATACAAAGCATATGTCCACACAGAGACTTGTACACAAATGTTCATAACTGCTTCATTCATAAAAGCCAAAAACTTGTAAGCATCCCAAATGCCCATCAATAGAAAAATGGACTGCCAATTCATGGTATGGCCATTGAATGGAATACTGGTCAGAAATAACATGGTAAGAACTACTGATTGGCATAACAATATGCATGAATCAAAATCACCATGTTATGCCTCAAAAAAGTTTTTCTGGGGCTGGGCCAAGATGGTGGAGTAGCAGGATGCCTAGCTCACCCTCTCCCACAGATACAGCCAAATCTACACCTACATAGGGAACAAATCACGTAGAATATTTACTGAACTTTGGCAGGATATCTCTTACATTGGAAATACAAGGAAATCCTCACAAAACCAATAAACAATAAGTTTATACTGTATAGCACAGGCAACTATATTCAATATCTTACAGTAACCTATAATGAAAAAGAATGTGAAAAGGAATATATATATATATACATATATATATATGACTGAAACATTATGCTGAATATCAGAAATTGATATAAGAGTGTAAACTGATTATATTTCAAAAAAAAAGTAAACATCTGAAGAAAAAAATATTCTGGATTAAACAGTATATTGAGCACAGATGAAGAGAGAATTAGTGTACCGAAATATAGACCAGTGGGAACTACTCAGAATGCAACACAGAAACTAGGAGATGGAAAATATTAATAGCACTTACTGAGAAATGAAAGATAAAAAGATCTGACATATGTCTAATCAAAGCTGTGGAAGGATGCAATTAGGGAGAATGAAAAGCTGCAGTAGAGATAATGGTTCAGAATTTTGCAGAATGGTTAAAAGATATAAATCCACAGATATAAGAAGCACAACTGCTAAACCAAACATATCAATAAGATTAAATAATCCCTGACATATTGTGGTGAGAATTCTGAACACTGAAGACAAAACAAAACAAAAAGGATCTTACAAGCAGTGAGAGAAAAGATGATCAAAGAAATTGGTAAGCTGTACAACTATTTATCTGTATAAAAGTAATTCTGTTAATTAATGGGCTTAAAAGAGCATCTAAACTTCTTTGCAACAATATCACATCTGTTGAAAGGTAGTAATCTGATTAAAGTATTCTTGTATTATTCTGGAAAATGGTTAAAATATTAATTAATTTTAGACTTCAGAATACATGATAAGATTTTGAGGACAACCAATACAAGAATAGAAGTAGCATGTGTAACTTCCAAATATGAGAGAAAACAATGAGATAAGAAAACAAATCAACTAAATCAACCCAGAAAGGTGTGAAACGAGAGGCCAGATCATTTAGGGCCTTATAGGCCATGGGAAGGCTGTGGATTTTGGTCCAAGCGCAGAATTCTGCTGGCATTATGGACGGTCTAAGATAGTGTGAGATATGTTTACTCCCGGTGTCCAAGATGCTTACTCTCTGATGGAAGGCACTTCTCATTCAGCTTGGTGTTTTACAGTGGTTGACTGTAGTTCATTGGGGCAGTGGCTTCAAGCCCAACATCCAGTCTGCTTACTTATGCTCTGCAAATCCAGTGACTCAGCTCCTCACTGCCAGTCTGTAATCTTCAAGACTATGATAGCACATGCAGTGTGCAGGATGATACATGTAGAGAAACACTTTAAAACTAGAAAGCCAACTCCTTATCAGGGCAATTAAGATCCTCCAAAATGTTAAAAAAAAAAAAAAAAGCAGTCCAAATGCATTTAAATTATGTTTCTTATCCACCACATGCATATAGGACCAGGCAGGTTACTAGATGGGTAAAGTGGGTAGTGTAGGAAGAACTGCAAAACTAGAGAGTTTATGCCCTCAAAGAATCCATCAGCTCCTTGGCTCCAGCCCATTGCTGTCATGTAGAAACTTAGTTGTTGTCAGAGCACCAGAAATCAGCCAGATTCTTAGTTCCATGAAAATGCCCCAGTTTTCTTGACTCCATATCTTGGCTCACATGGTTGCTTCTTCTTTAATTTTTCAATTAAAGGTAATTTTCTAGAACAGCTTATGTTTCAAGCAAAACTGGGAGGAAGGTCCAGAGATTTCCCATATATCCCCTGTCCTCACACAAGCCTAGCCTCTGTCATTGCCAACACTCTCCACCAGAGTGGTACATTTAATACAATTGATGAGCCTATACTGACACATTGTAATCACCCAAAGTCCACAATTTACACTAGGGTTCACTCTTGGTGCTGTGAATTCTACAGGTTTGGACATATGTGTCCATCATTACAGTATGACACAGAGTATCCTCGCTGCCCTAAACATCCTCTGTGCTCCATCTATCCATCCCTTCCTCCCCTCAACTCCTGGCAACCACTGATATTTTACTGTCTCCATAGTTTTGCCTTTTCCACAATGATAGATAGTTAGAATCACATAGTATGTAGCCTTTTCAGTTTGGCTTCTTTCACTGAGTCATATGCATTTAAAGTTCCTCCATGTCTTTTCATGGCTTGATATCTCATTTCTTCCTAGCACTGAATAACATTTCATTGTCTGGATGTACTTCAATTTATTTATCCATTCACCTACTCAAAGACAACTTAGTTGCTTCCAAGTTTTGGAAAATTACATGGGTAAAGTTTCACAGACATCTGGTGCAGGTTTCTGTGGGTAAACTTTCAACTCCTTTGGGTAAATACCAAGAAGTATGATGGCTGGACTGTATGGCAAGATTATGCTCAGTTTCTAAAGAAACTGCCAAACTGTTTTCCAAAGTGACTGTACCACCATTTTGCTTTCCCACCAGCAATGAATGAGAGTTCCTGTTGCTCCACATCCTTGCCACCATTTGGTTTTGTCAGTGTTCTGGATTCTGGCCATTTTATAGATGTGTATCTTCTTTGATGATGTGTATTTTGAGGTCTTGGTTCATTTTTTAATTGGGTTATTTCCTTATGGTTAACTTTCAAGAGTTTTTATATATTTTGAATAAAAGTCCTTTAACAGATATGTCTTTTTGCAAATATATTCTCCTAGTCTCTGGCTTATATTTTCACTCCCTTGAAAGCATCTGTCACAGAGCAGAAAATTTTAATTTTAATGAAGTCCAGTTTATCAATTCTTTCTTTAGTGGATCATGCTTTTGGTTTAATCTAAAAAGTCACCACCAAACCCAAGGTCATCTAGATTTTCTCTCACGTTATTTCCTAGGAGTTTTACAATTTTGCATTTTACATTTAGGTCTGTGGTCAATTTTGATTTAATTTTTGTGAATGGTTAAACTCTGTGTCTAGATTCTTTTATACATATTTTTTTGCATGTGGATGTCTAATTGTTCCAGCATCATTTGTTGGAAAAACTAATTGTTTCTTCATTGTATTATTGCCTTTGCTCCTTTGTCAAAAATCAGTTGACTGTATTCATGTGGGTCTGTTTTTGGGCTCTCTATTCTATTTTATTGATCCACTTGTCTACTCTTTCACCAGTACCAAACTGCCTCCTTAATTCCTATAGTTTTATGTGAAGTTGGGTGTATCAGTCCCCCAACTGCTCTTCTTTTTAAATAGTGTTGACTAATCTGGTTTTTTTGCCTGTCCATATAAGCTTTATGATCTGTTCATCAGTATCCACAAAATAGCTTGCTGAGATTTTGACTTGGATTGTATTGAGCCTGTAGATCAAATTGGGAAGTAATGTCATCTTGACAATAGAGCGTCTTCCAACCTGTGAACATGGAATTTCTCTCCATTATGTAGCTCATCTTTGGTTTTGTTCATAAGTGTTTCATAATTTTCCTCATCTAGATCTTGTACATGTTTTGTTAGATTTAGACCTACTATTTTTGGTGAAGAGGGTGCTAATATAAATGGTATTGTGTTTTTAACATCAAATGCTGTTTGTTCATTGTTATTGTATATGAAAGAGATTGACTTTTGTATATTAACCTTATATCTTGCAAACTTGTTTTAACCACTTATTAGTTCTAGGAGGTTTTCTTTCTTTCTTTCCTTCCTTCTTTCTTTCTTTCAGATTTTCTACATAGACAATCATGTCATCTCTGAACAAAGAAAGTTTTAGTTTTTCCTTCCCCATTAATATACCTTTTATTTCCTTTTCTTTTCTTGTTGCAACAGCCAGAACTTCTAGTACCACACTGAAAAGAAGTGGTGAAAGGGGACAACCCTGCCTTCTTCCTGATCTTAACAGGAAAACTTCTACTAATTCCTCATTGTTAAGTATTGTATTAGCTGTAGATTTTAAAATAAATATCCTTTACCAAATTTAGGAAGTACTCCTCTATTCCTAATTTACTGAGCTTTTATCATCAATGGGTATTGAACTTTGTCAAATGCTTTTTCTTCGTCTATTGCTATGACCAAGTGATTTTTCTTCTTTAGCCTGACGATATAATGGAATGTATAAATCGGTTTTCAAATGTTGAACCAGCCTTATCTACTTGGGATAAATCCCACTTGGTCCTGGTGTACAATTCTTTGTATATATTGTTGGATTTGATTTACTAATATTTCGCTGAGGATTTCTATATGTTATTCATGAGAAATACTGGTCTGTAGTTTCCTTTTCTTGTAATGCCTTCGCCTGGTTTTGGTATTAGGGTAATGCTGCCCTATAGCATAACTTAGGAAGTATTTCCTCAGCTTCTGCCTTCTAAAAAAAGATTGTGGAGAACTGGGAAAATTTCTTCCTTAAAGGTTTGATAGAATTCATGAGTGCACCCACGTGGGTCTGGTGCTTTCTGTTTTGGAAGGTTATAAATTATAGGTTCAATTTCTTTATTAGATATAGGCATATTCACCTTGTCTATCTCTCCTTGTATGAGTTTTGGCATATTGTGTCTTTCAAGGAACTGGTCCATTTTATTTAGGTTATCAAATTTGTGGGCATAGAGTTGTTCAGATGATTCCTTTAATATCCTCTTAATGCCTGTGGGATCTGTAGTGATACACCCTCTTTTCATGTCTACTATGGATAATTTGTATTCTTTCTCTGTTTTCTTAGTTAGCCTGGCTGAAGGCTTATCAATTTTATTGATCTTTTTAAAAAATCAGCTTTTGTTTTCATTAATTTTCTCTACTGATTTCCTGTTTTCAATTTCATTGACTTCTGCTCTAACATTTATTCTTTCTTTTTTCTGCTTACTTTGGATTTAATTTATTCCTCTTTTCCTAGTTTTCTAAGGTGGAAGTTTAGGTGATAGATTTTCGGTCTGTCTTCTAACATATGTAGTCCATGCTATACTTTTCCTCTGATCACTGCTTTTGCCGCATCCAACCAATTTTGAGAAGCTGTATTCTAATTTTCACTTAGTTCAAATATTTTTATATTTCTCTTGAGGTTTCTCATTTGGCCTAAGTGTTATTTAGAAGTGTGTTTGTTAAATCATCATGTATTTTGGGATTTCCCAGTTATTTTTCTGCTACTGATTTTTCTAGTTTAATTCTATTATAGTCTGAGAGTAGACATTATATAATTTATATATTTTTAAAAAATGTGTTAAGCTGTGTTTTATGACTCAGAACGTGGTCTACCTTGGGAAATGTTCCATGTAAGCTTGAACATAATGTGTATTCTGCTGTTGGTAGCTGAAGTCGTCTGTAGCTGTCAAGCATATACAATTGACTGATGGTATTGCTGAGTTCAACTATGCCCTTAATTATTTTCTACCTGTGGTATCTGTCCATTTCTGACAGGAGAGTACGAAGCCTCCAACTATACTAGTAGATTCATCTGTTTATCTTCGCAGTCCTGTCAGTTTTTTCTTACATATCTTGATGCTTTATTGTTAGCTACATACACATTAAGGTGTATGTAGGTCTTCTTGAAGAATTGACCCCCTTCCTCTTTATTATTATGTAATTCTTCTCTTTACGCACGTAATTTTCCTTGCTATGAAGTCTGCTCTGCCTGAAATTCATATAGCTACTCCTGCTTTCTTTTTTTTTTTTTTTTTAAATGATGGCCTTCGAGCATAGAGCAAACTTTATTTTTATTTTTGGTGGGGGGGGGGTGTAGTTAGGTTTATTTATTTATTTTTCTTGATGGAGGTACCAGGAATTGAACCCAGGACCTCATGCATGCGAGGCACTCACTTTGCCACTGAGCTATACCCTCCCCACTCTTGCTTTCTTTTGATTAGTGTTAGCATGGTGTATCTCTCCCTATCCATGTACTTTCAGTCATTAAGTGTCTTATATTAAAGTGAGTTTCTAATAGACAACACAGCTGAGTCCTGTTTTTTGATCAACTCTGACAATTCCTATCTTTTAACTGATGCATTTAGATCATTGATGTTCAAAGTCATCATTGATATACTTAGACTAACAGCTACCATATTTGTTACCCTTGTCCTTGGTTTCTATTTTTGTCTTCCACTCTTTTCTTTGCCTTTAGTAGTTTTAATTGAGCATTTCAGACATGATTTCTTCTTTAAGTCTTCTCTTTTCTTCCCTGGTCTTCCATTACCTTCTGACAAAACCTGTTCAATTTTCAAGGCCACCATCAAAGCCATGTATCTTTTGATGCTACCCCAGGTAGATACCATTTCTCCTCACCCTGAACTTCCCATGCATTGTTTCACTGGTGCCATGTTTCTTGTTATGCTGAGTTTTATTACAGCTATGTATTATATACTAAATTCCCTACCAGGCTGAAGGCGCTTTGGAAACAGGAAGGTGAGTTTTTTCACCTTTGTATCACCTTTGGAATCTAGCTCAGAGCCAAGTACAGAGAAAATAAATATTTGTTCAATAAAACTGAAGTACTAAATAGTGTGATACCCATAAAAAGTCCCATAGTAGCTCAAAATGGAGAGATCAATGTGGTTTGAAGTATTCGGAGAAGACTGGATAGGGCAGGCGGAAGTGTCCTTGTAGAAGAAGGAACAGCTCCAACAAAGGCATGGAAACGTGAGGGGCATTAAAGTAGCCGGTCCTCCCCCTTCTCTCTAGGAGAATGGACAGGCAGAGGAAGTACTCTTCATTGATTGTGGCCATTCTCAAGTGCTCAGGAAACCCTCTGTAAGATGTGTCCTCTGGCTGTATTTTTACTTCAGTCCAACAATATGGGAGGCAATAAATGATGATGTATGGAATAAAATGTTCTTCCCCAAAGACTTCGTTTTCTTTACAGTCTGCCTTCAATATAAATCAAGTGATAATCTTTGCCAAACTTGGAATGTCATATATTTGTTCACTCTTTTATTTAGTAAATATTGATTAAACAACAGTTATGGGCCAGAAGCGGGCTAAGTGCTGCAGATACAGCCTTGGATAAAATGTGATCATCAGCTTCTAAAAGGCTCACAACCTTATGGGGAAGATGAGCTCTCAGTAAGCTGGAAATTGCCCATTTCAATGCACTCTTTCTGTGACTAATCTTAGACTCGTACTGTTTTGAAAAGTTGGAAAACTGAGTATCACCTGAGGCTGAACATGTCTCCCAGAAGGGATGAGCTTGGTGTAGTTATGTGTGGGAGTCACAGAGAGGTTCTTATCATATGGCTTTGTAATAGTGCAGAATGAACCCCACCTATCTTTGTATATAATACTTCAGTGAGAGGAAACAGACCAATGCAGGAAAAAGAAGAGAATTTTTTAAAGCATAGTTAAAATCTTCAGAGAGATTCAAGACATCAGAGCCACAAAACTGTAACAGGCTACTATTTTAAAAGTAGTAGTCAGAGTTCCTAAAAATTAAAAATAAGAGAACTAAAATTAAAAGTAATTCAAACAGAAGGGATGAATATCAGAAATGACATGACTAAAGTTCAATATACAGAGCTAGAAGATTGAGCTGAGGGATTTTTGCAAACTACAATGCAAAAATAACAAAGGGATAGAAAGTTTAAAGGAAAATTAAGAGTCATGGATGATAGTTCAAGATCCAAAATCTGTGTAATAAGAGTTCTGAAAAGATGTAACAGAGAAGATGAAAAGAACCAAAGAAATACCAAACAGAGTAGTTTCCTGAAGTGAAGAAAGATTTAAGGGGTTAGGTAGAAAGGACATGCTTTCTATATTTTCTAGGAATATAAAAATATTTTCCAGAAATATGGGAAGGATCCATAATATAGTACAGATAAATCCTGGAGAAATTTGTGACATTTGACAATAAAAGGAGACTATTTTAAGCTTCTAGTACGTGCAAGTGTGCTTGGCGGTAGGGAGTGCAAGCTTGCTTACTAAAGAATGGTAATTAAACTGGCATTGGACTTCTTATATGTAGCATGAAATGCTAGAAAACAATGAGAGAAAATGTCTTGTAAGTACTGAGGGAACAGGATTCTGAATGAAAGTGCCATATTTACCAATAAATAATTCAAGTAGACTGGATAATGCCCCCACCCCCAATATCTACACCCTAATCCCTGGAACCTATGAGTGTTTCCTTATATGGACACCCCCCCAAAAAAAACCCCCAAAAACCCAAAAACACTTTGCTGATGTGATACAATGAAAGATCCTGCCATGAGGAGATTATCCTGGGTTATACAGGTGGGCCCCACATGCGATCACATGTAGCCTTGTAAGAGGGAGGCAGAGGGAGACTTGACAGACAAGAGGAAAAGGCAATGTGATGACGGGGGCAGAAGAGATGGATGCATCATGAGCCAAGGAATCAGCAGCCACCAGAAGCTGGGAGAGGCAAGAACAGATTCCCCTCCAGAGCCTCTGGAGGGAGTACTGCCCTACTGATAAACCTGATTTCAGCCCAGAGGTACTGACCTCAGATTTGCAGCCTCCAGAACCGTGAGGGAATACATTTCTGCTGTTTTAAGCCACCAAGTTTGTGGAAATTTGTTAGAGCAGCCACAAGAGACTGATACAGAGAGTTATTACCCAAGTAGTACGCTGGAAATTTCAGGTGCAGTACACACAAATGAGCGCCTTGTCCATGACAGCTGAGAGGTAGCAGAAAGACTAAAACAGCGCTCCAAAGCCAAGCAAAGACAGGAACACCCCAAGATTCAAAGCAACCTAAAGCAAATCCAATATTATATTATTAACCTACATTAATACCCAGCAAACTCAGGGATAGGTACAGATTTCAACCAACAGGAATGTATTCTTTATTTGAGAATTTCCGATTTAAATCAGTCGTCTCCGCCCCCATATTGTAAAGCCATATGATAACCACGCTAGCATCCAGGACAGAATCATTCCACCAGAAACCCTTCTTGCAGGCCTTGAATCACTGTTCCAGGCTGTGTGTTTAGTGGGGAAGTGCAGTAGTCAAATATCACAATTGGAGTTCAGATCATCAATGTATTACCACTCCCTTCGACTACCCTCACTCCTGATACATTTAGCATCTTCCTTACTTCATATAAATCCAATACAGCAGTAGCCTCTACCACTGCTCTTTAAGGCACACACATATATTGGAACTCACAATAAATTCTCCTTTAGAAAAAGGCATCACGGATTACACGGTAATGGGGACCTACCACAGGTGGCCCCACTGTGTATGATGCCGTACGTCAACCAAGTCACCATTCCATTACACTTCACAGTACGTATACCAGATATCTTTACCAAATGCCTCTTTACTTTAGTTAATGCAATATTGCATCAGGGGAGCCAGAAGACATACAATGTTTTAAGTGAAGGTTAAGCAAGTCTCTGGCACTGTACTATGTAGTATACATTAAAATGGTAGAAAAAATGATTCCTTGCCCAGAGGACACTTAGCACCTGCTTGAGGAGAAAAAATTCCACACAGCAACTGGAAAACGATAGGAAAGGATACCTGGTGACATGCCAACACCGCTCTGGTACTTCATTTTACTTCTTACACAAACAAAGGCAGCTTGAATACAAGGACTACATCCCATTTCTTTAGGACTGTGAAAGCTCAATTGGTTTTGTTCATTTTTCAACTTGATGCCAATTTATTATTTAATATAATGAAAAATATGCCTGCCATATATACTGACTAGGACATGACTAGGACACTTCTGTTGCTTTGTTTGCCCTGTACTTGACCTGGGAGAATAGGGCTACTCGGAAAGCCAAGTTATGTTTGGATGCTTGCTTGGGGAGCATGAACTCAGTGCCAGGGGAGTTATGCAGATGATAGAAAAGTTTAATGGTGCCAACCAGGACAGTCCTTCCAGACAGCTCTCTGAGGATGGCTCATGGGACCTTACAGAAGCACAGAAAACCAGCTTTTGTGAAGTTGCACCCACCAACCATGTCTGAGTAGGCAAATTTGAATCAGTAAAGCTTTGTCCTCTCCAGCGCTGCTAGCCAGATTCGTATTCTAGGTAATGCAGGTGATTTTTGGAGCTGACCTAGGAATCAAGCAAGTCATATAAAGCAATCTTAAAACACAGATCTGGAAAGAAGCATGTCTGCTTATAATGGTACCAGCCAGAAACCATTTTTTCCAGAAGCCTTTCCAATCCAGGTCTAAGTTACCTTCACACCTGCTTGTTCGCAGCACAATTTAGCCCACATGGTGGAGAGCAGTGCATGTGCCTCTAGAACACGGCATTATTTATTAACAATCCGCCTCACTCACATCTGTGAGACATGGAAGCTCACCAATGGTTTATAAGACCATCGGTTTTAAATAACACCATCCATCACAAAAGGGAAAGGAGTGATCAACATTCCTTCAACTGCAATGCATTACACAAGGGTCAGCAAGTGGGAGTCACGGTTGGCGACACAATTGCTGGCCTCAGGTAGCAAATTCATCCTTCCAGCTGTTCTGATCCATATGGGTTCAGTGAACCACAGAGAGGGAGTGCAGCCTCTTCTTATTGGGAGTATCTGCTGTAACTCTTCCATCCAAACCCCATCATAAAACAACTGTAGGGTAAGCTGACATCCATTTATCTAAACTTCATCTGGTAGCCAACTTGCTGATGAAGAGGAAAACACGCACATTAATGAGCAGACAGATGTGAGAGGGAAATGAAGGTGTTCTTATCTTGAAGAAACCAAAGATTTAAAGTGTAGGAACAAATTGAAATTATTTAATCATCAAGTCAAAGCCAGATGGAAAGCCACCAGTGCTATTTTTTTGCTGTTAAGCAAATTTCAGGGACAATATCAAATATCCTGGACAGTCCTGACACACAATTTCTTACAAATCCAACTTTTAGGATAATATCCCACAACCTTTCAGTTATCAAAAATCAAGATTCTCACTTTAGTTTCTAGGGCCTGGATACGGATTTCAAAATAGTATACTTAGTACATTTTCTTCTTGCATTTTGAGTCCCAATTTTAATTTTGCCCTCCAAACAGCAAATTTTTCACTCCCCACATTCCCCACTGGTATTTGACTTACAGCTTATATACAAATGTTAAGATATAAGATGGTGTATAAGAGGATCCGGAGTGCTCCCTTAACACCTCGGACTTTCACATTCTTCACTTATACAACAGGATCACAGTAACTGTCCTCCTCTCCCCACAGTGGTTCTCAATCAGGGATGAATTCCACCTCCCAGGGGATATGTGATAATATCTGAAGATATTTTCAGTTGTCACAGCTTAGGAGAAAGGAGTGCTGATGGTGTCTAGCGGGCGGAGGCAAGGGCCACTACTAAGAGTTCCGCATTGTACAAGACAGCCCCTAACAACAAAGAATGGTCCAGGCCAAAATGTCAATAATGCTGAGGGTGAGAAATTCTGCTTTAGTATCATGGTGTTATCGTAGAGATCAGATGCTTAGAGAAAGACTTTATAAATAATAATAATAATAAACCTTAATTTTAGCTTGTCCTTATTTTACAACACAAATGAAATTCTCAGTGATGAATCATAAAGTAAGTGTGAGGAACCAATAATTGCCAAAGGAATAAAAACCATCACTGAAAGGTGTAAGCCTAGAATTGGGACGAGGCAGAGGCTGTGCTCATCACAACACTAAAAGCTCGGACATGAGCCTGGGTCACCAAGATCACATTGCTCTCTCCACCCTGAACTTGGGTGGACCATCTGCTGGCTTCTGGCATGAGACCCTCTGGGAGGCTGGTGGATGTGCTCTGAAGCAAAGTCAGCAGGGCCGCATTCATCTCTACTAGGCTGGGCAAGCAGAGTATAAAACACAAGCCAGCTGCTCAATCTTGAGTTGTCAGGTTCTCCAAGAAGGGGTCTCTTAGGAGGAAAGAATGCTGGTGAGGTCATTCTGGGGGGAAGGTTAACTAGACAGAGTATGTAGCAGAGAGGGACATGTCAGTGGGAGAGAGGATGCACAAAATTGGCATCATCCCTAAAGCATCTCCCTTTGGTGGCAGACCACACCATGGCCTGTGTATTCTCAGAACCATTCCTCACCCTTCCCTGCTCTCCTTTGGAAGGTAGTGCAGGCAGGTTTCCCTGTGCTCCTGTGTCAGCTGGTGTTCTGCAGGGTTTTCCACTGAGAAGTGAGAGCCAGGAGGAAGGGAGAACTAGGAGTATCTCTCCTTCCCTTCTCTGCCTCTGGTGCCTCCCTGGCAATGGCTGCATCACCCTCTTGGTGTCAGTGTCCTTTGTGTCAGATCTACCAGGCACTCCCAGGCCCTGAGCTGTGGTAGGTATTACCACTTCCTCCTTTCACCCCTCGAGCCTAGAGGTGTGGCTTCCTGCTGCTGCTAACCCTTGGGTTGCCTTCAACTCCTCCTTTTATCTTCTAGGCTGTTCTGGCACCTGTGTCACCAACTCCCTGCAGTAAGTTCCCTCTGATTTTAGTAGAGTGGCTCCTCTTTCCTGGCTGGATTTTAAGTGCTATGTCCAGGGTAGAAAGTTGGGCATGGCAGCGTGACAGCTGGAGCTCACGCAGGTAAGCAGGCAAAACAAGAGTATGGCAACAACAGCGGACAGAGGAAGCTGACATTTACCTGCCAACAAATACTTGTTAAGCCCCCACTATGTGTTGGGAATTGTGCTGGGTATGGGAATTGCTGTGAGCAAAAACATACACCACTTCCAGTCTCCAAAGAATAATAACATAAGTAACTGTACAATTATTATATAATACTGAGTTACTCTAATTGTGATTTTTTTTTATATTCAAGAATTTCTGTAACTGAAATAAACACAAGAAAACAACACAAGTTCTTCCATTAAAGAGTTGAGCTGAGGTGGGTTCAGCCTAGTAACATGTTGAAGAGAGAAGCTACAACTCTCCAGGTTTATCATTTCTAATATGAACATCACTAAGCTGCTTTTCTAAACCCTCAAATAGCCAACCCAGCTACCTTCTACTCCTTAGAGTGATGCTGGGGGAGCAATGTATTTTTTTTTATTGAACTATAGTCAGTTACCAATGTTGTGTCAATTTCTGGTGTACAGCATAATGTTTCCATCATACACATACATACATATATTCATTTTCATATTCGGATTTTTAAAAAGAGTCTTTTCCAGTTTAAAGTCCTACATCAGAGCCAAGAAAAATTAAAAGACCTTTGATGAGAGGTTTCCTGGATGACCAAGTGATCCTGTTAGCCAACCAGTTACACAGGAATATTTACATAAAGAAAGAGAAAGCAGTTTTAAGGATGCTCTAATGATTCAAGACATGAAATACATTCATTCTGGGAGCTGTTTGAAGGAGAGAGTGAAACATAAATATAACGAAAAAACTAAATTGTTGAGCCAACTAAAGAGACTCAAAATGAAAGTCTATTCATACATATTTGCAAGACCCTCCCCTTGAAATCAACAGGCACTACGTGTACAGCTAAGCACATTGTATTTACATATTTCTTCCATTTCTGATTTGAAGTAATTTTTCTGTAACAACAATAGAATAGAATAGATTTTTGTAGATTAGTCACTGTTTTTATCTAAGTTGTTCTAATCTGTTTCACGAAACCCACAGTGGTCCCATTAAGGTTTAATTGCTTCTTAAAAAGTGATACTGAGGCACTCGTAAAGTGAATTGTCCCCAAATTATCTTATAAATTAGTGGCTGATTAAGAAATACAGATTTTTTTATTTCTACAAAATGTTACTCTTCAAAGATGCAAGAATGATCAAATTCCCTCTGTGTAATAACACCTTTGGGCTTAACAGCACAAAACTTCTTCATTAAGACTCCTTTTCTAGAGATATACACAAAATACAATTCTTAGGAAAAGGAAAATAAAACCTTTGGTGTGGTACAGCTTCTACTAAAAATGCAACTCCTTTAGACAGAAATAGTGAAGATCAGTAGCTGGTTAGCAGTTGAATAATTACATTAAATATATTCACCTCAGTGAAGACTGTAAACAAAGAGCTATGAACTAGTTTTTTCACAAGCACCCTGCTGTGATACCAGCTGATCAGGTTTAATAACAACCAGCATTTCTACTAATTTTGCAAGAAAGATATGTTGGGGATAATTCCATCTTCTAGAGTGAGTGTAAATAATCTCTTCAGCAGCGAGATTACAATGACACCATGTAGCATAACGACTAGCGATCAACTCAGAAATAGAATTTTTAAAGCTGTAGTATTTGCGAATTAAAGGATTACTGTTAACTTCAGTCAATACAGAAAATAAACTTGATTAGCAGAATGCATTAATACCAAATCAGCTTTGCCCATAACGTGTTCCCTGCTACATCCCAAGGTGTCTGTCTCACTCTCTTTCTCAAGAGAACCCCAAAGGAAAACACTTCTCATTCTAATTGTATTATTTTAATATTCATCTTGTAAACAATGAAATGTTTTTGCATGAAGGTAAAAATTCAGGTTGCTTTTTAAATAAACCCCCAAGGAAATGGGGAATCAGAAAATCTAGTTTATTTTCTAACTGATAAGGGAGAACACCAGAGGAACCACAGGCATTATGACATTATGATTTTCTTTTTATTGTTTATATACAATTATGTAAAAGGAGAAGGCTCTGCAGTTACTCCTCTTGGTAATGTACAAACCCTGAAATGCATTTTCACATAGCATAAATACACTATAGATAAAAGAAAAAATCTGTGAATTTTTTAAAGTTCAGCCTTTTGAATGTATATACTTAATTATATTATTTTCATGGTTTAGAAACAAAAATGGGGCCAGAAATGCATAGGTATCTCAATAGCCAAAAACATGGTGCAACCAGCAAAATTCAAACAAGAATGAAGAACCAATACAGTATTATAAGGAATCTAGTCACCCATTCCCATAGGTGCTTTGCAATTTCACAATCATGGTCATACCCTCTACTGATGATGCCATGCTTAACTATCAGGATATAAAAAAGTGCAACATAATAGAGGAATTACCAAGTTATGATATTTAAAAATGTATCTAAAGGTGAAGATAATATGATAATAAGATATAATAATATTCCAGGAAAGTTTATTCCTATTCAGGGATAATGAAATACATAAGGAAAAGTTTTTCTCTCTGGCAAATGAGAATGAAAGTAATTATTTTTGCAAAGTACTTCACACACAAGAGGAAGGAAATATTTGAACATATTTAATTTAATATGTTTCTAATTCCTCAAACTCTTGCCTCTTAAGTTAGTCTTCAAAACCTCTGTAAAGCGCAGAAACTCAATTTATTACAAAGGATTAGACTAATTCAAGAAAAGAAAATCACAAATGTTTACCGCCTATTTAGAGAGAGCTTACAAGAATAGAATTTTATTCCTAAGAGGTACTGAATGTTCTCTGTTGAAATGGGAGGTACACATTCTGATACCAGCCATATACAGATATTTCTTATTCTCATTGTGCACTAAATTTTGATTTTGATAAAAGACTCACATTTTATATGAAGTCACTGACGATTTATCATATAAAAATTTTAAGTTGTCAAATACTGAGAATGCCATTTAAATGGTCACTTGTGCAATTCTTATAAAGTTCAATTGGTAATTAGGAAGAAAAAAAATTTTTAGTAAGAGCTTAAGTGAGCAGGAAGGCACTGTATTTTCTAGGAAACATAATCTCAAGCATCCCAATACTTCCTTAGAATAACTTTATGTATACAAAGCATGATTTTTAAAACATGATTTTTATTGCAAAATATGAGATCCTGTAAGAAAAATAAAGGACTGATATTCTTCCTGTTGCAAGAATGTTGAAAAGTGGAGACTCTCAGTTGGTCTTAAACTTAAGAAGACTTTGTGACATTTCAAAATGGAAAAAACAAAACTCTTTAATTAACCTCCTAAAAAAGAAGATATTCTATTAAATAAAACTCTTTCTTTCACAACAGATTTTATTCATAGACAGACTTCTGTTTTGCCCATGAAAAAGTAACTGCTGTGGGAATTGCCTTCCCACTCTAAACAACTAGATATCCTTGCAAAATACATTTAAATACTGTTTTAGGCAGAGGAAGACTGTGGTCCCTGAGCAATAGAAAACAAATGAGGGACACCCTAAGATTATCCCAGCTCACTGCCTAGAGGTAGTTTCTAGGCCACCACCCAAGGAGAAAGAATGTAAACAAAGTCCAGCAGTGTCCCTGGGCTAAGGTGACAGAAATTGGAGTTTGGGAAAACATCTAGGTTGTTTTAGGTACCTAGATTTTGCAGGCTTGATTACTGAAGATCTGCTGAGGAGATTCCTGGAGTCTTTAGCTGAACAGAGATTTATCCATGAGGTCATGGAAAGAACCACCAGAAAGCAGTAAGCAGAACAATTAATGGGGCTCACACAGAATTAGGGATCACTTCCTTTTCCACTAAGTGAAGTGGAGGCATCTTGTAATACACAGAGCATCAGGTAGAATTCTCTGAGGTGTTGCATCTTAGTAGTCAGACTAAAATAGCCCTAGGGTAAAGGCTGCTCTGAACCAACCATAATAAAGCTTAAAAATCAAGACTCAGAAGGATCTAAATGGTTTAAATACTTCATTTTGTCCAATAGTCTTTCAAATGTCTTTCAGCACTCAACAATATAAATTTGCAATGACTGGCATCAGATCAAAAATTACCTGGCAAGCAAAAACAAAAACAAAACAAAAAGAAAAACATAACCAAGAGAAAAATCCTTCAATAAAAACAGATCCAGGAAGGACAGAGATAACTACTTAGCGTATAAAGACTAAAATGAAACATCTGAACATGAAAAACACAGTATTAGAAATGAAAAGGTACCAAACAGTATTAACAATAGACTAGACACTACAGAAGAACTAATCAGGACCCTGAAGATAGAGGAATAAATTTACCTAAAATGAGGCAAAAGGGGGAAAATGACTGATAAAAATCAGTGATTCGTGAGACAATATCAAGCAAGGTAACAAATATTAAATTAGAGTTCCAGAAGGAAGCAGGGGCAGAAACAAACAAAACTTTGCAGAATAATGCCCAATTTTTTTCCAAATGTGATGAAAACATAAAGTCACAGATCCAAAGAGCTCAATGAATTCCAACCAGAGTAAGAAAACATACAAAAGCATACACATCACATGAAAATCCAGTTACTGAAACTAGTGGTGAAATCTTAAAAGCAACCACAGAGAAAATAATGCAATCCACACAGGGGAACAAAAATGAGAACTAACAGAGACTTTTCATAAGAAACCATGCAAATCAGAAGACAGTGGGACAGAAATTCTCAAGTACTGAAAGAAAAAAAAACTTGATAATCTAGAATTTTAAACCCAGTGAAAATACCATTCAAAATTTAAGTCAAAATAAATGTTTTCAAACAAAGAATAAACAAGGGATAAAGATGGACATTACATAAAGTGATTAATTGATGAAGAAAGCATAGCAATACTAAATACATATGCAAGTAAAACAGAAATTCAAAATACACAAAGCCAAAGACTAACGGTACTAGAAGAAGAAATAGACAAATCTGCAATTTCAGTTAGAGACTCCAATAAAATCCTGTCTCAGTAATTGTTAAAACAAGTAAACAGAAAAATCACAGTAAGGATATAGAAGAGTTTGAACAACACTCTGTCATCTTGACCTAACTGACACTAATAGAACACTTCATCTAACAGCAACAGAATAAACATTTTTTCAAGTGTACTTGGAACATTCACCAAAATAATCCATATACTATGCCATTAAAAGGTCTCAGTAAATATAGTAGGATTAAAAGCATAAAAAGTACAGTTTCTGACAGGAATGGATGTAAACCAGAAATCAGTTTTAAAATCTGGAAATACCCAAATAATTAAAAATTAAACAACCCTTCTAAGTAACACATGAATCAAAGAAGAAATCACAAGGAAAGTTAAAAAAAAATTTCAAACTGAATGAAAATGAAAATGTAACATATCAAGGTTATAGATGAAGCTAAAGCAGTCTTTACAGTAAATTGGGGATGGTATAGCTCAAGTGGTAGAGTGCATACTTAGCATGCACTCCTGGGTTCAATCCCCAGTACCCCCATTGACAAACCAAATAAATAAATTAATTAAACTGAATATAACTCAATTTAAAAATGTTAAAAAAATAAAGTAAATTGAAAGTATTAAATGCCTATATTAGAAAAAAGGGGTCTCAATTCAATAATCTAAGCCTCCACCTTCAATAAAAAAGAAAATATTTTAAAAATGAAGTAAACCTACTAGAAGCTGGAGGAAGGAAATAAGATCAGAGCAGAATTCAGTGAAATAGAAAACAGAAAAAAATAGACATCAATGAACCCAAAAGCTGATTCTTTGAAAATATCAGTAAAATTGATAAACCTCTAACCAGTTATGATCAAGAAAAAAATAAAAGACTAAAAAATAAAAAGGAAATACTATAACCAACTTTACAGTAACAAATTAATCAACTTGAATGAAATGACAAATTTCCTTAAAAACAAATTACCAAAGCCCCTTTACAGATCACCTGAATACCATGATATCTAATAAAGAAACTGAAGTCTTAGGTAACAACCTTCCCACAAAAAACAAAAACAAAACAAACAAACAAAAAAACTCCTCCAGGCCCAGATGGTTTCACTGATGAATTCTACCAAGCATTTAAGGAAGAAATGATATTAATTCTACACAGACTTTTTCATAAAATAGAAGAGAAGGAACTATATTCCAAATCACTTTATGAGATCATCATTGCTCTGATCCCAAAACCAAAAACCATACAAGAAAACTACAAATTTCTTCAGCGAACTGAATCTAGGAATATAAAAAAGAATAATATATCATGACCAAGTGGGTTAATTTAATACTAAATGTCAACCAATATATTCACAATATTAACAGACTGAGGAAAATCATATGATCATCTCACAGATGCAGTCAAAGTATCTGATACAGTTTGATATCCATTTATGATTTTAAAAAAAATCTCAGAAAACTAAAAATAGTGGGAACTGCCACAATCTCATTAAAAAATCTATGAAAAACCTACAAGTATCATATGTAATGGTGGAAAACTGAATATTTCCCCCATAAGATTAAGAACAAAGTAAGGATGTGCACTCTCACATTTCTCTTCAGCATTTTACGGGAGGTCCTAGACAGTGCAATAAGGCAAGAAAGAGAAATAAAAAGCATAGAGATTGGAAAAGAAGAAGTAAAGCTGCTTTTGTTCATAGCAGCAACAGGAAAAAAGTATATTATTGGCCCTGTTTTACAAGCAGAAACTGAGTCTGAGAGATGAAGTCACTTGCCCAAGCCTACTCTGCTGGTAAGTAGCAAAGCTAGGAGTTTAAGCCAAGTCTTTTGAGGCCAAGATCAGGGAATTATTTACTACACTATGGATGCCTTCAGGTGACCTGGAAACAGTTTCAAAGGTAAAGAATGAAATTATATGGGAGATGGGCTGGAGGTGGTACCACACTAGAGCTGGCTTCTGTAAGTTCACAAAAGTCACTGTGCTCATCTCCTCCCAAGTGATGTCAAGTCATGGCTTGAAATCAGTCATGGTGGCAGTATTTGCACTGCAGAAAGTAGCAAATACTACAGCTGAAGACTTTTCCCCACCAAGAGCCAGCTTCCTAGCGCACCAATGAATGAGCAGTAGGGGGTACAGCGGCCACCGGCTGCAGTGGGAAGAATATTTTAAAGCTCTAGCTTCGTTTCTAACTGTATGACCTTTAGCAAACCAGATAACCTCTCTGGGTCCCAGCATTTTCAACTATGCACAGGAACACTCCAATTTCAACTATGAAATAGAAGTCAAATCTCAAACTCTGGAAGCAGAGAGATTTGAGATCCCATCCTACCTACCATCCCTGGAACCTTTGGGTTTCCCAAGCCCTCTCCCCACCTTTGTTTCTTTACCTCTACAACAGAGTGGAAGCCAAGCCTACGCTCAAGGCATTTGTTTATCAGAGTTTATCTATAGATAGTTACGGCATTTGAAATTAAAACCAGGAAATTTTAAAACATTATTATTTCACTTAATAATAAAGCCATTACATAAACAACACATTTTTATGAAAAATATACATTCTCAACAGAAAAGGAGAAAAATATTACTGTTTTACATTTTTGCAAATTTGTTTCATGTCTGGCTTAATAGAAAACAACAGGATTCTCATGTCTGTTTCTATACTCAGTCCGTTTCAAAAACCATGTCATGATGCTTCTGGAAAACTCCACTGTACACAAGTTAAAGAACCAAAGTAGAAAAAGGTAATAATGTTTTGTGTTATTGTGAAGAGAGTTTGGACCTCATGAAATCCATAGACAGCTCCGAGAGAACTCAGGTTCCCAGAACTACACTTTCAGAACTGCTAGCCTAACACAAAGCACTCAGTGGCTATTAGCCACTTTCATCCAGATTCCATTCCCCTATGAGTTACTGCGAGGGTCAAATGAGAGGATGCATTTTTGAAAAGAATTTGGAATCATGAAGAACTCATAACAGGAGAAAAACTCCAGTCTGAGAAGGTGGTGCCTATTCTTGAGTATGTATTTTCTTTTACCAAGTGAAATTGATAGTGAAATGAATTTATCAGAGTTCTGCTTTGCTATTTAATGACCTAGAACTGAATTAGTCCTCAGAAATGCTTATGGAAGGAAGGGAGGGAGGGAGGGAGGGAGGGAAATGAAAGGAAAGGAAAAGGAAAAGGAAAAGGAAAAGGAAAGGAAAGGAAAGGAAAGGAAAGGAAAGGAAAGGAAAGGAAAGGAAAGGAAAGGAAAGGAAAGAAAGGAGGCAGGCTGTCTGACTTCTAAGATTTCTTAAAGGCTTAGGGATATGACGATGGAGACATTACTTTAGGTCTTCACCCTAAGACTGGCAGGCTCTAGAAGCCCTGAAAAGTATCCCCACACAAGTGTGCAATCACCAAAGCAATATACAGTGCCCACCAGGGAAGAAAATGAAATTCCTTGGGACCCAAAGCCTAAGAGCTACCCAAACGGCCCTTCATGTTAAGGGACCAATTTGAGTTGCTCCTCTTAGTGAGGAGAAATAGAAGGAAGAGGCAAGATTTTCAGAATGAGAGCTACTCTGGATCTCATGACAATAGGAAAAGTATATTAGTGGTGACCCCTTCAGAAGTTAGCTCAAACAGACCTAAGACCAAAAAAAAAATATGGATTCACAAACAGCCCAGAGCTCACACAAAGAGAAGATTCCATCTCTCTTCTTTTCCTCCTCCTCCTCCTCCCTTCCCCTTCTTTTCTCTTTCTCCTTCTATCCTTCCATGCCACCCACTCTGCTTTTGCCTCAGAAGCTCCTACAGACAGTCCTTAACTGCAAGAAGTCCCAAGAGAAAGAGCTTTCCCAGCAGCCCAAAGTCCTGGTTTGCACCTTATTTACCCAGCTTGTATTTCTGAATCCATCCTTACCGGAGGACAACAGTACTGAATTAAATTGAACTAGTAATATTGAAATAGTAATCCAAAATGATTTCTTAAGTGCCTTAGGCTTTTTGTTCTGAACTTCACTTGGCATCAGATTGCAATACAAAGAATGTCCACTTAAAAAGTGCTATAAGTCAATCCAACCAATCTATCCAAGGTCAATAACAGGTATGTCTGTAGCACTCATCTGCACAAACACAATTGGCAAAGTTTGTTAGTGAGGTGCTGGCCTGGTCACCCTGTGGTCTAGCAGGATGGAGGCCAAAAAATTACTTTGTGTACACAAGTCACACTGTGCCTTGAAAGACATATTTCCTGTTTCATTAAAATGTATTATGTTGGACAATCCTAAGATGTTTATTAGAGTTTGGCCTCTGCAATTTCTTAGAGCCACAGGGCACCGAAGTGCTTTCTCGCAAACTAAACTGTCACAATGGCATTTAATAGCCTCTTTTGACAACATCAGATTGGGTTTATCATGTCTGGCTCATTTTGAAAATTATTTCACATTAAATGCATTACCTTTTTTAAAATGTATTTATTTGTTTGTTTTTAAATGCAGGTACTGGGAATTGAACCCAGGACCTCATGTCTGCTAGGCATGCACCCTACCACTGAGCTATCCCCTCCCCCTAAATGCATTATCTTTTAAAGGGAGAATGGAGACGGGAAGAACAATCTTTTAATAAGAGAAATTTAGAACTCAGCTAATTAGAGGCGAAATGTTTCTGATCCAGCTCTATAAATTTGGCAAAAAAAAAAAAATTTTTTTTTTTTTAAAGTAGACCAGCTGGAAAGCAGTAAAGTATGTATGTACATTCTGATCTACACCACTGCCAGCTGCAGCTTCAAGGGTCTGGCAAAACTAGCTCTTGCACACTAAGTCCACTTCTTTCATTCCTAGAGACATACAGCCTTTTTTGAACTTGGATGGTGATTTTATAAAGAATGCTGTTTTATTTACTCTCAATTAATCATGCTCGACTGTAAACAAAGTGTCTGTTTTAGTTCTGCTGACAATTATCCACTTGTCAACATCTCCCTCAAGTACCTTCAGCATCTGGCTACCCAGGAACCTCTACATCAAGATGAATGTTTGTCTCTGTAAATGCAGGAATTCATGGGGTTCTTTAGCCCATCAGCAGTCAGCATTATATTCTAACAAATGTCACCCAGGCATCTTGATGAAGATGTATATAATCAGATGATAAAGGGTTTCTCAGGATTTCCTTTCATTCTCTGTGTTTGCTTTGGCAAAAAGAAGAAAATGATTGTAACTTGGGGATTTTGTCGTGTGTGTGTGTGGGGGGGGGATGAGTCTGTGACTTCAGATACTTTCACAAACCACCAGGCACATGATGATAGCTCCAGAAGTTGCTGAGAAATCTGTGCCTCCATTAGTAACATTCCATTAGATCAACAGAACCAAACTGTGTTATAATTGGTGGTAATTTATGTAAGGAATGCATATGAGTTTTGTTGCAATTTCACCCGGGTTTGGAAGTAGCACGATGTTATTCACTGCCCAAACAATCCTTTTACTTAGGGGCACCTTTTTCTTTTGCTTAAAATGTGTGGGGAACATAGGGGAAAGTCACTGCCAAGATCATTAATATTTTCCCAACAATAAGTTGTTTTAAAGGTGAATGTTCTATCTCGTGATTTTTGAGGGGGAATTACTAGTGTGTTCCCTGGAGTTCCCCCCTTGGAGACAGGAGCCCCATGAAAATTAACTCAACACCCATGCTGTATCCATTCTGTTCTTTCAACCATAAGAAAAGAGAGAAATCATATATGCCATTTGGAGGCGGGGGTAAGGGAGAGAAGCAGGGGGCTCTGACAGACCAGTCTTCTAGAAGAATGTATGGGTTATTTCCCTAGATTTTACAACCCAGGGGTGAATTTACACCTACTTCAAAATGGAAGACATTTCCATCACTTAATACCACCCTCTACAAGTTGTATGCCTGCCTGAGGAGTCCTGACCAGCTCGCAGGATGCAGACCGCCAAGATCAAATAGGTGCCCAGAACAGTCCTGGCCGAGTCCAGATTAATCGAAAGTAGCCTACAGCCGAATGTCAACTCCAGAAAAATTAACCGCCTCAGAGAGGGAAAATGAGGACCAGGACAGCAGGGCCCACTCGGCAAGGGCCTGGGATCGCTACAGAACCAGCTAAGGTGGATGGGGGAACGAAGAGGGGCTGGACACGGACTTGGAGGGAGGGGAGATGAGTAAAAGGGCCTGTTTCACTCCTTTCTGACAAAAGCTGATCAATCTAACCGCATGTAATTGATTTTAATGAGCAGGGGAGTCTCCTTCGCATTAACGATTGCCCCGAGTCATCAGAGCCAACAGCCTGAGCAGGCGGCGACTCCCGGTGCAGACCTCGGTCTCTCCTCCCGGGCCAGCCCGTCTCAACCTGGGCACCAGCCACGCCGCCTAGCTTTGGGGCCCTAAAGGGCAGAGAGATCGGAGAACCAGGATCTTGGCCGGACTGCCGCCCAGTTTCACCTGGTAATTTATGCACAATTAATTGAGATATCTTTTATACTTGATGTGTTGCAAAATTAATGCCTAATTTATGTAATTAGTCAATTAACTCTAATTTCAGCATGTGTTCCCAATGCCCAGAAGGTGTTCTGTTTCCCAGGTACTTATTTTGATGTCACGAAATGCAACTAATTAATTTTACATGCATATTAATTTGGGATCTCTTTAGCAGTTCCCTTTGTGCAAGTAATTTTAATATTTGTCTTTCTAACCTTTGGGGGCAGGGGGTTGGAGTTGGGCGTGAGCCGCACGTGGGCTTGAACCCAGATGATGCCTGAGGGGTGGCCCGGGTCCAGGGCAGGGTGCTCAGGAAGAGGCCTCAAGTGGCTGGGTGTTGGCTGGAAGGTATAGATAGGGCGTAGGTGCTGCGCTTAGCAGGCCTTTAGGGGGCGTTGCGGATGCTGACATTAAAGTGCATTTCGCACACGCCTTTGAGAAACTGCGCGCCTTAGGGCCCGGAGGCGGAGGTGCCTGGGCCGCCGACGGTGGCCCCAGGGCACTTTCTCGCGTCACTGGACAACTGGCTCTGTGCCCAGTCACCCTCACTCCCTGGAGCCAGCGAAAGGCTTTCTTTTCTTTCTTTCCTTTTTTTGCTTGCGGAAGGAAGACTCAGATTTCCAAGCTAGTCCTGGAAGCAGAAAAAGAATGGGTTGCTCTGCGGTCGCTGCACTCCCCTCTAGTCATCCTGGTTGCTACCAGAGTGCGGAGTCGGGGCGCCTGCGCTCCCCGAAGCTGCCGGGTGCAGGGAGAGAGGAACTGCGCCTCCCTCTCGGACTGTGCAAGCTGCCATCTGTCCTCTTCTGGCTCAGAGCGAAGATCAAGCGGGGCGAAAGTTTACTTTCCAAGTTATTGGGTGGCACATTAAAACTTTTATCCTTTTTGGACAAATTAATGAGCAATTTAATTAATAAAATCAGAGAGTAGTGTAAGTGCTATGATAATGAAGTTAAATGAGTGCACAGTAAAATATTCACTAATCCAGCGCATTGCCAAATACCCCTTAATTCTGCTTAACACTAAAAGGGTTTTTGAGCACCATAATGAGATTCCTCTGTCTGCTAATTAATTGACACGCTCCTGAATATTCATATGAGCTAGCACCAATACGTTCCTAATTGCACCGTGGAATAGATCTCAGAGGAAAGTAAATCGCCATAGACTTAATTAAAATAATGTATTCCAGATCCAGGACGGGAAAAGATGAGACATTTGCCTTCGAGGGCGCTAAGAAAGTGGCACCTGGTTGGTGGAGGGGAGAGATATCAAACGTCGGCGCCCAGCCTGAAATAAGCGGCGTGGGACGCGCTGGGAGGGCTTTCGGCTTCTAAAAACAGCAGCTATGCTGGGTCCAAACCCCGCGGCTGGAAGGAGGCCGCGGCTCCCAGGAGCGTCCGTGTTCCTGCCCTACCGGAGGAAGTGGCTGATGGGGCAGAGTCTAGGACCCCGACCCTGGCCAGTGCCCTCTTTCCTCCTGCTGTCTGTCCCCAGGCCCGTCCGAAATGCAGTCTACGGAGGCGCGTAGGTCTCCGTGGTGCCAGGGGAAAGGGAAGATCGTCAGACGGAAAATGTCCGGGAAACTTTTCCCAGAGGTTGTCGAAGCCGCAGCAGCCTCAACTCGCCCAACCCAAATTGCGATCTAAGAGAAGTCGCTGGCACTCTTTGGGGGAGGGCGATAGCTCCGGGGGAGAACACCCGAATCCTGGCGATGCAGTCCTCTCTCTCCCGTCTCCCACCCCCACTGGAACCGCTGCCGTGCCGTCCCAAAACCGCCTGGCTAAGTTCCTGGAGGCAATTTTTCTTTCTTGTCGGGTCCAGTGCGGGAGTGGGGCCGGGGGGCATCCCAGCGGAGCTTTCCTCGGCGGGGAGGAGGGACAGCCGGGATGCAGACCCTAAACTAAGCTCGACGGCAGAGCCATTTTCACCAGAGCCACGCAAGTGAAACAAAACTCTCGTTCCTTGGAAAGACAAGCTCTCCTCCGCCCTCTTTCTTTTGGAAAAAAAAATCACCACAGGTTAGAAACTAAAAAGAGTTTATTTCAAGACATACAAATGCATATTTATTATACACATGTAGGCATTAACAATGTAAATTACACCGCCAGCAGTTGCTGGTTGTTTATTCATTAGATCTTTAGAAAATCTACATTGCCTCCAGACAGCGCGATGATAATGTGAAATACACAAGCAGTTTACATAACCAACTTCGACGTCGAGCTCCGCGCTCCGCGACTCAGTCATCAACAGGTCGCCGGGATCCGGACGTGAAGGAAAACCTAAGTTGCTAATAATTACCGAAGATATGAGGAACCCATGGAGCCTGCGGCTCCCTCTGTCCTTTTGGAAAAGGGTAAGAGATGTGGGGAAAAGGAAGGATCTGACTCAGTCTGTATGGTTCATCTCTTTTACCCTATGTGTAGCTTTCCCCCACCCCCGGAATTAAAGAAAAATAGATGAAAAGAGGATGAATGGACGGAACGGAAAGACCAACAGCCTCCCCAAACTCCGGGTATTCAGAAGAGCCAGTTAAAGATTTTTAATCCAAACCGCTTTGGGGAGAGGGACGGGTAAAGTGAGAGGTTAGAGGTTTTCTTCACCGCCTCCACTGGAAGGAAAGGCAGCCCACCTCAGTTAAAGGAAGCCAACCTCTCCACCAATCAAATCGCTGTGGCCACCACAAACAAGTGGTTATCACTCCGAAGAAAATCACCTGCTGGATCAGCCTTTTTGGAATTAAATTCTCGGTGATGCTGGATTTACCCAAAAGATGGAGAGGAGGAGGCCCTTTAAAGGAGAAATGGCAATGCAGAGTTCATGTTTAAGTACATAAGTATGTACATATAAACATATATCTAACATTCTGTCCTAATAAAAATAATAAATAAATAAGGAGGAAGTGAGGGGTTGTTTACTAGAGTCGCTATGGTGGTGATGAAGGGTGGGGGGCCGGCGAACGACGCCAGCCACAGTTGTTAAGTGCCAAAGTCTCCTAAAAGCTGCACAGATGCGATGAACGGCCGACTTAATGATTTATCCCACTCTCCGGAGTCACCCACTTATTGTGGCCTCCCACTCACCGCTGAGGTGTGCGGGTGATGGAGTTGGGGATACGGGGAGGACGTTTGAGTGTTCTGTTTCCTTCCTCCCTTCCTTCCTTTCTTTCGGTTGGCCCGGCTCGGTACACAAGCAAACGCACCGCGGATCCCGAACACTCTGCATTGCTGGGGAAGCAGCTAGTTTGCTTGCGGATCTAAAATCTGGTGTCCCTACCGCTGTGGAAATTGAAACCAGAGTCTGAGAAAGAAGGGATGAGGGTAGACAGGGAGAGGGAAGAGGGAAGGAGAGAGAAACAGAGGAACGCAGACGGCGGCGTCGGTAAGCCCTCGGGGCAACCTCGTCTGCCCTACAGCTCGTCTGTACACAAGGACTCTCCAAGTGTGAACCAAGTGAGCGCCCGGAGCAGAGTCGGTGCTGAGCAGGAGGGCGCGCGGCGAGGGGTCGGCACCCCGCGCTGGGACCCGCGAAGCGCAGCCCTATCCCAGGTGAGACCCGCCTGAGCGGAAGGACCCCGCCGCCCAGGGGAGGCGAGCGCCGCGCAGCGCTGCAGGCCCCTCCAGGCCCCGCCTCCTAGCTATTCTTAGCTGGGGGAGGCCAGTAAGGATCAGCCGCTTTCTTTCTTTGCCTGCTTTCTTTTTCAAACCCGCTTTGTGGGTGGCAGCTCAGCGGGGGACGAATGGAGACAAAAAAAAAAAAAAAAAAAAGTCCAAACCGGGTGGGGTGGGGGTGGGGGGAGAGAGAGAGGAAAAAGAGAGAAATCAAATAGTTTTAACCATCCCAGGAACATAGTGAGTGATTATATCTAAAGGCTGTTGTGGTCTTCAGCGAACCCGGCTTCTGCCATTAAGAAAACACATACTACACACGTCCACTGGGTTAAGCTCTACTCCTCATCCCTGAACAAACAAAGCAGAAGTGCGGGGTTTGAAGGCTGCAGACCTATAGGTTATCCGGTTTCAAAATAAATTACAACGGGCGAATGCACCAACAAATATTATGGATGCAAGATATTCTTCATTTCAGAGGGCTGCAGTTCCCCCCATAATTGATTTTATTCAAATTTCTCAGCAAAGGACATTTAGTCTACTGTATGGGATTCACCCTAATATTGCTACAATCAATATCTTATATCCTCCCCCTCCCCGGATAACACATTCAAAGGAAGCTAAAACAGTTTTCCCACTTACAGGAAGCTTTGAAACACTTCATAAAGCTAAAAAATTGCCTTCCTGTTTCTGCCTTCCCTAAATCCTTCCTCCAAAATAGTATTTAAGAGTGAACGCCTAGCCAGAGATGCGGACTTCCCCCTACAAATCTGAGCAAACAAGAAATTCTTGACAAAGAAAATTAATATGAAAAGTATAGGGTGATTTCCCTCCCTCCCTTAAAAAAAAAAAAAGACCCTTTGCTCCACCCCGCTATTAAACAAAACACAATACCTTTTTCTGGGTGGTACTGCACAGAAGTTGATTCAGTTTTGACAATGTTGTTTAGCTATCATTTGCTATTTTGAATGAATGGGAGCAATCCCCCCTTTTACAACATTTGTTTCCTATTATGGAGAGGTGCAGCAGTTGAGGGCAGACATGTGAAAGTGGCTGTTTGATTCTCTTTTTCATCCCCCTGACCCTGCTTTTGTCTCTCCTCACCCTGGGAATGTCACGCCTCGCTACTTCACTTTGAGATGCTCGAGAAAGTGGCTTTGTTATTCCCTTTTAGACATACAAGAAATTGTTCTCATTCCCCCCGCTGTAAAAGATACTTCACATCGGGACTCGGTTCACAAGTGCAATGCAATTTGGCTTAGTCCAACCTTTGTTCTGCTTGTACAAATGAGCGAACAGTGCACACATTATACAGTTGATCTACTGCTGTCTTAACCCCAGAGTTAGGGGCTGGGAGAAAAGCAAGTTAATCCCTTCAATACCAAGGTGGCTTTAGCAATATTTCCTCCAATAATAATAATAATAGATTTGAATTGCTTCTTCTATTTCACACAGTGTAGGGCAAAAACTTCTGGGGAGGGTTTAGCAACAACAACAAAAATCCTTCCACCAACCTTTTGCAAATAACTTGGGAGACAAACACATCTGTAGGCTGGGTAATGCCCAATTTAAAGCTATGCAATTGTTAGTACAAAGGAAGGACTGGATTTGGAAAATCAGGCTTTAAAGCCTTGAAATCTCAGAGCAAACCACTGCCAGCAAAGACCAAATGGTATTGAGTAAACCAATTCCAAAGAGAGGGCATTATGGTGAGCAGGGCAAGAGTTGTTTTCACAGGCATTGAAATTGCCTGCTCGCTTTGGGTGGGGGTTGGCCCTTCTTGGGGATAGTGTCAAGCAGACCAGCACCAACCCCTGGCTACTGTTTTTTTGCTGCTTGAGATGGAGGGAAAACTGAGCCTTCTACACTCTCCAAACTGCAGAGCTGCTTGGGAAATACTTCTAAAATGTGTGGGGGTGTTGCCATGCCCTTTTTCCCCACCCCAAGGAAACCACATTTTTTTTTTTGGTGGGGGAAGTAATTAGGGTTGTATGTATGTATTTTTAACGGAGGTACTGGGGATTGAACCTAGGACCCTGTGCAAGCTAAGCATGAGCCCTACCACTGAGCTCTATCCTCCCCCAAAACAGATTTTTAATGCAGGCACTCCAGCCATAGTCAGAGGCCTTACCCACTGCTAGGCAGCAGGGACTCAGGAGGGGACACCTCTGAATTTGAACCCCCCAGTTTGAATGGGGGTGAAGAGTGAGCAGGAAGTGGAGGCTCTTGCAAGACTGAAGGGGAGCGGAGATAACTGATTTTGAGATCCATCAAAAGTTTCTTTCAGCCTCCTTGATACGAGTTAAGGTCCAAACCCCATGTAGCTCAGTCACCAACCAATGAAATACATGGCTTCAAAGTTCCCTGGCAGACATTCTTTGCCACTAGTTGGAAAAACAGGTGTACTCCTCCGCTGCGTGGTGCTGGGGGTGAGGTTGGGGAGCGTAGGCGAATGGGGGGCGGGGCGGAGAGGGCGCGGAGTCTTTTCACTGCCAGTTGGCCCTTGGCACCAGAGCGCAAAGCATGTCCCCTCCCCCGCATCTCTTCCTCAAGTAGTTTAATTTCCCACCCGACTCGGTCGAAGTGGCCAGGCAGTGTGGGTTCAAACTCTCGGGGGCAGGCGTGGGAGAGCCATGGCCAATAGATTTCCCCTGACTCGGCGCCCAACTGGGTCTCCAGGGTCCGACTCTACCTCCTTCTGCCCCAAGTTGAGCGAACTTATTGAGAGGGGGTCCCTATGGTCCCCAAATGCAGAACATTAGGGCCAGGCTGTGCCATGAGAAGGTGCTGGTGGTGCGGACGCACAGATTCCGAGGACAGTCTCCAGGACACTCAGGGGGACATTTTTTTTTTAATTGATCGTTGGCAGGCTGAGGGAGTTTGCTTTAGTGTTGAATAACCCAGGAACAAAATCCTTTTGAAAGGAAAGCTAAGTCGTTTCACGCCACCAAAGTGCAGATTTGGTGAAGACTGTCTAATGGAGCAAGGTGCGTCAGCGCGGGTTCCCAGAGAGCGGAGAACCTGGGCACCTGCGGAACCCGCGGTAGGCGGCCTGGAAAGGTGGGGAGGTCCCAAACCTGACATCTGTGCTCAGCACCAGCCCGTGACCTTCCCTCCATTGCCCCCACACTTTTAATGCCAGATTTGTAAAAATGCTGGAAAAAGTGGAAGAGAGGGAGAAAAAGTGAAGCGCAGGGGACTGAGGGACAGAAGGGCATTAGGAAAGAGGAAAGGAGAGAGAGCGGAGACTCAGACCAGCGGGGGATGGGGGCAGGGGGAGGGCGCGGAGAGACTGAAGGAGAGGGGGGTAGGACTCCCAGAGTGAAAGGAGGAGGAGAAGGGGGCCAAAGAAGGCTTAGCCCAAGCGCTCCAGGCAGCGCGGAGTTCACTTTCCAAGCCCAGAAGGCGAGTATTGTTTTTGGCGCCTAGGAAACCTTCGGAAGTTGCCGGGTACTTTCCTCCACCTCCCGTCGGTGTTTGGTAAATATTAACAAACCGGGGCGCGTTACTTTCTGGAGTGCGGATGGAGGGGCTGTCCTGGGCTCGCGATAGTTCTCCTCTCCTAGAGCCTCCGCCCCCAGCCCCACCGTTCACGCACACACACACCTGCTTGACAACAGAAGGAATCAAAATCAATATTGTATTTGTCACCCCTCTGTCTCCTTTTTACTCCCTCGGCAGCCCGGGTGCCACTGAAGCGAATTGTGGATTTATGGAGGGAAATTAGCATAAATTATTACGAAATCTGTAGCCGTGTGTGGTCCAGCTTGTGGGAAAAGAGGCTATTGCGAACTCTCCAAGCAGAAAGGTGGTCGTTGGTGGACTCCGCGGAGGGGATGAATGGCTATTGCACGAAAGAGATTTCCATTCGGTTTGCACATGGGTATAATTGACTTATGTGTATTTTATACAGTTTTCCCAACAACTCCCTAAGCCTCCGGGTCGGATGTGCCCCCACCCCAAAGCTGTTTGCTTTGGGTTCTCTACAATAGACTGATGCACTTTTCAGGATTTTGAAAAGTGGTCCTTCCCTCCTCCTCTTCATAATACCAGTTTTAAAACGCTGTAAATACCATGCAAATCACCCCCCCCTTCCCTTGGGCTTTGTAGATCTTCAGTAGGAACTAAGATACATTTTTATACCAAAGTACAATTTTTAAATGTGTATTTCACAACTCCTCCCCCACCCAAGGCAAACTTGTGCTATTAGGTTCAATTTCCTTAATTACCCGTGGGCAAGGGCAATGTGCCTCCCCTCCCATCTTTACCATAGCCAAAGTTTGAAGATTCCTATTTGTGTCCTCTCATGTCCCAAAACTGGTGGTGACAACTTTCCCAGGGAGATGGACAAAGATTTCCAACTTTTTTTTTAACCCAAACGTTTCCACTGTTTGAATTTAGTTAATCTTCTGTTTACTCGTAGCAATGATTTCGACAGCCATACAAAGGCCCTTTGCAAGGCAACAAAATGCCAATGGTTTAAATAAGAAATCATTTCTCTCTCCCCGTCTCCCACCCTCAAGGTGCGCGGAAGCGCGCAAGCGCGGGTACGCGCACACACCAGACAGAAAAGAATCTTCCTGGCTATCACAGGAGGAACAGAGATTTTTCACTCCTACTGGTCCATATCCCGAATCCAACCCCTCTTAAGACTTAATCTATGTTTCTATATTTATGTACATATTTGCTAAGGGGATCCTAAAAATCCTTGAGGGGTTCGATGCTATTACCTCTCCTTCCCAGGAAGACTCCTGCCTCGCCCAGGGGAGCACCCTCTGTTTTGTACCTCTGAGGCTAGCTGCCTTCTGGAGCAGGAAAGCTATGGACCAACGCCTTTCTGTCTGGGAAACACAAGCCCTCCCTACTAGTCTTCAGGGGTTCCTCAAGCTACTGAGCTCCCCAGCTCCTCCCATCTCAGGACCCTGGAGCCTAACCCAGGCGTGCCAAGTAATCCCCACCTCCCAGACGCCGCACCTTGTTAGGAGCTGAAGCGCGCGCAGCCCTGGCTAGTACCACTGCCTCCAGCTAAAGCTCGGATGAGGTTCCTCCCGGGTCCAACTGGTTTATCCGCGTAGGAGTTATCTGCCCTTCTCCAGTCGTGCCCCGAGAAGACAGGTCAGCGTCCCTCCCCCACCTCTTCGCCCTCACCTCCTCCTCCTCCTGGTTATTTTTTCCCCGAATTAAGACAGTGACATTATTCTTTTCTTCAAGCACTTCTGTTAATATTGAAAAACGTGCGCGTGCATCTCAAGCGAGGCAGCCCAGACACGAGGGCCATTTCAATATTAATGAAATTGTTTAATCTCCTAAATTCATCGTGTTTAAGTTACGTTTTGGTGAGTTATTGACCACCTCGGAAACTGTGGTTAATGGAGGGTGTGTGTGTGGGGTGTGTGTGTGTGTGCGTGCGTGCGTGTGCGTGCGTGCGAGTTGAAAGATCTTTTAATGCTAACCTAACCACACACAGCTCCACTAATAATGCTCTAATACCACTAAAAGTGTCAAAATTCACACCCAGAAATCTGCCACCATGTCCTCCTCCTGGAAAAAAAGAAGTTCTCACATTTCCGGACTGAAGATGATTCAGTGTGGGCTGCAGGTACTCAGTTTTTAACAATGATGTAGAAGGAATTTCTCTGAGAAACCATAAAGGTCGGAGAATGTGCAGAAACCAGTGGAAACGCCCAGCGTCTACCCTTACAGACTGCCTGCTTGCAGGCAGGGTTGACTCACTATTTCATTGCAATTTGATGATGACGACAACGATAATAATAACAACAACAACAATAATAATTCATTGAACCTCCGGAGACAAATCCAAACCGAAGGGGAATCAGCTGCCCACACCAGACAAGGTGACCCCAGGCACATTCCTGCCCACTTTTCTCTCCAAAAAAGGAAAACCCGTTGGTTTTTTGCAAATCTAGAAAGTATTGCTGTTTTAGTGGGGCCACAGGCAGCTTTTGCTGGGCCCTCTTAACCCCAAATAACTTCTCTCTATGCAAAAAAAAGGAAAAAAAGAAAAAAGGCAGGGAGGAAAGTTCCGGCTGTAAAATGCAAACTTCCAGGCAACGCCTAACCCCTCCAGTTTCAAACCACCTGGGGAAAGCGAGAGACCCTGTTTGTGTGTCAAACAAAATCAGGCCCTCCCCAGGTCCACACAACGTCTACCCCAACAGTCCCAGAGCCTTCTTCCTGTAGCTAGCCAAATTCCTGGAGGACTTTTTTAAGTGAACATCTTGCCTATTTGCCCAGAAACGCTATTTAAATTTTTTAAATTTGGCCAATACACTTAGATTCAAAATGGGCTCTTACACGGGGTTGTCCGATTGTTTTTTGGTATTTCAAAACCCCATCACTTAAAGCTACACACCCACTGTGCAGAGCTAAGGCAGCCGCCTAGGAAGGTCAGATCAAACTTTGACCTGCCTCTTGGAGGACTGGGGGAAGGGTGTATTTTCATTACAATAACCCATGCAATCAGCCCCGGGTAATGCCAAGCGCAGGAAAAGGGTCTGCTTCTGAGGAAAGCCGTGCCTGAAGTTAGCTAACAATACAAACCCGATACATTGCAGAGGAAACAAAATACCCCAGCCAAGCAATTTCCACATCATCTGCGCGGCAGCTCGGTCTGTGAACGTCAGTGGTTGCCTGAATCCCTGCTCCGCGGCCGCCGCCTCCTCATACCTTCACACCGCGCACCCAGGCCAGCGCGTTCCGCTCCCCGCCGGCGGCCGAGGCTCTTCCCCCTCGCCCAGTCTTGAGCTGGAAGTGATTCCTATTGGCCAAGGTGTCCATGTAAATAGGTGTGAAAGAAACCGGAGCTGGCCCGGCTCGCCCCTCTCGCGCAGTCCCCTCCCTCTGCAGCCCCCGCTCCCCCTCCTCCTCCTCCTCCCAAGGCGATTGTCATATGATAGCTAAGAAGTGGCACATTAATGAAGCGCCGCTACAGGGGTCTTTTCTGTTCCTGTCACCGCTTAAAACTATCAGATGGTTCGAGAGAGGACATGGAGGCAGCCACCTAGCTCAGCAGAGCTGCGGAGCCCACAGCAGCGCCCTCCGGAGCCCCGAGGCCGCCGCTGCCGCTGCCACCGTCCGCGCTGGGACTCCGCAGCCGGGCTCGGCCGCCCGCGGAGCGCACCGCCAGAAGCGCCGCGAAGTGGGCGGCGCGGGGCGCTGCGGGACCGAGCCGCTGAGCTCAGAGACGTGCAGAGCCCAGTCGAGCTGGGACACGGCGCGCCGGGAGGGACGCGGCGAGGAGCAGCGCTATACCGGATGCGGACGCGCAACTTGGGGCAACTTTAAGGTGAGCCGCTCTCGGTTGCATCCCTGCCCCTCGTCCCCGCTCCAGGTCCAGGCTTACTTCCAGGCTACCCTCGCGCCATTCGCTAGCTTCCCCTCTCGCGCCCCCTGGCCGCGCCCCACTCGACCCTGAAAGTTGCTGGCTACAGAGCTCGGGCGCTGGCTGATCCAGCGCCGCAGCCCGTACTCGCCACTCCCGAAGTCTATACTGGGCCTGGCTGACCTAGCGCTATCTGTATGTGCATCCACTTCCTCCTCTATTATCTTCCCCCTTTCCCAGATCCGAGCAGGCCCGTGCGGACCCAGAGCTAGAAGAGGGCAAAGAAGAAGATGCCTCGGCCCGGCCGTAACACGTACAGTGACCAGAAGCCGCCCTATTCGTACATCTCGCTGACCGCCATGGCCATCCAGAGCTCGCCCGAGAAGATGCTGCCGTTGAGCGAGATCTACAAGTTCATCATGGACCGCTTCCCCTACTACCGGGAGAACACGCAGCGCTGGCAGAACAGCCTGCGCCACAACCTCTCCTTCAACGACTGCTTTATCAAGATTCCGCGGCGGCCAGACCAGCCCGGCAAGGGCAGCTTCTGGGCGCTGCATCCCAGCTGCGGGGACATGTTCGAGAACGGCAGCTTCCTGAGGCGCCGCAAGCGCTTCAAGGTGCTCAAGTCGGACCACCTGGCGCCCAGCAAGCCCGCCGACGCTGCGCAGTACCTGCAGCAGCAAGCCAAGCTGCGCCTCAGCGCCCTGGCAGCCTCCGGGACGCACCTGCCCCAGATGCCCACCGCCGCCTACAACCTGGGCGGCGTGGCGCAGCCCTCGGGCTTCAAGCATCCCTTCGCCATCGAGAATATCATAGCGCGCGAATACAAAATGCCTGGGGGGCTGGCCTTCTCCGCCATGCAGCCGGTGCCTGCTGCCTATCCACTCCCCAACCAGTTGACTACCATGGGCAGCTCGCTGGGCACTGGTTGGCCACACGTGTACGGTTCCGCAGGCATGATCGATTCGGCCACCCCCATCTCCATGGCTAGTGGCGATTACAGCGCCTACGGCGTGCCACTGAAGCCTCTGTGCCACGCAGCGGGTCAGACGCTGCCCGCCATCCCCGTGCCCATCAAGCCCACGCCGGCCGCAGTGCCCGCGCTGCCCGCGCTGCCGGCGCCCATCCCCACCTTGCTCTCGAACTCGCCACCCTCGCTCAGCCCCACATCCTCTCAAACAGCCACCAGCCAAAGCAGCCCCGCCACTCCCAGCGAAACGCTCACCAGCCCGGCCTCCGCCTTGCACTCAGTTGCGGTGCACTGACCCGCAGAGGCCGGCGCCCCTTCTTGTTCCCCTCCCCGCCAGCTCACTCGCCTTCCCTGGCTCCCAGTCCTGCCCTCCCCGACCCAGGACCGCCACCTTAACTTGTCCATTTCACCTTAGGCCTACCCTCTCTCCCCCATGAGAACTTTGTTTCAGGCCCAGGAGACAAAACACAAACTTTTAGATGGGCCTGAAGGCGCGTGGGAGCTGTCCTCGTCCCCAAGAGGGGAACGCAGGGGGCACCTGAGCCCAGTCGTCCCATTCCCGGGGCCCCCGAAACCCCCTCCCACTGAAGAAGCATGGGAAGTCCTGCCTCCCGGCGTCTCGGAGAGGAGCGCGTCTTTGCTCGGCCCGGATCTGCGGGGCTCCGGCCACGGCCAGTTAAGTTTCAAGCCCAGAGAAACCACCTCAGAGGCTTCCTCGAACAGATCTTCCCTGAGGGCTGCAGCCGCACAGCGGAGGGCCAGATCTCTGTTTATGTCTTGGAAATCTGCCGCGAAAAGGGACCGCTAATCTTCCCACCCTACTCGCCTCCGCCCATCCGCCAGGGGCTGGGCGGACCACAGCTTCCCGGAGTACCGGCCCTGCCTCCCCGGCTTCTGCGGAGGGTTTTTTTTTTTTTTTTTTTTTTTCTTCTTCTTTCTTTTTTCTTTTTTTGGTTTTTTTTTTTTTTTTTTTTTGTATTGGGTTTTGTTTCCTGCCAGAGGCTCCAAGGCGCTGGGAGTTGAGGGGAGAGACTACCAAGCTGGGAAGGGGACGTTTGTTCTCCATACAAGCAAAACAAAACTAAAAGTAACCTTGTATGTTTACAAAGCGCCCGGTAAAACGTAAACAGTGAACTTGAATCTGTATTGCTTGGCGGGCGAGCGGGCAAAGCCCACTTCACAAGTACCTGTTGTAATGTGAATGTTTACTCTGCATTTCTGGCCAGGTTTAGGGGAGGGAAGGGGGGATGGGAATGTTAACTTTCCGATTACTTAGAGACCTTTTTAGCTATTTATTTTATTGTTGTAAGGGGAGGGGGAAGAAAGAAAGAAAAAAGAAAGAAAATGAAGTAAGTCCAAACTAAGAAAGCATCACGGGCAACCCTAGAAGAACTTGGAGAAGCTGACTGGTAACATGAAGGAGGTGTCACCGGATAGGTCTCCCATGGACAAGTCTTTCTGTTTGCTACAAGAACTTTTCCAAGAAGCTAAAGGGCTGCAAAGAGATGTAAATGCTTGTGAATAGGAATGATTATACACTGTGTAAAATGCACTTTTGTTTGCTATATTCCTTTAGAGTCTTAGGTAATTTGCTGGAAAACGAACTGTTGTTCTGGTGTGACCTGCTTAAGTTAAAAAAAAAAGTTGTAGTGTCATCAGAGCTGTACAATTTTTACCTTTCATTTTTTCTCCCTCCCTGTACAGAATTAGCATGGCATTTTAAATATTGGTGTTCTTGTTCCAAGCATGCCTGTTTTAAGACAAAGAATTTAAAAAAAAAAGGTGTCTACATTAAATTATGATCCTAGTCCAAATAATATTTTCTCATTAAAATATGTAAAGTCAAGTTTTAGTTTCGTGTGTTTTTGAAGAGTTGCTACAAACAGTAATTTTACAAAAGATGGATGTCATGCTTCTCTAAGCATGCTTTCTGCGATTCATGGTCTGAGTAGTTTGTCTTTTTCATGGCTTATTTTTAAAACAAACTTCCTCTTATGCACTTGCAGACGGGAGAAATTATTCAGATGGCCTCCTGAAGCTATCTACACAGGGAGAAAGATGAAACGAACAATTTCTAGTACAGATTAGGTGCACAGGTGTAGTACTGATAGAAAAACTGTTCATGAGAAAACAGTACTTTATATGTATTTTGTCTATCTTAAAATATACCTTTTACAAAATATACAGCACTTATATAAATCTAAGACTTCTGTAGAAATCAGGTAGAGTCCATATGGAGATATAAAATGTAAAAGCAAACTTGCTTACTGAATACTTATATTCTTATACATCTTACATTCATTTCTCTGCTCCTTTAAATTATTGCAGTCATTGAAATTTTCTTTTCCAAAGTTACCTCAAAGTTCACCTTGCCTGTCAAGAAACCTGTTCACTTTGAATTGAACAGATTTCTCTTTACTCCTTCATAGGGGAAAATAATGCTTGGTGCATTTATTTTAAAGAAGTGGATGAAGTCACTTTAAATCTAGACTCTAAGTATTTGCTTTTCTTCAGATTTTTGCAGAGAATTAAAATCTGCCAAGAATGCATGGCTGAAAGCCAACTGAGATTTTATTGAAAGGGTCACAATATTTCTAGAGTGAGATGTGTATTCAACTAATGAAGTTACAAGACAAAGAAAAAACTTAAATGGTGATTAACACTTTACTGTGTAAAATGATTAAACAAGAGACCCTTCTGAGACAGAGAAACCCACAGAGAAATCCTGATCGCTATATGCCACGAAGAGAACCTTAGCACCTGCGACCCTTATATGTTTAGGGGGTTATCTGAAAAAAAAAATTTAGGATTAATGCAAAGGGTAATTAATCCTGTTGTGACCATTTTTTTTTTTTTAAAAAAAAGGAAGGATCCCACACACAGCCAAAAAAAAAAAAAAAGGTGGAAAATAAATGAATCATTGGACTGATTAAAATGCATGAAGCCACTAAAGCTCGTCAGACAAGGGACAACTAAACTCATTCATCAAGCCCAATTCACAATTATATCAACACGATCAGCTAAAGAAAGCCTGGAAAACTTATCCACCCTGGGCCAGGAAACTCTTGAAACTTTGTTCTCAACCAGAAATCATCTACATTTTAAAAAACGAAATACCCTTTCATCACTTCCTGCAAAATAAAATTAAAGCCATCTCTGGAATATTCTAATCTCCTTGAATTCACTAAGACTGAATTTGAACTGGGAATGAAGGAAGCATAAAGGGCTAACACGGGGCCTCAGACATTTTATAAATTATCAGCTGAGATACTCAGGTAAAATATTCTTCCTATAATAGGCAGGAGAATTCAGAGGTAAGTGATGTGTTCATGCACACATTTAATAAATGGAGGTAAATAAGATGCAGAGCCTACTTCTGATTTTTAGAAAAGGAGTGATTTCAACTCCGTATTTGAAAATGTGCTTTTCAGCTGGTAAGTTCGTCATGGTGTATTGCAAAGAATGAAATAACTTGGGCATTGTGAGCCCTCCTTTCACCACTGCAGGCATCTTTTCTCAGACAGAGTTGAATGAGTAAAGTAAAAAATCCATTGATGATATGTTGACCTTGATCAGAAATCCAAAGGCAGCCCAAACACACATGCCTCCACCCCAATCCATCCCCAGCTTTGAGACTTGCACCCGGTTTAGCTGAAGTACCCCACAAATAAGGAAGTTTATAACTATGATACCTTCAATGGCTCTCTTTGTCATGTTAAATCTTTTCACCTGGCTCAAGTCCAAAGTCAATACACACAGCTTTAAAATAAAACTGGGAGAGACAACACCATGCAGTGAGGTGTATGTTCCGGGTCTTATCCTGAGAATGGACTTCAGTTAGTTTATTTTCTATTTTGTAAATTTGGGCAGTATTGATTTTTTTTTTAATTTAGGTTTTTGATTTGGAAACTTGGCTATTCTGTTACTTTTGGTCTTTAACATGCTTCTGTGCTTGACTCTGTTTTCAAATGGCTTTCTCTGTGATTTGGGGAAATGCTTCCACAATGGATGAGTTTTGTGCAGAAGTTCTCACTTGTTCTTATTGCCTGGGTTGGGGTTTTTGAGCAGCCTGAAGACTAGCAGGAGCGGTGCTAGTGAATGATCCTCAGAACGGCTTAAATATTACAGAAGCAAGTTTAATTCCTCTAAAACAGATGAGAACATTGAATGTCTTGGAAGCAGAAATCTGGCCAGATGCTCAAGTGGGACGAAGTTGGTAGGTGGGAGGGAGAAAGAATCCAGTGGAGTGCTGCTTCTTCTTTTTTTTTTTTAATTGAAGTATAGTTGATTTATAATGTTGTGTTAATTTCTGGTGTACAGCATAGTGATTCAGTTATACATATATATTCTTTCTTCTATTCTTTTTCATTATAGGTTTTACAGGATATTAAATATAGTTCCCTGTGGTGTAGAGTAGGACCTTGTTGTGTAAGAATCCAATGGAGTGCTTCTAACAGAAGGTTTTACATTAGTTTATGCAAGGCTTGGGAGGAATGTTGAGGGGTGGTTTATACTTTTGCAAATGGAAACTCCCTCTGCAAAAGATATCCATTTAAGAAATGGCAATCAATTAAAAAAAAAAAGAAAAATGGCAAGGATCAGGATGTGTTCTCTAATTCTTAATATAAATGTCAATTAATTTTTCTTCTCCTAAAGCCACAGATGCACAGAGATACTCAAACAAAAACAAAACAAAAACAATCCAACCCACCGGCTGTGAAGCCTCAAAGGGGATGCATTTGTTTCGTTTAAACTAACAACAAATTATCTAATTAATATGTTTCAATTACAGCATGAAAGGCACAGCCCCTGGACCGCCTGCCGTGGGGGCACAATGGCCCCAGAGCCCACTCTAGGAATTTACAATAACTTCACATCTGTTTCTTTATTTCGCACTTTTGGAGTCTAAAACTCCTCTCAAGATCACTTCAAACCACGGCCGGAGTTATGAAATATGTCCCGGTGTTAAAGGGGTACCAAACTTTGCCCACGGATGCTTCATTTGCAAGCAAAAAAGTGAAAGCCCATTGAAGAGCATTAAACAAATATATTAGAATTCTGTCACTTTATGCAATTGAGTAGATCAAATGAAGGGTCCCGGCCACTTCATTCACTCTCATTCACTCGAATAGAAAATGCAAAGAATAGCAACCCGAGACTGGGCCACCGATGTAGATTTAGCTCCTTTTTACTGGGAGACAAAAAGGCTGAATTTTCACAAACACATTGCTGACTCGGGGACTAGGAAACCGGCACTGGAACCCCTTTGGAATTTAAATTCATTTTATCTTCCTCTCTCTTTGCGGGGATCTGTTTGCACTACAGTGCAAGATGCAGCAGGCATCCTCTGGCTTCTGAAAAAATGGGGGAGGGGAAGAAAGGGAGTTGGGGTGGGCTCTGTGGCCTCAGGATTCTCAAGGAGCTCTTGGTGGTCAACTTACACTCAGGTCTGAGATAATAACTTTGATTTAAGCAAATCTTGACCTACCTCAATATAAACATCATTATATCACACACCTCTCCTAGTCTCTTCCCTCCTTGCTTGGCATGGATTACGCAAATAGCTGGTTTTCAAAGACCAAATTCACATCTGGGTCATCCAGTTTTCTTCTTTCAACTACTCTCTGGTCATTGGTGTCACAACAGACTTGAAAGCTGAGCTTTCAACCTCACCTGCTCAATACTGTTCTCTTCCTCTGTCTCCATCTCTCATATGCACATGTGCACACATACACACCGCATTCTGATCGCTACCCTGTCTGAGCACTGTGATTGTAAATTTGTTATGTAAAGAGCAGGAGACAGAGACATTCTTTGGTTAGAATTTCCAAGTCAGAATCCTCTTACATTTTCATTTCCTACTCTCAGGGGGGAAAAGAACAAGCCACATGTGTCCACGGTAATTGAGATAACCTTGTGGCGATACTTCTGTCCTGTACCTTCGATGGTTGACGCTGTTGTTTGGTGAACTCGATAAGATTGTTACTGTCGACAACATCTTAGAAAGCTTACAGTGACTGTGAGGGCTGCTTCTAGAGACAGCAGGGAAAGATAAAGCGGCAGACTTAGCTTCTGGGGTGGGAGAGCAGAGAAATAAACCAGTTTTCCTCAAACTTGAAGTCTAAATGAGATCTGATCTGAAGAAGGAAGTACGTGGAGAATTTTATATTGTATTTTAAAATTTGCCTGGTATTTTTTCCAGGTACATCAAAACCTTGCATGTTTTTCATTTTAACTTCAACATTTGTAAGGTCATATTTGACACTAGTCTTCTTTTAATTCGTGGGATTAGTGTCTGGAGCTGGGGACAGGAAGTAGCTCAGAACTACAGATACAAAAAAGATACTGAAGAAACAGCTGGTTGTTTTACAACCGCAAGCTATTAAACTCACCAGAACTAACAATAAACAACAAAATAATCAGAATTATAAAATAATCAGAAATTATCCATGAAAAATTGTAGTTGGCTAAATAAAACCTTCCTTGGAAGATGTTCCTTCCAAAAGTTTTCAAGATTATATGGACAAAGCATTCTTTGGAGGCAGCCTCCTTTTGCCTGTGTCTGCAAATCACTGATGTCAAATCAGTTGCAAGCTTTTGAAGGAACAAACTCGGAGCATTAATTAGAGCAGATTAAGCTCACAGAGAAAAACCATTCTTTAAGTATCTATTGTTTGGAGACATTGTGATTCTGATTCATGCTTCACAGCCTGTATATTTTTATTTACTCAGTTAATTTCTTCCCCAGAGTGTTCCCTGTTGACTGGGTTTATTAAGGTACACAGTGCAGAAAGAATTGTTGGTTTGCAGAAATAATTGTTTCCAAACTCTGCCTTTGCTATAGATTTCTCTCCCTTCTTTCTGAAATACAATGCATTGGTCCAATGATTCCAGCATATAGTTGCATACAGAGAAATTGTTCAATAAAGGATCTTAATTTTGTGCCACTTAGAGAAAGCTTAGTATTTATTAAGTAGTATCTAGAGTGTTTTACATTAATTAGAGCAGCTCCTTGGAGAGACATTACAGCCAAGAATGGTTTCACACAACAGGAAAACTCTGAGCATCTCAACTCCCCCACTAGATCTGCCACAGTGAAACACAAAGCTGCAAGTGTCTGCTCACTCGGAAATACCAACATATATTTTATTTATCTACATATGTTCGATAGACAGACTGAAGTTCTCTGTACAACAATAAAATGATCACTGAAAAGTTCCCTGTCAACCTGGGTGCCACGATATTTAGGTCAGACACAAAACAACAACAACCTGAAATGATGGTCTGTCTCAAGATTCCTGATACGATTTCATGCCAGGAAAAACAAAAACAAAAACAAAAACAAAACTGACAAATGATTATCTGACCCTCCCATGTTCACTGGGTAAGTCAGTCTGAATCAAATATTTCTGTGACTGCCTGGAACATGCTAACAGTTCTCGTCCTTGTGTGTGTGTTGGTGGGTAGGGAGGGAGCTGGGGAGAGTAGGAAAGACAGGCAAGGATGAAATTTTATGACTCTCAGATTAGTCCAGATGGTATACACATGCAGTGACTCCTGTCCCCAACACAGAAGAACTGACTGCATGAATGGGAGTTCTAAAAACAGTCCTGTTCCTTTAGTTTAGGTAAAGAGGCTACACCTTTGTCCAGGTGTCAGTAAATGAGAGTACTGCCTGTAGGTTCCAGCCGTGATACTGTTTGTACAATTTAAACACGTGAAACGCATCTGAATTTACTTGTGGATGCTACTGGTTTTAATAAAAGGAGAATCCCTCCCATGAAACAAGAAAGTGAAAATGATTAACTTTGACATAGAAATATAAAGAGCAATTTGATTAATTATATTGCTAATTATTCTTTACTGTGCAGCCAAACATTATCCAATTCTTAAAATGACAGATGCCGAATAAATCTTATAAAATAATCATTTGGAGTTTCACTGCAATGAGAAATTTTGGAGTTTATGGAGAGATTTATATTGATTATTAAATATATATTTGGTTTTGTTCTATTCTATTTCATTTAGAAATTTAATTTTTACTGTAAATGTATTACAACTATGTAATAAAACTGTTTTCCTATATTTTCCTATGCGTATTTTAAAAGAATCAATTTCTCTTTTCAGTATTTTCCATAATTATAATCAGTATACATGTATTTGTATATCCTGCTTTTCCCTAGGATTATATCACAAGTATTTCTCATGTTTCCCCATGTTTTCATAACATGGGAATACACACTTTTCATAACCATAGATATTAATGCTTGTATAGCCTGTCAACTGAATTCCCCTGGTTGAGGCATTTTGAATGTTTCTAGATTTTGTTTGCTTTCTGGTTTGTTTTGCTAATTTTACAAAGACTGTTGCAGTGAACATCTTTTATACATAATTAAACACTGTTTCCAGTGATGTGAAATACGTTAACATTGGCACGTGGACTTCCCTAACAGCTCCCTGCAAATTCAATATTGTAACTTAATTTAGGATCCCACTTTAGGTCTTACATTTCCATAGCTCTCTGCCCTCAACCCAGAGCAATACTGCTGGACTTACAATCATAAAGACGTCGAATGTTAGAGCTGGAAATATCCTGAGAGATTCCAGGTAAACCAATTATTTTATTTGGAGAATCACATTGATATACCTCTTTATCTACATCCAAATCATTTAACAACACCAAAGCCAAGGTCTGAAAGTAAAACAAAAGTTCAGTCTTCTCACCCATGCCAGACCAACAGAACAAAAAAAATCAGAAATCACAAATGTACTGAAATTGTCAAATTGAAGGCTTTTTTTAACCTGATAACAAAATCTCACCTCACTGTAAGGCAATTTACAAAGCAGGACAAGCTGCAGCCTTTTTAAGAGGGAGTCTTGGGTAGTTTGTCAACTGGAGGGAATGGTCACTGCTCAGTCCCAGGTCTAAAGAGAAAGGGATCCATCCTTATGTCTGAACCATTTCTTGAGTCTATGATACCCTCGCGACACTGAAAACAAGTGGTCTTCCAGACAGAGTCTAGAGGGTCCAGGCTCACAGCAGGTGTTACTACCTCCTTTCTTTGGCTGCTGAGATGTTAATTCTCAAGATGGGAGACGGCAGGAGGGGCCCTGGGGTGGGGATGGCCAAAATGGGCCAGGAACCTGAGCTTCAGATTTTGTCTCATTATTGCAACATTTTGTATCAACCTTTCTTCTATGACACTTTCACGTCTGATTCCCTGACTCCAGGTTCTGGAGCTCTTATTTATTTTAGTAAGTGGCTTAACACTATGTGACACACGACACAGGTATCAATCAGGGATTTGTTTGAAGAATAGCCTGGTGCAGACCCAGAGAGAAGAACAAGCAGGAAAAGTGCCATCACTAGTGGCTAAGGTTGACATCATACTCTGAATTGGAATTGGTGTTTTTTGGTAGGAAAAAAAAAAAGTCATGAAACCAAATGAATTTGTTCACATTGACTTTCCCATATTCCCAGAACATCCCATCCACCATCCCCTGAGCTGATCACTCCTATCCTCAGCTTGGCTCACTTAACAAAGAGAGGAGAGATAGAAGAGAAAGGAAAGAGTGAGGCTGGGAGGAAGAGGAGAAGCTGGATGAAAATCCAGTGATGCTGCTAGCATGGTCCTTTAAAAGAGTCCCCCACCACAACTCCTTTTAATTCCTTTCTAGCCAATTCAGCTCAGTCTGATTCAGCTCAGTCTGGTAAGAATTCAACAGCTATCATAAGCATCACTGGCACAAACAAGGCCTTTCAAGAACATATTTTGGTCAGAAGACCTGAGTTTGAGTCCTAATTTTGACACCTTTTACCTAAATGGTTCTGAGCAGGTCTTCCCAGCTCTGTTACCCTTCTCTCAGAGGTGAATACGTGCCCTCAAAGGCTTAAGGATCAAGCGGGGCAGAGCAGATGAAAGCGTTTTGAAGTGCTGTGCAAACTTAAGTCCTATTACCGTCCATGATGGAAAGTAAAGATTGCTATTAAAAACTGGTCCCACCTCATAGGAATTTAGTCTTAAGCTCTTCAGGACAGACAGCAGACTCACAGAGGGAAGGTCTGTTTTTCGTGCTAGTTGTTAACACCCCAGTTTTCACCGTCTGCCCTCCTGTTGGCAGTGGAAAAGGGGTGCTAAGGTGAGGGAAACTGTTGCTCCTTTTTTCCATATTCTCCCAAAGTGGGCTTTTTCACAGATTTTAAGATAGGATGTTGACAAAGTGTTATTACAGTTGCTGAAAGGATATGAGAGGAAAGAGTGTGACAGTCTTTTGGGGACACTTTTAGTCTTCTTTGCCCTACCAACCAAAGAAGCTACTTCCCTGCCACTTGAAAAAATTTAATGAATGACTATGTAGTGTTTACCATGTGCCAGGTACTGTTCTAAGTTCTTTACAAATAATAGCTCATTTAACTTAATCCTAATAACAGCCTTATGAATAGGTGCTTTTTACTATGCCCATTTTACAGCGGGGCTATTGAAGCACGGGTGCTTCACTAATTTGTCCAAGGTTTCTTAGCTAGGAAGGAGTATCAATGCCCAACAGACTCTCAACAAAAGCTGGTTTAATGGAAGGATACTTGTTACTGAAGGCAGCAGTTCACACGATTTCCCAGACTCAAGGGCTATGGCAAGCACACCGAGGTCTGCAGACGGAGGAGGAGGGTTACCCTCTGCTGGCTTTAGGCTGACTATCTTAGACATAAGGTGATTTTTGCAACTGCCAATCTAATTATTCTTTTATCACTTCCCTTAGCCTTCCTAGCTTTGCTGTGAGTTATGATTCACCAAATTGTATTTTCTTCCTAAACAAACTTCTATTTAACTTATGTATGTGGAGTGGGAGGTGGGGAAGAGACCACCTTCAATAGAACCAAAAAAAAAAAAAAAAACCAAACCCAAAAAACCCCAACCCTCTATGCTAGCTCACTACAATTTTTGCTCTTTGATCTCAGTCAGATCAGGTAACAAAAAAGTCACAATGGAACCCTGCCGGTCACCTACCCCCACCCACCAAAAAAGATGGACCTCAAGGTTTATCTAACCAGTCTGGATCCATCCACAATTAACTCGTATCTTTTGGGAATAAAGGTAACCAACTCAGTATGAAATCTAAGCAGGAATGTGTTTGTGTAGTCAGAAGAAAACTGCCAGCCCACACGTCCTTTTCTTCCCTCCCACTCTCTGTCAGCTCGTAACACGAATCAGAAGGAGGGAAGAAGTACCATTTTGTACATCCAATGGGATTTTAGAAAGAAGAAGAAAGAAAAAAAAAAGAAAGAAAGAAAGAAAGAAAAGAAGGAAAGGAGGAAGGGAGGGAGAAAGGAAGGGAAGGAGGAAGGAAGGAGAACACTGATGTAACTTTAGATTTCAGTAAATGTAATTTTGTTTGTTGGTGGTAGAACCAAATGCTGAATGGGTCAATATTTGGAGTTTTCTGTTAATGGTCAAACTTCTTTAGTAATACTTTCTAAAAATATGCTTGGGTACTCACGTATCTTTTTCAATCTACCGGGAGGCTGGCATTTATATATACTTATAAATGTACATTTTAAGAAGGTTCTATGTTTTTGTGTTTACAGCTCCAGCCTCCCTCCTGACCATCGGCTTCAGTTACAAGGGACACCTACGAAGTAGTGTGTTTTCTTTCATACTTGGGTACTGGTCTCCCAGTTTGCTGTGTGTTCAGCCTCCCAGCCTCTCCCCAACAGAGCTGTGTTTTCTGTATGTGACTAGGCTGAGAACGCCAGTGAAGTTCACTCAAGCCTCTTGGTCACCTCACTCTGGTTTAGTGCTTTGACTTGTCAAACAAGATCAATCGTGTTATATACCCTGTGTTTCTGGCCTCTCTGCACTGCACATGTCCGCCCCCCCCACCCCCGACTGCAAGAGGTCCTGGGGCTACTCCTCGCATGATCACACTTAGTCCTGGAGTCCCTCCAGCCCACGTCCTCGTTAAAGACGGGTCCAATGGCAAAGGTCAAGGTCCTTTTTGCACCTTCTTCCCTTATTTGGTTCTATTTCCATCTAAGTTTCAAAATGCCCATCCATGCAGGGCTCAGCCAGTCAACTGCCATCCTCTGGGACTGGTGGCCATGAAGGTCCATATTCCTTGGCACAGCACGTGGCAAAGGAACAAAGGGAGAAGATGCTTTTTAGATGCTAAATAATCTATTAAGGTGATATTCTTATTGTGCCTTCATTTACCAACTTCCTTACAGCAAAAATACAATAAAACCTACTACACATTGGAGAAAAACTGTTCTGTGATGGTTTCTGCTGCAATTCATTATGCTTGCTTTGCAGAGCGATATTGGGGCACCCTTGCGCCCACAAACTCGGTAACTAGAAATCCTTATGTTGTTGGGTAGGCTGACTCCCAGGACCCTCCCTGAATCTTATAAAAAGTATCTTGTTTTGGAATCGATTCACTTGGTAAGGCAGTAAAAAATTTTTTTTTAAATTGTTCAAAGCATCATGTGTGTCCTACATGGCTTGTGTTACATGCCACTCATCAGCATAAAAGGGCCTAAATGGACAGAGGTAGAAAGATAACTCTTATAAATTACCAAGTTTGGTACTATCTCTTCCCAATAAAATAACGTAGTTTTCCTAAGGGGATAGATTAAGATCATGGAATCCAAGATTTAAAGAGGAGGCATTGAGCAAGACAGTGCAACCCTCTGAGCCTTCGTTTCTTCCTCTAAAAAGTGAGTTATATTAAACATGTTGAGCTGGTTATTCACCTATCCTCTCTCAGCTCCAAATTCAGCTTGTTATACCTCATCCTGAAATTTGTATTTCCCGAACTCCTTTGCCAGCTGCTTCCTGTGAGTCTCTGCAGACAGGAGGTCCTAGAGGAACGCTGGAAGGTGAGAGGGGGGGAGAAGGAACCTCCCTCCTGGCTTCCAGCATTAGCTGGGCAGCACCCCCTCCGCATGTCCGGGCCTCATCTCTCCAGGACCCCTCCTCCACACCCCTAGGCTCTGCCACCTCCCACCCCTTCCTTTCCCAGGGGCAGCCGCTTCCTGCAGTTACTACCTTGATGTTTTCCCAGTGTTCCCTTTTTTGTGTGCTCTAAGCCTACTACCACCCATGTAACTGACTCTCTGTATTAAATTTCCTCTTTCTGAAATATGTAGTGTGCTTTCTGTTTTCCAGACTGAATCCTGAGTAATAGTGGGTTTATGACCCTGGGTCATTTCGCCCATTAGCTCCATGGAAGTCTGTATTCCTTCACTCACCTCGTACCCTGGGCACTGTGCTAGGAGTTGGGCAACAGGGAGATGGTTACACATGTGTGCCCGGCAAGCCCTGATCTCCAGAGACTTGCCAGCCAGGGGAGAAGACACACAGGGAGACGGCGCTGACTTTAAGAGAAGAGGTTCTGAGACCGTCCTGAGAAGGAGGTGGAGAAAGAGGAGGAACAGAAAGCCTTGAGAGAATTGAGGGTTTAAGACTGGGCGAAGGCAAAGAGCTCAGACTCAAGTTTACCACCATAAGGACGTCAGGTGGCGTATCTGGCAGACAGGTGAGGGGGTCACTCGGTGGAAAAAGAGGCGAGATGGTAGAGACCAGAAGGAGGCCAGCCAGGGTGAAGACAGAAGATGGAAGGTTCTGGGGCCCTAAGTGAAGGGTGTGTGGGGCTACTGGAGACTTCAAGAGATTCATGAGGAAGGAGGCTGCACACTGAAGTGGCCTCGGCATGAAGGCAACAAGTAATCAGCAATATAAAAGGAAGAAGATGGACACGGAATACTTTTCAAGGCTGCCAGCTGGGTCTTTCACAGTTTCTCTCACCCAATAAGAGCCCTCAAGTGTTGGAAGTTGCCTGGGTTTCTGTACTGTTTGTTTTTTTTTTTTTAACATTTTTTTTTAGTTGAGTTATAGTCATTTTACAATGTTGTGTCAAATTCCAGTGTAGAACACAATTTTTCAGTTATACAAGAACATACATATATTCATTGTCACATTCTTTTTCCCTGTGAGCTACCACAAGATCTTGTATATATTTTCCTGTGCTATACAGTATAATCTTGTTTATCTATTCTACATATGCCTGTCAGTATCTACAAATTTTGAACTCCCATTCTGTCCCTTCCCAACCCCCTCCCCACTGGCAACCACAAGTTTGTATTCTATGTCTATGGGTCTATTTCTGTTTTGTATTTATGTTTTCTATTTAGATTCCACATATAAGTGATCTCATATGGTATTTTCCTTTCTCTTTCTGGCTTCACTTAGAATGACATTCTCCAGGGACATCCATGTTGCTGCAAATGGTGTTATGTTATCAGTTTTTACAGCTGAATAGTATTCCATTATATAAATATACCATATCTTCTTTATCCAGTCATCTGTCAATGGACATTTAAGCTGTTTCCAGGTCTTGGGTATTGTAAATAGTGCTGCTATGAACATTGGGGTGCAGGTGTCTTTTTGAAGTAGAGTTCCTTCTGGATATATGCCCAGGAGTGGGATTCCTGGGTCATATGGTAAGTCTATTCCTAGTCTTCTGAGGAATCTCCATACTGTTTTCCACAGTGGCGACACCAAACTGCATTCCCACCAGCAGTGTAGGAGGGTTCCCTTTTCTCCACAGCCTCTCCAGCATTTGTCATTTGTGTACTTTTGAATGATGGCCATTCTGACTGGTGTGAGGTGATACCTCATTGTAGTTTTGATTTGCATTTCTCTGATAATTAGTGATACTGAGCATTTCTTCATGTGCCTATTGATCATTTGTATGTCTTCCTTGGAAAATTGCTTGTTTAGGTCTTCTGCCCATTTTTGGATTGGGTTGTTTGTTTTTTTCTTATTAAGTTGTATAAGCTGCCTATATATTCTGGAGATCAAGCCTTTGTCGGTTTCATCTTTTGCAAAACTTTTCTCCCATTCCATAGGTTGTTGTTTTGTTTTACTTCTGGTTTCCCTTGCTGTGCAGAAGCTTGTAAGTTTAATTAGGTCCCATTTGTTTTTTTCTTCCTTTTATTTTTATTGCTTGGGTAGGCTGCCCTAGGAGAACATTTTTGAGATGTATGTGAGATAATATTTTGTCTATGTTTTCTTCTAGGAGGTTTACTGTGTCTTGTCTTATGTTTAAGTCTTTGATTTTGGTGTATGGTGTAAGGGAATATTGTAGCTTCACTGATTTACATGCTGCTGTCCAGTTTCCCCAACACCATTTGCTGAAGAGACTGTCTTCATTCCATTGTATATTCTTGCCTCCTTTGTCGAAGATTAGTTGGCCAAAAGTTTGTGGGTTCATTTCTGGGCTCTCTATTCTGTTCCATTGGTCCATATGTCTGTTTTGATTCACAGTGTTATTCTCCTTCACTTCTCACATCCACTCTGTGAGGTAATCCTCACTGTACCAATGGGAAAACCAACATCTAAGTTTTCTGGTAAGCGCCTGAGTAAGATTCAAACCAAGGTCCTAACTGACTTTAAATCCAGTACTCCGGCCAATCTACTCTGCTGCCATTGTAACATATGGCTTGTCCCTCAAAATACATTTATTAATAGGATACCATGGGGGCCACTGTGACAAACAGAAGGAGATGATGGTGAAATAGAAGAACAGATTTGAAAGACATCTCCAATAAATCAGAGGACATGGTGACTGACTATGCAGTGAGAGGGGGGCGGTGCTGGGCAGGAGAGGTAAGAATCGAAAGAATCAAATGGCATTTCAATTAGTCAGGATTCCTTGGGTTACAAGTAACAGAAACTCAATTCGACCTGATAGTATTAAAAGCCCCAGGAATGAGCATGATTGTTTCTTTGAGTTATCAGCCCGTCCCTAAACCAGTCACTGTAGCTGAGGAGATACAGTACTCTGATTGGCTTGATATGGATCCTGTCCCATCTCCAGGACCCAGAGAGGTAGGTCCACGACATAGGATTCCTATAAAATGCTCACTATACATGACTTTAAAGATTCAAGCCTTGTTAACTAGTAATGAGGTTCCACTGATGAAAACAGGGATGGTTAAGAGCAAGTAACTTTGGGAGGAAGATGTTGAGTTTGGATAAGGATCTGCTAAGCTTGCACCAGCTCCAACAAAGATGCAGCCTAACCTTGAAAATGTCCAGTCATAACCCAAAATCACACTCACGTTTCTTCAAAAAGCTTAAATCTTTTTTACTTTAAAGGTAAAAGTGAATTCTGGGAATTCTGGACAATCCACTGGCATCTAAGTTTAGTGAAAGGGACCAAAAAAAAAAAAATGACTAAAGTTCTAAAACCTATATACAAAGTAGAGTGAGGGTTTTTTTGTGAATGTGCCAATTATTGGTCCAGGTAATGCCATTTTTATCTCTTCTTTTAAAATTTCATGGTTTCGCAGCATTCTGAGCTAAAATGGGTGTTTGCAAGTTACAGTCCCTGAGCCAAAACCAGCCTGCCACCTTTTTGTATAGCTCATGAGCTAAAAATGGTTTTTATATTTTAAATACTTGGGGAAAAAAATCAAAAGATTAATAATGTTTCATGACACATGAAAATTATATAAAACTCAAATTCCAGTGCCCTTATATCAAGTTTTATTGGACTAGAGCCAGAATTATTCATTTCCACATTGTATCTGCTTTTGCATTACTATAGCAGAATTAAGTTGCAGCAGAGACCACATGGCTCACAACGCCAAAATTATTTATTATCTGGCTCTTAAAGAAAAGTATGCAAATCTCAGAGCTAAAAACTTGGAGTGCCAGGGGTAGGGGTGTAGCTCAGTTGTAGAGCACTTGCTTAACATGCCCAAGGTTCTGGGTTCAATCCCCAAAACCTCCATTAACAACAACAACAACAACTTTTTTAAAAATGTTTACCACAATAGTTCAAATATAAAAAAAAATTATTAAACAAAAACAAAAACCTGGAGTGCCAATTGCCTGGGAGCTTTTTGCTGTCATATTTACCTTTATTGGGTGGTAAAGGAGCCACAAATTTGAAAAAGGTCAAGATGAAGTCTAGATTTTCATTAAGTAATAATCCATTTGATTGTGAATTTGGGGGCTATTAATAACTTATTCAAAGCTTGTAATAGAACATGGAACAAACATGAAAAGTCTATCACAACTCTCAATACGTGCTTGTATTTCTCTAGTTGCTCACAGTATCGTCTCATATATTTTTACAGGCTACGTAGTTTATAAAGTACTATCAAACATACCAAATGTAATATACCAAATAGTTAGCTTGTGGTAAGGAAGGCCTGACTTCTCCTGGATATAACATGTGATAGGGATTAGGTGATTAAAATATTTCATAATAAAGTAGCCAAAAAAAAACCAAAAAACAAAACAAACCCAAATGAACACATTTAGGAACCATATTACTTATGCCTCGTAAGCACACTCCAAGTGGAATGGAGATAAGCCTGTTGCCTTCCCAGCATCTAATCTCCCTTTTCCAGAACCTCCAGTTTCAGTTTGGGAACACATGACGTCCTAAGAAACCTGCTTCTACCAAATAACCCACACTAAGCCCATCAGGGCATTCCCAGGCACACTGACTGGTGAGGGATGGGCATGTGACCTTAGCTGGTCCAATCAGAGTGATTCTCAGAATTTCCATGGAGTGGTTCCACAAAGACAGTCACTCTTTTCTGTTGAAATTTAATAAGAAATGGCTAGGAGCTGCTGCCTGCCATTTTTAGAACCCCAGAGAGACCACCTTAAGATGGCCCTGCAGAAGGAAGGGTGGAGAGACAGAAAGAACAGTCTTTTGGGCATTACTGAGTCACTCTACAGAGCACAGCCTCATCCTGCTCCTGCCCTTGACCTTGGCAGTGTCATGAACCTGTAAGCACCCTTTAAAATTGAAGTCAATTTGAATCCGGTTTCCCTTGACTTGTGACTCAAATATACCAAGTAACAAAGATTCTTTCATTCCTTCATTTATTCATTCGTTCATTCACAAACCATGATGTGTGTATTTTTTCCTGACATCAAATAGTGTGTCTTTCCTAAACAACCACAACCAATTCTTTAATCCCCCAATACCAACTATGTATCCTATAACTCAATTTAATTCTCAAACTAGCTGCCCAGAGTTAGCACAGACCCCATAGATCAAGGGTTCAATCCCACAAGACCGCCTCCACTTCACACACCAGCTGCAAATGGAGTCCCTGAGCTATCTGCGCTTCAGCTTGGCTGACTGCAAATTCAGGAGTTCCCAGAGCAACACCTTTCATGATTGGTTATTTGCTAGAACAACTCACCAGTTTATTATAAAGGATACAACTCAGGAACAGCCAAATAGAAGAGATGCATAGGGCAAAGCATTTGGAGGTGGGGAGTAGGACATAGAGTTTCCATGCCCTTTCTGAGTGTGCCACCTTCTCAGCACATCAATATTTTCACCACCCTGGAAGCTCCCCGAACCCCATCATTTAGAGGTTTTAATGGAGGTCTTATTACATAGGCACGACTGATTAAATCATTGGCAATTAGTGATTGAATTCAATCTCCAGCCCTCTCCCCTCTCCAGAGATGGGGCTGAAAGCTCTAACCCTTAACCACATAGTAAGTTTTTCGAGTGAACAGCCCCCATCTAGAAGCTATGTAGGGCTTTCCTCTGTCGGTCATCTCATTAGCATATAAAATATGCTCTATAATATAAATATAATATATATAATATAAAATGATAAAAATGATAAATTCCAAGGGTTTTAGGAGCTCTGTGCCAAGAACCTGGGACAAAAACTAAATATTTCTTTTTAATCTTACCACAATTATATATACTTACACTGGTCAGATATTATGCTCAGTCCTGGAAGATACTCAGTGTATGCCTTCAAGGGTTTCCTTGGGTCACGAGGGAGAAGTGGGGGTGGGGAGCACTACACGGAGACGATACACGGAGCTTAAAGCAATGAGCCATAAACAGTATCTGTCAGAACAATGGGTGTCCTAGATATTTTCGGTCATCTCCAACAGTGACGAGACTAACACAGAAAAGACATCATCCCTGGTCTACATCACACTTTGTATCCTTTTTCTCAGGTGATCCTCCAAGTGTCATTAATTAATAATAAATTAATCACACCAAATCACTCCAAAAGATTCTTCCCTTGAGGCCCCAGTGGTTTCCCTTCAATGCTCAACTCATCACATTATTTATTTTACAGGTTTTGAGACAAGCCCACATGTTATTTTCCCAGTCCATCTAGGGATTTCTTTACAGGTATATTATGACTTACAAAAAAATTCCCAGGGTTCCTCCATAAATTTTCCCTTTTTCCTCTTTCTACCCATTCAGGTCTTTTTTTTTTTTTTTTTTTGTGCATCCCTCAGTAGGTTTTAAAGTTTCTTCACATTCATATATATTTGGCATATTTTTAATGTTTAAGCCCAAGGTTTTTTTTTTTAAGTTTTAAAAAAGATTTTTTTCAAAAAATTTTGTGTTACTGTAAATGGAATTTTCCATTTACACCTATTACCTGTTTTATATTACTAGAGTACCCTTTACTAGCGAATGCAGCCTCTGCCTTCCAGGAAGTCTTCAGCTCTGTCATTCCAAGAAGGTTTGTTAGCTCATCTTTGCCAGCAGCCCCTGGGATATGTGGGACTTTGAAAATGCCAATTCCCAGCTCTCATGGCTGCGGTAACTTATACGCCAACCTGGAAAGCACTCAAACGCCAGAGCATGTGCGTCAGCTCAGTGGCTGATTAGGCTATCCAGGAGACAAGAGAGACTGGAGTAATATCATTTTAATAATGATAATGGCAAAGAACGTGTGGCTTAGTTAAAGGAGTCTTGGAGTCAGATGGATGCAAATTTACTTATAGACTGTCACCGTGGCCCAACTACCAAGCATCCTGGTGTCTCAGTTTCTTTCCCTTGAAAAGAGAGGTACGAATTTCTTCTTGGCTGAGATGTACACAGTAAATAAGCCAATGTCCGTATGGTACTTGGCCCATGGTTGGTGTGTGATAAATGACTGCCTTATTTATTTCTAATAGATACCAGAGTATAGTATTTTTGGTTGTTTTGAATTTTGAAAATTTGAAAGCACGATACATGTTTAGCAATCCTAGACTGTCTGAATGCTGGGCCGGTGTTTGACTCAAGCACCTACTATGTGCAAGAAGCCCCTTAGGGCACACAGGTCATGCCAAGATGTAGTTCCTCACCTCAAGGAGCTCACAAGCCAGGCCACAGGACACTGACATCAGAACAAAGGATGAACATGACAGTTCAACACAGCAATAGGAAAAGTTTAAAAGTAAAATCCAGGATGCATTACCACACATATGAAACCAAGCGTTACATAACCAAGAAGAAAGAGCAGTTGCAAGTCAAAATACTTCAGGCAATTTTAAGTTTTCATCCCAATTTGGAACTTACAGCATTCTCCCCTTTTTTTAAGGTGAAAAAAGAGCTATTTGGATTTACTGACATCCTGTTCCCTAATGATTGGTCTTTCGGATTCAAAAGTTCTATCAACACTCTGATGTTATGTCTCAGGGATGGAAAATCAAGAGGAAATGCTCCACACAAAACAAACCTCAGATGTCCTGAAACAACCCTTCTTTCCCAGATTTGATTCTAATTTTTCAATTCCAAAAACAACACACAAGGCCTTCAAAGGTACAAACTACCTCATGTTTATGCATGTGACCCTGGAGAAGTGAGGCTTTTGGATGCCTTTGATTCAACGAATCGGCTGAAGAAAACATCTACCCAAAGTTACTTACAGAAGATCCAGTTCTCCCCGCCCCCACCTCACCTCCAACCTACAGAAACCTCCATCCTGCATCAATTTACAATGGAGCACTTGACACGACTTTATTGGTATATCTTTCTTATGCATTTGACCAATCAAAATGATAATTTAGACAAACTGGGGATGGCAGAGTGCATTATCCAGCCATAGCTCATTATTATGCAAAAAATCAGATATTCACAGCAACTGTCTCATCTATTTATTGTTTGGTTACTCATCTGGAAATTTTAATACTTTCTTCAGGGGCAGGGACTGGCAATAAAAAAATAGACCTATATATCAAACCTTTAACTTCCAGCCATCATTGTGTGCGATAATACAGATGGAGTGGCTATCAGCAAGCTTTACTGTGTTGGTTTATTTCCTTCAACAGAGAATGTGGATTTAAACGGGATAAAGCAACAAAGTCGACTGAAGGCTGGAGGGCCCCTTAGAACCTTCTGGTTACTTTGCAAGCAGGACAACTGGCTATAGTCTGCTTCCCAAGGAACTGGTGCCTAGGGCTGCCAACAGCTGCCTTAAAGATGAGAAGAATGAGTGTGAGAAGGAACGGGAGTTGTTCAGCATGAGGGGTAAGGCTACTGCATCTCAGAAAGGACGGCCCCCATTGTCCTTCATATGGCAGTGTTTCTATGGGCTACATTTCCCTCCTCCCAAACATAAATGCAAGCGCTGGTTTTAGTTAGTTCACAATCAATAACGTATTTAATGTTCATCACCAGCCTGTGAGGTATGTACTGGTGTTATCCCATTTTACAGATGAGGAAGTGAGGCACAAAGTGGGCACATGGTTTGCCCAGCTAGTAGGCAGTGAAAGCAGGATTTAAATGCAGGCTGCCTGGCTCCAGAATTTGTGCTCTGCATGCCAGATGCACAGACGTGTAGTGGCTTCTCTAATTCTGCTTTCCACGGTTTGCACCAGAAGAGTGAATTGATGGGGAACAAACTACAGTCTACCTCCAAGGGAATTATATGAACTACTTGTTTAAAGACCAGATTCTCAGACCCAGATCAACTAATTTAGTAACTTGCATTTTTTAACAAGTTCCCTAAATGGTTCTTAATCACATCAAAGTTTGAGAACCACAAAAGAGATTTTCTGGACTGAGAGTCAGATAATAATCTGGCTTTGGGTCCCAATTCCCCTGTTGATGAGCTTTTTAACTTCCGAGAAATCATCTGAGCTTTCTGGGCCTAGGTCTCCTCATCTGTAAAAGGAGGGCAAAATCTATCTGCCCCACATACCATGCCAAGCTGTTTGTAAGAATGAGATGGGATAAAGCACGTGAAAGAAATCAGCAACCTGAAAAGATTTCTAAATATGAGCTATTATTATTGATCTCTCATCACTGCATGTGTGCAGGACTTTTCTTCCTGCTAAAACTATTAGCTCTCTGAGGGGGTAGGTACTGAGACCACTTTTCTGCCCCACAGTAACTTGTACCATGTCAAGCATGTTGTAGCTACCCAATGAACACTGGCTTGATTCAATACATTTTTTAAAATATGTAAGCAGATCCACAAAATCAGCACAACCTACTCTTTGCAATTTTAGGAGCCAACATATTTGTATGCTGTGTTTCCAAACTCCTTAGCATTTTGTCATGTACACTATCACATTTGATTCTCGCAAGACTTGTGGTAAAGAGGGGAGTTAATGGTGACAGCTGCATTTTACTGGAAAAGAGGAAGCTCGGGTTAAATAATGTGCCCAAGGGCACCCAGTAGTAATCAGATGACAATTTCCACAGTTTACTGCGACACCAATACAACACACTCAAACGACTTGCAGTTGGAAAAACTCTACCAAAAGAGATGAAAAGTGCCAAATTTTAGAAGGAGAGCCACTACCCATGAGGAATACTATCAAGAGAAAAAATATTGGTGGTAGGGGAAAAGATGTTTTACTTGCCTATGGAACACCCTGATTTCCAACAGGCAGGAAACTTTGCCCATTTGGTAAGAACAAGGCGCAAAGGGCAGGGAGATTATCTGAGAAGTTACAAAATTCTTCCCCTGATGACTCATGAATGAGAATAGCATCCATTTTCCCTCCCATTTAAAGAATCAGTACAACTCTGGAAAAACCAAGACTCTACAAAAAGAGTAAGAGCAATCCAAGCAGTCTGCTTGCAAAACATTTTCACTTTTGCAGTCACAGTTGCCAGGGAAGGAAAGAGGACATGAGACCGTATCTTGGTTTCAACATCTTCCACTTTTGAAGTGCATTCCTTTTGGGCTCAGTTAGACTCCCTTCATCATCAAATAGTTTTCCAAAGGCAATAATGAATAAGTTTCACCTGCCAAACTGGCCCAAATGCATTTCACATTCTAATACTCTTAAATTTTCTGGTAATAAAGTCTCTTTGAGTGGTGTAATACATTGAGATTTATTTGAGAATACTCATTGATAGAATGATGCTTGCTTACTTTTTACTTTGTCCAATGGTTTTCAGACATCCTTGTAAAATGGATAGTTGAAGCTCAGCTTTGATACTGAGCATGTCACAGCCACCAGAGAGATCCTTTTAAAATGTCAGTCAGGTCATGTCACTCTTTAACTCTAAACTCTAAAACCCTCTATAAGATTTTTGTTGAAATTGAGAATCTGGTTATAAATTTATATGGGAATGCTAACGATCTAGATGGGACAAAACAATTTTTAAAAAGAATAACTGAATTGGCAACATTAATTAAGACTCTGTGGTACTGGCATAAAAATAGATATAAACCAGAAATAGATCCGCACATATATGGTCAATTGATTTTCAACACTGGTGCCCAGGGAATTCAATGGGTAAAGGATAGTCTTTTCATAAATGAAGCTAGAATAAGTGAACATTTATAAGGATAAAACCCCAACCTTTATCTTATACCATTCACAAAATTTGACTCAAGTTGGATCATAGACCTAAATGTAAAGCCTAGAAGTATAAAACTTTTATAATAAATAATAGGAAAAAAATCTTTGTGACCTTGGGTTAGGCAAGGATTTCTTAAAGGGGACATCATAAAAGAAAAAACTGAAACACTGGAATTAAGACAAATGAGAAGATACAAGGCATATATCTGATAAAGGACGTACATCAAACATCCATAAAGAACTTCTACAACTCAGTAATAAGAAGATCAAAACAATAGGCAAAGATTTGAACAGAGACTTTGCCAAAGAAGAGATATGCATGGCAAATAAGCACTTGAAAAGATATGTGCTCAAAAATACTACTCATTAGGAAAATACAAATTAAAAGCCACCTATTAGAATGACTACAATTTAAAACCCAACAATCCTAAGTGTTGATGAGGATGCAGGATAACTGAAACTCTCATACACTGTTGATGGGAAAACAAGTGGATATTCACTTTAGAAAATAGTTTGATAACTCCTTATAAAGGTAAACATGCCCTTACCACATGACTCAGCAATTCCATTTGCAGGGATTTACCCAAGAGAAATAAAACCTCTGCATAAAGTCCTATACATGAGTGTTTATGGCAGTTTTATTTATAATGGCCCCAAACTGGAAACGATCCAAATGTTCTTCAATTGGTAAATAGAAAACAAACAGGTATGCCCATACAACAGAATGCTTCTTAGCAATAAAAAGAATGAACTACTGACACGTGCAACAAATTGAATGGGTCTCAGAAGCACTATTCTAAGTAAAAGAAGCCAGATACAAAGGTGACCTGCTGTATGAATTTATATTCACATAAATTCCCAATTATATAAATTTCTGGAAAAAGCAAACATACAGGAACTGAAATCAGACCAGTGGTTGCCAGAGGCAAGGAAACAGGGACAGAAACTGACTCCAAAGGGATGTGAGGGATTTTTTGGAGGTGATTGAATTGTTTTTTATCTTGATTGTGGTGGTGTTTGTTCAACTGCATCCATTGTTAAGCCATTAAATTGTACACTTAAAATTGGGGAATTTTACTCTACGTAAATGACACTTACTGAAGATGACCCCCCCCCCAAAAAGTCCCTCCCATGGCTTCCTATTTTCCTCAGAGTAAATGACTGTAAGCCAACAGGCCCTCCATGGTCTGACCCTCCCCTCCTCTTCGGACCTTGTCTCTTCTCACTTCTCTCCTGCTGACTATGGTCTAGTTATAACAGCCTCCTGGCCATGAGGCCTTCTATGAACACGCCAGACACATGCCTTCTCTAAGGCATTACACCAGCTCCCTCCACCTCCTTTATGTCTGTGGTTAAATTTCTGAAATCTCTCAATGAATGTTGTTTGAATGGGCCTCAGTTTTCTCATTTGTAAACTGGCCAAGCTGAATCAAAAAATCTGAGAGCTTTCTGGTCTAACATTCTACAGTTCTGAGATTCGGGTTTTAGGATGCAAAAATCCCCATAGATGATAAAAGAATTATATAAGAAGGCATTAAATGATAAATAACAGGTAAGTAGAACAGCGTTCTGGAATGTTCTGAGGGTGAACCATCACTTCCAGCTGTCAGAGTTGAGAGGTTTAAAAGAAGAAATGGCCCCTAAAGATTGGATAGGATTTCTTTACATGAAAACAATTACCTGGACAATTGGAAATACTGTTCTAGCTTCTACTTACTTGTACAATTTAAACATATTCCTCTGCTTTGAAAACATTCTAGAAAACTGCCACACCACCAATAAGTCAGAATCACTCCTGCATGTCCATGGTGCCATTTTCTTACTTGCTGGCCTGCTGGGGTTTATTGGCAATTAATTGGCTAAGATACACATTCCATCAATGCCATGCCAGATACCAGAAAAACTGACATCTCTCCCTTGTTGTAATATGTCTGTTCACATATCTTTTGTACTATATTCTGATTTCCTAAGGGCAAGGTTTGAGTCTCCATCGGCTTGGAATTCACAAAGATGGAGAGTGACAGGCTCAAAGTGAGACAGGAGGGAAGGGGGCAGGGCACAACCATTTAAAAAATGAAACAACAATTGAGAATAGGACATCAATTGGTTAGATCCACCTCAGCCCAAAATGATGGAAAATTCAACTTCCAGAAGACCTTCAGCCTCATCACTGTAATATATCAGAATGCTAACTGACACTCCCACAGGCACCATGACAGTTCCTAGGCTGACTGTCAAAGGCCAAAAAGTGCATGTGGGCCCAATTCCTGGAAATCCACACCCTCTCCCCAAAACAGTTGGAAAAACCCTCCCACTTGTTAGCATATGAAATTATGCAGCCCATAAAAAAACTAACTGCTCCCACACCTCACTGCCTCTCTTGCCTTCTAAGGAGGACTGCACTCTGTCTCTGGAGGGTGTGTCTCCTTGAATAAATCTACTTTCTCTTTCCTATGGAATGTACACCTCCTTGGGCTGCTCTCCCTTTGAGACTGACCGCACTCCATTTATGGAGTGTGTATCTCTCTCTAAGTAAACTTGTTTTCATTTTCCTATGACTCACTCTTGAATTCTTTCCTGTGTAAGATAAGAACCTATTCTCTGGCAACAAAAGAATGCAGGTTCTTCAGAATTTTGAGCATTCTGCTTGTATTAATGTGCACATCAGGGAAGAACAATTAGCAAGGTCATTAATCATCAGTCCTATTTAATTGTAAAAACAAATTGGCTGTTAAGGTAAGGCAAGCCTTATTTCCTTAATCAGAGGTTACAACCTGAACATGTTGGGGAAATTTGAGATGCTGATATGAAAGACAAAACGGATGAAGCTCAAACACAAAGCTGAAATCCCAAGGTCTTCTCAGTTACTGTTGTTTACCCATGGTCTTTAATCAAGACTCTTTTATCTAGACAAGCTTTACAAGAGAAATATAGTCAGACTATTAGGCTGTGGTTTGGACTGCTCTCTTTCTAAACAGACTTTTACTCTTCTTATGGACTGAATGTGTCTCACACACACACACACACACACACACACACACACACACACACCCCTCTACCCCTGCCCACTACCATTTGTATGGTGAAGCCCTAACCTCCTGTACATCTGTATTTGGAGATGAAACCTCTAAGGAAGTGATTAAGGTTAAATGAGCCCATAAGAGTGGGGACCTGACCCAAGAAGATTAGTGTCCTTATAAGAAGAGACATCAGAGAGCTTGTTCTGTCTCTCTCTCACTCCACACACATGCCCTGAAGAAAGGCCAAGTGAGTACACAGCAAGAAGATGGCTATCTACAGGCCAAGAAGGGAGGTCTCACCAGAAACCAAATTGGCTGACCCTTTGATTGTGGACCCCTAGCTTCCAGAACTGTGAAAAAATAAATGTCTGTTGTTGAAGCCAACCTACCTGTGGTATTTGTCATAGCAGCCCAAGCAGACTAAAGCAATTCTCTTAGCTCTACAGTGTACTTGGTGACAAATTAGCCTAATCTCACATTCTCTGCTCTATGGATTCAGAACTTCCTCTGTCCCAAGATATGAATTAGCCCAAGGCTTTCCAGAAATTGCTCATTCCCAGACTGACCTGCTCTCTCCTAAAACTTTCCCTGCTACATTTCAACTAATACATGAAATTGAGAATTTCTCTTTTTGCTCTGTATTATCTAGTGGCCAATGATTTTCATTTTCCATAGCCAACATTAAATTTGAAAATCCTATTTTCTAGTAATTTTTATATGATGGAAAATTTAGAACAACCCAGTGGAGATCGTAGGTATTACCTCTGTATACATGTTTCTAAGGAGAGGTGGAAGCAGCAAAATGCATTAAAAAATCCACATTTCCAAACATGACTTAATATCCTCAGTCTTTGGAGATGTTTATGTGTATTGCTATAGCAGACTTTCTGGCATTGTGCAGAATGAATCCAAATTCCTCAGTTCGTTGTACTGAGGACCCCATGGCTAACTCTTATCCCTGCACTCATTCAAACTAGCTCAGAAAGTCACCAAAGCTAGTAGCACCCATCTCTTCAACCCCAGGATGCCCAAGGCATTTTCGCTCTAGATGTTGCCTTGTACCACAATGCAAGTGCCATTCTGAGCCCCCGCACTCGGGGCTAGGAGCTAGGAGTGCTCTTTAATCTGTTCTGAAGGCTGATTTCTCAGTTATTACAACAGTGTGCTTTCCCACTGTGTTCCTTTCTTACTTTGGAAGCCGAGGCAACATAGCATGGGGGAAAGACAGGAGTTTTAGAGTTAGAGTTAGATTTTCAACTTTATGGCTTACTCTTCTTTCCAGGGTCAGCTTTCTTGCAAAATGGAGAAACTAATGCCTAGGCTTGCTGTGCTGTTAACTACAACACTAAGACATGTCTCTGAACATTTTAGGTTAGAGTATCACCCAGAACTTGTCAGAAAAGCAGAACCACTGTAAGAGATAGAGGATAAAGCATTAATTATGCAATTAAAAGTGCAAGTAGAGAAGTCTATGCAAGGTGTGGCCTCTATGGCTGGTGGTGGATATGAATTTGGCACATGCAACTGGTTTGGCCACTGGGAAAGAAGACTTCACAATGAAGAGGAGAACAGGGCAAGCAAGAACCCAGGAAGATGTGCTGAAACCTGCATCTGTCTCTCCAGGCCTCCAACCTCAATGACCTGGATGACTTGCAAGAAAAACCTATCATGTCTTGCCACAGAGCTGTACACAGAGCTGGTCTAAGACTTAGAAAGCCTGAGGGAGGAAACCTGGTGGGAGCCACAGGAGCTGCAGGCTCAGGTACAACCCACACCCACAAAGTGAGCTGACAGATCAGTGCCAACCTCTCAAGTTACTGCAGTGCCTGACACCCTAAACCAACTTTCAAAGCCTAAAAGTTACTACTATTTCATTTGTGCCTTCAGACTCTTATGCAGATTTCCTTTGTGGCTAATCCTAACCTGGAACCCTAGAGGGAAAGGAATCCTGGGAAAATTAGCTTCTGTTTAGCTAAGTGTACACAGTGCAAAGCCACTATCATAAGGATTTCCATGATTTTTTAGAGAAGCAGAAATGGATTTATTACAAGCAGCACTTTGGCTAAATCTGTGTATTTGGGGAAGAGAGACAATAAGGAGCATAGATATCCTTGGCTCTACTAGTTTGTAAATACTATATTGCTTATTCCAAGTAGCATCTCGGTCATTTTCCTGATGCCCCTGAGATATTGCTAGAAGATAAAAAACTTGAGCTTACAGGGACCAATTGATATTCTTTCTGGACAAATGAGCTAAGTAAAGAATCTTTCAGGAAAGTTCCTGAACCAAACTTATTCCCATCTGGATACAGCATGAATTTACTGTATAAACTCAGTTCCATGCAGTGAAAACTGTGGCCAATATAGCAAATTGTCAACAGTACATTATATTTATTCAACAAATGTTCATTTAATGACGGGAAAAAGGACAGAGGATTAATGCTTCCCTCTAGTTATTAACACCTAACCATTTTCAAACCCCAAATTTGTGCATTAATAGAACTTATATTTTTAGGGAGGTTTTTTTCTTGAAGGAAAAATGTTCACTGTAAAATATGCAACATGTAAGTTGTTCCATCACATGATAGGCAGTTAAGGAAGATATTGTTGGAAATCAGCCTGCATCATGTAGAAAAACGGGCATAAAGACAAAATAATTAAAATGTACAAAATAATTAAAATCTACTAGTACACAATCTCCACTGACCTGCCAATATGCTTTATAATGTCACCTTCAAAACCTGTAAACACATTAAAATTTATTTAATTTTTTGAAGGCGTAATACTTTAAAAAATTAGGTTAAAATAAAAGTATGCAGTAAAATTTCTTCCTATGTCCTCCCCTATCAGCTCACGTTCTTCTTGCTGCCCCCTAAACAGATGACCGTTGTTGTTTGTGCTTCCGTATCCTTCCATTCCTTTTTAAAACTGAAGTATAGTTGATTCACAGTGTTGTGTTAATATCTGGTGTACAGCATAGTGATTCAGTTGTACATATGTTTTTTTCATATTCTTTTTCATTATAGGCTATTACAAGATATTGAATATAGTTCCCTGTGCTGTACAGTAGGACCTTGTTGTTTCTCTTATATATTGTCATCAGTATCTGCAAATTCCTAACTCCCAATTTATCCCTCTTTATTCTCCTTCCCTCCGGTAACCATATGTTTGTTTTCTGTTTCCATACACTCTTACACATATACAAACAAATACAAACATAACTGCCTGACCTCCAACCTTTGTTACACAAATGGTAGAACAGCCTACATACTGGTTTTGTTCGTTTGTTTGTTTTTGCTTAATACATCTTAGAGTTCTTTCCATATCAGCACATAAAGTTTCCTCAGCCTTTCATTTAGCCACTTAGTATTCCACTGTGTGTCTATATTGTAATTTTTTTTCACTTTTTTTTTTCCGGGGAGGGGAGGTAATTAGGTTTATTATTTTTTTTAAATGGACATACTGGCGATTGAACCCAGGACCTCATGCATGCTAGGCATGCACTCCACCACTGAGCTGTACCCTCCCACCTCCACATAGTAATTTACACTTTAAAATTTTCAATTCTCTTGGAGCTTGATTTTGGCTTCTCCCTCCATCTCTTCTGGAAATAACAGCCATTCAGCAACTGGCAGTTCTTCCAAGAGAAGCCACACAATGATGCCGACTTAGGATTTGGGCAGTTCCGGTATTTTCTCCATTGCATAGAGCCAACAGACACATGTGCTCTCATCAGCAAGCTGCCTCCTGCCCCCTCAGCCAAGCTCTAGAGGTCAGTGAATGTGACCAACAAGCCGTGCTTCACTCCCGGAGTTGGAGCTTTAAGCCTGGGTGCCCTGGTGCCCCACTGTGAACAGCCAGTGCCACAGGAACAGTCTCTCCATTTGCCCAGGGCGGGACCCACCCCCAGCAGCTCCTCTTCCAAGGTGAAGCTCCCTCTGTGGTCATAATGCAGTCCTGAATCCATATGCTTGGTTTAGTTCTTCCTAATTACATCCATTGATGTTGAGAAACACTCAGACCAGACCAGAGGGACTGTGGGCACTTGTAGCTGCCAAACAGGCAGGTTTTATACCACGGCCGCTGGGGAGATGCACGAAGGCCAGATGGTATGTTGCAACATATGTTCCCTAGCAGGACAGCACGAAGACATTCTGCATTCGGAAAGCCTGTGGCAGAAAATGCCACCCGGGAAGCCGTGAGAAGCACAAAAGGATCAAAGCATGAGTCCTGGAGTCACTCCAGGGGCGTGGGTGGCCCCAGGTGGCTGCCTCCAGGTCACCTCTGCAGCCTGAGTGTGCCCTTCCCGGGGCAAGGGCCTTTCCTCCAGAGAGGCGCTCTTGCTGTCTGGGGTGCACCCTTTTCTGGAAGCAGACCTGCACTGACCCTCTGTGTTGGACAAGTCATTTCTGAGGGATCCACGCGGTAGAAAGGATTGACACTTTCCTTGCAGCTTCTATGTAAGTCCATAAAAGTCACATTTGGGTCATTAAGAATTCATCTCATGCCTTTTGAAAGGGTCATCTGTAACAGCAGTTTGTTCTCTCAATTGAAATGAGGATGTGTGTCTATGTGTGTATGTCACAGCTTCATATGCCCCTGGGATCACAGTGTTAGGGTCATTTCCATTCTTATATTCTACCAGTTTTGGAAAGCTCCTGGATTCATTTTGAAAATTTGGCAATAAAATCCACTTGCTTGGAGGTCCAGGATGCACTTACCTTACTCATACTAATAACAGCAATAGCTAACAGTTACTGATTACTGACTAAGCCCTTTACCCGCATTATCTTATTTAATCTCCATCAACAATTCTGTGATGTAAGTCCTATTACTATCTAAGTTTTACAGACGAGGAAACTGAGAGTTAGACTAGCTAAGCGACCTGTCCAAGGTCACACAGCACATCCAAAGGAGAACTGGGTCGTCTGTCTCCAGGGTCACCGTGGTAATCACAAAAATATCACTCTGGAGTCTAGTTTTTGTCATAGATTGTTTAACTAGTTGTGGGGCTCCCTTTACTTGCTGAGAGTCAGGGGAGAGAAAAATCTCCCTTTGGGTTTAGCCAGCTAGCAATGACAGACGACCCGCCTTTAAATTACATTCTACCTATTCATATTAGCCATCTTCTCTTTTTTCTGGCTTTTTGGTCCAAAACCCCAAATGGAAAACAGGAGTTAAGCATTTTAGAATAACTCCCATTTCAAAAGTATATTTGTACCATAGTTAGGGGTCTTCAGACTCTCTGTGAAGCCCTCCCGGCTCCACTGGGAAGTCTTGGCTTTCTGCTCTGAACTTGGCTGTCTACCAGGCAAGCACGTTCCCCGGCATTACAGTGGCTTGTCTGTGACTCCTTTTTCCTGTGAGCTATTGGAGAGCAGGAACTGTGTGACATCCATCTTTGTATCACCTACATCTGGCACGTAGCTGTGGCTCAGTAAAGAACTGAAAGGTACTGATCCTATCAGCTTCAGGGCAGTGATGAGATCAATCTCCTAGCCTCTCCCACTGTCACTGCACACGCAAATGAAGTTCCTAAGAGGCTAGGTGAGCCCCGCCAAATTCTATCAAATCCCTCTTTCTAGGATTTGTTTGTTCTGTTTGGAAGGCAGGATTCCTTTGTGGGGCTTGAAACAGCCGATCCAAACCAGGTCTCCCTAATGGGCTCTCAGAATAAGGGAATTTGGTGTCCCAAAGAACTCCATCAGTGGTAAAATACAAAATTTGAGACCACTGTGGTCTTCACTTTCCGTATCTTTCTTCTATTGTAGCTATAAAGTGAAGGTCAAAAAAGAGTGGGACTTCCATTTTTAAATGTAATGATCTGATAGTAAGAGCTAGGCTTTGCTGATAAAACACCCTATATTCTTGATCTTTTTCATCAAAATAAAGATCAGTTGTATCCCAGAGGTCGGTGGCTTTTGTACAAATTTCAGTTCAAATTAGGGCCTGGTGAAAAATTTACAGGCACCTTTGGAACAATTCTGAAGTGAGAATTTCAGGTATATCCGACTGTTTTCCAGAGTGAGTAACTTTTCTCTGGTGTCATTTACAAAGCATCATTCTCAATCATCTTGTCAGAAATTAAAATGATTTAATCAGTTTACGTATGTCACATCATCAGGAAAGTCCTGCAGGAGCTTGTCTATTCAGAGAATTTCTAATAGAGAAAAATCTCAGGGTAGATGAAATCATCTTATATGATCATCTTCTTCCCATTACTCAAGAGCTGATGCTCAGCCTGAAAAACTCTCACATTCACACTTCAGGATCCAACTTACATGCCACCTCCCCTGAGAAGCCTTCCCTGACTCCACCAGACAGACTTGGATGCCCTCTCCCTTGTGTTTGCAGAGAAGTCTGCATGTTCACCTCCGACATCACTTACCACACTGCACTGTGATTTCTGTCTCTCCAAGGGGACTTATGACCTCTCTTATTGTTTTTCATTTTTTCAATTAAAAAGTAGCACATGCTCATGACAGAAGGAGGAAGAGGTGGAGGTGGAAGAAGAGGAAGAGGAAGAGAAGCAGCAGCAGCAGCAGGAGGAAGAACGGGAGTAAAAGACTAAGTTTTCGCTCCCAACGCAGAGCCCCAGTACTTCCCAGAAGCAAACTCTCACAACAGTTTTTTGTGCATCTTCCCAATTTTGTCTATGTAACTAATACGCAAATGCTCCTTTTTCTTTTTTAGAAAACACGAATAGAGCACTTCTCGGTCTCCATGATATTCTGGCACCAGGCACTGTGCTAGGAGTACAGTTATTATCAAGGTTCCAGGTACGCAGATAGTCCTTTGGGTGTTTGATTCTCTCCCTTCCTCCATCTGCTACGCGACACTCCCGCCCCCTCACCTTAGATATTAGGGAGGTAAAACTCAGAGCCGCCAATTTTACTACCTAGAAGCAGAAGCTCAGTAAAGAGACAAGAGAAGATTAATATTCATAGCTAAAGTGCACATGGGTTTCAATTTCCTCCACTGCTCCATTCACTAATGCTCCCAGATAATAGAGGACTAATTGTATCTTTGAAAACTAGACTCATAATATAGATTATTTACTGTACACTCTCTAACATAAAGATCACAAAGTAAAGAGTGCCCCTGGCTTAGCAGCACATGTTAGTAAGGACCCTGTTAATAGGACTTTTATTATTTATAGTTTATGGACTGTGGTGCTATGCTGGTTGATTCCGTCATTTCAATCTTTTGCTTTGTTTTGCCTTCTTTTTTTTCTACCTTAGTATCCCCAGCAGAATCATAACTTTTCACAGAGGCATCTAATTTCTTAACCTCGAAGCAGAAGAGAAACATTTTTCAAATTTTCCGCTGATAGTCAAAGGGGCGGAGGGGGGAGGGTTCCTGAATGTATATACTTAGATGAATTAAACTCAGACCTTCTCGGGTTGGACGTGTGAGCTGCCCAGACAAAGATGAAGGTTAACATAGTTTAAAGATGAAATATAGACCATCCTGCACAAAACCACTGTGTTGCAGTTTAATTAAAAGAATTCATTAAAGTGGCGCCCCATCCAGGGTAATTAGTATGCGTAATTTATGCGTTGCCTAATACACAAGGGCAGTAGCCTGAATAATAAACTCAAGTTAACCTTAAGTGGAAGAGATTGAATGGTCAGATGTTTATTTAGCTCAGGTTTGCTCACGAGTTAAGGTTAAAGAGGTGAAATTCAGTTACAGTTAATTAATTAATTTCTCGATTTTTCTTCAAGAAAATCCAACTGGGTAAAAGTTTGGTAAGAAAGACAGCACTATTTTTATTCATCAGCTATTTTCTGACATGCCCTCTAGGAAGTTAACCATTTGAAAGAACAAATTTAAGGCAACTGCAAAAAAAGAGAAAATAAGACCACACACACACACACACACACACACACACACACACACAAAGGGTGAGCCAGTCTGGGGTTTGTGCCAACAAAAGATAAAACCAGGTCACATTTAAAGAGGGTGTCACTAACATTACCAAAACGTTGGGCCTGATCAGGACAAGGGTGTACAGTTTTTTCCAATAATGGGCCACATGTTTACGAATTCATAAATGTATTTGAGCTTTGTGAATTTCTATTGACAGGCGTGGTGAGAGTCCAGGCCTGATGTGTACATAATACGTCACAAATATGAGCCAGTGCTTTGCAAGTTCTGTTTATTCCTAGAAATATTTCATCATGCCCCAATTCTGTGATGTAATTTTTGTGGAATTAAACTTGAAGAGTTCAGAATCATGCAATTAATTGTATTCAGCTTCAATTACGATGACTTATTAATCAAGTCCTTTGGCAAGACACCTGGCACCTCACCAGTGGTTGTGATGGGAAGTGACGAGGCCTGAGGAATCTATTGGTTCATGTGAGCAAGCTAATTAGCTGAATTGTTATTGATTGATTGCTTTATTGGTGGCTGCGTGTAGGTAGGTATTCTGAGGTTTAGGAGCTGGGATAAGTCAGGAAAGATGTAAATTAATTTGTTTCTTGGACTGGAAAGACCAAGGACTGTAATAAAATCAACAAAATCTATCAGTCATCTGATACGTATTGAGCCCCAATTACGTGCAAAGCGCTGGGCCAGTCTCTGGGCTTTCATATTGAAACTGAGCATATGACAGAGGTGTCCTCCCCATAGCTCCCAGCCCTGACCCCCCAGGATCAATGGTCTAGTAGGATGCTAAGACAGAAGCATAAGTGAATATAACCAGTCAGAACCAGCCACACATAACAGCTGGTTTTAGAATTACATGAGGACTAAGTAATAGACTTTCTTGACTTGAGAGCATTTCTCCCTTTGTGGAACTGTCTTTCCTCCATTGCATATTATTCCAGTTGGCTGCTAACCATGCCCGCCCACCTGCCCACATGGTGGGCATATGGCCCAAACTAAGTCAAACAGATTGTCTCTTCTGTAAATTCGGATTTTGAATGGCAAGAAAAGCACAAGGAAGAAAGAGAGGTGACACCGAGTCATCCAATGACCATGCCCAGGGGCTGCTGAGATCCCTGGGGTTGCCATGGTTCCTTCCCAGAAAGTGTTTTATCAGCTCTTCCATTTTGTGACCTCACGTGGAAAAACCCTACCTGTTCTTTGTCAGCCAGTTAGTTTTGGAGGCATGAAAGCAAAAGGAACAATCCTGTATTTCAGAGACAGAAGAGCTTATTTCTAGTTGGAGCGGTACTGAGGAACAGTACAGAGAGAGGATGCAGTACACTGGATTCTGATCTGGCTTGCCAAATAACTCGCTGTCTACTAAGTACTGCATGTACAAAGTATGCAGCCCTGCAGGATACACAACAAACATCCCTGTTTAATAGATGGGGAAACTGAGGCTCAGGAAGGTTCTACTACTTAACCCAAAGCACATTGCTAGCAAGTGGCTAAGCTGAGACTTGAACCTAGGACTTCCTGACCCCAAAGACTGTTTCTTCTTGCACACCAAGCAGTACTCCAGCTTGTGGCCTTGGGCAAATCACTTAGCCTCTGTGTACTTTGGGTTCCCTAGTAGTAAAGCTTGGATGATAACAGCTGCCCTGGGTCCCCTGCAGGGCTGTTGTGAGGATCAAAGGGGAGGATGCCTGCAAAAGCACTTTGAAGCCTGTCACACTATCCAAATACTTTTAAAGGCTTCCTATTGTCAGGAGGAACTCCAACTAGGATGGGCCTGATAGTGAGAGGTGACAAGGAAGAGGCTGGGAGAGGGTGTGATTACAGGAACGGGGCCCTGGGGGAGAACTGGGGAAGTCTGGGGAGACAAAGAACCCAGGGGAGCTTGGGGTCAGCAGGTGCAGGGCAACAGAGTTTGATCTGGCAATCCAGAACTCTTAAGACTGCGGCCTGGGGAGCTCGAAGTTTGAAATGGATGGTTTCAAGACCGATTAAAGGAAGTGGAACTTTGAGATAGCGAGTAAAGGAAAAGTCTTATCTTCAAGAGGCTGAGGTGTTTTCACATGCATCATCTTATCAAATCTTCACTGCAACCCCAGGAGCTCTGTGTCATCCCCACTTCTCAACTGAGACTCTGAAGCTCAGCAGAGTTAAGAAACCCGCCTAACGTCAGAGCAGAAAGGGCAGGAACAGATTCTAAACCCTAGCCTTTCCACATAATCTGTAGCTTCCTCTAATTCTCCTACCCACCTCCTCCCTTCTTTCTCTGCTTAGCCACAGCTCATTAGCTGGAAAGAAAATGAAGAGGTCCTAGTCTCACTGAATGAATATGCTGTGTGACCTTCGATTAATCACTCAGCTTCTCTGAATTTTAGATTCCCTTATTTGTACAGCGATCTGGTTGAACTCTAAAATACTCCATGAGTTATCTTCCTTGAGTCTATGTTTAAGAAAAACTCTTTGATTTGCACACATCTCTACCTTTGAAGACCCAGCCCCCAAGCTCCTTGAGTGCGTCCCAAAGCACAGGTGGTACAGTTTCATGGAGCTGACTGAAACACTCAGACAAAGGAAAATGAGCTTCTGGTAGGTTTTGCAATAGTTGAAAATCAGCCATAGTATGATACATTGTAAGATCATGGTTTTAATGATCAAATCATACCTTAGTATGGGGTGGCCCAACTCTGCTTCCCTAGGAGGAACAAAAAAAGTCCTGTTTCCAGTCTGATGTTCTCCACCTAAGAGGATACCGCCCTTCTAGTTTTACCGTGTGCCCCTTTGCCCTGTTGCCCACTTGACCAAGAGACTGGACCACAGTCACCCCAAGAATAACAAAGGACAAATAGGAATGAACATAATTACCCAGAATTGGAGGTAATTAGCTCACATCCAATAGCAATAGCTCCTAGTAAGTAACTGCACGGCTGCCCTTGGCAACACTACTGCAGGGAGAGCGACCTCACCCCCATTCTAAAATCACAGAAACAAAAAGCACTATCACCTTGAGAGCTTCACGTTAAGATAAGCAAGTCTACAAAGTTTCAGCTTAAGAAAATGATCTATCTCACTGAAAGGGTTGTTTTTGGCATTTGGTTTGTAATTTTGTTTCTTTCACAGAAGATTGTAAACTCTGTGCCAGCAGGACCCTTTTTTGTTCACTAGAGTAGTGCCTGGCCCATAGGAGACAGTAAATATTTCTTGAATAACTTCACTCGTACAAACTTGGTAAAACAATTAGAGGTGTGCAAACTTTACAAGGAGGTAGGGAGTTAAGGAAAGCACCCTGTTTGGCCTGCTTAGTGGTATACACCATCACAACTGGCGACAGCCGCATCAGTGTGACACACACAATGATCGGCTTTGGGTTTAGACTAATAGCTGCCCCTCCAGCTCCTTCTCTAACTGTCCAGCTTTGCACAAATCACTGAATCTCAATGAGCTTGTCTCTTTGTGTAAAATGTAGGTAACACGTAGGACTGTTTTGAGATTGTGTCTTTGAAAGTACCTAACGAAATGCCTGGTGCCCTAACAGTAGAGACTGATTCTCTTGCTGTCCCTAGTTGTGCTCCAGGAAGGCAGCCACTAGACACCTGTGGCTACTGAGCACTTGAATGCAGCTTCTGCAATAATGAAACCGAAATTTTCATTGCATTGAATTTTCATTAATTTAGCTTTAAAGGTAAGAACTGAAGCAGTGTAAAAACTTAAGCAAAACGGTAGGAATACACTTCGCTTTCGTTATTGCACCGCATAAGATATAGTATTACACAGCAGTGTGTGTATCAGGCACTAGCATCACTTCTAGTACTGCGCATAAACGTTGTCACTGATCCAGCCAGTGGACATACTGATTCATTCAAGTGTTTTTTTTTTTGGTCTATGCACTAAAGAAACATGATAATTTGCTTATTTGAATATAAAATGCAGACAGCTCAAGTTACAGTGATACCTATGTAACTCATTATTGGTCATTACATTGAAATCCTTATTTTAATTATAATGTAATTAAATTATGATATCAGTTTAAAAAAAGTAAGTATGGACAGATTTTTTAATTAAAAATAATCATCCAGTTGCAAAACAAATGGGTCATGGGTGTGAAATGTACAGTGCAAGGAATATAGTCAATAACTGTGTAATATCTTTCTATGGTGACATATTGTAACCAGACTTATGATAGTGATTAATTTGAAATGTGTAGAAATATCAAATCACTATGTTATGTAACACAAACTAACATAGTGTTGTAGGTCAATTATACTTGAGAAACAAATAAACTCATAGAAAAAGCAATCAGATTTGTGGTTACCAGGAGTAGGGGTGGGGCTGGGGGAAGGGAGAATAGGATGAAGGGAGTCAAAAGATACAAACTTCCAGTTAAAGGTAAGTAAGTCCTAGGGGTGTAATGTACAATATGAGAAATACTAATGAACACTGCTGTGTGTTATATATGAATATTGTTAAGAGTAAAGCTTGAGTTCTCATCACCAGAAAAAGAAATTTTTCCATTTCTTTAATTTAATTTTAGTATGAGATGATGGCTGTTCACTAAACTCGCTGTGATCATCACTTTGTGACATACGTAAATCCAGTCATTATCTGTACACATTAAATTAAGTGCTGCATATCAATTATATCTCAATAAAACTGGAAGAAAAAAGAAATAAAATGCAAAATGAAGGCATACTCCTGATGTGGAAGGGCGTGGAGGTGCAGAAGCTAGTACGGTGAGTAGAACACTAAAAAATAGAAGAGCCTGGAAGAAAGTATGTTTCAAATTTCGCCACACGTGGCAAGTGCAGTTGGCTGATACTGGGCAAAATGAAAAAATCTGTTAGGTAAAAAAATGTTAAGCAGAAAATAAAGTAGGCAATACTGAGAGCCATTTAAAGCAAACAGACAATACATTTGGTGTTTCCTCTCAACAGCAAAAAAAAAAATTGAAGAAATTAGTTACATGAAATCAATTAAATGTCCAACCCAAATTTCTCAAATAATTTTTAACAAGATCTGAGCTTGTAACTTGGGCCAACTACAAAGTGACTTGATTTCTTTCACAGAAAAAGAAAATCATTTTTAGATGGAGCAGTGGTAAAAGCAATTGTTTCAGCTATGCAAATTTTTAGCAAACTGTGAGGAAAAGGCAAAAAAAGTTTTACAAAAAGTGAAAATTTTCAACTAAGTTGCCAAACAAGTGCCTATAGAATATGCCCTTCTAACAATGTCAAAGATGAATTGATTCAAAATTTGAAAAATTGCATCTACTTTTTTTTTTTTCAGTTTTAAATAAGTTAGATAATGTAAGAGGCATTACCCAGTCAATACTTTGGGCATACTTTTGTCTCAAAGAACTTTCAAATTTACTTAAAATGTTGTCTATTTATGACCTAAAAAAAATCAAACTCAAAGTGGAGACAGTTTTGGATGTTTTACACATGTCAAAGAAGAGTTTCAGCTAGATAAGAAAAAAAGTAGTTTCTATCAAGACAGATAATGGCCCAGCCATGTGAGGTCAAAAATTTGGATTTATCAGAATTTTAAAACAAGGGACTAAATGTCTTCCTTTGCTTCATTACAGTAAGAAGGCGATGAAACTGACAATGCATTAAATAACTGTGTGTTCTTTACCAATATTCATTACTTGAGTTGTAGATGAATTTTACAAAGACATACAGTACTGGTAACTTCAGTTCAATAATTTCTTTTGAAAAAAAGGAATGCTTCCCACATTCAACAATTAAAGGAAAAAAAAAGGCAGTGTGATTAGTCTTAACTACATCATATTGCATATGAATGATCTAAACTTAAGTTCTAGAGAAAGCAGAAAGAATTTGTATTAAAATTGAAATTTTTCACACAGCAAATTGATGTTTTTATATCTTTTAAAAAACAAATGAAGATGCCTGTTTTAATTGTAATCAACAGTGTTAGGTAAATTGACTGCAAAAACTAAGAAAAATGTGATCATCACTTTGTTAATATTGATACATTCAGAACTGCCTTTCAATTTATGCAATACTCCTTTGATTTCAATGTTAATGATACTGAGTTGATATTAGAGTTAGTGAATTTACTTAACTTGGACAGATAGAGTTTTAAAATTGATAAGCTTTTGCTTCAAAGTCACATCAATTCTTTGAAGCAAAAAGATGAACCAGTTTTATAAATATGAATGTGAACATTAAAGGAAAACACTTTTTTGGTACTCAGTTCAGTTGTGGGAAAAATTTTAAGTATGTTTGGGACAACTTGGGTATGTGAATTTCTCAACAGCACATTTTATGAACTCTAGACACATCAAGTATTTCTGGTAAAAGTTTAGCATTTGAATTGAGATGTGTCTGTGTATGAAAAACACACTGGATTTCAAAGACTTACTATGAAAAAAAGAATGAAAACATCTCATTAATAATTTTTATATTTATCATATGTTGAAAAGATCATAGTTTGGGTATATTGGATTAAACAAAATACACCATTAAAATTCTTTTATTTCCTTTTTACTTATTTTAATGGGGCTTTCAAAACAGTTAAATTACATATGTGGCTTGAATTAGATTTAAACTGGTCAGCGGGAAAGCGCAGGTACAAACACTATGCCACATCCAGGGTTAACTGTCCCTCACCCAACGGTTCCCAGATTTGTCCTTTATACTGCTCTGAGTCTGCAGTTCCCTGTGTAAAATGGACAGGTCCCTTCTCCCCCAGTCTGGCCCTGTTCCCATTTCCCCATCTGCTTTTAAAAAATGAGTATACTGTAATTCTTTTATTTTCAAATTTTGGTTTTGTTTTCATCAAAATTAGATTTGTACATAACTTACAGAATCACACAATTCTCTGAGACTTATTACCAAAAAAATAGCATTCTCCCATACTTCACCCACCTCATCTCTTTCTCAAAAGCAACCACTTGCAATTATTTTAGCTGTTTCTTTTGTTGTTCATCTCCATATAGCTAAGTAACATGCTTATATTTCCTACTTCTTCAAGTTTCAGTTTTAGGGATTATCTATAGAAGATGAGAATTTCGCTCTTACTCACCATCTCCCATTCTTTTACCGCACACACGCCACCACCACCACCCCACACATACACACAAACTCTGTCCCATGGCTCTGTCAATATTATCACAACATACTTTTGTTTAGGTCAGTACTCACTGTTTGCATTGTGATGACAATGGTGATGATATTCATAGCCGAGTCAGGTACATATAGGATTCTAACCTTTTTCTGTTTTGCACAATTTTTTGTTCTCCCTAAAGCAATGATTTTCTTTTTTGTTTGATTTTCTACGTATTTCTAATTCAGCCCAGTTTCTCCCTCACTAGTCTAAATCTGTTCCCTACGTAATCAGACATGTGGGGGTGTTCTACTTTTTCCTTTGCTTGGATTGATCGCTCTTGGCATTTTCTGACCTGCTACCGTAGACCTGTTTCACACTCTTCCTAGGACCGCATTTCATCAACCTATTAAAAATGCCTTTGACCTCTCTCTTCCTGGATCCTGTGTCTTTATGCCCTTATTCCTGTGGAACACACTGTCCAATGGCTTCCTGGGAAAACGTGGATGGGACATGATTTTTTTGAACCCCTGAAGGTTAGAAAATATCATTGGTTTACCCTCTTTCTTTATTGATAGTTTGCTTAGGTATAAAAATCTATATGGGAAAATATATTCACTTAAAAATTTGCAGATATTGTTCCACTGTCTTCTAGTTTCTGGTGGTGGTGTGATGGTGTCATTATTATTATTATTTTTAGATTCCTCGTATAAGTGATATCATGTGGTATTTGTCTTTCTCTTTCTGGCTTACTTCACTTACAATGATGATCTCCAGGTTCATCTTTGTTGCTGCAAAAGGTGTTATTTTATTCTTTTTATGGCTGAGTAGTATATATGTACCACATCTTCTCTATCCAGTCATCTGCTGATGGACATTTGGTTGTTCCCATGTCTTGGCTATTGTAAACAGTGCTGCTATGAACACAGTGGTGCATGTGTCTTTTTGAATTTTATTTTTCTCTGGATATACACCCACGAGTAGGATTGCTGGATCACATGGCAAGTCTATTTTCAGTTTTTTAAGGAAGCTCCATACTGTCCTCCATAGTGGCTGCACTGATCTATACTCCCGCCAATAGTGGAGGAGGGTTCCCTTTTCTCCACACCCTCTCCAGCATCTATTGTTTGTAGACTTTTGAATCATGGCCATTCTGGCCAGTGTGAGGTAATATCTCATTGTAGTTTTCATCTGTATTTCTCTGACAATTAGCAATGCAGACCATTTTTTCATGTTCCTATAGGCCACTGGTATGTCTTCACTGAAGAATTGCTTTTTTAATTCTTCTGCCCGTTTTTGGATTGGGTTGCTTGTTTCTTTGACACTAAGGTGTATGAGCTGTTTATATATTTTGGAAATTAGCCCCCTGTTAGTCACATCCTTTGTAAGTATTTTCTCCCGTTCTGTAGGTTGTCTTTTCATTTTGTTGATGGTGCAGTTCCTTTAATTCTTATCAATTCAATTCTACAGAAAGAAACAGCCTTTAAAGTAATTCAGTCAATATAACTAAACTTGTGTACCTATTTAAAGGGGTTTTGTTGACAAGGTACTCCTCTTCAACAAAATGTCCTGTTTACTGGAGGGATGTACTCCTGTATTTATTTCCTCATGCAACAAATTTATATTTCCTGTCTTCCCTCTACCCCAGCTTTAAAACAAAAACACGGAACTATCTAAAATTGAGAAGAAACACGTGCATCATCAATATTTTTGTTAAAAAAACAAACAAACAGATAAGCTTTCTTTCTAAGCAAATGCCAAGCCCTACATGTTTGCCAGAGTCCAACACTGGACTGAGTGGCCACTTACACCAGAGTCAAAGGCTGGCAAAACACCACAGCAGTGCAGGAGGAAAGCCACTGTGGAGGCGGATTTTTGACTTCTCAGCCTCTAACGTCACAATTTCTAGGGAGAGAAGACTCCTTAATGACCAGCTAAGTCCCAAACCTCTCAAGTTCAGGGACCTTTCCACTTAGAGAAATCAACACACTCTCCACTGTCCTCCCAAGTCGGGCAGCCTGTATTGATGCATCAGGGGCTCCTGGGTCATTTACACAAAATGATCTCTGTGACAGTCCACTCTTCCTCCCTTAGATGCCCCACTGTCCAGCTCCATGTTAGTCCTGGAGAACCTACGTCTCTATCCATCTCAGATTCCTGAAACCTTAGAAGTGAGAGTGATAGATCAAGAGCACCAAAGCCCGACGTGTTGCCAGAGACAGGCTTGGTTGGCTCATTTTCTAAATGAAATTTGGTTCCACTTTAAAAGTCAAGGCCGTCACAGAAATGCCACAGAAACTGAAGATGTAGCTTGTATCGTAGAAACCCTTCTTCAAATTTAGAATTTGGTCAAGTGCAGCTTAAAAAGCAAAATTGGCCAAGGCACACCAAAGAGCTTACCCATGATTGTCTCCCCTGACGTGAGTGGTTTTAACTCAGGCGATATCCCACATTCAGTCAAGTCCAAAAGAGAGGTGGCCCGTGTCTTACTGTATTAAGTATAGCATTTTCTTTTTCTTTTTTAAAATTGAAGTATAGTCAGTTTACAATGTTGTGTCAATTTCTGGTGTACAGCATAATAGTTCAATCATATATATATATTACATATATATACACACATTTGTCTTCACATTCTCCTTCTTTATGGGTTACTACAAGATACTGAACATAGTTCCCTGCATTATACAGTAAAGTATAGCATTTTCAATGTGTCCTTCATCTTGGCTTCAGTTCAGTGGGAACCTTCAATTACATTTTACATTTTCTCGTTCCCAGCTCTGCAGGAAGTTTGGTTTCAACAAACTATATACCACTGCCTCTGTTCCCTCAAAATGCACCTCACAAACCATGGCTTCCAAAAAATCTCCCTCATACACTTTCTGAATCTTTTGATAAATTACTTTATACCAAGAGATGCTGAAGGGCTTACTATTCCCCCTTCTAGAGAATGAATATTGCACCCTTTGCTGGGACTTGATACACATTCAGTGCCTCAGACAGTGGCTACATGTGATCCAGTGAAGCCTTTCTGTGACCTCTCATGCCTCACGGCCATCTTCTCAACCAAACATTCCAGTTGGTCCTTTGCCTCTTTCCTTCAACACAGAAACATGGGGATGAATCCTGCCCCTAATGGAGGCAGAATCAGAGAAACTAAGTTGATTTTTTTCAGGTTTTCTGAGATTCTCTGAGGGTTTCTTAGGAGGTTACAGTAAAGATGCAGTCATCTGAAGGCGTGACTGGGGCTGGAGGACCTATGACTAAGACGGTGCACCCAACATCCTGGTCTGGTGCTGGTTGTCAGGAGGAGGCCTCAGTTCTTTGCTACGTGGACCTGTCACATGGCTGCTTGAGCCTTGTGACAGGTCAACAATGTGGCAGTTGGTTTACCCCAGAGAGTGTGATCCAAGAAGCAACTCAGAAGCTGTAATACTGTGTATACTTTGATTCAGAGTCACACTCCATCAATTCTGCGTGTCCTATTGGTTACACTGGTCAGCCCTATGCAGTGTCTGGGTTGGGGAATCACATAAGAGGTGAGGAACACTGGAGCCATCTTAGAGGTTGCCTACCACAAATACATGTACTAAAATTTAAATACTATTATGTATGCTATTGGTAGCCAGTTTTTCTTCACTTACTAGTTCACTATCACTGTTCCACATCAGTTGGTTTGACACCATCATTTTTAGCAGCTGCATAATATTCTGTCATATGGATATACTAAAATTTATTTAATTCCATAATTTTGAACATTTAATTATTTCTGGTCTTTTATTTATCATATCACCAGTACAATGATGAGCATCCCTGTAGATTTATTCACATACCACCTTCAGAATAAGCTTAAAGGGAGGAAATGCTGGTATCTAAGGTAATTTATTCTCCTGTAAATCAGTGCAGAAAAGTGAATGCATATAACTCCCAGATACTTGGTTTCTTTAATTATCATTTTATATAAGCTCAAAATGGATTTTTAAAAAATTAGCTTCTCTTAGATGTTTCAAATTAATTTTGGAATGTTAACAAGAATTTAAGGCGGACTAACCCACACACACAAAGGCCCTTGGTTTTAGTTTCGGGGTGACACTTATTAAGCAACTTTTTATTAACTATTTACATGGAGATGTTACATCTAATTTGAACATTTTTTATTATTATTACAAATGTACATCCAAGAGGTAGATTGTTCCACTGGTTTGGCTCTTTGCTATGACATTCTAATTCCTTACACACTGATTGAGAACATCCAGGTATACAAATCGATGTTCAAAGAAGCACTCCTTAGGGCTACTGTCAGCTTCTTGTCTCATTGATCAGATCGTAAGACAGTAAGAACTTTGATTTAGATAAACTTTGAATTTATTATAGACCTAATGAACTTATTTTCCATCAATTCAGAAAAAAAGTGTACACAAGGTCTCAAAACATCAATCATTAGGTAAATTTTCAAAGACAGTGTTGTCACATGAGCTCAGACAAGAAGAAATCAAGCCTCTATCAGTCTGTTGCCACGTTTACTCACACATTTAACACTTGCCAAGGGGATCTGGGTCAATTTAAGAAACTGTAAATAAATATTGATACATCATAACAGACGCTATTACTCACATTCCAAGTAAACCAGAGATTCTAATTTAGTCACAATTTTGCAGTGGCATCATTCCATGGAGAAAATTAGATTTTTACATATCAGAGCAAATCACAAAGCCAAAATGTCAACTTCATACATCAGGCAATTACTTGTGATGTTTATTTTGGGGGGGAATTTTCTATATATATTTACTTAGAAAGCTGCACGGGTCCTCCAAAATAAATAAGGGCTATAATTCTTGCCAAAAAATCCACAGTTCCAGAGAGCTACTCATCAATTTCCAGCAGCATTAATGAGGAAAGGCGCTGAGACAGTCATTCATACTGTCTTTATGATCAGAGTAACCTACAGGGCAAATCAAGATTAAGCACAAGGACAAGACAAATGGTTTGGAAGACTCTCTCTCTTTTTTTTTATCACTCATTTGAAATCAACATTTACTACCTGAAGTTGGTGAGGAGCACCAGAACCTTCAGGGAAGAGCGAGAATTGGTACTGAAGATATCACTGAAATATTTTTTTAGGGTAAGAATGGATACAGAAGGATCTCCTGCTCCCACAGACGGGGAGGAATATTCTCTTTGAGCTGGAAAGTTCTTTGTGGTGGGAACTATACAGTGCACTGTAGAATGTTCTGTAGCATTCCAGGCAATCTCTGGCCAGCTGAGTCCATCAACAATCTCTTTAGGGACCGTGAAGAGTTCCATGGAGGGGAAACTGCCTCCAGGTGACAAACACTGACTGGATTGAAGGATCATCTTCCCTCTTAAGAATACATTTCTCTCTTAGTGGCTTCCCCACATATTATATCTTTCAAAGGGCATCAGGGCGGGGGACACCCTCAAGTTGGAAAACACGCCAAAGACCCAGCTGAGGAGTCTGGATCCCGTTGGTGGGATTTTCCCAGGATGTTTTTATTGCTCTTACCAAGTCCTGTAGGTAGAGGTCAATGTAAAAAAGCCAGCTAACAGGATTCTGCTTAAGCAAAGTGGGCTCATTTGGATGGGTCCCTCTCAATTAGCCACATGCTGCATGGCTCTAAGCCTTTGCTCATTTTTCTTTTGCTCTAAGGCTTCATTTTAAAAAGGTACATTTCAAAATGATAAATTAAGGAGGATAAAATAACCTTAAGTAAAAACAACTTCTGCATTTCCCAGCATGCAGGAGACAGCATCTACATTCTTCCAGGGTGGCCACTGGACATGACCTTGGGGAAGGGAAGTTAAGGGAATGTTAGCAGGACCCCAAATCAGTTTTCCTGCTACACAAGAGAAAGTACTTCAAAAGAGACCAAAAGGCTTATGAAACTTCTCCTTGCAATAGAGATTTCTTCCCAATCTGCTCACTGTTCTTTCCCCCTGTTCCCTACTGGCAAGCACAGAAAAGATTCCTAACAAATTAGAGAAGAAATTGGCACTAAATCATTTAAATGTAGCATTAAGCCTTTTAGTTTCCGTTGACCTAGTAGGTGGGCCTCATTCATAAAATTTCATAATCCACTTACTGTACATTTGACCCAATCGAGATAAGAATATTAACATAGGATAGTGAATTTAAATGCATTTAATTTGGAATATTCGCATCCCCTGGCCTAACGCCACAACTCATTCTTGCCTTTTCCTTTCTCCTGATCCCCAAGGGCTCCCATTAATAACCAAGAGGCCTGAGAAGCACCATTTGTGCCGCTGTGGTGAAGTATCCAAGATCCCATCTCCCCACAAACCAGCTGGCAGAGCAGCAGACAGCCCAGACACATCAGGCTCCCCACACCCCAAGCAAAGCCCTTCATAAGTGCACGCTAGCTAGGCACCCTGCCTTTGAGGTGCTCACTGGCCGCATCAGGGAAGGGCTAATTTCCCTCCACCTGATCAAGAGAGTCTCATCCAGCCTCTGGCTGACTCCACCCCTCCGCCAGATTCTCATCAGCCAGAAGAAGGAGAAAAAACTTCTGACTTCATCTTCTGACCTAGCCAGATGGTTGATAAATAAATAACAGAGCAAAGAGGAAAAACATACTTGCTTTCCCGTAATAAAACACTGACAGCGTATGCTATGGTCAAAGGAAATAGACAACTGTCAAGAGCAGACAAGAACTCACAGTGCAGTGGAAGGAGAGCCTGCGGGGAAGCATTCCCTCTCTGAGCCTTGGGTTTTCACTGCACAGGAGACTGGAGGCCATTCGGAGGGCTTGAGAGCTCGGGGGATGGACTGCAGGGCAACTCAGGGCACTAAGCCAAAGTGGAACACTTCCACCCTCTTGGGATGACACTGGTTTAGTATCCCCTAGAGCAGTGACCACCTGTAAACAGAATTCAAAACAGGAAGGACCTTTGTTTGAATGTAATGACACCCTAACACCAGGTGGACGGACTTTTTTTAGACAGATGAAACTGTGAGCCACCCTTTCAGACATTTCTGCTTCCCTGAGGAAGTGATGACTGAGCTGTGTGAAAAGAGCGAGCAGAAGTTTGCCAACAATGAAACAAACAAACAAAAAACCAGATAGCATTTATAGACCACAAAATAATTCTCCACGTCTTACTGCACTTAATCCCCACTTGTAGTTAAACACATAGTTACTGAGCTCCAGTTACGTGCCAGAAGAGAGGCAGGCTTTGGATCTCCCTTTAAAAGAGAGAGACTGGGAGCCCAAAAGATAAAGTACCTGGCAGAGAATCACACTAACTAGTAATTAGTCAGGACCTCAATTTTTGTATTTCCACAAATGTCTTAGTGGCATTATAACTAATGATTTACATAATGTCACGTAAATATGAATAAAATAACCTTTTTGCCATTTACCAATTTCTTCCCTTTTGGAGGGTGGGGGGCACTGTGGAGCAATGCTCATTCACTTATGTTATAGTCTCTGGTTTCTTCCAATCTCTTCAGCTTATACATGATGGGGCACCCAGGTCACAGTATCACATTTTACATATGCTACACTTCAAAGCCGTCACTAAGCCAGGCCTTTGTCCCAGGTGCCCAGGCTTGACTTCTCATTGCATGTATCAAAGCTTAAAGATCATCCTCAGTGAATCTTAGGGTAAAACTCAACAATATGGTTGGTTTATTAGGCAAGTGGACTCTCTCGTCATGGAACCAGCATCCTGGAGGAATGTGGCCATGCAGAGGTGATGAGGCAGAAGGCTCTGTATCAGAGCATCTGGTCTCATGGACTCACAATGGTGGACAGACCATGTTCTCTTCTAAAGTAATCCCAACACCTCGCTGCCAAGGGAGATATGTATGTCGGAGTCAGAGAATTCAGGGACATGATGGGTTTTTCTGACTGTTAGCGAAGGCCTCACTGATTACACCACCTATTTGGCTAGACTTGCTCCCTAGGTTATGGCCGGTCTTCCTCTCAGCTCCTTCTGGGAGGCACCAGCATCTCTGCCGCTTACCAATCTGAATTGAACTTAAACCTTGCCATGCCAGGGAGGAATTATTCATAGTTGAGGCATACTTTATATTTCCCTGAATTTTAAAGTTTATCTTCTTGAGGCTGGGCCTCCAGAGCAGTCAGGTAAAAAGATAAAAGATTTGCTGCAACATGGATGGACCTGGCGATCATCATTCTAAGTGAAGTAAGCCAAAAAGAGGAAGAAAAATACCATATGATTATTCACTTATATGTGGAATCTAAAAAAAAGACACAAGTGAACTCATTTACAAAACAGAAACAGACTCACAGACACAGAAAACAAACTATGGTTACCGGCGGGGAAAGAGGGGTGGAGGGATAAATTGGGAGCTTGAGATTTGCAAATACTAACTGCTATATATAAAATGGATAAACAAGATCCTACTGTATAACACAGGGAGCTATATTCAATATCTTGTAGTAACTTATGGTAAAAAAGAATATGAAAATGAATATATGTACATGGATGACTGAAGCATTATGCTGTACACCAGAAATTGACACAACACTGTAAACTGACTATACTTCAATAAAATTTTTTTTAAAAGATAATGCAAAAAGAACCTAATCACTGGCAAATGAGATGATTAACATCAGTCTCAGAATCAATGACTGGCTTCATTTTTATGGGACCATTTATGATCTAAAATAAAAAAACAATGTACATGGATTCAAATTCAGGGCTAATTTTACAACAAAATGGACACACAACAGAGTCCTTTAAAGAAGAAAAAAAATAGAACAACTAAGGAATCAATTTCTTAATTTATGACCCTTAAGAAATTAGGAAAAGAAACAAAGAGGAAATACTGATGTATCTACAACTGAAAGAAATAGTTAACCAGCTGCATTTTCAGTTGAAGAAACTGAAGCTCAGAGAAATTAAGTGATACAGTTCCTAGTCCCTGAACTTTTTAATTGCAAGGACCATATCCTATTTACCTACTTATCCATCATCCAGCCCCAAGTCTCCCACACAGTCCGTTGCTCAATAAATGTTTCATGATTGACAGCATAAATTAGTAGAGCTGGGATTCAGACACAGATCTATCTGACTCTAAGTCTCAGGTTCTTGCTGGTCACCATGCCACTTCCACAGCTACAGTAATGAGAAAAAACCACTGAAATTCAGCTAGACTACAAATAAAAATTTGAAAAGCACTATCTTCAGATTTTCTCAATTGAATTTTGTAAACATTTATTGAACACCACCGTGCACTTGGCCACACATCATGGGAGGCACCAAACACGTGGAAGGCATGGTGTCTATGTTGGGAGACTTTCCATTCTAGCTGACAAAAAAATTCAGATTATTTATAGAGGAGTTGAGTAAGCATTTGGAAAGAAATGCATAAGCACATGGGAGGCAGCTAAACTACATAAAAGAATGTTGGATTGAGTAAAAGAGAGGAAGCAACTTTTGTGGAGTGAGGTATGGGATAAGCGTTCAAGGAGGAGGTGGAATCTTGCAGGGAGGTGAGAGGGTATTGAAGCTGGAAAAAGATGTGAGTGATGGTGTGTGAGGAGGATGGTGAGACCCTGGCCTGATGACGTCAGATTCTTTTTAAGGGGTAACAATTGTAAACCAGAAAGGGAGAACACAGTCTTGATGCCCTGAATCACAGCCCAAGATGCTTGGGTTCAACCCTTGTCTATTCTTGAGGGAGCATCAGGCATACTTTGAGATGATGACTATGGCTGCACCACGCCAACAGGAAATTCCCAATACAGTTTTCAGTAACTAAGAGACAAAGGAATGCAACGTTTGGGGCGGTAGCCAAGGAAGAATCCATCAGAGACAAATTTCTTCAGAGAACTTCAGTTACTGCCACTCATATATGTTCGTCTTCTGGATACTTTTTTCTTGACTTACACGTGTCTTGGTAACATGAAGACAGGATCATAGCTTCTTATTTCAGAAACAGGAGAGAAAACACGCTTTGCAAGAAACTCAGCCAATTTCTTCTACCTTTGGGGGTTCTTGGGGGTATTATCTCTTTAGCTAGTGCACAGTTTCGTAATTACAGAACGTTAGTACTGGAAGAAAACTTAGAAAGCGTAGCCCAATTCCCATACTTAAAAGTGAAGGTGTCCTTGACCCAGAAATGTTAGACGCCCTTCCAAGGTCACACAGTTAATTAGAAGCCATTAAGTTTTATTTCCATGGGCCAGGGTAACAAGTGCTTTGTGTTTTCCCATAAACCAAGTTCAGTTTAGTAAATAACGTTTGCCCTTAATCAGAGATACAAGCCACCACACAATAACTCTGTTGTCACACATCTTCTCCCTCCCCTGGAGTTTGATCCCAATTTCCCCTTTTTATTTAGGGCTTGAAGATTATATCTTACTCATTCTTGTGGACTCAGCACTTAGTGTCACGTCTGACACATCACAAGCACCAGTATGTTTTTGTGGAGTTGAGCTGAATTTGAATCACAGGTTTTCATCCCTTGCTCTTGGGGACTTTTATGACATATTTTTTTAAAATGAAAGAATCATCAGATCATTAAACTGGAAGCAACGAGAGATTAACCCTTTTCCTACAAGTGAAGACACTAAAACCGAAGGTAAATGCTGAATTCCAAAGACAGCCCTCAAGCTGGGCCCCAAACCACTTTCTCCAGATGACATGAATTACTTTTTGGTGAAAAATATCATCATTTTCAATATTCCTATGTGGGACAGATTCCAGAGTATCAACTCTTTCAGGGGGACAAAAGTCTTCAGAGTATTTTTGTGCATCCATACAAAACTCATGGCTAACAAAGAGCATAAGGAAAGTCTTTGACGACCAAATGATTAAGTGACAATTTTTGGGAAGAATTTTCCACTGAGTATGGGCTTGGGCTCATTTTAGAAACATCCTACTAGGAGGAAAAACTGATCCGGAGACAGGCAATGACCTCAAAGCTGGAAAAAGGCAAGACAACTGAGCCACAGACTTAGAGGACAAGAAGGGAACCTCCTTGTCCAAATCAACTGCTCTACTCTGTGCCTCAATCAACAGTAACACCCCTACCCCTGCCCCCGTGCCCACTCCCTGTGAGCTCCTGACCTAGGAGAACCAAGTGAGCATGGGACCGGCTTAGGCCAAACTGTCACTGGAACTGAGACACAACACTCCCCGGCTGAATATGGTCAGAGCATCCTCTCCTAACACAAAGGGTTGGCCATTAATCCTTCCCGAGTGGAAGGTCAAATAGGGGCTGCCCTGCAACGCTCTGCTGGTTTCATTCAAGTTCTTGATGGCTGTGGCCCGCCTGGGGGGAGAGCCATGGGCTCGGCGGTTCTTGGGGCCACCTGATCAACGGCAGGGCACTCGCAGGAAGTGTGGTCCTTGACCAGGAGGGAATACTCGTTTGTCCGGGCTTAGCTACAAAATACTGGAGACTGAGAGGCTTCAACAACAGACATTTTCTCACAGTTCTGGAGGCCGGAAGTGTAAAGGCAAAGGGTCGGCAGGTTTGATTTCTCCCAGGGCCTCTGTCCTTAAATTGCAGAGAACCCCCATCTTCCCACGTCCGTGAGTGGACTTTTCTCTGTGGATGTGTGTCTCTGCCTCTCCCTCTTCTTTTAAGGACACTTGTCCCACTGGATTATGGCTCCACCCTTACAACCTCGTTTAACCAGAATTATCTCTTTCAAGGTCTGATCTTCAATCCAGTCACACTGGGGTTAGGGCTTCAAGAGATGAATCTAGGGGGCACAGAATCCAGAAGGAAGGCAGCCTCTCTTCTCTCCAGTCACCAGGGTGTCTCCTCGGAAGATTACTTACTCTCCTTGGCATTTTCTCCAAGAGACATCTGAAGAATCTAGACAGCCATGAGGAAAAATCACCTGCTAATCAGGAACTTAGTTCTGAAAATGGCAATGAAAAGGGGGGAAAAGACAAAGAAAGTCACATTGCCGACAGGAGGAAAAAAGCCTTTGTGTGACACTCTGCAAGGTCAGAGGCAAAACACACACACACAGAGGAGAAGAGGCGGGCTCCCAAGTCCTCCCCACAGAAGAGGGCCACTTGCGCGGCAGGCACTGCAAGCACGCCTTGTCGGCCTGATTTACACAGGTACACAGAGAATGGTCTGGAGGCTGTGGGCCTGCTCCGCGAAACGCCCATGTGTGCATGAAATTAGAATGTCAACATCTGATTCATGCTGCCAAGCTGTGACTGTGAAACAAATTATGTCAGTGGGTGGCAATTGCAATATTAGTCTAAGCAGATAACATTTAACTATAAAGAGACCCCCTGGCCCCCATCTTCCCGCCTTCCCTCCATTATTATTTTAATATCAACAGTGTGAGAACCTAGACGTGATAAAATCTTGAGAAAAAGGAAGATGCTTTCTGTGCAGGCCTGGGCCCTGCAGGCAAGGGCTCGTGGTCGGTCAAGGAATACAGGCTCCTCACCCTCTCGTTGGAACTCAGGAGTCAGGTAATGCGGTGATGGTTTTGACAAACCACCACCACCCACTCAACTGAGTTCAAAGTGGTGGTGCCGTTTGTGGGGTAATCTAAACCACAATTAAATAATCCTCCTCTTATAAAGGAAGCCTTTGATTCTGGGGCATAAGCTAGGAGCTTTGTCCTTAAATGCATGTCAGTGTAAAGGAAGTGGTCAAGAGCCTTGAAAGGCAGGGTCAGCAGATTCTCCCAACTCCCCTCCGGAATTCCACACAAACTCATTTCGGGAGAGTTAGTTCCACACAGACGCTGAGGTGCAACCTGTTAGTGTCTCCTCAACTGATTTAAGCTGGTGCCTTAAATTTAAAATTTATTTTAACTAACTAATATACATAAAATAGACAAACAACAAGTTTGTAGTGTATAGCACAGAGAACTATATTCAGTATCTTGTAGTAACTTATGGTGGAAAAGGAATACGAAAATGAATATATGTATGTACCTACATGACTGAAGTATTGTGCTATATACCAGAAATTGACACAACATTCTAAACTGACTATACTTCAATAAAAATATAAAAATAAATAAATAAAAGCTAAAAGAGGACACAAAAGTAAATAAATGAAAACAAGTAAGTAAGTAAGTAAGTAAATAATTAATTAATTGATTTTAAAAAATCCACTTTAAATTAACATGCAGTTGGAAATTTGCTGAGGAATTTCATAGAAAAAGTCAGGGCTTTGTGCACATGTGTTTTTTTCTTTAAACACTTTCTCCGTGAAGCTATGGCCTCCAACTTAAACGTGGCCTCCAAGGTAACAATCTTCCCATGAAATGAGGTGCACATGGTGCAAATCTATGTCCCCTTGAGGCCCCCTGCTTTAACTAGCAATATGGCAAAACATCAGTTTGAAGTTCTATTCCATTACAAACACCCATGTAGTTAAAGTTAATGCTTTGAAAAATCCCACTTGTAGCAGTGAAATGTTTATAGAAGCAGCATTCACTTAGCAGTTGACCCAGGCCAAGATGACTGGCCACAGGGCGAACCTGCAGAAAGAGTAGAGAGGTTTTTGGGGAGGAAAGGGGGCAGGAGGAGATGGGCATCCCTTAAAAACTTATGTATCCATTTAAAAACCTTTTTATTTCTAACCTTGAAGGTATTCTCACATCTCCCCATGGTTAACACGAATACCCACGACAGTCCCCACCTTCTCCTCTATAGTCTCATTTCCCCACATAAGCATCCATGTCCAGAAGTCCGGGACTTCATTTTTCTTCCAAGGCAAAGAGTAAAGGCTTGAGGCCTTTATCAAAAGGGAAGCATTAATAGAATTTGATTTTTTTTAAATTGTAGTATAGTCAGTTTACAATATTGTGACAATTTCTGGTGTACAGCATAATGTTTCCGTCATCCATATATGTATGTATATTCCTTTTCATAATCTTTTTCATTATAGGTTACTACAAGATATTGAATAGAGTTCCCTGTGCTATACAGTAGGATTCTGTTGTTTATCTGTTTTATGTATAGTAGTTAGTATCTGCAAATCTCAAACTCCCAATTTATCTCTTCCCACTCCCTTCGCCCCCCCGCCTCCTCCCGCTCCCCGTAACTGCAAGTTTGCTTTCTATGTCTGTGAGTCTCTTTCTGCTTTGTAGGTAAGTTCATTTGTGTCTTTTTGTTTTTTCTTTTTTTGGATCCCACATAAGTGATATCATATGGTATCTTTCTTTCTCTTTCTGGCTTACTTCACTTAGAATGATGATCTCCAGATCCACCTATGTTGCTACAAATGACATTATTGTATTCTTTTTTTATGGCTGAGTAGTTAGAATTCGATTCTTTTAAATAGATTTCCTATTTGATTTTCATCAAATAGGGCTGGCGGGAGAGTGAGGGGGAGAAAAGAACTTTAAAATTTACCAAAGATTCTTTTGACAGTGATTTTCTATTACTCCCTTATACCAGACAGAAAGCAATGCCACGGCAATATGATCAGTAGCTTGATTTCTGAAATCATTTGCCTGATTGGCATATTTCTCAAGACACCTTTATTGATCATACTCCTTTCATAGCTGGACATAGTATGATATAAACTCACAAAGGTTCAAAACAGATTTCTCAAAACCAGACATAGTAGGGCCCGTAGCGACATTTCAACTTTGTCTCCACTCCACGGTTTCACGAAGGTGGGCACCAAACCCACCCTTCTGGCCTCTGCCTACACGTGAAATCCCTTGGCTGAAATACCCCGATTGTCCAAGGGGTTTGTGAAAAAGCAGCCTCAGTGAAGGGTCTCTGAAACAGATCACTGGACAAGGGGGAGGTCTAAGGAAAAATGCCTGTTTGACTCACCAGTCCAGTCTAGAGCATTAGCCAGGGCTACTGATGCAGACATGTGTCCTACAGTTGCCACTCCAGCAAGAATTTCCACTTTGAAATCTCAGTCATCCTGAAAACACCCCCGGGTAAGGCCGTATTTCCTTTTCATTCAGATGATGTCAGAGTCTGCCACATTCACTCTCAAACCCCAGTGTCTTCACAGCCCTCTAACGTATCCTGCCGTTCATTTCAAAACTATTCACAGACCAAAGAGGGTGTTTTCTCTTTATGGGGCAATTGCAGGCTTATAACTCCTGCATCCCCTGAGAACCACAGAAGAAAGTTGTGAGCTGTCAGATGCACTTAATGCTTTATCAGGGGACAAAACTGCTCTTCTCACTCACTCCAGGTCAGCAAAGTAGATTTGGGTTCTTCATAGTGTCTGGAATTAACCGTATTCCTTCAGCCAGAGATGTACAAATCAAGAGATCAGAGAATGGAATAAACAATATTTTTGATGTACACAGATTATCAACATGAGAGGAATGACCGTCTGGTCACCCGGGGGGCTTATTCAGTTAACACTTCCACCCCTTAAAGACAATGGTGCGCAATCAATGCATATAGGGCCTTTCAGGCCCGTTGCTAAGTGATACGCAGTGTCAACAGAAAAATGCCGGATGTACAGAGGACAGCTCCCGGCCCGAGAGAGATCAACACCCTCTGATGATATTTTAAACTTAATTCAGTTCCCAATGAAGATTGTGACAGGTTCCGTGGCTAGAGCAGAAAAGATGTTTGCACTTCAAAATCCGACTTCGTAAAGTTGCTCTGCTGTGTGCAAAGAGTGTTTAATTTGGTCATGAGTGAATCCTGGCCCAAACAGTAGTTGGTTCAAATAGGAAAAGGCACCCAGCAGGGGCATCTTGAATATTCATTTCCTGCAAGGCACAGCGGTCATCTTACACTCTCGGCGTCAGTATCAGAGCTGATCATTTGTCTCAGATTGTCTATGTGTGCTCTCATTTTTTCATCTCTAAAATCTATTTTAGGAACAGCCCCCTGAAGCCATTTGCAACAGCTTCTTCAGAAATTCTAAAGAAAGGAAAGAAACTTGAATAGGATCACATCACCCCATACAACCATGAAAACCTGTTTTGTGGGGCATTCTTGAAACCAGCCCAGAAGCTCTTGAGAGTTTTTGTATTTATTTACCCATTTTTTTCTCTCCCTTCTCCTTCCCTCAATGGATTTTTATATTCAAATGCAAAAGATTTTCATGTGCACTAAAGACCCATTTATATATTGGTTTAGAAGATCAGGCCATGATGTTGAGAAATGCAACTTTTTCATAAACAGATGTTTACAAATTCAGTCTTTGTACCAGGAAAAGCACACTCACCACAAAGGGCCTATTTTCCGTATTTGAACACAAAAATCCCTTGGAAAAAACCCTCATGTCTCTGAAGTCCAGGAACCGTTAACCTCAAATACCTCACCCCTCAAAGCCACCTAACCTTTAAAACATTTTCCTAACGAGACACTGGCTGATCCTGCCTGTCCTGGTCTCCCAGGCCCGGAGAGCTGTGTCCACAAGAGGGTGGTGACAGGTACAAGCAATTTATTCAATTCAGGATGCTCCATTCTCCGAGCCCAACATGAGCTTTTTAAGAGCCCCAGTCACAGAATTTTCAGCGGGCAGGTTTGTCCTCTTTTGTCCTCGAGGGTTTGGTCTGTTTATTAAGCCAGTAAGAGCCCCAGAGCACTCTGTCTGGTGGGCTACAAACTCCTAAAGCGGGAGTGTATCAACGCCAGTGGGGGAGGGGGAGGGGGAGGGGCTGGCTTCGTGACATTTTTCTTCCTGTCTCATCCCACGAAGCTAATTTTATAGGGTTGTTCCCGTCATGTTGAAGCTACAGGTAGTGAGGGGTAGACTGAAGGCAGATAAAACCACACAATAGCATTCCCAGGCCTTGCTTCCTCGCCTCACTGAGGGTGGTTTTCTCTCACAGAGGCATTAAAGCATTGTCAGGGACTGGAGAGGCAGAGCACAGAAACCAGCCCACAAGGGACCACAGTGGCGTTCAGACCACCTGCCACCATCCTCCTAGTCCAGCTCTCTCCCCCTACCAGCACTCTGCAATAAAAACCATGCACACTTTTCCAGAGTTTTCAAAGATGGAAAGTGAGGATGTGAGCCCTGGGTTGGCAGAGTGAACAAGCAAGGTAACGAGGACTCAGCAGAGGCCAGAGGTATTTCTGGATTAATGATCACGTCTGACTCCCGATGGAGGCTCTGTCTCAGCGCTGGGGCAAGGACAAGTGACTGCTGAGTGCAAGGCAGAAAGAATTTCACTTTCCAGAATGAGCTGTGGAGCCACCAATAAACATTTATTCATTGAGAGGCGCAAAATGATTATTGATTAATTGAAATTGTTCATGGAGAATGATCACAAGTTCTCTACAAAGATGAGCAAGTAGGAATGGGCTAGCATGTCTTCCTTAAATTCCTAATAAAATGAGTTAGACCCTAACCATAAATTTATTCCAATAAGCAAATGGCTTTCTCTGTCTCTTCTGAACGTACCCAAAGCATCACACAGGAATCGGTGACCATGCTTCAGTCGTGTTCAGCCTCAGGACATGGCTGAGCCCTGTGGGCTATTTTAGCACCAACCTTATAATGTGGATAATGCTCTAACTTGGGGCATATCCTGGACCTCTAAATTTCTGTGTAGGTAAAAGTACTTTCTGTACCATTGTTTGTGACAAAGATCCTAGTTACTGCAGTTGGTTTATCCTGTGTGATGATGATGCCACCTGGAAGGGAGATGGGTTTTCTACTTTCCCCTGCAGTGGGAAGGGACTGTGCTAAGCCATTCTTTCTCCTTGTCCCTCTTGTGGCCAACAGGCTACACTGAGAAACAGGCCGTGAAGGCAAAGACCTCAGCAGCTACGGCAACAGAACAAAAGTGATAAGGCCACACTAACAGGAGCCTATGACGTCAAAAGCTTTGCTGGCATGAGTGTTGACCGGCTGACACATCTGCTTAAGGCCAGCAGTTTTAGCAGGTAAAATGCTAGAGCATGCCACAAAACAACACAGCCCGAAGGAAAATAGCCTTGAAACAAGTGCAAAATAGAAATTCGATGTTCTTCTATGTAAATATAGAGCCATGAGCACATACTAATTCATTAAGCTATGAACTAAGCTAGGTTGTCTATTTCCGGAACTTCCCACCGATACACTTAATATATGTTGGCTCTTTGATCTACTTTCTTTTACACAAGATCATTGCTGATCTATGGGTGTCAGCCTTGGTTGTACATTAGAATCACATGGAGAACTTTTAAAACTCTGCAGATGCCTTGGCTCCACCCCCAGAATGCTTCAATTGGTCAGGAGTAGAGCCTGAGCAGTGACAGTTGTCAATGTCAATGGTTGTTAACTTCCCCCTGGTGACCAGGGGTTGACAGAGATGGTCACAGATGATTAAGTGGAGGTAGGTGCTGACAGAATAAGCAGAATTTATGGGAGGAAACCCTAAAAGGGGGAAAACACCATCCATTAATTTCCCCTTTTTCTGTGAATGGAAAAAACAAAAGATATCACTCAATCTCAGCAGTCGAACGTCTTTGTTTAGCTCGAAAATTAACATCTATGAAGCTAGTTGAGACCCATTGACTTAAAGTGATTGGAAAGAGATCCTCCAGAAACTGGAAGGCAGTTCCAGGCCTTTTGTAGGAAAAGTGCCCAAGATAGGAGTCAAAACACTGGGGAAATGTGGGGGAAGGGAGGAGATGGGGCATCAGGAAAGGCTTCCTAGAAGAGGAGGTTCTTGACATGAGTCCGGAGGGAAAGGCTTCACAGGGAGCAGCTGTGCGTAGGCTGAAGGGAGCTGGTGAGGTACAAGCAGGGAATCCCTTTTCCAAAGTTCAGGGCTCTTTTCATGAGAAAGAGAAGGAGTATTCCACCTTTTCTTCCTTTTCTACCATTCTTCTCATCTGCTTGCCCACCAGGAAAAGTAAAAAGCTAACGTTTACTATTTATTGTGTGCCAGACAATCCAAAAGCTTTCTACTGAAATCCTTTGTGCTTAAATCACCTAATAGTCAAAATAATTCTATGAGGTAGGTCTTGCAACTATTCCTTTTGTACAGAGGGGGAAACCAAGGCAGAGAGAAATGAAATAACTCACTCAAGATCCGATAGTTGCTAAATGGTCATTGTATTAAACTTTTTGCTCTTTCTGGTTCTTTCCGGTACTGTCATTGGCTGAAGCCACCTCTTCCACCAGCAGCCCAGAGCTCACTGGTGATAAATGTTACTGTCCAGGAGTTGACCATTTATCATCCAAAACCAGCTGCTCTCTGGAGGTGGTTGATCAAGGGTATCTCATAACAATTTTTTTTCATTTCATTCTTAAAAAAATTTTTTTTTCTTTCGTAATTGAAGTACTGGGGATTGAGCCCAGGACCTCGTGCACACTAAGCTTGTCTCTACCACTGAGCTATACTCACCCGCTGGAGTTGGAAAAAGATGGAAGACCCACCCAACTACAGTTCAGACAGCATGCTAGGAGGCCCAGTGTCCATCCAGGCTCCACTGAGCACTGGAGCTGCTAAGCCCACAGCCAAAGAAAGAGAACTCTGGTCCAGTCATTGTCTCTGACCACCTCATCTCACCCCGCCGAGGGTCAGACAGAGGCTCCCTTTTGCTTTTGCTTTTTTTAATTATAGAGGTGTAGATCATGCATTTTCTTCTCTCTTGAAACTCTCTAAAGCAGCAAGTTATTACAAATGTTGAATAGTGAGTGGCCTTACCTATGGAATCCAAAGAGCATTTTCATCAGTGTTTTTAAGAATGTCCTAGCAAACTGGTATGGCAGAGGCCAACTAAATCTCTATTTTTTTCCCCTCTCATTCAAATCAGTTAACACAACTTAACATATATGTACTGAGCACCAACTAGGCCTAGGGTTTCTAAACTGAGTAAAGAGATAACACCGCGGCAGAAATTACTATAACAAAAGGCAAAGTGAAAAGGATTGCAAGGAAAGTCTCAAAACACCATGACCATTTGGAGGAAGATGAGAGCGAAGTGGGGATCCTGTAGGGCTGCCTGGAGGAGGCAGTGCCTAAAATGGACCCTAAATCTGAAGGATTTCAATCAAGAGGCCGGGGGAGGGGTTAAGGGCAGTTAATTCTTTTGAGAGGAGAGCTCCAAGGCCACTCCTGTCTCGGAGTGGAGGGCCTCGGGCTGCACATTCAGCCCACAGAAGAACAAAGAAAAGGTTTGCTGCTGACTTCCCAAACTGCACAGGCTGCAGAGTCGGGGGGCAGGGAAGCTCGAAGGTCGTTTGTTCAAAGTAGCCAATTTACAGTTATGGTTACACTTGAGTCAATTAAAGTGTTTTATTAGCAGGAATTTGAATCTCTTACCTTCATTAACATTTAACAGTAAATGGGAGAAAAAAGGTAAATAAAATATTATCTGGCTTTTTAAAGGTCATTTCAGACTGAGCATTATAAAATGCGAGCTGGGGAAGGGCGGGGATGGCCCTTTGTGTGGATTTAGTACATGAGCCGGCTACCCGCGGACGTCTCTAGAGATAGCCCATAGCACCGGGAGCAGGACACCTCGCGGCAGGTGAGGTGCTGGAGGTGCATTCATTACAGGCAGCACAACTGGGGCGGCAGGAGGGAAAAACGGGACCTGACACGTGAGAATGAATTCTCCGCTTTAGATCTCAGACTGTAAATCACTGAGGGTATGCAGCCCTAAGTAATTACTCCCGTGCTAAACACCTGCTTTTTCACAACCCCAGGCGAGCAGCCCACATTGATTAAGAGACATACCTAATCCTTCCCCCAAAGGAAATAAGCTCAAAGGAAGCCCTGGGCCTGGGTCTCAGAGTCCACCAAGGGCCCCTGGGAAGGCCCCGCCACGGTCAGGAGGCAGGTCCTACCCGTGCCCCAGGCGCCCCGGAACTTCTCACGTCAAGGCCTCTGTTACTGGAAGCCAGACACAGAAACACGATCATTTGGCAAGGAGGGAAATGCTCAACCTGAAAAGAAACTTCTAAATTTCTTCATTTTTCCAAAGTGTCAAGCCAGAAGTGATGAGACAGCCATCCCAAAGTGGCCCAGTGAAGAGTTCATCCCAACCCGTGACTCTCAGGGATGTTAAGACCTAAAGTGGGGATGCTCAGGTGTCATCTGATCCTGGGAGGGCAGCAGGAAGCCAAGATGATCCTACAGTTGTGGAAAGACTTTTCTTGAGATTATTCATCAGAATGGGTGAATAGAAGGAGCAGACCCACGCCCACCCCGCCACAGAGAATTCTGAGGTGTCCCTGATGGCTGTCCTCCTTGTCTGAGGTGAAAGCTGTACCTGGATATATAAACCCCAGCAAGTGAGCAGTTTCCCTGTGGAGGTGGCTGTAGAAAGCGCAGTCTTCCTCGAATGAATAGGGCTACTGGGTTAAAGCCCCTTCCTGGGCCACCTTCATCATCAGGATACTCGATTCTACTGCACCCGGAAGTGGGAGGGAAATGAATTCACAACAAAATAAATATTTCCTAATTTTAAATAAATACTGCTAATCCCAGTGATGGCTTGCAGAGCACAATGCAGCTATATCAACATAAAGGACAGAATTAGGATTGGGGGAAGGATATTTACATACATGAAAATAAATCCAAAGTCTGATTTTAATGTGATAAAAACATCTAGTCTTGCTCTGTAAATGTCAGAGGTGGCTGCTTGCTGTCCCTCTAGCGCCTCCCCAATTAGCAGCTGAGGAGATGGCCTTCCGTTTACCCAAATCCGAAAGTAAATATCATGGACTTCAGTGCAAAAACAAGGAGGACCTTTTCCTATTGCATGTAACAAATTCATTTTGCATTTGATCTAGTAAAGACATACAGGAAGGCTCCTGGTAAACCAACGCTCTAAGTCGCCTTCCCCAGGAGCAATTTCAACCTCATTCCATTCCCTTTTCTTTTTGCAGAGTACACACAAGCAACTTCTCACCCACCCTAGAAGTATGGGGCTGTCATCAAGCCTGGAAGACCTTCAGTACTGAGGTGTGCAAAGCTACAGTCAAAGGCAGGCAGTGAGACTGTGACCACTTTCAATGTCATTCAGAGAAGTTATGATGCATGAGGATATAAAATGTTGTGTTGGGTTCCTGATAACCACTGAAACAAGCATCCTTTAAAAAGTATATTGGTATCACTTATATGCAGAATCCCCAAAAAAGGATACAAATGAACTTATTTACAAAACAGGAAGAGACTCACAGACATAGAAAACAAACTTACAGTCACCAAAGAGGAAATGTTGGGGGAGGGATAAATTAGGAGTTGGGGATTAGCGAAGAGAAACTATTATATATAAAACAGATAAACAACAAGGTCCTAACGTTCAATATCTTGTAATAACCTATAATGAAAACCTATACACACACACACACACACACATATCTATGTATAACCGAGTCACTGTGCTGTATACCAGAAGCTAACACAACAATATAAATCAACTAAACTACAATTAAAAAAAAAAAGTATACTGAACACATAGTAAAAGTCAGGCGGTGTGTTTTTGCCTTAGCAAAGGTCCCCACAATTCAGTCCTACAAGAATGGTGTGTGTTAGGTGGTTTTCTCTCAAATGCAGAGAGAGAGCTGTCTGTTCTGGTCACTGTCACACCAGCCTACACCTTCTTTAATCAATCTCCCCTCTCTCATAAAGAGAATTTGGAAGTAAGTAAGGGAGATGACCATTTATTCCCACCAATATGAAAAAGCTTTCTCGCTCACTCTGGGTGCGTACCACAGACTCACTGAAAGCCAGCACCAGCAGATACCTCAGAGATCTGGGCACGGCCCCCAAGGGGCACTGGAAGGAGACAGAGGCCAGTGTAGCAGTGACTTGGGAAGTGTTGTCCCTCAGTGCTGGACCTGTCGCATGCAGGGAAGAGTTAAACTGCCCCACAGAGAAACGCTGACGAACCTCCTGCCCCCTTACTGACTAGGGAGGAAACCCAGGCCCATAGTGGGGCCCCGGACTGAAAGCTTTCAACTCCTAGTTTAGAGACGATAACTGTGTCCATAGTTGAGCAATAGAGAAGCAATACATTGAAATATACATATAAATGTAGATATGTTAATGTTGCTTCTGCTTTTTCCTGCACAACCCACTTCTGTTAACTAACCCTGGAAAGGCCCATGGCTGTTCCCTGCACCTCTGTCTTCATCTTGAGGCAAATAAAATGAACCCCTTGCAAGAATTCATACTTATCTTTTAGTGTCCTGCCAGGGCTCTTCCTTAGTATGTGAATTCAGCAGGAAACTTTAAGTAATTCCAGAGAAAGATGTTCTAATTCAACCAAACATCTACTGGACACCTTGTATATGCCAGGCATTGGGCTTGGTCAAAACATTATTTCATTTAACTGCAACTCAAAACTATAACTTAATGTACTAAGTCCACTTTACAGTTTAAAAAAACTAAGGCTTTGAGTGGTTTATAAGTTGCTCAAGGCAATTAGTGACTTAGTGATTGACCTTGTGTCCGACCTTGGTGTCTCATCAGTCATCACTGGGTTCCCTCCACATCTCTGGCCCATCACATCTTGGCATCAGTTGCCTCTTCCTCCAAGAATGTAAAGTCACAGAAAGGGCCTTTCAAAGCTTAAGATTTCATCAGGTGGGTGAGTTCTCAGGAGACAGGAGTCTCAAAGACTCACTGAGACAGAATTTGTAAAAACTCTGGCCAGCAGGAGTTACAGTTCAGTCATAGAGTGCATGCTTGGCATGTATGAGGAACTGGGTTCAATTCTCACTATCTCCACTAACAAAACAAAAACAAAAACAAAAAAATGCTCTAGCCACATTTCCACAAGAAAATGGCAGACTTGTGCATGTACACATGTGACTTCTTTGCCACAGAACAAAAACACATCCAAGGGGAACTGAAAGCTCCTGAAAGCTCCTGAGAAAGCCTGTGCAGAGGAAAATCAATGAGGAGACATGGCCATTTACGAGAACATGATCTCACACACACACACACACACACACACACACACACAAGTGGTGACCTGTAAAGGCATGCAACGGAATCAGAGCAGGGAATAAAAGAATAAACAAAACAAGAGCAGTGTGATTAACTTAATGATCTACTCCTGAGGTTAACATTTTAAAATGTTTATGGCACTTTAAAAATAGTCGGTGAAAAAGATTCCCAGCAAAGGTGATAAAATCCCTAAACCTTGCAAGAGGTGACGGAAGGTATGAGAATTGGCGAGAGGAGGGAGAGATGAACTGTCTCCACTTGCTAAACGGGGAGTCCTCCTTAGGAATTTCATAATTACGTGCTCTGGCTGTTCATTAATTGTAAGGAGAGCAGCCTGGCTCCTTCCCCCTTGCCTGCTGGGAGGGCATGACAGAATTATGGACTTATGTGAAGGATGGGCACTGACCGACGGCACCTATCAGAGTGCCGGACAGTGGGGCTGAGGCGCCAGGTCAGAGATGGCCACCCTGGACCCAGGCTGCATGCAGTTAAAAAGTCTGTGTGGAGTCCAAACTGCCCCTCCCCATCTTAGGCATGTCAGGAGATGCTCATTTGAAGCAAAATTCGTAACTGTTTTTCCCTTTCTCTTTAGTCTTAAAACCATCCATAGAAGTCACGTAGCTTGGCAAGATAAAGAATAAATATCCTATCATCTGGCTACTGTTTAAAGTTGCAAAGGTTTTCCATGACTGTGCAGTGAGCGTGTGCACACACACACAAACACACACACAGAGGCAGAGCAAAGGCTCTGATGAATGAAAATGTGAATCTGAGGCCAAATGAGGCATGAAACATATTGGCCAATAAACAACACAAAAGAAGGTTATACTAAATTTTTTGCTCTAACCAGACTGGGAAGGATTTGAGTTAGAATATCCATCCAGAGAAGACTTTCAAGGAAGTTCCATTTCCTTACAAGTACAGAGGACTGGTGTTCATTTACTGGTTATTACTCAGACGTAGAGAGGGAGAGAATCTTACTGGACTGTGTTTTTGAAGGTGAAACTCTGAGGGTTTATCATATCTAAAAACACATCACCGACCTATCATAAGAAAACTAAACCTGCCTCAAGTGCTCCTGTAATCACAGCTCTTTTTTGAAAACGTCTCCTCCAGGAAGCCCTACGTGGCTAAAGTAGTTTTCAGTCCACAAAGTTCCTTCAAAACCATCTCATAAAGTGGAAAAGGCAGGTATTATTTGCTCCATTTCCCCATTTCTCAGAAAGTTCAGGTGAGTTTCTCAAGCTGACCTGGAGTGAGTGACAAGAGCAGTTTTGTCCCTACTTCTTCTGATAAAGCATTAAATGCATCTGACAGTTCACTACAGACTATAGTGCCAACTTTATTCTATGGTTCAAGGTCAGGAGTTGGACAGTCCCACAAGGATCTGTACTCTTGTTTCAGTGCAGCCCTGCCGATCTGCTAGTCCTGAGGTTTCAAAGAGCCGCTGTGAAATGTGCACGGTTTGGCCCCTGTTGCTTCTGTGTTTGAAGGCAAAGCTGATTCCAGGAGGCTGCTTTTTCCAGCATTCACCATATCAACCATCCCCTTCCTAAGAGAGGCAGGACAGTGTGGCAGCTTAGAGCCGGACAGCCCTGGGTGCAAATTCTGCCTCTGAGGCACCTGCTGTAGGTGTGGAGTGTTTGGAGCCTTGAAGCACTGTTTCCTCTTCAGTATTATTGTGATGATAATTCCTGTCTTCCAAAGCCCTGGGCATAATAAAGGCTTTGGCCCGCAGCAAGCATTACTATGATCTCTCCTGCACATTACGCAAAGGTGAAGGCAGAGAAGAACATACTTTAAGGGCATGAACAGAAGAGGTCAGGTCAAGCCCAGGGACACTTGGAGGGGGGGTCCCAGCAGAGTCTCAAACAGAAAGACCCATCAACGTGGACTTTTCTGTGTGTGGAGGATATCAGAACAAAAAGAACAATGAGAATGAATGTCTCAGAGACTCCTCCACCCCACCCCCACCCACCACATGCACACACAGAAGCACCCAGGGTCAAAAGAATACGGATTCTTTCAAGATTCTCAGACCAGTCTGAGCAAAGTGAAAAGGTTTCCAGCCCCTGTTGGATCTGAGAAATACCTGATCCCCGCCAGGCTGAGGTCACCTGGAGCTCCTCGGGGGGCTCTCCGTCTGCACTAATTAGAGAAAGCAATATTGTTTGAAAGCATTCCCTTCATCTGTCTTCCAGCCTTGCTTTGCTCCCAGATTTGGGAGTTTGCAGGCCCAGGTCCAGTTCACACAGCCGGCCAGCCCTTCAAAGGCGGGGAATCCACACAAGTGCATCCAACAGGTGGCGATGAGAGACGTGCCTGGACTGTCCTGGCCGGTCCGCGCCGCACCTTCACTTTCATTATCTCCATCATTTGTCAAGCAAAGGCAGGCTGGTGAGCCTTCTACCTTCAAAAGAAAAATACTGCCTAGACAGTGAGGCTGCCTCTGCCATGACCTCCCCTTTACCTGCTAGACGCCCACAGGGACTCACACCGTCAAAAGACAAGTCGTCAGACTTTTCTCACTGACATCCAGTGGCCCGAGGGAGAGCAAGAGAGATGAAGGGCCAGTCACTGGAGGGGTTATGAACCACGCTGGGAAACCGGCAAATGCAAAATTAACTTTCTAGGGTACGAACATACAGGCAGGATGAAGCCCCTCAGAAGCTGAAAAAAATATGCTCTCCGAGATGATGGAGTCCAAAATTCCCCATGAATTTGGCCGTTGACGCCACTGGTTAATAACCTCACCTCTTTGAGAAGCTCAGGTCTTCCCCACAGACCCAGAAAATTCCTCTTCCTAGAATTTAGAAGGATCCCTAAGTTGAGCCAGGGACAAAATGAAGTTCTCACGGCAAGACAATAAGTACAGACGCAGTGACCAAAGACATACTCTTTGCATGAGAAAAGGGATGCAGTTCTGTCTGAGGCTCAGCTGATGGGTCTGGTGAACTAGAAAGAAGTTCTTTTTGATTCTTGTTGTGTTGTTGTTAATGAAGGTACTGAGGATTGAACTCAGAACCTTGTGCATGCTAAGCATGCACTATACCACTGAGCTATATACTCTGCCCCTGCCTCCGCCCCAGAAAGAAGTTCTTTTTTTTTTTTCTTTTTTTAATTGAAGTATAGTTGAATTACAGTGTTGTGATAGTTCCTAGTGTACAGCACAGTGATTCAGTTTACATATATACATATTTTTTCATATTCTTTTCCATTACAGGTTACCACAAGCTATTGAATATAATTCCCTGTGCTATACAGTAGGATTTGTTGTTTATCTATTTTACACATAATAGTTTGCATCAGAAAGAAGTTCCTGAGCAGAGCAGAGAAGAAGAGAGAAGGAAGAAGGCAGGGTGGGGTGGGGAGGGGAAGTGTTGTTCTGGTCTTTTTCTTCTGCCGGCAGGGAGAGGGCTAACCAGAAACTGGAAGGCAGATTTTCCAGTGCCATGGGCAACAGAAATTCTGCTGCCCTGGGTGTTCCTGAAGAATGTGCAAGGACTTGAGCTCGAGTCCAGAGCTAGATCACAGGGCAAAAGACTAAGATTTGAGTAGAGTTTAGCCCTCCTGTCTTCCTGGTGTTCCCCAGCTCTCTTCCAGAAGCTTCCTGGAGAATCTCTCCCAGCCACTCTGTTAACCCCAAGAGTCCCATCCCCAAGTCACCTCAACATCTGTCCCTCCCTAAGAGACAAAACTCCATCCGGTTCCAAAATTGTTTCTATTCCCAGGTAACATGACTAAAGGCAGCAAAATGTGACCGTCCTACAAGTACAGACGTTCCAGCATAGTTATTCTTGCCGGTCATCTGTATGTAGGGTTGTTTTCCCCCAACAGTTAACATGTCACCTATTTTTAAAAGTGAGCTTGACAGTTCTGCTCACATAAATGACTATTTCCCATTTGACAAATACCATATCCCAACAGCCTGCTTCTGTGGGAATACAGGGGCTGATCTGCATGGGCATCTGCTCTGAAAAACACAGAGGGCAACATGATTTTGATGCTAACTGGCACTGAGAAGCTCTCGGGGGCGGTGGTGGTTTGGAGCACTGTAGTTAGGCATCTTCTTGTTCCTTACAGGTTGGCCTCCAGCCTGAAGGAGGAACACAGGAAAGCGCAGAGATGTAAAGCCATGTTATGCCTGGAAATACAGACGGGGCCATTTCTACTTAACAGGAGCCAGAGAAGGGCCGAGGGGAGCAGCAGCAAATGAGGTGAGAAAGGTAGGATGAGTTCAGATCAGGAGGGCCTCCAAACATTTTCCTCCCATTAATGGGCACTGAGAGGCATTGAAGGTCTTTCCATAGGTTATACATGGGATTAGGACTTCTGTTCTGGTAATAGTGCATGGAGGCCCTGGAAAAAGGAGACACTAGAGACAGAGGGACAAGACAATCCTTCCTTCATGAAAGAAACATTGAAACATCGCTCTGCCAAGCACTGAGGGCATGTGAATAATGAAGGAAGTCAACACAATGACTCTCCTGGAGCTTGCAGTCCAGTGGAATGAGGGGGCAGCACTAACAGTCCCAGCTGAATTTATGACATTTGCAGGAACATTTTCAACGTGAGGAACTTGAGATGTCCATGAAACAGCCACATGGGAAGGTACATGGGGGCCTGGAGTCAATATGCACCCTCACAAATTTAAACATAGAAGTAGAATTTTGAAAACTTGTTTGATCTGAAGAAAGTCTGCTTTCCTAACACTATCTCTAGGGTTCTACTCAAAAGAGAACATTTCCCTTTCCTTGTCAAGCTGAGAAGCAAGTAGCTTGTCCAAGCATCAGTACAATTCAGTGGCTGAGCCCCAGGGTTAAACTGGGCCTGCGTGGCCAGGGTCTGTCCCCAAACGGCTGCATACAGAGTAAAGGGTGAGGAGCACAAGCCTTGGGCCTGAATTTCAGTTCTGGGACTCACTCACTGTAAACCAACACCCCCCCCCCCCACACCATTTTTACATAGAAGTCGATTATTATTGTCCAACATTGCACAGAAGTCAGGGGAGATCGGATATACAAATGACCTGAAATGAACCTTCACTGGGTCTCCCTCTTCTATAAAGGAAACCTTGACCATCAAACCACTAACCAGCTCTTCTGGATCCCTTCTAGAGGCCAAAAGCCACTCTCCTACAAAAGCCAGGTCTGATTGATTAACATTTCTTCCAGTGGCATTTACATATTTTATCCCAACCTCTATAATTCAGCAAACCCTCCCTCTCATCCCATTCTGCTCTCCAAGATAGTCCTTAGCAAAAATAACAGATTTACTGCTTCACTTCCCACAATGCACACGTATTTATTAGATCCTGCCTTAAAGCGAATTCAAACATTTTCTATGATCATTTTTTGCAAATGTCAGAGATCTGGCAATCCAACTTCAGGATGACTCTTGACTCTTAACATACAGTCTACCACCCGGAGCCAGCTACTCATAAATTGTAGTATTTCAGTGCCTTCCAGGGACTCTATCTGACCTGCTAATTATCTGTCAAAATGTAGGCATCAGGCACAAATCAAATAGGTGAAAAGAACTTGATCTAATCTCTGCTTTTTCTAGTTTTGGAGTCTCTGAATACCACATACATCAAGTCTCTGTCTTGCTCTGGGACAGCACATACCTTAATGCATTCCCCAAGTCAGACAATTCTCTGCCAAGAACGGTTTCCTTTGCTGCTGAGATTAATAAGCCAATTCTCCTTCCTTGCCTGAGAATGTCTGAACAGTGCAGAGCTGACCCAGCCCCTGTCTTTCCAGGGGGGATGTAATTGTGCCATGATATGAATGTCTCTTGAACTTGAGCGTAGCACTCTTTGCCCACAGGAAGAAAATTCAGGCTTGGAGGGGACTTCTGACAAGGCTATCTGATTAGATTCGTCCTCTTCAGTGTGGACAAATGTCTAAACAGAAAGGAGTTACCCTGGCATTCAGCTCTTATGTCCCTTCCCAAATTCCTGAAAGAAGTCCTAACAATTGAAAAGGAAACCAACTTATATTATGTTGGACACACCTACTCACAAATTATTCATTCGACCAAAATATCTATTTAGTATTTACTGTGTACCAAACTGTGCTGATGGAGTGTAAACAAAGATCATTGTATTGTATGGAACTAACATTAATTCCTGAGACTCTTATATAACACCAATGGCCTTTATTTGAAGGGAGTTCGGTGTATACAACCAGTATCCTCAGTTTTAGCAGACAGTTCACCAATTTTTTTTAAAAGGGTGCCCTCTCACACTGCCCTGGGAACTCAATGAGGACAGAGATTTTTGTCTATCCTATTCAGGCTGGATCTCTAGCAACTTGAATAGTGTCTGAAACATAGTAGGTGCTCAATAAATATTTATTATGTTTGTTGAACAAATGAATGATGCCCCTGACAAACTGAGAGGAAGGCTATTATCATTCACATCCCTTAACCAAGTAAGTACTTGAGAAATACTAGCATTTTCTTCTAACCATCCAATTTAGGAGAATGATCACTTTGCGGTCATTGGAAAAGATGTTGTCAATGAATTTTCAATGACATAAGCAAATACCTGTGATATCGAGCTGCGTGGAAAAGCAGGTTATGAAGCAATAGGTCCAGTCTAAGCCCATTTTTAAGCCAAAATATTTATAGAGGCTCTTTCTGCTTGATGAGCTGTAAGGTAGTTTTTCTTTTCCTTTTGTGTATTGTCTGTGTTATCAGAAGTCCCTACAATGAGTACATGTTACTTTCCTAATTACATAAAAAACTATTACTCTAAAAGAAAGATTACAATCCAGATTTTTGACCTGATTTCATTTTCAGTTTGTAGTTTAAGTCTACTCAAGACCTGCCACCCAGCTAGAAAGAGCAAAAATTCTGTTGCAGGAGAGAGGAGAGGAAAAGAAGGTTCCTAACCGAGACTGTCAAGAGAGGTGACCCTAAGTATCATCAGATAATAACCAATCAGTGGCTAGTGTCAAAGAGCTAATTGTGCCAGCTTTAACCCTGGGAAGGTCACCTAGACAGATAGGAAAGGGGTGAACACAGGAAAGACAATGAACCAACAATGAAAAGGAGTCCTCTTGTAATCTAGGAGAATAATGCCACCAAAGTCCACTGAATGGTAATTAGCTATAGTTCATTGGGCTGCCAAAACAGACTTCTCAACAAGACCAGGAATGGGAAACCAGCTTTTTTAAAAAAAAAATTGTTATTCCTTTTTCCCTCTCTTTCTCACCTAGGAAAAAAGGTTAACTAGGATTTCAAAGCCTAACCTCGCAGCAGCATCTCTGGACTTTGGCAGCTGGTGTGTTTTGGTGCCTGGGTGCCAGTTACTTGCTCTGCCAGCAATGTGTTAGGATAATCACCCACTGAAGGATTTCAATACATTATCTTTCCCCAGAAGCCTTTGTCTAACAAGGTAATTTATGACCTGTTCAGGAATCTGGTCTTTACAAAACAATAAATTCACACTTGCGCTGGACTTCAAAGCTGCCATTAGGAGGCTCGGTAGCAGAAGGCATCCCGCAGCTGAGAGCCACATCAACAGATAAGTGAGTTTTTAATGATCTCTTTCAGGCAGGCTGTGAAGGGGACAAAGCTGACAGTCACTGCAGCAGCGTTTGGCTATTCTTGCAAAATTTGACCCTAAAATTGGGTCCTCTTGACAATGTTAAAAACCACTTCACCCACTGTCTACAGAATGTGGGATCTATGGGACTGTGGAGAGGGTGGGGAGGAACTGGTACTCCCCATGCGGATGGCCAGCTGTTCCTGACCCTGGTAAGGATCTTGCTGGAATGCCAACGGAAGCCCAGTTTTCTAACCTGGCAGTTGGCCTAAGCCCCAGAAGTCTCTGGAAAGCACTGGGGGAGGAGGGAATTGGTGGTGGCAGGCTTTTCACCGACTTCAACTGTTTCAACAGGTTCTTGAAGTTGAGGGCATCCTACCCACGCACAAACCCTGCAGAAAACGTAGGCCAGGTTTTTCAGAGCGTGGTCTGCGTCCTTCTTGCACAAGGATCACTTGGGATGCCTGTTGTGAAAACACAAGCGCCTAGGCCCCATTCTGAATCTGCTCTATCAACTGGCAGCAGGTGGGCCTAGGAATTGGAATCTTTAACAAACAGCCCAGTGATTCTTACAGCAAATTTTGAGAAACACTGGGTAGGATAAGATGAAAAGAGAAAGACCAAACTAGGAGTTTAAGCCTGGGGGCCTTGGGATGAGCAAGATCCAGATTCAAATCTAGGAGGTACCATTTACTGGCTGTGTGACCTTGGATAAATGTCTTAACCTCTCTGAACTTTGGTTTACTCATACATGAAAAGGAAGGATTATCTCCTAGTTCTTTAGTGAGGAGTAGCTTCTGGCTTTGAAAAGATGTGGCCTGGTTCCCCTTCAGACTTTGCATAGCTGTCTTCTGTGTGTCTAGACCTCCACTTACAGCTTCCCTGGAGTCGTCCAGCCAGACACAGTAAGCTGTCAGGTTCATCACTCCAAGCAGCTCCCTGTAGTCCAGCTCCCATGAAAATATATGTCTTCTGTTTGAGACACAGAGTGTGCAATGCAGCTAGCTATATTGCTTTCCTTTCTTTTTCCATTTTTCAAGCAGTAGAACTCATTTTTCAAATGATACCTTTCACAGAACTTTAATTTGTTAATCAGGTATTTTTTAAAAATAGAAGTTCTAGTGTTACAGTGGGGAAGGCTTTAATGAGTCCACTTGTCCCCTCCACCCCACCCCAAACCCCCCACCCCCCACAATGGCCTCAGATGGGAGGGGTGTCTGTCTGGGGGTGGGGAGCAGGGTGGGAAGTAGAGAGTGAGGAGTCACACTGGGTACACAGGACAGGGAGCACGTTTGCAGAGAGAAAGGAATGACCTCACTTTCTGCTACAGTTAGTTTGAGGTACCTGGCAACCAGGTGAAGACACTTAGCCGGCAGTTGGAAATTCACACCCAGAATGACCGGCAGAGGTCCAATCACAAACAGAGATGCTTTTCTGCCATCTCTCTAAGTCAGCGCTTCCTAAACATGGCTGCACTTTGGAATCATCTGGGAGCTTTAAAAAGTACTGATGCTGGGTCCCAGTTCCAAAGATTCTGATATAATTGGTCTGGGTCATGGCTGGGCGGTGGGGAAGTTTAGTCTCCCCAGCTGACGCCACTGTTCAGCAAAGTTTGGGAACTTCTGCTTTTAGTGTAAAATGTGTGTCCCTCATTGAGGCACAACTGTGCAGTGTAGGAAGCTTTACTAAACATCCACATCCTTGTAATTACATCAGAAAGGCAGCAATCCAAATGTATTAAGTTTGTCCACAGATCCATTTGTATTAGGACCATGAGGATGCCAGAGCAAATGAGCACGAACTTGGTGGCTTAAAACACAGAAATTCATTCTCTCACACTTCTGGAGGCCAGAAGTCAGAAATCAGTATCGCTGGGTGGAAATCAAGGTGATGGTGAGGTCATACTCTCTTGAGAGGCTCTGGAGGAGAATTCACTCCTTGCCCATTTCAGCTGCTGCTGCCAGCATTCTGGGCTTCCTGTGATCACACTGTCTTCTCAGAAAGGGGGCCTATTTCCTTCTGCACCTCCCTCTTATCAATGATAGATACACAGGCTTGCATTTAGGGACCATTTGGATAACTCAAGATAATTAGCTGATCTCAAAAGCCTTAATTTAATTATACCTGCAATGGCCTTTTTAAAAAAAAAAAAAAAACCCAGATAAGGTTTTATTAACAGTTTCCAGGGATCAGGACCTGGTATCTTCAAGGGACACTTATTCCATCATAGTCAGCCCTCAAGGATTCCCATTTGTCCCATGGGCAAATTAATTCACCCCCATCTTAATATCCTCTAAAATCTCAACCCATTAGGGCACTGACTCATACCCCAAATCACACCTGCGTGTGAGTCTCAGCTCTGTCGTTTACTAGCTGGTGAACTTGAGCATCATATTTAATTGAGCTTCAGTTTCCTCTTACATAGAATGAAGATAACACAGCATGAATTTCCTTGGGTTTTATAAAGTTTAAATAAGATAATATATGTAAAATGTTTCTTTAGCACTGGGCCCACAGTAAGTAGATGGAAAACACTGGCAACTGTCTTAGTCTGCTCAGGCTGCTATAACAAAGGACCAAAGATTTGGTGGCTTCTAAAGAACAGGAACTTATTACTCACAGTTCTGGAGGGTGGGAATCCAAGATCAGAGTACCAGCCTGGATGGGTTCTGGTAAGAGCCCTCTTCTGGGCTGCAGGCTGCTGACTCCTCACTGTATCCTCACAGGGCAGAAAGACAGTGGAAGCGCTCTCTGGAGTTCCTTTTATAGCGGCACTAATGACATTCACAAGGGCTCCACTCTCATGACCTAATCATCTCCCAAAGGCTTCATCTCCTAAAACCATCACAGTGGCGGCAGCAGCGGTGGAGGGGGTGGGTTAGGATTTCAACATATGAATTTTGGGGGCCACGAACATGCAGTCCACTGCAGCAGCAATGATCAATAATGGCAAACTTAATGAATGCAATCCAAATAACAGAGGCCCCTGCCAGGTCTCTCTGATGGGCCACTAGGTCCGTAAGGATATCAGCTAAGGATTACGTAGCTCTCACTTTATGTGAGGTACTATTCTACATGCTTTACAGATGCTTACTCCTTTGGTTTTCAAAAATAACCCTCTGAGGTAAGTACTATCATTATCCCAATTTTATAGATGGAAGAACTGAGGCACAGTGAGAAGTTAAGGACAAGGTCACACAGCTAATCAGTGGGTGAGCCAGGAGCTGAATCAGGCAGACTAGCTCCATGTTCTTGCTTGCAGCACCACACCGTCTCAGTTTCCACTATAAAAGGGGTAATCTGTGACACTGTGTAGACCACAACTGCAACCCGTCTGGTCTTAAAGGTAACTGCCATGATTCTGGCCAGTTGATTTCTAAAACCCATCCCCACTCTGGCATTTTATGTAGACATCAAGGAGGAATTTCTGAATTCCCAATTTATCTCTGGGTGGGAGAAATTCAGGCACCAGTGGTCCCCACCGCCAACCTCCATAGTCTCCAGGCAAAGGAACACACTTGAGAGTCGACGCGGTTGACACCGGCACTAACCGCCGGGTTGCCAGATTAGCGCAAGCTCATGAACAGAAATTGGGAGTCCGGGTTCCCACCCAGCCCATCTCTTTGAACAGGCTGCAGCTGCCTCTGAGGTTGTTCTGTGACCAGGACATGGTTGCAAAGTTCACACTTAAAAGTCCATTTAAGAGGATTTAAAAGAAACAACAACAGAAGCAGGTGGGGGGAGAAGTGACCTCATCACCTTTTGCCCCGAGCGCCGCTACAACAGCTGGGAAGAACAGGGCCAGCCAGCAAGGCCGGACCATAAAGCTCCGGGACCCCGGCCGGCGCCGCTTTGAACAGAGTGCCTGCCGGGGACTCGCTCACCCCGCAGCACAGAGCTGCGGCCGGGACTCAGAGCAAACACACGGGGACAAGCGTCTTAATTTGAGGAACTGGAATTTACCAGCAAAGGTGATGTGACCATTCTGTTGCCAAACAAGGAGGTCTCTTTGGTGCCCAGTTTAAGTTTGTTGCCGTAGGGGTCTCAGCGTTGAAGAGGTGGGGCGAGTTTTGCAGAGGATTAAAGACTAGCTGCCTACAACGTTGGTTTTCTCATTCCAGGAACAAAGCAGTGCAAGAAGCTACCCATCTCCGTGGCTTTGTTCAGTTTATATCCTGGGTTGTACTTCATGGGAAAATGAGATCATAAAAACAATGGGGGTGGCACAGGAGGAAGAGCTGTAGGGGCAGATAATATAGTGATCCCCCTGATTCAAAATCAGAAATATTTAGATCTGAAAAGAAAATATTAGTCATCTATTTTGATATAAATGGCCAAAGTCCAATGACAAATACTTCAGTATTTAGTATTAGTAACTCTTCCCCTCACCCCAGCACCAAAAAGCATTGCACATCACCCTATCCTTTCAAAAGAGATTTTTGGATAATATTTTAAATGTTGTCTAAGAGATGTGGACAACTTTATATCTAGGGGTATAAATAGGGTAAGTAATCACCCCTGTTTGCCTGGGACTGAGGAAAACTTCCAGGGCTGAGCCCGGCAAAGGCCCAGGCCAACCAGGCAGTAGGTCACCCTAGTTACAGAGAAAGGAAATGACAGTCATATGTAAGAAGTGAGTTCATGTTGCTGTAATCTCATATGGTGACTTTTCAGTTCACTACCAAAGCTAGTCAGCTCCTTAGCATCACAAAGTCAAATTATACTGGCCATTTCTGATACCACTCCCAAAAGTGCCATAATAAAACTACAAGCTTTAGTTTTAGATAATCTTTCACCAGCCTACACCTATTTGCCTAAGTCAGGACCCTGTCAGTTCATGAAATGGCAATATTATGTTACTAAAAGATAGAGAAATTTAGGCCATTTATCCCATTTCAAACCAAGAATGTCCTTTCACAGAAATTATAGCCTTAAATTTTTTTAACTTAATTATTTGAAAAACACTACCCATTTTTCTCAAAGTTATTGAATTTAATCTGTTCATAAAAAGGACTCTTTTGCTATCCTGGCCTGACACACCATCTCATGCCCCCCACACATGTGTGCACCCCATACATGCAGACTTCTGAAATCTTTTGAAGAGAATGTGTCTAAACAGATTTAACACGTGATATATTAGGAAGAGCACAAACTCTGGAATCAGACTAATTTGACAGAGGGAACACCGAATTCTGCCTGAAATTCCTCCTCTAAAGGAACAGAATTATCATTTTCACCAAAACCCAAATCATTGGTGATCTGCACCAAAATGTTTGTTCCTATTAAGACTCCAGTGAAAATGCTAGGGTTCTCAGTATCAAATGTCCTAAATTTTTGTTTCTTAAAAAAAAAAATAGCATCTTTGAGCAACATCTACTGGTTAAGTTGACTCTTATGATAGGAAATTAAGCTTTGAAAAAGTTCATAAACAGCCAGCCCCTTTGTAACTGTGGATTAAAACAGGAATTGGTGACTGAAGAGGAATAATTGGTAACAGTTCACAACTTTATAAATTAAAAGGCTTGAGGTTTAAAAAAAGACATTCTTCTCTTCCTTTGGGAAAAGGGTGTCTTCTGCAAAGTGATGCATTCTTTTGATAAGGATGACATTACTGATAATGTCACCAAACCAAACCAGCAGCAAAAGCGAATTAATACAGAGTGCCCACTGATTCCAACTATGCAGAAGGCTTAGAAGTTGTGAGGCACTGTGACAAACTCTTTTCTTGGTAACTGAGAGGCAACTGAATTACACTTTCCATTTTAACTCTGCATACTGAATTTGAATTCTAACATGCATTTTTATTTTAGTTTTCTAATTTGCCCCAAATGTTAATGAGTTGGCCTTGAATTCCATCTCTTACATGGTCTTCGGTCAACACATATTATGGACAATCTTTGGTGAGTAGTGTAGTTATAGAAAGTAGAAATTTGGTACCACATGATATCACTTATACGTAGAATTGAAAGAAAAGACAAATGAATTTATTTACAAAACAGAAACAGACTCACAGACAGAAAACAAACTTACCGTTACAAGTGGGGAAAAGGGGTGGGAAGGGATAAATTGGGAATTCGAGATTTGCACATAGTAACTAATATACATAAAATAGATAAACAAGTTTATATTGTATACCACAGGGAACTATATTCAATATCTTATAGTAACCTGTAATGAAAAGGAATGTATGTATACATATGGATGACTGAAACATGCTGTACACCAGAAATTGACACAACATTGTAAACTGACTATACTTCAAAACAAAAAAAAACCCTGGAAATTTGGCTGATAGAAGGTGTGCACTGACTGCAGGTCAGCCTGTGGGAGTTTAAATTGTTCTTTAAAAATTTTTTTTAAATTATGTTGCAATTTAGGACTGTGAAGGAAAGAAGTCAACATGTGTAGAGTGACTGTGCTCCAAGCATGCTGGTAGGTATTCTACTGCAGGGTGTCTCGTGCCTGCACATCCTGAGTGGTAACAAGCATCAGTTCCCTCCATCCTTTACTGAAGAATGTGCATCAGAGTTAGACATTCGCGCCCCCCCCCCGTCAGCTCTGATCCCAAAGTCTACGCTCTTTCTAATATTCCACAAGGCAGACCTGTGTCAACTAGTCTGTTCAAAACAGGTTCCAAAAGTCTATGAAGGGAGGGAAAAAGTCATGACTTCTCTAAGAGAAATCTTTTAAACTAAGAGCTATAGAAGCTTATAACTTTGTAGGACCTAGTTTCAGTTTTCAGACCTCTTACTCTGTATTCAAAATGTAACTACCACAAAGATGTCTAAAACTTGAAGCTTGCAAAACTAAACTCTGTTTCCCCCCACTGAATCTTCTCCCACTTGTATTTTTTGAGCCAGAGCCTGGTTATAGGGGGGTAAGAATAAATGGACCAAAACGTTTTCTCCGCTTGGTGCCTACCATTTCAGACCATACCAATCCCAAGAGATACATATTAAAATTTTCATTTTACAGATGGGAAAACTAAGGCTACGGTCACCTGACATTACATCCTTGCAGTCTGATGCCAAAGCCCATCTTTTGATCACAATGAATACCTCTTCCCCCACCATTTACGATACAAGTGAGAAACTTAGAAGTTAGCACAGACGACTTCCCCTTCCTTCTTTCTCATATCTACTTGTTCACTTACTCTCGCTAATTTTCACTCTCAAACATCTTGCTCCAATCCCACTGCGATTGTCTTGGTTTATTAGGGCTTCATGATTCCCTCCCTGGTCTTAGGAAGATTCTCCTAACTGAACTCTTGGGTACCTGTTTCCCCGGTGACCCACATACACATACACCCTATAATACACTATACTAGGACCTGAATGAACTTTCTAAAAAACTCTAGCCTGTTCATATCCCTTGTTTAAAATTTTCAATGGTTCAACAGTCTCTGCTCTCTAAGGTCCAAACTCCTTATGGCAAAAAAGGCTCTTTATTATCTTGTCTCTACAATCTTTTCACTTATCTCCAATCATTCGCTTTACAACCCGCAAGACCCTGACAGTTCTCAATTCAATTTAACAAAATGTTTCTTGAGCCCCTGTTCTGTGCCAGGCACTGCCTTCACTGTGGAGACACGGCAATGAACAAGACAGAGATACCCTTGCCTCATGGAGCGAAGAGTCTGAAACGGACCTTAAACAGGTAATTACCTGCAAGATGAATAGTACAGAAGAGCAAGCACAGGAGCACGTGGCAGCAAATTGCATCAGGGAGCGTGTGACATTTAAAATGAGACAGAGAGAGTGGCTTGAGTTAGTCTAGCAAAGATGAGAAGGGAACCCCAAGCGGATAGGCATTACTAACTCTGTGTGTGCATACCGCCTTGGACGTATCTCCATGCAATTTCCTACATTGCACTGGGCTGGTTATCTCCGTGGTCTGCCCACACTGAAGGCTTCTTGAGCACAGGGTCAATGCGCTAGTCACAGTTTGTAACCTGGTCAGCTACTAGGCATGGCACGCCTGAGTGTTCCAATGTCTGCTGGTGACAATGGTGACGATATTAGGCACCTTCTGTCTGATATTACTGTGACATGTTGATAAATTACTGATAAATTTTTACAATCCTCCACAATAGGTAATATATTTATTTTTACAGATAGAGACACTAAGGACCAGAGAAATAAAACAAGTCTCCAAAATTAAAGAACTAGCCAATAAGATGAGGTCAGATCTAAGCCCAGGTCTATGTGACTTCACACGTTCCATTCCACTACAACACGCTGCAGCTAGTGCTTAAAGCACATTGGGACGATAATCCAGCTATGCTGGATGTTGAATACCAGGAAAGACAGACATTCTTGTTACCACTTTGTTAATAATTTAGTCCTCCATACCACTTGGGAGTGAGTGTCAGTCTATTCCCTAGGGTATTTTTCATCTCTGGGTACATGGAAAAAGCCCAGTTTCTGTTATAAGGCTGAGGACCAGATCATCATAAGTAAACCACGTCTTTGCCAACTAGCAAGCAGCCTTTCCCTACCAAATCTGTGCTTTTACTGTCAAGAGCTCCTTCTGTCAAACTTCACCTGGTGTTAGATGCTACAAAGAAGAGTTGAGACTGAGGCTTAAGGAAAGGCCATTACACTGGGTCCCTGGTGAAGCGGAGAGGAGCAGTCAGGAGAGCAGAGAGGGTGTGAGCCAGACTGCAAGGGACCAAGGCGTGAGAAGACGGCGAGTGAGCAAACTGTAGCAGCAGGTAACACGTGCGGCACAATGGTGATATTAGCAGGAATAAGAGAGAAGGTATTTGCTAGAGCTGAAGGCACAGCAAAGTGCTGTAGACCAGAGGGAAAGAGACAGCAGAGAAGGAGAGATTCTAGATGCAGTTAAGGTGAGAGAAAGTCTCAGAAGACGTAAAGAGGTCCACTTTCAGCCGAGGGGGTGGGTGTGGGCTCAAGGGCATGGGGGGAGGGTTTAGCTCTGGCAGGGTGATGGACCCCTGTCACTAACAGATGAGACAAAGGGGGAAAGTGGAGAACCACCGTGGAAAGGTTTTGGGATCAGACAGAACTGGAATCCCCAGTATTAAAGGAAGATTCCAGTTTTCCTCAGTTGCTCTCCTGAAGACTGCAGCAGAGATGTTAGTAACCGCAGCAGAGATGTTAGTAACTGCAAAATGTCAAATCCCGAGAACTGGGTTTGGGGGAATGTCTGAGTGTAACTTTGGACAGAGAGATAAAGCAGTGAAGCAGTGAATTCTAAGCGCCTGCCAGTGGCCATGGCTAGAAGGCTAGAGCGCACCATGTAATGTGGAAAAAGGAACAGAATCTGATATCCTATGGACTGTGGGGATCTGAACAGAGAAAGAAGGAGGAAACTAGAGGGAAGATGAGTAGAAATACACAGTTTTGTTCTTATATTCATTGGGCCTAAGCTGCATAAATACAGAATTTGTTCTTCCTTTGTTGCTGAGAAGACCCCAAGAAAAGCAGGTCGGAAACTATAAATAAACTTGGGTTGTTGTCTGGGTGGGTAGATGGATGGGTACATGGTAGATGGATAAAAGGAAGGATAGAGAGATGGGTGGAAAAGCAAATAGAGGACTGAGACAGGGAAGAACAAAGTACAGAAAGATTATTACATTGAAATACTTCAGATATGTCCCCCGACTAGGAGAGCATCATACTGCTCGTTGGGTAGACGAGGAGACAGGAAATATTTTGACCTGTCCTCTGACTTTCTGATTTGGCCAATATGAGGAAAGAGAGTTAGGGAGGGGCAAGGAGACGTTTTCTCTGAATGCGTTTATTTAGAGAGACCTAAGAGTAAGAGGTTCGTGCAAGAAACACTTTTTACAGAGCAAGTAGTGGGGAGAAGCACCAAAGACTCTTTTGGCTCCACAGGTGAATCAGGGAGCCTCAGCCATCAGACACCACGTAAAGGAAAACTGGTACCAAACCCACAAGCAACACAGATGAGAGAAGATGAAGGCTCTTCTTGAAGCAAAACGGAAAACCAACACTGAGATGAGCAGGAACTGATATTAAGCTGAAATTACAGACATGGCACCAAATGAGCCCAAGGATTTAGTTTTAAATTTTTGTTCCATATGTGATGGACTTAAGTTTGTAATGGATTTGTAGACAATTAATACTCCCATATTTGTCCTGCTATGCTTCACTTTTTCAACTTCTATTTTTATTTTGATGGAGAATTCATATATGTGTTTCTGGAAATTCATATTTTAGTGTGAACATCTGAACTATTTCTTACACATTAGCCACACCAGGAGAATTTCATTTTCAGGAAAACAAAGTCATTCTTATTTGGGATAATTAGAAAAAGAGGGAAGGTAGGAATTTGGGGGGGAAAAAGTTCTGAGATAAAGTCAGGGATAGAGAAGGAAAAATATTTTTATAACAAAACTGTACAGAATATCTATATGCTTATAATTCCCAAGTTTGGTGTTCTACCTGGCATCTCAGTTTAGATTCATATATCCAGTTACCTCATTCAGTTACCTCACACACTTACGTAACACATCCAAGACTGAGATTCTGGGCAGGGAGGGAATAGCTCAGTGGCAGAGTGCATGCTTAGCATGCACAAGGTCCTGGGTTCAATTCCCAGTCCCTCCATTAAAATAAATATCCCTCCATTAAAATAAATAAATAAACCTAATTGTCTCCCCTCTCCAAAAAAAGACTGAGGTTCTGATCTGCTCTTCCAAACCTACTCTTCCTATAGCTGCCCCCATCCCTAATAATATCAACTTCATTCTTCTAATTGTTCAGGCCAAAAAATTGCAGAGCAATCTTTGGCTTCATATTTTGTTTCACACTCCTCAACTGATCCATCAACAAATCCTGTCCTCTCTGTCTTGAAAACATGTATCTGGAATCAGACTCTATCCCAACAGCCTCCTTGCTGGTCTCCCTGTCTCCATCCTGGCCCTCCGTTGGCCTGCTCTAAACACAACAGCCAGAGGAATACTTTTAGAACATGTTGTACCATGTCACTTATCTGCTTATCACCTTCCCATAACATCCCATTTTCCTCAGACTGCAAGCCTTATCATGGTCCACAAGGACCATCACCCAGCATTTGCACTTCTGCCCTCCCTCTGGAATGCTCTCCGCTCAGACTCTCCATATCCACATGTACTTCCCTCATTCCCCGTAAGTCTTTGTTTGTCACCTTCCCAGTGATGTCTTCCTGGTTACTCCATCTAAACTGCCAACTTCCCTCGGCCCCATTTTCTACCCCCTGGCACCCTCTGCCCCTCTCCCTGATTTATTTTTCTCTATAACATGCACCCTCACCTGAAATTTATCTGGTATTTACTTATCTGAGTATAGTCTGCCTACTTTCACTACATTTGCGAGTGATATGAGAGCTGGACTTTTTCTCTGTTTTGTTCATTGCTGGATCCTCAGTCCCTTGAACAGTAAACAGTAGGCACTCAATAGGTATTTGTGGGAGAAAGGAACGAACAAATGAATGAATGAACTAACCAAGGGCTTATAAATACATTCCAGTAAGTGTCCGTGGAGCAGTAAATTTAGGAACAGTTGTTGGAGGTGAACTCAGTAATTCCTGAACAATAAATTCAGAAAAGCGTCACACGTTAAGAGAAGCATAAGACCCAAGCAAAAAAGACTGCTTAGTAACATATCTATAAACACACGAGCACAGACAGGTGCACATATGCAAAATGAATTTACATGTTTCTACGGAAACTGCCAAAAAATTTTTCTATAGAACAAGACACAGTCACTAGAAACCAATGATACAATTTCAGTATTACTAGTTATAGTATGTAAAAGGTCACTGAGCTTACCTCTGTTGAAGGTGCTGTCTCTGTTGTTTTATTTAGCTTAGTAAATATAACACTGTTTGGCAGTTCATAGATTTGCTTCCTCTCTTGGCTCCCCAATCATATTTTCCCCCTTAGGTGCCAAGTTATTTAATTTCAAATTTTCTTACAATAGCAATTATCAGGATCCAAACCCCTAAGCTGCAGAGAGACTTATGTATTCCTTTCTAAGCCTTATAATAAATGACATCTGAATTTATTCTCATTTATTCTTAAAACAAATATCTGAATGAGTATCTCCAATGTTGGAGTTCATGATCCTTCCATTTGTACAGCTTCGAGTGAGAGTTCATGCTGGCAAGATTTCATCTCTCCTCAACTCCTTGAGATAGTAGACAATGTCACTATTATTTCCTTTTACCAAGTATAAATTAGATTAATATCCATAAAAGCAAATGTAAGGGAATAGCAAAACAGATTCAAAGAAAGCAATAAGAAGGAATTAATAAAGATGAGGAACAATTTATGAACTAGAAAAGAAATATACAATAGAGAAGATCAATAAACAGGAGTTGGTCATTTGAATGGCCAATGTCAATAAAATTGACAAGTCACAAATGTGACTGATCAAGAAAAAGAAAAGGTGTAAATAGACCACATGAGGAATGAAAAAAGGGGACATCAGATAATTAACAGAGAATGAGAATATTATGAGCTACTTTGGGCCTATATATTTGATAATTTATATTAAGTGGACACATCCCCAGCTTATATTAAACTAATATAATTTTGATTCTAATATTTCATAAGGACCAGAGATAAGAAAGGTAAATCATGGCCAAACTCACTCATTAAAAACGTTGATGCAAAAATTCTTCTTTTTTCCAGTTTTATTAAGTAGAATTATTATAGTTTGACCACATGTACACATTATATTTCATGTAAATACATATAAAGAGTATACTGTACATTTTTTTAGCTTTCATATATGTACTAATTATTGTCTCTAAGAACAGATTAGATCTTTAGCTTTTTAAACTTACATAGTTATCAATGGAATAAAGCCAACTACAAAATAATAATCAGCAGAATGCAGTAATTCAATCATAAAGGACAGTCAAATGTGCTTACACATATCCAAGAAATCAAAATAATAATTAGTTCATTTGTGTCATTATTATTATTGTTATTATTTTTTAGATTCTTCATATAAATGATGTCATATGGCATTTTTCTTTCTCTTTCCAGCCCACTTTACTTTGAATAACACTCTTCAGGTCCATCCATATTGCTGACAATGGCATTATTTTATTCTTTTTCACGGCTGAGTAGTGTTCCATTGTACATATGTACCACATCTTCTCTATCCAGTCATACGTTGATGGACATTTGGGTTGTTTCCATGTCTTGGCTATTGTAAATAGTGCTGCTGTGAACACTGGGGTGCATGTGTCCTTTTGAATTTTATTTTTCTCTGGATATACACCCAGGAGTGGGTTTGCTGGATCATGTGGTAGGTCTATTTTCAGTTTTTTTTAAGGAACCTCCATACTGCCCTCCATAGTGGCACTGATGTGAAAATTCTTAGGAAATTATTTGTAAGAAAAAATCCAACAGTGTTTGAAGAGGATAATGATGCATTATGATCAAATGAGGTTAATACCAGTTTGCAAACTTAACATTTGATAATCAAAGGAATTCTCAGCAAGCTAGAATTAGGAGGGAAATTCCTTCACCTGACAAGGGATGTCTATAAAAATCCTAGAACAAATGTCATATTTAATGGTAAAATGTTGAAATCTTTCCCTTTGAAATTGAGGAATAGTTGAGGGTGGTTGCTATGACCACTTCCATTAAATCTTGTACTGGAGGCCCTAGATAATACAGCCAGAATGGAAGTTTTTAAAGGGATTAGAAAGGAAGAAATAAAGCTCACTGTTTCTAAATAATATGATTGTGTAAACAGAAAAATAATTTTAAATCTACAGAGATAAATTATTCTAATAAATTATTAGAATTAACATAAATGTGGGAAGTTCTTACATAAAAATCAATATACAAAAAACAATTGAGAGAGATCAATAAAGATTTTAATATTTAAGGGGATATGCCATATTCATGGGTTGGAGGCCTCAATAATGTCAAATTAATAAATTCTGTCTAAATTTACTTACAGATTTAACTGTATCCCAGTTCAAATCTCAACAACTTACTCTGGAATAAGTCAAGAACATAAAATTCGTATGGAAATGCAAAAGGCTTCAAGAATCCAAGACACTTTGAAAAAGAATTATTGGGATGTCTTGCTATGTCAGGCACTAATACATTATAAAGCTATAATAATCAAGATATTGTGGAATTGGTGCAGAGGTAAACAAACAGACCAATGGAAGAAACTAGAAAGCACCAAAACAGACCCTTACGTGTATGGACACGTGATACATGACAGAGGTAGCAAAGTAGAGCAGTAGAAAAAGGACATGTTTTTCAATTAATGATACTGAAACTGGATGTTCATATGTGAAAAATTGTATGGATTCCTATCTCATACAATATGCAAATAATAATTATGAATGGATTAAAAAACTAAATGTAGAAGACAAAGCTACAAAGATTTTATGAGATAATATAGGAAAATGTATTGAGTACGTCGACGTAGAAAAGGATTTCTTAATCAAGACACTTAACAAATACTAACCATAAAGGAAAACGTCATAAATTCTACCACATTAAAATATTTACCAAAGACAACATAAAAAAACCTGAAAAGACGCCAAAATCCTCACCAAAATTTTAGCAAATAGAATCCAACAACACATAAAAAAGATTATACATCATGACCAAGTGGGGTTCATCCCAGGGACATAGGGCTGGTTCAACATACGCAAATCAATCAGTGTAATACATCACATCAACAAGAGAAAGGACAAAAACCACATGATCATCTCAATCGATGCAGAAAAAGCATTTGATAAAATTCAACACCCATTTATGATAAAAACTCTCGCCAAAGTGGGTATAGAGGGAACATATCTCAACATAATAAAAGCTATATATGACAAACCTACAGCCAGCATAGTACTCAACGGTGAAAAACTCAAAAGCTTCCCACTAAAATCTGGGACAAGACAAGGATGCCCACTATCACCACTCCTATTCAACATAGTCCTGGAAGTCCTAGCCACAGCAGTCAGGCAAGAGAAAGAAATAAAAGGGATCCAAATTGGAAAAGAAGAGGTAAAAGTGTCATTATATGCTGATGACATGTTACTATATATAGAAAACCCTAAAAGGTCCACACAAAAGCTACTAGAGCTGATTGAAGAATTCAGCAAGGTAGCAGGTTACAAAATTAACGTTCAAAAATCAGTTGCATTTCTTTACACTAACGATAAATCAACAGAAGAAGAAAGTAAAGAAACAATCCCCTTTAAAATAGCACCCAAAGTAATAAAATATCTGGGAATAAATCTAACCAAGGAGGTGAAAGAATTATACACAGAAAACTATAAACCATTGATGAAGGAAATTAAAGAAGACTTTAAAAAATGGAAAGATATTCCATGCTCTTGGATTGGAAGAATCAATATTGTTAAAATGGTCACACTGCCCAAGGCAATCTACAGATTTAATGCAATCCCTATCCAATTACCCAGGACATATTTCACAGAACTAGAAAAAATCATAATAAAATTCATATGGAACCATCAAAGACCTAGAATTGCCAAAGCATTACTGAAGAGAAAGAAAGAGGCTGGAGGAATAACTCTCCCAGACTTCAGACAATACTATAGAGCTACAGGCATCAAGACAGCATGGTATTGGTACCAAAAGAGACATACAGACCAATGGAACAGAATAGAGAGCCCAGAAATGAACCCACAAACTTTTGGTCAACTCATCTTTGACAAAGGAGGCAAGAATATACATTGGAATAAAGACAGTCTCTTCAGCAAATGGTGTTGGGAAAACTGGACAGCAGCATGTAAAACAATGAAGCTAGAACACTCCCTTACACCATATACAAAAATCAACTCAAAATGGATTAAAGACTTAAACGTAAGACAAGATACAATAAACCTCCTAGAGGAAAACATAGGCAAAACATTATCTGACATACATCTCAAAAATTTTCTCCTAGAAGAAATAAAAGCAAGAATAAACAAATGGGACCTAATGAAACTTACAAGCTCCTGCACAGCAAAGGAAACCAGAAATAAAAGAAGAAGAAAACCTACGGAATGGGAGAAAATTTTTGCAAGTGAAACCGACAAAGGCTTGATCTCCAGAATATATAAGCAGCTCATACGACTCAATAAGAAAAAAATAAACAACCCAATCCAAAAATGGGCAGAAGACCTAAACAAGCAATTCTCCAAGGAAGACATACAAATGATCAAAAAGCACATGAAAAAATGCTCAATATCACTAATTATCAGAGAAATGCAAATCAAAACTACAATGAGGTATCACCTCACACCAGTCAGAATGGCCGTCATTCAAAAATCCACAAATGACAAATGCTGGAGAGGCTGTGGAGAAAGGGGAACCCTCCTACACTGCTGGTTGGAATGCAGTTTGGTGCAGCCACTATGGAAAACAGTGTGGAGATTCCTCAAAAGACTAGGAATAGACTTACCATATGACCCAGGAATCCCACTCCTGGGCTTGTATCCAGAAGGAAATCTACTTCAGGATGACACCTGCACCCCAATGTTCATAGCAGCACTATTTACAATAGCCAAAACATGGAAACAGCCTAAATGTCCATCAACAGGTGACTGGATAAAGAAGAAGTGGTATATTTATACAATGGAATACTACTCAGCCATAAAAACCGACAACATAATGCCATTTGCAGCAACATGGATGCTCCTGGAGAATGTCATTCTAAGTGAAGTAAGCCAGAAAGAGAAAGAAAAATACCATATGAGATCGCTCATATGTGGAATCTAAAAAACAAAAACAAAAACAAACAAACAAACAAAAACAAAGCGTAAATAAAGGACAGAAATAGACTCACAGACAGAGAATACAGACTTGTGGTTACCAGGGGGGTGGAGGGTGGGAAGGGATAGACTGGGATTTCAAAACTGTAGAATAGACTACACTGTATAGCACAGGGAAATATACACAAAATGTTATGATAACTCACAGAGAAAAAAATGTGACAATGAGTGTGTATATGTCCATGAATAACTGAAAAATTGTGCTGAACACTGGAATTTGACACAACATTGTAAAATGATTATAAATCAATAAAAAATGTTAAAAAAAAAACCTGAAAAGATGGTTTTTGCCATAGAATGGGTAAAGATAACCGCCAACATATAAAACCAATGAAGACCTCATATCCAGAATATATAAAGAAATCCTATACACCACAGGAAAAAGACACTCCCAGAGAAAACTGGATAGGAACCTCACTGGCATCACAGGAAATCCAAATGGCCAGTAAAGACATGAGCATATGGATCATATCAGTTATTAAGCAAATGCAAATTTTATATCACAGTGAGAAATTACTATACTCCTTCCAGTTTGGCAGAAGGTAAAAATTCCACTCATACCAAGCACTGACAAGGATGTAGAGCACAGGAACTCCAATACTGCTGATGAGAATGTCAACTGGTCAACCATTATGGAAGTACCTTGGCATTATCTCAGAAAGTTACAGATATGCATAGTCTTTGACCCAGGAGCTCCACTTCCAAGTATATACCCTGAAGAAATGCAGGCTATATACAGCAAGATATGCATTCAAGACAGTTCACAGCAGCATTGTGCATAATTGCCAAAAATGGAAACAATTCTATATTAGTTAAGGTGGCTGCTATGACAATAACCAATGAAATCTCAGGGACAGCTTGATAATATAGAAGTTTATTTCTTCCTCTCATACTAGCTCAATGTGGGTGTTCCTAGTCAGGGGCTTTCTTGGACAGCTCTCATCCTAATGGTGACCTAGGAACCCCCAGCGTTTCTCTATCTTGTGACTCTACCACCTTCCACACACAGCTCCCGCGGGCACCCACAGGTCAACTCTGGTCTAGATGGATAGGTAGGATCAGGGCAGATCATACGTGGGAGGTTCTTATGAACCAGGCCAGAACCCATATCCATATCTTACCAGAAGGGAGGCTGGGAATTGTAGTCCAGATGTTCCCAGGGAAGTAGAAGTACTCAGAAGAAAACAAGGGTGGCGCTTTGCTATGAATCTCTGCCACAAACTGAAATATCCCTCAAAAATAGGATGGATAAATTGTGATATATTCATACAATGGGATGCAATCTGGCAATGGAAGTGAACAAACTACCCCTACACACAGCCACGTGAATGAATCCAACAAAAATAATGTGGAACAAAGGAATCCAGACCCAAAAGATACTTAGAATGTGGTTTCATTTCTATCTCTATCTATATAAATATATACAGTTCAAAATAAACAAAAACTGAACTACATAGTTTAGGGAGTACACATAGCTAATAAAAGTAGAAAGAAAAGCAAGAGAATTGTTATAAAAACAGTTGGGATAATGCCTCTGGGGGAAGGAGGAATTCGTGGTTGGGAAGGCAGACTGCAGTGGTTATATAGGGGTTTATGCCCTTCTCACATGCATCACATTTTACATCCACGATGTAAGTTCAAAACACATGTGTTTTCTACCTTAGCATAAGAGAAACATGCTATTTGGTACAGAGAAAAGCACTTTCCCTGAGGCTGGAACACCATTGCCCTCTAGCAAGCCAAGCTCCACTGTCTCCACTCCTAGAAACTGAACACCATCCAGACCTCATTTTCTCTGATTTACCATTTTGAAGAGGAAGAAAAATCTGTGCTACCATTTGACATAATTGCCAAACACCCAATTTTGTCCCTGTAGGTCACTACGTAAACGCTTTATCTGCTGTTGTCTCCTGTAATTACTACCCCTTTCCTGAGTTGATGAACAGTGTTATCTGCAATCCTCTAGTTCTGCAGCTACCAAATGCCATTTTGTGACCAGCGTTACTACTCCTCTCATGATCTCTTTATCTCTGTTTCCTATGGTAACTTGTAAATTCCAGTGACTCATATCTCTCTTGTTCCAGACACTTAACTTTCAAATCTGTATTTTCCACTCTCCAGTGCACAATTGGTTTTATATTCTGTTGCGTCTCCCTTTCATCATCCTTGAGTTCTACAGCTGGGAAAAGCTTTCGTCCCGTTACCCAGCCCTGAACACCTTTGTTTTTCCATTTCACACACTCAGGGATCCATTTTTTGACACTGACTCAAACACTTGGCTTTTGAAGGTAGATAATTTGAAGTATTCCCATGTCTCTCGCCTTGCATAAAAGGCATTTGTCCTGGTGTCCTTCAGCAGAAACTTTTCTCTGCCTCCTACTGAGATATCCAAAGGGTTGGTTGGCTTCCAGCCCTGGGTTCCAGTGATGGTGGCATTTTAGTGGCAAGATTCCCACTACCTCTTGATGGTGAAATGGATTGGAATGAAAGGTTCAGTGCAATGGAAGTAAGGCAAGGATCCTGGAGTTGCTTCCCCTTGGTTTCATCCCGAAAAAGCCCCAACTTCACCTTTCTGCTAACTTGTCAGCCCCAAGGTTCAACCAGGTTCTACAAAAGTGGGGCCTGGAAGGTCTTTTTTTTTTCCCTCTTTCTTATTTATAGTAGCAACTGCTTTTTCTCTTTTACTCACCCTCAGGAGGAATATCTATTTGTGACAGCAGCCTAAGACGGAAACATTTTGGGGGGTATTTCTTTTCTGTTTTCCCTTCCTGAGTCAAATGAAGGAGGCCTGAAAGCTGGTTTTGAACTCTGTTGAACTCTGACTGTGTTAGTGCAATTTATAGGTACACTCTCAGAATTATCTCTTTCAAGAAAAAGAGCCAGTGGTAGAACTAACACTCATAAACCTAATAGTAAATAAATGAGCAGGCCCAGAAGTTGTGAAACAATACAGAAATCATCAAATCAGATGTAATTTACTATTTGCTATTTTCCAATAGTTTGTCATATGACTGGGCTACTGTTCATTTCAAGGGTTTCACCTTCAGATTCAAGGTTCCTAGTCAGGCAGATGTTGTTCAGGGCATTTTGGGAGAAGAATCACTTTGCAGTTAAGTGTGATTTTATGCAGGGCTTCCCCACAGCTGGCCCCTCCCCCACCTCTTTCTATTGTAAATTACCTGAGACCAGCCTATGGTAAAGAATCGGGGGCTATTTTGACTTTAAAATAAGTCGTTTTTTTTTTTTTTTTAATGGCACTTACTGTTTTCAGAAACAAATTGCCAAAAATCAATTCAATCTAAAATGTTTCAGTTTAGTACTTTGGGCATTTCCAAAGATAATTTAAAATGTCAGAGCTGTTTGAAAAAAAAAAAGCCAGATTCAAAACTGTGCCAACTTAAAAAAAAAAAAAGGAAGAATTGTGTTGCACCTACAGATTTCAAGCATTAAAATGACATGATTTTTAATCCTTCCCATGTTAGCATCTTTTGTTTATGCATGACTTAAATGAAAAAAATTTATTTTTATATCCTATATAATGAAAATATTTTCCATGGAAAAATACGAACATTTCCCACTAACAGAATGTAGTGATTATATATTGTATAAAGATTTATCTAACTTATCAGATACTTGGCATTTTGACAGTGCTCTGAATCCTCAAAGATTGCTTGAAGGCAAAGTAATTTTAAAAGAATTGTATAAGTAATAATTAAAATATCCTTGTGGAAAATTTTTAAAAAGAACTACCCCCTACTCAAAGCATATAACTTTTTAAAGAAGTATTTTCTTTATAAAGGAGGATAAATAGGATTATTTAAATGATGTTTCATACATCAGCTACAGTCAGGAAACGATAAATCAAGGCTACCACCCATCAGATTCTCAAATGAGGCACACACACACATACACATATTTAACCGATATGCTGGCAATTCTCACTTTAAATTGTCTGGATTTTCCTGGCTCATCTTATATGTTGAATAATAATATAAAGTGTTTTGAGTGGCAATTGCTACTTTATATTAATGGTTGATTCCTTGTACAAATAATGCTTTTTAGGAAGTCTTACTATTTAAAGGGGAAAAAGGGTTGAAGGAAGAACATTCACTTTTTTCCTTATGTTCTTCTAAAAGCGTGCTGTCTGATTTAAAAAAAAAGTTAAAGATGTCCTAAAGTACAATAAATCGTAAAATAAAATTTAAATATCAGTAGGGTACTTGAGGGTTGGGGAAGGGAATACGTGGGTAGGGCTGAGGTGGGGGAGGGGAAAGGGCTTAGCAGCTGGTCTTCCTTCAGAGAAATAAGGCAGGTTGATATATTTTTCATGCTCCCCCAAAGCCTCCAGCTTCTGCTCACCAGCAACCCCAGAATACAGACTTTCTCCCCTCTGATCCCCACGTCCAGTGCTCTTGTTCCTCCCATCCTGCGGGTTGGTGCAACCAGCTCGGGGTTGTGCCCTAAATACTGGAAAGTCACAAATCACTAGTTCAAATGGACCCGCTTCTTCAAAGGACAGAGTGGGGAGTGGTGAGGGAAGAAGGAGGAGAGATGCTTAAAGTGATTTACGACCCCCCTAGGAGAGAGATTTTGGCACCTGGACCATTATGCTGGGACAAGGATCTGGCAAGTAACAAGGGACACTGAAATGTACGAGGGGCCCATGAGGATGGTTCAGTCTTCCCCGGATTAGTCAGGCATTTGATATAAACAAGTAAACAACAAAATCACCTCCATCACAGCCCAAAACGTCTCTTTCCTCTTTCACTCTCTTTCCTTTTTTTTTTTTTCCAAAGAGTGAAAGGGACTAGAGATTAGAAAAAAAGAGGTCTTGTGTATTCAAAGTGCTAATTCAGAACTTCTTTCTCTAATGCACTCATGAAACATTTTAATTGTCTGACTTTGCATTCAAAAGCCTTGTTTGCAACTCCTAATTGCAGGCTGCTTTGAACAAATAATTGAAATGCATGACTTGTGGGGCCTGCTTAAACAATTATAATGTGCTTTGCTGCTAGGTGCCGGTCCCCCTCCCACCGCTGTCCCTTTTTGCATAATGACGAGCAGCCGGCTTGATATTTGCAGGCAAGTTAAAACCTTGCTAATTTGCCGCACTGCAATCTGGGGTGGTGGCAGTGGCTGTACCTGCATTAGTGCTTGCCACAGCAAAAATGGCTCTAATAGTTCAACTGAATGTTAAGAAGACCTTTTCATTTTCTGCTGAGAGAAATCCCACTGGGGTTTTGTTTTCAAAATACAAATCTTTCACGTGCCTGTTAGTTTTGTATCTACACACAATTTATGGAGCTATTTCCTTGAAAGTGTTCCCCCACCTGATTTTAGCACTGTCTTCAACAAATAGGTTCCTTCTTTCCAGGGGGCTCAGGTTTAGAAAAGGAACAGAACTACCCAGATCCCAGGACCGCCCCAAGACAGGCTACAGCCAGCAGCTGAGGACCACACACAGGGGCGCTGCTTCTGAAAAGGGACTGTGACTCTTGCGTTTAGGGTCTAGAACATGGCGCCAGATGTGCCCCCATCTAGCCTCCCTGTCAGGAGTCAGAGGCTTCAGGAAACTAAGATTGTGACCCCTCGTGTTCTGAACATTGAAATTTTGTTTTTATTTACTGAAATTATAGCAAAATATATATAACACAAAATTTACTATCTTAACTCTTTTTAAGTGTCCAGTTCAGTGGCGTTAAGTACATTCACATTGTTGTGTGACCATCACCACCATCCATCCACAGATCTCTTTTCATCTTGCAAAACCGAAACTCTGTACCCATTAAACTGTAACGTCCCATTCCTTCCCCCGCCCCCCACTCCCTCCAAGCCCCTGACAGTCACCTTTTTATTTTGTGGCTCTGTGAATTTGACTACTCTAGATTGAGCATTTTTTAAAAATCTTACAAGTTTTAAGACTAAAAAGATAAACATTTTACTCTTTACGATTCCTTCTATTGGAATCATCTGGTTCAGTAATTCGCAATTCTCAAATTACCTTATTTATTTCTGTTTAAGATGTTGGATGGGGGAATGCTTAGCAGATTGAAAAAAGTAGATTGAAAAATTCACTATATTAAGACCTCAATTCTGCCTCCTAAGAAGAGCACTAAAGATGACTTGTTTGTTCCCAGGTACTTCTCAGATGCCCCAGTGGTCCTGGCAGGTGATTACAGTCAGAGGAGGGAGCCTCCAGGCACCGTGCTTTCTGTTTCACTAGTTCTAAGTGCTCACAGTGACCTGTGAGATCGGTATTGTCTCTCTTTCACAGATGGGGAGATGAAGCTCAGAAAAGCTGTGTGAGTTGCCCAAAGTCACACAGCGACTCTGTAGGGAGACTGGGATTCAAGCCCAGTCACTGAGACTCAAAAGTTCTTTTCAAGTCACTGAGCAGCACAGCAGGAATGATCTACAGGAAGTGGTGCTTCAAAGACATTGGCTGTTTGGCAAGGGGAGCAGGGATTAACACCAGCTCGTCCCAGGACACAGGTGTAACATGTGTGCGGGATTGAGGGAGGGGAATTCCTCATCATTGTTATGAATACCCCACATCCTGCCTGCACTAGGCTGCACCCAGCAGGTGGTATTAGAACCCTCGTTGAGAATCTCTGGCCTAATGTTTCTTGGTCTTAATCTCCAGAGAAGAGCCCAAAGATTCTCTTCATAACCCACTTCTGAGCTAGGAAAGCCATTTATCCCAGGAACAAAAGCTGGCCTCTACTGAGTGATTACCATGCACCATGCTTTGTGTGTGTTGCCTGCAAACGCAGGCAGCTGTGCTCTCAAGTTCACACACTTATCACTACCTAGACAAGTTCTCCTAACATAAAACGCAAGTAAAGGTGCAGAGCGCCACGCAACTCTGAACCTTCCGTGCAGAGCCTGTGCATGTGACCACTGGGATACGCTACCCCAAATGAGAGATGCTCTTTTATGTAATGGGTAGACTGAGCAGTCTGAAGTACATATTTGGGTCTTTCAAATTGTATAGCAATGAAAGAAACCATCAGCTTTGCTTTTCAAGTCTCTCCAGGCATCCACTAGAAAACAGAACTACAGGACCAAAAAAAAATTTTTAAATATGACCAGCCCCTACCTTGGTTGAGAACTTCTGTTTGAGTCATCTTGTTGGCTGAAGCACCACCTCCAATGTCCTTCTGCTCCCTAGAAGCCCAAATAAAAAAATTCAAATGTGTGCCCTGAAAAATCAGACGATGCAGACATTTATTACAGATTTCTCCAGAAAGGATTCATTCACAGTACCATAGTGAAGAGCCCTGACTTTGAAGCCTGAAAACTCAGGTTCAAATCCTGTGTCTGTCATTTATCAGCCGTGTGATTTGGGGCAAGTTACTTAACTTTTCTGGGCCTCAGTTTCCTCACTTGTAAAATGGGAATAACAACAGTACCTGCATCAAAGAGGGAGTTGAAAGGGTTATGTGAGTTAAGCACTGAACAAAGAGTACCTACTATTATAAGCTGAGATGTAATAAGGCCTTCAAAATTTTCTTGTCAGAAACATTTCACCAGATTTTAATCAAGCTTTTGCTTCTACTGGCAGGGCCTTAAACCCTACAAGAGGTAGAAGAATAAGATAAAAGATACAGGAGGAAAACATTCAGTTTCCGAATTGTGATACCGTCCACAGGACAAGAGGCCAGTATCTTCCTATTGGTTATTCTCCAACTATAATAAGTCTTCCAATCAGTCTAATGCATCCACATCTGCTACATGCCCACTGGTCATCACCGTAAGCCTGGGCACAGCAGGTCTCAGGCCCATTTCGTGGAGCGGGAGCTGACGCTCTGCCCAGGGAAGAAAGCCAGCTGCCTCGCCCCAACCTCACAGCTGGTGAAGTATGGAGGGGAGAACACAGCATCCTTCCCCCGGCATCTGTTTCTCTCAACTCCCCTTCTTCACCTCCGCCCCACCCCACCCCAACTACTGTGCCTCAGACGCTGAGATCATTTTGATTTGGCTTTTGGAACTGCTGTTAGGAGAGCAGCTGAAACAAAACAAACACAGAAAAACTGAAACCCACCCCACATCTCGGGTCTGATCTACCTTTTGTAGATTTGAGTCATTGGCTACCACCTGCTGAACTAGCTACCTGACGGCATCCTTGGGGGGCCAGGGCTGACTCAATTTGCCCCATTTGTCTGGTGAAGGAGGACACATTCAAAGGCAAACCTGCTCACTCAGCAGTTTGCTCTTGATTATTCACTCAGACTTTCAGGACTTATTTCATAAGTGTTACTGGAAGAATCTGATTCTGCGAATGTGGCCCTCTTGGCCCAGCACCTACTCCAATACCAGATGCAGCCAAGGTTTTAGACGTGTTTTCTGCTGAGGGTATCTTTTCATCATTTTTCATCTTCAAATATCGACCCAACCTGAAGGGATATCCATAGAGTTGGGAAATCTAAGTATCAAAGTGAATAGCTGACTATAGTGGATGGAAGCACAGTGAATACCTAAAAATCCAGGAGTCTATAATAACACTTGAAAAAGAGAAAGCAGACAAACGAATCCCCATCTGTTACTTATGGAGTAGGCTATGACACCAACTGTTTCCTAAGAAAACTGTAAATAACTATTTTAGGGTAACCATTAAAACCTCGTTGACGAGGTATGGTCTTCTTTATGGACAATTATTGTTAGTAAATGGAGAAGACATGATAAAATTAGAAAAAAAGAATCAACATTTTAGAATCCATAAAGAAATAATAGATTCAACCAAGGATCATCTATGGACAATAGGGTCGATGGGGAACTGAATTCACACAAAGTACTACACCCCACAACACACACACAGACACACACACACACACACACACACACACACCAGATTCCTCACTAGTCATAAGCGGAAAACGTGTAGCATCAGGCTGTGACATAAACTCACGATTCTTAGTACTACAAAAGCAGGATGGCCAGATGGTATGTACCTCTTGCAATATAAAGTACACAACACCACCTATGAAGTATTCTCATGAAAAATATCTCACCCACATCTGGTCACTGCCTTTAGACACATGAAATAAAGGAGGTAGAAAAACAAGATAAATGTCATCACAAGAGGAAAAAAATTCAGACAATTCAAGAATTATGATACATTCTACCGGTCTTGTATCACCAATAAATCAATGTCATGAAAATAGAGAAGAAACAAAGAGCTGGATCCTAGCATAGATAATCCACAAGAGTTAGAATTATGGAATTCTATCATTTTCTGGAAGCCGACTTTCTTTCTAGAACAGTGCCCATGGCAAGAAACATGCCATACTGGGCACTCAATACATATTTGTTAAATGAAAGAATGAAGAAGTAAGCAAATGAATTCCATAGATTCACTCAAAGAAGCTCAGAGGACTGAATGCGGTGCTCAAGGACAGGCAGCTGGTCAGAGGCAGAGCTGGGACGAAAACTGGATTAAAGCCTCTTCCCATAATCCGTTATTTCTGTCTTTTCATGTAAAATTGAGTTCTAGATTTTTAGAAACCTTGAGAGACACAGCAACCAAATGTGGTACCCAGTTGGATCCCGGTTTGAATAAACCAGTTCAAAAGCACATTTTGAAGACAACTGAGAAATTGAACAGGGACTGGTGGCTAGATGACATAGAGGCACTTCTGACGACTGTGTCAGATGAGATAACGGCGTTGTGGTTACACAGGAAGTGGTCTGTCCTTATCGTCTGGAGATGCATACCAACATTTTGCAGGGTAAAAGTCATGACACCGTACTTCTCTTTAAAATACTCCAGCACAAAGAACTTGATGGAGCGTTAATGGTAATATGTTAATAACTGGAACTACTAAATCTAGAAAATGGGTACATGGGTATTTATTAGGCAATTCTTTCATTTATTTGAAAATGTTCATAATAAGACAGAAAGTTGACTGTCTGGTGGATAGACAGACAGATAGATGGAGAGATACTCAGCCAACAAAAGCCTGGAATTCTTTCATTTCTCAATGTTTCTCAATTTTACCTAATTAGGATATGACTGATACAAAGAATTTCTAAAACAGCTCTTTTTTAAAGAAACTTAAAATTAATACTATCTTAATTCTTAATAGTGGAAATAATTGTATCCTTGCACACCTTCAAATCACATGCATTTGGAGAGCACGATGTCTCAAATAAATAGTTTCAAAACCACTGAAGTCTCCAGAAATATTTAAGATGTGTTTATCAAACAGTGTGTTGGAAATATCATTCCTCATGATGTTTCATTATGAAAAACCGAAGGGGGAAGATGCCAAGGACAAGTCAGTTTAGTAAACCCCGGACTATAGCAGACTCGAGTTTTCTGCTGATGATAAATCTGAGAAGCATGTGGCCCTCAATTAAAGGATTTTGCATCACATTTGAACAGTAATTCTAAAAGGGTATCACAGAGAGGGCTAGCAACTGGCTTCTGCTTAACATTATGCTGACCCCAAAGAATTCCGCTATTTGACAATTCGGGATGGGGGTGGGATGGAGAGAGAGCTCCTCCTTCCTTCCTACCTATTTTATCCTGTGTACACCTCCAGGTTTACCTGCAGAAGGGGAAACATCTGTCCACGTGGCTGCAGCAATCACGCCCTACCTGCTTAGTGCCAGGACATCCCAAATTGTGAGACCACAAATGTGGACATGAGAGAGCATCCATGAGACCTTTGGTTCGTCGCTATGTGAGTGTCAGGAACTAAAATGAACATGAGAAAAACCAGCAAGATGATGACGGAATGAACACTATGTTTGGAACTGGCAGACCTGGGTTTTAGTCTCAATTCTGACTCCAGCTGACTACCTGGCCTCAACACAGGACTTAGCCCTTTCTCCTCTATTAGATACCTGTTCATCTGTCTACTTCCTCAGGCCACAGATGTTTTTTGAGTAGCCAGGATATGCCGAGTACTGCACTAGGAAAACATGTCTGCTTCCAGAAACTGACTGACTTAAAAAGCCATGTAGATTACTCATCAATGATCCACTTCCCCTCTTCCCTCCGTTTGTACAAGTCATTGAGAACAACTGTAGGCACTTTTGAGAAGGCCAGATCTCAGCTAAACCGTAAGGAAACTTCTGGGTAAACAGAAACGACCAGCATAAAAATAATGCAGGAGTTCTCTCAAGATTTTAAAACTGATATCGTGTCCACACGAGGATGTACACCCTCCAGAGCAGAGGAAGGAAACCGGTGGCCCATGGCCAGTCCAGCTCTTGGTCGTGCTCTGTGTAACTTGCACAGGGCACCTGCTCAGATGCTTTTCCAATGGGGAAATATTTCTCCATACCACTGTCTTCAGCAAAAGGGGGAAAACCAGAGACAGAATTAAGAGCAACAGATGTCTTCAGGAAAAAGGTACTGAGCATACATTGGGACCTGCCCCGTTTTGGTTTTGGGGTTTGGGTTTGTTTTATTTTTTTAATATATACCTTATCTGACCTCTACAGCTATTGAGTTTGTGATGCTTCTAGACCAAAGACAAGTTTGTCTGTACCCTGACTCCCCTAAGGGAAGTTGTTTCCTAATACATGGGGCTGGTAGGAAAAGGGTGAAACAGAAGGTATTCAGAGGTTGCCCTCTTTCTGTAACTTTCCAGCCACTGCAGAGACAGACCCATCTCACACTCAGCACGGAGACACGCTGGGGATTATGTGGCTCAATCCTCTTCCCTGATATATGAAGAAATCAAGCCTCAAGGAAGTCAAGGACTTGACACAAGCCAGGCAGCTGAGCCGGAACAGGCTGAACCCCAGTGTTTTTTCCTCCTCTTTAAGATGCCTCGCCCTCAGGTGAAAGCGAAACTGCAACTTCTATTAAATCATGTTTTTTATCATCTCCGAGCACCACAATTTTAGACGTGTTGTTTCCACTCCAAATTGATGGTCTAAGTGAAATCTCTCTTCTGTCCTGTTAGGAGCCCAGAAAAATGAGCCCCCCAAGAGTAGGCCCATTAGCAGCGTGATTTGCAAAGCTTCTAGAGTTTACTAAGGGGCACTTCAGAGCGCCAGGTTCATCTCTCTCATGTCACCAGGGAGGCTCTGCTCTTGCAGGAATGTGACAAGTGCACAACAAGGGAACTGGGGTGAGCAGTAGAGTTCTGTGCTAAGAACATAGGCTTTGGAGTCAAACCAGACCTGGGGAGCCTGTTCTTGGACTCAGTTTCCCCTTCTGAGACACCCAACAAACTACAACACCCATTTCATACTGTCACTGTTGGAGTTAAATGAGATAATACATAAGATTATGCCCGGACACAGTAAGTACCAAAAAAGACACTCATTATCATCATGATAGCTAGGCAACCAAACGCACTATGTGATTGGACGGGTTTTCATTGTTTTTTTGCTTTACAGAGATCAGAACATCGTAATTTCCTTTCACAAGTTGTTTAGGTATTGAAATTCCAACAGAAATTTTGGGCAAAGGTTATAATGAAAAGAGAAATTTCCCAACATAAATCATCTTCTCCTTCTCCTTTTTTGTTTTGAATCATAATGGGACCTCAAACCAAGTTCAACTCTCATCAGGCACCACAGCAGGGCTGGCAGTCTCTTCTCCCTGTAGCCTGTCATACTGGTTGTGCTTACCAGTGCTGCATTCTTCTTCTGCTTTAATCACAGTGGGCACGGTGAGAATAAGGTAGCAACCACTGCCTTCCCCATTAGGTATACTAACTGCATAATTTCCGGAACAAACTCAGCCTTCACCAGCAGGAGTCCTTCAAATGTGCCCACAGTCCCTTCCCCAGCCAGCTCTCCCCTCTGATGGGTCCATGCCCGGAAGCTTAGAGCATAATAGTCCCAGAATGTTGGGGTGGCGGGGCACAGACTGGTGGGTCAATAAGTTGGGAAGCATCTGGTGGTGGAACAGGAAAGCACAGTCCTCTAATTTGAGCACATTTACAGTGCGGGAGCCTTGCACCCCACTTTAGATACATGGAACAGGAGAAACAAGCCAGCTGCAGCTCACAGAGGTTAGCCCCAGGTGGTAACCCTGGCTTATAGTTACCATGTCACTAAGAGTTCGAATTCATCTTTATTAATCTCCAAATTCACACAGAATGAATTTTTTTTTGTTACTTCCAAAATCCTGAGCTCCTACTACAGATGAAGTCACTTTTTGGCTCGAGTATATTGCTACTTCTGTGATTTTGAAAAGTGAAAAAAGATGAGGAGGAAAGTGACATCTTTCTGTGCAAATGGGCAAAACTGCTTTCCAATCCCAGCAGTCGTCAAGTGCCACAAATGCCACCGCTACTTGTGTGGCATTAACAGTAGGACCCCTTGGTGAATCCCTAAGGTTAGCACACTCTCTTGAGAGGGGGTGTGAACTGTGGGTAATTGGGATGAGCAGTCTTCTCAAGTGATTTTTTTTTTTTAGGAGACTTGGCTTCGTAGAAGGCATAAAGTTGATTCTAAAAGTAGCTCATTGGAAGTTTAAAAAAAGTAAATAATTGTGAAAGATTCCTAACTAACAGGGTGATAGCAATATGATCTCAAGTTAATTTTATATTTATATATAAATATATATACATACATACGTATTATATAATTATACACACACACAGACACACACACACACATATGGATATACTACAAAATGTTTATGGCTGTTAATATTTCCTGGGTAGTGAGATAATGGCTAATTTTTATTTCACTTTTACCCATCTGCATTTACTATTTTTTGTCTCCAATAAATGTATTCCTTGCTTAAAAAAAAAAAAAAAAAGGAAAGATAAAATCAACCAAAGGAAAACAGACAAACTGAAGCATCCTGGAGACCATAAGCAGGGTGGGGAAGCGGGCTACAGTAAGTACAAGAACTCTTGCGTCACGGTGGCACATCAACGGCCCCGTCTCTCAGCTGGCCTGTCAAGGAAAACTCCCTCACGATGCACGAGTCTGATGTCTCAGTTGTGATTTTCATACGTCACACTAAACATGTCTGCCATAGTATAGATTTCTCATTCTAACCTTTCCCATTTCCAAACTCTGAATCTGTGACTGCCACATTTGTTCTTTCCTTTGGAAAGGGAATTGCACAAGGAGAAACACTAGTGAGGGGAGGGTACAGCTCAGTGGTAGAGTGTGTGCTTAGCATGCATCACGTCCTGGGTTCAATCCCCAGTCCTTCCATTAAGATAAATAAGTAAACCTTATTCACCCCTCCCCCGCAAAAGTAATATAAACAAAAAAAATTATTTTTAAGTTTTTTTAAAGGATTTTTTAAAAAAAGTAGAAACACTAAATTTTTAACAGTTAATTCTAATTGGGACTGGAGACACACTCTCATTAGTGTTTTGCTGTATGAAATTCTCTGGGTTCTATGGTCTTTTTTCCAGTGACATTTCCAGATCCTATGGTTTTGGGTTTTTTGGGGGGGGTTGGGGGGGCAGGGGAGGTAATTATCTTTATTTAATATTTTTTTCAGTGGAGGTACTGGGGATTGAACCCAGGAGCTTGTGCATGCTAATCATATGCTCTACCTCTTGAGCTATACCCTTCCCCCCAGATTCTTTGGTAAGGCAGTGACACCCAATGTGCTCCACGGACTGGCAAGGGAGTGAGAAGATACACCCACCAGAACGTCAGCTCTAGTTAGCTGGTAAGAAACAGTATAAGCAATAAGAGGGGTAACCCGATCTCACGGAAATTTGGAAATCTTAAAAAGATCTCTAACACAGACACTTGACTGGCTATTAAAAAAAGAGTAAGTATCTAGACATGCTTCTTTGAGAAAAAGGAGCAACAAGGCCCTCACATCTGATTTTGGAAGTCAGCTCTAGTTTCTAAACTTGGATCTCCACCACGCCACGGAAAATCCATCCTTCGTTTGCAGTAAGCAATTCCCCCAGTTTACCATGGCTTCTTGAAAAAGATGGATGGATTGGCATCTGGTATTCTAATTAGATTAGAGAATAATGACCAGGAGATCGTGGGGAAGAGAGGATAATTTATTACTCACATTACTGCCATCCTATCTAAGTACTCAGAAGTAAACAAATTCTCCTAGAATTCACTTATCATACTCAGAAAACAAAACACAAGTAGGAAACAAGAAGACCCTTGACGCTTTGGCCTTGTTACAATGGGGTCATGGTAAAAGCCCCTACTTACTGCCACCCGTATCCATCACTTTCCCACCTGGAGAATAAGGCTGTCTGCAGGAAAAGGGGATGGTGGTCGTATCATCACATATTACAAGTTGACATGCATTGGGCATATTTAATTCTCCAAATCAACTTTGTGAGGTAGATGGAATTATTCCTATTATACAAAAGGAGCAAATAGAAAATCCAGAATATAGCTCACCCAAAGTCACACAGTGGATACACGATGGAACCAGTGTTTGAGCTCAAGTCTGGCTCTAAATCCATGCTCTTCATTGCTCAGCTGCCTCCCAAATGACCGCTTCCTAATTAACTCACTTGACACCCAACCACTTCAGCTGGAGCATTTCAGGACCCATCAGCAATTTGCTAGAGTTCCTTGGCATGTAAGAGCAGTGACAAGCAATAATAGTAACTTGCCTGTCACTTGATTCATCATGGAGCCAAAGCCCGAATTAACTGGTGGAAGGGTGGTGGTGCTCTACGGGCCTGGGGGGGTGGTAGGGAGCAGAAGGGGTGGGCACCTCCTCCCTCGCCCACCTTTGCTCATCTCAGCACAGGATCTCAAGCTCCCACAGGCTGTGCTGTCCCTGGCAGTGAAGCGGGTGCCCTCTACCAAGCTGAGAGTTAAATTGGTCAAGAGATCTGTTTCCTTCCATTTCATCAACCTTTCTGCCATTTGGTATTGGGGGCAGACGAAGAAGGAGCATTGGTGGGACAGAAAGAGAACTTGACTCAGGACTGGACCACTCCTTAGAAAGGGAACTTGGGGAGAGTCGCTTTACAGCACAGCCCACAGCGTCCTCGTCAGTAAAATCTGAGGTCTGATGCAGATTACCTACCTAGTGGGTAAGACTAAATGTGAAAATGCGTGAGATGCACAAGACAGGATAGACTGGAACAGAGAAGAGAAGTAAGAAGTGAGTTAACATTTACGAGGCCCTTTGACATGCTGACCCTGCACAGACCACGTGTATATAAACATGCACGACACTTTGCTTCCCCGATTTCATTCCTCTCTCACAGCAGCTTGTTTGGGTAGGTACTGCCACCCCTTTTCAGATGAGGAAACAGAACAGGGTTAACTGACCTAACCAAGGTCCACAGCTAGATTGTAACAGGTATGGATTGGAATTGAGGTGAGTTTGACTTGATTTCTGCACCCCGCACTGCCTCTCAAGATCAAAATTGGACACACTGTTTGGTAAAGTAATGAGATTTCCCTCATTGGAAACAATCAGAGATACTGGGTGTAATGTTGGGACAAATTAGCTAGCAGTTGCCCTCAGACTCTAGAATTCATAATTCTACACGTCTAACTTTCATTCATTCATTGAGTCATTCCTCCGTTTATTTACCATGTATTTACTGAGTACCTACAATGTGTCAAAGCTTCTCTGGGTGACAAAGTGATAGAGAAAACAGTAAAAAAGAAAATAAACAAAGAGCATTTCAGAAAGCAAAACTCTGAAGTTAAGCAAACAGGGTCATGTGATGATGGGTCCCTGGGGGGCTGTGGGAAGTCGTGGGTAGAGGCTCCTTTAGACAGGGGTGTCAGGGAAGGCTCTGTGTGGATGGGATGTCTGAATGAAGGCTTGAAGATGAGGGGGACCCAAGCAGAGAGAACAATAAATGCAAAGACTTTGAGGCGGAACCAGGTTGCCAGTTAGAGGAACAGAAAGGGGGAGGCTAGAAGGGCCAGAGGAAGCTGAGCCCAGGGCAGGCGGGGGCACACGAGGGGCTGGGAGAAGCAGGCGGTAGCTGGGTCACGTGGGGCCTGAAGGCCAGGTCAGAAGCCTGAATTTTACTCTAGTTGTCCTGGACTCTCTCCGAAGGATCTAAACCAGAAGCTCCTGCCTCATCCCCACTATGGATGAGTCATAGATAATCCCTGCATGTCAGTACTTGCATTTTTCCACAGACTTGAGGAGCGGCAGCACTGCAGATTACCTCAGTCTTCACAGATGGCCACCGTGTCTGACAGAGGTCAGTACATTTGCATGTGGGCAAGAATGGGAATTCCATCTGGGCAGGCACTAACCAGTATCAAGAAACCTCCAGGTGGTAGATGAGAAGTTCCCAGGTTTCTCACAGGCTGAGAAAGTATTTGTCTACAGTCAGGCCGCTGATCCTGGGCACGCCCTGCCCCTCCAGCAGAGGCTAGCACTCACAAGCACCCAACCCCATGACGATACCTTGGGGAATTTTTATTTGCACACAAGCCTATCATCACCTCCTCCGAACCTTTTTCCCCCAGCAGCTGGGAAGAATGAGCTTCAGAATCTCACAGTTGTGGTGTAAAAACTGGATTTGGACTCAGATAGAAGGATAGTTTAGAATTCTACGCTTTGCATGAAGGGACTTAACGTCTTTGAGGTTAGCTGCCTTATCTATAGAATGGTGGTGGAAAAACAAGTCCCACAGGCTTGTGGTAGAAGAAAAATATCACAGTGACATGCATGAAAGGACCTTGCACAGGGCCTACTAGGTAGTATGTGCTCAAAAACATGTATTTTAAAAAATTGGAACAGCTAAACCTTGTCACATGAATCTAGGATCAGATAAGAAACACACCTAGGAATTTCTGTAAGCAAACTGCATCTGTCTGCGGGAACAAGAGAAGAGGACAAGAGCAAATCCAAATGCAAAACATTACTTCAAAATACAAATATCTTCAGTATGGCAAAAAAAAGTAAAATTTAAATACTGGAATCAGCTAAACTTGGGAGAGAGGAAAATGAATAATAAATGCAGGTAAGAATTCAGAGTTCTGTTTGATGCATACAAGGGGAATAATTAACTAATCTCAAAACATGTAAATGAGGGCTTAGAAGCATTTTCAAAACACCACATCCAATTCCAGTTACACATGCAGAATTTGCTACATTATAATAATTAGGCTTTTTTTTTTTTACAGAAGATTTATTTATTTTGAATAGAAGTATTAAATATTATACTAATTACTGGTTATTTTACTTTGTACCCAGGGAAAAGAAATGAATATTCATTAGCTCCTTAAGCTACTGATCCTCTACCAACTAGACAGATTCCAACATCACCATGAAGCTGTGGGTGGGTGGGAAGTGCTCCCTGTAAAATCAGGCTTGCGCTACAAATCAGAGCCCAATCAGCTCAGCTAATGTGCACGTGCTAGGATCCCCAAGTGAATTCTGCTAACGCTGGACCCCAAGAGTCTTCAGCTGAGTAGCCAATTAAGTGAGGATAACTGTTAAATTGGTCATAAGACAACAGTATTTTTCTGTCTACACAATCCAGTGAACTTGAACAAGACAGCCCTTAAAGAAGTCAACGTGGTTTCATACAATAAAACTTAACATCTCCTTCTGTCCGAAACATGCCTAGTTCACTCCGAAAGAATATTTTAACATACATATTTCCATCATCGTCCCTCTTGGTTTTTGATCCAACACTAAGGAAAATCACCCCAAAAGGACCAGGCCTACGATTTTCATTTATGAGCCACTTTTACCAGAGCTCAACAGGCAAATGCTATTTTTAATCTAAGTAAGCAATACATTTCTCAGGACCAGCCCAGTTAATTTTTAATCCTTGCTCAGTTTAGGGCCCCCCTCTGTGTCGGGGTCCATGCTGCTTGATTTTTGTTTTTATTGTTTATTAAATTTTGTGAACCATTTTGCTCTTGAGCAAGTCACGACCCCCGAGGAGGGAAGGGGCTGTGGCTCTGGGGGGATCTGGTCTGGCAAAAGGGTCCGGTAAGTTTCCTTCCTGGCTTTGCCTGTGACGCAGACCTGCAGCCCCAGGCAGGCAGCAGGGGAGGGACTGCTCACTATGTGAGACTGGGCCGGGAACACGTGACGAGATCAGGGGCGCCCAGCAATGCCAGCTATATGGGAAACCAGCCCTGGGTCCTCCATCCACGTGGGCAGAATACTGGGACGTGGGTGGAAGTGTGCCAAACATAATAGCTTGGTAAGAGTTAGCTTTCCAGAAAGCAAAAACTCCTCAGTCTTACACAGAGAACAAAGAGAAGGATGTGTCCTTTATAGGAGGATTCGTATTTCTGGGGGTTAGGACAAAAGAGTACTCATTCAATAAATATTTAAGAACCAAGCATGTGCTATACACTCATGCTACTTGAAGTATGTTTCCTGGACCCACCACAAGGGCATAACCTAGGAGCTTCTTAGAAATGCAAATTCAAGGGTTTACCCAGACTCACTGAATCAGCATCCTGAGGTGATTCCTACATTAAAGTGTGAGAAGCACTGCCAGACACCAGGTTAGGTGTTCACCAGTGATCGCCACTTACCATGTCATTAAAATAGAAGTTCAGGTCACACATGTGCTATGTCACAACTGCATAGGGACATGGCCCAGGAATTTACAGTGATATGAGGTAGTGAAGGACCTTTCATAAAGACCTCACGTGCCAAGCCAAGGACAGGCTCACTTCAAGGCAAACAAGGGTGCCTTGACTCACCTGATGCAGGTAAGCCAACAGGGCTCCCATTTCTAAATTCATGTTTGAAGAGTTTCCCATATAGAAACTCTAGACACTAATACCTAGGAAATAAAGGCTGGTCTCATCTGATTTCCAGCTGGCAATGAGAGAGGGCTAGAAGGGGAATTATCCAACTCATTTAGCCAGCTAATTTATTTAGGCCTTTCACTAGTCCATGGCCCCTGCATAGGAGAAATCACACAAGGTAGATAAACATCGGGGAGGGGATGTCTCCACTGACTCCATTGGGCAGTTGTGTTGCATTTTATCTTCATTTTCTGCTCTAACAGATGCTGGTAATACTTCTTGACAGGTTGTGTAGAGCCACAGATTTTCCAAAGCCAAATGGAAGTGACTTTAAAGATATTGTAGAAATTAATGACCCATGAGGGTTTTCTATGGACTTAAATCCATTCTCCCTAGGGAGTCCTCCATGTCAATTTTTATCAACTGGTGTATTTCCTAACATCTTATTTTTACATTTCTCTTTTACAGAAGCATTGTATAAATTCATGTTTTAGAAAATATTCAAACAATACAAAATGTCTACAGTAAAAACGTGATCAATCTCCTTTACTCTCTTATTCCAAGCTATTTGCTGTTAACACTGGGGTGCATTTTTCCTGACTTATTCTCTGCATTTATATTGTATGTGCATATAGCCACATGTAGCAGTTTTACATACCTGAACCATATTATATTATTAATCTGTGACTGTTTTTGGTTAATTTTTTTTTCATTTTATCTTGGAGATAGTTCTCTTCCTCACCATATATTATATATAAACTTTCTAAGGAACTGCATAATATTCCATAGACTAGATGTATCCTGATTACTTTAGTCATTCCCCACTGATGAAGATTTAGATTATTTCCAATTAATTTTTAAGTAATGATAACAGTTTTCTCAGATGGCCAGATATAAAAGCAACATATAAAAGATCAAGAGCTTTCCACATACCACCAATAACTAATTACAAAACATAATTTTTTGCAAGCCCACTCACAGTAATAGAAAAGAAAACTTGGCAAGAACAGTATTTTAAAAATCTGTAAAATGTGTTGATAGATTTATAAGAAGACCAGAATAGTAGAGATATACACCTTGTTCCCAGTTACGGTATTGTAAACATATCAATTATCTCAGCTATCTTTACAAAACTCAATGTAATCCCAAACAAATGGCAGTGGGATAGTTTATACAACTTGACAAACTGGATGTAAAGTTATTCTCGAAGTATGAGGAAAAGCCATGTAAATTTGGGGAGGAGAAAGAAGACACAGCTAAGATACTGCCAATTTTTTTGAGTAGATTTGCTTTCTCTCTAGTATCACCACAACGTAGGAGCCCAGAGCCCGCAGAATAAGCATGTTTTTGGAATGGAGGCCCCAGTGAGTGAGCTATCAAGCGAGAGAGAGATAGACAGACAAAGAGAGAGAATGATTAAACTCCAATTTAAGATAAATACGCAAATCAAAACTCCAGAAACTTACCACTAAAAAAAAACCAGCCAATAAAGTTGACATATTCCTTATAACCAATTGTCAACTATAGAAAAAAAATTTAGGAGTTATTTGAAAGGAACATAGGTTGCCTATTTGTTGGCTAAAAAATATCACACATATTCATACACAAGGTTTTTAATGTCACCCAAACAAGTAAGCATTTTCTGGGTCAGCGTGGTATGTTGATTCCTGAGGGGTGTCAACACTTGGATCTTTCTCCAGGGTAAGGAAATTTTATTTTACTACAGCTAGGATTAATTCCTTCTTTTTTTCCTCCCCTCTTCCTCCTTCCTCTTTCTTTCTCTCTCCCTCTCTCCCTCTCTCTCATTTTTTGGCAAATTATTTTGAAGCAAATCTCAGTCATCATGTCATTTCAGTTCTACATGCTTGCGTAAGCATCTCTAGAATAAAGAAAGCATTCTCTTAAATAATCATAGTACCATTTTTGCACACACAGGTAAATGTAAACATTTTCTTGAGATCAGCAAGATGTAGGCACATTTCTATAGTTGTTTCAAATGTTTTTGCATTTGGTTCCATGGGATCCAGACAAAGTTCACACATTATATTTAGTTATCTAAAGTCTCTCAGTCTAAAATTCTCTCTCCTCCCTCCCCTTAATTTTTCCCCTTTTTTCACGTAACTGACTTGTGAAGAAACCAAGAGTATTGTCCTATAGAAGATCCAGCATTTGGGGTTTGTCTGTTTACTTCCATGTAGTGTCAACTGATGCTTCATTCATGCCTCTTATCTCCTCCAAATGGAAGCTGGCTTTAAAGGTTCAGGTTCATGTTCAACTGTCTGGCAAGAATACTTTATAGTCACTACTTCATAACTGCATCACATCAGGAGGCACACACTGTCAGATGCTAAGATGTATCAGTAGGTTTTGGGGATGATAGGCTGCTTCCTCCATTGTAAAGTTTCCAATTAAATTTCATCTAATGGTTTCCTCCACTGATGATTATTGCCCAAATCTATTGTCCATTAGAGGTTTAAAATGTGCATTTTCAAAAAAGAAAACAAAATAATAAGTTTATACTGGTATTTCCTATTCCAATATAATCTTACAAGATTCTTATGTAGGGCTGTCATCAAAAAAGCAAGAAAGAAGTCTTAGCAAGGATGTGGAGAAAAGAGAACCCTTGTGCATTCCTGGTGGGAATGTAAACTGGAGCAGCCACTACAGAAAACAATAGGGAGGCTCCTCAAAAAATTAAAACTAGATCTACCATAGGATCCAGCAATTCCACTCCTGGGTATGTATTTGAAGGAAATAAAATCACTGTCTTGGAGAGATACCTGTACTTCTATGTCCACTGCAGCATTGTTCACAATTCAAGATATGAAAATAACCTAAGTATCCACTGACAGATGAATTGAAAAAGAAAATGCAGTGTGTATAAACAATGGAATATTATTCTGCCATAAAGAAGGAAACCCTGCCATTTTCCAACAATACAGATGGACCTTGAGGGCTTTATGCTAAGTGAAATAAGTCAGACAGAGAAAGACAAATGCTACCTTGATGTGGAATCCAAAAAACAAAACAAAACAAAACAAAACAAAAACAAAACAAAAAAAACAAACCCAAATTCATAGAAAGAACAGATTGGTGATTGCCCAGGGTAGGGGGTGAGGGATGGGGGAAATAGGTGAAACAGGTGAAAAGGTACAAACTTCCAGTTATAAGATAAATAAATTCTGAGGATGTAAAGTACAGCATGTAACTATAGTAAATAATACTGATTTGTAAATTTGAAAGTTGCTAAGAGAATAGATCTTAACATTTCTTATCACAAGAAAAAAAACTTTGTAACTGTGTGAGGTGATGGATGCTAACTAAACTTACTGTGGTTCACATTCCACTATATAAATATATATATAAAATCATATTGTGCACCTTAAACTAATGCAAAGTTTTACATCAACTATACCTCAATAAAGCTGGGAAAAAAGAGTTTTATGTAATTTTTAATGTTTTATAATTATTTATTTTCTGTTATACTGAAAACTGGGTTCCTGACAATATTAACATTAGTAGGTGCATCACTCTATTACTTCCATGATGACATATGATGTGGAGCACCTTTTCACATGCCTATTTGCCATCTATATATCTTCTTTGGTGAAGTGTCTATTAAATAGATCTTTAACTCATTTTTAATCAGGTGGTTTGTTTTCTTACGGTTGCAATTTTGAATAACAGTCCTTTATCAGCTGTGTCTTTTGCAAATATTTTCTCCCAGTCTGAAGCCTGCCTTTGAATTCTCTTGACATTGTCTTTCACAGAGCAGAAGCTTTTAATTTTAGTGAAGTCTAGCTCATCAATCACCCCTGTCAAGGACAGTGTTCTTGGTGTTGTATCTAAAAGTCACTGCCATACCCAAAGTCATCAAGGTTTTCTCTTACATTATCTTCTGGGAGTTTTATATTTTTGCATTTCACATTTAGGTTTATGATCCATTCTGAGTTAATTTTTGAAAAGGGTGTAAGGTCTATGTCTAGATTCTCTTAAAAAAATTTTTTTTTCATGTGGCTATCCAGTTGTTTCATCACCATTTGTTGAAGAGACTAACTCTGCTCAATTGTAATGCCTTTACTCCTTTGTCGAAGATCAATTGACCGTATTTATGGGGTCTATTTGAGGCTCTCTGCTCTGTTCCATTGATCTACTTGTGTTTTCTTTCATCAGTATCACACTATCTTGATTGCTATAGTTTTATAATAAGTCTTAAATTTGGGCTTGGCAGTCCTCCAACTTTGCTATTCTCCAACATTGTGTTTGTTGTTCTGGGTCTTCTGCCTTTCCATGTAAGCTTTAGAAGCAGTTTGTCAATATCTGCAAAGTAAGTTGCTAATATTTTGATTGGGATTTCATTGAACCTATTGATCAAGTTGGAAAAAACTGACAGCCTAACTATTCGATATTCCTATCCATGAACATGGAATATCTCTCCATTTATTTAGTTTGTCTTTGATGTCATTTATCAGAGTTTTATACATATTTTATTAATATATAGATCTTATATATATTTTGTTAAATTTTTACCTAAGTGTTTCTTTTGGTAGGGAGTGATAAAGTAAATGGTATTGGGTTTCTGATTTCAAATTCCACTTGTTTATTGCTGCTGTATAGCAAAGTGATTGACTTTTTTATGTTAATATTGTGTCCTGCAAACCTGCCATAATCACTTATTAGTTCCAGGAGGTTTCCTGTCCATTCTTTTGGATTTTCTACATAAATGAACATGTCTTCTGAGAACAAAGACAGTTTTATTTCTTCCTTCCCAATCTGTATACCTTTTATTTCCTTTTCTTGTTTTACCGCATTAGCTAGAACTTCCAGTATAATGTTGACAAAGAGTAGTGTGAGGGACACCACTGTCTTGTACCTAGATCGTAGAGGGAAAGCTTTGAGTTTCTCACCATTAAATATAATGTCAGCTGTAGGTTTTTTGTATATAATGTTTATCAAGTTGATGAAGTTCCCCTCTAATCCTAGTTTATTGAGGGTTTTTACCATGAGTGAGTGCTGGATTTTGTCAAATGTTTTTCCTGCATCTACTGATATAATCATATAATTTTTCTTTTTTAGCCTATTGGTGTGTGATGGATTACATTAGTTGTTTTTCAACTACTGAACCAGCTTTGTTCACTTGGGATAAATCTCATTAGACTGTGGTGTAAAAATATTTTCATACATTTTTAGATTCAGTTTACTAATATTTTATTGAGGATTCCTACATCTATATTCATAAGAGGTATTTGCTTGCAGTTTTCGTTTCTTATAATGTCTGTCTAGTGTTGGTATTAGGGTCTCACAGTATGAGTGAGGAAAAATTTCCTCTGTTTCTATCTTCTGGAAGAGACTGCAGAAAATTGGTGTAATTTCTTCCTTACATGTTTGGTAGTATTCACTAGTGAACCCACCTGGGCCTGGTGCTCTCTGTTTCAGAAGGTTATTAATTATTGATACAATTTCCTTCATAGACATGGGCATTTTAGGTTGTCTGTTTCTTCTTGTGTGAGACAAATGGCAAATCATGTCTTTCAAGGACAATTCCATTTCATTTCATCTAGGTTATCAAATTTGGGGGCATAGAGTTGTTCATAGTATTCTTTGATTTTCCTTTTACTGTCCATAGGATCTGTAATGATGTTCAGTCTTTCATTTTTGATATTAGTAATTTGTGTCATCACTCTCTTTTTTCTTAGTTAGCCTGGCCAGAGGTTTATAGATTTTACTGATCTTTTCAAAGAACCATCTAAGGATACAAAGTTGAATAAAACATTTTTTTCTGTCATCAAGAAGCTCTATCTAGTAAAATAGAAGGATATGGGAACCACTAACTATAATGAAATACGACAATACATAATGGAGATAAGTATATATATTATTCTGGGGAGAGAGATGAAGGAAGATTAAATGTGCCCTAGGAAGTAAGAAAATGCTTTCTTAAGCTACTCTTATTCAAATGTAACCTCTTGTTATTTCTTTCCTTGATGGTTTCAGGTAGAATTAATTTACTTTTTTATCAGTGTTTCATAACACTTTTTATAGTCACCAACCATATTCATTATTACATTTTACTACAGTTTGTTTATAACTCTATCAGTATCATGAAAGTATAAGTTTCTTGAAAGGGTGGTACAGATCTTACTCATTTTCATATTTCTTTCATTTTTTAAAACATTTTTTATTGAGTTATAGTCATTTTACAATGTTGTATCAAATTCCAGTGTAGAGCACAATTTTTCAATTATACATGAATATACATATATTGTCACATTTTTTTTCACTGTGAACTACCATAAGATCTTGTATATATTTCCCTGTGCTATACAGTATAATCTTGTTTATCTATTCTACATATGCCTGTCAGTATCTACAAATTTTGAACTCCCAGTCTGTCCCTTCCCACCCCCCGCCCCCTTGGCAACCACAAGTTTGTATTCTATGTCTATGGGTCTGTTTCTGTTTTGTATTTATGTTTTTTTGGAGGGTTTTGTTTGTTTGTTTGTTTTAGATTCCACATATGAGTGATCTCATACGGTATTTTTCTTTCTCTTTCTGGCTTACTTCACTTAGAATGACATTCTCCAGGAACATCCATGTTGCTGCAAATGGCGTTATGTTGTCATCTTTTATGGCTGAACAGTATTCCATTGTATAAATATACCACCTCTTCTTTATCCAGTCATCTGTTGATGGGCATTTAGGCTGTTTCCAGGTCTTGGCTATTGTATATAGTGCTGCTATGAACATTGGGGTGCAGGTGTCTTTCTGAAGTAGGGTTCCTTCTGGATATATGCCCAGGAGCAGGATTCCTGGGTCATATGGTAAGTCTATTCCTAGTCTTTTGAGGAATCTCCATACTGTTTTCCACAGTGGCTGCACCAAACTGCATTCCCACCAGCAGTGTAGGAGGGTTCCCTTTTCTCCACAGCCTCTCCAGCATTTGTCATTTGTGTACTTTTGAATGATGGCCATTCTGACTGGTGTGAGGTGATACCTCATTGTAGTTTTGTCTTGCATTTCTCTGGTAATTAGTGATATTGAGCTTTTTCCATGTGCCTATTGATCATTTGTATGTCTTCCTTGGAAAATTGCTTGTTTAGGTCTTCTGCCCATTTTTGGATTGGGTTGTTTGTTTTTTTTCTTATTAAGTCGTATGAGCTGCTTATATATTCTGGAGATCAAGCCTTTGTCGGTTTCATTTGCAAAAATTTTCTCCCATTTCGTAGATTGTCGTTTTGTTTTACTTATGGTGTCCTTTTTGTGCAGAAGCTTGTAAGTTTAATTAGGTCCCATTTGTTTATTCTTGCTTTTATTTCTATTTCTTGGGTAGACTGCCCTAGGAGAACATTTTTGAGATGTATGTCAGATAATGTTTTGCCTATATTTTCTTCTAGGAGGTTTAATGTATCTTGTCTTATGTTTAAGTCTTTAATCCATTTTGAGTTGATTTTTGTATATGGTGTAAGGGAGTGTTCTAGCTTCATTGACTCATTTTCATATTTCTAGTACTCAAGAATGCCAACAATATAGTATGAATTTAGTAAATTTTTTATATGTAAGTGTATGCAAATATGGATGGATAAATGAGGTAATATATGACATTATCTCAACTATTATATTAACAAAGCTATATTATTTATATTAACACAATAATTTGTGCAGATATTAAAGCTATAACATAGTAAACTTGAAAAAAAGAGAGCCTTAATTGAACATATGTATAACTAGCAATAAGATATTAAAATTCATATTATTTATCTTAAATAAATTGTAGACAGTCATTCCTCAGTATGCCTTATAGAAAAATCTCCCCTATTCAATCAAACATTTCTCTGCTGTTGAGAATGATCTTTAAGGCTAAAATTAATACACAATTACTCTTGTTAACTGCATAAAGTTGGGTAATCACTTGGTTATTTCAGAGGCTAACACCACAAATCAAAGTGACCATTACAATCCAAAGAAGATGAATTCAGATGTATTTAGAATGACTGCCTTGAGAAAAACCTCAGAGTCATGCTTAACTATAAGGTGGAGGGAAAATTAGCAAAGGCTCAAAGGGTAAAACACTGAACTCTGACATTTTAATATTCTGCTGTGCAAAACATGTCTCTAAGAGTCATAACACACACCATTTCTATGTTTCTCCTTGGAAATGGAATTACCATTCTTGCACTAACTGGAAATGGTAAATTCTTAAAGTGTTAATAGCTTCCCCAGGCTTCTGCTTCTTTGCTGTGCAATCATTTTGGCTCCAAATTTTGAAAATATTGCAAAGTGTGCTTATCAGCTTGCAATCCTAAGGCTCTTTCTATACTGAAAATAACTTTTGCACTGGGGAATAAACTACAGGGGTCCACTTCTGGGCAGGAAGTATTTTAACCTATAAGTCCATTGCACATTTGTACCTAATTTCTTAGATATTGACAGATAACACTTCTAGATTTTAGGCATCACAAACTGATTTTGCTAAACACTATGTCATGCTTAGCATATGGTAAATCTTGCCAATTGTCTTGAGTTCAATGCTTGATGGGAGCGGAGTCAGAAGGTGCCTACTGGTAATGAGTATGTAATTGGAGTAGTCATTGAATTGGGGAGGAAGAGGTGGAACTCAAAGTAATAAAAAAAAATGGATCCTGTCACAAGAATATAAATGCAACACGCTTCAAGGAATTAAATGAAGAAATGTAGGTGAGGGAAAATAAGATAAGGAACTATTCAGATGAAGTGAGTAGACAAAATGAAAGAGGATGACAAATTAGAATTCAGATTTAAAACAGTCCACTGTATGCAAATTGAGATGCACCATGTGACTTAGGAAACTTCTGAAAACCTTTAAAACAATATTACATTTAATTATATGGAAATACAAAAGACCCTGAGCAGCCAAAACAATCTTGAGAAAGAACAGAGCTGGAGGAATCATGTTCTCTTCAGACTATAATACAAATCTACAGTAATCAAAACAGTACAGTACTGGCACAAAAACAGATGCATAGAACAAAAGCAAAAATAAACAGATGGGACCTAATAAAACTTAAAAGCTTTTGCATAGCAAAGGAAACCATTGACAAAACAAAAAGACAACCTACTGAATGGAAGAAGATATTTGTAAATGATATGACCAACAAGGGGTTAATATCCAACATACGTAATCAGCTCATACAACTCAACATCAAAACCCAAAGAATCTGGTTAAAAATGGGCAGAAGAACTGAAAAGACATTTTTCCAAAGAGGAAATACAGATGGCCAACAGGTATATGAAAAGATACCCAACATCGCTCATCATCAGGGAAATGCAAATCAAAACCACAAGATATCACTTCATCTGTCAGAACTGCTATCATCACAAAGAACACAAATAACAAATGTTGGCAAGGACTTGGAGAAAATGCTCCTACACTGTTGGTGGTGTAAATTGGTGCAGCACTATGGAAAACACTATGGAGATTTCTCAAAAACTAAAAATAAAACTACCACATGACCTAGCAATTCCACTCCTAGGTATATATCTGAAAAAGACAAAACACTAATTTGAAAAGATACACACACCCCAATGTTCATGGCAGCATTTTTTACAACTGCCAAGGTATGGAAGCAACCTAAGTGTCCATCAACAGATGAATGGATAAAGAAGTTGTGACACACACACACACACACACACACACACACACTGGAATACTACTCAGCCATAAAAAAGAAAAATTTTGTAATTTGCAGAACAGGGATGGAGCTGGAGGACATTACGCTAAGTGAAATAAGTCAGAGAAAGACAAATACTGTATGATATCACTTATATATGAAGTCTACAATACAACAAACTAGAGAATAAAAGAAAAAAGAAAAAAGGAGCAGACTCACAGATACAGAGAACAAGCTAGTGGTTACCAGTGGGGAGAGGGAAGGGGGAGGGGCAATACAGGGGTAGGAAATTAAAAAAGGGTTATTATGAGATTATATGAAATTATGTGTGTGAAATGTTTGAAAATTGCAAAGAACTATAGAATTAAACATTAAAAATAAAAAAATGTTTGAATGGTAAAACAGTATTACATATTGTTTGCAGACACCTGGATATGCACTAATAGCACACAAAATGTGGACAGGAAAGATACATATCAACTCTGGGATAATGGTTACCTCTAAGGGGTGGGGAAGGGGAATGGGTTGGAGAGGAATGTTAAACAGTCATTATAACATTCTATTTCTTTTTCAAAAATGAGACAGATACAGCAAAAACTAAACTTTTCATGACACTTTGGAGTCTGTTACTTTCTGTATATTTGAAATATTTCAAAAATATGAAGAAAAATATTTGAAATTTACATGTGTAATGTAGTGAGCAAGGTATTTCAAAAACCTTTAAGTAAACAGAACAAGTACGTCTTTCAGCCCTTTCTTTTTGACACTGCTTGATGAAAGCCAACAGTAAATGACTGAAAGAAATGCAATTCAGTGTAAACAACTTGGTGAGGTCGGGAGGTGGTCAAAATGATGCCAACTGGATACCTTTGGTGGTCCCAAGGTGGTCTGGCTCTTGGTGGTCTGGCCACCCGAGTAACACAGAGTACCAAGTTGGATAAGCAACAGACAGCCCTGGATTCAAAGTTTTATTCAATGCCAAGAACTTACTCCTTCTGTTAAGTTCAGCCAAGCTGGCATAGAACAGCTGTCCTCCTCAGAGGGTTGTGGAGCATGACAAAAACAAATGCCGAAATAAAAGGTCCCCCAAGGCAAACAGCGCTGAGGGTACCTGTGAGCAGAGACTGCCTAGGGGCAAGGCACCTAATTTCCATGCAGAGTCAGATCACTGCCATTTTAGAGTTACTTTCTTTCTCAAATAGACAACTTAATCAATGATGACTATTAATATGTTTTTGTATGAAGTTCAATAAACGCACAAAACAAAGAAGAAGTTTGGGCAACTACTTAAATATTACACAACAGAGCATAAGAGCACAAAGTCATTACTGTATTCTTTTTTTTAATGAAGGTACTAGGAGTTGAACCCAGGATCTCGTGCACACTAAGCATGGGCTCTACCACTGAGCTATATCCTCACACCCATTACTGTATTCTTTATTGCTATTTATTTTCATTGAAACATCAGCAAATGAATAAAAATGTTCACCACCACCTGGGCATTTTTAAGTAGATGTAACCAAACTGCCACCTTGGTCATTAAAATAATAACATTGCTAAAATTCCAGAAAAGCAGCCATAGTTCTAGAGATCTGAATGCATACAATCTTCCTATAACCCTCTCTGGCTCCTGCTACGAAGGCAAAGGGATGATGTTCCTATTTTCCCTTCCATCTGCTCTTTTTTGCCCATTTCCAGACTTCCTGTGATAATCACTTTAACTGGATGCACATATATAGTGATTGGAAGGGGAGCCATGTGATTTTCCTCGCTGTCCATCCCCGTTCACTATCCCCGAGAATGACCATAACTATATGAACTAAAGTCTCTAGGGGAGCCCTTTAGAAGCACTTAAACAAGTGGCTTCACCCTGGAATGTTATGAATGCTAGAGAAGCCAGGAGGTATGAGCCTACTGGGAACCCCAGGTGCAGTCCCCTGTCCCATTTACCAAGATTCTTGCAAAGGCCAAAGAATGCTGAGATGTACAGGGTGTCTAGACCTTCAAGATCTTGTGCCTCTAGTCTGGACCACTGGTTCTCGGAGTGTCATCTCCAGACCATCAGCATCAGCATCATCTGGGAACGTGTTAAAAATGCAAATTCTCAGCCTTCACTCCAGACCAGATCATGAATCAGATAAATCAGAAACTGGTGATGGGTATCAGCAATCTGTGTTTTAACCAATCCTCCAGGTAATTCTGATGCTTGCTAAAGTTTGAGGACCACAGGTTATTCTCAATTTTGGTCCACTGGAGGTGGAACAGTGTAGAGTGTAGATTCTGGAGCCAGACTTTCTGACTTCAAATTCCAGGTCTTCCAGTCACCATATGCTATTGCACAAACTGCTTCACCTTTTCTATGTCTCAATTTCCTTATCAGTAAAATGGGCTTAACAGTAGTATACCTAGCCATTGGTTGGTTATAAAGATTAAAAGAATTGTTTTAATAACTGTTAACTACTCTCATGAAGTTAAACTACTTATTGAGGCATCTTCTCCTAAGGAAGGAAGATCTGGCTCAAGTTCTGCCTTGGGCAAACCCCTTTACTTTGCTGAGACACAAGGACTTCACCTGTAAATGGGACAATTACATCTGAACCACTTGCACCACTGGGCTGGTATAAGTTCTCTGCAAACTGAAAGAGCTATCTAACGCGTGGTAGCAAACATACGCCACCTTCATGATTACGATTTTTCCCCCATCAGGTGCAGTGCAAATCCAATGAACTGTCTCTTTCAGTTTCCTTCCACCAGCTGATCATTCTACGTCCTTTTCAGTGAGCACTCAATTCATACTGAGAACAGCTGCCAGTCTACAAGCTATTTTTCTAGTGTTTTCTATAGTACTTGTTTCGAATCCAGACATTCTCTCTTCTCTTCACTGACATCATTCTCGCTAAATAAATATTTGTTATTCCCCCAGTGGTTTCCATCTGAGTTGAAAATATGCCATAGTTAGCAGAATGACTTACTTGTTAATATCCTGCCAAACTTGTATAGAGTCATTATACTGAAGACCCCTTACAATAGTAACCATTGATTGAGCAATCATTCAGAATACAGTACAGTGCACATACCCCATTTCATTCACTCCTCAAAACAACCCCATGAAGCTGAGACAGGAGGGAAGGGGACAGGGCACAACCATTAAAACAACAACACAGCAATTGAGGATAGGACAGAAACTGGTTAGAACCAAGACGGCAGAAGATTTGACTTCCAGTAGACCTTGAGCCTCCTTCTAGGCTCATTGTAATATACTAGCATGGTAAATGACACACCCACAGGCATGATGACAGTTCCGGGGCCCAATTCTTGAAAATTTCCACCCCTCACCTCAAATAGTTGGAATAATCCTCCCACTTGCTGGCATATGAAATTACCCAGTCCATAAAAACTAACAACTCCATACCCTGGGGCCACCTCTCTTGCCTTCTGAGAGAGCCGGCACTCCGTCTATGGAGTGTGTGTCTCTCTGAATAAATCTACTTTCACTTTACCATGGCTTGCTCTTGAATTCTTTCCTGTGAGAGACAAGAATCTACATTCTCCGGCAACAAAGCAAGCACTAAGTAAGAAAAGCAAGGCTGTGAGAGGGTAAGTAACTTGACCCAAGCTTCTCCAGCTAGGGAGATCTCTTTGATTCCTATAGTTCTCTCAATGACCCACCTTGCATAATAGAATCATCTTGCAGTGGAACTCTTTTGGCACTTTGAAAACTAAACCTACTAACACAAGGACAAAGACAAATGAATCAGCTCATACCACATGCCTCTCAGTGAGAAAACCTGTATTTGAGTAGAGTTTGAGTGATATTTTAGGAATGAACGGCCAAGAAGCATTTCATCCTTCTCCACTTACTACCTCTGTCACCAAGAAGATCAAGGCTGTGCTTAGATGGGCACCTAGCTTGACCTAAATAAACCAAAATTAAATTACCACTCTCATCCCATTACACAACTATTGGGTTTTTTGTTTGTTTGTTTAAACTTAACCACATTGATTTATCTGTTCCTCACCCCCATCCCTGGGGCACATGTTTTTTAACCAACAATTGCAATGACATCACTTGTCTGTTCAAAAACTTCTGTTATTGACTCTCTTCTATTTATTTATTTTCCATATGGCTTTCATCATTGAAAGAGGTCAGTATGCAGAGATTCACCTGGAAAAGTCTAAGTATCTACAAAATCTTAAAGTTTATTTAGAAATGTGACCTACATAAGAAAATTCTATTTACTCAAAACATCTTCGTAGGATGCGAGTGAAAAACGTCCAATAATCACCAAAGGAGTGTTTATAAAAACCGACAACTGCAAGCCTTTAAGTAGTGCCAAAAGATCTCTCAACCAACCTCTTTACTTGACAGATGCCATCTCTGAGGGCTTCCAGAGACTCACCCATGATCCTTCAACTGGTGGAAGCCATACTTAAAACTCAGTTTTATTTAAATGGGTTTCAGGCTTTTTCTTTGTTACAGTGCCTTGAAAAACAAATCTATGTAGTTTCCCAAGCATACAGACCTGAGAACTGCCCTCCAGAAATATCTGAATAAATTAATTTTCTAACTCAAATGCAAATGAAGTGTAACTCAGCAGGTCTTTTCATCCCAAGCCTGAATTCTGTTGAGGTTCACAGTGCATTTGCTTCAACTTTTGAAGTAGATTTTGTGAAGATCCTCAGCTGTTACCCACAGATGGTATGAATTTATGGAGTGCTAGTCTGGATAAAAACAGCATTATAACATAAAATGCATCATTAATACTTTAAAACCCAGTCTGATTTATATTTATATAAATAACATAAAAGAAGCCAATTAAACCAAAGTCACTGGAGTGTAAATAACATAAAAAACTTATTGTTCTGTAAGCTACTGAAAATAAACTAATAATGAAAGTATTTATCATACGTCTAAAAACCAAGCAGGTATGAGTGGGTTAAGCAGACTGTAGAGGGAACCATTTTTATTTCTCTGACATCGTTTAATGCAGGCCCAACATTTTCATCCAGTTCAGATCCATTTAAAATGTGACATCATCTCTGAAAGTTGCCTTTTGTCCACTTGAGTAATTAATAATTTAAGTGTAACAAGGACATCTTGATTCAAACACTTGGTAATCTGACTAGGAGAATATTTAAAATTCATTACAGTACATTAAACTTGCACTGAACAGTTAGCTTCATTGCAAAATAAATAAACAGCCAATTTGCTTTGATCAGCAAAAATTCTGATAAAATCAGCAAAACACCAATTAAATGTGAAAAATGTCACCTACCGTAGTTATTCTAATGGAACATGGACTTAAAGGAAGGAACTGATTCAATGTTTATTTTCAGACCAGCTGTGGCTTCCAAATGTACATCATTTCACTTTTTGCCAGTGTAGCTAGCTCCTACGAGGCCCCTGTGTTGATCTGATGGCTGAACAATTTGTATTACATAATAAGGCCTCTCTATGGGGGTTACAATTGAATTCCCTTAATTTCCTGGCAAATCACTGTTTCCTTTAAGTATTTTAGGAGTCTTCCCACCTCCTGGAGTACTGTCAACTGATGGAGGTCACAAGCTGTGACCAAATGACCCCCGGTCCTTCCTGGCATGTGTGAACACTGTCCTGGGTGGAGGCAGTCTCTCTTGGAAGCATCATGACTCTTTGATTTTGCTTCTTGTCATATTAGTCATTTTAGTCGCTCAGCACAATGCTGCTATCTGTCCAGAATCATTCCGACTGCTGTCACAGCATGGCAAGTCCAAGTTTACGATGCATTTGTTCATTTCTAGTACTTAACCTAGTGCTGAGTGCTAAGTGCCTTGCAGATGCTCAATGAATCGGTGCTGGAAGGACCAAGAAGTCCCACCCGAGTGTCAGTCTCTTTCAGCTAATTCTATGGCACTTGCTTGGACCTCCTGATCTCAGTATCCAGAAATCATGTCTTGGGATCCCAGTGCCCCTCAAATAAAGAGAATAATTATGGTGCAAGAGGAAAAACTGCTTAAAATTTTACTGCATGCCCTGTTTATGGAATTAACAACCAAAACAAAAAGAACAAAAAAATAGCATTGCTTCAAGTTGCAAGATGGGTTTTCTTTCCTCATCTGCCTTTTCTTCCATGTAGGCAGTTTCTTTTTAACAGAAACCATGAATTCATTTCTAACGAGCATCGTGGAATCTGTCAGTTCTGGCCACTTCAGAAATCAGTAACAGGAAAGGAATGTGCAAAAATGAAAATAATTGTGCTGTGTCGTGGGCGCTGTTTTCTTCTTTTGAATTTTTTCAAAATGTTGTTTCATCATCTTTTCAATAATTACACACAGCAGATATTTAAGAAGAAATGTTATGATGAGATCCTCAGCATGGAACCGGGCCCATTTGCAAATGAATTTGCTCATTATCCAATTAGAAGATGGAGCCCCCGTTTAAGCAAACCCACAGTTCAAAAATACCCAAATTAAATTTAAACACCTCCTGGCAACTCATAATGAGTCTAAAATTAAACGAAATAACAGCAATTTTACTGAGTTCAAAACAACTAATTGTTTGGGAGCTGCTTTCACTCATTTGAAACTTTGTCCAATTATTACTATTGCATTTCATACACTGAATTTATATTTTTGCCCTACTTAAGAGATGCCTTTTAATAATAAGGGAATGGGCCAGTCCATTTGCCAATAAGATGAATTCTGCATGTGTGCCTTAACTTACACACTGCAAAACTCAACCTTGAATACGTTCTTATGAATTTAAGACAGTATTTGTATCCTTAAAGAAAAGTTAGTGAGACACATGATCTTATCTGCAATCAGTCATTTATTTTCATTTAATTAGAATGCACAGTGTAGTGAAATCAGAAAGGTCTTCATGCAGACCCCAGCCACCACCCTCCACCACTGTCTGTTTGCTGAGATCTTAGGCAAGTACCTTAACCTCTCCAAGCTTCATTTTCCTGTATTTATAAAACGGAGTAACAATATACCTACTCGGCAAGATTGTTGTGAAGACTAGATGATCATAAACGTAAAACATGCAGGAGAACGCTTGGCACATAGTAATCACTCAATAAATTCCAGCCACTGTAATTTTAGTCACTACCAGGTACGCCATGTTTAAAAAACACCTTCAGGCAAGTTAATAAGATGCAGGGTCTTGGTCCTCAAAAGGGTTGCCAGATGTAGCAAATTAAAATACAGACCGCCACGTATCTGGGATATACTTGTACCAAAAAATTACTCAATGTTTATCTGAAACCCAAATTTAATAGGGCTTCCTGTATTTTATCTGGCAATTTAGTGCTTAAGTTCTGGTACTTAAAGATCTTACAATTGTATATTATCCTTCAAATACTTGGGAAACAAGCAAAGGGCAGGTTAGAAGTGAAATGTTTAGATTACTGCCTTCATCCTTCACTTTATTTTGGGCATAGGGACAGAAAGTTTCCACTGTCACTCTGGATGTCCTTGGGACACCGTGACATGCAATCAACGTCACCTGTGTTGGCGGATAGTTCAGCGGCTGTGATGCTCTTGTTTATAGTGCCTTCAGTTCCACCGACATTTTTACTTGACTAATTCACTGTCTCATAGCAGGCAGGGGTGGGGCGGAAATCATTCAAACCCAATGCTACTTCAAAGTTCAGCTACTTGGCTGGAAAACAGCAGATAAATTGATAATTGCAAATGGCCTGAAATCTGAATGATTCTTTTTCCACTTCAACTAAATGTATTGAGCACACCCAAATAATTTAAAAGTGCTGAAAATCAGCAGTATTGGGGATTAATGAAAGCAATATATTCAGTCTGCTGCATTTATTATTTTTAAATTATAGTTCTCCCACTTGAAGGAATGCAATGAGGTTGAAATGAAGCAATTTTGTTGTTAAATATTGTCATTTAGAATGAAATGCATGTGACTCTGGAACTGAAAGAGCACAAGCTGTTGCTGTTTTCTGTTTATCCTTAGTTATTTTCAAGTTTACCAAAAAAAAAAAAAAAAAGTAACAGGGAAGTCCTCTGTCTCAATGATCCCACAGGGGACTGACCAGATTTAGCACAAAAGTTGCTCAAGACCAAGGCGACAGAGATGGGCATTCAGATCCCGGGCAGCTCCCCTGGGGTCCAGGGCGGTTCTCTCCTGTGGATTGGATGTAACCTAGTCCCTCCAACAACTGAGTGGGGTCGGAGAGGGGAAACAGTGGGAAAAGAGAGAGGACTGGACATCGTGATTTTTTTTGGGCAAAGACCCTACCCTCACTGAGCTTACTTCCAAGTGGAGGAGACAAACGCAAAAGTGTTTTATGTCAGATGATGAGAAGCATTATAAAAGGAGAATTGGCTTTTTGGCTGTGTGGCTTTAGGCAAATTACTTATCTTCTCTGAGCTTTATTTCCCTTATCTGAAGAATGGAAGATACTATCTCCCATGCAGGGTTCTTGTGAGGATGACAAATGATGTATGCATAGGGCACACAGTTCCTGGGGAAGAGAAGTGGTCAATGTAACGGTTTTTACTATTCTTTTTATCATTGTTACTGTTTGCTATGTCTCATTAGAAATGGAAACCAACAAAGGCAGAGTTTTCAGATAAAGTATAGGATGCCCAGTTAAATTTGCATTCCAGATAAAATACGTTTTTAGCATAGGCATGCCCCACACAATATACAGAACACGCTCATGTGAAAAAACAACCATTCATTGCTTGCCTGAAATTCAAATTTAATTAGGCATCCCGCGTTTTCCCGCCAAATATGGCAACTCTAAGCAAAAGGTCTTTCCAAGAAGCCTGCTGAAAGTGAAATCCTTCTGAGTCAAGTTCTCCTTTCCTATTAATTTTTTTGTCATGTTGATGCTTTCTTAATTTCATTTTATTTTTAAGTCTGTGTGTGACAGCAAATTCTTTATTAGGAAGATGACATGGAGGGTGCTAATATCCTCAGGGCAGCCCTATATTCCTTACAGCAGAGTCCGGGTATGTGGGGTCACTAGGAGGGCATCCTTGTCTGTAAAATGGGGTGTAAAATTACAGTCACCCAGCTTATAGGGCACTGCAGATGGCCTGCATTAAAGTGCATGGGAAACTCAATGTGGAGAAAGTGCACCACAAAAAAGGGGAAGTTGTTGTTATCATTCACTCATTCATTCAACAAACCTTCATGGAGTTCCTACGCTATGGCAGGCACTGCTGGGGCACTGGGAACACAGCAGTGAGCAGTTCCCAACCTGTTGGCAGGGTCCATATGGCACAGACCCTACCCTCAGAGAGCTCACTTTCTAACAGGGGAGACAAAGCAACAAATTAAAATATGTTACGTCAGACGATGATAAAATGCTCTAGAAGGCAAAAAAAAGAGTGCGACAGTGCACTGTTCTTCTCACGAGGGTGGCTGACAAGCGACAGGTGAGCAGAATCCTTCATGAAATTAGGGACCAATCCCCACGGGACTCTGCGCAAAGAACATTCTAGGAGGAGGGAACAGCACAGGCAAATACCCGGATGCAGGCGAGTGTTGACGTGTCGGAGGAAAACCGTTATGGATGAGACTGATCAGGAAAACCTAGTTTGGTTTCCGCAAGCCACTTGGCCAGGAAATGCTGGCCACACACGGACCTCCAGTTCTCAATTCCTGCCCAGCTGGACCCACTGCCTACAAAGCTCACTGTGATGACCCTGGGCACGTGTCTCAAGGTCTAAGAAAGTGCCACTTTGGGGCCCTATTCTTAAGGGGAGCAAACACTCTCCCAGCTACTACCACTGCCCTTAGCCAGCCCCACTGACAACTGAAAGGTGATGCTCCCACAGCCACCTGAACACTGCACTAAACGTAGGATCTTACAACAGGAAGAAAACTTCCAGCTTCCCTCGTCCAGCTCCACCTTTGCTTTCTACTTCAGCCGTTTTCCTTCTTAACTTCTCATGTCTGTCCTTTGTCATATTAAATGATTATCACAAAATTCTGTCCCTGCAAGCATCTAGTCCACAACCTGACCTCTGGTATTTGTCCACTGTCTCCACTTGTTCGTCATCATGCGGTGCAGGTAACTTAGTAAGATGACTTTCAGGAGACGTCTAGGTTATTTCAAATTCTTTTTTTATAGCTTGACTAGATTTTCAGTATGTGCAAATTTTTCTTCCCCTAGAGTTCTTGAAAGTGCTTTTACAAATAGAACAGAATTATTTAAAACAATCAAATTCATTTTTAACATGCCAGCACTATTAAAGTGGTTTTTGGCTTCAGTAAATTGTATCTCACACTTAAGCAGCGTAAATATTTCTTTCATTTACATTACTTTCTTCTATTTTTCTTCTATATAAAGTGTAAAGATCAACTCCAGTAAATTAACCTGTTAGGATGTATTCATTCAATGCTGTGTGGGGCTTCTTATTTTTAAAGTTCTTTTTATTGTTTTCAGTAAATATTTTATCACTGTGGCAATAAGTAGATTAGATACTAGGATCTTTTTCCTGGTGTTGCTCCCATCAGAATTAAGCCTGATACTGTCACAATACTGGGGTAAAAACAGTTCCCTCTGATAGAGCTTCTGAAAGTTTAGCAGGAGCAGCTGAAAATCTGGGAACAATGGTTCCTTGAACTTTCTGCACAAGGACTTATTTATGCATTATTGACGGCTTTTATCAAGACTTCTGAGCAATTTCCAGTGTTATTGACAACACAAGAGCCCACTAAGGAGAAAAGACCCATTTAGACTAGAAGTACTCAACATTAATTCCTTTAACCATTTGAGGAGTATACCAAGGTGATGAGTGTACAGTTAAGTTATGGGATTCAGCTGAGACATCCTTCAGGGAGGTGAAGCCTCCTCTGCCTTTTGCTAGGATTCTTTCCCAAACTCCAATGCTTACCAAGGGTTTCCATTTCCATGAGAAATGGCCACCATGTCACACTTCCTTGGTTGAGATCCTTGGCTAGAGATCCTTGGCTACAACTCTATGATTCTCAGATCTCGTTTTAGCACTCAAAATGTAAGTCGTAAAAAATTGGGAAAAAAAACCCCACAAAAACCAACCAACCAAACACACACAGACTCTCAGCCTAATCATCTAGGCTCGTTTTATCTAGAAGACTTGGCTTACAGAAAGAGTGCCATGTTGCATGTCCACCCTACAGAAGCACTAACTTACAGAAGCACAACTTCCCATGGTAATGATCTACCTTTAAAAGAAGTGTTACCTAAAAGTGGAAGTGCTCCTGAACAGTTCCTTTTGGAAGGTGAATCCCAATTTCCCAGGAGTTCTTTCCATTTCACAACAAAAATAAGATGTAGAGCATCCAAATGACATCCCCTCCCACCCCCCAAATACCCTGGAGAGTAGAACGGAAGCTCATGATAATGCAAACACCATGAAAACATCATGTATTGATTAGTAAGGAAAAATCAAGTTTCCTCTCCATGCTGTTCAGTTACCCTGCTCATTTCTTAATAGTTCTACATTCATAAAAGGCCAAAGGACTCTGACCTTGACAAGCTAACTGAGCAGGAAAAGGCAATCATGTGTACAAGGCTGTCACCCACTCCACAAATTATGATAAAATATACCTCGGCATCAGAAAAAAGTTGCATATCTCCAGTGACATCCACAGTAGTACATTTAAGGATTTGAATAGAACAGTAATTTATTTTGCACTAACATGTTTTATGGTTATCATCAAGCATTATGTCTTCAGAGACTGAAAGGCGATGTTTTTATGGACTCCGGCTCCTTCTGCATATTGTCACAGCTCAGAAATGATCTGCCTCTCTTTTTCTGTAATTCCCCTCTTCTTACTCCCTACTTTTGCCCCACATTTAACAAAGCAGCTGTTTTTGTAAAGGAAAAGGGGGGAAAGTAAAATGAATCCACATTACACAAAGGGCACAAAATGAACAGATTTCCAACCCTGAATAGTTTCAAAATGAATGATTATCTGGCTAATTAGTGAAATAAATAATAATAATTGCCTGTCCCTCCTCATTAGAGCCCTTTATAGTAAATGAAACTCCAGTGCAGAGTTCCAGCAGGCTGGTTTCAGAGCACACGACTCAGTTCTGAGTGGGGAAAAAAGAGAGATGACCCTATCTTGCAAGATGCCCGCACGCCAACCCCTAAAACAGAAGAATGAGAAAAATGGGGGCTACAGGATCTGCAAGGGAGATATTTGGGGGCAAAGAGGGAATATTTCTGGTTTCCTTCCATGCTTAGCGATTATACAATGTTCCAGGCATCCAAAAATGAGAGCCAAGAGCTATGGACACAGACCACTGGGTCCAGAACATAGAAGAAAGGATTCTCACTTATTCAAGGATCATCTATGCAGCAGTGACCACGTTCTTAAAGTCTGATCTATTCCATCCACGTCATTTACCCGAGGTGCTTGTTCAATCTGTAAGTTCCAGGCTCCTTCCCAGACTCATTGACTCAGAAGCTTTGGGTTTGGGCCCAGGGTCTGCATGTTCAACAAGATTTCCAGGTGTTCAGTATGCACATGAAGCAGACCACCTCTGCGATAGTCAGTGGGCGGTGAGACTGGGCAATGCTGGGAAATAAAGTACGTTAACTGCCTTGTGGGGAAGATGCTGTAGCAGGCAATCTCACTGGGCCACCCTCTGGTAGAGATTTTTCCTGTGGTTCAGCCACTAACATCCTCTCGCCAGGGCTCCTCTCTGTACCAGCCTTGCCACAACAACTGAAATTAGCAAAGAACCTCGTTGCTGTTCTGCGTCTGGAACCAGCCCAGCTAAACCTATTACTCAACCCTGAAAGCATCTGATTGGCTTCTAATGAGGCAGCAGATCAGCTTTTAGGGGTCTGTTCTCAGTGTGATGTATGAATGGAGCTCCCATTAATGTTAATCGGTGGGGAGTTCCCACTGCTCAGGCAACTGTATTGTAAAGCTCTTGCTACTTGATGCTCAGATCATCTTTTTTCTGTGTTTTGAAGTTCATCGGTGTTCAGGCACTAGCAGGAAATGTGAATAAAAAGATTGTCTTTTAACCTTCTCCCATTTCCTGAATAAACCTCCTTTCAAGACTCTCTGAGGCCCACATCCATGCTTCCCCCCTCCACAGTGACATGTTTGACCCCACTGCATTAAGTAATTAACTAATTTCGCTATAATGTGCTTAGACCTGTTCAGACAGAGTTGTTTCTTAATCTTGAAAACTTATAGTCTAGCCTGGGAGACAGATGGATAACTATCACACCGTGGTACGCAAGGGACAGACTCAGAAGGAATCTTGGGTGGAGGTTCAAATGATGAAGAGGAGATGCTAAAGAGAAGAAATGATGGGCAAGAGAAGATGCTTCAAAGGACAGCATTCCAGCAAGGGAAGGAAAAGCTTACACCACAGCCAACTTAAGCCAACAGCTCCAACTTGTCGGAACCTCCCACAGGAGGCACACTGCCCAGGACCCAATCTACTTTTAGGGGCCTGCAGAAATGTTTTTGTTCCAATTTACTTTCAAAGCAAAAGCAAAAAAAATGAATCCAATTTTAAGGAATATATAATCATGAATCTAGCCTGGATTACACTCATCTTTATACTAATGATGTCATAAAATAGAATGCTTAAATTTTTTTAATTGAAGAGGAGGCCCATGAAGGCAAAAACATGTAGGGTCCTCAGAAGTCATAATGCCTAAGTCATAAGCCTTGGCTGACACAAAGATACAGGTGAGCAATGAGGTCTGGAAGTGCAAGTGATGATGCCTAGAACACACTGAGCCCCTACCCTGCACAAGGCACTTTCCTAAGAGCCATGCAGGTATTAAATTCTTTACTCCTCACAATCCAATGATGTAAGTACAACTACCACCACCCTCATCTTACAGATAAAGAAACCAAGGCAGAAGAGGATCAGTTCCCCAGAGTCACACAGATAATACACTTATGCAGTTGTTCAGACAACCAGGATACCTGTCCAGACCCTGATCCTGTCGAGTCTGCACACCTAAGCTGTGTGTGTGCGATAATTAATTACTTAATTATCTGTGCTGAAGAGTCCGTTTTCTTTCCTTCCAATCAGTCACAGGCCAATGCCTTTGTAAAAAAACAAAATGAATTGCTAGAAAAATGAAACACAAAACACAGAAAAGGCAAGCCCAACTTTTTAAAAATTAAATTCAAGACGTATAAAATTGTACTTCAAGAGTTGCACTTTGATTTGCAGCCAGGTCAGCTTTATATAATAGTTTCTCAGGGCTCATGCTCCACTTACGCTGACCTTATCTCAAAGATCTGCAGACCACTGTAGGTCCATGCATCACACGTGAAGAGCATGGCTGTGGGTGACCCTGCCGGTAGGAAGAGCTGCAGTCTGCTGTCTTTTGCAGTAAGGGAGTGGAAGGGAGGCACACAAAGGAGGCTGCCACCTCCCCAGAATGACAGTGAGAGGCCTTGAGAAGCAGGAGGACTGGGAGCTCAGAGTGAAGCAGGTATATACCTTTGGCAACCATCTTGAGGGTACACTTGATACCAAGCACCCACGTATCACAGGCAGTGCTGGGGGCCTTGGTGCATGAGCCTCCTGACCGTTAAAGCCTCAAATTGTAGGCTTTCAGTTCACTGCCAACTGAAGTAATACATACATATCATCACCAAAGCACAGTCACAAGACCACAACAAGATGTTCAATTGTAAATTTTAAATCGGGCCCCATTAATGGTCCACACTCCCTAAGGTACTCTAGGAATTAGTATCTTTAAATTAATTCCTCATTTGTCTTAAAGGTCATACAACTGTGTTGCATTATACAATTTTGCATCAAAACCTAATAATTAATACAAACACGATATACGCTACAATTTTTGTTTCCTTTCTATATCTTGTTTTTCTTAATTTTATTTTTTATTGAAGTGTAGTTGATTTACAACGTTAGTTTCAGGTATATAGCAAAGTGTGTTTACTTTCTGTGTCTTGTTTTATATCATATTTTGGGAAAAGTAGGGTTTTGTTAGCACAATATTTTTAAATATCCTAGGGGATAACAGATTGACAAGCAGGCTGCTTATAGTAAATTCTGTTTCCTTATCTCTAAAATGAAAATGACCACTTAAATGTAAAAGACTTTGAAAACCTTCAAGTGTTGTTTTTTAAGCTCTTGGTTACTGGTAGTGTTTAAAAAATGAGACAACAGGCTTCAAAATGGAGTCACTTACTCTAAGCCCCATGTTACCAAACCAAGAATTAACTTAATTACAATTTTGACTCTCCCAGAAATAGAATCTTAAACCAGTCAGTCAGGAATTGACCAATCAGCACTTGTTAGTTCATCTACCTGACAGACCGCTGTCATCCCCAAAAGGAAAGTAACTGTGTGATAATCAACCTGCTCTTCATCTCCTGTAACTTCCTTGTTCTCGTTCTCATCCGCCTATTTAAAGTCTTTCATTTTATACAGCTCCTCCGAGCTCCTATCTCCAAGATGGACCACTGCCTGATGCTAATCAATTTTTGTTCAAATAAACTCTTAAAATGTTTACTATGCCTCAGTCTATCTTTTAACAGTTCTGGTGTCAGAAGAGAGAACTGAAGAGGACCCCCGACATCCCCTGGGAGCAACGAGCAATTGGGCATGAGCACCTGGGAGCCCCTGAGCTCGCTGCCTGTGGAGGCGTGGGTAAGTCCCTCTTGGATCCTAGGTCCCAACGTTTTGCATTATGAGCTTTCAGACTTTATTTTAGCATTTCTTTTTCCAGACTGGGTCCAGAAATTGGCTGGACTCAGACCGATTCTGACTTAAACCAGTTTCTGGGGTTGGACTGGTCTGACTTAGAAACCAGACTGGGTCCAGGGTCAGACTGAGTCTGACTTTTAAGATGGACTAGGTCCAGTGTGAGGCCTCGGGTGAATAAAATTTTGTTTTAAGGCTGAACAAGTAAGTTAATCTTACCAAAGATAATCTTGAATTACAATGGTCACAGTGGAGAACTTTTAACTTAGGTAAGCTTATCCATTTACGAGGTGCCCAAGAGAAAAAGGAGTCTCAGCCAAGCACTCCCCATGAAGAGCACAGAGAAAATTACTCTTCCTCCTCTACAGTTTCTGGTGACTAGGATGAGATCTGCTGGGACACCCACTCTCCCCAGACTTGCAGATGGGATCCTGGGAAAACGAGCAGAAGCCAGCAAAGGGTGAGAACTCACACCAAAGTCAGTCCTCCCAGATCTATCTACAGGGCCTGAGAGAGGATGATAAAATTTCATGTTGTTCCTTTCTTTCGAAATCAGATTGGCAGGCAAAAAACATAAAAATTAGATTTTTAAATTACGACTCATGAGTGTGCTTTTGGGTACCCATTGGTTGTTGATCCGTTCTCTCCTAGGGACAGTGTTGGCCCTTGTTTGACTTCTTTTATGTCCTGAGAACTTGGCTTGACAGCTGTCACTCTGGGGCCCCTAAAAATATGGCTGAACAGAAATGTGGGTTGCACTCTATTCGTGGTAGTGTCCTACAGACTGTTGGCAATTCTCAGAGGAATTATCTAAATCTTCCTTTCTTTTAGTTATCTTGGGAATGGCTCTGGATCTTGAGAATGTAATATCTTTTGCACCCGATTTGAGGACACCTCTTATGTTCATGAAATTGTTCAGTACTGCCAGGAATACTTCTACTTGTCCTGGCTGAAACCTGATATTTAGAACCTAAAAGGAATTTTTGTTTAAGCCTTCACCTCAAACCTAAAATGAAGCTGCATACCCAAGTGAAAACATTCTGAAGCCTTTTGTGGGAGGATTTACTAAAACATTCCAAACACATATAGCTCGAAATCTAGAACACAGGAATCTTCTGACTGCCATCTTAGTTGAAGATAAAATGCTGAAACATCAATTAATGAACATAGGTTTATATACATTTGGTTTCCTTTTACAGAGGAATTAAAGATATTTGGGTCTGTTAGTAAATGTGTTTTGGGCCAAAATAGAAAATTTACTAATAGGAAGAATATGCTTCCAGAAATTATGAAATGTATTTATAAATTTGTCATTCCATGGAATGCTAGTTTAATAGACAGTCCACAATTGTTTATTTCTTAGTTTTCACTAGGAATAAAGAATCCTAAGGATTAAAAATTTTAATCAATACACGTGATTAAAATTTTGAGTCTGATCAAAATTATCGTGTGTCACATCATCTTTATCAGGTCTTTGATTGCTCAAGAAAACCCAGTCTTCTTAGTATTAAAAGAGCTAATTTTTGTTCAGAACTATATAACCCTCTGTATTTGCCTTTAAAATTTAAAAACCAAAATATCATTTGGTTAAACAGATAATTAAGTATTATTTCAGAATAATCCATGATCATAGTCAGTCAAATATTCAAACTTTTTGGCTTTTTGACAAATTTGCAAAACCAAATTCTAAAAAGAATCTTTTTGACCTCAAAGTAACTTTGCGATTTCCCAAAGAATCCCTGGAAAATCTCAAAGGAATTGTCTCTCACCTTGTAAAAGAGAGATGTTAAACCAATTAGGTGTATTCGGTATGTTAAATTACATGGGAAGCACTGTCAAATACGTGACAATAAACCCTTTTAAGTTTTATTTATCTGGATGCATGTTATTAATAACAGTGTTTTAGAAATTGTAGAAAATTCCTAAAAATCTGGTATGTCCTGGAATGTTATCAGTCATAATTCCAGTTATTATTTTAAAATGTTGTATGTGACAGAAGCCACCAAATTTCCTTATCAATTCCATTATAATGAACTCTGATCAGAACTTTAATCATGGGCATGTTTAAATCTTCTGTCATTTACAGACAGTTAATATCTTACTCTGATGCTTTCACAAAAGTGAGATTCACAGAAAGGACCCTATCACGTACTCTTGACCACTGACACCACTGCCAAATTTCAAGATGTTGAAACTGGGTTGTATTTTTCAAAAACTGAAGAAAGCTCCACCTGATATCTGTTCCTATGCAAACACTGGAGAACTCAAAGACAAATGAACTTACTTACAAAACAGACCACAGACTCACGTACACAGAAAACAAACTTAATGGTTACCAGTGGGGGAAGAGGGTAAAAGGGGATAAATTAGAAGTTTGAGACTTGCAGATACTAACTACAACATATAACATAGATAAACAACAAGCACAGGGAACTATATTCAATATCTTGTAGTAATGTATAATGAAAAAGAATTATCAAAACAAATATATATATATGACTGAAACATGATGCTGTATACCAGAAACTGACACAACACTGTAAACTGACTATACTTCAATTAAAAAAAAAAAAATTAACTAGGAAGAGAAGTAGTTGACATCAAGGTAAACTGCTTCCTCCCAAGACATTAAATCAGGAAGATTTCTTTCCATTCCTCTTTCCCTCTCTGATCATCCTCTTCCTAATTCTTAAGCATGAAGGTCCTCATAATTCTTCTTTTGTCTTGCTCTGGCCTGGAAAGATAATGCCAAGGTTTACATATCCCAGGCCACTGCAAGGAGGAGTAATCCACCTGCAAATAACTGCTGGATTTGCTACACTGCTGGTCAGCCCATCACAAACTTCTCCCTGATTTCCAGTGCCTCACTTTCTCTGGAACAACCTCAGCTCCCTCTGTGGTGTCAGACTCCCTAACCCTGTGGCTCCATTTCCTGCCTCTGATGAACAACCACAAACCCAAGGAAATTTGCATCCAGGCTTTGTACCAGAAAAGGGCACAGGCAAGGGCGACTAGAATAAAACCACTTGCGCAGTCTACAGACACTTTTTACTGACCTCCATGGCTGTCACCTTTCCAGTCCTGAGCAACAGACTCAAACGGGATTACCAGGAGGCGTTCATGATTCAAAATTAGCTTCCTGTGGCTGATCCCTACTGCCCTGGCTAAGAGTAAGTGCAAACAAGGCTATGATCAGGAATCTCTCCTTAACTCTTGAAGATACTGTAGAATCTGCTGCTAAAACAATAGCTACCCAAAAAACGACCCCTAAATCCTCTGGCCAAAGTTGTTCCTGGTAAAAGGCTAACCCTAGATTGTCTTCTAGGTGAGCAAGGAGGTGCTTATGCTGCGGCCAACACCACCACTTACTGTACTTGGATGGACACTTCCAGGGAAGTTGAGACTCAGCTATGTTAGACCACTGAACAAGCCATTCGGCTTAAAAAAGTAACTCCTTTAATGGAGGTCTGTCTTTGACTTCTTTGATTCTGATTGGTTTGGGTCCTGGGGACCATGGCTCCAAAGTATACTCCAGACACTGGGAATTACCCTGCTTGTAATAATCAACGTAGTTTCCCTGGTGTGCTGCACTCTCTCAGAAGCTTTAAATGCATATTCACAGCTGCTAACCACCAAGCAAATGCCTAGACTATCAGAAAAGAGAACGACTGACGTAAAGAATGTTAACCCAACATTGTGACCTGTGAATACCACAGACAGATTCAGTAAGAAGACTTCACAACCTGTGAATACCACACAGAGGATCAGCAGGAACTGTGAAAACCACAGAGCAGTAGCTGGGAGTATTGCTAATGCTTAAATTTTGATCACTTCTCTTAGTTACACTGAGAGTCGAGATCAAAAAGGGGGTATTATTCAAAACAAGGTAACAGGCCCCAAATGGAGTCATTTATGCCAAGCCCTACGTCACCAAACTGAGACTTAATTTCAGGTTTGGCTCTCCCAGAAATAGGATCTTAAACCAGTCAGTCAGGAATCACCTGGTTAGCAGGTATTAGGTAACCTGCCTGACAGACCCCTGCCATCCCATAAACAAAAGTCCGCGCAATAACCAACCCACTTTTTTGCCTAATGTAATTTCCTTGTTCTCATCCCTTCTGGCTATAACAGTCTTTCATTGTGTACAGCTCCCTGGAGCCATTTCTATCTGCTAGATTGAAAGGTGCCTAATTCAAACTGATTTTGGTGCAAATACACTCTGAATCCCAGGATGCCCCAGTTTTTCTTTTGACAGTAGTATTCACTTTTGTGAATCCAGGCTTTCATACCAAGGTTTGTATAATACAAGATGCACCTTTATTTCTTGGTATAGAATTACAGTAACTGTCTTCGATCACTTGTTGCCTCCCATATTAATCTCACCAGGATGCTGGGTGGTAGTGATCATCCTTATTTTGAAAGGAATTATTTCAGGTGCTAAAGAAAGGATTTTTGCGTGTTATTTCATTCCATCCCATGCCTGGATAGTCTTCACATTTGATCTTAATTCTACCATGTTTTCATTCACCTACTTCCCTTCCATCAGAAATTTCACCCAGAAAGGATGCTTCCATTTGGTGAAGTGCCGGGGGAGCAAATCTTGCTCTTTTCCCACAGAAGGAGACATGGCTGCCTGGGACTGGAGGATTTAGAATTTCTTATTAATGGCAAAATCTGGAATGTTGTTGTAACTCAGGCAGCTAGTCCACAATGGTCAGTGTCCTAAAGAAAACAGGGCAGTCTGGGGTGGAGACACAGCTCACAGGGATCTACACCACATCAGCACCCACCCAGAAACGGACCAACACAACCAGTGTGAAGATTCCAACATGGTACCCTTGAGGGGTAGGTGGGCCCACCCCTGGGGAGCGGAACAGTACCACCTCCTGAGAAGTGATGAGTCACACATGTTCTCATCCTATCACCGTGGAAGGGACAGAGCTGCCCAGGAGGTTTGGTGACCTGCTGTGCTGAGATAACATCAGAGCGCTCTTCTACGTGCTTTACGGAGCTTTGCCTTGTTTCATTCTCATGACAACCTTGTGAAACAGGCACTGCTGGTTTATGGAGAGAGAAACGGGGGGCATGGAAGTGGCCAGTAACTTTCCTGGGGTCACACTGCTAGTCATTGGCAATGCTGGGATGTGCATATGGCTACACAGATAACTGTTTAATGTGATTTCCTCTCTTGATCTGACCCCTATTCTTCCTCACTTTACACAGCTCATGGGAGGGCCCTCTTTGTCCAGACTATCACCAGAACTTCAGATCCAAGACACAGGCTAGCCAGTATTAGCAGCACTGCAACGAGTAGCTATAAAGGACATGTACACAGTAAACATTTTTCATGATTGTATTTATTTCTCCAAATTGCCTGAAATTAGTATTTCATCAGACACATATTATAGACAAAGCCAATGGTGGCTGTAAGAGGTTAGGTAGTTGCTAGAGTCACACAACCGATGTGGCCTAGATCAGAGATCCGAATCTGCTGTTTCTAATTCTTCTCTATTTCCCAACCGCCACTCTGGGTTTTCAGGATCAGCTATTGCTAGTTGGAGCCCACACTCTCCCCTCCACCCCATCTTGAACAAATACAGTTTCTCCAGGTTCCCTTTACCTACTCCTCTCTGTCTCTGTCACGCCTGAGGCCCAAGATGAAAACTTATTGGGACAGTTTAAAGCTTAGTTGCAAATTTTAGGGCCGGGAAATACTGCCCTACCCGAGGCGGCCTCCTTCGCTGTGAACCAGGTAGTCAAAGGAGCCTCCCAAAAGGCACCGGCACTTTGGATGAGCTCAGCTGAAACCACGCAAGCCAACTCCTAGCACTAATAATTACTGAAATTTGTTGCGAGTAACAATAGCTCAGGAAAGCCCAGTGGTTCCCTAAAGGGCAAGAATAATAGGCCTATAACTTCAAACGTGTAAGAATAATTTGTTATTCATGTTAATCCCCTCGCCATTGCCAGCCACATCAATCTTTTTCAAAGGGGGACACTGGAAAAAACCACTGAAGTCCGCAGGGAAAAGACAGGCACGTAAGGTGAGCGGCGGCGGCGAGCAGAGCAACCCTGAAGCTCGGCACGTTTCCTCAGGGCTCAGCCTTCCCCCCGGGCCCACCTGGCTACAACTCGCCCAGTGAGGCAGGGAGGCAGGCCAGAGGGAAAAATACCACCACCAAGCCATTTCTGGCTATTTTTACCAGGATGAGGTTTTCCAAGAACTTTCACCACAGAAGCCCAGGCAAGATAACTCACCCTGGTTAAAGTTAATGCAGGCTGGGCCGATCCCGCCTCAACTGGGAAACAGCACCCACTTTAAAAACTACACACACGCCCCGACAGCCACACTGGTTTCCAGGACTTAGCTTTCAAAGTGGCAGAAGTGTCTCAAGTCAAAAAGATGCTCAGAAACAGGCAGGAGCCGACAACAGAAGAAGGAAAATGCAACATGGAAGGAGACTCTGGAAAACTAAGGATTCAAATGAATCAAAGGGACAGCCTGTGGGCTAACATCTTCCCAGAAAAGGAAGAAACGGTGTTGGTGGTTCATTGCGTCTCCTCTCCCCTTTTACTCAAGTTACCAGTGAAGGTTTACAGGAGGCGTTTTCCACTCACCGTCACAGATGGGCCACCCCACACCTTCATTTTCTTGTTCCAAGCGCATGAGAGAGAAAGGAAAGATTGCTTTTCCCCACTTTGCTTTGCCTTGACATGGCAGCAGGGAACAGGAGCAATGGTGACGTCTAGCTTTCCCAGCTCTTGGCATGGAGGGAAACAAGGCTCCTTTTCAAGTAGACAGCGATCGAAGGACCAAAAGTGTGAGAAGCTAATGTAATGCTCACTTGCATAAAACAGGGTGTTTGATCCACCCCTCTACCATCAGCATGAAGCGAGCCATGCACCCTTCCTTCCAGGCTCAGAGAAGGGGAACCCCTGCCACCGACCCCTCCTGGGAAGTTCTTGAGCCAGGAGCCTCTGCAGCCTGTAACTAGGCCATCTCCTTCAAATGTTGCCTGGGAAATCACTGGACAAGGAGTCTTGGCCCTGCTGTCTCGACAGGAAACCGTCTGGGGCCCCATTTTGCAGAGGCAGGCCCAAGACACAGAAAGTTGTGTGCTGGACACAGAGAAACAGACCAGGTGCCAACCGTTGTCCAAATACATTATCCTGTCTAAATACATGTGGATTCACCAGGCCTGTTGCTTAGAAGATGCAAATTGTTTTTACTTCTGGGATATATTTTTTCTCTTTAGTAATTTTTAGAGTTTCCTAAATTTAAAAACTGCATGCTCATTATATAATATTTTAGTAACACAAGAGTGAGACTGCTTAAGTGTCTTTCCCCCACCATCCCACTCCCCACCACTCTGAACACTTTGGGACGCATTCTTCCAAAACTTTCTCTAAGTGCAAATACAGACACATATTTCTGTAGGTCTGTGCTCCCAGCATCTGAAACCCACGTGGCTCTGAATTTGCCCATTGTCTTTAATGACCTGCTCTCCAAATCGGATACACCTTCACCCCATGTTTGCCACGGGACCTTGGGTTAGGTTCCCATGACACCCACAACAACTCAGCCTGACAGCTTGTCCTCACTCTGAGTCAGTTCAGCCAGTGATCGTATTTAGCGGTGTTTTCTACAACGTGAACATCTTTTATTTGCTTTTAAAAAGATGCCTGGCCTTCTTTTCATCAGCAAGTGCTGAGAGTTGGCCATGGTTTCCTAAATCAAAATGCAAACCAATTGTGAAGAAGCCCTCTAGCCTAGACAGAATGAACAGTATTTCCTAAATTCTAAGAAAACGTCACTTATAAGACTTAATAACACATATTTCGGAAGAAAAGAATAAATACCATATTAAGCATATTTTTGAATTGTAAGATGATTTTACAAACTATAAAACATTGAAATATTGTTCTTAATGTGCATTTCTGAATCAAGAAAATATGGTACTCTCACTTACTTGCCTTTCATAATCTGAACTAACATCTCATATCCCTACCCCTTTTTTCAGGCAAAGTCTATCTCAATATGTAATCTTAGATATCTATTACCTTAAAGGATAAGTCTCAAATACTGGATGTTTAACGTGAACATGAGTTGGGACCTGAATTAATCTAAATCATCTTGACATTGTGCCCTGGCAAACTCATCTTTGCTATGAAAAGGCTGTCTGGAATGATTTCTCCATTAGGAATCCTGCCTGTGGCCCTTTAAAAATAAATCAAACCTGTAGGTGATCCTTCTCTTTGTGGTGGTGGCAGAAAGCACAGGTCTGAGTTGCAAGTCTAAAAGTTGACAACGTGGATAGAATCTAGAAATACAAAGGCTAGGGAAGAATACAAAACTAAGAGTAATCTTTCCTGTTTTAGGATGATGTTCTCAAATGAGGTTATGCGATAAGGTAGTAACTGGTTATACAGCAACAGGCACCACCCACCACTTCTTAGGCTCCCCTCACCAGTCAACCAATAATTCCTCTAACAAATAGTTTTAAGGGCCCATGTTTATGGAATGATCAAGCAACAAGGCTGGCCTGATTGATGGGTGTGATTTGAGACATAGTAAATATCATGACCCCACCCAACCTATCACATCTAAAATTCCACCATTAGACATTCATTTATTTGTATTTATGAGTCCCTGAAAAGAACAGTATCTTAAGCTACTGGCAGTTAGCTAATTCATGATTACAAAGCTACTAGGACCTAATGATGAGGAATAAGATAAAAAGGAAACACTAGGAAGGTGAAGATGGATATTTAAAAGGAAGCTAATGTGTCAAAAGCAAACTCCAGTCTCTTCTTCATCTTGCTATGGCGTGCCCTTTTTTGGAAAAATTTGTTCTTAGCAGTGGAAAGCCCTTAGAATGAAAAATGTTCCAGTCTAAAGAAAGGGAAGAGGATTCATTCTAGGCAGAAACTCATATTCTTTGGGACCAAAAGGAGAAGTCTTTATGGAATCTACCCCTTCTGACCCTTTATTCAGCATAGCCTAGAATATCAATAATAATGTTAATACGGATAAAGAGATATCAAGTAGACCAATGAAAGCGTGGATTAAATCCAACCAAAAGACAACCCCACTTGGTTTCAGGACCCTCCCTGCTGGGGGGCTAATTCCTAACAGAAAACAACAAAACTATTCAAAAATTTAACAAAGTTACAAATTAAATATTTCAGAGTACCTCATTAAAACATTTCACCATGTGCACTTTCTATCATGTGGCTGCTTATACAGATGCTCATAAATCTGATGGCATTAAGTTCTCAGGCCTTTATTTGAGATCATTTCGTCTCCCTATGTGGACTGGCCCAGGAAATGAGATTTCATGAGTCACCGTCCTCTGTGATAATCACAGGAGAGCTCATTAGCTTTTTGTCAGATTTGTACCTACTATCTGCCCCCAATATGCCTATGACTTCTTTCGAGTTAAATATATTACCAAAAGGGAGAGCTCGAAAGAGCATTTCTGTGCTGAATGCTGCAGACTTGAAACACTAAATAAATATTTTTACATATGTTAAAAGGCATCTGAGCGCAGAAGAGAAAAAAAAAATAACAGAAACACATCCCCTATTGATAGCATCGTTATTTAGAGGACACACATCATTAGAAAGAAATAAAGTTAGATATTTACACTTTTAAAAGCCCTGCCAAATCTGTTTAAATGTCTGAGCTGAGTCAAAGCAAGAAAGGGTTCAAAGGATAGAGGAAAATAGTGTCATAATTCTTACAATTTATCACATCTGGGGCATCCACAATCATGAATCTTAGGATACTTCACCAAGGTCCCCCAACCTCATGACCTGGTTTCCACTGGAAATGACCAAAGGCTTTCATAGCACTTCATGAGAAGGGATGAAGTCTTTCATTGCTCTCAAAGAAACATTAAGTAAATCTTCCACAGACCATCTTGGTAGTAAGTCTGACTCACCTTGCACTGAAATTGCCCATAAAGGAAGTCATGACATTCATCGCCTTCAGCAGAAATCACTGAGTGACTTTCCGGGTTTTCGTTTGGGTCCTTCCTTGGTATAGCCAGAATTAGCTCCGTGAGACTATCCCTCCTGCAACGTTGAATGACTGGTGCCCAGTTCCCAACAGATGTTTACCGAGCAAAACAAGGGCCATAAAGCTTATGTAGAAGGCAAAGACTTATTTTAGCTCTACAGTCCTTAGATTCAAATGGAAATACGGCTTAACCTTCTCTGGGCTGCATATCTTTTTTAAGAATCTGATGAAAAAGATGTGAACTGGCTCCAAAGAAAAATGCCCCACCTCCTTACAAATGCACACACATACACAGAAACATACAGAGAATAATTTGGGGTACAATTCCAGAGAGCTCTCAAGCACTCTGATCTTATTTCTACAACTCCTTGGGGTCCCTGGACCTAAGACAAGGTCTCATAAAGATTATGATATCAAGGGATGAAATAAAAAGTAACACTCATTGAGAATGTACTATATTAAGAACAGGCTCTGTAACATCCCATTTAACCCCTACAACCCTAAGATATACATCTGTTATTATCCCCATTTTACAAAAGAAGAAACTGAAGCACAGATAATTTGAGCAAACTTCCCAAACAGCCAATTAGTGGCAGAGTTGCAGCTTCAAACCCAGTGTGCGCCTGGAGTCCATGCACTAAACCACTAGGTTACACAGCCCCTCTCATACATTTTTATTTTAAGGCATGTTCACTTCTGTTTTCTCATTTAATTTTTGCAGCCTTCTCTAGGAGTTAGATTAGGTAGCTATCTCCACTTGAGTGGGTGTTGAGGGCATTTCCAAAGTGCAGCAGGAAATTTGCTTTTCAGTCTCTTTTTCAGATGATGAAGTCACAGTAGATGAAACTAAAAATTAAAAACAAAAATTCTGACTTGAGCCTCCTTCCTCCATTAACTACATATCTAATTCCCTTCTTCTCATCCGCCTTGAGGACTGAGTCAGCATGGTGAGGTTTTGAAGCCGTGTGGTGTCTCCTGCAAAAAATCTGGCTTCCTGGGGTTCTATGAACAGGTTTGTTTCTACAAAGGAAAAGGCACAGGGAAAAGCAGAAGGAAGAGGAATGGTGTCAACCTGCAGAAAATAAGAACCCTGTGTGCACATGATCGTGCTGGACATTAGATGGACAATTTTGTCTTCACATGTAATCTAAACCTAACTGATGTGTAAAAAAGAATGTTTTAAAGCATTTAACCCTCCCTTACCTGAATTCTACCTAGCATTGTTCAGTGCTCGGCTGTTCCCACTCGAGTGAATTTCTCCCTCCTTAAAACCCCTATCAGCATGTCCTGCCAGTTCTTCACGACCATTTGGTGTCAGACTCTGGTCCCACCTTCTCATTCCAGTGAAACGGCAGACTGCACTAACACAGCCCCCGATCTCCTTCCTCTAGATACGCATAGAAATGCTGGGGGAAATGTAGCAGACTTTTTTGACTCAGAACCGAACTTGAAAGAAAGAATGAGAAAGAGAGAGTAGAGAAGAGAAGAAATCCCCAGGTAACAGAAATGGAGAAGAATACAGCCAGAGTTGCCATCTTGGCCTTTATAAACTGATGCTCCAGTGGTCCAGCAAGGTGTTGGACGTACATATGAGCCCAAATGGCGAGAGGCTGGGGTCGCACCTCCCACTTAGTAACAGGAAAGGTAGAATAGGGTGCGTGCAAGATGGGGAACTAGAACTGACAAATTTGTATGAAGTCAGGCATATTTGGGCATGTAGGGTACAGAATCTGAATTCATGTTATCCACCCGGAAGGAAACCTCAGTGAAGAAATGAAAATAAGAATTTGGCTGCAGACCAATAAAACTCCTGAGATACCCAAGATAAGAAAATGCAAAACTACTCTGTAGAAACATTTTCACAACCCAAGGAGCATGGGACGTTCCCCAAAGGGGAAAACTTCTTGCTAAAAATAAATTCACAATTAAAAGAAAAAAATTACAAGACGCAAGAGGAAATAATCCTCTAAAAGAGACAGTAAGCAAACAGACAGAATAAAAGGGGAGATTAATACTCTAAGCTAAGAGAGTAGAACAATCTGAAGCAGGCAATAAAAATAAGTATATTCAAAGTGATCAAAGACATAAAAGAAAGATTGGAAGCTACGTGATATAAGAACAAGACACCATATAACAGAAAGAAATTGATGTGACTAAGTCATGTTCTACTTCTGGAAAAAACAAAACCAGAATCATTGAAATTTAAAACTAAATAAATGGTATATTAGATTCCTAGGGCTGCCATAACAAAGTACCACAAACTGGGTGGCTTAGAACAAGAAAAATGTTCGATCTGACAGTCTGAGGGGCTACCAGTCTGAAATCAAGCTGTCAGCAGGGCCGTGCTCCCCTTTCAGAAACCTGTAGAGGAAAGATTGATCCTTCCGGGCCACTTCTAGCTTCTGGTAGCCCCAAATGTTCCTTGGTTTGTGACAGCTTAAGTTCAATCCTCACAGTGTTCTCCTCATGTCTATTCACACAGTCCTCCCTCTGGGCATGTCTTTGTGTCCAAATCCACTCCCCTTCTTATGGACACCAGTCAGACTGGATTAGGGCCCACCGTAATGACTTAGTTTTAATTTGGTTACATCCTGTAAAGACCCTGTTTGCAAATAAGGTCATATTCTAAAGTAAAGGGGATTAGGACTTCACTGTGTTTTTCTGGAGGACACAATTCAACTTATAATAAGTGGTTTAACATCAGATCAGACACAACTGAGGAGAACCAATGAAAGAAAAGATAAATCAGAAAATTATCCAAAAGGCAATATAGAAAAATTAAGAGATAGAAAATGAAGCCTGTGGCCCTCAGCTGGTCCAGGGGGGCCAGGGAAAGAAAGAAAGAAAGGAAAGAAAGGAAAGAAAGGAAAGAAAGGAAAGGAAAGGAAAGGAAAGGAAAGGAAAGGAAAGGAAAGGAAAGAAAGGAAGGAAGGAAGGAAGAAAAAAAGAAAGAAAAAAAAATGGAAAAGTAAAGTCCAAAGTTATACAGGACAAAATAAGATTCAACATCTATCTCTGAGGAGTTTCAGAAAGATGGAGTTTAAAAAAGGACGAGGGAGAAGCAATATTCAATGAGCTCACAGATGGGACTTTTCTGTAATGTATGAAAAGCACGTGTTTAGATTCAGGACACATGCCAAGAGAAAAGCAGGGCAAAGAGAAATAAATCCACAGCCATGTCTACCACATGATGAAACGGTAGATCAAAAATAAAATCTCAAAAGAAGTAAGGAGAAAAGATTAACTATAAATAAATATTAGATCGACAGCAGATTTCTCATTAGCAAAAATAGACCCAAACAAAAGTATTGTATACTGGCAGAAGTCTGGATAGGGTTTAGCTCCTGGGGGTGGGGAGTACAGCGGCTGGTGGGGAGGTGTAAGGGGGGTTCCAGGGATGCTGCCCACATTCCGTTTCTTGGTCTAGGTCAAATTTTGATTACATGGGCTCATTGAGCTGTATACTAATGACATGTGTGCTTTTCTACATGTACGTTATACATCAAGAAATAAATTTTCAAAGAGAGACCAGAAGGCAAAAGAATAGTATCTCCAAAGCACTGAGAAGAGAAAGTCAGCAAAATGATGGTTCAAGTAGCAATGATAAAGACATTTTTCAATCAAATGAAGATTGTGAGACCTTAGTCTTCACCACCCATGCTGAAAGAACCACAAAAGGATGTGCTATAGTGGGAAGAAAACTGAACCCATAATGAAGAAATAACATTGCAAGGAACCACAGTGAGGCAAGAAATTACCACATGTAAGGCAAATCTAAGTAACACTCACGGAAAAGCCAGGAGTAAAGAAGACTAGTTTTTAACCGTGGAAGACTTAAAATCCTGAGGAGGGGGTAATATCACGGATAATGGGAGGGATCTTTGGGTACAAATGTCTTTGTCTAATTTGGGAGAAGGAGAGAAATATTAAATGTTGGCTTTACATATACATGCTAAAAATTTAATGATAACAACTAAAAGATAGGAAATGGAATATATAAATTTCAAGGCAGAGGAGAGGGGAAAAATAATAAAGAAAATTCAGTCTAACCAAGAAAAGCCAGTGAAGGAGAAAAAACTAAGCCAAGAAAAGGCAAAGTAAACTGAAATAACAAATGAGATTATGGGGAAAAGTCCAAAGAAATCATGATTTACATCATGAAATTTTAATGGATTAAACTGGCCAATTAAAGAGACATTCTTAAATTTTTAATAATTCAGTTACATGTTGTTTGAAAGGAAACATGAATGAAATATAACGAGACAAAGTTAAAAGGTAAGGAATGAAAAAAGATATGCCCAATGCTAGCCCAAAGAAAGTTTAAATATACTAAGATCAGAAAGAATTTAAGGAGGGAAACACATTCCTAGGAGTGAAAAAGAGTCTTAGTTTATGAGAAACAAAAGAACCAATTAATTCTTCAAGAAAATATAACAATCATGAGACTGAAGATACCAAACTACATGAAGAAAAGAATTAACCAAATTACAAGATGAATAAATTCTCCATCATACTAGGAGATTTTTTAAACTCCTGCTGTAGATCTGATAAGTCTTGTTGATGTGCATACACTTCATCTCCACAACTAAACCCTGAAGTCCCAGAAGTCAGGTGTGGGTCTTCTGCCATGCTCCCCCTCAGGTGGAAGACGCTTTCCCTCCCCCTTTAGTAACCATACATAACCCTTCTCATATGGAAGGCTAGGTGCTACAAACAAGTGCAAAGCACAAGAAGTTCATACTAATAATTTACTACTGATAGTAGAACACTTTTTAAACAAGCAAAACAAATTAATGTAGAATAACTAATGAAGATTTAAAATAATGGGTTGAAAAGAGAAAAAAAGGTTATTATCTCACTGTACTTCTTTTACAGCATTTATGTGACACCAGGTTCATTTCTTAAACTATAAAATTACTGTATTAACCAGATGATCACTTATAGTCCTTCTAATCGGGAAAAAAATTACACCTGGAAAGATTAAAAACATGTAAATAGAACTCACATTTAATGGACAGAAGACAACAGCAATTATGCTACCCCCTAGTGGCAGAGACCGGCAACCCAAAGGGTTTTCTATCTTACAGGTCATTTTCCTAAGAAAAATACAAAGCTACAAACCCTAGAGTTGATAGCGGCACGTGTTCGATTAATGTCTGTTATTATTATCATCATTAACATCATCATTTTCATCATGTTCAGCCTATAGCTAAGTGCCTTTGTGACAGCCAGCAATTTCCAGGCCATCAGCTGTGGCCAGGGCTGCAAGGTCACATATCACGTAGAGAGGGCAATTTATATTTTGGGAACAGCCTTTGGCAACTTTTCTCAGAAGGTGGCAGTGTAACCATCAGACACTCGGAGACTTCCTGACCTTTCTAATACATCATGCAAAAGCAGCTCTTTGAAGATCAGTAATATGAAGTTCTTTCCTGGAGAATACTAAGGGTGTCCTGGAATGGAAATGTCATTTTCATACGGCCCTCCACTAAAAGATACGGAGGAAGGCAGACAGTTCGGTTATAACTCAATAGGCCCCATCCCATGTGTATGCATGCCCCACATGAAGTGTATAAATTCATGTTAAAAAGGAGGTAAAGCCCCATTTGTCAATAAGTTATCTTAAGTAAATGCCATTATCTCTAGGTAGCAGGCAGCAATTTTACCATTTCTTAGTTTAATGAGGATCCACACTCAAATTTGTTGAGAAGGTCTAGCATGGGGTTTCCATTAAGCTTTCATATAAAACCAGTGCCCCAGTGCAGTCTCTGCACAATCTACTTCTTCAACAGGAAAGCAGTTTCAGAATCCTAGCATACCCCGTCCTGCACTGAGAATTGTACTGAGAAATTTCCCCCAGGCTCTAGGTCATTTTAGTTGTGTGTCTTTTAGACCAGTCAGGTGGAACGCTTAACTAACAATATTAAATATTTTCATGAGTTATGACTAATCAGTGGGCAAAGGAGCTGGAGGTGAGACAAACATGGAAGGAATGCGATCAAGGGCAATTTGAAGATGATCCGGAGGTCTAAAATGCAGCGGTCAAAGTACCTTAAACGTTTACTGTGTGCATTTCACACAAAGGTGAACGTGATAAATTCTGATTCCCAGCTAAACATAAATCCAATCAGTTACAACCTGCCTATTTGGAAATTTTTAAGTTTAAAAATATTATTGATACTGAAAAACACAATTAGTTGCCACTTCAAACCCAGCAGAATGGCCAACATGAAATGGATAATAGTGAGTGCTGGCAAGGGCATGGAGCATCTGTGACTCTGTCCCACACTGTTTGGGGGACTATAAAATGGAACAACGTGGAGAACCATTTAGCAGTGTCTTATACAATAAAACCTACATCTGCCCTAGACTTAATAAGCCCACTCCTAGGTACTTGAGACAAATGAAAGTGTTGGTCCACAAAAAGATCTCTACATGAAAAGCAGATTTAAATTTTGATGAAGTCCAATTTACTGGTTGTTTATCTTACAATTCATGCTTTCCGTATCTTACTAGAGAATCTTTGCCTGTCCCACAGTTGTGAAGATTTTATTCTCTTTTAGAAGTGTTATAGTTTTAGCTTTTCATATCTAGGTCACAATCCATTTTGAGTTAACAAAAAGACTTGAACATAAATGTTCATAGCAGTTTTAATTATAATGGCCCTAAACTGGGAACTACCAAGTGTCCATCAGTGAAAGAATGGGAAAACACAACGTGGTATATGTATCCACACAGCAACAAAAAGGAATGAACAACTGATAAACTTAACAACAAAAGTTAATCTCAAAAACATTATGTTGAGTGAAAAAAGGCAGACACCAAAAAAGTATATGGTATGTTCCTATTTATATGAAGTTCAACAACAAGCAAATCTAACTCATGGGATAGAATCCAGAGCAATGGTTGCTGGGCTGTTTAAGAATTAGAGGATGCTGATCTCAACGGAGCACAAGGGAACTTTCTTGGGGAGATGAAAATATTCCATAACTTGTTCTGAGTGGTAGTTATACAGGAATTCGACTGTCAGAACTCTTCAAATTGTATACACTTAGGAACTGTGAATTTTATTTTATACATTATAACTCAATTTGGAAAAAAAAAAAAAAAAGAACACTGCTGATTTCAATGATGACATTTGCTCTGATGAACTTAATCCACTAGAGGACACCTTTCAAGGCACAAGGCTATTTTCCTGGAAATGAAAAGTATTTTCAGCTTTGGGGGGCCTTGTCCTTGGGGAGTGTTGTCACGGAGAGAAGCCCTACAACAGAAAGGTAAAACCACGGCAGTACAGAGTTCCACCTCACTTGTCCAGGTTCCGATGTCCAAAGAAATTCACTAATGACACGTTCTTGAATCTCTGTCACTTTCTTCTGTAGGAATAGCTCAGTGACAATGAACAGGCTCCATTTTAAAAATTAACTTAATACTAAATAGTTTTATTTTCAAAACAGGAACATGCAGCAGAATCCCAGATTTCATTTTGAATTCAGCGTTCCCGTTTCATCCATTATTCATCTACGCTGCACTTTCTTGGTTTATGATTTTACTAAATTTCTTCATTTGAATTATGGCCTTGTGGTCAACAGCGGGCGATCTATTATTCTTATATAATTTTTAAATACAAAGGCAAATGGCACGGAACAATTAGAATCGATGGCTTGGGAGTCGGGCTCCAGGATGTCATAGGCAAACACCATGCTCTTGACTTTAACCTATGGGTTCCACTTCGTGTGGGTTGTATTTTTCATACATCAGGGGTTTTTATAAATTTACTATTCAATCCAGCAGCCCTACTTTGTTCGCAAAATATAAGCAAAACAAATATGTCAGGGTAATGATGCCAGGACTCTCCCTTATTGAAAAAAGCAGTTTATTAATACCTTATTGCTACAAGCTAGATCTTATTATCATCTTGGGTCATTTAGAATCTTATTAGGTATTCTGCTGGTGGATGAATAATCCTGTGATAAATTCTTTGCCATGTCCTTCACAGTTGTCATAGCAGGATCATAAACAGCATTTATAACAATCTAGCCTAGAGGAAGCGGCTGACAATGGTCTGCTTAGCATGCAGGAAATATTCAGATCGGCTGTGTCTGGTTAGACACCAGCCCACAAGAGAGATCCCAAAGTTAAATGTACCATGGGTTTCTCTGAAGATTCCCCTTCGAAAAATGCATGAGGTCAGGGACGTGGGGACCAAAAACATTTTGGAAGCCAGAGAGTTTCTTCCCATCAGATCTGCCGAGCAGCAGGGGACGGCCCTGGCACAAGCCATTTTATTTCTGACAGGCTGTTCAGGTCTTCATTTGAAAACTCCACATCAAGTTACAAATTATTTTATATGGACGGATTTTTGTTCTCATTTTGACTTCACATCCAAAACTGCAGTTCACCTGTGTTACTGCTCTGTGTCTAATCAGTACATTTGATGATTCTGAAGGAAAACAAGATTATGAGTGTCATGCCCAGCATAAGCCAAGTACTTCTGCTTTATTCCAAAAGTGTCGATTTCAGCCCTTATAAAAACCCATGTTAAATACATACATATATAATTATATATAAAAAGCATATTTATATGTATTTCCTGCTCACAAAGGGAGAACTATAGGTAGATTAGTGCAAATCTGTCACCACTGTTCTTAGAAAAATCCGTGCAAGAGGCAAATGAGCTCATCCAATATTTTTCCAGCCTCATCTCCTGCTACTCCCTGCCACTCACCTCACAATTAATCCACAATTAATTTCTCATAATCTCGAAATATGTCAGGCCCTTTTCCAAGTCTTTGTCCAGAATGCCCTTGCTTTTTTTTTTTTTTTTTTTTGGCATGCCAGATGTTCTAAGTTGAATTCTCCCAGAATGAGAACCTGAAACAAGCATCTGAGGGCAAGGAATATTTTGGAGGTGATCCCAGGGAGCACAGGTAGAGGAGCACGGCTGTGAGACAGAGGAGGGAAGGAATCCAGCAGTGAGGGCAAACTGTGAGCAGCCGAGGCTCCCCCTTCTGAGGGATCTCCGACACGGTATGGAATGCACCTCGGGCTGCCCACCTCCCCAGAGGGCAAGGGAGCAAGTAGCCACTGACTGTGGGCTGCTCCCAGCGGGACTTAACTCCCCCGCACTTCCAGTCTGGTCCCTGCTATGGCTGAGCTTGCTCTTGGGCAAGTTAGGAGTAGCGCCATCAGGGAGCATCCTGATGCCGAATGTCAACGGGATGCGGTTAGGACACCAAAAGCATCTCCTCCCCAGGCCAAGTCCTCCTTATTCTTGAAGTCTTAGTCTAAGTATTATTTTCTCTGGGAAAGCATCTTGGACCCCAGTCTGAGTTTGATGGTCCCTCATTTGATTCTCACAGCGTGATGCTTAATCATGGCACTTCCTCAGATCATACTGTAAATGTGACTGTCTTCCCCTCTAAGTTATAAGCTTCTTTAGGGGAAAGGATGTGCTAGACTCGTATTCATATCACCAGTATAGTCCCTGATGACATTAAAGAAACTCAGAAGATCTGGGTATTCCATAAATATTTACTGAGGACTTGCCATATGCCAGACACTATTCTCGGAGCTGGGGACAGAGCAGTGAACAATGTATTCTACTTGGGGATCATATAACGGACAGAGGTAGGAAAAAGACAATATAGCCAAAGTGACAGGATAGTTTCAGGTATTAGTAAATGCTACAAAGGAAATAAATGAGTAAGGGGTGGCAAATGACTAGGATGAGGAGAAATTGCTATTTTCGGCTAGGCTACTGAGGAAAGGCTTCTGAGAAAGTAATCTGTGACAGAGATTTAAAATAATAATGAGCATGGGTGAGTGGGGAGGGAAGGATGAATACATGGAGCACAGAAGATTTGCAGGGAAGTAGACTACTCTGTACGATACTATCGTGGTGGATACATGTCATAATACATTTGTCAAAACCCACAGAATGTACAAGACCAAGAATGGAGCCTAGTGTAAACCATGAACGTTGGGTGATGATGATGTATCAGTGTAAGTTCATCAGCTGTAACAAACATACTCGTCTGGTGGGGATGATCATAATGCGATGCTGTGCTTGTGGGGCAGGACGTATATGAAAATCTCTGTACCTTTTGCTCAGTTTTATGGTGGACCTTAAAACTGCTCCAAAAAAATAAAATATATTTAAAATAATAATAATAATGAGAAGGACTCAGACTTGTGAAGACATGGAAGAAAAGAGTCCTCCAGATAGAGGAAACAGCGAGTTCAAAGGCTTGGAGGTGGGAACAATGGTGGCACACTGGAGTGTCAGAAAAGCCAGGAGAGCCGCACTTTGGTGAAATGTCAGAAGAAGAAAATGTCAGAAGAAGGGAGAAATGCCAGAAGAGCTTGGAGGGCTTGACAGGGTCCAGATCATGTAGGGACTTTTGGGTAATACAAACTAAATCGATCTAACATCCCAAAATCAATTAGAAGAAAATTTAAGACTACGTTAAAAAAAAACAAACAAACAAACTTCAATGATGCAAATATTTAGGCTAATATTAACTTGTGGATTTATTAATCATCATGATACCCACCTCAGTTTGTGTGGTACAACTGTAAGTCTGCAATGTTGGTTAGAATGCTTTCTCAACTACATATTTATTCACACTTTCAAAAAAACAAAAAACAAAAACAAACAAACAAAAAACCCAAAGTACCATCTTCAAAATAGCTAAAGCAATGAACAACAAGTCCCTTACGGTGGGTGACTGGATTCTTGCATCTGCTACAATTGACCTTTGACAGTCCTTTACCATCATGTCCTCACTTTCCTTTTCAGCAGAGTCAAAGGATAGGGACTACATGGTCTTTAGAGCATCTGGCAGCCCTACAAGCCCTTCTCTCCACTTCTGTGCATCAAAACAAGGTGAGAATGGAAGTTATATGACTGATCTTTTATTTAACTTTTATTAGGAAAATTTTTAAACATGCACAGAAGTGGAGAGAATGCATAGTGAAGTTGCATGAAGCCATTATTAATCTTCCAAATTTAAGAGTATTTTATCATGGCTGGTTTTTTCACATATATCAGAATTTTAACAACCAAACATCCACCATCCCTTCAAGGTGAACATCCTGTGAATCCACCTCCATATTCAGTGAGGCAACACACTCTTGCACATATTCTCTGCGGGGGAGGACTGACTTGGAGACACGGCTTAAAACCAAGGCCGAAGAATAAAGCAGAATAAGGTAGATGACCATTGAGATGATAAAGGTTAAACATTAAATAGTACATACTGAGATTCCATATTGAAAACAAATAATTTAAGAAAGGAAATAGCTTCTTTTTTGTGAATAGGTAAAACTGGCTTTGAAAATAAATATACATTTTGAGCAGTGGTTGATCCACTACTGGAATAAGTGTTTTCATGTATTAATTCAGTAATTATTTGGTGAACATGGCACACTGGGCCCAGAAATAGATACTGTGACTGTGCACGAGTCACAGTCCTTCCCTCAAGGAACTCACAAGCCAACAGATGAGAATTTGAGGGGCCACACTGGCTTGGGCGCCTACATGCCAGTCTGCTTTATCACATGGCAGCCCCATCAAGGTATCCAGGTACTCTGATTTGCCTTTGCTTCCCTCTCCAAGGCAGCTTTTGTTATAGTCGATAGTTACCTCCGTCTCCACCTTGATGAGCAAACACATTTAATTCCAACACATGTCCCTCTCTAGCACCAGGGCCAAGATAACCTACCCTTCCTCAAATTCTGCACAGGGATAAGGTTGAGATCACGCTGCCCTTGACTGCACATTCACAGGACTACCAGGGCCCTCTGCGACGCGCATTTCCGCTCTGAATGAGCGGGTTGCTCCTGACTGGTCTGGCACCAGCTAGATCAGTTGCTCCCACAATTCCCAGGGAGTGAATGTACAGCTCTCTCATTGACTGACTGTCTTAATACCAGCCAATTAGAGCTTAAGCTGTCTAATTAAGCCAGAGATAGCCATCAACTCCCTGAATTCGGAAGCCTGTTAACTTTACCTGAACAATAGAAGGATGTCAGGTGTGTATTCACAGTGGGAATAACTAGTCAAACCAGAAGAAAGCGCTTTGCAAACAGAAAACATTCCAGGACCAAGGATACGCAAAAGCTATGTCTAGACTGAAAACAAAAGTCAAAACCTATACAACATTCATACACAACTCTTTCTAATATGCTCTTTCAACATATATACTTGTTTCTAAATAAGCCAGGAGCTTCCTTGAAAAGGCAAATGAATCCTGTTTATACCTATATGATCAGGATAAGAATTATCATCTTTTCTTTCATATTTTAAACTTCTTTTTCCAATTCAGCAGAATAGTATAAGTTTATAATGACCTACTTATTCCTTAATTCTATACATTTCTAGGTAAAAATTTCATCTGTGGCCATGTAATTCCTTCAATTTATAGACATATTTTGAAAATACTCCTATGTTTACTGTAAAACTAGTCCTAAATATAAATGAGGTTCTTTAAGATGCTATATTCCCAGTGTGGCTTGTACAGATGCAGAAACTTATCTTAAAGATTGGAGTAGGGGAACTGATGTAAAATTTCAATAAATATGTAATGTATTTGGAAAAAAATTTTTTAATTAAAACATATATATATACTTCTGAATTCACTTTCTATTTAAATAACACAGAACTAAAAGTGCATCATTACTTAGGACTCTACTATAAATGGTTTCCATTTTTACTTCTGTTTTCCAATTCTTACTGACCAATGTTGTTTACTATATTACAACAATTAACACATCTCCATTCACTCATTTAGCCAAAATCCACAATTAATATGTCCTTCTTTCACAAGTCCTACATCAATATCACAATGACTCCCCATTTTCCTTTCTCTAAGAACAATAAAACTGCTCACTTCAGAAGCATAATGATTGTCATCCTCTCCTAGGGCAAATGATAGAAAGTATTTACTGATTTGCTTTAAACTCAGACAATTCACTTATGAAAAGATTAAAATTGGGTACTCATTGCTGTACACCTGAAACACTGTAAATCAATGATACTCCAATAAAAAAACAAAATAAAATTGTGTACTCAAAATGCTCTTTTTTCACTGTAAGACTAGTACCTGTAAAGAAAAGAAATATACACGAAGGGATGTTGGAACCAGACTTCTCTAGCAGTTTATAAACATCATAGTATACAGAGACACCATCATCCTGGTCTGTCCCTAAAGCTATAGCTGCATCAGCCCCTGAGATTATATTTAGCAAAGAAGCATTTTAAGAAACTCAGCACGAGAAAGAAAAAAAAATCTTCTCAGGTATGTGTATGTTATTAATCATAATTAAGGCATCTTTGACAGCTTCTTGGCAACAGAGAAAATGAGTTCCTTTCTCTGACATCAAAATCCTAAAGGAATACTTGCTATTTCATTATCAACTCCACTAGTCTTTACACCCATAATACTCACTTTGAGACTATGAGGTCTTAGAGAAATCTGAGCTCTGACAATTACTGTTTGCCCACCGCTGACATCGTGTAAGGTATAGCATAAGCTGGGATCTTACTAAGATAAAGTACAGGGAACCTTGCTGGGGTTAAAATGTGAGCTCCAGGAAAGCATATGGCCTGCCCCATGATGCATTTCCACTGAAGGGTCATCCTTCAGAGATGTTGGTTTTTGTCTGTGCAGGTAGCTCTGCACTTTGATTTCCCATTAAATTGGAAAGGGAGCGCTTGGTTCCCACTGCAAAGGCATCCTCTGATAAGACGGTGAGAAATGGGAAATGCATCTGTTTCAAGAGATGGACTCATTACAATAAAACCAAACAAAAGACTTGCTTCCATGTAATCAAGCCCAGTTCCATTAATGTGCTTTCTAAAATGGTGCGCCTTTGGAAAGGTTCTTAAAATCGCCTAAAGGAAGCATCACCAGGATTTCTGTTTGGTGTCTTTGCAGGTGATTTCAAAGAATTTTATTCTGTTCATCTACGGATCACAAATTTCAGCCAAGTCTCACTCAAGCCCAGGAGGGAGATATGGCCTGTTACATGCAAATCCCCAGCTCACCTTCTGCTGTTCTTTCACAGTGAACATGGACTTTAAAGACCTTTGCCTATTTTGGCACCTATTTAACAGCATAGGTTGAGATCTGGATGGTTCTCAAACACAGTATGTTCCTATTTGGAAAATGATCATTGCCAATCTCAAATTTCTCTCTTGCTCATCCCTCCTCTTGAGCTGCCTCTTTCTCTTTTTCAACACTTCCGTCTCTGCCTTGTTTGACTCTCTGTCTCTTTCTCTCAGTCTTTTTCTCTCACAATGTCTTTCTTCATCAGTCTGGACTGAGAAGCATGGGGGTCGAGTGAAGACAAATGGGTCTGTCTCCATCATGTAGGTGAATTCAAAGAAAGTAAATTTTAAAATCTTCACTACTTAGTCTTCAGCTTAATTTCCCCAGAGAGTTCTAGTCGTGGACACTGTGATGTCCTGGGGTTGGAAGGGACCTCATGAGGAGACAAACAAGTTCACTTCTTCCACCATGCAGGCTACATGCCCCGCCCCCACCACCCAGATGGGTTATTCATTAATGAGTAGTTTCTGCCTCTACTAACTTCACATCATGACTATAACGAACCTTTAAATATGGTCTTCAGGATGTTAAAACCACCACCTCTGCTGATTTGGGGCTTTATTGTCTATTCTGGGCTGTATCTCATCTTAGTGAGATCTCATGGGATTTAGCAATTAGCATGAATACAGCAGTTTGATAATCAAAAGTAATTAATTGCATCAAAATACAGTCTTGCCTGCTTTTGAGGACTTGTTACACATACCTAGATTTTTCTTTTTAAATGAGTACTTTATTTCTGTTAGAAGATTATCTGCCACAAAATTCTATTTAGATAGAAAACAAGTTAGCTTAAAATATTAACATGTTTCAAGTAACACAGGTACAGTGACTCAGTATGCCAAGGGTTAGCAGTAAGTTCTTAATCCACAAATAATGAATAATTCTAGTAACAAAAGAAACACTAAAGTTGCTTTTTGCAGCTATATACAATATACAATACAGGCACTATGGGTCCTGTAAAAAAAAAAGTAGATTTGTAAAATAGATATTCTGTCAACTGTCAAATGAAAATTTAAGAAAAATTACAATTGTTTATTTTTTCTTTCAGAACACTCATTTAAATATTGCTGAGGAAAGGAAAAGGGGAGGGAGATGCTTCATTGTAAGTGTTCAATTTATCAGGAATCACGTTTTTTAAAATTCTAAAGTTTCTCATAGTAAAAGAGACATGTAGGGGAGGAAAAAGTTTTCTTCCACCTTTAGGGTGCCTGGCTGGGTCTGAAAATTCAACTGACAGAGTCAGATAAACAGAAGAAAAGCAAACACATTTATCTAATGAAAGTTTTATGCAATCCTGGACCTTTCATAAGGAAATGACGACCCCCCAAAATAGTTAGACCGCGTATTTTTATGCTGGTTTGGGTGAAGAGTGGGCAGTCATCAGAGATACAGTGGGTCAGAGAGTATGAGGGAATGGCAGCAAACTGGCGGAAACTTAGCAAGACCTGTTTGCTCAGATTCTTCTCAGCATCCTTCTGTCTTCAGAGGTAAGGATGCGCCTTTCCTCTGGGTCTAGGGAGGGCCCCTCTCACTGGAGGGTTTATGATCTGTTTTGGGGAGAAGGGCAAGGAAAAGGTCAGAGTGACCTTCCTGCTTCTGCTGTTTTCTCAAGCTCCTTCAGCTCAAAAAATTCAATATGCCCAGGTGCCATATTTTGGAGTAGAATGTCCTGAATCCCAACAGAAGTCAGCGTGGATCTCAGTTTAAAGAGATAATTGCAATTCTTTTCTGAGAACCTTGGATTCCCTTTAATAAGTCACTGCTCAGCAAGTCACTGGTGGGCTTCACTTGTCTTCCTAACAATAGGGTATCGGGGTGAAGGTTAGAAAAGGAGACCATGTTGCCAAATATGCAAACTTTCCTGTCTCCAAGGGAACTTCCTTTTTGAACTGATGTTCTTTTAAAATATCCCCAGTTTCAGAAAGACTGAAGCTCAGCACTTAGGAGCCCTTACAGTTCTTATCTGTGACTCATTTGCATTTGTTAAAACACTGATGTGTGCTTTAATGCCAAAATCTCCCCTGACCACAAGGGATGTTAGCTTCAGGCAGTTTGGTACCATCATTTATAAAGCTCAGCCTTGTACTTCTAGGGTAGAACGAAAAATGAGAGCCTGGAGTGATTGGCTGCTGTTGGAGTGAGAAGCTCTTTGGAAGCTCTTCTGGAAGGTTCTGTGGTTGGCATTTCTATTTCCATTGCCACTAATGTTAAGATAAACATCAAGTTTGGGCAATTTGAATAACCCTCTAATGCCACCTGCTAAGCTTCAAGTCTAAATGGAGTAAATATAAAGTTGCCGTATCAAGGATTTAAAGTCTCCTTGGTATAAGGATTATGAAAATATGCTCACCTGAAACAATACTTATTTTTAAGTCTACTTTAATTGTATTTGCAAGCTGTTCTGTGCTCAAGACACAGATATGAATAATTTCTGAAGCTTAAAGCAACTAAAAGAGATTAACACTCAAAAGCAAAGGGATGCAGACCCCCCTGTCTCCAACATAGGTGTTATTTTTTAAATGCTCCCCTCCTCTCTCTTGTCCCCCTTACCCGTTTGTCATGCTTTAGCCAGAGTGATCTTTGAAACCAAATTCGATCATGTCACTCCCAACTCCAAGCCTTCACCCCACACAGCCAGCAAGGACCTCTCACCTCTCCCCCCTCGGGCACTGCACCAGCCACACTGACTTTCCTCCAGTTTCTTAAAGGCACCACGCTCAATGCCTGCTTCTTTCACCTGAGATGCTCTTTCTCCTGCAGTCAGGCAGCTCTGGGTCATCTTTTAGGTCTCTGTCTAAAAGTTCTTTAACAGAAAAATTTTCCCTGGCCTCTCCTCACACTGAAATCAGGTCACCCTATCTCATCTCAGTGGATCTCTTTGGTTTTTAAAATCATAATTTGCAAGTGTACATTTATTTCCATGAGTATTTGGTATTTGTTTAATGCCTATTTCTCTTATTAGACCGCAAGCTTCATGAAGACAGGGACCTTGGCCGCATTTTTTTTTCCACTTCTAAATTTACCAGCATAGTGCCTATCACTTATATACTCAGTAATTATATATTTAACAGATGGATGGAGATTTCCTGTTCCAGACTATAGGATATAAAGCTTCCCTTCCCAAAACTGTGTCACTGCCCTTACCCTTTCCTCGTTTCCTCTGCTAACTTACACGTACCTCCTCTCCACTCTCCCTCTCCACATCCCTCACGCACACATTTGTTTCTTTTCCCCTATTTAGAGAAATAAACCAAGGGTTGGTAGTAAAAAAAAAAAAAAGTACTATGTCTTTGGTTGATGACATATACTCTAGTCTATTTCTACTAAGTACTTGCAAAAATTGTAAAATACTATTACATGGTATATATGCAATAAAAGACTTACTCCAAATTTTAGAAGGGTCTCTTTCAAAGATACCATAAGAATATCACCATGGGTTCAAGATGATTTTAATAAGCAGAAATGGTCAAACCAATATGCCAAGATGAACGAATAGCTATTTCGCAAACATGGAACAAACCAAGAATTCTCAGCTATAAGCTTGAAGACAATGCCAGTCAACGAAACAACCATTAGGCAAAAAAAAAAAGGGGGGGGGGTTTGAACAGCATCGCAAGGATCACTAACTGCAACAGAACAGTCTCATTTCCACAGGAAGTTCTTACAAATACAATACACCATCTTGTCATCCAATGTTCAGAGTTACATTTGGAGATTTAAAATAGGGTTTTGATCCTGGATATAAATAGTTCTCTAGTCATATTTTAAAATAAAAAGAAGCAGCAGCAAAAGGTGGTGCATCACCAAATTAAAACCCCATGCTTAAAATTAAGTAAGGCAGCACCCTGAAGAACACTGCTTGTTCAAAAACTAGTAACTGTCTACATATATTTTTCAAACCTTCGTTGTTCACCCTCACACAATTCCACCCACCTGTCGCATGTTTCCTTTTCCTGCAAGAACTCTGGATATGCCTTCAGTGCAATTCTGGAGCTCATGCCTCTCTTCCTTCAAAATGGAGACATTCTCAAGACTGAGCTACATCATTGCACTGAGGAGGAGACAGAGCAGAGGCACATTGTTCCTGTCCCAAAAGCTAAAGCTACAAAACAGAAAACAAAGTGTTGCATCTGCAATCCAAAATTTTGACTAGAGGATGCTGCCAGCTGTGTTCTTCTAGGACTTCTCTTTTGTTGCCCAGAAACCCATAATCCCTACTCTGTTCAGAAAGATGCTCGAGACCAAGGAAGGACCAGACTTCCAATTTCTTTCCTGATCTTGCTTCCAAGCTAGTGATTAAACACAGATGGCTGGGAGGAATGAATGAAGGACCCTCCAGAAAAACTTTAAGATAGTCCTTCATTTACTCATTCAACAAGTATTTGTTGAGCTCCTGTAAATGCCTGAGCACTGTGGTTACAAGGCATACAATTGTGAGCCAAAGAGTCCCCACCTTCATATCTAGGGGTGGGAGACCAACATAATGAAACAATTACACAAATGAATATAAATTTGCAAACTAAGGTTAGTGCTTGGAAGGAAAAGTATAAGCTCCTATAGGAAATTATAGAAGGGGGAGCAGGCTTGGTCTGAACTTTTAAGCTGAATTATAAATAAAAGAAAGATGAAAAGATATAAAGGGATGAAGGAGGGCTTCTCAGTGGCTCAGGTAATGGCAAGTGCAAAGGGCCTGAAGTAGGAAGACGTGCGAGGCTACACATTCGCAGCATCGAGGGGGGTCAAGGGGAGAGAGGGAGAAAGGAAGCCGAAAGTTGGGCCAGGGCCCGATTGCCAAGGGCCTTGTAGGCTGTTGTAAAGATTCTGGTCTTTGTCTGAAGAGGAATTTGAAGCTACTGAAATGCTGTGAATAGTGACATCCATGATCTAATTAAGTTTTCAGATCACTTAACTGTCATGTTGAAATGTATCAAAGGGGGTCAAAGAAGAGAAATAGGAAGACCAGTGACAACATGATTTGATGTGTAACTTTTAAGATCACTGACTACCAAGTGGAGAATGACTTGGAGGGAAGCCAGAGTACACTTGGGAGATGAGTTCACTGGCAGGTGCAGCCACCCAGGTGAGCGATGCTGATGATCTGGGCCAAGGGGGAGGCAGCATGCCCAGAGAACTGCCCTGGTGACACACTAGTTGGCTCACTCCCACTCACCCCCTGTGTAGGCACTGTCTGGGTCCTGATGTTACTAAGGCTGTTCCCTCAGAATCATACCCCTGTCCCTCCCTCAAACAGAAACCAATTACTCTTATCTAAGTCTCAGGAGAAAGCTGCAAAGAAAGAAAAACAAGAAATGGTTAGAATCAACTCGGCCCAAGATGGCAGAAGGTCTGACTTCCAGCAGACCTTGAGACTCGTATGCTCACTGTAACACATTAGTACGCTAAGTGACACACCCACCAGCGCCATGACAGTTGACAGTGGCCATGACAACAACCAGAAAAGCCCATACAAGGACTGAAAAGGAGTGCTGCATCAGTGCCGGGTCCAAACCACAGGCCTGTTCTTGGTAACTCATGAATATTCCTCCCACTCTATCCAATTCCCTCCCTTTTTTGTTGACCCTCCTATTTATTTTGTCTCTGCCTGAATTGGGTTGAGAAGTTGATCTGAACTAGGTTCTCACTTCTCCATTCTTTGGCCACTGAATGAGGCTTGTGCTGTTCCAGTCGCAGTATCGCTTTCGTTACTGGCTACATGAATTCAATTGGAAAATGAAACTCCCTGGCTGAGACAAGGGGTCTCTCTCCAGGCTAGGACCCCAGCACGGGCCCAGTCGACTAATTCAGTAACACTGAGAGGTCTGTCCTACAAAATGTCTACATGAACAGAGAGAAGCTCCTCTTCAGGAAGATTCCCAAGAGACAGTAGTCTTTGGTTGCCTCTCCTGAGCAACTGACTTACTTTAGCCTCAGGCACATGACACAATCACCAGTTATGGTGCCCTGTTGTACCGGTGGAGGAAAAATGCAACAAATTTGAAGCTCATGTTCACCAAGCATGCCGCTCTTCCCTGCCCACCCCTTTGTTGCTAAACTCGGTTCTTCTTTCACTCTACTTTTCCTATTCTTATTTTCTTAAAATTTTTTTTTTATCTAGTGGTTATATGTAATTTTTAATACATTGCTATTTACCATTTAGCAAGATTCTGTAGGAAATTATTTTTTAACTGGCTATTTATTATTTAACACTTATTTTGTTACCTAAAATATATAAAAGGAAAAACTGTTTCTCTACTCGTAACACTTCCATCACCAAATGTGTATGTTTTCCGCACCAAGCAATTCTCCAGTTACCTGCAGACACGAGCTAGTTATTCTACAACTTAATTCAATGCTGACACTAACCACCCCGAGTTAGTGCAGACCCCACAGGTTAAGGGCTCAGTCCCACAAGACTGCCCTACTTCAGACTCCAGGCACAAGTATTAGGTGCCCAGGCTATCCATACTTCTGTCTTACGTGGCTACAAACCAGAGGTTCCCACAACCCCCTGGTTCGATAATTTGCCTTAATGTCTCACAGAACTTGGTGAAACACTTTACTTACATTTACTGGTTTACTATAAAGGATATAAATGAATAGCCAAATAAAGAGGTCCAGAGGATGAGGTCCAGAAGGTCCCAAGCACAAGAGCTTCTGTCCCAGTGGACCTGGGTCAAATGACCCTTCCAGGACATGGATGTATTCACCAACCCAGAAGCTCTGTGAACTCTGCAGTTCAGAGATTTTCATGGTGGCATCATTATGGAGGCATGATTATTAACACAATCTCCAGTCCCTCTCCCCTCCCCAGAGGATAGGGGGTGAGTCTAGAGGATGGTGGAGGGGGTCTCAAAATTAAAAGCTTCCAGCCATGTTGGTCTCTCTGGTGATCAGTCTCCATCCTGAAGATATCCAGGAATCCCCAGGCCTCAGTCATCTCTCTAGCATACACACAAGACACTCTGGTCATTCCAGAGAGTCCAAGGGTCTTAGAAGCTTTTGTGTCAGGAGGCAGGGACTAAAACCAAAAATTATAACAAAAGATGGTCCTATCACTCCTACTGGGTTTTAGGAGCCTCAGTTCCAGGAACCAGGGATGAAGACCAAATATATATTCCTTATCATATCATAGTATCACAATATGATACATATTCATCGCAGGAATAATGTGAAATATAGAAAAGCTCAAAAAGATAATAAAAATAATCTATAATCTTGCCATGCAGAAATAATATTAGTTAACATTTTGGGGGTATAGTCTTCCAATCTTATTTCAGTGCCTATCTGTATATACTTATCATCTTCTAATTTTTCTCCATAGAAAAGACTGTATGTGTGTATTTGTGCTTATATATATTTGTATAAATCTCTTAAGTCCATTTTGGAACAATGAGAGAAATGGATAAAAACACAAAGAGATGACAGATAGATAGATAGATAGACTGATATACAGAGAGATAGACAGACATTTCCCCCTGAATTCTGAGTACTAGATGATTTAAATCCTAGGCTGCTTCTTTGACAATGTCAGAATTGTTTCTTTTCAACTACTTCTATCAATAAATAATACTCCTTCTTGCTCAATCAGAAGCAATTGTTTGGCCAAGTGATAAATGATGACTTAGAGGTTATGTGGTTCCAGTCTCTTCATCTTGAGTCCTAGGAGTATTCAGTTGATGGAAGACTGACCGTAGGTAACAAGTAAACACTCCCCATGGTCATGTCACATGCTACCAGACCACACAGCACATTATCTTTTAAATTGTTTATACAGCAAAACTAGATTGCCAGTGTAAATGACAAATCTCTTAGCTTTCTTGTTTCTGGTAGCAATCTGTGAAAAAACAGAAAATTGCTCCCAAGTTATATCAAGACCTGCTTTGTTTTGTTTTTAATTGCAAACCAACCTGAATTTAGTTCCCAGAGGAAGGCATAACCAAGAACTACAATCATCTGTGCTACCTGCCTTAAGCAGGCTGTGTTAGTAACAACACCTGGAACAGGTGTCACTTGGAACTCATACAGTAAAAGCCTATGACCAAATTGTTCTTCAAAAGATACTCAACCTTGCCCAACTCCTCCTCTGATACCAGTTCAATCTGTTTTAAAAAACAAATACAATAGCATATTTATTTAGTCCATATGGTTGCAGTCTGGCCACACCTATGTGGCCATTTTGTATTGAAACCCACAGAAATTAGTGGCCACTATGCCATTCCCAAACCCAAAACCAAAATATTGAAGAGCTTCCAACATGTCTTAACTATATTAACCAGAAGGACAAAGGGCTTACTTCCAGGGCTTTATCACCTGAATTCTTCCTCTTTCTCTTCCTCCCTTCTTCCTTCCTATATTTATTTACATAGGCTCAACACTTAGAAGGGTTACTGTTGCGATGGATAGTTTTTTTAATTAAATAATTCAGTAGAAAATTGGTAATATGGAGAAATTTTTACATTCTCGCCTTACCATCAAACCATCTTCCAATTCCCTATCCCTGATGACTCAGGATATGTTCAGGGAAGGTAACTTTATTGTGTTTTTACTTCAGCCAATTTGAACTTTTATTGAGCATCTAACTTATTCCAGTCATTATTCTAGGCACTGGAGACTCCAAAATAAGGAGATACAATCCATCATCATGAATCTCCCAGTTTAGTGGATATCCCATAAACCCCAATTGAGTGGAATATCCTAATTTTTTAAAAAATATATTCTGATTATTAAAAAATTTGAATGTGTCCTTGAGGTTTAATACATAAATACATGGGTCTTTTTTCCAATTTTATGTTCTTTCTGATTAGCCTAAGATCTAACTTTTCTGACAAGTGACAAAAGTTGATTGTATTTACGTAATAGATACTTTAGGAGTGTCTGCCTAGCTCACTCTCTCCTGAGAGAGAAAAAGAGAGAGAGAAAATATAGCCCCAAAGTTAAAGCTTACTCTATGAAACCTGATCCTCCTGATCACAACTAAATGAACCAGGAGTAAACACTGGACTCAAGCTGGTTCGAATCAGATTTGGTTCTGACTATCTTTCTGTCTTACCCTCCCTCCCTGCTTCTCTCACTTGCTCTGAGTCTAGCCAGATGCTATGTTGTGAACTGACCTACAGAGGTCTACATGGCAAGGAACTAATACCTCCAGCAAATAGCCAGTGAAGACCAGAGGCCAGCCAACAGTCATGTGAGTTAGCTTAGAAGCAAGATCCCCCTCCAGGGGAGCCTTCAGGTGAAACCACAGCCCCTGTTAATACCTGAATTTCAAACATGTGACAGACTTAGAGACAGAGGAACCTGACTAAGTCACATCTGGACTCCTGATGCATAAAAACACTGAGATAATAAATGGTTTTGTTTAAAGCCACTGAGTTCTGGGGTAATTTGTCACTTGGCAACAGACAATTAATATAGCCTCTATCATAACGCATTCCAGAGTGGAGAACCCATCATCTCACGAGGACTATAAAATTATCCACCATTTCAAATTAGCTCTATAATTTTTATATGCATTGTCTGACATTTAATAAAAACATAACCAAACATGCATAAAGATAAAAATAACCTCACAATTAAGAGGAAAAAAATTAATTTCAGACCTACTAGACATTCAGATATTGCTGTTATCACAGAAGGACTCTAAAAGGACTGATTCACATGTCTAAGAAAGTAGATGGTATGACAGGGAATTTCAGCAAAGAACTGGAAAGCATCATTTAAAAGAGTCAAATTGAAATTACAAAACTGAAAATACAGTAACTGAATTTAAAAATACAATGAATTGATTTAGCAGGAGATTAGACACAGCTAAAGGGGAGAATTGGGAATTGGAAAATTGTTCACAAAAAAAGAGACAGAGAAAGAAACAAGTCAGACTAAAGTACACATTAAAATTAAAGATAGAAAATACAGAAAAATACTATGTGCAAGAATTTTATAGGCAAAATTATAAAACTATTAAAAGACAAAAATGAAGAAATATAAAAAAGCAGATCAAGTGGTAAAAAACTGGAAACAACCTAAACGTCATCAAGAGGAAAATAAAAATAAAATGTGGTATCTTCCTTAAATGGAATATTGCATAGAAGTTAAAATTAATAAACTAGACAAATGTATAAATAAGGATAAATCTGAAAACTTTAATGTTGAGTGATGAAAAAAGTTACCAAAAGCTAACTACGTACAGCATCATAACGTTGATCTAGAATTTGTCCTTACATTTAACTATCCTATCAGAAGCACAATTATTCCAATTCTAATCAAACTTAAGCTTCAACGCCCTTATTTATCTGGTCCCCTTTGAACCCCTGAGAGGAGCTCTGGCAATGTGGTCACATGGTCATATATTTTGTAAAATTGTATAAGGAAAATATTTTAACCCTGCATGGCTAAGACAGTTGTCTCTTCTCACACCAACTTCACCGAATCTGTCTCCATTCCCTTCCCTTCCTGTCAGGTAACACTGGAGTGACCATGTGCATTTGGGCATCTGACTTAAGAGAAGTTAAGTTGGGGACACATTTAGGTCAGGTTTTGTGAGATGTGTTCACAGGCTGCACTACACCCACTGCAGGAGTTGCTCCCAGAGACACTGCTGTTGCTCAAAGGCACACTGCCCATCGTCAGACCAACACATAAACGCGCCTTATAGCACCAGGCCCTGGAAGTATGGCAGAGTCAAAAACAAAAACAAAAAAACCCCCAAAATCCTAAGTTTAGAATGTATAGAAGCAGAAGCTGGTCTGTGGAAAATTCTTCCAGTCAGATATGCAAAATTGTAAAGGGACATTTGGTTTTCACTGACATCTAATCAAATCAAAGCCCTCTTTCATCAGGAATAAACTCACAATGCATCATATACAATTGTAAACACACTCTTGTTTTCTTTGGGGGAAAAATCTCATAAAAGAGAATTTATTTTGATTCTAGTATTTCTAAGGCAAAAACATACACCAGTAGTACCAAAAGTATTTTTGTCCGCAAAGTTTCATGCTTTATACGTTTTAACTATTAAGAATTTTTTAAAAATTGGATCAACCATGCTAAAGGAAAAAACTGTCTTTGTATTCAGATTATAATAGTACTCCTATTATAGTAGTATTTCTCTAAGAATTCAGGAAAAATATCATTTAAAAAAATCTAATTCAGAAAATTAGATAGACAATATTAAATCATTTCATATGAAATAAAAAGTATGCAGACAAAAAAATTAGAGAAAAAGTATCACAGAGGTATGTCAAATAGTTAATTAACAAAAATATTAGTTTTCTTGATTTTGTGATATTCATGAGGCTTTTCATTTATAATTTATTTCTTTTCTCATTATAAACAAATACTCATTTTTAAAAGCTAGTAAAATTTTGTAAGTTTCTGGTATGGAAAATTGGGATCCGCCCCAACCACTGTACATTATTTATGATTTATATACTGTAAAAGCTGAAAATATGTGTCAGAAGAGTATGAAGCAACTTTGGGATCTTGTTTACCATAGGGTGGGCAGAGGGGTCTGAGTGATGGGCATGGGGTCTTCTGTGTTCATAGCATTTTGCATACTTGGTAACTGGAGTCACTGAATTCTGGTGTGAGTACACATCAAGCTAAATCTGAGAAATGGCTTTATTAACAGAACTATCTTTTAAGAAATCAGGTAGGACTTGACTCATTCTGTAAAATGGTATACTTCCTCTCCATTTTTATTACATAGATGCAGTTAAATTAAGTGAGATCATAGGTAAGAGGGCTTTGCATATTATAAAACACTGCCAAATGTTATGTAGTTTGCAAAATGACAATCTATTTTGCAATTATATTAATGCAAATATTAATAATAAGAATGTCAATAATATTATCCAACATTTATTGAGGGCTGACATCATGTCAGGTACTCTTCAATGTGTCTCATATACATTTATCTTTTTTTGAATTTTTTTATTAATCTTTTTTTGCAGGGGGAAATAATTAGATTTATTCATCTATTTATTTAATGGAGGTACTGAGGCTTGAACCCAGGACCTCCTACATGCTAGGCATGCACTCTACCACTAAGCTATACCCTCCCACCTCATGTGCATTTATCTTATTTAATGCTCCCAATATGTCTATGGTGGAAGTACTATTATCAGTCTCATTTTACTCATCAGATCAAATATGTAACCTTCTGAAGGAATGATGAAACATTAACTATACTGATTTAATACCTATAAAATATTTAAATGAGTGAATCAGTTGTCTCACTCATTTCCCTCAAAAACCAGCAGTCCAGGTGTATGATATTATATTAAGGGTGGTAGGGTGGTGGACAGGATGCTACAAACAATTATTGAGTGAATTTTCATTTTCTCAGGAGTCATTGTATTGTATATACTCAATACAGGTCATGATACATCTCAGGTTAAATTTTAGCTAATAACATGAAGTAATATATACATGCTTTGGGTTTCTCACCGAAATTTTTAATCCAGATTCGACACTATTTCTTCTAAAATCAAAACGTGGCAACTTCAGAATGTTCCATAAAATTCAGAAGCTCCATTTTGGTGTTTATCTGTGGATTCTCAGATTTGCCGGAAGCATTATGAAATGCCACAACTTGTATCAGAATATTGCATTATGGACCTGATGGTTCCATTAAGTTCACGCATCCAACAACTACATTTGTATGAAGTAGGAATTATGTGTCACAAACCAGGTTTTGAAAGAGAAAAAAGTACCCTGCCCTCGTAGAGCTCACACATCTAATCAGAACCAGCCAGTAAAATAAGAAGTAATAAAGGGAAACTCAGAGAACTCCGAAATAAAATCAGGGAAAGGGGGGCAGATATTTAGCTGGAGACCTGAAGAGACAAAAACTGGAAGGAAAAAAAAAAAATCACCAGACCAGACTCTTGGCAGATCTCTCCATGCCTCACTCCTAAACTGATCCACAATCTCATAGCTGCATTACCAGTGGCTTGAGTCAGGAGCAGGAGCTGTGAAACATCAAATGACGGTCACCACTGGAGGGGTGAAAGGGATCTCTGGCAAAGCAACAGTGGAGAGAAAGTTGGACGGAAAATTTCCTGCTGGAATGTGCTGGGAGTGTGTGGCGTTTCAGCCACGGGCTCCTGACGATGGAACTTGAGTTGCTGAACATGAAGATAATTTCAGCACCCTACAATTATGTGCCTAATTAAAATTAAGAAATTAGAACACAGTTAAAAGGAATAATATTTTGCTCACAGCTAATTTCATTAAAGTATTAATGAACAGGACTCTTTTTATGGCCAGAGGGCAACCACTTTCTACAGAGTACTTCCATGCTAGCTAATTTATTCATGCATGAAAAACAATCCAATGAGAAATGAGGGAGCTGAGAACTGCTGGTCCTAATTAAAATATTTAAAACACCATGTCTATTTCCTTCCATCGAGCCAAATACCTAAGCTGGAGCCAGCATGGTGCCAATTAACATGGAAAAAGCAAACACAAACACCCATGGTTTCTGATTAAAGTGCACATTATTGTACCATGCAATATATTGTTCAGCACATATATGTAAATGTTTAATTAACCCATGTCTAAATCTCAGCAACATTCAAAAATCGATACTTTAATCCCTAAACAAGTGGCAATCTGTGCAGGGGAGACACTTACTTATTTATCACAGTGTTTTATTCAAACCTAATTTGAAGCAGTCGTGTGCTAGACAGGCTAAAGTGTTTCTTAAGGGAAAGAGCATGGAGGAGATTCTTTGCTGGGCAGACTTCTCTTCAGATGGCAGCGAGACTGTTAGTTGCCAAAGACTTGTGAAAGGAACTAGGTTAGCCTCAGGTGATATGAAATTTTTCATTAATAATGTAGGGGGAAGTCTGGACCTAAACCCATTTGTCAGCCTGGATAGCAATGACAATAACCACACACACACACACACACACACACACACACACACACACACACCCTCTTCTCTTTGTTAAATAAAGACCTGTCTGTCAAAACAAACTCCAGAGACATTCCTGCCATGGGAGCCTGTGGGAGAGAAATGTCTGGAACTCAGAAAAGTTCAAGATTTGAAAATCTTATCAATATTAATTGGAACTTTATCAATATGCTAAATTCAATTTTAAAGGGAAAACATTTTCATAGCAGCAATGGTCTGCAAGCACTTGAACCCGTCTTATCTCTATTGTAACAGTCCCAAGAGGCAGGCTGAGCAATGGAAACTAAAGCTGAGAGCAGTCAAGTAACGTGGGAAGGTCACACCCAGCACATGCTGGAACCAGAACTTGAACCCCGGCCCTCCAACTGCAAAATCACTCTACTATATACCACACTGATTTTAAATAGCTATTAATTTTCTGTTTGCACAAGAGATATAATCTTAAGAAACCTAATTACGACCCATTTAGCTATTAAAAATCATTTGTAGCTTGCTTTTGAGCATTTCATGGACTGGAGTTGTAGGGTGAAGATCTATTAAACAATTTTTCTTCCTTCTAGGGTTTCTCATTGTTTTCAACAAGCAAAATCACAGAATTTTAGACTAAGATCTGAGATGTCATTTTGTCCAAAGGGTTTCAAACTGTAGCAGCAGAACCCTTTTTGCAAACACAGCCTTTCACAAAACACCAGTATACCGACACAGGTAAAAGCAGAGCCCTCCGACGCCCAAGATGGCAGCTGAGGCACCACCCTAGAACCCACCTTCTGAAAACCACCATGCTCCTCAAAATTCTCATCAAACAGCTGGAGAAACTGGGGGCCAGAGGTGAGGACATAAGGTTATAAGTATACACACAACAGAACAGACCTGGAACATGCCTATAACCTTGACCCCTTGCCCAGTGCACTTTCCACAGCACCATGGTCCCTAATGGAATCAACTGAGACTACAGGACGTGGAAAGTTTCAGAGCCAAAAAGAGGTGGGAGTAATCCTGCAGAAGTACCAACAACAATACAGGAATATACGGCCATGAGGCAGGCTGGTCTGATACACAAAGCAAGAGGTGAGATCGGAGGCAAGAGGCTTTAAAGAGAAACGTGTCTCTAACTCATGACAGCAGGCTCTTCAGTTCACGTCCCTGGCCCCAGCCTCCTTACCTGAAAATGTGGTTAATATCTCACAGAATGTTTTAAGAATCAAATAAGAATTAACGAACAGGCCATTACAAAAGTACGTTATCACACTGCATTGCAGTGGCTTTCCTGTCTATTTCTGCCACGAGACTGCGTTTACTCTGAGATAATGTCTGTGCTTTACTATCTCTTCGTCCTCGGTGCCTAGCCAGAAAAGGTGTTCAATTAGCGTTGGGATGATGCCATTGAACCCTTAATGACAGTAATAATGGCTCACATATATTATGCTTTTACTGTGTGTTAAGCATTGACATGAAATACCTGATGCTATCTATTTGTTCAGTCCTAACGATCCCATAGACTGATAGTGTTACTGTCCTCATAGCATAACTGAAATTGTGAGACACAGAAAAGCGACTTGCTTGCCCAGGGTTCCAGAACCAAAAGGTTATGGAGAAAAGACGCACGTTGTGAGAGTCAAACATTATAGAGTCGAAACCCTTACGATGTTCTTCAAGAGCAGCCAAGATGGGGTAACAAATTGAGACTTAACATCTGTTAGGGAATCAGGCAAATGTTAGAGACAGGAAAGCATGTGAAACACACCACACACCCACTGAGAAACATAACATGCAAATTCAAGAGAGCTCTGTTTTCAATGACTATTCTAACGAGCACAGGTTAGGGATGTTTAGAGAGCAACTCTAGTATCTCAGGATGATGCTGTGGAAGCCAAGTTTCCACTACACAACTCTCAGAAGGACCACTGATCCAACCGATTCAACAGGTCAAAGAGAGGAAGGCTCAAATATGCAACAGCCAAAGAAAGACAGGAATCCGAAGGAGTGGGGCGGAAGGAGGGGACACAAGAGCAAGGTTCGTGATGCACCAGGAACTATTCCTGTGATTATCAGCCTCACCATTCTCATACCTACATCCCCCAAAGCCCATACTAAACAGTGAGGTAGATGTGTCTGGTCACGATGCAGACTGGTAAGAGTCAGCAGAAACATGGCACTGGTCCTCTCTCGTACTGAATCACTCTTTTAAAATATAAGCAGAGTCAGCAAGAGTTTACAGAAACTGACTAGTGATGTAGCCAAACCTGACCATGAAGGAAAGGTGTGTGCACCTGGGTTACATCCCAGACATTTTCAGGCACTTCTTACTGGGCAATCATGATTCGTATTATGGTCAGAAACTGAATAAGGGTCTGGATGGACCCCTGATCTAACCCTATGTAATACTCTTCATTAGATTTGGTATTTAGTTGGCAATTAGCAACCATATTCATGTATACAAAGTCTATCTTGAAGGTAGGATGGGTTACATGTTCCTGGGTTCCTAATTTGCAGCTGGCATTGACTAAGCCCTTGGTGATTATAGCTTCCTAATTACTGAGATAACTTCAAGGAAAGAGCTAATAATATCTCATCATTTTACCCTCTACAACTTACCTACACCCTACTAAATTTTTCAGTTGCTTAGAATCTGAAGTAATTTAATTAAATGCATTATCTTAGAGTATTCCAACATGTAAGTATTTCAAACATTTGACATGTCCTCCAAAACAGCCAGTCCGGGATAACTGGATTTTTCAAAAGGTTTATTTGTTTGTTTTTAATTCTCTCTTCATAAGCAAGTTTGGTTTTTCAAATTTTCACTTTCAAGGGAAAAAAAAATAATGAAAGCAACAAAGCAGATCTCCAAGACAGACCTTGCATTTTTATGCATCTTTAGCCAGACAAACATTAGTCCTCCCCAGCACTGGAACGGCGATTCGGAAGAACGTGAAACTTGCTGTTTTCTCAATATGCAGATAGGCTGTTGTCACAGATCCCCATAGTAATGAACAACTTCTCAATATTTAATAAGCCTGGCATTTCTGTCCCCAGGCAGAGCGCACAGACAGTTGGTAGCCAGCTACTAACTGACCATTAAAATACAGCACCTCTCTTTAAAATGTGCTTCCCAAATAGGTGACATCACCTGCAGTGGGCAGCGAGTGCCGTCCCCTGCCAGGAGGTGGCCTGTTCTCCCGCCTGAAGAGGTCTGGCAAGGAGCACGCAAAGTTAGCTTGCTCAGTATTCAAACCGGGGCTACAGCACAATTCTGTTTTGCAACAGAGTTTTAAAAAGGAAGGGAAAGCCCATCAACAGCCCTTCCTTTTGCAGCACTGTTAGCGCCGAGAACAACCAAGCAAGTGGGAGGGAGGAAATCAGCCATGAGATTTTTTTTTATTATAAAAAAAAAAAACTATTCTGGAACTCTGTTTTTTTTTTCTTTTTCTTTTTTTCCTGCTTGTTTGTACAGGGGAGTGTTCTGTGCTGCCCCTGGTGTGCTGTGCGAGTATAAATATATTGCAACAATAACACTCACTAATTGGAAGAAGTCGTCAATTCAGAACGGTAGAATTCGAGTATTTTAGTAGTGGCTTTCTTCCCCTTTACTCCAAGGAGTGAAAATTAATGCTAATGTGATTATACAGAAATTCAGAAAATCATTAATACAACTGGATCGTTTTCTGAATAATGGCAAAGCTACCATAATGAGCTCTCCTTGCTCTGACTGACCATTAAGTTGTTTGGCTGTAACTATAATTCCAGGTTAACACAAATATTCCCACAATCACATTAAACACACAGAGTTTGAAAATTCTTGAGCAGGCCTACCACAACTCTTGTTACCATTACTTGATAAGACACGCCTATCTTTTCTTCTCTTTCATCAACAGCAATAGGAATTACTGTGTTTTTCAGGAACACTTTTTATTTTTATCAGGAAACAAGGTAACTTCTTACTCATTTCAGGAGAACTGCTGCGTGTATGATGATGAGGGAAATGCAAAGATGTGGATGACAGGTCGTTGGCTTCCTAGCAGATGACTGGCTCTCATCACCAACCTCCAGCAGTGTGAGATCCCCCAACCCATGCCCCTAAAATGACAATGTCATGGCCCTGGGGGCCACATTCCAGGAGCATTAATTCTAGAAGTATTTACAGCCGTGTTCTGCCAAGAATTACAAGAAACAAACCCACCTGGCATTGCGTCAGGAGACAAAACCAGGACCAGGAGGTAAAAACACAACAAAGCAGGTTCAGGGCCCTCATGGGAACTTCCCAGCAGAACTGCATAGTCATGGAACGAACAGGGTAACATACAAAGTAGGGGCCCTCAAGTAAAGGCTGGAAGATGGTCTGTCTTAAATGCTAGTAACAGTGTTTTCAGAAAAATGTTAGGGTATTTTTTTCAAAAGCTCATGTGAAATCCCAAAATAGAACACAAGTGAAACAGCACTGCTCTGGTTAAAGAACATGGAAAATGTAGAACTCCACTCTGTTTTAACCCCCCACCAATGCTCCTCAGGCAACCCCACAGGGCTCCAAGGAACAGTTTAAAAACCACTGCTGTATAAACAAGGTCCTAGTAACAACAATGTTCTACTGCATAGCACAGAGAACTATATTCAATACCTTGTAATGGCCTATAATGAAAAATACAACAAGGAATACTTACATGTGTATAAATGAATCACTATCATGTACACCAGAAATTAACACAACACTGTAAACTGACTATACTTCATTTAAAAAAAAAGGATGCTGTAAAAAATATTCCTAAACTATGTGGGAGATCATACTAACCAAGCAATTTTTAAATTTTCCATACAGGGAAACACAAGACAATGATAATTAACATATAAAACTTGAATCCATGCGCATCCCAGGTTCAAATACCCCAAAAAACATCACGGGGAAGTAAAGCACCACAAAATTCCCAGGCAAGCGTTCAGAGTTTAAGCAGGTCTCAGGGAGCTAATTTTAACTCAGCTCACCTCAAGCACTCAAACTCCGCAGAAGACAAGAGAGTTAAAAGGATATTACTAATCCAGGTAGACTTGAATCTACTCTAGTTTGTCAAAGTAACACCTTTTTTAAAAAATATGCACAAATTTGAGTACCTTACTGATAATGATCAATTCTTTGGGTCACATCTCACAATGGACCATCGCACATCTGGGCAACCCTGGGCTTGAGACCCCCGATGACTGGATGAAGTGATAACCACAGCCAAACCAAAGCCTCAGAGCTGATTCTCCGTGCTAGCTAACACTGGAATAAGGTGAGCACTTTTATGAAATGATGCAACCATTCTGAAATCTCCAAATGCTTAAGACTTTATGTATAAAGACAAACAGTAGTCAATTTCTCTCCATTCAGCCAGAAGTTTGGGCAATATCTGAAAATGAATTTTTACTGTCCCTGCTCCTTCGAAATTCTTGCAAAGTACTCAAAGCTTAGATCTATCTGTGTGGTATAATGTAAAACAATGGTGTGTCTTTTCAATAAACAACGTCTTTGAGTATTTTTCTTGTGCCAGGCATGGTTCTGACTTTTCTACATGCATAACTCATTTAGGCTTCACAGGACCCCCATGATATGGCCATTATTGTTACCCCCTTTTTATAGGTGTGGAAACAGAGGCTTAGAGGAAGGAGCTAAGTAGCTTAGTGAGTTTGACGCCACAGTCAAGCTGCAGAGCTGGGATTTGAACTCAGGCACACCTCACCCAATTGCTCACTAGAGTAAACGTCACACTACACAAGGAGCCTGAAAAATCCTGCTGTCCAGAAGGAAACTGAAGCAGTCGTTCACCAAAGAGCTGATTCGCAAATTGTTAGGTGAGCTTCTCTGGTCTAGGTTGTCAGTGAGCCATGAAAGAAAAGAAAAAGAAGTAATGGAAGTGAGCAACTGAAGCACAGGGTATGGCTAAGCTACTTTTCCTGCAAAAGGCAAAAAAAAAAAAAAAAAAAAGTCAAGAATTCAGATTAATTCACCCAAAGGTCAAAAGAGGTTTTTTTTTTCCTTTTGAGACAATAAAGATGAAATGAATGTGTCAACTCCCCCCGAAAGCTAAAGAATAATCAGAATTAGAAATATCCCTCGGCAGCTAACTGATGAATCCAGGGGGCACTGGCTCCCTGCTGGACTAAGTGCAGGATTGGAGAGTCTCTTGGAGGGCCAGCCCTGAGCAGGGCACACAGGAGGCCTGAGGCTCACCAGCAGGGACTCTTGTCAGCCTTGTGACAGCCACGGCGGTAACACTGCTGACAAATATCTAGAGTTCCTTAGAATTACAAAGCCTCCTGGCCATCACAGAGTTGGATCCTCACAACCAACCTGTGAAGCACAGATTAGCACCGAGTTTACAGATGAAGAAATTGAGAAGCAGAGAAGGGAAGTGCTGCATTCGAAGCTTCACAGAGAGTTTCAGCAGAGGTGAGACTCAGATCGCCTCCCTCTCGTCACGCCCCTTGGTGTAGACTTTACTCATTTGCGAGACAGCAGTAGCATCTCAGTGTAGGTGGGCAGCCTGTGACCCGGGCTCACAACCTGCTGGCTCCACAACTTACTGGTCGGTGGATGACCCCTTGGCAAATTACTTAACCTCTCTAAGCCTGTTTTCTGAGCTGTAAAAGGAGAATCCTAACGGTACACGTCTCATAGGGTCTTTGTGTAATTAACTGAAATTGAATGAACCGATGCGTATCAAGAGCAAAGCAAAGTGGCTAGTACTAGTAAGCATTCACCAAATGTTAGTCTTCATTGTTAATTATTCACTCACTTAACAATCTTAGATCAGACAGCTCTTCTACTCCAAGCCAGTAGTGCTTGGGCCTGATGATATGTGACAAACCCTGCCCAAAGGTTACTCACAGTCCTTGGGAGACCGACACAAAGAAAGGGTCGTAAAGCAAGAGGGGAGTAAAACGATACTGGCAAATGATGACATCATACAAGCACATAAAATGGCATTTTATCCAGAGCAGCCAACCAAGATGCTTTAAGAGAGTTAGTGAAACAAAATCTTTTAATTCCAAGAAGGATGCTACAAATTGAAACATAGTTCCAAATTAAATATTGATGTCATTAACACTATAAAAATAGACAAACAGCAAATCCCTAAGACTCAGAGTTGAAGGCCTTTAATTCAAATTCAGTTCTATCATCTACCAACTACGTGACTTTAAACACATAATTTAACTTCTCTGGACCTCAAGTGACTCATCTCTAGAACTGAGATAAAATAACAGTATACCTCACAGTCTTGTTACATGGGTGAAATGATGAATGTGAAAGTGCTCTTTGTACATTTTAAACAGTCATTAGAATTTTTTCTAGTTACTGGGGAGAGGTGAGGAGAAAGACATAGAGGAAAAGGAGGAGAGAAGGAGAGGGAGAAACACTCCAGCGTCTGCTGAGGTCCTGGGCAGCCACAGCGAGCAGAAGTCCTCTCGGGCTCCCAAGGTCTCAGGAGTGCATAAGGATGATGCTTCTTGTTAGAAGGGGTAGACAGGGATTTTGCCAAAATTTTAAGTATACACAACTAGTTCCCTCCCATGGAGTCAGCCTCCTTCTTATTCTCAGGTCCTATGGACTCTTCTGAGATTCAGGCATCTTTACTCGGGAAACCACACTGCCTGCCTGTAAGCGTCTGCAACTAGAGGCCAGCACCACCTGCCTCCATCGTGGAGGCTTTTTGTCCTCTGTGGCTCACTTCCTAGTTACAGAGAATGCCCCTCACTATAAGACACAGGGACACGGGTGGGCAGCCCATCCCAGGCCATCTGCAGACATGTTTCCCTTCATCATGACCCCTCCAGAGGTACAGCCAAGTAGCACTGAATTAAGCCCCAAGAGAGGGACTTGGAGTTTGCCAAGTGGACAAAGACAGTAAATGCCATGGGCTGGGGGCACAGCCTGGGGGAAGACACTCATCATAAAAGAGCCTGGGGAGAGAGAGATGGATGAGTGGAGCCAGGGAGTGTAGAAGAGATGGAAGGGTGGGAGGTGAAGGCCATGGGTGCCAGACGAGGGAGTTTAGACTTCACTGTGGAGAGCGCTTTATAAAGCAGAGGGACGTGATCTCTCTGAAGAGGTTACTCTGCCCAGGGAGTCTTAGAGAACAGACTAGAAGCTGTGGGGACAAGATCAGTTACCTAAAAGGCCCCTAAAGAGGGCATGGACTCCATTCCAGGGTGTTTGGGAAGAAAGGGGGAGGATTCAATAGCTATTTAAAAGGGAAAACCAACAAAACTTGGAGACGGGTTACGTTTAGGGGAGTAAAGCAAAGAGTGACATCAATGGGGATTCTCCTTTGGGTGGCTGGATTCATGAACTATGGTTTTGTCAAAACAATACTGAATTTCAATAAAAATATGATCTCCTTACACTGACAACGAGAATTCTCATTTCATTCTTTGTAAATCTCATTTGATTCTCATATGAATTGGGTACAGTTCATGGGTTAGGTGATACCTCTTCTTTATGGATGACGGTTGAGGCTCAGAGGAAGGAAGTCTTGCCTTAGTTTGTGCAAACTGCTAGAAGAGATAAGAGTCGGCGTCTGCTCTGTTAACCCAGGACTGACAAATAGGTCTGAAGTTGTTGACCTACTCTGATGAATTGGCAATAACTACTTGAAGCATTATGTTGAGATTCTGACACTGAGTCTGGCCCTGGAAAGCTAGACACTGACTAATTGGGAGTGCCTGCCATAGTACCAAGAAAAGAGAGCGGCAGTGTCAGACCTGCACCAGACTGTGGTGACTCAATGGAAATGGGACAGAACAAGAAAACAGGTATGACTGGATCCAGCAAATGCTCCTAAGAACATCACTAGGCACAGGTCAAACTTTGTACCAAGTGACAAAACTGATACCAGCAAGACTGAGAGGAACCCCAAACATGCCTGAGTCCCTCCCATTCTCACACCTCATCACTTTCAAATGGGAGGTGCCAACTTTCCAGGTGATTAGAGTCTTCCTCCAATCTTTGAATCACCAAAGTATACCCCCACCACCGTATCTCCCCTGAATTTTTGGGCAATACATCTCATTTATGCTCCATCAGAAGTCCTCTCCCTGGAAAGCAGAAAAGGAGATTAGAAAGAACAGAGCCTGGATTTGACAACTTCTGTTCTCTATCTGATAAAAAGAGATGATTCTCCAGCATCAGACCTGTTAAAAGGATTAAATAATACATGTTATACGTGGCATGTTGCACGTGTTCTATAAATGCTTTAATATTCTTATTTGTACAATAAACTGGTGGGGCAAAGGGAGACAATATTTAAGTCAGACAAGATTAGGGTGTCCTTAAAGTCCTATCTATAGTAGGGACAGCCTTCCTGCCTCAAGTGACCAATGTTTCCACAGTCTGATGTCTGCATCATTTATTTCAGACAAAATGAATCCAAATTATTTTCACTAGTGCTTAATGTTCAGAGTCAAATATCCAAATGAAAACTGTTCCTAAGCTCAACTGTCATACCCAAGGCAACTCAATCAACTCAACAAAAATTAGTGGTAAAAGTTTCTTCTAAACTTTTACGAGGCTCTGAGTTGACAATTTTTTTCTCAAAGAAGCAAACAGTCTCTTAAGCAACATACAGAAGTTGGAAACTGAGGCTAGCAGTGGTAAAGAGTGCAGGTTTTGCAATCAAACAAAATTCCAGCTCTTTCATTTATTTACCATGTGGACTTTGGAAAGTTACTCAATTGCTCACAGCCTCAGTTTGCTCACCTGTAAAATAGCTAATACCTACTTGAGAGGGTTTGATCAAACTAAAATGAGCTCATGTATGTAAAGCACTTACATAGTTCCTGGCACATAGTAAGTGCTACAAACTGGAGTTATTATGTCAGTGAATGAAAGCAATAGGAAAAAAATGACAAAGCTTACCAACACACTGACTAGCAGCAACTGACATGACCTTGCCTCTCCAATGCAGTTACCTGATTATAACATTAACATGTAAAGTACAGACTTCTAGAAAATAAGTTCCATCTAGTCTATCTATATATGTGGTAATGGATATAACAAATATCAAAGTGAGGAGCGGGAATTCAGATCAAGTTGGTCCAAACATCTTGGTGTTGTGTAAGCACCAGTAAATATTTTTAAATTATTTGATGGGGGGATCATCATTTTCTGTATAACATAGCAAATTAAAGTTCTTGTTTGACACAGGAAAACCCACTCAGTCAGAGGAATTAAGAAACTAATAAAACGACTACTCTTCAAGCCCTTAGTACATACTTAGCCTAGCTCTAGGCATGACATGGAGAGAAAAAAGTATAAAATATGGCTCATATGGCTCCAATGTATGGTTTATAATCTCACACTGATGATGTGATTGGGTATTGGGATTCCACTCAAAAGCCAAAATCAATGACTAAAGTCAAGGGCCAGCAGCCAGGGTTCACCTCACAACCAGAGGGGTGACAGAGCATTGAGCTAATATTTGGAAAGAACCAGATTTACCACCCATTATCAGAAATACAAAAAAAAAAAAAAAGAAGAAGAAGAAGAAGAAATATTCGGTTAGGAAAGGAGTCCTTCTGAGAAGAAAAGAAGCCGTTTTCTGACAGCCTCAGGCCGTGGACCATGGCTGAAGAGAACCTTACCTACATTCTCTGGGCTGTTTTATCTCTGTTGGCATCATTTACTTATTTTTTTTTTACAGGCAAATGAAAGGAAATACTTGTTCTCATAAAGAATCCCACCGCTGAAACTTTCAGAAATCCCCTCCCTGCCACTATCACAATCACCACACACACACACAAATGCAGCTGTAGGATTCTCCCTAATTCCTGGGACCCTTTAGAGGCCTCTGCGATACCACATGTGGGGCTCTGGTTACAACTTGGACCAAGTTTTCCTTGAGAACCTATGGCTACACTCCCAAGTAGGCAGCATCCCCCAACCCTACTCTGTCCAGCTATCCAGAAAATCCATGTGCCAACCCCCCACCTCAGAACAAAAGGGCTTCCAGGATGTTTCACAGGCTCTCCTCTGTGGGTTTGAAATTATCCACAGTGGTGCCAAAGGTAAGGCATTTCTAGAGGTTTCTTTTTTTTTTCCTTTTCTCTTTGTTTTATTACAGTTCTGGGTGTTTTTTATTTTTTATTTTTTGTTCCCGCTCCCTCTCCCTCTTGTGGTATCTATTTGTGGCCTACAGCAATCACTTTAGACTTTTTAGACTCGTCCGGATAGAGATAGATGACACAAGTGATCTACTTATCTTCCTTTCCCATCACCAATAAAAGTGACAGCCCGCCTAATTAGGCCTAATAAAGCAGCCGCAGCAAGAGTGGCGCCGCAGCGATCTGAAGAGGGATGGCGCTGACCCGGAGATACAGGTGCTGCCTTAAGGCATTGCTGCTGTTACTTTATCTCCAGTACATTACAGCTCGGCTCATGCCATATTCAAATGCAAGTAGCATGTTTTTCTCCTCGATTCTCAGATCAAGAACAAAAAAAAAAAGGAAAAAAAACCCATCCCATCTAATCAAAAAAGGCACTGACAATTTTTCAGCCCCACATTAAAAGCAAAGAGTCATTCGGAACAGTGCACTCCATATTCTATTTTATAATATCACTTTAAGCTATTGCTTTGAATCTCAGACATTTCTTTGTTAAGAAGGAAAATCAAAAATTCATCAGAAGAAGTTCTTTCTTCCCCCTTCTCTTTCGCTCTCTCTCTCTCTTTTTTTCTTCCAGGGCTAGCATGGGGTTTGGAGCTGGAACCAACATTTGTAGAAGTTAGGAGTCCTTAAGCAATTATTGGCGATGAGAGTTTGACATGCGGGAGAGTTGTCAACAACTGACTTTAAACAAAGCGGAAGGAAAGAGAAGTAAACGGTGCTCTCAGCAAAATTAATATACAGGCCTGCAAATTAATGATGTCGTGTATTTTTTAAACAAGGGAAAGAAATCTGAACTTTGCATGAAACAGCATTTTAAGTACATCTTTGCAAAAATTATCAGATTGTCAAAGGGCATCAAAGTGAATTGAGTCTGCAACTATTCATAATATTTCCACATATGCTAAATGCAAAATTTATCTTACTTTATTCGCCTGTTCCATGGCAATTATTTAAAGCTATTAGAAAGGGGAAAGTGTCCTTGATCTGAAGTGCCAGTGCTTGTTCTACAGCATTTATTTTAAGAAACATAACCCCCATCTTACCCACATATGCATGCGCCCGTGCACATGCGCATGTGCGCGCGTGCACACACACAGACACACACAAATACACATTCTCTGCTACTTACTACTGGCCAGATGCTTCTTGCCCTGAGAATCCCAATAACTTATTCCTGAAAATAACCCATTGGCTTGATTGCTACATGTATGCAAATAAGTTTCCCCAATCTCTACTTTCAACTAGTAGTTCTAACCTTCTTCTTCAATAACCAGAATGAATCCCGTGATCTTCCCACCCTTGTCCAACGTGAACCCTCTTCAGATATTCCTCTTCTCCAACGCTCCCTCATTACCAAGGGTGCTTACAGCTCCCCTGCTGATAAGCAGTGATCCATCCCAACTCCTCTCTCTCTGCCGTGTTCTCCAAGATAAGGACAATGTGTGTGACAGTCATGGCCATCATCTACGGAGGGCCTGCCAGGTGTTATGCACGATGACATATAAGACATGTGCTAGTTAATTACCCTAACAATTCTGTGGAAGAAGCACATTTTGCCCACCTGTTCTAACCTGTGAGGGATCTTTGGAAGTAATGCAATCTGTGCCAGGCTGCACAGCCAGTAAGTGGCAGAACTGGAATTCGTGCCTGCTGACCATTACGACAGATCTGTTACAATGGGACGGAGGGGCTCTGGAATCAGTGACCAAGTTGTCTCATTTCATTGTGTGCATGCTCACAATTATGCACCTCAGTCACTTCTCCTGAACAGTGGGATGGGCCATTGTCTGAGTTTCCCAGCTGTAGCATCCATGCAAATCTATCATGTCATAAGAGCAATCCCCGTTTCCTCACACATAACATTCCTGGCTCTGCCCGCTATCAGCTGGGTAACACTGGGAGACTGACTTACCTTCCCTTGAGTCCCAGTTCCCATTCTATGAAAGGGGATGTATGAAGTCCTGGTCGGGATCAGAGAAGCTGCATGGGGAGGGCCTGACATAATCCCTGCCATCCAGCAAGCTCTACTAAGAGCAACTGCTACTGTTACTGTCATTTCTTTCTTCATGCATGCCTCACAACTCCTTGGAGGAGCTTATAAGGCCTTCTGGGAGGTCAGTGTCAAAGGAGGGTCAGATTGGGCTTAGAATTTCACAGCCTTAACTGGATTGCTGAGTTGGCCATTTATTACCTTGTGATGTTGGGCAAATCACGTATCTCTCTCTCTCAGTTTTACCAACAGTAAAAATGGGTATGATAACACTGATGGACTGCTCAGAGCTGGTCAGAGTTCTAAATGTGAGAGCAGAGAGGGCGCTCCTAGCACCACATGTGACATACAGATCCTCCCAATGAACCAGAAAGTAGCTGCTGTAACACCGCCTGTCTTCCACGCCAGGCATGTGCTAAGTGCTTCACATTCATCCTCTGGTCTAACCCTCCACAACACCCCTATGAGGGCACTCCCAGAATCTCTGTTTTCAGATGAGAAAATTGAGGCTTAGGAAGGTCATGTAACTTCCCCAAATCCCACAGCGAGAAAGTAGAAGGGCTGGGATTTTAACCTAAGCAGCCTCCCTCCAGAAACAGCTCTCCAAGTCTTCTTAGATAATCAGAGATCCTTTTTCCTCCTTCTGTGAAGACCTCACTGACTAGCAGTCCCAGTCCTGCTCCCACCAAGTCACAACACACACGCAGCTTCTAAACTCAGTCACACCGGGAATCCCTCCAAGTACACACCTACTGTGGGCATGTGCACACATTCTATCACTTGCATTTCTGTACACCCCTCTCTTCTGTCGTACAGCTGCCCCAAATTTCCTCAAGCACCATGATCATGCCTTTTATTTCCGTTGCTTCTCACTAGAGCTCATACCCAAGCAGAAAGCATTTAGTAAAAGGTGTCCACGGAGCCAATGTGGGCCAGGATTGGTACCATCACAAGAGGGACGACTCATATATGCCAGACGCTCTTCCTCATTTTAAAGACAGAACACCCAGCTGCAAAGGTGCAGCATTTCTACATGAACTCCAGACCATCTTCATGTGGCTCACGACAGCCACCCCACTGGGGAGGGCAACCTGACAGGAGCATAAGCCATCAGGACAACTCCTGTGGTTTCGGCATCCTTGCGCACAATGGGAGAAAAAAGGTTTCAGATCTTTTCTAACGTGCAATTTCAGTTGCATGCTGAATCTGAAGGCTGTGCAAGGACTTCCTCAGGACCGTACGCAGTTGTGGCCCCTGAGTGTCAAGTGGCGGCATCTTGAACTTCGAGAGACACAGCTGGATTCCTGTCTTGCCGGGTCGCCTACTGCTGGCAGCTTTGGGCAAGTTACTCAATATCCTGAGACAGAGTTTCTCATCTGGAAAATGGGCACCACAGTATATAGTTTCCAAGATTGTTCTAAGGATTAACGTTCAATGTAAGATCTTTAAAACATTTTGCTTAATGAGAGAAGCCAGCCACAAAATTGAGTATTCTCTACGGTTTCAGCACATGAAGCTCAGTAACAGGCGAAACAGACCAGGCCTCAAGAAAGCAGAACTGTCGTTGCTTCCAGGCCGAGTTCAGGGATTGACTGGGAAGGACACAACAGAACTTCTGGGAGGTCACAGAAGTTTTCTCTAGTTTAATTAGAGTGTTGGTTACACGGGTGTCAAAATTCATCACATTGTACACTTAAGGTGTGTGCACTTTAACGTATAAAAATAACACTCAACTAAGAAAGAGATAAAATAAAATGAGGTATTTATATAAAATTAGCAAGCGCCAGGCAAACAGTGGATGCTGTATTTCAGACATTCGGTAACGATTTAATAAGTGCCCACTAAGTGCCACACACTGTGCTTGGTGATGGAAATAGCGTGGCAGGTAGTAAGAGAGTGAGTGAGTGAGTAAATAAATAATAAACAAATAAATAAATAAATAACATGGTAGTAAGTCATTACTATCATTTACATGGTATCCTTAACTCTTCTTGTTTAAGAGAGTGGCTGGGTATGGATGGTATACTACAGGGCATGGATATTAAAAGAGCAGAGGCTGATCAGTATTGATAATTAACAGAGAAATGCAAATCAAAACTACAATGAGGTACCACCTGGTACCAGTCAGAATGGCCATCATTTTAAAGTCCAAAAACAATAAATGCTGGAGAGGGTGTGGAGAAAAGGGAACACTCCTACACTGTTGGTGGGAATGTAGTTTGGTGCAGTCATAATGGGAAATAGTACAGAGATTCTTTAAAAAAGTAAAAACAGACTTACCATGTGTTTCAGCAATCCCACTCCTGGGCATATATCTGGAGGGAACTCTAATTTGAAAAGATACATGCACCCCAATGTTCACAGCAGCATTATTTACAATAGCCAAGACATGTGAACAACCTAAATGTCCATTGACAGATGACTAGATAAAGAAGATGTGGTACATACATACAATGGAATACTACTCAGCCATAAAAGAGAAGGAAATAATGCCATTTGCAGCAACATGGATGGACTTGGAGATCATCATTCTAAGTGAAGTAAGCCAGAAAGAAAAATAGTATCATATGATATCACTTGTATGTGGAATCCAAAAAAATAAAAGGACACAAATGAACTTATTTACAAAACAGAAACAAGACTCACAGACATACAGAACAAACTTACGGTTACCAGGGGGAAAGAGGGTGGGAAGGGATAAATTGGGAGTTCGAGATTTGCAAATACTAACTACTATATATAAAAGAAACACGTTTCTACCGTAGAGCACAAGAAAATATATTCAATATCTTGTAGTAATCTGTAATGAAAAAGAACATGAAAATAAATATATGTATGTATATGTATGACTGAACTATTATGCTGTACACCAGAAACTGACACAACATTGTAAACTGACTACACTTCAGTTTAAAAAGAGAGAAAAATCTGAAAAAAAGATTCCCCTCCAAAAAAATAAAGCTAAGGCTGAAAGCCAGCTAAGCCTAAGGGCAGGTACTAGGGAGTAAAAACCATGCTATGGGAATGGGTACCATCAGAAGAGCAGAAACTAGAAGGGAAGGATGGTCATAGGTAATGGAGGGGAGTCCAGGTAAGCCTTAGCAACAGAAGGGAGAAAGGAGGATGCCCTGACAGGCAGGCAGAACACACTGCCGTGTGCCAGTGATGCTTACGGAAAGTCCTTGAGCAGGTACCAGGGCCCCATCATAGAGCAGGCACCCATTTACCTAACCACTGGATAAGGTGAGGTCTGGCAATGAGACTGGTCCAGGTACCAGCCTGGGGCAGCCTAACCTACTGCTGACTGATGCTGACTTGAACTACAAGTCCATGCTTGCCTCCTCTGTGAGGCTGGAGCAGGAGAAGACAAAGGATCCCATGTGTAGGGAGAGAAGAGACATGGTATCAGGGCACCAAGCAGGTCCTGACAGCTCCCAGGCTTTGAAGGCAAACATCCGATCTGTGAGAAGAGCCACTGGTCAGTAGCATATTATGCTCAGACTGACCATGAAATTCCATGGGGATGTTAACTTATCTAGGGATTTGCATTAGGGTTCCTGACATAGGTGTTCTATGTTCAAACCCTAAATGGTCACTTCGGACTCAGATAGACCTGGGTTTAACATCAGCTCTGACTTGACCTTAAGGTTCTCCTCAGGAAATGGAGATCGTAATGGAATCTCCCTCTTTAGGCTATTAAGAACATTCAGAGAGATAATGTCTGTAAAATTCCTGAAGTACCTGGCGCGCAGCAAGTGCCCAATCATGTGAAGCGCTGTCATGAAGAGCTGAGTGACAATTCAAGGTAGAGGGGCCAGCACACAATGAGATGTGCTTTAGTTTAGTGAAACGTAAATGGCAACAATGTTGGGGTTGTCACTCACATTGTTTTATGCAGACCACCAATGCATACAACCAAAAAGGAGAATTTTCAACCCTAAAAATAACAGCTAGTTTACCTTGCATTCTAACAGTAGGAATCTCTAGTCTAGTATCTTCCAAATTTCCTAGAGTCAATGTTCATAATGATAGAATTATGACCTAGAAAATTCTGAGATGCCTGATCCTGAATGGAATTTGTTCGTGTCTCTGGCTGCAATCTCGTTGTGAGTGAAATGGCAATACATTTTGGTGTCAACAGAGTAAGAACTCTGTTTTTTGATCATTCAAGATAAGTTCACCATGAAATGGAGAAGACACAACCACAGAGGGCTCAAATTTTCAGCATCAGTTGACAACTATTTTAACGTGATTCAGTTGTTCATCAGCTCTGATTTTCGTCAGCTAGAAAATTTTGAGGAAAATTGGGAAATCCAGCTTAGATACATGGAATAGAATAGTTTTGTTTAACATGGGGTGACGATGGGTTGTCCATTCCCAAAATACATCCCTGAGCCTCGGATCAGAAGTTAGTGGCCTCCCCATTCTTAAGAACAGTCCGTAGGAATGGGTTTTACCAAGAGATTTCAAAAGTTTCATGCTTCCACGTCAACCTTTTGATGTATTTTCCTAACATTTCACAAGACTAAAATGTAACAAGGAAGGGGTCTATTGCCCCTCCCAAGTCTGCCCCAAATACAAAATACTATAAAAAAGAGAAATGTCAGGCCACACAATAAAGGGCTCACCTTCCACACTGCACATGTGCCAAACACACTCCCTTCCCTCACAATCACAGTGGCTAGTGCTCCGCACACAAGAAGTTCTCATAAAAGCTGTCCAATGACAAAAATTACGGATGGCATAGCACAAGTAGCAAACACTGAAATTACAATTCTCATATTGTAAAACAAAGGGAAAAATTATTATAAAACCAAGGCCAGGCTTCCTTTATGGCTGCTGGAAGCCCTATATGGATGAACGCTACATTAGAGTTTTACCATGAACTTTTTTTTAACCTTCTTTTTTTTGCCACCTACTCCATGCTACTGGTTGAGCATCTTCTCAGTATCTCAGTGACCCAAAGGTCAAATGATTCCTTCCCAGAGGTACTCCCAGCCTCCACGGTCAAGCTTTTAAAACACACATACTGGACAAAAAGCCTAATAAATGCCTTGTTTTGTTTAGTCTGATGAGCTTAGCCAAAAGCTATTACAGAGCTGTATTAGTGTTTGGTTTATTTCAAAATGTGTGGGCTTGCTTTGGGTTCTGAAAATCCTTATGTGATAACTCTTGGCAAGAATCCCTGGGGCCCCAGGAGTGTCCTCTAGTACCCTGGGCTACCAGAGCAATGCCTACCGACAAGTACATCACACACATGTTACTAGTTAAGTACTGTAAATAGCACTGCCTTTCTTTTCTCCATCACTAGCTGGAATCTACCCAAAGTGGCAACTGGTTTTTGCACTCCCCACCTTTGTCTTTCTGCTCCCTCTTCTGAGTGCACCTCTTTAAGTACCTCATCAGCACACCAAATGCAAAGAAATACTCTGGCTATAAAACATGTGTGGACACTGAGGATCCAGCATGGCTCTCCCAGGATTAGCTGGTAATGAACTGAACTAAAGCCTTTAAACCTTAATGAAACCCAAGGAAGGCCCACACAGCTGCACACATGGAAGTAATATTTATCGTCAATCTTTCAAAGAGAGATAACGAAAACAAAAAACAACCTCACCTATAAAGAGTTCTGCAAAGAACTCCATGGCAAGGTTGGGTCTTTCCCTTTTGATGGCCACGGGCTCAGACATCCCAAGTTCCAGAACTATTTGGTGAGCTCCAGGGCAAAACGGGAAACAGGCTGTCCTGGGGTTTCATTCACTGAGTGACTCTACAGCTTCCATATCACAAGGAGTAGGTTTCATCCAGCTTAGAGGCCCTCTGCCTTCCAACATTGACAGAACTTCTTGCCAAAGGGAAAAAAAATTGCTTTTTAAATATTGACTTTCTCAGTCACTGCCAAGGCCAACTAGCCAGCCGTGAACCACATTTGTTGCTGCCATCTTACACAGAGCTGGTCCTCTGCTGCTTGCCAAGCAGCACCTCTAGGGCACTAGCAAAGCTGCAGTAACCATCCTGAGCTGCGATTCCAGGCATCCAAGCCAGGAGCACAAGGAATCACTGCCCGACTTGACTTAAGGAGTCACCACTGAACCTCCTATGGACATGTCTCAACCATACCACAAACTTGCATATTCTGAGTCCTTACCCTTCACCACAAGGCTCTGGAGCCCACCTCGCCCTGTGGAACTAATCACCTTCATCATTTTGTGTGAAAATATATTTTTTTAATTGAAGTATAGGCAGTTTACAATGCTGTGTCAGTTTCTGGTGTACAGCATAATAGTTCAGTCATACATATGCATACATACATTCATTTTCATATTCTTTTTCATTATAGGTTACTACAAGATATTAAATATAGTTCCCTGTGCTATACAGTAGAAAATTGTTGTTTGTCTATTTTATATATAGTAGTTAGTATCTGCAAGTCTCGAACTCCCAGTTTATTCCTCCCCACCCCCTTCCCCTCTGGTAACCATGTCTGTGAGTCTGTTTCTGTTTTGTAAAATAAATTAGTTCATTTGCATCTTTTTTTTAGATTCCACATACAAGTGATATCACATGGTATTCTTCTTTCTCTTTCTGGCTTACTCATTTTGTGTGAAATATTATTAAAAGATTACTAGAGAGGAAGGATATAGCTCAAGTGGTGGAGAGCATGCTTAGCATGCACAAAGTCCTGGGTTCAATTCCCAGTATCTGCTCTAAATACATACATACATACACACACACATACATACATACATACATACTAGAAACTTGATGGTGTACAAGCCAAGGATGTGCAAATAATGGTAAACAAGCCTCAGAAATCCTAATGTTTTGTCCTACTTTGCTGCTTGCTAGGTGGGCAGTCACTTACTCTTTTTTGCATCTCCACTCCCCTGATTGTTCATGGTAGTAAACTCACCAGCCCTGCTTCTCTTCTCACTATCCATGAGGCTGGACGCTTCCTTCTCCATAGCTGCTTCCTCTCTGCTGAGAAATCTGTGCCGTCACATCTCAGAGCCCTGTCTTCACCTCAACCTACAAGCTGGTTTTCCCTCTTTCCTTTCACAGCCAAATTCCTCAGAGGAATCTACATTCACAGCCACCACAGGCTCTGGGTCAGAAGTGGCCCCACCAATTCTTAGTTGTGTGACCCAGGGCAAGTCACTGCACCTCTCCACGCCTTGATTTCCTTCTGTGGAAAATGGAGCTATGAACAGTTCCCATCTCCAGATCACTGCAACGCTGAAATGGGATAACTGAGGTAAAGCACCTGAGCATTCCCCCAACAAATACTTATCCAGCACCTGTGTCAGGAGGTATTCCCAGTACGGGAGATACAGAAGTGAACCAAAATAAATGAGTTTGCATTTCCACAAGGCCTCAGAGTCCCGCCTGTGAGAGTTTTCCTGCACCTCCTCAACTCCCATGTGGGTGCTTACCCCAAGGGTCTTTCCTATCAGGTAAACAGAGCGCCTCTTTGCCTTAGAGCTCGATGCAACTAGAGCTGGCTCTTGGACAACACGAGTTTGAGCTGTGTGGGTCCACACAGACACGGATATTTTTAGTAGCAAAGATTACAGTACCACACAGTCCACAGCTGGTTGAGTCCGGTGATGATGAACAGGTGGGTATGGAAGAATCTTGTAAATGGAGGACCAGGGGCCAACTATAAATTACATATGGATTCTCGACTGCCTGCAAGGTCACTGCCCCTAACCTCCCACCCTGTTCAAGGGTTAACTGTACTGGGGAAACTGTACAATTTAATACAAAGGTAAGGGATTTTTATAAGTCCTCTCCAAGCTTAAGCAAAGATCTAGCAAACCAAGCCCAATATTGTCTTTTCTTCTTTGGGATGTTGGAATCCATGGTAAATAGAAATCTTCCTCAGGGATCTGGATAAGAAACCAAGCAAATTATCGTACTTTGTATTTTAGTCTCCAGGCCACAGAATCTGCAAATCTGTTGAAAGTGAAGTCTTCCTTAACACTCTTCAGATCTGTCTGCTCATACTGACCTCTCCCCACTCTGTGCTATTTGGCTCCCACGAGGTCATAAGATCCTGGAGAGCACGGTGTGTGTCTGGTTCACAACTTCCCTCTCCCGGACACTCGCCTTGACGCAGAGTAGGTCCACAAAAATATTTATCGGAGAACAGCCACCAAGAGTGAGGCAGGGGCTGGGCCCTCCAGAGGGCAGTGTATGTTGGTGGCTAGCCGTCTGCTACACTCACTACGTTTTCCTTTGAAGCCCATCAGTGTGCTTTGTAAGTAAATAGAAAATGCTAACCTTAGCATATTCAAAAGAACGCTTTAGCATGCAGCAATTAGGTTATCTCTTGGTTATTTATTTCTTCGGCTTGTTATTAGCTCTGCGCGGAATATTATTCTAATTATGTCAGCCCAATCAGCAGTATTGCATGTCCAGGCTCATTTCCATTAGTTTGAGCTTTGTCTTTCACACTGTGATACTAATTCAATGAGACATCGAACATTTAAATCGACCCGGGATGCCGAGGTCAGGCAGTTTTGCCCTTCCACTCTATTAGCACTTGGGTGTAATTGTGTTTGTCACTCCCCACATGACGGATAGTATCAGGGTGACTATCGGAGCACAAATGAGCAATGCGCTAATATATTATTTTGTTCTATAATATCAATATGTGTTTATTCAGTGCTTGTGCTAGCCAACTTGAAACGGTCACTTTAATCCAGCTGCATCAACTGCTCCCACTCCCAGCAAAGCACTGGTTTGGAACATTTGCTAGACTTTCAGTGGAACTGGACCAAAGGAAGGGAAATACATATGGTAGCTGAGAAAAGGGACCATGAAGGTCTCAAAATTCAGAGCCTCGGAGTGGTATCAGTGAGGACTTGAAAGCTGCAGAAACCAAAGGTAGAATGCAACTTTCTTACCTCCTCTGTGAGCTTTGCCAAACTCTTTCTCTGGTAAATAGTTTAAAAATCAAGGTACAGCCTATGGTATCTGAACAAATATAAACTTGACCTGGATTCGGGGGAATTTTCATGACTCAGCTTTTGAAAGTGAGGAAAATGGAGGGAACTGGCAAGCGGTGAAAGTGAAAGTTTGGGAAATCTGTTAGCTTGTTTTTGTTTCCATGACAGGTAGACATGTGATAAATTTTATCCTTGGGGTCCCAATGAACCCCATTTATGCTCTTGCCATGTGATTTCCCCTTACTGTTGACAGACTTAAATGTGAATATTAGTATAACACAGGGTGACCCATAGTCTTAGTTTGCGATTTCATATTTTAACATCTAAAAAATAACTAGGGAAGTCGATTTGACAGGAAGTCCGGGCCAACAGGGTGCACAACCTGACCAGGAGGCACTGTGGATCCCACGGGAATTCTATTTCTGGGTCTCATCACCTTGCCACAATCATCATAGAACAGACTTTGTTATTCTCATGGTGTAAATGAAAAACTTCAGCCTAGAAAAGTTGGTATCTAAGCACAAGACCCCACAGCGTGTCAATGACAAAGCCCAGAACTGGGTCTGCGTTTTTAGATTCCTGTATGGTCACAACCTGTTCTAAAACCCCATGTTGTCTGCCTACATCTCTAAACTGCCAGCCAGGAGTTCGACTCACCTCTGCCCTGGTACCATCCCTTATCCAGGCCCTGCTTCAATCTTGGCTCCCTGCACATTTCATGTAGCCTGTGCTTGGCACTCTGCCCAGGTGGACTTATCTATCTTCTCCAAATCATAAACTTCTTAAACTAATGCTTGCCTGTGCAAAGAGATGCACTGAAAGAAAGTGAGAGGATAAATCATCCCTAACCCCTACCGACAGGTTCAATGAATTACACCGATGTATGTTAATTGAAAAATCGCTCTTTATAAATAGAGATAAACCTAAAAAGACACCATTAAGTACTTTTTAATAGCTTTTTTAAAACTCACCATTCCTTTAAATGACCCTTAGATGTATTTTTGTTCTATTGATTTTACCGCTTTAAATGCAGATGCATCTTTTCATTCACTCTGAGTAATTAGCTGCGAGTCTCCCACTTTCTGTTTGGGTCTCAGTTTTGCATGCCCGAACTGCCTCTCATGCGGAGACCGTTAAAATTTAGTGCTTCCACAGCTGAAGTTACAAAGTGCTAATAACTGGCCCCACTTGAGGGGGAAATGGAACTTTTAATTTTGATACTGCAGTTTGACCAGGAAAACTGAAAGTAACCTTATAAATGAGAATTTGATGCTATTGCTAGTCAACAGTTTCTGTTCAAAGAATGGGAGGACCTTCATATGCTTTGACGATTTTTCCACAATATTTCTGCATATTGCTGTCTGCATGTTGAAAGGAGCACATTAGACGTTTGCTCTGAAAGATCAAAGTTGAGCAGAAATGCAAGTGGAACTGAGAGACCAACTCCAAGGTGAAGGCCAGCCCCCGACATGCATACGTGAAACCTCTGAGTTCACAGCACTTTGGAAGGTGACAGTAGCAGTAAATAAACCACTGGACTAGGTCAAAGGTCAGATACCTTTTAAAAGGGATGTGCAGAAGAGCTGATCTGTTCCCTTCTGGTCTGCTACTCCCTTGCTGACCATGTCTTGGCAAAGTAGAAAAAGTTGAACAACCACCCGCTAATTGTCGGGTGGGAAGGGCTGCTGACCCTTGTGGCTACTGATGGTCCAACCAACCAAGTGCGTGTTGAAGAGCTCTGGCTTAAGAGCCACCTTGTGTAGTGACCGGCCAGGCTCCCCTGCACCAGTGTGGAGACTTGTGATGGGGAGAATAGAATTCATCAGGTCATCTTCTGACATATGTCTGATGACGTGGAAAGTACTGGTAGCATAAAATAACACACCAAAAGAAAGGCAGAAAGGCTAATAGATCAGATACCAGAGAGGTTAGTGATCAGATCCTCCCCTTCCTTGCCCTTCTATCAAAAAGAAATCAGAAAGCAGAAATATTGGACTAGTTCCCTCATAGAAGGGAGGCTGGTACATGGAAATCTGAGCAGCCTGAGAAATAAAGGGAAGAAAAAGAGAAACCACAGTCGACATAATATGCAGAAGTAGCCATTTATTTATGCACTCTTTCCATTTATAAAAGATGTGTTTCAGCCTCTGGCTGCTTGTACATAATAATTAGTGCTAATGAATATAAATGATACTCACAACTCAACCTGTTTACAGAGTCCTCCCTACCCAACCCCACCCCCACCATATCATTCAGGGAAGAATTGAATTTGGAAATGAGATGTAAGCTGAGTTCTTGGGCTTGATGATGACCCAGAGGTTGCAGAAGCTGAGGACAATAAAATCAATTAACAATTAAGAAAGAGCCGGACCCAAGGAATTCAGCACTTCCAGTCACAGGCACTGTCATAAAGGAGGACACCACCTTTCTCCACGGATTTTTGTCCACAAGGTAACAAGTTTATTTCTGCATAACCCAGCACCTGAGAGATGCCAAGGGCAGAAATTCAAGGAATAGCTGTAAGATCATGAGAGGGCTCACAAAAGTAACACAGGATGTAAAAAAGATGAAAAGAATTACACTTCCTCAGTTCATTGAGATATTCCCTTGTGAGAAACTACAGGGCTATGTGCATTTACACACCAAACTGAAGAAACTTCCCTGAAGCTTGCTTTTTAGTCATTCTTGATGATCTTTAACACAGAGGAGAGCCCAAAACCTAGCTAACAAAAACAGAACTGGTTGCCTCAAAGTTTATTCAGAGGATAACCACTGGGCTCACAAGCGAGAGAATCTGGTTTCCAAACTCAGAGGATATCTGAAGCCAGAAACACATCAGTATGAGAAGTTAACAGCAACAGCACAAAGACAATGGCAAGAGGTCATACATAATATGATAAAGACTAAAAAAGAAAAAAAAACAGAAAATCAGAAATCAGATATAAGGTTTCTTGAAAATAAAATCCAGGGACCACTTAGTGCAAAGGAAAGCATCTTTATATAACTCAGTAAATATACCTGAGAATTTTACAATATAAAAAAAGGGCTGGATTATAAATGAAAAGATCAGTGATGTTTGGTACCCTCTGTTTAATAAGGAATAAAAATAGTGAAACATCTTAGGGAAGATTTCCGTCCTCAGTTATGTATACAAAACAAAGTTTCAGGGTTTAAAAAAGCCAGCCTCAGGTATTTGGAACGTTCATTTACAGGACATCTCATTTTCCTGTGGGCACAGGAGTCCATGCTCAGTGTTCTGACATTCCTGAGAAAATATTATTTCCTCACCCCTGGATGCAGCTGTGGCTTCTGAGGATACTACAATCTAGGATATTTTACAAACTTTAAGGGCCCTGAGAGATCAACCTCAACCGCAGAAGGAACAACTGAGCCCAGGGCAGGGCGAGGTGGGAACCTCCCAAGGTCCCACAGGAACAAGGGGGTAGAGGTGGAAACAGCGACCCCTGGATCCAAGTCTCCAGCGGCTTCTATGAAGTTAAGCACCATGCACAAAGGAGTGTGCATTTGGCCCCTTCAAGCTCACTCCTTCCCTGTTCATCCTTCTGATGGCATGAGAAAAGGCAAGTTAGGTGGCAGGAAGGACATGGGGCATCTGGGCATGTGAGTTACACGAGGCAGCTGAACTCATTCCATTTGCTACAGCCGATCACCAAAACCTTCTCACTCGCCCTTGCCCATCTCCTTCTCTAAATCTGGGCTTCAAACCGGCCTCATCCAAGAAGCCTACCAAGCTAGCCTCGCCTACTCCCAACCATTCATAGCATCCCAACCTCCCACTGACTCACCATGTGACATTTGCCTGAGGACTCAAGTCACTGATTCCTGGTCTAAAAATGGAGATGCTAAGACCTACTTCCTAGGAGGGTTGTGAGATTCACTGAGATAATTTGTGCAAAAGCCTAGCACAACACTGGACAAATAATAACAAAATAAAAATTAGTGCTCAGTAGGATAAACGAAAGCAGATCATAGCCCTTCTTATTCCAACTCTCTTCTGTCAAGACTTTGGAAAGGGAAGGAAATACAAATAAAATTGGAAATGAAATTTAACTTTAAAAAAAAATAGTAAGTGCTTAGTTAAAGGAAGGTGTTAGTACATTATTACAATAGCAAATAAATCTCCACAGCCAACTTGCTGGGGCCCCCGTGTGGGTGACTTTGGCACATGACATTATATTTAGTTTTGTTACTTTGGTGCCATTTTGGTCACTCCCACCATGAGCTCCTGGAGGGCAGGGGTCATCTGTGCAGTTGTCTTTGTATACGGGTTGAACTGAAGTCCTCCCCTGTCTTCTCACTTGATTAGAATCTTCCCCAGAAGAGGGATTCTGTATGGTTTCTTATGAATATGTTTGGCCCTGACTATGCTGAGCTGATAAACAGTAACTAACACTTTAAGGGGTATTGAGTCATCCACAAGGCAAGTTCATACACAGAAATTCATTTGATCCTTGCAGTTACCCTAGAAGGTGAGCAAGATGCTTATTATTACCCCCATCTCAGATGAGAGGAATAAAAAGAGGCTCAGGTAGGTCTAATAACTTGCCTCTCACCATGAGCAGGACAGCTACACTTCTAGAATCAGGAGCAACCTCGCCTGGCTTGACATTCTTTTCAACAGAGAATGTCACATCCTCCCTTAGATAACCTTTTACACATATGAATGCTGCTGCACCGCATCCTCTCGACAAGAAGTCCCTAAACACGTTTCTCCAGGATTTCAGCATCTCCGCACAACAACTTGTTTTTACCCTACTGAGCATCAATCTACCAAAGGCCAGCAAACTATGGCCAAATCTAACCCACAGCTGATTTTCAGATGGTCTACAAGCTAAGTACTTTAAAGGGCTGTGAAAAACAAAAACAAACAAACAAGAAAATGCACCAGAGATGTTTGTGGCCCCAAGAGCCTAACCTATCTACTCGCTGACCCATTAAAGGAAAGGTTTGCTGGTCCCTGAATCAGATTGTGGTTCTCTCCTGTTTTGGCAGCCGGGCACTTGAGCCCAATCTGTGATCCTTCTCCAGCAAGAGAACAGGACTTCACAAAGTGGATGTCGGGAATCTCACTCTGATTCCCATTTTTCTCTCAAACTAAGTAGTTGATATGACTCTTTCGATGCTGAAGAAATGAGGACCACCACTGGTAACCCTAAAACAAAAGCCATTAAACTCATCAGTTCCTCTATCACCAAGAAATATGTGCAACAGACAACCTTGCCTCATCCCTTACCCCATGCATCCTTGAGACTTCCTCCGACATGATTCATTCTTCAGGGAGCTTCAAAACATCCTACCTAATGTTTCTCTTCACTAATTTTTGTTTTGTTTTGGGGGGGGGGGTAGGCGGGTAATCAGGTTTGTTTGTTTGTTTGTTTGTTTGTTTGTTTATTAATGGAGGTTCTGGGGATTGAACCCAGGACCTTGTGCATGCTAAACATGCACTCTACCACTGAGCTAAACCCTCCCCTCTTCCCTTCACTAATTTTTAAACTTACTTTTAGTGTTTTATCTTGCACCGTAATAATCATTTTTGAAAGTTATCGAATCCTTTCCAGAAAAAGGATTTAAGGACTACACACTAAATAACTTCCTTAAAATGGCCCATCTAGTACATAGCAGCTTGAACACGGCTCACCTCATTCCACACCCAGGGCTTCTCCTCACTATTCCTAAAAGTCAGAAAGGTTCTACCTGGAAACAACTAAGGACCAAACCCCGTTAGTGACCCTTCCCAGCTGCAACCCACTCTCCTGGAAGGCCCATCCTGAAACAGCCTTCTGGGCTTTCTCTTAGGTAAGTCAGCCCTCGTAACCACAGGTTCTGCATTTTCTTTTTCTTTTTTTAAAATTGAAGTATAGTTGATTTACAATGTCGTGTTAGTTTCTGGTGTACAGCATAGTGATTCAAGTGATGCAAGAATATATACATATATATTCTTTTTCATTATAGATTATTATAAGCTATTAAATACAGTTCCCTGTACTGTACAGTAGGACCTTGTTTATCAAGCAACCCAAATATCCATCAGCACATGATTGGATAAAGGTTCTGCATTTTCTGATTCAAGCAACCATGGACTGATGCGTGGGTGCAGAACCTGTGGCTCTGGAGGTCCCCTGTACCATGCTGTTTTACATAAGGGACTTGAGCATCTGCAGATTTTGGTATCCAGGAAGGATTCCTGCAATCAATCCCCTACAGATATCGAGGGATGACTACTGCCAAAGGAGGCACACACACCACTCCAGCATCCCCACCATTGTTATGGCTCCAGACACTCACCATTCCAAATGAAGAGAAGTGGGACGACAGCCTGTTCCCAGTTATGGGCAGGGAATCAGTGGCTGTGGGACCAAATGGTTGGCTTTGGCTTCTGCTCTCACCACCCAGCAGCTATCTGACCTTGCATCAGCCCCTTACCCACTCTGCCTCTGTCTCCTTGTCATGAGGAACAGAGGGATCATACTTGACCTCCCCTCCTAGTGTTGTCATGAACTGCATAGGAGAGAGTGGGACACCTGGAAGCCTTGCATGACCATAAGAGATTGTTATCGGAGCAAGAGCCATTCTGCAATCAGCCTGAGACACTGCAAGCTTAAATTCACTTAATTTTGCTTTTATTTCTGTTGTCTTGGGAGACTGACCTAGGAAAACATTGCTGTGATTTATGTCAGAAGATGTTTTGATTATATTCTCTTCTAGGAGTTTTATGGTGTCCTGTCTTATATTTTAATCTTTAAGCCTTTTTGAGTTTATTTTTGTGTATGATGGGAGGGAGGGTTCTAACGTCACTGATTTATATGTGGCTGTTCAGCTTTCCCAACGCAACTTGCTGAAGAGATTGTCTTTTCTCCATCGTATATTCTTACCACCTTTGACAAAGATTAATTAACTGTAGGTGTGTAGATTTATTTCTGGGCTCTCTATTCTGTCCCATTGATCCTTATGGCTGTTTCTGTGCCAGTAGCACACTGTTTTGGTTATTGTAGCTTTGTAGTATTGTCTGAAGTCTGAGACGGTTATTCCTCCAGCTGTGTTATTTTTCCTCAGTATTTCTTTGGCAGTTATCGGCCTTTCGTGATTCCATATAAATTTTAGAATTACTTTTTCTAGTTCTGTGAAAAATGCCCTGGGTAATTTGATAGGGATCGCATTAAATCTGTAGATTGCTTTGGGTAGTATAGCCATTTTAACAGTATTAATTCTTCCAATCCAAGAGCATGGGATATCTTTCCATTTCTCTAAATCATCTTCAGTTTCCTTTATCAATGTTTTAGTTCTTTAGTATATGTCTTTCACCTCTTTGGTCAGGTTTATTTCTAAGTATTTTAATTTTTTGATGTGATTTTAAAAGGGATTGTTTCTTTACTCTCTTTTTCTGGTATTTCATTGTTAGTGTAAAGAAATGCAACAGATTTCTGTATGTTAGTCTTGTATCCTGCTATCTTACTGAATTTGTTTATCAGTTCTAGCAGCTTTTGTGTGGAGTCTTTAGGGTTTTCCATATATAGTATCATGTTGTCTGCATATAGTTGCAATTTTACCTCTTCCCTTCCAGTTTGGAGTTCTTTCTTTATTTCTTTATTCCTTCCTTCCTTCCTTCCTCCCTCCCTCCCTCCCTCCTTCCCTCCTTCCCTCCCTTCCTTCCTCTCTCCCTTCCTTTGTCTGATTGCTGTGGCTAGAACTTCTATTAATTATTATGTTGAATAGAAGTGGTGAGAGTGGGCATCCATCTCTTGTTCCAGATTTTAGCAGGAAGGTTTTCAGCTTTTCACCATTATGTTGGCTGTGGGTTTGTCATAAATAGCTTTTATTGTGTTGAGATATGTTCCCTCTATACCCACTTTGTTAATAGAGGCTGGTGAAAACACCTGAAGCAATTAGCAGGCATCAGACACTGTACAATGAAGCTGTAAGTTGTAGGGTATAAATAAAATTAAATTATGTAGAAGCCAAACCACAGGCAGCTTTAAGATCCACTAGGATTAAAATATGCTACCTGATGGTGAAACTACACAATTGATTGAACTATTCACACCAAAAACAGTTATTTTGTTGTTAAGGAGTCCTCTGAATGCCCTGCCACTAACATGCTGTTAGATAATATGCCTCAAGTGATTTCACAAGAACAAGGGAAATTAGTGCTTTCAAAAGAAATCATTTAAAACAGGCTCCCCAAGATCGTTTCTGAATGTGCAAATTCCATGGTGGATTATTCCTTGGTTTTCACTCATCTCTAATGTCTATACATGAGATATAATGGCAAAAGTTTTGATAGATCAGTGTAATGTCAGCACTGCTATAATGACAGTATCACAATTGGATTTTTTTTTTCTTTAAATTTTTCCATCTGCAATCTTCTCTTCTGTTACTTTGGGATTTTTCAGAATGGCATAATCACAAAGATCTGTGTTATTTCAATACCGTATGGAAAAGGATTCAAGCTAAGGAATTTTGTAAAGCACTGTTAGCAGGATTAAAGCCCTTTAACATACGCACTGGTACGGTTAACACATCATTTACTGCAAATATTTTTTCATGTGAAGCTGACTCTAGTAATCACTCAGTGTAATCTGAGTTGCTTTTCCAGTTCTGAGAACCCACTCTGTCCTCCCTGCTTTGTTTCATCTCTCCTCCTCCCTCTACTCATTAATGAATTTGATTTCAAGAGGTTTGAAGAGACAGCGGGTACATGGACTCCAGGAGACAACTGGTTCCCTTGCAAAGTTGAGTAGCTCTTTGGGGACTGAAGCCACAAGCCCTGCTCCTTTAATATGACGATCACACCACTGAGAGCTGAGAGGACCCATCTCCCCAGCAAGTAATAAATGAGCTGCTGAGAGTTCAGCTACCACAACCTTCACCACGGCAGATCTGGTGTCTAAATTTGCAGACAACTTGTACCCGCTGATCCAGAGAGCTTTTGAAGTGGAAGCCCTTAGAATAGAATAAAAACAGCTCAAGTATAATGTTTCTCTTAGCCCTGAGTCATTACCTACATAACAGCTATCTGCCATGAAAATTAACAAAAATTCCTCTCCATTGCCTTATTTGCTCAACTTGTAACTAGCACACACTAACTGACCTGATTATTCCCCACACCCAAATCTCACTTTTTAGTAAACTAATCAATTTGGTGCCATCTGCAAAGGAACACTTCCCAAGTGCCTTGAGGTATGTAAAGAACTAAGGGTAGTTACTGTCGATACACATTTAAAATTTTTTACTCTGGAGCAAAGATGCTGCAGTGGTGTATTTTAAACCTGATATTTTCCCTGGTTTCCTTCTGAAAGTTATTCCTTTTTTAAAATTTTCTCAACTCAATTTTCAAGTAAATGAAATTAAGTACCTGATATAGTTCTGTTCTGCCTTCAATTTTTATGGTATTTCTTCAGAAGCTATTTATTGCCATTCTTACTTCTAAGCTGGTTTTATAATTATGCCACACATTCCTACCACAACAAACTTCCTTGCCTTTAAAAAGTGTATATCAGAATTTAAATGCTGGTCACCATGACACTGGTGGACTTATCTGCCTCTCCTAGTACTGAGGATCAGCTATTTTCAACTTATTTCTCTTACAGAGAAAAAGCATAACAGTTATTAGCAAATAGTGCTAATATTCTAGGACTGAAACAACCCGAGAAATGCAGGGGGCCCATTTTTTTCTTTAGGTTAGACCCACACATTTAACTTACAATGATATGGAAGTGGAAAGAAAATGCAACTTCTTTATTTCATCTTACAGATGATTTTTCCCTTCACAAGCTCCCATCCACTATTTAGTGAGAAAGAGCTAAATGTTTAACTGAATTCAAAGCTAAATCCTATCTGATTATTTCTTCAGCCCTTGTAGAAAATGTTAAGTCTGTCAGATGGACTTTCCTTCTTACTATTTCTCTCTTGAGAGAGAGAGAGAGAGAGAGAGAGAGAGAGAGAACCTAGGGTCTCTGTACTAACTACTGTATATAAAACAGATAAACGGCAAGGTCCTGCTGTATATATAGCACAGGGAACTATATTCAATATCTTGTGGTGGTCTATAATGAAAAAGAATATATATGTATGTATAAATGAATCAGTATGCTGTATGCCAGAAATTAACACAACATTGTAAACTGACTATACTTCAAAACAAAAACAAAAATAAAGCGTTTTCAATTAAAAAAAATTAACATCTGGGTTTCTGGAGATGATGGTGTCTACACATCCTGGTGAGCTAGAGAGAAAGGGACTCCTTGGGCATGTGCTGGCTGGCACTTCTGATTCTCCATCACAATGTCCAGCTGTTGGGTGTCCAACCACTCTCAGTGCTAGAATTTACAGCTAGTGAATGTATGGTCATTCTCTTGGTTTGACCAATTGGTTTGGGTCATGGCCCCAGGACTGGCTATCTGCTCTGTAGCCCCAGAGACAAAGGTACCTTGCCCTTTTTGAGTAAGCCTCTCAGACAAGTCCCTAGCCACTTCTCCTTGTCACGCTATGTGCCCAAGTTTATTTGACGGGGTTACACCCAAGGTTACTGATAAGAAGCCTCATTCCAGAGACCTCAAGGAGAGTTAGATGGGAGAGGGGAAGCTGAAAGAATCCCTTCGGCTTCAACGTTACACTCACTCACACAACATATGTGCAAATGCTCTGGCTCACGACAGTCTGGGCACACCAGCAGCGCTCCCCGGGCTTCGTACTTAGACTAAAGTTATTTTCCCTTTTAATGTTCAAGCTGGCTCTTACTCAGCCTCAGCCCACACTCCAAGATACAAGTTACAGTATTTGCTCTTAAACCCTTCCTTCCTAACCAGGAAATCTAAAGTATAAGGACTCAGAAATACACATAAGGATAGGCTGATTAATATAAAATATAATCTGTAATTAGCAAAGACTTCACTAAAGAACATTTAAAAAGAAATTCAACTTTTATCATTTTTCTCACAATATACATAATACTTCACAAGAAGCTAATTATATCATCCAATAAGCCTTAGAAGACAATGTAAGAAACAGAAAAGAATTATTTATAAGCAGTATATTATTCTTTTGTATGTGAAGTTATCGAATGTGCTTGGGAATACTTGAAAACCATTTCACTCACTCACAGTATATACTGAGCCCGACATGCATTTGCCATCTTTATATTCATTATCACAGAAGGAAAGTTTGTTCTCTTCAAAGGAAACTATAGACAGGCCATAACTTGTCTAGTTTCAATCGTATTACAAATGACTAAAGCAAAATGAATGAAGTCCTTGGCACTGCACACTGAATGTACATTTTCTAAACTGATGTCCAAGTGGAAATGTATACAATATATTCTTTAATAAAGAACGCTGAGGGGTGTGGGGTATAGCTCAGTGGTAGAGTGTGTGCTTAGCATGCACGAGGTCCTGGGTACCAGTACCTCCACTAACAACAATAACTTTTTTAAAAAGGATGCTGAAAAATAATGAAAGGAGTGATTTTTTAAAACCATGTAATTTTGTAGAACTTGAGGCAAGGCTCCTGACTCAGAACACTGGGGCCAGGTTAGAACGTTCTTGCCCTGCCAAATTCCTGCCTCGCTTTCCAAAAATGATGGCCTTATCCTATAATTAAAAAAGAAAACATCCACTGCCTAAAACACCACACCCCAGCTAGTTTCAAAATGTGCTGTTATAATATCTAAAAGCACCAACAGTCAAGTCTAAACAAGATCAGCCAGCAAAACCATTGTTTCCAGCAGCCTTGGGAGACACAGTCCACCCAAGACGACCATTACCACTCCAGGGGAAAATGAGGCAGGCACACTTAAAATCTGGCCTTTGGGACTAGAGGACAAGTCCAAGGGTCACTTTCTTCTTAGGTAATCAGCCTGAAAATTCTACAGAGCACTTTTAAAATAAGCAAATTAAAGTCATCATAAGCCAAATACAGGAAAATTTTAATTAAACAAAGTGCTTTGTAAATAGATTGTCCCTAGATGTCTAGGACTACAGGATTAGTTCAATCAGCTGTGGTGCATCCACACAATGCAATACATAGGAGTCATTAAAAACCACATTCCAAAATGTTATGGGACACTGGAGATGTTATGTACAATCTTATTATATAAAAAGGTCATAAAAAAGTAGGATCAATTTCTTTGTGTGTGTTTTTAAACATATATAGAGATTAGAAAAATGCTAGCAAATTTTATTTTCCTTGATGGGATTTTTCCCTCCCTTTCCTTCATCTGAATTTTCTAAAAATTTTATGAAGTAAATATTCATTATTTGAATGTTAGAAAATATTGTAATGATTGGAAAGTGATTGATCTGTGTATTATAGTTTCTAGTTAACTTAAAAGGAAGCAAAAGATTTGGGGGATGATTTAAGTATTTTGGTCCACATCCTTTCTACTGGACAGCAAAAGCCCAATGACCTAATTATATTCAGTAAAATCAGTCAGCCAATCAATTTCAGTATCTAGGATATCCAAAGCGGTTAAGACTTAAGTTATTACAAGGTTAAGCTGTTGAAGAACTTGATATAAATTTGAGACAAGTCAACACATTACCTCTTTCCTTCTGATACAAGCATCTCATAGGAACCACACAGCTTGTGAACATCACTAATCATAACCACAGAACCATGAGTGCTGGTGTAAGAGTTTAATATCCACTGGTTCAGGCCTCATAGCTTGAAATGGTGTTTAGTTACTAGATTCCTAGTTCATATTTCTTGTTTACATGGTATTTGTCTCAAAAGGTAAATGCTACACAAATTCCAAAGAGCTCTTTGGATTCCTGTTGCAATCCTGTTACAGTGTAATCACTCTTTTTTTTTTTTTTTTGGCCATTTCAAATGTGCAAGTTCTATTTAAGTTCTTATACCTACTTCTAGATTTAAAAAATATATATATATTCATTTACTGTTTGGAATAGTTAAAATATTCAGGTGACTTAAATGTCAAAAAGTACAAAATAGTATACTTTGTAGCCTCCCTCCCATCCACGTACCCATCCACAGTTTCCACCCTCTGCCAGCAGACAACCACCATTACTAGTTTCTGGTTTATCCTTCTAGAGATTTTGTCAATGCATATGTAAGCACAATATACATTTTTCTGCACCTTATTTTTTTCAAAACATTATACTGCTATTCACCTTCTTTTTACTACTTAACAATGTACCTTAGAGATCTTTTCAAATCAGCATATAAAGAACACCCACATTCTATTTTACAGCTGCATAGTGTTTTTTGTATGAATGTAGTGTAGTTTATTGAACAGTTTCCTATTGATAGACACCTAGGTTGCTTCTAATTTGTTTATAATGCTGCAGTCAATTGTCTTATATACATAAATTATTACACAAATGCCTAAGTATTACTGTAAACTCCTGGATGTTGATTGCTGGGTCAAAGGGCATACACATGTTTAACTGTCACGCCATTGCCAAATTGCCCTCCAAAGGAGTTGTACCAATTTACACTCCCACCAGCAATATGTGAAAGAGCCTGTTTCCCCACATCCTTGCTAACATAATATGTTATCTAACTGTTAGCTTTTGCCAAGCTGGTGGAAAAGTTATCTCAGGTTATTTTCAATGGATCTCCCTCTCTTATTCTGTGTGAGATTCAGCACCTTTGCACATATATAGGGATTACCTTTGTTTCCCTCTCAGTGAACTCCCTAATAAGTGTTTTCACTTGAAATTGGAGGAACTCTTCAAATACTAAGGAAATTAGATGTTTACAATATAGGCTTAAAATATTTTGCTATATTTGTCATCTTTTTAATTTTGCTTGTCTTGATTTCTGCCATGTATAAAAAACAGACAGACATGCATGCATATTAATACACACACACCAATGTTACTGATCTTTTCTTCTAAGGCTTCTAGGTTTTGTTACAGTTTACAAAGCCTTCCTAATTCTGAGATATAAAGTAATTTGCTCACATTTTCTTCTTTAAATTAACGGGTTCATTTATTGTGATTAAAATGTCTACCCATTTGGATTTTTCTTGGAATGCAGTGTGGAGTATGGGGCCAACTTCTTTTGTTGTCTCATCACTCGTTTTTGAGTAGTTCATGCAAGAGGGGAAACACATGAAGCAGATATTCCTCCTAGCCTAACCCGGCTTAGCTTACAGGACCCTGGCAGCCAGGCAGTCAGCCCCAGGCAGAGCCTGGAAAATTCTATGTAGCCTTATCAGCCCAAGAGCAAGGACTTGTACGTGCTGACATCAGGGGTTCTTCTCTCAAGACTCAGTGTAAGCATTCTAAAGCAAAGCTCACGATCTCCAATTCCACCCACGTGCTCCAATTTTTCAAACTGATTTTCAGTCCCTGTCTTAGTCTGCCCAGGCTGCCATAACAAAACACTGCAGACTGAGTAGCTTCAACAGCAGACTACTGTAAAACTATTTTTTCACATCCTGGAGGCTAGAACTCCACGATCAAAGTGCCAGAAAATTCGGTTTCTGGTGGAGGCTCTCTTCCTGGCTTTTAGACAGCCACCATCTTGCTCGGTACTCAAACGGCTTTTCCTCCGTGCACGTGCATGGAAAGAAAGCGAGAGTGAGCTCTCTGGTGTCTCTGTTTTAAGGACACTAAACATGCTGGGTCAGGGCCCCACCCTTATGACCTCACTTAACTTTAAGTACTTTCTTAAAGGCCCCATCTCCAAACATAGTGACATCGGGAGTCCGGGCCTCAACATATGAATTGTAGGAGGGGACACACACACACATTTAGTTCACAATAGTCCCCCAAACATCCTCAAAACAAACGAACTTTACCTATGGGACATCAGCATATGGATGGTGATTACCAACCACCTCTTGCCTTCTTTTTGACTGTTTGAAGCCTCTGGGGGTGTTCAGTGAGTTTCCACACCAGAGTGTCACTCAGTGAGAAAAGACTTCCCATTTCAGAAACAGTACATTCAGATTCACTGGGTCTAGAGCAGACAGGATCTGACATTGCCTTCTGTGGACAGTACCATGCCTTCTTTCTGAGTTTTAAGTCTGATGAAGTTTCGTAAAACTGGTAGAGATGAGAACGGAGGGAGTCTGGTTAACTTTTGCTGTTCCATGAATATAAATGTGCTAAATCAAAAATATCTATTGAATAGTATATGGAAACACACATCTATCTATACCCTGTGTAAAAACTGTGTTCTGCTGATGGAAAAACTCTCCACCCACTACTAATCCTTTAGCACAGGAAGATCCTCCATCATCAATAAAGGCTGAAGCTGGCTTCGCATTAGAGTGGATAAGCATTGCAAAGCAACCCAGGTTGGGACATCCATCTGCTACTGCATCAACAAAGTCATATCACCAAGATACCCTCACCTTTACTTAGGTAGGGTCTTTGCCTCCCTCCCGTCTATCCACAGGGCCTCGAAGGAAACTCTGATCCTTCAGCAAACCCAGCTCTGAACAGTGAGTTTATGTGAGATATGTTGTTCCTTTGTTTGCTGCTGACAAGCGTAAAGAACCACTTTCACTGCTGATAATAATGGTTAATTTATCACATCCAGCTGAGGCTGACCTCTGGGTGTCCCAGCCCCTCCATCACCTTCACACCTGCTCAAGCTAATTGTTAGAGCCAAGTGTAAATGAAAATCAACTGGGCTAATAATGAATGGAGTCCATTACTCGCAACAGCACATTGCTTTACGAAGGTTTATCAAGAAACATTATAACCAGTCCCCCGGTCACAGTTCCCTGTTTCATAGATGAGAAAAAGCAAGCAAACAAGGGGGGACAAGCACACGAAAACAGGCACAGCGACTGGAACAGAACGTCTGGCTTCAGCTTCCAAAGCTCTGGAATAGCCATCCCTGTATTTTACCAAAATTCACTCATGTGCAAACAGTAGAGGGACTAAGATATTTCTGCAAATGTTGGCATCCTCTGTTTGTGTAAGCATTTGAGATCATTACTGGATGTGAAGACCCTAATTAATATGCTAATCTCGTTCCCCCATCAAACCCATTTTTTAAGGCTCCTTGAGTCGCGGCCACCTGCCCTAGAACTGCCCTGCCATTCCCTTCTGCAAGCACAGACCCAGCTTCCAAATGCTCAAAATGAAATAACCACATCTTCCATGAAAGGAAACTGTGTCAAAAGAAATTCAGAGAGCTTTACTTGATTTGGCTCTTTTGTTGAGCAAGACACAAACTCTTCAGTGAACTTCCAAACAGAAGGTTAAGGAGCTCCTGGCTCTCAGCACGTACAAGCTCAGTTTATAAAGTATACATAAGTACATTGTTTTCTACTGTGATCTGTTACTAGAAACTTACATTCCTTCTCATTGCATAAACTTATTTGCTTGTAGCTGATTAGCTAGGAAGCTGTGTCGTCCCACTGACATGAAGAATGCTTAACTTCTGTTTAAGGTCAGAGTCAGCATTTTAGAGAAATCAGGGCAGTTTTACATTATAGTTACATGACTATAAGTGCTTGGTCTACGAGTATATTCAAACTGTGGCCCCCATTTTAGTTTCTTTTTGGCAACTGAGTATCTTTAAGAGGCAGATGTTAACAAGAATTGTCAATGATAGTTTGAAGAAATCGCCTGATGGAGTGCAAGAAATCACTTCCCATCCCCAATTTGGGGGGTTGATGTATTTGGGGGATGTTTTAAAAGTTTTTCTCATGTTGTACTCTATTTGTTCATTTTTCATGTATTTATAAGCAGTCAAGTTCCCCAACTGAAGCCGTAAGTCAGAAGGAACATTCATCCCACAGCAAATTCAGCCATAGCAGGAAATGCCTTTAACCCTCTATGTCTGAGCAGCACTTTATATGAACCAAGTGATCTTCTGGGCTTACAAATATGTCAGACCTCCAAATCGCCAGTTTGAAGATCAAGTCATTATTTGTTACATTTGAATTAATCATTCATAGGATGTAAATAACCCCCCTTACAACTTGAACAAGTGTGACTGATTCCCCATGACCTTGATTCTTGTCTGACTTCCCAGCAAGCTGCCTTAAACAGGCTGAAGATCCAGCGCCCTGCATTAACAAGGCCTTTCTTTGTCACCTGCCTTCATCTAGGCATCTTCCTTACCCAGGCTTTATATCTCATGGAGAGAGGTAGTCATCAGTAGCGTCTGTGTTATTTGCTCCACGACCCTTAAGTTTTGAGGGCACCATTCCAAATTTACACTGCACAGCAACTGCCTGTCATGGGGCAACGCCGGGTAGGTAAGCACACACTGCCCTAAACAGCAGTATCCACTGATTCCAGAAGAACAAAGTATCATTGCTGTTTTGGCAGGGGGTGTGGGATGGGGAGCGCGTGGCGGGTAGTGAGGGAAGGTTTCATGGTGAAATGAGATTAAAAAATACTGGGTTAAATTACACTAGTAGGAGTCCTTTTTTCAAGGCAGAATTTCTTAGAGCTAATAAATATTATCAGCCTTCTTTTAACTTCCATAAATATAGAATCCTTGTTTCACAGAACAGCAGTAAACATCATAAATAACACTAGCATTCAACAGGACATCAGTCGGAAACACTACTCTAAAAGGTCCTGCCCAATAAAGAGGGCAGGGAAGAAGATTAACAAATTTATCTACTTACACTTAGAGAGGGATTCAAAGCGTGCTAGCTTCATTTACAACAGAACATCAATGAATTTTTTGATTCTGGATTATTCAGATATTGTTGCAATAAGCCCGCAGAGTGAACAATCTCCAAATCTCAGACACAGAATGGCCAGCATTTACCTCTCGTTGATGGGTCTCTGAGCCGGCTGGGACCATCTGGCCTCAAGCAGTAAGTCAAATGCAGGTGCGTTTCTGGCGTTTCTCCTTCAGGAACCCAGGCTGAAAAACCAATGGCTACGATGTGTGTGCTTTCCTCATGGGAGAGAACAGAGGCGCAAAACTGCAGTCAGACATCTGCCAAACCTCATAAGCCTTAGTTCAGAACTGGTATTCGGAACGGGTTCTGTTCCATCAGCCAAAGCAAACTATGTGGCTCATCCCAACATCAACAGGGCAGGGAAGTGTATTCCACCCACAGGGAAGCCAGGCAAGGGCAGGGAGGGAGGAACCATGATGGGCAAACGGTATTTACCAGGCTGACCATAAACTTAAATCCAAAATGTAACCATGTGTAGGAATGCAACCATATTTCTATTTTCTTAAAACAAGAAAATGTCCTTTTGAATAATTCAGACATGCAAACGATTAGACTTGACCACAGGAACAGAGACAGCATGTGTATTCTTTATTCTTCGTCCTGCCCTGTACGAGTCAGTAGTCAGGATTCCTGTGTGCTACCACGGGAGTTAGCATGTGAGGGCATCTTTCAGTTGACTCCTGGGTATACATCTTGAACACCAATGCTACAGTCAATGTTTTATGGAAAAACAATGACTAGTGTATACGTTTTGTCTGCAGCATAACAAATTACCACCGACTCGCAGCTTAAAACAACATACGTTTGTCATCTCACAGTTTCCATGGGTCAGAAAGAGTCCAGGTGCAACTTAGTTGGGGCCCCTGCAAGGCTGTGATCATTGCCTGGGTTCTCCTCTGCAGGCCTTGGCTGAGAAAGATCTGCTTCCAGGCTCACTCAGGTCGTTAGCAGAATTCACATGCTTGTGGTGGTAGGACACATGGTGTCTTGCTTCTTCAAAGCCAGGAGGGAGGGGACAACTCTTGAGCAATTTTGCTAGCAAAATGGAGCCTCGTATGATGTAATGTAATCACAGGAGTGATACCTTATCACCTCTGCCATCTTCTATTGCTTTGAAATACCTCACAGGTCCTGCCCACACACTAGAGGTAAGGGTTCTACAAAGGCATAAACACCAGTAGGTATAGATCATGGGGACCACCTTAAAGTCTGTCCCTTACAACTGGAAACCTAAAAAATACATTACTAGTGTCCTGCTTTATCCCAACTACGCCCAGCTTCTCTCAGTGGACAGTCCCCCTCCGTCATGTTCTAGAATTGTATTTACTCAGATGAATCCACATTCACTGGCCAGTCCTATTTTACTTTGTATTTTAAGATCTATTCAGGGTAGGAAACTGGCCAATGCTGTTCAATCACTGACTGTATTCAGTGTCATTAACACTAGAATGGCCAAGAAATCATTCCAGCCAGAAAAGACCCAAGTACCAATTATTAGACTGTCATGATTTATGCTGGTGCCTGATGGGACCAACATAAGTCAACTGGTTATGCATGGAAACACAGCCATTGACTGACAAGAACTGCAGCATGTGACTCATACTGTGTCTACCCAGAGCCAAAGCAGTCAGTCAATTCGAAAGGTAGAGACATCCATCAAATAAATGGTTTGGCAGGCTAAATATTTAACAACTGGATGATAGTTGGCATTTTCACTTTTCATTCAGTCACACAGACATGGTCTCAAGTAAAAGCAATAACTGAAATTTAGAGTAGTTTTCCTTTTCCTAAAAGTCATTCATCCCAAAACATTTGTTGCCTACTGTGAGCTAGGTACTTTGCTTACTGTTGGGAATATACAGAGAGAAGACTGAAATAGTGGTAGGAAGGAAAATTATTCCTCAAACTCTATCCTGACATAACGTTACCCACTCTGCTAATTAGCGATTTTCTCGTAGCCATCAGAACCCAGCGACCACACCCCCAGCTCCTTTTTCCAGTATTTCTTATAGGTCAGAAAACCCTAATATTTAATCAAAAATTGCTTTGTTGTGGCAAAACCTCAATACCTATACATCTCATTGACTCCAAAGAGTAACCGGAATGATAAAAAATTGATACTTATCAAAACACTGATTGATAGAAAAATCCATATGATAAAAATTTATTACTACGACGCCCATTATAATATCCGAGGTTAAGAACACTTTGTGTTCTACAAACACATGACAGCCCAAGATCACTTAAAACAAACCCAAGCAGGTCCAATACAAACGCTCCAAGTTACCATAAACAGGAAATGCCACACGGACAGAGACAACCTTGGACCACTTGGCCCTTTCGTTCCCCCATACTCTTTCTGGAAGTAGTTTTATACATTCCCACGGCTTTTATGTACCAAATCCTTAGAAAGCAAATAGATAGCTAGCTTACTTTAATAATCATTTATCATCAGCTTGATATGGGGGGGAGAAATAAACTCTTGACAAATACCAAGGACTCTATTCTTAAAGCCCCTTTATTCTCAAGGACTCCTTTATTCTAATGCAATGGTTCCTGAAAAACTCCCTTTTTCAAGGATACTTTTTTCAAACACAATCAATAATCCACAGTCAACTTTGTAATATCTTTGGGAACCAGGACCTTTTCAGCTTTGGGGTTTTGAAGATAAAATGCATTCCTTTAGGTGAACGATTTAAATTTTTTCATTTGTTGGAATATTAATCAGGTTATTAATACACTATCTGCTCTTTGATAGATCGTGGAAAGCCAATAAACAGCTTTTCAAGTTATTAGTTCTGGAATTTCAAAGTTGAAATGAGGATTAAACACATCTGGTCCAGCCCCACCCAGAGCTTGGGTCTCCATAGCAACATCTGTAACACGTGGTTGTCCAGCCCTTGCTCCAACAACCCCAGCAATGGGGAACTCACTGCCTTGCGACAGGGATCATTCTAGCTTCTTACACCACCTTAAAAATGTCTTCCTTATGCCAGTCTGTTCTTCTATCCTGAAGCTTTAATTTCCAATTCTAGTTATAGCCCTTTGAGTCTCACTGGATAAATCTAATCCCTTCATGTGACAGTCCTCCAAATAGTTGAAGTCCCCTACCATGTTCTGAACACCCTCTCCTAAAGACGCTCAGTTCCTTGAACAGTTCCTCCACAGCACATGTTTTTGGTTCTATCACCATCCTGGTTTCTGATCTATCAGTGGAATTCAACCAAGATTTTTTAGCAGTCATTCTTGTGATCAATAAGAAATGAAAGGGTAAATTGCTAAAGCAACTGCGCCCAGGATGAAGGATAACTTTCTACATTATGTTGTGCCACACAATGGGAAGAAACTAAAGATACTCAAATGAGTATTCTCCTCCTGTGACTGTGATAAACCACATGATCCACGGTGGATTAAGGGCTGAGAACCATTGCTTTAAATACACCCCAGTTCACCTGCATTCTTTGAAAAGTGTAACAGCTAGAGCTGAATACAAAAACCAAGAGGTGAGTTAGCTAGGACGATGCAGATGTGTCCACTAAATGAATATGTTCTCCTTTTTCTACTCCTGAATGCTCTTCACAACTTAGCTAAAGTCTTTACCTCTTATATGAAACCCTTCAACTGGAAGAGATAAATTCTGAATTCCCAAAGTGCTTCCCTTGGATCGGGCCTAACCTGCTCTCCAAGGTCCTCAACTTCCAGTCACGTGTCTTTAGACAGAGATCATGATCTTTCCTGAGTTCAACTTTCTAACACATAACATGGGGTTTCTTCTTCCTCACCAGGCAACTCCAAATTTAACATAGTACTTGGCAATGTTAATTCATTACCTTTCTTTGCTCTAAACCTTGCTCAGAACAATGAGCTGCTAAACTCCAAATACAGGGCATGCCCAGAATAATGGGCCCAGGAGAGAAGACATTGCTGTAAAAAACCGAAATTAGTAAGAGTCAACATAAAATGACCGCACTGGCCATCTGTGGAAATCAACCTAGTAAGTTACCCACAGTTAGAGATGACTTGTGACATAAGACTAAGGTGCCATCCCCAAATTTCTCTGTAACACATCAGTCCAAATACTATCGTCAGATGCCCTACAAAGTTACCACGTGCCTTGCCTTGAGGAAATATAAGGACAAAGCCTTCAAGTTTATAATAAAATTACTGTCCACAAGACTGTGGCTCTAACTCTACATAACACTAACCTCTGTGACAGACATGACCTTGGATTGGAGAAGGGCAATTTATCAAGTTATCACTCAAGAATATTCAATTTCTCTCCTCAAACTTAGGACATGGCAAGCAACCTTCTCACCCATAATACAATCTCCTGAGTGTACAAACACAAAGGAGAGTGCCTGGTGTGGAGGGCTGATGCCAGTCACACTCACCCACTGCCAATGAATACATCATCACGCCAGTTTATGAATCCGTCTCCTGAGGGGCTTTGTGCATGTGAATTGATTTCTCAGCCTAATCCCCTCTGGGAAAATGAATTGAGTTCTGTTCTTACAAAGCTGAGTGATGCACTCTGTGCTGTGAAGACTCCCACACCGCCAATGACTCTAAATGCCCTGGATTCTCTAACGACAATACCCACGTGGTGGTGCCTCATCACCAATGCAGACGGGCACCTTGAAACCCCTTTCCACCCACCAGACCCTCCTCTGCCCAACTTACAAGTGCTGTTCCCTCCAAAGGAGAAGGAGTTACTGCTTTGGTCAAATTCAGACATTTATCAGGGCACTGACATGACAGGACAGGGGCGCTGTCCTTAGCAGCCCAACTGATGCTCCCTGTACTCTCTTCCCCCATTCACCTGGCTCTCAAATATGGCCACCCTCTGAGATAGGAGTATACCTGGGACTACAGACCCAATCACCTTCCACTCTACTCCCACAGGCTCAAACATACTGGTTTCTAATACTCAATTTGGTGGTAAGGTAGGTAGGGAGTTTTGAACAGAATAGGATGTATGATTTTGAACTTAAGCCTAAGCCACATTTTTCTTTTTAACTTTCATCACAGAATCTTAGCAAAACCCTAGCCACCTAAACCCCCAAAACATACCAACTGGTTTTCATTTGTTAGTCTAGTTTTCTCAGATAGAATGTCATCTCCCTGAAGGTGAGATGGATGTTCTAGATTCTTTCTTTATCTTTTGTTTTCTTTCATAACACCCAGTACTAAATATTTGTTCAGTGACGTCATTTGCCCTTCACTTGGTATAGATATTTTACTTATGCCTTAAGCCTCTGATATTTTCTCACTAGCCCAAATCAATGAATGTAGTTGGGTTCTTGGTGCCAATCCAGTCATAATACAAATGCAACATAGAACATGAAATTGTGGGACAAGGACTAATTACAAGGTAATCATCCCAGTGACCCAAAGTACAGTTATACTAAGATTTTCTAATAAAAATAAACTAAAACCTTTTAAACTCTTACCAAAAAAAGCACAGCTCCCCTAAAATTCATTTGAAAACTCTAGTTTGAAAAACACTGACCAATACACAGAATAAATCAGAGGTGATGAATAGATACAGATAATGGGTAAAGAGGTGTCAGATACTCCCACCCTCAAAATACACACATTACTTGAACTCCAAGGACCAAAGTGAATTCATATTCATGAGGTAGAAGGAGACAGGAAGCTTGGGGAGAGGACTAACCAGGGCAACAAAGGAGACCCGAGTCAGACCTCTTGCCATGGCTTCCTGACTCTGGCCTCAGTTACTAGCCTAATGCTGCTGGGCATGTGGTTGGGAGCAGGCTCTGCAGTGAGACTGCCTGTGTTCCAATCCCAGCTCTGCACCACCAGCCATGGCCATGGGAAATTTACTGGACTTCTCAAGCCTCCGCTTCCCCATCTGTAGTATTGGGATTACAACTGTTCGTTTATGCACATGAACGACAGTGGCTGACACACAGTCATTACACAGCAAATTATCCTGGGGTCTTGACTCCTACGCCCATCCTAGTCCTAAGCCACTCTTCAGACCTCCCTGTCAAAAGGGAAGAGGACTCCTCTCGCTTAGGCTAATCCTTCCTTCTCAGCCCTGGACTCTACCACTGCGCCACCCTCCCCCCTTGGAGACACACTCGGCCGGTTGCCTCCTCCTCTCTGTCTGCTAGACACGTCCAATCAGCATCCCGATGCCCTCCTCCACCTTAAAATCTCCTCCATCAACTGTCTCTCTCCACTGCCTGTCTCCATGCCTTCTCTTCTTCAGAGACACTAATAGAAAAAGTGGTCTATCATTTTTCAAAGGCCAACTCATAAAAGGTGATCTCCAACTCCTACCCTTCTGTTCGCCTCTCCGTCCCGCAGCCTAGAGACTGACCCACACCCCACTGAAACTGCTCTCAACGAGGCTGATAATGCTTCCCAGACGCCAACTCCGATGACCCCGTGTCACTGACAATTCTGTGCTTGCAGCAGCGTTAGTGTACTGAGTCCTCTCTCCAAAGGTTCCATTCCCTAGGATTTCATGCTACCGCATTCCGCTTATTTTCCTTCTACCTCCTGAGTCTCCTTTGAGGGCACCTGCTCTCTGCTCGGCCTCTAAACACTGATATTTTTCAGGGCTCAAACTCTGACCATCTTCTCATCTGTCTGCTTGCATGCTGAATTTACCACCTTCCTCAATCAGTTTATACTTCCAAATTTTACATCTCCAGCCCTCTCTTAAATTCCAGATCACCAATCCTCAGCCAAATGCCTGTGTATCTTCTCACTGGAACAACCTACAAACATCTCAAATTCAACATACCCAAAATTAAATTTCTAAATTTCCTTCCAAAACCTGCTACTCCTCCGGCCTTCCCTATGCCCATATCTGGCGAAACAAAAATGTGTTTTTTCATTTGAGAGTGTGGTTTTTCAAAGCACACACATGTACAGACACACATCAAAATCTTTAGCAGGATTATTCAGAAGTATTTGAAATGTTTTTAAAGGGCCCGGAAAAGGAAGGAATCTCTCTGCCTTTCTTCTACTTAAAAGCAGACTCCCAGCTCGTTCTCTATGAGACCTACCTTTTCACCTCAAGACTCATCCCTACATATCACTTCCTCCAAAAAGGCTTCTCTGAGCCCCTGAGAGCAAGGTCTCCTCCATGAACCCCAAGTTCCCTATTTCAACCACTGCATTGCTGGGTATCTTACAATCTCAGTAACTCAGTATCATCACCACCAGTTAAAAGGGCTTTCTCCCTCACCAGGAATTGAGCCACTGCTTTAGTTATCTTTGTAATCCCAGTGCCTGTCATAAACAAATCCTCAATAATGTCAGCAGAACGAAGGGGTGGCCAATATTGCTAATAAACGCGGACTAGGCAGGAGAGCTGATGGTTTGCATTAGAGGCACAGCATTTTAGCCTAGATTCTAACTATGACTCATCATGTGACCTTGGCACCGTCACTTCCTAAGCCTGGGCTTTTGTATCTTTCAAGGAAATCAAAACGGCAATATCACCTTCCTCTGAGGGCCATTGGGACAATTAAATGAGGTGAAGTTTACAACATATCTTAGCAGACAGTAGGTTCTGTAACACTGGGGCATCTATTAAGGGTGGACAAAAGGCAATGGAGCAGGGGAGGGAGTTAGAGGAAAGTGGAAAAGTTTCATTCATGTGTTATAAACTCTAGTTCACATGTCTCCTCCATTTTGAAAATGGCAAGTGTCAAGATGACAAGAATAATCTAAAGGATGATTCGCTAATAATGGGACCAGGAGTTAATGGAGCACCAGTGGGAAGAGGCACTTCGTAGAGATATGGATAGAACAGTGGTGTCTCTTCAGACATTTGTGGAGCCTGAGCTTTCTCAAGGAGGTGAGGGGAAAAACCAAAGACAGTGGGCACTGTAATTTGTTTTCTCCCTGAAAAAGATCATGATGCTCTAACTAATCCAAGTGGAACTGAAACGGTTAATGTCACAAAGCAGCTCAGCATTCATTAGGGATTCAGGCTAAGGCAACGCACAAGCACTAATATTAACTATGGTTCTTAGCCTTTGGAGTTGGCGAGATGAACCCAGCTTCCTACACACCAAACACTTATGCTAACTGAAGAGAAACTTTCTGAAAAAAACAAAAAAAGGCAGCCAAATCTGAGAGACCTGCCAACTCCAGGGTCATCAGCGAAGTGATAACCAGGAAAGAGCTGAAATCAAAGGCTGTGTCTGCCTCCCTCTGCACACTCTGTTCAGTGAGAGCCCATGGTGGTCACGGCTCCTTTAACAATATTTATAATGAAGGAACGACGCTGGAGATGTCAACCTTGATTATTCATAAAGCTTCCTCCTGCTCAGATCCACCCTGGGGCTAACAGTAAAAGTACCTGATTCCCAATTCTCAAACACAAAAGCATACAGAGCTTGAAAGAGAAGCTGACTAATACAGTTTGCATATCCCTAAGAAAAAGAGCACACAAGGAAGAAGAAAAGGAATGGCAAGATTAAACAAAAACAGTAAGCTTGGACGGGAAATGATAAAAATTTTAAAAGGCAAGAACTTAAATCTATTCCCCCCCCCCTTTTTTTTTTTTATAACATCCTTGTTCATTTACATTTCAGTATAAGCCATTTGGAGGAAACAGCTGTTTTATCTCCCGACTAGAATGCTAAGGTGCTTTGAACACTTACTGTGGGAGCATAATGTTGCTAAACTCTGTTCTGGAGAGTAGTCTAGTGGCTTTTAACTGTGACGAGAGGCAGGCAGAGGCCTTCATCTCTGGTTCTATTAGACAAGGAGGCCTCAGAGCAGAGGCTCTGAGGACACACTTAGGTGACCAGTGTAGGGGGAAGAGTCCCAGGCCGGCTCTGGAGTCTACACTCAGGCTCTCCAGCTCTGTGACCTGCTTATTCATTTGAGCATCCTTGCTCAGTTTCCTCATTTGTAAGATGGGACTAATAATACCATCTCCTCCCAGGGCTGCTGAGAACATTTAATTGAATAAGGAAAATAAAGCCCAGAGCCAGGATTATAGTGAGCACTTAATAAATGCCACTTATTTACTGTTATTACCAATCCTGACAAGATCTGTCGAGTAGACATTAAACAGTTTGCTTTTGGATTTGGTGACTTTAATAGAGCTTTTGAGCTTACGGTAACGACATGCTGACTGTCAAATATCTTAATTCTTCTCTCCTTCTGGGCACATGCTGCACTAGGATTATACTTCCTGGTCCACTGGGTTTGGGTGGGGTCATGTGACTAGTTCTGGCCAACAGCTGTGAGAGGAAGTATCATGTGACACTTGAGGCTAGTGACAGGCAAAATCTTCCAGAGCTCTCTTCCCATTGCCATGACACCTGCAAATGTTCAAAATGATGGACTGGTCCATCAATCTGGGCTCTGAAGTTCACAAGCCTCTTGAATTTTGGCTGATTTAACATCTTTTCTCATTTTTGGAAACCACTGGTTAGGAGTTCTGATATTGGTTCTGCCCCATTATCTCTGTTGCCTGTGATCACCAGAGACATGAATGGGGCGTTCCTGCAACAAATGTTCACAACGAGTTGAAAATTAAAAACAACCTCAAGATTCATCAGTAAGAGGATGGCTAAACTGAATTCTGTTCATTTGGTGAAATATTACATACTAATTAAAATACTGAACCAACCATACATAAATCAACTCACACAAATCACAAAAACCTAATTAAAAAAAAGTATGTTTTTTAACACACAAAAAAATACTACGTAGGTTTAAAGGAACATAAAAATGTAGTTAAAAATATTCAAACACACATGAGTATGATAAAAAATCAGAGTAGAGGTGGCTTCTGAAGAAAAAAAAGCACTGGGATCAGAGGTGAGTATTAACTCTAAATTTAACATTGTATTACTTGGGAAAAGAAGGGAAAAGAAAAATACAAAGTACTTATCACAAAAAGATTATTGTAACTGCATATGCTTGGAATTTCTCATAATTTTTAAACCATGAACGTACAAAGGTACATGCCAAGGCACGTTCTGCTGAACAACAAAGAGTAGATCATGAACATAGTTTCTTTAAAAAGGTACTTCTTATTTCAGTCCAGCCTCTACAGAGATCCAAAGCTACGATGGGTCAGACAAGACGGAAGCCTCTCTTCCATGATCACAGTCAAGGAGCTGCTCCTTCAGGGCTAGTGGCACAGTCCTGACATCTTCAACCCAGGGTTTCCATTAACAAGGTGGACAGATGCTGTGACAGCCTCCATCACAACTACAGACCAGCCAATGGGAGAGCAAGAAAATGTCAAGGAGACTGTACTTCATTCTTTTTAAGGGCATAAACATGAAACTGCCACACATTTCTCCTTGTTACATCTTGCTGGCGAGAATTTTACTGCATGACCACGACTTGTAAGGGAATGTGAGAGATATACTCTCTGGCTGTGAAACCACACACATAGCTTAACTTTACAGTTACTATTATTATTATCTCTTATTACAGGAAGAAGAAAAGAATGGAGATAGCTGGACCACTAGCTGCCTCTGCCACAGGATGGATTAAGCAGTGCCATGACCGAGGCGCAGGAGGAACATTTACAAAGGGGAAATCTGTCCTCTGTCTTCATCTTGGGATCCAACTCCACAAAAAGTCCTGGCTCATCTTTCTTTGCATAGCTTCCTAGCTCTAGTCATACTCAGCTGCCCATCATTCCATAAGCACCTTCCAAGAGCTAGATACTCCGTGAGGAGCTGGAGGTTCAAAGATAGAATGACATGCTGGCCTGAAGGGAGTCCTCTGGCTTGAGCACCCGGCTCTGCATTTGGCCCTGTGATGTTTAGCAGTTTTTTTCAGACAAGATGAAGGCAGACAAGGCATCTTCAACCCATTTCCAGATAACACCAAGACAGAAGAGGCAAGTTTGTGGATGTCAAGGATGAGAATTCAGAGAAAAGTAAATATGCTAAAATCAGTAAGATAAAATATAATGGGGAAACATGGAAAGCCTGTCAAATAAATCTGTTCAAATAATTTCCTCATAGGGAAATTCTGCTAAAAGTGTTTGCTACTCAGAATACTTATTTCTTTTTTTTTCCCATTGAAATAGTTTATTTACAAGGTTGTGTTAGTTTCAGGTGTACAGCAAAGTGATTCAGTTACACATATATATGTATATATATTCTTTTTCAGATTCTTCTCCATTATAGGTTATTACAAGATACGGAATATAGTTCCTTGTTCTGTACAGTAGGACCTTGTTGTTTATTTATCTTATATATAGTGCTCTGTATCTGTTAATCCCAAACTCCTAATTTGTCCCACCCTCTCCCCTTTGGCAACCATACATTTGTTTCTTATGTCTATGAGTCTATTTCTGTTTTGTAAATAAGTTCATCTGTATCATTTTTAGATTCCCAGAATACTTTTTTTTTTTTTGGCTGTACCAAGAAGATTGAATTTTATTTGCTAGGAAATCAAGAACCATTTCGGGTTTCCAAGTAGAAGCATGATTAATCTGGGAGCAGTTTTAAAGAGCAGTTACAAACTCAAATGCCTATAAGTGCCAAGCAAGTAACTAGCCAAGTGGAGAGGATATGGCAGGGAGGATGCCTTTTCCAGGGGACTGTTGCTGTTCCATGCTTTAGGAATGCAGCTGCTCACTGTACTGCAGATTGACTGTTCCCTTGTGCACACGAGCTTTATTGTCACTGATTACATCTGGATACCATGTGTGCCCGTCAACATCGATTTGTAATTATTGTTTTATGTAGCTGTCTTTTAAATCACATAGAAAAAAGGAAAAAGCAAATACACATGAATGCTGACTTTTGTATTTATCTATGCAGTACCTGTGCTAGTGCTTCTAGCTCTTCGCCTGGATAAAGCTATTGCTGGAATCCTTTCATTTCAGTATGAAGGGCTCCCTGCAGCACTTCTCACAGGGCAGGTTACACGGGACAGACTCTCCCAGTATTGTAGATCTGGGAATGTCTTAATTTCTCTTTCACTTCTGAAGAACAGTTTTGCTGAACATAGAATTCTTAGTTGACAGCAGAATACTTAGTTCTTATAAAGCACCCTGGAAAATATCCAGAGTAGGAGGACTTCCATTTCCCAGTGCTCAATCAGCAAAACAAACCTGAATCCACTTTCCATGGTGATGGCAACCACTTTAAATAGAATGGGTGGCTACTTATCTTCTTTCTTCATTACTGTTCTATTCTGCAAGGACTGCCCATTCACTGAACTCTATCTTCTCTGGACACACAGCTACATTTCTCTACAAAAATCCTTCCAGAAATGCTATTTCATAGTACCTGTTCATCTTTGTCTTTTTACAAGTACTAACCAAGATTAGATGCAGCTTCCAGACTATACTATGACCATCCTTAACCAACATAGGTCACCCCTTGACTAATATTCATACAGTCCACTGTCCTTCTCCCGAACTTTCATCACCACTATAGTTCATCATGTCAATAATCTTCAGTGTTTGTAAGCTCCATGGCTGACTGATTCATTACTCTATCTCCAGGGCCTCCTACAGAACTGGCCCTTAGTGGGCCCAGAATAAATATTTCTAGAAGGAGTGAATGAAAGAATGAAAAAATAAATGACAGACACCCAACAGGATTGATAACCTGTTTTAGTAACACAGGATAATGTCAAAGAACTTTCTTGTCAAACTGTTTCAGGGTGGGAAAATAAATTCTTTTAACTGCTTTTCACAAATTGCCCCTCATTCTCACGTGTGTTCATACTGTCAACTGTTTCTAGTCAAATAATCTATATACCTCTAGTTCCTGCAGCAGAGGACATGTCTGGGAGAAAAAAGGAGCAAAAAATATATAATATTGTTACCTTCTCTCCTATATTGTAAGTTCTCCTTGTATAAAATAGGTATTCCAGGGAAGAAAGACATTCAGTCCCTGGTCTATTTCTTCTTTTCTCACATCCATATTCATTTTTTACCTAGGAAAAAAAATGTTAAAATTCCAAGCAAAAGTCCTTATGCATAAAGTATGAATAAATGACTCTGTTATACAAGGGCTGACTTGGCTATGAATAGGAGAAAGGTGGAAAGAGAGGAGGTCAGGAGGTAATGCAGAGAATGTCGACAGAACAGAGGTGAAGCTGATCCCAACAATTCTCTTTGAACAGCTCCTGCCCGTTTTATTACAGATTCCACATGCAGCGGGTGATGTGGCGCTGCTTTATACTCAGCTACAGCCATCAGAAATTCTCTCTGCCAAACTTTCAGCGGAGGATTCCGCACCGTGTAAGTGCCAGCCATTTCATTTTTACAGGGGCCTAATTAACGTGTTTCCATCCACATTTGTTCCGTAAACCAGACCACAAAAAGTTACCATTTACAAATTTTGCAAGCGATCGATTCCACTGCCCTAATAGGAGAAAAATGTCATTTGGAAATTACTGTCGTGCTGAATTAGCACATCAGCAGCCCATTTCAAAAATCACGTTGTGGGAGGAGGGTACAGCTCAGTGGTAGATGAGTGCTTAGCATGCACAAGGTCCTGGGTTCAATGTCCAGTACCTCCATTAAAAAATAAATAAATAAGTAAATAAACCTAATTACCTCCCCCCACCAAAAAAAATTTTTTTAATCTCATGGTAGAGACCAACCTAGGTGCTTACCTAGATACTGGAAAGGAGAACTTCTCCACCAATTAGCTAAGTTTCTTAATTTTAAAAGGCCAACATTTCAGCTGTCCCCATCCCTATTCAAAAGATCTAAGAAGGAGTTTCATAAGATGGCCAGTTTCTCCCACACCAACAGACACAGGCAGCGAGGGAGAAACTGCTCACCGTCAGGAGGATTAGTCCATTAATTGAGCATCCAAAGCTCCAGGTAACATCCAGCCTCAAAAGTGAGTAATCCCAGCTGCCGCCACTCTTGACGACATAAAGGGAGCGCTGTTTCACTGTCAGCGCATGGTGAAATGTTTACAGTTTTCTGTTCTGTTCCTTCATGCATCTCGAAGTTACGATCACCTTGTAACACAGGTTTTGGGGTTTTTTTTTTTTAAATTCATTTCACATTTGGATGATGTTCATTCTTAACTTGTGGAAAAACAAAACTTTCAATATAGTTGCAATAAACAATAGATTTTTGGTTTCAAAATCTCTCCCTCCTTTTTTTTCCTCTTAACTTCTTTGTCCCAAGAAAAGCTGGGCTTTTTTTTTTTTTTTTTAAACTTTCCTTATGTTATCAAGTGGAAACAGTGTTCCCAAGCAGAGAGGCAGTGGGTAAAGCAGGTGAAACTTGCTCCACTGTGGGAAAGCAGAGCGACCTGCTGCACTGCTCGGGCAGATGTGAACATCCACAGCCACTCAGGACAGAAAACAGAATCTGGGTCTGATGCCTCACTAAGAACATCTCTGGGAATTATCCAAAGTTAGGAACCTGTGCAACAGTATCAGTGACCCCTCAAAAGTAAAGCACCACTCACAACCCAGAATGGTAGACTTTTTCTTTCCTAAAGAAATACGTTATGTGAACATTTTAAATATCCTAACAGATATTCCAGGTAGGTGTGCCTGAATTTTAACTTGCTTATTAAAAGGTTTGGACAGTCATATTTAAGTTTCATGACCATTCTATGGAAATGACCATTCAGAAGGAAAAAAAAAATCAAGGGAAACACTGGCCAAATTTTTTGTTTGCCGACTTTAAAAATTGATTTTCCCTTCTTGTGAAAGGCGTTCATACATTTATGGGACTCTGTCCACTGTCCTCCATCTCTTTCTATTTCCTCAACAGCAACAATCCAGGAATAAAATGTATAAGGCATCACGTATTAGCATCCTCCAAACTCATTCCTCCACCACCTACTGATAATGCAGCACTGGTTACTACTGAAGATTTCATATACTTCATAACTACGGTTTCTGATCTATAACTTTATCTAAAATCAAAGATAAGGTATATGGAGAGGAAAGTAAGAATTTAGATTTCCTTTTTACATCCTTGATGGCCAAGACACCTAAAGGATGTCCTTTCACATTTTTAATCCCAGCTCCCTAGAAGCAAAATGTGTGAGTATTCACAGCAGAAAACAAAGACAGGAAAATAAAAAGAATAATTTCATGCCACAACTATTATCATAAGCAATAAAATGGCTAGTTAGAAGGCAATTCACACTTTAACCACTTTTGGAAACAGATGGTTGTAAATGTGACTAATTTTCCTCAACACTTAACAGCAACATCAGAAATTAAACATGTTACAGAAACCACTGTGGTTCGGCCCTACCCCTGTCACTAACAGTGCTGTCTATTAGGGAAGTCATATCGCAGTGATGTATTTACATTATTGGAAGAGGAAGCTTGAAGAAAGAAAAGAATCAGCTACCACTTCATACTCCTAAGCAAAGGCTGGCCCTTCCTTTCCTGGTTCAAACCAAACACTTGCTTGCTGGTTTCCCTTCTGACCAAGAAAGTTGGTGGATGGGTCAAGCTGAGGTTTTAAAGTAAGTTTCCTAAGCTAGAATCCTGATCCATTCCCAGAAGTACACTTCTACTTTGGATGAATAAAGATACCTTACTTGTAAAATGTCTTGGTTTATCAAATAATAAAAAGGCTTGAAGCAGCAATCCCAACTCCAATCCTGGTTTTGTCTGAACCTACAGCAAACAGCCGAGGAAGAATGGGAATTTACACATGCAAAGAACCCCTCCTGGTGGCCTGCTTGTCCCCAGTTCCAAGTACAAGCCTAGACCAGCACTGACTATGCTGACCTTTCCTGACCAGACAGCTTGGGGGAGATTCATCTTCCCCAGTCCTTCGTGCTGACATATGGCTCAGATGCTACAAGAATGTGAAATGCTTGTAAAGGTGTTTTCTGAAACCCTTTGCTCCAAAGATGGGATGATCATTAATCTCTCTTTCCTTTTTGAGGGATGCAGTAAAGATGCTTTATGAATAAACAAAGATATAAACATGTTTGAACTTCAAAACGTCCACTTCAAAACAAGCAGGGGGATACGGTGTCACCTACGAATCCCAACAAAGGGGGAGTAATGGGGAGAGTTCTGAGAGGGGCAGATGGGGTGAGGAAGAGGACAGGGAGCCTGGGGAGCTCAAGGCCTTCGGGTCCTTCAGTCTGAGAAGACGGAGAAGGAAAAGGGGGATGACAGAAGGCTTTAAGGTCATGAGGAACAGAGACAGCATCATCGAGAGCTTGTCCACAACCTGCTGGAACAGAACTGGGTGGGGTGGGAACGTGAAAAGAAAGGCCACTTTGATACTGCAAACAGACGCATGTAGAATAATACACTGCTTTCCATGGTAAACTGACGCAACTAATTCCCTCAAACCTCCCCCCTTTTTGCGATGACTAAAGGGGCTAATATCTGAAAAGCTCTAGGAAGTATATCTATTCAGTAATCAATGAGTACTTATCATCAGCATCATTCATTTCTTCTACCAGATGAGAAGATCCTTAAGGGCTGGGACATAGCTCACTCACATTTTCACATTTTAATTCCCCCACAGGGCCCAGCACAGTGCCCCACACATGCAATGTGTGTCTGCTGGCCAACACTTCACAACCAGCCCTCCAGGGACGGGGAAAACTGATGTGTAGTGATTGCCAGTTTCCACGGTGTAAAGACACCCATCAGGGCGAATTCCAAGCAACCAAGATGATGTCACTGAAAGCAGTGCTGGGAAGAGACTCATATCGTCAGTTCTTGGGGGCTGTAAAAACTGCTCCAGCCCATAAGTGGATGCTCTGCATAAATGATTATGGAATTGAAAATGGGGCCAAGCCTTAAATGATTTTATCCCATGGTCAGTAAAGAGCCAGGCGCGCGACTATTAGGAGCAGAAGCATCCATTCACCACCATCTGCACCATTAGTAAAATAACCAGCTTTTTCTCTCAGCCAAGAATTTGACCTCTTTGTTGCTCAGATGTCACTATTACCAAAGAATTCTATGCATAACTTTAGCAGAAAACCTTGTCACTACAGGCTACACATGAACTACATGCACTAATTAAAAAAAAAAAAAGAGTATGTGTAATGGTATTCATTGTTGACAATAAAATGGATACTATGGGTTAATAAACCAATAACACTAAGTAACTAATAAATGAAATGAATATGAGTCACTCAAGAGAAGAAACCACAAAGCACTAGAACACTTACTGAATTCTCAGTTAACGTAATCAGTCCTTGTGAAGATGCCTTCCTTGTACACAGGCTCAGGGCCCTGGTGACCCTCTCTGGTCCACACGGACCCCCTCCCAATCCTAGTCTACTCCTGCTCCAGGCCCCCCCAACACAAGCTGCCTCAGCCACCTGGGCCACCCACGGGTGCAGGTCGCCCTGGGGGTTCTGCCCCCCGCCTCTCACTGAGCTCTTCCTAACCCTTTCTGATGGTAATCAGAAGCAGAACTACGCCTCTAACTGCTGTGCAGCTTAGCAAAGTTAGTCTCTGAAATCTGTGACTGAAATCTTTGTTTTCTGTTCCTTTTCTTTCAAAATCAGCCTCACCTTTGGTTGCTTTCATCTGAGCGGAAACACTGTATTTTTTTTCTCATCTCCATTTCAAACTGCTCAGCCTTTCTTGGTCTATCTCTCTCAGGCTCCACTCCCTCGACCTGTCTCAAACTGTGAGTGTGCGTTTGTGTATGTATGAGTGTGAGTGTGTGTGTCTGTGGTCCTTAGTCAGAATGCCTCCTTCGGCATGAGGCATGCGGCGTCCTTGCAGTGAAAAGCTCTTCACAGTTAATGCCTCATAACTGACCTCCTTCCTCTAAGAAGTCCACATACTTTAGGAAGAAATCATTGTACTCTGCCTGAATGTCATGTGTCTCCTAGTCCCACCCACAACTTGTGGACACCTCTGTCTGAACGTCTTTCCCTCTCAGTCCCAGTTAGAACGGCTCATACCTCTCTTTTCCTTAAGGAACACATGTAGCTTTCTAGGTCCAATGAAGAGACAACCAAGACTGCAAAAAACAGACTCATCAACTTCACCAAATACAATAAAATGTTCATGCAACTGGGGTTCAGATCAGAGGCATTCAAAAAAGCCTATGCATCTTATTTCATTGAGTTTTTTGTTCTAATACCGGGTGACATTCATCAGTGGATCAGTCTACAGATTATTAAATCTCATCAAGGAAGCTTCTACACTCTTGCTTTCCTTGGAAGAAATAAATCCACTGTTTAATATATGTGTGGAGACAAATTAATTCTTCTCTCTCTAGATAATTCCTGCCAGAGAGAGTTCTATCATAACATACATCATGCAGATGCTTTAAAAATAAGTGTCTTATTTTTAGCAGTCATTAAAAGCATTTGTAAAATTGATGAATTCTGGAGTCTGCAACCAAGTAGGAGGAAAAACAGGACCAATTTAAAAAGGCCTTGACAAGGGAGGACCAAAGCTTTATGGAACCATGTAATATGGGAGGCCCTGTTTAGGAAAACACAATAATGAATACAAAATTAGGTACAAAAGAAAATGTTTATTTAAAATCGGTATGTCCAAGTGAGGAGTCCTGAAAATTAAGTTTCATAAGCTTCACAGCAACCCACCTCCCACCCAGGTTTTCCTAAGAGCAAGTCCCTACCCGTGCTTTCTTCATGTTAAACCCATGACCCAGGGGAGCCCACTTAATCTATCGTTTCAACCCTCGGAAAAAGCTTCATTGAAAACTTGAGGAGACCAAGGCCAAGAAAGGTTGAGTAACTTGCCCAAGGTCACACTACCACAGAGGACAGATTCAGGACCTCCAAAGGCCAAAAGAAGATTTAGCAGTCTTGCTTTTGCCATTTCCCAACATTAGTTTATTTTTATTCCATCCTAACTCGCCCAAGAGAAAGGGCACAAGAGTGTTTAAAGTGCACATAAATCTGGACCTTGAAGCTGCACCAAAGATACTCCATCATTAGGTTTTATGTTTTCATCCCCAATTGCTCCAGTTCAATCCTCCCAAACACAATGAGCCCCTTCATCAGTCATGGCCAAATGGGTTTCGAGTGGATGAAAGTTATAGCTGCTGGTTGTGGGGTTCTCCAAATCACTAAATTCAGATCATTTCGAATGTCAAACTGGCACTTAACAGGCAACAGCTGAGAATCTAACTTGATTTTATTTTGGAGTAAAATCCTTTCCAAGCTAAGGTATTATACTATAATTCCTCACATTACCTAGAAGTGTCATCAAATAGAAAATAAAGATATTTCTCACCTCCTTAAGAAATTCAGAAACAGTGGGGATGATCCTTCTAATGTGTAAAGCTCAGGGATAAAGTTGCTCACTTTCAAAGGGAGCATTAACTTCCGCAGGACCCAGAGGCTATCAGGCAGAGGGAAACAGGTAATTTAACAAACGGAGCCTAAGAGGCAGAGAGAGCTAAATACCTAACATATTCACCACCAAATATCATTTAAAACTGAAATTAGAGCCACAGAGAACTGTGCAGACATGAATTAAGTTAATCAAGAGTGTTTACCTAACATACTGTACTTCACACACAACAGACACAGACACACACACACAGAGCGTGACCACGACAACAGCACTGCCCTGTTCCAACAGAGGAGAGCGAGCTCACAGCTTGTCGATGTCATCCCTACTTTCAAGGCAATTTAAGAACAGCTCATTTAACAATGAAGAACCATTTGTGGGTGGGTAGGGGAGGGTACAGCTCAGTGGTAGAGCATGTGCTTAGTATGCACGAGGTCTGGGTTCAATCCCCAGTGCCTCCACTAAAAATAAGCAAATAAGAAAGAATCTGGAAATGCATATATACATGTATGTATATGTATAAATGAATCGCTTTGCTGTACACCTGAAACTAAACTGTAAATCGACTATACTTCAATAAAAGATAAGAATTTTAAAAATTCAAAAATAAGCCCAATTACCTCTCCCCTCAAAAAAATTTTTTTAAAAAAAGAACCATTTGTTAAGTCAGTTACTGGGGAGAAAGAAAAAAGAGAAACTGAGGGAGAAAAGCATTGTTTTCTGACATTCAGGCTGGCCCGGACATCTAGAAAAATTATCCTGATGAACACTGAGTGCCCTACTGCTTCAAAAACCTCTTTCCTGTAACCAAATGGCCAGCTTTCTCCTAGAGATGTGCTCTATGTAACAGTGTGGGCGTGGGCACCAAGGGTAAGTCTAACAGGACTGATGAGGAAGGAACCCAAAGTCAGGCTCATGTAAGCTTGTCTGAACTGAAGGGACCCCAAATGCAACAAAATCTCAGTCACATCACTTGCCAAGGAGCCGAACTTGGCAAGGATTAAGTGTGCTTGAGCCTCATACAAAGCTATTTTTTTCAAGAATCCAAAAGACCCCTTTGGAGGTCACTTAAACTCTCTGAGCATCACTTTCTTTTTTCCTCCAAATATTTGCTGAACATCTACCACATGCCAGGCACTGGGTAGGTGTTCTATGCAGACTGTCACTCATCACTGACTACCTTGTTTATCCTTCTGACCCCAGGACCTAGCACAGTACCCGGCACAAAGCAGGTGGCTCAAAAATGGCATCATCATCATCATCATCATCATTCTTGTTAATGGTAGAGAAGTTCACAGTGACCTAGAGGTGAACATTTTTCGGAGGTGTGCTCCTTTAAGGTTCATGGAATCCGTTAGTCCTGATCCCAGTGGCTGTCAACCACCCAGGGGGTGGTTTAGAGGGGAGCAGGGCAGAGCGAATGACTTTATCAGGGTTTTCCCTCTCACCATTCTCCATACAAGTGACAAAAGCATGTTGCTGCGAGGCTAAAATGACTTAACCTGTCACTGGTTAGAAAAATTATTCTTGCATTTCTTCATCAGAAACCTACAGTGTGGCTTTTTAAGGGAGGCCTGCGTGTTTCACACTAATGGCTTCTAAGTCAAATTACAAGAGATTTAATTAAGAACATGACGGTTTTACATGACATCTCTGAGTGACCCTCCATGCCACGCTCTGCTATGGGCAATTTATATTCATCAACTCACTTAAATCTCATCACTTTCTCTTGGGGTATTACTGGCTTCATGCCCCAAATACAGGTAGAGAAACTACACAGGCTACCAGGAGGCCAGAAAAGATGAGCAGCGAAGCTTGGGAGGCAAGTCCAAGGAGAAGCCCTTCTTCAAGTGAAGCAGAGGGCTAGGGACACTCCACAGACAGCAACTGGGGTGAGGGCGATAGGTAATTTGGTGAGCTAAAAGTCTTAGGGCTCTTTAGCCTGGGAAGATGGAGAATTAAAGGAGAAACGATCAAAGACTATAAACTCATGAAAAGTAAGGAGCCCATAAACATGGGTTTGTTCCCAGAATGATAGACTGGAGACAGAAGATGTGAGGTGAGGTGAAAAGAGAATGGATTGGATGCAATCACCTAAAGAAAATCACTAAAGAGAAAAAGATGAAGGGCAAAGTCAAGATGTAGAAGTACTCAAGGAGGACAGATGTCTACTAGACACATTTTTGTCAATTCTCTACTGGGTTTCTAGCTTCACGCTAAGCTCTTTCCTAATGATCTTACTTGATCCTAATGACAGCCCCTGCAGGGAGAGCATCGAGTTCTTTTTTCAGAGCTGCTCAAATGCTTGGTCAATTAACTTCAGTTGCAGTGACTGCATTCCACAAGAACAGCTAGGTTATTTCTGAGTTCTCATGATGTCTCCAAATCCATGCTCCTGGTCACTCAGTCTTTGTGTTTACCTACTTCTCTGTTTCCATTTCACCTTAACTGGATTTGGAGTAACTCTGCCATTTTGAACAACTGTGCTCACCCAGACTCTGTCATCTGCTTTCAAGTGGAACCCCCACCAGTTTCCTCATCTGTTATGGACTGAATTCATAAGTTGCAACTCTACCTTCCCATGTGACAGTATTAGGAGTGAGGCCTCTGGGAGGTAATTAGGAATAGATGAGGTCACAAGGGTGAAGCCCTCATGAATGGGATTAGTGCCCTGCTAAGAGTTATGAAACAGCATGCTTCCCCTCTCTGCTCTCCACCACAGAAGGACACAGTGACAAGTCAGCAGTCTGCAACCCAGGAGAGGGCCTCACCAGAACCCACCACGATGGCACCTTGATCTTGGACTTTCAGTCTCCAGAGCTGTAAGAAATAAATTTCTGCTGTTTCTAAGTCACCTAGTCTATGGTAGTTTTGTCAGAGCAACCCAAACTGACTTGGACATCATTTTGCAGAAACACAGGGTTTCTTCAAAACAAACAAACAAACAAAAAAAAACTTAAACCAATAAAGCAATGAAAGCTATTTATGTGTCTAATAGCAAAATGTAATGTGGATGGAGCCAAAGGAAGTCTTTGAGAGCTAGATTAATAAGCTGCAGGTATTTAATAAGGTGGTATTTAGCTACAATAAACGTTAAGTGTCTCTACTTTGGTTGAAAAAAAATTGTCAATGTATAGGTTTATCCTGCTAAAAAGAGAAAAACTTAGGAGAGATTTGGTCAACAATTAATCCAGCATGAATCACCAATTTAATGTAACTTCCAGAGAGAGAAAGTGACTTGGGCCTCATTAACAGCTATTCTGAACAAATCAGAACCCACCCTGCACCCACCCGCCACTTGAACATTGCTTTCACTTCTAGAAGCTACGCCGGGAACAAGCTATAGCTTGTTCAAGGCCAGTGACCACAACAGTGAAGAGATTCAAGCTCTGTCACCTAAAGAATGGTTGAAGCTAATGGGAATATTTAGCTTAAAACACTGAGAGGAAGACTAGGGAATCAAAGAGAGACAACAGTTGTTCTCAATTGTGCAAAGGGCTCCCATGAGGCGAACTGGTTTGTGCCGGTTTGTGCTATACAACGCCAATGGGCAGAACAAGACCCAGTAAGGGCAATAATAAAAGAGTTTCCTTTTGTTGTGGCCCTTCTCTGTGTCGGATACTACACGAGGTACGTTATATTCATTATCCCATTTAATTGTTACAACAATCCTGATATTAATAAGTGGTAGTTACCAAGAAACAGATTTAAAACCAACACACAGGATAAGATTCTAACAACGAGAGCCGCCAGAGGTGAAGTAGGCTGCGCTGAAAGATGCGGGGTGTCCTGTCACTGGAAATGACCAATTATGTGCTGGAAAACCCTAGGCGAGAGGTTGTTGCCGAGAGAACTCAAGTATCAGATGGGAGCTGAGTTAGATCCTTCAAGTCCCTTCTAGGACTTGGTAAAATAATAATAAAAAAAGAATAAGGAAAACAGATGTTTCTGAATGAATGAGAAACAGAGGAATGCAAAACAGACTAGGAGAAATCAAAACATTTCAAGGAAAGTGAGATGGCAGTAATAGAAATCAAGACATCTTCAGTAACAGAACAAATTCTCCTCTGGACTGGCTGATTTCTTTGTGCCTGTTAACAATGGCTGAGGCAATGGGGCAAATGAGCCCTTGGGGCAACAAGCACCCTCCCAGTTTTGTGGAAAAACTTCAGGCAAAGTGCTGGCTTCTCCGGACTCTCCCAGATTCTAGAATCCCACAGAAGAGAAGCCTCCAAACCCCCGTGGGTCCAACCACTTCAAGCGGCTACTCCTCTCATAGTGGTAATGACTAAAATTGTGTGCGTGCCAAAATGGCCCCGGTTCATTTGCTAGGAAACAGCCTCATGTACTCTGGAAGGACCTGGACAGTTGGAATGCCTACCAGCAGCAATGAAAACTATGTGGAAATGAGTAATCTGGAACTCTTAAAAATAACGGTGCAAGTATTCTGGATACTTAGGATAAGGCGTGTGATGGCGTTCAGTTTTAGCAAACCACATCCAAGGCCTGTCTTTGTGCTTCTTCTTGCCTTTTGTGTGCTCTTCGCCTAAAGCAGCAACTGGGAATTTTCTCTAAGATGTGCTTCCTACAAGAAAGGGAGAGGGAAGGGAGGGAAGGGAATGTGAGAGAGCAGAGAGCAATACAGAGGGGGAGGGAGAAAGACACCTGCCAAGAGCGGGGTTGTGCCCCCTTCAAGAAGGCACCCACGGAACGATTTCCCCTGAATCACAGCAGTATGGAAGCCAGTTCTACATGAAGCAGCTCAGGAGACAAACAGAAGACACAAATGCAAACTGTTGCCACACATTGCTTCTTGACTCTCATCTCAGAAACAGAAAGAGGAAAGGGAGTGGGTATCAAGTTAGTATCAAGGGGGAGGGTACAGCTCGATGGGCCTCCATTTTAAATAAATAAAGAAATAAACAAACAAACAAACCTAATTATCCCCCAAAAAATAAAAAAATAAAATTTAAAAAGCAGTTGCTTAGTAAACATTTTTTTAAGTTAACAACAAAAAGCCTCTGAGAGCCAATTTTTTCCCAACTTCCGCTCCAGGACGTCAGTTCCCATCTCTTCACCAGGAAAGGCAACAACCTGGCCTGTAGTTTTGTTCTAGGAGGGCCATACTCATCTTTGCTAAATGATGTTTCTAGAAGAAACCTTTGCTCTTGAGCAGCAACAAGAGGTGTGTGGAAATTCAACATAAGCAAGAATCCTCTCAGAGCCGTTTTCCCTAGTTCCCTTGCACAAAGCAGGCTTTTCCCCTCCACTCAAACAACAACAATTTGTTTTGCTTTGATAGGTCCTCCTAAATAATGGTTTCATCGTTAAACATCTGGCTTCTTCCTAGCAGATGAGGCCTCCAATGAGGAAAGTGTGTTTATAATTCTAATTTGAAACACAGCACATTAATATGCTGATTCTCATAATGTTTGCCTTAACCTGTTTGGAGAAATTATGACTACAAATATCTTGTACACAACACCTCTAACTACCAGCTTGTACAAACAACATAAGAGCCAGAGCGCCTCATCCAGACGATTGGAACCACTTCAGAGGCGATCATGATTAGTGCTTTGGCTGGAAGCCATATTTTACACAGAAACGCAGCATCTGTCTCCGAGATGCTGTCCCAGGCTCACAGAACCACCTCCACAGTTACTAATAAGCCCATTCAAGGGAGCCAGATGGTCTGACGGGAAGAGCCCGCCTTTTCCTGAGCTAGGCACACTGGAGGGAGGGAGCCAAGGCAGGCTCCAACTCCTGTTTCCTCGGGCTCCAGGTTCCTACAAGGCAGGGTGCAAACAGGCGCCACTAAAAAAGAATGTAAATGAGGGTGCTATTCATTATTTACGGCTGGCTCCTTGCCATCCCCTCTTCCTCTGGGCGACAGCGGCCAGTAGGAACAGGGAAAGCATCTGATGAGAGCTGGGCAACCCTGGAGGCCTCGAGCCATTGCAAAGCAGTTTCTTTTCTTCTGCGGAGGATCCTGCAGGCTCAGCATTTCTGGCCCGGAGAACAGCTGAGCTCTTCACTTCCTTCCTAACAAAGCACCAGAGTTCTTCAGCCTCCATGTTTGCACCAAGGGTGTTTGTGCACAACCCGACCCAAAAGAGCAGACTTGCTCTCTATTTCCACTTGTAGCCAAGGTCCTTTGCCCCATGCTGGGTTCAAGGAAAGAGGTGTGGGGGGGTAGTGACTGGTCTATAAAGGGGAGACACCTGCAAGCAAGTTCTAGACTCAATTGGCCAGAAGCTGCATCAAGGGAATAGTTCCTGCTGTACACCAGAAATTAACACAACATTATAAATCGACTCTACAGCAACCAAAAATAAACAAATAAAGAGAACGGTTCCTTTCTTCTGGGTGAGTGCCCACGCTGTAACAGTTCAGTATTTACATGTCTACATCATCTTTCTCCAACTGATTTTAAGTAACACGAGAGCACGGACCACACGTCATACTTATTCTCAATTTCTCCAAACTAGCAAGCTAACCCAGTGCCCAGAAGATCACTGCTAAACCCTTAAATATGGTTTTTAAGTCTAAGTAAACTTTTTTTTGTATGAATTTTTTTTTATTGAAGTATAGGCCGTTTGCACTGTGTCGATTACTGGTGTACAGCAAAGTGCTTCAGTCATGAACATACATATACTCATTTTCATATTCTTTTTCACTGTAAGTTACTACAAGACACTGAATATAGTTCCCCGTGCTATACAGTATGAACTTGTTTACCAGATTTTGTGAGAATCCTCCTGTATTTCAAAGCGAGAGACACTCTGCCAGAGTTCAGTAGGTGTTTTGTGCAATTCAGGGGGTTTGTAGATGTAATTCTTGGTGTATTTGTGGGAGAGAGCGAGCTGTGAGTCTCTCTATTCCGCCACTTTGGCACCTCCTCCTTAACTCTATGTAAACGTTTTGATTGAATATAAAATGTATAATTTTGCATTTTGAATTTAATCTAATATATCTCTACACAAATTGCAAAAACTAAAGACTCCTGGGGGGTGAGTATAGCTCAGTGGTAAAGCGCATGCTTAGCGCACCATGAAGTCTTGGATTCAATCCCCAGTACCTCTACTAAAAAAAAAAAATTAAGACTCTTGCTGCTGGGGTTCACACAGACCAGCTCCCCATGTCGGTTGCCAAAAGTCAGATAATTTTTCAATCCCACCTGAATCTTTTCCTTTAATTGTTTAAAAAATAAATGAATACAGGAACGGACACATCTATATGCTCTCTTCTTGAATGTGGAATTTTTTCTTGCCTAATGATATAAAGCATGCTGGCTGCTATTGCTAATCCAGATCCTCTGGATTTAAGTGACAAAAGTCCAACTCTAAATATTCTCATCAAAAAAGGGGGTAGGGATTTGTTGGCTTCTGAATTCAAACTATGAAGACAGCACTGATGGAGCCAGGTCCAGGGTGAGCTAGATGCAGACTCAGAGGCCTCCCCTCCCTCTCTCGCCCTCTCTTATCTCTGCATTTGCCAGCATATCTGCTTCAGTTTCTCCGGACAACTGACCCACACATTGGAAATACGGCCACAGGCAACCCAGGTTCATATCCCTCCAGCCACACGGAAAAGACTGAAAGAAAGAAAAAAAAAAAAACCACTGCTCTTCTCCATCAGTTCCAGTTAGAAAAGGAAAGGATCCTGATTGGCCTATGTGAGTCGTGTTCCTAGGCATGGGCCGGTCATGTGACAGGGGGAGAGTAAATGAGCCGGGCTCAGGCTTGGTCACGTGCCCATCTCTGTGGCCCAGGAGAGAGACTGGCAGACACCCACCAGTACTGACTGAGGTGGAGATAAAACCATTGCCCAAAGATAAGGACTGCTGTTACCAGAAGGCAGGCAGGAGGAGGGCCTGGGCCAACTCAACACATCCTCTATGTTACTTTAGGGGGGAAAAACAAGTTATGCAAGGCCACATTATTATTTTTTATGTCAGATATTTGCAGCAGCAAACAAGTTTACCTCCACAGGCTTGGAAAAGTGAAGACAAGGATTTGACTCCTGATGGTATTTTTTATCTTTCCCCAAACAACTTTTGAGAAGTCGAGCAAGTTCACCATCCCAGCTAATGACATCTCATTTCTAACATTTTATTATTATTATTTGTTTTTATTGTAATTGAAATTTTACGTGCAATGAGTTTAAAAAGGCACATAGTTCTACAAAGGGTAGTTATCATAGAAAGTAACAGTTCTCTAACAACCTTCCCTCCATCCCAGTAAAGCACATTAACTGTTTATTTTGATACTTACCTCTATACCTCTAATAGGAAATGTCAACTTTTTCCTTTTGCATTTTTAGTTTTAAGCATTGCCTACTGACTTCACTTATTGAATAAGTATTTCATTCTCTCTCTGCCCCACCTCTCCCACACACACACCACACGTGGGCATACTTTCCAATATTTTTTAAAGCAATCCCAATTTTTTTATTTTTAGGGTGTCATTCAAATCTTTTTTTAATTTGAGATCTTATTTCAGGGATTATTTTTTATTTTGTTCATTTTATAAACTTTAAAAAAATTCTGTAGTGGTTTACCATTTTCAAAAATCTTACACACATTTCATGTAATCCCATAATAACCCTTTTTTTATCCCCTACCCCTTACCTGCTTCTTTTTTGCTTTATTCATTTGTTTGTTGTATTTTTTAGAATCCCACATGTAAGTGATATCATACAGTATTTGTCTTTCCCTGATTTATTTCACTTAGCATAATGCCCTCCAAGTTTATCCATGTCACTGCAAGTGGCAAAATATCATTCTTGTTTATGGCTGAGTAGTAGTCTATTGCATATATAAACCCAAGCAACTCATGGTCAACCAATCCACAACAAAGGCGGCAAGAATACACAAGGGAGAAAAGACAGTCTCAATCAGTAGTGCTGGGAAAACTGGACAGCGACATGCAAAAGAATGAAATCAGAACACTCTCCAACAATATATAAATACCACAACTTCTTTATCCATTCATCTTTTGATAGACGCTTAGGTTGCTTCTAGACCTTGGCTACTGTAAATAATGCTGCTATGAACATTGCTCCCAATATATTTTTTTCATATTTTAGTTTGATTATTCACTTTTACCTTCTGATGATTATGTGAACACTACTGCACTACTGAGCCATGAAGCATGTCACAATTTTCCTTCTTTCTTGTACAGCTTTTTATTTTCCCTAGAGTTAATACTTATTTGGGTTTTGTTTGTTTTGCTTAGTTTTCTGGTTTGCCTGGTTTTTAATGAATTCTCACTACTTTATCTTCAGATTCTCCCCCTGATTAACCAACTTTCCTTTCAATACATTTAAACACTACTCATTTTATTTTTGGCATTTTCTCTTCCTGGCCCTTCTGACCTGCTCCAATCTTTTGGTTGCTCTCTTGCTCAAGGCAAGAGCACAGATTCGAGGCCTCTCCCTCCATCATCATCCTGAACATTTTCTTCACCTCTCTCTTGGATTAAAGTTCTTTTTCTCTGAATCTGTACCTTCATCATCATTTGTTTACTTCTTTGTTTTGGCAGACCACTTCTTCCAGTTGTTTTATGAGAAAAAGCTGCAGGAGAGGTAAAAATTGTTTGTGGTCTCACCCGTCTTAAAAATACATATATTTATTCAACCCTTACACTTCATTGATATTTTAGCTGGGTGTAGAACTTGAGGTTAGAGAGCACACGCAAAGTCTGAAGTGACTTGGATTTCCAGTTCTTTGTATATAACCTTCCATTGCTCTCTGGAAGCTTTAGGACCTTCATTTTGATCCCAGTGTTCAAAAATATTACCAGGATATACCCTGGTATGAATCTGTTTTCATCCACTTTGCTGGGCACTTGATGGTTCTTTTCATGCTGAAAACTTCAGGGCTTGAATGATTTATCTGATAATTTCCTCATTTTCATTCATCCAGTTCTCAATCACAAATTTCTATTACATAGATGTTAGGCTTCCTAGTCTGATCTAATTTTCTTATCTCTTTTTCTCCTATTTTACATTTCCTTGCCTTCTTATTCTGTTTTCTAGAAAATTTCCACAATCTTATCCTCTTAACCTTATACTGAACTTGTGATTTTGTATCATAATTTTTCCCAAGACCGTCTTAGTTTTATTCTTCTGATTATTCATTTATTATAGTGCTCTGTTCTTGTCTTGGGAATGCAAAATCATCTCTTAACCAATTCTTCCTTCTGCTTCTCCCTAAACTGGTTAGTTTCCTAAACTACCTCCTCAGATTTGTTTTTTGGCTCAAGTGTCTTTCATTTTAGAGAGGACCCATCCTCAGATGTCTGGTTATCCTTCACTATCTGCGCACATTTAAGATGACAGCACTAAGAAGCTGATGGAAGCTCTCAATACATGGGTTGGGTTTTCAACTCTGGCTGGGCTTGTTTCATTGGGAAGCAATGTTTATTGTTAATATGTTTAGATTTTTTCTCATAGACTAGTCAGATTGTTCAGATACTAAGTTCCTAATCTCATGCCTAAAAGTGGAAGCTGGCTACCAGCTTATGGGGAGTCAAGTGCAGGAAGAAAACCAAGTTTTCAAATTCAGGTAGTCATTTCAGTATGGTATCCCTGCCCTCTTATTCGCATCATGTCCCTTAGTTCGGAGAATAAACTTCACAACTTTCTGCTGCACTGAGGGAGGGGCAATCATCCAGCTGTGCCAGGTAGCGGAAGGAGATGATTTAACTCTATACTGTCCGATACAGTAGCTACTAGCCACTGAAGCTATATAAATTTAAACTAAATTAAGCAGATCCAGCAATCGTATTCCTGGGCATATATCCAGAGGGAACCTTAATCTAAAAAGATACATCCACTTGGATATTTATAGCAGCACTACAATAGCCAAGACATGGAAACAACCTGAATGTCCATTGACAGATGACTGGATAAAGAAGCTGTGGTATATTTATACAATGGAATACTTACTCAGCCACAAAAAGTAAAATAATGCCATTTGCAGCAACATGGATGAACTTGGAGACTGTCATCCTAAGTGAAATAAGCCAGAAAGAAAAATACCATATGATATCACTCATATGTAGAACCTAAAAAAAAAAGACAAATGAACTTATTTACGAAACAGAAATAGACTCAGACATAGAAAACAAACTTATGGTTACCAGTGGGGGAAGAGGGTGGGAAGGGATAAATTGGGAGTTCGAGACTTGCCGATACTAACTAATATATACATAAAATAGATAAATAACAAGTTCGTACTATATAGCACAGGGAACTGTATTTGCTATCTTGTAGTTACTTACGGTGAAAAAGAATATGAAAACAAATATATGTATGTTCCTGTAAGACTGAAGCATCGTGTTGCACACCAGAAATTGACACAAAATTGTAAACTGACTATACTTCAATAAATAAATAAATACACACACACACACACACACACACACACACAAATTAAGCAAACTTCAAAATTCAATTCCTCAGTTTCACCAGTCACAACACCACGTAACTAATGGCTATTGTGCTGACAGCACAGGTACACAGTCTCTCTACCACTGCAGGAAGTTCTATTGGACAGCACTGCTCTGTTTCTCAAATAGACTCTTGACTAACCCTCTTGTTTCAACCTCATATTTAATGCCACTTCCAAGAGATATCTGGTATCCCTAATTCCTGAGCCCACTGGAAGTTTTGAGGTGCAAATCTGGTTGACTTTTTGGCTTTTCCCATCACGATGGTAACTTCACAGAACAATGATCTTGGTGTTGTTCACTAATAAATCCAAAGGACCAAGAAGAGGGCCTCGCTCATGAGAGATACTCCATGTATGTTTGCAGAATGTTGAATAAATGTTTTCCCCACTGTTGACTTAGGATTCAGAGTTGTCAGATCTGCTAAGCCAACTAACTACTCATCCTCCTGCTTTCTAGTTTCCAAAAATGTTATTGTTAATGTCTCCATTCTCATTCTCTTTGTTATTTTTCATCTGTGTCTCACTGCCATTTCAGAGGGGTATCAGGAGGAAGCCAAGATAAATGTTTGTATTCAATCACCATTTTTTACCCAAAGTGCATTTCTAAATCAAAGGAAAGGAAAAATCAACTTAGGATACCAACTTTTTAAAGGAAAAGATCTAGTTTTTCTAGAAAAAAAAATCTGAAGCAAATACCAGAAAAGGCAAAAAGATATTCAGATTATACTAAAAGAAGGAAAGATTGACAGTCATCCTATGAAGGATGTCAACGTATGGTTTAGGAAAAATTTTTTATGGTTTTCTTACATAACTATGATGTAACCCAGACTGTAAAGAATTCAGACCCCCTCCCCACATTAGGAACCCCTGGTTTGGAAGGAGAACAGCGTAAGAAATATATAATCCAACATTTTTCTTGTAAGAGTAATTTTCTAAAACTCACATAATGATTTTCCAGGACATTAAGGCAAGACCCCTAGGAGATTATTTTAGTGGAAATTTTCCTCAGCCTTAGTATGAGGAGTTGATACGGTTTCAAAAGCTAATAATATAAAGTTTCTCCTTGTGCCAGGAAACCCTTGGAAAAGTTGGCACTGTAGGTTGGAAGGTAGTCTTTGCCATTTTATTCACTTGGAAAAATATACAGCCTTGATAAATTATCACCAACGGCACCGCAAGGCCTGGAGACTCTTATCCCAAGTGATAATTTATCCAAGTTGCAAACAAGGGACAAAGACAGAAAAATGGAATGTTTACTCCTTGCTCTGTGTCTATAGAGAAAGCATGCCTGCTTACTACTTAATAGTATTTCTATTAATAAAGCCCAACTCAATGTCCCAATATAAAAAAATAAATAAATAAAGCTGTAAATGGATGTCATCAACGCCTAGTAAGTAAGAGAAGGACACAGCCACGCAGGGCTACCCCAGAGCCAGGCTACGGGTGAGCCTCGCTTTGGTCACTCCTCCTATGACACGGGTTTCAATTGCTCAACTTTTAGGCCAAGAGAAACCTTGTCAGCAGAGGCCTTGAAAACTAGTATGTTCATCATTCCTTATTATCTTGAGTTAAAAAAAAAATAAGAGTACTTTTGTTGCCAAAATTTCCTTTTGACTGATCTCTGTTCTTGGGGTTCTGAATGTTCCACTTTCTGCCCCCAAAAAAGAATCAATGTGAAGAAAAGAGGTATTCGCATAGCCTCAAAGTATCTTCCAAAATATTTATCATCATGAGGTTAATATACATCCACAAATTCTCTGATATTCCTCACTCCTCTCCTTAGTGTGGGCAGGACTTGGTGATGTGCATCTAACAACTAGGGAGGAAGGGAACAACTCCGCAGTGGGAGAAACCTGGCAGACACAACCTCCCACAGTGACCAAGGCGAACCGGGCCAGTGACAGGTCATGCTGATAGCACGAGCCACCCTCCCATGATGTGATCAGCACACTTTCACCTCCATGGTATCCTTTCCCCAATTCCATAATCCAGTCCATGAGAAAACATCAGACCAACCCAAGTTGAGGGACCTTCTACAAAATGACTAAACGGTACTCTTCCAAAGGGCCAAGGTCATGAAAAAGCAGGAAGGAGTAAGAAACTTCAGAGTGGAGAAGACATGACAACTATATCCACGTGGCGTCCTAGAAAGCAAAAGACATTGAGGGGAAAGTGGTGACATCAGAATAAAGTCTGTTATTTAGTCACTGGTATTGCAACAATATTAGTATCTTAGTTTTGGTAAATGTACCAGGCATCTGTAAGATGCTAACATCAGCAGAAGCTGAGTGAAGGTATACAGGAACTCCCCGTACTGTCTTTGAAACTCTTTCAAAAATCCTAAATTATTTTTAAATTAAAAGATCTTTTTAAAAAAGAAAAATTTGTTAAATAAGGCTTGGATAAGAGAAGGGATCCCTAAAATACTGCTTTATAGACAGGTATTTATTTCAAGGAACATGATTAAAATCATGCTTTATCGAAATTTATCACCTGCATCTTAACAGGGCTCAGCAGCGTTCAGCTACAGAAAGCCCACCTGGGTCTTTCTCTGCGCAGCGCTGTAAATGTGTGTGGCCTTTCACACCCACTCTGGAAGCTTTAGCCTCTCCTCTTTCAAAGATCTTTATACTAGAGTATAAAGTTCTTAGAAGCTCCAGAAGAGGCACTGCAGAAAGACCCACATTCCAAGGCAGGTTAGCTCCCCAAATCTAGCCCCTCAGTACTTCGGGTAAGACTTTACTACTTTTAGAAGGGTAGTTGAGATGCATTTTGCTCTGAAGGTTCTGCCTGCTACAGGGATAATTTCAACTGGGTCTCCAAACACTGCTCTTTAAAGTTGTATAAGACATTACATCACCATCTCTGCTATTATTAAAACACACCATTCTTTACCAAGCCAACAGGCTCACTCTGTAGGCTGAAGCCAGGGGTGGAAAAGGTGCTTGCTTTGACTTGATTTCCCAGAGCTATTCATAGACCAGGGCTGGGCCTGCACACCTACACTATTGCTTTACTGTCAATCGTGGGCACCCTGAGCAACTGTTTCTGGCCATTCGCTGTCCAAGGCACTAAGGACACTAAGATAAAAAAGCTCCCGTCCCTAGTACACCTACTTAGGCAACTGTGTGGAAATACCTGGTAAAGGTTAAACTGCGTATATAGTACGTATATCCCCATCCAGATGTCCTATATATTTTTTTCCTTTTCTATACAGAAGTCTTCATTTTAACATTTAAAAGAATCACACGTTCATTCCAAAAGTCTTATGAAATGGGCCACCTGCACATAGGGACTTGGAAGGTTTATTGCACAGTTTTTTAACTGGTTGGAACCAAGTGGCCACCTTCCCCATAGCTGGGCTCCAAGTGTGTCTTCCACAAAGACACCTTTACTCAAAAGAGGCTGTGGGCGGCTGGACTTAAACCCTGCCTCTGGATCGATTGTACAACCAGTGAAGTTATGAACACAGTTCTCATGGCCATATATATAGGCGCCAAATGCATCCATTCTAATGCCAAAGCTTCACGTGCACCAGGAGATATGGCCAAGAATGTTTATAGGAACCTTGCTCAAAATTTCTAAACCTAGAAACCAGTCATCCACAATAGATTCAGTAAATATGATGTATTCATAAAATGGAATTTACGCAACCATGAACCAACCGTGACAACTCGTACCAACAGAATCAATCTCATAAACATAATAATGAAAGAAGCAAGTCACAAATGGGATACAAATAGAACGATGCCATTTATACAAAGTTCAAAAAGAGGCCCAATTAAACAATATATTGCAGAGGGATACATGCTCAGGTGGCATTTTCTAAAAACTACAAAGAAAAGCAAGTTGATAATTAATGTGAAATTCAGGATAATAGTTACCTACAGGAGGTGGGAGCAGAGCAGGGTGCACAGGGGGTTTCTGGAGATTGGCAAAGTCCTGTGTGTCAGGCCTGGGGAGAGACACAGGAGTGTCTGACTTGAGGACGGGTATTCTTTACACTGCACACACACATTTTACATACTCTTCTGCATGTATGCTACAGTTCATAAAAATGTTTAAAATATGCTATGACCAAAGTAAAACATATTGCAGTAATACTAATGGCGTCATGAGCTCCCAGTCTTCTAGCACCTGTTAGAAACTGGATGTAATAGAGCACCACCAGTGCTTCTGTATTTTTATAGGAAGTCACAAGGAGATAGGAGCCCAATCTGCCCTAGCAGTCAAGGAGGACTTCAAGGAAGAGGTGACCCTTGAGCTGAGAATAATTATCCAGAAAGAGCACAGGGAAAGAGCTCTCACCAAGAGGCCCAGAAAGTTAAGGGAATATACCACAGCTGGGAAAATTAAATAATGTGTTCCAGCTGCTCTTAAGAGGTCAGTGGGTGTTAACTAGAGAGGTAGGTGAGGGGACATTAGTAAAAACATGTTATTCCTTGCTAAAAGAGGAGTTTGGACCCAATTCTGAGAGGCAATGAAGTTTATCCATCATAGCAATTCTCAGCTCATCCTCGGAGTCTGGGGCAGGACTGCCAGTTCAGGGTGAGCCTGGAGAGGGAAAGCAGACAGGAGGACACTGCCATCCTCTGGAGAGACGCGACAGCTTACACCAGGGCAGGGAATGTGGGGACGAGGAAGGGAGGGGGTCTAGCGAGACTCGAGGTGCCATCAACGATGTTTAGTGAGTTGCTGGATACCAAGGTGAGGGAGAGGGATGGGTCTGGAATGAGTCTCAGGAATCCGGCTTGGAAGAGAAATTCAGAATAAAGTTAAGGAATTCCAAGGGAAGGGCAGGGTGCTAGTGGGGAAGGGTTTCCTTCCACTAAGGGGAAGTAAAAAGAGAGAGGTGAAGGGTCCAAGTGCACATCTAACAGCCGTTAGCTTTGAAGCTGTGCGGAAGCAGCCCTTCTGGGCTCACTGCCAACACCCAGAGTAGAGAGGAGGAAAATCAGAGGAAACAGGGCTGGTCTGTCTCTTTATGAACAGCAAGGGAGGAGACAGAATCCCACAGCAATAGTGAAGTTCTTAGATTGTCCCTGGTTTTCGGTACTGATGTCATCCTTGGTCTCCTTGGGTCAACCAGAGAGTGGGGCAGCAAATCACAGAAGAGATGGCATGAGTCTCCTCAGTACCAAAAGTGTGGCTCTCACTGGGTACCAGCGATGTGGTTTTCTCCATGAAGTTGTCAAATTATAGAGACCAAATTATGGTTCTGATTTCATGTGTCTTCAATAAATGCAAAATATAGAGAACTCCTTAGACACCAGGAGTGAGTAATCCTTCCGTCAAGGTTTGATGGACAATCTCAAAGTAGTATTTGCAAAGCATCTATTCTTCATTTACTCAACCCCATCCTCCAAAAAAATTACTCTGTGAAAATCTAAAGCATCCCATTCCTAATTCAAGGACTCTGAAGGGTTCTTTTTGGTGGGAGACGTGTGGTGAGGAAGGCGGCTTGCACCACCGGCTGCAGCACAGGGACAGGAAGGTCGGAAGTATGAAGCTGGCAGAGGCTGAAATGGCACCTAGGGCTCAAAGACACAGAGCCTCCACCTCCCCCCCATTCTCCCCATTTCCTGTTACCTTCAGGACAAAGCAGCAGCAATGATGTGTCCATCTTCACATCATTCTGTGACATTTATCTTAACATTTTAGCTGCCTAAGAATAGTTTTGGGTGTAGAAAAACATATCAAGTTCTTAGAAAATACACATTTGCATTCATTCATTCTCAATCCTGGGAACCGACAGAAACTGTGAGGATGAGAATCTGTAGTGAGCTCATGGACGTAAAATTATTTCCCCTGAACCTCATACCACCGTGGATTCAATTCATCCAAAGTGCACTGCAAGTCAAGGAGTGAGAATTTTGAAGGACTTGTGGGGAGGAAGGGAGAGTCTAAGGATGAAGTTCATGAGGGCTTTACACACCCACTCATACAACCATTCATTTCCTCAGTGTCAGAACACACCACCACCTACAAGGTGTAACTTTTTTTTTAACGTGGCATCACCCACTCCACACGCCTGCCCAGCCCCCACCACCGAAAAAGTCTGCTTTAAAACATAATGCTTCTGCCAACTGTGGCAAACCATCCCCCACTTGTTTTTGATTTGGTGCACCTGCACCATGGGAAAGGCAATATTCCAAGGGGTGGGGAAAGCATGGAACAGGCATCGAGGGAATAAACCAAATCAAATTGACTCACTGTGGAGTTGTGTCTGGGGCCAGCCCTCAACTCAGTAATGCTATTACCAAAGCTCTCTGCACAAGGTATGCCCTTGAGTCATCACAGCAAACCCCTAGTACCACATTAGCTCTGTTTCACAGCCCAGGAAACAAGCTCGAGTGTGGTTAAGTCAGAAACTTGGCCAAGATCACACAGCAGGTAAGAGGGAGGGGCGAGACACAAACCCAGGCAGCCTGCCCAGGGGCATCCAGCCATAATCACCAGGCCCGCCTGGCTTCAGACCCTGGGAGGCAGTTTCACACCCACAGAGAGCAGGGGAGACCAGGTGCACACTGGGAAGTCAAGAGATTTGGGGAGGAGGCAGAGGAGAATTCCAGGGCACTGGGAAGTAAGTATTTTTGTTTCATCTATACATTTCGGTAGCACTGCAGAAGAACAGCCGGAGTGAGGGATTAACTGGGAGTGAGGGGTTAACTCAGAGGAAGGCTTCCCAGCCAGCGGTAGAGCGTAAGCGGCAGGGCTCCCCTGGGAACAGGCTGTATTTGAGGGGTCATCTGTTCTCAGAACTAAACAGCACACAAGGACAGAAACAGACCAGGAGTCAGCGAGATTTCTCCGCTCACCACTAAAATTCCAGAGCTCAAAAATATCCATCCACAGATTCAATGAACTTCCCAAAACTTGCTTTCTTCAGTGGTGGCGAGTAAAAAAGATGTCTAACTAGGATTTGGAAGATGGGGTTCAAATTCCTGTTCAACTGTCACTGGCTGTGTGTCTTCAAGCAAAGCTAAACCTTTCTGAGAGGCTAATGTGGCAAGTGAAAAATCAAAATTTTAAAAAGTACTGGACTCCAAATCACTGCAGCCAAGTCACAGCGGAGCCTTACACAGATCAGCTTATAATGGCACCTTCGTCACAGAGCTGCAGGCCAGGGGGTCACAGGTGCCAAGGCTACGTAAAATGACAGCATTTGCCTTCACCCGAAAAAAAGAGGGAGTCAAACCAGGAGGTCCTTCCAAACGCAACACAGACGCCTACACTGAGAAAAGCCCACATTGGGATTAACGCCCCCATGTCCGTGTCTTTCATCTCTCAATTTCTGAGCAAGGAGCCTTGCAACTTCATTTTGCACCGAGTGCTGCAAATGATGTGGTGGGCCTGGTACCCAACACTACACTAAGCATCTGGGACACCACAACTGTCATAAAAAACGGGCACTCTTTGGGAGCTCCAAGTAAGTATATTGGGAAGCAAATCCTACAAAACAAACAGGGAGCTCAAGGAAAGATATTAATGTGTGTGTTTTTTTCCTTAGCCCAACCATAGACTAAGAGCTCTAAAGATTAAAGGGGTTCCTCAGGACCGGTCTGGCTTGCTTGCCCATGAAACACACACGTGCACCCCTGCAGACTCACCCAGCTGCACCCTTCTGAGGCGAGGTGTCTTCCCGGACACTCAGCTCCTGGAGGCACGTCCATCTGGCCACGCCACAGAGAGCTGAGTGCCCAGAGCTGTGGTTCTCAGGGCCTGGTCCCCAGCCCAGCCACATCAGCATCACCTGGGAGCTTGTTAGAGATGCAAATTCTCCAGACCCACCCCAGACCTACTGACTCAAGCTCTAGGTGTGGGGCCCAGCAGTCTGGGTTTTAAAAGTCCTGCAGGTGATTCTGATGCATGGACTAAAGTTTCAGAACCACTGGCCCAGATAATCAAATGTAATCACTTTATCACTTGGCAAATGTGTTTGGTATCTTTTCGTTTCTTTCTTTTTCTTGGGGGGTGGGGCTGGGGAGGATGTGTTGGGGCAATTGGTGGGGTGGAGCCCTCCCAGCATCCTCCCCACACCACAATCACCAGCAATTCCCAAAGATCCGGATCTCTTTGTGTGTTTCCTGCAAAATTCAATTTAACTGCACACACTTTGTTTTTGCCTGCTCATCTCAGAGATAGTGCAGCCTGGAGTCCCTTGTGAACAAACATCCCATTTGCACATGTCAAGTATCTGATTCATTTAGTCTTATCCCAATTGCTTAATGTCTGCAACAGAAGCCCCCATGATATTCTTGATCTACGCAGCTGAGTTAATGCCCTGAGACAAAGGGGCCTGGTGTTTGGGTGAGCTCCCATGGGCCGACAGCCACAAAGAGAAGCTTGTTGAATGCACACATAAAAAGAGGAGAGATAGGAGGCAGAGACTCTGATCTTTATGACCCTCTGACTATTCTATCAGTTAGTTAAAGCATAAATCCATCCCCCGACCTCACAAAATACTATTTTACTTCCTTTTACTCCATGTTTTATCTTTTATAGCCAATAAAACATAAAAACCTTACAAAGGTTATGTTCTCATCAGTTTCTGCACTAAATGACAATAAATTAAGTGGAAGTTACTGCAGCAGCAACGCAGACGTCAGCTTCAAACTTTCTGGGAGGAGAGTCCTCCCCATCCACCATCGGAGTTCAGAGCTGCCAGTCAGAGACTTATCCACTCAAATTAAATATTAATGGTTTTGCCATTCTATTTCTTTAATAATTAGATAGTGTCTAGCCTTTACTCTTATTTCTTAAAAATCTGCTCTGGAGGCCAACAAATGAAAAAGAACGTAAAAACATGAAAACTTAAATATTTGTCAGTCTCATAAAAGAAAAGCTACACTTTGCAGAATCACGTCGAGTCCACTATCTCCCAGTTCTTCTATTTCCCAGTAAGAAAGTCTCCCAAACCTCCACAACATGCAATAGTCCCTGGACTCAAATTTTATTTTTCATCTGTATAAAGGTCACTCAACCAATATTTGCCCAAGGTTCCAGTACATGAGTTAGTTGTCAAGCACTTAGAACCAGACCTGGAACACAGCAACGGCTCAATGAGTATTACCATTCTTACTCACTATTGTGACTATTACATTATGTGCTGTTATATGCGATTTGTGCTAAGTGTACACCATGAACAGCAAGACAAGTGTGGCCCTCCTGCTCTCACGAAACTCACAAGCAAGCAGCAGAGACAGGTACCAAAAAAATTAATCACACAAGTAAATCTAAGTTAAAAGCTGTTACAATTAAGATATAACTCAGGAGGGATGGGAACTAGGAGAAACTCAAGAGTGGTTTTAAGTCCTTTTATTATTTTGAAACCTCTTGGATGTATAATTCGGACCAAACCATGACCCTTCCCTGGACATTTTCAAATCCTTCTGTACCACTACACAAATTCCCAATATAAAACAGCCAAAAAGATTTGTAAACAAATATTCATTTCATTACTAAGCCATTCAACATCAGAAACATTTCCCCAATTTTGTGGATGAGAACTTACTTTTTTTTTTTTAGTAGTGTTAACATTTCCAAATACAGAGACTGGGATTTCCCAAGAAACAAAATATGTTCAGATACATTCAATGAATCTTCCATGAATTTTCTCAGAACTCTGTATGCTAAAATTAATTCACAGTTCAATTACCAGCCAAATTAAAAGCCAGGTTTACCTTTAAGTACACAAACCACTTTCTTGAAACTTACGACTATTTCTAAATAATATAAATTACTTTGTTAAAAATATTTTTTATTCCATTAAGAACTTTTTAAAAATATACATAAAACGGGCTTTCTGGTGACTTCACTTAGAGCTAAGAGCAAGAAAAAAAAGATGTGACCACAGAAGGTGGAGACCCATTCTTAGAATGTTTCACAAGGAGAACTGGGGAAATTCAGGAAGGGCCAGGGACGTCCCCACAGACACAGTCACACAAGACCCTGCTAGAGCAGAAGGAAGCCCTGAGACCCTCCCTCTAACTTCTTTACAGCTTGGCAGGCAGGCCTGGGCTCTGGGTCTAGGGCACCGCAGGCCATTTCCAGCTCCACCTCTTCGTGTCTGAACTTGGGGCCAGTAGCTTAACCTTTTTCAGTTTCAGTCTCCTGTTCTGCAAAATGGGGACCTGGGGCACAAGGAAGCCGCGGGGATCAGGTGGGAGGATGCATGCAGACGCTCCTTAGCATGACGCTGAAGCCGAGTAGATGCTGCTCAGCAACCATGCGAGCCTCTCAAAACCCTGTCTCCCGCTGAGACAAGATCCAAAGTCACAGGTACAAGAAAACACAAACTCGGACCTGCAGATGCACTTTCCGCTGCCCGTGAATTTCCCCTTGAACAGAACGGTCCTCACCTGGGACTCCCTGAGGGCCGCCAGGGTTGCTGTCAGCCCCATGGGAGCCAATGGCTGTTAGGTCCCGGGAAGCACATCTCCTCTGAGTCTTGGAGGCCTCTACAGCCTGACCCGCCGACATGTTCATCCCCGGCCTGTGTCTCACAGAGTAATTTATTACCAAAGCAGAGATTGCAGCTAAACCAACAGGTCTAGCAGAACTCTGCCCTCCACGGTTACTTCATCAAGCACATGGCCGACACGCAGCAGTCATCAATTCCTGCGTGCTTTAGTCCCAAAGACACCCACGAAGGAAAAAGATCTTTAGACTGTCATCCAAGACCCTTTCATTCATCCATTTCAAACACTTCTGATTACATGCTGTGTGCCACACTCCGTGCTAGGCCCGGGATATAAAAACACCACGGACTCGGTCCTTGTCACCAAGGCACACGCAGTCCTGGAGGAGGAAGACGTCTCACAGACAGTTTCAAGACAATGTAGTCAGTATAGTGAAAAAGTTACACCCAAGATGTTAACATGTTTTTTCCTGTTAGGTATTTGGCCTGGGAAGTAAAATATTTAAGACTTGAATTTTTTTAAATGCTCTTCCAAAATAACTATATTACCACCTTTGATGAGCTAATGAAAACACATCAATTGTAAAAGAACCATGAAATAAAGAGAAGCAAAATAAATATATATGTATATATAACTATAATCTTACTCTCTGAAATAACTACTGTTAACATCCTAGCTGCACAGCCTTCTGGATTTTAAAGTATGTATCGATTTCTCAATAAGACATGAGATCATGTTATACAGCATATAACAACCTAGGTTTTTCACTTTTCAACAAACACATATTAACGCATTTCTGGAGTATTAAATGCTCCTCTAAGTTATCACTCTAAGTGATTACACAGAATTCCACTACAGCTTCCACAATGTAACTATCCTCTGCTGTCTGATATATATAAACCAAGTCCAATTTCTTTGGCTATAATAAACATGATATTCCTACTCACACATCTTTTCAAAACAGTCCAATTATTTCTCCAGAATAACTTCCTAGAGAGTGGAATTATTGGATCAAAGAGTATTCATAAGACTCTTGACCCCTGTTTCCAAAGTGTCCTCCAAAAGTTGGAGCACTGAATACCACCACCTCCCCACACTGTCACCCACACTGTACAGCACCACTCTTTTCACTCTTCACATTTCGAATTGTTAAATTTTAATGCACCCACCTTAATTAAAATGTTGCTCACAAGAGCATCTTTTTCAGGGGTGGTTATGGCACTTGCTGAAATTAGGTAGCTGGGAGCTGCCCAATCATCCTCATTTGGGTTTGGGGCCTCAGTGCTTCTCAGACTCAACCACACACAGAAATCACTTGGGGACCTTGCTGCCACGCAGATTCCAAATCAGCAGGCCTAGGGGAGGGGCTGAGATGCTGCTTGTCTAACAGGCAACACGTGAGGCCCAGCTGCTGGTCCATCAGCTGGACCTGAGGAGCAAGGCGCACAGCTCTGTGATCTCAAGGCCCCTCCCAGTCCCTAAGAGATGCCCCCATCTCCCCCGGCAGCTTCCCTCTCAAAAGTGCCCTGCAGGACTGAAGTTATTCTACCACTAACTCCTTGCATTGTCTCGAACAATCCACTGAGCTTCCAAGGGCCTCAGTTTACCCATCTGTGAAATGAAAAGCTTGGAGTATCTGGCCTCTTAAGTTCCTTCCCATCTCCAACAGCAAAAGGTTTCCCTGGCCAAATACAACCAGGTGCGTCCTCAACTTCCCGCTCATTGGGACAATTCTGAGTATCTCCCTCCCTTGGGCCCACAGGACCGCACTCAGAACGAGGCCAACAGAGGAGGTGCCATTCCAGCAGCTGGTGACGCTGTAGCCCAAGGGGAAAAACACCCCGAAAGGGGACCCTCTCCTCCAACTACGTCTCCCCTGGTAGTCCCCAGGCATAACAACGTCCGTCATTTTCTCTTCCCAAAAGGAACAGTTCTAACAAGAACCGAAGGTAATTCGCCCATTACTGGAACAAAGAGCGATGTAAGGGAGGAGACGGACAGAAGCACCGCATCTGTAAATGCCTTGCCAGGGAGCCCCGGGAGTCGGCCCCGGGCACAGGGAGGCCAGCGCCCTCGGGACTATTTCACCTGTCATGGCTGTTCTGTTTTCCCCTCTTGCTTTTCCGCAACTAGTGTTTCCACAACACTAAAAGGTGGGCAGAAGCAGCACGAGATCCTTAAGGCCCGAGCTGACAGAAGACACTGTCTAAAACCACGTCGGATCTACAGACCTGTTTTCTCATTTGCCAGGAGTAAGAAATTGCTGGAACACTGAGCATGTTTTCTCCATCGTTGATAAGACAGGTTCTTTTTTCTTTGTTGGGGGGGTGGTAATTAGGTTTATTTATTTATTTTTGGAGGAGGTACTGGGGATTGAACCCAGGACCTTGTGTGTACTGAGCATGCGCTCTACCACTTGAGCTACACCCTCCCTCTCTCCCAGCTACCACCACGAGAAGACAGAGTCTAATGCTCCCCAGGTCAATTAAGTTATCAACTAAGACAAGGAATCGTTGTCTAGTGCAGTCCTCTGTTATTTGCAAGACTGAACCAGAAGGATTTATTTTTAGTCACTTAGTGCATTTTCCCCCTAAAATAACCTTTTCCCTCTCCTTCTTTCCATGTCCTGGCTGAATTCACAAAATTCTTTATCTCACTTTAATTTCCTTGAACTTCCTTTAAACTCCTTAAGTATTTTCCGAATCCTAAGCGAACTTTTCAAAAAAAGGCCCAGCATCCTCTGTTCCTCTTGTACGGATGGTTCCCTGTCCCTCTTCCCAGTGTCTCCCACAAACTCGGGAGGCCTCTGTTGCTTAAATCAGGCCTGAGTTAGGCATGATGCTCAAGTCTAATCAAGGATTCGGCCAACCTGCCAGAACCTAATCAACACAAATAAATCCGCCAGCATCTTCCATTTTTACCATTTCTGCTGTGGGTATAACCCACCCCTACCCTGCGAGCCCTGAGCCCCGAGCCCCTCACTTTGCCCTGTTCGCAATCTTTTGCTCTCCCATGTTGAGGGGGAGCCCCCGGCCTGGATGCATTTCTCTGCAGAGCTGCTACCCTGATTCCTCCCCACTCACTTCGCAGCTTGTCAGCAGGACCCAAGCCATAAAACAGATCAATAAGAAAACAAATCCCAGTTTATTAGGTCCTGTTTGATCTTAAACCCACACCATCTAAGGCTGCAGCTACATAATGCTGGCTCGAGACAACAGAAGCAGAGTTTTCTTATGAAAATAAATTAGGCAAGGGCACGAAAGAAAGAAAACAGAAGTGCAACTAACTGCTGAAATGCTGGGGAGCCTTCATTGTGGCCAGTGAGCTAAGCAAAGGGCCATGGTTTCTTTTCCTGTCTTCTTTATTCTACTTTCCATTCTCCCTGCTTAACAAGACCAGTCTTTTTCCCTTGACAAGTATTTCTCAGGTACTACTTTTTGATTAGGGATGGCTTTCTCTCTCGCACGCTGGGGTTTTGTTTTCCACACCGAAAAGGTAACGTACCCTAAAGACAGCAAACCAAGTCCTAGGAGTCGCCTGGCTACAATCCATCAGCTGTCATAACATCAAGATGAATATATTGTCAGGAACCTGGATGTAGCATTTCATTTATCCCAGTCCCTCCCCTAAGAGAGGCTCCACCAGGGATTAGATTATTATGCAAGCTCCCTGGACCCACTCCAAATGCAGACTGCAACTACAGTTCAAAGGGAAACTTACAAAAGGTGATAGGAAATAGACCTTCTACAGAACCCTTTTCTTTAAAAAAAAAAAAATTTTTTTTTAACCTTTTCAGAGTTTAATTCCATCCTATATACCCATAAATAGACCAGCTTTCAGGAACTAAAAGCTAATCCTATAGTAATAACACAAAGTTGATATCTCATTCCACACAATCATTAATATTGCTTTAAACATCACGAGAAAGCTCTTCGACTTCTTAAGCTTTGTAATTCATTTCTGTACACCAATTCAAGAAACCTCATTAATTTAGGTGGCCTTTTTGCAGTACATCCGAGGCATGCAAATATTTGGGATTTTTACCTTAGGTCAGAGATTAAGGAAAAATTAACTTCTCATTTTCAGAAAGGATTTATGAATGTGAAAAAAATGCTTTTGACAGTAACATGTTAATGTTAGCTAATTCGCAAAAAAAAAAAAAAAAGGCTACACAGAATGTAGGAAGCAAAAACTGGAAGAAAAACAGAGAAAGGTTTTATATAAATGGTAGGGGTATTTTTTTAAGGGGAAATAAAGCTTGTTACTTCCTCACCATTTTTTCCTATAACCCAGTTTCAATATTCCAATCAAGTGGAAGACGGAAGAGCTCTGATTTGGGAGAGGAACAAAAATCCTTTGAACACTGATCAACATGAGATTTGTGCAATTATTTTACCTAGATTTAACTCCCTACGCTCCACTCTCCACTCGTGTGATTGACCAAGACGCTGTTTCCATTGAGCTGGGTTTATGATTATTCTCAGCAAAACTTCAAAGGCTACTACTCAATAGGTATCTTCCGTTCTTCATTAGAACTCGTAAATGTATAACCTGCACATAAACAAGTCATTCTGCCTAATTAAATGGCATCTCTTGGTCTCTATTAAAAATTTAGAAGTGCTGCCTGAGTATAAACAATGTCATCTCAGAAGGGGGGAGGGAGACTTGTAACGTCTGTGAAGAACCAGCTGAATCTCCTCTAAGCAAAGCCACGTTCATAATAGCGGAGATGCACGTAAATTTTTCTAATGATTTTACTATCAGTAAAGATTGTTTAAATGTAAAGGATCTTCATTTTTGGCAATTACACCCTCAAGTATTACCTGTGTGACAGCAAAATGCAATCGGGTGCTTTCATTTATTTCAGAGACGATCACATAAGCGCCTTTCCCCCACTTTTTTTTCATTGAAGTATAGTCAGTTTACAGCATTGTGTCAGAAATCTGCATCCTGGAATAGGTAACAGCATTTTCCTCTAACAGCTGTTTTTAGCTTGGAGAAGGGGTTTGCTTTGTTTAGTTCCTTAATCATATATCTAGACTTAGAATTCTTAGGAGGGTAATCCACAAAAGCTCTATTTTAGAAATGGAAACATTCCTAAAGTGTTTTGAGTTTGTATTGTTTGGCCTGGTAAAGAAAGCAAAGGTTTTTAAACTACCTTTTTCCGGAAACTGATGGAGGAATTATAAAGCACCTCCAGCTAAACAAAGTAGTTTAACTTGTGCTTAGGGTTCACTTCCCAGGCTCCCAACATTCTAAAAGAAAATCTCTTTTCATAAAGTTTGAAATAATATCTGTGACATTGAGCTTTATGTCATTAGACCAGACAGAAATTGCAGCATGTAAATGTTTGAGGAGGCAGATGGAGATTTTTGAGCTGTGAGGTGTTTTGTTAGAGCGCTCTCTTGTGGTCAAATGTCATCAACACAGCTTCTGTTTCACATTTTTTAAGAACACTTTTCTGACAATCCACAGTAGCGTAATTCTAACAAAAATAAGCTGGAACTCAGGGTTGAACTTTCCAGTATTTTGCTGGATTTTGGATCTTCTCTTCTTCTCCAAAAACAACTTACAGTGCATTCAATAAAAAAAGCAGGAATGTGTGAGAGTTCTTAAATGTCCGAGAACTCAACACAGACATGCGCAAAGTAAACACAATGTTCCTTAGTGATTTGGTAACAGAGATACTCCTCCTCATGAAATGACATCCATCCTCAAATGTCCCCCAGCTGGCCACGGAAAAGACGGTTCTTTCCCTAGCATCAGCACCACTGGCAATAGCGTGAAGTTGATGTAGCAGCTGCAGGCTGGGTGGTAACGTCACCCATCACTGCCTGAGGCGTCTTAAAATGCTGTGATGTTGACTGCACCCATCTGCGAGAATATATATCCCCAGTGGGGCGGGGGCCCAGCTGCCTCAGTCCTTGAGTGGAAGCAAGTGTGGCTTTTTTGCGACACCCACTTCAAAAGAGCTGTAGGAATTCGAAGTGATGGAGAAAATACTGAAGGGAGTAATTATACTCAGGTATTTCCAGAATTTATTAACTGTGTGAAATATAAACCATTTCTATGGCTTCAGAATGTTCTACCTAAAAGCTTCATTGAAAATAAGGATCTTTATAATAAATCCTGCCTTGGACTAGAAAACCTGGGTTCTTGAGAAATGAGACCTCTTTGATACATCAAATTTCAGGTCTTGAGGGGAGTCTGGAGACTACATTTCAAATTTGTCATTTTACAGATTTAAAAAAGCCAAAGCCCAGTGAGGTGTAGGGATTTGCCCAAGGTCTTCTGGTAAGAAGCAGCAAACCCGGGATTAGAAGCGAGTCTCTCAACCACACTAACTAGCCTGACCCATCCTCCTTGGCCCCATCTTGCCAAAGAGCCGCCTGGTGCCCTACTCCCTGTCGTGGGCTGTGGTCACAATCTGGCTTGTGGTCCCTCAACTGCTACTAAAACATCTTTCTTGCTACTAAGTGGTCGGTCCTCGCTCTTTCCTCACAATGATAAATAAATGACAATCATATTTTTTTAAAGACAAGACTAGCAGCAACTGAAAACCACAACACACTCAATATAACACTGAATAGAAAACATCCTTCCTGGAAATTTCTGGAATTCTCATTCAATGCGGGCTTGTCATGAACTGACTCATGAATGGTGGGGCTTGTCAGCCAAACCTTGTATAGAAAACGGAATTAGGGTGTGCAAGGGATTTGATAATGGGCCATTTTTTATTATAAATGCCTGTGTTCGTTCCCTTCCATGACAGACTTTATAGGTTACTGGTCATTTATGAAAAGCTTGTAGAATGAATCACTGTAAGTAAAGGAACTGAAGGGAGGTCCTCCATCAGTTGCCTCCAGCTGATGACTCATCACATACAGATGTGTACACAGTGGGTGACAGACCGACGTCCATCGGGATCTGACGTGGCTGTGGTAGTAACAGAGAATCCCACCAGATGGCGCTCTTCTCTATTTTTAACTCATCACAAGAAAAAATAAAGCGATTTTTCAGTCTCAGAATGAACTGGATATGTAGCTAACTTCATATAATATCATGTTTACCGTTGTAATGTACATCACAGTTATGAAAATCTGCCCCCTCCACTTCCCTGAGGACGAGGTATGTGATGATAGAGGACTCCTGCCCCCCGCATGAAGTCTGTGTGTGTGTGTGTATGTGTGTGTGTGTGTGTGTGTGTGTGTGTACCGCATGATTCTGTATTTTTCCTAAAAAGTGAGTTCTGTCTCAAAAATGGGTTAATTTAGATTCTCTCCCCTCTTAGTTTTCTATCTTCAAGTAGAGGCTCTCTAACTACTGTCCCTTGCTCCATAAATTCCTCTCCAAAGGGACCGTACTATCTTTGTCTCACCCACACACAGCACTCACATTCCTGTGCTGTGAAATAACAAAATCTTTGCAGCTCATTAGGAGGCAGCAGATAACATCTGATTTGGCAGGAAGATGGGCGACAAGAAAGTCACACAGGGAGGTTATAAGAAGACCTCGGTGACTGGGCCGGAGCTCTCAAGGTCTGCTTCCACAGCACACCAGTTCCACAAACCAGACAAATATTTTTGTTAATAATTTTTGTTAAAATTAATGTTGGCATTTTAGCAAATGGTGCCGGAACAACTGAACATCTACATACAAAAAGATGAACTAGACACAGACCTCAGACCTTCCACAACAATTAACTCAGGATGGGTTGTAGGCCTCAATGTAAAATGAAAACTATAACGACTTCCTAAAGAAAACACAGGAGAAAATCTAATGGCCTTGGGTTTGGTGATGGGTTTTTAAATACAAATACCAAGAGCACAGTCTATGAAAGAAAAAAAAATGATAAATTGGACTTCATTGAAATTCAGACTTCTGCTCTGTGAAAGACACTGTTAAGAAAATGAAAAGCCAAGCCACAGACTGGAGGAAAGTACGTGCAGAACACATACCTGATAAAGGGCTTACATCCAAAATAGAGAAGAACTTAGAAGTCAACCAATTTTTTTAAAAAAAGGATGAAAAGATCTGAGCAGACACTGCACCAAAGAAGATACAGGTGGCAAATAAGCACATGAAAAGGAGCTCCATCCACGCCATCTGTCATTAGGGAGTCGCGATACCACTACCGAACGACCAGAATGACTCCACCCAAAACCAGCGACAACACCGACTGCCAGAGAGGACGCAGAGCAGCAGGAACCCTCACTCAGCACTGACGGGGACGCCAAATGGTGCGGCCGCCTTGAAAGACAGTTCGGCAGCTTCTCACAAAACTAAACATAGTCTTACCACCTAACTCAGTAACTGTATTCCTAGGAGTTTCTCCAAATGAGCTGAAACTTAGGCCGCCACAAAAGTCTGCACAGATGTTTGTAACAGCTGTATTCATTAACTGCCAAAAACTGGAAGCAACCAACATGTCCTCTAACAGATGAGCGGGAAAACAAACTGTGCTACATCTAGACAGGGAAACATGACCCATTTGATAAAAAGAAACAAGTGATCAAGGCACTAAAAGACAGGGAGGAACCTTAAATGCATGTTGCTAGATGAAGGAGTCAGGCTGAAAGCGCTCCCAGCTTCCCACTATGGGATTCTAATTATATGACATTCTGGAAAAGCAAACTTTAAAGCTGGTAAACAGATCAGTGGCTGCCAGAAGTTCGGGGGCCGAGGTTGAGAAGTGCAGTGGATGTTAGGGGTGGTGAAACTATTCTGTGTGAGACTGCAAAGTAAATGCAAATTAAGGGGGAAAAAGCATTTAGGAGAACAGGGGATCCCAGAAAGGAATAAAAATATGACAAACAACCCAGTGGTGTTCCAAATGTGTGAAACAATCTTATCAGCAGAGGTGGGGGGAGAGGTGCTCAGTAACTTCGGAAAAGAGAAAAATCTGAAACACCAAAGGAGAAAGGACCTGCACGTAGCACTGTCCTCTAGTTGATAAAGTTGTTTCCCTTGGGGACAGGCATGCACAGCTCTGATACTGCTATACATATACACTGGAATTGAACACTTAAGTAAACAGACAGCAGCTGGCAGGGACCAGGTCTCTCACAGTTGGTGTGGGAATTTACAGATAAACAAGAGGAGAAGGCAAGAATGAGCTGTGTAGTAGTGGATTAGAGCTGTAGATAGCAGTATGAACTCACGTTTAGCTTAACATGGATACAGATAGTTACATATAGAAAAATGCATAGATACGTGTATCCACAAAGATTAGCACACACACATCTATTTCCTTGCTGTTTCAGCTGAGAGGACCTAGAAGCAATGCCATGCCCACAGCAACAAGCACAACTCATGCCCAGATCTCATACCATTCTCCAATGAAAGGAACCACAGCTGCTTAGAGACACGGCAGATTTGAGGACTGGAGCAGGAAACAGACAAGATGAGCTTGGAGCATCTTGTAGATCCAGAAGGTAAGGAAGTGCTCAAAACACAAAAACGCTGATGTGTCCTAGGGACACAGGAGCCAACTGAAAGAGCTCACAGTGGCCAAAGATGGAGCACACTGGAGCAACAAAATGAAGCTGTACTGGGTTATAATCCGAAGTAGGAAATAAATATCCATGAGTCCACACTGACATAAACAAATGACTAAATAAGTAAATAGGGAAACAAGACAAATCCACTGTGCAGAATTCCAGATAGCTTATACAGGTACACCATCCTCAAGGAGGGGGCACAGAACTTCTTAAGTGGGGGCTGTGCACAGCGACTTCCCGCCACAGAGGGCAGGCAGCGTGGTAACAGAGGAGGAGTAACTAGACAGGGCAGGAACCTGGGACCCACCGCCACAGCCAGGTGGTCAGCATTAACATCTACGTGACAAGTCATGCCGAGAGGATGACCCTTCATATAAGATGATGAAACAGCATTTTACCTCTGGTGTCTTCCTCCAAAAATATACTCCCCCAATATAATCCTAAGCAAGACACCACACAAACGCCAGCTGAGGGACATTCTACAAAATACCCGACCAGCAATCCTCAAAACTGTCAAAGTCACCAAAAATAAGGCAAGTCGGAGGAACCACCACAGCTAAGGGCCTGAGGAGATATGACTGTTACATGTAACATGATCCGGATGGACAGAACGGGTTATGTACATAAGGGGAAACTGAGGAACTCTGAATAAACCATGGACTTCAGTTAATAATACTGTATCACTGCTAGTTTATTCACTGTGACAAACATATCCCACTCATGTAAGATGTTTTAAAAAGGGAAAGCTGGGTGTGGGATATAGGGACGCTCTTACTATCGTCACAATGATTTTGTAAAGCTCAAACTATTCTAAAATTAAAAGTCTACCTTAAAAAATGTTGACAGTCTTTTCCCAACTGATACTCACCAAAAAATTAATGGATAGATTTTCTTCTGTTTTTATGAAAATTCTGATGCAGAGGCAATGGAGTGAGCTAATTTCCAGCTGTGTTCGAGTAAGAGAGTAAGAGATTTGGGTTCTGCTTCTTACTGGCCACGTGATTTGGGGAAAGTCAACCTCACTGAGCCTCAGTTCTCTCATCAGTCAAATGGGCTCATGATACCTACTTCCCAGGCTTGCTGTAGGAATTAAACATTGTCATCTTTGTCCAGCATTTATCACGCACTTGCATTAAGCTCAGGAAACAGTTGTCCTTATCAGCTAGCCAGTGTGGACTGGTGGACAAAACCAATGTCTTGGTAGTAAAGAGATTTCAACAGAAAGACTCAGAATGTATAAAATCGATGCTGAGTCCTTTATTGCAGAGGAGAGAGGGATAAAGTCTTACACCGAACCCATCAAGTATTAACATCAGTTCCAGAAAAATATTCAAACAGGTACTTACACCAGGCACAAGTGACAGATTCTAACTCACAGAAACCCTTTCTGGTGGGAGAGATTGGGGGAGTTTCTTCTCTAATCTACTCACTCTGACTTCTGGGTTAAGCCTGTACAAACAGGTTTTTCACCCCTAGCTCTGTGGGTGCAGCCTGAAAGAGGTGCCCTTCTCCTTTCTCACCTCCTGCCCCTTTTTTTTGCTCTTCTTTAGCCTGTCTGTTCTTTCACTCTTCCACGCCCTCCTCTCCCTGAAACCCCTCCATGCCTCTCCTCTGAGATACATGGATGAACATTCTCTGCTCCATCCCTGCTCCACAGTCAAGTCCTGAGAATGGAGAAGATGGAGAAGAATAAAAAACAATCCAACCTTATGCCCAGCAAAGGTTAACTCCTACTAGCCAGTCAATGGAAATATTAAAAAAAAAACAAACCCTCCCACCAGCAGACCTCCTTATACGTCACTAAGCTCACAGGGGGTCTCGCTATGAAAGACCGCCTTCTAGTCCCCGGCCTCAGCAAGGGCGGCGGCAGGAGGTGGGGCAGGGCAGGTGTAAGAAGGACCACCGACGTACATGCCATTTCCTAGAAATATTTCACACACACATTACCAAGGCATGGAATCTCTACAAAGATGATTATAAAATTTTCATTCAAATAAACCACCATGTTTTCAAAACAGATTTTTAAAAACTGTATTTGTTACACTGTGCACAAACCTTTTATACTAAATATCAAACTACATTCTTGCGGGGGGATAAAAAGCTTTCCCATGTTTTCTGACCTTGTGCAACCAAAACTCCCATGAATCTAGGGGGTCTGATATTCCTTACAGTTTTTACTAGTAGCATTTAACTGCAGTCATCAACACATGGTTCCAAGAAATGAGCCCTTAACTCCACTTCCTAAAGGAACCGCTCTGTGTTAGGTCATCAAATTAACGATTTTCAGGACTAGGAGGGATTGGCCATCATGAAACATTATTTCCTACCCACCAACAGTCTACATATATTCACCAACTTGATATGGTCCAAAGTGGATGGGAACTTTAAAAACAAAAAAACAAAAAAACGGGGTGGAGGGTGGAAACCCTGTCTTGCTGCCAAGATAAATGATGTTGGCTGTAAAATAAATTCAAGGACACCCCACACTAAGATCCAAACACAACGTTCTGCCAATGTGCCAGCAGAGTCAGGGTTTTGGGCTTCGTTAACAGACAGACAGGAAGGAAGGAGGTAGGAGGCACATTGCAGGTTCTTTGACAAGAGAGAAAGCCAAGAGAGCCAAGGAGGCCAAATTCCCAACTGGAAACAGGCCACAGGAGGATACCCTTGAAACCATTATCCACTGCCCTGTGCAAGCACCACACAGTAGGCAGAGTCTCTCCTAGGTCCACAAAGGCCAAATTTATTGGATTATACATGAAATGTATTTATTTGATTTATTAAAAGCCTGCACTGTACCAAGGACAATGCTATAGACATTACATGAATTATCTCATTTAATTCTCACAACAACCCTATAAAGTAAATATGGTTATTCCCAGGCAGGGGACACCGCCCGGGGAAGACTCCAGGGAAAGAATTCAGCTTAAGTGAACTCCCAGGCTCACAGGGAACTAGACCTGTGTTGAGGGTGAAACAATCATTGTAACTGTCCCCCTCTCCACGGACTAACAGCAGCACAAGTGAGTCTAGACAGGCTCACCACTGGGCAGCCTCAAGTCTGCATTCTTTATTGGGGGAAGGGATAGAAAATGATTGATTCAACTCCTCTCTGAGAGGAAGCCGTCAAAAACTCTGATACCTAAGCCAGAGTTCCATTAGAAAACACAGCTGACCCTTGAACAACACAGGTTTGAACTGTGTGGGTTAGCTTACAAGTGGATTTTTTCCAATAAATGTAGCGCCTGTATTCTCATTACACAGATCTTTACGTTAATTAAGCGTGTGGGAAAGTCTGCATTCAATTAGGTAACACAATGAGTGGAATCAAAATAACAAGGGCTTGAATCCTGATTCTATCCAAACTGTTAGAGCTTCCAGCCCTGAGGTGAGTCACCGACCAATCCCTTTGTTTTTGAGGCAGAAATAGCAATATGAGGATTTTCGACCGCCTGGGAGTTCAGTGCCCCTCTTCCTCAGGTGGTTCAAGGGTCAAATGACCCACCTTACCTGGCTCTTCCAGTTAAACGTCTCATCCTCAGTTTCCAATTATGCTGCACACTTAGTTTTCCTCAGACCCCATTTAAGACTTCCCGATGGCCCTTCAGAGGCACTGAGCGTGCAGGGCGGGAAACGAGAGCCTCGCGGGCGGGTCCTGGCCATGGGCACGGGCGCGCGGCGTGGGCTGGACTGCGCATGCTCCCTGGCGTTGGCTGCGCATGCTCCGTGGCCTTGGCCACCTTGGGCATGCGCAACTGGCTCCCCACAACCCCCTTCGGCGGCGTGCTAGTGCTGCCCAGGAGGGGGCGCGCGCGGCGGGGTTGCCCAGTGAACCGGTGGCCTCCTCGCCGCGCGCCTGCCATCCTGCCGCTGTGTGCATCCGCCAGGTACCTGTAGGAGGCTTTCTCGGGCATTGCTGCGTGATTATTGCGTGACTGTAAACCCAATATCCCCAAAGAGTGCAGCGAGTCAGCTAGTGTCAAGCATCCAGGCGCCAGTCCCTCGCCACCCTGCGCGTGATCACCGCCCTGCGGAACGTCTCGCAGCGGACCTTGCAGGCCAGCATGGCCCACTCGCACTATCAATGGATTCCCAGGGGTGATAGACAGCCACGCGGCTGACATTCGCTCCCGATTCCGAGAAGCAATAGGCTTCACTGACTGGATCAGGGAAAAGGAAGGCAAGGGCCGGAACCACTGTGAGGACGAGATCTCCCGTTCACCTACCATCTGCATGGCTCACCTCATGGATACGAGAAGTTCCACCTGAAGGAGGCCTTCGATCCCATTTAGCAGAGGAGCGTGATCTCACCCAACTTCGGCTTCCTGGGCCAGCCCCTGCCGTGTGAACCTGAGATCCTGCCCCTCCCTCCACGCCCTCCTCTAGGCTCCCTCCTGCCCGGCGGACGCTGCCCGCTCTTCATTTAAAGCCCATCTGCAGACACTGAGCGCTGACGTGCAGGGTTCCTGCTGCACGTTCCCTACCTCGCCGCTGGTACCAGTGTCTGCCCTCTCGATGGTTCCAGAACTCAGTAGGAGCTCCAAGCCACAGCCACATCCTGCTAAAACTGGGATAGGGGAAACAGCCCAGCCCTAAGAACAACTGTGGTTTTGTTTTTCAAACTCGCGGACATTTCATCCCTGTGCAGTACTGAACTCCTCACTCTGTCAGGCGGCCGCAGTGGGATAGCGACTGGCCACCAGGCTTGCAAACTTGAGCCTGACCTTGGGGATAGGTTCTTGGAGGGAAGGCAGGCCAAGCCATTTTAAGAGCACAGCCTGTGCTGGCTGACTACCGTTCTTCCAGCACCGCCCCCACCCCCACCCCGCAACCCTCCACCCAAGGACTGCCCAGTCCCTGGACTTCAAATTTTGCCTTTTCATTTCAAGCATAAGGCAATCAATACCTGCAGCCACTTGGCAGAAAGCAGTTGCTAGACCAGAAGAAAGGGCAGTTAGGAAGCCAGTTGATTTTGAAGGAAGCACAATTTACACCTTATTTTTTTTAACTTAGGCTGTCTGGCTGTGTCTCTGTTGCTTCAGGGCATAGGCTGATCACCCTCTAGTCAGGAAAGTAAACTGCCGGACTTGTAAGGACACAGAATATGAGCTAATTTGAAGCTCTTGGGCCCAGTGGAGGCTGATTGTCTCAAAAGGGAGGGCTGTGGGTGAAAGAACCAAGCGAGTGGTCGTCCCTGGGACAGCTCAGTTTCCCGAGGTTAAGCTGGGCGCTACCAAGCGGGAGACACAGATTTCTATATGGAGGTTTGGAGACCTCACCAGAGGAGAGAAACAAAGGGTCCAGAGACTAGGAGCAAGGCTGACTTACATTCTCATACTCCAGGTTTGTTAATATTAGAAGCCAGGTGGAGGGGGAAGGGTATAGAGTTCAGTGGTAGAGTGTGTGCTTAGCATACACAAAGGCCTCCGTTAATATATATATATATATATGTAAATTGTGGAGCTCTGAAGTGTCTGGAATACTTACGATTTATCTGGGATAGATATTGTAAATCATAAAATGTCAAAAAGAGAAAGAAGTCAGAAGGACAACATACAAAGATGCCCTTCCAGCAATTTGTCGTGGGATGTGGGCTGTCCCCGTGACTGGAGGAAGAAGTGGTGTAGAATCAGAGCAAGATTAGAAAACAGATTTTAACACTGGGCGGGGCCTCATTCCCCATTCACCACGCCGGTCACTAAGCCGTTCCCGGAGGTAGCCACTACGGTGGTGTGGCCAAGTTTTTGATTCCCTGCAAACACTCATGCTCCCCCATTAGAGGTCAGGACACCCCAGGCAATGCAAGGAGCCTGGGCACAGTTCCCCATCCCTTGGGCAGCACCCTGCTCAGTCTCTGGAAACCCAGCTGTCCCAGGGGTAGGCTATGTGCTTTTTCCTTTACCTTAGAAGTAATTCAGGACCTCTTCTTGAACTAGACTTTGAAAAATCAAAAGCTGCTTAATTTCTCCATGGGGCAAGGGAAGCTTCATGTTTACTGCCTAAAGCTCAGCCCTCCTTCTTGAGGGTGGGGAGGAAAAACAGCCTCTTGTTCTTTCCTGATGAACTTACTGCCAAGGAAACAAGAGCTCATTCTCAAACAGGCCATCCTGCCAGAATGTTTATAGTCACTGGCTCTAGTTGGAGTTCCAGGTGATTCAGACTTTCCTCTTTCTACTTTCCTGTATTTTTGAACTTTCTACAGTGATTCTGTATTCCTCCTGTATGTCAGAAAAAAACACACACAAAAATTCCTGTTTTAAGTATTGCCCCCCCCCAAACTTTGCAGATGTTTTTTATTCTAGGTGAGAATCAGCTCCTTTGACCCCTAAGCATCTTACTTGTGCCTTCCTCCATCACAGCCCTTATCACTCTACATGGTCAGCATTGCCTTGTTTTTCAGGTCCTCTGTGCTTAGTTCGTTCACCAGTATAGAGTAGGCTTGTCTATTGAGTAAATTAATAAGTCAATGAATGAATAAGTGAATGACTGTGAAATCCTGTATTACCTGCTCAACTCTAAACTTTAAAATTTTTCCTAGTCATACAGAGTTCATATCTATTAGGGCAAAGGTGATCCTTTAAGACCAAGATAGTTCCCCAAAGATCAAGAATCCACGATGGAGGGGGGAGGGTATAGCTCAAGTGGCAGAGCACATGGTTAGTATGCATGAGGTCCTGGGTTCAATCCCCAGTACCTCCTCCAAGAATAAATAAACCTAATTACCTCCCCCCACCAAAAAAACAAAATAAAAAATTTTTAAAGTTTCTTTAGTATAGCACAGGGAACTATGTTCAGTATCTTGTAATAACCTTTAATGAAAAAGAATATGAAAAATATATGTATGTATATGTGTAACTGGGACATTGTATTGTCCACCAGGAATGGGTACATTGTAATTGACTGTCCTTCAATTAAAAAAAAAATAATAATCCATGATGGAATTTGAAATCTGGCAACCTTGCTGACAGAGAAACTTAAAACTTACTTGAAACATTTCTGTATTTCTGATCCAAGCTCCTTGCTAATCCTTATATTAATTAATCTTTAGAAATGTACTTGGAATTATGAGAGCCTTGGGCTATGATGCAGTATAGCTGGGAAAGTTCTCATTTGTCGTCTCCTGCTGTTTAAAAAAGAACAGCCACCTCCACAGCCAGGTTCCATTGATGTATATGTGTTTTCTGGTCTGTTTCATAGGAATAGAAAGCTGATGGTTCAAGTGCAGAACAGCAAGAGCAAAGGGGTGGGAGAAGGGCAAGTGATTATCCTAAACCCTTAGCTCATTTCTATACTAGGATTTCAGGGGTTCAAGAAAGCCCTCCGGTACTCCAAGCATTCTCCATTTCCTCACTAACGCCTTTCATTCCCTTAATAGAGGAAAAAAGCTTCTATTCCAAGATAAGGCCAACCCTATAAACTCACCTCCAGGAAAGGGACATGGGCTCACAGCCATATCACGACTCAAGCAGCATCCCACAGACCTGGAAAGGGGAGAGAGAGGCCCTGCAGAGACCAGGAAGGGAAGTTTGGAGAGCTCAGTCCATCCCTGACCAGTCCCAGTCTTGCCTGGAGCTTGTCTAGCTTTTGGACTCGACGCAGGCTATTTAATGTTGGAACTGTTGGGTTTGGATTTCTCTGAGGTCTAGATAACGGAGCTTCGGGTTCTCTCCCCTCTTACCCTGTACTGTGGAGAACAGGACTGAGCAGCCTGATGAGGGACGCATAGCTGGGAACAGCACAAATGCAAAAGAGGACTTGCAAAGGGGAAAGTGTTCTTCTCTGTTTTAAGAAACCTGCTGATATAGGGAATGTGCCTGTTTTTGTGCGGAAATGCTGCCTTCGGTGGACCAAATTCAGCCACAATCAAGCTAATTGAATGCACAAATGTAATATTTTTCCAGGGCACCTCCAATTTAATGCTTGATGAAATCGTGTCTTTCGCATATATTTACAAAAGCTTTTCTTCATCCAGAAATGTCTGTTAAAATTGCTTATAGATGCTGAGATAGCAAATCACTCTTCTAATGTAATGAGATAAGTCATCTCTATAAACTTTGCTTGCTCAAATGTACTCGCATAAAAGAAATCAGGCTACAGGCTTTTTCCAATAAATAGAATGAACAACTGGAACTTGATGGCTATAGCATGTTCTGCCTCATTGCTAAGGGATGTTTAAAATTGCTCCCTCTCTCTCTCTCTCTCGCAGCGGAGTTTTCATTTTGGTAGCTGATGGAAAAAGGAGGTCAGATAAACTGATGTGGTTAAGAAGCCAAAGCCGTTTGTCAAAACGTGGGGAGAGGCCTGGAGATCGGAGTCATTTAAAGACTAAAAATTGATTTAAAAGATTTCTGTCCTCAAATCATTTTTCTTGCTAAACGTCGCCACTTGGTGAGCCTGGTTTTCCCTGCTCTAGCTATCTTTACTAGTAATTCACGCTGCAGGAACTGCACGTCCTGGGAGGGTGCGTATGCATAGTCGCTGGTGCACAGCCCAGTAAGATGGGTCCAAAGATCAAGAGTCCGTGGAAAAGACGAGGCCTTGAGAGGTTTATCCATCTGTTTCTAAGTAAGATTTGTCTCCCAGCTCTAATCTGGAAGCCAGCTCTGGGACAAAAAGGCTTAGGAGGCCATGTCACACACACCTCCAGTCACCACAGAGAGCCATCATATACGGCCACTCAGGTTGTGCACTGCGTTAACTCCAGGGGACATACCATTCACGGAGGCTACAATGTGAAGGGTGCTGTCTGGAGCTGTGCAGTGGGACAGCCCTGTCCAGCCCCAGCACACAGGTCAGGGGGGAATAATACCACCTTCATGTTCACAATCATAGTTTGAGTTTCCATGTCTACACTGCCTGCATTTACCTTTAACGCCTCAAAGAATAAAAGCCAAGTTCTTATTATCAGCTGACAAAATGTTAAAGCCTGCCCTATTCCTTCTCTTTACAAAGTAAAATCATTTGGGAGAAGATTCAAATCTCCAGATGGTTCTCTTTACTTCAAGAAATGGTTTGGACAGCTCAACTGTGGAGTCCAGAGTCTGAGCCCAAATTCCAAGCGCCCTTTCTGTCGGTTTTGGAAAATACTGTAGACAGCCACTGCTCCATTCAGGGGAGAGACAGCAGGTGGTGTTTGCAAGGGTTCTCCGGGAGCCTTCCCTGTGCCAGTCTGCCTTTTGGATTTTTCCTGCCTGCTGGAGGGTCCAGACCAGCCAAACCCATGGCCAAGCCTCTCTGGGGCAGGGCAGGAGCAGAAGCTGCCCAGTCTGGCGGCCCACCCTTGCCTTCCCCCACCCCCCACCTTTCCCAACGCGCAGTGTGGTGGGAAGAAGCAATGTCTAAGTGCTTCCTGATCTGAAACACTGCTCCCCACAACCGCCGCTCAGCCCGATCAGTTCTGGGGTCAAACCATCATGCGGGAGGAAGCAGAAAGTCCCCGCTTCCTATGCAGTTCCTTGAACCCTGCCCCCAGCACACCAATAAGTACAGTTTGGGATAGGACATCTGAGAAAACGCCCTATTTTTTGCTTAACTTGCATTTTAAAGACTATCGCCGTGGCCTTCAAGGCACTCTCTGGGCCGCTGGTGACTCAAGGGCCACGTTCCGTCTGAGTCTCTATGTAAAGTTTGCCAAAGGTCAAAATAGCAAATCAGTCAGCCCACAGATGTGTATCACACGGTCAACACGGTGTCATTTCCACTGGATCCGAGTGCTGGGAGTGGGGCAGGCGTTCTCCATCTCTCCAGAACCCTCTTTCTGTCCTACAAGCCCGTTTCACACGTGCATTTCTGTTACCTGCCTAGTCCCTGCAGACCACTCAGTGTGTCAGGAATTAGCGACTGACACGGCATCCTCTACCAGGAGGAAATGGTGTGTGAGAGTTTGGGGACAGTCAGCAACGCCACACATAGCCCCGCACCAGCTACGGGGAGGTACCTGTGTGAGCGGGCTGTCCGCGGCATCCTGGGCAAGCCGCCTGTCAACAGCACGTTTACCTTATGAATGGAGATAAGGATATAAACACACATACCTGCTTATCATGCAGCCCATCCGTGGAAGGAAGGATCAGAAACCAGGTGATGCTACAAAGGCTCCTGGCTGGCTGGGAAGGAGTGGGAGTGGGATGTAACTTTCACCATATTTACACGTTGTGCCTTTTGAAACGTGACGCCCTTGCATGAATTACCTATCACCCACTCTCAGAACCATCAGAATGTGCGTGGAGAGCTTCCTCCCAGCTGTAAAGCCTCCCTTTAGATTTGAGGGCCCAGCTCACCCGCTTCCTTCCTTGGGTTACCTTTCTCAGTCCTCCCAGTCAAAACCAGTCGCTTTCTTTTCTGTGCACCCATCTGCTTTTCTACATCTGCTGGACAAACATGCTGTAGCCTGACTCACGGATGGGTGAGCCCTTGAGGTTGAAGCAGGATGTTATTTATTTTTGTAATTCTTATGGAAATATTAGCAATATTTGGTAAAGAGTCCAACCCCCACCCCCGCTTTCCTCCAGTTTGAGGCCCCCATGGATGCTTGTTTTCACCTGAATTACCAGTAGAAAGATGAGCAGACGGAGGTCATTCTGGGATCTTTCCCCCGATAGGTACTGTCACCCCCTGGGCGCATCTAGCTGGCCCAACAGAACCTCCTATTGATGGAAATGTTCTCTGCCTGTGCCGTCCAATGCACTAGCTGCTAACCACGCGTGGATACTGAGTATCTGAAATGTGGATACCAGGACTGAGGAACTGAATTTTTAATTATTTATTTAAGCAAATTTAAATGTAAATAGCCACATCTGGATAGCAGCTACCTTATGGGACAGCCCAGTTCCAGAGCCTTCCTCCTCGAGGGGGGGACAGCTTTCCCCCGTCGCACAGTACAACCCTGAAGCATGTCTGATTCTGAAACAATTAAATTGAGAGCAAGGTCAGCAAAGTACTTGTTCCTAAAGTAAAAATTCAGTTTATTCATCTGTTTATGGCACAGTACACAAGAAGCAACGTGTTTCACATCATAGATTTCACTTCCAACTCCTTGGAATGTTCACTTCTTTGGCTAAAATGAGAGACTAGATGGGATAGCCAGGTAATGCTCAGGCAACTAAAATCAGGCTGGGGAGGGCGGGCGGGCAACGCTGACGTCGTCCTCCCAGGGGTGGGCACGAGGGGGCTGTTAGTCGCAAGCTGACTGGGTAGAACTGTTAGCGGGGAGCATGGGAGCGTCCCTCCCGGGTGCGCGGGCCATCACGGGCTTCAGTCATCCCCACCGCACAGGTACAGCAGCGCTTTCTGGTAGTCGCCCTTGGTGTCTTGCTACAAATAGCCAAGGAGAAAAAAGAAATTCAGGGTCAGGAAAAAGACCCAAACTCTGCAGCGACGGGCAGGCAGGCCCACTGCAATGGAAGCTCTCCTGCTACTAATGAAGAGGAGACCCTGCGGGACCTGCCCAGACACACCCAGACCATCGGAGGACCCTCAGGGAGTGCGGCCCCGGGGAGATCACTGCCCCCAGGGTGGAGTGAACACCGGGTACTGGGCATTAACAGGGTGCATGACCAGAGGACAGAGCCCTGTGCTCTTCCTGCAGTGGGTCCCGCGAACACTGCCTTCCTCCCTGGCCCTCACCCCTTGCAAAGACACACAAGGTATTTTCCTGCCTCACTGTGTTGTTTCACAGATGCTTAAGTCACGCGGGAATAAGCTGATGAGTTAAGGAAACAATTACTAAGAGTCTAAGGGGTCCCCTAAACTTTAAACACACGCTCCAGTAAACCTGGTTACAGCAAACCCAGCTCTAAACTCATCCCTGGTAACCACTGACATGCCTTTGAAATTTTCAGGATCTTTCAAAAAAGTGGGGTTGCAACACCTGTCCGAACCCTACACAGTGGGAGGGACCAGTGTGAATGCAATCACTGCTCGTACACGAATGCCCCATCTCTCCAAAACGGAGGCAGGATACAGGGATGGGAGAGATGGGAGTTCTGAGTGAGGAAGTCTTGCCAGGCTTATCACAGAGGAGTTTCAAGAAATGGAAACAGACTAAAATGCAAATTTAATTCATCTCAATCTCCTCAGGATGTCGGCAAGTCTTGGAAGATCACTGTCACGAGTGCCAGGAATAGGTGTGGGAAATATAAAATATTTGCTCGAATCTGTAAGATTTCAGGACAAATCATAAATGGCACTTTCAAAATAAATCCCTGGTATCTGAGGACTAGCATCTCCTCCCCAGTGAGTAAGAGAACAGGGAAACACCCCCTTGCCAGTGTTCTGACAGGCCACCTGCCCGGGACCCCAGGCCCTCGGACTGCCAGGCCCCCGGGGGCTTACCTGGATGTAGTTATACAGGGACTTGCCGTACTTCCTCTTGAATTCAGATCTAATTTTCAGCATGTCCACTTCACTGCGGGAGACCATGATTCTAATCAGGACCTTATCGCGAGTGCCCTTGCCCTGAAAATCAAATCCATGCTCCAAGTTACACTTGGCACTGACAATGGTCATCATTAGAAGGGTCTGGTGAGTTCTCTCGCACGTGGAACTGATCTGTTTCTTGGTGCTGCCCTCTAGGAGACTGCAAAGGTAACAGTGAAACTGCTCCCACAAGAACAATGAGCATCCTGGACTTCCAAACACACCAGCATGAAATCAGCACGAACCCCCACACTGTGCATTCAGTCCACGTGGACTGAGCGCCAACTGCAAGGCTCAGTTCAGGAAGTGTGTGAGTTCACTTTCTAATCTCTCTCTTCCTTGCTTGTTCTGACTCTGGGGTAATAGGAGGGAAACACTGAGGAACAGGAGCAGGAGTCTGACCGGATTACCACCTGGCATCTTCTCTCTCCCCGGCACTTTGTTTTCTACCTCCCAAAGACACATGTGTGAGCAGCTGGGAAAAGCAGAAGACAGGTTTGTGGTCTTCTCACAACTGACTAGTGCACTCCTGCAGCTGGACAGGGGGCCCCTCCTCCATCGGCTGGTCCAGGAGACTCGACTTGCGGCACAAAAGAAAACCCTGGTGTGGGAGCACAGACCGCCTGGGCCGGCTGGCCTTACCTTCATGGAGTCGTACAGCCGGTCAGCAAAATACAGGGGCTTGTTCTGAATGCACTGGACTGTGGAGAGAAGCGCAGGGTGAGCAGCCCCGCTCCACCCGTGGGGAGCGAAGCCCTGACCAGGGGCACAACCTGCTGTTACGGGGATGGGCTGCAGAGCGGGAGACGAGGAGGGAAAACCAGGGATCCTCTGAAACACTCAGTGGTTTTAAACCAGGGGACTCCGAGGGCCACAGAAACCCAAATGGATAGTGAGCTCCCCCAGTGGAGGAGAGAGCCCTTCCTCTTGTTCTCTCGTTCCTCCTGGGCAAGCCCTTCTTCAGTCCCATATCTTAAATTGTGCAGAAGCCACACCTCCCAAAGACGCCTGAATTAACAGGCAGGCCAGGCATTACTTCCCCTTCTGCGCAGTTTCCTGGAGGCCGACGCCCACTACGGGCGGGGCCCCACCCGCTCACCCAGGTTCAGGAAGGCGTTCTCCAGGTCTCCCTTCACCTCCTTCTTGATGCTCTCCAGCATGTCGTAGGGGCTGTAGCTCTTGTACCTTTCAAACACTGAAGGAAAGCAACAGATCGTTATTATAGCAGAGCCACAGATCAGAGCTATCGCCCCCAGGGTTATGTATCACAAAAAAAAGGAAACAAAAAGAAGAAAAAGAAAAAGAAGAAAAAGAAAAAAAAGAAAAAGAAAGAGAAAAAGAAAAAGAAAAAAAATGAGGCTGATCATAGCATCCTAGATGGTTAGGGAACACCATGTGGACCAGAGTGGACACTGCACTGGTTGCCCTGGGATGGCCACACCCTGGACCTGTCCCGAACGGCACTGCCCAGGCCACATATTGTGACCATCTTCATCTCTCCAGAGTGGAACCCATTTTTATCTGGGCCACAAGAAACAGTACGTAGCACGCAGCAAGTCCGTTACTTCCACAAATATGATGGCAAGAGAAAATGGTCCTGACAAGACGGGGCAGCCCACCAAAGCACCAAATGTGGAAAATACTTAGGCAAAAGAAAATATCCAAAATAGAAGAGAGGGATGAATGGATTTGCTGAGGGAAGATGGGTGAGGTTACACGGTACAAAGTGGACAGGGAAGGGTGGTCTGGCAGACCCGAGCCCCAGCACGGACACCCAGCTGGCCACCCAGAGGGCGTCCATTCTGGCCCCGGGGTCCCAGGACCTCCTGGACACAGACCCCACCTTTCTGGAGGTGGCACACGCTCCGCTCGGTCATGATGCTGATCCACTTGGGAACATCAGTTCCTTTCCTCTTCACTCCAGCATCATAGAGATCCTACGAGCACAACCGACCAGGAAAGTTAACGACACAGTCCAGAGCAAGGTCATTAAAAACACGTCCTGCAAAACACCCAAAACCCTACACATTCAATATGCCAAGTGAGAAAGGATGACTGAGCTGCAGACATGGGAAAAAATGTGCTATTTAGGTCAAAAGTCTTAATTAAGAGCAGGCTTCCCTAGGCGCAGACATACAGCATGAGACTAGATTGTTCGTGAGGTTGGTGCTGAACAAATCTCCCTCCTGAACCCAGAAGGAAGGACCAAGAGCCTCTGATCACACACAGAAGGACAAGCCAGTGTTCAGCAGCACACCCAGCCCCCCTCCACTGGGCACTACCAATAGCAGATGAGCTAATGGTCGGCTACTGAAGACCGCTACAGGTCAGGGACCCAGCCCCAAGCTTCTTAGAGACTCAGGCAATGATGGAGCCGGAAAACAAGCTGGCCCAACCTCATTTCTCAGTTCCTAGAAAATTTAGGGGCTACGAGTAATGCTAAGTCTGGCAGGGAAGGAGGGAGAAGGGCTTAAGCAAGAGTTGACACTCACTGAGTAACTGTCTACTCTCTGGGAGCTGCAAAGCCCAACTTCCATTACTTGATTGAAAACCCTTTTCTAACTCTTGCTGAAAGTGCTGTGTGGAATGTATTGAATTTTAAAACCAAAATGAATTAAAATTAATTTTGTTCTGCAGCTCTTATGAAACACTCTGAGAGGGCTGTGACCTTCCATGAAAGGCGTGTAGTTCACAGCGACTGTGCATCAGCTTCACAAGCAGTTCTCAGTGACTAGGGGACCAGAACCAGTGGAAGTTCTGTTCAGCTGGAAAAGAAGGAGGGGCCTCTGCCTCCCTCCCCTCCTCCCTCACCACGAAGGGCAGGCAGAAAGCCTTCCTGTCCCTGGCTGTGCCTCCAGCATCTTCTGCCACTTTTCTGTGTGGTTTCCTCTGCTAGTGTTCGTTTGTAGCAAATGCACACCGGCGTGCACAGCTCTAACACGTCCTGCAGAAACTGGTCCTTCCGCACAAGCAAAGCCTGAATGAGCCCGTGTGACGTGGGCATCGATGCCGTGCTGAATACCAGTGTCAGAAAGGAGTACCTTGTAGTAACTATTGCTCCCAGAAAGTGAACGCGAAGCCAACAAATTCTCTGACATCCTCCCTTCCAAGGTGGAGCCTACTCCCCGACTCCACTGGCTGCAGGCTAGACACTGACTGCCACTCACCGCCAAGGAACAGAGCGTGATACAAAGGGCGGTGTGCGACTCTGCAGACCAGGTCACCAAGGGCACTTGGCTTCCTCCCTGATTTCTCGCTTGGATCCCTCACTCTGGGGACCCCGCTGCCAGGTTGTGAGGACACTCAAGCAACCCCTTAGGGAGGCCCATGTGGAGAGACGAAGGCCTCCTGCCAACGGTCACATGGGTGGGTGACCCTGGAAGTAGGTCCCCCTGATGCCTTCACGCCCTCGGACGCTGCAGCCCTGGTCCACGTTCTGTCTCCAACCTCATGAGAAGCCCTGAGCCAGAGCCACTCAGCTAAGCCACCTCCCAGTGCCTGACCCACACAAACTGAGATAATGAATGTTTGCTGTTTTAAAAGCCACTGAATTTGGGGGTAACTTGTTACGCAGGCTAGATAATGACTCTACAGACTAACCAGAGACTAGGAAACAAAAACTCAAACCAAGAAGCTCGGCACTTACCCGGGCATCTTGGTCAATCAGCTCATAATCAATGACAGAGCCATCTTCTGCTCTTCTACCCTAAAGAGAGGGGAAAAAAAAGAACATTAAATGAGGGATGGTAACAGCTCAGTGGTAGAGCACATGCTTAGCATGCATGAGGTCCTGGGTTCAATCCCCAGTACCTCCATTAAAATATAAATATAAGTAAATATCTAATCACCTCCTCCCACCAAAAAAAAATAAAAATAAAAATGTATATCCTAAAATTGAAAAATGTTATTTTCTCCCAACTCACATAAGTCATTATTTAATTTACTGAATAAACACCCACTTAAAACTTTTCTTCACTTACTGGTACAGTAATTGAGGCAGTGAGTGGGGGGCTGTATCCTCTTTGGTACCCAGTCCTGGGCTAAGCACCTTACAGAATCCACCCCCTTCCCCCTCAAAGAAAGGTAATGATATTTAAGTTCCTTCTCTCGGAGAGCTTCCAGTCCAGATGGAGAAATAAGCATGGGATAAATGGTAAAACAACACAGTGTCTACAGCTCTAAGTAGACGTGAAATGCAAAAGGGAGAAATCTGTCAGGAAGAAGCGTCAGCGGAGTCTAGGGACAGCAGGCTACAGCTGAGGTGAACGGAGAAGGGCGAGTCAGACGAGGCTAGTAAGGGGCAGCGGGAGGGAGCCATCCGCGCAGGAGGGACAGGTGAGCGAGGCGCTGCCCAGCTGAAGCCCAGGTGAGCAGGAGGGAGTCCTAGGGAGGGAGATTAAGTTAGGGAGGGCCAGGGTACAGAGGACTCTGAAAGGCAGCTGAGGGTTTGGATTTGATGCAGCACAAAAGAGTTTTGATCAGGGGAGTAAAATGGTGCAGGTGGATTTCAGAAAGATGGGTGGATGGCGGTGTGGGTGGATGGCGGTGTGCAGGGCCCATGGACGGTAACAGAGCTGGGAGGGCGGAAAGCAGCTGTGACAGTAGTGGAGATGGGGGTGGGCAGGGCACGCTGTGCCAATCAACCACCTGTCATCAGGGTTCCCGGGGAAAATTCCTCTTCCCTCCCCAGGCTCACAGGCATTAAACTGCACACTGGTCAGAACTCAGACACAGAAAGGAAATGCCTTTCACTGCATTAACATATCAACATTAGCAAACAAACAAAGACCTTCTCTCCATGCAAACCGTCACCTGGGCAAACCGTCTCAAAAGAAGTGAAAGCGGGTGAAAGAAACAAGAGGGTCACTTCCCACTGGGTCCCCTGTGACCACAGACAGAGCAAAATGACCTTCCCCAAGTCCCAGGGGACGAGGGCTGGCACATAAATCCAGGCCAGGAGTTGAGAGTCGCCTCCACCTCCTTCAGCCCCAAAGCCCACCTGACCATACGGTTTTGCAGGATAAGAAATCCTATTATACAAAAATGACAACTCGGCAGGGACACTGCAAACCCACTGTCACAAATGCAGCTGGACTTCCTGATGCAGGCACAGAGGACTGAGTTAATTCGCTCCCAAGAATAAAATGAGGTACACAACTTGCCTCGGGAGGAAGCAAGGACAGAGAAATAAACCGGAAACCCACCTTGGCGAGGGCAACCATCAGCTTGCGGAAGTCACCAGATGTGTCGGAAATGATGTCCTTCTCCAGCTCAGTCTTGTACACTTGGAAAACAACACATCTGGTTTTAGGCTTCCCGCCTGCGCAGCCAGCCAGCCACCCATCCCGCTCACCCCCAGCCCACTAAAAGCAGGAACAGCTGTGGCAGCACGGAGATACCTGCCCAAGTGAGGGTGGATTTTCTACAATGATTTTTACCCCATAAAATGAGAACCAGTGTTATTACCACTGACAAGGGACACGGAGAGCAGGACCAGATTACAGATCCTCAAGCTCACCTTTGATCAGTAACCTTTTGGGTAGCTATAACACTGGCCCCCAAACTTCTTAACTCTAAATACTTAGGTGGAACATCAAAAAATTTGGAGGACTAACCACATACACACAATTGTGCTTTATAATCTACTGATTGAGAAAACGCACAATGGCAAAAACTAGTAAGAATTAGAGAGTACTTTTGAATGAATTGGTGCTTTATTATTCAAAATCGCACCTATACGGAAATGTAGTAACATGTGCACATGTAAGCTGCATCATTTACTCCCCCAACACTGCTCAGCGCACAGAGGTCCACATGCCTCTTGCAACAGTGACCCACACTGGAGAGTTGGGGATCTCCTGGGCAGAAAGTGGACAGCACCCAGCATGTGAAATCCTTGTAGGATACTTTCTTTTTATTTTTAATTGAAGTTTAGTTGATTTACAGTGTTGTGTTAGTTCCAGGTGTACAGCAGAGTGATTCAGTTTTACATATAAATGTTCCTTTTCAGATTCTTTTTCATTATAGGTTACTACAAGATATTGAATATAGTTCCCTGTGCTGTACTGTAGGACCTTGTTGTTTATCTATTTTATATATAGTAGTTTGTATCTTGTAGGACACCTTTCTACTTCTCCCCATCAGATCTTTTTTTTTTTTTAAAAAGGAATTTTCTGTACTTTTCCTCCTGTCAATCCTTTCTGTTAGTTCCAGTGGAATGTAATCATCAAATCCCAGGCTGTCAGGAGATGGAGGAGAGGGACCTGGCCCCTGCAAACCCCTGGATGGTCCAGATAGCATTTCTGCCTCTGTGATCCAGGCACCCCATCCTGAACACCAGCCGAGGGAGCCAGGATGGGGGGGGGTGTCATGGAAACTAGGCTGAGAGGGCACATCACAGAAGCCGGGCTACTCACTTTCCTTGTAGACTCTGTTGATTTCCTGCAGCTCCTGGTTGGTCCTGGAGCAGATGATCTCAATGAGGGAGTCCTCATCAGTCCCCAGCCCCTGCGAACCAGGCAGCACAGATGTCAGCAGGGACAGCCCTGGCCACTAGCTCACTTCTCTGCCTCAATCGGGTAAACTGCACACACGGTTTGGCTCTGTAGCGCTCCTTCCTTCATTCCTCCTGAGGGATCGGACTGCATTCCTCAGCACAAGGTAAAGGTGTATTCCGTTCCTTTAGGAAACACTTCACCGGAATGTAAGATGGTTTAACTGATGTGTTTTGTTAGCTCAACTATATTAAAAAATCTTTTTTCCACTATATAGAAATAGTGAAATGGGAAGAGACAGCAATGGAATACACCAAAATGTTCAAAGCAGTTGCCTTCTGGTAATGGGTTTATAAAATGAATAACTGTATCTTCTTCCTATGTTTCTTTATTTTTCAACTTCTCTAATAATCAACCATTACTTTAATAGATGATAAACAATGTTCTTTGTTAAACAATTCTGCTCAGTAATTTAAAATAAAGGAATATAGAGATTTTAGGCTGTCATCTGCAGCCAGCATCATTAGACTGGGGTAAGCTTTTTCTGAGGGAAAGGTATAGATAAGATAAAATTTTTAGCTTTACCTCTTTGAAATGTAAAATTGGGTTAATGTTAAAATTTTCATTCTTGTACTTCCATTTTTGCTTGATTACTATGCACTCTTCAGGCATTTTGGGGAAGCAAAAGGAAATAATGAAGTGGCAAATAAACCTAGACACCAACAGTTTATTAAGGAGTAAGAATTTGATGGGTGATGTATTCAAATTTAATATATACACTTTGGAGCTGCCGTGCCAGATAGCTTGAAAGGACTCAATGAAACATGCATTTCAAAGCTGGCCTCATGATCAAAGTCAAGATTTAATAATCAGGATTCTCTAATACTTGTCTTCCCGAATATGGAAATACCACTTTGAACTAAGTAGAATTACAACTGTCTAAAATGTAAATCAATTATAAGGTGTTAATACAATAAGAAACTTACTTATTCACATGAAAAGTGTGTCAGCTATTAATTAAACTTATTAGAGTTTATATGCCCCTAAAAAAGCGGTTTGTATAATGTAAGTTAAGCCTCAGGTTAATGGTTAATTTTGAATTTTATTCTTCATCTAATCTATGAGCCAAAGCCTCTTCTCCCAGTTTTTAATCATGATTTTTAGGCGTGCTAGCAAAGCCAAAATCTCTTTTCTTCTTAGCAAAAGGTCCGATACAAATAGATTGACGACCAAGCGTCTTCACATATTTTAGGGGCTAGTTTTCCCATCTCAAGGATGACAGAAATACAGTCTAAAGGTAACTCATGCATTGGAAGAAATGCTATATCCTGAGGTAGTTGGAATTTAAAATAGGTATTAGCGGTGTAAGATTTGTTTTCTTCCATCACTGACATACCAGTGTTCATACTGGAGAATTCTCACAGTGTTTTTCCTCTATATTTAAAGGTGACCTTGGCAATTTCAAACTTGGCTCAAGCGTTCCAGACTGTCCACAATCCCGATCACAAGGGCAACATCTACTGCAACATATGGCAGATAGTGCCACTGGTATTGCCAGAAGTCAAAACAGATTTTGTTTTTTAAAGCATAGTTCAGTTAATGTCACTCCAAGCTTTATGGATTTCAGAAGGGTACTCAGCTGCGACAGCTAATGGAAGAGCTGGCACAAGGTCAAAGCTTTAGCAAAGCACCTTTCATTGGGCCCAAGTACATAGATTACAGTGGCGATGGACAGCTCAAACAGGTCCGTTTCAAGTCACTAAGACCTAGTAAAAGATACGAGTAAAATTGCACAAATCACAATTAAATGGATTCTTGGCGAAAATCAGATAAACTGATCTGAAGTGATGATGGTCAGAAGAAACCTGGGAGAGACCGGTGCATCCAGAGCTCCAGAGGTCCCAAGACTGTTTTCAGGGTTCTTTTTATCAAGCAGGATCATTAAGTGTTGTAGACATTTTATCATTCTTAATTATACCTCCCTGCAATACAGCCTAGTTAGGAAACTCAGAGCAAGTCTGCTCAAATAAACTGAGCAGAGCTTGGGCTAAGCTGAAGACTGAAGGAAGAGATTTCAGAGCAAATCTTTCAGCAGCCCTCAGCTATCAACTTCCGGGCCCTGGAAATGCCTGGTGGGAAGCTGCCTGACTCCTGAGATGCTATGTGGGGGAAGGGATGACAACTGAACTGTGACATTAGCTCTGGTGACAGGCTTACAGCTTGGTCTTTTCATAATTCAGAAATGGCGGCATCACAGAAAACACACTCCAGCTCATAATAAAAAAACAGCTTTCCCCTCTATGCTGAAGTTTTACCCAGTTTTACCAGCAGAGGGCAGTGTCAGATTATTCAAACTCACTGGCACACTATGAAAAGGGTTCTTCTATGCTTTGCTGCAACGTGCATTTATTATGGATCTATTACATTCATATAATACTTGATGTTTTAGGTATTCATAAAATTCAGGGCAATTTCCAACGTGGAATTTTTACTATTTAATTTAACCTAAAAATCCATGTTCAAAATAACTTTGCAAAAGGAAAAAAAGATAGTATGTGCTGTGATACTGTGAACTGAACCCAGGTACCACTCACGATCTGAAATCACCCTTTATATGCACTGCGATGTTCAGATTTTCACCGAATATCAGTTGCACAAGGGGACTTAAGAAGGTCAGAAGAAGAAACACCCAAAAGAGCACTGGAAGAATTTTGTTACGCTTCACCTAACAAAAGCTATGAGTTTTACTTTTGCCTTAATATCATAACACATCTTTTTTAAGGAGGAAGTGTAATCAAGGAAGTCGTTTTTCCAAATGGTATTCCAATTGCCCAGGTGCCAAGCAGTAGCAGCTGGTAACTGACTTCTCTGCATCATGAAATTTCTTTACAGTCTTAAAAAAAGTAATTGAAATATTTTTGGTACAAATCCTGAGACTTATAGCTTCAGTTCATTCAAAAAAAAAAAAAGTTCTAAATGAGAATTCAACAAAACTGAAAATCACCTAATTACACTCAGAAAGCTGTAATTCACAAATATTAATGACAGATTTGACAGAGATTGCATCCCACATGTGTTTACCTTCATGGAGGCTTTTAGCTCGGAAGCGTCATACTGAGCAGGTGTTTTCAATAGGCCCAAAATCACTGTCTCCAGGTGGCCGGACAAGGCTGACTTCAGCGCCGATGCAAGCTCCTTCAGAAAAACAGGCAAGAACATGGAAAACGTGGCTGATAACCAATAATCCCTTTAAAACTGGTGAGCAAGACAAAAGTAGAGGGATGAGTTTGTAATTCGGGTTGTGGCTCTTTGACCCCTCTGGGGTCTTGGGTCACAGGATCCCTCACCTGCACTCCCTTCCGCAGACACAAACGTCAGAAACTGAGAGATCAGACCTCGCTCGGACAAAATCCCTTAAAACCCAAGTTGATTTTGCCTTCTCCCCCAGTCGTTAGAAGAAACCTGGAGCATAAGTATGCAGTGCCTCAGAGGGCTGTGGGTGAGTGCACTTTGCAGTACACTTACACTTGCCCGTGGTAACAGCCTTGGGAAGGCAGGGCACTTTGTGCGGTCAAGGCCCCCGCTAAGAAGGAGGTGCTTAGGGTGGGGAGCTTCCAGGGAAGCAGAGTGCCTGTGACCTGCTGATATTCTAAAAGACTTTGTGCAGCTGTGCGAGGGGCAGTTCCTCAAAGTCTCCAGAGGGAACCAGAGGACCCCCCTGCATGGCTGGAAGTGGGTTCCTGAAGCTTTCTTATGCAAAACGCTTCACCTAAGCCGGACAGAACATCTGTTTTCCATACCAAATTGTAATGGGACTAATCCCCCATTCACCCCTTGACTTCCCCGCTGCAAATTATTTCTTAAGGGTTCCCAGGGTCACCATTCAAATCCACAGACAGATTTTAAGTCAGAGGCCTGAGTCCGCACCCAGGTACGCAGACAAATATCCCAACTCAATGCGGCTTTCACAGACGCCTCGTCGGAGATTACATTTCCTACAAATCATGGGCACTGAGCAATGACTAAACCCTCCTGTTGAAATCATTTTTTCTTTTTACTTCTTCCCTCTTCTCTCCTGCTTTCCAGCAGCACTAGTGCCATCTGTGATGTTTAGCCCAGAGAGGTACTCGCGGGCTCTCAGAGGTGATGTGCAGCCTTCTGCAGGGAGGACGATCCCCTCCAGTCATTCAGAAATGTTGAGGACTGAGATAGATCTCAGAAATCAGCTGGCCCAACCCTCTCATCACCTACTTTCGCCTGCTTCCCGGTGTCTGAGGAACACACAGCACTTTGGAGGGGGCTCTAAAAGCAGCGCCTTCCAATTATAGCACCAATTTCCCAACGTGGAACTCTGAGGTTAGGTAAGTCCAAACTCGGCCTCCCCATGACACTGCCCTCTGCCCATTCTTTGCTCACCTCCTCAAATAGCACCTGGGCACCTACCGACTTCTCCCGCTTCTATAATAAACTCCCCATGGGCGTTCAACTTCCTGCTTCTCATGTCAAGCACAGGGTTTTACACTTAGCAAAAAATCCAGAAGTTTTTTAACTTTTTTGGGGGGGGGGGTAATTAGGTTTATTATTTTTTTTAATGGGGGTACTGGGGATTGAACCCAGGACCCTGTGCACACTAAGCACACCCTCTACCAGTGAGCTACACCTGCCCCCTGCCCCGAAATGTTTGATAAATAAAACATACAGAGGATGTTTCCTTCTGTATGAGAAACCTGGCATCTGGCATCTGCTCGAACAAGAAAGAAATGTAAAACCCATCCTCTCTCCCAGCTCCTCCCCACCTCTCCTAGCTGTGCCCAAGCGGTTCAAGCCCTCATCTTGTGGTAAGCCCTGGTCCCTAGTGTTAAAGTACTCTCCAGGACGGGCTCTCTCCTTCATTATGCAAACAACTCGTTGGAAACAATAAGGTTCTGCTTTCAAGATTTCCTTCAGAAAGGATCTCAAGCAGTTTCTGTATCTTTTTGTTAAATATGGTCATTCTCCTTAGCCACATCAAGAGTCAGGTGGGCAGTGAGTGGTCCCCAGCCAGCCCACAGCAGAGCTGTGAGGCCACCAAACCCATCAAGATGTGGCAGTATCTGCCCTCCAGCAGGGTATGTGAGAGCTCTGAGCTCCATCTATCTCACGTGCAATCAAGATCTGGGCTTCTCTGTTTCTGGGTACACTTGTGTCTACACCCAAGTATGTTCCAAGACCACGCTCTGTATGGGACAGCTGAAGGAGCAATTATGGGCACACTGTCCAAAGAGGTGGGCCTTCTGCTCCCCCTGGAACTCAGCTGTCTGCCCACGCACAGATCCCTTTGGGAAACTGGGAGAAATAAAACACTCCCCTCCATGCCTCACTACTGCCGATTGATATGAGTCTAGCTGGAAGAAGAATGTTAATGCCCATGAGATGCAAGAAGCCAGATGCTTTCCCACTTGTGTCTTTTGCAACTATTCTGAGAGGTGGGGGAGGGAGCTACAGGAGGCCTTGACCTGCAACTCCCGGAACCCTGGTGGTTGTGTCAACCCCACGAGCAGAAACGCCTTATCTAGAATCCTTCCAGCTCACCTCCACTGACTACAAGTGAAAGCCGTAAGTCAAACGGGAGCTGCAGGAAGCCACGCTCACTGCACAGTCCAAGAATAAATCAAAAGCTTTTAATAGCAAGTTAAAAATAAAGCCGCTTGTTCTTAAAAATAAAATTCCCTAACACTGTGACACAATAAAGGATGAACCAGTGCTGGGCTGCTCCTTAGCCACGAGTGGACAAGCAAGGGGAAAAGCACTCAAAGAGCCATTAAAGGTGGGAGCGTGGCGCGCTGAAGATAGCCGGGGAGCCAAATGAACTACTAACCAAGCCCGTCGGCTGCAAAGCTCTTAAGAATTCAAGCGTATTTTTTTTAAGAATGACAGGAACATGCCAGGATCAATTCTCAGTGGAAGCTAGTGTCCCAAGATTAAATTAAACACAAGAGCAAGCAGAAGTCATCAAGATGAAATGAGTGGTAACACGCAGAGAACAGCGTGCCCGGCACAAAGTAAGCACTGAGTAAATGACACCTGTCGTTGTCTTTCCTGTTCCTTTCTTCCTTCACCCAGAGCTGCTCCCTCCACACACTCTGGGTTGGAAGAGAGTGTGGTCTTTATGGACGAGCTCCAAGTAGGTGTGAGCTGTGACTCTTACAAGGATGTAAGGGGGAGACCTTGGGTTCCAGAAGCTTCTTGCTGGTAAGAGCCAGAAATCGTGAAAAAAAAAGCAACGGCAGAGGAACTGAAATTCAACAAGGAGTGCCCTCCCCCCTGAACCTGCTGTACCTTTTTGGTCCTTCTCTGGTAGGCGAAGGCAATGTCCTGTCTCTGTTCATTGCTGCGGTTGGTCAAAATGTTGACGATGGTGACCTCATCCACACCTGCGGAGACACAAGTTGTGAACAGTTACTCACCCACATGCTCTGGTCCTTTGGGTTCACATAGGAGGTTTTAAGCTTTTTTTTCAACCTGAAACGTATGTACTGTTCCCTAAACTGAAATACCAAGACATCGAGATGTGTTCTCTGTCAGCACCCTCCACCCAACATGCATGCCCTCTTTGTTTGTTTGTTTCCTGAAAGCCTCAAACCTCCAGCCTATATAGACCTTTTAAATATCTATATTAACCAAACAAACCAACAAAAACTATTTTATTCATAAATTGGTTTCTGGCATCAACAGTAGGAGGTGCATTTGTGGGGCCTTGGCAGTCAGATGGAACAACAAAGATTTAGGAAGATTTTAAATGAAGGTCCCTAAATTGCCATTTAACTGAGGATTTAATAGACAGTAACTGCAACCTGAATTAATAGAGACAATTATTTATATTTATTGCAGGATTATGACTATATGAGCAGCTAGGTATAATTTCTATAATTATAGAAACTGTCATGACAAATGAGCCAGATTTAATATGGCAGTCGTATTTTAATAGCATAATTGATTAATACAATCATACTTATTGAAGACTAAATTGTTTTGTAAGGAAAATAAACGTTCCACTGCTTTTAATCTTCAATAGGCAATTTTAATAATCAATTTTATAACTTTATTAAAAAGAGTAAGTGTTTTAATCTAAATTAAATCTAAATGGGGAGTTCTGAAGTGCCACCAAAATAGTTTAGTGCCTGTTTTAATTGGAACATGTGTATTTACAAAGATAAGCAATGCTTTCTGGTATCTGGAAGTTTCCAATTTTATATCAGAAATACTCCTAACATGCCATTTAACTTAAGAAAGCACGGTTTTAAGAATTCAGAAAGTGAAAGGTCTCTCTCTTGACTGATTATGAACTTTGTTTAATAAAAGGCAGAGTCTTTGCCATAACTGGGTAGGTAATTCTTGGGCGAGACAGCAGAGTGGCTGAGCTGACAAGGTCACATGCAAACTGCAAGCAGCCTGGCCTAAAGGAAATCAGGAATTTCAAAGCAACAGAAAGGTCAGATCTGTAATTCTCTGAGGCAGAGGCAAAGAGCAGACTGGCGAAGAAGGGATTCTAAACTCTCAAGTGTGTTAGAAAGATCAAAAAGCAGAAAGTTAGAATTTCTGGGTATAAAAATAAATAACATTTATTTTTGCATTTGTATACTCATTTTGAAGTGAATTCACACCGGTATGATAATTGCCTTAGCTGCAGGATTTATACCTTTAGCTTCAATTTTCAGAGTAGCCAGCATCAAGGCAGAAACCCAATGAGATTGTTTCAAATATGCTTATTTCAGCATTGTATATAATATCAAAAATAAAGGGGAAAATGTCTAATAAAAGATTGATTAAATGTTTTTGACTATATAAAGGGATACTATACGGACATTTTATATGATGGTGTAAGGTATTAACCGACGTGGGAAAATGTTCACAATATACCGTTGATTAAAAAAACAGGTTGCAAAACAGTATGCCCAGTGTAACCTGATTATTGTGAAACGCACGCTCACATATAAGAAAACATGTAGACGTCTTTATATCAAAACTGTAATAGTGATCACCTGAGTGGTAGGATTATAGATAATTTCAAACTTTCTTCCTTTTGATTATCTATAGTTTCCAAATTCACCATAATGAGCATTAAACTGCGTGGTTGTTTTTTTAATGTACACCATGAATGACATATAATCACTGATCCAGAATCAACTAGTGACTTCACCACACGAGATTCCTAGCATGGTTCCAAATACTTTAGTTAGAATCAAACACAGTACGCATGGTAGCTAGGAACTGTATTTACATCATTCTCTTCCATTTCCAAGACGTCCCAGCACACATCATCTTCCCTAACCCTCACAACAACCCAGCAGGGGCACCTATGTCTCTTCCCAGTTCATAGATGGGGAAGCGGAAGCTCCGAGACTGGGTCCAGCTCTGCCACTGTCACCTGGGGAAGCACCCGCCCCCCTGGGTCTCAGTGTCTACATCCGCATGAGGAAGGGACTGGAACAAAGACCTTCGGTTCTGCTTCCACGACACACTAACACATGAAATCAGCTTTAACTTCTGTTTAGCTTCCAAGAGGTACGGGCGGGAGAGATTTATTCACTGACTCGTTAAGGTTTACAAGGCTACTTTAGCCAACGTGTCTGGGTGCGTGGGCATGCGTGCTTACCCTCCCAGGTGTGTTCACCTCCGTGCTCGCTCGCTGCCTCTCTAAATACTCCATGGCTCTAACTTTAATTAGGAAAACCACTTGTTTATAAACGTGTTACTTCTTTATACTTAATTTTCTTTCCCAAATCTGAAAATGCGGGAGAACAACAACAAAATACAATTGTATCCTCTAACCTCAACTTGAATATTTCCTGAAACCACTTTTGAGGCTGCTAACCTGAACGCATGCCAAGAACACTGACCCATAAAAAAATTATTATCCCTTGGAAACAAATGCAAAGTTTATATCTGTGTCAGCATGTGGTCCTGGGCCTACCTGAATGAGACTCACATGAAGCACTTACTAAAAACACAGCCCCCTGGGCCCCACTGAGATCTAATGAAAGACTCTCGTGGCCTTTGGACCTGGGAAGTAATATTTCAACCAGCTTCCTGGTGATTCTTTGAGAATCACCGATAGAGATGGGTAGGCATGGGTGGGGACTGGAAACGTCGCTGGAAATCTGCGTGTGCCTAAGACTGTTAAGTTGCTTCTACCAACTGCTTCTTTGGGGTGCAAGGTCAACTACAGTTTTAGGAGAAGAAACGCTTTCCTTTGTTCAAGCAATCCAGCTAAGAAATAACACCTGAAAAGAGCTCGCTCCACAAACTTCAGTGCAGTCCCATGCTCTGAGTCAATGAAACAACTCTTAGCAATCAGACAATAAACCTTTCTGTTCATAGCAGCTAAGCGTCCAGCCAACAGAGTTGGAATTCAATCCAATTATTGGAAATCCCCATAAAGAGCCCAGGTGGTTAACCTGAATCTCACCTAAGAGGCAGCGACAACTATCACCTGAAGGGATCTAAGTGTATTTTACCTAAATTATTTACCAAGCAAACAGCCTGCTGTGTTGTAGCATCCAGCATGCTGGGACCCCTTACCAGTGAAGGATTGACTGCATTACACAAATGCTACTGCCAGAAACTACCAAGAAATTAAGTGGAGGTTATTTCTGCCAGGGGAAGCCCCCTCCCCCGTCGGAGAACCTCAGCTACATCAGCTATTTCTCCCATACCACTGTCTGCAAGTTTCAAATTGAACCAGAAAGAGAGAAAAATCCCGGAGCTCAGGATCAGCTGCCTAGTCCAAGCCTCTTAAGGCACGTCCTGTGTCAAACACCAGAACGCACACAGCTGCCAGTGGGATTTAACCATCTTATCTTTAGACCACTGCTGCTTCCTCTCGACCTGCGATCATAATTGGTGAGACAGTTTATTCCTGCGGAAAACAGTTCAGTGAGGGTTGAAGCTGCGAGGGTCAGCTGGTTACTCCCTGCTCTGAAGGATGAGGACTGAACGCTCAGCCAGCGACGTCAGCACAATCACTTGTCCACACATGCACCACGAGTGCCAGGGCACCGGAAGGCTTTCCATGGAATAAACGTAACGTGGATGCAGACGCCCAGCAGACAAGGCTGGGCCTCTCTGGTTTGATACCTTCCCATCTCTCAGGGCCGTGCCAAGGGAAGCGTCTGCCAAGGGGAAGAGCCTCGGGGCGAAAAGAAACCATATGGGTGGAGCAGAAGCATAAAGAGAAAAACAGCAAACCTGAATAATGCTTCGTTCCCCATCCCATTCCCCTTGTGCTTGATATGGATGGCTACAAAGTGATCTAAGCCAAGGCTCACACTGGGAATTGGGAGATGCGGGTGGGGGAGCCCACAGAATGTGGGGGAGAACGCGATAAATTCTGTGAGCCACGCAGATTTTTTAAAATATCTTTCAGAACTAATAGAAGTTCAGATTTTCAAGACTGGTGAGGAATTAAGACACCAATTTATTTGGCTCCTGATGGGAAATAGCATAATAAAGGTTTTAAGCATTTACTCCTTGAATGAAAATGGCTAATCATATCAGCTAACTACAAAAACGTTTCCCACACTGGAAGCTAGGGCATCGGAAAACCCAGCCCCTGTTCTCAGTGCCGGTCACCTGAAGCAACGGCTCTGGCAAGGGACGCCAAAGGAAAACACGGCTGACTGCAGGGCTCAAGCAGAAAACTCGGAATCGAGGGTCCCTTAAACCATCAGCCATATTTTTAAAATAAAGACTTGCAGTCTAAAATAATGGTTGAATCCAAACCCACAGAGTCAGCCTCCTGGAGTTTCCTCTGCGGGTAGAAGCCCCAAGTCAGCACCACATCTGGCATTCCACGGAAAATGTGCATCCTTATTGTCCATGGCAAGGAACCAAGAGGCCATTCTGAACAGGATGCTGACTCACATCTGCCAAGACACACTGACTGCACAGAGAAAACAGATCTCATTTTGTTTGATAAAGGACTCAGGAGGCCCTCAGGGCAGGGCTGACTGGTTAGAAAATAAAGGAAAACTGCCCAGATCTGCTCCTTATCTAGATCATAGGAAAAGCCATGGCTAAGATTACTGGGCATATCAGTATCAACCCTCAGAAATCCTCTTTAAGACAAGGTCAAAGGAGGCAGGTCACAGGGAGAGGAGGCCACAGACTCATGGGTTTTATTTTATTATAATAGCACCAACAATTCCCTGCATACCTACTATGTGCCAGGCATTTTACAAGGTGCTTTATACAAACCTCTCATGCCATCTTTGCCACATCTGTGTGTGGTGGGTGTCACTGTCACCCCCACCGTACGGAGGAGGAGGCCAATGCTTGTGGAAGGCAGGGACTCACCCAAGGTCACAAAAGCGAGTCACCTGCAGAGCTGGGATGCAAACCAGGCTTACTGCACTGGGCTCGTCTGCCTCCCATTGCAGAACATTACCCCAAACTTGAAAATCAGGCAAAAGGAAAAGAGCCTGTCCTCCCAGTGTGGCCACAGGCCCACCGTCACTGTTTCTGCAGGACACGCCCTCACTCAGCTTGCCCCTCACGGGCTCTGTGGGGTTACGTGTTATCTTGTAGATTTGGGTCCAGGTGGAAGGATAACCCCAAAGGTTATGGCTTTAGTGCCCTGAAGGACATTAAGGCCTTGGATCCAGCCCAGCAACCTTCTGCCAACATACTTTTCTCACTGCCCATAAACACCCCGTCTTCAAAGCTCCCTTTGAACCAGCTTGATCTCAATGAGTCAAATAAACGTTTGATACGTGTTTACCCTGTATCTGTATGAGTCATGTTTGTACCTTTTTGAAATCACAATTTGCTATTTCTTTATACCACACTCCTCTAACCAGTTGCTAAAAAGGATTTGGGTCAGTAATATGTATGCATGTCTACACAACTGGACTTAACTATCCAGCATGTCCGAACGCACACACATTTAACAATCTGTGGGCAGTGATTCAACACCCGGTAACAATGAATGGCCACTGAAGAAATAACCTACCTGAGGTTTTTTCAGCAGAAAGAGCTGTCTTCTGGAAACAGCCTTTCATAACTTAGTGGGGGGGGGGGGGACAGTCCCTCCCAACAAGCCTGATATGCCAACAAGAGCGATGGCAGGCACAGAGAAGCACAGGCATGCCCTGCTGCCCCAAAGTACCCTTCCCACCGTCTGCCATGGTGCTGCCTGGCCTAGAAGTCCTGCCCTGGGAGTCACACCTCTGGGTCACTCAGAAGTGAGCATTCTGCCTGCAAGGGTCTCACAAGGAGCTGGATGTCCAGGTGAGCGGCAGATGCAAAAGGGAGGCATGTGGATAAGGGACAATGACAGCTGTGTTCTGCAAACTTTGTGGGACTCAGAACTGTATGATCTGGGGAACGCTGGGAACCTCCCCATGCCTCGGTTTCTCATCCTGTACAACAGAGATCATGAGAATCCTTATTTACAGGGATGCGGAAAGGACTGGCTGAGTCAACGACTGGGAACGTGTCTACCACCTTCTCAGCTTCTCTGCTGCAACCCTGGCTCTTGCCTGCATTTGGGTTTTGGCCTATGAAAATACAGGGCATAGAGAAAGTGGGGAACACTTTAGCCACGAGAACACGTGAGATTCCTACTCTAGTTTTATGATACACCCCAGCAGCTGCCTGAGACACGGGACAGAAAATAGCAGGGCTCAGGGTGGGAGGAGACTGGGGAGCTGGGCGCCCCTCCCAAGTACAGCACAGCCGAGGACACGGGTCTGACTCTGGGAAAGTGTAGTTTAGCTAAGTGCCGAAGAAGAGGGTTGGGGCCAGACATCCTAATGTCTTCTTTTTCCATTTTTCTCTGGTCTCAAATCAGCTGAGTCTCTTAGAAAGGATTTAAGTACCATCTCTTTGGTAATCCCACTGGATACTTCAGTGATCTACAATCCTGTCTGCCTTCCTTGTATAATTATATTTCTGAGATATTCTACGGGACCAGCAGGAAAACACAGAGGCCACCACTCAAGATCCAAACTAAATGTAATTGTAAATGAAGGATTATGCATAAAATCCAAGCACCACTGTGTGCCCCATTGCACTATCAGCCTCCCAAGAGGGAAAGTAAAAAACCTGAAAAGATGAAGGAAAAACCAGCACAGCCACCCATGAACTCAGCTGACCAGTGAACAAGTTACTATTTATTGTCTCAACACCGCCGACGCCACTTAAGAAGGTGGTGACTCCCGTCGTCCCCGGGGGCCACCAGAATTTGGATTTCCTCATGGAAAAGAGGTAACCATTTTCACGAAAAAGAGCTGAGAGGCAGGCAGCAACAGCTGATCCTTACAATCAGAAAAGCATCAGGTGTATATCTGTTAATCCCAGACTCCTGATTTACCCACCCTACTCAGCCCTTTCCCCTTTGGTAACTGTAAGTTTGTTTTCTGTGTCTGAATTTGTTTTGTAAATAATACTGGGGGCTTTGGGGGCGGGTAGGGAGTTATTTATTTATACATGCAGGTACTGGGGATGAACCCAGGACCTCATGCATGCTAAGCACACACTCTACCACTGAGCTATTCCCTCCCCAAGGTAAGTGATATAGTAAATTAACTGTAGGAACATTAAAAGAAAGAAAGAAAAGCATCAGACTCTTTTAACCATGTTTCACAGGCTTCTTGGCTCGAGTTTGGCATCTATGTACCTGTGTAGACAATGATCATTTTGAAGAACATCGGAAAATCTATGCTCAGGGAAAAGGGGGCTGTGACTCAGCACAGGTCCCTCCCTGTTCCCAGCAGGGCTGTAAGATGAGAACTCAGTCTGAAGTAAACCTGAGCGCAGAAGGCAAAGGCCTCCCCCAACGGGAAGGTTCTGTTCCCTCCTGTCCCCTTCCGGGAGGGTGAGAGGGCCCCGGGGTACGTGAGTCACAAGGCATGCTCTCACTCAGACTGGGGGCGGTTCTGGTTGGTTTGGGCCCTAACCTCCCACCGCCTCCTCTAGGAGAGAAGCTTCCGGTGTCTTCAAGAGAATGCATTCCTAACTGCTGTCTCGGCTGAATGAACGCACCTCCAGGTGCGCAGGTGAAACCAAAGATACCCTGGCTTGCTCCCCCACTGCCAAGGGAGGCCAGTCTTTCGGCCACGCGGGAAGTCTTACGCGGCTCCATTTAAAAAGTGTGAGAAGAAAATAAGTGCAAAAACTTGCTGCAGTGATGCTTCTATACTTGTGCTTCTAAGAAGGGGGTGGAAATCACCCGCTTTTGCATCCCTTCCGGAGAACACAAATACTGCTAAAATCAAAACTGGCAATAATAATAGGGCAACTCATTACCCTCCCCTTCCAGGGAGAGAGACCAAAGCTGTGCCAGTTTATTGGCACTTACACTAACTCTGGGGTTGTGCTGCTTCTAATTACAATCTATTTTATGTAGTCTAGATTCATCCTTTTCTAATTTAGCTGACTTTCCTTTCTAGTTATTTGGGCCCATATGGTAAACCATGCACAGCTGTGTTGTACACTCTGCAGTATATATTTAACCCAAGGCCAATCTAGACCAAGAGACTCCTACAGGTTTAAGGCTCAGAAACCTCTTGTTACTTTTGCATGGCTTTATTCAGTTTCTAACTAGACATTAATTAAGGTAAGTAATTGTAGAGTCTACCTCAAGCCAGAGCATACACAAAACAATCCTTCATTGGCTTAGGTGACACACTCAGGGAATACTGAGATCCCTTCAAACCAGAAACAAAGCTGATTTACGAGCGTGAGCTAAGTTCACGCTGGAAAAAGGATCAAAGTTCACTAGGGGACTGTTATCCTTGTGGACACAGTCCAGATTCCGGAACTGCCTTTTGCTGCCTTGTCTTGCCAGCCACGTATACCCACTCCACACTCACCTGTACACTCTGGATCTGTGTACATTTTGACTACGATCTGGGTTAAGGATGTACCTTCTCACACAGTCCCCAGAGGCCTGGGCATTAGAAAAGGTTAATGAAATAAAGTCCTTGCCCTTAAGAAGCTCACATTCTGGTGGGAGAGACAAATCCACATATAAATAACTATAACACAATGTGACAAGAGCTATAAATGAGATGTGAAGCATTAGGAGACACAGACCCAGGAATGATTGCTTCTGCCTCCACAGAGAACGTTTGGAGAAGAGGCCGTGCACGGGCTCAGGCTGAGACGTGAGCGCGAACCGCCCCTAGGTTAGAGGTGGGCGGTGGGCGGTGGGCGACACTCCCGCTGCAGGGGGGCTGCACACTCCCGCCAGAGCAAAGGCTCTGTCTGGGCCACCAAACAGCCTGGAGATGAGGCTAGAAAGAGAATCTGCAATGGATAAGGCAAGGGGGCCCATTAGGAAGGGACAGATGCCCTAACAGCCCAGGTGAGAGAGAAGGGCAGCAGGGAGGGACGGGTAAGAGCTGCTTCAGGGCTTCTGACCAGTCTAGGCAGCACCAGCACATGGATCTCACCCAGGGCTGCCCCGCCTTCTAGACCTCCCCGCTCCACGCTTGCCTGTTTACAGTCCTTTTGTTTAACAGCAACTGAGTACCCCCCACCACAGGGTTCTTGCTCCAGCTGTCCTTCCCGAGAGCACTCGGACAGCAGGGAAGTGGGTGTACATCAGGCGGGGCAGGTTATGCCCAGCACGCTCTGCACTTGGCGCACGCGCACGCGCGCACATGGGCTACTCCATGGGGGGAGGGAGGGCGCCCAGAGAGCCATCTTCTCATGATTCTTTGGCTTTTGTATCAGCACTTGAGGTTTCTCTTTGTTTCCTTTGATGTCAAGGAAACACCAATTACTCTGCTTTGTGTTCTCCGTGAAAAGGGTTTGAGGTGGTAGCGAGGTTAAGGTGTGGCACGAGCTTCTTAATTACACTTGAGGTGGAAGGCATTCTCAAGGGGGAAGATAAGATCTTTAGCTCAATTTTTTGTAGTGCTAGTATCTAAAAAGATCAAGGAGAAGGTGAAAGAAACACAAGGAATGTGACTTTGCCAACTACAGCTGACACTTGAACAACTCGGGTTAGGGGTTCTGAACCCTCCACCCAGTCGAAAACCCCCCATACAAATTTATAGTCAGCCCTCCAGACACGACATTCTTCTGCATTCCCTGGTTCCTCCACATCCGCGGGTTCAACCCACACTGGACCGTGTAGTACTGTAGTATTTACTTCTGAAAAAAGTCCACGTGTAAGTGAACCCATACAGTTCAAACCCCAAGCTGTTCAAGGGTCAACTGTAATGACTTCCTTTTTGTTTTTAATTAGGTTTTCTGCCTTCCGTTATGAAGGTAATCACTGTCATAGGAGAAAATTTGGAAAATACAGAATATACTGAAAGCACAAGAAAAGAATCAACGCCTATATAAAAGAATTACCCATAATTCTATGTATCAGTTAATAATGCCTTTTTGTTTGTTTTTGACATGAAAAAAGCTGTTGGGGTGTGATCATACTGCATACACTGCTCTATGTACATTTTCTATGCAACTGACAAATTTAAGGTGAAAAAATGTTAAAAATGAGTGTTCTAAAATTAATTCTGTTGATGGTTGCACAACTCTGAATACACTAAAAAACACTGCAATGTGCATATTCTACAGGTTAACTGTATGGTATGTAAATTATATCAATAACAATGTATAAAAACCATTGATAAACTTTATTTTTCACGTGTCTGTGACATACTACAGACATTCTAGGTAATATAAACAGTTACCATAATCTACCAAGTTACCCTCAACTAGAAGACGGATCTGGGCTTGTCCCTATTATAACCAATGCTGATGTTAACATCTCTGGTACACTGAGCTCTGCAGGGATGTTCTTTCTTCTCAAGAGTTTCCTAGAAGGATTTAAGGTTCTAAATATACTGACAATTTAGAAACAAGTTTAAAGGACCAACAGACTTAACTCAAGAAAATTTACTGTTCTCTAAAATCACTAGGCACCAAAAATAAATCAGTAAATAAAAAGTAGTCCCACATTGTGCTGTACACCAGAAACTGACACATTGGAACTGACTATACTTCAATCCAAAAAATTAAATAAATAAATAAATAGTAGTCCTAAGCAGGACTCACTGGGTATTCAGTCTAGAAAAGACGACAACAGGGGACCTAAAGTTAGACCCACAAATATGACACGTATCTGATATCCATAGAATCACAGCTAGAAAATGTTTCCATGCCCCAAAATAACTTATGGCAAAGAAAGAATTCCAATCCTGGCAGGCAGGTGGCATTGCATTGCACTGGGATGCTTAAGAACATACACAGACCTGGGGCTGGACAAAGCCCTGTTCAAACCCCAGTTTGGACCAAAGCCAAGAGACCTGGAGCATATTAATCCTACACTGTTGGGGATGATAGCACAGTACATCAGAGGGTTAATCTGAGTTCACCAGGATGAATGTTCTAGAGTGCTTGGTGCCACTCAGCTCATAATGAGTAGCACTCAGGAAGCAGCTGAAACCCAATCAAAAAAATGGGCAGAAGACCTAAAGAGACATTTCTCCAAAGAACACTGTCGAATGAAATAAAATGCACAACCTGGAAGCTAAGAGTTATGTTTTATTCAGCGGATTTTCTTAGGACTCGAGCCTGGGACACAGCATCTCAGATCGCTCTAAGAAGCTGTTCCAAAGTGGCAAGGTAGAAGCCAGGATATGTGAGTTTTTGCAACAAAGACCAGGTAGTCAGAACATCAAAAGATTACTATTAACTAAAGAAAACCAGACACCTCAAGTTAAGGAATTTAGCACTTTTCTACATATGGGAAGGAGCAAAAGTCTGGGCTCATGGAAATCATTCCTTTGATGTGCACCCCACCATCTAGGGCCAGTGTCCCTGTTCATTCACATCCTGAGTTCCCTCAAGATGCACCACTAGGGGTGGCTGCAGAGGCCGGCTGCCTGCTTGTCTGCATCCTGAGCTCCCTCCACTGTCAGGGGTGGGTGGCGGAAGTGGCTGATACTTGATGGCCACAGCATCCTTTATACTGACATGGCTGGCGATATTTTTCATTCGCAAGACCTACAGATGGCCAACAGGCACATGAAAAGATGCTCAACATGACTAATTATTAAGGAAATGCAAGTCAAAACCTTGATGAGGTAACACTTCTTACTAGTCAGAAGGGCCATTATCAGAAAGTCTACAAATAACAAATGCTAGAGAAGGTGTGGAGAGAAGGGAACTCTCCTACACTATTGCTGGAAATGTAAATTGGTGCAGCTACTACAGAAAACAGTATGGTAGTTCCTTAATAAACTAAAAATAGAGCTACCATATGATCCAGCAATCCCACTCCTGGGCATATATCCGGAAAAGATGAAAACTCTAATTCGTAAAGATACATGCACCCCAATGTTCACAGCAGCACACTATTTACAACAGCCAAGACATGGAAACAACCCAACTGCCCATCAACAGACAACTGGTTTAAGAAGATGTGCTGTATACCTGTAAATAAATATTATTCAGCCATAAAAAAAAGAATGAAATATTGCCATTTGCAGCAACATACATGGACCCGGAGATTATCATACTAAGTGAACTCAGTCAGTCAGAGGAAATAAATATTAAATGATATCACTTTTATGCGGGATCTAAAAAGTAAAACAAATGAATCTGTATACAAAACAGAAACAGATTCAGACACATAGAAAATGAACTTACGGTTTACCAAAGGGGAAAGGGAAGGAGGGAGGAATAAATTGGGAGTATACATTACGATACATAAAATAGACAAGCAACAAGTATTTACTGTAAAGAACAGGGAACTATATTCAATATCTTATAATAATCTATAATGCATAATAATCTGAAAATATATATATTAAAAACTGAATCACTTTGCTGTACAAGTGAAACTAACACAATATTGTGAATCAACTATACTTCAATTGAAAACAAAAGTAGCTGGTGGTGTCAGCTGCTTTTGACCAGAATGCAGGAAACTACAATGTTTTTCTACTAACTCAGAAAGGGCCTGAAGGTATTTTTACAACCACGGGAGTTTCAGCTGTTACCAGAGTTCATTTGCGCAATCTTTACATTCCAGTGTGCTAAAAGCATTCTCATGCAGGGATAAAAGCAGCCTTTGTCTCAGGCTTGTAAAAGGCACCATCTTGGTCAGATGCGTTAACTGTTCAACTTCGATGTGTTTCTACAATGGCTTGTGGAACACATTCTGAGACCTATCTGTACGCCAGGTGGGAACTGTGATTAGCCCCCCTTTATAGTAAGGAAGCTGAGGCCTAACGCAGTTGACTGTCTCCCCAGAGTCAGAAGGCTAGTGACTGACCTGGTGGTGGAGCTACGATTTGAATACACAACTGCACGCACTTTCATCCCTGAGGCCCCGCTGAGTAGGACTGACTGCAGTGAGATAAGCCCTGCAGACTTCAGTTTCATTTTCTGATTAGTGACTTCCTGATGTTCAAGCCCGTCCTTTGACAAGTAGGGTCACGTAAAAGCACCAAAGAAGATGACTTTTTTTTAACGCCTAGTGTGGATGCTTCCTTATTCCCTCTTAGGTTATCCAGGCAGCCGTTCTGGGAGGTGCCCACAGGGTCCCTATGGAAACGATGGTGGCTTTGAAGTCGATCTTGGAAACCTCATGGTTAGAACCACAGGACAGAAAGGATCTTTCTACTCGCCTTCCTCTCCCTGGAAACACAGTCACCAGCTCCTCCAAGGGTTTTAGGAAAGGTGACCACCGTAATTTAACCTTATTGCAAAATAAGACAATTCTGAAAGTGAAAGGGGCACACTCAGTAGAAGTGCAGGCGTCACAGGGACACACGGTCAGCCTAGTTTTAGGTCCCCAGGTCACCCTGGTTGAGGTCCCCAGTCTGCCAGGAACCTGTACGTGGACGGCACGAGCGTGCCAGTGAAAACACTCACCATCCTCACGTCCCACAGCTCGTCAGCTGGGGATGAACCAGCAGCTGCTCAGGCTGCTGTCACGTCTGCGTCTCCATCTAGCTTCACAGTGAAAGGAAGTGCTTTGTCCAAAAGGGGAAAAGAGTGTGGTGAATCACAAGCATCACCACCATCATCATGTTTCCAGGGATCTGGGGCTGGGGCAACCCCAAAGACACATGCTTCGTTAACAGAAGCCAAAAATGTCTGCACATTGGCTTTTGTAGACACAGAAAACAGCATGATGACCTAGACAGGTCCTTGCTTGACTCTACCCAATTAAATGCTTTCTCTGCTTTATTTCAGAACGGAGGCTTCTCTGCCTCCTGATCCTCCTGCTCATCCTAGAACTGGAGGAAACACAGTCATCCCCACAGCTCTTCAAATTCGAGCTCTGGGCCAAAGGAGTGGCGTGACTTGCAGGGTTAAAAAAAAATTCTGAATTTTTCGCTCATTAGATCAATCTAAGAGCCAAGCAGTAAAATGTTCCCAGCATTTTTTCCAACAAGTGTAATGAAATTCAAGGGGATTGAGGACCAAAAAGAGGTCCTCAGGGATCACCATGATGAACTTCTTCCTTCTAGGAGGGGCACTGAGGCTTCTAAGTGAAGAGCTGAGCCCAAAGCACACACCCAGGGGGTCAGACCTCCTGATGCTTAGCTAAGACCTATTTCCAGGTCACAATGCTAACTGGCTGATTTAGACTCTCATGTCTGAAATATTTCTCTCTCTAAAGAGAGGAGGGAGGGAGGGAGAGAAGGAAGGAAGGAGGGAAGGATGGGATGGGGTGGATTCAGACCACGCCATTAAAGCTCGACAATTTCAAATGACCAGTGCATGAAGATTCAAGAAAAAGACTTAAAACGCCTGCCGGGGGAGGACAAATGTCTGGCCTACCTTTGGTCTTGATGGCCGTTTCGATGTTCAGAGCATCCCGCTCAGCGTCAAAGTTGGTGTACGCTTTGACTGACCCGTACGCACTTGCGGGTGTGGAGTGCTGAGGTGAAAAGACAAACATACTCAAATATCACACACACTTAAAATTCTCTTGTTGAAATATCGATTCCTAAAATAGATTTTTTTCCCTATTGTTTCTTTTCATCATTTACATCATCTTAGGCCAGGTAACTCGGGAAGTATTAACACGCTGTCACATGTAGGAGAAGAAATTTCCGTGTTTCTCAGGAGAATTCTTCAAAGGCTCAGCTAGTCTAGGATCTGGTGTATCTACTCCTATTTTTCATCTTACTTTTTCATGCAAGCTTAAAAGCAGACAACGCAAAGCTGGGCACTTGAAACCACCCATTTCTTTGGGGAAGGCTTTGAAGAGCATTAAAATGGGCTGGCAACAATTTGAAACAAGCTGGAAATGTGGAAATGCCTGATTGACAAGTGTGTTTAGCCAAGTTTTGCTACAGGCATGTGAATTTCCAATGGGTCTGTATCGCTGAGCTCACAATTCTTTAAAAAGCAAATGTAAAACGCCTGCCTGCTTATCTCGGACTATCAGATTAAGGGAGGGAAGCGGCTTCCTCCTCTGCCCTCTACTTCGGCCACCATTGTGCCACCCAGGTGGTCAGGCCACATGGCCCACATCCTCTTGTTGGCCTCTTGTCAGCCAAGTCCCGCCTCCTGTCTCTTGTGTCCGTACCCCCCCACTGCTGTCTTTAACAGGAACCTCTCTGCCTACCACTCTTCCTAGCATCTTTTTTTCTCATTGCCTTTAAGCCATGCCTCTTCCTTTCCAATGTTTTTCAAAGCCCATTACCCTTCCAGATCTGAAGGATCTACCCACCCCCACGATAATGTGCTCCCACATCTGTGCTCCTTTCCGAAGTGTTAACGTCTCTCCTTTGGAATGTTCTTACGGCTTTCCTTTTCCCTGCTATCCAGTCCCAAAGCAAAGGACAAACAGGACTGACAATGTTCTTTAGATTGGCTGATGGCCAGTGGAGCCATCCGCCACAGCCTCTCCTTCAATGTCAAGGCTCCCTACCCCCACTTCCTCCCAGTATATATTTCCCATCACATCATGACTTTGCCATGGCTCAGTATCTGGGAAAAGTTGAGACTGAGTTGCCCTGACTTTACCTCTCCACCCACAGGCATCACATCTCGAGGCACCCCAGCACTTAGAGCAGTGAGGTTGCACAGGTTAAAAACTAAGATGCCTTCCTCCCAAGTGTCTCCCAGGACAAGGCACAAAGTTCTAAGTTCAGGACTGGACGAAATGTTTCAAAATGTACTTGTGACCACCTTGGCCAAAAAGTAAATCCAGTTAATATTTATAGCTCTGAAACACAGTGGATGACCAGGGTGTTTTCTGTATAATTTCACTACTTAAACTTTCCTGGAGGACTAGCTCAGTGGAAATGGAGCACACATCCAGGAAAAGATATTCTAAAATACTTACTGCATTGGCCACGGTGGCTACAAAATGTGGATGGAAATTGAAGGGGACACATTTTCCTATTTATTAAAACACCATCAATCACTTACAAAGGCAGGCAGTCTGCTCACTGAGCCAGATCACATATGGTTTCATTTACCGGTACTATGTTGTCTTATGCCAAAAACAACAGTGAGTAGGGAAAAGTTTTGCATAATTTTATAGTATCTCTGGAAACAAAATTAAATGGGCAATTGAAACTATTACCTGTAAAATCCATTTGTCTGAAAATCAAATTATGGAGGCAAAAGTTTTGTTTCTTTTTCCTCAAAGTATTGGGGAATACTAGACATTTTCTATTGCTGTCCCATCTCTCCACACAGGGAAACACATCATACTGGAGTAACTTCAAAGGCCACCTGAAAAGCCCTCTTGTAAAACTCGATACTAAAAATGATCTAATGATCTGATCCATTAAGAAAAAAACGTATGCAGCTCTTGGACTTGTCTGGACCTCAACATGCAGCTTACAGGGTTGCCAACAGTGTGCACAAGTTCCAAGGGGAAGATGAAAACGATGTAGGCTTTATACTCCATACAACCTGCACTCACAGACGTCATCTATCTGAACAGTGTAATGGGAAGCACCAGAGACAGAGTTCTGCACCACCTGACCCAAGCTGCTGCTCACCCACTTGAAGTGCTTTATATTTTAATTTCCGGGAGAGCACATTCTGAAATATTTGCAGGATTTATGCCTACAAACCAGTGTCACTACTGAGCTTTCATAAAAACCACTTCTGCCAAGATGATGTGAGAGATGTATGGTATTACTAGATACTTTACATATTCAGAATTTATATTATACTTGATTACTAAAGCCATTTGCAGTGACTTATTAATTTTGCATATAGCTTTTAAAGATTTTAACTGTAAAACAAAAAAAGCAAATACAGCAGAATTTCCAGGTTCCTATGAAAGACAATTAAATTTATTTCTGAGCTCCCTGATAGTCAAAGCAAAAAAGGAAATACGAATTATAATACTTTCATTATTTGGCTTAAAAAAAAAAAAAAAAAAAAGGTCCTAGTTCTTTTGGAGAAAAGCTTTCCCAGGAGCTAAATTTTTAAGAAGTCCTTGTCTGGAATAACACCCTGGACACCAAAAGAAGTCCAAAACATGCAGGATCCTTTTCAATATGGTTGTAGCTCATGCCAACCATTAATAAAATCCCAGGGCATGACGTTAAAAGTCACGTATCATTGTAACAATTACTACTACTGACATGTTAAGTACATAGCAGGATAAAATTCTAGCCACCTCAGTGTCACTAGTGTCTGTTCAATTTCAACGTGATGCCCCCAGTTTCCAGTGCCATAACGTTTCTTTCAGATTGAACTACCAGAAACAGCTAAAGTAATGGGGAGCCAGGAGGGGGAATGACTGAATTTTGTCCTCATTTTCCTTAGATGTACAACCAAAGGAAGGAGCACGGTTGTCCAGAGAGATGTCCCATCTGCAAAAATTACACAAAGTGAAAATGATATACTTACATCACCCTCCAAGCTGAGCTTGCACAGAATTTCGTGAACAGTAGACATTTTGAAAGAAGCTGGAAGAAAAGGAACAACAAAACGTCTTTATTATGAAGAGGCTTTCCTTTCCCCTGAAGCACAGTGATTCATTGTACTAATCTCTATTTCTTGGACCATTTCATCTGATGATATTAGAGTAATTTTTGCAAATAGATGCCATTCCTGTTGTATGACTGGGAAAATAAAAGCTGGGAAATGGTTTGCCTTCCGTTTGGGGTGGACCTGCTCTCACTCCGTTTAAAGAGAACCGAGAGAGACTGACTTCCAAGTACAAAAACAAAATGCTTCCCAAGACGAATGCAACGTGCTCAAGCAGGGTAAGACTGAATCTGCCAGTTCTTGTAAGAAGTGGTTACCTTGTCAAACTAGCCATTACTTTGGTAGTTTTCACCAGTAACTTAATATATTGAAAAAGGCCCTGAAAACTAGGGATGTAAATTGAAATCAACGGCATTTTCATGTCGGCTCATGCCTAAATGGAACCTTTACTACGATCTAGAATTATTTTCTTAGCTCACCAATGCTTGGAGGATATTAAACTGTTTATGAGAGAGAGAACGGACAGATTTTCTGACATTAACTCAGTCCCTAGAAGACTGAGCCTTGTATTTAAGATTCAGAACGGCTGAAATGAAGTCATCTTCCAGTTAATACACTTAATCAGGCAGTGACACTACAGCCTGATGAATCGGCTTTCTAGCTTTGCAATCACAGTTCTCGGAACTGATACACCAACCCCTGCCAATAAAAAGTGCTCAACTGGCATGAAATTTACCTCAACTGAGACAGGACTGGTCATTCAGCAGCAGCATCCCCAAAATAAAGGAAATAGAGCAGAGCTGCATCTTCAAACAGTGGGAATGATGTCTGAACTGCAGCAACTCCTGCTTTGGTTTTTGTTTTGTTTTTCTGAATATTCTTTGATCAAGGAAACTGTGCGCATGCAATTCCAGCTTTGTGTTCCCTTCCAACAGTCTGCTTAGTCTAAATGTTTTCACAACTGGCTTGGGGGGAGTAATCTAACATAGACATTTGCTAATATGGCAGAAGGCTTTGGATTACGCAGATTCCAGGTTCTGTGTGGGGTGAGTTAGAGGAACGGAAGAGACGAGGATTAGCCTTTATTTACGGTTATCGATATATTTCTGCAAGATTTTCATCCTGAGCTGTCTCTCCTACACCACTCCTTTCTTGATGCTTACAGAAGATTTCTAAGCACGGCAAAAAGAGAATCACCGCTATTCCATTCCTCTACTCCCACAACTCTCAGACACCGCAACCCCCCCCACCCCAATATGTCCCACCGCTAAAATATAACCCTGATTTGTAAAAAGTTTTCCTCTATAAACTATATCCAAACAGTGTAATATCATTTAGCACTACAAAGAAATGACCTATCAAGCCATGAACGGACATGGAGGAAACTTCATTGTATATTACCAAGTGAAAGACGCCAGTTTGAAAAGGCTCCAGTCTGTATGGTTTCAATTCTACAACTTTCTGGAAAAGGCACAATTATGCAGACAGGAAAAGGATCACTGGTTGCCAGGGATTAGAGGGGAAGGAGGGAGGGATGAATCAGCAGAGCACAGAGGATTTTTAGGGCCATGATACTGTAATGGTCTATATATGTTATTATAAGTTTGTCAAAATCCACAGAACATACAGGGGGAGAATATAGCTCAAATGGTAGGGTGCATGCTTAGCATGCACGTCCTAGGTTCAGTCCCCAGTACCTCCTCTAAAAATAAATACGTAAATAAACCTAATTACCTACCCCCCAACAAACAACAACAACAAAAATATATAGAATATACACCACCAAGAGTGAACCCTAATGTGAACTACAGGCGTTGAGGGAGAATGATACTTCCAACATATTGCTCTGGTGGGCAGTCTTAACAGCTGGGGAGCTTGTGTGCTGGGAATATATGGGAACTCTGTACTTTCCTCTCAATTCTTCCATGAACCTAGAACTGCCCTAAAATACAAATTCTATTTTTTTATGAGTCTTGCTCTGTGACTAGACTATCCAAATACACTAGCCACCAGCCACATGGGGCTACCAAGCATTGAAAAGTGTCCATTCCAAACTAAGACGCACTGTCAGTGTAAAATAAGCACCAGATTTTGAAAACTTAGTATGAGAAGAATGTAAAATCTCTGAGTAATTTTTATATTGATTATATATTAGATTTATAATATGCTGGTTATATCAGATTCAATAAAATACATTATTAAAATTTATTTTCATCTGTTTCTTTAACTTTTTTCAAATGTGGCTATTCGAAAATTTACAATTGCGTATACAGCTCACAGTTTATTTCACGGGGCTGTGCTGGTCTAGAGGATCCCAGGATGGGCGTGGTCCAATCCTAGTCCACAAGCCTTCACAGTAGCTGGGTCAGCTGAAGACTAAGTTTGAGATTTCTTGTCAAGACACAGATAGTTTGAGCCTGTCTTGATATAGCAAGAAATCTCCAACTTCAACTTGGGGCAAGAAGCATTCCAAAGAGACTCATCAGTATCCTTCTGCTGAGTCACCAAAGTGGAGACAAATTCCCCAGGACATGGGCCACCCAAGAAGCCCTGGGGTTTTTTTTCTGGGTTTTTTTTTTTTTCTTTTTCAAGCCCTGGTTTTGACTCTTACCCCTGGGGCTCAGTCAGAACTGGACTAGGTCTGCAGTGAGGTGTAAACTGGTGTCATCTTGTAATTCTAGTCCCCCCTGTAAACAGCTAAGAAATAAAAATGTCAAAACACCCTTAATGAAAAATATGAAAACGACCATATGTATGTATATGCATGACTGGAACATTCTGCGGTACACCAGAAATTGACACGTTGTAACTGACTATACTTCAATTAAAAAAAAAAAGCCAAAACAAACATAAACCAAAACAAAACAACAAACAGAAGACCAGGAAGTCAAACAGAGATGTTTCTGTGTGGATTAAATTCCACTTCTGTAGTAGACCAGGTTCTTCACATCGGTTCCGGCGTTCAGGAAATCTGAAGCACAGCAGCGCAGTGAGTTTCTGCCACGTAGCTCTTTCAAGCTGCCTTTCCAGCTCGGAGCCCTGGCTTGGGAGACAGCTGCCCACCCACGTCCCAGATGGCACCCTCAGTCCTGGACAATCAAAGACCATCTGATTCGTGTTCATTCTTCTCCCTCAGCCACAACACACTGAGCAGTCAGAAAATCAGGATTTTAAAACGCCCAAGAAATCTTCCTTTCTGTTTAATCAACCAGAGTTGTGCTGCTCTAGCATCGGATCAGTCCTACAGGCCACTAGCAACTAAATTCCTCTGTTTTATCGTCATAACAGTTCACAGTCCCTCCTGAGAGTTCAGTGGTGATCTTTTACTCCAGCTCCGTCCAGCCCTCTCTCCCCTCCCCAGCAACAGTGGACTTGAGCCAAACTGTTACTTGTTCTTCCCCAAACACACTGTCCGGCTTCAGGGCTCCGCACCTGGATTCGCGTTTCCTGCCCCACCTCCTTACCCTCGTCTCTTCTAGTTACAGACCCTGCCCGTCCTCAAGTCACCGCTACTTGGCATCTGCTCTAATAGGGTGGCTGCAGCCCCCAATCCACAGCGCTCCCTCCCACCTTTCAGTGCCAGAAACGCTTTCTGGTATCACTAGTATCCACTGAGCCAAAGTGTACTGAGTTCCTGCCACTCACTATGTGTTCTAACGGCAAATACGTAGTACAATTCAACGAAGCAGGGAGCCTGTTCTACCTCATCTGCCCCAGAGAGTCCCAGTTCCCCCACAGATTTAAGAGTGCCTCTGCACACCCTAGGTACTAAATAAACTCTCAGAAACAGTGAGCTGCTCTTTTGCATAAATAACATTTACATTATTTATAATCATCCTGCAGAAAAAGCAAAAATGTCACAATAACCGAAAAACAACATCCATGAAGCCTGCTGTTACCCCATGCAAGTGTCTCCCGTACCCACATACATATTTCCTACTTCAGGCGAGCTTGATGGCTAACACATTTTCACCTCAGAAGTAACAGACAGCCCTCATTTCTTCGCTACATCCAATGCCCTGGTTTCTTCACTACATCAGACAATTCCACCCCCGCTGAGTCCTCATCCCGTATGTAAAATTCATAAGAGCATTCAAAGCAGAGCCACCACTCCCGTTCTGGCAGACTTCTCCAGAGTATGAAAATGGTGTCACTCCTTCCAACATGGCAGCCTCACCCAGAACTCCAACTGGTTTCAACTTGCAAAGAAAAAAGAAAAAAATCAGCAAAAGCAGTCTGTTGATGAGTACCTCCACACACCAACACCTTCCATTCCCAGAGAAGGGCTGGGTCACTAGACAAGATCGTTAAACTCGTCTTTACCAGGGAAGGTTTTCATTTACAGAAAACAGCTAGAGAGGTAGACAGAGACCTACAGAAAGAGCCACACCCACTTCGAACCGGTTTGAAATAGCTCACCACTGGGATGGGAACATGCTCTCGGCTCCACCCTAGCGAAGGGAACAGAACAGTTTCCTCCGATTTTTGAAAATATTAATAAATGAGACTGTTAATTGCCTGACTGGGAAAACTCTTAGGGTGCAAAGCTAGACACTAATGAAATCTGTGCAGCTGCTGGAAAAATGAGCAACTTACATTTAACATAAGGACTATCTTAAAGATAATTTAAGGGTTTGTCCTTTTTTCCCCCTAAACCCAACAGATTTTATTGAACTTCACTGTTTCACTTCCAACACAGAGATACAACAAACATAGTACAAGCGAAACAGCTTTAGCTTCTTCCCCCAATAACAAAAGTAATAAAGCAAAGTTTGCAAACAGTTTGAAACAAAGGAAACCTAGAAGTCAACACTTCAAATAACAAAACCAAGTTCTACTGAAATGAATTAAGAACCAGCTCCAGAAAGCCCAAATACTAATTCGCACAAACAAAAACACGTTGCAACAGGGCTCGTGTGCCTGGCAGAATCTGATACTAACCCAGCATTTTGGTGGACACACCCACTTTAGTTTAAACGTGGAGTGTTGATGTGTAACCACAAAACACATCCTTAGCAACCATGATGAATCAATCAGGGACTGGATGATACAAATGAGGATTTTTAAAGCAAGAAAGTGGTGGTGGTGTGGGGGTGGAGGGATGGGATTCCCCGCCAAGCCCTGACTGTGCAGTCCTGGGTCTACAGGACTAGACTGGAATTTTAAACCAAAAGGGGGAAAAAAAAATGCTTGAGTGGGGGGTATGGGTGAAGTTCCCACTGTACTCCACTCTCCACCCCTCCCCCCAAAGCATTTTTGCTTAACAGAACCTTCCTGAAAGCATACACTTTTCTCCTTGGTTTTGTGGTCTTGATTAATGCCTGAGTCACAGGGGCAAGTCATTCCCCAGAAATCCTGGAATCCTGCCCGGTGGCCTTGAGCAACCGAGCAAGAGGGACACAGTGGCACTTGCTCTGGCCTGTCCCTCTTACTGCCTGATCTAAATCAATATTTGTTTGCTACCTCCAGGCACACTGCAGCCCCTTGCTCTCAAGAGCCTCTCCATCAATCTCCTGACAAGGGGTCGGAGTGGGCGGAAAGAGACAAGCAGGAGGAATGATGTCACTTGGCACAAAGCACATTCAGGGTTGGGAAATCAAGGTCTTCACAACTACAACTCAATTTCGGTGTTTCATGGCCCACATACGCCAGTTCCGATGGGGCCTTGCTGGTTCCAGAAAAAAGTCTAAACTCAGCATTCAAGATCTCCCACACTTAACTTTTCCATAAATAAAGCATGTGCAAACACACACACGCATGCACACCAAGCACCAAAGTCAGAGTGGGCCGTCATTCTCCAAACACGCTCAGCACTGTCTGGCTACCTCCAGGCCCGGGCTCTCCAACTTCCCTTTGCTGGGAAGGCTCAGTCTGCATCAGCTGGCATCCTCATGAGACATGGAGATATAAAAAATACTGTTACCTTTCTCCTGTACCTCTCCCCACTCTGTGCTCCTGTCTCGGTGTGTCTGTGAAATATCAGAGTGGAGTGTCTAACCACGGTCTACCATCCTATCCACCCACAGGTTTTCTCTTACTCATTCCTATTTCCTCCTAGGTCTGAGCACGGTGCCTAGCACACCGTAGGCACTCGCTCACATTTTTGGATGGTTTACACACACTGAGTCTTCCCACATTATGTCTTTTTTCCCAAGACACTCTGCTTCTTCAATTTTCCTCCTCTCCCTCGGACTGAACATCTCAAATGTAATTCTACCTCCATGCATTCAGGGCTAGGAGGCTGAAATCCCCAGCCTCTGTTCAAATCTTTGTAAAGCCTGGCAGACCATTTCAGGAGGGCAGCGTCTTTCTCATCAGGATCCCATCCCCATCCCACAGGCCAATATCCCACCTGTGTGCTGTCAGGGCCCCTCGGGTCCCGGCTCTGTCCACAGGACAGTGTGGAAATGTAACCTACGTCTCCTTAAGGCAAGAAACGTCGGGTGTGGCAGAGAGACAAAGGGCAAGGATTCCATGGGACAGCCACTCCCTGAGTCAGAACTTTCCACACCAAGCCTAGGAGCCTAACTCAGACCACATGGACGCTACTGACTTCTCCAGGACATGATTGAGCTCAGATGGTTTAAAAGCTTCAGGGTGTACCCCAGAAGAGAAATTTGAAGGTAATCTCAGTTGATTCACGCAGAACAAGCCTGGGCATCTCCTGACCCCTACTGCTGACCTGCTCCCCAACCAAATGCATGGGGACTGCGTCTGGCAACTGGAGAAGGAAAAATATACCCGACAGTGAATGGGCGGAAAAAATTTTTTTTAAAGACTGGAATTTCCTCTGATGTAGCCTACAACTAGAATAGGGTGTGGCGCCACGGAAAATGAGGGAGGTGGATTCCCAAAGGCAAAAAAAGAGGAGCATTATTTGAATTAAAATATCACTTTCCCCTTTGAAAAAAACAAAAAAGCATTCCATTTCTATTTTCGGAATCAAAACTGGAAGGCAGGTTAAGTCACAAGATAACTTTAAACAGCACCTTCCCTAAATTAGGTTAAATCTGATGCTCACATCTGCAGAACAGCTGGATTCAAGGGGCATTGAGCCCCAACCAAGTTTGGAAACTAATATTAATTTCAGAAAATGTACAGTTCAAAATCCAATTACTGCCTGCACAGCTCACTCATTTGTCTATTTTATTTTTCTCCCCACTGGATTTAAAGTCTAAAGAGCAGAGATTTTTGGTCTGTTTTGTTCACTACTGTATTCCCCAGTGCTTATGCCTGTGAGCAGAACACAGCAGGTGTGTAATAAACATTGTGGAAAGAATGTTTCAAGAAGCCCAGGAGCCCTGGGACTTCTCTTTGTGACACACCCACCCTCCTTTAGTGAGAAACACCTCGGCAGGCCCGCAGCCCTGCACGAAGACCAAGAACAAAGGCCAGACTCAAGGCCTAACGGTGCAGGAAGATCCCACAGCCCCCAAAATCAATAGCAATTATGGCAGGATATCTACCTTGCCAGGAAAACTACTTAAATTAGAAATTCGTCAGGAAACTAATGGCCACGACTGCCGGCAGGTCAATCGATAGAGCAGTCTAAAGGCTCAGAGACAAAGGATGTTAAATATTGAGACGCCAGTCCAAGACCAAGCTCCTGATGGAAGCCGGTGAGTCAGCAGTATTTCCTGGGCATTTACTACAGGCAGGCCACTTGGCACTGCAGGATATCACTAAATCCAGGTCGGTTCCCTTATCATCATCCTCCAACTAATAAAATGTACACTGATGGTCACACCCTTCCACTGCCCATGCAATGGACACTTCTGGACAAAGCCTCGACTGAAGCTTTTAGACCTTAGATGAAGTTAGAAGGGAGAACAGCGTTAAGCTGGGATGGGCTTTAACGCCCCTGACCACTGAGGACAATGAACCTGGCCTTGTCTTCCTTCGTGTTGCCCGAATATCATGGGGGTCCTTGATTCCATAGCTTCAAATACTATAAATTAAATATGTTTAGGTTTAAAAAGTTCTGTTATTTTTTTAAACAACCCAGCTCCTCTGGGGTGCTGAGGATTTCAGGACCACCAACCATTCCTAATATTGAATATTAATAACTACTGATTGAATCTGCTAGCCTCCAGCCAGGTCTAAGTATACTGACAATGGAAAGGAGGGGGGAAACACAGCTGAACTGGATAAGCACAGACCAGCTGTTGTAATAAGTCAGGGAAGAGGGTCTCCAAGGAGGCAGGAGGAAGACAGAGAAGTGGAAAGGGCGACAAAGATAAAAATTTCCAATTAAAATAATTTAATCAGGCCAAACTCTTTAAGAAACTAAGAAAAAGTTCCAATAAAATATTTCAGTAATTTATTCTTCTTACCCACATATCCTCCCTCACCCTGCTCCAATCCTCCCTTCCCCCCCTCCCCAAATTAGGCATGTGCTATCAGTACTTTGATACAGTGCACGTTAGGTAGGGGTTTCTGGGCTAGCCTGGGAACTTAAGCATCTTCCATAACATTGTTTCAGTGGGAAAGTGCATTCTGCATTTCAAATCATCAAGTTCTGGATAGGTACAGTAGCACACACTTTTGGACAGAATCCATAAGTAGAGTCAGTCTGATCGCAGGTGTCCAGACCCTCGGACTCCAGGACTTTATGGTTCTTGGTAAAGACTCAGTGGGTACCCAAGAGATTACAGCTCTTTTACACGTAGAGTGAGAATACCATTAAATAGCTTTCAAATGGCAAATCTTAACACAAAAACAATGACACTCTGTATTGGTGTGGCACTTAATGGTCTCAGTGTGCTTTACATATTTATTTTTGAATGAACTTTTTTTTTTGAATCTTCGGTAATAACCTTATTGGGGAAGGTAAGAATGAGCATCCTTAAACCGCTTTTATAGAAAAGTAAGTTGATTTTCACTTCCTACCTTCTCAACTGGGAGCTGAAGGAATCCAGCCTTCCACACCAGGCGCTGGAACCCACCTCACAGAGCTACAGGGAGCGGCCTGGGGGGCCACGCCCTTTTCTGTGCCCTCGGTCCCTGACTCACTGTCGCATTAGCGCGAGTTAGTCAGTGACAACCCTCCCCACAGAACCATGGGGGACACTTCCTTCCTGATGCAAAAGTGGCCAAGTGGGAAACTCTCCAGACACAGAAATCAGAAGTTACCCTCCTACAAGATAATCTAGACAAAGGAAAATGAGCTGAGGTTTTTTTCGTTTTGTTGTTTTATTGGGGTAGGGGGTTATGGCAACCCCCCCCCACCCTCTCCCCACTGATTCCCTCCTGCTGGTCGGCACAAGCCTCACAAATGCCCGTTTGTTTCAAAGAAAAGTAACTTGGAACGGACGGGGATTACTTTCTAGATGGCCGTAACGCTCGTGTTAAACGTAGCGGGAAGCGCCGCCAAGTCTAGTCTACAGGGTACAGGGGACTCGCGGGGCGGCCACACCCTGCCCCCCGCCGCCCCGGGTACGTATGGAATGCAGGGCCTCCCTCCGCCCCCCTCCCCGGTGCTGCCTCACCCGGCTTCCTGCGAGCACTTCGGGGGGTTGCCCGACCCCCTCCCTCTGCCCTGCACCCCCCCCTGCCTTGCACACCCCTAGGCTCAGGCCCACCTGGCCCCCGCAGAGTCACTCCTGTCCAGACCCACCCACCCCGGCCACTGCGCCCTCTCCCTGCGGAGCCCTCAGTGGGGACCGTCCCTCTAGCCCCCACCCCGGACGGCTTCCCGAGTTTCCGCCGCCCGGGCTTCTCTCTGCAAGGCCGTCTGCTTCCCCGCCTCTCCGCGCCCCACTAGCGCGGCGGCCCCGGGGGCATAGCGGGCGGGCGGGGCGCCCCGCTTACCTGGGCCGGACGCCGCGCACTGCGAGTATCCCCAGATGCAGAGCGGAGTCCGCTCGCCTGGGTGGGGCTTTTATAGCCGCCACAACCTCGCGGTGCAGGCGAGGCCCGCCCCGCCCCGCCCCGCCCCGCCTTCCTTTGCCCCAGCCGACTCGCACCCGGAGTCGGGGTGACTCACCCTCCCGGGCCCGGCCGCCCGCCCGCAGGGGCCGCCTCGCCCTGAAACGGTCCCCGCGCCCACGGCCCTGCCCTCCGGCAAAGCACCGCCGAGGCTTCCTCGAGGCCCATTGCCGGCCTCCTTTCTTCCTCCCTCTTTTTACTTGTCGAGCGCCACGTCGAGGTCTCAGTCCTCGCTCATGTTAATCAATTAGCAAGACCTGAGTCGCCTCTGAGCTTGGCTAAGTCACCTTTTTTTCAAGGCGTCAATGCAATGGAAGGAAGAACTGTTCCAAGAAATATAAATCGTGATTCCCCGGAGCTGGGCCGTTGGTATCAGCTCCCCGGTGCCGTCTGCGAACATATTAGCTTAACCTGTGACCCGCAGCTCCCGGGTGGAGCGCGGGGAGAGCTATGGGCTGGGTCCTGGCTTGCAAAGGACCGGCCCGCCCCGGCCTCAGAGTACACTGGGAGGCGCCGAGCCAAGATTGGAGTCGGGTTGGGGGGTGGGAGGCCGAAGCCAGGAGTCAAGGTCCCACCCACTCCAGTCCCGGGGGCGCCCTTTTCCCGAGCGCGCCTGCTCGGCCTCTGTCCACGCCCTCCCAGACCCGCTCGGCCTCCCGCGCCTCGGGCAGCCCTGCGAGTCCCCGTTGCTGGCTGTCCCGGGCTGGGTGGGGCCGGTGGTTTTGAACCTCGAGTTCCAACAAAGAAGTACCCTCCCCTCCTTCTTCCCGAAACGAACTGCCTTTTGTTTCTCAGCATATGAGCCCGCTCCCTGGCTTGGTTTTGCTCCGTTTGTCCCTTTTCTTCCATGCTCTGCTTCCATGCACCCCAGTGGCAGCATGCAGGCAAACATGCTTGTGTGTGACTGCGCAAATACTGTACTGAAACCTCCAACTAGCCGGAAAGTTATGCTAAGAATCCCGAAGACCTCTCTCTCTGCGCCTTTGAATTCCTTCGCGTACCTCTTTCTCCTGGTCTTGATGCTTGTGTTTTAATCTCCCGTACATCTTAATGTACACCTTTACTTTACAGCTCAGCGTCCCTTCACTCCTGGGAATCGGGAAACAACAAGGCCAAGACATCGTTGCCAAGGTCACAGTCAAGTCCAGGCCACAAATGGGGTCTCTGGGCACTCGGCCCAGAGTTTACTGTTACCATTTCTCTCACTCTGGAATGAAATAAGATAGGTACTGTGGGAAGGACAAACAGAAAATAAAGCAACTCTGTTGATACAATGCCTGGTTTACATTTATAGCTCTTCAATTTAGGCTGAAAGCTTTAGAGCCAGAAGTCATGTTTTTCTGCCTACTCCCTGAACGTTTTGGAACAGAAGGAGAACGCGGGCTCACAGTGACGGCGGACAGGACTCTGCCTCCCTTCTCGTCTCAGGGCTGGTTGCCCAGCCAATGACTTCTAGTTGTGCTGTGACAGGCCCTCTGCAGAAGAGAAGGTTTAATTCAAATCGTGAAGAATACCTAACAGCCATCCCAACTATCCAAAAGAATGCTTCTGCTTATCTTGGGCATCCAGCAAATCCAAACATACAGATCTGTTCAACAGCCAGAGTTTACTTGGTGCTACAGAACTTCACACTGGTGTTATCATAAAAAGGAAGCTATTAGAAGTCATGGTTTGCTATTTCTGAGGAATGTGGGGCCCATTCTGCCAGTATAAAAGAACTTTTGAATCTCTGAGTGCAAAGACTTTCTTTTCCCCCCATGGCTGTAAGAACATTTTACTACAACAGATCTCAGATCATGTCTGCTGTTGTGTGTAATGTCCTCTAAAGCCTCGACTTCATTTTGTTCACCCTTTATCTGCTGCACCTCAACAGGGCTAATAGTGCCTAGCTAGCAGTGATAGGCACTCATTAAAAAATTACAGAATAAGAGATTTATTCACCCAGTAATAGAACGTTAGAGTGGAGACAGGCCTTAAGAAACTAACTTGTCCAGTCCTTGATTTTTATAGATGAAGAAACTGGAGTCCAAATAAAGTCTACCCAGTCCAGAGATTAAATAATGCACTCAAGTTGCTTGCTGCATTTTAACAATTTGCCACCAAAACTTAGTGGTGAAAATGTAAAAAAAAAACCCACTTATTTGCTCATGAGTTTGCAATTGGACAGGACTCCGTGGGGACAGCTTGGGTCTGTTCTACATGATGTTCGGTGGGGCAGCTCAACTCGGGTTGATGGAAAGTAGCTTCACTCATTTGTCTGGTGCCTGAGCTGGGGTTGCCAGAATGGCTGAGAGCAGGCTGGGTCTCTCATCCACCAGGTCCTCCTCTCTACACCAGGAGAGTAATGGCAGCTGGCTCCCAAGAAGCAGAAGCTGAAGCTGCCAGGCCTCTTAGCTTGTGGGTTATCCAAAAACAAGCTGGGCTGGCTTAATGGGCTGCAGTTTGCCGATCCCTGCTTTAATCCATCCAGGCTTTGCCTTCTGGCCTCTTGATACCACTCTGAGATGTTTTTCCTTTTCCTTAAGAATGGTCCATATGTGTAGCTGAGAAGCTCTCTCAGTCTGCTTTCTGCCAAGAGAAACTCGAAGGTCCAGAAACTTCTTTCCGCTTTGAACTGTTTGTGTCCAACCTGTCAGTTCTTTCATTAATACAATTGTCTTTAAAATACTGTGGATTTTCTATAAGTCTTATTGAGGTTCATTGCATGCTCCAAAATTCACATCCAATGCAATTTCCTCAAAAACATGGTGGAATTTCTGTAAATCTTAAAGAGGCTTAACTCCATGCTCCAAAATTCCCACTGATTATTCTTTCTAAACACAGACCTCTCTCTCTACTTTGAGCTTGTCAGGCTAGAACAATTAAGATTCTCAGAAACCCTGAGATGGTCTTCAAGGTACCACATTAAATCTTTCTGGAATCTTAAAAATAAAAGGTTTTGATTTGATCTTTATCCTGAGGCCATTTCTTACCCTGCAAATCTTTCACTGGCTAAAATTCTGCTTGAAAAACAAACAGATCTTTACTTAGTGCCTTTTTCCTTCTTGTATTTTATCAAAAACAGCTAAAAGAAGACCACTGGCATTTTCAGCATTCTGGCTGGAAATCTCCTTGGTTAGATCCACCAGTTCATTAGGCACATTTTCTATCATTCATGTGACCACAGGCATTCTGCCAATACATAATAACCTAGGTTGCCTTTCCTCCAACCTTCCATAGCAATTTTCCTTACCACTTTTCCAACCTCTGCTAACAGTCTTCTCTCTGGTTACTATCACAGGGAAGTCAATATCACATATTTTAGGTTTTTGCTACAGCAACGCTCCATGTGCAGGTACTAATTTCTGCTTCAGTTAACTATTACAAGGAAATAGACCACTTCCAAATCTTAGAGGCTTAAAACCACCACCACCATGTATTTGCTCATGATTCTACAAAGGGCAGAGCTCCTGGGGTCAGCTCATCTCTGGTCTATGAGGCATTGTCTAGGAAGACCCAAATGAGGTCAGAAAATCTACAAGGGCTCCCTCCAGCAGGGTAATCACTGGTTTTCCACAGCGAAAGTGGAAGCTGCCAGGCCCAGAACTGGAACTGTCTCACTTCCATTGTGTTCAGTTGATCAAAGCAACTCACACAACCCAGGTTCAAGGGAAGGGGACAGAGCTTCCACCTCTTCATAAAGGGAGTGACGTATGTTTACATGGGTGGAAGGAACTGTTGTCAACCACCTTTGCAGACAATCTATCACAATTCTTAAACTCGTGAGTGGCAGAACTAAGGTTAGAACATATTTGTCTGTCTTTCAATTCACTGCTTTTACTATCACCCTATATCTCTCACATACCACCACTGCTTCAGTGTCTCTAAGTCCTCTACAGTATATGCTTTACACTCTCACTAACCATAAAGCTGCTATTACATTGAGCCTTGTTATATGCAATCAGTGTATAATTATGTCATATCTGAAGATGTGGCCAGAAGAGGGAAAAGATCTATCTGGAAAACCCAACTTCCAAATAATAGGAGATCTAGAAAGGAAAACAGGCAAAATGGAGGGGGAGATATCATGGATAAATAACTGAAGACAACTTTCAAGACCTGAAGGCCATGAGTTTTTAGATTGAAAAAGTCACAATAAGTGGAAAATCAAACCCAGGGCACGTTATCATGGAATTTCAGAACACTGGGTGGGGTCAGGGAGAAGTTGCTGAACAATTCCAGAGAGATTTAAAAAAAAACAACTTACAGAAGAAAGGTAAGAAAGAAGAATGGCATTATACTCAAGACTCAGATCTTACTTTCTAAATATTATTTCCCAATCAATGAACCTATTCTTGGAGAATTGGCTGGTTCCAGAGGTGGGACAGAGAAAACTCATGGTGAGCTTTGTGCTAAATTACTGATGGGAACATATCAAAAAGACACAAAAGCCAACTGGAAGGGGCTCTCACTGGTTAATATTGGGGATAATTTGAGCATGATATTGAATAATGATAGGAAGTGATGAGACACACTGAATAGTCTGTTAGTAAAACACACGCACACACAACAAAGATGGGACAGGAAAAGCTGGTAACTAGGGAAGAATGTCAACTTATAAATGTATCAGGAAAGAGAAATATAAAAAATCATTTTTTGCAACTAGAATTCCATACCCAGCCAAACTATAAATCGGGACTGTACACATAATTAACATGTTTCAAAAATTCTGTTTATGCCCATGGGCTCTGTGTCTGTTTCCCAGGGCTGCCGTAACAAATCACCACAAGCCTGGTGGCTTAAAACAACAGAAATGCATTCCTTGCGGTTCTGGAGGCCAGAAGTGTGAAATGAAGGTTTCAGCAGGGCCACACTCCCTCTAGAGAATCTACGGGAGACTCCTTCCCTGTCTCTCCCAGCTTCTGGTGGCTGTGCACATTCCTTGCAGCTGCATGTCTCCAAACTCTGCCTTCATCTTCACAAGTCTCTCCTCTTTCTTTCTGTGTCTTCTATTCTTCTGTCTTTCAGAAGAACACTTGTCGTTGGATTTAGGACAAACCTGGATCGTCAAGGATAATCTCATTTTGAGATCTGTGACTTAATTACACCTGCAAAGACCCCTTTTCCAAGTAAGGAAATACTCACAGGTCCTGAGGCTTAGGATACAGACACATGTTTTGGGGGCCACAATTCATCCCACTACATAACCTGTCTCAGGAGACTTCTAAATGATGTATTTCACCAAAATGAGAGAATAAAGCAAACATAGGAAGCACTGGATACAGAACACGAGGGATTCAATGCAATGGGGAAGAGAGAAGGTGGAACGATAGCTGTGCAGCCAGTTTACAGAGCGACCCGTCTAGACTGGAGAGGAGTGGCGAAGGCTCCCGCACGGGCGCCTCCCAAAGGGTGGGCAGAAGCAGTCACCCGGTGTGTGCGAAGGTCCCGAGGAGGAAATGATAGCTTCACTGGAGAGCTTGGGAATGAATTAGTGACAGCGGCAAGAAAAACTATCAAGTGAAATGCTCCAGGAACACAAAACATTATTGCAGCGTGCTAGCAACACAATGTTTATATCCCCTCAAATTCATGTCCTGAAACCGAATCCTCCATGTGAGGGTATTTAGAGGTGGGGGACTCTGGGTGGTGATCAGGTCATGAGGGCAGAACCCCTCATATGGGATTAGCACTTTGCTGAGGGGCCCTGAAGAGCTCTGCTGCCCTCCCCAACGTGCAGTTACAGTGAGAAGATGGCTGTCTATGAGCCAGGATGTGGGTATCTTCACCCACTCAATCTTGGACTTGCTTACCAGTCTCCAGAACCATGAGAAATAAATTTCTGTTGTATATAAGCCACACAACCTGTGGCAGTTTGTTGTAGCAGCCCAAATGGACCAAGACACAACATATATTCTCCAGAGGTGATGATAGTATTTCCCAATCCAGGTTCTCTTCTAGAATGTTGCCACTTCCCCATCAAGAGGAGGAGTGTATGCCCGCTCCCCTTGAATCTCACGTCCTGTTGTAAATTGTCTGACCAACAGAACACAGCGTAAGTCATGCCGTGTGGCGTCTAAGGCTAAATGCACAAATGCATTTCTACCTTGTTTACCTGGGACACTTGCCTCGGAATCCAGCCATCATACCACGAGGAAGCTCAGGCAGCCCATGGAGAGGTCCCAAGGTCCTCAGCCCACAGGGATGTCAGCGTGGTCCTGGCTGTCAGCTGTCTTGAAAGTGGATCATCCAGCCATCAGGTGAGCCATCCCAGGTGAGGTTGAGTGGAGCAGAGACAAGCCTTCCCCACACAACTCTGTTCAAACTGCAAACTAGTGCACAAAACAAATTCTCACTGTTTTAAGAAACTAAATTTGGAGGTGGTTAGTTATGCACCAATATGTAGCTAAAACAGTTGCCATGAGAAGGAAATGTAAACATAGTGCATTACATGGCTCAGGTTATGTTTCTATAGCCATAATTCTGTAAAGAATATTAGAGAACAATAATGTAACCATTTTGAGATTATGTGTGTATATGTATATGAGTACAAGACTCCTCATTTTTCATTAGTCCACGACAGGTACTATTTAAAACTGAAAAAGTAAGAGACACTGGCTTGTTATTTAGAAATATATTGGTGAATCTCCACGAGAAATAGCTACAAGTGTTGAAAATGTCTGGCTTTGGGGAGCAGACATTGTGGGTATTGTGGATCGAGGTAATTGCTATCTGGGAGTGTGTGTGTGTGTGGGCGCGCGCACGCGCTATCACAGAAGTTACAAATTCCCAACTCAATGTACATTCTGCTTTTTCTCCTTAGCAACAACACTTTTTTCTTTAAAGTGGGCAACAGTGTACTCAGCTTTTTAAGACTGCAGTTTTTAGCTTCTTTTGGAATTGGATGTGTCCATTTAATTAAGTTCTGGCCAAGAAGCAGCCAATGAAATTTATGAGGCAGGATTTCAGAAAAATCTCCTTAAAAAGAAAACAGTTGACACGGGGTTTTTTTGTTGTTGTTTTTGTTAGTTCTAGTTTGGGTTTTTTGTTTCTTTGTTTTTGCTCTGACCCTCCTTTTTTCTTCTCCTTCCTTTGCCTAACACTTGATGTGACGTCTGGAACTTCCTCAGCTAAAGTGGACCCTGAGGAAAACTGGAAGATTGGAACTAGACACGAAGGATGGAAGACAAAAAATTGAGGATGAAAACAAAAGCACAGGGCAAAAAGTAAGGAGGAGACCGTTTTCCTGATGAATGTGAAACTGTCAATTCAGTCCTGGACTGCTTTCATCCAGACTTCTTTTACATGAAAGAAAAAATAAATTTCTAACTTATTTAAATTGCTTACATCCAGTCTCTGATACTAATGAATAAGCTTAACTTCAACTTATACAGAATTATACAGAAATTTTATCTACGTGGCTTTTAGAACTAGTCATGCATATAACTTGGCTGAAGATAAAAATTAAACGAGGAGGGAAGATGGAAGAGAGGGAGGGAGGGAAGGAGGAGAATCAGAGTATGAGTCAGTGAGCAGTGTGGGCTTGGAGTGAACCAGTCCCAGAGTCTTGTTCTGACTCCGCTTCTTCCTGGCCAGGTGAAATCTTTGAAAACTGTTTACTCATTTGTGAACCTGGAAGACTATTGTAAAGATTAGAGAAAGTATAAAAAGTGCCTGGCGTATTGTAGGTGTTGAAAAAAACTGGCGATTTCACTGCCCTTTGGAGTCCTTTCAGCATCTGGCCCTGCTGAACTCACAGTAAGGTTTCAATAAACTCTTGTTGAATTGAGGTATCATGACCCAAATGACACAGAGCACCCTCAGTGCGGAGAGACCACAACCTTCTGTTTTGTTTTGAGACATTTTCAGGGAAACGTCTGCAGTGGCTCCAGCCTCTTTCCCAGCTGTAACAAGTAAAGTATACTTCTGGTCTCAATTCATTCTCTACAAGGGATCCAGAATATTCTTCTAAGAAAATAGTTCTGATTATACTGCCCATCTCTGGAAACCCTTCTGGGTAGGGTCCGACCTACCCGACAGCCCATTTCCCACATCTCTCACGCCCACCTTGCACCCTCGCTGATCATACTCACACCTCCATGTCTTCCTCCACGCTGTTTCCCTGCCTGGAACGCCCTGTCCCACCTTCCTCAATGGTGAGCTGCTCCTCATCCTTCAAGCCTCAGAGCAAATATTTTTTTGTGAAGGAAAGCCTTTCCCAAGCTCTTCAGGCAGATTCAGCTCTAATCTGTTTCTCCTGGCATTTATGTCCTCTGCATTCTCAGTTGGCAATTTGCATTGTTTTTTGTTTTGTTTTGATTTGTTGGTCTCTGAGACTAGGCAGGAGCTCCTGAGGACAGGCGTCTGGCTGTCACCTTGTGCTGGCATTGTCTCACCCAGTACCTGTTACTATTGGATTTCCCTCTATAAGCATCATCTTGCCCTTATTCATCCTTCAACTTCCTTGGCAAAAGCTAAAGGCTGATAGTTCAGCGTGGTTGGAAATCACTAAAATGGGGATTCTCATATGTTATTAGTGGGAAGGCAATTTAGCAGTATCTGTTAATATTTAAAGTGTCCCTGCCATTTGATTCAGTGATTTTGTTTCTAGAAAGCTACCCCGAAAAGGGTGTCATGTATGACCACAACAATATGTACATAAGGATTTAACTTGCAGTGTTTTAAGCTGATATACTCTAAGTGCTTATCAGTGAGGCTAAGTTAAAATTATGAAATATCTGTACTATCGACAGGCTGGAGTAGATCAACACGGACAGTTTTCAAAAATACAGTGTGAAACAGAAGAGAAAACAGAACGTGTGTGTAGAGCTGTGCATTGTTGGCATGCTAAGTTACAGTACTGACGTGGAAAACATTATGAAAATGGACTTGGCTACAAATATCCACCCCATCATGATCACTCTTATGTTAACTTGCTGAGATATTAGGATACTTTCTGAGCTATCATATTAGCATCTTCCTTCTTACTTCAGCACATTTTACTGCATTTTTATGGTCTGGCAAGTCAGAGGATAAATATTTCCAACTCTACCAGCCTCTATTGTTTCTTCAAGCAGCAGTTTCCACAAAGTGCTGCACAAAGTATGCACAAATACTTAGATGCTAAGTGTCTGCTATCAATGGAAAAATCCTAATTCTGTAATAAAAAAATATAACTCTTATCCATGAGTTTGCTCAAAATAGGACAGTATTTTTCATAAAAGTAAATGTTTAGTGAGCATGAAAACGTATGCAAAAATAGCTACACTTTGAATGTTTTCATCTTTATTAAAATGTCTCCTAGATACATTTTGAGTGTTCTGACTTTGATTGTTTTGACTATTTTTAAACTTTTTTGAAGGCCCTATGATTCCTGAGTAAAAAAAAAAAGTCAATTAGACTAATATGACTAATCTGATTCTAGTATTTATATTAATATTTATGTGTGTACGTTTATATATTTACACATAGTATAGGTGTATAGAGATATATACACACACATGTAAATATATGGAAGGTTACAGACCAAGCTGATATTGGTTAGCTTTGGGAAAGAAGAGGTAGGTGGGTGTATGTAAAGGAGAATGCTCACCTTTTATTTTATACACTTTATATTATTTAATTTTTGCTAACAATGAATACAAATTACTTCTACAATGTTAAACAGTTGAAAAAAGAAAAAAGGTACATAGTAGTGAAAAGAGGGCTTCCTTCTTACACACTAAGACAATGACACCCTGTGCCAGGCTTTGGGGCAAACTTCAATCTTCTTGAGGGTATTTTTTCATATAAATTCAAGAAAACACAACTTAAACACTACAGAAGAAAGCTGGACATCATAGCCACCCTGTGCTGCCAAAGAAAACACTCAATTTAGTAAAATGTCATTTGATTTTGATTCTTCTGATCATAATCTATGATAACACCGCCTAGGTGGGGCCAGAGCTTACACAGGTCCTATCACATATGAAAAATAGTTGGCTAAGCAAATTCATATAGTAAGTAAGATACCTTGTGGCATGGGGTTTATGGGAAAGATACATTAGACTTCTTTTTTCATATAACCTTTGTCTTATTCATAGTACCTCTTAATCTCAGGGTCCTATGACTGTTCATGTGTCAGGCTGCACCCTCAGACTGGGAGTTCCCTGCTCATCTCTGCAGCTCCAGCACCTCGACCACTGTGGGCCCATGACAGGTTCTCCATCTCTATAGTCCTGCCTTTGCTGGACTCTGTCCTACTGCAGAGTCCTGTGTTAGTCATCACAGACCTCGGGAGGTCCTGGTCCTAGCTCCTAACCTAACTGAGTGTGTTTGGACAAATCACCCAGGCTCTCCAGTTCTGTTTCTTATCTGGAATATGAGGGGCTTTGACTAAAAAAACTTCAAATTCTCTTTTAGCTTTAAAACTCAGTCCTTAATATGCAAATGCTACTGATTTAGGCACATTAATGTATATAGGCACATGGATGTTACTCAACATAAACAGGTCTTATCTACTCATTAAAACAGATCCAGTGGGACTTCTAAAAGGAAGTACTTTGATTAACAAAATTAGATCCCTTTACAAGCAGATCAATAGATCACTTTAATCAAATACAATTGGCTGCCTTTCTCTGCATTCGATTTTTGTTCAAATTGGGGAACGTATCCCTCCTGTAACTGAATAAATCCAAATAAAGTTATTGTTTTATTTCAGACTTTGGATCATGGATCTCCAGCATGTTTTTAGTTCCCAAGTTATTCAAATGTATAGCTGTGCCTGAAAAACATCACTTCAAACTAAAATGAGGCTGTTAGAATATTATCAAAATAGAAATAACAAGCAACTGTTGAGTATCTCTAATGTTGCAAAGGAATTTAGATTTCTAATACTGTGAACCTATGATAACATACTCAGGTATCTAGTTATGGGGATTTACAAAGCAGATGCAGGGATGCTATGGGAGGACATCAGAAGTTGGGCTAGAGCTAAGCCGGCTACCAAGGGAGAAGCCAGAGACACTATGACTTGCTAAAAATTTCAAAGGGCAAGAGTGGAATCTGAACAGAAGATGAAGCCAAGGTTCCACAGCTGGAAGAATGCAGAAAGGAGGAAGAGGAAAGCAAGGAGTGTGGTGGGCAGGCTGCAGGGAAGGCTGCAGTGGTATCCACTTGCCTCTGTGGCCCAAGGACATGTGATGCCTGGGAGTCAGGCTTGGTGAACACAGATGCTGAATTATCTCCGCCATTTCTTCAAATAACAACACAAAAGAGCAGAACGAGAAGGAGGAGGAAAAGAGGAAGAAGATGACAGCGGAGGAGAGCACAGTGAAGGAGGATACTGTGCAACTGTGACACAGAGAGAAATGGACTGAGAATCTGTCCTCCTGACTGAGGCGTATCGACCACCTCTTCTCATCTCCATCTTAGTTTCTATATCTGGGAACTGGACATTTTAGATCTTCTGTAAGGGTTTTGCTAGCTCTTAAATTTGTAAGGCCTTGTTAAAACACAGTTTCATATTCTGCAAGCCTCCAGTAAAACACTCACTGCAGGATTCATAATCTGACTTCACTGCTTGGGCAGCAGATTTTCAGTTCAACCCGTTAACATTTTGGCATCTGGTGTTCCTGGGACCCTTGATAAGAATTCTCTATTGCTTTCTGATAGGGTGGGTCTCAGGACTGTGGTAGACGCAAAAGGCAAACAGATGGGTGAGCTGCTCTAATCAGCACTATTTGCAGTTTTTTTTTTTTTCTTTTTTCTTTTCAAACGAGTGGTTAGTCTTCCCCAAGTCTCAGTGCTCCACTCCCTAATTTGGAGGTAAACCAGATGATTTCACTGGGCTTTCCCTTCCCTGGTTTCATGATTCACCAACTACAGCAACTAGGGTGGGGTGAAAAAAAAACAACTCTAATACTCAGGTTATGTCACAGCTCAAAAGGAAGGAATCTACGAAAAACTGCTAAGACTGGTAAAAAAGAAAAAAGAAAAAAAAAAAGAAAAAACTATGACTCACAACACTCGTAACTCAGAAATCTTTACCAGGAGGTCTCCCCACATCCAGTGCCCCTGTCTTTCCTCTTTAATTATCAGTTACATGAACATTTTGTTTATTGAGTGTTGTACACGTATTTTTCTATGAAATTGGTAAAATCCTTTATCTAGTACAGATAGAAGCCTCGTTGGTTTTGATCACTCACACCCTTGAAAAAACTGCCAGTATCTCTCTGACTATAGCAATCAGGGTGAATTCATTCAGTTTAACAAACACTGAGTATCCACTGTATACACTAGGGCAAGACCGTGTAGCAGATGCGTAAGAGGAAAAAATACCGTAACTCCAACTTCAAGATCTGGTTGGAGGTAAAGAAGTAATTGCAACTTGACAAATGTATCAGAAATGAAATCAAAATGCTAGGAGAGCTCAGGAGCAGCTAACTCTTAGAGGAAGGAAGTAAGACATTCCCTCTTGGTCAATGCATTCGTGGTTACTCACAGCAATTTGAAGTCCTTGTGCAATCATAAGAGGAAACGTTAACATATGCCAAAGGATTCTATGCCCTGGGACGCATCAGTGTAGAGATTTGTGACTGCTAATTTTCAAACAAACCGTTCCAGTATAAAAACAGGTACAGAGGATCAGTCACCAGAGAAGGTATATATTTATTTAATGCCACCACTGTGAAAGTTGTGGAAATATTTTTGGAACTCCTCTACTTAAGTTTTACCCTCAGAGCCTAAGGCAAATCCTGGTCACTTGAGAGGAGTTTTGAGTAACATCTAAAGGTCACTCTGAGCCACGTTCTGTGACTAAGAGAGCAAAGGATGGAAGAAGACTGCCAACTGGGGCTAAAATACGTGAAGCTCTGGTCAGTCCCTTATTTGATGACATTGTTTGACAGACTCAGCACTATTTTTTTTCTAGTTTTAAGGAAATTTGTTCTGATATGAGGTCTGAAGTTGATAGCTATCAGCCCAATATCAGAGTTCCTGAGATAATAAATATCTAAAATTATGTACTACTATTTAAAAGTAATTAGATTTTTGTTGCTGTTGTTGAAAATGTACAAAAATATAGTGGGCTGAGAAGAAATCTTCAATATCTTATCTATGGATGAGGTGCTTACACGCCAAAAATGTCTCAAAAAACCAATACTCCCATGGGCAAGGGAATAGCCAAGCTTGTTGCAGTTTCCTATGAATAACACCAGCCTCCTGGAGGTCTCCATCAAAATATCTTCAGTTAACACGGTCAGTCCCTTTCCCCTTCCAGAGGCAGTGGCATTCTTGTGGGCATTTTGGGTAGCTGGAACAAACTTAGAGGGGAACCCCAGCCAGCCGAAGAGGAAAAGGAGAGGGCAAAGTCAGAGGACGCTGAGCCAGCCCAGAGGCAGCCACCAGCCAGTCCTCACAAAGGCTGACCACTCTCCTGGAGGGGCAGGTGTCTTTCCTTCATAAACAGAAATCACTGCTCAGAATTCTTAACATTGCTTCTGTCAGTCTTTTTAACAAATTGGTCTGTTAATAAATTTTGTATGTGATAAAACGATCTACCTTGTATTGTTAAAAAAAAAAAATACACAAAGCCTTACACACTTCATAACAAACTAAAAAGGAATGGGGGTTGGGAGCATGTCCTGAGACCCTCATGGGCTGGCAATACTGGTCTCCATATTATAATTAAGTTTTAACTGGTTAAGTCCAATTTTCTCTTTCAAGGCTGTAGCATCCATTTAAAATGTTTAAACATTAACAGAAATATCACACAAACACTAAAACATTCTGGGAGGGACGTCATGCCATGACTTACCCAGATCCTTAAGTCTCTGAGGGAGGGCAACTTGGGTTTCAGTTTGAGCACTGGGCTCAATTGCTTAACTTTCGTTTTCTTTCCTAGACTCCAGAGTCCAAGCTTTAAAAGCTTAGGAGAGTCCAACTGGGTAAAAGCAGCATTTAAAGAGTTAACCATCCTTTTTAGAGTGATCCTGGGAGAAAACCAAATTTTTCCCCCACATTGAGAGTTGCTTCCAAGTGATACAACTGGGATGTAATTCCCCAAAGAACAGCTTTTGCAAAGGAACCCTTACCCCATTTAGGTCTGGGCCCCAGGGGAAGGAGAGGCATCTGACTTACCTGGTGCGAGGATCTGTGGCACTCCTTACCCGTTTCCGACGTGTCCAACTCCAGTAGATTTAAGATCGGCACCTGCCATTTCATTGGCTTGGCCATGTTCTCACACACGTGGCAGGCGTAGTTGGTACCGCAGGGACCAACGTGAACAGGTTGCCTAGTAAGACTGACCTCTGTAACCTCAGGTCTAGACTGAAAAGTAGCCTCTCCTGATCTTCCTGCCCTCAGACATCCCTAAGTATCCGTCCTCCCTCCCGATCTACTTGACACACTGCAGCTATACTTCCCATTAGAGAAGTTTAATCCTCTTGCCCACCTCCACTGCTACCCTCGTTAAAAAGCTTTTGATGACTTCCCATCTGAAGACAATGCCCACTGTCTCTAAGAAGGCACCCAGGGCCTTTTACTGACACGTTCTCCCCAGCACACTTTCTTAGGTTTCTTTTGGTCCCTTCACCATAGGCAGCCCGGCCAGGTCTTAGGCACCCTGGATGGCCTGCCGTTCCAACAGGCTGTGCATGTTTGTAACACTGCGGCATGGATCACACTTTGTCTCTCAGCTTGAAATTTCTCTTCCAGTCTCACAAACTCCTTTCAAGTGCTAGCACAAGTGACATCTCTCATGGATATGATCCGACAGTATTTCACTCTGATACAGTGACCTGCAGTTTAAAAAGGACCTTTGTATCTATTATTTATTGGAAGGCCAGGAGAGCCGGTAGAATATGCTAGGAAGGCACAAAATTCTGGATTTTACAAATGAAAAGGCCGAGAGGCTCAAAGAGGGGAGAGATGCAGCCTTAGCAAAAGGGCCTTAGCAAATGGTGGCGCTGAGACTAATTCAGTGCCCTCTGCTTCCTGCTTTCCCCCTCCCTGCCTTCCAACAAACATCAGTTCTGGACTGGCTAAGACTCACGCTCTCACACCTCTCCAAGTTGCAGCTGACAGTTTTAGCAGTCTGAAGACTTCCTCAGCTGCTGGATGCGAATTAACTCTAGCAGGTGCTCCTGGGAGGAGGAAGGCTTAGGCTGACAGCAAACTCAGCATTCCCTTATATGCAAAATGACATTTTGGCCTTAGGCACTTACAAAGTTACACAGTCCTTCCTCCTTAAGAGTAAAAGTTTTCAGGCACTAGAGTGTAGCATTAAAGAAAGCCAAACTAAATTAGGGACTACCTACCACTTTATTAGCCTCCCAACATGCACATGTAAACAGACACACTCCAGCCTGATGCACTGTGATTTCAGTCTCCCTCACCCTCTTCCTGAACTCAAAAGAACTCACTGTGCAATTCTATGAGGCTGCATATTGGAATTGGATAGACACTATTTCCAGCTGCCCATTGTGGCACTTGGGAAACTGTAGTTTGCATCACTTTTGTTGGGGCACAGGGCAGACATTATACTTGCAAAATGTATTCCATTATTTATTTTTCACATTAGTAAAACTGCTGTTTGCATATCGTCAGGACCCATGACTAGTTAAAAATAAACCACAAACTCCATAAAATATAGTCTATTTCTTAGTTGTATAGAAATGTTAACTTTCTCATTCAATTAAACAAAGAGACTGTAATCACTTGATTATCTATTCTGGACAAATTTCTCACTTTCAGTTGAAAACTTCAGGAGCAAATTTAAATATTGTCTCGTGGAGGATTATGTAGTCAGTAAGACTGTTCCTGGACACAACATCCTACTTTTCTGGGGCCCCACCTAACAGGCTAAAACCTGAAAAAGCCTTACAGCTTAGTTTCTGCAGCCTAAGTTGGGCAGAAGTTTGTCCACAGACCAATTTGCAAATCCCTGCGGCTGGTGAGCCCTCAAGAACTGTGTGAAAGAGCAGGCTTCCTTTCAGCATGCCAGTGATTGGATATGGGCCTTTCTCTTTGACAAGAACCTTTTTTTTCCCTCCTACCTGAGAAAGAATCAGATTACATATCCATGTACAAACAAGTTCTGGGTGCCAGATAAAATGCTTTTAAGAGGTTTCAGCTACGAAAAAAAAAATAAATAAATTTAGGGGGAGGATATAGCTCAAGTGGTAGAGTGCATGCTTAGCACTCACAAGTCCTGGGTTCAATCCCCAAACCTCCTATAAAAATAAATAAGTAAACCTAATTACCTCCCTCAACCAAAAAAACCAAACCAAACCAAATATGGTATCCTCCAAATTGTTAAATCTAACCTGAACTTGTACTTAACTTTGTTGTTAGTAAATGAAACATAGTAACATTAAATGAGTTAGATGGAATTATAAAAATGTACCCAAACCATGGAACTTCATTCTTTCTTGACGGGTGACTGGTATGGCCTTTAATAAATGCAAGCTTTTACATTTCCTTTCTTGTGCAAGGCTCACAGACTGGCCCTTGCGAGTAGGGGATCTAAGACTGAGTTAGAGACAACTTAGCTACATCCCGGTATACGGTGAGGCTCTTAGGTATCAGCACAATTTAGTCTGTTCTAATGGAGCATCTGGAGGCTGCCTAGCCCTGTGCTTTTGGTCTTCAGCTAGACAGACAGCTGTATAAAAACACACTCATTGCCTGCGAGGAGAGTACAATCTGTTTATGGACTTCACCAAAATACTTGAAAGAGAATAATGTAGGTAACATCTGAGATTCAAAATCTGTGGTATTATAAGTACAGTAGAAATTTAGAGCAGAAAAGTTCTGTTTTGAGGGTTTTGAGTTGTAAGAAGTTTCATTTCATGAACCCTAAACACAGGGATCCCTGATTCCCCCTCCCCCAAGTCCCCTGCCATTTCACTTAGACATTTGTCTTTCTGCCTGATTGACTGTTGAATCTAATGGTCTTTTTCCCTCAGTCTTTATCTTCCTTGATGTCATTATAATATCTAATACTCAACACATTTTCTACAAACCTTCTATTCTGATATAATCCCAAATTTATATAAAAGTTGTAGAAACAGTAAATATAGCTCCTACCTACTTTTCACCAAGACTCCTTGTTAAGGTTTCTGTGCTCAAGTCCTACAATTTGAGACTAAGTTGGAGACAGGATGTCCCATTACCAATTTATACTTCAGTGTTTATTTCCTAAGTGGAGGGCATGTTCTGACATAATCACATCACGGTGAGGAAACTAACATACATACAGTACTACTGTGTAATCCACAAACTCCATTCACGTTTTGCCAAGTGTTCCAATAATGTCCTTTATTGGACCATACAAACCAGGAACATGAGTCCCATTCAGTTAGTCTTAAGCAAAATAGTCCCACAGTGTTTCCCTGTCTTTCACGATCCTGACATTTCTGAAGATTGCTGACAAATTACTTTACAGATTACGCCTTTGGGTTTCTCTGGTATTTCCTTACAACTTATGCATACGTGGCAGTGATATACCACAAAAGTACATACTTAGCAACATACATTGATTTAGTGATATCAACTTTAGTCACTTGGTTAAAATAGTTTCTGCCAGGTTTCTTCAGCATTAAGTAAACTAATAAGCATGTTATACTTAATAACTATCCTGCAGTGAGATTCTTTAAGACTATGTAAATACTCTATTTACCATCAAATTTTCACCCACTATATGTAGCATCCTTTCATGATTTTTAGCTAAATAATTAAAAGGGGGAGGGTATAGGTCAGAGGTAGAGTGTATGCTTAGCATGCCTGAGGTCCTGGGTTCAATCTCTAGCATCTCTATTTAAAAAAAAATAAACCTAAATACCCCCCCCAAAAAAAAACCAAACCACACACATAATTGGTAAAGACTCTCGATTAAAGTATGAACGTGAACAATCATAGAAAAGAGAGATAAGAATTTTGGGGGGAGGGTCTAGCTCAGTGGTAGAGTGTGTGCTTAGCATGCATGAGGTCTTGGGTTCAATCTCCAGTACCTCATGATAATAATAATGGTTGCAAATTGGTGATTCTTCTAATTCCATCATTCTCTCTAGACTTATTGACTAACACTCTCCCATAGAGCAGAATATTTCCTTTTGCCCATTTATTAACACATATCAGTATAAGCTTGTGGACCACTTGACTCAAAGTATTTCAATGTGTTACTACCATTATTTCACCAGACCTGGGAACTCCTTCAAGCTAGCTCCTGTCTTCTTTTGATGCACCCATCATTCTTTGAGCACTTTCTCATTTTCTGGTGTAAGACAATGTTCCAGGTTCATCTTATAGTTTCCCTTCCCCATTATGGGAACTAGTAATTTCTCCAAGGAGCCCCAATTTCTTTCAGTGAAGAATGGGACTTAGAAACCAAGATCTGGGTGCTGGTGCTAGGTGTGCTCATTGCTACTAGGGTGTCACTGCTCCTAGATCCTATCAGCAGAATTAAAAATGTGTATGCATATGTACATATACACACACCTATCTCTATTTCTCCATCTCTCTGTATATTAAGTACCATGAATTTACTTATAATTCCAAACCAATTCCTCAGGGTTTATTCTTGCCTTCTTCTTTCCCATTATTCTCAATGTAATTTGTTCAATTAACCCGGTATATAACCAAACTCCCAGCCCCCAACCCAAACAAAGGGGAAGTAAAGTAAAGGAAAAAAAAAAAAAGGCCACCTTGGTTCCAGATATGCCAGCCCCAATTTCTTGGTATATCAGCCCAAAGACGGGCCCCAACCTTCCCATCTGTTTCTCTCTCCTAAGTTGCAGACCACATTTTCAGTCCATAGACCCCACAGTCTATCCCCTTAACTGTGCTGCCAACACTGGGTTGAAAACATAACTAGTTGTCTTTTCACCCCAACCATATGCTCCCTCTAATATTTTCATATTATGAAATAATATGAAGTCTTTCTCCTCTCTAAATAATCCTATATATTGTAACTCCTGAAACTGATCATGTCATCTTGCTCAAAAAGCCTTCAGCGTCTCCTCATTGCTTTCAGGATCAAATCAAACCATCTGGGAATAGCAGTCAACAATTTCCACTATCAGGCTTTAACTTACCTTTTCAACTTCATCTCCCATTTATCTTCCTTTAGCCCCATGCTTGTTACATGAGCATAACAGCTGTTTCCTAAAACCAGCTCTTTTCATATTTCAATTTCCTCCATGCTGTAATGCTTTGCTTCCTTTTTGTCCATATTAATATTCTACTGGTCTTCTGAGAACAGCTTAAAGGTCATTCCTACCATGAGTTTCTTTTACTTCCAAGTATCCCTTTTGCTTACTCCTATGCACTACTGTGCCACCTGAATATTCTGCTCTGTATTATAGCTAATTGTGCATATCTATCTCCCCAACTAGATTAGGAAATACCCTTAAGGCAGAAACCAATCTTACTTATCTTTAAATCTCAAGAGATTGGTATAATGTATTACACCCAATAGATGCTCAAAAATGCGTTACCAATTCAATAGAGGACAGGCAAGGTTTTGACAGGGCCTTAATAAATGCAAGCAGATGTAGCTTTACAAGTAAAAGCATGCAGGCAGGGTGTGTTGATAAAGCCTGGCTGGAGCAGATGCTGCATTAACACAGTGTGTGGGAGAGACCTGAGACCCACGGCCTTACTAGAGTGTGCCTCTTAAGATTAACATGCACATACTCCCCTGTGCTGTATATTTTGGGGTAGGCAAAACCTAGGATAGAGACTATAGAAAAGATTTCCTTTTCCCCTCCAAGAAATGCACATTTTCAAGAAAAGGGAAGGAGAAATTCAATGCACTAACCACAGATTCTTTAGGTTTCTTCACTTTCAAAACAGCAATTTACACTCAGGCTTCTGCCCACTAGTCCCTTAGAAAATTAATCAGGTTATACCATGCATGCACAACTATAAAAACCAACATCTGGTAGCTCCTTGCTTGATCACTTTCTAGCAACAGCTCATATACTGAAAGGAAAGATACACACAACATACACACCAAGGTGAACCCTTGACTGAACCTTCCCATTAGCTGAGGCCGCCTCAAGACCCATCCTACAAATGTGTGTCTGGGCCTCGACTCTTTCAGCAAGTAAGCTTTGCTCAGCAGACCGGACCCCGTCCCCGGATAGATGTTTGTGTGTCTGTCTTTTTATACTTTGACAAGAAGTCTGGACATCAGTCAAGGGAACATGGCAAGGGTGGAAAGATCAATGAGAGCATTCCCTTTATTTCTGCATCTTAATGAGAAATTCAGTGAATCCTGACATCAAACGTTCCATGGTTTGACTAAAAAGTAGCATGTACCTGTAACAACACACATCTTAATTATCTCTACCGGCACGTCCATCAAGAACCTCAAATTTAGCATGTTGGTAATAAAACATTAAGAGGAAAAAGTGTCCTCTCCCCTCTCTACCTTTAACCCGTGCCTTCTTCTAATCTCTCTAAAATGTTCAGTGTCCAAACACAGAATCCAAGCAAAATTGGAAAGCAACCGGTTAACTTCATTTCCAGCTGCAAAAGAAGTGGAACTATTTCTAAGTTTTGCTGATCCATTGGCAATAAAGATTTTCACTGTTTCCACCTTACTTTCTACAATTCCTTAACATTTATCAATCTGACTTTCATATCAGCCACTTTAATGAAACTTCTTTTACTGAAGCTCTCTGGCTTTTCCGGGGGCTCCGTTCACGGCTCTTTCTTCATTCCAGTCATTTCTGCTATCATCCCTTTCTCTGATTTCAATCACCACAGACATACTTGATATGTCTGTCAATTCCCAGTTCTGCTCTGACGAGATCAGGCTTCTCTCTTGAGTTCAAAACTCAAATGTTCAACTATCTTCGACACCAGTTATCTATCTCAGATTTAACATGTTGGTAATAAAAGACATTAAAAAAAAAAAGTCCTTTCTTTTCTCTCCATCTTAACCTAATCCTTCTTCTAAAATGTCCCTAAAATGTTCATGGTATTTGTGGAAATTTAAAAATACATTCACAAAATCCTTTTATATTTGTCCCTTCAAGAGGTGAAGCCTGAGTGTGGACTTAGTGACTTATTTCTAACAAGGAGAATATGGTATATGTGACAGTGTTTGACTTACAGGACGAGGCCACGAGACACTGGGGCTTCCTCCTTGCTCTCCCATGGATCGCTCACTCTAGGGTGAGTCAGCTGCTATGTCACGAGGACACTCAAGCAGACCTATGGAGAGGTACACGTGGTGAGGATGAGGCTTCCTGCTAACAATCAGTGAGAGACTGAGGACTTCCTCCACCACCACCACCACCACCACCACGAGTGAGCTTTCTTGGAAGCAGATGCTCTACCCCAGGCAAACCTTCAGATGACTGCAGCCCCAGTCAACAGCTTGAGTGCAACTTTATGAGAGACCTTGAGCCAGGGGCACCCAGCTAAGCTGCCTCCAGACTCCTGACCCACAGAAACTCTGAGATAATAATTATTTGTGGTTTAATTTAACTAGCTAAGTTTTGGGGTAATTTATTATTCAGCAATAAGAGCACACCCGGACCCAGAATCCAAGGAATAGAAATGCTGAGAGAAAATGAACATTGTAAGTGAGCTCTCTTCCCCTGTAATCGCACCCCTCCTCGTACTTTCTCACTAAGTGACATTGTTACTTACCCGGTGTCCCAAATGAGAAGCCTGGAAGCCATATATGACTCTCCCTAACAACTGTATCACCAAGTTACCTTTCTTTTCTCCTATCACCTGAGCCCATCCCTACTCTTACTGTTCTAACTCAGGGCCTTTACCATTTCTCAGTTACTACAACACAGCTTTCCAACTTTTCTCCTTCCCTACAGTCTTTCCCAGCTCCGTTCCATTGTCTGGACTAATGCCAAGAAGGTTAAAAAAAAAAAAAAGTACCTGATCATGTTATTTATTTTTACTAAAAGTCAGTACTGTTTCCTACATTGCCCAGGACAAAATTCAAATGCTACAGCATGGCACGTGTGCCCCTTTCCTACAGCTTCTGTCATCTCCCATGTTCACAGCCTACAGTCTGGCCATCTTTCACCTTTGCACATGCTGCTTTCTTTCTGCATGGAAGATCTTTCATTCTCTCCTTATAGCACTTACTCATTTTTCAAAGACTCATCGCAAGGTTTATCTCAGAAACCGTTCCTTAATTATCAAGTCCAGGTTAGATGACCTTCTTATATTACTTTATTACTTATCACATAGATCACTACTGTGCCTTCCACTAGAATGTAAGCTCCTAGGGAAAAAAATCTATCCTCGATATCTAAACATTCATTTATTCGTACATCCAACTTTTATCAGTAAGCAACTATACAACAGATATTGTCTTAGGTGTTTGTTACATAACAGTGAACAAAACAAATATATATTATCCTTGTACAGCTTGTAGTCTATTCGAGAAGACAGTAAGTCAAATGAACAAATACTGTGATATGTGAAAAAAGAATGTTATGAGTAACTGTGGGGACCTGCTTTAGATTACATAGCACACAGATGCACTCAAACATTTAGTGAATGAAGTATTTATACCTTCTCCACAGAGGTATAAGTGGCCCAGGCTCATCATACTCTTGCCAACACTGGGTCTGCTTTTTTTTTTTTTTTAAATATTTGCTCATACTGTCAACACCATATTATTGTTTATACATTCTCAATACTAAAAATTAAGAAAAAGAACACAAGATCCAATATACATTAGAAAAAAGAAGCTTGATTCAGCACAAGTAGAAAACTAAGACTGGCTTTATATATATTATCAGGGTTTCTCAAATAAATGGCTAAGATAATTTCAAAATAACCACTTGCAAGATCACATTTTACTAAAAAGGAACAGTAAAAAAATGAAAGCCAAGTCTCTCCAGTATTCAGAAGTCTGAAGCAATCATTGTCTAGCTTTTTTAAAAGAGCAAATTCCAAGGGAATCCCTGCATCTCCCTTGCTTCACTGCCAAGTGATTCACAACTGAAATATTTCTGGGAAATGTGGGTACGTGACAAAATTATAAAAAGAAAAAAAGCACAAACCATCAAGTCCACTGAAAACAAAGCTCAATATTTTAAAAAGGGAATGAAAGGATGAGGAAATTATATATTAAAATAAATTTAAAGATTTTACAATAATTACTCATTAATTAAAAAAATATTTTATGAACAACCAAGAAAATCAAAACTCGGTAGTAAAAAAATACTTACTAGTTTCTTATAATAGTTGAGAAAGTTTCGAGGACTAATGTCTTATATTAATATAAAAATGCATAAAAAATTCCAAAAACAAAGCAAATACCGCCTTGGATTACAAAGTTTGTATTTTACAAATGATGCACGTGTTCGGTGCACATTAAAGAGGAATTAAAAAATTAAGTCCATCCCTTCTTAAGTCCAAATTTGCTCCAATAACATTAATTGATCATGCCCTTTTCCAAATTCACCTCCGTGGTCCTGCAAAATTTAAATTATCCACAATAATTGAATTGAATCTTTGCAGATGAGAAAAACACAGCATCTGTTTTACCACACATTAGTCTTATCAGTTGAAACATGAGATATGTTGAGAAAATATACTCAGCTCTTTGCTTTTAGTAATGTATTTCAACACTCAGCCTGGATTTGTGACAAGAGACAGAGGCATTCCTCAACAAACCTGTTCAACCACAAAAGTTTTTGTTTTTTTTTTTAAACAAACTGATGGTTGCCCAACAAAAAAGTGTTAACTTACTTGTATATTTTCAGAGGCAGAGGGTTTTTTATTTTTGGCTTCTGCAATGGAATTTCACCAAATTTTTAAAGGTACTAACTTCATTAACCTGCAACAATCATCATTTTAAAGTAGTATATAAAAACTGTCATAATGGGTCAGAAATAAGGTTTACTTAACTCAAAATTATCTCTGACAGCAGTAAGATTTAACCTTTTGAGTCAATCTCAACAGACTGGCAATACAACTCAAATTATTAACATAATATATAATGATAAATATTGCTCTTTAAAAAAGCAAATTATTTTCCTATTTACAATTTTTGGAAAAGGTCTACTACAAAAATATTTTCTTCTCTATACTTCCCTGCCATGATAATGTTAAAATGTATCTAGAATCTCATCGAACGTCAGGTGTTAAGAGCACAACATTCTGTTTTGGGTGGAATACTGCTTCCCATCGCCAACATGTTTTTTCAAGGCACTCTAAGAACTCCCAAGGACACTAAAAGAAAAATGTTCTCTTTGCCCCTCAAACTCTTCTAAACTGAACACTGTTATAACTGGCTTTTCTTTGTTTTCTATGGTTATAACTGGCTTTTCTTCATTTTCCAGGGCTTAAGTTATTTTTCTTTTACTTGGAGCCACTCCTTCATTTTCAACTTGCTGAGCAGGCAGGCTTTTGGCTTCCATGGAAACTGAATTCCTGCGGCTGCGGGTAGGCATTCTTGTTCCACCAATCTAAGAGATAAAGCAAAGAACAGGATGGAATAACATGTTTACAACATACCTTAATACAGTCAACTCTGTATTATTTACACATGGACTAATTAACTTGCAAATGGCCCTTTATACATTTTTAATCTCTAGTCACTTTTTGCTTCTAAGTAAGCTTTAATCTGACACAGTTTTAAAGTACTAAATTTCCAAACAACAGTCAGGGAAGGGGATAAATCAGAGTAGATGGAGAGAAGTGAAGAGGAAAACCGCTCTTCATTGTTAAATTTGGAAGAGTCTGAAATGCTAAATGAGAAAATGAGGGAATGACAGGCCTTTTGATCAATTTGCTTAGAAAAATCAAGCTGAAGAGGAGGAGAAAAGAGAAATGAAAAACAGTAAGGGAGAGGAAGGAAATACAAGAAGTAGGTCAGGGGTGGTAAAGAGGGAGAGGAAATTAAAAATGGAGAAGGAGATAAAGAGTAAGTAAAACAAAAGAGTCCAAAAGAGAAGAAGGAAAAAAAGAACAAATGTGAAAGGAAGGGAAAAGAAAAGAACTCAATTTCAAAGGAAAATTGAGGAGCTGAAAGAGAAGAGCAAGAAAAAGATAAAGAAAAGGGAGAAGGGAAAATTGAAGGAGACCGCGGAGAATGGAAAAGAGGAAGGAGGACGAAGAGGGAAGAAACTGTCGGGGTGCTGGTTCTACCTTAACATCTACTCTTTCTCAGCACAAGCTGCTGCTCCCTCCTGCTTTCCAGCTCACACAGTCCAGGGAAGAAAGAGTATACTCTTAGGACGTAATCCCTAGCTAATTGTAGTCCTGGAAATGCTGTCATCCCCTGGCCACTGAGAGAGCATAAAGTTTTAAATGGGGTAATGGAAAAACCTAGGCTTTGCGGAGAAGGACCAACGCTGTACAGCCTGAAACCATTTCCCTGGAACCTGTCCATAACTGCTTCTATCTTCTCTAGTGACCTTGCACCCTTTCCATTCCTTCACACCTTGTCCAGTGCACTCCAGACCTGGAAGCAAGATGTAATTCCAACCATATTCATTTCTCATGTTCCTTATACAACAGAAGTATTACCAAGTAGCTCCAAGGGGCCACTGGCTCACTAAGAATGAATCAAACTTCAGCTTCCCTCACCTAATCTCTTGTCTCTTTAGGGGCATTTCTTGGTGTACAATTAGATGACTGAAAAAGACAAACCTGAGTTGGGATTTGAGTCTGCCAGTTTGTCTGTCTGAATCTGATGAAGTTCTGTAACCGACTGATTGGAAAACTGCTGTGATTTTTAGATCATCTTATCCCTCCCCACTCAGTTGGTATTTACTATAAAAGTATACTGATCACACTAATTGTATCTACTATATTGTTGAAGAAAGCAAGCATTCTGACCCTTTCATTGAGAGATCATGTGTGTGTGTGCACATGGGTGTGTTATGTGTAATCCACGTTGATTACAGAAGCTGTGGAAGGAGAAAACAGACAGGCACAGGGCCACCGCAGGAGGGCTCGAGTGGGAAGAAGTCAGGAGCAGCACAGGAAGCAGGTGGGTCCTCCCATTACGCTCTGCTTGATGGAGCAGGAGGCGGACACAGGCCATACTGGGGTATCCCTCAGGGTCAGCGCCTAAGGCACTGGACAAGGATGAGGTCTGAGTTCAGTAGACTAGGGACTAAGGAATTGTGTTAGAGGCAGAGACCCCTGTTACATGAGTTTTTAGATCAGGAAGTATGTAGATGATTTCTGTTTCAAATATCTTACTTTCTCAGAGTTCCTAAAGCTGTGGTCTTTTCCTTTGCTGCTAAAGCTGGAATCCTTATCTGTGTTTAGCCTGTTTGGACTAGAAGGTCCCATTCCTAAGGCCTTGCTAGGAAGCAGTATGGGAGAAAGATGGGGTATTCCCACCAAATGCAGAGCTAGACTGTAGGGAGGTATGTAAGAGATCACCAAAAACTTACGACGGACTTGGTAAAACATTAAACTATGCACTGGTTATCTGGTGTTCTACTGGACCTAATGCTAGGCTGTACAACAACCTGGTCCCAGATAATCTCACCAACTATCTGTCCCTGGAGTGAATGAATGAGGCATCTTAAAAAACAGAAATCAACAAATGCTCAGTGTATACATAATTAAGTTGTTTAACTTTTTGTGGCTAAACCCTGAACATACAGAATTGTGTCAAGATACTAAACAGCTCATTTTCACTAAAAAGGAAAAAGCCAGTCTTGTATAGAATTAAATGTTATAGGTGAAACTATAATCAGAGCTGCTAAATTAAAAGGAAATCATTCTCCCAGAAATAACATAAATACTTCAAAAATAGTTTTCAATTATTATTTTTAACTCAAGAAATTGTTGTCTTTGGAGGTTATAAAATAACTAACTCTCTCCATTCTTTCATTTGCCCCAATTGGTTAAACACATTTATATGTTTTCCTGGCCAAAGTTAACTGAGACTATGAAAGAAGTTGTCACTTCTAAAAAGGTCCTCCCAATAACAACATGAGGGTGGAGAAGTGAAAAATATAAATAATTCCTGTAAACTATAAAACCACTGTAAATTAGAGAAAAATCCTTATTATTTGCTTTCTAGCTATTTCTCAAAAGGACTTGAGGACATTTAGATTAATTTAATGTAACATAGAAAGAAAAAAAAGAACAGAAACTATCCACTGGATATACAAATGGTACATGTTCTGGGGGCAAACATATTAAGAAGGGTCTAGAACTCAGACAGTAATTCTGACTCAAAGATTTTTTGCACCGGGGAAGGAAAATACACTGTGCTACTATTTACTGAACACCCAGATTCATCTGTAGAAAATAAAACTTCTCCTTTAACTAAACCCAAACTGGAACTTCTTACATGATGTAAAGAATGAGTGGCATGGTAAAGAGTATCTCCAGCTGTGGCTTTAAAAGAAGTTTCAGATAGAGAAATATCATTCAACTGGTATTCTGGGAAAGATTCCATAAAGAAAATAATACTAATTATAACTAAAATACTGAGTTATAAAATACTTAACAAGACACAATCTAGTCCTTAACATTTTATTGTACTTTTAATAAGGCACTGCATTCATGAATTACTAATACTTGTTTTTATATTTTTCCATATCCTACTTATCAATTTTTAATTGTACCATCATAATTTTATTGTAGGTATTCTTCTGCAAATTGCCTCAAATATTTAATGAAATGAAACAGTATACAGTATACATAAATAAAAACTGCAAAAAATTGCAAAACTCTGCTTTTCATAGGAACACAGGGATTTAACTATGTGGTTGCCTTCTCCGTGCCCTCACCGGGCAAGCTAACAGGATTTTCTTCAGTTGACTTACTTATAAACCTGACAAAAATACAAAGTTTCACTGACACGATGACTGGGCTCAGCAAAGCATATAACTTCATCTATCCTTCCTAAAGATACAGCTTTCAGAATGGCACTGTGATTGACATGGCAAATGTGGACATCAGGCTGAGATACTGTACAGTCAGTGAAATAGATTAATAATAAACAGTGGAACATGTAATTTCAAAAAAGTCTTACCTTTTGTTGTGTTGTGGGACCTAGTGATTTAGGCGGAAAAGTACAAGGTATTCTTCCATGATGGATATGATATGGCAGTAGGAGGCTGGGATCCAAGGGGACCCAGGGCACTGAGAGACTAGAGGGTACACCAGGAAGGCTGCAATGTGTTTTATGCAAATTGTATGCTGTCCTAGTAACTTTTCCATCAGAGGTCTTGTAGATCAGGAGTGAAGAATCTTCTGCTGCATGAGACAACAAGTAGGAACCCTCCTGCAAACTAAATCCACACAGTGAAACTCAACTCACTGGGTCCCTGTGTCAGTTTCAGTAACACTTTATTAATCATGATCTATCGGTAAAATTGAAAACAATTATAGGAATGCGAGACCACTCCTAAAAATACTTTTATGACCAAGTAAAATAAGAGTCTTTTAAACTATTTTCATGCTTTTCAGCAACTAATTTTAATTTTTTCCAAAGTTCAGGATCTGCAATTATTTTCCTCCCACTGTTATGTCAGTTTCTAAGTGTTCAGTAACTTAATGGGAAACAAATAGTCTGCCTACGTCTCTCATCCAGGGACAACACATACCGAAAAGCATTTTATGAGGACATATACATACCATTCCTAGCCACAGCATTTAAACTGATTATAACAAACACTGCATCTACTTTGCATCTACTACTAGGTGAATAGAGATAGAAAAGTGCATGTGACAGATTCACTGCACTGAGAAGTTTAAATAAAGCGACAGAAACAGTCGATGGAACAGTCACAGCACAACAAAAGGGGCTGTCAGAGTAAGAGGAACCACACCAGTTAATAGATACTGAGCGCTCATCGCGAGCTAATGACTGCTGTACTGCTTACATCCATTCTGTCATTAAATCCTCTACAACAAACCTTCAAGGCATAATATTAATTATTAGCCCCATATCAGAGATTAACAGACATCACAGATGCTAAGTAATTTGCCCAAAGTTCTGAGTGCAGGACTTGGACATAAACCTTGGCAGCCAAAAACCACAGCTATACTGTTAATTATGATCCCCTACTGACACAATAATCAGTTCTGTCAAACATCAGATCTACATTTTCCCTCTCTCCTTAGAAAGCTTTAAGGAATTCAGTGTATTAACACAGAGAGGTAAAAGGATATGATGAACATACTGTGCTTTTCTGGGATTTCATACTTGTTTGGCTCAAAGGTGCTGAGGAGAACATCAGTCCTTTCCCACAAAGTATCATTAAAAATAAGGACTAGTCATACTTACAGGGATTCTTCCTCAAACCTGGTAAGTTACATTTTCATTCATTTATTCAAACAGAAGAGTAACAGGTGTTCACAAAAGAGGCTCAGAGAATTATTCTTATCATTTTCCCCCAATTACTTTCATATTTCCATATAAGGAAATTAATAATAATTAATTTGACAGTAGGAAGAAGTAACATTTCAAAGATTGAGTTTTTATCAGTGGAAACATTATATTTTAACTACCTTCAGTAAAAATGAAAAAAGCTTTGTTTTACAGGGAAGAATGAGCCTCAGAGGGAGATGTGACTGTGAGAGAGGTGAGAGTGACGTGACGTAAAGAGGACTCAACTTGCTTCTGAAACTCTGAAGAGGGAGGAAAGGAAGAGGGCCAAAAGCCAAGGAATGCAAGTGGCCTCCAGAGTATACAAAAGTCAAGTAAACAGACCACACCCAGAGCCTACAGAAAAGAAGGCAGAAAAATCACACCTTGATTCTAGCCCAAAAAGACCCCCGTTCGGCTCCTGACTCACAGAACTACAAGTTAATAAACTCATGTTGTTTTACATTAATTTTGTGGCAATTTGTTACAGCTTCAGTAGAAAACTAAGATAACGATAATAAAATGTTAAAAAGAACCTGGCGAATTTCATGTTTAAGCACTGTACTTCACATGAAGAATCAAATGTATCAAGTAAAAATCCTGCTCCAGACTCACAGAATCTCAGAAGTGAAAAGTACCTAGGAAATCACTTAACTCAACACCATCATTTCATAAATTAAGGAATCTATCTAGTTGTACAGTAAGTTAAGCTGGAGAGTTAAAACTTGGAGATTTTTGACTTTTAGTTCAAACTCTTGAATTGTTTTTTAGTTTATCTTTTGTTAAGGGTATATATAACAGAAGGAATACGCTAGTTCACATAATGAAATGGTTTAATAAATGATCAGGTGGGGAATCTATATTCTAAGGTTTTCTATGGACCTAATGGCTCTTGATGACTAGCTCTATGGTACTTCCTCATCCCGAAAATGTAAACAGTATAGCTACGGAAGGCTGAATAATGTTCCCCAAGGACGTCCACATCCTGTCTCCAAAACTCATGAATGTTACCCTTCAGAGGCTTTGCAAATGCAATTAAGGATGCGATGTGATAATGAAAGCAGAGATGTGAGCGATGTACTCTGAAGATGGAGTAGAGGGCCACAGGTCAAGAAATACAGGTAGTTTTCCAACGAAAATATACAGATGCCCAACATCACTAATCATCAGGGAAATTCAAATCAAAACCACAATAAGATACCACTTCACACCTGTCAGAACGGCTATCATCAAAAAGACAATAAATAACAAGTGCTGGGGAGGATATGGAGAAAAGGGAACCCATGGGTACTGCTGGTGGGATTATAAATTGGTGCAGTCACTATGGCAAACAGCACGGATTTTCCTCAAAAAATTTAAAATAGAACTGTTATATCATCCAACAATTCCATTCCTGGGTATTTATCTGAAGAGTACAAAAACATTCATTCAAAAAGATAAATGCACACCAATGTTCACCACAGTATTATTTACAATAACCAAGATGGAAGCAAGGTAAGTGTCCACTGATAGATAAATGGATAAAGAAGATGTGATACACATATATTATGGAATATTACTCAGTGATAAAAAGTGAAATCTTGCTATTTGCAACAATATAGATGGATCTAAAGGGTATTTAGACAAATATCATATGACCTCACTTGTATGTAGAATCTGAAAAACAAAACAAACAAAACAAAAACAGACTTACAGAAGCAGAAAACAAAAAGGTAGTTGCTACTGGAGGGTGGTGTGTGGGGGAGAAATAGGCAAAGGGGATTTAAGAGGTACAAACCTCCAGTTTTAAAATTCATAAGCCACAAGGATGTAATATACAGCATAAATAATATGATTAATAATATTGTTGTAACTTTGTATGGGGACAGATGGTTACTGACTTACTGTGATCATTTCATGATGTATGCAAATGTCAAATCATTATGCAGTACACCTGAAACGAACATAATACTGTACACCAACTGCCTTTCAATTGAAAAAGAATAGAAATATAGGTAGCCACTAAAACTGAAAATCAATAAACAGAAACGATTATTCCCTCAAAGCTTCCGGGAGGAGCCAGCTCTGCTGACACAAGTTTAGATCAGTGAAAACTGACTGCAGATACTGACCTCCTTTTTAAGCTACTAAGTTTGTGGTAATTTGTTACAGCGGCAATAGAAAACCATTACAATAACCTTATAGAAAAAGGTAACTGTAAGCTCATTAAAGCCAAATACTATTATATTACCTTATTTATATTTTCACAATTTCAACTCTGACACAATAGAATAAATCTTGTATGCTAGGTTATTTCCTATTTATTGCTAACAACATCTAAGAAAATGAGACATATCAATGCAAAATGTCCAAAAAATACTTACCTACTTAGTTTCCTTAGAATGTGTTGGAGGATGTTAAATAAACTTGAAATCCTATTAAACAGAAGAAATTCATGTAAAATTAAGTGACAAAATAGCTTACTCTTAATAATTATGCCTCCTCATGAAATGTCCTCAATAACAAAAGAAAACAACAGATGAAATATGTAAAACCCAGAATAACGATATTTATTTATAATTTGATTCAACTACAGTATTTGCCTAATTTTTGCCATTTTTTAATTTCTCCTCAAAATCATAAAGTATTTGGTTTGTGGGAGTACAGCAGTTGTAAAGAGATAATTATTTTTAAAATGTTTAGAAATCTTCAGCAGAACTAATCTGCAGAAGAGTTTGCCTTTTAAATATGGTAGTGGTGAACTCCAAAGAAACTGAAAGGTATTTTAAAAGAATAAAGGGAAATGAAATATAACATACTGATTTAGTATCTTTTCTAGACCTAAACTCACTGCCTTTATTATTTATTTAAAAATGGTTTTCACTGGTGGATGTAGGGCATGCAGTGAGCAATGTATGGAAAAGCTTTCCTATTCACATAAATAAATAAAAAGCTACCCCTCAAAAGAAGCAGTTCTTATAATGAAGCAGATGCTTAAGTATAAGCAGAGAATTCAAGTTTGAAGTCGGATCCTTCAAACACTGTGACAAGCCCCAAAAGTGGAACTATGCAACTAATAAAAGTCAGAACAACTCCCCACCCTCAGTGGTAAAACAAACATATTAACTACCAAGGTTGTTACTCCAGGTCAGCTGCGTGCTCTGGGGAAAGTCAGTCTCAGTCCCAGTTTCCTCATACATAAAATAGAGATAAAACTAACACCAGTCCTTCCTGGAAAGCTGTGAGATGCAAATTAAATTCATCTCAATCTGATGTACAGTAATGCTTGGTAGAAGGGCAGATTTTTAAAAGTCATGATGTCAGTCCTGAGAGCTAACAGTCTGACTGTCCTATCTTCCCATCCCTAAAAAGGGCTGAGATGTATGCTCCCTTACACCTCCAAGATGTAGGCTATCGTATTCTTCTAGCCTCCTTTGTATTAAGTAAAAATACTGGTGCCAGTCTACAGCCATACCACCCTGAACACACCCAATCTCGTCTGAAATACTGGTGCCACTAGTATATTTTCTTGGGAGAGAGAAAAGATTAATGTGAAATGGATCACAAATGGGGTCAGGGGAAGTGTACAACAGGATTAAAAGTCTTGAAAATAAATAATTTAAACTTAACCAATATATTTAGAGATAAATGAAAATTAGTGATCATACTATTGAGTTTTAAAATTTCCACTACAAATTAAAGTTTCTTACTTGAGTGCTGAAAGTTTTTCTTTCAATTCTTCTGAGGTAATTTCTTCTAGCAGGAAAAGCTTTGAAGTAAATGCATCAATATGTCCTAAAATAAAATATCAAACTTAAAAAGAACTATGGTGTTTAAAAAACAAAAAAACAAGTTATCTAGTCTCTTTAAAAATATTTTTACAAAACTGTAATAACTATAAAGGGACTTTATATTCTAAAAAGAGACAAAATTCACATTTTATTAAGTTTATTAAGTAAAGCTGTATTTTAAAATAACATAAAAGTCAGATTATAAAAGAAATATGTATTACTTCCAAAATATTCACTGAATCTAGAAAAGTTTACAGAGATCCACACCCAAAAAATCATCTCTAACCCATAATTTAAGAATAACAACTGTTAAAAGAGGGGTTGTTCTAATTCTTATTAAAGTTGCATTTCTATGAAAATTAAAATTTTAGAGAAATATGTACCTATTATTAAAGCAAGTGGATAAAGTCAAGTTTATAGTTAGGCCATGTGCTGCAAATTCCTAACACAGACTTAAAGATAGAAATTAGATTATAAAAATCTGGCTTAATCATTCACTGTAGCCAAGATACGGAAATAACCTAATGCCCATCAATGGATGTCTGAATAAAGATATGATACATACACACACACACACACTCACACGATGGAATATTATTCACCCATAAGGAAAAAAGGAAATCCTGCTATCTGCAACAACCCAATGGACCTTTAGGGCATTATGCTAAGTGAAATAAGTCAGAGAGAGAGAGACAGAAATACTGCGTGGAATCACTTACGAGGAATCTGGGGGGAAAAAAGTCAAACTTACAGAAACACAGGAGAAAAGTGGTTCGCTGGGGTTCGGGGGCTAAAAGAGTAAAAACTTTCAGCTGAAAGGATGAATAACGTCTGTAGATCTAATGTATAACATGGTGACTATAGTTAATAATACAGTCCTGCATAACTGAAATACGATAGGGGAGTAGAACTTAAATGTTCTCATCAAAAAAAGAAAGAAAAAAAAAAATACATGAGGTGAAGGACGTGTTAATTTACCTAAATGGGAGGAATCCTTTTACAATACATATGTATATCAAATCATGATGCACACTTTAAATATCTTACAATTTTATTAGCTAACTATGTCTCAATAAACCGTAAAAAAATCTGGCTTGGTTTTTAATTAAAGCACATCATAAGATTTCCTACAGTTTAAAAAAAAAAAAATCAAAGGAGTTTGTTACAAGTCTTACTTTCTCACAAACATGACCTAATTCTAGAATTCCAAAAAACACAACGGTCAATTACCAAGATTACAATTCCATTTTAAAAAGTAGTATGTATATTCTACAACAAAACAGGTTGAGACACAACACTGAGGCCAAAATGCTTCAAGAAAGTAATATAAAAGATAGCCCTTGGTTACATGTTATATAATCATGTCAATATAAAAACTATGCTATAGTAACATAGTTAAAAACATCATTAGCATTAGAGTGTCATACTCACCAATGCTGAAAATAACATCATTTAAATTTAAATTTTCTTTAGATTCTATCATTTTTTTGATGAGAACTCTTAGAATTTATTCCCTTAACAGCTTTCAGATATAACATACAGCAATGTTAATTATATTTATCTGTCATTTATTTATCAAAACATGTGACCTGGAAAGCTGACATCAGTCCTTGTGCAACAAAAGAAAACGCACATAATTTAACATCATATTTTCATATGTAGGCCCCTTTCATTTGCTTTGTGCTTGTAAAGAAGAATTAGAAACATTTTTACCAGATACTTTTCTTCTAAAACAACAATCTATTTTTCCCACACCTACTTATTATTTCCTGTGCCAAGTTTTAGTTTCACCTCTGTATTTCTAACACTCATTATTATACAGTGACGTTTCTAATAACAAAGGCACATTTTAATGGTTTAATAACTGTAGAAAGGGAATATTAAGTAGAATAAAACATTTTTAGACATTTACTAAATATGCTTTTGAGGAAACTAACGGTTCTTATCTTTTTAAAGCAATCTCGACAAAAAGTATGTGTTATAGTATACATCAGATACAGGCGGTCAGAAATACACACAGAACATCATACTAAGTGCTGTGAGGCCCCACCTCCTCAAGGAGCTTACAATTCTCTCAGTATTGGAGCATTCTGACCTGTGGACCTCAAGTGAGTCATACGTGTGCTTGAGACACTTATCTCATCAGTGATTCTGATACACAATCAAGTTTAAGAATCGCTGGACTAGAGACCTGTAAACCAATATGCTCTTCAGTTAAGTAACTGAGATCTTATATTACTTGTGTCCCATGAGATATGCTATATCTGAATCTCAGTCACACATGTAAACTTTACCCTCCCAGTTATCGCCAAAAGATCTAATGCAACTTTGTCCCCAACTTTGATTTCTGGGAAGAAACTGTCTTAAATTTCTTTGAAATATTGAAATCATAGGGCTAGGGAGGGCAAACTGACAAGAAGTGCTTAAGTTACACGGAGGAGTGGCTAGCAAGAAATGAGTAAGGAAAACTCACGCCACAACTAAGAAAGGCCCACGGTGCCTGAGTGCATGGCAAAGAGGAGAGGGGCACCTGGAAATCTTCTGGTTAGGATTTTAAGATCCCAACTTCTGAGACACAATAAATCATTTGTCTTAAGTCACACTGATTAACCTTGTTATACACACTGTACTTCACTTTTGTTATATTTAACATTCCCTCCTCCCCTCTGCCCCAACCAATTCTTCCCTAGCCCTTTTTAGGTTTACGCCAAGTTAGAAAAATTTCAAAACTGTGACTAAATTCTGATTCTGACACTGATGAACTCTGTGTCTATCAGTAAGTTACTTAATCATTCTGAGCTTTATTTTTTTCTTTTATTTAGAGCAGCAGTCAACACACATTAAAAGCTGTTAACAGCAATTAAAATTACAAAAACCCTTGGAAAGAATAAAATAATACACAATATATGATTAATTATGCTTTGTTGTTTTGATAAATCTTGTTTTAATTCTGTGTGATACAACTATTTGAAGGATGGATTTAAAGTTCAGTTCACTTTGCTATAGGTTTAAAGGCTGTCATAGCTAAAAAAAGGTACCCGCAATGATACACAGATCCAAATGGAACAGGTGCCTCATTGTGAGGGTTACTCAACCATGACAATGTTATATTTAACACCACACACCAATTACACAAAGTTTTTGCTGAAATTCTACTAGGAATGTCCACCCTCCCTGGTGTTAGTCAATTTTTTATATGAACTTAAGGTAGGGACTGCACTCCTATCCTAGAGGCTCTTTGGGAGATTCTAAAAGAAAAGTATTTTCAAATCTGGTTCTAAGCCATGAGAGTACACAGATACATGAGGGTTTTTGGTTTTGTTTTAAATAAGCAACATCTTTCCTTTTTGGCAACAAAATCATATGTAAAATATCCCTGAGGATGCTATACAGCACAGCTCTAGGGGTGGCCATTCACATGGAACGGACTGAGCACAATGTCTCCCTGGCCATGTGCAATGTGAAGGCAAGGAGAACACTTTCCATTTTACATGTCACAGGACTCCATGACAACATTCACGAGAGAGGACCACCTGTCGATACATATAGTCAATACCAGGAATGCTTAATTTTTTTAGAGAAAAATTAAATGAGAGTATTTTCTTCTTGTATCCCATTGTAAAAAGAATAACATATATAGATTCAGTGGTTTGTTTTCTGTCATTTCCCTTCTCCTTGCCTTTTCTGTTCCTTCAACCAATTATCCAAGCCAACTTCGCTCATTCTAAAAATACTCACTGAGTGCCTCCATGTTCTAGATATTGTTCTAGGTGCTTGGGATGTATCAATAAACAGAAGAGACAAAGGCAATATATATCATGAGTAATTAAATTACATAATTTGTTAGTGGTGACTCAAAAAGGGATTGGGAATATATTTGGAAACAATAACCCAAGGAAGAAAGAAAACCAGAGATGTGAGCCTGGCCCTTGGGGCTGCTCCTGTCTTAATTAAGAGTGCCTGTTAATCTGGAAAAAGCGACTGAGAGACTAAGAAATGTACCAGAGCTTTCGATATCCTCTCAGGATTAGAGGAACAAAAACTGGAGTTCAGGGTCTATGAAGTAGATAAACACTAACATTCTAAGTTGGGGCCCTGGTTTGGTGATTCTCTAAAAGGACTCATAGCCTCAGCATACAGTTGTAGTCATGGATGAGATTTATTATTGCAAAAGGATACAAGCTAAAGAAGAATCAGCAAAAAGAAAAGAAGTGTGGGTGAAGTTCAGAGGACAATTTTCAAAAGTCCTCTCCTTAGTTTCTATTTGGGATGATGAAAAGGCTCTGGAAATGGACAGTGATGACGGCTGCACAACACTGCGAATGTACTTAATACTAAATTGTACACTAAAAAATGTACAGTAAATTATACACTGAATTGGTTAAAATGGTATATTTTATATTACGTATGTTTTATTAAAGCAGTCCTTTCCCACTGGAGTCACACAAGATGCACTTAATTTCTCCAGCAATTTTTTTTTTAAATACCAGAGAAACCTACTGGAGGAGACTCAGTACTCAAGGTTTTTATTGGGGGCTCATTATGTAGGCACTCTCTGCCTAACACACACCAAAATTTCAGACTCTCAGAAGGAAAGCAGGTGTTCAGAGTGAGCCATATTGTTTGCAAACAGTGTAGGCACAATGAGCCATCCTATCAGCTACAGGAAGTCTGTATCAGTGTAGAACACCATTTAGTATCCAAGTTCCCAGAAACCAGCAGAGAGCTAGCCTTGCAAGCAGGCTTTTCCAAAGACTGGCAATGTCAGACCATGAAAGGCAACGTCCAGCAATAAGTGGGAAGTAAACTGGCCTTTCTGCAGTCCAAAGTCAAGCTTCGAATCAGCTAAATCCCTGTAACTGGATTACAGCAAATCAGGATTGCTAGTGTGGTCAAAAGTAATCCTGTCTAGAGGAAGAAAACATTTTAACTCTCACATCATCTCTATAATTTCTCATATATAATATCGAGTCCTTGATAAGGAAGATTCTGGCATATGATAAAAAAAAAGTGGACTGTAAAAGAACAACCTGTTGTGGAATGAATGGTGTCCCCATACAAAGATATGTCAGAGCTCTAATCCCACTAACTCAGAATGTGAATTTCCTTGGAAAGAAGATTGTTGCTGATGTAATTAGTTATGATGAGGTCACAGTTGAGTAGGATGGACCCTTAACTCACTATGAATGGCGTCCTTATAGGAAGACAAGAGAGACAGGAAAATGATGCAAGTGACGACAGAGGCAGAGATGAGAGTGATGCATCTATAAGACAAGGATGCCAACGACTGCTGGCAAAACACTGGAAGGTAAAAGAGGCAAGAAAGGATTCCCTCTCACAGGTTTCAGAAGGAGTATGGCCTTGTGACACCTTCACCTCAATTTCTAGTCTACAGAACTGTGAAACAGTAAGTTTCTGTTGTTTTAAGCCACCCGATTTGTGGTGCTTTTTATGGCAGCCCTATGAAACTAATACACAAAAAATAACAGAAAAGACCCACAAAGGATCTAGGTAACAAGGGTATTAGATAAAGACTTTAAAATAATTTTGCCTAATATACTTCAGACACAATCGAGAATTTCTGTAGAAGATTATACTGTATAAAAAAGAACCAAATGGAAAATCTGGAGCCAAAAAATACAATAGCTAAAATTAAAGACTCAGGTGATGAATGAAATAGTATATTAGGAACAGCTAAAGAAAACATTAGTAAACTAGAAGAAAATATAGTCATGCAGGAAGAGTCAAAAGGAAGATACAGAAGAGAAAGTAAGGGACATTACGGACATGGTAAAATGTAACATAATACAACAGAAACCCCAGAGAAGGAAGAGAGAGAATGGGGAAGAAGTGATGTTTGGTGAGACAATGACTAAGAATTCCCCCAAACTGTCAAAGGTCATCAAATTACATACTAAGGAGTAATATGTTACAATATGAACAACATGTAAAAGGATATTTACAAAGAAAACCTAATCTAGGCACATTGTAGAAAAATTGTTGAAAGGAAGAGAGAAAATTTAAAGTCTGCCAAAGAAAAGACACATATCTTTCAAAGGAGCACAAATAAGATCAATAGCTGACTTCAACAGACACAAAAGAAGCCAGGAAACAATGAATTACTTTTCCTACAAAAATTAAAGTGAAATAAAAAAATTTTTTTTTTCAAATGAATAAAAACTGGGAGGCTTTGTCACTAGCAGAGCTGTAATAAATACTAAAGAGTATTGTTCATGCAGAGGAATATTATACTGTAGTTGACCCATGAACAAGGGTGTGAACCATGCCAGGTCCACTTATACGCATTCCCCGCCCCCCCAGTAAATACAGTACTACACAATCTATGATTGGTTGAATCCATGGATGCAGAACTGTGGATACAGAGGGCCAACCATGGGACTTGAGCACCCTGGGATCAGTACCCCACAGATACTGAGGGAAAACTGTACAAGGAATTACGACTGCACAGGGGGTTGGCACCCCTGACCTCTGTGTTGTTCAAGGGTCAACTGTAGTTAGAATCTTAGAGATGCAAGAAGAAAAGCATTACAAAGGTTAAATATATGGCTAAGTGTAAATGAATATTAAATGTATACACTGATTATAATGTATATAAAAATAAGATAGTATTGTCTGAGAAGAGGCTAGAATACACCAATAATTAATGGTGAAAATCAAAAATGCATGTTATAATTACTTGAGTAGCAGTGTCCAACTGAACTTTTTTGTGATAATGAAAATATCTGCAGTGTCCAGTTCAGTAACCAGATGTGGCTTCTAAGCACTTGATATATGGCTGGTATGACTGAGGAACTGAATTTTGAATTTTACTTAATTTTAATTTTAATAAATTTACACTTCAATAGTCACCTGTGGCTAGTATCTACTGTATTAGACAACACAGCTCTAAAATCATCATCAAGAGACTAGTATAAGAGCACATAATTATGTTAACATATAACTATCCTATTAATAAAAGGAAAACAATGGAATAAAAATATTCAATTCATAAGAAGGCACTAAGAGGAAAAAAAAGTCCCTGAACAGACAAGTCAAATAGAAAACATAAAAAATTGGTAGACAGAAACCCAAATTTTTTGGTAATGTGTAATAATTACTATAGTTACTACAGACATTAAAAGATCATAGGAGGTTATTATGAAGATCTTTATGCCATTAATTTTGAAAATTTAAGAAAAATAAACAAATTTCTTAAAAAAGCACATGTGCACACACACCAGTTACTAAAATCGATTCAAGAAATTAATTATCTGAGTGGTTCTAAAACTAATTTAAAAATTGAATTGATAATTAGGACATTCTCAAAAAGAAACTCTAGATCTACATGCTTCTCTGGTCAATTTAACCAAACACTGAAGTAAGAAATAACACCAATAAAAATTCTACCAGATAACAGAAAAAGAGGAAACAGATCCCAACCCACTTTATGACATAAACTTAGCCTTAATACCAATAGCTCACAAGGAAAATTATAGGCCATTCTCACTCATAAACACAGATGGCAAAATAAGTATTAACAAACTACATCTACCAACATACAAAAAGTTATATATCACGACCAAGCTGTATAAATGGTAGGGACATGGGGTGGGTTAACATTTTAAAATTAATTAATATGATTCATAACATTAGTAGAAGAGAAGAGAAATGTTATAACATCATAACAATAAATGCAGAGAAAATATCTGATAGGTAGTTTTTATTGAAGAAAAACAAGCTGATGAAATTTACTTTACCAAATAGTAAAACATTTTATAAAGCTGAAGTAATTAAGACAGTTAATGGTTTAGCTACGGTAATTACTTAATTACTCTAGCTAGAGTAATTAAAACGGGAACTGTCTCAAGGATAGAGAAACAGAGGGTCCAGAATTACCACATATATGATTTATAACACAAGTAACACTGGAGAATAGCAAAGGATGGTCTCTTCAGTAAATGGTGCTGAAAACTGGGAAAAAAACCAAAACAAAACTTGATATTCCATGCAAAAATAAATACCACAAGAACTGTGTATCTAGAAATTAAAAAATAAAAAAGAAAATAAGGCTTCTAAAAGATAATCTGTGATAATATCTTCATGATTTTGCTGTAGGGAAGATTTCTTAAACAGGGCAAATGAATCATTAACCATAAAGGAAATGGCTGTTGGTCTATATCAAGTTCAAAAGACACCATTAAGAGACTGAAAAGGCAAGGCAGAGAGTAGAAGAAAAATATTTGTAACATTTAAAACTAACAAAGAACTACCAAACAAAAATTTGCCAACAGAAAAAGAAGTTTGAACAGGCAATTCACAAAAGCAAACATCCAAATAATTATTAATCAATGAAAGTGTCCAACTTCCTAAATAACCAAGGAAAGGCAAATTAAAACATTAATGAGATATTATCAATACCTACCTACCAGCATGGATAAAATTAAATAAACTGATAAGGCCAAGTATGGACAAGGCTGTGGAGAAACTGCAACCCTCACATACTGCTAATGTAAATGTAAAGCGACACAACCACTTGGGGAAACTTTCTAGAATTCTCTACTGAAGATGAATGTATGCTTAAGTTATGACCCCGTAATTCCACTCCTAGGTATACACACAACAGCAATGTGTACACACTGCACTAACAGACATTTACAAGATGTTCATAGTTGTATTAACATGGAAACAACCCCAGCAGGCTCCAAAAGTTAAGTGGATTAATAAATTGTGATATATTCTTATAAAGGAGTATGTCAAAAACAATAAAAATGAACTACTGCTATACACAAAATGGATAAATTTCAAAACCTATGTTAGTAAAAGAAGGCATAAACAAAACAGTACTACTTTAGGATTTAACTTGTATAGAGCTGACAAAAACAGAACGATTACACTGGAAGCCAGTATAGAGGTGACCACTGCAGGAGAGGAAAAAGGCTAAGACTGGGAAGTGTCACAAGGGGAGTCCTCCTGGGCACTGGTAGTTTTCAACACCTTGATCTGGCTGCTAGTTAAGAGGTGCTGGTTTGTTATACTTCCTTGAACTGTAAAGTATATTTATAATTTTTTCACTTTTCTAAATGTATATTACTATACTTAAAAAGCTAAAAATCAAAGGGAAAAACATATCAAAACAAAGGTATATTTTACAACTGACAGTGTCTTAGGACTGAAGGAGCACCACATAAACATTTTAAAAAATTATGTATAAGTATACAGACGTTATCAGGTTTTTGAAGTCTCCTTTAATTAATTAATTTATTTTAAAATTTTGGGGGGTTAATTCAGTTTTTTAATTTACTGGCTCTTTTAATGGAGGTACTGGGGAATGAACCCAGGACCTTGTACATGCTAAGCATGTACTCCACCACTGAGTTATACCCTCCCCACTACCCCAACTAGTCTTCTTTTAATTTTTGGTTAAGAAATTCTTTCTTATTCTGGTATCATAAAGATTATTTTCATATTTTCATCTTTTTCTCAGTACAAAAATATACACAGTATTACTTCATTGTCTTTAGGTACCTATTTTCATTAAGGAGAAGTCTACTTTTAGGGCAATACATTATGTAATCATTGTAATAAAAAGGATTTGTGTATACAGTCCCCGAGGTAGACTGAACAAAATTTTATTATGGCCACTACATACAGATGAAAAAGCTGAGGTCTAGAGAACTTAAATGATTTTACCCAAGGTAAAAGAACTTTAAAATATGAAGTGCTCATACACTTATCTTTTGACTCCCAAAGTCAGCTTGCTTTCTACATTCCATTATAGTGGAATCAGAAAAAATATGGATATAAATTCTGGATTTCCCACAAATTGTGTAATCTTGAGCAATAATCTCTCTTAGCCTCAGTTTCCTCCTCTGTAAAACAAAGATAAACATCATCTATTCTACAGAATAGTAAGGATTAGTAATAATGAATATATAGTCCTTGACCCTCAGTACATACTTCATAAGTGAGTTAGAGTATTACTGAATTATTTTATAACATACACAAATACGTAAATATAAGTGTGTGTGTGTATATATGTGTGTGTGTGTGTATATATATATATGTACATTTAATAGCTTCTAAGGATGATTTTGGAGCATTTCAAATGTATTATATAATTTGATTTGAGTAGTACGTACATAAAGAACAAAAAGGAGAGAAAAACAACAAAACAAAACCTCCGGCAATATGCTAAGAGCTGTATCTTGGGAGCCTGGAGGAGGCGAAGCTAGGAGGACTGGAATAGCAAGGGAAGGGAGACCGACACACAGAAGATCAAACAACAAAACGTTTGAAAAGAAACACATTACTGCTTTTAAGTTCATACTGTAACTCATAATAAGTGAAATATCATACAGGTAAAAATAATTTTCAATTAGCCAGTTATTTAGATGTCAAAGGGCAGTAATAAACACTTCTGAAGCCAGATGTCCTAAGATGCCCTATAAAATATAAATATCTTGACCATCTGTAGACAGGTGCTCTCCTTTAAAACTAAAACCACTAACTCTACATGATGTTAGACAGACCTTTAAAAAAGAGACTAAGTAATGAGTCACACATACTACCTTACAGTCACATCTGATACGTAACTTGTTTTAACTATACTCAGTCACCCCAGACACTATGACAAACTGTATTTACTGTTTTTATCCTATTTCCAGAAAGTAACTATAATAAAAACTTATTTAGGAGTCCTTTCTCCTACACTCCCTTCCTGTTGCAACATTTTTCTTAAGTTGAAAGAGTAATATAACAACATTTAAAATAAACCTCAAAACTCATAAATGCTTTTAAAATAGCATTTCAAAACATATTTACTCCTGCACAAAAAGACAAAAAAAACCCCTCAAAGACACCCAAACAAAGAAAACACAACCATATTACAATACAACATAAGTTTCTAAACAAACAGGTGTCTAAGATACAAAATACACCATCCCATTACATTAAAATGAATGGGTTATCAGTGGATAGGATTTACTGACGATAAAAGTTACATCGTGCAATGATTACTTAGGACTTTAAAGAATACAGGAGTTCCCACATGCTCACAAGGTGATACGTTCCAAGACCCTGCAGTGAATGCCTGAAACTGAGGATAGTACCAAACTCTACATATACTGCTTTTTCCTGTACATACCTACCTATGATAAAGTTTAATGTATAAATTAGGCTCAGTAAGAGATGATCAACAACAATAATACAACAGAACAATTTTAACAATATACTATAACAAAAGTTTTCTGAATGTTGTCTCTTTCTCTCGAAATATTTTTAAAATGTAATGCCTTTTCTATCTTCACTAAGTACTCATAACCTGTGCAGGCTGAGGAGTGACAGCAAAACAAGCACGGATTTATTTTTCCTTGTTCACAATTTCACAGACAGGAGGTTTGTTCTGACCACAGATCTTAGCAACCTCAGCACATGAATTGTTTTCTTTCCTTTTATTTAGTTGAGAACTTTCACTTTTTTACTTAAAGGAAGCCATTTGTGGCTTCTCTTTGGCATACCTAAATTGCCAGCATCTTACACTCTTGCACTTCGGGGCCATTAATAAGTAAAATAAGAGTTACTTGAACACAAGCACTGCGATACCTCGACCATAGATCCGGTACTGAGATGGCTAGTAAGTGACTGATGGGCAGGATACGCTGGACAAAGGGATGGTCCATGCCTTAGGCACTATACAGAATGGCATGCAATTTAAAATTTATGAATCGTTTATTTCCAGAATTTTCTATTTCATGTTTTCGGACCATGGTTGACTGAGGGGTAACAAGCTGCTGGAGAACAAAACTGCACTTAAGTGGGGAGACTACTGTACTTTTGATAAAGTAAGGCATATTGATGATGATAGCTTTATCTGTTAAACATTAAAAAAAAACTATAAATGTTTTAGTCAGGACTATCTATTCTGACAGTACTTTAAAAAAAGATTTCAACGGTAAGTTTTTCTTTGGTCCTTAACTAAAATTGATGTGGCTGGCAACAGCCTGCTAGTAGCTTACATGAAGACTGTTGGTGCATTTCATTGCAACAGGTCTTTTTGAAGGAACGCTGAAATTGTGGTCACTGGCTGAGAACTATGACAACAAACTTCCAGCATTATGTATGAAGGGGGAGGAGGAGGCTAGCGCATCACCAAGTAGTGCATTTAGCCACTTCCTTAAGTAGGGCCAAGCAGAGAAAGTATATCAAAGATCTTATTAACACTCTTATAAGATATGAAGAGAAAACACTGATTAGCTAAAATATGGAAAAAAATTTCACGTGGTAACCTTTATCGATTAAGCAAGAAAAACACACATATAACATTTATTGTGTAACAGAAATTATGCTAAGCACTGCAAGAATGTAAAGTTTCATCAGACTCTGACATTAAACTAGTTTTGTCTAAGGGGAAAAGAGGATAGACTTAAAAAAGAACAATAAACTAGAAAGCAACAAGTCATAAAAAAGACAATACACTGAGAAATCCAGGGAAGGAAATGACATCGTGGAGGGGCATCCTGAGATGCCTGGCATGGATTAGGATGTATGGGATGAACTGAGAAGTACAGGATTAGGCATTCCAATGGAACGAAACAGTATCCATACTGATCAGTCAGTAACCCTTCACGTGAAGGATGTTAACTGTACATGAACCCAGCCAACACAAAGTAAGTCCCTGCCTAACTATCCCCTCAAAACAAAACAAAAACAAACTCAAAAAAATTTCATCAAGGTATTTGAGATTTAAAAAAACAATGTCATTATAATTTTAAGAAAATTTCAAAATACACTGAAACCAATTAAATAGTACTTTTTAAAAAAGCTTGTTAGAGGAAATGAATTCGGCCAATAGCCTAAGTGAGTCTGAAAGAGGACCCCAAGCTTTGGACAACATTGCACTACCAGTGAACACTCTGATTTCAGCCTAGTGAGACCATGAACATAGGACCCAGATACTTATTCGTGAACTCCTGACCCATGGAAATGTGAGATAATAAATGTATGTTGTGTTCAGCTGTTACCAAAAAAAAAAATAAAAGCTTGTTAGAAAACATACATATATTTTTAGTTAGTTACACTGTTAAATAAACTAAGTATTTTAAGAAAAGAATGATTACAGTGATGTTCATGTACAATTAATAAGGGAATAAGAGGGAAATTAAAACATTTGATAATCACTGCTCCCACCCTGTCATTTAACACTGGAGTAGGAATGGTGTTTTAATGGAAAGACATGTTAATACAATCAGAAAACTGAAAATAAAAAGTACGGAACGGAAATACTTATACATAAATTGAATTGTATGTATATACAAGGGAATTAAAAAGGAGAGCAAAGCCTCTTGTATAACTTACCAACATAAAATGAGCAGTTGGAATGCAATAAACTTTCAGTCCACAGGCGACAAAGTTCACCTTCCGTCAGAGCTTCAACTCCGTAGCAACCTTGATACTCCACTTTCGGTAGCACATAAACTGGAAATTGCTGCAATTCAAGGTTATACTTTTAGAAAGCTCCATTAATTTACCATGAACAGCAAATACATTTGCCTATATAATTTTGCCCCTTTCAGAATGCTTTCAGGCAATTTTACTTCACCCTTTGGGATTCAGACAGAGAGAGGGATAGAACTCTTCGTAGAAGTGGACAAGAAGTGGGTAAACTGGAGGTCTTGAACCGACAGCCTCCCTCACCCCCAACGAAAATCAACATACCTCCCTACACATGCACATATTCCATATCTGTCACGGAATGTGACTACTGACAGAATCCTTGGAACAGAACCTGGGACACATAATTAGCTAAAGGTTAAAAGCTAGAAGCTGGGAAGCCAAGACTAACATATACTAATAATTCTCAAGACGATAAAAAAGGTAAGAATTTTTGGTCTCTTTAAAGCATTAGTCACACTGTCTCGGGCTTATATACTCTGAGCAGCTTGTTTTCAATCCTTGAGTGTATGAGCACTAATATCTACACTAACATCGGTGAATGTCGCTACTTTCATTAATATGAAGGCTTTATTCCAGACACTAAGTACTTGGCAAGTCATCCATTTAGAGCTTGCTGGTCAGGACACAAACGAGATTTAGGAAAACGACGGTACCCATTACCAGTCTAAAGGAAACGTCAGGAAACGCACGTTGTGAAATAATATAATGCTAGTCGTGTTCACCGTGCTCATGCTACCTCATTTCTGTCACGTAAAATTCTACCCTTAACAGCAGTCTCTTCATTTCCACACATGATTTTTGGAACTTAAAGTGATATGGCTAGTTATTACTTCTGAAATTATACCAAGCTATCACCATTTTTATACTTGAAAATATCTCATAAATGTTTCAGAATTCCTGATTTTCACAAAGTGGTACTTTAAGTGGGCTTGGCATAATGGTGGTGATTAAAAACACTCCAAACCCAGTAAAATTCCTGTTAACAATAACTTTGGTTCATTATTATCTTTGAATGTTGTAAGACTCTAAAGCAGTGCTTCTTAAATTTCAATACGCATATGAGTAACCTGATGATTTTGTTAAAATGCAAAATCTAAGGTGAAAATGGAGGCTTTGCATTTTTAACAAGCTGTTGTTCCAGGGGCCAAACTTTTGAGTAGTAAGTTCCCTACAGTGTCTTCTTAATTAAAAAAAAAAAAAATTATGATTAGTATTATTTTATTGTAAAAGCATTTAACTGTATAATAATTTTTCAGCAACTGGTAATCTGCACTTATGGTTTCTTATAGTTGCAAACAGAAGCCAGATATAAAGAAATGAAGGCCCAGAGGGTTGAGATATCTGCTCAAGAGCACACAGCCAGTTTACAGCAGAGTTGGAAAAAGAATAATACATAAAAAAAATCCCCTTTTGGATCATGAATAGGTAATGGAATTCTAGATTTCTTTTCAAATTAAAAAATATCACTCTTTCTGAAGAAACTACTCTAGGGGATTTTCTTTGATAATACTGCTATATCTACAAAACGAAGTCCTGAATCTAGTATTAATTTCTGTACGTATTCTACTGCCATCTCCAGGAAGCCAATGGAAAGAAAAATCTGAATGTTTTATTTTAGTATTGCAAAATTAAAGTGAAATTTTAAGTACAAAGTTTTCAAATTATAAAAATTAAATTTACATTTCCTTTATCCCTTGATTGGTAGCTCCTTTTCTCCCTAAGTGAAACTTTGTCATGGTTCTCTGTCTTCCAATTTTTCACATAAGCCTTTCAAACTTTTACATACATTCCCAAATAGATACTTCATAGCTAGTATCCTGTCATTAATCCCAATAGGTATATTCTGTTCTTTCCTAATACTCAAGAATTGTCAGGATCCTTTTTTCTGGCCCTAGAATGGCAATATAAACTTTAAAATAACTGGATCTGAATTTTTGACCCACTTTAGAATATAGCTCTTAGGAAATCTGATTGAGACAGACAATGAAATAATGTTAAATCATTCAAAGGTACTTGGTCTGGATTTCATAATTATATGTAGAACAGGAAGTTGCAGTTCCAACTTGTGGTCCAAATTAGCCCTCTTTATTTCATTCCAGCATTTGAAATTGGCTGCTGTTTTAGGTTCTCCTCTATCCTGCAGCTCTTACTAAGCAGAATTTTGGTGAGGAAGGATAAATGATACTGGAAACTAAAATCTCAACTGTGATAACACAGGATGGAAGAACCAAAAGAAAAAAACTGATAAGGTTCTTGGACAACAGGGGTTGAAAAGTCTTCTGAGTATTTTAAAACTTTATCTAAACAAGTCGATTTTGAAGTAGGAAACATTAATGAAGATGCATTCTTACCTAATTAGAGTTTAAACAGTGCTGCTTTAAAATTTCTCAACTAGTGCCTCAACTTCCCTTCCTTAACAACATGGTCCTCTCTTCTTACCCCAGTTTTCCTCATTTATTCAATACCTATTTATTAAGTTCCTATGGAATAAAAAATTGGGAGAAACAGATAAATAGGAGATGATTCCAAAGGGAATACATTCTACTAGGGAATTTAAACCATGTGTACTAAACTATTACACATACTGACAGGTACAATATGATAAGCATTCACTGAGAATTTTAAAATTTTACTCTGGGATTAACACAACTGGAAAGATAAGGCTCCTGTTCAGCTATTCTTTGGGACTTGACTATTCTGATATTTTGATGAAGAATGAATTCTCTCCTGTAAGGTTTTGTCTTAACATTTACTTCATTAATTTCACTTTAGTCAAGTGAATGACCATGTTCTTAACAGTTTGTCTTTTTTAAGAATTAAATCAGTGTCCAAAATATCCCTAGGTTATTCTCACTTAAGAGATCCTGGCCATCAATAGTTTCTAAGTGCTATAAGCTGGTAGATCAATACAGAGTGGTATGGGCTCAAAGGGTAGAATGTAAAAGAAATGAGTTTAGCGCCCAAATAAATCAGATACCAAGTAAGAAATAATGAAATAAAATTCTGAAAATATAATCCATAGCACTGACACTATATGTATTCAAGATGTTCATGTGTTCATGCTATGACCATTAAATTCATCACAGTTAAATATAGATAAGACTGGAAAAATTAGCAAATAAAGTAAAATCTTTTACTACAAGGATTTGTATTTATCTAGAAGGAGACTAATATCAGACCCATAGTATTTTATCATTCCTTGAGGTTCTCTTACAAAAAAACACTCCCCCATACATTTAATTCAAAACTATTTAGTTTCCAAAATTCCAAGTCTAAATCAATGATGAAAACCAAATTATGAGAATTAGAAACTTAAAATTTTATTAACAATCTTCCTTCTAAGGATAAAAGTGCCATCAAGGCAAAGATCCACTAAGTGCGTTGGATTCTGGTGGACAAAGTATACATCCTTGACCCTCATGGACTGGCTTTAGCATTTTTTCATGACAGACTCTCCCTCTGCTGCTATTGGCAGCTAAGAAAGGTAGGTACTTCTTTTTCTTTTCTTTTCTTTTCTGTTATACCTTAATATGATCAGGCAAAGTCAGGAAGTTGACCCACAAGGGTCAATGCTGGAACATCACTGTTCTTGATTCACCTGTTCCCTGGCCAAAAACACACTGACGTTCTAAAGTGGTCACTGAGGATTCTTGTTGGGTGGTAGGTCAAACAGCAAGAAACAGAGATATCAAAACAGAAAGGAAGGAAGGAAGAAGAGAAGGAAGAAAAAGAAGGAAAGAAGGAAGGGAGGGAGGAAAGAAGGGTATGCTATGACAAATGTACGTAACAGAAAAAATTCTCTTAAGAAAAAATTAAAGGAGAGATTTGGCACTATTTCTTGTGCAATCAATTATACCACAAAAGTTCCTCTTTATTAACCAGAATTCAGTGGTTACACACACATAAAAAAATCAAACTAATTCAAACTAATCTGAAAAAGAACTTCAAATATCAAACAGAAAACTGCTCAAAGAACCAATCACTCAAATTGTGGCAAAAACTTTTTTAACTGAGAAAAACATTTATATCAAATCCCAAAAGAAACAACAGGGGAAAATGAAAGGAAGACACTTGGTCTTCCAACAATCCTGAGAAGACATTTCAAATGTGCATGAAAGCCCACCTTTTAAAACTTGAACTTGTAAAATGACTCAAGAAAATTCTCAAAGAAAGAAAGAAAGAAAGGGGCTAGTATGTCATAATGGAAATCCAAATTCACAGAGAAAGCGGGAATATGTGTGCCAATCTAGGTCAAATCTACAATGGCGACTTTTTCACATAGTTTATATATTCCATGCAAGAATGTCACCAGTACTAATGACTGTTATGTTTAAGTAAACACTCTCCCTTATTGAAAGTGTTTTCAGTATTTTATGTGGAAAACCTACTGTAAGAGTAACCAACAGTTTAAAACTAAACTTCATAACAACGGCATGTGAATATTTGCTAATTATCTCTTTATGCTATTACATCCTAACTCCCCAAGTAACTACTTACTCTTCTGATTTTCTTCCGTTTTTTGGAACGTGGTCTGGTCTCTATCCTCTGGACACTGCATCGCACAAGTAGCAACAGGTCTTGCAGGCTGAACAGCTTGTAAACAAAATTTCCATCCTGAGGAGCCACATATTCCGATGTATCTTCAACATAGTCCTGAAGTTCATATGGCAATCCTTTAAAAATAATTATATTTCTCATTTTTATTTTAAAATACATTAGCCCTTTATCCATCATAATTCAAGATAAAACAATTCAACTATCAGCTTTCTATTTCCTCTGAGTTGACCATCACATTAGTACCGTTTCTGTTTACTTTTACTGGAACTCCAGCAAGAGCTAAAATCAAAGCTTTATTTAAGGCTCTCTTTCTTTTAACTACTGCTTTCACTTACCCTAGGCAAAGTATAAACTAGTGAGACAGCAGATGAAGTGAGAAGAAAAAAAAGCTTTAAAAAGTAGTGTTATTCATAATCCTGGCAGAGCTGAGCTGCAGCTTTGTATTTATTTCACAAAATGAAAAAGTACAAAACTGTAGCCCAACACCAGGAATACATTTAGACTAATAAATAGTTATGACTATTTTTGGTAAATGATAATTTATCAAATTCGTCCTTCATCAGTTTGGGAGAGTCCATTATCTGTAGCTTAGTGGCCATTGTACACGTTGGATAACTTAGGTTACAAAAATCCATACACATTTTTAGAGTGTGGGCACATTTTTAGAGTGAAGGTTTTAGAAGCTGAAATACTGAACAGTAGATTGAAAAATAAAATATCAATGACTATGCAAAGATATTATAACAAAGAGAAAACATGTTACAATAAACAGAAAGTGAGGGGATGAGGGAGAAAATCAAGGATAAGGTACAGGCAAACAGTTAATATAAAATTCTTTGAAAACATTTACTTACGTCCTTTTGGCTTCTGAAAGGCAGAAGGCCATATAGATTTTGGCCAACCAGAGGCATCTGAAGGAGCAGAGGATTGCTCAGAAATAGGAGGCTGCTTAGAATTTTCTGAATTCATTAAAGGCAACTCAGGTATTTTTCTGGAAATCGGCTTTAAGAGTTCATCTTGCATTTTTAAAATTTCTCCAACTGGATCAAATTTTTTATATACTCGTTTGATAGGTTTTTTTAAAACACATGACTCTTCAAGACTACAAGTAGTAGTAGTCTGGTTTCCTACAGAAGCCTGTCCTGAGGAAGAATTCAGGCTAGTTGGCTTAGAACTTAAATTAGAACCCACTTCGGCTGTCTTTCCATTACTATTATTTTGACACTCTGTATCAATTATTAAACAGTCTTCATCTGTATCACTATTGCAAAGAACTACATCTTCAGTTTTAGCTGCTTCTGATGTAACAGTCTTTTCCTTTGAATTATTGTCTGTGTTCTCGACAACATTCAGTGCTTCATCAACACACTCCATGTCAGTGGCCATATCATTTTTATTAGAAGTTTCCACTTCTGTAGAACTTTCTAACTGAAAGGCATCGGATGTTTTCAAGTTATCATCTTGCACCAAAGACTTGTCAGAATTTGATACCTTTTCACTACATGGTATAAATCCTTGATCATCTTTATTTTTGCACTCTTCAGGGCCACCGTCCATACCAGTCACCAGCTGTTTCTCCTTTTGCAACTGTTCCATCAGAATCTGAGATAAACTTCTAGAGTGAGCAGAAATGTCTGGTGCATTTGGTGCCACAGATGTGGTTGCCGTGCTGGGGGCTGGGGGCGTATCTGTTGTGCTGGGTACTGTGGAAGTGCTTGCTGGACTTGGTGACTTTGACGATTTGGTGGTAGTTACTCCAAAAGTTTCAAGTTCTGTGACATCATCATCAAAATCCAGATCCAAATTCTCAAGGGTTTCAATTTTTCGGGATTCATTAACTTCGTAAGACGTCTTAAGAAAATATATTGGCAAACCATTAGCAAAAATTCCAGACCATCCTTCACCTATCAATGTCCTATCACATACATAGTTCATGCTTTTTAAAAGCAAAAAGAAAAATCTAATTGCTTTGAAAGATTATTGCTTTGACAAACTATTATCAACTAATTTATTTAACCCTACCTTCCCATTGAAATGTTGATGAAGGAAATGGGGAATACAGGCGAACTACTACAGCTCAAGAGATATTCCATTAATCAAAAAACAAACAGGATCACAAAGAAGAAATGTAAGGCTAAACAGAAAAGCAGTAGGTTTTTCATTCACACTCACTTTATACACTCTTGCAGGGACTTAGCTGACCAGGAAGAAAGCCTCTTGGCTGCTGTCAGGAAACTGCTTTCTAACATGGCTGGGGAAGTATCACCACCCTCTAACATCAATCAACGACTTTCTTTCTGTATCTACTCAGGGAGGACAACTCTCAGTAATATGAGGAGAAATGGACAGGAAGTGGTTTTATTGCATTCTGGGACATGAAGCTCCTGAGGTGATAGTTTTGCTTATACTGTTTTGGTAATGGAAGAACTACAGACATTTTTAAGTTATTTAGCAATAAACTGTCTTCTCCCCAAGCAGCAACATCTCTCCTCAATCTAGCAGAGCATTTTAGATAAATCTGATAGAATTGCCTAACAGTTTAGGGTTTGGGAGACAAATACTCCGACAGCTTCAGGCAATAAGTAAGAAAGATCTACCTGTGTAAATTACTTTACCTCTCTGAAACTCAATTTCATCATCTCTAAAATAGAGATAATAGGGTCACCCTCAGATTTGTTTTAAGGATTAAATGAGAAATTATATAAAGCTTCTTGGCATAGTAAGTAGTTTCTCAGTAAATGGAAGCACTTACTAAAATAAGGACTACCAGATTTAGTAAAAAAAAAATTAAACTATGTACTGTTTACATGAAGCATTCTTACACAAAAAGGTTCAAAAGAAAAGAATGGGACATGACATCAAGAAATAAAGAAGGAATAGCAGTATTAAGTGTTAGACAAAGCGGAATTCAATGCAAAAAGCATTAGATAGAAAAAGGAATCCTATGTTGAAAAAAGATGAAATCCATGATGGATAATGAACTGGGATGTGCCAAATAACATCAAAATCGTCAAAACTGAAAAACAAACAAAAAATTTGACAGAAACACAACTGTACTTGGTCAATGATACACTGTATCCAAGTAAAAATTAATAGAGATGTAGAAAGTATGAATTATATTTAATGACTGAAACAACAATACATGAATGACTGAGAACATACATATAGACTACAAAGATATACCTTTTCCCTCCCAAGAATCGAAGGGGCATTTCCCAAGACGGACTATAAATTAATATACAAAGAAAACATCAATATAGCACAAAGCAAAATCTGCTAAGGTCTTACTCTGTTTAGAAGGAAATAATATTAGAAATCATTAAGAAAAATGTAAACAAATAATAATAAACCCAAGTACTTGGGAACTGAAGAACACCTCAAATTGTTGGATATAAGAAGAAATGAAAGTGACAATTCCAAAATACTTAAGAATTAGAACACTGGACATTAAAAATCAGAAGTACCATTCATAGCCTTTTCAAGAAATAGGAAAATAACAATAGAATCATAATAATAAAATGAAGAAATTTCATAAATATAAAACCAAAATTAACGACCTAAAAAACAATGTTCTCACCCCGACAGAACAAATTTGGACAAACTTAAAATTATCATTTACCTGTAAATAGTATGTACTTAAAATTCTTCTGTAAAACATGTTAAGTACATCAATAAAATTATTACAATTCCTTAATGTCATGAAATACCTAACCAGTGTTAAAATTTCCTAGTCTGATAAATTTCTTTTTACAATTGTTTATTGGAATCAGGATCCAACCAAGATGCCTACACTGCATTTGGTTGACACTTCTCAATTTTCTTTAATTTGTCAAATGCCTCTTCCTATACTTTGCCAACTTTCACATACATTAGATAATTGTAGAAGAAACCAGGTTAGTTATCCTGTAAAAATTTCCACATCCTGGATCTTAACTCTTGCATCCCCATGAGGTCATTTAATACATTTTTCTGTCCCCTAGATTTCCTATTAAAACGATCTAGTAGCTTGATCAGATTCAGGCACATTAAAAAAAATCTGAATATGTTGTATGCGGTACTGTGTACTTCCCACTTCAACCAGGAGGCTGTGTCTGATTGTATTTCTTCCTGTGATATTACAGTTGTTCTGTTCATTCAAGTGTCATCAGTCTAATCTATCCATTAAAATTCCTTACTGATCTTCTAATGATTCTAGCAGTCACTGATGATGAGCACTGCCTAGATTCACTACTTCATTAGGAGCTGCAAAATTGTTACAGTCATGGTCTATCATTACCCTGAGATATTGTTTGTACTAGAAAGGCAAGAGAAATATTTGAATTTTTAAAAATCAGTTTTCAAAATAATGACTACAAACTAGAATCCTCCAAAGGTAATTAGTAAACCTTTTTTAAAAAGTGTCATTATAAATCCATGGAATTTAACATATTTCATATGTTTCCATCCACTGCAGCCATTTTTTCACAGTCAAACTGACACATCTCTGGCCAATGGGAAATCCTTCAAGTTGGCACTGGCATCTGTTTAACACAATTTCATTACAGGGTTTTTACTTCTTTGATTGGCATTTGTTTATCTCTTATGCTAAAATTCTTGGTTTCTAATATAAGCATAAGTACTTATTGGCTTTATCATACTATATAATGTGTTCAAAATAACAGCAGCAGTATCATTACTAACAATATGAGTACCAAATGCAGTTTAAGATCTTTTTGGCAATTCCCTTTGAACTTAGGATATAAATCTTTAGGGATGTACAGTCACTTAATTCTTCTTGAAGTGGCCATTTCTCTTAACAATATATCTTGGACATCACACTATAGTTGCATATCTAGAGCTTTCTGATTCCTTTTATAGGCATACATTGGAGACATTGCATGTTTGGTTCTAGACTACCACAATAAAGCAAGTATCACAAAAGAGTGAGTCACACAAATTTTTTTAGTTTCCCAGTGCATATAAAGTTATGTTTACACTACTGTAGTCTACTAAGTCCACAATAGCATTATGTCTTTAAAAAAATGTACATAATTTAATTACAACATACTTTACTGCTGAAAAATGCTAACCATCATCTGAGCCTTCAAGTTGTAGTAACATCAAAAATCACTCATCACAGATCACCATCACAAGTACAATTAAGTTTGAAATATTACAAGAATGACCAAAATGTGACACAGGGACATGAAGTGTGCAAATGCTGCTAAAAAACTGGCACCAAAAGACTTGCTTCATGCAGGGTTGCCACATACCTTCAATTTGTGAAAAAAAAAAAGTCTCTGTAAAGTGCAGTAAAGCAATGTGTGATAAAACATGGTATGCCTGTAGCCACTGCACGGTACGCTACTGAGGATGGACAGTTTATTTAATCAACATCCTATTAAGGGACATGAGAACTATTTCTAATGAATACTTTATAGCTGCAATGATTACCTTGCACAAACATTTTATTCTTTTCCTTGTATACTTCTGAGCTACACTTCTAGAAGTTAGATTTCTAGGGCAAAGGATGAACACATTAGATTTCATCTGTTCTCTGTGGGTACATCTGTCTTTATCTGACAGCAGAAATGCTACAGCAATTATCTTTTTTTCCTCTAATAACTCTGTGAGAGTTTCCATCAATAATCCCCTTCTGTTCCTCATGGTTAATTAAGATGGGTTTTCCTGCTTCTGTAGGAGGATAATCCTGTGAGGGGCAGGGTGGTGTACCAGCATAGCTTTCTTAGCTTCATGGCTCTAAACTCATGCTTCATTGTTACCACGAAGTATGTACTGTGTATAAGCACGTGGGGCTGTGTGTCTGCGTGTACATACAAAATCTTTAGTATATTCTGAGATCTGCTTCCTCTATTCCCCTCTCCCACAGTTATCTGAAAACCTGTCTTCTCTTTACCTTTAATGTCCTTGTTCTGATCAATATGGACGTTTTACCACTAAGGAGTTTTCTCTGATGAAGGCTTTAGTTTTGGAAGGGACTTTGGCTGGTTAGTTTCTAGAATTCTTAGTGCCTAGGTCATCACAGACCTATTTCAACTTCGGGAGTGTCCCTGCACTCACCTACAAGTTAGAGCCCATCCACGTTATTTTGACTTTTGTTATTCTTCATTTGTTCTTGCATCTTTCACCAACTTCCTTCTGTGTGGGGTTATTTCCCTTGTGCCCAAAGAACATCCAGTAGAGGGGGTCTGCTAGTAGCAAACTCAGTTTTTACCTAAAAAATCTTTAATTTTTTTAGTTATTTAAGGATATTTTCACTGGTTAGACAATTTTAGTAAGAGGGTTATTTTCTCTCAGCACAATATATTGTTCCAATGTCTTCTGGCGTCCATTGTTGTTGTTATTTGCCAGTCTGACTCTCAGGCCTGCATAGTGTAATGCGCCTTTTGTTTCTCTGGTGGCTTTCAAGAGTTATTTCATTGTCTCCAAGTATGATTTGGTCTCATTATCTCTTTTACACCTTTCTTTTGGGTGCAGGTACATGCATGTTAGACACTCCCACTATACTCTCTGTATCTCTTGCCCTGTTCTCCACAGTTTCTATCTTCTTGTTGTCTTTGTTTCATTACAGTCTTTTCAGACCCACCTTCTAGTTTATTCTCTCTTCAGTTTTATCTAATGTGCTAATAACCCCCTTTATAGACCTTTTAACTATACTTGCTATATTTTTTAGTTTTAAGATTTTTATTTAGTTCTTTTTCACATCTGCTCTTTTAGAAGTTTCTAGTTCCTCACTGAAATCTTCAAGCATAGCTTTTATTTCCTTGCATACATAGCATGTAATTAAACAGAGATGGCTCACAGTTTGTGACTGATAATCCTAGGATCCATTTCTGTGAGTCTATTTCTTTGGTCATTGTTTGTGATGGTTCTTGCTTAAGTATCTAGTCTCCTCCAGTGTCTAGTTATCTTTAACTATTTTCTGGATGCTACATTTAAAAAGTTATTTGTAGAGATAACTTGCGCTTCAAAAGGATGCTGTGTTCCTCTAGGATTATTTTCATTTGCTTTTGCTAGGTGTCCAGAAACACTAGCAATCAAAGAGCATCTGAATCCAAGTCCAAAGCCTGAAAAACCAGGATACAATCTTTGAGAAACTGATTTATTTCTGGGGTACAGCCCTGCAGGATCCAAACTCTTGGTGGAAAACTGAACTCTGATGTTCGTCCCCCTAGTCCAGTGATGCTGTCAACACATATTCTGTTGCTTCCTCAGAATTGGCAGATAATATTCCAGGCAAAATTACCCTAAGTGACAGGCTTATCAACCTGGATTCTGGTCTTCTCTAGTATCTCAGTTCTGTTAAGTCCTTCCAATTTTGTTAGCCCTTTGATGATTCTATAATATATCTACTTTCTTTTTAGTTATCAGTAATGGGGAAGGCCCAAATTACCTGGTCTGCCATTAGTGAAAGAAGTTACTCTGTCACTTTTTAATCTCTCTTAACCTACTTCATGTTTCTTTATAGCACTTATTAGTTCCTGACATTTCACCTCACGTGAACACACATTTTGGGTAGATTTTAAAATGTAAAAAAAAAACCAAAAAACAAAAACCGCCCAAAAACCTTAAGAAAAGCTGGAAGTGCTTTATGACATACACATTATAAAAATATTGAAAAGCAAATAGCAAACCAAGAAAAAGATAAATAAATATGGAACACAAAAGACCAACATCCTTAGCTCACTGAACACCGTATCAGCCAAATCTGGGTGACAGCTGTTTCCTCAGGGGCACCCGCTCCACAGTGGGCGATCAAAGTGTTAATATAGTATGAGCTCTTACGTAGAAATAAGAACAACATTGTTTTATTTCCTCAATTTTGTTTGCTCTCTCACTTTTTTCAAGTCCTTGTTCATATTTCTTCCTGTTCTTAAAAAAGCCTTCTTGCTCATGAATCTCATTCCCATCTTTTCCCCTTAACCTGTTCAATTTTTCTGCACAGCATTTATCACTACCTGCTTTTTTGCTATTGTTTTAATTACCTGTATCCCCTGCCACTAATGTAAGCTCTGAGAGAAAAGAGACTTCCTTTTTATTCATTGTTATATCTTCAGTATGTTAACAGTATCTGCTTAATAAGTATTTGTGAAATCAATGAATGAAGTTTTGTATACACAGAATGCCTTATTTTAATAACCATGGAAAAATATTTCAAAATACACAAAATAATAGAAGCTAGCATTTACGAAGTGCCAAGCATTGTTCTAAATGATTTACATGTATTAACTCATTTAATCCCAAATAATTCTGTGAGTTAGGTTATCATCATACCCACCTTACAGATGAGCAAACTAGACACAGCGAGATCATGTAGCCTGTCTAAAAAGTCACACAGCTACTAAGTTTATACCAAAAAGGGTCGACAATCTGGCCAAATATTTTCTGCACCAAACAAACTCATCTGTTTCTTTTCATATCAAAAACTTTTGAAAATGAATGAGACCAATTAAATAAAACCATCACCATGATTAAGTTTTTAGTACATACATACTAAAAACTGTGCTTAGCTTTTGACGTATAAATACCAAACTTAATCCTTACAGCAATTTTATGAAGTAGGTATTATCAACTTTCTTTTATAAAAAGAAGACTGAGGCGGAGAGAGGTTAAATTAGTTGCCTAAAGTCATGCTTGGGTTCAATTTTAAGTTTCAGTGTAAAGCCTGTATTTTTAACTACTAGATTTAGAGACCTGCAATAAAATTTTATGTTTCAAAAGGATAAACAAGAAACAACAACAACAACAACAACAAAAAGAAAGCACTACATACATCAATTTCAGATATATAATCTTCTGGTTTGTCCATAAATACTGCAGAGACTGGAACAGATGTGTTTTTGGACATCATGAATTTTAATGGAACTTCATGGAAGATTTGATTTCTTTCTCTCATTGTCATTTTCTTCTGGGGAAGTGGTGAATTAATATATATTACTTTAACTGGTTTTGAACCTTAAAACAGAAAGAGAAGAATGGGGGTGATTAGTTTACAGCAGTCATTAAAAACAAAACAAAAGAGGATGCAAAACAATTACTAAACCAAGGGACATAAGATAGGAAAATGAAGCACACGTCCCATACATTTGCCTTGAACTACAAGATTTTTTTAAAGTCCCTTAGAGATTAAGGGCAAGAGAATCTTACTGGCAAGAAAAACATATTCTCTTTCTAACAATTTTTTCAAAGGATTTTCTGCTTTTTACTGTCATTATTCCTCAGCTCCTCTTGAATTATACTTTCAGAAACTGATAAAATTTTTACCACAGAGAATGTATCACATTTAACTCTAATTTGTACTTTCATTTAATTAGACATAGTCTTTCATTTACTACAATTATGTACAATAATATTAATTCTAAAAGATATGAAAAAATTATTAAACATGAAAATAAAAGGGGAATAATATTTTTTACAGAAGAATTTATGTGTAAAATTTGATTTTACTGTCAAAAGAGAAACTATCCTACATTGATAAGCATAGATTTGTTTTAATCTGAATTCCAATAAAACACAAATAAGTCCTGGGAACTCATGCATTTGAGGCTGTCTAATAAATTATTTTTTTAACATTTTTTATTGAGTTACAGTCATTTTACAATGTTGTGTCAAATTCCAGTGAAGACCACAATTTTTCAGTTATACATGAACATACATATATTCATTGTCACATTTTTTCCCTGTGAGCTACCATAAGATCTTGTATATATTTCCCTGTGCTATACATTATACTCTTGTTTATCTATTCTACATTTTGAAATCCCAGTCTGTCCCTTCCCACCCCCCTGTCTAATAAACTATTACATTCCTTTCATTTCAGTGAAAGACAGAAGAACGTCATCATTTCACATAGTTTTGGCCACCCTAAACCATAATTATTTCTTTACCTCTCATGCCCCCAGCATATGTACAGGTTCTGTAGATCTAATAACTCATTTATGACTATAAATTATATACTAGCACTATATATTTAAAAAATAACTGAAGGTAACTGTCAAATTTATATCTTCCTTGAATCAAAACTTTTACTTTCGTATTGGACAAATGACCACCTATGTTTAGACAGGTGAAATAGAACTGTTTCAATTCTTCTGTTGAGAGCATTACTTGACATGGCAAATCACAAACCTGCAACAGGTATTACTTGAATACACACTGGAATTTCCCACTGTTCCTTGTAGCTTGGTCCATGATTATTTAACAAGGTAAATAATGATTGACTAGTTAGAGCTATCTGAGGGTGGTATCTTGCAACAAGCTTCTCTGCATTTGGATCTTTACTAATATCCTGAAAAACAACATAAAACTTGTTACTTGATGATACTTCTTGGAAACTTCTTTGACTAAGTAATGAAAAGAAGGGAGACGATTAGGGAGGGAAGTTCAGAACAATCAGGTTACATGCGCCTGTGCACGAGGCACACAAGATCACTAAGGAAGATCCAAAACCACCTTCCTACTTACATAATGCATAGCTGCAGCGATTTGTTCTGGTGTTTCGGTGGCAGGCATGTTATCTTTCGACAGCTGCAACTTTGCAGGCATTGAGGGAAATACTGTTTTCACATATTTTACACTGCCCTAAATAAGGAAAAAAAAAAAAAAAGAATGTTTTATTGCAGAAATACTGAATTTTTCCCAAAGAATCTTTTCATCATATGAAACTTATAAGTTAAAATTTGTCATTCTACTAAATGCAATGTCAAAGTTAGAGCCTTCTTAAGACAGAAGACTTTCATGGTTTTACTTGATAATCCTTATATATATATATATATTTAAAAAGGGTCCAAGACAAGGGTGCTGTGGAATTTTCCCTGCCACTTGAAGTTCTAACCTCTCATTTTATTAAATACAAGTCATAATAGGGTATAACAGAAATATCTTATCTATACACACTTACATCCAATACGATTATGAGTAAAATCCCTTATTAAAAAAAAAAAAGAGCTTTCTGCTTGCATTCAGGGACGTTAAAAAATTCAGAAACTAAAAAAAGAAAATCAAGAAATAAAATTGGCAGTGATATTTTTAAAAACATCAAGTACTGGCATAAAATTCATAAAATAAAAAGGACACATTTGTACTGCCTATTTTAAAAGTTTTATCTTATTATTGTTCAAAATTCAAACACAAATTCTGAAATATACTTAAATTATGTTTCTATGTGCAATACAAATAATGTTTCAGACAAAAGTAATTTTTATTTTCATATGTTAACCTTACCAATGCGAGAAGAGTTTTTTCTAACTTTAATCCCATCTCTATTCTGAATGGGAAGAATCCCATTAAGCTGGTGACTTCATGGAGCGTATAGAATTCTGGATACTTTTTCACTTGTTCAATGCAAGCTTTCAAAATTTGCTTAAAAAGAAAAATTAAGAGAAATTCATCTGTATTGTACTTCTCTAATAATGCAAAGAAAATAATTTAGCTACATGTGACTATATATAATTATTCATTTCAAACATTAGCCTCATTTCATTAACTAAACTTCAAACAATCTGGGCATATTGTATATTCCTTATTTGATTTAAACTCTTTATTTTTCATAACAATTCTTTTAACCTAATTTCTTAAAACACTGATATTTAGTAATACTAAAAATTGTAATTATAAAAAAATTTAAAGTTAGAGAAGACACATCATATTTTCTGTGCTATTTAAGAAACTGTCAAAGAAGTAGAGCCACATGAAAATTTTAACACATTTTATGGCAATAAAAGCAGTTATATAAATGATCAGAAATAAGTTCAATATCCTAAAAAGATCCCAACCAAAATGAATGAATGAAGTAGCTATCTTACAGGTCATTCTAATCTACAGTCTAAAAAGTTAATGAGAAATGTTATAACTAATTCAAATGATGGAATATTTAGTATTTTCTTCTCTCAAAATGTTTTCAAAATATTAATGACTTATAAGGAACTGTAACGGGAAGGAAAATTCAGTTTTACCCGAGCAGAATGTATGCCACTTGTGATAACACATACATACCTCAAAGAAGCACAATAGTTTGGGAGGGGACAGGGGAGTTATAATAAAAACCCACACGTACTACATTATCTTCTAAGATACACAGTTGTCCCTCGGTATCTCTGGAATCCTCCATGGATATCAAAATCTAAGGATGCTCAACTCCCTTATATGAAATAGTATACTACTATCAGCCCTCCGTATCCAATGATGTGGAACTCATGGACATGAAGGGCCAACTGTACGTGCTTTTTGATTCTGCTGTCAATGAATCTTAGTCTTAACCTTCTAGAATATCTTCTAGCTCACAAAAGCTTTTAGCAATAAGCATATCTATATATCCATATCCCCTTTGCATTCATTTATAAAATATGTCAGGGCACAAATGACACTACTCTAGTACATCTTTTCATCTACAGTTTCTCATCCTCTTCTCCCCTTCTTTAATCCTCACTCTCCACTATCTTTCACTTTTCCCCCTCACTTCTACGCTTTTCAATACCAACCTCGATATTTAATTGAGGATATTATCTGCAATTAAGGCAGATGTGGGTTAACATGGAGGGGTTCTGTTTGTTTTTAAAAACCCTAGTCAACTGCAAACTCAGATCTGCATAATATCTTTGCCCCTCATTTGTGCTATCAGTTAACTTTCAACCCTAACAACTCCCATCCTATGCAAGTCATTATAAAACTCTGAAATGCAAAGTAAAGCAATATATAAGAACTATGTGACAAAGAGACCATTCTGGTTAGAGGCGGCATATCTTTCTTGGTAAAACTGCTGGATGTAACAGTGCTTCCTAAGTGAGTTTCACTTAATTCAGTACTTATGGCAAGAGAAATATTCAAAGTAAAATCTAAGATAGTTTTATACCTAGTATTAGATACATTATATAGTATTAAAGGTACTCCACAATTGGTAGATATTAAGTAACTAAAGGATCATTATTGAATATGTTTAATTAAATTTTTTAAATTAATAATCTACTCATCTCTGAAAAACAGGTAAGACTGACCAAAGGAGGTTAAGAGATTCAGGCTGTTCCCCATTATCCACTCGCCTGAAATGTTATTTAACACTCAAAATATTTTGAAAGTTAAGTACACTAAAAGTACATGCATGTACACATCTTTACAAAGAAAGGTGAAAATGACTATGCTCCAGAAACAAAAAATATGATACGATATCATACATGTTTGAAACTTAAAATTTAATAGACACGACTTCTGGCAATATGGCAGAGTAGGTACCCTGAAAAGCACTCCTATCCAAACAACACCAGGTGCTGGGGAAACTGCAGCTAACAGTTTTCATGCATTTCTGGGCTCGGTAAAAAGCAAGAAGACTCTCCAAGGACCATAAATAAATAAACCCCAAACGCCCTGAATAAGGAGAAACAGGAGCAGGGAGCAGTAAGAAAACCCATGAAAGGTGGGATGGCTTGAGGGCAAATGCTTCAACCAGTTCTAAGATCAGGCGGAGTGTTGAGGATTTAGTTGAAGAAAAGCAGAGATTTGAACAGATACTTGTATACCCACGTTCACAGGAGCATTATGCACAACAGCCAAAAAGTGGAAGCAAAGCAAGTGTCCATCAGTGGATGAATGGGTAAATAAAATGTCCATATATATGCAACGGAATATTTATTCAGCCTTAAAAAGGAAGGAAATTCTGACACATGCTACAACATGAATGAATCTTCATGTTATATTAAATGAAAGGAGCCAGTCACAAAAAGAAATACATTATATGGTTCCACTTATATGGGGGTACCTACAATAGACAAATTCGGAGACAGAAAATAGAATGGTATTTGCCACAGGCTAGGAAGAGGTGGGAAACTGAATTATTGTTTAATGGGTGTGATACAACAAGAAATATGTATTTGGTGTTTGCCCTGGTTCCTAACACACAGTTCCTGAAATCTCCTAACTGGTAAGAATGTCTTTTTTATGATAATGAAATGACCAAAAACCCCTAGATAGCTTCAGGATGGGGGATGGTTGCCAGAAAGACAAAAGCATGAGAGGGTTCAAACTTTTAGCTCTATTCCCTGAAGGAAAGGAGGAGCTGGAGATTGAGTTAATCACTAGCTGCCAGTGATTGAATCAAGCATGCCCACCAAATGAAATCTCCACAGAAATCCTTCAAACAATGGAATGCAGAAAGCTTCTGGGTTGGTGAACACTTGGAAGTGCTGGGCGGGTGGTGTGCCTGGAGAGGGCATGGAAGCCTTGTGCCTCTTCCCCCAAACCTTACCCTATGCATCTCTTTCTTCCATTAGGCTGTTTAAGTCGTATTCTTTATAATAAACTGGAAGTAGCAAATAAAGTGCTTTCCTGAGTTCTGTAAGCCATTCCACCAAATTATTAAACTGGGTGTAGGGGTGGGTCATGGGGAACCCTGGGCCTACTGTCTGGAGAGTTGGAAGAAAATATGGGGAAAAACAGGTGTAGAGAAACAGGTGTGAGTCTCAGTTCAAAAGATGAAGAGTTCTGGAGATGGGCTACGAACATGAACCTACTTAGTACTACAGAACTGCACACTTAAAAATGGTTAGGACAGTAAATTTTCTATTATTTTACCATAATTAAAAATAAATCTTTTAAAGAGGGAAGGAAATTCTGACACATGCTACAGCATGATTGAATCTTGAAGACATGCTAAGTGAAACAAGCCAGTTACAAAAGGACAAATATTGTATGACTTTATTTATATAAGGTACCCAGTGAAGCCAAATTCATACAAACAAAAAGCAGAATGGTGGTTGCCAGGAGCTTAGGGGAGAGGGAATGATGAGTTTTACTTAATGGGTACAGAGTTTCAGTTCTGGAATGTGAAGAAGTTTGGGAGACAGATGATGAAAATCCCTTGACAAGTGTGAGAGTATTTAATGCCACCGAACTATTCTTCAAAGTGGTGAAAACACTAAATTTTATGTTACATACACTTTACCACACCAAGAAAAGAGAAACAGAAGGCAGACTGAAACCAAGGAAATGTGGGAATTGGGAAGAGAGTTGGGAAAATGAAGGGGAAGCAGTAATTGAAAATGGCTGAAATTTTTTAAGAACTCATGATGGATTTGAATCTACAGATACAAGAAACCAATGAACCAAGGAGGGTTAAAAAAAAAAAAGTACATTGTAATGAAAGTGTAACACACCAAAAATAAAGATCAGTCAGAGAGAAAACACATATTCCCTAAAAGAAATGACAGTTAAACAGACAGCATCCTTTTCAGTAATAATAATGAGTCAGGAAAAGTAACATTATATCTTCAAATGTTGAGAAATAAACTGTCAACTTAGAACTGTGCATGGAGTAGAACTATCTTACGAGAATGAAAAAATAAAACTATTTCCAGGTAAACAAAAAAGAAGACTGTTCATCACCAAGAGACCTTCACCAAAGGAACATCTAGAACATATACCATTTCAGTAATAATAAGAATCTCAGAATGTAGATTTGAAAAGAGGAAATGAAAAGCCAAAAAACAGTCCAAATTTGTAAAGGAAGACAAACACTGTCATATAAAAAAGGTTTAAAAAAGAGACAGCATTAAAACATCATCAGTGAGGAGGAAAGTGGTAAGAGACAAAATGCTCCATGGTCTCTGTTGATACACAGATTATTAGAACACAACAGAATTGAGAAATTTACCCATAGGTCAATGGTGACAAGGTAATTCAATGAGGAAAAAATTCACTGTGAAAATTCAAGAGTAACCACTAAGAGAACAACAACAAAAATGCATAAATTCTATATCAATAAAGAGAAAAAAAGGAAGGGGGGGGAAGTCAATCCCCTTAGAAGAAGTAAAAGAAAGAAGTTTAGAAAAAGACAAATAGAAATCAAACAGGTCCATATACATCAATTATCACAATGAATGCAAATGACTCAACTTTCTAATTAAATTGCAAGAGATGGTCAGATTTTATTTAAAAACAAAAGGCAGTCTAGCTAAACATCATTTTAAGTAGTATTTGTGAAATACAAGGTCTATAGATTCAAAGCAATCCCAGTTAAAGTCCACTTAGCTTTTTTGTAGAAATTGACAAGCTGATTCCAAAATTTTCATGGAAATGCAAAGAACCAAAAAGAACCAAAACAAGCAAACATTTGAAAAAGAACAAAGTTGCAGGACTTCCACCATGTGGTTTCAAAACTTACTACAAGACCTGGTAATAGAGGCACAAAGACAGATAGATTGATTAATGAAAGAGACTGGAGTCAGGAAACTGACCAACACATCAATAGTGACAGGGAATGCAATGACAGAAAAAAATAGCTTTTTCAGCCAATAGTGCAAGGCGATTTCTCAACACTGGCACAACCGACATTTTAGACCAGGTAACTCCTTGTGGTTGGGGGGGGCCATCCTGTACACTGGAGTATATTCAGCAACATTCTTGACTTTACCTACTAGATGCCAAAAGCACCTCTTCCTCAGTTCTGACGACCCAAAATGTCTCTAGACATTACTAAATGTCTAGTAGCAGGCAAAATCACTCTCCATAGGGAATCACTATGCTCGAACAACTAGAAACCTCATATCTTGCACAAAAAATAACTTGAAATGAAAAAAGACATTCACGTAAAAGTTAAAACTATAAAATCTCTAGATCAGGGTTTCTCCACACAAGCACTGCTGACATTTGGGGCTCCACAATTCTTTGCAGTGAGGGATGTCACATGCATTTTAGGATAACAGCAGCATCCCCGGTCTCCAGCCAGTAGACACCAGTAGTGCTCTGCCAGTTGTGATGATCAAAAATATCTCTAGACACTGCTGAAGTCCCCTGGCTGGGGAGTGGGCAGGAGTAAAGGAATAAAAGTGACCCCAGACGAGAACCAACTGGGGCTGGCAAATATTTGTGTGCTAGAACACACATAAGTAACAACTATACAACATTTTGAAAAATTAGACTTCACTAAAATTAAAATTCTGTTGAGACAGACTATTTAAAAAATTTAAAACCATGCCACAAACTGGGAGAAAACATAACAGACTTGTATTAAGAATACATAAAGAACTTTCAAGACTCAATAAAAATAAAAAGCAATAATATTAGCAAGATTTTAACATGCATTTCACAAAAGAACATATACAAAGCCAATAAGCACACAAAAAGATGTTCAAACATCGTTGCTCTTTGGGGAATTACAAATTAAAACTAGGAGCCACCAATACACACCATTTGGTTGGCTAAAATTTAAAAAGATTAACAATGCTAAGTGTTATCTGAAATGTACAGCAACTGGAACTCTTGCTAGTTCCACTGTAAAATGGAACATCTACTATGAAAAAGTTTGGCAGTTTCTAATAAAACTTAACTTTGTACACTTGCCATATGATCTATAAATAGGACACTTAGCTACATACCCAAGAAAAATGCAGACATATGCCCCCCAAAACCCTTGTGCAAGAATATTCATAATGATTTTATTCATAATTGCCCCAAACTGGAAATAACACAAGTGCCTATCAACAGGTGAATTGATAAACAAATTCTGGTACAACCATGCACTAAAACAAAAAGGAATAAAAAGGAACACATTATGGATACCTGCATCAATGTGGATGAATCTCAAAAATGCTGACTAAAAGAAGTCAGACACGAAACAGTACACTGTGTGCGATTTAATTTTCATGAAAATCTAAAAACGGCAAATCTAATCTATGGTAACAAAGCAAACTGGTGGTTTCCTAATGCCACGGATGGAAAGCAGCACAGAGATCTTTTCAGTGTGATAGAAATACTCCATGTATCCTGACTGTGGTCATGGTTACACAGATGTACACACCTGCCAAGACTCATTGACATGCACTTAAAATGGATACTTGCTGTATATAAATTACACCTCAGTAAGATTCATTTAAAATTAAATGTGGATCAAAAGGGAGAGTTATTTTAGTATGTAATGGCTATATGCTCTAATAATAAAGATGTAAAACTTTTTAAAAAAGTAGGGGAGAATGGGCAGAACATATGAAAAAATTTCAAACTGTTCTCAGAAATTCTATTGATTGGTAGTATTGTTATTCTGAAGTTGTAGTGAGTATAATGTGGGATAAAGCAAATGAGACTCACATGGTATTTTTAATTTAAACATATTTCTTCTAGCTCCATCTACTGAAATATTCCAGAAACAATGATCAACACAGGAGCAATGAGCATCCCCACTACCCAGATTATAGTCTTAAAATACCATTTCCCTAAAAGAAATAAAGGCTCCAAAATATGGCTGATTCCACGGCTGGGACAGGAAGTGTACAAAATGAGCCTCAAATGAGGGACTCAAAAGCCTATATGAACAGTCTGTCGCTGGGCAAAGTTGGTATTATTTGAACTTCTAAGAGGGTAACTGTAGTGGACTATAACCCTCCTAGTATGTTTAATTTCATGATTCAATAATAGTGTTTTTAAAAAATACCCATCACCATTGTAAAGTAAGAAGGAATCTATTAATTTTTTCAAAACTGGTATATGAAGGGCAAGAATCTAGCATGTTTTCTGCCACACGAACTGGGAAGCCAAAGAGGAGGTGAGGAAAACTGTATCTTAAAGATACTCTAACCAATAAACAAAAATAAATGATGCAATCAGAATCTTAAAATTTTGCAAGCCCTAGAGAATGAATGAATCTAGGCATTGAGCATCAACAGCTCTAACATCACAAAAAAGAAACAATCAGGTGTTATGTGCCACCTGATTAAAGAATACACCACCATCTATGTGTTCCATCCCTGTGATTAGACTAATTCTGATCACTGACAATGTATAAGAAATACAGAGGAAAGAGGAACATGCTGAACACTACCATGAATAGGTAATCATCAAAATCTAGACTACAGGAAACTTTACAGGTCAAATTGTCCAAGTTCTTGAAGAGATAAAGTTTAAGGGAAAAAAAGATGAAAGGGAACCAGCAGGTTAAAAGAAATTGTTTTGTCAAATAAAACAAAAAACTTTCAATGTATACAGCAATCCCCCTTATCTATAGGGGATATGTTCCAAGACCTTCAGGGGATGCCTGAAATCACCAATAAAATCGAGTATTACTTCCTATTGATACATACCTATGATAAAGTTTAATTTATAAGTTAGGCACAGAAACAGATTAATAACTAATGAAAAATAAAAATAGAACAATTATAGCAATACACTGTAATAAAAGTTATGTCAGCGTGGTCTCTCTCTCAAAATATTTCATTTAATGTCTTTCCTGTCTTAACTAACCACTTATGTGAGATGGCTATAACTTTTGCAGTTTGAGGTGTGACAGCAAAACACAAGTTTCTTTTTCCTTCTTCATAATTTCATGATAGAAGACTTGCTACTCAGAATGGTGTGTGATTTAAAACTTATGAATTATTTCCTTTTGGAATTTTCCATTCATGAACAACTGAAACTCAGGAGAATGAAACTGAGATTAAGGGGGGACTACTGTAAAACCCATAAAACGTTTGTGTTTAGAATATACAACCCCCTCACATACCCCACATATCAGTAACAAAAAGATGGAAAATCTAGTAGAATAAACGGCAAGACATCTACAGTCAGTTCACAAGAAAGGACCAAAAAGCATAGGAAAAGGTTTATAGCCTTATTATATCTATGGCACCTTATCCTCTAGACTGGCTAAAACTAAAATGACTTAAGTATCAATTGTTGAGGATATGGAGTAAAAAATTCTCAAACACTGTTGGGTAGAACGTGAAGTGGCACAACCACTTTGAAAAACAGTCTAACGTTATCTGTTAAAGTTGAAAATATGCAGACTCTACAGCCCAGTAATTCCATTCCATTCCTAGCCATATACCCAGGAGAAATGTGTGCTCACGTGTACCAGGAGATGTGAATGAGAATTTTCATAGGAGCACTGCTTAGGATAAGCTCCAAACTGGAAATGGCCCGTATTTTGATTAACAGAATTAAGTTGTAGTTTATTGATATAATGTAATAAATATACAGAAATGAAAATGAATGCACTACAACTACACATATACATACATATGAATCTCACAAAAATACCACCAAGTAAAAGGAGGAAGAATTCTGTTCACATAGAAGAACAAAAGAATTCTCTTCACATAAAATTCAAAAACAAGCAAAAGAAAGCTTGAACTACCAAAAAAATTTAACATTTTTAAAAGGCATGGAAATTTTCAACATCAAACCTGGCGTAGTGATTATCTTTTCAGTAAGGGAGAATGTCATTATCTAGGAGGGACACACAGGGGGCTTCTAGGTTACTGGTATTGTTTTATTTCTTGACTTGGAAGAGAGTCATATAGGTGTTCACTATATAATTACTGGTTAACCTGTATATATTTGCTCTAAATACTTTTGCACAGTTACATCACATTTCATAATATACAATTTTTTAAACAATAAAATAAAAAAAATCAGTGAGTCTTTGTGGTGGAGATATGAAATGTAACTAGAGGCCGTGTACTGCCAAGTCAATATGGCTAAAAAAACCAGACAATGCTGATTGCTAGCTACCAAATAATGTACTGTTAATAAACATTTTTATATGCATTTAACAAGTAATTATATTAAGCACTTACTGTGTGCCAGGCATTATTCAAGTCACTGGGAACACAACAGTGCACAAACAGTACTTACATACAGGTGTTGTGGAGAAAGGCAATAAACAAAAATAAAACATGGTAAAAGGAACACTGAGGGTGATGCTACTTTTTACAGGGTAATTAGGAGTATCCTCGTTGACAGTTGGCATCTGAACAGAGAGAGACTTAAAGAAATCAAAGAACTAATCCATGCAGGTATCTGGGGAACAGCTTGCCAGAAAGATGGGAAGGGCTAAAGGCGGGACCATGCTTGGAGTATTCAAAAAAACAAAAGAGGCCCGTAGGCTGCAGTGGAGCAACTGAGAGGAGGAGGTGTGTAGAAGATGTAGTTGGCTTGGGGGTAGGGATGGCGGGTGAGGAGGCAGGATCATGTACGGCACTGCAGAACTCTGTAAAGACTGTCTCTTTCTGAGTAAGATGAGAAGCCACTTGAAACCAGCAAAATGAGGGGATGTGATTTATGTTCTAAAACCATCATTCTGGTCCTTTCATAGGCACTATTACAGTAGGAACAGCTACAGTTCCTTTCCCATATGGAGAAATATGAAACTCCGTTTGAGTGTATCATACTTAGGTTCAGATTAAATAAAAATGAAATTCTTCTTTTTATTTAGAAGAATCATTTGTTTCATATTAACAACAAAATTTCACCTTAAAAAGTGTCTTAAAAAAAGTAAAACTAATATCCTCTGCTGTCCTCCGATTTATAGTAAACATTTTTTTTTAAGTTGTGGTAAAACACATAAAACCTACCATCTGAACCATTTTTAAGTGCGGAGTTCAATACTATTAAGTGTATCACACTATTTAGTATAGTGACTGGTTTTAAAGGCTTAAAAATAATTCAGGCAGGTGTTGGTGTTTATAGATGAATTCTACTACTACTCCACTATTAATACTTACTATTTAAGTAGTATATTCTAAATCTCTCCTGTGCCCACTGAACAATGGTCGGTTATAAGGTAGAGTGATTTACACACTTTGCTAATAAATGTGCATGAATAATTTAAGTATCCAAGAATTATTTGATGAAATTTATCATGTGGTGGCGAGCTACCATGGAGATAATAAATACAAATTTATGTGACTAGGTTCTGAAGAACCATTCAGATTTTTAAGGACCAAGAAAACTCTTTAAACTCCATTTTCTCACAAGGGAAATCAGCGCATCAGATCAAACCATCCATTCGAGTAAATGCAAGTCACTTACAGTAGGCTGAATTATTAAAAGAAAAAATATAAAAACACTACAGTATATGATTTTGAAGAGTCAGTACTACTACTATTTAAATACATAATGAATAAAGACCTCCATATAATTTAATTTCTAATTTGATAATATTAATATTTCCACATGCTTTTGGAAGGATCATCACAAATTTTTTAATGCTGCTATTGTCTATTATTTGGCAGTTTAAGTAAATGTGATTTTTTTTTACCTCTGTGAAAAGACGAGCATCATCAGAAAGCATATTATAATCTTGTGCACATTTCTTTGCAGAATTTTGCAAAAATTTTAGGAATTCTGTAACTTCTTCATTCACATGTTTTTTCATATCCTGATTTTTAAAAAAGTAGACATGTCTTGGAATAAGAAGTTGGTTACAAACAATCACTTCTCAAACATTACTCTAATAATTTGGACTTACAAAGTATCATATCCAAAACACAAATCACAAAGAAAAAGCTAATTTCACAAAAAGAGATAAGCTAATGATTAATAATACAATATGGGCTTAGGAAATAAGCTTATTTTATAAAATGCTCTTAACATAAAAAAGCACAAACACCTAAATGGAAATATAAGCAAACACATGAATAGGCAAGTTACAAAAGAAGAAATAGAAATGGCTTATAAACACATGGGAAATGCTTATTTTCATTAATAACCACTGTAAATTAATGTAAGACAAGAGATCAACATTTTTTCTGTATTAAATTAGAGGCAAAAAAGGTAACATTCATTCTTGGAGGTGGGGGATATAGCTCAGTGGTAGAGCGCGTGCTTGGCGTGCATGAGGTCCTGAATTCAATCCCCAGTGCCTCCGTTAAGGGAAAAAAAAAAAAAGGTAACATTCAGTATTAGAAAAGACATTTTTAAAAAACCTTTCATACAAGAGTGATACATACAAATTGGTTTAAACTTTTTGCAGAACAACTTACCCATGTGTAACTGCAGATCACAGCCTTAAAAATATGTACAGTTTTTGATCTGGCAATTATATTTTTATGAATTTATCTCATGGAAACAATCATAGATATGAAAAAAAGACTTTGCAACAAAGGTGTTCAGCACAGGATCATATATAATCAAGAATTTGTAAACTACATAGAGTAATAAACAAAAATTTAAAACTGGTTCAATGAGCAATGTAAAGTTCTACTGCTAGTACTTAATATGAACTGGAGTGAAATACACTCAACTAGAACAAAATGCCTGAACTATAACAGAATCAACAATAGAATTAAAGCACCAATGTTGCTAATTAAACTCCTTATATTTTCCATTTTTGTTAATATGACTGCACCTAAAAGCATAAAAGCAAATTTAAATTATTTCCTAACTTAAAAAAATTTTTTTTAACTGAAGCCAAAGAATAGAATACATACCAAGTACTGCAAATAGTCATTTTTATTTATTCCAACAGCTTTAGAGTTTGCGGGAGTTTTTGCATATTTAACCAACAAATCCACATAATTCCTTTGTTCTCTCTGTGAGAAACGAGAGAAACGAGGATAAGGAACTCTTGGTTTCGGAAGAAGAACCATTCCAACTGTGGTTTTAACTTTTTCCTTTGCTTGAGTTGCTGAACTAACTGCCGGCTCATTTTCTACAGAACTTGCTGAGGCATTCAAATTTTCTCCTACACGTCTGGAAAAAAAAATACAGTTTACAAATACGTGCTTTTCACAGGAAGATTACTATCATGAAACTTCATGATTCTCAATCACCAGGGAGAATACAGAATGATTAACACAGTGAATTCTGGATTATATCTAACTCCACCACCTGCATTTTGATGTTTCGCCATTTGGTGTAAATTCAGTATTCTGCAGGATAGGATCACTTTACAAGCCTACCTTCAATTATCTGATGGAGAGGAAGAGGCATAATTCTTAGACAAGTTTTTCAATTTGGAAGTTTTTTCCCTCTACTTAAGATAGGTAAATCACCCTTGCCAATTATATATGCAGGTATTTTGTGTTTACATTGTATTGCAATGCAAGTTGTTTTTTAATACTTAAATTCTTCAGTAAGATGTATCAGTTAATGCGGTGAACAAAAGCCACTGAGGGCAGGATGTGATGGGGTCACAAACCTGCAGTTCACAAATTCACAGATATTCTAATTTTCTGGTTTTCTCCACTTTAATTATCTCAAGAATTGAAAAGACATTCTAACACTGTGATATATTTTATGGAAGCAACAGTGGTTTTAGAAAAGTTGTATAATCCACTATCACTCATGCATGTGGCTGAGTCTATGGAAATGTATTTATGTTTCATATGGATATAAAAGAGAAAGCTTGGCATATTGATAATTAAATGCACTAGAGGAAAGTAGTGAGTAGCTAGTGAGTAGCTAGTAACAAAGAATATGTTACCATATTGTTTATGAAACACTATCCCCAATTTTTAAAAAAAAAATCACCTTACTACCCCAATTAAGGTATGTAAGTACAAATTGCTTATCTTGTTCATAATCTGTCTCTATTCCTGCCATTCATTGTTGTAATATACATTTTTGATAAGACAATTTTAAAGTACACACACTCACTAAATTATATTCCTTAGCCTTTACAACTGTAATTTCCACCACAGTAACTGTTCTCTCTGATTTGGTTCTACATAAGTAACAACAATAACCCAAGAGGAAGGAAAACTAATGAAAGAATGAATGTCTATTGATTCATTCTTCATTCCTCCATTCATTAATGATTATTTTGAGTGATTACCATGTGCCAGTGCTATGCTGGGTACTAGACATACAACCAGCACTGAGCTCAATACCACTCTACCCTGTAGGACCTTACAATCAAGTGGATCAGGCAAACGAATGAGGAAGAAAGAAAAGTAAATATGTGCATCAATACAATGTAACTATGGAGATTTCAAGTTCCAAACTGAACATATTTAATAGGTGAAGAATCCTAAGGGCAGCAAAATCAGAGAGTAATAGAGAGAAAGGGGAAAGGAAAGAAATATTCAGACCATTGTTTTTCAGTCTTAACAGTATTTCCCCTCAGGGCATTCTGGAAGCCTGTGGCGGCATTTGGGTTGTCCCAAATATGAGAAGAATTAAAGGAATTCAGAGATGAGGAAAACTACATTTCTATAATGTATGGTAGTTTCCTATACAATTTTCAAAGGTCCTTTCAGGCTTTCTCTTATCATATACAAGTTAAGTGTGGTCTGTTATTACTTATCCTAACAATGCACATCATTCTTTTTTTTTCTTATGATTCTCTTATGGAAGTTTATTATTATTTCTCTTAAATCCAGTATTATTCATTTTAGCTAGTGCATGCGACTACTTCATTATATTTTCTAGTGCAGCAGTATCTACTACAGTACATAGCATAATATAAATTATTTTCCTTTTATTTCAGATTTCTATATCTCGAACATTATTTTAAAACGTTATGTCTGTGCCTACTATTTTAATTCAAAGTAAACAAGGTGTCTTATACCTTATTAACATTTGTTACGCAGAGTAGGACAGTTTCAGCCTGATAAATTTGAGAAATAACAATCTAGATTCATGTCTGGACAAAAGGTGAGTCAAAACCCATCCAAAACTACCACTTATTTGTTTTAAATCAACTTTACAATTCTAGAAGAATATGGTAAAAATTCCAAAATTCTTTAGAAAAAAAGACTTAGGACCCAAAAATAAGGCAAAATATTCAAGACTACTCTTTGAGAGCTAAACTCTAGATGGAAAACTAATCAAGAGAGCAGGTTAGTAAATGGGAAAGGAATTTTGGAAATTAAAATAAGGATGCTTACATGGGCTCTGAAAATAACACAGGTGAAAGAAGACATACTTAGCTACTAAAGTTTCTCCAATAACTGCATAAAAATAAGCATATTTTAGGTTAACAAAATGAATGTTAACTGCTGATCTTGGGAGAAATGTATTACAGCAAATTGATTTCTCACTAGAAAATGTCTTGAGAGCTATTCAAACCTAACAGCATTGTGTCCGCAACTCTTTAACAATACTGCTTCACAGCTGTCTCTCTGAATATGAGAACATGTCTGTCCTTGTGGCACAAACTGGCAAATTTAATTAAGCTGCTGCAGCAACAAGATGCTGACTCAGATATGCCAAAGTAGGAATGTCAAGAAATTCTAGCAGTTTAAATTGGCTACATCCAGCAAGGAATGAAATGGCAGCACATCAAGATCATTTCCGTGTGCAGTGCTGTCAAAATCTTCATCAGGGTGCAAGCCAAAAACATCTGACAGGGTTTCTCTACCCACATTTTATAGCATTATATTTTATTTCAGTTGATGGTTTGAAGTTTTCCCCCTTCATTTTGTCAACTACCCATTCTTCTAAAAATTAAAGTTTCTATGAAAAAAGGCAGAATTCAAAACTTTTAGTCTCCTATGCTTTAAGTCTTCTGGTTTGGGTAGATTCTTTAAGTAGCATTTGGAAATGGTGATTTGAGCCTCCATCTAAAGTCTACCTGTACCTCCTGAATTGGATTTACTTTTCTGTATTAAACACATTAAAATTTCTTCTTTTTGTATTTGAAGCTACTTTCCCCTTTGTTGGCTTAAAACTCAGTTATAGGTGTCCTACAATCAGAAAATAATTTTCAAAAAGGCAAATTTTGACCTTATTGTGGAAGAAGAAGCATTGAATAAAAGCCTCATACTGTTTAAAGTAGCATAATTAGAAGTATCAATATTTTCCCAAATATGTTATTTACAGAACACAAAAAATGCAAAATTAGGGCTAGTAAAAAATTTACATTATTCCTAGTTTTTCCATTAAGAAAACAGTGGTAATTTCATACAGTCTGAAAAATTTGTTCTTACTGTAATAAAACTACAGGTTAGCAAAAAAAGACTAGAAACATACATCAGTGACTTGTGCCTTTATTGCTCCCATACTAAAAGGTATATTATACTAATGAAGTATTTTGTACTACATAGAAATCTAAAAAATTGGCAGTATTCTAAGAAAAAAAGATTTTAGGAATTAGGTGTACTCAGCTACCAGCAGACATCCTCTCCCTTACATGTTTCAAACTACAACCCACACTTGGGATATGCTGAGAAGAACCCAACTCAGAAAAAACATTACAATAAGAAGCAGCAGCAGGATGAATAAGATTAATATTAGAAATTCTTAGTCTGAAAAAAGTGAGACAGAGATAAAGGCTAGTAAAATGATGAAAAATTTTTAAAAAAAATTTTTAAAGGTAAAGACATATGCACACTAAATCCCAGGACACTAGAACTGGTAGGCATTCTTTGATTCAGATAAACAAAGGCAATTCTTTATTTAATTGGTAGTAAGTTTTAAGAAGTTGGTTATCCCCAAGACATTGTTACAAGCTGAGCAACAGAAAAAGCTTTTGAAAACTGTCCATAGATTCACATTGATAAGAGGTCCACTGTTTTAACTTTCTGTAGTTGGTATTGGCAAAAACATCATACTCAAGCCCTTTGGCAATAAATGTTGCTCCTGAATTTGCCTCTTTAAAATACTTATTTTTTAAAACTGTCTTTTTAATACAACTTCTGCTTGCCTTTACGTGAACCTATCTATTCATCCGATCGAATCAAAAAGCACCTGCTTCTTCAGTGTTTTTAATAGCAATCTGGCAGTGTCTATAAAGATAAAACACACACACACCCTCCTTTCACAGGAACTTATCCTTATACGAGCACATGTATAAAAAGGATGCTCACTGTTTGTAATAGTAAAGGAATGGAAACAACCTAAATGAATATCAATGGTGGCAATTAACTGATTCCACTGAAAAATACCACGGTCATCCAGAGAACAAGGAGAGTGAGATATTTCCATAGTCAAGAGCTCACTGGTGATGTTGAGAGGAACAGTTTTAGTAGACTAGCGACCACAGAAGGCAGATTAGAGTGGGGTGTGCGGTGAATGCAAGTATAGAAGGATGTGCAGTAAAGGTCAAGTTTTTTTTTCTAAATCTTGTTTTTAAACCAATTCTCCCAATATCCCTTTTGGCTGGAGAGTTTAATCCATTTAAAGTAATTACTGATAGGGAAAGACTAAGTAATGCTATTTTGCTGTTTTCTGTATGTTTTGTAGCTTTTTTGTCCCTCATTTCCTCCCAGCAAGCATATACAAATCTTTAAAGACATCTAAGTATAAATGAGAGAAGACATAAGAAAGTAAATGGGAGGGATTCATGCAAAGCCTGGAAATATGCTCTCTCCATTGCAAAAGGAATGGAGAAAAGATGAAAGTAAATACTGAGCTCTTCTAGGGGAGCTCCACAATTCCTCATCTGGCATATTTTCACTCATTTCTAGTAAACCTGATTACTTAATTTCAAGATTCATTCACAATAAAGAAGAAACAGCCAACCACAAAGGAAAGAAGAGCTGTTACAGGCAGGTAAGCAGTGAGAAGGTAAAACTATCACTTAATACTGATATCAATCCATACCAGAGAGGGAAGAAACTCTATGGCAATTTGGCAGTATCGATCAAAATATAAAATGTTTGTAAACTGACTATAACTCAATTTAAAAAAGTGTGGTGTAAAAACACCACAAAACAAAAAAAAAAACAAAAAATAAATAAATAAACAAAATGTTTACAGAATCTGATCAAACAATTCAATTTCTATGAATTTATCCTATAGAAATAATTACAAGAAGTTCATCAATGTTACTGCTTAAAATTACAGAAAAAAGAGGAACACAAACATTTTGCAATGTAGGGCTAGCTAAAAGAATTAAAAGTATTTCTGTATAATAAAGCAATGTGTAATCATTAAGAAGACTGAGCAATACATAGGGGAATAAAATACCCCAAATATTATTTTAAATGAAAAAAGCAAAATGCAAAACAGTTCTACAGTGTTTACAGTATTTTACAGTATTTATAGTGTGACTCCATTTTTGTTTTAATATGCATCGGTTCATGTGTGGAGAAAGGTCTCAGAAGATATATATGTATACCTAAGAATGGCTGTCTTTGAATACTGGGTTCTTCTATTTTCTAATTTTGCATTTCTACAACTTGAAGGTTTAATAGTGGATATAGACAGATAGATGTGAAACTTCAACTATCAGAAAAACTAACAGTCAAATATGGAAATAAATAACCAAGTAAACAAACATATTACCTGTTAGATAAAACACACAGTTCTTTTAAACTTGGAGCCATGGAATGATCTTTGTAATTTTCTCGAGAGAAAAATGTCTTAAGGCCATTTTTCGGGGAAACATCCCTGTAAAACAAAGTAATTTACTTAAATTTAACAATTCAAAATCTCATGCTAGATTAAGAAGCATAATGGTACAATTGTAATTTATAACTGCATGTCCTCTGCATCCCCTTCCCAGACAATAACCTCTTAATAATTTTAATTTCATGTTCCAGATGTGTGAGTTTAGATGTTTTACTTTTTGGATAGCTTTTAACTTAGGCCTATTCTGAAATTCTCCAGTTCCAACCATCACCCTTGCTTTTTCATTTAGTACCCAGTTAAATGTCAGAGATACTTGAGACTTAAGGATGGAACAGAATGAAGACCTATAAAGGGTCTGTCAGGGGCGAGGCTCCCCTCAGGCTCTGTGGCATAACATTAAGACGTCTGACTGCTGAAAGTGCTTCTCAATCTATTTTTGTCTCATTCACCATCGTGCAGGGCGGAGAGACACTACAAAGATTGATTAACTATTTTCGTTAACTTGGCAAACATGATAAATGGTATGCCTCTACTGAAACCACCTGTAAGGTCATATATGATTTTCCACATTGTAATTAACTTACAGACTAACATATTATAGTTAATGCTTTCCTTATAGTAAGCATCTAATAAGTGATGGTTGACTGAAGGAATTTAAAAATTAAACAGGATAAGAACCATTACTGTAGAGAGGATGAAGATTAGGAGGATTCTGTAGAAAAAGACAGTTCCAAAGGCTGTAATACAGTGCAAAGGCCCTAAGCCATGTCTGGTTTCACAGTGTCAATGGCATATAATCTGTGTGGCATCTGAGCACATTCTTTATGGCAAGGAGCATAAATATGCATACTTCTTAAAACTTACAACAGAACCACCTAATCAAATGGCAACTTCTGGCTGGCCCATTTCTAAAATGGGAAATTCTAGCATATTTGCTCCATACTCATTTCTTACTGTTTTTAAAGGCGTTCATTCAAAAAATAATGATTAAGGTATAAATGATAAAATTAAAAAGTCTTATTTGCTAATCACCAGGGTAGTTTCTTATTACTTGTTATGGTACTGTATATGTGACATCTCATTACATTCCAAGGTTTTTGCATATCATACAAAAACAGTGTCATGCGCCTCATGGATTGTGAGCTCCTTGGAAGAAGGGAAGACTGTTTGCAGTAAAGAAGTTCTTACTGAGTACATATTGATTTTATTTATTTATCTGACAAATCTGACGTCACATTTTCTAAGTTTAAGGTGTACAGCATGTTACTTTGATAAAATTTCTATATTGCAGTATAACTGCCACTGAAGCAATATTTATCACATTACATATCATTATAGACAATATTATTGTCTATATCCATTATACTGGAGCACATACTGATTGAATCTTCTTTGAGTCAGGTACTATTTTAGTATAAATGTAATCTTTTGTAACTTTAGATTTTTCCTTGGCCAGCAAACGCCTCAGCTGGCAAAGAGTAGATGCTCAGTAAATGTATGTTACATTGATCTAAAGCAGCACCTACATTAGGCAGATTTATACAAAGCCACTGTATTACTTAACAGAGTCCTCTATTTGTGAAGTTTTCATACACTTCCAAAATACAGTCTATGCATTTACATTATCACTTGATACAGATTCCAATATAACAAAAAGAAGCTTGTCTATTCTTAAAGAGGTCTATTATTTGTACAGAAATGTGCTAGGTTCTTGAACACAAGAAAATTCCAACATCTTTCCTTCACTAAGATCAATAATAAATACATGATTGAGGTATATAACAGGGAAAAACCTTTGTATTCTATTACAAGTTAACTACTAAAAGGTGCTGCCTATTAGCTTGAATTATACTTAAAGGACCATCTCTGGGAACCCTGTTTCCCGGGTAAAGAGCATTAAGCTAAAATACCTTTGATTAGTCCAGAGGAAACATCCTAACCAAGCCCACCTGTGAATGCCTGCAGGCAGGAAGAAATTAACATAGCTCCTCTGCAGTCTGGCCATAACCAGAACTTTATTCCCTCCCCTTTTAGTACAAAAGACTGAATTCGAAGTTGGGGAAGACCACTCTTTGAGACACTAGTCCATCTTCTCGGTCTCCTGGCTTTCCGAATAAAGTCACTATTCCTGGCCCCAACAACTGCTCTCTTGATTTACTGGCCTGTCATGTGGCAAGAAGTACAGGCTTGGACTCGGTAACAATTATACCTAGTGGCAATCTAAGTGTTGAATTGTTGTCATTTTAGGAGAGGAAGTACAGTCAGTGCTAACTCAAAAGTGTTCAGTAGGGGAAGATGAGGATGGGGTAAATTCTAAGCCACTGAATTTATATTCCCTTTCTGTTTCCTTGAAACCTCTCCAAGCCAGCCACCATCCTTTCCTAACCAAGCCACCAGACCCACTTCAGTCCTCTTTGGGGATTACAAACAAATGTAACTCACCAGTTCAGCCTTGGTTCGCCCATGGCCATCATGGAGCTCATATTCCTAGATTTCTGCTTCACTCTAGTTCACAATTTTGCTGCCTGGCAGTAAGTGCAGGCTCCAGAGGGTACAGGATTTCTCTAGTATTTATACTCAACTGAGGAAACACAAAAGGTCAAGATCAAAAGCAGGAGATTGGCTGGGCCAGGTATTTTAACGGAGACAAGAACCTGTTCCTAACACCTACCTTCAATTGACAAGGGCACCTAAAAGAGAAACGAGCGGACAGATGAATACTCCCAACGTCTTTGCAGCAGAACAGGGAAGCTGATGATTCTTATTCCAGGAACGTCATTGACACTCACTGGAGAAATAGAAGCCCCAGAAGAATGGGGTTCTCTCTCACTGCTCATATACTAAATCACTATATGGCATGAGTTCTATGTCTTAACTCAGCTCCCCATCTCCTACCCCCCACCTCCGCCCCTCTTACTGCCAAAATACATCTTTCTTCAGTTTTCCTAGCTATACACTGTTACGGGGCAGATTCCGGCAAATCACGCAGGGCAAAAGCTCTCTGGACATCAATAATCCTTCAGGAAGAATCTCACTTTTGAGGAGATTAAGGCCCAATAACTGACAATTCACAGGTTCACTTAGAGGAATCAGGACTACAAATCTGGCTTGCACATGAACCCTGCATGCTCAGTGTTTCTCCTGCCACCCCAGATGGACAAAAAGAGTATGTGAGCAACCAGCAGTTAAGTGTAGGCGTCGTCTCTCGATACCTGACCTAACCCACCTCCCACACTTCCACCCAGTGTGGGGCTGGGACGGGAGAGCCGATGAAGGCAAAGGGATGGATCTGAGGGAAAGGGGATGAAAGGAGAAACAATGCTCCAGAAAAGGAGGTAAAGCCGCGAGCAAAAAACCGCGGGAGGGGCCGCGCCAGCACCAGGAGCCGAGAGACCGGCCCGGCCAGGCCCGGCCCGGGGGCCGCCATGTTCCCTCCTCCCGCCGCTCAAGAGCGCGCCCGCCTGCGCTCCCTCCCCGCAGCGTCTCCGCAGCAAAGCAGCCTTCCGGCCCACCTCGTGGTCCGCGGCGGCTCGGCCCGGGCCGCAATCCCCGCGCCACACACAAACACACTCCACCCTACTCCTCTCTGTCGCGCGCGACGGGGGGAAGGCCTTATTTAAAGGACGTGGCCGCGCCGCCTGGGCCCTGCGTGATGACGTCACCAACGACCAAGCGGGCGGGGCCGGAGCGACTCAGAGGGCTGTCCCCGCCTTGACTCCCTCCCCAGCAAACGCCCCGGCCTTAAAGGCTGGCGACTGCGTGTTTTCTCAGAAAGCCCTCGATCTTGTGGGGGTCGTAGACTGGAAGGGGGACCGGCCACAAGTAAAGTACTGAAAAGACCCAGACTTGGTTGTGACCTTAGGCAAATGTCTTAACTTCCCTAACCCTGACTCCTCATCAGTGAAATGGAGATACTATTAGCACCTACTTAGTAGGGTTTTTGAAAGGATTAAATGAGATAAGGGACAAAGCTGTGCTCAGCCGGGTACCTGGCACATGGTAGCACCTCCACTCCATTCTCGTCCCATTTTAGATGTCAGTTTCCTCCAGCGGTCACTCTGGCTCTCACAGTAGTTTTATTTTCCATTTACTAAGGAAGGATTTATTGAGCACTTAAAATTTGTGCATGGTGCTTCATATGCACAGGACTCAGACCCAATACGGGTTTTTCCAAGAGCTTTTTGATCATTGGAAATCTAACACACACATTAAATAATTTCAAAACGAAATAGAAAGTGATAAGCTACACAAAAGAGGTATTATTGAAAAGACTGTGTGAGTTCAGAGAGGGAGAGAAATTACTGGAGAGAGGGACAGAAAGCAGTCTTTGAATAGCTAAAGACATCTATGAGTACTTACATGTCAGTTACCACATTGGGCACCTGACATGTCAGTTCATTTGAAGAATTTGAAGTTTGTGGATGATGGGAAAGGACATTCTAGGCAGAGACCAGCACAAGGAGCTGAGTAAGCCTATTGTATGAATAGAGTCCAGTTTGTATGCTAGCGAAAGCATGTTCTAAATTTTGGAATGATTTACGATATTGTTTAAAATTATGTTTACATAAAAATTATACTTATGTTAAAAATCTCCCTTGAACACAGGGACCCTTAGATGGTTTGTTTTGCCTGCAATGCAAAGTCTCTGAAGAGTAGTAGAGGAAAGAGCTTTGGAAAAATAGGTTAGAACCAGTCCGTAGAAGACTTTACAAGCCAGACTAAGGATTTTGAATTTATTGTATAAGAAATAGAATGCTGGAAGGAAGAGGGAGCTTATAAGGAGGGGAATGACACAATCAGAGCATATCTGTGTTAAGAGGTGTTATCTGACACCGTACTGAATGAGTGGTAGGGAAGAGGCTGGTTAGGAGACGGCTTGTGAATGCTTGCAAATCAACTGGTGCAGTGCTTAGCACTGTGGGGTAACATTTCTTATTGGGTGAGTGATGTGGACACATGTGCTAGGACAGAGATGGCCATCAAGGTAGTATAGAGGTTTACGTGTTGGATACTATCTTGCAAGGCATGCAGAATTGGGATTCCTGTCCTAGTCTGCTCAAGAACTGCTCAAGCACTCATGTTGCTGGGGTATACCAGCCATGGTCATGTGGCATGGTAACATCGCTAGATCTGGCCTGTGCTGAGATACAGATTATCAACAAACTCTGTGCTCTTGTTCCATGTATCTGAGTTCCGGTGGTTGCAAGATAGCACACAGAATCAGAATTTTTAGAGCCAGAAGGAACTTTGGAGATTATCTAGTCCAACCCTTTTGTTTTCCTGATAAGGAAACTGAGGCCCACATGTCAAGTGACTTTACCAACATTACATGATCAGTGATGAAACTGAGACTACAAATCAGTTCTCATAACTTTTGCCATTAAAATACATTAAATATATGCATCCTTTCCTCTTTATGCTCTTTGTAAACCAGAAGCTGTTTAATGAAAAGAACATGGATTTTTGGAGTCCAGCCAGTATGGGTTTGTATCTCAGTTTTCCTGCTTACTGAAGATGTGATCTTAGACATGTGGTGCCTCAGTTTCCTCATCTGGGTAATGGGTGAGGCAACGTCTCACCTACAGGTTTGTTGTGAGGATTAGAAGTAGTATGTAAAAAGTGCACAGCCAAGGGTAAATGCTCAAAAAATACTGGATGTTAGTATATACTTTTATGTCAAAAACAAACAAATAAGCAAATAAACCCAACAACCCACAGTGGGGGGCAGCATTGTTAACAAATGATTATGATATAAATAAGTAATAATGCACTGCCAACTAAAGAATGTCACTTGCCATCTGGCTCTACAAGTCATTAGCCACTGCAAACGCTGACCTTTAAATACACCCTGAAAGGAGTTCAGGACAGAGATCAGAAATGAGGCACTGTGTCCTCTGGAAAAACTCGCACAACTGGCATTTAGATAGATATTTGCAAGAGAGATTTTTTTTATGAACCTGGATTCTGGCATCCTCCCATACTTAGAAAAGCACTAAAATCATTAACTGAAATATCTGTTCCTCCTGACTAGCAGCAACCTTCTCCTGAGACGTGTGTCTGGTTATAGGTACCCCTTCACCAGAATCACATGTATACTGGCCTCCCCCTTACCTCTATGGAGCAGTTCCTCAGAGCTATCTGAGAGGCTGTCTCCTGAGCTATACTCCTCAGTAAGGCCCTAAGTAAAACTGAAACTTACAGCGTTCATGTTGTGTGTTTTTATTTAAGTTGACAACACATAGACATGCATATTATACACAATAAAGAATGAGACCATTCTCACTGAGACAGTTTAGAGACTACTTCAGAGAGAAAATTTAATTTACATTGGGTCTTGAAGGATGAGAAGGAGTTCACTGGGTCAAGAAGGGGCTGTGATTTAGTGGGTGTGAAAAGCGCAGAAGTGTGATGCATGTTGTGGGGAAGGGGGAAAGCTACTGTATTGCTGGCTGGGGGAAATGAAGGCAGTTGGACTGGGGGCCAGAGAGAGTCTTCGTGCTGTACTAGAGAGCTTGAAAGTTTGGAATGTTTTCTCTGGATGATAGAGAAACCAGTGAATGTGTGTGTGTGTGTGTGTGTGTGTGTGTAAAATAGCTTTATTGAGGTGTAATCTATGTACTATAAAATTCACCCAATTTAGTTATTCACCGATTTTTAGTAAATGTACAGTTTTGCAACCAGCAACACTACACGTTTTAGAACATTTCCATTGTCCTGAAAAATCTAACGTGCTCATTTGCAGTTAATCTTTCTTCCCACCCCCAACCTCAGGCAAACACTAAGCTGCTTTGTGATTCCCCAGACTTGCCTTTTCTGGATCTATCATACAAGTGAAATGATACAAGGTACAGTCTTTTGCATCTGGGTTCTTTCTCCTAGCAGATCATCCATTTTTGAGGACCATCCATGTAGTAGCAAGTATTAGTTGTTTTTTGTTTGTTTGTTTTTTGCTGAATAGTAGCACATTTATGTTTACGCCCCATTTTGTTTATCCATTCAACACTTAATGGACATTAGATGGTTTTCACTTTATTGCTATGAGTAATATTGTTACGAACATTTGTATATAAGTCTTTGTGTGAACTTTGTGTTTTCATTTCCCTTGGGCAGATACTTAGGAATAGAATTGTTGAGTTGAATGGTAAGTTTATGTTCCACTATTTAAGATGCTGCCAAACTGTTTTTCAAAGAGATTGTTCCATTTTATTCTGTGGATATTCAAGCAGAAGAAAGATCTGGTTTCTGTTTCTGCTAAAATGAGAAACAAATTTGTAAATTAAATGAAAAGCCAGTATCATTTTGAAAGAATTTATAACAGTACTTATTTTGAGTCTATAAAATGTTTTGTTAGACCAAAATTTCAAAAAGAACTTTGAAAACTGCAAGCACCTGGTTAAATGAGGTTGTCAGAGTTGTTGTTAGATGTGTATTTCTTCCTGCAGACCAAATCAAGACAGAGAAATGTGCAAGATCATCTATTTTTTTATCAGTACCAAGTTATCTTCCTACCTCTCAGCTAATGAGCTTCCTTGGCTTGATTTGGGGTGAACTTGGCCTTGGAGAATTTATAGTTGGTAACTACTTCACTCAGGGAATTGCTTCATGAATTTATAATCATCCATAAGTTCCTTTCAAATAAGAATTCAGAAATAGCCCTCTAGCAAAGAGGTTTCAATCTACTAATCGATTCAGAAACTAATGGCCGAAATACTGTTGCCAATAGAGGTTTGTTCCAATCGGATTTTTCACCAATAAATGATATTTCAAGCGGGGAGGGAATTACTTCTCTCGAAAACCAGAAAAATACTAGCTATGCTGTGTCTAGGATATGCTGTGTCACAACAGAATGTGTACAAAGTTTTCCACTCAGAAGACAATATTTTCTAAAGCATATTTTGTTGTATTCTGTATAACATATTCCCTGGGCTAAAAAAAGATCCAGAAATAACTTCATCTGAATGCTGGTCTTTTATAGGGAACACCGAACTCTTCCACAGAGAGTGGTTGACGAGAGAGAGAATTCCAAGCACACAACTGAACAGTCATTTCTGTTTTTCTTTAGAATACAGTGTGTATTTTATTGGAAGGATTAAAAAAAGAATGGTAGTAGGTGGATGTGAGACTTGCTAGGAGGTGACAATCATAATTAATTTTGAATGGGGCTAATACTAAAATTAATTTTTCCTCTCTAAGCACAGAACAATGAATAGTTGAAGCAACTTCTCCCCCACAAAGAAGTCATTCTGGAATTAAAAATACTGTTTGAGAAGTCTATCAAGCAGTTAAATAGCAGATTACTGAGACATAACTATATTTTACTAGAGTCAGTATTTCCCCTTCAAAGGAGAAAAGAAAAATTCAAGATCGAATTAAATGCACAACATGGGTGGACCTAGAGATTATCATACTAAGTGAAGTAAGTCAGTCAGAGAAAGACAAATTTCATATGATATCACTTATATGTGGACTATAAAAAACATGACACAAATGAACTTATTTACAAAACAGAAAGAGACTAATCGACATAGAAAACAAACTTATGGTTATGGGGTGGGGAAAGGGGTGGGAGGGATAAATTGGGAGTTTGGGATCGGCAGATACAAACTACTGTGTACAGAATAGATAAAACAACAAGGTCCTACAGCACAGCACAGGGAACTATATTCAATGGTTTGTAATAACCTGCCGGGAAAAAGAATATATATATATCTGAATGCCTATGCTGTATACCAGAAACTAATAGAACGTTGTAAATCAACTATACTTCAATTTTAAAAATGGGAAAATTTTTTAAAAAAAGTAAGTGCACAAAGTTCAGTATGTTAGCTCCTTACAACATCAGAGATAAATGACGGTAGGGAAAAAAAAACAGCATTTTCCTCCAGTTCACAACCAGTGGTACAGGGAAGGGAGGGAGTGCCTGTTGACCTTGCAAGAGGCTTCTGCCACCACTGGGAGTCTCGGCTTGCCTTCAGAAATGCTGGGGATCCAGCAGTGTGTTTCATGATGTTTGTTATACGCAGCAATTTTGGGGGATATTTCAAATATGTATTTTACTAAGTGCCAGAGACGCTTAGGTATTGTAGAGTGTGGGCAGAGGAAAAGGCCAACTCTGTTGCCTTTATTCTGACTTCAGAACATTTCATCATTTGAGTGTCGAGATTACTTAGAAAATTATTTACGAGGAGGTTTGGCATGGCTGAAATGGTGTGATATTTAACTGATGTTAACTTTTATTGGTTTACTCCTATCTGATCTACTCTGGAGAAGGGGTGGGGCTGGGATGGGGCAATGATAGCCCAGGTAAAGTCAGATTTTTAAGTCTCTGGCATCATTAAAGTCTTCGGCATCCTTCTGACATTTCACTGTAATGATTTCTTAAGCAAAGATGACATAGTGTGCGTTTGGGATTTCTCCCCTCCTACCCTCAGGGCAGATATCCCCGATGGTTGGTCAGAGCACCCTTCTCCTTTGAGTCAGGAGACAGCCTCAGAATTCTCAATTCTGCATTGCTGGCAGCTACTACCAATCAACAGACGTTACTTCGCCAATTAAAATTTCTTTCTTTGCCTTTCCTGATCAGAGGGTGGCTTGATCCTTGTATAGGTTTTTTTTCTCCTGCAAAATAGAAATGAATGATTTTTTTTTTTTTTAAGTACTACACTACAGACCCATGCTTCTCAAACCTTGATATCCAGACCAGTCACCTGGGGGATCCTGTAAAAATGCACATTCTGATTTAGTAGGTCTGGGGTGGTGCCTGGGATTTGTGCATTTCTAACAAGGTCACCGTCGCAGGTGATGCCAGTGCTACTGGTCCGTGGACCACACTTTGAGTAGCAAGGTTCTCTGGAGACAAGATGTAAGCTAGAAAACGCTGTGCAATGCAACTTGAGAACCAAGAAAAAAGAAGGAAAACAAGGCAAGTGTTCCATTAGAAGCTGAAATTTTATTATAGGATAACAGTACATAAAGCACATCTAAAATTGATGTGTTCAATGCACTTTTAATAAAGGTAATGTAATATTAAAGGTACAGTTTCTAAGTACAATATAACAACATTCATATTAGAATGAAAATCGGAGTATTTAAAAGACAACATTAAATCTCTCTTTTTTTTTTTACAGCTTGTATTTACAAAATGAATCAAAATATTTTTTTTTTAAATTCAGGACTCAATAAAATAACAAACAGCTGGAAATAAGCAGACTACTGTAAGAGTGAATTGAAAAGAAAACCCAATGTAAGTGAAAAGTTGGATGATCTCTAATAAAGATCATTAGCAAAGTTTTAGTACAATACTATTTTTAGGATTCCCATAAATGGCTTGCATTTTTTTAGTGTGGCAGAAAAGGAGTTTTTACATACTGTACACAAAACAGACAGCATATATTCATAGGTACAGTATTACCGTTTCCAAACTGGCATGTATATTTACAGAAGGCTGAGTTTGTTACTCACAGAGTTTTGTGAAATTTGTGTGCTTAATCCTCAAGACCTACACACAATTAGAATCAGCATTTCATGTGGTCTTTTAAAATGTGGCTTTCATACTCAGTTTTAGAAGAAAACATTAACCATAAGGCTTGGCATACTTTGTAAATTTACCAAAACAACCCAGGAAAACAGTTTGAATTGGGGCACACTTGATGTCATTTAACAATTACCAAATGCTGACATGTGCTGGCCATTGTGCAGACACAAAGAGATATAATCACCATCCTCAGGAAGCTAAGGATACTAAATGGTGCTAAAAAAAAGATTTCAATCCCTTTCTAAGCGAAGCAATAAGGAATGATGTGATTTGTATTAAAGGAGATGTCTCCCTAAACGGTAGCCAATTCACTTTAAAAGTTTAACTATTAGCATTAGCTCTCATTAACCACATGATTGCATTTATAATTAAGGTAACAGCAACTCTTCCATAAAAATGGAAAATGTCTAGAATTGTGGGCAAATATTCAGTGCATGGAAGCCAATAACCATGGCTTGAGAATTTATCACCTTCAATTACAAAAAGTGCAGTAAACAGAAACATTTGCTCTATATTTATAAATTGCTCAAAAATCTTTGCTAAAGATCTTACAAATTCAGTAATAGTACAGAACAATTCTAACCAATATTTAATAAGGTTAACTACGTCCTTAGTTAGATATTTGATACACTTTGACTTTACAATGCCGATAGGTCTCGGGAGAACAGGGGAAAGAGTTTAACTAAGCTCATTATTAAATGACTTTAAAAAGGAAAGTCCTTCACTCAGTTCATGGAACTGGTTGAGGTTATATTCACACAGAACATCCCTTGTCAAATTTGCTTATGGCCCACGTTCCACCATGACAGCGGACGTCTCTACATTTCTCATGGCTCAGGTAGGAGGGGAAAGGTTTATTCTGCCATCAAGCCACCAAGGAGATTTTAAACAAGTACCTATTGTCTATAATAGGAGCTAAGTACACAACTCTGTCAGGTGCCAATAATATAATTCCTTAGTAAGAAAAAAATAACCACTCCGTTAAACTAGAGTGTTTCTTTAGGAGCTTGAAGGCCTGGCAAATTATTTCTCAGCTCAGGAGATACGGTATAAAGCCAAGTAGCAAACATAAAGTAAATGCTAATAAGTTTTCATAGATCCATATTTATAAACAAATTCACCCTATAGATGTCAAATATCCATACTAAGGAAGTAATTTTATCCTAATTAAATACACTCTAGAATAATTTATATAATGATATTATGTATTTAAAGAGAAAAGCATGTCCCAAATCCAGCACTCTGATACAGCTGCCAGTTGGGCACAGGTAGATATATATATATGTATATATATACAAATATATAGTTATACTCAGTGAAATTAACAAGACCCAAAGGTGGTATTGTCTAGGAATAAAAGGGTTTTTTTTTTTGTTGTTCACAAAAGTAACTTATCTAGCACCACACATCAGAAAAACACAAAAATAGCACACTCTAGTTCTAAACAGCTATGTCTAAAATAGATTATATAGTAAAACCAGTATTATACAGCATATTGTGGATTTGATAAACAGATAAATATTTGCACTGAGTAGGCTGTTTATAATATAACATTTTCTTATCTATACAGAATGAAAGCCAAAAAGTTAACTGTATAGAGATGTGCAGAACAACATTAAATATTATGACTCAAAAGCAGGGACGAAGGTAAATTTGAAAGAAGAGTAAGAGAGAAAATGTTTACAGGCCATTACAAGTTCTTAAGTTAATAGTAAATAAGGAATCAATTGCTCAAGTTGAAGAAAGCAGTAAACAAGAGATTGCATTTACATGCAGATGTCTAAAATTTGTATTTTTTTAAGTCTATGCACAAAAGTCATTTGTTTTATTGCTTGACATTCAGTTATGGCTAGATTATTTAACCTATTTTTTTTTTTTTGTACTTTGGAAACAAGAATATTGTTAAAGGTGCCATAAAAATGGACAACATTGAAAACGGTTTGCAAATAAACCACCTAACACTGCAGTTCTTTATACATATTAAAAGCCTTGTCTGGGGTTTGTCATATGTTAAATATATTTAAACTGGGAAAATATGTTGTAGCTTGAAGCCTCCCATTGGCCCAAACATCCAATACAAAAACACATCTCCACAAAAGGAGCAGGCGGACAATACAGGAACATTTAAAGAAGCAGCCAGCTAATGTCCTAATGTTTAAAGATTTACCACTGTTGTATATGAAATTTCAAACCACCGTAGATAAGAAGAGAATTTTGGATTCAGGAAGATGTGTACAGTACATACGGATTTTATTTTTTTTTTGTGTGAAATCATATTCACTATATTGCTCAAGAATTATCTGCATTTACATATGCAATCTGTTCAATGATAACCAAGTTCCTAGAAATAGTATTCATCCACATCAAAGTAATAATGAGTTAGAAAGGAATCGCACACGAACATGGGAGAGAATTGAATTGCTCTTGGAGAACAACGTAATGGCACGTGCAGCACGTCAAAGCTAATAGCAAGCCATCTTTCATCAGTTCTCAGAAGGAAAAAAGAAAAAGATGAGTGATATTGCTAAGGTGGCAAATAGACTAAACAGCCAACACAGATTTTCTAGGCATCTACTTAAAACCTCATGTTGATTTTCTTAACACAAGACTCCATGTCAAGTTGCATCGCTGAAAAAAACATGGTTCCTATTTGGATTGAATGTTCTGTCATTCATTTATAAATAAATAAATAAAATGACTGAATGTGTTTATTGCTCTAAGTTCTGAGGGTCTGGTTCAACATGGAGTCTCCCCCATTTACGATGTTTCCTTGGTATGAAGCCAGGCTTCTGGATTATTTCAGAAATTGTTCTGAGAGCCAGACAAAAGTGATCTTACTTATCCAAACAAGCAAACAGACCCAGAAGTGAAACCAGCTGCTTTGTAAAGCCATTGCTTGCCAGCCTTCTAATTTCTTAAGAATAAACAATAAAAGGAAGGTCTCTTTAATCATATTTGGTGGAACCTCTTTAATAATACTGGTGTTTTGAGAATGCAATGAAGACCTGTATCATAGACTCTTGGCAAGAGATGATTCACTGCTGCCCTTGAATTTCTGGGCATACTGTCTGATCCATAATATAAAGTTGCTTCTGTGGGCTTCTGCTGTCATATCTTTATAAGAAAGAAGTGGCAACAAATGTTACAATAGGTAAACATGTCAACAACCTCCGTGTGTGTATGCATATACATGTGTGGGGAGAGTGAGAGAGAGATTTTGGTCATTTTCCATAGTCTTTATTGTCAAAAACAATAAGGTAAAGGTTTACTTTTTTAGCTAAACGACATGGAAAGTTATTCCAGATTATGCTCTTCAGTGGTAGTAAGAAAACTGTAAAGCTTCTTCTGAATGTGTATTCCAGGTGTGGAAGAATCAAAGCCAACTGAGATTCACTGACAGAAAGTAATATATGGAAATAGTACTTTCAAAATATTTCAAAAAATGTAAAATATAACCCTAAAGGCTGGCTCATGTGAGTCCTGCATGTCTTTAAACATTAATTCAACAGATAAAAACTACAAATGTAGAAGAATTGTGTGAAATAAAGGGAGTTTTTTGGTTTGTTTCTAGAGGAGAACATTGTGAAAAAAGGAATTATTTGCTGGTATTTGGGGAAAAGAAAAGTTTCACCTTTTCCCTCTCTCATTTCACTGATGGGCAGGGCTCTCATCTCATTACTGGCTTTTAAAATTTTTATCCATGTTATGTAGAATTTGAAGTAGTTTTTAATATATAATGCTGTAAGTATATTTATCATGAATATTTTAATTAGTAGAGAAATAGTAAGTGGAGTATGCAGGACTGTACTTTGAAGTCTCTGTTGGTATATTACCTATTAGTTTATCTTTTGAACATGCTGGCATTGCCTTGTACTGCTTTGGAAGTTACTCAGTGTTTTTAAGCACACAAGACTGAAGAACATATACATTTTGAACTGAACAAAACGAGACAATAGTGAATAGTTTATACACACACTACACACACGCAGCTCTACACAGTTCATTTGTGCCTTGGAGGGATAGTATTATCATTATTATTAACAATAAAAAACACAATTTTGTCCCAGTAGTACTGGCCACCCTGTTTTTAAGAGTTTTAGAAGATCCCTGAGCACATTGTTTCTGACTCTTAACCCCAACTCCAAAATGATAGGGCTTCTAGTGTTGATCTCAAGATGGATTGTCATTCACAGTAAGTCAATCATAAGGTGCTTATTTCCCCTTTTTTTTTCACCAATCAGCACAAAGAACTGTCAGAAAATAACTTTTTATTATTATTAATCTTCATAGCACTGGAAGGACACATGATTTAAACAATCAATGTTGGAAACAGTGGCTTTAGGATTATTATCTGGCTGCCCCTCAACAATAACAAGTGATTCAATCGACATTCCTTAGCCAAAAACAAAAGGAAAACCAACCAAAACAAAACAAAACGAAAAAAAAAAACCCCAACAAAATCAAACAAAAAACAAACCAAAAAAAACCCCAAAACTGTACAAATATGTATTTTTCCCTGAGGGATCAAGGTACACCCGCAAGTGCTCTATGTACATATTGCACTAGAGAGGAATGAAGGACATGTGCAAAAAAGCAACAAGGAGAGAAGCTTACATCCTACTTAAACCTTTTCATCAAAGATTCTACTAGGGTGCTTTGCATTTTGGAATGTCGGAACACAAACAGCGATTCCTTTAGTCTAAAACGAAAAACACGTACTTCGACTATGGCACATTCAATGAAATAAAAAGTTTTCCAAAGACAGATAGACAAATTCCATCAAGAAAATAATACAAAGTTTGTTTGTTTGTATTTTTTTTTTTAGAAAATTACATTACTTTCTTTCTTTGTTTCACATTACAAAATCTGTTTTTTTTTTCTTTACACAAATCACATTTTATTGCAGGAATATTTCAAGTGCCATCAAATATTTATAGAAGGGTTAAAAAAATAGAAGTCTCTCTAAAGTGGTCCAGACAAGGCTTTGTATAGAATAAATCTTTTTTTCCCCATCTTCTAGTCTTGATTTAAGTATTTTGAATACATTTTCTTTTCCATTGACACTTAGTAGCCTAGAAGCGGTCCGACACACACACACACCATCATACGCACGAAAACCACACACACGCACGCACACTCCCTCCTCACCTGACCCTCAGCCCACCCCCATACGCTCAGAGATCTGAGTATCCACACTATAAAGAACAACCAAACTTAGAAGCAGTGTCTTAAGTAATGTTTTCCTTAAGTTAGAAAGGGTGAATTAGGATGCTGAAGACTGAAAAAATAAAAATCCATAGCTTTAACGCAAATTAGGATGCTGAACATTTAAAAAAAAAAAAAATCCAGATCTTTACCACAATTTGCAAACTGTCCCCAAAAGCACTTTCTTCTGCACTTTTGTTTTCATTGTGACCAAGGCCAGGTTCTTCACAATATAATGCAACCATCTGGATACCATTGTAACTGAAGGTATGCAGGCTTTATATAAAAGCCTTATTTACCCTATGTAAAAAAATTTGTATAAAAGGCATTATAGTAGCCGGAATAACAATGATGTGATTCCAGTCTTTAAAAGCCTATCGGACATCTAAGTTTAGGCAATTTTAATTATAAGAACTATTAAGAACAATTGTTCTGTATCGCCAAGTAGTTTGTGTCATCACAGAGGTGTTTCTATAATAAGAAAATAAAAATACAAAGGTTTTCACATCCTTTTCTGTACTTCATAATTTTTTCAACCGAAATTGTTTAACTTCAGATCCCAACCTCGTTCCAAATGCCAGTTGTTCCCACGTTTCACCAAGCCCGCCTCTATTATTCTGTCCCTACACTGTCGATGTACTTTGCTCTCAAAGTCCACACCCTGTTTTTCTTTCCGGAAGACCCAGTAGCAGCATCATGTCAACGTATCTTGGTTTACTCCAAAAGCAACGTCACCATGGTGTGACTATTACTGAGATTAGAGCATCTTTTTTTTTTTTTTTTTTTTGCATTGGGTACATGCAAAATCCTTTCTGGGAAAATTTAAGATCAACATTGCGTTCTCTCTCACCCTTAGAGAAGTTCAATCAGTACTCATCATTTCACAAGTGGACACTGGAATTAGGTTTAGTTGCTCTTTAATGCGCTAGCTAGCACCTGAGGCTGGTCATATTCAGAAAGCTTTGGTTAAAAAGAAGTTAATATACTTTAATAAAACCATCCCCCAATTTAGTGAGTCAGAATGACAAACAAAAACAAAAAACAAAAGAAAACCAAAATAGAAACACACCATTTTCCCCACAAAGGAGAAACAACAGGGGTAAAAAAATGGAGAAATAAATAACTGAACTAAGCTTGGTACTCTTTGCAGAGTATAAATACTATTGATCTTTATAGGAACTACGCTTATTTAAATTAAAAATCTGATTCAACCCTTCTTGCCCAAATATAAATACTATATGCTGATAGCTACCTCTCTATATAAACACTCACATAAAGTTTTACACGCTTGTAAGAAGTTTAAGTAAATATTACTCTCGTCTTCTATTTCTGGTTAAACTCTTACTATATTTTTGAAAAAAAATTTTTTTTAGATGTTATTTAGGCTTCATACACATTTCTGTGTGAACACTCCCTTCCCCTTTCCCAAGGCCCTCAGGAAACAATTCAGAAAGTCAGTGGAGTTAAACGCAGAGCGAGGGCTCTGGGACGCCTGCACTTGGGGACCCAGTACAGTGTCAGGAGTTGAATTCCTGCGGGAAGATTCAGGAGGGACCCTGGCGGGAGAGGAGACACTTCCTTCCCTGTAAAGGGCTGCTTGCAAACTCCCACCTCTACGGGAAGGTGGTCTCTTTTCTGTACAAACATGGTCTTTGATGTCAGACCAGAAGTTTGAATCCCACCCCAAGGGTGACTAAAACCATCATCGAAATGCCTACGTTCCTGAAGGTCACTTATTTTTAAAATATGCACACTTGTCTATCAGACTGTTTCTTCTCCATTTCCCCACTGGGAATTGTTTAAAAAAAAAACTAAACCCACGAAACTAAACAAAAAAAACTCGATATTTCTTACCTGAACACAAATGCCAAACAATCTTCTAAATATTTAATAAAATAAATTACAGTCCACAGTTTTCTAGTGAAGATAAATATAAAAGTAAATGTTTGCAGCTTGCATCAACTTCACTTTAAAGGTTAAAATATCTGATATTTAAATAAGAGAAACTGGTTCACCATCATAGGCCTCCATTGTCTCCCTCTCCACTGGCCGTGAAATATGGAGAGCGGTATTCCAGAATTATCCCATCGAGAGGCGGTCAGTCTAGCAATAGTCCGCTCTGAGATGAACTCTCAGGGTTTCTGGATTATACCAAGAACATGAACATTCACAAGTAAATGCTTCATGCCTTCATGTGGGGAGTGTGCACTTGCTCCTGACATAATCTTTGGGTCTTTCTTCTAAGAAAAGCTAGATTCCGATAAATATTCTGGTTACTAATCTGATCTCAAAGCATAAGAATTCCAAGTTGAGACTGAGCCTGTGTAACTACTGAATGGTGCAAAATGAGCCTCTCCTCCCCGGCCACCACGAGGCGGCATTTTAAAAAGCTTTAAAAAAAATAATGTGCGTGAGGGCGTAAATCCCCGGCACCGATCCATCCTTCAACTTTGTATGAAGCGTAAACACATCTATCCCTAAACTTCCCAAAAAGCAAAGTACAATTTAGGGAGAGCTCTAAGTCCAAATTCACATCTTAAAAAAAAAAAAAATATCCAACAGCGTGATTTCTAGATATGACCAGCCAGTCCTTTAAAAGTCATTGTGTAAACAGCAGCATAAAAACCTCCCGACGTACCTTCCAAGCCTTCTCAGTTAAACTTGTGTTTCTGGTGCACATGCGACACAACAGTGAACACGCTACTAGCATTTAATTTAAAGAAAAAAGGTGCAAAATGAAAGTGCCTTATCAATTCAACAGGAAAAGCTACACCAGTAACTACATTTTATATTAATTAAAACAATATATAAACAATATCTCTTTTAGCTATATATAGTCTTCATGCCCATTTACCCTGTAATATATTATAATGCTATTTGTTGCTAGTGCTATGGACCCTTTTCGTGCCATCCTGCTGACTGGCAATAATCGGTGAAAAAAATAAAAACTTCCTTCATGAGACAAAGAGCAAGTTGTGCAAAGTTATGCTGCCACCTCCGCTATGCACGCCAGTCACCGATTAGTGCTGGACTCTCTGCTGTTAGGACAGACTGGTGACTCTGTAGAAAGTCTGTGGGCAGTGAGCTACGAGAAAAAGACATCCTCCAACTTTAGTACCCGCCTTCTGTTGTAAACAGAGGTCAACGATCAAGAAGTCGAGACAGAAAAAGGGTCCATATCTGTAGGCATAATGGAAATCATATGCATGAGAAAAACAAGTTCAACTTTTATTTGTTTTCATTGTTTCCCCTCCTTTGCCTGACCCCGATCACCAAAGGATGTGCAATGTGTTGGCGCTCCAGGTCTGTGCAGGGCCATGTAAAGTGTCTCGGTTAATTTGTTTGTTGGTGGGTTTGCTTTTCATTGTTTGTACTTCAGACATTCTAGAAGTGCTTAGCTGATACATTTACCCATCGATCTGCATGGCTGGCTCAAATTCTGAAGTGAACAACTCCTTGTATAATGGAGGAAAGTGAAGTCGCACAATGTCTGGGTATATTGCTTTAAACGCCATTAGCTTTTCTGTGTGTCGTCCACATAAGGCTCTTAACGTAGACACCTTGCATATTAACTGCAAGTGGAAGAAAGGACAGGTGGTCAGGACAGAAGAGACGTGAGAAGCAAACATCGGGGAATCTAGACGACCTTTCCAACATTGTTTATCAGGGTGAAACACACTTGAAGCAACTTAAACGTCCAGTAATAGAAGGAAGGTAAAAATTAATGATGATGTAGGCACATCACAGAAAACTAGGTATATATTAAACATGATTTTGAAGGCAAATAATTGAGTAACTTGAAAAGATGTTCATAAGCAAAAGAACCCAAGTCTCTCATCTTCTCCTCCTATTCCAACATGCTTTCTGCCCTACCATCCTGAACCCCGCCCTCTACCCCTTGGGAGAAAGGAGAGATGTGACAGAGATGAGCGCAAGGGGGCCCCGTGGGTAGCTGAAGTCACTGCAACCAGAGATGACAGCATCCCCTGCATATTTTATGCAAAACGAGTGCTAGTCAACTCCAATGATAAAAAGTTTTTTTCTTGAGAAGGAGCTCTGCCTGTAACAAACCAATTCCGGGTCTGAGTAAAAGGCCATGATTGAAAAAAAAAAAAAAAAGTCAGGAAGTCTGGTGGAAGTCCCAGCATTGACCATTTACGGGTGGAGGATAATAACATGGCTTGCAGAAGTGCTTTTTAAAGTCTAAAGCACTGTACAGTGCAAACTGATGATCTCAACACAGAATAATCCCCTCTAAGAAACGTCTTCACCACAGCATCCATCTTGTCCATGTGTTAGGTTCTCTCTATGGTGAGAGACCCCTCCCCTAGCATATTTTAAATTGACATCCTAATTATATTTTCATTGTGAAAGATAACAATTGGCAAAAACGAAACCTAATGCTTTGAATACAGGGTAGTAATGAGAAACTGATGAAGAAAATGCAGAAGTCATTTACTGTTGACTACTAATGAATTTAATGGAAATAGAACTAATACTAGAATGTATGGTTATCTTGGTTAATTGCTTTGGTCCTTCATAACCTCCTCCTTCTAAATGCAAAGATTTAAATTCTAAACTCTCTAGTTCGTATCAAGGGAGAACATTAATTATGCTTTCTGCCCATCTTTGATGAAATAGGTGTAGGATTTCCAGACTGTCTAGAGGGGAGGGTATAGCTCTAGTGGTAGAGAGCATGCTTAGCACGCATGAGGTCCTGGGTTCAATCCCCAGTACCTTCTCTAAAAATAAATAAACCTAATTACACCCCTCCTATGCCCTGACAAAATAAAATAATTAAATAATACAATAATAAATAAATAAATAAAAATATTTAAAAAAAAGATTTCCAGACTGTATATTGCTGCCATTGCTCTATTATTCCAGGACACTATAACCAATGATAATACATAGAATTTATCCTGAATTTTGGCCCAAGATCATTTTTTTGAAATGGAGACATTTCTTTCTTTTCAGGAGCCTGTTGCTTACTGATACTTTTGGGGCTGGTCGATGACGTCTAAGAGCGGCTGGCAGGAACTGTGACAAGGGATAATCAGGCTGTGTCAGTGGCAAGCCTTCAGCTCTCACCTTTGTTAGTATTCCGTCTTCTCGGTGATTCTTCTGTAGGACGTGCTGAAGAGCTAGCTGAATTTTCTGTTGCAGTTTTTCAATTTTTACCTTTTCCTGCAGCCATGAGCGATCTAAACATGAGAAAACCACACCCCTTAGCATTCTGCCAACATGGTGTCAGAAAACCCCAATTCCTCCTGACTCCTCGGTGCAGATCATTACACCACAATGCAGAGTTAGGGACTAACAGGCCATTTTCACTCCTCGTTCAAAATCTGCTCCTAAAGAAGTGGAAACCTGATCTGTGACAGTTATAAAACTGAGTGTTAAGCCTTTTCATTTTTACTGACATTTAAAGTAAGGGAGAGTTCGCCCCCTTCCAAAAGGACAGCCATTTAAATCTGTCATGCTCGTATGAGGGCAAATGAAATCACCATGGCCCCTTAAGCCTTTCTAATAGTTAAGTTTCTGAATCAAATACTCATATCAGTCCTGCGAGCCTTTCTGGAAAATACGAGCATTGCCTTATAGTCCAAGGCAACCAAAATTGTTAAGAGAATGCCAAATGATTTTAAGGGTTGTTAATTTAAGATGAAGTCTTCATGTCCAAGAATTCCAAACAGGAGATAATAAATTTGCAAAAATTGATTATTCCCAAGAGGTGGTGCTGGTTGAAAACCTAGATCAACTTGTGGATGACATCCAAATGGATTTTAAGAAAAAAGCAGAATGTTTTAAAAACCACGTTATCTTGGAGACTGGTGTTAAGAAGGGTAAACCTACCCTAACGCACTATTTCTCTTGGTATTAGGAGGTTAACTGTGGACTGAGCTTCATTCAATTTTCATTTCTTAAGAGTTGATCAGAATACCGTGAGGGCTTCTCAAAATGTTGTATGTGCTTTTGTTTGTGTGTGTGTATGTGTGTGTGGTGGTGGGGGGCGCTGTTATTTGAAAAACTTAAAATTAGATTTAATAAGAGTGGTAGCCTCTCTTGGTGGCCCCCTGAATATTCCATAGCCATTGAAAGTTACGTGCCTTATAAAAATTCTTTACCTGGACCAATTTAAAAACGATTTTACTTGGTTATCTTACCTGCTGACATCAGGACAAATGCAGAAAATAATGCAATTTCATCTTCAGTCAGGTGCATAGAACATAAACTCTTCCCAAATTCAAATACAAAGCTAATAAAGTCTTCACAACCTGCCAAAATTCAAGACAGTTTAGGATTTTGGTTATTATCCTAAGAGAAAAATATGGAAGAAGGCGAAAAGGTGAAGATCAGAGGGAAAAGTAATAACATTTCTACAGCTTAATAGTTTGAAATCTTCGGGAAAAAGTCAGTTTTGCCACCATCACCATCACCACCACCATCATCACTGAAAATGATGTCTGTTGTCTGATTACTATGTTAGGTGCTACTCTAAGAGGTTTCTTTGTACACTCTACTATTTCACAACAGCCTTGTGAGGGAGGTATTATTGTTACTATCCCCATTTTAAAGGCGAGGAAACAGACTTGGGTAGAAAAGTAATATGCCGACGATTCCACAGGTAGGAAGTGACAACCTGAGATTCAAAGCTAGCTGCCTGACTTCAGAGCCCACACTCTTTTTTTTTTTTTAATTGAAGAATAGTTGATTTATAATGTTGTGTTTCTGGTGTACAGAACAGTGATTTAGTTTTATATACACACACACACACACACACACACACACACATATATTCTTTCTTAGATTCTTTTTCATTACAAGTTACTATAAGTTATTGAATATAGTTCCTTGTGCTGTACAGTAGGACCCTCTTGTTTATCTATTCTGTATACAGTAGTTTGTATCTGCTAATCCCAAACAACAAATTTATCCCTTCCCACCCTGTTTCTACTTTGGTAACCATAAGTTTGTTTTCTATGTCTGTAAGTCTATTTCTGTTTTGTAAATAAGTTCATTTGTGGTTTTTTTCTAGACTCCACGTGTAAGGGATATCATACGGTATTTGTCTTTTTCTGTCTGACTTACTTCACTTAGTATGATAATCTCTAGGTGTATGCTGCTGCAAATGGCATTGTTTCGTTCTTTTTTGTGGCTGAGTAGTTTTCCATTGTGTATATACACCACATCTTCTTTATCCAATCATCTATCAATGGACATTTAGGCTGCTTCCATGTCCTGGCTGTTGTAGACAGCGCTGCTATGAACATTTAAATGTGTGTGTCTTTTTGAATTGAAGCCTATACTCTTGACCAACAGAGTCTAACAGATATAATATAACTAAAACGATAAATTCACTCATTTTTTTTGTTGTTCTTTGCTTTATTTTATGTACAACACCCTTAAAAGTGATAACAAATGACAAATTATGGTGGAAAACCATTATAACTATTACAGAACTGAAAACACAGAACGTGAAAGTCCCATAAAATAAAAACTCATTCCCCCCCCCAAAACTGGTTAAGTTTGGTGACTATTCCTTCAGACGTTCACATTATGTATATATAGTTAAAAGGCAATGGGCTATTCTTAAGTATACATACCTTCCGTCATTTAATTGTTTTTAAAATCACTTAATAACGTAGCTTGGATACCATCCCACTCTTCGTAATGACTAGAGCCCACTTTATTTAAATTACAGACATCTAAACTAATTTATTTTTAAAGTATATGTCATAGTTTCACTTAGCTATACTCTCCTTCCCTGACGGCTCATTAACGGTTGTTATTTGAGGAGTATGGAAGGGCAGACTTTCAGCTCTTTGCTTGATTTTATCTATCAACTCACATCCTCTAGTTTATCTAAACAATATATTCCCTGCAAACCTGGTTCTTAAAATCTGGAAGGGAACTAGAAGGATATATCACACTTTCTTCAATTGCTAATTAGATACAGTGAAACTCTAGATTCTTGAATGTAACACAGACAAAAGGTATTTGAGCTGTGTGAACTTTCTACGGCGATCAACTATAAGGTAATGTAGGTATAAAATCCTTTAACTTTGGCGTCCATAAAATCGATTTCCACTTTGTTCAATAAGAGCTATCACCCAACTCCTGTCTTTCCCCCTAGCCCTGATTTAGAGACAAAGCACCCAGAGATTTCCTTACCTAAAGACTTGAAGACATCGGGGCTGGCATATTTCCCGTCAAAGTACACGGTGTTGTTCTGAGAGTCAAAGGCACGGCACATTCTGATAAACACCACCTCCAGAGAGCCTGCACAGAGACAGAAGCAAGGTCAGTTGTTGTCTTGGTGAGTTTATTTTGAATGTGGGGACCCCTTTTCTGAGTCAGCAAGGTGGGTTCTGCTAAGGGGCTCTCAGTCACCTTAGCTCTCTATTTAAAAAGGCAGAGTTCTTGAGCAGACTTATCTGAAGCTAAGGTCTGTGTTACTAAAGAGAGATTGATTTATGAATTACTTCTTTGGCACTTGTCTGTCCTGTCATAACACAAAGTCTCAGAGCTGCTAGGAAAACACGGACTCCTGTTTACTAAAACAAACGGACGGAAAAACCCAGGGATGTCTCTCTGAGTTCCCCTAACAACCTTCTTCCTAACAACTTCTAGGAACCTCCTGACAATCTGGAGCGTAGAGACAAAATACAGGTGATGGTTAAAACTGGGGAATGCAGGTGTCTTTCAAATGAATCTTTTCACCCAGAGGAGAAGCAAAATGGAGGGAACATTTCCTGCAAACAGCTCAAAACCTTTAAAAAAAAAAAACCAAAAACCCCTCCATTTCTGCTAAGAGAAACCTGAGCTATTATCATCGGAGAAAAACTGTTTCCGACACCTTCCTTACCAAGCATTTCTTTAACAAGCCGGTGAAAGCAGGTTAGGAAGAGATCTCCAAATTCACTTTGCAAAGCACATACCTGCTTTGAGAAGCACAATTTGATCATTCTGACACAGTTCCATAAATCCATCAATGCGTTTGGCAAACTCCACCACATACTGTATCGCTTCTGTAATTTTGATGGCACACAATTGCCACATCACCTCCCGCTGCTGTTGAAGAGGGAAACACATTAACAGCCACCGTTACCCATATTCTTGACACGGTTGTTTTAACTGTTTCTATTTGGTAAATTCCTTCTTTGGAAACGGATCCCCCAAAGCCAGAGGATTTGAAAACAAACAGTTGGCCAGTTATTTAGGTTATAATGATTGCTTCCAAGACCTTCCTCATCTCTTCGAATTCTTTGCTTACCATTTTGGCGGCAAAGGGACAAGGGGGAAGATGTTATGAGCATATATGCAGCAGAAGGTGAAAACGTGATCAGGAAAGCAGCGCCTGCCACTGCTTTAACCCTCGGCCACGGAGAGCAGCAAAGTAGAATCTTCTCTTAAGCAATTATTTTGCCTTGGGGAATTTCACACCACTTTACTGGGAGAAGGGAAGAAAAGGGGGGTCAGTTACATTGACTGTGCACCTGCCATGAGCTAGGTGCTTTAGGGCAGCCTTGTCTTATTTCATCTCCACAAGAACATTTTTGCATCTTCTATCAGTGGACACAGATGCCCACAGATGTTTCACAGCTAGTGGGTACTGGAGCTGGGATTCACATCCCAGCATCTCCGACCCTGAATCCCATTTCACACGCCTTGTTGCTTCTTAGTGCTTTTTTGTTTTCCTTTGTGACTTTGCCTGCTGGTGCTACCTGCTGTCTCAAAGGTACAGCGAGGCGCTGCTACTCCCCAGCCTGTCCTGTTTGATTCCTTTTACATACCCCCTCTCCGACTGAGTTACAGGATAACCTGGATCCGTCCCGCTGTTCCCCCAATCTTGGTTTAAGACTGTTTCCACCAATATGATGGGTGGAAGGAACAGGGAGTCAGGAGCCAGGAGCCACGGTCTAGTCCTGATGCTTTCATTTTCTAGCCATATGCCAAGGGGTGTTAGTTTCCTCACACGTAAAATGAAGGGGAGGATTAACGTCGATAATCTCTCTGGTCCTTCCTAAGCCTGATTTTCTAGTTATCAGTGGGGAGAAAAATCACAGCATTTTCTTTTCCTAGAGGCAGATGGATAATTAAACCCCCCCTTCTCCAGCCCTGCCCTCCCACTTTGGTGATGTGCCGATCAGAGTGTTTTAGAGAAAAAAGCAAGTAACAGAACTATTTGTCAGCCTCATATTGCTAGGTTCAGACTGCAGTTAGGATCATAGCTTCCAAACCGTTTTTTTAATATGTACTCTCTAAACTCCTTCTTTTTAACCTCTGGAAATATGAGGTCAAGATTATTTTACATTGGCTTCCAGACAGTGAAATCTTCCACTGTGATATCGGGACAAATCCCAATTCATTTAGGCTTTTGGAAGCTGCTTAATCTAGACCCCTGCTGACAAATGATAGAACACACGTGCAAAGATATAGGAACGATAGAGTCTGTGTACTATTGCTGAAATTTCGCACACTGGCATCTTAGTGAGACGACAAAGCCCCAAGAATGTGATCAGCTCTGGAAGAAAGATTTTTAAACAGAAATCTGATATCTGACAAAAGGCATCCATTCTTTGGTCTGTCGGTAGTCTCGATCAAATCTCCCGCACGAACACCCTTCCCAACATCGTCCCACTCTTAGGTAAAATTCTTCGGAGTCTACCTTGTTTTGATAGTTCTCAATCTCCTCCTGCAGAAAGGTCTGCCACGTTATCTGCTGGAGCTCTTCTCTCAAGTATTGGCACGTTTCCAGGTGTGATTTCGATATATTCTGTGCAAGGTGTTCTAGGGAGAAAACAGGAGACAGCAAACATGAAAAGCCAAGTTCTTCTTCGGACAGTCAGGTTCTCCCGACCTAATTTTGATTTGAAAGGTAACAAGTATAAAGCAACACGCTGGAAGCAGTTTTAATTATCTTTACATATTTAAGGAAGCAATTTGGAACTATTTTGCATTTTGAAACATGAGGATGAAGGACAGGTCAAGTCAGCACTGAGCAATAAGGCTTGGTGACTTCCAAGACCCTCCTGACTTTGACCTTCTCCTGTGCCTCTACACCATTATCTGAGAATGAACAAATATTGACCTAGATGGGTGTGAGAAAGGACTGACACAACCTCTTCTTGGCATTTTATAGACACTTTTGCCATATACATTGATTGGAGGAGGGTTATTCTTGAAAAACTAAGAAGTGGTATTCTTTTATGACAAGTATGTGTATCTTTTGTTTTTCCTGCAAATGGCAGAACAAGCATTACTGAAAGCCTGCTACATAATTATACATAGTGTTGCGGTTAAGAGATGGACTATGGAGCCAGACTGCCCGGGTTTGAATCTCAACTCTACTACTTAGTAGCTGTGTGATCTTGTGTAAATCACCTAACCTCTCTGTGCTTTAGTTTCCTCATCTGTAAAATGAGGAAAATAGTACCTATTTCATTGGGCTTCTGTGAGAATGAAATGAATTGAGCACTCAGAATAGAGAGGTTTACACAGCATGTGCTATGTAAACATTTGTTTTTATTATACTGGCGTGTAGGGAGTTTGAAGGTATTAAAAGAAACAGATGCCAAATAAGTTTCCATAGGAACATATAACCCGGTGAACATGTAGGGACATGCTGAAAGGACAATTCAAGACATTAGACAATACAGCATGAAGCTGAATTATACCAGAAGAGAAATTAAAAAAATAAAAAGCAATCGGTGCTTTAGGGAAAGGAGAGATGAGGGAATTAAGGGATGCTTCCTGGCAGAAGAGGAAAGTTTCGATTGGACCCTGAAGGATGGGGAGGATTTGGCAGGCAGAGGCCAGTGTTGTATGGCAGAGAGCCAGTTCCACATTTGAGGGATGGTAGATGTAAGAACAAACATGGCATTTGTAGGAGACAGGCAGAAGTGATAAAGTAATGATGTCAAAACAGAAATATGAGTAGGTAAGTGCCCAAATCCTGAAGGATCTTGAATGCTGGGATTGAGAGCTGGACTTGATTAACAGGATTCTCAAGGGGGAGATGACATACTGAACACTGCATCTGGAGAAAGAGAACAAGCAGTTCTGTGATTGGTGGGCTGGAGGTTGGTGAGGCTGGAGGCTGGAGGCTGGAGGACACATTAGAGGGCTGCTGAATTCTAGCTGTGAGGGACTAAGAGCTTGAAATAGGTTTCTAGTAATTGTTATAGAAGGGAAAGACAATTAAAGATGTATTTTGAAGATGAATTAACAAGATTCAGAGAATACAAAACCATATCTGAATGTGATCCCCCTCCCAGGATCCTGAACATGCAATAGGGAAAGCATTTAAAACAATGGTGCTGAATGCAAACTTAGCAACACCAGTAAGAGTGTCTATTTATGTGGAAATTTGCTAGTGCTTTCGCCAAACAGAATCAGATTTGTTTGTGTGAAAACAGAGCAGGTTCACCTAAATGAGGCTGGAAACTAGAATCTCCTTAGAGACACGGAGACACAATAAACCTTAACATCCTTAACAGGCAACACACAGACATGAAAATAACATAAGTAAATACGATTCAAAATAAAACATAAACAAAAGAAAAGAATTTAAAGGAAACAGAGAGAAACTGAGAGAAAGAGGGAGAAGCTAGGCAATTATGCATCTTAGAATCAATGATGCTTGTGAAGAGAACAGGGGAGTAAAGACAAAGGTCACAGGGAATCAGAAAGAAGAAAATAAATGCGTAAATAGTAAACCAATTTTTGCAGATATGAAAAAAAAAGATGCGATGAAGCATGCACAGGGAATCTGGGAGAATACTAGGAGAGGATGCATGGGAAGAGACTCACAGTATTCTCTTTCAGATCAGGCTTTTTCCCAGATTACACGGTCAGCATCTTGTTTCACTCCATCCTTAAAATTGTTCCTGCTCATCCCTACCCATTTGAGTCCAGCTTTCAGGACAACAAATGATGTAATGTACAAAGATGAGCCAGCAGAGGGCAGTGGCTGCATTCTCACTAGCTGCCTTTGAGCCCAATTCACACTTGATTTGGCAAGTGTAAGATTTCAGACCCTTGGCTATTTTTAAATCTCCATTTCAGCAAAGGAGAGTATGGTCAGCCGAGGAAAAGCTAAGAAGTTAGTGTGGTCTCTCAGATAAACAGTCTGGGATGGTGAAACACCTTGGAACTAGGAGTTAGGAGACCTGATTTCTTCTGGTCTGAGCTCAGTGGGTAACTCACTTTGTGACCAGCAAGGCAGTTTGCCTCCTAAACCGTGACTGCTTCATCAGTACAGCCAAGGTCTGGCTACTTTAGGTGGAAAAGCCTGACTTCTGATTTAGTCATAGATTTTCACAGCGGGATGGAACTTTAGACATCATCTGGTCCAAACTCTCCTCAGTTTACAGATAATAACATTATAATGATGATAAGAGTTAACATTTAGGTAGTACTTATTATGGGCCAGATATATATATATATATTCTGTTTATATGTATGTACATATGTATTTTCCTTAATATTCATAACCATCCTAGGGGGAAGGTACTAGTATTATCTACTTTACAGATGAAGAAACCAAATGAGGTTAAGTGACTTTTCAAGGCGTCACAGCTGGCAAGTGGCCAGTGATTCAAACACACAAAATTGGAGTCCGGAGTCTGTGCTCTTAATCTTCATATTCCCGAGGTAGGGAGGCTGCAGCTTACAGAAGTAACGTGGTTTATGCCAGTTGTACGACCTACAGCAAAGCCGGGACCATAACCCACAGAAGCTGACTTCTTGTCTCATGCTTGGCCCAAAATATCAGCTGCCTCTCATGTACAAGGCTTTAGTTATTGATTTAGTAATAAGAGCTTCACTTTTTTTTTTAATGAAACCACATAGCTTATCTGGAATGCATAATTCAGGTGCTAAGTACACATCAAGGGCAAAATCGCATCGCCAGGAATGCAGATGAATTTCCACTAAAAGCAATGGATTGCAGATACCCTGATGAAAGAAGGCACTTAGAATATGTTAGTTTATAATTCATTTTCCAATTGCACAACTGGTTTCATTTGTTTATAATCTGATGACAAACTTTATCCCAAAATGAAGTCAAGTTAGCTCAACAGAGAGAGGGACTTAAGCCCCAAGGGAAATGTCTGGGACCCTCCAAGAGCTTTGGAGCAGCAGCAGCAAAGCCTTTGGCTACTTTTACGCTGCTCTGAGCTCCTCAAACTGTTCTGCACATGTAGATGAGATGGGAAACAAGATCCCAGTTATAACCTCCTTTTTTCAGATAAATTCTTCTTTAGTTTTGGGTTTGGGACAAATCCTAGTGACAGTCAATTTTATTCATCCTGGAAAATGCCACAATATATGTGAAAAATCCTTAATTGAGGAGAACGTGGAGAACGGATGAGGGTTCCAGGCTCGGCGACAGCTGTGGGAAATGGATTTTAAGGGGAAGGGGGAGCCGGGGGAGTTGGCTGAGCCATTCTTGGCTGCCCTCAGACACTAGGGCACATTTAGCTCAAGTGCCATGTTCAAGGGCCACACTCAGGCCAAGCTGTGTGGGTTTATTTCCGGGACGAACACGTGACAAGCAGACAGGATGGATTCCCTAGTATGGATGATAAAGCAGAAGCAAACCTAACGTGAGCCAGGTCATTTTCCATGGGATCGTGTCAGCTTTCAATCAAATCCTTATTCATTTCAGAAAATTTTACTTTTATTACAGCTCTGCTTAAGGCTCAGCCAACCAAGATTTCATGACCAAAACGGAAGGTTTTTGTTCTAGTTCAAGAAAAAAAAAAAAAAAAATCAAACCTACCTCTGCTCAGCTTGGCTTCTAGTTCAGAGGTTTCTCTGTTAATCAAAAGAGCTGTGATACACCTTTAATGCTGTTCAGCGGTTAAACACCAAGCTTAAAATGTCCCTGCTCTTGAGGATTTAAATTTAGACCCATAAAGAGGTGCTTGTGTAAAACCCGTAAAGAACATTCAATTTGTTCTATTTGGAGAAAGATTTTTACTGGAAATATAAATTTCACTTAAAAAATGTTTTATGGGGTACAGAGGTGGAGAAACCATCTAAAGAACACAACCGTTATTTCTGTGAACTGAGGATGTCTGTGCTCAAGTCAGAACCTGCTGGTTCTTTTCCAACTGAAGTCTTCATTCTCTCCTCGTCTTTACTTAGTCATCTCCACAGCAACTAATTGAAATGTCCCAAAGGATTCTAACCTCGGGTGAGGAAGCATGGGGAGGAGCAGATCAAATTCTCTAACAGCAAAGGTCCTTATCAAAGTTTTGCTAATAATAGTGCTGCACTTAAAAATCGATTAAATATAACAGAGGATGTTAACGCAACTTCCTTGCAATGAAAAGTTTTCCATTGTCTGTGTTAACATTTCTAGGTCACCTCTCCTAGGAAGCATCAATGCCACAGGAATAAGGAAATGACAGGTTTTTTCTTTTTTTTTTTTTTTTTTGGCACGGTGAGTGTTCTATGAAATATAGCAGTTTTGTCACTAATTTCCATCACCAAAACATTTCGGCAAATAAAGAAGCCAATTTCTCTGTAGCATTTCTGGAAGACATCGGGATGGCAAACCATGGATGTGTACAGGGACTGGGCAGTGATATAAATGGGGAGAGTGGGATGCGCCCATTTAAAGGTGTTAGGACCTAACTGGTATCAGCTGGTTGTTGCATTCACAAATGCTGCTCCAGCGTAACTAGATCTTTTTTCCCCTCTCTCGCAAGAAGCTGAAAATCTGAACTTTTAGATGGAATTCTCCGGGCGTAAAATTTTAGCAACTGATTCAAAAATTGTAAAACTTGACACTGGTCCAAAAAAACATGTCTGCGGACCCGGTTGAGTTTGTGGGTTGTCATAATGACCTTGGGTATTAAAGCAATACCCAGACTATAACCAATGTAATGGAGTTAGTTAATGGGGCCATTCCCTGAGCCTGCAGTTTTCTGGGAAACTTAAAGAATCTAAAGAAATAAAAGAATTTAAAGCACTAAGTTCATGTTGTCCCAGCTCTGGTGCTGAGAGGTCAGTGAGCTTCTGGTATTACAATGCGAAGCAGTGGAGAGTCAGAAGCAAGGAGGCAGGTTGGAATTGTGAAGGGGTCTAAAATGGTAAAGGTGAAATCACCCAACTTGATGCATTATTTTAATAACGTAACTCATCAGAGGAAAGTCAGACTTATCCTGCTGACTTCAAAGGGCAAGAGCAGGACACCCCAATGAAAACATGGAAGCCATTACCTAGTTCTGCCATGGACACAGTTGGGGAGGTCTCTCCGTTGGTGAAGGAACAGTAGGGAAAGAAGCCGGATGCTGGTGCATAGTCACATATTGGTTCTGGTTTGATTCCATTGATATCAAGACCCGACTGGTCCGGGGAAGGCTGTATGTCCAGGTAGAAGCTGCTGACAGCAGAGTCTGCCTTGCTGCCCTCAGGGGTGTGCCCGTCGATGTAGTTGCTCAGGTCGTCGTGAAGCTCCGTCAGCCCGTTGGCCGAGAGGTTGTAGGTGGGAGTCAGCGGCTCGGCCTCCCCGGGCTGCTGCTGGTGGTCGCGCTGCTGCTGCTGCATCCGGTGCTTCTGGACTTCTGCATACAAGCTGTCTCTCTGCTTTTTCGACATGCGGCCGAATTTTACAGCTGGAAATAAAAGGCCAAACGACACCGTATACAATATGTTTTTCTCCATCACCCTCCCCGGTGTGCTTTAGGAGTTCCTTTGAAATCTCAGATAATCTCAGTCAGACACCACAGAACCACACGACAAGGACAGGATCCAGAAGTGAAAACCGTCCCACCCGACACGAGCTGGCTCCACGTCTCCAACAGCAAAGACACATCCCAGACGAGATACGTTTCAGAAATAGACCCAGGGCTGCTAGAAGAAACCCGGAGCCATGACCACCCAGGTTTTCCTGCTGTCACATAACCCTACGCTCAGTGGGAGCCACTGAAATGGAACTTACTGGGCTGGGTCCCTCTCCACCCAGGCAGCTGGCAGAGACCCTTCTTTCTCCTCCCAGTGTTCAGACCGATGCCCAGGGATTCACAGCCTCATGGGGGTACGTCGAGGCACAAGCAGTCAAACCTCAACTTTCATTCACTTCATTAATCAATACACTTACATGAGGGTCTTCCTGATGCGACAGCCAGACCTGGGGCTTTGTTGAGAAAGCTCAACAGACTGAATAAGGCATTTGCAGTTTCTGGAATTACATCTCTGAGTCTACCCCCTCTCCTACTCCTGGGCCATGCGGCCGGTCCCTGGTGAAACCCTTGGGTCCATCTTTACACTGGATCTTAGCCAAAAGGCCGAGAAGCGATGGGCCCATCTTGAAATGACCCTTTCTGCTCTTCTCATTTAGCCTCAAGTGGAAAGATTATCAGAATGCTGGAAAGGGCAGATGTTGTGGAAGATCCCTGCAGGGGGATTTTGTGTTTGCAGCCCTTCTCCTTGCGATGGAGCTCCACGTTTAAAGTGGGACAACCACTAGAGTGACTTTCCAGTTCATTCAGAATCCCACATGAATTCTGAAGCACTCAGATAACCAAGGACAAAAACTCTATGATTTCCTGGTCCGAACTTGTGCGCTGAGCCATCAATTTCTCAGCCTGACTCTGTATATGCAGATCAAACCTCTGCTGGAGGGACTAAGCTCTCCTCCTTGATTCTGGTTAACTTTACACATGACTGGGTGGTTGTAGGTGTGACCTACACCACAATTTTATGAGCTTCGGGGGCAAGAGACAGGGTGGATGCAAGTGGAGCTGGAAACCAGAGCCCACCACCTGGGCCAGCTGGTGGATTCTTTTCCTGCCAAGGAGAACGTGCTTTCCTTTCACACAGAAAAAACAACTGAGCTGGATTCTGGTCAGTTTTCAGTTTCCACGACTCAGGTGACAAACTTGGTGGGTTAGTTAGACAGCAGTCAGGCTGACGGGGGCTGTGAATTTCAGGCCTTTAACTGTATAGGGCCTCAAATTCACTCTGAGCCCGCAACAATACATGCCGTCACTTAGATGCAAAACCGCCACCAGGCATACTGAAGGCACTTTATTTTATTTTTTTTTTTTGGAAAGAATACTCTAGAACTCCCAAGCGGATTAAGACCCAGAGGTGAAACTTGTTCTGCTATGACTCTGAATTGTGTTTTAAGTCTTTTCTTAGTATAAACAACAGTAATCATACTATTCTCTTAATGAAATGAATGGGTCAGGTCTTAAGAAAATGCACACACAACCTGTGATTTTTAACTTACAGATTCATAAGAGATACACCTCATCGTGTCAGTTTAGTGCCACTGGAAGATGAAATCTGCAGGGTTTTGTATCCCAGGAATTTCTGAGGACACAGTGTAAGTTTGTGACTTGCATCTTCTGATGGCAAAAGTTCATTTTTCATTCTTACGCATCCTAAGAGGTCACCCTGCACACAACTCATGCCTGGGTGGGTCCACACACCCCAAATATATCTGATTATGGGGAAAGCAGACTTTCAGAATGCCTGCTCAGCATTCTGAAGTTATTTTTTCCCAAGCTGAAACTCCATTGGAAGAGATGGTTCCTTCAAAAGGATCTCTTCAGAGAGCCAGGCAGCCGGTATATTAAGGAAAAGTCCTTAAAATGTACCCACTGTACTATCTGCCCAGTTTCCTTATGTAAGAATAATTGTCTTGAAAGCTGGCGTTGATTATTCAGTGAGCTTAAGACAGTTTTCCAGGAAGGTCCTGAAATGTTTTGCAACTGAAAGGTAGATGGCCTCTGTTTCTTAAAATAGCATCTTTCAATGAAAAGAACACTTGTCACTGAGCCATGCTGTGCACTATTTTCACACATACTAGATGTACAAATATTTGACTTTGGACCTAGTTAGCATAAAAGCTAATTCATCTCCCTGCCAATAAGCTTGCTCGTGTAAGGCATGCAGCCCTTAGCTCTGGGTTGGGTTTTCTATGCAGGAAAAAGGCTTCTAGGAAGTAAATTTATGAAGACCCTCATGTGATGCTTACCTTCAAGCAATTCATCCACCTGTTATGTCTTAAACATCAACAAATCTGAAGGTGTTCTCATCACATAGACATTTCTCCTCCAAGCTCCCCCGTCCCCCTAACCTTAGCCAGTGAGCTGGCTATGATGGTTTACGGAGGAGGAAGGAACTGCTGTGAGACCCAACAGCCACCAGAGGAGGGAGGGGAGGTGGGTGGGGAGTGGGGTGAGGGGCAGAGGGGACATATTCTGGTAGATCTGGGTCCAGGCTTCAGAAGGCCCCTTCACCACCCCAGGCCACTGTACAATGCAGGCTGTGGGCGCTCACCATCTCGAGACATCCCCACGGCAAGGCATTTCTGTAATCGACAGTGTTGGCAGCGGTTTCTACTGGTTCGATCAATCAAACAGTTCTTCTGACGAGGACAGGAGTAGGTGGCATTGCTTTGCTGACTTCTCCTGAAAAAGCCCTGTGATTCAGTTATAAAATATAAAACAGGTTAGTGTCAGTTTGAGCGGAAGATACTAAAGGCAGGGTACCAAGCACCGAGTGGCATTAATATTTAACGAAGAATTAAACTTGCAGCAGAATCATCCAGGAGACTGTTAATAAAATTAAAGTCACTTCTTTTTCCTTGAGTAAAATTGATCCCCAGAGCCTAGCCCTCCATCCCTTACACATGCAAAACCTTCTTTAACTCCAACAGATGGGTGCCCACGTACAAGGCACAGGATCGGGTCCTCTTCTTGGCTTCTGAGGACCCAAAGCTGTGTGCTTGATAGCATGGTACAAAGGCACTTACCTTTAACCTTTATCACCAAACACTTTTTAGAATAAACACAAAACACTTCTCTGGGATGTCCAGAGATAAGAAAATGCAGCCTCACCGTAACCCAGGAGGCTGCAATCCTGATACACTATAGTAATCTCACCCAGACCATGTAAATCCTCCATCCTTTCCGTGTCTTGCATTCCGCACGTCAAAATCTACTGCCCCAAGAAGTTAAGTGACCCTTGGATGGATCATCCTGGCAGATCAGTCAGACTGGGAATACCCCACTCTTGCCAGTTTGGAAATACCTTGTGTTCAGAATCATGGCCTTTAAGATTTAACAAATCCGATTTGCTGCTCATCAAGTTCCACTCATTTGTTAAGCGCTGTTTTGGAAATAAGAAGGTGGACGAACAACAAAGAGTACTGACCTCAAGGATTTCACTCATTAATTCATTCACTCTCATGGATTCATTCATTTTTGTTAACTTCTCGAGCTGGATTCTTACTAGCTGATTAATTTTCTTAAAGCTGCAAGTTTCCTTTTAGTGGCAACCACAAGTTTTGTTATGTCGTATTTTCATAATTATTCAATCGAAAACTTGCTCTAATTTTCAGTAGATTTTTAAAAGCCGTATGTTATTTAGAAGCACATTTCTTAATTTCCAAACATAAGTGGGGGGCAGTGTTTCTGGTTATCTTTTGATTGTTGATTTATCTCTCAGTGATTTTGCAAACTAGAGATGTACCCTTAAAAAAAAAAAAAAGGTAATCAGAGTCATTTCTATGAAGCAGAGCCATGAAGGGTACAAAAGAATACTATCATCTTCAAATCTTTAATGGTGAAGATGGATGACCCTAACCAAGGGTACACAAGTGGTGAGGGGTGAGGTAAAATTACTCTCTCACCAGAAGATTATTCTGGAGACCAACTTGGCAAAATCTATCAAAATCTTTAAAAACATGCCTATTCATTGAACTAGTAAGTATCCTTTAAGGAATATATTTGAAAGAAATGTTGATAAAGGTATGAAGATTTACCTACATGGATGTGTATCACAGCTCTATTTGTAAGGTGAAAAAAATTTAGAGAGATGCTAAATGTCCAACACTAGTGGACTGGAAGTCACAGTGGATATTCATATTCTCAGGAACCATTAAAAATGGTATGTCAGAAATACAATTACTGCCGTAAAAAGATGATAAAAATACACTGCTTAATTAAAAAAAAATAGCTAAGGAACTAAACACAATATAATCCACTTTTGGAGGGAAAAATCTATATATTTAGCATAGAATAAACTTTGGAAGTTTATGCCTCCAAAGAAAAAGAATTGGTTGGTGGGGCCATGAGTGATCTCAATATTCTTTCTATTTATCTGCTTTCTGATTTTCCGACAACGTGCAGGTGGACAGGTATGTGAGCTATGCAGAAAGAACAGTCTAGTCTATATATCTGCTTTCTTTTGTGATGTCTGAGGACCTTGTGGATTCAGCCGATGGGCAGTTTCCAGCTCTTTCCTTGGGAAACCAGTCTGGGATGGGCGGGGTGGGCACTGACCTCTCACACGCTCCCTGCTCTCTGCCAGACTGCTCACTAATCCACGTGGGCCAGGCTGGGGGTCCAGGGTCTCAGACTGTCTCTCCATGGTACTTCAGATCTTCCTGATAACAAGTCTTGCCTCTTTTGTGAAGCAATCTCTCTTTTCTCAAAATATCTAAAAAGCTGTAGGTTTCCTTTTTTTTTTTTTTTTTTTTGGTTTTGTGTGTGTTTTTTCCCTCTGTGACAAGAAAGTGAGATGAAGTAAAGCTTTCTTTGGGGCTTAATGGAGAGAATTCAAGAAAATATAAATGGTAACGGAGGCCAATAATCCTTAGGAAGAGATAGCAAGAGGTCACCTGTCTAGGTGTTCAGTCGCGTCTGAGACGTATAATCTCTGTCCAGGCTGAAAGGGGTTTCTTTCTTGAGGCTCGACCACCATCCAGACCCTCCGTGTTTGCTATCACTGCTACCACTGCAGGCGACTAGGATCAGGAACTATTCGCCTTTCCTTTAGCTGAGGCTGAATTTTGCTTGCTTCACAATGAGACTGTTCCATTTTGTTCTATAATCATTGAATAAGGAGAATGTCTGCCCAATCTCTCTTTTTTTCTTTAAATGGAAACGGTACTTGAGGGCTGCCAGGTTGCCTCCCGGTACCTTGTCTGTAGACCAAATCACAGCCCGGGCACCTTTCTTTCTAGGTTCCTTTGTACTTTCAGTATTTCTTCTGAGGATCCTCTCCAGTTTCTCCACTTCCTTAAAAAAAAATCATCTGAAACTCGGAACTAGACACAGCTCTTGAAGAATGCTTGGGTAATTAACACAGGAAAAAAAAAAAATGCTGGTCTTTACTTTCCATATATTCAACTCAAGTTAACAGCAAACCACCACTAAGAAAGTTCCAGCATGTTAGCCCAGAAGCCGTACACAACCACCGGTTTGCTCTGCTACCAGGGACCTCTGGGAGGGCGTGATGGTGGTGATAATGATGACGAAGATGATGATGATGGCAGCGGGGTGGGGGAGGAGAAATCTCTGCATGTCTGTATTAACTGCATTTTTTATTCTGCATTTTTACTGCTTTGACATCTTGAGGTCTTGCTCACCCAGGAGAGACTGCACTTCCCAGGGCTACCTAATTTCTAGAGACAGCAAACGACTTGCCTGGAGCAAATCTTTCACATGCAGACCGACCAGTCCAGAGCCCGTACACCCAGCCACCTCCTCTATCGGGCTCTCACCCTCGGGGCCACTCTTGCCCTGCCCTAATCATTCTGGGACCACCAGGTACCACACAATTAGGGATTTTAACTAGCCAATCCTAACCCTGCTTTGCCTGCCTCGCCAGTTATAGAAAATCACAAGAAAGGCTCCTGCCTGTACGCCCCCCTCACTCCCTCCGCCTCCTGACTGACCCTGGTGCTTCCCCCTGTGGTCCCCTGCGTGGCAAGCTGTGTCTCCTGTTTCGAGGGACCTGTGAGTATAACAAACGTCTTCCCACATGTCACTTTTGTGTCTCTGTGTCTCACCTACATGATTAAAACAAATCCCAGGAACCGTTGAAATAGTGCTTATTATTCACTAGGCTTCCTGTGCCTTCTATGGATTCCCATCATTTAATTCCGACAAGGGCAACACGAGGCAGGTGCTCTCATTTCCCTGGTTCCCAGGTCAAAGAACCAGAGGCTTAGAGAGGCACAGAGACTTCCCCAGAACCTCCCCTCCCCAAGCCCCCAGGATGGGATAAAGCCAGGATCCAAACCATGCGGTTTAATTCCAGGACTCACACTTTTATCCCTTTTGTTTCTCTGCTTCCTTTGCATATCAGAAGGACTCCCTCTTGAGGATTCTCTTAGAAAGGCGACCATTAAGCAGGGCAGAGTAAAGACACAGGTATGCAGGATAAAGGAGCAAGACGAGTCTGCTCTGAAATTAGTGTTTCCCTTCGGGTTAGCCCCGCTAGCTGGCCACACTGCCACTGCCCAGGCAACTTACAGATTCCTCTTCAATACCACCTCCTGATGTGGGTTATTCACACGAGACAGCCAGTCTCACCATGTCATGATTTCCCCCTCATCTCTGACCAGAAGGATTAAGTTCCCTTCTATTTACCTTATTTACTTCTAAATTCCTTTAGAAAACAAACAAAACAATAACAACAAACCGACTTCCAGGATGCAAAGTCATATCATTAAAGATGTCTGAGTAATGATGCCAACAACTGCAAGGCAAACCCCTGAGGCTTCCCAGATGCTCTTGGAGCAGCAGCACTGAGCCTGGAACCAACGTCTGGAAAAGGACTACATGTCTTTGGATGCCTCAGCTTTGAAGGGTCTGGGGCAAGAGAGCGAGCAGATACATCTTACTGTTTGCAGCACCATTTCTCACCGAATCAGTGGAGCAAGTGCCTGGGGAAAGCGTGGGGAGTGGCACAGCTAAGAACTAGAGAAGAGACTTTTCTTTGGGACTAAGTCAAGAGAGTCATGCTCACAAGTCTAGCTATCAAATACCAAACAGGGGGGTCAGGCGGGGTTATAAGGTGAGAGCCGCTGAAGGGAGAGCGAGGTAAGCCTGGCTGACTCAGATACACACTAACCTTTGCGTTTCAGACACAATGAGGGCTTGGTTTTCCTTACTTCCCCTTTTCCCCCCTTTTAAAAAAACTCTTCCTTTCCTATTCCTTGGGATTTCTCAGAAGATTTGGGAAGGCAAAATGATAAAGCATTTAAAGCTAATGAACACCTAAGAGGAGAAAGGTTATAGGAGGAAGAGAGGTAGAGAGTATGGTAGGTACCTTCCTTCCTACAGGTAGACATGCTCATAAATGTAGAAGCAGAATCTCGACTGACCGGGGAGCGATCCTGGAGAGGGTCCCCTTGAGAAATGGGACACCAGTTCTAGGGGTTGGGGAGTTCGAGGCCACACAGAACGTAGTGACAGCATAAGCCAGTGCTTGGAGTTTTGGGGCGGAATTGAGCAGATGTGTATAAAGAAGAGAGAGAGTGCTGAAGCTGTGAGTCAGCTGGGAAAGATATTAAGTACACAGTTTTAAAGTTTTAACTTTTAAAAGCTGAGCTAATGAATTACTTCTTTGGCTTTCTTAAAAGTTCACTTTGTATGGATGTCAAAATATATGGAGATGTGCCATTATAAGCATGGTGGGCTTGGGCAGAGGGCCACCATGATGAATTTCAGGGTAGGAAACAGTACTCGGTGTGACTGTGGCACGCTACCACCACCTAGTGGCACTACACTAACATGCAGTTACTGCAAAGGGGTTTAGAATAATACAAACCTGCCTTGCGAGATGAAAGGAATTTGAGAGACGATCAGATTCAGTAGTTCTCAAACAGACGGTGTACCAGAATCATCCATGGAGCTTTTATAAAATACACCTGCGATCTACTGAACCAGAACTTTCAGGGGTATAGTCCCAGACGTACATACTAGTTTGAACCCTGTGAAATCTCCATTTTCGTATGTCAAAAAAGAAGAAATGTCCTTTTGTATGGTAAACATTTTAACAAAGCTCCCTGAAGACTCTGCTGCCTTCCCCTACTTAAGAGCCAGAGATCTACTCTAGTTTTCTGATTTTTTGCAGATAACCAAACTGAAACTCAGAATGGTAAGTGTCTTGTTCAAGGCTGTCCCACCACTCAGTGTCAGTGCTGGGACTCAAACCTCAGTGTCCTAATTTTAAGTGCAGTGCCCTCTCACGTAAATATCTCTCCTGAAGTGCTGGGACTAACAAAACTGGTGCCGAACAGTCTCGATGTCCTGACACACATCAACCTTCTGCCTCCATTTCCACCGCTTCAGAGACAACTAACTCTTCACTGTTTCCTCCCTTATTTCACCCAGCCTCTCAAAGTGCCTTTCACTGAGTTTTATTTCTGATTTCTGCCTGTTTTCTGGAAAATTCTATTGCCTAATTGAAAAAAAAAAAAAAACCGCCCTGGCTGTATACTATGAAATTTTGCATCGATCCCACTAGACTGGAGCTCCCCAGGGCCAGGGCTGAGGACATGATGTGTGGCAGAAAGCTCACACTGGGGTTGCAAGAGATAAATGTTAACATTTTGGGAATTTTGTGAACCAACTGTTAAACATAACTCTGATAAAACCTTAACTTATTATTTCATTACTATTTTGCTATTATTATCCCTGTCCGTGAGGTTATTTACATCATTTATTGCATGACGGTGTGCATCCTTACCCTGCGTGAAGTGAGATGTCACGCTGGGAGCCTTGAAGTTCACCATGTGGTGGGAGGATTTACACCACGGAAATGGGCAACTGATGCAAATCAGGGCTTGATTCATTGCTCTGCTTACTGTCTAGATTTAAACAGTGATGAGGAAAACATTAACAATGTGGGTTAAACTTAAAAGTATGCCATGTCTGTAGCCATCACGATGTGAACTGCTCCCAAAAAAGGGAGGACATACTCTTGCAGTTTTAAAAACCACTATCTGATTCAACAAAGAAGTTGCTCACGTCATCACTGACGACTGAGTGAAGTTCCAAAACAAGTTTTTCCTCGTTTCACTTTCCTCTTATTCATTAATGTAAATGATAAATGGTGTTGGCGCTACAGTCTTTGGTCCACTGCAGCCACAGGTACGGATTTCAGCAAAATCAATGAGTGCATTCCAGAAGGATCAGTCGCCTATATGAAGCTGATTAAAGAGTACTGTAGATTTTACTATTTGTGAATTGTGTGAATTGGTACCCGTGGAACAAAAACTAAAGTAACGCACATGCATATTGACACAGTTTTCCAGAGAGTTGGTGGTTAGAAACTGACTAGCACGTGCCTGGACGGAGCTGGCTTTGCTGCATCCCCAGCTTTTTGCCAGGCTGTCAGAACGGCTGCTCTCCATTTTGGACAGGCAACTACCCAAAGCTGTGGCTTGGCCTTCCACAGCCTTATCACCCCCACCACCAATACACACACACACTCTCCAGAAACTTCAGACGAATGGCTTAATTTTCATTCCAAACAGAACATACTCTGACCCACTGACCACTTCCCAGGCTCCCCTCCTCCCGTGTTTTCTTGCTCAGTCAAGGGCACCTTGTTCACCCTTTAGAGACATGGGCGTCCCTGTCTCCTCCACACCCACATCCATGCAGTCACCAAATTAGACTGTTTCTGGCCACCTACATGTTTCTCAAATCCATCTACTTTTCTCCATCTTTACTGCAATTTTCTCAGATTCCCTTATCTCCCATCTCCTGAATGGGTTATTACACAGCCTCCCAGCTGCTCCCTGCTCCCATTCTCTCTCCCTCCGATGCATCTTTACAGTCACTGAAGACCTCTTTCTAAAACATAAACTGATCAAGTCACTTCCCTGCTTATTAGCCCTCGGTGGCTCCCTGCTGATGACCAGGCTATGACCACCTGTACAGGCAGCTGTATTAGTTACATTCGGTCCTCCTCCCAAAGTCACACTCTGGCCAAATCTAAACTACCACGTTCATAGGTTCTCAAAGGACACCACCCCCTCAGCCTGTCCTGGAAGCGCTCCATCTTCAGGATTCACCTTCTCTGACCTTGCCCCTCCCACACGCACCGGTAGAGTCCTGTAGGTAACCCCCGCTGAGTCCTTAACCTGCTGTAGTACTGATCTGTCTCCCTCACTTTGCTTTGTTTCTTTCCAGTAGCTAACCCAGTACAGCAGTCAACAAATACTTGTGGAGTGAATGACCAGTGGAAAAATGAGACCATGATAAAAAACAGTGGTGACAGTCATATGCTGAGCTGTACCAGGCACTGTGTAGGACACTTTGCAAACATGATTTATTTGCAACTCACAACAACCTTGCAAAGTAGGTATTTTTATATCTGTGTATAAATGAGAAAACTAAAGTTCAGCAAGGTTAAACCATCTGTTCAAAGTAACACAGCAGGTAAGAAGAGAAGCCAGGATTTGAATTCCTGAACCCTGGGGTGCATCTTATCCCAAAGGTCAGAGACAACTTAATGCACTATCCAAAAAGCATCCAGACAAACAGGCAGGGCAGAACAAAAACAAACAACCAAACAAACAAGTAAAAAGTCCCATTTTTCAGTTGTGCAGTCAAAGTTCCATACAATGGTTCAGAGACAAGGTGAGGGAGATGACATTTTATAGGATACTGAGTACCAGGTTTATGCATGTAGGGAAACACTTTCCTTTGCTAGATCTTCTTAATAAAAAAAAAAAAAAAAGCTGTGAAATATACATGGCGTTTTCTACTGGGGTTACTAACAGTTTCGCCCCAAAGTGGGTGGTGGCTGGACAGAGCCATGTGGATGTAGCTGGGAGGTGCTCAACCCCGGTTTACTAGGGTATCTGGCTCCCAGGGGGCTCCCCTCCTGCTCCGGGCTCCTTCTTAGTGAGGCACAGGCTGAAATGCTGATCTGATGTTTGGTCTTTTGACAATTTTCACTTAATGAATTGATTCCTACAGTTCATTAACATACCCACTTCCACGTCTGTATACACATATGTCTTAATTAGCTGCTCATTGGCTGTTTAATTACAAGAAAACAGCTGACAGCTGCCTTGCTGAATTCTAATGGCAGACGCATTGGAAAGGCTACACATTTGCTTTTGACAACCAAGATTTATTCATAACTCTACAATTTATTGTGAATGCTCATATGCCTGCCCGCGTTATTGTATTTTCCGATACAACTAAAATTTCGGGATCTGGGGGACTGTGGACTCATTCCATTTCCGAGGCGGAGAAGAGCAGAGAATCCTAGATGGAAAGGCATGAACTCTGTTGCAATTTTATTTATTTTGGGAACTTTCTGTTGGAATGTTCAGCAGTATGGGGGTGAGGAAGAAGAAATATCTTGGGATAAACGTGGGCAGAAAGTTAAGTATGTAAAGTTAAGAAAGAAGATAATTGGCAACTTAATTTTATTGAGGGGTAAAGAGAGGGCACGCGTAGATTAAAATCAGGGTGAGGAAGAGGAGGAGGAAATGATAAAATTAAAATGGGGGGGGGGGAGGCAGGAATAGCAGTCTCCGGAGAAGCAGATGAAGAAGGAAGTTTGTTCTTTAGACAAGAACAGGCAGCTTCATTCACCAACGTGAGCTGTCCAGCCCCAGACTCGTGCATCTGTTAGCAGTAAATCACGGAAACGTGGATCTGCTCAACTACTTCCCCATGCAGTAATGACTGGCCTCCCAGTAGCACTGTACGTGCAGATGATCTCCAATTAAAGCTGACCTCATGTGCCGTATCTGGCAAGTGTAGATGTCTGCTTTGGTGTACGATGATGTGCTAGATCCTTAGATCCAATCCAAGTGGACACGTTCAGCACTGGTGATTTCCACGCAAGCATGAGGGGCCCTCCTCTGAGCCGGACACCATGTTAGACCCTATCTAAGACAGGGTCCCAAGCCCAGGGTTTTCTATGAGCTGAGGCATGATTAAGACCAAACCAAAAAAGCAAAAAAAAAAAAAAAAACAAAAAACCCCCCCCAAAAAAAACCAAAGAAAAAGAAAAATACAAAAAACCCCCTCAAATAACCAAATCATCTTGATGCAAATTGGGGTTTAGCACATCCTACTGCTTGTGCGTTTCATCAAAGGCGTGCAAGATTTTGCTAAATAAAAAATGTTTTCTTATCACCCCTATGTAACGGAAATGAAACTTTGATGCCACAGGATATAATAAGAGTCGAGTCTAACTTTCATTTTAAATGGCTAGCTTGAACGCTGGGACCAAGTGTTATAAAACATTACAGTAAAAATGTTGAGCATGAATGTATCAATGTGAGAAGTGGACAAAATTGATCCAGAACTAGTAATATTTTACAACTAAAATAAAAATATTAGAATCCTCTGAAAAACAATTTGGCCTAAAAGGAACGTTTATCGACATGTCTTTAATCTAATGCATAAAAAGCTCCAGAAATTGCTTTAACTCTTCAGGAAAAAAAAAGAGTACCAATTATACATTCTGGATATCTTTGAAAAGACTTTTTATTGTTAACTTCAGATAGCATATTTGTTAATGCAAAGAAACTATTCCACAGTCTCCTTTAATGGGTGGAAGAGGAAGCTTTGCATAAGATATCATCTTAAATGTATTCAATGAATAAATATTTGACAGATGGACTCTGTTCTTAGACTGATCAAGAGGCAAAGGGTCTTAATTGTAATCAAAAGTCAATTCACTAACTTCAATACTCAATTGTACAATATTATTGTAAAAGTTATAGTAGAGGGGGATAAATTTGGAATTTGGGATTAACAGATACACTGTACACATATAAAATAAACCATAAGGACCTACTGTACAGCACAGGGAAGTATGTTCAATATCTTGCAATAACCTATAATGGAGAAGAATCTGCAAAATAATACATATATGTATATGTATAACTGAGTCACTCTGCTGTATACCTGAAATATTGTAAAGCAATTATACTTCAATAAAAATTTTTTTTAAAGGTTATAGTTGAATGATGACTATAGCTAACACTGCTGTATGGTATATAGGAAAGTTGCTAAGAGAGTAAATCCTAAAAGTTTTCATCACAAGGAAAAAATGTTTTCCTTTATTCTTTTCTTCTTTCTTTTCTTTTTATTGTATTTGCAGTTGACCCTTGAATGATGTGAGGGGTTAGGAGCTGCAGACCCCCGTGCAGTCAAAAATCCATGTTTAAGTTTTGACTTCCCCTAAACTTAACTACTAACAGTCTACTGTTGTCCGGAAGCCTTACTGATAAACAGTCAAGTAACACGTATTTTGTATGCCTTATGTATTATATACTGTATTCTTACAGTAAAACAAAATTAGAGAAAAAAAATTTGAAAAATCATGAGAGAGAAAGTAGATTTATAGCACTATACTGTATTTATCAATATCAAAGTTTATGTCCTTTGTGGTCAAGATGAATTACCTGTCTGTGAGTACTTACATCAAGGTTGTCTTACATGCTACTGGAGATGTTATACGTATTACTAACATTAGGCATCAAAAATGAAAAGATAATGTTAGAAAGAAATGTATATTTACTTACAAAATATTTTCCAATATATTTATTGAAAAAGATCTGTGTGAGTGTAAGTGGACCTGAGCAGTTCAAAGCCGTGTTGTCCAAGGGTCAACTGTGTTTGTGAGAAGATGGATGTTAGCTCAAAGAGCTGTGGCAATCATTTCCCAATATATATAAATCAAACCACCATGCTGAATGCCATAAATTATACAGTGATGTTTGTCAATTATTTCTCAACAAAAGTGGGGAAGAAAACTGTGGTTGAAATTGTAGAGCCAAAAAGTCTAAAAGGATATGGTTAAAAAAAAGTCTGTGTGGGTGTTTTTTATCTTGAAATAAATGATCGTCATCACCAGCCTCTGAGCAGCCACTGTATCTAATGATGATGTGAAGAACGGAAGGTGAATGATAAACAGGACCATTTCTCAAAAGGAAACCTCACCCAATGGTCATTTTTCTCTATACACTTCAGCCTTTGGATTCACTTTGAAGAGCGAAACTTATTACCATAACACCCACGGCCTTTCATTTTATTTCTGCCCCTTTCCTCTGCCCATATGCTTCTTGACCCAACCCCCCCTCCCCGGCAGGTCTGCCCAGCTTACCTTACACCCCCTGCTAGTGCCCATCCAGGGCTGGGACTAAATTCTGTTCCAAGAGCTCAGAAATGTCTTTACTGATGGAACTAAGCCCTTGCCGGCCTGGATTCAATGTTCTTCTGAAATGCAACATTCAGGGCTGGCCCAGTGCTAGTTAGTATACTGTCCCCTCCTTATTTTAAAAGAACAATGAACAAATTTTATAATAAAAACCTTGGCATAACAGAGCTCTTAATAATTTGGGGAATGGCAGCACCTGTCTCTCTTTATCTTCTATGATGCACATTAAGTGGTCCTTTGCTCCAGTGAAACTGGGTTGTCTCTTGTCCCCAGAATGCAACCAAGACTTCCCTGTTTCTAGCCCCTTGCTGCCCAGTGGATGTGTGCTTCCTGGGTCACTTCATAGACCGCAGACTTCCGCTGGTATTGGGTTCCTGCATTGCTATTTAGCTCTTCCTGTGAGGGCCTCAACTCTACAACTAGGATGTAAACCGCTCAAGGAAAGGACTGTCTTCTCCGTGTCTGAGTCCCTGATAGTGCTGACAGAGCACCCGAGAGCGTGCTCATTTTTGGTTGTTTTTATTGGCAAAGTCTACATAACAGATCACAAACGGTCACAAAATCAAGACTGGACCCACAGGTGTCCTGGAAATAGCACATGACTTCACAGAGCACATCACCCAGGCATGGGCCGTTTGCCTACGAGTGATAAGAACAAGGACCAGTACCCAGCGAGGGCTTGCTATCTGCCTGGCACGCGTGCAAGTGCCTAAATGCACGTGATCACCCTCTGCAGGAACTCCAGTCACTGTCCTCATTTTACCGGTGGGGAAACAGGCGCAGAGAGGCTGGGCAGCTGCTCAGGCTGGTAGAGAGCAGAACAGGGTTCAATCCCAGGCAGTCTGGTTCCAGAGTCTGGGCGTAAGGATGACACTATACTGTCTTTCTACACGTGGTGAAAGGGACTGGGAGACGGTGAGCTGGGAACACCTGGGGGCCAGCGAGAGACCTACCAAAACGTCCACCACTTTTGTTGTTCATGTGCAGTGCTAACCTGAGCAAGGGGGAAACAGAGAATCATTTCAGCAGTTAAATAGCTTCTCTGGTTTCTGGTTGTTGATTTTTGTTTCTTTTATTATTTTATTTTAAATTTATCTTTAATTGCATTTTTTATTGAAGTGTAGTTGATTTACAATGTTAGTTCCAGGTGTACAACAAAGCAATTCAGTTATACATACACAAACATATATATATATATTTTTTTTTCAGATTCTTTTCCATGATAGGTTATTATAAGAAATTGACTATAGTTCCCTGTGCCATACAGTAGGACCTTGTTGTTTATCTGTTTTATATATAGTAGCATGTATCTGTTAATCCCAAACTCCTAATGGATCCCTTCCCCGCCTTTTCTCCTTTGGGAACCATAGTTTGTTTTCTATGTTCAGGTTGTTGATTTTTAAAATGCAATTTAAAGTACATTCACAAAACAATTAGCTCAGAAAATGACTGAGTCACTATTTTTTTCTCTCTCATTAGGTATCTATTTGTATATCTAATTAGAAATTTTCCTGAAGCCTAATGATACCATCACAGAGATACATTCGTTACAGTTTGTCATGACATAACCGCCTTCACCTGGACACAACATGATACATCATTAACATTAGTGGCAAAAGCAGAGTCTCCTGACTTCACCACAACCAGAGATAAAAACCTTAGCTGTAGCGGAGAGAAACTATGATGCAGAACAAATACTATACACATCGAATGTAAACACGTACCATTGTATAGGTCCCAGGCTGGGCAGAGGCCCAATTTGTTAACAAAATTCAGTTTTAATTGTTTGTTTTTCTGACTTCCATCGCATAGAATCAACAGAACGAAGGAACAGAAGCAAAAATAACCAAAAAACACTTTGGCACTGAGGCTATCCAGGGTCTGGAAGGGGATCTAAAAATCACAGAAATAATGGCTGCCTTTTGCTTTCTTATTGCTTTTATTTTTGTCATAAATAAACACTGGGGCGAAAAGAAAATACACATTGTTTGTGCCTCTGTAACCCAGCAGTATTCAGAGAATCAAGTCAAATTTCATTGACAAGCATGTTGTTCATGCATCTTCTGAAATGCTGGGGTGTTGCATAGGCAGTGGCCCCACCCCTCCCTGGCCCTGCTGTGGCCACCACTCCTCGGCCCCGTACTCGCTCCAGTTTGCCCCACAAAATGACTCGTGGCATTACTGAGAGACCCAGAGCGAGGGGACAGTTTCCTGGGCATGAGACGGTACCCGTGGTTATTAATGCCTAGGACCGTGTCCACTTAAGAAAATCCCAAGGTGACAGGTGATGCACCAAAATCAAGTCTGCTTGGAGCTCCCGGTAGTAGGGCACCGCTGCCCCTATGCCCTTTATCATGGAAGTCCATGTCGCCTTCTCCCAAGAGGTCTGACAGAGTAGGGGAGGGGGAGGTGTGACAGCCGGCCGGCCACATCAGCCAAATTAACTCCCCGAATCAGTGGGGTGACAACTGTCCCAGGTGGATCCCTCTCCTGCTTACATCTTGGGATAACACAGGCCAGGAGGTTGACTGCGTTTGGTTTAATTTAAGTAATTTTGAGGGAGGGCAAACTGAGAAAATAATACTTTTTCCTTGGGAATCCAGAACCTTGAGGCCTCAAGGGCTACCATAGAGACGAATGATTCAGTATCCCCTTTGGGCAGCAAGCTCCCTATTCCTAAAAGGTGGATAAATTAAATTAAAAAAAAAATTAAGTCTGGTAGGTGGTGTATAGAAATTTCCAGCTGCCCCAGGATGGGCTCAGTATGAAGCATTTGCACCCGTTCAAAGTGGCAAAAGGGTGACGAGGTTGAACAGTAAACCAAAGACTTAAGGAAATTCTGGGGCAAATGTCCCTGAAGCCTTTCACAGTAGTTATTTGTGTCTGAAGGTGGTTTTGTGTTTTATGACGCTGTATTTTCTAACTTCACTAAAGGAAGGCTAACCAAATTTGTAGATTTTATTTTTTGCTTCAGCCTCAAACTGCCTTAGGGCTACACGAGGCCCGACTCGGGGGCAATCAATGGGCTCAGAGGCTTCCTGCAGGTCTAAAGGGCGTCTCTCTTGTTTATTTTGCACTGTTTTATCCTGCAAGCTGTCTCAAGGCTCTTCCAATACAAGCAGGAGGATTTAACTCTTAATACAGTGAAACCTGAATAACAGAACAATCTAGGTTTGGGGGTCTTGAATGATTAGGGTAAACAGCTCTATTTCCCGTTCCCACATCGATGCATCAGCTGGTACCCGCTGTCCCGAGACCAGCGTCAGTAATAATAAAAACCGTAACAACAGCCATTAGACTCTTGGATTTAAATAGCACTTTTCAGTTTGTACGGACTTTTATTTACAGCGTTTAACGCTAGTCTTGGAAGGGGTCTAAAAGGTGGGGAGAATGTCACTTTGCAGATGAAGAAACAGTCGCTGAAAGGGTAAGACATGCCCCAAAACAGCAGGGACAAAGGGAGACACCAGTCTGAAACTCAGGTTCTTTGCAAAACCCCGGCCAAGATTTGGCCGGATGTGTCAACATCTGTGCGCCAACAATAAGACTCTCAATCGCATTCCCATCAAACTTTTTGGAACTGCCTTCTTATAAAGCTAATAACAGGGACATTACGGAAGTCTAGAGTCATCTCTTTTTTTTTTTTTTGAAAAAAGAGAACCAAAGAGATCGTTCACCAGATCAATCCGTTCTGGGACTGGAAGCGACAAACAAGCAGCGCTCGAAACCTTTTCTGATACCAGCCTCCCGTTATTTCGATGGGAGGAGTAAAAACAGACATAACTTCCTCAGTCGTAATGAACATCCAAATATTTATTTTCTCCTGTCATTTCTCATCACTCGAAATGCCAAGGAGTTGAATTTTTAGACAGAGAAGTTAAAAAAAAAAAAATCACAGAGCTACATCCTAACACGAATGGAAACAACAATTAAAAAGGCTTACCTTGCAGCCTTCACATGTAATGACACCATAATGGATCCCTGATGATTTGTCTCCACAGATCTTGCATGGAATAATTTCAATTTGAGCTGCAACAGAAGCACGCAACCGGTTAATTACATTTTCTTTTAAACACCTTATAAAAGCGTTCCCTGATCAGCATTTGTATAGTGAAAACTAATAACCTGCTAAACATTATACTGCATTAACTATTCATTGCTGAACTGTGAGGGTCCCCCTAGAGCACTGGACTAAATTATGGCTGCTCGTTATATAATAGCTTTCGGGTTATTAAAATGGGTCATTTGAGAAGGTGTTTAAGAACCCACAAGAAGACTGGAATCAGCATTTCAAAGCCTTCAAGAACTGGGAGAGTTCGCAGTTTAGGCCTCAGAGCAAAGCAGATACTAAAATGTTTCCTCCCATCTCATTTTCCATCATTATGTTTAAAAGGTCATAAATCTGTCTTGGCTGAGCATTGTAGCTCGGCTGGCGGAGAAAAATATGCTCCAGAAAGTCAAGACTTCTCAGGAAAATGATTCCGTTCAAAACACTAATAAGTTACATATGACGGTAAGAATTCCTTACTCATCTTTTTTTAATTAACATAGTCGCCGTGTGTTAAAAATTAGCCCATTTGTTGTACGATCAAAACCTTTCAGCCATAAAGTTAATATCCTATCTGAATTTAAGAATGATGAATCCTGACAAACAGGACAGGTAGCTTCTGAGTTCTTTAACATTGGAAATTGATTTCTCGGTACAGCGTGCGTGTGTTTCTAACCAACTGATTACTTAAAGGTGCCTCATGCTGGAGGAAGAACCAAATAATTAGGGTATATTACACCAAAGCTCTCAAATATGACAAAACACATTTCTAAGCAAACAAATATATTGAGCAGAGTTAGAAAGAACATAATTAAGCATTAAAAATAACCTAAGGAATAGAATAATTAGGCAAAACAAAGTACTTGGACAACTATTAAATATAATTTATATGTGAAATAAAGAACCTACAGTGAGCTGTCTGTATAGGACGGCACCGTTCGCCAGTTTACCTGGAATGCTCCATTACACTCAATTTATTTTCCGTGGTTTTTATGACTGGATATCATGTCAGATTATCTACTAAGACACACACACACACACAAACACACAAATGCAAGTGCCCCAGTGCATTTCATTTTCATACAGCCCCTACTAGCGCCATGCCTCACACAAAGCAATGGCTTGTCCAAGGAATGTGTTGCACGAAGTAAATAACACACATATACACAGAGCCCGCTCTTTCTTCCAGCGGAATCTCATATCCTGGGATCACTTCCACAACCACTTACTCTGGATTTGATGCAATGTTGTATTGAACGCTTTGAAAGAGCACATGTTAAATTTCTGGATTTAACCTCACTGTAAACCATGAGGACCTGCTAACTTCCCGTCAATGGGACCACTGCAAGGACTGCAGTGACCTTCACGGAGGGCAGGCCATTCCAGAAGGAGAATCCTTTCCTATCAACCACTTTTAGTGTTGCCATACTGAGTCTGACTGCCCAAAACTGAGTCTGACTGCCCAAAGTTAGAGACTGCTCAAAGTCTGACATCCAATCAACGTGCCATAATCCTGAAGCCTTCCGATACCCCCACATCAGTGTCTTTGCTCACTGCCTAATATGTCTATTCTGCCTTATGCAACTTAACGTGTTATAAGATCACGTTGAACAGAAGTGATCATCTCCAAGTCTGCTTCCTCATCTTGGAGTCTAGCTTGATTTCTTCAAGGAAACTTCTTTATGACATCTGAACCCCAATCATGTTTCACACTTCTGCCCCTCCAATATTTTTAGTATACAGTCAAGACAAAGTTTTGTGTCACCGATTGCCTGCAACTCAAAAGAGGGACGGCTATGCTCAGTATTTTTTTAGAGACTCACAAGAGCCAAGCGGTAGGAGAGAAATTCTGCAAGATGTTACCAGCTGAAGTTATTGCCTGGATGTTCCCATATGAGTTAACTAGTCTGTAATCAGAACCAGCCTCACCCACCCCAAGCCCTAAGGAATCGATTAATCAGGCAACATGAAGTACTTGGACCATCTATTAAACGTAATTTGTACGAGAAATAAAGAAGACGGACTCTCAGCTTCTTCTGCTTATGTCTCACCTCAAGCTGTAATCACAGACATTAGACAGACAAACCTCACTGGGACGTTAGTTGAAGTCGGCATCAAAACTCTCTGAGATAGTAAAGCAGCAAACGCACTAAGCCGAGGTCTTTCGAGAGTCATTTTCATCCCATCTTAACATAGGGAGGCCAAGCACATGTATTAAGGCCCTTATAAGATAGGAAAGCCCTGGACAGGCCAGATACGGGACACCGAGTAAACCTGTACCTGGATCAAATGGAAAATGATGTACTGCAGTTCATTCTGCCTGGACTCTAAGTGGATTACCCATGAGAAGTGACACGATGATGCTTAAGGCAGTGACCAAAATCACTCCTGTAATCTTGCAAGTGATCTGGAGGTCTCACGTGGAGAAGTCTGCTCATGATGGGGGAGGCCCCGGGACTGCCATCCTGGCCCAGTAGGTCCCACCCTCCCAGTGGCTCACAGCCTGGTTGGGGAGAGGGTGGGAGCGGGGGTGGGTGTAGTGGGAAAGTCACTGTAGTGCAAAGCCAGAGTTTGGTGCCACTGCTGCACAGGATGGGTGGCCTGAGTCAGGCCCCCCAACTCCTGGCCGTCAGCCTTGCTTCAGCTCCCAGGGTCGTTCAGATGTGGAGGGAACTCAAGCTGAGACGTATTTTACAAGACTTCTGGGGGCCAAGATGCTTGGTATGAATGGACTTACTGTAGAGTGTCCTGTATTTTCAAGCAAAGGGCCATTTGCCGAGACCTTCCCCCACCTCCTCTCCACTATGCTTGGCTCCAGTGGGCAATGTTGGCCGAAGATCCTGAATTAGTTAGAATCAGTTTCCTTAGGAACCTCATGGTGAGCTGATGGGAGGGTTCTCCAGAGCCAGGTTCAGATACTGACTGGTCAGATTAAACTACCCCACTAGCCTACCCCCAGGGTGGCTCTCTTATCTCAGAAGACAATTTCAGTTTCAAGTGCTCTTTAGGAAATGACTAAAATCCACCTGCTCCAAAAGGCAAATTCTCTGAATGCGATCTGATCACGTGTTGATCTTTCCAGAAAGCAAACATTTGCAGATTGGAGCAGAATACTTCCTCTGTCTTCCATATAATCCAACAACACACAAAAGCCACCTCCGTCCACCTTTTAGCCAATTTACAGAATTCAAGTGTATCCAGGAGGAAAAAAAAAATGTAGTCACTGCCTTACAAATTTTTCAAAAGGTAAGCAGTTTAGTGCCATAAATTTGAGTTTTCAGACCAGTAAGAGAGAAACGGACTAAAAATCTCCTTGCCCTTTGCTTTCTGTCCCTCAGGCTTTTCCATTTTCCAACAGGCAATGTTGTGTCTTTTCAAAATAATCTTCTTTTAACACAAATTACGACTCTCGGCCCATATATATACTGCACACATTAACTCAGCCAGTATTTCAAAGGATGAAATCTGTCAGACACCGCTACTGTCACAAGAGTATTGATGAAATTAGTCCCCATCCATATTCATTGCAGCAAAGAGGTTTATTGTGTATAGGATATCTGAAGCAAGATGCACACACATGATCATGAATTGGCTTAACGATGAACAATCTCGCTATGAAAAATTCTAATTTGCCCACATTTTCAGCTCTGTTGCCTAAATAATCTGCTCTCTCATGCACCCGAAATAATTCAAGCAGGCTCTCCACACCTGCCCAGGCAGATTCCTGCAGTTTCAAGGAGCGGACGACACGCGGCAACGGGGCGGCAGGAAGCCCTGGAATGCAGGCGTGCTGACTGGCTACGTGGTCCTTGGGCTGGACTGCCGCTTAGTGCTGCGCCTCTGTAGGAAAGTTTGCTTTTTACTTTTAATTACACTGAAAATCAACAAGACATGGGCATTCTCAACACTTCATTTGTTCCTCAGGACCTATTTCTGGAGATACCTTGGTCCAGAGAAAAATGCCCATTCTCCAAAAAATTAAAAAATACAACTGTGTAGTGGGGGGGAGGGTATAGCTCAGTGGTAGAGCACGTGCTTACCACGCATGAGGTCCTGGGTTCAATCCCCGGTACCTCCATTAAGAGAAAAACAAAACAAAAAAACACCTAAAATTGCCTCCTCCCCCCCAAAGAAAACAAACAAAAAAATATAATCGTACAAGTGTTGGACCCATCACTTCATTCTGTGAGTGAACAGTGATCTCTCGATGACAATCTAAATGGGTTGATAATAATCAATGATATCTAACATGTATTTGGGCTTCTAATGTGTCAGGCATGATTGTACTTGCTACTTCCAAAACCCTACGAAGTAGATGGTATCATTATTATCCTCATTAGCATGGTCCGCATTTTCTGAGATGAGAAAACTGAAGCTCAAAAAGGCTAAATAACTTTCCCAAAGACAGAGAGCTAGGAAGACGTAAGCCTACCGTCTGGACACACTGGACACATTTCATCTTTTCTTTAACTCAGAGGCCCCCCTTTCTCATCACACTGCACAGCCGAAGCTAAATCGCTCCAATAACAAACTTCAGGAACACACTGCTCTTGGTAGGAAACCATTAACCGAGGATCAAAAGACGTTTCATAAGGAATTTGGTTAAACTTAATGCTACTCAGAACTGATGTCAAGATATCTTTCGGGGAGTTACCTGACTCGTTTATAACTGGAAATAATCATCAGCCTTCTAAGAGCATTCTTTTCCATTTTATAAAATTCCAAGTAGGGTTTTTGACCTTAGGGTGACCAATAACAATGTTTAACAATTTTAAGGCTGGGAAAATTACTCAACCTACCTTTCTGAGTCTTGGTTTCATATCTGAAGAGTCCATGACCTGATGTATAAATGCCACAGCACATACGATCATTTTATGTATGTCTTTTCTCTACATGCACATCACACAACTCAGAAACAGCTGGCACTCAAAACTTAGTTATTATTATTGTTATTGTTGATAAGAAATCCTGCCTTATAGCGAAATGAAATTCTTTTCTCCAGACTTTAAGCTCTTTCCAAAGTGGGGATAGAGAAAAGCTGCTTATCCTCCGAATAATATGACAGGCAGTTCATACCAGCTACTACAGCAATCCTTTACAACGCTGGCATTCAACTGTTTGCTACAACACAGCAGGATGTTGCAATCAATGTGGGATGTGTCACAAGGAATTTGTTACTAATAATAGTAAAAAAAAATTAAAGTTTTTTTATTGCTTTATATAAAAATAAACTAATATGGATCTAAGCTTACCCCAACAATATCTTTCACTCAGGCTCCATTGCACATATATATACTTTCTTGAATTTGACTGAACAGGGCGGGATTATAGCTGACTTGCCAGGAAATGGCCAAACCTTGACAGTATGTCACACTCACGAAATGGCCAAACCCATGACAGTATGTCACACTCACGAATGCCAAGCAATTTTGTGTGTGTTGCAAAAACCATCAAGAACTGCTGCTTGAAAAAAACAACTATCTTGACACCAGTCTGTGGATGGTGTTTTTCCTGGAGGGCTGAGAATATGGAGGCCTTTGCACCTGCTATGTTACAGATTTCTCTAATGTTTGAATTTTTTTACAACCAGCATGTATGACTTTTGTAAGCAGAAAAACCAATAAAGATTAAAAAGAAAAACCCTAAGACATTTGATTTTATTTTCAGTAAAATGGCTTGAGTCCTTTATGGATTAGTCACTCTATTTTATCCCCTGTTTAAAACTGCTGGGGTATTAAAGGCTTCTGCAGCTGCCTGGACGGCAGGCTGGCCTGCAGGTCAAGGCTGGTGGAGAGGAGTCTTCACCTGGTTCCCTGGAGGGACTTTGGTGACTCGTAGCTTCTAGAATTTGATGGCCCCTTGGGGTCTGGCCACCTCTAGTTCTAGGGGAAGGACCCTGCCCAGTGGAGCCCAGCCGAGGGGCCAAAAGTCGAGGCTGAGACTCACCCGCCTGTGAGCCCTGCGGCACAGTGGCCGTGGCAGCCTGGAGTAAGGGAGCACTTTTCTCTCTCCACGCTCTCCCTGCTGCTGCGGGAGGCCCCAGGCCACCCACCGTAAGGGTCTGCAGAGAGCTCTCACCGCACCTCCATGGTGGGAGGGGAACAGACTGCGGGCTGTGATCAGTTTGGCACATTCTGTCCTCCTGGGCCAGAGACCCGGAAGTACACAGCATGGCTGTGTTTCACAGCCCAGGCATGTTCAACAGTCCTCCTGAGTGGGGAGGGCCGAGTTCCAGCTGCGTCCTGTGCAAACTGATAATCCACGTGTTCTGCCATTCTGTCTGCTGAATTTAGACTACATATAATACCAGTATGTTTCCCTGGCAGAGGCTTTTCTTCTACTGATTTTGGGTTCTTTGAAAACAGTCCTTGATCCTGGCTGAACATCGCCAAAGCAATTGGCCCCCTAATTGGAAAAGCCCTGCCCCTTTGGTAGAGCAGTCTTATGGTCATTTCTGGCAACGACAATAATGCCTGATATGTGCAGAGTTCTGTAACAGGTTTTAAAGGTTTTGTCCTCATAAGCTTGTTTTGATTTCAGTGTTCACAACAACTCGGAAGTAGGCAGCCCCATTCTACAGAGGTGGCAAACGAACCTCAGGAGGGTTAAATGGCTTCTTCTCTAGCTCTAGATTTCCCAGGGTTTAACTGCAGAGGCAGACACACACACACACACACACACAAACAGGCGCGCGTGCACGCACACACACATGACAGACTTGGTGTCTTTTTCCTGCTCAGGATTATTTGATGCCTTTAGATTTACATTATCATCAATCTGGGGCTCTCAAGGGGAAATGTCACGAGAGAAAAAGGGCAGGAGGTTGACCCAGCTAAGAAGAGGAGCCGGCAATCCTTCTGCATTTCCCTCTGACTCTCGACTCCCTGGGTAGCCTCAAGCAAGTCCCTGACACCTCCACTTCCTCCATCTATAAAATGGGAACAACTCCTACCTCCCAGGCAAGCGATGGTAAATAAATGCTTGCAGGGCTCTTTGAAGATGAAAAGACCTTGTGTAAATGGGAAGCTTCAGGAAGCTTGGTATATCATTCTTGGCAAGGACCAGGACGCTGCGCCCTCACTACCCACAACAGGTTCTGCCGCAAAGAGAAGAAAGAAAAATCCACAGAACTGTAATTTTCGTCTGCTAACTAGACTCACTTAAAGGTTCTCTTTTTAATTGCTGGTTTCCAAAATGCCTTCCTGAGGGACTGATGAGTCCAGATGTTACTATCTCAGTCTCAGCTGGAGAGAAAAAGCACAGAGATGGAGAAGTCACCTCTCTATAACAGCTGTCACATGCACAGTCACTGAACTAAACCTTCCCCAGGGCTCAGGCAGTCCTGCCGAGGCATCACATCACGGACGTGGCACGATTCCCACTTGTTATACGCAATACACATCCGTATTGCCCTTTGACATCCTCAGCCTTGGTATTAAGTTGATGTGTGACTCAAGGATCCCGTCAAATTACAGCCACCAAAAAAAAAAAAAAAAAAAGGATCCTTGGAGCCAAGGTAGAGCTCAGTGGTACAGCACATGCTTGGCATGCACGAGGTCTTGGGTTCAATTCCCCAGTACCTGCATTATTAAACAAACAAACCAACCAACTCTAATGACTTCCCTCTCCAAAAAAATAAAAATAATAATTTTAAAAAAGGTCCTGCACCTTACTCTGTGTCCCCATCTTACTCTGCCTCCCCATCCCCACCGAAGTCCTGAACCTCATGTACTATCTTAAAGCCACCTTCTTAAAAGCTTTATCATGACAGTGGTTTCTGCTGAAAAGGTAACAGCTTTTTAAAAGCCATTTTTTTAAAAAATAAAAAGTGTTGCATATACTTGTCAGATACATACACATAAACACACCTCAAACTGTCAAGAGATCAAGCATTTGCAAACTAAACCTACAACATGACAAAATTCGAGTTTTGAAACTTTGACTATTTCCTTTTGTCTTCATACACGTAAGACTTAGGCGCGGAAGCGTTGAAACGCTGGGCCAGGAGGCCCCACGTGAATTCGGAGCAGGCTGAGCTGTGTGTGCAGGAGATCTGTGCAGAGCGAGGAAGACAGGCGCGCGCTCTCCTGTGGCTCTCCCTGACGGTGCCGGTAGCCCTGACAATGGGAACAGAACCTTAATCCTTTGTAACACGCTTCTATCCCTACTAGATTAAGCCTTCCAGAGAAACCGACTCGCATTCCCTGATGCACAGGTATTTTTGTTAAAAGTCAAATCCAAATGAGTGCTTTTGTCCCTAGATGAGGACGTTCTGTCAAATCAGAGAGGAAACAGATTTCTCATAGAGAGGAGCAGTGGATGGCTTTGATTTTTAGATGCAGTTCTCTCTAGAACTCTCCTACTACACAGTAATGCACAGAAGACCTCGATTTAAAGGCAATGGATTCTTTCTCTCTCTAGCCACCTGGTGACCAACTAAACCTTGAATACAATAATTAAACAGCAAGAGAAGCTGCTTCCACTTTACCTATCCAGTAGGTCGAATACTGAATAAATTCTCACCCAACAAAAGATGATGCCATTAAGATCAGCATATAAAAACTTTTCTTTTTCTTTCTTTTTTTGGTCTTTCCTAATCTAATTGTGCTATCACTTTTGGGAACAACAGAATATATTTGTCGTTTTATTTTTTTTAAACTAAAAATTTTTTAAATTATTTTTAGGGGGGGTAGTTAAGTTTATTTATTTATTTTTTAAATGGAGCTACTGGGGATTGAACTCAGGACCTCCTGCATGCTAAGCAGGCACCCTACCCCTGAGCTATGACCCTCCACTCGTATTTGGTATTGAGGATTTGTGGGGCTATGTGAAATCAGGGACTAAGACAAAGGTAACTGGCCATTCAGCCAATTATTCTTGGTTGGGATAAAGATTCTAGAATTAACTACATTTTTTTTCAATATATAGTTCCTGGAGATTTTCTAGGACCTTGAGACCAGAAATGTCTAATCAAAATCCTTCTCTTGGATCTCTCAGTGTGGGCTGTTAACTGTTGTTCCACATCAGCAGGAAAAAGTACTCACTTTAATTTACTAAGTGGTTAGACTATGATCGAGGGAATTTCCTAAAAACTTCTTTTCCAACAATAGGTATGTGTCCCTTATATAATTCTGGATAATACTAGACCCTAAAAAAAGTCATCTGACTCACAGAACTGCCGCTAATCTTTTCTAGCGATCAGCCTCACTCTAGACACCAATTCCTTTTTTCCCCTTAACAAGAGCAATTGTGCCACATTTAGGTTGTGTCTTCCTTTGCTCGCAGTTGAGAGCAATGGGGTCAGCTCTTTGCTCTCATCATTCAAAGTCTGTTTTTCACAACAACAGAAAAGAACAGCTCTAAAACCAAACCAAAACTGGAGATCTTATCTAGTTTCTGCTTTGCCAAAAACATCAAAATTACTCTTACTGCCTTCTATGAAATAACCTTACATTACACCATCACCTCAAAATTCTCACATCTTAGACCAAGAGATAAGCACTCCAAAATTCTCACACCTTAGACCAAGAGATAACCTCACACCTGCCTATGCATATCTCAAGCCACTGCCACCTATGACCCTGGTATTTCAATTTGTAAGATTTTATGTTTTTTAAGGGAATGTTGCAAAAGTAAACAAACCTGGTGATTCAGTTACAAGTCCAAAGACAGGAAAAATCCATTGACACAGAAATGGGTCTTATAACAAGTAGGATATGGGTTTAAATCTATTTGTTTTCTGGCTTCTTATGAGTCTGGTTCATGGTATGCTTAGCAGATAACATCACAGTTCACTGAATAAATCAGTCAAAACATTCTGTTGGCCTCAGAATTCTCTTTAAAGGGCCAAAGGCTCCTGCCTAAAAGGTCGCCAACTGATTGCTAATTCCAGCTGCACGATTTCTATGACTCCTTAACGTACCACCACCTGCTGAAGATGTGCCAAAGTAGGTCAAAATAACAGGAATCCAGGTTAAGTCATCCTACCTCACCAGGCAAAGGAACCTATTCCTGTTGGTTCTTTCCATTAGCTTAGCTTTTTTTTTTTTCTTTGAAGATCAGTTACTATTCATTGAATATTAGACCATGTCATTTAAGAAATTTTCCCTAACCAAATTGTTTGGAGTCATGGCAAAAAAATTGGAAATAACTTGTAACTTTAAACCCTGAAAATACTTTGGCTTTCCTCTAAATTAAGCCATAGAGGACTAAGATGACAGCATGTCCATAGCCACAGGAACAGACTGGTGACACCAAACATTTCTTGGTGCACAGATCATTTTGGTGGGTGAGGCTGGTTAAGAGGATTATCCCACAGCCCAGATCCCCACTCCACCTCTGCCCTGTTTCCCACTCCACAAAGTCTCCCTGGAATTAACAAGGACAACGGAGTTCTGGGCAAGAGACCAGGGAAGGGTCTGCTTTTCATTAAAAATCACAAACAAATTATTTAGACTTACCAGAAGCAGAAATGGAGATGTCAGATTAATCATTTTAAGACTATAAGATCTTGAAGGATTAGTGACCAACTCCTAGAAGAAAAATCCTACTGGGTTCTCCACCGCCAATTCCCAGGACATAGCCCAGGACATCCAGACAACACATACGGCAAGTTCTAAGCCTTCAGATTCATCACAGATGTATTTCTGGATTGCAGGTCAATGGTAATTTTTTAAAAATTCTCTTTGATAATGCTTTTCTAAGACAATCAGTTCAGCCAGACATAGGAATGACCAGACAAATGACTGGAATGGTTTTTCCTGACTCCATATCTAAACGCATGTTTTTAAAACTTGTTTAGTATAGAACTGTTTCCATTCTTAGTTATAATATATAACATCAGCTAGAGAATGGACAACAATATGGGCTGATAGCTGAAGCACAGCTGTCTTCTCTGTTCCCAAGGGGGGAAAGCAGGAGCTGGTAGCTATTTCTTCGTTGGACAGGGAAATATAGAAAAAGGCAGCAGAGCCTTGAGGTTATTAAGTAATTGTGAGACATGAGGAGAAGGAGTGCTCTGGACCAAGCTTCGAGACCGTCAGATTTATTTTAAGAAGGTCTGACATCTAAGCATCAATTCACAGACTAAAACACCTAATAAATGTCATTTTTTTTCCCCAGCAAAAGAAAATGTATATCTTGAGGGTTTACCTTGAAGCTATCTATTTTTATGTAAGTCATGCTCTAGGGGTGAGGTCAGAACTCCAGAGCCATGAAAAGACAGCAAAATAAGATTCACGACACTGTCCCTCCTATTCCATTTTCAGTTTCTGCTCCTATAATCCAAGGAGCCTCTTTCGCCTGCAAACATTTCAGATGACATCCCACGACTGCCCTGCACATCCTCCTCTCTGCTAGCCAGCGTTTGGCAATGTGTGTCTCTGTCACTGAGGAGAGCTTGAGCGAGTGCGACACTATCGTTGGGATAAGTGACTTTTTCTAATTTGCAGTAAAAGTGCACCATTCACACACTTTGGTACTCGGGGACGGTAGGGTTTTGAAATCCACTTCACAAGTGATGGCAGCACCATTCACATCAGGTGGAAACACACACTCTGACTGCTAACAGCTGCTTACAGGCACAGCTTTCTGTCATGGCCGGAGCTCAGAAGAGCAGGTCCTTTCTAACGTCCATGGCTGCTACCATCTTACATCATTGCACGCAAGCGCACACACACACACACACACACACACACACACACACACACACACACGTCCCACATGTTCGCACACAGATCTCTTCAGCTATAAGTCCTACCACCACTTGCTGGGAAGCTGCATGACTAGGCACTAAGGATGCAAAGACGGTATCCAGAACCCACTAGCCCGCTTCGTCTTGTTACCTGAGCTTCACTGTATGTGAACTAAGGATGATAGAGGACACTCTTCTAACAGGAGATTAGGGATTGCCAAATTGGTGGAGCAGAAGGACGCGGTGCTCGCCCTCTCCCACGAATATGACAAAAACTACATCTACACACAGAACAATTCGCACATAATATCTACTGAACTTTGGCAGAGTATCTCTTACTATTGGAACTACAAGATATACAACAAGTTTCTACTGTATAGCACAGGGAACTATATTCAGTATCTTGTAGTAATTTATAATGAAAAAGAATATGAAAACAAATATATGTATGTTTATGTATAGACTGAAACATTAGGCTGTACACCAGAAATTGACACAACATGGTAAACTGAAGACACTTCAATAAAAAATAAGATAAAAATAAAAAGAGAAGAAAGAAAAGAACAACTTTGAAGGTCAAGTGGAGAGACTCACTTTGCAAGCTCTAGAGGCTGGGGTTGAATCCCTGGCCTGCCACTTTCTAGCTGTGTGAACCAGGGCAGCTTTCCTAATCTCTTTGCACCTTATTTTCCTCGCCTTTAAAATGATCCCTACCTCCTTACAATAGAGTAACGAAGCACCTGTAGAATCTGTGCCTAGCACGTAGTACGTGCTCAGTAAACGTTAGCAGCAGCAGCAGCAGCAGCAGCATCATCATCATCATCATCATCATCATCATCATCATCATCATCACCATCATCATCATCACTCCTCTTTCTTTCAAGGACAGCAGTATTCAGCAAGGGCTGCTACCGAAGCTGAGGGAACGAGCAGAGGAATGAAGAGGGAAGGGTCATCATATTCCTTTCAGAGACAGACATGGAGTCCGGCAGCTTTATTTCTAATGCACGGGCATAATATGAGAGGTAACATTAAGCAGGTACAACGCATGGTGGAAAGAAGCCACTAGGATTAAGTCAGCCACCCACTTTCCAGGTAGAGCCCACAGCAAGGCTGGCACCTTGAAGAGGTAGTGAGCAGAGGAAGCGGGAGAGAGGCTTCTAAGAGTGGTGTGGTGAAGCACGGAAAGGGCCCAGCTACAGGGGTAGGAGGCCTCTAAAATGACCGGCTAACCAGTGACATTTACCGGTCACCTGGGAAGCTCCGCAACCATCTTTCTCCAGGGCTCCGCCTCCCCCACAGGGGAGAGTGCAGACACTCCCTGTCTTGCGTGTAGAGTTGCACTACGTAATCTTCCAGATCCGGTCCTCCTATATGCCTCTGCGACTTGATGAGAATGAGTTGATCTGCCATTTCCCCAACAGCTGGGACATTTTTTGATGGCCAAACCCAGCAGGTGGCACCTAGTAGGGAAAAGCAGTCTTCGAATGTGGAAGAGAAGCCCACCTCACAACCAATTTGTCCGTTTCCATCGCACTTTGGTTTAGAAAAGGAAATGTTCTCCTCAAGGTCCGGAGTGAAAGTTCTGGCAGAGCACCCACTGGAGCTAGGACATTCTGTTTCTACATACCTGCCCCCTCCCTTCTGTTTGCTACTATCAATCAAAGAGAATTCCTTTCAAAACCACATCCTGCCACATAGAAGAGACAGGGCAACACGAGACTAACATGGTGTGGATGGAAAATAATGTTCTTTTTTTTTTTTTTTCCCTTCAGGGTAAACAATTTCAGTCGCATGTGCTGGGACAGAATCAGGTTGTTTTTATTTTTCTGTCTCTCTTCGAAGGCCACTGATAGGTGTGCTTTTGCTTTAAATCCGTAGAGGCAAAGCCCACGGCAGGCAGCATCAGAAATTCAAATCAGTTTCCCACGGTTCTTTGTTTTCCAGAACAAAACTTTCTCCATCAGTGAAGCATTTTCGGACCTCAAACTACACAGTTCCCAGCTATAACTGTTTAAGCCCTATGTGTCAAGGGTCAAGTCCAAGGCCATGTCAGGGACCATTAGGACATTGGAAAGTAACTTCTGAGGCAAGGTCTGGTGGTAACACAAAAGTGTATTCAGTAAACAAGAGCCTTCCCCGTGAGACGTTGGGGTGGCTGGAGTCAGTCCAGTGCTCCAGGAAAATCAACCTAACTAGTCACCTTGACCTGCCCTGGTTCTGCCTTCCCTGTTATTCAAAAGGACTCAAAGCAGTCACTGAAAGTAAGCCCAAAATTGGAACTCAAAAAAAAAAAAAAATTAAGGCTTAGAGAAAAATTATTTGAACAAGTGTTCAGACTTTGAAATTGAAATTCTGGATGCGACAGAATTTTTTTCGGTGCATAACCTTGGTATGCTTGTCTGAAAAGAATCAGTAACACCTCAAACACACCCACCAGTAAACAGAAGGATGGCTAGCACGTGTGAGGAATTAGTATTCATTTGAAACATCCTTTAAAATCCATCAGAAGAATAAGCTTGGCCAGTCCTTCCCCTGCCCCACCCTCTAAAGTGAACAAACAGTATTTCTATTGAAGACAATTTCCTGTTCTTGGAATCAGCTTTTTGAGTTGTCAGTCAGACAAGAAGAGCTGATTAATTTATCATAGAATTGACCATTGTTGGTGTCAAGGCAGGTAACTCGACCAGAGAAAGCAGTCCATTTCAAAATGTTTCCTGAGAGTGAAGGACTCTGTCTGTGGAGCTAAACAGCACTCAAGAGGTGCATTTTATTGCCCAGTGAGACAGCACAGCGCGTTTTAAAGCAAACTTATTATGTTCCTTTCTGTCCTCACTTCCTTTCTTTCTTGACTTTCTGGACATTACTAATTCATTTCAAAGAATGCTTTCTTGGGGCATCATTTTACAAATATTCTTTGAGAACCTATACAGAAGTTCAGGGCACTTTGTAAAAACATAATGTCATCAATAAGGCAGGGAGTTCTCAGGCACAGGGAGAGCAATGTTTTAAAAAGATCTGTGTAACTTTCATACGGTGTCACTCCAGGAGCTTTTCCTTAAAGGGACCTTAACGAAGAGATTAAAATGGAGGAAACCGAACTTTGAAAGTGGTGCTCAGGCTGCCTTCTGTCCAACCTATGTCAGGGGGTCAAAGAGCCCCTCAGTCCCACCGGACACCACGATGTCTCACTCCTCTCCTAAGCTGACAGATAGCTGTGACTTCTCCATCCCTGCTGACTTTGCCAGGCCCACGTTTTATTCAACTACAATCGAAAGAAGAAGAGCAAGAAAGGACGATAAGGGAGAAAGCCGAAAACCCCGAGGGTCAACGGACTTGCTTCCTGAACTCACGATGTATTTCAGTATTCTAGGAATTTAAGTTCATATTGTCATTTGAATTACTGTTTGGTGGGTCTGTTGAGAGAGTAATTGCTAAACTGGGAGGGACTAGTCACAAAGACTTTAACGATGGGTATAAACGGCCAGTGGGCCAAGGGTTTGCGACCGCGAGTGGCAGGCCTAAGAACGGTTTCCACAGGACTGCTGCGGCTTGCTTGACACCAGTGTGGCTACCTTTCCCCATCTGCAGCAAGTCAAAACAACCCCTAGGAGAAAGGCACAGGGACAAGAGGACGGGGAGCATTTCATAAGCCTTGTAACAATGAACTGGTAAGAAAGCCCGTTTTATACCCCCAAACACACCAAACTACAAAACAGGGTAAAGCATGGGTAGTCTCCAAAGGAGAAGACTTCAAGGCTACAACTCATATGCCCATCAAATCCCCCAGCGTGCCCTTGCCTCGAACCCCGGGCTGAGGAGCTGAGGTTTGCCCAGCCTGGAACCAGGGATGCTGCACTGTCTGCAGTCAAAGCCCTGAGCTGCCCCATGAACACACTCTGCTCTTCCTCTTCAGTGACTTCTGAACTGGTGGCTGAAGTCAGAAATTCTCCCGTGATCACCATCAGACCATGACAATGAACGTCACCATTCCTGGTCCCCTTGGGCAGGAGTTTCCCTATTCTTTTCCCTCCGTTCAGCCTCCCACACTCACTGTTTACTGTTTGGTTTTCTTAGGGAAGTAGAAATTCTGACATAGTTGAACATGTCTACAATCGGGGAGAGGTGCTCTGGGTCCTGGACACATCCTGTACGTGTGGAGATGCTTCTGGTCTGTGGGAGAGGATGGTCTTTGACTGTCCTTTGTCTTTGTTGTGGCCATTATCTGCCGTATTAATTTTCTGGAAGAAGAAAATGAGTGGCCAATATTTTCTTCCAGCCAAATCCCTGGGACCAGCCGCTCCCCCAAAGGGGGGATGGGTCTCCAAAGCCGTGATGTCATTGCCGCAAATGACGCTGAACTCCTTTTGCACCTGCTCCCAGTGCTGGTGAGATGAGATGCGAGAGACAAGTTTGCCACTCTCTAGGCACTTTTTTTTTTTTATTAAAAGAAAACAGCCTTGCCTAGTTTCTTCTCTATTCATCCCATTAATTATTGACTGTTTTCAAAAACCAGATTCATCTTTGCAGGAGAACAATGGCCACGATGGGGAACATGGAAACTTTGCTAAAGGAGATGAAAGCAGTTCCAGGAGAGGAATCACATCTTAGTTTCCGGCCGTGACAGAGTCTTTGGCAAAGACGTTTCCCCTACCCGGTTGACTGCTTTGAAGGGGCAACGTTCACGTGGAAGCACACCTTCTAATACATTTGTTAAAATAAAATCAGCCTCATCACCTAATAATGAAAATGACTTTGGGAGGAACCTCTGAGCCTCCTGTTTCACTCTCCTTACACCACGGTTCGGTCAGCGTGGACCTGGTGGAAATTCTGATTGCATGACCCACCCCTGCTGCATTAAAACATGCGTTCTGATGTCATGCTCTGAAATAAACTAAGCTGTTTGCGACAACTACCTACACACAAATGAGAAAATTATATGACAAGGGGCCTGAGACAGCCTGCCGCTGGGACACAGGTTATTACTGCCAGCCGTCGTCGGCATGGTTTCTGGTTTCGCAGTAAAAGAAGACGACTTGAAAGGACTCAGTGGTTTTTCTGCTCTTCTGAAATGAAAACATTCAGTGAGCGCATAGCATTGGGTTGTCATTAATGTCAGTCATGCGAAAACACTGTCTCCACGAACACTGCAGTCACTCCCTCCTCCAGACCATGACTTTCCACTCTCTGGCATTTTGGGCACTGGGCTGGTCCTTTTCCAAAAGAGGATCTTTGGGCAATCCGTTCTAGGGACTCAAACAAATACAGCACTCTTAAATGAACAGGTGGCCTGAATTTGCTACAGTTAGCCCATAATTTCCACGAGAGAACGTGTTCCTTTCTGAGAAATATTGCAAATAAGGAAATCCTCAAACTTTGGAGGGCAAGAAGTATATAAATACTATAATTATACCTAAAGGTACCCAGGGTTGATTCAAAATAATGTAGTGGATAAAAATACACAAAATAATGTAGTGCATTTAAAAAGTAGCTTTACATTGCTCCTGCGGACGTTCTTCATGAAGTTCAGTGTCTCACTTCTGAAAACAGAAAAGACTCTGGCCTTCTCGATATATCTGAGGAGTGAGGAATTAAGCATGTTGTGTTGGTGGAATTAAAAGTCCATTAAAAAAGTTGCCTTTTTTTTTTTTTTTTTTTGCTCTATACAATCAAGCGGGGCACAAGAGAGAAGAAAATAAAGCTTTTTTCTTAGGTTGGGAGTGTTAGGAAGTGGTATTCGTGATCGTATCTATTTTGCTTTTGTTATTTTCCTCCCCTCATGGGTTGCCCATGAATTAATTTAAGAAACAAGCAAAGCTTCAGGGGAACAGGCTAAATATAAAACAGTATATGCTCTATTCTTTGCTTTCAAAACTCTAAGAGGGAGCTACTGAACTTTGGATAAGAAAAAATTTCATAATTTCCCAGGATATCACATATGTGTCATACTTGCTGAAGTGGTAGTATCCTGTTTTTAATATCACTTTTCTTTTTTTTATTGCAATGAGTTTTAGACAGCCAAGGTGAATTTTCACCAAGAGATTGCCTGTGTGGTGGGGGTGGGACATCTGGTGATACTTTTATGGTAACTTCTTTTATTTCACTCGTTTTCTCTGCTTTCAAATTATAAATTGAAACTACAATGTCACTCTCCATCCTCCGCACCTCCTTTCTAATCTACAAAGGAAACAAAAATTTATATTGTATTATTTGTATTGGGAAACAGCCGCAAATGGGACCCCAGAGTTTTTTAAGTTTTGCTTTGTAAGTGTCTGATTTTCTTAAAGCCTTCGATGAAATCACAAGGACAACGTAGCTCATTTCATAAAATAAAACATAAGTGATATTTGAAAACTCAGTGGACAAAGAATGTAACTGTTTATAATTTGAGCTGCTTTTGCCCTGGTAAAAAGTACAGAACACATAAGGCTTGAAATCTGGATGGGCATTTTAACGTTTTAAAACTCACAACACAGTCATTTCAAAGAATAATGTTTAAAGCCTAAGAATTTATAATCTTTGTATCAACGGTTTCCTCAGTCAGTGCTCACCAAAAAGACATTAAAATGTTTGTTTTACTATAGAATCATATCTGGAAAATATCAATAGAAGTGCCATTAGTTATCCATCCATCTGATTTGGACATTAAAAAGATTGAAGTGCATAATAAGCTTTCACTGGAAAAGAATGAATTTTTTTCATGTTGTTTGTTTTCCTCAAGGACAGTCAAAAAAAGATGTAAATGAAGGTATATATTATCATGTAAATGGTGACTCTCAAAAGAGATGAAGAAGGAATCTCAATTAAGCCATCTTAATTCTGAAATAATAACAGTTCAAGCTATGAATGGCTGAATTCACACCTCAAAATTACACCCAATATACTGGCTTACAAAAATAAGTTTTCAATCATGTGACATCCTTACCACACTTACAGAAAACAAAAGAAGCACTTGGCAGAAACATGCTGGTTTTGCTACTCTTTTTGCTCACTTAGTTTGGGCAGAAGATTCGCGGTGTGGACCATGTGTTTCTCATCACACTCAACCAACACCTTTACAAGAAGTCAAGACAGAGACGAATTCAGTCGCATCTGTTCACCTTTCAGACTTCTGCAAGGAGATGTCTCAGGAGTCCATAAGTGGCATCACTTAAGTGCTAACTACAGCTGTACAAGGAATACGCAGTGCATGACCACAGCCACGCAGAAGAGATCTGTGCACATTTATTTTTTCAGCACCTGGAAATTATTGGTAAGAGTGATTCAGTTCCCTTGCCTGTTGTCTTGATAATCTCTTATCTTTTAAGCAAAAGGAAACGCATACTGCACAGCAGCTTTACCACTCTGACCTCGATAGGGAGTAAGATGACAGACGCCGAGGAAGCAGAAGCCGGTCACTTACACCCGGAAGTGATTTTGATGCTTTGGCTGGTTCTGACCTCTGCTCAGTTCCTGCAGCTTGGTCAGCAGATGTGGTGGCTTACCTAAAATGTGCTGTTTCTAAGGCTGAAGATACTGAGGGTAGTTTGGGCGTATGAAGACTCCTCTTTGTTCCCCTTTCATTAACAATCTGAAATACAGTCCGTTCACACTAACCGGCCTCAGGAAGGGAAGTTAGAAAACCTCGAGGAAATCCTCCCACTGCCCTTGCAGGGATACCTCTCTGGCCCCTTCCCTGTCTGAAACTCCTTCTCTAGGTTAGACTGTAAAGTCTGATTCGCCTCTCGTGAATCACAGCTTTTGTTTTCTTTAGCATGTTCTAAAAAGCTAAACCGAACCTTTCACATCACAGAACTCCAGGCCTGTAAAAATCCCTGCGATGACCCCACCCAGCCTGTGACTTCCGCCAAGGCACCTGGCGCTTGGAGAGGTAAAATGATTGTCCTGAGGTGACCAACCTAGGGGGAGACCATGGAGACATTTTCACCCACATCAGCTCCCTCTCCTGCCATCTTTTCAACTAGGTTTGCCCCCACCTCCCCATTTCACACGTGAGAAAACAGAACCAGAATCGACAAAAATCGCTGCCTTGGGAGGAGTGAGTGAGCAGGTTAGTTTCTCAGAGGGGTGGCTCGTTGACATCTTCGCAGCCGCAGGGGCCCTGACCTTGGTGACACAAAACGCAGCACGGCCCATGGCTCACAGCAGTGGTGTTGGGGAAAGGCAGGGAGCTTTGGCATCACGGGCAGAACACTGGGCAGCTGGGGGTGGAGAGGGTCATCAGGAAGACAAGGTTCCGGCAGATTGGGAAGATGATGGTGGTGCCAAAGAGGAAGATGATATTGAAATAAAATTGTGTCCACTTGGCATTCTTCCCCAGTCCCAGTCCTGGCCACAGTGCACTGCAGACATATCTAGAGACACAGAAATTTAGCCTGCCTTTTAAAGTCTCCCTCAATATATGTCCTAGGGTCCACAGGAAATAAAAAACCAGAGGCACCCCTGGCCTTCTACCCCCAAGTCATCTGCTATTGTCATACTTGGATTGATTCTTCATTCTTTATCACTCCCTGGAACGCTACGTAATTATCAGCTGTCTCCACACATTGAGAATGGAAGGTATATAGCCAGGGATCAGTCTTTGCTCCTCATCCGATATCCCCAGCACCTAGCTCAGTGCCTGACACACAGCAGGTGCTCTAAAGGCATGAATAAATTAGGGAATCCTATCACGTGCTTCTAGCAAGTAATCTCTGTCACCCCAGAGGGAACAAAAGGGTTGTTAGCACTACCCGAGACAGCCCTAGGCATTTCCTTAGAACCAAAATAAATGAATGGATTCTCAATTTATCATAAAATGCAACAAACACAAATTGCTTAGGACAAGCATTCTTTTCTGAACTCCATTTACTAGAACCTGCAACCCAAAGATGCCAAAGGAATTCATAGGAATGGGGGTAAAAAAGGCAGGGGCTGGGGGTGGAGGCAAGGGGACTCTCATGAATGAGAAATGCAGTGATACTCTTCTGACACAGAGGGCTGGTCCCCAAGTGCCCAGCACATGGGTGCCCTGGGTAGGCTGTTAGATGTCAAAAAGTAGCTTTAGAGATAGAGAGATCCGGGTGCAAAAGCTGAGCCGGCCACTCATCAGCTCAGTGATCACAGGCAAGTTGTTTGGCTTCTCTGATCCTCTGGTAATTCACACCACAGAGATAAGAGTAACTATTTCACAGGGTTGTCAGGAGGCTCAGTGCAAGAAGACAGCTGAGCAACTTGCAACGTGCCTGGCACACAATGGTAGCCCTATTACTATTATTATCTGAGCTATTGGTGTTTTTATCTGATCTCAGATAATACTCAATAATCAAAGTTAATCTCCATCTGCTTTTCTGAACCAGGCATTACTGCTTTATCCTGGGATTACTATAAGGTCGAGGTGGCAAGTGGGTTTCAGCTCATTGTCCAAGTCAGATAGATTTCTAATGGATGCTTGGGATGTTGGCTGAGGTGCCCTGAGCTGTGGTGGATGGCAATGTCTGCCAAGGGTGTGGGGCCAGGCTCGCTGGTTCTAATATTAGAATCGGCAAGCCGCTGCCAGTGTCACAGAGACTAAGAGCTATGTTAATATCACACAACAAAGCATAAGAAACGGAAAGGACAGGCCAAGAGTCGGTGGTCTGGGTTCTAGTCCTGGCTCTGCAACTAACTGGCTAAATGTCCTAGTGACTTCTCCATAAAGTCCCCTCCTACTCAGATCCTGTGATTTGCCAATATCGGTTTTAAAAATGTAAGTGAAAAATATATAGGGCAGGGCCTGGCCTACAGGAAGTCCTTGATGGTTATTTGTTGAGATCATTTGCAAGAAAAATAAAAGCCCAAGGCTCTCATTCAGAAGTGCAACAGTTAAATATTTTCTGTCCTCATTCAAGAAGTTTGACTCTTCCTACCAATGAGGAATATATTTGAAAGGAGAAAAAAAAAATACAATATTTTTGGCACTAAAAAAAAGAAAGATCAGCTAATGCTTACGGATGCTCCAAGAAAGACAAGGCTGTTGAGAATATGGCAGCTCTTTAATAACCAAGGCACCATTTAAAAATAGCTAGAATTAATTACGGAGCTAATGACCCATTGAAAGGCTTATTTAAATACCAAAGCCGGCATTGAACAATCATGGAAAATATGGTTTAAAAGGGTTTGAGAGAGCAGAAACCAGGAACAGCGATTGAAACAATCAACACATTATATCCCAGAACACTAGCTACTTTGGTGAGAAACATTCGGGATGCGAACATCTCAGGGGAGTTCTCAGACTGGGTAAGAGAAGCCACTAGGATCAAGAAGAGAAAGACAAGAAGATGACATGCACAGTCACCTGCTTAGCAAAGAAAGGGATCTATTCAGCATTTACCCCGAGAGGACAGTCCTTCCCAAACAGCTTGCCTCCATCACCGCCCCCACCCTCTACTTTGCTGACATCCCTACCCACCTTTAATGTGCCATAGGACAAAATGAAAATCTCCAGAGAGGGAAACAATTTTAATGTGTCTCTGTGGCTACTTTAGAGCTGCATTACCTCCGCCAGCTTCCTGTGTCTCCGTCCTCTGTGTCTCGCATCCACACCATCATAAGCCAAAGAGATGGTGATAACCTTCTTCGGGGTGCCCTACTTGCCAGCAAAAGTGATACCACTGCACTTCTCAGCATCTCTCTGTACCAAAATGGCCTTTCTGCACGTCAGTATCCCGGGAGCAGGCTGGGTGGCCAGAGCTGGCAGAGTTTCATTACTTCATTCATGCCCATTTATTAAATGCATTACTCTTACCCTTATTTACTACAGCCCAGCCGTCCTTGGAGTTGGCTTGCTAACTTAAAAGTGCAGCGGATTCAAAAGCTTCCAAAGCCCTTGAGATTTCAAGGTGGAGATGTGGGGATGGGAGTGAGCCACTCTTGACGTATATTGGTTTCAAGGAGCAAATATAAATTTTAGTATAAATTGCTGCTCACAATATCGCTTTTAAACTAGCAATTACTTATACTGTACCACTCGAGGAACCCTGTAATTATTCCGAAAGCACTTGCCAACGTCTGCCCTGTTTCATAATTGCCAACACAGCCTTGTTCAAAAGAATTAGTGGCTATGTTTAAATTCTGTTTGGTGTTAGGTTACTGCTTGAAACAAGAAGTGATTGCACGATGTTGGGATATTCAAGCAGAATGGGGCCAGTAAAGGAAAAAGAAATTGTGTTGCATATTCACAGGTGCGAAGAGAGGGGTGGTGATGATTGGCTGGATACTCACATTGCTTGACGTTTGTTTCTGCTTCTTTTCTAAGAAATACTGTCATCTGTTGAGCAAAATGACTTTAAGGAAACTTTAAAAAAAGTGTTTCAAGTGGTAGTTATTTGAAAGAAGAACGATAACCCACTTCTTCATCTGCCCCTGTTCCACCTGCCCAGAAAACATTTTTCCACTTCTGGCCTTTACGTTAAGTGAATCTGGGTGGTGACTGTGGAACCACAGCTTACACATCTCGAAACACCCATCTGGGGAGGTCACTTGACTTCACTGACCTATTTTCTGCCATTTCTTTCTGTTCCACAAGTCTCCCCCACTGGAAAGGGGGGGGTGTCCCTGTACGTTCCAAAGAAGCATAGACAACAGAGGGATTTTGTATTATCTGTAATGAAAGCTGTTAGAGCATCTGGTAACTCGGGTGAATGTTTGGGGAAAGAATGGGATCCCTCGTGGGTGTGTCTCGCCTTTATTTCATGCTCTCTCTTCTTTAGACCCATCTGAGTGTGGATGGGGTGGCAGGTGCCCTGAGTTCCCTATCCATCCCTGTATGAAATCGATCCTCCAAACTGAAGGTGCTGTGGAGAGCTTCATGGAGAGGAACACGGAGGAAAACTTCTGAATTTTAACCATTTGTTTTCGCCTCTTCCCATGCCCCTTCTCTTTCATGAGCACATCACACAAAGATAAAGAACTAAAGCGGACTTCAAAAAACAAGTTTTGCGTTACTTATCTAAGTATTTCAGGGAAATGTTTTTCCTGCTCTGAGGATCCAGGCCGTCGTCTTAGATCTGTCTACTCTATAGGTGAAGACGTTGCCACTGACTACCGCCCACTACACTTCTGAGGAGGCGGGGTGGGTGATAGTGGCTGTGGGTCACGAGCCAAATCAGCATCCACGAACCCACTGGCCACTGATGAGGTCCTCGGTGCCTGGAAGTTCATGGTTTCCCTTCTCTACCTCTCATTTTCGGCTCTACTGGAAACTCCACATTTGATTCAAACCTCACTTCCTCCTACAAGCCTTCTAAAATGAAGAAACCTCGCAAATTACAATGGCTATTTACCCCCACCATTCATGGATCCAGTCTGAACTTCCTTATCTTCCTTTTGTGAATACATTGCCTCCCCATCTTTCCTCTAGGAACATTTGTATGTCCACCCTAGTTCAGTGACAAATGACAAGGAAGAGATTTATTGGAGCGTATATTTCTGCATTATCTCCAGAGGTGTGAACATCCCCAAATGCTCGAACAGCAGTTTTAAGTACCCCATAAATACCCTTTTAATCGCCAACTCCGACTCTCCGATTTAATCCCACTGTCACTGGATATCTTTTTCTCCTTTTGTTCTAAAGAAATTCCTCCTCCTTCTCCTTGCTGGCAGGAATAATTTTCTGCTTCCTATATTCCTTCTGTCCAGTACTCTCTGATTCTGTGAAGGCTGAACTTCAAGTTGCCAGGAAAGAATCTGTGTTATTCCTCTATAGTTCATACATAAAATTAACTCGCTTTCTTAAGTAAGATCTAAATTGCACACACCTGTCATGGTTCACCGGGAACTAGAGCGTGGGGCTTTTTGGCCCTAGAAGAGGATGTGTAAGATGTGGTTTGGCCTTCATTTGGAATCAGCAAAAATCACAGGGGTCGTGGTTACATGACAGGAAGGGCCAGGGTAGTGAACGCCAGTGTTTGGCGAAGTTACTTTGTACTATTATGTAACGAAGCACAAGCTCAGCCTGGCTTGAGTTTAAATCACCAGAGGCAACTGTTACAAACTCTGGGAGGGGAGGATAAACAGGAAATTCTGTCCTTGGTCCTCCAGTTGGCCAAGCCCACCATGCACCGGGAGCATGTTCCCCTGGGCTGCAAGAGAAACATCTTGCAAATTGGAAACAAACAGAAGTCATTTTCTAGACAGTTCTCTCAAAGAATTCAAGGAAGTAAATTCCCCTGACTTCAGAAACCTTTGTGCCCAGTGTGCATTTTAGAGCATCCCCAGAGCAAGCAGCAGTCTCAGCTGATGAGAGCCTTACTAAGTAACTTGGGATAGATCGATCTTCTAATAGCTGGAGTTTTATCTAAACAAGCACATCAAAACAAAGCAGGTAGTTATTGTAAATCCTTTCTCACGGAATATTTCTAAAATCATGACAAATTTCTCCCCTTCTTAGACTATTTGGAGCATCATTTACTCTTTCCTGATGATGAAGTATCCTTACAAAATTTATTGAAGGGGGAAGGAAGGGATAAACTGGGAGTTCGAGACTTGCAGATACTAATGACTATGTATAAAATAGATAAACAACAAGTTTATACTGTGTAGCACAGGGAACTATATTCAATATCTTGCAGTAACTTACGGTTAAAAGTAACATGAAAACGAATATATGTATGTTCCTATGTGACTGAGGCACTGTGCTATACACCAGAAATTGACACAACATTGTAAACTGGCTACACTTCAATAAAAATATATTAAAACTTATCGGAAATGTATCGAAGCAGCACAAAATTACTTTATATGCTGTAATACTCCCAAGGCCTTCTCATTTTGCCCCAAAGCTAAATGCCCTAGTCTCCTGTTCTTTTGTACAGATTTCCCCCCTTTATCAGTCCTTCCCCTTCCATCTGTAGCCGTATCTACATATCATGAGGTTCTCCTTCTACTTACAATTATATTTCATTTAGAATTAGCTGTGTGCTTGGAACCTAACCAGATAACCAGACTTGTCAGAGGATCTGTATAAAAGCCAATTACAATTAGGATGTATTGGGTCTACAGGGGTTTCCTCTGAGTCAAGTGCATGAGCTGTCTGTCGTGCTTGAACTTTGGGACTCTGTTTTGGCAACCCAACAGCCTGTTTGCTTACTTCCTAAGTCCTCAGATGGTTCCTGATAGAAGAGGTTGCAAGAGGACAGATTTATCATGGGTGAGGTACTGCAGTAGCAGGAAGACAACAAAAGGCACTGTAAGACCACGTTCCTCAAGTGACCCAGAAAGTGTGTTTAGAGAGCACGCAGTCACCTTTCTTTTGTTTGCATCATGGCTTGACAATTACCGAAAGCACATTCAGTTTGAGAAAGTTTCTGAACCTCATCTCGATGTCTTCAAGTAGATAGGTTTCAAGGAATAGAAAATTGATTTAATATAACTTCAACAAGACAAATTTTATGCTCCAAAAAAAATTCTAAGCCAAATACGTATACTTGATAAATTCTGCCTACTGTCTTTTTTTCTTTGTTATAAACAGCCAGAAGGTACTATAGTTGGTTGACCTTTCTTAAGGGATTAACTGAAGTTATAACAAGAAGTCTGTGAACAATCTGAATTTGTGGTTTTAGCTCATTTTGGACCACAGCACCCCATCGTGTGTAGTTCATATCTGGCAAAGTGAGAAGTTTATCCGAGCAAGTCTTTACTTTGTTTCCTATGAGACTGTATTAAATTCAGATCTCTCCAGAGAATCTGACTTGCTGTTTAAAGAGATTTAGGTTGAAAGTGATTATATGGCCACAAAATGCAATCTGGCTGTATAGTAAAATGTACATCACTTAAAAAAAATACTGAGGAACAAGAGTCCTTTTTAAATTTTTTTTTCTTTTTTCTTTTTTTCCTGTTTTATTTTTGTTTTCAAGAGTGCTTTCTGAAATAGCCAAAATCCTGTGACATAACCAGGGTCAACTTGCCCCAGTCACACCCTTATTTCATTAACATGGGAACTGAGCTGCCATTCCATTTTTTTTTTTAATGGTTATGCTTAATAACTGTATTCAAGTAGTTAACTTCCATCTAATGTGGCTGCTCTAGCAATTTGTTAATTTGCCCTTCGCATCAGCTGCTAACATTTAACTGGAATTTTAGGCTAAATTCTTTTTCCTATTTAAAAATTACACAGGCTTATTGAACGAATTTAGAAAATACAGGAAAGTATAAAAAAAAAAGTATTCACAGATTTCACTCCTGGAGACAAGGTTTTAAATACGTACGTGTCTTTACACACACATCTTCATATACACATATTTTGGTGGTGATGTTTTAAATACAAGTGCTTCTATACAGGGCAAGTTTTAATTTGTATTTTTTGATATTAGAAAATGCAAATATTTATAAGTAATTGAGACATAATTGTGATTGTGATAAGGAAATAATGAAGAAAAATTTAAACTCTTTAACTTTGAAACGAAAGGAAGAATTTCACCCAGTGTTGTAGATTCAGGAAGACTTGAGGAAGATTGTTTAACCACAAGATTGCTCCCAAGTTTTTGGACCCCTTTCCATAATGTAATAGATCCCAAATTGTAAAATACCAATGCATTTCCAAAGGGGTCAAGAAAAACAAAAGGAAAATCAATGTCAATCTAAAACTATGTCTGTATAAGTTGAAATTCTCTCAAAGTGAACACAGAGTCAGCCTCCCAGAGCAAAACTAAAATGAGGCGAATATTCAGATATTCAGACAAAAATCCCTGTTACTAAAACAAATCACAAAACTTGCTTAGCACCTACTCTGTACAGAATTCTGACTGCAAATACCAGCTATGCTGGACAACTTTCCATCCCTTTGTGCTTCTTTATCTAACTGGATAGATCTGCCGTTTCCACGTGGGGTTCCACTTCTTGTTGTCTGGCTGAAGTGTGCGTTTATTCCAGTGGAGAGAGGATATTAAACAGGCTTTGATCTCGAAGGTATCTCACGTCACATCAAAATGAAGTCTACCCTGTGCATTTGGGGAAGACTCACGGGACTTTAGTCCTTGTGTATATTTTCATCTATTGGGGCGCTGAAGAACACTCAGGGTTCCTGGTCTGCCACTTACATAAACAGAGCTCAGGAAAACTTCCTGGAGCCTCGAGGATCTTCCCCCTCACCTCACCTCATGATGTCCTAATGAGACAGCACAGTGCTTAGGGCGGAGGGGGCCCTCAGTAAACGGTAGCTCTTATTGTAAACCCAGAGTCTGTTAGGAAACGGCTCTGCAGAGGTTCAAACCGTGGCTTTTCCTGTGTGGCGACATCACAGACATTGTTTGTCAGGACACAGGTTTCAGGTCACTCTGAGCTGTTACCGGGAACTTTGTTCCAACACAGCAAGTACACACACTGGTCACCACGGCGTATATAGTGACAGAAGGGCGATCACGGCCCTCAGCATTGGATGCAGTGCCCTCATGGCATCCTGTGCTCCTGGGTCCAGCCTTCACTGTGTCCCCTCACGCGTCCTTCCACAGCCCTTCTATCTGAAGCGTGCCTGGCACTACTCACTTCCTCCCACTAGCTTGTGAATTCTACGTCCAGACAATGAACACGCGCAGACAATCATGACACCGCATGACTGTGGAGACAGGGCTGAGAGGCTCTGGGATGGGGCACCTAAATTCCAGTCCCAGTTCACAGCACCGTGTGGCCTGGTGCAAGTCACTCTGACCTCTCCCATCCTCGGCTCCCTCCATCTGTAAAAGGGGAATAATGGCTCCCACTTAGGGAGCTGTCAGAAAGGAAATGTGACCATGCACGTTGACGGCTTAGCCCGGGGCCTGGCAGACAGAAAAGTAATTCCACAAAGGACAGCTTGTGCTGTTACTGTTGCTGACTGTGACTGAACATCGTGCTCCTTCACGTCAGGCCCGCCAACTGGGACCTTCTTTGGGAGCTGCTTTTTAACTCACAGGGATGAGAATTTGGACAGAAGCATGCACACTCGCTCGTCTGATTACTTTTACTTCCACTTATGAGAGAGCTGGTTCCGGTTAGGGGTACAGCTGAGGCTGCAAAAAACTGTTTTCCTGTGTTGGAAGTCTCCTGGGCTGTCATAAATCTGATCTTTTGGTCTCATTAGGACAATCCGCTAACCATGAGAGACGGGGGCCCATGGGAGCAAGTCATCTTCGACTTGACCTTTCGACAGATATATTGTTCAAATATATCTGGGGGGATGGGGAATCAGAGAGAATTCTAGATTAAAAACTATTTTCTCAAGGTAAAACAAGATTATGCTAAGAAAATTACATGAGAGCATCTAAACACTGATGTTTAAATTGCTCAATCCCCTCCTAAGACCCAAGTTAAAACCCTGTAACCAGTGCAATGATAGTATCATGATACATTTTGCTTCACTCTTTGGGGCTTTTCAATTCAATGCCACAACCAACCGCTTACAAACTGCGACAGACAAGCAGTGACCTCGCTGTGAGCTCGGTGAGTATTATCTATTGTGTCCCACCAGTATCTCAGCAAAAAGACCGAGTGTTCCTGAACCCTCAGGCTCTTTGAAGAAGGACATTGTCTTCTTTTCATGTGGGCTGACTTCAAGGGACAATAGAGGTTTACCAGAGGACAACACAATCAGACTTAGATAACGCTGATGTATTCCCAAGAGTTCTTCCATGAAGGTAAATTCCACAGATAAGACATTGTCTTTTTAATGTATTTATTTTAGTTTTTTTTTTATTTTTTTTTATTTTTAAAGGAGCTGTTTCTTGTAACCAGAAACTCAAGAACTGTAGCTGTTCAAACAGGATTGGTTTCAGACGGTGGTAGAGGTGGCAAAAATAATTCTGCAAATGTGACTCACAGTGTGTATGTTGTATGTCATCTATTTTTCTGTATTCATTAGTAGAGGCATTTGGAATACCTCACTGTTGAATAATGAGATAAATCTCATTTGTCCAATCTTCCCATTTGTATCACATTTATATATATATAGCCTTGAGCCTAAACCTATGTTATTCAGTAAATGACTCTTTTCTCCTTTGCAATGGAATTTCTCCAAATGGATCTGTTTTGTGTTAAAATTCATGATAAAGGTAGTCTTTTAATGAGATAGGCAGCAGACGATAGCAACTTCTGAAAGCACAACCAAATGGGGGTAACTTAATTTTTAGCTGTATTGCTTACACAGAACCAAGATTATAATCAAACTCATTTTGGCTCCAATACATATATCTATCATCCCAGTTTTTTGTTTGTTTGTTTGTTTTTGTTTTTGTTTTTTCACAAAACCTAGCTAATTATGATGGGACCTGAATTGAGAAAGTCAACCCATCCTCTTGAACAACCACTCAAAACACTTAAGGAGAAGAAATTGTCCTTGAACTCAGGCCAAGTATTTGATGGATTTATAAATTTCACTTGCCTCTTGGCTGGAAAACAGAAGGTAATTCTGATATAAGTTTCTTGCCCACCTACCCCCTTGATGTTGGTAAATTGTTAAGTAAGTAAGCATTCGGGTGGTATAATGCAAAGTTAATAACAGAGGTCTATAATTAACATACACTCTTATGTGCTCTCTAAAAACAGGGTACCAAGGAAAGTCTTCTTATTAGGCAATGTGATCAAGAATTAATTGGTTAATGTGTATATAGCCCAACTATATATAAATAAACTGTATGATTATTATAATTATGGAGAGTACAGTTCAAAATCCACTTCAAGTTCAAAGAATAGTAATTTACACATCTAAGTACAGACGCAAATATTTAACTGTGTAAAAATACTTATTTTAATGCCACTCCAAACGTTTAATAAGTATTACCTGTCTCTGAAGTTTCACCTTTTTCCCTCTTAATAAAAGGTCTTAGACGATGCAAAAAAAGGTTCATTAATTTCCTTACCGCCATTAATCATATCATTTTAATGTTATTTTAGTTTTGGGGGTAACTTTGGTCACATGAAGGGAAGTGAGAAAGTTTGGTGTTACGTACAGAAAATGCCATATTAATCACAGCGCATCCTGGTGGATGATACATGAGAAGGTGATTCAAATTTACTGAAAGCTAAGTTTACGTGCAGGAGAGAGCAATAAATAAAGTTGGGTTCCTAGCCTCCAGGTCTTATATGTATAACTTGAGGTGGGAAGGTGATCAGATGAACACAAGGTAAGATGTAAAGACCATCATAACACAATACCCCATGCCAGATTTTTTGGAGGGGATTCAGGAAGATCATTCATTTGTCATCTGACCTGGGCCATGAATAGTGAATATCACAGCTCAATAGGCAGCGAAAGGTGAGATGGGCTTGAGGGAAAGCCAGGCTGAGGTCCAGGCAGAAGCTTGCACGGTGTGTACAAAGGAAGGGCGGAGAGGCGCGAAGGGATAGAAAGTAAGTAGCTGGGTTGGTGAGACCTCATCCTTTTTTTTCTTTTTTTTCTTTTCCTCTCTCCGTTTTTTCAGCTGAGGTAGAGTTGATTTGCAATGTTGTATGTGTTTCTGGTGTACAGCATAGCGATTCAGTTACTGGTAAGACCTAATCTGAAAGGGTCTTGAATAATCTGCTAAACAATCTGGACTGACTTTCTAAGTCACTGGAAGTTTTTGACCCCAGGGCTAGGGGAGCCTATTCAGACCCACGTACCAGACGAGATTTTGTCTCACCTGCCCCATATTCACAGCCCAAAGCTTACGGGTTTTCAGATTTGTTCCTAACAGTTAATAACCAGGGAATTTCACATCAAAGTTCAGATTTCCAGATTTTCCTGGAAAAAAAAAAATCAAAAGACCTGGTAATGGTGGACCAGTTATTCTAAGTGGTGACAGTTGGTCAGAACCAAGGGAGGTGGCTCGCTCCAGATGGCGTGCGTGTTGTCCAGGGGCCCAGGTGCCTCCTCTACCGGCCACGCTCAATCACCTGCCCACGGGCACCAAGCATTTGGGTTTGTGCCTTCTCTTTTAAAGAGATGTCCTCTTTCAACAGCCAGTGTCTTTCTACCACTGCAAACAGCAGAAATTAACTTAAATGAGTTAGTTCACATGGATCATCTTTGCCTCCCTTTGCTAGAACTTTACCCCCTTTTTAGGTCCCCTCATGCAATGAGGTTTTCCATTTACACTTTTATTTAAGAGGGAAGATAAGTACTTTTAAATGAAATGAACTCGGGTTGAAAAGGCAGCTGTCATGCGTGAGGGGTGCACGATGAACTTGAGGTAAAGAACATGATGCGTGGCAGGATTTCTCAATCTAAGCACTACTGACATTCAGGGCTGGGTAATTATTTATCTTGGGAAGCTGGACATTGTAGACTGCTTGGCAACATCCCTGGCCTCTACCCACTGGATGCTCCAGACATTGACAAATGTTCCTGGGGGTCAAAACCGCTCCCAGTTGAGAAGGGCTGCTCCATGGGGAGGAAGGTCTCCAGGAAAGAAAGCTCTGGGTAGGAGAGTGGTGCTCTGTTGGAAAGCAGGCTGGAGCCTTGTGGCTGGGGCCCTTCTGCTCCTGTGCACCTTTCCAGCTGGCCAAAGCTTGCCCCAGCCTTGGGGAGGTGGGAACAGCCAGGCAGTCGCTCCAGAGGCCTCTCTTACCTGCGGGAACCTTCAGGCACCTCCAGGAGGCGACGCAGCACTGAAGGCTCCCGCCTCTCTGCTCTCTACTACTGCTGTAATTGAAGGAAAGAGGATGGGAAACTGTGATTTACTCCCAAGACCCAAACCTCCGCGTAGGCACACCCTGGCCAAGTATGGTGTCAGATGCCCCTGAGGACAAATGAAGCCTCTTCCCCTCAACAAGGCAGTGGCGAGGTCCACCCTGGGTGTCACTGGGCACTGCAGGGGTTGCTGCTGCCGACACCTGGGGGAGGCCAGGTCCAGATCTCAGGATACATCAGACCACGTCCAGGGCCTCCCTGGCCTCCAACTCTAAGACCTCTGACACAGAGCTCACCGACCTCAGAGCTTCCTTCCTTCTTTCTTGTCATATGTTTATCTTGAATCTATGCATTATTTTAAAAAAGTATTTTATATATTTATTATCACATTATTTAATTATTATTTTTTTTTGGCAGGAGGAGGGAGGAAGTAATTAGGTTTATTTATTTTTAGAGGAGGTACTGGGGATTGAACCCAGGACCTCATGCATGCTAAGCATGTGCTCTGCCTCTTGAGCTATACCCTCCCCTATGCATCACTGTTTATTAGCAACCCGTCAGTGTGATTTGGTACACTTTCCTAACATCAGTAAAAAGATGAGCTTCTTTTGCAGGGGAAGAGTGGGTAACTGTTGAATGACAAAGCCAAGAAGCAGGTAAAAGCTGACAGAGTTTTGGTATTTTTCATATGAATTTCAGGTTGGATTGGTTTTGAACTAAGAAAAAAATATCAAGATTATGGCATTTCCTGGAGCGCAAACTAGACAGGCTGACGATATGACTTGCAAAATCACATTTTTTGTGGTTAGTGCTTTTCACACTTTTTTCTTCTGGCATATAGAATCTAATCACTTTTCCCTGGTGAGAGGTGTTCTATAGAGAAAATTCGGCTGGATTAATCAATGAAGGCAGCTTGTTTGGTTTTCACCCCTTCTCAAAAGACACCAAGGCTCCTTTTTTCTTTTCTTCTTTCTTTTTCTTTCTTTTTCCTTTCCTTTTTCTTTTCCTTCCCTTCCTTTCTTTTTCTTTCTTTCTTTTTTTCTGTCCTTTTTTTTTTTTTTTTCAAAATTCAAGTCTTCTGATGTTTAGCAAATACGGAGTAGAGGCTTTACAATAAATCGAGGTGGGGCATTGGGTAAAAGTGAGAACAGGACAACAGGAAAGAGAAATGACATCTGGTCTTCACTTTCAGTAAGTAATGAGTAAATAAAATAGCCATCACCTCCCAAAACAGAGATCGTGTTTATAGTAGCGAAAGTGCAGAAGGGATGTGCCGGCTTGACCAGGGGAGGAGGAACAACACAGGGGTAAAAGGGGGACAAGGACAAGGAGGGTTTTGAGTAAGTTAAACCTGCTGGTGACAAAGAACGGACAGAGAGCAGGGCCGGGCAGCTGAAGCATCCTTTTATTCACAAGTCAATGGAAGCTATTCAAGCCAATATGGTTTGATTTAGCAGATATTAACTGCAGCTAAAGTGATGCAAATACGTCAGCGAATGGAGAGTAAGATAAACAGGAGAAACCCACACTGGCTAGAACAGGAGAAGAGAACAGAGACTGACATTTAAAGACCAGATGAAAAGGATAGGAAAAATGAGAGAAAAGTAAGGCTATGTGAGCATGACATCCTTAGACAGAAGGGAGGTGAAGGGACAGATCTGTGATCCCCCCCCCACCCCCTCCCTGCTTACGAGACTCTGAGCAAAGAGACAGGAGAACTGAGCACGGACCACAGGTCACACAAACACAGCACAAGAGCTCAGTAAATACTTGTGGAGTAACTGAATATGCATAAAAAGTTCTCTTCTTCTGGATATGATGACAACTTACTATACAATACCGAATTTAACAAGTTTTTGCCCTTTGGAGGTGCTAAAATCCATGGACAGCTTTGATAATGATTTTAAAACAGCTATCTATTTAGAGAAATTTCTTTGCGCCTCATCTTGTACCCCTGATGCCGGTCCTGTCATAGATTCAATTAGGGGGTCACGCTACAGTGGTTGGAGCCCTGGACCGAGAGGCAGGAGACCACGCTTCCAAAATTGGCTTTGCTGTGAAGTGCATGATACTGGGTCAGTCACTTAACCTTTCCAAGTTCCTGTTTCCCCTGGAGTAACAGGAGTGGCCCAGGCTAGATAATGTTCAAGACCCTCTTAGGATCCTACGCGTGCAGTGAAGTTCATTACCATGTTAATCACGTTGTCTTCCCTGTTTCTATCTTGCCTCCTAAGTCCAGAGTTCAATGGCAGATAAGAGTCCTTCTTTCCACTGTCTCCTCATTTTGTCTGCCAGTGGCTTGTCAACAGTACTTTCTAGAATCAATTCTGGAAATGTTTACCCATCTGCATTATCTGAGGGTTGTTATTTACTGTTCCCTCTGTTTTTTTTTCCCTTGGGGAGGAATTTCAATGTGTCTCTCGTAGGGAGACCACAGCAAACAACAAGGATACATTTTCACAATACTCAGCATGAAGGGACACCGTGCCGTTGGCTTCTCTGATACAGTCTGAATTCATTGTGATGGTATATTTGAAGTGGTTTCCTGTGTTTTTCTGCGTTTTCAAAGACTAAATTCAAGCCCAGGTCTTTTCTGTGCAGTTACTCTTAGCTGGAATTAATTTTTATCCCTTCTCTATGAAGATACAAATAATTATGCAATTAGACTTTTTTTTTTTTTTTTTGTGGCCATCAGACCGTCTGATAAAAATGTATGGCCCAGTTACTAATGAGTTAAGCAGACCTAACACAACACTTACAGCACTTTTTGATATAACAGTCCCTGTAAACTGTCCCGGCAGCACTCAGATGAAACACACGCAGTGACAAAAATTGTGGCAGAGGAGTAAGGAGACTTTGACTCTAGTCCTTAACCTGTCACTAGCTTATCCTGGGCAGGGCATTTCATCTCCCAGCGACCTGCCGTGTATAGTAAACAGACTGGACCAGATGACTTCTGAAGTCGCTGTATGTTGCATGTTCTGTAAAATGCCCAACCAGCTAAGGGACTGCTGTTTTCAGCTATGTCACCTTCCACAATCAAAATTCTGCTCCCAGCTGGGCAGTTCTCAACATTCACTGATCAGAACACCACACCAACACATAAACTGACCTCACCGCTCTCCTTGTTAAAACATAATATTCCATGTAAAAGAGGGCAGAGTGAGAGGGTGATTTATCTAAGCAGAGTAGTGCCCTAACTTAACCACACCAGGGCATTCTGCAGAGGTCACCAACCCCAGCAGTCCAAGATGGGGAGGGGGAGGCCCAACCTCCAAGCTCAGTGCGTGAGATTCCACAGGTCTGCCGAACACACACTAGGTACACCCTCCTCTGTTCCTCAATATCTGTCATCAGAACTTGGGGGGGCCTTAAAATGACATAGCCTAAGGTTGAGTAGCCTTACATGTAAAAGGCAGGTCAGCACAAAGTGGGTACAAAGGGGATTCATTGGTTGGGGAAGATGCCGTCCTGCCCTGCACAACGGCCCATGCAGGGCAAGGAGGGGAGAATGACTAAGAAATTCACATGGCAGCGGGAAGAACCCCACGAGAAGCCAATCACAAAACAAGCGTGATGTCTCATTGCAGAGTCAACCACACCTTTCCCAAACCCTTGGATAATCTGAGCATATCCAACCACCAGACACACAGGGAGTGTAACTCAAAGGGCTTAATAAGCTCTATTGTTCTGCCTTTATCAAGGGTGGTCAGACAAAAAAAGTGGCATTTGAGTTATGTTTTTAAAAAATCCCACTATTTAAAAAAATCTATAAATAATATCAATAATAGAACTACACTATGGGGGGGAGGGTGTAGCTCAGTGGTAGAGCACATGCTTAGCATGCACGAGGTCCTGGGTTCAATCCCCAGTACCTTCATTAAAAAGAATTAAGATAAATAAACCTTCCGCCTCATAACAAGAACAAACTACATTATGCAGCACTCAGCGATGGGCCAGGCATCTTCAGTGCGTTATCTCATTTAGTCCTCAAAACAATCCACTGAGAACGAAGTCATTATTATTCTTGGCAGACGAGAGCTGGGAGAGGTCAGCAACGGGTCCTATGAGAAGGGAGTTAAACCACCTCTATTCTGGATAAATCTGCCAAGTGCCAATCTTCAATCCACGAAGGAGAAGCAACCCGAGAGGCAGCTGGCAGTGACACATACTCGTTCACAGTGTGGGCCTCCGTCCTGACCAACACGTATTCCATGACCAAGCGCATCTTTAAATAAACGCGTGCTGCACGTCCAACTCAAACAACGCTCCTCCCTGCCGTCGTTACCCCGGCTGCGGCACGAGCCGCACCGGGAGGGGGTTTTTATTTTAACAAGCTTGAGTAGGTGCACGAGTGTGGGCTGAGCTTTCTGCTCGCTAGTCAATACTTGAAAGCTGGCTCCAACCTTTAATTTAAGCATTCGCTTGTAGCACCAACAGCGATACAGGGTTTCTAGTATCAAAGACGCGCTCCTCCATCCTTTCATGGCCCTGCTTCTGTAAGCAGCGTGATTGAACTGCGGCACCGCGGAAGCTTGTTTTCCCTCCTCCCGGCGGCGCCGGCCCAAACACGACTGCCCCATTCATCTGAGCGACATCGTAATGAAGTGCCTGCATCAACTTATAACAAGCAAAGTGCAAAAATCCATGGAAGGAGTCTTGTGCCGGGCGCCTTTCATGTATCTCGCAACAGCACACGAGAGGCAAAGTGTCCGCACGGAAACCCAAATCATACCCTGGAAGGGTATTTTGCTACATCCAAAAGGCTCCCCCCGACACCCAATTCCCTGAAATGATTAAGGGAAAGGAAGATCCTGAGAACATCTGCTTGTTCCTAATGATCCCACGTGCTTTAAAAATGTTTGGCAACCTCCCTCGTGGCTTCTCATCACCTCCGGTATAAAGAACAACTCCCTTAGAACGACAGCCGGGGCCTTTCATGGTCTGAACCCCAGCAGCCCCCTCGAGCTGCCGCATCTCCTGCAGCCACACTGAACTACCTGCCACCCCTAAACTCGCCTCCCTCCCTGTCTAGGCTTTGAGACTTTTCACAAGCTCCACCCTTTGCTGGGAATACCTTCCTTGCTTCAAAGCTCAGCTAAGCCTTTGCCTCCTCCAGAAAGCGGTCCCTAACCCCTCTGTCTGCACACTCCTCCTGTGTGCTCCCCGCATGGCCTCCGTCACTCCAATCCGGCACTGACACTGTGTCATGATTTTATTTCCACCTCGGGTCCCACTGGCCTGGGAGCTTGCTACGTCTTCCCTCCTCTCTGCTTCTAGCACGTTGTACAGTACCTGCCACTCAGTAAATATCTGTTCATATTTTTGCCTACCTCACACTCCACCGCTGGGGTCTGAAGGAGCCTCCCCACCCCAGTTTGCACCCAGTCTCAGAGTCTGGAACAACGTCTCTCTAGGGGACTCCCCTGGTGCCGTGACTGTGGGCAGGCTTCCCCACCTCTGAGCGGGGTGAGAGGCTTGCAGGAGGATGAAATTCAGGAATCCATTTCACCCTGCTCCGCACAGAGGAAACACCTTAAAAATGACAGGCTTAGACTACGTGTTTCTGTTTACAGCAGAGGGCTGGATCGCGCAGAAATAGAAGCCGCTTGTGTTATATGCTGAGAAATGTCATCAAAGTGCCCCTTCCGTCAGCCTCTATCGGACTAGACCCATGTTTTTGGGCACCGACAAAGGCCTCTGTTAAAATGTCAATGTGCGTCAGCTGAGAGAAGACTGGATGAAGTCATTACCCCGACTTCAGATCTGTGTGCACGAGGTGTGCCATCCCCATGCGAACACAATGGGGGCGGCATTAATCACAACGCCTATTCAGTGTCTTCTGTGTGCTAAGCACCTGCTATCGGTGAGACGTCATAGAAAGCACCTTTTCCGAGTTACTTCCTACTTTCCCAAACCCATGTGAGGTCAATATTATTATTTTTGACTTTACAGTTGATAAAACTGCGGTGTTGATAGGTTACGCGACTTGCCTAAGATTCTCCAGCTGGTCTGTCACATTTCTGGGACTTAAAACTCATATACGGGGAATATTTTCCAAATCCACACTTACACCTAGGCCAAGTTTCTTGTATTCCTTCCTCATTCAGTTTCCACATGTCACCTGGAAGAGCCGGGAGAGAATGGAAGACAAGATGGAAACACTGAGTTTGGGGAGAGGGAAGCGGAGGCGGCGTGGAGACGGGCACTACCACTGAGCTTCTTGTGGTGCGGGCAGCTCCGCCGTCGGCTGCTGAGCCAGGAGACAACCGAGCGCCCGAGATAGGAGCTGACGGATTTTGAAAACACAGTCAGTGTGCTCAGGTCGTCCTTACCTACAGCCAGAACCTTTAGCAAAGAGCTAAAAAAGTGCACAGAAAATATTAAATCTTAGAGGAACTTCCTGTACCTATAACAGTATTACCATGTTTTCTGATTCACTTTCTTCTGCCTTCCCCCTAGCTCATTTAGAAGTCAATGTTAAAAAAACAGAGAGAGAGATAGAGAGACATAAAGATTACTACTATGATGTAGTTACGGCCTTGCACGCATACTTGATGCATATAAAAGCCTTTAGTTTCCCTACCTTGAGGTCACAGATTCAATCTGGTGTTTGTGAAGTGGTGCCATGAAGGAATTGATACTAAACAAAAATATGTGTTAAATGACAGTGAAAAATCCCAAAGCCTGGGGTCTAGAGAACATTTTCAGTACTGTGAGTGTATTATTTCCAAAAAGGATACTAGAATGCCCCCACCTTTTAGTAAGCTTTTTCTCAAAATGCAACATCCACACAGAAATAGGCCGAAGTTATAAATGTAATAAGCTTGATAAATTTCACTCTCAGACCAAGCCCCCAGCCCCCAAAAATGCCTTTTGGTTTTTAAGAGTTTTCTAGGCCTGGGTCAAAACCACTGAATCCTGCAAAACTTAAGGTATAACATTTCCTATTTTAAGTTCAGTTAGCAGGAATATGCTAGAAATTTAATAAAATGCAATGCCAAAAAGAGCCATTTTACTTCAAAGAGGATGAATTATCTTAGAAATTTGGAGGAAGTCTTGTTTTCTTTCTAACCGCAAAGTGGCAGGCAGTTAATTTTCCAACCCTTCATACAAAGGTGAGGGCTCCACCTTCCCCACCGCCTTGCTAAACAGAGAGGTCGCCATCTTTGTTCCCTCTCCCTCCACTCCCACTCCCACCATCCCTCCCATCATCACTGTGTGTTGTTCTGAAATGAGGCCCTCTCACCCTCCTTAGCCCGCTTGATTTTGGGCAGATCCAAGAGGAAATGAGGTGCTCGTTCCTAGCTCTGGGCCATTGCACAACCTCTGTTTACACAGCGAGTGCATTTCAGCCTAACCTTTAACTGGCTAATAAGACCGTGCCAGGAGTGAGGTATCCAGATACCCTGACCCTGATCTGGCTCTGGGGCCACCCACTCTTAGTTATGAGAGTCAGGAGCAAGACCCTGGCAATGCAGGATGTGCCAAAAAGCATTTGCTCCCATGCTACTGACAGCTTGGTGATCAGAAACCAAATGGAATCATGACCTGCATGCCCCTGGTTTGATAACAACAAAGAGGTCGATGGCCCAGCTACAAAGGGCAATGTAAATGTCTGTGTGTTGGATGCCAACAAAGCGATTATAAAATTAAGGACCAGTATTTGAGCACTGCTTTCTAACTGCACATTATTTTTCACAAGAAGTTTCAGGGAAGGTTGGACTTTCATATATTTAATTAGTATAATGGAACTGATTCTGCCAAGTGCATCTGAAGTTAGTCAAAGGCTTGCCTTCTTGTCACATTCTAGATGTGTTATCTGGGCAGAACTCCTCTCTCTTGGAGAAGGTCTAAGGGGACGTGAATGATGACGCTCAGGTGAAGGTACCCACCACTTGGGTGGTGGCAGGACCCCAAAGGTGTTCCATCGCCACACACAGCAACAAAATTCCCCAAAGCACCCACACTAGTGGCAAAAATCTCCCAGCTACCAGGAGTTGGAACAGCTCTGGAAGTTGTACCAGTCGTATAAACTATTTTTTCCTTAGTGGAAGTCCAGACTGAAAAGACAAACAGCAGTAATTTACTACTTTTTCTAATGTGGGTTCACTTGATTAACGATAAAAATCATAAAGCCTCCAAAAACCACGATTTTATGCCAATCCTCTGTTTTATTAAAAAAGAAAACAACAAAAATGTAGCCATCAGCGATGGTCTCCCGTGGTCATTAAAGAAGACGACACTATAAAGAAACTGGGCTTTAGAAAATTTATTCTTGAATTCGTCTTTGAAAAAAGTGCTTAGTTTAATACATAACTCATGGTCCATCACATAAATCTGCCTAAAATTAAAGTCTCTTCTACTGTTTACCTTGTGTTTTGTCACAAAATTGTCTTTGTCTCCTAGAGGAAACTGTAGAGAGCAGTTCTCAAACTTTCGGTGTCTGGATTGTTTCATGCTCTTAAAAGAGCCTCTGTTTATGTGGGCTATGTATCAAAAATTATTGTACAAGGAAGGAAAACTGAGAACATTTAATGATGTTTGTTTATAATTAATTTTAAAACAACAGTGATACATTCATTATATATTAACATAGAGCATTTTAATGAAAAATTAATAAATTTTCAAAACAAAAAGGTTAATGAGAAAATGCCATGATTTTTGCTTCTTTAATCTCTGGCTTAATAGAAGACAGGCAGATTCAGTCAGTTGTGTCCTTTTAGTTGAAGTATGTGAAGAAAATCTGGCCTCACACAAATACGCAGCTGGAAAAGGGAGGAGCCTTTTAACAGCCTTTTCAGAGAATTTTGGATTTTCTTCTTTGATACTACACCAAAAGTCAACAAGCGGTAGTTTCATAAAGGTTAGCTGGAATATGGAACCTAAAACCTTATCAGTAATTTTTTGGACTTGGTTAAATTCAAATATACTGGTCTACTTCGTTCTTTGAATGAATCTTTTACACCCATGCATATTTTTACAATAGCATGCATTGGTCATTTGGAAACTATTCATTCAATGAGTTATGTAGCTCTTCCAGATGTTGACATATTGCATTACCAAATTTCATTACCAAATGTGATTATATCAAGCAATCACATTCATTGATACCACCACCTACATCATCAGAATATTGCATCTATTTATTTATGTTATTGAAGTATAGTTGATTTACAATGTTGCATTAATTTCAGGTTAACAGCAAAGTGATTCAGTTTTGTATATATTTATATTCGTTTTCATATTCATGGTTTATTATAAGATAATGAATATAGTTCTCTGGGCTATATAGTAAGACATTATTGTTTATCTGTCTTATACATAGTAGCTTATATCTGCTAATCTCAAATTCCTAATTTATCCCTGCCGGGAGAAAGTTCTTTATATATTGAGATGCTGTCAAGTTCATGGATTGGGATACAAGTGTTTCAAAATTCTAATATTTGCCTGAAAGCTTGAACTTACTGGCAGTAAATACTGTCAACTATTTTTCTTGAAATGATGGGCGGACTTGGTTCCTTTTTGAGAAAACCCATGACATATACCTCCGTCTAAAGAACCACCGTCAGTCGCTCTAGTAAGCAAAATGGCATTCCATTCAAAAAGCAGCTTGTTCAGCTCTTAACTCAAACAGCGGCCCGAGTACTTTTCCCTGGAGATAACTAACCACCCTCCTTCGGTGGGGAGCAGAGTGCTTTGTGTGCTTTCTCTCTGCTTCCCATTTTGTCAAAAAGACTTGTACTCCAGGGTCAAAATTTAATAAGCTTCATAATTTTTACTGCTTCATCAGGACAGTAATGGACTTGGTAATGTTTTGTTACCAGCAAGTCCATAGTCATAGCGAACATGAGCACTGCCTTGATTCCCGCCAAGGTGCCAGGAGTTCTACCCACCAAAGCTTTGGCGCTATTCACGCTGATGGTCCACACAGTAAGGAGGGGAAATCGTGCGTTAGTTTTACTCAAATAGTTTTAATCTCTTGGGACCCCTCAAAGGGCCTTGGGGACCCCTGGGAGGGGGCAGATCACAGGAGGAGGACCACTGCCGCAGAGGACAGTACCCGTATAAATCCACCCTCTAATCTGTTCAATGCTTGTGCCTTTGTAGGCTTCACGTAAAGAAGATTTAAAAGGTTTATTTCTGTCTCCACATTCCTGCCCTCCCCACTTAAAAAAAATTCCATTGTGGCAATTCAACATAAACTGTATATACAGAACAAAGACATTGCAGTACTCTGGATTTCATCCGCATTTTCCTCCCTAACAAAGAAAGCTACTCGAACAAGCTATTGGGGAAGACTACCATGAGCTACAGGAAATACAACATGCTCAGTCCGCCCTCAATCCCATCTAACTCCCAACCCTCCCAACCCTTTCACTTTGGGGGTCTTTTGGATTAGCTCTTAGTAGTGTCCTCTGAAATAATTGGGTGTCCTAATTCAGCCACATGCAAATTAATGCTCCCCTAAAGAGGCCTTATTATAATTTCCAACCCTTGATGTCTACATAATCCCCTATAGTTCTTTAACTTCTTGCTTTCGAACTTCTGTTTACTGATGCACTACTTTTGTCAGCTCAGTACAGCATCAATTAGCAACATAGTTGTGTTTATCAGGTCTCACTAGAGCGCTGAGAACGCTGCTTTGTATTTATTAATGACTACACAGAGCGCTACTATTTTTCAATCGCATTTAAAAATGAGTAAATTACTGAAGACGAACTATAAAAGAATTTCAAATTTCAAAGGCAAGCAAAAAAAAAAAGCACATTATTTCAAACCACCCATAATACTTGCATGGTTAATTTTATTTCCAATTTAATAACAAGAGAGGAGGGGAGGGAGTCAAATCCAGACTCTTCTTCCTGTTCTGCTTTTGGCATTCTGGAGTATATGCCATTTGACTTAGACAACTGAGGCAGAGAGCTGGTGATTAATTAAGAGCCAGTTTAACAGGTCTAAATTTCATTATCTCACGCACCTCTTAAGTAATGCACACCTGATTCAGCAAAAATCCACCCACAAGACTAATTTTAAAAAAAAATTAAAAGCAAGCAAGAGAGAGAGAGAAAGAGAGCAGAAAGTATAACTCCACAAACTTAGGTCCAGTTTTATGTCAAGCATAATTCAAAACAACCAACTTGAAATGTATCCAATTTGCACTCTCTTATTTTGTGAATAATTCCCTGCACTCTATTCCGTGAACTTAGAGCTGCCGGCGCGCTGGAACAGAATTCACTACTTAAGGAAATGAGAGAGACCAATCTCTCCTGTGATGAATCTTTCCTAACCAAACTTAGAGTGATGGGGAGCAACCACAGAGCTCATTTGCCCTCCTTTTATATTCCTGGTCATTTATGAAATGAAGACGCTGATCTGCAAAAATCACTTTGCATTCAAGAAAGAGCTCTGGGAGCTCCCCCTGAGCATCTGGCTACGAGGCAGAAACATACCTCGGTGCACTTCCTTTGTCTTGCGCTCCCTCTTTGATGTGCAAGTCACTGGCGGAGTAAGCTGTGATCGCTTTGATGTTGAACTTCTAGACTTTATTGTTACTAGCATGCCTACAAGGAGAGCTGTCAGTCATTTCTTACATCTGAACAACCATGTTTCTTCACGGCACCTCTTTTACAAGCATCAATCCTTAAGTACATGTTTTTGCATTTCTGCTGATTAGCACACTATCTTTGTTGGGGGAGGGATGTGCTCAAATGTAACTACAGCACCCACATTTTCTGTAAACACCCTGAGGCGTCATCAGATGGCTGGTAACCAACCCTCTTCCACAAGAGAAGCTTGAGAGTAAAACATATTTCTACCAAATGAAAACATTCTGAAAACACTCGAGCCATCTTAACAGTCAAAATGAGGAGTTTAGCCAATATTTCCCCTAAGCAGCCATTGAAATCACATGCAAACTCCCAAGCCACTTTAAAAGGGATTCTGAATGCAGCAGTAGGGGGCTGAGAAAGTCTGCCAAAACTTTGAGACATCTTAACTCATATTAAACAACTTTGTTTCTCTGCAGTGGTGGAAACAAAACACTTCTGTTCCACATGATTATGCCTGTGATAGAAACATTGCTTTTGAAATAGATTTCTGCCAAACCAATTATTTTGTTAAACAGTATCATTTTCAGAAGGTGCTTGCTATCACGAACACAACTTAAGTCACAGGAAGATGGCGTTCCCTAATTTTACGTCTAAGGCGAACATATGGATGCATATCAACGTGTGTCCTATTTCTTAAATATACACGTGTAAAGTCGCCAATATGCTCATCCTAAAAAAACAAAAAAAACAAAAAAAGAAACTCTGTTGAAAAACACACGGCTCTAATTTCGTTTACTAGCTACCATCAGATTGACTTTTCAAACTCCTTTATCACTTCTGGAACTGCTGAGTATTATCAAACCCCATTGGGAGATTTCACACAAAAAAAGGAAATAAAGTTAAGGTGCTTGCATCACACCATGCTAGTTTATAACGAACTGCTATCTTCCTGAATAAATGTTTCAATAAAACCCAAGTTCTTACAGACACAAGGGCTCAAATGAGGAAGTACAAGGATATTTTCATGGAAGAGCTCAGCTTTGTAGTTTTCTTTTATAAGCTGGAAACACAGGAGACACACTGTTTCTGCTTACAACTGCAAACAATAAATTGGGAGTTGCTCAGTTTCTTCAGCTTTCTGGCCTGGAATATTTAGTAAGGAATAAAATTACTGTAGAGTGCAATGGTTAAGACTATTCCAGGGTTTCCATTTTTAAGCAACCTCCCGACCCCTAGCTGCCTCGGTTTTAACTCAACCATCAAAAATGGAAAAGGCTTTGGGCTAGAATTTGATAAATAAGGTACAACTGTAATGTACCAGAACTAAGTCTGGGCATATTTATTATTTAACGAAATTTTTCTTATTCTTAAAGTTATTTAAATAATTGGCAAAAAGTAATCACCTCTTTCTCCCTTGAATTTTCACTCCCAAAAGGAACTGATCAGCTGATTGAGGCAGCTACAGCAATTAGAGGATGAGACAAGAAACCAGACCTTTTCTTTTTCCCTTCTTTCCTTCCTTCCTTGTTCTTTTCTTTTATTGAAGTACAGTCAGTTTACAATGTTGTGTCAATTTCTGTTGTACAGCCTAATGGTTCAGTCATACATGTACATATATATACTATTTTTCATATTCTTTTTCATCATAGGTTACTGCAAGATATTGAATATAGTTCCCTGTGCTACATAGTAGAAATGTTGTTTATCTATTTTATACACAGTAGTTAGTACCTGCTAATCTTGAACTCCTAATTTATCCCTTCCAACCCCCTTTCCCCTCCAGTAACCATAAGTTTGTTTTCTATGTGAGAAGGTTGAGGATTTCTGTTGTTGTTGTTTTATTTTTCTGTTTTGTTATCATTATTTTTTTGGTGGGAGCAGGTCCATTTATTTATTTTAACGGAGGTACTGGGGATTGAACCCAGGACCTCATGCATGCTAAGCATGCACTCTTTCTTGGAGCTATACCCTCCCCTCAGACCTTTTTCTGTTTTAAGAGAAACATTTTCATAAAATGGGAAAGCTGGAGAAACTCACGCTGGCTATCAGGTCTAACCCTCTAGTTTTACAAATGGGGAAAGTGAGCAATCGAGGCAACCTGACAATTGTTGAGTAACAGATGTGGGACGAGAACCCACGTCTTCTCCCACCCTACACAGGGGGGTTTCTGCCATCCAGTGCTGTGACCCTGTGCTGGAGATGGGTGACTCACATGTAAAGTAAGGGTGTTGGACTTCAGAGGTTTCTCAAACAGAACCATCTGGACAGCTTTCAAAAATTACCAATATACTTGAGACCCATCTCAGACCAATAAAATCAGAGCATCTAAGAGTGAAGCCTGGGCTTGTGTTTTTCCGAAAGCTCTCTGGAGAGTCTTATGTGCAGACCAGGCTGAGGACTAAGAGACCAGATAACCTCTAAACTCCCTCCTGGGTCTACTGCAGAACGTTTGCCACCGGTTCGAAAGAATTCTTGGATTTCATTCCCTGCTGTTCATCCATCAGGCCATCAGCACTTCTAAGCCATTACAATCTTTATGTTGGCCGAGCTGCTGTCACTCTCTGCATTTATCTAGTTCATCTATATGTGTACGTAGGTATTATCTACCTCCTCCCACCAGAACACAGCCTGGCAGAGACGAGAGATGGAGTCTGCTGTGTTTGCCCCCAAAGAACCCAGCAACACATCTGCTCCAATGATGGGTCATGGTACTGCCATTTTCCAAAGAAGAAGGGGGCTGAAGTGGTGGTGTAGAAGGGGGTCGGCCCTCGTCGGCATCAGCCAGAGCAGCTCCACTTTTGTCTGTTTCACCAGACTCGACTCAAGTTGCACGAAGGCAGTGCTGCGCCGGCCTCGTTCAGACTGCGCCACGTGGGCAGATACACACCAAGCTCTGAGAAATGCCATCTCGTAAGTAGGAAACATTCACAAGCTTGCAGGGCTCTAAAACCTGGACTTTGTTGCTGAAAAAAGGCAACAAAGAAAAGGCATCACTGTTTCCGCTAGAGTTGGCCTTGACGTCCGAGGCACAGTCCCCAGCCTGCCCCCACTGGGTCGCCTCAGGGGCTCACTGAGGGCTAGAAGGCCAGATCTGTCTTGGGCAAGATTTATGCAGAAAAGGAATACAGCGCTGGGAAAGCATCCCAGGCACCTCCAGCACCAAAGCAGCCTCAGGGTCCTCTCCTTTTTGGGACATTTGGGGTAACAGGTTAGATGTCTGCCCATTTCTTCCTACACACGATAGAAAGGCCAGAAATAATCCGAAGAATATCTCAAATGTGTTAGTAACATCCAAACAAGAGCGGACACTGCTCACGGTGGGCACTTCTCCCACTTTAAAAGGAGACTGCAGTGGACCCGAAGGAAGGCTCGTGGTCACCTTAATATCACTGACCTTGTGAGCTTCCTTCCCTCCCTAGTTAAGAGGAGAGGGAGGGTTGGACCAGAGCAGCAGATTCTAAGCCTGCCAGATCCTCAGTCACCAAGGTGAGCGTTGACCAATTCAAATTCTTTGACCTCCCCCCAGACCATCAGAATCAGGATCTGTGCAGGTGGTGACGCACAGAGATCGGGCATTTATGTTTTAAACACTTCCTGGCTGACTGTGAAGATCAGTGACATTTGGGAACCACTGAGAGGTCAGAGGACCCCGCAGCCTGTCCAAGCTCCGATAGGCAAGGAGGAGGTTTCACAGAGGGACCGCAGGGGACCATCTGAATTGGAAACACCCGGAACACCTTGTGACTACTTGCCTTTCTGGGTCAGGAAGGCTAGACAGACAGAATCAGGGTCTCCCCGGGGGGGACCCAGGAATCTGCCTTTGTAACTCTCCGGTTTATGGGTTGCCCTCCAGAGTTTCAGAACCACCGCTTAGGCAGGATTTGAGAGCTAACCTATGGCTTATTTGGAAGGAAATCATGTTCACACGTAAATATAAGGATTAACTTTATCCAATTACATTAACAATTTTGTAACAGCGTGTTACAAAATCTCCTTTGTTTTAAATGGCACGGAGCTCACAGAAACTACAAACATAAGCTCAATAGTCTTGAAGCATCCTTCTCTGGTTAAGCGTGGCTGCCAATTTCTCAGTGCACTTCTTTAAATGCTGATTCATGGCTTAAGAGACACAGTTGGGAGCAAGGCGTCTTTGTTCTATTATAAAAGCACACAGGTGGGACCCAAATAACCCAGCACACAGTAGGCACTTAATAAGTATTTGCTGAAACAAATTTATTTAGTTATTTATACCCAGTGTTCTATAGAAGATTTGACTGCAGAGAAATAAAAGAAGAAAAGAACCCCAACAACTGAAAAATGAAAATAAGATTCTGTGAAAAAGAGAGTATTTCTCATGTGGTGGAAGAGTCACACTTCTGGGTGGTGCAGTTTGAAAAACGGTTTGCTTCAATAACTGATCTGAACCCTAACCACAAGTCTTCACTTCTGAACCACTACCTTAGTTCTATGATGAAAAGGTTTAAGCAGCAGGTTTTCCTGGCTTTTTTATTTCCCCCTTCCTTGTTTTTCACTTAAAGATGCAATTTCATCTTTCCGGCAGGAACAAGTAAGCACTGTCCTCCTTTAAAATCTGGTGATTACATGTCATTATTATCACCCTGGTTATTCTGGCTCAGCTCAGAAGGCTCGACTTCTTGAGCAATGCAAAATTCATGTAAACCTCCATTCTTCTTTCTCCCGTAGCATCAGTGACAAATGATATTTTGAAAAAGGAAGAGCAATACTAATTTATTTGATTCCCATGCAAAAATCAGATTGTGTCATGATTGTTTCACACTTGACCTATCACCGAAACCTAAGCACACAATTCACCAGTGTTATCTATTTATCCTAAAAGTTACACAAACAGATGCTTATCTCCACCTCGTGCAGTGTTTTAAAGTATCAGCGACATAATGTTCAAAAAACCCGTGTAACATGTACTTGATTTCTTCGGCAAATTGTGTATACCTAAGTGAATAAAATGGTCTCACCATTAAGTCTGCATAAACCAGGGGGTTAATAGTTGTGCATCCATTTAAAAATTGTCTTCTTGCCAGAAAGAGCTATGGTAGTTTACACCTTTCTAAAGGTTCACTTAAAAAAAAAAAAAGCTTTAGATTTAAAAAGGGAAAATGCTGAATTTCTCTGATCAAAATGACCGATAATCTGTTTTTAAAAATATTTGAGGGCAGAGGAATAAAATTGAGGTTGAAACTCTAAAAAAAAATTTACAAGGATTACCACGAAGGTCATCATTGTTTACTCACAAACCAAATCTCACTTATTCAAATTTCATATGGAGCCAAAGAGAATTTATACATCAGTTTTAATCTAGCTTAAGTTAAAAAAAAAAATTCCCTTATTTCCTTCCAAGCAAACTTTTAAAATTCATTATCTCCTCACAGATACATTTCTAATAACCATGCAAAACAGTAAGTCACAGTTTTGAATCTGATGTAGAACGCCTCACAGCAATCGAGAAAATAACTCAACCTTTGACCTTCTCCGCTAGCCTGATGGGAAATTCACTGGCACCATTAAAGCTTCTCCCTTTCCACGCGTACCTAACCACTAGAGGGCAGTCTTATCTCAGCGCTGATACTACTTTGGAGGAAAACTCATAAATGCTTCTCATGTTCCTTTAATTATTTTTTTCAACATCTTTGATTTTCTTGGATATTTAATAATCAACTTCAGTTCACCCAAAAGTATTCCTAACTAGGTCAAAAGTCCACTTTCACAAATTACAATGGTATTACAAAGGCTGGCCGTGAGATGGCTTTAAAGATACAGCCTAGCTTACGTAGCTTAAAAAAATTTAAACAAAATTTAAAATCTTTACTACCTGGTGGGTTGAGACGGATCCGATTCAATCACACCACAACAAGGACTTGGGTTCTACTTTTGGTACAAAAATTTCAAGAGGTTCTAGACAAACTGAAGGATGTCTGAGGAAGAAACACACTTCAAGATTGTGGGAAGGCTGACCCTGAAGAGAACAGAGTGGAGAAGGACGGCCAAGACTGACGGGGGTGTGTGTGCTTCATACTTAGTCTTCAAATAACTGATGCTCTTTCATATGAAGGATGGATTAAATGTGTTGTACCCAGACCCAAAAGAAAGGCTCAGACTCAAGGGATTAAAAGTACAAAAGAGAAGTTTATGCTTCATATAAGAAGAATTTTCTTATTCAGGATAGAATAAGCTTCCTTGAGCGAGAGTGAGCTCCCCATCATGGGAGGTGTTCAAGCATAACCAGACAACCATTTGGCAGGAATGCTGTGGAGAGGAACCAAAGCCAATAGGGCGTGCATCTGAATGACATTTTAGGTTTCTTCTCTCCCTGAGACTCTATGAAATGATGTTCATTTTCTTGAGGCAAATACAACTCAATCCAGTTGCCAGAGAAATAAACCCCCATCAAGGGAGAAATGAGCTTTTGCAGATCTATCTCCTCGGAAACTTTGACTCGTCGTGTGATTTTCTAAAAGACAACAGATTTCTCAAGAATACGCCCATGATCATGCCCCGTAGCTGTCATGGAAACAAGCAGGACAGCACTCAAGCCCAAGGATTCATGAGCTTTCTAGCCACAGAGGGACATTAAATTTAGAAGACGCATTTGTGATACTCCCTTTGCCTACAGATACGTGGAACACATAGAGATAAGACTCTAGCTCAATTCTATCATAATGGAGATAGGTTACACAGGTTAGCTGCACCTCATGGTACATTCCATATTCTTTAGGAAAGTGACGCTTACATTTCACCCAGACCCTCTTACAACAAGCGGACTTAATGAAAATCATGGACGAAGAGAGCTAATGGTAAGCAAATAAGAATAACCCCATTTGTACCAAATTGATTTTATTAAATAGTAATTTAAAGATATTAGGCTCAGCAAAGCATTACATAATTGAATCTATTTTTTTCCCCTTATAAATGCCAGAGTTATAATTTCCACTAACTAGAGACAAAGTTAGATCCGGGACATGGTCACAGCTTCCTCCAGGGGAGGCAGCATGAAGACAGTAGAAATTAGGGCTCTAGTCCTGGCTTCACCGTGTTAACAGCTGGACGAGCTTGGCTGTGACACATAACCCCTGCGAGCTGCAACTAAAAACCATGACGGTGCCAGTGACTTTTCAGGGAGGGTTACATGAGACAAGAATGTTTGCAAGCCGTACAGCAAAAAAACAAATATAGATGAACATCCTTTCTCTATTTATTTACGAAATGCCAGGTAAACTTCAGAGGCAATGAAATCAAACACGAAAAGGGAAATCACTGGCAGACCTAGGGAAGAGGTTTGACGTTACCTTTTATACAAAGATTTTTAAAGTCATCAATGCTATTTACTTATAATATGGCGAGGGCAAACAAATGTCATTTAAAAAAGAAAATCCAGGAACAAAAGATTTCAACTTTCTTGCCTTTTGATAGCACTCTGACAGTGCACAGGAAAACCATGTTTCATCATGTCACAGACAACCCTGACAGATACAAACAGCTCTGACTGCAAATCTCTAAGTCCATGACTCAAAGGCTGGTGTGGCAGGGAGGTATCCTCAGCAGAGGAGCCAGAGGAGGGAGAGAAAACTGGTAAATCATTCCTCAAAGGGTCAATATGTGGTCTCTGAGATAGTATCAAATGTGAATTCACACCTGTGTTGTCACTGGTGGCCCTCTCCAAATGACCATTATGTTTTAAAGCAGAGAAACATAAACACAGTGTAGCTGCTAGTTCCAGGCACTGAATTATGGTTTTTAAAATGGGTAAATATGAAATATACAGGTTAAGGCAGCCTTGAGTTCTTATTAATAAACACTGAATATTTACAAGCCATGCCAAAAACATTGCTACGACAAAGTATTCATAGACTGTGTTCCACACAAGGGGTTTTATTCATCATTAAAAAAATTTAAGAGAATTTTAAGAAAACTCGACTCTACATCTACAACGCTTGCTATCTACATATCTATCTATCCATCCAGTAACTTTTTCTCCTAGTAAATGGTCATTTGAATATACTATTTTCTTAGGTGCCCCAGAGCAAGTTACAAAGTGGCTGGGTATTCTTGCAGGTGCTCTGAAATTATCTGCTTGCTGACCTCATCCATTTTATTGTGATTCACTTCGCTGAGAGGGAAAGGCAAGAGAAAAAGGAGTCTAGTGAGAACTACTAATATATTTACTGATATATCTACTAAGTATTAAAACAAACCTAAGATTTAAATCATATATATATATATATATATATTTTTAAAAAGGACTATGTCCATTTAGAAATTGTATTATTTTATAACTGGGCAGCATTAATGAAATTATATGGTATTCAATTCAAACCAAGGGCAAAGTGGTTTAGAGTATATTGCTTTGCATTAAGTGATGTGATTGAAATATATAAAAATCAAGAGGCTGCTCTCGAAAATGGTACTTCTAAAATTCCTCCACTTTATACAGGGTCCGAACCCCTCACCCCTTCCCAGCCCCAGGGACAAATGGATCCAGAGAGCCTCTGCGTCTGCAGAAGAACCGACCTCTCCTCTCACTCTGCTCACTGCGACAGCCATTTGGGTTTTCTCTTTTCAAGATCCAGCCATCAACCGCTCCCAACACTACCCATCAAAGGTCACAAAAATGGAACTAAAAAGTCCCAGCTAAGGAATGAATACCAGTGACACAGGGCTTAAAATAAGACGAGGCATAAAATTCAAATGTCGTTTGGTGAGGGCCAAATTCTTCAAAACTGTAACATAACATTTATTAGAGTTGGCAATACTCCTAATCACCCACATAGACAGTATTTTCAGAGGGGTAACGTGCCTTGTATTTGCACATGAATCGTGCTGGAGGAAGAATCTGTTATGGGACGGACATTCCCCTTAAGCGTCCCTTCATGCTCAGCTCCATTTACACGCACACAGGCTGAGCACTCCTAGGAAGCAGAGGGGTGTCTCATCTGTGGAAACTGGTGAAGCGCTCGCGTTTCCTTTCAGCACTGGCTGCCGCCTGACATTTGGCCAAAGCGCTTTTATGATGGGCAGAACAAGTGCTCCCCTGATTATAAATGTTATCACTGGCTCTCTCTGTTTGCCCAAGAAGCAATCCAAACGGCACTGGAATTCCGTTGTTAATTAAACTAAAAACAAAACTGAAGGATGAGACGAGCGTTGCTCAAATGAAGATTTATTACGTCTAAGCATGAACCCACTTTAAGCCTAAACTTATCTGACAACGAACGCAGAGGAAGGATTTTCTTCTTTGGAGAGTTCAAAAGGCCTGATTTAATGATGTTTAAAAAACATAAGGAAATCAGCCAACAAAGGGAATGTTTCTCTTTTATGGTGGCTTGTTCCCTCCTCCCCCGGCCACATGCATACACATACCAAAAAGCTGTATTGTAAAGAGTGTTTCTGTTTTGTAAGGAAAAATCTAATTATACCAGCTCGTTCTCATATGGAACCAATTTAACTATTAAAACTGAGAGGCGATAGGGAAGTATTTAATATGATTCTGGCCAGTTTTTTTTCCCCCTTAAATCTGATATGGAAATATTTATAGTATTCTTTGTTTGCTCACAACTATTTTTCTTCAGTTTAAATGTGCTCCAAAGCAAGATAATGCCATCCAGACACAAGGTATTATGATACTGGGGAAGAAATATTCTAATTGTCCAGATGCACCTCCCTCTCTCTCACAGCTGAGATTATAGAAAAACTGCATTGCCAGGACTTCTGAGATACTTTTCTCAAAGCACAATACTACGAATCTATTATCTTTTGGCAGCCAGAGGTCACTCCAAGACAAACATGTGGGCTTTGGGGGGATATGGTGATTCTATTACTAAGGGATATAATATGGAACTTCACCTTGTACTAATTAAGAGAGACAAAAGCAAAAGCCTATGTACCTGGAAACAACAAAATTAAGTTAAACTATTACAAGGCACCTTCCTTACTGTCCGGTGGTTACTGTTCTTTAAGGGAAACAGTCTTAGCTTCCCACACTTCCCCAATCAACACCAACTATACTAATAAAATAGAATAAGACTAGCATTAATGCCGCCCCAAATCTACTTCACAACTTAAAGGGGGAAAAAATGGAACAAAATGTCAACTACAAAGGCTATCCAAGTCGTTTTACTCTCACAGAATTAATGAACCGCAGGAAATAGCATAAAAGTTTTTTGAGGGGGACGGGAGGACCATAAATTTCTTTTATGTAAGAAGTCGGTAAGAAAATCTTAAAATCATTTTGGAAAGACAAAAAAAGTTAAGTGCTTAAGACCGAGGATCACGGGGAGGTCTCCTCCCCTTTATCGGTTGCATATTCTCAAAATGATTAATTCCACTTCCCGCAAACCCGGGGGAAAAAAATTGCTGTGGGGACGTCGAATAGTAAGATTTCATCTCAAGCAGCTCATCTTGGCGTCCAGCGGGTTTCGGCCTGTTAATAATTAATAAAAGCGATGCCACCCAATCTCTAGCGAAGAAAGGCAAAGCTCGGTGATCCGAAAGTAAACCCAGGGCAGATACCGAAGTGGTGTCCTTCATCCAGGATTACAACAAACCCTCAGCCTAGCAAACGTTTAACAAGCGCCCGGCGCCAGCACCGAGGGGCTGAACCCACAGGGCAGTCTGGGTCTGCAAAAATGCTGCGCATTAGGGTAGCCCTGTCCACCGCAAACAGATGGGGCTCTAAATCCCCACTCCCAGCGGCCGGGTCTGCGAAGCCGCTCGGGCAGATTATCTACCCGGAGGAACCTGCTGGCGCACAAGCGGACGGCGGGCTGAGTTTCTCCCGGGCTGCTTGCGCGTCTCGGCTCCTCCGGGTCGCGCAGGCGACTTCCTGCACACCTCCAAACTTTGGCTTTCCCATTAGAAACTTCCCTGACTTGCCATGGTTCCTTTCCTCCTCACCTGGGAGGACTTGAAGCCAGTCCTCTCTCCAACCAGTCCCTCCTGCCATCCCGCCACCAGCCTGGCTAGGGACTTCGGATCAGGGCGGAAGGCCGGGCGAGGAGGTTTGGCGGAGGCTTGGCAGCGACTAGCCCGAGCCCGCCGGCCCGCACAGTCGTCTAACCTCCGTCACTGCTCGCGAAGCTTGTGGGCAGAGAAGTTGCCTCCCCACATCCACCACAACCCGAAGTATCAAGCAGGGGTGCGCGACGGCTGCGGGCGGCAGCCGAGGGAGTCTTGGCACGCTCCAGAAGCCCGTCTCGCTCGGGCCCGGGCGCTTTCGGAAGTGGCCGGGGCGGCACGCAGCGCGGACCCGACGCACTTCCCCGGCCAGCGGCCGCCTGGGCGCTCGGGGCTGCCGGGCCGCCGAAGGGGGAGGGCGCAAGGCCCGGGGCGCTGACCAGTCCCCAGGGATGACACCGCGCCCGCGCGCAAGCTCGGCCCAGCCGGGCCGCGGCGCCTTCTCTGCGTAGGCCGGAGCGGTCCGGGGTGCGGGCCCGGGGGATCCGCCGCGGGCTCCCCCGGCTTCCTCCGAGCTCCCCAGACCCTCCCCTGCTGGCCAGAAGCGCGACGACTCCTAGGAAACTTTGTTCGGGAGCCCCGCCGGGTGCCAAGCGGACCCGGGCGATTGTCAGGAGCCGGAGGGGGCATAAGCAGGGGGTCCATCCCCTGCGCCTTTGCCCCCAACAGGATGCAGGCGGATCCCGCGGCCGGGCGCACGGGGCGCCGCTGCGGGGGCCTAAAAAGCCCCGGCGGGGCTCCCGTGCCCAGCCCCGGGCAGTACGTGCGCTCGGGCAGGCGCGCCCACCCCTCCCCCTGCGCGCCCGCCTCCCCGCCCCCCGGAGCAGCCAGCCCACCCGGCCCCGGCGGGGCGCCCCGGCTCACCTTTCATCGCTGCGATCACAAAATACATCATTTAAGCCGCGGTGCGGAGTGCGCAGGGAGAGCGGATGGTCCGACCCCGGAGCCCCCTCTGCCGCCGCCGCGCCGCCGCCGCCCGAGCCACAGCAGCAGCTGCAGCAGCTGCCCGCCCGCCGAGAGCCATCCCGAGCCATAAGAGGCTCCATGTGACCGGCTGACATCACGGCCTTCGCTCTGTTTACACCGCGCCCCTCCGCTTCCTCCCCGGGCGGGAGGCGGGCGGCGGGAGGCGGGCGCGCCCCAGCACTGCGCCCCGCCCCGCCCCCGCGGGCAGGTGAGCGGCCGCGGCTCCCGGGCGCACCCCGGCCGGCGCTGCCCTCCCGCGCCCCCGGCCCGCCCGGGCCCCCAGCCTTCTGCCCGCCTCCCTGGGCACCTGTGGCCGCCCGGGCGCTTTCTGCCGGTAGCGCCCCGCAGATCGCGCGTCTGGCTACTTTCTCCCCACTACCCCGTGGGCAAGAGGGGCGCAACCCGACGCTACTTTTCTGCTCCCTTCCAGGATTCCCCAGAGGTGATACATGCGCCAACTCGTTGGCGGAAAAGAGTTGTTTGTTCGGTCTGGGTGGCTGTAGTCACCCTCATTTCCCACTTCCCAGGTGGCCCCAGCTCTTTTCGGAAGGTAGAGCCCCCTCCAGGGCCGTGGAGAACGCAGCCACCCGGACTGTTCCCGGAGTGAGGTGGGCGCCTCCTCAGCCTCTCCTGAGAGACGGCCTGGGAAGGAGGAACTCCGCCCACCCAGACATGGATAACCTTCATCACACCAACATCTAAGGTCCCGGTTTACATTTGTCCCTTCCCCCGGGACCACTGTTACCTGGAAGGAGAACAAATACTGCGTGTGAATCACCTAAATGAACTCCAGTTGCCAGCCGATTTGAGCCACGAATTTTCTAGGCTCTTCCATCTCCAGCAATCTCTCCAGAGGGCCCATATACAAGGCTTTAGTTTTTCACACCCTAAAAATTGGATGTTGTGGTACTTTGGACAGGGCGGGAAAAAAAACTCCAACCACCTCTAAAGGTCAACTTTGTGAATTTTAACTTGCAACTAAAACACACTTCCCTCCAAACTTTGAAGCTTAATGCTTTTTACTGGCCTGATGGAAACTTCAATCACATTGTTATTATCAGACGAAACTCTTTACTATGAATTTCATATACTTACATACCCAGAGTCTGCATTCTTTAAAATTTCGGCAGGCTTGTCTACAGTATTGAACATAGCAGAGAAGATGATCAAAAGCCAAGTTCGCTACCTACTCTTGTTCCTTCACACAGTTTCAATTCTGCTTTCTTTTCTGACGGCCTGTGTTTCCGTTTACAACTTAAAGTATTAGACGGTTATTCTTTGTTGCATTCATGGTAATTTAAACAAGGAAAGTCCTCGCATTTTCCCCCGTATAACTGAGTTGTTCTCGCCTCTGATTTGGGCTGTAATTTAAAACACATGGAGACAGTCAGCACCGGAAAAGCTAGGATTCAGACACTTCCACCCCCGCACCCAACGTCAAGGCAAAATTTACAGAGTACGCTGACTTAGAAGGTCAAAAAATTCATCGTACCTTAAATCAAGCCATAGATTTATAAAAGTCTGATTTAAGCTAAAGTCATTCTAACACAGTTTTTAAAGTTTTTTTTTATCAAATAAAACCACAAAAATAAGAAATCATCAAAGTGTGAAGCCAAGACCTACCCATGTTAACTCAGCTGTCCAGCCGTAGCAAAATGGACAAGAGTTTCCAAAGAATTAAACATACCCACTGTGATGTTTACAATTATGAAATTAAATCATGCCACGTTCCCATGATGCAACTGCATCTCCTAGTGAAGCAACGCTCCTCAGTGACATTGACACGATCCTTCTTATTTGGTTCCTGAATTCCCTTGTCCTAACGACTTTAACAAGGAAGGGCAATGCACAGCTGTCCTGGTGGTAGGTCCCGGGTACAATTTCCTTTCCTTTGAAAGAATGGAAGAACGTCAGAGGCTGCATGTTTATAGGGACTTTCTTCCATCCTCACTGCAAATGAATCCAGATATACAACTCTGAAAATTCAGTGTTCCTTTAAAACAGTACCCTGCTTTAGAAAATAACACTCTGAAAATGACCAAATCCATTAGCTCCAGCCTGCCTGTCAGACATCTGACTCCAAGGTAAATAGTCTTACATTACTAGTAATCGGTATTTATTTCCAGACCATTTCAAATGAAATCGGTAATCGGGAATGACATGTAATGTGACATGTGCTCCTGCAATTACTAGTGGTAGAACCATTCATCCTATAGATGTGTCCCCAACAGGAATATAATCTCAGAATATTTATTTGGCATATTTACACATTTATTCAACAAAGACATTCCAAGGATAGTGGAATACTGACCTTACCCTTTAGAAATGTACTTCATTCTCACCCTACCACTAATGAGCAACAGAATTTCAGATATTAAGTCTTAGCCCTCCTGGGTGGCGAGGTGCTATTTGTAATCCATGCCTCTATTAAATGTTTTTTGTTTTTTTCATTTTTAACACGCCTTTTAACCCAGGGTATATTATTGTTCTTTATATTAACATTAAGCTCTTGGGAAACATTGAAAGTAAAAATGAGAGTTTTTTTTTTTAAAACTTGTTGAAATAAAAATTTTGTACAGAATTATGTCCTCAACCAAGTAAACCAGTCGGGAATGAAAGGATCCGTCTTTCACTTCAATACTACCAAACTGGAGACATAAATAATGCACACTTTAGGGCACACTTTTACCAACTATACATTAAAATGTAAGAATAATTATTTGGATTCCATTAAACACATGCTCATGGAGTACTTACTCTGGGGAAAAAACAGGGTTAAGCAATATACTCTTTCCATTTGAAAACTTTTCACCAAGTGCGCTAAAAAAGTTTAAAATAATACTGCTTCCATGAAGATAATTAAACAGGATGGGAATTCTTTACCATGAATGGGATTATATTACATTAATCTCAACTCAAATGTTTCCGTTGGCTAATCTCTGAAAAAGAAGGTACACTGCATACTTATAAACAGATGTGATTCAATTTGGAGTCCTCCAGAGACAGCCCCACACGGTGTCCCTATGAACAGGGTTTCACGTTGGATCTGTCATTTAGTAAGGAAGTGAAGAGACACTTCTGATGCCAGGCTGTTACAAAGCACCTATGACAAAAGCCTGCTGTATTTCTGCAGGGGTCTAGACTGGAATATAATCAGTAAATCGGCACCAATCTCCCCACTTTCAGAGGGTAAAGAGATGACACTTGACTTTACAAAGGTATGTTCAGTTTTCCACCAAACAGAACCTGATCTCAGGTACGCCACACGGAATCACACATGGAGTGCTGCTGGGGAGAATGGCAAAACGATGTGGGCAAACTTATCCAGAATTGGCGAGCAGCTCCTGGTACCAGGATGTTTTCAAAGTTGGCTGACGCACGTGAGACAGAGCATTTTGGCTCTGAGGTTCTGTCTCGCCCCGGCCCTGATTCTCTCTCCCCAGTGTGTGGCAGCTTGCTAATTCAATTAACGTCTTTCTAGCTGAACAAGAAAGGGATCAGTGAAAGGTTAATGTGGTCCTGGGCAGCTTGATTCAGCTGAATCCTTAGCCGCCATGGCATTGTGATCTGTAGGAGTTGGGCCATTCAGGCCGACACGAAGCCAGGGGACTAGGTCTCCTATCGACAGACAGGGTCAGATCTAGATAGTTCTAAGTAAGATTACTTGGGAAGCTACGGAGAAGGCACAAACTTACCTACAACAGATCACAGCCTTACTTAACTGAGTCTGGAAGAAGCCAGTATCTCACAAACATTTATAAACAGAATGAAAGAATATGAAAATGAATACACACACACACACACACACACACACACACACACACATGAATGACTGGGACATGGTCCTGTACGCCAGAAATTGACACATTATAACTGACAGTACTTCAATTAAAAAAAAGTTTATATAAATGGAATAAATAATACTGGTAAGGCCAGACACCAAGGCCACAGAAGGTCCCCCTACCTATGTGTGTTAAGGGGGAGGGGATGAACAGATTAATATAACCTGTCTGTTTTATTCATGATTTTAAAGCAGATATAGATACAGATTTAAATGTACACGTATGTATGCATATATGTAGTCCGTGAAACACAGTGAAATAAACGGTATTTTGATGGCGAGAGACATCTTCAATTTTTCACACACACACATAAATATATATTTCACACTATCAGCCACATTTACTGAACACTTATTCTGTGCCTGGCTCTATACTGGAGAATCAAACAAGAACAAGACAGCAGGCCTGATCTTGAGGAGCTTCCTAATCAGTTGACCTTGGCTCTGAAAACTCTATGCAGAAGTCAGTCCCCTGAGTCAGCCTGAACTCTGCGGAAGAACGGCAGTGTCCAGCTGCTCGCTGAAAAGATGTCTGCCCAGCACGTCACCCCTCACAGTCGACAGACGGCTGCAAACCATTAGTGTGGCTGTTAGTGTAATGGACGTTGGAGGTGACCGATCTGGTTGGACTGAGACAATGGTGAAAGAATTCAGAGTCTTCTGGAACCACGTATCTCATACATCTATTAGGAAACTCAAGAACTGGCCGATGTTTTGTAACCTTCACAAGGAGGGAAAGGGTAACGTTCACAGGTATTCAGACCTGAGCGACCTCCCCAGGATAGGTAGGTGGCAGGTGTCTCATTACACACACACGCACCTGCCAAGGTGGCAAGGAAGGCACATCAGAGGCCAGAGGGCCCTCCATCCCAGGTGTTCCTCCGAGATGTCCTTGCCCCGCTCCCACAGTTGGCAGTGGGACAGGCAATGATGATTTTTTTTTTAGTTAAAGGAATATGGGGAATAGAAGTGAACTCAGAACCTGGAGCCCTGGGTTCAAGTTTCACACCTGTCACTAGCTTTCTGTGTCACCTTGGGCAAGTCATTTCCCCTCCTAGGACATCAGCCCTCTGAGAATGAAGGAATGGAAACAGACCTCAAGGGGCTCCTGCCACTCCACCACCCATGACTACTTTCAGGATCACAGCCCACCCGCTTCTCAGAAACCCCCTCATCCCTTTCTCTTGGCTGCACCATGTGCACTTCCTACTTCAAGGAGCCTTCCTTGTTCCACTGAACCCCACGGTATCATCCAAAGAGCTCTGGCACTAGACAAAACTGGGCTCAAAACTAACCTTCATCCTACTCACTAGCTGAGAGATCTTGAGCAAACATTTGTTTCCTCATATGTGAAACAAGGAGAGTAGAGCCTCGGAGGGACGCTGGGAGGATTCAACAATTTCAAAAAGGAACAGAGTGATTATCTCTTAGTAGGCTTACAAGTGGAAATACCTTCACCACTCCCACAGTGTTATACACACAGATCCTGTGCGTGGCAAAAATTATTGACCTTAATAGAGATGTGCTGAAATGACTATCAGCGTGCACTTTGATGAGCTTTCTACAATTTTGACATCTGTGTGTGTGTGTGCATAACAAGCATTTATTAAGTACCTGTTAACTATTGGGAATACAAAGATCAATAAAAATTAATTACCCCTTGGCCTAAGGGGCCTCGTTGTTTTCATGTCTCATTTTCTATAAGAGTACAACTTTTTTTAATGCCTTATTTCCTATAAGAATGCAAATGCCCATCCAATGAACAATGAAAACATCTTCGGTGCATTACCCTTCGATGGGAAAAGGAGAGGAGAGGAAGAAGATTCAGATGTCAGACCTTCCCTCAAGGGGCTTGCAATCTTGTAGGAAAATGAATGCAGTGCTTATTAAGCAAGGCAGAATGTGACACACACTCGAAGTATTTCAGGACTAAGGTGCTACGTAAGCCAAAAGTAGGAGAGGTTACTTTGTGCAGGGTTAATCTTAAACTTTAGGAGCAGAAGGACTTCACAGAGGATGTACCATCTGAACTAGACCTTGAAGGACAAATCGAATCCTAGTGGACAGAGAAAGGAATAAAGGGCATCTTAGGAGGAGAGCAGAACACAGATAAAAGCAAGAGACAGAAAATGCATTTTTAACTTAAGGAACAACTAGTAGTGATGGTTTAAGACTAACACGAAGTACATACAGACGAGGAGGGGAGAAAGCTCCTAGCGTGGGTTGAAACTATTTCTTTTGCTTTCCTCCGAAGTGCCTAGCACAGAGCTTTGCAAACTATACACATTCAGAGAATGAGTTTTGGAAAAAATAATTGAATAATTTTTGGAAAAAATAACTGTGCTTTAGAAAATAAACCTCTTTGCAGCTTGCCTATTTCATAGTCTTACTGTAAGGATTAATAGTTGGTTTGATAGTCATAAAGTTAAATTACACTTAATAAAACACATAGAGCAAGAGTTCCACATCACAGCACACCGAGGGAGAATAAAACTGGAAATGGGTGTGATTTCATCAGAGTGAAAAGCTAAGCAGAGCATTTAGGATGAACAAGATAAATTGAATGTTATTTGATTTTGTACCGCATCCATTTCCCTTCTGAAAATTCTCTGAGACAGTTCTATTAATACAGATGCTTCGTCTATAAGCCCTATGTCATTTTTAAAGAACTGCCTTAAAATATATTTTCAAATAATGGAGGAAAGATAAGCAGTTACAGATGGTTTTCCCTATTTTTGTCACGCATGATCAAAGACGGCTGAGTAACGTGGGCTTCACTGGGAAATCCGAGGCTCACAGCGAGGAGCGTTCCAGGAGCAAACGCTGGCATTATTTTGCTTTCGCAGAGAAAATATGTTTCTGTTCAGCCAAGCAAAGTAATCAATTATTCTGCATTATGAAATACTCATTTTATAACTATTGACATTTCAGACAGCCGTGCCCCACGTCAATAGTGGTTCTGATGCGCACACGTAAGCTCTGGCTTACAGGATGGGACTCATTGGGATGACACTGTTGGGTCAGAAGTCTGTTCTCTGGTCCCCCCCACCCCCTCAGTACACTGATTATTTATGTCCAGGCCCGCATTGGGGAAGTATGCTGTGAGCCCTGAAATGAGAACAGACGTGGGTATGTTTTTCTGTTTTACTAAAAAATGTCCAATTCTTCTAAATATGTTAGATTTACATTAAAAAAAAATCAATACTCTTCTCTTGAATTAAAAGACGATTCCCACCTTTTGTAAGATGGAGGTAGATGAAATAAGGCTTTCCATTCCAAGGCTCAAAAAATTCACATTCAGTGTTGAGCATACTGTTAAGCCCTGTATCCTCAAAGAGAATTTTCTGAAATCAAAATGGCTTTCCAATAATTATGTTGCACTGTTGCTGTTCTGAGTTTTACCTCACCTATTGGTGAATAATTCCTCGGAACTTACTCAGTGGCAGGCATTTTTTAAAAATTAATTCACTCAGAACTCTCTTTTTATAGATAAGGAAACTGGCACACAGATAAATTAAGTAACTTGTCCAGGAACACAAGGAACCATGTGAACTGAATCTAGGGTGTTCACTCTCAACCATGATGTTACGACTCTCAAATATTTTCAGATTTTTTTCCTCGGATTGTGCACTACTCAGTATTTTGAAAGGGCAAGCTGACTTCTTCAGGAATCAAAACTTACTACTCTAATAAAATTTAGGGATGTGCACAGGAAATTCTTTTATCACTAGCTCCTGTAATTGAGCAGGGTTAGCATATGTCATTATGAATTATTACACAATTAAGCAAATTATTTAATTACTTACTAATGAAGAAACATACTGTACATGGTTGTAATTATCCTGTTTGAAAACAATGTTGTCATTTGTCCATTTCAGAAACACTTGCTACACAATAAATTAACTCTCCAGGGGAAGTGTTTCCTATTTTGGAATAATTAAACAACTCTAAATACTGGCAATGGAACGTTCACGTAGGAATGCAAGAAACTGAAAACTTACAAAAGCCAATACTAGCATTTCTAAAAGACTCCACATGAAATAGCAAATCTGTTAGAAACACACAAAATAATAATTTTATAGTTCATGCTGTTCTCTGGGAAAAGCACAACATAGAGAGATGCTGTTTTTACTTTTCCAAATTGTCTCACTGCTGCTCTTTTCAAAAGTGGCTTTCACAACATGTCACATAATATAGCATTTCCTTCACCTGTTTTAATCACCCAACAAACGGCTTCAACAGTATAATCATCTTAAGCAGAGCTACTTAATTTTCAATGCATTTTGAATAAATCATTGTCTACATTTATTAAATGATTATAGTCATTCATGGCCTTGTTATTTATACAAAGACATTGTACACATATAGCCTCAAGATGTTCTGACAAAACATCTTAAATAAAATATAGAAAAAGGAATTTTTTTTTACGTTACCACATCTTTTCTCCTTAAAATGTAATGGACAAAATGTGGCAGAGCCATTGTAAACAAGGAAAAATTTAAAAAGGGAAATATCAGGATGGGAAGACACTCAGAGAGGTCATGTTAGGTCTTCCTGCTTCCAAGGATGTGAGCAGCTAACCCGTCCATGTCTGACAGTTGTCTACCATTAAATAATCATATAGAAACAAGAAAAGTGATATTATCATACTTTTTCTGCTGTCTTGTTTTCTCTATTATCCCAGGGCCAATATGCCATTTTCACTGGGTAATTCAAATCAAAAGTTTTGTTCTCTTATGAATAATGCATATACTAGAATTACAGTATAGTTTTCAGATTTTACCACTTGTCAAAAAGCCAGTAAGAAATTGTTACCTGTAAACCAGTAAAAACCGTGTTAAATTTAAGCATTACAAAACAAGAGAAAACGTGCTTTATACGTTCATAGCATACACGGCTCAATTTATAGTGTAACACGAATTACTACATAGTGTTTATTTTACACTATCAGTGTTTTATCAGTTAGAACTATAGAAAAACATGTTTTAATAGTATTTTCTGATGTTACTATGACAAACTAGAAGGATTGTATTTTGATTCATCCTTCAGATCTCAGGTTTTTTTTTTTCATTTCTTATCAAAATATAATTTGCTTATAGTAAAACTCACTCTTTTTAATGATCAAAAGGCACATGAAAAAATGCTCAATATCACTAATTATCAGAGAAATGCAAATCAAAACTACAATGAGGTATCACCTCACACCAGTCAGAATGGCCGTCATTCAAAAATCCACAAATGACAAATGCTGGAGAGGCTGTGGAGAAAGGGGAACCCTCCTACACTGCTGGTGCGAATGCAGTTTGGTGCAGCCACTATGGAAAACAGTGTGGAGATTCCTCAAAAGACTAGGAACAGACTTACCGTATGACCCAGGAATCCCACTCCTGGGCTTGTATCCAGAAGGAACCCTACTTCAGGATGACACCTGCACCCCAATGTTCATAGCAGCACTATTTACAATAGCCAAAACATGGAAACAGCCTAAATGTCCATCAACAGGGGACTGGATAAGGAAGATGTGGTATATTTATACAATGGAATACTACTCAGCCATAAAAACCGACAACATAACGCCATTTACAGCAACATGGATGCTCCTGGAGAATGTCATTCTAAGCGAAGTAAGCCAGAAAGAGAAAGAAAAATACCATATGAGATCGCTCATATGTGGAATCTAAAAAACAAACAAACAAACAAAAACAAAGCGTAAATACAGGACAGAAATAGACTCATAGACAGAGAATACAGACTTGTGGTTGCCAGGGGGGTGGAGGGTGGGAAGGGATAGACTGCGATTTCAAAATTGTAGAATAGATAAACAAGATTATACTGTATAGCACAGGGAAATATACACAAAACGTTATGATCACTCACAGAGAAAAAAATGTGACAATGAGTGTGTATATGTCCATGTATGACTGAAAAATTGTGCTGAACACTGGAATTTGACACAACATTGTAAAATGATTATAAATCAATAAAAAATGTTTAAAAAAAAACTCACTCTTTTTAGTGTACAGTTCTCTGGGTTTTGACAAAGGTATTTACTTTCATAATGATCAACATAATCAAGACATGGAATAGTTCCATCTCCCTCTCTTCCCAAATTCTTTTGTGCCCCTCTGTAGCCAACTTACTCACTTTCTCCAAACCCTGACAGCCTCAGATCTGCCTTCTGTCCCTATAATTTTGCCATTAAATAATATTACTTGAATGGAAAAATGTATTACGGTAGACTTTTGACTCTGGATTCTTAACATAATGCATTTCAGATACACCTCATGAGCAAATCAATAACATGTTACTTTCAGTAGTGGAGGAGTAATCCATTCCACAGTTTACTCATTTTCTAACTGAAGGACATTTCTTAGCAAACACAAATACAGCGGCTGTGAACATTCATGTACAGGGTTTTGTGCGAACATTACGTTTTTATTTCACTTGGGTAAATATCCAGGAATGGGACTTTCAGATTACATGGGCTGCAGAAGCTTAACTGTAAGAAATGCCAAATGGTTTTCCAGAGTGGCTGTGCCATTTTGCATTCCTCTTACCAACGTATGAGAGTTCCAGTGGCTCCACAGTGTCACCAGCACTTGGTGTTGTCGAATATTTATCTATCCTTCATTAATTGCTGTTATTTGAGGTAGTTGTGTTATATAAAGTCCCTGGGATCAATGAATTAGTAAATACTGAATGATCTTCCCTAGGAGAAATACAGGGTTAGGTTTCTGAGTCCATGCTCCTAATTTTTTTGCCAAACGACCAATATATAACTTAATTTTTTGTATGTTTTTATTTAAAGATATCTTACTTGGCATATACTGTTGAGCCATTAACATCGAACCCACAGCCAACAGCAATGAACTAAGCTTACCTAACACACAGTTTCTCCATAAGGCACATCACAGCCTTTTTCACTTAGGGAGACTAGTGAGCACTTTAGCACTAAGCTTGGGGGCCACTTTAAGTAGCAATAACACCAACAAAAAGCACACAAATTAGAAAAACGTGGCACTAAATAGACAGTGAAAAGGAAACTTGTTTACAGCCTGAGAGCTGAAACCAGAAGGCAGAGCATCGCCTCGTCAGACCTCAGCTGCAACACGTGTGTCAGGTGCTCTCCGCTTGCATAAGTCAGAATGGCAGCCAGTTTTTTTTTTTTTTTAAATTAAAGTATAGTTGATTTACAATATTGTGTTAGTTTCAGGTATACAGCAAGGTGATTTAGTTATATACATCGTTTTTTTCCAGGTTATTTTCCATGATAGGTTACTTTAAGATATTGAATATAGTTCCCTGTTCTATATAGTAGGACCTTGTTGTTAATCTGTTTTATATATAGTAGTTAGTATTTGCTAATCCCAAACTCCTAATTATCACTCCCCCTCCCTTTCCCCTTTGGTAACCATAAGTTTGTTCTCTATGTCTTTGAGTCTGTTTCTGTTTGTTTTGTATATAGGTTTATTTCTATTATTTTTAGATTTCACATATAAATAATAGAAAGTACTTGGACTCTCTTCACTGTAACATTCTTTGGGTCCATTCTGGTTGCTGCAACTGGCACTATTTTATTCTTTTTCACAGATGAGTAATAGTAATGGCATTCAGTATTGATTTTGGGATGCTAAATAAATTTTGGTGAATAGGCAAATATGCAAATTCAGAATTTGCCAATAATGAGATTCAACTCTATCTACCATCCACCTGTCTGTCTGTCTGTCTGTTTATTACCTTGCTGTTATACAGCCTCAGTTTAAATGTTACAGCCATGAGGATGTCTTGTCCAAACTGCTAGCCTCCATCAGGGCAGCCCTGAGCTCCCACTGGCATTCTGTTCTACCCTTTCTGTAAACCTGATTTTTCACCCCGTTTTTTGGGGTTTGTTTTTGTTTTGGCAATCATTTGTTTTCGTTTCTGTCTTCTTCACTGGACTCTACACTCTAAAGAGGCAGGGATCCACATTTATATCTCTCATAATATGAAGGCTTAGCGCCATGCCTGGTATAGACCACATTTTGGGTAAATATTTGTTGAATAAATGAAAACTTCTTTGAAAACAACATGTATGGTGAGACGAGCACTGGAATGGGAGCTGGAAAATCTGGTTTCCCAGCTCAGTTCTCACACCTAGTGCTTGTGTGACTGGTGACAAGTGATTTATATTCCTTGAACCTCAGTTTTCTCACCTGCAAAACTGGAAAAAGAATACCTATATTTCAAAAAAATTAAGACTTGAAAGTCAGACAATAACATGAAAACATTAGTAACTGGCACACTGTTGATATCCAATAGTCACTGGATTGGAATGGTTTAGGAACCACACTAGACGTTAATAATTCTCTGAGCAATATGAAATACACTGATGGATACTGTGAATAGTGAGTTATTCAGCCATTCACATACTGCCAGTTCTGCATGTCTTTGGTTTTATATATGCAGGGGACTCGAATAGTGAAGATAATTTTTCACTTTAGAAGCTTTGGCACTCGATGAAGCCACACTCCCCAGGATCAAAGGTTATATACACTATATACTATGAATGTAACTACATAAGAGCAGATGATTTCTCTACTGCATTTCAAAAATATTTTCTGAATGTTTGAAAATGACTTCAATCACATAGAGTTTGTATTCTTTGGAAACAAGACTTTTTTTTTTTTCCTGTTCTAAACACTACTGAGAAAACAAAGAATTAAATTTAATTAATAAGCATATCATGGCTCTGCCGGAAATGTTTTCGTGCAAAGATCCATTATGTTCTTTAAGATTTCAAGGCAATAAAAATCAATAATTTCTATAAAATGATCACAATCCTTTTGTGTGTAACTAACAAAACTAAGTGCTCAAATCCTGTGGAGAAGAGATTGCATAAACAATACAATGGTTACATCACTCAAAATTTATACATAGGATTGTCTTGCAAAATTACTATGATCAGATATGATTCAGTGATGCTATTTAAGATTATTGGTCTTTAGCAGATGCAAAGCATGATGACTCACTGGCAGAGCAAGCTAATGGGAGGGAGGGAGAGATATTAACTTTGTGTATTTGATTACAAAGCAGAACAGATAGTAGAACCTCCGAATCAATAATCACTATTTTGAACAAAACTTTCATCGTTTCCTAAATTAGGATTGCTGTTTCTTGAGACGACTTTTTTTTTTTTTTTAAACACATACGTTCTTATAAGGAACCTAACAATAGGCCTAAATTAAACCGAGGGTTTAAAACACAATTTGCTGACAGGCAACCTCCAAGTGTTTTCCACAGAGAAACTTCACTTCCGATTACTTCCAGGCTATTTTAAATGATCTTGGACAGGGCTACTGAATGACTTGTCAGGGAACAGGAAAACATTATGACACCGCTTCTCCGGATTTCTTCCCAGAACACGAAATAATTTGGGATCGTTCTAATAGAATCAAGGCGAGTTTCACGTCAAGCTTCAGTTTCACTGGGGGAATGCTTCTAACATATGGCTGCTGGGCTCTGACTCACAGCAATCTTCAAATTCTGGCCAAAATGTCTGCTTCCTGAGATTGTGTCTGATATGCCTGTGCCTCTCTGGTGGGGCCCAGAAGGCATTCAATAAATGCTATTGTTGGAGCGAATGAATGAATGAAAGAGTTTCTCATTATGAGCTACAAATTCCTCCATCAGCAAAATAATCCCATAGGAAAGCAGCAGTGTACTTGGAATTCGTGTCTATGAAGAGTGCTATTTTCAACTCCTTCACAATTTTTTTTTTTTTTGTCATTTATGCTCAACTGGGTCTTTCTTGATTTTTTTAAACCAAGGTGTGAAAAGCACAGAAGCATTTTCCAGAACATGAAAGACAAGTGTAGTTCTTAGGAAGTTTCCCTTGTATGTAGCTTGTGTGTGATAATTATTTTCAAAACTCAGTTAATCACCAGATACTTTCTCAGAACAGACTGGGGGTGAGGTGCTGTGTGAGATATTGGAAAAATAAAATAAAAGCATTCCACCCTTGCTTATACATCCAAGATTGTCATTAGGACTAGTAGGTGTGTAGGTTCCATTATACCCACAGGTGAGGCAAACGTTTATCTAAGTGACACTAAATTAGAACTGCTATCCAAGAAGTATAAGTCATTGGTCTCACGCTTTTCATGATCAGAGAGCTGTCATTCGAAAACCTTATGAAATGGAGTGTGGAAGAAAACAAAACAGAAAGGGAGAAAGGTCCACAAAGGTAACACTAAAATTCCAATAACTAAAGTTCGTATCTGTGCTTTAAAAAAAAAAATCCCCCAGGCATCTGCTCAGAGATGATTTATTCTCGTGTAAGACACAGTTCTGACAACCTTGCTATCTGATTTTCCAGTATACAGAATATGTATATTTTTAAAAAGCACAGCAGAAAGGAGCAGCGAGTTCTGCTCATAGGAGCAGGGAGAAACAAGAAGGACTGAAGGAACAGATTAAACGATGATGCAAAGTTAGACATAAGAACCCAAAAAGGATAGCAGCATGGGGCTATTTAGCGCAGGGGCAGCAGACAACGAGCCACGCCTGCAGCGTCTCCGAGGCCATCCTGTATGACAGCATGCTGCTCGCACCATCATAATTAGTGTTCATGATGACTTTGAAACATTAAGCATGGATTAACCCAGGCACTCGAAGAAGACAGGGACTTCAATAATACATTTGGAAAGGCCTCTCCCACACCCAAATCGAGTGATATAGTTCAGGCACTTGGACAGATACATTCCAGAAAATTAATTTACATGGGATATCCCATTTTCTAATAATGTCTTTGCATATGGCATTGGTATACACACTTCAAATAATGACCCTAATTACCTAAGACCTTACAATCAGGGTCTAGGTTATTCCAGTTTCAGCGATATTCTGAAGCCGGTTGGAAAAATAAAGAGCTTTCCATAGCAGGAATAACTGCTTTATACACCACTATTTCACGTGATTCTATTCTTAGTCAAATATCAATAAAATAAAAACTATTCAAATACCCCCTCTATTTTTAAAGCGACAATGTTCCTGTAAAATGTTTATTTGAATTATGAGTGTTTAGGGCTGAGGTTTAAATATGTATCATTATATTCAGATACTTGCTATTTATATAATAGCAAATGCTATTTATATAATCATGTTTAACCTGACGGAATTCTGGAGAAGGAAAAGTTAATAAAATAAGTTAGAAGTGAGGGGAAAAGGGAAAAAAAAAAACCCCAAAACAGAGGCACAACTTGGCATTGTTTTCATTTAGAGCAGGTGAAGTGATAGGTTTTTAAAAGCATGCTTGATACATGCACACACATGACACCTCCTTCATGGCTGCAACAATTCTTTTTTTCAAAACTGCAAGCCTGTTTCCAGGGCAGCTGCAAAACATCCGTGAACACTAGTTAATTTATTGGAGTCATGGAAACTGCTGCCTCTACACCTGCCAGCTAGATCCACATTGTGCAGACTCTACAATGCAGGAGCCCAAGGTCCCGAGATGAATTCTCTCCGCTCCCGGGCGGATGGAGGAAGGGGAAGCCACTGCTGTGCTGGAGACCATACTCAGGGATTTCTGCTGCTTTCACTCCACATATTGTCCAGGCTCCAGAATAACGCTTTTTTTGCATTAAAATCACCATGGCCACCTCTAAATTGCTATTACATTTATTATTATCTTCATCATTGTTATTACATTATTCTTGTTAATGAGAAGGCAGTTTAAAGGCCCCCACTGGACACTTACCAAAGCCCAGAAAGACAGCAGGCAGGGGGTCATTCTTCCTCCTCACAGATGGGGTAGGTGAAGCCTGGAGAGGTTTTCCAGCTTAGCCCGGGACACTGAGAAAGGTAGAGCCGGGACTTCAGCTGGGGTTTCTGATTCTAATCTAGTGCTCGATCAATGTTGTCATGTGCTAGATATTGAAAACTGATTTCTTAATCTTTAAGAAACTATATTCTGAGGAATTCAGGTTGGCAACTATAAGGAAATTTTTCCATTGTAGGATTTCTGGAAGTGAAACATGAGGCTGTCTTCTATTTTTTTTTTTTTCAGGAGATTTTTGTCACTAGTTTTATCTTCCTTTTGGTTCATACATTTTTACGTTATCTACTCTTTTCTGCCGCAAGAGATAATTTACATGGTTCTTCAACAATATACCACCAATAAATCACCAACTAAATACTAATTTTTGGACCTCATGACAATCTACACAAAACTAGCTCATATGATGCAGGTTATAAACCAAGCCCGGTCATAGGATGGATGTTTCACAGCCTCTAATCCTTTCAGAGTAGGAGAGAGACACGGAGTGTTTGTAAGGGGCGCTGGTGCACATCATGGCACTGGCCTCAGAAGTTAAGAATAGTATATATTTTGATGTTCTGTCTCTTCTTTTTATGGCTCTCTCTTTAATTAATTTATTGACATTTTTCTAGTACTTTTGAATATTTTATTCATTCAGGGTAGGGGTAGGGGGAAGTCCAGGCAGGGTGTACCATGAATGTTTCCCAGTAGCATAAGGGAGTGATTCCTATGGTTAATTCCAAAACCCCTTCCACGTTGAAGGCATGCTCATTCGGCATCTCTGCCCTCCCCATAACTTTGCTGTTACCAGCCTTTTCTTGGTTTAAAATACTGAATTTGTTTATAAAAGAACCATGATAGGTTATGTTACCATTAAAAATTATATTACTTGGTGGTAGGGATTTTGAAATAAAATGTATAATATTGAATTGGGCAAAATAAGATGTCATGTCTATGGCAAGGATTTGGGACAGAACAAACAAATGTGGTAGCTCTAGGGGTGAAAGTCTCAGGAAGAGAAGCTGGTAGTCCCTGGAATAAAATCCTCCAGGTCTCACTCCTATCCAAGGTTCTGACCCCTCAGTCACACCCTAGGAAGAGACAATAAATACACATGTGCGGAATGTCCCCAGATGGAAACGAGGTGCCCTACCTTTCATCCCTGGCGATGATCAGAGCTGAAGCCATTTATAAAAATTCCTGCCTTAACAGAAACCGCTGCAAAGATGGGAAGACACAGAAGAGGTCGATAAAAATGAAATCGTGATCCACTAATCCTTATCCTATCACCAAAGTGGTGGCCCAAAGAGGGGCCTCCACGGTTGTGTGATGAAAGGCACAAATCATGGACTACCCACTGGGGCAGCCAGGCCGGGAGAAGGGAGGAAATAGCCTTTTCTTCAGAGGGCTGAAAGGCCGGACCCGCTCCAATGAATAGATAACACCATCGCGGGACAGACAGTAGAGATGAAAGAGGAAGCCAACGAAAACAGAAGAACGGAGGAAAACCATCAAAGGTGGGGAAAATGACAAAAGTTCAGGGACCGGTGTGATCCGCACCCAAATGCTAAAACTGCAGCACGAGAGAGCTATTTGAAGCTGCTAAAGGGGTTGAATACAATCTGGAATGAACAGAATTTGCCATCAAATAGAACAGAAAGGCCACCAAGAGACCTTAAGGAAGGACAACCGAACGGAATGTGAACTCTGCAAAGAGCTCACTCGGCAGTGTCCTTTTGAACGTCTCAATCATTCTGAAGTGCTGTTTAAAACACACACACACACACACGCATGCACATGCACGCACGCGTGGTCCGGAGTCTGGGGGATTTTGATGGGAGCTGCTCATCAAAACTCTTAAATAATGCAAGGCAACGGCAATCCATCCGATCTTCCACTCTGAGGACCCGGAGCAAAGAACAGACGCAGGTTTTATCAAAGCAGCCTCTAATCTTTCTAGCACATCTGCAATGTCCATCTCACCAGGGGCGACCTTCTGTGTGAACTTTGGGAGCGATGTGCTCTTTAGTTTTGTCTGGGCTGCAGTTTAATTCAGCAGGAAGCAGGGCCGTGGCTGGGAACCACAGCACAAAGAAAATCACGGTAAGGAGGTGAAAAAATGCAGGACTGATCGACCACAAGTGAGATGAAATAAGTGACTGGTAGTTTTTTATGAGACCAGCAGAATAAAAAAAAAAATATATATATATATGATAGGTTATCACTTTTAAGGCTCATTTCCCATTGATGCTATTAAGCAGGCAACGATAGAAACCAGCACAATTGAGCAATTGCACCCAGATCAGAGAGAAAGAGAGAGTGAGAGAGAAAATCAAAGGCTCAGAGAGGCTCTTGAAGACTGTGTCTCATCCAGGGCAATCATCCGAATAAAAACTTTCAATTTCACTCAAATACAATGCAGATAAATTGCACTGTGGAGATATAATATACAGACTTAAAAATTATCCTGTTTTCATGCAGATCATTGTCCATAACACCTGTGGATTGAGAGTGGTTTGGTTCGTGTAAGGTACAAAACCTTCAGATGTTCAAAAGTAAAGAATGCATTTATAGTAAAGCTAAGAAGCCATGTCATCCAAAGTTTATGGGCCAGTGGTTTTTCCTGTGCTAACTATTAACCTAATTTTGGACAAAAGGAAGGGGGAGGAGGTCCTCCTTAGTAGGGATAAGTCAAAGGGAGTTTGCAAACGGGGAAATGAAAACGTCTCTTCCAACTTGAGTATCTTCCACTGTGTCAGATTGGTTATGACTACACAGGTGGTGGGGGATGGAGAATTCTTTCCTCTTGAGTGGGTTCAATCTTTCAGATCTCAGAGATCCCCAAGAGAGTCCCTGGAACGGAAGTGGCTGGAGCCTTCCTCTGATTTCTTCTGTCTGTTACCTTTGGCTGTTCACACCATACCCCGCCAGGTGTCCTGCACTGACTCGGCGTGAGAACTGGGCACAGATGGAAAGAAAAAGGGATTCAATTCTCCACAGCTTTAACCCTCCCCCAGAGAGTCAGTGTTTGTATGCTACTGGATTCCTATCAAGATGAAAATATGTTTTTTGTTCCATTATTCCATTCTACATGTTACTTTTCTTTGTCCTGGTAGAAAACAAAACCACCATCCGTCTCCATCTCAAACAGTCTTCAGCTTGGTAAAGAGAAAGAAGGATGAAGCCTTCCCTGCATGACGGGTCTAGCGTTGTCTGAGCACCTAGTAGGTGCTCAGTAAATCCCAGCAGGCAGGCAGGGCTCGTTCCCTCCGACAGCTGGCCAGCGACGCAAGCTGCTTTGGGAAACCTGACGAAGAGACCCGCCTTTCTGGCAGAGCCATCCTCACTCTTTCATCACTGCACTCAAAGATATTACTGATGTTGGTCCTCTGGTTTTGCTGCTTTTTTCCTCTGACTGGACTAACTGAGTCTACTCTGCTCACTAGCTGTCACTTCAGAATCCTGTCACGCAGCGGAAGGCCAAAGGACATTTTCCCCTAAGTCCTTTTAACTTCCTGGCATTCCGTTTTTCAACCCCACATTAAAGGTGCTAATGTTTCATCCTAGTCCTACCAGCCAATGGGTGGCCTCAAGTTAGACTAGGCAGGGCTTCTATCTGCTCTTTCCCTGTTGGGCACAGGGAGAAGGAACCCAGAAAAATGTTTCCTCAAGCTCATTTTGTAATTTTCCTTTGGATGCTATCACTGAAGTTCTGAGATCACTTACTAAGAAACAGACGCATTTGAAACTAACATACAACAGATGTCAACCTAGGGCCACTGTTGGCCAGCAAGACCTATTTCATGCAAGTTCTCAAAAAAATTTTTTTTTTCTTTCTTGCTGGCCTTTTTTCCCCGGCTCTGCTCTCGCCCAATCCTCAATCATCTTATAATCCATGAAAGCTGGTGTACCAATTCTGTTTCTTTTCCAAGACAAGACCTGCCAACTTGAAAAACAAAAATGAACCTCCCCTAACGTTGGCGTGTTTCTCCAAGCCTCAGCTAACCCCGGGCAGAAACTGGTGGATGTGTGCCCAGTTGAAGCCTGAGGTGAGAGTCATAATTTTTACCTGCTTTAGTGAACAATCTCCTGGTATGTTCTTGAATTCTCATCCTTGGTATACTTCATGCCCACGCATTAGCAAACCCAGCAGATGACTGGCATTCTCTGCACTATGACAGAGCAAGTCATCTGTCCTGAGAAGCTGAGATCCGAGATACCACTGCTCCCACAAGAATCTCTCTGTGTCTCTCTGATTTACCCTGTTCCCCCTGGTGAAGTATTTTCTGCAAACATGAAATTAGTTTATATTTTAAGGGCTTTGGAATGACTAATTTTGACTAAGTTAAACAGGGCAGAGTAGTGACTCCCCAGTGACTTGATCTGTGATTCTTGGGAAGAGTTTCATGGACATATTTTATTTTTGTTCAGGGTGACCTCACCAATCATTATGCACAAATGCCATTTCTTCGGTTTTTTTTTCTCCTTAAAACAAAATCACTGCAATTTTCTAGGCATTTCCTAGTGAAGAAAACTCTAATTGCATTTTACTTATCTTTCAGGCTGCTGTTTAGGAATTGTTATTTTTTAAAGACCTCTATTTAAAAATGAAAAGTGTAGGTGAAGGAGACTATATCTTTCCAAAGTCAGTAAAACAAATGTATTGCGTAAGACATTTCAATTCAATTAAGAGAAACAGGTCAGATGCTAAAATATTAGTAAAATCAATTATGAGTAATAGGTCTCCTGTTAACATGTTTCGCTACAACTGCCTCTCACAATTTTTGAATAAATTTACATTTGTTTCAGATTCTCTATGTGCCCGTAATATATGTGTGTCACTGGCTGTAAAATCTTGTCACTTTTCTTTCCTTGGTTATGTTTGCTCTGATGTGCTTTGGAAATAACACATGGACTAACAGTTTTTTAGTGAAGGTTTTTTCTAAGAGGAGAGACAGTCAGGTGGCAAGTTGAAAAGAGCATTGAATCTTGTCCTGTCACCTGTCAGCCAGGCAGGGAGCATCATCCTTTGGAACCTTGGTTTCCTCATCTGTAAATGAGAGTAAGAGGACCTTCCCCTCAGGGTTGTGGTGAGATTTAAATACAACAACTCACTGTAACGTGCCCACCAGGGTGCCAGGTACATGGTGCTCGATGAATGTCTCTTTCTGATCTTTGAAAATCCGCAGAATCATTTACATGTAAGAGAGGATATTCATCATAACATTTCAAATTTGATGTCTGTTTTTTGTGTTAGGATCGGGGTTACCAAACTCACCTGGAAAGAGGGCATCAAAGAGAAGAAAGTTCTCCCTTTATCCTTATGTTTAGTAAAGGAGCATCCTCAAATCTCCTGCAGATAACTCACGGAAAAGTAGTACAAGGAGGCAAAAAGATTTGCTGCTGCAACCTTAGTCAGCCTTTCCTTCAGACAAACAGGTGAGGTCTGATACGGGGAACTTACGAGGAGAAACAGAATGCCACACTGAATCTATACTATAATTACAAAAACATAAAACTGACATATACATATGATAAAAGATGAAAAAGGGAAGCTGGAAATATTTTTGATAGATCAGTGAAAAAAAAGTACCCATTTTTTTTTCCTCCATAGTATTCTTTCTCATTCTTATTCTGAGGTTCGACACTTAGGTGGAAAACAGGGAACCCCGTGGTTGGAGATTCGTCTGTTTAGGTTGATGGGCTATCTAGTCAAAAGGCAAATATCTCAGAAATGGAACTTAAACACAGTTTGGCTTCATGCAATACTTTCCTCCTAATAGCATAGAGGGCATGTGAGCGTTGATGGAGTTGATGAGGCACTGATAGAGGTAGAGGAAGAAAATTATAGAGGATGGCCCTCTATTGAGGGGGAGCAGACCTGGAGCAAGTGCGCTCGAAATAGGAGATCCAGTGGGTGGAGACGGTGGAAGAAACAGAAGTGAGAAAGTTGTAGAGGTAAGGCAAGTAGTGCGGGGAGGAACGTTAAGGGTCTGATCGTCTGGGGTGTGTGAGTATATGTTTTGAAGAAGAGGCACTGATGAGCTCCGTACCTCTTGAGAAAGCCCCAAGGAAAGTATTCAAGAATTTAGAATTTGGCTTACTGACACTCTGGCTTTATAGACATTGCCTCTGCCTTTGGTTCCGCGAACCTTGGGAGGAGGGGGGGGCGGCGTGGCACAGAAGGAAGGACAAGGGCTGCAGGGCTTGACAGAAGCTTCCAGGTCCAAGCCCACCTCTGCCACTCACTAGCTCCGTGGGCTGGGCGAGTTGCTTAACATCTGAAACTCAGCTCCCTCAATTAATATTCATAGCTGTACTTAACAGTCATAGTTACCACAGGGTTTAAATGAGATGACACACGCAGATACTTAAATGCATATAAAATGCCAAGAACATAGTAAGCTCTCAAATTCCATACCTATTCTTCTCACAGGGATCAGAAAAAATAAGAACTCCCGTCTTGAGAGAATAAGAAAATGGATCAAGTTGAGGCTGTGGCTCCACCCAGGTTTATATGCACAAGGTGGGACCAGGAGAGTCTGCTCAGGGAGCCATGGTTTAACAGCTGCCGGTGAAAAGAGGGCCCCTGTTCTGTTCCCTAGAACGTGGTGGTGGATTAGCTGCCATGATCCACAGTCGAAAGTCCTAATGCTCTTCCGTGTTTCTTCATCTTAGGGCTGGAGCCCTTGGCTGAGCTGATCGCTCTGATTCCTGCATTTGGAATCCTGTAATACCCCACGCTTGGGGTCAGGGGACACAGAAAAAGGGCTCGGGGTGGCTTCTGTTCTCTACTGAGCCCTGAGACAGACCATTTCTGAGTCCAGAAGGTTTGCCTATCTCATCTGGGAGGCTGGCAATAGAAAAGAATAACACCCTAGCCAGTATCTCTAACCCGCATCTTGTGACATATGTAAAATGAGAAAGGGAGGAAAGATTCTCCCCCAAAGTCTCATGAGACGAGGGCTCCAAGGACATCCTGGGAGCGGGCAGGTAGCTCTGTACAGGGAGCTCCATCAGCAGCCGGGAAGAGAAGGCTGACACCTGGATGTGACTTGTCCCAGCAAAACCCAGGGCACCAGTGCCTGGTGGGCAGGGGGAGAAGGTGAGTGCACCAGAGCCCGTGTCTGGGGGAGCTGCTCCTTCCGGTCCAGCTCATATGGAAACTGTTTATGTTTTCTGTTTGCCAGAAAAGCCTTTGTGCGTTGCTGAACCTGTCTGTCCTGAACTCCTAACAACAAACACATGGCAACCAGTTCTCCAGATGACAAGTCCCTTGGTTAACGAGCAGAGAATGACTGATGAGGCCCTGCTGCTGTGAAAACCCTTAGCTGCCTGGAGTCTTGCGGACCGAGGGGTGCGAGGGCTGCTTTAGAAGGGAGTCTGTTTTCTCATTCTCCAGCCTATTCCTTCCCACGTGGGCAACCTGGAGGCATTACGGTAAGGCTAGAGATCCCTTCTGGAAGGGCTGCAGCTGTTTCACTCCTAAAGTGCCGCTGCTCCAGGGGAAGCAAAGGCAATTCCATTCGACTCGTAAGACTCAATATGAAAAGAATAAGGAAACGAGTATCTGTATATACATGCACGCCTGGGACATTGTGCTGTACACCAGAAATGGACACATTGTAACTGACTAGACTTCAATTGAAAAAAAAAAAACCCCACAGAGATAACACAAAAAAACTCAATATGAGGAGTATTAGAAAATACATAAAATTTTGTACATATTGACATACCTACACACATAAAACACGTCAGACCCTGTTTAATGTATGGGTACACACACACACACACACTCATGTATTTGTGGTTTGGGTATCAACAAGAGCGAGGTAAACTGGAGAACAGGTGAATCCATAGTGTTAAACAATTAAATACAAGTGTTGATCAAACTCCGTCAGGGTGTGTGTTTCTCCAGGGTGGTGCGATGATGTGTCTCCAGCGCGTACGAGACGGACGCCAGCACACGCACCAGCTCTCTCCTCTCTCACCTTGTCGTCTATTACAATCTGTCTCCCACGCTTGCCAGGTACCCTCCCTGTTGCACAGGGGCCATCGCTGGTTGGCGACGATTGAGAAATTTCGACTGCTGTTTGTTGTTTTACTGGTATCTGCTGTTAACTAAAAGTTAGAAAAGATCCCGTGTAGTCCTTAGAAAGGTTCAGAAAGAAATCAAGAGTCTGGAAGAGCAGCGAAGGAGTGTGCAGAGGAAGTCTCAAGGAATTCCAGTGGTCGCCGGGTTTGAGAGATTCTGATCTTGGAACCAAAACAGACCCCAAACATGTCAGAACTCTGTTCTAGGAAAAGAGCTCAGAAAAAGGAAGCTGGTCAGGTAGAGATAAACTGATTTTTCCCTGAATAAGCTTGTGCTTTGCACAAATAAAAACAACCACACCTCCATTCTCTGGCTGGGGCAGATCGGGATCAGCACAACTAGCTCAAGCGTTTGCCGAATCCATGGCAAGGCGGTAGGCAACCCCTGGTTCTCAGCCCAGGGCCAGACACACCTCTGGAGTAGTCCCCCAAGAAAACAACTTAAAGAAGATTTGCTGGAAATGCTCTTACTCTGACAGACAAGCCTTATCTATAAAAAGACAATGCATTTTAGGGAAGACTTCTACAATAAAGAAATACTTCTAAACCAAAACCCCAAACCCCAGCAGCTCCATGATCTTTCCTTTTTATCTTAGCATAATTGATCAAAGGCAGGGCTATAGACATTCTTTCCTGGTGAGCCCATTAGGACAGGGACTGTCTGCCTGGGCTCCACGTGAGGTTCTCAGAGCCCACTGCAGTGCTAGGCACACAGGAGGTGCCGTTTCTGTTGCTCATAATTGTTGAAGCACTCAATCAATCATGCAGGGTTGGGTTTCCAGTGGGTCCCCAATAAGGGCTTGTGCATTAATGGAAGCAAAAACAATTATACCTGGTGCCAATTAAATTTGGGGCCTCTATTTCTACCTCAGAAACATAGGAGCAAAATGTTAACTCTGTACGAAGTCTTGAAGGGTGGCAAGATCTGAGGTAGCAACTCAGCAAGAGGCTGAACAGTGACTCTGAGAAGCCCTGTCAGAGAGCACCCTGTGCACAGGCTCCCTCAGAGGGACTGTCAGGACAGCGGTCATGGGCCAATTTCAATGCCTGTTACAGTTTCATAAAACAGTGCATGATGAGTGCTATTAATCAGGAAAAAAGAATAAAGCTACACACACACGTCTCTAAATGTACACCTGTCCTTCTTTACCACTCAGTCTTCATTAAGTCTTCAAAGCCGGTGATGGGCAGATATGCCTCATGGAAGACAGAAAGCCTGGCTCCCTCTGGTCCTTGACTAGAGTTGCTAAGCCCAACCCGGGATGGGGATGTTTCAGAGGGAGGGTCACTGTGTTAGGGACTCGGGTGGCTGTGTGTGTACGGGGGAAAGACAGGCAGCTGGGAATGAGAGATGCTTGGAAAGGGTGCTGTGGCCTTTAAAGTGATGATGGCAAGTCAAACTCTGCTTCTTAAAATGATCATGTCATAGAGAAGTGACGGGGGTTTGCATCTGAGGGCAATTTTTAATGATCAGATAGGGACAAGACAATTATAGGTCACAGATAAACTGTTAAACATTCTTCTATTACTGCCTATTTTTCTTTTCTTGCCCATTTAACACTTAGCTTGGCTCGATTTTCCCCTTTGTGTTCCTGGAGGTAAGGCAGACAACTGCGGACTCCAAGAACACGATGGCAACGCCACACTCGGGAAAAGTGATGGAGCAACGCTTGGGTATCAGGGTTCAAGCCTCTCCCGACTCTGACCGAGAACAAGAGATGACCTCTGCTACCTTCCTCACTTTGCTGAACCTCACTTACCCAAACTGCACCCCCCCCCAAACACTCAGAGTACATTTGCACACAGAACATTTACATACGGACATATACATACACTTCTTGACGCATGTCCTGTTGTGTGCACTCCAGGCACCTGGCACCCAAAAGTGCCCCCAAAATACAGTTGTACCTAAGCATCCATGGGGGATTGGTTTGAGGACCCCCATCAGAGGACGCTCAAGTCCCTGATATAATATGGCATAGTATTTGCATATAATCCAGGCACATCCTGTCGGACACTTTAGGCCATCTCTAGATTTCTTATAATACCTAATACAATGTAAGTGCTATATAAATAGTTGCTGGGTCCAAGGCAAGTTCAAGTTTTCCTTTCTGGAATGTTCTGGAATTTTTCCCCGCAAATATTTTCAATCCGTGGTGGGTTGAATCTACGGATACGGAAATTGCAGATCAGGAGGGCTGACTGTATGTCAAATTTCGACTGGCTGGGTTAAAATATCAGGAGACTGGGTACCTACTCATGCTGTGTTTGATTTTCCCAAGCTTTAACTCACTATAAATTATGTGGACACATCTTTTCCCCATGTATCTATTGTCCATAAAGGAGCTTTATGAAAGTCAGGATATATAGGTAACACGTTCCTCGTACTTTGGTGACGAAAATAAGAATAATTTACTTTCTCATTTCAAAAGAACTGAGTCATCTTTCCTATGAATTTAATTTTTTAAACACAATTGCCTCCTCACTACCCCCTGAATAATCTCCAAATATCACTTTCCCAAATGTACGTATATGATAGAGGAATGGACAATGTCTTTGAATTTTTTCCTGTCTTGCCATTTCCCCAAATCTTGCTAATCTGCTGGGTTTGAAGCTCGTGCAATTTTTTTTTTCATCTTTCCCAACACCTCCTGCTGACACACGCCCAAAGGCGCTCAGCTTAAGAAGGGAGTGGTCTTCAAAAACATAAACTAGGTGTTCCCTGCTCAAATAAAAACTTGACAGATATTTTCACAGGTAATACTGGAACCTTTCCCTTAATAGCTGTACAAAGGTTAAAACTTGTTCCTGGCAAACGAGTTTACACTGATGTATCCTACACGGATTGTCCCTTCCTGTGGTTCACTCAGCTCCAATTGCAATCATGTCGGACATAAGCTGCTTACCGTAATGTTTCATAATGAAAAGTGCACTCTCTACAAATTCAATACACAGTAATGGCTTCTCTGATTTAGCACATGATTATGGTAATAAAAACCACTACAAAAATTGACACATTTTCTTCAGTAGATCATCTTTCTTTGGAGACAAAGGCAAGTTCTGATTTCTCTGATTACTGAGGATTGCATTTAGTTTCAGGCCATGTCGCCAGCTTCTTTTCATCAATTTTGGTGTAAAATATCTTGGGGCGACAAGTACGGCCACCCGTATCACACATGATGTAGTGTGATGATTCCTTTTGGATGCATTCATGATTAGTGGGTCTGAAAAGTATGTTTTTGCTTTGTGTGCTGAAAAATTTAGATCTTACTGCATGAGAATATCATAACGTAGTAGGGAACTGAGAAACTCACAATCCTGGAACCTCAAACACATTAACTGCTTTCCTCCTTCATTGGTCTCATAGCACTGAAATCTGCCTGCATGCTCACTGGAGCTCTGCTCTCCCCCAATGCTTCGCCGTATCATCACCTCGTCACACGAATTGTGATGGACTGTAACACGAGGGTCAGCCATCTTGGACTCTTCACTGGGGCTTGGGAGCTGGCAGAACAGCCAAACTACCCAAGATATTAGGGCTTTATGATTTTCAGATGGAGAACCACTGACATCGCTTGAGACACTTTCTGCAGATGGTACATGGCGTCTTTGCCTGTATGTTCAGGCCTCAAAGCCCAGGAAGCCGTTGTCTACACAAGGCTGATCTCTTCAGCTCCATTTATGCCAAGCTGATCGGATTTTCCAAGAGTTCCATGCACCTCCTCTAAGGCCTTTCCCAACCATTCCTGCCCATTGCAGGACCCTCAGCTTCCTTTCAGCTCCTGATACTTCCATGGTCAGCATCTCTATCTTCCTCTATTGTTAGAGGGTAGATACTTCACCTCCCTAACCAAACTCTGCTGTCTCCCTTAGACCCCGCTGCAGCACACAGAAGCATTAATGCATATTTATAGGTTGGTCCAAATAACTGGTGATGAGGTCATGGTCAAACGGAAAAGTGGGTAAGTAAAAATAACGCAGAAAATGTGAAAGAGAAAACCGCATCATAGTATTAAGGAAGGGCAGAAACCCAGTCCCACCCTCTTGTGTCATTTAACCTCTCTGTGTGCCCCTAAAACTGAAGCATAACAGTACCGACTTCACAGGCTGTCCTGAGGCTTAAGTGAATTCGCATTAGCAAAGTAGTTAGAAAAATTGCCAGGCCTGCAGCAAATGCCACACAGGTATTTGTTAAATGAAAATAAAAATTAGGCATCATCACGATGCCAAAATCTACCGCTCAATAGTGCCGCTCAATACAGGTTGAACTCAACCCCCCTCGTTTCTGTTTGGAGACATCTGAGCCATCAGGGACTTGGGGTGGAGCAGGCTGCCAGGACCAATGGGCTGGCTGGTGACAGTGCCGTCAGGAAGCAGCAGCTCTTGGTAACACAGCGAGCTCCACGCTCCAGTTCCAGGGCCCTAGAAGTTCCCAGGTTCGGCCACAAACTCCGTTCCGCGGGAGAAACTCCCTGGATGGGGACCTGTGGCTTTTCGGGTTAGCCCAAGGAGGAGCCGTCGCCGGGCACCCTGGCGCCCCCGGTGGCGGCCGCCGCGGGGAGGGGGACGGCGCGGGCCCCGCCCCCGCCGGGCCGCCGGGAGCCGGCGCGGAAAGTTACTGCGTGCTAACGTGGCAGGCACGATGGAAAGCCCGGAGCTCGGGGCTGCCAAGCGCTGAAATCTCGGCTGTGCTTCTTACGCCCACAGGCACGGCTCTTCTGAGAGTCTAGTCCGTACACGTCCCCGGCACATAACTGTCTTCTTTTCAGCACTTACTATATTTTGGAGCAGAAGGAGGAGAAAAAAGTTTGAGGGAGTGGCAGTCAGGCAGGAGCCAAGATCCCATGCAGGCTCTTCAATGCTCGCCCTGAGATGTTCCTAAGACGAAGGTATAATTTCACCCGCTGTAATGTGGACAGCTGAACTTTCATCTACTAGATTTAAAGAAATACCTAATGCTTTATCAAGTTCAGCTCACCGGAGGCTTCGATTTCTCTATGTGCTCATTCATTCTTTTAAACAAACATTTTCCAGGCACCACTTACGATAGTGGGCCCTGGGAGGCCAGAGAAGCTGACAGTCCAGCGTGCAGACAGGCAGTATCAGTTGTAGGTAGCTCTGCGTTACGAAGGGCTATCACCGTGGTTGCACAGAGGGCTGCCCAGCAGAGAAAGTATTTCTGCCAGCGGGGAGAGAAGCTACACAGGCTTGCAGGGGAGTCTTGTTCGAGCTGGGCTTTGAAGAATGACTCCAGCGAGAAGGTCACCAGGTGAACAAGTGGCCTAATTAGGCTGTGATGTACATTCATCCTCTGTGTCTCACACCTGCTCTTCCAGGTGAGCTTTAAAAATACAAAAACAGATTGTGGGTTGGAGAAGAGTGTTGTATCAACACTACATTCCCTGCTTATGATCCTTGTATTGTGGTCATGGAAGAGAAAGAGCATGTTTCCAGGAAATCCACTCTGAGAATGAATAAAGAGGAATATGCACCCCTCTATACATACATACAACATACGTATATGCACATATATGCATACACGTATATGATGGGAGGCGGGAGAATGAGAATGAGAAAACAAATAGGACAAAATGTTACAACTGGTGAATCAGGATAAAGGGCACATGGTGACTCCAGATAAAGGGCACACAGTGAATCTGGATAAACGGCTTTTGTGCTATACTTGCAAATTTCTATATATTTGAACTTACAGCAACACAAAATGTTAAAAAATTTTTTTAAGTACCAAAAATACTAAATTCATTAAAAAAAAAAAAACCCAGAATGACAATGCCTTTTATTACCATCCTTCTGAAAAGCACCAGCAATAATCAGAACACGGTTTGTTCAGACAGAAACAGCTACCCACGTGGGCCCTGAGGACTCAGAGGAAGCAGCATCTTCTGTGGTCCCTTCTTCCCCGTCCTGCTCTTTGAAAAAAAATTTGTTTTAAATTGAAGTATAGCTGAGGTACAATATCCTCACCCAGTTCTTTCTCCCTAAAACCTTGAGATTTGTAGGGAGAGAGGGTCAGGAGAGCAGGGAAGCCCACAGCAGGCGTGGTCTGCGGAGGGCTTGGAAGGAAAGGGGCTAAAAGATTCTGCTTAACCCTCTGCGGTGGAAGGACCCACCGCCAGGAACCAAGAGAAAGTAGTGCCACCAGGAGTGGGCAGTCAGCTTAGCAAGGGTCTGGGATCTATCCAACAAGTCTGTTGTACTTGCTTTTAACACGTTTTACATAGCAGAAAGCAAGATTTAATAATGACAGCAGCAGCTAGCACTCACCAGGTGCAGACTGTATCCTAGGCACTTTGCTAACGACTGAGCATGGATATCTCACCGATTCCCCATCACAGCTCCATGAGGTGGGTACTATAAATATGCCCATTTTACAGATAGGGGAACTAAGGCCCAGCTAGTCTGGTTGACTAGGGTTACAGGACATAAGCACAAGGAGTGTGGTTCCAGTGCTCTTGCCCACTATATTATACTCTCTAGGTTCTGGTTACTACTTTATGCGCATGTGGAATAAGAATTTCAAAGGACATGGTCGGGGCACGAAAACAGTATGATCAGGTGGGGTGGTGGGACTGCAGTGATGTTTACTTTCATTGCAGTGTTCAGTGTTATTTGTGTAATAAATAATTTTCAAAAACCAACCCTATTGATGGATGATTCCTGACCCAGTCGATGCAGTCTGGGATATGGGTCACTAAACTTTGACACTAAATCAATGACAGCTTCTCTCTGCCTTGGTTTCTGTATCTGAAATAGGAGAAGAGAGTTGCTAACATTTGCCCACTAACATACCTGCTCTGTGGCTGATACTCACTGTGTGATGTGTGTAGGGTATGGAGATTGTGGAGACTAGGGGGTGGGAAAACGTGGGGAGGAGTCGGGTGGGGTGAGGGCAAAAAACTCTCTAAAGGACAATTACTCACTGGTGGGATCAGACATAATGCATGAGAATGGGCTTCTGCTCAAAGGTTCTGTCCAGCACGAGAAAAGCATCAGATCCTCCCCTCCCCTTGCCTGCCTTCTTTTTTTCCCCCTCCCTCCCTCTCTCCCTTCCTTCTTTCTTTTTCTGGGCCAGTGGGAGTCGTGTTGCGTCGTATTTATACATTTGCTCAGATAGGAAACACTAGCAGAGGCTCTGATCAGAGAGAGCATAAGTAGCTCAAAGGCCTGAACACACCTCTCTTTGCATCCAGGGGCTCACCCCCCACCCCGGATATCATTAACCCCTTTACCACATGCATGAAAGAGAGACTTTTTTATTGGCTGCTGATACACAGACGGTTCACTAGAAATTCATCCACAAAAGGTAAAAAAATTAGAGTAACCAAAATGGCACGCTGCTGTGGCTAGAAACTGCGTTGGTTCGTGTGCATTCTTTTCCTGGTCACCTTTCAGACAGTCTGGATAAAAAGCAGAGTTTTCATTCCTGTGCACCATCCGTCTAGGTTCAAAGATGCTTTTGAGAGAGCCAAGGGAATGATGATTTAATGCTGTCAAGTGCTTTGAGATCTCAGACAAAGAAGCTCTGTAAATACTGAGAATTACTGCACATTATTGGCCCCAGTATCGGTCCCCTCAGTATTATCTGGGCTTCAGGAAAATTAATGAAGAATTGGGTCCTGGCATCCTGGTAGTAGAAACAGCTCCTGGAAAGATTAAGAGGTCCTCTACATTGGGGAATGCAGAACTCAGTGAAAACATTCGCCCAAGAATTACTTTTCTTTTCTTTTCTTTTCTTTTTTTTTTTTTTTGCAAATGGAAACCACCAAAGATGAAAACCTATTGCAATATGAGAAAGAAAGAATGAAAGCTTTTAAAATCAAACTGCAGGGGGGAGAGGGCACGGCATTGTGTGAATGCACATGTCTGCCCAGGAGATGAGAGAGAGAGAGAGACATTCAGGGAGATGGGCTAGATATCAGGAAAAAAATTGGGCAAAGGCTTGTGCCCATATGTTTATATTTGCTACAAAACCAAATCCTTTAAAAAAAAAATACACATTCTGTGTTGGTGAGGATGGAGGGCAATAGGCATTTGCACACATTATTGGTGGGCACGTCAAATGGTAAAATCTCTATGGAGGATCACTTTGCAGCACCCATTGACGTTAAAGGCACACTTTCCCATTGTCCTAACAATTCCACATCCAGGAATGTATCCTGTACATCTGTTTGCGTATTTACAAAATGGTACATGTTCAAGGCTATTCATTGTAGCCATGTTTGTATCAGTCAAGCCTGCAAACAACTTAACGTTGGTTAGTAGGGGAATTACGTAGCTGCTGGATCCCTAAAATGGAGCATCACTCAGTCGTTAAAAAGAAGGCACTCTATGGAGTTAGCTCTAAAGATGTAGTTTTTTAAAAAAATTAAGTGTCGTTAGTGTACAATGTTGTGTCTGTTTCTAGTGTACAGCATACATATACATATGTATATTCCTTTTCATATTCTCTTTCATTACAGGTTACTACAAGATATTGAAAATATTCCCTGTGCTGTGCAGTAGAAACTTGTTTAACTATTTTATATATAGTAGTCAGTATCTGCAAATCTCGAACTCCCAATTTATCTCTTCCCATCCCCTTCCTCCTCTGGTAACCATAAGTTTGTTTTCCATGTCTATGAGTCTGTTTCTGTTTTATAAATAAGTTCATTTGTGTCTTTTTTTTTTTAAGATTCCCACGTAAGTGATATCCTATGGTGTTTTTCTTTCTCTTTCTGGCTTACTTCTTTAGAATGATGATCTCCAGTTCCATCCGTGTTGCTGCAAATGGCCTTATTTTATTCCTTCTAATGGCTGAGTAGTATTCCATTGTGTGTGAGTAGAATTCCATCCCATAGTATTCTAATATGCAGAACAGTGTGTGTGTATAAATATATTTGAATATATATGTTTGGATTCATCAGACTCACATAGGGTTAACTGAGTATTCACAGACGGGCTGCATGAGAAACTGGTAACTGGCTAAAGGATAGGGCTTACCTCTACTTTATATCCTTTGGAATAATGTATCATGTACCCATGTGGCCCTTCCAAAAAAAATTAAATAATGTTAATGTCTGTGAAACCACTGATTAAATGACAAAGTAAAAAGATGACCCTTTTAGCATTTTCTGGGGGTGAGGCTGAATGAGGTGCGTCTTCAGAGCCCCCACTCTCCACACCTGGCTCCCCAGCCTCTGACCTTCCTGGTTGCCCACAGCTCAGTTCAGGGTGGATCAGGCTGGCGCTTGTTTGAGCTAATGGCCCCCAAACCAGGAACTCCCCGATCTGTACCAGATCCATCAGACAGATCTGAATCGGGAGGGACCTTCCCTGTAGGACTGATGGTGGAATTATCCCCAGGGATGAGGGCCCCCACTGGGCTATGCCAAACATATTTGCTGCAGCTTTGACCAGCGATCATTTTGGAATTAGTTTTGCTTTCAGTTGCAACTCCGACCAGTGATAATTTTGGAATTCGTATTATTAGTTTTTTGGTTGCAAGGAACAAAGACTCACCAAGCTAGGGGAAGCTTATCACAAGGGTATACGTGGAGTAATAAGAATATTTCTCTGGGGAATCTAGGAAGGCTAAGAAAACAATAACCTCAAAAACAACAACTCTCAATCAGGTGCCCAAGCACTGTGCTAAGTGCTTTGTGCAGAGAATGTTGCTTCCACCCCACTCAAACCCAGAACGCTGTCTCTGTTATGACCCCCATTTTACAGGACTTTTGGGCTCGTGGAGGTCCTCGGTGCCACAGAGCGATGGGGCCCTTGGAAGTGGCACCTGGAAAATCTGCTGCTCTCCCACCTCTTGCTACCGGGCAGCGCGGTACCTCTCGGGGCTGCTGCTTCTCCCGGGACGCTTGCTTCTCCGTTCTGATACCGGATGGCTTACTCACTACCCACTGGGCTCACTCATTGATTTTACTTCCTTCAAGCACCGTCCTTTGAGCCCCTCCTCCACTTCAAGTTCTCCTCTGCCCATCAGCTGCCTCCTAACTGCCGCCTCCTCTCCAGACCTCCTGTTCACATCCCTGAAAGAGGGAGAGACTGGGAGGTCCTCCTTCCACTGGAGGCCGGCCACTTCCTGACCTGTAGGCTGGCTGTCCCAGATCGGGGTCCCATTCTGTTCCATTTCTCTGCGACTGAGGGCTACCAGGCCTCTTTGGGTACCTCTTTTCCTTCGCTCCTCAAAGTTTTTCTTTTTGAAAACTGCCCTCAGACCAGGCATCGGACGCTGCGGATGCAGCACTAACGGAGCACAAGGCGCTTGCCCCCAGTGCACTTGCCCTCTGCCTCCCTTACCTGCAGGGGTGGGTGTGCCAGACCTTCTGGCCCGTCCAGTCTGGAGACAATGACCATGACTGACCGCTGAGCTCTTGCCTCAGTCCCGATTTCACCACTCCTGGGGTTCCTGCATTCACGCCTTCTCCTGGTTTTCCAGCCACCACTTCCAGAAACTCGGCCCAGTGTAGTCCAGTGTCCAAGGTGACCGAGCAGACAGCCTCCGCAGCTGGGCGGAGACGGATGGGAGGGAGTCCTGGGGGACACCGCTCAGAGCCCCGGCCACAAATGGTGGGGTCACCAACTCTTCTACCACAATTGCTCAGCAAATACCCAAGTGGTTCTCCTCTTTTCTTCCTTATTTCTCTTCTGTCAGAGGGACTCCAGGCCTTGTCGAATGGTTGACCTAAATGAACCTTTTCCAGGCTTGTCTTCCACATTCCTCAAACTCCTAATAATCCTTCAAAACCCAGCTCCCGGAATTTCCCTCCTCACTGCATCCTCCCCTAAATTCTTAATGACTCTCATGGCCTCGTGTGGTCTCCTTTCCTACTTGGGACATAATTTTACTGGTGCACTGCAGGTATTTAGATGTGTGTACTGGAGTGTAAACTCATAGAAGGCAGGGACCATGTCTGGATGATTTCTTTATTTTTCATTTAAATAAGCTGTTTGAGAACGGTTTCAGATTTATAGAAAAGACACAAAGAGCATCCAGAGCGTTGTTCTGTGCCCCTTGCCTGGCTTTACTACGGTAACTTTGTTACAACTAAGGGATCAGCATGACTGTGTTATTAGTAACTACTTTTCACAGTTTATTCAGATTTCACTAGTTTTCCTCTAATGTCCCTTCCTATTCCAGGATGCCATCTAGGTACTGCATTTTGTGGGGTGGTAGCATCTCCTTAGCCTCCTCTGGTCTGTGACAGTTTCTTCAAGGCTCTTTGCTTTTTGACGACCTTGACAGTTTTGAGGCAGACGGTCACGTCTGTTGCAGAACGTCGCCTGGTTTGGGGTCGCCTCACATTTCCCTCGTGGTTACGTTGGGGGTTGTTGATTTTTCAACACCAGCATGGACAGAAGCGCCTATAGCATGTACCGCCTAGCACAGACCAGGCATTCGATAAATGGTTACTGAACTGAATAGAATTCAAGTGTTTCTCTAGCACCTTCAAAATAAATAGAACCCTCTCAATGCTCTTAGAGAGGAGACATGTGGAACTCAAGTCCTGTAAAGATCTTCCACACAGTTAAACAGCAAAAGACAGCAGGCGACCAAGCGTCAGAGAAGGAGAGCCAGGAGACTGACCTGTGGCAGCTCAGGAGACGGATTAATCAACACGAGTGGGTGAAGCCAGCAACGTGTATGTGAAAGAAGAGACCGGAAAAGGAGGGAGGACTGAGAGAGGCCCTTTCCAGTTCTCAAAGCACCCAGCTCTTTCCCACCTTAGGGTCTGCTTAGCTGCTGAGACCGAGGTCTAGAAAGCATTTCCAGTCCCTCTCTCCTTCTCATTCTTTAGTTTCATGCCCAAATGTGACCTCTGCAGACCCCATGGTTTAAGACAGCCTCCACCACCACTCTCTCTCAGTGGCCTTGTTTGTTTCCTTCATCACTGCTGTCAATGTTTATGATTGTTTATTTCTTTATTGTTTGTCTCTCTCCTTAGAGTCTCACCTCCCTGAGGACAAGGAGGGTATTTTTTATTCACTCTGGCAGAGGGCTCTACCCACACATACTGTACTCAAGTTATCTTGCTGCATGAATAGAAGGGTTGCTGTTGCATGAGCCTGGTGAGACGTGAGATGGTGAGAAGTTCCATGAGCAATGGCTGGAAGAGTCACTGGAATGGAGCAATGACCTGGGTGGGCAGTGCGATGTGCCAGGTCATGAGACTGATCACAGTGGTGTCAGGTGATCTTGAACAGGGTGGCATAATTTGGGCAAATGCCAGCAGTGTGCTAGGTGTGGGCTGCACAGAGATAGAGGCCATCTAGTATTTTTCCGTCATGGGAAGGCCAACATAGGTTCACAGTCAAAAAATGGGGGATAAGGAAGAAGTGAGGTCAAGGGAAGGCTGGGGGCTATAGGAATGTCTGTCTGTCTAAGCTGAAGATGTACCCCATGAATGAGACTATCCCAAAAGCTCCTGGAAGGTAGCGGGGGCACCTGGTTTAACTTCTCTGGTATTGGCACAATCCCAAGGAGAAAAAGGGCACTCAAGTCTATGCTTCTTCTTTTTAAATTTTTTTTTTAATTTTAAAAAATTAAAAAAAAACTTTTTTTGGAGACTTTGTCAAAAATTAATCTACCAAAAGTTTGTGCAGCAATATTTACAGTAGCCAAGACATGGAAACAACCTAAATGTCCATCAATAAATGGATAAATAAGTTGTGGTATATTCATACAAGGGAATACTACTCAGCCATAAAAAAGAATAAAATAATGCCATTTGCAGCAACATGGGTGGACCTAAAGATCATCATTCTAAGAGAAGTAAGCCAGAAAGAAAGAAAAATACCATATGATATCACTCATACGTGGAATCTAAAAAAAAACGAACTTATTTAATGAAACAGAAAGACTCACAGACATAGAAAACAAACTTATGGTTGCTGGGGGCGGGGAAGGATGTGGGAAGGGATAAATTGGGAGCTCAACATTTGCAGATACTAACTAAAATATATATATATAATAGATAAACAACAAGTTTATACTATATAGCGCAGGCAACTATATTCAATATCTTATAGTAACTTATGGTGAAAAGGAATATGAAAACAAATACATGTATGTTCATGTGTGACTGAAGCATTCATGTACACCAGAAATTGACACAACATTGTAAACTGACTATACTTCACAATAAAAAACATATATATATATATATATATATATATATATATATATAAATTTAAAATTAGGGGTGGAAATAATTAGGTATCTTTATTTATTCACATTTATTTATCTATTTTTAATGGAGGTGCTGGGGATTGAACCCAGGACCTCGTGCATGCCAAGCATACACTCTATCACTGAGCCATATACCCTCCCGCTTAGTCAACGCTTCTGAGTGAGAAAGGTGAAATGGAAGATGAAGACTTGTCATGTTTGCTGTAGGGTTTAGTAGTAGGAAAGGACAGCCATCTTTGGAAGCATGAAGAAATCAATAAGATTCTGGGCTCAGAATGGAAAGGACCCCATTGAAATCTTTGATAATTTCTACCATGTTTGCTATATGATTACAAAGGACAGAATCAGCGTATATTCTGATTACCTTGAAAAGTATATGTATTTCCCATCTGAATTCAATTTAAAAATGCTGACCAAAGGGCAGTGTTTCATACAGACTCTGACTGGAACAAGCCCAGTGGGAAAAGGCCTGGAAAGCACACGGCAAAGAAAGCCTGAGAGTCCGGAGTGTGAATTAGAAACTAAAGGGGTACGCGTCGTCTGTGCACACCTATATAAAAAATTACAATGGTTGAACTCTACCTACTTTTCATCCACCCCAAGTAACAGCTCTGTGAAAGAAAGTTAACAATGCCCTGTGTGTTTGGACGTCTAGAGGTAACTGTCGGTGATACAGCTCGTTGGGTTCCCAGGAGGACCAAAAACACAGTCCAACCAATCTTTCTCTGACAAGGCAGGGGTGGGCAGAGGAAAACATGAAGAATGGCCACACTTCTACATCTGAAGGTCAGAACATGAGATCAAGGAACGTGTCTCTGCTATTTTAAATCTTTTGAACCCCCAGGAGGTAAGCAGGTGAGTCCGGTTCACTGACTTGTAACTCAGGAATTCCTTCTCTCCTCTGTACCTCCTCAGACCTGGGGAAAATGGGTATTCGCCTGTGCAGTCCCCTCATTTGTCCAGGGGCCAGTGTGATTTGTCCAGTCACCCTGGAAGATGGCTTTAGAGCCAGACTGGACCTTTTTTTTTTTTTTTTAATTAAAAATAAATTTTTAATGGGGGTAGGTAATTAGATTTACTTGTTTATTTATTTTTTAAACAGAGGCACTGGGAATTGAACCCAGGACCTCATGCATGCTAGGCATGCGCTCTACCACTAAGCTATACCCTCCCCCCCATGCTAGGAGCTTCTAACCCACCTTTCCTTTCACAGTCCTCAGCAGCCCATCTGGGGACTGACCACAAAATTGGCTGTGAATCTACATTCTGGTTTCCACTCTCCATTCATTTCAACATATTCAAATATCTCAAGCACGGCTCACTATGTATTTTTTTTTCCTCCTCACATTACTTCTGCAACAACCTTGAGGTGGCCAAGGGAAAAACAAAACAAAACACCGCCCACACACACACTCATTTTAATGAAATGCACACCAGGCATCTGACCTGGCTCCTGCTTCCCTGCTGATCTCCAGCCCATATCAGTTCATTTCCTTAACAGAAAATAGGTGGCAACTTTGCAGATGGAAAGTAATTTCCCTACAAATATTCCCAGAGAGGTTACTAGCCCTACTTGACAGTTTTATTATGACTTTTGTTTCAAGCTAAGGGGGGACTGCCACCTTGGCCAGGTAGTCCGGTGAAAAAAAGTTTCACACTTTGGGTTTGTTTGAATGTCAGAGGGAAAAACAAGAAACAAAGGACAAGTGTGTTGGCTGCATGGTGAGTACACTGTGTTCGAAGAGCAGCTCTTGGGATCCTGGCTGTCTGCCTCACTTCCCACACACAAACTTTCAGATCCTGAGACATCAGCGTGGGTCGAAGGGAATCACCGCGGCACCTGAACAGCCAGCTGGGAGGGAGGCGGGCAGCTGCGGTGACCTGACAGGACCTGCTTGTAAACACTGGTTATCAGCTCATTCACAAGGTACGCCAACTGGGGGCAAGTTAACTCGTTTTACTCTTCCCTGGATTTAACTGAAAGTTGTTATGCTTTTACAAGAACCGGATCATCTAAATACTTCACATGTAGACGAGAAAACTAGACAACATAAAGGCAAGCCAACGAGTGTCATTAATAGCCACTTACGTGTATTTCACGAATAGTAATTTACATGTAGGGGCTACTTTCATTCATGTTTTGCCACCTATGTATTTTTTAAAGGGTCAGATAGTGTTGGCCGCCAGCTAAAATATAGGATATTCAGTTCGATTTGAATTTAAAATAAACAATGAACAAATTTTTAGTCTAAGTATGTTCTGAACTTTGTGTGGGACATACTTATATTCATTGTTAATTGACACTGGGTCCATTAACCAGACGATAATTTTTTCTTCTGCTTCCTTCTTTTTTGTCCTTTCGGTGGCTTAATTTTAGGAACCCTATTAGAGGGTGGAGAGAGAAATACAATTCAAGCCCATTGGGTGTCCTACTTATCATCAGCTGAGGCACATGTGTCAGTCAGAAGGGGAGGAATTTGATACTTTGAGTTCAAAATGGTGATTATCTGCCTTCTCCCTATTACCGTATAGACAGAATTAGCCAAAGACTGTTGCCTTCCAGAGTTTGGATTTTGCAGACCAGTAAAATGTGAAAAGAAAAGGAAATGGTGAGAAGATCAATATATGGTTGCCAAGTTTAAATTAGATCAAATAAGAATGTTAAAAATACCACAACTGCCATCTTCAATTATCAGCAATTCATAAAAGGAAAGAACATTTCAATGTCCCCAAAGTAGGAAGGACACACTCTCAGAATAAAGAGTAACACTTCTTAAACAAAGTTGGCAGCCTTGCAACGCCCTACCCTCAGTTGTGCGGAAGCTTGGTCACCATGTGGGGCCAGGCCAGGGTATATCTTAGGAGCACCTGTCAAAAGCACCCGTAGTGGCACGGCATGTCATACGAGTTTGTGCTGCTAGCAAGTAATCACAGAGCACCTTCCAGTAAAGGAAGGAGAAGGTGAACACAGCTGGGTTAAATTTCGATGGCCTTAAATTAATATCTAATTTAAGGATTTTCTTTTTGAGAAGCAGCCTATTTGTGTGGAAGTGTAATATGACTTTTCTCAAACCAGGAAGCATTTCCTCAACTCAAAAAGTCCAGAAAACCTTTTTTTGGGGGAGGGTATAGCTCAGTGGTAAGAGCCCATGCTTAGCATGCACAAGGTCCTGGGTTCAATCCCCAGTACCTCCATTGAAATAACTAAATAAATAAAAACCTAATTACCTCCCCCACAAAGAAAACCCCACAAAACCTTTTCTATTATCATATTAAATGACGTAAGTCAGACGGAGAAAGACAAATATAATATGATATCCCTTACATGTGGAACCTAAAAAAACTTTTTTAATGATACAAATTTTATTTGCAAACCAAAAACAGAATCACGGACATAGAAAACAAACTATGATTACCAAAAGGGAAAGGGCTGGGGAGGGATAAATTAGGAGTTCAGGATTAACAGATACACATTACTATATATAAAACAGATTAAACAACATAGCCCTACTGTATAGCACAGGGAACTATATTCAATTTCTTGTCATAACAGATAATGGAAAAGAATCTGAACAGAAATGTATATATATATGTATAACTGAATTGCTTTGCTGTACACCTGAAATTAACATTGCAAATCAACTACACTTCAATTAAAAATTAAAAAATAAATTTTCCTTTGGAGATAGCACAATCTCTGTACTTTTCCTCTCTCTCTCTCTAAAATGAATGCTTCAGGAACTGGATAATGTGACACTGAACTTAAACAGCTCCCTTGCTAAGAGAGTTCAGAGGTCTTTGAAACCACAGGTAATGAAGCCTCCTGGCTCCTGTGAGCCGGCAGAATGTGTGACCCTGGCTGAGGAGAGTTTGCCAAAAGGCAGGTGTAGTCGGTGGCAGGGCTGGGAGACCATGTCCCCAGGTTCAGTGTTTCTATCACCCTTCCCATTTTCACAAGGGAAAATGATGGTGTGAATGGGGAGAACTGCCCGAAATTGCTGAGTAATTAATAGAAACCACGATTAAAATAAATGATTAAAATCAATTGCCCAACCCAAGTCTGGTGTGTAGTTTCTTGGGTCCTTCTCCTGCCTGAGAAACACATAGACTTTTCACCACAGGAACTTTTCCTTGAATAGGACTCAAATTAAATTTCACATGCCACGGAGAGATTCAAAGTGGTATTTACCAATGGTCTTCAGATATTCTTTCCTTTTCCCCATGGCTATGAACTAAGAACTGAATATCCTTCAAATGAATTTATTTACAAAACAGAAAGAGACTCGCAGACACAGAAAACAAACTTATGGTTACCAAAGGGGGAAGGGTGGGGAGGGATAAATTCAGAGTCCGGGATTAGCAGATACACACTACTATATATAAAAGAGATAAACAACAAGGTCCTACCATTTAGCACAGGGAACTATAGTCAATAGCTTGTAATAGCCGATAATGACAAAGGACATGAAAAGGAATATATATGTACAACTGAATCACCATGCTGTACGCCAGAAATTAACACAGCATTGGAAATCAACTATACTTCAATAAACAACAACAAAAAAACCCTGAGTACCCTTTTGAGGGGCTCTTTGAGGCAAAGAAGTGGTCATTGAACACATATACACACACACACATACTCTAAAATATTTGTTAACATATGCTTAAAAACCATGAAGAATATCCCCAACTTTAAAAATAATTTGATATAATTTTATTATAATTTTATTTGTCTTTTTCTAATCATAGGGTTACTTGGTGTCTTTTGCTCCTATTACATACCTAATTTTTTATTCACTGGTTACAATGAATATTATCATATAAATATTTCTCATGTTGTTATAATTACCCACAACTTTACTTTAAAGGATGTATACTACAAATCATATGAAAAAAATATTTCTATCCCCCATTTTTCATCCCCAGTTTTTAACATGTGATAATCTGTGTTTTAGGGCAATGGGTGGGGGGACCATTTTTACACTATGTTTTTCTGTAATGATGACACTTTAAAATAACTGTAGTTGTTTATTACTTTCAAGACAAGTAAAAACCAAAGATACAAAACACATATACTCCCGGTAAAACTCACTTCAACCTGACTTTTAAGGAGGTCCACTTAGCATCACCTTCTCATCACACCCTGTGAACCACAGTCCTCTCCCTGACCGACCTGAGACATTCAGTACCCCTCTGTCCTCGAGACAGTTGTCTCTCTGAGGGAAGCAGTGCAACCAACTTCCTTTTTTTTTTTAACTTCTCTGAATCTCAGCTCTTCCGTAATTCCCAAGGCTCAGGTATTTCCCCCCCAGCCCTTTTCAATATCAGCTTGTTTTCATTCCTCTCTGCTGTTTGCCTTACTAATTCTAACATGATTATTTTCTTTCAGGCTCCACCGAATAGAAGAGAGAGAGTTTTGCCTTTGATTCCAGAATGATGTTTCACAGAAAGTCAACTCTCGTTCCAGGTACTTGATAAACATCTCACTCACTAATTTCTCACTGCTTCTAAGTGGTGAACATTTTGGTAAGCAAGTCCAGAGCTCCTCAGACACTGTTTGCCTCCTACACAACAAGTAAGCTCATGAAAACCACGGAGCGGGGCCTGGCCCTCCGCTCCTCTTTAATGGTTCCTGTCACCCGGGGGCCAGGCTGCCGCCACCATGACTCTGCATTCGGGCCGCTGCCTCAGGGCAGGTGGAGGAATGCAAATGACTGTGGCCCTCAAATTGCAATTTAAGGGTAGCTGTTAGGTGATACCCTTCCCATATATTTCTCTTCCTAACCACCAAGTCTGAGGATAATGTGCTATTTTTACTTATTTTCAGTGGAGAGAACATTAAACCTTAAGGTGATGGTGGCATATTGCTGAATTATGTATTTCAGCCTGACTAGAATAAATTCGATTTTTCTGTTGTTGTTGGAGAGAGGGAAGAAAAGAGAGCTTTGAATCCAAAGAAAATTAGATGAAAAAGCTAGGTTTTCCTGATTTCCTAGGTTCTAGGTATAACGAAAACATAGCCACAATTAATAATATAATCAAACTGTAAAAAGTTGTCATCATTGACAACGTGTTTCTGGCCAGACATCCAGAATCTGTGTACTCAGATTTTAATTACATTTGCACCTATTGATTTAAAATATGCTTTTTGCCCTCAGAATGCAATGATGAGATTTAAAGGAAGAAGAACACGCTAAAAGGCTTTCCAAAAGGGTCCGAGGCCTGGATAGTGACGCTTGCATTCAAGGATGCTGCGTGGCATTACAGAAATGAATCAGAGACTCAGGCCCGCCACTTCCTTAGAAACAGAAACATGCATAAAATTGTTAGAGTAAACGAGTTTTTAATTTCAACTAAAAACAAACAAACGAACAAAAAAACAACACTTCACTTTGGACTTGGCTGGAGAAAAACCGTAAGTCTGTTCATGGCCCAACCTCTGCCCAAGTCAACTATGGGTCTGACTGGCCGCATTTTCAGTTTCTTTATTTTCAGACCTGGCTCTCTCTTGTTGTAAGGCTGGTAGCAGTCATAGTGATCGTGGGGTTTAGCACTTTAAGAGTCACCATTTTAAAACGCCGAAATATTTTTCTTTAAGGGTAAACCTGTTTCTCAAGTGAACTCCTGGAGGAAGCCTGTTCTGTGCATATTCAGAAGTGGTCTACAAGGAGGAGGGCTGAGAAGCTCGCCCAGGTCCTCAGAGAGACCACTCCTCTTCACCTACCGGAAATCTGTGTCTCCCTCCTTTTCAGGTCTGTCTCCCTAGGCTGGGAAGGACAGCCTCATGTAGCCACTCTTGGAAAGGGGTCAGGATGTGGTGCTCAGATTCCCTGACTTTTACTTGCATAGAGGGTGGGAGAAAGAGAGGAGGAGGAAATGAAACCATGAGGAAGGAGAAGAAGGGAAAGAAGCAAAATCACCCAGCCACCTGCCCTTTGGAGGAAACTGCCGCACACAGGTACCTCTGTGGCCTTGGAAGTATATGGTTTCCCCTCGTACTAGGTGGAACGCAATCTAAGGTTACAAAAGGAGGAGGATGCTTCCCACCCAAGTTTTTTTGTTTGTTTGTTTTGTGTGTGTTAGTTTGCAGGGGGAGGAAAACATTTCTTTTCCCTCTGCCCGTTTTGGGTTCACTGCGGGGGTCCTGCAAATTAGACTGATAAAAGACAGATTATAGGGAGAAAAACAAATTTAGGAACTCAATGCATTGAATACTCAGTGATGAGTGACTCCAAGGAACGGTTACAACTTGGGCTTCTATGGGCATCTTAGCAAAGAACAGTAAATTTGCAGAGAAGCGACAATGCAAAGGAAAAGGGTTTTAGGCTTCCAAGGGTGGTAAGCCGTGGAAAGGTAAGTATATGGGGGAAAGTAGTGGAAGATAAGGATGTTTTACCAAAGTTTATTATGGAGTTTCCTCGGGTACAGTTTCGGGGCTGATTAAGAGTCTGGAGTCGTCTCTGGTGGTTAAGAATTGGCCTGCCCTTCCTGGCAGCGACCAGGAGGCCATAAAGAGTTCATCCTGTGTCTGCTTCTTCCCCAATTGTTTTCAGCTCAAAATAGGCCTTATGCCACAGTGGCATGTTTTGGGGTGGCATACTCTGAACCACATTCAAGTTCAATTTTTCCTTCTTTTTAAAAGTTTCTTAAAGTAAGACATATACACGGGAGAAGTTATAAGTAGAAATTTGGAAGTTATACAGAAGCTAAGAGAAGCATGCAAAAACATGACTAAATCTTATCTCATTAGTCGAACGCAAGCTCATCTAGGTATAGTTCCAGTAATTTTTTCCTACACTTTTTTTTTCTGCACGTAACCGAGATCATTCTCCACACAGAATTTCGCATACCTCGGTTCTGTTCAACCAATCAAAAATATTTTCTCAAGCTATTATTCACTCTTTAAATATCATTTTAATGGCAGTATAATTTCCCAGCATATGACTGTACCATAATTTATTATAATTTTCCTAATATTTAGACATCTAGGGTGTACTTAAATAAACGTTTTGTGTGTGTGCATAAATCTTAGCATTTCAAATTATTTCCTGAGGATAATCTACTAGAGGTAGAAATATGGGATCAAAAGAATATCATCATTTTTCAGGTCTTTAGAGCACATATTACCCGGAAGTTGCATCCACTAACATTAGCACAATATATGAGTGTCTTCCCAAAGCTCTGACTGCATTGGTTGTCATTTAACCTTTGCTATTTTGTCAGGTCCCTGTTATTTAATTTTGCATTCAGTGGTGAGGCTGAAAGTTGTTTAGTATATAATAAGCTTTTTGTATTTTCTCTTCTACAAGTTATCAGTTCAGGACTTGTCTGTTTTTTCACTGATTTATAGTAACACTTTATAAACCAAGGTTATTAGCTTTCTTTGTGCTTCAATTTTTGAAAAAAAAAACTTATCAGTTTGCTTTTTGTCCTCTGATTTTGTTATGATTATTTTTGAGGTATGGAAATTTCATATTTCTCTATCTTTTAATTTATTGGCCTTTTACTCTGATTTCTTCCATTCCTTTAAAGTATAGGAAATCTTTCCCTACCTAGTACTGGATAAATATGCAGAAACACATTCTTTTATTTATTTAATCAGTTTTTCAAAAATATGATTTCTTGAGCCTATCTGGACCCGTAATTTATTATATGGTGTGAGAAAAAATGTATTTTTTCCTGATAAGCTAACAATTATCCTGGCATGACTATTTTCCCCATAGTTTTTATATGTATTCCATAAACATATACTCAAGACTATTCTTAAAAAATGCAAGATTATGTTTCGGGGTTTTCAACTGACTTCCTTGCCTGCTCGTTTTACCAGTGGTTTTTCCACCCTTAATTTTTGTTTTTAGAAGTTCTTTTATCTCTTGTATTGAATTCTTTCTACATAAAAGGTGGCCAAGATGACGTACAAAGAAGACCGTTAAAGATTATTGGAGAAAGAGATCTCTGGCTTTACCGTTTTGGGTCTTAGGAGAAAAAGGTACAGTGTTAGCTCTGCTTGTGTCTGTGAAGGGTGGGGTTCATGTTATGACACAGAAAATCAGAAAGGACTTTCATAATTTCTTGATAGTCACAGGAACAGTAATATAAAGAAGAGAATTACGTATCTTTTTATTCATCTCAAGAGAAGAAAATTTCCAGTGAGGAGACTAAGACATTTAATGCTGAAAGGGCATCTCATCTGAGGCTTCTAGGGCACCAGTAAAGGTTTCAACCCGTGTGTCTGTAAAAAATTGCCAGAAACTGTCACAAAATGGAAAATGAGAGCCTGCATTACGATGGTTCTGCTAGGGTTCTATAAGGTATGTGCTGAAAAAGTTTGTTTTGTGCTTAAGGCTTGTTAATAGTATCTTAGGATGATGGGGTTATCGGTGACTTTATTATTTTTGGACATTTAACTGTATTTTCATACCCCCTCCCCAAATTGCAAAGAAGTTTTTTTTTTTTTTTCTTAATAATGGTCTGTTAATTAACTTCTGAAAATACAGTACTGGAAGCTTTAGTCCCAAGAAGTACAATGGTACCAAGAGTGGATTTTCTGTTTTTTCACCTCTTTTCCTCAATAGACACAGTGATACCAAAACTCATCTCATTAGAAGAGATTTTTTGTAGAAACGAGAAAGGACATTTCTAAACCAAGTGCGTTTCTTCTGAATAAGATTTAACCCAAAATGAGGTTGGGGACTGAAAGAAGGTATGAACAACTACCTCTTAAAATTTCTATTCCTAAAGCTAATAGGAATTCTTTTGCAATTTTTTTTTCCTTGACAACCAAGGATTGCTACATCTTGCATGTTAAAAAGTAAAGGACTATAAGTCAGTACTCACTGGATACAATTTTTTTCCCTTGTAAATTCCCTTTTGGTGATACAATTGTGGTATTTTACTATCTGAAAAATTTCTGTTTTTCTTTAATGGTCTTTACTTTCTTCTTTTCTTAGCTCTTCTTAATTGTTCTATTTTTCATTAGTAGACAATTCTCTCCGGTTGATCTACAGTGATTGGGGGTCAGAGTCATGGACAATAGACAATATCTGGTTTAGTCTGGCTCCAGAAATGTTAAACTGTGCCTCAGCCTCTTAACGAGTCACTTGAAGGGTAAGCGACAGTCAGCCCTCCGTGGCAATAATGTCGTTGTTGGAAGCACTTGAGAAAACCTGCTGTAATTTTTTAACACACACACCCTCCCATCCCAAAGCAAGTTTATCTTTGTTTTTAAACCATAAACCACAGTCTGTATTTCTTTTCCATGCCACATTGAAAGGAAATAAAAACCAAGCGCAGTACGTATCACTTAAACACATTAACAATTAGGCAACAGTCCATTTCCCCCTTGAACTTTCCATGCTTGTTTTCCTGTCTTAAAAAAACACTTAAAAGCCATCAAAGTGAGGGGTAGGGGGCATGTTGAGCATGGAAAGTCTTGGCTCTACCACGGATGTCCACACAATTTCTTGGAACAAGGCTTCCAGTAGATAACCCGGTGAGATGGAGGAATTTCTTTCCACTCAGATACTGTCAGGGCCAATGTGCCTTTCAGGAGACTGTGAGATTCTGAGCATTGAAACTGTAAAAAAAATTGAGCTGGACAGATCCTTGCCACCACGGTTTCTGCTAAATATAGATAAGTCGTCATCGCGTTGCACAAGCAATTTCCAGCTACGGCTCCTCAGGAGGAGACGCGGGTCCCGGAGCTCATGTCTCTGGTAGTTAAACTGCACAGAGAGATGCGGACCTTGACCTGGGGGTTGTGGGGAGCCAGGGAAGGAGGCAGCATGGAAACAGGAGAAAGGAGCCTTAGTTTTGGTTAAATAGATAATGACACACTAGGGGATACATAGCAAATGAGGGTACTGGCTTAAAATCTCATTAAGCCTCAATAACTTGGAAGAAAAGAGATGCAGAAGGAGCGCTCCCCCCCCCCCCAGAGTCTGTGTTCAAGTTCCTCCTGTCCCACTGCCTTGGAAACAATGTGGTAACGGGGGGATGAGACCACGAGATATGGTGTTGACAGTCCTGAGTTTGCACCCCAGCTTAATCTGACCCTGTGTGTGATTTGGGGTTAATTACTTAACTTCTCTGAGCCTCAGGGTCCTAGTACACAAAATCTAGGTAGAACAGTATCCCTCACAGTGTTATTAGGATTGACATTTGGATTAAAGTACATGGCACTACTAAGCATGCAACTTCTGCTGGCGCCCGTCGCCTCCTCCCCTTGGAGGCAAGTCGTTGAAGCTTCCCTGGACCCCATTTGCCTCTCTCTTACCAAATCCCATTGGTTGTACCTCCAAAGCATATCCGGAGTTTGTCCCCTTCTCTCAATTCCCATTGCTACCATGTCAGTACAAGCCAGTGGCCTCTCTTGCCTACGTCATTGCAACAACCTCCTGGCTACTTCCTCTCCTTCTGTTTCTAAATCCCGTGCGATCCATCTCTGCACAGCAGGCAGAGAGAAAAGCATACTAAGTCATGCCATCCTCCTCCCCGAAACCCTGCAATGGTTTCCTACTGAGAATAAAATCCAAACCTCGTCATAGCTTTCATGGCTCCGTGCGATCTGGCCCCTGCACACCTCTTTCCTCCTCGACTTCACTGACTATCACTTTCTTCTTCTATTAATATTTTCCAGCTGTACTGGCCTAATTTAACTTCCCAGAACACATCAAGTTTATTTCTACTGCAGGGCCTTTGCATTTGCTGTTTCCGTAGCTTGGAAGAAGTTGCTTCCAGATTCTGTTGTGGTTGAAGCCTTCTCAACAGTTAGGTCCAACGTTCCCTCCTAAAATTTGTCTTCCCTGACTGAGTCTCTATCACAGCCCCTCTTCAGGTTTTTTCTTTTTCATAGCACTTATCCTTACATGCAATGATTTAAAATTTTGCCTCTCTGATTCCCCTATGGGGATGTAAACTTCATGAAAGAAGGGGGCTACAGTTTCACCTCTATATTAGCCCCAAACACTTGGACAGCATTTGGTGAATGAATTCTGAATGAATATGTAAAAATGGGATAATATTTGCCTGAAAGTTTGTGACCAGATTTGACAGTCTTCCTGTGTCTTTCCGTTTCGAAAGATTCTGTCATTTCCTAACCAGGAAAGCCTGAACCCCAGAATAATTTTAAAGACATGCAGTTAGGAAATTTTCAAATATTCAACATAAAATAATTCTTATTAGGATTCCCAAGGCACTTTGGGTATCTGCTTTCATGAAAAAACTAAGAAGGACTTAGAATCTGCATGTCAAGTATCTGTATATAAAGAGATTCTTTTAAACTACCATTTAAAAATTGTGTTCCTTTCGCAGCATTTAGCTTTTCTGAGCAGTCCTATTTACAGCCGGCTGAACACATCCTTACTTCACAGATCTTGAAAAGGAATATGGTTCCACAGCACACAACACATCTGCTAAAAGAAACGGCTCAGGTGAGCACAGCCTGCGTCAGACGCACGCTCTTCAGCTCAGGGAGTTACTCACTCCACTTCCGTGGCTGTGCTGGAAGAGATACACTGTGCAAACTGGATGTATCCTAAGGAAGGTGCTGGAAACCGCGCTGGGAGAAGAAATCGGGAAGGCCTAACTGATGGGGAGGGGGTGGGGGAGGCTGGGAGTCGTTGTCGGATATTTAAAAGTTTCTCCTGTAAAGAGTCTGAGCTGCACGTGCCCCGGGACAGATCTAGAACTGAAGAGCAGAAGCCGCCGGGAGGCCGACTTTGGCTCCATCGTCGGAGGGGAATCTGACAGTCAGCCCATCCTCATGCACAAGCGAAGGCCTCCCTGGAAATACAACAGGCCGGTGTCATCACTGGCTGTTTAACTTCCAGGCAGGCAGACCACGAGCCAGCAAGGACCTGTAAGGACAGGTGGGCAGCTTCTGCCCTTCTGGCAGGTTCTCATGGAGGCCTTTTCACAAATTCCAGGTTGGCTAGCGGGGCCTAACATGGTGTGATTTGTACCATTTGTACCATGGTGTGATTGTTCCTTCTCAGATGTCCTGTGTGGAATACGATGCCTGCCATTGCTAACAATTCAGGCCCAGACAATTTTAAAAAATACATTTTATTTGTTTATTTTTTGTTCTTGTTTTTTTGAGGTGGATAATTAGGTTCACTTATTCACTTATTTATTTTAATGGAGGGACTGGGGCTTGAACCCAGGACCTCATGCATGCTAAGCACGCGCTCCACCACTGAGCTGTACCCTCCCCCCTGGCCCAGACCATTTTGAATTTCAAACGTTCACCTAGAATCTCACAGATCCATGGTTTTATGTTCTGACCTGGAAGCAAGTTACTGGCTATTTCCTACCGAAGAAATCTCTTATCTGGAAGGCTGGAGCAGGCGACTCCTCTTCTTGGTGAATAATAGTTTGTGTTCCAAAAATAACCCCGAGTTTAGGGACAGAAGACAAGGCTGGAGAGTCGAAGGGTTGAATGAGATCACCTTTTCATTTGTGGCCTAAGAACTGTCTGTTACATTTTACCCATCCCTTCTGGCAGGGGCGGCTGGTGACTCCAGGCAGAAGCTGACCCCCTCCTCAGCGACATCCCCCAGCCTGACCCCTCTTTTCTCTTTCTTTCTTTCCTTCCTTCGCCTTTCATTAGAATCCCTGTGAGCCTGTGCACGCTTAGCATGAAAATGAGCCCATTTTATTTTTGGAACCCACAGAGGCAGCCCTGAGGGGAGTGATTGTGTTGCTTTTAGCAGCTAAACAAAAAGGTGTGAAATCATTCGCTGGCTGTTCTAGAATGGGAAAAAATAAATAAATAAACGGAGAAGGAAGGTTCAGGACAGTGTGTGGCAACTTGGACAGAACCTCGGGACTGGGGCTTCTCGGAGACTTATTAGGAACCAAAGCGGCTGTGGGAATGTCTGTACATTCCTCTCACCTTCCCGGGATGGTACTAGACTAACATGGGAGGGCACTGGGATTTTTTTTTTTTCCTGAATGATTCGTTTTGAAAAACTAGTTCCACGTTGCTTTGAAAATAACTTGGGGAAGGGACTAGTCTGAGAAAATTCCTTCGAGCCCTTTGCAACGTTCCCTGTACAGGGAAGGCGAGGGAGAGAAGAGAGGACCGTTTCACCCAGGGTTTTTAAGACCTGGGAACACCTAGCAAATGCTTCTGCGGGCAGGCACGGAGTCTCTACCGCAGGCCTGTACCGATTTAATCACACAACAGTGGTGAGAGACAAAGACCGCCAGCAACAAAGTCTTCTTATGAAACTTGAGGTTTTTGCCTCATGCTGACAACATTCATTGGGAGCCATTTCCTGTTTTGGGGGGCTGCGTGTCCCAGATACCCCTCTTCTTGGAAGAGCATCATATTTTGAAATGTCTCTTCCTTAGCAGGGGTGACTGCATATTCAATTGGCATCTTTGATATGGGATTTTGTTTTCCTTTTACACTTAGGGAATCTTTCTGCAACTACAAAATATCTGAAACAGACAAAAATGCAGAGACTTGATAAATTTTAGCCTTATCCCCAAGATGTCACAATTGCTCCTTGAGCTCTCCTTAAAAAAAAATCAAATGTTATGGCTGTGCTTTTCCTATTTCCATGCTCCTCTCTTCCTCTTTCCCAAGGGACAAGTCCCTTGTTCTTCAACTGATGTGCAACCTTCCACGCTTGGCCTTGTTGCAGGCCTGACCAAGTAGCCATTTGGTTTAGTGAACGTAGCCTTTGGGCTATTTCGCCAGCCAGGCTTCCATGACTGGTGGGCATTGCCACGCGGTGGGCAGCCATTGGGCCTGTCTTATGAATAGGCTTCCTTTTATCCAGCAGTTAGGACAGAATTACAGTAGAGTCCAACGCTAGGAAAAGACATACCTTTAAAAAGTACTATTTAATTGGTTAATCAGTTCATAGAACAAATGATATTAATGGCCCACTTATTGCCAGGGACCATGCTCTGTGCGGAGATATGGTGAGCCACAGACAAATGGAAATTATAACTGCTGTAACACCAGACTTTCTCTTTTGGAAAGGAACTGTCTTTGCTTGGGAAAATCCCATGATAGACCATGACCTTGACCAGGTGGGCAGTAAGAACGAAGAGACAATTCATTGAGCTGAGCAGGATTCTAGAGCGAAGGAGGAGAAAGGAGAAGGGGAAGGAGGAGAGAAATAACTAGGAATTTCAGGGTGAGAGAGAGAGAGATGAGAGATAGGAGTGGGGAAAGGACAAAGGGAAAGACAAGAGGACATATGGCAAAGTGGCTAAAGCCGAAAGAAAATCTATGGTGGTTCAACTGCTAGCAGGCTCCAATATCAAGGTCTCTAAGGATCAGTTGGAAGTCATTTGTGTTTCTGGGAAACAAATGCACTGCTTGGTACCCATCCTCTTCTCCGCACCCAGTAAAATGTTTAGTGAAATAGATTTTTTTCAAGTCAGTATACACACAGCATACACAAGTATACACACACACATATCCATACACATACATGTACCTAAAAGACATCAGATAAGCTGAAATGGATCCATGAAGACAGAAATTCAGCACTGGAGGTGACCATGAACACACAGCCCTGGTGCCTCCCCCTTGTACTCTCCAACCTTGGAATTCTCAGAAACCCATAAAGTCTTGGCTTTCCCTGTGGCCTGGGGAAACTGCACTGAGATGCATCTCAAAGGGCAGAGAGAGCTTATTTGACGTCGGAGTTGAGAGCTGAGCTTACTGTTCGGGTTTTACCCCGTAGGTAATAGGGAACATGATTTGAATACGGGGGTGGATTCTATAATTTAACAAACCTCTATCATAGTTGCCCAAATGCTCTTTCCCCTTGTTTGCAACCAGCAAACACCTACTCATCTTCTGAGATTCTATGTGTGTGTCACTTTATCTGGGGAGCCTTCCCTGACCCCCAGGAAGGGTGATTTTCTTCTTCTGAACTTGCATATCTCTCCATATGTACCTTTCTCTAATACATCGTGTATGACATGGTATCCCATGGTCCTGTACTTGCATGCAACAAAGTAGACCTCATGGCACCACTTTGGAATCCCCACTGCCCAGCAAGACATATGGCTCCTTCACAGAAGGAGACCTGGGGAGGTGAGTAATAAAGGGAAACTTACAAGTGGCCATGCGGCTTTAGAGAGAACAGAACTCCAAGCCCCCAAGTGGGGGCACGCCTCCCCCCCCCCCCCCAGTAATTCTGCTGTTGGACGCCATGTGTCTCGCCCCTTGCTCCTATTTTGAATAAACCCATTGCTCCCCGGAAGTAAAAGCAGTGTCATCATTGTTTGTTTGTTCCCTGCGCCAAGACCCAGGGTGACGAGGCTGGGTTGCACACGGGGCGTGGGCATCAGAAACTGAGGAGTCTCACCCTGCCGGGCCTGTCTGGCTCGTATGCTTGGGCAAGTCACATGGCTCCAGTGGGGCTCCGTTTCCTCACCCAGTGGTAATGACCGGCTTCCCAGGGTGGCTGCAAAGCCTAATTACGGACTGAGAAGGAGGCAGAAAATATAAAGTGCTTCATCACGCAAAGGATTTTCTTCCTCTGTTTCTTTCTGGGCTCGGCAGCCTGTGATAGGAAGTGTTTATAACCTGGAACAAGAGTCTAGCAAAAACTACCATTCTCATCGACAGTGGCTCACTTGGTATTGGTGTTGACTGGGACAGGGACCGTGTATTTCTTTTACTCCAGTCCATTCTGTGGCCCTGGCTGCTAACTTGACACGAGCAGCTTGCCACCTCTTCGCCTCGGTTTCCTTGACTACAAGGGCTTTCTCGATGATGCCTTTATGCTCAGGCGCGTTGTGATGCCTTAAACTTTTATCTCAGTCCCCGGGCCGTCAAACCACGCTCAGAAACAAGGTTTGCGGATGATACACGATCGTCTGTGAGTGCACCCACAGGGTTAGTCCCTGAGAGAAGACACCGGGGCTTGGGAAGCCTTGCACAAGTGACACTCCAACTCTGCCTGGCTTTGCAGAAGCCCATCTCTCTCCTAAGCACTTAGAGACCTCAGCCCAGTCCGCGTTTCCATCAGGGCCAGAGCCCGCAGACCTGTTGCCAAGTGTTGGCTGAAAGACTGAGCAAAAGAACAACTGATCGTGAGGCAAGAGTGAGAAGGCAGGAGGGAGACAGGAAGACAAACCGAAATAGTGGGTTGAATGGCCACCTTGAGAAACCTTATTCCTGTTCCATCTTTTGTTTTTTTTTAATCACAGAGGCTGTCGCTGTACTAGGGATATTCAAAGACCAAAACTGTTCAGAAAAATGAGATTCCAATGCTTTATACCCCCCCCAATAAGCTTCGTGGGCAGTGTTTGTGGTCAAGAGAGAGGAATACAGGCCAGAAGATGGCCATTATTTACATGGCGCCTCCCCACCCCCTCATCGCTGGCCTCACAACCCGGAGGCAGCTGGGTCACCTGCAGGGATCAGGTGAGGAGGAGGGAGGGTGAGCCAGCTATCGCAGGTTGCCCGGCCAGGTGTGGCAGTGGCTGTGGCAACGTGTGGGGCCACCAAGGCTGACCTCAGGGGGAGGGAGAACACAGGCCAGAGGGGAAGATGTCATGTTGACTTTGATTGGCTAACTCAACATGAGGCCAACGGAGGGAGGAGGGGGAGAGGGGAGAGAAGGCACTTTTGAGAGCATGCCAGTGTCTCACTGGTTTGCAAGTGACTATGAAAGTGTCCTCCACACACAGTCCTGAAGAAGATGTGGGAACTTGGCCGTGCAGTAAACCACATGCTACCTGAAACATACGGAAACAGGTTAGAGAAGGCCGCCATGAGTTGAATCTGATATGCCTCCGAATTATGTCACTGGTGGACGCCTTGATAATACAATTTCTCAACTTGATTTAAAAATCACTCAAAGAAAATGCAAAAATAATTTTGGGAACTTGAGTGCCCATAGACCATTTTCCTAGGAAAACATGGCTCTTAGAAATGTTGGACAGATTTTTGTTTTTCAAACCAAAGCGTTACAACTTGTCTCCCACGTGCCAAGAGTATAACTTTCTATTGAAGCCATGCTACAGAAAAACGTCACGTGCTACGGATTAAACACAGAAACCAGCTACTCACAACACATGAAAGCAAATGAGCGCCCTGAGAAGTGCAAATATGTTGAAACACGTCTGCCATGAAACAGGGTCTTAACAGTCCTCTGACGAAGAGCCCTTTTGCGAGAAGCATTTATTCATATACCTCAACGAGAGGCCTCAGTTTCAAATAAGGTTCATTTTATCCACTTTGACGATGGAAACAAAAGGCACTCTGGAAACATCCTTTTAGTTCGAAGCACCCCTTCTCTTTGGGGAGGAGGGAAGCTTTCAGTGATTCCATATATATCTTACACTCAGTATTTGGAGGATGGAAGTCAGTGCCAGGTAATTCCAACACTTAAACTGTTACTTAAACATCTAGCTGTCCAAGGAGTTCAAATGAATTGTTAGCTACAAAGAGAGGTTTCTCAATCTACATCCCACTCCGAGGTCAACTCTTGTCACAGGTGCACTTGGCCGGGAGGCACTCGTAATCTCAGAAGCAGATACGGCTGCCAAGTTCAAGTTGCCATGACTCTGAACATAGTATAACATTCCACTCCGAGCCAGAGCCTGTCAGTCTTGCGGCTGCTCAGATGAGGGCCCTTCGTTGGTACCACTTTGGCTCACATCCACTGGCTACAGTAATGCAGCAGGTGAAGGACTTAAGTGTCACTCAGTTGGTTTCCAGTTGCTTCCAGGAAAAAACAAAAAAAAAACAAAAAAAAAACAAACCCATGGCATATAAGAGGCTCGCATCTGACACCTGGCAAATTTCCCCCGTGTTCAGAGGCCATCGATTGAAGATCTGACCTTGGCTATCACGGCCTCAGTGCTGTTTCCCGCACTCTGAGAGGCCCTGAGACACCCAGAAACCTGGGGACATTAGCAATCTGGAGGCGAGCTATAGAAAACCACTCTACACGTATCTAAGAACTCCGCCAAGAAACTTAGCCCCGAGACGCTGACTTCAGAACATTCTGTCTTAGGAGCTATCAGTCAGCTCGACATCATATTATGGTTTCATGGTGTTGATACACATCTACCAGAAAGGAGGCCAAAAGGGAGGCCTGGCCTCCGCTGTTATCTTCTGCAAGCGACCCCCCCCCACCGCAGCTCTCCCCTGGGGCTTTTTCTCTAAGGACCGCTCCTGGGCTGTCTCTCTAATTAGGACTGGGCACCTGTGGTCCTGAGGTTCCAGGAATATTAAAATAAATTTAAAAAAAGAATGCTAATTACCAGTAGGCTTCTCAGGATGCAAGAGAACAGCAAACTCACCTTAACTTGGCCTTTGTTTCTCTGGCAACTGAAAGGTCAAAACGCTATTTTGTCATTTTTGCATAGTCATTTACACTGATAATTTCCCCTTGCGGGATCAAACCTTCAATGCGCAAAGAAATCTAGAAACTTTCTGTTCACACACTTTTAGGCGTGTGCCCCGAATGACACACTCCTGGAGGTAGGCCCGAGTCATGGTAACTGGCCACATCCTTTATCTGTTGGGACCTGAGAGTTAGCAGAACTTTATCTCTATGATGAAATGGCCTTTAGAAGTGGGTATCGCGGAGTTCAGAACGCGAGATCGTTACTGAGAAAAAACACTTTCCTTTTAAACAGAGAAACCAACAAGCCATGCACTACAAGGCCTGAAAAGAAAAAAAAAAGTTGAGCTACCACAAAACAAACAAATATTCAGCTTGGTTTCAGGAAGTTTAGCGAGGATCAAACAAAGCCTTTCTCTATTGAAGTTGTTGGAGAACATTTGTGCTTACTGCAGCCTCTGGTTCCTATTTATGCGGCTGGCTTTTATACACCGACCTCAGGAGGGCATTCCAACTTCAGGTTACTCACAAAGTAGCTTCAGAAACGGCGGCCGGAGCATCCCACCCCACCCCCCGTGTGGGGGAGGGGAAGCACTCTGATATGAAAGTGTTTCAAAACCACCGCTCTGTCCTTGAGGCAAAGAAGATATCTCGAAAACTGGAGAGAGAAACTCTGCAGAGAGAGGGTGAGAAAGCTTTCCTGTGGTGTGAACACGCCTGTGAGGAGAATGCCTCTTCTCATGGGATGAAACCAGGAGACAAGAGAGGCTATTTGTGGAACCCTAGTGAGGGTTTCCACTCAGAAGGAGAGTGCAATTTTCTGCTGGTCCCTGGGGAGGAAGATCTGGTACACCGTTGAATTTTCAAATTATATTCCAGAATTAAAAAAGGAACTATGCCCACTCCTGGCAAACGATAATCTTGTTTTATAAACCTATTACTTTTCAGTTCTTTGTGCTCAGGCACATAACAATGTTTTGGGTAGGGCTTTTATCCCCATTTGATGGATTAGAAAACTGAGGCTTGGAGATTAAGTCCAAAATTTCACAACAAACGCTAAACTAAGATTCATCCTGGGTCTTTCTGCCTTGAATGCTTGAACTCTTTCCAACATGCCACACCGACTCCTAACTTATATCTTTCCTAACAAAGCACATGATTATCAGTGCGAAGAGAGAGAAACTTTTGGAGAATAGGATAGAGTTTTGATTGGGGTGTGGGCATGAGGCAGAGGGAAATGTTGACACTTCGGTCGTTGTTACTATGTCCCCATCTTTTCATGGAAAAATATAGAGGTTTCTTCTTAAAATCTGCATTTTGGAACTCGGTGGTAAAATTTACATCCCATCCTGCATATGGTACAAGTTCACATCAGAGAGGCAGGAGACAACAAAGGTGTTATCTCCAGAAGGGTCAAGTCTGAAGGACGCACACGCCTAAACTCACGTAAATACCCATGGTGCTTGCCTCCGGAGAGGGTCTCAGTAAGGGTCACCCATACGTCAGCAGGAACGAGCCTTCCACACACAGAGGGGTTAGGCGCCTCCCGCCACAGACGTGCCTCCACACCCAGATAGTCACCTGGCTGACTCAGGAACTTAGAAAAGTCTTCCTACCTGTGCTGAACAACTTGCCTTTTTTTTTTTTCCCCACCATAAAAGAGTATATTTTGGTTATACCAATTGTGCAGCTCTTCTCTGGTACAAAACTGATGTGTATTCCCCACCCCTCCCCTGTCCCATACCATCAATGCCCTCCAGCACACAAGATGGCTCCCTCTCCAGGAGACACCCTCCTCCCACGCCCATCTTTTTGACCGTTGGTACAACATGTCCATAAAGCCGACTATCCTTGGCAGCGTTTCAAACAGCCATTTCAGTCACCTAAATCTGAGAGAGATAAATTTACAGTCCACTTTAGGTTTCTGTGGGGAACCATAAATATCAAGCTTGAGCCCTGAGGGCTAGAATTTCATGGGCCATTAAGTGTGTCACCAGGTGGAGAGCTGTCAATAGCTGGATGTGAGTTACCCGGAGATGGAACCAGCCCGGCTTAAAGGGTGCAGCCCCGATCAGAGAGGGGTACCCTTCCTCCCGGCTCCGTCGCAGCCCTCGCCAATTCCTTCCTCCCTCCTCGGAACTCAGTTCTCATCCCTAGGTCTTCAGGATTTGTCCCCATGCTAGACACTAGCCTGCCTTTCTCTTACTTGGGCTAAAACGCTACGCAACATATGGAAAGAACCGGAGATCTGCAGCGAGGCAGGCTCGGATTTAAATCCTTGTTCTGTCATTTGTAGCCATGAAATAATGCACACGTTACTCAACCTGCCTCAGCTCCAGTTTTTCCAATTGCAAAATTATTAAAGATCGTTAATAGTGTAAAAAAAGGTATAATTAGGGCCAATAGGCAGAGGTTGTAGGCAGAGAGATTTCCTGCTTAGTAAACAAAAGAACTTTCTAAAAGCCAGATTGGCTTAAAAGTAGGATGGGCTGTATTGAAAAGAAATGAAGAAGTCAGTATTACCACTAGGCTGTGTGCTCACGCTGGGTGCTGGGTCGAGGATCCTGGGAACAGGCGGGAGTTTAGATCTGGCTCCTGCAAATTTCCCTGCTAATCTTGACATTGGACGATTCTGTGATTTGCATGTGTGTCCTTCCAGAAAAGCCAAGATAAAGCCTCTCAAAATCCCCAGTGGAGAACAAAGGCTAAATGGCATGAGAAAAATTTTCTTTCAGAAAAATTAATCCCTCCCGTGTCTTTTCCACCTCCATTCAGTTCGCTGGGAGAGAGTCACATTTCCGCCGAGGGCACAGAACACATTTAACCATTCTGAAACACTTAACGTGTAACGCAGACCACATGGCCATCCATTTTAGTGACTTCCCACCACACGAATGGTTCCATTGTCAGAGAAATCAGAATTCTGTGGCTGCCTCCTGCTCTCCTTGTCTCCACCACATCTCTGCCGGACTAGCTCGGCAGTGCTTGCCCATCCTGCCCTTGTGCTGTCTGAGCCCACGGCACCTGCCAGTAAAAGTGATGACAGACTTGGACGCTCACGCAGGTTTCCAACAACAGAGTTCAACTCATAATCAGCAGAGTTCAGCCAGTAAGCCCGATCTGAGCGGCACGGGGTGTTTTACTGGGGGTGTTACACCGGGGCTTTCGTTTCTACAGGTGATGAGCCACTTTGAAAGTGAGTTTTTTGGCTTGCTAGGGGAAGTGATCTGTGAGCCTGCAGACAAATCCCAACGGACTGGGCAAAGCCCAAACCCTTGTTATAGTGCCTGAGTTTGCTTGGAAAACTGGCTGCCATCTATGAGTCACAGATACAGGGTTATCCTCTGGGAGCATGTGTTCCTGTGCTCGTGTGTGTGTCTCTGAACATGCCCAGGACATGATGTGAATCATAAGTGTCCCTTACAAAGAGGGGCCAAAGTGAATGTCAAGGGTAGCATTAAACTGGAGGAGGGCCCCAGAAGATGGGGGACATCGTGCAAGACTAGGGCTGCAAGGCTCACCCCCATCACATGATTGTCAGTACTGACTACGCCTTGATCAGCCAGGCACTGAGGAAGCAGGTGCTCGTACCCACATCATCCTATTTATCTGGCTTGGTACCATCATCCCCATTTACAGATGAAGCTGAGAAAGGTAAGTGGCCTGCCCACAGCCACATCACTCTGAGGTGGTGACAGAAGTAGGTGACCCCACAAGGATGTTTCTGAGGACACATGACACTGCCCGGCACAGTCTGACTGTACTGTTTGCCTCTGATACTCTATTTCTTGCTATCTGTGGCCAGATTCCTCCCTTTCCAAGTTAGTTCTCTTATTTGCCTACTGTTATAATTTATGCTTCTGATACCCGGGGGCATCATTTTTCACATTTGAACTTTCAGAGCTACAAAGCACTTGAGGGACAATTAAAATCCCAACAAGAGCACGGATCCTGCCGGGACACCCCTGACCTTTGCAGCTGACACTGAAGACGCTGAAGTGCCTTCTCTTCTCCTCCAAGGACAGCAGCCTCTTTGGACAGTTGGGATTTCGAATCTCTATCATCTTAATCAAAGAAGCAACTGAATAGAGACTCGTTGACCAAAGTTTCTCACAGGCTAAGGACAGAGAAATCTTATTTCTCCTCTTGGCAAATAAAGATTCCAATCTGCTCATATGGAAATACGGATAATGTGACACTTAAGGTTTATACTCTGAAAGGTTTGATGGTGCAGTTAATGTTCGGTCTTCAAGGTAGAGTTTTGTAAGAGGGACATTTATTTTTAACCTTGACACAATTTGAATTGGCAATATGAGCAGGCATATTTTCTCCACATTTTATTTTCCAAATGTCTTTCCACTAGAACTATTTGGCTGGAATGAAGCATCAAAAACAAACAAGCAGGCATGTAAGCAAACCAACAAACAAAGGACCTCCTCCATCTCCCTTGTTAGGCAAGGAGAACCTTAGCTCTGTGAGCTTAGAAATGCTGTCCTTTGTTGCACGAGGCTGAAAGGTGGTCCCCGCTCCTCACAAAATGTCCACATCCTAATCTCCAGAACCCGTGACTGTGTTATTTTTGACGGAGAAAGGGACTTTGCCGATGTGATTAAGTTAAGGATCTCGGGATGGGGAGATTTATTCTGGATTATCTGGTGGGCTCAATGTAATCACAAGGGTCCTCACAAGAGGTAGGTAAGAGGGTCAGAGACACAGACGCGAAGTGACCATGGAGGCAGAGAGACAGAGCGAGAGACACTGGAAGATGCTATCTCGCTGTTCTTGAAGATGGAGAAAGGGGCCATGAGGCCAGGAAAGCAGGCGGCGCTAAAGGTGGAAAAGTCAGGAAGCAGTCTCAAGGATGAACCAGCCCTGCAGACACGGGGATTTGAGTCCCGTGAAACTGATTTCAGACTTTTGACCTCCAGAGCCTTAAGAGAATGAATGTGGCTTGTTTTTAAGTCCCGTGCTTGTGGTAACTCGCTATAGAAGCAACAGGCAACTAATAAACTCGTTTATCACTTACTGCCTCTCTTATGTCAAGCATAGTGCTTGGCATATAATATGGACTCAGGAGTTAATATTCACTGGATGAATTGAAAACATAACCGAAGGGAATCACGAGAGTGGAAGATACTCAATTCATGGCAACATTTTTTGGTTTAAAAATTCCCTGTTTCTAAGGATGGGAAGAACACTTCTTTAAGGCTCAGCCGGGTGTATGGTCACTCTGTGATCCGTGATGAGACCCCAGAGTGTAGGCAGCTTTGTATTAGCTTTTCAGGACTAGCGAACTCCTTCCTGGGAGCAGGTGCAGGAGACCACGGAGCATGATAGACAGCCTTTAGAGGCTAATTGCTTTCAGGATATCAATTAGAGTGCTTCCGGGGACTCAAAGCACCAGGAAGACAGGCAGGAAGAAGAGGCAGCGTCCATACTGTCCAAAACAAACACCAGCACCTTGAAGAACATGTAGTGTACAGTAGGCACTCAAGATGGAAATGACAGAATGAATGACATTTAAAGCCAGTGTATAAACGTGACCCCTCATCCCTGCCCCAGCTCCCTTCCCTTCTACGGCAGAAGTCAGTCTCCCACCACATCTGCCTGCTTTGCCTCTATCAGATTTTCCTCATACAAACTAAGGAAGAGCAAAGGAGAGCAGCCTCCATCCTCAGATACAGACACACCCACCCACCAGTGTGCCACGTGTATTTTGGGCACGGGGCTGCAGACCACAGCAGTATACTCCACCTTTCCTGGAACCCTCTCGCTTGTTCAAATTTTGCAAGCCTTTTAATTTAAAGAAAAATAAATGAAGCCATTCTGGCTGATTGAAGAATCGTTCCCCTAAGGAGCTTAACACTTAATGATTATATGAGTGATTTACGGTAATTTCTCCTTCAGGATTCTTTTCGATTTGTCATAGAGGTAAAATCAATACCTTCTACCAAACTGAAGAAACTGAGATGATTCATTTGGAATATGGGAATGGAAGAAAATTAATGATGAAGGCTGAAAATAACTCCAATTCTCCCAATTAAAGCTCTGGCTGACTTCTTAAGATCAGAATTTAGGAAGGGAGCGGCCTCGGGGATCATCTAGTCCTGTTTCCTCACTTCACTGCAGATGAGGGAAACTGAGGCGTAGAAGGAGTTCCTCAGATCACACTGGCTAGGAAGCAGCAATGTTTCCCTGGCAGTGGGGCCCAGGCCTTCTGAGTCCCGAATCCAGTATGCATAGCCATCTGCCTTGTTTCACTGGTACAAGGAGTTGGAGGCACACAAAATAAATAGACACCAATCTTGCTTTCAAGGTGTTTACAGTCTAGCAGGGGAGAGAACACCTGTTTATAAAAATTATGACCCCAAGTAAACAGGAAGACGCTCTACAAAAGTGGGATAGATTAGAAAGGAATCTTTAAGTCAGTGAACCCTGAAATTAAAAAAAAAAAATTTTTTTTACAATAGTAATCAAACTGGTGCAATAGTGAAATTCTTTTTTGCAAGATTCCCAGAAACCAACTATTTGGACCATAACTTAGTTAAGGATTTTATAACACACTATCTTTGTATTTGAGTATCTGATTTGAGAAAGCAAACGACAGAGCCAGACCACACAGTGCACACTGGGTGAGATCTTCTGGGCAGGTACCTCCCGTCTGGCCAGGAAAGCCAAACCAAATGAGGCACAGGGGCCAAAAGGAAGGCAGAGTAACGGATCCATCCACTGACCACCACCCCAGGAGGCCAAGACACTCTCTCCTCCCCGTTAGTTGTGGCCAGAGCTAAAATAAAAATAACACACTCAGCTGTGACAGAGGAACGCTCTTGGTTTGGAACCCAACTACAGAGTATTAGCAGAGAGAGAGTATGACCCACTGGAGACTCTCTTTCAGGTCTAATGAGAAGAAAAGAAAGACCACTGAAGGGTGGGATTTGTGAGAAATACGGGTCATGTGTCGGCAGCACATGCTGTTTGCAGAACTGGCCATGTGGCTTGGCGCATGGCGCCGTGAATGTCAGAAACCACAAATCTCCCGAGTTTCCTGAACAAAGTAAAAGGCCTCGTCTCCGGATTGCCAGGTGGGAGGTCGGCTTAGGGAAGAGCCCCTGGGTGAGTTCCAGTGCTCCCTGGACACTTCCTAGTCCTCATCCTCTCCCTCCTCCCTCTCCCTCCCCCCTCCTCCTCTCCCTCTTCCCCTCCCCCTCCTCCTCCTCCTCTCATTTTGGATATGGGCATCATGGTGGGTCTGACTGCAGCTTATGATGCTTCTGCCAAAGCCCCAGAGGAGACAGGCCCTCTCCATGACAATGACCAGCCAGGAATCCATAGGCAGCTTTGGACAATGGGACAAACCAGATTTCCACGAACAAAACCTAGGGAAGCGGATTCTTTGCCCCTGAAGGATTATGGAAGTTACTCCCTTGTCAGAGTCTGCAGCATCCAAAGGCTCAGAAAAAGGACTACATCTCCCCATGGTGACAACAAGGCCACTTCTTCAGATGCTGAGCCACAGCGGGGACTCTTTCAAAACTTCCTGGGAGCCTGTAACGTAAACCAAGTACTTTCCTATTTTCATTTGTCCAGTCATACTCCTCTCTGGGATTATCTCGAGCTCTAAAAACTTAAGTAGATGTCTTTTAGTAGGTACAATTCGAGAAAAAAGAAAAAGGAAAAGTTGAAATGAGTTCTTCAAGTCCCCAGGATTAAGTATACCTTGGACAAGACAAACAGCCACTTCTGTGCACTGCCTTCCCAGCCACCTCCGCCTGGAACGTTCTCTCAGCTCTTCCTTCACCTTCCTTTACGCTCTGAAATATTACTTAGCTGCACCTGCATCTCAGGTGATTTCCAGGAGCCCCCAGTTTGGGGAGGGGGGAAGGGCTATGTCATCTCTTTCCTTAGCACTTGTCTCCAAAGCACTTAGATTATGCCCTCTGTGTGATTTTCTGTCTCTCCCTCCTCCAAAAAGAGGGGGTGGTGGCAGTGACAGAGATTCAGTCTTTTCTTTCTACGTCCCCAGTGCCTTCTACACATTAGGAAGTCAGTGAGGTCAGGGCAATCCTTGAATGAACACCCAAGCCCTGTGGCTGGTCTCCCCGCAGACCACACCGACAGGACAAAGTCCTTCTGTCTCTATTTCTATTTCCTCATCTATTTGTATAACTACGTTTTTAGGAATCAGAAGGTTGCTCGTTGTAAAACTCCCAAAAAGACTGGGTAAAAATTATTTTATCAGTGCCAGTCTGGTCCTCCACTTGATTCCAACCAGCTGCTATCAAGCACGACGCAAAGCAGAAAAAATCAAGCAGGGAGGTTTGCGCTGAAAAGATTTGGGCCACAAAAATTAAAACAGGATCCTTTTTTTCCATCTGAGGGAAAAATGTCCCTACTCCAGTTATGATGTCTGGAATTTCAGCTTAAAGTACAAAAAGGACTAGGGAGAGGCTTTCCAGCAGTGGCTGACGGTCCTCATGGCGTAACCTGGGCCAAGTGACTCCTCCCGCCAGCCTGGGCTGTCACGTGAGCATGCTGACCCCCTCCCCGCGACAGAAGGTCTCTGGAAGCCGGCGGAGGGAGAACCGGCTGCAGAGCTGCTGCAGAGCGTCACCAGAACTGGATTAAACGGCATCGCTTCGGGGACTTGTCGCACAACTCGGAAATGGTGTTCAATAAAAGAAAAGATCATCTGGGGCCACACTACCCGGAATGAACATCTGACACGCAGTCACTAGTCTGGATTTAGAAAACTGCTTTGATCCCCAGAGAGGAGATTGTTAATGAGTATTTGAAAGGACAAGATTGAGGTAGCATGATAAACGCTGTAAAGGGTACTGGTTTCGAAGGGTTCTCGTCTCACTTCTGCTTCTGTAAAAGCAGCTGGAGCTGACTCTGAACACGGCACGGTCTACCTCCCTGAGACACTGTCTTCTTCTTGAATATGGGCGGTGGGGACCACCAGGTGAACTCTCTGAGCCATTCAACCCTCAGATCTGCGCCTTTATGACCGTAACATGGAAAGATTTAAAAACAGAGAGCAACTAACATTCACACCTTTTTCCTACCTGAAATGAAGGTGAGGGAATCTTATAATAAAAGACGATTTTTCTTACATGCATCCTAACAATTTGCACATCATTTTTATAGCAGTGCATGGGTTTTAAGAGATTGGTATCAGCTTCCTGAATCTGATGAGCTCAGTGATGTCACCTCTTTCTCATTAAATGCTAAGTATCCAAGGTGGTCAAGCCTCCAGTGTAAAAACAATCATCTCATAAATCACAGACGAGAAGGTGAAAAAAAAGTTAATCCGTTAAAAAATGCCAAGCTTATTCAAAAATTGAACACACCTCTATGTACTCCTCCTCTTCCCCCTGGTAAAACATTCTGTCACTCTGGTTTCACCAATCCCCAATATACTTTTTTTTCTGGAGCATTTTGGAGTAAAGCTCAGACATCTGGTCTTTTCCCCCACAACAACGTCAGTATTCATCTCTAACTGATAGAGATTAAGGAAAAACAAAAACAAAAAAACCCACCATGGCATTATTACACCTGACAATATTTTTTAAAAATCCCTAATATCACCTAAGTTACCAGTCCATATTCAAATTTCATCACTCATCTAAAAAATTCTTTTCCAGTTTTAGCTTGAATCAGCACCTAAACAAAGGCAGAGGTGAAACTGATTTCACCCAGTTCACAAACGTTTGTCTCCGAAATATTTCTTTCAGACACTGACATTCCTTGGACACAGCGTATCTGGACACAGATAATGCGAAGGCCACTCTCATTGCTACTAACTATTTCGTTATTTGAAATACCTTATTCTATGACTCAGATACAAATGTGGTTAAAGACTCACCACTGGAAAAATAGCAAATAATTCTCATAGTTTTCTCAAATATGTGAACAACGTGGGCAACTTTAAGTGCATGCTTTAAAGAGACTGTGTTCAACTTTATAACATTCCTGGGAAGACTCCATCTGACAAACCCTCGTGGCCTTAGTTTACCCAGATGAAAGCTGAATTTCCTCAACCATACAGCAGTCCAGTAGCAAACGGAGCATTTTCAGTTGTAGCTTCACCCGCACTTCAAAAAAGAGACATCTGGAGGAACATGGTGACAGGCCAGCTTCGTAAATAGGGCTGGGAGCTTTAAACGGTCATAGACGGACTCTGGGGAAGGAGGAAGGTGAACAGTTTCTCTATTCAGGCCTCTCTGGTAACACACAGGCGCTGCCGTGACTCATAACTAGAAATACTGTTTTATAACAGGAGTCTGTGTTTTGTAACACACACCGAAACAAACAAACAAAAAAGACTGTTTAGAAACTAAAACCAAGCCCTGCATCTGGGCTTTGGTATCAAGATCTCAGAGTGTCAGAGTGGCTATTTAATCCAGGTGGAGTCAGCCAGGCCTATCCCCTCCCTCAGCAAGAGAGCGGTGGCTTCCTGCTGGCTGCGCATGGCCACACCAGGAGCAACCATGAATTGCATTTTCTTCAAACAGAAGCATTTACAGACTTGTGTTTTCCTGGACAGCTGCCTGGTGGCTGTAATACATAATAAGGGCGTGTAATTGACAGTAATGTGAATCACTCACAAATTCTGGCAAAAAACAAAAAACCAAAAAAACCCCAAAAAACCAGAGCTGTTTTTTTTTTTTTTCCAGGAAATTTAAGGAACAGATTCTTCCTGTCTATTGAAAATAGTAATTACTTTACATGTCAGCTCATTAGCTACCTTTATAAAAAAAAAAAATTCCTGTAATTTGCACTAACTATCAGCATGTGTTGTAAACACGTGGGGTGGGTCGGGGGAGACATAATCCATGAAGTGGCAAATTTAGATGGGTTACCTGGTATAGCATGTATGGGGTTCTTCTCCCAAGAGCGAGTTACAGGAGACTGTCCTCCCAATGATTTTGCCACTTGAAAAGTTGCCAGCTGCCAGGACCTTGTAATTATTATGGTAATACCCAGGGCAGCCTGATCAGGCTGCCCCTGATATCCACGGGCAGCTTCTGAACCCCTTTCACGAGACCTCATACACAGGCATCTTCAGATTAATGGCCGGAGATTTTCCCAGGTAGGAGCTGCTGGGACCAGGGAAGCTTTCAGACAAGGTAAAGGGTTTCTCCAATCTATTAATTCTCCTTGAATAAAGGAAAGAATAATCTGAATTCACTTCACTATGAGCCTGAAAGTGCCCCCCTTTTCCAAGGCAGAGGCACAGAAATTAAGCCCTGGAAAGCCATGAAGATTGAATTCCACTGAGATAAACCTGGACTCCATTTGAACTTGTGAACCCTTGTTCAGATCTGCAGGGTGTCTTGGGCTCCTGGTTCTGGAGGGAGTCGGGGTGTCCTCAACTGTGGAAGCCTCAGAAACTTGGGGATTTAGAATGTTGGGGTTCGTGTTGAGGGGATGTATTTTGAACCAAGGTGGAAAGAGTGGAAACACTTAGGTCTTTCCTTCCGTATACAATACCCCATGAGGACAGTTTGGATTGATCTTCCGAGACTGGGATCTCTCATTCTTAGAAGTAAAACTAAGTCAAATTGCTCTAAATCAGAGGTTATGTTGAGACTTTAAGGAATGAAACTAAAATTCATTCGGTACTTTATCACTAATTATTACCGAGAAGCTTTTTCTTCTATTGTATCAGTTGGGGGCTGGGAATAGCGCTCATGACGGTTCTCATCACTGACAGCCGCCATTGATCTCCAACTTAATTCTGAGTTCATTTGCAAGTAGCTGCTACCAGGCAAAATGAGGGTGGAGTCCCATGAACCACTAAAAAGAGAGACTTATTATGTACATAAATCAGGCCCTGCAAAATATTTCAGATACTTTATCTCAATTACACAACAGTAGCAGACTGTCAAAATCTGAGAAGTAACATGTAAGATACATAACTAGTTCTTTGCAGGCCTGCTCTTTCTTCCAAATGAAATCATTTTACATGAGCCCAAAGAGTTGGAAAAGTGTTCTTTATTTTTATAATTGAGAAAAATGTGTTAACTCTCTGGAATGTCCATGTGTGGAAAAAGAAAACATTCTATGGAATTGCACACACATGATTTATAATGCACATATCCAGGACCAGAAATCCCAACCAAGAACCTTATTCAACAGAAAAAATTTTTTTTTTCTTTAGCATTTGCAATTCTGGTATACCATAAATGCTGAGGCCAAGCATATATTTTATTAGTTTAAATCCTAGCTAAGCAATAAAATGTGTGCCGTTTCAAATAAAGAAAACTTGTTTTTCCCCAAAGTTACATTGCAGGTCCATTTTGGCCCCCCTGCTGTGACGCTATGGGGTGCCACCCAGATCCCTCCCTTCGGGATGGAGGCCCTGATGTCCCCTACGGAGTCTTGACGGCCAATGGCTCATGGCTGAGTTGTTTTCTGAGCCTTGTCTTTAGCTCAAGGGGGCTGCCTTGCCCAAGGTGGTGCCCTTCTCTGGGGGCAGCTGGGATCCAGGGGCTTTTGGATGCAGGGCAAAATATCCAGCCCTTTTGCCTCGATCTGGGACATCTCCCAAAGGCCATTTCTCTGTTCTGATCTCTCCGTGGCATCTGCTGAACTCAGGGTGCAACTGTATGACAGTTCAATTTCTCCTGCCCAGTCCAGCTTCCTTCACCCCTTAAAGATGTTTTTCCTAAGGACACCCCCTAATCAACTTTCTATCCATAAATCTCGGAGTCTCAGAGTCTCTTCTCTGGGGAACCCAATCTAAGATATCTACTTATATAAGGATACTTGAGCAGAGTGACAAGTTGGGAATAATGATGAATTTTAGATGAGAATACGGCAGAACTTCACTTGATTCAGTGTGAGGCAGTCCCAGCCTAGCCGTTATACCAAGAGGGTGGGTTAAGTCTGGCATTGAAGGTGAGCACACTTAATGATGATCTGACAATATAAGAAATTTTATGATGAAGCTTTACTTCTGTATTAATACAGGTGAATCATGGCCAGTAGGTGGGTGCTTTGGCCACATGCAGAATGTTCCAAGCTGGCTCTTCTCTCTTGGGTTACAAGTTAACCCAACCTTCTAGAATTCTTCCTTCTAAGTAAGACTCTGGGACAGTTCGATCATGAAAGACTAGCTTAAGCACTAGGAGAATCTGTGACAATGGGACCCATACTGGTCATTTTATTCATTAGAAATGTGACTTAAGAGAAACACATCAATGGAATCTCAGGTAAAGCAATTTAGGGCAATAAAAACATATTCTTCTAAATGATAGTGTCCCCCAGTGGCTCCCCTAATGAAAATGAGAACATTTTCCCGTCTCTCAAATCACCCCAATTAGATACAGGATTAGGTAACGTCCACAAATCAGGCCATGGAAACTTCTTTGATTTAGAGATACCAGTCAGAACTCCTTTCTGGGGGAGGGGGATGGTGGTGTGTATGTACGTGTGACGGCGTAAGAGCTTTTCCTTCTCCAACCTGAAAAGCCATAGGTTGAGCTGCCTTTCAGGGCAGATTCCACTTTGATCGCACTTTGCTGCGTGAATCTGCAGCACGAAGTGAAGACAGCTCCTCTCGCCGCGTTATTAAATACTCCCACCTGACAAAGGAAAAAGGCTGAGAGAGGCTACCAGAGAAGGCATTTTTATCAAAAATCAACTGCAGAGTCCCCAAAGCTCTCCTAGGTTCACCCTGTTGTCACTGAGCTTTGTTAATAGACGCATAATGAGAGAAGAATTATTGTGAAGCTGAGAAAACCAGGATTAAAATTCACGTGAAGAGACGGACTTTACATTAGTGGCAAAGGACCTTTATTCTCCTAGTATAATAATTCCAAAGTGCTTTTTGACCTTGGAAGAAAAAAAAAAAAATCAGTGTTAAGATGGAATTGGTTAGGTCATCGCCTAAGGAGGCATAAAAGGCCATCAGGAAATAAATTAAAATTAAAATTAAAATTAAAATAGATTCTTTTACTGGGTCACAGCTTATCCTCTCATTTACAAGCAAGGTTTCCACTCAAGGAATTGCTACTGCAGGGGATGATTTTGCTCCTCGGGTTCCGGCTCAAGAAAAAGTTACAAACAAAAAGGAGAGACGAAGGTGCACATAAAGCTTAAAAGACAGAGGATTCCAAGGGCCAGCAGACAGAAACCACGGCTGTGGGCAGCTACTTACGACGTGGACAAGAGTTGTGAAGTCAGTGGTCCCTGTGAGGTTCAGGAAACAGACTTACGTTCCAGACCAGACAAACACAGCAACGTCACGTGTTCTGACCCTGAACAAGTAAATGTCCTTTCCTTTTTGTACCTTAAGAGTCAGTAAGTAATCTAGGGTTATCAGAACATCTACTTCCCACCTTGTCTAACATGTCAGGATCACTTTTTTCTCCATGGATCAGACAGACACAGGATATTTCCCTTGATGGAATACACCCTCCATTCTTGGAAGGATTGGCCAATTCTCTTCTCTAGCAGGTAGTTTTCTCCTTTGCATTTAAATAGATGCCAGTGGTAATTGAAAATGTGTCTCTTTCCTTTTTATTCAATAGATTTGATGATCTGGTTTATAAAACCTTGTACTGATAATGCAAACCAATGGTGTCTAAGAGGTCACTCTGAAAAAATTACTCATTCTGCAGCTTTAGAATGATATACAAGTATTCTTACATTTTCTGGGTGAAATTCTGAGTTAGATCTTTACAAATTTTAAAGCCAGCAGTCCTAAAACTGAGCTTCAGAATACACACGGTAAATTGTCAGGCATCAAGAAGCCCTCTGAGCTGTAGCACTGGTTTCCAAAATAATATAGTACAATGTCATAATCTTTTTTCGAATAATAAACATCTGTTCTTCCTTATAGCTGTTAACAATGAAAAATTATTTTTCCCATATTCAAATGTGCAAGAGCAGTCATAAAATCATGCATGTATACACACACACACATACACTTAAAGTCTATAGATACTAACTGAGCACACAGTACATACCAATCACTGTGCTAAGCCCAAGAGATACAAAGACAATTAAAGCATATCTAGCGGGAGAAAGCAACATAATAGAATAAGCAACAAATAGAGTAACAGCTATTCTACAATATGTTTTCTGTACTGTCACCTTAATAATGTGCTGTGGGGGCAGAGCTGCAGTGACCAATGTAACGGGGCTGGCGGGGGGGGGGGGCGGTGTTGCAGAAGGCTTTGCATGGAAATGGCAGCTTGGGTTGGCCTTGGGTGGAGCAGTAAGACTTCCACATGTACAGAACGTGGCAAAGGACATTCCAGGGCAAACAAGATACAGCAGAAGCAAAGGCACTGAGGCAGACCCACCCACAGAGGCTTCTAGCAGCGAGTTACTGAGGGTAGCAAAAACTGCACAGAAGTCAAGGAAAGAGAAAAGGAAGGAGCCTTGTTTGCCATACTCAGAAGTTCAGACTCCTCAGGCCACAGAGAACCCTAGAAGGTGATTATGGAGGTGGAATAAAAGGATTCTGCTGACAGTGGAATTCCAGTGCAGACAGAGTTTTTCTTTTTCTTTTCTTTTCATCTAGGGAAGGAAGGAGCAGGTACTGCTGAATGTAAAGGTAGTAATTTCTAATACACCTGGTCTCAGAGAACAGAATTTAGCCAAGGCAGGTTCTCAGCCCAATCCCGGCACACAACCGCAGCCCCACGAGACAAGACCCTGATCTCTCCACTGAAGGATTCATGACAGCCCCGTGTCCTACTGCCGTTCTGTGATCACACAGCAGTGCCAGAGCAGTGCCGAGCCGCATCCTGAGCGCTCTGCTCTGCAGATTTACTGCCTGATGAGCCTTAAAGTTAGAAAGATATTTCCAACTGAATCTGTCACTAACAGCTTTATATGGTTTGTTGTTTCTTGAGTCACCTGGCCACTGGCAGACCAAGTCTGAAGCACATGGATCCAATGGTGGGCCTTCCTGACAACTGCTTTATCATTCTTGAAGTTAAACACACCAGCATATCAAAACTCCCTCAAGCCAGAGCGCCAAGCTGATGATGTCAGCAACAAAAAAGTGATTTTTCTAATTGCCTACATTTATCAGAAGTCTTTGAATTTATGGCTAGCAAAAAATACAACATTATTTTTTTTTTAAATTGGAGTATAGTTGGTTTACAATGGTGTGTTAATTTCTGGTGTATAAGAGTAATTCACAACACTAAGTTTTTTTTATTACTATTTGATTCTCCTTCACAACAGTCCCTTATGGCAGGAAAGGGGTTAGTTTGCAGACAGGAAACACATCTAGGACCAAAAAAATAAAATAATTGGAAATCATTGTTTTAATGGAGTCAGGGGCAGAGTGAGCAACAGCATTCCTCGGCCGAGGCTCTCCCGGGGAAGACCAGCAGCCTTCTTCCCACCACAGCCTTAAACATCCTAAATCGACATAGGTCAACTCGTTTCCTGAGCCCAAATGACAATCTAAACTAGCAGGAATGCCTTGCACGGGGTTTTAAGTGACATAATCAACTGGAGAGAGACTTGTGTCAGTTAAGACTTTGTCTCCTTCAAAATCAAGAGTAACAGTGGTAAGAGAGAAGTTTTTAACAAGGAGGAAAACCCAAGACAGTTGTCCCTAAGAGTCTTCACCACAGCTTCAAGGACAACCAGGAAAAGAGCTGCTATTTGAGGCAACTTCATTATAAAATCATTTTTAATAAGCAATCTTAACAAAGAGAGGGAATACTCTTGTGGAGAGAACCTCCAGGGACCCGGAGGCTGCCCAGTTAAGTTATTAGTAAGTTTCACACAAGGGACCAAACAGCTATTTCATTGGCCTCGGGGGACAGAGTTTAGTTTCCACCTGTTCTCCAGAGGCCCTGGTGTTATCCTGTCTACTAACGGCAGAGGCTGGTAACAATCAATTATCCTGACGCCCCAACCTGGTGAGGGAAAGTGAAGCTGCCGTTTTGTTGACACACAAAGACACCGCGTAGAGAGCCAGAGAAATTAACGTGATCTGGTTTATTACGCGCTGAAGACTTTCCTGAATGTGCAGCCAGCGAAAAGGCCTCTTCTGGACCTTACTGTTCTTTTAGTGAAACAACAGAAACCCATTCTGGGAAAATTAAAAATAACGATAGAGAGAAAGGGGAGTATTATCATCTTCTGACTGTCTCGTCCTGCTATGGGAGGAAAATCATGCTTCTGAAAAAAAAATAGTAATCAATGCAGTTTACTGTGGCTACCGAAGGTGTCAGTAAGATTTGGAATTTGGGGTTTGAGTTTTTATAAAGCTTTGTGTGGCTGAGTTTAAAAGGGCTGGAAAGACACAGGCTCCTGGCGTATCACGGTCGCCTCCAGCCAATTAGCAGCAGGAATGAAAGGAAGCAAAAAGAACCATTAGCCACGCAATTCAAAGTGCAGATGTATTTTTCAAGTCTCACTGCTCGCTTCGTTCCTCTGATTTTAATGTAAGAGCAAGAACTGGTCTTACAATTAGACCTTAAAGCTGGGAAGATGGAGAAAAAAAAAAATGAAATACTCTTTTTCTTTAATAATTAGAACAGCCTTCTCTTTTTGGACTAGATCTTTCCTGCTCAATAGGCACTTTTTCTACACAGGTGATCAGAAGGAAAGGCCTGGAAAGAACCTCCATTCGAGAATAAGAATTTTGTCTGAGTTCAGAGAAGCGACTGAAGAATGGAACACGCGAATCATACAACGCTCACTAAATGACAATAAAAACAATGTTTAGAATCCAGCGTATTTTCCCCACCCATTCTGTGCCTTCCCATAGGTTATGAGATAAAGCCCCAAACCGTCTCTCTGTTCTTCACGTCCTCTCTTTTTCTTTCTTTTTTTGGGGGGTGTGTTTTACTTTTTTTTACTTTTTGAAACTTTTTAAAAATTGAAGCAGAGTCAGTTTACAATGGTGTGTCAATTTCTGGTGCCAGCATGAAAAACATCTCTGGTGTTTCAGTCGTACATGTTAACACTCTACCCTAGTCAGACGGGTCTGCATAATCATCCCCCCAGCCCTCCATCCGTCTGCCTGGTAACACCTGATCCTTGTGACCCTTCTAGACCCAGCTCAGCTCACCACCTGTGTTCCCCACTCACACAGACAGTCGAGAGGAATCACAGCCCTGCATTCTCCTGTCATTCTTTTATTACGAAAAGTTCAAGTGGTCTGCCCTTTCCCCTCAGATGTAGACTAAATCACTGGAGAGTGAGGATTGTGAGTTAAGCTTCCTCTATTACACTGTGCCTAACACAGTGCTAGGCACCCAGTAAGGGTTAGAAATATTAAGCTAATCAAATCTTTCGGACTCCAGCCGCCCCACGCTCTTTTTACAGGGATTGGCTATGGTCTGCTTTCCAGCCTTCCTTCCTTAGACCCCAGTATTATAGGTATCTGGATCATCCACCATATAATCTCCCCCTCCAAAAGTTAAAATAAAAGATTCATGGATTAAGTCTCTTTCATGGAATCCAAACCTTAATCTTGGACAATCTAGCATTTTCTGCTCTTTATATGCCCTCTAATCGTTATGCTTGGCTTTTAACCATCTAAGATAGTAGGAGTCCATGCCTAGGAGATTAATGAAGTAAAATAAGGAGAAAGAGCTACCACTCCTACACGGGAAAAATGTTTATCCAGAGCTGGAGGTGAAGTGGGTGGGGAACAGTTCACTGTGAAGACTCTTGGGCAGTCACAGGAAGAGGGGTCACTGAATAGCATGGAAATCAGAACCTTAGTCACCATTTGTGCAGGTATGGCCACCAAAAAGAATCAACAGGACCACATGGCTACAAATACACTAACCTCCGGGAAGAGTAACTGACAGTGTAAAAACTCTCATGTAATTTATAAGAAAGTTAAGGTAGACCAGTAACTTTCTTCATGTTTCAACTACTTCGGCACCTCTGCTTCTCTAAATTTTCAGTCCTTTGGACGCAAATCTCAATTAAGAGAGAAGCTGGTGTACCTGTCAGTCCAATCCTAAATTCAGGTACTCTTAAGCATACTCAAAACTCAGATGTTTAATTCTCTTATGTATCCTTTCAATACATATTTCAGTTCCCTAAGGATTCTTTTAGCTTTCATAGTTTTGTGTGTTTTTGGTTAAGTTTCACAGCATCTTGAATCATAGTATCTCTTAGCAGCCATGAAAGTTATATGTGAATTATCAAGTTGATCTGATAAAAAACTACTCATGTACAATTTTATTATAAATGTCATTAGTGTCTGTTAAAGGCTTTGTTGCAGTGGGAAGAGGGATCGTGCTATAAGAAATGCATATTACTCCTGGTGAGGAAGAACATGGCTATCTTAGAAGCAAAAGTTGCCATTTTGAACTATTGTTTTCTTGTGCAATCAGTTGAGTTGTATAAACAATGGTGTTCACTGGATGTCAGTTCTTTGATGAATTAGGTTCGGTTGTTAAAAAAAGATAAGTCATGATCATTTTAAAGTAAGAAGGCTGTATTGTTTTCAGGAGGCCAACCGGTTTAAATGAATTTTTTTCATACTGTGGAATAATATACCCCTTTCTTGTAATCAGTTCGTTCACCAAGCTGACAAGCCTTTAATAGGTAAAACAGTTGTAAGATAAAAGATCTAAATCAGTTGGAGGAATGACTGTTACACTTGGCTTTCTTCCTGTATTTTAGGGTGGAAGGACCACTCTTAGGCATGAAGTTCTTTACCATAGAAGCATGTAGGCTGTGTGAGTTGGCTTTAAATCCTAGCTCGACCACAGACTACCTAGTTGTAGAACCCTGAGCCTCAGTTCTCCCTGGTAGAGTAGCAATAGCAGCAATCTCACAAGATTATGGTAAAGATTAAGTAACTTAACATTTCTAAAGTGCTTAGGACACAGGCCAGCATGTAGTTAAGTCCGCCACAACCAGTGCCTGACGCTGGTACTGGAGGTAACGGTGCGGTGCTGGTGTGCAGGCAAGGAGTCAGTCTGCTCTTGCGCCCTGGCTCTGCCCATTTCCAGCCAGAAGAGTCTGCAAGTTTTCTCTCGCTTCTGGTCTCTCAGACAAGCTTTCTCATCTACACAGCGGGGGGTACTGCTACAAAGCTCATGGGGCCAATGAGAAGATTAAATGAGACCACGCATGTAAAGCGCTAGAAACAATGCCTGGAATGTTAGAACTGCCGGTGGGGCGCAGTGCCTGCTCCTGCTGCTCCACGATGACTGCTGGTACCTCTCCTATTCCTACTGCCATTGTTGTCACCATCACTGAACCGGACGTACTGCGAGATTCTCTGACAGACGGCCGGCCCTTCTTTAAAAAGCAATCCAATCCTGTATAGGAATTTTATTAAATAGATAATAAATCCATCAGATAGACATGGGTACCTGGTAGGCTAGGCATTCTTGTTTTTCCGTAGTGATCATGGACTTTTTTAAGAGCCATTCCCCATCTCAGTACACCCTTCTGGACCTATGCTAAGAAATGGGAACACAAATACTTTTTGTCCCAATTCAATTCGTGCATCTGAGGTCCGCTGACAGCAAACTTGAACCAACTGGATGCTCTAATGGGAACACTTAGTTAAATATTCAGATTTTTCAATGGAATTCACAGATCCCTACTATGAACTGTGGGTTTTAAGATGAGGCAGATCTTCTACCTTGGGAGAACTGAGTGGCAGGATCAAATGCGGTCCATTTGTACCTTAATATGATGAGACAGAGAAATCCTGTTAAGTTCAGAGGACTTAGCTCTAGACACACAAGCTGAATCTAAACAAACGTCCTCAGCAGTACGGATGGTTTCTTACGTCCTTGGACTGACTGATACGAAAGGGACAAGCCAGTCATTCCTCTGGGTGAGAACAGGTGGGGAGGAGGAGCAGAGGCAGTTTTTAGTACCCAGGGCTAATATTTACCTTTTCCCTCATTGCTACTGGGTGTTGGATCACAGTGTCAGAAGCCTGGCGGTCTCTCTAATTCTCTTCTCCTCTCCCACCTCTCCAGCTCAGCCTGCTTTCCAGTTATGAGCTAACTCTTCTGAAAATGGTACACTGAGCATTTATGTTCTCAGATTGTTTCCTGTGACTATGTACCCTCACTCTCTTGGTAGTCCCAACCTTGAACTCAGCTTCCAAGCTCCTTGAGGGCAAAAACCTGTCGGCGCATAGTAGGTCCTCAACCAACAGTTGTCCACCGATTGTCCCTCTAAGGGACCAGCACCCGTACTTTAATCATGTCTCATCGTCCGCAAGCTTAATGTCTGGGATGGCCGGTGGCCTCAGCCCGCTAAGAAGTGAAACTTCTGGCAACTTCGAGTGCGCTGAGTCTTCCTTTCCCTGCCTGTCTGTCAACGGGTGGACAGGATCTGGGCGAAAGCCGACTGAAAGGACTTCAGTGTGGCTTCTTCTCAGGTCTGTCCTAATGAAACATCCAGCCAGCAACTGAAATTAGAATTGCCGTGAGTCACACCATGAGTCACATGGGTTGCCACAGCAACTTATGAACTATATAAACCAAAGCACCTTCCATTAGCTTTGCCAAGAGTGGTTCTTGAGTTTTCCTGGACTGGGGAAAAAAAAATGTGGGTGAGCCCCAAGTTTGGGGTTGCTAAGAGTCTACAACCAAAAGGAATAGCCTCAAGGAAAGGAAAAGAAAATGAGAAAATAAGGTGATTCTAGTTCGCAGACCTCCCAAGTAAATGGCAACAATTGTGACAAACTGTTGCATTGGTTTTGCAATAGCAACAAATATCCAACGAGAGGAGGCTGAGGCCTCCAAACTAATTTTCTCTAAGTCAAATTCAAAGCCAAGCCTCTAGGGGTAAGAAGTGAATACATTAACCTAGTCCACTTTAAATGATGGCAAGAATTTTTTTTTTTTAAAGACACAAAGGATTTGTTCTGAAAGAAATATTCTGATTTGTACTAAAATATTTTTACTATTGAGAACTAAAATCTCTTTAGAAATAATACGGGTCTTTAATTTTATGTTTCAGGCATCAGCCTGCTGCCACCAAATATTTGCAAATGTACAAAATTCCCTTTTCATGGTTATTTGGGTTAAAATTAAAAATTTAAGAAGGTTCAAAAGCATACTTTTTTGTGGTTATTTATTAGGGAAAACTGGCATTCCATTGGATTAAGCTGACACGCTTTCCTGACTGCTTGCTGAGGAACTTGTGATTTTTGCATATTGGGGAGTGCCTGTTGCTGAGTGTGGAAGAAAGCAAACTTAAACAAGAAGAGTAAGGAATATAAACAAGGATGCGAACAGGAGGAAGCAACCATGGTCTGTTGACTCTGGAAGCACTCCAGGTGCGAATCAGGTATCCGTCGGGTCTGGGCTGTGATGGCTGGCTGGTGTATCCCCTAGGGTGATGACTCTGCATTGCTAAATTTGCCAGTAGTGAGAAATAACCAAGATTTTCTTCTGTTACAATGTATACTTTTTCACCTCCATATTTGTCATCTTTTAACATTTTAGTGAACACAGAACTACCCAAGCAGAATTAGATTAGTCAGGAGCAAATGAACAGTTGTCCTTGGCAAATATAAAAACCAAGAGAGCAGTTGATTCCAAGAAAAAGATACTTATCTACATGGTACTTTTTCAGCAGGGAAGGGACCAGAACCAACTCGCGAATCATCAAAACAAAAGCATTCTGGAAAGTGTCCGTCCACGTACAGGTGCTATAGAATCAACCACGAAAATTAAACTGAAATTCTACAGCACAGAGTAAAAATTTCTCTAGTCCCGCTCCCACAGGCAAAAACTTCCTTTTCTATTCCCACACCAAAACCCAGCGGCAACATCTCCTGTCAGCAACTGAAGCACATCACAAATGTAAGAATTCCTTGACCCATCTACCATGAGAACATGTGCTAGACGCCCCCCAAACTCTGCCTTCCCCCCACTCCCCGCCAAGTAAAGTTCAGGACACACACTGAAGGTACTATCCTAGGAACTCTGCAGAATCTGGTTTCTCCCAAGACCATGCGTGTGGATTTCTCTGAAGCGAACAATCAGATTTCCTTTCCTGGGAACTTCCGGCTTAACTCACCCCAAACATCTTTTTCTTAAAGAAGCAATACCTGTGCTTTCCAGATAACAAGGTGGCCTAAAATATTATGAAATGTCACAACCTATTCAAGTTCATTTTGTAGTTCTTGTGCCTCTGACTGGTGTACCTGTGAGCTGACACTCTGGTCTGATAATATATTCGGCAACCGTACATGTTAATTTGTAAGTGGAGCAATCTCTCTGTGAGAGCAGTTAGGAAAATCAGATTGAAACTGCTAACGTGAGGTGACTTTAGCCAGGGATGATTATGTAGTCAAGCCTTGACCAGGGTTTCCAGAACCCTGGCTAAGAGTGGAAGGCTTGAGACTGTCCAGAAATGAATTCACACTCTTCCCTAATAGTGAAACTTTTTGAAGAACAGATGTCAAGATGATTTAAGAGGAGCTGGAATTTAACATCTTAAGAAAACTTATCGGCAGGTTGGGACAGCTCAGTTTTCAAGAAAAATCCAACCGATGCTAAAGAAGAAGTCATTTGGGTGACAGTTATTAGAGAAAGAACTGATTGATTTTCTTCCTCACACGTTGTGGGGCCTGCAGAGATGCTGAGATCTGAAATACGGTGGGCTGTCTGCCGAGTTGTGACAAAAACAGTCTCCACGTTTAAGTGGCGTGGAAGACTTCACTAACATTCAACCTGGACAATTCAGTTTCTCTTTGGCAAGTGCAAAGATTCACGCCAGCTGTCCATTCAGGAGCTACCCTTCCCACCTTGTCACCGGACCAGTTGATCTTGGGCCCTGCCCCACAAACCATGAAAGTAAAAACATCAACCAAAAAACCAAGATGATTTCTGATCTCTTTCTATCAATTTAATATTTGAACTGCATAAAGGAAGCTTTAAATCTTTCTACATTAACATTATGCTTAATCCCCAATAATTTTCCTGCCAATTTTTATAGTTAGAAAGACACTCTGGCTGTGTCTTGATTTTATTTTAAAGCGGGTATAGCTGATGGAGTTCGCTAAGCTTCTACTGAAAGACCAGCCTGGCTATATTGCCTGTTACTGGAATGCCTTTTTTTCCTTGCTAGCTACCACTCTCATTCTGCACCTAAATTCTTCCATAAATTTAAATCCAACCACAGGTTATGTTCTGCAGTAGGCAATGAAATCCTCCTTAGGGATGACAGTTCCTTAAAGGTCCTGATGGATGGATGGTCTGTATGTTAAGTCACATCTATTGTCTCTGTCTTAGTAGTTGAGGGGGGTACTCTTTGCATGCCATCGAGCAGAACTAGTGGTTTTTATCCACTTGTCCAGGAGCCAAGTCGTAATGCAAATAGTCAGCGGCTTTCTGTACAATGTCAGGGGGGCCAGGAGCCCCTACCCCATAAACAGTCATCCGCCCCTGCTCCGGAGAGGCCCAGGGCCGAGCTAGCAGAAAGACTGAATTACTTACCACCTCTAGAGTGGGTCCCTCCAGGCCAGGGACGAGCTCATGGGCAAGGCTGTGCAAGGAAGCGCTCTGTACCATGCCTGCCCTGCGGATACACAGAGGACTTCAGTCTCCTGCACTATCAATCTCTCAGTTATCATGAGCTCAATTACGCACCGACAACAGCGAGAACAACAACGACGGAGACAAAACAACCCCCAGAAAAGCTGAGGACCACGGGCTGCCCTGGAGGCGGGGCAGCCCGCGGAAGCTGTGCAATGAGATGAGGTGCTGTCCTGACCACATGTCCGTGACGGACCTGAGCTTTCCCTCTCTCCTCAAACAAACATCCCGTGGACAGACTGCAGGCCGGGGCCCTAAAAGTCAGGTAACCATCAAATTTGGGGGTTTTTTTTGGGGGGGGGTACTTTTTTTTGTTTGTTTCTTTTCTACAAATACAGATAGACAGACAGACAAACCCAAGAGCAGATTTCAAGAATCAACTGAGGCACAAGGTAGACTGCTTTGATGGAACACAGTTTTTTTCCTCTAAATGGTTCACGTGAAATCAAAAATTTTCAAAGCATAATTAGGAAAAACATGGGGACATGTCTTTGTCGGCCCTAAATGGTGCCGTAAATGTCCCCATCGCTTGCCTTAGAAGGGTGCCCCAATGCATCTTGTAGGTAGCACGTATCTGTGGTCTCAAATGGTTATCGAATTCCAATGACACTATTAATTCAAAGTCTAAATAATACTCTGATCAAGTACAGTGAAAGTTGACTGCTTGCAAACAATGACATATTGGTTTCATCCTGAGGTTCAAGGCACAGTCAAGCATCATTGCTCTGATTGCAAATCACAACATTTCACACTGACGTGAGTTTGTTAACTCATGGTGGAGTTCGAATGAAGGCACTTGATGAAAGCAGCTGAACCTGAGAGGTGGGAATGACTCCAGAGGATAAACCCAGCGCACACTTCCACATCAAACTACCCATGCCATTTACCAGGGCCCTCAAAGGCCACACTGCTGGCCGAGCGGCAGTACCTACATTCCCGGTCAGTATCTCTGCTCCACAGACACAAGTACAAAACGGCCTAAGTCGTGAACTCGTGGTGAGGAGAATGCGACCAAAGTTTAAAAGAAATCAAGGTGATGTTTCCTAGAAACATACCAACTCTTCTAAGAAGGATCCAGAGTAAGGGTGATCAGTAAGTAATTCATTGATCCTCCTGGCTAGATGTGATGGCTTTTTCTAAAGAGCATTGGCTTGAATCACTAGAGTTCATCAGACTATGTCTACACTCTCTTTAACACACACTCAGTACAAACAGGTGGAGATGTGCCACTTCCGACCTCTGTTGACCATGGATCACAGCTGAAACATTAGTTTATACTTGAAAGGTCACAGCAGCCAGACATATGCGAATTCCAACTCTTCAGAAAACTTTGGACAAAAAAAAAAAATGCATTACTTACATGTATGCGTCTTCTTTGTTACTGAGATACCTAGAAGAGAAGAAACAATGACAAAGGTAAGAAGGTATCCAGGATGTAGTTCTTAGGATGTCCATCATCCACAGTGTACCCAGAAGCTCATTTTGTTCAGATGAGGATGAGAGGTAAGATGACCCTTAACCTCACAGAGCTCCATCACTGGATCAACCCCAGGGTGACGCGAGCATTAGTGATGGGGGCAGCGAGCATCACCTTCTGGCTTAAGGGATGCTGTGGTAAAAACAGCAGCGCGCACAGTAATTAAACCAAGTGAGAGAAGACTCTTATTTTTACTTTAAATAGGGGAGAAGATCATGTTTATAGGCAGAGTGGGGAAGATTTAAGGCACAAGAGAGTGATGTCAACCGACTCAGACAAGAGTGAACTGAGCAACAGAGCAATTAATTTGCCACGGCCATTGATTTGGTGTTTACTTTTTAATGAAAATGACTCTTCCTGCTCACATGAAGCATAACTTCTAATGGGGAGGGAAAACGCATCCACAAAATGTGCCTCTCTGTCTGTCCTCATTAAAGTCAGAAGGGGCATGACAGCTCCTTCGCTGTACGCGGCAGCAAAATGAACACACGCTGGATGAAAAGATGAGGAACTCATGAGTCAGCACCCTTGATGTCTCCAAGATGATTTACAGAGAGCAGGTGAGGCATGGAGCGAGGCAAGGTTCCGCACACGAGACCACAGACAGACACCACGAACGCAGGCTTCCATGCCAACAGCGCCATGGCCACCTCAGAGATTCTCCATTTTCAACTCTTTATTTTCCATTCTTCTCGGGGAGAGGGGGGTGAGATGCTTGAGACCAGATAGGTTCAAGGTTAACAAAACTCTTGGGAACATTTAGCCTGTGACTAAGAAGGGTGGTCAACCTTGCATTTTTTTTTCTTTCAAGTTATTAAGGGAACGATTTAACCCTCCCCGGGAAAAGTAAAGTTGTTGAAAACCTTGGCGCCCACATCAGACCAATTACCGAGCTATGGAACGTATCGTACAGGAAAGAAATCCGTTCTGAAAATCCATGGTAGACATAAAGAATGTTAGTTCCAAAGTTGTGCGCCAAGACCAAAATCACACACTTGTGCTCCACACAACTTTCCAAAGGACTTATTTAAGGAAGCTGAAATTACATACCCCGACTCAAAACCCTTTTCTCCCCCCCTTTTGATTGAGGAAAACGAAACGATTGCTTTTCATCATGTTTGACTTGGCTTTGCAGAGTGAAGTGAGAACCTTCTGCAGAGTCTGGGAGGCTCTCTCACGTGGGCACTCACCAGAGTGTTCTAGGAGTTCTAGGAGTTTCTGAAATGAGCTTTTTTTCCACAGGAAGGGAGCTTTCCCCAACAGCAAGAGTGAGAACAGTTGAAAAATCTGAATACCACCTGCGACTGACACCAGCACCAGTACTTCGACACACGAAGGCTCTTTCGGCGTTATGAGAGCTGTCTGTGTACTTTCCTGAGCAAATGCTGCTTTCTGTAAAATCACTTTGAAGAGAAAGCGCACATGCTGTCACTCCTGATTATTCAGAACCTTCACACAATTGGATTTAGTGCGGCCCCAGACAGACCTACCTATATTTGCTGAGTGTGGAACTGCTTTCGCCTGACATCCAAAGGCCTGATGAAAATACCACGGCTTTGACTTTTCTCCTTAAATTTATTATACAGCGGGAGGCAGTGTTCTCATCAAATATTTTCATGACGATTAGATTGATAATAGATTTGGAAAATCCTTCCAGGAAAGCTGCCTGATCTTTGAGATCACAATAGTGCAGAGCTGAGACTTCTCGCATCTGTCTCCAGGAGACAGCGTGACTTCTGCCACAGCACTAACTCGGTCCCTCAGTTTTGTTTAACTGCCAATTAGTGATCAGGAGAAATAACTGGGGCACAGAGCTATACAAAGAGTTGCCAGATTTAGCAGAGACAATACAGGATGCCCGGTTACATTTAAATTTCAGACAGTAGTAATTTGTTGCTTATCTGAAATTCAAATACAAACTGGGCATCCTGTGTTTAATCTGGCAACCCTAACCTCTGCAAATAAAATGTAAATTATATCTATCACATACAATGAAGCATATACCAATAAATTAATAGATACACCTCAATGGGGAAAGGCTTCAAAAACACATCCCTCTCACAAAGCAATAATTTTTTTTAAAGTACATTACAACTTCCAATTATGGAGACAGAACTGTGCATAATATTTAATTTTTTTTTTTTTACTTAGTAGACAATTCTATTTCCCTAGGAAAAGCAAGTGAACTGAAACAATGTGAATGCACAAAAGATAAATTTAATGGAAGAATCCGAAAATTTATTGGAATTCCCTTCCTCCTCCTCTTCTGAAAAATAACTGTGATCACACTAATGTCTTGTAGCACTTCTTTCTCTACAGAAGCTCCAGTATTTAACAGGAACTGATTCCATAGAGTGAAAAAAAAAAAAAAAGCAGAATATGTCCTTCTCATTTCACAGATGGGTCAACCAAGACTCAGGAAAATTTAATCAGCACAATGAAAAGTTTTCTGTGGGAAGTTAATATCTGGTGGGAAGTGAGCTATCTAAGGAGGTAAAAGACTTGTCCTCAAAAACTGTAAGATGCTGATGAAAGAAACTAAAGACGACACAAAGAGATGGAAAGATATACGGTGTTCTTGGATTGGAAGAATCAATATTAAAATAACATACCACCCAAGGCAGTTACAGAGTCACTGAATCCCCATCCAAATGCCAATGGCATTTTTCACAGAACTAGGACAAACAATTTTAAATTTTATATGGAAACACAAAAGACCCTGAATAGTCAAAATAATCTTGAGAAACAAGGACAGAGCTGGAGGAATCTGCTCTTCAGACTATACTACAAAGCTACAGTCCTCAAAAGAGTATGGTACTGGCACAAAAACACATACATAGCTCAATGGAACAGAATAGACAGCCTACAAATAAACCCACACCCTTATGGTCTATTAATCTACAACACAGGAGGCAAGAATACACAATGGAGAAAAGACAGTCTCTTTCATAAGTGGTGCTGGAAAACTGGACAGCTGCATGTAAGAGAATGAAATTAGAACATTCTCTTAACACCATATACAAAATAAACTCAAAAAAGACTAAAGACCAAAATGTAAGACTGGAAACCATAAAACTCCTAGAGGAAAACATAGGCAGAACACTCTGACATAAACCATAGCAATATATACATATTTTTAGATCTGTCTCCTAAAGCAGAGGAAATAAAAGCAAAAATAAACAAATAAGACACAATTAAACTTAAAAGCAGCAAAGGAAGCCATCAACAAAATGAAAGGACAACCTACTGAATGGGAGGAAACATTTGCAAATGATATGACTGATAAGGGGTTATAGATATCCAACATCTATAAACAGCTCATACAACTCAACATCAGAAAAGCAAACTACCTGATTAAAAAATGGGCAGAAGACCTGAATAGACATTTTTCTAAAGAGGACATGCAGATGGCCAACACACACATGGAAAGACGCTCAACATCACTGATCATCAGGGAAATGGACATCAAAATCACAATGAGACATCACCTTGCACCCATCAGAATGGCTTTCCTTGAAAAGAACACAAATAAAAGTTGGCGAGGCTGTGGAGAAACGGGAACCCTCATACACTGCTGGCAGCAATGTAAATTGGTGCAGCCACAGTGGAAAACAGTATGGAGAGTTCCACAAAATGACTCAGCAATTCTACTCCTGAGTAGATACCTGAAGAAAATCAAAGACACTATTTCAAAAAGATACATGCACCCTAATGTTCATAGCAACATTGTTTACAATTGCCAAGATTACCTAAGTGTCCATCAACGGATGAATGGATAAAGATGTGAGATAGATAAACACACACACACACACACACACACACACACAAAATAGAATACTATTCAGCCATGAAAAGAATGAAATTTTGCCATTTGCAACAACATGGATAGACTTGGAGGGTATTATGTTAAGTGAAGTAAGTCAGACAGAGAAAGACAAATATGTATGCTGTCATTTATATGCAGTATATAAAAATACAACAAACTAGTGAACGTAACAAAAAAGAAACAGACTCACACACACGGAGAACAAAGTAGTGGTTACCAGTGGGGGGAGGGAAGGGGGGAGGAGCCATATGGGGGAAGGGGAGTAAGAAGTCCAAACTTTTATGTATAAAATAAGCTACAAGGATATATGATACAATACAGGGAATTCAGCCAATATTTTATAATAACTACGAATGAAGTATAACCTTTAAAAACTGAACCACTACATTATATTCTTGTAACATATAATATTGTACATCAATTATACTTCAATACAAAACAACAACAAAAACCCTTAGTAGAGATAGTGCCTTGAAAAAGAGTAAATATTAAAAAAAAAAAAAGTTTCTCCTTGAAGCATATCACTCGGCAGTCAGCTCTATAAATGATTTAAACCCACAAGGCCCTGTCCCCTGCCTTAGCTAAGCCAGGAAGCCCCTCCAGGGCTTGGGTGATAGAGGCACTTGGAGAGGCCTGTGTGCCTTGGTTAGTGACCAGCAGCCATTTCTTCACCTGCTTCGTTCTTAAATGGTGTGTGGGGGTGGGTGTGTGTGTGTGTGTGGGGGGGTCCTTCCATTTCTCTTTTTCTTTATTTCCAGAGGCTGCAGGATTCCAGTCTTTCTTGTCACAGAGCTCATCCTTCCTGAGATCACGAGGGTCGAAGCTGCCCATCCTTGTCCTCAAGTGGAAGGTGAAAGACATATTCGAACCTAATGCTTCTAGCAGCCGCACTGAATCAAGAATTTTGGGAGAACTGGGTTTTCTACAGGTAAGTTATGATGATGGTTTAGGAGGCATAGAGCTCCAATTCTACCCAGAAATGGAAAAGAATAAACTTCTTCAAGGCAGCTCCTAAGATAACTAGATTTGGAGTCAAGCTGACCTGAACTTTTATTCGTAGTCCATCCACTTTCCCGCCTCTTGGCTGAGAGGCCTTGGGCAAGTTGCTTCACTTCTCTGGGCTTGTATTTCCCAGCCTCCACAACTGTATATTATCGTAGTAACAGTCAAAAGGCAGTTGTGAAAACTAAAAGGAAATAAGGATGCTATGAACATTGGGGTGCGTGTATCTTTTTGAATAAGCGTTTTTGGTTTTCTTTGGGTACTTCCCACAAGTAGGAATTATGATATAAATGTTAATTATTTACCTTGACCAAAGGTGGGCCACCCATGCTGCCTTATTTGGATTAGAAATTTATATAATTAGAAAGTTGGATTAGAATGTTCTACTGAAAGCTATGCTACAGTTACTTATGATGTCCTGGGTTTCACACTGATCCAGGGCCTCAGACTCTGGTTTTCAGACCAAGTGCTCTGACTTCAAAATTCACATCTGATGGAGGAGAGCATGAGACAGAACCAAGTTTCTAAAAGTCAATGTGTTCTATCCTAGACCCCAAACTCCACTGGGGTCTTACTCTCTAAAATCAAGGGAAGATACTTGCTTACGGGGCAGGTGGATAAGGGGTTTGCCCGATTAGCAAGTCCTTTGCTAAGGATCAGCATGGGCAAAGGACTTGGATCACCGCACCGAAGGGTGATCAAACCACGTCCAGATGTTGTGAAGGTTTTGATCCGCCTCCCAATGCTTGGGAAGTGCCACCAAGACCCCTCCCCCGGAGATCTGCAAACAGACCACTGAGAAGACGCGTGAGCTCTGCAGAGACTGGGGCTTCACGGAGTGGCAGAAGACTGATGGGTGGAACCAGCTTTCCAAACACAGAGCACTCACACACCCTCTGCCAAAAGGAAACTGGCTGGCTGATCTGGGGAAGTCACAACTTCCCTGGGCCTCAGTTTTCTCATCTGTAACTTGAGACAGTTGAACTACACGATTTCTTGATTTCTCTTCTAGTGCCTGGATCAAGGACGCCTTGCCCCGCTTTCAAGCTCTCGAACCAAACCTCCTCTAGGCAACAGGCTGCCAGGTCTATTTCTCCCTGTAGAAAAAGCTAACGTAGCCACAATCAAAGGCAACCCCCTGAAACTTCTTTCTTTTTGCCTTTAAAAAGCAAAGAAGAAAGAAGGCAGTATCCACAAAAGGTTATGTAAGTAAAAGGTTCACTTCTTTGGGGTGATATTTTAAAATTATCTGGGCTAGAGAAAAATAGTTCCTCTTCATAACGTTGTGGGACTCCTTATTAATTTATCCAGATCATTATATCTTTATATATATGTAGAGAGAGGGGGGGAGGGAGAGAGAGAGAAACTCTCCCACTTAAGGCTTTAGAGTAATCTCTAACTTAACTGTTTTAAATTGCTGATTAATATCCTTAAAACGAAGAGGAAAAATCTTCACAACTACTCTCCCCAAACTAGGACTTCTCATACAGCGAGATTCCCTGCGTCTGTTTAGCTGACCATGCTTCAAAGTCAAGCAAAGGAAATGTCATGAAAATGCCACAAATTTATCACTGTCACAGTTATCAGTAGTCACAGAGTTACAGTGATTGCAGAGCAGAGCACTTGAGGAATGTAATCTGATATTTCCAATCAATGCCAAATCCTGGACCAATTAACTTCTCTGATGGACTTCTTATTGTCTCTTGGTTTCTAGGCAATTGTCTGGGTACCAAGTTGATTGTAACTTTTTTGGTAGGGGAGGGGGAGTAAGAAATGGCACCTTTCCTCCTCCCTAGACAATGCCAGTTACTAAGCTGGCATTTCCAGAGATGCCGCATTGTGGAGAAGTCTGTAACTATCAAGATTCCTCTTTGCCACTTTGCTAATATTTAGCCTGTGTGCCTTCTCTCGTCCTTGTTCACAAGGAGATAACAATTGTTGAAACAGATCTTTTCAACATGGATAAGTCTGAGTTAGGGGGAAAAAAAAAAAACAAAAAGAAAAACAAACACAGCCAAAAGTACCTAAAATAAGATGCAGTATGTAGTACCCCTGAAACTAACATCATAAATCAATGACACTTCAATACAAAATAAGAATAAAAAAAGATGCAGTGGAGTTTTTTTCCTTCTTTTTGTTTCTAAATTTGTCAGCGTTTCCCTATTTCAAGTGAGCATGTGTGGCAGGGAGGGGAAGAGGTGCTGAACGAGAATGAACAACATCTTTAACTGGCCAACCCACTTCATGCTTCTACACGAGCCCGAGCAGAGCGACGCTTCGGGTCATTTCTAGAAAAGGAGGGCTCCAAATATGAAGGCCTTTGCAAGGTTCATTCTCCCTTCTCACAAGATGCCTGCGTTAAATGAGACGCCCATGATTCAAGCTGTGGTCTTGTGAAAATGGCTTAACCTCTCTTGAGCCTCTGTTTTCTTATCCATAAAACGGGGATAGAATTCTCAGTACTGGGTTTATTGTAAGACTTAAATAAGGTCATTAACATGGGACACCTAGCATCATGACTCTTTTCTACTAGAGAAGATTCTAACGGCAGACATTCTGCACTGGAGAAGCAGAGAGCTAGCCCTTGGCTGGACACAGGCCATGCCCATTAGGGCACTGCTGTTAAACAGGTGGATGATCTGGTAAGTAAACATTTCAGCACTTGGGCAGAATTTCCAAAACAAAATCTGGACCCCCACCTCCTGCCATGTTACCAAGCAGCACAGTGATGGGGCTGCAATCCTCTGGGTCGGCTCGCTCCCTCCCAGACCTCTTCCTCACTCCCTCGTTGTAAGGAGCTAGCAGTTAAAACAGCAATTTACATGCAGCGTGTGAACACTCGGTAAGAAACAAGCCCCAGCATTCAGGTGGTTGTTTTTGAATGGCTAACCATTGTTTCATAAAGAAAATACATCACTCTGAGCTGGCCCTCTGTCCCCACTCCCCCAATCCTGACTTCTCCCGTGAGCTGGCTTCCTTTTACACACAGTCAAGGATCGATGCAGGATGTGAATCAGGAACACAGCCCTTGCCAAACAAAATGATGCTACAAAACAATGTCCTTGTCTAGGACAAAAGAGCTATTAATGATAATCAGTACATATTACTGAGAGTGCTCCAAGTAATCTCTGGACTTTGTTTCAAAAATTCTTAATGGACACTAATGCTCCGAGTTCACTCGAAAGAGAAATAAATTACGTGCCAGGGTTGCAGGGACCAAGGACAACAGGAGGAAGGCATCAAAGCATTAGCAATGTTACGACAATCAAACATTTTATAATTGCATAAAAAGCCTTTAAAAATCATTTATACATACTAATTATGAAGATAAATAATACCTTAATGTGAGGTTTCTTTTATGTTAGATTTGAGCCTAGGTTGAGCTGTTTCAGTAATAATACTTCAGCTCTTTTACCAATCAAGGTACTTTCTCCAGCATGAAGAAAATTACATTTTAGTTTGAAAAATGGTTACGGGAATGAACACGAAAAAATTTTTTTGTTGTTTTTGAATTAAAAAGAATTTTTATGATTGCCCTCCATCTTGAGGTCATATTTCCTGTCATGTGTGCCCAGAAATATCTTTTAATTTTGGACAGGCAGCCACAGCTGTCCCCTCTTTCAAGTCCTGCCTTTATCTTTGACAAAACAGTTCCAAGGACAAAACCTCATTCCTGGTCCCCGAGCAAAGGCAACATAAAGAGACCATTGGTCTATCCTAAAAAAAAATTTGAGACTAAATTTATCTGAGAAACATCCATCTTCTCCCTTAGAGATTACTATTCAGAGCATTATAAAAAGGAGGGAAATCTCTCCTCTTATGGATTGCTGGAGCCAAATGTGTGATTAGCACGAATGGACAATAAGAAAAATAAGAATCTTTTGTTTTTTTCAAATTGATTTCCTTCTATCCAGTCTCCATCCTGAAAATGAAGCTGCCCATTAGATATTACTTGGTCGACTTAAGTTTGATTTTGGAGCTCTGGGCAGACATGTGAACTGCCAACTATCACCACTTCCAGCTCAGCCTTCTGAAACTGGGTAGTTTTATCATATAAGTGCACAATCCAATTCTGGTAAAAATCAACAGCTTTTACCATGCTTTTTCAGAGAACGCTTTACTTATCTACCTCTGAAACCTGCTGAAATTGTTTACCTTTGCCACAAATATGGGCAGGTACTGACGGTCTGTACGTGACTTGCCTGGATGTTGTCAAACACCGTGGCTAGAGCTACAAACCCCAAAATCAAAGCTACTGGAACTGGTTGGACAGGATGATCCAAAGATTTTGGAGCTGTGACCCTGAAGCATGTCAGGCACCATAGACACTTCTTATATACTATCTCCTTGTCTAGTCATGGGCCATGGATCCTGGTCAGTATAAGCAGGTTAAGGCAAATAATGACTGAAGAGATATCACCTGGTCCACCGCTACCTCAAACCAAAGTCTGCTACGGATGTCAGAAAAAATCCAATCCAAAATGGGCGGAAGACCTAAACAAGCAATTCTCCAGTGAAGACATACAAATGGTCAACAGGCACATGAAAATATGCTCAATATTGCTAATTACCAGAGAAATGCAAATCAAAACTACAAGGTATCACCTCACACCAGTCAGAACGGTCATCATTTAAAAGTTCATGAACAACGAATGCTGGAGAGGGTGTGGAGAAAAGGGAACCCTCCTACACTGTTGGCGGGAATGTAGTTTGGTGCAGCCATTGTGGAAAACAGTATAGAGATTTCTCAAAAAATTAAAAATAGCCTTACCATGTGATCCAGCAATCCCACTCCTGGGCATATATTAGGAAAATAACTCTAATTTGAAAAGATACATGCACCCCAATGTTCACAGCAGCACTATATACAATAGCCAAGACATGAAATCAACCTAAACATCCATCAACAGATGACTGGAAAAAGAAGTTGTGGTATATTTATACAATGGAATACTACTCAGCCATAAAAAAGAATGAAATGCCATTTGCAGCAACATGGATGGACCTAGAGATCATCATTCTAAGTGAAGTAAGCCATAAAGAGAAAAAAAAGTACCATATGAGATCACTCATATGTGGAATCTAAAATAAGAAAAAAAGAACACTAATGAACTCATCTACAAAACAGAAAGACTCACAGACAAAGTAAACAATCTTACGGTTACTGGAGGAAAGGGGGTGGGAAGGGATAAATTTGAGAGTTTGAGATTTGCAAATGTTAGCCACTATATATAAAAATAGATTGAGAAAACAGTTTTTGTCTGTATAGCACAGGGGACTATATTCAATACCTTGCAATAACCTTTAATGAGAAAAAATATGAAAATGAATATATATATGTATATGCATGACTTGTGCTGTACGCCAGAAATTGACACATTGTAACCAACTATACTTCAATTAAAAAAAAAAAAAAAAGCAGCAGCATGGATAGAGCCAGGGTATACAAATTATGGCAAAGAAGGAAACAATTTCATGGGTTCACTCATGTGCTCAATCACCTGGAAAGGAGAGGAAATCCGCTTAAGTGGAAACAATGGGAATCCGGTTCTAAATCTGGGGGAAGTGAGTGCCACTCTCAGAACCAGGACGAACTCAAAGCTCCAGATCCAATAGTGGATCAAATAAATATTCAGAAGTGGAGAGATAATTTCAGTTAGTCCTGAATGTGTAGGATACCAACGGTCTGCAAAGGATTTCCAAAAATGTCAACGTTATTACCCTCTTGATGCAGAAAGATGAAAAGTCCCATTAAATCAACTCTCCATAGCTTCTCTACTCTCTTTTGATGGCAGAATTTTAGGCAGCTTGTCTGGACTGACCTCTGCTGGGTGACAATTCAAGAAAAGAAAGTAGTCACCAAGGCATTTACTTTGTATTCACAGACTTTACTGAGTGTGATAATTATTAGATTAGATGTAGAAACTCTTTCCCCATATGAGATTCGAGTCAGGAAGACTGCATGCCAGTTCTCGCTCTGTCACTTGCCAGCTGTGTGAATTTGGTCAAGATATTTAATTTCTCTGAGCCTCAGTTTCCCCATCCTCAAAGAAGGGGAAAAAAAATTTCTCCTTTCACCTGGCAATTCAACCGCTGGAAATACAGGCTTAGGAAGGATTTATGGATGAACACAGAGTTTTTATTATAACATTGTTTCTATCAGCAAAACATAAGAGGGGAACCACTCAGATGTCAATAGTAGAGGATGAGTTAATAAACCATGTATATTTATGTCATGGAATACTCTGCCATCATTCAAATAATGAAAACTTAATTGTATAGACAGATGCTCTAGCATCTAGAGGAACAAAAGACTGAAAAATACACACAAAATTAGTGGCACTGGTTATCTCTGAGTAGGGAAATAAGGAATGATTTTTATTTTCTTTTCTTTGCCTATATCTTCTGAAATTTCCATAATAAAGCTGTACAAATAAAATTCTAATAGTAAAAAAGCCAATATTAAAAAGAAATGATGGATGGAAGTGTGACTTAGTGTTGGTTTTTATTATCAGAAACATCACTCCTCTGGGACCATTAGGAGACCCGGTTTTCTATGACAACTACTCGTTGCATTACTTATTCCAGGAACTCTCTCTGGAGTCTGAAGTACACGTGTGATGGCATAGCTGGCAACTTTCAGGGGCGCCCCATGGTGATGGACAATCTAAAAATACAGCTGACCCTCGAGCAACTACCTATAACTTACAGTTGGCCGTACATATCCCTGGCTCCTCTACATCCTTGGATTCAACCCACATTGGACCGTGTAGCACTGTGGTATTTACTATTGAAGAATATCCACTATAAGTGGACCCGTGCAGTTCAAACCCGTGTTGTTCAAGCGTCAACTGTACTTCGTAAAATAGTAATCCAGCCACCAATCAACATGATGATGAAGGTCTAAAAAAATTAGCCTTGCTGAGTTCAGTGTGTTTTAGATAATGATCTAGAATCAGTGAGAGACCTGGACTCATGGTGGACAAGACCTGACTTCTCGGAAAACAAGCACCGTTTAGCTATCTAATCAGTTTTGTTCCTCCTGATGCTACAGGGTGTCTGTGCTGTTGGCACAGCCCAGCACTGCGGCCCCCGTGGGTTTGTGGAGACCTCTGCTGAGCAGGTGTGGTCTCAGAGACTGATCGCAAATCCCTCAAGGCAAGAGGGAGTCCTTTTGTCAGTATCCCGAGAAGTCTCTGGAACTCAGCGCAGTGTAATGTGAAGAGCAGGCTCACAGGGACAGAAGGACCAAGGATGCAAGCAAGGCTGCACTGCCGTCAGTTAAATCACTTACTCTGGGTAGGTGACTCAGCCTGAGCCACAGGCTGATTTCTGCAGGATGGAGGTCAGAATGCCTTCTTTGTGGCGCTGTTATGATCACCAAATTGTAGATACAGTGCAAAGGTGAAAGCTGTCAAGGGTCCTTGAATTCCATTACCTAAGCAAAGTACCTTGCACCAATACATTGGAATGTTCCCGTGGAAAAGGGAATGAAAAAAGGCCTATATGTCCTTGGGTTGTGGCATTAAGGTGGCACTGAGCTTCAGAACAAACGCTGGGTCCTTTTGGAGACTGATAATACCTTGTCCTAATTTGATTTCAGTTTGCATAGCGCTTCTAAATTGTCTTTCCTTCCTTCCATCCTTCCGCCCTTCCTTCCCTCCTTCCGCCCTTCCTTCCCTCCTCTCTCTTTCTTTCATCTTAAGAAGGTTATAATGGCTTGAGCTGCATCCCCCCAAAAGATATGTCCCAGTCCTCACCCCAGCACCTGTGAACGTGACTTTATTTGGAAATTGGGTCCTTATACCTGTAATCGCGATGAGACCATATTGGATTAGGGTGGGTCTTAAATCCAGTGACGACTGTCTTTATAAGAGAAAGGAGAGGGAGATTTAGACACAGAGACACAGAAGACACATAGAGACGGTCATGTGAAAACAGAGGCAGAGACTGGAGTGATATAGCTACGAACCAAGGGGTGCTGAGCACTGCCAGTGACTACCAGAAGCTAGGAGAGATGCTTCCAGACATTCTTCCCTGGAACCTTCAGAGGGAGCGTGGCCCTGCAGACACCTTGATTTTGGAGTTGTAGCATCCAGAACTTTGTGAGAATATATCTCTGTTGTTTTAAGCCATCCAGTTCGCGGTAATGCGTCACAGCAGCCCCAGGAAATTAACACAAAGGTCCAGGAAATTTTATGAGTTTGAGGTATCTTGACAATACTCTGGAATCTTTCAAAAACTGGATGTGGCAGTTTCCCTGCTGCCCCTTCAAGCCCATTCTCCCATCTTCCATGGCAGGCACATTTCAGATGGGCAGACAGAGCTAGATAAGAGTTAGAGACCACATTTCCCCAAGTCCCTTAGGACATGGTATGCCCACAAGACTAGATTCTCCCCAAGAAATGTGAGCCGAAGAGGGGTGTGTAACTTCCATGTCACTTAAAAGGAAGCTGACTGTCCGGGATCTCCTCTCTCTCTCTCTTCCCATGGCCTGGGAATCGCATAAAGCCATGACTCAGCTCCAACCACGGTGGGAGGAGCATCTTCGGAGGCAGGACCTTGGCACTTGTGAGCTGGGCTCCCCTGGCAGACTCCACTGGCTGAGACACCACAGGTGAGAGGACCAAATCTCTCCCACGTATAGGCTGCTGAGTTCTTGGGGCTCTTTGCTAACAGCATTTTTTAGCCTTTACCCTAACAAACACAGAGGGTTAGGGAGCAACTCTCGCTTCCAGTTCAGAACCAGCACATGTCAGATCTGGAAGAGACTTAAGAAATTGTGCCTCTCTGGAAAAAAGTACTCAGAGACGCTAGGGATTCAGAGCAATGAGGTGATTGGTTCCAAGTCAGCCAATGAGGAACAACCAATGAGAAGCCAGTGCTGCTCCAGCCAGTGAGGAGCAGAGTGGAGAGCAGCACCCAGCCCTGCAAGCTCTGACACCCAGAAGTGTTCACGTCGCCCCACCATCAGACAAGACACCTCAACAGGACCACCAGCATCATTCAGAAGTGCCAGTTAAGTCGGACTGACTTTTTGAGCTATGAATCAGATCATGTCAGTCTCCTGCTCACACTCCGTCCACAGCTCCCAAGGTCCTCCACGACCCAGCCCGTCTGGTTCTCCACCTTGGGTCCTCCTCTCTCTGCCTCGTCTGTCTCCCTCTTGTACACTGGCCTTCGCAGACTTTCTCTGAAGCTCTGCGCTCATTCTGGCCTTGAGTCTTTTCTGCTTGTGACTCCCTCTGCCTGGTTCGATTTCCTCCCACTTGCCCCCAGCCCTCCCTCACATCCACTCCTCTCTCTCCGCTCAGAAGTCACTTCCTCCCGGATGCTCCCTGAGCAGTTCATCCAGAACTGGGTTCCCCGCCCCTTTCTCCGCTTTACTTTCGTTTTCTTCACAGTGTTTCTCTTCTGCCATTCTATTAAATAGTCGTTGTATGTCTTTCCAACGACATCAGCGCTTGCAGGCAGGAACTGCATGTTCCTGATTTACCACTGTATTTTTCAGTGCTTAGAATGGTGCCTGGCACAAAGCAGAAGCTCAAGAAAATGTCACACAAGTGAAGATGGCTCCCCAAAGCCATGCGTCTAGTTTACTGATGGTGACCCCAAAGCTCAGTCCTCTGGAAATGTACAGAGAACCCAAGGGAAATATACATGGTGAGGCAAGTGCTAAATGAGATGGTTTAGAGGCACAGAAGGAAAGGTTTGCACGGGTGAAGAGAAACAGGAAGACTCTAGACAAAGAGTGAGAGAGGGGAGAACACATACCAACCCCAGCACCCACAGCAGAGGTCATGCAATCAATAGAAATGTTAAAATGGCCCTTTTAAACACTTCTGATAAAATCAATTTGGTCATTACTGAAGCTGAACAACGGGGCACATAGGCCTCATCTGTTAGCAAGATCTTTATGATCTTGTTAACGGATCCCCAACATAGAAGCTGCAAAGGTTATAACCCAACATGTAAAGCTAATCTCATACAGGCTCTGGGATAATAAAGAACCTACAGAAAAATTCCCACTTAGCCATTTGCTAGAGCAAGAAGCAAGGGCCTGTGTGGCTTCTCATACGTGGTAATTCAGAAGAGTTTAACTCTCCCATTGCTGGGGATGGAGAAAGCTATTTTGGAAGCAATGATTTCAGTACTCAGGGTTCTTCGCTACAACAGCTTAGAGGCGGGGTTTAGCCATCTCCCTTCTATTCAGTCATTTAGAAATAAAGGTCAGGATGCCACTGCCACCAAATTCTGTGGGAACCAAGAGGAAATAGCGCTTTGGCAAAACACACTTGGCCAAACATTTTTATTTTTTAAAGACAGCTTTGTTTAATATTTGTATACCCCAGACTTTAAATCCTTGTACTATTATTGTTATTGTTGTTGTTGTTAGATATGTGAAATTTGGGGTCATTCTTCTTAAATTGAGTAACAGTATCATCACATGGTCCAGGGCAAGTGAGTAGCATGGGAAGGGAAAATGACTTTGTGCTACACAGAGGGCTCAGAAAATGAAACAAAATAACAAGGACAAAAGCTTCCTGAGTGGCCTTGAAAAGACCACAAGGGGGAATGTGAGTGCACCAGGCATTCAGTTGCTTTACTGAACATGAAATATGTCGGGGTGGGGGGAAGTGATGCGATGTCTGAGACTGGCTTTAAAACGCTTCAGCAAAGAAGAAACGGCCAGACAAAGCGAGCGTGGCAAAACCTGAAGTCTTCCATCTGGGGGATGGGTATACGGGAGTTCACTGCACCATTGCCTCTCTTTGTATGTATGTTTGAAGTTTTCATAATAAAAAGAGTCCTTATTGGCTGGAGAATTTTAAAAAGCGGCTCAGTCTCCCTTGGGGAGAATGTGTGAGTGACTCCGTCCCTGCTCGTAGTCACGCAGCAGCCGTGGTTCCTCAACAGCCGAATATACTGCTGCTCACTAGAGTGGCTTTGACTGCTTTGGAGAGCAGATGCCTTGAGAATATTTACTTATCTGTTGAGTCATGCATTTTATTTTCTTTATGAAAAGGAGTATTTCATGGCTTTTATTCCTCCCCTCTAATTCTGGTTTTCAATGAGGTCTTAGTCTTGCCAATCATGATTCTGCCAACCACGATACATTGTGGGGACATAACCTCATGGGCTGAGGACGGGGTACTGGAATGTGTTAAGGCTGCGGGAAGCACACAGCAAAACATAAATCAGAAGACCTGACTTTGAATCCCACCTGCCCCTCCCCGGCCCTCCGCCATCATTTCACTCAAGTTTTGAATCTTTCGCTCGGGTCCTTTTGTTCTCAGCAGCAGCCCATGTTTTGTTGGCTGGATGAGAAGTCCCATTGGTGGCACATAATAGCGGCCACTCTTAAAAGCTGGCTACACAGAAATCTACACAGAAACCTAAACAGAATCAGAAGTCTCTCGGTTAATGATCCCAAACAAAAGCCTGAGAAATCCTGGCTACTCTCTTAAGTGGTTATTTTAAGGCAAATGGCTGTCTCGGATTTGCAGTTCAGTCCCTCTGCAGGTGACTTCAATTCATCATTCAGACTAGCAATCTGATCCTTGTTTAAATAAGATGTAGCAATCGCCATGAGGTGGGTTTTTTGTTTTTTTTTTTTGAGTCCTACATTTTTTTTAAACTCATTTGAAGGTTACTCAAGGTCCACTTTAAGTTCACCATCATAACAAGGTGTCTGCGCTTGTACAGTGGCCAGTGTGTTTTCAGCCCACCTTCTGATCCCCTCACCTCCCTCTGTGAAGGAAGCAGCGAGGGTGTTGTTAAGCCCTTTTTCAGTGAGGAAACAGTGTCGGAAAGGTGGAGGGGCATGCTCCAGGTTACCCTGTTTGGCAGAGCTGGAGCCAGAGCTCAGCCATGTGACGTTTTCAGTGGTTGCTGCAGGCATCTCCTCCTCTGGCTGAGGCCTTTAAGGGCTCCCTCCCAGGCCCACACCAAAAGTCAAAGGCATCCAGCAAACGGCGTCCGAGACACACATCTGAATCCTGGCTCCAAGGGCTCCCTGTGGTTAGCGCCTCCACCGGGGCTAACTTTTACACCAGGAGGCTCTCCTAGCTTTACATTCTGGTTGTCCTTTCTTATTTTGTGCCGTCCGGACTTGATAAACTGGAGTTTACGTGGTTTACTGCTGCACAAGGAAGTGTCCCCTGTTTTTCTCCTTGTATCTGTGAATAAGACCGAGGGGCCTGGCCCAGGCCTCTGGGACACGCCTCACTGCCAGCGGGGGGACAGTGGACTCCTGTGACATCGTATCACGCACATGCACGTGGCTCCACTACCACACACAGCCGTGGTTCCACCCTGTGCCCTTTCACCCGTGCACCATTAAAGCAGCGCTCTCAAGGCCTTTGTGTATTTGGAAATGAACCCACAGCCAGCAAGCGAGCTTTAGTTACCTCCAATTTCAGAACTGCCACTAATTGGGTCCCAGAACCACAGGGAAGTGTGAAACTATTTGAACATTTCATAAATAGACAACACAGGGACAAAGTGATCTTTCAGCTCAAAGCAGAATTTGCTCAAGTGTGAAACCTCAGGCGTGCCATCTCCACGACCTGGTGGGCTGTATGACTGTCCTCTCCCTGCCCACATAGTCAGGAACGACGCTAGGTGATGGGGCTACAGCAAGGGAGCAATGGTCCCTGTTCTCACGGTGCTGAGGGGGAGAAGCCTCCAGTGTAAGAGCGTCAGCCAGAACCTCAATGGGTGACACACATTCCATTCTGGCCATTTCACATCAGCCCATCACCTTCCTAGAGGTCACTGCTTCTCCCTAGGGAAGTCCAGTCACCGCTATTCACATTCATGAGCTTCAGGAGCAAAAGTGTTGGGGGGTGGGGTGGGCGGCACTGAAAAAACACAGGCTATGTTAATTTAGCCCAACCCTTAGCTCATTCCCTTTGCACTGGTTGGTCACTGGAGCGCCTGTTGACTTCAGATACCAATGTCCATCAAGACATGGACGTGACAGGGACTTCTTCCTGTTTACATATGTCCCCCTACAAACATCTTGATTTTTTATTTGCATTTTAAGGTTCTTATACATGATCTAAATATTCCGAATAACGTCTACAGCTGCTGTGCGATGAGGATAACTGATCCTGTTACTCTTTATTTACACAAATAAAGCCAGTGCCTCGATTTCCAAGGTAACAGGACAAATAAAACAAGCCACCCCCCTGTTGCCAATATGGGGATATTAATAGGATGTCACATGGCTTTGAACTTAGACATCGGGAACCTCTCTGCCAACTCAATGTCCTCTTGATTTTAATATATATTTTTCCCCCAACAGTCATCTCTGATGTCACTTACTGAAGGGTGCTTTAAATACAGCAAGAAAAAGTACCCAGATGAAGCAAGTAAACTTTCAGGATTTTTGTTTCTGTGAACGAAGGCAAAGTGACTCATCACAGTGAATGTGAATCGGTCAGGAGCATCCATGGCAGAATGAATCAGCCTCAGACAGCAAGTCTGGCACCGGGTACCAAGTCGCCTTTACGACCACCATGCCTCAGACAGACCACCAAGCTGCAGAGGACTCCGGCATCACGCCTACGCTGACAGAAGTCTGCTTCTTATTATCTGTAACACTGAAATGCTGAGCTCTCCCGCAAGTCATCATGTTATACAGTCTCAACAATGACCATAAAATACGGCCACAAGTGGCGCTGTCAACTTTTCTACCTTTTCCTCACAGTGACATTAAGAATCCAGAGCCTCCTCCATGTAAGGAGCCATCCTATCAGCTCGCTAATGGGGACAATTCACTTAACCTGCACTGGAAGTACAGCCAAGGAGGGGAGGGCCGTGTACTGGGTCCAGGGGGAGTCAGCCCTCCCAGCCAGCCCCTCCCGCAGCTTGATTCATTGACGAGGAGTTCCACTTTCTTCCCACTTAGGCTGACTTACAGGAAAAAGAGAAGCACATTCCAGAAAAATTAAGTTAAACTATTAGCCAAGCCCCCTCAAGCTGCTGGCTGGGATTATATAACAAATCCCTAACTCCAGAAGCTAAGGACTAGGAAGGCCCCTGTTTCTCCTCTTTCTCGTCATTTGAACCCCCCTTTCACCCTCCCCTCCCCTCCTCTCAGCCCACCGCAAGGCCACACGTGTCTCGGACAGCACAGAGCACGGGTTTCTGATCCGTTTTCATTCCGTGGGGTGCGTGTGCTTCCACTGCAGGGCATCCTGGCTTCACAAAACCCTCGCTCCCCAGGACCCTCGCCACCGCCTCTGACCCACTCACCAGGCAACATCTGCAGAGCCAAGATTCTCGGAACAGCAGTTGCAATCATTAACGTATTAAACCGTGGTTCCAAAATGACTAAACTCATTCTTTCTGCCGCAGAAGAAAGTGCTGAGGTGAGGCAAGCACAAAGGTAAAAGACCTGCTTTTCCTAAAATGGAGACTGCTCGGGGGCATCTCGAAAGACACAGTCGGGACTCTTCTGATCACTTCTCAAATCAGCTTAATGAGCGTGAGCTGGTCCTCTCGTCAAACCGACGTAACAAACACTACCTGCATTTAGGGTGGGCAGCTGGAACACGGAAACCAGCTCCCGAGAGTCCACAGAGGGGTTCAGGGGAGCAAAAATGCAGCTCTGACTTCTGAAAGAGGCCTTATGTTCTGCCCTCACTTCTGACTGGTTGGCACAAGAAATAGGGGGAGAGGTTTTTTTCAGCCAGAATGAACTAAAAACACCTCCAGTAGGTATGGGTTGCTTTTTTGTAAGATTTTGAGTAATTTCCGTATTACACATGTTACCTCTATTTATGAGTTCCTGAAAAGATAGCTAAGTGCCAGGCCAGCTGGAACAGTCAACATGGAAATGGAACCGAGCAGGACCCTGTGGGGCCCTCCAGGGTCAGACCCCTCCTCCATGTCCTCTGCTGTAGCTCCCCTCTGAAGTACCCAGATCATAGTACCTCATGTATATTTCCTGAGTCTCTCAGATGCTTAAAACCACCACCAAAGGGAAGAAATGAACTACTTGATGATTGAGAGTTCATGGCCCCAGACCTTCTGGCGCCTAGGGGTTGAGAGTGTTGACCTCCCTGTTAACCTTACCGTTAACCAATCAGAGAACAGTGCACGAGCTGATCACGTACCCTGTGACCCACCCTCTCCCTTACCTGGACTTTAAATACGCTTTGCTGAAACCATTCGGGGAGTTTGGGGTTTTCTTGGTGGGAGCCACCCTGTTCTCCTTGCTCGGCCCTGCCATAAGCCTTTCTCTGCTCCAAACTCATTTTTCACTTTGGTCTCATGGCGCAGCGGGCCACAAATTTGCCTTCGTAACATAAAGAGCTACCTAAACTCCCAACAGATTGTTTTTTTCAAAAACCACTAGCCTAAGTTAGATGCTATATGTCCACACTGGCCCAGGTGAGGCCTCCCCAGACCCCAATGTTGCAAATACAGCCCAACTCCCAACTCTGACCTTTCTAAGGATCTTTTTACAAAATGGGTGTTAGATGCAAATCAAGTGTCACCTCGCCAGCTGTTCTCACCGCCTCCACCTACAGAGTTGTCCACAGTTGCCATTTCCTTCCAGAAAAGTTGAGTGACTCGGTCTAACATTCTGTTCCTAAACAATGCTGGAAACTTTAGAGCCACTCTCACAGTGCAGAATTTCTGCCTGCTCTGGATAAAAAAGGCCTGCGCTTGTGTTAATGACCTCAGACCCGCTACTCAGTCCACTCTGTGGTCTACGGTGACCCTGAAGAGACATACATTTCTCACTGTTACACTTAACTCAGATTTCATACGTTATTTTTGTTATTGCAAAATCCAGTGCTTTATAATGAATGTATAGGGTGCCTAGGGGGATATGCATTCATATTATATGGCTTCTCCTTCATGGTTCCTCCAAGAGAGAAACGAGGAGTTACACCGCTCAGCCAGCCAGCAACGCTCAACCGCGAAGCTCCTGTCTGCGCGGACAAACGGGGCTCCCGGGGACGCCACGCACGTGCAGAATAGGAAAGCCGGCAAAGCAAAAACAGCGCCACCCGGCTCTTGAGGTGGGATCACCCGCATAAGCTGCAAAAATGCTTCCGTGCTTGTAGCTGAAATGATTATGTAGTTCATTGTGGAAACCGGTATAAAGTATCAATTTCGAGTGATCTTTTTTTTCCATATGTGATGCAGCAGCCACCCAAGGAGGGGAGACTGTCATGGGAGCAGTTGTCCCGCATGAGGGCAATAATTTAAAAACAATAAAAGCTGGTTTGCTTTTGATTATCACCATAGGCTGACAATTCTAAGGAACGACAGTGATAAAATATATTCCTTCCCCGGGGCCAGCAACTCCCGCTACCTGCCCCCTACCTGTTTGATAGCCAGTGTGAAAGCCTTCTAGGATCTTTCTTAAGGTACATCATCATTTTAAAAGTAAAAGTAACACATATATACTCTAGAACATCTAGACGTATTTCGAAAAGTTTTCAGGAGGGAAATTAAATCCCATTAACTCACCACACTAATTGATAAATCACAGGTCTTTATGCCATCTCCTTTTTTTGTTATGAAAAATAATTCTACTATAAATATCCTTGTTACAAATAAATATATTAATGTTTGGGATGTTTTTTAAAGTATATTCTTGAAAGTTTAGCTTTAAAAAACAATTGAATATGTAATTAAAGTATCCTGTAGAAAGTGTTTATCCATTTATAAGTCCCAGAGTAGTGTGCATGGAACATACACAGGAAAAATCAATCTTGATCCTTAGTTGGCTAAAAAGGTATCTTCTTTTAACTGACATCTCTTTTTTGACTTATGAGATTGTTTTGTCTGAGTTTGTTCATTTTTGTATTTCCTCTTTTGTTAATTGCCTGTTCATAATCTCTGCTCATTTTTGCATTGTGGTTTTAGTCTTTTACTTATCAGTTGATAATAATCCTGCAAATTAATCATATGTTGCTTATTTTCTTTCTAAATTTGGTTTGGGTTTTTTTTTTTTAACATGTGCAAATTAAAAATTTTTATTCCATTTAAGGGGTTAGAATCAAATCTTATCATCTTCTATTTATGGTTTCTGCCTTTGCTCATGTGCCTATAAAGACTTTGTCTATTCCCAAAATATATTCACCTATATTTAAAAAATTACTTTTATCATTTTATTCTTCATATTTAATTTTAAAATTCAAATGGAATTTATCTAGATACACTTTTCTCTTTTCTTTTTTTTTAGGTTGGCTTGTGTATCAGCTGTTCCACTCTGCTTCTTGAGACTTGAATCTAAACAATATACCAACTGTCTTACGTCTTTTTCTGTTTTCCTCCCAAGTGAGATATGTCACTGTGTCTGTCATGTCAGGAAAAAAATCAGGACTATCAAAAGACTTGGAGCCAACGTCCAGCCCAGAAGCTTTAGGTATAGAATTTGAGTCAGTTCACTCCTTCTTTAGAAAAGGAGGCCAGCATGAAGATCTGAAGCATTCAAATCTTGTTTTTACCAAGTAAACCTGGGCCTGCTTCCTGATTTCTACATAAAATGCAGATTATGGGGCGAAGCACAGAACTGTAGCACCAATGCCTAACACTTTCGATGGCAGATCACTGGCATCGTACACAGTTTCACTTTTATCTTCAGTATTTTTAGTAATTGCCACCATGAAAATTACTGGTGACATTTTAATACTTACCAAGAGTTTTCCAAATAGAGCTGATTCTATAAGTAAGGCCCCGCGCGTTTTTACCAAAGTTTGTGTATTATCAGAATTATATTCCAGAAGCTAAGAGGGCTCCATTCACTGATTTCTTACAAAGTACAGACATAGAACATGGAGTGACACTCCCGATGCTTTTCCATTAGCTGATCTGCTTTTCTGTCCAGGAGGGAAGCCAGGGAGGTCAAAGAGACAGGAAGGACCTTGCGGAGAGGGCTGCTCCCCTCCTCACTAGATATGGGAGACATGTGGGGGGGCGGGTGGGCAGGGGAAGCACACATTTTATGAAAAAACCTAGAGCGTGGGAAAATCACGTGCACCCTGTTATCAAATGCGATTTGAGTAACAATTTCCCATTCTATTCAAAAGTGTCTAAGATACAACAACTCTTCCTTCTTACTCCCTTTTGCCCAGACAGTTGCCGGCAAAGAGGTAATGCAGAACACGAAGCGCACCCCGCAAGGCAAAGTAAAGCCTGTGGTCAGAGAAGGGGAGGGGGTCGGCTGACCTGGATCCTGTCTCACCGCAGCCCCGACACCTGACATCTTGAGCTTTGCAGAAATTGGAGGAAGCAAAGCCAACGTGATGATGCTTAAGGGAATTTTTTCATTCCACTCACAGGGAACAAAAATCCAAGGGATACTTTCAACTCACTCCTTAAGGACGTGGGAAATGAGTATAATCTAGTCATCCTCTACTTCGTGTCTGTGTGTGTGTGTGTGTGCGGGGGAAGGACAGCCCAGGAGACAAAACAAGGAAACAAGTCAAGAATCTTTTCACTGATGTATTTCACCAGCAATAAACATTTTCCTAATGTGATGCTGTATCCGAGGCATCAAGGAAGTTACTTAATGAAGAAAGGCACCTGGTTTCTCAGCCTTTACAGCTCCCCAAGTGTTTCACTTCTTAAAGACCTCTGAGCTTTTCAGCCTCCTGTTTCCTTTGCCAGAAACGCAATTCCTTTCCTCTTTCCTGGGCTAATTCCCAAGAAACCTTCAAGACTCAACTTCCTCATCACACCCAGGCTATGCGGTTGTCTCTCCCCGGCGTCCCTTTATTCTGGCCTCTGGTCAGCTGTGCAGCTTGGTCACAGCTCACAGGCACTGCTTAAAGGATGGGCAGGGACACTCTTCCTGCAGGAATCTATGAGCCCAGGTTCGGGTCTGCATCCACCTCTAGGAAGGGGTGCTTTTTCGAAATTCCCCCGCAGTTGCTCTCTCTTCTCTGTGCTTACCACTTCCGTGGCTCTCATGCCACGTTCTCTCTGTCTACCTGTCTGTCTAAACACACGCCTCACGCACACTCTGTCACTCACCGCCTTCCCTCCCGGAGACAGAAAACAGCCCTCCTTCCAGTGAAGTACAGGCGCACTGTCTTTTATTTCCGGATCCTAAGCTCCTGCCATCGTGCCTGGCACCTGGTCGCTCCTTAGGAAATCTCTCTTGGATATTTGCTGAGTGAACCAACAGTGAATGCCTCTGTCAGTTACACCGCAATAAAAAAGAAAAGGGGAAAAAAGTGAATGCCTTCAAGAAACGTGCAGCTCTTTGTGAGTCCCTTATCTGCCTATAAGCACCGTAACACATAATATAATGATGCTTCGTATGTTAAGTTTCTGAAGAGGGGCTTGAACAAGAACCACCGAGGAGCAGAGAGGTCTGAAGAAGTTAGGAGAAGTTTCATGGAGGAAGAGAGCTGGTATCACTATGAATTGGAGATCCAGTTTCTTTAAATTTAGGGTAAAGTGGGCACAGTATTTAGAAATCACCCACGCACTGCCTCTCCTCTGCCCTTATAACTGTGAGAATTCATTCATCCGCACCCAGCAGCATTTGTCTGTTACTCACTACATGCAAAACCCTGGCAGTGCCCGGACCCTGCTCTGCAGCATGTGCTATAGGGCGTGCCTGACCCTGGCTGCACTGGCTCTGATTTTTCCTGATCTTGTCCTCTGTACCCATTTTTGTATGAAAGAAAGATGGGGCCCGCCTCCACTGATGTCACTGACCTCTGAGGTCTGGCGGGAAGACTGAGGAGGCAGGGTTTTGGAAAGGGCTGTGGGTACCGCATGGACTGCTCCCTCCGCCTTGGATCCTCACAGACCCCAGGATGCCTAAGACAGCAGCACCTTCTCATGAAGTTGACACTTCTGCAATTTCCTGAGTCCCTTCCAAGGAGCAATTTTCTGACCAATTAATAGGCAGGACCACCTTCCCCTCTTCTCCCCTCCCCTGAAAGACTGTTTTCCTAGGCTGGCGGAGGATAAGGACCAGGGCTTTGTGAAGAGGTAATTTAGGATCACAGATGAGAGCGCAGGCAGACGACGGAGGCTGAGGTTGGGCTCAGCCCTTACCAGCTGTGGGACAGTGGGCAAGTCACTTACTCCCAAAGCCTCACTTTTTTCATCTGTAAAACTGGCATCATGGATTCAACGATCCTATGTGTGCAAACCACTTAGCAATGATCACTGACCATGTGAAATGAATTACTTTAGGGGGCATCTGTATAATCTTAAGAAATGACCTCATTTATAAGATAACGTTAATATTACCTGCCTTGGAATATTTTTATAAGGATTAGCTGAAACACTGCCCATGCAAGTGCATACACTAAGCCCTAAAAAAATATGAGTTTGCTAAGATGATCAGAATGAGATTTTTCTATGGGGCTAAGTTTAAAATTCTTAACTCAGTTTGGGAGGAAACCCTCACCTCCCAATGCAAACTTGTTTGGAAGGGGCCTTTTCTCTCTTGCCGTCTTCATTCAAAATATCTGTGGCAGTGCTGTGGAATATTCCGATACGTCCTCTTGACCTCTATCCATAAACAGCCTTTCTCACAATGAGATGTTCTGAGTTTAGGAGCCCTGCTATTTTCAACAAAGAATTAATTGCAAAGTGATTAAGTTTAGAGCAGGGGAATAGATGAACCCTGTCTATCATAAAGGAACAATGTGGATGGTGACATAATGAAGCAAGGAGACGATGGTTTAGATTCATACACACACACACACACACACACACACACACACAATCTCCTTTGTGAAGCACACAAAGAAGCCTCCCATCACTTATATTGACAAGATAAATCTAAGCTGCTTAAAGAAGCACTTAATTTTGTTCTCATTAAGTCCCAGGGTTAAAGGCTTTACCCTCAACATCCATGGAAGCAGTGTTAGGTTTTCACCTTGGAAAGTTCTCTGAGGCCCTAAGTCCATTGACAAATATAGCACTAAGATGTGTTACAGAAACATGCAATGGAAAGCCAGTTGCATTGCTGCCCACATTCCCACTTGGGTCCACTTTGCCCGGTGGACATAGAACGTGCAGAGGACACCAGAGGGGCACGAGTGCTCACCCCTCTGTCTTGAAGCATGCAAATTTGCAATTAATCAACAGTGGATGTGGAGAGGGGCAGATGAGGACAGCCACCAGCCGGTTTTACCACTAGAACTAGGAGGCTTAATCTGCTTAACGGCAATTAGGTTGATGTCACTCTAACATTTTTTCCAGTTGCTTTAGGGACCGAGAAGATGCCTGCTCACATCACACATCCTTTTCTGGCCAATGTGAACGGGGCAGGTGCTGGAGAAGTGGTAATGGGCAATGTAAGGTGCATCCTTATTCATCCCCGTGATTTGATTACAGCAGTATATGTCCAAATACCATATATTTGAGCCTGGAAACATACGACCTGGGATTTAAGAAAAATGTGAGCACTTACAGGAGAGAAAGGAAGACAACAGCCATTCTGACATGTGTGAGGTGATATCTCATTGCAGTTTTGATTTTTATTTCCCTAATAATTAGCGATGTTGACCATCTCTTTTTTTATGTGCCTGTGGCATCTGTATGTTTTTTTACCCCCTGGGAAAATGTATATTCATCTCCTCTGTCCATTTTTTAACTGGGTTGCTTGGTTTTTTGTTGTTGAGTTGTATGAGTTCTTTATATATTTTGGATATTAACCCTCTGTTGGAAACAAATAGCTCCTCCCATTCCGTAGGTTGTCTTTTCATTGTGTTGATGGTTTCCTGTGCTGTGCAGAAAGAAAGAAAAAAGGAAAGAAGGAAGAAAAGGAAAGGAGGAGGAAATATATCAAAATTTTAATTGTGTGTCTAGTGTTTTTCCTTCTTTCTGCTTTTATATCTTTTCCAATTTTTTAATAATGAATATTGTTTTATTTTTATACTGGGGGTGATGAAATGAATTTGATTTTGACAATTTTTTAAAACCTCTTAAAAAAATCAATTCTAATGAAATAGGCTTTAAACCCCCTCAATGCCTTCAAGGAATTAAAAAAAATTTTTTAAGCTTTATTTTTGCAGGGGGTAGGTAACTAGGTTTGTTTGTTGGTTGGTTTGTTTGTTTTTAATGGAGGTGCTGGGAATTGAACCCAGGACCTCATACATGCTAAGCATGGGCTCTACCACTGAGCTATATCCTCCCTCACCTTAAAAATTTTTTTTTCGAAGCCCTCAAGAAATTTTACCTCTAACGGTAGGCAAGACAATTCTGACAAAGATGGATGGCCCCAAACTTGAATGGACAGAGTGTAAAGGTAAGGATTTTTGGAAAGGGTCTACATCCTGGCTCCTTCCTGGGGCTTTTTCATGGTTCCGGAGATGAGTTGTGGGAGGGGCTATATTGGGCTGCAGTTACAAGGAAAGAAGGGTGTGGCCACGCTCCTCTCATCACACTATCCCAAGAGCAAACACAACCCACAAACTCTGTTGTCAGGCTGCCTGGGTGGCTCCCTGAAGGTGCTGAAGGCACACTTCTAGAGGGTGGGGCTGAGGAAGCTTTGATGCAAAAATAAAAATAATCACCCAAGCTCTCTCGGGCAGAGTTTTCTGTTGTCGCCTTCCTACCGGCCCTTACTGTCTGTAGAAGTTAACTAGCTTTTGCTTAAATCTCTCAGAGAAGCATTAACCTTCCCATAAAATAAATGGAAAAGATAAAACTCTTCCAAAGGTGGTCACGGATGCACTGGAAAGAATGAGGAGATAGAACTGAAGCTGCGGGTTCTTCGGGTGCATCATCTCGGTCGGACGGGCGCCAGTTCACAGAACTCTGCGTTCGAGACACTTTAGACCAGGCCTTCTTGGCTGCCGATCCTGCTCAGACCGTGGTCGCCTTGTGCATCACACAATATTGGCCTCAAGCCTTCCACCCTGAACGCCTCTGACTCGTCTCGCTGTGGATGGTGAATGAACTTGCACAAGGCACCACACTGCTCTCCACAACGACCTACATTACGTTTTCCTGTGAATGAGTTTAATGGATTAAGATCTGACGCGCGTGAGCTTCCACATGTGATGGCTGGGGGCTGGCAAGGCTCTTCCTGGGCCCGCTGAGGCACAACAGACATTTGCTCTGGGTTCTCAGCTCTAAAATTCACTCAACAACTTACTTGAAGTTCTCTCTCTCTCTCTCTCTCTCTTTTTTTTTTTTTTTGCATGGTGCTTTGTTTTGCTTTTCCCCAGCAAGATCCTCATTCTCATGATGATATTTTTCTGCCAGGCAAGAAGAAAAAAGAAGAGGAAAAAGAAAAAGTGTACAGTTCTCTATTAAGTAGTGAAGAATCCTAGGCTCCTTGCACTTCATTGTAGTAAGTTACCCAAAACACAGGGCACATCGAACTGGTTTCGTCTGAAGGCTGGGCTTGTATTAAATGACGAACAAGGCATTTTGACGTGATCTGGAAAATGAGGTGACTAGAAAATGAATACCGGTTTAAAAAGTTTTCCCTGACATTTCTGTGGACTGGAGTTTGGCTTTAAAAATTTCTACTCAGAACTCACGTAATCAATTTATGAAATATCCCCACAAGTACGAATGCAGTGATGGCCCTGTGATGGCTGAGCAGGTGCTCAACGACAGTGTGACTTAATCAGAGGATTCAACACCCATAGGGTCAAAAGGCCATACAATGAACAAACTGAGAAATGGAGAGCTGTCTTTACCATGTAATTATTATAAAGGAGACAAGGGCAGTTTATAAAATCAGAGGGGAAGTGACAGCAGTGTCTATGTTCTTTGGTATCCAAGTCCTTTAAAAACAAGCTTCTGGAGTTATGGTTAGAAATCCACGCCATCCTCTTTCACCAACCAAACTGCCTTTTTTTTTTTTTTTTGAGTGTATTCTGCTTTATAGACTGTAAGAATTAGGAAAACTGGGAGATAATTTCTCTAAAGGGAAGCATAATCTATTTGCTTAATGATCCTAGAAGGAGCTAATCAGTATCATTCCTCTTAGAAATAATAATACTTTGCTTTTATGTAAAATCTTTCTCCAAGGAGTGTACAGGGCATTACAGATGCTACCTAATTAATCCTCCCAGAGTCCCCAGGTGGAAGGGAGGTGGCAGGTACTATGAAGCTTTCTCAGCACCATCAACGCATCTCAGGTGAGGAAATGGAGCTACATAAAGAGTGGTGAAAAGGGACCACGCCTAGTAAATTAGGCTAGGTCTGCGTGACCTCAGAGCACCTCGTCAGCTCACTGAAAAAAAGAATCAATCAAGCTTGATACTGTTGCCAAATGAACAACACGACAGGACCATCTGACCACATGCTTTGCCCTTCCCCCAGCTGTGCTCGTGCGGCACGAGCTTTAATGGCGCAGCCAAGGAAGGGACCCTCGTTTCCTGACTTTTAGCCCGGTGGTCTCTTCAGAAAGCAAACTTGGATAGCCCGGGTGGTGTGGATAACTCGCGCTTTCTGTTTGCTGCTCAACACAGCACCCTCAAACAGTACAGTACACCGAAGTGTGTGGCCGTGGCTCCAGTTCTCATTGTCCTTGTATGTTTGGTTGACTAACCCCGTGTCCAGGACCCTCGGTGACGTGGGCTTCTATATGGTATTTTGGGGGCGTGGTGGCTTGGTAAGAAGGAGTCAGGGGCTTGAATGATCCGTTTGGTATTCCTGATCTATCAAATCGGTAAGAGTCATGCCGCCAGTCTACATGTCTTGCATCAAGAGAGATCTAATCCTGGAAGTCCTGAGAGAGGACGTGTTTGTCCTATTGCCTTAAGTCCTGCTCCATGTCATTTTTAAACATTCCATGGGCAGAATTCAGCTTCCCACGGTTGTACACCCTCTCTGGAGACAGACGCCTACACCAGTGTCTTGATCAATAACTGATGAACCGAAGAGGGTGCTTTTGCCAAGAGTGAGCCAGCCTGCAAATAACAGCCCGCCGAGCACTTCCTCAACTGCAGACTCTTCGTGCCAGGCTCTCTGGGGAATTAGGGCTCAGCTAAAATCACTTTCCAAAAAGGAAAAATACCCCAAGAGAAAATTCAGTCAAATTAATAAACGACCTGCCTCTGATGTGAACTACATTTTTTTTTTTGACATAGTGCAATAATGAATAGTTTCTGATTCTTACTTACCTAGCTCAGGAGAAGTTATTTGTCTGCTTTTTTTTTTTTCCCAAAGACACTAATAATGTCATTTGTTTAGCAAATGGATGTGTATGGGGTGTTCTGAAGAGAGACACCACTTTGCTCAACCTTGGAACTTAACAGGTCGATCAGATGGCCCTCAGTTGCTCCCCAGAGCCTGCGGTCTTGGTGTGCTTGTACAGAGGTGGGCACCTGGTGAAAAACCTCAGAATGGCAGGCTGGGCTTACTGCTGGCGATTGTAAAGGGAAGACCTCTCCCCAAAACCCTGAATTAACTCTCTGACTCTAGCTTGCCCCTCATAAAGCAAGAATAATTCCCTGTAAGCATCCATGATCCTCTATTTCTTGTGGTCCCTAAGGCCACCTCCTTTCCTCACTCCCCCAGAAATCCTCTCTTATTACTCTCCTTGGCTCCTGCCTCTCCCGCAACTCTTCTCTTCCTGCTTTGAGTTCCCCCCATTGGGTCCAGGTCTTCGCTTGTACACTGGCCATTCTCCAGCCTGGAATATTACTCCATCCCTCCAAATTAAGCCTTTCCCTTCTTGGCACGGGGCGTCCACTTTAATTTCTCCCAGACCTGTTCCTCATCCCAGTCATCTCTGCAGGATTTACGTAAAACTAATTGCATACATACTTGATTTCATGTATATTACTCATTTGCATACATTTCCATGAATATTTGCTCAAACTGCTCCTTCCAAAGAAACTCTTGACTCCTTGGATTGAGGCTTAATATTTAGATTTCTTGAAGGGAGAGAGAGTATCTATTGGGTCCTTTGAACATCCCCATAGCCCTCTGGCTGCAGACCCTCTGGCCACAGAGGGTCCTTCTGTGTTATTTGTCTGTCCAAGGCACCTATCTTCTTTTTTAAAAAATCAGAATGTCACCACCTTCTCATCCAAGTGGCATTCCACTGTGGCTTAGTATGAGAAGTTGGGCGTCTTTGTCATTTTATGCCTGTGTGTGTCCCAAGGTGGGTGGGAGAAACACTTAGAAATAGCCTCTATTATATAAAGGGCCAGGAAGGAATTTTCCAAACCATTTGTACAAAAATTCTTTCTCTCAACTCCCCAGACTCTCCGTCGAAATGCTGACATCTTCTCCCCCCTCCCAGGCCCTTTCCATCCCCTACGCTTTCACCCTCCCTGTTCCCAGGGTATAGCAGCAACACTGCGGCCGAGTCTGTTTGGTATTAGAGTTAGAATTATTTATATCTTACAGCTTAGGCTTGTTTATGCCGTAGAATTCTGAGAAGGAAGTGAATCAGGAGATCTGTCCCCTAACAGGGCATCCAGGGGTCAGGCTGAACACAAGCACTGATGATAAGGTAGCCCCATGCCGGACAGTCCGCTTCACTGCAGACCTTGAACAACACCGGCCATGCAGGGAAAAGGCCTTGATGTAGTCGCAGTGCGGCCAGCAAAGGCTATGTGCACTGGCAGGCATGGGTATTTCAGAGCAGTTCCGGGAACCCCACAGGATTGGCAAGAATCAGAGGTTGTCAAGAAACCCCTGAACTACAGCCCCTTCCTCCAGGCCTTCCCACCCCAAAGCTTCCTTCAGAAATATCAGTGGTGGGATTGTGCAATATAACACCCTAACATTTCCTCCCCTTGCTTGATGAACCTCATGTAAACTCCTCTTTGAACAAACCATATTTAAATCTCTCACGCAGCAGGAATTAACAGCTACTACCATTTGCTGGATTTCTGCTAGGCACTGGATATTTCCCACGCAGATCTCATTTAATTCCACGACACTGAGAAATCGTTACTACTACCCTCGTTTTTACTGATTAAGAAACTCAGAGAGGCAAAGTAACCTCCTAAAAGATCATAGCTATTAATTAACAGACTAGGGAGTCAAACCCAGGCCAGTTGATTCCAAAACCCATCACTTTCCTTTCGACCAGTCTGTCTTCTGCACGATACAGATGAGGACATGGCCACCATGAAGGGGCGGGGCTGGAGGGTTTTGATGTAGAGGGAAGAAGCGATGAAAGTGTTGGGGTAATCCGAGTTCTTAACCTTGGTTTTACTGTCTCGGGAACACTTTGGAGTTGGAGGCTTGGTTAGATGGAGACTGGATTCCAAGCCAGATTCTGCCACTTTGGACAAAGCCTCGCATCTTGTGTTGCACTTGGACTCGGAGGGAAGGATTCCTTCTTAAGCTAAGGATAATCTGTGTCAAACAACAGAAAAGATAACCAAAAAGGTCCTACTGTATAGCACAGGGAACTGTATTCAATATAACAGCCTATAATGAAAAAGAGTATGAAAAGGAATATATATACGTAACTGAACAACTGTGCTGTACACCAGAAACTAACACAACATTATAAGCCGACTGTAAGAATGAATAACCTTCCATGGTGAACAGCTAGGCAGATCGTGGATAGGGATCCACCTAGGATGTGGTGTCAGAGATGTTTTATCAAGGCAAGAACTGTGAGATGCGTAGCTGGCTGTCAATGGCTGGGTGGCCATCACTTGGCGTCTGTGCTCACATCCTCACGGTCGCGGCCCAAGCTCCCCTTGAGCTGTGGGAAGAACGCGATGGGCCTCCTGGGTGGCCCCGTGGTGCCTCGGGAAGCAGGGCTCTTCTCAGGCCAGAGGAGAGGGAGGGCAGGCCCGGCAGGAGGAGCTCCAACAAAGCTTTGTCCTTCCCCACCCCAGGGCACACACGCACTCAGGACCTGTGGCCCCTGCAGCAGAAGGGGGCCACAGTGGTGATTCCTCCAGCCCCATCACTTAGAGGTAGGAGCCTGAGGCAACGCCAGGGGAAGCTCCTTGCTTAACCCGTCCCACTGCCAGAAGTGTTGCTCTGAGACCAGGATTCGGAGCGCCTTCTACCCCACAGCGCCAGGGCTTCTCCAGCCTCACTCCTCCCCTGCAGCCCCATCCAGAGCATAGAGGCATTGGCTCCCTAACACCCTGTAAGGATGGGTCACGCCAGCCCTTCCGACGTGCGGCTCCCAACGCAGCCTCCAAGCCCTCGAGGCCGTGCGTCTTTCTTACTTCACCTGGAATTAGTCAGGAATGCACATTTCTCACTCCTGCTTCCAAATGCATACTCCTGCATGCCTGAGACTGCGTTTCTTTCCCTCTTCACTGCCAACTTCTTTTTGCCCAAATAGCTGCCAGCACAGAGCAGGTAATCAATACATATTTATTACATAAATGAATGTATAATGAATAAATGTCAAAAAGTTGCCTACAGTACTCAAGAAGATGGACAGCTTGAGGCAGTGGTTAATTAGAGGCTGACAGCAAAGAGGGGTAATGTAAGGTGACTCCTCTTCCCCATGACGGGCCCTGCCTGCCATGCACACACACACACACACCCAGAAGCAGAAGGGTTTGTTTTTAGGGAGCTATTCTATGGTCGAAGAGGAAGCTAGAATGAGGGTTGCCCATGATGTGAGAAGCACCCTAATGGTGGCTTTGGTCCTGTTGCCACTCATCCCTTGTCCCCTCTCACTGTTTCTGACCCTCCTGTCCTCCCTGGTCCTGGTACCCTCTAGCTCAAGACTAGGAGGAGATGATACTTCTTTAGGGCAGATGGTTTAACCTCAGATTAATCCTCCACAGTTTTCAAAGGTGTCCAGACACACACTTTTGCATCCATGACCTACCAGAAAAATCCAAAATTTAGAACACTTTCACTAAAACAAATTATATGATAATAAAACGCCAAATTCCTTAGCCTTCCCACGCTCACTCTCAAGATGCTGTAAATTAGAGGAGCAGGGGTTTTGATTCTCTCTTTTTTCCTGCCACAGTACAGTAAAACTATTTTGTGATAGGTAATGTAATAAGACATGGATTTTTTTTTCTCTTTTAGAAATGGAATCTGAAATGTCAATGACACTGTATTTTTCTTCTGTGAATGTTAGCAGTGATGGTTGTTAGCCAAAGTGGCTGATATTTCCAAATGGAACTCATACTTTAAATAGGACACATTGAAAATATCTTTGGGTTGGTTTAGCGACGAAGAATTAGACGCCAGAGGTGACATACCAGTGGTTCCCTACATGTTCCGTTTGGATTATAAATGGCTGGTTAGCATTTTTAAAATACTGAGTTATACTCCAATATTTAAATACCCAGATATTCCCTTTAAGACAGATATAAATATATATAGTATACAATCCAGATCAAGTGTAATTGTACAATGATGGAACATAGGCTTTGTGCTGCCATATTTTCAAGAAAATATGGAAATCTATCTCTCATCTATCTATTTCTCTGTCTATATCTTGGAGATGAAAATCCTCTCTCTCAGACTAGAAAGCCCCAAATCTCCCTGCTCCAGAATGTTGGACCTCTACCCTATTCAACATTCAGGGCAGATACTCCAAACCTCAGTTAAGCTGGAAAAAAGCAACAGTTTAGGTTACATTAATCAGCAAAGCGAACAGATTTTTCATTTCTTTGACTTTTTTCAGACGGTAGCCGGGGTTTCACTGGCAAGAAAAGATCGCACTAAATTATTCTAAATTAGGTAGGAAGATTACGGTCATTAATACAGTCATCTTCCATAAGAAAATGAACGTGCCGAAGCCAGCCATCCACACCAGAGGGGCCAAGGAGCCCTAACTCTGATCAGGCTGCCCGGCCACCCGGGATCATGACAGTCACTCCTCCGGCCACAGCAACGGGGCTCAGGAGGTCATCAGGTTCAAGGGAATGTCTTCCCGGCCTCCTCCTCCCCCTGTCTCTCTACCCAGTGAGAAAACCAACTGCGCCTCTTATCAGTTGGGCAAAAAGACAAAGGGAATGTTTACCTCTGTAGCTAAAACTCTTGGTTTCTATTGTCAGCATTCCCAGTTCTCAGAGAACAGTGGATGGACATTGGAAGGGTCCTGTGAAACTGAGACTGAACGGTAACAATGAGGAGGAAAAGCTCCAAAATTAAAAGAACGTTTTATAATACACTTCTCTGTATATTTTACTCTCCTAGCTTCCCTCCCCTACACAACCAAGGGATAGACGGCCCTGAGGAATATTCCCACAGGAGGGAGGCCAAGTGATGTTGCCACCCTGCCTGCGTTCAGATCCTCACCGCCACGCTTAGGTAAGGGCGGACTGGGGTAAGCCACCGAACGTCTCCATGTGACAGTCTCCACACCAGTGACCTGAGGTCAGCTCCATCCCTGCTTCAGGTACCTGTCCCATAGGAAGGGCTCAGTATATAGGAGCTGCTATTATCATTTTAAGTTTTCTAAAGAAAGCACTTGATTTCCAAGACGCACATTTTACAACAGGATTTTCAGTGTACGGTCACAGCTGCCAGTTGGCAGACCTCTGACGCCAAGCCTCTCAGGCTAAGATTTCAGAGTAAGAAAGTTCTTCAGCCATCTCAAATGAGTGAGGTGCCCTCGCTTAGCAAACCCGGGCCCTGCAGAAACCCAAGAGCAACTGAATGAGCACCTTCTTAATTCTTGCTCATTTACAGAAGGATTATTTTTCCCACACATAAAATGGGCATTTGTGGGAAATCCTGGGATGTCAAAACGGGCTTCTGCCTTCCCTGTCTGACAACATACTGGTGTGACCTGTGACCTGTGACCAGACAGAAAAGGAGGTCATCGAAGGAGCCCACTGCTGCACTCAAAATGGCGCCTCCTTATTCTGTGGACTGAATCATGGACTCCTTAAATTCTGAGGCTGGAAGAGGTTGTACTGGCTCTCTTTTTTGCAGAAGTGTCATCCAGCCCTTGAGAGTTGAGGAAGAAGGACCAAAATCTCTTAACTACTTAGAGGCGAGGGTGGGGCTAGAACACCCGTCACGTGACTTCCTGTCAAGTGAGTTTTTCATCTCTCGGGCTGCCTCCAGCAGCTGGTTTGGCTGCCTCTGCTGTTGGAAAACATCAGGCCTTGCAAGACTCTCTGATTCTAGCTCTTCCCTGCAAGACAGGATCGGCTTTCACAGCCATACTGTATACATACAACCTGTTCTTCCTCTCGTAGGCTCTGTGATGCAAAGCCTCCACGGAGCCTCCGGTAGGTAATCATTTCTAGCAGAAGACCTACGCAGAGCAGGAATCCAACGTCCAAGGACACAGTGGGGAGGAAAGGAACAAACATAGGGCAAAAAAGAAGTTAGCTTGTGAGGAAGGTTTGAAAACACCGAAGACTGAGAAGCTTCTATGAACGTGATGGGTCACAGTCAGCTGTAAAATATCATTTTCCTTTGCGACCTTTCTGGTAAAGCTTCCTGGCAACAGGTGGGTGGTAAACTCTCACTCTGTCTTTGCAAAGCAAAACACATGGTGTCTGGTGGCTGTCGGAAGAGCGCTTACTTGGAGATTGTCGAAGGAGTGTAGAAGCAGTCTGGGTGAACAAAACTATGAAAACCACAGTTTTATTCACTCCTTAAGGTTTGCATTCACACAAATCGTGCAAACTATTCTGCATGTTGAAAAACAACGAAAACCAAAATCATATTTTTAGAAAGGGAACATAATGAAAACACAATGGACCTTCCAAACAGTGCCCAGGAACAGTTTTTAATAAATTCAGAGGCTAGCTTTTTGCTAACTGTATGCATGCGTGGGCACACACAGACGCCTGGTTCTGTAGTTAAAAAGCCATCTGAGTGCTGGAGGAGAGAAAGACCCATTCTCCAGTTCAAGCCACCAGTCTGGAGATTCCCAGTTGGAAGAAATTCTGTTATACTCTTTTTTTTTTTTAATAAAAAAATTATGATTCTTCTTCTCCGCCTAATGCAGAATTGCCTTTACCCAGAAATGATCTTACGCTACACTAGAACCACTCAGTCAGCATCTTTAATTATCATTTCCCACAAGCCTCTAGGCCAGTGCTTCTCAAAGTTTAATGTGCATACGAATCGCCTGGAGAACTTGTTAAAAATGCTGATTCTGACTCACTAGGTCTGGAATGGGCCCTGAGATTCTGTGCAAGTTCCCAGTTGATGCCAAAATTCTAGTCCATGGACTAAATTTTAGTAGCAAAATTCTAGACCAAGCCACTTAACATTATTCTCACCAGGGAAGAAATGGGCCATAGACGATTACAGTATAGCAGGTGTCTATGAACTACTATGTTCCTTGTGAACCTTCCCTCATTTCAATATCTCCTCAGTACCATCTTTCTTCCCTCTCTTCTGAATGCACTTGCCGTTACTAACCTAAAGGAGGCAGTCAACTGCACTGGAACAGGGGAACGAACGTGCAGACTTGGGTTTGAACTTCAGCACCACGACCGACAAGCCAGGCAATTCTCATCTCTGAGCCACATCACTATCGTGCCGCTAACAGACCCACCCATGCACCTGTTATTGTGGATAAATGACGGAACGTCGAGTCCCCAGCACAGTGCCTTGCACAACCATCAGGTCCCCTTCCTTCTTCCTTTAAAGTGTCATGCCCAGAATCAGGGCTTCACGTGTGACCTGCTCAGCACAGACTTGAAGAAGGGATGGGGTTTATAAAACCTACAGCATGTTACTAAGGTCGGCTCGGGATGCTGGAAGTTGGAAGGCAAGGTGGGTGGACGGACAGGTACAGTCTTCCTCTCTTGGCAGTGAGTTATAAAATCCTTGTCCTGCTTTGTCTGCTATCATCACTCCCAAATTGGCCTCTTTTGATCTCATCAGTGATTGATTTAACATATTTTTATTAAGCTCCTATTATGTGCCAGGCCCTGAATCAAATATCCAGATGAAGCTTCCAGATGTAACCAGCTTCTAGATGAGCTGGATTTAATGTAGAAAAACTTTGGATAATTGATCAAAACGTTGCCTTTTCATTCTAGTCTTTGATGTTCTATAGTTGGAATCTTCCTATCAGTGAAAGTATGTCAATAGGGTAGAGCTGAAAATTCTGGTGATGGATTTCCTAATGAAAATTAGTGTTGCATACAGGCAGAAATATACAGTGGTCTGGGCACCCCTAGGTAGAGATTTATCATTCCGTTTATCCATCAGTCACCAGTGGAAGGATCTTTCTAGAATGCTCAAGTTTCTCACCTCATCCCTGGTTCTGCATCCAGGCACGGTCACTACTTGCCAACTTTTTCCATGTTTTCCTCTTGTGGAATTCAAGGTGAATGTGACAGCAGAGAAAAAAAGACATTCACCTAGAAAAAGGTGATCTCCACTTATAAAAAACTAGTGCAGGAAACGAAAAAACATTAGATTCACAAGTGGAAGAGGAAAAACCACTTTAGAAGAGGGTTTTCTGACCAGGTATGAATGGAAGTCTTTGGCTGCATCACATGCAGATGAAGAGTGCTGGTTTGCTAAGTTTGACTTTCCTGCTTTCCTGTCAAAATTGTCACCATGTTGCAAATCAACTTGAAAAAGATAACTAGAGCCAGAGTGGAAAAGGAGAACTTACTGCAAAGCTCGGGTAGCAGGAAATTCATCTAAACATCCATGTCTTGACTTCCTTCTAACCCAAAGTGCAGACCTTGGCAGAAAGCAGACGAGGAAGTCATTAACATGTGGAAAAGGGATCTTTCCAAGGCACACCAAGACTGTGTCTTTCACTGAGGAACATCAAAAGGAATTGTACAGATATCTACCACAATAAAATAGTTTAAGTTCTGACACAAAGCCGAGGAACTTCCCCAAGAGATACAGGGCACCGTGTCATTACCAAGGCAAAGTTTGTTTGGCACCGGCTCTGGATCTGAAAGTGAATGTGGAGGTCAGAGTTCAAGGACTGACCTTTCTTGAGCTTTTTTTTTTTTTTTTTTTTTTTTTTTTTTAATGATCAGTAGTGTGTGTGAGGGGTGGGGGACAGAGGGGCTCTTCCAGATGATGGTTAACAACACAGTTAAAACTGCTCAGTTATGATTCACCACTTTTCTCCCTTGTTTGGCTCTTTGTTTATAAATTTGTCTGTAAATCTGAAAATGGACTCGAAATTATACAACAGCAAGGAATTATTAACTTTCTTTCATTTTAATAATGGCTTTAATGGTCACAGAGAACTCAAAAGAAATGTCTACCTTGAAATACTTAGTGGTGAAATAACATGATGTCTGGGATTTCAATTCAACTTCTCTGGTAAATTTAAAAAGGGGATATTTGTTTTTTGGGGTGGGGGAGTAAATAAAACAACTATGGTTGCATGTGGATGGTTGTTAATGCTGCATGATGGGTCCAGAGGAGGACTGCGTTGTCTTTCGACTCCTGAGTATGTTTGGGGATTTTTACAATAAAAGTTAAAAAAAAAAAAAAATACAACCCCAGATCAAGAGGTTTCTTTAAAAAGCACTAAAAATAGTTGACACAATACCGCCTTTTGCGGTGAAACACAGGGAAGAAGCGCAAAAACCCGAGAGCAATAATTAATGGCCAATCCTACGTGCATTCCATTAAGCCCAAGCAGCTGTCATAAACATCTTAATTTAAAGAGCTGGGGTTTGGGGAATCATGGCACTGCAAAGAGCTGCGTCCTGCTGCTGCTGCACAGAACTGGTACATATCAGACCCTTAAATTTTTAAACGCGGCTTTCATGTTTTTGAGAGCTGAAAAACCTTTGAAAAGTCAGCTTGTTAGGAAATTCACCTTGCAGACTCCTGCTTCGAGGATTGGCTGAGGTGCTTGGGTACTGGCAGAACTGATTTGGGGGTGTGGGGGATGTCGCAGGTCAAACAGATGTGTTGTGTGCTTAGAAGGGAGCAGCGAGATGCTTCTGAATGTATGGGGCATAGCTGTGTTGCCGAATGCAAGAGAGACCACCTTGCTGGAGAGACGTTTGGTCTGCAAAGCCCCCGCCCCCACCCCGCCCCCACCCCGCCCCCACAACACCCCTGCTGCCTTTATTCCTCCCTCTCCCAGTCTCTGTCAAAGAAAATGGACAGAGGCAGCATTATGAAGGGAGGGATATGTGCTAACCCAGAAGCAGGAGCCCCTCATTCATTCCCCTCTTGCCTTGTGCTGTGAACTTTAGGCAATGACCTTGCCTCGGTGCCTCCTCTGGGACATGGGAACAACATCTCACATCCATGATCTCTCGGATGCCTTCCAGCCCCGAGACACCTGAGTGTGTGGGCTCACATCGCCCTCCCCTAGAGCTAGATGGCAAACAAGAGCCCTATTTGGCTTGCAAAGTTTCAAGTGAACAGAGAGGTAGAGAAGATAGTCAACGCAATCTAAATCAACAGTTGAAAAATCCCGATGCCCCAGTCCAAAACATCTGGAAGGGCCCAGTCACCTTTCTCAGTAGCCAATTAAACAATTTCACCTTCGTGTCTGCATTTTTGCTTAAATAAGTGACTGCTTTGGGATTCTGCGTATTGATGGTTCCCCATAAACTTCAGAGCACCTGTGTGCCGGGTGAGCCTGACAGGGAATGAAGCTTGCTGGCAGCCCAGAGCAAGGCCTCCTATTAATTTCTTGAATCGATCCTGGCTATATTATTACCGGGTCCAGGAAAGAATAGCTTTTTACTCATATCATCAGATTTGAATTTTTTTTTTTTAAACAACTCTCTTGCCCGTAAGAATGACTAATAACCGTCGGCTGTAATTTCCCAGAGTTTGTGGGTATGACTTCTACAGTGTTCCTCGCGTTTGAATTAGCCTTATTTCATCTGGGGGATGCTAAGGCTTTCAAACACAGTTTAACCAAAACCCCCGACCGGCTCTCAGTTCAGCCAGGAGAACTTCGTGGTACTTTTGAACTCACTGCCTCCCACCCCCACACCCGAGAGTCTCCCTGGATGCTGCCTTCCCTGTATCACGCAGCATCAATCACACAACCAGAGAAACGCAGAAACCTCGGTTCTCAACTGCAGTCAATACAACCACCTTTCCTGGGGGTAGCGCTGCGTTAGCGGGAAGGTCACGGAATGAGTCAGGGGCAGAAGAGAGAAGAAAAGAGGCCACGGGTTCTTTGACCCCGTGTCTCAGAGAGATCAGCCTGTACAGAGAAATAACCTCATTAAGATGGGCTAATCGCCGGGGAGCAGACCGTCCAAATGAACAAAAATTCTGAATGATCAAAATACTGTTGTGTTATTTTATATGCTGTCTCAAGAGTGAGACAGATAAATTAGCCTAGTGTAAGTTCTGATTCACAAACAGATAAGAGGAAATTGAAACCACAATAGACAAGCACTTCTCGGAGGAGCGAGGGGCTCTGTTTCCATTGTAATAATACTCTTATTTATGTATTCTGACATACATTATGTAAGTAATATTTATTTACTCATACAAACCAGATTGGTTGAGTACCACGATGTGCAATTCATAGTATGAAGTGTCATGGGGAAGGCAGATGTGGGAATCTTCGAAGAACTTGGCAGAAAGCTGTTTCTTAAGTGCTCATAAACAAGTTGCTTGTCTAGTAGGAAAAAGTCATTGCTGGAAATCTTATTTATACTCTTTATATACAGGGCTTTTAAAACAAACCAGGTATGGGAAACATTTATATATGAAGTACTTCTAAAACAGATGAATCTGGGATAGGTCTTCTACATAAAAAGACAAAGTCCTTTGCAGTTTGAGCAAAGATTATTTCTGCAAAGGGACATCTCTGTGAGAACTGCCTGATCACTCAACAGAAGCTCACTCTCTGGTGGTCTCTATAGGCTGGCGATTTATTTTACTGAAGAATTCACTATGGAAGGTAGACAACCAGCTCTTGAGAAACACATGAACTGTTTAAATAAACTAGACCTCCATTCATTTGTGTAGCAAGTTACTTGGTTATGGATTTAGCCCCGCCAGAGTTACAGACTCACACTTGGTGACATTATACCAATCCCTTTTCTACTGAAAAGCTATTACAGAAATAACTATTTACTCTTGACCTTTTTCCTCCGGATTCCATTCTCTCTCCCTTCCAGTTTACCAAATACTATTTATTTTCCTAAGTTCTGAACTCCAAGAAAACGTCTATGTTATCAACATAATATACATCATTAACATAAATGCATGAAATTATCTACAGATCCTCAAAGAACTGAGCTTATGATGCAATTAGCAAACTGAAGTGGAAGTGAACTTACAGAGATAACCTAGCAAACCGAGGCACAGCCAGTAAATAGCTCCATCACCCACCGCACTATTTCTTAGAACTTTTGTCTTTACTTATATACAAACAAACCAAGTGTTTCTATTCCACCTTATTCTCTGCACTTGTGACTCTGCTTAACCTGGAAGGGACCTGGGTACTCACGTGCAAGAAGCTGACGGCACCAGACGAAAGCTGCCTTCTGAGGACTCAGAGCTCCTGGCTCATTCTTACTGCTCTTGCCACCTGTCTGCCCTCGTGGACTCTGGGCCCTGCCCACCTAGGGCATCACCTCCACTCGCTCCTCTGTGGTTCAGTGGGCTTCCCTGGCCTCATTTCCTTGTTGGCCTGGACCTGTGCTATCGGTCAGATCCTTCAAGCAAGGCTGGTCTCTGGTCCTTCCCGGGCAGGCTTGTCCTGCAGTCATCCCAGAATAATATGGGAAAGGAGGACCACACCCTTGACTGACGCAGCCCTTGTTCTGTGTCAGTGATTTCCAACATCAGACACCAGGGTCCTCCTTCCCATTCCTCACCCTTCTCTCTCCAAGCCTCACAAACAACAAGGACATTTCCCAGAGAGGTGACCAGGGTACAGTGACACAGGGAGCCCCAGAATTCTGCCCGTGGACATACGACCACAGAATACTGAGTTTAACGTCTCACCAGATCTTTGCAAAGATGGGACAAGATGAGTTTGAAAGAAGCTCTGGGTTTTCTGGATTACCTGTCCTCGGGCTGCTGAGATCTTTAAGGCTGTGGAGATAATGGAACGTCACTTTTTTCAATAATCGTATTATAATGAATCATAGCAGTTTTCTTAGGATACAGAACTCCTCCTTACCCAAGGAAGGAAGTCAAGTAAGATAACGCCAGTACTAGACTTTATTTAAAAAATTCTTAACAATTATGCAGAGATAAATGGCTTAGAATGTGGAGGTCTACCTCAGTAAGAGGAGCCACCGTTGCTTTAGATGAGTAAGAAGTTGAAGGGCTGGCTGAACAGAGAGAAAAATAAAGACCACTTGTTACCTCCAAACTGGCTGAGATGGACAAATGTGACCTTATCAAACCATTTGCGCGCGCGCGCGCGCACACACACACACACACACACACACACAAATGGACATTTTCTTTAAAAAGGTAAAAGCAAAGGAGAAGGTAAGTTGGACAGCTTGAGCAGTTTATCGGTCAAATGATCAGCAAGATGACTTGAAATGATTAGAACCCCCCTTAGTAAAAGAGATGGCAGATTCCAAATGAGTAATTCTTCCTGGAGATGTTCACACCCAGAACAAACATGTCATAAAGTCCTGAGAGGTTACCAGGGTCAGAGTCATGGCTCAAGTCAAGACTATATCCAGCTCCATCCATGCATTCATCACCCATGCAGGAGTGCATCCATCCATTCCCAGATCAAATCAAGAAGCTAACTATGCACAAGATCGCATGCTTGAAGACGGGGGGCTACCAGAAGAACCAAGGCAAGCTCTCCGTCCTCAAGGAGGAGTATGCACAAATGTGTGGGGCTCTCCTCTGCCACACCAGAGCCCAGATGGGTCTATCGGTATAACACAAGCACAATGAACTCTGGAGCCGTTGGCCTTGTCTCAAAGAGGCTACGTACTCAGGTAAAGGTGTTAATTCTCTTAAGACTTAGCAAATGTACCAGATCTGACAGCATGCCACCCCTGGATACTTCACCTCTAGCTTCATTTGATGATTCCACCTGTGTTTTCTTTCCACCTTGATTTATTCACTGAATTTTTATTTCGTGTACTGTATGTATTATTTTAAGCCACCTCAAATCCTCTTGGGAAATAAAGAGGTCTAAATTCTTAAAAAAGAAAGAAAGAAAGAAAAAATGCAGCTACCCTACTAGGTCACGTAAGAACAATAACAAAGACGGTAATTTTCATTATTACAGGTAACTTTCATTGAGTACTTGGATGTGTCATGCACGTCACAATTATTGTCTCATCTTTTTCTTCACAGTAATCATGTGAGACTGTCATGCTTACTGCTTCTTTTTCACAGACGAGGACAATGAAGCACAGAGAGATGACGTAACGTGTGAGGAGGCGGTGGACCCAGGACTTGAACCCGCGCACTCTGCTTGTGATTTATCCATGTGCTCAAGCTCTCCAGGTCTCCTTAAGGGACAGAAGCCCTTTGCTTACTGGTCTGACTCACTCTACTGTCTGACTTTAGGACTCCTATGTTGGGCCCTACCTAGTCTTGAGGGCCTTTTTTGGAAACTGGACTCATCTTCCCTGTGACCCCTCCCTGACCTTGTGGCTGGGTTAGTGGGAGGCTTCCACATCTGAGCACCTGTATCTCTGGAAGGTGAGCTCCTTAAGAGCACAGGCTGTGTCCTCCTTACTTTCAAGAGGGCCACTGCCTGGTAGCACACACGAGCCACAGCAGATATGTAATCAGGGCTGGTGTGGGTTGCCTGAGCCAACGAGGGCTCCACCACTTTCCCGTGAACACTGGTTAGCCCTCCCCGAGAGAAACGTCCAGGTCCCGGCTCCCTCCTCCCCGCCCTGGTCCCTTCATGGAGGCTCTGTGGCTTCACCTACTTGCGTTTGGAGAGTTCTACCTGTCTAGGCGCTGCTCCTAAAATCAAACTGCTACTCATCTGGGAGTGGTAAAGCACAGGCATCTAGGTTTTACCAAACAGAGAGCAGCACATTTTGCAAGGGGAAAAGGTCTTCTTGATTAGTGATGATACAACTGACTTGATTTCAGTCTAACTCGGTATATTCAAAGGTGCCATATTAAAAATTGGAATGGGTACTTTAAATTATGAGTTTAAGGGTTTCAATGTCTTCTTCCCCCCCCAGTTCTCCTTAAAGCAACGCCACCACCATTGAAGCCTTCCTTCTGCTCTGACGTGGTCTTTCCCGTCCTTCATCTCGTATGCTTTTATGTCCTGAGCTATTTACTTCATAAATAATCACGTTTTACTTAGAGACATAGACTTGACTTAACTCTTGCACAGTTAATTCGTGGCACCCATGTTTCTGTCTCCTGTGGGAATTTCTTGACAAGAGACCACTGTGACTTGTGTCTCTTCAGAGAATTTACTCACTCAAAAGTACTGGTTCTGTGGTGGTTTGGGAGAGCCCAGGGAATCTCATGAAAAGTTATGTTCCTCAAATAAACTGAAGAGAAGTGTCCTCCACCACTGGGTATTCGTAAGTGAAGAGGAGGGAGGTTCTACAGAGCACAGAGTACAGCGCAGTCTCCAGGCAGAAGCAGAGAAGTTCTGGTCAGATATGAACGGCAAGAAAGGCAGAAGGTGAGGGTGGTGTTGGGTGGGGGTGAATGATGGGGGGGGTGGTTGATGCTCAATATTGATTGAATGACCACATAAGCTAGGCACTGGGCTGAATGTTTTATACACTTGATTTCATTTAATAATCACAACCCTCAGATGCTGACATAATGCCCCTTTCCTTCTACCTACGATTACCGTGAGATTCAGAGAACTTGAGTACCTTAGCCAAGGTCACACAGCTAGTAGGGGGTGGGGGTGGGGAACGAGTCTAGGTTTTTCTAACTCCAAAATTATACTTTTTCCTTTATACTGCTTCCCAGAGTCACCTTCATCTGAAAAGCACGCCCCAGCTAGAATCCTCCCTCTGGCTCAGATTGTGGGAAAGAAAGGTTAATAAGAGGCCTAGCTGGCAAGGCCAATAAATGAATGAGTTCAGGACCAATAGGGAAGTGAGTTGAAACGTCTAAGTCCCTGGTTGTATTAGGACAGCAAAAACAAAGAAGGAAAATAGTTCTAAACAGGTCGCCCATGGCCCGCTTTGCGCACCTACTGTGTGCGAAGTCAGTTTGCAGCAGCGCAGAGCCGAGCAGAACCCGGACAAAGTCACAGTACCCAGCTGCACACTTGCAGGGAGGCCAGCTGAGTCGAAGGTCTCCCTTTGCCTTGCATTTCTGCATGAAAGTCAGCATCCAATTCGGTCTCGAAAGACCAAGCCCAGGCCGTCCCCAGCCTCGCCTCCCTCCCTCGGGGATGCAGCCGCGCCAGGTGTCCGGGGCTGCGGGTGCGCGGGTGCGCGGGCGGCGCAACCAGACTGCAGGCACGCAGGGGGTTAATATCTCATAAAATAAAACCCTCTACCACAAAAATGTTATTTTAATTGTATTACATTGAGGAGCCCTGAGGGTCGTGGGGGTAGATAATCAAAAAGGACAAGGAGGAAATTAAAAAAGGGAAGAAGGCAATCAAAAAGGCCATTTAGGAGAGCCCCTTAATCCTCCATAGAAAGAACACTAATTATACTCCAGAATCTCCTTATAATTAACCCTGATATAAAGTGTTTTTTTGAGCGGTAATAACTTTCACATTCACAACCGTTTTGATCGCAAACTCGGGTGAACGCTTCACAAACAGCCCACGCAGGTGGACGGGACCGCGTTTCCTCCTCGGCGAGCCGCACGGTCGCGCGTCCGCAGCCAGAACGAAATACTTCTGCCCTCAGCTAACTCCCCTGCTCCGCTGAACTCAGCCCATTGCTTTTTCTTTCTTTCTTTCTTTTCTTTTTTTTTTTTTTTTTTTTTTTTGGCAGGAATAGCCCAAAACGCAACCAAACTTGTGCCTGCGTTCCGACCCTTCCTTGTAATTGCTTCCTTGCGCTCATTGCAGCCTTCACTATGGCTTGGACTCCCCTCGGTGGTTGCAAAGCCACCGAATTCCCAGCATACCTTCCTTAGCTAACAGACCCTGCCTGGATTTACCTCGACTCTTAGGCCACTGGGCACACATCGCTGTAATCGTTTCTTAAAGTTTCCAGACAAAAGCAAGGATTCAGACAGACTGCCCAAATCCCATCCAAAGCAAGAGCCTTACATTCCTCGCCCTGACAGCCGATCCCTTTTATGAACGGAAGCTCCCAGCCGTCAACAAGAATGGTTCAGGAGCCAAACAGAGCAGGGAACGCCGGCAGACAGCTCTACCTATGCTTCAGGTGTGTGGGGTCTCCTAGGGAAGAAAGATGCAAAAGAAAGGCAGCTCGGACCAGCGCTGTGAAGGAGAACGGCCTGGAATAGGCTGTTTGGGCTTTTTTTTTTTTTTCTTCTTCTTTTAATGGTGTGAAAATGAAAAGAATCTGTCCTTGTCCTCACATGAACTGGCCAGTGCTCTTATCCCGCCCAGTAAGAGAAGGAGCAAGATCTCAGATCCCATGAGATCCCAGGGGAGATGGTTTCAATGGGGCGCCTGGCTGCCAAGTGAAACCCTAGGAGAGGTTCACAGGGCTCCTGACATTCACAGCACCCGGAAGGTATCCATCCCCTCTTTGAATGTGCTCCTGGGCCTGGCTCCTCCTCCTCCCTACAGATACATAGCAAACATTTTGAAAGGTCTGCTTGCTTACAATGGGCTGCCTCCCCACTTTAACCAGAGATCAGGAAGCCAAGGTCTGTGGAACACTGAGCCCAGTGTTTTTTCCTCTGTATCAAGAGAATCCATGCCAAAGGAATTTTTCCATTTTTTTTCCTTGCATGCTGTTGGAACTAAAAGCTTACATGTACTTCCCATCTGGGTGATTCATTCTTTATGTAGAATTTAACAAGATATGAAGATGCTTCCTTGTTTGTTTTGTTTTTTAAACCAGGATCCATAACTGAGAGACAGGCGTTCTCTTACCATTCATTAATATTGATTAATGATCTCCAGTATGCCCACTGCCCTTGGACCTGGGCAATAGGGAATAGGGATTATATTGCCCTAGCTTGTGTCGGGACTGTGTTGCTCCTATGTGATCATATATTTGGCTGAGCAGCAAGTTATAGCTTGTTAATACAGATAAATATAGGATGTTAGTTCATTTGCACTTTAAAATAACACTACTAAATAAGTCATTCTCCTCATCCAAAACACACATAAAGACACACAACTCACTTACGTAGGTGAACAGGCAGATTAGAAATGAAGGCTAGATTGTGAGTCTTCCACTGTAATATTGGTAAGTACAATACACAGACAAGTATAAATATACTAAAGAGAATTAAAAAGATCTGACATCCTTGCTCCGTTCATTACTTCAACAAGTGCGTACTGAGGGCTACTCATTTCTCAATACCTAAAGACGAGGCAGGCACACATCCTGGTCTCAGAGAGCTTAGAGAGTGATGGAGGGGGCAGGGCTGATTCACATTTACATAGACTTACACTGCAAGCCAGAGTGTGAAAAGTACCATCAGAGAGGTACAGATGGAAAAGAATTATAAAAGGATGAAGTTGTATGTAAACATAAGATACTATTTATCTCATCCGACAAAGGGTCTCTTCTTAAATGACCCCATTTGAACAGAAGGTGACACTCCAGGATCTCCACAGACAGGACACTTACAACTTTCTCTGCGGGGCGGTATTGATTCTATGTTTAATTAATATTAGCAGCAGGAGCTGGAAGCCAACAGGAAGAGCTGAAGCTGGTACTGATCTTTACCTCCCATCTTGTAGGGTCCCTGGCTTTGCGATGCAGTTTCCCACTCTGGCCTCCCTCCCAGACTCCCCCTCCCCACCCCATACTTTGGATTCCTCCCACCTCTGTTCGGCTTCATCAAAACCTCATCACTAAAGAGTCTCATGAATGCCAATGAAAAGCACAACACATTAAGTGGAAAGGCTCAGTCTCTTAGTCACTTTCCCTATTCCAGCCTCCAACAATATATGTTTTAACAAGGTCTTCTGGGGATGCGTCCTGAACCAAAAGGGAACTCTGTATTAGGAGAGTTGGAGAGAGGAGAGTCAGGAGTCTTGGGTTCAAGTCCTACATGAGTCACTCACTATAGGAACCCGGACAAAGCCCTTTACTTATCTGAGCCTCCTTTTCCTTCATTGCTAAAATTCAACAGTAGCCAACTCACGATGTTATATGCAACGTGTAATAAAAGCTCTCGTGAATTATCTGAATACATTTAAAGGCAATGGGGGGGGGACTTTAGTCACATGCAGGGAATCTTTTCGACAGGAACCTTGTCTACAGTACCTTGAGTAGGTTTGTCCTACTGTGCCAGCAAATGGCACTGAATCCAGTTGATCTGTAATAATTTAATGCCTTCACTTTTTCACTTGTTCCCAAAACTATGCATTTGATCCAACCTGCACTTTATATAGTCAGGACTAGGTCTAATAATATTTTCTACCTAATCTCTCACTTTTCTGCTTTAAGGCTAGTTGCTGACAACAGATTTAGCTTCAACAGTAGAAAGCTGCCAGGTTTCCTCTTTCCCGCTTCCATCTCTGGCGGGGAGCGACAGCAGCAGCACTGAATCAAAGTGGCCCTTGTTGTGACCTGTCACTCTTTACATCTATCTCTTGTTGTACTAAAATAAACCACAAACAAGACTAAATAGTGTTTGGGAAGTGATTTTTTTTTTTAAAAGTCGACCTTGGTATCATTTAAAAACAGTCAGCAGTTTCCCATGAGGCTCCCAGCATCTTGTCTTCCTTCAGGTGTTCAGAGGAGAGAGCCTGAAGTGGGAGATGCTGGAAGGTGCTGTTCACTACAAAGGAAGATGGCTTTCTGCCCCCAATTCATCTGTGTGTGTCCAGGACCCTGGGAGATGATTGTCAACAGCTGGAAACTTAAAGGTTATCAAGGACAATAGGAAAGGCCATTCTCACATCTGCTCCAATAGCCTGAACTTTTATGGCCTGATTTCTTTTGCTGTTCTCTCCCAATTAATTTCAACCGTTCATTCCTTAAATCTAGAACTAATGCATGCTGGCTGTAAAAAGCTGAAAAATACAGTCAGATGTGAATTAAAAAATCAAAAGACCCCATTCACTTCCCCCCACCTTCCCTAACTCCTCTCCTTTCTTCTAAGGTAAAAGATTTTAATATAACTTCTTCTAGGCTACCTTATATGCTTCAAATACAGGCTTATAATATGTGTATAGATATGTGTATGTTTGTGTTCACTTATATATTTCTTTTCACATTGTTCTGTGATTATTTTGTTTTACTTAGGAATATATCATGGATTGGTTTCCAAGTCAGTATATCTGTGTTTGCATCATTCTTTCCAACTGCTGTACAGTATTACTTAGAATAAATGGAAAGGCATATTACAGTCTGAATTTTTATGTCTCAGCAGTTAGCTGCTTTATGTAGGAAAGGAATGCTTTCTCGACAGAAAGCACAGAATTTACGTTGCTTCTTGACAATCATCTGGCATATGTTAAGGCTAAGTAGGAGCAAGTAGTGAGACCAACTTCAAAGCGGTCCATCATTTTTACCCCAAGAGTCTTGAGAACCGTGATGGGTCATGGGGTGTCCAACTAACAGTGATGGTGAATATGGTCATTTGAATCACAGCAAGAAAAGGGCCATGCACCAAACTTCCAAATAGTACACCTGAATTTCACCAATAGAAATTCATTCCTTTGGTCTAAACATAGCCAACTCTAAGCATTCTCTTTAAACATGCATGTTTTATGAATGAGCGACCCACCTAATTTGTTAGGTGCTTTCCTTCCCAGAAAACATGATTCAGTCTGAAAATGTTGAGTGTTTCTGGTGGAAGAGGTTTGGAAAGCTGAGGAGGGGGAGATGCAAGACAGAAAGGATGTGCTAAAAGAAGAAAACAAAAAATAAAAACAGCAAGGGTTTTAAATTAGCTTAAATATCAGTCAGCTGTCTCCCCCACATGCTTATGATCAAAAGTTAATTTCATCAAGCAAATAAAAATAGATTTTTATAAAGGTGGTGGCTTTCTTTTGTTAACTAGAACAGAGGAGAGGTGGAGAGAGACAGCAACTCCTACTATATGGCAGACATCACTAATTGATTGTGGCATTCTTTCCCACTGCACCAGAACTCCGCCTCAGATTTCTCTGTACTCAGCACTCCAGGTGGCCACTACCAATTGACTCTAGTTGGTGCCCAAAATGAAATCCAGTTTGTCATTCAGTCACAGGAGTCATCGTCTCCATTATTACCAACCACGGGTTTGAATTTCACAAGCAGACAGTAATTGCATAAGCTTAAAGTTGCTGTTCAGACTCTTTTTCAGCCAAGTATCTGTAGAGGACACGACCCAGGGGAAACAGGAGGTCTCTTTGAGCTAATGAATTGGGATCCTTCCACACCAGACTCGAAGCTCTGCATGGGCTTTTCCCACTAGAGCCCAAGAGAACACCCAACGTAGAGCCGGTGCCGAGTTGAATGACTGTCCAAATCAACCTTTCAATGGAAGAGAACACACTGCCAGCAGATATTTGGTCTGAGAGTTCTCAAGAATAAAAAGAGAGAAAAGTTTGCCTTAAAATGTCTTGTTTGGGTAGCGCAGCCTCTGCACGTGCACCCCACCCACTAAATTAGATATATGTAAAAGGACCTCTGATCTAAAAACCATGATGCAGTATTTCAGAATTCGGTAATCAGCAAGGGAAACAAATGGAATCTGATAAGAAAGGGAGGCGCGTGACCAATTGGCAGGTAATGTATGGAAAGGTAGGCGAGAATAAGCCAGTACTTCTCAGATTCTGGAGAGACAGCAAAGCCAGGCTGCCTGCTTAGAAGTCAGACCAAAGCTTTTCTCCCCGGGGCGGGGGGTGCGGTGGGGCGGGAAATCTTCAGCAAGCAGCTGGCTTCCGGCTCCCAGGGCACCTGGAAGACTCCACCGCCACCTTTCAGGAAGCCTTCCTGGAGTTTCAGGGCAAAAACTGTCCCAAGTCAAAAAATTCAGCCAATAAAATAAGCCTTTACCTGATTTGGCCAGCTTTGTCCATCCCATCAGAGTCAAGCAAGGCCATCCTGCGAGGGGCTAATCAATTTGGGTGTCTCTCGCTCACTGACTCATACACACACACACCCACACACACATGAAAACTCACATGCATTCACGCCCACATATGCTCACACACACACACACAAACACACACACACACACACACACACACACACACACACACACACACTGTCCTACCACCAGCCTCCAGAGAAGCAGACTCAGATATCCCCCCTCCCCCATCACACTGTTTTCCTTCTAAACAAACACGACTCTCTCTTGATAGAAATCTTCTTCTTCTAAAGGGACACTCTCATCAACACCAACCCCGGGGACCGGGTGGGAGGCAAGCACACACCTGCTCTGCTGTTGGCCCCTTTCCTGCCGTGATGGTATTAGCCTGTTCCTCTGGAGGGATTCTGGCTCAGAACTTTTATAAGCAGGAGACTCAATTATGCTTCTTATGAGTTCCCTAAATTTGGAAAGAGAGCTAAATAAGGAAATACATTAGTCAATGTCCTTCTCAACCTCCTCCCCTACTCACTTCTCAATCTTTTTTTTTTTTTTTTCTGCTTTCTTGGGGTGATTTCTTTGACTTTGTAAAACTACCAACTGGAGCAACCATAAACAGGGCACCATACTGGGGAGGGAAAGAGGACAAGTGAGGAAAGAAACGCCAAACTTAGGGACTCTGAGTTTGATCGGTATATGGTTAAGGCCCCCGAGGCAAGTAAGAGCCAAGCCAATTCACCTTAATGCTGATTCTACTAAAGAGTGGTCAGCATAACGGTGAGATACCCAAGAAAGAAAACTTTTCAGTACAGGTGATCTTTATGCTCTGAAGTGCAAGTAGCAATGTTGCTAGGACTTAGGGATCACAGAGAGGTCCCCCAAGAATGAGTACTAGAGAGGGAAAAAGACCATGGCCTGGAAGTTAAATTATATGATCCCATATAAAGAGTCATGGTGGACATAGAAAACAAGCTTGTGGTTACCATGGGGGCGGCGGGGTTGGAGGGATAAATCGGGAGTTTGGGATTTGCAGATACAAACTATTATGTATAAAATAGATAAACAGCAAGGTTCTACTGTATAGCACAGAGAACTATATTCAATAATGAAAAATAATATGAAAAAGACTATTTATATACATATAACTGAGTCCGATGCTGTACACCAGAAATTAACACAACACTGTAAACCAACTATACTTCAACTGAAAAAAAGAACAATAGGGGAAAATATTTATAGGTCCCAAAATAAACGGGGTCATGGTAGAGACATGCAGTTACCTGACAGAGGTCTTTCTGGAAGACAAAATTTGAAGTCTGCTTGAATTTATAAATACATCAAAGAAGGTATGATAATCATCAAGTCTGGCCATGGAAACAGAGAGAAAGGAAGGTATGGAGACAAACATGGGCAATGCCCTTCTAGGGATTTTTCAGGCTGAAAAGGCCCCAGTCAGTTGTGCCCAGTGGCAAGGAAGGAAGTTGAGGTGCCTGACTTATGTGTATTCAGCTCCGTGCACACAGACCCGGTGCTGGAGAAGGGAGAGGGAGGGAGAAGGAAAGGAACTGGGCAAGGTGGAAGGATGGAGGGAGAAGGGAGAAAAGGATGGAGGGGGAGAGAGGAAGCAGAGGGGAGGAGGAGAGAGAAAGGGAGAATGAGAGGGATACAAGAGATGCGACCCTGCTGATCCTTCAATCAGCCCACAGTTCTTGAGCATCTCTCTGTGCTCGGCATGATTTCCAGCACTTAAGTATAGCTCCTGTTCACTCAGTGTGACTCCCCAACCCGTGTTTCCAAGTGCAATCTGTGGGCTGGCCACAAGCGCATCCCCTGGGAATTTGTTGGAAATGCAAACTTGGGTCCCACCCCGTCCTACTGAATCAGAAACTCTGTGGGTGGGGCCCAGCGGTTTGTGTTCTAACAGGCTCTCTCAGTGATTAAGGCCCGATTAAGTTGGAGAACCACTGCCCTAGACACAAGCCAATGACTGCATGTGGAGCCCCACCGAAGAAACAGCCAGAGAAATCTCTCCTTTACATAAACGCAGGAGCGTTCTGGTCTTAATGCATCAGTTTGGGAGCTTGTGGGGTCTGAATCTGTCCTCGCATCTCTGAACATGGCAAAGACAAGTCTTTGAGCCTGTGGGGCTGAAAGTTGGTCCTTGCCAGTGGGAGAGAGTCACCAAGTTAATGGGCCACCGCTAAGCACGTGGACACCTCACATCTCCATGTACTGGGTGGGTTCTCCTCCATTTTTCGCCACTTACAGAAAAACAGGTTTCTGTGATTTGAGAGAGCCCCACAGCTGGGTACCATGCTTCAGAAAGGTCCAGTGCACTCTTCCAAAAAGGCCATTCAGCTCTGTGTATAATGTTGTGGTAATCATGTGGCCACTCTCAGGTGACAGGCAGGGCTGGAAATTTCTGCGATACTTTTGGCAGTGGCTAACTAAATCATTTCCCTGCAATCCAACCCATCAGTTCGGTGTTTGTTTCTGTACTGCTTTTATTGTTTCATTTGCTTTGCCAAGTGCACTCAGACTTGACTTGCAGACAACCGTGGGCAGCATAGTTGGGTATAAAAGAGAGTTACTTAATGGTGTTATTTAAGGTGTGTACCTTAGCCAGGCAGTTTACAAAAGCAAATCCCTGTGAGGTATAAAGCATCAGAAAGCAAAACAACGGTCACTGCCATCTCTGTAGAGGACAGAAAGAAGCTGAGTCACTGAGCTTGCAATTCAAGAGAAGGCAAATATATCACAGAACAAAGGATGACCCTCCACCCTGGGTCACAGGACATCAGCTTCAGAGATGTTCACCAACACAGAAAGATTTGTTGCTTACGATGAAAGACATCTGTGAAATGTCTTTCACTGAACAAAGCATCATCTGACCCCTAACTAAACATAGCTGGCTTTATAAAAGGTTGTTTTTTTATATAATATTGCCAAACACTATTTCTGTAGCTCTTTGAAGAAGAGAGAGACCAGTTAGTGTTATTGAATCTGTGGCAGACATCATTCTAATCTGCGTCTGGGGAAGTATATTACACCTATACCTACCTGCCTAATTTGTTACTTAAGGATACAGACTAAGGCTGTTTAATCAAAAACAAAGCAGAATAGTTACTACTAAGGGCGACCATCTGTAGAACTATGTTAAGCATCCTAAGGGGAAAAAAAAAAAAGAAAGGTAGGTACCACTTTGGTCTCCAGAGGAGACAAGATACACAAAAGTTCAGGACTGAAATGTTTGTGTTTAGAGAAGTCCATATGGATTGGAATGCGGCAAGAGACTCTTTCGTGGAAGGGATAAACTTCACTCAGTGGATAAAATCTCACACGGAAATTTGGCAGGAAATATGAGCAAAGAAGAACAACCAAGGCAAGATTCAGTGCTTTTAAAGATAAAATTCAATTCCTCACTGCCATTCGGGATGAAGCTTTGGGAAGCGGCAAAGTCACCAATAGGAAGGCTGATTATTCACCACGAGAGAAAGGTGCATTGACCTGACAGTCCAAGCCCAGCTTCACCCCCCATCTCCAATGCTGTACACACAGTAGATTAGATGTGTCCACGCCCTTCATCACAGGGCACCACCTATCACATTTCAGCTATTGCCTCTCCTAATTACCTTGCTCCCTCGTCCCCTCTAAGAAGTCATCTAAGGATCAAACAAATGCTATCAGAAGCAAGGACTGAGTCTGGGGGAGGAGCTGTGCAGGCTGTGGGGGTGGGGGAGGAGGAACAGGGATGTCAGCTCACTGCTGGCTAAGCGTAGGGCTCAGGTTCCATCGTCAGCATTTTCCCCTGGTCCCAAGTATCCTGGAATAGCCCTTCTGGGTGGGGCTTTCATGGTGGCAATGTCAGCTGGTACAGGGACCTAGAGCAGATGACAGGCACTAACAGCACGACAGGACGTCAGAGTTATTGAGGAAAACATCTCAAAACACAGCCCCTTCTGTCTCCCTCCCAAAAAGCACTGAGAAGGGGAGCCTTCGGCATTTAACAGCACTAGAAAAAAAAAAGTTCTGCTCCCAGAGGAAGACCTTGGCAGATGCCAGAGTTCAGTTTAAGATTTTTGGCTTCAGTTTCTCAGCTCATGAACTCTGATTTGATATTCTCAGATTTAGACACACTCTGATCTGATATTCTTTTTCTCCCTCCTGAAAGGTAATTACATTTGAGGTATGACGATCTCCGGGGCATCTTTGAGGAACGGTGAACCTGCTTTTGTGGCACTGCCTACTACGTGTGATTTGTGAGCCTGACTCACCTCCCCCCCAGAACATCAGCCCCCCCCCCCCCCGAATGCATCACCTCGGCATCTCTAGCTGCTCGGCAAAGAAACGTGCCCAGAGAAAGTGCTCGATACGGACAGCTTGGCTGAAGGAACACAGCAGAGAGAATTCAGGTTCTTTCCACTTTTCCACTGTGCAGAAGGCAGATTCTAGCTAAATCTTCATTATTTGCTCTTCTCCCAGCCCTGAACCCTTTCTTAGACCCCACCTGTAGGGCGGTTCTTCACTGTCTCAGCAGCCGAGTGTGTTTTCACACCTGAAGCCCTGCAGTGCCTTGATCCTGGACCATCCTGCTACGATCGTTTAATGTCTGCACCTCGCTAGAGGGGATGCCGATGGGGTCACACGGGAGGGTAGCTATTCCCATGGATGGGGAACAGGGGACAATCAGGTTGATCATTTTCTTATTCCTGTTGCATGGTCTTGCAGCGAAACTGCATAAAACCCATCTGGAAGAGTGATGGTGTCGACTCCCACCTATTTCCAAGAAAGAAGATTCTATGGCTTCAGGCAATCCATTCCTCTGTTAAAAATTCATTACATCCCTTAGTATGTGGGATGGTGCTCTCGTCCACCTGTGAGGGATAAAGACCAGTTGAAGGCTACGGTCTAGACCAGGGTTTCTCAAAATGTGGCCCCTGGACCAGCAGCAGCAGCATCCCCTGGGAACTAGGTAGAAATGCAAGTTCTCAGACCCCTCTCCCAGACCTACTGAATCCCAGTCATTGGTGCTTTTAGCATGCCCTCCAGGTGACTGTGAGGCTCACTACAGTTTGGGAACCACTGGTCTACAGACTGAGGGCCAGGAGGGTCAGGTGTATTTGTCACTTGTCAATGTAGAATCACCTGTTTGGTGGCCCTACGTTTCCTCTGTTTAGTGCTGCTTGTCAGGAAGAGTATTTATTCACTTTAATTCCATAGTTTGTGTGAACTGTCAACTGGAGAAGATGGGAAACAATCTTCACAGGCCACTGGGCTCCCAGAAGCCCAGGCTATTCGACTTTGAACTACCAACCGGATCCTAATTAATGAATTTGTCAAGTGCTTCGCCCCTTTGTGAGGATTTTAGCAGAGACTTCGGTGACAGCTATCCACTTTTATGGATTTTAACTGAGTAATTAATAGGATAACAGTTACAAGTGCAAGTTAAGTGCATATTATTTCCACTGGATTGAGTCATAAATAAGTAACACAGCTTTAAAAGCGAATGGGAAGAGACGGTTGGAAAGAAAGACCTATTGGGAGCTGAATGAGGGAGGCCAGACTTCATTTTAAGCTCTACCTTCTTCTCATTTCAGTGAAGCAAGCGGTTCACAGGGGACCGGCCCAGGCGGGGATAGATTCTGTTTCACTTTGTGCTTCTGCCCAAAGTATCGGAACAGAGACAATCTACCAAATGGAGACATTCTGGTCTCTCTTCCTTCCTCAGAAATCAGAATTGAAAACAGCTCAGTACGCCAGAGGTAAGGGTGAGAGGCGGAGCAGCAAAGCTTCAGAAATACTCTGCAGCACAGTTGTTACACAAGCCGTCTGACGTTTTATGTTTTTCCGGCATTTGGGCTGACTCCCTCCCCAGCCACAAATTCAAGGCTTCTCTCTAGCAGTGGTGAGCCCCCGCTATCCAACTCCTGCTCCGAATCAGTTCTGGGCATCAGGGCCCCATCACGTCTTTTGTGGGACCTGGACAGTTTTATCTTCACAATCCCCTTCCTCAACATAAATAAAATAAAATAAAATAAAATAAAATAAAATAAAATAAAATAAAATAAAATAAAATAAAATAAAATAAAAATAAAGTAAAGTAAAGTAAAGTAAAGTAAAGTAAAGTAAAATAAAATAAAATAAAATAAAGGAAAGGAAAGTAAAATAAAATAAAATAAAATAAAATAAAATAAAATAAAATAAAATAAAATTAAAATTGTAGTTTATGACTGCATTGGTATAAAGACAAATATAATCCAGGCTGGGCTTCACAATTACATATTCTTTTTTTTTTTTTATTGAAGAAGAGCTGATTTATAATGTTGTGTTAGTTTCTGGTTTATTATTTTATACTCACTTAAAATGTAAACACTTTAGTGGGTCCTTAAGTAGTGCAGGCCTGGAGCAGCTTCCTAGGGCTGCTGTAAGAAAGTTCTGTAAACCAGGTGGACTAAATGTCAGAAATGTACTGTCTTACCGATCTGGAGGCTAGAAGTCCAAGATCAAGTCCTCACGCTCCCCCTGAAGGCACTAGCAAAGGATGTGCTCCAGGCCTCTCTCCCAGCTTCTCCGACTTCCTTGGCTTATGACAGCAGAGCTCTGATCCTCCCTCGGTGTTCTCCCTGTGTGCGCGTCTGTCTCCAAATTGCCCCTTTTTATAAGGGCACCAGCCATGTCAGATTAGGGGCCCACCTGACTCTGGTGTGACCTCATCTTAACTACTCAGAATGTGACCCTATTTCCCAATAAGGTTCCTTTCTCAGGTGCTGGGGATTCAGGATTTTGAGGAGACACAATTCAACCCATACCAAGGGCCTACACACTCCATCTAATGGAGGGCTCACCCCTGCCGAGCCTGCCTGGGGATGCTGCAGGGGAGATGCAAGTTTGGGGTCTCCAGAGCATCTGAGAGGAGATAAAGGCTCAGGCGTGAAAGAGGGAGACATTTTACGTTCAATTTTATCCTCTTTTGATTTGCAAGTATTAACTACTATATATAAAGTGGATAAAAAGCAAATTTCTTCTGTATAGCACAGGGAACTATATTCAATATCTTATAATAACCTTTCATGAAAAAGAATATGAAAACAAATATATGTATATATATGTATGACTGAAGCATTGTGCTGTACACCAGAAATTGACACCACATTGCAAACTGACTATTCAATTAAAAAAATTTTTATCCTTTTTAAAAAGGAAATACTTTAGGATTCAGAAACACTTCAAGGAAGAGTTTCTGTGCATCAGCTCAGGCTGGAGGAAGGTTAACTTTTCCCAACACCCCGCTTCTAATAAGTCCAGGTGAGCCTTAACCTGCCTCAGCTCCAAACAGGAGCCAAGCCTCCTCCACTCCGAGGTTTCCATCCTGCACGTTTGCTGCTTGTCTCTTGGAGCTGAGCCCTCCTAGGAATTGAGGAAGGATACAATTTCATTTAAAAAAAGAAAAAAAAATCTGATTTTCACAGAGGCAACGTACTTCTCACGCTCTCTTCCACATGTTAACCTTTTCTCTTCCCCCGCAAGAAACATTCAATTCGCCCAGGTCCACGTGAAGGGAGAGATGTGTCCGTTGCCCCCAGACACAACCTCTTTCCCCGTCTCCTCCACTAAAAAAGGAAAAGACTGAGGGCGACGGGAAAGGATACCTGAGATTATCAATCCCTTTGTTGCCTCCATTTTTAAAGTTACTATCAGCCCGTGGCGACAAAGGCCTCTCAATTCTTTCTCAGTCAGTGGTTCAATGGTTTAATTCCCAAAGGATCCTATAAACCCAAACAAAATGCTAGCTATCCTCCTGGAACCTTCCCCCTCCCCACCTCTCCCACACACACATGGAGAAGAAAAATCCCCAGGTACAAACCCAGCCAAACAAAGCAGCATGGCCTGAGAGGGCACCCACGAAGTGAGGACTGAAACAGTCCAGGAACTCGGTCTGTCCACGTACGTTGCAAAAGCTCCAGCTTGTTCGCAGACACACAGTGAGGGCCGGCAACACCACTCACAGCCCGGGACGCGAAGGGGAGCCTAAGCCATCAAAGGCGCCCGTTGGCAATGGCAGCCAGGCTGCACGCCTGTGAGCAGGTGCCCTTAGAGCCATAAATAACAGTCAGGGCTCTGAGGGTGCACACGTGCCAGAGACGAAGGGCTGCGTGTTTCTGGGGGAGGAGTCTTTGGAACCACCTCAGGAAGGCTTTTTCTCTCCCTCTTAGATCTTCATTAACTTTTCAAAAAAAAAAAAAAAAAAAAAACCAAACAAAAGTAAAAACAGTGATATGGCTATGGACATACACAAAACCGAATGACGACTGGAAGAAACTCGCACAATCCTCCTCAGAAAAAGATCCTCAAGTTGGCTGACCTACCAGATTCAGCCCAAAGGTTGAGCCAACCCTGGCGAGAAAGAAGCCGTGGAACTTTTCAAGGCTGTACGTGCAGATCGTCTGTATTTCCTGCACAGCCTTCAGCCACTGCAAAACATAAGCCCTGGGTGTTCTGCTCGGGCAGTGGGAGCGGTGTGGTTTATTTAGATGGACGGATGTTCTCGGCTCTGGGGCTGGATATGAGAAATTGCCAGAGGTGTCCCAAGGTCCCCTCCAAATGCCTCGGCTGACCACGTACACAGCACCGACCACGAGCAAGTCACGTGGGACAGGAAGAGAAAGTTCAGCGAACAAGTGACTCAGATTCCATTCCCAGCCGGAAACTTCACGCCGCACAATACGGATTTCAGAGGACAGTGTCCTCTGGAACAGTGGCTTCTGCTTCATGTGACCTTAAGCTTTTCTTTACCTTGGAAGAGCTGCCAGCACTCCCATGCCTCTCCCTCCCAGAAAAAGAATTAGATAGTTTACCCTCTGTCCACACGATCGCTGATAATGTAGCTTTCAACAGGCCACCAGCTTCAGGCTTGCTTTCTGCAGGCTCGAATAACCAGGATAACAGTCAGATGGGAAAGTGCCTCCTTGGGGTGAGAGTTCCCAAAGAACGGAATAAGGCAGAGGGTGGCGTCACACTGACTGTGAAAATTCTCATCAAGGCTGCTCAGAGGGCAGCGGTCCTGGGGACAGACGCCTGCTGCTTCTTCCCTGCCAGGTCCTGGAAACGTGAAGGTTCATGCCCAGGGCACTGAGCAGCCGCTGGCAGCTCAGCCCTGTGCAGAGACCTGGGGACCACGGTTTCATCAGCTTACTGGGCTCCAGGGACTTGGCTCTGGGGGTCTAGCCCTCTCCCTGCCAAACCATCTTTGGCGCCAGAGGGCCCTTTCTACCGTCTTCACCTCTTCTTTAGTCACATGGCAGGCCTCGGCAACCTTGCCTTCCTTGTCTTCCTTCCCCACTTCCTGCAAGGCCACAGCTGACCCCCCCCCCCCACATGCCTCAGACCAGTTGCACTAATCTCCTTGGGAACCAACAAGCCACCCTTTGCCAAGCTTCCTCAGAATGCTGCCTTCTAGTTCCTTCCTTCCCAGCTGAACAAAAGTTTCTCTCACAGCATTTATGTAACTGCTGAAATCCAGCCTCCTCCAGGAAGCCACTCTAGATTGATTAGGGAGAAATGCAAATGATTTCCATGGCCTCAACTGAACATACATATACACATATATCTAGGAGTTGCTGTTTCCAACAGCCACCAAGTTGTTTGGTGTCCCCTCTCTGCCACCCACAGTGAATGGCGTTATTCTTTTCAAAAGTGAAAGTAACTTTAATGTTTAACCAATTGTAAAAATGTCAAGATACTCACACTCAACAGGCGGATTTGTAGAAGCAGAAACTTATCGGAAGAATGTACAAAATCACACAAACACTACTCTGCAGAGAGGTAACTTCTTACGTGATACACGTCTTTACATAAGTGCACTTACTCTTGACTGATACTGCCTCTCTGACACAAATAAAAATCAAACCGAGGCTAATTAACACAGCAAAGAGTCGAAGCCACTCGTTAATTGGTCCTGTTTGCATGCCTACCGTGAAAAGATCACTTTCACACTTCAGTAGAAACCTTAAGCTTGACTAAGACTGTCCTAAGAACACAGTGAACGGAAGTTGAGACACCTACTATGATGTGGAAGGTGAGGGAAGTTCAATTCCGTTATCACTTTGCTATAGACGCCGATGAGTCTAGTAAAGGGGGAGACAATGGTTTGAGTAAAGAGTGACTGAGGTTGACCAAAGAAGCGTAAGCAGGCGTGGTGAGCAAATCTGCCAATCTTTCCGTCCATCATCAGAGAAAAGGAATCTGGGTCTAAGTCTGGATTCAGTGTGAGGCTCTGCCTTTGCACCACCTGCCTTGGCTTGAAGGTTTGAGGCCACCGTCTCTATGTCATATGCATGTGGGACCAGGAAAATAAAGAATCAGAGCTTCTCTCCTCCCGCCCTCCGGGGAGGAGACAGCCTCAGTCCAATTTAATCCTGGGCTGTGCTGTTCCCATCAGAGTAATGGATTGGGGGTGAAGGAGACTAAAAGAAGCTGAAGCCATTTGATTGGTTTCCATTGGAGAAACCAGATGCACAGAAGAGGAAATGAGAGATTGGAAAGCTAAGAGATAGGTGGGGAAAAGTGAAGAATCAGAAGGCACTGGGTTGAAGGAAAAGTTTGAAAGAACTCTTTTTTTTTTTTTTTTTTTTGAGAATGGGGAGTGATAAGGGCAGCTGTCATACTGTGATGGGTGGGGTTTCAGAGAGATAGATAAAGAGATTTTTGAGAAAATCTGCTATAAGCTATAGATGGAATCCTTCCTTTAGCATTTTCTGAAAAACTATCACAAAGATACAAATTGCTTTTAAATTCTTTTTGGAAGTCAGTGCCTGCTTCTTTGGAAGTGACACTGTGCTGACCCTGGGGACAGAAGGCAGCTTAGTTTTATACGGGTTACATATAAAAACCTCTGTTGTTAGCTTTGAGCTCTCAGTTTCTAGACGGCAGGGGTCCATATCCATGTAGCTGATTCGGTTTTATCCCAGGAGGCATCTTGTCATCATTCTAGAAGCTCTGAAGTAGGAACGTGAATTTGAATCCTGGTTCACCTTCTTGCTGGCTATGTGGCCCAGGACATGTCGCTCCCTGAGTTCAGGGTCCTCACAAGTGCACAGTGGGCAGTGACGGTGACATCTGCCTGCACCGGCGGCTCCTGCGAGGACCAGTGAGATAAGTACGTATGAGCGTGCTCTGTGAACGGTGAAGAGCTACCCACGTCATCACTTGCTGTGGCCTCTTGTACAGCGTGATATTCAGCCACTTACTCTAACTGATGGTAACAGTGGCGACTGGAATGTTTCCAGGACCGATCCTGCCCGGGGCTATCTGCCTGTCCTCTCTCCCCGTTCCTGGTATCTCTACTGTACTGGGAGCCAGGGAGGAATAAACTCAGTCCTAGGAAATCTACTGGGAACTGCACAACTTCCCTACCTCATTTCACCCAGGGCCTCCACCACTGATTAAATGGAAATGCTGGAGGGTGCGATGGGCTCAGGCCAGGGTTCTGCTGAATCCAGCCTGCGCCTGGCCACCGCGCCCTGTGCCGATGGTGACTTCACCCGCTGGCTCCCAGCTCAATGGACTGCTCTCTCTGAAAGGCCATTTTGTGACTTGTCCTGGGAGTACTTCATTCATGCTGGCTGAATTTCTTTCCCTTTCTGTTCCAGATTAACCCTACTCAGCCCAAAGCAGCCACCAAGACTCTGAATGAGACAGCGGTCAGTGGGGACCTTGCACAATCCAAGTTTGTTTCCTGGGGAGTTTTCTCTGCTTTCCAGGATTCCGACAGAATCCCATCCAACCGCGGAGGCAACGGCTTGGCTGGAGCCAAGGGCCGGCCTCCTGTGGAGGTCCCTCCCCTTACGCTCCTGTCCCTCCTAGGACCCGCACTTCCCTCTGGAAAGGAAGCCAGACATGTCTACCTGCTGCCTCAGAATCCAGTCCTGCCGTTTTGTTTTTAGTAGCTGAGACCAAAGGCCTGGCCCATTCGCTCCCTGGTTTGAGGCAAGAGTCCTTGCGATGGATTTTCCTGAGAGGCAGCCCAGAGGCTGGTGTGACAAGGAGCTGGCCTGCTTTCCTTGGCCTGGGTCTGGCCAGTTCTGCCCTCACCCAGAGCCAGGCCAGCAGGAATCAGGCCCCAAAGCAGCACCAAGACCTTGAATTAAGACACAGGCAACTCCTTCCACTTTCCTGGCCGCCTCAACGCATCTGTCCTGTTGTCCTGTGTCTAAAACCCTTGAGCAATTCCAGCTGCGGAGCCGGGCCTGCGGACACAGTGACATTTGGTTCCTGTTAGAGCACAACACATCAGTGTGTTCACCTGCTTCATTTTTTCCCTCCTGCACAAGGAGGGGGACAAAGGCTGCTGATTTGGAGATTTCCCGTTGTGTTTCAGTGACTTCATGCCTTGGCCCTGGCCTCCGCTGGGTCTTCCAAAACCGCTTTATTTCCTGTGTATTTCCAGCACTCGGCCAAAAAGAATGTACAGTATGAAAAAAATGTCTGCTGCCCTCAATTGCAGAGACCCTCTGGAACAAAATAACCGGAGGGCTTTTAAATAAAAGAAATAATTACAACCTGCTGTGTGCCTTAAAGAGTCTATGAAACTCGACCTTTTCCAAAATATCATAGTATTTCCTGTGGCTTCTGTAGGCTAAGCCTTCATGGATTTATAAGTTTGTGTCCAACACAATCTCTGCGCTCCATTTTTTTGTTTTTAAATCCAAGAGTCAGATTGGAAAAGCAGAAATACATCCTCTTGGAGGGCAACTTCCCAAAAGGTGTTAAGCTAAAACCCAGCTGGAGAAACAGAGGCTGCCAGCTGTCAGGGGTGGTGGGCCATGTACATTTATTTTATTTTATTATTTTTTTAATGAATGGAGGTTTGAATTTTCCAGCTTGCCGCCCAGTTGTAGCTTTTCAGGGGCTGAACATGGCAGGTACTCCTCGCAGATGTGAACAGTCCCAGTTTACAACTATATGGTGGCTGGAGAGTGGTTTACGAGCCTTGAGATTCATAAATTCTGGTCTTTAGAACTCTCTGTATAAACATGGTTACAAGTTGGAAACGGAGAGAGAGAAAACATTCTGACCTTAAACTACCTGTGATCAATGATCCAGACTGCTGCTAGCTTTTCCCAAGAGAAAACTGAAACCTTTTGAAACAGAAACTCAAGGAGACAGAAGCTTCTACTGACTTTCTGGAGGAGGTAAGGATTCCAGGCCCGAGTTCACCGTGCAGGACTACTGCTCACTAAGTCTATGTGTTGGAAGGAAGAGACGAAGTGGAGGTCGGGACAATTAACTGGACACTTAAACCTGCAGAGAATATCTCAAATATATGGTTGTAAAAATATCTCTCCCTTGATGGCTTTTAAAAAAATTCAGATTATTATTTTTAACTTAATGCTGTAGGTTGTCCATTTTGGTAAAACCTGTGGAATTAGGGACTCCATTTCCAGAGAGGAAGAGTCGAGTTCCATATCAAATTACTCTGAACAAACTAATGAGCAGAGACTCACAAATTGATTTCAGTTAGCGTCAGCCTCAGGCTGAACTGTGAACTGGTGACCACTTGTTTTCCAAGTCCTCACCCTCCCCTTGTGTCCCCTCGTTCCCCAACATTAGGGACCCTCCCATAAACCTTGGCAGAATCCCAAGTTGGGAAAAGTCCCTTGCTCAAATTCAAAGAAATGTAGTTTTCTTCTCTAAGAAACCAGCAAAGTAATTACCAAGGAGGTGACAACAGCTGAGTGTGGTCCACCTCCCAGAGAAGAGCCATGTTTCAACCACCAAGGGGGAGTCCAGGAAAGAGTCAAGACTCCTTGGAACCAAGGCGACCTGGGGAGAGAGAGACTCTTACTAGGGAGACGGGCGTGCTCAGCCCTCCTCCTCCACCAGCTTCAGGGCAGTGGTAGGACATTCTGTCCGAGAGACAGAAGCATAAGGAGGAACCTGCTTTCCTCTGTGGTGTCGAGTTCGAGTGAAGAGAAGGAGAGCAAACATAAAGGAACTGTCTGGAAACAATCGATATCTCTATTTAACCTTGGCCGGCCCGTTAAACAGAGAAACACTTACAACTATTTTATACACAGGGAAAAATGCTAGCCTGCCCCCATCACCTTCCGGAAACACGTGATAAACCTCCTGTGTAGTTCAGGCTGCCTGCACCATCCCAGGACTTCAGAATCGTGATCAATACCACATGGGCCACAAGAACAAGCACAGGCTGCCAGGAGAGGCGTTCTCAGACACACAGTGTGTGACGGCTGGAGGACTCAGCAAGGCAGAGGAGAGTACGTGAACTGACCACAGGAAGTTCTTGGATGAGTTATCTTGGGTTCCCAGGTAAAGCCACAAATCACGTACTGCTAAGTAGGTAGCTCCTTTCCTGTTTTTATGCCTTTTCTTTAGGGATCTAATTCTCACGAAAGCAACTCAGGAAGAAAAAAAACAAATGCTTCTTTGTTTCCAGGACTTGGCCCTTTGTTTTATAATTAATATAGATTCCCACCCCCAATGCATAAATGTTTAAAGCATCATTTATATTGCATCACCCACTTGTTAAAGTTTAAAATGTTGCAAATAGCCAAGAGTCTGTGCTTTAGTTACAGGCAAACTTGCTCCCCCCATGGTCTTAATCTCTGGCAAACAGTGGCATAAAATTGACCACGAGGTGAAGTCTGTATTTGCTGTACATTGTTTGCCATTATCATAAAAGATATAGAGATCTGGTTTTGAGTCAAAGCCTAGCTGAAATTATTTTAAGAATATACACAGCTGGTCTGAAGTGTGTGTCTGTGTGTGTGTGTGTGTGTGTGTGTGTGTGTGTGTGTGTGTGTGTGTGTGCATCTGCATGATACACTATATACAGAAATGGATGAAAAAAGTAGTCCTTAACCCAATATTGGTGCAATTAGTTAATAAAGACTGAAGGAACATGGATGGACCTGGAGACTGTCATCAGAAGTGAAGTAAACCAGAAAAAGAAAGAAAAATATCATGTATCAGCTATGTGTGGAATCAAAAAAAAAAAAAAAAGAGAGACACACTTGAACTTATTTACAAGACAGAAACAGACTCACAGACATAGAAAACAATCTTATGGTTATCAGGGGGAAAGAGGGCGGGAAGGGATAAATTGGGAGTTTGAGATTTGCAGATACTAACTACTGTGTATGAAATCGATTAACAACAAGTTCCTTCCGTATAGGGAACTATATTCAATATCTTGTAGTAACCTAGAATGAAAAAGAATATGAAAATGAATATATGTATGTATATGTATGACTAGAGCATTATGCTGTACACCAGAAATTGATATGACATTGTAAACTGACTATACTTCAATAAAAGAAAAAAAAAAGATCAAAGGAGATATAAACCAGCACCTTCAGACATAGGGATTATTATTTTTTCATTGAATTACAGTTGATTTACAATGTTGTATTAGTTTTTATAGCAACTAACACTTAGGTGTACAACACCGTGATTCAGTTATTTTTTCTGATTATATTCCATTATAGGTTATGACAAGATGTGAATGTAAATCCCAGTGCTATTCAGTAAATCCTTGTTGCTTATCTAGTTTATGTAGAGCAGTTTCTATCTGTTAATCCCATACTTCTAATTTGTCCCTTGCCCTGCCCTCTCCCCTTTGGTAACTGTAAGTTTGTTTTTACAGACATAGGGATTATTTTATTAACGAGGGAATGGGTCCAAATATTGAATGAGCCATTTGCTTTCAAAAAGCCAAATACAAATAGAGTAAGGATGTTCTTCCTCGTGCCATTCTTACACATGCTAAGGTTTCACGTCACTTGGCGTACACATCATCTCAAGGATGGATTGTGCAGGGGCTGTAAATCAAGGTAGACTCTTTGCCACCTTTCATTCCCATAACTGGGCTCTCGCCCTGTCTCTTATGACCAAGCTTCTCCTGATTCAGTAACCGAGCCTTGATATGTTCTACCCTGGTTCTCTTTCCAGGCTTCCCGGGGTCCCAGCCTGCTTCCTTTCCTTTCCTTCCAATCCTCTTGAATTCCAGTCTTAACCATCATCATTGTTAGATTTTCTGACTGTCAGAGGGTTACAGTGCAGGGAGCTTGGCACTGATTGTGGGAAGTTGGGGTCTGTGTCAGTAACACCTCCCCGTCATGGGGGAAGATGATTCTGCACTTGCAGAAGACTCTGAATTCTGAACTATTTTAAACAGAAGAGGTTCTAGTGTTTTCCTGCAAGGAAACAGAGAAGCTCTATTCAACTATTCTCTGCAAAAATTTCCTGGGACATCTCACTTAAGGTATAAGATTCGTCAGTATTCTGTATAAGAGCTGTTCTTAAACTTTAGTAAACCTATGAATCAGGGAGTTTCTTAAAATGCACATTCCTAGGTCCCCCCCCCCCCAGATCTGAATTCAGAACTTTTGGTATATAATTCAGGACCTTTGGACTTGATCTCCCCGTGACTCTCTCCGTCTTAGATGGAATTTTGAGAAATGGCGTCTTATGTGTTCACTGAACAACATCCAGGTATGAATTACACATTTTATTTTCATATAGACGATTATGGTTAGAAAAATATTTGCTGCCTTTAAAAAGTTTAATATATCCCCTACAATCTCTTTTGCAGCATTAATTCGTCGAGTAAATCATTTCTATAAAACACAGATGTAAAAGTTAACGTAGCCTAATCCAGACTGGGATGACTGCAAATTGCTCTAAGAATGGATGAAATGTAAATGAATGAATTTCTGTAAACGCTTGGGGTTTGTTTTTTGGTTTTTTTTTTTTTTTTTTTTTTTTTGCTAGCTAATATTCTATGGCAATGAGGTAAGGATATATAGTCAAATATTGAACTGTTTGAGCTATGTTAGGAGATTAATTTAAAGGCTAAGCTTTTACAGTAGCTAAGAGAGTGAGACTAGAGTTCATGACCATCTAAGTAACCCTTGACTTAGTGGGTCAACTGGATATGAGCCAGACTACCCAGATGCATCTTTCAGGGAGTCCTTTAGAAAAGTGAGACAGCATCTCCTTTACCAGAAGTATGACAGAGAAAAAACACCTGCTCCCTGATTTTAGGCATCTGAAGATAGAAATCTAAACAACACCAATAACATTAACAGCTAATATTAAGCCCTTTCTATGTGCAAAGTACTTCATTTTCATTATTTCATACTGTCTTCACAACATCCCGACAGATATTTAAAGATGAAGAAACTGAGGCTCAGAGAGGTTAAGAAACTGGTCCAATGTCACACAGCTAGAAAGTAGCACAGCTAGAGTCTGACGCCAAACCCCAAGACATCACAGCTGTGCGAAAAAAACCTCAGCTCTCCGCACTGCTACTGGTCTCCTCCACCAGTTTCCTTTGTTTTAAACATAAACCATGGAGCTAAAGCTTGCGGTTTGAAAAGTTCACGTAGCATGAAGTGGCTCACAGAAAATAATTATCCAGGTATTTATCTTTAGGAAAAAAGAAAAAAAAATTCCATTTTTATTTCAGTATCAATATATTTTTTGCCAACATATTTTGGTCTGATGGCCCCAGAGCTCAGCTTTGTCCGGATCTGGTGGCCGAGATTCATTTCACATTCTCTCCAGGTCCAACAGCTGCCTGGGGCAGCCTGATCGTTAGGCTGTCCGTGTAGAAGATCTTTAGAGGAGAGACATCTGCTGAGATTAGAGGAACCTCAACTTCTTCATCTTTAAACATCTATAGGGCTGTTGTGAAGACCCCGGATAGTAATCTGTTCCCTTCTGTGACTGGCATGTAGAGAATAATTTTAGGACTGAATTTTTATTTTTTTACTTAAAAAAAACCTGTAGCCCATTCAAGCAAGGCAAGGAAGAGGAACATTCAGTGTCCTGGTAGTTGCTTCAGAAACAGGGAATTGGCTGGCACTCCGGGTTCCCTGGGCTAACCCCCTGCCGTCCATGTTCACAGTCAAAGCCACCAGCCCACAGACAAAGTCACCCAGGGGGTGAAAGGCACATGGAAGGATTCAAGACTCTTAATCCCCATCTGATGCCCCTCTACTACACCGGGATAAAGGAACTACTTCATTCTGATGTGAGGACTTGGTAGGTGAAGGGTATTTCAAAGCAGGTGGTGAAGCAAGCAGAGAGGAAAGGCAGGAGGGGGACTGAACACAGAGCAAGGCAGAGGATTGCAGAGACCAGGACAGCAGGGAGAGGCGAACGTGAGTGGCTCCAAGGAAAACGCCTCGTAAGCTCCTTCAGCTGAAGGTCTCCCCTCCAACGGCGGGCGTCCCTCCCCACAGCCTGTCCACGTGCTCACCTGTTCATCCCCCTCAGCCCCACTAGCATGTCTTGATGACTTAATGGCAAACAGGATTTGCAGTTGTGTGAAGACAAGGGGTGGGACTAAGAAGTGGGGAGAGCAGGAAACGGGTCATCATGATGATTATTGTTTTTATTTAATTAGGTTTTGCTATTAGAACAATAAATAATAATAATGAGAATGATAATCATGCTGATAAACCAACATTTAGAAAGCCAGGCACTATGCCAAGCATTTAAAATACACAATCTTACTTAACCCTCTGCTATTCTCATCAGTACTCCTGTTGTCCTGCTTCAGAGATGGGGACACTGGGGCATGAAGAGGTCAGACCTTCACCAAGGTCACGGGGTGGGGAGGGCTGGGACCCAAAGCCCAAATGCTGGCTGTAGATTCCAACTCCGGTGCCCGCTGTGTGCCGGGCTTAGGTGTCACCTCCCTGGATCTGCACAGCAACAGGCAGAGCTGGGCATCGCGATCCCTCTTACAGATGAGGAAACTGAGGCTAAGAAAAGGGAGAAAGGCAGAGTGGACGTTCATAAACAGGACTCCGAGCCACTCTTTTGCTGTTCCCAAGGCTATTCTGAGAAACCCATTCTGAAATAAGGCTGGGACCCGCTTTCTCATGTCTAGGACTCTATGTCCAGGTAGGAGCTGGGTGAGAGGAAGTCTGGGAAGAGGAAGGACCTGACAAGGGGGAGGCTGTAAGCATGGAGCACGTCCCCCATGGCCTGTCAGCTGAGCGAGGGGCATCACCAAGGCATTGGGGAGGGTCACTGGAATCAGGTGGAGGTTCTACATTGGGGAGACAGAAGGCAGTGGAGCAAATTGGGGCACGACAAGGAAGAGAGTGAGGCAGACATAAAGAAAGAACATCAGGAGAAGAGAAACCTCTCAGAACAGCATAAACACAACCCAAATTTCAGGCATCAACAAAAACCCACTGACGCTCAGACACCTCTGACTGCCTTCCTTTCTTCCCCCGATGGCGCAACTGGAACCTCTGATTTCATCTCTCCTTTTACTTCTGCATGATGCACGCTGACACATACAGTATGTAAAACGCAGGGACGTGTGAAAAGAAAGTGTGGCGAGGGTTGTTTTCCATCTCCCAATAACAGCGTTTCAATTTGGTACCTAAATAAACAATCTATTTTAGTGGCTCCCCTTTGAAACCTCGAATGTTCCCTTCTGTTATTTCTGGCAGTTCCCAATCCTGTGATGTGATTAGAGAGGATGATTACACTTACATAACAGCATCAAATTAATTTGCCGCCGAGAACAACAGCGGCAGGAAATCATCGGAGTTCTCAGATCGCATCGCCCCCACCCCCACCCGCCTTGAGTTTATTTAAGTGACATCAAGGGATTAGAGCGAAGTCGGTCAGTAGAGCACGGTCGGGAAAACAACCAAAACATCGGCTCTGACCTTGTAAACGAAAGAGGAACAGAGCAAATAATGGAAAGTGTTTGCCCCAGCCCTGGTGCGAGGGCCATTGGATGAATCAGCCTCCCAAACACACAGTTCTGTCTGCAGGAGAAAGAAACACGCTGTACCTTTCCGTGAAGATTATTTTCTCGGGCTACGTCCTGCCAACCAAGGACTGTCAAAACCAAAGATCTTTGAGATTGTACTTATGGTTTTTCTTTTTCTTTTGGCCCTTTTCCAAGAAAAAAAAATTTTTTTTTCAATTGACTTGAATATTTCACCCCAGGAGCCCAGATCAAAAACAAAACAAAACAAAGAAAGGAGACAAAAAGCAGAGGCAAACAGTATTGCTTCTGATTTTCTAAAAGATGGGACAGTCACAGTTCCGAACACCGTAGCCCATGATCTCGCCAAAGGCCAGTGGTTTGCAACAGAGGGTGGCGCGGGGTTGCCTTGGAAAGGGGCTCAAGATGTATGCCCGGTTGGCAGTTTTCAGATCTGACACTAACCCTTGCGCAGTCATTTAAAGTCTCTGAGCCTTGGTTGTCTCACCCAGGAAAGGAGATAGTACCTCCTTCCACCTGTATTACAGACTTGGTGTTCACTCATCCATTCACGCCATCCACCATTCAGTAAATACTTATGGAACACTGCTTCCATCTCAGGAACGATGCTGGCCACCGGGAATACCAGCGGACATCGTCTCAGCCCTAGGAGCGCACGTCCTAGTGAAGTGTGATCATAAAAAGACCATTTCTTCTGGTCTTTTCCTGGGCTGGGTTTCTCAGCCGCGGTGCCAAGAGGGCGGTGTGGGGAGGCACCCATCTCACCACCCACTATCCAGCGTTGTGTGTATTCCACATCCAGGAGGTATCACCATCCTGTTCTACAAATGAGGAAATGGAGCCCAGATACTTGAAGTAACTCTACGTCAAGGCATATTAGCAAGTGACTAGATTAAAATTCAAACCCAGGTTTTCTGAATTTAAAGCTACACTAGTCCCTTTCTAATTTTGGGGAACCTGATAAACTCTAAAGCATTCTGCAGACACAAAGGATTATTTTAAGTGTGTTTACACGAGATGTTCATACACTGTCTGAGACATCACAAAAGCACAAATTCTTGTTGCCTCATTCCAGCAATTCCAGTACTTGATTCTTTTTAAAGCAAATTCATTCCCATTGTCCCATTTAATCCTTGTGACAGTGCTGAGATACACACAGAACAGATAGTATCTATGACTCCCATTGCACAGATGAGGAGACCAAGTTCAACGAATTTGCCAAAATTGGACCTAGAACTGTCCTAGAACAGGAACACTGGTCAGTGGCTCTTCCCTCACCACCCCCCACACACTATCGCCAACCTCTCTCAGTGGGAACATACAGAAGGAGGCTGATGTCTCCAGTTCTGACTTCAGTAGGTTTCTGGATGCTGCCTGTATGTGTCGGTCTTTTGGGTTTCCATAGCATCCCGTGTTTAGGTAGATATCCATATGTGAAATACAGCATGGGCTATTTTTATACTTGCCCACTTCGAGTATCATTTGCTGCTTTTCCACCTTATAAAAATGAGTAGCATGCCCCATCTTTTCTGAACATCGCCATCATTCATGGAGATCTCATCGTGCATTCTCTCACTTGGCGCTTTGGTAAGAGTGCACCTAATATCAATACATGAGGTTTCCAAAGTTGGTTCTGCTCCAATGACATCACTCTAACCTTTTGTTCCTTGGGTGTAAGTGACAAAACATGACAACAAAGAGACTTATGCTAATTCCAAGTTTAGCATGGAGGCCATCGTATCAATTGACCCTGATTATTCACCCCTTTTCTCTTAACTAATTCATAAACTGGCTGTCAGAAAATTTTTTTTGTCCTATTTTACCTTCACTGTTTAGTTCACTGCTAGTCCTTCCGCCCTAAGTGCTTGCCGCCCAACGTCTGCAACCTTCCCCTATTCTTCAAGGTCACCTCACTACCACGTCCTTGAAGACATATTTCCACAATACCTCTGCCAACACCAACATCCCCCTGCTCTGAATCTGCGAAGCCCACAGGTTGTCAGTGTTTACCGGGCAGGCACTTAGAGGAGACCCAGTCCTAACAATGAGGAGACTGGAGTCAGAGAGGTCAAATGGCTTTCTGGTTGATGCCGAAGCAGGAACGAGTACCCTGCTCCCTGACCCTTGAGGCTCGCACTGCTTGTCTCAGACCCCTTTGCCTCTCCCCGGATGACCGTGGGGATGTCCAGTGTGTCCACAGCCTGGAATGAATATCTTATTATCCCCATAACCTTGCTGAGCTCCTGGAAGGCACAGCTGAGTCTTCACTGCTGAATCCCACAGCATCTTGCACAAACCCAAACACAGAGGAGTTGTTCAAGACATAGTTTGGGATAAATGGCTGCCCTTGAAGGATGCTACTTTCTTTACAGAAACTGTGTGCTGCCCAGTCCCCTGTTGGTTCCCTCTTTTGCTGCTCCCCGTTCCTTGAGTCCCTCCTCCACCCAATCCTACACCTCCACAGAGGGCTTGGGTATCCACCTTCTCCTCCCAACATGAGGGAAGCCCAGAGTTGCATGAAGTTGTTCTGGGAGTGTTCACGTCATGATCGGCGATAATGGCAGGTATTTTATTTTCCACTTAAATAACTGAATAAATACAACGATTACTTAAATACATTTTCCACTGAAGAGAGAGGAGTTTGGGATGAGGTACGTGTGCTCATGACTTGGTTTCCACTACTGGGTGCTGAGCTGGATACCTGCAGCCACTGTTGCAATCTGACTGTCATGCAATTTCAAATGTTTATTTTTTGTTTATTGTTTACTTGATTGATTTGTCTAATTTTCCCCCACAATCAGCCTGTGGGTAAAGGCAAACAGTAGAAGGATTCTGAAATGAAAATTTACACTGGAGAGTTAACTCTGCAGATCCATTCGGCTGTGCATCACCAGACTTCAGAATTACATCTGACTGACCTCTCAGATAACCCACTGAGACCTCTCTATCATTTAAAAAGAACAATGTTATTAATAGAAAATTTGGCATTTCCTGTATCCAATTTGGCTTTCAATTATTTCTACAGAAGTCCTTATGAAGAGTGATCAAAAATCTTTTTAATTTCAGTATTTAGAAATAAAAGAAACAAGTAACAAAAATAAGCCAGAAGATTAAGCAGATTTTGTCTATTTTTGTTGATATCTGATGCTATAACACACAGTTAAATTTCAAGCCACAGTTTAATATTTATTTGGTTTTCAAACTAAGCACACTATTAGATGCCATTTTAATGTATGTTTTATGAATTGTCATTTCTTACATAATTAAAGTAAATTAAACCATGTGCATCACTTGTTAGATGGAACTCATTCAGAATTTATCATTATAACACAGGAATATTAGTAAATATTATATTCAATTAACTTTGTCGTAAAATCTTTAATCTATACTGATCTAAAATGACACATAGCTTTTAAAACATTAAATCACTTAATTTTGCATTGCATGTGAAATGATCAGATGATTAAAAAATTCTTCAGAAAACGTATATATAACTAAAAAATGAATTCACAAGTTTTAAAATGGCTGGGGAATGCTGTTCTAACCTCTCTGTATCTGGCCCTGATCTCACCAGCTATGCTCCTTCTCTAAGATGAATGTGTTTCTCAGCACCACCTGTCATCCTTTCTTTCTCGCATACAAACTTTCCCTTTCCCCTTTCTCCTTTTCCTCATTCTACAGCCATTATCAAGTCTCCCTGTTCTAAACCGTCAGCCAACCAGCGGTAAGCAGCATCGGGAAGCCTGCTCCTTAGGCCTGTCTCCCCTCATGCTGCTAACTTACGCAGACAAACTTCAGGGAGGAATATTTTTCTGTCATGTCCTCTGCCTCGGGGCCTTTGCACTGGCTGTTTCTGCCACCTGGAGTGCTCTTCGCTTAGTCCTTCATGTAGCTGGCTGAGTAGCTAGTTCAGTTCTCAGTTCCTCCAAGATCTGACCAATCTTGCTAAAGTGCCCATCCAGTCCCTCTCCATCACATCACCCCCTTCTGATTCTGAGTATTTATTACTGCCTGACATTTCTCTTATTTATTTTGGAACAATTTCAAAAGAGGTTGCCTGCTTTCCTGAGTATGACTCCAGCATGTAAAATGGTGCCCAGTACATAGAAAGTGCTTGATATTATTTGCTGAATAAATGAACAGATGAGTAAATGATGATCCATTTCAGCTTCCTCTGCTTGCTTCTTTTTCCTTCACTCTCTCCTTAAATGCTTGCTTTGTGTAGGAGTCTGCCTTCTAACCTCTTCTCTTCTCTGTTTTCACACGTTCCTTGGGTTACCCCAGCCACCCCCAGAATTCCAACACCCATCTATACGGAGATGACAAATACAGAGCCTGGCGCTGCCCAGGGCAGACATTACTAGTGGATTTCAGCTCTCTTTTCAAAACAGTCTAGTCCTAGTGTGCAGGGCCCTCCAGGCACGCTCTGCCAGCTGATGGGATCTGGCTCTCCAGATGAAAGCTATTCCTCTGATCTGTATGCCAATGATTTTCCAAATGTTTATCAGCAGCCCTGGAGTTTTCTGACCCTCTTTCACACTGCCTCCTAGACACCTTCATTTGTTCACCACCATCACCTAGCACCACGCCTGGGGTATGGCGAGTGCTCAGTAAATGCTTTGTCCAATGCTAAGCACGTATTCAGTGGCACCAGCCGCTCACACAGCCCCTCCCAGCTTGCCGGGTATGAAAGTGAGACTCACCTATTTGTCCTTCTCTGCTTTCAGACTTTCAGTGGCAATTTGCCAGGTCTGGAGCACAGTACCCATTTGTAATACGCCGCACATGTTGGCCAACCGTTTCACAATTTCACCCTTGAGTTCCTTCAAAACTCTTGGGTGGATGCCATCAGTTCCAGTGATTTATTCCCACCTAGAGTGTCATTCCAGGACATCCTGTCCACTCACCGTGACTTGTTCTAACGCTTCAGACGCTTCTGTTCTCAAATACAATTGGGGAGGGGGAATTTTCCTCTTCACTTTCTTTAGTCAGAGCTAATGCAAGGAATTTACCATGAGTCTCTCAACTTTTTTTTTTTTTTTTTTTGCTTATCTTTAAAGTAGTGACGACCAAGTGGGTCCAACTGATCTGACTGACTCTCATTATTCTGACTGCGGTTGGTTCCTATTGAAAGAATGTTTTCTAGGGGAAAGTGTGGGACAGGGATAAATTAGGAGTTTGGGATTAGCACGTCCATATTACTATATATCAAAGAGATAAACAACAAGGACCTACTGTACAGCACAGGGAACTACATTCAATTTCTTATCATAACATATAATGGAAAAGAATCTGAAAAGAAAAAAAAAAATATATATATATATGTCTATGTATAACTGAATTGCTTTGCTGTACCCCTGAAACTAACATTGTAAGTCAACTACACTTCAGTAAAAAATAAAATTAAAAAAAATGTTTTCTGATTGGCACAGAAATCCCCTGCAGAAAGCCAACCTCAAATTCTCTCCTGCAGTGCTATGCCCACTAACTTTATAAAATTCAGGCTGATAACTCAAATGGATTAAAGAGCTTTCACATCCACCCATTAATTTAATCTTCATAAAAACTCTGAAACATTGATCAGATAGGCTAGACAAATTATCATTTTATGGACCAAAAAAAAAAAACAAAAACCAAAAACCCAAAAAACCAAGATTCAGAGAGGCTGAGAGATGTCAATGTCCCACAGTAAGTCAGTAGCTGAGCTGAAGTTGGAATAATTCTTCCGGTTCACAATGCAGTGCTTTATTTTTGGTCTCCTTCCTACACCTTGATTCCATTGAACTGCATCCTAATCTAATCAAATGCTCAATGAACAGTCATTAGGACAACTGGAAAGAACTAACTGACGTCAGAACGGTTTCCAGTGGCCACATGTAGCTACGGCCTCATGTAACAAAAATGTGCTCTGCTAAGAAATATTCCCCAAGGAGAGCCCAAGGGAACACACAGATAGCCCTGACCCACAGAGGCCAGTCCAGACTATATTTGAGGGTGAACATCACAGCACACGGAAATATATACACAGCGTTTGAAGGCTTGAACGTTCTTTCTGCTGGGTTTTATCTTGAGATTAACTGAATTCCATCATAGGACCCTCTGCTGGAGTCCAGGCTGAGGCGAATGTCTGGGCCACCGCTAGCAATTAATACATCACCAAGCAGAGAGGCGGGGGGTGGGGAGGCGGACACAGCTTTGAGTCAGTAGCAACCACAATTCCCACAAGGGAATGTTGAGGAAGCTGAGTAGCTGGAAGGATCAAATACTAGTATTTCATTTTTAGGATCACATTTTGCGTGCAACCACAGCTCCAGACCTGAAAGACTGGCCGTCTCAGATTTGCCCATAAACATAAAGAAATCTGTCTCTAATGTAATCTGACATCGTCCCTACTCTGCGATTAACCGCTTCTGGGTTGGCCTCAAAAACGTGCGTGCCAAACAGTGTCCTGCGGATCCCAGGGGCGGCAAGCTTCATTCTTCATTCTTCTTTCTACCTTGTCTTTTCCCAAATACTATCTTGCCAGTTAAGCCAATCTGGCTGAACGGTGAGGAACAGTTCATCATCTGTGCTCCAACCATAATGGAAACATACTATCATTTGATATCTTATTTCCCCCATCCAGGAGACAGCAAATAATTCGTCATTTTTGTTTTAATTCCTTTGGTACAAAGATCAGCCTGAGTGTATTTGGGACTTGCTAGTCACTCTGTAGCTCAGCATTTAACATTTTTTAATGTGCCAATTTGGACTATGTTTTTAATAGTTTTAATTTAAAGCACCAAAAACTGTGTTAAAAAAATGGTTTCAGTTTGCTTCAAGATGAGTTTGAGTTGGTTTTTTTTTTTTTTAAATTTTTGAATGTTTCAAACTTTCCTTTGGAAAAATAAAAGGTCTTCCAACAAATGTCAATCGATCATTGATGCTAAAAAAAATTCAGTTTGTTGGGGTAGGGGGGCCTTGGAGGGGCTGAAAGCGGGCTAGACACTCTCCCGGCACCCAGTTGATCAGTCTCCTACATTCGGAGTATTTGCTAATGAAGGAGCACTGATCTGGGACTGAAAAAGGATTCCCTAGGTCTGTTAATTTACTTGGAATAATTCATTATCTGACACTTTGAGCTGTGAATTTAGCTGGTAAATCCCAGGTCACCCCAACGTCATGTGCAAAGAGGGTAGTGCTGTTTTTGTGTAAGGAGTTCACGAGGATGGATTAAAGCCCCCTGTCCCGTTGTTACCCTTACTGGAAGGAGCTTGTTAATAAAGAGCTCTTCAGAGCCTTTCCTTTGTACAGCCACTAGATGAATATTTATAGAGTATTCCATTGGTAAACAGCATTAAAATATCAACAGAGCATACCAAGAAATAGGAAGGCCGTTTTTCCCTAATACATAGCAGGGCTGTGACACACTGGGGTTCCATTCCTGGAATGGCTACAGAACAGCACAGAAGGAAAAATCATTTGCTTAACAAACCAGGGGGCAGCAAATCGTGTGGTCTGCTGGAACTCTGGCGAGCTTGTGAATTGAGTGTTCTGAGTAAGTGAATGATACACACGTATCTGCACACACAAACACACATGCAGATACACACAGGCACCTGATACTTGTAACCACTGAAACTGGCCACTGGACATTGCTGCTTTTGGAGATACGAAGTGGTCATATATCAGAATTTTCACATGGTTCAACCTAAGGAATGCTGCCCCAAGTTTCTGGCTCTCTCCCCCTTTCGGGCACAGGGAGGGACGGGCATATGGAATTCTGTTTTACGCATGGGCTCCAGCTAGCAAGCTGAGCAGGAAAGGGTGGAGGTGGGGAGGAGCTGAATGGAAACCTTCACAGAGACCAATTTCTGCAGATTCCCTGGGCAGCAGGATGGAGGACGTGGGGGTGGCCATCAGCCTGGGCACCAAAGCACCTTCCCGGTCGCCAGCTGTGGCTGCGTGCTCTCCACTGCAAACCTCTGGTACCCATCCTAGGTGTGTTCCCAGTTTTCAAAGGGATTAGCATACAATAAAATACGCTCAACAAGAAAACCACACAGAATGTAATGAATCATTCTTTGATGATTCAAAAGGCACTCTGGGATCCTGCAGCGCCCGAGGTCAGCATTACAAACATCAATTATTTTATGGTAAATGTTTGGAAGAGCCAGTTCACTAGAGGTACTAGTTAAGAAAGTGCTGGGCAAAACTCTCTTACAATATTTAAAAAAATAATAATGTTCCAGCCCAGGCCTTCTCTGCTTTCAAGCTCTTGCCTAGACGACTCCTATTCTCTGCAAAAATGGTTTGTTTATCAGCTTGGAGAAATACCTATTCTACAGATCGAGGAGGTAAAACTGAAATTCCCTCATTTTCCTACGAACGACACTTTGGATAGATGTCTCCCCTTTTTCCTTAACCACCTCCATATGCCTCTAATCACATTCATATCACTATACGAGAAATGTGGTTTGACCAAGGTGACAAAATTATTTCGGAAAAAAATCGGAGTCAGGGGGCACACTTGTGCTTCGTTCAGTTTCCAGTTTTCCTAAAACCCAGGAGGACATGACTCTACTGCAGTCAAGACAATCGCAAGTTGAGTTTCTCCCTCTTTGAAAACCACAGCGGTTGGTAATGAAGAAAAAACATCTAGTCCTTGGAAGTCAAGTTCTTGGGCACTTTTTGAAAACAAATTAATCCAAAACATCTGCAAGGATTTTATCTGTAAAAACCCAGGTGTCTAAAACCTAAGGAGACAAAAATACATAAATGAGGCTTTGTCAAGCAAGTTTTTGAAAAACAGGTTTCTAGCAGAAACGAAGCGTCCGAAGTAAAACGCAGTTGGCTTGATGAATCTCTATTTTCCATGGATTCCTCCTGCTGGCCTTCAACAAACAATGGAATTCCTAGGTGAGTCTCGTCAGATTTTCCAAAGGGCTGAATGACATGAGGGGATTCCAGGCAAATGAAAGTCTCCAGGAGGCTCTCTGACCTGGATTTATTGAAAAATTCTGGTTCTTCTGAATTTAAATGTTAATGGTGTAAACCCAAAGCAGTCAGACCTTGAGGTTATGGTATAAGGCTTGAATAACTAAAGACAGAGGTGTTGACTTTCTAACAAATGACAAGCTTAGGTGTTACCTAATCTGCACAGAAAGAATTCAGGGAAAGGAGGACACGTTACTGCACCTGTGGCTGGCTGGTTGTATGTCTTTGAAAAATGTGCGAAACTCAAATGCACACACACACACACACACACACACACATACACACACACACACACACACACAGACACAGCATGAAGAAATGTCTCCAGGTTGCTGGCACACATATTTACTCCCATGACTCTGAGCAGGGGAGCCTGCTCACATTCTTAACGAATGTCCTTTTGCTGGAAGCGACTGTGGCTTCGTAGCTATGTTTTCTGTAACATCTACAAATGCAATATCATCTAACTGCCACCCTAAAACTGTGTCTCCAAGAGAGACGCTACCGGTATTTTGTAAACTGCTGCTGCTTCTGCTCTCTCCCTGTTAGACATGGTCTAATGGGTTTGGAAAACGACATTCAAGATGCTGCTTTGCTAATTAGAACTTCCGCTACCTGATTCTTGAAGGACTTAAGCACGCCTGATTGTGTGCTCGGCCGTTTTATTAAGTTGTTTTGAGTGCTGAAAGTCTCTTAACCTTCATACAGACTCATATTCATAAAAAAAAAAATGTTCTTAAGAAAAAAAAAAAACCAACTGGAGGGAAAGAAGGACATTTAATTCCAAATGGAAGTTCGATTCATTTCCAAAATGCACAGAATTTTACTAGCCTACCAAAGCAAAAGCAGGCTTACAGATGTTGAAAACTGAGTTAAGAGACTTGCACAGATAATTTTGCCAAAACTTTCTCGACAACGTGGTAAATGCTGTTCTGGGCAGCTAAGGGGGAAAGACAGCACTGTCTTGCCAGGAGCCGGACTGACTCCCAAACCATTTTTTTCAACAGTGAGAGCTGAACAAATTTGATTGAGATGTTTCCCTTGCCCGGGGTTAATTGGTCCTCGGGCAAATTTAAGTCCAGGGTCTCCTACCAGGGAAATTGTTTCAGGCGAGGAAGTGACTCCCTCAGCATCAAACTCCTCCTGAGCTTTCTTTTAGAAAGTCTCCTTTTCAAAGTTGAGGAGGTTACACAGTATGTTAAACTCTTGACAAGTTCTAAGGCAGAGGAGAGACAAGATAGGCTGCTGTCAGCCTTCCCAGAGAGTCCATCGTGAACCAACCCCAACCGGCACCATCATACAGGTCCCCGCGTGGGGCACACACGCAGCCTGATCACACCCTTGCCTCAGGAAGCACGTGGGGGGACATATGCCAGATGGCAGCTCCCCAGTTCTCCTGCTCCGTTTCAGAGATGCTTCCCAGAACCCGCGCTGCTGTGCCCATTCAGGAACGCGGGGCGCTCCCGCCGGACCTGCCCCTCCAATTCTAGATCATCCACGTGTGATCCCCACCGCTGGGGGCATTTCTGTTCTGCTCCCTGCCTTCTCGCGATAGTGCCAATCACTGCTCTCCCCCAGCCGGGTCCTCCCCGAAGGCTCTCCGAGGCTGCTCCCTTAGTGATTGGCATCTCATTAATGAAGAAGGGCTGGTGTCTCTCTCATTACAGTTACAGTGAGTGAGAGTACCTCAGAACTAATTGACTTGCTCTCACTAGGGAAGACACTTCCCTCCATCCACACTTTCCTGCTGCCTGTGGCAATAAAAGAACCCGTTTTGTTTTAACATTAATAAGGTGAGAGAATAGAGAATTTCCAAAAGAAATTAAGGAAGGCAAGAAGGTAGGTGTTGGCCCGTGGACGTTTCCCTATGCTGGAGTTCAGTGAGGGACCCCTGATTCAGCCACGGTACGGACCACTCCGGAGAGGCTGGCAGGCAAAAGAGAAACCAGCCGCTCAGGGAGTCTGGGGTGCAAAGCAGGAGACGTGGCTTCTAGTCCTGGGTCCTATGTCCCTGAGTGACCTTGGACCAGTCTTGGATTTTTCTCTAGTCCTCAGTTTTATTATCAGTAAAGCAAGGGGAGTGAATAAAGAGATCTTGTAGGGTTCTCCCAGCTCGAAGATTTTATAAATGGGAGACTCTGGACGATTTAAAACTTTTTTTTCCCTGTTTGGAGTGAGTTTTTATCTCTGGCAACAAATTAGAAATTCCTCCAGAATTAAAGAGCATGGAATGGAAATCATTTGGCTTCTCCAGCTGAAAAGGTCAACTAGATTCAGAAATGTACTCCACGCCTGCACCGTCTGTGTGGAAACCTAATTAGAGATCATACTTCATTGGGCTGAAAGGGATCAAACTTATCCAAGCTTTCATCTGGATCTGTATTTTCAAAAAAAATTACTCTGAGTTACTAATTCATTTATCTTTCGACTTACAGGAAATTCCACTCATTGATAAAGCTCCGCTTTGACACTCCTGCTCCCATAAAATACCTTCCTTTCCATCCCCATTACTTTATGATCGTGCCCCTTTATCATGTTGTGCTTAAAGTGCCTCGTCATTTAAGAAACCGTAAAAAGGACATCTTCAAGAATGTGTTCATCAGGGAGCTAGAGACGGCTCCTGTGCCTGGAACCAGAGCATGCCCGCTCGGTGGCTTGTCTCCCGGAAATGAGGGCAGCCTAGAGACTGTTAGCACGAGAAAGCATCCCAGGTTGCCTGGATTCCACCGGAATGGGAATGTTGGTGTTAAACTGCAACATGGGTGACAAAGCAGCGGACATCAGAAATGCTCATGTTAAGGAGAGAGATGGCTTTACATTGGGAAGACCCCACCATCCACAGCACTTTTTTTTTTTTTTAAATTGAAGTATAGTCAATTTACAATGTTGTGTTACTTTCTGGTATATAGCATAGTAATTCAGTTATACATATAGATGTATATTCCTTTTCATATTCTTTTTCACTATAGGCTATCACAAGCTATTGAGTATAGTTCCCTGTGCTATACAGTAGGACCTTGTTGTTTATCTATTTTATATATAGTAATTAGGATCTGCAAATCCTAAAATCCCAATTTATCCCTCCACCCCTCCCACCCTTCCCCCTGGTAACCATAAATTTGTCTCCTGTGCCTGTGAATCTGTTTCTATTTTGTCAATAAGTTCATTTGTCATTTTTTTTTTTAGATTCCACATATAAGTGGTATCATATGGTATTCATCTTTCTCTGTCTGGCTTAACTCACTTAGTATGGGAATCTCTAGGTCCATCCATGTTGCTGCAAATGGCATGTTCATCCTTTTTTATGGTTGAGTAGTATTCCATTGTGTGTGTGTGTCACAACTTCTTAATCTAATCATCTGTTGAGGGCCATTTAGGTTGCTTCCGCGTCCTGGCTATTGTAAATAGTGCACAGCAAATTCTGATTCCTCCCTCTCTTGCTGATAGAGGCTATTTGTGAAATGGGAGACTCAGCTTAATGGATCGGTTTCTTATCTTTATGTCTATGAAGGGGAGGAGTACTTCCTGCTCCTGAGATCCCCCACCAAAGCAAATGAAAGTAAGTTCCACGTGGACCCACCAAGGTCAGCCTGGGGGTGAGTCCTTGAAATCAACTTAGAATCATGGTCTTACTGTCCTCCAAACTCTCATCCCTACTTCTGCAGGTTCCTAAGTATCGCCCTAGGCGATACTGACAACCTTTTCTCCTGCTTACAGTTTTTGAATGAAATTAGAACTAACCCTCTCCGGCTTGGCTAGGTCTTGTGTAGGAGTCCCACACCCCACAATCAAGGCCTTGCAATGCGGTGGCAGAAGAGATAGATAGCCAAGCCACCACGCCTCCATCACCACACGGACGAGGATCCTAGTTTTTGCCTCCTAGGTGGCGGCTCTGAAAACCTGAGTTACCGAACCTCCCTTACACCAGTCCTTACATTCTCCTTCTCAGCCAGGACATCAGCAACTCCTTTGAAACATAAGAGAAGGATGAACAAGACATGTGTGCAGCTGAGAGTAAAATTTAAAATCTTCAGATTTCCACCCCGAATTTCACCAGGTCAGCGTGGCCCAGATTCCTTTTCACTGGTACCGTGGTGGTGTAAACCCTCTACTGCTGGAATTTGACTCAGTTCGCTAGTGAGAAGAATAAGAAAAAAGAGAATCAAAGGCAAAAAGGCAAGAGACAGGGGACCAATTTTCAGGTCATCCTTTCCTTCTTGCAAGAAGGGATTTGCCTACAGTGTCTGTAATTTAGATGGTTTTAATGAATGGTTTCTAAATTATTTATTACTCACAGAAAGCCATAAACATCCCTGCCTACAGCATTATGAAATTATCTGGGCAGGAGTCAAATGGTTCAAACATTTGGCACTTTTTACTGGACTCTTGTTGAAAATAGTTCTGATCTGTGAATAGAACTTCTCTCCTTCCTCGTTCCCCGGGATTGTGGGCGAGCATGTGAGTCTGTATTTGATTAGTGACGCGAGATTGTCAAAGGCATCTTAGCTCTGTAATTGGCTCGCTGGCAGGCTTCTGACTTCATAAGCAATTCCCAAATTAGTAAAAAAAAATAAAATAAAATGAAATAATTTAAAAAGCCATCAGCAGCATATACAAACTGGATATTCAAGCAGAAGTGTTTGAAATGCCTCAGCCTCGCTTCAAAGAGCTTCCTGCTGTCAAGCGCAAACACCCAGACAGCTAGACCGCTGTGAAATATGTAGGCGACGCCTGCTGCCTGATTTTCAGATGGCGAGCAGGCATTTGAAAGCATCAAAGTTCCCTGTATAGATGTGTGTACATTAATCCCGGCTTCTGTGATCGCCCCACTTGCCCATTGTCACTTGCTGTTTAATAGATTGCCAAACTTTGCCCTTCACAGGCTGCGTGTTTTTTTTTTTTTTTTCCCAAGGATCTGCTCCTCTCCCAGGGGCTTCGTGCTGGGGCCGAGTTTGAAAAGTTTTCATTCCCGGGCTTGTGTTGTGGCACTGGGTCACCCTTTGATTCCTGCACTTTTGAACACCTCACTTGTTGCCTGGCTTTTCCTCGCGCCTGGTGCCGATGTCTGCATGTGGCTGAAGTCAGAGCCCTCCAACCACGAAGCCTCCGCCATGAGCCAGCCCTGCTGCAAATCATTAACCAGCACTGCCCTTGCCCTGGAAGAGCCTATAATGTGGTGGGAGAGGGAAGAGAGACGTCAAAGGCCAGAAACCGGCAGCCCACGGGCCGCGCGTGGCCCACAGAGCTGCTTTCCCTGTGCTGTGTTTTAAATTCGGATTAGCGGCCAATGTGGAAAAGTCGGGAAATCTGAGATAGCTAGCCATACTTCCGGCTTCTCCTGGAAAAGTGGAAGATGCGATTCCATAGGGCTTTCTCCCTGCGTGTGGCCTGTTCCAGATGCTCTTACTCAACTCAGGTGAGTGACAGGTGACATCAAGCACCTTAGATGCGGCTCTCTGGCTACCTTTATGTTATGTGCTGGGCTGCTGGCCTTTAGAGTTTGCGACCCATGATAAGGACACACACAAAGGCAAATAATAGTAACTGGTGTATCTGGGGGACACTGGCAGGTGCTTTAGAGATGACATCTCATTCGATTGTGCCAGCACGTCAGTAAGGCTAGGATTCTAACACCCACTTTACAGAAGAGAAGAGTGAGGCTCTCTGCTCTCAAGTCCCTTGCACCACTATTCCATACAGCTGATGAGTGAGGGCCGGGTGTTGAAACTGGAGCTGTTAGCTTTGAAGCATCCTCCTTTCTAATTAGCAGTGCGAGAAAGTCCCCGGGAAGGGTGGGGGTGCCCCGAGAGCTGCTGGACCGGCCCCCCACTCCCCCTCTCACTCAGTTTAGCCACACTGACCCCTCACTCTACCCCACAGGGTCTGGACCATGTGATCACTTCTTACCTTGGTATATTCTTTTCTCTCTGCCTCGAACCTCTTTTCCCTCTGCTCTCTCTTTACCTTTCCGTCTATCAGAAATGCCTCTCCGCCCTGCCAAGCCCAGTTTAACTGTCAGCTCCTTGGTGAAAATTTTCATGAACCCCTGACTCAGTTTTCCAACCTGAGAGTTCTTGCGGCCTCCATTCTTACTTAAATGTCCCATGGTAGAAGGTCAAAGTCTTCTCTCCTGTGACTGTCAGTTCCTTAAGGACAGGACTGTGTCTCATTCATCACTGTCTGCCTCACGCCTGACACAGGTGCCTGACACCCGGTAAGTATTCAACTCAGGGGGCCAGTGGAGGAGAGGGATCTGAGCCGCACACCTGCCGAGGTCTCCCTGGGGCAGGGAGGTTAAATTGGAAGGCTCAACAGCACCTTCCGTGCATGGTTTCGTTTTCTCCTGCCCCATCACTGCACCCTCACTTATCCTCCACCCTCAACACTTAACAAGACGACCACTCACACCCCTGTTGCCAGATGGCTGAAAACACACACTCCTCTGAACACCCAGGTAAGTTTATCAAGTGGCTTCAAAATGCAAACACATTAGAAACATGCTGGGTGCTGCCTGGGTAATGAGGGGCGGGCAGACGCGCACCGCAGGACCACGACACGACTGTGAACGCAATCAGGGAATGACCGATCCTACCAAGAGCCTGTGAAAACACCTGGTGGGGTGGCAGGTGCACCCGGGTGTGGGGCAAGGGCTGGCTGAGCATCTCTGTCTCACGTGGGAGACGCTGACTACACACTGATTTCACTCCAAATCATTGACCTCAACTGACCTTCCCAATTTTATTCTCTGCTATTTTTTTATGAGGCGGAGGTAATTAGGTTTATTTATTTTATTTATATTTGGAGGAGGTAGTTGGGATTGAACCCAGGACCTCATGCGTGCCAGGCATGGGCTCTACCACTGAGCTATATACCCTCCCCTCATTCTTCACTAATTTTGAACACGCAAAATAATTGTCTCTCCAGCTAACTACTAAAGGCCTCGTTAAAAATATCATAATATGGAAGAGCTTAAGTGTGGAATAGACCAAACCAGAGGCCAAAGCTTAAACTCCATCTCACCCCTGAATCATCAGCAAGCGGTAAAATCAGGAGCGGGGGGGACTGACCGAGAAGGAAGCCTGGCCCAACAGGGTGGATGTTCACTCCTTCTCATGAACTCAACATACGCAGGCGATGAGAAAGGACTGACCGGGCAGGAGGGAGGAGCTGACTTTGGCGATGAATTATTAAAGGCGAGAAGCACGTCTTCTCAAAACATGATTATTTCAAGAGAGGATGGTGGTACATTCAGAGGCGTTTTCACCAGCGTGTTTTTGTGCCCCATCCTGAGCAAACCTTCACTGGACATGCACCCCAGGTGCGGTTATTTCTAAAATGTGAACGGTGAATGGAGCCTGAGAAACCACGGTCAGTGTCACCAGCAGGCACCGGATACTCTCAGTATCAGCTGACGTTTGGTGGGTGTGTACAGCACAGATCACACTGTCTGAATGACTTTTTCCTGCTGTTAAGGGAGGGGACAGGAAGCCTGCCCCTTTCCCTTAATAACAGGTTCTTAGCTGTTAGCGCCAGGACGTAAAGTACAAAGGGAAATTAACTTCCATGATCAATATTTGTTAAGAAAAATACTCCTTAATTGAGTTAGAATGAAAGTAAATGTGCAAACTGCTCTTCAAGATAACTGTCTTGATAAAGCTCCTTGCAAGTACAATGTGAAGCAGAAAACCTGTTAGCTATTTTGTTTCTTCTTTATTCACGAGGGTCAGGTGCTCTTATGGGGTGGAAGTCGGGGAGGGGGAAATCTGGACTAGTAATATCTCGATGAAGTTGCAAAAACAAAAGAAAACAAATCCATTCAGTTGAACATTGTGAGCTGACGTCTGACTCCTTAGGTGAAGGCAATGACAGGGCAGCTGTACACATCTGGCTAGGGTTTACGGGACGATCTTACACTAATCTAATCAACAGCTCTCGAATGCTCCAGTTGCCAGGTGAGAAAGGTGGATTTCTTTTTTCCGGTCTTGTCGAGAGTCAAGTATTGATGTTAACAAACCCTAATGCTACGGGCTTGACTCCATGAAATCTGAGGTTCCTTTAGAATCACCTTGAAAATTCACTAGGAGCAGTTCCTGTGAAACTCAACCAGTCCGACCTCCGTCCGCCTGGACCTCCTCTGAACAGGCTGGGCCTTTCTTCTCCTAATGATCAGCCACCCAGCGTCCTCCTCAAATGTCTTCCAAGTGTTTCCTACCCCTTGCATTTTCCTTGCTTCTTTCTTTTTTCCTGTGGATGCTGACTCCCAAGTTCCCCTCTACTAAATTATGCTCTATTAGTTCTACAGCCCGAAGAACTCAGAGCTGAAGCATTATTTCTAACCTTATTTTGTATTCCTAGCATGTGCTGTAACCTGTTTTGAGTTTTATTTGCAGCCGAGATGCTGACACAGCTCCAATTTTGTTTTGATATTTTGATTAGGTGGGAGGGCTCATGACTGTGGGTACCAGGGTAGGGAAGAAAAGTCATTTTAAAAAGGCACAATGTACACCTCTGTTAAGGGGCTTTTTGTTTCTGAATGCTGCCCATTAATATTCTAAAAACTACAAACATCCAAAAAATACATTACTTATTTTCTTGGAGAAAAAAGATGTTAACAAAAATTGGAGTGGCTTGATATTATTTTCCTCTCATGCTTCTTATGTCATATCGATTATATCTGATTTCCCTTTTTCTTGACTGTCCAGCACAGGCAGGTGTAGAAAGCCCAGAATCCAGGGGTTTGTAAGAAAGGACATTTTCAAAGCCCAGTGCAGCTCTACACTAACCCGTCTTTCTAGGGACAACTGCTTCACTGATGACATTGTTGAATTCATGGTTCCTGTCTCATAACCAGGCAATTCATGCATTTCTCCTACAGGGAACCCCTTAGATGGGGCATGAGATTTCCCTTGAGCTTCCCCATAAAGGAAAATATATGATGAGTGAGGTTTTGTAATACCTCCATTCTTTCTATTGGGTTTTTACACTTCTTTTTGGAAGAGATTTATCTTCGTGGGGGCAATGCTACTCCAAAACCTTCAAAAGTTCCATATTTAGAGCAACTGATACAGGATACCAGTTACATCTGAATTTCAGGTGGACAATGAATAATTTTTCTGTAAGGATGTCTCATGCAATATTTGATATCAAAATCAATATCAAAAAATTCTTTGTTTACCTGAAATCCAATCTAATTAGACGTTCTGTTTTGTTCTGTGTTTTTTCTAAATCTGGCAACCCTGTCTGCAATGTGTAAGAGGACAGGCCTCAACTCTTAAACTAGGACTTCTGGGTCCTCAAGACGCCAATTCTGAACCTTTTCTCTCTGACTTTTTTCCCTCCTACATCCAACATTTTCTCTCTCCTCCAATACTGTGTGCCATTTACCAGTCTCTGAGTTTGGGTCATTTTCCCATCTGGAGAGTCTCCTTCCTTTGTTGTCCCTGGATCACTCAACCGTGCCTCCTCCAGGAAGCCTTTCCGGAATGCCCAGCCAAAAGTAACCTCGTGACTCATTTAGATCAGCGAGCTCTTTCTCTTTGGATCATTCACTGGTGCTCTCACACATGAGCGAGGAGCCTGGGTTATCATCTCCCCTGTATACTGCACTCTTTCCAGAAGGCACACGCCCTGGCGTGGAAGCGGTCTTACCCTACAGCTCTCTGCGTGCTTCACAGAGTCCAGCCCAAGGCCCTTCACGTGGTTGGTGCTCCCCAGACCCCTGCTGAGTGCAAAGGTCCACTGAGCTCCTCTCTTCTGCAGCTGCCACTTTCCCTCGCTTGGTTCCCTGCACGGAGGGGAAGCTCAGGGCTTCCTCCAGTGTGAGCCTGTGGGCACACGGGAAGCCTCCACACCTGCCTTTAGCCACAGACCTGATTAAAAGTTTCACGGCCCGATCCATTCCTCATGGACATGTGAGTAAATCATGCAAAACTCCGTCTTCTGTGGACAGGGCCTTTAAGCCCACCTGCTCCCACGATACGTACGCATCATCTTGAAAAACATAGGTATCATGGTGTCTGGAGTGCATTTGGTGATGAGGGTGAGAACAGAAAATAAACTTCTCTAAAGTGTAGACCGTTTAAACTGGATGTTTGGGTTTTTCATGAGGATTTCAGGGCCAATGCCAGCGTCAAATCTTCAGTCATGATTGATGGGATGGGACTTAAAAATGACACAGCTGGAGAGAAACCCAGTTGGAGTGTAAGTGTCAGGACTCTGGCCACACTAGGGTCCTTCGTCACGTGCCTGGGAATTTACATTCAAACTATGTCTTGTGATGGTCTGGACTTAGAAATATGCAGAAAAGGAAATTCTAGGAAGAACACAACAGTGGCAGTGGCTCTAGCTTTCTTTGAAAACAGCTTTAAGTCGTTTTCATTTTTCCATTTTGCTTTCCCTCTTATTCATATTGGTCTCCACACCTCGTGTGAGCCGTTGATCAGCTCATGAATCAGGGTTTTCAGAGCAAGGCAGCCTGGCAAGAGGTGTTCCGTACACCTTGCTAGGACTTGCTTTCCTTCCTGCTCTTGTCGCATCGCCGTAAAGACCGCGGGGCTTTCGTTTACCTGGAAGCCCTGACATCAGGCTGAGCCACCCAGGATGCCTGTGCGAGCCAGGACTGCCCAGCGCCCCTGCAAAACCTCATGTAGCCGCTGGACCGTTTGTCTGCTGTGGTTCCTCCTCCCCACACCCACATTCCAGGCTCAATTAGTGGAAACCCAGTCTTACATCCACACCACAGCAGCACATTAAAATGTCTTCGATTAAGCCCTGGATTAGCATGGGCCCCGACTTTATCTTAATTGCCGATTAAGATTAATCCCTCCAGGGAGTTTTCCAAAGCTGCTTTATTACCATGGGGTGAATCATGACATATTTTGGGTCACAAGTGCCATTTAGCTTCCTTGGGCCGAAATGGGAGATCCAGACTCTCCCAGCCTGGAAGGAAAAGGCTCTTCATTGCTCTCTGAAAACCACCCCGGCAGCTCATTTGCACCCGGAGTTTCAGGGGGAAGGAAGCCTTGATCCATGGTGACAAGTCTACGGAAGCTGCAGCCCAGAAAGTGACAGGCTTTCAGATGGGCTCTTGGCTTTAAATATCTGTGGCGAATTTTAACCTGAAAAATGATCTTCTTGATACACTCAGTGTTGGCCTTATTATTCATAGTGATTTGCTTTAACGTTCCCCCCCCACCTCTCTTTTTGTCTTTCTAAATGGATATACACAATTTGTTTTCTGGACTGTCTGAGGATAAAGCTATAAAGACTTCAGTGTGTGTTTCCTAAGAGCAGGAATATTCACTTACATAACACAGTTCTCAACCTCATTACTTCTATCTATTTTATCAATTTACTTTTGAAATCTGCTTGACTAAATAATCCCCTGGGTATCTGTCAAGATCTAGTTACAAAAGAGAGGTGGAAATCAAGAGGAAGAAATGATGTTTTCACTAGAGGGTGTAAGACAGCTCTTTATCTTGAAGAAAGAGAAATAACCTGAAGAGTACACCGTGTCTGCAGAGTCCAGACCAACTCAGGAACTCGGGCTTTCTGCTTTTCTGTCCCGGGGGAGCCCCGCAGACAGCCGTGTGCAGAGCCCCGGGCTCACGGGCGCACCTCAGGGCTGGGCGGTGCCGGGCAGAGGCGGGCGGAGCGGCTACAATCTTCCCCCCACCTCCATTGCCTCTGTCTTTTGAAACAAACAAACAAAAAAGCCATTGCTAACAAGCATTTCAAAACTGGTCGAGAAGGAGCAAATGTAGTTAAATAAAAGGCCAAAAAGGCCAACTTCTGGCCATTGTATGGATAAGGCCAGGTCAGTCTTGACTCTGCAAACATTCAGAGCCGTCCGTCCCGTCACACTTGACGCTACCCTCCCCAGCTGCGGAGGCCTCCCCAGCGCAGAGGCCAAGAGGTCCTGCTTTTTTTTTTTTTTTTTTTTTTTAGGGGTGTGCTCAGCATTTATGTGATGTGTAGTGAAGACTTGACGTTAGCTGTACCTATTTCATTGGAATACATCTTTTCTCTCAGGTTCTAATTGCTTACGAAATATTGTGTCGCTATCCGGGGAGGCATCAGACCCCTAAGGTGGGACACAGCTGAAAGCCACTTTCATGACAAGTGTGTGCCTCTGGACTGACTCAGATTTGAGGAACTGGCTGGTGCCCACAGCCTGGGCTTCTGGAGATTTCCTAAGAGGGCAGTTCCCTGCTTTATACCCTGGGACACCTGCCGCTGATACTGCTCTGGATGGATTAGCTTTTATCAGAGTACCTGGGTCAGGTGAGCCTGTACCGTGGTTACCAAGGTCAAAATCAGCCTTCATGTTCCTCGCCCACTGCGCTGCCCCATTTCACGATGTCTTCATCTGAGAACGTCTTCCTCTAAGAGCCATGACCGGGAAACAGCTTAGGTCAGAGAAATCTGGCCAAAAGATCTTGGAAGGATCACGGAAGCCCAGCCTCCCCTTTGCAGCCCCCACCAGACACACTCTAAAGAACCCCCCTTACATGGCTGTTGGTATTCCTGTGTTTACTCGTAGAGCTTCCTAGAAAAGAGAAAGCCCCTCTCTCATTTCCCTACCGTGCTTGCTGCCCCCAGGAGCCACCAGTCTCAGTAGCACTTGTGACTCCAGAAGGATGTCCCCATATTGAGGTCATTCTGATGTCTCACGGTCGTCACCTTCCTTTACACTGCTGTCCTGAGATGCACCACGTCTATCACGCGTATTTCTGAGTGGACAGCAGTCATTTACGGTCTCCAAGCATTCTCGTCCGCCCCCTCCCGCGGCGATCTTATTTTCATCATGAAGCAGAGCATAGGAATTGAGGACGAAAGCGCTCTCTTTTGTTAAACCCACATTCTAACCATGTTCCTTAGATTCTATTACAAAACAACCATTGGCTTTAACTGGAAACTTGAAAATTTAGGGTAATTGTAGTATCAATTCATGATTACTCAACACATTTCCTCAACTTCCTTTGTGACTGATACTTTGAGTTTATTACGGTAACCTGCTCTGAATAAAGTGTGTTGTCCTGGAACAGTGGGGTCTCAGACACCCCACACCTCCAAGGTTTCCCACCTATGAATCACATGGCTGCCAAAACATCTTTGCCCTCTTCCTTCCTCTTTCAACTCTTCTCTCTGAAGTTCCTTCCACTTGTACTGGGCTTCCTGGCTCTGCCTTCAGCATCAGTAGTAACGTGACTCTCAACGAATGGGATTTCCACATTATTCTGGTCCAAGCTGCAAATGATTAGATTCCCTACCGAGCCCCGATGGCAGAATTACTAGGCTTTGACTTGATGGGACTGACTTCATTAATAGAATTCTCTCTTCAGTTGTTTGACTATGTTAATGTTGCTAGAAGGGAAAAAAAAACCCTGATTTTCTTACATGTAAGCTGTTTTCACATTTGCATGGGGGGTTCTCCTGAACAGATCTGCAGTTTTCTTCCTATGGAGACATTACAAGTTTGTTTTTCTCCTATGAAAACTAATATCTTGCTAGGCACTCTGCCAGGAGTATGCAGATTTAGTTCTGATAAAAACTCAAGGATATTTCTGGCTGAAGCTCTAAGACCTCTTTTCTTTCTTTCCCTCTGTTTTTCATCCCTCTCTTATTAGCCCCACTCAAGGCACGTGCACACGCACACGCACACGCGTGCGTCTGCACACACACACACTTCATTTGTGCCCACCTCGGAACAGATCTGCATCCACATGTTCCCTGGGGGGAGACAATGGTCTCTTTTCCTATTAATGAACAGTATGTTGTTGCAGATTCATGGAGGGCTTAATTTAATAAACATGGAACGATGAATATGCTTATGGGACAGCAAACCTCTTTAGGTTTAAAATTACTGACACAGTAGAATGATCTCATGCAGCACCCGCGTCCTTTCACGGCTGGGTCGTTCTGGAATAGAGTGCGGCAGGGAAACGTCCCCGGCTCTGGGCTTTGACACCTACCCTTTGACTCCGTCTCCTCCATCCCTATGTGCCAGGGGAGGTGGCCGATCTGCAGATGTCAGCGATGCCTGTGTGTGAACTAGCTCAGCCTCGAATTCTGTGGCTTAGTCCTTATTGGTAACTCGACGGGAACCTGAAACTTCGTTGAAGGGGAAGGTGTTCTGCTGGCTCAGTGAGAACTGAGTTGAGCACGCAGGACACTGTGATCATCGACTGGCTTGAGGTGAAGGCACTCGTGGCCAGTGGGCGGAAGCGGCCCCTCCCACGCCCCTGCCATTTTCCATGGATGCCCTGCAGACTGCCTCCTCCGCACTTCCAATCCCACACTTTCCACAAAAGAAAAGAAAAAGACCACAGTAAGAGAGTAAGAATCAGATTCAGCTGATAAATTAGGCAGTTGACTTTGCAGTATGATTTAATAGGGACTGGCTCCTAAACAGCTCCCTCACTGGCCAGGCCCTAGGCCTGACTCTCCAGTCCTCCTGTGAGTTAGGAGAATCCTCACTGCTGACACCCTGAATTCTCCCATCCTGAACCCACAGCAGACATTGCTAATCCATCACTGACCTCTCTCCCATTTCCCATACTCTCAAGCAGTCACAACCAATCCACTGGAGTTGACATGGAAGCTGAATCCTATTTACCTTCCTGGCTTAAGGCATTGAATACGCCTAGACTTCAGGGGTTTGAATCCTAGCTTTACTACTTAAAAGCAGTGTGACTTTGGGAACTTAACTCTGTGCCTCAGTTTCATTAACTGTAAAATGAGGCTAATTAGAGTTTCTTTCTGAGTATTAAATGATGGCTAGTATTACAAAATGCTGAGAACATTACCTGACCCACTGCAAAAAGGGTGTTTGTGTTTGCTTTTATTTTCATTGTTCAAATGCAAATGTCACTCATGAGGGATGTGTTACAGTGCGTTACCCACTTCCCCTTCACCTTAAATGAGTCTGGCAGATGGCTAGGTAATCTCCTAGCAAGGTCTTCAGGAGGAGGGAAATGGAGCAGGGTAACTGTGTCCAGGTCTTTGGAGACGCCAAAGGCCGCCAGGCAAGGAGAGGAAAGGCTGAGAAGCTAGGAGCACCAGCTGAGAGCTGAGTGCTGGGGAGAAAGAAAGAAGGGAGCATCAAATGCTTCACAGCCCGGCTTTACTGAAATACATGTGCTCTCTCTGCCCCTCTTTAAACCACACTGAGACAGCAGAGCACAGATCCCCAGCCCAAAGGGTTGCAATCAAGCCATGGATGCAAAAGGCAGAGACAAGGTCTGGGGTTCTCAGAGTCCGGGGGTCGAGATCTGGCTGGGGGAGCAGAGGCATTATAAGAAGTCTTTGAACCATCATCTGCACCAACCACTGTCTAGAAACTGCATCAAGAACGGTGCGATCACTGTCCCTGGATTGATGTCCTCCTATTCTGGAAGCCCTGTTTAAACCTGCAAGCACCTCCCCTTACCTGTTCTGCCCTCCCCTCCTTCCCTCAGCTCGTGTCACTTTCTAACACACTCCATAATTTACCTATTCCTTATATTCATTGCTAATTGCTTTCTCCCTGCAGGAATAGAGGCAATTCAAAGGCATGGATATCAGTTTGTGTTTTCTGATATATTCCCAGTACCTAGATCTGTGTCTACTCAATAGTAGGTGGTAAATAAATATTTACTCCATAAATAAATGAATAAATGTTGTTAGTTCTGAAATGCAGTTCTCATGCTCTAAAACACTGAAGACCCTTAAAGACAGTAGCAAAAACAAAACCAAATAACACCAATTATAAATATTTGCACAGTTCAGTCCCCTCTAACAAAGTACACTCCAGTGACTTAAGTGAAAAGCTGAAAACACAAACAAACCCAGAACTTTAGCTCAGAACTTTATGCTCGTGTTTCCTAATAAACTAATAAACACAGACGTATCTCCTTCTTTACAAGGAGACGCCTCATGGTATCATGGAAAATTCACTAGCCTGGATACAGCAGGACCGTGGTTGAGGACCTCACTTGGCACAAACCAGCTGTGCGACCTCAGGCAAGTCACCTTTGCTCTCCGAGCCTCAGTTTCTCCATCCAAGTCTAGCTTGATTCAGCTCAAGTACTTAGTGAGTGTCCACCTCTCTGCCTCTAGCCCTAAGACGGATGGCACAACCTAACCTACTATCTAAATCTGATCACTGGTGGGTGAGAAATTAAAGCTGCACCCCCTCGCTCCCTCGCTGTGGGCAGCAGCCCCAAGAGGATTAGGCCTTCGTGCAGACATCCTCACTCAGCAGGGCAGGCATGTACTCCGAGAGGCCGGGTGCTGGCAGCCCTGGGGGGGCCGAGTCCAGGCGCTCACCTCTTATAGCCACTTTGGAGACCAGAGCATCAAACAGTCATCTCTCCAGCACTGGGGGTGAGTGCAACACCGGAAGCCAAGGCACGAACTGAACTGCTGAGCCAGGGCTCGCAAATGCTCTTTCCAAAGGCCCACAAAGCATCGCAACAACGAGGGTGGGTGACCGCCTCCTCCCAAACGCACACCTGTTAGGGTCTCGGTGCTCTCTCGCATCCTTGAATATTGAACCCGGAAACATAAATTGACTTTCTGTTTAATCCAATAGTCAATACGAGCTGCTGTTGCGTAGATCTTATTGACTGAGAACTCGAGCCGTAGCCTTCGGCAAGAAAAGGCTAACGCGACAGCGCAGGCCTGGCGCAGACACACATCGCAGGCGGCTGGAAGAAGGAATCAGCCCGGACTGTGTTTGGTGGGAGCGGTCAGCGCTCAGGGATCGATGCGGCTAATAATTTTTGATCTGGCTTGCTGAAGAGCTGAGCACAGGCTTGTTATCTCTACGGTTTATGAAGGCCCTCTAATGGGATACAGTTATTATGATTTTTTTTTCCCACACTCAAGGACCCGTCTTTCTCCCCCTGTTCAAAGAGAAGGGTTAAACACACCGAACTCCAAAGAGCCACTGCCCTTTAACGAGCTCTCTGCTACGCGTTACTTTGGCGTCAAACCTAACCCCGTAGCGCAGCCCAATTACCAGGTTGCAGACCAGTGTCGACGTCTCACTGCTGAGTGACAGTAAGATAAAGCAGAAGAGCTGGAAATTAAATTATATTGAGTATGCTCTAATGCCTTATATGCAAACCCTCTGCCTGGCAGACTCTCTGTTCGGATTCCTCAGGGACTTAATGATGGCAGAGGGGTCGAAAAGTAAATTTCTGAGAACCAACTCCTTTTACCAAAGACTAAAATCGTTCCCCGCCTTCCCATTTCTCAGTTAGAAGAACTGCCTCCTGCTTCTTCACATGGAAGCCGGCTACTCTTCCTTTTGCTTCAGGATCCCTTCAGAGCAATACAAAGAACACAATGTCTAATGGTTCAGGGCAGCCGTTTTCAGGGCATCGGCATTAATTTCATTGCCTTCTATCTCCCCTCTGAGGGGTGTGGCAAACTGTCAAGTTTGCTTTGAGTTTCAGGTTTGGACACACCCCAGAACTCAAAGTAAAAATGATACAGGTTTAATAACAACTTCGAGGGAATCCTTTTCAAGTTCAAAGTGGACAGTAAACATTAATTAATCAATTCCCCCTCTCATCACCGTGTGAGGTTCAAACCAGCCCCATTTTATAGATGAGAACATTTAGATAGGGAGCATGAATGACTGTTCCCAGCCCAGGTGGACTTTAGTCGGTGAAGGGATGAGTAATTTGAATTCCCGTGTGTAGTACGGGTCTGTGAAACTTTTCTTATTCACAGAAGTTGATGAAAACCCTGACCCCGGATCAGGCATCTCAGCCTAGCTTAGCCGTTTTAATGCATTCGTCAGACCAGCATCTCTCATTCCGCTCAGTATGGCTACTGCCTACTTCTGGCCTCAGTTTTCTGGCCAGAAGGGATTGCCTTCCTCCAACACAACTCAAAGAAACTCAGATCAAAGGCTCACCAGTAGGTCACTTAAATGCCAAAGCCTGTCCAACATCTCCCTCTAACAAGACTCCCCGAGAGTTACTAGCCTAGCTCTGCTGTGGAAGTTGTGTTCCACCCAAGCTGCTCACCTCCCCTTGTTCCTGCAGCCTCGGGAGACGTAAGACTGTAGCTGGCTTGTGTAAGGGGAAAGCTGTTTGGCACAAGCAGATAGATAGATAGATAGACAGACAGACAGACAGACAGACAGACAGACAAACAGGTCAACACCATTTATATCCTTTCACTATACGAACCTTTGGCTCATCTTTGTAATCCACATGTCTTTTACAAAGACCAAGCTGGTGGTCACTTTGTGGGAAACTGTACAAGGATTTTCTCAAGACAGTCCTGGCTGGCTGAGCTTCTGATGACCTGGAAATGGTTCTACATTTTTCTCCACGAATTATCTTAAACCGATGAGCACTGATATTCTTTCTAGTGACTAAAACGTTGTGAAATGGTTCTCTGAGACCCGTGAGGAATTATCTTTCCAGTTCATAAGCACCAAGGAGTTTTGCCTCAGTTCAGAGGGTGGTGATAGGAAGATTTCAGCTTTCCCTCATCAAAAACACGTGGATACATATTTTCCAAAGCACTTGGGGGTTTCCAGCAAATCTTGATACATCTCACGAAAAGTACCTTCAGAAGCAACCGCAGTCTTCCTTCACAGAGCACACATGAAACACGTCTGTTCCGTGGGGAGACGGGAGGAGGAAGACTTTAAGCTGAGCCATAGTGCATATGGGAATTTAAGGAAAAACAGAGGCAGAGACGGTTCTTTGCTGCCATGCTGGGAGTGGAAAAGTTTAGCCTAGTGGATCTCAACCCTGGCTGTTTATCGGAACCATCTGGAGAACTTTTGAAAACTCTCATGTCTATTTCAGTCCTACTGAACTTGCTTCTCCAGCAGGAGGACGAGACAGGGGTATTTTTTTGTTTTAATCTTCAAGGTCTTTATTTCTTGTAAATGTAGCCATGTTTCACTGGTTTGTCATTACTAGAAGATTTAGCCATGCTTAACTTTCAAAATACTTTTTTGTCACCACTATGAGTTGTTCTTACATTGCTCTATTATAGTTCTCAGGTACAGGACAATTTCTTTTATTTTCTAAATTGAAGTATATCAGCGGTGGTCACAGTCGTCTTCTGAGGCACCGCCCTCTCCTAAGCTCTCAGACCTGTCTCACTGAGTGAGGGCTTCCTCTCTGCCGTGTCATGCTGCCTAAAGCCCTGGCGCCTCCTCTTAGGAGAAGGCAGCCAGGTGGTGCTTGCTTGCTCCGCTCCGGGGATGTGTGCCACAGGCTGCCGCCCCGGCAGGAGACCTTCCTGGAGCAGCCCCAGGCTGTGCCGCCAGGGGCTTGATTCCCAAATGCATACAGGCACCCATTAGAAGCGGGTATTTTAAAAAAGCTGCACCTGTTATAACAGTGTGCAGACAAGTCCGGGGACCACTGGGCTGGTCAAGGGACCACAGAGTGGATCGCCTACGTGTAAGTTATATTGCCTGTCAGGGAACATACAAGAGGGACATTCCTTTAAAAAGAATCGGGCAGCCACTTACATGTGGAATCTAAAAAAATAATATAAATGAATCTATATACAAAACAGAAAGAGACTAACAGGCATAGAAGACAAACTTATGGTTACCGAAGAGGAAAGGGGGTGGGGGAGGGCCAAATTAGGAGGATGAGATTAAGAGATACAAACCTCTATAAACAAAATAGATCAGTGACAAGGATTTACTGTAGAGCACAGGGAACTACATTCAATATCTTGTAATAACCTATAATGGAAAATAATCTGAAAAAAATGACTGCATCACTATGCTGTACCCCCGAAGTTAACACTGTATTGTAAATCATCTACACTTCGACAAAGAAAGAAAAAAAAAATAAGACAATAATAACAGTAACAAAAGAGAATCCGGCAGGGGCTTCCTGGGTAACTGCTTCTAATTAGTATCATCGTTCAATTAGTCACTTAGTTTTGTTTGATGTTTTATGCGAGAAACTGTTTTAGAACAAGAAATCCTTCATTCTTGCTTTCATTCAAATGGACTCGAAAGAAGCAATTTCCTTGACGGGCCCATGCAGAATTAGGGATTATATTACTGACTCCAAAATAGCTTAAAATGAAGAAGTATTTAACAGAACAAAATGAAGGAAGCCGCACACTGCCTCATCTGGGGTCCGTGGGGCCCAGCTTTCTCACAGAGCTTGCATCCACACAGCTACACACATGAGGGTTCACTGCGTGTTGAGAAAAGTGACTGAATCTAGCAGGACTGGAATGAAGCAGATAAAGGCCCTACACGTTAGGGTCACCCAGTCTATTAAGGGAGGGGATAAGAAAAAATAAAAAGTGCTATGATAAAAGGTGGTTTTTATTTGCCTCTTCCTATGGGTCACGTAATCTTTCAAGTTCCCTATCTCATTTCATCCTCACAACAGCCTTATTAGGTGGGTTCTATTATTATACCCATTTTCCAGATGAGGAACCTGAGTCTTAGAAGCCTTAAGTAAGTTCTCAAGGGTCACAAAGCCTGTAGGGAGGAGATCTTGGTCTTGCCAACTCAGCAGGCCAACTTTGTATCCCCATCTTATTCTGCTTCTTAAGCGCACAGAAGGTATGTGGGGGCTTGGGCAGATGGGGTGCTCGCTGGGCTGGCTGTGCTGGGCTGGAGTAGGGAGAGCTAAGCACATCCTTTTCTCTCATGACAGCGCTGCTCCACATCAGAGCAAATTCAGCATCCTGGGTGCCTGCAGCTTTCAAAATCCGTGTTAAGGTATCCCCTTCCCCTTGAACTTGCCCGTGCACGCAGCCCTGGCAGCCTGACGGTCAGCAGTGCCTTTGTGGCTACTCTTTCTTGATGGGGGAGAAACCATAACCAGCCTGGAGGCCCTGTGGCGGGGCCCCATGTGGGACCCGAGAGCCATTTATTTCAGGACTCTGCCTGGCCTGCTTACCCGTGTTTCTGCAGCACAGAGTGCCTGGCCAGCCCACGGAGTTAGGTGCAGCTGATCTGGAACTCGAAGTCATCTATTTATCCCCTAACCACACCGCTGGCTGGCAAGTGCAGGGGAGGCAGCGCACGCCCCGCCGCGGGTCAGTGAGCCCAGCTCCCCGGCTCCGTACCGTGGCTGCGGCGTCCAGCCCCAGTTATATAACCACTGGGCTGAGTGCCTCCCTGGAGAGGGAGATGCGGCGGGGGAGCAGGAAAGGCATCTATTAGCGTAATGTTAAGAAAACAGACTTTGAAACCTTCCAGAGACTTGAGAGTTTGGAACCGTGGTTTCCCGTTCCGTTTCTTTCCCAGTGAATCCCACCATCTCCGAGTCCCGCGCATGCGAGCCCAGGCGGCTGTGGGTGGGGAGGCTGGCACACCGACCTGGGTGCGGAGCTCTCACGCGGTGAGTTCATTTAGCCCTAAAGTACGCCCGGCAGTACCACTGTTTTCAGTAGACTGACCCTGACGCTGAAAACCACGTGGAAATTAATGCACCGTTACAGCTAAGGAAGTGAACTTTGTCCTAAGCTGTGCATTCTTTTGCTTCTAAAGTCTTAGCGTGGACCACTTGGAAAGACTGAAAGACATGAGGATGCATGGTCTTCCAGAAGCTTCTTAGAACTCTTCAATAAGGACAAGAGAGTAAACAAACAAGGACCCACTTGGGCTGTTTATTTTGGGGGCAGGTCTGTTTCTTTGGCCCTCAAGAGTTACAACCATCTATTTTTTTTTCAATTGGAAAGGTGGTCATGGGCTAAGCAGTCACTCCATATCACAGAGATCAATTCCAGTTTTTTTAATAGACACCCATCCCCGGCTGTAACCTGCCCTCCAGCTGTGAGATGTGCAGCTTCCCCCCCGCCCTCCCGGCACCCACATGTGGCCTCAAAACATTCTTAATGCACAGGACTTGATACAGGGACATGTGGGGAAAAGCTCATCCCTGCTAGTAATAAAAAATGCAAATGAAAGCAACTTTGGAAAGGTAGCATTCTAGCCTTGCTAAATAATACCCTAACGCTGGTCAGGCTGCCGTGGAACTGACAGACCCAAACGCTCTAGGCACCCAGTTAAATCAGCATAATTCTCCCCGAACGACATAAGGCAATGTGTAACAAGAGCCATAAAGATGCACTTACTCTGACCCAGTAATCCTTCTGCTGGGAATGTCTACTAAAGGAATAATCTGACAGAAGCAAAAAGCTACCCAAACTGTAGGGCTGTCCCCCATGATCCAATCTAATCACGCACGCACACACAATTCCAGAAGGAGCCTAACGTTCAGTAATTGGGGATGGCTGACCACATTACGGGACAATGGAATATTATGCAACTATTCAAATCCAAAAGGCACGAGGGGAAAATTTAAGACTTAATATCACTAGGATGACAGGATATACTTGAATGTTTTTCTTTATCATATTTTAATATGTAAAAGAAATGACAAGCATTATAGAGAACGCAGTAGGAGGCCCATTGGACAATTACTTTCCTGTCCAGATCATCTGTACAAAGGAGCTTTTATTAAGGATCTCCCAAATGAAAATAATGAAATACAGAGGGTCACCACGATCAGGCTGGATATGGGGAGAAGGTTTAACACGGCATCCTTGACTCTCTAGTCTAAGTCGGGTCCTTGGACTTTGAGTCTCACCCTTGCAGAGGACCTTGTTCACTTGTTCCAAATAAGGTGACTTTGAAAGATGCTAAAATGGGGCCACGCTCGCCCCACATCAGCCATATGACCTCACGTTTACTCAGGTCCCACCCCACAGGGAGCCCAGGAAAACCCTCAATGCCAGGGTTTTGGAACCTTCAGATGGACAATCTGTCTTTTATCCATCCTGCAATTAAGGAAACTCAGGTCCATGTGACTGATCATCGTGAAAAGACGGGCAAAGTAAATCTCTATACATGCTAATCAACGGGTCCCACTACTGGTTTAACTCAGTGGTTTCTAGTCAAACCAAGCACACCATCCCTTTGCTAGACACCAGCAGCTTCCCCCTGCCTGCCAGCAGATAGTGTGGGCAGCTCTGTGTTCAATTGGGGAAAAAAGTTTTCATGAAGTTAAATATATTCCAAGTAAAAAAATCTAGCCTTACTCTAAGATAATGTCCTTTCTAGTTTTTGGGTGTTAAAACTCCATCTTTTGGGGGGAAAGATGGTGAATACAGACAGGAAGGTTTTTGGTTATTGTTCCTGCTATTCCTTTGCAATAAACCACAGGAATTTTATATTGGTCCCCAAAGTGCTAGTGAAATCAAACTGCTTCATGACACACATTGACCTTGGACTCCCAAGCAGCAGGGAGATGGAGATTCCAGGCATCCTCACTGGGCCACACCTAACAGTCTGGAGAAAAGTTGTGGTCCTGTTGACTCTTCAAAATGTGCTGCACAATTGTTACAGAGCTTTGCTTCCATCTCTGCATGTGTCTGTCTGCCCTTCCGGGCTGTGAGCATCTTTGCCCGGGAGCCACTGCCGTGTGTTCTCGGTGACAAACACAGCACTGGGTATACTGCTGTTAAGCTATACTCTGTAACTGGACAAACAGCTGAAGACCAGCTGTGGAATTGAGGAGGAAGCTTTCAACATGGGTTCAGAAGACCTGATCAGAACTCTGGTCCTGCCACTTAACAGCACTAGGACTGAGCAGTTACTTGCCTTCTCCGGTTCCCATGGTGCGGAAACTCTTCCCACACCCTCCACCGGCATCCCAGCTGTGTCACTGTGTACTGATCACGAGAAAGTGCCTGCATGTGCGTCCATTTCATTTTACTCTCTCAGCGGCTGGATGGCCCGACTAGATGCTTCTCACATTTCCACGTCATCCTTGCATCAGCCCTGGCCAGAGGGGATTCCACAGCAAAAGGCCGGACCCTCCCACCCGCCGGGGGAGGTGGAGGGTCAGAGGCGCCCGTCAGCGAGCTCCAGTGAGAGACAAAATCAAATACAAGCAGCATCCGCTCACACTGACTCATGATCATTGTTTGACAAGATAACCTGCACCTGCTTGTACATTCATTACAGAGCTTCTGAAATGATTCTTCTTTGTCTGCGTGAACATAGGAATTTTTAATGAACAGTTTCAATGTCTGGTTTTACGCACTTGAAACTTAAACATCAATGAGCATCCTTCTAATGGGCTTGATCCATACCCTCAGTTGGTCTATTGGAGACTCCAGCAGGGGAACGTGTCTGGGCTTGAAACGCGTGTGCTTTCTTCCTGAAGTCAATGATGCAAACAAAGAAGAACTTTTAGCTTCCCCTCTCCAGTGATAAATATTTTAAACAAATGGAGAAGGGATTTGAATTTTAACTGCTAAGTGAGGCATGAAGGGGCAAAAAGAGAGCTGTAACTGCCATGTATTATTCTGAACAAATTCATTTGCAAATTATGTTGCATTTGATACAAAGCAACATCAGATGTCCATCCTGTCGTGGCATAGAAAGCTTCCATGAGACCCCTCAGCCACCTCTCCAGCTGCATCTCATGCTGCTTTCTTGTGCTCCTGGGCTCCAGCCTCAGAAGACTTTATCCTGTCCCTGAAACACACATTCTTCATCTCACCGCAGGGCCTTTGCACATGACACTCCCTTTGCCTGGTTCAGTCCTATTGTTTCCGATCACCCCTTCCTCATGGAAGCATTCCTCCCCTTCACGATAGGACAAGTCCCCTATTATACAAGTATCCTTTGTTGGGCTTGTTACTGTTGTTATTTTACACTTATTTGGTTACAACTGGATGAACTCCGTCTGGCCCAGGAGACTGATTACAAGCTCTGCAGAGCAGGGACTGTGCCCATGTCCCCTCCTTGTCTTACCTGCATGGTAAGTGCCCAGTAACTACTGAGGTACTAAATGAATGGAATAAATGGAATCCCTGACAACATCGCCAAAGTCCTTTTTTAATGACTGGCCTTTGCAAAGCACCCTGTGGAACAACTTAATAGTCCTAGGGGCGGGGTTTCAGCAGCTGGAGAGATCATCTTCACACACAAACAACCTCCCTGCAGTGGAGGGTTGGGCTGTACATGGCATCAGTGAATCCAGGTGTGTTCCAGATGGTTCACACCGCTTGGGCCAAGCACAAAGCCTCGATTCCCCACGTGTCAAACGGTGAGAAGATCAGTGTGCCCTTCAGTGAATGGCCAGAGGATAAAGCCAGGAAACAGGAACAAAAATGCCCTGAAAAGGTAGATATTAATAGTACTTTTTACCTACAAGTTACCACCTCCTCAGACACCTCTATAAAGAGTCCTGGGCCTTACTAGGAAAATATGATGGAAGCAACCCTCTTGGGTGAGACGCCTCCTGTGCAGCAGGAGGCGTGGGTCAAGCCGGGGGCACAAGCCAGTGGCAGACGGACAGACAGAGAGGGGGATACGGTAGGGAGCTGGGGAAGTCCACCCTCCCACCACCAGGGCCACCGGGAGGACAGCGGTCAGATGATGGCCCTGAAGAGGGACGCCAAGGAGCTTCGTGGGGGCAGAGGACCAGAGCAAACGAGCAAGGGGGCGGATGCTTCTCAAAAGCAAACCGCCCACCTGCCCTGAGCGCCTTTGTCTCCCTAATGGCTCCTGGGCCCTAGTTCACCTGGGTTTGGCAAACAAACAGGAAGCCTGCTCCTTAGCCGAGGCTCCCCAGACTGGCTCCAGCCCTGACTCAGGGACCGCTCCCTCTGGGGGCCTGAGGGGTGATAACCATTTAGCAACCGCAGGGGCAGAGGTACGGAGCGTCCTGAGTGACCACAGAGAGAATCGTGGCCTTTTCGGAGGATAAAGCGGCCTGGGGACCACTAGGTGGGGTGGGAGCGGGGCTTCATTTTCTGCAGATTTGCAAGACTCCCAGTCTCCAGCTCTCCGAAGGCACCATTGGCCCATTTGACAAGGAGGAGCAGAGGTAAGCGAGTCTACGGCAAGTCACTGAAGGCGGGAAAGGCAGGCGTAGGTTCATCACAGGAGACCTCCCCGGACAAGAGAGAGACGCGCTGGGTAAGCACATGGGCCGATCACACGGAAGGGGAAGGCCCACGTGTCATTCCTCAAGCAGCCGCTTCAACACTTGGGAGCACAGGGACCCTGGCCCAGCTGAGAGACAGATGGGGCAGTTACGGGATTCAGCACCGTGGGAGTCCCTTTCTTATTTGTTTGGAAAGGTTATACTCTCTTCACATGGTAACAGGAATCATAAAGGAGCCACTCAATGTGGCAGTTCCGCACAACATGGTACTCCAACCGTGGTCAGTGCTGAGGATGGATGGCCACACCCGGTCGTCCTTTCTGGGTGTCCCTTTGCAAGGGGTGGAGTGGGGAGAGCTAGGTTCGTGGCTTAGAATCAGTTTGTCTAACAGAGAGACCACTCATCTAACCAAGGGGTACATACAGTTGTTTCTACTGATTCTCCAGTCCTGGACGGAGGACTTACAAAGGCCAGCCCTGTGCTCAGCACTAGGAAAGCAAAGCTGATTAATACAGCATGACTGCTCACCAGGAGCTAGATCCTCATCGGTTAGAAGGGCACATACACCACAATTTTCACCTGCCCCTTGGCACGGCCACTGGTTATAGGCAAGGGGCTACGGGAACCCAGAGGAAGGAGAAACTCTGAGAGAGCCTAGGAAACCGTCCTGAAATAAGGCATTGGCAAAAGACTGGGAATTTACCAGGCATCAGAAAGACCATCCTTCAGTCATTCATTCATAGATATTCAACTGCACTGGGCACCCCACCAGGTGCTGGGGGACAAAACAGCCCCGTCCCTGCCCTCTTGGAGTTCATGGTCTAGTGGAGGTGGGTAAGCACACAGAGAATTAACCATAAATTTGGAAAGTCCTACAAAGGGAAAGTACAAGGTGTCTCAAGAGAGTCCATCTGGGGTGCTGACCTCGTCTGGGAGGCGGGAGACGCTCTGGCGAGGCTGTGATGTTGAGCTGAGATAGGAAGGATGCCCAGCAGCGTATGAGGCCGAGGGGCTGGAAGCACTGGCGGGAAGAGAGATAGGGCAGAGGGAGCCTCACCCGCACTCATTCAACCTGCTGACATTTATGAAGTCCCCATGCATGTTGGCACAGTGCTGAGCACTGTGGTCCCCAAGACAAGCAAGGCATCTCTGACCTCAAGGGGCGTGCAATTTAGTGGGAGAGGCAGATGATTGTAGCAGGACGTGGGTGTGGGAAGCACTTCCCCATGGGAGGGAACAGCACGTGCAAAGACAGGAGAGCAGAGCTCACGACCTCTTAGACTGGGGCTGGGGGTTCCTGGCTCCCCTGAGTGACTGCTGTGTGGGGCACTGTCTGGTGCTTACCTTGCCCTTCCTTGCTTAAGAACAAAACTCCTTTCTCCACCAGTGGCAGGGATGTTGCACCGAGAAGACGCCACCTCAGCAAATGCTGATGAGTGCATTTTGCAAGGAGCTAGAAGTGAACGGCCTGGCTGGGCCTGTGCCTCCCTCCCCTCCTCCCCCGGCAGGATCCACACAGTCATCAGCACCGTGGGGCTGATTGCTTAAAGAGGGCACCCTCCCCGCCGGCCTCAGCCCAGGCGCCCGGCCACACCCACGGCCCATCCTAACCTGCCGTCTGAGGGTCGAGGCCCCCTTCCAGGAGCAAGCCCCCATCCCGCTTAATAACATTTTCCCTCTGCCTGTCTAATTAACTCCGTCACTGTATCTGCAGTCAGATAAAATGCTCATTTCACACCACATTAATTTTTATCAGCTGAACATTAAGCAACACAAAGCTATCTATGCTTGGTTTAATTTACATACTGACAGACCTACAAAGCGTTACCCACAGTGGCTGCGGAGCAAATAAGCAGAACTGGCATCAAACAAGTCTCTTCAGAATGAAATATTGATTTGCAAGGCCGACAGTGAAGAAGGGTCGCAGGGAAGTGGGAGAAGTGAGGGGTAAAAGGGCTATCTTCCCTTGAAGAGCAATGATTGACGTCGTCAACCGAGAAGTCTCCTAAAGGTCAAGCAGAGGGGTCAGCTGGGCTCCAGGATCCGGAGGGCCAGGTGAGCTCTGGGGACGGAGCTCCACCATCCATAGAGCGGCCTGGAAATGGGGAGGCTCTTCACCATCCTGCTACTAGAGGCTTCCCCAACCTAAAGGAAATGCCTTCAAAAACATAAGTGCTTTAATCTTTTTCTCTCTCTCCCTCCCCCTCCCCTCCCATCTTTCTCTCTCTCTCTCTCTCTCTCTCTCACACACACACACACATACACACTATGATAACCTCACCTTTGTAACCCCGTTCAAGCTGTTTCTAAGAAGTATGTTCCTTCCCCTACTTCATGTTCAAGCTCACGCACCACCTCCTCCAGGAAGTCGTCCCTGATTACCTCCCTTCTGCACAAGTATGTTCCCAAAATGCCCAGAAGAAGGTCCACATTGCACCTGCCACAGTGTATTTTAACAATCCACGTCTATGTCTCTTTCTCTCACTGGCTGTAAGCTCTTTGTAGGGGCAGATCTAGGTTTGCGGCAGTGGCTGAAGCTTATTTAAGTTGGGGAGTTGGGGGTGCCTTCCTTAAGAAAAAAGAATGACAACTATCTAACTTTTGCAAATACTCCAAAACATGTAAGCCTGAGAACACATGACGAGGACCCCTCCCAGGGCCTTGGAAGAGACAGGGCCAGTGAGGGATTCTCAAGTTTAATCAGCTTTGACGTGAGTCTCCTTCTTAAGCATAGTTCTTTGCTCACAACAAGCGTCTGATAAATGGAGGCAGCATGAACCGAACGACTGAAGGGGAAGTGAAGACTTCCGAGTACATGGTCTACGATAGGCTCAGCCGAAGAACCTTGGCAAGGGTGTCTCCTCTGGCATCATGGCAGCCCAGAGGACACAGCCAATGTGGGCTGGAGCCAGAACTGATTTCCAAGAAGCATATTTCTCCACCTGAGAACCAATGACCGAAGGCAAATGAAGAGACGCCCCCAGGTGAAGACATGTGGCTCGTACAGCGCAGTCTTCAGACCTGCAGTTTCTCTGGGCAGCCATCATCTCTCCCAGAACCCTGGTTCTCCCACGTTCGTGCGTACCTAAGTCACCTAAATCACTTGCCACACGGCAGGTTCCCTGATCTGGACACCGGAGATGCTAATTTCTGGTACCTGGAGTGGGGTCTGAGAACTCGTATCTCCAACGTGCCCGCCCGTGATTTTTCTCCATCCACTCTCCCACTTTACTGAGATATAACTGGCCTGGAACATCGTAGAAGTTCAAGTTGCACAACATGATAATTTGAGACACAGACCTACTGCAACATTTTTACTACAATAGGGTTAGTTAACGCATATTTCACCTCACATAATTACCATTTTGTTGCTGTTGTTTTGACGAGAACATGGAAGCTCTACTCTCATAGCAATGTTCAAGGATGTAATACAGTGTTGTTAACTATGGTCATATGCCAAGATGCACAGAACTGCAGAAATCTTCCTGCAGGTTTTCTAAGACCACACTTTGAGAAACCTTGACTAAACACAAATGTTAGTGTTGGAAGGAGTAGGTTGGGGGAACCGGGTAGGAGCTGGCTGGGAGCCTTAGCAGGGAACTATATTTCCCTCAGGAAGCTGGACTTGGACTTGAACATGATGTGGCATGATGGTCTGAGGAAGACCCAGGACTGGCAGAGGGTGTGGAAAACGTGTCTAGAACCTGGAGAGTGGAGAAGGCTGTAGATTTACTTTGAAATATCTCCATAAACCCCAGTTTGAGAACAACTCTTGCCCTCCTGTGACTTTCAACCAGCAGACACTTTGCACCAAGTTCCCCCAAAGGAGAGGACCTGCAGAATCCCTTCTCCAACCACAGGGGCCAACACAGGTTGAGTTTTCGGCTTTGCGACACTAAGAATTGTAATAGACAGCCCTGGCTATGTAACACACAACACTCCTGCCGTGGCTGCATGTGGCTCCCCACAAAGAAAATTCTGGGCTGGCTTCAGTTTCACAATCATGCGTGTTGGGGCTTGTAGGAGTCAGGGGTTCTAGCATTATACAGGTAATCTGCTTCCAACACCAACATGACACTCTCTTCTCAGAGATATTGAACCCAGAGGTCCTTCCTTTGGACCAGAAAGCTTACAAAAGCCAGGATTGGCATTTGTTTATTTGGTAGCGTTTAGTGGGAAGAGAATTCAGTAGAAGCTTTTTAAGAAAAGTCTCCCTCATTTAGACTCCAACGTGCATAATACCAACTGTGGACTGAGCCCAGGCCCAAGTCATGGGCTCTGGGTCCCAGGCCTAGTTCGGCCAATATTAAGCTGCATGAACTTGGACAAGTCACTTAACCTCCCTGAGTCTGTTTCCTCATCTGTAACATGGAGTTAATACTAGTTTTGCATCATAGAACTGTGATATTATGCCAAAATGTTTTAAAAAATCTAAATGTAAACATAAGGAGTACTGGCTTCCGGTAATAGTCTACCAAACCCACAGATACTAAAACAACTAGACAAAATAATCTTAAAAAATGATTTAAAGACAATGGGGTACAACCAAAAGCAAACAAAAACTGGAGGAGAGCCTTCGTCCTGAAAGACAGGGCCTCCCCCTGGTAAAATTTGTGAATTTGTGGATTCACACACCTGAAAACACACCTAGTTAGTTTCTGGCTCTGTACACCTGAGCTGCCAGAGATAAGATCAGAGTTTGGAGAGGAACCAGAAAGTTAGGGGACCGATTCTGGAAGGGTGGGGACTGCAGAAGGACAAGTCACAACAGCTGTATATAAAATTTGCCCTACTTCTTGGCTGGCTGCTAAACTACATATGCATTGAAGGGCCCTGCAGGGGGCCCAGTGCAAGAGCAGCAACTGGGAGATTAAAGAACAGAAAAGAGGCTTCAGCTGTGACTGACCACAGGCAAGACAGAGCTGGAGTTCCGAGTCCAGCCAAGTTCACTGGCTGCTAAAAGAAAAAATTCTCTTCAGAGGAACATAACAGAATCTAGAGCAGGCAACATCTGTGCTGGCCGTTATCTAACCAAAAGTCACCAGATACGCAAAGAAAGAGTAAAATTTAACCCATCTTCAAGAAAAGAAAAGCAGTCTATAGAAGCCAACCCCAAGAATACTCAGAAAATGCGTTTAGCAGATAAGGACCTTAAAGAAGGTATGTTCAAGGAACTGAAAAAAGATACACACACATACACACACAATGAATAAACAGCTATAGAGCCTCAGTGACAAACAGAAACTATAAAAGTGAACCAAATGGAAATCCTAGAGTTGGAAAGAAAAAGAACTACAATGAAAAAAAAAAATTACTGCGTGAGCTTAACGGCAGATTAAAGATGGCAGGAAACAGTTACTGGATTTGAACGTGGATCAATAGAAACTATGCAATCTTAAGAACAGAGAGAAAAAATTAGAGAAAAGTGAACAAAACCTCAGAGACTTGGCGGGGGCAGGTAGAGCTCGGTGGCAGAGTGTGAGCTTATTAGCATGCATGAGGTCCTGGGTTCAATCCCCAGCACCTCCATTAAAAAACAAATAAACCTAATTTCCCCCCACCCCCAACCCCCCTAAAAAAAGCCTTGGAGACCATCAAAGAGTGAAATTGAACATACATGAACATAACATACATGAAATTGAAGCTCCGGAAGGACAAGAGAGACACAATGGGCAGAAGTAAATATTAGTAAGAATGGCTGAAGACTTCCCAAATGTGGTTAAAGACATCAACTTATAGATACAAAAAGCTCAACACATCCCAAGCAGAACAATCACAAAGAAACCACACCTACACACACCATAGTCAGTTTTTTGTTAACCAAAGATAAAGAGAAAATCTTGAAAGCAGCCAGAGAAAAACACATCTTACATACAAGAGAAACAATAATATAAATGACAGCCAACTTCTCTCGAAAGACAACAAAGGCCAGACGATGATGGAATGACATCTTCAAATTATAGAAAGAAAAAAAAATCATCATCTCAGAATTCTATATTCAAGAATAAAGGTAAAGTAAAATCATTTTCCAAGAAACTAAAACATCACCAGGAGACCAGCACAGTTAACACATTAACGTACCCAATTATTAATTTTTTCAGGTTAAGCAAATTTATGGCACAAAATCATACTGTACCCTATGCTAAAGGACACGTAATCTCTAAAGAGAACCTATGAATTCCGCTTTCTCCTGTCCCACTAACCCCCTCCCCACAAAAAGAGAGAAAAGAAAACTTGGTTTTATTATCCAGCTGTGTGACTTCAGGCAAAAAGCTAACTTATCTGTGCATTTGTCTCTCCATTTATAAAATGCAAAGATGGACTAAATAAATCTCAGAAGTTCCTTTTGGCCGGAACTACACTGGAGCAGTATGTTAGTAATAGCCTCCACTTAATTTTTACTGTTGTTATTTGTATTTCTATAATTATGGCTAAGGTAACTGAATCTTGTTTTCAATGATCAGATAAACTCCAAATTTACCTAAGAGCCTTCTCAGAAGCTTCTTAGAACACACTAAACCCATCCGTGCCTCACAATTCAAAGACAACCCCAAACATACCCCTGTCGCACAGGTAATCAACGAGGGGGGTCACAGGACATAAGTGTGCAAGCTGTAAAGCCTGGAACAGATAAAGGGGGGGTAGTTTGATCGCCCCAGCTGGCAGATTCCCTTTCACATCTGCAGCTCAGGGCCGCCGGATGCTGGCCGTCTTCAGCACTGAGGAACTAACTACATTAAACCACATCAGAATGTGTTTAGCCAGGCGCGAAAGTTCACTGCACAAGTTCTGCCTGTGTGAGACGCAGGGAGTAGTGAGGCCCCAAGGACTAGGGACAGTTAATTAAATATTCAGCGTGTCCATGTTGCACTGGGGGGAGAATCAGTGGACATTCAAAGAGCTTTCTGGGGATTTGCCACAGAGATGGACTGAAGCCAGGCTAGACTCCAAGGCTCACTGGCCACCACGTTCTGGGAGGTTGCCCCCTGGGGTGGCCGTCCTCAGTCATGATGCTCTGTGACATTTGAGCTGGGGAGCCGTTCCCTCCTGCCTCAGTGCCTCTGACACTCTGCTGGATTAAAAGCCAGCCCTGGGAGCTTCTCCACTAAGTGTCCTCTAGAGCGGGCTCTTCGAGGACCTGGGTCCCAGCTGCCTCTCTCAGGTGGCAGGAGAGAGGGCAAATAATTCTGTCCCTTTACCTGCAGCAGCTTTATGATGCTGCTGAGCACAGTGTGTTCAATTGTCTCTTTTCTCCCCAAGAAAACCATCACTGTGAATAACATGCTGTTTGGAAGCAGGTCTACTTAAAATGTCATGTTAATATAATTATTTACAAATACTGACATCAATGAAATCAAGGTCTGACTAAAACGGAAAATTTCAAGGCCTAACATTGTGGCTTTAATGCTGAATACTTTTCTGCTTGTTTCACAGCATTCTTGATAAGGCTTTTCTCCCTCCTACACACATATCCCAGGTTAAATTTTCCTTTTCTAATTTGTTCCAACTTCCCGACTTGCAGCACATAACACAGCAGACACATCATTTGTGTTTTTGAATGGATCTCAGACAGATTCGAATGTTGCCACCTCAGGACCATTCCACCTGCTTTTATGTTGTCCTTTTGGGAAACCACAACAACACAAAAGCCCGAGGGGAAAATTCTGGGTACATAACCAGTGAGCCGAAGCCTGCTTTCCAGCATCCAAATCTCTACTGACGTCAGAGGCAACTGAGTCACTGCCGTCCCTGTGAGTTGCCCGTGGGTTTCTGACAGCAACATCCAATATATTTTCAAGATGACAACCAGAACTTCTAAGCCACCGGCCACTGGCTGTTGAATCACAGCGCTTCACTTCTGATGGGGCAGAGGTGTCATTTAATTAGAGCCTGAGCAAAAAGCACCTGGCTTCCCTCCCTGTTTTCCTTTTAGACGGGTGCTTTGGCCCATCTGCCTAAATCCTTGAACTGACTGCTTGAAGCAAGTTAGATCTGGAATTCTGCCTTTCCACTGCCAGTCTTTCAACCAAGTACCAGTGGGAACTGCCAGGTGGTGAGACTGATTTCGGAGGGGCTGGTCTCAAGCCAAACCCTGGACCTTAGTCTCTAAAACGTGATACCCTCTCCCACCGCTTGCCAACCACATCAAAGCCTCAAGAAGACACTGCTGTAGCATCCGAACTGACAATCTATCACCATTGTGGCACACATATCCTTGGGTGATAGCAGTTGTCCACAATCCCCACCCACTGGGATGTCTTCTAGCTCAGGAATCGGGACAAAGAATCCTTACCTCTAAAGAACTAAGCTGCACGTTGTGGCTGGTGGTGGGGACAGGCAGAGAGAGAATTCAAAATGGCGCCTCCAAGCCAGCGCTCACCGTGGGCTAGTCACCGTCTGCAGGCTGGCAGCAGCTGTCACTTCACTGCTACGGTCACCACAAAACAACAGGTTTATTCGCCAGCCTCACACTATCAGAGGAGAATTTCCTTATGCCACCCCCATCCTTTTCCTCTGGCCTCTCTCCATTATCTTGTAGGCTGCACAATCATGGAACATTATTTACAACTTATTATAGTGGAAATTGCTTTGGGCAGTTACCTCAATAGCCCTGTGCCTTGGTTTCTTTGGCTTTAAAATGGGGATAGAACTATCTGATGTCTGCCCTAGATCCTGGGATGATGGTGAGTATCAAAATGTTTTACGCCGATGTAAATATTGTCAGCATCACTGCAATGTTTCTAACCTCTGCATCCTTAAAACAGGAAGTGTGTCATGCCTCTGTGGTTCACGGCGGAGTGGAAAGAAGCCTGGGGTAGGAGGGAGCCAGGGTCTGGCTGCGATCTCATGCTGTGTGCTGGAACAAGGCTCCACAGCTCTCGGTGCCTTTCAGCATCGCAGAGAGTGTGGTAGTCTAGCTCTGGTGGATGCACAACAATTCAAGCTGGAAGGAACTCCGTGAGATGGTGCAGGGACACGAGGCTACGCAGCTCTTGGCAGTTCTGATGCGCTCTGTAATCCTAGGGCTGACCCTTCAGACTTCCCTAAAGACAGGAGCTGGATTCTAAACTTAGAGACGTGATGAGGACTCAGTGGGAAAGGCTGGGCTGGGCGATGGCAGCGATTTGTCCTGTGCAAGTATTTTCCACTGAAAATACTTAAACTGCTTTGAGAAACAGATCCCCGCAAAAGAAAGCCAGGTACCATATCATACCCACGAGGGCAGCAATTAAATAGAAAAAAGGAAAACAAAAAATCAAGAGAAATTGGAGCCCTCCTACACTGCTGCTGGGAGTGTAAAATGGGCAGCCACTTTGGTAAGCAATTTGGCAGTTCCTCAAAAGGTTAAACACAGAATTACTCTATAACCCAGCAGGTCCCAGCCGAGGTACATACTTTAAAGAACTAGAAAGCAGGTGTTCAAACAAAAACTTGTATATAAATCTTCATAGCAGGCCTATTCACACTTGGCAAAGGTGGAAACAACCTCAACTGTCTATCAACTAACGAATGAATAAACAAAATTTGGTATATCCACACAATGGAATATTATTCAGCCACGAAAAAGGAATGAAGGACCGATATAAGATGTACCAAGGATGGACCTTGAAGACATCACACAAAGTGAAAGAAGCCAGACACAGAAGGCCACATAATGGATGATTCTATTTACATGAAGATCCCAGAGAGGTAAATATGTAGACACAGAAAGCAGACTAGTAGTTGCCAGGGGCTGGTGATGGGGGATGACTGTTTAATGGGAAGGGGGATCCTTTTGGGGTGATGAAAATGTTCTGGAACCAGACAGCGGTGATGGTTGCACAATTTGTGAATATGCTAAATGGTGCAGTTAAATATGGCTAACGTGGTAAGCCTCATGTGTCGTATACCGTAATAGATTAAGAAGAAAGCAAGCCACACAAAGGTGGGGTTGAGGTGGGAGGAACAGAACGCTCTACTGCCCCAGTAAAGGAAGAACCTTCCAAAACCATCTCTGCTGCATCATGCGCACCCTTCCAAGGGCCTGTGCTGTGGGTTTAATTGAGAAATTATTCCTCATTAAGTCCCAAGGAGCTACAGGTCTTTTCCTTCCAAACGGGAAACGATCATATCTCCTGGCAGCTCATTACGCATTCTTTTGCTACCAGGAGTTGTTTTAAAACCGTGAAATTAGTTCTGGCAGAGTTTACAGAAAAACACCCATGAGATGAGACTGAATGAGTTATGTAAGACTCCTCGTACTCCGCGTACGAGACGTTAACTCCTTACTGGCACAGCCAAGGACACGAGGTGTCATTTATAAAGTAATAGCACGTTGTGGCTTCCGCCCAGACCAGCACGTGGCTGATGGGAAGAGGCAGTTGTCTGGACATAGATCTGGATGGGCCCATCAAGCCATGGCCAGGTCCAGCTGGACCCTCCCTCTCCACGTGAGGCCAGGGAAGCTCCCCGACAGGTGAAGGGACTGGCCTGTGCAAACTGGCTCTATTACAAGTTCCACTCTTTTTCCAGGAGTTAGGATGACACTTGGGTGTCACATACTGAAGCCTTGAAAATCAACCAGGTACCCAAGATAATAGGACCATCGCTGCTCTAGAGCCTTGTCACAGACCAGGCACCGCTCAGCTAGAAGATGACTGCGCTGATGGATGGAGCTTGAATTCTGGCATGAAGGGGACACATATTACCAAAGTTTTCACCTGGCAACAGTCACCAAACCAAGGATGGTGTTTGAAAAAAGAAAGCCACACAAACCCTTGTTGGATGCATGAGCCCCAGACGAGTTGCTAAGCTCATGAGCTCTCTCTTCCTTCTTTTTCTCCCAAAGACACATGCACACACACATTTCACCTAGAGCATACCTACAAAACATAAATCTAAACATACATGGAGGATTTTACTAATAAAGTGCCACACTTCATAATATCGTTGATTAAGAAAATGGTGAAGAAAGAGAAAACAAGTCCCCCCCCCCTCCCCAAAAAAGCCTGCTTCAGGTAAGCCTCAAAGGTCAAGTACTCAAATCTGGACAAGCTCTTAGGACTCTACCCACAGGCAAGGCACCCTGACTGCAGCGATCTGGGACTCCCGCCCGCCAAGGGAGGAGGCTCCACAGGGACTTAGAGCAAGCAGATGTCATCATAAATCGACTAGCCTGGAGCCGGCAAACCTTACCCTCCCTGACAGGCAGCATGGCAGAGTACAGGCTTAGGAGTCACACAGACCCAAGTCTGAAGGCCAGACTTTGCCACTATTTGCTGTGCAATCTTGGGTAAGTTACTGTCCCTCTCTGATCGCTAGTTTCTTTCTCAAAGGAATGATGTATCCCCACTTCAGAGTGAGGAAAGGCGTATCCACCTTTCAGGGTTACTGGGTTCAGGACGCTGGGACCTCAGGCCTTCACCCTTTTTTACCCATCGCAGGAGCCCTGCCCAGACCTTCTCCCGCTCTCTTCAAAACCTACTTTCAGCTAATTATTCTTCTATGAATTATCTGATTAAACGAGTTTATCCTAACGTGTTAATGCTTGATACTAGCAAAGCAAAGTTTTCAGGGGTATCACTTACCAAGGGGCACTGCCACCAACCAAAGGAATAACCTCTAATGGTGACATTTCAGCTAAGGTGTGTCCTCTCAGTCACACCTGTGAGCAGTCGCTTCTGTGCGGCTAGGCTGAAACATGACCTTAAGGAGGCTGGGGCACTAACAGGGCGCAAGCACTGTGTGCTGACGATACCTGGTGTGCTCGGTCCTTGAGTGAGAATGAGATACATATCCATGCAAAACATTAGAGCCCTTCTTCAGATCGGGTCATAGTTACTTTATCTATACTCTGCATTGGTCCAAAAACACTGGGGAGGGGGAAGCTGAGTCACTAAGGGAAACAGGGGTTTAGGCTAAGAAGGTCCCACCACCAAAGTTGACCACGATGTGTTCATGCTACAATGCACTGAGAGGTAACACTCTTTTCCTTTCCCTTTCCTCATTTTTCCTCTGCTTTCGGAGGCTCTTTTAAACACCCACATGCTGGAGACCGCTCCCCAAGAGAGGCAGATAAGGACCGAGGGGCCCAGGAAGAGACAGATGGCTGAAGCACTTTAGAATTTATCAAGATGTGTCTAAGGAATGTCTCGGTCTTTTTGTCTCTGTCTAGTTCTGTCTCTGTCTCTCAGTGTCTCTCTCTCTCTCTCTCTGGCTTTCTCTTTGAAACGATAACAAAAATATTGTGAGGATCAAGTGGAAAAAACTGTCTCTATCTCACCTCTCCACTGATGGGGTTTCTGATGTCTTACAGGGACAGGAGTCCTGTCTGCTTTGTGCACTAGTGTGTCTCCAACACCCGGCCCAGGGCCTGCGCCAATCCTGCCTATTTCCTTTCAACCTTGCATACAAGACATTTACACTGGTGGCTTAACATTGAATAAAACAGGAGTGTTTACACCACAGAAGTTGGCAGACACTGAAAATCAGGTTTTCGTTTTTGTTTGTTTTTTTTCCTGGTGAGCCAATTAGTAAACATTTCTCAGCAAACCCCGATAACGGGTATTCCATAAATATCTGTTAAATAAACGAAGGAGGGAGGACAAGCCGTCCCACTTAACTCGCTATCTCCAGCACCTCTCTGGCTGTACTCACAGCAGACCCTCTGTAAGTTCTTCTCAACAACAGGAAGACAAGCCTTAGGATTTAGTGATGAAGCAACTAAAGAAATGCCAGGAAGGCTAATTTAAAACCAAGTTTCTCTTTAGTGTCTCTGACTCAGCTCTGGTGGAAAGTTATCAACCTTATAAACCCACAAGGAAGAGGTGAAGATTTCACATCGTTTCTCATTTCTTTTGATGTTAAAAAGAGAATCGTTTTAAGTGCTGGGCCAGGGCTGTGAGAGGAAGGATGCCAGGCTCACAGAGAGCTGTCACATCCAGCAACCTCCTCCTTGTGACCTCAGGGAGCGAGTGACTCTCTCTGAGTGCAGGTTTCCTTGCTATTAACTAGTAAACAGTACGCCCTCTGCCTCACTTACACAGTAACCCCCCGATGAGCTCCTATTCATCCTCCAGAACCCAGTTCTTATGCCCCTGTCTCTTCTGCTTTTACTGGGCCACCCTACCTCCTTCAGAAGAGGAGGGCTTGTTCTTTGGCATGTGGGTCCTTCACATCACTCCTGTTTCGATTCCAGCTTTTACTGTGCGGGGCTGCATATAACTGCTTACAGATCTGGTCCCCCCCAACTCCTGTCACTCTGTGACCTCCTCAAGGGCCCAGGGCCACAGTGGGGCTGCACTGCCAGTACTCTTCACAGTGCTCAGCACACAGGAGTTGATTGCTGCTTGTTTACTAAAGTGAACCACTGAAAAACGAGAAGCGAAGGGCTTTTTAAAGCTATGGACATAATATATAAAATATAAAGAGTTCTTATCAAGGACAGATCACGCAGAAGCGTGACACACTACTGACAACCCTCAGGAGCAGACTTTGCCTGCACGGACCCATTTAATCCCATAGCTGCTGGATCTAGTTCGTGAACACCTGGAGGACCTGGGTGGAAAGGATCAATTAGAAACTACAGAAGCGTTCTTCCCAATAGTGGCCTCCTCCTCCTCCCAGTGTGTTCCAGCTGCTTTATTCCAGAATTCTGAACCCTCCCTGCCCACAGGGCTCCGAGGTAAGAATATTATATAAGGAATGAAGGCTGCCTTCATTTGTTTTAATAAAAGAAACAGCCCATTTAAAGGAACATAGACGTTAGTGGCTCAGATATTTCAGAAAGTGAATGTGACCCAGAGGCTCAGGAATACAGAACGGCTGTCTTGAGAATGGCCGTTTTTTCCTATTTAAAACATTCTGGAAAATTGCTCCGTGTCCCCGCGCCAAAATGAAAAAATGAAAAACATAAGGGCTATTTGGAATGCCTCTTCATTTTACAGATGACTTTAATGCATAATGCTATAAAGACATGGAGTTCTCTGGCCTCAAATGCCCCGATGCAGCCGCCCAAAGCCTGGGAGAGGCAGCTCACCACAGTGTGGAATTTGTGAGCAGACCCTTGCAAAGAAAACTCACCATTTCAGATTGAGTTGCATAGCCGTCCAGGGGCTTTTTAGTTTTTAGGCATTTCCTCATAAAATACAGGCTGGCTGGTGTGGGGTAATTAATTCCTTAAATATCTTAGAGACTAAAACAATGGGTGATGGTGGTGTATTGCAATGTACAAAGGCTGTCTGCGTGCGTGTTTCTCCCCTTTCATTATACATGGCGACCACGTTCAGGGAATGAATTACTGCTGGTATGGATATGGAAAATGAAGGCTGACAGAGGTACCGTGGTTGGCTTCAGCTGTAATGGCTGGGCAACCTTGCAGCAGAACCCAGAGCTCTTGTATGATGGCTGGTAGGAGTCGGGTGGGGTGGGGAGGGGGATCAGGAGGGGCACCACTGGACGTAGAGAGGATGTGAAGGAACACCAGGGCTGGAGTCAGGTCCACCTGTATGTGCCCCTGGGCCCTCCCAACGAGGTCTCCTGATCATGGGCAAACTATGACCTCTCTGGCCACAGCTTCCTTACCTGGAAACGTGAATAACAGTTCCCAGCTCAAAGGCTGTTCTGAGGATCATGGCTCGGGGTGGGGTATGGAGGCAGAGGTGGGAAGATAAAGTAGATGGTAGTTATTAAAAAACAGTAGCCATTAGTATTTATCATTATTTCTAGCTTTACCGAGGGCTCTTGGCCCCGTTAAAAAGGGGCCCATTTCATTTGTTCTTTGTGACTCTCCCTCGTGGAAATACTAAATATTTCACGAGGCCCGTCTCTCTTATACCCCTTTAGGGGCTTCGCGGATGACACACAGCCCAAGTGCCTGGCTTCTGCGCGCAGAAGGAGAAACCATGCCAGTCCAGGTATAGTGTGTGTGTGTGTGTGGTTGGGGGTGAGCCTGGTGGACTAGCTCTCCTGCTCTTCTTAACATCTGAGATGATATTCACCTGTTGTTGACAAACCATCTTTGTCTTTTTCGGGTACTTCTGTGTCTACAGAGATGAAAATCTTAGCCCAGATTCAATAAGGCAGGAAATCAATTAAGGTTTTCATTCTCTGCTTGGCCTCAAAAGACAAGGCAATGAGAGAAGGCCTCAGTAAAGAAAATGTGCAGAGATTCCTGGGGGCTTCATTTAGGGTTCTATGTTCCGGAAAAAAAATAATAAAACAAGAACAAAAAGCCTTACATGTTCTATTTAAGACATACATGCTTTTTTTTTCTTGCTGAAAAAAAGTTTTTACAGAGCCCCTCCACTCCATTTTGATTAATATGGACAACTCTGACACAGGAAAGATACCTCAATTTTTAAAAGACAGCCCCTCCACCCAACAGCTTGATTTTTAAATGGCTCCATTTAAATATTTCTTTCTCTGTTCATTTCCAAACCTGGGCCATAAATCAGCCTTATGAACACAATGGCCTGTGTCTACAGCAATTCATCATTTGGATAACGTCACCTTTTCAGGTGTGCATTCATTTATGCCTCAGATTAGAACTCTGGTTGGCCGAAGTCTTCCCTCTCATCTGTACAACCTGAGCGGCAGCCCCTGAGGACCCGCTGTGCACGGCTCAGGGCAGGGAGGAACCACGGCGCCTCTTCACCCTCAGGGGAGGAGGAAGAAGCCGATGGAAAGTTGGAGCCCAGCAGTGGTCTTCTCTGGTTCACTTACTCCGGCCTCCTCACGTCCTTCGTCCAAGGAAGGAAGCTATTGTGAAATGTTCAACAATTCCTTTCCAAAGAGGAGGGACACGCATACAACATGTGTGTCAGGTTTTTTTTTTTTTTTTTAAATATTTGCTCTAAGAGAAGAGAAGGAATTGAAAACGAATGAGATGGAGGGGCTTGGAGCCCATTAGGCAGCACCACATCTCAGACGGGCAAGGATGCCGGAGAGGGCGCTGGAATTTGGGCGTCCTAGTTTTGCTACGAATTATGTGTCACGTTGGTCAGGTCCTATCTTTCTGGGCCTCAGTATCCCTTGCAGTAAAATAGAAGATCTCCAAGGACTTCCTTCACCGGCATTTTACGACTCTCACTCAAGAGGAAGGAAGTTGTTTGCCACTATGGCCAGCAGTTTCTTACTACCTACCAACCCCATGATGCAACTGTTTCCTCCCGTTCCCTAAAATAGACGGGGTCAGGATAACTACACGTTTCTGACCCATAATATGGAGAACTGGTTTTTATACATCTGGGTGGAGAAACCTGTATTTGATCTTCTTTCCTCTCTCCACTTCATTTTCTCTCTTATTTTTTTCCCCTTCCTCTCTCGTGTTTCACTACATCTTTCCACGTATCTCAGGAACAGACGAAGCACTATCAGGAGCTGGCATTAATACTAACAAACATCAAGGCGGGTTTGCTCTGTGTTAGGTCTTACATCATAATTTTTGAATAAAACGACCTCATGTCATGCTTCAAAGAGCCCAGGGATGCCCTGGCGTCACTCCTCTCCATCAAGGCACAGAGAGGTGACTTGCCCAACATCACACAGGGCGTAGCAGAATCTGAATCTGACCCCAGAGCCACCTGAACTCCCCGAAGTGCTGTTTCCATAGGGCTGAAGCGAGCGAGTCCATGCATCAGGGGCCTGTACAATGTAGTTTAGAACGTTCCATTGCTTTAGCTCCGTTGGTGATTATGATCACCTATAGTCAAGGGGGATTACAAATGTTTTTGAGTTTCCACCAATGAGAGCAGCGTGACTATAAAGTTACATATGTATGAGATTAATCGACTGATTGCAAGAGTCACACACCCGGGTTTATGTATTTGAATCGTAAGTTCAGAGATCCTGGCTCAGTTTATTCCTCTTCATAAGCTGTGATCACCGCTTTTGCATTAAAATAGTCTCTCCCTTTCAACAGAAGAAACCTAAAATCCAATGTATTGTTCTTTTTTAGTGGCCTCTTCATATGTGTAGTTTTAAAAATGATTTCCTCATCGCCCGAGTAATTCAAGGGAGAAAGGACTTCCCAGCCACAGTCTTTAAATGCTTCAGTTTTGTTCAGGGGGTGAAAACTGTGAGAATCGCACAGATCCAGTCCGGAGCACATCCAGGGCGATGAATCACTGCTTCCACCGGTCACTTCCCCAGTATGCAGCCCGAGTCGTCCCAGGCTCCTCTCTGTCCACCCCCGCTCCAAGTGCGCTGTCCCTCTCACCATGACGCCACCCTCCTCTGCTGGGCAAGGGAACACCTGCCAGAGGGTGACTTCACCACACCGATCACTCTGACAACAGCCCAAACAAAACCGTGTCATTTAAACCACAAACAACAATGCAGCAGGACTAGAGAACGCAGCCCAGCCGGAGTCACAGAACAGGAGGGAGAGAAAGAGATGGGGGGGGGGTGCTGTGAGAGAGGGCCATGGCCACAGACAATTAAAATACAGTCATCCGAGCTGTGACTTGGGAAACACACGGAGACAGCGCAGCAAGAGGGAAGAGCAGGGACTCAAAGAACTGGGTTTGAGCCCAGCACTACCGCTTACTGGGGACTCCACACTGGGAAAGTCACCCTCTTGCATCCTGTTTCCTTATTTGAAGGATGGAATAACAACAGGACCCTACTCGTGGGGTTGTTGTAAGACACTGAGTCTTGATGTAAAACACGAAGCTCGCAGCACTCAACTCGAGTTAGCTGATTCCTGCATTATGAAATTAAGCTTTTACGGTAGGTTCGCCTTCCCTGGACATTAGTGAACATTCTAGAGCCCAACATGTCCCTGTCACCGGCATAAACAGCTGGCAACATCCTTTAAGAAGGATGCGAAAGAGGCCTGGATTCCAGTCCTGGTTTTGCCTCTGGCCAGATGGCGGACGCGACGCAGTCACAGTGTTTGGTGTCAGTTTCCAATTCTGCCAAATGAGAGTGTGATTGTCTGACGTGGTATCGTTTCCTCACTCATTGTTCAATACCAGATTGCCAGCACGAGTGGCAAAGGTGTACGTTCTAGGTGTCCGGGAACCCTTTCCTTTGGAGCACGGAGTCGCCTCCCTCCACGCCTGCCCCTCCCCCAGGAATGTCAGGGCAGACTGGGCAGGGATCGGTGCCTGGGAATCGTCTACAAGGCCTCCCACTGGAGCGCTCCAGCCAAGCCACAGCATTTCTAATGAGCATTTTAGGCGGTGACGTGCAGTTTGAAATTTTTCCTTGCAGTAGCAAAGTCAGAACTGTCAGAGGAGTTTAACTCTTCTGCTTTCGATTTCTTGATAGGAACCAGAGAGGGGGGAAAAATGCAAGGGGTTTAAAAAACAAAAACAAAACCTTCAGGGGCAGAGGAAAAGCCACATACCAGTGGGTGGTGGGACCAAAAAGCATTCAACTCCACGCACGCTCTGACTATAAGCTTAACTCTCTGTGACGGTGTATCCACCCACTATGCACAGCGGCAGCACTGGATTAATTCTGGGTTGGATCGGAAGGGAATGGCTCAAACTTCTCTTCCATGCCCTTTGGAATGCCATTCTTTTAGTTCTACACAAGAACTCTCATCAGTATTACCAAGGGGGACTTCTAGATTGCCTTTGCTGCCGTCTCTCCCAGGGAGACGCAGTGGGAATGGGAGTAACAGCACCTTCTGGTACCTGGAAAGGCTTTACAGTTTCAGCAAGTGTTTTCACCTCAATATTCTCCTCTAATTCCCGTAATAATGCTACCCCATGGGCAGTGCGGTACCCCTATTTCACGTACGAAAAAAAACACCATGTTGAGTGAGGTTAAAAATGAGCAGGTGAGGAGCGGAGCTGGGACTGCAGTCAGGGCTGATTTCCTCCACTGTCATCGTGGGTCCCTCCCACCAAGCAAGCACGAGCTCACACGTGGAACGGAGACAAATGGGGTCTTGAGGGTGTCAAGGAGAGAATACAGGGCCATGTGTGAGGGGCTCTGGTTTTCAGTTTTGATTCTGCTCTGAGCTGGGGGACCCTGGGCAAGTTACTTGCCTTCTTTCTAGAAAGGTTCGTGGCTGGAAAACAATGTCCTTCAGCTCTCAACTCTGTAACTAATCCCATGCCTCCTTGGAATGACCAAGCTGACATCAAGTCTGGATTGATAAACTGTATGTTAACAGCAGCCTCAAGATCAACCATCAATGGAAATGCATGCAGTGAACTCCATAAAAAATTCATGTTTAACAGTTATACCTGCACACTATTAGAGACATTCTAGAACGCTTTATAGAAAAAGCAACATTTCTCATGCCCCAAGGGCAACCACTGTCAACTCCTTTAGCTGACCCTTTTGACATTCACCTCTGTATCTCTAAATAACATGTTTACATAACTTCTTCTTGACTTTTCAGTTTTAGGCTTTATCTATTGACCTTCCACTACGGAAGATGAGGTTTTTGCTTTCTTTCAAGAACTCCCACCCTTACCACACACACGCAAACTTCCTGTCCCCCTCCTGCCAACACAGTTCTACCATAGTTTGGTTGGATTAATATTCTAAGCTTTGGGTTTGATGACAATGAAAATGCTATTCACTGCTAGGTCCTGTTGTATCTCATGAGTGATCTTCCTTTTCTGTACAATATTATGTTTCTCTGGAGTTAATCATGAACGGGTCTGCTTAATTTTCTATTAACTGATGACTTATTCAACCCCAAACTCTCCCTCAGTTGCCTAAGTCTTAATATATTCAAGCACATCAGCTATTCTACTGATTTCGTTGCCTCAAAGAGATTTTCCCAGGAGCCTCTGACCAACTCTAATCTGAGCTGGTTCTCCTCTGGGCTGTTGCACAGCTGTCGCCTTGTGATTTCTCTTTCCCCCGATCCTGGGGACCCCCTTCACTCTCTGTTTGTTGGCTTCCTTGTTTCTTAGACTGCATCTCTCTTGGTTTATGTCCTCATTTTTACGAAGCTTCTTTCAGTAGTCTCCGGAGAGAGGATGTATGTGAGGTAAAATTTTGGAGAACTCACATATCTGAAAATGTTTTAATCTAACCTCACATGCAATTGATAGTTTGCTTAGATATAGAATTTTACACTGGAAATTATTTTCCCTTAGAATTTTAAAAACTTTGCTCCATCATCTTCGAGTTTCCAAGGTGGTTGTTCAAAAATCTGATCCCAGTCTAATCCTTGATCCTTTACATGAAACCAGTCATTCCTCTCTGGAAACCAAGGGTTTTTTCCTTGTCTTTGATGTTCTGAAACTTCAGTAATGAACCTGCCTTAATATGGATCGAATTTCATCCATTATCATAGGGTAGGTATTTGATAGATGCAACAGAAAACTTGTCACATTCAAAATGTCCTGAACCATTTCTTGAATTATTTTTTCCTTTCCATTTCGCCATTCCATTTTTCTGTCTTATTTTTCACTTCTACTCTTAGATTTTTAATTTGTTACAGCTCCTTATTTCTGAGTGTTCCTTTTTTTTTTTTTTTTTTTTAAGAACATTCTATTCTTCTTTCATGGATGTCCGATCTCCATTTATCTTTCTGTGTTTGTTAAAGATCGGAGTATTTTTTTCTCTACTAGTTTTTTCTTCCCTTCATAGTTTCTGTTTCCTCTAATTTTCTACTTAAGGAAAAACAAATCTGTTGTTCATGTTAGATGCTTTACCCAGATGCCCGGTAACTCTTGGATATCTGCTTATATTTAAGAGTGGGGCATTAAAAAGCTAAGTATGATTTGGGGTGCAAGAGAGGGATTCATTTACTGTTAGAATAACTGATTGGGCCATTTCCTTGGGAAACTCCAAAGCTATTTTTTTTTAAGTGACGTATTCCTCTTAGACTGGTCAGATACCACTGCAAAGATTCCACCTTCTGCTAAGAGGTATACGTTTGGCTGCCCTTGTGTGGGAGCCAAGTTGGAGGACGAAAGCGGGGCATCTTCAGTTAAATATATGAACGTAGCCTTCCCTCCACTGTTTGCACATGGTGTCCCAAGTTGAGGGACCACTAGTTTACAACATTCAAAGAATAATTCTGCTCAGAGAAGAGGTGGGGTAGTTTCCCAGAGGGAATCTGGGATCAAACTGCTACTTAAACAGATTTTTAATGACTATTCTCTTGTTAGATGACCTTCCACTCTACTTTCAGAGGTAACTGGTGCCACCGAGTCTTAAATCTTTGTGGCAGTGAGTTTTGTGATACTCTAGATTTCCTTCCTTCCTGGATTGGGATTCAGCTTTCTTATCTGATAAGTCAGTGACCTGTTTCCACGGGCTTTCCAGCTTCCAAAATATTGTCACTGATGCATTTTCATGTGTGGCCTGATGGGTTATCCTTTAAAAGACTCTTTCCAAATCTTTCTAGCGGATTTTGAGGCGAGAACAGAATCAAGTATGTGTGCTTAATCTGCTATCTCTCACCATTTTGTCTGAGCTCCTTCCTTCTGTCTCTAACATAGTAAAATAGTCAAATACACTTTGGACCAACAATATAATCACACTGAAAAGAAATCTTAATCCACCGGAAAAGTGGCAGTTTCTTTATGTCACTTATTACTGCCCGTATCTCAGTTCTCATTTCTGCCTAGTGCATTATCTGTAGGCCTGGTCCTGCCCAGTGGATTTGTAATCGGAGCCTTTTAAGTATCTATTTGACCATTAACCCACGGTGAGCAATGCGCAAATCCAGCCAAGACCAAACGATGTCAATTTCATTTACTGTCTCTTGGGCAGCTAACAATTTTCCATCTCAGGTTATTTATGAAAGTTGAATCATTCGCATGTCCATTATTTTAATTCTGAAATGGCTATTCCCTATCTGCTTAAAAACTCCCAAACCCCAAAGTTGAACCAAGTGGTAGCATTCTTTAATTTGGAAGAAGTGTGCAAATTGTGGGGACGCGTACTGTGTTTACAAGCACGGCCTCTGGCATCACACTGTCTACATTTGAATCTCTGCTTCCTTCTACATGACCTTGAAAAAACTGATTCACTGCTCTGTGCCTTGGTTTCCCCATCTGTAAGGCAGAAGGAGCAATAGTAACTACCCTATAAGTTTATCGGGAAAATTAAATAGAATAGTACATAGACAAAGCACTTTTCCTAGTGACTGACACAGAGGAAAAACTCCATAGATATTAGCTACTTCTATTCATTATCATCCCATATTTTTAAGGACATAGGAATAAAATTAATAGATACTCATTAAGTGTAACTGTGGCTTGACAATGAGACACTCCTTCACCCTTCAGTGATATAAGGGAAATAACAGTGTCATCTGGCGTTTAAATTGTAGATTCAGCACCTGGTGGGTTTGAGTAGAAATGCACAGTCAGGCAGAGGGAGGGCTGATGTCGGAGAGCCCTAGTGGGATATGATTGATGGAAGGTGCACATCGGATGGATGGATATCATCCAAAGGCACATCCTGTGATTGTATTTTAAAAGGATGCTGCCAGGGTCTGAACTATGGTGACAATACCAAGGCCATTCCGTTGTACCGACCAGAATAGGCTGGGCTCTGTGGTAACAAAGAAACCCTTCTATCTCAGTAGCTTAACAGAAAAAGCTTTATTTCCTGATTTCACTAAGTCTGATGTGGATCAACAGTCCTTCCTCATCTTGTTCCTCCACCATCTGGACCACACTGTCTCCAAGGTCCCCAGAGGAGGGAAGGGGGATAGAAAAGGCACACCCGTTCTCCAAGGCCTTGTCCTAGGACTTGTACCACGTCCACTTACATTCTGTCTGCTAGAACTCAGTCTCCTGGCCCCAGCCTAACTGTGAAGAGCCTGGATATTATCATATCCAGAGCACTGAGGAAGAAGAGACAGGGTGGTGGGTACGGAGCCTCATGCGGGCCACTCCCTTTGTAGAGACCTGTCTGGACTGCCTGCTGCTTTCTCCAGGGAACACTTTTCTGTCTCTTCACTGAGCACCCACGTGTGCATGACAGGCTGGCAGTGTCTTTGCTCTAGTCTCGCGGAGCCTGCAGGCGGCCAAGACTCGAAACCAGTGTGCCTAACCCTCCCAGCCTTCAAGGCAGTGAGAATCCAGGAAGATAAGGTGGTAGGAACTCTACCTCTAGTTGTGAGTGGGGTTTGGAATCTGTTGACTAAAACCTGGTCTTCAAAATGAGCCCCACTCAACTGTATCCTTGGCCCATCTTCCCATCAGTTCTGCCTTGTGGCTGAACTTTGAGTTCCTACTTGGTGACAGGTGGGGAAACAGAAAGAAAAGAAATTACTCTAGAATATTACATCCTTCTTACACTTACTCATTAGGTCAGGCCTAACAATAACAGCGTTTTGTATAATATATTATCGTTTATGCAAAGTAGTTTTACTTTGATGATAAAATAAGACAACAAAGATAATGTGGGACATTAAGTAGCAGAATTATCATAATTTTACGTATGAGAAGATGAGGGCTCGGAGAATGGAAGCATCACATTCCAGATTACTCAGTGAGCTGTGGCCGGAAGTGACCTTGGAGCCTGGGACTTCTCATTTGTACCTAACGTGGACTTCTTTGTGTCTTAGGTCGCTGTTAGACCCACAGTACTGTTCAGTTTTGTGCTATGGGGCCAACCAAGGTCTTTGAAATTAAGTAATTTATAATCCATTTGGATAAAGAGGCCTACCACATTTTATAAAACAATCCATGAAATTTAGAGGAAAATATATAATTAGGGACTAACTTAGCTCTTCCAGTCCAAAGGGACAAATTCACACAACGAAAACAAAAGTTTTTAAACGGACCCCAAATCTCGTTCAGCCTCCTGTCTCCTCCGTGCCCTTGGCCAGGCTGTTCCTTCTGCACAGAAGACTCTCTTACCTCCCAACCCAATAATCTCATCTCTCTAATGCTGGTTCAAATGAAACTCCCTTCCCCCACACCCTTCTCCAAGCTCCCCAGGTAGAATGAGTCACTCTGCCTTCTCCAAGGTGCCCTGCCTGTTTCTCTTCTGTCCTGAGCACAAATCTTCTATGTGTTCAGGCTGTTGACTCGGGGTGGAGGTGGGCCAGGTGGAGTGGGTATATGGTATCTTTTTTCTCCTTCAGGGAAGTCTTTGATTTCCTGAAGGTAGGGATCAAGAATTTTTCTGCTTGACATCTCCAGGGGCCAGTGTGGTTCTTGATATGAGTTAAAGGTTCATGGAGTGAAAAAAACCAATGATCTGGAAGAGAGGACACAGCCTCCTAGGATGCCCAATGCAGTCCCATAAGCGTCTTTCCTAAGCTCGAATCCTGGAACTTTGGAGGCAGGAGATCAGAGTGGAAGAAAATGAGTGCAAAGGAAGAAAGGGGCTTCACCAGCAGATGGTGACGAATTTCTGGGGTCCCTACTGAACTCCTGCCACCCGAACGCGAAGCCCCAGACAACAGCGACCTCTCTGTTCTTCCACCCCCTCCCCACGCTGTCGGGCTTCATTCACCATTTCTGACCTGACGGGTGCACGGATTCTCCTCCAAAGGGCTGCCTTTGGTGAGATGAATGATGAATCAGCTTCTCTGTGTCCAGGGGGCCAACGACAGTGTGGAGGAGCAGGGGGTGCGTGAGGAGGATGGGTCCTGGGCGCCTCTCCTTAAAGGTCTCTCCCAACCCTTAATGGGTATTCTTTGCTTAGGCACTGGGAAAATCTGAATCTGTCTTCATAAGCAGGACGCGTGAGGCCAAAGGGGTTGATAAAACGTAAAAATCCCCAGTTTCCCTTCCCACGGTTTGACCTCAAGGAAGTCAACTCGCCCAACAGTGTTTCGGTTTACTCCTCCGTAAAGGAGTCTAATGATGCTTCGCCCAGCTCCTGGAGGAGCGGCGAGGCTTAATTAACCAATGCTCATTTCGTTCAGCACTTTGGATGCCCTCCATGGGCACAGAATTATGTTATTACTTGAAATAATAATAATGGCCCCCCTAATAATTCTGTGTTATTATTGCATTTAAGGAACTATATTAGAGGCCTTCTGGATCTAGTTTAATACCTATAAATGTCTCTCCCTGGCAAAACAAGGGAGCAGTGCCCGGTGATTATGGTTTGTCTTACATTTCAAAACTAGTCGGTTTAAACCCTCAGCAGAGTCCTTATAACAGCGCCTGGCCAAGGGAGACCTCTTGCGATCTCAGTTCGTTGGACCACTGAAAGCACTTAATATGCGCAAGGCGGCTGGCTTTCAAAGAGAGGACTTGGCAGCTCTGAGGGCCCAACCTAGCAGTGAAAAGATAGGCGAGGAACCAAGAGAAGCAAACCCAGCCTCCCCCACTGCAGCCAGAGCAAGGAGCCTGTATCGCAAATCCGATCGCTGCTGTCCCCCTGTTTATTTCTATGCTTTCCTCCGGCTCGCAGTCAAGTCTAAACTCCTCCCCCAGGGCATACGAACGCTTCGTGTTGCACCCGACAGCCTCTCCACTTCACCTCTAGACACTCTCTCTTGCAGGCTTTGTCTCCATCCTGGTCTTTTATTTCTCCAAAAACACCAGCTTCTCTCTCTCCTTGGTCCTTTAACAAGCTGTTCTGTAGCCTCTGCAAACCCGTTCTTCCCTGTCCTACCTCCAGCTCTCAGGGAGATGGGACCTCCTTTCTAAGCCCTCCTGGGTGTCCCACCACATCCTTTGTTTCCTGGGCCAAAGGACTTGGCAGGGAGAACCGTACTTACATGTTGAATTCTAGGTGTGTCCAGGAAACTGTCTGGGAGCACGAACTGTGCCCATCCTGTGCCCTGAGCCTGCACACAGTAGGTACTTTATCAGGATTGGTGGAATGCATCAAAAAATAGTTTCTCTATTTTTTTTTCTCTTCTATTCCATTTGCTTATACGGGATGCCCTGACCCTCACCCTAATCCTGACCTAGCCCTCCCCTATACCAACCGTGGGCAAGGAAAATGGATTAAAAAAATGGGAGAAATGGAAAGAAGGAGTCAAATCCTGAAAGGAGAGAAATACTGCAGGCGGGAGGGATGAGGAACAAGGCAAAGTGAGAAAGGAAGAGGAGCACTCGGGAGAGGAAGACCTGAAGTGAAAGCAGGCGACAGGGCCAGGGATTCTAACATGCTAAAATTAGATTAAAACTATCCTTAAATTTTCTTTTTCAGGAATTCTCCACATAAGAAAATGAGCAGGGTAGGGGGAAACGGTTAGGATTCTTTATATATATTATCTCCTTTATTATTCCACTCGCCCTATTAGACAGTAATCAGAGACACAGGTAATAGAGGAAGGCAGGAAAGCTCAGAGAGGTAGAGTCCCTTGCTCGAAGTCACACAGCTTAATAAGTGGCAGAGCCCAACATGATACCCAAACCTGTCCGAATCCCACCCATCCATTTAGAAGAGCAGATGCCCGTTCCACTGACAGAGCATCCTTCCTTGGGGACCCTTGGGCTCTCAAGTGTCCCTTCTCTTTGAGATGCAGAGGACAAAGGGGTAACATAACTAAAAAGAAGAAAAACTCAGCATCCAGTTATGTGTTCCATGGTGTACTTGGAAGAGTGGTTTCTTACCTTTGCATAAAAAAAAAAAAGATTCCCATTTTCTTTCATCAGAAGAAAAATAAACTGAAATGATTTTCTCTGGCTCTTGGTTTGTCTTTCCTATTATTAGGTATGTGTCTTGGAGTCCTTCTGCATAAATAGTCCCGTGGTTCATTCCTGGCCAGAGCAATATTTTCTGCCGCAGTTTGGGCCTGGCGGACAGAACTGTGCTTATGGACTTTTGCAAAACCATCACAATGAAGCCCAACAGAATACGCATGCTCCCCCTCCTCACTGTTTGCCTTCCGAAATTAATAGATGCCAGCAGTCCAGATGCTTACTGACATCTGAATAACTCAGTCCCACTCGCTGGTTTTCTAGATCTAGATTCCCCCTCCCATTGGGGAACGAGATTAAAAACAAAAGTCCTGCACAGAGCAAGCAACTGTCTTGTCTTTGATTTATGTTATTACTGAAACTGCGGTCCTTGAGAGAAATTCCATCACTACCCTAATGAGGACGGAGATACAGTTAACTAATAAATCCTTCAGGAGTGTGCTCTGGTGCTGTTGAACTTTTCATGAAACAGTGATGTACAAGAAGGGAAGAGAGATTTTTAAATAGCATGATACAGACACACATCCACTGTGACATTAGTCAAGGCCTGGGAACGTCACATGTGAGAGAAGCAAGTTTACCATCAATAATCGCACATTTCTCCTAAATACCAGGCAACTTGGCCTTTCTTCATTCCTGGGCCTGTCTTTGTAAAGGGAAGAGAGAGAACCAAAACCTGTGATTCAATCAGAAAATGCAAATGAGGTCAAGTTTCTTATAGGCTTGTGAGATTTCCCTAGAGAAATTTCCACAGCGTCTAGGCCGCTGCCGAGACGGAGGCTGGGGCCTGTCTGTGGAGGGAAAAGCAGGCAGTGCAAACCCCCACCTTCTTCCCTGGGACCTCTGGCTGGCTGGGCACTTGGATTCCAGCAGGGGACTTCTGAGAGCTTTGGGAGTACGAGCATCTCGGGACTGGGGTCAAACCCAGATGCATAAAGGAAAGGATCTCCTTTTTGTGGGTGGAGCTCCGAGCCTGGCTCAGAGTGAGGCCCCCCGGTACCCCAAATGAGGCAGGAAGGGAAGCTCCTCGGGGAGCAGGGATGCTCGAGGGGTCTGGGACAGTGACTCCACCCCCTGTGAAGGCCCCAGGGCAACCTAGAAGGAAATCTCTCTCACACACGCCCTTCCCTCCCTGACAACCTTAAAGCGCGTGCATTTCGCACAGCCCGGTCCTGCCCAGCGCTGCAGAAGTCTGAAGCCGTCCTGCTGTGCTGTGACTGGGACACGCTGACATGCTAAGTAGTTTGGGACAAGCTGACAAGGGATGCTGCAAGTCAGGACACTGCCCTCTGCCTTCCAGCAACCCGAGGGTGGCCTGGAGGATTTACAGGGTTTCTCTTTGCTCGTACAGGTTGCAGCATGTGTTTTGAAAGTAAACTGTTTTTCCCTTCCCAGAGATAGGTAAACGTCACCCATCTAAGCTGCATGCTGGTTCCTTTAAGTTATAAAAGATTAGACGTATTGGAAGCTGGCCTTCAAGGGGTGGGGAGAAGGGGGGAAGAGATAGCGCCCCCCAGCTCTGAGAACAAAGCCTGTGTTGCCTGAAGGGGGTTGAAGATCTGAGGCCAAAAAGGCGTATTTTCTTCCCTGCAAAATTTGTAAAAATGATGTTTAAGCTAAATGTGCCCCTTCTGGCCTGTAGCTCTCACACTGAGAACGAGCACGGGGAGTGGGCTGGCGGGGGCAGGTGTATAGGTCTTACAGGAAACGTGCAGGAAAACAACACAGGTTTCCCCTAAGCTGTGAAAATGGCACATCTGGAGGTCCCAGCCGAGGTATCTGCCGGCCCAGTCTCGGATTTTCATTACTGAGCTTCCCTCGACCACGCATCTCTCAAAGCCCAGCTGGGGTTTACAGAACGGAGAACCACGAAGGAAGTGTGGAAATTGCACATTCCCAGGTCTTGCCCTGAAGGATGCTGGGTGCGGTCGGGTGATCTGTAAAGGGGACGGCTGATCTCTAATCGCCACCCCAGCTCTGCTACCCTGAGAGTCTAGACTTTCTGGAAAGGAGCACCACCAGAATGGCAGGGACCCCTTAGCCAGCGTACATCTCACCTTGGCCAGGTGTCACCAAGCTCCCCCTGCAGGCTCAGGGCCTTGGCCAAGATCGGCTCCTCCCACCAGCCCTAAAGAAGAGCCAAGAAACAGGACCAGTTGGCTGAATCAGGGATCCATCCTCCACCAGAGACACCTTCAGTGCCTTTCCCATCACTGGCGGTAGTGTGGGCGCCACTTCAGCCAACTCCTTACCCCGCTGCAGCACCCTTCTGCCTCCCTGCTCCCTGCAGTCTGCCCCTTTCCCTCAGCCTGACTCCCGACTTGCTCCTCTGAACAACACAGTGCTCTCTGCCTCCTTGGCGGTTTGGATCAGTGGCTCCTAGCCTCTGTACTTCACTCCTTGTACTGCCCAGATTCTCGTGCCGGGGGTCCCCAAAGCCTTGGTGCCTCCAGAAGGTGGAGCTCACGTGAAAAGGATAGCCTTCTAGTCTTTCTCCCACCACCAAAGAATCCCCACGTGACCGGTAACACACTATGTTTAACCCCTGTCCTTGAAATAATCACTCCCTCCACTGGATTCCCCAAAGGCTTGGGACATACTTCTATGATTTCGCATCGTATTCCAATGACTTGTATCTGTCCTTCCTCCCTACCATAGGCTGTGAGCTGTGCGATGCCCAGGACTGTGTCTTACCCATCTCTGCAGCCCTAGCAACCAGCGTGGGGCCTCCGGATGCTGACAGAAACATCGCTGGAGCGCTTACTACCAGGCAGGCCCTGGGCTCCGTGCTTTTAGGCAGCGTGCCACTTCATCCCCACCACACCTCGCCGAGATCGACACTTTCATGAATCCCATGTGAACAAATGAGGCCAGCGAGGCCAGAGTTCAGATGACCTAAGGCACACAGCTGGTGAGTGGTCAGGTCAGGCCTGGAATCCCCGCAGTCTGACCCCTGAGTTCCGCAGTGAGAGCTCACTGAAAGTCCGCTGGATCAGTGATGGGAATATGAACACAAGAGCAAGAGAAAGTGGCCACGAAAGCACCGCATTTCGGACCTAAAAGGAATTTCGAGACCACTGAGGCCAAACCCCGATTTTATTGCTGGAGAAACTGAGGGCAGAGCAGTGAAACCAGATGTCCGAAGTAACAGTGTGGTGATTAGAGGCCCCCGGCTGTGGACGAGATGGCCTGGGTCGGAACACCCCTGGGGGAGCCTGGGCAAGTTACTGAGACTTCTTATTGATCAGTTTCTGCCTCTATTAAGCAGGGATGATAATACCAGAATTTATCTCATTGTTTTGTCGTGAGGATTAAATGAGATAATGTCAATTTATTACAACAGTGCCAGGTAGAGAGACAGGTCCTGAAATGTTAGCTATTGTCATTGTTAGCAGAATCAGAGCACCTGGGGCTGACAGTGGTCTTAGAAGTCACGAGTCCGACTTTGATTTTCTCGAGGAGGAAATGGGCCTTCCGTTTCATGTTTACTCCCACAACTAGAACTGTTAGAATCTGATCATTTAAAAAAAAAAAAAGCTGGGTGATCTCCTAGTTCGATGTCCTCATTTTGCAAACGAAGCCGTAGCGCAGGGAGTCAGATGACGTGCCCGCGTCTCCACCTCACCCGGGCAGAGATGGAAGTAAACCTGGGTCTCCGGACGCCAGCGGCACTCCCGCAGAACCACGGCCCCAGGCTTCTCAGCTCAGGGACAGACAGGCCGACTGTCCGTGACTCAAGGTTGTTAGAAACACTCCATGCTGGGGCTCAAATTCTCAGCAAGCAAGTCCATCCAGTTCCAGTTCTTTCATATGACAGGTGGGTAGAATTACAGAATCACATTGCAGCTGGAGATCCATGAGATCTGCACTGGAAGACGGCAGAAGTCCCCACCACCGGGCTGACCGGTGGGGGAGGGAGTGAGTCAGCATGTGCTGCAAACCACTCAGGGATATATATACTCCAGCCAGCCCTCAGCAAGCAACACTCACCCTCCCTGGTGCCATCGAGCCTCAGAGGTCCTTTATGTGCCTTGGAAAACACGGATGCCTGGACCCCAGCCCAGCCCAAGGACAACAGCATCTCTTGGGATGGGACCAGGGCATCATTATTTTTTAAAGGCCTCCCGGTGATTCGACCACGTGCTGAGCTAATCTTTCAGGCCAGTGACACACCCTCCGCCCATAAAATACCAGGGTAGTGGTTCTCAGAGCGTGGTCCCCAAACCAGCCGCACCACTTGCGGACTTGCTGGAAATCCAGATCCGACGTTAGGTGCCTCCTATCATTTTCTCTCATCGCACTCTGTCATTAGTTTTCATAACATTCAGCAAGTTGTGAAATTACACCTTTATTCATTCAGCGTCCTTGGCCTATCCCCCTCCACTCCCGATGGTGGAGGGTCTCACCATGCCTGCTGTGTCGACTCAGGGTGCCTGGCACACGGGGCGGGGAAGGGGAACTCAACACATTCAGATTCAGTGAGTGAATGTTAGGTATGTACAGGCAAGACAGATGCATTATTGAGTTTTTCATTTTTTGGAGTCCATTGCTGGGGACTCGGAGGGCAGATTACCAGCATACATGATGCATAAGCAGGTAAGTTCAACGTAAGGGAGCAGGCAGCTAGGAGTTTTTAGACAACTACCAGGAAAAGGAAAAGACCAAAAAAAGGAAAAAAAAAAATCAGTGTAATAACTTTGGCCAAAAGACTGGCTTTGCCTAAGACACTGCTGCTGTTTTAGGTCAGGTCCCTAACTAGTTATTAAATAGCTCTGGGGCAGCCAGCATATTAATAGGCCCTTTGTGAAAATTTATGATGTTTAAGACGTGGGTCATGGCCTTTAAATTGTTGTGAAAACAGAGCTTACTGATGTGGCATTCGAGGGAGGATACTGTAAGTTACTAAGTAGAGGAGGGTGATCTCCAGTCTGCAGATCTGTCAAGTGCTCACGTACATACATATGCATGCTGGTCAGGTCAGCCGTCCCGACTCAGCTTCAGAGGAGACCCAGAGAGAGGGCACAGGACGTGCTGGTCTACCGGCGGGCGGGCGGCTTTGTGGGGGAGAAGGAGGTCTAGGATTTGGAAACATTCTTGACTCGGCTAGGCTTTTGGAAGTTTACCTAGTCAACATTTCTGCCTAGCAGTGCATGGAGAGCAGGCCTGATCCAGGAAGTCGAGATAAAACTGTTCTTGGATGGGACATGGGGGTTCAAATGAGGAGAAACAATTGTCTCCATGAACTTAAAATACAGTTTTACTGATAGAGGCCAACTGGCTCTTTTCATAGATATCTTCCCTTGCAAAAGGGATCCTAAAAGCCGGCCACTGGGGTGTTACATTCAATAATAAAATCCATGTTTCAAAACTCAGTGTGCTAGTGGCCCTATGCTGCAGCGATTAAAGCAGGCTGGCCGGATTCAAACCTCAGCTATGCCACTTCACGGGCGTAGGACCTTGGGAAAATTACATAACCTCCCTTTGCCTCAGTTCCCCCATCTGTAAAATGGAGCTAATAATAGTACCTTGTTTGTACAACTGTTACTGGGAAGAGACAGTGGGCTAATTTATACAAAATTTCAGAACAGCGCCTGACACATCAGAAAAGCTACAGAAGTGTTAGCAATCATTATGGAGAAACCAAACCCAATCTCGTGCCATGCAATCTGTTGTTTAGATCTATTTGCTTATCCCCCCCCCCAAAAAAAACCCACCCAAAATGAACTGTAACTCAGCTAAGGGACAGTAGAGCAGCTGCTTAAGGACAAATTCACCTGATACTTATGGGAAACATCACAGAGGTGTCTTCAGTGATGGAATATAAAACATTACAAATGAAGAGGAGGCAGACGAGTTAGAGGAGGACAGGGCAGCCCAGGACTTCTGGAGTTGCACAGGGCTGATACCTGAGGATCAGCTCCAGTGACTAGAGGATGGTTGGAAGGAACCAAGGGTTACAGAGGGAATCCTCACAGGAACCCGTAGACCTCCCTCCTGCGCCATGGTAACAGGGGTGCCTGGGTGGCTTTCTAAGTTTCTGTGCCACTGTCACCAAGTAGACCTGGAAGAAAGCGTAGTGGGGATGGCTCAACACAAATCCATCACTGCTTCGAACACACGCTCAGGTACTTCTAAATCTGCACCATCCTCACACGCGGGTGGTGTGAATGCAACTATCGTAGAGGAAAGCCAGGTTTGATAAGAGCGGTAGAAATGCTGTAGCTTTTCTGTGGAAGTCACCGTGACATTAATAACTCTGTTCACTATTCATCAGAGACCAGAATTTGAACTCTGGCAAAGCTATCTCAGAGTCTGATTCAGGAGGTTTGTCCGAATCACTGGCGCTCCATGAGGGGTTTGATTCAAGGTGGCCTCATCTGGAAGTCCCGAGGCCAGTGAACTCCTAGCATAATCCACAGTCAGCTCCGAGGAGGCCTGCTGCCCCATCCCCATCCTCCCAGCGGGGGGCTGCTGTTCTGGCCCGGCGCGAGGCATGGCAGGGGGGAGAGCGGCAGGCTGCACACAGGGAGCCTGGCTCTCCCACACTATGCTCATCGGTAAACACATGGGAACTGGCTTAGGTCATTTCTGAAACCCTGCCACTTCAAAAACTTGCATCTAAGATGATCTTTCATTGCATAACTTAGACATAACTTACATGACTCTTGGGCAGAACAGCTGCCACCCAGGCTAACAGGAGGCATCTCCCTGCTGAAAAAAACATCTCCCCTCTCCCGATCACAGTTCCTGACTGTTTCTTACCTTTATAAATATACGACTTAGGACTTGAAAGGTTTTTACATTCTTAAGAGTCTTCTGTTACAGGCAAGTAACTCTGAAAGCAATTTAAGCCTTTCTAGTCCTCACCTTAGAGGCGGGGCCGATTGGTCAGACGCCTTTCCCAACAGGACAAAGAGAAAAGGCCGATGGGCATGGAAAGCTGGGTGGGGCTGGAGGGAACCCCACTCCACCTGAGGGCGGGGACTAGGTCCCATTCGTAACCCCAGGTCCTGTCTCTATACACATAATGGCACATGCTTGATATTTTTAAATGTTTCTGGGTTTTTTGATTTGTTTTTTTTAGAAGGAAGGAAGGATGGAAGAAAAGAGAAGAAAAGGAAGGAGAGAGGGAAGGAAGGAAGGAAGGACGGATGGATGGATGGATGGATGGATGAGCCACCAAACAAGACAGTACTTTCAAGAGTAGCTCCCACATCTGACCCGGTCAGTATGCACCCAAGGGCACATTTTCAACTTGGGTCCCAGGTGCCAAAACCAGCCCCACTCTCGGGGGGCCATTTCCAGCCCCGCTGCTGCCTTCCCTCAGTTCAGAGAGGGCGCTGGGCTGTCAGGGAGGACTGTTCAGGGACTGGGGCGCGCCAGCTGCCGTTGTGCTCAGCCCTGCACCAGTTCTAGGCGCTACACTTTTTTTAAGCACTTGATTTAAATGAAGAAAGAAATTGGCTTATATTTTTAGCAGCTCCTGCTACTAAAACTCATTTGACAAAAGTGCCAAAGGGACAGTTAAGTCTGAGTATGATTTTTTTTTTTTTCCCATGGAGGAGGAGGAGGGTATAATTTATCTGAAAATGACTGGTACTTTCCTGGCCTGGGGACATGAATCTACCTGCTCTCTTTTTTTTAAAGACACACTCTTTTTTTTTTTTTCTTCCTCTCTTCCCATCAAACTTCAAACTGAAGATTATTTATTGTGTTGAGCTTTAGTTCTCAAGCCCTAACCAACCCCAGAAAGGAGAAGGTGTGCAACCTCAGTTCAGAAACTTCACAGCCTTCAAGTATACTTCAGAATTAGAGGCATCTGAGTGGACCAGCGCCCTCCCCTCCCCCTACCTGGGATACAGACAGAATGTCAAGCATCTTGTAAAAGCATAACATTAAGCCTAACTGGAAAATAATATTAATTTTGCGCTTACATATACTGGGAACCAGACTCAAAGTATACGATTTCAGAGTGTCCCAAATCCCCTCTTCCTAAATGTTTCTATTAGCAACTTGCCTTTCTATCTGAGATCTCCTTTATTAAGCTATGGAGAGAGTTACTGGAAAGAAGAAATCTTTTTTTCCTTTCCTTTCCTTTTTTTTTTTTTTTTAGAGTTAAGGCATTTGTCTGTCAGAAGCCACTTCTAAAATGCATATTACTTAACAAAGTAACATTTTAACCCTTGACACAAATGACTTCAAAAGACGAGTTAGCTTATAGAAATGGAGCCTTGAGATAATGGGGGTTTTGAAGGGTTTAGGGCTGGTAAGAAAACATCTCATGTATGAAAAATCCCAGATGAACTCATTTGTTCATTTGTTATTTGGAAGCGCTTCCCCAGAAATGCAAAATTGTGAAGGGTGGTTATGTTCCCTAAGGACAGTCTGAAAAAGTATGATTTAACCGTAACGTAATTAAAGCATAAACCTGAAGTTATCCTCAAACCACCCTTCATGGCAAGGTTTCCGCAGGGAAGTGTGTCCGGGTACCAGCTGTGCGGCCCCGGCTCTGTCTTCCTGCGGCAGTGAGGCCGGGGATGCAGTGCGGCCTCGTGGGAGAGAGGGGGCTGCAAGGAATCCAGGGGGACAAGGAGCTCCCTCTCCCTGTGTTGGTCTCTGAGAACAGGGCAGTTGTATCAGTGGCTGTCTGCACCCCGGGACTCCACGGGTTCTCAACTGTTCCTTATTATTGCCGTTTCCAGTCAGCATCCTTAAAGGCTCCTCCATAGCAGTCAGGACCATTATAGCAGTCAGAAACCTATACTGCAGACACTGTTTTATAAGCAGCCAGACACAACCTCTCGTTCAGGTTTGGAACCCCTGTCTCATACAGATGCTCAGTGACAGCTGGGTGGAGTAAAAGAGATGTGCGTACATCTCGGAGGCAAACTCGTACCAACGAGGCGGGGTGTGTCATTGTAGGTGGTCATGAGGTGACACCCAGGCAACATCAGGAGAGGTGGGGGAAGGTAACAGGCGGAAGAGGCTTCTGGAAGAAGGTCTGAAGGAGGAGATGGGAAGGGAGCTGAGAACAGAGCAGACAGCCAGGGAGGAGCAGGGAGCACCGCTGGGGAGAGATTCACTCCCCCTCTCCTCTCAGCCTTGACTCCAGACCTCAGCCTGGAGCCGGAAGAGGAGGCGGCAGGCTGGTGAGGAAGGTGGTCCCGCCAATCTGGTGACCAGTTCCAGATAAAGGAAGGCTTGGGTCGGGGCCCAGAGAGGGCATCTGGAGGCTCCCAGAAGGAAGGAGAGTCTAAGAAGAGGACAACGGAAGGGGAGGCGGAGACATTCTTCAGTGACTGTCAAATCTGGACTCGGCCACAGCGGGAAGAGGGGGAGTCTCTGCGCTTCCCGCATCTCTAGGCAGACAGTGATGGAGGCGCACCGGATGCGGAGCGGCTGCACCCTCCTGCACGGCAAAGGGGTGCACCCCGTACCCTGGTCTAGACCCACAGGAAGTGCGGGACCCTCGAAAGGAAAGCTCCTGGGAGGCCCTGGGTGGAAACCATTGGGCATTTTTTATAACCTTCGGAGTAAAGCAGTAAAAGCCAAGTCTCGGTTAATAGCTCCTCCAAGGACTACTACTTGACTCTCCTTCCCTCTCTTCTTCCTCATTCCCATTGATTCTCATTCTCTCTCATGTTCCGACAACGTGTCACCCCTGCTCTAGTCTCTCTCAAACCTGTGCAAAGGTGCAGAATTCATTTGCATTCATTATGGTCTCCGGGCAACTCATTTACTTTCATCTTGCAATATCCAAAGAATGACTCATTTACTTAGATCATTTAAGGATTTCTAGGAGTTCTGCAAAAAAAGATATTAGGATTCCCCTTCCCCTCCAAGACCTTCAGAAGAATAGGATGCCCCTCTCGGGGGAGGTGGGGTGTCCCAGACAGTGAGAGAGCCAGTCCCAGGCAGAGCACTCAGTAAGGATCTACGAGGGAGGGGGTGTCTTTCCTCTGGTTCAACCTGGTTCAGGCCTCACCTTTGCTTTCTTGGATGCTTGCCAGTCTGGAGGCAGGATATGCCCCAGGGAGTTTCACAGCAGGAAGCGTGAGTCTCCCTTGGCATTTATTCACATCTTAGGGCTCATGGAATTCAGGAGGTCGCCGCTCCCTGGGGCACTGACCTGTTAAACTTCATCCCTCACCTGAGTGGAAGATGCGGTCCTCAGTTACTGCATCAGTGATCAGGAGACAGTGGGGGTGACAGAGGAGCATTTTCAGGACCCTTGAGGTAACACCATAGAGATGCTAACATCTACCTCCTGGTGGGCCCCATTCTGCCCTGAAATAGCGGTCCATTCATGCCTCTGGCTTGAGTCCTAGCCCCACAGGAACCCTGCACTAACTGGGGAGGAACTCTGCACATCTGGAGGCCTCCAACTCTGACTCCTTCCAGAGTCATCCCTTCTCTGTTCAGTACAAGCGCACCAGGACAGCACATGGAAAGAGCCAGTCAGTTCTTCCATGAGCCTTTGTCATTTTATGAAGTAATTGACTGAAAGGGTAGGGCCCAGACATTTGAGATTCCTGCAAGGAGGTGGGAGAAATCCCACAGAGCACCAGAAAACTCCTGAAGGAAAGGTCAGTGCTGGGGACTGGCAAACTCCTGTTCTGTTCATTCATCGATCCATTGGTTAATTCATTCCTCAAACACATGCCTCATTTCCAACACTAGGAGACAATGCACACGCCGACTTAGTATTTAACATCCCCCGGCTGTAGGGCTGGCTTCTTAAGGTTGGGATAGGCCTTGCTAGTTTAGCACTGTGCCTGACATTTCGTGGGAGCCCAGTAAACAGTTCATGAATGAATGAATGAATCAACAAATGAACAGACAAATTAAAGACAGCCCACTGCGCACACGCCTTGTGTGTCAGAACTCATGCAAAGGTGAGGGCTCACCACATTTGCCTTGGATTTGGCAGAAAATTGTCTCCTCTCATCAGTCGCTTCCCAGATTCATAAAGTGGCATTTTGTCTTTATTCATTCCCAAGTAAAGAGGTTTTTATAATTATAAACGTGGCATGTATTTGCCCTAAAATAGAAGGAAGAGTTGTTTGCTGAAATAGATCGTTTAAAGGACAAAAGCAATCGTCCATAATCACACCAAGACTTAACATCGGGAAGAAGTTCCTCCTGGTCTGTTTTCTTTGTATACAAATTGAGGACATTGGAATCATGCCACGTACGCAGCTTCAGATCTTGATTTTTTCCACTTAACGTATATCAGGAGCCTTTTACCACAGCATTAAATATTCTTTGAAAATGTTACACTTAATGGCTGCATAATATTACATTATAGGTCTTCAATTCTTAACTAATGCAGATTTATTGTCCTTAATAGCTCTCTGAATCACTGCACAATCAAAGTCGTTCCCAGGCTTCTGTACCCATCTTAGTGGCTGAGGCAGACTGCAAACCTCTACAAGACGACAAATAAACACCGGCAGGCAAGCAAAGCTGGCGCAAGTATGGCTGGATCTCATCTGCAGCTTCTCCCTCCTCAGAGCTACTAACTCATCCCAGCACGCTAATGCCTTTGGAATGTTTATTCTCTTCAAGCTGGAAGCTCCAGGGTACACAAGGAGACAGGCACAGAGCATGATGAGAAACACATGGCAAGAGTCTAGTTGGTTCACAGAACACTCGACAGTTACTTGGGCATGAGGACCACACCTCATTTTAGGAACAGAAGTATTTCGTTCTCCCCAGCAAAGAGATTTTGCTAAAGAATGTTATCTTAGGCCATCCAGAAGAGAGACAATAATTCAGCGTCGACACGTGGTCGGTCTTGTATCGTCAGTGTGAGACTGGGAATACCTGAGAGGCTGTGAGGACAGAGGACTTAATGAAGGGCCTGGACCAGACTGGGGAACCTTGAGTAACTTGTGGCCTGGGCTCTCTTTTATTGAACAACTGGTTTCCCAATGCCATCTTCTCTTTCATTCCTTGGGTCCTATCCTACCCCAGTCCGGTCCTCTTGGCCTTGCGTCTGAAGTGTTTGGTAAGCTGAAGTTGAAGTTCTGCATGGAAAATTCACTCCGGAGTAGCCAGGACGAGGCTGGAAGGCATGTCTGGCAGGGCAGAACTGATTACCACACCACTCAGTGGCCATGCCTGCGTATGATCACCCCCCACCCCTCCCATCGCTGATGTATCAGCTTCAGGGTTGATGCTACCTCCTAATCCCGTGGGACACACAACCAGCCTTTTTCTGAAAGCTGGTCTCGGGTGCTAACTAGCTAGTTAAATGGACAGTCCTCCCTAGAGGGCAGGGTTGAGGTGAGTCCTCAATTTCCTACAGCTGAGTCTTCCAGAAGCACAGTTACCTCCTCTGATAATATTTACATACAAAACTCCAGGTCCATGCATTTGTCCCCACCCCACTCAGCTATTTGGGATTAAGTAGTGAGACCCCCCATCCCTTCAGATGAATCTTTCTCCAGCACTTTTTCATCACATTATTTCATGACTCCTGAACTCAAAACCATTCTGAGGATCTGCCAAAGGGCATCTGAGTTTCCGTGTCCAGCCACATTGGTATGTGGCAATCAACTGTGAGAATGTTACAAGAAACATTTGTGACCGATTAATGCTTTTTAAAAAATATATAAGCTAGTAGAGTCCAAGGTTTTCCCTATAAACATCACTCTCAGATACGCCTCCTGGATTGGAAAAAAGGGTGACGTTGCAGCTGATGTGGTGGGATTTACACAAAGCTTCTGGGACAGTATTTGCAGAACTATCATTATTGATCCATCAGCAGCAGTCACACAAATGCTTGGTAACCCTTCCCAACACTATTCTCCTCTGCCAACAAAAATAGTTCTGTGTTGTGGCAGGTGTACCTAGTAATGGCTTAATATCAATTACCTACCCTTCTTCGGGAGGAATGAAGACTTCAGCTGGGCACACGGCCACCCAGAATAAAGACTGTATTTTCCAGCCTCCCTTGCAGCTAGGTGTGACCATGTGACTAAGTTCTAGCCAATGGGATGTGACCAGGAGTGAAACACACGGCTTTAAGATAGGGCACTCCTAGAACTAGCAGGACAACTCCCCTTGGTTTCCAGGGACTTTCCTGGTTTCAGCATGGAAAGTCCTGGAAAATCCTCTAGTTCCAGGCAGAAGTGGAATGTTTAATCATTATCTCCCCACTCCTGCTTTCTTCAGCTGATTTCCTGGAATATGGACAAGCTGGTGAGCCATCTTGGACCCGGGGAAGGAAGGAAGCCCGGGGATGGTGGAAGGAGCGTGGGTCTTTGCCAACCTCGGGTATCACTGCCACCACAGCAGCTCAGACTTGTGTGTGGAGGACAAATCAGCTGCCGTTGTGTTAGAGGTCTCTGCTGCTTTCTGTGCAGCTGATCTAGCCCACTAAGCTCCATCTCGTCTGCCATTTTTGGCCACCACGATGATTTTGTCCTTTTTTCGGATTCTGGTAACACCTGTCTTTACCACGCCTTGATAATGAGTCACCAACTTCCTCGTACAGTCATTTCTCTTATTTACATGTTTGAGTTTTGTTTCCTTGGGGAGGTTCTAAGATCTTGGGAGGCAGTGTGGTTGAGAGCACATGGCTGAGGGTTTAGAAGATCTGGGTTCAAGTTTGAGTTCCAGCACTTGCTACATGAGTGATCTTGAGTGAGTTTCCTTATTTATTATACCTCCTCTGCCTATTGTACTGTGTTGTTTTGAGACTAGATGTTATGAGAATAGTTCATCAGCCATCAAGCACCATCACCAAGTGAACTGTTATTGAGAACTGGTCCTCTATCGAATAGTCACCAGATCTGCCTAACAGTCTTATCACAGTGCCAGGGACAGAGTGAATGACAATTCCATGAATCTGTGCAGAATCAATAAAGGAGGGGGAAAAAGATAATATAATAGTTTCTTAAATATTACGAAGTAAGACTTCTCCTAGACATCTACTCTCCAAATGCAAAGAAGGCACAAAATATTGGGCATGTATCAACCTGAGGCCTCAGACTCAAGTTTTCACTCCCGAGAGGTTTTGAAGAGCTGCTTTACTAATTAATTCATGGCAATAAAGCCTAAATCCACAACGCGACCCACACGCCGTTAGTTTCATGAACAGAGGCGCCACCTTCCTCGGCCTCCATTCTGTGTGCTTCTCACCCCACCACAACATGAGGAAAAGTCAGAAAGGCCCAGATACATTTTACATCCGGAAAGAAACGGCTTCCACTCAGCAAGCTGCGAAAAGAGCTGCTATTTTCAGGTGCTCTGTAGCTTAGCAGATTACCAAGGTGATGACATTAAGTTTAAGACTCCCTATTAATGGAAAGATAAATGTGAGTAATTCAGGGAGGCCTCTTCAGCGAACAGCAACTGACAGACAGAAACCACCATGAAGCTCGAGGGGGAAGAAGAGGGACGCTGCTCCACCCAACAGCCCAGGTGGTGGGCCTCGTTCCATCATCGGTGCAGAGCTTCTGCTCATTGCTTGAGAAAAAGCCATCTGTTGGCACCAAACAGTGACAAGAGCATCCCGGTTCAACCAGGCGACCAGCGGGCCCAATGCCGCAAGGTCTCCTTCTCGGTCTCCCTTTCCCCTTGTACCTCCTGAAGGCACATTTTCCCTCAGGTCCCTAACTTCTGCAGGATCCCTGCCTCCACGGAGCCCTCTCTATACTCCAAACAGGAGCCAGCAAACTCAGCACTGCTGAGCTACACATGACCGATAGTCCTTTTTCCTGGAAATATTTAGAACTTCAAAGACATGGGAGGTCTTAGAGAGTAGACTTGTCACTGTGGAGCTCAAGGGTGTCTACATGGCCAGGGTGGGAGTGGCGTTCTAAGGGAAGGTGGTTTTGGGAGGAGAGAAGACCCCAGCATCTTCTGAATAGCATCGTGCGTCTGCTGTCTGCGTTGCCTTTCCACAGAGTGGGACCAGAACACTGCGCACCAATTGCTCTGATCAAATCAAGGGGCCCTAGAGGAGACCAGGCTTGGCTTAAAAGCTCCTGGGCCAGGAGTTAATAAGAATTTTAATAAAAATGGGAAGTATAGCCCAGGGCTGTGGTACAGGATCTCTCCGGGTTGCTGGTGCTCTATCAGTCAATCATATAATCTGACGTTTGTAAAGTGGAGAGGGTAAGCAAAAACTGTGTGGGCCGAAGGTTTCAAAAACATGACCTGCAGAAAGACCATCAGCTCTCCAACTGGCCCTCCAGGGGCCCGAGACATACCTGAAAATGAATGTCTTTCCCACAAGATAAGATACGAATATAAACAACCAGTGCCCAGCACACTTCACAAGACAAAGCATTTCCATCCACATTTAATTGTCATGACAACCTGTGATTCCAGTGATCCCCGTTTTACAGATGAGGAGTCTGAGGGTCAGAGAGGTGGTGGGAGGGGAATCTGAACCCAGGTCTTCTGACTCCTATCTCCTTCCACAATTTCTCTGTAGCTTGTTTGTATTTTAAACGCTAATTGTCTGTTTAATCATTACCATCCTCTGTTTCCGTTAACCATCCACAGATGCAACCTAGAAAATGACTGGCCTACATCATCTGATTCACCTCCAAAGACAGGAAAGATCATTCATCCTCTTTTACCTCTAAAACTTAGCGCTGAGATTAAAATTTGCTAACAGTTTAAAAGCAAACAGCCTCCCTAGTGTTTATCTGTTTCTGTCTGAAGGACTATCAAATTCTGTGGCATTCAAAGCACAGCCCAATACCAGGGTTTTCCCTGACCTCTTTTAATATGTCCATCAATAGATACATGCCTGATGGTTAAACTTTGGTCGTAACAGTTGATAGGAAAGATTGGTTTTAAAAGTTTTTTTTTTTTTTTTTTTTTTAAATAAATGGCATTCAGGTGGAAGTACAGTTGGCAGAACATGCTGGTACAAATGCCAGTCCATGTGGAAGCCACATTCCTTTACAGAACTACTATGGGGTTTGAGACGTCACGTAAAACTCTGCGCTGGCCCATGATGCTCTATGTACTGACTGAGAGAGGAGACAAAACAGAGAAAACTTCATTCTTGCTCTTGATTTTTTACATACTGATAATGACAGACTGAGGAGAGACTTGAAAGGTTACACTGGATGTCCTTGAACCTCTCTTACTGATATGTCTGCACCTGCACACAGGTGCATCCTGGCCCACCTGCCCTCGATGGTGGCCCCACAGGTGCCCTCCATCAGCGGCCCCACACTCTCCCTGGGCTATCAGTGAGTCCCCAGTGTCAGTCCCTAGGCTGGAGCTTCCTCCAGTTTTAGTTTCTCCTTTCGCTCCCTGAACATTAGCACCCCTAGGTCCAGTGGGGACTCCAGATATACCATTTGCAGAATCAAATTCATGGCGTTCTTGCCTCATCTAGTGCCTCCCAGGTTCTCCATCTGGGTTGGAAACACTCCAGCAGGAAAGCTGAGAATCACTCCGCATGCCACACTTTCTATCGTAATTCATATTCATCAGTCACTAGGTCCCCAAGGGTTTATCTCCTAAAGATTCCCCAGTCAGTCCTCAGCTCGGGCTTCCCACCCTCACTGTCCTAGGTCAGGCCCACCATGTCTCCCACCTAGTCTATAACCCAAGCCCTTGTGTACACTGCAGCAAGGAAGGCTGCTAGAAGGTAAATCTGAGCAGGACCTTCTCTACTGAAAAATCCTTCAACAATTCCCTGCGTTCATGACGAAGTACAAAATCCTTTCCCTGACTTAAAGGTCCTCCTCCCAGGCTCCCTGAACGGGGACCAGGGCAATGAAGGAACATGACAGGGCAGAGGTAGATCCCAAGCCTGAGCCCAGCAAATATATCCCCCTGTCTTAAATTCTTGTCATAAAGACTACTGCTTTCTTGTTTTTTTTTTTTTCTTTCTTATATCATCTTCATCATTATCATCATAATCATCATCATCATCTTCTTCTTCCTCCTCCTCCTCCTCCTTCTTCTTTTTTGGTAAATACATTGCAACAGGAAAAAGAAAGTGACCAGGAAAAAAAAATGGAGCCTATCTAACTGAGGAGATTCTAGACACAGGATGGAGCTTGGCTCCAACACAAGATCATCCAAAGGTGGAGCTCTGATAATTATGCAGTGAGAAGGATGCACATACATCAATCAATGGGCGACACGTGGTGCCAACCCCACCCCTCCCTGCTCACGTCAGCACAGGCTTGGTAGCGGGTACTACACGCTGAACATGTGAAAAACAAAAAGCAAGGAAAGAGCCGCCTCCTTCCACGGGGAGCTGTCTGGAGTGCAGAGATGCACTCACTCCAAGTCAGGTCTCATGTCAGTCTAAAGCCGTGCCCTTGGTTTCCGTGTTGACCACAAAGTTGGAGATGACGCACCATTTATTCCTCTAAAGAGCTAATTTTTTTTGGGGGGGGGCAACGTCTTTATGGTCTCCATTTGGTTGGAAGTCACAAAGGGCCCCACCAAACAAGTTAGCACCTGATCGTTTCTTCTCATGATGCCCCAAAATCGAGAAATCTGGAAGCCACTGGAAGCAGCTAGCTGTTCCCTCTGTCTGCCAGCACTTGGCACTATGAAGGTGCCTCCTGAAAGCTGGCTCTACTTCCCTCATCTTTGCATCCCTGCCCCCTGGCATATAGGTTGGCAGAGGAAATGTCCGTGAATGTTTAGGAAGGGACTTTATAAACAAATAACCTAAGCCATACACTGTGAGGTAGAACATCGCCGGCCCTCCCTCCAAATCTTTCAAGGCTGGGCTTCCCCACTCTTCTCCGAATAGAGGTTCTGTCCTTCCTGCCTGTGTCGACCTTTGGGATCCTCCTGAGCCTTCGCAGGTGTGGGGTGATCTGGATTCCGTACCCCAGTGACTCCCCAGCACACTGCTCCCCTGGAACCACACCCACAGTCGGCTTCATCCACCAACAACCCGAGGAAACAGGCACAATGTCCTCCCTGGCAGCTCAGGTCTGATTCCTACATGCTGATTGAAGCCTGGCCTGGCCTGTATGAGTCCTGGATTCCCATCCTGCTACACTGTCCCTGAATACAGGCTGACCGAGACACGGCCTGGCTGTGCGGTTTCACCCTGGCTCTGACTTCACAGAGCCAAGTATCTGGAACATTATGGAAAAAAAAAAAAAAAAAGAAAAAGCTATCCAGCTGTTTCTAAACATCCAGATGTCTGGCATAGGGAAGAGGGAACATCCTGGCCTTCGCCCCACCAACCAGGTGTACTGTCCAAGCAAAAAGGCAGAGGTCCCAGGGCCTGGCTGACTGGTGGCCCGTGTTGGCCGTGGAGTCAGACCCCTGCGGTTCAAGGCTGCCGCCTTGTCTCTGCACAGGGCGAAATCTGGCCTGAAGACTGTAGACCAAAAGCCTCTCCTTCTGGAAGCTTCCTTTAGAAAAGCAGCATCGGGGGGTTGGGATGAGGTGGGGGGACATCAGAAGTCTTCACAACGAACCTCACCTGACAGATACCATTGGCTCATACGTGTAGGTGCCCCAGGTTTGGCCAGATCAAGATGTCCCTCTGTGCTTTCAGTTCCCAGGGAACACAATTTAACCAGAACCACAGTAAAAAAAAAGTCAGTCTCTTCTGGTTCTAACTCAGTTCCCCTGATCAACTGTCGTCTTTCTTACGCAAGGGAGCATTTGGATTTCCATCTGATCATCTTTGACGTATTAAGAGCTAAAGTGGTGGGCGCTGTCAGCATAGCATACCGTACCTTTGAAGAATGACAGTAAGACTGAGCAATCGTTATATTAATGGTGATGCTACTAATAATCATTGCTAATAGCTTTTGACCCTTTATGCGCCTCATTGAATAATAATCCATTTGTAGTTTTTATTTAATCTATCAAGCCACCCTAAACATACATGCATATATAATTATTATCTCCTTAGAAGTTCAGAGAGATTAAGGAACTGACCCAAAGTCACATAAAGAAGCCCAAACTTGAATTCAGATCTGCTTGAGTTTGGAGATCATACACCTGTCATCACACCCCTGCACAGTACACGTGGCCAGGAGGACCCGAGAGGACCCTGGGTCTTGGGTACAGCGGTCTCACAAAGCTGGGGAGCACCAGGGGTCGAATGCCATGAGACTGGCACCTGTGGGAGTCAGATGCTCTAGGACACAAGGAAAATGATGCCCCACCACCACCACCTCAAAACTGTGAGACACAGCGGCTCTGCCCTGGGCCCCTGCAGAGGCTCTAGAAGTACAGGAGAAAACATCCCGCGTATGGATGGCTACGTGTGTCCCTGTATCCCCAGTGGCGTCCAATATGGAGGCTGGCACCCGGGGGGTGCCCTTCCATTTTTGCTGCTCACCTAACAAAATGAATACACCTGAAAAGGGAGAAGGAGAAGCTCAGATGGGAAGAAGATGAAGTAAGATTCGCCTTCTGCTGTGGTTAACAGGCCGGGGTGAGGGCAGGCAGGAGGGTCCTCTGCACACAAGGATCATCTAACAGGCGTGAGCTGTGACGATGGGCCGGGGCTCGGGGAGAGGCGGTCCGCCTGCAGCGCTGCCCTGAGAAGCTCCCGTGGGCAGAGGGAGGCCTGGATCTGCAGCAGCAATGAGAACTGCTTCCAGGCTGAATTCTACTTGCCGGCGATTAATGCTGCCAACCGCTACTTTAACACGGGGGCCTTGGTTTCTTTAGGCTGCCCGTTCTGGAGTGGTCCACTGGAGCCCAGGAAGGACTGCTCATGGTGGGGGGAAGGCGGAGTCCCCTTTCCCGTGACTCGCTGGCCCCAGGTGCCTTTTCCTCTCATCCTGACCTCCTCAGCATCCGTCCCAGAGGGCTGTGCACACCTTGAGGCATGGGTGGGAGGCTAAGGGCTCAGTGTGGGGCTGGGGAAAGACAAGTCTCCCAAGCCCTCAGGCTGGGTCCGGTCCAGGTCTACCTGTGCAGAGCCAGGGTCTTTACACTTCGCCAGGAAGCCTCTGAACACTGGGCTCAGAGCCAGGGCTCCTTAAATCCTGTTCCAGCCGCAAGCTGCAACGGCTTGGCCTTGGGAAAGCTGGCTCAGGACTCCAGGCCTCAGGAATCCCCTTAGGAAGAGGATCAGAGAGCTAGATGGTTGCTAAGCTTCTTTCCTTTCCAGAAAGGGGCCCTGAGCACGTCCAGCCATTGCCAGACTGGCAGGGGAGGGACGGAGCTCTGGGTTAAGCAGCACAACTTCTTACCCAGCCCCCCGCCTGTCTCCACTCCCAGGGACAAGGTGGGTCTGGATTCTGGACTGTAACGCCTGCACCCATGGCCAGCAGCAGCCTGTCTGACAAAGCAACCCCGCCTTTTCACACTGTGGTAACCGCCCTCGAAGCCTGACCAGCTGGAGCCCAGTTGATGGTTTTTCGAAAGCTATGTTACCCAAAAAAAAAAAAAAAAGCAACACTGAGTTGGGTGTGGAGATAACAATCTTGGTGCTGTCACACCACACGGGGAGGGAGGGGGTGAAATTACCACCTTCTTCCTCGACAACAAGAGCTCACGGAAGCCAGAGAAATTCAAGCATTGAAAGTAAAAACGTTCACTGCACTTACCAAATGCTGAGTGACTCTCTGTGAGCAGTTTCAGCAGAGACCTGCAGGAAACAACTTTTTCTTGTTTTCTCCCAGGCCTCCCAGCAGCTAGAGCCCCTCTGCAGAGAGCACACTGGCCCAGAGAGTCCAGACATCCTGCAGCCGCTCTGAACCCTCTCGGGGCCTCAGGCACTGCAAGGTGCCCTCCCAGACCTCTGAGGCTGTGAAACCCTCCGGAATCGTGGGCTGAGCGAGTCTGTGCTACTAGAGAGAGAAAGAGGAAGCAAAGCCGCAAGCTGGATGGCTCGGTGGCAGCCGCCGCCACCGCCACCCAACCAGCAGGGCCCCCGGCAGTGCCTCCCAGCGACGGGTCTCTGTCTCCTTCTGCAGTTTTGGTTGCTCTTGCTGGCTTTTGCTCTCACTCCCTCCCTCCCTCTCATCCTTCCCTGGGAGTTGTACTGGTTCTGGAGAAGGGGCACCTGCCGTAGCTTCTTCCATGACAAAGAAGAGGAAGATTAAAAACATTGAGAAATAGCCCACTGTTATTCTGGAAGTTAGACAAGAGGTCAAAGAGCCTGGGTCTTCTCTCCCTTTGCGAGGGATTCCCTCTTAATTCAAAGGCCAAGAGCCGGCAGCTGGGGACTCGCCACCACTGCCTCCCTTGTCCCCCATTTTTACCTCCTTCTCCACCCGCCAAGAATTTACTCTACTGTCTGTCTCCTCTCTCCTTTGGTGTTTACTGTTTCAGTTCATTTCTACTTAAGAAGAAAGTGTAAACTACCTACGCCCTCAGGTATCAAACCATCTCAAACCCTTTTTGGACAAAGCAGGATACTAACGCACAAACCAATCAACGTACCAAAGACCTCCCTCAGGGTTTCAGGACTGGGGTCCAGTCCCTCCGGATGGCAGCACCCACCCTCCCTGCCCAGGACAAGAACAGTGATGTCCTTCCCCGCCTCACACCTCAGTAGGGGTGGAAGCCATCAAGGCTACATCCTCAAAACCACTTTCCACGTCCATCCTTTACTCCTCTGCCACTTTCCTCCTCATAAAGTTCTTGTTTCCGCTTTTCCATTCCGTTCCCTCTGCCCCTCCTCGGGCCCTCACCTCCTCTCTCTTGGACACTGACTGAACCTCCTCACCAGCATTCCTTCTCTCTTCCAACCCACCCCAAACTGATGACAGCTGGAGATTTCCCCGAACACCAGCTTCTCTAACACCCTCCCCTGCTGGAGTCCCTTCACCGGCTGCCCATGGGCTGCAGGATCAAGTCCAAATTCTTTGCTTTGGCCGACAGAAGCCTCTACCCTCTGGCCCTAACTGACTTTTCTAGATATTAAAAATAGATTTTTTTTAAAGCTGCCATTTATGGGACACTTACTACAAGCCAGGAATAGCACTAAGCACTTTACCTGAATTTGTTCTCATGAGAGTCCTGCAAAGGCTTGGATTCCAATTCCCCACTTCCCGCTGTTTTTTCCAAGGGAGACAGACAAAGACTCACACGTCACAGGTGAGAAAGTGAGGCCTGCGGAGAAGGAACTGGCTGGAGGCTGTATCTACAGTCAGTGGAGGGCCCAGGATTTGAAGCCAGGTCTTGCGATATCATAACCCATGCTCGTGATCACCTCTCTCCACTGCCCCTTCGGGCTGCCCAGTGCCCCGGGAAGCAGCCAAACCGCTCCTGCGCCCCTGCGCCCCGGTCCCAGGTCTGCCACCTCCTCACTCCACCCTCCTTTTTCACCCTGTTTCCCTTAGGAAGCTCCATCCTTACGGTAAGATCTCCAAACTTCCAAATCCAAGGCTGGCTCACGCAGGAGCTTGGATTCCAATTCCCCACTTCCCGCTGTTTTTTCCAAGGGAGACAGACAAACAGGCATCCTCACTGGGCCACTGGGTGATTTTCCCCCTTGCTCAGGGCAAAAAAACCCTCAGAGCCTCCTTGTTAAGACGAAACACTTCCTGCTCAGACTCTTCCATCGAGACCACTCTGACTTCCCAAAAATTAAAGAGGTAAGGAAGACACAGACGAGGCAGGGGAGGCATCGAGTTCAGCCCTTCATCTTACAGACGAGTTCTTTGGAGCCTGGAGAGAAATTACTTGTCCAAGGTCATTCAGCATGAGAGTGGCAGAGCCCAGACAAGACCTGGTCTCCCAGGCAGAGAGCTCTTTCCTCGGCAGCCACACTAATGAAGACTCACAGACATAGAAAACAAACTGATGGTTACCAGAGGGGAAAGGGGGTGGTGGAGGGATAAATTGGGAGTTCGGGATTTGCAGATACTCCTATACATAAGATGGATAAACAGCAAGGACCTACTGCACAGCACAGGGAACTATATTCAATATCTTGTAATAGCCTATAATGAAAAAGAATATGAAAAGGGATGTGTGTGTGTGTGTGTGTGTGTATATAACTGAATCACCGTGCTGTACACCAGAAACTAACACGAAATTGTAAGCCAACTATAGTTCAAAATCAAAGAAACTGCTCCTATTAGGGGGGGTCATGGTTATGTGTCCACCAGCTTCTCAAGGGTCAGATGGGATATAAAAACAACTTTTCCCATGTGTCCTTTAAGTAGTTACTAAGGGTCAAGGACACTTTGAAGATTGACACTCGGACCACAGCAGGCCAGGTTCTAGAAGGGTTAAGTCACTTGTGAAAGGAAAGCCCCCGGGGTGGGTCAGAACCAGGGACAGACTTGCAGGCACCACCCTGACTGGCTGGAAGGGCCAAGCTCTTCATTTTGGCAAGGTCCCTGAGGTCTTCTCTTGATTTTCCCAGGGTCTCTGGTGCACTCACTGGCATCCACCAGGATGGCGCACAGAGTCCTTTCCTGGCTGGACCAGCCCATCTTCCTACAGCCTCACCCTCCTTTGCCTGCTCTGCTCAAGACGCACTAAACAGCCCACACGTCCACATCTTCATTATTTCTTTGGCTATTCCCTCTGCTGAGAATATTTTTTCCCTCTTTAACTGGCAGCCTTGTACGTGACTTTGAACATGGAGTTTAAATGCCTGCTCCTCTGCGCAGCGTCCCCTGGTCCTTCCCTCCCAGCCCCCCTCAACTGCCTTCCCTCACAACTCCATCCATGGCACCTCCCGGGCCCCTCCTGGGTTGAATTCTAGCCGTGTGTTAACCTGTGTTCTCTCCATGGCTACAGAGAGACTCTCTCAAGGACAGTAGCCGGGTCATATTTATCTGTACCCTGAGTAGCTAGCTCAGTTCCTGGCACAGCGGAGGAACATCAGAATGACTAGCTTAAATTAAACAGAAATGTGTCTGCTTAAGGCTCCAAATCCCTACGTGGAAAAGCCAGGGAAAGTGTCCTTTCCCTGAGTGCAGCCGAGGCCTCCTTGCAGATGAATGGTGCAGTATCTTTTTACAAGACGCTGCGGTGAGCAGCCGTCCGCGCGCGGGGCGGGGGCGCGCATGCGCGCACGCGGAGGCGGGAAGACGCTGCCGCTGGATGGCAAGGTGCAGCAAAGATAAGCTCACCCCGCTGCAGGAGACGGTGAACCACGTGACGCTGTGGGTAACCCCAGCACACACGGTACCCTCGGCCAGCCCAGCTCCGATCTAACCGCATCATCTTTTCATGAAGCAGACGTGAAAAAAAATACGACTAAAACAGTTACAGAAAAGGTGCCTTAATGCCTTCTTGCCTCGATGGTATCGAAGCTATTGACTCCGGGCTACGCTTGGGGAAACAATATTCTGAGATAAGGAGATGAACTATCTGTTCAAGAGAATGTGCTGGAAGCCAAGGTAACGAGGCAAACGCATAACGAAACGGCTGCGGCCAATGAGCCACCTAAACCCGTGTCCTCGGGCGGCATCGGTTGTGTGAGCAAAGGAAACCGAACCCGCCCTCATCTCAAAACGAAGACTCTGTGGGTGCCTATCTGTGTGTGTGTGTCCTCACCAAACATGACAGCTGAAGTGACATTCCCAGCTCCCCCACATGTGGCTGAGACAGGTATGAAATGACAAAGTTGAAAAGGTGAGACTTGTGGTCATGCACCAGCCTTGAAGTCCCTTTTCTGGGGACTTCTGCTGCCCTGTGACTCACTTGCTGAGTGGCCAGGGCTCCGTGAACGCAAACTGAGGTACCAGCACCGACTGATCAGGACATCCTGGAAAGGGCTACTGAACTTTGAGCGTGCTGGGGTTCTGACGTCATTAGGTGTGCGTTCTCTGAGCCACTGAGGATGGTGTTTCTCCTCTCGGAAGCTCTGCTCGTGCCCTGTCCACGTTTTACGGTATTGTGGTTTCCTCTATCAGTCTTCACCCTTTTCAGTCCCCAAGCAATCTTCCCGTGACTGGGAAGGTCCCCACTACTAATGCACACGACGGCTGGGACGGGTTTCAGGGCACTTAGACCCCAAACTTTACAGGCTCAAGGACTTGCCATTGAACTCCAGCTCTCCATTAGTCAGTGCTCTTTGATTTTGGGTAAGTTACTTAACCTAAATCTTAGTTTCCTCATCTATATGCTGGGAATAACACGGCCCATCTCCTAGGTAAGTTTGCTTCAGAAATATATGAATTAATTCCTGTGAAGTATGTAGTGCAATCATGAGCACAAAGTCAGACCTTACTAAATGGAGCTATTACTATTGCCATCAACACCGTAATCCATTCAAACCCTCTGGATGTCTGGAAGAGGATCCTGAGGTCTAGAAAGGGAAGGTGACTTACCCAAGGAAGTGAGTCTTGGGTCATCTAGTAGTGATCGTACTAGACAATGACTAGTGTACTAGACCATGACTAGGTTGAAGGTAGTAGCCCTGGTAAGTGGCTGCCTTAGTGGCAGAATTCAGATCTGTTGATTTACAGGCCAGGTACCATGTACTGTGTAATTTATCATCGCATAGTCTTTTTTTTTTTTTTCCAACCAGATCTCAAGCTCGTGGAAAGTTGGGACCTTGTGTTTCTTAAGTCCCTCCAGACTACAGCACTTCATAGGTATTGGGTAAATATTTGTTAATAAGTTCATTGTTTGCAAAGATCACGGCTGATTTTCAAGGCACCAGGTTTCTATGTCATAGCTGCTTCTCTCCCACACTACCACGTCCTCATAATTCTGGAAAACTCATCCAAGAAGGACTTGTGCTGATGCATTACCAGAGGGAAACATTCCATCCCTTTTCCAATGCCGCTCCAGATTGCTCAAGATTGCAGGCTCACTAATCAGAGACATTGGTAATTTGACTGATGCTCTAAAACCCCCAAAGCACTCACTGAAGGCACCTTTGTCGTTGCGCATTAGAGTTTTTGTCACTACATGTCACAGTGGCCAAGCTGCCTTTTGATGGCACTGCTGGTACGCACAGCCCGGAAGTCACGGTCGAGATGCCAGCCCATCAAATCCATCGTGAGAAGGGAACTCGGCACCAGCCCTTCTCCTGAAAGCTGAGGGTGTTGTGCAGATGGATGGCTCTGCACAGGATGTTCTAATAAATGCTGCTGTTACTTTTATGGTCTTGTGCAGTACTGAATATGCTTCTCATAAGTTGGCCTTTATGCAAACCTCTATGACCTCCATGTTTAATTCAGATCTTTATTTTCTGTTTCATAAACCCGTTTAATTTAATATCACTGTAAAAATCCCAATGAATGGACGTGATGTTCTTTTGGTACTAAATTTCTCAGGCTAGACTTTTATGGTTAATACTGGGGTCACTGCAAGAGCACAAGAGAGCGTGGGTCTAGCTTGGAAGTGCCTGGGATATGGTTCTTACCCTAGCAACCGATTGCTTCTCACTGCTTTTGTTGAATTTTCCCTGTTCTTGACCTCTGCTCTTGTTTTCAGTAACACTGGTATAATGAGATGAATAAATAGCCCCGTCTGTAAAGAAATGGGAAAAGTCTGACTTTGACTAAAACTCACGCAGGGGATTAAAGGTGTGAGGGCTGGACAGGGAGATGAACTTTGAGACCGATCACCTGGAATACAGACAGGTGTTCCCTGGAGGTTCCAGGCAAGCAGGAGTCTACTGCAGGTCTGGGACCAAGTCTCCCCGGCCCCGCAAGGGGACATCTTCCTTTCTAGGATCTGCAAATCCATCCTTTGCTTCCCACTGCCTACTCAAGAGTCTCTGAAGCTGGGGAGGGTTAGTGGGCGTGACACATGCCCCACATTCTCTATAATACCCCACTGTTCACCACTTTTTGAAACACTCGCAGACTAGACTTTGCATTGGACTCCTAGGACCCTCCCTGTTTGTACATGTACTTCCCCAAATGGTCACTAGGACCACAGGTGGCTCCTGAGCACTTGAAATGTGGCTAATCCAAACAGAGATGTGCTGTCAGCACAAAACGCACCCTGGACATTGAAGATGCAATATCTCGCTAATACACTAATTACACTGATTATGCATTGAACTGATAATATTTTGGAGGTATTGGGTTAATTAAATATTTTATTAAGATTAAATTCCCCCATTTCTTTTCACTTTTGAAAATGTGGCTACTAGAACATTCAAAATTACAGGTGTGGTTCATATTATAGTCCTACTGGACAGTGCCTCTCTAGACAATTCCCAGAGAAGTTGCTTCCGTCCACGTATGGACCAATCCAGTGAAAAACACAACTCTCAGCTCCTTGTCACACTGGGAATGAAGTCCTACCACTCCAGCTTCCCTCTGGCTGCTCAGTTTAGTCACACTGGTATCTTTTTTTTTTTTTAAGCTTTTTTTTGAGGGGGGAGGAGGTAATTAGGTTTATCTATTTTTTTTTTTTTAACGGAGGTGCTGAGGGATTGAACCCAGGACCTCATGCATGCTAAGCACATGCTTTACCCCTAAGCTGTATACCCTGCCTCCACCCCCCACCCTGCTTTTTTCCCCACACTGGTATCATTTTAAGAATCTCCAGGCTTGCAACAGCCTCTAAACTGCTGCAGGCTGTTCTTTCTGGGACACTTTCCCTCCCTATATCTTTTTGTCATCTGGTCTCATCTCAGATGTCACCTCCTCAGAGAGGCCTTCCCTTCCTTCCTGTGGGAGGCGGGACAATGGTCCCCCAGAGAAGTCCAAGTCCTGCTCCCTGGAACCTGACATTATACTACCTGATGTGGCCAAAGGAACTTCCCAGATATGATGAGGTTGAGGATTTGGGGGTAAAAATATTACCGTGGATTATCTGAGCAGGCCCAGTGTCATCACAAGGGTCCTTAGAAGGAAAAGGAGGAGGCAAGAGAGTCAGAATCAGAGGAGATGTGATGACACCAGCAAAGGTTGGAGAGACGCAGGGCCCAGAGCCAAGGAACGCAGGCAGCCTCCAGAAGATGGAAAAAGCAAGAAATGGATTCTTCCCTCGGGCCTCCAGAAGGAACACAGACCTGCCAACCCATTTTAGACTTCTGACCTCCAGAATCATAAGACGATACATTTCTATTGTTTTAAGCCAAAAAAATTGTGGTGATTTGTTACAGTAGCAATAAGAAACTAACGCACATCCAGGTCTGAGACTATGTACTGCCTGGCCTCCAGCCCCTCTAGCCCATCCTTCCTTGGTTATTCTTTCCATATCATTTTTCTGCTGTCAGTTGACATATTAGTTAATCGGCTTCCTTGTTTAGTTTCTGTCTCTCTCTTGGCTACAATGCGAACTCCCTGTGGGCAGAGACCTCCTCTCCTGTTCATTAAGAAGCACTCTGCCTTTGAACTAGTGCCGGGCACACAGTAAATGCTCCTTAGTTTGAACAAATGGCTGATGAATGAATGAATGACAATGGGCTATTTAAAAGGTTTACTTTCAACCCATTGGCTACTATGTGAGCATTTTTAGAGGAAAATCACACCCAGGTAGAGGAGATGAAAAACACGGATAGGTTCTGGAGAGCGCATACAATTTACAGGCTACCAGGATGGACGCTGCAGAGACACAAAGAATCTGAAGATCCTACCCCTCTGACAGGCTCTGTAGAGACACACACGGGCACAGGATAAACCAGCGACCGGCAGGGGTTCTGAGTGGTTGGGGTCAGAAGACCGGAGGGGCACTGAGTATGAACAGTGCTGAGCTGACAAACCAGCTCTTAAAACAACAATGATGACAACAAAGGTCTGATCTGTGATGCTTGCCAGTCTCTGTGGTGTAAATACTCCTAAGATGACTGACTTCCAGCTCCCACTGGAACATCTCTGAACATGGCTTTGGGAAGTGCTGTACACAGCAGGGTCTTGTTGAGGAGGTGGGATTTCAAGTGAGCCTAGAAGAGTTGGGGGGTGCTGGGGATGGCCTCAGGATGGGGCAGGAGGCCAGTCACACACAACGGCAACAACCTCTTCGAGGCTGGCAAAGTGGGGTCTCAACGGCCCTTGTGGCTCCAGTGGGTTTGCTGTCACTGAGACAAGCAGAAAAAAGCAACTAAAAGAAGTCACCCTGGAGAGGGCTGCCTGGAGAGATGCAGGAGCAGAGAATCTTCCTGCCAGGAGGACAGTGATGAGTGTTCAGCCCGGCACTAACTTAATGAGCGTGGGGTAGAGCGAAGAGCTCGGGGAGGAGCGGTGAGCAGTCTGTGTTCACCGAGCTGCTTAAAGGACACCTGGACCTGAACCCGGATGACGCCCTCACTCACTCTGCCTCACTCACTCTCCCCGCAATCCTCGTCCTAAGATGAACTTGGGACAACCTACTCAAGGCTCTCAAAGTAACCCTCCCCAAAATCTCCATCCTCAGCCAGGCATCATGCCCTCTAACTGGTAAGGCAGGGAGATTTCATTCTGAGGATCCGCGGGCGGTGTTTAAGAGGTTGGTATACAGCGTCAGATGGTACCTGGATTCAAATCCTGACTCTGCTGCTTTCCAGGTGACTGACACTAGGGAGGTGCCTTGATCTCTCGAGACTTTAGGTTCCTCATCTGGAAAATGGGAAGAATAATAACAGTACCTTCTTCAGACGGTTTTATGACAATTACATGATGCACAAAAGACACCCAGCACATGCCTGGGGCATCGTAAGTTCCCCATCACTTTGCACAGTGATAGTGATAATAGTAAAAATCGTGTTTTTCCCCTTTTCAAGTTCCTGCCAGACAGAAGCTAATTTTCAAACAAGCCCCATTCCCCCAGCCAGAGCCACCTGTCCACTGCCTCTGCCCTGAGAACGACGCCCTCCCCTCACGCCCCCTCTAGACACCAGGTCTCCAGCCCACGCAGGCCCACGTGCCCTTGTTGGTCACTTGAAGAGCACACATTTGTTGTGCGCAGGGTGAGATGTTTTCCTTGCTTTTGGGTGTGTTTCAATGCAGGACAAGATGCGGCCATTATGTGAACGTAGGGGCAACAATGAAAACAAGACTGCCCTCTGAAAAACACTCAAAAGCTTTATTTTGCCTGAACGGCCATTATTTTCATTCTCTCTCCCCCACACAAAGCACCGGAGCACATCTCATTCAGGCTGTTGCCGAGTGAGTGGGCGTGAAGAGACGGTCCAAACAAAAGAAGCAGCACATTGCCGTCCTCGGGTCCCTTGTTCAGTGTGCTGCACGGTGGACCAAGCTTTCCCGCCAGCCCCGCTGCCTGAGTCATCGGGACCAACAGGGTGCACACACACACGTGAATATAAAAACCCTGCCTGATCCTTGACGTGGCTGTGCGACAATTTACCAGCTGGAGCTGGATTTCAAAAGTCGGCAGAACATAAAAGCACAGTGTTCTTCTAAGGTATTGGCACCCTGTCACCCACTTCGATAATTTTTAAGCATCAGTCCCACCGCCTGGAAACACCGTTCCTCCTGCCCCCCAGGAAGAAGGCGGGGTTGCCCTGCTCTGGATGCACCAGGGCGCTGGGCATGCGCGTGAGAGGCCTCACCAGGGTGGGCTGGGAGGGCTGGGAGGGCCGGCAGCCTTGTGCCTGGAGGGGGGGGGGGGATGTTCCAGGTACCCGGGCCCTGGCGTGTTCTGGATCCTGGCTGTCCGAACCACACAACTCACAGTGAGAGAGAACCACTGTCTCCTACTCAGTCTTCTGAAAACAGAAAGCAACGCCAGAGGAAGGAAGTAAATCGTGGCATTCTGCAAGTTTTCCTTTATTAAGGACAATTCAGTGGCTTTGGTTTTTTTTCTTCCCCACAATAGTTTCCTTCTCTCCAGCTTTTATCAAAAAGGTCACTGTGCCAACCAGATAGAAGTTCTGAGAACTTTTCTTCTGGATCCCGGGATGGTTCTGAAGAAGGAGGAAGTGCCTGTTGATATGGTCTCAGCTCCCTGAGGGCGGGGCTCTGCCGCATTTCCCACGGGGTCTCCCCAGGGCCCGGCACGCGCCAACACTGTAAGTATTTCCTGAGGGAGCTGCTGTGAGAGCAGCATCACTGTGGCGTTTTTCTGACTTCACCATCCCCGTGGGGCCCGGTGAGAAGGACCCCTGCCCCAGCTACAGTCTACAGAACCCCAGTGAGGGACCTGGCCCTGTGTGATTCAGCCAGACCAGCGCCGTGCTTAGGAACACCATCAGGGATGCGCTTACTGGACACCACCCACGCACCTGGCACTGCGGAGCGTGTGACGCTACGGTTACGTGACCCGTGTTTGGGGGCCTCCAGGAGTCTGTCAGTGCACATGCCCCCGACCCGTCTCCACCCGATGTCCAGTGGTGGACGTCCTGCCTCGACACTGACTAGCCATGCGTGGCTGCCGGCAAGTTTCTAAAGTGCATACCGCGTGTAAGTTCCAGCCTCTCGTTTATAAACTGGGGACGACAGCACTGAACTCCAGGCGTGTCGTGAGGATTCAGTGGAACTGCGTACAAAGCACCTAACACGGGGTCAGCCCACAGTAGGTGCTTAGGAAATCCTGCTGGCCAGCTTCTGTTTGATTAATTGGAAAACAAAAAACAAAACAAAATCTATCTCAGGAAACAAGATGAGCGTGCAGAAAGCGACCTGGAAACATGATAAAGTTGGTGAATAAGAAAGACTGAAGTAGGATGGATGACAAGACCTTTGGGCTCGAGCTGTCTGCAGCCTGGGCTGGGAATGAAGGTACCAGCTAAGCCCGCAGCAGACAGCCTCCTGGAGGCACGAACCTGAGATGGGGCTTGAAGAAGAGGCTTAAATGGCGGTGGTTCCCGTTGAAGAGTTAAGAGTTCCGGTGCAACAGAACATGATGATCGGGGGAAAAAAAATCCAAGTGCCAGACTCATCGCATGGGAACACAGGTTGAAATGAAGATGAGAAAAGCCTGGGGTGGGCCAGGTGGGAACAAAGCCCTGCTCTGCAAACAAAAAATTTCCCCTGAGAAGTCGCCCACAATACCTTTTGTGTCTCTAACTGTGGCAATTAGCAACGACCCCCAGCTTAGCGGGGAGAGCCTGCCTTTAAGAGGAGAGCCAGCCACACACCATCTCTCCGCTCACAGAGCTCAGGGTGTGCGTGGAGGGAACCGCTCAGAGGCACGCTGTACATGCTTTCAATTAAAAACACAGACAGAGGGGAAAGTAACGTGAATGTCACCGACAAGAAAGTCCTGCCACCCACTCGTGGCCTAAAGGTCACTGTGCCTCAGCCTTGGCCCTTATCTCCAACCGCAAAGGTCAGGGGGGCTGCGTGCGTTTCTGGGGAGCATGTAGGCTTTCACGAGGCCTCAGAATGACTCTTGCTCTGACACCAAAATTAGTGATAAGCTCGGAGGAGAAGACGATAATAGAGAAATGGAGTGACTGTAACCTTTTCCACCATCTCTCTTGTCGGCTCCATGAAGCAGAGTCACAAGGCATAAAACGAGAAGCTTCCACATTCTACAAAAGACTACAAGACTGCTGACTTAATTGGGTGTGGAGCAAATGGCTATACCACTGCCAAGAGGAAGACATCAAAGAAGAAAGGGAAAGGAGCGATTAAAACATCTTATAAGGATGTGAAAACGAATATACGTATATATATGCATGACTGGGACATTACGCTGTACACCAGAAATTGACACGTTGTAACTGACTATACTTCAAAAAAAAAAAAAAAAAAAAAAGAAAAACAACAAAAAAACATCTAATAACATCACCTGGGTGTGGAAACGGGCTCACAATATACTGGGCAGGTCTCGATAGAATAGTGCAGGACATTTGCCACATGGTTCTATGAATAGTCCAATCACAGTGGCCCAGCACGGGCAGCAATACTGCTAATTGGAAACATTTCAGGTATTGAAACATAGAATGAATTGGAAGGACACTGGACTTGGAGTCAGACGGACCTGCGTTCAAATCTCAATTACTGTCCATATTTGATGGGCAATTTATATCATCTTTTATCATTCCTGTACTGTGAACGCACAGGTGTTGCATCTGGAAAGGCGAGATGATCAGAGTATCTACAGCTTAAGGTCCTAGTGAAGATTAAACGTGAGAAAAGATGAAAAGGTTCTTTATAACGACTCAAGCACAATGCAAACGATGATGAGAATTATGATTGGCTAGTGATGACATCACTCTGACGTACGCCCTACCCCTGCACACTCAGAGGTAAGGCTGCTTTTCTGTATTAGACCCTTCGAGGAGAGAGGATGTTTAAGTGGAATCTGGGAGACGCCACACACACAACAATTTGGGTGGGATGCTACATAAAACACAAGAGGAAAAGTAAACCAAGGCACAGAGCACGTATATGAAGTATGGCTGAAGGTGGCCTTTGCTGGGCGGGTATCAGAAACAAAACTGGCAACTTGAAGCACTTCAACTAAGCTACCAAGCAACAGAAAAAGATAAACAACAAACACTTAATGATAAGCATCTGTAAAGGCACCGGAACATCAGGATGTGATATTGGTTCCTCCAAATGTGCTCTGGCTAAAAAAGTATTTTGCGCCTTCAACTCATCTGGGATGGTGAATCTCTCTAAGCCTGCCAAGTACAGAGGACGAAGCAGGAATGATAGTTTGGGAGTTTAAAATATTTGCCCCTTTTCTTACCAGAAGGAAATTGATCGTAGCATCAGCGACACTCCCCAGCAGAGCCAGTCACCCAACACGGCAGTAAAGGTGTGCTTTCTCAAGCTCTGAACCTGACCCTGGTGGATACGTCTGCAGAAGACGCTTGGAGAGGCTCTGAGCATAGCGTGCTAATCCAAAAGCAGCTGACTCAGGCCCAGGATCTGGGGCAGAGCTTAAGACCACGTCCGTGTGCGGCTAACCACGTTGACGGTGCTGCTGGCGCTGCCGGCTTTATTGGCCTGCACATAACTCACTGGTAGACAAGCTCTTTGGTAAGATGTGGGAGAAATCTGGTCTTTAAAGTCTCCTGCAGCGCTGGGTATCAAAGGAATGAGATGTCTCCCGGCCTTTCATGCTGCAAATGAGAGAGAGAGAGAGAGAGAAACACACAGCCTAGCAGGGCAGCTAAGATTTAGGACCAGCTTTTACGGTAATATGGAAACCACATGACAGATTGCATGGGCGCCAGCAGAGCTTCTGATTCATTCCCCAAGTGCTTCTTCTGTCTGTAGCTCCAGGGAGCCATTCTGAGGAGATAAGTAATGCTTGGTGTGGGCAAGGTTTTTCACTTGTCATGTTTGGGTTCCCTACCTTTCCCATCCCCCTTGCCAAAGGACTCCTTGCTTGGGGCTTAAGATCTTCATGCTTTCACCAGATTTTCCAAGGGGTCTCTGCCATTCCCTTGGAGGCTAACGGTAGAAACTGAACACAGTTGGGTTTGGGTTTACGCTGCTGTGTTCCCCCATCGTACAGGTAGAACGTAACTCTGGTTTTGGAGGGCAAACGTGTGGGGTCTGACATTTTACTGTTTACTCTTTTGCAATGTGTACTTAAAAAAAAACCAAAACACTTGTTCCTGATTTACATTTGAACTAAAAATAAATCAAATGCAGATTTCTGAGCTTACGCTTTATGTAATGAATCAGGAATCCTGATGATGGGAATTTAAACTTCCTGCAATATCAAGTGATCCTTAAACCCACTGAAGGTAGACACGGCTGTGTGACCCCTCCTCGCCAATCACAGCCCTCCACGGGTGTGAGGACCATGCCCGGCCTCTCGGAAACCCATCAAATGGAGAAGGAAATTACGGGGGGCAATGGAGAAAAGCTCAGGTACGACCCCCTTCCTGGAGCACTTGAGGCCACTACTCAGTGGCGAGATAGGTTTTGCCTCTCAAGCAGGAGGCTCTCCAGATGCCTCTCACCGCTCAATATTTTATTTCCCTTCCAATTCTCTCCCCGGCAATAACACCCGACGTACGTAGGCACCATGACCAGGTGGTCACCTTCGATCGACAAGTCGCCTGCTAAGATATAAGGTCTGGTCGCAGATCTCCTGAATGGAGAGCCATCCCTGAACAGCAGACTCACTGACTTTGAAATCTGGGTTTTAGAACTAGAAAGGTACTTAGATCATCTCAAAGGATTAACTGAACAAGCCAGATTTTAGAAAAGTCACTGGTGCAAATGAATCGGCAATCTGACAACTTGAAAACAAAATAAACAGGTATAGAATTTTACATTGCGTATGGACGAAGGGGAGAGAACAGAGTATTTGGAGAATGCGGAACAGACTCCCAGAAACTGCACGTTTATTCCAAAGAGGGCAGAGGAGCAAGTGCGGTCTCTGTACCGGCCAGTCGAGAACACTTGGAGAACTGGGGGAGTTTCAGGCATCGTTTCAGAGGTGGAGGACAGACAGCCTGGCCCGCGAGAGGAGTGTATGGTGTTAAGAAAAGAGAGGGAGAAGGGATGCTGTTCTGGAAACAGGAGCTTGGGAGGAGGCTTGGAGGAGAGATAAGGTGACTGGATAAACTCTGAGCAAATCTGTCAGAAGAGGAAGGAGGAGGAGTAACAGGAGACAGTCAAAGGACCATCTTGTTCCTAACCTGAACGCTGGAGGGGGTAAACCCTGAGAAAGGGCGTGATGACTTCATTCATTCATTCATTCACTCTTCATCCAATAAACATCCAGTGGGAGAACTTCCAGGGATAAATGGCATAGGGCTGGTGTCCTTAGCCAGAAAAATAATGAGAGACCTTTTCATTATGGTGGGGCAAGGGCTCTGATGCATGGACGTAGAGGCAGACAGAATAGTGGGGGGAGCTTTCTAGATAACGTGGCATCCCCTGAGGCCTGAAGGGAAACAATGGGCTGAGATTTCAACCATCGGAGAAGCCCGAGATTGAAATTCTCATTGCTCATGGCCCCCAGCATGGAAGTAACGTGTCCTACGTAAGCCTCTGCTCTTTTCATCTTGAGTACCCCACTGACACAACATGCCGGGCTTTGGAAGACAAGCAGGGTTTACACTCAGCCAAAGGTTACCAATGCTGCTTCCTGGGTATTTGGAGCTGAAGGTACGCTCCTTTCTTTCCAGTGTCAATAGAGGAACTAAGCTGGCATCAAGATGCAACATGGTAGACTGTCGGCGAGGAGAAGGCCTGCCCGGCTGCTGAACGCGCCCTGCAAAATGACACAGGGGCGCTACCACGCCGCTGTCGACTTCATCAGCATGACAGACTGAAGTGTGTTGACAGCTGCAGGAAAACACACTCGCAGTTAAACATCATTAAGCCGAACGATTAGCACTGAACAGAAGCCAGCAGCGAAGAACTCTGGTTTCTCAGCCGAAATGACACGATCACAGCCTATTACAGCTGGGAAGGGGTCTCACAGATCACAGACAGCACCTCCACATCACAGATAAGAAAACAAGGCCCAGACTGCTCGAGTGAAGGCAGGACGGACTGCGGAATGATCTAAGAAGCTCTACGGCCTCAGGGTCAGAGTGGGAACTCTGAGATCAGACAGCTGGGGCTTTGCATCCTAGGTTTGGAATTCACCGACCTCAGGAAAGTTCCTTAGCTTCTCTCAGCCTCTTTGAAATCTGGATTCTTGCGAGGATGACTGAAGATGAGTGCAGGGCCTGTTCGTGATAAGTATACACCGTTATGACAGAGAGGCAGAACACTGGCTCCACAACCTCGGACCACCGCTTAGGAGCTGTGGCTTCCTGGGCCTCAGTTTTTCCACCTGTTAAATGGGGATAAGAATGCTGGTTCCTGCCCTAGTTACTTGCCAGGATATGTGCAAGGCTTGAAAATGGGAGCTGTGTAAGTTTCTAAGCAAATTGTTGTTACTCCTGTGGCCAGATGTGTTCTGGGCTGTTCTAGTGCTGAGTGGGCAGGACCCAGGCCGGATAAAGACAGCGAAAGAGAAAGACCAGGTGGGACTTTTTTTTTTTTTTTTCTGGGAAACTGTTGGATTGCAACACTTAGACTCTGCTGATTGGGATCAGAGAGTCTGATGGGACGACGTGGGGCTCAAGGGGGAGAAGAGACCTGTAGTGCCTGCAATGCAAAGGGTCTCATTTCTGGGCGGGACTGGAGGGAAGCAGGGGGTGGGCAGCAGGAAGCAGCGGCAAAACCTGGGGAAATGCAGCAATCTGCCTGAGTCTCACTCTCATTTTCAGAATTATTAAAAAGAAAGAAAGAAAAGATGCCCCCAAAACCCCCCGAAAAACAAAAAGCAGAACTCCAGTCTGGTCAGTCCACGAGAAATAACAGCAAGGCTGCAAACAGCGCTGAGAACGGGACCGCTCGCCCTTCTCCCAGCTCCGGCGGGCTCACGGTACCCTCATTTGGTGCCTCTCCCGACTCCGCGTCTCAAATGCTCTAGTTCTATTGCGCAGCAGAAGGAAGGCCTGCTGCCCTTGGATGTGAGCAACTGCTTACTTGCCACAGGAATGTCCTGTGCTTTCAGAGGCTTCATTCTTCACACCCCCTCCGCCCCGGGGGCCTGGAAATGAACAGGGCAATATTTTAGATGTCTCCTCTGCAGAAAGATGACAAGCTTGTATGTGGTTTCTCTTCTCACCCAGGCTCCTATTGCTGCCTAAGAGATTCTTTTCTGCCTTCCCTTCCTGCTCATCTCTAAGGCCCCGATCAGGGCCCTGCTGGGCTCCATTCACCTCAGTCTCTGCCCTGAGCATCTGTGGAATGGACACTGCTCACCTGCCTGTCCCCCACCACAAGGTGGGTGCCTAAAGGCAATGGCCTTGTCTTTCTCTTCTATTCACGTTTGTACTCCCCGCACTTGGCACAGTGCTTCGCACACGGGGCTTTGCTTCTCAAAATCTTTGTGGTTTATGGTCCAGCAGCATCAGCATTACCTGGAGCTGGTGTTAAGCACAGAGCCTCAGGTTCCACTCGGACCTAATGAATCTGAATCTTCAATTTAACAAGATAGCCAGGGAATTCGCAGCCACGTTCAAGTTTAAGACACTGGACAGGGTTGGGAGGGGAGCACTGAATCAGTGTTTCTGGAATTTACCTGGAGCGACCAGTCATTTCTGCTGAAGGTCCCTCTCCTCCGGGGGGACACAGCAAACAGTTAAGGGCACACAAACCCTTCAGCCCTCTCTCCTCAGCCCTGCAGTGGGTCCCTGACGTGAACTCTGCAAAGCTCGGGGCCAGTTTCCATGTACCAACCACCTACACCTACTACTTTCAAAGAAACCACAACCTGGACCTGGAACAGAACCGGATGTGCCAAAATGCCTGAGGACATTTCGCTGAAATGTGGCTGGCCTGATGGGAAGCTGGCATGACCAGAAATGTCAGGAGCCTTCCCTCTTGAGGTTTCCAGCCTCGTGTTGCAAATTCAATGGTCCGGATTGAGATCAGATGAGTCAAGTTCAGAGAACCATCCAAACCTTCAGATGGGGACTGAAACCAAATCTGTGTTCTCAAACCATTCTAAATGTGTTGATCACCAGTTATAGTTTGCTGTACAACCCAATCCAAGAGAGTGTAGTCATTTCTCTAATAGCAGATACATAATTTTCTCATCAGTGGAAAATCTAAGTGTAGCATCAAAGGTCAAAAGTTGCAAGAGAAACTTGGCACCTTTGAGACTCTGCCAAACCTCAAGCCTTCAATAATAAAGGCTCTCAGTCAAACCTTCTGAGGACAATAAAGGCCATTTGACCCAAAGTCTAGCATAAAGAGACACGATATATAACCAGATCGTGGAACTCTTTGACAGCGTGTTACAGAAGCGACAGCCCACACAGTGCCTTCTGCCCCAGAAGACTTTAGCCCACCTGCGGTTTAAGACACAGCAGCCCACAGCTATGGCCCCATGAAGTGTGGAAATGCTGCTGAAATCCCAAAAGCAAAACCAAAGTCCTCAGCTTCATCTCCTAAATTTCCCAAATTGTGACATGCTCCTAAGTATTAATTATTATCTAAGTACAAGATTCTGAAATGTCTGCTACAGACATCAAAACTGTTAATTCAATGTATGCGAGGGGAAATATTCGGTATTTAGAATTCATTGTGGATCTCCCCCCTTTTTACCCATCATTGACTTTCTCTTTTCAAACACTCAGTGACTGTCCACTGGGCACCAAAATCTGTGCTGCAACAGGGGCAGGAGGTTTTCTGTCCTCGAGCCCCTCGTGTCCCAGCTGGGAGTGACAGATGCAAAACCAGTACCGTGATGGGGAAGCTCTTTCGTAACGCTGTGCACACAGTCCTCAGGGATGCCCTTACCAACCAGGCTCTAGCATGAGTCCCTGAAACAGACTTTATGGTTGTAACTGGGGATGCCAACAACAAAACGAGATCTTAAAGCCACCATTCAGCAATGCTACAGCCTGACTGGAATTGAAAATGCATGAGGGAATCAAATGCATATCAGAACTCTTAAAGAGGTCAACCATCCACAGGAGAGGTAGCTTAGTGCCAATCGCAGAGCTCAGAAAAATGTGCTTGCCTCTTAGTTTCTGTAAATCAACTCCCACCAGAGGAGCTGAGTATGTTTGTAGACTCAGCCACTTGCACTGGTGAGCCACCTTTAAGAGCGCCTTCGTAAATATTAACTCACTGGGCCCTCAGCGTCTCCCTGGGTAGTTGGTGGCTTGCTGTAACGGGACGTGACTAGTATGCGCAGGGTTGACAGGAGAACTTACACTGTGACCCTCGGAAAGCAAAATTCCTCACTTTGAATGTGTTCGAAATACTTTTTTGAAATTCCGAGGAATAAAAGCATCTCTCTAAACTGCCTCCCTCTTTATGTAATTTAACCGAGTATCCTGGTGTGTGAGAGTCTCCTCGGGTTAAGTGGCCCTGCAGAAAGCCACGCCACTCAGATTTAAGAGGACGGAAGACTCTAAAGGAACTCTAGGTGTCTGGGCTCTCCTCCACCGGTATACCAAGCTGCTCCCAAAACAGTGCCTTACTTTTAGGATAGAAGGAAACTAATTCATGGAGATGGTCAACGTTTTAAATTGTTTTCACTCTTAATTTTTATCTTGGCTCCAGTGGATGACAATTCCAACTTCCATTAACACGGAACGTGACTAGCCCAGAGAGACAGGAAATGGGCACTTTCTGAGTATCTTCTATGTACAAATCTTCAACCTCTTTTAGATTTGTCTAGGCCTATGGATTCTCCATTATTCAAAGGCAGCCCTTGATTTCTGACTTCTCCCAAGGTTACCTCCTGTGGATCCTGGCACCCCTCTTCCCTGCAAAAGGTCAGGACAAGAGGGAAGAGGGGAAAGTACAGAGAAACTCAAAACTGGTTATCTGGTAAAATCCTTAGCTGGGACGTGCATAAGGGCAAGGACAACTGGGTACGAGAAAGCAAAACTAATAGATAGGCAAGAAAGCCAGTTGTCCAACAGGGGGAGAGACCTGCTTGAGAGGACAAGACTCTCTCAGATCCACAGTCTTGGGGACCATGGCAGGAATGGAGGGCACCGCAGAAAAATGTTGAAAGCAATATGGCAGGGGCCAGTGGAGTTGGCCAACTGCGTCTTCTCCCGCCAAAGCAGCCCACCCTCAGCACTGAAAGGAAAGTGGGGGAGAGTGAGAGGTGTGCTTTGCAGTAGGAAAAGCAACAAAAAGAGGCACTGGTATGAGTTTTTATATTATTTTAGTGAAGTCGCAATAGGACACTTTCTCTTCCCAAAGCTTGCCCAGAACAGCTTTTTAAAGGAGGAGCAGAAACGGTATGAGCTTTTACAAGATTCTGAGGTCGGAGCCTTAATTAGAGTCACGATTGTATTGTACATCTATTTGTGTAACTGTTCAATTAGGAGTGTAACAGCTGGGACAGAGATCTTAATGAGCTTTCAGTGTCCTGATGCCTCAAGACTGCCTTTTTTTTTTTTTTTTTTGGTTATTGTTATTATTAAGCTTTTATGCAGGCTTTTTCATCTCTGCAGTCCAGTTATACCGTTGTCCCTTCAGACAGACTGAAATGCAAGGCTGAGTTTTTGTATGTCAAAGGCTGTGCATTAAAGATGGGTGGTTATCCCCCCCGATCATCTTCGTGAATAGTTTGTGAACAGTTGCTTGGATCTACCCTGTGGTGAGTGTAAGCTCTGGGAAAGCTGGGATCATAGGGTTCATCTTTCACAATTGAGAAAACCGAGATTCAGAAAGATGAAGTGATCTACCCGATATGGCACAGAGAATGAGTGACGGAAGCAGAGCTGGTACCCAGGCATTCCGTCTCTCCAGCAGCAAGACAATCAAATCGAACACTTGTACATGTCACGGTAGGTCATCCTAACACTACAACACATACAAGTAACCCAATGGGATCATTCATTTAAAAAAAGAGAGAGAGAGAGAAGAATTCCTTTCCAAAGACATTGTTTTGTTGGTCTTAACTCAACAGGAACTTTAATTATTTTTCTCTGCTCTTCACTGATTAGACTTGGGACCAGTTAAAGACGACAGTTATATTTTGGATTCTACAAAAGAAACAGCGCTCAAACATGACTTGATTTAAGTGAAACTGGTCTACGAAACTCGTATTCATAAAACCTCACAAATGGGGATGGTGTTTATTTTTATCTTTAGGAAAGGATTCCCTGCCTCAGTTACCTCAAACCTGAAATTGGCATAATAACATCACCAACACCACAGGGTTGTCGGGAAGATTAAATAAAAGAATGCAGTTAAACTGTTTAGAATACTCTCTGGCAGTCAATCGCAATCAATGTGAAATACATGTGTTCTTACTCTTTTCATTATCATAAAAGGACGGCCAGAAGATTCCTCATGCCAACCAATCAGAATTGTTTTTACGTTTGTAGAAGGAGGTGGAGAGGACTGGATGGCATGCTGAGGGTGGTGTACGTGCTCATATTTTGAGATGATTTAAAAGAAAGAGAAAATTTGCACCAGAGTTTGTGAAAATGACTGTTGAGACAAAATAATTATCCTCTTAAAATTAATAATCTAATTCACTTATATGTTGTTGAGTGCTTGGAGAATGAATTTCCCTCAAATATTCTCTTCAAAATCCATTTATTGCCCAAGACAAATTTAAGGGTAGTGTCACATTTTGAAAAATGTTATTTTATTGGCCATAATTTTTCATGGTTCTGATGGGGACTGGGTGACAGCCCAACACAGCAAATGTCCTTCACTTTGCCATCCTTTCTGTCTCTGTAAAGCTGGATTGTCCTGGGACCACTCAAAATGTGATTGATTTGTCCCTGGGCCAGGAGAAGGTTCCATGTAGGTGAAAATGGATGTTTGGGTAGTTGAAGAGAAATGGAAATGAAACCCGCAGGCTGACTTATTCAGTGGAAAGAGGTAAGTAACTTAGGGACATTAGCTCCTTCTACATTCTGACTCCATGGAGTTGTGGGTGATTCCTGTGCCTCAGAGATACTATGGACTTACACGTGGTTTAGGAGGAAGGAAGGAAGCAGGAACACGATAAAAAGCATCTCGGTCCCACGTGCTTTGTATATATTTACTCAGTCATTGTAACAGTCCTGTAAAGCTTAGGGTGAAGGAGGCGAGATTATGTATTCAAAATAACAGACCACCACGTACCACTAGCGCTGGGTTCGTCCCAAGTTTGGGCTGATTCAAAAGGACCAAAGTGCTGCCAGCACTGAGGACACTTTGCTTTCTCTTGTCTCTCCTTTTGGGACCAGGACCAGGCATCCACTTTCACAATAAATGTGCTGTTGTGGGCAGAGAATAAGAGGCTAGAGAAACTCAAGATAAAATGAATGAAGATGTGTTTCCATCTGGTCCAATGCTCTTTTCACCACACTCCGGTTCTCAGAGATGAGGCAGAAAGATGTCAGGCAGATCTGATGAGCCATGCCCTGGGCTAGCTGGCAGAGAAACTGGCTTCCAGCCGGTCTGTACATCTGCAACCTGGCCCTCCGCTTCCTTGCACCCATGTTTCCTCACCTGTCAAGTAAAGAGCTCAAACTAGATGATCTCCAAGGTCTATTTCAGCTTGAACACTCCATCATTCTATTATCTCTGTGTTCTCAGAAGTAGAAGATGTAGCCCTGGGCTTATTAATATTAACTGGGGCAAACAAGCGAAATTACTTGATGAAAACAGAGCTGTGGTTGCTGCTTGGAGCCAAATCTGCCTTATGAGACTCACTCAAAGCATTGGTGACGGGATTGCTGGTGGCTCCTTGGCCAGAGCCCATGTACGCCCTGGAGTTTCACTTTCCAGCTGGTGCCAAGGCTGAGTATCCTCCACAGACACGTGAAAGGGAGGCACAACACAATTTAAGTGAAAGGAATACATCAAATCAGCCTGACTCATCTTTCATCCATCTCCTTCCCGATGCTCGTTCAATCCAGCTCGCTCCAAAGGCCAACCCTTCCTAGAAAGGGCCCCTTTAAGGCTCAGCCCACAGTGATGCTTATCCCTTTGAACCTCAGAAACACTCCTACTTTCTCCACTCTTAACATTTATAGTCTGGGACGCAGGCATGCCTTTATGTTTCAATATCTGAGATCTATACTGAAGACCCTTTGTGCCAGAGGCAATGTGCTAAACTTTTGGGGGGATATGGACTGGAAGCCATAGACTACATACTTGATCTGTATTGCCTTGTTTGCCACATTTATTTCACTGCTCTGCTCTCGGGTTCTAACAAAAGATGCTGCGAAAACTACCATGCTAAGTATAATAATGCATGTCCTATAGGAATTTTGCTGACTATTGCTAAGTCAGCCTCTCAGTGTTTCACATATGAAGTCTTATGAGAGAGAGAGAGATTTCTTTCATTATTTAATTTCAGGAATATAGCTACCCCATTTTGATGATCATTTTGTTAATAAGAACTGTGAACTGACAGAGTGTCTCCCCTTTTGGTTGCCAGGAAGCCGAGGTCAAACATGAAACGAGCTGATACCTTTTTTTGTTCCCTATGATCTGTAGAATATGTTCTTAATTTGGTCATGACTGTTTTCAATTTTATTTCTACTTCCTTGGATCTTTTTTGTATTTTGCCATTGTTGTGTGTCAGAAGTGTCCTTTTAATTTGCCCTCAACGTTCCTTAAAAGGAGGTAGATTATAAATAAATACATAAATAAATAAAACACGGTAGTTCTTGGAATCGGAAATGTGTGGCATCATGCCTGAAATTCAGCAAACACTCGCTAAGTACAGACTGCTTGCTTTACAGGGAGACACCTCTCACTTTATAATGCAGTACTCTCTGAGGGTTGGAGCTGCTTAGAGAAGACCTGGGTGGTTCCTGTCGCTGGAGGCGTCTGTGAATACACTGGATAAGCGCTTTGGCCAACTTACTGAGCCTCGGTGTCTTTAATTATAAATTAGGAGTAAGAGTATCTCCCTTTGAGGTTGTTGGGAATAGTGTCAGTTAGTGCACTTCCAGCCCCGAGCACAGTGTCTGACACACACAGCGAGCACTCGAGAATCGTAGCTGTGATTATTAAAGAGGACTCACGCACGGAAAGCTGTTTTATTAGCTGAAGTTCACGTCCAAACCCGACCCACCGTTCTGTTGATTTAGCAAGCTCGCAGTCATCAGAAGAATCTCAGACGTGGAGTCAGGGACCAGCCCTGCTTGTGTGGCTACTGGGAGGAGGATTTCAACCACAGACGGGGTGTGTGTGTGTGTGTGTGTGTGTGCTGGATGAGGTCACTTTTAGGCTTGTCTCCAACCCCAAAGTTCACGCACGATGCTCGCATTTCAAATCTATTCATTCAGAGGTAGGCTGTTGGGGGGAGGGGAAAAGGGTTCCAGGGCCATTTTACTAGAAGTTCTTTCTTCTTTCATGTGTAAATTTCACTTGGGACCTTATCAATTGGATATTAAAGCATTTTCCAGGGAAAACCAGCCAGGAAGAGAAGAGTTGGGGGAACGTCGGAAAGCGCTTCCTGCCTTGCTATCTGACTGCAAGTAAAGAGCTGCTTTCTCCGTGGTTGGCCACACACAGGCTGGCAACCTGCTTCTTTCTACTAAGGCACAGACAGCACACTTCAAACAATGAAGCTGTCCAGGACCCCTGCCGAATGCGATGGACGTTCCAGTTTCGTTACTGTCAACCCCACACGGGATCGCTCCATGTGCATCCCAATTACTTTACAGTCTGGGCTTCCCCCGCTATACGAAAAGAGTGGTCCTACAAAACCTTCCGAAAGCTGAGACAGCATAAAGCAAAGAAGCAATTGCCGTAGGATGCATCTTGCTAACAGGTACACACAACAAGCCAAGGCAAAGCACAGATGCTCACAGACAGTTCAAAGCCAAAGTGGCCTGATGCTGAGATGCTGATTCCTGGGGAACGGGCTTGGCGGTGGTACCCTCCCTGCTCAGGGGTGCGCGCTGCCTCTCTGATGGCTCACTGCCAAACAAACACTGAAGGCTATTGTTGCTTTTCACCTTTGTCTGTAAAAGTGAAAATCTCTTTGGATTTCTCTTGGTTAGTGAAAACAAGTGCTCATGCTCAGGTCTTTCGTAAAAGTTAAAAGATGTAAGCTGAATTTTTGAGTGGGAGGGGCTGCCTGTATTTGACAGCGGTGTCCTTCAGCAAATGTGCCACACCTAGGGAGGACCCATCAGCTCTCTGCATTTTGGCTGGAATGGGCACAAAACTGCAGGTCCCCAAGGCAACCATGGTCACCATTTTCCACTGACTTTGTCTAAGGAGTTGTCAGGCACCTGAATGGGGCGGAATGAATTAATGGGAAATTCTCCAGAGACATAGAGACTATGCATTGATTTCATGATTTTAAAGACGGATGTTTCTTTTCCATGAAAATCCCAGGAGGGGCATCCATTATAGAGGTCGGGACCACAGGTGTCACCCCAGGTAGGCCACAATGTAGATGGTCCAGGTGTCCCTGCATCTAAATGGAGAAGAGACACGGCAGTCTCCATCATGAAGGACAGCTTTCAACTTAACACGCCTGGCTCAGGAGTGCTTTGGTTGGTAAAGCCTCGTGAATGTGAATGGGCGGGTCTGATGGTAACCAGAGTCCAGCTACATAGTAGGTGCTACAAATATTGCTTAGAAGTCTCAAATTGCTGCAGCTAACCTGGGTTAGGGCTTTCAGAGAGCTTTTATAAGGAGATTCCCCCATCTTTGGATGGGGGCAAGAGGGAGTGAGAAGAAACCTTAAAGGGCAAGCAGGAGATTATAGCTCTCTCTCTCTCCTTGAAAAACCATTCAATGAATAAGAAATTGCCTAAGAGGCGCTGGCCCAAGGAGGGAATGCTGGCCCTGACCCCCATGTCATCCTCCTCAGGTCCCCTCTGGCTTTTCAGTGTGTTCCTTTCCTCGGCCTCCCTGCACAGGCCCTTCCTCACATCCCAGAGAGAGGAGGCGGCTTGGCTAGGATGCAGCTTGTGAATCCACAGCCACGGCAAGAAAAAGTGCCTTTGGGATGGTCTGTCTTCTTTGGTGGTCTGCTTATCTCTTCTCACCCCCTGCTGAAAGCTCAACACAGTTGACGAGGCCAGAGAAAAGATCTCCATGAAGTGATCTCTGCTATAACGGCATTACAATTCAATCAGACAGCTGGCTGGGACTTTTTATTATTCACGATTTCCCTCATAAGGTGATGAGCAAGGCTTGGCCTATTCCGTCATCAGCGGAACTGGCTATGGAAACCAGGTGCTATTTATTGAGATATTTATTGAACGGCTGTTATGTTCCAAGCAGCATGCTAAGCACTGGGGATTTACAAAGGTGAGTTAAGCATAAATCTTGTGCTGAAATTAATTGTACTACATGAAGAGGATTAGACACCTACTTATATAGCCAGAGAGTGAGAAGTGCATCTAAGAGCCACAGGCAGAGATTTGGGGGATGTTAGAAGAGGCAATGATGCCTTCTTCCTACAGGCATCCCCAGCTTGCATGGAAGAGGGACACATATGCTGGTTCTCGATGCATGAAAAGAACCTGGACATGAGAAGGTGTGGATGGTGGTGCAGTGGCAGCGATGATGGGGCAGAGGGATCTTCAGCCAGGAAACGTCTGTGTCCTGAAGGCTAAAAAGACACTCTGCTGATGCATGAGGCTGTCAAGTGTGTGTGTGGTAATGCTCAGACACTTTTGCTTAGAAATCTGCTCGTTGTCACAGCAGCACAAGACCTGAACAATGGCTTGAGTTTTCACTTCCTCATCGAGCATCCTGGTTCACAATGGTTACCTGCATTTTGTACTAACTCCATCCTCACCCTCACTGGTCACAGATGCATCATTTATACAGCAGATTATGTGTCTCTGTGATGGCAGAACGTGCCTGACCCTGACAGCCACATCACATTGTTCTTTTCCAAGACAATCCGTGTGATCGTCTGCCAAGAAGTAATTTTTAAACAATGTCTTAACTCCTTCAGTTAATCCACGAGTCCTGTCATAAGACACATCTGATTGACTTGTTGGAAATTTTGAGCTGGAGAGAGAAGTTCTGCTATTCTGTGAACACACAGTCAGATCCTCTCTTCGCTGTGAGAATTTTGGGGAATGGCACACAACAAGCATGGGAAGTGGTCATTAGAATGGACTTCAGTGCGCAATAGCCTAGGTCTAGGGAAGGAGACGGGTTGGAGAGATTCAGGTACCAGACGTTGTACACACTTTTCCAAATTACATTCCTGCTGCAGATCAAAGTTTGTTTTTTTTTTTTTTTTTTCAAACCACACCAAAGCACACATCTGGAGACCAAACACTTCAAGGCACATTTGGTAACTTTCCTGTTAAATTTGGAGTTCGGCTTACAAGCCAAAGGTGTACCAAGTAACCTAGCAAACAAAGTGTCACTTATGGGACCAGAGGACTCTATCTACATGAGGTCTGAACTATTTTATGAGTGCCATTTGTTTCAAGAGGTCATAGCCAGCCTGTGCATAATAACACCACCCAAGTCACCATGTCAGATTTGGACTCATGCAATTCTCTTCTGCCTTGTTTAAATCATTCAGCATAAGAGGGTTCAAGAAGGGACTGTTGCAGCTACATCCCAAAGCCTGGCCGGCTTTTCCACTTAAAAAGGAAACCCTTTTCCTTTTACAGAAATATTTCTCTCTAGTCTCGCCAGGTTTAAAGCCTCTTATGCAGAGTAGTCAGTTTCCATAAACCACAGTCAGATAGAATTAGAAATTTTAAGGATGCCATGAAGTAAATAAATGTATAAATGCAAAAGGATACCCTGAAATAGGAAAAGGACGTTAATGTAAAAACTTAAGAAATCCAAATCAAACCTGGACTTTAGTTAATAACAATGTGCCAACGTTCACTTCTGAATTTTAACAGATGAATCATGGTTCTGACATTAACATTAGTGGAAACTGGGTGAGGGGTATTCAGAAACTCTCTGTATTATCTTTGCAATTCTGTGTAAATCTAAAATTATTCCAAAATAAACAGTTCATTATAAACTTTATGGGAGAATTTATACTTTGGAGGATAAGTCGCTGGTAGTGCTCTGAGGGACTGTCTGTAAGAAAGCCAGTGTGACAGAGCAGTGGGAGCACCAGTGTAGGAGGGAGGAGCTGTGTCAAAGGCCAGGTCTACCTGTAACTAAAGCCATGACCCTGGATCAGCCATGGAATCTCCTGGAGGCTGGACATCTGCATCTGAGAGAGACTCTGCATCTCTTCCAGAGGCTTCAGAAAATTGACGGAAAACCTAAAAGCACAACAAACTGGAAAGGCGCTCTGACCAAGCCACTGAGTATCTTGCTAACATTCAGAGACACGATCTATGGGCAAATGTATAGGAAGGAATCATTTGGTCTCAACTCTGGAAGCTGCACAAGAGAAAGTTTTCAAGTGGTGCACGAGAAGAGACACCGGGGTAGCTTCGAGGCACACGGGGCAGGGCGGGACTTCGGCCACCGGGTATAGGGAGGGTCACCAGCAGTGAGCTCATATAGTTCGGTAGTACTAACACCATGTTCAGAGCATTTTGCAGAATGACATAATGAGAATGACAACACTTGATGACTAACTAACAGATAATGAAACGAAATTAATTAATTCACTGCTAAGATAAATGACTGGAAGAACTTGGCGGGGAGAAGACGGCCGCCATAGCTATTATGTTTCTAAGTTTGTTCTGGAATACAAAGTACCTTCCACTGAACAACTCCCACCTCCAATTAGTTGTATTAGCTCTGTTAAACCTACAAGCAGGGACACCCAGCTGCTGTTTGAAACATCCCCAAATAATACATTCTGGAGCCGAAAGCAAATTTTGCAGGTAACCGGCAGGTGTAAAATACCTGGGAATTTATCTTTTGCATAGTAATTCACAAAAGAAGGGGTAAATACAGAATGCAAAGCAGTCTGTCTATCCTAGACATATTTGCCGATTAGCTTTACAGGGACTTTATCTGAAACAAACGAGTTTTCAATGTCAGTATTAATTTTAGCAAGCCAAGGCATCAGGTCCTGAAGGGCGGAGAGGTGGTAGAAAAACCTAAACCAGCTGTTTATTTTATATCTAGCGTTTCCTGGCCTTTGGTAAACGCGCAAGAAAATTGATAAAAATCTCATTTTATGAGTTCTCTGCTCATAAAATTTATATATTTGAACATTAAATTTTATAGGTTTTTGCCTTTGGGGGGATAGCTTATACTAAAATTCTTCTTTGCAGACTGAAGCTGTGTCTGTTAGGGCAGAGTTGAAGTTACCAACCAAAGATTTTATCTTACTCACTTTTTTGGGGTGGAGAGGAGGAAGTAATTAGGTTTTTTAAAATTTATTTATTTTAATAGAGGTACTGGGGGTTGAACCCAGGACCTTGTGCATGCTAGGCACTCGCTCTACCACTGAGCTGTACCCTCCCCTCCTCATTCATTTTTTTTCAGGGTGATTTATTAAGCACCTAGTATGTATCAAGCTGGGAATACAGCCGTGAACAGAATAAAGCCCCTGGCTTTATAGACTGACATTCTAGCAAAGGGGGCCAGCCAATTTCTTTTGTAAAGGCTTTGCACCCAGACTGTCTCTTGCAATACTCAAATGCTTGCCACTGTAGCACATAAGCAGTCATAGACAACATGTGAAGGAATGCATGTGGATGTGTTCCAATAAAACTTTATTAGTACAAACAGGCAGGGGGCCTGATTTGGCCTGCGGGCTGCAGTTTGGCCAACTTCTGTTCTAGTTCATGAAATTTCATATATATCAGGGAAACTAAATGGTAGCATTACAGAATCCATAGAATGATTTATAGAATCATAGAAATTTGGAGTTCAAAAAGAACATTCATTTATTTTAAGCTTAGCTTCCCCTCATATGGTAGCATCATGGTTACGTGTGGAGTTTTGGGGATCAGCTGGTCAGGGTTCAAATCTTTCCTTCTCCATTTACCATAGGTGATCTGGTATTACTTAATCCTTCTGGGCCTCACTTTTCTCACTGATAAAAGGAAGCAAATAATAATTCCTACATCTCAGTAGGCTCTTGAGATAATCCAGGTAAACATTAACTTGGGCACACGGCCCACAGGAAACTAACAACGAATTCTAGTTATTTACCAGGACAACAACAACAAACAGTAACAGTATCAACTAAACCAGGGAGCTCAGAGAGGTGACATGACTTGCAGAGGGTCCCAAAGCTAGTGAGTTTCAGAGGAACCCAGGCACTGTGCCTCCCAAGTCAAGATCCTACCTAAACCACACGCTCCAGGGGTCCTAAAAACTGGACATGTCTACATATGGTAGCAGGACACAGGTCAATTTCCAGGGAAGTTTAGGGCTGCCCTCTGATGTATGGAGATTTGGGGGGAAATGGGCCTAGCCCCAACCTTTCTGTTAGGAACACAATGCTACCATCAATATATCCAGTAGTGAGGCTTCCAATGGAAATTACCCACGAGAAGAGCATGGTCATTCAGAGAATAAACGCTGCAGGAGAGGCCCAAGGTGGACAAGAGAACCCAGTTCCCTGAAAATGAACGAAGCCAGGCCTTCAGCAGACTGACTGTGAGCCAGAACGCCTGGGTGAGTGAGGTTAAACGGCTGGCTTCTTCCACCTGGTGGCGGGCTTCCCGGGAACACCCAAAGATCCCTTTGAAATATTATTGTTCATGGTAATTATTTTCAACCTTTTGCTCATTTCACTTAAGGATCAGGTTCTCCAAAAACTCCTTTGAAGACCACAGTTGTTCAGTATATTTAATGTAAGTTACCCTCAGGGCAGGAGACAAACCAGAGAGGCGTGAGCCAAGGCTTTTGTACCAGCCCACCCTTCTGAAGGCCCACACATTTCTACTCTTTCAAGCAAATCAAGCCACAACAGCAGAAGTACTCTCTCAGGGAACTTTAAGCTTATTAATTGTGAATGTGACAGTTAGAGCGCAGAGAATTAACTTCCTGAGGTTGATCCCCTCCCCCCTCCAAAAAAGTGTTTTTTCTGAGGTTGGCGCTTTCTGGGATCTATCATTTGTGGGTTCTGACAGGAAGGAGAAGGGAGAGAAGACCACCCCACTGCAGAGTCAGTAGAATTATCCTTCTGACAGATGATTTTGCCAGCTTGAGACATCTGGGTCATACTGGGTTTGAATTTGATTTGAAAATCTTTCTTCCCTAGCCAAAGACAATGTTCTCTTGGAAGTTCTGGGGATCACTGCCCTGGGACCCGTACACACCATCCCCTCACCCATTTTTAAAATTTTCGTATCTTTAGTGCTTTTTTTAAATTGAAGTATAGTCAGTTTACAGCATTGCATTAATTTCTTGTGTACAGCATAATGTTTCAGTCATACACACACATACATATATTCCTTTTCGTATTTTTTTCATTATAGGTTACTACAAGATACTGAATATAGTTCCCTGTGCTATACAGAAGAAACTCGATGTTTATCTATCTTATATATAGTAGTTAGTATCAGCCTTACCCATTTTTAAAACCTTAGTTATCAGATCCAGGCAATGTGAGAGAGTGACAGGACTTCATTCCACTCGTAACACAATGTATTGCCCTTGAGATTTCTGTTACTTTCTTTTCTGAAACTACTTGGAAGATTTGCAAATGACTACTTACGGGAAGTTTTCAAAGAGCAACTTCATCTAGCATTCATGATTCAAATATTCATTTGTTTAATATACGTGCATAAGACGCCTTCTTGAGAATTATTGGGTATACGATGTCATAAAAGCCATGGCTCTTTCCTCAAGGATTAGTAAGACTGATAGGCACCTGGATGCAATTCCATATGCTTAGTGTCATTATAGAGGTATTTACAACTCTGGGGATATTGATGAAAACATTTTAGAAGAAATGATGTCAGAACCCGAGGGTGGGAGTAGTTCAGCAAGTCAAGTAAACAGGCGAGTGCGTACCAGGCTGAGCAGGTACAAAATGCTAACACAGAACTTTTTGGGACCTAAGGTGGTCTTATTATAAATGTAAAGCTTGTGTTTCCTTTACCTGCTTCAGTGTGGTACACTCTTATCGTTCTTATATATCCCAGTCTCCTCCAGATCTGGCATCCTGCATGGTATTTTGTAAGAATACAATAATGATGTGGAGCAAAGGAATGACTGTTATGCCTTTTTTGCAAGCATTTCTCCTTTGGTGATAACATGTCCTTTAAAGACAGGGACTGGGACTGTCTTGATGTGATCCTAAGTTGATTCAGTTGATGAATTAAAAAAAAATCAAGGGTTAAACAAGGATTCCAAGCAAATTCAGTGGGCAAAGAATAATCTTGTCAACAATCAGTTCTAAAACACCTGGGTATCTATACACAAAAGAATGAAGCTACACCCAACCTCACACTGTATACAAAAATTAACTCAAAATGAATCAAAGACCTAAATGTAAGAGCTAAAGCTATAAAACTCTTAGAAGAAAATACAGGCATAAATCTTTGAGACTTTGGATTAGGCAACGGTTTCTTAGATTTGATACAAAAAGAACAAGAGACAAACAAGCAGATAAATTGGAGTTCGTCAAAATTAAAAATATATGTTCTTCAAAGGACACAATCAAGAAAGTGAAAAACACAACCCATAGAATGGGAGAAAATTTTGGTGAGTTATTTATCACAAAGGGATTTGTATCCACAATATATAAAGAACTCTGACAACTCTACAGTAAAAAGACACACAATCCAATTTAAAAACAGGCAAAGGATTTAAATATATATTTCTCCAAAGAAGATATGCAAAAGGCTAAGAAGCACATGAAAAGATACTCAACGTCATTCATGATTATGCAAATCAAAACCACGATGAGATACCTTTTCACATCCACTCGGATTGACTAAAATCAAAATGACATACAGCACTAAGTGTCGGAGAGGATGTAGAGAAATTGGAACCCTTACACGTTGCTGGCTAGGTTATAAAATGGTGTGGCCACTTTGGAAAACTGTCTGGCAGTTGTTCAAAATATTAAACATAGAGTTATTATATGCCCCAGCAATTCTACTCCTAGGTGTCTAACCAAGAGAACTGAAAACACAACTCCGTACAGAAACTTGTACATGGATATTCATAAGCAACCTTAATCATAATAGCCAAAAAGTAGAAACAAAATCCAAATGTCCAACAGCTAGCTGATGAATGGCTCAACAAAATGTGGCATATTCATCCAACGGAATACTATTAGTCAATAAAAAGGAATAAAGTGCAAGCACACGTAGCAACATGGACGAACCTCACAAACAGGCTAAGGGCAAGAACGGAGTCATAAAAGTTCACATATATCATTCCACCCATATGAAGTGTTTATAGAGGCGAATCCACAGAGACAGGAAGTAGGTGAGCGATTCCTAGGAGGTGAAGGGAGGGAGCACAGGGAGCGATTGCTAGTGGGTAGTGGACTTCCTTCTGAGATGATGGAAATATTCTGAAATAAGGTGATATGAGGGTTGCCCTCCATGACTATACCACTGAATTGTAAAATTTAGAAGAGTGAATTTTATGGTACGTGAATTATATCTCAATAAAGTTTTTCTTTTTTTTTTAAATCATGGTACATGTTATCACCTTCATCGTTATCATCACAGGTACCACCACGGTATCGAATGTCACCGAGCAGTTACCTCATGCCAGTGGAAGACTTTACAAAATAACGACTGATTCGATTTCTCTTTTGATTCGATTTCTCTTTTGAAACACGAGCCCACGGGGACTTTGTTTTAGAGCATCCTATATCCTCTCTTTGGTTTGTTTTTTTGTTTGTTTGTTTTGAGGGGAGGTAATCAGGTTTATTTATTATTTGAATGGACTAAACCCAGGACCTCGTGCATGCTAAGCATGCGCTCTATCACTGAGCTATACCCTCCCGCTTTTCCCCTACTTTTTGGTATCTTTCCACAGTGCCTTGCCCAAGCCTCCACCCAGAGTGGAATTCAGTAAATATTTTGTGACTATTATCCAAAAGCCACTGTCTTTTCTGAATTCAACAAATAACCAGGTTTTTTTTTTTTTTTTTTTTTTAGCAAAAACCACCAAAGTTTACCCTTAAAATCACAAAGCCTAAAAGTCTAAAAATTCATTAATAATTTGAGATCCTACTCCCAGGTTCCTGACGCTTACTACTTCAGAAGTGCAAGTAAAATGCATAAATAAAATCCAGCAGTCAAAGCAGGAAAAGGGGGATTTCACTTTTATGTCACAGAATTATGTCTGAACGTACCCACGATCTCTTCCCTTTGCAGATGATGGTAAAACTGCCTAAATCACACACAGGGGGTGCTCCAAGGAGACCTGATTTGGATTCATTTCTATTCAAGGCAAACTAAACGTGGAAAATGCCCTACTTCTAACGGCTCACCATAGTACACAAACTTTAAAAACGGATTCCATCGAAGTGAGCTCAGGCAGGTGAAGAACCAAGCGTGGAGCCTACATTAAGCTAATAGAATTTTGCAGTGTTAAGGAGGACAGAGCGACTGTCTCCCCACCGGCACTCACCCTCTCGGGACGCAGCCAGAGCTGTGGTTTCGGCAGGGCCCTGCTGGTGTGACTCAGAAGAGAGGAAAATCGGAGCTCAGAAACTAAAGATGTGTTGAAACCGCCTTGCTCCTTTGTGGGTCTGCCTGCCTGTCCTACGGCGGCTGGGTCCTGGCGGTTGTCCGCGGCCAGTCCTGCTTCCCCAAAGCCCTCGCCTGGAAGGGAGCTCTGATCCCCCACGTGTACTCTGTTCGTTTAGCTTCCTGGCTAAATCCAGAGTTCTCGGCCCGAAGACCTGGCCCCACAGAAGCAGCAGCTATTAGATGCAACGTCACTGTCGTGACCCACTGCGCTTATTTTCCAAGATGAAGTAACTTGTGCTGAGCAGTAAGGTCCTCTCCCCGAGTTACGGCAGCGGCTTGATTAAAGGAAAATCCCCATTACGCTGCCCTCCCTTTAGGCATCTGGAATTGTGGCTTGTCCTCTTCCCTTTATTCCAGCCCTCCAGACCTCCACCGTGTTCCTACCTGCTCTTCAAGCCCCAACTCAGCCACCCATCAGCTTGAGCAGGTTTCAGAACAGGACCCGAGGACCTCCAAAGAGCCTTCTGGCTCTTGGCAAGGTCATGCTCTGTGGGATCCAGCTGCCCTTGGTCCTCTTGGCTACTCAGTCCCTCTACCGCCCAAGTTCCTGTGCGATAAAGTCAAGCTGTTTCCATGTGTCAGAAACACATGCTTTATCTCCACTAAGCAGCAGCGAAGAACAGCCACCTACCCCTCGGAGTGCACTGCGACGAGGAGCGAGGGTTGTGCGGCTCCCAGTGCTCAGCGTGAATTCTGGGTTTGCTAGTTGCTAGCCAGGTAGTCTTGGGAAGGTGTTTTTTTTGGTTTGTTTTGTTTATTTCTTGAACTTCGTTTTGTTGATCAATAACATGGGGATAATTATAGTACCTACTTCACGGGAAGGCTGGGTAGAGTTCATGAAGTGATGTACATAAAACCCTTAGGACAGAGCCTGGCACACGGTAAATGCTCAGAAATATTACCTGTTAGCGTTATTTGGAGAAGGAAAAGCAAATAACCTTCCAAAGTCAATAAAATGACACACTGAAGTCTACCTAGGTACAGCCTACTCATCATAGAAATGCACTATTTATATGACTTGAATTACTCTTCCCCCAAAGAATATTTAGTTTCCATGAGCAATTATTTCGATTACAGAAACAAATTGTAACGGCTCACTTTAAGACGCCATAAAGTGACATCGGCGGATACCAGACATAAGAGGACATGGTTAAAATCTCTCTCTAACAGACTGATACCACTGCGCTTAGGGTCAGGGTTCTGGAAATGCCTCACATACTAAAAAGACATGCTTTTAAATGTTATTTAACGAAGCAAAAAACGGCCTTTTTCACCACTTGCAAAATAAGACACAAACATAAACCTTCCACCTTCGTGTGTCACTTAAGGATCCCATTTCCTTTAAAAACAAACACGCAAGCCAGCAGCACGAATGTGGTGTTGTGACCCGGGTCATTAGAAGAAGGAGATTTATGAAGTCTGGACTTCCCATTAGCATGCCCGCAAGAAGCGACCTGCTGCGTCAGCCGTGCGTCCCCTGAGAGGGCCTGCACGCGGAACTCCTTCTGGACACAAGTGCGAGGAGCAGACCTCCGTCCCTCCGAGACTGAAACACTTTCAGCTAACCAGCCGCATCTCACTGTGCTCCCTGGTTTCCAGGAACACATACGGCTCAGGGACCAGCAACCCTGCAGGGGCACAGGCCTGCGTGTTCCCATTCTCCGGCCCCGCCCTCTCCTTGGCATTGGTTTGACATCCTTCTCTGCATTTTCCCTTGGCCCCAACTGCTAAACAATTACTTCTATTAGGTTAAAGCTAGCGCCATTTCTGTAGGTCAAAGGTCACTGAATTTTAACAACTTCACTGGATTCAACTTTTTTTTTTTTTTTTTTAACATTTTCAGTTTAAAGATCTGCTGTAGGCCCACTCAAAGCCTCTGTAAAAGGAGATACGGTATAAGTGGTCTGATTTTTAAACACATTAAAATTAGGGAACAAAAAGATTAAATGTAATGTGTCCACTTTTGAGAAAACCGGAAATATAAAAATATGCCAATGGGTTTCACTTTTCCCCCTTCATTACAGGATTTCCTTCTTTAAATCAGTCAAGTACTAATACACAAAACAAATGTTGCTATGTGCCTGCCCATCCAGTCCCTCAGCTCCCATCTCCCATCCCCGTTTCAACCTTGAGGCCTGTCCTGTGCACCCCCTAAGGTCTCCTCAAAGCACCATGTGAAAAAATGATCTAAACAAAGAATTGTCACAAATAACATTAATTACAAGAGCGTGGGGAACAGTGCCCGCCCTACCCTCCACCTTTCCCACAAGGAGTCTTACAGACTCTTAACTTCATTATGTCTTTCAGACCCCTGGTGCATCTTTATTACTATCACTCTTGCCTCTGGTTTTTGGCTGCACTTGCCTCTTTTCCCACTGAGATCCTGAACTCCCAGGGCCTCCTGCCCTGCAGCCCTCCTGGGCACACCCACCGCGGCTGTCTCTGCTGGAGAGAGGTCCCTCCCCAGGCCAATGGGTCCGCATGGACACATGCTGCCCAGCCCCACCAGGACCCAGTGCTGCCCCGTCATTGCTCCAGAAGGGTGTCCTCAACATATTCCACTGTCCTCAAGTCCCCATCCCGCACGCTGGAGGAAACACCATTTAAACATTCAGTCAAGATCAACACCGTTACTTGGACAATCGGGAGACCGCGTCACCTCCCTGGCTGGCCTTTACAACAGAGGCTCACAGCACACTTTAAAACACAGAATGGCCACTCTGCCACCGTCATGCCATCTTTTAACAAACCCCTGGGCTTCCTTTTACCACCAAAATAAAAGAGACGGCAAGTGAAAGAAGAGAAAGCTTTAGAAAGCAGGGTGACTCTTTTCCTGAACAATGGTGGCATTAAAAGGTGTCCTTGAGGCAGAGAGACCACTCAGGAAGGAAATAACACCTTCAGCCAGGGAGCCATTCACCAAAGGGAAGAGGCGTTCGAAGCTCTTTGCAAAACACTTCCCCACTTCTGCCTTCCCTTGTCCGCCACAAGGACTGATGAAAAAGAAAGATGATAAGTATATTTATAGAAAAAAGAAGCCATTCAATCATTCATCACCTTGTTGGCATACAATATAAGGACTGCAGAAGAAATTTGTTTCCCTACCCGCTGACCATGAATGGGCACCTGAGACTTAAACGTGGCTCAGAGCATTGTCCTCATGTGTCTGTGCTCCGGAACTGTCCCCAGCACGCTGTCCGGGCTGGTACCCAGGTGGTGCCGCCTCCTCCACCACCCTGCTGTTCCTGTATCTCCCATCTCTTCTGTCTCCCAATACAAAGCACGCTGGCGACCACCCAAAGTTTTGCTTTGCAGCCATTATTAAAATTCACTAGACTGGAATTGTAAGTATTTTGTAGCCTAAAACAATGCTTCTCAATCGAGGGCAATTTTTCCTCCCAGGGTACGCTTGGCACTGTCTGGGGACATATTTGATTGACTGATGTGACTGGGGGTGGTTAAGAGCTACTGGCATCCAGTGAGGAGAGGCCAGGGATGGTGCTAAACATCCCACAATAGACAGGAAAGCCCCCATGATGAAGAATTACCCTGTCAACATGCCTGAAAGACACACAGTCATGAGTCTGTCAGGTCAACCCCTTATTTCACAGATGAAGATACTGACGCCCAGGGAGGGAGAGTGATGCTGGGCTCTGCCCAGAACTCAGCCAGGTAACAGCACAGCCCAGCATGGCGTGGCGCCCCTGCTGGCTGGTTCTGTATGCCCCCCCCCATCACATGTTTATTCTAAAAGGACTTATTCTTAAAATGACGCTTAACCTCAGAAAAAAACGAAAGTCTGGAAGGATACACACAGAAATGTAACCTGGGATTATCTCCGAATAGGATGGCGCTGATTTTTCTTCTTTGTTCTGACAGGTCCAGCCTGGGTTTATTTATATGGTCTGTGATTTTTGTTTTGCTTTTACAATAAGAATTTACTGCTTTTATAGGCAGGAAAAAAGGAGAAACTGTCTTCCTTTTGAAAAACTAAATGAAACACAGTCAGATTTAGCTTGACCACTTAATATTTACTGCTGGCAAGAGTGGGGCAAGCCCTGTGTTACAAGGTGTTAGGCTGGGGACTGGTAAGTGGGACAAATGCGGATTTTTCTAGAAAACAAATTCACAATGTGTTCAAAGTCTTGAAAAATGTTCTGTCTTTGACCTAGTAATCACCCCGTAAGAAATTTATGCCAAGGAAAGAATTTCAATATTTACATAAAAGAGTGTGAAGCTTGTATTTATAACAAGACAATGGGAATAATCTAAATATCTAACAACGTGTGATTGAAAAATTCTAGTTTGGCTTCATAAAATAAATAAATTATATAAAAAGACAGTGTTAATCTAACCCTAAATATACAAAAATGATGGAATGTTACGCAGCTGCTAAGCAGTGTCTTTTTGATTATTTCAGTGTTGGTCTCCCCATTAAGCTAAAGTCTAGGAGTCCAGAGATTTTGCCTTTTTGATTCCTTTGACATTCCTGGTATCCAAAGCAGTTCACACAGCAGGTACGCAATCATCACTGGTGAATGAATGCAGTCAATCAATGAATGTGGTTACATTCAGGGATGGAATTACAGATCACCAGCCTCTTTTAATTTTTCTCCAGTTTTCAAAGATAATCCAACGAGCATGTGTTACTTTTGTAAATAGAAAAAAAAAAGTACATTAGTTTGCAGTTGCAAAAAAGTGAAAGAACACAGTAGAACTTAAGGAACAAAGAGGAAAAAAAATGTAGTAGAAAAGAGCATTTGGTCCTTGGGAAGCCCACTCCACGACACGGCTGAGGGGTGCCATGATACCGAGACCATGGTTCAAGTATGGCGGGTGTACATACCCCACTGAATGGTCTTGACTGGTTTACTCTTCCAGCATTCTGCCCTCATTGGGGCCTTTCTTCCACTGGTAAGACCAAGAGCTAAAACAACAGAGAATCCACAAATCAACAGCCTCGTGTGGTCAGAGGCTCCCGTGGCCACAAGATCAGAGGCACTGTGGCGGTGGAGGCTGGGGGTGCTTTTCAACTGGATGTGCGTCTGCGGCTGACAAATGGAATAAAAGAGCTGTGCTGTGGTGCTCAAAATAGAACAGAAAAAAGTATCCCAAAGAGAGAGAGAGAAGAAGAAGAAAATGACACAGACATGAGAGGCTAGCTTCTGGAACAACCTAAAAAGACCAACGTTAACCCAGACCCGTGAATATAATTCTCACATCTTTTGTAGAACTTTTTTTTTTTTTCCTTTTCACAAATGCCTCATTGGGACTGCAACCCTGAAAAATGGCATCTGCCCCTTCCCTGGAATGGCTGGACCCTTATGTCACCTACGGACAAAAAAAAAGGTGATTTAATATATTTAACCATGTGTGGTCATCCTGGTGGGGTGATGGAAGAAAATAAACAAATCTAAAAATACAAACCCACATGTGTGTATGGAGAGTCAAAGAGTAAGAGTGAAGAAAAAAGGAGAGGGATACAGAGAGAGAGACAGGGAGAAAGGATATGGAAAACTTATGAAACTGAGCAGACTCAGGCATCACTGTCTGGGGGTAGAATGAGCATTTACTGGAGTGTCCTGAAGGTTATTGGCTCTGTCAAGGGCCCTCTGCCCAAACCTGTTCTCCCTTGGCTTCTTTACCTCCTCAAACTTTGAGAAGCAACCCTAAAAAGCAAGCTTTCCTCCTGACTCCTTGGAAAGAACATATATGATTGTGGTAGATTGGAGACGGCTGTAAATTCTTTGGGCTCAGTTTCCTCTCTGCTTGGATCTGGGCTGGCCCGTGACGCTCTGGCCAACAGAGTACAGTGGAAGTGACGCCATATACACCTGTTTGGGGCTCAGCTTAGAAGAGGACTGGAAGACCCCCCACCCATGCTCTCCTGGAGCCCTGAACCACCAGGTAAGAAGTCCCTGTACCCTGCTGTAGGACCAGATGGAGATGACATAAAGGCGGGGAGGGGTCATCTAAGCCTGGACACACAGTTAAAGGCACCTCGGACCCTTCAGACCAGCCTGGCTGAAGACGAACACCAAACAGTGACTCCAATTGATGTCCTGCAGGACAGAAGAACAACACAGCCTAGTCCTGCTGGAATTCCTAACACACAGAAAACTGCAAGATAGAATAAAGTGGTTGTGTTTTTAAGTTCCAAAGTTTTGGGGGCAGCATGTTATACAGTGACAGATAGTCTGGTCCAGGTAAGAGGGTGATAAAGTCTGTCCATTTTCAATACTGGCCGTGCCTCAGATAGATCTGTCTGTCTGTTTACCTGCCTATCTATCTATCCATCCATCCATCCATCTGAAAGAAGAGAAATGTTACAGCCTGTTCTCTCTACTGCATGCAATGCAATGCTAATAGTATGTGTCTTGGCTTGTCTCCGCATTCTCACGGGCCTGGTAGTGTGCCTCAGGCACACATTATTAACCACTTTAAGCCTCAGCTTTCCCATCTGTAACACAGGAATAACACCACCTACTTGTTGCTGGGCTGTGAAATGAGAGAGCAACCATGAAGCATGAAGCCCAGCGGGCTCACGGGCAGAAGCTCCCCCAGTCCCTGATCCCTGCGCCCTCTTGCCTACCCTCGCGCTGGTCTGCGAATCTCAGCTCGTTTCTCTGCCACCTCATTTCCTGGACACCCCGGCTTTTCCTGGTGCATGGCTGCCTCCCTGTCTGTCTTGCTGCTTTATCAACCTGACTCCCTGTTAGGGTGTCAGCAAATAGAGTGGCATCTGTAAAAGAACCCCATCTGGTACACAGAAGGTCCTTAAAGTCAGGGAGAGACACGACCTTGTTGTATGTGGAGATAACATTTCCCCAGCAAAATCAGACGACATGATCTGCTAGAAGGCGGAGCATCTAAACGCCCAGAATATAGACATCAGAGAACCAGAAAGGATGTAGAAGAGCCCTGAGACCTGGGATGGTAGGAAAGGGAAGCAGAAGGACATCGCAGTGAGGAGATTAGACAAAGGTACCCCTCTGTGTCTTACTCCGTCTCATCTCACAGCACACAAGGGTTGAGTTATAACTGGGTCTCAAAGGCTTTATACTTCAGTATCTTTCACCTGTGACCAAGTGCAGGCATGTGCCACATAAAAGGCCCAAATTCCATGCCTGAGTAGTTCCTGGGGAACCTTTCCTTACACTTGCTGATGTTAAACTCCTTACAGAGTCTGCCTGCCAAGGGCCACCCAGTTATGACCACAGATTTCAATGTCTCCTGCAAAAACAATTTCAACCCATTGGCTGACAGAGCTTTGATCTCCCATCTGAGGTGGGTCTCTGGTAATGCAAAAAGCAACTTTTCCTGCAGAAACCATTGTTAAGTATGATGAAAGGATTAAAACTCGTAAAAAGTGACGTAAGACGTTACTAAAATCACTATGTCCTCATCCAAGTTTCGCAATGAATAAACTTTACAGCTACATCTTCTTCCTAGACAACCGAGTCTCTTTCTGAAATGGTCTGGCACACCTGCTAAGTGTCTGTACCACAGACTTGGAAGATAACTAAAAACATTAAGATCCCTGCCATTGTAAAGACCGGAAGAGATCTGCGGTCACCACACTTAGACCTAACAGCCCACTCAGACAGCATCAGCTGTGGTGTCTCTCTTTTGCTCCTGGACGACAAGACTGCCTTCCTCGACAGTTTTTATTGCTCCTGGAAGTGATTTGCTCTTTATTAAGTCTTCACAAATGAAAACCAAGACAGGTCAGAAGAAGGCTGGCTTCTTTGTCAGTGAGGTTCCCCCTTTGCCAGAGCTGAGAGAGAGAGAGAGAGAGAGAGAGAGAGAGAGGAAACATGTGCTTGCTGGAATCAGGGGAAAGGTTTTAAGTTCCTCTCTGACGTCTGTGATCTTTTAACAGAGATGTAAAGCATATCAGGTTTGCAGCCCTTCGTGGCCTGAAGGGACCTAGTTATTTGGTCAGTTGTGAAGACGTTCTCTGGCTCCTACTCTGACTGTCACGCTGTCACTAGGGTGCATGCCTGGCTCCTGATAAAAGGAAGCCAAACTGGGTTTTGACAGGAATTTCAGGAGTCTCAGCCTTACCGGAGACCCTTACCAGGATTAAACCTGAGCTGGGCAAACCAAAGTGTTCCACGTATTAGACACAAGAGCAGGGGAGCAGGAAGAGAGAATGAGAAGGCAGAGGCAGGAGTACAAAGTAGGCAGGAAAAAAAAAAGGATCTTTTCATGCACAGTCGACGGAGCTCTGGGGACCTCTGTTTCTTTCTTCGTGGTTATACGTTCGTGGTTATTTGGCATTTGGATGGCTAATGGGTAGCGAAGTTGCTTATAAAAATAGCCCACTCCCTTCGGCACAAGACACAGCACTGGCATGAAGGCTTGCCCGTTCCAATCTACCACCCGGGCTGTGAGGCGGACATCATCCCAGCACCACAGCGGGACCTGCGTCTGGGGTGGCGACGAGCAGCGGATGACATCGCGGCCCCAGGGACGATGCTTTGTGTCACCCAAGGACGACCGGCCTCCTCACCCCTCCCTCCACACAGTCTAACATTCCGTGTCGTCTCATCACAGGCACCTAAAAAGAAGGCTAGTGAGAATTAACACAAAGAACATGGAAAATTAGCCCTCTTCAGTCAACAAAAGGTATCCGGAGATAACCCAGCCTGCGGAGGGGAGGGAGCCCGGGAGGGCCTCTCCCCAGCCCGGCCGCCCCCCCCTCCCAGCCGCACACCCCCCCCCCCCCCGGGGTCCCGCGGAGCACGCGCCTGCGCACGGGTGTCCGGCCTCGCCGCGGCTGTCTCACCTGCCCTCCTGCTCTGCTCACTCGAGGTGAGCATTTCAGCCCCGACTGGATGCTGGCTGGCCTGCCCGCCGGGCACACCCCCGGGCGCGCCGGGCTGAGCCCACACCCGGTCAGCAGGGCAGTGGGTCTGGCCCAGAGTGGCACTGATCTCTGGAGGGGGTGTTTTTTGTTTCTTGTGTTTTTTGTTTTAAACATGAAGCTGGAGGAATAACCCTCCCAGACTTCAGACAATACACACCTACAGTCAATTAATTTTTGACAAAGGAGGCAAGAATATATAATGGAGAAAAGACAGTCTCGTCAGCAAGTGGTGTTGGGAAAGCTGGGCAGCCACGTGTAAAGCAGTGAGCTTAGAGCACCCCCTCACACCACACACACAAAAAAACTCAAAATGGCTTAAAGACTTAAATGTAAGACAAGACACTCTAAACCTCTTAGAAGAAAACGTAGGCAAAATATTCTCTGACATAAATCTTAGCAGTGTTCTCCTAGGGCAGTCTACCCAGGCAATAGAAATAAAAGCAAAAATAAACAAACGGGACCTCATTAAAATTATAAGCTTTTGCACAGCAAAGGAAACTATAAACAAAACAAAAAGACAATCTATGGAACGGGAGAAAATATTTGCAAACGATGTGACTGACAAGGGCTTAATTTCCAGAATATTCAAACAGAAGAGATTTTTCTAACAAGTTATTTCAGTGGGGAGAACAGAACGTGTGTGAACATCACGCAAGTTACACGGGGGGAGGGGGGAGCAAGGACAGACAGGCAGAGGAAGGCGTGTGGACACGTGGACATGTGTGTGCACACACAGATAATCATCTTGGGGTCAGCAGCTCATGGTCAATTTTCCTCTACTGGATAAAGTCAGACCAAACTACCAGGTAACAGCAGCGGTCGGTCCCACCTACACATGGTACTTCTAGGCACAGTGTGGCTGATGGCGTCCTTCACCCAGTGGCTCTGTCCAGCCCTGCTGTTTCTGGCTCTCCCCAGACTCTTTCCCTTTAAGATTGCAGGCAGGTGCCTGTTAGCTCCAGTGAGCAGAGAGACAAGAGCTGTCCGTGCCCTCTGTGATGTAAGCCCACCACTTTGCAAGTCCTTCCAGACGGGGGCAGCAGGCCGCCTGCCCTGGGGGGACAGGCAGAGAGGCCGGGTTGGACTCTTACATCCCTCCTGCTCAGAGAGGCAGGAGGGTGGGAGCAGAGAACAGGCCTTCCCTGCAGAAGGAAAGATAATGTGTCTTCAATGCACAGAAAGCGCCTGGAACCTAGAAGATGCTCACACTGTGAGTGACGTCTGAGAGGAAGGGGGCCACCTTTCGGGCACATTTCTGACGCTTCCTTGCTACACTCCCAGCCCTGGACTTGGGGTTAGGTCTTCCCCTGTGGCCCCACAGGCATCCTGTGACTCCCCTGCCATCATCCTGGCCTGTAGCTGGCGACTCCCACCAGATGAGGAACTCTTGACAGAGAGACTAGGTCCTCCAGGGCCGGGCTTCCAGCAGTCCTCATGGTTCCGGCAGAGAGAGAGGCTCCCTAAGTATTTGCTGAAAGATTGACTGTTTTGTAGAGCTCCGTTTTGCCAAGGAGGAAGCTGGTGGTTAGAGAACGAGAAAGGGAGGGAGGGAGAGAAAGAAATCAATCTTCCGGAAGCCCCACAGGTCAGAGAGCATCTCAGGCATCTGACATACGTGAATTCATCCCCTCCCAGAACCCCAGGGAACTTGGTCTCTCTGTTCTGCAGACCTGCCAGTGAGTGCTGGGACACACGTTTACTTGGGAGAGAACAAAACACAAGGTTGTATAAAGTCAAAGCCTGGACAGCTGGGGACAGTGACCACGGGAGTGACCAGGGTCACAAGCCTCAAGGCGAGCTGGAATGAGAGCAGGGCTCTGCAGGGGAGGCAGTTTGAGAGGCATCAAGTCCCTCTGGAATTTAAACCTGGCCCTGCCTCGCAGCAAAGATACAGAATCCTCAAGTTAAAATGTTAAAGGGCAACAGACCCAAACCGGGACAGGCGTGGTTTTTTACCTTCCCCTCTTCCCCTTCGCCCACTGGCAGGGTTAAATTTATACCAGGTGGAACTCAGACATAGAAACCGAAATGCACCGCTGTTGGAAATGTGAAATGTGACAACCTTTCCGGGTGGCAACGGATGTAAGAATACCTTCAAAACATAAGAAGACTACTTCTGAAACCTGGAGACAACTTCGAAAGAGTAAGAGATTATAAAAAAAAAAAAAAACAACAAAAACTCAAGTAATTTCCCCATTTTGAAAAGAGAGAAAAATGTATTGTACATATGTACATACGCTCCGGACGGTTCACTGCTCACGGCAAGCCCTACTACAGTCCTCAGGCTCCATCCTCCCGTAATGGGAAACTCAGCGGTCATCACCTTGTTTTCCAATATATCTGTGTTGCCCATACGAGCATCCCAGGATCATATCTGAACTTGTTGAAAGTCATCCAAGGTCAGAGCTGAGGGCCTTTGCACGACCACTTATTCTAACCCACTTATTTTATATTTGGGACTATTGGGAGCTCAATGAGTTTTCCCAAAGTTTTAGTATAGCTGGGCCTAGAACACGGTATGTTTCTAAAATGTCTTACCTAATGCCACTCTTTACCGACCATCCTAACTCCTCTCAGAAAGATGCAGAGAACAAATCTTAAATAAGACAGAATAGCCATTAAATAAGACACCATTTCAGCTTTGTTTTCTCCTGTGGCCCCGGAGCACCCCCTGGAGCAGAATTGGAAGCCACAGAAGGGGATGCTTCAAAGAACATGTGTTCCCAGGGCCACCCTCACATACTCCGGGGTCCCTTCCCAGGGGACTGCAGAGAGCAGCTGTCATAACGTGGGGCCAAGGGCTGTTCGGTTTGTGCCAATTTAAATGGAGCTGTGATGCTATGCAAGGAAATCTTTGGTATTGCAATAAGCCTGGATTATAAATAATTTAGCATATTTCTTTGTACACTGCAGTCCAGAATCCTTACAAATAAGAAAAGGATTAACTTTTTTAGAAGTACTTGCTCCTGAGACTTTAAGTTCAAGGCAGAACAATGCTTGCCGTGGTAATTCCATCTATTTTAAGATCACAAAACCATACCAAGTTGAAACCAGAGCAGAAGATATTAATGCAGTGCTCTCTCTGAAGTGCCCAATAGTGGGACGAGAAAGCTTTCAAAGGGAATTAAGTAGACAGAGAAAGCTCCCTGTTCATGTCCAAATCACAAGGAGGAGGCTGAATAGGATTCACAGTTCTCCGTGGGAAGGACCCACACCACAGCTAATGTTCAAAACAGGGGGGCGATGTCTTGGGAAGATCAAGGACCCAGAATTCTGCTGTCAGAACCAGCTGCCTGCCCATTAGAGCCTCAAAAGACCCTCTTCCATGGGCGAGCTGATACGGTCCTGCAAATGAGCCCATTTTTCTTTTTCTAACCAGCCTGAACCCTATGCGAAGGAAGCTGTCATTATGTAATATTTCCCAAACGCCCTTGATGTAAGCTTCAGATCTCGGGGGTGTGTGTGTGTGTGTGTGTGTGTGTGTGTGTGTGTGTGTGCGCACAGTGGGAGAGTGTGAGGGGGCAGTGAAGAATCAGATGTGCATACAAAGTACAGAAAGTGGCTGGGGAGTTGCCCAGAGTGGAACACGAGACAAGCACCCAGGGTGAGCACCTGGCTGGGACACATGGGTGGAGGTCATAAGAGGAGCAAAGTTAGCCACAGACAGTCAGAGCCAGGGACCACAGAAGGGCACTGAGCCAGAAGCAGAGAGGTACAGACTCAGAAATCAGCAGCACCAAGTTGGGGGCAAGGCAGGGGCGTGAAGGGCTAGAGGAGCAGGTCAGCGGAACCCCACCTCCACATCCTGGCCTCCAAGACCCTCCACAGTCTGCTCTCTGCCTGCCTTTCCAGCCTCATCTCCTGCTGTCCCCCATGTGACGTCTTTTACACTATCACATTAAAAATGCAGCAGACGCCGGGCTATTCTCCATTCTTGCCGGTGTTCTTTCTGTTCCCTATACCTAGACAACCCTTTTTCCCTTCTCCTAATAATGTCTCTCGTTTTCCAAGATTTAGCTTAGAGTCACCTCCTCCTGGAAGCCTTCCTTGCTCCCCCAAACTTCAAGCTGGGTTAAGCACCACAACTAAGTGCCCTAAGGACATCAGGCCAATTTCCCAGCTTCCACCTAAGGAAGAGGACAGGGAAGTTTCACATAAAGAGTAACTGTGAACTCTGAACGGGTCATGGCTGCCTAGGGCACGGTGTTCAGGATTCTGAGGCCTCATCTTGAGTCATTTGGAAAGAAGACTGCACTTACTTAAGGATACCTGCCACTTCGGGGCACGGGCCACCAACTGCCATTCCTGCTCCAGACCAACAACATCCTCATCAGCCAGATGAGGCACCTGGGGCTGCAAGACGGGAAACATCTGCCGAGTGTTCAAAGGCTAGTTAACAGCAAAGTCAGGATGGGCACTGCAGGTCTTGTGGTTCCCAACCAAGCACTCCTAAATGGTAAGATGCCTCCAAATTCTAAACCGGGAATGTTAAAACTCTCAGCAGTTTCGTAGCTCCTTCCAGGGGAGGGGGAGAATTACAGAGTGATGGAACTGTGACGGAAGACTTAGAGGTTTAACAGTTTTGCGCGGACACCTTTCACCTGAACCCCGGTGTCGTGTGATGTTTTCTCCCGCCTAACCCTCCGCCAGCCCCCGCCTTCAGGCTCCTCTCTAGTCAGCGCTTCTGGCACCGCCACTGCCTGTTACCCAAGTTAAAATGAAGACTTCTGAGCTCTTCTGACATCACAGGTGTGCCATCAAAATGACGCACTCCCCTCGCTGCCAGGCCAGAAGGCGGAGAAAGCGGAAGCCACGTTTTCCAGCTTCATCTTTCACTCCTCACCGTGGAACCCGAAACGTTCCTGAGAAGGAAATATACTTGGAACGGTTTCATTAGATAAACTTCCCCTGTCTCACCGTGGAAGGAATTTTCCAGCGGGTTCCAGTTTCAGGAGGTTATGAGGTGGAAGGGAAGGAAAGCTGGCAGGCTCTCAGTCTGACAGGGAGCTGTCACATGACCAGTGTACTTAAGTTTAGCTGGAGCATCTCATACGATTCCATAATGCAATTTGCTGAGACATCAGGCGGTGAGAAACGCCAGTCGCTTGCCTGACCATCCCCTCTCCCACCGCCTCAGGCTTCCGTGAGAGGTTAGGGTAAGAGATGAAGTCGCCCAGCATGGTGCGACTTTGCAAAGGAGCGTCTAACCTTTCAACTTCAGTTCGGCGAACTGGGCTGAAGAGAAGCACCAGGATGTCGCCCTGTGATGCGCTTCAACACCAAATGACCTGCTTCGCCAGGTTACCCGAGGACACGGCTCGAACCGAAGACGGGAGAATTCCCAGAACTGGAAGCACATGAGAGATGATGATAGGACATTCCCCTCAACCCCCATCCCAGGGTGCTCACAGCAATTAGCAGCCGTGTCCTCTGTCTCACCTCCGCTGTGTTTTTAGCAGCTCGCTTTCTTCAGAGGACAGGGCAAGAGGGAACGGGATGAAGCTGGGAGCCCTGATTTTCGGAGGGAAGAGGGTATTACACGTTTTCACTGCAAGTTTCTCTGAAGGGTTTCTGGACAAACCCGTACCCTGACCCAGGCGCTGTCGTCTTTGGGTGCCCACCTTGCTTCGCCATAAGAAATCAAAGCAGCCAATTTGCAGTTAAATTTCCAAGTGGCTGAAAAGAGAAGATGCTATTCTATCTGTCTCTCTCTCTCTTTTTAAGCTCTGTAAGAAAAAGGGAAGTGGGGGGCTTGGAGGAAGAAGTGGGCGACAGAGTCTCACAAGGATCAATCCATTCGAGGGTCCCTGTGCTCCAGCGGAAGGAGGGTGCAGGGAGGCAGATGGGAGGCGGAATCCTGGAATCAGAGGTCACCTGGTACAACCTCCTCTATTTCATATACACGGGAACTAAAAGTCAGACCTGCTAAGGGAGCTGCCCAAGGTGACAGCACTTGTGGAGAGAGAACCAGGACCCGGATCCAGCTCTCCCAGACCCCAGTCCAGGACCTTCCCCAGAGTCCCACCAAACGGCCATTTGAACATCAAGGTCCTAGAGGCCGACCCCACGTCCAACCCCAAGAGCTGCCCACAGTGCTCCTCTCCTCAAAACCAAAGTCACGGCTGCCCACTCTCTTTATGAACTATGTGCGTCGGCCACATGGGCACAGAGCCAGTTCCCCCGGAAAGGCTCTCACGGCTCACTTTTGCTGTGAGGCTGGCAAAGCCACTTGGATGATCTTTTCTTTAATTTTCCCCCAGCTCAGCAGCTCCCTGACAAGAGGATTAAAGCAGGCGGCTTTCAAAAAAGTCTCAAGAATAATTTAAATGCAGTATGTTAATGCTTGTCTGGAGATTCGTACACTTTCGTGAAAACTCGGAAAACCCTGCCGCGCCCGATCCTGTCCTGTCAGTGGCCTGGTTTATTGAAATTCAGAAAGGAAAGAAAAAAAAAAAGACAGTGAACCCAGCCATAAATGAGGACCAGCCACCTAACAGGGCAGGATCAGGCTTTCCAAATCACAAGCCAAAACTGAGTGTGGAGTCACAAAGCCGGGGATTTTTGAGGGAGGAGCTGGGAGTTCTTTGGGATCATGGTTCCTTGGCATTCCCTCAGGCAAGTAAGATGGGCAAGGGACTAGAAAATAGTGCCTCTCCAATGTCAGCCTGCAGCAGAATCACCAGGAGAGCGTGCTAAAACCCAGATGGCAGGGCCCCACCCTTTGACTTTCTGATGCGGCGGGTCAGGGGAGGGGCCTGGGAATCTACCTTCCTAAGGAGCTCCTGGGAGGTGCTGATGATGCTAGTCTGGTACCACGCTTTGAGAACCTCCGGGCTGGAAAGACCGCCTCAGGCCCCGGCTGGGGTGGGACGGAATTACAAGGTGGAAGATGGGATGTGAGGTGGAGATGAAAAATCCCTTCACAGGTGCGGCAGGCAGGGTGGGAAATAAAAGCACAGAGACGCGAGGGCCCCTTTGTCATAGCATCAGCGTCGAGCGGTCCCTTTTCACAAGGAGGTGAGCAGGGGACTCCAGCTCCTCTCGTCACCTCTCAAAAGCTAATGCCTATCTGAGCAAAAGCAAACACCGGGAGGCTTAAAAACCCGGGGTCCCCGAGCGCGTTCCTCAAGCAGGAGAGAAACATCTTCATGGAGGGAAAGTGTGGTGTAAATAGAAAGTAGGGCTTGATTTCCACCAGCTCGAGTCAAAGAATCTGCTGAGAAGGCCACATGACACGCGAAATGAAATCCAGGTCCTTGGTACCCGGAGGCAAGAAAGGGCACGAGAGATCCAAGAAAATCCAAACACTCCTGAATTTCTACAGTAAACACTTCTGATCGGATTCTCTTGCTATTTTGAAACATACATGAAGTTCATTAACCGGCATACATTAAACAGGAAAAAAAGTTTTTTTTTTTAAAAAAAATATGCTGGAGGACAAATCAGTAATTGCTGCTTGAGAGCAAACCAAAGTTACTGAGAAAATCTCCTATAAAGGCTCTGTCAAAACAAGTCACTTAAGGATTAGTGAGCGCTAAATCCTCCATCAGAGAGATTTTTCTCAACGGTCGTAAATGGGTTTTAGTATCGGAAAATCTTAGAAAATATTTTCCCCCGCCCCCATCCACCTCTCAGAAAGGCCTTCAGCAGCTCGGCGTCGTGTGGAAGCAGCGTGTTGCCCTAGACGGAGGCTTCTTCAAAACTAAAATAAAATAAAATAAACTCTGTCATTTGCAGGAAAGTCAGTGGCTGGAAATATACCGTTACAGGCACCACAGTTCAGAGGCCGGTCTGTGCAACACACATGTTCAAAGACAGTCCTTTGTTTTCTTGGCAATTTCCCCACAAACAGTTCATGTCAGGCTCTCAGAAGCTAATACTCTTACTTCAGCTTTTTACCTTTTTCCATTTTGGACTCTCTCCTTCAGGTTTAACTGCTCAGTTTGCTCACTGGGTAAGGGCAAGGGCTTAAATTTAAATTTCAGCCTTAAACATCTTTCGATGATTACTTTTTTTTTTTTTTTAATTAGAAAAAGGCAAAGACCGATGGTACCCAACTTTTTCACTGGCAGCCTTCGAAGAGCACACACTTTAATTCTGTCAGGAAAGGATCATCTTATTTACTCTCTTAAAACCATCATCGGAACGTTCGTGTGTTATATTTCCGAGGGAGTGTCTGGAGTTCCTATCACTGGATTAGGGAGGTCTGTCTCTGTTCATTAAGCTGGTGTGTAGAAAAGACACACTCACATGGTAAGGACTTAGAGACACTGGCTTTATCCTCACTAGAGGAGGACCAGGCAAGGACATTTTCCTGTCTGCCTCCCGGACGGTTACACTCCACTTTCTCTGCCCAAATCTTTGTTCTCATATCAGCGTTTAGAGCTAAGGCATCCTGGATGCCATCGGTGCCAATCAATGGAAAGCTAACACACTTGAAAAATGCTCCCTGTGTGAGTAAGGTTTGATTTTTACCTCCTCGGATGCAGACTATGTTTTTAAATTTCCCATTTCCACCATTAGCCCCTTTAAAAACCTCCCATCTGCCAGACAAAAAAAAATTCCTCCTGACGCCCAGACAGCGATTCTCAGCGACAGACCTGGTTTTAGGCATTAATATACTCAGCTGCTCCTCAGCAGAGTGTGACATGAAGGGGTGACCCAAAATTCCAACCCCAAAATAGTTCCCTTCCCAATTTACCATATGCCTAAAATTTTGCCACCAAAAAATCGTTTAAGATATTTTATGCTCATGAATACCCTTTTTGTATTAAATTATTCCCAGGGGCCATCTATGTAAACCATCCAATTAGTAAGACCATAGGGAATTTACCAAGTCTTTTATCTTGGTTACGTAGCCAGAAGAGTCTAAGCTTGGGGTTATACACACCTGAGCTGGAATCCAAGAGCCAGTTTTCTAGCCCTATGAACTTGAGCAAGTCACTTCCCCTCTAAGAGGCTCAGTTTTAACATTTATAAAAGGGGAATAGTACTGCCCACCTGTGAGGAGTAAATAATGAGACAGAAGGGCATGGTGCGTGGAGTCTGCCCCCTGAACGGGGCTCAGGAACGTGAATTCCCTTCCTCAGGGGCCAGCTGGTGCGGAGGGCAAGGTCAGGACAGATTATCCTCCTGAGGTTGAGAAGAGATCACACAAACGGTATATCCTGGGAAGGCAGCTCCAGGAGGGGGCCAGCAGGTGTGTGTGTGTGTGTTTCTGTGTGTGCGTGTGTGTGTGTGTGTTGTTGTTGCTGTTTAATGGGCAGTAATGGGAACAAGAATATTAGTCCCTGGAGGCAACGGCCACGAGGACCAGAGTGGCAAGCAAGGACAACCCTCTGCCTACTCCATTCATCAGCTGCTAGGCAGCTCTCCCTGCAGTTTTACAAGTTTCACTCCAGTTCTGCCCTAACCCGATTACATATAAGGGCCTTGTACCCATTATCTCAAAAACGACATCTTGAGATCTTTGCCCGGGGAACTCATGAGTAATCAGGATGTACACATAACTCTCCACTTTGCTGGCGGTCAAGTTAAAGAGCTGTTTCAAATCTTTCTCTTGTATGGAGGGGGTATGAATGCTAGATGGATAGGTACAGGAAAGCACGAACCAGTTATCTCGGTGACACGTCCAGAGACCACAGATGCCTACGTTAGGGGGTGAGGACGAAAGTTTCCAACAGTCTGGTTGAGAATCTGCTTTTGTGCCCCACACCCACTGGCTGGATCTCCTGCAGCTACAGACATATTTTTGAGCCCCGAGTTAAGGCACTGGCTCTCCAAATGATCCGTGAATTTTATTCACACGGATGTTCTTAATGAAATTGCACTTGTATTGAAAAGATGAGGCTCAAATGAAAGAGATAAACGTAGAAATTTCACGATGTCTGTCCACTGATAATACTTTACACAGAAAATGCTTACTCGACCCCCGTATGAGTTAACAACAGTGAGTCTCACCTCTTAATTCATTCACCTCCATCTTCTTGAGACTCCTCTTAAGCACAAAGCCGTAGCACTGGGAAAGCAAAGCTGCCCACAATAAAGAGAGGAAGACCCTATGAGGAGGACAAGGCCCCCACTGAATTAGAGAAGGGATCTGATGTTTCCCGCTGCCCCTGCCTCCTTCTGTCCTTATCCTGGATGAACACTGCTGAGGATGGATCTTAAGCAGGAGTCAAGAAACTCTAAGATTAGGAGAGGAAGCTCTACTTCTTGTTCATACTAGTAAGTGACAGCTCTGATTCACGGTGAGTTCCGGTGACTCCAATGCATGTGGTGGGTGGGGTGAGGATCGTCTCTAGGCCTCGGAGATCTTAGGTTTACTGAAGGCATGGGCTCGAGGAACAGAAGCAGACAGGACTGGTTAATCTCTGTATGGCTCAGGTCCCCTGGGGTTAAGATGGAGGCAGGAAGCCAGGCAGAGCAGAATTCTTGAGAAAATTAGGCAATACATTTTTGGGAAATATCACATGGGGTTGGATGGGGAAGTGGTCCAAGATCAACCATTCAAAACTCCTGTGAAGTTCTACCTAGCATACAGTATTTAGGAATCCGAGATGAGGGCATAGGGGATGGCGTGAGGGACAAGCCATGAATCTCAGGCTTGCTGATGGATGAGACCACGGTAGATATTCCCTAGAGGTTCTAGAAAACATCGAGCAAGGAGTCCCATGGGCAGCAACTGACCCTCATGCCAGTGTTAACCGTAACTGAGGTCAGGGGTGGTCCCCATTCTATGCGGGGGAACAATGAGAAGTGTTTCATCTCTCGGCCAGAAGGAGTTGCCCACAGTGCAACAGGAACCCTGTCTGAGCCTTGACAAGGTAGCCAGTTTGGAAACATGTTTATATTATAAATGCCATTTTCCACCCCATCTTCTTGTACCCAGGTTTAGGAGGTCCTCGGCAAGATCTCAGAGTAGTAAATACGAATACACCGTTTTCAAAGGTCCTCCACATGGAGAACGGAGAACTCGGCATTCAGCCACCTGCACAGGTCGAAAGCAGATTAGATGATCAAGCAGCAAGTCAAAGCATATGTCCCAATATGGACATGGTACCTTCGCAGCTCTTATCTGATTGAAATGCACAAATGTGGATTGGAAATGAGATGATTACTAATTTTCTGAGGGGGAAAAAGGGGAAATCCAGTTTAGTGACTGGGTGAAAAGTTAGTAATGAAAGGTAAGTAACCCAGACAGGGAGTTTCCTGAGCAAGTGTAACCCGGCAGCTTTGAGCCATGCCTCGTTCACGGCGCGCTTTAAAACTTGGGTTGATAGATATCTGACCCGGGGCTTGACCATCTACTCAAACCGTCTCTTGCCATTTCACCAGGTAAGGACGTCAGCAAAAAGCCTTTTCGGCGCAAGTAGCAACCCACTTTCCTAAACAACTCTCCACACTTCAACCTAAACAAACGACTAAGTAAGCCCAGATTAAATACAGCTTTATCAGAATGGAGTTTGAGTAATCTCTGAATCAACAAAGTCTGGGGAATGTGTGTACAGAGGGTCCATTATACAAATGTCAGACCACAAAGTCAAACTCTTTTTTGAGATGCTGTTAAGGATTCCCTAATCCAGCCACTACAGGACAGCAGGGGAGGCCCCGGGCGATGCTAGCTTCCACCCTCCAGCATGCTTTTCCTTATGCAAAGGGCAGGAAAGCAAAGCGCCTGCAGTTATTTTAGCTGCTTCCTGGAAAGAGCAAGATGGCTTTTCCCCGTTCGTCTGAATGAAATGCTCCTTTTCTGGGCTGCTTTAATTGCTGTGGGTTAAGCTTCAACATCACACAACTTCACAACCACAATACGACTGGGATCATTTGGTGCTTTTTAACTTCATTGGGTCCAAACTACAAAGGCCAAGATTAAAAGGGTCATTTACTGTCTGCCAAATGGAATGTTTCAAAGTGAAATGGTTCAGTCACATAATTAGGGGAAAAGGAAAGAATTAAAAATGTACGCTCACATACAGAATTAAGTATGCTTGTAAAATGATCAACACAGGAAAATATAAACAATAGCAGCCCAAGAGTACACAGTTACTTGGACTGTCACGGAGGCATGGAGGTCTTGAAATGGTAGCTGCTTCTATTTTTGTTTTTAGTTGAAGTGTAGTTGAGTTACAATGCTGTATCAATTTCTGGTGTACAGCATAGTGATTCACTTATACATGTATATATTCCTTTTCATGTTCTTTTCCATTATAGGCCATTACAAGGAACGTAACAGAGTTCCCTGTGCTATACAGTAGGGCCTTGTTGTTTATCTATTTTATATACAGTAGTTAGTATCTACAAATCCCAACCTCCCAATTTAGCCCTCCCCACCCCTTTCCCCCCTGGTAACCATAAGTTTATTTTCTACCTCTGAGAGTCTGCCTCTGTTTTGTAAATAACTTCATTTGTGGCCTTTTTTTAGATTCCACATATAAATGGTATCATATGGTATTTTTCTTTCCCTTTCTGGTTTACTTCACTTAATATGACAATCTCCAGGTCCATCCATGTTGCTGCAAATGGTATGATTTTATTCTTTTTCATGGCTGAGTAGTATTCCATTGTATAAATATACCACAACTTCTTCAACCAGTCGTCCTTAGGTGGATGTTTAGGTTGCTTCAGTATCTTGGCTATTGTAAATAGTACTGCTGTGAACACAAGAGTGCATGTATCTTTTCAAATTAGAGTTGCCTCCGGATACATGCCCAGGAACGGGATTGCTGGATCATATGGTAGGTCTATTTTCAGTATTTTAAGGTATCTCCATACTGTTTTCCATAGGGGCTGCACAAAACTTCATTCCTCCCAACAGTGTAGGAGAGTTCCTTTTTCTCCGCACCCTCTCCAGCATTAAAATGGCATCTTCTTGATCTATATGGAAAACTGTAGACTGCTGTTTCAACAGTGCTGTCATAACAGCCTAGGACACTTGGACCTCCAGGCTGGTTATGCTTCAGAATCAAATAGAGTTGAGGCAGGTACTAGGCTACATACTCATCACCAATGTGTGATTTGAGACCAGTATCCTTTTTCTGAAACTGTCTCAGAAGCTTTAAAATGAGGGCCATATAACCTTCCTCATAGGTTTTCATACAGATACAAAAAGATTACACGTACAGTATTTGGCCCTGGCACATATTACAACCTTAATATTATTCCCGCCTCCCCTCTAACCTTTTCAGCAGAGAGATCCGTGTGTGTGTGTGTGTGTGTGCGCATTTAGCTTTGAAATTATGCCTGTATGTAACAGGCACACAATAAATACTTCTTGTCATTTATTCAATAACAAACATTGATTATTTACATTTTGTATCGCCTGACCCAGAAGTTCCCAAACATTCTTGTTTCATGATTAATGTATCAGTAATTTTTTATAGCACTCCTAGGTTAAAAAGAAATACCTAGCAGTTCAGTTTATTAATTAATTAGACCCAAATAACTTAAAAAGAATTTATATCCTAGCAATTTAATCTTTTTCTGAAAAAAATAATACCCATAAATGTAAAGAAAAATAATATTTTCGTTTCACTGTGAAATAATCACAAGCTCTTGCTAACGAGATGCCTGTTGGGCCCTTCACAACTTCTCTAAACTTGGCATTTGACTGGAAACCCCCGCCCTCACATCCTGCTCCGCACTGTACCCCCGTTACTGCTTCCCATTACAGCAAACGCCAAAACGCTAGCTTTGCAAAGGTATGACATCACTGAAAAGAATGCCGTGAATTCCAGTAGTGAAACTGTGAACTACCCTGAGTTAGCCATTCACACGGCGCTGGACACGTCAGGAACTGACATATTTTCCTCAGCTGTTTAAAATGTTTCCCAGAACTCTTCTGAGTTTGCTGCAACGCCTGGGGTGCCTCGGCTCATCATCTGGGAACCAAAAGGGTAACCAACTATATCAAATTAGATTCACCTTCCCTGCTATTGCATCATCGAAATATGAATTGGACCACATTACAGATAAACCTAAAGAAAAACAAGACATAATGGAGTCTTCTGTTTCCATGTCACTTTTAGCCTTTACTATTCCATCTATTGAAAGACGTCTTACTAGTGTCATGTGGCCACCACATCAATTGTGCAGCGAAGGTTCTGCGGATTCAAAGAGATAAACAGCTACTTATCTTGATCTCAAATGTTTACTCACCTCAAAAACCAGAGAGTAATGCAAGGTTTACCCGATGATCCTTCTCATTAGTAGGAATTTGCGAGCTGTGTGGATGGGCTCCCCATAGGGTCATTCAAGATGAAGGAAGGGACTCCCTTCACATGTAAAAGCAGCTCAGTGCCTAAGAACTCTGCCGGCATGACGGCTGCTCATCCTCGAGAGTCCAGGCTGGGGGAAGCAACAGGGCTGCCTCAGACTCCATTCCTCGTTGGTTTACAGGCACAGGCAGGGCAGGGCAGAACGTACATGCCGCACGCGCTCAGCAAAGGCTAAGAGGAAAAACCGTGCTTTGTAGCGCTGGCTGATTTCTGTGTTGCAAAACCCCCCAATGAGGATGAGTTAGGTCCCTGAGCTGAAGGTGGGGGAAGCAGCACACCATCAGCCCCCCACCAGGCAGAAGGGTTTCCTTCTCTTCTCTAGCGGCCTGCAGAGTGCCCTGAATTGAGGGATACGCTCTTAAAAAAAAAAAAAAAAAAGCACTGGTGAGGGAAAGTAGGCTAATCCAAAGCATTTTATGGAGGGGCTGAGTCCTGGCCGTCCCCTGTGGGCAACGGGGATCCATGCCGACCTCGCTGGCTGGGCCTTGCATCTCGGGGAACTCAGGCGGACTGATGTTCATCCACCCCGGGGTACCACCCCGAGGCCCAGCATTTGTATTCTGGAGGGTCCCAGGAGAAGACAGTGTAGCCTCTATCCTGAAGAGCAGATAATGTCACTGGGAGAGGCGGCTTATGACATACACTTCACGTGAAGCAAGCAAAACCCAGCTCCAGACCCTTCTTTTGCTGCAACTTTAGAGTAAGTCAGGTAACACTGTCTTCTCAGGGGCACGCTTGGCGTAGGTGACCATGAGCTACCATTTCTGCTGGCGGACTCGTGCAGGGGGCCCTATTGGCCTACTTGGCAAGAAGCTTCATATAAAATGGAATCATTCTGCCCAGTGTGAGTCAGGGCCCTGAGTCCTAGCTCCGCCTACTTTGCATCAGGCCTCCCTCAGTTTCTCTAGGCCCCCCGGCCCGGTATCTGGTACCCATCGTCAAAGCTCTGCTTTATTTTGAAATTCACCTGGCAAAACGATTATATATCACCAACTCTTTCCTGAAGTGCTATGCGACTCAGGGTAGCAAATCCAAAGACTCACCATTCAGAATGCACCATGCCCTGCCAACCTGAACTCACAGGTGCATGCACACAAAACAAAATAAACAGAAACGCGGCCGTTACTACAGGAATGATGTCCTGCCCAGGGATCGTGGATTTGGAATTATGCAAAAATACAAGAAGGCCAGTCTCAAAAGTTCACATAACTGATATAAATGAGGTCGTAACGAGTACATTATTTTCTAACATGTTAACATTTCCACGGCAGATTCCTGTTCCATTGACTTGATAAGCCCGCAGGGGTGCACTGTGCATTCATATGTTGTGATATATCAAGTGTCTTATTTGCTTTGAAAGATGGAAAGTCCATAGCAACCCTCCCTGGGTTGCTAGGATTTCCCTGGCACCGTCATACTGAGTGTCCACTAATTCTGGACCTTAAGCTCAGTGTCGGGAACGGCATTTGTTTTGCCGGTGAGGGCCAGTTTCAAGACCAGTTACTTGGTGTCAAAGTCCTTTGCAACACTGCAAACAGAACTGCAGTCATGTATTTGGAAGCCAGTGACTACATCATTTGCATAACCACCCGCCCCAAGATTTCCCCTGGGTTTTACAAAGGCCTCCTCTCTTACAAGGGTTACCTTTATGACTTGGACGTCTTTGCTGGGACAGACAGGAGCTTCAGGACATGGTGTGTGGAGTCAGACGTGTCTTTTCCCTAAATACTGATCTGCATGAGGGCTAAGGAACTTCCTCGTTGGGGGAGGTAGACTTGAACTTGAGTAACCCCAATGATTCAAGTAGGTATAGACAAATACGATGGTTTGAGGGGGAGAGCGGGGACAAAAGTCAGGGGGGGTGACAAATAAAGGTCACCGTGGGAGAACCTGGCAGGGCCAATGAGACTCAGCCCCAAGTGTGACAGCCAGGCGGGGTGATGTTTCAGACGGGGTGGATGTTCTTCACTATGGTGGCTGGTGTTTAAACCCACCCAGCTGCATGTACCTTGGGGAGGACAGAGTGATGTATGCTCTCTTAAATGCCAGAACACTTGGGGCTCAAACTCACTTCCTGAGGCAACGTGCTCACACACGAGCCCAGAGGAGGAAACCTTCCTCCTCACTTCAACAAAGGCTGCCATTCAACTGTCACGGTAACGAAAGAGTTGGAATGGGCTGGTGCCAGGCCAGCAATCAACCACGAGAAGGAGCAGAAAAATAAGGGTGGTGTGGTTTGGGGTGGGCAAGGCCAGTGTTGATGGCAACAGTGGAACCAGAATACCAAATGGAGTCCCGCGAGGAGCAGAAGCCCAGACTCATTCCTCAACACACGTAAGACATCACTTTGGCAACTCAAAGGAATGTTGATGTTGGGATGGGATGAGCTATGTAATGGACTTATTACCTGTACTCGCAGGTAAGGGCTTGAGGCTCTGATCTTAACTGTTGAGATTCATTCATACCCCTGGGCTGGAAACACTTGGAAACACTGTGGTTACATAAGTTTACATCAGCCCCTCCTGTTTTTTTAACTGACATGCAGTCTTAGCCTGGTTGTCATCTCTGATCTTGGACCACTTCCCCGAGCCACTGAGCAACCAAGTTCTTCCTCTGAAAGGCGGGGAGAAAAGTAAATTCACAGGTTTCCTCCAGAGCGGCCTGAGATTCCCTAATTTGCATTGTGATGTGAGTGCAAGGCACGATGATAAAAAATACAATTCTTCAGGCACGTCAAACATAGCTCATTAGATCAACTTTTTTTTTTTTCCTGTGTATGTGTTTTTTTTTTTTAAAAACAGGGACCACTGTGCTTTCTTTCAAGTGACAAGCGTTGTGACAGCTGCTCTATAAGGTATTCAATGGTTAATTAAGACACCAGTGTCATCACTGAGCTCTTTTGTATTTCGTAGAATTGCAATTGCTAAACAGATGAAAGTATGTCTGAGGCAATGGTGGTAGTATAACTATTCTTTCAATTAATAAATAGCTCTAAAAGTGAAGGAAGCGATAAAGGCCTCGAGAGCGTCTGTATCTGCCCCGGTTCTGTCAGGAAAATTAAACAGAGCACTGGTGATTGCCACTGCGGCTGTTTAAGAGATCCAAGCAAGTTGGGTCACCTGCGCTGAGCAGGTTGGAGTCTGTCTGGTTCTTGGGGCACCCCCTAGTGACACATCTGTATACCCTGGAGCATCCATTTCATCACTGCAGAAAGGAATTGGGCCGAACTCACCTCTTTTTCTTCCTCCCGCATCCTCTCCGCCACTCTCCCCCTCCCCCCGCTGCCCTCCGCCAAAGAAGCCCTAAAATGTATTTTCAGACAAACATCAGGGAAGCGTTTATAAATATTTCAGAGGCGTTTTATAAATAAATAAGCAAATCTACAAAAAGACTTCCCCCTTTTTAATGAGCTCTCGGCTGTGGTACATGCCTTTTATTTGAGCATCATTAAAAGCAGTTGGGGAGATTTTCATACCGGATTCCCTTTCGGGGGTGGATCATAATATATGAAAAAGCCTGCGATGCAAGTCTGAAATGTGCAGCTTCGCCCCTGACAGATTAGGCCGCCCTAGCACAAGGGAATCGCTTTTACTCTTTAAAAAGTAAATACTAATCAATAGCAACTGTGCCGACAAAAACCTTCTGGCCGCCTAATTGCACCATAGCCACTCATAGACCCCAACAGAATTTTCCCCAAGACGTAGCAAAATTAACCACCAGGGGCTGAGCAAGTGAGTTATCACCATCTCTCTATTCAAATGTAATTAACATAACCCCACAACTGCCACACGTACCATTAAAGTACCATTTGTACATGTAATTTCCAAACAGGGGTTGAAGGTCGTGCCCACATCAATCTTTTCAACCCGCTCATCTGCACAGGAAATCAAACTGGCAGGGAGGTGGTCCCGACCATCACAGGAAATCTCTTCCTCTCTGAAATCTTGTTTGTCGTTTCTCTTCTGCTGCTTTATGCCCTCTGTGGTCTCTCTGGCCATGTCAGAAATAGCTAGGCTGTGTCAGAGGCAAACAAGTGATTTAAGCTCTCTTAGCAAGCATTTCTGGTACCCAGCTCTGGGCTGATCCAGTGGCTGGATATGCAAAAATCTTACTTAACAATAGCTTGGGGATGAACGCTGTGGTCACTTGGGTTAATGATAACTAATATTTTCATCATACGTTAGGATTTTTAAAGGACCTGACCTACGTCTTTCATTCATTATCATCATTGGTGATTATAGTAGTAGCAGTGCAGTTTATCGAGTGCTTGGGCTAAAAACTTTAAGTATATATTTTATCATTTAATTCTCACAGCAACTTTATGAGTTAGGAATTATTACTCCTATCTTAAAATCAAGGAAGTTGAGGCTCAGAGAGTGTAAATGACTCCAAATGCTCCAAGCAGCTAGAATAAGGGAGCGCCAAGATCGGAACCCGATTTTCTGACTCTAAAGCTCATTCTGGATCCTTTAACCACTTTGGGAGGGAGGAATCACCATCACCACTGCCATCAGCAACTTCTGCATTTTACACATGTGGTAAATGGGGCACAGAGAGGTAAAGCAGCTTACTCAGGGTTACTCAGCATGGAAGAGTTTCAAAGGAGAGGGAAGAGCCAGTCATGGGGGTTAGTGGAATCTCCGACTCTCTAAACATACATCACAGCAGCCTTTTTGTCTTCTTCAAGGACCAATGGAAAGAGGAGCAGAAGAGTCCAGAGATATAGCCTATTCACCTGTATGAGAGGCATCTGTACAAGACATTCAGCCAGAGACATCCCCTCTCTGGGCTCAGGGACCTCAAGTATGTAACCATGAGTTAGATAAAAGCTCTCATAGTCCCTTCCAGAGCTACCACTTTAGGCTCATTGTGAGTTCTTTGAGCTAGAAATGTGGAAATCTAACATAGCATCATCTTCTCAAAACTCAACCTGTACTGTCCCTGTTAGAGCCCAGATAACCATATTGTCACAAAGCCATCGCTTTATAAAAGGAGGTGTGATGGGCTGAGGATGGCCACAGACAGCTTACTTTCAGGAGTAATCAGTCACTCCAGGAGCAAAAGGGGAAAGACAGTATATACTGCACTCTATCTAGATCCCCTGTGTAATTTAGCAAAGCTGCCCAATTTGTGAAGAGGTCTGTGCAAAGTCCCTGGGGTCAGCAACTCCAGTCAGAACTCAAGTCTTGTAATTCTTCAGTGACAAGTCTGTTGTCAGAATCCTTTTCTCAGGTGCGCTATGAATACAGAAGCAGCTTCTTGACTTCTTCCACTCAGAGATGCCTGGTTCTGGCCTCTGAGCCTGTGCCTGGGGAGACTGTTCAGAACTTCCCACTTCCACCGAGAAACACACAGGACACATGCTCATGGGGCTTCTTTCCTGCCCCTGGCTCACCCTGGGCACGGGGTGCCTTCTGCAGTTGGGTTTATAGTTGTTCCATCCTGGGGAGGCCCCTGTGTCAGGACCACCATCAGTCCAGCTCTGAAGGGACCCTGGTGCCTGAGCTGTTTGTGTGTCAGGGGTTCAGGGGATCTTTGGTGTCCAGAGATCCTTGGCATCAATTTATTTCCATTTAAATATGTTTTCCCTTGATTCAGAATGAACTGAGAGAAGCAAAAATACTAATGAAAATGGAATGCAAATATCCCAGGCTCCTTTTTCTCCGAAATGCCCTATTTTCCCCCCTCCATGGTACTAATGTTTTAGAAATAGAAGGCACCTCTAGAGAGACAGGATAATACCAAATTTTTAAATCTGTAGAAAATGAGTACAGGGGTAGGCGGCACTATTAGTGCTACTAAAAATAAGCTTGGGGAAGCTACAATAAATGGAAAAACCAGAAGACTCATTCCTTTTTTAAAACTGTATTGAAAATCCTGTATGTTCAGAAGCCGTCTTCTCCAGAGATTCCAACAATAATACTTTGGATTCAGCATTCATTTCCATAGTGGGCTCTCTCCCATTTTGTTCCCCTCCCGGCCCTCCCACCACCACCGCCCCAGTGATGCAGGCTGGATGTCGAGCTTAATACCCATACAAGGCAGCGTGGTTCTGCCAACTGAGTACCGTGCCCGACGCCACAGCACTGGGGCCGGAATTATTTTCCTTTATTTCAATTTAATTATTTTTTTTTTACAGAGAGTTCTAAGGTCACTGCAGACAGACCACCTCATGCTGGAGAGGAAGGATGTCCCCTTGGACTTGGACGTACTTCCCAGTCTGTTTTGTCCTCAGCGGACGCAGTTCCCCGCCCCTGGGACCTCTGCGGGAGGAGGGGTGGGGTGGGGTCTGCTGACACCACTGACCCCAGAGCAGGTCAAACCACGTCCCGAGACGTCACGCGAGCCATCGACCGCTCTGCTGGACTAGAATAATGACTGCAAATATTCAGACTGCAAGGACACGGGCTCCCAATATTCCACCAGCTTTGGGTTCTGCGCCAGATGCCAAGCTGGATGCATCTGCCAGCCTCAGCCACAGACTCCCAGCTGAGCTGTTCTGAGGCATCTGAGAATTTCTGGGAGTTTAACAGAAAAACAGAAAAAAAGAAGACTTTGCCAAGCCCCGAGTGCCAGGCGTCAATGCTCTGAGACCGGCTCCCTAGCACCTACGTTGGGCCAGCAGGAGAAGTCCAAGGGGGCAGTAATCCCAGGACCGAACTTTATTCCTGCGTCTCCATCTTCTCGAAAACTATGGTGATACTTAATCCTCACACACATAAAGCAATGGAGAAAGATGGGCTCAGAAGATCTGTAGCAAGAGAGTCACAGAATATTTATAAAGAGGGCACTTGTAAAGTGGCTGGTCTACTTCTCTCATTTCATAGACAAAAGCACAGAGGCCGAAGGTTCTGAACCGGCGCCCCCCTCCCCCCTTCCCCAGCACACGTGGGAGCTGGGGACAGCGCTCTGGCTGGCGGGGGGTTCTGGCTTCTAAGTCAGAGTTCATACCACCACCCAGGGGCCCCTGTTGTGGTTTCTAGTTTGATTCCTGGAGCCTCCGGGAGAAAAGCAGCCTCGGGTGGGGCAGGATTGAAAGGCCAAGATTTTGAACACCTCTCGCTTTTTAACAAGACGATCTGGAATGTATTACCATTTTCCCCGTCTTTGTTTCAGCCCGGGCATTTCTGCCTCTTAAAAGCAGCCAACCCTTCACCATGGAGGTGACGCAGAACTCTACCAATAAAGTAAGTCTGAAAGCCCTCTGCTTCCCGCAGAAAAATCTATATGTGCCCTTCAGCCTCATAATTGAGTTGCAAAGGGGAAAAATAAAATTGTTTCCTAGCTGTGTGGAGCCATTCCACCCAACATGCCAATAAAAAGCAAGTGGTGTTTTTGTCCATGGGATGTCCAGGTTCAAAGTCAGATCTGTGAAGCTAAACAAGGGCTAGGTTATTAACAACAAACGATTACACTCCAGGTTGTATTGAGCAGAGAGAGGTTTGAACTCTTGAGACTAACTGGAAGGGTTCTGAAATGTCAGTGTTGACGTCCCCTGTCCAGATTCCCTGAATCACAGTGGAAACTAAGCCTGAATCTTAAAAAATGCAGCCATCCAGAAAGCCTCATGTCTGTCAGGAGATATGAATATTAATCCTGGGCAGGCAAGTCACTTAGCTATGCCATCAAATAAATAAGTAATGGCCAACTGCATTATATTTTTCTGAGACTTATGGGAAAGACTGAGTAAATAATAATACTCTATTTGTAGAGCACTTTAACTTGTAAAAATCCCTTCCCTCAACCTCAGTTCCCCCCCTGTAATATCTGTAAACAGGTGAACATCTCCTACCTCCAAACAACCCTGTGTAGTTAAGGTTAACAGTCCCATTTTAGAGATGGGAGCACTGAGGCTCAGAGGGGTTAGCTGGCTCATCTAATTTCACACAGCGAGAGAGCAACAAAAAAGGGACAAACCTAGACTGACTAGTTAAACAACCAATTCTCTCTCCACGGAATCACAATGTTTCTATCCTGGTACATGCACAATGCTTTTGAAGGTTAAAACCAGCGACACTATAATAGCTAATTAAATTCATCTCCATCCTGTCACTCATGTCACTATTTAGCAGTCCATGCTCCTCTCCACAGACATAAATCATCCTTGTGTGACCTCAGCTAGCTCCGGAAGCACCTGGCTGCGTCTGATTCAGTGATGGATGGATGAAACGGCTGGACCAGTCCTGCAGCATACCCTCTGCTCCCAAGGCCATTTACACAGTCAGGGCCAAGAACATCGGACCAACCCAGGCTTCCATCACGTTTGGTCTGTTGATTTTATTTGTAGACAAAATACATGGCTGTCTTCCTGTTGTGATTTGCAGGTTCTTAGCAGAAAACGCCTCTTCTTCAATCTTCTTCTATCCCTTCCCCTAAGGTTTTAAATCCCTTGGATGGGGATTTAAACATAATCATTCTACGACGAGAGACAGGTTTAAAGTGCAAATATATTAAAGAATCAATTCAGGGCAATGGACTCATTTGCTAATGCATAAGTAAAACACTAAGCAATTCTTTTTGGAAGCAAGAGGGGCTGAGACACCAGAGGAGAGTCTCAGGCAACTGATGTGGGCAAAGGTCACAGAGGTGGGTATGGGGCAGAATGAGTGTGCTAGGAGCCTCAAAACAGACTGACCGCATCGTTTTGCTGAAGGCAATGCCATTAAACGTTCTAGGCTCTAGAGAAGTGATCTGAGGTTATGTTCATAGGTTTGATTTTTTTTAAAAAGAATTTAAGCAGCTTTATGAGATAAAACTAGATACCATAAAATCCAAACACTGCAAGCGTACAATTCAATGATTTTTAGTAAACTTGCCTAGTAGTATAACCATCACCAGAATCCAGTTTTCGAAACAAGTTTAATTTGAAGAAGTAATACGTTGAAAAGGCCACACTCCTTTCCTATATCACAAGAAGTATTTCTTTTTGTCCTTTGGACTCAAGCATTTATTCTTATGAGTACCTGCCTCCCTTGGGCCCCACTGTCACACTGCATCAAGGCAGCCATGCTTTGGAAGATCTGACTCCTTTCCCTGGCTTCTGCCTGCTGGGATCTGGAGTGAGCTCAGAGCCCAGTCACCCAGGACTCAGACTTAAGGAGGGGCCCCTGGTCCACCATCACTTCCACCGCCTCCACACCCACAGCTTGGAAAGTTACAGAGAGCCCTTGGTCACACCTCCAGCCTCCAGAACCAGGAGAACATGCATGTGGTCAGCCCCTCCACCCCAGCTTACTACACCCACTCCTCCTGGGAGAGCCTGAAGGAAATTGGCCAGCATCTTGGCATTCCCTTCTGGTTGCCAAGCCCCCTCGTTGTTTTTGCACTTAGAGACCGTTGGCACAATTCCTTCCCACCCCGCTACCCCCCTTCCCCAGCCACCATGTGACAGGCCACACTCTTCCTTTATCTCAGGGGACCAAATCAATGACTTACCCCATTCCAGGTCTTTCTGTTTCACTGCGAGTCAAGCACAAGACAGAAAGCCAGCTCTATTTTAAGGCAAACGCTAAAACAAAAACACTGCTGTGCTCTGTGGGCATTTGTGTGTCCTGGAATGAATTTTCCAGCAGACATGGGTAAAGAAGGAGTACGAGCAAATATTTGGTTAAGTATAGAACCCACTTAAACACCATAGATTTACTGTTTAGGTTCAAAGTAACAGTTGTGGAGTGGGAGTCTATCAAAGGGAGTCTGAACAAAAGGTATGTTTGCCTTTCCACATGCTGTTCTCCCTTTTGACAATCCTCTTTCCACCTATCTGTCCTTCCATCTCATCGCTCTACCAACCCAAACAACTGACCGCGTCTTCTTCCCATGTCACTGCTTCCCACTTAGGCTGGTAGATCAGATGTTTCTGTTTGGTATCATACTTCCACATTGTGAGTCTTATAGGAAGGGGACCCAGTCTTCTTCAACCCAGGTGTCTAACACTACACTCAGCATGTAAAAGACACTCAAAGGACGATCTGTACTCCACTGACGACAAAAGGACCGTGAAAACAAACAGGGGCTCCCACGCAGAGCAAATATTTCCTTCTGCAGGCAGCTGTGCTAATTCGCCAGACTTTACATGACCAGGGAACAATTTGTGATCAGTTGTTGAACTAAGAAATTGTTCTGGACTCAAGCAGCACCAAATGTAAATGGCGACGCTGGACTGCAAGAGAAAGGGCTGCAGGCTTTGGGGCAGGGGCTTGCCCACTGAGACCACCAGGGGAATGCAGCCTCCTAGTGAAAGAGAACACGTTGACAACTTTACAGCTGCGATATGTTAGGTTAAGGCAACCACTCCCCCCTACAAACATCTACAGTCAGAGCTGTACCCACAACAAGAAATATAAAGATGTGCTTCCTATCTGTGGCTTATGGATCGTCTTCGCAATTTGAATGTCGTCTGTAACATCCACTATTGTATCCCCAATGCTTAGCACAGCACCCAGAACGCAGAAAACACTTAGTAAATACTTGTGATGTGAATGAATATTTCATAGTCTGGCTGGCTTCTTTCCCCATAAAATGTGCATATTTTTTCCCCTTTGTGCTCTAAAAACACAAGTGTCCTGGAATGAATTTTCCAGCGAACATCTCATTCATCTGGGACGTGATCCATGAACATGATTAACAAATGGGAAATAAGCCAGCCTGTGCAAACCAAGGCCTGGGAGTCCCACCATTTAGAAAATAAGTGCCATGAAGACTCGGAATCTCAGGCATCCTAAAGTGAGTGTCCACCTTCTGAAGGACCCTGGAAATGTGAGAGGACTCTGCGAGATGGTGGGACATCCAGAAAGAAGCAGGATGAAGGGGACATAAGGGGACTAATGCTTCCGTTGGCACCTACTCTGAGCCACGGATCTGGTACTCGCATCTCTTATTTCAGTAATGATAACAGAACCTACCTGATGGTTACGGCCATTGTGACTTTACTACTGAGGAGGGAAGGATCAGAGAGACTGCGTATCATACCCAAGGTCACCCAGCTAGGAAGTGGCCACGTCAGAACTTGAACACAGACCTATGTAACTCTAAGGCTAATGCTCTCCCCAGTCCACCATGTATCTGACACTAGCATCCCTCTGGATTTGGAGACCCACAGGGCAGGGACCAGTCTTACTCATCGCTGTAGCCTGCTCTCCTCACAGTGGACCAGAAGATGCGCTAACACGTTTCCTGAGCTGCATCCCAGATCACAAGTACTGACACTTCTCGACCAAGAAGCAGTCTGACCATAGCCCAGCCGTCCCCTGAGGGAGGACACACACCTTCACAGCGCTGGCCCTGGAGGAAGTACCCAGGCAGCACTGATTTTACCGGTGGAGCACAGGCTTCTCTGCAGAGATGTGTCCTTACTGTTACAAGGACCTTTGCAACTCAGCCTATGCAGCAATAACCCAGGGGGCTTGCAGAGTTCCTTCTGGAGCTTTGAATGGCAGCATTCAATGTCTCCTCCCTATGGCTACCCTGGCTGCCCAGCACAGACAATGCAGAGCCTCCCAGGTCTGTGTTCAGTCTGCCCTTAAAAAAAAAATTATTTATTTAAAAAATTTTGCTGGGGGGGGCATAATGAGGTTTATTTATTTATTTTTAATGGAGGTACCGGGGATTGAACCCAGGACCTTGTAAATGCTAAGCATGGGCTCTACCACTGAGCCACAGCCCCCAGGCTTCCTTTATTCAAGGTTGGAGGATGGTTCTGAGTGGCAGGTTTGGTCTAGGCTGCCAGAGTTCAGCATCAGGAAGCCCAGGTTCTAGTCCCCGTTTCACCACTGGTGGGGGGAGGGGGTCTAGCAGGGGAGGGTTGGCTGCTGGGGAAATCACTCGTCCTCCCTGCCCTTAGCTCCTCATCTGTAAGACTCGACAGATAATTTCTGAGCACTGTAGAACTTTCTATGACAATGAAAAAACTCTACTTTCTGCACTGCCTGACATAGTAGTCACTAGCCACCTGTATCTGTCTATCTATACACACACACACACACACACAAAGTACTGGAAAGACAGTGTGATTCAGGAACTGAAAACTTAACTTAACATGATTTAAATTAATTTAGGTTTAAATTTAAATAGCTGCAGGTGTCTACTGGCTCCCTATTGGACAGAGAAGCAAGAAAACTTCAGCTCTGAGCAGCAGAGAGGGAAGCAGCTTAAGGTAGCTTAAGAGTTCCGGCTCACATGGATGTGGGTTCAAATCCCATTCTGTAATTTACCAGCTACCCGATGTAGCCCAAGACATTTAACTTCTTGAAGACTTGGTTTCTTCTTTTATAAAATGGAGACAGTAATGGCTTCCGTACAAACGTGCTGTGAAAACTGAATGAGATCACGCTCGGAGTGTCCTGACTATCACATGAAGCGAAGGGTGTGTGTGTGGGGGGTTCTTTCTCTGATTAATCCATTATTTCATTCACCGAGACATCTCCATTCCAGTGGAAGGAGAGAGAGGTTTAATATCCACCGGGTGGGGCACTGGGGGAGGGGAGGGGAGGGAGGTGCCGGGGAAGGACTGGCACTTTTGCTACTTCACATTTTTCCCAGGGCCGTCCCTGGATGTGTTGTTTGACTGATTGGGTCAAATTACACAAGATCTTGCTAGATATTCAGATTCCCTCAGATGTATCTGTGTTGTGTAATCTTCCCGGCCTTGTAAAGGAACAGCCCTGACTGGCCAGAGATATTACAGGCGGCCTCTTCACTGAGATTTACGGTGCACGAGAAGGAAGGGAAGGGTCCTCGACATCCTATGACAAGCGCGTCAACAGTCTGAAACCTCAGGGCGACACTTTCTGCGCTACACGGCTGTTATTTTCTAGGTGGAGTAATTAACCAGCGACCTGCCCCCAGGACCAAGGCAAAAGCTGTTGAGGAGAACGTCAGTCTCCAACTCCTTTTGCTCCCAAAGATACCAACCATGACGAATCTGGATCCCCTCCATCTTAATAAATAGCTTCCTATCCATTAGACCCTTGCAAACATCATTTAAATCAGTGGGAGGATATGAACAAACCCCAATGCCCAGGCTACATATACCACATTCGTTTGAGCACCAAGAGTTTCGAGGGAGCGATCTGGGTGGAAACTCCGGAGTTAAGTGCACGGGGAGCCCTGATCTCTATCAAATGCTCAAAGCCTCATCAGATCATGCTGATGTTCCATTCAGCGCACGCTGCTTACGGCGACTAGAATGTTTCTCAACCAACATGCTCTTTAATAAAGTCTAATTTGGGGCATTTCCACATTGTTAGTGTTGACAGGGAAATTCCCCACTGAATTGGTGAGGGGAGGGGCTGGCGCTTGAAGAAGTATTAAGATTCCGGAGCCCAAAAACCGTCACCAGAAGAGCTGCTTCGACAGCTTCTGCGTGCTGCCACCTGGTGGGGCCTGTCCCCAGCTTGATCACTGCTCCTCTCTCGTGGGCTCCCGCCGCCTCCCCCAAAGAGATGTAATTTAGGGAAATGTCATGCATTTTTTTCAATCCAATTTACTGGTGCCTTCCACATTGATCAGACTTCCCTCTCCTTTTTCCTCCCATCTGGTTAATATAATTATTGCTTTCACATGGTGAAGCCATTTTACGTAATAGCTTTGTTTGTTACTATGGTTACAAGTTAGGCAGTACTTTGGAATATAAATCTATCATCTCCCGAAAGCAGTTTTCCCTTTGTCAAAGTGCAGCCCTCACGCGTATCAGAAAGCAAGCTGGGGGTGGTGGCATTGGTTTTCTGTCTTAGGGAAAGTGGCCTTTTGTGGCCAAATTGTATCCTCCGAGCCTGGTGTATAAGCACTCCTTGGAAACTGCTGGCTGCTGGCCTACCTTCGTCCCCGGGTATAGTAGGCACCCTTAAAGAGAATTATCCGGGAGAAAGACTGCAAAGTCGACTGTCCAGCAAAGCTGCCAGGCCAGAGCCCTCCCGTCTCATGGCTGGAGTAGTTACTGGACTGTTTACTCTTGGCTGATTTATTTCTCAGCTAAAGGCAAGGGCTGAGAACATAATCTCTCAGGAGTTAAATTTCTTTGGGTGTAATCCCTTCCTCTCACGCATCTGAAGCATCACCCCTTATTTCCTGATGGAAATGGAGTTATAATCTCCCTTTAGAAAAATGGCAAAAGTTCAGAGCTGGGTGCAATCCGCCACCCTCAAGTGACAAAGCGTGACCGTGTCTCTGCTGTGACAGCGCTTCACACCCAGCTGAATCAGACGCGGCCCTCGGAGTGCAGACGCCGTCTGGCCTGTGAAGTGGGGCTTTCCTCCCGGCCTCGGTCGGCGATAACCGCGAACCCTGGAGAGGGCTGAGGGGTTACCGCCCCCTCCACGTGCGGACCCCGATCTAATCCTCGCGACAACGCCAGGAGGCGTGCGTCGCCACCAGCCGGCATCACTCTCATCTTAACGGAGGAGGAAATGGAGGCTCGGAAGGATTAAGTACTGCCCCCAAATCACACTACTCATCAGTGGCTAAGCCTGGACTCCTCATCTTTGGCTCCAAGTTCTGCTTCCCTTCTAGGGAGCCTTTGCTGCCAACTCAACAGAGGCTCCCTTTCCAGCTTCAAACAGCAGGGACAGACCAGGAGAAAAGAAAGAACAGGGACTATCAACGCTGCCCCCAAGGCCTTCATTCAACCAAACAGAACCAGCTCTAACCATCTTCCCCCCTCTGTGGGAGAAAGTTACTGCTCTGGTAGCGCGCTGGTGAATTTCCAGTGGCTACTCATTAGCTAGCCGTGTCATTCAAATTTATTATCCCCGAACAAGAACATACTTATTTACATCACTCACATGGCAGGATAATTTGCAGTTATATAATTTCACAGCAATTATGACCGGAATTGCCAGGTAGAAGGAAACCAGGCACTTTGGCGGTGCCTGTTTACCAACAAGCGGCGACCTTGGAATCGCCCAGTGATGACATGAGTAGCCGAGGCCTTGGAGGAGAGAGAGGTGGTTCATCGTGAGGGACTTTACCTTTGCGTTCCCCAATGACAGAAAAGGCAGGAACCTTGGAGATACCAGGGGTATTTTTTTCTTCGTCGTCTTCTGGCGGGCGAGGATGCCGTTCTGCAGGTTTATCCTGTTTGTGGGCGTGTCTGGGGTGCTCTGGTGACAGGGAGGGGGCAGAAAGAGATGTGTGAGCTTCAGCGAAGGGTGCAAGCGCTGAGCTGTGCCGGGCTCGTCTCCTCGTCTGTTGAGCCAGGGCACAGGAGGCAATTACTGCCTTGTAAAGCGGCGGGCGAGGAAGCTCGGAGAACCTACACTTGGGCTGATGGGCACAGGAGTCACGGGGCTGAGTGACTGCCTGGTCACCTGCTGTATGGGACCAAAAGAACCTAAGTTGGAGAAAGGAGGCCACAGGGAGAGGAGCTGGTGGATTCCATACACCACGGATGCTATGAAAAGGCATGCAGCTCATGTGACACAGACTGGGCATGCGTCACCCCTCTCCTCTCCCGCAGAAAACAAACATGATCCCAGGGCTGGTTTTCTTGGCAACAGTGTCCTCCCTGTCCCTTTCTCTGCATCCCCTGTTCTGAAGTTGCTCTTACTGTTTGTTTTCACTGGCTGTCGCCGGCATGGGGAGGAGAAACCCATGCGACGTGATGGTTCTCAGCCCTCCCGATGGTTCTTAGCTGGGCTCACGGAGACTAAAGGAAGCACTGGCTCTTAGAACTGCAAGGGGCCCCTCATCTAACAGATAAGAAACCCGGGGCCCAGAAGCAGAGAGCACGAGGGCCAAAGGCACGCAGTGGATAAATGGCGGGGCCAAGCCCGGAACACGCACCCGCCACCTCCACGTGGTTTTTCCACAATGCAGCTCCATCGTGAGGGAGGAGCTGTTGCAGCTGTCAAATTGAGACGAGGCTAATATAAATAATAGCCGGATGGGGAGTGCCTCTGCGCCTGTCAGGAGCGCTGCTCTGGGATCACTCTTTTCTTTGCCTTTTAAAACCACCTTACACAAAAACCCCTGTATCAAATCCTTTCAGTGGTCCTTCTGGCCTGAAAGGCCTCCTACCACGAGATAAAGAGAACCCCGCCGTCCGCAGTGATTCCCCCTTCTCCCCTGGCTGCTAGGAGGAGGCGGAGAGCCACGTTCTGGGCGTATCTGTCCCAGCTCTCCTCGGGGAGGGGGGTTTCACTTTAGTTTTCTCTCCCTCTCTTTGGCCTGGCACCTGCTTTTACACTAGGCAAATTTGCGTTGGTCTTTTTCTACCCGTGTCTTCATTATAAAATTCTGGACGGCGGCGGGGCTAGCCCCAGTCGTAAACACAAACCAGGGCTGCTCTTTACATCTTGGGGTTCAACCCCGCAGGAACCGAAGTGTTACAGAATTTACAGCCTCGTTGGGAAGGGCCCCGCCCCCCCCCCAGGGCTATCTGCATACAGCGTGCAAGGGAGGGCAGGCTCAGTTTCAGTGAAAAGAATGGTAGGCGGAAGACGCGGGCTCCCTGTACCAGCCAGACGCATCATCTTGCGCCATGACCCATAATATCCAGGACAGTCAGACGCAGAATCAAGGCTTCTGGAGGCCCTGGAAGCTGTGCAGTTGCAGGAGAGAACTGTAACAATGTGAGACGCGTTTGGTAACCGCAAAGGAAAGCAGCTGACACTTCCCGGATGGCGGCAGCGTGCCCGCGCCCCTTTGCTGGGTGCGGGACCTAGCTAGCTGGCTGTCTAGCATTTTATCATCAACTTCTGTCATCTTTCGAGTTAAATTGTTTCTAATTTTTCTCTAAAAGTGACATCATCGTATTTACTCTTACAGATAAGGAAGCAAAGTTTCAGAATTAGTATTTTCCAGGTCAAATAATAAGCAGACACGGGAGTTGAATGCATCCCCATTTGTATCTGACGCTCACAGTTTCTTCTGTCTTATCACTCCACGTCCTCAGTCACTGTCACCTGGAGCTGTGAAGGGTGGAGCACCCATTTTCACCAAGCTTTCCCAGCACCCAGGTTGGACTTCCAGAAAGAAAAGTGTGGGGGCTACAGGTGTGCAGGGTGCGAAAGACCCACCTAACCGGGGGAGAAGCCCGCAGTTAATCACGGACTATTACAATAGCTATTTTTCATCCTTCAAAATGAAACAGTAATGACACGATTGTTATACAATTGGTGATCCTCAAGGACGCCAAAGGTCAAGATGGATTTTATTAAAATTTTTACTTTGTGAAACTTCTTTGCTTGCGTTGATGGTTTAGATAAGCGTGTTCATAGGTCTCGCCTTTATATAGGTTTTGGCATCCTGGGGTGACACGCTGTTACGTTCAATCAGGGATGCAGGACACTTCAGAGCAGTGCTTCTCTGGGATTAACCTTATTTCAAGGAAGAGTCCTGAAGCACTGAAGGCCTGGACTGGGACTTGGGGTTCATCCGTGCTGGACCAGAATATTTCAGGCTCAAACCCCAGTCCTGATCCTACCTCAGAGCCTTTCAGGAGCCTACGTTATTCCCCAGTGTTACGGAGCTCAGCGCATAAAGCAGTTAATTTCTTCATCTATTTAGAGAGAAATGGGTGATCACACAAACAAACAAGAAACCCAGAGCTCCTGGCTCACGTATGCCTACCCTGTGCCCCTGTCATTCCGTCCTAGGAATAAATCCAACGGAAATCCATCCTGCTGCCCACTCAAGGATGTGTATGTACCACAACATCCATAAATTCGCTACTCATAACAACCCGAAAGCAGAAACCCTCCCAATTCCACCAATAATGGAATGGACACATTCTGACATATTTCTACCATGAAATATACACAGCAGTGAACAAGAAAGACCCGTTTGAGGCACCCCCGCGGATGAATTTCACACACATAATGTGAGGAAAAAGAAGGCACACACCAGATCATGAGTCCACTTACATGAAGTTCAAAATATATGCAAAAAATTCATCGGGGGTGCTAGAAGTCCAAACAGTGGTCACCTCTGAGGAGGGCTGTGACAGGCAAGGTCACGGGGTGGCTTTGGGGATGGTGCCACCACTCCGGTTTTTTTTTTTTTTTCACGTTGGTCGAGGTTATTTGATGTGGTCCCACAAAAATTCATTGAGTTGTACAAATACGATTTGTGCACATTTCTGGATATGTGTTATACTTCAAATAAAAGTTAAAGAAGAAGATCAGGGTTCAGTTCCCAGCTCTGCCACTGACCGTGTGACATGTGGAATTCACTTTTCCTTTATGTTACAGCCTTTTCATCTGAGAAATCAGCGTACTACAACCCACTTACGGAGATGTTGTAAGAACAGAATAAGAGGCTGCACATAAAACAGCCAGCCATGAACCTGACAAGCGGTAGCTGCTCGGTAGCATTCATTAGATAAATGGCTTTAATAGAAAATTATTGAATATATGTAAAACTAAACAGAATGGTACAACCCCCCCCCCATGGATATCACCTAGTTTCAATACTTATCAACTTACAGCCCGTCTTGTTTTACCTAAATCTGTCTCCCCACCCATTAAAAAATAAAAGTACATTTTAAAGACATGTATTTTATCTACATATATATACACATCAGTTGGCATTTCTAAAAACAATAACTGTTTTTAAAAACATAATCACAATATCATTAAATACCGCTACAATTATTGCTGCTAATTAACTCAAACATGATTGCCTCAAACGTGTCTTTTTATAACTGGCTTGCTCAAATCAACCCCAACAATATACAGGGATGTGATTTGGTTTTTTTTCAATCTTAGTTTCATTCAATCTCTCAACAGATCACAAGGGCAATGGGCAGAGAGACTGCCTAGGACATCTGTCCATCAATCACAGAATCCTTTTTGTGGAGGAAAAGAACGGTGCTGTCATGAAGTCTCCTAAAAACAGCCCAGATTTCCATCTACAGCCCTCTTCTGAATTCTTTACATCCATGGATGGCGGCTGTCACCGTCAAAGCTAGATCTAACACAGTGAAGGAAAGACACTCCAACACAGGACTGCGAATACAAATGGGAAACCAGCTCCTACTGTCACACAATACACAGAGGAAATCGTAAACGGACATTCCTGGAAGACAGAAAGGGGGTGGCGCCTGGTCTCAACTCTTCAGATGAAACAAGGGTTTTGAGCTCCTCTAATGAACACATCACCCACATCAGGGTGGAAGCCTCAGGTTGTGTCATCTCCCTCTGCTCGTCAACTTTCGTCCTTGTTGCCTTATCTCCACCCTGGATGCCGTCCTCTGAGGTCTGAGCAAAGACAGGATCAAAGGCCCAACCGGGGTTTTGCCTCGTGTTGGTTCTTTAAAAAAAAATAGATGGTCTCCTGGACCGCGTGCATCAGGAGGGTCCTCCTTTCAAGGAGGCATCTTACTGTATTTTATGAAATAGCCAGCTCATGTTCCTGTCTCCTCCAACTAAATCATGAGTGCCCTGAGAAGAGGGCTCTCATTTCATTCATCTGTGCATTCCCTACCCCAGCACGGTGCCTGGCACATCGTAGGCCCCCAAGCAAACGTGTGTAGGCTTAATTGGTGAACAAAGTGAGCAGAGCCCATGGGAAAAGCTCCGTACCAGGAGCTGGAGCCCTGTAGTCTGGCCTTAGCTCTGCCTCTGAGCCATTGGGTGACCCAAGGCGAGCCACTAGCTTCCATGGCCTTCCAGTAATTTCTAGGATCTCTTCCAACTCTCAAAAGAGAGTCCCCAGTTCTAAAATGCATTTACTTTACTTACTACTCTGCTGTATTGAGCCATCTATTAATTCACATCTGAAGACTATTTGCTGGGCAAAGCTTGGATACCTTTCAGACACCCCACAGCAATGCAACTCTGTCTTGCTGGTTGCTCCACAGCTTCCCTGCCTATTGTGCTCCTGCCACAAACCAATGCTAACAATCCCACCCAGGATGGCTGGGAGGAACCCTCCCGCCTAACTCACCCTCCGGCATGCCACGTGCTAGATGTGGTTCAGCTAAGTTGCTCTGGAGGCCTCGGTGAACAGGCACCAAAAATGCTACTCTTTCCCCCTTAGACCACGTCTGGCTCTGCTGTAAACAGAGTTGTGACGGCTGACCATTATTCAGGGCGGGCACAGGGCACTGTGTCACAGGAAGGGTCAGCCTACTGAACTCCTACCAAGTAGGGGAAACCCACTGAGGCACCTTCCTCTCTCCTGCCACCCACCCCACACTCCCTGTGTGCTACCCCATTCCAGAAGACAACTGTGGCTCATCGCTCGCTGGCAGCTCACCTCCCGAAAGGGTTTAGCTAACGATTTCTCTGAGGCTTAAGGTGTGACCAGTTACGGGTGCTGGGGAAGTGAAAGGGAGGCATTCATTTCTGCTTATTCCATTCTTGTTCACTCGTTCAAAATTAAACACAAGTGGAAGGTGTAGTCTCTAAATTATAAAAAAAAAAAAACCACGATTTCATTGAACCAGTACTTTATATATGCTCATGATATAAAAATACCTATTGGAATAAAGAACTCTAAAGTTACCACACACTCTCCACATACTAGACACCTTGTAAATTACAGCACCTCTATTTTTTTCCTTTATTTTTAAGTGAGTCTATTTCTTACATGTCTCTAATCATACTTTACCTACCACGTTTTATTAAATCCTATTTTATTTTTAGTAGAATATAAATTCTATTCTATTCTGTTCTCTTCTGTTCCGTTCTAATTCCAATGGAACAGGATACATACAGCTTTATTATATATGGTTGCATTTTTCACTTACTGAAGTGGAGAGTTACATTTTGAGAGGGAACTCTTAATAACAGGAAGCATCTAAGAGACAAAGGAATGAATGTTTTGTGGTAGGGACAGGCTGTTAAGGCAGAGGGTCGTTCCTGGCTTCTCTCCTTGCTGGCCCTCTTCGCTAGCCACGCACGGGGCTGGTCAATGTACAAACCCAGGAATCAACAAAGGCACGTCTGGGACAATAAAGAAACTGGAAGAAACAAAATCTGGTGGTTTCAGATCCAACTCTAACTCTTGTTAGCTCCTGGACAAGTCACTCATTGATTCATTCAGATTCCTAAAAGCACAAATACGCAATGAAATTAATTAGTGAGTCACTAATACACAGGGTGGTGGTAAAGAAGGAACCAGCTAATGTTGTAAAAATACTTTGTAAACTCTAATGATCGGAGAGATACAAAGAGTGATTATTGGTGAGACACGTTAACCTTTTTAAGCATTCACAGGTGAGCTAACCATTGAGAACGCTGCTCCGTATCACATCTTGGCAGGTGGAGCCCATCTGCAGCCACTATTGTAGAAAACTCAATAGCATTTTTTGAGAGTTGTCATATACATATGACTATATATGTATAACTGAATCGCTTTGCTGTACACCTGACACTAACATTGTAAGTCAACACTTCAAGAAAAAAAAGTTTTTTAAGTTTTCATTTTTTTAAACGATGGAACCTTCAGACTATCCATTCTCTTCAAATAGGACTGACTTCCAACGACGCATTTTAAATGCTCCCACACTCAAGTCTACAGGAGTCTGCTGGTCCAGCAAGGCCACCCAAGAGATGTCAAGAGTTACACACACTGTCAGGGGCCACAAAGCGCGGGTCTGCTTCCCTGCACCTCCCAGAGCCCGTGGCCCAACACCACCGTGTCTGTTGGGCCCAGGCAGAAGGAGCCTGGCCCTGCAGGGACCAGTTATCCTCAGCGGGGAGTTAGCCCATCCCCAGAGAGGACCACATGGAGTTTTGGCCCACCTGCTCCACATCTCAGGAGAAGCACTCCACACTGACTGGGGCAGCGACCAGTGGGCTGGCCATCGGAGCTGGAACACTACGCTTCTCTGGGCCTCAGTTTCCTCAGCAGGAATATGAAGGGGTAAGACTTGATGTGTGTCAGGATCCCTTCTCGCTCAAAATGCAGGAACCTGTAAATTCTTACTCATTTTTGTGTGCTGCTCAGAGCCCAGTGGTGCCTGCAGTAACGTAAGTTCTTAGTGACGTTTGTTGAATGAATGAGCAGTGACTAAGCAGATGGAAACTCTGGGCTTACCATGAATGGAAACACAATGATCAGGGAATTCTGCTCTAACTCATCGCATGGTGTCAAGTGATGACCAAAAATGCTTAAGCCATATCCGGCCTGCATGGTCCGACACATGGCGGCACCAGGATGGAGCATACTGAACTGGAGCTGGAACACTCAGGACAGAAGGCTGCCCTACCAGGGACCAGGAAACACGGCACTGGGGCCTGGAAAAGGCAGTATTTCAGGCAGGAACAGATCTGTGCTTTTGGAGGCCTCTCAACATCTGCATTTCTTATAGCTTGTGTGGGTGGTGACACCTTGCTATTCAAAGGCCAAATGTCCCAAGAGGCAGAGTCAGCCATCCTGGAGAAGAGCCTGGAAAGCACCTTACCTGACCTGGCATCCACTGGCACCCCTGCTCTCTACAGCCTTCCATGAGCCCTCGGCAGAGTCCCACATCCCTTTCAGGCCTTTAGGTTCTGCAGTGCTCAGGAAACAGTCTCTGGGCAGGCCGCGGACTTCTCCATGCCTCCATCCTGCCCCAACCTGACCTTTGGCCCATAGGTTTTCCAGGGAAACAAAGCATTAAATTACATTTAAAGTGCATTGGTTGATCTCTCCAGAGAGCATGCTTGGCAACAGGCGGCAAAACTTAAGAACGTGCATACACACTCTGCCTCGCAGTTCCATTTGCAGGAGATAATTTTACAAGCGCACATGGATGTACATGTACATGGATGCTCCTTAGTCTTGCTGATAAAAGAAAGCTCAAACAACCTAATGTCTGTTAATACTGATGTATCAGTTGAAAACATCACGATTTACTGACGAATGAAATACTGTGCATCCTAAAATGATGATGCACAAATACATCACAAAAGATGTGCACAAGAAATGATGACCAAATAAAACCACTTCTGTGATACAGTCCATCCATGTAAATATATCCCGATTATTACGCAGAGAGAGATGACAGGAAGGATCCTCTCAGAAATGTTAACTTATTACCTGCATCTTGAGATTTGGGGTAAATTTTACTCGGTACTTCTCTTTTTCTTCCTTTAAAAAAAAACAGTTTGAACTCTTTACTATGAGCATGTTCTTTTTGAATATCAGAAAATAATTATTTTCATCTGGGAATAGAAAAGAATGTCACTCTTTGGAGATCTCTCCAAAGAGGTGATGAGGATTTGTAAGGATGTAGGCACTGGCCATGCTCATCCTTCTCACCTAACTGCCCAGATAGACGGTTCTGAGCATGCATGGACCAGTTCTTCCAAGGGCATTCCCTTCCAGCTGTCAGGTAGCTGATTCCTGAAGCAGCATTGGGAGGAGGGGGCGGGGTCCACAAACCCCTATTTTTGTATGAGTCTGAAGCAAGCCCTCTCTGTGAGTTTTGGAACAGAGGCAAAGAACTTGCCTTACTATGAACTCTAATGTGCATATGTTGTGGCCCGTTTCCAACCTTAGCAGGACACAGCTGATGAACACTCCAACCACTATTATTAAATAACACTTCTATCAATCGTAAAGACTCACCCTGTATCATCTGCCCTCCCTTTCCTTCTCATATACCAAACACCCAGTCCTTACAGAATATCAGGGTCAGATTAGGGACCATGTGCTCCAATACCCTCATTTTACAAAGCAGGATACACACTCTAGGGAACGCAAATCATTCGAAGTGGATGCTGACAGAGGCTGGATGAGAACTCAGGTCTTCCAGCTCCCAGCCCTGTGCTCTCTCCACCTCCCTCACGGCCAGACCCTCATCTTGAGCCCATATTTCCTCTTGTTTGGACAACTGCAGTAGTTTCCTAGCAAGTTTTTCCTCCCCCAACCTCCTGCACTCTGGTGCCAGAGGATCTCCCTAAAATACCGTTTTGACCATCTCTCCTCTGAATTAACCTCTTCGAATGTTCCTCACGGCCTTCAGGACAAAGTGCAGACTCCCCGCTGCCTCCCAGGAGCCTCTTCCACGTGCGGCCCTGTTCCAGCCTCACCTCCACACTTTTCCCCTCTCATCTCCTAAATTCACACTATACTCCAACCAGACTGAACCACTGATCATTTCTCAAACAGCTAAGGGGCGTATTGGTGCTTTTACACACACCCTTTGTGCAGCTTGGAATAGACTTCTACAACTTGTTTGCCCAGAGAACTCCTAGTCTTCCTTCAAAACCCAACTTAAGCATCCTAGAGGCCTTCCCTAAGCCCCCAGACACAGCTAAGCTCCATCCCACCTGCTCCCACAGATTCCTGGGCATGACTCGGTACTCAGTAACCGTGCAGTGTATTTACCTTCCCACCAGAGTCTCAATTTTTCCTTGAATTCTGGCGTTTGCTCTTGTCCCTTCATCTTGGGAACACAGAACTTGACACAAAGATGAGAGCAGATATTCCATGAACCTTTGTGGAAGGAAAGAACGACTAAATGGATGAATGGATAGTGAAATGAATGAAGCAATGCTGTCATTCCTTTCAATGACAAGTTCTTTCCATGGGATGGAAACTTGGGGAAGGCCAGAGCAACAGGGAAACCACCTGGCACTTTAAGAGAGCCTTTTACAACTTACTCACGGGCCACAGTGGCATCCTAGAGAAACAGCACACGGCAGCTGGAGAGACTGCACGCTCCCTTACTGTCAAGCAAAGGACAGTTTATTACAAGGACTAGCCTGTAAGTACTTAAAGATTAAATTAATTTTTATGTACTAACCAGCTCTTGAAAATACAAACAAAATTCTAGATCGAAAACCCATGAAAGCTGACAACAGAACTATACATACCCCATATACCTGCGTCCCCGTTAGAGCCGAATATATGACACAGCCCTAGTACATACATTTGCAAAATGAATAGACTAGTTAATAACCAGAAATGGAAGGGTTAAGCCAATACAGTGGGCGCTGAAGAGCCAACTGTTCTTTGTTATCTTAGACCCTGGAGAACTGAAAACAACTCTGAGATCACCCCATCTGACACCCTCCCTTCACAAGGGAGGGATCTGAAGCTCAGAGAGACCGTGTGGCCTCCCCACAGCCCCACAGCAAGTCCCTGAACAAGCTGGGCCCGTGTCCGCATCTTCCGATGGTCCTCACCATGTCCTGCTGTCTTTCTAGGCAAGTCTCAAGCCAGGAAGGCAGTCAGGTACAGAGCCCTGGACACAGGCTTCGTCTTCTTTAAAAGATGCCAAACAGCAGCACAGGCTGGGTGTCCAGGTACACAGCTAACCATCCCCAGAGAGGTTCACCTGCACTTCCAAAGTTGTTTTGTTTTGTTTTGTTTTTTTAAGAAATCTTGAATTATTTGGTGAAGACTGTTGAGCCAAGGAGCAGAAACATCTGTGTGCCCCTCCCCCTCGTCCCTTCTTTGTTCCTCTCTTTGAGCTGGGTCCAATGGAGAAGCATTGTAAGGTGCCCCTGCTGGGTCTACAAGGCCCCTTTTCGGTTCAATTAATGAGCCATAAATAACCCAATGAAGGTGTCAACAAAGAGGGTAATTTATCATACCTTGTCAGGAGGGCGAGCCTTGCGAGGCAAACGCTCATTCACCGTCTGGTGCAACATGTTAAGATTTATTCCTGGCCAGGTCCCTCCTCCTCCCGGCCCCCCTCCCCCAGACCAAAATTTATCTTCCGCAGGAATCCTCACAGGTGTGCTGCTTTGACAAATAAGCTATGAAGTCCGGTATTCATCACTGGCTGGTCTTTGTGGGGATGAAGGCAGTAGGAAATAAATTTATTTTAGAGAGAAGGTGCTTGTGATTCAAACACGCTCAAGGGGAACAGCGAGGTTATTTCCAGCCTCCTGGTTCTGCAAGAGGAGAGAGGGAGATAATGCTCGCACAGCCTCTTTCTCCATCATTTACTGCTCGATGGAAGCGGAGCCAGGACTTGACTGAGCTGGAACCCTTAGCTGCCAGTCTGGACGCTCCAGTCACCTACTCTGGGGAGACGGTGGGCTGGGAAATCTTATGCTGGAGTGCAAAGTGATACATGAAAGTTCAGATGCTCGGAACTGCCGGACCAGGAGGTTTCCCAGCTTCGCTACTCAACTTCTGCCTTGCCTTGGAGCACTGAAATGTGAGTTTGCATAACAGCCACCTGGGGGTGCTTGTTAAAACGCAGCTTCCCAGTTCCTCCACCCACTAGAAGTTCTGATTCAGGAAGTGAAGGGAGGGACCCAGGAATCTGTATTTTGACAAACTCTTCTTTCCTTTTGCCTTCAAGTCACTCAGAGGCATACGTGTTGAGGTATACACTTTGGATCAAGAGCTGTCGCTTGGAGTCCCCAGTGTCACCCACCTGAAAGTTCTGCTGCGACAGGAGCATTCTCTGCCTGTGCTGTCTGATACTGTAGCCAGCAGTCACCTCATGGCTACTGAGCACCTGATGTGTGGCTAGTGTGAGAGGAGAATCTCTTCATTTGATTTAATTTTAATTACTCAAAATCTAACTGGTCACATGTGGCCAGTGGCTACCATATTGGACAGAAGGGCTCCAGCCCATCCCTCTGCATATTTGAATTCTGAAGAGGACGTACAACCTGGAAAACTCAAGATGCACGTGACAGCCGATATACCAGTCTCCTCCCACTCCCCCTGATTTGCCAGCTAATAAAATACTGCAAGCCCCCGGAGGGGGTGCCCTAGTCACTTACGAACAGGAGGAGCGGGGAACATACCCTCTGTCCTCCACTCCCAAGGTCTATACTCCTGGAGTTTAGAGAGATCCAAGCCCTGAGGCACCTGCTGTGTGGGGCTGCGGGGCTGTCTCTGAGATGAGACGTGGTCTTGGTCCCTAAGCATCAGGTCCTTCCCTTCGCAATGGACAGGGAGAAGATAAATAATTGACATAATACCAGACAGCACAGTGTGATCAATGCTCCGAGAAAGCCCTGGGTTTGCGACAGAAAACACTTACAGACACAAGGGGCCAGGCGTCTCGCGCCCCCTCGGCTCATGTTGTGAGCACTTCTGGGTGGGAGCCATGCCTTCCCCATTTTGGAATTAACGAGACAGCCTAGTAGTTAATGGTGCCCAGCTGACTGGGAGAACTCAGACTTCTGGATTCCTTCTGTGAAGTGTCCCGGGAGATGGCGCACCGTCTCTGCCATGCTGAGATGCGCTCACCCCTACCGCCACCCTTAGCATGAGTGACTGCCATCACCTGTTACCCTGCGACCAGTGAGGGTCCTGGGTCCCCGGGCCTCGCCCAGCGGCTGACACTGTGGGGCAAAGCCAGGATGTGCTCAAGTGAAACAGCCTCACATTGGCTGAGGTGAGGCCCCTACTGTCTTCCTTAAGGCTGCAAGTCAGAGGGGCAAGTGGTTCCTGAGAAGCACAAAGCGGTCTGTTTCCTGATGGTGAAAGGACACCGTGCTCTCCCTTCACAGTGATGTGAGAGGAACTTGCCACCCCCCCACACACACATTTTGAAGGACAGGGGATAAAAGCCACATGGAAGGGAGGCTGGTCAGGGGTCTGAGGGGGAAATCCCACCTGGGAGAAAACTCCCCGGGGAGAGCACAGGGTGTCTCTGACTAGAGCAGCAGGAAGGTTTCAGGCCCACAGCTGGGGCCAGCCAGGCCAGTCCGGGGAGGAGGCCTTGGGAGGTGGGCTGGCCCCTGGCCAGAGGCACAGCCCCCCGCCCCCGCCCCGGCTCTGGAAGGGAAGGGGCCTCTATGAGACACCCCCTCCCTACTCAAGTGCTTTCCCAAACTCGGGCCTCTATCCCTGGGGAGGCAGAACCCCGCACCCAGCTGCAGGGGAAGAGGTGGGGAGAGGAGATGCCTGGCTCGCTCTGCCAACCTCCCAGGCTCCCGGAGCCTTTCAAGTCTCCGACATTCAATTCTTTTCATCAAGTGGTATTATGTTGCCTCCAGAAAACAGGCATTTGTAGCAAAAGTTGTGTGCCTGATGCCAAGACTTCAGGCTCCCGAGTACCTTGCACTGGGCTGAAACTGCCTCTCCCTGCAGTGAGAGCGAGAGAGCGAGCTCTGCAGAACTCCTTCCAGGTCCCAGGCCACCGGCAGCTCCTCACAACCAAACGGAAGGGCAGGAAAAGAAGGGGTCTGGTCTGGCAAAACTCTCAGCCCTCTGCCCCAGCAAGTCTGCCTTATGGTGGTTACAGCTTAGACCCCAAACAGCTGCCTGAGATCTCCAGCTAAATATTCCTTTGATCAACACACCAGCTCAATGTTAGGGAGCCAGGTTAAGCCACCATACTGACTTGGCACTCCAGCTCAGCGCCTGCTGGAAGTGAGGGTCATGCTGGGATGCTGGAGATTCAGGTCTGGAATTCACCCATAGGACCTGTTCTCATCCTGAATCCTAAAAGCAAATTCTAGAAAAATATTATTAAATCAAAAGATGTTTTCCATTTTTTAAACAATTTTTTTAATGAAGTATAGTCGGTTTTCAATGTTGTGTTAATTTCTGGTATACAGCATACTGATATCTATATCTATATCTATATCTATATCTATATCTATATCTATATCTATATCTATAGATTCGTTTTCATATTCTTTTTCATTATTGGCTATTACAAGGTACTTAAAGAAAAAAAGATCCGTTTTCCAAGAAACAAAGATCCAATGGTGGCAGTAGAGGGGCGACCAGTATTTGGAATAAGACAGCAGTACCAACGTCTTTGAATTCACCCTGAAAAACAAACCGTGGTGTCCCTCTGAGTGGAAAGATCTGATGGTATTTGAAATTTCCAAGACTACTAACAAAGGGGAAAGCTGAGAAAACCGAGACGGCAGAGTTTGCTCGAGAGGCAGTAAATAAAGACGTAAGAAACAGAGGAGGCATGAGCAGGCTTGGGCCCCATTCCATCCCCACCAGGAACCTCAGGCACGTGGCATCCAGGGCAGGACGCAGCTTTGTGAAATGTGGGCCATTCTGGACCTTCCTAAGGAACCATCAATTCTTCCAGAAGTCGTAATGGTTCATTAGTAGTTGTTCCTTCATGATTGGGGAAACTGAGACCACCCTCAGAACAAATAACTAACAGGTAAGTGAAAAAAAGAAAAGTTTCATCAGTTTATCCGTAACTGCCAAGTGCCAAGTTTCTCTGTGCAGAACAAGGAAACAAGTTCCGTGCAACAGCTCGAGATACGCAACTTGGCTTTGCCCGAAGCCATGGCACAGCGAACGTGCGGCTCCCTTCAGATCTCATGCGACCAGCCCTTTGGCGGGGTGGGTGACTGTTTGGGAAGCCTCCCAGGAAAGCTCAGCTCCTGCAAATGACTCAGTAGGTGGTTCTGAGTCAGAACCAAGCCCATGGCCCAGCCCCGTGCCAAGGCTGCCTGCCGTGGTTGAGATGCCCAGGGCTGGGCTGCCATGAGATACTGAGGACCTCTGCTGTTCATCTGCAGAGGGATGAATGCTCTTTCTAAAGAGTGACCAGAAGAGCAGCTGACATCGCTCAGTGGCCCTTCTCTTGCGCCTCCCCACCTTTCAATTCCTGGAGGGTTTTGATGGCTTTCTACTTCGGGCAACCTTTAACTGAAAATCTCACTCTTCCTTCTTACCAAGAGCTGCCAGGCTGCCTCCCAGAGTCATGAACTCGTGAACACCAAATACCTAGTTTTAGCTTCCGAGGGTTAGGACCCTGAGCCGGTCACTCACTGGAGACCTCTAGTCCTCCCCATTCTAATTTCCTTATCAGCTCAATCGTCCTCTAGCGCCATGATGATGACATCAGTCTTTTAACCTAAACTCGCCACAGGCTCCCCTGCCTAGAGCGTCCCGTCCAGACTCCTCGGCCTGGGTTGCAAATTCCAATCTATCTTTCACGCCTCATCTTCCTCCACTACTCTACTCGCAGCCGATGTTCTGGGCAAACTGGAACACTCACTCTTCCCTCAGGCAAGGGCCCTTCCCACCCCTCGTGCTCCGCAGGTCCCCTTCCCGAGATGCCTTCTCTTCGCCTTTTGAAATTCTGCCCACCCTTCAAGGCCCAGATCAAATGCCACCTCCTCCCTGACGTCATCTCTTGCGAGGCCCCTTTGGTCTCATGCCACACAGTGTTGGTACTTCCCTATGGACACAGAGCACCCTGCTCTCAGCTGGCGGCCTTTGTGTGAATGCATGACCTACCTCTTCACCCAGGTGGCATGCTCCTTAAGAAAGGATGGGGGGCCAGGGGGTAGGATAGCTCATTCCTATTTCCCATTATGCCCACATATACCAGTTTGTACTAATGAACAAATGAGTGGATTCAGAAGATCTAGATGGCGCACTAAGATTATCCACAGTGTGGTACCTTGTCCCAGAGGTCACTGCACACCAGTAATAAAAGCAGCCCGGCCACAAGCTTTCCACGTGGGAAAAGGCAGAAGCCTCGATGCGATCCACTCTGTCGGCCATGCAGTGACTCTGGGGGTGTGCGCACAGAATCCCAGGAACCAGATGCGGCAGCTGCCATGAAAGGGTCCAGAGCACCTGGGCTCGCTCATTTCTCAACGTGATGAGAAGCCAACTGGAGGCTTAGAGCTGACAGTCTCTCTGGGAAAGAAACACCTACTTAACAGAGCAACACTCCAGCTCCACGCCATATGCACCAGCAGGGGCGGGTCACAGCTCCCTGCTGGCAGCCAGCCAGGTGGAGATCCAAGCTCTGCTGTGCTCCACAGGCCGCCCTGATCTGCGTTAACAAGGCTCCCGCTCCTGTGTGACCCGCCAACAAGGAGACCGGCCTCCCTCGTGCGTGGAGACCCTCCCCAAAGCTTGTGCGCCCGCCTCGTGCCGGCCCAGGGGCATCCAGATGTGTGTGGGGGTGGGGGTGGGAAGCAGGGGAAGGAAGAGTTTCTAAAGCTTTCCTTTCCACTTTCCCTCAAAAGGATCAACGTTCTCAAACTCCATCAGGGATCAGAGTCACCTCGCGGGGCTGCTAAAACAGGTTGCTGGGCTAAAATTCCAGAGCCTCTGATTCCGTGGCTGTGGGACAGGGCTTAAGACTGCCTTTCTAACCAGCTTCCTAGGTGATGCCTACGCTACGGGTGCAGAGACCACGCTTTGAGAACCACTGCTCCACGCCACCCCAAGAAAGGCCGGTGAAAGCCATGAGACATTGGACAAGAGACAGGTGACTGCCTCTCTGCCTCCAGGCTCTCCCTCATTCAGATGGGCCCCCTCCTGCGCCACAGAGACCATCTCTTGGAAGGATGCATCGGCCTCTACCATTGGCTTCACTGCCTCTTCCTCACCTATAAAATAAAACTCCAACTCCACAGCCAGGCTCCTGTTGACAAAGCTCGAACGGTGTGCCAGGCACTGTCCTAAACCCTGACACATATTAACTCATTTAATCCACATAATTCTAGGCTAGTAGGTACTATTAATATCATCGTCATTTTTGAAATAATGAAGCCCACAGTCAGCCCTCAGGAAATGTTTTCTGAATGAACGGATAAAGGGACACGCATAAGCGTTGACACCGTGTACCACAGAAGGCTGTTTCCATGCCAAGGGAAGCCATCAAAAGGTGAGCAACCGGCTGGCCAACCCGTGATTTGTTCCTGTACTCCACCAAATAACCCGTTTGCCTGCCATTGGCTGGAGAGTCTCCTCGCTGGGAGGAAAGCCAGAGTTAATCCCTCACAAAGGGTTGTTTAATAATAACCAGAAACTGGAGAAGAGCAGAAAGGAACACAATGATCCCACACAATCCGAGGAAGATGGACGGCTCAGGCTCGTGGTGCTCACAATGCCAACAAGGGCCCCTGGTGTGGCCTGAGGTTTCTTAATTTCTATTATAAAAATAGAACATGAATATGTCTCTCCTGATTATCGCCACCAAATGCACCGGCAAAAACATCTACGGATGCCTATTACTCTAATGCAACACTAATGCTCGCATTGGAACAGAAAACCAGGTCATCTTTGAAAGTCTATAAATGGACAGCCCTCTCTGTCTATTACTTATTTATGTTTCCCGCCTTTTGCTTAACCAGCCTCCAGGCCCGAACAGAAAACACATCATACATAAAGCTACCAGTAACAGATAAATAAAACATCAGACTCCAACTGGTAGCTTCATCCTTCACTGCTGTGGAGAGGGTGGCCTTCACCAGCTGGATGCTGGAAAAACGACCAGCAAAATGCAACCCTAAGAGACCAGGCAGGTCGTTCCTACGATATGCCCTCTTCCCCACAGCTATTCAGCTTTGTCCTTTCTGGAGAACCTTCCTGCTTGCTGTGGATGGAAGGTGAGGACTGCAAAGTGAGTCTGAACCCAAATCTCTTTGAGTTGGGAAAACTGAGACTGATGTTGAATTCATCACCAGCTGAAGCTGCCAGGTCACCTCCCAGGCTTTCCCTGCTGGCCTGCCCTGCAGTTTCAAAGCCTCAGGGTTCGCCAGGGTTCATACAGCTAAGGGGATGTCCACACGTGAGTGGTCTCCCTGCAAAGTTCCAGCAGAAAGACGACTATGCCAGATTCAAGCCTAATGGATGTCACTGTGGTACCCATGGCCCTGGAGGAAGCCGTTCCGGTGAAAGGAAAGTGCATCTCTGGGAAAGACATCACTTGCCTTGCTCCTTACAGTCTTCCTCATGGCTGCTCCCAACGGCCCTCTCTTAGCTAGAGCAAACTAGCTTGCGCTCAACCTGTGGAGCAGCTTCCCTGGAGAGGTCTGGTGCGATGAGCGGCACAGAGGTCTGTTTCCAGAAACAGCCTGGATGGAGAAGCAGTGGGCATCCTCATAAAAGCTTTCAGGCCTCCAGCCTCTGAAGCTTCAGAAATGCGAAGCATCCAGCATCCTCCCCATCACCCTCACAGTCGTCTAGCATCTCAGATGCAGATCACAGCTGCTCTACCCAGCCCCGAGAGCAACAGCATGGAGGAACCTATATGGACCCCTCTGCCCTTGACCAAGGGGCGGCCAAGAAACAAGCCCCTGTCTTCAATACATCCTCTTTATCTTGTGCAGACAGGTAAATATCTCTTAGCTAGTTAGACAGGTGAGGAGTTGATACCGATGAAATGTATAAGACAGGGATTTTGGGGGGCAGGGGAAGATGGCAGAAATCTCCAGATGCCAAGGACTGTGTTTCTCAAATAAAACCATCTCAACAAATACAAAGCGCTATGTTGAGGTAGAGTGTGATTATGACAGAAAAGGAGAAACAGATCATACAGTCTATGATGGGAGCCGTGCGGGGCTTATGTTTTTCATTTGATTATAACTGTAAGCATTTACCTGCTACTGTGTGCCAGGCACTGAATGGAGTGCTTTCTGTTGGGTTACGGATAAGGAAACAGAGGCACGCCGCTGGCAAGTGGTGAAACTGGGATGAGAACCCAAAAAGTCCGACCCCAGAACGGACGGCCCCCTTCTGCTGCAAAGTCTTTCGCTGAGCTCGGAAGAGCGCCAGGCTTGGTGCTGGCATCCTCTGAACGCCTCTAGATGGTCAGCACTGAGCTTGAACGTAGCAGATGCTCAAGAGTATTTCCACTTCGATTGATTCTTATTGTTCATTTCATGACGCTTCCCTCCGGGTGAGAAAGGACTTGCCCTCATCCAACTGGAGAGCCAAGTTCTTCCAGGCTTGGGGAAATGCTGCCTCATTAAAGCCATGTGCTACCAAGCAGCACAGGAAGAGCTTATCACAGATTTCCTGAAACTGGGTGTGACCAGCAGGTTCAAAGCCTTGCTGATTCTGTTTTCAACATATTAGGGGCAGAAAAATACACGATTGGCCCAGAGAGCTTATTCTTGTGGGTGATTCCTCCAAGTCCCCAAACTTCAACTTGGGTCTTGACACCACAGTAGAGTCTGGTAGCATCACAGGCAGCAAGGGGCAGCAGAGAGACTCCTGAACCACAGAGGTCTGAACTATGACAGCTGGGCTCAAGTCTCAGCCCCAGCCGATGTTACTATTGACATGACCTTGAGCAAAGCATCAAACCGCTCTGACCTTCTGAACTATGATCAGTGAAGTAGGGATGAAATCCGCAATTCAGTGTCATAAACCCACGTACTTCAGAGGTTTACAATTAGGGTCAAAAAAGACATTATATGTGCAAACACATAGGAGCATAAATAACAATGACAGTGATGGTAACTAACATGTCTTAATGGCTTCTTATGTGCTAAGAACCCCAACTAAGCGGACACTAATATCTCCACTGCTGGTGAGGAAGACAATGAGGTTTAGAGAGAAACAACTGGAAAGAGAATCTGAACCCAGGTTTTTCCAACTCGTGCATTTTCAGCAGAGTTGAAAATTGCTTCTTGGGGGCAAAGAAGATCTTACTTTTCAATGTATTCAGCAGAGATACACATACAGCACATAAAGACATACATTGTGTATCTGTGGTATTAACATTCCATGGGGAAGGCAATTAGGAGAAACAATCTCTAAAAGGGTTCCTTGGGAGGCAATAATGAAGACGAATTTGAGAAATACTTGTCTGACTTCATTCCATCATGCCATTTCCCATAATTAATAAAGATTATTATTACCAAATCATTAGGCTCCAACAATGGAAGATTGCACACCGTGTTCAAACATGGTCCCAGAGAAGGCGGTGGCCACGTTAGCTGCCACTGTGGATGGTCTAACTCAGAGGTCATAGGCAAAGAAGTAAAATACCTTCAAATTTAAATTGCAAAGGGTAAAACCTCTGCCACTCCAAATAGAAAGTTAATGCATCACTAATGCTACCCTCCCTCCACCCTCGATGGTATCTATTCAGATCAGTTTACACAACCCAGAAGAGGGAAAAACTCATTATAACGTTTTAAATAAAATACTGGGAAAAATTTAAATGATAATTTAGACATTATTATGACTCTAACGAGACCTGCCAATGGGGACATGGATTGCTCCCATTCCTTTGCTTTTGGAAAAACTGGAGATTTATGTGCAAATTCCAACTCATATCTGTAGATGACAGGAAAGGGAAACAGCCCATCCCCCGCTGATTAAATGAACTGAGCATATCCGTGCAACATGCTTCCAGCACCATGTACCAGTCCAGTCACCAGCACGGTGACACCACGTGGGTCCATTTCAATGTGCTACATACACTGCTTTCCTCCTTTTGTTCTGACTTCCTGCCTGGGCATCCCAGCCTCACTTCCCACCTTGCCCTTGGCTGGGCATCACTCACAGATGCATTCATTTTATTGTATTCAACACACAGTGACTCGACCCTCACGATGCACCAGGCACTCTTTTAACAGGGCAGTCCTGCCTCTCTTGTCTGAGGGGCCCAAGCATCTGGGCCAGCCTGACCCAAACTCCCTGCTAAGCAGGGGGTGCTGGCGAGGAAGGACTTGCAGTCATCAGAGATTCTGGTTTGTACAAATTGCCTCTGAGGCGCTCCCCTGACTGGAGCGTGGCAGGGACGCACGTGCTCACTTGTAACGCGGGGCCAGGCTGGTCCTGCGGTAGCTGCGACAATCAATCCAGTTGCCATAGCGGCCGTAAGTGTTCATTTACCACTGCGCGACCTGGAGCAATAATATATTATGCTTTTCGCCAGCGGGAGCTGTGCCAGCTGCAGCACGGGGCGGCCGTGTCGGCCATCAGTCACCCCTCTCCTTCACAACCTTTTGTTCCCTGCTCATTATGGTGAATTATAACAGGGGGACAGCACATTTTTCAGAAGAGTCTCTCCCGTTACACCGAAGTGCTAACTCATCCCAGGTTGTTCCAAGTCAGCTGCACTAGCCTGGGGTGCTGTCGCCCACTGGTCCTCCCTCTTCTCCCTCCCCGAGCCCTTAGGACTGGTGAAAAACAGAGCAGGTGTACTTTTCTACAAGGCAAGATAAAAACAAAAAAAACCTCAATTCCATTTACTATAAATATTGGCTACTGTGTTTTGCTGCACTCTGTCATGTCCCCGAAGGCCTGTCATGATGGTAAATTACATTACAGCGCTCTAAATAGGCCATCATGTCAACGTTGGGCCTTGGTACTGCTACTGAGATGAGTAGATCACTTTCAGAGTCACAGATGGGAGGATCAGGGGCCAACACCTCCACTGCCCCAGCAGTTTTTGAAAATGTTTCACTGTAATAGTAACGGCAAATGGTCTAAGATTAAAAAAAATTAGAAACTGGGTCAAGGTATTAGGTGACTAGGAGACATGAAGAGTGAAACTGTTGGCAAAGATTATTCCTCATAGCCACCCCACTGGAAGCAACCCAAACAGCCATCGACTGGTGAAGAGATAAATTATATCTTCAACATCCTGTACAATATGAAATACCATTCCAGCCATCAAAAGAAATGAAATATTAATACACGCAATGACACGGATGGATCTCAAAAACACGCTAAGAGAAAGACGGTGAACCCAAAAGACTAAATACCATATGACTTCATTTATATGAAATTCTAGAAAAACGCGAAATTATAGTGACAGAAATCAGATCTGTGGTTGACAGAGGCCAAGGGTGGGGAGAGGAATCTCAAAGCAAATGGGCTCAAGGGAGCTTTTTAGGGCATGGGGACTGTTCTATAAATTAATTTTGGTGGTGGTTTTATGATTACACACAGTTACCGAAATTCATCAAACTGTATACTTCAAGCTCGTGGATTTTATTGTGAATAAATAGTACCTCAATAAATGGAAACAGAGCAAAACAAAACAAAACCCACAAGCAGATTGTTGCACAGGAGGAAAGGTCAGGGCAATTGCTCTTATGTGACAGAAGACCTATAAGAGAACTGGTACTCGATAAGGGGTTAATATCCAAAATATATAAACTGCTCACATGACTCAGTATCAATAAAACAAAAAATCCAATTAAGAAATCGCCAGGAGACTTGAACAGACATTTTTCCAAAGAAGACACATACAGATGGCCAACAGGCACATGAAAAGATGCTCAACATTGCTAATCATCAGAGAAGTGCAAATCAAAACCACAGTGAGGTATCACCTCATGCCTGTCAGAATGGCTATCCTCAAATCACAAATAACAAATGAGGAGAGGATGTAGAGAAAAGGGGACCCTCGTACACTGTTGGTGGGAATGTAAACTGGTGCAGCCACTATGGAGAACAGTATGGAGGCTCCTTAAAAAACTAAAAACAGAACTATCATATGATTCAGCAATTCCATTCCTGGGTATATACTTGAAGAAAACAAAACCACTAATTCAAAAAGATACACGCACCACAGTGTTCACAGCAGAATTACTTTCAGTAGCCATGAAACGGAAGCAACCTAAGTGTCCACTGACAGATCAATGAAGAAGGAAGACATGATGGATATATGGGATGCAATACTACTCAGCCATAACAAAGAATAAAAGTTTGCTGTTTCCAACACCATGGATGAACGTAGAAGATAGTATGTTTAGTGAAGTAAGTCAGACAGAGAAAAAACAACACTGTACGTTATCACTTATATATGGGATCTAAAAAGTAAAACAACAAAAAAACACGAATGAATGTAACAAAACAGAAACAGACTCACAGATGTGAAGAACAAGCTAGCGGTTACCAGTGGGGAGAGGGAATGGGGGTAAGGAATTAAGAGGTACTAACTAGTAGGTAAAAAATAAGCAACAAGGATGGCATATGGAATATAGCTAATATTTTATAATAACTTTAAACGAAGTATAATCTATAAAAATATTGAATCACTATGTTGTACACCTGAAACTAATATAATTTTGTAGATCAACTACACTTCAAAAAAAAAAAGCAAGCAAGAAAGCAAGCATCAGTATTGTGTAGGAAAATGAGTTATGCTCATTAGGTAAAAATGAACAAGCCAAACTTATGGGCCTAAACTTGCAGGGAACAAACACTTCATAATCCCTGTGGTATGACGATCAACCACACAGAACACCGCTGTGATGGAAAGGTCCTGTCAGCTTCAGTTTAACTTCTGGTTAATTCAAGCTGGATCTAAAAGGGACTAAAGTGATGGCGTGAATAATCACCCACGGTGTGGTCTCGGGAAAGTGGTCTCACCTGCCTGGACCTCAGGTTCCTTGTCTTTAAAAGTGAAGGATTGGGACATAATGGCTGTTAAAGCTTTAAAATGGTACAGTTGTGCCATTTAGCCCTTGGGGTCTTCCCCACCTTGCAGCTAAATCTGGCTAGTCCCAATGTGGGCACTTTGTAGAATGGGGTAAAGGGCTTACAGCACTCGGGGGTGCCACAGTCCACAGTGGACCCTAATAATGAGACACCTCGAGGCTGACCTCCCTACTTGGACACAGTAGCCAGATTCTATTGTGTTTTCACCAAGAGGTGTTCTTGGAAGATCTCCAGTGACTTATCTACTTTATTTTTAGTTCCTTGGTGAGTGCTTACTTTGTCGTCCAAGAAAACTTTTAGATCTCAAGACGAGAAATTTTTTAATCTCACGTTTTCATGCAGCTATGACTCACACAGCACATTCACGGTAAACCAAGACCCTCCCCTCTTTTCACTGATCTATCTTCTTCATCTCTTCAAAGAGCCTTGAAGTAAGGAAAGACTTTACATATTTGCCCTTGAATAGAAAAGATGTGAGAACCTGATGCTGGCGACTAGTGTGACAGTTCTTACCAGGAAAAGAGATTTCAAAAGCAGAGCTTTTTACAAAGCTCATTGTTGATGTTCGCATCACCCACCAGTGCAGGGAGCAGGTAAATCTCCTATGTTATAAAACCTGCCAAGTCTTTGAGCAAACTCTCCTTTCTATAACGTTGACTGAAAACTTAATCCGTAACATTTGGAGAAGACTCCTCTTCATTTTCTGAAACCTTTTTGTTGCTGTTGTTGTTGTTGTTTTGTTTTTTACTTAATAGATTTGGCTGAAAACCGAAATCTCAGCAAAAGCCATAGCTGATCATAAAACTAACCACGGACCCCCTAGTAATGGTCAGGTGCTCAGCAGACAGTAGATCTTTCAAACCTTACAACTGAACGTGGAAACTGAGTCCTAGTGAGTTCTTGCCACAAGCCCAAGGCAACCCAGCTTGTCAGCAGCAGGACTGGGGATTCCTCCCATGTCGGACCAAATCCAGATTCAACGTTCTTCCCTCTACCTGTCTTCAAATCCAGCAGCCGGCCTTCAGTTTACGCTTCTATTCTCAAGGCTCATTAGGTGTGTTATGCAAGACACTCGGCAATTATTTGCCCATGTTGGCGTTTCTCGTGTCTTGTACTTTGCTTCACATTAGCGATGTGGCCTCGGGCACACATTCCTGGGAGCACTCATTCATGAGTGACCGGTAATCAGTTCCTAAGATGATCGCTTGAAAGACATTTCCTGCTACCAATGATGCTTACAGCTCAGTTGCTAGAACGCTGTGTGCCTGTTACGTGCACCTACGTACCAACGTTTCGTTTTTCCTTTAACCCGGATCTCCCTATCCTCCTTCAAAACATCATCTTTACGTTTACGTGCAAAAGTGGTAACAGAGACAGACACTGGGATGGGGGTTCGGAGGACGCAGGCAGCTGAGCGTAACAAGAGGGAAAAAGATGCACAAACTCACAGCTCCAAGGCTGGCACTTCCTGCCCTTACATATTATGGAACAAACTAGGCTAATAATATTATCAAGCCCACGAAGCCCTGAGAGTCAAAATAGCAGCTCAGATTTATCAGATTCTCTTCTCTACCCTTGAAGAATGGTTGAATAACAACTTCCTATTTTAACATGCAGTCTCTTCTGCAGTTGCTTCACCTAAGCCAGGAAAACCGGGACAGGGTACCTGTCTTCATCTTTGCTTCCCTTGTGTATGAATCCACGTCTAAGCAGCTACCTACACACAGCGTTTTCTTATTGTGAGACCTGCTAGTGGTGCAAAAAGGTGACTTTGCTACAATGTTATGGGGAAACCTGGACTGCCAAGTTCTGCGGGTCACTATAAAAGTGGACTGCCATTCATCTGGAGGAAGCTCTGATTCGAAAAGATGCCTGCACCCCACTGATCAGAGCAGTGCTATTTATAATAGCCAAGATAAGGAAGCAACCTACGTGTTCATCAATAGATGACAGGATAAAGAAAGTTGTGTAAAGAAAGTTTTACATACACACACACACACACACACACACACACATATATATCAGCCATAAAAAAGAAAAAAATAATGCCATTTGCAGCAACATGGATGGACTTGGAGATTGTCTTACTAAATGAAGTAAGCCAGAAGGAGAAAGAAAAATACCATATGACATCACTTATATGTGGAATCTAAATAAATAAAAAAAAAACCAAATGAACTTATTTACAAAACAGAAACAGACTCGCGTATAGAGAGAACAAACTTATGGTTACCAGAGGGGAAGGGGGTGGGAAAGGATAAATTGGGAGTTCGAGATTTGCAGATACTAACTAGTATATATATAAAATAGACAAATAACAAGTTCATACCATATAGCACAGGGAACTGTATTCAATTATCTTGTAGTAACCTATAACGGCAAAGAATATGAAAACAAACATGTATATGTATATGTATATGTATATGTATATGTATATGTATGTGTATATGTATGATTGAAACCTTACGATGCTGTACTCCAGAAATTGACACAACATTGTAAACTGATCATACTTCAATTTTTAAAAAATGAAAAAAAAAAACTGGACTACTGGGTTTAGAGTTTAATTCTTCACATTTCTTATATCCTTCACATGTTAAATTAGCTTGAAATATCATCGGTGATCGTTTTCCATCTTGTCCTGGCTCTTGCAGTCACTCTTCCAAAATGCTCTTGTTCTTTGCTATAATCAAGGTCACACTTAAAAAAGGCTATTACTTCTTGATCGGAGTTCCAGGATGATAATGTTTTCAGTATGGAGGTTCAGCCACTGTTCCAGAGGACTGGACCAGTGACGGGAAGACCGAGGGTCTCGGCCCAGCATGAGTTCTATTCTCCACACATCGCCTCTTTGCAGCTGGCGATCTAGGGGGCCGGGCAGGAGGGTCTGTAACATGAGGATAAACATAACACTCCTACTAGCTAAACAAACCATAAAACAGATGCCTTTGCCACGGTCGGCTGGCCGACCATCACGGTGAAGGGAAAACCACACACACACCCCCCACACGAGGTCATCCAGCTGTCAGAGACCCTATAAAGTGAAGAACTGCAACATGGGCTGAACATGAGATGCACCTGGGGGGCTCTAAAAATTCCTCACGCCCAGCCTTCCCCACTCCCATTCCCCAGGAGTCTGATTTAACTGGTCTGAGATGGGGCTTAAGCGCCAATATTATTTAAAAGCCCCAGGAGATTCTCACGTACAACTAAGGCTAGACTCCCTACTCCAAACCCCACCAGCCTCAGGGAACCGAGCACCAGGAACCTGGTACAAACTGCTTAACGGACACAGTTGCAGGGAGGAAAACCGCCAGTGTGTGCCTGGGAGCAGCCCGTTCCAAATTCCTGAATGGTACCTCCCACACTCCCGGAGGGCAGGAAACCCTTTCCAGTGACTGTCCCTGCAGAAGACAAGAAGTCTGCCAGCAACAAGAGTAACACTTGAATTGCAGGCCAGACCCATGGCTGAGATGCTACTTGCCCAGCGGGATCTGAACTCCCACTGGCAGGGACCTGGGTTTAGCAACAGGCCGAGATACAGTCATGTCAGGGTTTCCACAGGGTCCACGGCTTGGAGGTGGGACAGGTGCTGGAGATGAGCAAAATAAACCGGCTGTAAGGACAACAACAAAAGCAAACGGCTGACTTTGCTTTGAGAACAGAAAAAGCCAGCAGTTGGTTGGCTTAAGAGCAGAGGGGAGGAGGGCTATCGCTGAACATCCCCAGCACGTCCAGCGCTTTGGGGCTGGAATGGAGAGAGAAGCTATAAAGTAGCATTTCCTTCCCCAGTCTCTCTGGAAATCCAAAATCACGATCATAGAAGCCGTTCATGTCAAGGGGAGGGGAAAACAGGGACTCTCATCTCTTCTCTGAGGGAGGTCTGTATTCCCAGCTCCTGCTGGAAGGAGCTAGGCAGTGCTGAGTTGACACCTCCGGGGACAGAGCAGAACGCACGCTTCTTACAAGCAGGTGGGTGGTGCCAACTGGCCAGCACCGGGGGCTGGACCGCGTCCAGGAGACTGTGCTTGCCTGAGCTCCTGTCAGGCGAGACGCTGTTGTAATACTGTGGCTGCTGCGGACAAGGAGGTGAGGGAGAGGATGAGGCTCTCCAGGCTACGACTCTACAACTGCCAAGAACAGAGCTTGCTAGGAGAAATAAGGCTTCTTACTGTTAGGGGAGAAAAGGGGCTCTTTTTCCAAATCCCTTCCATTTAACCCCCTCTCCGTGCCCCCAACATGCACAGAAAGATGTTCCATCAAAAACTGGTAGTAGAAATAAAGGGATACCATCACAGCTATATTTTGGAGAAGGGAAAATAACGTTCAGGCGAGGGGCATCTCCTTGGTAAACCCAAGACAGTTCACATCGGTGCATGTGTTTGCCTATTACAGACCATGTGGTGAGACCTGAGATCACGAGGTCACCCGGGCTTGTGGGAAGGCCAGGACCACCTAAAGTCACCCAACTGGCCTGAAGAGCCAGAGGCAAACCAGGCTAGAGGCCGGCTTTCCATCCATGAGATGAACTGGGTCTGCTTCCTGCCCTCTTTGCCCAGGTAATGGTGGCCACGAGTTCTCCCGGCAGGTGGACACTCTGAAGGTCAGGGGTGTGGCAGGATCCCCGCCTCAAGCCACCAGGCTCACCCTAAGATTCAGGTAAGTCTGGAGGAGATGTGACATCTGGTGTCAGGTCTGTGCAGGTGGGACCAAGGAGCCTCCAGGAACAAGGTGCAATCTAGGCAGAGAGTGAACCAAAATGCCTCTTTCTAAATCACAGAGAACGGATCAAAGGGAGGGGCGATTCTGAGTGGAACACAGCATCCCTCTTCCCAGCTGTCCTGTGTCTCAAGGCAGAACAGCTGCCATCGCAGGGGTGATGGCAAACAAAATGAAATAAAAAAGAGCTATTTCCCCCCAAAACATGGGTAGCCGGTGGCACCTCGTGGGCACAAGAGCATCCTGGCTGCTTTGCTGCATGCGCCTCAGCAGAGGGAGCTGGTACCTAAGAGAGGGTATTGGCAGGAGGTGCAGCATTGATGGCACCTTGACCGGCAGGACACGGGACCTCAGGTCCTTTGGGGCAGCTCTCTGTGGGCATGAAAAGTGGCACCAATGCTATCAACAGGCAGCAGCACCACTACCCATGGGCATCTCTGGCAGTGAGTGACGCTCTCCTTGGGTACTCAGTCCAAGCTGCTGTTCTCAGCATCAGCAGATTCAGAAGATGTCACTGCTAAGAGCCACAAGGAACACGAAGGCAGCTCAGATGCACTGAGTCACCTGAGATTTGCCCTGAGACTCCCAAATTATTTACACGATATTTGGGAAGGGGAGAGATTAAAGTTCTTTCCAGAATTGCTAGGAACAAAACTATCCAGTGAACTTAATTTTTTTTTATTCCCAGGCAAATATGATTCAAGAAGTGTATGTTATAAGAATAAAAGAATAAAAATAAAACTGAATAGAAAAATTTCTCTGCTTTTTCTTATGATGCAAATGCAAGGCACCATCCATTTACAAGAAACAAAAATGATTTTTTTTCCTCTCCACTCCAAAATGCCAATATGTATAAATGAGTTATAGGACTCACTTCTGGAAGGCAAAATACTCTCCATGGTTCATTTCCTCAGTCACTCAACAAAGAGTAAGTTTGTAAGTAAAATAGATGAAGTTCCCAGCTAGTGCTAGCCTCTGTCGGGGATAAAGAACAACAATACTTAATTTACGTCAGACATTTTAACGTATGCAACCTCATTTAATCCTTATGACCCTACAGTGACAAGCCCTGCTTATTCCCATTTTAAAGCTGGGAAAACTGAGGCTTGGGGAAGTTAAGCGGCTTAGCCAACATCATACAAATATTAAGGGGCAGAACCAGCTCACACACTGGGATCTTCCAATTCTAGCTCGAGATTCTTGCCATCCCCTCAAAAAAATCCCCCATGTGGAGCACAAAAAAATATGACCCCACTCCCTGCTTTCAAGGAGCCATGAGACCCAAACCCAGGGAATAACTAGAGACTAGAACCTGGTTCTGCCTTGTCCTGGTCCCCAAGGATGGGTGCCAAAGGGAGTGATCTCGTAACTCAGGCAGGAAGATCTCGGTGAAGGTTGGAGTTGTCGGAGAGCTGTGCCAGAGACTGTGAGATGTGAGGACCTGAATAAGTAAACCCAAAACAGGCAGGGGTGAGGCGAAGTGTATTCTGAGCAGTGAATGAGAAGAAGTAAGACCTGCCTTTCTAAGCTGAAGCAGAGTGATGGAATGCAGCACTGTCAGTGGTGGCCAGTCACTCATGCTCTCCTTCGCCAACATGTCCAAAGCACAAGTGTGTGCCAGGCACTCGGCTGCACCCAGGAGGACACGTACACCTCAGCTGCGGTCTCTCCCTCAAAAAGCTCACAGCCTAACTTGGTGAAGCGGCTGAACCGCATGCGATCCCCAGGCCAGCCAAATTGTCTCCTATTCTCCGCAATGAAAACATCGCAAGTTCCCAGTCCAAATCTTACTTGGCTTCTGAAGTCAGGCTGTTTATCAGCCCTGACTCACAGAGATAACACCTCTCAATATAGAGCGAGAGGGGGGAAATTCAGCTTGTAAAAATAAATTGCTCAAACAGAGTTCCTTCACTGCTTAACTCGGTACCCAGGATCACGCAGTCAGGGGAACGCATGAAGCTCTGGACTTCATGGCCGGCGCAGCTGCTCTGAGTGGGAACACAAAACATCAATGCAGAGACCTTGCCACTTCTGCTCTCACTGTCGCAGCCTCATCTGAACTCTGGTGCGGGACGCTCTGTTGCAGGATGCAGGGAACAGATGAAGGCGATGCTGCGGAACCCTCTCCTTGGCACCTGGTGTCTTGCCACAGATCCCAGAGTGGGCTGTCAGAAACGGCATCAGCACACTTGTACCAATCGTTGGCATTGTATTTTCCACTCTGCAGCGCCTTACGTCTTTATCTGCACTAGGTTTATAAGTGAAATCAACTGATAAAGCTTCAATTTCATACCATCTGTTATGTGTCACAAACACTGGTTGTGCAAAAGGGATGAGAAAAATCTTCTAAGACTCTGGAAACTTTCAGAACAGTTGTAAGCTCTGGAGGCTAGACAGTAAATCTTAAAGAGCCTTTGGATGTACTCAAAGGGAAACTTCCCATTACCGTAAGGTCAGGACTCCCAGTCTCTCTATACATGGATGGTGAACACCTCTGTTCTGTTCAAGTATGTTTTGGGAGGAAGGTTCTGATTTGGTCCCCAGTGGGCCTGGTATCCATCACCTATGGACCTAAATGCATTGGGGTTTTGCTGGATTTAACAAAAGTGAAAACAGCCTGGAGCCAAAAATTCCAGGGGAAATCCTCTTCAACCTCCCAGTGTCAGGAGAAATACCACTTCTCCTTGAATACCTTCCGGGATCAAGCCCCAGGCAGAAGTAATTAATTCTCGGGAGCCATGCGAGCACCATGCAGGTCTAAATCAGCTCCCACCACACTCTGAGCTGAACGGGGACCTCCGTGAGGACAGGGACCTTGTTTCTCTTCACAGCCAACCAGTAACTGGCAGATGTTAATTGGACAGGGAATTATGGAGGAAAACTGGGCATTTTTCTCTGGTTGTCTCTTGTGTTGACCTATCTTATTTATGTGGGTTTTACATCTTTCTAAAGACAATTTAATTTATATGTATTATTATTATTTTTAAATCTATATTATTCAATTTTATTCCCCGCTCCCCCCTCTTGGACCACCACTCTTTTTTTTAAGTAGAGTCGGTTTATAATGTGTTAATTTCTGGTATACAGCATAGTGATTCAGTTATACATATATACGTATGTGTGTGTGTGTGTGTGTATATATATATATATATTCCTTTTCATTATAGGCTATTACAAGGTATTGAATGTAGTTCTCTGTGTATATGTATTATTTTAAATTGCTGGAATTTCAGATTCAGAACTGAAAACATTGTATTAAACAATACACGCAGAACATTCAGCATGTCAGTTGCACAGTAAGTGTTCAATACATGTTAGCTGTTGTACTGTTACCACATATAAATTTAGCTGGACATTGACTTTGTGCCTTTAACATTCTGGTCCTAACTGTCATGCAAGTATTTTTTAAAAGATGCTAAATATTCTCGGGAATTCGACATGAAACAAGAACTCACATTTATACAGTGGGGAAAATTTGATAAACTATGTTTACGAAGTTTCAACCGTGGGGTTTTGCTGGTGAAGAAACAGAGGTTCAGCCAGTGTTAAGTGTTTCACTCAAGGCCACAGAGCCAGGGTGGGCCCGAAGGAGGTCTCAGACCAAACCAAGCTGTCTGACTTCCAATCTGACATCCCAGCGCCTCTTCGGTTCTTCCCTAAAGCATTCTAAACAAGTTTTTCGTTTATCCATTTTGTTTATTCCACTGAGAAAAGAACAGTTTACATATATACGCACTCCAAAGGGGCCAGATGACGTCTAAAATTGCAAGGATGGTAGGCAAAGCTTTTATGTTATTGAAAACAGAAAATCACAAACAACATTGTAATCACCGGCACAATTTTACACAAGATTGCTTTACCTGGTTTTGTTTTCCTTTCTTGTTAGATAATTTCACCAGCAGGTTTGTAACAAAGAAGAAGCAGGGAAAGGAAAGAGTCTCTCCCTGGAAATTTAATAGCATTATGCTCAGTGATGAATAAAAGTACTTCTCTTATTTTGATCAGGACTTGCCCACAGTATGAACTCGATAAATGCTCGTTCAATCGAATTATTATTACAATAGCTTGTTGCTTTTTTTCCACTGGGCAATAATAACTTTCATTTATATAATGCTTTTCAGCTTACAAAGCACATTCTTCATGTATTCCCATTTCATTCTCACAGCTATTCCAAAAGGTAGATATTAATTTCTTCATTTTTACCAATCAGGGAGCAGAGGCCCAGGTAAGTTAGATAATTTGCCGAAGGTCAAAACTGCTCACAAGGTGTTGGCTTGTTAGGAAACAAAGACAATTTAGGAAAAGACTGGTGTTTCGTGGGGAGGAGGTATAGCAGAGTGGTTAAGAGTTTGGGCTGTGAAGAAGTCAGCCTGCCTTGGTTCAAATCGCATCCCTGCTCAAATCGCACACTTAGTGCCTCGGTCTCCTGCGAGAGTTGAAAATAACACCAGCTACTGTGGGGTGGGTGAGTTTGTAGGATGCCTTGGTTACAGCACTTGGCATTTACTGAAAACCCATTTTAAGGACTCAATACATAGTAGTTGCTATTGTTATTCTGTCTCCCTTTCTGTCCTGGGAAAGGTACTTCAGTAGGTCCCACCATGCCTTCAATGATCAAACGCTGCATTATCTAGTTGGTCACAAACCGCAGAAGAGGCTGTGAGTCAGGGGCATGGGTCTGGGTGTGAGTCCTGGTTCTGCCCTTTATCAGCTACAAGATCATGAGAACGTCTGTAACCTTTCTGGGCCGATCTCTGCTATGAAATGGGACCACGACTCTAGACCTATCAGCCTCGCAGTGTCGTCACAGGAAGTCGAGGGAGATTTAAAGGGAAAGCACTGCATAGTGTATCGGGTGTCATGCAGATTCCTTCCTTCCTTCATCATCCAGCCGTCCATTCATTCACTCACTCATTCACAGCCATGCGGAGTGCCAAGCACGGTGCTAAACAGTTCTGATTCCAAGACGCTTCAGGATGGCGGAGAAGACAGACGTGCAAAATGGCAAGTGACTACACTATGCTACTAATCCAAGTGAGGTATTATTACGATGTGCCTATGACTGAGATGGACCCCGTGGGGGCTCTAAGCGCGCTTTAAAAATGTGAGCGCAGCCTACAGTCCTGATGGGGAGCAAAGCCTAACATCCTCTCAGCACTCACATCTAGGAACTTGGCTGAGGAAGGCAGGTGAGGACCCCACGCTGCCTGTCCCCTCTCTGCTGGGAGGAGGCACTAGGATGCAGGAGGTGTCTGTAGCTCCGGTCCCTTCAGTCCTGTGACACCATCTAACTCCTTGGCCCCTTCTCCCAGCAATGCAGTGGGGACACCCGATGTCCCCGAATTTGCTGTAGTTCAAGTAGACTCTTACTGAAGACTTACTACGTGTCAGCCTTCGTGTCTGCTGAACAGAGATGGAAAAGACAGTTTCTCAGGCCCTGAAGGGGCTGCAGTTCAGTAGGGCAGCCAGACTCCCATATTAATTATTCCAGAATTAGGCACTCACGGATGAGATCCAGGAAGCAAAGGGCTCATGTTAAAATGGTGAAAGGCCCCTTGGCCCACCTGGAGGTCTGAGAAGGCTTCCTGGAGGAGGTGACACTTGACCTCAGTATTAAAGGGGAAGAGTTAGTTAGGTGGAAAGAAAATGGTTGGGGGTGGTTATGACAGAAAAGGGAAAAACAAAAACAAAAGGTAGAAACTATCCTGAAAGAGATCCACTTATCCCAGAGAACTGCTACCTTTTCCTCGCAAGTATAAATACTTGGTCTCAAAATATAATCACATTATGTCACCTACTTTTCATGGTTTGTCTTATAAGGAGCTTTGTAAACATAACTAATATTTGAAATTATCTGTGAGGTCTGTTTGATTTTCAGAGTCGCCACCTTTCATTTTCCTGAACCAAAATACCCCGAGAAGGGAAGAATTAGTGATCCGCTTTGATTTAATGTCTCCTTTGAAATAGTTCATCTACTTTATTTCTCCAATTGGATAAATAAATTATTCAGAACCCTGACTATGGGAGCATGCAGATCTGAAGTCTGAGCCAGAATACTGGTGGTCAAAGGCTTCTATCTCATTACAGAAGATGTTTGATATAAATATTAATTTTCCTAAAGTGGTGATGACAGAGATTTCATACAAAGGATGTTCATACTGGATTAAACATCAGACTCGAATTACCTGAGCCGTCACATGTATGGAGCATCAAATTCCATTTGATCCTGATAAGAAGCTGCCCTGGAGAGTCATTCTGGATTTAGCAGGCTCATGTGGTCCACGGCCCCTTTACCAAAACATATGACTATCGAAAATATTACCGTGACCTAATTGCCTTGGTGAGAGGCGGGGAAAGAGGGAAGTAAAATTGTATAATTTGCCTACATAGTATAAATTCTGCTGCAATAAGCAACTTTTTATTAATTGCCTAGTGTAAGTCCAATATGTTCGTTCTATGATACCTTACAGTACTGCATCTTCCCGAACCCTTCCTTCCTCCCCCCAGAGAAAAGAGAATCACGGTAGGAATAAACGTCATACTCAAGGTCAGGTAACTGGGATTCAGTGATGGCTGTTGTGAGAATAAATGAGATAAAACATACGTTGAACGTTTAGGATGGCGATGGAGACGGCCACTGCCGTCATCAGGAAAGTCTAACTCAGCAACGTCCCCAAAATGTGTCACTTGGAAAAGGTACTATGGGGGAAGAAGGGTCCTGATGGTTGGTAGGATGGCACAAACCTAGATGTCCGCTCAGCAGGTCTGCAGAGCAACTTGGCGCGGGTACACTCGGAGGCGGCTGGCAAGACCTCAGAGAGGCACCAGCTCTCACCTTTCTGGGCCACATGTGCCAGATTCTCTCCCAACCAACCAGAATATCACAATTCTTCAGACACTGCTGACGTCTGCAAACTGGCACCGAGTTAAACCTGTACCTGCTAACAGATCCTGTAGACATGTTCCAAAGCGAATTATGGGCAGGGTCTTGGACCAGGATCACTAGCCTGTGTAGCACAGACATTGCTGTTAGGCACTTTTGCACAAAAGGGATAGAAATTGTGTTCCTTTTCTTTCCCAATGTCTATGAGACAGAGAACTGTATTAGATATTCTGTGGCTATTTGTCTCTGTGTAACAGAGAAAGTGGCCAATGGAAATGGGGGCCCAAAGAGGTCAGCGAAAATATTTTTTAAAAATATTGTCTCCCTGAAACATTCAGAAAATCGCAGTTGAAGTGGGCAGCTTAGCCTGCCTCATTTGAATTCTGGAACGCTGAAGGAGAGGCTCGGGAGCTCTGGGCTTGAGTCCTAGTTCAACCGTGAACTTGACAGTGACTTTGTTCCAATTCCCTCATCTGTAAACAAAGGTATCAGACAAAATCAGAGCGTCCTGAAACTCCACAGAACACGAATGCTGGGAGATACTTCCAGAAGCCTTAGCATAAAAGGATTCTTTACAAAAATAAAAAAACAAGAATGCGACAACAAGACTCCATAAACAGGGCTACCATTTACACCCCTTTCTTGGAGTGTCCCAATGCTAATGGCAGCGCATTAAAGATTCTGAAATTCCTGATGGAAACAGACCCGTTATTGTTCTTCAAGCCACCATTTCCAAGCTCAGTGGACCGTGACACATAATGTCTTTACACGTCTTAGGCAACTGGTAGGACCCACTTCTAGAAACACTGGATTACATGATCCTGAAGGTTCCTTCTGCTGCTGGATCCCATGATCCTCTAGAGAAGGTTTCATTTTGCCACGGAGGTTTATGGTAGAGACGCGTGACCTGTGAACATCTCTCTCAATTCCTCTCCCATCCAACACCTAAGACCTCATCATCACCCATTGCTGGGTTTGGAAATGGGAGGCAGGGAGCTCGCCCTCCGAGAGGCTGCCCTCTATACGTCCCTGCAGCTAACTGGGACTGTAAAACTTTCCTCCGAAGTTCCCAAAGTCCATGGAAATAGGACTTTTTGTGTTGAAAAGTAAGACCTGAGGTTTTAGATACGTCTTCCTAGTTGATGGAGCCACTTGGCTTCATAGCCCTCTCATTGCTACAAACACTAGGATAGTTGAGACCCCTTTCCACCCCAAAGTTACATGACTTCATAGAGACAAGCTGATAGAAACATTCTTGACTTTATCATAAAATCATCAGCTTACGGCTGATTCTTTTAACAAGCACGTCCCTCTTAGGACATCCCTGTGGCCAGGGTAGCTGCCAGAAGCAAATATGCTAGTGTTTTCTCAGTCCTCCTGAAGGGGGGTGACCCTCTTAGGAAGCAGAGGCTGGGGCTGCCGTGGCCCGTTAAGTATGCACTGATTTAGGTCACACATTTGTGCCCCTGATTAAAAATAAAACACCACTAGGAAAATTGTCTGGGTGATACTCTGGGCCACTGGGATGTCGGATTAGATGCCTGCCCAGGTGATCTAATGATGGGGGCAGGGACTGGAGATTTAGATGACTAGGAAGAATGAGCTGCTGACACATGAGTTTTCCCTTGAAATTCATTTTCACTATGACATGCACACACATACACAAAAACTAAAAACATCTCCTCCTTTCTTTCTGCACAAAGTCCAGATTCCTCTGGATGAATTTCATGGCCCCTCAAAGGCTGGCTTCACTTGATTTCTGCCGCTTACAATGCATTCCCCCCACTCTGGACAGTCTTGCTCTTTGCTCTCCCACAAGCTTTGTATCTCCATCATTATGGCCACTGTTTAGCTCTGTGCTTTCCACATGTCATTTCAGGTACTCCTCAAAGCCACCCTGCGAGACAGATACTGTTACCATCATTTAACAGTTAGGGAAACTGAGGGACAGAGAGGTTAAGGAACTCGCCCAAGGTCACACAGCTAGGAAGACGTAAAGGTGGAATTTAAGCCCAAGTCATCTGTGACCAAAGTCATCACTCTTAACTACCAGTTTACGGAGGCTACGTTCATCTTGTCATTTTCTCCAACTCTGATCAAGCCGTTAAGGTCAAGAGCAAATCCCGCCCCCTTTGTGAAGCACGCCCTCAGCCCCCCTGGCGGGCTTTCCCCCCGATTTGCCTCACTGTCTCACTCACCATCTTTTTCTCATGTTGTGTGATGCCAATTTGTGTGTGAATGGCTTCTGACCTGACTGTGAGGATCCTGAAGTCAGGGGCCAGGCAAAGTGTGATGTCTGCATCAACAATGCCCTGCGTAGTATTAGGTGCACGGTGTGGCAGGCTCTAAAAGAAACCTGCTCACAGATGAATTCTCTGATGGCCTTCTGGAGGCACCAGAGCATCTCAATCTCCCCATTCCTACGCCACAGACACACCTGGCCCTGGAAGCCAAGAGCCACAAGGAAAGAAATACAACTTAACAAGGAGAAACAGTTGATCACCCAATGACGTACATGACAGACACTTGAAAATCAAGTGCCGATCCAAAGAAGCAACCGCTTTTGTGTCCTCATGAGCATCGGAGCGGCTCCTTTACATCTGGCCTAGGATGTGAACGGGCAGGTGCCTCTTCCCTTTGAGAGACGTCTCTGGCTATGAACGGGCCACAGGCAAGAAGGAGGCAGGAAGGGGAAGAAGCCATTATGGTTTTAATGGTTTAATCCGCGGATATATGTTGTCAGGCCGGCCAGCCTCCAGGAGCACTGAGAACCGCCAGCTCAAGCCAACACAAGCACACGCTAAGCTGACGGGCAGCGTAACAAGACGCAGGTTGTATAACCGAAGGAAAGCGCAAAGCCCTCCGCAGATTCAGGCTCCCTGGCGTCCCAGCCTGAAAGCAGTAAATGGTACAGGCACCGTGTGCACGGGTTTAGATGCACATATGTGGAAGTTCTGCACATAAGGATGTGGAAAGGTGCTGGAGCAGGGACTTTGTTTGGCACAAAGCACCAGCCGCAGATGCGAGGGTCCTTCTGGGATGTGGAAAGGGGCCCCGATTCTGACCAAACACAGCTTTCTCCTTACTGTTGGTCACAAGCCTGGAGGGTGTGAGCGCCCTGCTTTGAATTCTGAGTGCCTCTGCCTTCCTGGAAGTTTTTCAGCTGGGCTTTCTCTTTAATGCCTTCAATTATATTCCCAAGCACCTCGACCCAGAAGCCACAAGAGTCTGGCATTTCCTGGACCATCTAGAAAATGACCTGGCAGCAGACTGAGCATTAGCCTGGCTTTTCAGCTTTTTTTTTTTTTTTTTCTGATGCAGACTTTAATTTCTTTTTCCCCCTCTCTCTCTTTCTAACTGCTAGAGAAACAAGAGATTACTGCAGATGGATGGAAATATTTTTTCCGCTTCAGCATTTGCTGTCAAAATCGAGCACCGGGAAGGTTCTCAGATGGGGTCTCCGGCAGCATGGAGATTCCCAGACCCATCTTCAGTTATAATCACCTGGTCCCACAAGGAATGCACAGATCAAAGACGCCGGCCTTTTCTGAGAGCAGTCCCTCGACACGGCCCCTGGAGTCCTATCTGAGGCAACCCTGCTCCCCGCTCTTACATGTTATCTTGGCCATTTCTGAGCTGTCCTCGACACACTGGTACCCTGCCTTGGACACCACGAAATGAACACTTGGCAGCCTTCACATGTGCACCTGCCCAAACACGGATGTTGGTATCACTGATAACCCCAGGAGCCCTGTGCTCTAATACTCGCTAGAAGGGTGATTCTGTCTGAACAGGCTCACGGTCGAGTGGGGAAAACATGAGCCTTGCTCAGAAGACCTGGGAGCAAGAGATGAAGGCCAAGGACATGGCAGAAAGTCGGTTCAAAGGAAATGAAATGGTTACAGAAGATGGGGAAGACGATATGGAGGTGATGCCGTCTGTGGTCATGAAAAACAGATTCGGTTGTAAAAGGTGGGGAGTGAGTATTCCTGGGATGAATAAACGCATCTAACAACTGCCTTTCTTTCCATCACCATGACGGCTATAAACAGTGGGCCAGACACTCTGGCGCCGTACGTACACCATCTCATTTCATCCCCAGTCTTGGGAGCTGGATATGACTGTCCCTATTTAAACAGAGAAGAAATGGAAGCTTTCGGAGGGTAAATGGCCAGCCCCCAAATCGGACAGCCAGTAAAGGAGATCAGCTCTGATTCTAAGGCATGGTCGTTACAAGCTCCAGGATGCTCGTCTGATGTGGGTGGTGATGGGGCGGGAGGGCTGCTGGGTCAGAGTGTGGGCGAGGGCCTGGGTCAGGAGGCTTTCCTTGTCCACTACGCAGGAACAGCAGTGATGAGCGATGGTGGAGGTGGGAGGTGGGAGCAAATGGCTGCAAAGGGCCACGTCTGGAGGGAAGCTAAAGAGCTCTATGTCAGTTTCCCTGAGATGCGGAGCAATTAACCATTTCCGGGTGGTCGGTGCTGGAAGGGAAGCTGGCATCCTCTGGGTTTTGGCCCCCTGGCCTCCTGGAGATGGACAGCCTCTCCCACCCCTCTGCTTACGGTACTTCCCTCAGCTTCATGTGAAACTCCTTCCAGATACTGCAGAGCTCAGCAGGAACGGCCCAGCTAGCTCTGCCAGCGCGCTCCAGGAGGCAGGTGTGGGCCTCGGCCCTGGGTACCACCGAGAGGCTCAGACCATGTGTCTCAGCTGCAGGGATGGGGGTCCTTCAACAGGCCTCTCCTGCTAGGACATGCAAGGGGGAGGTTCAGCAGCGGGTGGCTTAAAGTCTGTGTCACATGATTCCTCACTCCTAATTAAGGGCACGGGAAGACCAGAAAAGCAAGGTGGACTTTGCACCTAGTATTTGCCGGCAACACTCCTCCCTCATTTCATGTTTTCACTCACAGAAACCTCTTAGAGCCCCGTGGGGCAGGAATTATCCCATTTAACAGACTGGGGAAGCCCATCCTAGTAACTGGTCCTGTCACACAGCTTGTAAGGGGCTTAAATAGAAGTCCATCTGGCTCCCACCCTGCATGGCGTTCCCACCCTGCTGAGGCCTCTCTGGGGCTTAGCGGGGTTGTTTTCGGTGACATGGCATTCGTACGCTCTCCTGGAGAAGAAGAGGTGTGGCCCCTAGCTGCGGAGGGTTAGCCTGCTTGTTCTGGAAGCAGGGATCCCAGTTTGAGTCTAACTGGTACTGGACTAGGACTCAGGTCTGGCTGGTGGAAGGCAGGGTGGGGGACACTGTCTGATTGTAGGAGGATCTGGGAGCTTCCTGGGAACCCCCCCAACCTCAGGGAACAAGCCTGGAGAGCCACAGTGTTAAGGGCCAGGGTCAGGGTCTGAGGGGAGCGAGTCATTCAGAGCTTTCATCCAGTTCCATCCCCTGTGGCCTCATACCTGAGCCCTGAATCCTGAAACTAGAATAAAAGAGCTGGAAAAAAAACCTGCTGGGGCCGGAGGAGTGTAGGGGAGGCAGTGCCGCCTCACAGCAAGTGGGGGGAGGTACAGCCAGCAGGCGCTGGGGTGTGGGGTCCCGCAGGCACAGAATGCAGTGGCCTGAGCAGGTCGCCAGGCAAGCTTCCGAGTGGACCAGGAGCCACTAGGGGAGAACGCTGGCCTCTGTCTCCGGCCACAGCAACCCTAACGGCAAAGGGCAGTGCAGGTGCTGGCGCGGGAGGACGGACAATGGCGCCTCTGAGTGGCAGGTGGGAGGAAACACACCTGTCACTGCTGGGTGGAGCAGTTACAAGAGGGTGGGGGGGGAGGGAGAGGTCCTGTTTGAGACCCTCGGGAACCATAAGTTACAGGGAATTACACCATATTAATGATGCCACGAGGGTGTTCCCTGGACTGAAAAGAGAAAGCCTCTCTTCCTCCTTCTCTCCTTGTAGCAAGCATTTGAGTGCCAGCTACGAACCAGGCAGAGCCTAGATTCTAAAGGTACTGAGAACTCTAGGACGGTCCCTGTCAGGGAGTGCTTCCCATCGGCAGGGGCGGTGGGGGTTGGAGGGGGGACAGTGAAGTAAGCACCAGCTACGGCACACGGTGGCGGGTTGATCATCTTGGCATCCATCCTTCTCGGAATATGAGAGCAACTCCTCTCACCTCTGGGTGGGTCTTTTTGATGACCAGTGAGAAGGAGGTTCAAGACATAACGGCAGACGAGCTATGTGATTCTTCAGTAATGGACAACGGAATTCTCAACTGAAGCTGAAGGCCATCAGACCCTTTTACAGGAATGTCTGGAAGGCCTCCATGAAGACAGCTTTCTGGGCCAGCAGGGCTGATGGAAGGACGCCTTGTACTATGGCAATCTCTGTGCCCTTTGAGCACCAGCCAAGGACCATGTCAACCATGGATGTCTGCAGTGTTTGACATCACATCTTTGAGACTATGCTCCACCCTGTCTTCCCAGTTTAAATTCTCAGCAGCCTATCCTACAGCATCCCAGTAACAGAAAAGGAATGGCAAAACATCACCCTCTTCTCAGTTCTGCTGCTTCTCTCACCACCTAGGATGTGTCCTGCAGTTGCCCTGAGTGGTCGGGCACACATCCAAACGCAGAATTAGCAATGGTCTCTGCCCACTAGGCTTAAACGCTAAGTCCCAGCATTAAGGAAACATCTAAGTGCATAATCACAAGAGGAAAAAGCAAGTCTTCTAGGGGAAGAACTTAACACATCTGAGCAAAAGAAGGGGCTAGCCCTACACAAAGCCATTTTGCTTTGTTGTAAGACAAGACAGTTCAATAAACACACCAAAGGGGAGGAGCCCTCTGGGGAGGGCAAAAGCCGCCTTCACATTGATGAAGTCATTAGGATGCAAGGAGAGTTGCATCTGATTTTTCTGTTCACAAGAACTTTTTTTTTTTTTTTTTTGGCAAGCACTGGTTTCTTTTTTTTTTTTTTCTCCATGAAACACTAATTATGCCATCCTCCCTTGCTACTCAAAACCTGAGCAACAGTCCACCTATTTGTCCCTGCCCACCCGGCCAGTCCATCTCCTGTCCACAATGTCACGTTCAATATATTTGTATTAATTCGTTCGGGCTGCTGTGACAAAGTGCTGCAGACTGGGTGGTGCTGACAGCAGAAATGTACTGCCTTACAGTCCTGGAGGCTTGAAGTCCGGGCGTCCAGGCGTTGGCAGGTTGGTTGGTTCCTTCCGAGAGCTGCAAAGTGTGGATCTGTTCCAGGTCTCTCCTTGGCTTGCAGATGGCATCTTCTCCCCGTGTTTTCACATCATCTCCCCTCTATGTTATCTGCGTCCAAATCTCTTCTTATAAGGACACCAATCATGTTGGATTAGGGCCCATCCTAGTCATCTCTTTTTCACTCAATTACCTCTTTAAAGAACAAATCTCCAGAGAATGTCTCATTCACAAGTACTGGGGGTTAGGATTTCAACATACGGATTTTGGAGGGCACACATTTCAAAGCCCACAATGATATTCCGTAGAGATGGCTTTCTGGTACGTCTCTGGAAGATGACTCGTGTCTCCTCAGCTAGTCTGCAAGTTCCACCAATGTCGTTTGTTTCCATTTGCACCAAAATGAATGGTGAGTTAACGCTTAAAAGTTGTAAGCTCCATGAAAGAAGAGATTGTGCCTGTCTCATTAACCAGGATTCACTCCAAGAACAATATGTGGCATGGGGTGGGAACGTATTAAATAAGAAACGAATGAATAAAGGACCAGAGAGTTCCATACTGGGAAATGACATCCCTCTGTTTTTCCTAAGACCCACTTTGCCTTTAGGGAACAATCTAATGTCAGCTTTCAGAGTAAGAGGAAATGCTTAGTATTTGGGGGGAAACCTGGTAAGTTCTAAACATGTTGTATCAGCCACGGAAGTAAACTAGGCTAGCAATCCACTGGGCAGTCAAAAATACCCTTTGAGTATGAATGAATAAGATTCTGATGATACGGCACACCAGTGAAGTCAGTCCAGCTCGGCACCAGTTTTCACTGGGTCAGGGTTAATCTGGGCACTTAGGACTCCACTCCACTGCCATGATGTTGCTGCAGGGTCATGCATCCCACGTCATACCTCTAGAATATTCCACTCACTCTTCTGCCATCACAACAGAATTATCCGGTATATTCTAAAGCAATGCATTACACAAAACCACCTTCCACGGGTCCAATTTGGGCCACCCACGTATCTTCTGCAGGGCATGCACATGCATTCTAATCAGTAGCAGGAACTGAAGTTAAGAATCTCTCAACCCTCTCATTACTTAAGGTCCTTGCTACTTGAGTAACTATATCTTAAGTAGATTGTTTTCTAAGAGTGCAACGTATAATTATTGGCATCAATATGCACATGTATTTATGCACGGACTGATGTAGTCATATGCAAATGCACGTGTTTATAAATACATGGGTTCATGCATTATGTGTTCTTGGCAGCGTCTACTTCATCACCCCCCCCCCCCAAAGTTTCCAGTCAAGAGAGCCAAGGGAGCTGGGGATCAGCAGCAGCAAGACGTGACACCATCAGATGGGGCTCGGAGAGGCAGAAGCACTTACAGCAAAGGGTACCCAGGTCCCTGCTTACGTCGATCACTATGACACGCTCCCAGCTCCATCCAGGATGACGGATGGGCCCGTAATTTGTTGTTCCTGTTGTTTTGGCACACGTTTGCAGAAGCAAACTCGCTCACGGTTCCCCTGCCGAAAGGCCAACCATCCACGGGAAACAGGCTTTGGCATTTTAGCTGCTTCACAGGCTGGGTCATCCATAAAAGTTTAATTTTCTCAAAATATTCAGTGAGGTGCTTTTCCTGAATGAAATGGTTTCTGGCTCATCCACGTATTGATGCGAGTAAATAGAAGGAGGATCGGTAAGTCAGGAATCTAATCAGCTATCATCCAGCCCATCTGGTTTAATTAGAGAGCTCAGCAGCTCGCAGGCACCTTTTAGTAAAAGGCTTCAGGAACCGGCTCCCTTAGAAGTGGGGGTGCTTCTGAATGTAGTTTCAAGTGCCTGCCATCTCCCCTGCCTCCACAGAGCTCCTTATCAAATTCCCATCACAGAAAGACCGGAGACACATCACTGGATGCCTCTAAAGGGAATCAGATGGAAGCGAATGTAGCCTAGGGGAACAGCACGAAACATCACAGCCAGCCCCTCAATGCATCTGATAAACATCAATTAACCAAGCACGCCCTGGTGCCTCCACTGTGCCGGGCACTGTGTGAATGAGGCTTGGACCAGCTCTGCTGGGGGTGACAAGTGTGTCAAGAACCGACTTCTAAAGCCTGAGGTGTCCACCGAGACAGTGAGGTCACCCCAGGGATGGGACGTGGTGGGGATCTGCACTGACTCTGGGAGGGAAGTGAGAGCCACTGGGGCAGAAGCATGAGGAAGGAGCTTAAACTTCAGCATGAACCGAAACCACCTGGGAGGCTGGTTCCAGCACAGATCCTACCCGCAGATGTTCTGATTCAGGAGGCCTAGAGCGAGGCCAGAGAGTCTGCACATCTAACAAGCTTCCCACTGATTCTAATTCTGCCAGGTCAGGGACCATATTTTGAGAAAATACCAGCGGTTCTCAGTCCGGGCTCACACTGGAAGCACCAGGAGTATCAACAGCTACTAGACCGTGGGTCTCCTCCCCAGAGATCAACCTAATTGGTTGGCTGTGCAAGCTGGACATAAGGGATTTTGAGCATGCGTATTTTAAGAATTTCAAAACCAACAGAAAAGTTACAGTTATGGTACAGATAGCTTTTTTTTTTTTTTTTTAAACAAACTGAACCATTTAGTCATTTAACAAACTGACTAGGCCCCCTTCTTTGTAGTCCGTTTTTTTCCCAAACAAGAACATTCTTCTACAAAGCGACCACGCAACCATCAAAATCCAAAAATCCACACTGATACATTATGATCATTCAACGTGTGCGAAATATTCCAAAAAAAAATTTTTTTTTTTGTCAAAGGATCTGGTTCAGAATTACACGCTGCCTTCAGTCACGTCGCTTTAGTTGCCTCCATTCTGAGACAATTCCTCAGTCTTTTCTGAACTTTCATGACTTTGACATGTTTTGAGGATCCTAAGTCAGTTTTTTGGAAGACGTTGTTCCATTTTGGTCTGTCTGACGTTTCCTCATGGCGGGACCCTGGTTATACGTTCCGGACAGGGTGATGCATTCCTGACACGGTGGCTTCTTACTGTAACCTTCAAGGGGGCACCTGGTGTCTCTTTGTCCCAGTACTGACAATGTTCCCTTTGGCCATCTGATTAAGGGGGTGACTGCTAGGCGTCTCTACTGCAGATTTACTCATTTTCCTTTTGCAATTAATCAGAACTCTGTGGGGAGCTGCTATGACGTCATGTGAACATCCTGTTTATCATCAGACTTTGCACCGACTCGTTAGCTGACTTACATCAGTGTGAGCTCCTGGTCTCTCACGCTGTCCAGTAGGTTATACTCTATCACCATCACTGCATGTTTGAGGCCAATGGGAGCCCTTCCACCTGGCCCTGACTCCTGGTCTCTCTAAAGCTTGCCAGGCAATTCTAAAGCACGGCCAAGGTTGAGAATCACTTCTGCGGGTAGGGCAAAGCACCGTAACGGGAGAACAGGAGATAATGAACACAGCGTCAGGGAACCGGATGGTTTTCAGCAAGGCTGGCGGACAGGACAGAGATGGAGGTGACAAGAGACTCAGTGTCCAGGGTTCACCTGGGCCCAGACTACACCATCATCTTCATCACCATCATCTCCAGTGATGAGGTTCCATCCCTCTGTGTTCGCCAGGCTGTGACCCCACACATCATGGAAGGGCTGCCTCGCATGCAGTTAAGAGCACGGACTTGAGGGCAAGGATGTTTTAGTTCCTGCTCTGACACTTCCCATCTGTATAACCTTGAGCTTGTTACTCACTATGGAATGTGCCCCCCCCACCCCGCCCCTAATTCTTCTGTTGAAGCCCTCACCTCCAGGGTGGTTGTACTAACACATGGAGCCTCAAAGGAAGAAAAGTTAAATGTAGTCCCAAGGCTGTGGCCCTGATTCTACGGGACAGTGTCTGTGTAACAGCGACACCAGAGCTCTCTGGCTCCTGCCCCCACCCCATACTCATGCACCAAATGGGGACATGTGAGCACTCAGCTAGATGACCACCGTCTGTAAGCAAAAAAAAAAAAAAGGCTCAAAATGAAACCTACTCTGCTGGACCTTGACCTTGAACTTTGCGCCTCCACAACTGTGAGAAAATAAATTTCTGTTAAGTCACCCAGTCTGTATGCTGTTTTGTTATGACGGCTCAAATAAACCGAGGCCTGGCTTATCTGATTTAAGTCTGTTTCCCACCTACAAAGCAGATACAGCCGATCCTCCCTCCTGGAGGCCTGGAGAGATTTAAATGAGAACATCAAGTACTTAGCATGGTGTTGGCTCTCAGTATTTCTATTACTTGACTCATCCTCAACCACACCCTGCACATTCCCACTTCCCCGCCTCTGTTCATAACCAGGTCAGTCCCACAGACACTATCTGAGCACGTCCCTACTATGTGCCGGGCTCTGTACTAGGTCTGGGGGGTACACAGTGCACCACGCCTTCCTTGCCTCAGGTCCGGAGCCGAGAGCGAAACGCTGCCCACTGCTGCCCTAGGTTAGGAGCTGCTGCAAATTCCACCTGAGGAAGGGGACTGATTCACAGGAGGAAATACAAACTTGGTTTGGAACCTGTTTCACAGCCTCAGGCTTTTGAGAAAAGGAGTAAATCACAGGATGCGATTCAACAATCCTCTATACTCTTCCTTGGTTTTCTGATATTTATATGGTCACAAAGTCTTCCCCCAGCTCACTAGCAACTGGCTCAAGGCCTCCAAACTAAAAGAGGTTTTTTTTTCCCCCCCTCACCTGTCAAAAAAGATTTTTCCCTCTTTGTGTGGGTCTGAGGTTCTACATTGTTAACATTATAAAGTGAAAGCAACTTAAAACCAACTAAGCAAAAATGGAAAGGCCGGGCTCTGCCCCACTGAAATTCAGATGGGAGGACAGAAAAATTCCCGAGCCACAAGCAAACATGACCTAAAGAAGGGTCCAAGTGACTCATGTTGGAAAAACCATGGTTATTACTTTGTACCTCCTTTGGGGGTAGCCACAGAGGAGTAATTTCTTTTTATTTTACTTTTTTTTTTTTTTTGGAGGAGAACTAAATTAGGATGAAAGATTCAAAATAAGTCTGATGACATAAAATCTTTAGAGTCCAAAATTTCATACACAGTTCAGATTTAAGCATTGAAAGGGGCATCACGCACCAGAGGAACTAGCTCTGGCTGGGATATGATCACAGAAGGCCCCTCCTCTCATCTCCTCGAACACTCCGTTTGTACCTCCTTTCCTGCTTTTCCCGATTTCCTCCTGGGTTTAGGGTTTTTGAGGGCAACTTAGCGACTTCCTTAAGAGATGGCTCCTTGCTGGTGTCCCCAGGGCCCAGCACGAAGCAGGTCCGCTCTTACCCCTCCCGATTTTGCACGCCCTGAACTTAGCAGTGGGAGGCTGGATGCATCAGGGGAGGCAGCGGACGTCCAGCATTCAGCCTGGGATGGGGACACACAGGGCTGTCCACTTTCTGCTGGAAATCTCCACTCTGCACACTTTTTCTTAATAATTCTTCGCAATTCTTTTCCTCATTCCATTGCAATCTTTAAATGTTTCTCTTTTACCATTCTTGACCTCAGAATTAGCCTTTCTATTTATAACCGCCAAGCTCCCCTTCCTTCCTTCCTTCAAGCATTTTCTGCAAGCCTTTTAAGGCTCTTCTACAAATATGAACAGTGAATGAAAGACCCTGAGGAGGCAGTCACTTTTCTCGTAACCCGTAAGAGCTTTCAGGAGAGACAAATTATGTTCTTTCAGTTCATAGACAGGACTGGCTCATGCTGGGCTGGTGAGAGCCTGTGCCAGGGCAGTGGTTTTCAAACTGGGTCCCCTGGAACTTGAAGCTTCCTTGGTGGCACCCTCCAGGCCAAGGAGGAGAAGAGGAAGGGCAGCGGAGAAGTGAGGATGGGGGTCCTGCCTCCCAGTCGTGCCTCAAACCCAGACATTCTGCTTTTATCTGCCTTGCACACTGGGCTTCTCCAAAAGATTCCAGTGGAAATAGAAATGGTTCCTTGGCTATATTTTCTGAGCCATTGGAAGAGTGGGAAAACATACAGCCAGTCAGACTGGTTAAATGGTGGGAAATCTTTTCTTTAAAGGTAGATTGGATTTGCATATTGGAAACAGCCAAGGGTCACCTGGAGCCAAGACTGGTGAAAAAGTATGTCAGCACAAGGAATAATGACAGAATAAAACAACAATGACAGACAAAAAGGCGGACTGTGGCTGTGATAGGAAAATACAGTACATGTGTGCGGCTCGGGAGAAACTGGGAACCCCAAGCAAGCATTTGTGTCAGTGCTGGAACGAATACACAAACCGACCCTCTAAGGTGATGGCGCTGAAGTCTGGGACTCATTTATATGCGTACATTCTCCTGTTGGATGTGAGTGTGGTTTTGTGTGTGTGTGTGTGTGTGTGTGTGTGTGTGTGTGTGTGTGTGTGTTCAATCTCGCTGCTTTAAAATCAAAGTCCAGAACTCCTTGAGTTAGTCTTTGAGGAAAGAAGGCCTCACAGTGTTTATTCCGGGTTCAAATGCTGCTCCAAAAGTTATGCGATGACTCCAGAAAAATCATGTAACCTCTCTAAACTCAGTCTGCTCATCTGTAAAATAGGATTAATAATCTTTCTTACTTTATAGGGTTTTTTTTTTTTTGGAGATTTAAATATGGTAACACGTTAATCCCTCAGCACAGGGCCAGGCACAGGGTGAGTTCTCTTTGTGTCTGTTGTCCGGTTAGCGTCATGATTAGTTACTGCCATCATTTTCCTCTGACCTGAGGATTCTCCACCACACCTGACCTGCTTCCTCAAGAATCCTCATCTCTCTTCAGATAATTGATGAAGTCCTGCTTTAATTGATTAAAAAAGCATCAGAAACACAGGCAGCTTTGCTAAATCGTCCCATGACTCATAGAAAATCTGGGATTAGAATGCCAAGTAGAGGCGGTTTGGGCAGCTGGTCATGGAGAGAACACAAATTAAAGGCCTGTGCGCCTCGTCTCCGTGGGTGGAGACATGAAAGAGTGATCAGGAGGGTTCTGGAAAGGAATGTGGAAGATGCCGAACCATGAGAGAGTTCTAGAATCACAGGTTCACTGACTGTCAGAGTGAGATCTGGGAGAACCCTCCCTCCCATTTACACAATGGTGTGGCTCAGAGAGGTTAGGTTACTTGTCTAAGGCCACACAGCTCGTTGGTGGAAGAGCAGGATAAAAGGTTCCACCTCTCATCTCAGGGGCCACTGACTTTTCCCTGCCCCTTGCCCAGTTTTACTGTGAGCGAGGTCTGGGTGAAGTGCCAGGGCCTGTGAGGGACGAGCTGGGAGGCTGGGCAGCCTTAGCTGGCTGCTCTGAAAACGCTCTGATTTTTCAAGTGTGCAGCCTCAAAGCTTTGCCTGCCGTTTCCCTGTCTCACCTTCTACTAAAAAATGTTCACTCTGAAACTTGTAACAGCAGTGACCTCTGACAGACCGGCACGTCCCGACTGTTAACATTCTTCTGCTTACAACAGAAGTTGCCCTCAAGACCCTTGTAGCCAGGCCCTGGGAGGGGGTGACCCTGTCAGGGTCGGGCCTCAGGAAGAACAAAGACCGAAGGCACCTTGGCTCTACGGGTCTGGGAACCACCGACCGCTCAGTCCAGCTTCCTGCAACCTCTCGGTCCTGCAGCTGTGCGCTGGGATGTGAGATGCTGCCTCTGGCCAATCGAGAGATGGACCCTTCTGCATGGAGTCCCCATCAGCCATCAGCAGGGGCCACTTTACATGGGGACCTATTCCAGCCACCCACACCCGCAGGACACACTGCATTGCAAACTTCTTCTCATTGACTGTCTTCGGCTAACATGCTGCTCCTGAGTCCCAGGGCTAAGTGACCCAGATGAGGAGCCCTGCGGACGACCTGCGAGGATGGGGCTCCCAGCCTCCTCCCTGCCTCCCAAGGAGCCGGCCCACGGAAATGAGCATCAGTTCCCCAGTAGTTACCCCCGAAGCCTTGGGTTACTGCACGTCCTTCCAGGCTATTAAGGGAGGTGTGGCACAAAGTACGGTGTCTGGCCCCTTTCTTGAACCCTCAGCAGATCCCCCCATCAGCTCCTCTTTATAGTTCATGTTGACCAAGCTGCTTCACCTCCCAAGTTCCTTGTCTAAAAACTGGGGAGAACGCCTGCCTCACCCACCTCTCCCCTTTCCCCAGTCCCCAGGAGACTGTGGACAGAGGGCTGCACCCTGCTAAGGAGAGACTGTCACTGTGCCCTTGGGTAGCAGGGGAGCTATTCCCTCGGTGCTTTGCCTCTGTGGCTCCTGGGTCATCTGGACCCTTGAGAGTCAAAATAGGTGAGAAATACATTCCAGGACTTCAGCCCTCAAAGGCCCCATTCATTCCAGGGACACTGAGCCTGGTCTGTCCCGGATTCTGTGCAAGGACTTGGATAGAGAGAGATCACCAACCAGGCCCCCAAGGAGCCCTTGGAGGAACGGCAGCATTGTGAGACTTAAATGCCTCGGCGGGGTCTCGTCCTAGGACAACCTGCGCTCCCAGCCCGGGGGGCAGGGGGCCGAGGCACCAGGCACAGTCTTCTGGAGGAGGGGAACCTCGAAGGTAGTTTGAGATTTGCCAGGATTGAGCTAGTAAAGACTGGGAGGTGGCTGTCCCAGGCATTAGGAAGAGGACGGGAAAGGCCGGAGAGGTGATGGCAGTGCTGCGTGGCTGGGCTGGTGAGTTGCTGTGGGCCTGGGGGCGCAGGCCAGGGCCAGCCTGCAGACAGTCCTGACTCCATGGGGGAGGGGGAGGGGGAGGGGGAGGGGCCGTGGGAGGACAGCGGGATTTCAACAATGGGAGCAGTGAGGAGGGCACTCCGTGGGGACACAGGAGGGAGGGGGGGCACAGGGTGGGGTGGGCGAGGATGCTGCCGTGCTGGGTGCCCCTGTGAAGCTCTGCCGTGATCTGGGCAAGGAGCAACGAGGCCTCAACGACCCTAGCTCTCACGGCTGTGCCAGTGTGAAGACAGGAAGCCGCTAAGTCAGGTCTGAAAAGGGGAAGCGGCAAGCCCACCTCTGGATTCCTATTCCCCAGCCTGTCAAATGCCTCCCTGCTCTGAAGTCCTGCTGCCGTCACGACATCTTCCTGGATTTGTCAGCCAGATGATTAGAGACCTTCCGGAACGAGTCCATTTCCATTGCCACACTCAAATGACAATAAGGAAAGCTGAACCCCACAGCTCACTATGAAGGCCACTGAAATAAACGCATGGGGCCACATTCTGGATGTAAGCGCCTTGAGTGTGTAGAACCTGGGGGGCCTGTGATGAAACCCCTTGCCCAGCCATGCTAAGCTGGATTCGGGGGCAAACTCACACTCATGTAGTGAGCAGGGATGATAAAGCGTGTCTAAAGATGAAAACAGTGAAAGGATGTGAAGTAACTAACAGTGCCAGGCGGGGTGCTGAAAACGCAGCCTCTCACCTAGTTCCCTGATTCTTACACGGCTCGAATGTATCCCCTCTTTCTTCACAGCCGCCTCCACCACTGAGAAGCACACACACCCCTGTCTCACTTTCAACTCTCTGTCAAGACTTAGGATCTGCAGTCTGTGTGGTTTTCTGTGGCAGACGCCTTTTCAGAGGGCCTTCGGTCCCACAACACCCGCCCGCCTCTCCTCCACCCGCGAGCAGGGGCTGGCCTGGGTGATGGGGTCAGCTGGAAGGGCTCAGCTAATCCGTCCTTCCTTAAGGTACTTTCTAAACGCTGAGCAATTAACCCACAACCCAGCCCCCGCAGGCAGACAGCGGATGGCCGTTCCACTGATGGGATGGCTGAGCCGAGGCTCTCAGCGTGGGATGAGCTGAGGGGGCAGCCGTGGCACAGGGGGCATTAGAACCCTCAGCCCCCAGGACAGCAAAAACCCATCTAGGACTCCACCCCTTGGACCCTCTGGATTTTCACCCAACGGTTTCACAAATTTCTTTCCTTTTAAGAATCCAACTCCCCAACCCCAGGAAACCGGAAGCTGAGCAGCGAGGAAACAATTCATACTCCAGTGGGGAGGTATTAAATGAGCCTCAGTTTCCTCATTTTGAAAGTGAGGGAGTCAGATGAAATAATCCCCGAGTGTCTACAGGCAAACGCAGATCAGACTCGAGCTCAATGAAGATGGATTCCTCCATGCTACCCACTCTGCTTGGGTCCGAACAGCCCAGGCCCGCCGACATCTGCAGGCACAGTTCACACGTGCCACTGCGACCTGACCACATGGATGCTCTCACGTACACCAGCTGATGACGGAGAGAAATTCTATTAGCAAAGCAGCCCAGGCTGATCCCAGTGCCTTCATTTAGATGCAGAACAGGAAGAGTGTGACGCTCAGGGGGAGATCCCGGACAGGCACATTTTAGCCATCAGAAGATCCCCGCCCATCCCCGCCTGCGCAGAAATCCCAGCCCCAGTGAGCTGGGATGACAGGGGGCTCCCCTGAAGCCAGTCCTTCCTGCCGAGGAGGAGGGAGGAAACCCGACAGCTCACCACCATCACCTGCCGCAGCAGCAGCGGCCGCGGCAGCACAGCGATTCCCTTGGAAGCAATCCTCGCCCCCACTCCAAGGATTTTTTGAATATTCAGCCCGTGCTTAGAAGTAAATGTCACCTCTGCTTCGGTGGCCTTATGTCCTGGGTTGCCCAGGACAGCCTGGTTTATGCCTGTTGTGTTAACATCCCATATGATTAGTGCCCTCTTTCATCCCAGTGTCCCATTTGGACCATAAATAAGGTGGTTACAGACTCTACCAAGTTATTTTCAAAATTTGTTAGAAGGAAGGGAAAGAATCTATAGAGCCATCAATGATTAAATCATAAAAGTACTTTTCCAAGATCAAGAAGACTGGAAGTTTTTGTCCATAGCAGTTATTATATATTTAATTCAAGGAATAGATGGGGAGGAGAGAATAAATGCAATTTAGTGTTAAAAGATTATAAGCAAGAAAGGTAATTCTATAACCTTTTTTAAAAAAAAAAAACAGATGTCGGTTGTCAGCTTAATAAAGCATCCTGCTACTGTATGGCACAGGGAACTATATTCAATATCTTATAATAACTTATAAAGGAAAAGAATCTGAAAAAGAATATATATATGTATGTATAACTGAATCACTCTATTGTACACCTGAAACTAACATAACACTGTAAATCACTATACTTTAAAAAAAATAAAAAAGGCAAAACAATGTTAAAAAAAAGCAACTTGTATTGAAAAATGTTGTGTTAAAACCAAATAATATTTATTCATACTCATTTAAAAATATTTTTCTATGATGAGAAAGGCATTAGAATTGGTAACTAGGAGGTTATTGGCAAACTTGACTGCATATTCAATATCATCAGAAAGCTTAGACTAGCAAGGTCAGAATTGAATGGTTCAAAAAAAAAAAAAAAAAAAAAAAGCTAAGATAGCTTATTTGGATCAGCCGGAGTAAAGCAGCAGAGTTAAGTGAAAAAAAAATCCTAGATGGAGGCCAGTGTATATTTGAAGGAAATGAAGAAACAGGCAGTGAAAAAAGAGACTAAAAATATCAGAAGAAAATGGATAAGAAAGAGAGGGAGAGCTCAGAAGAGAGGGTGGATAAAAAAATGTTTTTTTCTATGAAAAAAAAAAAAAAGGTTTTCCTGCTTTTTTTTTAATGAGATGACATCTACATAAAATTCACCATTTATACCATTTTAAAGTCTACAATTCTGTAGTTTGTAGCATTTTACAGTTTTTGTACAACTATCAAACTAACTCGAGACCATTTCCATGACCCTCAAAAGAAAACCGAAAGCTGTTTAGCAGAGAGCCCCCATTTCCCTTTCTCTCCAACCCCTGGCAACCACTCATGGAATTTCTGACTTTATGGTTTGGTCTATTCTGAACATGTCAAATGACCAGAACTGGAAGATGTGCCACGTCAAGTATGGTTTCTTTCTCTGAGCTTAATGTGTTCCAGGTTCATTCAAGTTGTACCATGTAGTTGTTCTTTATTCCTTTTCATAGCCGAGTAATATTCCATTATAGAGATACACCATCTTTTGTTTATCCATTCATCAGTTGATGGACACGAGGTTTGTTTTTACTCCTTGGCTATTATGAGTAATGTTGCTATGAATATTCATCATGTACAAATTTTTGTCTGAACATGTTTCCACTTCTCTTAGGTATATATCTAGGAGTGAAATGAATGGGTCAAATGGTAATTCTGTGTTTAACTTTCTGAGGTACTGCTAAGCTCTTTTCCACAGAGGATGGACCATTCAGTCATTTTACATTTACACCAGCAATGTATGATGGTTCCAATTATTTCATATCCTCTTCAATAGCTGTGATTTTCCATTTATTATTATTATTATTACTACTACTGCTATTATTATTATTATTACTACTATGGCCAACCTAGTAGATGTGAAGGGGTATCTTACAGTGGTTCTGGATTATATTTCCCTAATGAGTACTGAGCATCCTCTTACATGCTCTTTCATGAGCATCTTATCAGAGTGACCATTTGTAATATCTTTGGAGAAATGATACTCATATCCTTTGCCCATTTTATTTTTTTTTATTTGGTTGGTTGTCTTTTGTTGAGTTATTTCGGTTCTTATATATTTTGTAGCAGATCCTTACGAGATACATGATCTGTAAATAATTTCTCCTACTCTGCATGTTGCTTTTGACTTTCTTGATAGTGTTTTGATGCAGAAAAGTTTTTACTTTTGAAGTCTTATTTATTGTTTTCTTTTGTTGCCTGTACTTTTAGAGTCATAGTTAAGAAACCCTCTGCCTAATCCAGAGTTATTAGATTTATACATGTTTTCTTTCTGAGAGTTTTATACTTTTATCTCTTACATTTAAGTCTTTGATGCCTTTTTTTATTTTTTTTTGTATATAGTGCAAGTTAAGGATCCAGTATCATTCTTTTGCATGTGGCTACCCAGTTACCCCAATAACATTCTTTCCTTATTGAACAGTCTTGGCACCCTTGTTGAAATCAACTGACCTTATGTGTATGAATTTATTTCTGGATCCTCAATTCGATTCCATTGTTCTGTATGTCTGTCCTTATGCCAGCATCACCCTGTTTTTACTACTGTAGCTTTGTGGTAAGTGTTGAAATTGGGAAGTGTGAGTCTTCCAACTTTGTTCTTTGTCAAGGACGCTCTTTGGCTGTGCAGTGTCCTCTGCATTATCATATGAATTTTAGGATCAGCTTGTCCATTTCTGAAAAAAAAAGTTGGAATTTGATAGGGACTGCAGTGAATCTATAGATCAATTTGGGGAGCATTGCTATCTTAACAATATTGAGCCTTCTAATCTGTGAAACATGGGATAGCTTTAATTTATTTCAAAACTCTTTTGCAGTTTTCAGTTTACAAAACTTTCAACTTCCCTGGTTAAATTTATTCCTAAGTATACAGATCTTTGATGCTATGGTAAGTGTAATGGTTTTTACACTTCATATTTGGATTGTTCAGTGCAAGTGTACAGAAAAACACTCGATTTTTGTACCTTGATTTTGTATCCTGCAACATTGTCAAATTCAACTATTAGCTTGAATTGTGTGTGCGTGTGTGTGTTCTTTAAGGTTTTATACATAGGATTATGCCATCTGTTAATATAGTTTTAACTTCCTCCTTCAAATCTAGATGCTTCTTATTTTTAATTTTTACCTGGCTAAAATTTTCAGTAAATCATGGTGAGAGAAGACATCCATGTCTTGTTTCCGATCTTACAAGAAAAGCTTCCAGTGAGGATGATTATTAGCTGTGGGTTTTGCATAGATGCCATTTATCAGATTGAGGAAGCTTCCTTGTATTCCTAGTTTGTTGAATATTTTTATTGTAAAAAGATGTTGGATTTGGTCAAATGCCTTCTCTGCATCTATTGAAATGATCATGTAAATTCTTTTCCTTTATCCTATAATATTGTGTATTACATTGATTCATTTGCTTTGTTCAACCAACCTTGCATTCTTGGGATAAATCAGATTTAGTCATGGTGATGAACCCTTATGTGCTGCTGGATCCACTTTGCTAGGATTCTGTTGAGAATTTTTACATACATATCCATAAAAGACGTTGGCCTAAAGTTCTCTTTTCTAGTGACATCTTTGTCTGGCTTTGGAATTAAGGTAATACTGGCCTTACAGAATGAGTTGAGAAGTGCTCCCTCCTCCTCAGTTTTTTGAAACATTCTGAGAAGGAATGATGCTAATTCTTAGTTGAATGCAATGTTCAGTAGAATTCATCAATGAAGTCATCTGGTCCTGGGCTTTTTCTTCATTGGACGTTTTTTGATTGCTAACACAATACATTTGTTAGAAGCCTATTCATATTGTCCATTTATCTTGAGTCAGTTTTGGAAACTTGTGTTCTGAACTCTGTCCATTCCATCTGTTTTCCAGTTCATTGACCTACAATTGCTCATTGTATCCTGTCATAATACTTTTTATTTCTATAAAATTGGTAGTAATGTCTCTTCATCTGTTCCTGATTTTAGTCACCTCTATTTTTTCTTGGTCTTTGTTAAAGGTTTCTCAATTTTGTTGATCTTCTCTAATAACAAACTTTTGTTTTGCTGATTTCTCTATTGTTTTCTAGTCTCTATTTCATTTCTCTGTGGTTTAATCTTTGTTTTTCCTTCCTTCTGCTTGTGTTGTGGTTAGTTTGTCCCTCTTTTTCTAGTTACTTCAGGTGGGGGTTAGGTTATTGATTTGAGATCTTTCTTCTTTTTTAAAGGTAGGTCAGGTGTCCTAGTGACCAACAGTCTCAATTTTTATCTGGGAATGTTTTAATATCACCTTCAAGAATAGTTTCGTCAGGTACAAATTCTTGATTGAAAGTATTTTTCTTTAACCACTTTGAACATCATTCCACTCCCTTTGGCCTCCATGGTTTGTGACAAGAAATTAGCTTTTAATCTCACTGAGAATCTATAGAATCACAAGTTGCTTCTCTCTTGCTGCTTTCAAGGTTCTCCATTTGTCTTTGGTTTTCAATGGTTTGACTATGATGTGTCTCAGGGTGGATCTCTCTGAGTTTATCTCACTTGGAGTTCACTGAGCTTTCTGTATGTGCTGATAGATGTTTTTCATCAAACAGGGGGAGTTTCACCATTATTTCTTCAAATAATCTTTCTGCTCCTTCCTCTCCTCTTCTTCTAGTTCTCCCCTTAGGGGTATGTTGATATGCCTGATGGCCTTTGGCCTCTTAGGCTCCGTTAATTTTTCTTCTTTTACCTTCTTGTTCCTCTGACTAACAGATCTCAACCGACCTATTTCAAGTTCACGTATTCTTTCTTTGGTCTGATCAAATCTATTGTTGAGCTCCTCTAATGCATTTCAGTTCTTTCACAGTTATTGAACTCTTCAACTCCAGAATTTCTATTAGGTTGCCTCTAAGTGTTTTAGACCATGTGCCCTGGGGAGTGGCCTAAGAGCAGGCAAGCTCCTAGTCAAGAGAAATAAAGACACCTCTCTTGAATGGGCCTTCCACCAGAAAAACCAAATAGAATTCTTTGCAAAATGAGGTCCATCCTGCCCCCTCAGGTACCTGCATTGAGAGTGGGGGCTGCTATTTTCAAGGCTGCTGCTGAGTTGGAGAGTAGGGAACCCACCCTCAACTTAAGGTAAGACACCACAAAGTTTGCACTTTTTATTCAGAATTGGCTGGGTTGTTTTTTTTTTTTTTTTTTTCATTTGTTTGCTTGCTTGTTTTTTAATAAACATTCCTCAGGATACTGCAAACTTTTGCTACATTTCAGAGTTTTGGAAAGTTGACTTCAATAGTTTTGGCCAGATTTTTTTTCTGGACTTTTAGAATTCCTTCTTTATCATTTTCTCTTATATTATCTATTTTGCTTTGTTTTGTTTTTCCCCTCATCAATGTGAGAGCATCTCCTACTTCTTCTGGGTCTCAACTGGAGAGTGGGGGTTTCTGTAAAGCCATATTTTTTGTTTGTTTGTTTTATATATAATATAGCAAAATTTTAAGTCTGTTGCATTTTTTCCCCAAGCACTACTGGGTCTTGGACACACTGAGGATAATATTAAACACTTTTTGAGCATATGTTGGCAGACAAGAAACAAAATGTGCAAAACATGCTCAAGGATGGAGTTTCTCATACGCAATTCCTTCCTGATCTACTTTATAAGAAAATACAGCACCCTGATTGAGTAGTGATCATTAACAAGATGCTATGTTTCTTTACTTTTAAGGAAATTACACTGTCCCTTAAAAAACTAGGCTTAAACAATTGAATATTTGGAATATGATATTAAAAAAGAGAGGCTGAAAACAGTGAGTTCTAAAAATATTTTTGTTTTAAAAAGAACAGTAATAATAACAATTCATTGATATTGCTGATAATGCTACTAATTAATTATTTTTAAGAATTATCATCATTATCATGATTGTAATTACTACGAACACTTATCTACTTATCAGTCTTACTGGAAAGAGGAGGGAGATGTGGATACAGAAGTATGTACTGTTTAACGTTTGCCCACAAGTAATTTACACAACACAGAAGGGAACACATGCAAAAATAATGAGAGACTGCATGTCACAACCAGTGCTACTTACTCAAAAGTATAGTTCACAGATCAGAGCTGATCTACAAGCTTGTTCTTACAGGTTTGAGATCAGGTAAGTGCAGAAATTGAGAGCAGTGTTTAGAACCGTACAGCACTTTGAGAATGTGGCATATCCCTTCCAAAGGAAAAGGGCTGACTAAAAGTGTTTCAGTAGTAATAAATCTAGGCTTGTATTTTATACGTCTTTTTTTTAATTTCATTTTTCTGGTAATTCGTTTTTATTGTGTTTTTGTTGTTTTTTTTTTTTTAACGGAAGAGTCTGCAATAAATTAGAGGAGGGGAGAAACAAGTCCTTCACTCTAGAACATTTCAGAAGTGCTAGTTTAGACAATCTATGCTACTTGGTTTGGGAAATGAAAGGTTTGGGTGACACTTATTATTCAGATTTGGAGAAACAGATTACCATGGACTACAGTGGTCTGAACAGGATTTATGGAACAGATAGGACTTCAAGTTGTAACAAACCATAGGTGAAGAATGGAAGAAAATCCCAGGATTGAATTTCCTAAAATTGGGAAATAAAAGGCGTGTAAATTCTCCTAAGGTTTAGCATCTCTCTTGTCTCTCCATTATGATGGTTAAGATCAGGAAATGGATTAAAATCTTTTCATTTCCTCCTTGGCTTTGAAGTTCCTTAAAGAAGGGATTTAGAATTTAAATAGTGTGATTGGTAGAATCTTTGAGTGAAGGAGAAAACATAAATTAAACGTCTTCTCATTTTCAAAATTAAATAGAAGAGCTGGCTCCTGCCTAAGAGAAAGAAAAACTAAATTAAAATGTGTGGCACTAAAAGTAATCAGAATATTTGATCAAATTGAAAAAAAAAAAACAAAACAAAACACTAAACCCTTCTTAAACTCCAGTCTCTCTATTTTCAAAAGCCATACTTCAGTTTGGAAACAGCTGAAGACAATGTTTTGCTCATGTATGGAAAATTAATCTGGTGCCGAGGCTAGGCAAAAAGGGCTCACTCAGCCTGATGTGTTTCACTTAAATCAAGGAGTTCTTCAAAATGAAGAATTTACATAGAGCTTTAAATTAAAACCTCTACAGCATTTGAAGCCTGTGGGAACTGGAGAGCACCGTGTCTAATCCAAATCAAATCACTTCAGCTTAGAGATGAAGAATCACGGTTGTGCGAAGCTCAGACGTCCCGGAGGATGCACTTGAAGACACAGGGAGGTGGGACAAGGTCACAGGACCCTGGGCTGGGAGTAAAGGCAACGAGGGCACCTAATTTCTAATCCATGGCACTTACTTTTGTAGTTTTCTGTTATTAGTGCTGACTGAAAAACACACACAACCGAAAAGGTGAGAATGACATTTTCTTCGGGGGACTTTCTGGGGACTTCAAGCCCCGGAGACAGCCTCTCAGGTAACTCTATGGGACAGCTCCCGAGAGGTAAGGGAGGAGCCAGGATATACAGGAGCTTTTGCAACACAGACCAGGTAACTGGACCCTCAAAAGATTACTGCTAATTAAAGAAAACCAGGTATCTAAAGTTGAGGAATTTAGTGCTTTTCTGTGTATGGGAAGGTGTAAGAGTCTGGGCTCACTGGAATCATTCCTTTGATGTGCACCTTGGCTGTGCCTTCCCATCCCGAGTCTCCTCAGCGTACACCCTTGGGGGTGGCTGCAGTGGGTGATGGCTTGACAGTGGGCATCCTGCTTCCATCCTGAGTTCCCTCAGGGCTCAACACTGAGGGGGCTGCAATGTGATGGCCTGATGGCTGCAACATTCTTTGTTTACTGATATGGCAGGCAATCGTTTCATTCACACTAGAATGAGACATTGCGAATCACCAGGCTCCAGGTACTCGGTTTTCATGTTCCTGACCAATTTTGAGGCCACCTCATCAACTAGCCAAAGTCGTGGGTGATCATCGCAAGTCAGGGCAGAGAAGAAGGCTGGCTGGACAAGAAGCTGGCGGTTGTCACTGGCCACTGGACCTTCAGACGTGGACTCACCAGGTAGCAATACAAGTCTGTTGGGGCAGAGTGAAGACTTCTGTTGTAAGCTTGCTTTGCCCAGCAATACACAAACCTTAAGGCTCTGGAAACGCTTCGATCATAAAGCACGTCACATACCAAGGTTGTGGTTATTTCTGTGTTTTTGTCTTTAAGTGCAGGACAGCTTTCTCCAAGCAGGTTGCACAGGGGTCTGGTTGAGCCAGGGGGTGTTGCAGAAGCCCAGACTAATTTCCAGTTTTTCCTGAAATATCTGCTCTGTCTCAGTTTAGGGGGACACACAAGGACTTAAGGTCACTGAGACGTCCATCTAGCACAGTCCTCAGACTGGCTGGTGAAAGCGCTTTGTATTAGGCTACTTCTGATGTTCAGAAACGCCAGATGTTCCCTTGGTGGGGGCCAACCCAGGCTCTCCATGGAAAGACAACGATCACACGAAACGGGACAGGGTGGTGCTGGCCACACGCTGTGGTTAGCTGGGGAAATGGATGCTCAGAACAGATTTTAAGACTGAAGACCTGGGGTTGTGAGGCCTCATTCTTTTCTCTTTACTCCACACAGACTGTGTCTCTGTTGTCGGGTGATGGTACTCTCCTCTCCAGGCCTTCGTCCCAATTGTTCACTTTGCTGGAAAATGGTCTTTCCAGTCCTGGTTGCCCAAGATACACTCTTGGTCCATCCAAGTCTGCTCATTCTTCAAGGTTCAACTCACATTCTACCTCTTCTACAAAAGCTTCTTTCCAAACCAGTATTGGATGGTAAAATAAGTGAATGAATGAATGACTGAATGAATGACTGAATGGGCTTTGAGTTTAGCTAGACTCAACTTGGGCAAATTAATTTGAGTGGCAGACTCATCACTATAAAATTCCGGGTCACTGTGAGGATTAGAAGTGCAAAATATGGTGGGTAGTGTAACTTTTATTATTCCAACTATTTACCTGGCTGGAGCTCTTTTCTCATGAATCCCAAAAACACAACAATCAGAACCACATCCTTCAGCCCTTGTACGACTGTGTAACAGTTCAGGAGATCTGGCCTTAGCTCCCGCAGAATCCTCGAGGGCAGTGAGAGGACCCCACATCTCTGCAGCAGAGATTCCGTTATGCTGAGTGTCTCCTTAGGGAATGTTTGCTCTGGGTAGGTACCAGGCTGCTTTTACTTAATTCTCAAAATGTCTCTGAGAAGAAGAGATTTTTTTTTTTTTAACTCCCTGTTTACAGATGTGGAAACCGAGGCCCAGAGTCACTGGTTACTTCCTGGAGGCCACACGCTAGTGAGGAGCCTGTCTGGTCCTGAACTCAAGCCCTCTGTAATGACAGCGAGCGCTCTCCATACAGCAGGTGCTCAAATGCGGATACTGACCAAGCAGCTGGACTGTACTCATACCCAGCTGCAGCCTTCTCTTTGTGGCATCTTCAGCTGCCACCCTCCTTGCTATTGAGAAGTGCTCGCCCATCCCAGCTCTGTTTTCACTCTTGCCATTGCATCGAGCATCGGCACGATGCTGCGCAAGTCTGAGGGCCCAGGCAGTTAGCAGACCACATTTCGTGGGGCCACTAAGTGGGAAGAGTGAGAACAAGGCTGCAGGCAGAACCCCCAGGCAGGTCTGGTGGGGCTGAAAGGGCGCTCAGGAGAGAACATATACTGGAGGCAAGTGACAGATTACCTATTCCTAGAATCAGGCAGAAATATTAATTCCCCTCGGGGTGGAGAAACCAGAAGCAAACACAGCCTCGGTCAGCCCTCGCATGCTAATGGCAGGGGAGTCCTGCTTGATGCTTCTGGAAATGAACCGATAACCTCATAGGGCAAAAGGCAATTACCTTCATTCAGCTCAGGAAATGCCTATTTTTTCGACAAGTGAGTACACTGGGGATTTTTGTCGCTCTGTTGTTCTGCCTCTGCTGGAAAGAATATATAAAAGTCATAGCCAAAGGCAGAACACTTGCCTCGCTGACAAACAGCCTATCGACCATGGCCAATCCTGTTGCTAAACTATTAGAGCTACGACTCGCCAATGCTTTGGCAAATGCCTGCCCTAGATGAAGTGTTCCAAACGCCGCAGCTGTCTGCATCCCTTCCCACCCCTCTGTGGTGTTTAAAGGCCACCTGAAATGCTCTAGACAGAGTACACAATGTGGTTTAATAGACACAACATCTTAAACGGCTGACCTAGATTTATCTACTCCAGGTGCACAGAAATTGGTATCTCACTCCTCCCTCATCATTTCTTTCTCACTTTGAGGTGAAAATACTAAAATCTCACTCTTGTCTTTTCCACCCTAGAGAAGAAAGAATCATCCAGAAAAGGGGGGGGGGGCGGGGGCAGTGATAAAGGTAAAATAAAGAAAGGAAAGGGTCTTTTCTGAGAGCTTGCTGTGTGCATGTCACCCTAATTAAATCCTAATAACCTTCAGGGTGAGAAGTATCCTTATTGCATTATTTTCATTGAGGTGCAATCCACATAGCACAGAATTAAGCACTTTAAAGGGTATAATTCAGTGCATTTAGTATGTCCACAATGCTGGGCAAGCACCCCTCGCTCTAGTTGCAAAACATTGCCATCACCCCTGAGAAGTCACTCCATCGCTCTTAGGCATCGCTGCCATTCCCCTCTCTCCTCGTCACTAAGCTACTTTCTATCTCCATGTATCGGTCCATCCTGCACAGTCATGCAGAAGAAACCGTACACCATGGGAACCTAGGCATATGGCTGCTTCCTTCATTTAGAACAGTTTTTTCAAGGTTCATCCGATTTGCAGCACGTGTAAGTACTTCTTTTATGTTGAATAATACTCCATCGTGTGTTATGTGTGTGTGTGCGTATTATATATGTGCATGTGTGTCAAGATACATATTTCTTATCATCAGATGATACATTGACGTTTAGATTGTTTCTACTTCTTGGCTGTTATGAATGATGTTGCCATAAACATTCATCTATAAGCTTCTGGGAGGACATATGTCTTCTTCTCTCTTGGGTATAGACCTAGGAATAGAACTTTAAGCCTGCTGTAAGATGGGGAAACTGAGGCTGAGAGAAAGCAGGTACCCTGCCCAGGGTCATTCAGCTTGCTATTTGTAGAGCCAGGACTGGGGCCCAGGTTTACCTGGTTCCTGATTTTCCAATCCACCCACTAACCCTAGGGTGTCTTGGGCTAAAAATTCACTGAATGATTATTTTGTAGAATATTGCTAACTTTTCACTTCAACTCAAACACCCTGAGGTCATATGATGAATAACACTAATTTGAACTCGTGGAACCAGTAGTTTCATTTGGCTCATGCTGAGATCAGAGCTTTTTGTTTCCCAGGCAAATCAATAGCAACAGACTTTATCTTGTTAGATCAAATGGAACTTTTATTTGAAAAAGCTCCAATTATGCCCCAATGCAGAGTGTATGTACTCAGAGGGCTTAATGGGATAATAAATGAAATTTTAATTTGATAATTAATAGTAGAAAAGTGTTAGGATAGTTTGGAATTAGGAAGGCTTATGTGTGATTTTTCTTTTTTATTAGCCATTGTTTTAAGGTATAATTATATGTATCTCACCCTATGATTGGGCAGTAACTCAGGGATTAAGAGGTAGAAAATGAGCATATTTCTACTCCTGAGCTTTTTGCAGTAAATTGTGGAAATAACATAAAAAGTAAAATATAATGGCGAGTTGTATACACTGTTAAGAAATGGTGTAATTCTTTGGAAGCCCATTATTCCTGGGTAAGAAAAGGCTGGTCCAACAGTCAACACAATTATTCTGACCATTCATGAGTAAATTTGTAAACTTGTGAGACAGTGAATTCTGGAAGAGTCTGGGTGCTCTGAATGATGTAACAAACAATTTAAAATGTGTGTAATATGAATACATACAATTACAAAGTTATATCCTTCTGCGTGTGAACATACAGCCACGTGCACCCAAACACCCACCAACAGCACGAGCAAGTTCTCAGGCTTCCAACAAAGTAAAGGCACGTGGACCATTATTTTAACACACACCTATTCAACGCTTAAGGGTACCAAGCAATAGAAGTTATAAAGAGTTGAAATAAATGGAATCTCAGACTATGATGCAGGTAGAAATCAAAGCATAAACCTTAGATCTGCTTAGCTAAGGTGAGTTACCAACGACCAGGTAAAATTGCTCTCTGTGTCACCAAATCCCAGGTAACCCTTATCCATATATTTATTAAAACAGCAAACAACTGTTTTTCAAATTAGTGAGAAACGATCTCACTTACTTTCAGTTTTTCAATGAGTATTGGATGCTTACTTCAAAAATAAAAAATTTTTTAAATGGATGGGAACTCTGTTGAGAAGATATCAATTATACGTAGGAGATAATAACAACCTCTTTCTTCTTCCCAGAGGCCAGTGGGAAGAAAGCAGAACTTCCTATGTCAAGTAGACTTCAAGCCAAGAATCAAAGAGCAAAACTAGTAACACCATTAAAGCAAGTAGGACTGTTTGTTGAATGAATGAATGAATGTATGTAAGAAAGAAAGACGCACTATACACAGAATAAAGAAGTAGGTAGAACTTGGACCCTGCAGACCGGGTGAGGGGGGTTTCAATGTGGGTGTCAGGGAGGTGACAGGCATGGATTAGGGAGGACAACAGAGGACACTTCTGGTCATTTGAGACATGCAAAAATGAAAGTGACTGGCAGGGTATGTCCAAAGTCCTAAAAGTTTTAAGAGTTTTTATGTCCAATAATACTATACCTAAGGGTTTTTTTCCCCAATAAAAATAACTCAAAAAATGAAAAAAAATTAAAAGTAGTACTGTTTTAAAAATATAAGTCCCACTGTTATTTAAAATGTTAAGAAGTTAGAAGTAATCAAACAATAATAAATAAACAGTGGAAATAAATTATTAATACATCCTAATTATTTAATATTAATAAATAATAGTAAAGTATTGATACACAAATTATTATCTAACAACATGAAATAAGATAATTATGGTAAGTAAATAAATAAAATCAAGTCTTTGGAAAAGCAGATATGAACTAGTATTAAGTGAAAAAGATCAGTATAAAAAATTTGTAAGTACTATAATGTGTGCTTTTAAATATTTTATTAAGAAGCACAAGAGTTTCAAACAGGGGAGGAAAATGGATTCCTGCTGGAGGAAATGGCACTAAGACCCATGGGTGTGGGATGATGGTGAAGAGGTTGAAAATGAGATTTGACTGAGACAGAGAGTTTCAGTTAATGGTGGGACTGAGGCCACACTCATTTCTGGTTAAGAACTGAGTCAGGGATGAAGTTAACCTGAACTTCCGCAGAGATGCTAATTGCGGTCCTCAGGCCTTTTGTTGTGGGGCGGTGGCAGGGGGGTATGCTCAATTCTCAGCCTCCAAAAGAAGACACCGAGGTCCTAGTGGTTTGGGGACTTGTAATGCACATCCCCATGCAAGGAAGTACAGAAACTCCTGAGTGGCGGTAGGGGGGCTTGGAGTGGGTAATAAACTAAACTCACAGCCTGATTCCAAATGCCTGCAAGTAGAGGCGTTACCAGAAGGTTTTTATATGAAACCACAAAATTCCAGAACAAATTGGTCAACCATTTGCAAGCTGGTGCCGTGGAAAAAATCTCTTTTGCTGAAAATCTGCTGTCGCATCCCCAAGCTCACAGGCTTATGCAGACCAAACCTTGCAGATAAAACCATGAACTGGAGGAACAGAACAGAATTTTCCTGGAACAATCAGGATAACCTGATGAGCCACCCTTGAACAGCAACCAGAGCTACCCTACTGCGGACCTCTCCTCCTTTCCAAAAATCCATCTCAGTCCGCTCCGTGTGAATAAGATGGAGCAGTAAATATGAATTCCCATGATGTCCAGGCAAAACCCATTATACGCTCATGGAAAAGACTACGTCTGTCCCTGACAGATTTAAAACCACTGCAACGTTTTTGGCCCCTGTAGTGTGGGACGTGCCATGTCCCATGTGTTCATAATCCATCTAAATGTTCTCATATAGTTCAACATTTAACTAAAATATTTGTTTCTATAAGAAAACAAGTGAAGGTGGTACTCACAAAGCTGTTAAGATATACCCAACTGAATTTTTAAAGAGCTTTTCAGTTTGAAATAATTTTAGATCTACAGAAGAATTGCAAAAATAGCATAGCTGCCCCTTGGCATCCATGGAGGATTTTTTTTCCAGGACCCCTTGCAGATACCAAAATCCTCGGATGCTCAAGTCCCTTATATAACATAGAACATGGGTCCTCTGTGTCCATGGCTTCCACGTCCGCAGTACAGAGTTGAAACTCTGGATGCAAAACTCTTGGATAAGAAGAGCCTACTGTACAGAGAGTTCCCACATACCCTTTATCCAGCTTACCCTAATGTTAACACCACATTTAACCAGAGTACAATTATTAAAACTAAGAATTAACATTAGTACATTACCATTCACTAAACTTTAGCCTTTACTCAAAATTTGCCAGTTTCCCCACTAATGCCTTTTTTTCTTTCCAGGATCTCATCCAGAATCCCACATTGCATTTAGTCATCCATGTCTCCTTTTTTTTTTTTTTTTTTTTTCCTTTCGCCTTCAATCAGTGACACTTCATCAATCGTTCTTTGTTTTTCATGACCTGAACACTTTTGAAGAGTCTCTCAGTTTGAGTTTGTCTGATGTTTCCAAACGGTTAGACTGAGGTTACAGACTTTGAAGAAAAATAGCTCAAGAGGTGAAGTGCCCTTCTGATCACATCTTAGCTGGGAGCACGTAATATTAACATTATTACTGATGATCACTTAACCTTGATCACTTCTTTAAGATGGTGTCTGCCAAGTTTCTACACAACGTAACTTCACTTTCAGACAGAGTTGCCAGATTTAGCAAATAAAAACACAGGACATCAAATGTGACATCTTTATACCAAAAAAATTTTTTTTTGCTTAAAATTCAAATTTAGTTGGGCATCCTGGATTTTATCTGGCATCCCTACTTTCAGAAATAAATTTCCAATAAAAGCCCTGAATATTTACTGAGCCCCTCACCTTGTCCATGGAGCTCTCCTCACCCCACTTCCCACCAGTATCCCTTGCCCCCAAGACTTCAGTAAAGACAAGAATCCTATTTCCTCCTTAAACCAGGAACCCTCAAACTCTAGTATCCACTAGAATCCCCTGGCAGGCTGGGCCCTACCACCAGAGTTTCTGATTTAGGGAGTCTGGGTGAAGCTCTTGAATGTGCCTTTCTAACAAGTTCCCAGGAGATGCTGATGGTCCAAGGATCGCATTTTAAGGAGCACTGGCATTCACACGGAGGGGAACGTGGGTACCTGTATTTCCTTCATTTTGCCAGAGGATTAAAGATCTACATACCCCGGCATTACAAATCCACCATTACAGCTCATGCACGGTGGGTCCTAACCCAACACATTTTCAACTTATGGATAACACATACATAAGAACAGGAACAAAGAAGAGTCAGGAATCCTTCGACCCCAGCTGGAGATGAGGCTCAGGCCCAGACCTAGGTGGGGAACTACAGTGGGACGGCTGCCCTCGGCTGCAGCCTCTGTTGTTGAGAAGGTTCAAGTTTATCTCCATGAGCAGCTCTCATCTGTGGTCAGCCCTTGCCCACAGTCAGAGCCTCAGACCCCATGGAACTTGTCAGAGAGCCACTCAGAGAGGTTCTGGGGATGTAGGCAAATGATTTCTACCTGAAAACCAGCATGCAGTGTTTCACAGACAGAAACACTACAGATGCTAAGCAGCAAAAGTCAGCTTGTGCTTTTTTTTAAAAAAAAAAAAATTTACTTTGGGCTGGTTTGGGTACTTAACTGATACTTAAGACATGGTTCCACTGTTCTTATAGGAAAAAGCGTGCTTGGACTCCAAACTTTGAAATGCTTCAGCAGAAAACAATGGGTCCTTCGAACAGAGGAGTCTCACCCACTCATACCCTCCCCTCTTGTTACTGGACTGTTTTCAAATGGAAAGCAAGGTCACATTCTTCTGCAACGCTTACCTACCCTTGGCGCTGGTTACCTAACAACGCAGATAGCAGTTGGTTACCTACAGTTTTCTCATTGCTAAGCGAAGCTCTTCCTTGGATAGCAGTTAACTTTTCTAAGTTGAAAAAGCACACTGCCCCTCTTTGAAAAACGGCTGGTCTGTGCATTCTTCTGAAGGTATCTGATCAGGCACTATATACACAGGATCTCATCCATGTTCACCACATTATTGTGAGAAAGGGATTAATGATCCCCTTTCACAGACTGGCTAAGTAACTTACAAAGCAAGTTACAAATCTGAGATCTAGCTTCCATGTTTTAGACATGCCTTTACAATCAATACCCCATTTAATTTTCATTCAACCCAATCCAAGCTTGTCCAAGGGACCTAACTTCAATCTCTTCAACCATCAGGAAGGGCATTTGATATTCTTAACTAGGCACCTATAAACAGTTCTACCAGGAGGCTGGTCATAAAGACAACTTGGGGGTGGATTTCTGTTTACCTCCCAAAAAGATAAAACATTTTTTCCTCATAATACTCCACAAGATACACAATTTTCAAAGGGAAATAAAACACAATCTACACCTAAAACCCCTCATATCCATAGAAAGGGAGTCAAACCTTAGTTTTGTCTCTCATGTGATTTAAGCCCACCACCTGTTATTTGGTAACACTTGGGGACAATGAGGAAACCAGTCTGAGGACAGGCAAAAACCCAGCGTCACGTCCAAGCGTGGACTGGGCAAACTGTTTGTTTCTAAAAGCCACCTTAGAGAAAGAGAGGTCACTCCAAGTGGGTCTCTAGCCTGCTTGGCATTTATACGTGATTGAACCACAGATTTCAGAACAAAGGGAACAGAACGGAACATCACCAACCCTGATACAGAAGGATTCGTGCCGCTCATAACTTCTTCTTGATATTCTCAAGACTTCAGTGACCGTGAGAGTCCCTGGCTTTCACGTTAAGTCGCCTCAAATGTGGGAGCTATTATTACTTATATCCTGGTACCAATTTTCTTTAAAAAGACTGAATGGAATACAAGCAAGCATTTGCATAAATAATCAGATCTCTATCTCCCTTCTTGAGCTTAATCGAAGTGCATCCCTTCTCCTCTGACTATCATGACGTGAGCCCCAGGAGAATGGGGTGCATTCACCTGCCTTACCTCCATCTCTGGCCCTCCCTGCCTCTCTGGGGTTTAGCCCCTTCTGTCTTTTCAGGAGTATGTGACAACAAGAAATCCCATTCTCCTGCCCGGAAACCTGTATGATTATAACCCAGGAACAGTGGAATGAAGGAACTGTGATCCGGAACTGCAGAGGCCCAAGGACAGGGACAAGGATGCTGGGAGAGCTCTGCAGGCCAGCTTGTGACCAGAATGAAGACATCGCAACACACGTCTCACTTTGGGTCCTTCCGCGCCCTCGTCCATTGTAACCACGGGCCTGAAGGAACTCGCAGGCCTCCTTGAGGAAGCCAACTTCATCACCCTTTTGAAGACCCTTCGTTTTAACAAGTGTGGTTATTCCACTGGGGCATTGGGATGTCAAGGGCCAGGAGCTTTAAAAAGGAAAGAAAGAGGAGAAAATCAGGAAGTGGTGTAACAAAGGCCTAATTAGAAGGGAGGAGTATCTCTCTACAGACAGGTCACTGGACGGATGCCAAGGGCTCTCGCCACATAAAGGAAAAGATTGTTATAAAAAGATCTTTAAAAAAAGAAGAAGAAGAAAGAGGCATGGCAGTGGAGACTGCGAGGGGGTGGGGCGGAGAATAGGGAAATGAATAAGAATAATGACTTAAAAGCTTTTTTTTCCCCTTCTGGCTCTCTGCTTCCCTTTCTGCAGATGCTCAGCTGAGCCAGTGCAGCTGGCTCCCTGACAAATGTGGAAAAATCAGCCAATTTGAGCTGGTTGTTAGCAGTCCAAGCACAGAGGCCCAGAGAAATGAGGGGTGGACTCAGGTGTGGCCCCAGATCTTCCGGAGCCTTCGCTGAGAGATTCTTGGCCAGGACGCAGCCTCCAGGCTTTCAGGGTCCCACCAGCGCCCCCTCCACCTCTGGGCTCTAGGTTCTGATAAAGGTGGCATGGAAGAGGGATCATGTCCTCTATGTGTTCCTCCTGCCCCCAACATCCTCCCATAACCGACAAGCTCTCCTTCCTTCAGCCTGGCGGGCTTTCGTCCTGCTGGCTCAGGGAAAAGCCTGCAGCACAAGGACTCTTGTCCTCAGCTGTCTGAGAGCACATCTGTTGGCCCAACTCAAGGCCCCCAGGAAGCGTCTGACGCGCATTCCTTTTCAGATCATTGCATCAAACTGGGGTCTGTGGACACTCTGGCCGAACACCCTGGTGTTTTCCCACAAGACAGCGAACACTGCCCTGGGAGTGTTTCCTAACATCAAAGCGTATGCCACACGTATTTATTTACATATTGTGATGGCCACACACAGCATGAACATGAAAAGAGGAGCGTACCTCTGGCCATTCAGTGCAAGGAAAGCAATTAATACTTAAAACCAAGTCCAAGGTAAAGAGAGTCTTCCTGTAAGAAGGATTCCCTGTTCCTTGTCAAATGGTCCACTTTTCCCGTGATTCTTGTTTACAGATTATTTGATAATTAAATGAAAGGGGCAAAAACTAGGAACTAAGATACTGAAACACACAGAGATGGAAACGTTCCAGGTGTTGCCTTGAGTGGTGGTTACATGAGTGCATACAGTCGTCAAAACTTATTGTAACTGAAAGCTTAAGATCTGTGCATTTCACTGTATGTTAGTTATATCTGCATAAAAATGTGAAATGTTAAGGGTTCACCTTCCAGTAACACTCGCTGTGATCCTACAGTGTACCTCCACCAGCACACTGAAGCGGCTGCTACTGTAAAAATGCACAGGAAAAGCATACATTGTGTCACTTCATCAGTTATCCTTTACAGAATGGAATGCTTTCAAAAGAATTGAAAATAATTCCTACACAATCCTCAAATACATTTCAGGAGCTTGTAATATTCCAGAGTAGCTCAGAAAGATTTTTGGGAGGCAGAGATGATAATGTTACATGTTACACAGGAGGTGATAGTTATTGCTATCCTAACCTGAAAGTAAAATGTTTTAGGCGCTTGACTTGATTGGTTTTCAAAAAGCTTGATGTGGGGAGTACTGGCTGGTAACGTGGAGGGGAGGGCAACAAAACTGGTTTGTCTGAACTATACCACTCTGCAGATGAATGAGAACACTCACTCAATTCAGGAAGAGAATGAAAGAATTTAAGAGATGAAAAGGTACTGGATTACCTGATCTAATTTCCTTATTAAATCAATATACACACCAGTCAGAATGGCCATCATTCAAAAGTCCATAATAATAAATGCTCCAGAGGGCGTAAAGAAAAGGGAACCCCCCACACACACTGTTGATGGGAATGTAGTTTGGTGCAGCCATTATGGAAAACAGAATGGAGATTCCTTTAAAAACTAAACATAGACTTGCCATATGATCCAGCAATCCCACTCCAGGGCATATATCCAGAGAGAACTCTAATTCGAAAAGATACATACACCCCAATGTTTATAGCAGCCCTATATACAATAGCCAAGACATGGAAACAACCTAAATGTCCATCAACAGATGACTGGATAAAGAAGTTGTGGTATATTTCTACGACGGAATACTACTCAGCCGTAAAAAAGAATCAAATAACACCATTTGCAGCAACATGGATGGAGTTGGAGATTGTTATTTTACATGAAGTAAGCTAGAAAGAGAAAGAAAAACACTATAGGATATCACTTATATGTGGAACCTAAGAAAAAAACACAAATGAGCTTATTTACAAAACAGAAACAGACTCACAGACATAGAAAACAAACTGTGGCTGCCAGGGGAGAAAGGGGATGGGAAGCGATAAAATGGGAGTTTGGGATTTGCAGACCTAACTACTATCTATAAAATAGATAAACAAGTTTCTACTGTATAGCACTGGTAACTATATTCAATATCTTGCAGTAACCTATAATGAAAAAGATTATGAAAACAAATATATGTATGTATATGTATGATAAACATTATGCTGTACACCAGAAATTGATACAACATTGTAAACTGACTATAGTTTGATAATTTAAAAAAAATCAACATAAAAATTGAAGCTCAGAGAAGGAAAGCAATTTTCCTGAGAATACACAGCCGTTTTCTCCCCAGCGTCAATTTTCTGGCTCGCAAGTTTGTTTCTCCCAGTTTTTCATTATTCATGTTTTAAATGCCACCCTCTAATAATATTTTAAAGCAAGTATGATATTTACATCTGTCATCAACTTTCAACAAAGTAATATTTTTACTAAGTATTATTTTAAAACATCTTCAGAACAATATTTTTCCCCTGAGAATGGATGCTTCTCAAATAAAGTATGCTTTAAAAAATGAAGATAATCTAGTGTTACACTCAATTACACATGTTTATCTTCTTAGGAAGTACTCATGTATATCTTCTCTGTAATAGTTACAGCGTTTAAAAACTGTAATTCGTGTTTGCTGATGTCTCATTCCTAGAACAGAAGATTCTCAAAGGCAATTTTATCACCGCAAACCCACACTGTCTCCTGTTTGGACCTCAGTGTTTCCTTTGACTTTGCTATAGTGACGGCTGAGTCATCCTTCTCTCTGTAGTTCTAAGAATTGCCAGTGATAAGATAACAGAGCCGTAATCCCATGGAAACCAATTATTATACTAAAAAACAAAACAAAACAATACTCTCGCTCATGCCTTCAACACACTGTTCCAGGCCACAATAGGATGTGGCCGACAGGACGTTTGGATCCCATCAGCCACACTGAAGATGGGGGACTTACTGTCCACATGCAGAACTGAACCCACCTGAGACCCAGAACTCGATGACCAATCACACTAGATACTATATAGTGATAGCACCCCAGAGCAAGAAGAGAGTTTGAGTAATCACGTGTGGTGGCTTTCAAGCAGTTTTTTGTTGTTTTTTTTTTTAAGTAGAATATCTTTTGAAATTAAATCTTCTATGGACCCTTGTCATAGAAAACAAAATTGAGGTACAGCTGTTTGCTGGATAGTTAACAATTCTCATTCTTTGCCAGAAAGATTCATCCTGTTGTTTGTGGCGCCTTAAAATACTGCTGTGGGAGGCCTCCTAGCACACACGTGAACAGGGGGTGGCTTCTAAGTACAGGGACAGGGAGCTTACTGCTGCTAAGGTCCCCCCCACGACAGGCAGCCCTGACTCTCAGAGGGTTTCTTCCCAAGACCCAGCTGAAATCTGTCTCCTGGGAGCTCATATTCGTGGATGTTAGTTTACCTTTAAGGCCAAAAAAAAAAAAAAAAAAAAAAAAAAATCCCCGTTTCACATGGAGAAATCCTTATATATTTGGAAAGAGCAGGTATGTTGTATTTCAGACATGCTCCTCATTATGCGGTAGGATGTAGACACACCTACCTCCCCACACAGGTGTTCAAGCTTAAACCATCTCTGCTCCCCACCCATCCCCCGAGTCTCACAGAGGCTTCCTGTAAGACGGGCAGCCTAGGGGCCCAGCCTTGGAAGGGACCCACGGAGCCTTGGACTGTGCGTGTGGCCAAGAAGGGAAGGAAGGGCTTTTGCTGCTGGGTTCTTGTATTTTTCTGTCAGTGTCAGGGCAGACTCTACCCCTTCTGAATAGACAACCAAGAAAACTGGCTTGTGGCCATTTAGAATTACATCAGATCCTGGGGGCGAGTTCTAAACAGACTTTATACGTTGCAAGAAAATCAAAACAGCTGAATTGCAGACAAGAAAATTAATCTGCCCTCCATCCCTCCTCCAACGGCATTCTAACAGTGAGAACTACTTTGGGGCTGCAAGGAAGACTTCCTGCACAGTAACATGCAATGTTTGGAGCAGACCGACAGCTGGAAAGGCAAACTGTTTTTTAGCGTGAACGTTTTACAGTTCAAATCACTTAACAGATGTAAAATTATAGGATATACTTAGCATTTAGCGGTTTTTTTTATTAGCTAAAGAAGATCTTTTTGGAAAATATATTTGATGTTTAGTCTTTCCTGATGACGACAGCAAGAATTTTTAAAATGTTCATTACACTAAATAAAAATGTTCGTGATACTGAATCATACTTTAATCAGCTTAACACGTGGCTTATACAGGTTTACCTAAGACTCATGGGACACCTTAAGGCACTAAACGCACAGATTTTAAGGTTGAGAACTGACCAGCCAATCAAAGTAAAAGATGAGAGGCACTGAGGCTACAAATGATCTCAGATGCAAAGTGAATAGTCCCTAACTGAAAATGACAATTAATGATGCTGGCAAGAGAAGGTTGAGGTCAAGGGATGCCCAGGGTTCCAGACTCAAAGGCAAGGAAGGTTTGTGCAGGAGAACACTTGGGAAAGCAGCGGGAGGCTGGCACTGCCCCCCAAAGCAGGGGCAGAGTGACAAGAGAGGATTTACGCAGAGGGACAGAGCTGCTGACTAGATAGAGAACTGAGCAGGTGAGGAAAGATGAGTAGAACTGGGGTGGTTCTGACTTTAGCAGAAAAGAAAAAGGGCAACTTGATGACCATCATCATGACTGACTTTTATAAGAGGCTTTTGGGAAACTAAGCAAAAGCAAGTGAAACTCAAGTGGGCCTTCTGGAAGGAAAGCCAGACAAGAGGGGACGGATCAGCTGGGGAGTCAGAAGGCTTGGGTGGACCCACTTGTCCGGAACAAGTGAGGACATCGTGGATAAGCATCTTACCCTCTGCAGGCCTCAGTCTCCTCATGTGCAAGGTACCAAGGTAGCAGCAAATGATTTCTAAGACCCCTCCCAGCTCAAGAGAATCTTTTAATTAAAAATAAACTTAAAAAAAAAAACCTTCTCTCAAATGGGAAGGTTAATAAAGAGTAACACATAGGTGGGTGAGGACACTTCATTTTAAACTTCCTTAAAAAAGAGCAAACGTATGACTCAAGAGTTTCTTAAAGGTTCTCCCAACATCCTGGTTCCAGCCTGCATTGCCACCGACTGGCCGGCCCATCACTACATCAGTCACCGCTGAGACAGAGACAGTACTTCCCAAGCCACGGTCTGTTGGAGATGATGGTTTTAAAAAATGAATTCTAAATCCTTGTGGGAGGGGACGAGGGAGCTACAGAAAAGTCATTAATAACTCAACTTAGAGCTCAGCTTCCCATCTGAGAACAGCAACCGGTTAACAATAGGCTTGCTGTCCGAGGAAGGTCTGGGCTCCATGAGGCGGAGAAAGCACTCAAAGCTGAAATTTTAGAGCCCGGAGAAGGCAAACAGCAGGTATCAGTCATTGTCCTGGGCGAGTCTGCCAGTCACAGATGTAATCTCACAGTGCCCCTGGGAGATGGGCATTACTGAAGATAATTCTTCACGTCCAAAGTGAGCGATCGCACGTTCAGAGAGCTCAAGAAGTCGGCTCCAGTCATGCGGGCAGACTGACACGTCACCCTTTGCTTAAGTATGTGGAGCGCTTACTGTGTTCTAGACACTGTGGGGTACAGTGGGGGGGGGGTAACCGTGGCCTCTCCCCTGACAGAGTTTTCCTTCTTGTGGGGTTAGGGGTGAGCATCTGTGAATACATAAGCTAACGGTGGAGATACATTTTGCAGTGTGAAACATGACACAAATAAAACCAGGGGATATGACAGAGTGTGACTGAGGGGCTCCTTCCATGTGACAAAGGGAAAAATAACTCTTGAAAAGAGGTGACATTTAACCAAGAACAGAATGACACAAAAGACCCAGCCATGCAAGGATCCAGGCAAGAGTCAGATCAAGTGAACAAGAGAAAAGGGCACCGGTTATATAATGGAGACAGCAAATATCAAACAGAATCCAGCCGGAAGAGGCAGCTGATGGGCAGGAGGGGCAGCTGGGAAGCTGACTGCCGACTAATAAGGTCCTCTCTCTGCTGGGCTGTTGAGGTGGGTCAGCTGGTTTCATCCTTGCCCTTTTAATTGAAGCAATGGGAGGGACACAGAAGCCACGATCACGTTACACTGGCACCTGCACCTTCTTCATAAGGAGGAGTTCTTCAGGAAGGTTGGGTACCGCATCTTGGCGCCCCAAAAGGATGAAGCTGATTTCTGCTCCATGTGCCAACCTTAAGTCTCAGCTTTTATCCCCCAGGGAAAGATGCGTCCGCGTGTCGGAACTGTAGCATCTGAGCCCATAAGCCACCTCTAAAGAACATAGAAGCAAGGTAGGAGGGGAGAAAGGGCATCCCACTGTGATCTCAGCTGTATTTCTTCCACATGGCAAGTTTCATTTTGTTTAATGTAACAATAAACTCATTATATTAAGTCAATTCAATAGAAGCAGCAGGGGGATTTCTCCTAATTTAATCTTGGGCTTTGAGGAGCCTTGCTCGGTGCTAAAACAATGCCATGCAGAGAGATTAAAGGGCTTGTATCAAATTGAAAAAATACCTTAGAGTTTCTGGACGCAGCCTACCTGTAATTTAGGAACTAGTCAGCCCACTTCTGACTTTATCCAAAGCATCACCTAGTCAGAGAGCTAATCTCTGCAAGCAAATCATTCCCACAAATGATGCCGCTTTAGGGTTTAAGCTCTGAGAAGTGATCCTTTCATCCTCGGAGCTGATGTTCCAATTTGAAAAGGAGTTATTGGATGCGCCCAGCCAGGGAATATAAATATCTTGTGCTTACCGGTGTCACAAACCTGGTTTTCTGTAAGTCACTCGAAAATACAAGGACGCAGCTAGCTAACATCTATTCCTGCGTATCCATTATGGAAAGTTAGATAGTACGCAGCCTTAAAAAAAATAAAAAAGTTGTTTCTGATTATCTGCCATTGTAAGAAAGAATGTCTACACTTTAAAAAAATTCTCGAGGGATGGAAAACACTGTATAATCTGCTGATCTAGTGATTTGAAATCTGGAGGTTCCAAATTCACACGCATACAATGGCTAGGGACCAGACAATAGTTTTTGTGCCCAGCTGGCAAGAAGAATGAACAAACTCATTAATTAGGGTCCCGTTGATACTGGTATTGAATATATATGAATGCAGGCCCACTCGAGGATTCCAGCTGGGAGATGCAAACTTTTGAAATTCAAAGACAAACTAGATTTATCTTTGTTGCCTTCGCAGGCTGAGCGTGGTCGTCCTGAACTCATGGGCTGGTGTGTATCTGTGAGGCCCACGAATACTTATCGAATCAGGCCAATTTTAAAGTTTATTTCGCAATCCTTTCAACTACAAAATGCAAAACAATACTAGGCATGGGAGGTGAGGGAGACCAGAGGCAGCTTTTAGGAAGACATCATCCTCACTCCAGACAGCTTCTAGAAAAAGAAAGAAATGGCCGAAGGTGAGAAAGGGCATGGATAATAGTTGCAGTTCCCTCCAGCAGTGGCTGACAAGGCCAGACTTTCTGGAAACGAAACAGGGAGCTGGTGGGGGAAGGGCCCAGGCTGCTGTTTGCCCATCTCTCTCTGTCTCCTCTTTCTCATACAGCCTCTCTTTCGATCTCTTTCTTTTTTAAATATTTTTTACTTTTTATTTTTTATTTTGCATTCTCTTTTCTTTTCTAAATATATTTTTACTGAAGTACAGTCAGTTTACAATGTTGTGTCAATTTCTGGTGTACAGCGTCATGTTTCAGTCATCCATAGACATACACAGATTCCTTTTCATATTCTTTTTCATTATAGGTTACTACAAGGTATGGAATATCGTTCCCTGTGCTGTACAGTATAAATTTGTTGTTTATCTATTTTACATATACTAGTCAGTATCTGCAAGTCTCAAACTCCCAATTTATCCCTTCTCACCCCCTTTCCCCCCGGTTACCATAAATTTGTTTTCTATGTTTGTGAGTTTGTTTCTGTTTTGTAAATAAGTTTGTGTCTTTTTTTTTTTTTTAGATTCCACATATAAACAATATCATATGGTATTTTTCTTTCTCTTTCTGACTTACTTCATTTAGAATGATGATCTCCAGGTCCATCCATCCTACTGCAGATCATTTAGTTTTGTTTTTTTTTAATTTAACTACAGCCAGTTAACAATGTTGTGTCAATTTCTGGTGTACAGCGTAATGTTTCAGTCATACGTATACACACATATATTCCTTTTCATAGTCTTTGTCATTATAGATTACACCAAGATATTGAATATACTTTCCTGTGCTGTACTATCAATCTCTCTCTTTTGATGAAACCTTTTCTTGAGGTCAAAATTTTAAAAAAATCTTTTGAGGGAAAAAAACCCCCAAAATCCCAACATGGAGGGTCTGAAGCAACAGGGAGTCCCGTCAGAGCTCTCAGATCCCAGAGTGACGAGAACTCAGACAAGATGAGGTCTCAGCTCTGCAAAGTGAGAAAAATCCTCCTCACCTTGTCAGTTTGCAAACAAGAAGTTTCTTCCAGGTTTAGGATATTTTCGTCTATTATTTAAATTCCCTGTTGTGCATTTGCTTCCTTTATTGACAGCACTTCTTGTCATTGAAAATTATAATTTGCCAGAGAGAAAGGGAGAGAGAGAGAGAGCACGTTTGTGAGCAGGCAGGATGGGGAGGGGGGAGAGAGACACAGAGAGAGGCTAATATCAGAATCCAAACAACACAGCAAGAGGGCGCATCCCATTAATGGATTCTTCTTTATGCTTAAAACGGAGTCTTATTTTCCCATCTAAAAATAAGCCTATGACCTTTTGCATTCTCCAGACCATATGTATTTCTGTAACGTCCAGAGTCCCAAGGTGCATCAGGCAAAGCGAGCGTGGAGGGCTGTCTGGTCCAAGTCCCTGGAGCTGAGAAGTACACCTGCCAGAGAAGCAGCAGCCAAATTCAAGAGAACGAATCCACAGAGATTGGGGTCGGGGGGCGCTCTGAACCCCACTTCCTCTGTCAGTTACTGATTAAACCTCTTAGGTATACACACCAGCGCCAGGAAAAGCAGAACTTTAATTTTATGCCTCCTACGGAAGAGGGATGATAGAGGCTGGGAGTAAATAACACTAAGTGTCATAAAAAGAACAAACACCTGCCTGCATTCTCATTGTCAGATTTTTTTAAGTCCAAAGAAATAAAAAAGAATGTCAAACCTCACTTACAATCAAAGAAATGCAAACTAAAATGTGTTACACTTTTTAAAACTTATCCAATTAGCAAAGATGAAAAAGAAAGATAAGACCAATGTTGGTGAGGGTTTATGCAAACATTCAAGTACCTGTTTAGAGTTGGAATATAAATTAGTAGCATTTTCTGAAGTTAAATTAGGCAACATGTTGGAAATGCCTGAAATGTGTAGATTCCAGAGCAGCAATCCCACTTTAGCAGTCAATCGTATCGGTCCTATGCCATAGGATGTTCATCCCAGCGTTGTTTAGAATAGGAGATTGTTGGAAGCAATCTGAGAGCCCAACAGCGAGACAAGCAGCTTGGTCAGCTGTGTTATATTCAAACAGCGGATGTGATTAAGAATCATGCTTAGAACAGTAATAACAAATGAAATGGGAAAATTTTCAGGAAAGATTGCTAACCAAAGGGGGGGAAATGTCTGAAAGCTGTCTGTCTGTCCATCCATCCACCCACCATGCTGACTGTGTGCTAAATAATCATTTAACTAAGCACCCTTGCATTATCACCTGTAACACAACAACTCCATGAAGGATGTGCTATTGTCGCCTTTCTGGTAAATGGGGACTGGAAATTTCAACTCAGGTGGGGGCTGGACTCAGCCACACAAACTTCCTCTCTGCCTTGACAATGAGTGTGTGTAAGTCTGGGGACATGTGTCCTTCTTCGGGAATACATACCCTCTACAATGTTCATAGTCCTCTCTGAGGGGTAGGCTTACTGCTTTGTGATTTTCTGTGATTTTTCATGATTTCTACAATGAGCATGTATTTCTCTATCAACTAAGGAAAAAGAAAATGAGCTGTTCTTTCGAGATGATATTCTGACTGTGATCATCATTCTCCTTGGGACTCAGGAGGATTCAAGAAGAGGCAGAAAGAAGCTGACGTCTTCCCAGATCCACTCTGGAACCAAGTAGCCACTTCCTGACCATGTGCCCTGGGAAAGGTCACTTAGCTCTCTACTGTAAAGGTACCACGGCATCCCACATATGGTACCTGTTCAATAGATGCTGTTTCCCCTTTCTCTAGCCGTTCTCCTGGAACGCACCAACTCCAGAAGTGGCACCCTCCAAGCTACAGCTACTACATAGTTCAGTTCCCTTAAGGAAAACCATTAACTTAAAATCAAATGGAAATACATTCTGCCTGATTATCAATGCCTGTTAGATTCAACAGGCCTCTCTCACCCCTCCCAAACTCTAGCCTTCTTTGAATTTTAAGGTTATTTCTTTCTCTATTACAGCGGTCTTCAAACTAGGAAATGTATACAAGTGAAGTGTCACAAAAATCCTTCCAAGAAGTACATGGACACAGATAGTTTTCAGGGAATTAACTTCCAGAATCTCCGTGTCCCTAAGATTCTTTCCTAAGTTTGTCTAAGAATGCACCTGTGTTCAAGGGTTCTTTCCAGCATACTCACCTGCCCTCTTACCATCAGCCTTCTCCTACTTTGTGGCAGAAAGACATCACATTCTACCCAGAGCCATGAATAACACTGGAGGGCCAGCCCCCAAAAGGACCAACTTGGTATATGGGTTAAAAGCAAGCCTTCTGTAATCAAGGTGGGTAATAAATCCAGGGTGGGGAGGGCTTTGGGTCTTTTGCAAAGAGACAGCCCATTCAGGCCAAGAGTCAGTGCAGACTACTGATGGGCATGTAAAGCCTTCTTAGAGCCGGGCCACAAGCTCAGGATGCCATCACTTCCATTTCTCAATTTCAATCTCTCTCTTCCTTTCTCTGACAAATATTTATTGAACAATTGCTCCCTCAAATAAAATTTATCCAAAAAATCCTGTCCTCAGAGAGCTACATTTTGGTCAAATTCTATGTTAAAATTTAAATTCAGAAGTGATATCGTTTGTCACTGGCACGCATATTAACATATTGAAAAACACGTTCATTGAAAAATGAAGTCAGACTTTTTCTGACACAAAATAAATCTGACTTGGCTGTTTGATTAAATAATGAGGACAGATAATTAGAGTATATTATCTATGCATTGAATGAACCAAATCTGCAGATCCAAGGTTTGATGAATATGTATTTATAGAATGTGATAGAAAAGCATTTTTACCATAATTATATAAAAATATTGTTTGGCAAGCCAAGGTTTATTGAAATCAGCAACATTTCTCAATTACCAATACTTTCCAAGTAGATCAAGTTAGGCAGCATGTCACTACTGAAAGTGTAATTGTATAAAGAATACAATTTAGCCATTTAATGTCTTGGTTAAGCCTTTCTGATATACTTTTTGGTACATATTGAGTTGAATGGTTAACAAATGCTTTTGGAAGTCAGGTGCCCACTAATTCTTTGCTTTTCACAAAATCAAAGGAAAATCTAACCAGCTTGGAAATGACTAAATATCACTGCTGGTGCAGGTTTGTTTTGGGCTTATACTTCAGAAGTTCAAGGATAGAAACAATGTGGCTCTATCAAAACTCCATCCGGCCCACCACGTAACATGTAGACAACATTTCTCACCAGTTACATCATAAAAACTAAAACCAGGAACGTAACTGATGTTGAACCCTCAGCGATAAATAATATTCATCCCTGGTCGAACGAATTTGAAGTAAAATCTCACCTGTCTCATGAAGAAATGCATTTCCCATAAATTCTTACTCTTTGTGTTTAATAATTATCAAAATGCTTAGTACACTTATGTTGTTTTGATCAACTTTGTACTAAAAATCGTTGTAATAATCAATTTAGAAGACTTTTTATTTCTTAGAGCTTTTTGCTAACAGAACTCCTTAACTTATTTTTACACATTTTTATTTGCAAAGGATTCTAATAGCAGCATCAATAAAAGATTTCTAAGAATAAAAATATGTAGCATTAGGATAAAATTTCACAGGGGAAATAGAAGAGAAACACAAGTCCAAAGAAGAAATGTAAAAGTTTTGACAGTTAAAGAATAGTTTGTTCACATATTAAAAAAAAAAAAAAAGGATGGTGAATATTCACTCAAAATAGTATTTAGATTTCACTGAATGCATTTTGAAAGGCGATCAGTTTAATTTTGAAATGCCAATATGTAAAATTTGCCAGGAATTATATTCTTTGCAACTGTTTAAACTTAGGATGAAAAACTGAATGTCAAATTTTAGACAAGCATGTGAAACTTTCAAAATTCTTTTTTAGGGGGGAAATGCCTGTAAAACAATTGAAATGCACTGTCTACTACATTTCATGGCTATCCTTTTTCCTCTGTGAGACCCAAGAGAATGAACGTTTATTTTACTGGGTTTGAGGGGGCTAAAGAAAATACTTGATTTAGGCCTCTCAAGAGACCTGGCCTCACCCCACCTGCAGCCCCAGGCCAGGTGCTGACAATCTGTCCCGTGAAGCAGGTGCTCAGAGCACAGACAGCAACAAGCATGTGGCAGCTCCGAGGACAAGGGCGACGTCGGACACGGGGTAGCTCCCTGACGGTGAACTACATCTGACTCAAAGAAGGAAAGAAAAACTAAGTTTCCCACCCGTGACTTAAAGCTGTAGTCAAGCAACTTATATTTATTATTTGTGGGAATGGAAGAAATCCTATGGAAAAAATTAACTTGCAGATGGAATTCCCTCTTGTCCATATCTTGACTATTCACCACCTTTTAATGCTTTGTCCTTGACTTTGTTAAGCAAAAATTCCACAACTAAGTACAGTGTTCTTTAGAAAGCTGCATGCATTCACCTACACTCCAACAACCAAAAAGATGTGGAAATAAATGACGTAGAAGAATTACAGGGGTACACATGCTGCCTTTCCTCCTCTCTGCCATCTCTGACCAGGGGCAACTTCAGGAACAAGAAGTCCACCACTCAACTCAATTAGAGAGACAGGGGTGCAGAAAACCAGGTCCCATCACTTACCATCTCACACAAACCCTTAGCCTCTCAGAGCCTTGGTTTTCCTATCTTTAAAGTGGAAAATGGAGTTCAAACAGACACCTTACCCACTACTTGGCGTCACTGCTCTGAGCAGCAAATCTGAGCATGAATCCAAAAGACTATTCTACACCACGACCGACTCATCACTTAAGAGTCTTAAAAGCTTTTCTACGCCAACACTTATGGAAGAACCTTAAGCCAGTGTTCTTCATTCCATTCTCTGTCCTCTTGTCACCTCTGTCCCTATAAACCAGTCTATCTGGATGAAGGGTTGCATGCAGAGAATTGCCACTGATGTCATAAACATACAGGAAAAATTCACACTGCAAGGGCAACTTAAGGCTTACAGCCCTAATTTCACTACAGTGAAAGAAACAGCCACGACTCTGGGAACAGCCCTCTTCTTAAACATCTATGGTTTGGTGCAGATGGATACACCAAGTTGAAAGACGTTTCTACCTTGATTCACCCTTATGACACAGAAAAGAAACACTGGCCAATGAACGTTCACTTTTAAGGTCAAGACTAATCACTGATTTCAAGTCAGATGGATTGTCTTAACAAAGCTGTTAACAACAATGAGAAACAGAAACATCTGACTTGTCCTGACTATGTTTCGATCTCACAAATCTTCAGTTGCAATCCAGGAGCCAAGATCACTCACCACTTCCTTTAATTGATTTCTATACATAATGCCAAGGCTCTCTCTTGAGGGGAAACATTTGAAGCCCTGACATTATTAACCTGGACAATTGACACATAAAAGCATCCTAATTCATTAATTTGGTAATTGACATTCATTACTTTGGACGTGGACTTCAACACTGACAGTCTAGTGTTTATCGGTTAGAAATAAAGACCAACATAGAGCACGTAACTGGGCAAATCTGGCTGCAGCCTGGAAAAAAAAATCAGGTTTTAAAATTCTCTGAACATGAAAATGAAAAACACAAGCAATAACCAGTTGTGTCGCCTCTTAGTCTTTGCCCCCAACTGCACTGCTGTATCTTTAACATATGTTTAACTGCTATTTTTTATTAAAGTCATATTTACGGAGAGGGGAACAAGCTTACCACATATGCTTTGGGTTATATACTAACGGTTCCCTGTCAGATGGTGAGTTAAAAGGAAAAGACACTGGGAGAGAAGAATTCAATTTAAATCTAGCTTATGAAAATCCCTATGCTTGGGGATAGGAAAAGCCTAAGCTTGAGGGAATTTGGGGTAATTTCTGTAGAGAATTTTGCAAAACACACTAGAACCTGAATCTAAGGCTTTCATGGGAGAGGTTCTGTTTCAAGTAGAGTCGTCGTGAGCGCCATTCCAAAGGTCCTTGAAGTACTGAAATTACCCCCTTAGGTGTCCATCTATAAGGTGGCACACATCCTAGACCACAGTCCTAGCTTATATGGTTCTGGTGAAAATGAGTGACCCGGAAATATGAGCACCGAGTTGCAAGGGAGTGCTGGGTAACGCTGGGTAACGCAGTAAAATGGTCCATGACTTTTCCGACCTTGAGGATTGTTGGGTGGGAACATCCCAAAGAACTGACTCCTTGAGATGCTTCCTTCCCATCCTGCTTCCATCACGAGCCTGGCTCCCTCAGTTCCGTTCCGCTATCATTCCAAGGCACTGACTTCGATTCCATTCATCTCTCTTGATTAAGCCAAGCACCTTCACCCCCATCATGTCACTTCAACACTCTTTAAGGCTTGTATAATGATTCCCACATGATTTAAAAGCAATTTGATGAAGGTCAACTGACAAGCCAAAGGTCATGCAGGCAAGGAAGGGGCAGAGCTGGGAAGTGAATGCAGGTCCTCAAATCCAGGATTCCTTCCTGGTTTCTCCCTCGGCTGCCCACGCATCTGGCCTCTTACCCTTTCTTTCCTCTCTCCATTTTCTATTTCTTTCCTTCTCCTCCCACTGTATCTTTCACATCCTCTTTCTTTATTGCTTTCTTTATAAGCATCCATTATTGCATTACTCAATCCATTTCTTTCCCTTTGTACAGGGATTAAAGTTCCAGAATCCTAAGAGAAGAATGGCAATTTGAGAAGAAATTCTAATAATGATAATTATGATGATGTCCTAAAATCAATGATGTTAAGACTAATAATACAATGTTTTGCATTGGTTGCTTATTTTTAATGGATAAACCTTTCCTACTTTAAGTATGTTCGAATAGTGGTTTAAAACAAAAACTGCAATCTAAAGAAAAAACAGAAGTGGCATTCCTTTCTATTTTCTCAAGGGAGATACTGGGAAAATACTCTTATTGAAAGTGTATCTGCAAAAACATTCCCATACACGCCAAAAAAAAAAAAAAAAAAAAGAAAAAAAAAAAGAAAAAGAAAAAGAAAAAAGTTAGAAAAAAGAATCAGCTCCTTGACACTTATAAAGTAGACTGAATTACCCCAGCCATTGCTGGGTACATGGCATTTCTAGGGTCACTTGAGCTGTTCTGATTTATGAGGGTTTAACCCCAAGCAAGGTAGTTTAACCAAGCTTGCTCTAAGTGCCCACTTAAGGATTCTTTCAGCAAACAAGAGGAAACATTCTTCAGCTACGGTTTATAAGCCTTGCCAGGCATGATGCATTAACTTCCAGAGAATGTGCCCTCTGTTTTCTCCACAGCTCGCCTCAATTTACATCTCTATCAAAGCAACAGAAAAAGCTGGAAGACCACCTGGTCCAGCCAACTGCGTAGAGAACTTCGGTAGGCAGTCCAAGGTTCTCAGTGGTGTAGAGCTTCCAGTCCCCAGTGAAGGATTACAGAAAGTGTGACTCTGATGTGCCACCTCCACCAGAATTACTGTGAACCTCTGTGCCTTAGTTTCCCTACCTCTAAAATGGACATAGTAACAGTACCTATCTCACAGGACTGTTTGGAGGATTAAATGAATGCACTCAAGCACAGCACTTAGAGCATGTGCTAGAAGATGGTATTGAGTGCCCCATGAGTTCAGCGGGTAATATGAATGCTTTCCCCATCTAGTCATATAGGACACCCACAGTGGTACAATAACTTCCGCTGACAACCTTCCTCCCCAGCCCGAATCCCATAAAGATTAACGTGTCCTGCTGCCTTATTCCCTCAGTCCTGCCCTTCGCTAGCTCAGGTTCAGTGCCAACATGATCACCAGACAAAGGAATTTATAAGCCACCTAATGTATTTCCTCTCCCAAGTACAGGAATGCTGTGATTCAAAGGAAATTCACATGTCTCGGGAAGATACTCAAGTAATTGCTTTAATAATGGAAATTTCAGGTAAGCCAGAAAATGGTTTTTGACCAGATCCTGCTTCTCAAGTGCCTGATAAAAACTATTTCACTACGCCAGGTAGTCATCTAACATCCTGATCAGTCTGCTCCAAATTTTAATCACCATCACAGGCAAAGAGTATCTTGGGATAATAAACTTCTCTGAGGTCGTTCTCGGGACACGTCTTCAATTTAGAGCTTTGAGGGCCAAACAATGAATTAAGGAAACTGAGTTCTCTTTTCAAGACCATTGTTTATTCACTGAGTTGTGTTGCACAAGTCACATGACTTCTGTGAGCCTCTATTTCCCCATCTGTATCATGGGAACAATAATACATACTCACAGCACTGCAGCTTAAGTCAACTCCAGCCTGCCACCTCTTTTTATAAATAAAGTTTTACTGGCTCACAGTCATGCCCATTTGTTTAGGAACTTGCCGAGGGCTGCTTGCCTGTGCTGCTAACAGCAGAGTCGACTAGTTGTGACAGAGATCGTACGGTCTGCAAAGCCAAACATATTTAACCATCTGACCCTTTACAGAAAAAGTCTGCTGAATCCTGCTCTGGAAGACTGCTGTGAGAAACCAGTAAAACGCAGATCTGGAAGTGCTTTGTAAACTGCAATATTTATGCAAAATGTAAATCTTTATTACTGCCTGTTCAGTGTTTATAGGCAATTACTGTGCCACTCAGCCCGTGGCTGCATTCTTCCTAGCTAAGCCATCCCAGCCACCTCGCGTCTTTTCCTATTAGGTCAGGTTTCAGTTTCCTCCACTGCCTTGGTGGCTGGGTGGGGTTATTTTTGGACTTGCTCCAGTTTTTCCTGTTCATTTTTCTTTTAAATTGTAATTAATGTATAGCATACTGGCAAGGTTATTAACTGGTTCTCAAGTGAAATCCAAGTTAATACAGCCAAGAACTGGGCTGGCTTTTTAAATAACAGCTCTGTAAGGAGGTGCTTCCTGGTCAAGTTAGAAAGAGCACGGTTCAAAACCCGCGAACTCATCCACAACTGTGCACGCTTGAGCCAATGAGTTAGCCTCTCTCAGCCTTGGCTTCCACACTGAGAAAATGAGGGAGGAAATTAATATGGAGCCTGGAGAGTCATGGTAGAGATGACAATAGTCTGTGAATAAGCTGACTCCCGCAGAACGCCCCACACATGGTAGGTTCTAGGACAAAGCTATGGATGCCTTCCTCACATGGCTGACTTCTCTTCCACAACAGGGCTCGCACAATGTTAAATCTGTGAGTCCATTTACTGGATCTGAGTATCCTACCTTACATTTGTCCCTACTGAACTTCAACTTGCGTTTGATTTATTGAGGTCACTTTGACTTCTCTTGCTTTCTTCCGAAGAGTGAGAATTTCTGCCTTTCTGAATTTGTATTCTGTGGGTCTTATTTCCACAAAGGATCAAAGAACAAGCAAGAACACAGGTTAACTAGGGTTATGAGGACAGCTAAGGCAAAATTAAGTGTAGGTTTGGGTCCAATTATTCGAAACCCAATACAAAAAAATATTTTGGCCGTAACTATCTAAGCTTTAAGAAGAGAAATACGTTTTCCTTTCAATTTTTCACTTCACAGGGCTAACACAGGCCAGACCAAACGGGCAGAAAGACAAACGGGCAGAAAGACAAACAGGTGGTCAGAATTAACAGTGAGACTGGGGAAGAAAGAATGGGAAACATGCGACTTTTCTCCCCAGAAAGCTCTCACCAGTATTTAAATGCTATGGCCTTTCCAAGGTTTGTTTTGCGATTGTTTTAATCTGAGGCATTTTATCTACTAAAACCTTAATTTTTCTGCTCCATTTTCTGCCTTCTCCTCCAGCATCTTTGATTCTCAGCATTTACAGCCAGCACCAGATCTCCCCACTAGCCGGGAGCTTGTTAAACTACCGCAAAATAGGATATAAGCACCTCATTAATTACCATCATCAAGAGAATTAGCGTGCCTATTGATAAATATTACAGTTGCAAATTCTATCTCTCAAGAATGCATTTGCCATGCACAGGTACTGGATGCTTTCCTGCCTGAGACAGATCTCAATCACAGAAGACAAGGAAAGCCCTGGAGGCAGATTCCATTTTAATCCGAGGATTTGGGGAGGGGACTTGCCTGCCAACTAAGGATTAGTTTAGTTTTTTATTTTTTTCCCCCTTAGAGTCTTGAGACTTTGAAAACCAGCTGAAAACGCATAAGAAAATGTAAAATGCCTAAATCAGCATTGTGGGAATCATTTAAAATGTATTGACAAAGCCACTCAGTTAAATTGATATGAATTCACGATCTTTTAAGTAAAGAAAAATGAGTAACATTGAAATGCACAGGAAAATGTCTGGAAGAAAGGCTTTTTGCTCAACTGCCATTCCTAATTTCTCTAATAATAACAATAATGGTTGTACTAACTAATACTTACTGAATAGTTATTATGGACAAGATACAACAGTGGGAACTTCATATGCTCTTCTGTTGCCCCCACAACTCCAGGAGGTGCGTGCTGTCACTATTCCCATTTTACTCACCAGAAGTGAGGCTTAAAGAGGTTGAAAAACTTGCTGTTGATCACAATGTTTAGCTTTTTAAAATCAGCCACATACATGGGAAAAGACTGAACAATTCTGAGAACGTGCTCTGAATGATACAAAGTAATTATACACCTATAACAGAGCCATTGCAGGCTCAGGCTGCATTATTTGAATGAAAGGGTACAGGACAAGAGAGGTGATGCGTTGCCTGACTCAGACCTCAGCATCCATTGGGGGCGGGGCTGGGGGGGGGAGTCTGTGTTCAGTATAGCTAACACAGTTACATGGGATACGGATAAACCAGGGGGAGAGTAGATGAGATGGTGAGGAGGACTCGAGTCATGACACCTGAGAAATGACTGCAGGAACTAGCTGGGGTAGCCCGGAAACAGAAGCGGACCAGACTCCGCGAGCCTTCTCATCTCTCAGTCTTCTCATCTCTCAGGTGGCACTAATATGGTACTTTAACTCACAGGATTCTTGAGAGAATCAGATGAGATAATATGAGTAATATAAATAAGTAAACATTAAAATCACTGCAGAAAACTGGGCTCCCAGGGTGAGCAGTGTCACTCCAACAAAGGCTTCCATGGTCCCGAAGGTGTGGGAAATGCCAGCTTAAAGAATATTAAGCAAGATTTCCACTCTAGGCATTGTGGCTCTCTAAGAAGAGGGAGAAGTCTGTAAAGATTTGCAGATACGTTTGGTTAGAGCCATTTTCAAAGCACATTCTCGGGAAAGAGTGTGTTCTGCAGGACAAGGTTTGGGTCCCAAGGCCACAGAAGAGCCTGCGCGTCACAGACTGTGCCCACCATCCCCTGATACTGACAAGCCGCACTCCAGAGAGTCTGCCCGGAGGTGCTGGGACCCATACGAGGGAAAGAAAAGCCTGGTGTGACAAATCTGGGAGGTGCGCCATTGAGCGGGGATGTGCCTGGTGGCACAGACCTAAGTCAAGAAGCAGCTCCTCCTGAGGAAACTGGCGGAACAGTCCCCTGGTAAAAGCTCTTTTTTAGAGTCAAATGGCCCAGATAAACCTGACATTCATTAAATGAGACCTGAAAATAAGATTGCCCCATATAGACTCATCTAAATACATATGAATGAATAAAGCAATGAATGAACACTTTTATTTCAAGGTGCTCTCCTCTCTTCTAAAACATAAAAATTACACCATTATTATCACCAATGATTATCACCATTGATAAAATTATAAACAGTTTTGAAAACAATTTTGATCGAGCCTTTCTCTCCTCTCCCTAGTTGAGTAGATTGCAGACTTCAGACTTCTGATTCCTATGTCCTTATTTGTTGGCTTAACCTCAATGGCTCCGTTGGAATGTGTCACACAAACAAGTCGCAAATGACAGAGATGAGACAGAATCCAGGACAGGCTTTGTGTAGACATGGATTTTCACATGCTTATTCAAAATATTTGCTGTCAACGGTACTTGCTTATAGTGATTGTTTCATACAGCATGGCTAACTTTTTTATGTAAATGAAATGCAAATGTATGCAATGTTATCTTTAATGCAGATGTAGCAGAAAGTATTAAGATATGCTGAGAGCCTAATTAGGTCCTACATCAAAAACTATACATAAACTTGACTCCAGTGTCTCAAGAACACAAATTGAGTGTAGAAATCCCAGTTTGCAAGCTTAAAAAAAAGATGTACATATATATTTTAAACCACAGTTCTTTTTCTTCTCTCTTCTCTAAGACGGAGCACTTAAAAGGATGATCTTGGACAGATATTTCCGCTTGGGAGAGGGGGTGTGGAGTGGGTGGGAAATGAACAAGTTTCTTTCTAGCAAAAACCAGGAAGCAAAAAAAGAAAAGCAACTGCACCCCCCCGCCCCGCCGCCGCCAAAGGCAAAACAAAGCTGTCTTGTGCTTTCTGTGTTCGTATTAAAAATGATGACTTGCCAGAAAAGTGTATTTTTTGCATTTATTTCCATTTCTAACCTTCCCAGACACAAACACATGTGCATTCCTCCCTAATTGCTGCTATGGTAAAACCTTATAAATTCCAGTTCCACTGATTCTCCGTGTTGATCATGCCAACAGGAGTGGGGCAGAAGTTTACCTAAGGGGTGAGAGGGCTGACAAAGCAAATAAACATCCTGACAAATACTGAAGCTTGCACACTCAACTTACATAATGGAACAAGCCCTCCCCGAGCCTTCAGAGACACTGTGTACATAGACAATAGGTAAAACTGTTCAACTTCCATTTCTATTTATTACAATAGAGCCCCGCAAAAAAAAACCCACTCTCCTATACTTTGTTAACCCATTATGGTTCACTGTGCATAGCAGAAAAGTGATAAAACTGAATGTCTTTAAAACTGTCTATAATTGAGGCTGGTCACTACATCTGAGGGGCCCTGCCTTCCGATTCCTCAGCTGAGTGTAGTGGGCTTAACGTCATGGGTTCGTGGGGCCACTGTGTTTTGAATTTTTTTTTCAATCAACACCACAGTTATATCATCTATTAAAACTAATTATATCGATTTAAATACTGTTTTGTTTTGACTGTAACGTGCCCGATGGACTTGGATGGCTCAGAGGCCACGAGCAGCAGTGGGCTTATTTTGTCTTACATTTTAAGGGGCTCTCCTCCTCCCATCCCAGGGTTGCTTTAGGAATCAAAAGAAGGGGAAAGGGATGCCAAAACAGTTGGAAAAAGAACCCAAAGTACTTCATACACGTAAGATGTCACAGCTCCAAATTGTGAGGGTGTGTGTGTGTGTCTAGTGAAGAAAGCAGCTTCCATGTGTCACTTGTATACACATGTATGTATTTGCATTTACAACTATTTGCTCATCTTCACGCATATGTATACTGAGCTCATGCCATACACGTGTATGCACAGAGCCACCCACGGGTAAGTGCAGATGCACATACAAATGTGCCAACCTCAAAGCAAAGATACATTTATAATACACATGAGCATGTGTATACGATGATGTATACATTACATACAAGTGTGCTCACGAGTGCATATATATGCCAATACGTGCCAATGCACACATCACACGTGCATGTATCTGAGCCGATTAACCTGTGCCCTTCCCAACAGACGGTACCCGAAATGGCCCCGGACTAAATCCAGACCTCTGTGTCCAGGCTGAAGGGCTTAAAGCAAGCAGAGCTTACCCAGCTCTATTCCCCTCTGAGTTTTCTTCCATCTTATCTAATACACCCTCTGAAAGGAAAGATCTTTTTTAGTGCTGCTAAGATCCCCAAATGCTCTTAACATCTCCAAAGCTCTCTAATACAAAAGGACCCAGTCACTGCGAGGCACGAGAATTGCACTGGCTTCGCGGCTCCACAGAACATGCCCAGCGGAATACATTACACACGGCTCCAGCACAGCTCTTCTGAAATTGATATTGCCGGCGTCACTCGCCCCAAATCGCTAGCATTGTCATGATAACCCCATTTGTTCTCAGGCGGTGCTTCCCACATTTTAAAGTGACAGATGTTTCCCCATGTCCGTCCTTCATCGTGCCCTTTCATGAAAAAAGGAAAAACATTTTCCCCTGGGTTTCTCCTCCATTTTGAGCAGTAATTCCTGGTGGCTGTTTGTCAGTCAGTTATCAAGTATATATAGTCAGCACCACCATCTATTAACAATCTGTGGGATTTTAAGAGACAAGACTTATACTCCAAACGGTAAGGGGCCAACGAAGATTCAGTCTTAGTGCTGAACAGTACGGTTCAAACGTTACCCGTTACAGATGCTTAGAAGACAAAGGCGTTGTTCTGGGCGGGAGGGGTGTGGAATAGCTGGCAATGGAGCAATCGTGGCGTCCTGCCCCACACCCGTCTTTTCCAGAGCTAGTCTCAAAAGAACCAAACCATCCTGCTACTTCAGTCCCTCACCATCCCCTCCTTAACCTTGTGCATCTTCCTTCACCGCTTCTCCACCCCACGGAAGATGGTCTGCCCTCCTGATGATCCCAGTGGCATCCTCACCGCCTTCTCCAATAGCCTGTCCATCACTCCGCGCCTTCAGCCTCTCCTTACACCTCCACAGGTGCAGGTCCTACGCCCCCATGTCCAGCCTACTGACCTCTGGCCGCCTCACCTTCCCTTATGTCCATCACCACCCCTCGTATGGCATTAACCATCACAGAAATGGCCAACTTCCCTCAGGAGCTCCAGATCCACATTTCCAAGGTCCTGCTGGACGTGACCACAGAATGTCCCCCTGTAAAGTAGCAGTGAAACCAGCCCCAAAAGCTACCTCTTCCCTCCAAACCCCTTTGGGGCTGCCACTCGCCGAGACTGCGAGTGGGAAATGCCACGTCAGGTCTTCTGGGTCCTCCCTTCTTGCAGCTCCCACGTTAGGTCAGCTGGCAGGCATCACCTCCACAGAGCTCCTCTCCCGTGTCACTTACATCGGGGCCTCTCCCAGACTCACGTTCACACCTTCCCACCTGCAGCCCAGGACACAGGAGCCCTCTGTCTCAGGCGTGAGCATCGTGCCAGTGGGGACCACACACCGCGGACAAAGACGAGCTGGAATCCCAGTTCCCAATGGCTGCCTCTTCACAAAGGAGCTTCAGACATCAATTCACTTCCTTTCAGGCTCAATTTTCCCACCTTTAAAATCTGAATTTTCAGCTCCTTTCTTAACGGCTTACTGAAAATAACGAGGTCTGGCCGCTGTGACCACCGCAAAGGTCTCCTTCCTTCAAACCCAGTGTTTCCAAAACCTTCACCCTTACGAGATTCTGACGCAGAATGTCAACAGAAGTCCCCTCGAATCTGCATTCTGAAAAGCTCCTCGGGCATCTTGGTGCACAATTAAATTTTGGACTCTGTTCCAACCCATCATAGCCCGTGGAGCCAGAATCACCTTCCTAAAGTGTAACACAATTCCTATTACTCACAAGCTAAGAAACCTTCGAGGGCTCTCGGTAATTTTCTGAGGACATCCCCCCCGCCCTGCCCCCTGCACCTTCTCCACCTCCTCAAATGGTAATCCTTGTGCCAAATTAGGTTATTTCTTGTGCCTTGTCAATTATGATGAGCTTAGTTATAAGTATCAGAAACCCAAAGGACAGTGGCCTTAACAAATAAGCATTTACTTTTCTCCACAGGACAAAGTCTAGAGGCAGAAGGCTTTGTGCCTTCTGTCAGAGGCTGCGCAAGGTCAAAGCTCCAGAGCTGGTAATTCCCGCGGTCTTCCCCTCGAGGGGAAGAGATGACAGCAGCAGCTCCAAGCTGCATCAAGTCCACACCGACGGTCCAGGGCACGGAGCCGGACAGGCCCGCGCAGGCCGACTCCTCAAGGTCCCCTCTCTGGCTTCATTGGGCGTGAGTGAGTCCTGAGGCTGCAAAGGAGGCTGGGAAAGTGATTTCTATTGTTTAGTCTCTACAGTTGCGGGGGTTGGGGGGGCTGGCAAGGGAGAAAGAGTTTGAGAATGGCTTTGAACAGCCCACCGTTAGAGTTCCCTAAATGCACTCTAGATGTCACTGCCTCAACTTATAAACCCTTCCTTCCCGAATTCATCTATTACAGTAGTTGTAGCTAATGGTTAGTAGGCACCTGCTTCGGGCCAGGCAGTGCTTCAAAGCCTTTAAGGGTATAGCTCTGAATTTTCACAATAACCTAAGGTTATTAACACACTCATCTCACTAGCGAGGATACTGAGGAAGAGAGGCATTTAAAACAGGCAGGCTGACTCCAGACCCTAACTGCCTTGCAAGGAACAGCTTAAGCACAACCTTCTCCAGCAAAAGTACCTTGCAGGCAATCCTGCTGACCAGATGCACCCTTTCCTTCCTTAAACCCTGGAATGTACCTCTCCTATGGCTGGGGCAATGACATTGCCCAAGGTAGGGCATGTCTGAGAGTCAAAGGAAGCACGATTAACAGTTACACCAGGAAGTCACACTGTTCTGGGCAAACCAGGATGTGCAAACAGCCTCCCTGGGGTTTCAACCTCCAGCAGAGGGCCTGTCACATTTTACTTGAGAAATGGGGTTGTGCGGGCAGGGACTAGATGTGAATGGTGTGTACACCCCCCTGGTATGTTTCATGTGATGCTCTGCTCAGAGAAAGTGCCCTCAGCCAATTAACCAAGCGCTGACCTGATGGAACTGTGGAAGGTGGGTAGGATTTGCTTCAGCAAAGGGCCATGGGGTGGCAGCTGTGCGGTGGGTGAGGGATCAGCTCTATAGTCAGATTGCCTGTATTCAGGTACCAGGTCAACAGCTCGTGCGATGTATGACGTGGGGTAAATTACGTCACCAGTGCAGTGCCTCCATTTCTGTATCTATAAAATCACTATGACAAAGGCACTTACCCTGTAGGGTGGCTGGAACCACGGCAGCGTGAGCTAATGCATATAAAGGGCCTGACACAAAAACGCTAAAAAATTTTGGTAAGCATTAATTAATGCACACACATTAATTTGTGCAAACAAATGCATTTCAGTAGACATGTGAGTGGCAATTGTGTCACATGTTAAATGTCACAGGAGGATACGTTTGGATCAGATATGTGGCCACTAGGCTTGACGTGAAGGGCAGTATGACTTTTCCCAGCGCTTTTAGGAAAAATGCTCCGATGTCAGAGCGCCATCTCTGGTTTGGTGCCAGTACCGTCAGTGGTGCCCACACAGACACATCACGTTAACGCGACATCTGCTACAGACAGCAAGACACACACACAACGCACGTCAGGCACTCCATGTCACAAGGCCTTAAAAGTGAACCGAACAAAAGCCACAATAAAATGGGTGGGTCCAGCACTAAGAATTGGTACGTGGGGTCTAGTTCAGAGCCCTGCCTTGATGAGTAAAACACCTTTCTGTAACTTTGTGCCTTCTTATTTCAAAGCTGGGTAATAGCTTACAACCCCTAAGACACATCATAGCAAAGATCAATCTGAATGAAGCGAAATGGTTAACTGAGGATTAACCGGTCCATTCCTTTCTAAGCCATATATGTGGTTTGGCTGTCTAGACAGGGTAGGAGAAAATGGTTGGTTGAACCTAAGCCGAAGTTTGCAGTCTGTCTTTGGTCCTCTGGGAAGAGATGCAGGAAGGCAGGAGTATTCCTGGTGGTGACCAGCGTTTCAAAATGACAGAACGAGGCGCTCAGCTTCCACAGAGCCATGAAGAAACGGGGCGACCTCAGGATCAGCAATGAACCTTTAAGATGGCAAACCTGCTGTGGATGGCCCGGAGTTCTTCCAGTTAAGAGCTCTGGATACCCTTGGAGTGAGCTAAACGTTAAAACAAGCAATCTATAAAAGATGCAGTTTTATTTATCATCATGACAAACCTGACTCCTTCCCATTCATGATTTTACATGGGATGGGAAATCTAATCACACCTGTCATCTTCCTCAGGAGGCAGCTCCCAGAGGCTTGAGGGAAAAACCAAAGTAGCCAAGGTGAATACACCGATGTACACAACCATGGTGCCCTGCTAGCAACATTTCTCAAGCACGGTTCGAGGCCCAGTCACACTGCACTGGTACATGTGACAACACCACCATAGCAGGGGCACCAGCAAATTTGAGGGGAAAAAACTTTATATTCTGAAAAAAAAAAATCATTCAAGCAGCATTTATCTTGGGAAAAAGCAGACGTGTGCACAATCTCCTGATATTTCTGGTTTAACTTTTTGCTTTCTTTTATTTATTATTATCATTATTTTTTGCATTATAAGCTTTGACCTTAGCACCTTTTTGGTGTTTTATGATCTCCAAAGTTTTGGTCCAGGCCCAGGTCACACAAGCTCATGATTCCAGCAGCTAGGACTCAGGCTCGAGTCTCCGTGACGCCAGAGCCTCATCACGTATAGAATGACGAGCCTACATCATGCTGCAGACACTCCAGAACATTCTAATCACTTCCTCAGCAAAGCACCGCACAGCAGCATGAGAACTGATTTTTTTCTCAGATTTCTCAAATTATAAGGCATCTCCATATGTCAGACTGTCTATCACTGAACCCTGTGGAAATGTGACTCCTGCGAGACCTTCAAGCTCCCAGAGAGCCACTCATCCCCTGGAAGGGCAGCTGGGCTGAATTCCCAGGCCCCAGGCGATCTGTAATAACACAATTCAGGAACATCTCCTCTGACGCAGCGGGGCAAGCCCTGTTCATTTCGGAAAGCTATGGTCCCTGAGTCATACTCTTGGAACTTCCCAACTTCTAGAGACAAAAATTTGGCTCAGACCGTCTTTGTGACAAGATGGGATCCTTGTATCCAAAGGATGGGACAGATAATGGAGACCACAGGACATCCTGGAGCTACGGACGAGAAGACACAAGCTTATAAAAAGTCCCTGGGCTGAACATTTAAATTCAAAAGGGCCACCAGAGACAGTTTACAAGCAGAGAAATCTGGTCCAGTGCAAATTAAGCTCATCAAGGTAAAGGATTAGTGCAGAAAAATTAAACAAATGGATGAAGAAAAAAGGGTGGGGAAAAAACTCTCCCTGCTGCCATTCACCAAATGAGTGTCGGCAACCCTGGAAGAGGTTGCCTTTTACCAAATGAGCGTCAGCTACGCTGGATGGGATTGGCTTTGTGCACGGAATTTGCCATGGCCACATTCCTTCAGGCCCCACAGTAATGTTCCTCGCCGTGTATTTGAATTAACCAGACCCAGAGGATAAAACTTTCAAATTAAACACATTCCTAAAGGATTTCAGGCTCATTGTGTATGCACCAAGGAAACATAACATCCTAAAAATAATACATACACAGAGAGAAGCACATTTTCCACGAACATTAAAGTGGAATATGAATTATGACCCAGCTCATGGGAATAGACATCTGATTACATGCAAAATGGAGCTTTTGTAAATAACATCAGTCCTCGTGAGCTACCACAATTATTATCAACCATTTAATTTTACTCTCTGGCAACTCATCCATCATGGTTACAAGTGTCCACTTTTGTTTTTCCCCTTCTGATTCATGAGGCTCCCCGAATTTTATAAAGTTTACCGTGACAGCTATGTCAGTTCCTAACCCAGCAGCGAAGGAGTTTACGAGATTATTAGATTCACCAAAGCATGTGCTGCACTGTATATCTGCTATTTCGGGATGCGTTCTGCTGGCAAATTGCTGGAAGCAGCACAATTACAACGGTAGCCTTTCTGTTCGCTCTTTATACAAAGGAATCATGAAAATGTGTTTAAAGTTTCGGTACTGGGATATTTAAGACCAAAGTGACTCCCAAGGAAATGAAATATACTTCATCTCGCTGTTTCCCTCGCCCCCAGTATTTGACACTGTTCCACGAAATACCATCCGCGACTCCAGTTGGTCAATGTCATATTTAATACGCTTGCCTCGTAAATAGTGAAATAAGCCACTTGCTGGCTGCACAAATTCTATTTCACGACTAAGTAATGAGAAATGTTTATCAATAGAATTAAAATTTTTCCAGTTGGCCTCCAAACTTGTCCTTAGTCTATTTCTGTTTTAAACTCTTGACAACCAGACACAGGAAGTACATACGGCCAATGACCTTGTGTCCCTGTAGGAATGGCTAGTGGGACATCTGAGCAAAGCCATCCTTCAGCACCTAATAGAGACTTGACCTCACAAAATACACTGAATTTCCTTCCTCTCCCTTAAAATTACATTTAAGTAAGAGATCAGGATTTTCACTGGCTCCCAGAGGCCTTTGAGTTTTAACTGCATAAGAAGTAAGCTTCGAAAGACTTCGGTAGGGGAGGGTAGAGCTCAGTGGCGGAGTGCATTCTTACAGCGCCCATGAGGTTCTGCGGTTTAAAAAAAAAAAAAGTTTTAGCCTGCAAAAACTGTTGCCAAATTTCCCCACGCAGCTTCAACGGCATTTGTCACAGTAAGCGAGCTGTATTTGGTCAAATTATAAAAGCTTTGTATTTGTGTGTTCTCTATTGGAATATGAGCCCATTGTGGGCAAAGGACCATGACGATCATACTCATTTCTGAGCTGGAATAGTGTTAGCTGAATTGATATTCACTGAAAGGAAAGAGAAGAATATTTAAGATGAGACTGCAAATGTCTATTTCTAATCAACATTTTGATTCTGTTTAGCAGCTCACTTCTTTCTAGTCTTGGCCTAAAAAAACATTAACTGGGTGGGCTAGACAAAACTTTATGCTGAAGCCATTCATTTGCACGTGAATATAGAAGTGGGAGAAGAAACAAAAGAGGAGGTTTCTCGTTTTTCTTTTTAAGCACCTGCTTATGTGCCAGGCAGTGGCAAGAAGATTTGTTTGTTTCATTTAATCCCTAACAGTACTTACTGTGGTTGATATAATTATCCTCACTTTTAAAATTAAGGATTCAAGGAAATTGTGAGGCTCAACTAATAAAAGGCAGAAGTGAAAGTTCAGTCCAGGTCCGGGCAGACCCAGAGCATGATCTATTTCCTCTGCTCTGTTACTACGAAGATTTTTTTAAAAAATTCAGACATCATTATCAATAACTTTTAATATTCTACTTTAATACTCCACTTTAAAACTTCTAGTTAAAAGGAGACCCCAAATCTGCCAAAACAGACAGGTCTTATCTACAAGTGCGATAGTTAACGTGAGACTTGGAATTAGAAAAACAATGGCATAAAGTCCAAGGGACTTTCTCTCTCCAAGCCTCAGTTTACCCCTCCGTACAATGGTAACAGGGACACCTGTCTCACAGGGGGACTGGGACAGTGAAATGAACATTCACACCTCAAGCGCCCAGCACAGCACCTGAGCCAGGAATTCAGTAAGGGTAGCTCCTGTCCTTCCCACTAACCCTCTTGTTCAAGCAAAAATGTTTACCATCAACTATTTCCCACACTTTAGTGACAAAAAGGAAACTTACTAAAAAAAAAAAGAAAAGAAAAAAATTTTGCTGCAGATACTTCCAGAAGCCTGCCCCAGGAATCCCATTTCTCTTCCCATCTGTTCCAGCTTTGCAAAAGCGCCTTGCAGGGCATGAACTTCAGCACACTTCTCTGTTTCTGCCTGTCACGGGCACTTCTATATTTTTGCCACTTAATTCAAATAAATATATACAATAAATGCTGAATTCTATTAGGAAATACAATTGAGTAAAGGCCTGCTGGAGGCAAGGACAAGAGCTGAATGGTTTATGGAGGGCCCTTCTAATCTAAGGCACGATGGAGGCCATGCCAAGGAAATTCATACAAATGGTTCAAATATCTACACTGCCAGAAACAATCTTGTTTTCATGAACAGAATTAGGATTTATCCGTGGAACAAATATGTAATGAGCTCCTACTGTGTGCACAGCCCTGTGTTAGGTGTTAGGGTACCACGGTGAGTCAGAACAGATAGGGTCCCTGCCACCTCTTGTTTACAGTGTGGTGGCAAAGACCGGCATAATATTAAGCCTAAAATCGTGCAAAGAAACGTAAAATTAGAGCTGAGAAATGCTACTAAGGAGAGACAGTGCAGTGAAACCCCATCTGGCATGATTTGGCCTATCCAGGCAGGTCAGGGAAGTTCTCTGCAAAAGGGATGCTTGATTCAAGATTTGAAGGCTGACCCCATGTCTGTAAACTGGTGAGTGGGTGAATAAAATCCGATCCACCCACAGAGTGGAGTATTATTCGGTGACACGAAGGAATGAAGAACTGCTTCAGGCTACAATGTGGAATTACTCTGAAAACATTATGCTAATTGAAAGAAGCCCGTTATAAAACATCACATATTGTACATGACTCCATTTATTTCAAACGTCCAGAACAGATAATCTCAAGAGACAAAAAGTAGATGAGTGGTTGCCTAGGACGGTGCAGGTGGGCGGGGTGAAGAGGAACGGCTAGTGGGTATGAATGAGGAGAAGCTGCTAACAGTTTTGGGGGTGATGAAGAGATTCTGAAATTAGATAGCGGTGATGGCTGCAGAACTCTGTGAACAGACTAAAAACCCCAGAATTGTATACTTTAAGTAGGGGCATTGTATGGTATGTGAATTATATCTCAGTAAAGCCATTTAAAAATACTGGAAGGCTGGAAAGGTGATGAGCTGAGGTGCAAAGAGCCTGTGGTTGGTGGAAGCACGGTGAGCACATCTGAAAGACAGAGGAAGGCCAGCGTGGCCAGAGCAGGGAGCATCAGGCGTGAGAACAGGCTGGGGAGGGAGGCAGTCCAGTCCACGCAAGCCCCATCCATGCAGGTCCCATCAGCCATGTTAACGTCTGTCTGTCCTGAGCACACTGGGAAATCACTGGAGGGTTTGAAGCAGGCAAGGGGGCATGAAACAATCAAATGCACATTTTTGAAAAGGTCATTATGGCTGAAGTAAGGACAAACAGACTGGAGGGGACCAAATAGCACATACACAAACCAGTTAAGAAGCTGTTAGAATCCAAGACAAGGGTGGAGGTGGCTCTGAAGGAGGCGAACCAGACGAGAAAGATGTCTAAGATGGTCACTCAGCAGGACAAGGTGGTAGAATGGCATTTACTATTTAAGAGAAGAAACTATGGAGATGGTTGGTTCTAAGGTTCCACAGCTCCCTGGAGAAGCCTGAGCTTAAGATGTGAATTTGTGAGTGACCTACAAGAGAGGTAAGTGTGGTGATAGGTGTGCATGAACTTGGCTCAGTGAGAAGACAAGAGGGCCTGGAACGGAGCTTTGAGGAATTCCAATACTTAGTAGCCTGACACTGCATAACTGGAATCTAATTGTAAGACAAACCCAAACTGAGGGTCACTCTATGAAATAACGGGCTTATCGTCTTCAACTATGTCAAGGTCAGTGAAAGTCAAGAAAGGTTGAGAAACTGTTTCATACAAAAGGAAACCAAAGACACGTAACAACCAAATGTAATAAATGATTCTGAAGTGGAATCTTTTGCTATAAAGAGACAGTATATTCTCTCTCTCTCTCTCTCTTTCCCTCCCTCCCTATCTCTCTCTCTCTCTCTCTCTCTCTCTATCGGATTGGGACAACTGGTGAAACTTGAACGGGGTCAGTGGATGTGAAGGTTGCAATATATCAGTGCTAATTTCCTGGTTTTGATGGTTAATATCATGGATATGCAGAAGAGTACCCTTGTATACATGGATAATATACTAAAATATTCCAGGGTGATCCGGCGAGAAGTTCACAACTTACTCTCAAATGATTCAGTGGAATATACAGTTCCTAACACTAGTCTAGCTAATGTTTTGTAAGCCAGTGGGCACGACGCATTTGAGAGGGAGAGCAGACTACAGAAGGGAAACAAGAATCAATGGTGCTGGGATCCTGAGAAGGAAGTTTGAGAAAAGGGCTCGATCACTGTCCTGCTCTGCAGGAGAATGGGTTGATCAGAGATGTACAATAAGACTGCCAGGCAGGTTCGGGGCTCATACCAAAATGCTGACTATGGACAAAACAATGCTGTGCCTTTGAACCACATTCAAGGACTTTAAAAAATAGAGCATTCTAAATTGATTCTTTAAGTGATATGTATATGCAACTTAGTAAATACATTTATTTCCAATAATAGATAAACTATAGGTTGTCTTTTCCTCAATTCTGAGAAAAATGCAAACAATTGTGAAAGATATTAGAAAAAAGTAGTTTAAAACTCACAAAGCATCAAAATTCAATCCATGTATACATGGATACACACACATGCACACATGTGTTTCATTTTAATAAAATAATATGACAGGTTGTTTAAAATATCATCCAAACACTTCAAAACCAACACAGTTTGCTTTAGTAACTGTCCAATAAATAGTTTCTGAACTGAACTCATTTATAAATTAGTAGCCTCCTGACAATATTCGGGCAATGAAAAAGAAAGGGCAAGAGATACAAGTAAGTAAAAAAGTTTAATCCCAAAGTTGTCACTGTCTAGTTGAAACTCAATCATGATATAAAGAAAACTTCTCTCTGAATATCAGACGCCATGAAATGAGATATTCACACAGTGTAACTTACGTTCTTTCTATTCCAGACCTTACTAGTCACCAGGTGAGGAGCACCTTCACTCCGACACATCTTCATCCAGGAACCGTAATGCTCAAAGAACATAATGCCTCCAGTTTATTTATTTCAGCTGTTTCTTTTCTGGTCTACAACAAATGGAAATACTCTTTTGATTTGGTTTTAGCTCTGGTACATTTTTGAACTAACACAAGTCTTGGGCTTAGCAAGCAACCAACCTCCTGGGCTACCGTCAGTAAAGTTTTGGAACACAATGTGGTTCCGTGTGTGTTCTAAACTTGCACGTACAAGACAGCTAAAGATCTTAGCAAATTAGTGGGGAGGACGGAATTAGAACTGTGTCTATTGAGTTTTAGGTTTGTCCATCACGCACTATGAAATGGAAAAAATAAAAATATGTGTTCTATGATTCTATTTCCATACCCCCCAAAATCCACTGACAGCCCCGTAAATGTGAATCCACGCATAGGTACGTCTGTCTTAGCAAGAAGAAGGACAGATAAGGACAACAGTGTGTTGTTGCTGTTCTGTGAGGATGTGGGGGGGGGCGAGGGCACGAGGGTGGAACCACAGAAATGGTTCGAGAACATTCTCATGTAAAATATTATATACAGATGTGTCTGTAAAATAGATGGAGATGTTCATAATTTTGCTCTCAGTATTACTGACTTCCCTTCTGAAAAGTTGGAGGATATTGGTCCCTCCTACTTGCCCTGCCAAGAACGGTCATTTCATTACCAATTACCCAAAAAGGTTTGCCTTTCAAGCCGTGTCTTTTTGTGTCACAGGAGAAGTCCAGCGTGACAGGGGTCTATCCTTCGTAAGCTGTGTATGTCAGCACACGCTCTCCCCATGAAGAACGCTTCAGTTAATTGACTGGTTTGCAAAAGTACAGGCAGGGTGCTTGAAAAGGGCAGAATTACAGAGAAAAGCCTTCCCAGGGGCTCGTATCACATTTAACCAATTGTGGTGACCACCTTCACGGATCCCAGAAGAAACCATAAAGTGTGGCCCAAACAATGTAAAGCAAAGAGTTTCAAGCTGAACGACAAAGACAGAGGAAAGAGAACCCTGCAAAGAGTGCCCTTCTGGCCAAGAGGAGTCAGTGTGAGATTACGTTCAACTCGCAACCTCTAGTGAATATGTCATAAAAAGTTGGTCTCCAAGAAAATCAGAAGCCCCTAAAAAGCAAAAACCAAGAATTTCCTCTGTATTTGGTCAATACAGTAGACCAAAGCATGCCTGCCCCACCTTTTCCGATGCCAGCCACAAGGAATTTCATCACAGAGTAACATACCCAGGCAGAACCAAGTGTGGATGTGAGAGACATTCTATATTCACAGTTTAAGGCATTATGAAAAAAGTCAAGGGAGGCAGGAGTTTTGTCTGACAAACACTTAGAAGTTTTCTACCATAGCCCTGAGATCTACAGATTCCTGCCCTAGCTTCACCAAAAATTATCTCTACACAGGTCACAAACTAGAGAACATCATTTTCAGTTATGGACCAAAAAGCAGTACAAGGAATCTTCCCTCACAGGATCCCAGCAGCATTGGGACAGTCATTACATACGGTACCATTTATTAGAACGCACGTCTATACAGATAGTGCACAATAATGTAATACCCTGCGATGAGGCCATCATTTATGGGCTGCCCGCTGCTGAGCGTCAGGCACGCGGCCAGGCACTTGCTACACTTTATAGTATTTACTGCTCCAACAGCCCTGCAAGGCAGGCTTTATCTTTGCTGTGTTACAGAGCTGGAAACACATTCAGATCTGCAGTTTGCTTCAAGTCACCCACGTAGTCACACAGAGGGCTATCCGATTCCCCAAGCCCATGCTCTCTTAACTATACCCCAAGGACACTGCTTGTTTATCGCTAAGCTGGGAATGGGTTTAGGCTCCAGTCTGTGGGTACAAGACAAGACAGAAGAGGCAAGGAGAGTCTTTTAAATGGAAGGAGTTGCCTCAGGCAAGCAGGAGAGAGCAGTGCTGAGCTTTCCTTGAAATCCCATGTTCCTTCTGTCCTGAGATTATTCAGAGAGAACTAATTCTTCCCAACACAATCCTTCTAGTTCATTTCTAGCTTGCTCCTCACGAGAACATGCAGCCCAACAAGAGAGAATTCTCATACAAGTAAAACACAAGAGCCCCAATTTGTAGCTTCATGCTCAAAAAAACAAATGATGCTATCAGTTGGACTCTTCAAATTTGTAGGACCGCCTGGTCAGTTCCCTTCTCCAAATCCATCACCAGCCGAGTGAGAAACAGGGGATGATTCTTTCTGTGTCTCCAAACCGACCCAGATAAGTAGCTCCATCCAACCCAAGCTTCCAGATTCTGTTAATTTAACACTGCGTCCTCTCCAAGTGTCATTTACAGTTGTGCTGTCCAGGTTGGCCACCAACCCATGGAGATATTAAGCACGTGAGATAAGTCTAGTCCAAACTGAGAGATGTGCTCCAAGTGTAAAACACACACTGAACTTCGAAGCCTTAGTATGAAAAAAAGAATGTAAAATATCTTGTTAACAAAGATTTTATACTGGTTCCAGGTTAAAATTAAAATATTTTGGATATATGAGGTTCAATAAGACGTATTATCAAAGTTAATTTCTTCTGTTTCTTTTTACTTTTTCAAATACGGCTACCAGACAATTTTAAATTGCATATGCCACTTGCATGATAGTTCTGTTGGACAGTGATGGTCTGGCATAAAGGCTTGCCAACGTTGTTTAAAGACTGCTACAGTTCTGAATCACAGACAAGTCCTTTTTGTTTGAGTTCAGTCATAAAAGGAAGAACTTTATTAAATTTGCAATTATATTAATTCCTTGGTGGACTGTGACTAAGGGGAAAAAAGAGAAAGTAGGTGAATTTGAAAGGAGTGAAAGAAAGGGAAAGAGTTTGAAAGGGGAGAAGTAACAATTTTCTTTTAAAAGCATGATTGTTTTCCTGTGCTGTGCAAAAGCTTGTAAGTTTAATTAGGTCCCATTTGTTTATTTTTGCTTTTATTTCTATTGCCTGGGTAGACTGCCCTAGAAGAACATTGCTGAGATGAATGTCAGACAGTTTTGCCTATGTTTTCTTCTAGGAGATTTATTGTGTATTGTCTTATGTTTAAGTCTTTAAGCCATTTTGAGTTTATTTTTGTGTATGGTGTGAGGGAGTGTTCTAACTTCCTTGATTTACATGGAACTGTCCAGGTTTCTCAACACCATTTGCTGAAGAGACTGTCTTTATTCCATTGTATGTTCTTGCCTCCTTTGCCAAAGATTAATTGGCCACAAGTTTGTGGGTTTATTTCTGGGCTCTCTCTTCTGTTCCATTGATCCATATGTCTGTTTTGGTACCAATACCATGCTGTTTTGATGACTGTAGCTCTGTAGTATTGTCTGAAGTCTGGGAGAGTTATTCCTCCAGCTTCATTCTTTTTCTTCAGTAATGCTTTGGCAATTCTGGGTCTTTGGTGATTCCATATAAATTTTAGTATGATTTTTTCTAGTTCTCTGAAAAATATCCTGGGTAATTTGATAGGGATTGCATTAAATCTGTAGATTGTTTTGAGCAGTATGGCTATTTTAACAATATTAATTCTTCCAATCCAAGAACATGGGATATCTTTCCATTTCTTTAAGTCCTCTTTAATTTCCTTAGTCAGAATTTTGTAGTTCTCCACATATAAGTCTTTCATTTCCTTGGTCAAATTTATTCCTAAGTATTTTATTTTATTTTATTTTTTGGATGCAATTTTAAAAGGGATTACACAAATGATAAATGCTGGAGAGGCTGTGGAGAAAAGGGAACCCTCTTACACTGTTGTTGGTAATATGGTTTGGTGCAGCCGCTATGGAAAATAGTATGGAGATTCCTTTAAAAACTAAACACAGACTTGCCATATGATCCAACAATCCCACTCTCGGGCATATATCCAGAGAGAATTCTAATTCGAAAAGATACACGCACCCCAATGTTCACAGCAGCACTATTTACAGTAGCCAAGACATGGAAGCAACCTAAATGTCCATCAACAGATGACTAGATAAAGAAGTTGTGGTATATTTATACAATGGAACACTACTCAGCCATAAGAAATAATAAAATAACACCATTTGCAGCAACATGGATGTTCCTGGAGAATGTCATTCTAAGTGAAGTAAGCCAGAAAGAGAAAGGAAAATACCATATGATATCACTCATACGTGGACTCTTTAAAAAAAAAAAAAAAGAACTTATTTACAAAACAGAAACAAACTCACAGACATAGAAAACAAACATGGTTACCAGTGGGTAAGGGGGTGGGAAGGGATAAATTAGGAGTTCTAGATTTGCAGATACTGACTGGTATATATAAAATAGATAAACAAATCTCTACTGTATAGCACAGGGAACTGTATTTGATATCTTATAGTAGCTTACAGTGAAAAAGAATATGAAAACGAATATATGTATATTCACATATGACTGAAGCACTGTGCTGTACACCAGAAATTGATACATTGTAAACTGACTATACTTCAATAAAAAAAAACCATTAAAACTTTTTAAAAAATGAAATGCAAGAAAATAAAATAAAAATGACTGTTGATCTGTTTGTTGGCATCAAGTGATCTTCAGAAGGATATCAACATCAAGTTAGAATTAAGTTTCTTCCCAGTTCCCAAGGTTGAGTCAAGTACAGTATATACAGAGGCTATTCTGGGACCTCAGTTGAAAGCTGTTGCCTTTCCAATTGTTTAGCTGATCACTTTTGAATGATAATTATAGCTCATTGTTGTTCCCTCTTAAAAACCATTGACATCCATCCAAAAAATTACAGTTTACAGTTCAGGGAATATTTATGTGGTATTTATAGCCTATGAAGAAAACCCTGGGGAAATGCCAGTAAGGGAGGATTATTTTATCAATTTCTCTTTCTTCAAGTTGGCGTTTCCTTGAGATTCACATCCAAAGGACATTTTGTAATCCTATGTGACGCTAATGTGCGAATATGATTTGGCATATGGGTCAAGTTCAAAGAAAAATCCTTCTTCCTTGTAAAATGGTGGGGGGGGACCCTCGTTGATCCCACTAAAAACAGAATGGCCCCCAAAATACACACTCAAGGAAGTGGTGTTACATACTTGAAGAATTTTCTGAAGCTAGCCAAGAAAAATAAAGTAAAACCAAGAAGGAAAAGCTGGAGTTTCAATTTCTGGAGATTGTACCTCCTGGTGATATAAAAACAAAAGTTAAATTCACAGAGATTCAACTCTGAAGTTAGCATCGCATAAAAAAACAATAGACAATATTTAACTATGTGCGTATGTTTGTACACAAGCAGAAATAGACGTAAACAGACCTTAATTAGCGTTGTAGACTTTAATTATCTTTGTACAGTAATTGGGAATGGTTTTGTTCTGATTTATTCCATAACGCTTACTGTGTTCTGTTAACAACTCATTTTTCCCCCCTTACAGCCCGTAATAGAAGGCTTTTTACTGCACACTTTACTGCATCTGCTTTTCATTTAATGACCATTGTTCTGGTCTGTCAGAGCAAGCAGCTACACAACTTCCCAAATCTGCAAGATTAGGCAAATATTTTGACAATGCCTAGACTTTTTTCTCTCCCTTAAAAAAAAAAAAACAAAAAACCAGAATAAAGTAAAAAGAATTTTTTTTATGTATCCACACAGTGGTAGGCGAGTTCTTAATCCAAGAGTATAAAGAACTAAGTGGCAGTTAAACGTACTTCATGTGGCAAAACACAACAAGCCATTTTCTGACCATTTCACTGAAGAGCCCTAAGCGTCTGGGCTGAACCAGGCAGCTGAGGTCACAAGAAGCATTCCGGGACTGCCGGGAGGTCGCTGGACCCCTGTGGCAAACCACCTGGAGGCTTTTCAGCTACGGCTAGCCTCTAGAACAAAACAGAGGTCTCCAGCTCACCTCGAAAGGCCGCCGCAGGTAAGCTGAATGACAGGTGTCTGAATCGCTAAGAAATTTCATTAAAAAATGTTTGTGCTACATACAGAATTCCAACACTGATAGCATGGAGACCGGGATCATGACCCTACCCACAGAAGGCGGCTACACATGTAAGAACAGATGCATTTCTAAGAGACTGGAGAGACAGAGAGAGAGAGAGAGAGAGAGAAAGTGGGGAGAAGGAAAGATGGAGAAAATCCGCTGGCCCATAAGCATTCATTTGTTGTATAAATATTCTAATAGGAAACGCAGAAAATAAACAAACGAACCAATAAAAACACAAAGTCAAAGTAAATGCTGTTAACTATGTGAAGTAATGGATGTCAACTATACTTACTAGGCTGATCATTTTGCGATATATACATCTATCAAATCACTATGTTGTATACCTTAAACTTAGATTTTGTGTCAAGTATATCTCAATCAAACTAGGGGAAAAAAAGAGAGCAGCGCTAAGAGGAAGGGGCAGCCTGGGCATATGGCGATGCGGTGGCTGTCCCTGGAGCGAGGGAAAGGGGTACAAACAGAAGAGCTTAAAAGAAACAGTCTCTGCCCGTCAGAGCAGTTTAGAAAACAAACAAGCCACAGGAAGGTAACTAGCTGTAGACAGCAAGGACTGAATTAACCCCAGAGGCATAAGCCTCTTAGAACTTTCAGGTGGGGAGCCTCTCCTTGGAGGCAGCACCTGGCAGGGAGAATTCCTGCAGGAAAGCTTTCAGATGAGAGCAGGCAACATTCTGCTGGAAAGACAGGAAAGAAGACTCGACCCGGACTGGCTGTAGGAGAGCATCAGCAACGATCAAGCCAAAAGCAACGACCCTCTGGAGGAGGCAGAGGTTTGTCTTGTTGCCGTTGGATTGCTCTAGATTCTCCACTGGTTTACACTTACTGCAGGGAGGAAAATGCGGTATGAAGCAGGACACGTACTTCAGGAAGATCAAGGGTACGGCTGTGAGGGTCACTGACACACTGCCTATGATGGTGAGAATTCTGCAGAACGTGCCCCTTGTCAGGTCCCTTTGAGACAGTGAGACAGGAGGGAAGGGGGCAGGGCACAGCCATTAAAAGAATGACCCAGCAGTTAGCACCAAGATGGTGGGAGCTTCCACTCCCAGTAGAACTTGAGCTTCCATCTCTGCTCATTGACATACAACAGCTGCTAAATGGTCCTCCCACAGGTGCCGGGCCAGGTTTAAGGCTGACCATAAAAGGTCAAGGATGGGTGATGGCCCAATTCCAGGGAATCCCAGCGCCTTCTCCAATGTAGTTGGAATAAGCCTCCTACTCGTTAGCATATGAAGCTCCGGAGCGCTTAAAAACCAACAACCCCACACGTCGTGGCCACTCCCCCTCCTGAGTGAGACGGCCCGCACTCTGTCTATGGCGTGTGTACCTACTTTTACTTTAAACTGAGCACCCAATCCCCGCACCTTGTGGCCTCTTGCTTTCTGAAACAGCCTGCACTCTTGTCTATGGAATATGCATCTCTCTGAATAAATCTACTTTTACTCAGTTGTGGCCTGTTCCTGAATTCTTTCCTGTGTGAAGCCAAGGACCCACACTCGGCAAGGTGCGTCCCAGGGACTCAACCAAGACCTGAGACACGGCCATCCCCTCGCCCCATATTTTTTTCCCGTATCACCTTCAGTGCCAACACCATTGGCCCGGCCCCTAACTGGAGCAGGTCTGCGGCTTTTAATGAACGCCTTGGATGAGTTCTCTGAACTGTCCCATTAAACACTCACTCTACCAGAAAGGCCTGAGAGTTGTCTTTAAAAATGTTTTCACGTTACCATTGCTGGCTATTTCTCAAGTTAAGCAGTGTAAAGAAACAAAAGCCCCAGAGCCTTGACTTTAATTTAGAAGTCTCAAGGAATGTGCCTCTCTACCTTGGAGCAGAGATTTATAAGGTTGTAGTATGGACGTCAGCTGTCCCTCCGACTCACAAAACAAGAAAGCAAACCAGCATCAAAGCTCCTGATGCTCAGAAGAGAGGAAAACATCTCGGTGCAGATTCACTGGCCTCAGTCAAAAGGATCTGAATCAGCAGATCTGAAGGTATCTGTATTTTTAACGAACAAGCTAGGTGATCTTCGTTTTTGATAGAATCACTCAATGTGATTCTGCCTATTTTGATGCAAGTGGTTGAGGAACTAAATTTGGAAGCGCTTTTGACCCAGGACACAACATGGTAAATAACTGAAGAGTGGAGTCCAGAGCCAGACTATTGGCTTTACCACTTTCTAGCTGTGTGACCTTAGAAAAATTACTTAACCACTCTGTGTTTCAGTTCCCGTATCTTCAAGATGGGATAATGGTAACAGTGTGCAAGAACTGAAAAATACGGAAAGGACTTTGTGTCACACCAGGCATGTGGTCCATGTTCAAAATGTTACCTGCTTTTAATAGTGGGTTCATCCAAAAGTGCTTTCAACTGATGAGCCAAATCTGGGGGAGAGGGTAAGCCAAAGCAGAGTCCGACCGAACCCGTGAATGATGCAGCCAAGTATACAATGTGATCCTCATTAGGTCTCCTCCCACCAGCACCTCAGCATGGCCCTTGCTCCTCCAGACTTCCTATATAACATGAACCTCCCGGAGCACGAGACTTCCTAACCCTTCCCGGCACAGACGCCGCGATGGGGCAGGAAACGAAGCAACTGAACCACCAGGCACACGTTCCACTGCCTCACTTTACGGGAGTCCCATTAAACACCCGTCTCGGAAGACACGACCGGGCAGTGCAAACCCAGTTAATTCAACAAGCGTTTATCGAGACCCTGTGATGTGTCAGGAACCGCACTAGATGCTGAGGATGGGAGGAAGACGAAAAAGAAAATGAACCTGTCCTCAGGGAGCTCATCATCTAGAGTGCGAAAGAGATGCGAGTAAGTTCCAGGCCAGGTGGCCCGAGATGAGCGCTGGAACGCAGGGTGGAAGAATGCCGGGTGCGCACAGCGGAACTGGTAATTAGCTCTGATGGGGGCAGCTAGGGAAGAAAGGCTTCCCCGAAGAGCACACGTCACATGCTGTTGGAAGAGATCGATAAGGCAAGCCTATGAAATTGTTTAATGACTTTTTCATTCATGGAAACAACCCAGAATTAAAGCCTAAAGGGCCAGCCCTGGACTCTCTAGGCACAGGTGTGTGCTTAAGATTTGATTCACTGTTTGTTGTTACCGCGCTGTATCACATTTTAAAAAACAAGTGTGAACATTTATCTACTATTCTGTCTTCTTCAAAGAGAAAAGAGAATCCTAGAATACTTTTTCAAAAGCAAATCCTCCGAGTTGATAATATAAGGATGGCAAATTAGTCAAGGCATCGCTGAATCGTCAGCCAAAGCAGAACCCTGAAGAAAGCCTTTGTTTGCTTTATGTAGCAGTAAGACAAAACGTGAGGGTTTTTTTTTTTCTTCCCCAGATAGATAGCTGTTTCTTTCTACCTGAATACAATCACTAATAATTTCTTCAGACCAGCACAGGAAACAGGTATTGATCACAATAAGCCACTGCATCCACAAACACCTGCCACAGCAGGTTATGGTCTCCATGGAAACCCTCCAATAGAACCAATCTGAATTCAATTTCAGAAGTAATGAGAGCAGATAATTTTACACTCAATCAATCACTGTCAGCCGCCGTTATCAGCCAATCAGTCATCACGTCAGTCAGTCACACTTTCGACAAACTTCTGTGGCACGGTCAGACGAGAATGTTTTGACATCCAGAAGCAACGCGATCAAATTGGCTCGTCTTTCCTGGCAAGGAGCCAAAGACACAGCGACGCATTGTGTTCGCGAAGGCAATAAACAGACAGGGCGACCAAAACACACTGCGGTCGGCCAAGATTCTAGGCAGCAATTTCGGTAATTGTTATAATACTTCAGACAGAAAAGTACTTCAGACCCAAAGGTCATAGAGTTTAATCCTCTCATTTCAGAAAAGCAAGAACCAGAGAGGTTTAAATACCTGCCCAAAGCCACACAGCTAACCGGTGGAAAACCCAACTGAGACAGGAGTTTTCTCCCAGTCCAGTGCTCTTTCGGGATGTCAGGCTGTTGTTATTAAATGTCTTCTTTTTTTGAGGCCAGCGGGATATTTGAAGGTTAGGTTCCAGCTCTCAGCAGAGCGCCCAGGGCCTGTGGGAGGCTCACAGGATGCTTGTGGGGTTTGTGTTTTGGACCCAACTCAAACTTCTCTATTTGGGGTTAGTTCTTGGCCAAAGGCAACTTCCGGCTTCTAAGGGGGAACAAAAGATGGTGAAATACTACAGGGCTACCAAATCATTGTTACAAAAATGACATTTTGAAGAATTCAGGGCAGGACTATCAGGAACACATGGATTGAATTTCCCTAAAAATGCATAGGAGGGGAGGTTAAATTTGAGGGGGAGAATCTGCTTCTGGCAAAAATGCTTGGGCTCTCGTCAACCTCAAGCGTTTGGAAGGTCATCTTGGACTTCGCAAAACCCTGAAAGGTATTTGGTTGAACAATCCTTTGTAAATACAGATTTCATCGTGGAAATCTCAAATAGTCTAAGATTCCTAGGTATTTTCTCAGAGATGCTTTATTAGCTTTCCTTTTTCTTTTCTGCTGTCTTATTGCTTAGCCCATTTCTCAGAGAGACAATTTTCTGAGGTCGATGGTTACCTTCTTTTTTTGGTCAAATGGATCAGCTTGATGGCTCTCAGGCTTCAATGTGCATGAGAACCTCCCAAAGTTGTGAAAAACGCAAATCCCCAGACCATTCCTCTAGAAATCCTCATTTAGCAGGTGGGTCGGACCCAGGAACTTGCCTTTTTATCAAGGGGCTCACGTGACTGTGACGCACTTCCTCTGCCCATCATCCTAGAAAACACTGGTAACTAATGATACTTGGCAAAGGATTTGGGTGATTCTTTGATGGTGGTTTTTCAGCCACATTTCCTCCCACTTTCAACTTCGTGACTTGCGTGTGTCACCTGCATCACAAGGACATAGTCTTAACGACTGTGATCACAAGCTTTTATACGTATGAACCGTTCCCTATTAATTGTGAGTAGGCATTACTTTAAAGAGGATGATGGTATATAAGACACTAATTCATCCCATCAAAGTTGGTCTAAGGCAAATGAGGTGGAAAAGAAAAGCAGATATAGGTTCAGGCTTGAGATGAGACCACTACTCAGAGCAAGAGCATTATAGAAACTTTACTATGAACCGGTGGCTTCATTCCTCTAGTCTGGTTTGCTTGCCTGACTTGGGCTCAGGATACCTGCTTTCTTGTCTTGCAAAACACTAATATAAGGTTCTGGCTTGTTTGTTTATTTCTAGATCAGGAATACTGATCATTTCCCCGTACTTCCTTCTTAGCTCAGTTTTTGTCTTTCACTCACGTGTTTCAGGGCATTTGATGTTTCAGGAGTGTTTGTAAATGAAGACGAGTACGTTGTGTATACAGTAGGTAGACGGTACACCCTAAGAGGACCCAGTTTTTTTCACTGTTGCATCTCCTGTACATGGTAGACTGCCTGGCATGTAGTAAGCACTCAATAAATATTTGTAGAGTAAATTAATGAATGAAAGGATGGCCAAATGATAGACAACTAGTAAAAAAAAAAACACCTGTCTGGATCCTGTCTGAGTCAATAAAGCCAAACTGAAATATCCAAAGTTTCGAGTGTTAACCAAAGACTACTCAATTTGTCAAAAGTTGTTCTTACTGATTAAGCTCTTAGTTAGGTGTTATCTACCCTACAGAAACCAAACAGAAATATAGTATTTTAAACATGCCCTTATATGTAACACCAGCTACCATACAGATTTTTCTTTGCAGTCTTCAGCTCATTTCATTTTTGTAATGACTTAAAACAGAAACATTACTGGAAGCCAACTTCTACTGGGTGAATGGAGGGGGAAGTGGAGGGAAAACCCATCACCTCGGTGTTCAGCAATGGGTGATCTAGAAGCCTGTAAAAATTCAGACATCATTAAAAATGCTCTGCTGTCTTCACTATAATTGTCCCAGGCTCAAAGCTTCTGTGCATCATTCAGACAAGGGAGGCGACCCTCGGGAAGTTCACTCATCTCACTGGTGGGCTTCACAGCCTCATGTCACTGACGTCACTGAGAGCAACTTGACACTTCCCAGAAAACAAGAAAACTAGAGGAGAAATGAGCTCCATGAACTAGCAGAGATTCTCCCCATCCCATCAGGGACAAGGACGGACAGAGGGAGGGAGGAGAAATTCACGTTTGCTGAGAATCAACTGACAACCGGGTACTACACGACACTCTTCACAGACATGATCCCATTTGATGCTGACTACGTTTCCAGGAGGTAGAAATCAGCGTGTTCATTTTACAGGGAATCCTGGCTCGGAGAGCGCCAACCCCGTGGCCACACTGCTCCAGAACAGTAAAGCTGGGACCAGAGTAACAGCAAATATTTACTGAGGACTTAGTTAATGTTAGCTGTTGTTTATGTGTGTTAACTATTAACTCCGCTCATCCTCATTTCAATCATATAAGGTAGGAGCTCCTATACCCTTTTTAAAGGTCACAGAACACACAGAGAGGTTAAGTAACTCACCCAGGGAATTGCAGCTGCTAAGGGGAAGCGCTGGGACTGGAACCCAAACAGTCAGCTTTGGATCCTCGTCTCTTTAACTCCCACACCCAATCACTCTCTATAAAAGGGTCCTGGTCGGCCTTTTCCAAAGGCCAAGTTCTTTCCAGGGTACAACTTTGATTTACATTTCTAGAGAAAACAAAAAAGGCCTACCTCAACAAGAGCCCTGTTAGACTCTCCCAGGGCCATAAATCAAGGGTTTTTATTGTACACACAGACATGCTATGTGGTTATAATTCAAGGAGCCATGTAATTTATTGTCCAAACAAGACTCATCTGAGAGTGAAGGGGAGTGTTATTAATAATCACCCAAGGACCACAGCCGCAACCGGGAGCTCTCCCAGGTGAACAGGGGTGCCTGTTTACCCCAGCCAGGAACGTGTGTCCACACACACAACCAGACAGTCCCTTTCAGAGCCTTCTTCGGCTGATGAGATCAGCTGGACCACAGCTGTGGAATCAAGTGCCTTCTGACAACTGTGCAGGCCCACCCCGCCTCCCATCCCCAAGAGCTACTAGCCCTTTCTTTACCAATGCATTTCTTTTAACTTGTTTTCTCACAAAAGACTGTGCGTAATTGGTCAGCCACCAGAGATTAATTTGTACTTAGCCGGCTGAGCAGATGCGGTGATAACTCAATAGCGGGTGTAGCCAGTGCCTGGACCAGAGGCTTCCCTCTGCAAGCCGTCCTCCCTGCCCTTCACGCCATCCCTCCCAAGCCTGCTTCTTCGGGGATCACCAGCCACGCCCTTTATTCACCTCATTTTTGCCTGCCTGAATGAACGCTGTCTTGTAGTTTTCAACTTCCTCATGGGACCTTTTACCTTTTTTTTTTTTCTTTAAAATAAAAATACTGGCTAAGACACCCAGATTCTCCCCTTCTAAAACAATGGGAAGAAGAAACAGGCTATTGGGGTGCAGGGCAAGCAGGAAAACACAGGACTGAGCAAGAACAAGGTTACTGCATCCTTCATCTCCCTCCCACTGCTTACAGCTATCGTGACACATGGAGGCCACGCTAAGGGTGACAGAGACGATGACAGAGGTGATGATGATGATGATGGAAATACTACCAAGCATTTACAAGCTGCTTTACAAAGACTATCTCATTTGATGCTCTCTCCATTCTAGATGGCAGGTGCAATTATCATTCCCATTTTAGAGATGGAAATACTGAGACTTAGGGTAAAAATTCTGCCCCAATTCCACCCAGGCAGTTTGGCCCCAGAGCCCACCCTCTCCCCCACGGGACCTGGACATCAAATGCACAAACTCACTCCAGGAGAGAACGCAACATCAGAGACAAATCTCCCACCTCCCACCTCCCAGATGAGGACTCTAGTCCCTCCTCCTCCTCCAGAAAATACTTCCCTGTCAAGAACTTTGTAAAAAATAAAATGAGAGAAGGTCAAAAAGCTACAGAAACCAAGACGTGCTATAAACGTTAACTGCTCTTACTCAAGCAGCCCTTAAACCGATTTCAGATTTTACTCTAATAGAGACATTAATACTTAGACACCAGGCACAGGGCCTGGGCAAATCCAAGCTAACCATGGAAATGCATCGTGTCCCAGGTTTACGCCTGTCACACAGGTGTCTCCCAGAGCGGTCCCATTTGGCACACCCCCATGCACTGTCATCAAATTCCTTCAAAACATTACAAAAGCAGAGTCCAGGGATGCGGAACACAGAAGAGGGCAGAAGGCACGGAAGCAAAGGGTTTTATTTTTTAAATATCCCCAGGTCTTCTAACTGGCCCTTTTACTCTCATTGGTTGGTACAGGAGGTGGAGGTGGTGACTTATATGCACCGTGCAGCCTGTTCCCATCTCCCATTTGTACCTCGCAGGCTTAGGGCATCGAGAGAACTTGCAGTGATGCACAGCTTGGGATTTGGTTCCCACAGTAAAGCTGTGTGCAAAGAATCTGACATCAGACACACACCTGGACAGAACCAGAATGGGGCCCCGCCTCTTCACATCCCAAGTCAACCAGCGGAGTTCCAGGAGGGCCCATTTTCATGAAAGGGGGGGCACACCAGGCGGGAAGGAAAGAAAACCTCACCCACCCAAGAACAGTGAGCATCCTCTGGCAGGAGGAGATGGCTTGAAAGCTGAGGTTTCTGTTTCCTTTTTTCACGTGAGGGAGGGAAGCGTGGGTGCACGATTCACTCCACTTAGGATGCTCCTCACGTAAGGAGACCACGTGGTCCTGTATCTGGAGCCCCAGGCCCTGCGGCGGCATCTTCTGTTCTCCTCGGAGTCACTGCGCTGAGCTCCCCAGTGATGAGGGCAGCGCCTGGACCCACGCTGGATCACACAAGAGCCAAATGCCACATGGGGACCTGAGGACCTGGAACGTGGCTACGCCCACCTGAAATGCGCTAAGTGCAAAACCCACACTGGCTTCTTTGAAGACTCAACAGTGTTGATGCTGATTACATGCTGAAATGATAGTATTTTCAACATAGTGGGTTAAATAACACGTTCCTCCAAAATTAACTTCACCTGTTTCTTTTTTAACCTTTTTCACGTGGCCCTGAAAGAATTTTAAATGGCGTATGTGGCCATCATTTGCAGCTCAGATCATGTTTCCATGGAACGGCGCTGGTCTCGACTCCCGCCAGCTGTGATATGCTCCTCGGAGGAGCTTGTGAGAAATGAGGACTCTCGGGTCCCACCCCTGACCTACTGAATCAGGATCGGCATTTCAGCGAGATCCCCAGTCAATCCGCATACACATTAAAGTCTGAGAGGCACTGCCCGAGGGCCCAGAACAGGGCTTGGCACTCAGTAGGCACTTGAGAAGTACTTGTTGAACGAAGAAATGAGTTATCTCTAGGAAATAGCTGCACACAGAACACTCGGGAAAGGGTAAGGCCCCTTCCTGGCTTTCTCTTGAGCTCATTAATGTTGACGTCCTCATCAGATTAATCACCTTTCATTTTAGCAGGCCCATCGAATCAAGCCTTGAGAATATGCAGGCCTTGAGAGAAAAACATCGTCTGCAGATTCCTGGATCCCAGGAGGTGGTCAGAAATTCAGGATCCTGGCTTTCTCCCCAGACTTTCTGATTTGGAATCAGGATTATAAATAGAACCCCCAGGTGAACCATAAGCACATATTGAGAAGCTGGGGCGTAAGGGACAGCATCTCCCCATCACTTCACAGAAGCAAGAAGGCTGAGGCCAGCGCGGGATGACTTGAAGGAGTCCAAGCAGGGCAGAATGGCTTCGGCTGGCATCTCCAGGTACCCAGAACATCCCAGGAGAAGCAGCGGGCACGGAGGAGGAGAAGACCTTATTAGGGGAGACAGAGCAGAGAAAGAGGACAGGGCAAGGCTGGGCCCCTCGGCCCATGGCCGTGTCCGGCAAAGCAGAGATCTGACAACAGTTTAATCTGCATCCCCAGCTCTGCACTTCATTCCTCGCTAGACCTAAAATCCTCGACACAAATGGAATGTCTGATCATGTTAGCTATAAAAACACACTGGTGCAGCTGATTTTTTTTTTGTTTGTTTTTTTTAATCAGAAGCAAATGGTCAGGGAAAAGGGACGTCAAGGCCTGCGGAGAACACAAGTCACAGCTCTCGCCTCTGTCTCCTGGTGCTGGCTCCCAAACATCTGCAACCCCCATCCAGCCACCCTCAGACCAGAAAGACAGAGGGCCAGAGGGTCAGTGGCGGGTAAAGAGAAAAGAGAGCAGACACTAAGAAATCAGGGAGCAAGGCAAGAAGATGGGGGGGAAAGGAAGAACTTAGGGGGAGAAATGAGGTCCTGGAAATTCCATCAGCTGCTGCATGTGCTTGGCGGGGAGACACCGAGAGAGAGAGGGACGGTGGAGGTGGGCGGTGGAATATGAAGGCGTGTCTTTAAAGAAATCTCCCTTTTAATGAGAATGGGGGAGAAGAGGAGTCTATGTGTGGCCAGGGGGCATCACAAAACAAAGATGGCTCTTACACAAGCTCAACTTCCCTCCACCCCTTTCTGGCAAAACATCATCAGCTCTTATTTTAGCTGACAATTGTCCCAGGGGCCAGGCTCCCCCAGGAGAGGCTGGGGGATACACCCAGCAGGTTCCCATTAGTGATGAGCCTCTTGTGAAGGGGAAGGCGGACCTGGGCACACAGAACGCACATCACGGCCGACCCGCCTGCCGCCACGCCGGAGCAGCATCGCGTTCCACCTGCGAGGGCCAGAAGTGATCCTGACAGGTCACTGCAGAGGTGTTCACGGCGAGGGGAGGGTGCTTCCCAGGCCCCCACAACAAGCAGCAGGGCTCCTTTGCCAGCCGTTCAGTATTTTTTTTTTTTTTAAGAAAATCAACCAATTCCAGCAGGACTGGGCACAGTATTACACAGCAGACCCAGTACTGAACTGGAGGAAAGAAGCTGGAATGGCTCCCAGCATGGACTCTCAGAGGGTCCATGGACTCCCCTCCAGCAGCGAGGGAAGAGGGGTGTGAATTCTTCTAGGTCCTTCTGACTTCGAAGCTGCTCTGATGAAAAAGAAAGATCCTCTGGGGTATTCAGAGCCAGCCTCCTGCTAGACAGCACGTCTTGTCAAGGTGGAGGTGGTATTTTCAAGCTCAAGGTCCTTCCTTGAGAGCACCTTTGGCTTAAAACGGCGGTCTGGGTTTGACCAGACTTTGGGGGCAGCAGGCAGTACTCATTCTAGGCAGCTCTGCCCAGAACACACACAGTCCTTAGCTTCTTACTTTAAGGGGGGCAGCCAGTCAGACTGTAGCCACCTGCGGCGCGAACCTGTCTGGATTTTCTCTTTTGATTCTAGAAGGGGTGGGGGTCTCTAGGCTGCTGCAAAGTGGCACCACATGAGCTCGTCCTGGCCACACAGAGGGTCTTTTCTGATGCCAGGAGTGAATGGGTTCTGTCTGTCCTCACGCCCAGGATCTGAACCCCTTTCTTCCCAACAGTTGGCAAACAGCCTGGGTCCCACTGCAAATTTTCCCCACACAGGACTAGGAAATAAGGCAGGTTGACCAGGGGACAGACTTCTGTTCCCGGACTTTTGAAGGACTTCAAAAGGCAGACTCATATTCTTTCTGAAGAGGAAAACAGCAGGGTTTGGGTTTTTGTAAGTAGGAAGGAATCAAATGCATTACGGCCACAGAAGTGCCTCTAGAGAGCCCGGTAACAGCGGCCTCCAGTGCATTCTCTCTCTTCTCCAAAGGGCAGCTGGAACTTCTCCTTGGAGCGTCTCTCCCCTTGAGGAATAAATCACAATAAGGGCGTTGAAAGTGGTCAAGGGAAAATGCAGTGCAAAATCGGAGGCATCACTCTCTTTTTGTTGCGCTGCTCCTGGCAAAAAAAAAAAATGAGTGGTTTTCTATTTTTCCTCTTTTGCATGTCCGATAGGACCCAGAACACCCCACTCCTGTGTTGCTCCATAATTGTTCATCTCCTGAACAGACTCGAGAAGAAACACAGAAGCAGCATGGTCCTCCGGCCACCACTGTCTGCTGTGGTTTCCCCAGCTCTAGTAAGAGCACACAGTCACTTACTCAGCATTGCTTGCAGACCCATTTTCCAGGACGGGCCACCTTAACCAACATGCTTATTCCCACGGTGACAAAATGAGGGATTTTACAAAGTCCCCAGGAGGCAAAGTGATTCACGGTTTTACGTGCCAGGGATTTAGGCATGGCTCTGGAAAAGAGCGCCCAGGCCTAAGAAGGGGGCTACCAGAAAGCTGATGAAGTGTGTGACTCCTGTGTTCAAAACTGCCTTGAGATTCATCTGACTGCACATTTTAAGTCCACATCCTTCGTGACGTCTTCCCCTTAACTCATGTTTAAAATCAAATCGCATCATCAGCACTTTAAAGATCATGCTGGTATCACTGCTTAAATTATACGCAGGTCTACTCGGCGTGTTCTCATACATTCGCCTTTGATAACTCGCTCCTCAGCTGCCCAGATTCACTGACCCGACTGCCCACTTGCCCCCAGGACATGGGAGCTCAACACTGCATCCTGGATTCCCCTTCCGGTCAGCAGCTCAGCCAGACCTGGGAAGAGGGGAAGGCAGAGGCGGCCCCTGACACAGGTCCCTGCCCTCTGCGAAGGGTCACACGGAGAGGAGACGAGGCCCCCTTCTTTGGGGGAGCTGTTCTCGTCTTGCCCCACGCCCCAAATCTCAGGGCGGCCCTCATCCCGAAAGCCTCGCAGGCATCAGGGCGGAGCAGCCAGCCCGTTTCTGATTATTCTGCTCAACGGAGACGACCTGCTGGCACGTGCAGTTTTAGAAATTTCTTCAGCTCAGGACACCAGGAGACTCTGACATCAGCGCCATACGACCCATATAGGCCCGGACACTTGTCGTCTGTGTGGGGAGCCTAATGTTGTAAACAGGGCTCTTACATAAATACACACGAATAAGGTTTTAAATAGGGGCTGGCTGTGGAGAGTGGGGTTTGGGCTTCTTTTTGGTTGTTTTTTTTTTTATTGAAGTATAGTTTTATTTTTTTTTTATTGAAGTGTTTATAATGTGTCTTTCTCATGTACTTTCTCACGTACAGAGTAATGTTTCAGTCATTCATACACATACATATATTCATTTCCATATTCTTTTTCATTATAGGCTACTACAAGATACTCTTAGTAGCAGCCCCTTCTACTTAAAACTCAGCTTTTCGAGCACACACCTGGAGCTTTAATGGGAAATGAGACCCACTTCTGGCCTCAGACAGAGCCAGGGGTCACCCACCACGAAACATGGAATCACCTTTCAACCTCTCCCTTAATCCCATCTTCCACTTCCGTTTTCCATCATGTCTCTGTATTGTGGACAAATCTCCATCCATCGGTCCTTACTTGGACAGAAACGCCCATCGAGGCAGCTGCTCCGGGGAGCCCCACCTTGCACACTCCTCCGGGTCTGGTCCCAACACCACTTCTGCCAAGGTAGACCGGACCTGCAACACTGGCGGCTCGGGTGTTTTCGGAAACCGTGGAGAGTCCTCTTGCTGTCCTCAAAAGCAATTACATGTTTTGGATAATGAAGAGCACTGTCATGAAAAGCTGCCACAGCGGCCAAGGAGACAGATGTACTGAACCACCCGGCCTCTAAGGAGTCCCACATTAACGCTGGAGCTCAACCCAGAGAGTGCGGTGGGACAGGCCCTCCTCCGGCATCCTCGCACTGGACTGAGAGCGTCTGGCTTGTTTCTGGTGAGATGCTAACTTCCCTCCGTGGACAAACACAGAACTGCAGAAACTGGTCATCAGACAAGCCCATGTCCTCAAATGAAAGTAACAATTTCATAAAGGCAGACACTCAACCCACAGAAGATGGTAGGTTTGACCGTAGTGAGTCAACATCCACAAACCCAGCATTTCTAACTGGTCATGGGGGGAACACTAGTGTGTAAGATGCTAATTAATTGATATGCTATGAAAAACACATTCCAGGCTCACCGATGTAGGGGAGTGGTGGGTTAAACAAAGTGAAAAGTGTATAACTGCAGGACTTCTCAGAGCTTTTAATATGGCAATAGGTGCTGTGAGGGGAAAAGACTTAAATCAGTGTATACGTATGTAATGCACACACAGAACTTATTTTTTCTAATATGTATTTTTTTTCCCCCAAACCACCCTAATTCCTTCAAGGTTGATGACGTAGCAGTTGCACTTTCTATCCAAGCTAAATGCCTAATTCCTCCCTCCCTTCTTTCATCTTCAGTACCCAGCTCAGTGGGAGCCCATCTGCGTCAAGCCTCCTGTAACCTGCCCACAACCTGCGGTGCCGTGGTGTCTGCCATGTGGCTGCTCAGTTGGTGAACACGAGCAGGGGGTCAGAGCTTCAGGAGCATCACATCCTGCACTGCGTCCGCAAGCAGAGTGTGTGGGACATCCTGCCACCTCCGCGGAAACGCCGAGGTTAAGCGAGGTCCCTAAGGAGGAGCCACTATCACCCGGTGGTCACCTGTCACGCAGACCTGTTTCGGTCTTTGTTCACCACTTTCTAGGTTATGTGCTTAGTTTTCATAAAACTCTGTTTCCTTGACAATAACCTGGGATAATAGTAGTACTTACTTTACTGTGATAAGGGTTAAAATAAATTCTTCATGTCAATTTCCACAGCGCCTGGCACGAAGTACACGCTCAATAAAAAGCTTTTGCTGTTATCACAGAGTCGAGCGTTACAGCCAAGGCTCAACCCAGCCCTTTCGGCTTAACTTCTGTGATGGTTTCACCGCTCCACACGCCCGCACTCTCCCCGCCGTGACCTCCTGCCTCCTTTCATTGTTTGGAACATCTTCTGCACCCCCTGATCTGTGCCTTCCAAACCTGTACATGAGCTCTCTGTAGACAGAGACCACGTACAATGGCCCAGCACCTTTCTGTGTTATTGCCAAAATGCTTTAATTGTCAATGAGAATGTCATTTACTACAGTTATTAAACAAATTCTACCGACCATGGGAAGTGTCTCAATGTTGGCTTAAGAAGTGTGTTAGAAATTTGATTGTGGGAATGAAGTAGGTTTCCCCATCTGCTATGGAGAGGGCAGGCGTTGGCCACTTTTTCTGTCAAAGACCAGTGAGCAAATCTCTTAGGCTTTATGAGCCACGCAGCGTGTCCCACTCCTCAGTGCCGCCGTTCTGTGCAAGCAGGCGTCGAAAACCCATCAACACACGAGGCTGGCTCTGCTCCCGTGAACCCTAACAGGCAGTGGCCAAATCTGACCCATAGGTGGTAGTCTGCTGACCCCAACTATCCAGATGATAAGAAGTGTGGTTCAGGGAAGTGGTCAAATCAAATGGGTTTGCTGTAGAATGATCTGAGTCTTCTCAAGTCACAGGGCTCATTAAAATGTACACGTACATGTGTGTATAATGCATATGTATGCGTGTACACATTTTTTCCTAAAATCTTCCTGATCACTTCAAAGTTGAGGATAGATGGACGTATGTATAAACATATTTGGGGGGAGGTGGTGGGGGCTGGTGGGGGTGTGGGCAGAGACAGAGAAGCCCTGTGGGACGTACTGGTCCATGAACTTGAACGCCTGCGCCCTCCCAGCAGTGCTGTCCCAGCAGCAGCCAGAGCAGGGTGGACGGTGGAGTGCAGATGTTTACAGGCAGGGATCCTCAAGTGTATTTTGTCCTGGAGTCAAGCCCGTGATCCAGTGCTAATGGAATCTCCAGCTTGGCCAGAATGAACCGTATTGGTGCCTGTGCACAGGAGCCCCGTCAGGTATCATCAAAGGGTCCCACCGCAGTGCAAGCTTGGCTCCACGAGAGTAATACACCAGGGCAGCCATGCCACCTAGTGATGCTTGCATGTACTGTTCTCATCCCGAAGAGAGCTGGAGAGGCTTCCGGGAGGCCTGGCATTTGCTATTCCTGGCCAACACTTCCACATGCAGCAGTGTCTGAAGCCTCATCTTGGCTCTGAAACGTCCCTTGCGGCTGCATTGGCCATTCCCCGCAAGGCTCAGAGGATATGAGTGACTTCTTGCTAAGAGGGAACAGCCCAACTTCGTGGCACTAATTACCAAAGAATATACAGCAGATACACACACACACGCCCCATTCTGCTGCTCAGCGGGGATGGAAGATGCATCCCCTCCCATATCTTAACACGGCTGCAATCACCTGTTTTCTGGATTACACAGCCTGGAAGTCTTATGCACACAGCCTCGTCTGCTTTCTAAACTAAACAGAAATGCTATTGTCTGCAGTCAAACAGAAGACACACAGGATGGGTACTGAGGATCTGTCCACCATTCCAGAGTGGCAAGAATTAGAGGTGCTAACCATTAGTGCTAGGTGGGTGTAGCTTACACGCACAGAGAAACATCAGTGTTTTCATAAAATGGGACCACTCCTCCACCAAACACAGGGGCGGAAGGGAGGATCTTCTAAGCTTTTTGAAGGTTTAGGAGAAACTCTGCAGACAAATAACACTATTTTTTTTTTCCTCCTTCATTTCAGATTCCTTGCAAGAAGTCTACTGCACAGCTCGAATTCTCCAAGTCTGGACAGCCAAGGCTCATGCATAATGCTTTTCATCCTGCAAAATACAGCTAACTGCAGCAGTACCACTAACGCTGCTTTCAAATAGTGGTTCCCCGTCATGTGATGCGTTGTAATAAGCTACGACGGTGTGCTTTCTGTAAGGAAGGAAAACGTCCAGTCCAGGAGAGAAATGGAGGTTGAATGGCATTTATCAGATTGTAGTTTCTGAAAACGGATTTGCTTCACTAGATCAAAGACAGCCCATTTCTACACATCATCACCAATTCTGCGGGAACCATTCCAGATATTCTGACTAGATGTTTTGAGACTGGATGGTTGATTCTCTTGCTGAGTGTTTTTACCCCGGGTCATCACTGACTTCCATACACTCTTGATTGTCTCTATACATCAAGACAAAAGGACAAAAAGGTGTACAGAAAGCTCAACAGGGAAGAGGGATGAAGACTTCAGGCAGCATGCCATGTACAGTTGGTTAGGTTGCACCCTGCACAAAACTGTCCAGTCTGTACATTACTTACCTACTTACGTACTTGGCGCAGGATTACAGAAGGGACACTTTTTTCTGGTACAAATAAAATATCCTAAAGAAAAATTTCATATCCATGTCTATTAATTTACTTCATATGATTAAAGATTTAACCAGGGACATCACCCCTGCTTTTGCCCTTGGAATGAGCAGTTCCTTTGCTGTCAGGAAGAGACAGATGTGATTGGAAATACTCAATCACTTGGTCTTCATCCAAAGCCAATAAGCTCAACTTCCCATATTTAAAATGCTCATCGCAATGCCTCGTTACTGTTTGCATATACAGCTGTCAGCTGTGAAAACATTCTTTTTTGGACACAAAAATCTGGCTTTTGCCCCATCTCCCCCAAGACTCGATGGTGGCCTGCGGACTCATGCTGACAAAAGAACACAGTTTCCCTTTGCTCCCTCCCTGCCCAGACGTAATTGGCTCTTGCACAGGTGACCTCTTCACTTCAGGGAGAGCTCAGCGTCAGCTTCATGACGGCGACCATGCAGGCTCTGCGCAGGTAAGTGGACGGACATCAGGACGGCCCTCCTGACTCCTCACTGCTGGCTCTGAAGCAGGTGTCCAGGGAAGAGCCGAGACCCCGAGACCCCGAGAGTGAGGCACAGCCCAGCAACCGAGCTGGATGCACAGTCTTCGAGAATCCCTCTTGGAAACAAAATTCTTGCTTCTCCCATTTTGAAGGGCTACAGGGAGACAACACAGCTGACGGTTATTTTTGCAGCCAGAGAACAAGGAGAGTGAGAGATGGGCATGTGTTCAAACAAACGGGATCCTTCAAGGCACTCCCCAGGATCTACACAATAGTGAAACACACTTAAACTTCACCTGGTCCTTGCACGCTCTCAAAGCACCACAAACCACTGCATTCTTTAGGGAAGGTCTCCTTCTGAAATATTCACAACTCATGGAAAGGGGGGCGTGGGGAGCAGCTTACTTGAGTTCATTGTTTCCTGCAGAGCTATTTCTTTAAAAGGAAGCCTTTCAAAGTGAAATAGACTACATTTTTATCTCAGAGCTGCTGGGTGGTAGGTGTGACTTGGAAATCTGCAGTTTGTTTCAAGCAAACCCACTTGGGTTGAGCACGAAGGAAAAAAAAAAAGCAAAAGGGATGGTGATGAACAAATGGAAAGGTTTAAGGAAGGACTGAGCATCTGCATACGTCTGTTGCCTTTACATGTATATAGTTTCTCCCGGAGACACGACAACATGTATTGGCACATGAAGAACAGAAAGAGTTAAGGCAGGAAGCAAAAACACCCATCAGCTGTGTTGTCTCCTTGTCCCCCCACCTCAAAACACTTGAAAAGAACTTTTATTTTCCAAACAAATATTCTCCCAATGATGCAGAAGAGTTCATCTTCATTACGGGTCACTGCCATACTCTATTTCTGAAAGGTCTCAAATGATCTCTGGTATCTTCCCACAGAGATGAAACTCAGGGGCAGTGTAGACGAGGTGGGGGGCATGGCATCAGGATGAGAACCCCCAGACCTCTTTCCATCCCACTGAGGCATAAAAAACAGCAGTCCTTCTGAATCAGGCTCCAATCAGTACTGTGTCCCAATGAAGTCCCTTCAGTGAGGATTTGTGTATTTCTCATCATTAACTCCCATATTTTAAAGACTCTATTTTTGAGAAGCTGAGGGCACATGAACAGTGTGGGTAAACGACACCGTCCGACAGTGCACTGTTTATGAAAAAGGTGACAGTCTCTGGATGGGACTGCTGAAGTTAACGGTTGATGTTCCCTTTCCCGTTTTTTGCATATAAAACACAGTCTCACACTTCCCTGAGCTCTCCCGCAGGGCAGTCATGCCGTCTTGACCAGCCTAAGCGTCCTCTTCTCCTTCTCAGTTCTTTCTCTTTTTTAAACATTGGAAGTCTGAACGTCCCCGTTCTGTGGCCAAGTTTAATATTGTGGGTTTTAATATGTTTTATGGGTTGGTTTTCATTCAGATGTTTCCTCACCCTTCATCAGAGCAGTTCCCGAAGCAAGCAGGGCTTCCCTGAGTGATCAGGTCCACACTGAGGATGAGTGTTTATTTTGTGGCTTCTGCTGACAGAGCACCTTGAGCTATTCAGTGGAAAATCACTTGGTTTCGGGAAGAAAACATCTTTGCCAACTCACTGCCCCTGCCCCCTCACTGGGAATCCTGTGCGGGTGTTGCAGCTCCTTGATGTGTTTCAGATGTCCAGGTCCTCTGCTCGCCCATTATTGAGTCCACCATACCAAATAAATTTAGAAAGAAAAAGCCTGCTGCAAAGAATCCAGCTGATGCTTGAAAACAGTATTTAAAGGAAGTACAGAGGCAGAAAAGATTGATCATCCTGAAATATTATCACACATCAGAATGTCCTCTCCATATTTTTAGAACCACCTCAGTGAAAGTGTAGCAATGAGCTGCTAATGTCTACAGGCAACAAACAGAATCATTAGGGTTTGGGAAATGTTTTCAGAAAAAGTGGCTTTAAATAATTAACATCGGGGCATTCTTCCTCTCTTCTGTATCCAGTAGGGTAAATGCCTCTTGACAGGTAATATTTCTTTATGTGAGGCTCTAACTGTGGACTATTCAAAGTAACTGCGCTGTTACTGAACACACTTTAAATATGATGTCTCTGAAAACCATGCTGCTCATAAGTAATTAACAACTCTTAAATATCCGATTAATGCTATCAACTCAATTGCATAAAAAGATTCATATACTACTTCTATTAAAAAAAAAAGCAAAGAAAAAGAAAAAATATTAAGAATGAAAGTAAAACAAAAAAATACAAGAACTAATCAAGAAAATCAACCAGGAGACAAGATGTGGATGTCAGTTTTGGACTGTGTGCTATTAACATGCTGACTCATACGTCAGCTGCTCTCACACAGGTTTTCTGATTTAGCCTAAATCCTACGGTAGGTATTAAACATCTTTGTATCAGATGAAGAAACTGAGGTTCAGAGAAGTTAAGTATCTTGCCCGAGGGCAAAAGCTCTCAAGTGGAAAAATAAAAACCAAGAACTCCTATCTGGGTCTCTCTGAATTCCAGGGTCCTTCCACTATTCACAGTGCCTCTCAAACTGAAGGGAGGAAGCAGGAGAGAAATTAAAGCCTGACCCACCCAACACGACAAAATCTAGGATTACCCAGAGACATCGAATTAACCATATTTTGAGTAAATATGTGTTTTCCAGCCATTGGATCAACTAGGATGTGATTCAAACTGGCTTTTACGAAAGCCAAAGATACCAGATGGACCGTCTTTCAATCTGGTGTTTTTGTCATTTACACACGGTCCTAGAAATCAAAACAAATAGCAACAGAAAAACCATTTTTAAAAAATATGGGCCATCTCTACCCTGGAGTAAAGGCAAAGAATAAAAAATAGTTCCCCAAACCAGTCCCAGAGTAGACTGGGACTCTTTTACCATTAAGAAACCCATCCAGTTTCCTCTTGCAAGTGGTCACCAATCATACTTCTGCTATGTGGAGATAAAAATACCCTGATGTGCTTGTCCAAAGGGCTTCTGACAGCACTTGGGCTGTTCCAACCTTTGCATCTGCTTTCCCTCGTGCCCCCTGACTTTTCCAGGTGCGCCATGAAAAGGCGATGCCTTTAATGATCTACACTTGACAAGGCTTGAAATTAACCTTTTAGTGAATCTTTCACATTCAACGTGCAATGACAGAAGCGGTGGTGATGTGACATTTTTGGTAGGTGAGCACATCAAAGGCGCCTGCCTCCAACGAGCACCCTGAACCCCCAAGGGTACCTCCGGCTGCCAGGTCTCCTTAGACCCGACAGGCGAGGGGGAGAGAGGAAGGAAACAGGAGCAAGCTCACTGGATCCCCCGCACAAACGGAAGGTATTTCAACCCACTTCTACTTCCATCTTACACATTTCATCATGCCTGGCTATTTATATTTAGGTGGAAAAGAGAAAAGCAGGATAAAAGACAAAGACTATTATTTCTGACTGCCAAGCCCCCAAATGCAGGAACCCACGAACACGGGACTTCCAGCCCCTACACACTCCACCTTGATCTTTCTGCCAGCAGTTCTCAGAATGATCATGTTTAGAATTTTCTGTTGGGAAGCCAAGTGCCTTTAGCATTTCTTCAGATGTCAAGAAGCATTTTTAAACTGAAAGCACATGAAACCTGGAATCAGCTTGTAACCCTGTCATGTAATAAGAACAGTAACAACAAGTAATTACACTCATCTCTAAGGCACCCGTGTTCTTGGGTCCCCATACTTGGTGTCTAATGGTCACAATGAGTCCCAGACATTTGTAGAAACCTCTAGTTTCTCTGCCCCTTTCAACTTTCCTCAAAACAGGGAATTCAGGGGAGAAGAAACCACACAAAAGATACTGGTCTTTGTACAAGGTCACCTTCAGGATCCATCAAGAATACTCGAGAGCCCACCTAGATTTACTAAAGAGCAGTGATTAAGGTAATAATAGACATTTGGGACTCCACGGTTCTGAAATTTTCTCTCTTCATTCATGGATCGATTCTTCTGGAAAAAGACACTAGTTACAAGAAACCGCGGTGGATGGGGAAGCTTGAAGGATGGGCATTGAGTTCTGAACGAAGTTTAAGAAAAGGTCCCATCACAGATTCAGGGACTAGGGATTTCGTGGGTGCTTCTTCTGTGAGTGTGGTGTGTTCCTGGCTGCACAGTGTGTTTTCTGCTTTTCCGTCATAGTCCCGTACAGCCAGAGTAGTCAGGGAGGCCTCACGGGAAAGAAAGGACTTCAGTGAGACCCCGGTGGGGCACCCGGTGCCCTGGGAGGGAGCAGAGCAAGAGCCGAGGAGGAGACACGAACATACAAGGCACGGCGTGAGACCGGGAAGCAAAAGCATGGGCTGGAAGGTGATGTTTAGAGAGGTGAGATGGAAGGCAGCCAGCTGGGTGCAGCCAGACGGGGGGTCAGGCTAAGGTTGGGAGTTCACCCCCCCAGAGCACGGGGAGCTTCCCGTGCTTCTAAGCACCTCTTAACCGTTTGCTGAATGAGTCAACATACAGGAGATGAAAGCTCAGGAGAAAGGAAATTTTGGAAGGAATCTGAATCTTGCTACCGAGTCCGGGATGGGTTTGAAGCGAGTTGGGGGAAAGGAAAGCAGCTTAGGAAGCAAGGACAACGATACAGGTGACAGGTAGAAAGGCCCTGGGTTCAGGCAGTGGCAGAAGAAAGCAAGGTGGGTAATTTGAGGAATGTCAGGAAGGTTACAGACTAATGGAGTATCTGAGGGTGAGTGAGGAAAGAGGACAATTACCAATAGCTGAGAGACCAGAAAAATGATGACAAGGAATTCAGGGGACTGGAGGTCTGACTTCCAGACCTATCCGCTTCATTGTAACCAGATAAAACACACTGTATATAATTCATCACTGCTGCCCATTAGACTATAAACCAGACAAGGACAAAGCCTGCACCTAACTCGCCTTCTTATGTTCCAAGCTCTTGAAACACAACACCTAAGACAAAACAGGTGCTCAGTAAACACAGGGAGACTCCGTTACGGAGGACAATGAGGTTGTGGAAAATCAGGTGAATTTATAGTGATAAAGCATTTCTATAGATTTGACTAATGTTGAAACCTGGGGGAGAGAGGTCATCTCTGATTTCTTTCATAACTACCAGCCCTCTGCCCACCATTAATATCCAATAATAGACAGTTATTTCTGCATCTTCCTTCCTAATGGCTATCAGTTGTATCCTTTCTCTCCCAATGGGCAGATGAACGTTAGGGCTATCAGGATACGTCCCTCTCTGAGAGAGACAGAGAACAGAGAGAAGATGAGAAAGCCAGCAACTAAACTTCAGGAGTCCCTCCATCTAGGCAGCCAGAAAAGAAAGGCTTTCTCATTGTTTATACAATGGAACACTACTCAGTCACTAAAAAAGAATAAAATAATGCCATTTGCAGCAACATGAATGGACCTAGAGATCGTCATTCTAAGTGAAGTAAGCCAGAAAGAGAAAGAAAAATACCATATGATATCACTTATATGTGGAATCTAAAAAAAAAAAAAAAAAAAAAAGGAAAAAAAGAGGACACTACAAACTCATTTACAAAACACAAACAGACTCGCAGACGTAGTAAACAATCTTATGGTTACTGGGGAAATGGGATGGGAAGGGATAAATTGGGAGTTCGAGGTATGCAGATATTAACTACGATATATAAAAACGGATAAAAACCAAATTTCTTCTGTATAGCACAGCAACTATATTCAATATCTTGTAGTACCCTATAATGAAAAAGAATATGGAAACAAATATATGTATGTCTATGTATGACTGAAACATTATGCTGTACCCCAGAAATTGACACATTGTAACTAACTATAATTCAATTAAAAAAAAAAAAGTTTTCTAGTTGTTTCAATAGAGTCAGAACCACCAAGATCCATGCATATTGAAGGAAACACATACAACACAGGCCACCTGAGCCATCTGAAGATGACCTCAGAAGATGCTCACTCCATGCCTCAGAGTGGTGTTTACTCCACTGTAAATATTTCTCAGTCTTTGCAAGATAGTTCACTTTCTGTCTCCCTGCCTATCAAAGAGTCATTCAAACACACCTATTTACTGCAAGACCATTGTATGAACAATTACACGTTTCTGGAGGCCAGAGATTTGCAGGAATCTTCCTTCCTCCATTGAAAATCTGCTTTGAGATAACGCTATTCTGACTTGTATCAATAGAACCTTTTCCCTCAGAGGAAAATTAGAGCTCAGGATTTCCTGCTACTTATGGGATATAACAGAAGATTCTTCATCTCAATTTTCTTTACCTATCCTGTCCCTAAATAAGGATCAGTCTGAAAGCTGGGAGGAGGACAGATGGTATAGAAGAGAAAAATTAAAGTAGACTCAAAGCTCCAGTTTTAGCAGGCAATAGCTCTAATCAAGAAAAAGGGACTTGGTTACTTTGAACAAAATAACTCATAAAATATAAAAGATACATCAAAACACAGTTCCACATTTGAAAAAATAATGCCTTTCCAGTAAATGCCACCCAATGATTAGTTCCACAGAGGCACTGTATTGTCTGATGAATCCTAATCACTGAGGGCAGGGTTTGGTCCCAGAGAGGTACTCAGGGAGTATTTGGTAAGTGAAGGGATCTTAAATTAATTCCTTGCAGGGAGAGACAGATTTCACATTTTCCAGGCTCCCCCACAACCACACCTGGAATCATGCTGTGCAGAAGTGAGCACCCGATAATCCTCTTCATCCAGATCCCATCTCCCATGTCCTCCCTGGCTCACCCTCCCCTCTCCATTAGGCTCCGGCTAAGTCAGTGCACTGGAGGAGCCCCTTCTCCCTGACCTGGTCCCAGGTGGTTGCCTTGACAACCCACCCTAAGAGCAGGCACTTGACCATGGCTTTCCCCATACACCCCAGGGCAGGAGGGAGTGTGGAGACCCTGAGGCCCACAGCAGGGGACAAAGTGAGGTGGTTCCTACCAGAGCTCCCTTGGCCACAGACCACCCAGCCTCTCAGTCAAAGCAAGGACTCAGTCTTTGGCGTTTCCTCTTTCTCACCCAAATACCACATAGGAACAACGGTTCGGGACGCATCAGTGGTCCCATCACCTAATTCTTCTTTTTTTGTTTTTAAGTATTTTATTTATTTATTTTTGGTTTCGTGTTTTATTTTATTTTTACTTGGGGGTACTTAGGTTTGTTTGTTTGTTTCTTTGTTTATTTATTTATTTTAATGGATGTACTGGAAGCTGAACCCAGGACCTTGTGCTAAGCAGTCACTCTACCACTGAGTTATGCCCTCCCCACTGTATCACCTAATTCTCTTTATTAAAACAAGCCAAATGGCTAGATTCCAGCATCTTAGACAATTTAAAACATCCACCCTAGGGAGGAGGGTATAGCTCAGTGGTAGACTGCATGCCTAGCGTGCAGAAGGTCCTGGGTTCAATCCCCAGTACCTCCACCAGGAGAAACAAATAAACAGATAAACCTAATTACCTCCCCCCACCAAAAACATCCACCCTGAATCTAAAAGCAGGCATCCCCCAAGTCTTTAGGAGGGAGGAGCTGCTGTTCCTCCCCCGCCCAGGGATGTGGCATGGAAGGGCATGGCCCTAGGAAGGGCTGGTGTCCAGGTAGCGCTGGTGCCGGCGACAGGCCCATCTGCCGTGTGCTGATGGGGCGCGGATAATGTCAGTGAGTGCTGGTGGCACGTGGTACACAGCCTTCTCGCCTCACCCTTCACTCTCAGGTGTAATTCCCAGACTAAGTTTTCTCCATACGCACAAGTCCTAAAGCCCTTTATGACTGATTCATCCCTAGGTATGCCGAAAATAATTCAGGTTTACATAGCCTTTCTCTCATTTCAAGAGTTAAAAGAAATTGAAACTACTGCTTTAGCTGCTGGGCAGAAGGAGCCTGCATCATGGTATTGGCACCTTGCATACAGTAAGTGCTCAGTAAATGTTAATGAGTTAAACAGAAATACTAAAGGCGAACCCACCCCAAGGGCACTGCCGCCTCTTCACAAGGTCTTCTTAGCTCCTGAGTCCTGACAGTGCAGAAGAGCCACGCCACGCCTTCAACAGAGACAAAGGCACCTGCCCACACAGGGCTCCTGCCACTGTGTTTGGCCAAACCACGGAACTGAGGAGATGGCCTTGGGCCACGCCTCCCACTTCTTGTCTCTTTCTTAGCCCTTTCCTCAAGATCCAGCTCAGGCCCTTCTCCCCGTGCCCCCCTGTTCTCAGCTCCTCCCGCTTCTCAGCGACGCTGCACAGTTGACTCTGCATCTCATGAGGAACGTACGGAGTCAGCAGGCCCTTTCACCTTCTGCGAGGGTCCCCTCTCTCCTCCTTTGGGTGATAAGGCCCAGGAGGGCCGGGCAGTGGCTCCGGGCCAGGAATGCCAATGGTTCCAGTCCCCACACCCAAAGCGAGCGGCCCAGATGCCAATCAAAGGAAGAAAAGTAATCACTTCTGCTCCTTTAGCTGGAAAGCGGCATTTCTTCTGGAGTGGTGTTTCCCGGGAGAGGCCTCTGGGAGCCCTGAAAATCAGGTCCGGCCAAAAAGATGACCCGTCTAACCCAGCACAGTGTGGAAGCCGACCAAGGTCAGTGCAGAGCAGGGAGGCGGGGCACCGCTGGCCGGGATGGGGGCAGGGAAGAGGTCTCAGAGGAGGGGACCTGGAGCTGAGTGTTGAGAAGAAAAGGAGTAAGCCCGGTAGAGAAGATCAGAGAGGGTGCTTCCGGCAGAGGGAACAGCCTGGATAAAGGCTCGGCATGTCTGTGACCACTGCTCCTCTGACGGGCAGCCTCCCAGCGTCCCTGGGCAGCAGGGGCATTTCACGTGTGTATTAATTTATGTGTTCAGTGTCCACGTGGCATTCATATCTGCAGTAATGACCCCGGTACACCCTTTCCTTTCCCTAACCCTAGGGAGGTGTCAGGAGCTCCGTGTCTGCAGGGAAACGCTGTCTCCATCCCTGAGGGTGAGCATCCCCTTGCTGCTGACCGAGGTCCGGGGGCATGCTCCCTTCAAAAAGCCTGTGATAAAGTACGTGGTAGAACAAGGCATCCCGCTTCTTGGGAGCTCTTTTTCCACACTGGATTCTTCTGGTTTATCACAATCATCTGATTATGACAGAATTTACACTTGGAGTATTTTACCAGAGATAAGACGCACAAATGATCGTAATATAAAAGGTGAAGAGCGGGCTCAGATCAGACACGTCCGCGTGCAGACCTGCAGGACACAGCTGGGAGCACCACACGTCACCACACGGCACTCACTGGCACTGCCAACAACAAAGCTCCCCTTGGACGCTGTCACATTCGATGCCTTCACATTGCGGCACTGCTGTGGTTCCTAAATAGAAATTGAGGCTCCACAGGAGAAAGAGTCCCTTCATCTTGGGTTATCTTATTTCATAACAAGCAAGCTTGCAAAAAAAATAAAAGATGGGGGTGGACGAAGAAGACAGAAGACAGCCACTGCCCCGTGAGATCACGCTGGAGTATTTCCTGTCTCTCATGTGATCTGATAAAGCGAAAGTTGTGTAATCTAGAACCTGGTGTAGAGAAGACGCTGAACACGTTTTATCTTTTATTATCTAAATGTGAAGAATCAATCAGACAAGATTGCCTGACCGTGTACAAAAGGGATTTCTGTACAGCAACATGATCAACTAACGAGTTTAATAAAATATAAAATAGTATCTCAGAATCAGACTGGCCGGGTTAAAATCTCTGGTCTCCTATTTACTAGCTGTATGTCCTTGGAAAAGTTCTCAAAAATTTCCAAAGCTTCATTCTCCTCATCTGTAAAATGGGTTTATTTACCTCCATATTTCTGCTGGGGGGATTGGACCATTAATGCATATCAAGTGTTTAGCGCACGGTCTGGCACATGGCATGTGCTCAACAGATGCTAACTATTACGAGCATAAAAGAGTAAGAACATTGAGTGACAAGCTTTTCAACCTAAGAATACCTAGGTGATTCCAAGTCGAGTTTCCTGTGAGAACAGTGAAAAATGAGCCAGGGTTGCAAAAGAAAGAAAGAGAATGTTTGGCTCAGTTGCTAACAATGGAAAACGCTGGGAGAGCCAAGTTCTAGTCCTGGTCCTGAACAGCCCTTCTGGGAAGCCTTGGGCACCACACTTCACCTTGCTGGGCCTCCCGCTAGCTTCAGAGTAAGGCTTGGGCAGAGTTACAGCCGGATAATGTCTCAGGCCCCTTCCAGCCGTAACATTCTGGAGTCAACCTCCAGGGCAGCTGTGATGACAAGGGTCAACACAGTACATTTCATAAACCATAATTAGAGGACAGTGTGATGAGGCCTATTGGCTGCATTATGTAATTAGCCCTCTGCCTCCAGGGAGGGAGTGCCTGGGTACAATTATGCAATCACACGCTGAAAAGAAAGGCACGAATGCAGGATGAATCCCTGAGAAAAACAACTGTGATTCCTTTGAGCCACGGCTGCCTCCTAAGAATGCTGTTCGGGTACCCTGCTAGCACCAAATATTTGAATAGCTCTTTATTTCTGTAATATCCTGCACTACAAAGGGCACATTTGCATGGCCCGTTCTTATTGGCTGGCTATTAAACTGGTGAGCTACATCGCATTACACCTGTCCTGTAACCTGATACCCACCAGAGCCTAAAATCCTAATGCAAACTTTAGGATTTTCCAACTTTAGAGTACCTGGGAGTCACCTAGGGGACTTGATAAAGGAGCAGACCCTCTCCCCTCCATGCTGATTGTGTACACCTACTGTGGCACCCGGCGATGTGCTGTGTTAACAGTCTCTGCAATTCCTCTGGTATCAGTGGTCAACACTGTGAAAACCACCCTGAGATTCATCGATAGCTTTGTGGAGACCATGAGGATGGCTGAGCCACCACCATTACCTGAGCTGAGGCTCCTGCGTGGCCCCTCATGATCAGGGAGCAAGAAAAACGCACACACAATCTGTCCATCCCCTTTCCTGGCTCAGGAGTGCAGCTGCAGAATTCCTAAGATTTAAGCCAACTTGGGAGCAGTAAGCCCGCCCAAGTTTGCCATCCTAGCCCTTGCCCCCTCATACCCGATGCTGCCTCATTGCTTGCCCTGAGCTACTCGCTTTTTCAGGTCTCTCCCAGGATTCCACCCCCGCCCAGGATAAAAAAGAATCACTCGAGGTCCCTAGTATGTCAAGCTTGGAGAATCAGAGTCCAAAGCAATTTCGTCAACATTGTATTTAAGACTCCAGGACGTTTCACAAATTAACGTTAGTGGTATCATTCAAAGCTCAGCTCAAAGGTCACCTCTTCTAGGAAGCCTTCCTTGAAGACAGCCCCTCTCCCTGTCATCTGTTTTGGACTGCCTTCCTAGTTGATAACAAAACTTTCACCACAGGTAGCAGGAATCGAAACACACCGTAACTGTTTTAGACTGTGAGCTCCTTGCAGGTGGGTACCACATCTGTATCAGCTTTACATCCTCAGCTCCCCTCTGCCCAGCCTGGTTCACTTCCTCATGATCTGGGTTCAACTGTCTTTGCCCCAGGAAGCCTTCCCAGACCCAAGGCAAACCTCCTCACAGTACAGACGCTCACAGCACACCGTCTTCCTCTCCTCTGCAACGAGTCACGCAGCTGCCGTTTTCCGTGTGTTTTAGTGACCAGTTGATCGATGTCTCCATCCCCTGTGAGCTCCAGGAAGGCAACAAAGGGGGTTAACACAAAGTACCCCCAAATATCTCCTGAACACATGAATGATTCAGAGGCAAGGGTGGCGAGAGGCTGTGGGGTGCTCCGACAGGCTGCTTGACCTTGGTGGCTTCCTGCTCTTTCATTGAAGGAATCCAGTTTAAACCTCAAGCTAGTACGAGTTTGACTCCAAAACTGGGAGAAAGGGCCTCTCTGAACACAATAATGGTACATGAAGACTTTATTTTATTGCATAATTCATTGCCTTCATGCAAGACTCTGGTCCTAATTCTGTGGTCTGACTGTATTTCATATTTTCCAGTGACTTCTCTGCTCTACCCAAAAAGCAGGCAATTTCTCTCTCTTCCATGGCTGGTGTTCCCTTCAAGGATGGTTGCAGGTTGGGTGATGTACTCTTGTAGAAGGCCAGTGACCGAATCCAAGTTCCATTTCTGGAGTAGAGGTTTTGGGCCTTTCAGTTGTGCCGACTCGTCTGAGACATTTACTAAGTCTAGTGGGGTGTTTTGTTTTGTTTTGTTTTGTTTTAAGGACTCATTCTGAAGTCCACTGGCTCTCAGCTACACTTCGATTCCAACATGAGCTGCCCATTTTTACCCATAATTCGTCAGCTTTCAACAGAGGTTAATGCCTCTCTGGTGGTAGACAGGCCCTGTGGAACCAGAGATGGACAGGAATGTACATGATGCTCGCCAGCCCTGGTAACACCTCAGAACTAAAACTCGAGAATATTAAGTACTCACTATACAATTTAAGTTTCTCCAGGAGAAACCGGCTTTTGTTTGTTTAAGCATACAACAAAGATCCGGGCAGCCCAAACCTGTACAGTAGTGACGAGAAAAGGCATATTCCTCAAGAACACAGAACATCTTGGAGGGTACAGCGTAGTGGGAGAGCACGTGCTCAGCATGCACGAAGTCCTGGGTTCAATCCCCAGTACCTCCATTTAAAAAAACAAAAAACAAAAAACATGGAACATTCTTTCAAGAAGTCCCAGGACTCTTAAAACCAAGTATGTGAAAATGTGGTTTCTCAAGCCCAAAGGACCCAAATCTTCCTTCTTCTAGTCTATGCTGTGAAAGGACAGAGTTAGTAAGACCAAAAAAAGGGGGGAGGGGGCGGGTGGTGGATAGGACAGGCCTTAGAGCACCGTCATTTTGGCAGACGCATTAGGGAACAATTGTGGAAGGTCCTGAGGGCACATCCTGACTTCAGTGTCAAAAGGCCCAAGGTTAGTCCACATGCTTCTAGCTCCCTCTAGTCAACCATTATTGACAGCTGTACGCATCAGTCTAAACTTGCAAACTCTGATTTTTAACCGGTACAACTTGATTTAAATGTGCTTCTGTCAAACTTCATTATAATTAATTACAATAAAAATGAAACCCTGATGACCTTGATGACAACGAAAATCACCAAAATTTAAGGCGAGCGTTCCACATTCCACATTCACATCGCATGTAATACAATTATAAAACTCCTGTAAGACTGTTATTTCCTCCATTTTCAGTTAAGAAAACCAAGGATGAGAATGATTAGGTCAAATGCCTGTAGGTCAGACACATCAGTGGTAGAACAAGCGTGCTGCTATCCACCGCACCATGGGTGCCGGCCTCGAAACCCGGACTGCTCCCAGGTTTGCGGACCACATCTGGGTTCACGCTGCCCTCGCCTCTCATCTCAGACATCTTCATCCCACTCACTCCAGTTTCCCAGATGAGGGGTACCAGCTTCATCTGTGTGCTCTCGTCGTATATCTCAAACCCCTTAGCTACTTTATCCCGATGCTTTCTTGGTTGTATCAGGTTATTCTTAAAGCGTCTTGGACCAGCCATAAGTTGTATTATAAATGGCCAGAGACATGCTTTCGATTTTGATGCTGGCATCCCGCAATGCTCACATCCAGTCTGCCTTGCTGACCATAACCACAATTTGGGTGGTCTTCAGAGAGCTGCCTACAATGACACGTAAACCCATTTACTGGGTTATTGTCTGTAATTCTGGCTGATCATCTCCAAGTGCAATTTGAGTTATTTTTCCCCATATGCTTTGTTTATACAGATGCTCTTTTGCCTCTTTGCAGCACACTCGGCCCAGGGCAGCTCAGTATTTCACTGTCAGAAAGACCCAGAAGTTTCACCACACACAGGATTACATAAAAGTGTTTAACTGCATCAGCCCTAACCCATGCACTGTTTATGGTTCTCCATTCAGAGCAGTGGCATTGTTTCTCTACCCACTGCTTCCTGTCTCTAAGACAGTCTCCACCTCTGAGGCTGCTTACTCTGACATCACGTTCATTGACAACTGTCGTGGGAGGAAATATCTGGGAAAATCTGCTATGTCAATTGCATTTATTCACCAAATTCTCATGACAGTTGCTCGACTGTTCCACGTTCTTTGACACCTTAGACTTGGCTTTGACTTAGGAATATTTCATTGTGCTGTGCATCTAAGTCTGTACAACTGTCCTGCAAACCTGAGCCACCCTTGCAGTCAATAGAGACCTTTCTGGGAAGAACGAGATTATTTCACCCACATGGAGAGTCCTCGCTACTGGGAATGACCACACTGAAGCAGGTATCTGTGCAGTCCTAGCCTTTACCTCTGGATTTAGCAGCTCATCACCAATAAGATGGCAACATTTTCTTGGGCACACAAGCAGTTAAAGCCTTTCCTCCATTGGATAAGATGCAAAAACAAGTACTCTTAAAAAAAAAAAAAACAAACCACAAAGAAATTAGTTTGATAATGAAAAAATCACTGAAAGCAATTTATGAACCATTCCCCGGACAGTATATAAACCCTTAACATACTGTACGTAATTGAGGGTCGGTCTTTGATTCCTCCCTTCTAATCACACGTTTTTCTAGCAACAATACTGACACTTGAATCTCTTTCTCATTGTTTCAGAAGGAAACACAGTAGAAACATGGTTACGCACTGAAAGAAGCTAATGGCTTGTACTGTTTTGTCAAAGGAATGCCTCTGGTAATTTAAAAAAAAAAAAGGTTAATCAAGCAATTGTGAAACCAAATATTCACAAAGTCCAAGCACTTGTGTAAACCCTAAATTTGTGCTGTGCACCCTGAAGTAAACAAACGATGTGATCACCACAAATAAAAGGGAATTTCAGGGATAATACGATTATTTCTTTAAAAACCATGCAAGCCAAGAAAAAAGTTTTGTGAAATCAACTTGGGTGGAGGATATAGTAAATGAGGAGCCGTGAGATCCCTCAGGAGAGAAAAGCAAAAAGAAATTGCAGAAAGGATAACAAATTAGTTTAGCAAAGTCACAGGGAGAGAGGGGCAGACAAAAATAAAGGCAAAGGAAGCAGTGTCCAAGGAAAGAGGAAGGGGCGAGTGGAAACAGCTGGAATTGTTCAGCTGTGTCAACATTCGGCTGTTTCACAGATTGACTAGCAAAGTGTCATCTGAAACCAATTACATTCCCAAAACCCCACGGACCCAGTTCATAACATTGATTAATCCACATTGTGAAAAAGTCCCCAAGCAAAACTAGAGCAGCTGTCAGCCCTTGGAGCTCAAAAAACAGCAATTGCTTAAGAAAAAAAAAAGGGGGGAGAAAAAGCTCCTCTTGAAATTTTAGGGAGTTTTCAGAAGGTATGCCTACTGATAGAGATGGATTTAAAACTGCTTCTACCCATATGCCTGTTTGAGAGCAACTGACTCTAATTAGAAAAACAGGGGTCACGTTAAAGCAAACCCGAAGTCCATCCCCCAAATCAGAACATGCAGCCTCCAAGTCGAGTATCTTGTGTCTTTGCGCTCCTTTTGGGGAATAACACTACGCATTTCATTTTTTTTAAGTCTACTTTTTTTCCCCTTCTCAGTATTTTATATGTATTAAACCTATCTCCTTTGGGCCAATCAAAATTTGGTCACACTTCATTTCCTGATACAGGTTTTGCATACTTTTTGTCACATTTCACAGAGGCGGAAGTAAAGACAAGAGTCCTTGATTTGCAAACGTATAACTTGTGCACGAGTCCGACGCACAAATGGCCAGCACACCCCTGCGAGGTGTCCACTCCTTGCCTATAAAGGTGTTCACGAAGAATTGGCCTTGCCTCTCAAGCTACCCAGCTAAACATCCAGCCACTAGGCACTGCAGAGGTGACCTCAACACTATACAAATGGCAGTGAGCGGCTCCTTAAGAAGTCCCCATTTCTGTAGATCCTAACCTGAAATCTCCCCAGTGTGGCAGCAGAAGTCATAGGAATCACTCATCCTTTGGATGGATTTTTCCCACAGAAATAAAATGTATGCGTATTCCTTTGTTCATTTGGCAAACACTTTCTGAATGTCTACTCTGCATCAAATACTGGGTTTCAGCATGTGAATTTTATATATGAGCAAAAGCATGGAAAGCTTAGCGACCTGCCTCGGGCCATACAAGTAGTTAGTGCTACAGTTTGGACTCAAAACCCAAGGCCATCTGATACCTAATTCTGTGCTCTCTCCCCCAGATCATGTTCCTACATTATGCTTGACACAGAGTCGCATAAGCTAGCTAAGGGGCCCAAAAGCATGCAAAATATAGTTCCTACGGGGAAATAAATTCCAAGTGACCGCAAAACTGGGTACAAACTGGACTTTAAGAAGATAAGCAGTTTATATATTCAGATTCCGCTCTATATTGATCCTTTCCTTTCTAAATATCCCGTTAGTGATGTAATGGTCTCCTCTGTTGAAGTGCCACTCTTGTAAATTTTATGAAACTCAAGTATGTCTTTGCTACCCTGGTCCTTTTCATCCAAATACATACGCTTGAGTCTCACAGCTCTAACCCGTATTCCTACGACCAACTGTTTCTCCCTAACTCAACCCACTGAGAAAAACACAAACCATGATTCCACTGGTGTATCTCTGGATTTGAAAAAGGCAAGAAAGGGAACGCAAACAAACCGTCTAACCACCAACTCCCAATGCACCACCAGGCAAGGGAATCTAAGCTTACTCTTTGGATTTCAGAATCGGGAGATCAATGTTAACAGCAATAAGTTATTTCAAAGTTAAAGAAATAGCGTTACTAAGTACTGTTCTCCGAACAGTAACAACGTGTTCAGAGCTTTGGAGTAGGTAACATCCGCACCGAGTTCGGCAGGGTTTAAGGAGTCTAAACTCAAAGAGACTGGGGCAGGGGCAGGACACTCAGATGGCAATAAGAAACCATTAGTCTCTAGGCAGATTCTCCAATTCTTTCTAGCAATTTTTTTTTTTTTACTCTAGAAGATATTTATAATTATTGTTTTTTAAATGCTCATGATGTCACAGATAAACACCAATTGCTCCCAATAGAACTCCAACTACAGTACATGTTTATAAGAGCAAATTACTGTTTATACACAGACAGGATTACAAATGAGGGAAGAACACTACAAATTATAGGTTACTGAAAGAAAGCCAAAACATTTCTATTTCTTTCTTTTCATGAAAAAAAATATGATTACCTGGATCATGCCCCTTCTCTCAGTCCCTTCAATGGACACTGGCACTAACAAGCCTACAAGAAATATAGTAGTCAGTTTATGTTTTCATGATAGGATTTGAGAACACAGGGTTATACCCAGGGTGATGGGAGCAAACTCACTGCCATTTCCATATTTCAAGCTACTCTAAGAACTATTAGGGTAGAAAGACTAAAACTTTAAATGCTGACCAGAGAGATTATTTATCCCAAGGACCACATACATCAATGAGCTTCAAATAAATTCATCCTAAAATGCTGACCATCTAACAAAACAAAAACAAAAAGACACCTGAATCTTAACCCAAATTTAGGTTTGTATAAAATGAGGTCTTTTCTCTGTACATTTAGATTAACTCAAAATTACTGTAAGCTACATTGTTTTTGTCTTCTTATTAACAATCATCTACTTTATAAACTAAGCTCTAGTCCTAGAAACAGTCATTTTGTGACCCAACATAAGATCAGGACAGGTGTCTATCTCAGGCTACCATATGACCCTCAGAAGGGCTGAAGGATCACAGAAATAGTATCTTGTTGGTTCTAATATCGTTTTGAGGATTAAATGCATTAGCGCATGTCAAGCACTCAGGGCAGGGCGTGGACCATAGCAGAAGTGTTGCAATAATGTCACGGTTCAGTGTTTCCTATCCCCTGGAGTTCCAGGAAAAGTCACTTCCAAGAATCTATGTCTGGGCAGACCCAAAGTGGTTCTATGGCAAACGAAGGGAAGACTTTTATAAAGGTACGTCTTCCCGTCCACTCCTTGCCACCATCAAAGGCATCTTTCTTTCACTCATGGCAGAAAAGAAGTTGAACTAGAGTAGGCAGGGCATGTGTGCGCTGAACTACGCTGGCCAAGGCCTGGAAACGACCCCTTCTCTGTTGCTTCTCTGCTTTCAGTGGCCCCTCTGAGCATCTTGGTGAGATTCACATGCTAAAGGGCTCTTATTGGGTGGTGAGGCGATGTAGAGGGCAGCTAGCAGGTATACCATTTGTCACAACTTCCTCACTGCTCCTTAAAACTTTGTGTAAAACCAAGACACTCAATGACCCTGTGGGATTATGAGCAGCTCGTATCTCCAAGCATGGACTCTCTCTGGGTTGGAACGGATGTGAAAAGTTGTGCAGACCAGCGCCTTGCAGCAGCATCAGGCAACGCTTGGTGGCTCTAGTTTCTCAGATGGCATGAACTGCCTGGCAACAGCACCACTGCTTCTGTTGGAGGGCTGTGACCTGCCTCAACCCAAGGGGGTTTCAATGACACCGGCCTGGGGGATAAAGGGAAATGGACTTGCGGAGAGCCCCGAGAAGAACACAGAACGGAAATTTTCCTCTGTTTGCCGGGTATCTGAGTTAAATACTGAGTAGGAACTGGACATGCTGCCTTCTCAAGCTACTTCCTATGTCAATACTAGACTTTACTTATCTTCCAATTAGGGACAGGCAATCCATGGTACACCTACTTTAAAAGAAAAAAAAAACTGTTGAGCTTTTCTGGAGTTACTCAGTATCCACGTTTTCCCACCACAAATGCAAGCCATTGCCAAAGTCATTGCTAAATTTCAATGGTATCAAACTCATTCATTTTCCAAAATATCAGCCAGCCCTTTTTGATGAGCGGAAAATATGGTTTTTTTAGTTTCTTACCACCAAAGCTTTGCCTGACTACTCATAATGGAGCGTCACCATAAAACGTGGATGACAGAAAGGCTCCAGTAACTTCCTACTCTAGAACATTGCTACCAACAGAAAGGAGCCTAGGGCCAAACTGCCAAGGGTGTGCTTGCTGTCATCATGAGAAGCAAAGAAAGCTCCACTGGGACCAGTCGTGCTAACACACTCTGATCTCACTTCTTCTTCTTGGGAACTCCTGAAAGGATAAACCTACACCTTTCTATGTAGCCTTGGCTGCAGTACTTAATGTATTCATGCCACCGTTTCCCTGCAGACCTGAAAAAATAAGACCAAAGAATGACAGCAGTGATGTCCACTGGGGAAACCACTGGAGGAATTAAAACTATCCACAAGCCACTCATAAAGGAGTTATGTAACTCAAGAATATACACTGAGTACCTACTCTGCACTGGACCCTGCCCTGAAGTGGCCAAAGGTCCACTGAGTGATACATACATGGAAACAGACGTGGGCTATGGGCAATCATTCTGTTAGTCCAGAAAGAAATCATTGCTTCTCAACTAAAACAGGCAGCACACCTACAAATGGGTCCAAAGTTATTCTTGGCTGCAAATCTGTTCTTTGGCCTGAAATTGATTCTAATATTGAAATGCCCATAAAGAAACAGATTATGTCTACCAGCTCCTTACAATTTATCCAAATCAGCCTCCTTCCAGCCAGCTACCTTCTTTCCCAGAGGAACAGGTAAAAATTCTCATTATCTTACTGGACTATTTCAGGCAGAAGTGTCACAAAGGTGGTAGACCCCTGGGAATGTTTCTCACTGTTTAAGCTCGATCTCCTTTGCCTCAGGTGAGGTAAAGGCTGTGATTTCCAAGCTGTGGGCTGCAACAAAGTCACCGGAAAGCCATAGAATATTTAAAAATTTTCAGGGTGACATCGTGACGACATCTGTCAGACCAGGCAGAACAGAAACTGTTAATGTTAAGTTCATTGAAACTAACTATTAATAAACAGAACTGTATGTATCTCTCTTGGTCTAGAGAGTGAAAACATTTCAGAGACACAAAGGTCCCATGAGCTGAGAAAGTTTGGGGACCTTGGGAATTTGGTTGGTGGGGAGGCTCTCTCCATCAGATCTCAATGTCCTCAGGCAGCCGACTTAAGAGTGTCTCTACCCTTCAAGGTCACCTTGAAGGGAGCTTCCAAGGGAGGCTTAATGGACTTCATGATTGTGTAACATGTCACTTCCGATTTAGGAAGAAGAGATGGTCCTGCCAAACTGGAGTTAGAAGAGGTCTTGTCCGTCAACCATGTATGTGCCCGGCATGTAATATATGGTCGATAAATGTTAGTTGTAGTAGAGGATGGGAGTGATGGTTGCCATTGTCAGTATCTCCATCCAGACCTGGTTGTTGACTTTAAATTAAAATGCTGTCTGTCTGAACCTATTCTGTTCTCACTTTTACCCCCAGAGCAAATCGTTTCAAGGAGCCACGGAGCTGTGCAAAGTCGTCTGTCAGTCTAGGTCACAGTGAGCAAAGAAGCACGACAAAGCCAGGTCTTACCCGTGGCACCCAGGGCTGCCAGCGTTTACACATTGCATCCCGAGACCACCACGTAAAACGCGTCCTCTTAAGTTGTCCAGTATACCATCCGCACAATCTTATTCAGCCACCTCCCTCAGTGTCCTAGAGTCTCATCTGACAGATGGAACATAGTGATGGGTGTCTGCAGCCCAGGGTCATGTTCATTATTAAGTGAAGGTTAGCACTGCACCTCCAGGCAAGTAGACACGGCAACTCAGGCAGCGATGGGAGAACAGGACCAGCGTTCGGCCACCATCGGAGAGGGCTCTCAGGAGTTCGCTCAGGTGTGCTGGGGTGGAAGACTGTCATAGTTTAAGCAGAATGGCAGTCAGGCCACCCAGGCACATCAGGGCCCTAGGTGGCTACCTTTGGGAGGCTGGGGGTAGGAGGAGGGCAGGGCAGCCTCAAACACACCTCAGGTCCCACCTAGTCGTGGGACAAGGGCTTCTGATGTGCTGGCGGGTTAGGCCAAGGTGTGTCAGCTCCATAGCATTTTAAACCTGGCAAATCCACCCATTCATCAGGCCCCTGCTGAGTCACAAGCACCAGCAGCTGTCTGAGGCATCTGTGCATAAGTCCCCTTCCTTCTTGCTTCCACGGGTGCCTCTTCCTACATGATGACTCTCACTGGCATTTCCTCCTGACCCAGCCTTCCCACACTATCTCCCATTCTTCCCGCTCCCTTGGAATGGCCTCAGCACCACTGGCCCATCACTGAGCTGACTGGCTACCCACCTCTACCACTCAGCCCCATCCATGCTCAGCAGGCAGGGAAGAGCCAAGTCTGCCAGAGAGGGTCCTCAGGGTCCGCTGCTAGTCAGGGCATGTGGAGAATGAAGAAAGGAAATACTAAATACAGAACCCCACATGTGTAAGTCATCAGCATTTTCAGAGGGCTCGCTCACCTAATGAGGAAGGAGGGAGCATCTCCCAGCCTCCCACAGTGTTGGACTTTAGGGGAGGAGACTTTCTACCCTGAAGACTAGGGAGTTTGAGCAGTCCCCCCTTTGAGGGCAGTCTTGCAGGGACTGCGTCAGACCTGCATCTCTACCCTCCACTGCTTGCTAGGTCCTTGCATGGGAGGGTGAAACCCAGGAGGAACCTGCAGGGCCCTCCTAGGGCCAGACCCTTTCCCCTCTAAGTATCCCCACCGCTTGTTTGTTTAAAAAAAGAAAAAAGAAAAAAACACTTTGGCCTCCTATGCCTTCCCCTGAGTTCCAAAGAACAAATTTAATCAGAGAAGGAAGAAAATGCACAAAGGAAAATAGTCAAGTAACACAAAATAAGAAGAGTTCAGCCATAAAACAGAGCCAAGGACCTTTAGTTCCTCCTCAAGGGCTACAAAGAACACCCTGAGCCGTGTCCCTGAGTTGTCCTGCAGATACTAACCCCCGCCCCTGCCCAGGTGGAAGAAGTTGGCTGCTGACCACCAGCACCAAGAGCCCAGACTGGTTCAAACTAAAAGGCTGATGATTAAGATTCTGGAAACATCACCCTGTCACCTCCCCACCAGCCAATCAGAGAGTTGTGCATGAGCTGATCACATACCCTGTGACCCTCACCCTTACAATGTCTTTAAAAACCCTTCCCTGAAAGCCACGGGGGAGTTCGGGTCTTGTGAGCACGAGCTGCCCGTTCTCCTTGCTTGGTGCCTGCGATTAACTAAACTTTCCTCCGTGGTATCAGCAGACTGGCTTGGTTGCACATGGGGCGAGCAGCCCAGAGTTCAGTTGTGTAACCGGGGCCGTGCCTGACGGGCTGGGTAGGAGCCTGGCCATCACTGGGCATGACCACTACGGCGGCGGTGCTGTCCTCCCACACAGCCTTCCAGGCCACCTCCCTCTCTTATGCTGGCCTCTGTACGGGGCAGGATCAAATCTGGTTCCTGCCTTCACGTGGTCTTCATGCCCTGACGTTGGCCATGTTTGCGGTTCCAGCTGCTTGTGCCTGGGCTGGGGGTCGGGTAACGGGGACTGGGAGTCTGACCACAAAGTGGAGATGGGAGGCCTCATTTAGATTGACATGACTGAGTCTTGTGTTTCACTACCCCTTACTAGAGAAGTCCTACTCTGTGTGTGTGTGTGTGTGTGTGTGTGTGTGTGTGTGTGTGTGTGTGTGTGTCAATGCGTTCGTTTAATAAATTAACAAAGTGCTCTGTCCCCCACTGAGCTATGATTCCTGTTGGTAGGGCACCTTCATCCAGGAATCTATCTGAGTGAAGTGAGGGAGTGAATTTGGGAGAAATCCCATCTCGACCCCTCTTCTCAACCGAGCAGAACGTCCTATGAATCAGAGAGGGCAGATATAATTAGCTTTGGTTCTGAGATGGGCAGCCTCGGGTCCACCTGACTTTAGTGAGGTTAATGGATTTTCCCAAAGTCCCCATGCAACCGAGCAGAGCTGTGCCTTGACCCGAGTCTTCCAAATCTAAACCTCCCTCTCTCTCCTCATCACCGCGGCTTCCACGGTGAGCAAACATCAGTGCCCCTCTCTGCTTCAACTCAGTGGAGAAGCAAGAAGACATTCTCTCCAAGGCAGGAAAGATCCAGTATCACCCTCATGGTTTGGGGGAACCACTGGGCTCCTTAAGCGGCCAGGCAGCCCAAAAACATCCAAAGGCAGGAAGTCATCGTGTTGTTACCCTGAGGGGGCAGCTGGAAGGCTGTGTCAAGGCTTGTTCTCATCTCAAGGAAGCTCAGTCCTCACGCTTCTGGTCTCCCTAGTACCCGAAGTCTCCTTTCCACAGAAGAAAGTCCCTGGAGGTGTGAGTGGGCCAGGAGGGGTGTAGTTCCATGCTTCAGAAACCCCACTCATGAGAATCAGCTGGAAGGCTGGTTAATGCAGACTGCTGTGTCTGACCCCCAAGTTCCCGGGAGTAGGGCCAAGGACTGGCATTTCTAACATGTGCCCCAGCGATGCTGAGGCCACTGGGTGAGGGACCACTGTCTGAGGACCACTGACATGCAGTGGCTGGTCTTTTCCCAGGGCGTGGCTAACTGGTCCACACACAACAGATGTTTATTGAGAACCATCAAGGAGAGCATTCAAGGATCACCTTAACAAAACCATTTAAGCGGCTTATGTCTTCAGCTTTGTTTTAGACCCAGCATGGTGTAAGTTAGATAAATGCCTCTGCCATTTAGAAACACAGAAGCTAAAGACAGACACGATTCATGTGGACAGGCACAGAGAGATAATACTAGCATATTCCGATTATAAAAAATGCCCCAGAATAAAACAAAAGGCTTACATTGGGGGACTGCAAGTTCCCCTGGGAGGCCTCCGAAGATGGTGCCTTCTCATTTTCAGGGATACCATCAAAAGCTGGATCACTGAGCAGCTGTTACAACTGTGTTTAATCACATGCCTGAGGTCAGACCGGGCTGCTCCCACCTACTGACACGTGAGTCCTTGACCTGCACAGAGTGGCTCCAACAGGCAGAACTGGCTGCAGAAGGCAGGGACAGAAATGGGTTTAAATGTCGAGGCTCGTGGTACCAAGGATCTGTGAACTATGGAGCCACACAGAGGAATCGTCAGCCTGATGATCATTTTCCTCTACCCTCTCCCTTGCTTGTTCAAAGAAAAGAGCCTTTAATTGCTTCTTGAACTACACACAAGTGGGCCGTTGACTGTGGCTGTAATTCAGCAAGGAGAAGCAAGGAAAGCTCTGAAACAGATTTTGTTGGGGCAGTGACTTAAACGGCGAGAACACTGCGGTGGGATCAGCAGGCGCAGGGCACTGCTAAGCAGAGCAGCTCGGGATGCTGTCAGCAGCTGAAGTAAGCTTTAATTGTAGGTGATACCAGTGTGGTCGAGGGGGATGTGTTTTTAAGTGCAGGGGGGTGAGAAGGAGAAAGACAGGGAGGGAGAATGAACAGAAGTCAGTTTAGAAGGAGATCCCATTATGGATGACCTAATGGATTCAGATCTGTAATGAAAAAGACCCTGTGTAAGGAAGCTGAAGGATTCTGCCTTTGGACGTTTCGTCTTTACCATCCTTCCACACCCACGTCCCAGGTCCACCATCACAGCTTGTGCGGTCGGAGTCGTGTCCTTCAGCCTAGGATGCACCTGCCTGGAAAGGGTTATGGACTTGGAGCGGCAGCAGCTGTCTGCCCGCACTGTTCAGCGCACCAGCTATTCCCATACAAAGTCAAGGCCATCCCCGCATGGGGAGCACAGCTACGGGGACTAGGAAAGGGACGCCGGGAACTCAGAAGCCTACCGCCAACTCCGTACCTTCTATACACATGTCTTTCTGTGTTTAGCTAAGAAGAATGTAGACCTTCCAAGGCAATCTCCTTTTCAAAAATACGCCTTCCTACTTCTCTGTGCTGCCAGGTCCCTGAAATAAAAATAAACGCCCAGCGCTTCTCTGCTGCCTCCCATCCCACTCCATCCAGAGGTATCTCTTCTTTCCTTAAAGGCCTGTTGCACCACCCTGCTGGCTGGCTCTTCTGCAGACCGGCCCTCTCGTGTGCCTGTCTCACACCCCCTGCACCGGGGGAGGGCAGAGCCAGGGCCCCTGCTTCTGCCCCCACCCGGCTAGCTCCCATCCTCGGTAACACTGGACGGCAACCGTGTTTGCAAAGCAAGTCTCCGAGGGAGCAAACGACACTCACTTTCTAGTAAAGCCATCCCTGGATATTAGGAAAAGCAGCTATGATAATAATCAGCATCGACTGAGTACTAACTATGCACCGAGTACGTATGAAGGGCTTTCAAAAGCTTCTCTCACTCAGTCCCAACGATAACCTTACTAGCGGGTACTACCATGATGCCCATTTCACAGAGAAGAAAACTGAGGCACAGAGAGAGTGAATACGGTACAGAAGTCGTCGTGGCAGCAGTAAGCTCATCATGTGAATCCAAATCTGAGTTCAGTGTCCAAGCATTTATACGCTATTTATGGCTTGTCCACACCAGGACAATTTGAAGGAGGCTACGGGTTTTAAAACATCCATCTACCTGAGAGAATTGGGTGTTTAAATGTCTCCTCCATGTTGGGCAATGAGCTGGCTGCTCCTTAACACACTACTTCTCAACCTCACCACAACTCTCAAAGGGGAGCCGTCCTAGCCGCGTTTAACAAACAAGAAAACCCTGAGTCCACGTGACCGAATGACTTGCCCACACGTCCACTGGAGGGAGGCACAGGAAATTTAATTAGAAAGCCCCCATGCCTCCCGCTTCTGCCTTCTTGGCGCCTCTTGTCCAAGATCCCTTATTAACTGACTGCGGATTTATTACCCTTATCCTCCCAACTCGTACCAGAAATTACTAACTCTAATCCAGGACTCTTCTAAGACTATAACCTTGAAGATCTTAATATATTCTAGGCATCAGAAATGATGCCACCAGTTCACTTAGACCATGTCTTCAAAACCCCATTAAAAAAGTACTTTTTAAAAAAGCAATAAAACAGAAATGTATTCACAGACCAATTAAGGAGAGGCAAGTGGCTTATTTCATTACCAGATCTGAGATGCAGTTAGAGATTGTTCAGTTTGTAAAACTCTTCCGTGGACATAAGCCTGCCTTTAATTTCCTGGTGGCAGGTCATTCTCTCTCCCTCTCAAGCCATTAGACTCCTACCTGCAGAACCAAGTAGCACACCAGGATGCCCAGGGCCTCTTAGCTGTGGCCAAATTTCTCAGGCGTCAACTCGCTCATCTTCTACTGAGTCACCTACCCAGTTCAGGAGAGCTATGTGAAAAGTGCCCAGTGGCATTTTGAATTCCTTCCAAGCTCTGACAAGAAAAAAAAGGGAGTAAGAGGCAGAGCAGCACTTCAGTTAGGAAGTGTTGACTGAGAAGGTGTCATGTCCCTAGTTCCATCCAGGATTTAGGCGTGCGTACGCACGCGCGCGCGCGCGCACACACACACACACACACACACACGCACTGTCCCTGCTCTGTCATAGGCATGGGAGGGGCACCTGAAGAACAACCCTGTTCCTCATCCCCAAAGAGCTGGCAGGGAGCTGGGGCAGGGAGACGCTGGGACAATACAGAAAGGATGATCGAATTCCACGAGCTTCACCCTTTCTGGCCGGGTCACTGCTGCTGGTGCTGAAGAGCTCACATTCTGAATCACACTGGGTCTGAATTTGGCTCTGGTCTTTTATTTACTTTGCAAAGGGAGCAAGTTATCCCACCTCAGGGACAACAGTATTGCTAACAAGGTGGGACGGAGGAAGCCGATGTTGCGTAAAGAGGCTGGTAGGTGGCCAGCACAGAGACAGGACCACTGAAGTCAAGGGCAGCAGGCATTTGACGAGAAGGGAGCAGGCTGACCCGGCCCCAGTGCAGGCAGATCAGGAAGCCACAGCTCCTGAGAGCTTCCCTCTCTTACTTCTCCAGGGCTCTGAACCCCTTCGCTTCGTTCTAACTTCCACTTCCCTCTCTCTGAACCCCGGGCAAACGTCACCGGGTTAACCTCTACTCATCCTTCAGCTTAGCCTCCACCTCCCTTTTCATTGCTCCCTGACACTCCCTCTCCATCCCAAGAACAATGAGTCACCCCAGAAGCTCTCAAAGCACCTGAGCTCACCCGTATCTCTGCAGCTGTCACTCGCCTGAGAGAGTCCCAGCGTGCTGGCCTACGCCCCCTATCAGACTGTATGAAGCTGGAAGGCAAGACCACGTACCAGGGCTCTCTCTCCAGCTCACAGTTCAGTGACGGACAGTAGCAGGTGCTCAGTAATCGTGTTTAGAAGATGAATGAATGAACGCAAATAGATACTGTGTCTAAACCTGCACAAATCTGCCCTTAATCAGAAGTACACGGCTCCAACACGGCATCGAATTCTGCTGTCCTGGCTTGTGTCTGGTGTCATGGCATCTCCTGACAAGTAGAGATGGCTATGGTGTCACTTGAGGTCTTTCTACCAAGACATCAGCTGCCTGTCCTGCACACGGTGGGCAGAGCGCACGTTATGAGGTTTGGCTGTCTCTTGACACGTTCGCCGCTGGTGGATATGGGTGTTAATGTGACTGCAATTCAGATGTTTATTCCAACGTCGAGCATAAATAAACCTGGGAAGAATTCAAGTCAGGCTAACCATCAGTAACAGTATCTTCCTGCTCTCCGGGGAGCCGTTTCAGATTTTGGCTTCATCCCCACCCTACATAAAGAGACTGGGATGGGGCTGCAGCTTCTAGAATTACAACCATTTTGTCAACTTGTCATTTGCCTCACTGTCTGGCTGGTGCCTCTCCCTCTGGGTCCAGAGACATTTTGCACAGGAAGAAAGCAATAAAGCGAACACAGGGCCGACGAATTCTCCCATCTTCAAAGCACCTCGTTCTGTCCCACAGTACATACATATTTCTGGCAAGCACCATGGAGAGTCTCACATCTGTTACCTCCTGCACTGCTGGGAATCAAAGCATTTGCCCCCAGGAGACGTTTTCTAAAGGCCCAAGGGCACTGGGCCATCTTATCCTCACTCCCTCGGTGAGCTTCCCTGACTACATGAAAATACCTAAAAAGGCTAACTTTGTCTGTTCCATATCGCCTTAAAAATAAGAGTACTCTTAACCTTTAGGGATTTATATTTGGAAAAGGGAAATGAACTAGATACAGCTTATAAAAAAAGGCAGGGGGTGAGTCATTTGTCAAATTATTTACAAGTTGGGGGGTGAAATATATATATATATATTTGCGGATACTGATGAACATGAACTGATCCGTTTCATGACTTCTCGGTGTTTATAACTTTCTTGGTTATATTTTACTTTTCAAAGAAAACTGAGTGGAGCCCAAAGCAGGTGCTAAAACCATACATGGTTAATAGAGTAACCAGAATTTACAATCTGTAATTCATTAGAATTAGACCTGGGAATAATAACTCAAATGCTAGAAAATCGGAAGCCAGAAGACTCCTAGTTAGATTTCAGCTTTATCACTTATTTCTAAAACGAGGGGGTAACACACAGTCACCTCACGGATTTGCTGGGATGATCACGTGTAAAAGAATCCTGTAAAGGGCTGTACGTCTGCGCAGTCGATGAGATCTTTCTAGTTCCTCATCATGACTGAAGGGCAAATGCCAAAAAGGCTACTCTTTCAGAGAAAGAGTTACACCAAGATTTTTTTTTAATGTTAAATTATGTTTATAAATAAGTCTCCATCCATCATTTCGTTCGGTTTCTTTTGGCTAGGACATTCTCGAGTCCTAAGAGAAAAGGTACAATGCAAGCAATGTACTTGGCCAGTTTACTATGGAGTTAATATTGTTGTCATTAGAAGCTTAGAAAGGGATCCAATTCTAACCCAACCCACTCATCTGGCCAAGGCGGAAAGGGAGGCAGAGAGAGGCTGAATGAAGCCCCCGAGATGACATAGAGAATCATGGCCCCAGGTCTGCATGGAAGGGCCCCTCACTCGCACAGTGCTTCTCGTCTGCAGGGCTCCATGCGCCACAAAACCTTCCTTTTCAGCTTTCCACATGAAGCCAGCATCAGAGACCAGAAAAGCATCCCTCTCAAAAAGGTGTGGAATCGCTGTGAGAAGCTGAGCCCGACAGCTGTGGGTGGTGCCTGCCGCTTGCCCAGAGGATGCGTTCTCGGTGCCTCCCCACCAGGCAGGCAGGCAGGACTCAAGTCCCTTCCCTGAGGCCGGACATGGCTTCCCTCTCCACCCCCTCAAGCATCTCAAAAAAAGACTTTCTCTCGCTCTCTTTTTTTTTTTTTTTTTTAAAGGAGAACAAGTTTATTAGTATCACAGGGCCCTTTTTTTCCCACACCGCATTCAAACATCCAGGTCTGGGGTCCTCGGTCATTTGCCAGGTTCAACCTGGAGGCCACTGGAGCGGCCGGCCCCCGAGAACGTGAATGTACAGGTGACACACAGTCAAAAACCAGCTGCAACAACAGTGACCATATTATCAACATTTCAGGCAGAATCTGAACGGAAAGATCCAGATTACAAAATGCCTAGTTCCAGGAGATACCAGAGGAAAGAGGAGAGCGTTCCTTACCTCACTGGGGCCTGAAACAAGAGTTCCCCAACACACAGCTGCACACAGCCACGGACCTTCTGGAATGGGCTCGTTCGTTTCTTGCCCTTCCAGAACTGAAGCTGGAAGTCTGTGTCCAAACCCCTACATAGCTCACAAAATCCTAGGGTGCAGCGACAACCCCAGAGTACACTGTGGCCAGCACATCTGTTGCAGTGTTTGGTCATCTGGGAAAGGACTCGGCAGTGTTGGAACACTCAAGGGGAACATCAGGGACGAGAAGGGAAGCCACCTCGGCCCGCACGTCCCTCCACCTTCCCCAGGCGCTCTCTCTCTCTCGTGGGGATTGCTCCTCCCCAGGGAATAAAACAGGGTCGGTCTCATTACGCAGGACACAGAGAAGACGGCAGTATGCAGACCTCTCCTGACGATCAGAGCCGAAAGCTAAATAATAGAGAACACAAAAATGAAGGATAACTCAGGAGTCACTTCTGTCTGGCTCTGCGTGATGTTAACAGCACACACAAACGCCCCAAGCCACCCCTGCACGGCAAGCCTGGGGCTGTTTCACCCCTTCCTGGTTCAAGTAGCGATCGAAGACGCAGCTCGAACTGGGTGGAAGTGGGCAAAAGGCTCCCCACCAGGGATGAGTCCCCGCCGTCCCCCGAAGCGAGAGACACCTAAGTGTGTCACCTCAGGCAGGCCCCAGGCAGGACTGTGTAGGCTACGCCCCTCACTCAAATTTTCTGCTCAGCCTCTCAGTGAAGGTGAGCAAATTATTTCCTCTCTCGACTTTAGAGAGCTCTGGTCTATTTAGCTTTTCAGGGTTCACAAGGGAAAGCACAAGATTCTTCTGGACTCTATTAGCCATGCTTGTGGGAAGCCTGTGAGGCTGGATGCACACCCTACACGGCAGCACAAGACCTCCCAGGTACCAACCGTACAGACCCAAAGTCACAAAGTGGGGGCAAATTCCCCAGCCTCTCTGGGAGAAACACAACACTGTCTTGCTGAGGTCTCTTCCTCAAGGCCAAGGATAATCACAGGAGATGGCTGATGCACTCGACCTTTTTTAGACATGCCTAGATATTAGGAAATATCCCACATTTTTCTTTGGGACTTGCTGTATCTTTTAAGGCATGTGTGTGTGTCTGTGTGTGTGTGATTTTCTAAATTTCAAGTCGTCTATTGCCAGTTTGAGCTCTCTTGGCAGAACCTTCAAGTGTTCTCAGTAACAGATGCCCGGAGGAGAAGGATGCTAGGCGTTCTGCAACAGAGCAGTGCAGAGAGTTGGCGAAGCAGCTGCTCTGCTCTAGTCACTGTGTATCCAACTCCACCACAAGTGTTTAGGAAACAGATCATTCTGAAGTCTATACCACCTATTCAAAATTCAGGCCCTTTTAGTTCCACTCGTTTTTTTTCCCTGTGCTGTTTGTTTTCGGCCATGCATCTTAGCAATCTGTTTATGTTGTGTGTGTGTGTGTGTGTGCATGCGTGCGTGCGTGTGTGTGTGTCTGCCTGTGTGCATTTCCCTCTCCAGCCTGGCTGAATTATCCCCAAGTGACTCTTAATCCTCAACGGTAATTCCCAGTGATTGCACTGACATGATGGTAACGGGGGAGCCCACTTCCTCCTGCCCCTCCTCCTTCCCTCCCCCCTTGTTGCTAAGCTCAGCGAGGATGCCCTAGGCTGCTGTTTATTTAAAAGAGGAAGTTCGACAGGCAGGGTCACCAGGCTTTTGAATGGACAGAGGCTGCCCAGGGTAGGAGGAGAGCTGGCAGTCACAAACCCTTCCATTTCCCCTCCGACCCAGCACCCCTCCACCACGGCATCGGTGGTGGTCCCAAGTCACCACTCTGTTCCAGGGACCCTGGCTTCCCCGCACACAGTCCATCCAGATTGGCACTGAACTAGGAATCAGACCACATCCTGCCCCCAGCTTGCTGATTTATGGTGGGCAATTGCTCTCAATTTCCATAACCATAAAAATGGACTCGACAGGTCTGAATGGTGAATCAGGCAGTACTGTGCAAACTTTACTATGCATAATAATCACCTGGAGGCCTTAGTAAGACAGATTCTTTGGCCTGCCTGCAAATTCGCATTTCTAACATGCTCCCCAGTGATGCCGATGGAGCAGGTCTGAGGACCACACTTTGAGAACCACTGGCCCTAGGTGTCTTCCAACCCAAAATAACCCACTGTTCTATCCCCACATCCACTGGCACCTGAGACGTCCCAACTATTTGGCCCTGTGACAAACATCAAAGGCCTCTTCCACACTTACAGTTTCTCTTTTGCCCCCAACTTTTGGTCACATGTTTGTAAAGACAGGCAGTGAAGATATGGGTGAGAAGGGCTGCTGGCTTAACCTGAAGCTGTGAGCAGAGGCCACCCCTGTGGGGGCATCCTGAAAGCCACCTGAAATTACAAGATGGAAATAACCTGAAATAGCAAAGAAGGAACAAGAATATACCACGGAGGCTACACTTGCCTACGTTGTTGTCCTGGATCATACTTTTGCCAACTGCGGACGTCACCAGGAACAGTGTGATGTAAATTCAGTGTTCTCACTCACTGTTTGGAGAGGCATAAAAAAATAACTCCGAAGCAATATAAAAAGAAGTATTACAAGGTACACTCTCAGATATTTACCTGGCTCCTAGCTCTGTAATCCTTTTCAAACCGTGGAACCAGAAACCTTTCGGGCACACAGCAACCTGACCATCCCCCATGAGGTACCCAGAATGCCCTGCGTGTGTCCATTTTTACAATGATGTGGCCTGGAGTGAAATAGAGAAAGCACTGGGTGGTGATGCTGGGATTATGTCTAAAAGGAATTCTGATTCTAAGCTCCTGCACTCGGAAGCTTATTCAGAAATATTTAGCTCAATATTTCTGCTCATCTGAAACTCTTACTTATTCAAATGCAACAGCTCATGCTAAGACAGTTTTAAAAGAGAACTTAGAGAAAATAACTCAGGGCAATGCCACCAGCTCAGTGTTACTCCCCTCCTCTCTGAAACGTTGTGCTGGAGTAAGCCACTGCTATTAGGAGCACATGATATGCATTTGATGGAATATAATCAAATAAATATTAAGAATCCTGGCACTGGGATCAAGAATAAAATTCTGATTCACAATTTCATCTTGCAACTTAAACTTTGATTTGACCACTTTAGAAAATGCCAAATAGAATGGGATTCAGGTAAGAGGTCCATTCCCAAAAGGTCTGAAAAGGTTTTTTTCCCACAATTTCCCAGTAGCTTTGGGGTAAATCTGTTTTTGTTTGAATCAGGGGTTAACGACAGCCTGCTGCCTATTTTTGAAAATAGAGTTTCCCTGGAACGCAGTCACTCTCATTTGTTTACATACTGCCCCCCGGTCACTCTACAAGACCCGAGGAGCTGCTCAGAGACCATGTGACCTGGAGAGCCTAAAATATTTACTACCTGGTCCTTTATGGAAAAATTCTGCCAAACCCTGGTTTAAATATTAAAAAGAAAATAATGACAGCAATTTCAGCCCTAAGATGCGATACATCACACATACACTCCACCCAAGTACCTTGTAAGTTAATTACAAACCTGTTCGATCAACAACTATCGGCCAACAGCAGAAACTACTCTTTCCTGACTCTCAGTAGCGTCTTCAAACGTAAAGTCCTAGCGCTATGGAATTTACTCAGCTGTTTAACCAGCATCTGAGAGCCTACTGTAGCCAGAGTGCAAAAATCAATCTCAGTCCTGAAACTTTACACAGATGCCAGAAAACAAAAGCAGAGCCCCGCTCATCATGGATTTCTGCATGCGATTTGAGTTACAGAAAAACAACATACGACAAAGAGGGCAAATTGGGTTTTTAGAAGCCATAAGTCTGCAGTTGGCAGATAAAATGCCATCTCAGATAATCACATTTGATTGTCACTGATGTTAATATATGTCGATCCGCATCGAGAGCAGCACACCAGAGGTTAGGTTTACTGCTCCGATGCAGATGTTTGCAATACTGATCTCAGCCATAACCCTGTGGGAATGGCATTCTTTATGTGTTCTGCACTGGATTTACGGCCAGAGAGCCATAAATGTTATAGTCCTTCAAACCTTTTGCTTGTGGAGATTGTCACAGTGATTGAAACGTAGAAAGACACAGATGTCTTCTGCTAGCAGGCCGTCTCCAGACCTGCTCGAGGACGCAGCCTCTGCCAGGCCCTCAATCTCAGGCCATCTGAATGATCAGTGCCATGGAGGTGTGAGGTCTCCCACCACCGATCACGTTCAGTTCAGATCTGCAGTTAGCGAGGGCTGTAGGTGCCAGGCTCTGGGCTAGACCCTGAGACAAGGCCCTTGACCTCAGGGCCCTCCCATGCTGGCCAGGGGACAGGCCGTACACACAGTCTGGCGTGGAATGTGCCATCACAGAGCTAGGCAGAGTGCCACAGCGACTCTGCAAAGACAAGAGCTGGGGTCAAGACAACAGCTGTGCAAGCTTGCTTACAGGAGGTCATGTCTGAACCAAGACTTGAAGGATCAGCACGAGGAGCATGAGCAAAGAAAGCTGGGGGGGGGGGGGGTGTGCGTGCGCGCACGCGGGCAAGTGTTGTTCATAAAAGGCAGGAAGAAAGCCACAGATGCTAGAAACAGAGATGTGCCCCAGCGTGTCAGTGGCGCTCAGTCCTGGTGTAACATGAAGTGGCAGGGGCTGGAGGAACAAGCTGTGTCAAATGCAAAGAATATAGGCTGAGGAGTGAAGCAGATCTCAGTTCAAGTTCTAGGTTTATCACCTACTCAGACCATGACGGTGAGTAACTTCCAGAGTTTCCATAACCTGCAGAGTTCAGTTAGTAACACACGCCTCCAAGGGTCGGCGTGAGGATCCAGCAAGGTTATGGCTGGGTCCTGAGAGACAAACAGGCTAGTAAACTGGTAAAGGGACAACAGAGCCACCAGAGAGGACAACACACCCTCCATGGAGCAAGAAATGGGCTTTCTTTCTTCCTTTTTTTTTTTTTTTTTAAAGAAAAGAATTCTATCGATGGCTCCTTCCTTCAGCACTGAATAATGATGGAAGAAGTCATTTAAGAGATGAAACTCAAAGGCACAGTGACAATGCTTGAATCTCTCATTTTTCCTGTGTCATCGTTATGAAGGTGACAGAAATACCATCAGGGAGACAATGAATCACGAACACAACTGACGCTGTTCAAAATGGCAGCCCCACGGGCACCCTCCCAGCGCTTAACCCAACACACGCTCCCTGAGCATCGCATGCCCAGGACCATCGGGGGTGTGAAACAGACCTCCCCTCCAAGTGACACAAAACCCCACTTCGGACACGCCAGGAGCTATGGGACAGATGCAAAAGTTCCCTCAAGGCAAATGAATCAGCACCTCAAGCGTAAGAAAAGGAATTAATTTAGGATGTTCTGTTAACACGAGCTTTGCCAATTTCTCTTAGGGAGCATAAAAAGTCCCTAATGGTTATGACTCAATGCCTGCGCTCTGGGAAAAACTCAAAGCTAAGTGGCTACTCTGTGCCAAGGCCCCCCTTAATCCTGTGTGAGAGGGAATTCTGCAGAATACAGACCCGGCTAACTTGGGAAATCATCCTGTTCCTTGCAGCCATGGCTTTGTTCATGCTCTTTCTTGCATGAACAACACGCATGCACACACATATGCACAGAGAAAAGGGAGTCGTCACGTCTGCAGGGGGGAGACCCCTCTCTTTCATAAACATCACGCAGGGTGGAAGGGATGCCTTTCACGTGTCTGAATACACAGGCAATCCTTGGGGACTTCTCAACCGTCTCCAAGCAGAAGCCCCTGGGGCCCAGGCAGAGAGTCTTGGCCTAGCCACAAATGGGGAAGAGCCCCTCACAGGTTTCAGAGCGGCCTTTTTTTGTACAGGAGGGGAGACTCATCCAGCTGCAGCAAAAACCATCACCCCAGGCGGTGGGTCCTGGGCATCAGTACCGATGTGCTGGGTTCCCATGCAGCCCGCCAGCGATGACAAGCCAGCCGGCTCCGAGCAGCCACGGGGGAGCCACAGCCTTGTCATACTGTTGGTACACACAGCTTTCCAAAGGTGAATAGTTAAAAGAAAATTTCCAATTACCATGCTTGTGACCATTCTGAGGGTGGGTGGAAATAAACCAGTGAAGTACACAAGGGCAGCACCTAGTCATACGGCCTGGAGGCTGGAGTTCCCTCTAGCCCTAGTCCCTACTTCCTACTCTGAAGCACCAGATATGGCAAGCCCGGGGGCTTCTCCCAGGGGACTTTTCTTTCTAGAGACGGCCCCCATCCTTGAGCTCCAGTGGCTAGAGGAAGGATGAAGGAGTTTTGCCCTAGAAGAAGGGGAAGCGGGGAGAGCTCCAGATTCGAGCCTGGGTGCAGGGGACTAACCTCTTCACCAGCTGCGGGGCAACGCTGAGTCGGTCACCTTCAGGGTCTCCTATTTTGTTAGTCTGTTCACTTCACTGAGGAGTTGGGGCCAACGGATGATCCTACAGCTTCCCTCCAGCTCTAAGTCTGACCCAAAGCAAAAGGTAACCCAAAGCAGGTTGTCCCTCTGCGGACATGAATGAGGCAGCTGCCAACCCAGTGTCGCCGCAAGGCTCTGAAAAAAATACCCAAGCCTCCACTGGGGATCCCTGAAAACGGTGCCACCTAGTGACTCTTGGGTGAAAGACTGAAAACTACTGAAACACACTCATTGTACAGTTTTGGAACTGTGACCATTAACCCATTATGAGCCATTTCATCACCTACATGAAGTGAGCTATCCAGCAGGTCAGCCAGAGGTTAAGTAATTTTTCTTTCTTTCTTTCTTTTTTTTTTTTTTTTGGTGGGGGCAGAACAGGTCTTAAATCTCCAGCCCAGAAAGATGACAGCAGCCTCAGTCCACACATGGACACTGAAACAACTGTGGGGCAGCAGACAAGAGACAGGCTACTCGGTTAATGGGAATCCCAAGTTTCTCCCTGGGAAGCAGGAATCAGTGGCCCCTGGTTCACTGTCACCTGCTGTCATCCATGATGTGCCTCTGTTTGATACCTTCTGTCACCCCCAAAACGACCCCCCCCAAACTCACTCCCTCGACACACAGTCATCTGTGAGTTTCACAACAGCCAAAACCAGTGTCTGAAAACCTTCCAGTATCATTCTGTACCGCCCAACACCTAAAACGGTCCACTGTTCCATTTACACTGGCTTTTCTTCAGCAGATTTACAAGGTAACATCTGCTTCAGAAACAGATGTTTATGCCAGAATTCCCTTCTGCTCATTAATGCTTTTCCGGTTAACATCTAACTATCTCACTCATTAGTTCTTAATAATACTTTTTGTATCCGAGCCATGCCAAATCCGCGCTCTTTAGAGCTCCGCATTATTGTTGCTTCTGCTGCTGTTGAATTACGCTGCTGAATAAAGGAAAAGTAAAAATAAGCCCCTCTAAGACGGCTGCTCTGTGTCAGAGCTCTATCTTTGTGAACCGAACAAGCTGAAATCAATTAAAAGTGTGTGTTCGGAGAATGCATCTCAGCTGCCTAATTGCACCACCTCTGCTTTAGGGCCAAAGTTTGACTCCCTGCCAAACTGCCAACAAGATGGGCGGCCGTCAGCGCGGCTGCAACTGCGGCCGCCTGCGTGCGATTCAAGGGCTTGTTGAAGGAAGGAAGCCCGGGATGCCCTGGGGCTCGGAGCACCGAGGCTCCCGCTTCCCAGGGGCAGGACTCAGTGCTGGTGCTCGAAGGACACCACGAAGCCCTCCGGGAGGAGGGGTCTGGGACATAGTAACTGGCCTCACCCAGCTCTCCCAGCCTGATGGTCCCAACAGATCAACTCTAGGAAGCGATCACAGGATGTTTTCTCCTGGTCCACAAGCATCTTCACATAAAGAGAACTACTTCAAGGAAAGCAGAGCCAACACACCTTCGCTGAGTGTTCAGAGGTGCCCTGGGCTGCGAAGTAGCGTTGAATCCACCCATTATTAGAAACACAAGAACTGTTCCTAGGGGCTCATAGCCAATAAAAGAGAAAGGACAGTGTGAGGTTCAGTGTTTCCTGGTTTGTAATACCAGGGCACATATTAAAATTATCTTTGAAATCCTTTTTAAAAATGCTTTTCAACATTTAATGGTGATCCCAAGATGCGCTTTTATGTTTCAAGAAGCTGACACCATAGTCAAACAACAGAACAAACCAAGACAGAAATAAGGTTGACGCTGGTCTATATGATAAGGGGAAAGCCAGCCCTCTGGGGAACGTGCGCCAACACAAAGAACTGTTTGGGATCAGGAGCAAGAATGTTTAATCAATCATTGACAATTGTCTCCATGGTTACAATGGACGTCTAGTCACCTGTCTTGCTTACTCTGGTGTGACCAGTCCTACAATGAAGAAATAATAAGGGTCTTGGGGAAAAGAGAATCTAGAACTCATTCAACTGAAAAAAACTGGTGGACTGTCCAAAACACATCACATAAAAGAGAAATTTAAGTCTATCGAAGCCAACTTTTAGCATCCAGACTCCTTGGTAGCCAAAAGGTCTCCTGGTCCCAGTGAACTCTAGGGCAGCTCCATGATGCACCCTGTTCTTTTTATAGTAGGCGCTTCCCTCTCTGCCGAAGTGGCTGCTTTTCAGCAAAATTACTTGGCAGATACTGCTTTATCAAGTATAAATCAGATATGCTACTCTGGAATCTAAACCCACAAAGAATATGCCCCGTAACACGACATAATAATGAAAAATAGCAGAGGTTACTACTGCCAAAGGAAATGGAAAAACATGAATGAGAATGATCCCTGGGCGTGTCTTCCATGAGATTCCACTTCAATAACACTCTCCACTTACTTAAATCTCTACAATCTGATGGGCTCACACACTGCAAAATGAAATCAAATCCCATTTGAGGAGGAAATTAAAACTTCATGAACTGCCCTGGGTGGTGCTGGCATTGCTCGAAGAATGGCGAGTACTAACCACAGTCAAAGCCTCTTCCCCCCTCCAGTCAACAGAAACGGCCTGAGGCAGTGGAGCCGGCTGCTAGGGGAGTTCCAGCTGGAGATTCAGGGGCTCCTCCCTGCAAATCAGCTGCAGAGGGAGCGAGGCGACCGTGTGGTGGAATGACAACACAGGTGCAGACCCACTAGGACATCGGACGCCCAGCCCTCTGGCTGTTTAAAACGCTCCCCGCCTCCAGCCCCACGCTCTGATCGCCTCCTTTCCTCGCTGTGAACACTGCTGCTCGACTTCCTCTCTTAAGTCGTGCTCCTTCTGTCTTCTTAGACTCTCTGGTCAGACGGATGGCTGATGCCTCTCTCATGGGACTGAGGCTACAGTATTATTCAGTTATGCCACAAAGTCATAAGTGGACAAAAAAAGACGAGGGCGTAGTGCACCCAATAGACAACCAACTACAACAGCCTTGACGTAGAAGAGTGGATATACTGCAAAGTGCTTGAGGGATGAGAAAGCCCTAAGGGGGGATGAATTCACCAGAGGTGCTATTTGGGCTGGTTATAGGAAGGGGAGCCCCACTGCACCAAGCAGAGATGAGAATTCAAGTGAGCAAAAAAAAGACAGTTATCTTTCCATCTGTCATAGTTTTCTAAACCCTAACTAGACAGAAAAGACTGCTTTCCTAAGACTGCGTTTTTTTCCATATGAACATATTAAGCGCCATCAGAGATCATCCCGGACTTCAAGAGTTTCCCCGAGACACAGCACAAGGTCTTGGAGTAGGTGGCCATCAGCTATGGGTCTGCCAAGGGCATGAGTCGCACAAATGATGTGGGCCCAAAGCCAAATGGCAGACGATGTGGGCATTCCATTATCCCCAAAGCCTGGGGATGTGGGCCTAAATACAGCTCTCTCTCTACCACCAGTGGCTGAGCTGTTGGTTTCTTCATCCTTGTACTCAGAGGACACCATGGACAGTGAGGAGATGCAGAAAACCATCTGAGAGTGGCCCACCCATGACACATTCCCGGGTACGGTGGCGACTGCAGACAGACCAACAGTCAGTGGGAGTGCTCATCTGGACTGGCAGGGTCGTGGCTTTTCTGGTCACGTCAACCCCCGGGAGGTGGTGGCTGTCACAAAGCCATTCTCATCATGACCAGTAACTTGACAACCATCTCTGAATCTAACAAACTGAGGGGGTGGGGGTGGGGGGAAGGCATAATCATTCTCTTGCTCCACGAGGTCTAGAGGTGGTCTATGGCATCCATCACTCAGGGGTGGCGGAGGTCCAGAGCTCCATGAAACAGGGTTTGAGCAGGAAGGTGCCGAGTGAAAATGAAACAACGTTCAACATGATCATGGACTCGCAGACAGAAGAGAGTACTTTGGGGGAGAACTACAAACGCCCCTGTTTCCACGGCTAAGTCCTATTAGGCACATGATGGCCTGAGATCTTCACCAAGGTTCAACATGGCTTGGGCTGTGCCTCACCTGGAGGAGTTGGGCACAGGACACAGCCTCACGCTGATGAACTTGGAAGGTCAAGGTGCAGCACTCATTGGAAAGATCCAGTTTTTCCTCCTAAAGGTAGAGGATGAAGAGGCATCCGTTCCTTTTGAAAAGGGGTGACTCTTCCTTTAGGTAAGTGAACCAAAATGCTGAGATTTGCACAGCTTCCAAGGAAATCCTAGGATACTGAGAATTCTTGTCCCTAGAAGACCTACAGGTTTAGGGGACGGAGGTTCCCCTTCTAGTTACAGGAAGGAACATCAAGACCATATAATGGACCTCAGAGCAGTATTTTCATCTCACTGACTCTAATCAAATGACTGCAAGGTATAAACAAGCAAAATCTGTGTAGCAGACACCTCGGCTGCTGCTGTCCGCTCTATTTTAATAGACAAAGTAAATGGAGAGCCCAGCCTTTCCCCAGCCTCACCCCTAGGAGACATCCACTCACGGGCTAGCGGGCAAACCAGGAATGCCGCACACATTCTCAGCAAGGGAGCCCCTCAGCACCGACGCCAGGTCTCCCCAACAAGACCTACGAGGTCCACAAGAGCACCAAGCACAACTGATGCTCGTGGCTCTTGAGGAAGACAAGACGCGCTAGACCAGAGACGCCGCCACTGGAAACTCACATTCTAGTAGGAAAATAAACAGCTATACAAGTAACTTTAAAAATGTAGAGAGATACTTATAAAGGGGAGGGATGGGTTTTTTCCAGATCAGGAAGAAATGGGAAATATTCTTTGGACAACTAGAGGGTATCCAAGGCTGGACCACATGCTGGGGATACAGTGACAAATATGACCCGCTTGCTGCCCTTTCAAGGGTGTAGCGCATCCAACAGACAGCTAACTACAATAGCCCTGACGTAGAAGAGCAACGGATATATGTGCAAAGTGCTCGAAGGATGAGGAAGAGCTGCTCCTTTGCCTGCCTAAGGGAAGATGAGTTCACTAGGTGCGCTATTTGAGCTGGTTATTAGAAAGGGGAGTCCCCCCTCTTCACCAAGCAGAGGAGAGAATTCCAGGGAGAAGGCACTACATCTCCTGAAGCGCTCATATTTTTTTCTGCACCAACCTTGACTCTTTAGTGCCCAGCACAGCGCCTGAAACATCGCGGGCACTCCATCAAGGTTACTGAATCAGTCAGAGAATTCAGGACATGGATGGACAGAATACCATGTGAGTGTAAAGCTATCACCAGGAAAGCCGCTGGTCAGATTCTTGTTTCTGAAAAATGTTTCCAGTCGTCTAGAGAGTGGGAATGAGCTGGCTCCACCAGGGAGAAGCTAGACAGCCTGGGTAGGGCTGTGCATGGGCTGAAGGGCAGGCAAGACCAGGACGTGCAGAGATTAGCATAGGAGGCAGTTTCCAGAAATTTTTTAGACACTTGTTATAGGGATTTGTTTACCAAAAATATTATTTTAGAAGCATTAAAAAAAAAAAGACAATATCTTTTAAAAGACTTATTTCCTAAAAGCTTTTAATAATATGTACAAATGATTTTAAAATAAGCCAAATATAAAACCACTAATAAAAAGACTTTGATACAAGTAAACAAGGTCAGTGGCTACCCATCTGAGGAATCCTGGCAACTTTGTAAATATCAGCTCAGTCTGGGGGCTGGGCCACGGTGACAAATGCATTTTCCAATTTCATGGAGAATGAGATAAGACAGCGCCAAGGTTGTGCAAGGATACAAAATCGCAGAGTACATAAACTAGAGGTTTAAACATTTTTATTTTTTTTAAGCAGCAGAACCCTTTCCTTAAAACCATATGCAAAACCCGGCAGGCAAATCAGATATAAACGTAAGAATGCTTGTTTGACACGGAACAGGAGGGGCTGGGGGACCCCAGGGTCCATTACCCCTGGAGGCAGCCCACAGAGACCCTGAATGAACTCCCCCAGGCATCTCCTGGTGACACAAAATACTCTCCCAAAGTCAAGAGACTTCCAAGTTTGCCCAGCTTTCACAGCAAAGACCTGGTCCTCAGAATGACAAGATGACCCCAAAGACATTTGGATGGGACTTCTTGCTGCTTACTTTATCACCACCAGGAGGTTTGGAATTACAAAGCATTGGCCACAAACAAACTCCAGAAGTTCTTCCACAAGTGGGAGGAGCAAGGGGAGACAAGGCTGGCTCCTCCTAAGAAGTCCGGGAGCTGGGATTTTGCAGATGAGAAACGGAGGGTCTGTGGGAGCAGCGCCTCGCCCAGGCACATACCCACCTGGGAGAAATCTGAGGCAGAGCCAGGTCTGAAGGCTCCTGAGGCTTCTTTGTGGCTCTAGGGCATAGTGGCTGGGTACACAGATGTCCCTCATGGAACTGCAGCTTTCCTGGGAAAAACTGGAATTGGGTACATTTCCTATCAAGCTCTCTGGTATAAGCACGCAATGCAATGCGGTGTGGGGTAAATCCAAGGACATTTTGTTCTTCAGCAGAGACTGACAAGCTCATTTAGTAGCAACAATTCACAGTCCACCAGAAAATGCTGAATCTCACTTACAGATGTAGTGAAATACAGGCAAAGACAGCCAAACAGCATTGAAAGCTATTTTAGACATGCACATTTTAATAACATAAATTTTTGTTTTTCTTAACAAAAGAGCCCCGCTAAATTATCTGTTACATCGAGAGCCCCGCGAGAGAGGTTCTAATCCCCATTTCAGAGATGGAGAAACTGACAAGGGCAGGCTTCCAGAGAGGCGGTCAGAGCCCAGGCTTCTTTACACACAGCAGCCCCGCGGAGCTCACACAAAGAGCTTCCACAGTCAGCAAAACGCAGCCTCTGGGTGCCTAGGGAAGGCGGTTCAGAGTCATTAAAAATCAGTCCTGTCCCATCCCAAAAGGACATCTGGATAAATACGCACTGGGGAGACATGACTAGCAGGCTTACCTGAGGAATTTAATCCAAGGTTGCTTTAAATTCGCAGTACTTATGCCCTGGTCTGCGGTTTCCCTGCTGATAGAGTAGCAATTCTCTAAAAGCTTCACAGGAGTATTTACCTTACATGTCTTTCCCTCAAACCCTTTCCAGGACATAAAAATTAAAGCCACTCACTGTATAAACCACCCCATCTAAACAGTCTTTCTCCATTCTCTCTGATTTTCTTTTCCTGATCCCTTTGCAAATGGATTTCACACTCTAAAGGTTGCCAGGCTGACATCCTTAGGGACCAGTCCTATCCATTTATGTGCAGGATCCAGAAAAGACGCCTGGCCCTTCTGCACACAGACTCCACGCAGATGGAGAGGAGGGTGGGAGTGGGGAGACGGCAAGAAAGATAGCCTAGTGCAGGGTTACCAGAACCCAGGGGCTGTCGAGCTGAAGAGCCCTGTGCCACTGTAAGAGCAGCTCTGCTCTGGAACTGGGCTTATTATTAGCAGGGCTTCTTTGAAATAGAAGGGATTTGAAGATGCAGCAGCCTCCTGCCTATTTGCATTGAATGCAGTGGAGTGAGAAAGGAGCTCATGAAAAACTCCAAACCCTTTCTTACTGAGACGTTTCATTCAGAGCCCTTAATGTAGGGGTAATGGCCTCGGCAAACTAGTCCTGGTCCACCTCTTCAATCCCACCTTCTCCTCTTCCTTCTTTATCTCCAACATCCTACATCCCAGCTGCACCCTTCCTGGTGCTTTTCTTTGTCCTAAAATGCCCTTCTCCAGACCACCACCCCTCCCCTGATTTAAAAGTCCAGCCCTTCTTTGTCAAAGCCTTTCCCGACACCCACCAGCAGGTCTGGCTACTGTCCCTCTAGGGACCCACATACCTCACACGTTCCTCCAGTCTTGCTCCCATTCGCCGTGTACAATTACTTATGTAGAGCCAGCTCTCCCCACCAGGCAATGAGCTTCTTGACAGCACAGGCAATGTCTAATTAATCTTTGCTTGGTCTGAAAAACTATGGAAGCAAAGTGCCAGATACACAGTAGGTAGTTGAAAATGTATGTTTAAAAAAAAAAAAAAAAAAAAGCTGAGTCAAACTGTGAGTGCATTCTCCAAAATATACCATTGGAGTGGTATAGTGGTATGTGTGACAAGTTCATTGTAATAGCAAGAAATAGGAAGCAATCTAAATAGCCCTCGATAGTGTAAGTAATATGCAAACATTAGGGAAGACTTGGCGATCACTGATAGAGCAAGGCAAGTCCTATGTCTGGACACAAAGGGAAATAGATTAGCAGGTGAAAAAGTCTGAAGAAATCAACAAGGAATCCTTAGCAATGGTTACCTCGAAATTAGGGGAGGTACTGGGGATATGAGAGGTTCATTTTAATTTTTTCATCTTATGTATTTTCTTAAATGTTTGAAGTTTTATAAGTATATATTTTGGAATTTTTTAAGTGGATAATTCTTTTTTTAATTTTAATTTTACAAAAGGGATTTCAAAATTCCCTTGAAGTGGAATTTCATTTAAAGTATCCAGGTTAATACTCCTGTGAATTAAAGCCATCTGGTAAATGAAACACTCTGTCATGGACCTACCAAGTTCCTTGAAATGTAGAGACAAATAAAATAATGAAATCATTTACTGGGCACTCATGACATGTCCCATCGTGCTCTCAGATCAGCTTCTCTCTGGCACAACGCTTTGGAAAACTCGCCTCTGCTAGCCTGTTATCTGGATTTGAGTTATTTCAACTCAATAAATATTAATGGGGCACCTCCCATGTAGAAGGCACATGTGCACGGCCACGGATGCAAAAGAAAAAGTGAGTGACGCCAGCCCCAGCATCTCCAGGCTCCTCCTCTCCAGGCAGAATCTCAAGCAAGGCAGAAAGCGACAAGTACGATGCAAAGGAAAAAGCAAACAGGACGGGCAACGGGGGCAGTGGGAAGACTGGAGGACCCTGTGGAAGAACGGGATGGGAAAGGGTCTAGAAGGACAGGTCAGACTGACCAGCAAGAGACCGGAGCAGAAGAGACAGGTGTTGGCTTTGTCCTGCTGCCCTGACACATTGGACTTGCAGCTAAATATCCAACCTTGAAAGGATGTTCTGCATGCAGAGTAAATGCAAGGAATTGCCACATACCTGGAATATAATCCAGCCCTCTCCCAGACATTACAAGAGCCACGTAATCCCAACTTGCCTCTTTCTCTGACCTCGATTCCAGCTGCCTCCTCTCCCCTCCCCTAACTGCAGGCGCCCAGCGCCCTGCCCCAAGTTCATTCAGCCTCCAGGACTTTCCACTGCTATTTTCCCTCAGCCTGGGGGATAAATTCGATCAGAGTGGGGCCTTTGTCTTGTTTACAATTTTATCCTCAGTGCCTAGCACACAGTAGGAGCTCAATAAATATCTTTGGGGTAAATAAATGGATAAATAATTTTAAACTAGAGTAGGAAAGAACTGGCAAATACAGAAGCTTTCCTTGGATAACTTGCCTGGATTTTTTTTTTTTTTTTAATAAGTCTATCTGGGCTATAAATCACCTCTCCCACCCTAAACCACAAGGACTGTGGTAAGTATGGAGCCTGGTACACCATTACCTTTCATTCCCAGGGCACTGTTGTAGTTCTCCAATACAGGATCACCTCAGTCTGCACAAAATGCCCTGGCATTTTAATTCCTACTTCACAGTTTAGAAAACTGATCCTAATGGCAAACCACCTTCCGAGCAGCCACAGAGCCTGCAATTGTAGGAACTAAGCTTCAAACCCGAGTCCTGTGCCTGGTCTAAATCCGATTCGTTTCGACTAAACCCCAGCTGATATGCTGGGCTTGGAAGAGAACTGCTACTCCTACCGCTTGACACCAAGCTGGGACGGCGTCTAGTCTCTGATGATCTACAAAGACCATCAGTGAAATGCATCGGCAAGAAAACGTGTTGGGATGTGAGGAACCCCCCCCCCCCACCCCGTACAATCAGGAAATGCGAAGCAAGTTTTGACAATTACTCCTCATTTGCGCTGCTTTAAAGCAAACGTAACTCCTCTTGACTCCTGTTACCGGAATGTCTAAACCTTTTAAAATAATAAGTACCACTTAGGCGCAATTGTTATTTTAACTGTGAATTAAGATCTTAAGTCTTTTGTTTAAAATGCAATCACGTGTTCTCCCGAATACTTCCAAAGGTGCAGGGCTGGAATTCCCTTGCAGGCAACGTATGCTTCAGTGAAATTTTTCATTTGCAAATTAGGTTAGTTTATGGCTGAAAACGAAAAGTCATCACCAGACAGACCAAGAAATGGGGCCATTCTTTCCCTAGAAGGGGGCAATTAGCTGAAACATCTGTGGGGAAAATGTATCGTTCATATATTGTCAATTTGAAAAAGGTATGAAAGAATGACTCTCAAAATCTCAAGAACACGCGTAATTACGGTGCACCCCAGTGACCATTCTGATCTGCCTATTTACGCAAATTGAAGCCAGAGTTACAGGCATTCCCTGAATGAGAGACCACACCTTATAATACTGAGTTCCATGATGTGCTTCTGGTTCACAACTTCCAAGGAGGCAGCTTCAGGCAAATTCATTTTGCATAAATCTATCTACACAGAGGCAGATGCGCCTGTAAATGTGGGTTACAATTACCTCCAAAAGGACAGTCTACCTTGCCCTCCACTACATCCCCTGCAGGAGAGGGGACGGCTTTCTTGGAATATTACCTCCTTGTTTAATTTTCTGGATAAATTACAGAGGATACAAAGAGAATGAGGAGGGACACTCATACTTCACAGGTGTTAATAGTTACCGGACATGAGGCTGTTGTCAATCAGACACATGCTGGCTGCTATTAGGAAAATGTTACTTATTACTTCAAAACTAAAACACAAACACATCCCCTTCCAAAAGAGGGAAAAAACAGAAAACTGTCTCATCTGAACCATGTTCACATCTGACCATTTTTATTTCTAGGAGGTTGAATTCATTCCATTTTTAGTGGCAACTCCTTCAGGAAACACTTAAAACCTGTGTTTTGAGAAATGAAGTTAATGGGCCAGAACTGGCTTATCATGAAATACTCATCAAGCCACGAAATAAAGTTCAAGCCCTTCTTCCCTTAGGTGAAGGGAACCCATTTGTAGGACACTCTCCGAGTAACTATCTAAAGGTCAATTTCTAGAGTTTGTGAAGAGAGTTCTAGAAGTAGGTGACTTGGATTCAGTACTGTTATTTCTTGTCATACATAATTTATAAAAGAGGGAACATATTTAATAAACTAAGTCCAATAAAGTGGTCCATCTTCTTAAATTACAAGCATAATTCAAAAGAGCCAGAAGTCACCCTTTTCCTCTCTCCATCACACCTGGTGATAGGTGGTCAACTTTTAAATGTCTTCCAGATAGAAACTGCATTTTGAAAAGCTGCAAAGCTGAGGTTCTCTGTGAAGGGCGCAGAATAGCTCGCCCTTCTCCACGGCAGGGCTATGGGTATTCCCAGAGGGGGCATTCATTTGGGGTGAGAGTCCCCACTCCCAGAGGGGGGCGGGCGACGGCACACACCTCCTCTCCCAGGCTCTGGCTCTCAACACTCCTTATCAGCCACCACATTATCGGTCACCAGCACGTGCCCTCATGTCACAATGAACTAGATCACAGCTCATCTTACACTCCTTACAGTTTAGGTTAATGTCTTTCTGATGAGATTTGGGAATGGTTAATCACTTCCCTAGTACATGGATTCTTACTAGCTCGAATTTCAGAGAATTGTACTTAACAACCCACCTGGAATACCAGCACAGGAGACTGCACGCGGGTCACCTGTCTAACTGTTAGAACCCTTCTTCTACTGTGTGGAATATTAGCCTATGATAAGACAGTCACTTCCACCAGAATCCCCCTGAAGACAGGAAATACGCCTTATTATTCTTGGCTTGCACACACTCAGCACTCATTAGATGTCTGTAGCATAAACAAATGAACTGCTTAAGCAGTTAATCGACATGGAGGCTCCAACAGGGACAGATCAACCTGCTTTAGTGTATTCATTGCGCCGTTCATTTATTCACTCAATGTTTAAAGTGCACTGGAGACATCGAGATAAATCAGACAGGTATGGTGTCTGCTCTTAGGATGTTTACAGTTAACGGAGAAGACAGACACTGAACAAGTGATCATGACATTCAACTGCAAACTGTGACAAAGCAAATGAAAGACACATGGGTAAGTAGGGGTAATAAGACACCATGAAATACTGGGGAAAGGATTATATTTATTCTGAGACTAGAAGAATGAGTAGGAATTAAGCAGGGAGCCAGAGAGGAGAGAGAAGAAAGTTTTCTAGGCAGTGGGAACAACATGTGCAAAGGCCCTGAGGTGGAAAAAAGCTTGATGCATTCCAGAAACTGATAGGTCAGTATGACTAGAATTTAGCAATAGGAAGGTGAAGCGGGAGTGAGGGTGCAAATTTATTCCCTCCTCCTTTTTCCTGAGTAAATATCCTCCCTTTAAAATTATAAAACCAAATCCACGCAAGGCGTTTGTAAACCTGTTGGAAGAGGTTTTCATTTTGACCTCAGGTTGAAAGCAAGCCTTCCAAGCAGGAGAGTGACAGAACCAGACAACCAGACCTTCAATTCAAAAGGAACCCTTTCCCTGCTCTACCTGGGAGGAGGGGATGGTGGGGAGGAAGAGTCAAAGCGGGAGACTGGCCCAAGGGCCGCGGGCAGTCTGCGGGACCCGGACCTGGACCAGATTAGGGATGGTGGGTTGGTTTAGTATGAATGTTGGAAGGAACTTTCAGGGTCTTGGGGGGTGAAGGAGAGAGACACTGTGTGTGGGTTTATGCGTTCTCAAAGCTGATCTAGACCACCAGGGGCAATGGCAGTAGCCCAACTCCAAACCACCTTCCAAGCACACACCTGGGCTAGGAACGCACCGGAACAAGCCCCAGGCTGTCCCCCTGGATCCTAGATCTGGCACGAGCTGCAGACATTTCTCCCAGCCCTCGTCACAAGGGCCCACACCCTGGTCTGGGTCCTGGCCCCAGTGAAGAAAGGACTGACCCGTCCTTGTCAACAGCTGTCTTGGGGTTTCCATACAAGAAGCCCCTCCCTCAACCCTACCAACTTGACATGCTCAGTGCAGCCAATGACTGACTACAGAATGTCATGGAGACAGTGAAATCTCACCTCTCCACTTCCTCGAGTGTCCTGTAAACATCTTTCCTTTAAAATAACAAACTAAAAGCCCAGCTTTCCACTGTGAGTTCTGGCCTTGGCTGCCCCAACGGTCAGGGCCACGGCTGAGGACCTCTGGCCTCCCCAGCTTTGAGTGGCTGCCCTGTATTCCCTCTGCTCCATTCCTCTTCTTAAAACATGCTTTGATATCCAGTTTCCCTTTTACACGGCCCCTACTGTCAAAAGCACAGTTTTGTTTTCTTGCTGGAGGACGGATCCAAATTCTTCTGCTGTGCACGCACCAATTCCTGGGTCTGCTCCCACCTCCCCACGCCCGAGAGCCTCCTCCCTCCCCTTCCCCCAGCCTCCTCTTCTCCAGCACCACCTCCGACTCAGAAGGATGCCCCCACTTTTCCTTCTGTTAATGTAACACAGTCCTCCTGACGTTTTCTTGCTTGACCACTCTCTCTTCTCCGTGACAGGATTTCACAAAATCAGATTCTCTGAGTTACCAGACTGGGTGCTTTCTTGAGAGATACCAGATGTTTTTCAAAGTCCCAGTGAGATCTGCCCTCACCCCCCACCATTTCTCTGTCTCAGAATCAGCCTGAACTCTGACCCAGAATGCCTCTTACTTTTGAACGTTCATTGGGGTTAAACGGAGGCAAAAATTATTGAGTGTCTTCTATATGCTTGGCAGAGAGATATCTGTATAATAGATGCTTCTATTCAAATACCCTCGCATGTTCCTTGCCCTTATGTCCTTCCACCGACTCTAGGTGGGTAACTGGAGGCAGTGTGCACTGGAGTAGGAGTGAGCAGTGTGCTGGCCAACTGCAGAAGGCACAGCGGGGCACGAGCTTCGGTCCCCTTGGGGGCGGGGCTGAGTAATTTGGCAGGAGAGGACTAGCACTGAGCATCATGGGACAAGGAGGGAGCCATAACCATGACCCCATGGGTACTTGGCTGCTTGGTAATTGAGAGTTAACTGGAGGTGAAGTGGGGTAAGGGTGGGGGGCTTTTTTGCCTACCCCACCACCCCACCCTAGTAAATTGAGGGCTGAGAGAGTAATGACTTCCACTCACATGATGTGACGCAGGGGTTGAGAACTTTCTCCAAGCCCTCCCAGGGAGGGTGGGACATTCAGAAGCAGAGTCCTCCCCCATATCCAGCTGGCTCGGTGAGATAAACACCACCACAGAGCACCAGGACTGCAAGAGGGACCACCAAGGCACTGTGGGCACCCATGCCTTCCTTAGTGTCCGACCCTCTCCGCGGTAGGGAGACTGCGTGCCACCGCAGGCCGCTCTCACAAACCCAAAGGCAGTGGGAGCAGCCGGCTCAGGGGTCCATTCTAATTCCCATGGCATCCACACTGTCCTGGCAACTCACCCCCCGAGAAGAGGTCCCAGATACTGCCACCAGCCAAGAACTCCACAAAGGCAACCCCAAGATCATTTGCATGCAGGGGAGAGACCATTCCTCATTCCATCCATTTACACAGGCAGAATGTGCCCCGAGACTTGGACCTAAAAAGCCCTCTGCAAGCACTGCAAGTTTTAAGGAACCAAAGGAAAACAAAAACCAGCTCAATGGATCAGAGGAAAGAGAAGGTTCCTCCCCGTCCCATGACGTCCACACGATGCCGGTTCCAGCACCATTCGCTAACTTGTTTCATTTCCTTAAACCTCTGAACACCCTGAGTTCATCCAAGTGAATTCTAGGCTGGAAGAAATGGGACTCGCAGATCAACAAGGCTGTATTTGGGAAGGTGGGAAAAGCCACACCTGTTCTCATCTCCCCTTTCCTCTCAACTCACCTGTCATCTTCCTGCACTTCTTCATTGCAAAACCAGCACTCCTCTCACGGTTGGCTATGCACAAAATATCCTTCTGTTCTCCCAGTCACATCAAAGCACCTTCACGCTATGCAGACAGGTCATCGAGGGAATGCAGAAAATTAACAAACCCACCTAGGTTATTTCTATTAAAACGAGCCCCTCAGCCCGTAGGCTCTGTCAGTTTCCACAGAGCACAAACTCTGACAAGTCTGCGGAACGCTCTTAGCCTCTCCAGGTTGTGTCAACAGCTTGCAAACACAACAGGAGGGTGGCGCCTCTGAGTTCTGCCTTCTCTTTTGAAATAGAGGGGAGTCTCAGGGTTCAGTCACTCGCAGCTTTCATAGTCACCTTCATCTCCCATTTCCTCGCTCATCAACCACAGCCACCTACGCAGCATACGACCATCTTACCGGATAGAGACCGACGTCTTTCAATTGTACAGTCTTCCCAAGACAGAGGTTCTTGTCTACCTCCGCGTCCCTACCTCACCTCACCCTCCTCTTCATTGTGCTCAGGGCCCCAGAGAAGGCTGCCTCCTCAGTTCTTCAAATAGGTCAAGTTCCACCTGCTCCAGGGCCTTTGCATTCCTCTGTCTGGGTCCCTCTTCTCATTTACTCGACCGTTTCTCCTCCCCATGGGTTTCAACTCCAAAGTCACTTTCTCAGACTAGGGACAGCATCATATTTACCCTCTCATAGCTCTTACACATTTATCTTAAAGATCTTCCACAGCTGGTGATTGAGCGGGAACGATGCGCAGTTTGCTCTAACCCAGGACTTGGCACACAGTATGTGCTCAGGAAGTGTGTGCTTCATTAGTAAATCACTTTATCACATCATTCCTCTTCTATTTAAAAATTTTCCAGTAGCTCCTGTGACGTTTCATGAAGCACCCAGTGTTTTTGGCCATCTTGTTCACTAAGGAGGAGTGTTCGGGCAGCATCTGCTCTATCCTCACCTGGGAGGATGCAGAAATGTTAAACATGGGCCTTTCCCACAAGGCACTGACAGTACGCCAGACAGAACTGCCTTGATCATGTGAGTCAGTACAGAACTCAGCTGTAAAGGGTGGGAAAGGCCAAGCCCAAAGGAGAAAAAAAAAATCGAAAGAATCATTTCTTCGGTTCCTAAGTATCTGTTAAGTACCTATCAAATACCAATTATTTAAACAAACAAACAAACAAACAATACATGACTGCTTCTCAGCAGCTCATAACTCTCATCACTTCCTCCCTACTCATTCAAAATCTTGCTCATCCATCAAGCCCTTGGTCAAATCACACCTCCTCCATGAAGCCTTCCTTAACCATTCAGGACCAGTTCCACCTTCCCTCATGCCTACCTCAAAAAAAAAAAATTCTATTTTGCATACCGATTTTACCACTCACTTAATATTGGCCAGTCCTGTGCTATTAAACAGAGTCATCTCTTACTCCCTAACTCTCATTTCACTGGCTTTCAATATACATTTTTCCCATCTAGTGATGAACTCTATCTAGGAGGCTGTGGGCCCTGGAATCTTTTGCAGCAGATTTAAAACCAATGTGTTTATTTGCATTACAGTCAGTCTTCCTAAGAGCAACTAAAAGCAGAAAGAGGAGGTAAAGGTGGAAAGTAACCTTTATGGAAAAGGAACTATGTGCCGGGTCCTTTCCTGAGACACATTTAAGTCTGAATAATCCTCGAAGAAAGTACCCAGTCTTCTTGGAGGCCTTGCTCCCCTCCTACACACGCCTTCTGAGCATGGTCCCTGAACAGCCAGCATCTGCCCACCTTGGCGCCGGATACACTGATTTCTCAAGTGGGCGTGTATTTCGCTGTTTCCAAAATCACTGAAGTAATTACCTGCCATATCCAATGGGCTGGAATCACCCCTGCTCTGCCTGGTTCTAATACACCCATCAACCAAATCTAAATACACAGGAGACCAGAGATAGAGTATGGGCTATTTTTGCATGACTGCCTATTTCAACAAATTCTCAAAGCCCTCAAAATGCAAGTAAGATCATAAGAATACAGCGGTTTAAAAATGAGCAGCAGTTTTGCCAATATGTACAGAATTACAGTATTTTTTTTTAAAGGAAGTCCAGTATTCTCCATTTCCCAAAAAGTTCTTTGTTCCTTTGCTCTAACAAAGTAAATTATTCCTCACCTTGGGCAAGTTGGTATGAACGTGAGAAAATTACATTAAATCAGACATCCTTGAGATCAAAATAGATTGGAACAGGGGTTCTTTTTGTTTAAAATAGTTCTTCAAAGAGAAAGCAAAAGAGCTTAAGGGTAGAAAAAAGTTGTCAAACACCCTCCAGCACTTTGGAAGCACCTAAGATCTCCAAACGATTGATATGTTAATTAAATTTACTTTTTTTTTTTTATCTAGGACAGGTGTTTGCCGGTCATGGTCGCATTACCCTGTGGCATTTTGGGCCTTTCGAATAAAATTTCATTTCTTGAAAGTCATTAGAAAATGCTTCCTCTCCCTTACTATACTTCAGTTAGACTTCATTCTAGTTTGCTAGTATTACAAAGCTGAGCATCCAATCCAAGCCCAGGGAGATCATACAATCCCTTAAGTTCATCCACCATCAGCCTTCTGGCCAGATCTCCTTATCTTTCTCAGGTAAGGAGAAAGTCTGATTTTTCATCAGTGAGTGATTAATAATTGTGCATTGACTAGATGTTAGAGTGAGCCCTCTCTAGAATTTTAAATGTCTAGAGAAGGAAAGTGCTTTTCAGTAGTAACTCACCTCAGTAATCTGTTTCAATATTGCCAAGCCTTCCTTTGCTGCTGAAAATTCTTCCTTATACCAGCATAAACCCCCTGGGACAGTTTGATTCTATTCCAGGAAAGATGCCCTTTCCGGGTTCTTGAGAAATCTGCCTTGCACTGGCCTTGGTCTTAAACGAAGCAGGCAAAATAGGAAACTTAGACCATCAAGCATTGAAGCCAAACTTTAAAGTATCTAAGGAGTATATTGTGAATTTGAAGTCAGCCAATGTTATTTTGTTGTACCAGTTCACATTTTCTTTTCTCTTAAAAAGCTAATGCCACACACGATGTTATCCGTAACAGAAGTTTTACTTTCTTCTGGAACAGAGGCTGTCAAACTATGAACTTTGGGCTGAATACATGCTTTTATAAATAAAACTTTCTTGGAACACAGCTAAGCTCATTCGCTGACATACTGTCTATGCTTTCTTGCTACAGTGCAGTGTGATGGACATAGTTGTAACAAAGACCCCATTGCCCACAAATCCTAAAATTCTCACGATCTGGCCATTTACAGAAAAAGTGCGTAGACCTTTGTTACCACCAAAATGTTACTACTAAAATGCATAATATCAAAAATACTAGACTAAGGTCCCAAAACTGAAGCTGTCATATGATTAATTCAACAGTGATCAGTATGAAGACCTCCGAAGAACCGCCACCATCACCTTGCCGTATGGTCCAGTTTACCATCCACATCTACAAATCCAGTTTTGCCCTCTCATTCGACGTATCTCATCAGAACATTAGGAGGGTAGCACTACTGCCTGTAAAAAGCACTGAGCAGCAGTGCCACGTAATAACAGTAACAGAGAGCCAACCACAGGCACGACGCACATTACATATTATTATGTGATCAGGATACGAGCGCCGCGGGGCAGGGCTTGTCTGCTTGGGTTACTGCTGAATTCTCAGTACCTAGTGGGTAGCATCCCGTAGTTACCCAGTTAAGTATCCGGAGAATGAATCAAAGTTGTCACAAAAATGCCACGGAGTCTGTTCTGGTATTAGACAAAGCAGCCACATGGCAAAACCAGGTGGCTTCGATCTGAATACTTTACTGCTTGTTTTAACACGTGGTTCCGTCAGCATGCGCTCCTCCAGCCCAACTTGTTTTCAATTAAATAAAGACATCTTGGCAACAGGATAACTAAATCTAACATGATCAAATAGTAAGTATTTATTGGGCGTTGATTTACTTAGCACTGCATTAGAAACTACAAACCTAGAAAGAAATGCGAGATGTCTTTTGCTTACGACATATGCATATTCAGAGTATGAACGCTGAAAGCTGCCCAACGTCCACATCCTGATTCCATCCCTTATTTGCTAAGTGATTTGGGGCAGTTGTCTAAACTTCCAGGCTTCAGTTTCTCCATCTATAACTGGGGACGACTGTAGCATTTAACTAAGAGGGTTGCTGGACATTTACGATGCCTGTCACACAGTAAGTATTAATACATACCTGTGAGTGAGTTAGCATTTTTACTCAATTGTTTGATTTTTTTTTTCCCTATGGGAAAATAAGAAACTTGCACCCGAGGCAATTAGTGAGCATGGCATTATCATATTTTACAATCCCACGTGCTGGTGGGGAACACAATCATCTCTGGGTCGTGGGACGCTGTTCCCCCAGTGGTTCCCTTGGTTAATGTCCACCCATCCCTCACATCTGAGCTTCCCTGTCATTTCTTTGGGGCGCCCTTCTCTGACTGACCCATCCTTCAACTGGGCAGGCGTGTCCACCATATGATCCCCATCCTCCACGTGTGTTAGCTGTTTGCTTCTGTGTGTCCTGCCTACTCCAGGAAGCCGCCATCAATGTTAGTGGACTGAATGCTTGTGCCACATGGGCCCCCAAGGAAGTGCTCCACAGGGAGGAGAGACTAGGCAGTCAGAAAGTAAAATGAAGAAAGGTGAATGGTTTGCAAGCCTTTCTTTTCTTTTTTTTTTTTTTTTTAAGGTAAGAAACAACAGCAATATGCAATTTCTAAAGCAGGATGTACATAGTTCATCCTCAGATCTCAAAACCTCTTTAAGTGGTTCAAGATGGGTTTCTCTTAAGACAGAAACAGAGATTTCTGGAGAGCATACCTGCCAGCTGGTGCACTGGTTCCTTTTCACAGCCATGAAAATTACCAGAGTGCATTCCTCAAGGAGGAAGAAAACCTTGGGAGGGAGATTTTTCTTTCAATTCAATGTTGATTTGGTGATTGAAGGCAATGCTCCAAAATAAATTTTACTGTTAATTCAACTATGGTTCTTGAGTTTTAACTATTCTTGTCAAGTACATATATACACACACACACACATATATAAAACCTCTTCCTTCTGCTAATTAGCATTTTTTAAACTCAAATTCTGATTGTCACTAAAGCACAAGGTAAGCGTTTGACTAAGATTCTCATCTACGGCTTGTTTCTCAGGATATTATCAAGTACATCCGTACTCTGGTGACAGCATAAACCTTATCTCCATCTAGCTATCAGAGATGGAAAATTTTAAAAACTAAGGGAAAAGAATGAGTCTTAATACGCAGTGCAAATGAGTGAATGTTATAAAAGGCAGAGATAAAAAATTGTAATCCCTTTGGCATGCCATTAAGACAACTTCCTGAGGATTATGAGTTTTAAATATGCTCTGTACAATCATCAATTCATTTGTTCAATTCAACTAATATTTGCTGTGCATTCATATATTCATTCATTCAACCCAACTAATTTATCAAGCACCCTCCACATAGGGCTCCCGCCAGGTGTGGGAAGCTGAGGTCCCCGGATTCAACGAGCACCTGAGTAACTCGATGCAGGCAGAGACGACGGACATAACAGTGCATGCGCACCAGGGACCACACAGGTCCTCAAATGGGTCATGACCAGTCTGGGGCAGGAGAAGTACAGAAACCGAGGGTAAGCCTTGGAAACCCTTCACATAATTGAGCAAGGTAACTTTATGTCTGGTATCTCTAATAGGCACTTTTTTTTATTTTAACTGTCTTTTTCTTTTTAATTGTACCTTATGAGAGAATGGATCCACTCTAGATGGAAGGCAGGGGGAGACTGAGAACCCTGCTAGAAGAAAGGAAAAGTGGCACAGAACCCAGGAGAGAGCAAGGGAGGGAGCACACCTCCAGCCAGAGGAGGGGCGCAGGGAGCAGTCCGGAAAGGCTTCCTGGAGGGAGTAGCGTTTGAGGAAAGCGTCACCAGACAGGGCACAACCTGGGAGAACGGGCCTTTTGAGGCAAAGTGAGAGGTTGAGGCCGGGAAGTAAAGGGTTTATACTGGGTACAGCAGGTATCTAAGTCTCTGTAAAGCAAAGAGATGAACAGTAATGGTAATAGTGGCAAAACCTTTGGAACACATGCTGTGATTCAGGCTCTGTGCTGAGATTATGGTGGGCATTACCTCCTCTGCTCCCGCCAGGGACATGCAGGGGCACTGACTTGGGAAAATGGTCCCCAGCCAGACGGAGGCAGGGAGGGTGCACCTTGGGAAGGCAGGAGACAGATGCCACTGAGGGACAGAGGGGCACGGAATCCTCTGCCTCCCCCTGGATGAGGGTGGGGCCTCACGGGGACTGAGTCGGGTTGGTAAATATCCTCTTTAAATGGAAGAACAAAAAACGGTCCCATGGGCTCTTTTAGAATGGTGATGTGAGCCCAAGGATGAATGGGCAGATGGGCAACAGGTCCGGCAGTATCCCCATCCCTGCAGACCTCTTCTTGGTGACCTGCGGGAAGCTCCTGTGAGCTCACTGCATCTGGCCCCTACTATGAGCAGCCACCTCATACTGGTAAGATTTTTGTGCCAATGGCTATTTAAATAACTTCATCCAATCTTAAAAGGTGTGTGTTCTGCTCCTGCCAGTTAGTACAGAAATGCTGCGCTTGCTTTCAAGTAAGTGTCATGTGATTTGCGCAGATGATTCAAACTCGAGCCTGGCTGCTTCCAAAGAGGCAGGAGTGAGCCTGGCACAGCGGGGGGGGGGGGGGGGGGGGGGCCAGGAGACAGAGGGAAGCCCTGACTCCCAGGCCCAGGAATGTGGACTTGGGGCCCGAAGACAGTGGAGAGCTAATGCTGACAGACAGAACATAAAAATCCTATAGGAGGCTCTTTGCCTTCACAAAGAACATTCTTTGGCACAGCAGGACAGCACTGTGAGAAATGACCAAGTTACTCAGGTGGCCCTAGGTCACAGTCCTCTTGGGGAAAAAAAATTGAGCTGAAACAACACAGTCAGCTCTTCCTAAACTAGCTACCTACGATGCCTGGAGTCATTCCCAAGTCTACATTTTGCAGATAGCACCTTAAAATGCATAGCTAGGGAACTCCTGAGCCTGTTTTAAGATTTTGTATGTGTATTAAAATATTAAACATAGTATTTATAATGTATAAATGTAACTTATAGTATTAAAATACACACACAGATTCACACACACACACCTCCACCTTTTCTTGAGATCGTCCGTGTAAGAAGGCACACTTGATCTGGTCTGCTTACCAATTTGTGAGGCACTTCAGCGACTTTTAAGATGTCAAGCGTCATAAAATCAAAGTCCCTGTTATTGCGGTAAATTGGCCGGCGTTGCCAAAGCAAAACGAGAGACAGTTGACCATGGCAGCCACGAATAGCTGTACTTTAAGGGCCAAAATCATGATTTTCAATGTTTTTCCATCCAAAATAGGGGAACATTACTCACCAGGGCCTGTAGCCGCTTCCTGCCCCATGCAGCTAAATTCCTTCACCAGCAACACAGTCTCCACAGAAGCCCTTGAAACAGAAATGTCACTCCGCAAAGTTCTCACTCCAGCCAACCAAGCTCTAGGTCTAAACTTAACAGCAGAAACTTAAAATCTGGCTGACCGCAGAGGCGACAAGAGACCTTTTTTTTCCAAACGCCTGGAGACTGATGTCACTGCTCTGTCTCTTCAATGTCACCACTTCCCTCGCCCCAAAACCCAAGTGAACGCTGGAGAAAGTGACAAAGGGCTGAAACTGCAGCTTTATCCCACGGCTGCCCCATACTTCCCAACTCACTCAGTGCTCAGGTACGTTTCAGCTTTAAAAAAAAAAAAAAAAAAAAACTTCATGGGGAGAAAGACCAGATCATTCACTCCATGAGCATCTGTTCCATTTGGGGGTGGGAGGGGGAGATATCTCTACTAATACGCTCATCAGCAGAATCATACACTGCTGTTAGGCCTGGTTCTCACATCCCATCCCTGCATCCAGATTTACTCAAATGTTGTTAAAAAATTGGGCCTTAACATGTGCCTCTGTTGCCTGAAAGAACTTAGCGGCGATTGCCCGGGTAAACATTCTGTAGACAAATGCTACACCTGAAAAAGAGTTGAACCCCCCTGAGATGAAGTTGGTTATATAATGGCTGTTTGGGGAGGGCAGCCGTCCCTACCCCTTGCTTGTGTTATGAGAATTAGCGTAAGGGGGCCCACCCTTTCTGGCCAACGTATGTCCACAAGGACCCGGCCACAGACACCCCCCGGGGCCTCTCTGTACACTGGCTCTTCTCCCAGAGGGAGTGAGGACTCCTTTGTGACATCAAAATGTTACACCCACTCCCACCTCATGAAAGTTATCGTTTTAGCCCATTAATTAAAAACTCTCATAAGTTATTTAGCAGTGCTTTAAATATTTATAAATCCCAAGACTATCCATGTTTACTTGCAAAAGAACGGTCCAGGAGATGCTACGTGTGCAGTGAGTGGCAAGGCCGTTTGGTGGTGGGAGCTACACGGATTCCCACATCCCTAGCGAGGACTCAGAAGTCTGCGGGGATCCAGCACGCACAGGTTTGGAATCCTGGGTCTGGCTCGATGAAGACACTGCTCCCATTCACGTCTCTGCAGCGCATGAAGGAGCTGGCTTTGCAGTCTTCTCATTTTGCCCCTTTCACTGGGAGGTGCTCCACTAGGCAAGCTTTGTAATGGATATGCCAACGAAATGCAAACACCAGCCACATTCAAGGGCGCCATTTAACTTGGAAACCCACACAAGATCGCTCAGCAAACCACGGCTTTCAAGGGAGCCTGGCTCACTCGACAGACAAGACACTCGATCCTGAACACGCCGCACCGCCCGGACTCCTGCCACGGCTGCGCTGGTTCTGACCGTGGAATTTCCAAAACAGACGCCTCCAACAAAGCCAAGAGCACATTTTTGTGGCTTCAGAGTGAAGTGAGGTTTCTCTTTTATTAGAGAGAGACGGCATTGCTAAATGGACTCCTTTTCCCCAATAGGGTACCAGTCTCCCACAGTCGGCCTCCGCGCAGAAGTGCAACGGGAAGAGAAATACTCAGGTTCAGGTGCCACGTGGTTGGGAGACTGACGCTGGCCCCCTCAGGAGCCTTGGGAAGGGAGAAGCAATTCCAGCACCACAACTTTTCTGACGCCAAGAAGACTCTGACAATGAGGGCCGGAGGACTGAATGAGCCAGTCATCGTTTCTTAAGGACCCCCCCACCCCACCAAGGGCCAAAAAGGGGTGAAGCTATCAGTGAGGGAGCTTCCTTGATGGGGGAGTCACGAGCTCAATTCTTCACTGGCAGAGTGGAAGAGTGAGCCACGTGTAGGGAACACAAGGGAAACTGGCTGGGTGACTCAGCAAAACAGCCTTTGCAGGCAACTTGGCGGGGACTGATGGGAACCCACTGCTTGTCCTTCAGCACTTTCTCAAAGACATTGTCTTGATGGAGGATGAACCATTTTAGCAGTAACGGGCAAGATGAATTAGGAAGGCCAGAAGACTAGCGGTAACTTTGTAGTAATCACGTAAGTGGGATGTGAGACGGCTTTGGAATGAAGACGGTGGACACAGAATTGATTTAACAGGCACCTGAGAGGTGGCCTACCTAAGTCATCAGACTCACTGCCCAACTGTGGATCCGATTCCAGGATTTTAGGTGTAGGCACGACAGGACAGGGGTTGGCCGTGTGCATCACGGGCCTGAGGAGCTACAGTTACTCTAGAATAAAAGGAGAGTGGCAGTAAGAGGGTCCCCACTCCTGAAGGCCTCCCAGCACCATGTCCTATCGCTGGACACCCCAGTCCTAGACGTCCCACCCCAAGCAGCCGTTCCCTTGGGGTGAACTGATACAGTGATGTGGTAAAACAGAAATCATCCAGATGGTTGATTACAAATATCACTGCAACATGGCCTTTCGAGTTGGAGAGGATGTGAAGCTCAAACAACGTGCTCGTTCTACAAAGGGGGCAGTGGGCGATGCGGTGTCCCCAGCCTCCGGGAGCGGGATTCGGGGGCACTGGGAGCGTTCTGTTCCTGGCTCCACCGCGGTCACACCAGATAAAGCTGAGCAAATTCTTCTTTTCTTTTCTTTTTTTTTTTTTTTTCTCTTTCCCTGAGCCTCAGATTCTGTATTTGTAAATAGGAAAGCTGTAACTAAATGGCTTCTAGGTCCCTGCTAGCGCTGACTTCTTGTGTGATCAGTGCTTCTAAAATTGCAATGTGTCCAGGTGGGGAAGTTCATTTACCCCCTATCTGGTTTACGCTCACTTAAGGGAGTGATTTCTTCCCTCTGAGGCTCTCATCTCGCCCATTATTCAGAGTGAGCTGCCTCCTGGTGCGCTGTCAAAATACATCAGCTTCAAAGACAAACACACACCTTTCAATCCGAGGCCAAGATAGTTTACTGTATAATTTATGATAATGTTAAGTCTGTTTCTCATAAATGTTAATGGTGCCACGTTTTTTTTTTTTTTTCATAGATGGGCAATTCTCAGAAAAGCAGCTGGATGTTAAAAGTTACCTTTTTTTTGGGGGGGGGGGGGGACAGTATAACTGCCTCTGCCAGCAAATCCGATTAAAGCAACATAAAATTCCCCTAGGTTGCAGGCACAAAGATTCTGTTAATGGCAGTAAGTAAATCCAAAATAAAACCAAAGATTCTGTTTTCCTGTTTATCGACTATGATTTGATTAAGTTCACATTCATAGACTTTTCTCCACTTTAACATGTAGACGTTAATTAATAGAAAGAGTCCTTTACTTTAATCCAAGTTCTTTCTATTCCTCTAATTTGCTGAATTTGTTGTCTATTAACATTAGTATAATACGACATATGCCTAAGTACCTCCTGAAGTGGATTCCTTCTTGCTAGAGTTATTCTGCCATCCAGTATTCGACCTTTTCTCATTTACAGAATTAGCAAACTTTCGTTTGGAACAGAAATGCCACCGCTTCATCTTTTATCCCCTATAGGATTGTTCTGACGGCTAAATGTGTCTGAGGCATTTTCTCTTAGATATTGGGAAGCCAGATTTTGAAATCACTTGGCTATTTCAACGTCACTCCCTGACAAAAGAGTAAGAGTCTTTTCAGTTTAGCTACCGTACTGGGGCTCCTGAAACTGCAGATTTTGTATTTTGAAGCATCACATAATCCATCAAAATAAGGATGTGGGTCTTCTTAATTATTGATTCTCCAAAATATGACAATAGAGTGTAACATAAAAAGATTTCTAAATTCCACAATAAAGTAGCCACAAAAAAATCACGTGGAAGAATTAGATTAAAGGTCCTCAAGTTGCCTGGCTGCAGGATACCAGGGTTTCTAGTCCCTCTTCTGGCTGGTAACTCTGTGGCCTTCTTCATCCTTTCATTCATTCATTCATCCTTTCATTCATTCATCCTTTCATTCATTCAACTAACACATACTGACCTTGACAGCAAGATACTGTGCTGGGCATTGGGCACAGAGAAATCACAGAAGATGGTCACTGTTTTCCAAGAGCGCACAGTCCAGGGGGAAAAAGAGACTTAGAAACAGATAACCAACACCGTAGGTATTTTGGTAACAAGAGGCAGAGTGTGTTAGGAAGGAAAGCAGGAGGTGATGAGGCGGGGAATGCCAGGGTGTCAAGGTGTCTTAAAGAAGGTGATGCCCCGCCGAGCCTTCCCACCTGACCTTGGGGGGGCTTCAACAGGCCAGCTGAGACTCCTGTAAGACACAGCCTGGGAAGAGGCCTTGTGGACCCAAGCACAACAGAGCGGGCCTGGGACTCCTTCCCACGGTGACAAACCGAAAGCTGCAGCATAACAAATGCGTTCTTCGGCATCTCTGGCTATTGAGGAAAACATCCAAACATGATTCGGGAGAGGGTTTTTAAAAATCCACTCGCAGCTGATTTTCTCAAACTTATTTGTATTTCCAGAGCATACACATCTCCATTTCACAGAGGAGGAAATTCAGGCACAGGCCCAGACAGTTAGAAAAGACCATCAGCGAAAAGCGTCCAAGAGCCGCTCAGGCCCAGGTGGGGGTGACGGTGGGCGATGGCATTTTCCCTTCATCACTCTCCTCATTGAGGATGACACTCTTCCTGCCAAAAGTGGGAGGAGTGATTTTTTTTTTTTTTTGCTGCATAAAATAAAAAATCAGAAGGGAAACAAAACCCACATTTGAAACTCCCCAAATATTTTTGAAACAGTTTTCTCCACTTCTTTCCAAGCCAGACAGCACAGAGCAAGTGTGAAGCCCCAGTTCATCTTTCACTTAAGATGAAGGCAGCCCTGGCAAGCTTGTCGTAAGTGACCGCGATATGGACCTTCAAGTAAACGAGGAAAGAAGAAAAAAATTTAAGAAGGAATCTGGAAAGGTTCGAGTCCTCAGAAGACACTGTGGGTACAGGATACCGTCCCCAGCTGGGTGGTGAAGTCTGGGAAGATTCAGTGAACAGAGGAGGAGGGGCAGCCCATGTGGAGAATGGGTTTCAGCCAAAGCACAGGGACAAGCACTGGCTTTGTCCAGAGACAGGACAACTCCCAGAGATGTCCTCAGAAGTCACGTGCCATCAGGGCTGGCCCCACTGCTGCTCCCAGGTGGGCCACAAGGGCCACAATAAAAAAATCAGACTTAAGTGCACCAGTTCCCTGAACCCCTTCCATCACAGTTAATTCTCGTGTGAAGCCAAAGGCCACGATGATGATCGGAGTGTGCCAGAGTTGACTCATTCATTCCACTTACGCTCGGTGTGCTCGCCCTGGGGACATGAAGAGCCAGAGAAATCCAGTCTTTGTGCTGGAGAAGCTCCTGGCTCCAGGCTCGACCCACACACTCTGCAGCACCAAGTGCCGGGAGCAAGAAGAGGAAGGTACAGGTGCTGGGGGCACACAGATGGGGAGGGACAACAGCCTTGTGAAACCGCTGATGACAGGGAAGGGCATGGGCGCATGTGAAAACACAGGGGCATTTTGAGGAGGGAGGAAAAGCTCGTGGCAGACCCAGCGTGGGTGGCCATCTGCTTGGGCTGTGGTTCTCAGCCCCCACCGCCCATCAGACTCATTTGGAGAAAAAATTACAGATGCCAAATGTCCACCACGCTGTGATGGGTGGTGGTCCATGGACATGAACTGTAAACATTTATATAAAAATTCCAACCATACACTTAAGATTTGTGTACTATAGTGTCTTAAACCACACCTCAAAAAAATTAAAATACTCAGCCCCAGGCCCCATTCCAGACCAATTAAGTCAGAATACAATACGCAAAAGCAGGACTGAAGACCATTGGCCTGGGGGGGGGTAGTTTTTTTTTTAAATACCCTCATTTAAAGGCCACGATTTTTTGTTTTTAAAACAGGAATCAAAGCCTTATATTCCATGATCTACGGAGAAAGTAATATAAATAAAAGGTATTGAAGGTCCTTTTAGTGATTTCTTAAAACAAGCATTATCTTCAATCCTTTCACACCACTTTGAGAAATAAATAGGTTACAGCTCCATTTTATAGATGGGGAAACTAAGGCTCAGAGAAGTTACTTTCTTGCTACAGGGTACACAGCCATTAAGCAGCACAACTGGGCAGGCATGTGTATTTTTTCCTGAGGGATCCACACATCCTTCCTGAAGGGAATTACTAAATACATCAAGTGAATTTGGGAGCCTACCACCCTCTGTGACTCAAGCTCTAACAACTTCTCAAAGCGGGAGCTTTTTGCTGCTACAGGAATTATTTCTGCAAACCAATAAGCCTGAAGTCAGCAATGATTAAATTGCCCCTTGAAGCTCATAGCCACTTGTATGTCTCTGCGTCTTTGGGGTCTCATCTGTGCAATTCATTTCAGCTTCAGTCTGCACCAGAATCTCCAATCTGTCATGCCGAAGGCGAGAAGAAATGCCCTCTTAACAAGACTCTGGGCATCACTGGGGCTGCCTGCAATCTAGACTTCCAAAGAGTATATTCTGCATGAGCAGCTAACGAAGCTCACAGGAACAGGAGAAACTGCACAAAAGCAGAAAATGACAATTCAGAACATACACCCATGGAGTGACGGCATTAAAGAAATCCTCAAGGCCCCTAGCAATGTAGCTGCCAAAAGGAAAGAAAAAAAAAAGACTTATTAAAAAAAAAAAAAAAGGCCCAAGTAGAAGTTATAATAAGGACCCACATACATTCTGCAGGTTATAAAAATTATTGCAGCATTAAAAGTGATCATAGCATAACGTCACCTAGAGTGTATGAAATCCCGGACAACATAAGCTGAGTTGCAAAAAGGCCAACACAGACTAGAAACACCACGGAAATAAGTGCGTGTGAGAGGAAAAACATTCACGTGGTATTTCTGGATCACCGTTCTCAGTGCTTGCAGGAGAGTCCACAGTGTTTCTGGATGGCATCTCAGCAGTCCTCGGCACTCACACACTTCCTTTCTTTCTCAAGCCAGGCTCTGCTCTTTGAGCTGAAAACTTCTGGATGTCTCTATTCCATGTTATTCCTTCACTTCCCTTTCTATTCCTAAAATCTCGTCACGGAGGATGGAGAGGGGAGAAGGATGGATAACTAACAAGCGCTTGAAAAGGGGTACTTTGGGAAAACTGCACACCCACCATCTCCTTAGGATCCAGACATGAGAATGACAGAGCTAGAAGGTGTTTAAAGGTGTCCATTTCCAACTTTAAAACGGAGGGAAGCCAGGCTCAGGGAAGTGAAATGATTTGGTTAAGGTTACAAAGCTGGCTTCCTGGCAGAAACAGATTTAATAAAGCTGTAGCTTACATTTTATATATGGTTGGAGCACTCAAAGCCATTTCCCACCTAGGTCATAAACGCCCCACTGAGGATAGCCCCCTTTTCAGGTGGCAAAACAGGCTAGGATACTCTTTTTCCCCGAGCGTACGTAGCTAGTCAGGGCTGGCTCTGGAATCCTTCTCCGGTACTCAGAAAAGGGCTTATGTTAGGTGTGTGGCTGGCAGGCAGACGCCCCTGCCTGCGCCAGGCTTCATTAGCCCCAGCCCACCCCAAGTGGAGCTGAGCCATTCCTCTCTGCCCACGCCCCAGCTCAGGGAGACCGCATTACTGAGGGAAATGCATTCGGGTACCTTCGGGCACATGCCGTACTGAGAAAATTGAGACAAAAGGCGAAGGATGTTCGGGCGCAGTCAAGAAGCTGTATTACAAAGGTACATCACTTTCATATTCATTTGCACATTTTTCCTCATAAGAAAATTAGGCTTTAATGTAACCTCAATTTCAACCTTGTTGCTTTATTGCCTAAAGCCCATTAGAGAGCTATTTCCCAGGGCCAGGAACTTATGATTGGAGGTCAGGAGGCTGGGGTTTTAATCGACTCACGATGAGAGACTCCTTTCCTGGGGCTCCACTCCTGTGTCTCGGCTCTGCTGTATCACCGGGGGGGGAGGGGGTTGCATCCTACATGTGAAGTGAGAATTTTTCTCGATGCACCAAGGGCTCAGTTAGCTGCCTCTGTGTGTGTGTGTGTGCGCGCGCGTGTGCGTGCAAGGGGAGCAAAGCTTCCACTGACTCACAGACCAGTGCATGCCAAAGCACAGCAGCTAATGAACCACCCCAAAGAATGACGGTAGCACCATCTCGTCTGTCTTCCTCCCCCTGGGCTACACCAGGCTGTCTAATCTACTTTAGGGCACACAGGAAGAGCCTCTGAAGGGTTTCCTGATCCCCCGGAAACACCTCGGATAGAACTACCTACAGACTGGGAACGGTTCCTATACCTAGGAACCATTGACAGTACCTCGGTAGTCTTCAAAAATGCTGATACTTCAGCTCCCCAAGTCCCTCCAGAGATTCTGATGTAACTGGTCTGGGGTGAAGCCGAGGCACTGGGATTTTTAACCCCCTCCTCGCCTCCCCGGGTGACGTATGTGCAGGCAAGGCTGAGAAGCACTGCTCGCCTAGGCCTAGGGGAGATTCCCAGCATGTCCCCAACCTAAGTGTCTTCCCATCGGCCACGTCCACCTCTGCCCAGGAAGAGGGAGGCTGTCCACTCCCTCCGTGCTGGGGCCAACCTTTCCAAGCCCTTGCCATCTCCAGGCAGGATGCTGGTGAAAAGACAGGCACAGCTCACTTCTGGCTGCTTCCAAGCCCTTGAAGTCTCTTATTCTACTAAATATAATGCTTATCAAGCCTCAGACTTTTAAGCACAAGCGAACAGCCGTTGGAAGCCCGTGCAAGGTTCCTTCCCCCTAAGCACCCAGTACCCCGCCGGCTCCGCTGAGTCCCTTCAAAGCACGTTGCCCTCCCTGCTCCCCAAGGCCAGCGTCCCATCTCTTGGCCAATTATGCAGCCTGGCACCCCCCACCATTCAGGTATCAGCTTTTCCTTTAAGCCATTCCCTTATCAGGGCTCAGAGATAATGCAAACACTAGGGAAATACTATTTTTATATTCTAGTGGGTACAGCTTATAATAATTCATGCTGGTAGGTTTTGTTTCCCATACACTCGGATCCTGACTGCAGTTCACCTCCAGGCAGCAGCAAAGTGGATGCAAGTTGGAGGCAGCGGGGGAGGCGCCTGCCTGCATTAGATGCCAATTCAGCACCCTCTCTCCGCCTGCTTAAGACCGGAGTGCGGTGTGGCCGCCCAGGTCTGGCTTTTCATAAAGCAGCTCAGGAAGACCAAGGGCAGAAGAAGGCCGAACTTGAACGTGGCTTTCTAGCCAGAGAATCACAGGGGAAGAAAGACTCTGGAGTGCCCCCACATAGGTCACCAAAAGCAACACCTTGTCTGGATTTATTCAACCATTTTTTAACTTTCCTTTTGTTTTGTTTTGTTTTGTTTTTTCCTCCACATCACTTTTCCCTAGTTCCTTTACTTTTCCAACCCCACCCGGAAGCAAGAAAAACTCAATCCTCACGCAGACGCTACAGTTTATGAGCCTGAGAGTTCTGAGTGGAACGCCTTTCTGGGTCTCAGTTTCCCCATCTGATAAGGAGATCACACTTCACGAGATGACTGCTCATCTTCCCTCCCCACCTCACATGACTCTTAGACTGCAATCCCTTTTTATTTCATTGAAATCTTTAGGTCTTTGTTCCAGCATCTAATCCATAGCATGTGTTAACACTGTTATCCTTCCTGTACAACCCCATTCCAGTCCACCCCTAGAAGGGTGTGTTTGGGTTGGTGGGGAAGAGAGAATCCAAAGAATTCAATTTTTTTAAAAACTCATCCCCTTTTCCTGTTACGGTAGCACTGGTGGTATGAAAATTAATTGGCAGTAAAATATAAAACTGCTTTTCCCCGCTGTCACATCTTACATCTATTAACATTAGTACTCTTATCAAAAGACAATTATCACCTGATTGCAAAAACTACATCTTTTGAGGGCAAAAAGAAGAGGCTACTGCAAAACGTGAGGTATGAAATTACAAATTCGGGACAGTTGGTAATTGTTTATCTGCAGAGCAGTTTAGATTACAAGATACGAATATGCTACTATTCTGAATGATGTTCAAACAAGGAGGCACAGAAAGTCTATTAGTTTTGTCTGAACTCACACTATTTTCAATTATATATCAAATCATTCTGCTAGATTACAATGAATGTGATATATTATTTGATCCCAAATATTTCCTTTTGTAAAAATTAGATTAGAATAAAGTAACTTTATTACACTGTTTCCATTATTTTTCCTGTGGACAGTCTTTTCATTGACAATGCTTCTGATTCCTTGAGCAAATGCTGTTAAAATTTTGCTTCTTTTTCTTTCCTTCCCCATTTTTTGTCCAAGTTGAATCAGAGCTGCCGACAAGGATGAACCTAAAATTTGTTTTCCATCAAGCCGTGCTATCAAATGCTTTTGATCTGAATAAAATCAGTACCATTAGCACATTTTAAAAAAATCAATTAGCTGAAAGGTAGTGAAAAATTTACACATTTACTGGAAGCAATATTTTAATAGCCACAGGAACTGTAGCATAGAACCCAAGAAAGCAAAATTTCACGATGGGAAGCCATACTATAATACCAGTTGACATCAGTATTAATTTCATCTTTTTGAGGTCTCCTATTACATTAAATTATAGTTTTGTAGCTGAGTAATGAGGGCTGGGAAGATTTCTGGTCACTTTTCTTTAGAAAGTCCCTTTTCAGAGGCCACGAGGAATTAACCTTGGCTATCACTAACCACTCCTCCAGTCAACAGTCAGACCTTGATTTTCCATGTCCTCCAGTCAACAAAGGCTCTAAAAAAATTTCTTTTTAGTAGGTACTATATGGAGACAGCGAAGAATACTAACGGAGAAAATTATTATCCAGAGAGTTGTAATTAACAAGTTATTACTACTTGTTAATAGAAGTCGCTTTCTCTTCCAGACGCCATATACATAGTTTTCATGACTTACTGCATTTAACTATGATAACCAACCCCCATACATACACACACCTGATGAAGATTAAAATCCCCATTTTACAGATATGAGAACTGAAACTTAAAAAAGCCAAGTAACTTGCCCAGGGAAGTTTCAATGCTGGAAACTCCCTCGCCTGCGATGCAGATCATGCTCCCTCCACCAGGCTGTCCTCTTGGGGTGAATCGCAAAACCGATAAAGCTTCCAAGCATCAAGTGCCTTAGGTTGGTAAGTCAATAACCTAAGGCCAACAACACTGTGCATTTTATTCTCCCAGTACATTATTGGTAGAGAACGAATTGCCCTGGGAGAGGTATTGCATAATTTCATCTGGAGCATCGTCCTTCTGCAGCAGCAAACGCAAACACGCACACTAAAATCATATTGCAATTAAAATCCAATTATAAATATATTATGATATTAGTCACCTACCCAGGAAAGATCCAGCAGGCACGGCCTCTGAAAGGCAGTGTGTCATAGTCTTCCAGCTGCTTCCACGTGTACTTCTGACTGTGCGCCCTGACCTGGAGTGTGTGGTAAACAATGCCTGGCAGCCTGTCTCCAACAGCAAAAGGACTTGGTTTATTTCTTGTGAGGGATTAACTTTATTAACACCATTACCAATTCACTTTGGAGGATGGCATGGGAAAGATATTAAGTCTTCCCCCGCAGATTATTTATTAAACAAATTAAATACAGTATTTCAGCTGGTGGGAATCAAGAGATGGAATTTGTGTGAGGTCAGGAAAATCAGAGGCACAAAAATAGGTCCACATGTGACTTTACATCCTTTCAGCCCTTTGTTTAAACCACCTGTTATTTCACTGACTTGAAATGTTCAGCCCATCCTCATCCCAAGAGAAAGGCAGTCATTTCCCCACTACCCAAGATTTTCTTTTTCTCTCACGTGATTTACCAACCAAATTAATGGCAGTAACAAATATGCAGCCAATCTGGAAGCCCAGGAATTTCCTTCCAATTGCTGGCATTTACGTTGATTTTCTTTAATTTGACAGAACATGTCAACGGCGGAACCCAGCCTTCCAATACTTTTCACCAGTTGTCCTTAAGTTCATCTGTCACAGTTAACACAGGCCATCCAGGCAGATCACCCAGTGCAACTCTACTCAACCACCCGGCTCCCCAGCAAGGACACAGTATTAGGACTGGCTCTCAATTATTTTTCATTTAGGAAAAGGTCTAAGGGCCAGAAGTTGGACCCCTACGGTTTCTTTTTAAGTGGTCTGGCATAGACTACGAGTCTACACTGTACGCACCAGCTTCTTCAAGCTATAAGACAGGTGCTAATTAATCTACCTAATTATGTAGTCAGTGGAAGAGGCTTACCCATAGGATTCTAAATCTGGAGAAAAAAATAGGAAGCGGAAAGGGAGGGAAAATGCTTTTGACTTCACACTGAAACCACTTCAGGAATCAGCTTACTCGTTGTTTCTGCTTAAGTTGGATTGATTCTTACATTTCCTCTCTATCACGACTGCTGTGTTTTTGTTTTTTTGGTTTTTTTTCCTCCTCCAGGAGTACACTTTAAAAAAATGATAAACTAACTTAAGAATGAATATCTCACCTTTACGTTTTTAAACTGCAAATAAAGCAAGAAAAAAAAAATCAAATCCAAATAGTACACAAACTGCAGATCAGGCCCATGAAATGCACAAGACCCCAAACGATGCTGTAATTCCAGCAGGCCCCTGTCTGCAGTTAACCACTCTCAGGGCTCGTCCCTGGGATTCCCCAGGCGCCCATACAAATGAACTTAATTACAGATACCATGAGCACAGGCCTCTGAGGCTGTGGATGATGTGAGATAAGCCAGGGATGCCAGGAGAGAGAAAACCTGGGGGGTGCAATCGATTTTGTCACATATCCTCCCTCGGTCTTTCCAGCTTCACGAAACAGTTGAAATGTTGTTTCTCTGGCTCTCAACTGCCAGGAACACATATGAAGGCTGTGATGTGTGTCAGGGAAGGGAAAAGGAGGACGCCTGCTGCATTCCTCTAGGGAAATAAAAGCAGATCACAAGGGAGATATTCTCTCAGGGCACAATCCAACACTGGCAAAGCATCTCGAGAGAAAGGACGTCGTCACGTGATAAGCAAAGTCAAAAGGCATGAGCAGACCATGGTCCAGGAGGAAGAACCACCCACCTCCTCCTACACAGTAACTTACATGGCGCCCACAAAAAACACCAGCCACACAGGCGTGCGCCCATGTCCCATCCCCATCTGTGAATTCCCTAACCCTTTAGACAACAATAATTTATTGTCATGAACTGAGATAGCTGAAAATAATTTTGTAAATGAGTAACTTAAGAATTCACATGTCTCGTTAACACTAAATGACTTTCCAGCTGGGCAGAAAATCAAACTCTCGCATTTGGCAGTTTTACAAGTTGTTATGAAAATATGTCTCCTCTTTATTTGATCTGTTTCTAGATACTTGCCTCCCTTCTGGATATTCTCCTCTCCTGTATGCTACCGAAGGTATACGAAGAGGCTTAAAAAAAATCTGGTACCGAGTGTGAGCCATGGGCAAATTAAGAAAAAAGTAAAATGGAGGTAAGTATATCTGTTTCTAACGTCCTCAAGAGAATTCAATGAGCGAAACGTAGGTTAAGGGTTTAGCACAGAACTTGGAAGGTAAGTCCTCAGTACATGCTAGCTGGTGATGGCACTACAACTGTTGAAATTCACTCTAGGATGGCTTTTCCCTAAAAATTTCTTTCCACTTTTCTGTATGTTTTAACATATTCACAATAAAACAGAAATGAATTAAAAAACAAAAACAAAAACAAACTAAGTGAGGACTTCAAGAAACCAGGAAGAAGGGAAGGCTGGCATCCATCTTCACAATGTAGTTCTGATATCACTAAGACCCAGCTCATCAGTATTGGCTGAAATCCAGGTCTCCTGGCTCCAGTGGAAAAGTTTTCCCCACACGCTGCACAGACAAGTAATCTTAGCTCACATATGTAGCTCCCAGGATGCACCCGCTACCCAAGCCCTCTGTAATATCCAGTGAGGCAAAACACAAATCACCCAAGAGCTAATTCGCCAGCATGTTTTATGGGAAGGACCCGCATGCTCTGCTTGGCCAGCAAGGTCAGGCCACCTCTGGATGTTAGGGGTGAGATAGGGGATCTCGAACATTCCCGCCGTTGCTTTTACCAGGGTTTGTTTCAGAAACTCTGCAGAGGACCTGAGCCTGCCCACGTCTCAGCAAAATGTTCCTGCTATTTGCATATTTACCTGTTACAGTAGTTGTCTTGAAAGTTTCTGATTCACATGTGGAAAAAAAAATCGATCCAGATTCTCTGTAGCAGACCGAAGCAGCACCAAGGCTCCACTCGCTCTGTAGGAAACTCAGCTGCAGTCTCTCTGGAGGCCTGCACGTGCTGGGGATGATGGGGGCCAGGGGCTTCCTGGGCAGGGACCGAGGGAGGCTCTAGGGGGTGGCTTTGATCTTTCACTGGGAAGTTTGAAAAACTGGGATCAAATTACTAACGCTATAGAAAGAATAATGTCACTAATAGCCAACGCCGCCTTACAGTTTTACTCCCTGTTAGATGATGCCCTAAGCAGCTCTCACAGATTAGCAAATTAAATGTGAAAGTCAACATTCCAAAATCCAAGCCCTGACTTGGTACAAGCAGTGAGCCAAAGGTCCAGCGCTGGCAGGAGAGTCAAAGTGAAGGAGAATGGGACTGAGAGAAGTAGACCCAACTCCTAATTGTTTCCACCAACGGTTCCAGGCCATCATGCCTCTTTTGTAAAATTGCGTCATTGGCAAATGGAGAAATTTTCGTTTAGAAAAGACATCACTAAACTGGCACTGTGGGGTGACTGTGGAGACCCTGATTACCAGGGGACCTGGAACCTGTGGGCGGGCTTCATGGTCCTCTGGGTACTCCCCGAGGCGCCTGTGTTGTCTCCTTCCTCCCCTCCCTCTTCTCTTTACAAAAGAGAAATCAGATTTGCATTCAAGTCTTTAAAAATGAGAGACTTTACTCACTCATCTGTCTATTCTCCGTTTAAAATGGAAGTAGAAATTCAGTGAGATGCATAATTCAGTGTGGTTTACAGAAACCATGCCATTCCGGAAAAATAAATTCATCTTAATTTCCCCAAAGTATAACCACATTAAATGCCAGCACATATACATGTCAACAAGAACACGATTAATTTTTTATATCTTAACGGATGTCTGAATGATCAATAAACCATGACCTTCATCATGGCAAAACAAAGACAGTTCAGCCCTGTGTCTCATATGTTAGAATGTTAGTGCCATTTTTTCACTTTTTATTATTTTTTTTGCTTGTTTCTACTTTTTACTTTTATTTATTTGGGGGGGCAGGAAATTAGGCTATTTATTTATTAATGGAGGTACTGGGGGCTGAACTCAGAATCTCATGAATACTAAACATGCCCTCTACCACTGAGCTATACCCTCCCTCTATTATTGCTGTTTAAAAAAATTTTCCCCCATAATCAAGTATCATCATTTTTGTTTGTTTTACAGACCTCGAATATCCCAGTTCAGACATTTTTCCCTTCTTTCCAATATGATCTTTAATAATCTCATGATACGGCAGTAAGTGATGTCCAAAGATGAATAATGAAAATGTAAATTTCAGTGTGCTATAACTACAACTCTTAAAAAATGAAGTGCAATAATTAAGGGTTTGTTCTTTAGCAATTATAAACACAAATAGAATTTCCTCCGGCTTTTGGATATGTTCTGCTGTAACAGAACTGCCGTCAGAAATGCAAACAGCTGAAAGAACAAACATCGACTTTACCTACTGTTCTATAAATAAGGTCAAACTGCGCTGCTGGCGGGGGAAACACAGCCATTCGTTTGGTACCACCAATTGCTGGGTACCGTTCTGTGATTGACCTGTATAAGTGTGTGCTGTTTTCGCTGTTGACATTTTTATAAACATGAAGAACTCACTGAATAAATCTTGCTATGTATCTCTTTGTATCAGAATGGAGCACTCCGCTCGGGTGAAATTAGGCAGTTAACAAAAACAGCCTGAGTTTTACGAGGTTTTTTTTTCCAACTACGGGAACACCATAGTTTACTTGTAACTAAGCACACTTCAAAAGGCAAACTCTTTAAAAGTAAAACTGTCAATATCAGAACATGTATAAAACAAACAGCTTTGTTTCTTACCCTCAAACCAAAGTTGTCTTTTTCAAGGTACTTTCTACATTGTTAGCATGTATATAAAATAATAGATGTATATAAAATAATGTCCATCAGGTTAATATGTAAGGTAACTGCGAACGCCCTTTCGAAGTGTGAAAACAGTTCTAAACACCTTCCTGAATCTTTTAAGTGGGATAGCAACACACACTGGCATTGCATAACTCTTGCCAACACTCAGGTAATGACTGTAGTAACAGTTAAAGCAAGTTCAGTGCACCCTTTCAGCAGGTTTACATAACCATCTTACTGTGCAAACAAAACCAGCTCAAACACAAATGACCCAAAGCAGGGTGATTCTGCAGAAGCGTATAGAAGGAGCAACAAACTGAGGAAGGGGAAAGATTGATGGGAGAGAGAGAAGCCCAGCGGGCGCTGTGATAGTAAGCAAGCCAGGGAAGGGGCCGAGTCAGAAGTCAGAGGGGCTGGAGAGCCCAGACCAACAGAAGGTCCGTGGGGTCCAAGGGAGGGAGTCTCTGGCCATGAAAACATACGGCCACATTTACTCCGTAAACTTTTCTCTGCTCTCCTCCAACTTGAAATCAATCATCCATTTGTTGAAATGGACTGGTTGCTCTGGCATCCTATTTAAGGTTCCCCTTGAGTTCCAAGAAGCTGGGAACATTTGCCTTGATGCAACCAACTCCTGCCCCCACCTTTTCCAACACCTACCCTTCCTTCCTACTGCATCATGAGGTCTGATGAGAATGAATCTAACGGCAGCAGAATACACTGAAATGCCCCCTCGGAAGGTGAATTCTTGTGTACGTCTTACCAAAACTCAACTGGAAGGGGAAGCCCAGTTTGTTTGTTCAAAGCATTGGCTGGTTTCTTTCCTGATAGGCCTAATTCCTTGCAGGCTCGGGCACAGATTTCTGGAACCACAGTTGACTAGGTGAGCAGCCCTGGGCTTCTTTCTGTCAGCTTCGGAGCTCTGAGTTGGCCCCAGGTTTAGCATCCTCATTTAGCTATTTACCAGCTTCTGGAACTTTACATCCCTCCCTCAGAAATCTTCCAAAGTCTGAGAACTGGCTTAAGCCAGGCCAGTCTCAAAGTGCCGAATTGTCTACTGGACTTTCAGGGCTTACTGATGATTAATAGTGTTAAAGTAATAGGTTAGGGGGAGGGTATAGCTCAAGGGGTAGAGTGCATGCTTAGTATCCACAAGGTCCTGGGTTCAATCCCCAGTGTCTCTTCTAAAAAAAATAGATAGATAGATAGATAGATAGATAGATAGATAGATAGATAGATAGATAGATAGATAGATAGATGATAGATAGATAGATTAAAGAAAGAAAGGAATAAAGAAGAGAAAAGAGAAAGAAGAAAAGGCATAATGTCATTTAAAAAAATAATAATAATAGGTTAAGTTTATTGATCAGTTTGGCCTAAAAAAGATTTCCTCTCCCACCTAAGAACATCTAAGTCTAGTGTTAGCAAAGAGCGCAAATCCTGCAGCTGCCACTGCAGTTTGAATGCCAGGTCCTTGGTACCTCGTGGCCCAGGTCTTCACTTACAAGGCCAAATGGAGTAACAGAACCTCACCAACTCTGTAAAGCAGGATCAAGAGGACACATGCAAAGCACTCAGAAGAGTACCAGGAACAGAGCAGTAAATAAGAAATATGAGCCTTTATAATTAACCCATGAGGAACTGAGCACAAATTCCTGTTCTCGGTCCCTCGGGTTGGGTAGGAATAACACAAAACTATGCAATGATTCGTTTGGTTTCTTTAAAAAAGTTAACGTGCATCTCACTTCAGACTACCAAATATACAATTTTCAAACCTAACTCAGACCTGTTCTGACTGTCCTTGACCCAAGACAGATAGCATAACCAAGTGTCTGACCGGTGTGGTCACACCTTGAGCCTTTTCCATCCGTGTTTTTATGCGCCTTCAGGAAAGCAGACATTTTCCTTCATCCATACATCACTCCTACGTCCCCCATCCTTTACTGATTCTCGCCTCAAGAAACACGGCCCCTTCCAGCATCCCACTGTCCGGAAAGATTTCAAGAGAGCACACCATGTAAGGGTGATAAAGTTGAAAATTTAAAAAATTATTTGGTCTATCAGGAAAAAACACACATAAAAAGAACTCTTCGTTTGGCCTTAACTACCTGTTTAATCAAAGGGAACACGTTTTTATTCTTAGGTATCTGGATAACTGTTCCATTCTTTCCTTGCCTTTGGAAGGTGCACCTGACAGTCAGCGCTGGTGGTCAGTAATCAGGTTCCTTTTAAAAATGAGAGCCCTTTATAGGGACAGAAATCAAACCAAAGGACATCAGAACTGGTACTCAAGACCCAAAAGTGTAAGTTGATAGGCAGTTTATTTACTGCCAGTTCCCAAATATAGGTAGACTGCATCTATTTGTGAAGCCAGTTGAAAGTCTTTTTTGTTTAAACTTAATACTCATCAGTGAAAAAAATAATTTAAAAAATTAGTATCTTTATTCCCTTTTAATCTGGAATGAACTAGGTCAGGGGTACCATGGTCTTAGTTCAGTCACGATCTGTGATGTGGACTTCCATCACTTAAGTAGTATAAGGGCTCAGTATGGCTGTACATTTCTTGAGGGTGGGACCATTTTTGCTCATATAATCAAGAATCCTTATAAATCCCAAAAAGCATCTTCTCTTCTTCTTTCTTGACAGTAACAAGTTCACGTTCTTCTTTATACTGTTTCTAGCATGTGAACTAGCCAAGTGTTTACTTAAACAAAACTTTCGTGTCGGTATGTGTTTATATCATAACTTTGGAGGAATAATACGATATATATTCCATTTAACAGCAAGTACAGACACAACCTACCAATCAAGCCTATTTTGTCCCCCAAAGTGTGAGAACAATATCTAAGTGTGAGAGCTTTTCTCACACTTTGATGTTATTCTCACATGTGTAACGTCAGACTTGTACTTCTGCATTTCAAAAAATAAAATGAAACCTACCACCAAATCCTCAAACCACGTAGCTACTCAACACCAAGACATTCCTACACACCAATGCTTTGCCTGACACTAGTAGGAAACAGGACTGTTAGAACCATGGTTGGTGAACCAAGAGACAGTTAAAAGTGACCAACGGACCCACTGGAAAATCTAAGTGACACCAAGGAACACTGGCAATGGGACTTGACACATCACGGACAGATTGAGCAAGACAACCAAATATGAACGTCCAAGATCTCCACCTAACCAACCAGACAACTCTCTGCCACCACTGCAACATTATATAGGTGGGATGTGTATATATAGGTGGGATGAAGACGTGAAAAACTTGAAGCTGGGGGAGAGTGGTGGTACAAAAAGCTTCTGGATCCTCAAAAGTTCAACAAAAGGAGCTACCATTTTGCACAGCAGGGGAAACCATAAATAAAATGAAAAGACAACCTACAAATTGGGAGAAAATATTCGTAAGCAACGTGACTGACAAGGGCTTAATTTCCAGAATATACAAACAGCTCATACAACTCAGTCACAAAAAAAAACCCCAAATAACCTAATCAAAGAATGGGCAGAAGACATAAATATTTAGTCATTTCTCCAAAGCAGACAGACAGACGCCCAACAGGTACATGAAAAGATGCTCAACATGGCTAATCATCAGAGAAAGGCAAACCAACTGCAGTGAGGTACCACATCAGTCAGAATGGCCATCATTCAAAAGTCTACAAATGATAAATGCTAGAGAGGGTGTGGAAAAAAGGGAACCCTCCTACATTGTTGGTGGGAATGGAATTTGGTGCAGCCTTTTTGGAAAACAGTATGGAGATCCCTTAAAAAAACCAGAGTTACTGTATCATCTAGCAATCCCATTCTTGGGCATACGTCTGGAGAAAACTAATTCGAAAAGATATATGCACCCCAATGTTCACAGCAGCACTATTTCCAATAGCCAAGACGTGGAAGCAACCTCAATGCCTATCAAAAGATGACTGGGTAAAGAAGATGTAGTATATATACAATGGAATAGTACTCAGCTGTTAAAAAACAGAATGAAGTAATGACATTTGCAGCAACAAGGACGGACCTAGAGATAATCATTTACTAAGTGAAGTTAGCCAGGCAGAGCAAGACAAATATCACTTATTTATGGAATCAAAAAAATAATGTTACAAATCAACTTATTTACAAAACAGAAAGAGACTCACAGACATAGGAAACGAATTTAGGACTACCAAAGAGCAAAGGGAGGGGGAAGTGAAATTCAGAGTCTGGGATTAGCAGATACAAACTACCGCATATAAAATAGATAAACAACAAGGTCCTACTGTATAGCACAGGGAACTCTATTCAATAGCTTGTAATAACCTATAATGAAAAAAAAATATATATATATAACCAAGTTACTACGCTGTACACCAGCAACTAACACAGTATTGTAAATCAACTATACTTCAATCAATCAGTCAATAGAAAAAAGGCTTTGCAAAGGGTCTACGTGGTACACATTCTGAAAATCTTTATCACCTGTCTTCCTTTTTAGGGACTGACCCTGATTTAAATCTAGCATGCCACTTCCAGAATGTATTCTCCACTATTCTTAAAAGGGTGTGGAAGATCTCCCAGCCATACAAGCTCAGAATCTGGGGCTCTTGCTATTGCTCTCCCTTCACATGAAATCCCTCCAGAAATATTTGTCCACAAAACCATTCTCAGAGTTTGTACTTTCTGCTACCTATTACCCTCCTGTATACCATTTCTCTCCCCCATTTTCTTCTTAAATGGTCATGTGATGCTGGGTGGGCACTGGGAACTAGTTGTTACCCTTGACCTTAGAGATGATTTCCGTTTAGTGGTCACGCAGTTGAAAGTGGAGTAAATTTATAGCCAATATCTCATGTTTCAGGTTCAATCTACTGTCCTCAACAGTCCAAGCAAAACCACTTAAATTTTTTTCTTAAGTGGTTACTACTTCTTTTCAAGGAAAAAAAAAGGCATGCAATAGACAACAATGAGACAAAAGAAAAATGGGTACCTGTTCACCACAAGACAGAACTGGGGAAGAAAAAAGATTTTATGTCTTGTAAATAAACAATAAATGAACATACAAAGGAACAGTTCTCCTAAAAAAGAAAGACAACAGTCCCATTTGTAAAAGCATCAAAACTAGTAGAATACTTAGGAATAAGTTTAACCAAAGAAGGAAAAGATCTCTACACTGAAAACTGTAAGATACTGATGAAAAAAATCAAAGACAACACAACTAAATGGAGAGGTAGCCCAGGTTTATAGGTTGTAAGAGTTGATGTGATTACAATGTCCATACCACCCAAAGCCACCTATAGAGTGAATGCAGTCGCTTCAAGTTTCTAACGTCACGTTTTACAGAAGTAGGGAAAAAATCCTAAATTTATAGAGAACCACTAAGGACTCCCAAAACTCGAAACAATCCTGAGTAACAACAAAGCAGGAGGCCTCACACTTCCTTAATTCAAAGGCTGTATTACAAATCTATCACAATCAAAACAGTATCCTACTGGTATAAAAAGAGACACATAGACCAATGAAACAGAATTGAAAGTCTAGAAATAAACTGACATTTATATGATCAACTAGTATTTGATGAGAAAGCCAAGAATACTCAATGGAGAGAAGACCATCGCTTCAATAAATGGTGCTGGGAAAATTGGATATTCACATATAGAAGAAGGAAGTTGGCTCCTTTTCTTATACCACTCCCAACAATTAAGGCAAAGTGGTTTAAAGACTAAAATGTAAGACCCAAAACTATAAGAATCCTAGAAGAAAACATAGGAAAGAAGCTCCCTGACATGGATCTTGTCAATACTTTTTTAGATATAACACCTCAAACAATAAAATCAAAAGTAAACAAATGGAACTACATCAAACTAAGCAGCTTCTGCACAACAAAATAATCAGCAAAGTGAAAAAACCTACAGAAATAGGAAAAATGTTTGCAAATCATATCTGATAAGGGGTTAATACCCAAAATATATAAGGAACTCATACAATTCACTCAATAGCAAAGAAATAACCAAACAATCTGATTTAAAAGTGGGCAAAGGACCTGAATAGACATTTTTCCAAGAAAGATATAATAATGGCCAACAGTTTATCAACATCATTAATCATTAGGGAAATGTAAACCAAAACCACAAGGAGATCTGACCTCACACCTGTTACAATGGCTTTCATCAAAGACAAGATATTAACAAACGTTGGTGAGGATGCAGACAAAAGGGAATCCTTGTGCACCTTTGGTGGAACTGTAAACTCATAGACCCACTATGGAAACAGTATGGAAGTTCCCCCCAATATTTAAGAGAACTATATTATGATCTAGCAATTCCACTTCTGGGTATATATCTGAAAAAAGGCAAAAACACTATGTCAAAGAGATATCTCATGTTGACAGCAGCATTATTTACCATCGCCAAGACGTGTCAATTGATAGATGAATGGGTAAAGAAGCTGTGGTATATGTATACAATGAAATATTATTCAGCCATGAAAAGGAGGAAATTCTGTTATTTTTGACAACATAGTTGGACCTTGAGGGGATTATGCTAAGTGAAATAAGTCAGACAAATACTATACAATCTCACTTATATGTGGACTCAAAACAAACAACAAAACTAAACTCATGGCATAAGATCAGATTTATGGTTATCAGAGGTGGGAGGGTGTGGACAGGGGAGTACAGTGAAGGTAGTCAGAAAGGTACAAACTTCTAGCTATAAGACAAATGTAATGTACAGCATGGTGATTAAATATACCATTCAGCAGTGCTGAAAGTCGCTAAGAATGTAAGTCTTCAGCGTTCTCATCACAAAGAAAAAAAAATTGTTTCAAAATCTATGAGATGATAGATGTTAACTAAATTTACTGTGGTAATCATTTCACAGTATATGTGAGCCAAGCCATTATGACGTATACCTTAAACAGTGCTGTATGTCAGTTATAGCTCAATAAAACTGGAAAAATAAGATGATTCATTCATTTGGGGGAGGAAAAAGGGCAGTTCTTCAGAAAGGTTAAAGGGTTTCAATTAAAGTAGTTCAGAGACACCAGCACTGGTGAGCCAAAACGAGACTGGCATGGAGCACAGTGTTCGTAATACTCATGGCCATTATAACAGAACGCCTTGTGAAGTGTTTGAAACTTCGCTCACAGTGCTTTCATGGACAGGACATCATCTCCTCCTAAAGTTCATGCTCTTAAAATGAGGCTCATACATATCACATTTATATTAGGTCCAAAGTCAAGATGGCCTTGGTTTTGCATAGAGATACTTCCTGGGATGTGCCATGCTGGCATCCACCACACCAAGCAGAAATGGTCCAACGTCCGATGATTGGAGACCAAAGCTAGTAAGAATCAGAAAAGGAGGAGTTATCTCTCCAGACCCAAATAAACATGGTCGACATTTCTCAATATAAATGAAAATTAGGATTCGGACAAAATCGAGATCTATTTGCACTCAAAGTGTCTTCTAAACACTATACACGCTGACCGATTGTTATTTCTCTGCAGGCTTTTCACCCCTCATTTAGTCTGCAGCACAGAAATACCAAAAATATGGTCAGTTGTAATTACTGGTCTTTCTAAAAATGTTCTCTCTCAAGAAAGGAAGGCAGCCCGAACCCGGAGAACGAGGTTCTACTGCCTTTTTGTGTTATCTGAATATTAACTTTCCTAAGGGAACGTGTTAATTTTCCTAAGATCTTAAGCTCTTTCCTGCAAAATTAATATATCACAGACACTTGTTTTTGTTTGCAAAATGCCCTCTTTTCCTGGCAGGACGTGCCCACAGCCTGATGGGGCGCACACTTAAAAGGCAAGAGCCAGCACTGAACCGTGTTCACGCCAGCACGCTGGGCCTTTCCAAAGGCAGACATTCTCCGGCCACAAAACGCGCCTCCTCTCGGTGCTCAGAACACAGCTCAAGTACACTTAAGACCTTTTTTTTTTTTTTTAACTTAAAACGTGTCCTTAGATGAGTGCCACTCTTGCTGAACAATCACTTTGCATTACGTTAAATTAACACGGTAATGGACAGCTATAAAATTACACTCTCCATGCACTGAATTTAATGATGAAACAATAGGAAACAACAGGGTACAATTCTGACATATATACCACACAATGAGTAAATGCACTCAACAATCACGAGTGACTTTAAACATCCCATTTCCTGGGCAACAATATTGAAAGAGGAACATGTAAATTGCAAAGCCATCCGGACAACATAATTACCCTGGAAAGATAACTACAAGGAGCTGTTAACCTAAAGCATGTGATTATAACAGACTTTTCCGTGTTTTGTTTATATGGAGTCATTTGGGAGAATTTAACACAGTATCACTTCTATTTTGACATGCTGTTTCCATATCATTCAGTTTTCTATGGTTAAAAAAAAATAACTAATTCGCATGCTTGGATTAGGACCAGAACAAAGGTGGTGACCCTTGGTAATCCAAGAAAGTGAGAAACACATGTATTTGGTGCTTAAGATTCATTTGGGTTTTTAAATTAAACAACATAATTTATTTTTACTCGTTTTTTTTCCCCCTCTTTAATTATCTATGTGCATGAGACACTTTTTAAAAAAGAATTACCTACAAAAAAGTGACTCACATAGACGTGGGATGCAGCTAGATGGTTCCGCGTATGCTGAATGATGTCTGAATAAAAATATTCAGAGAGCAAGCAGACTTTACACAATATGAAAACTTACTGCTTCAGGTTGGCTGTCACTGCTTCCCTGGGGCAAAGAAGACCACTGTGAAATGTTCACATTGCAACGGTTGCCTGTTCTAAGCATAGATCTTTGGAAATCTCTTGCAAAATGTGTGAGCTTTCATATCGCCAGAAATCCAAGTCCCTTCGTGCCTTAAAATCAAACTACTACGCCAGCGAGAAGCTTGTGAACCACAGACAGAGAAGCTCCCAAGAGATGTGTGGAAGGCCCTACTCTGCACAGTCTGGGCTATTCTGTGGAACACTTTTGTCCCCTGGATGTTAAGAGGTACTACGAGGGGGGGACATTTTGAGGGAAAAAATTGTTCTGCAAATGCTGGACTCAACAACTTTTAAAAACTGTTTCTTTTAACTGCAAACATCTCAGCCTTTAAGATGCTAATGTGCAGTGAGAAGCAACCAAGGCAAGACCCAGTAGGTCAAGTTTCCCCAAACTAAACTGACCTCAGAAGTAATTTCCTTAGAACAACTGTAACACCCTCACCCATCGCCAGGGTTCCGTGGGACTCACTGTGCATAACACTTAATACTTAATGGAAGAATCAGTACATTTGCCTGAAAAAAACCCGAAGTCTTACTTTCTCCGAGAACAAAAACATACCAACAAATAAGGAACACAAAATATTCAATTTCATGAAGTCAGACTGGGAAAAAACGAAGAACATCTTATTACGTCATCTTATGGATGAATTAATAGAAAACTTTTTGACTTGCAGGTGAGAAAACGCGATGCAGTCAATCCAGGGGCCGCCTAAGCTGGCAGCCTGAGGGTAACCCTGTGGTTCTAAGGGGCTACATTGTCACCCAGGATAGCAGACCCCTCTGTAAGAGCCAAGGGGCTTGGTTCTACAGGGAGAACATCAGGTGCAACCCTGATTCACCCAACTCTTGGCGAAACCCAGAAACTTGACCACAGGACAGCCCTTACCTGCTGTTCTGTCCTGGTGGTGGTACCAGGGCCGGGTGAGACAGAGGGAGCCTAAGATCTGATGGGAGAAAGAACCTAAAAAAAAAAATTAAAAAAAAACAAAACAAGGAAAAACAAAGATGCTCCCCTAAAGCACTTATTTCACTTTTCGCCAAATTCTAGCCTCTTCTCCCAGGTTCTCTTTAAAAATATAGTTTTAGAAGTTGGACTGAAAGGAACTGTTACCTGATTGGAAGTCCCTCTCATTCCAGCAAAGCTCTGCTCGATGCTGGAGGACACCATTTGGCGCCTCCCAGACTTCATTTGCACATTCTCAGTTGTACTGCTATAAATGTAACCACCGCGATGCATATACATTCACAGTGCACTGAATGCACAATGTCGAACTGACTTTGCAAGAGAGAAAATTCCTCCTCAACATGTCAATTGTCTCGTTTTACCAGTGTCTGCTCACTTCCATAAATGCAAAGGAAGGAAACTTGGTTCCAAGTTCACTGGCTGCACGTTTAGGCAGAAAGCCAAGCACGGTCCCTCCGATTTTCAGCACTACTGTGATTCCTTCAAGGTCTCTGTGTTAGAGGTTAAGTTGGGAATGATGGTGCCTGGCAGGGGTACTGAACAGACGAGCACAAAGAGGTGTGCCTCACTGATAACCCCCTGTCGAAATCCTACTCCTGGTGAAGATCTAGTTTTAACGTCATCTCTTTCAACAGACATGACGTTCCCACCCACGTGTGAGCTCTCCCTCACTCCTCTGTGGTCCTCTCCCAGACAACGCCTTGACAGTGTTAAAGTGATTAAACCTGGAGGCTATCAGACTGAGGTGACTCTAATCCCTTGGGAGCCAACATCAGCAAACCCAAAACTGAGCTTATCAATGCCTCAAGGTTACAAAATGAAGATGCTAAGGACCACCCATCACAAACAGCCAATCAGGCTTTAAGCTCTAGCCATTCAGATCATTTTCCGTGTTTTGCTTCTATACCTTCTCTTTCCCCTGCTCCTGTGGGCAGGCCCTCCTGACCGCTTCCTGCCTGGCACCGCCAGATTCAAATCCATTTTTGCCCAAATCAACTCTTAAATTGAATATGCCACAGTTTATCTTTTAACAACAGAAAGCAACGGAACCAGGAAAGTAAAGGTGCAATGGTAGACACAAGAGATAAGCAATGGTCCAAAGCGTGGGGGAGAAGCTGGTCAGACAGGGAACCTCAAAATCTTTGTAAAAATCAGCCAATGTGGAGCCAAGGGTGGGGCGCAGGGAACTAGGAGCAGAGGCACAGGGGTTCACTTCTGGGCCGTTTTACCAGGGGTCAGGGGTTTTTATACTGGTTCTCTGGCAGGGAAAATAAAAGGAAAAAGGAGACACTACTGTATATTCATATTTGGGGAATATTTTTAGTCTTGTGTTTTTGACATGTGAACTGCCAGCACAAAATACACCAAAACCCTTCCCAACTCCCTCAAACCAAATAAATAAATGAAAAGAGAGGCTGCTGAAAACCTTGACAAGCAGCTTGTCAAGAAAAGCTGTTTTTCACACGAGAAACCCTTCAGAACCCTAAATCCTATGACTTCCATTCTATTTGCAGTAAATTATCTGTTAGTATCACAATGGAAAAGCATAAATTGGACCCTAAAAAAAATCCTCTATATTTTTAAAGCCAAAAATTGATCAAGGAGTTCTGTCCACATTGAAAAGGCAGTATTCACATTTCAGATATATAGATACAGAAATCTAATTTAGAAAGGAGTACCTATTGACTTCTAAGCTTGGAGTAATAATAGATACTAAGAGTAAATTTTTACGGTCAGTTAAGTTTGGAATTAATGTGGAATTTGGGATGAATTTTTCAGAACAATTTGTGGCTGGAACAGATTTAAGCCAATACACGTTATTAAGTAATTTCCGGCCCTGTTAAAAAGTCTACCATAATTGCTCAGTACTAACAGAGAGAGAGATCCAGATGCAAAAGAAAAATCCAAAAAGGCACAAAATGATCCAGTTTAATCCCACTGCCCTGCATGAGAAAGGGAAAAAACAAACCAGAAAAAAAAAAAATGCTCTTTTTAAATTTTAATTTTAGGAATCTATTGGAGGAGAACTCTGAAAAAGACTTCATAAAACTGCTGAGGGGGAATCAGACGGGACCATGGCTTGATTTCCTAAGTACAAGTTAGACCCCACGCGTAAGAGCCAGTTAGATGTGGGGAGTGCGGCTCCATCAGACACGTGGAAAGAGCCAGCCAGCCAATCCACCTGGTAGGTCACTACCTGCTCCTTGAGTATTGTCAGATCATCCTGCAAAATACACACAGGCCACCTTTGGGAGGCACAGAAACAAATGATGACCAATTAGCCCTTGAGGTTGGACTGGCCTAAAAATGCCTTGGGTAAGCTCTGACGGGGAAGGAGAAGTGACAGTCCTGACACCCAGCCAGTGAGCCCTTCCAAGGTGGGTCCTGGGCCACACAGACAAGGGGCAGGAGGCTATCACACGGAGAGGGTCTCCAAGTTGACGAGGACACTAATGAACTGATCTGCAAAAGAAACAGACTCGCAGACATAGTAAATAATATGGTTACCGGGGACGGGGGCTGGAAGGGATAAATTTGGGAGTTTGAGATTTGCAAATGTTAACCACTATATATAAAAACAGATAAACAAATGTCTTCTGTATAGCACAGGGAACTATATTCACTATCTTGTAATAACCTTGAATGACAAAGATGAAAATGAACATATGCAGGTATATGCATGACTGGGACATTGTGCTGGACGTCAGAAACTGACTCACTGTAACTGACTGTACTTCAATTATTTTAAAAATTTCTAATTTATCCCTCCTCCCCTTTTAGTACTTCTTAATATGAAAAAAAAACAAATGAAAAGGCTTAACAGTGACACATAAGCAGCCTTTCATTAAGGCAAGAATGGCCACTATTAATACTCTGTAATTTTATACTTTCCAATCAGCACCCGTCAATGCAAACAGGAGAAAGTCATTGTTGTGGACAAGATGTTTATGCCCCTCCCCCCTCAGAATCACATGACGCCCTAACCCTCCAGTGTGGCTGTATTTGAAGGAAGGAAGGAATTAAGACAAAATGAGGTCCCATCGGTGGGGCTCTAATCCTGCACGATCAGTCCTTACACCCATGCTTTTGCACCCCTTTGCTTGTCCCCTTGGACCTCCCAGCCTCCAGCACTGTGAGAAAGAGATTTCTTTTGTTTACACCCTCTCGCTGTCTATGGTATTTGCTATGGCGGCCCAAGCAGAGTAATACAGTCAGGAACACTAAAAGTTGGAAAGGTAGAGGCAAAATTACTATTTTTGCAGATAACATGTATGAATCAAGAAAACCAAAGAGAATCAACTGAAAATAAATAAAAATATTAAAAGAAAATTAAGGTAGATGATTACTAAGCTAGATTACAACTATTAATAGCTTTTCTTATACAAACAAAAGCCAATTAAATATAGAGAAGAAAGATACCAAGTACAAGAGCAAAGGAACAATTTCAAGAAATTTCAAAGTGCATAGAATGTCAGGAAAAAAGTCAAAATCCCACAGCAAGATGTGAAGTGACAAACTAATAGAAAGACAAACTGTTCATAGATGGAAAACTCATTGTAAAGATGTTATTTCCCCCTAAATTACTTCATTAATTTAATATGATCCCGGTAAAAATGCCAGAGTATTTTTGAAATTTGCAAAGTTCATCTAAAATTCACATGGAAAATTAACATGTGAGAACTGTCAGGACATGTGGGGTTACTAACCCCACTGGATATTAAAACATAATATGAAGCTAAGGTAAATAAAACAGTTTGTTACTAGCAAAAAAAAAAAAAAAAAAAAAAAAACCTCAGAAAAATGGGACAAAGATAGTTCAGAAATAGATAATACACATAGAAATTCTGTAATAGAGCTGGTATTTCAGATGTGGGAGAATGATGGATTATCTGATAAATGTTGGGTACAAGTGGCCAGTTACTAGGGGGAAAAATATTGCTGGTTCCATCCTCATGTCTTATATCAAAATAAACCCCAGATGGCTCAAAAATTTAAATGTAAAAAATAAAGTTGTTAGAACAAAAAAAGAGAACATTAAAAATATATATATTCTAAGCATAAAAAGGCCCTACTAGGCAAGAGGCAAAAACCAAATGCCATAAAATTAAAAATAAAAAGAAAGAAAATTGATAAATTTGCATCAGCATTTGAAACCTTCATAAGGCAAGGAGCACCAATAACACTGAAAAGCAAATGGCAAAGAAGCAAAAAAAATATTTGTAACTCAGGAGTTAGACCAATGCCTAATTTCTCCTCAACAGCGTGTCTTCAAAGCACTTAGAAAAGGACCAAGACCCCAGTGTTAAAATGGGTAAGGTTAGCATGATACGCTGGACTCTGTGGGAAGCAGATTTAGATGGAGAATACAGTGCAGGAGGCTCCCTAGGGAACGTTCTCAGGATCAGCACCCACTGGGGAAGGGAAGGGACCACGACTGCACCAAAGAACTTGGGCAGTGATGAAATCCCAGCAAAGACCTCCGCTGGCTCCCGGGGCAGCTCCGGCGCGGGGGATGCCAAATTGGCAGCAGAGAGGTTGGGCCTCTCGAGTCCCACTCTGGCTAAGAAGAGCTGGATATGGGTATTCTCGGGCAGGCAAGAGAGACCCGCGGCTGGTGGGATCTCTTCAGCTGAGGTGATCCCCAAAGAGGGGCTGGCAGTCGAGCTCCCTCTGCCAAAGCCTGAGCAGCAGCTAAGGAAACGGGAGCTTTGTCCTGCGCAGCACAGCACCGTGGCCTCGGCTTTAGGAAGAGCCAGTTCACAGAAAAAGCAAAGCACAAGGCTAACAAACTTACAGGAAGACACTCACTTCATTCACAACCTACAAAGGGCAGCTTAAAACAACCAGTACCGTGTGTCCTGTTAGAGCTGCACAGGTAAGATGGCAGCCAGTGGAGAGTGGGCCACATGGACACCCAACACCGTTGAGAGGAATGTAAATCCCCAAGCCCCCTTTGGAGAAGCTGGCCTATTTTTCCAAATTGAAAGTGCATGTACCCTTTGACCCAGCATCTCCACTTGAAGCAATTGCTCCTACAGATAGATTCAAATTTACATCCCAAATACCCACAAAGCCTGTTAACCCTGGTTACTTCTGTGCGTTTGGCCCAGAAATGACAGGGTAGGAGATGTGTTTCACTGTATGCCTTTTGATACTATTCTCATTTTCTTTACTCTGTAAATGAATTACTTTTAAAATAATGGTCAACAACAACAAAAAACCCTGAATATGAAATTAAAATATCTACCTACAGACATAGCATTATAGTCCACGTTTCAAGATATTTTCTACATTTAAAAGAATCCTCTTTTTATTTCCACACTACTATAGCTAGACTAGCTCCTGGATTCTCTCACAATCAATAAAATAAACTTACTCCAAATGCACGGAATCTTAGAAAGTCTCTAGATGCATTTACCTTCTGCATAGGAAGCTACACCAATTTAACTCAAATCCTAGCAGTTCTCAACACTTTGGAAAGTGAACTTGAGATACTGAAGCACTATGTGCCACTGATGCTAACAGGCACTCTGATATATATTCTACTTTAATCTTTACAAACCTGGGAGCTATGTCTTATCATGTCTCCTCTACCAATGTGTAGAGCACACAAAGATTTAGCTAACCCAAAGGGGCCGAGTCCAGTTCACATCTAGCCGCTTACCTCTGTCTACAACATCCTCCTGCCTCCCACAGTACTTTTCTTTTGCCTCCCAAGACATTTTGTAAGCAACCATTGGGAACCTAAATGGTTGGCATGATTCTACATGGTATGATTTCCATTCTGAAGAAAATCGAGAAACACTAACAGGCAAATCTCTCTCTCTAGCTCAGAAAGCTAAAATTTCACATCCTAGAAGGCAAGTCTCCATCTTTCTACTGTCTCCTTCTGAGTTCATCTGCTCATAAACCTTTCTCTGAAAGAGAATTCAGTCAGTAGATCTCTGCCCCAGTCCTCCTGTTCAGACTGCCATCAGGCGAAGGGCTAGAGGAAGCACCTTCTGCCAAGAGAAGGGGCAGGGGTCCAACACCCTTGTTTTCCTGTTAGTCACTAGACTCAAGCCTGAACAAGGGAAATCTGTGTGTGTTTGGGTCAACTATTTGAATGTGCTGGTATAAAACAGAAACAGACTCGCAGACCTAGAAAGCAAACTTGTGGTTACCGGGGCGGGGGGAGGGGGTGAGGGATGGGTTGGGAGTTCAAGGTTTGCAGATACTCACTGGTATACACAAAATAGATAAACAAGTTTATACTGTATAGCACAAGGAACTATATTCGATATCTTGTAGTAGCTTATGGCAAAAAAGAATATGAAAATGAAGATATGTATGTTCATGTACGACTGAAGCATTGTGCTGTACACCGGAAATTGACACAACATTGTAAACTGACTATACTTCAAAAAAAAAAATCTTAAAAAAAGTGAATCTGCTGGGAGAAAGGAGACCTACAAAATGCTGAGACGAAGAAACAAGAGGGGGATAAGGTAAAGGATGCTTCTGTTACACATCAAGATAATTTAACTCATGAGTTAGGAGGTGGTGGATACTCTGAGTTCCTGCAACCACTTCCCGAATGAAAATAGCCAATGCCACCAAAAATTAGATTTGAGCCAATGACAGAAATCGTTCTAAGATTTTAATCACACACAATGAGGTTGGTTTAAAAATACCTATTGAAGATTTCGAACCTAGATGGCGTTGTTTTATCCGGAAGAGAGATGACACTGCTTCTGCTTCACTGACAGTGTTTATCATTTTGCCCAGACCCTTTAATAGAGATTGCTCTGTTTCTCACTGCCAACCATCTGTTGTCATCTATGCAAAGATCCACATAAATCCCTGCCAGTTTCTGTACCTCAGAGATACCCCCTTCCCAAAGAAAACATAAATAAATTGTTGCTGCTTTAAAACTCTGAGAAGGGGGGGATGGTGTGGATCAAAACCCTCCCCTTCTCCCCAGCACAGGCCCACACAGGCGCAGCAACTTTCATCTATAATTTAGAAAATGCATGCAGTTCAGCAACAGTTAAAGACTAATTTCTTATGCTTTTTGTGCATTTGCATAATTGATTCGCTAGATAATGCACTCTGCTTCCTTATTTAATAAACATGTTAATGATTTCAGACAATTACTCAAAACTGCCTACAAGTGTCTGCCTAAGAAAAGTAACCAAAAATAATTAAAATGAAAATACACACCAAAAGGCACATCCTTCATCTCACATTACACAAGATATTAAGTCAATATGTCACCCTGTCACCAGTCACCCGCTACCTGCTGTTATACATTTATTCAAATTCTAATGTATTAGCTGCGGCGGATACATTGGTTCGACACCCAAGTGGGCAAACACACAGAGCGGGAGAATAAACCTGGGGCTTTGTCAGGGAAGAGGCCGTAAAACGGCAGCGGAGGAGGGGGAGGCGACGAAACCCGGGCTGGAGACAGAAGGCGCGAGCAGACGTTTTCCCAGGAAAACCCTCTCCGGGCTCTTCGTGGCGGGGGGCAGTCACGGGGGGACCTAAATGGATTCCATCTCCCCCGCCACCCCTGAGCGACCGCCTGGCGAGCGCCGCAATAGGTCCAGCCTGGGCAGACGCCTCGTGCATTCTGGCCATTTGCAGCCTGCCTTATTTTATTCTCCAGAACTTTCACATGAGTCGCCCACAAAGCCATGGCCTGAACCGCAGACATTTCCACCCTCTGAGGGACCCGTGAGGAAGGGGAGGGGCACTGGCGGTACTTACAGGCTGGGCAGCCCTGACTTTGGCCCTCCGTGGTACCTGGCCAGTCCACTTGGCCTTGGCTCTTCTACCTCCCAATGGAAGCCAAGTCGCTAGGGCCCAGAAAGTCCCAGCCACCCTCCCCAGCCCTCAGGGAAGAAAGGAAGGTGGCCTGACAGGTGCAACAGGACACTGAAGAAAGAGCCTGGAAGTTCCCAGCCCTTGCTAGAAGCTGGCTGATTTTGGCCCAGGAAGTCCCAGCCCCAGCCCCTACAGAAGACAGAATAGTTGGAGACCACAAACAAAAAGATGAAATTGAGGTGAAAATGGGCCTTCCGTCTGTACTTCTTATTCTTCCAGAAAAGAGGGTAAGAAAAGTAAGCAGGGAGGTCCTCTTAACCAGGTGACATGCTTTTCATGTTTCTAAGTCCACTAAGTCCAAGTAACCTGGGTAGAGGCCCCCCGATCTCAGCTCTAAAGCAGGAATTACCAGTTAGTGGGCAAAAATGTATGTCTCTGCAGTTTTTCAGGGTTTTGGTCTGCCTGCTTCATTGTAAGCCTAAGCTGTTTACAGCCTGGCTACCACATGGAGGAAACGGTGAGAAATGTAACGGAGCAGAAACAAGGACGGTTCATTCAGAAACAGCTTAAAAAAATGTACATTATCAGGAAGGTTTTGGAGAGCCACCAGGGGACTGTAAACCAAGAGTGACAGGGTCTGATTTGCTTCCTGGAACCATCACTCCGGCAACAAGGTGGCAGGTGGTGTGAAGGAGACAGAAATCAGGGAGGAGGCTGTCACATCACTGTAGGTGAGAAAGGGACTAAAGGCACGGACCAAGGGTGTGGCAGTGGGGGATGGACGAGTGAGGTGGCCTGCAGTGCGGGCTTAGAGAGGAAGCATCACGGTTCTGAGAGTCAGGTCAGGCCAGGATAGGGAGGGGAGAGGTGACACTGGTCTCCAAGGGCTGGAGGGAAGAGGAAGAGGAGCAGAGGGTGTGGCAGGAGGAGGAGACAGGGGAATGGTGAGTCTGCTCTGCGCATGCTTGCTTTCAGATGCCTAAGGTACATCCAAATGGAGTGTTCCCGAGCCACTGTTGTACTGCTGGCTCAGACAGTCAACAGTCCACTAGACCACAAAGGCAAGGAGAGGGTGACCTGGTGCCTGGGTCACGGCATCACCTAAGCTCACCATCAGAAAGCTCTTCCTGGTCTCCGGAAACACAGCCAAGGCATGAAACACAACTGATCTACTACTATCAAGTATTATCAAAAGACCATTAATTCGAACCACCCTTCCATCCCCCCAAAGAAAGTAGAACAAGAAAAGCAGGGTGGGAGGAGTTGCCTAATGATGTTTAATAACATTCTTGCAATTTCATGGCCAATTCCTTCAGATCAGAAGGTGGGGCAGATAATGCCCTGATCAAACGTTCAGTATTATTATTATGAGTTCCTTATAAACCTCCTCAGCAGTTACTTTAAAATCAGATCACAATGGAATCGTGCAGTCTGACTAGTCCAAGAGGAAAAGAGGCCTGGGTGACCCTTTGTATGGGCAAAAATCTACCCAGTGACCCTTTTGAAAAGGTGATCAAACCAAAGCAGCTCACAAATCGTGCATACAAAGCACTTGACTGAGACGCACCATTTCAGATCCCCTCCCACATGCCTGTTGGACGGGAGTCCCAGGCCAACTCTGTTGGGACTTCACATCAGGCAGCTGGCTCTGTGCCCCCAATGATGCTTCTAACAAATGGGAAGAAGCTATATCTGGGGATTCCAAATGCAGAGGTTTATAGAAGTGAGTCTAACTCAGGTGTTAAGGACTTCATCCAGCCAGGTGACCACGTGTGTTATCACCTACTGAAAAGGCAGCCCCTCCCCCAGCTTCCAGGAGAAATTCAACCATTCCTGGCCTATGGGGACTGTTCATGTTACTGAAGATCTGTGGGGCCATAAGGAAGAGTCCCCACTGGGCAGTGTCCCCCCACCCCCGCACCTCTCTGTGCCCAGCTTGCCCATCTACAGTCCCTCGTCTCTCTTCTCTCCAGAGTGACCGTATCTTTGGTTTGAAGCCTGGGTACCCCAAAGGCTTCCTTCTGTCCTACAGAGAGCACATCTGACAAGTTTCTCATCGAAAGGAGCCCACTACCACTATGACAAGTTTTCCCAGCTGCTAAAAAGACACCATCCTCCCTAATCATTTTTTATTTTTTCATTTCCTCTCCTAATTCCCCCAGAGAGGATTTCAAGCAGCTTACAGCAAAGGGCAGATATGCCACAAAGAAAATCAGTTCCAAAGAAGGAAAAAGTCAATATACTAACCTTTTACTGATCAGTAACTGTTGAGACTCGATGTGAACATTAGCCAGGAGCTTCCAAGGAGCCACAACAAAAGACAAAGCACTGTTAGGGAACAGCTGCCTATTTCTTAGGATCAGAAATGATCAAACAGACCAATACGGCAGAGGACAAAGCTTCAGAGCAACTTTCAGAGCTTCGACTTAGGAGGGCCAAGTCACTGGCTAAGAACTCCCATTTCTTCTTGCTGTCATGCCCATGTGATTTCATCTTGTTTTATACTGCCTTTATTTTCTTAATTATTCGAGGTAAGAACAGACACTGGATAGGAGTCAAATGTTCCTCATGTGATGCCTAGCACTGCCCTAACTAGCCAAGGGGCCACAGGCAAACAGCCTCACCTTTCCAGTAAAATGGGAGACAGAAACCAAGCACGGCCCTTCCACTTCCAATGTTACATGGCTTTTAAGATGACTGTCACTGGTTCTGAAGAGCTCAGGAGCATCGCACATGGTAAAACTCTGTGCGTGGAGGAACAAGACCAAATCCTCCTTCTAAATTAACTCTGAAGTTTTTTATCTTTTTGGAGAAATCATATGACAATCTACAGCTCTGTGTGGCAGTAAGCCACTTCAGATGAGGGGCATTCATCATGTTCCTTAGAAGTAAAAGAAATATGGTAAATAAAAGGAATCACTAGCAAAACACTGATTAGCCTCATTGGGTTGATCCTGCTTGGGCTTCGAAAGCTGATCCACATCCATTATTCTAAATGGGATGTACCATCTAAAATCCATTCTTCTGGAGCCACTTGCACAGGGACGGACAGACACAGGCAGCATGTACATACAAACAGATCATCTCAAATTCGGTCCACATTTAACGACCTCACTCAGCCCTCCCTATGCTCACATTATGATGTGTACCCACCTTAATTTAAACCCATAGTCAAGAGAAATGAAACACAATTTCAAATTAGAGTTAAATCTGTCTCCTAGACCAAAATATACAAAAGGTTCTTGACTGTATTTTTAAACTTCATGTGACTTATTTAAAGATTCAAGGTTTTCACTGAAATGACGCACAGATGACTAAACTTTCATTTAGGGTAAATAGTAACTCAGGAAGAATTCTACTGGAGCATTTGGATCCATTTCAATACTCTGCATCAAAACACATGGAAATGAGATGGGCCAGGGGAAACTATACCTTCTTTTGTTCTGTTTAAGGCCAATAACCTGAAAAAAACCAAAAAAGTGCTTGTAAGAAAACTGCCATTTCTCTACCTTTAAGTAAGGACTTGTTTTGAGGGTTTTTTTGATTAAAGTATAGTTGATTTACAATACTACGTTAATTTCTGGTATACAGTATAGTGATTCAGTTGTACATATATATTTTGTTTCATATTCTTTTTCATTATAGGCTATTACAAGGTAGAGAATGTAGTTCCCTGTGCTGTACAGTAGGACCTTGTTTATCTACTTTATACATGGTAGTTAGTGTCTGCATTTAAGTAAGGATTTGTCATCATGACACGGCTTCGGTTGCCCTTTGCTGCTTTCATTTTTCAATTAAAGTGAACAACTGTGCATATCTGCAGTGGTTTTTAGTTCCTGGAAGGCAAAGACTCAACCTTATGGAGCAACAGTACACAGGCTTTAGAACTTCACAGATTACCTGACCCAGGACAGCAATTCAGTTGCACATACGCTGTAACTTCCTACCCACAGTCCATAGCAGACATCACCAGCCAATGGCGGATAACGTTCATTTACCCTGTCCCCAAATGCGGCTTCAGATTTCTTTTCAACACAGCACTACAGGCAGTTAATACCAACAGACAACACGTGAGGTGAAAGCTTCTGCAAACTGTGATGTAGACAACGTTGACATGAAGACACCAAGCCCCAAGTCGGTTAAGATGCATAATAGCTAAGCCATCAATCAGGACTACGCCATGAACTCAACACTCCTGATCCATGCGCTTCCACTGGACGCCACGTGCACTGCTGTATACTTAATAAGCAATCACTAAATGGGATGCGTGGACACATGATCACCTCCCTTGTGTTCTTTAGTGCTTTTCCCTTTTCTTTTGGGAAGACATGTGTGGAACAGTTCTCCTCATCATTATCAAGTCATAATATGTGGGTACCAAATGAAGTTTAGTGGGCAAATGAAAAGCAACTGAAACCCACTCCTAGATTCAAAAATGCTAAGCATGCCGTTACTACATGTGTCATGACTGACAATTCAGATATCCTGGAAGTTCCATCCCACGGGATAAGCACCGCATACACGTCCTGATTTTGCCACTACAGACCTGTGACAGCGAGAAGTGAATAGTCCCTTCTCTGGGTGTCATCACTTTCATTTTTAAATGGCAGGTTTCAAAGGTCTGACCTCTAACACCCTTTGTGATGATGAAACTTGTCAAACATTTACGTTGCAAGCAGCATCTACTTATGAATAGCCTACTGGAAGCCGGGCGCTGTAACGGGTGAAAGGTGAAATCACCAAACAAAAGAGGATGCTGCAGCTACTAGCAGGTGGTTTGTCTTGCCACTTGCCACACTGATGTCATCAAGAAGGCCCGGCTTGCTCTGGAGTTGGTGAAAATAGCTGTTCATCCTTCTGCATCAAGCTGTCAATCAGAGCAGCTTGGGAAAAGCTCCAGTGCTATTTCAAACGCTTTCCGCAACTCAATAGCTTCTCTCCTCTTTCCACAAACTAAAAACAACTGCACCTCCTTAACTGCCCCCTCCCCCAAATCTCCTGGTAGAGAATGATGAACCAGGAAAGGCAGCGGCGGAAAAGCAACGTTCCCAACACATCTGAAATGGACATTTTTCTGAGTCAACACTTCCAACTCCTCTTCCCTCAAGGATTCCCCAACTCCTAAGTTGGAGAACCAGAGAAGCGCCTGCCCAACTGTCAGTGACAAGAAGACATGAGAAAGGAGATGACAATGTGCAGCCCCTGAGGAAGACGACAAGGATGTGAACCCACTGTGAAGAAAACAGTCTTCTAATGGAGACTTCCCTCCAAATCAATCATATTTGTGGACAGAAGCCTTCTTTAAGTTAAAACCTTGAAAAGATATTCTATTGTGTTCCATTCATTCAACAAATATTTATTGAATCCAATGTTGTGCCCAGGACTCTCCTAGGAGCTGGGGCATTCAGCAGTGAACAAACCAGATGGACTTCTCTGCCCTTCTAGCGCTTACATTTGTATGAAAAGTGAAACCAGGAAAGCAGCTTTTGGGGGACACACGACTATGCATCTGTCCTTTTCTACACTCAGAGGTTTTTATTAGCTAACCACGTCAGGCCAGGGTGTGGGTTAAACTGGGACAACATCCAAGCACTTACAGATGAACAATCAGTTCACTACAGGATAATGGGCTGCTGGGACGGGGTGTGGACAAAGCACTATATAGGCAGAGGAGGGATCCATGCTTCTTACGTTTTAGGGGGAAACACAAGTCACAGCTGAACTGGCCTTTGGTGGAGGGACCTGAGTGTACCAAGTACACTAGGGGAGGAGAGGCATCTTGACAGAGCATCCCATCAGAGCGACAGCCATGGGAGTGCAGAGAGGGCTGGAAGATCCCCAAGGTGCCCTGCAGCCTGGAGCATGGGTGTGGTTTGGGAAAGGAATCTGGAAAGTCACGCTGGAGCCCCACGGGGCTGGGTCTCAATGCCAAGCCCAGAAGTCTGTCCTTGAACCAAGGACAACGGCAGGATGAACCCATTTCTGGGTAATATCCTGTTCTAAGAAGCTTGCACTCTACCCTCCTTAGTGGGATGGGATGCTCTGTCCCTCAACATTTTGATCCTCCTCCAACATCCAGACAAATGAGGGAAATTTGGCTAATTCTTACCAGGAAAAAGAAACGTGGGCGTGACTGGCCCAGGCTGGATGGGGCCCAACACACCCAGAGAGACAGCATTTTCCTCCTTTCAACCATTTCATCCAGCGAGCAGCTGCTAACCCACTGGCTGTGCCAAAGAGACTCCATGGGTCTGACGGCTGTTAATGGGCTTTATTACCTTGTTGAGTACCTCAAACTCCAGTTACTAATTGCAGGGCATCGATGCGAATGTTTGGCTATATAATTTTTGTTAATTGATTTGCATGAGGGGATTTGGGCATGACATGCTGTCAATTTTCTTCTGGCTCTAAAAGTCCCCGACTCTCCTCTGCGGCGCCAGGGCAGTAATGATCTCGTGCGCCCTGGACTGTGGGTGTCATGCAGGGGCCTCTCTCTTCAATTGCTCCGTACCCTCAGGAGCAAAGCGTTCCGCAAGGACACACAGTGACATGGAGGCCTGGGCTGGAGTGGGACTCTGCCATGATCACTCGTGCTAGCCGGCATTTATCGGGCTCTTAACAGTGAGATTTCGTACGGCCGAGCCACTTACGGCCACTTGGACCTGTTGCCCGGAATGGGCTCACACAGTTTACGGACATGAAGCAGATGGTTCTGCTGCATCAGGGGATCTCAAATGCTTACAGCCCCCAGTTCCTAACCAAACTCTTTGTCCCCTTCTCCCTTATGACCCATCACCAAGGCTTTAACTCACCCCTTTTTATCTCTGGCACAATTTACCCTTTCACCTCTCCAAGGCCCACAGCTCCATTTCGAAGGTATTGCTCCCCATCAACGCAACTGCTTACTCTTCGGGGGTCTCTGAATGATATTCTTCCTCTTAGCATATCCTACTGAGGGGAGGGAAAGGCAAGACAGGAAGGACCCACAGATAAGCTGATCTGATGCTTAATGTGCCAGACTTCTCTGGAGCCATCTGCCCATTCTTAATATACCGGGCAGGTCGCTCTGACTCTCGGGCATGTAAGCCTTTGGATGCCCTGGTTTTCCAAGTGAAAAATACAATTAATTACTAAGAAACTGTGAGCTATAGTGCTCCATTACCAACCAAACTTCTGGGCAAGAGGTCGGTGGAAAATCTCTGGAATGGAAAGAAGTGGTTCTCAGTGACTCGGGATGACCTGTCATTCCAGATGTGTCATCAGCTATTTGTAGCTAAGAATAGAACACATTCTACAGGTTTCAAACAATTAAGCTTTTTAGAGGGACTGAAGGTTATCGCATAAGAAAGCTCCTTTGCACCTCCCCCCCCCATTCCAGTAGGTTTCCTCAAATGGGAAAGGAAATGGTAGCATTAGAGCTCAGGTACGCACTGTATCAGCGCCTCCGTGTGGGTGTGTGTCCTGCGTGGAAACGTCATAGGTTACGTCTGCCACGTATTACAGGAGAAAATACACTCTGAGGTCCTCAGCTGGCTCAACAGTAGAGAATGAGCTGAGAAAAGGGAAAAATGATGGTCCTGCTTCCGGAATTTTGGAGGGGGCGTCAGCTCGGGCAAGGAGAGCTTTGGGCTCATCCACGATGCACATACTATTATTTCCCTGCTTCAAGATGTCGGAAGAAATACTTCTTAAGCCACGTAAGCCTTCAACACAGCCAAATTCAACTTAAGAAAAGGCACCAAAAGCATTTCCGTACTGGCAAGAAAAAAAAAAAAAAAAAAAAAAACAGGGAAAGAGTGAGAAAGAAGTCAAAGAGCAAAGCTAGAAGAGTTGCTTGGTTTTCCCTCTTTAAAGAGGATCCCGGCTGTTTGGGAAGCTGTGGCCTCAGGCATGGGAGGACCTCTGGAGGAGTCCCTGGGCTGTTGGGCCAACAGAGATCATTCAAGTGGGAAAGATTAAGCAAACTACACTTGGTTGTGATGCCTGACAAAGTCTATCTCATCTTCAGCTGTGAGGGGGAAAAAGTCATTGCTTCCTCCAGTAACATTAATTATCCAACGACAGCAGTGACTTGACAAAGGCTGATCATGTGTTTACATACAACAAACGTGGTCAATTACTGGGCTCGGGTCCAGGGATCCAGACACCTCCGAAGAGCAACTCTTTCTCCTCCCCACACTCAAGGTGAAGGGAGACCCCAACATTTTCATCAAGCCAAGGCAGGAATGGGCAAGTGTGCCTTCTGGGCTTTGTGTTCTGGAAAATGGGATCAATTATAGAGAGAAAGATGCCACTGAAGCCTCAGAACCCAACAGGCAGGGTGTTAATCCAGCTGCAACCATTTACCCTTCCCACACATGACTTTTCTGGAAGAAATTCCCAAAAACTTTTTGCAGTGAGCTGCTCAAAAGCCAAAGGGCTGTTCCTACTCTTTACTGGGTGACAAGCCAGTTGCCTGTCACTTTTTTTTTTTTGCGTGTGAAGCAAAAGAGGATTTTAAAAAGGGAGGAGGGAGTCACAAGAGAGGTATCAAAATATTTAAAGAGCTGTTCCTGTCACCATTTTTAGGATAGTTCTAGAGTTTTCTGGTTTTGTCATTTTTGCAAATGGTCCAGTACCTTGCATGGAAGAGGCGTCTGCCTGAGAGAGTGGGTTCCTTGGGCTGTTTCTTTTAAGCAAACGGAAGAAACAAAGGGAAGTTTCTCTTCTCCCCTCCCAGAGGCCAGCACCCCCTACAGCACATGAGTCATAAAATAGCTCATGGAGGAGGCTGCTCCAGGACTCTCCTCAGTTCCTATTAGCTTCCCCAGAGACAGGGAGTGATGGCGCCAGAGAACAGCCCAGCAGGGATCTGTGGGAGTGCAAAGCAAACAGGAAGCCTCAGACCCTAGGAGGCAGAGGCAGTCTGGGAAGGAGGCAAATTTTGGTAACTGTGGCGTTCAAAGAGCCGTCAGCTAGGTCAGGGCCGTGAAGTACAGCAAGGCTTGGGACTGGAGAGACCCTTGGAGCTGGAGACTCCTCCAGACCCATCCCTGTGACAGGTGATGTTGAAGCGGAGGTGAGAAGAGGTTAAGGAACTTCTGGTTAAGTCAGGTTAAGTCAGGATCACACTTCTGACTCAGTCCTAGCCCGTAACTAGGCTTTGTTTTTTAAAACCATCTTCCAAGTACGTCAACCACAGCCTGTGCAGACCCAGCCCGACACCAGCTCAACTCTTTTTTGTAATGAATGGTTAAGAAGGATGTGGATATTGAAGAATCTGGGGACTGTCAGAGCCCCAAGTCCCTTCTAAATCACCCCAGCAAAAGGATGATCAATACATTTTCAATGAAGACTATACCTGGTCCTTTTCCCCAGTTTCTGAAAATGGAAAAAACCCACATGGTACATGGAGTAAATCTTAAACCTGATAAGCTAGCTCCTGGCATGTGGCGGGTACTCAGTATGTCTGTGGGATAAGTAATGACCAAAACCAAGCACTTTGGCCAAATTGGAGTAGATGAGATCATCAGAAATATTAGGTTTTACCACCTCTCAGGGGACAAACTAGCCCTTTAGCGTGATATCAGCAATGCTGTGAAGGTAAAAGAGGCTTCAATCCAGAGAGGTGCTGGGGAGCTAAGTTAGTTCCTCTGGGTTTCATCCTTTTAATTTTAATGAGTTACTTGTGTAAGCCAAGTGATGTAGCAAATATGAAGCCAAACTGTTAAGTTAAAAAGTACCCAACAAGATCAGGTGTTTGTGCTGTACAAATTCCATATATCTGGTTCTCAGAGCACCTTGCATCCAGCTTGATTGGAACACTTACCCCATGACTATCAAATAGCCAAGATTTAAGGGACACCACCACCACGTGTCAGGCACTACGGAAGGTACTGGGAAGACAGACAGCATAAAAAAATCCTCGTGACTGGTTTTATGCACATCTGTCCCACTGGCGTATATAGTGACTACCCTTAGCCTAGGGACTGCCACACACTACGCTATTATTACACTGACGGTCGAATAAATGGATGGATAAGTGGATGCAGGGTAGAATGAATGGATGAAAATGAAAGCTGAACTGGGCAATCACCCCCTGTCCCAGACCCATGTCGGTAAAATTCCACTATCCGGGGAGCTGCAGACGTCCATGATGTCAGGCCCCGGAGGGATGTGTATGTTCCTCGGCTGCAGCCAAATCCCGACCCCTGGAGACCATGAGAGCCACAGTTCAGCTGATGGGAAAACGTGCCAAAGCCCAACCCCAGCTGCGCGTTGACACCAAATTCCCTTCCAAGCGAGTTTGCCGGACAACCCTCCCAAACGGAGTGAGGATCACATGTCAGACTTGGAGGCCAAGCCCTTGTCCACGGAGTGTGGGGTAAGCAATTCCACCCCGACAGATGTGCTCTCCAGACTGCTTCAAGTGACAACATGGAGTTTTCCATTCCTCCAGATAGCAAAGAAATACACGCCGACCTGACCTGGCGGAAAGCAAGGCCCGAGAGTCTCCTCTCAGGAAGGGTTACCACTACCTGAAATCAGCCAGGATGTTTTTCTAAGTCCTACGTTCTCAACTTTCTAGAACTGGTGGAGGATGAGCGGTCTGTAGCATTCAGTGGATATTAACCTTCCATTCCTCCCCCTGGGGTAGCTAACACTGCTCAGAGGCACATTATTCTGACATCCAAATAGGTAGAAAGCTCATTACTTTCTGGGCAACCACCAGTCTTTGCCTTTACTGAAAGAATGCTCGGTGAGTCCTTGAATATCAACCACAATTCTAGCACTTCACCAATATCCACTTATTTACTTTTCACCCAGCCCTTTGAGGTAGGTACCATTATCCAGCCCCATTTGCAGACGGAGTAACTGAGGCCCCAAGAAGTTTAAGAAACAGCTCACTATCTGAATGGCTGCAGGAGCTGTCATGTCAGCCAAAATGATACTTGATGCAAGACTAGAAAATGAAAGAACTCCGTGCTTTCTGTGGGCTGAGTCACTCTGAAGCATAGTCTCTTGCGTTTAAAGAATGGATACAGGGATGGAGAGGGCAGGTCCACAAGAAAAAAGTACATTGTTAATATTGCCCTCACATTTCTATCAGCACCTGTAGCCAAGGACAGAGGATACACAGGGAAGCACATGATCCCAATGCAGTAGGCTCTTTCCTTGGATTCAGCCTCAGTCATTTTTGGACTAAACTGCAAGCACAGAGTAACGTACATACAAATATACAGATAGGCGAGATAGATATAAATAGATATAAATAGGTAAATCAGGGCCTCTGAGTAAATATATTAAGGACAACCTCCCACCCTTTGTTAATGAGAAAATAACCAGCTCTCTCACAGGTCCTCCTACACAGGATGTGAGGAGGTAACTTTGCCCACATTAACAGTTTCACTTATTAGCCTTTTTGAAGGAAAAGCCACACCTTTAGAGACACTTCTTATAAAGAAACAACTTCCCTTTTGCTATTTATCCATCTACTCTGGCAAAACATCATTAGAACATGAAACTGTCATCTAACCTAGATGACAAAATTTTAACCCAGAAAACCTGCTTCCCGGGTTCTCTCTCACCGCGTCATCACCTCCAGCTACCCCTTTCTTCCATCAGAAGCCCTTGTCAAAAACTGATGGGTTTTGCATGCTAATTTCACCACAAATACCTGATCTGAATTCTAAGTAATTAGCAAGTCGGTAACCTGCGAGATGCTGATCTTTTTTTATAACCACAAAAAAAGCTTTTCGCCGAAGATATTTTAGTTCAAGAACATTTCCAGTCAGGAAACCTAACGTCGTGCTCCGAAATACAACTCCTCTGTACTGCATTCACACCTTCAGGGGACACACTGACTGAGGTTAGTAACGTACCTCCACATCAGTCACGCTGCATTTTGAATGGGCAATGGCGATGAGGTGTGTGTCACGTATGTTTCACCCGCTGTGGCAGCTGTCCAGAGGGACCGGCTATGACCAACTTCATTGCTTGAGTCTCAGTTTTCTATTGTGAATGAAAAGCATTTGTTCGTTCAAGTAGGAATATGTACTGTTACTCCCATTTTTCATTTGTGAGGCTCTGAAGACAAGTACACCCAAAAGATAGCAAAACACGGTTCCCACGTAATGCTGAAAAATCAAACTATGGTGTGGCAGGCTCTGAGAAAATGACTGGCTCCATTCCCTTCTCTGTGATCACTAGCTGATCTCACCTCAGTTTTCTTGTCTATAAAGTGGGGACACTAATATGTACTTACATCAAAAGACCATGGTCAAGAATTTTAAAAATAGAAGTGTTATACAAACTTAAAGCAGGACACCACAGAAGCCCTCACGTTACTGACAGGGATCACTCCTCCGAGAACCAAAAGACATAGTTCAAACAAACAAAAAAATAATTAGGTAGCGTAAACCTGCCTCCAGTGACCGACACTAGTAAAAGCTGTTCCCTATCTGTAGACATCACCTCACACGGTCTTTAGCCTACAGTAACACATGCAGAGTAACTGAGGTGAGAAAGATTTAGTCTGGGGTTTTGTTGGGATTTTGTGTGTGTGTGTAATTTATAAGTTCATGTTACATTAAATTATTTTCACAGCATTGTTGTCTTCATGTTGAAACACATTTCACACCATAGCATCTTATTATTGCGCTTTAATATTCAGTAAATAAGTACATTCTTATTAGTACTTCAAATAAAGGTACAAAAATTCCCTGGAAGACAGCCTTCTACAAACACTGAAAGAGGGACAGCAGTGAGGGTGTAGTCAGGACCCGTGCCTGGTCCTTAGCCGGTGCTCAGAGACTGCTTGATGAATACATGGATGAGTGAATACACTGCAGAGGTGATAAGACACAGTGGCGAGTGAAGAATTTCAGAACAGCACGCAATTTCTGAGCTATCATAATTGATCACAGCCAAGACAGACAATTCTCTGAGTGGGAACTCTTCGGGGTTATGAAGAGAGTCATCTTCATATAAATGAAGACATAAAAGTCACAAACACAGAGTTAGTACAAAGAAAAAAATTTTTTTCACTGAGTCTCAACCAATAATCTGTTCAATGAAGGAAGATTTCCATTAGAATTCTGAGAAGGATGTTTCAGGGGGATGAACCGATCTAACACACCCCCTGTGCACGGGGGAAAGCACATGTCTGCTCTGAGCCAAGCTCCCATGAATAGCCCATCACGTTCCCAGGAAACACCGGGCAGGAATTTTGCTGCATTACGTGGGGGACAGGTAGGGGAGCTGCAAAAGTGGGGGAAACACCTTACTCAGAAGCCCAATCCATAATACTCGGAAAAGCTGGGTCATTCTGGGTGAACTAAGAGGAAGGTAGATGCCGGGGACAGAGCATCTACTTGGATCCCATACGGACTCCACCCTCCTAGACCTGAGTGGTTCCAAGGAGCAAAGAATTCTCAAAAGCAGTGGTGGTCTTTCTGAATTTCTCCTGCAGATTTATAGCGATGTGGGGCAGGGATGCAGGCAGCAACCACCTCAAGCCAGGCTTTAATTGTATGTAGGCAGAATGGTGTAATATGTTGAGGATTTGGGATTTAACAGATCTGGGTTCAAATACTGGCCCTGCCATTTTACAGCTGGATAAACCCAGGCCAGTGCAAAACCTCTCTGAGCTCAGTTTTCTCTTCTGTGAAATAAGGTACCATTTATCTCACTGACCGGTCATGAGAACCTAATGAGATAACGCATGTGCACCCACATAGCCTGGGTTCCATAAATGTCACTTTTCATCCCGTCCCATCTTTTCTTAATGTTTTACTGTTTTGACTGTGTTTATCTCTACTGTTGGGTTTAGTCACACTTAAGGGTAAAAATACAACCTCCAAAAGAAGTCTTTATGGATTATTTGAATTTTTAAACATTAAGCATCTTAGGTTGTGGCTAGAATAGAAAATTGTAAGATGTTAATTACATGCAGCTTCTTTTCACTACCAACATGAACTTCAAATCTCTTAGTCAGAAGACATATTTGTCTTCCTACCTACTAAGGCTGCTTTAAAATAAATTTTAAAACCTCACAAGGTCTAAATACACTGATACACTGGCAATGGTTAAATAAATTATGGTCCAACCATCATGGACTATATATGCAGACACTGAAAATTATGTTTTTGAACTACTTTTAATCATAAGAAATGCATAAGCTCTAATATTTGATGCAAAAGGCAGGCAGGACACAAATGTACAAAACAGAAATATATGTATCTGCATGTGCACAAACATGGGAAGGGCAATCATTTCTAGGATATTTTGTTTTGTATTCCAAAATGAGCAAATATTCTGTCTACAATCAAGAAGAAGTAAGTATGGCTTTCAAAAATATTCCGAAGTATAGTAACTTCTGCAACTGGAATGAATGTGCTCTGAACTGTCCGTGTGGATTTGCCCTGTCATCTGTGCACACGTCAAGGTGCTAGGTCATTAGCAGCCCTAGCGTTCAGTGGAGTCTGGTTCTGGGCGACGTGACAGTGGCGATAACGTCTAACAGCTAATTTTGCTCTTCATATAGTTTGAACTCAAAAAAATTTTAAAGCAAAAAGAAAAATAAAAATTAAAAAAATTTTTTTAAATAATAAAAATTTAAAAATTAAGAAGAAACATCTAAGTGTGTATTTTTATAGAAACCAGTCTTGGTAAGAGGCCTGTCAGGCCACACAGGACAGCAGCCACAGGTGCTGGACTGTTCATGAAGGAGATGCTGCCAGTGGGGGCATTTCTGCTGTACAAGTCTTAAGGGAGCTTCTATGCTAGCCTCCAATGAGTGGTCTTGGTGAGGGAGGCCACCAATTCTGAGTAACATAAGGGGCAGCAAGGTGAGAGCAACCCATGGCTCTCTCTTAGCCCTAACACTTCAAATTAATTTTTATAAATTGATAGATTTCAAGAGCTGGCTCATCTAGACCAGCTGCCTCATTTCATGGCTAAAGAAGTCCAAGTCCAAGATGAAGATTAAGTGTTTTATCCAAAGTCCCAGTTCATCAAGAGCTGAGCCCATAAATAAGGTCTCCAGACACAATCCAGTCCACCTTCTGCTGCAAGCTCTTTGTAAAGTAGCTTTCTGTTACCAGTTTCCACCTACCGAAATCATCACAATTCTTCAACAGAAAACCAGACACGAGCCCATGACCACTGAGGATTTTGGCAGAACACAGAATTGTCTTATGCTCCATTTAACAGGGTCGGAACAGGTCTTCCAATCTGTGTGTCACTCACTGCACGCAGCAGAATAGCTCATAAGGTGCACAGCCCTGATACAGGCCGGGTAAGTCAACGAATCAATGCATCAATGTCAATGGCTGCAGGAAGCCAAAGAAACACACCCAACACCGTGATACATCCTGACTTCTCTCCATCTATTCCAGGGGATTTATCAAAATTCTACTTATCGTTGTCCATTTATCTATTTCTCCATTTATTTGTGTGTCTATGTTTCTGCACCTAAGTTGCTTCCGTATCAGTGTACCAAGCACAGAATGTCACGTGGCAATTAAGCAGGCAAGCAAGAGTCCTAGGTCAGGAGGAGAAACCAAGGGGACCTTCTGAAGCCTACAGGCCAGTGCCATGAGGGGATGGGGCATCTATGAATATCTGTCCATGGGCTAATCAGCATTCCAAAACCCAGAATGGCCTCGGGGTGGGGGGGCATATGGTAGGTTCTAGAAACTGACAAAACAGACAAGGCAAGAAAGCACCAGCAACCTACACGCAGACACGAGCCTCAACGTCAAGTAAAAGCAGTGAGTGCTCTGTCCTTCCCACTGCAGGAGGAGGACTGTCAAGGGAAGAAAGGAAATTGAGACCAGGTGTGTGGAGACCGGGGTGCACAGTGATCCCCGAACCAGGATAGCTGGTGGGGGGTAAATCACAGCTGTGGGTCTGCTCTGGAGCAAAGATGACTTACACAGAGTTCTCACAGGACATCTGGTGTCATGGTCCCACCTCCAACCAACACACAGCCCGCCTAACATCATACCTAACATTCCTCAAGAGTCTCCCACAGGCAAAGGATGACACTGAGCCCTTTACAAATTGTTTCTTTCCAAAAAAAAAAAAAGAGGCTTTTCTCTCCCTAATCCACAGAGAAATTGAGGTTTGGTGGCAATCAAGTGACTTGGCCAAAGTAACACAGACTAATTTGATCCAAATTAATCAGATTACTGAGGCTGGGCTCAATAAACTGTTAGATAATTTAAATACCTATATGCCAAAAATAAACCAAAAAACTCAACAAGCTCTTACAACTGGAGATGGCACCTCTCGCAGGAATTTAAGCGTCTGTCACTGCAACAGCCAATGGGTGACAAGTGTCTCAATGATCTCTCAGATCAAAAACAGTTGGGGAACATTCTTAATTATGCATTGATGTGTGCTTTTTTTCTGACTTGGAGGGTAAGGTTTCATCAGCACTTTAAAGATATTTCCGACCTTTGCTGTCTTTCTGCAGTCCCCAACCCCAAAAACTGCCAGCAGTTGCTGGCAGGCTGATAATTTTTCCTATGTGGTAAAGCCTCTCTCTTTCGGACTAATTAGGAAGAAGAGGGGAGTGGAAGATCATCAGAATAGAAGAAAAAATGTTTGTTTTTTTCCTGAGCAATCAGGTGTCTTTCTTTTTATCAAGAAGAACAACAGAAGCCTCGGTAACACAACCTTGCTTTGTAGACATCCTGCTTTAATGAAAACCCAAGAAGGATATGGGTAATTAAGGCATCACTTGGCACGCGCTTCAGTACCTACCAGCACCTGGTTCCCATGAACTTGCTCTGGACAGCCTTTTCCCCTTGAGCAGACCTGGTCCTGCTTTTGCTCTACCTCTGGCACAGGGATCACAAATTCTGAATCAATAAAGCCTGAAGAAGCAGGGTTTTTTTTTTCTGTACCAGATATGCAGATTATAAAGAGGGGTTCCTGTTTCAAGGGCTAAAGAGATCTGGATGCTGCAACTTTGAATTTTTTAATTATTAAAAGAGAGGGGTGGAGGTGTGACAGACAAGTAAGACTGTTGCAGGCACTTACAGAGTGCTGTCTAAAGAAGCCCCACTGGATTCTGAGTGCCCGTGTACACTAGCAAATACTGCGCTATTTACTGTACAACAGAGAATCTTCTCAAAGACAGAACTGGAGCCCCGTCCCTAGTCTCCCCGCACCCTGTGCCACCTACCCCGGTCCCGCAGCTCCTACTGACAGCATCCCGTTTCTCTTCCCAGACCCTCCTCACAAACTCCAAAGAATAAGCTGCTGTCATCGTGAACACAGCACCTGTGTATTGTGAAAGAAGGCTGTTTCATTCTCTTCACCTTCCTGCTGCTTCACCTTGGGAGAAGTGTCCCCATGTCAACACCACACCAAGCACCCAGTGGCCGAAGTCAGTTTTCCACCAGCTTTTGGTGAGGAAAAAGCCGTCAAATGAAAAACTGATTACAGCTGCAACTCCAACAGTCACCCGTTGGGTTTATTTCTTGCTGGAATTATAGCCCCATCTTCTCAACAGTTCACAAGTATCTGTGTGCATCTGGGTCCACTCTATTTATTCCCAGACCAGTTCTGTGATTTTTTTTTTAGCTGTTCCACCTCTCCAGAGCCAACCTAGTCCTTTATCTAATTCTTTCTTTTGATCCAGTGCCTTTATCCTAGACTAAAGCCAGTGTTGGCATTCTCAAACTCTTTTTCCCCAAAGAATCTTTACCCCAAAGAAATTCCATAGCAAACTCCAGTATGTAAAACAGAACTGAGGTAGGCTGCCTGATTAGAGCATAGTGGGGGCTGGGGCCCCACCAAGCCCCACCCTGGAGAACCCTAGGGTGCTGTGGCTCACTGAGCCAGACGGTGTAGATCTCAAAGGGTAGAAACAAATAAACAAGACTTGGGGGAACAGGGGATTTCATGAAAATGAAAGGAGAAACTGAAACTCAACCCATTCTTAATTCTCATTTCATCTCTACAATTACTCTCCATCGCTCATATATTTTCAGCTTAAAGATGAAGAATGGGAAGCCCAGAAAGCTTGAGTAACTTGTTAAAGGTCACAAATTCCAAAATGGCACAACTTTGACTCAAGCCCAAGGACAGACTCTGAAACCGTCACTCTTCACATATGCCGGGCAGCCACCAGTCACAGGCTTTCCAGCTCCTCTGTGTAAAGGTCACGTAAGAGTGGATCCATCAGTCCAATGGGAGGATATTCTAACACGTGGAGGAGAAATGTAGCAAACCTCAAGGCCGAAGCTTTCTTTTAAAGAGTTGTTTCCTTAAGAGGTTACTGAGGGCCTTGATGACAAGAGTGAAACTGACAGTTTCCAGAACCTGTTCAACTGACCGGTTTCTACTCAACACCTACCACATGGCCAAACCCTGGCAGAAAACAGATGAATCAGACAACTTGGAATGCCAGCATCCCCTTCTCCTGCCCACTTTCTGAATCTAGCTAGAGAAAAGGGCCGGGCCAGAGATAGGAGTCAGAACAGACACAGCTTGGGGGCAGGAATACGAGGCAGAATAAAGGAAAGGGAGGGGAACAGAAAGGAGAATTACAGGTGAGCCGTACACGGGTTACTTTACAACTTTGGCCCTTTCAAAGAAACTGCACATGCACTGGTAAGTATTGTACCACCTTATATTTACTGAGAGCTCTTTGACTGAACCTCACATCACCACTGTATTATAGGAAAGGCAGATATAAAACCAAGCTTTACAGCTAAGGAACAAGCGACCTCAGGTGACCTTACCCAAATCACAGAGCTAATTAGTGGGGGAGCCAGGACTAGCACCCAGACCTCGGGCTCCTCGTAAAGTGCTCATCCCAGCACACAGAGGCCCCCACGTGAAGCAGACAGATCCCGCATGGGTTTACCCACAGCTCCTCTGTCTGCTAAAAGCTAACACAGTAAGAAAACAAAGAAACAAAACCCTCTTTTTCCTTCCTTCTCCTTGATCATATTTATCCCACTCCCAACCCACCTTCCTCAACATCCTTACCAAGGAACAATTATCTAAGCCCAGCTATGCTCACTTCTGAAGATCAGCCCTCCTTAGAATTACAACAGAGAATGAAAAAGAACTCAGAGTTGCCAGAAGATGTCTCCGATTGGTCACAGTGACACAAACTTCACAGAATCGGCCACATCCCCAACTCTTCTCCTGTTCAAAATCCAGTCCTTGTAATGACATCTCATCTGGCAGTGGAACCAGCTGAAACGAGGGCTTCCATAAAAATCACTGCTGAGTATCAAGAGAGCAGGGAAGTCTCTTAAATGCCAACCTGATAGGAATCACAGTTTCTCTCCTTCATTACAAGGCTTAGAACTATTGCGTGCTCTCAACTTCCAGCTGAACCCAGGTATTTGTAAATTCCAGAGGATATAAAGCGTTCTTTCTCTATCTGCTCGGTTTGGGCAATTGAGTTACTCACAGAAGCTGTGTCTACCTCGTTAAAGACATCCAGGTTAACAATAAAATGTTCAGTTCCTTATCCAGGTATTTATAAACCTTCTGGAGTCTTTGGAGATGCAGATAACTTGGCTAGGATTTTTAGCTTCGATGAAGTTTTTCTACAACCCGGGACTCTTAGGACCACGAGTCCGACAATTTGGCCGAGCGTGCCACAACCCAGAACCAGCAGGGCGGAGCTCAGGGGACTTTCTCCACACTTCCTGTATCGGCAAAGCAACCTCTGAAACAAAGCCCCCTCTTAATTCCCTACCACGTTTTAGCAAAGCATTTCAACCACCACCTCTGGATTGGGTCCCTCGTAAGATGCAGAACCCTGCTCCAACTCTTAAACCTGGCATTCCAGTAGCACTCACCCCACAACCCACACTCCCCCCTCCCCTACCACCCAACACAGTCCTCATGTTACAGCCACACCTGAATCCTTGCTTCCTGCACATTCACATGGACATAAAAATGTTTCCTGCTTCTATACATCTGCTCTTGCTCTTCTGATGTGTCTGGAACTCCCCTGATGGCCACTCATCCTTTCAAGGAGCCTCTAACACTTAGAAATCTTCGCTCAGACAGAGCTCTTCCAAATGCGTTTAGAAGCTCAGAGCTCTGTTAGTTTTTATCAATATATTAGGTATTGTTTCCTGTAGAAAATTTGTAAAATATAGACTAGCAAGAAGGATTTTAACAACTCACCCCCAGCTTCAACACTCCGAGGTAGTCACTGGATGGCATTAGGGTGCATTATATATTAACCTTGATGTTTTGAGCATAAATGTGTGTGTTAACAAGAGCTGGATCACACAACCTGCTTTACCCACTTAGCCGTAACTCTTGAACATCTTTCCACGTCATTAAATAACTCATGAGGCATTTTATGATTTCCCCCCCAGAAGTCGATGCAGCGTGGTGGAAAATATACTGGGCTCGAAATCAAAAGTGAGTTTCACCCCTTCTGGCCTCTACTCACTAAGTTGGGGTGAGTTATTTAACCTCTGTGTGCCTCATTCTACAAAGGAGAGTAACATTCACCCCAGAGTCTGAATGCTGAAATGAGAGGTTATGTGTGCGTGTCGAGCGTGGACCCTGCCTGAGTGACCCTCAGTAACTATTCATTTCTTTCCGCCTCAGTCATCATGAGCTCTTTTTCCTCCTGTCCCCCACTATTCCCTGTGCCTCCCTGTGGCTCTATCCTACTGGTTCTCAACCTAGAGGAGTTTGTGAAAATGCAGTCTTCCTGCCAGGGCATAAAAAAGACCTTGAGGGTGGAGCTGGCCTGACTGCTCCCACCAGCCTCTGTAGCTCCCAGCACAGGGCTAGTAGCCCCACAGGTGTTCAGTGCACTGGGCCTGGTTTTGCCTGAACCACTGCCATCCTGGGCCTTTCCCTCTTGCATCCCTGGACACGGCGTCTGGGCTTCTTTCGGGGCCTGGCTTGACTTCGTTATGAAAAACAGTCAGTCTGGAGCCTGGCTCTTTGGGGTCCCAACAATGCGTCTGTGCTTGGCATCCTCCCCTCTGAAGCTTCTCTCCTGGGTTTTGCTGCCTCTGCTCCTGGCTCCTAGACCCTTTGATCCTAGAGGATGAACTTGCTAAGTGAGAGGAAGGGCAGCGCCTCCCCTCCGCCCCTCCCTCCACACGGAAACGAACTGCACGCTCCAGCTCGGAGCTGGACCGCGCATGCGCACGGGCTTCTCCAGCCTTACAAGGCTACCCCGGCCACGAAGTTTCTTAGCTGTTGCATTCCTCTCCCCTCCCCCTCCCCAACCCATTTTTATGAAAAAGCACTTTACCGGGGATCTGCACTGCTTGCTAAAGCCACTTTCTGTTTTCTTCTCAACGCGACCCCCAGAAACTGCCTTCCTTACGAGCCGCCTTAGAAAAGCGAAACCAAACCGCTCACATGAATGCACGGAAGATCTGGGGGAAAAATTCATCTGATTTCACCCCAGAATTGAGTCTGATGGGGACTTTCCTGCCGACTCTACTGGGCGAGTAAAATAGGAAAGAAGGCCCAGAAGGCAGTCACGCTGAGCCAGACACCTCCTCCTGCAGGAGAGTGTGCATCATGACAGCCCCCAGTGCGGGATCTGGGCACGGTTCCCTGTTGGGCCACTTCCTCGCGGTGTGACCTCGGGGCAGCTGCTTCGTCTTTCTGATCCCCGGTTTCCTCCTCTGTCAGATAGTGACTGTGCACTGTTTTCTTATGGCTGCCGAAACACATGACCACAAACTTTATGGCTTCAATAACATAAATGTGTTACTTACAGTTCTGGAGGCCAGAAGTCCTCAAATCAAGGTGTAGCCAGGCTGGGTTCCTTCTGGAGGTTTAAGGGAGAATTTGTTTTCTTCCCTTTCCCAGCTTCTAAGAAGCCACCGGCAGCGTGGGGCTTGCGGCCCCTCCTTCCATCTTCAAAGCCAAAAGTGTAGCATCTTCAAACTTCTCTCCCTCCCTCCCTCTTGTGAGCGCAAACACGCTGGCTCTCTCCTCACCCTTCTCTGCTTCCAACATCAATCTCTTCCTCTAACTCTGACCCTCCCACCTCCCGCATATAAGGTCCTCGTGCTCACAACGGCCCCACCTACATCACCTAGGAGAGGTCTCCCATCAAGGCCCTAAGTTTATCACATCTGCGAAGTAACCTATTCGCAGGTTCCAGGGATTAGGGTGGGGCCATCATTAGGGAGTCACTATTGTACCTCCCACCCCTACCTCACAGGATCATGAAAATGTAAGAGAATGCTCATCTAGCCCTCCGCACACTCCCTGCCAGCAGCCAGCACACTCTTTCAGGGCAGAAAGCTTTGCCCATGTCCTCCCAGCCCTCCACCCATGGATGGACACACCGGAATGTGGACCATGACGCCCAGGTCATTCTTCAAGGAGCAGGTGAGTCCAATGAGATGGATAAATGCCTCTCAACTGGGAGCAGGCATCACAACCACCTGGAGAGCCTGAGCTGCTAGGGCTTGACTAGCACACCCACCGGGGGGATGGGGCCTCCAGCAGGTGGCATCGATTGGAAGCCCTGGCTCTGTAACATCTTCAGAAGAGAGGCCTGGGTCACTGGTCCTCCCAGTCCCTGCAGCTCGGCCAAGAGATGAAATACAACGTTAAGACACCAGACATCCCCTTTGGGAATGAGGCAGCGGTGGGGAGGGGCGATTCCTTTAAAAGGGGGAAGGTTCTGGGGGCCACTGATCCTCAACGCCTCGCCCACAGCTCAAAGTCACGAGCTTACCCGGGTTCAAGGAATTCAGGAGCCAAGCTCTCCAGTGTGCTCAGTGGTGGTATTTAGATATGACCCTCCAGGCTGAAGGTCATGAATATTAGCATATTTTGGAATAGCCGTTGATGAAGATTTTTTTTACGCTTTGCTCAGGGGACCAGTTGCAATGAGGAGTATTTTATGAGAACAATACATATCGTACACATCTGAATATATTTCCATGAGAAAATAAGGATGAAGGAAACAAAAAGATGGTATACTGTTCTTACAGGGCAGATGAATATTTAATATGCTAGGGCTTATCTTTAAGAGGGAAAAAAAAAAACCTTTGCAATTTGACATGTTTCCTACAATAGCAATCCGCATACAGAACGACAAACACTACAGCCACCCATATAAATATACATGTATTTCATTATTCCCTTATTATAGTGGCACAAAGACCAGCTGCTACATGAAGTATCATGAAAATATAAATTACGGGTTATAAATAGCATATGTGAAGCATGAGGCCATCCCAGACTGGCTGGTTTAACATAGGCTGCTGAGAACAAGCCTGAGGAACTGACAGGACGGGCAGGGAAACTCGGGCAGGATGTGCAGATCTCAGGAGAGCAGCCAACAGAAGCTGCAAGAGGGCTCTCAAAAGAGACTTCGAGGGGGATGAAGTGGAGCTCTCCGGGGCCCGGAGGAACAATTCCACTTTCAGCTGACCCTTGCCACCCCAAGAGGGACCAATTCACAGACTGCTTATCACCACTATTTTTAACTTCCTGGCAGTCTAACCCGGTGCAATGGGAAAATCGCCCAAAGTAAATACACACTCTCCCTTGATTCTTCCCTGGCAAGTCATTTTCTATTATTTTCCGTTAGAACCGTTTCCAGGATAAATCACGCTCCAGAGGCAGAGCTTAAGTGTGAGGGACCTGTAAGGAGCATCCATCCTCGACCGAGGAGCTAAGAAAAGGCCTGTCTTTGCTCTCCACTCTAGAGGCTGTGTCCAAACAAGCCCTTGGAGAAGCTTTCCAGGCTTTTCACCTTTGAGGTTCCTTTGATATATTTTATTTCCCCTGAGTTCTGCTACCAAGCAAATTATACATAGTCATATATAATTATTTTTCCATGAGACGGCTTAATGCCAGTAACATTTTTTGAGCATTTCCTTTACGTCAGGCCAGGACATGCATTCTCTCGTGGACTCCTCTCCACAGCTCTACCAGCTGAGTGCTAACCATCCCTGTTTTACCCACGGGAATTATGATCACCCAGGTGAAGTAACTTGCTTGAGATCTTGCAGCTGGAAGGCAGGGGAACGTGTCTAAAACTCAGATCTGTCTCCAAAATGCATGCTTTTAACCACTGCATGGGGCTGCCTTCCCTTACCCAAGTTGCCACACTATGTTCGTACAGTTCCACGAATATATGTATGTGTATGCACCACTGGGACATTGTGCTGTACACCGGAAATTGACACATTGTAACTGAGTATACTTCAATTTAAAAAAAGTACAGTTCCAGACCCAAGAAAGGACTGAACTAGCTACAAACTTAGGAAGGATAAGTGCATAGCATGCATTAGCTTTTACGAAACACCTAACATAGCTTGAAGAGCCCCATTAAGGTCTTCATGGACACTTAGCTCCCCCTGGAACCCCGCATTGGGAACCCCTGATCTAGAACCACCTGAATATCATTTGCAATGCGAATCTTCTAGGTCTGCATTAAAATAGCTAGTTAAAAATACTATCTCACGCTCTGGGATCTGAGGTCAAAGTCTGAACTTTGAATGACATGCAAGGCTCTTCTTAAACTGGCCCTGATTATCTTTCCAAATCCACCTTTCATAACTGTGTTATGCACAGAGTCTGGATGAAGAGGTGAGAGGCCTGTGACTCTGTAGCAAGCTTCCCAGGAGAGCTTCATAGGCAGGTTAAGACTGGGCAACATTTCCATCCGGATTGTGACTATGCACAGACATGGTAACTCTAATCTCTGAGGGCAGCTCACCGTGTAATTAGGCACATTACCTATTCCCTGCTTTGGGCTTTGCTCAGGACCATTCCCCAGCCCGAAATGCATGTCTCACCCTCTCCTCCCAGGCCCAGCTCACAGGCCTCTTCTGGGACCCTTGCCTGCCGCCTCCTGTTAGAATCTGCCACGTCCTGCGCACCACCCCACCACCACCCTACCACCATCACCCTGCACACATTCTGTCTTCTATCATGGGGAGCTGTCCCCTAGTCTGACCCAGGTGACACTAAGCTCTGTAAGCACAGGACTGGTTCTCACTAACCTTCTTTGCTCTTACATGGGCCATAGAAGGTTCTTAATAAGGATTAGCAGGTCTAATTTGCCACTGGAGACCAGGAGTAGCTACTGTACTAGAAGCAGACGTCTCCCCTTGCTAGCAGGAAGCAGGAAGGGGACGGACGTGAAGGGAGAGGGGCTCATGTAAGAATTAAACGGAGAGGAAAAATAACGATGGTTCATTTATCCCTTAAGAATGTGATCCCCAATGAATAATGCACAATGGTTCTCAGAACTGAACAGGTATTTCACTGTGATTAAAACTTCCTGTAATAAACTCTGACACAGAGTTTTAATGTTTGCGTTTGTCATCATTATCAACCACCTCAATCACCCCCAAAACAGAGCAAATGTCCCCCGAGCCGGGAAGCCTCAGCCACCCAGTGCCACATTTTCACTTGGCACTTGTTCCCTGGGGGAACAGGATTTACTCATGCTCATTGAGCACCCACTGTGTCGCAGGAACGGAAGCCTCTATTTATATGCGTAATATCTAATCCGCACAACAGCCCTCTGAGGTATTATGATCACCACTTTCTAGGTGAGAAAACTGAACTCAGGAGGTACAATAACTCGCCCACAGCTGCACAGTTAGCAACGCTGGAGGGCGAACGCAAATCTGCCTGACTGCAAAGCCCATGCTCTTAACTGCTCTGCTAATTTTTAGGTAAGAAGATCCTTGTGATTTTCCAGAGTGACATGACATCAAAATACCAGTGGAAGAAGGAAGGCTCTGGGTCCATGCTGTAGCTGGCTGGAAGACACCCAGAAGACACAGCTTCATCACGGGAGCTCACCTGCCAGGAGCACAGAGCTCCCCGGCAAAGGTTCGAGACTGCCTGGGGGCATTCCTAACTAAAGCCACCACACAGGCCGTGCCCTCAGTCCAGGGAACCCTGGGCTCATTGCCAGCACCACCTCCCACAGAACACCAGGGAGACTCTGGACACCCCCAGTTCCATTTTCTCATTGTGAAGATGGGGAAACTGAGGCCCAGAGAAGTTGTGCCTGCCCTAGTGACATGGCTAATAAGCTCCCAAGCTGAGACTCAAACCCGTTTCTTACTGTGAGGCAGACTTGTCTTTTTCCCTTAATTTTTTTTTAATCACTAAAAAAATTAAGATCATTGCAGCAGTAAAACGGGAAGAGTTGATATAAAGGAAAAGTGTCTTCCTGTCTCACTTTAAGCCCAGGATCGTGCCTTCCAGAGATCACCAGTGTCCACGGCTTGGTGTATACAAGTCATACACTGTCACACTGTTTCCATCACTCACACACACACACACACACACACCCATATTCATTTCTGAAACTTGTATCATTTAACATATATACATATATTGCCAGGTCAGCGAGATCTAGCTGTCCCTCACTCAGGGCTGCACAGCCAGGAGGGGCCCAGCGCGTTCAAACAGCCTCTTACTGACGGACAGTCTGATGGTGGGGTGCGCCTCTGCGGGTCATGTGACTGCAGTAGTGAGTCCTGCCAATATTTGGAGGCGGGGGGGGGTCTATAACTCATTTAGTTTCAGATGGATCGAAAATGGAGTGACGAGAGGTTCCACTTCCTGGCCCATCGGATGGCCAGCCCTTTCAGTAAACCAGTCTACGGGAATAAGATGTGTTTACTGACTGTTTAAAACCTGCTTCCTAAGCGGCTTGAACTTGGATGCACCAATGTTTCTTCACCTGCAAAATGAGAAAAGAGTAGTGCTTACCTTACAGAGCTGTGCAGTTCAAAATTAAATGAGGTAATACGCATAAAGTACCCAACACCATGCCTGGCACACAATAAGCAATTAACCAAAGTGGCTGCCGCTCTGATGGTTGTTAACTCTGGCGGGCATTCAGACATGATCAAAAGGACAGAGGATTCGGATATAAATGTCCGCGCTTTCTATGTCTTCAACTCTTATTAACATAATACACCGTATCTGTTCCCATAGATGGGGGATGGGGGTGAAAAAAAAGGGAACTGAGTGGGTCAGCTTCAGATGGATGTTGGGGTTGAAGATTTCAAAGACACTGAAGAGATGAGCCCCACACAGCCATTCAGTGTATGCAACAGGCCTTCCGTGAAATGACAGAAGGAGCTCTGATGTCTACGTCTAGAACATTCAGCACCCATGAATAGCGCTACCTCTAGCAGAAGGGAGGAGGCTCTGCCGCTCCTGGCTAAGGTTAGAGAATCCAAGCAAATACGGGGGGCTGCGGGGAAAATGCAATCAGGAAAGCAGGTGAGCGGGGACTGGTGTTTCCAGAAATCTGTTTTGAAAAATACGGGCTTGGGTTTTTCACCCTCGACATTTTCCATCTTTGAATATGTTTGTAATCTGTGTGGTCTGCACACTCCAGACTTTGTTCTGAAAGGGGAACTATATAAATCACTGCATGATTGCTACAAATAATTGAACCAAAGACTCATTTGTGGTTGCACACATGTTCACAACCATATGAAAAACTGCTGTCAGCGCCAGGGCTGTGTTTCCATCACATCACTGCTTTTACAATTTTTTTTTTTTGACATTTCTTTTCTTTTCTTTTTTTTAAGTCTGGGCATTTTATTTATTTATTTATTTATTTATTTATTTATTTATTTATTTATTTAAATGGCGGTACTGGGGATTGAACCCAGGACCTCATGCATGCTGAGCATGCGCTCTACCACTGAGCTATACCCTCCCCCTGCCTTTACAATTTAATGGACCTCTGAATGTTGCAAATCTGAGGGGCAAAGCATAAAGAAAAAAAAAACCGTTAAAGCAATAACAAGGAAGAAAGGAGAAAGTGAAGAAAAAAGGAAAAGGAGTGAAGGAACAAGGGAGGGAAAAATATCTTCCTTCCATTTTTTAAAAATTCTTAGCCCTAAGAAAAACTTCCAAGCACTCCACTGGAAAGTGTGTTAGAATATTCTGATTCTCTGTTAATGGTATTAAAAAAAAAAAAAAAAAAGCAATGGACCTAATGTGTGTTTTTCAAAATCCTTTGATTCTAAATCCATTCAACTAAAAATCTGGGTTATTACTTCAAAAGCTAGATACATCCTGACTTTCCTAAAGTGACGCGAAACATTCAATCCCAGGCCAAGAAAAATCCCAAACCAACCAACAGAATTCAAGGAAAATTGAATACAGAAGCTTTCAACTTGAATTATTCAGGTCCAAGGAAATTAAGTCTTTCATCTTTTCTCCCTAGTTAACTTTTAAAACATTTTAAATACCCTGCCCCAAATATTTCAAAGTGCAATCCAGAAAGTGATCAAATTCCATCTTATGAGTTGAAGAGTACAGAAAATATACCAACTTTTATCTGGAATACGCATACCCTTTTCTTTCACAGGGTTTGAAAAATACTGATAAGTACTGTGTCTATTAAAATGCTTCCCAAGTCGTATTGGAAAACTTTTTAATGTTTTGATTAATTTAACTCTAAAAGAAACCATCACCCCAAAATGCTTCCTTACAGATAAACGATAATCTCTAGGAAGAAACTACAAATGATGATTTCCCCTTTTACCAACACACACACACACAACAAAACAAGAAAAAATGGTTTATGAATTCGTTTACATGGAAAACAAGCCCACATGTAACTGACAAACAGCAAACTGCCAAGAGACATCTGAATCACAGAAACATCACATCATATGGCACCATCCTTGAATAGCTAACTGTATAGAAGACATATGACTTTGGAAATATCTTCTAATGGGATGAAGACATTTCATACATCTGACCTATTTTTTAATGTTTTTCCATGACCCACCCTCATCCATATACCTTGACACACACACACAAAACCCCTAAATGTATGAGGTCTCTTTTCTTACATAGACCTAAACCTTGAGAAACACAATCTCCTGAAATACCCATGGACTCATCTTTCGGAGTGTAGCATAGACTGGGGGCCACCAGCATACGGGCTGCCTCCTCGGGTTCCTTTCCAGCCATCTCCAGTGTTTCAGCATCTCCACTCTAGGGAGAGTTAAGGGCATCACTGTGCACTGCAGTTCCCACAAGTACAATCCGTGGACCCCTGTGGGTCCGTCCCCAAGACTCCTTCAAGGAAACCCATGAGGTCAAAACTATTTTCATAACAATACTGTTCACAGGCTACAATGACATAAGGTGTGGCAATAGACTGAACGTAGAGGCACAGCTGAGAATCCAGCTGTCTCTTATTAAGTCAAATATAAAAGAGATTATTTACAAAAAATTAAAAAGCATGCCATTTTTGTTTGGGGTTTGGAAAATAGTTTTTTTATTTCATTATAATGTATTACTTATGCTAGGATGCAATGGATTTGTTATTATTTTAACATAAATATGTTTTTTTAAAACTTTCTCCATTTTCAATTCTTATATGGCAAATATTAATGAATATAATTCCCACAAAGGCTCCTGAAGGTCCTCAGTAATTTTTCTATATATATTCTTTTTCAGATCTTTTCCATTATACCTTATTACAAAATATTGAATATAGTTCATCATGCTATGCAACAGGACCTTGTTGTGTATCTATTTTATATATAGTAGTGTGTATCTGTTAATCTTAAATTCCTAATTTATCCCTCCCCCACATTTCCCCTTTAGTAACCATAAATTTGTTTCTCAAGTCTGTGAGTCTGCTTCTGTTTTATAAATAAGTTCATTTGTAACTTTTTTTTTTAGATTCCACATGTAAGGGATGTCATATGATATCTGGCTTGCTCTGTCTGACCTGCTTCACTTAGTATGATAATCTCTAGGTCCATCCATGTAGTTGCAAATGGCATTGTTTCACTCTTTTTTATGGCTGAGTAATATTCCAGTGTGTGTGTGTGTGTGTGTGTGTGTGTGTGTGTGTGTGTGCACGTATTCCATATTTTCTTTATCCAGCCATCTGTCAGTGGACACTTAGGTTGCTTCCATGTCTTAGCTACTGTAAAGTGCTGCTATGAATACTGGGGTGCGTGTATCTTTCTGAATTAGAGTTTTTGTCTTTGCCGGATATATACCCAGAAGTGGGATTGTGGGTCATAGGGTAACTCTATTTTTAGTTTTTAAAGGAACCTCCATACTGTTCTTCATGGTGGCTGCACCAATTTACGTTCCCACTAACACTGTAGGAGGGTTCCTTTGTCTCCACATCCTCTTCAACACCTGTTATTTCCTGCCTTTTGGATAATGGCAGTTCTGACACATGTGAGGAGGTATCTCATTGTAGTTTTGATTTGCATTTCTCTAATAATTAGTGATGCTGAGCATCTTTTCATGTGCCTATTGGCCATCTGTATGTCTTCCTTGGAGAAATGTCTAGGTCTTCTGCCCATTTTTAAATTGGATTATTTGGTTTTGTTTTTTTTTTTATATTGAGATGTAGGAGTTATTTGTATATTTTGGAAATTAAGCCCCCGTCAATTGCATCACTTGCAAGTATTTTCTCCCATTCTGTAGGTTGTCTTTTTGTTTTACTTTCAAAAATCTTTAAAAGTGTAAAGGGGTCCTGAAACCAAAAAGTCTGACAACCAGTGATTTATTAGCACCACTCCTGGCTCACAGCAAATGCTCAATTCATGCACGTGTGGCGAACTGACTGACTAAAGGGCGTTAAGGATGATTTTTAAATGTGCAAGAGACTCCAGAGTTCGACATGTGGATATGGCCGGTAAAGACCCTGGGATGACGATCTTCAGGTCCTCTTCATCTGCTTACAGCGTGACTTTTTAAAAAGATGGGAAGCACACAAAAGTACAGAGCAACAATTATGGCATTAAAGATGCAGGTAAGTGTGGCTTAAGACAAGTAACAGTAAAGAGAAGTGTGGTAGGTATTGGTGGAAATGGGTTCCGTTTATCAGCTGACTTCCTTTATCCATCCTATCACCACTAATTTCTCAATTCAGAGAAACAATATCTTCTATGAATTCATACACTATGTCCTTCCAGAGGGGTTTATGAGGATTCACAGGCTAATTAAACTGTAACATTCTGCGTGACTCAAGTACTCAGAACCCCACAAAGCCATCGGGTCATCCGTGTAGACCAATGAGCTAACTTTCTCGGGTTCCAAAACCAAAGTGTTCATGTGCTTCTCCTAATTTTTCTTCCTGGAAATGTCTTCTTTGTATCGTAAAGTCCACTTTGGACAGTACCTCCTCCAAAAAGCTTTCCTTGAATTCTTCTTTCCCAGAAAAGGTTAAAAACTCCTTCCTGTGACCAACCTCTAGACCTTGTGTGTATGTCTGTGGCAGCATGGAGCACATGCTATTGAAATTCTTTATTTCACTGTCTCCCTTGGTAGGCACGAGCCATCGAAGACAGAGTCCCTGCATGGGCTACCCTTATGTTCCAGGACCTATCAGTGCCAAAACATTGCAGACACTTTAAAAACTCATAAAAACTCTAGTCAGTCACCTTACAGATGCATAGGTCAATTACCAGAAGCAAGCACAATACAGAAGAACAATAAGGAAGTTACTACTTGAAATTCTACTTGTCCCCAGCCTGGCTAGAAACACAGCATGTGTGTGTCAGTGATGGAGAGTTGGTCTTGCCGTGTCTGAGAACGAAGAGCAGCCCACTTAGAGCCCTCTTCTAAAAACCTCCTCCTGGAAGAAGCTTTAGCTCTTTTCATCGTTCTGAAAGGACACAGATTGCAAACGGTATACGGGCAAGAGCTGCAAATGATAAATCAAACCAAGGTAAAAACGCACAAGGCAAAAAGCAGCACTAAAGTGACAGACAGTCAATTAGCAGAAAAGGACTGGAGAAAGGGGGAAATTGAACTATCGGGAATGCTTATGTGACATCAAAGGAGGCTGGAAAGTCATGCCCTAAAATCACTCCGACTTTGTTGCACCTTTTAAGAGACATGCCCACCAGCAAAGAACACATGTTTTCATTAGCGCAGCAAAGGAAGCGTTTGTATGCCTAGGGTCAGCTTTGGCAAAGAAAGGGGTAAAGTAGGTCGTTCCGTGTTTAGCTTTAAGAATGTAGCCGGATGGTAAGAATTAAGATGTTGCCCAGAATCTAGTATGGAAGAGATGTCTGCGTGCCTCCAAAATGAGAGGGTAACACCAGTAGCACTTGAGTGGGAATGTGAGACTGGTAACTAAAAGCCATCCAATCTCAGGAAAAGCTACACAGAGTAAAGGTCTTGAAGCATAAAGAACTTGTCCATCCTCCCAACCATCCAACACAATGGGATGTGCATCCTTTTGTTAGACTTTGAAAACAGCAATTTATTGCTCATTCATTAGTCTGAGTTCAAACCACCCTTATCGGATGTCTCAATTATCAGAGACCCCAAGGTCACCTAACCCCCAGACACTCTCCATATCTGTTTTCTTTACTCTGCTATACCTCAGTTTTCCTCATTAGAGTTGGAGTCCTAGCCCAGGGGAGATCTCACTGCAGAACCACAGAATGTTACAGCTGAAAGCCACCCCAGGAACGGACTCATCTCACCCTCTTAGGAAAGCTGAGGCCCAGAGAACTCAGTTTCCTTACCTGGGGTCACACGTCTAAGGACTGTCAGAAACGGACAGGGCCTCAGGTCTCCCTTCCTGCAACATAGCACCGTTTCCATCACCCCAAAGCAAAGAGGTATAGATACTCATTTGGAAATGTGCATTTGGACAAACCGCTAACCCTGAGCACCCTTTCCTCCCTCCATAAATAAAGGCAATGCTTTCCACCTGCCACTGCTTCCCGGGGATCACCCAGAGCGTGTGTGTTTATCCCCTGGAGCCGACTGCGTGAAGACAGAAGACAGACTGTCACCACGAGGCCGCATGGCCGATGCCACAAGGAGGCAGCGACAGGGGGCCAAGGCGCAGGCTTGAAGGGCTGCCCGAACTTCTGGGTGTTGCAGGAGACCTGGGATGCTCGCCCTGCCCGCCCAGCCCCAGACTGCCTCCCCACAGCACTTGTGGGTTTCAAAGGGGAAACGAGTGACTTCATAGTGAAGTCTGGCAGACACCACCTTCCCTAGGGGATGGAGGTGATCAGTGTCTCCCCCCAAAATGGGAGAAAGTGAGGTCTTGTTCCCCTGGTCTGATGTGCGGGAAAGGCACTGCACCACTGTGGCCTCCCCCAGCATCCCTTGCCTCTATATAACCATGGGAAACACCCGATCACCCAAGCTTGGGGACATTCTAGAAGGCACCTCTGAATAGTACTCTTCACAAGGGTCAAGATGCTGAAAACCAAGGAACTGTCCTTGTTGGAGGAGACTAAGCAGACAGGACAACTAAACGCAGTGTGGGATCCTGGATTGATTTCTGGAACAGAAGAGGGACACTGGTGGAAAGACAGGTGAAATCCAGACGTCTGTGGCTTAGATGGTGGCACTGAGCCAATGTTCATTTCTTAGTTTTGATGTACCACAGCGATGCTGTGGGGGACGCTAACTTTGGGTGGGCTGGCTGAAGAGCGGGCAGGATCTCTTCCTACTACCTTCATAATAGTTCTGCAAGTCTAAAATTACTTCAAGTTTAAAAAAAAAATTTTTTTTTAAGTGGCTTACTGTGAGTAGGAGACAGCTAAAGACTTCCCAGTCTCTCCTTCTCAACCCTCGTCAGAATCGATCACTTTTCCCTCTGAGTTAAAAAGTCAGCTATGTGAATGAGGGAGCTACATTCAGTAGCCTCGCTCTCCCCTGTTCACACCTTCCTCCCTGCTATCACATCAGACACACATGCCTTGTCTCAAGCGGTCCATCCTTGGGATTCACAGAGAAAGGAAGGGTTCCCAGCACTCCTACACCCCTCTGCCTGACACAGGGACCTTCTCCTCACCTGGGGCTCTGAGTCACGTCCCCAGAACTCACAAACACACCTCCGAGCAGCTGAGGTTAGAATGCACCTGCTATCCCGGGTAAGTTATATCCGTTCTGCTGCACTTTGTGACTGTGCACATCTTCCCCATTCCATGAGTTCAAACGTACGAGCCGCGTTTACAACCACATCTCTTTCTTCACAGTGTCTGACACAGCCCACTGCCCTCATCCACTAAACACGAAGCAAATGCTATTCGAAAACCCCTGTGCTCTTTGATTAGACTGCCTTTTACCTCCTTCTCAGTCTGGAAACATGTACAGTCTTCCTCCAAAACTTCGTGTGTTGCATCACCTCCTCCAGGAAGTCTCCCCTGGTCATCCCTCAGCCCTCCCCTTAGAGGAACCCCTTTTTGCAGAATTAATCACTTCCTGCTCTGCAGTACTTAGGAACTAGTGTAGGATTCTGCTTTAGTACTTGTAACAATCTATGTTAATTACCTATTTGCACACGCATCTTCCCAACTCAAGGAGCTCCTTGAGAGCAGTAACTTGGCTTTACTCTTCGTGTACCCTTAACCCCTGGCACAGTACTTGGCATGTGATACAAAACTGTTTGCTGAATCGCAGCATGACTGTTATTCCCATTCTCTGGCTCCTCCTGCCCAGGAATTTACTCAGGTGGCAGATACGCAGGCATTCAAATGTCCCCCAGAGCAAGGGGGCAGAGGCTGCAAAGACATTCTGAGGGTCTTTTTGGCTGTTGCAGCAAACGGGCAGGTGGGAGGCCTCGGCCCGTGGATGAAACAGGAAGTGGTTATGTGCTGACACGAGTCTCGCCAAGCCTCTGCAGCAAACTCTGTGCTACTTAGCTTCCAGACCTGTTGATCCAAACTTTTCTTATTTCCCTGTGAGCGTTCATGCTCAGTAAGAGGGACAGGAAATAGATCTAGGCAACCAGACCAGAAGGATGTCCAGTGATGCCAGGGTCATTCTAGTATAAAGAGGAAGTGAAATCTGCCCAGAATGTTCTCATCAGGAACTTCATCTCAGCCAACCCAGTACAGAGTGAGCAGTCTTCCTCTGTTTCTCCTCTCGGCAATGCCTTCTAACGGTTCCTGAATTTGGGGCCAGCTGCAGGGCATCTCAGTGGCCCCTCAAGCTAGAAACCTTCCATTCTTCATTGATGTCTCTCTCCCTCAGCCCTCAGGACCAAGTGAAAATGTCACATTATTGATCAAACCCTGAAATAACCTAAACTGACACTCCCCTCCATCCCGCAGCAGGACGGGAATCTCAGCCCACTACCACCCGCCTATCCTGGGATGCTCCACTCTCTTTCTCGAAGCGACAAGCTCCTATACATCCTCCACTGCCCAGCTCTAAACTGCACCGGTTAACCTTCCCCCCAGGGAAAACACAAGCACACTGCACGCTCTCTCTGTGGCTGGCCCCTACTACACTGTGGGGAATTGCACATCCATAAATTGTCTACAAAGCACAATTTGTCTGTTGCATTTAATTCCTTCACTCATCACTGAAGTTTCCATGTGCATGTGTGTTGTGTCTAGACTGTAAGCTCCTCCCTCCCGCATATCTCCAAGCACAGCATTCTGCATACGTGGGTCATTTAAAAAGATGTGCTGGTAGGCGGCCGAGAGACCCTCCTGGACCAGGAGATGAAAGCATTGAGATTACACCTGTGGTTCGCAGCCCCTGTGTGCATCAGAAGCAGCCGGAAAGCTTGTTAAAGGTGCAAATGCTTCAGCAGGGCTCCTGGAGATTCTGACTGGACAAGGTTCTAGACACCTGTATTTTCCAGTGGGTCCCCACTCCTGCTAGTGAACTGTGCTGCCCCCCCAAACACGGGAGCCGTTGCTTCCCACTGCAGGTTTGATGAGCTCTGTTCCCCTGCTGGCCCTTCAAACTCCCTCCCTCTGGGGTCAGAGGTCAGAGGTGACGTCAGAAGGAGCCACTAAAGAAAAGAAAGTTGAGGGGCCCTGTGCAGGCTTCCCCCAGGAACCAGCCTCCCCTCTCAGAGGCACCCAGATGTGATGGTATCTCGAGAGCACACAGACTACTTATCTGCTCTCTCCGAAATGCCAGCGAGTTTGAAAGGCACTTTGTCCAATTAGAAGTGTGGAGAAATATTCATCCTGCCCATGACAGAGATGAAGTGCTTCTTTCAAAAGCGGCGGTGGCAGCCTGCCAGGTTGAAGAAGTCCAACTCTTCCACACCCAGCCAGCAGTTATTAATTAGTTTTATTAGTGGCAGGTCTTTAATGCAGAATGACAGAGGGAGGGAGCGCAGGTCCCCGTCACGACAAAAATACAAATTGTCCGGATTTAGGTTGTGCTGCTCCCCGACATGCGCAGGCGGCCGGCCAGGCCCGAGTGGGGAACGGAGGACACGGCCAAGTGCCTTTCTGCAGAGTCCCAGACTATTAATGGTATGACCAGGAGACTCGGATCCTTACCTCAGGTAGCTCTCTAGGGGCAAATCCACTGAGCTTAATGATCAGGGAGAGTGGGGGCATCTGAGGGGAGAACCCAGGGCAGGAGGAGGGGACACGGCGGGGACCCCACCCTGTTCCCCAGGCCCCGGCAAGAAACGAGCATTTCCAGAGAACAGTGCGGGACTACTTTGCAGAGAATGAGTCTTACACTGTCAACCTGTTTTTTATGACCATTAATCACATTTGTATTTATAAGCACTAAGACAGGATAATCAAATCTCATGCTTCAAAGCATATGTTTATCACCACAGGCATAAAAAGGAAGGAAAAAAAAAAGTTTACAAGCCTGCGCTGTTGGCAAGAGCTGCTGTTTATCTGGTCGCTTCCCCAGAAGCCCCCTGGGGGGCTCCGGGGAACATTCTGTGAGGGGGAAGACAGGACTGCCCCCATGTCTCGCTTTGTCAGTGTTTTGACTCCTCTCTGTGCTGGTGCTAAGGCAAGAATTTAAAGGCAGGCCCCCAACCTCCTCTCCTGTGAAGCTCACCTGATACAGCCCTCAGCTCTTTGCCTCAGGGCTGCCCAGACCTTCCTCCTTCGCTCCAGGAGAGGCAGGCTCCTGACAGGCCCTGGTGGGTGCCCTTTTCCCCAGCACCTTTATTCTGAGCAGCCTGGACCTCCCCTGTGGGACCCTCAACTGCCCTATAACCCAACCCCAAGCTGCCTGTGCTCTGAGGAGGCTCTCCCACACCACCCACCGTAGCAGCCTTCCTCCAGGCCAGACCAGAGAAGGGAGAACCTTCTCTGCCAAGGGCCAGTTAGTAAATATTTGTTTCTGCAGGCCCTACAGTGTCTGTGGCAACGCTTAGCTCTGCCCTTGGAGTTGGAAAGCACATGTAGACAATATAGAGATAAATGGGCATGGCTGTGCGCCAAGAAAACCTTGTCCCTCAAGTGGGCAGGGCGTGGGCCGGGCTCGGCCTGTGGGTTGTAATTGGCTGACTCCTACTTTAGAACATCAGTAACCGATCCAGGGACCCAGGCACTGGTCAGTTCTGCAAACTGGATGGAATATTTAAAAAATTCTGACAGAAACGTTGCATTTGCGTTTGCAGTAACAGCACAGGGGAACCCAGATCTCCTGGCTGAAACTGTTACCAGCTGCTTAACTTTGACAATACATGCCTCCCATTGTCTGAATGAGAAAAATTGGGAAATGATCATTAAATACAGTTAGGTGATCAGTATCTTTCCAAACATGAGGCCCAACTATTGTGTTCATTTCAAGGAGTTCATGAACTTACTTAGGCAAAGAGCCTTCACTATTGACTGTTTAGATAACATATTTTGTGTATTTGTACTGCTGTCTTTTGAATGTACACGATTGTGGCTAATACAACTTTAATTCATTAAAACGTGTTATTGACATTAAAAAAAAAATGAGGTTCATGGTGGGCAGGTAACAAAATTGGCCCTACTGTTTCATATGCTAACAGAGAGTCTCAAAAGCATCTAAGGCCCCATGTTTCTGTAGGAGATTCCTTCAAGCAGCTCAAAACACTTTCAGTGAAGGACACCGTCTCCTAACATGTGAGTAACACAAGTCAGTGTGAAAAAACCTCACCACCATGGTCAGCATTAACAAGAAATATCTGGGGTACTCACTGACAAAGGGAACGTTTTGTAAGCCTGTCGGAACCAAACACACCACCAGCCCAGTCCCAGACTTTCTAGAACTGAATGAAAAATGAAAAAACACACAGCACTAGGGGGAAAACACAAGAGTAAGGAGACCCTTCCGCTCTTGAAGATCGCTGGGTGATGAGGAGAAAAGCCACACCTTTGTCATCTTTGACTCCTCAGCGTTAGCACAGTACTTAAATGCCTCTTGAATGAATGAGTTTTTACCTCCAGGCTTGATGTGATAAAAGATTCAGAACTAAATCTGAGATGATCTTTGCCTTCCTAGGGTTAATGGTCTGATAACGGACAAGTAAAAGGAAGGGGACATAAATAATACACGGCGTCTATACGCAGGCACTGGATTTGCAGGTTCCCACTCAGCATCCTGGCGCTCTTGTTTGGAAAGGACCTACTCTAGCCTTCTTACCTAGTTCCCCAGCTCGCAGCACATCTCTAGCAGGTGATTTAAAGGATGGCAGGAGAAGGAGCCATCCGAGGCTAGAGCCATATCAAGATCCCAGCCAGAAGGAGAGCTACAGCCTAAAAGGGACCCCAGATGCTAAAGATAGAACTGATATCTGTAATTATCACAGAATGTTTGCAATGAAAAAAGAAAAAGAAAACACTGCAAAAATATACATATTCATCAGCAGGGATGAATAAATTAACATGTGTCTATACTATGGGAAATTTTGCAATTCTTAATAAAATGCATAAATTAGATTTATATATATTGACTCGATACCTTTGAAGTTTATCTGTTCCTCACTGCAAAAGCCGACTGAAGCAAATTCTCATGCATATCAATAAAAATTACCTTCTCCATCAATTAGTAATTGGTCTAGAAAGAAAAAAAAAAAATCAGTGTGTCCTGCTTTAACGTCATCAGTGTGCTCGGACCTAAAACTAGGAAACACACACACAAAAGCTGTAACTCATCATTTTACAAATGGTGACCATTGACAAAAGGGACTCCAATGGGTTCCCTAAAATTGAGTATTTCATAGGGTGCTTGGAAACCATGATAGCTCGTGAAAACTAAACTGACTGAACTTTACAGTAGAGACATTTTCTGCGTAAGGTGAGGTCCACCTTTAAAAATCAGAAGATGCTTTTGCTAAAAAATAAAGCCAGGAAAGAGAGGTTACATAAAGAATTCAAAGAATCTATACAGCACCCAACGGGTATATTAAAGAATGTTTGCACATATGTATGTGTAATTATGTATAATTTCATGTGTCACTCATATAAAGCATACTTTTGTTTGTCTATAAGGATCCTATTTTCCTCCTGGCTTCCTTTAAAAAAACAAACACCTGATTGATCTTCAATAGCTCATAATAGCGTAGTTTTCAGATCCTTAGCTTTTCAGCTGAGAAATTAATGGTCTATAAACAAAGACTAAACGCATCAGGGGGATACCCTGTATATTTGGATTTCCATTTGGGAAGCGGTGCTGCATAGCGGAAAGAACATAATCTTTAGAGCCGAAGAGACCTTTGCTGAAATGCTGGCTCCACTGCAGGGGCTTTGGGCACAGCTCTGAACCTCTGTCTCCTCATCTAAAAACAGGCAGAGTGGCACCTCCTCTGCACAAATCATCACGCAGGATGGAAACACTAAATGTGAAGCCTCGGGTCCGACTGCCGGCGCAGAGCACACCCTCTGTAATTGTTACCTGCATTATGCTTTCGCAAATTGCTATTTGCGACATCATCATCGCAAAAAAGAAAAAAAAAAGAGAGGAACCAGTTCTGATCAAGGGCGCACCTAATAGAGAAGATGACACCAGCGTGCAGCCCCTTTCTTGTTCTCGAAGACGCGTCCCCAGACACTACAAGGCTGGCTACTGGATTGCTTTGGCTGTGTCCAAACCACTTTAGTCAAAACCAGTGCTTTGCAGATGAACACCCTGTCAACCTTTAAAATATTCATCGTCTCCTTCCACCCTTCCTTCCGGTGGAATTGGAGAGTGACTGCTTATCTAGTCTCTCTCTCAAAACAATAAACACCAGGAAGTGGCACTCAGGCAGACACACACGCGCTAACCCAGGCACGCACCCTCATGACCCCCAGTACAAGTCTGTCCGTCCAGGCAGCTCCAGCCAGGCCCAAGCTCGCCCACGAGTGAGTTCTGCCGCCTGGCATCTGCTCTCAAAACCTGGTGGCAACAGGAATATTTAAAACTCAGGGCTGCAGAGTGCCACATGGTCTGAGTGCCAACTGCTCTTGCCACTCACGCCGCACTTCTCTCAGGAAAGGCTGCCTGGAACGAAGGTGACAGCCGCAGGCCAGGCTCAGTCGAAGCCCCGTTGGACGCGGCACTGGGTACTCGGGTGACAGCCCAGGGAGATGCGCAGCGTTTGTGGGGAGCCCTCCACGGAGCATGTCGTGTGCGAGCCGGGGTCACATCCGCACGTGTCGTCCTTAACCAGCCCAGGGCGATCGAAGCCAGGGCTCACCTGCGGTTTCCACGATTGTGATTTATTGAGGAGGGGGGTATGAATAATGCGGGGGACTTGACCGACCATTGGCCCTTAATTCCTCTCATTTAGACAGGCTGCTCTTCACCATAAAATCGTCATTCTGTAAATGTGTTTTATTTTAAAAGTGACATGTTGGACTGGCCCGTGCTTAAACGCAAATTACTCTGGATTGCCGGTTTCCCAACCAGGCTATGAGGGTTCCAGCCCACTCGACCCAGGGGACAGGAGAAAATCTAAACGGGAGACAAAAGATGACAAAGTCGGGAGGGTATAGCTCAGTAGTAGAGTGCATGCTTAGCATGCAGAAGGTCCTGGGTTCAGTCCCCAGTACCTCCAATAAACAAATAAATAAAGCTAATTACCCTCCACGTAAACAAAGATGACAAAAGCTACCATCCCTACCTGAGGCCCGCAGGTCCATTCACCACCAAAGGCAGACCTGCTATAAAGTGAGGAGACCTGTGCTCAGTAACTGGGCCTTGTCTGCAGCTCAGCGCTGGGCCCAGACTCATCTCCCGAACAGACCTCACATACAGGTGCCCATATGAGCCCAGGTGGCTCCTCACTTCGCTGAGATCCAAAGCCAGGTGGGCAGTGAGTCCATCTATTGCCTTTCCTTGCTTAGCTCGTGACGGTGATTTGGGGAATGAGCGAATGATTGACGTATGCAGCTGCCAGTTCACATCCAGACCCACGGTTACTCTCATTTGCTGAGCAGAGCACCTCCATGCTCTGAGTCTCTGGTTCTCAGGGCGCTCCAGCCAAGCCCCTTGAAATCTCAGAGTATTTATGTTCTCATCCACAAAAAAGAGCCAGCCCCTGCCTCCCAGGGCTGCTGCGAGGTCAGACAAGGTAGCTATGGCCGTGACTGGCAAACGGAGACGTGTCTGCAACGATTAGTTGTTGCGGTTACTATTACAACTCCTTAGCATCGAAACCTTCAATAACGCTCCACTACCAAGAGAATAAAAGGCAAACCCAGCAGCCAAGACCCATCACAACCCGTATTTCCTTGCCTACTTTACATCTATCTCCCTTCCTCCCAGTGTGAGCCAGCCATTCCAACCGTACGTCTTTTTGTTAATCCTTGAACATGTGATGTCTTGAACATGTGGTCTTACTTTTGTTCATATCCTCCTGAAATACCCCTGTCTTCCTCTCAGCTCAGCTGCCTAAATTCCATCCTTTCATAAGGCAGTGGTGTATTTTTAGAATCTACTGTGTGCTCCGCAAGGTTGGGCATGAGACCCAGGCTGGCCGTTGAGGGTCATAAGCCCCCGCTGGACACAGCTAATGCTGCACGGTGGGGTTGCATGACTCAGCCTGAGCCAAGGAGCCTGGTTTTAAGGATTCACCTAGGCCCCAGGAGAGAAAAAGCTGTACTGTTTCCCTTGGATCTCTTGCTGCCTAGGAACAGAGAAGGGCCAACTCAGAAACTCTTAGGCTGTCTTGATCTTCTCTTTAAACTTTCTAATTACATGAGCCCATTAACTACCTCTTTTGGCTAGTTCGAGTTTGGTTTTTCTCATTTGAACTCAAAAGAACAGTGACCAATACCAATATTAATAGTAGTTCCATATGAAGGTGAAATAATATTATGTGAGTTGCTTAACATATGTGATGTCTTTTCATTCTCTACTTTCACAATTGCAGACCTGCTGAGAATCAGAGAGGTTTGATAATTTTCCCAAGGTCACACAGCAGGGCCAGTGTCAACTGTCAAGACTCCCAGATGAATAGTCCATTCTCACCATATGCCACTGGAGGCACTAACCTAAGTGGACAGCTTTGGGAGGTGTAGGAAGGGTTACTGGTCTTACAAGGCCCCGTTTTCAAGGACTGACTTTGTTGGGAGGGACTCCACAGCAATCCCCTAGGGCGAGGAGTGGGCTGTTACCAAGCGCACCTCCACCGTGCTCCGCTCACCCTTGCAGCCAGGCCAGACTCCTAATGAACGGCCAGTGAGAAGTACACTGAAGTCCAGCGCGAATCAGCGAGAGCACTGATGAAACTGCTTCCAGTGCTGGAGCAGAAAGTAAGCTGAATGCCTTTCAGGGAAATGCGGCCCTGTGCCCTTCCAAGTTCCCGGAGAGGAAAGGAAAACGCACTTGGTGGGGGGTGGGAGGGAGCAACCAACACGTACTTCTTATGTTGACTCAACATGTGCAATAATCCCTCACTTAGCCATCACGTTGAAGAAGGCAACAAAGTGATTTCAGAGATAACGGAAACTCGCTGTTTATTTTTTTCACTGTTCGCACTTTTGAATGAAATATTGGACGTTTCAGGGTGCGATTAAAAAGGTTTCCTGAATACGATGTTATCACGACCTAAGGTCTGGAGGTTATTTGGAAGCATAGAGTGTTAAAAGCACAGGTTGAGTTGAACTGCCTGGGTTTGTTTCCTAGTTATGCAATTGTCCAACTGATGTGACCTTGGGCAAGTTAATTAACCTCTCTAAGCTACACTTTCCACATCTGTAACACAGGGATAATAGCAGGACCATTCTCATTCAAGGGCTATGAGAATTAAATAAGTAAGTAAAATGCTTAGCACTGTGCCAGTCAAAAAATTATTAGCCCTTTTTCTGTTGTTGTGAGAAATAACATTGTTCATGTTGTTACTTTATGTCATCAATTATTATTTTTTGTAAAATAGTGGTTTCTTTAGGATCTACAGAGGTATGCAGGTGTGTTTACAACATCCCTAAATGGTCCCAGGCTGTTTCATAGGTTCTTTTTCCTCTACTTTCTGTAGTTCTTTTGACTCTGTAAGATTTCAGGCCGTGAGCCATTACTGCTATCAGGCTGGACGTTACTTACATTCTGCTTCCAGCATACAATATAACCAAGCTTGTGAAAATTCCGTACGAAACCAGATTCATACCATTAGGCTTTGCAGTAACTCTCTCGGCCACTAGAGGTCTACCCCCCACTCACGGGCTCACTGCGGTGCTGGGCTTCCCGGAGGTCGCGGGTCTCTCCAGAGTTCCATGTTGAAACAAACCAAACCGCGTTAGGCACTGCAATGATCTCCTTAATCTGGTATTCAGAGCTCTCCACCGTGGGGTTCAGACCTACATTTCTAACCTCCTAGTCCACTGTTTACCACATACAAAGCATTACTCCCAGGCAAAGCATATTCCACTGTTCCCCAGATGGGCCTTGGGCCTCTTCCATCTCTGTGTGTTTACACACACTATTTGCCCCCGCTGATAAGCAACTGACACCCCCTACACACACAGAAACACACACACGCAATCCCCAGTGGTCTCTGCATCTATCTAAATTCTCTTCATCCTTCAAAGACTAGTCAAGGGGCACCTCTTTACGAAGCACTGCCTGCACTTCAACTTAGGGGATCTAGCCCCCACTTTGGACTCAGTGTACTTAGGTCTATACCGATCCCCCCCCCCCCCGCTGATGAGTCCCAAATTGTTAGTGACGGATCTCAAACGATTACTTTGTACCTTGATTTAACTCAGTGCACACTTGATCCTTTGCCTCTCCGATGAGACTGTAATCTCCTGAGGCCACAGGGGTCTTTCTATTCCACATGAGTCTCCAAGAGCAACAAAAGGAAAGTCTGACCATTTATGGAGCATCTTATATGCACCAAGCACATTGCTGGCCATTCCATAATCTTGATCGGTAAGCCTAGTAGATGGATATTTCTGTTACCTTTGCAGAAATTGAGCCTTAAGGACATAAAACTACTTGTCCAAGGCCACACTGTAGGTAAACCAAAAGCCAGGATTCAAACCCAGATCAGACCCGAAAAGCCTAGTATTTTTGCCCCACTAAATCAGATCTACTTAGCATTGCATGCAGCACCTCCTCAATAAACATCAAGGGCCTGCTTGACTAGCTTAGGAGCATCTTGTGCCGAACATCCCATACCTCATACTAGTAAACCATCAACCAAGCCGTAACAAGTGACACTGGTCCTCAGACTCCCTGAGTCTCTGTGTGATGAAGCAGGCAGCTCAGCAGTCCCCCAACAAGCCGAGGCTGCTTAGAGCTGGAAGAGCCTCCTTCTCCGGCCAGCGCGGCCTCTGAAGGCACTATGCCTGGCCCACCCGCCCACTACAGGTTTCAAGGAATCTAATGATCTTCTCAGATGAAAGGCGGGCAGGTGAGAGCCACAGAGAAGCGACACAACAGCACACAAGGCAATTATCAAAGAGCGCACGGAGGCTCGCACGCACGTTTTCCCTGCTAGGAGCTCCCCGGTTCCAGCAGCACTGCGATTCGGTTAGCCATAATATTATGAAAGCCGCTGCAAACAACTGGATTCCATTTCAAACAGCATAAATTAACAAATTGCACGTGCGCACACACAGCATCTGCTAACCTCATAATTAAGACATTAAAAAAGTCACCTAATGGCACCAAAGTCAGGATAATGGGATAATTGTTACAGTGCTGAAGAAAAATTTAAAGACACATAATCCAGTCGCCCATGGAGCGCACCAAACGGAAGGTTGCTTTTTCATGGTCTCTTTGAGCCCCGTGTTTGGATTAGCACGATGTGAAAGGCAGCAACTGCTGTTATGTAACTAAACCCTGCATATACAGTTGTCAGTCTGGGTAAATTTAACTCTGCAGGTTTAAGGCAGGGCTGGCTTGCCAGAGCAGAACTTAGGAAACGAGGAAAATTTAAAGACATATCGCCCCACGGACCGCAGGGCCAGGCCGGGTAGGGAGCTGATGGGGAGGGCCAGCGCAGCCTGCCCTGCCCGGGTCAGGGCCTTAGCCCCGCCTGGGTAGCTGCTTTGAAAACAATGAGGGCTGACAAGAGCATGGTTGTTCAATTACCAAGCCGTCTGCATTTTCTCTCTCCCTCCATGGCAATAAAGGCACTTAGGGGGCCTAATGGAGTTCGGAGGGAAAGGCACCGAGTCCAGAGTCAGGTTCCTTTCCAGCAAGAACAGAGTGGTTCCCTCCCCCAGGCGAGGGCGCCACCAAGGCCATCACGTGGCCAAGGCCACAGCACTGAGGCCTGGGCTCTAGGCCTGGCCCTGCACTGCCACACACCCCCCGCTCCACCCCGTGTGGCTCAGAAGCCGCCCCGTCACCTCCCTGTGCCTCAGGTTGGCCAACTGCAAAATAGGAACGAGGGTTAACTCTCCAGGAGGCCCTTCCAAGTCTCCCATTTCTCCCTGGGGTTTTATCGGCAGATCTTTATTCATTACAGACAAGGAATAACTCTGCAGGGAACCTCTCATTCTAAACTGGGCTGTGTCAGGTGAGGCCAAGAGAAGGACATTCACTGGGAGCTGTCAAGATGTCAAGAAAGATAAATCCACTGGACCATGTTTCCAGTCCTCTTCACTCCCCAGCAGAACTCATTATGAACTGGGCTTGCCCTGGACCTGATCCAAAGAGCCTTGGTGAAGTCGATCTCAACAAATGATGAGAGGTGTTCCCTATGCACAGCTCAAAACCAAGAGCCCACTGCCACGCGGGAAGGCAAGGGACCCTCAGGGAGCTCAAGGGAGGCTTGAGAGCCCTGTCGGTTTGTGTGTTGTGTGCTTCGTGTGGTGTGAGGGGCATGTTTTACAAGGATAGAGTGGAGTGGGAGAGATGCTGAAAAAACTCACAGCAGAGAGGGGCAAGATTTTCCACTTTGTTTTGTAAGCTCAACAGGGCCAGACTCAGCACGCAAGCAAGATGCTCACCTCAGGCACCAAGTTTAAAGGGGGCCAAGCAACTCAGTCATCAAGATAAGTAACATTTTAACACAATACTTTAAAAGTTAATATCCATGAAAAAAAAATCATGATGAGCAAAATATCAGAATCTTGAATAGAGAGAGGAGCAGTCTAGCAATGACCAGACAACCAGATTCTTCTAAAAGAGCAGGTCTATTTTGTATGAAATAAACTATCACAACATCTTCCAATTCCACTTTAAATTTAAAATAACCAGGGGAAATTATTGCTGATGATTGACCCACGTTGTAATCCTCGTCACATCCACATCTGCATTTGCTGAACATTCTGATCGCGTATATTCGGGAAGGAGGACTATTCTGCAGAATCATGCTGGTTGGATACACCGAAGATAGGGTAACCGGCTTCTGTCTGCTAAGACTAGACTGTGCAGAAATTCTCAAGGATGACTCAAGAAAAGTTTGTGTCCTGGAAGGCAACAGTATCCAAAAAAGGTTTATTCTAGAAATGACAATTCTTTAAAATAATTACCAGTCAAGTATTGCTAAAGCTCTGGCCTGCATTTTATTTTCCTCTAAAAAGAAAAGATAATTTTATATGCAGCTATGTGTTTATATTCTGGAAGCATAATTCTATGTCACCCCTCACTCAAAAGCCTTACATGGCTCCCAACTGCCTACGGACTTCAATTCAAACTCTGAAGTCCAAAGGAATCAAGAGCCTTACTCTCTACACTAAGTCCTATGATTCTGCTTTCTTCCCCTTTCCCCCGCCCACATGCCAGCAGGTCTGTGCCTTCCCCCACCCAGCCTGGCTTTCCAGCTTTCCTGTGTCGCTGAGGCTGTGCCCTGCCCCGAGAAGCAGAAACACCCTTCTCTCACCTTCTGCAACCATCTCTTCCTCTAAATCTCATTCATTCTTTCAGTCTCAATTTTACAGCTGTCTCCCCCACGAAGCCTTGGAGCTCGGCTGGGTGCTAAATTATAGGACAAATTAATGTTAGTGAGAAATAGCTCCAAATAGCTTTTGTATTTCAGTTTAACCCTAAATTAACCAAAACACTGAGCTGACAAAAAACGCCTCGTTGTCAAAGCACACTGATTCCTCCTTCTGTGCTCTCAGGAGCAGTACTGGTGGGGAGATAATAGAAAAAGGAAAAAATAAAGCTCCCTTTCCTCAGTGGTTCCTCCTGGAACAAAGGAGGTATTCAAGAGATGAATCAACAAACACATCCGACTTCCATTAAAGATGAAGGATGGTAACAAGGTATGTCCAGTAGCCCCAGATAGACAGACAAGACGAATATTCTCTGGATCCTGAAAACCACACACATATACACACACACACACACACACACAGAAACACACACCACTCTTGGCCCAAGAAGGGAAGGAAAGAAAAATTCCATTTCAGCTCGTGAGGCTTAACTGAAGCCCCCTGGTTCTCCCCGGCCTGTGCCTCCTGCCCCCGGTGATTTGCTTCCACAGCTAAGGGCCTGGAAGGGCCTGCTTTTCCCTGAGCAGAGCAATTCAAAACCATCTTAGTCACACAGATAGAAGGTGAAAGTATCTTCCCAGCAAACGACTGGACTGAGGTCGAGTTTATCAAACCAATTACACTGAGATGTTATAGGAAGGGGGGGCAGTGTAACCACACATGACAGGGATAATCAAAACTGCTTACACAGTGAATCAGGAAGCTGATAACAGGCTGACAACGGCGTACACCTGACTGAGGAATTTCAGCCTCAGATCCCCCAGGCTTGTAAAATAGAAGTAACAATTCAGAACAAGCTGAGCAGCACTGCCGGGCACCTGGGCGCCTCTGGGATGGAGGATGGAGGGTGAGGAAGGCCTGGTACTGGGGGCCTGGATGGGCTCTGGGAAAGGCCCCCCTGGAAGACGGTGGTTTGCAGGGAGTGATGTCTCATTATGCCCCTCAAAAACATCTTCATGGGTCCTGACCTCGGACGCCACAGAAACCCAGCACTAAGGCGGGGGACTCTTTGGGGAGCCGAAGGAGACAGATGGAAGTCAAAGTTGTCCATTGCGGTGAGGATTGGAGACCGCCGAGCGCCACCCGGCAGACATCAGGGAAAAGAGTCACTTTGCATGGTCTCCGGCCTAAACTGGCTTTCTGAGGAATGGCCTAGAAAGCCAGGTAGGAAGCACCCCACACTTTGGGAAGGTCTCTATCCTCTCGGGACACTGATTCTAGGGGTTTAGAGAGCCATCCAGGGTAGGCAGGACATGCAGAGTGGGGGTCACTGTATACCCCAAATAAAATAGTCATCAATTAACTCTGGGGAACACAGAGTGACTGCAAGGCCCGCGGGGCCCAAAGCAAAAGCAAACTGCACGAGATACCTAATGAATCACTGACAGACATGACACCAAAATAGAGGCCCTAAATAAAGCAACTGACCTGGAAAGGGAAATAAATACCTGCATTTTAAAGGAGGGGCCTCGTATCTCTCTGTGCCTCGTTGGGCTTTGTTTTCTGTTCACAATGGGGCGCCCTGAAACACCCTAACAAGTCCGGCTGACTCAGGGCACAGGCTTAAACTTTATCAACGCCTGCAACAGCCGTGATCTGCATCAAGTTCAAGGCTGTCCTGTTGGCAGTTGTTGCACTTAATTGAGTGAAAAAAGCTGTCAGTCTAAAGCCCCAATCCCAAGGTAAATTCACTCTGAACTAACCATCTGCCGGGGCTTCTCCCAGGGTAGTCAACACTTACCATCCAGAGGGCTGGATTCACTTCCTCATAATTAGATCATTCCTGAATTAAATTGACGGTCCCAGGGAAAAAAAAGAAGAAAAAATTGCAAAGTGTGTTCTGAGACCAGAAAGCAGAAGCCGACTTGTTTTAACAAATGCAAGAGACTACGTATTTTTTCACCGCGATAGAGCAGCACAATAAATGATTTTTCTAAATCAGGCTTCACAACAATGATTATCTTCCATGCCACCCTCGTCATTTACATTCGGGTTTTTGTTCTGGAAGTTGAGGCATTTCCTGGAGGCACCGCACACAAACCCAAAGGATGGGTAGCTATTGTTTTCAGACCCAGGTGCCGGATTGAGGTCAGACCAGGTTGAGCAATCTTACGAGATGCTGTGAATGTGAAAGTCTGTGAATTTGTTGGTACATCCATGAACCTGCTGCTTATTCTAAACAGGGAAAGAATTACAGGCGGTTTCTTCTATCCCCCAGTAGCCACGGGTGGGTGGAAAGGCTGGGGGTGAGGGAGGCAGGTAAAACAATCCACTCAGAGATAAATCTGCAACCAGGCCCCCAAAGCAATGCAATCAGACCGCCAGCAAAAAGAGGTGAAGATACGAAACAGAGGCGGGTGGGATTCTGGAGGTTTCTCTGTAAACATGATTTCATTCCCTGCCAGTAATTGGGTGCTTTGCCTCTAGTCAGATTCAGTCCTGTGGGTACACTTAACTGCACAAGGTTTTTTTCAAACACTGCAGATTAACTCAAACTTTTCCAGGAAATATTTCTGAATTAACTCAAGTATTTAGCAATTCTCTCTATTGTTCTTCAGAAGTGTGCATGCCACTCGGTTATCGTTACATTTCTGATGAGACAGGGACAGAGAATAAGTGAACCACTGTCTCCCAGGGCCTCCTCCAGCCACAGGCCAGGAAAGATTAATGTAACTCAAAATAGAACAAGACCAACTCATTTTTGCCTGAATATCCAGATTAGACATTTCCATGCGCACTTTTGTAGGGATGTGATGTGAGAGGTAAGAGAAAGGGAGAGGGACAGAAACAGAGGAAGAGCCATTAGGCCCTCTTAATACCACAGACTAAACAGAACCTGAGAGAGGCCGTACATAACATTTCTCACACGTGCCTGGTTTTAATAGCCGCTTGAAGCATTTCATAAACACACAGGGTTTTTACGTCTTTCTTTTAGAGACTTAGATTCAGGAGGTCCGGGCTGGGTATCAGTAATCTATTCTGAAACACACGCTTGCCAGAGGCCCAAACTTAGAATAAAATACAGAGGCCAGAAGCAAAGCCAAGACACAGAAGTAATGACCTCATGATGCCACGATGTGGGTGGGGGCGGGGAGGCACACATCCCTGTATGTACATACTGGTGGAGGGGGCATAGGGACCATGGTGCTAAAGCCCTCACAGGGGCGGAAGATGTGACTTTGTATCCCTGGCTAGGCCAAAAGCTAGAGCTGAGATCTCTAATAAGACAGACAGCCAAAAAAAGCTTCCCGCTTCATGAAAGAAACACTCCAAAAACCCTACCCCTGACCCAGGGAAGTAAAAAAAGAAATTTGCTGAGAATTCATCTACTGAGAATTCCAGGCGGGTGTTTAAAAAAAAAAAAAAAAAAAAAAAAAAGTCTTCTCTAAGAAGGTGAAACCCTAAACCAATGCAATATGCAAATGTATCCAGGCTCGGAATTTATACTACCCTTGTGCTGTACGGTAGGGACACCTCCACAGCTCAATACAAAGAGGGCTCCCTGATGAAAAATTCTGACTGAAGATGAGTTTGCAATCAAAAATTCCAGTCACATAAGGAAAAGATCCACTCTGCATAAGATACAAATAACAAAAATTAGCACCATAAGAATTTGACGTGATAGAAAGTTATGGAAGGGTCTATAAGAGAAATTAATCTGAAATTGTTAAAAAAAAAAAAAGGTTAAAAAGAGAAGAAATAGGACAATGTAGTAACAGAACACTATGGCAAAACATAGACCAAGTTGAAAAAAATTTCTAGAAAGAACAAATATTAGTCACTTAAAATTAAAAACTCAAAGAATGTGACCTAAAAGAATGTGTTCGGTATGTTTCCATTGATATGAAATTCACCATGAGCAAAATGAATCTATGATGATGGAAGTCAGAAGAGCATGTAGTTTTAGGAGGATACTGCCTGGGAGAGGCTCTTCAAGGGAGCAGGCATCGTCCACCATCTTGATCTGGGTGATGAGTACAGAAGTGTATTCTACAGGTAAGGCCATGATTACTGCTCTGCATGCATGTTAAACAACCATGTTAAAAATTCAATGGGCAGCTTAGATGCAAATTACACATAGAAGATTAGTGAATTTGAAGAGAGAAGCAAGGAAACCTCCCAGGATGTTACACACAGAGAGAGAGAGATAAAAGATATGAAAGAGAAGAGAAAGAGGATAAAATGAAATCTCCCAGACACAGAAAAGGAGTTTCAGAAAGAGGGAGGAAAGAGACAATGTCTGAGAATCTTCCAGAATGAAAGGAGAGCATTATCAGAATGAATAAGCCCACCAAATCCTGAGCAGAATGAAGACACAAACCATGCCGAAACATATCGTAGCGACCCTGCTGAATGGCAAAGAAAGAGAAAATCTTCAAAGCAACCAGCAAGACAAATTACCTATAAGGAAAGGAGCAACAATGTGACTGGCAGCAAACACATCACCTGCACGGTCGGTGCCTCCTACTGGTCAGAGGCCGCTCGCTGCCAAGTTGTTGACAACATGGAGAATGAATTTTGTTGGAAATGATTGCAGTGAGAACATTTTTCACACCAAGGCCTTCCATGTTAAATGCATCCTTCATTCAGGTTTTTATTGAGCACCTACTCTGTGCCAGCTTGGTCAAGGAACTTCCCTGCTCTCCAAGAGATCAAAACTCTGGATTCTGGTGAGAGGTAAGGGCTATGATGGCAGAAATACAGAGGCTCCACAAGGACAAGGAAATATAGCTAACTCAGAGAAGAGAGACCTGGGAGGGCTTCCAGGAAGAAGCAAATCCAAGCTGAGATCCATCAGAGGAATAAGAATAGCGACGGAAGGCTTTAAACTCTGTAAGAGCAGGGGCTTGTCTGCGCACTATTGTATCTCTAGGATTCAGAACAGTACCTGGCACCAGGGAGGGGCTCTCTGAATGCTTACTGAATGAATGAATGAATGAATGAGTGGGCAAATTGAGGAGTGGCTGGAACACAGGTGCAAGAGAAAGCATGTGGAGGTGAGGAAGCATCGCATGTCTGAACATCAGAGTTCGGTACAGCTAGAGAAGAGAGCACAGGGTGAGTACAGGGAGGACGGGGCGATGGAGACACGGGCACAGGATGAGGCTCGAAAGCTTTTCAGGCTTTGTTAAAGGGTTTGGATTTTCTTTTAAGAGCAACAGGCATTCCATGAAGGGTTTTAAGCAAGGAAGAGCTATATTAGATTTGCATTTGCGAAAATCACTTGAGTCCTAGTGTCAATGTCAAGGAAGTGAGCGCTGTTCTATAAGGAGAAAGAATATTTCCTCACTAGTAATATGAGGAGCAGCTTTCAGACTTCCACCCAAAAGAGCTTGAGCAAGAAGGGAGGGAGGGAGAGAAAGGGGAGAAAAGGAGGGGGAGAGGGGAGGGCTGGGGGAGGGAGGGAAGGAGGGAAACATACATGAGCAGGTCTAAGAAATAAACATAAAATCCCAGCCATCCAAATCCTACAGTGGGTGTGTTTTCCAATCAGCCCCGAGGCTTATGGCAGAGATAAAATAGGAAAGGAATATGTCCCCAGCTCCAGCTGAACATTCTGTTCAGGCTTTTCAATCTAAAAACTTCCATGTGCTGGTCGGCACCGTCGCCCTTCCCGTGTTGTTTGCCCTGCACTGGGCCAAACCCTGCCCTGAAGTATCACCGTGTCACATGTGGGCCCAGGCAAGGCTTACTGGCTCGATGAAGTTTGAGTGTTCCCCTCTTCCTGCAAAAGCAGGGAACCGGAGAAGGGTCCACGGTAATAATTATGACTATCCCTGTATGGACAGCTCCCGTACAAGGGGCGGCAAACCCACAGAATCTGGCTGAATAAAAGCATGCCCCAGCCAGTGCCAAGTTCAGTAGCTTCTCTGTTGGCAGCTCCTGTTGGGGCTTCAAAGCCCTGAAGTTGCTGGGGAGACTCTGAGGATGCCTCGGCCCGGTGCTCACGGGCCCTGGCATCTGGTACCCTCCACGTCTTTAAGATTCACAGCCCACAGCACACACAGCTGCCAACCCACAATCACAGGTTGCTCTCTCTCACCAATCAGTTAAAGTTACTTGTCAGAACTGTACACAGGAATTCCTCCAGCAAGATGGGAAGTTGGGCGGAAGTCGGCCAAGACAGTGAGGAAGAGAGTTCAATCTCAAGGAGTTATCTGGCATGAGACTGTCTTGGCCCCGAGATGGGGGACAGGATACCTAAGGAGTGGAAGGAAAACCTGCCACTAGAAGGATGAAGAAGCTGCCACAGGAGCAGCCAAAGGGCAAGAGAAAGTGAAGGAAAACCTCCAGGGGCAGCCATGGTCAGCTGACTGGGCTGAACACTGCACAACTCCAAGGAGCTCCATCCGCCTGCACTGCAAGTCCCTGCCTCCGCAGATGGAGAGGCACAGAAACAGAGACGGAAAGGGACCCCGGGACGGGAGGTGGGTATAGCTCAGTGGTAGAGTGCATGCCTAGCACGCACAGGGTCCTGGGTTCAATCCCCAGTGCCTCCATTAGAAAACAAACAAACAAATCTGATTACCTCCCCTGCCAAAAAAAAAAAAAAAAAAAGACTACGTACCCAGAAAGGGACCCTAGGACCCCGGGGCTGTTGTCCAGACACACTTATCACAGTTGGGGGAAGGGGAGGGGTACCATGTTCTGGGCTCTGACTAACCCACCCGTAGAGGCCTCAGGCTTCTCATCTGCACAACGGGGGGACATCATTCTTGCCTCCTAGGGATGTGGAGAGAATTTTAGGACTGGGCTCAGTGTGCCCAGGGCCTGGAACAAAGTCAGTAACCAAAAAGTAGGAGCTCCAAACTATTATGAACTCCTATCAAATCCCGTATCAAACTCCAGGATGACGATTCTCGCAGACTCACTAAAGATGCGGCTAATGTTTTATTTCATCTTTGTAACCTGAGCCCCCCCCCCCCCCGACAGCGCCTGGCAAGGGTAAGAGCTGAAGATGTGGCTGTGGAAGGAAGGAGGGAGGAGGACGGTGGAGGGGAAGGAAAGAGGGAATGAGCCAGGGACGTGGTCCTTTATTTCTCTATCTTGGGCTCCTAGCAACAGTATCAGGCACTACTGGGAAGCCAACATTGTCACCAATACTGTGTGTTGTATAGTAAGTATCTATCCATCGTCTACTTACTCACAAAACAATAGCTGACTGCCTCCCATGCACAAAGCGCTGTGTCGGCATCACTGGAAAACACAGAGGTAATGCTACCGCGTTCCTGTCCTCGAGGATCTGACAGCTGAGGCGGAGACGCACACCTAAATCATCCTAGCGATTATCAACCAGGAGCCTGGAACACGGGTCCAAAGAAGAGGGGCTGCTGGCCTTCCCTCCCCGGTTCCATCCGTAAAGTAACATGACACTGTTTTCCTAACTGCTTGCTTCCTGACTGAGAGAAGGGAAAGTTTTCTCTCCTTAAAGCTGTAGGAGGGAAGGGTAAGAACACGACCTTGCCTGGAAGCAGCCCGCTCATCCCTGGGAAGGCCTGCAAGTACCCAGCCCTGGAAAGCGTCCCTGCCCGCAGCTCAGGCTCAGCACAAGGGAGGGTCTGAGGTTTACTAAAGCATGTCCTGGTTTATCTTCTCTACAACAACCCACTAGATGGATTCAACCCAGGCAAAGCTTTCCCAGGACCCAGGAGGCAGGGTGTGATGCTCCAAACATCACTTCCACCACTGGGAATAGGAAACCAGCTAAGATCGCAATTCCAAAAGATATGACTGATGCTGTTTACAATTAGCTTGTTAAATAAAACCGAGTCAAGCTGCCGGCTTTCATAGGCCTAGCCCTGTTACGCAGTTGGAAGGATATACGTGTGTGAACCTATGCGTGTATGTGTACATATGAATATACAGACACACACATTACTTGTGGATCCACGTTTCTGAAATTTAGACAAGAGCATGGCCACAAAACACGTGGACCACATGGAGACGAGAAAGGCAAAGGGAGCAGCCTTGCTCCTTCATCCTCCCTGACACACGAGCCGAGGATGGACTCCGGGAAACTGAATGGCCCTGGGAGCACCAGAAGATGGAAACCTACTGCAGATCAGCCTCATTTCAAGCGCTAAACTCCGAACAGGAGGAGCCATTTGAGAAGCATCCAGAACCCTGAGCTGCTACCCTCCATGAGCCAGGAGCTTACAAACGGAAATCCACACCCCTTCTTCACTCACAGCACAAAAAGAACACCCAGCACCGAAATTCCTAGCGCTGTCTAGCCAACAGCCCGAAAACTTAAGTCTTCTCATTCTGTCCACCTTTTCTTTGCAATTGCATTTAGTGGTCTTCGCGATTTAAGAGCTGAAAAGTAAAGCATGGGTTTCCCTGCCAGTACGTCCCTCCTTGGATTTGCGTTGTTCATAATAGTGCTGGTGACTTCCACAGGAAAATGCTGAAAGTGACATTATTAACTCAGAGTAACGGCCGGTGTCCTTAACTCTTGCTCCCGAGTATTTTGTCACCCGATGTGTAAAACAGCAAGCAGACTGTCGTCGGGAAAGCTTCTGACTCAAGCTCCCCAATTGGGAAACTTCACGTTTATTAATCATGTATCACAGAGAAAGATCTACAGTTAGTGCTTTCCCATTTACTGATCGTTACTACGTGGCTGTTTAATCACATTTTCAATGACCCAGCCAGCTCAGTACACTGACTCGGAAGGGTTTAAGTGGTTTAAAACGCAAAACTCTGGCCTTTTCTACAAAGGAAGACGTGAGATAAAGAGCTAGCATTTCTCTGAGACAGATCTGTTCTTTCCCCATATGGAGTAGGCTACAGTGAGAATAAGTGCCCCACAGGATGAAAAAGGAGGAAAAAGGGATGTGCATCAGCTGATGAACAGATAAACAAACTGGGGTATATCCATACAGTGGAATAGTATTCAGCAAGAAAAAAGGACCCGGATGCCAGTATCTGCTACAACGTACATGAACTCCAAAAACATGACACTAAGTAAAGGAAGCCAGATGCAAAAGACCACATATTATATGATGACATTTAAATAAACATCCAGAAGGGGAAAATCTCTATAGAGACAGAAGGTAGATTAGTGGCTCTTAGACTGGGAATAGGAAGAGGCAGTAACAATGAATAAGCAGGAGGGATCTTTTTAGGGTGACAGAAGTGTCCCACAATTCGATTGTGGTGGTGCTTATACAATTGCATAAATTTACTAAAAATCATAGAATTGTACACTTAAAAAGGGTGAATTTTATGATACGTAAAGTATGCCTCAATTTTTTAAAAAAGATACAAAACCATAAGGAAAGCATATCCGTCACTGGATTTCTTTAAAAGTTGGGTCTTCGTCACAAGGTCACAGAACATCTGCACTGGCGGGAACTTGCAGTTCGGTGCCTCCCTGAGCTACACCTGGCGCTCACCTGAAGACGGTGGGGCTGGGGGCTCGGGGTGGTGAAAGCCAACTGCTCAAAGCCACCTACATAATTAATGGTCGAGCTGGGATGAGAACCCAGGGCTCCTGATGGCTTGTCTCGTGCACTCTTCACAGTTTATCTTCATTACGTTGCTTCATGCAAACACCCAGGGCATTAACCTTAGTAGATAATAAAATACATTCACAAACAGATGTGCCTGGGTCAAAGGTCAGCATTTTGGGGCATAGAGAGCATGCTGGATAACCATGAGTTAGTCATTCCCTGCTCCCATTAGGGCTTGTTTACTTCATTTTCTTGTCTTCTCCATATTTGCTTTTATGTGACACCTGTGTGTGACTTTCAGATTGAAGATTCTCTCCTCACCCCAAAGAGTCACAGATGTGTTTTTTTAGAAACTGGACCAACTCTAAAAGTCTCGCTGCTTCAGTACAACCAACAGCAAACATCCTGATTCAGACCTAGCCACAGGGGCTTGTCTTTCTAATAGAAATGTAAAATAGATCTTTATTTGCCACAAAATTAAAATGTGATCCAATTATGCAGAATAGGAAGGAACTTGTTGTTGAATTACGTTAAAAAAAAAATCACCCACACTAATTTAAAACGATGATACCACAGCCTTAATTACCTCGGGCTTTACTACAGTAGCTTTCAAACAGTACAGGAATATGATGGGACACAGCCTTGCCGATGATAAAACATTACACAGGAAAATAGGATTCTGTTTAAACAAACAAATGGAGCAAGTTAAAAATTTAAAACAACTTTTTGGAGACAAGTCGACCACCCTGAAAATTATTAGCAAGCTTTCAGTGTCAACCAATATTACAGAACTGTATGTGTCCCTCCCACACCAAATTCAAACGATGACGCCCTAACCACCACCACCCCACCCAAGGGATGATATGAGGAGGTGAGATCTTAGGGAGGGAGTCAGGTTTAGATGAGGTCATGAGAATGGGGTCCCCAGTGGGATTAGTGCCCTTACAAGAGGAGGAGGAGATACCAGAACTTGCTTACATCCATCATGTGAAGATACAGGAAAAACATGCCCATCTGTAGGCCAGGGGGAGGACTCTCATCAAGAAGCAAGTCTGCCAGCTTCTGAATCTGAACTTCCCAGCCTCTAGAACCATGAGAAAATAAACGTGGTTTAAGCCACCCAGTCTATGGCATCTTGTCACTGCAGCCTGAGCTAAAACAACCAAATAGTTTACAGGTGTGTAGACCTGTGCACAGTTCATTACAGTGATTAAGGCTAGGTGGTTATACAACATCCCTTTCTCAGGAATGCGATCAGGGGTTGGTTATATATGTGCATTAAAGTATGTGAGAAAATATTTAGCCTTCCCAAATCTGCATTTTGCAAGGGGCTATTCTTGCAGTGACTTACTTATACATTTATAGCCCATCTCCCAATGCTTTCGCCTTGGCATAAAGTGAAAATTAAAATAGAACTGCATATTTAGCTCAACTTCCCTGTCACAGAACCAGTCCTTAACTTTCTAAAATGTATGACTTTAGCCTTAAAAACGGTGCCCATCTCCAAACCGCTTCACTTTTCATTTGTCTGTACATATACAGGGGCCAGTTGGACGGATGCACACAGGATGCTGGAGGTTCCCCCAAGAGGCAAGTGTCTCCTCCTCTAGAAACACGGGGGAAATATGCCATTGGTGAGGAAGGACAAAGCTTCGCTACCCGGTACATGTGGAAGCTCAGAATTTCAATATACCAGTGACCTTACGCTCAAGAAGGCTCCACGCTGCCCCAAGGGATCGAACTTGTCTGGCCGGTCTTTCTCTAACAAAGCCCAGCACTCTTCCCCAATTGCAGCTGAATGACCCAAGTGCTACTTAAAGTGGAAAGAAAAATTCCAAAACTGAAGGCAGGACTTGTGCAACGAGGTCTGTCTGAGCCCTAAACCAGAGGACCTTTGGGTAAGGAACAGAGATTCTGTTTCAAATCACGGGGCTTAACCCCGTATCTATTACAACAGAAGAAAAGAAAAGAACTGCAAACTGCAAACCTCTAAATGATCAAACCCTAGATATGCCCTCATTAGCCCAAATGACTCCATTTACCGAATTCGCTGAAGGACAATGGCAGAACTGGGAATGACAGAAATACGTGAGGTGGGCTAAGGCTACAGACACCTTTTTCTTTGAAAAAAGAAATATGTAAGGAAATTGAAAACAATGAACTCACTGAATGCTTGAACAATAAAGAGGAAAAACTGCACCACTCTTAAGGAGGAGGCTTATGGTCATAAACATCTTCACTGAGCCATTTCCTCGCAAGATCCTTATAGATCCTCAGTGTTCTGCAAACTGACACTGGACCCTTTAAGACAAAACCCAACCCATGCTTCTCCCCCCAAGAGCCATGAGTCTCTTCCTGCATCTCTGCACACTGAGGCCATGGCCCTCAGCTCTCACTGGCTCTTGGGATGGTGGCCAAGGCCAGAAGTCAAAGCTGGAGGCCTCCCCAAGGTGGTTCTCAGGTAACCAGCTGGTTAGATTTTATCTTGTGTGGGTCAGCTTGGCCTCGCTCAGAACAAACGAGGCACTTGGCCTGGGTTGAGAATGATTTCTGTTTAGGTTTCCTCAGGCCTTGATTCCGAACAGCCCAAATAAAGCCTCTGCTGTCCTGAAGGGCACCTTTCAAGAGCAACAAAAATAGGACGCACACTTAACAAAAGGGGACTGTTTGGCCACCAGCGTCCTGAGCGGGGTCTGACCGGAGAACTGGAAGGGCTTTCTGCAAAGTCAAAGAGGCAGAGAGGAGAACAGCAGCAACAAGAGCCATCCCAGAGTCACCCGCTCCAAACCTTCCCTCCCCCTCGGGAGCACCAGCGGGTAAAATCTAAACCTGTTTGAAGAAAACTGCAGCCGAAGCGTGGCTTTCAGGACGTCAGAGACGCTGGTGTCCCAAGGCCTCCCCACCGTCAGATCAAACACACACAAAACAGTTCCCTGATATGTGCCGGGTCTCCCCCACACCATAAAAAACAGGCTTTCGTTTTAATCTACTTACCCCACGGTGGGGAAAGGCCTCTAATTTCACAGCACAGAGATAACACAAATAATTCATGTGACATATTCGTGGAACATCTGCAGGGAAAGTGTTCGGTGGGAGCACCCTGAAAACACGAGGGGCTGGGCCACCGCCTCCCCCGGGCTAAGCCCCGTCCTGTCACACTCCCTGGAGTGGTTTGAAGTCAACAGGTCTCTCCAATCACACAACACTTCTTTCTTCTTTAGTCCCTCCGTGGCCTGCGACATTATTGCCTCTCCAGGACCTCCAGAGGCTGCCGCCTGCGTGTAAACCCCCTAGAAACACCAAGCACCAAACAGGTGCAGAACGACCCTCTCACTGTCATCAGCACCAACATCAAACCCCACCCTCAGCCGCACCAACAAACACGAGTGCATTTCTTTTTCTCTTCCTGGTCAACTTAAAAAAAAAAAAAAATCTTCCGTTTAGTTTCCCATGGCTGGACCCATCCTTTGAAGATCTCACACCCTTTCTCAAGACCCTCTTTCAACTTTCTCTCCCACGAAGCCTTTCTCCCAGGGCCATGTGGAGACCTCACCGTGGCTACAATTCATTCCATTTCTCCCAACCTTGAGCTTCTGCCAAGTGTGAGGCAGATTCCCTTTAGACACAGGATAAATCAATGCTGGGCTCTGTATAAAGTTTAAAAAAAAAAAACAAAAAAGACAACAACTCCACAATCACCAATTAGACAGGTTGGGAAGGAGACACCACCAGAGCAGCTAAAACTCAAATGCAACCCAAAGCAGCAAAGTGTATTAAAACCCCACTCTGAATTTAAAGACATTCTGGGTTTGTTTTTGTCTATGTGTGTGTGCCTTTAGTAAACGTAGGATTCTCAGGTCTCAAGTAAGTTTCGTGAGATATTTTTCTCTGTCACTGCACCAGTCCATCCTCTTTACTTTCTCCGCCGCACCCACCTGGACCTGAGGCTTATTTTCTCCTGATTTCACCTCCAAAATCTGGGAACATGTCCTGGTGTAAAAATTTCACCTCCAGTCCTCTGTCAAAACACTGCTTCTTAACGTCTCCAGCCCAGCTGTCCCTCCTGAGCTTCAGATCTGTTAAATGACTTTTTCCTAATTCACAGGCTCTGGGCCAGACCCACGTTTCCAGCTCCCATCAGGCACTTCCCCGGCACCTCTAACTCAGCTCACCCAAAATGGAACCCCCGCCTTCTCCCCTCTTCCCATCACACCCCAAACTGCCCCAGCCAATAATTCCACTCAACTCTGGGATTAACTCCTGTCACCGCTTCCATCAACTCCACCCCGTGGGAAATCCTACCGCAGAGCCCACCTCCTCACCCCATTCCACTCCCAGCCTGCAGGACGTCTCTCCAGGATTACACAGAGGTCTCTGGACCTGCCTCCTTCTCAACACTGTCAGTTCTCCACCCACCCTCAACATACTTATGCTTAAGGACTTAACGAAAAGAAATCAGATATTTTTCATGTGCTCAAAATTCTGCCACAGGAAAATGTCCCAAATGCTTAGCCTGACCCCCTGCCTACTTTTTCCAACTGCACCCCCTGGACCTTGCCCACAGACTCTCTGCTGAAGCCAAGCTACACCTCACTCGCCCTACCTGGATGTGCCATGAACTTGCACTTCATGTCTTTGGCCCAGAATGCCCTCTCACTTTTTGCGCCCTAGGCACATCACTCCCCATTTTTCCCAACGATTAGGCAAATGTACCCACCTCAGTGAGCTCTCCCTGATGCATCATGAAGTGTTTTCTCCCTCTTCTGCACACTCTTTTGTAAAAATCTCTGTCCTGGCACTCTCCACATTTTTTGAAATTACTAGTTAATATGTCTTTCCTGTTCATCAACTCCCTAATTCAACTCTGTACCTCCACTGACCAACACGGGATCTGGCACATAGTAAGTGCTCAGTTAATACTTCCTGTACCAATGAAACAAGGCGATATATTGCATCACCTTTAAACATCTGAAGCTTTTGAAGAATATTAGATTTTCTTGCCTCCTCCCAGTTTTCCCTCTGCTGGCTCATTGTTCACATATCGATTCTAAACAGCACTGTCACTAGCATCCTGAGGGCATTCACTGAATGTCCACATAAGAGGCAGAGGACAGAAAACTTAAGACAATCTACAACACTGCCTTCAAGGACCAATGAGACCAATGAGAAGATAAACACAGCTGAGGCAGCAAAATGTGAATACAGTAAGGACTGTGACTAATGAGCAATTAAACCAGAGTGTGTTTGCTACTAAGAAATAATAATGGATAAGACCAATTAATACAGGGATGTTGTCAAACGCCATGGTAAGTTTCACTGTAACATTTTATTATGCGCAACATGATATTGGCATTTTTTCATCGAGGCTTGCAATAAAATTTCTCCACTAATATATAGGATATATATTATATATAAGAATAAATATATTCTTAATCCAGATGCCTCACACTGAAGCTGTATATTCTCTCCCCAAATGCTCACAGGGTTTAAAAATCAATACTGTTTATCTGAGATACAGAAAGCACACAGTTCTTTATGAAGCAAAGTTGCTTTCAATATTCTGGTCATCAGAGCAAGAATTACATACATGAAAGTTAAATATATTCTAAACTACATAAAATCTCAGCTCTTTTTTTTTTTTTTTTTTTTTTTTGGTTGGGGGGACAAATCTCTTGTTGCTTTATCAGATTCTCAGTCAATCAACTTGTGTTCAAATTTCAGCTCTTTGGACAAGGTCTTTCTGAGATTCCAGATTACCAGGTGGGGTACTAAGAATACTGCAGAAGCAAAAATCCTGGAGTAAGGGCAGGAGAGAGATGGAGACTACCAACGAAATCCCTTCCAGATGGCCCCCAAACAAAAGCATGGAGAGGAGGTCTCGGAGGCAACAATCCAGTCCAGAGATGAACAGAGTTAAGTCTTCGGGATCTCCCTGGAAATGGCTGCAAAGCCACGGACATTTACTGCCAAGCTACCTCGCTGATGCCAATCCTCCTGGGAGTTCAGGGATTAAAACCACTGGAACCAAAGCAAAGCATAATTCATTCTTGGACTTTTTAACTTACATGCCCCACTGGGAGCAGCCACATCTGACGCCGCCCTCTCAGATCCTGTTTCTGCTCCAGGGTTAGCTTATGACTTAAGGCATAAAAATATGCCTCTGTCTATCTTTCTGCCGTGGTTGTTTGGCCAATGTCCTTCCTTGGGAGACATATGACAAAATAAAATGACCACAGTTCCTGGGCCCGTAATGCTTCTTCCCAAATTGAGAAATGTCAATTAAGAGAGGCTCTCAGACATGATAAAAAGGTTGGAAAAGTTACACAAAGTCTTGTTGTCAAAACCTAGCCTTGATGCTACTCCTGACCTGGCCGACTAGAACTGGTACCTGTCCCCAGCCAGGCCAGCCAACTCGTTAAAAAGGCAACACAGGCAGGTCCTTCTTCTTGACCTGCCTGACTGGTACACCATGTGTGTGCGTGCCTGTGTGCATGTACGTGTATGTACATGTATATGTGTGTGTACACATTTATATCCAAACACACAGTAATTCACTTTTCACTGAACAACGGCTTATTTTCATTTATTGACTGTTCAACATTACAGGACTGGGGCTTCTCAGCTAGAGTCTGTTTCTTAAAGACCAGCAGCCCTAAGTCTGCATGTGTCTGTATTGCCCACACTATCACAATACAAATTAGATAAAATAGATACTTAATGGTGTAATTCACTTTACAATGGCACTGATTATTACAGCGTTACTCTATTTTCATTACTACTGCATATTAGAATCGGCTTCCAACGTGTTTGAGTGAAGAAATAAAACAACATAATCACAGTGCCAATTAATCTGTAGAAGTCACACAGTAGATCGAAACGCAAATATTTTCACAGCATCCCAGGAAGACAGGATTCCACTCCTGGCTCACTCCCTCTAGCGAGCTGTGCTTTTACCCCAACCACACTCTGACCTCGCCTAGTCCAGTTGCAAGCCAGAAATCAATAAAAGACCCTTAGCAAGTTTAACTGATTCTCTAAGAAAGGGTATTCTAATCCATCAGCACATCCTCACCTTGCACTAACAGTATTTTCCCGGATTTACCCAATACCATTGTGGTACCAATAACTACTCTTTCTCACGCTGCTCTCTCATCAGCTCAAATACTGTAACTGCAGAGCAATTTCAAGCAGGTTGTGAGTCTCCGAGAGTATTGCTTGCAAAGTGCATGTAAATTATTAGATTACATTACAAGTGAAAGACTCAGCAGTGGGTCACCACAGTGGAGCATTAATGCAGAACGAGCTGAATGGAACCCTGGAAGACAAGCCTCTCCAAGGTGATTTTTTTTGGCAGGGAGGAGAAAGTGAGGAAGGGGGAAGGGAGAGCAAGGAAGGATGGGCTGCTGAGAAATGACATGTGAGAGAGCACCCAGCACAGCGGGGAGGAGGGAGCTCCCCCAGCCTCAGTGGCTGGAGGGGGCAGCCAGAGTACTACAGGAATCGTGAGGTTGGGAGGAAGGGAGCCAGCAGACGCGAGGCCCTCCTCTGGTTCAGCTGAAGGTGTGGGGTGTAACCTCAGGGAAGCCCAACAGTGGCTGATGGGTTGAACTTATGTGATCTGTCCTCATTCGCCAGGATCTAGTCTATGGCAGCTGAGGTGAGGGACTGGGGTGGGATCCAGACCAGGAGAGAGATCTGGTAGTTTAAGGAAAGGCCTACGATGCCCTAGGACTCTGGCTTATGTCACAGAGCAGCCCATCAGAACCAGCGGGGAATGCTGCAAGCAAAGGGAGCTGAAGACCTGAGGAGGAGACAGGGGAGGGATGGCCAGAGGGCCCCCTGCTCCCCGATACGCTCCGCCGTCACCACCATCACCGGGGCGACGCTGAACGTGTGCCCGGCGTCCCGCCAGGTGCTGCATCTGCCTCCTCGCAGGTGATCCTCTCCACCACCTTGGGAAGCCAGCATCATAAACATCCCCAGTTCTCAGGTGATGTAAGAAACAGACTCAGCAGTGAATGAACTTACCTAAGGTCTCACAGCACACCAGGGCCTCACTCCCAACAGGCTTGCAACCACCATTATGCTGTTTCCCAACCCGTCCAGCCTTGGACTGAGTTGCTCAAGACTGAAGCAGGCCTGGACCTGCCACGGAGGGGAGGACTTGGGGAGCCGAAAGAGACAGGAGTGGGGCACACGAGGGTGGCTGGGTCCAAGCCCAAGGCTCCCCTGGAAGCCGAAGCAAGTAGGAGCCTCACTGGTGGAGCTGGGAAGCGCAACTAACTCCTTGCTGTAAACCGTGGTGCTCATCTTCTCAGGGAGACGACTCTCATCCAGGAAATAACACCAGAAGACGGTGTAAAGGAACCTGGCAAAGGAAGAGGCTGCACGCCGACTGAATGAGCCAGGCCCGTATGAACGGCCACTGTCAAAGACCTGGGTCACGAGGACGGCAAGAGGGAGAGGGCAAGTCTTACCCAGAGCTAAAATGATCGTAGGATCTCAATAAGCAAAGAGATTGGACTCAAGATAAGAGACTGAGTGGGGGAGACAAGGAGGGGAAGGGGGAAGGCCCATCCAGGAAATAGGGGTTAAAAAAAAAAGCCAAATCAAGGCACATGCAGAGGAGAACCCTCAGAAGCGTCTGGTCAAAGGTGACCCAGTGGGCTACCCTGAGATACCACCTGGAAAATGTAAGATCCAGGAAAGCAGGAATCTGACTTCTCCAGTTGGTGGCTTTATCCCCGAGCCTGGCACACTGCTTGGCCCAGAGAAGGTGCTCAGCAAACACGTGCGGACTGAAAGAGTGCCACCCGCGGACTTTTACACAGCAACCACAGCTCCAAGCAAAGGGAGGGCACTCCAGGATTTACATGCTAAGCCAGTCTAGGCAGATGCAGGTCTAAATGGAACAGGATATTAATGAGCATGTGCTAAAAGTGGCATAGATACCGAATGATTACAAATAATAAGTATTCACCTTATTTTCCCTCCTCCCTGAAATCATAATGAATAACACCTGGCGTCCCACATCAGTTACCATGGAAACCCTCCCTCCCTCGGCCCCTCCCACCGCCAGGCCATGGCCCACTGGAAGGCTGCTTCTACCCTGTGCCCAGGACAGAGCTCTTCAACTTCGAGGAGCAGCCCAGAAACAGATCATCATGAAACCAATCTGGTGGCTCGTGACTTGTATTTTGTCTTGTACTAACAGAGCAAAAAATAACAGTGTATCGCAGGTAAAGGATATTTTATGTGAAAAGTTTGTTGTGTGTGTGCGCGTGTGCGTGTGCGTGTGTGTACTGGCTTACAATGTAGTATGTTTTTTCTCATTGTAGGTCACCATATAAACACTTGAAAGACACTGGGCTAGAGGGACAAGGAAGTCCAATATTAGGACACTCCTTTTCATATCCAAGCTGAATGACCCTTATTTTCCTGGCTGAATGTGACTGTCAAAGGTGCTGCTCTTCGGGTCAGGAAACCTGGCCCATCCTGAAACATCAAGAAATCCTATGGAACCTATTAAGATTAGAATCAGTTCTGTCAAAGTATCCCCCGTTCCACAATACGCAAACAATCTTTTTCGAAAAACAATAAGATTTATTATTTTCCAGTTACAGAAACAATACACACGTAATGCAAGAAACTCGGAAAATACAGAGGAGCACAAAGAAAAACAAGCTCATAAATAATCCCACCATCCAGAGTATCATGTCATGATCACGGTATGATGTCATCACTTACGTATACGTGGGTCCATGTTAAAACACACACACACACACACACACACACAATATATAGTTTTAACAAAAATGATCTCATTCCGTGCACACTACTATGAAAGCTGTGACTTTTCACTAAGCCATAGATCCCAAACGTTTTCTGCTACAACATGATTTTTACTGGCTATATAGTATTCCATCCGCAGACTTGCTCGTGAGTATCTCTATAAAAAGCACAGCCCTAAACCCTCTGCCTCGAAGAAAGGGCTGCTGCTAGGAGACACCCTCCCTGCAGCACAGCGAGAGCTGGCTGTATCTAACTCCTGGAGCATAACGGCTCCAAGTGCAGGATGCCCAACTCTATATCCTGTATTTTATTGTCTACTAAATCAGAGGGTGAGACCCAGGCACTATTTTTGCTATGCTTTCAAATGGCTTTACGAGCAGAGCCACAAGCTCACAGGCTAATTTTTACTTAATAATAAAAAGTGCCCAGCAGAATTAAAAGATAGTAATGCTGCTAATGTTCCACTACTGATGTGCAACCAAAACACCGTGTGCTTCCTTTCACACATATCTGCTGCCTCAGGCTGGCCAACTTGTGTACGCATCGTCATATCCTCACGGGGCTCTCCTGGCAGGCAGGAACTTGATTTTGCACCTGACTGGAACTTCTGAGCATCCTGACACAGCACACAAGTGGCATCACTAGCGAGGGAACACAGGAGAAGACCTGTGTTTTAGTTACAGCCTTGCTACCTACTAGGAATGGGACCCCAGGCACATTCTGAGACCTCTGTGGGTGCCCGTTTCAGTGGGAAGAGGGTAGGTGGGGTGCAGGGAGGGGGTCGGCTAGATGGCTCATAAGGCCCCTTCCAGCTCTAACAGGCTTTAGTCTAATAAAACATGGCCCACGGCAGCCTCATGAGTTAGCGTCACATAGCCAACGTACACCCCGAAGCTCAAGATTACAAGGCCAGCTTTGGAACTTTCTAGAGCCCTTTCAGGGGTCACCTCAGTTCTCCTTTAGCAGCTCATGCACTTTCTGCAGAAACAGGCCCATCCGAAGTGGGTCACGAGTGCCAGAAATGGTAACACAATTCCGGCAATGTCACCCTTGTCATCGTCGGTCAACTAACACGATCACTAAAAGCAGCATCATTTTTTTTGAACATCAGAGTATTTCATTTGCCTTTGCTTCTCCACAGCTTCATTACCTGGGCACTGGAGAGTTCGGGGCAGTTCACCCTCCCAGGTGCCTGTCCTTGCGGATCTAATACCCCCGTCACACAAACGTTCCCGGGAGTACTCGCTGTACTGATCCCCTGGCCTTCTTACCATCCGCTGGCTTTATCACTGTACAGTGAAAATGAAAAGCAATGCAGTTTATTGAAGAGATTTTAGACTTGCTAAATATACCCTTGTTTCTTCTGTGATCTGTCTGTTGAAAATCCATTAACTTCTAAGCAGTCACTCCGCCCCATGGCTGGCGTCGATCGTGTGGGATGGTACAGGCCTCTTTGGTTCTGGAAGGGCAGGATCGCATCCGGCTGTCTTTTCTCCATCTCTGTCCGCCTCTCCAGGTTTCTTTAAAACTAATCGGAAGAGTCAATAAACACGCCCGCCAATTCCCTTCACATTCTGGGAAGCAGATCATGTGCCCTTCAGACCTGCTCTGGCTCTGCTTCTCCGCGTATTCCCTTACCTGCCTTTGTCAATTGGCATTCTCGACAAGTTCGTCATCACTTCTCAAAGTGTCAACTTTTCCTCTTTTCATCGTCCTTGTTAAAGATAATTTAAAATTAGAAAGTCACATTCCCAGCCATTTCAGAGTCAATGCTAATTTCATTTTCTTTTGCACAGAAGTCTCCTTCCCTCTAGAGATTCCCTGCCTTCGTTCACAGCCCCCACTCCCCAGCCCCAAACCGGCATCCTTAATCTCTGTGTGCACGGCCCTGTTCCCTGACTTCAGCACTCTCATCTTTCCCCCCAAATACTTAACCCAACGAAAACACACTTTAGCATGTGGTTCTCCTTCCTTCACTCCACTTCTGAGAGAAATGTCTGTGTCTGGAGATTGTAAAGTCACCTTCAGGAAAGAGGCATATAGTTGGCTGTCAATTAATCAGGATAAGACAGAAAAAATTACACCGTGTGCAGCTCTGCTTCTCGGTACATGCATTTATGCTTTGGGGATCAAGAGGGTTTCTCCCACACAGCCTAGAATTCACGTTGATGCCTTTTGTTTGGCCACAAGTAGTTCTCTACCTGGCGGCACAGTTGTTAATAGTCCGGATTATTTAAAACAGTGATTACCATACTTCATTAGAAATTCAAGTGTTGGTCCCTCCTGTTTTCCCTGTATTCCGGTTCACCTCTATTCTTGCAAGCTGCCTGTTTATCCTCGGGAGCATTCTTTGCTTATAAAATAAGTCAGATGACTTTATATGCGGTAATTTTTAGTCCCACATCGAGTCTGACAGATAGATTTTAAGCCAGTGTATTTTCCCCCATTAGGCACAGACCCAAACGTCACCAGGCTTGTCACGTATACAAGTCCATCAAGTTTCCAAGTGTCATTTATACACCATTTTACTGCTTCTTACTTCTTTCACACACGCCCACCACTTACGTACCGCAACTTCACAACATTCATATTTCATAAACTCCATCAGCATTCAGCCAAGTCCTCCCCCGAAGGGAGCTAGGTATTTTTAACAGTGCGCTGTCTCTTTCACAGGCGTGAGGAGCCTCTACCAAGTGGCACCCTTCCTTGTGACCCTGCAAGACTTCCATCTGTGACAGTCTGTTCACGGATGGAGGAACTTCCTAATTGTTCCCAAAAAACTTTAAGATAGTTCATAGTCAAAACTCCAGTGCCCAGTCGCGCCGTTAGAAACGATCGGAGGCCGGGCGATTCTAAATCCCCTCCACCGGGGTTGTTCCTCCTCGGTTCCAGCCTCTGACTGAGCGCCAGGGAAAACAGCACAGGTGCAGAAACCGCCTGGGACAGCGTGGAGGCCTCCAGCACCTTCCAGGACGCGGGAAACCTGTCCTCTCCACTGCCGCGCGCCCTGCAGACAGTGCCGCAGTCTGCGGACAAGAAAGTTGCCAGCGAACTGCAGGGCCCGGCTGTTGTCAACGTCCCACAGCACATAACGTGATAAGACACTTCGTAATACGGACGTGTCAGTTGAGGCCATAAACATCTGTTAGGGGGAAAAAAAACCCCTGTTCTTCCACCAACACAAGGGAATTGCTACCTGTAATTTCTCTGAGCGTTAGCATGTACAAGCCAGGGCCGAGGTGGAAGCTGCCTAACCCACGGGCCGTGGTGCGTTTATGCCCTCTTCCCCTCTTCTAAGGATTTCTTTAGAGTATCTCCTTGATGTCTTTCCTCGAAACACAAAATAATGATAATGATAAAAATAATAATGAGACAGTCACAAAAGGGCCCCCAGACTCCCAAGCTGAATTTCCAACACTCGATGTCCAAGATAACACAGGGTAACTGCAGACAACCATGAAGTCAGGCGGGTGGCTCTGCGAACATCAGCCTCTCTCTGACGGTGTGCTCCTCAGGATGCTCTCCATACTGGTCCAGTGAACAAAGCCCTCAGCTTGGAAGGACGGTTTCCTCTGGGGAGATCTAAATGTTCTTCACTGACATTCTTGAAAGTCTTCCTTCCGACTCCTAGAATTTCCTACCTTTCAGCATTGATGGCACCCCTTTAATATATTTATGGAAGAGGCAACATTAGCTGACATTTCTATCCAACATTATTCAGGGGAGAAGTTACACAATGCTATGGTAAAATAGTACATAACTTATTTGGGTTGTTTTGTGTTCTTTTGTTTTAATGGAGGGACTGGGGATTGAACCCAGGACCTCATGCATGCTAAGCAAACGCTCCACCACTGACATTATACCCACCCTCCATAATTTGTTTGTAAATACAGTAGCCTTTATAATTTTTGAGAATAAGTTTACATCCTCTATGCTTCTAGAGAAAGAATTACGGTCTAGACTCGGGTTGAAAAATTCCCTATAAAGTAAAAAACCTCAATTAACCAGAATCAGCTAATTCAAGTGCATTTCTATTCTGCTACTTGCAGCTGGGACAACAAGGGAGTCAAGTAACAAAACATACCGACATTGAGGATTTAACAACAACAACAACAACAAAAAAAAAAAAAAAAAAGAAAGAAAGAAAGAAAGAAAGAAAGAAAGAAAGAAAGAAAAGAAAAAAAACAATCCCCAAGCTGGATCAGGACCGATTTAGTCCCATCTCTGACACTGTCTCCATTTACGTTTCTATCACGGACAATCAGAAGTCATCCTCAGAACAGTGACCCTGTGGCACCGCAAGATCCTCAAACCTCCAAGAAAGAGTCCATTACATTCCCCGTGTTCTTTCCAGGGGAGGGGAAGGGACCAGCACATTTGAAAAACACATCCAATAAGGAAAAGGCAAAAAATATTTGTTTAATCTCTGTTAGCCAGAAAAACTAATTCATGAGTAACTCCTTGGTACTCTTACAGAAAAATCATGGTTTATTGTATACTGATCAATATGTGAACACTGATTACCTGGACAATTTTTTCAAAGGGTTAACTCAATTTTGTTTTTCTTAACGTACAGCCTAATAAAATGGGTGAAAATTTTAACAGCTCATTTCAAACCAACCCTTCCCATTATGAATGAGATACAAAAAAAAACTCATTAAAAAAATTATTTTTTAATTATGGCAGAGAAAACATCAGAGAGAGAGATGTGACTATTCCAGAATTCTCAGCAAGGAAGACAATCTTCATTTTCCGAAAGGTAGTCCACATTCTAGGCTAGTGTTCACTCTGGCACCTGAAGGCCTTTCAAAACAGACTCTTCTTGCTCTGGAAGAATCTATCACTAACCTGGGATGAATGGCTCAGGAATCTTCTTGAGGGAAGAATGATGCCTCCCTGAACATCCCTGCACACCAGCTCACAGAAGACAAAGCGCAAGAGCAAGAGGACATGTCATACGAGGAAAGCGGCATCTTTCAGAAAAAATGCTTTTGCACGTGGGGCAGTCACATCACAACCCTTTCCCCAGACACCTGAAACGGAGTTATGTATTTTGCTTCCACAGACACAGAAGTACACAGATACGCTAAGAAGCACCATTCACCAAGGGGACCAGGAAGATGGGGCAAAGGAAGAACATTCTCAGAAAAAGCGGCCCGCGCTGTCAGAGACCACACCACACCGACAGAATTCTCAGCGACCTTCCAACATCACACCACACCTCCTAAAAGCGGAAGAGGGAGAATCAGGAGAGAAAAAGTGCATCTTAACTCAGCAGGGACCAGAGCATGGTCCATGGAGAAGAACCCATGGGCTTGTCTCATGCACATTCCTAAGGTTAGCTCTGGACAGGGGTCAGTTTGCTTCCAAAAGCAATTCAGCCGTCACCAAAGACCCTCCCGACACTTTCATCCGGAGGCACGACTATTGCAGTGAACACTCTCGCATTTCCCTGCATCCCACTTAAGAGCCGGTGTGGAACACACAGTGTGTGCTGTACCCCCACCTCGGCTGCCTTGGCGAGGGGGCTTCCACGCACGCTCCGTGTTTCAGAGACCTTTTCTAAAGCCAAGGGCTGCTCTTAATGCCAGTAGGTTTTGGAAAATCCTAGCAGGTGATTAACATAAAAGAAAGTCTGCCGTAAATATTCTTAGCCACTAAGGATTTGACTTCTGGATTAATAATTCAATTCTTTTTAAGTAGGAAGGGGAAAGCAACAGAAAAGGTTAGCATAATCATCACCAAATGCATTTTCTAAAATTATTCTATTACATTTTAAAAGGGTATAATTATAAATGTTGTTATGAGCAATTTACTAGAAAATTAAAGCCCCTTAGTTTAAAAAATAATTATTTCATCCCCTTGGCAAAACATTTTATCCCAGCCCATAGCTCTTTCAAACCGGGGGTTCTCAATTGTTCACTGTGGAGAACCATGTCCTCTGAAGAAAAGTTGATCTGAGTACCAATCTCTAGAAAGCGCTCTAAATTGCCAGGCAAGAAGACCTACCAGAAGGTGAATCAGCCCAGACTGAAGAGGGGAATGGAGGTAAAGCACTTTGAAAGGGGAAGACTTTTATGTGGGTCCACAGGGCTACAGATAAACTACAGGCCTTGTTAACTGATTTTAAGTCAATCTAAGCTGAGCTTCCAGAGGGGTTCAATCTCAACCCAACTGAGCTTTTCAGTGCTAATCCCAATTTTTGGCTTTGATTTTTTTCCTGAGGTCAGCCTGCCCTAAAAGCCTTCTACCTTCGGCACAGGGGTTCCAAACCAACTGCGTGGCACACAGCCCTTTGGTGAGGACAACTTCAGTGAGGCAGAATATGTAAGCTTCTGGCATGCACGTAATAACGAGATTCTGGAAAAGGGGTTTTAACAACAGTTATGTCACAATGTTCATGGCTCCCTGAAGTCCCTGAAAACCTTGTTAAATTAAAGATTCGCTGTGGCTTTTCTGCCTCGTTCTTCCCATGTTGCCGCTTGCCTTTCTTTCTCCCCTTGCATTGTGCTGTAAAGATGGGACTGAATGACACCAGCCATCATTAATACCACGCAGAAAATGGAACAGTTTCGTTAAAACTGCTAGCATTCCCTGCCCAGCTTTAAGGACAGGGGGAGGCCATCTTTTGGATCATCAAGTCGCACATCTGATTTTGGAAGCTCAGGCACTAACAGCACACGGCCCATTCGCCCACAGATTCCCAGGAGTTTGGAATTCAGCCAGTTTCAAGTCTACCTAGGTAATGTCTCATGAGGTCACCTCAATGTCATGAGAATCCAGACCACAGTCTATGTGGACTGCACACGCTGGCTGGCTGGAAGCTAACCCAGCTACCTCTCTGGAAAGCATCCTCCAAATCAGAAAGCATCCCAAATCCCCCAACGCCAAGAACTCCACTCAACCCTCCTTGAGGTTGAAAATGCCAATTTCAAAGGGACGATGTTTGCTTTTCCTTTTGAGTTGTGTGCCTTTACGTTTTAAGTATTAAAAAAGCGTCATCACCTAGTGTGTAGGTTAATTTCTCTCCAATACTGTAATTTATGCAACATTAATACTGGATGCCAGCTCCAATTTTCTTGCTGCTTACACTCTGGGAGCCGACTTGCATATTCTGCCAACTCCATTACATCATCTGAAAACCCAAACATTTCCCATTTTCAAATCACTCTCATCTACCAAGCATACTTACACATTCTTTTTTTCCCTAGCTCTCACACACAAAGATTGGTACCCCTGAGGAAGAGACGCTGCATCTGAGGTTAAAGTCTGCAAATGCACATAATTTCTGGAAGCTATTACTACTGCTGTGTTAGCTAAAGGATGCCTCCATCTCTGACCTTCCTTTTTCCATTCAGACTGTTATATAACCTAGTGCCTGCGTGCAGGATGTGAGTTGAGTGTTTGGGCCTTACCTCCTCTCCCTCCCCCCATTAAATCTTTGGAGGCATGGACAAGAGGTTGGTTCAAAGAAGAGTGAGTGGGGGGTGGCCCTCTAGGGGGGAAGGGGATGTGGGTCAGCAGGTCAGCTGTGCAAGATGCATCCTATCCCTACTTTGTCCCTCTTCCCTTTTTGCTGAGCCTAGGGGGCTGGTGGTACTGAATGCCCCAGCATTATATAATTTGCAAGAACAGCAAGTTACAGATTTGCTAGTCAGTTCTGCAGCCTGCCACCCTGATCTCTTGCAAGAACACCTTCTGGCAAGAATGACACCTGAAGATGCTAATAACAGGAGGGAGAGGGGTGGTTAAGACAGAGGGTGGCGGCAGCACAAACCAGAAATCAAGGTAGCTTCCCTATATACTATGTCCCCGCCTCTTTCCAAAAATCAAAAAACAAAAAAGCCTCAGAAACACATGAAGGGGATTTTCTCCAGTGTTTCTGATTAACCCTGTTACATAACCCGCTCGCATTCCAAATCCACCGTCTCAGGTCTAAATATACTCTTTGCAGCCAAAAGCTCTCCACACACAAACTCACCCAGCGAGCTAGCGGCAGGTCCCGGCCCCCAGCCCCGGTGATCCCCCTCTCCCTTTACTCCAGACCCTCGCTGCCCCCTCCCTTCCGCTCAAACCGCGGTTCGATGTGTGCACTCTTCCGAAATCGCCTTTAATTAAATGTTTTTCGCGTGTGTCATCCTGATGGCTTTTACTGTACTCGAATTCCGTGAATGGGAAAGCGCCTGGACAGGGGGTGTGGCTAAGGTGGAGAGGGGGGGAATACTGTAAAACAGCCAGCACATGATCAGCCATATTCCTACCTCCAACTATAACATCGAGAGGAAGGGAGCGGCTCCCTGGGGCCCCGACTCGCCTCTCCCCAGCCCTCCCCAGTCGCCGCCAGAAGCCGAATGGCCAGAGGAGGGGGCGCGCTGGGCCAGTGCCCAAGCCGGGGCTGGAGAGCCTCTCTGCCCCTAGCCCTGGGCGGCTCGCACCAGCCTGCTTCCTCTGGAGTGACAGGCGTGATTTCTACATTATTTACAACAGTAATTAAAGCCGTAGCTTCCTCCGGTTCTTCGCAAACTCCAGGCGCATTCAAATAAATAACTGCCTACCCCCAAGAAAAACTCCCATACCAGGTTCTGATATCTTTAAGAAAGAGGAAAGAGAGTGAGCTTTCCCCAACACTCCACTTTAACTAGAAAAAAGCAAGAAAGGGGCAATGGAGCCCCCCAAAGACACACGCACGCACACATAAGCACACAAATTCTACGAAATGAAGTGTGTAAAAATCGCCCAGAGAGGGGGGAATATCGATCGCACTATCCAACCAGCATTGAACTCGCACTGACCATTCCCAGGTTCTTGCAGAAACGCTTGCAACCTCAGAGAGGGAAGGATTTCCCAGGGCAGAAATAAGTTTGGGTGCCTTGCGATCTTTCTTTTTCTGCTTGTTTGCTTTTGCAGGCGCTCACTCCGAACGCGCGCGGAGCGCCCCACAGGACCGCCGCCCCCCGCACGCTGGCGCGCACACGCCCCCCGCCAGCCTAGGCGCCGGGCTGCGAACCCCGGGTCTGCAAACTTGCGCATCTCCCCTCGCCGCGCCCGACAGACAACTTGGAGAGCACCTCGCGCGCCCGCACCCCGCTTCCCTCAGCCCTTCCTCCAAATCCCAAGCCCACCGCCGTGCTCCAGAGAAGGTGTCCAGGTCGCCCCCAAATCCGGGAACGCCTCCTCTCCACCTCTGGGGGCTGCCCTGGTAACTCAATCCTAACGTCCCCCTTAGCTCTGCGGGGGACCGAAAACCCACCCTGTCTCGGGCTGCCGGGGCCGGAACTGTCAAGATTCGAAAGGAGAAAAGGTAAAGGGGGAGGAGGGTGGCCATAAACAGATTTTTTTTTCCTTCTTAAAAGGACACTGCCGCTTTAAAAGTTTCTTTCCCGGGCCCCCACTCTCCGGTTCTCCGTATTTTGGGGGAGCGTATTTAATTTCGGCAACGCGGCTTTCCTCCTCTCTTTGCAGAAAAATCAAAGCCAGGGGGTGAGCCCGCCGGCTGTCAACCCTCCTGCCGCCTCCCCCGCCCCCCCTCTCCTCCCGCAACCCGAGAACGGGCTGCAAAAGTTTGCAACATTTCTGGGGGGCGGAGGGGGGAGGGGAAGGGGGTGCTTCGGGCTCAGGCCGCCGCCGCAGGCTCGCGCTCGGCCCCCGACCCGACGCCCCGGGCGCTCGCTCCCGGCCGCCCCCCTCTCCGCGTCGGGGCTCCCGCCGCCCCCTCCTCAGCCCCTCTCACAGCCTCCTACCTCTGCTGGTGCTGGAATAGCTCTGTCTGCGCACCGGGGCGGGCGGCTCGCTCTTGCGGGCGGATTCCTGGTTCAGCGGGGTCTCCCTGGAGCCGGCGGCCGCGTCCGCGCCACTGCTGCCCGGCTCGCTGGCGGCGGGGTCGGGGGCTGCCGGAGCTGACTCCATGTTTTTTCCCAATGTAGAGATCGCTGGAGATGGCGAGCTCCGAGACTCCCTCTATCTTCTGTTTTCAGAGCAACTCTATGGTACCAAAAAAAAAAAAAAAAAAAAAAGGGAGAAGGAGACCGGGGAGAGCAGGAGGGAGAGAGCAGGCGGCGGCGGGCGGGCGAGCGAGAGCGCGAGGGAGCGCGCGGAGTGTGTCTGGGTGGACGTGTGTGTGCGCCCGAGAGGGGATGGGAGGCGGGTCTGGCCACAGGCAGCGCTAGCGAGAGCTTCTCCAGCCGGCCCCCACACCCACATTCCCCACCCTCCAGACCCCAGACCGAGAGCCACCGACTGGCTGCCAATTTTGGGAGGTGGGGAAAAGAGTGGAGGAGGAGGGGAGAGCCTCCCGTGCCCCAGTCCTCCCCTGTCCCCAGCTCAGGGACAGAAATAAGGATCCGCGAGATGATTCTGTACCTACTTCTGAGACTCTCTCGGGAACAGAACTCGTCCTATCCGCAGCCAGCCTGGGAAGAGACAGATCCGATTATCCACGTTGGGGAATCGCAGGCAGCTCCCTGCCAGCCCAGCCCAGGACTGAGGAGAAACTGGAAAGGAATTAGAAATGAGCTGACACCCCAAGGAAGGCAGAGGATGGGAAGACGAAGGACGTGGCACTTCTTACTTTGGGATGGGACGTCCAGTGGGTTTCCAGTCTTGGTTTGATACATGTGTGTAAAACCAATTTTATGGGTCTAGAATCGCCATGGACAGCCAATTTCTGATGTGGCTGAGAGAGGTCGCTTTCAGCTCCTTTACTGTTTCCTCCGAGAAGGATCCAGAAACCACTTGGCAGGGCAATTTCTACTGAAGAAAACTTTGGCCTGTTAGGTTGGTGACTATCTAAGCTGGATGATATATGCCACACTGCATCTAGTTAATGCGTGGCTGCTCATTGTCAATTCCCACTGGTACTTTCGCTATTAAATGTACAGTCTCATCCATAAAAGATATACTGGAGGCGTTAATAACATCTGGATGATAAAATTCAGATAATAAAAAGCTTTTAGTAAGTCACATATTTGTAGGCATCATTCTGCAGCCCCTCCTCCACAGAAACACACCCATCACATAGTAGGTGCTTATTGAAACCCCGAGAAATTGAAGGATTGCTTTTGTGTTACTTTGACCCCAAATTCCAATATGAAGGAACAATACAAATTGGATGAGTGGAAATATTCAGATGGTAGTAGCCTGATTTCTCTCCCTCAGTACTCAATCCACCATTTCCTCTTGCCTACAGAGACACTGATGAAATCAGTACATTTTTTAACACACGCCCCCACCTTCCTTTCAGAAGGCTTGCAAATTTTGACAACAAAAAATATTGTTATATACCAGAAGGTGGCATAAAGATGTGTATTTAGGGGGTGGGGTGGGGGAGGGAATGGAGGAACATTTTGCTTTTGCTAACTTCCTGGTTTGGAAAAATGCTTTTCAAAAATAAGGGGGAAAAAAACCTAGTTAGATAATAGCTTAAGAGGGACCTCCATATGCCAAACTTCACACATGGTTTGTGTTACTGTTACTGATCTTGGTCTGATTTCAAATACACAATGCTATTTGCCATGGTCTGTGTATTCATCAGCAAAACCTGTGGTCCACTCTTCGGAGTGATGAAAATGAGATGTGAACAGTTCTGATACCTTAATCCAGTCTCTGCAAGGATCCCTGGCTTTTGCCTGTCTGTTGGCGCCACAAACAATGCCATGATTGTCTCCTCCCTCCCAAATGAGATGTGTGGGTTTCCCCATACATCAAAGCACAGATTTCCAGAGCAGCCTTCACACCATTTACAATGGGTTAGCCTGTTAATAATGTTCTTGATGTAATTGACCTAGCTTGTCACACTTGACTTTTCTAAGTAAACAAATATATCAAAGTGCACAGTTTAATAAAGAAGTTCCTCTGGGACACGAGTATCTCAAAATATATCCACTGCCCCATGTTTATTTCAGAATATGTGAAAGAAAAAAAAACTTTTCATATTAAATTTCACCAATAATTCTATTTGGGATACAAGTGGCTTAGAAAAGATCCCTGGCTCTTCTTTAGGTACCTGTAACAACTTGTTAACATTTTGGGGTGAAATCTATTCCCCTGGGCCTTCAATTGGTTCCTTTGCTGTTCTTCTTTGACTAAACTGCTATTTATTCATGGGGGAAAGACCATCCTGAAAATGGCCCTAGTGACCTTAGTCAGTTAACATAGGTTTCATATTCCCCTCAGCGCTAAATTCCTGCTCCAAAAAGCCATCTCTCCTGCCTCTCTCAAACAGTTACCGCTTCTGCGATTTAAAACAATTGGGAACGCGAGTGCTTTCCCCAAGGGAAAGATAAGAGTGAGTTAGATACATTCCTTGACTGTCAATCATTGTTACTAAAGTGTAAATTACCTGGATAGGGGGAGCATTTGAAACCTGAAAAGCACAGTGATTAAGTTTGTATTTCTTTCTTTCCCTCATGTCCCTTCCCTGATTACTAATTAAGGGTTTCCAATTTCCCAAGTATTTGGAAAGATGGGAGCCTTCTTTAGGCTCTGTTCAAAGGCAGAGGGCAATAGTGTTTGCTTTAAAATGGTTATTTTACTTTGCACTGAGTTCTCAGACAGACTGGCTTAGAAAACCTATGCTTTGTAGAAGACATAAGCCTAAGACCATTTTTTGCAGACTGGTCTTGCCCTCCTGGAACTCACCAGGACTCCCCTACCTTTCTACTAATCGCAGGCTCCCTTCCAGATGGTGACAATAGTTTTTTTCTTATCCCAAGGTAACCACTGGGAAGCTCAGAGTTAGCTTTGACTTCCCCCTCTCGCTCCTGCCCCTAGCTCTACATGGAATAACATACTTGCCAAGTGCTTTCAACTCTACCTCTGTGACATCTGCCCCTCCTTTCTGCAGCTCCCACTCCAGTTCCAGACATTATTGTTTGCCTAAACCATTACAGTAACCTTCCAAATAACTGGCCTTCGGTGGTCTTATAACCATTCTAATCCATCCCAGATAGCACTGCCAAGTTAATTATCCTGAACTACAGCTCTCATTTCCCACCATGTCACTTCCCTGCTTACAAGACTTTAATGGCTCCCCATCGCCTATCCAATTAACTACTAACTAGTCAACAAGGTATTCAAGACTCTACCTCACTTATCCCTGCACTCCTGCACCAGGGATGGCAAATCGATCACATCTCATGAAGGAGCTTCTGAGGTTGGTTGGAAAGGTGTAGGCTGAGATTGATCCATGCTGTCTCCCATGGATGGAGGATTAGGAGCAGGACACTCATGCCAGGATTTGCCGCACTGCCTTACATCCTTACATAATCCCTGCAATCCACGCGTAATCCTCAGACCAGGCCACATGCTGCTTCCTACATCTCCTCCTGCTTGTCGTACAGGATACAGGGACAGTTGCCTATGCCTCAGTGCCCTTTCTGCCTTCTCTGTTGATTGAAACCCTACCTTTCTCTAAAGGTCCATTCTCAGACTCCTCTGTGGAACCTTGATTTACCCCAAACCAAATATCTCAGTTGTCTTAGCACTTTGCATCCTTCCTAAGGCACTTGGTCATACAGATATACTCTGTCCACCTTGTGCTGTGGTTGGGTGAGCATTTGCCTTACCTTCCCTGGTGGAAGATTCGTTTCTTGAAAACAGGGTCTCTGCCCTTGCACACAGTAGGCACTTTAACTAGAGTTAGTGGACTTGGGGAATGGAATTGATGACCTAATCATAAGGTGGCATGTCCACGCAGTGATTCCATCACACAACAAGAAAGAAAACCTAAGCGTTTCAACTTTCAATCACTTGAAATAAGCCTTTCCTTCCTGGATAAAAGATTAGTTGACATGTATGGGCTGTTAAAATTTATATATGCAAAAAACAGTTGACAGTTATTTCCTTTGTGTTTCTTGGAGAGGGAGAGAAGGAAATTTATGGAAATGTATAATAGAATTTCTTTGGGAGAGGGGAGCTTTCTACAACATGCCTAAGAACAAAGAAGTTAGAAAATTAAAACTGAGTGCCCAGACGACAAGTTTCCTTTCTTTCAAAAAAACATCAAGAAACTAAAGCTGGACAATATGCTGAAAATAGAGGAAACTCAGATGAAAATGCAGCAGTGTTCTTGGGCACAGGAGGGGCTCTCCATCCTGCTGCAAGGTGTGTAGATTCATGGTCAGAACAGCCCCAACCAGAAAAAAAGTCCAGGTTAAGAAGAGCTTTCTATGCAAATCAGAGAAGGAACAGTGTAAACCTAAAGTCCTCATGGGGAGCAGGGGGCAGAACAGGCGGGCAAGGCTTGCCAGATGTTTCTAAATAAAAAGGAAGATTAAGGCATGCAATATCCACTCTGGATGATCCACTCCACCCCTCTTCCCAAATAGGAGAGGAGAAACTAGAATGCAGGGAAGTGATTTGCTCAAGACCACCCAATTAATCCGTGGCACAAGGTGGAAGCTTCTGACTACCTGAATTCAAGACCCAGCTCTGCCACCTACTAGCACGGTGGCCAACGCTAAGTCACAAACCATTTCTATGCCTGTGTTTCCTCATCTATAGATGAGGTTATTAGGAGGCTTAGAAATGATGATCCTTCTAAAATGCTTGCACTCAACATTTTGCTATTATCCTTATGCACCTTTAATAAAATACTGTCTAAAGCCACACTGTCCAGTGCGGTAACCACCAGCTGTATGTGGCTACTGAGTACTTGAAATGTGGTTAATCAAATCAAAATATATGATAAATCTTAAAAATCCACATTAGATTTCGAACACAGTACAAAAAATGTCAAGGGTCTCATTAATAATTTTATATTGATTGCATGTTGAAATGACAATAGTTTGGATATATTAAGAGTTAAATAAAATTTTAAATAATTTCATCTATTTTAACATTTAAAAATCAAGCTACTAAAAATATAAAATTACTATGTGCTTTACATGACACATCTACTAGACAGTGCCGGTATAGAAGATATCTGATACATAGTAGGTATTCTAATGAAATTAACTAGAGTAATTGCTAGGGTTCAGCTGGGGGGGCACCGCTGGGTCAAGAGTTAACATCCATCCTGTCATTTTACAAAATGTTAATTGTGCTCCTGCTATTTGTAGGGCATTAAGCTGGGTACTAAAGAAATAGAAGCAAAACTATTGTGTCTTACAGAGAAAGCAAGGTGGGCTCACCAAAGTCAAGTGGCATTCAGTGATGAGGTTCCAACTGCCCTGGACACCACCACAAAAGGAGCTAAAAATCTCCCCTAGGGAATGGAACAGGAAAGGCTCTGCCCTGGGCAACTGTTGTTCCCTTTGTGAGTTTCTGGAACTGAGGCTGTGGACTTCAGTAAGGAAGAGGACATCTGAGCATATGGAATTGCCAGGGAATCCAAGGAACAGGTGTCCTGCAGCCCAGTGTTTCCAACCTGAAACGTCTAAGTTTCACCTTGGTGAGGCAAGCTGATGTACTGGGCTCAGTGTTCATCAAAGAACCATCATGAGCCCGCTGGTAATGAGCTCACTAATATCCCTGGCTGACCTTGGAATACATAAGGGTAAAGAAAATTAGACTGTAAGCTCCTTCAAGGCAGGGGCCGTGTCTCACTTGTTCACCTGTGCATCCCCATTGCCTCATTCTGTATTCAACACACTGATAAATGCAATATTTGTTCACTGAATAAATAGATGGATGAGATATGGTTTTAAAAAAAAAGGAAACCGTGAATACATCAACAAATAAAGAAGTATAATTTATTGTTACCTATGAGATTCTAGATACTCTCTCCTGTCTCATAGTTAATTTATGGATAAGGCTTCTCCACTCCACCATGAAGCAATTTACTCAACTTCTCTACAGATCCACCATTCCATCTGTAAGATGGATTTGATCACTTTTTTTCTGACAACTTACATCACAGCAGAGTTGGAGAGGGTCAGATAACATACACGAAACTGACTTGGAAATTCTTAAGGGAGTCTCTCCAATAGGACCATGTTTGCGTTATCCAATATGATCGTCACTAGCCACACGCATGTTGGCTGTTGAGCACTGGAGATACGGTTACTATGATGAATTTTTCCTTTTAAATAGACTTTATTTTTTTGAGCAGTTATAGTTTCAGCAAAATTAAGCAAGAAGTGCAGAGATTTCCCATAGACCTCCTGCCCCCACACACTCATTGCCTCCCCACAATAACATCCCCCATCCGAGAGAGACATTTGTTACCATCGATGAACCTACACTGACAAATTATTATCACTTAAAGTCCACAGTTTACACGAGGGCTCACTCTTAGTGTTGTACATTCTGTGGGTTTTGACAAATGTGTAATGACATGAATCTACCATTACAGTATCAGAAAGAGTAGTTTCACTGCCCTAAAAAATCCTCTGTGCTCCACCTGTTCATCCCTTCCTCCCACTAACCCTTGGCAACCACTGATCTTTTTACTGTCTCCATAGTTTCGCCTTTTCTAGAATGTCTTGTAGTATGTAGCCTTTTCAGACAGGCTTCTTTCACTCAGTAATTTGCATTTAAGCTCCCTCCATCTCATTTCATGGCTTAATAGCTGATTTCATTTTAGCACCAAATAATATTCCATGTCTCGATATACCACAGTTTATTTATCCATTTACCAATTGAAGCACATCTTGGTTGCTTCCAAGTTATGGCCATTATGAATAAAGCTGCTGTAAACTTCCATGTGCAAGGTTTTTTTGTTTTTTTTTTTTTGACATAATTTTTCAGTTCCTTTGGATAAATACCAAGGAGCCCAATTGCTGGATCATATGGTAAGAGTATATGAGTTTTGTAAGAAACTACAAGACTGTCTCCCAAAGTGGCTGTGCCATTTTGCATTCCCACCAGCCATGAATGAGAGTTTCTGTTTCTCTACATCCTCCGCAGCATTTGGTGGTGTTGCTATCCTGGAGTTTGGCCATTCTAAGACGCTTGTAGTAGTATCTCCTTGTTGTTTTGATTTGCATTTCCCTAATCACATGTGATGTGGAGCACCTTTCCAAATGCTTATTTGTCATCAGTATACCTTCTTTGGTGTTCAGATCTTTTGTCCATTTTTTAAGTAGGCTGTTTGTTTTCTTATTGTCGATTTTTAAGTTATTTGTATATTTTAGATACCATTCCTTCATCAGATATGTCTTTTGCAAATATTTTCTCTTGGTCTATGGCTTTTCTTCTCATTCTCTTGAGACTGTCTTTCACAGAGCAGAAATTACTAATTTTAATGAAGTCCAGCTTATCAGTTCTTTCTTTCATGGATCATGCCTGTGATGTTGTATCTAAAAAAGTCATCACCGTGTCCAAGGTCATCTAGATTTTCTTCTGTGTTATCTTCTAAGAGTTTTATAGTTTTGTGTTGTACATTTAGGTAGATGATTCATTGTGAGTTAATTTCTATGAAAGGTTGGAAGGTCTGTGTCTGGGTTCATTTTTTGGCATGTCAATGTCCAATTGTTTCAGCACTCTTTATTAAAAAGACTAGCTTTTGTCCATTGTATTGCCTTTGCTCCTTTGTTAAAGATCAGTTCACTATGTTTATATGGGCCTATTTCTGGGCTCTCTATTCTGTTCCATTGATCTGTTTGTGTATTCTTTCACCAATAACACACTGTCCTGCTTATTGTAGCGTGGATCTAGATTTTTAATTTTATTTAACTTCAATTAAATTTAAAGAGCCACGTGTAGCTTGTGGTCACTGTAGTAGATGCTGCAGGCTTTTCAAGTTTTAGTCTTTCGAACTTCTGAGCCACCTTCTCATGGATATTCACTAATAGGTTTTAGATTCTCTAAATATTTGTTTTGCGCCCACTATGGAAAGATGCTGTGAGGGATTCTGAGATGAATCGGGGAGCTTCCACATCCATGAGGAGCCAAAGCAAGTCCATCAGCACCTGCACTTTAAGATATTTAGTGTTAAATGCCATAGGACAGGTTCAGATAAAGCGCTAGGACTTCAGAAGAAGGAGCCAGTGTTCCCTGTTGGCAAAATTAAGAAAGGCTTCCTTGAAAAAGAAGCGTTTCATCAGTTGTTTTTCCTGAACTAAAAATACACATTTGGGAAGTGGTTATGGGAATAAGAAGAGCTTTTTGCAAAGAGAGTTGAGGCCACTGACTCCATTTCTGTCCCCCAGATGGATCTATTCTTCATATTATATACAGGCATTTTCCATTGAGAATATCCATACGAACCTTCCCTGTGCAAGGTGATGTCCCAGAGAGAATGTATCTCGAACACACATACTTTTCACTCCGGTCAGTGATTCTCAAAGGGTGGTCCCCAGACCAGCCGCATCAGCATCACCTGGGAACTTGTTAGAAATACAAATTTTCTGGTCTCGCATCAGACTTACTGAGTCAGAAACTCCGGGGGGTGGGGTCCAGCAATCTGTGTTGTAACAAGCCATCCTTGTGTTTCTGATGCCCATGCTCAAGGTTGAAGACCACTGTCCTAAATTCAAGACCACATGAATTATAAGTGTACATAAAAGAGCAACTATGAATCTTACAGGAGGGTCTTCTTATGAAAGAAAAGACCCATGTCTCTGTGTACTTGGCTGATGTCTCCAGCACAACCACGGATCCCCACCCCACCGTAAGGCACCCTGCCATAACTGAGTCTTCACCAGGCTCATTATTTTGGTGGTAGTTACATGGAGAGGGTTTTGTTTTGTTTTGTTTTTTCCACAAAAACTTGGATAGAGCTTAAATTTTAAAATTAAAAAAAAAAAAAAAAAGAAAAAGGAAAAAGGAAAAAAAAAAGTTGTTAAGCTAGCCTGGGGCACTGATGATTCAGAATGCCAGTGCTGCCCTGGTGAAGATAGATGTTTAGATGGAGGGCCTGTGTGAAACTGAGCAAGAAATCAGCAGGAAATATTTTCTGCTTAACAGATCAGAAGGGTGACAAAGACGGTAGCACTGTTCCAAAAAGCTACAGCGTAGTAGATATTATGGGCCAAACTTTCCTTTAGAAAATAGTTCTGAGTTGTCCCACTCTCTCATGTCAGAAGAAATGTAGTTGGCCATCTCACTAAATAACTTTTTTCTATTCTACATAGGTCAGTTACCTTTATGGCAATGCTCCATAACAAACTGTCCCCAAACTCAGTGGCTTACAGAAACAAGCATTTATTTCCCATTCTTACGTCTGCTGGCAGGCTAGGGTTCAGCGGGCTTGGCTCCAGGTGGCTGACTGGGTTTAGGTCTGCTCTATGCACCTCTCATTGCTCCTGGGACAGTGGTTGACCAAGGCCTGTTCTGTTGGTGGCCAAAGGCAGGTGCACAAGAGAGCAAGTGCATTGACCGAGCACAGGTCAAGTCTTTGCATGCATCACATGGGCTAACACCCCATTGGTCGAAACAAGTCACATGGCCAAACCGAAAGTCAAGGGGTGGGGAAGCACCCTCTGCCCACCAAGAGACCAGGGTAAGGGTGTGACTGTGTAGCACTGCTTACTACAGGAGACTGAACAATTGGGGCCAATAATTCAATCATCCGAGATGGCTTATCTGTAGACCAGAGGTTCTCAAGCTTGGCTGCACATTGTAATCACCTAGGAGTTTTAAAAAGTACTGATGCCTGGTCCCCACCCCCAGAGCTTCTGGTTTAATTGGTTTGGGGTGCAGCCCAGGCTGGGAGTGGTAAAAGCTCCCTGGGTGATTCTAATGAACAGCCGAGTCTGCTCAGCCAAGTCTGAGAATCACTGGTGTTAAACCAAATGCTATCAATTAAACAAATGAAAAACTGTTGACCACTGCTTTGGGGAGGTCCCTTTCCTATTCATTTTGGGAACTCCTTATCTTTTAAGACCCTTTACAGTTAAAGCACATTATTGTGCCAGATGCAATTTCTGTTCCCTCTGGTGAGCAGCCTCAGGTCAAATTCATAAAAAGGTACCATCAGAAATTTTCTTAGCATTGAATTCTAATGAATTGCTGGTGAGTCTGTTTGTTACTTATCTGTCGTTAAAGTGAAAACACTGGTGTGGGTGCTAATTGCTAGATGTCTGTATTTCCGGGGCAACTGGTGTGTACAGGAGTATAGAATCCTGCTCTTAGTAGAAGTCGGGATCTGCAGTTTCAAAGGATAGCATGTTTGCATAGATAAGTACCATCTATTTCCTTTTCGTTTCTTTTCATATTTTCTGTATGTATGTACATTGAAATTTTTTCTTTTCTTTCTTTTTTTTTTTTTTTTTTGGTGCCTTCTGGCATTCAAAGTTCCATAAATGCAAAGAAGTTATAAAGGACCTTATAACTGTTCTTACAAAGATCAGTTCTAAGGGAGTTGTTTTCTGCCATACATGTTGGAAAAGGGATACCTGGGGCTAATTAAAATTGGCAGCTTTAGTCTTCTGTAAACTCTGCTTCTTCCCAGCAGCGTTTTTGCCACTTAATGGTCTCAGCGTATATTTAGTCTTAAAAGCTCTCATGTCATTTATTTTGTCACTAATTTTATTTCACAGTTTTCAGTGTGGGAGCTTTTGAAATCTCTTTATGACACTATGAAAATAAAAATATTGCGTTGTACTCCCCTTTCTGATTTGTTTTTACCGTGTGTAAGAAAGCTAATATTTCAAGGACCAACCTAAGTTTTAGAAAACCCTTCATATCTTTCAGAGGTTGTCTAGATATAGCGATCAAGCAAAGCATCCTCCCATCGTTCCCCAATATGTTGTCTGGCTCATAGACGGGCTCATTTGTTGGAAAAAGAAGAAGATAAATCATCGGTTTGCATATTTCCCCTCTCAATTGACTGCTGGCTGTCAAGATGCTTGAGATTTTGAATAACCAATCAAATTATTAATTTTTGGATGAAATTCCATAATGCTGTGGCTAATTATGGATGCACATGCAGATCTGGGTGGAGCTCTGTGCAGAACTACAAAAATGTCAGCGCCAAAGAAGAAGGAAAAAAAAAAAAAGGTAACATTCACCCTGCAGATGAGTCACGGGAGAACATATTGAATACATTTATCAGAGTAGGAAGCACTACAGAGTCAATAACATTTCAGTTTGACACTAACTTCACATCCAAAAGTTAGATCCACAAATATTTTCTTCCTGGGGACATAGTGTCATAATAAAGAAAATAAAGCCTTGGGTCTCTACAGCTGTCACCCTTCACACTGACTCCATGATGATATGACCAAAAAGGAGACATCATCATGCACCAACCACTGCCATGGTAGGAGGCTGAAGGCAGGAGTCTTAGAAGTGCCGCCAAAAAGCTGTGTGGCTTTGGAGAAGTTGCTAAACATCTCTGGGTTTCAGTTTTCTCATCTGATGAAGTAGATGATTTCCAAGGCCCCTCTGCAATTCTGTTTAATTGCGTAAAGAAGTCTTGGCACTATAAAAGACACAGTGTTACAAGAGATGGAATAAAGCAGATGTTCAATATGGAAGAGGTTATGGGTGGAAAGTTTTGGTGCTGAGGAGGTTCACTGAATGGAGAAATAACACTGTGGACCCAAGCAATAGACAGGGTTCTTAAGGGTGAGCAAGGAAACTAGAGAGGTCAGTGAGGACTTGGCCAAAGTCACTCACAGAGTTGGTGGCCGAGTGAAAGGATGGGGGGACTCCCATTTCCCCATTCAGCACCTCACCCTCTTCCCCAGGCTGCTACCTGGGCCCAGGCTTAGCAAACCAAACTTTACTGGCAGCTGTCCTCATTTGGCTGACCGAAAGGTCACTTGAGAGCACCATTTATTTTACTGTGAGCAAAGGGATGTCTGAGGACAGACAGAGCCTTTAAGATGGGAGACAACATGATCCAATGAGTGTGGCCCCAAATGGGGTCAATATTCTATGTTCATGGTCAGCCATACCTTAACCATACGACCCTACATGATCAGCAGTCAGCCTCAGTCTTAACCAAACCACCAGGCTGGATTTGAGCTAATTTGGATTTGGCGCATTTGGGCAAACAGCACAGCGCTTCAGTCTTGGGGGTGCCCCAGAGAAGATACAGTTATGACGGAACCCTCACCTGCAGGCTTGCTGGGCTGTGGCTTCGGGGAAAAGTCAACGTGTTCTGAACCATACGTGGAGTGTGATTTACGTAATTGCAGTGCTAGGGACTGGGTGATGGAATCCCTGCTTGACAAAGAAATGTTGCCCCAATTCTTAAGGGGTTTGACCAGAGCGCCACAGTTAATATTCAGCAAATACAGGTTCTGAACCTAGGTCTGCTTAATTCCAGTGCCCTTGTTCTTTCCACGACACATTTTCTTTCTGATGCAAACAGTAATAAAATGAAACACAAAAATGAAGCTTAAACTCAAGCTAGGGAAAAGAACAAAGAAAAGGGAAAGCTGGGTGGGTCAGTGGAAATAAACAAGGATTAAGAAACCTGGGTCCAAATTCCAGGTCTTTCTTCTTGATCATCGTCCCATCCTCCTCAACAGCACATATTAGACATTAGTAGACAATTAACAGCTCCCGAGCCCTCACCCTTCGAGTTGTTTTCGTGTAACCCCTGCACTTTACACATATTTCCCAGAGAACAACGCAATGAACAGCTACTGCTATTATCCCCCTGTTACAGGTGAGGGACCTGAAGCGCAGAGAGAAGATAAGGACCACGACCAAGATCATGCAACTCATGGGTGGCAGAGCTGATGTGTGACAACGCTGTCTCCCTCTGCTCCCCTTCCCAATTTCAGGTGACACCAGACCTGCCCAATGTAGCCTCTGGAACTGTTCAGATTTCCTGGGCAAATCATCTTCCTCTCCCCAGACATCAGCTTCCTCAGCAATCAAACAAGGAGGCTAGACTACATGATTTGTAGGGTCCTTTCCAAACCTAAAATTTGCTGATTCTATGTAAGAAAGGAAGACTGAAAAAAACCCCATGTGGTGACAAAGAACCTAGAGGAAGAAGGGGAGGAAGGGAAAGAGGAGGAGGAGGAGGAAGGGGAAGAGGAAGGGGGGGAGGAGGAGGAGAGGGGAGGAGGAGGGGGAGAAGGGTAGACACGGAGAGTCATGGCAGCCTCCCTCCCCAAAATTCCCAACATACTGCTACCTCCTATCCTGGTCCTTCCCCCAGAGGAGTCTCCATAGTTTCAGCAGAATCTTCTCAAAGCAAAGGGCCCTGGCCTTTGAAGGCATTGAGTGGTATTTGAGAGCCAGAAGTCCAAGCCCTGTGTTCTGGAGACACAAAAATTGGCTTCAGTTTGGGTTTTGCTCCAGCCAGCTCTGTGACCTCAGGTGGGTTACTGCTTCTCCTGGGCCTCAGTTTCCTTATTTCCATTTCTTACTGCTTATTTCCCTCCTCTCCAGTACTTTTTCCACTTGACTAGACATTTTTACCGTAAGGGCTTGTCTGGGTTAAGGCATATAACAGTACCATTAAACTGACTTTTACAGAGCAGGAGTACCTTAAATGTATACATGCCAGCAACCTCTCAATAGTCACTCATCTGTTTACTCATGTGAATATTTGGCTTGGGCCTCATGCTACCTCCCTCTTGGTGACAAGATGGCTGCTGCTGCTCTTGGTATCATGTCCAGCAGGAGAACAGGGCCATCTTGTCCTTGTGCTTTTTTTTTTTTTTTCCCCCAAAGAGAGAAAACAATTCCCAGAAACTCCTCAATAGATTTCCATTCATGCCTTTTGGCCAGACTGAGACACAAACCCACTCCCAAACCAATCACTGCAAAAGGGATTGGGAATACCAGAATTAGCTTGAGCCAACCGAGGTTAATTTTAAATTGTCAGAAGGTCACCTTCCCTGAGGGATGGATACCCAGTCACAAATGTGGTCCTGTTAATGAGCCAGCCATTTCTGCTATAGACCCTTCCACCACCATTCCTCAGCTGAAAATACGGGAAGTAACCATTGCTCCTTTGCAGGGCTCTTGTGAGTGTTACAAGCACGTAGCAACATTCTGTATGGTTTAAGCACTCTGCAGACCTAAGATACTAGTATTTCTCTAATATAAAGCAGAGGCTTTTAAACTGAGTGAGGGTTAGAGTCCCCTGGAGGGCTTGTTAGAACAGACTGTTGGGCCCTGGAGCTTCTGATTCAGTAATTCTGGGTGGAGCCTAAGAATTCATCGATCTAACAAGTTCCCAGGTGATGCTGCTGATGGTGGTCCAGACCATACTTTGATAATCACAGCTCTGGACTATGAATGTCTTGAGTGTAAGAACCAAATCCCATTTTTATTTATATGTATCTCTAGTACTTCAGTGCCTAGCACATACAGCAGATCATAAGTAAGAATAATAGTTAATATTTATTCTGTGCTCAACACTAGTAAACCTTTTACATACATTGTTTCATTTAATCCCTACCGTAATGCCGTGGACAAGGTACTTTTATTACCCCTATTTTACAGATGGGTAAAGTGAGGCATAGAGACAGGAGGCCAATAAACAGTGCAGCCAAGATTAAAACTCAGATCCATCTAAATCAAGAGTCTATGTGAGTGAGATTTTATCCTGAATAATGTAAGTGGTTTGCTAATTGTTGAATGAATGAATGAAAGAATGAATGAATTTAATATCCTCAAAGAAGGAAAAATAACAATTATATGTTGATGAGGCAAGAGAGAGAAGGCAGGACGAAATCATGGCTATCTCCCTGGGACTGTGGTCCAGGAAAAACCCTTGACATCTGGGGTCCTGGGCACCAGAGCAGGCCCCTCAGGGAGGGATGATGCCCTGGGGAGATGTCTCTAGCCAAGGGGAAATGGCACATGTTCATGAGCTGAGTCCCCTCCTTCATGAAGCCACCTTGGCTTACCTTCCACTGACACTGCAGCCCAGCGTGAGAGTGTGACGGGAACAGGAGAGTAGGCAGGGGGCCTTGCTCTTCTCATTTTCCACCCTCGGCTGTCCATGCGTCTCAGGGAGAATTCTGAGAGCGCATCCCTGGATGTGAAGGAAGCCCTGTTACAGATGCGCATTCACTCCCCAAGTCACCAGGGTACCATTTGGTAAATTGCTGCTGCAAAGCAGTGAATGGTACCCTGGTGGCCTCCCAGACTGATTGTATCCCTAAAAGTGTTTAATTTATCTCTGGGGGGAATTTACACCCTGGGAAAAATCTGGTTAAACGTATAAATGCATCTTCTAACCAGCCAAGATTGAAGATATGAAATCATAAAGCCAGAAGGCACTCCTTAAAAGCAGCAGCCTCTCCCCACCCCTCCGGCACACTCCTAGCGCCCAGTCTCAGGCAAGGCTGACATCTCTCCTGATTTCAGAAGAGCATGAGGAAGGAGATTCCAGAATATCGTTCCACTTATTGACCTTCGGAATATTCTGCTCAGCTAACTTCAACCCCTTCAGCTTGGGCTCATTTCAACCCTCTCTGCCTCCAGTGGAGATGGCGGACAGACGATTGGCAGCACTCTCTGAATCAGAACTTTCAGAAGCTGGATGATAGTCATTAAGCTTCCACTAGGTCTAAAGCTTTTGGGGTTCAGCCTGAGCTTAATGACTCTCCTTCTAATTCCTCCAGGCAAAGTAAAAATGCCAAGAATCCCCCCGCTGGAGACTTTCAAGAGTGTCCGAGTCACGGCAGACTGCTACACGTGGATGCTAACAACCGCCCAGACTTCACAGCTTGTAACAACCAAGGACTGTGTCTCACTCACCCCGATGCTCACTGCAGGGCAGAGGTGGGGGGCTCTGCTCTTCATAGTCACGTTTCATTTTCTTAAATATTCACTTCATATTCTTTTCCCTTGTAGGTTACTACAAGATGCTGATTATCGTTTTCTGTGCTATACAGTAGGACCTTGCTGTATATCCATTTTATATGTACTAGTTAGTATCTGCACATAGTCGTATTTCAAATACTGCTGGTCACTGGACCAGTGGGAAATCATGGAAGGGCTCTTAAAGCTTCCACGTGGAGGTAACACATGTTACTCTGTCCACACTGCATGGGCCAAAGCAAATGACACAGGCTTACCTTACTCGAGGCAGCAGGAAAGGGAAATCTTCAGACATTCCCAGAAGGGAGCGTGGGAAATATTTCATAAATCAGTGCTAATGATGACCAGACCATAGGGGACATTCTTGTGCAGGAACTTCCTTGAAAGATATGTTCATCACACACCTGGAAGCACCGGGAGAAAGATCAGCCACGTTGTGAGTGTGTGCATGCCGCAGGAAGGCCAACCTCCACTTCTTTTTGACACTGTGTGTATGTTTTTAGGAACTATGTCTGTTCCCCCAAATTAATATTCCCGTGTCATAGAGTGGTAACGCATTCAAGGGCTAGCAGAGAGGGAGGGAGACTTAAACCAGAAGAGCTAGTGCTTGTTCCAAGTCATCCTGTACGAACTGCTCAAAGTACAAAGTGAATACAAACTGTCCCCAGTCTTAAAGAACTCGGAGTCCATGAGGGACATCACTCAGTGAATAAATAAATTCACTGCAATGCATTGTACCGTAATGGGTGAGTGCACTGGCTTCAGAACCAGAAAGACCTGAGTTTGCATCCCTCGTTCTATTTATTCAAGTGTCCTCTCTGAGACTGTCCATAATCACAGTATGAGAAGCCTTGTGAGAGCTAAAGTAGGCAACCCATGTAAAACGTTTATGACACATAATAAATGCAATGCTCAAAGTGAATATTGTACTGGAATAAAGATGCGGGTTGTTCCAGGAGCACCGAGGGGCCTCAGTGTGTGGCACTGTGGCATTTAGGGATCCTTACTGAGAAAGCAGCATGTGTGCTGTGTTTTGAAGAGTGAATAGGAGTTCGTTACGAAAAGGAAGGTAAAGACCTTCTTAACGGTGAAAGTAACAGATGCGTAGTCTGGGGCCTGAATCAGAACCAGGGCAGCGCTGGGCGCGGTCCCTTGCTTTGCTACTTGTTGGCTGTGTGGCCTGAGGTGAGTGGCTTCCCCTCTCTAAGCCCTAGTCTTCTGACATCTTCCTCGTTAGGTTATTATGGGTATCCCATTCCGAGCCAGTACTTGATAAATTTTTGATGAAATAAAGGCAGGTTTGAGCACATGCAAGAAATGGAGGTGTGAGACCCCAGTGCTTTTGTCCGATCTCCACTTTTACCAATAATGCCTCAGCGCCACAACAGAAAGCAGGAGATGCTTGCTGCCATTATTCCATGAACAGCAGGCAGAAGACAAAAGCAGTCTTACTGGCCAGGGTTGAGGACAAGGGCAAGAATAGAGCTGTGTGCTTGTTTTTAGTTCTAAGTGGTAGGCTCTTTGGTACCAAAGGAAGGTAATTGACTTACAGTTCCCACTAAACTTAAGAGGCTCAAGTTTGTGCCAGACGAAAATTAAATAATTAGCGAGGAATGTTCACTTCCAACATCCTCGGCCAACTGCCTATTTCTCCATAAAGATGGGTCCCCAGGGAAAGGAGAAGGATGTAACTGCAATTCAATAGGAGCATAAACCTTGCAGAGAGCTGTCACCGCAGTGCCAGAGCTTGGCTGGGCTCTGTTCTAGATAACTCACCAGCCCCTGCTCATCGTGTGCTCCAAGGGAAAATGTATCAAAATGGTGGTGAGCACTCCCAGATTTGCCCATTCTTAAAAAATAAAAGTCAAACAAAAGAGGGCCTTCTAAAGAGTTGTCTAAAAAAGATGATTCTTGTGAAAAATATGGCTGAGAGGATATAATGTTTTCTTTAAAGTTTCAAAGTCATAGACCCAAGTATGAAGATGAGATGTGAAACATGTGTGCATCAACCAACCTGAAATTCTCAGAATCACTACTACCTTGCCTATAAATGGAAATATGTTTCCTACGAACCTTTATTGAGCACTTACTATATTCTAGGTCCAGTGTCAAGTCCTGTGAATATAATGCTGAATAAAACATTTGCCCTCTCTGTGTTTCTATATCATTCAAGATTATGTTCAGCTACATATAATAGAAATCCAATCCAAAACAACAATATTTTATACTAGTTAGAAGTCAATTCTGCTTCTTTGGTACAAGGAAGAGAAGGAGCAGGCATTCCAGCACTAAAATGCCAGCTCCGTAAATTCAGGGTCCCAGGCCACTTCTGTGTCATTGCTCTGGGCTCTTTAATATGATGCCATACAGTCTAACAAGGCTGCTTTAGTTCCAGCCATCACGTCCATATCCTAGCCAGTAATAAAGAAGCAAAGGCAAGGAAGGTCATGCCTCCTACATTTAAGGACATTTCATAAAAACCAGATACTTCCCAGCTTCAGGTTAAGTTAGTAATTATATAGTCTTTATTCTGGCTAGACATGTACCCAGCTAAGAATTGGGAGTTCTGTTACTAAGGAGGAAGGCAAGAACTGATTTTGAGGGATAAATAACCAGCTTTTGCCACAGGATTAAGAACTTGCTTGCTTTTTTTCCCCTCCATTGTCTTATTTATAATCAAATCATTGAAGTAGCATGACTCTCCTCTCAGAGGAAGAGAAAGCCCTGGGCACAAGTGGGTTACACGAAAAATATGTCTTAATTTTTTTCCCTGTCTTTCAGATTACTAATGGCTGAAAGTCTTGTGTGAAACCAGAACAGGAAAACATAAAAAATATCAGAGAATTTTTAAGGATGTCCCTCCAGGGGATAATTGTTTAAGCTCTTAAGGAAAAATGAACTTAGGTGTTTACCTCATGCTGTAGATGTAAAAAGGAATTTCACAAAGATTTATATGTATAACTGAATCACTTTGCTGTGCACCTGAAACTAACATTGTAAATCAACTACACTTCAATAAAAATTAAAAAAATAAAAATTAAAAATTAAAATATGAAAAAATGGAAGTATTCTACAATTAAATTTAGGATATTACATACTTAGTCTAGTGCCGGGGAGGGCCATGAACAGAACACACACCTACATACATACAAACACACAGATGTCACACCATGCTCAGAAATGGCATATTAGGAAACATGATAAAAAAATGTACATAATAAAATGGTATAAAATAAAATGGTATAAATAAAATACTCTTAATGTAAGAAAAGGACGAATGCTCCAAATTAAAACATGACAAAGGCAATTCACAAAACATTGATTCACATGAATGTAAACATAATACAGTCAAAAACAAACAAATACAAAGGGAGAGAAAAATCATAGTGAAAACTACTGGGGTCGTTTGGCCCACATTCCACTCAGTGAGCTTGAACTGACCGTTGCACGTGAGACAAGAGGCATGGCCCAATCTCTCCGTACTTCATGGACAAGGGATCTGCAAGAGTCACTCGGACTAGATCTGTTTTTTTGCCTTAAGTGCTGTCTTTAAAATATAAGCATCATATGAATTGCAACTTTTACCCAGAGTTGGTGAAGAGCTGGGGAAATAGACTTTCTCACACACAGCTGGTGGAAAATATAAGTTGACAGAAACTTTTCTGATGGGAATTTGGCAATGCGCGAACCTTGGCAGCCTGGGAGGTGTTTAAGAACTGTGGTTCATTCAATGAGCAAGGGGACAGATTGTCAGCAAAGTTGGGTAACAGATTAGTGAAGCATTTCCAGAAGACAGGCTTGCTAGTTGGCCATATTTAAACACTTTAGTTATGTGTCTCCAAAGAGATGTAAGACTATAAACCAGTGTTTTCCAGGTGGGTCCTGGGCAGCTTGGTGCTCTCTGGTAATCTGCCAAATGTTCTCCAGGTCTTTTCACAGTTTCAGAGGAAGAGGCTTTAAATAATTCTGCTTATATACATTTGAAATGTGAGCTTAACTATGATTTTCTAGTATTGAGTTACAATCTGAAGCGTTATATTCATAGATGTTGCTTAGGCCTACTAGAATTACATTAGTTATTCTATTTTGGCTGATTTCAGTCAACCGGTGTGGTTAATATTGGCTAAGACATCTTTTACATCTTTTGTATGTTACCATTTTTGTGAATGTACATTTACTGTTGTTACTCTATTACTGTATTATAATCTCAGTACGTTGAAAGGGTCACTGATTCAGAAGTCACTGACTGAAGCACATGAGTGGTGGTAAAACAACAAACACAATTCAAAATAACGTCTAAAATATGACTGATGAACAGCCCCAGTGCAAACAGAGCCCCAGTGCAAAATTCTGTGTGCTGGGACATACATAGTTACAAGCGTAATGATTTTTACACATATTCAAAAAACTAAAAAGGTAATAGAATCATGATGAATCTTAAAATTAGATTTCACTGAGCCAGCCAGCCATTCACTCTCAATTCTGAATGTTTTGTCTGATACGAAATTGTCAACTAGCGGTATGAAACCACATTAAAAAAATCTCTCTAAACATAGTGACTTCTCTACTGAATACGTTTAAATTTTCCACAATAAGCACAAAATAATGTCTTCCAGCAAAATACTGATGCACATTGTTGCTAAAGGCAAAGAAGAGACCAAAACTACAGAAGCATCCTTCAAAGTCACGTTCCTTACAGCATAAAAAGAGCAAATGTCACTCCTGACAGGCTTATAAAGTGATCCCCACTATAACAAGTATTATATTTAGAAAGAAGAACAAGTCATTGGTAAAATTCTTTTATCAAAGGATAAAGATGGACATGGCGTAACAACAGTAGTATCTAATGTAAAAGAGCAATTTTTCTTTCACACAGTACAGGCTCACGATTGGGGGGAAAAAAAGGCAGTACGTAGCGTACAAATCAGGTCCTGACATATTATGGTGTATGTAGGAGGGAGAAGTGCTTGATGAGTCTCTGTTTGTGAATCACTGAAAAATTCATGGATGGGAACTCAGGGAATGGCATTTTGTGAACTAAGATAAAACTGGAAAAGGTACATTGCAATAAATACTGATAGAGCACCCGGCCAGCATGCAACAAGAAAAGGTATTACCACAGATGCACAAAGATGTTTTAACCGAACACCAATCCACAGGCTGATTTATTCAAAAAAGGCAGTTGGGAGAGAACAATGTTCCTTTGGCTCTTGATTAAATACTGAAGGAAATATTGACCTCTGTGAATATAAGCAAATCATAGCCACCTAGCATACATTATTTTCAATTTGCAATGCTAAGAAATGGGCGGCAGGTGCGAGAATGCTCTCCTCTGCTGATGTATGCTTGCTGTGAAAGGGAAAGGCATGCATTCAGATTTCTAAAAGCAAGGAGTATAACAAACTAGCCAGTGCGATCTGGAAAAAGAAGAATAAAGTTAGAAAACTTACTCTGACTTCTAAGCTTACAATAAAGCTACAGTAGTCAAGACAGGGTGGTGATGGTATAAGGAACAGGCAGATCAGTGGGACAGACTAGAAAGTTTTTGTATTGAGGTAAAATTCAGGTACTATAAAATTCACTATTTTAAAGTATACAATTTTCAAGTGTGTGTGTTTTTAAAGTGTATTTTCAATGTTGTGCAAATTCACCATTACTTAACTCCAGAACATTTCCATCATTCCAAAACAGAACCTGTGCCTGTTAGCAGTCACTCCTTGTTCCCTTCTCCCTCATCCCTGGAAACCACTAACCTAGTTTCTGTCTCTGTGGAGTTGCCTACTCTGTATTTCAAATAAAAGTAATCATATGACCTGTGAACTTTAGCGTCTGGCTTCTTTCAATTAGCATAATATCCTCCAGGTTCATCCATGTTGTAGCATATGTAAAGTATTTCACTCGTTTTTTATGGCTGATAATATTCCACCACACAGATTTCGTTAATCCAGTCACCTGGTGATGGACCTTTGGGTTGTTTCTATTGTTTGGCCACTATGAATAATGGTGCAGTGAACATTTGTTTTTATATGAACACATACTTTCAATTCTCTTGGGTGTATAACTAAGGAGAGGAGTTCCTGGATCATACGGGAACTCTAAGTTTAACTTTCAGAGAAACTACCAAACTGTTTTCCACAGTGGCTGTACCATTTTATATTTCCAGCAGCAGTTTATGAAGGTTCCAGTTTCAACAAATCCTTGTTGCTACTTCTCATTTTTCCATTACAAAATTACTTTGATTACAGCCATCCTAGTGGGAATGAAGTGGTATCTCATTATAGCGTTGATATGCATTTCCCTAGTGGCTAATGTATATTTTTGTGTGCCTATTGGTCATTTGTATATTTCCTCTGAAGAAATGTCTATTCAAATTCTTTGCCCATTTTTAAACTGAGTTACTTGTTTTTTTTATTGTTGAATTTATTGACTGATTGAAGTTATTTTTAATATTCTGGATATTGGACCATTAACAGATACATGATTTGCAAATATTTTCTCCTATTCTGTAGGTTGGCTTTTTTTTTTCTTGATACACAAAGTTTTAAATTTTGGTGAGGTCCAACTTATCTATTTTTCCTTTGGTTGATTGTGCTGTGAGTATCAGAACTAAGAAATCATTGCCAAATTTAACATCATGAAGACTTACATCCATGTTTCCTTCTGAGCATTTTATAATTTTAGTTTTTCTTTGATATTTTGAGATAATGTTTACATATCATGTGAGCTTGGGGTTCAAAATTCATCCTTTGTGTGTGGATATCCAGTTGCCTGAACACCATTTGTTGAAAAGTCTATCTTTTTTCTTCCACTGAATGATTTTGGCACCCTTGTCAGAAATCAATTGGCCATAGATGTCTGGGTTTATTCCTGGACTCTCACTTCTGTTCCACTTGTCTGTGTGTCTATTCCTCTGCCAGTACTGCACTGTCTTTATTATTGTACTTTTATAGTAAATTTTGAAATCAGAAAATATGAATCCTCCAATGAATTTGCTAATCTTCCTTTTCAAGACAATTTTGGCTATTTGGGGTTCTTTGTATTTCCATATAAATTTTAAAATCAGCCTGTCCACTTATGCCAAAAAAAAAATGCAGTTGAAATTTTGATAGGGATTGCATTGAATTTGTAGATCAATTTGGGGACTATTTTCATCTTAACAACATTATGTCTTCCAGTTCATGAATATAGGGTGTTGTTCCATTTATTTAAGTCTTCTATAACTTCTTTGAGTAATTTTTTGTAGTGTTCAGTGTACCGGTTAAACTTATTCCTAAGTATGTTATTTTTTTGATGGCACTGTAAATGGGATTGCTTAACTTCATTTTTTATTGTTTACTGCTGGTATATAGAAATACAATTGATTTTTTACATGGATCTTATATCCTGCAACTTGGCTGAACTTATGAATTAGTGAGAATATATTTTTTTCTGGATTCCTTGGGATTTTCTGTATATATAAGACCATGCCATCTGCAAATAGAGATTGTTTTTACTTCTTCCTTTCCAACAGGTATGCTTTTATATCTTTTTCTTGCCTAATTGCCTTGGCTAGGACTTCCAGTATAATTTTGGGTAGATGTGTTAAGAGTTGACATTCTTGACCTATTTATGGTATGAGAGGGAAAACTTTCAGTCTTTCTTTATTAAACATGATGTTAGCTGGGGGTTTTGCATAGACACCTTTTATTAGGTTGAGGAAGTTCCCTTATATTCCAAGTTTGTTAGTGTTTTATCGTGAAAGGGTGTTAGATTTTCTCAAATACTTTTTCTGCATCTAACGAGGTGATCTTTTTTTCCTCTAATTTCTTAATGTGATGCATTACATTGATTCACTTTTTTATGTTAAATCAACTTTGCATTCCTGGGGTAAATCCCACATGGTCATGGTGTACAGTCTTTTTAACATGCTGCTGAATTTAGTTTGCTAGTATTTTGTTGAGAATTTTTCCATCTGTATTCACAGGAGATAATGATCTTCAATTTTCTTTTCATATGATGGGTTAGACTGGCTTTGGTATTAGGATAGTACTGGCCTCACAGTATGAGTTAAGAAGTATTCTACTTTTTTAGAAGACTTGGACAAGGATTACTGTTAGTTCTTCAAAGGTTTGGTTGAATTCACCAGTGAAATCATCTAGTAATAGGCTTCTCTATGTTGGAAATTTTTTGATTAACTAAATCAATCCTTTTATTTGTTGTTGGTCTTTTCAGGTTTTATATTTCTGTTTGAGTCAGTTTGGGTAGTTTGTGTATTTCTAGTAATTTGTTCATTTTATTTACCTAATTTGTTGCCACATAATTTGTTGGCATATAATTATTCATAGTAATTTCTTTGAATCCTTTTTATTTTTGTAAATTCAGTAGTAAGAGACCCCTTTTCATTTCTGATTTTAGGAATTTCTTTCTTTCTTGTTCAGCCTAGCTGAAGATTTACCAATCTTGTTGATCTTTTCAAAGAACCAACTTTTGGCTTTGTTAACTTTCTGAATTGTTTTTGTATTCACTATTTTGTTGACTTCTACTCTAATTTTTATTATTATTTTTTTCTTGCTTTGGGCTTACCTTGCTCTTCATTTTCTCGTTCCTTTAACTGGAAAGTCAGATAATTGCTTTGAGATTTCTCTTATTTTAATGTAGGCATTTATAGATATAAATTTTCCTTTGATTACTGCTTTCACTGTATCTTACACATTCTGGAGTGCTATGTCTCTGTTTTGATTTATCTCAAAGTATTTTCTAATTTTTCTTGTAGTTTCTTCTCTCTAACCCATTGGTTATTCAGAATTGTGTTGTTTAATTTTCACATATTTGTGAATTCTCCAAATTTCCTGTTCAAATTCACTTACAATTTCATTCCACTGTGGTCTGAGGACATAATTTTGTATGATTTCAACATTTTAAAATTTATTGAGACTAGTTTTGTGGCCTAACAACATACGGTCTACTCTGCAAAATATTCCATGTGCACTGGAGAAAGATGTGTCTTTTGCTGTTCTTGGGAAGAATGTTCTATAGAGGGTCAACTGATTTTTCACAAAGGCATCAAAGCAATCCACTAGAGACAGCAAAGTCTCTTCAACAAATGGTCAAGGAAAAACTGAATGTCTATACCAAAAAAAAAAAAAAAAAAGAGTCTCTACTCTTCCCTTACACAATATACAAAAATTAACTCAAGATATATTATAAGCTTAATGTAAAAGCTAAAACCTTAAAACTTATAGTAGAAAATATAAAATAACATCTTTTGCGACTTGGAGGTAGGCAGAATTTTCTTAGACAAGTCACAGAACACAATCATAAAAGAAAAAAATGATATATTAGACTTCACTACAATAAAAAAATTCCTGTTCATCAACAGATATAGCTAAGAAAATGAACAGACAAGGTGAAGACTAGGATAAAATATTCACAAAATATATGTATCTGACAGAAAACTGGTATTCAGGATACAAAAAGAACCTCCACAACCCAAGAACTTTTTTAAAAATTCACCAAATATAAGATGAGCAAAATATTTGAACAAATATTCTACATAGGAAGATATACCAATGGCTGTGAGCACACGAGAATGTGCTAACATCATCGGGAAAGTGCAAATTAAAGCCGTAATGAGATACCACCACTACATACTCACTTACATGCCTTAAACTGAAAACAGTGACCAACTGCTGGCAAGACTGTGAAGCAACAGAAACCTTCATGTATTTTTGGTGGCCTGTAAAGTTCTTCAGTCATTTTAGGAAAATGATCTGGAAGTTTCCTATAAAAATAAAGATACATTGACTTTATGTCCCGGATATTCTACTCCTAGGAATTTACCCAGGAAAAATTAAAACATGAATATGTATCTATGAAAAGACTTATATAAGAATATTCATAGCAGCTTTATTCATAAGACGCCCAAACTGGAAATGGCTCCGGTGTCCATCAACAGGAGAATGGTTAAATAAACTGTGGTATATTTGTACAATGTAACAGAGCACAGCAATATAAAATAATGGACTACTGATATACCCAATGGCTTGGGTGAGTTCTTAGAAAAAACAGTTCATAATGTCTACTCTATGATTCCACTTACATGAAGCTCTAGAACATATAAAATTAATCTACTATGAAAAAAGTCAGGATGTGATTGTCTCTGGAAGATAGGGTTGGGAATTATCTTGGAAGAGGCATGAGGAACTTCCTGGGGTGATGGTACTTTTCTGTGCATCAACAGAGGTTTGGATAACATAGGTGTTTAGATTTATGAAAACTTACAGAATAGTACACTGAAAATTTATGAATCCATTATATATAATGGATTTTATTTTTGTAAGGAACTATTAAAAAAACTGAACTCTAGTTAACGATATGCATGCTGCAGTTTATTTTCAAATATATTCAAAAAAGAGATGAATTAATGAACGAACAGAAGTACGGATGGAGAGAGACACATGATGACACAAAGAAGGTAAAATGTTAACTGGAGAGTCTAGGTAACATTCACAGTATAATTCTTCCAACTTTTCTATTTGTTTTTAAAACTTTCAAAATAACATATTAAAAATGTGTCTAATAAAAGGACATAAAACCCTGAGTCACATAATTCTCATAAAGACCATTTGTATGAATTTAGGTGTTTCATCATGTGATGTTTCTTAGCAATAATTTAAGCCTTTTGAATAAAGTAAACCTATTATTTCAGGGTTTAAAAAAATGCTTTTTAATGTCAAGGATAAAACTTAGAATATCTTACAAAGACCAGAGTGTGGTGCAAATAACATAATCAAGAATTTTACGTTTTCCGTCACTTGAATTTCTACACTCAGAGAATGCGAACCATAAGGACATGCAGACATACTCTCCAAAATCAAATGCAATGAGAGCAAAATTGGGAATCCACTTGCTGCCATCTCTCAAGTTGAAATATTCAACCTTCTGGCTTTTGAATGTGATATGCTCATTGATTTAGCATCTGACTGAATGATGAAAGTAGTCTTCAGTAGGAAATCTCTTCATAATTTCCATGTCCATATTCAATCCAGAACCATTTGTCAGAGCCACCAAAAACTTGCTGCCATGCCTGACAACCTGTGACTGTAAATTTGGATTTTCTAATATAGTGAATAGAAAGAGCAACGAGAGAAACTGACTGGATACAGAACGTGGCCTATGGCTCAAGTTATCTGGCAGATATTAATACTGTCTTAGCCCAGGTTCCACAGAAAACAGAGCCTAAGGCAAAAGACTATCTGCTAACACTTCACTGGGAAGTACAATTCCAGGGAATTAAGAGTGAGGGAAAAGGGGAGTCAATTAAGGGAAGGGACGAGATTAAATACAAAGGAGTGCATTATTGACACGGCTAAATTCCGTAATACAGCTCAGTTGTTCATTCTTAGAGAGGTTTCATCATTGAGGCCATAGGAAACGTACATGTTTCAGAGCAACCCCGGGCAGGAAGGTAAGTGTGGGTGGAGTGGGGGGAAAGGTTGACAGATTTATTTATTTATCTCCTGGTTCCCTTTTGTCTTTCCTCTTCCAGTGTTTGAGGTCCATCTAAAAGGTAGCAACTCTCCTTTGGCCTAAGTCCCCCTGAGTCCAGTCCAACCAGTGCAGAGGTGTGGAGTCCCCGTCCTTGTCAGCTGACAGCATACCTTAATCACGCACGTGGTGGCAGAAGCAGGCTTTAGAATCTTGGGAATGGAGTGAGCTGTGGCTAGAGCAGCTTTGGCCAGGAGATAAGGCAAGTAGCCACTGTAAGTGGGACTGGGTAAGTCTGGGGAAGTTCACAGAAAGGTGGTGATAGATTGCAGACAATACACACGACATAAAATGGGCTGACATAAAAATATCGTTAACGTTTTTGTTTTAAAATGTTAACGTTTTATTATAAAATGTATGTTAAATCTTTTAAAAATTAACCTAAAATTGGTTGTCTGTATGTAAACATAAATAACAGCCTTTAAGTGGTACTTGGTGGCCACATATTGGAGAATGAGCTATTACTGAAGTCCTTGGTGTTTCATGTGGAAAAATTCACGTCACGTAGCTCATTGTATTGTGAGTAACACAAAGCATTTTTGCAATCATTTAGCTGTATACTTTCTAATTATTTCAAGAGGAACAAAGCTAATAATAGTGGCCAAAATGTTAAAATAATATATGTAACCTTGTAATAATAAAAATACTCCATAATATTCCATAATATTATGTGTTCATGGAGTTCATCAGTTTCACTCACATTTTAATTTTTTCCTGAGAGTAATTCAATGTTGTTTTTGTCTGTCTGATCATTGAAGTATTTAATTCTGCAAAATTTCAGCTAACATCTCTTCAACACTGCCTTTCTGCAGTCCTATCCTTTATTTCTTGAACTTCTGATATATTTTACAGTTTCCCCTTCATTATCTGTGATTTTGAAATTCTCTTTCATATTTTTTGTTTCCTTTACCTCTCCATTCTGTAATCTGGATAAATTCCTCAGTATTTCTAATCATTAATTCTCTTTTCAACTGTATCAGTCAGTGTGGTATTTATTCTGTCTTGTGAGTTCTTCCTTTCCAGAAGAATAGTCCTCAGTAACTTTTTCTTTTTTTTTTTACTGTATTTATGATTGGTGTCGCTTCTTTAATCTCTTTATATATCTTATATTTATAAACACATTTATGTTGAAATTACTTTCAGAATCCTTTAGCGTATCCATTTCCTCAAAGTCAAATGAATTTAGTTGATGAGGTATCTTTCACACTTTAGTTTTCCGCATTAGCGTTGACGCTTTGTGTGCAAATTCATTTTGTGTGAAAGTTTCATTATGTTTTTCTCTCTGCACTCCGTCTTCTCTCCTGGGTGTTTCTTCGGTTGCCTTCATAGAGACCCTCAATGTAGAGTCCTTTGCTCAGAAACAGGTTTCATATTTGGATCACCTTAGTTCTTGTCCCATGGGACTGTATCTTAAATGACCTAGCAATTCAGCAGGCCCAGGTAGGAGTTTAAGCCTTTTCAACCTCAGTTCCCTGGGCGAGCCCTACCCTAGAATCTTTTTCACAAAGTGAGTCTAAATATGATCTGTCACCATGAATAGCTGTGTCTGATTTCTTTCTCCTGGGGCAAACCCTAGGTTGCCTTTTCCTGTTTCTATTCTGGAAGTCCAGTAAGATCAAGGTTTCAGAGCCCATTTGCTTTTGGGTGTTTCCGATCTACAGAAGTGGTTAGCTAATATCTAATTTTTCAGTGATAAGACTTTTAAAAGTATTTCGACGGAAATACATTATTAGCCACTGTTACTCACCTGGACTATGAATGCGCAGGTATGTGTAGAGTTTTGTGATCAAACATCTCAATCTATTGAGTGGAGTTCAAAACTGTGATATAAAGTGGCATTATTCTGACCTGGAACATTTTGTTTATTAGAAATGTGATTTAAGTATTAAGTATTAAATCTTTTAAAGATGCAATACTCTGCGGATGAAATGAACTTTTAGGGTTAAATTTAGAGGAAGTAGTTAGGCACGGGCAAAAATTTTGTCCTCTGTTATACTCATCACAGCATCACTTACAAACTAACAAACAAAGAAAAAAGAAACAACCTAAATGATCAACAAAAGAAAATTGCAGGAACAATATATGGGGAATATATTCACATAGTTATTAAAACAGTTTACAAACAGTTCATTTAGTAGGATCCCATGTGTGTATTTGTGTATTTATTAAAGGGGAATATAGCAGAATATTGACAATAGTAACCAAAAGATGGTAGAAATATGAGTTACTTAAAATTTTTTCTTTTTTACCTTGCCTATGTGTTATTTATTTTCTTTTGTTTTCAACTAACTCTAAAGTTTCTCAAATTAAAGCTCAGAATCAAGTTGGACACTTCATTATCCGAGTTTCCATTTTCTTATCTGTCAAATAGGAAAAAATCACAAGAAATTCTTCATAACATTATGATGAGGATTAAGTGAGATAATTTATACCCAACAAGTTTGCATTTCTTTTGTATCTTGGAGAAATGACTTAACTTCTTTACAATTTTGTTTCTTTCTATGTAAAATAGGAATAATTACACTAACTACCTCATAGGATTGTCAGAAGGATGGAATTCTGTGACGTGGTTAGTATAGTGTCAGGTTAGTCCTACTGCTGTTGCTGCTACTATTACTTTTGCTGTTGTTTTTGCGATTGTTTGTAGCCCCATCCATGCTTCCCTTTTAACAGCCTTACTGATCCTGAGTCTCATTTTCTCAGGGCTTTGCTTGGGGGATGAACTTTTAATTGATAGTAATAAATGAATATGCTTCTTCTCCTAGTAATATATTTATAACAGGAATATTTAATATCATTAATTAAAAACTCAAGAACATTAATCATTAATACCATTAATTCTTCATGAAGGGCAGGAGGAGAGAAATTTGGAGCTTATGAGTCTTGAGGAAACCCTTTCAGATTGTTTGCCTTTCCCGGGCAGAGGAAGAATGGCTGGGATACCATTCTGAGATTTCGTGAGTTGCACACAAAAGTATTCAAGTACCAAAGCTGACAAGTCCTTATAAGATTACTAAGTTAGAAATAAAAATGCATTGTTACTGAATAACAAAAGCAAACAATAACTATATTGTATAATATCTCACTGTGTTATGAAATAATTAATGTTCAATCATGCCAGGAACTATTATGTAAAGGGAAACAGGGTTAGTTAGTAGGGGTTTTCTATCCTTGTGAGTGATTATTTAAGACAATCTCCATGATGTAGCTATGAACCCAGGAGATGTGAAGCTGTATCCTTCAAAAGCATACGACGCTTCAGTAGCCTTTTAAAACTGTCATAATGAATAGGTGGGACTTCCAGCTTTGTAGAACAATGGTAAACACCTGATTATAAATCTTCTTGTCCTCTTTCTCTCTAACACATAAAAGTAACAAAGAGAACAAATGAAACTACACAAAAAACACAGCTTCTGCACTGCTGGGAGAAAGAAAATTCTACCACCTTTAAATTAACTGTGAGTAGAAAAATAAAGAAATTCCATAGAGATACTGCTGTCCATCCACTGCTAATTTTTAGATGCAAAGAGTGGGTGAGGAGAAGCTTAAAAGGCTCAGTGATAAAAGAGCAGAGGAGAGGAGAGGAAGGTAATTAAATAACCTTCAAAAAGAAAAAATACAACAGTAAATGGCAAAATATGAACACAGATAAAGATTTGGTTGTTCATAGCCCAGGCTATAGGGAAGGGACTTACGAGTGTGCAGGACCAGAAGTGTCAGCCTGGGAGAAGTAGTGCTTCTGGAGGAGAATCAGGTAAATATAGAAAAGGTGGTATCCCTTGGTGATGACATGGTGAAGAGAAAGAAGGAAATAAGAGAAAAATTAAGGATTCTTAAGAAATGAAAGGGAAAGGAAATGTGAAATTCTTTCTCCTCCTCTGCCCACCAGCAAAATCATCATTAAAATAACCTGTCCCAAAGAGGACAGAAGTGACAGAAAAAGCTGCTCTCAAACTAGGAAATCTGTAATGAATAGGACTAATAAAAAAGTGTACCATATCTACACAAAGTTACTGCAAAAAGTCAAATGATGTGCATAAAACTCTCCTGCTGCTGAAAAATCTCCACCCCTAACAAGTGAACCATAAATCTGAAGACAACTTTAACACAGCATTCTAAATGGAATTAAGTGTCCTCAATCAAAAGGAGGGAAAAACACCTTGAATCAGAAACACAAAAAGTAAGAACACAATTGGCCAGAAAAAAGGAAGAACTGAACATGAGCTGATGGAACTCAGGACAGAAATAGAAGGCAGAGACAAAGTTATAACAGAAATAAAAACTTAATAGAGGGCTCTGAAGCAAGCAGATAAGCAACCAAGAGAATGAATGTCAGATGATGACAGAAGCGAAACAGGTCAGAGAGAGAGAGGGAGAGAGAGAGAGTGGTTGAAATGGATGTGAGGCGAAGGGGGTTGAGCCTAAGTATAATTGTGATCTGAAGAATTTTGAAACAATAGAGCAAGTGTAATATTTAATACTAAAGTCTAATAAAAAGCTGTCCATAAATAAAAGGAGACACGAATCAGGGCTCACTGAGAACTGAGGAGAATGAGTTAGGTATCTGAGAAATATTCTAGTAAAACCATTAGACTTTAAAGATAAAGAAAACCCATTAAGGCCTACAGGCAAAAAGATAAAATACATTACAAAGGCAAGAGGGTCAGAATGGCATCATATTCCACAGAACTACAAACAAGGCAAGGCAACAGCAAACCAGCATCTTGAGTGAGCTTGAGGAAGAAAGTGCAAACTAAGGCTATTATACCCAGCTGTATGCTCCTTCAATTATCAAGGCTGTATGAAAATAGCTTGGAATGTGCTAGACCTCAGAGCATACTAGACACACAGTCCATTCTTGTGGATTTAGAGCAGGGGTAAAACTATAGCTCACAGGTCAATTTTTAAAGTTTTATTGGGGGACAGCCACGCCCATTTTGTCTACCTATTATCTATGGTTGCTTTTGTGACACAAAGGCAGAATTGAGTACTCATGATGAAGACCGCATAACTTGCAAAGCCTCAAATACTATTTACTTTCTGTCCGTAATTTACAGAAAATGTTAACCAACCTCTAATTTATAGGATGCATATCATTGAACCAAAGAGTAAATGACAAAACTTTGCAGAAGGACTGATGGTGAGTACTTTATATATTTAGCTGTAGATCTAAGACTATAATGAGAGTGGCATTGTGGGCTGAAGAATTATATGTAATCATCATATATCCTGATACAGTAGAAAGAATGTGACTACATAGTGAGAGAAGGAAAAAAAGGGTAAGTAAGATCATTGACTGTTATGTAGGTAATAGAGGAGAGTTAAAAGATAATATTTTAACTGAGAAAGAGGTTAAGTAAGTAAAGAGAATTAAGGATACTATAAAAAGTATTAATATGAATATAGCCATTAGAAGAAAAATATAGACCTACTGAAATACTAGAATAATATTTTTTAAAAAGCAAATAGGGTACCTCAAATAGAGAAAGAAACTTGGTAAATACACTTTAATACATCCAATAATTACAAGTAAGATGTTATGGAAGTACTGAAGATTATATTCATATAGTACTAGGACTTAATAATAAATTCTAAATTCATGGTAGCTAGTGTTAATTACAGTTTCTATTAGTCTTCAATATCTTTTTTTTTTTTTTTTGGTAGCTATCAGTTTGTTTTCTATCTCTGTGAGTCTATTTCTGGTGTGCAAATAAGTTCATTTCTATCATTTTTTTTAGATTCCACATACAAGTGATATATATGTCTTTCTCTGTCTGACTTACTTCATTTAATATGATTATTTCTAGGTCCATCCATGTTGCCACAAATGGCATTATTTTATTCTTTTTTTTTTATTGCTGGGCAATATTAGTCTTCAGTCTCTCATTTTCAATTCTAAACAACTCTGAAAAGGTTTCCATAACCCATCTGGCAGCAGTAACTGACCTGATTTGAACTCATTTGATAACAAAACTTGACCTAAACTAATGACAGTCTATTTATAGTCTCTATTTCTACCTCATAGAGTGAATACTCATACATCTCACTATTGAAACATCAATGGGATTGATTATGGTGTGTTGCTTTCAGACACTGCTTGGGGTTTGTATGATACACAGCACACTCACAATATGACCTTTCTGAAATCTCAATAATTCTGAATTCCAAAACATAATTTTCCCAAGGGCTCTCCATAATGGACTGTACAATGCTGCTGCTTTTACTACTATCATTACTACTAGTTCTGCTACGTAATCTCCCAAATAAGGCCAGTCAAAGAAAGGGAGAATAATATATTGCAACATTTTTAATAGCAAAGAATTGGAAACAACGACAACTTACAATAGGGAAATGAGTGCATAAAATACAGTCTACCAAATTGATAAAATTTCTGTAGTCTTTTGTGATGATTCTGTAACAACAGAGGAAAAATACTTATAATGTTAAGCAGGAAAAAATAAGATATAACAACAATTCTAACTAGGTCAGAATTAAAAATGCACAACTATTTTTAGTAATGCAAACGATACGTACTAAAGTGACAAATAGAAAAATAAAAACAAGTGACTTGTGGAAATGGTAAAATTTTACGTAATTATTTTCCTAATTTAAATAGGAAAATCTGCATGCTATTAAACTGTTTAGGAATTACCCAGCATGACACTGAACTCAAGGTTGCCTGAAAATCAAAAGGAGCATTGTAGTGATTAAGAATTCAGCAGTCTGTGAAACCTGCACATTTGATTAAGATTTACAATCACGAATAAAAGGGTAATTTGTTTATTTTTGCTTTTGTTTCCTTTGTCTTAGGTGACAGATCCAAAAATTATTGCTATGATTTATGTCAAAGGGTGTTCTGCCTATCTTTTCTTCTAGGAGTTTTATGGTTTCTAATCTTACATTTAGGTCTTTAATCCATTTTGAGTTTATTTTTGTAGATGATGTCAGAAAATGTTCTAATTTCATTCTTTTACATATTGCTGTCCAATTTTCCGAGCACCACTTATTGAAGAGACTCTCTTTTCCCCATTGTATATTCTTGCCTTCCTTGTCATAGATTAATTGACCATAAATGCGTTGGTTTATTTCTGGGCTCTGTATACTGTTCCACTGATCTATGTGACTGTTTTTGTGCCAATACCATACTGTTTTGATGACTAGCTTTGTAGTGTAGTCTGAGGTCGGGGAGCGTGATACCTCCAGCTCTGTTCTTCTTTCTCAAGATTGTTTTAGCTATTCAGGGTCTTCTGTGTTTCCACACAAATTTTAGAATTATTTGTTCTAGTTCTGTGAAAAATGTCATTGGTATTTTGATACAGATTGCACTAAATCTGTAGATTGCTTTGCCTAGTATGGTCCTTTTAGCAATATTAATTCTTTCAATCCATGAACATAGTATATCTTTCCATCTGTTTGTGTAACCTTCAGTTTTGTTCATCAGTGTCTTACAGTTTTCTGAGTACAGGTCCTTTGCCTCCTTAGATTTATTCTTAGGTATTTTTTTGATGTGATTATAAATGAGACTGTTTACTTAATTTCTCTTTCTGATAGTTTGTTATTAGATATAGAAATGCAACAGATTTCTGTATATTATTTTTGTATCTTGCAACTTTACTGAATTCATTGATGAGCTCTAGTTTTTAGTGGCATCTTTAGGATTTTCTATGTATAGTATCATGTCATCTGCAAACAGTGACAGTTTTACTTCTTTCTTCCCAGTTTGGATGCCTTTTATTTATTTTCCTTGTCTGATTGCTGTGGGTAGGACTTTCAATACTAATGTTGAATAAAAGTTGTGAGACTGAACTTCCTTGTCTTTTTCTTGATCATAGGTGAAAGACTCAGCTTTTCACCATCAAGTATGATGTTAGCTATGGGCTTATTATATATGTCCTTTATTATGTTGAGGTATGTTCCTTCTACACCCACTTTGTGGAACATTTTTATCATAAATGGATGGGGAATTTTATCAAAAGCTGTTTCTGCATCTATGGAAATAATCACATGATTTTTATTTTTTTCAGTTTGTTAATGTGGTGTATCACATTGATTGATTTGCAGATATTAAACCATCCTTGCATCCCTGGGATAAATCACCCTTGACCAAGGTGTATGATCCTTTCAATGTATTGTTGGATTCGGTTTGCAAATATTTTGTGGAGGATTTTTGCATCTAGGTTAATATCACTGATTAACCTAGATGCAAAAATCCTCCACAGTTTTCTTTTTTTGTGTGATGCCTTTGTGTGGTTTTGTTATCAGGGTGTTGCTGACCTCAAAGAATGAGTCTGGAAGCATTCCCTCCTCTGCAACTTTTTGGAATAGTTTGGAAGGATAGGTGTTAACTCTTCTCTAAATATTTGGTAGAAAAGTCCAAATGTCCTGGGCTTTTGTTTGTTGCAAGTTTTTTTTTTTTCAATACTGATTCAATTTCATTTCTGGTAATTGGTTGGTTCATATTTTCTATTTATTTCTCATTCAGAGGCAGATTGTACATTTTTAGGAATTTGGTCATTTCTTCTAGGTTGTCCAATTTTATTGGTGTATAGTTATTTCTAGTAATCTCATATGATCCTTTTATTTCTGCATTGTAGGTGGTAACTTTTTCTTTTTCATTTCTCATTTTCATTGAGCCCCCTTTCTTTTTCTCTTATGAGCCTGGCTAAAGATGTATCAATTTTGTTTATCTTTTCAAAGGACCAGCTCTTAGTTTTACTAATGTTTTCTATGACTTTATTAAACATAAATTCTGTTATTTAAATTAAACTTAAAAGATTTTGCAAAGCAAAGGAAGCCATCAGCAAAATGAAAAGACAACCTACTGAATAAAAGAAATATTTTCAAATGTTATAGCCAATAAGAGGTTAATATCCAAAACAGAGAAATGGTGCATACAATGCAATGTCACATAAACAAAAACTTGATTAAAAAATGAGCAGAAGACCTGAATAGACATTTTCCCAAAGAAGACACATAGATGGCTAACAGACACATGAAAAGATGCTCAACATTGTTAATTATCAGAGAAACACAAATCAAAACTACAATGAGATATCACCTTTCACTTGTTAGAATGGCTATCATCAAAAAAAATACAGATAACAAATGTTGGTGAGGGTGTGGAGAAAATCAAACCCTTGTGCCCTGTTGGTGGGAATGTAAACTGGCACGGCCACTGTGGAAAACAGTTTGGAGGTTCCTCAAAAAAACAAAAGTTAGAATTATCATAGGATACAATTCTACTCCTTGGCATATATCCAAAAAAATGAAAACACTAATTCAAAAGGACTGCAATGTTTGCATGTACCCCAATGTTCACAGTGGCATTAATTACATTAGCCAAGATACAGAAGCAATTTAAATATCCATTAACACAATGAATAAAGAAGATGTGGTATACATAAACACACACACACACACACACACACACACACACACACACACACACACACTGGAATGCTACTCAGGCATAAAAAAGAATGAAATGTTGCCATTTGCAACAACGTGGATGAACTTGGAGAGCATTATACTTACTAGAGTAAGTCAGATCAAGAAAGACAAATAGTGTATGCAATCATTTATGCGCAGAATCTAAAAAAAGAAACAAAAAAATAAATTTAACAAAAAAGAAAGAGACTCACAGATAAAGAGAACAAACTAGTGGTTACCAGTGGGGGGGGGGGTAGGGGCAAGATAGGGGTAGGGGATTAAAAGGTACCAACTACTGTGTATTAAAATAAATAAGCTTCATGAATATATTATAGAGCACAGGGAATATAGCCAATGCTTTATAGTAACTTTAAATGGAGTTTAATCTAAACATTTTGAATCACTATGTTGTACACCTGAAGCTAATATAATATTGTTAATAATTATACCTCAATTAAAAAAAAGAATAGAAGGGTCAATTCTCTGTAAAAATCATAAAAGAAGCAATTACTCCATCAAAGCCACTGGGTTTTCCTGGTCAGTCCAACGCTTCACCACCAGACATGTGTCTTTACATAATCATTCTGGTCACCAGGCTCCAGGAAGAGGCCTGTGCCCAACATTTGCTGGGCTTGGGGCAAGAATATAAATGGAGGCCCACATCTAACAAGTCTAAATATTTAAAGGGATCAATCCGTTGTTTAACAAACAGTTTAATCAAGTATGGTTTAAAAAATAATGACAGAATTGAAAAATACGTGAAAATGTATGGTTTTGTATGACTGACAATAAGAAAATTATTGAAGACAACTTAGTTTAATGATGGCACATGTCTGAGTGAGCTTTAGATGAGTTTTCAATGCTTGGAAGAGTAATAAAATCCTGACTCACATTTAATAAATTATGTATCAATTTCATAATTTTTCTGGTCCTTACACAAAATCATTTAATTATGTGGTATCATCAAGATTTTGATTTAAATTGTGTCCTATGAAAGTGATCTAAAGGATTACAGAAATGAAATAAAATTATTTTCAATCAGGCAAAATGAAATTGATGGCAAAACTGGCATCTCAACAAATCCTTCCCTACAGGGGACTTCAAGAGTGACAGTGCCTGTGGACTGTGGACATTAGGACACGTGTAGACTGGACAGTGTGCTGTGGCTTCTCCTCCCTGGCTGTCCGAGGCCCTCCGGAGCCCAGTGATGTGGGCTGTGGACTTCCCTACTTAGTTTACATCAGCTGTCTTTGAAGTGTTTCTCACCAGCCCAGGAAAAGCAGGAAATCAGTTTAGCAGAGGGAAATAAACAGATGGACAGAGTCATTTATTTTGAGGGGAACTCTGTGCTGTTTGAATTAAAGTAATGAGCACTTTAAGATGCAGTGAAGCTGTTTTTACATTTCATTTGAGTCATTCAAGATGTAAACAGAGCCCCATGGCAGATGAGCAGTACCAAACTTCTTCAGCTTCTGAAAATTCTAATAAAGGACTGGGGAAGGGAACATCTTCCCTCTTGCAGAAGTTAATAATAATAATAATAATAGTAACAGTGCTTCTGATGCTGTGAACAATAGCACCTTCCTATGGAGCATTATTTTGTACGAGCCCCATGTAAAACACTTCTATATACATTATCTTAAATCCTCACCGTAACTCTGCAAGTTCCTACTTAAAGATGGCAAAACTCAGTCCCAGAAGGTGAGAAATTTGCTACGGTGACAGAGCTGCGAAGTGGTGGAGCTGGGATCTGAAACCACTTCCCTGGAATTCTAAAACTCTCACTCTCTCTGCCACACCATAGACGGAGGAGGTTCTGCTGCCATTCATTCCTGCACTTGAGCATGTTTGTTTTGCTTTTATTTGAACTTAATTGCTTCGTGATTGATGCTCTGTAGCTAAAGTAAGAAGCGGTTGAAAAAAAAAAAAAAAGCTACTGTAAAAGCAGTAGCCTGTATTCTGGCTCAGGCTCCAACATCTACTAGCTTCGGGTATTCAGGAGGTGATGCCACATTTCTGGGCTTCACTATCCCACATTTGAACGGAGTTAACGCTATCCTTCCCACATAGGATAGTGAATGAAAAGGCATTTTTGTGGACGCATCACTAGGACAAAAGTACAGCCATTATGTGACAAGCTGTACACTTGGTAGTAATTATATAGTGAAGCATAGCAGAGTATGGAACAGACTCGCACGGCAGAGCGCCAAGTACCAGCGCAACGTAGTATAAGGAGCCACAAGGTAATTTCTGTGCAGTGTTCTCTGCTTGCTAACGTCACACCGCGGGGGAGTAAATTATTTTAAAATGCACATTTTAAAAGCAGAGAGCACATTTCATATATCACACAGCAATAATTTGCATTCAGTAAGTTCTACAAGAATTTATTGGGTACTGAATATGTATCAGACTCGATGGTAAGAACAAGATCCAAAGGTAAGAGGAGAAAAGATGGGAGAAAGGCATGTTCTCCAGACGCCCATTCTAAAGATCTCCTGGCCTTTGGTAACCGCGTCCTCAGGCTGCTGTCCCAGCACCTTGGGTGCCAGCCATTACCCCTGCTACACAGGCCCAAAAGTTCAATGATCAGAACCTCAACTGGTCCAGGGAAGCAGACTGGGTGTGTCGTGCAGGGATGTAACTCCCTGAGGACCGGGGTGCTGACTGCATCCTCGGCACAAGTGTAGTATGTGGGGCAAAGCAGGTGTTCAGTAAATGTTTGCTCTATAAATACTTAACGATAAAATGCTCTGTATCTATCAAGATAAGTTAAGAAATGCATCTATTGACATGAGGAGAAATTTGCTACCACTGTTAATTGAAAAATGATTAAGCAGTAAGAATAAGACCAGCTTCTTTTTGTAAGAGAAATACATTTAAGTACAGAGAAACCCATATACACACATACAGCCACAGCCAAACACTTAGGAAGACAGACAAAATATTGACAGTCTATCTTTAGGGGGCGAGATTTCAGATGTCCTTACATTTTATTTCATTATCCTTATCTTCTTAATTACATAACCATGTATCGTTTCTACATAAATGTTTATGCTCCTAGAAGAAAATACTAGAAGACACTTCCCTTATCAATGTCACACATTTCAGCAGCCCCACGTGCCTGGAAATGGGGGAGTCCCCATCTTTACAGACTAGAGACGCATTGTTGCTGATGGCCTAGAAAGTCAGTGTTGAGGGAAAGACAGAGCCTCTGGTTCAGCAGTGAGCAAACAGTGCTCAGGCTTTGAGTTTGCTAGTTGACTTTTCACATCTGTATAAAAGTGAGTGCTGGGTATTCATAGTTTTAGGTTTTGAGACTCAAAGTAGTTTGACTCTAGTTAACTACTGGCTTCATGAGAGAAGCCGGGTAGCAGACTGGTCAGGTTTAAAGATAACTGGTTATGTGGATTTGAGCATGCTTTTCACATCTTTGAGCCTATTTCTTCACTGGTAAACGGAGGGGACTGGAGCATGTGATGGCCAAGCTTTTTCTCGTGATAATAAATATTCTGGGATTCTCTTCCCACTGTGATATGCCCTTGCAGTCTGACTTCTAAAAACAAAAAAGGCAGAACTGATTGGTTTTGGAGACCTGTGACTGTTTCATCCAAAGTCATTGCCTAAAATCAGAAAGGCTTCCTGCCTTGGGGACCTGGAATTCTGCACTTCCACCCCGAGCTCAGCCAGAGGTCTGGAATTCTCACATAAACATTCTTGACATGAAAAGATGCTCAACGTAAACTGTCATGAGGGGAAAAAAAAAAAAAAAAAAGCGAATGTTAATAGAGATTCACTCCGGGAGATGGGATGACAGAGATATCCAGGGCAAGGTGATGTTGAAAGCTGACTTCCTGGGATCTGAAGACCTTATTCTGTCATCAGTGGGTGTACACCGTTTGCTCGGGTAGACCTCGGGGATGACGGGTAAACTGGGGGTTGTACAACTTCCCAGAAGACTTTTTTGTGTGTGAGCACCAAATAAGCTAACATATACAGAGCATTTAGCACTCAGTTAACAGGGGCTGATACCTAGAGGGCACTATGGTGGCTGGGACCATCGTAACTTGTAAATGCAATCTACAATTCTTCTTGTTTCCCTCTTCCTGCATTGACTGTTTCATTCCTGCCTCCTGGGCTGTGCTCAGACGTTCGACCTTTCCTGTATCATTTCCCCGTATCTGCTACCTTCCTCTTCGGTATGCAGAGACGGCATAGACACGTGGAGGCCCGTGGGATCCACATGGTTAACCCAGAGCAGAAAGTACACAGTGTCAATATTTAGAGTGGCACTATCTGACCGACAGTGGTTTTTCCCTCCGCAGAGTAATTACTCTGTGTTTGGATTCTCGGTTTTCATACAAGAAACTTGGCTTGCTAGCTGTTACATATACCAAATGAACCTAAGCTTGTGTAAATGTTGAAGAATGAATTAAAATGAAATTGCTGCTTGTGACAGGCCTTCCATGACTTTGTGTGGTTTTGGAGGCAGCAGCCCCTATGTTCAGCCTCCATGAACATCGGAGTTGTCACGTGGCAACAACCTCCTCAGAGCGCCATTTGGCCGAAAGATGGAGACAGATCTAGAGATAAGCAGGAGCTATTTCTTTATGAGTCCCCCCTCCTACAAATGCAAACTGGCCAAATCTTGGTACTTGGGTACCAGAAACCCTCACGAGGACAGGGTCCTCGGAGCTGCTCTCAGACCTATGACATACAACTACTGAAAGTTGGAAATGGTCCTGTCTCCTAGGACACGCTCAAGGCTTTTTACTATTTAGCTTTCAAACAGGCATGTGGGATGGGATTGGTAAAAGCCACTTCATCCAATATCATTCAGAAAATATTTTAAGTCCCCACACCCTCAAATTTGGTTCAATTCGAGAAGATCCAGACAATCTCCACTGCAGATCACTATAGGGGCAAAAAATAAGTGTCACCTAATATTAACCGAGGTGAATGTGATTTTAGTCCTTGAGCAAGTGAAGAGGGAGAGGTGATGAGCAGAGGGTCCTTTAGCAAAAATGTTGAGTGGAGAGGCGGGGGCAATTTATTCTGGGCGTGGTAGAGTATATACTTACTCTAGTTGAATTCAGAGAAAACTTGGTTCTAAGATGTAGACAGATAATCCTTGATTTGCATTAATCGAGATACACACACACACACACACACACACACAATATATATATATTTTTTAAAAACAAAGATCTTTGCTAAAAGGATTCCTTTGTTTCTTTTAGACCCTGGCCCTGCCTCTGACCCCAACCTTTCAGAGCCCTCTAACCTCTACCCAAAGCCAATTTCTACTATCAACAAATACCACCAAGTTGGAAACTGAGTTCATCCAGCTCATATCAATTTAAACGGCATTTCTTGTGCATCTTTCAATCTGCTAGAAACTGAGGAGGCCCCGGGGACGACGTTGTCCTTACCCGCAAGGAGCGCACAGGAAGACAGATGCATAGAGGACAGTGAGCTCATCTTCTGCACTAAGTGAAAACTCAGAAGTTACCCCGGGTCACCGTGGTGGCGTGGACAGAAGACCAGCGAGCAGTGTCTGCTCTGAAATTTCTGTTTAAAAGAGCCTAGGGCCTAGCAATCTAACCGCAGGCGCTGGGAGGAGGGCGGGAGAAGCTGCAGGTGGCTATGGTTGCCAAATTTAGCCAATAAAAATAAAGAATACCAAGCTAAATCTGAATTTCAGATAAACGACACTTTTTTTTTTTTTTAGCGTAAGTATGTCCCATGCAATAAACTAAATTTTTTTTTGGTTATTTATCTGAAATTCAAATTTAACTAGGAATCTTGGGTTTTATCTGGCAACCTTAGTGGTACAGGACTCATCTTGAAGCTTTAATTGCTTAGCATTTCACCAAAGACTGAGATAATGTCAAGTTAGAAAGGCTTCCTCAGAGGAGACCTGACCCAGGGGGAGGGTTTTAAAGACTGAAAATGAGTACCCAGGTCCTAGCTATTCAAAGTGTGCTCGTAGAGAAGCAGCAGGGCCTCCCCCAGACCCAGGGAATCCGAATCTGCATTCTAACTAGATCCCCAGTAACACATCAGCGTTTGAGAAGCCCTGGTCTAGGAGGAAAAGAGCAGGGACTAAATAAAAGAAATGGCTTGTGCAAATGCACAGACACCCAAAAGAGCGTGGGAGTCTCCACATGGAAACTCGGTCACTTGTTTGATCCTCTGCTGCACACAGCCTTCATGCCGTCCTGCACTTCACTCTTTTTTTCAGAGATATTTTTCTTCTCCTCTCCATTACAGAAAGCACGAGGCCCCACATCACTTTTATTGAGCAAGTGATGAATGGTGAAAGATTTATAGACATACAAATTAGTTTTGACATACTAAATTATTCTCACTCCTGTTGAAAAAGTACACGGAAAGCTAGTGTGTAGTGTGCAGTGTGTTACACCCTTCGTGTGCATAACTGTACCACCTGTTAGGTGGTGGTTCTGCATTGCATTTTTTTTTTCACAATTTTATTTTAGGTGGGGAGGGAGATAATCAGGTTTATTTATTAATTTTTAGAAGAGGTGCTGGGGATTGAACCCAGGACCTCGTGCATGCATGCACTCTACCACTTGAGCTATACTCTCCCCTCTATTTCTGCATTTTACAAATGAGGAAACTAGTATCTTAAGAAGTTGAATGTCTTGTAATTATCAAAGGCAGGATTCCAACTCAGGAACATGTGACTCCCCAAAGCTATGCTTTTTGCCCATGGTCTTCAAGTATGTGGTGATTATAAACAAAGTGAATTTTTTAAAAAAATTTTTTTGAAAACTTGGAAAATTCAGGTTGAGCACACTTCGCCTTGGATAGCCAGATATTTCAGGTGGCAGGGGTTTTTGTTTGTTTGGTTTGGTTTGGGATTTTGGGAGAGGGCAGCATTAACCTGTTAATTGTAATTATACATCCTCGTGTGTATATATTGATGGGCCCCATGACCGGCCACGATTTTCCCTTCTCTTCGCTTATCTTCATTTCACCCCTCCTCCAAGGCTCCCCTAATACCCCTCCACCTTGTGCTCCCTCAAAAGGCCTTCCTATACACCGAGACCTGGCAGGGACCCCCCAGCTCCGGCCCCTTCTCTTGGTTCCTTGTTCTTACTGATTCTGCCTGTGATCTCAACTTCTCCCCTAGCAGTGGAATCTTAAAGAAAGAAAGAAATACTATGCATTAGGCCAATTTGAAAAATGCAGTGGAGCTCTGAGATGTCCCAGACCCCCTGCACTCAGCTCTCCTCCCATCTCCCAAAGAACCCTTGGGACACATAGAGAACACATTTTTGGAGGGAACAGATCTGTGCCACTTGCGCTGTTGCCTCAATTTGTTTTCCTTCCCACGTGTGTGTATCTTCCCAAGTAAATGAAAGCCCCTTGAAGATGGAGGATATTGATTAGTGTGGGTACCACATCACTCAAACCCATAAATGGGGCTTGTGTACTTCCGGGCAAAAGAAGGAAGACTATTTGAAGTCCAACCATGAAAAACTTAAATTATGATCATTTTAGACTTTTGTGTCTCTTCCCATGATTCATAGCAGAGTCCCTTCCAAGTAAAATAGGTTTAATCAACTCCATACATGCTGATTAATTGACTGCTCTACAGAGTTAAGTGGATCATTTTAATCCTGTTGCCTGAAATATATTTATTTAAATTGTATAAATTGACTGTACCTTTATAATAGCATGCTGTTGGTGAAAAATGTTTTTAAAACTTAGAAATAGCAGGAATAAGGACAACGTACAGGCAGACAGCAGAAGAGCCGCCATCCAATTTACAGGTTGTGGTGCTTCTGTAGAAATAAGCATGTTGCTAGAGATAATGAATTATCCACATTTACATTCTGAGAGGGCCTTTTCATTTGGATATTCGCCTTCCTTAAGCATTTTAAAGTGTTTCTTCCAATGCCTTAATGATACATAATTAAATCCAATAGGACAGGTAATCATTGTAATGAAAACATTGCTAAAAATTCTGATGGATGTACGAATTGGCGTCTTATAAATGGGAGGTCTTGTCACATCGAAAACTGCGGCTTCCACGAAGTTCAGTAGAACAACCAGAATGCTCACGCAGCCATTCTTCTATTTATTTATTCACTAACTGTTTATTGATCAACTTATAAATGCCAGGCAACTTGTTAAACATGGGCTGAACACAATACATGTATCCCCCCCCCCAAAAGAACTCGTATTCTGTTTTAAAAATAGCAAAACTTGGAGGTAAAGTAAAGTTAGACTAGACCACTCAAAACCTAGGCAGTTATGGAACCGGAGCATTAATTAACTCAAGTAACAAAAAAATAGGTGTTCTAAAAAGATAAAGCGTAGTTCAAAAGACATTAAATTTCTAAAAGATCAAAACTAGAGTAGATATTTATTAAATAAGTAGTTTTCAAAAGGTGATGTGACTTGGTAGGAGTGGGTGTGAGCTGTAAGGGAGAAGAGAGGCTGCTGAGTTACAGAAGCAGGGCCAAGGCCGTGGAGGAACTTGCAAGTCATCATGAAGATGGAGTCAAGAGGAAGAGTGAGGTGTATACGTTAGCCTCCCCTGAGAATGGACCTGGAGATCAGTATTTTGGTGCAGAGAGTTTGTTGAGAGGTGCTCCTAGGATGCACTGGGAGGGAGTAGAGCAGGGAGACGGAAGGGAGGAACGTCGCTCCACTATATTAAGTGGCATCAGAGCAGAGTTACCACTGCCAACTGGGATTGAACCCCAAGAGGGATGCTGTCAGGTTGCAGATCACCCCTGGGGCATGAATTCCTTGGCACATCTTGCTTTATACACAAGCTAAGCAACCCCTTCCTGGAGGCTTAGAGAATACCCTTAGGGAGAGGCGGAAAGTGACTGACAGGTCCTGAAATCTTCTGCGTGGCCCCGGCAGAAGTGGGGAGGCTGAGAGGACCCAGGCAGGAAACCTACGGGGTCTGCGAGTGGACGAATGGAGACTGTACACACAGAGTTGAATGGACACTGGGTTCAGTACCGAGTTCCTTTGTCTTAATAGAGTCACTGTGTTCGTTTGCATTGGCTGCTATTTGGTGGAACAAAAAGGTAAGGTCTTAGAACAATAAGGTCTTAGAACAAACAGTCTACAAAACAGTGAGATGTCCACATTATGCAGACACCATATCCCTCTCTGTGGCTTGTGTGTGAGCTCCTCTGCATCACACAGACCACGTGTTATAGAAGAACAGATTGTACTGGGACACCGCCTTTGGATAAAATACTGAACAGTCCCTGAGAGCAAGAAACTTCCAGTCTAGTGAGGGAAACAGGAGTCCACAGTTCCCTGAAGCACGTGCTGTGGCAGAAGATGTTACAAAGTGCTATGCACCCCCCAAGGGAGGGCCCCACCCACTCGAGGGAGATCAGGGAAGAGACGTTTAAGCTAAGTACTGATGGATGAGCAACAGGGAGATGGGAGGACAGAGGAAGAGAAGCCTCGGTGAATTAATGAGTGAGGATATAGAGTGAACTTCCAGTATCTGTGAAGCCTTGTCCTCGTCTCCCATGCAGGTCACTAAAGACTCCTGGACTTTAGGTTTCAGCTTAAGGAAATGGGGTACACTAAGGCTCAAGAAATTTAGGTCCCCAGAGAAAAAACTTTAAGCCCTAAGGTAGGTGCTGAGACCTATCCCTGCATCGTGCAGAACCCGCCTGGCTGCCTAGTGTTGGATAAATAATAAATACCAGTCCCTTCTGTCCCTGGGATCAGCGTCCTGCCTTGACCTTGCTTATCAGATCAGGTAGGAGAGCGAGGTCCTCCTGACCACATGTGGTCATTACATTTCCCATGGCATTTTCACAAGAGGCCAGGCTGCTCCCCTGGCTGTGGTCCAGGAAGGTAATTATCTTGCCTCCTGTTCTAGCTCCCTTGTGATTTCAGTTGTAGGAGAGAGCCTCCTTCACTCCCACGTGATTGGCTGCCGGAGCTGAAAGGTTTCATTCTGGAAATCTGTTACCTTCTGCCCTGGAGCTTGGCTGGCATTCAGGGGCAGGAGAGGATGTTTGAGGACAACTTGGCCAGGTCTATACCTACTCAGAGAAGTGGAGAACTGGGACTAATTTCCTGATAAAATGAATACCAAGTGTAATTTTTTTACCACATGACTTTATTGTCTAAAACCTAGATTGCGCCCGGAAAAGAACAAGTTCCCAACGCAAAGTTACTGATATAAAACCTGTATTCTTTAGCCTTACCACAAGAGCATGCTGTTTTGGCAAACTGGCCAATAATTATGATGGTCAAATTTTCTGAATATGACACACTGAAGACAGGATATCTGAGTCAAGACATATTGTAAAATCTCTCTCTCTCTCTCTCTCTCATCTATCTATCCATCCATCCATCAACTGTCATCATTGCACACATAGCCTTTTACCTCCTTTTTTATGCACCGTTAGTAGAGCCACCAACATGCAACCCACAGGTGATGATGTTCCTGGCAGTTCAGTCAACGAACAGTTGCAGAGTCATATGAAGATATGAAGATGTGTAATGTTAATACCTTCCCTCTGCCCTCTGTATACTTCCAAGCAGCAATGCCACATAATAGGACTAGCTCTGAAAACGCTTAGACCTGGGTTTAAATTCTGGCACCACTACCTCTGAGACTCTGAGTTAACTTACTTAATCTTTCTAATCCACAATTTCTTCACTTATAAAATGGGGACAATAATATTGGGACCTGCCTTATTGGGTAATACTAGATTCTAAAGAGATATTGAAATTAAAGTGCTCAGCGCAGTGTCTGGTGCATAATAGGCTCAGTAAATATTTGTAATCATGATGATAATAAACTCCATCAGACACACATGCAAAACCAAGACTGAGCTGCCTGGTCCCGCCCTTCTTCTGTCTTGCCCCAGCATCCCTGAGAAGAGCTGGTGCTCTGTAGCCATGAGATGGGGGTTAAGAACAGTGGCTTTGTGGTCAGACGAGCCTGGGCTGGAATCCCAGCTTTGCTACTTGTTAGGTCTAGGACCCCAGACACATTAAATAACTGTTGTAAGCCTTTGTTTCCTCGTGGTAAAAGAGGATATTTATAAAGCACAATAACTACTTATAGGTTCTATACTTGCCACATAGAAAGCATCAAATAAATGGTAATTTTTAGTATCAGAGAGAAGGAATACAAAGCATTTGATGATTTGACCATAGGAATCACTCAAAATGCAGTTACTTTTAATATCTTTATTAGCCAAAAAACAAAAAAAATCTGTTATTCAGTATTTATCAAAGGACCAGTGGAAAGAAATACTGTCCCTTGAGGTGTTCACGAGGGGTGGCCGCCGCCCCCACCAGCACTGGACCAGGCTGGGTCATCCTTCTGTAGAAGGGGCCTCTTTACTGACTTCACCTTTGGCATTATTCTACTCGCTTGCCCTGGGGAGCAAGCCAGCTATCATTTGCATGAAACTCACAATTGAGTTGAAGCAAGAATGCTGTTGAAGTCAAGGTCACCCCTTCAAACAGCACTCTTATTTGAGGACTTCTCGGAGGAAAACCCCTCATGTTTCAGTTCCTTGAAAAGGGGGAAATTTTTGCATTACCTTTAGTGACTTTATTGAAATGTAGAGTGTGCCTAGCTGATATTAACCTTGACTTTCTTACCAGCTTCTCCATTTCTCTTTATTTTATTTTCCTCTTCCATTTATTTTTTTTTACCATGTTCGTGCATTACACATACGCAAGCTGCCTCAAGTCCTTTTGGGAACAAGGCTGGGAATAAATAAATTAATGAATGAAGTGAAATATTCTTGTAACGCTAACATGATGCTCTGTGCTGTTTGGATTACTATTCAAATGGAGTCAATCTATGACCAAAAAGAAGCCTAAATTTGTAATGTTTCCTCTCTGTAGTGCAGGCTCTCACCAGAGCATTCTGACGTAAAGAACCCTGCATTGCCTAAGGGCAGTTACTTAATCAACGAAGACTCAGTTTTTTTTTTTTTAATTATAAAATGAGAATAGTGGCCTAACTCTAATAATAATAATAATAATGTCTCTTACTAGTTTCTGAATCTGTTTCTTTACAAGTTGTCCCTAAGCCTTGAATTTATCTTAATTGGAATAAAACTGGAATAAAATCATCTGCAAACAGAAAAAAAACCAAATGCCCTCCAGTTAAGCACTCTCCAGATGTATCTGATCTCATAAGTTTATGATATAGCCACTGACGAATGTTACAGCAGGGGAAACAGGCTGAGAGAACTGATCTGCCCATGATGACACAGCTAAGAAGTGACAGATTATTGGCTGAACCCAGAAGAACTTGCACTGTGACACTTAGAACCACATTCACATTGCTGCTCATTTAGTTTTAGCAAAACGATATCCTGTGTCATAATTAATTCAGCAAAACGACACTATGACGTGTTGCAAGCTTGACTTTGGCTATGAAGTTCTGTTTTATTTAATTTATAACTTTTTATATGATTTAAGCTTGTAAAGGGTTTGTACTTCATTTTATGGTTGTATATTTTAAGTATCATCACAAAAATAATTTAACATTAGGAATATGAGGGACTTTTTTTTTCCCCCAGTGGAAGGGTTGATATATTTTTTCAGGTTTGGAAAATATTGATTCCCAATGTTAGTTTTCATCTTTTATCTGTTTTAAATCTATAAGATTTAAAACCACTAAGAGGAAAAAGAACGCATTGAGATGGCTGAGAAAGGTGGGATTTGGACTAGCTTTGAAAGAGACGTAGAATGCAGAGTGTGAGGGCCATCTGACAGCCACGCCCCCGCCCAAGTGACTCTAGATTGATTTGGTTCACCTGGATGGCTGAAGGATGTCCTTCATCCCACACTGTTCTGAGCGGAGCCCTTCAAAAGCTGAGGGCTTTTGTTAGAGGAGGCCCAGGCACACTAGTGGAAATGAGCAGAGCACATTGAAGCCCTATGTGAACTGGGCCGTCGGAGCACAGGTCCGCAGTGGGAGCTGATGTGGGAGAGATGAACCAGAATCAGAACCGAGCCAGAACAATACAGTGGGTGGCTCTGAATGCAGAATGAGTTTAGACACTAAACAATGGGGAGGCGTTGCTTGCCGTTGAGTAGGAGATCGGTATGAAATAGATGGTGCTTTAATACTAAGGCAGAGGATGACCAGAAGGGAAGGCTGGCTGGATTGAAAAGAGCATTGGTTACGTTCATCAAGGTGGAGCTTAAACAAGCGGAGCGAGGCGGGAGGTGAATAATCCTCCTTCATGCGCTAGGTAATGGGGACTCTGACACCCCCATCAAGAAGTAAGTTATGGGCACTGGTGAACACAGACTAATCACGGCTAGAGCCTCAGCGTCCCTGACAGCTTCCCACATTTTGGTCAGATCTATAAATATAATGGAGAGATCTTAATACTGCCCCCTTGTCCTGCTGGCAAAGCTTGTGCCTACAATATCCCACTGGGACCAAAAGCCACCCTGAGATTCCGCAAGTACATTTTTAACAATGCTGGGCAATAGCTCGTTCAGAAAGACTCTGCCCGGGGTAGCTACTGCAATCAGCTTTCTCGCTTTGGTTTTCTATCGTAAAGAACTTGTCTGAAGGTCTCACGCAGAGAATTCAATTTATATCATCCAAATAGGTGAAACGTGAAGTGTACCTCACTCACTCCTGGAGTTGGTAGCAGGCACCAAGTTTACCATCCCTTATTTCTGGTTTCTGGGGGCAAATGAATTAAAATTCATACATTACAATTAAAAACCATTAAGAGCAAACATGACAGAACAAGCAATTATTTAATGTATTATTTAAGGCCTTATTACACTTGAGCTATCAAGGACAATCATTCATTCTGAGAGAGATTTTTTTTTTTACCCATTATTAAAAGCTCAAGTGTCTACCAGTAACTGAAAATATGTTTGGGTTTGCTCGAATTCTACTCTAGGGAGCAAGACCCTGACAATATTTCCTGACCTGATGCCTCAAATGTATTCATTTTCAAACACAAATAAAAAACTAGTCTGTAAATTTTGCTATAGATTCTCTGCTGTGCATCGATCCATCATAATTTTTAAGCATCTGTTCTGTTCAGGGCAGTATGCTTGAAGCTATAAGATAGTTGAAATATCCTTATCGCTTTCCAGGAGTTTCAGCAAGCCTTCTGTGGTATCTAACTGGCCTTGGTAATGACAATAACAGTAGCAATTGTCTGTCTGTAGATATTTCTAAATAATTTAAGAACTTTCATTTATGTAATTTAATCTTTTTAATCTTCCATTTAATGTTTACGGGAATTCTTTAAAAACAGGAGGTAGGTGGAAGCGTCACTAGCCACATTGTATGAGGGCAAAAGTTTATTTCAGAGAGATTCGATAACCTAACAAAGTCACAAAGTTAGTGAAGGAACCAGAACTGACATGAATTTTCTGATCCAGAATGAAGGACTCTGTCTACCCGCTAACTGAATTTTCAGTTCTATTACACTACCATCTCCCCTACACTGTAGTAGAACTGCTCTGTAATGGTAAGGGGATTTAGATGTAAGGGTCTTCCAAACTAGAAGGGAAAATGTTCTAAATTGTGCAAGTTTTCCAGCTTTAAAGAGTGAATTTAGGTAAGTGTACTGAGCTAACCATGGATGCCACTGTCCCACTCCAAACATGATGAATTATGGGTAGAATGTTGAAAAGACTTTTAAAAAGTAACTAAGTATGAAAGCAAGAAGTGAAAACATCAAGATGCCATTAATGAGGAGGCCACCCAAAATGAAAACAACAAGAACTTGATGACTGTCAGGACCTGCTAGATGCCATGGGGGAGGGACTGCCTGATGAGGAAGGAGTCTGGAAAGCAGGTGGCTGGTCCTGGGCAACTGGCTACAGTGCTGAACAACTCAAATCGGCTGCCCGAGAAGTGGAAGGTAGCACCCAACTCATCCTGGGCTATGAATGATAAAGCATTTGCCCAAGGAGGAAACTGAACCCTCACTAGGTACTATGTGCTGTATGCTTGTGTGAGCCAAATTTATATTACTGGAGATGAACACGGGCCTAGGTTAAAAATTGTTCAAGGATATCTCTTGCCAGAAACCAAACAAAATATTTCATTGCTAAAATTTTAAAGAAATAATTAGAAGAATAAAAAACATTTAATTTCCCAACCAGTAGAGCTGAAAAATGGGGGAGAACAATCCCCTCCAAAACCTTAACCAATTAAAAAAGAAAAACCATGGAAGAGACAAAAAGTATAGGAAAAAAGATAAATAAAAATAATACAGTATAAATATGTCCAAATATATGTTATAACTATAAATGATCTAAATTCGGTGGTTAAACACAGAGATTGTCAGATTAGTTTAAAAAATTAGAATTGAGTACATACATCTGAAAGGTTGAAAATAAGAGAATAAATAAATATAAACACATAAATATATTATTTATCTGTCCAACTCTCAAAAATACCAAACAAAAGCTGGATAGCTTTATTAAAAATAGACAGAAGGGATTTAAGACCAAAAGCATTATTAGAGATAAAGATGTTGTCAATCTAATGATAAAACTGTAATTCACCAGAAAGCTGTAACAATGCTAAATTTGAATATCAAAAATATAGAAAAGCAAAAATTGACATTATTACATGGAAAAATGGACTTATCCATAATCTTAGAGGTTTTATTATGTAATTCACTATAAATGCTAACTCTAGTAGTTAGATATTAGTAAGAATACAGATTGTTTGACAACACAATCATCATGCTTGACATAATGGATGGAAATAGAACCTTATAGGCAACAGTTTGAGAATAAACATTCTTTGGAAACATCTGTAGATCTTCTATGAAAACTGACCATGAATCATGTCCCCCAAAGCAAAGCCGTAAGCAAGTCCCAATAAACTCAAAAGAAATAACATCATAGAGATCACAGTTCTGAACAAAGTGCAAATAACTTGGAAATCAATAAGAAAAAGAAAACTAAACAATCCCAAATATTTTAGAAATTAAAGCTCCACTTGTAAATAACTCACAGGTCAAGGAATAAATCATAGTGGGAAGTTAAAATTATTTAGAACCAAATACTACTGGAATCATATATACAAACTTGTGGAGTACAGTTACAGTGATTTATATCCAAGAATATTATGCCTCAAATTCTTCTATTAGAAAAAGAAGAAGAAGAAGAAAAAAAAAAAAACCCTGAAAACCAATGAGCTAAGCATTTATTCAAAAAATTAGAAAAGAGAGTGAAATAAAATTATATATAAAGTGACTTCTATTCTTGTCTATGATGGAAAGATTATATAACATTAATCCTACTACTACTAATAATTATTCAAGAATAATTATACTGGGTAAAAATTTAAAAAAAAAAACTGCTTGAAGTCATCAGAGATCAGCTAAGGTAGACAGGATGTGAGCATCCAAGATCTTAAAGAGAAGATAAGCCCATTGAGGGCAACATCACATTAGCTTCCATTTGTTTCCCCAAGGGGATTTGCTAATTTGTGGAAAAGGAAAAGCAGTAGAAAGCAGCAGCTTGTGGTTTCTGATAGTCTCACTGAACTGGAGAGAGAGCAGTTAGAGTTTGGATGACGCAGGTGGCCAGGACTTGAGAAGTCTAGATGTCAATCAAGTGGGAGGTGCACAGAAGTGAGCCTCAAATTCTACATGTACTTTTCTTTAGAGCTCTTTTTCACCCTCTAAGCTGCATGTGCACCGGGCAAGGTGCCGAGAATACAGGTGGAAAGCAGCTTCTGCGAGACTGAAGAGCTTGGCTGGAAAGAGGTTGCAGCTGGGACCTGTGAAAGTAGAAGAGCCCTGGTTAACACACCTGGCTTTCCATGGAGACACCTGAAGAGTATGCACTAGAAGTCAGAGCTGTGCCCTAGGAGCAAAAGCAAATTCAAACTATAGTCCTTTCTCCCCAACAAAGACTGAAGCCCACCATCAACTCATCAGAGTGATCCGCTGGTACTGTGTCCACCTGCCAGAAAAAAATTAAATCCTCTCTGTAGAAAGAGAACATCACCCAGAGACTTAAATTTTTTTCTATTGTTATGTACAATGTCCAACATTCAATAAAAATAGGAAGCTAGAAAGAGGATCAAATGACCAAAAGCGAAGTTAAAAATAAAGTAGAAACAGTCCCTCAAATGATCACAGTATGATTTTATGCTCACGAAAATAGAGGGGGAAATGGAGCCTTTCATTAGAGAATGCATCGGAGAATCTGTAAAAAAGGAATTAAATAGAAATTTTAGACTTGAAAGTATAATAACTAATAATAATAATTTCGTAGATTGGTTTAATAGTGGATGAGACACAGTAGAGGAAAGGATTCGTGAATTATAAGTCAGTGAAACAAAACTCACTGAAGTTCAATACACAAACATAACTATTTCTATACATCTATAATAGCTATAGAATATAGAGTATGTCATTAATGGTAAAACAAGTATCTAGCAGTAAATCTAACAAAAGAATATAAGACTTTTATGGACAAATTTATAAAGATCTACGTAATTGGAGAGGGCTTCCTTGTTTATGGATTACAACAGGGCTTCCCAAACTTTAATGTGAGTATGAAACACCTGGGATCTTGTTCGACTGCAGACCCCAATTCAGCAGATCTGGGGTGAGGCTCGAGATTCTGCATTTCCAGCAAGTTCCTAGGTGATGCCCATGCTGCTAATCTACAAACCACACTTTGAGTATCAAAAATTTAGAAGACTTGAAATCACAATTTATAATGATTTACATAATTAAATAGTATAATTAGTGTGAAATGCATGATTTACACTAGTATGTCCATGTGATTCCAAAAAAAAAAAAAAAAAAAAGGACAGTTCTTTGGTACACCTTGATAATCAGGCTCTAAAATTCATATGGAAAAGCAATGTGCCACAAATAGCTAAGGCAACTTTGAAGAATAAGGTTGAACAGGGTTTGCCCTGTCAAATACAAAATGTTTTTATAAAGCTATAATAAATAAAATAGTGTGGAATTGACACAGAGAAGACAGATAAGCCAATGGAAGAGAATAAAAGGCAAGAAGCAGACCTACACATGAATACAAAGTTGATCTGTGATAGAAGTAGAAATAAAGATCAATTAGAAAAAAAAATTTTATCAAAGTTACTGGCACAATTAGTTATTAGTATACAAAAATAAAATTGAATCTTACCTTATACCATACTTAAACTAAATTCTAGGTGGGTTTAAATGTTACATTTAGATAGCAAAACTTTAAAATTAAAGAAAACAGTAGGAAAATATTTTTATGACTCGAAGTGTGGAAGGAAGGATTTTTTAACAAGGCAAGTAAGTGCAAATGTTAAACTAATTAAGAGCTCTGACTATATTAAGATGAAAACTTCTGTAAACCAAAAGTTGCCATTATAAAAAGTGAAATGAGGTGAGACGGGGAGGAGACACTTTCAAAGCAAACTACTGGGAATGTGTATCCTTTGAATTCTAAAGCATCCCAAGATCAAGAAGAAAAGGAATTTGAAAGAAAACTGAAGTAAGAGGGAGAAACACAAATGGCAAAGGTACAAGTGTGAAAAGATGGTCCCTCTTACTGGGGATGAGAGAAGTAAAACACAAGTGAGGGTCACAAGAGGATCCGATCTCAAGCCCGCAAGAGTGGCAGATACTAACATGCTGATAATTCTAGGAACTGATGAACATGAAGATCCAGGTGAGATGATATTTACAACTGGTGGGAGGGTGACTTAGTTGTAACTTTGGAGAGCAGTTTGACAAAATCTGTTAAGTGGACAATACAAATCCCCTATTATCCAACAACTCCTTTTCTGGGGATTTTCTCAGGAAAAATTCTTGCAAGTGTGTACAAGTGAGCATGTATAGGAAAGGTGACAGCAGCATTTTTGGTAATTGCAAAATTTACAAAAAACCTGAACATGTATAAATAGTAGAATTAATAATTAAATTATAGTATATTCATGCCATAGAATATAATACAGAACTGAAAGTAAGTACATTAGAGATTTATGTATTATTAAAATGGTGAAATAAAAATATAGTTGAAAATGAAAGTAGCAAAATGATACTGTGTGATACCATTTTATAAAGCTAAGAAATATATGAAGCGACCCTGCATACTATTTGGAGAAATGTATGAGTGTGTGAAGGACCTAAACACACCAAATTCAGCACAGTGTTTCTCTCTGAGAGTGGGAGTGGGGAGGAAATTGGAACTGAAAGGAGATACATGGAGGCCTCAAAGGTATCCATAATATTCTAGTTCTTAAGCTGGATAATGGTTGCACAGGTATTCATTATACTATTTCTTATACCTTTTTGTATGTCTGAAATATTTTACTCTAAAACACTTTTTAAATCTTCCAGACTTGGGAAGTCTGGACGACACTGTTAGAGGCAAATGCTTAATGCAGGATGAGATAAACTCCACCATCCAGGGCGCCACTGAGAAACTACCGTGGACAACGACTGTTGCAAATAAGCTGACAGTAGAAAGATATGAAGCATATCAGGAAATCCATTCTCCTAAGAGAGAGGCAACAGGCACAACAAATGAGAGAATATCCAACTGAGAAACTGAAGAAAACGGAACATTTTCCAAAGGACTTCAAAAATAATTACATTCAAAAATGTTCAGAGCTAAATAAATCAACTGAACTCATCATGTTAGAAGAAATTATGAAAACAGAGTAAGCAGACTTGAAAATAAGCAGATATTGTAGAAATGAAAAATACTGCCATCATGATTATAAAATTCAACAAAATATGTCAGAGCAGACCAAAGTAAGAATAAACTGGAAGGTGAATTTCAGAATGCAATGTAGAGACCTCAAAAGATGTATGATAAATGAGTGGCAATGAGGGATGTGAAGACAAGAGTGAGAAATTCCAGGATGTATGTACAAGAGTCCCAGAAGGGGAGAGGGAGGAATGCAGGAGGAGTAACATGCTAATATGTTGGTGGAGAATTTTGTAGGAAGACATTAGCTTTCAGACTGAAAAGTCACACACAAAATCTCAAATTGAAGAAAACTGAGGTTGGGGGTGGGCAGGAGAAACAGAGAGGGTGAGAGAGAGAGAGAGAGAGAGACTGTAGTACATCAAATATAAAGATAAAAATTTTGAGACCACCAGAAGAGATAAGATAGGAAACCTTTGAGGAAAAACTATCAAATTGACATTGGATTTCTCATCAGGCAGAAGGTAATCTGGAAGAAAAAAGAATAATGCCTTCAAAGCGTCAAGGGAAAAGTGTAACAGCCAATCCAGAATCTTACACTTAACTAAATTATCACTCAAGAATGAGGGTGAATTAAGATATTTTAAGAAATACAAGCAGAGTTTATTACTTGTTGGAAGAACTTTCTGATGAGGGAAATAGAATCTAGAAGGAAGAAAGAATCTAAGTGGTAATGATGAGAAAAACATTAATAAGCATTTTCACAATTAAAAATTACACTGAGCAGTGAAAAATATAACTAAGGTGAGAGTTAAAAAATAAGGCTTTATGAAATATGAATTATTTTGTTAAGGGGGGAGTAGTTTAGAAAGAATTAGAATATTCTATTTTCCTCACTGTCTTTTGGGTGAATAAAAATGATTAACTTTGCACGTTGTTAGAAAAATATAGTGAGATATAAGTCTTTAAAAAATGTAAGGGCAATCATGTGAAGAATAAAAATTACAAATTGCAACCTAGAAAATAGCTAAAAGGTAACTGAGAAACTCACAGGTGAGTAGAAGGCAGGAAATTAAGAAAGAAGGAGGGGAGGAGGGAAAGGAGAGCAGGTTTGGAAGAAGAGAAGGAGAGAGAGGAGGAGAAGCAGAAGAAACAACTAAAAAACTCAATCAAAAGAAAAATCTAGAAGATGGTAGGAATTAACCCAAATACATTAATGATAACAATATACCATTTGTAAGAGTTGGCTTTATTTATCAACTTGACGAAGCTACAGTCCTCAGTTACTTAAGCACTAATGGAGATGTTGCTGTGAAAGCATTCGGTAGATGTGATTAAAGTCCATAATCAGCTGACTTTAAGTACTGGAGAATATCCTAGATAATCTGTGAGGGTCTGATTCAATCAGTAAGAAGGTCTCAAAAGCAGAGCTAAGGCTTCCCCGAGGAAGAGGAAATTCACTCTGTGGACAGCAGCTTGAGTTCATGCCTGGAAGCTTTAGACTGCCCTTTCTGACAGCCTGCCCTACAATTTCCAGACTTACTAGCTGGCCCCCATAATTGTGTGATCTAACCCCTTGCAATAACTCTCCTAATATATATCTCCTACTGGTTCTGTTTCTCTAGTTGAACGCTGACCCATACATTATGTAAATAGATTAAACTCAAATCTCTGCATGTACAGATTTGCAAATTGCATTAAGAACAAATAAAATACTTTTTATGAGAAAGATACATAAAACATAATGAAGGTTGAAAATTAAGGAATCAAGAGAATCCATAAAGTGGCACATGTGCATCAAAAGAAAGCAGTGACAGGGACAAGGGTGCCTCTGATGAGTCTCTGATGACATCAGGACCAACAAGAGAGTCTCCCATGCTGTTGCCTATTCTTCCAGTGAGGTCCCAGCCCTATGAGTCCCTGGTAAACTTGGTGATTCCTTTTCATTTCTCAGAAGAGCCCAGACCACTTCTCCTAGGTTAAACCTGAACATTTAAAATTTTAATTTCAAAATAATTACAGATTCACAGCAGGCTGCAAAGACAGTATAGAGAGGTAGAGTGTACCCATCACCCAGTTCCCCCAGTGGTCACGCTTAATGTAACAACAACACAATACTGAAACCAGGAAGCTGACCTTGCTGCAATGTGTGTGAGGAGCTCTGTCTTTTTATCACATGTGTAGATTCTTGTACTCATCACCCCAATCAAGATACAGACCTATCCCATCACCAGAAAGATCTCCCTTGTGCTTCCCTTTATATTCACACTCACCCCTCTCCCCTCCCCATCTTTAACCCCTGACAACCACTCATCTGCTCTCCATCTCAATACTTGTGTCTTTTTGAGAACGTTATACACCTGGAATCATGCAGAATGCTACCTTTTGAGATCTGGCTTTTTCACCTACAGAACACCCTCAAGACCCAACCAACTTTGTTGCATGTGTTATTAGTTTATTCTTTTTTATTGCTGAGTAATATTCCATAAATCTGTGCATGTTTCCAAGTTCTAAAAAATGCAGGAATTTCATAAGTAAAATATTAATTTTTAAAATATTTAAACAGGTGGAAGCTCTTAGGATTATATGATCTTAAAAGTTTTACTTTAAAATAGTCTGAGGTCACTAATTTCACTGTATTGGGGCTTACATACTCTCCTAATTTGGGGGAAAAGAGATCATTTATGATCTTACCAAATCGTAAACGGAATGGGCGTAATTACTCATTTATGACAGAAATATGTGGTAAGTGCCAGCGACATCTCACTGTGCCGGACGCTGGCGAGCGTGGAAAGAGGAACGAGATATTGATCTTGTGTTTAGCCCAGAGCCCAGCACATAGCAGGCCCTTGACGGCTATTAACTGGCTGAATCAATCTCGCTTTTAAAAGGAATTTACAACTTGGTGGCAGAGATCATATAAATAAATGAGAATCACAAATAAATGAGAGTTAGAAGATGGCATGTATATCACAAAGAAGGTAGCACAGTGGGACAGTTCACGGGAGAAAGATTATCGTTTGAGTTGTGAGGACCAGAGAAAGCTTCAAAAGACTGCTGATGTGTGTTTGGCTTTGAAAAATGATAAGAATTAGTATAAAAATAAATTGGGGGGAAGGGGAAATAATTATAGTAAGGTAATTGACAGTTATTTCCATCTTCCTGTGTGCTGGGCACTCCGCTAAGCATTTTACGTAATGAAATCAAGCCATCCTCACAGCATCTGGGTTATTACCTGCCTGTTACAAACAAGAAGCATGGAGAAGCTGTGTGCCCTGCCCAGCATAACAGCTTGTCATGGGCTGGATCTCTCCCTCTGATGGAGTAAAGAGTGGAGAAGAAAGAAGCATGGGAGGTGAAAACAGGGAACTGTGACTCCAGTCTAGAGTGTGCAACTAGGGGCAGGAAGAGAACCCCACAAAGATAGGCAGGAACCAGGCCCTGGAGAGCTTTGAATGCCACGCTAAGTGATTTGGACATGTTTTGGAATGCTTGTGAAGATTTTGAGCACAGGAGTGACTTGATGAAAGCTGTTTTGTTTGTTTCATTTTTGGCTGTATTCAAAAATATAGCATTAAAAAAAAGCACATAAATTTAGATGTGGGAAACTCAGTTAACATCGGTCCAGGGAGGAGCTTAGAGGGCACCTGTGAGAATGAAGATGATGGGCAGTTGAGAGATGCTGTGAAGATGGACAACTCAGGACCTGGTGACGGGCTGGACCAAACGAGTGGGTGGGGCACAGGGATGGGAGCATCCACGGTACCTTAGGGGCTTCTCGCCTGCACACCGGGGCAGACAGCGGTGACTTCTGCAGGAACTGGAAGAGGAGGAATATGTTTCAAGGGGAAAAGAGAAGTCAGCTTCAGATGTTTTAAAGGAAGGATTCCAGAAGCACCTCCAGTTTTCAGGTAAAGCACTGAACTCCTGGAAAAAGTCTGGAGGGGCTGAAGGTGGATGAGCTACTTTGGGGTAAGATTTATTTAAACATCCAGTTTTTTATAGACCTTCTACTCAGTAAAGAGATTTCACACTGAATGAACCGAGCACATCTTTGACTATGAAGCTCAAACACTACTGAACCAAGATTTTCCTTGGTGCTTTTTTTAAAAAAATGAATTTACATTTAGGATATACATAAGAATGGCACAGAAGTGTCTGGATTCAAGGCTTAAAGGAATGGCAGTGGGAATTCACACTGGGTTGTACGGAAAAAACACAACTGTCACTCAGCCTAAACTTGTCACGATTTCAATTTACAAACAGGAGACAATCATTCTTGTTAGCAGCTGCTGCCCTTTTGAACCACCAGCCGATGCTCGCCCGAGCAGAGCTGTGAAAATTTCCAGAATTTTATATTTAACTTCCCTATTTAGTATTACTTAGGTAAAATTTTAGATTTGGAGCAAGTGACTAGAATTACAGAAACTGTAATAATTTTAGAAAGCAATAATAATAATGACAGTGGCAATTTCTGAAATTAATAAGCTTTTGGGGCTGCCTGGAAGGCTTTATAAATCGGATTTGCATCTCTAAAGTTTCAGAAATTCTTGCAACAGGCTACCTGAAGTCTACTTTTTATTTTACTGTTTTCAAAATTAGTTCCTTTCTGAAATTTAGGTGTTAGTTGAAATATTACATGCAGAAAAGACCAAAATGACTCCCTTACCTATCTGTTATCCCCTAAAAAGTCAGTAATGTGTCACCTCTTTGCTTAGAACACGCCTCTAAGGGTGCCCTAGAGGAGGGACTCAAATCCAGATCCATAAAGCGGCTTCAAGCAAGACCTTGAACTTGTATATGAAAAATCGGAGTGAAGTGCATGCATCTTCCTGGAAGCTGATTTTACAGAGCTTCATCACAGTCTCCAAATGGTCTATTAAGACTCCAGAAGCTAAGACCGTAGCCTAGGATCCTTCTCAGTTCAGGAGGGAATGAAGCAGCAAGGAGCATCCACTTTTAGCTGCCCCTGCAGCGCGGCGTGCCGTACTGGGAAAAGCTCCAGGCTGGGCTTTAGGAGGTTTTTATTCCAGTACCCGCTCCACTCTGAACTTCCGTGAACTTCACACAAGTCACTTAAGTGCTTTAGGCCTCAGTCTGTTCATCACTCAAATGGACAAGAATGTGTCTGACCTGGACAGACTCAAGCAGCTCTCACGAGAATAAACCAGTGTAGGGGATGCACCTTGAAAAATGCAAAACACTGTAACGTGGGCAGGTACTCCTCGATGCCCTGGTGGCTGCACCGTTGGCTCCTTACTTTTCTGGCTTCTCTGCTTCTTTCCTTTCGTAGAGGCCATTGGTTCCCTCAAGTCTACATCTCTGCTCTTTTCTCCGTGTTTTTCAGGTGCTGCTTCTTGCAGCAGAGACAGAGAAAAGAAATGGATGCAGAACAGGCAAGGGGTCACTTTAAGAACGTGCTTCTGAGAGGAAAACATTAACACTTTGCTTTTGTAGCGTGCTTGACAGTTTTCCAAAGCACGTCAAGTTAATTGTCATGCTTCTCCGTTACCACAGAACCAGGAGGAAATTGCCACCACGTCCATTTTATTTGCTCTGGAAACCAAGGCACAGAGAGGTCAGAAGTCCAAGGTCATTTGAGCTGTCTATGGTGGTGCTAGGGCTAAAACTGGGTCTTCTGACACTGGAGTCCCGGCTTTGCCATAGTTCCCCTGGGTCTCTTCTTAGGTAGGAGGTGCAGGCTCAATCATGATAACATTAATTAGTCATATAGTGAGAAGGTGTTCACCAGCAAAGGAATGAAACATCCTTTTCCCTGTACAATGATGCAAGAAAAACTGTCTTCCATCGTGCCTGCTTTCAGATGAGGTTTGACCTTGCTGCTAGGTCTTTCTCTTGCTGCTGACTCTGCTCGCCCTCCTTCAGCTTGATTCATTTGGGCCCCAGTGGGCCCTGTTTGGGGAAAGGCCCATCTGGGAGTGCTCAATACATTCCCCTGTCAAGCAGAGGAAAAGAGCTGCATTTGCAGAATAAGGAAACTTCCAAGAGGGCTCTGGCCAGAAGTCAGCTTGCAGCTTTTGCGAGTAGCACTCGATCTGGGCACTGACATAACATACCTGTTGCTTATAACGTCACAGACACTGCTATGTGTCTTTTTATTCTTGCCCATTGCCATGAATCCTCTAACCCAGAGTACTGCTCAAACCTTCAACATTCATTCAACATGCAGGGACCTCACATACAATTATTGAGCACCTCCCATGTGCCGAGTGCTCTGGGGAATAAGAAAATGAAAGTTGATGGGTCTGCTCGGAAGCCTGCCAGCCTGTAGGAGACAGCAAAGATAATGGGGATGCACGGAGCTTCTGGAGAGCTCAGGGCTATGGGAAGAGGAGAGACTGAGTGGCCAGCCCTAAAATGTTAGATGCCATCCATGGTACTCCATGTGATACATCATTAGGGAAATGCAAATGAAAACAATAATGAAATACCATCACCTGCCAATTAGAACGGCCAAAACCCAGAACACTGACGCCACCAAATGCTGGCAAGAACATAGAGCAATAGGAACTCTCATTGGTTCCTGGTAAGAATGCAAAATGGTACAGCTACTTTGGAGGAGAACTCGGCCGTTCCTTGTAAAACCAAACATACTCTAGCAATTGCGGTCGTCTGGTATTTACCCAAAGGAGTTGAAAACTTATGTGCATACAAAAACCTGCACACCGATGGATGCTGATAACAGCTTAATTTATCATCATCAAAATTTGGAAGCAACCAAGATGCCCTTCAGCTGGTGAATGGAGAAATGAACTGTGCTCTATCTAAATGATGGAATATTATTCCACGCTAAAAAGAAATGAGCTCTCAGCCACAAAAGACATGGAGGAAACGTTAATGCATATGACTAAGTGAAAGAAGCCTATCTGAAAAGCCTACATGCTGGTGTTTTCAACTATAAGACATTATGGAAAAGGCAAAAGTACGGAGATGGTAAAAAGATCAGTGGTTGCCAAGGGACAGTGGGAAGGAGGGCTGAAAAGGTGGCGCACAGAGGGTTTTTAGGGCACTGAAACTACTCTGTCTGATATCATAATAGGTACATGTCATTATATATTTGTCAAAACCTATAGAATGTACAACACCAAGAGTGAGCACTAATGTAAAATATGGACTTTGGGGGATAATGATGTGTTAATATAGGTTCATCGATTGTAGCAAATGTACTGTTCTGATGGGGGATGCTGAAAATGGAAGAGGCTATGTAAGTTTTGGGGGCAGGGGATATATGGGCAATCTCTGTACCTTTTCGCTATGAACCTCAAACTGCTCTAAAAAACAAAGTCTATCAGAAAACTTCTCTCTTCGAGGGCTGGGGAACTGCATTCCACTGCTGGAGCACACCCCAGAAGGCTATGTGAAAAGCTACACAAATTTTTGTTGGCTTTTTGACCCATCATGTACGTCATGTGACACACACTCAGCACAAATTCATGAGTGTCCCTTGTATGTGCAAAGCCTTCCCTGGGTTGCGGGAGCAGGGGGTGTCTGGAGGAACGGTGGGAATTTGGAGAGGGGTCAAAGTCGACAGCAGAGGTAGACCAAATAATTGGTCTGAACAATTCACGGAGAAGCAGGACACCCTAACATATTCAGTTCAGACCTGATGAGGACTAAGGCCTTGAGTGAGGTCTTGAAGGAACTAAACCTGGTGGTGGGTAAGGAGACAGGGTGATGTCGAGGGTGTTACCAGGAGTCTGGGGGCAGGAATGAGCAAGGCAGACAGGTGAACAGAGAGCGCTCTTGTGTGACTTGGGGCAGCATGTTCATGGGGGGCAGAGGCAAGAGAGCCTGTTTTTACCCAGTTGTAAAAATGGGTTGGGTGGTGGATCAGTTTCCCAGCGCTGCGGTAACAAATGACCACATTGCTGGCTCCCAGCGATCCCTGGAGATCTCTGATTTGTAGCTGCACCACTCCAGTGTCCATCTCTGTCATCTCATGGTCTTCCCTGTGTGTCCTCACATGGCCTTCTTCTTATCAGGACACCAGCCGCTGACTGGATTTAGGACCCCCTCTAAGCCAGTACGACCCCATTCAAACTAATTACATCTGCCAAGACCCCATTCCCAAGTAAGACCACATTCTGCGGTTCCAGGCGGACACGAATTCTCAGGGGGACACCATTCAACCTAGTACAGCCTTTCCATGAATGGTGTACTTCACAACGTGCCTATCAAGATCCTGCTTCTGGACACAGAGACAGACTCTCCTGACCCAAAGGCAGCTGGCCCCTCAAGGTGATGGAGGCTCCTCCCGTGACCACTGAAACGCCCCCAAATCATGTCTAACCAACATCCTTTCTCTGAGATCACGCTGAGATGCCCAGCGGGGAGCTTTTTCCGTCCTCTTCTTATTTGTTAACTTTCCTATTGTGGGCAACAGGAATGTTGCTATCCTCCCTCAAATAGTTTGCCTCTGCAGACAATGCACCGCTTTCCCATTTCTATTTTAGAGCTGCGCACGCATCTGTAAGAAGACCGGAGTGTTATGTAATACCTACCATTTTTGTCAGAACCTCATCTCACCCCATTGCCTGGTACAGGAAGAAGTTACTGGTGTGAAATTTGCTGTTTTTTTTTTTTTCTCTAGGTGAAGAGTATATTCAGATGGATTTCATACCTCACATTCATAAGCAGGTCAGTTTTTAAAAGACTATATGTACTGTGCTAATGAAGATGAAATCCACATGTCTCCCGTATAGCACGCCAGCAGCCGCTGTACCAACACGGCTGAGTACCCTGCCTTTGCCACTCCAACTATTTTAAAGAGGTGCCCTGGGGGGAAGCATGCAGATTGACTCACAGAAAACATAGTAAAGAGAGGAAGACGACCAAGAAGATTTTCCCTTCTAACCAGTTATGATGCTTAAGGATTCGTACATTTGGAACTTGTCATCAGGACTTTTTCAATTTATAAATGAGATCTGCGACACTCATAGGGGACTTCGGGGAGGGGAAAATGATTTCAGGGAAAAGAGATTTCTTTGTTAGGATCTGGGCTTTGTGAGAGGTGAGAGGGGCTAGTGCGGAGAATGCCAGGGCTGGGACGCCATCAGGGCTGCAGCCGAGGCAAGGCCAGGTGTCACGGCAGGGGGGCCGGGGCAGGGCTGGGAGCACAGACATGCAGAGGTGAGTCTGCGGCTGCTCTAAATGTGGAAGCCAGCCTGTGAGAGGAACAGCAGGACGATGCTAAGTACCACTAGACCGAAATTCAGAGTGTTGTCCAAACAGAAGGATGACGCAGGAAGTTGGCTGGAGTCTGGACAAGAGGCTGATATCGAGAAAGCCTGGTGTTGGTTACTGGGATCCCAGTTATGGGAAAACTAGGGGTGCAAGGGACAGACATCCAGTCCAGCTAAGTTCTGCAGACACTCCAACCTGGGCTTGGGGTTGGGGTAAAGAAGGGTCTTGGTAACCTCTCTGTAAACTGTACCATTTGTAGGAAGGACTGACAGACACCTCCTCTATGGGGTTGAATGAGGTCCCCCTCATTCATGTCCACCGGAACCTCAGAATGTGAAACAGTATGTGACCTTATTTAAAAAGAAGGTCTCCGCAGATGTCATTAGCTAAGTTGAGATGAGTCATGCTGGATTAGGGTGGTCCCTAAATGCAACAACTGGCATCCTTACAAGAAGGAGGCCATACGAGGGACACCGGAAGGAAGATCATGGGATCGCGGAAGCAGAGACTGGCATGACTCAGCAGCCACAAACCAAGAATGCCAAGGACTGCCAGGACCAGCAGAAGTCAGGGAGCGGCAGGAAGGATTCCTCCCTAGCGCTCCTCAAGGGAACATGCTGCAGGAATCCATGTGCCCATGACGCCCGCCCCCCTTGCCACCATTTCTCTCTAGTCCTGGGTCTGTGTGTTTCACACCCGTTGGGTCTGTGAGCTTCTTAAGTATGATGCTGGGGTACAGGGGCCGGGGGAGGGTCACTGTCTTTTGCTACTTAGCTTTGACACATTGAAGAGAATTGGGCTTCAATTTAAGAGCCCTGGACTGTTTTATTATTCACTCATGTTATGCATTTAACCATTCAGCAAATATTTATTGAGTCCCTAAGGTGGACCAGGCCCTGAGCTAGCTAGGCCCTGGGGGGACAAAGATGATCACAGAGTCTCTGATATTGAGCGACACATCCAGTCAACCACACGCCCACAAAATTATGCATCAAGGGTGATAACAGAGGATTATGAAAGCCCTGAGGAGGCATCCCAAAGCCCACCGAGGGGGACAGGGGAAGGCAGAGAACGGTCCTGGGAGGTGAAACCCAGGGTGAGCAGGAGCCAGACGAAGAGGCAAGGAAGGTATTTCAGGGAGAAGAGACACAGGAGCAAGCCGTGAGGTGACATACATGGCGCTCACAGAGACCGACGACCAGACTGCGCGGCTGGGCTGGAAACGTGCAAAGCAGGGAGCAGTGAAACTAAGGGTAGCAACATGTATGGGGAACAGATGGTGGAGAATCTCGAATACACGTTAGAGTTTGGACTTTATCCATGAGTACCGAGGAGCCACTTGCGGTTTTGAGCGGAGAGTGGAAGGGTCAGAACTGCGATGTACGGGCCGGGCCGGACCGGACCGGACTGGGACAAAGCTGGAGGCGGAGATGCTGTGCTAGCTGGGGTGAGAGGTAGCGCTGCTCTGAACCCGGCCAGTGGGAGGAGAGCGGGCAGCGGTGTGTTTTAGGAAACATGTAGGAGGCCAGCCCAGGACGCCAGCCTCGTGAGTTTGTATAAATTGCTTCACTTCTCCCAGCCTTAATTTCTTCGTCAGTAGAATGGGGGTAATGACATTCTATTCACAAAGCTGTCGAAGGATTAAATTAGGTCACCAGCGTGCAGAGGGTTTGCAATCTCTCTAACAGCCCCCGGGATGCGGCCGTTAGTAGGTTTCCCCAAATATTTCTGGGATGACCCACCTGGTGTCTCAACAGTGGCCAATCTGGAGAAACAGGTAAATGCTGGATACTTTCACATACTGATTTAGAAATTTAAAATGTAATTTTTAAGGCCCAGGTGTGTAAGTATTTCTATGCTCTTTCTAAAAGATACAATTATGTTCTCTGCTCACATAATTTTATCCATTATAAAAACTGAACATATCACTGTCACTTTCGTTGCAGGATACTGGCAGAACTTGCTTTACCTAGCAGATGTGTTCCTGAAAATTTTACTTGTAAATTGATTTTAAAACGAGTCAAATCATACTTTACTCACACTAGGGAGATGAGGCATTTCAAAGAACTCTCTGGTTGTGACTCCTTGGGTAAAATTAATAATTATCCTTAATTTTTTGAGGGATTAAATGTGAACTTCCATATATCTAAGTGGGGGTGGTAGTGGTCAATATATAAGAATATGTAGGTGTATGTATGTATGTATATATATATATATAAATGTATATTCTAATGTACAAAAAATGCAGAGTGTTATCTGTTCAAATCTGCCCGGCCGTCTCTCTCCCAGCCTGTTGCTGTGTGGCTGCACTTTTTAATACCCACCCATTGCAATTTAAGACATTCCCCCACCAAACATGTCAGGTTAGTACCCACATTCATCTTCTCCCTGCTTGCTTGATGTAGATCCAGCCTCGACACATCCATGACTGACACGAGATCAATTCACTTGCACAATGTAATCTTCCGTGAGACAGTAAATTATAAACTTCCTATCTAGTGTCCAGTCAGCATCTGATTGCATTCTGATTCATTTCTTGATGTGCGGGTGGAGTGCTGAGACTTGGACATGGCAAGTCGGATGAGTCATATTTGCCTAATTATAACTTGTAATTGTAAAACATAACAGCATTAATATGCTAAGTGATGCAAATCGATACTGAAAGTGTTCGAGCAGGAAAGATTTATGGCAACACGGATTTATAATAATCATCGCCATTCATGAAGCACCTACTATGTGCCTGGAACTGAATTTGTTACATATATACGTAATATGTATGTGGATATATACATATATATGTTTTATATCTATATATTTATCTCTCCCTTGACTCTAGCAGATTGACTTATTTTTATTGTGGATGACAAAATGGAGGCCCACCAATATTAAGGCATTTCCTCTGAGTTAAATGCTAGGACCTGGTAGAGCTGAGATGGGAGGCCTGAACAAACACTAGGCCTCAGGTCCTCTTAGTTAGGACACCTGGTCCCCAGCCCTGTGTGAGCCACTAACTCACCTTTGTGCGCAGGTGGCTTATCTGGCCCAGAAGGGTTCGGCCTCTCTACCTCCGAGACCCCTTCTGCTTCCTGCTGTTTTTCATGAAGTTTCAAGAAGGCCTTGGGCTACTTTTAAACAGCCTGGCATTCCACCTCACCTCCCCGTAGTCAATGAAATCCAACTCGAAATCCAAGAATAGCTAAACCTCCACTTCAGTCCCAAGAGCCATTTCATTTACTGAAATACTTACCACACTACCATCCAATTACTATGTAAAACACCTTGGGATACCATTAATACAAAAGGTTACATATTCTAAAACCCAAATGTCATTTTGTATTAGACATTTTCTTAAGGGCTACTTATCTCAGGATGAATTCCAAGAATGAGTGCTTAATAATTATTTTGCATTTAAACAACCTACTTATGAATTCCAGGGATACACTGTGGCACAGTACGGCTTCTGCAGGATACAGCAATTATTATAAGTGCTGGTGGATTAACTGCCAGAGCATTGCAGCCTGACAAAATGACACATCTGTATTAGATCACTGGTGGGTCATCAGGCGAAAATCCTTCTTCCCCCTTAACCCCCAATCCCACCCCAGAAAAGAGGGTGGTGTGTAAAGTTTCTCAATCTCACAAGGAATAATATAAAACCTATGAGAACCTACATATTTAGACCCCCAAATACTGGGGCTGGCCACAGACATTTCATCGTTTGGTGAACTGCAGGGCAAGCAGTTCCCTCTTCAAAGGTGCTGGGAAGATAAATTTTTAGAAGCCAAGGTATTTTTACATAGACTCATGAATTTGACTTAAAAGCCAACTCAGCCACAGAAATTTGAAGTTTAGGTCTATTTAGCTTTATAAAGTTTGTCCTTAAAAGAAAAGGTCGTAATTCGGGAGAAAAGAAGGTTTAGATCAAAACATGTGGATTTATTCTTGTGTGCACGTCACGTGTGAGTGTGTGAGTGTGTGTGTGGCACTAGGGTGGGGAAGAAAAGCTCAGTTAACCTCTTCTGAACCCAAATAGCCAAGTTCCACGCCACTTTAGTAAGTAACCACTTGGTGATGAACATTTAACAGTCTCATTAAATCATAATTTCAAAGATTGGCTTTTTTTCCCCCAAACAAATAAAACTTTGTTAAATTCTAATAAGAATCTTCGAAACAGCTGTTTCGCGCTTCAGAATGTGTAATGGCCTTATAATTGTATTAGATGTGGCATGGAAATGTTTATGTTTCCTTTCTAGTCTGAAATGTGCTAAACAGCGGAAGCCAAAGAAAAGGGATTCATTATGAATTCCAAAGGACTCAAGGGCCGAGTTTCTGGAGACGGGCGGCCCTTAGTCAAAGTCTGAAGTGGATGCTAGGCTGCGCTGGGCCAGACTGAGGCAGGCAAGCTGGTTTCCATACAGTTGCAGTTCTTTCTGTGCCTTCCATGGCACCCTGTCCTTCACCTCGAGCATCTAAACACCTGCCTGAAACCCTGGACCTTGGGAAAACCTGCCCTGTTATCATAGACTCTTGGGTTGCAAGAGGCTCAAACTACCCAGGGCCAGCCCCCATCTCCAGTCTCAGCACAGTGCTGGAATCCCCCCAGCAGAGGAGTTGCAGGGTTGCTGGTTTTGCTCCAGATCTGCTCGCCAACGCTCACCCTCCAGTCCCAGGAGACTGGCCTGCGTGATTTCTAGCCACCGGCTTCCTGGCCTTCTGGTTCTCATTGGGTTTGGCCAATGGGAGCAGTGCTGTAAGGAAAGCATACTTAGGTAAATACTTTCCTGGCTCCTTCCCTGTGGGGTAACCATGGGTTTTATCTGTCTCTCTATCAAAAACCTCAGTGCCTGTCCAGAGGCCTTGCCTGCACAGTGCTTTGCCTGGAGGTTCTGGGAAATGCTACCTCCCTGAGTTCTTTCAAGCCTAGAAGTGGTAACAGATCCTAGCTGTTAACAGCCCTGCGATGCTTCGTATAGTGACGTGCTGGTAAATCAGCTCTCCGAAAACAAAAAGCAGAAACAAAAATAAACTCAAAAGCCTGACTTGTGGTGTTTGACGTCAATGCTCCATCAATGGCCAATGTCAAACTACCAACATGAAGTCTGAGTGAGGCAGGAGGGGGGGGGGCAGGGCACAGCCATGAAAAGAATGACCCAGCGATCAGCACCAAGATGGCGGAAGATTCACCTCCCAGTGGACCTTGAGCTTCATTATACGCTCATTGAAATACAATAGCTGCTAAATGGGCCTCCCACAGGCGCCATAAAGGCTGACCATCAGAGGTCAAAAAGTGGGCGGTGGCCCATTCCTGGGGCTCCCAGCCCCTTCCCCAGAGTAGTTGGAATAATCCTCCCACTTGTTAGCACATGAAGTTATTGAACCCATAAAAACTAACACCGCAGGGCCGCTCTCCCTGCTGAGTAAGACGGCCCACACTCTGCCTGTGGAATGTGTTATCTCCTGGGCTGTGGCCTCCCTTGCTTCTGAGACGGCCTGCACTGTCTATGGACTGTGCATCTCTCTGAATAAATCTGCCTTCAGTCCTCAATGGCTCGCTCTTGAATTCTTTCCTGCGTGAAGCCAAGGACCATCACTCGATGGGGTGCACCCCAGGAACCTGACTGAGACGTGGGGCACGGCCAGCCTCTCGCCCCACATTTCCCTGTACCAGGAGCACACGCCGTCAGGCGCACGGCCGCTTCTCTCCAGCCCGCCCGCCCTCGGAAGGCGCCTCCGCATCCAGCTCCGCACTGATTACCCACTTAGACCACGCTGTCTGCTCCCTCCCAGCCCGTGACTGGCACAACCGCGCTCTGAAACAGTGGACCTTTCAGGGACAGGGAATCCTCTTCAAGGAAGCAGAGTCCCTCTTGGGCCAACTTCAACAGCTACAAGTTCTTCTACAAGCGACAGGAGTATCCTACCCCTGCGTCCCCAACTTGTACCCGTTCTGCTTCCAAAGCACAGGTACCTGAACTCATCTATTTCCCAATAAGGGTCTCCTTCCAAGTGGCCTAGGGTGCTGCGGGAAGGAGTCATCCTACCGTTGAACAGACGGTGGGCGACTCCCATCCCAAACGCAGGGGCAGCTGCCCAGAGAGCCTGTCCCTGCCTGGATCCGGGATGGCTCCTCTCACCCAGCCACTGCTCCCGGACGTTCCCTCCCGGTGGCCTCCTCCCCATCCTCGGGCTGCAGCACCTGCGGTCGGGGCTCATGTCTGACAAGGTGTCCAACCCTGAGCTGTCCTTTTTTCCATTCAGGATGAACCCCCTCTCTGCTTAGTGTCTCCAAATCAAATGAGGGTTTTCAGCTAATCTGCTCCAGCCAGAGGACCCAGTGGTTCATCAGATAGAGCTTCCCGTTCTGGGACAGCTCAGACCGTACAAATAAGAAAAAGCTTATGTATGTCCTTTGAAGCTAAGGAAGGGCTGGGCTGTACTTCCAGTGCTGCCACCACCCCGCCGCTGCTGCTCATAGTAATCCCCAGCATTTACTGCGCACTTACAGGTGTCGAGTCCTGTCTAGGCACTAAGTGTGAGACTGCTGTTCCCAGCACTCTGCTGGGCTAGGAGAAGAGGAGGAACCTGTCCGGAATCCCTGCAGGACAGCAAAAGGAGGAGTTTCTCAATATGGAAAAACCTTGCAGAGAAAAGGAAAGAATGCCTGAGAACCGAGGAGAGATGGAAAACAAAGGACAGCCACCGGATGCGGGAAAGCGGGGAGGAGCTCGTAACGGGGAAGGCAAGGGGAAGTCCGAAGACAAGGGAAGGACAGACGATGAGGAAGTACTAAAGGATAAGGAAAAGCCTGAGCATGATGCAAAGCCAAAAAAGGGAAAGCCAGCCAGCAAACCAAGGGCTGCAGGAAAGCACCCAGCTGGGCTGATGTGCCCAGGAAAGCCAAAAGAAAGACCAACAGGGGCTGGCTCAGGGTCTCAAGGAACATAAGGAGGCCATACAGGATGTGCATCTGAGCAATGAGGAGATGATAAGAGAGTATGACGAGATGGCTAGGGTGGAGGAAAAGGTGAAGAAAACCATACAGAAATTATGGGGAGGGGGGTGCTATGTGGATGTAAAAAAAGCTTACAGGACACCTTCTACCCAAGGAGCCCAAGGGAACTCAGGGGTGGCTGCAGGACCCCACAAAGGGGCTAGGAAGACCTTCCTTTTGTGTAGTGCCCCTGGCAGGCACTTGCTGGGCTGTGTGCTTTAATGTTTTGCAAATACTTTTGTTGTCAGTTGTCACTCTTGTTATCAACAAGATTTTGTCCATACTAGAGTGCTCTATCAGTAGGGGATTTTCAGCCATATGCTTTCCAAAGACATTATGAATCTTGGAAAAATAAAACAACTTATAATATCAAAAAAAGGATATAAATGAGAGTTTAGTAAAGGAGCCACTTACTCTTATAGGTGTGTAGTCTGGATGAAGAGAACGATCAGGGATGGGGCAACAGCCACAGACGATGGGCAGCGGGAATCACAACCACTCGTGCAACAATGAAAAAGGGCAAGGAAGGTCATGGTGTTTTAGGATCTAGAGGCGAGAGCTGTGGCGGAGGGGGCAGCATCCACTGCCCCAGTGAGGGGGCGCTCAGTGAGAGCGGACTTTGTGGAGGTCCTGGAAGGTAAGAAGTCCCCTGACCCTCCTCATCCCACCGTCCATCGGCTGAGCCGCAGTGGAAGTCACAGGGCCCTGAACTGGGTGGTACAGTCCACAGAGGGCGGCCTCTTGGGTACTGAGCACAGCGGTGGAAGGCATGGGAGTGGATCTGAGAAGGGAGCTGATCACCTAGTCTAACTCCAAGAGGCAAGTTTACTGTTGTTTCCAGGAAACAGCACCAGATGGGTTTGAACCCAGAGAACTTAGTGGGAGAACTCGTGCCTTTGACACTGTGCTATACTGTTTTCCAAAAGCTCACATTGGAGGGAGAAAGGGGGTGGGGGGATGATACTGTTTCCTACAAGTTAGCTACCTTTCAACATCCAATCCCCTAGAGATGTCATGGCCATGAAAATCGGAATACAAGTAAGTTACCTTCTCAGAAGGAGGGTCATCCAAAAGGTCCATCTAAGGCAGGTAATTACTACCTGAGCTTGTGATAAAATCAACGGATCTATGGGTAGTTTCTACATGTTGCTCTTATTTCTATGCCCTCTTCCACCTGGCAGGTCCTTGGGTGCCCAAGGGCAGCCACCCTGCCTCCTCCTGGTCTCATCTGTCTCACCAATCTTCACACCCCTCTGCTGATGTTTGGTTTGCCTTCACTGGATGCGCCTCCCTCCTCTGCATGCAGCCCATGTGCACCCCTCTTAAAGAAGGCTGACAGCAGTCCTCTTGGAGAAGTCCTCTGTTTGCATACCGGGAGGCAGAAGATGGAATCGTTTTAGAGAAATCTTGGACCCAGCTCCCCAAAGGAAAAGCCTCTATATTTAAAATTCTTCCATGTTACCGAGATCAAATTATCAACTCTTTTTCAGATAGATTCTATTTCTCTATGAAGGTAGCAGAAGGCTACACATGCATTGACTGCATTATTTTAACTCATTGAAGCACCTTCCTAGAATGACAATTAAGCCCTCGGTTTTTGTTAAGGAAGGTCACTCAAAAGACTTTCCTGAAATTTCTATACAATCATTACCATAAGCAGCCTCAACGATGTTGTTTATTATCCTTTATAGAACAAGGACCGAGAGAATAAATTATCCCGAGAATGTAGTGCAAGAAGTTGGTATTTCTTGATGATATGCTATTTCTTCTTTGATAAGCTAGTGAGGACTATGAAAAGCATCATTCTTTTTTTGCCTTGACTAATGGGAACTTCCAAGCCAACTTACTCACAGCTCAGTTGCAGTAATCCACTTTGCCCTAGGCTTTCTGGTCCTGCTCCTGTTCCTTTATTCCCACTTAAATCATCCTACAATAAATGCGTCCTTTATTCTTTTTGTAAGTTAGCAATAGTAGTATTAACTAGTTTTGTGTGTGTGGTAAGTTGACAAAGTGATTTTTTATTTTCTTTTTTGATCCCTGCAATGGCCCTGTGAGGTCTGCTGGATTACCGTTAACTGGAATGTTTGCAGGTGACATTCAGAGGGGTGAACTAATCGGGCCCAAGCCACCTGCCTGGAAGGGGTGGCCCTTTCAGAAAGCAGAGCAGCATGAGTTCAAGCTCCGGAGTCTGGCTGGGTTAACAGCCAGCCCGCTTGACCTTGGACAGATCACTTACCCCTTAGTTAGCAAGCTTCAGTGCTCGCGTCTTCAGAATGGGGGAAATACTCACACCTAATCCACGGACTCAGAAGGATGAAATGAGATAATCCATACAAAGCACCTGGCACCACACCTGACACTAGATAAGAACCCAACACACGTTACCGATACGACGCTGACGAGGAAGAGTATTGAAATTCGCTCTGTCTTTGTTTTCCCAAGGCGAGCACGCTTTCTAGCACCAGGCTGCCTTTCAGAGATTACAGGTACATTCTAACTGCTCTGCATTCAAAAATTTCTGGACTTTTCCTAGCCCCTGTGTTGACCTGCAATCTAGCAGACGCTTTGGTTATGCAACGTAACTAGAAAAAGTTCTGCCCGGGAGCGGGTTTTGGTCATGTGTAAATGCACCAGAGAAATGGTATGCGTTGGCCCCTGGAGGAAGACTTTTTGCTCCAGGTCAGGTGCTCTCACCTCCCAGGGGCACATCCTCTCAGAACGGAGCCCATAAAGAAACAGGCTATTTGAGCAGGTCACTTCCCGTTCTGGGCTCTGTTTCCTCACCTATAAATGGAGCGGGTGGGTGGTGGTGAAAATGGATTCCAAGTGCCCCTGTCTGACTGAAAAACAATGGGGCTCCTCTGCAGGAAAACTGGCTAAAAGGCTCCCACATCCCTCCTGCTGGCCTGTCCCCGCCCGCCCTGGCGTGTTCTTACGGCACCGTGTTATCCACGAGGGATCAGAGGATGCAAGGATTCACTTAGCAGATGAACACCTGTTATCAATCACCGGCTCTAGCGAGAGGGGGACTTTGAAGGAAGGAGGCATCTACCTGTGAAGTCTGAAGGTTGAGGGGGTAGGAGAGTAGATGACGCTCTCACTCTAAACAACAACAATGCACCCGACTGCATTTTACAAAACACTGCCTTATGCGTTGTCTCGTTCTCCTGACCAACTCTGAGAAGTAGATGTTGTCATGTTCCTTACTTTACAAAGAGCTTATGTGAGTTGCCTGAGATCACACAGAGAACAGTCTGCAGAGCGAAGACCTGAATTGAGAGCTCAAAAGCCAGGGGACGTTCCCATTACATCACACTTTCTGCTTCTCTGTGGCTCAGTCCAGAGCTCAGTTTTCCTGAGCCACATGTTTACATTATTTATAAAAATTTGAAAGAGCCACTGCCCCCGTTTCCCCAGACAGCCTATAGCCATGGCAAACCAGGAAGGATGGCCCTGCCCAAAGACAGACACTGCTGAGGTGGCCTGGGGGCAGGTGACGTCGGAGCTGTTGGTGAAGTTTCTTCTTAACATCGTTGCCTTGACTTTCAAACTGTAATTATGTCTGCACACTCCCCACCCAGGGGAGCCCATCAGTTCCTCTGAGATTTTTGGGTTGTATCTCATTTTACAGCCGAGCAACTGATTTTTTTGTCTGCAGGTTTTGCTCACTCAGGCACCTCGAGCTGTCAAGGGGCATGTCGTGTCCCCAGCAGTGAGTCACAGACCCGTCAGACCGGAAGTGCTGTGTGGGCTTTCTGAGAGGCGCTGAAGTGCGGATCAACGGTCCTCAAAGCGTCACAATCATCGGGAAGGTCTGTGAAAGCACAGGTGCTGGCCCCACCCCCGGAGCGTCTGGTTCAGTTGACCCGGGGTGCGACCTGAGGGTTTGCACTTCTAACCAGTTCCAGGGTGAGGCTGATGCTGCTGGTCTGCGGGCCACATCTGAGAACCATTCACACAGAGTGAAGCAAGTGAGCGTTAGCATCACCAAGATTTGGGTACAACTGTGCCTCAGCTTTGGGGCAAATTACCAGACCTCTGGGGGGTTCAGCTTCCTCACTTCCAAGTGATGATAACGGTACCTACTCCACAAAGTTGCTGACAACGGTAAATGAGATGGTCCATGGACAAGAGGGCCGTTTCCCTAACCATCAGCTTCTGGGTCCCTGCAGATGGCAGAACTCAAGTTTGTTTTCTAGTTTCCTAGATGACTTTGACCCCCAATAAAAACTCGCTTGTGGAAAAGCATCAATAAGCATGTAGAGTCTGACAAAGAGCTTGTAGAGGACACAGAAAAGGAAGTTACATCCTACCCCACAGCCAACACCTTGACCTCTCTCCTTGGACCCTGTTGTTCTACTAACACCCCTCTCTGGTCTCTTGGCCACGACCTTGGTATCGCGGAGCTCCTAAGTATCACTGGATGTCTTCTCTAAGTGGTTCCCAACATTAATGTCTCTCGAGTTAGGAGGCAGGCCAGTTTAACACTCTGCTAGCCTTTTCCCTCCCATGGATGCCCAAACTCACCATGACGTTTGCAAACCAAGGTCCTCCAGTTAGGAGCCCGTTACCTCCTGAAGGCTGGTCCTGGCCGTCCTTCATCACTTGAGCTTGCTTTTGCCCTCCTAGTCCCCATCATGAGCAGTTTATTAGAGCATCTCCCCCTTGCCCGCCTCCTGTTCATTGGCCACCTCCCAATAAAGAGAATATAATGTCTTCCCTGTCTCTGTGCGCTATTATATGACTGTTCTCTCAAGGGAATGATGGTTTAGGGAAGAGGCGAAACAAACAGCAATGGGTGGTACTCGGGCCTCCCTCACCTTCTCCTGAGGGGTCTGAAAGTGCTTGCTTCTGAGAGCAAGTTTGAAATAATTCCCCTAGATCTGATAGCTCATAGCTGAGGAGTGGTCCTCGTCCTCCTGGATGACACCTCCAGTGGTGTGTCGGCAGGAGCTGTGAGTGTGAGTGCAAACAGAGTGGCATTACAGGGTAGCATCGGTCCCCAGGTGGGTGGAACCCATGGCCAGAGGCTTCCTCACGCTTCCTCACCGGCAGAGCCAGGCCCAACCCGGGGCTGCTTGCCCCCTCAGCTGGACTGATGCCTGTCCCCTTTCTCAGCCTCAGCCTCTGTCAGGAAGATGAGGTTCCCTGTCTGCCAAGGCATTTTCCCCTCTTAGCGTGATAGCTTGTTTTCCCATCTTCTCCTCCACTTACGACACAAAGTCCTGGTTCCAACACACTTGATCTTCTCCTCCAAGGGCTGTAACTATCACCTCCATTTCCCTCTGTAACTTAAAATCAGCTTCACTGAGAACAAGAGCTGGGGAACTCCCAATCCCAACCCCACTGGGAAGTGAGCTGTGACGCTGCCCCACCATGTTTCTCATGAATGGCTCTTCCTAACTTATTCCACCAAGCCTCCCTTTGCAAACCACATTTAAAATCTGCATTTCTCTTAGTTTGCTGCCACTGTCTCTTGAATCCCAAAGGGAAGATAAAAGTCTTTTTTCCCCTCTGCGGCTCCATTTGCAGCCAAGGTCTGGAGAGCCTCCTTACTCCTGAGTACCCAGATGAGCCACAGCCGTAGAGATGCTATTGAGTTTGGGGCTGCAATTAACGCCTAAGGTTGGATCTAACCAGCTTTTCATTACCCTCCTTTGATTATACACCCATGCATCACTTTGCCTTCCCCCTGCAGCCCCAGTTAACTACCTTCTTCTTCTTGTGGTCGGAGGAATTTAGGATCTAAGTTGAGAAAACTCATGAGTTCAAATCGGATGTGCGGCCACCTGGCTTGTTTGAGAAGGCTGTTTTACCCCTCTGAGCTTGTGTCCGTGTCAAAAAGGGATAAAACAGGGCTCATGCTAACATCTGCTCCGTGAAGGACTGAGCGAATTCATACATATGTGAGGGCGTTTGCAAACACTTGGTACTTCCAACACACACTTTTCTTATTTCTAGGTGCACTCACCTATTCCTCTCATCCCAGACTTCCTCTCCAGCTGGTACTAACTGAGAGTTTGGGCATAATGGATAGAGTAGGACATTCTTTTATTAATTTTTACTCCAAGTGACTAGGCTGTCTTTGCTTCCATGGATGGAATCACATCCAAGTTGTTGTCACGTTAATCACAGGCCAACTGGGAGTCGGCGATTTACACTTGTGTCACTTCCTCCAAGATTCGATTACTGTAATTGCCTATTGACTATGTGCCCTGCCGGCTTCCACACCAGCTCCAGCTGTCAGGGGAGGGAGCTGTGGGCAGTGTGTGTCATGGTAAAAGGGGTGGCTCCCGACACGTACACCAAACCAGCTTCTGAGCCTCTTGGTCCATCATTCCCAAGGCTTTGTTTAGTGTGCTGATCCACAAATTGCTCCTTTTACCTCTTCTGGGTCCGTTACAATGTGTCCCTGGCCAAGGATATCTCTGGATTGTAACCATGGATTTTGTGGTCAATTCCTGCCCAATGCAATTACCCAAGCTTATACAGAGTCTTGTTTGAAGACATCTATTTTCATTTGGAATTGTCTGATGCCCTAACTGTATTTTTTTTAAATGTAAGCTTTCTGCTTATCTCATGCAGCTTAAATTGATTTTTATGAATCATTTGGCTTCTCTACTGATTTTTCCATTTTCTTTCATTAGTGTCCTTGGGGGAGGGTGACGGTGGTAGTTGACTGTTTGCTTTTTCAGTCAACCAAGTCACGAGCTATCTAACTTCACCCTCAGATGAGAGGTCAGGTGCAAACTTCCATTTTATTCAATCTATAAATTGGTTTGAAAGAGGAGCCAGGAATGCATTTAATTCCTGCTATTTCAGGTTTGAGAGCCCTGTTCAACATTCCTGCTGATTCCTCTGCCTAAACTTTACACAAGTTGTCCCATAGCTCAGCTGTCTTGCAGAGCTGAATTTAGCTTAAATCACTGCCATCTACTGCGATTGCCCCAGACAAATCTTTTCAGTCATCTAACTCTTAAATGAAAAGTGCTTCCTCACTGCTCATTTGATGGAGGGTAATGAGGTGCTGTTTCTACAAGATTACTTACCTGATGAGACAGGAGGACGCGATTGAAAAGACCCAGGCAGGACCCCAGATGGCTCTGGCTGAGCACTGCTGGAGGATGGAGCTAGCATTTTTGTAGAAAGAAGTCAATGCTTTCCTTCTCCATTTTGGCCTCAATAAATTAATGTGGTGCTTTGTCTTCAGAAAACACTCTTTCAACATTTTCTTTTTTCCCCCCAGTGCTTAGAGCAGTGGTTCTTTCTCTTCAGCATCCATCATAATCACCTGAAGGTCTTCTGAAAACACAGATTCCTGGGTCCTAACCCCTGAGTTCCTGATTCAGTAGGGATGGGTTGGGGCCTGACAATGTGCATTCTGAACAATTTCCCAGGTAAGAGTGATGCTCTGCTGGTTTAGAAACCACACTTGGAGAACCACTGGCCCGGAGCGTATAAAGCCAGCCAACCATAGTGGCATTAACGCCCTCACTCGTTTGGCCGTTTCCTCCCATTCCAACCTTCCCTTCCATTGCTACCACAGGCTAACATCCACTCAAGCCACATGTCAGCATATACATGCCAGCTATTTAAATCCCTTACAGTTCTTGAAAGCAGCAAAGCCCTCCCTACTTCCCTGACTTTGCTGTTGCTGTTGACTTTCCTGGCATGATGCTCTTCATCCCCTGGCTTTCCCATCTGGCTCACCTCCAACTCATCCAAGTTCTATGTCAAGCATCAACTTCTCTGTAAATCAAGTTTCTCGCTAGAGAGACCCTACACTCCTATTTTGCCACGACTGTGCCTTGCATTGCTCTCCATCATTGCACTTATTTCCGTGTATTTTGATCATTTCTTCACAAGTTTTTGCCTCGGCTAGACTGTGACTCCCTGAGGGCATGGACTGCACTTCACTTCTCTAATTCCAGAAGCTTGTACCATGCCTGGCCCAAGTTTGCTGATCAGTATACGTCTGTGGGCTTGCTTATTTCATGGCAGAGACATCCGCTTGGCTTAATTAACTAGGAGCTTGGGTTAAACATGACTCCCCTTCAATAGATACAAGTGATGCGTCTTTGGTTGCTTGAAGTCTCGTGTAAATGAAAAGGAGGGAAGAGAGCTTAGTCCTGCAGGGGTCTGATGGCTTCATTTCATTTCATGATCTTAACTGACTTCTATAATTATTGCATAGGAACAGAGCCAGAAGGTAGACATTTTGCCTTGTTGCTGCACGTGAATAGCATTCTTCTACATTTTCACATCCTTCATCCCAGTAAATCCTTAGCAATAGTCCTAGGACATGTTAAGATGCTCCACTTGGTATAACACCATTTCATTTGGAAAATGACTCCCTGCAGAGAGCCTCCCACCCATGACTAGGATGTGAGTGGCAGTTCAGGACAGGGACGGAGAACACAGGGGTAGGGTGGGCACTGCTTTGAGTGAGGAAAAAGCCTAGCACAGGCCTTAGAAGGCATACGTTCTCTGGTCACGATCCAGCCACGACTGACCATGCAATTGTTTCCCGCTGGCTTTTTCACCTGCCACATGAATTAAATGACTTCTCAGGTCTCTTCTAGTCTTAATATCCTGTAACAATATCTTTGGACTAAAATAACAGATTCGTTCACAATTCCCCAATGAACTCTTTAAAGACAGTGTTGCCTTTTGTTCAACGTCCTCGGAACTGTCACGGCTTACTCTCCAGTGTGTATCAGGCCCCCGAACGCTTTCTAGACACATTTCTGAGAGAAGGGGCTGCAGGAGTAGAGGTCACCTCCTAGGCAGGGTGCTCACTGAGTGTTTTTATAAACAGACAGATTGGTAAAGAAGTCAGCTCAGATCCATCCCAGACCTTGTCATGCCCACTGCTGGGGTTGCACTCGGTTTTCCAAAGGCTAAGAGCTTTGCATCCTTTTTGGGGGATGTCCACAGATGGACACAAAGGCTAGATTCTCTCCAGAAGTTTCTCCTCATCATGGTTTCAGTGAATAGCTCAGTGCTTACAACAGCCAAAATTGAGATCTCCATCCACCATGGCCCCTTCTGTTAACTGCTCAGCCTTCATACTGGATTCTCCTCCTATTACTACACAGGTACCTCTCCAAACTAAATCAGTCTTTTCTCCCAAATATGCTCTTCCTTTTAGGGTTCTCCAACTCTTTGAACAGAATCCTGTTACATAGGCTCGAAATTACAGGCTCTCTCTTGACTCCTATTTCCCTCACCTCATGTACCTAAGGGTCTTGTCTATTTGCTTCTGGAATATTCCCCCCTCCCTTCTCTGCCCTTATCACATGGCCACCATCCTAGCACAGGTCTCTGCGATCTCTTGCTTGGAGTTTCTCAGTAGCTTCTTAACTGGTCTGAGCTTAGCACTCCTTTTATTCCAACCTGTTCGAAGCAGACCTTGAGATGAGGATTCATGAAGAAGCCACGTACCCCGGAAGCGCTTCCTGGGAGAAGCTGGTAAGGGATGCAGGAGGCAAGACGGGAGGGGAAGAATCTAGGTACAGAGAAGCTTTCACACACAGCCCAGCCCCATCCGACCCTTCAGGAAACTCCGCAGTGCGCGCTACGCCTCAGAGTTTGTGCCAGCTGGGCAAGGCGGCGGGGCTCTCACGTCTCTCCGCTGTCACTCATTGGCCAAGTGCTGCCCCAAGTGCCAATTCTCCAGCATTTTCAGCAACGTGCTTTTTTTTGGGGGGGGTAATTATATTTATTTATTAATTTTTAATGGAGGTGCTGGGGATTGAACCCAGGACCTTGTGCTTGCTAAGCATGTGCTCTCTCGCTGAGCTACACCCTCCCCCTGCAGCACTGTGCTTGTTTTGTCAAAGTTCCTCCCGTGACCCAAAGACAGTCACTGGAATAAAATCACAGGTGTGAACGGTTAGAAGCAACGCATGCAGAAGCCAGGAAGTGGGGCACAGAGAAACAGCAAAAGGGATCTAGGGGACCTGGGCACTTGACAGAACATCGACAGCACCCACTACACAAACCTCTGCACTACTGCTCAGTCACTGCTCTGCTTGGGAGCCGTCAGTGACTCCTTAAACTCTCTAAGCTCTTTGTATCAAAGTCCCAATCATTGAGCACCAAACATTTATCGCTGCTGGCCTTTTTAAAATCCATAAATCATAGTACATCCTGAGAAAATGATTTAGTATTACACACAGATCAGAGTTTTCCATCCCCTATGCCCTAGCCCACTCAGTCCCCTCTGCCTGGAATGGTCTTTAAACCACATCTGCGGAACCTATTCATCCTCCAAAGACCTGGCTGCCTCCCAGGAGATGGGGTCTTCCCCTCTTTGGAGCTTCTCCATCACTTCATCTGTCCCTCAACCCATGTACTGTGCATAAAAGCAGCTGTCTTCTCTCTCCTCTGGACTAATGGTCAACATCAACATCACCTTCCTCTCTGCATCCTTCGAGCACCATCCACAGGACCCAGTGCTTGGAACATAAACGATGTTTGTTGAGTACATGGTTGAAACTCCTCCATGAGTCTATGTCAATCAAGAGGGTGAACTGGGAAGTGAGCCTCCACCCCCAACTCAGTTATTGAACTTCCAGCTCTCTCAGTGGGGGTTTTAGCCTTTTGGAGGCAGTAAATCCACTGGGTGCCTTTTTTTTTTCTCATGTCCTTTCATATCAGTCTCTGCTGTGGAGGAGATGGTGGTATGATGGTCCAATTCACCATGTCCTGAAACAACCCTTTCTTTTGAGAAGTTCTAGAAATAGCTTGGGAAACCATTTAATATGTGAGCCTACCTAACACTCAAGAGTATTTTTCTGAATATAAATGTGAAATGTTTCTCTACCAGGAGGAGCACTGAAATGGCATTTAAAGACCTGGGCTCTGGTACTGATATAGTGTGAGACGTGGTGGAAGTCAGTTAGCGTTTTTGGGGTTTATTTCCCTCATGAGTCAGTGTTGTGATTGGATTAGAGCATTAGTATCTCTAATATTTTGTGATTTCTCTTGGACCTTCTATATGCCAGCCACTGCACTGAGTATTAGAGGTATGAAGACAAAAATCATGGGTTCCCTTGGCCACAGAACCCTCAAAAAATTGGTTATCTAGGACCCCCTTGAAATCATTAAGCTGCCCTGGAAGAAAAGTTGTTCTAGTGTTGAAATTTCCTTCCTGTATCTTTTACCCTTTTGTTCATTTATTAATTAATTAATTTAAATTGAAGTATAGTTGGTTTTCAATGTTGTGTTAGTTTCTGGTGTACAGCATTGTGACTCAGTATTTCTTCTCATATTCTTTTTCACTACATTGCCCTTTAGTTCTAATAGAACCCTTCATTAGATCCAACGCCTCCTTCCTATTCTTTGCGACAAGACTTTAATCACAGAAGACCCTCAGGAACTTTGAAACTTTCAATTTGTCCACACAATTTCTCCCATGGAACACATACATCGATATGAGCAGAGAACCAATATCTGTGCCTCCTGTAGATTCCAGCGCTGCCCGGCTCACTCGGTAGCCATTTGATGGGATCACGCACATTAACCCACGTGCATTCCAATCAGTGCCAGAGTAAAATGAAAACTCCCCACACCATGGACCCCTAAGCTCCCTCCTGCATGGATGAAGCTGACCTGTTAAATCATCAGCACTGCATGTTTTCTCCCCTATGCACTAAACAAACATAATCATAACCCCATCAACGCACGGGATTCCCCGATCTCTCATTCTTCTGATTGATTGTGTTCAGATGTTCTGAGCCCTTAATGTACAAGTTTGATTAACTTATTAAATATTCACCTATGCCAGGTACTGAACAAGTCCCTGCAGGTAGTAAGATACTGAGAAAAGGTTCATGCAACGGAGGAGACTCCAACTAGTACTTCTGGGGTGTTCAGACCAGTTCAGAATTACATGCAAGGTCTGCCCAATTGCTGTGCGTATCTGCCCGAAGGCCATGTTTGCCGTTCGCTTCACCTTGTCTACAAAACTCTTTGGCTTATGACAGAGAAAGGCAAAAGCGCCTTCCCTTTTATTGTTGCCTTGACCATGTTTCCCTTCTGGGCCAGATACCAGTGCTTATCATGTACCACTGGATGCCCAAGGAGTGGGCCAGTAATCACCACACATTTGTGCAGAATTATTTTGTTCTGATTCAAAGGCCTTCTGCCAGATATTGACAACTCAGTGGGGGGAAGGAGTCCTGTTTAGGACATTCCCTTGTCGAGGGTGAAGAAGAGCCTAGGCTTTGAAAGGGAAATATACCCTTTGAGAGTTTCTTCGCTCTGCATCAGCCCTCCTATACAGCACAACCCTGGAGCTTGGAAGCTGTGGACCAGTCTGGAAGGACCAGTCTGGAAGGAACAGGCTCAGGATGAAAAAGTTCTGGAATGCAGTCCACCTCACCCAGCTGGAGCCCGAGTCCAATGTCCCCATTACTTGGAGGCCTTACTATTAGTGAGGGTGACGGGCCCAGGATTTGCAATTCTATTGGAAATCACTACGCGACGATGTGAGCAGGTGTTGATGAGCCCCACTTGGAGATAAAGAATCTCTCTCAGGCTTACCAGGTTTGCTAACCTCCAGCTCGGTTTTTTTTTTTTAAGGGCATCAACAAGCAGAGTCTTCCTCTCCTTTGTGATACCATCTCTTCTCCTTGCACGTACCTAGCTGTATTTTGTTTTCACTCAAGAGACATAATGAACGTGGAAATTTCAATTAAAGGAACATGGAGGAAAGACATTTTGAAGGAAGCTCACACTAATTTTGTTCAGATATTCATTTTGGGGGGGGGAAGTGTTCTCTCCTAGATAATGTCTTCATCTTTCACCTGGGGATTTGGTGAGGAGATTATAAAGCAATAGCTATTAATGTTAATCCAGTAAGAGAGTTTAAGACTGATTCTAAGCCATCACTGGGCCACATCTCTGGCAAAGATGTTAGGTAGGTTTCATACTAAAATGTGCCTTCATGAAGCAGCTGACAATGAATATCACTGATTAACAGGTCTCTTTCCTGTCCATTCATCGGGCCCAAACCAGACAAAAGCACCAGTCTGGAGAATGGATACCAGGGACCACGCTGAGGTGGGAGAGACCTTTTACAACAGTGCTCAGAGGCTGTTCAGCTAGGGGAGGATTCCAACCGTACTCATGAGGGGGAAGCATCTAGTCTGTTGGGTAAAGGAAGGGAGATAAAGGGGGATGAAAAAGCACAGACAGAAGCAGGCGTTTGGTTGGAAAAGCAATGAACAAAGTCACTGCAGGTGCACAGTTCAGAACTGGTGCTGCAAAGAGTGACAGGTGCCCAAGTCCCATTTTTGTAGGTTGCCTCGCCACTTCCTCACGTGCCCAGTTCCTTCCATCTGTCTCTTCTCTCACATAGTTCTTCCTTCTAAAATGGCCTTGCCCTATCTCTCTTCTACCTGTGCATATTTCACTGAAACTTCAAGGCCCAGGTCAAGCTCTGCCTCCTCTGTGAGGCTGACTTCATGTTTTCATTGCTCCCAGATCTAATCGCTCTGTTAACTCTTTGAGAACCACGTGGTGGAAACGGCAGAGCACATGCAATCTTCTTTCCTAACAGTCGGCTTCGCTCTGCATAGGAGTTTACCTCAGCATATGCAGCTGACAAAGAAAATGCTTTGTGCACTAATTATCTCATATGAATAGTACTTGTCTCTTTCAATTAAATACCTTGGAGGGAGGCAGCAGTGCTGCATAATTTCTCTGATCCTCAAATGTGTAACATAGCACTAGGTTTGCACCGTAGCCAACATTTACTGGACAGTTGCCACGTGCTTGACACTGTTCTAGGATCTTTGCAGGTGTTAAGTCACAACGACCCGGGGAGGTAGTTATTGGCACTATTCTCATTTTACAGATGAGGAAACTGAGGCTTAGAGAAATTCAGTTAACCGCCCAAGACCACACAGCTAGGAAATATGAGAGGCAGGGTTCAAGTGTAGGCTGTCCATACCTCTGACCACTTACTGTAAATGGCCTGTGCAAGGTAATCAATACGTGCTTTATTACCTGTTAATGGATCTATTGACTTTATCTGAAGGAGAATGAAAATTAATTCAAAAATGAAGCATCCTTTGTACAAAAAAAAGGAGCTCGTGCTTAACGGTATTACTCATTTCTTGTTACTTGGATTTGATCTGAAAATTGAGCCAAAGCATTTCATCCTTCTCAGGCTGCCCTTGGGCTTTTATACAAACTACAGGAAGCACAGAGTCTGACCAGGGCTTTCAGCTGGGCTCCTCCTCATCTGAAGGTGAAGTGGAAACCGGGCAAGAGTCCAAATGCTTTACCAAACCAGCTAATGCTACTGGCAGCTCCCTAGAAACCATTTAGGGGCTCACAAAGCCCATGGCACACGGGGAAACCTGGGCAGCTCATTAAAAGAGGAAACAGGAAACAAGCATCAAAGAACGAGCGCTCTGGACGATGCGTTCATGTTAACATGTATGATTCATCTCTGAATAGGAGGGACAAAGACTGTTCTCTTTTCCAGGCTTGTTACGTCCACGCTGCATCCAAAGTGGTAATGTGCTGTTTGTTAAGGCTGCCTTTGAAAAGCTCTCCAGGTCTCCCCAGAAATGCAAGCCAGCAGCAGAGTTGATGGGGAGTGTAATGAGCATTCCCTGGTGGAGCACAAGGATGATTTTCCCCCATCATCTATTCGTATGTTTATAAATGAGTAATGAGGTCAATTCGGGACAGGCAGGTTTTGTGCCACAATTTGGACAGATGTTCAGAGCTCTGGAAAGCACAGCTGCCTGGTCCAAGTGGTGCCTCTTGCCAAAAGTACTCAGTGTTCAAAGGAGAATGTGTCACCAGGGACCATTCAGAGGAGCCCACTGATCATCAGGGAATCAGCTGGTATCGATTCTTTCCAACCACATTTACACTTGTAGAACCTGTGGCTCTCACTGAGAGCAAATGCACAAAATCAAAAGACTTTTTTTTTTTTTACAACTGGCAAATAAATATTGGATCAACATAGCTGTCACTCTTTGCTTGTTCATATCCCACAAGATTACATTTGTCTTCTCTTAAATTGGCAAAATTGAACTTTGAACCCATCACTCCTGAGGCTCCTGAGCTTGGGTTCTAACGGATGACATGGTTTCGTCCTTCTGATAACAGGCACAAAACTGCAACATGGAAGAGAAGGGTTTTGTTTTTAGAGTATGTGTAGCTCACATGATATTGGACCTGAAATGGCTGACCGTGAAATTCCTGAAATATTGGAGATACTTAATGCAGCCACACCAGCTATGTCACAGCACTGAAGCTTCTGTCCAGAGGGTCAGAGCCATTGATAGCTAAGGTCATGTGTCAGTGCTTTGCTATTATTACAAACCATTGTCAGAGATGTACATTTTTCTGCACGGCTCTTTGTATGCATTTGTTCTTGTTTCTCTAGGGTAGATCCTAAAGGTGGAAAAGCTGGAGTGTATGTATGGCACCTAGATTTTCAACTTTTCTAGATATTTTTAAATTGCCCGCTAAAGAGGCAGTATCGATTTGCATTATTACCAGTATGTCTTGAGCGCGCCCATTTCCCCCTACTTTGCTAACATTTGATGTCAGGTTCTTTAATGTTTGCCAGTCTGGTTGGTATGCACTGGTCTCTAAGTGCCTCATTTTGCATTTCCTCAGATTGTTAGGAGGGCTCAATGTGGTTACATTTGTTTATTTTTCATCTGCCTTGCCTCTTTTCTGGACTGTTTGTGTGTGTGTGTGCTATTTATCCATTTGTTTGCTTGTCATTAGTTCTTTATTGATTTTGGATAGGATGCCTTTGTAAGTTGTGTACATTGCAAACACTGTTACCCAGCCTATGATTTGTTTTCTTCATTTTTCTGTGTCTATTGTTGAAAAGAATTTAAAATTTTTTATGTAATCACATTTTGTGTCTTGCTTACATAATCCTTCCTTACCCCAAGTCATAATATGTTCTTCTGCATTTTTGTAGAGAACACTTAAACATTTTTCCCCCATAATTAAGTCTTTAATCCACCTAGAATGTATTTGTGTATGGTGTGAGGTAGGGATCCAATTTTATTTTTCCATATAGATAACCAATTGTTTTGACTTATTGTTTTAATAGTCTATTTGTGCCACTTGATTTGTAAAGCCATCTCTGTTATATATTAAGTTTCCTTTTTTTTTTTTTTTTTTTTTTGCAGAGGGGAGGTAATTAGTTTATTTATTTATTCATTTATTAAGTGGCACTACTGGGGACTGAACCTAGGACGTCCTGCATGCTAAGCATGTCCACTACTGTTGAGCTATATACCCTTCCTCTCAATTTCCCATTTTTGTTGGTTTTGCCTCTTTTTGCTTTATTGGTCTATTTTCCTGTCTTTCTGTCAGTACAGTATTATCTCATTTAGTAATTCTGTTATAAAGCATCCTAGTATCTGACAAGGAAAGCACCACCACCAACCCCAGCCTTCTTCTTTTCTCCAAAATTGTGGTGGCTACTTTGGGCCTTTTTCTCTTCCTCATGAACTTAAGGATTAGCTTGTCAAGTTCTGAAAACTTCCTTGGGGTTTTAATTGACATTCTTTGCATTTATAGATTAAACTGGGTGAGAACTGACATATGTGATATTGAGTTTCCCAATCAATGAACATTTCTATTACATCAGAAAATCTTTTATGGGATTCAATAATGTTTTGAAAAATTTTTCCAGAGTTATAATACACATATTTGTTGATTTAGTACTAATTGCCTCAGAGATCTGTTGCTATTGTGAATGAAATTTTAATTTTCATTTCACTTTGAAAGTTTACTCTTGGTATATATAAAATATTGATTTTTGAATAGTAAAGTGATATCCAGCTATCATGCAGAGTTTTCTTATTAATTATGAGAGGTTTATAGGTGGACTTCCTATAAAAACAATCACTATACATAAAGACATTTCTTTCTCTCCAATACTTATGATTTTTCTCTTATCTTAATGCAATGGCTAGAAGTAGTGATAGTACATATTCTTGCTATGTTTCTCAACTTAATGGAATTGCTTCTAAAGTTTATCATTAAATATAACGTATGATGTAGATTTTAAATAGATACCTATTATCCTATGAAGGATGTTGTCTCCACAATTTATTTAAGAGTCTATTTCCAGAATAAGGATTCAATTTTATCAAATGACTTCCCAAAATACATTTAAATGGTCACACGTTTTTCCTTTTCATTTGTTAAATTCAGTCTGTCATATTGATTAATTTTTAAATGCTTTTTTTGCTCTTTGATTTCTGGGATTAAATATATTTGGATTTGGCACATTATTTTTCAAATGCTGCTAAATTATATATGTTACTATTTTATATGAGATTTCTGCATCTATGTTTCTAACAAAGATTGGTCTATAAATTTATTTTCATATATACCAAGGTTGTAATAACCTTATAGAACAAGTTGTAAAAACTTCCTTCATTTTTTCCTTATAGTTTGCTATAAATGCAAACACTTTAAAGAGTAAAAGAGTTTCTCTAAGATTTGCTACCAAGAAAAAAAAAAAAAGCTCACCTCATCTGCAGCATTTCTCTCTACCTCTACTATTTTTTTCTCCCTGGAGGCAAAAACTTTCAGCTGATTATTTTGACACTTACCTCAAGGTTTCCAGAAAATACCCTTGTATTACTACCTCTTGATTTTACAGCTTTAGTAGTAAGTATGTTTTTCTCACTATAAGGGATGAAGATTTATCTCTCTTTCCTTCCTCTGCTCCTACACACAGATACACTCTTCTCACCTCTCCACCTCCCAACAGAGTCATGTTGTAATTTTGGTTAAACATGACTACATCAGTGTTTTATTATAAAGACAATGTAAGTGTGTTGAAAACTGAGACAGGTTTTTTCCTTCCTTTCATCTTGTTGGTTTTGCCTGAAGTAAATAATAATTGTACTTTTATTTGTTTCTTTGCTCAGTGTCTATGTTTTGTCACTAATTCAATCCTGAACTCCTCACCCATTTCAGGACATTCAGATGCAATAGATATTCTATCAAATTTATCTTCTGAAGAAGGCTCTGTGGGAGACTTCTGACCAGCTCCAAAGTAGACGGGCTGTTCTCTATACCTAGTGGACAGCTGTCATCCTGGAGCTTCCTTCACCTGAGGATTCCCTTCACTCCTTTCCTCTGATGGATCTACTGTTTCCTGTATCACATATTTTCTGCTTTCTTGGGGTGAGTAAATATTCTGATATACTGCATCAGTGAAAATGTCTATTATACCCCTCCTTGAATGATAATTTGGCTTATGATGGAATTCTAGATTGGAAACAATATTCCTTTAGAGTTTCAAAGGAAGATATTGCTCAATTATCTAACACATTCCAACGTTAATCCGACAAGTCTTAAGCCATTCTGATTCCTCATCCTTCCTATGTGACCTGCTTTTTCCCTCCTGGAACTTTGTATCAATTTTTCTCTTGGAGCTTTTTCAGAATGATATTCTTTGTATGGGTCTATTGCTATTCACCTTCCTGGGCACTTTGCTTTTTTGAATGGGAAATTTGGATTCTTCATCTCTGGGAAATTTTCTTGTATTATTCTATCGATTGTTTTTTCCCCCCATGCATTTTTACCATTCTTTCTTTCTAGAATTTTTACATGTTGGACTTTCTGAACTGGTTGTCTAATTTTCTTACTTTTTCTCTCCTCTTTGTTTTTGCCTATCTTTTGAAGAATTTTCCTTCACTTATCTTTGAAAACTCCTATCAGTTGTTCTGTTTCTTCTAATTAATTTTAATTTCCAAGAGGTAGTGGTGGTGGTGGCTGTTCTTTGGATCATCCTTTTTATAGCACACACCGTTCTTATTTCATGGTTGAAGGACCTTCTAATCTCTCTCTTGATGATAATATTTTCAAAGTTTCCTTCTGTTTCATTTCTGTTTCTTATTTCTGTTTATTTAGGTCTTCAATTTCCATTTTAGAGTCTTTCCCAAGAAGCCTTGCATCTTTGTTGTCACCTTGTTTTTTCGTTTCAATGTCCCTTCTTGGGCAGTTCAGATCCCCCAAAATTGACCTTTCTAATCTATGTCTGGATCAGACCTGCCTGGCTTCCCTGCCATTGTTTTGCAAAAAGGCTGGGGTAGGGGTGGGGGAACTGGAGCTCTCATCATTTAATACAGCCATGTTTTGTTAATTGCCCCAGTTTCAGCACAGTACTCCCATCCTCAACTGTGCTGAAACCAGAGATTCTGTTTTATGCTTTTTAGCCTTTAATGGGGAGTGGGAGGCAAAGGAAGGGCATTTCCTGGGCTGTCAGGAGCAGGGGAAGGGATCTGGAGATGTAAATGCTCCTTGGACTTCCAACCCACCACACTTATTTTAACCTCTCCATCCCCAGCCCCGAACCTGTGTTTTCTGAGGTAACTGATGGGATCATCTCCTGAGTCTTTTGGAGCTTCTGTGCAATCAGATGGATTACGGGCATTTCCTTTGCAAGTTTAACATTAGTTTTCTCAGGTCTGCTAAATTTTTTATGCCTTGCCCATGTGTTTTCCAGCTTCCAGAATTCTCTTGCTCTCTGATTATCCATCCCAGGTTACTTCTGATGTCAATTCTACTTCACTCTGACCATTATTTTCTTAGCTAGCTCCATAGACCTTATTTTACTATTTTTTCAGGTATTAATAGGTTTCTTCAAAGTTATTTTCAAATTATTTTGTATGTAACATGATAGTTCTTTCTTCCAACTTGATTATAAGCCCCTTAAAGTCTTCCCGTGTGTTTCTTTGATCATTTCCCCAGAGTGTCTAAATACACTTCACGTATCTAGGACTCGATGCCTGCAGGTAACTATTAAGCTATTTCTAAATGACACATTCACTAGATCATCACAAGCCATTCTCAGTGTATAAACACAGTATTTGTGTAGAGCTGCATCAGTTGTTTCCTGATCACTAATGTTATAACCTTCCCATAACTGGAGGTCTATTAAATGGTAACAACCATGATGATGAAAAGAGATAGATCAAGGTAAGGATAGACAGTAAGCAGATAAACATCACAGATGTCTTGATTCTCTAAAGGCGTGTTTCCCTAAATGTGATCCCTGTAGCTCCAGTGCCATGATATATATGAATAGGTGTGTGTAAACAAAGGATTCTTGGTCAAATTAATGTGGCAAATGCTGGATTGGGCAAACTTAAATAAGTTTCTTTAATAAAGTACTTCTCAGAGACTTTAATGTGCTTTCATGCATGGTATGGCATGTTTCAAACTTACTGTCCCTAAAATTCTTTTGTTTATGGGACACCTTTTCACATCTCTTCTGAAGATTACAGGGCTTACTTTATATGTAATGAACTTTACAACAGAGTGCTTTCAGGTACACTCGGGATTTTTTGTTTTTATTTGTTTATTTTTGGTTGTTGTTGTCACTCCTGTTTTAAAAATACAGTCAGCCTCCAAGTCAGGACAGTTATGTGAAATATGAAACGGAATATTTCTTAATCAGCAAGAGAGGAAGAAGCAAGGCTCAGCTCCTATCTTACAGCAAAATGCTTTCAGGGCAGGGATCTGCCCAAAATCATATAGCATTACGTAATGATGGTGTAGTTCTCACGTTGGGCTCGGGGTGAAAAACAGTGAAAATGGTGCCAGGGATGGTTTGAGGGGTCAGCCTGTTACAGGAGGATCTCAAAGAATGCCAAGTCCAAGAGGTGAGTGTGTGGGGAAGGGGCAGACTGGACTCAGACGCTTCTTCCCTAAGCAACTTTCATCACTGATGAGAAGTGAGATGCAGGAGCCAAGAAGACCTGAGCTGTGAGCAGCTTGGAAGCAAGGCTGGACAGGACGAGACAGTTCGGGATGTGGACTGTGACTCCTATAAGGGACTCAGGGTCTCGTTATTATGAGTTCTGACCGGGAAACCTGGGATGGGTTGACGGGTTTAAAGGAGTGGGACAGAATTAAGTAATAATTAACATAACTTAAACCCAATCTGAAATAGTTCTATTCCCATTGAAGAGGAACTCGGATGCTGAGAGGCTCAATGATTTGCCAAAGATACACAACACGTGAGCTGCAGAGCTGCTGAGAGAACACAGTTCCTGGACTTTCAGTTCGGCATTCTGACTACCATTATCACCTTACTTTTCACCCATGCTTCTTTGGCGTTTATGGGGCAGCAGAACTCACTCGTGTTTACTATGATTCTCACCCTGAGAGCCATGGTCTATCTCCTGTCAAGCTGCCAGTGAAACAGGGTTACAGTCAAGGCCCAGAATCTTCCTCCTGAAGTCCATGGTGATACAGACATGCTCCCTGGGATTCTGACACATAACATTCGTCCACAGAAGGGCTGCCTGTCTGGGAAGTCTAATGTCACTGAAACATGAGACAGACCAGTTTGGTATGCAGCACGCAAACACACGCTCTCCCTGTGTTAACTGCTGTTCAGAGCAGTGCAGCTAGACTGTGCGAGCCCATGATGTCCTGCCGGAAACTGATGTGCAGGGATGCTGATGTAACGAGGCCTGGGGCGACCATCCCTGGTGCCACACACAGCCGGGTGATCCTGCCTTCGTAACTGGTAGCTGGACAACACGAGCTCCAAAGGACTGACTTCCCCGCCCTGAGTGCCCTCTACCACTTGGTCGCCAGGGCCTCGGAGTCTTGTTTAACGTGCAGGCCTTTGTGATGTGGGTCCCTCGCACTCCCCAAGACCAACCAAGACCTGATCTTCGCTGGGTGCCTCGGCTGCCTCCAAACACATCACTTGGGAGGCCACTCTGCTTCATCCTGTTGGTGCTCCCTACCCAGAATGCTTCCGTTCTTTCATTCTACACGAACCCCCACCTCCATGCATTAGGTCAGCACCCTCCAGCCTTTAAATCACTAGTTTGACAAAGCAGACATGAAAGAAAAATTATCGATCAATTTTGGCGAAGCACCTTGAAACATTTCTGCTATGTTCAAGGGAGAGGGAGGGAGCCACAGGCTGACTTCACACATTCAGTTGTGCCGGCTAATTAGGAAGACCTCCCTTCTGCCTCTGGTCATCTGTTCCGTAGGTTCACACCATTCTCATCCCACTCCCCACCCACTCCCACCTTTTAACAAAACATAAAAGCAATATAGCAACCTAAACTCTGAAGAAGTTTTAGAAAAAGTGCAAAGTGAACACCATAGGTTTTCTCTTTCAACATTTTCCATCTTCTTAATCCACATCTCATATTTTTACAAAAGAATATCCATAGTGTAAGCACAATGCTACATCCTTTTAATTTAATATTCTATTTTAGAATCTTTCTTCATATGTACTTTTTCTCAACGTTGAAGGCTACTTGATATTCCACAAAGTTGATGGCCCAACCACATTATTTCTAGAGGAAAGAGTCCATTTATTTTACGGGCACTGTTCCAGTAACGATCCTTGTGCTGGATGCCCATAATTGAGGCAGACACTATAGCATCTTACCCTCAAGTTTGATTTTCAAAGTGAGGATAGGAAAAGGAAAACAAGGTAAGTAAGAGGACAAGCACTGGAGGCCAGGAATTCCAGGTCAAAACCCAGGCACTAAGAATTCAGGGCTGGCTTTACCGAGTCAGAGGTTGGGACTAAGCAGAGGCAGAAGAAGGGGAAGTCTGAGAGCCAGGAGTTCAGCAAGACACAAGACCCCGAGGGTGGAAACAGAGGGGCCTGGGATCCGACCAAGGCAACACCCTTCCTCCCAGGGTATTTGCTGTCTGTCCTCCCACCCACCCTTCTTGCTGTGTTGGGGGGTCCTGAGGTCACTGGAGAGGGGCAGTATAACAGTATTACCTTGTGGCTAAGGTAACTTTGTGTGTACTTTCTGTGCACTGACTAAAGCATGGACCAGAGAACTGGAATTACAAGGATGTGCCTGGAATAGTAAGTTCATACTCTGCTCATGACATCTCCCAGAGAATCTACCACACTCATGGTCGCCACTGAAAGAGGGAGACAAGGGGCCATCATCAGACCGGACTGGGGAAGGCACTACACGCGAAGGCAATGAACGTCTGACCTATAAAAACAAACGAGGCCAATCTGATTTCTCTTTAAGGAATGTTGCCACGTGGAGACTGAGAGGCTGTTGCCAGGTAGTAAGGCCTGAGTGTAAAAGATCAGCCATGGAGTAGAGGACCTGTCAGCCATGATGTAGGATGTGGGATGAAGTTATCAGGGAATCCCAACTAAACGTAGTGGAAATAAAAGCAGAGCAGGCAGGCGCGTGACAGAGTAACTGGTAGGGAACAAAAGCTGCTCCCCACAGACAGCTAGGTTTGTGACTCTGCTATTACCCACTTCAACTTTTGCTGGGTTAGCATACACATGTATCTTTTCATTTCATCTCTCCTTTTCTCCTCCCAGAGGCACTGAGCAAATCTGCTCCTTCCAACTAAAAGATTACTGTATCAAAGATCCTAACAATAAAGTCTCAATAAAGAAGAAAGTCCTCAGAGATCCTTATACAGGGCTGCCTTTAAGTCACATCGCCAACACGTAGGAAACGTGGCAAGGAGCGCTGACAAGGCTTGCTGCCTACGTTTATAGGCAGACAATTAAACCAATTAAAGAGGGAAAAACAGAATGCCTTTTGCCTTCAAGGTCAGGCCTCGACTCACAAGAACCTTGGCAAAGTCTTACAGTCTGGAGGGAGTAAGAAATCATCCCTGTCGATGACAGACTTCTGAGCAGATGGTTAGTAAATCAAGGTCCTGATGTGAAATGTTGACGCTTTTTAGCTCAGGAAGATGCAGGAGAAATATTACCAAGTTAATCACATAGAGTAGATTCCAGGAAGCTGCCGGTCACTGTCCTTAAGGAAAACGACCATTCAGTGTGAGATGAGACCCTAACTGCCATGAGCGGAACCATAAAATCGATTTAGAGTCCCAAGGCCAGTAGGATAGGAGTTGTAATTAAAGAGACACCATTTGTATTTACAAAACTGTTTAAGTAAGAGACTCCTTATTTTGGTGAATGGACTTTGTACCCTTACAAAGTGTGCATTAAAGAGGCGGGCACCCTAATGCAGGATTAGTATTATTTAGATCCCAGTTACAACAGTGGGTTCCTCAACATAGCCACAACAATCATGATGTAGACAGAAAGAGTACAGGGTTGAAAAAGCTGTGTCCAAACATCGAATCTGTGAATGTCGCTGTGGGGTGTGGGCCAATCAATTCCTCTTTCTTTGTCTGTCAGATGGGACGGTCATTCCCACTCTTTAGGACGGACTACTCTTTCCCAGTCGGTCTCCCCTGAGGGTGGAATCAAGCAAGAAGGTCCTAAGTTTTGCTTGGAGGAAAGCCCCAAGGGCAGAGGCCATAATCTGGAGAGTTCTAGACTCTTTGAGACAGTGCCTGTGGTGACTCTGGCACCTGGTCCATAGATAGCCACCTTCTGGGTCCTGCGGTCTGCAGATGTCCCACAGCACCCAGTGTCCCTTAGGCAAAGACTGCAGCTGGTCATCACAAGGTATTGTTTAGAAATTGTCACACTTTTAAATTTCCTTGTGGGCCATCTTAACACACACGATTTCACTGCATCCTCATAGGGCTCTGCGTGATTATTTCTATTTAACAGATGAAGAAACTGGAGTTCTGGAAGGTGAAGCAAACCGTCCGAGGTCGCACACCACACCAGTGGTGGAGCCAGGATCCGAACCACTCATCAGATCACAGCGTGCACATGCTTCCAATAATCCCACTGAAATTCTGCCAAGTGGGCTGGCGGCGTGGCACTTCTCCATCAGCTAATGCAGGCTGCCCGGACTGCCGCTCTCACAGTCTGTCCTAGTCCAGTGCTTCTCAAACATTAAAGTGCATACAAATCACCTGGGGCTTTTGTTAAATTGCAGACGCGGATTCAGGAGGTCTGGAGGAAGCCTGAATTCAAGTGCCCAGGTGGCTCGCTGAGCACACTTTGGGGAGCAGAGACCCAGCTGACCCCTAATGCTTCCAAATTATTCGCTGGATTCTGAAAAGGACCTCTTTTCAAAGCCTAGTACCTTCCTTTCTTGAAGAGATTAGTGGGCAGATCTGTGAAGCAGTCTCAAGTAGTTCTTAATGAAATTAAAACCAGACTGACATCCCCAACACCCTCCAGCTGTTATCCAGCGTGTGCTGTGAGGGTAACTGTGTGGCAGAACAGAGGGTGGAGGCTAACACAGTAAGGTAACCAGGGTCTACTTAAAGCTACAGGCATTACTTGATGAGTCAGAGAAGCGAACTGAAGGTGAGACCACGGAGGGCAGGCAGAACCAGGAAGAGTAGCTGCAGCAGGATCATTAATTGAATACCTTTTCTATTTTAAGTTGTGTATCTATTTTATGGGCAATTCTTCTAGTCGTTCGGCAAGATAGAGATTATTGTGAATTTTCAGTTACTCATATTCTTATACCGATAAAGGAACGGGAAGCAATGTGCAAGAATATCAAACACAGGACAAGAGGGCACAAGTGAAACGTGGGGAGAAGATGGAAAATCTGGGCACAAACAAAGCAGAGCCAGGAATGTGGTTCTCAAAGAGCACACGAGGATGGCATGCCTGCCCGGGGTGAGCCATTCCTGGTTCTCCACTTTCCAGAAGCCAACAAGAAAAGCAGACTGTCATCAGCTGAACAATCACAGTGCTCATGTAATTAAAAAAAAAATTCTCAATAAAAACAAACCTTTCTTCACACCCAGATCATGTGAGCATATCTCCTAGAGCCCTTCCTACAGTGGATATGGTATGAGTTTCGCAACAGTTACTCACAATAGACCCTAGGATGGCTTTCATGGGGTCATGTTTACAATGATCCCAGTGGAGGCTCATGCATCACAACTAGGCATAACTGAGAAATGCAGTCCTTCTGGGGCAAATGTGACATGGTTTAGTACCTAGCATTTGGCTGCTCTGGTGTGATTCACAAATACATCTTAGGAAACCTGGAGAAAATGGAAGGGTTCTGCATCCTTCAAGAAACCTCTCTCTCCATTGTCTTCCCCCGCGTATCATTTTCCTAAGCTCAGCTGTGGAAGATGCTAAGTGGCAGTGAGTTAGGGATTGTTCAGATAGCAGGGAGCTTTCATAGAGACTCAAATGAATTAACTGAAAACGGACACAGTTGCTTAGCAAGAACACAACTTGAACCACAGTCATCTCAGCCTTGCTCTGAGGTGAGTAAACATCAGGGAATATTCTGAGCAGAACAGGATTCTCCTCCAAAAGTGCTCTTCTGAGTCCAGATAGTTGAATGATTTCAGTCTTGAGTAATATTTCACATAGCAAGGATGAAATAGTTTTGGCCTGAAAAAACTTTGAGGTCATTGTAACTGATCTTCACTGGGTTAAGACAAAAATCTCAATAAAATATCTGTAGAATACTTATCTTCAGGCCATGTTATTTCTTCTGGAAAAATTATGTGAAACATTTGTCTGTCCATCAATTCATCCGTCCATCCATTCACTTACTGAGCCAATGCACATTCGGGGGCTTCTGTCATGTATCAGGCATATTCTTGAGAACAAAACACAGGATCATTGCCTGAATAGAGGTGGAAGACCAGTGTGGGAAACCCAACAATCACAGAACCAGTTAATCACACCAAAAAGTCACACAAAAAAGTCATTATGCCCAAGAGATTAGCATTCTTCATTTTTTTCAACCATTCAATATAAATTTAATATCTTTCAACAGATACGATGATAAATGACACAAATAAATACATAATTATAGAAGGTGCTAGCTAAGGGCTAGAGGGATGTAAGAGTGTGTCTGTGAGAGAGAATAAAGGGAGCAGGCTGGGGATGGCACACAAGGCGGTGGTCAGCTCTGGAGGGAGTCTCCAAGGATGCACTGTTCAAATGAAACTTGAAGAATGTGAAGCTCTAAATATGGGTGGATCAGGGAAAGAGTATCCTGGGTGAAAAGCCCCTGAAGCTGGAGGAAGCATGCTAGTTAGAAGAACAGGCAAAAAGCAACGAAATGGTCACATCTTGTGGGATTAGTATTTACCATGCAATTACGACTGGAAATGTCAACCAAAGTAATTGATTTCAGAGTAATTGATCCATAGCTCTTCCTCTCTGCAGTAAGTATTCAGCAGGGCCAGTTGGACGCTCCTCGTTTGACATAATAATAAAACCCTACCACTTATGTGTGCGATGATGTGTAACGCTCCATAGTGGGACACATGCATTCTGCTCATTCAAAACGGATACCAGATCTCCAAGAAACACATTAAGAACAAGGACTATTTCTCAAGTTCAGGCAGGCTTATGTGGCTTCCCTGAAGCCTGACAGCCTGTTTAGTGGCAGGCCCAGGATTTGAAACACCAGTTTTCTGATCTCCTAGGCCTTTGCTTCTATAGCATATGGGGTATTCTAGCTGGAAGAGACCTGAGGGTCAATGTTAGGCCAACCTTCATTTCAATGAATTATTTCCCTTGGGGCTCTGAAGGAGGATGGCAGGAACTCAGAAGTTGTCAATTTTCAGCTCTGTCCTGGACACCAGCCTTAAGGAAAGCCCCACAGGTTCTCCTGATAACCATGCAACCCTATTCTGCCCATGACCACTCCAGCAAAAATGATGACATTGTGCCATAATATTCAAATGCCTAGTCTCCCTGGGGCTATAAGGCCCTGGGGCAGGAAGGTATCCTGCCTACCAATACCCCCTCCCTTTTTCATTAGGTCAGCCCTTCCCCTCTGGCCAGCAGTCTAGGTCCCAGCATTCCCTTACTATTATCTTTCTCCTACAAAAACCTCTGCCCCTCACTCCCTCCATCTCACTCAGCAGACAAGACCTCAGCACTGGGTGAGCGCTACCTTCTTCTCTGAGCCTGCACCCAGGCTGCTGGATGTGGACAGAAAAACGCAATGGGGCTGTATGATCACTTTAAATTCATGAGCTCCAGCTTCAAATGGGCACTCAAAACTGCCCAGCAGGTCTTTTAGTTTTCTCTTGTTGACTGACTTCCCCATTCCCTGAGAAGACTACTTTATACCTTCTTTTTCTGTCCTGAAACCTCCTACATCACTTCCTCTACTCTCAGATGATGACTTCTCATTTCATGGATAAAATTGAAAAATCATCTTCCCTTCACCAAACCTGCAATCTTCACTGGGGCCCATTTTCTTCTTCTTTGCTCTGGTTAAAATGGAAAAACTGCCCTTCAGCCAATCAAAGTCCAGGCTCCCTACCTGCACCCGGGCTCCCATCCCTTCAAATACTGTCCTACATTGGTTGTTCCCCCTTTTGACATTATCAGTCCTTCTCTCTCTTACTGGATCGGTCCCACCAGGAAACAAACATGCCTTACTATCTCTTGCATTTATTAAAAACAAAACAAAAAACAAAAAAAGTCTCTCCTGAGCCCGTATCTCTTTCCATGTACCACTATTTTGTGAGTTCGTAGCCAAAGTCCTCATCAATAGAGTTGACCACACACTGGCTTCATATTAATTTTTGTGTTTTTTTAAACATTTTTAATTGAGTTATAGTCATTTTACAATGTTGCATCAAATTCCAGTGTAGAGCACAATTTTTCAATTATACATGAACATACATATATTCATTGTCACTTTTTTTTGCTGTGAGCCACCACAAGATCTTGTATGTATTTCCCTGTGCTTTACAGTATAATCTTATCTATTCTTCATATGCCTGTCAGTATCTATAAATTTTGAAATCCCAGTCTGTCCCTTTCCACCCCCCGCCCCCTTAGCAACCACAAGTTTGTATTCCATGTCTATGAGTCTGTTTCTGTTTTGTATTTATGCTCACTTAAAATTTTTTTTAGATTCCACATATGAGAGATCTCTTATGGTATTTTTCTTTCTTTCTGGCTTACTTCACTTAGAATGACATTCTCCAGGAACATCCATGTTGCTGCATATGGCGTTATATTGTCTTTTTTATGGCTGAATAGTATTCCATTGTATAAATATACCACCTCTTCTTTATCCAGTCATCTGTTTAATGAACATTTAGGCTGTTTCAATGTCTTGGCTACTGTAAATAGTGCTGCTATGAACATTGGGGTGCAGGCATCTTTTTGAAGTAGGGTTCCTTCTGGATATATGCCCAGGAGCAAGATTCCTGGGCCATAGGGTAAGTCTATTCCTAGTCTTTTGAGGAATCTCCATACTGTTTTCCACAGTGGCTGTACCAAACTGCATTCCCACCAGCAGTGTAAGAGGGTTCCATTTTCTCCACAGCCTCTCTAGCATTTGTCACTTGTGGACTTTTGAACGACAGCCATTCTGGCTGGTGTGAGGTGATACCTCATCATAGTTTTGATTTGCATTTCTCTGATAATAAGGGATATTGAGCATTTTTCCATGTGCCTATTGATCATTTGTATGTCTTCCTTGGAAAATTCTTGTTTAGGTCTTCTGCCCATTTTTGGATTGGGTTGTTTGTTTTTTTCTTATTATGTCGTGTGAACTGCTTACGTATTCTAGAGATCAAGCCTTTGTCAGTTTCATCGTTTGAAAAATTTTCTCCCATTTTGTAGGTTGTCATTTTGTTTTACTTATGGTTTCCTTTGCTGTGCAGAAGCTTGTAAGTTTAATTAGATCCCATTTGTTTATTCTTGCTTTTATTTCTATTGCTTGGGTAGACTGCCCTAGGAGAACATTTTTGAGATGTATGTCAGATAATGTTTTACCTATATTTTCTTCTAGGAGGTTTATTGCATCTTGTCTTATGTTTATGTCTTTGATCCATTTTGAGTTTATTTTTGTGTATGGTGTAAGGGAGTGTTCTAGCTTCATTGATTTACATGCTGCTGTCCAGTTTTCCCAACACCATTTGCTGAAGAGGCTGTCTTTATTCCATTGTATATTCTTGCCTCCTTTGTCAAAGATTTGTTGACCAAAAGTTTGTGGGTTCATTTCTGGGCTCTGTATTCTGTTCCATTAGTCCATATGTCAGTTTTTGTACCAATACCATGCTGTCTTGATGACTGTAGCTCTATAGTATTGTCTGAAGTCTAGGAGAGTTATTTCTCCAGCCTCTTTCTTTTTCTTCAGTAATGCTTTGGCAATTCTAGGTCTTTTGTGGTTCCATGTAAATTTTATTATGATTTGTTCTAGTTCTGTGAAATATGTCCTGGATAATTTGATAGGGATTGCATGAAATCTGTAGATTGCCTTGGGCATTGTGACCATTTTAACAATATTGATTCTTCCAATCCAAGAACATGGGATACCTTTCCATTTTTCTTGGCTTCATATTAATTTATCCCACGTTATTCTGGATTTTTGCCCCCTTCCACCTGGGGGCTGGAATTTCTGCTGGAAATGTGTATGCCAAAGTTTCCAAAGACCTATGGGATGCCAAATCAAATGGATGGCTTTTGAGTCTCATCTTGTTCACCTTCTCAGTAGTCACCCACTCTTTCCTTGTACTCTCTCTTCCACTGACTCCCAGGATACTCTCACTTCCCTCTACGTGACCTCTGAATTAGACTATTCTCAGGACTCAGTCTTTTCCCTTACCCTGAGCAAACTCAACCAGTCCACTGGCTTATGTGTTTTCTCTGTAAATTGATTTTTGTTTTTATTAAAGAACCATATGCACAGAGTTAATAGACATAGAACAGTATCATTTGGCTTTTTGAAAATATTCTCCTCAAAGCAAAAACATCAGATAATCTAAGAGTCCCATTTCTTTTCCTGGGGTCTTTACTCCCACAGACTTTTGCCCTCCTGCTTCAATCCGTCCTTGTCTCCCTGTACAGCTGACATCTCAAGACTTCCCTTCACCACTTTCCTGTGTTAAGTAAAACCTTCCCTGTATCACTTTCTCTTTCTTGGTTTACAATCTTATTTTGCTAAAAAAACATTCTTCAGTAGCTTTTTTAAGAATGAGTACACCCATTTGAATTCTTGCAATTATGAAAAATACACATATTTTATTTTCATCCTTTTGGTTAATAGGTTAGCTAGGAATATAATTCCATGTTAAAAATTATAACCAATCAGAATTTTGAAGCAGTGTTTCATTTTCTTTTAGTTTTGTGTTGCTGTTGAAAAATCCAAGTTTATCCTGGTTCCTCTTATTTTGTATGTGGTTATTTTCTTCTTGTCTAGAAGCTTTTGGGATTGTTTGCTTCTAGGTGCTAAATTTCACAATGGAAAGTACCATGTGGTAGGTCTTTTCCTTTTCATTGTGCTGGGCACTTAATGGTCCCTTTTAAACTGGAGATGTGTCTTGTAACTTGATGAATTTATATTGAATCAGGTTAGTTAAATGATGGGCTTCTTGCATTAATCATCTAATTATCTTCTCTTTTCTTGCTTATTATCAATTTTTTGTTGTCTTTTCTTTATGATGTAAGGGATTGCTTCTAATTTATCTTCCAATTTTCCTAATGATTTAAAAAGTCTGAGCCATTATGAAGAACAGTATGGAGATTCCTCAAAAGACTAAAATTAGACTTACCATATGATCCAGCAATCCTACTCCTGAGCATATATATTCAGAGAGAACCTTAATTCAAAAAGATACATGGACACCAATGTTCATAGCACTATTTACAATAGCCAAGACATGGAAACCTCCTAAATGTCCATTGATAGATAACTGGATAAAGAAGCTGTGCTGTATTTATACAGTGGAACATTACTTAGCCATAAAAAATAATAAAATAATGCCATTTGCAGCAACATGGATGGACCTGGAGACTGTCATTCTAAGTGAAGTAAGCCAGAAAGAGAAAGAAAAATACCATATGATATCACTTATATGTGGAATCGAAAAAAAAGACAAACAAACTTATTTACAAAGCAGAAACAGACTCACAGACATAGAAAACAAACTTATGGTTACCAGTTGGGGAAGGGGATCGGAGGGGATAAATTAGGAGTTCGAGATTTGCAGATACTAACTAATACACATAAAATAGATAAACAACAAGTTTATACTCTATAGCACAGGGAACTATATTCAATATCTTGTAGTATGTTATGGTGAAAAAGACTATAAAAATCAAATATATGCATGTTCATGTATGACTGAAGCATTATGCACCAGAAATTGACACAACATTGTAAGTTGACTATATTTCAATAATAAAAAATATATATATACACAAAAAATCTGATTGTCAGATTATAATCTTCAAGAATTTATTCTTAATTTTATGTTCCTTATTCATGGCATCCTATACTTGTTTTATGGATAACATAGCGCATTCTAAGAATACTAATTATCATTTGATTTTGAGGTTTTTTTCCTTGCCTTCTCCCTTTTTTGGACTGTTTCGGTCTATTTGTTCATTTTGGAGATGTTCCTAAGATATCTGCTCTGCTTATTTGTTTATTTGTATTCAAAAGAGAGTTAATGTAAGTTGCTTGGAAGCTGGGAGTTTGGTGGGGCTTTTCAGTTGGTATACTTTATTGTAGATTGTACCACTCACTGGTGTCTTTCTAGTCCTGAAACTTATCAAAAGCTCTTCTGTGTCAGGGATTTGGACCTCGGGATCAATCTGGAATGCACCTTTTACCAAAAACACACACTCTCTCTCTTGCCTGAAGCCTTCTTATTCTTTAGATCTTTGCTTATACATCACTTCTTCGGAGAGGCTTTCCATGACCATTCTATCTAAATAAAATAGCTATGTTTCTTTCTTCTATAATACTTACCAAAATTTATGTAGATGATGAACTTATATGTTATGTAATTGAGTATTTTCCTGTCTGTTTCCTATTGTCTAACAAAGCTTTATGTACTCTAGTGTCAGGGCTTATCATTGAAATACATGTTCAATATATATTACTCACTTAATCAATGAATGGATGAGTGGATGGGTGGATGAATGAATAGAAATTCTAGGTTTTTGGTCAATCTCTGTTACCAGTAGTCCTGTAACCTTACGCAAGTCACTCAAACTCTCCAAGCTTTGTTTTACTTAGCTTCTTCAGACTTACAGTGCTGGCACAAATGCAATAATTAATGTAAAAGTGCTTAGTAAAAAGGTTTATATAAATATGAGGAATTATAAAGACTGAATGTGGCTTACTCTATCTTTTTTTATTTTTTTACTTCTTTTCATATTGAAACTTCAATTTAACACTTCAGGGATCATACCTTGATAGCACCTTCTAAGTGCTGTTGTTATTAAGAGTTCTTTTTAGAACCAAATTAACTAAACTCTTAGATGTGATTCAAATCAGACTGCTTATGCAGACTCCTGAGCAAATAATGTCATGAGAAAATTCCAGTTTCTGGTTCTAGGTCAATGAGGGGAATGGACAATGTCAACTCATGTTCTACTTTTAAGTACAAGGAAGGAAGAGATAATAGAAATTTCTGTTCAGGAATGAGAACTAAATCACCCCTTTATTTGTTCCATGATAGTCCTATAACATTTGCCCTAAACTAAGCCAAAATTATGAAATCCTATTCTACTAAATGTGTGGTCAAACTAGAATGCTTATTCATGGCCGAAAGAAATACAAATTGATATAATCGTTCTAGAAAGCAATTTAAAAATACATATGACATGCCTGAAAGGTATTTATGTCTTTTGGTACCATAGCTGTTCTTCGGAGAAATTACCCTAAGGAAAAAGTCCAAAACTTAGTATTTGCATATCTAACAAGTCTGCAGGTTGTGTTGATGCTTCTGGTCCAGATGACCATACTTTGAGAACCACTGTTCTAAACCTTAACCATCCAATCTTTAAGCTCCTTACTAGAGCTAAGCTTCCCTAGACGTCTTACCTGTCCTCTCCTGTTCACTGCTAAACTAATCTGAGACACTTTTCTGACTTAGTAAATCATGGGATGGTAGTAATAAATAATAGTACAGTACTTGCTAAATGCCAAGTATATTTGCCACACATTTAGATACAAACTATTTGCTTTTTCATATGAAACACATTGTGAGCATAGATCTCACCCCATTTAGGAATGCAATTCTTATACCAGGTGTTTTGGCTATGCTTTTCACTTTGGGGGGGGGATGTCAAATTTCCCCATATTTTGCATCGCTTTCCAGTATTTCAGATTCTTCCTCTTGCTGCCCCAGGTTTACCTCTCAGAGTCTTCAGAATAGCGTTATCAGCTAGGGGCTGAATAAAAAGAAAACAATGTCTGCCCACATGATGATTTAAGGGTGTGATCTTCCAGTGGGTAAGACTGGGAGCACACACCACCAGCGGGGGCGTGGCCTCTCTGTTTCTCTCCCATGAGGCTTTGGAAGCGGCTCTCTGCCATGTTCATCTTTCCAAGATTCTCTCTCCCTTGGAACTCCTTCTTGGTTTCTCAAAAATGACAATTCTTCAAGCTGGTGCTGTTTTCTTGGACAGTCCTCGTCCCCTAGGACCTACACCAATTCCTGACCACAACCCTGGCTTTATTAGTCTGGCCATGCCTTTTTCTTGCTGTTTTGATACCCTAAGTCATTGTTCTCGTCAAGTTTTCGTGTCTCTGTTCAATAGACAAATATTGCCAAGGCATGATTTTTTTCCTCCAGTTTCTCAGGTACACTTGTACATCACACCTCCAAGCCATTTCTGTGTCCTCGGATGGCAAAAGTTTTCAATCATTCAACACATGTACGCTGAGTAACTCTCACATGCCAGGTACTGTGTCAAGTACTTGGAAGGCAGATGCCTTCAACGTGCAACATTTTCTTAAATAACAGCTTGTATTTCACTGAAATCCTGGGTATGCTGATAATGGAAATCAGACCATTGAAAACGCTGGGGTTTTTGGTAAGAGATCAAATCAGATGCTGAATAATTACATCAATCACTGTCTGACTCAGGGTCAGCCCAACCCATAAATGAAATGGGAGTGCTTGAGGGAGCATGATTTTAGGGATCCGTTCCCTGAAGTTGCACAAATTCTCCCATTCTTTGCCACTTTGGTTATGAGATAAGTAATGCAAGTGTCAGGGCTCATATTAATTTAGATTCTGTTTTTCACTGTGGTTATCTAAATAAACAGGATATAGGTCAAGAGAAGGTAGAGGGTGGCATCATGAAATTTGAGTTCATGAACCATGGTTCAAAAACCCGAAAAAACCAAGAAATTTCTTGAAGATTTCTAGACAGCCAAGAATTATCTTGGGAGTGTTGCGTGTCTGGCAGGAGATGGGAATGAAGATACGGACAAGCAAAATTCTGAACTTGAACTTTACTTATGTAAATTTTGACAGGACTTTTTTCTGTAATGGTGTAAGATTAATCTTATTCACCAGGCCCAACTGCACATATTTTTTTTCCCTTTTTAGCTGAGAATCCTTTCACTCAGTGTTTCAAAGTGAATTTCAAGTGATCATTTCAAAATCTTACTGTTGCTCTAGATGAGAAACCTCCAAACCAGGAATTAAGAGTCACTGGGAAGACATCTGTGCGTATCTGCAAAGATGCTGGCAACTGAATTTGTAATTATCAACATTCAAAAATACCTATCTAAAGATAATGACAAAAGACTCAAGCCTTAAAAGTAATGACTAATGACTGCCAGAGCCCACTGTGTAAAAGTTAAGTTTTCAAAATAAAGACAATTTGAAATGTAAACAAGCTGGGAATTCATTTTCGGAAAATTTATGACAAAACTGCATACTATATTTTTTTTAAAAAAATTTTATTGATTTATAATCATTTTATAATGTTGTGTCAAATTCCAGTGTAGAGCACAATTTTTCAGTTATACATGAACATATATATATTCACTGTCACATTTTTTTCCTCCATGAGCTACCATAAGATCTTGTATATATTTCCCTGTGCTATACAGTATAATCTTGTTTATCTATTCTACAACTTTGAAATCCCAGACATAGAATACAAACTTGTGGTTGCCAAGGGGGCGGAGGGTGGGAAGGGATAGACTGCATATTGTATTTTTAATAATAAATACGAAGCTCTTGCAAATCAATAAGAAAAACCCAATACCCTAACATCAAAAAAGGCATATTAGTTAGGGCAATGTCCACAGTTGCAACCACAAAATCTCAGTGGCTTATTATAATTCTTTTTCACTCTCATAAAGTCTAACAAAAATGTGTAACTCATCGGTGGAAAGCTTTATTCCCTGTAAAAATTCAAGCTTTTTCCACTTTTGGCTCCATGATTTTCAACACATGACTTCCCAAACAGCTACATTCTACTGCACAAACCAGTGGAAAAGGGAAAATCCAGAGGGTTCATGGATGGGATGATGGAGGAGGCTCATGTCACACCCACTCATATTCTATTGTCTAGAACTGAGTCACGCTCACATGAGAACACTTAAGCGCAAGGACAGTAGGAAATACTGTATAACAGCATATCTAGGAAGAAGAGGAAAAAGTTGGCAAACAACTGTCTAATCTCTGCTGCAGCCAGATCATGTGCCTTACAGGAGCCAAATGTTGTTTACATACATAGCCACTTATACGTGAACACATAAAACTAGGTTAGTCGCAGTGTAAGCTGTGACCCTAACAGACATAGGAGCACCATGGAGGACTTGCAAGGGTGTTCACAAAACAGTCTTGCAACTCACCCTCTCATCCACCTCAAGAGTTTAAAAAGAATCAGAAGTTACAGATGCAAAGAGGATTTATTTAGAAAGAGAGTTACTGGTGTGTTATGAGGCTCACTTCACTCTCTCCCCCCTTTTTAAGCCCAGGGGAGAGATTTCAGTAAGACAGCTTGGATAACTCCGTATGTCCTCTGGGGTCAGTCTCACTCATGCCTGGGAAGTCTGAAGACAGAGTAGCTGGAGTAGGTAGCTGGCAGAAGTGGACCAGAGGCTGCCGTTAGGGAAGTACCTTCACTCCTGTCATGGGTAAAGGGTTTGCTTCTTGGGGGCCAGATCTGAGGGCCACATGCCAGACAAAGTTGGTGAGCAGTTGCCTCAGATCCAGTCCAAGAGGGGCCACCTGGAGGGACACAGAAACCTCAGAAGGACAGGCCGGAGATGTGCTGTGAGATCTCAGAGGCTCGGAAAGGCATTTAAGATGATCAGCCAGGAAGAAGTGCACCCACTTAAATCAAGGGAACTACAAGTCAGAAATTCCCAGCAATAGGGTGTGGTGTGGGATTTCCAAAAAAACCACAGAAATGTTCTATGAGAAACAGAAGGAGCCTAAAGACTTGTCGGGACCAGATAATACTGATCAGTCAAGTTAGAATTCTCCTGTGTCCTTTCCTCGTCTCCCTTCTCATGCTCCAGCTCCGCAGAATCAGAAACCAAGTGGGCAAGTCAGAGAAGTAGAAGCGCTGGGAATAAAAAGAAGAAAGAGGCCCCCCTTCCCACGGCAGACAGTGGACCTACTGGGGCTACTGGAGGGCAGGGAAGGAGGCCGGACTTTGTTGTGAAGTAAAGATTGAAGTTTATATTGTTACTCTGGGCTGGACGTTAATTACTGAACTAAACTACTTTGTGACCAAACGTGACTGAAGGACTTCTCATTATCCAAAGTGACCTGGTTTTCTGGAGAATGAGTGAGTTTTCACATGCAGTGTGAGATTCATACATTACTTCAATGCAATCATGTCAACCACACATGGAAACAGTTTTGAAAAGATAATGATAACATGCTAACAAAGCAGAATCTCTGGATGGTGCGATCATGGCCAAATGAGTTTCCTCGTTGTGTTTGAGTATGTGTGTGTTCCTGTATTTTTCAAGGTTGCCAAAGTACACGCTGTACTTGCCAATCAGGATGATGTACAAACTCTACAGTAAATTGTACATAATTGTAGGATATTTTGCCACCTTCTCTCTTGCCAGGTGACTATTTCCTGGATATCTAACCTCAAAATCATTGTGTGTAAAAGCCATCATTATTAGATTTATGAACATTAAACTGAACATTAACTCTGTCTTAATGGCCATATTGGTATCAGTCCATGTCTTAAAGTACCATGTTCATAGAAACTGAGTGATCATTTCACACTGCATCCATTTCTACACTTGTCCTCCAAACATCTGTCTGTTATTTCTACATTTCCTCTTTCTCTGAGTCCTCATTAAAGTTATCCATCTTAAAAGGAAAATATTTGGTGTCCATCTCAAGCCATACGGTGTTCACGAAAGTCTCCATCATATACACACACGTCTCTTCCCCCTCCCACAGACTCCCACAGAGAGTGAATCTGGACCACATCACTGAGCAACTGACTATGTACTGTCTTGTGTAGATAGATGGCTGACTCCTTGCTGGGTGTAGGGCTGTTTTGTTAACTAGACGTTACATTCCTTAAAGCTAGAGAATAAGTGCAGTCCTTCCAAATGCCGTGAGCCCCTAACGACCTCTTCCCAGGCACACATTAGGTGCAGAGACAAACTGTTACAGTAAATGGATTAAGTAAGGAGATGTGCTTTTTCCTTCCTGTTTCTCCTGTGTGATAAGGTCTGAGATTCTGAGTTGGTCAGGAAGGTTTTATTAGGCACAGCTTTAAGGCTACTGTTGTTTTTCTGGTTTGCTCTCTCTTGTTTTCTGGTTTCTCTCCTGTCAACAACTTTATCTGGCGGCCTTGGCGAACTTGGAGGAGTTCACTGACCCATATGCCAAGTGAAGCTCAGGAAAAGAAGGAAGAATGAAAATAAATACCAGCAAACACTTCAAACGGCGAATACCTGTTGTTTGATCTTGCTGGGAGTTTAGCGGTGGTTAAGTGGACCCCTTTGCCTGTGCTAACTCTACTCCCCAAATAACAAACTATTTGAGACATTATTATTATTACTAACACCACTACTATCATGATTATCCTTAGTTACCTTTTACTGAGTTTCTTATCTTTGTATTGAACTAGGCACTTTATAAACATTATCTTAATAATCTTATGCAACATTGAGAAAATATGGAATTATTTACACTCATTTGCAGATGAGGGAACTGAAGGAGTAAATGATTTTCCAGGATCACTCAGCTGCTTAATTGCAGGGATGAGAAGTCAGCTCAGGTCTGCTGGCTTCTAATGCCGATACTCTTTCCATCATGATGCTTCTTAAAACGCAGGTTCTTTAAAGGTCTCTTTAAAAGTTTTTAAACAGCAGTTTCTTAAAAAGTTCAATAATGTACACTTATGATATGACTCACCAATTCTACTCCTACAAGAAATGAAAGCATATGTCCACACAGAGACTTATACATAAATGCTAATAGCAGCTTATTTGTAATAGCCAAAACCTGGAAACAATCCAAAAATCAACTTTAAATGAATAAACAAAATGTGGCATGTTCATATAATAGAATACCATTCAGCAATAAAAAGGTAGGCACCACTGGATGTGAGGGCGATCTGGCTGAGACATCTGTCACCCCACTGATCTCCAGGGTTGAGCCAGAAGCAGGGAAACTTTCAGGGTGATAGGATTATTCTAAAGCTGAATTGTGATGATGGTTGCTCAGCTGTTTAATTTACTAAAACTCATCTAACTAAATTTATAAAGGGAGAATGGTATGGTATTTTGACTTCAATAAAGTTGTTAAAGAAAAAAGAATGTACCCATTTTAAGTATATAGATGAAAAATACATCATTCTATTCATGATACAGGCCCTTTTCATCACTTTTCAAAGTTCCCTTGTACTCCTCACGAGCCAGTCCCCATGCTCCCCTGATTCAGGCAAACACTGATATATTAGTTTCACCTATTCTAAATTTCACACAAACAGGAAGTCCTCTAGTATCTTCTCTTTGTGTTTGGCTTTTATCACTCAGCACAATGTTTCTGAGATCCATCTACATTCTTGCATGGATCAGTAGTTCATTCCCTACCACTGCGTGACTGTAACACACTGTGTGTGTCTGTTCATCTACTGATGGAAGTTCATGTTGTTTCCAGTTTTGGGCTACTATGAATAAAGATACTATGAACATTCACTTGCAAGTCTAGAGAATATCTATGACTTTGTTGATTTTCTCTGTTATTTGTTTTATATTTCATTTACTTCTGCTAATTATTATCTACTGTCTTTTATTACTTTGGCTTAATTTGCTTTTTCTTTTCTAGTTTCTTAAAGAAGAAACTTACATCATTGATTTTATACTTTTCTTCAGTTCTAGTATATCCATTTAAATCCATAATTTTCCTCTAAGCATTGCTTTACCAGCATGCCATACATTTTGATACACTGTATTTTCACTACAGTTTCTTTTGTAATTCTCTCTAATTTCCCTTATGCTGTCTTCTTTAACCCTATATAGTATTCAGTGTTGTTTTACTTCCAAATATTGGGATACTTTTAGAGATCTTATTGATTTTTAATTTTATGCCCTAAAGGTTAAAAAAGCATATTTTATGATTTGAATCCTTTGAAAAATATTAAAACTTGTTTTACAGACCAACCCTTGAAAAGAATGTATATTATACAGTTACTGGATATATAATTCTATAAATATCAAGTAGGTTAACTGGATGGTTAATATTGTTAAAACTTAGAGGCTTTCTGATCATTTGACTACTTATTCTATCAGTTACTGAGAAAGGGATGTTAATTTTCTGACTTTAATAGAGGAATCATCTATTTCTCTGTTTAGTTATAAAATTTTTGTTTTATGTATTTTGAAACGGATTTATTATTATTATTACTATGTCTTCTTGATGAATTTATCATTTTATCATTATGTCTTTCTTTATCTATAATACTACTCTTTATTTTGACTTCTATTTGCCTAACATTACTGTATATACTACAGCTTTTTGATACTCAGTATTTCTCTATTTTATTTTTGATCAGTTTGTGTGTTTAATTTTAAGGTGTGCTTCTTATACAGGGCATATAGTTGGGTTTTACCTTTTAATCTAGTGTGACAATCTCTACCTTTTAATTGAAGTGTTTGGTGCTTTTACATTTACTGTAATTATTGACAGGGTTAGGCAGAGACAATCATACTGGTATTTGTTTTCTATTTGTCTCTTCCTTTGTTCCTTTTTCTCTCTGTTACAGCTTTCCTGCCTTCTCTGGATAAGCTGAATAATTTTTAGTATTCCATTCTGTCTTCTTTATTCACTTTTTAGATATGTCTCATGGTATTCTTTTTTAAGTTGTTGCTCTAGAAATTCAATATACATCTTTAATTCATTACAGCATACCTTCAAATATTATACTTCTTCCCCCAAATATAAAAATGTTAATATAGTATAATCATTTTACCATTTACTACTATCCATTATGTTGTCATATATTTTACTTTTTAAAATATCCTATGAATGTCACAAAGCATTGTTATTTTTGCTTTAAAAGTCAATAATCTTTTAAAGATATAAAAATACACATATAAATAATAAATATGATTAAATAACATATTTTACATTTACTCTTTCTGATGGTTTTCATTCCTTATTATAGATCTGTGCTTCCAAATGGCATAAACTCCCATTCAGCTCATTGAACTTCTTTTAGTAATTCTTATGGTGTAGGTATTTTGGAATGAATTTTACCATCTTTGGGATATTTAGAAATGTCTTTATTTTGCTTTTAGTTCTGAAGGTTATATTCATGGAATATGAGATTCTAGTTTGATAGCTTCTGCCAACCTCTTCTGCACTTTAAAGATGCCTTTCCATTGTCTTTTGCCATCTATTATTTCAGATGGGAAGTCAGCCATAATCCTTATCATTGTTCTTTGGTATGTAATGTGTCTTCTTTTCTGATTTGGTTGCTTTGAAGATGTTCTCTTTAATGTTACTTTATGTCAATTGATATGATATGTTTAGACTTGTCTTAACTGTACCTCTCTTGCTTGTGGTTTACAAAGCATTTTGGATATGTGGCTTGATATCTTCTATCAATTTTGGAAATGTTTTGCTCTTCAGCCATTATCTCTTCAAACATTTTTTCTACCCACAGCCCTCTTTCTTCTGTTTCTGGAATCTCAGTTACAAATGCGTTAGATCATTTGATATTTTCCCTCAGTTCTCATTAGCTGTGTTTTATTTACTATTTTTCCCTCCAATCGTTTCCCCTCTACATTTCAGTTTGGTTCATTTCTACTAAACTTTCTTTAAATTTACTGATTATTTCCTCTGCTTCTCTAGTTGCTTTTAAACATTTTTGAAAAATAATTCTTTTCCATTATAACTTTTTTCATTTTTTATATTTGTACTTAGTTCCTTTTTATAGTTTTTATGTCTCCTCAAAGATTTCTCATCTGTTAATATATGCTGCTTATCTTTTCTACTAGACCCTTTAACATATTTATTATAGTTACTGTATAGTCCTTGTTTGAAAATTCCAACACTTTGACCATGTCTAGCCATGATTCTATTGACCATTTCCCCTTTTCATGCTGGCTCACCTTTAGCTGCTTCTTTGGTATTATTATTAGTCAAACATTGTATATAAAAAAAACAGTAGAGATTGACCTAAATAGTATTTACTCTCAGAAAAGAGCAAGTCTCTTTTCCTGTAAGGCCACTAGGTGAGGAAACTTTATTCAGTCTCTTCTGTACTTTATATGGATCTATAATTTGATGCAGCATTAGATTCAGTTTACCACTGGCTTTAAATATTTTGAAAGCAGGACCAGGAATTTTCTTTCAGGAAGGCTTACGGTTTCTGGTGAGATCTTTATGCTTTATATCCTGCAGCTTTCCAAATAACTTCCTAAGAAGTATTTCCTTGCCTGACAGCCCAACACAGGCAACTTTTTATGTTACTGGGGGGTTATTTTGCTCTTCAGTTCTACTGGAGCCAGAAGTAGGGTAAGGTTAGCAAGGCACGTAGGATGCAAATCACTCAGGGTTGTGCAAGTTCAGGGTTGGGGTTGCAGATTCAGTGTATCAGCTGAGGAGGTGGGAATGGCTTTAACAGTTTGCTTGCTTGGTTAACTGAAACCTGGACCTAAAGGCGGTCCATACTAAATGAAGTTAAAATGCCACAACTTCCTAGTACGTTGTAGAGGAAGTTATCTAAAGTCTTAGAGAGACTGGAATGCTAGAATGGGTTCATCATGTAAGGCCTGCTCACACACTTCCTCATCACATCCCCTGAAGAGTTACAAACACACTCTTTTTACTAAGGTTGTGAACAACGTATTTGTGAGGGGGGCTCCAGCCTCCTTAAAGAGATTTGTGCTGGTTGTTCTTATAAAGGCCATTCATAATAGTGAAAACTGCAGTCATTAAGCTAGGCCTAGAATGCAGAATTGGAACACAAATACTACCAACTGGGACAATCTCCATATCGACTCCTCTACCCATTAAGTGAGTTATTACAGCAGTAATGGCTGAGCGGAAGCCACTGAAACTGTCTCTACCCACCAAACAGTAAGCCAAAACCAATACCGCATTTCTGGAGGGATTACGGAGACTAGTGACACCATCAAGGATGTGAAGGTTGTAGGGATGGTGATTCCTACCACACCCCCATTCAGCAACGCAGAAGACGTATATATCTTGAAGAGCACCTGCGAATTATCATAATCTTAATCAGGTAGGTAAGATAACCTGTCCTAAGGACATCAGTGTGTTTCCTCCCTCAGCCACCTTGCCTGATGGGCTCACAAACAAAGCAGTTCTGGTGACATGGATGAGGGTTATGCATGGGCTTAGTAACATACACTTCCAATCATGATGTTCAACCTGCCTTCTGCCTTTAAATAGTGCCCAGTCTGCCCGCAGCCTGCTGAGCCCCTGACATGGCATCATTCCCAAGGGAATTCAGGTGGCAGGTTGTTTCTACCGGAACACTTTCACCATGGAAGGAGCCTGCATTCTCACCAGAATAGACACAGACCCTCAATATACATTTGGCATCCCTAACTGCAATATTTCTACCAAAACCACCATTGACTTGTGAATGTCTTCTTTACCATCATAATATTCTACAAGACTATCTTCTGATCAAGGAACTCATTCTATAGCAAACAAAGCAGAGGAATGAGCCCATGCCCATGGTCTTACCATGTCTCCCAATCTCCTCTCAGGTGACTGGCCAGATAGAGCAGTGGAATGGCTTTTAAAGCTCAGATACATTGACAAATGGGGAGCAAAATCTTGCAGGGCTGGAACAATGTTCTCCAGGAGTCAGTATGTGCTCTAAATCAGCAACCAATATGTGGTACTGCTTCTCCCATAGACAGGATTCATGGAGCTGTGATCAGGGGTATAAATGGCAGAGAGACTGCTCTCTTTAGGGATCCATTAGGAACATTTTTGCATCCTGTCCTCCAAAGTGTGGGATCTGAGACAGGTTACATTTTCCAAAGGAGGAATGCTCCCACCATGGGACAGAGCAATGGTTCTCTCAAAGTGGAAGCTTAAACTGCCACTTTTGGGATCCTCAAACCAGTGAATCAACAGGCAAAAAAGGGGGCTACTCTACTGACTGGGGTGTTTGAGCCTGGCTACTTGGGGAAATGGCTTTGCTACTCCACCACGATGGAAACGGAGAATATGTCTGGAACGCAGGAAATCACCTGGAGCCTCTTAATAATCCCCTGACCTATGATTAAACTAATAAAAACTGCAACACCTCGATATAGGCAGGGCTGCTTATGGTCAAGACCCTGTCGGAACAAAGTTTTGGGTCACTCCACCAGGCAAGGAACCACAACCCTAAGGTTTTAAGAAAAAAAAAAACCTCTCCAGGTTTGCCTCTGCAAAATGAGAATAATTATGCTCTTCCTCAAAGGAGTTCCATGAATTTTAAATGGGTTAATACATTTAGAGCACTTAGAATAGTGCCAGGCCCGGAGGAAGCACTTGGTGGCAGCTGTCATTAGGACAGGCTGGAGCGCCGGAGAAAGCCGACTCCTACACACTGGTGTCTCTTCTTCAGTGGAAACTTTCCCTAAGATTGTCCCCAGTCCCAAAAGCCTACATGGAAGGGGGACAAATTCCCAGGCTTAAATTTCTTCCTGCTTATTTGGCTTTTTGTGAGGGACCCTCCCCAGCAGATGCCAACAAGCCCTGCCTGCGTCCTCTAGTATCCTCCAGCAGTTTGTGGGGACATTCTGGAAATAGCTTAGGCTTGAGAAAGGGACTCGGGGGAGGGTTAAAAATGCTAAAATTTGACCAAGTCTCCAATTGAAAAATACAGCTTCAGGGGAAACCAGAGACATCCTCCTCTTTTTCTTTCGCTCTCAAAATGCATTGTGATGAATAATGCCCCAGGGCTGGTGTATGCAAACTTCCACTGTGTTTATGGAGAAAGATTATCATTGAATTCCCCATAATGATGGGCCAGGAAGAAAAAAAAAAAAAAAAAAAAAAAAAAGACCCAGACAGACAAGGCTCAGGGGCTGCGGATCGGCCTAGTTTGGTTTCTAGCCCACAGCACCTACAATTATTCTGCAGTGATTTTTATTTATCTATTTAGTGCTCCCACTAGGCAGGGAGAGAGAGAGCAGGAGAGAGAGGGAATTTAGTCATAATTCAGCCCTCATGGTTAAGCAGCGAGCTCGAAATTGAAAAAGTTATTCAAATGGATAATGAAACGGAGCTGAGTTTCTAATGTCCTCCTCCATGGGAAAATGGCATAAATCGTGGGACTCTGCACACAGCTCACACGTTTGTGATGAGATTATTTAAGAGCCAGCTCACTGATGCTATACAAGAACATGATCCCACAGTGAGTGGTGGACCTCTGTACCTGAATCAAAAGGCAGGAAGGAATCTTTGCATTTGGTCTTGAGAAGGTCAATGTCAGCCACCAAGTGAAATGAGGGCCCCTCTGTGCTACTCAGATCCTCAATAGTAAGAATAGAGGTAAGTAGGAATTGCCCCTTAAGGCTGTAGCCCTGGATGAAACATTGTCAAACATGGTCAAGCAATCTGTGTGCTCCTCGGAGGAGAGGAGAGGTTGACAATATCATGTGTCTGTCAAAAACGGCATGTAACCAATCTCAGTGGCTAGTGGAGATGTGGCCAATACCACATTTCAACCCCCATCTACTGGGGAGCCCAACCCCGGAATTATTTTCCCCATTTTAAGAGCTGGCGATAGACACATGGTGGTCACTTCTGCTAAGTCCCCTGCCTGCAATTCCCAACCAGATTCAACGTGACTTTTTTAGTTACAAGCATTTTCATATACAACAGCTCAGGGAAGTAGGCAATACGTTTTATCACTATTTTGTAGATCAGGAATAAAGGAAGTTCAAGGAAGTAAAAGTAGTTTGCTGAAGGTCACAAGGTTAGTCAGGCTGTGAAGTAAAGGTGTGACCCTAAGGATCAACAGGCTATCACCATATTTAAGCTCATCCCCCTTCCAAAACTGGAAAATTCACACTCAGCTTTTAAAATTTGACGCTGGATCTAGAATGGTACTATATAATAGAACTTTCTGTGTTGATGGAAATGTTCTATAATCTGTGTTGTCCAATATGGTAGCCACTAGCCACTTGTGGCCACTGAGCATTTGAAAAATGGCCAGTGTGACTAAAGAACTGAATTTTAAATTTTATTTAATTATACTGAATTTAAAAATCACCTGTGGCTAGTAGTTATCATATTAGGCAAGAGAAATCTGTTGATCTATTCAATAATCAGGAAACTTAGCCCTGCTCTAAGCAATTACAGTGCTTCTGAGCATGCGCTCAGGGTCACACAGACTATTTCACACAACGTCCAGGTGAAGGTAGGACTGATGGAAAAAAATGGGGAGCTTTGAAGAAATGCAACAAAATCATTTAGAAATCTGAGAAAATTCAGGTCTGGGTATTTCACATATATCGATATTATTGCATTAATATATAAGTGGAAAAAGAAGAAGAATATGGGAAAAAGAAACTGGAAAGGAAGTATAATCATTTAATTTTTCCCTAGCAGCATCTTCCCCATGTAGAACTATGGAGAAACTGTGATGCTTCAGGCAAGAAGCTTAGAGCTGACTGCAGAGAAAGATAGGAGATCCTTACCAGGAAAGTCACAGCAGTGGCTGTGAAGGAAACCAAGGGACATAAATCTGAGGCCAAATGTTAGATCTAAGACAAACACAGGGTAGGCACTCAGCCCCAGGATTTGGACTCAAAGTGGAAGAGTTGAGAGAAAAGAATCAAGGGTTTGTCTCTTTAAAGCAATTACATAGACTAGAGGGCAAAAATTCAGGAACTGAAGAACTAGGAAAATAAGTTCCAGATACTCATGTCTATTGTCAGAAGGTAGGAGAGGAAGCAAGGGTCCCCGGATGGCCACTGTGCCAGGAGTGAGTCCTGAGGCACCAGGCTGCAGCTGTTTAAGGGTAACCCTCAGGGCTGGAAGCAGCAAAATCAAATGTGGTCCACTAGGCAGGATGCTCCTGATTGCTAGTAGAAGAATCCCCAGGGTAATGTGTTTTAAACAATAAAGACATTAATTATTCCACATGATGAGAAGTCCAGAGGTAGGGTGGATTCGAGGTTGATTACTTTTATTTCATTCGATTCTCAAGACACTTGCATGAGGGAAGTTCATGTTTTAGCCATGAAGAAATTGAGGCTTTGGGAGGTGAAATTACTTGTCCAAAGTCATACAACTGGTAAGTGGCAGAGCCAGAGTTGGACCCATTAAGCTTTGGGTATAGAAAGTAACGAAATACTTCACTCTGGCGAGGTTTCACTTATGTACAGGATTTCTAATGTTTTATGACAGCATTACAAGGTGATTGGGTATAATTTCCATTTTGCAAAGGCTGGAATTCACAGTGCACAGGGACCATGAAGATAGTATCCAAATCACACAGTACGTCAAACTGGAAATAAACCCTATGGCTCAAAACACAGAGCTTCCTACCAGCACCACCAGGTGTCATGTCATGGCTCCTTCTCGTGACATAAGAACAATAAACAAACAAATAAACGAACACAAACAACACACCCCACGGTGCCTGCCTTGTCTGCCGGCAGCCTTGTGCCCACCCAGTACCAGTGGCTGGGCCGTCCGATGCCAGCCTTGCTGCCTTCCCCACACGCTCCCAATGGCTGTGTCTTGTGGAAATGAAGGGACAGAGAGGGGCATGCGACATATAAAGCCAAGTGAGATGGCAGACACGGTATCTGCAGCTGAGGTGGGCCACCACCCCAGGAGAAACTGACCACCAGCTCCTTCAAGGACAGAAAGGGAGTCCTGGCCACATCTAAGGAGGCAGAATCTCCCACGCTGAGTCGCCTGACCTTCCCTCGCTAAAGTCTCAAACTGGATCAGGCATCAAAAAGTAGCCCATAAGCCAGGAAAAAACAACAAACCCGTAAGCCTGCATGTAAAGGACTTAGAACAAATGCATTCTGTATGTCACCTGGCGAATGGTATTATTTTTGGTTGCAGAGAACTTCCACGACGGGAAGGCCTAAAACATATTCAGTAGATAGTTAAGCTGAGCCTAGCCTATGCAAAGAGCTAACATTATTTTTCAGAAGATAATTATCCATTTATTATCTTATCTGTTGCCAATGTCATGTAACACTGAGAAGTTGATCAGCATACGGCCTAAAATTTCTAAGACTTGGGAATGGAAATAACCGCCAAATATGGATTAAATTGATAAAAATAATTCCAAACATGATTAGAGTCACTCTGTTGTATATACTGCACAGCAGGTGGGAAATCCTTGAGAAGAATTAGGGGAAGGTTTAGGGAAAGCAGATTAATGGAGAAAAGATTAAATGTGTTTCAAAAGCAGTACAAAACATATTTTAAATGACAATCCTTCCATGGGCAATGTTAAAAGGTACTTGGGCACATGCAAAATTCAAGCACCAGGTTTAAATGTAGATCCTGCAGTAATAAACGGAAATGTGTCCCGTGGCCCAAACTGTGCACGTGGGACAAACTTGGAAGTGAAAAATATAAGTGGCAGTGAAGCTATTTTTCTTTTTGTCTTTACAATTCCTTGCCTAAGTGACATATAAAAAGGCAGTCTTGTTGTAAAAGACCCAAACAGTAGAAAAGCTTGTAAAATGAGATGTCAGGGTCTCCCTCGACGTCATGACCTCCTCGTGGCCCTCCATCCCCCCAACACATATTCCCGGGTGAGTTAACTAGTGCTTCTAACCCTCTTCCTGTTCATCTACCTATATACAGTCACATATGGACTTCTAGTTTTGCTTTTGCTTCTTACATAAATGTAGACAATAATGTAAATACTGTTTCGTTACTTGCCTTTTTCACATACTAATATATCTTGGAGCTATTTTCATGTCAGTACATATATATCTACTATGTTTTTTAATTACTAACACAGTGGCTCAGAGCTTGGGCATTCCATAATTTATTTAGTTAACGTCATGTTGATGCTGTTTGGTGTGTTTGCAATGTTTTTTTTTTTTTAACAGATTTTCAAAGAAGGCTTATTTGTTTATTTTTCAAGAGATATGAGAAAAGGCATCATGTCTCATAGACCCACTTATGACAATTGTAACTCTGCCCCTATTGGCCAAGGCCAGATAGCCACTGCCAAGACCCCTCTGGTTTGCTGACTGTCACTTTATAATCAGTGGGGCCTAAGGAGGGTGGCTCATCGGAGCTCTGCCTCTCACAGAATGTAAAACCAAGCTAATTACTTAACTTCTCTCAGCCTCAGTTTTCTTTTGTGAAAGTGGAGGATGATAATCCAAGCCAATGGAGTGTGTGTGAAGATTAAATGCAGCAAAATGGTACACAATGTAACACAGTGGTACATAATGTAATACCAGAACGTGGGCTCCGGGGTCAAAGGGACCCGGGGTTGAATGGCTGCCTCACCACTTACCTACAGAGGGGACTTGAGGAAGTTTTTTTAAACTTGTCTGAAGCTCAATTTCCTTACACGTACATAAAATGAGGATAAAATTAATTTTATAATATGACTGTGAGAGCTAAATAAGATAGTCTACTTTAGCAATGCAAACTAGCACATGGGAAATACCCAATAAATCTCTTGCTACCAAATGTCACTTCCCTTTCCCTTTTCTTTTCCGTCTTGTTGATTGCAGAGCTTTAAGTGAAGCACAGAGCATGACTTCACTAAGAAAAGGTGGTGTCATCGTTACTAATGCTTCATTCTTTGGAGTTTCGCAGTCAGTTTAGCATTTGTTGTGCTGTTTGATCCTCAACCCCCATCGCAGCCATAAAATCTCATGATTCTTTGCCAGGGTTTACCACCACAGGGAGACAGTTCCCTCCAGCACTCTCACGTCTCTGCACATCTCATGAGCAGAGGCACTCATGGCCGTTTGCTGGACTGTCTTACTAAGGATATTTCTATAGGGAGTGCCAACCTCTAGAACAAAGAGCAAATCTGCTTGTTGTCCAGTAAAATAAAGATTATGTCTCCTTCCAGGACAAAAGACAGGTTTGTGTCAGCCCATTATAAGGAATTTGCACTTTCTAAGCTTGGAGGTTCTCAGTTGTGGTGAGAACTCACTGTGTGCAAAGCGTCCACCTGGGCCACTCTGGGCACTCCCATGGGATCTGGGGCAAGGGAAACCAATGCAAACATGAATCTCACACTGTTGGCTATGCCATGAGTAAGAAAGTCCTTTGTCCCTGGCCCAGGAGTCTCATGTCCTCTGCCAGCATCCATAAAATGTTAGCAGACTAACTTGTTAGCTTCCATGTAGGGTGATCTCTTAAGACCCTTCTTATTTTTTGACAGCCATATGGTACATGGAATGCCATTCATCCACTAGAAAGCAAGGATATTCTCAAAACTTCATCTCCTCTACCTTTTTATACAATTCAACACCAAGTCTTATCAATTTTCCATGTAAATACAGGACTTTTAAAAATTCTGGTCTATTTTCTCCTGTCTTTTTGTCCCGTTCACTCATACCAGTTCCGCAAACTCTAGTTCAAGTTTCCCTTCCCCAGAAAAAGCTAATTATCCCTGATTCCACAGCTCTCTAAAATTTATATGCCTTCTATTATATGCCCGACCCCCCTTCTTCATAGCATCTGTCACAATTGATAGTTTACCTTTATTTTAAATCACCTGTATTATTTTATATTTATTCACATTATTTGATAATGTCTGAATTGCTTCTTCCCACTCTGCACTGTAAGCTCCGTGGAGAGAAGGACCACGCATGCCTGTTTTCCACTCACTATACTTAATACCCGGTACACTTATTACCCAGCTCACTGTTCGATAAATATGGACTGAATGCTGAACGAATAGACAGGGTAGAAAGTGTTAGCCAGTTTTATAGATGAGAAAATTGAGGCTCAGAGATGATAAGTGACTTCCTCAGGGTCACACAGCTACCAAGGGCAGCACCAGGTCCAACGTTCAGGTTTACTAAAAGTGCAAGTTTCTTTCCATTAAGGATGTTCCTGTAAATCCAGAACAAACTTGAAAGGTCTGCACAAGAGGACCAGTATACAGGAGAAGCTGAAGGGTGGTTTATTTTAGGAAGGCTGTTGGAAGTGAAAGTAAAACAGATGAGAAGGAAGGACCACAGAACCAGATGATACAACCAAATGGAAGGTGAGAGGGCTTACATGGGAGACGGGCAGCAGCCTTGCTAGCAGAAGAACTGGGTAGGAAGATTAAAAAGTGGGCTTGAATGAGGTTTAGGGACTACAGACCTGACCCTCAAAGTCTGGTGTCTGGACATTTGTTTTCAAAACATAGGTATCTCCTTAGGGAAATGAAACTTACTTACAATAAAAGTCGCGATAGCTGTCATTTATTATGTGCCGATGTATGTTAAGTATTGTGCTAGATGCTTTATGTACATTATTTTAGTTGGTCTTCCAGACAGTCCACTGACAAAGATGGTAACATTAGAACCCTGGCTTGTCCTTTCTCTTTCTATGTGTTTCCAACATTCTAGTTACTAAGTATGTGAAAACTTCCTCGTTTTTTGTTTCTCCTCATTTTGTCCACTCCTCACTTTGTCTCCTGGTCCCTACCCTACCGTCACTTTCACAGCCAGGTGCTCAGGGCCTTACGATACCCACCATGAAATTCTACCAAGTCTGCCTACCTTTTCCCAGCCTCATTCTATTAAAATGATTTCTGCTAAAGTTTAAGTGACTAGTGGATTCTTATCTCTCCCAAGGACCACTTTATTATAATAGAGTACTCTTCAAGAAATATTTAAGGTATTTTTTTAACCCAGTAAATGAGTCTCTAATGACACAATTTCAAGCAGAGATGAAAGGTATTTTTGAAGGCTGTAAGGATTTACTAGACATTTGAAATTACACCCACACCTAGATCTCTACTAATTCAATTGACTGGAAGATTTACCCCTTCTTGGTCAGTTTTCTTTCTTCCCCACCACACACACTTTTGTGTTAAGATTCTATGACTGCATATGGGCAGATATGAGCAATTTTCTTCATATACAGACAGCAGTTCTCTCCACTGTCAATGACATCTCCCTCTACCCATGGGATCCCTGGGAACTGAGAAAGCTGAGCTGTTCCCAGGACGTGGCGACCCAGGGCAGTTGTTCTGTCTCTATGCTCTACTGTGGAATGACCGGGAGGAACTGGGGGAGAGGCGGTTGGGGGACACTCACTTTTTGAATGCATATTATTTATGTAGCTTAAGAACAATTAGAAGTCTCCTGAGAGTAATTAGTTGATTTATAGTTCATTGAAAGTGCAGTTGGAATTGTCATGTGGCATGGGAAGTTTTCCCCCAGCTATAGCTAAGCTCTCAGGAGCTCTATATAGAATTTAGAGATGTTTTCCAGGACCCATTTCCTTCAATAGAAGAAATCTTCTCACTCTGACTTGGGCTGGGATTCCTAGCTAACCCGTCGCTCCTGGATTGCGCCTCTTGGCCTAAGTCCTTTGTGTTGATACTTTGGTTGAACTGCCTACTTAGCTTTTGAGTTGAATTTTATTCATCGTTGTTGTCTCTTGGATCTTTATTTCTATTCTCTATAGACCTGAAGATTGGGCTCACTTTACCCTCTGCCCCATGTAGGCTTCCGGGATTCCAGTGTCCTGGCTCTCACTTGTCTGAGGGAAGGATGTTGTCAGGACTCTGCTGAATGTCTCGTTTTGCTCTCACAATACAATAAGAATTACTTAGCCAAGTGATTCCAACAAAAATTACAATGAGAGTGCTGTTGAAGTCATTATCATACTGGGTAATTCTTTCTCAGTCTTTCTTTCTAGATAAAAGGAAAGTCAGAACTCATGTCTCAGAACCTGGGTTAACTATGGGGATGGGGTGGGACAGGCCCTCTGAGCTGCTGGCATAAAGTTGAACACTATGTGACAGAGTGTTCAGCTGCTATCAAAATAAAAAGTCAAGCTGTTGGAAGGACCAAGATGAAAGTTAACATAGCTGGGCCAAGAGGAAGAATCTAGGTACTGAGTAATGGAATCTGAGAATAACTTACCAGAGGAGGAGGAGACTGGATACCAACTTTTTGATTCTCTGCTGGAGGGAATCTCCAAGTGCTTTTTGTAGGATGCCTGTAGCCTCAGTTATGCAAGCACAGAGTTAGTAAGGTGGCCAAATTGGTACAAACAGGAATGTGATTGAGATTTCCATGCATTGTGGTTTTTAAGCTCTGGATTTCATTAGAAAAGATCTTATTGGGTACCTATCATGACTGTATCAGTTCACAACTGCTGTATAATAAACCACCTCAGTTCCAAGTGGTTTAAAACAATTTATTTCATAAATGTACAAGTAACATTTATCATTATAGCTAATGCTTCTGGGGGTTGCCTAATATAGGCTGGGCTTATCCAAGTGACTCTGTTCATCCTGGCTGGACTTACTCATGTCTCCAGGTTGGCTGTGGCAGGGGAGTGATGGTGGCTTCTGCTCTAGGGCAACTCCACTCTATATGTCTCTTATCCCCCTCCTGAGACTAGCAACTTAGCCCAGCGTTTTCTGACAGTGATGGCAAAGGAACAAGAGCCAAGCAGGAAGATACAAGGCCCCCCGAGGCCTAAGCTGAGAGCCGGCACACGTCACAATCTGCCTTATATAATTGGCTAAAGCATATCATATGGCCACACCCAGGACAAGAGGAAAGGGAGTATGTCCTGCTCACAGCAGCAGAGCACTATAAAGATATATAGTGAAGAATGTGGATTCAGGAAAGGTGGAAGAACTGGGGGCAGTAACACAACCTATACAACATGCTAGGCACTCACCTAAGAGCTTCAGGCTCTTAGATGCTTGATCATGGGTAGGAATTATCACCTTGACTCTGCAGATGACTCAAAATGTTTACATCTGTCTCTAACGATAACACAATCATTAAGTGGCAAATCATGGATTTCAACCTATGTCCATCTGGTTTCAAATCTAAAATATTTCCACCGTGAGATCAGAATTCAACAACTATCCTGCATTCCAATTACTTTTTATACAGAATACACATACAAACACATATGTTATGTTTGACACTTTAACAACTCAATAAGTAAGGTTAAAATTAAAGTGAAAATTAAAACAAGCCTCATTTCAGTGCATGTTCTTCCCATTTGCTAGCAATCTCCATGGATCTATTCAGTATTTTCTGTAATTTATTCTTTACCCTTATAAAGTTCTAGAAAGTTAGTAACTTTCCTGATGATAATTTCTCTTGTCATTTATACATATACATGCAGAGTTGGTATTCAATATGTTGTAACATGGAGCTCATTAGTAAGGCAATTCTTTCACAGCATAAAAAACATTCTATGACTTAAAAGAAAGTTTTCCAACACCCTAGCCTTAAGTACACCAATTAGCTATCAAGATGTCCCTTTAAAACATTTTCAGAGGTTTCATTTAAAATCCTTCTGCTACAGCCAAACCGGTGGAATCTGTAATGACTAGAGTGGACTTAGAGAATGATGCCCTGAACCATCATGTTCAAAAGGGTTATTCCTTTAGACAAATGAGATTTCTCTATGCAAAATCAAACAATGTAAAAGTTCTCATGATAATGTCCCAATATCATGGTGGGAAAGGGGCTTTGCTAGTTGTCTATTACTTCGCAGACATCTGAGAAGTAAGATGATGACTCTCAACAGCCACTCTCTGACCAAGTCAAGAAACAACAAAGCATCTCTGCTGAGTAAGCTCCTGGCCATCTGTGACTTCTTCCCAAGGTGGGACTCAGGCTCATCCACGAGGTACAGCAAGTCTCATCTCTATTCTCTCTACTCACCTTGTGTTAAAGCCTGAGACCAGGGCAAATCCAGTCTCACTTGTGAACTTGGCTGAATTATCTATACAAAGACAGGCTATGCGATGACTTACAGAAAAGGTTATACAGAGTAGGGGATGGTAAACAGAACTAGGAGTCAAGAAACCGGGATTCTGATTCTGGTTTAACTACTAACTAGCAGGGAAACCCCTTTTTAAGTCTTAGTTTTCTCATATGTCAGATTAGAGAATAAAAAACTTAACACTTTAGAACTGGGCAGTCCTGAGTTCCAGTTCCACATCAACACAAAGAGTTGGGGGCTCTTGGGCATATTACTTAATCTTCCTGAGCCTGTTTACTTGTTTATTTAATAGATAATAATCCCCACTTTTCTTTCTCCAGAGAGCTGAGAAGAGTTGGTGTCCAATAACTGTAAATTTGCCCCTCCATTTTGATTGTTCTGAACCATAGTGTTCTGTAATTCCAAAAACTAGACTATTGGATAATTTAAATAATTCTCTTAATCTGTAACACATTTCCTCCTAACAAGTTACTAGCAATAGTATCTAACAGCACAGCTCTTTTTAAGACTTTTTCCTACTGGACTCTATCAAATTGGTAAGACTTACATTCTTGTTGTGGACTTTCTCATGGAAATAGTCTCAAACCAATCAAGGAAGATAACCTTGGAATTTTTTTCTATCCTTGACTCTATCTACAGGTTCTTCACATGCTTACATCTCACAATATTGTGTAAGATCAAAGTAGGTTTCACAGTAGTGTAACTAAGAGCCATGTTGACCCACAAGGCTTTGGTCAGTCTCACCTACTGATATCTCATCTGAAAAATATGCAGGAAAGACCACATTTGGAAAAGAAAGCCTAATATTTACTTTTCCGTTAATTATTACATCTCATAAAAGCTTTAGAGGAAAGGATTATTCTTTGACAAAAACTTTAATTTTGAAAAATAAAATACATTTGGATCTACAAGGGCTTTGGTTTGTGCCTAACTTGTCTTCTGCCAGTTGGGATCCCAGTGGTTTGGAGAGTTACTGCAGAAAGGCACAAAAGCAACAGAAAGTAAATATGTCGACTAGTGGCTGCATAAATCAGTTAATTTCAACATTGTGCAGCTTCCTTTGGCATAACCAATCCAAAGGGAGATACTGATCAGTGGTCTGCGATACGTGGCAAACTACAGATAGCATTTACGTGGAGATTTTACATATGTTGTCTCATTTGATTCTTCCATCTACAGAGCAGTGATGGCGAGAGAAGAAATGAATGTGTATTTGATTCTTATAACTCCATACCTGTCAGGTATGTATTACTGTTGTTAATGTTGCTAACAATTAATAACAATAATATTAATATTTACTGAGACCCTTGTTGCAGGCCAGGTACCACGCTAAGATCTTTACTTCCATGATCATTTAGTCTTCCATGATGCTATCATTCTCGTTTAGAGATGAAGATCTCCAAGGTCACTCAGCTAATAAATTTATAAAACCGGTGCTGTCTAACACCAAAGAGAGAGGGATTTATTGAGGAAAGTATTGAGGATCAGGGAAACCCTAATATTATACAGAGAGTAAATACTGAAGGTAAAAATTGGGCCTTTTAATGTCAACACCATTGCTCATTTCAATATATCAAAGCTTGGCTTACTTTACCCTGGCAGGGTATACTGAAATGCTTTTGCTGGGAAAAGGAGCAATTAATGTGGGGAGTGAATATGTAGGCAGGTATCATGCAGTCAAAAATGCTCAGGTTGATTTTTCAGGGTAATTTCATGCTTCCATGAGAAACATGACTTAGGAATATATATATACCATAATTTCTCCTATCCCATGAAACAGAGATCCTTAAGTGATACGGAAAAAGAGGTATACACAAGGTTGAATCATATGAAACTGCCAATTTCCAACTATTTTTAACCTATAAAAATAGCAGCTTTATGCAGTTCAAATCTTAAAAAGCAAACACTTGAACACCTCTGGTAATTCAACTTGCTCCTAAAATCCACTAAAACAAAGCAAATAGATTGTTTTAAAAGATATAAACCTAAAAGGAAGGGAAAACAGAAGCAGAAACAATCATTACAAAACTTGAAAGGTAGAAGAGCAGGCAGATGAGTGATAACTAATCTAGCAGTTGTGATACAACTGTAAGATGAAGTGAGGAAATCTGACAACCAATCAAAGTTGTACTGCAGAATCTTTAAAAGGCTCAGCAACTGTAAGCAAAATAATTTCTAGAAGTAGGAGTGCAGAGGTGGAAAGGTAAAATCAAACAATTGTCAAAGGTACTTTTTTGAAGGAGTTCCCTTTCTTTATTCCTCATTCCTGGGTGAGTATCCCTTCCCCATCTCATCAAATTTTGGAGGTTTACTCTCTAGAGAAGATATTTCAAAAGGCATGGAGTAGATAGTCATGGTGGATGGCATTGAGTACTTAATGACATAACCAGTGTTGAGAAGATCCAAGCTTATTCTGTGTTTCAATTTAGAATGCTGGCAGCCAGATTTTACAGACAAGGTATTGTAACAGTACTCCCTGGAGTATGTAAGAAGCCCAAGGGAAGAGACATTAAAGTAATCACATGAGAGGTCTCCCTAAATAGCTTGCCCAGAAAATGCTACTCTGGATTTCCAATTTAATCAACTACTCACTTGTGCATAATCATGAAAAAATAAGGACTGCCTAATATACAGCCTCTAACACACAAGATAAAGGCCAAAAACAAAACACCCCCCCCCAAAAAAAAACCCCAAAACAAAACCCAAACAGAACAATGCAAATGAGAGGTGACAGATTATACAGGGAGACTAGAACAACAAATATATCATCAATCAACATTATCCTCAGAAATAAGAGATGACATCCATGAAAGTAGAACAGAATGCTATGAAAAAGGAACAGTTAGAACAAACACACCCATATACCACATACTCTTTTTTTTTTTTCTCTCATTTCATATATACCACATACTCTTATGGAACTCAAAAACATGATAACAGAAATGAAAAAGTCTCAGTAAAAGCATTTTTGAAAAGATTTTTAAAAGAGAATCAAACAACTTGTTTCAACATGCAAAAAACAGTCACTCTAGAGAGAACAGAATAAATGTAGGAAATGAAATAATCAAAAATATGACTCAATAATATTTCTTATAATTGAAGGACACAAATTTCCAGATTAAAAGGGCCCTTTGAAGGCACAGCGGGAGAAAATGTGCATTCATCAATGGACTCTATTGTGACATTTCAGGGAAACTGGCTCAAAGAAAAGATCTTTTGTATCCTTGTTTTTACAAAGACAGACTGACAGACATAGAAAACAAACATACGTTACCGGGGGGAAGAGGGCAGGGAGGGATAAATTAGGAGTTTGGGATTTGCAGATACTAACTACTATATATAAAATAGGTAAACAACAATGTCCTATTGAATAGCACAGGAAACTATATTCAATAGCTGTAATGGCCTATAATGAAAAAGAATATGGAAAAGAATATTAAAACAACATTGTAAATCAACTATTCTTCAATTAAAAATTAAATTAAATTAAATTAAAAGGTTGGGGGAAAAACATCCTACAAGCTGACGGTGAGAATGAACATGTACACAGAAAAAAGAAATCAGAATAACTTTAGATTTCTAAACAGCATCACAAAGAACTCGAGGGCAGGAAATCTAACCCAGGAGAAAAATCTATGCAAATTTCTAGCACGGCACTGTTGCACTGGTCTAGACAGCACTTGGCTGAGAAAGGAGGAGGATAAAGGCTTTCCAGATGGATGTGCCCAAGAAAAAGATGAACAAGATAAACTTCTTAATGTGGTTGACTATGTAGAAAATTGTACTGAAAATCTTTGGGAAAATGTGGAGGAAACCAGCAATACAAACAAAAATGACTAATAACAGGAAAATGCCCCCCCAATCCACTTCAGGAAGGACAAAAGACAAGGAAGAAAGCAAATGCAGTGGTACCCTACAATACAAAGCCAGAAATACCTGCATAGGAATACTGTGGCAATAACTGAATTTTGATTTAGTCAAATATAATGGGGAAGGAGAGGCAGAAAAGGAGCTAAATCCTCATGCATTATAAGAGAAAGTCCGAAAAATAATACTTAAAATTCACTAATACAAAGAGAACTATAATATATGCCTATTATTTAGAAATGTGTATGCTTAAATCCCAGAAGAAAAAATCCAAAGTAGTTGCTTCTAAGGAGAGAGACTGGAAAGAGTGTGGAGTGATGGGGCAGGGAATTACTTAGAAATTGTTACGAATAAGCCTTTTAGAACTATTTGACTTTTAATGTCATATGTTGCTTTGATAAAATAAATATTAATTAAAAAAAAGTCCAAGTTCATTGAGCATGATGATACAATCCCTTTGAAAACAATTCGTTCCTGATTTTCACACAGGCCTTTTCATCATTACCAACACTCATAAAATGAACAAAATCTGCAGAGCAGTGCCTTAAGTACTGTTGCTAGGGTCGCAAGGATGCATTTTTTTAAATAAATTCATCTGAAGAAGTTCAAAGCTTTGTCCTTCTAAGAGGAGTTGAAAAAGAAGGGTCCACACTTCATTGTGTATTAACCAGATTTGTAAACTCACGAAGCACGTAGGCTAGAAAACTTCACATTTGAGATAGCAAATTTTGGTAAAATGAATATTAATTATTAGGAGATAACTTTAAGAAAAAAGAAAAATTATACTCTGCTGAGCTTTAAGTCTTCATTACTTCCTAAAGTGATGTTCTTTGTATCCGTGGGTCTTTGTTGACAAATCATTTCACGTCCTATGGGTGGGTCTTGGCACGTTCTCTCTTGTGCTTACAGGGAGAGCAATAATCTTGGCAGGAAGCTCTGATTGTACTAGCTTTACTTCTCTTAGCTCTGAGTGGATGTCCCTCCAAGGGCCCTTGCTCTGGGCCAAATATGTATGGGTGAAGTATGACATAATTGTTATTTTTGCCTCTGATCACTTAGAAGAGCCTGTCTTTGTCCTTCAGTTTCCATTCTGATGGGTCACTTTCTGATGGTCAGTCTTTAAAGACTGCTGTTGGGAAACACTCTCTTCACATAAATACCATTCCTTTGGCTTGAACTCTCCCCTGCAGCCTCCTGTTGTTACGTCCTTCACCACTGGCCTTGTTGGGCTTGGTTTTCCTTAGTCCATTTGCTTCAACTCCTCTTTCTTTTGCCCAGGTCTCTCATTCTCTTGCATTATGTCAAATGTCTGCATATTCTGTGGGGTTTGGGTTGGGCATGCAAAGGCTTCATTGCCAATTCTTTACCTTGATGAAACCCATGGATGCCCTGGGTTCTGTTATCACATTTACCAGTTAGTTATTCCTGCGAGCGCCATTTGTAATGATTATTTTTCCTATTATCTGTCAAAGGAGCTAGTATCCAGTGATTCTGCTGCCTTTAGGGAGACCCTGCCATTGTCGGTGTCTTCTCTGTGTCCTTGTGGGCTTTCCAGTCCTCTGTGGAGTGTAGTAGGAGTTTGTTTTCTGAAAGACTCCCTCCTACTTCCCTCAAATTTACACACTGGTTTTGAGGCTTAGATTCTGAGTTCTGGTTGGTGTATTTTTCATTTCCAGTGTCTCCATTTGGGTTTTTTGTGGTGGATCTACTCTCTAAGACTCTGCTCAGGTCTGGCATCAGGAGAGGAAAACTGGAAACATGGGAGCTTTATAATCAAGTTATAATGGGGGTTGGAGGAAATATGCACAGACCTGGGAAGCCAATGGGGATATGGAAAAGCTTGGAGAATTGAGAGGCCCTGGAAATCCCAAAGGCTTCCAACCCAGGCTCCCAGTGGTCACAGTCCAGTCTTTCCCTAGCAAAGGTCTCCAAGTTAGCCTCCGGAAGTACCTTCCCTTCTTGGAAATCTTTGGTTAGAACAACTAAAATAAATGAGAAAAGAATGTTTGATTCTCAGAAGTTCTGGTTTCAACTAATGGGACCAAGAATACATGCATTTAATAAACTTAAGGGCAAGTCTCTTTTTCTTAAATGGCTTATATATTCGAAAGAAGATTTACAGATGTTGCAGATGACATTTATTCACGTATTCATTAAATATTTATTAAGTACTTACTAAGAACTGGGTACTATATATTGGTCTATCCTTTTTGGATTATAATTCAGCAGCATATATTTAGAATCATTACTGTTTTTATATATTTTGTACCAGTAATCTGAGTCTTGGGAATTTGTCCTAAGGTAATAATTCAGATGAAAAAAAAAGTGATATGCAAAACATATTTATAGCATCGTTATTTATAATGGGAAAAAAAAACTCTAAATGCCTAATGATAGGGAATTAAAATAACTGTGGCATATTCATTCCAAGGATGTTAGGTACATACTAAAAATGATAAAGACCAAGTATGGGAAATGGAAAAGCATATATGAAATGTTAGGGACCAAACCAAGACAAAAATTGTATAAAAGTATGATGGTAACAGCATAAACACATACACACACACACACACACATAAAAAGTTAGAGACTCCAATGAAAAATGGGAATAGTTAGTGCATTTGGGTGGTCATATTATATCTTCACTTTCGTTTTAAAATATTGTAAAGTTGTCTTCACAGTAAATAAAAATAATTAATGACATAGACTGAAAAAGTATTTTAAAACTCTACTTTTTGTAGTGCATGGTAATGTGTACTGAGTGTGGAACTCTTAGGGTGCTTAATTAATCGTTTGCTTATACATGGAAACATTTTGAACTAAGATGTCAAGGGAAAAGATAATCTCAGAAGCCAGTAGTGACAACCAATATCATGCAATATTCAGGGTATTTACCTCCGCAGCCTGAACAGTTCCTCTCCCAACCCAAACTTGACTGGTTTCTGTAATTTTTCACTACCCTGGGGAGCTTTTCTCCTTCTTTGGTTCTTCCAGAAGCTTGAATTCTTTGGAGATCACTTGGGGTAATGGAGAATTCACATCAAACTGAGTTAACGTTTATTTTATGACTGAGTCTCTGGTGATGAATGAATCCCTTCCCAAGCCTCAGTTTTTGCATCTGCAGAATGGGGATAACATCCCCTCTCTCTCACGGCTGCAATGACAAGATATGTGAAGCTTCCAACACAACGCTTGCTCCCTCGGAGGGGGACCCAATAAATACGAATTTCCTGTCTCAAGACTGAAAAGCCAAGGGGGACGGTGTTCCATGAGCCGTGCACTGTGTGGGGGTTGGGACAAAATTTTATAAGTAGCTGCCTCTTACTGAGCTGGCACCAAGCCCTGCCCATTACAGGATATGACCTCAAGTTGCAGAGTGGTAGTGGACTGACAGCAAGATCCTGGCAAGACCATCCTACTGCTTGCTTACTTTATCAGTATAAAGGCAATACGTGCTAATGAAATAAAACTTAGAAAGGGGTAAACAATGGAGAACAATGACCTAAAGTCTCCTGATTTAAAGAAAATGGCTGTTAACACTTCGGTGTTTCCATTGAAACATTTCCATCTGGGTTTTCCCTGTGCATAGACTTTGGCTGGGTTTTAAACACAGCTGTAATCATGCTGCACATAGGATTTTGCATCCTGAATTTTTCATTTCAATCTAACAGATAAGCTGTTTTCATGCCATTTCATGGTTTTCAGGGCCACCATTTTTAATGGCTGTATAACATTCCAGTTTGGAAAACTGACAAGCAATACACACACTCTCCTTTCCTGTGCCAAGAAGCCTCTTGTACAGCCTTTCATTTCCAAGAAGACTTCTCAGTTTCCAGGTGGCCCCAGATCACAGGGCCAAAAGCATTTGGGAACAGAAAAATCCAGCTGGAAAGAATAGTGAAAGGGGAAGTGGAAAAAAGAATAAATGGTGAGAGAGAAAGACAGAAAGAGGAGGGAGAAAGAGACAATGGGAGAGAGGGAGGAAATAAGAGGGAAAAGGAAAAGGAATATGACACAACTGGGGAAAATGTAAAAGAGAAGAGGAAGAGAATGAATGGAAGGAGAAGAGGACCAGAAAGAAGGGGAAGGAGGAGGAAGGGAAGGTGGGAGGAGGAAGAGGCAAATAACTGGTGGTCCGATTTACATGGTCTATTCGAGACTCTCACGCGATAGCTGCTTCCTAAGGAAGATAAAGATTTCCTTGGGTTCTCGTCCCATTGGCAGCTTCCAACACATTGCCAGCCTCTGGCATTGTTTTTCTCAATTATTCATATTTAATGTTATGGCCACTGCACCTTCAGGCACTCATTAATTCTTTCTGAGCCACAAATGCATTTACCTGACTTCCTTCTTTCTAAAGACTCATCACTACTCCACCAAGTGGATGAAGGTCTTTAGTGATTGATTCCCTGGTTTCAAAGAGTTGAGCTCTGTACGAGGTACCTCCTGAATTCTTCCTCAAGGTATTTCATTTTGCTCCTCTTTGATCCAGTGTCTTTGGCTGGGATCAACTTTCTCTTCCCAGAATTTTGCTCCTTTGGATTTCAAGACACATGGTTCATTTACCGCATGCTGGTATTTTTACAGTCCTTGGAGGGGCTCTGGGACCATCTCCTGTTTCAAGGAAAATATGGTATGTGGGGGACTCTGAAAGTCCCTGTCATGCTTCCAGCTGATCAGTGCTGCTCAAATGAGGGTCCTGAGCCTGTCTTCCCCTAGCCTGTCCTGGGGACCATCTGTGTATTGTGAGCCTGGGAACTGCCAGGACCGTGAACATCAGAGGCACTGGCCGGGCCTCCAGTAAAGGCTGAAGCTGGATGTGAAGAGTTTGCCTGCATGCCAGCACATTCCATCACCCCAAGAAGCCAAATACTGTTCCATGGTGCCTTGGCAAGAAGACCCTCCTGCTTAGTGGGTTTGCAAGTCCCTCTGTCATCACAGAAGCCCAGACCCAGCAGGCAGGCGGGACCCTCTCATCCCACACAATAGGATGGGGTAGGGACATGGGTGCTTCTCTGCTAGGGAGGAGGTATGTTCACAGAAACTGGGGTTGAAACCTGACTCTCCCACTTAGGTGCTCCAAGGTTTTATCCAGCACAATGCTTTTTTGGACTCAGTGTCCTCATCTGTAAAATGGGGATTAGTATTCCTGTCCTGCCTACTTCACAGAGGTATTGTTAGAATCAGAAAGCAGACAACAGGTTAAAGTACATGGTAAGTAAAATGTCTTTCCAGGTCAAGGCAGAGGGAGAGTGCTGTCCTGGTGGGAAGAACACTGCTTTGGAACCAGGAGCCTTAAGTTCAAACAATACCCTGCTGTTCCTGTATAACTTGCCTTCATCAAGTCCCCTCATTCGGTAAAAAGATTAACAACGCCTGCTTGCCCCTCCTCACAGACTTTTTGGGATGATTAGACGAGACAATGGAAGTGAAACTGGGACATACTTTCAGACATTATTAATATTATGAATATCCCTGTTGCTGCTTTGGGCACTACTCTGAGAAGCCATGCTCCCCCTTGGTGTTCTGGACTGAATGCTTGTGCTCCTCCAAAATGCATATGCTGAGGCCCTAGCCCTCAGTGAGATTGTATTTGGAGGTGGAGCCTTGGGAACATAATTGAGCTTAGATGCTGTCATGGGGGTAGCATCCCACCTTGGTCCCCAAAGGGATTAGCATCTTCTAAGAAGAGAGACCAAAGCGCTTGCTCCTTCTCTGTCTACACCATGAGGGACACAGGGAGGAGGTGGCTGTCTGCAAGCCAGGAAAGGAGCCCTCGCCAAGAACCTGACCGTGCTGGTACCCGGATCTCAGACTTCTAGAAGCCAGAACTGTGAGGAATAACTTTCTGTGATTTAAGCCTCCCAGTCTACGGTACTTCACTACAGCAGCTCCTGTAAGACAGCTGGGGTCAGGCCGGGCAAGAGCCCTTCTCTTGCCCTCTGTTGTGGACTTGTTCACATACTCCCCATGGCTGGCAGTCACCCAGGGTCGGGACTAGGGTGACAGGAGTGAGGTACACACTTAGGGGCAAAATTGAAGGTGGTGCCACCAACTCTGTCATCAAGATAAACAGTTCCATGTCTTATCAAAAAGATTAAATTTATGGGAAAAAAAATCCCGGATGAGCAAAATACCAAACTTCTAAGTAAAGACAAGGTCAGTAGCAGTGCTGTACTGAGCCACACTGGAGCTGGAGGCAAAAAGAAAAATCAGTGATACTGGTGCTATTTCTATTGAACGATTTTGATTTTTGTTCATTGTGGATTTTTTTGGTATAAATTTTGATTTTTAAAATATGGCACTGAAATGCGATTTATCTTGGTCACTGAGGGAGTGCCTCACTCACCTCCCCAGCCCAGGTCCTGACATCCCCCTATGTTACATCATTTCATGGGACATACTGGCCCCTGACTCTGTCTCTGTTTCCTCCTTGACAAGCCCAATTTACTGCCTGCTGCCTTGTTTTTCTGGGCCCTGTTCAGTTAATCGGTACTGAATGTTAATTGCTGACAAAGGGTTTATTCTCCTATTCAAAATTAGCCATTAAACCAAAGTATCCTAAAAACGCAGTGTCTGAAGCCAAAAGGAAGAATCTCTCACGGTGATTCTTAGTCTTTTATTTAAGAAATGCTTATTAAATGTCCAACGGTTGCATTATCTCAGGCTGGCACTGAGAATACACAGGTGAAGAGACACTGCCCCTGTTCTGAAGCACTCACAGCCTTGTGAGGAAGCCAGATAATTATCTGAGAAAAGGGAACGAGCTCTTAGGTCTTGCCTTTGGAATCAGGAAGGTCTTCACAGATGAAGAGATGCTTAAACTCTCAAAAAAATGCTAACTGTGTTATCCTGACTGAGTCATGTATGCTCATTGCAGAAAAATTGGAAAAGAGAAAAATATTAAGAAGTTAAAATATTTACTCTCACATCCCAGGAGTGACTGTTGTGAACATTTAGGTTAATTTCTTTCCAATTTACATCCATATCTATAGCAACGGGTATAAAACATATGCTCAGAAATAAGATGTGTTCAAATGCAGAACTTTAAAAACTTACTATAATTGTCTTCACCCTGCACTGGAGCCCCCATTCCAAGTGATGGAGTTAAAAAGAAGAAAGAAGCATTTTCACTTAAGTGACTGTGACTTAAAACAGTTTCTCTTTTGATAAATGTTCAATCAATTCAAAGTTGAAACTTCCTATCTGTACTTTTCTCAACTTTCAAGCAGTCTCCCCCACTTCCTCCTTCCATGGTACCAGAGAACAGGAGGTGGTGAGCCTGCCCTCTGGGTCTGCCCTGGACTCCTGTGAAAGGAAACATGTCCTACTTAGTCACTAGGCACCCTGCTCTGGTGTCCGCTGAGTCTGTCTGGTCTGGAAGTGCTGATGGTACCACCACTGGGGTGATAAACCTGACCTCTGCTCTGGTGGCCATGTCCCAACCCCTCATCCTGACCCCAAGCCTCTTCTGAGTCACTGGTCCTATCAGCACTGCTGTGTCCCCAGACCTGGGTATGAAGCAACTTCTCTGACACCACCTAGTTTCATGGCAGGAGATGAGTCTAGGGAGATGGATGTGGGCCAGGTCATGTAAGGCCTTGCATGGAAGGGAAGAAATTTGGATTTTACCCTAAATGTAATTGGAAGCCATCGGAAGGTTTCAGCAGATGACTGATGTTCTGTAATTGTCATTATTAGCAGATTATGCTCATTGCTCTGTGGGAATGGATTGGAAGGGACTGAAGTAGAGGCAGGGTAACAGCAGCCAAGGTCAGAGATGACAGCCTAAACTTACAGCTTAGAGATAAATGTCAGAGTCCGAACATCACTAAGCTGATGGGTTGGATATGGGAGGAATGAAAGGCGAAGGGCAGGGAGGATGGTGTGCTACTACTGAGATGGAGGAACCGGGACTGGGGACATGTTGGGATCAAGAGTTCTGTTTTGGACGTAAGTTCCAGACATTCTTGAGCTCTCCAAGGGGAGATGCTAAGTGGGCGGTTGGATGTATGAGTTCAGGAAAGAGGTGTGGCCAGCATTAGCACATAGCAGGCACTTAACCTGATGGGAATGAATTCAATTACATGGTGACAAATATTAATGAAAGAAACTGGGTTCAATAGAGGCCCCAAGTAGCTTCAACATTTAGAAGTTTAGTAAAAGAGGAAGAGACAGCAAAGGAGATGGAAGAGGAAGGAGTGGTAAGCAAAGGGAGAACAGTGTCCCCTAAGCCAAGGGGAGAGGGTTCAAGGAGGATGAAGTGGTAGACGGCGGGATGCTAGTGAGAGGGTGACTGAGGTAACGTCCTTCTGGAAATTCTGCCAGCTAACCCTGGCAGAGTCAGGACTCCTCTCCCTCCCCCATAGTCTTGATCCTCCTTTACACTCACTGCATTGAATTATAGTTTTTGTTAACATGCCTGCCTCCCTCTCTACTCTGAGAGTGATCCTCGTTCATCTCCTCCAGAGGCAGCCCTGTGTCTGGCCTCCTGTAAGTTCCCAGGAAATTTTAAGAGAATTAAAAAGACTGATCACCAGCATGAGAGAGGAGACTGTATTTGAAGAGATACTCATGAAGATTATGATGGGGCCATGACTCAATTTGGCAAGAAATGAGCAGGCGGACATCATTATAATAGAGACACGGACATCGCTGGCAACCACAGCCCCAGGGATGGCTTCTTTGGGCTCCACCAGAGAAGCTCTTCTTCATAGCTGAGAAGAGGACAGAGCTGATAAAGGGCAAAGGGCCACAAAGTCGTGTCCATATGAAGCCACCCTTTCCTCCTGAATAGTGGAAAAGGCTGTCATCTACCCGGCAATTTTATCCCCACAGTGCATGCAAATTCAAGCTTCATTTTTAAACTAAATGGAGCACACTGACTACTTTCTTGTGGACTTTTTTTTTTTTTTTTTTTTTGTCCCAGTGGTAAACCTTCTCTCAACTACTTTTTTGATATTTTCCCAGATGCTCCTCCCATAGTCAGGAGCCAGACACTTAAAACCAAATTTCAACTCCATACTGACATGTTTTTCTCTCTGAGGTGTATGGTAGCTATAGAAGGAAGAGGAAGGGACTGAAATTCATTAAGAGTTCAAACCAATGGGGGTACATTCCTTCACTGCCCTATCTCTTTTTCAGTTTACCGCCTTCTTGTTTGGGTTTTTATGTCCACCTTCCAGAAGAGGAAATGGAGGCTCAGAGCATTAATTACCTATGCTGCCCAGCATCACACACTGGTGATGGGTAGAGCTGGGAATCAGTTACAGAGCTGGAAGGTGGTTGTGGCAGTTCCATCCCAGGATTTCAGTGACTGTGGAGTGGTCCTCAGCTCCAGGGACAGCCTCCTGATTTGGAATGAGAAGGTGGCTCCCTTGGCGGGTCAGTTCTGCAGTGTTCCAGGAGGTATTCAGGGAGCAGAGTCAGCCTAAAGCCCACTTCTCCAGCCGTCCCCATGATCTGATAAGTCTTTCTCTTATACTAAGGGTCATTATGTTTGAAATACTCAGGAGGTTTCTGTTTGCTTTTCTCAACCCTAACCAACAGGACTAGACCAGCCTCCTAACCTACAGCCACCAAAGAAGAAAGAAACAAGCACTTAACACTAAAGCCATTCCCCTACGTACACCTGCTCACCCAGCTTCTCCTGGGTCCATGACCCAGGAACGGCTTCATTCAGAGTTGAGTCCCCTCAAATGAAAAAGCACGAAGGGTATGGGACTGGGTAATATATGCTGATGTAAGGGTCAAACAGGAACTTGGAGATGAAGGTGAATAAGACAGTAAGCAATTCTGTGTGGGACATTCTGTGCAGGCCTCCAAATTAAATCGAAACAGTGGGGATTAATGGAAGGTTCAGAGCAGGAATTGTGAAATGGCTTCTGGCAGCAGCCTCAATGTGCTCTGCTCTCTGTCACAATGCCATTGTCTGGGATTTATGAACTTTACTTGTATTAGGTTTATTTATTTTTTAAGCTACAGAATTCCAAAAGGCAAGACAAAGCAGGGTTCAAGGTTCTTTGAAGAAGCAACAGCAGCAGGAAAGGGAAGGGTTCATAATGAATGGCATGTTGCAGGTACTACGACTTAACCTGATGAATAGGGACTGGTTAATAAAGAACTTCCTATAGTTTGGCTGTGAGCTTCCATCCCCATCTTTTTTTTCCTGCTATTGCCCTTCATAAGTATCCCCTGCCATTAACACCATCTCCTTGTTATCTGACTCCAGATGTGAGCCTGCCTCCCCCAGCAGTCCTCTCCTCCTTGGAATGGCTTCCTTCCTGTTTTCTCCCTACCCACAGAGACTACATGTAGTAAGGCTTGAGTCAAATCTTACAGTCTCCTTTAAGCTACTGATTTTCTGAGCTTCTACCTGACAATGATCTCACCTTCTCTGAGCTGGCAACACCTTGGGTTTGTACATCCTTTAGATAGTTTTCATCCTGCTGAGTCATGAATCTAGGCTGAGTAATGCTTATCTTGCTGCTAAAACACCTGGAAGGGAAACCAGCTCACCTGGAGCACTTTTTACCTGCCCAAAGCTTCCCAGGGCTTAACTCCTTCAATCACCCTATCAACTTTCTGAAGGACACAGGAACCTTTGGAGCTTAAGCAACTTTTCCAAGAGCACTTGGCTTGTAACTGTCCAAGCTGTGAATCAGAGTGGGTTTGGACACAGGTCTGTTTAACTCTCAGATCTTGGGGGTCCACTAGTTTACGCTGCCTCCACTGACATTAGGATGCCTTTCACAAGTAGATGGTAAACCTCCAATGGTTAGGAATCAAGTCCTTTCATACTGCTGTCCTGCCTCTGCTTGAAAGAGTCCAGTACATAATAGTTGTTCAATAAATATTATTTGGCTAATTGGGATTAAGTCAATTGCCTTATAGTTTACACAATATTTTAACTTTTTAAAAGTATATTTACATTTGGTAATTTACTCCCTGTGATAAGGATGCTGATTAAAAACTCCCCATTATACAAATTTTAAAAAACAAACCAGAAACAGCATTGAGGGTAAATGAACTGCCCAAAGTAACATAGTAAGAAATCTTGGCCTCTGAAACCCAAATTAGGTCTTCTGTTGAAGTGCCAGTGCAAATACCGCAATGGGATACTTCTGAGACAACTGGGGGAAATTTAACTATTAATTGTCTATTAGATGATATTAAGGAACTGCATTAGTTTCTTCTTTCTGCTGTAGCAAATTATCACAAACTTATGGCTTAAAACAACACAAATTCATTATCCTATATCCCTGGTAGTCAGAAGTCTGAAATAGCTTTCACTGGGCGAAAATCAAGTGGTCAGCAGAGCTGCATTCCTTCTGGAGGCTCTAGGAAATCATCTCTTTCCTTGATTTTCTGCCTTCAAAAGGCCACTTCGTTCCTTGGCTCGTGCCCCTTCCTCCACCTTCAAAGCCAGCAGAGCAGCATCTTCAAGCTCATTCTGCTTTGCTCCGCTTACCACCCACTCTGACACTTCTGCCTCCCTCTTGTAATTACCCTTGTGACTACACTGAACTCAACTGGATAATTCAGGAAACTCCCCATCACTGGAACCTTAACTTCATTACACCTGCAAAGGCCATTTCACCATGTAAAGTAACAGTCTCAGACACCAGGGATTAACCTATGGACATCTTTAGGGGGACCATAGTCATCTTACTACAGAAATTATTGATAACTTTGATAAACATGATAATGGTATAGTAATTATGTTCTCATTTGTTACAGGTGCTTACTAAAATATTCATGGGTAAAATAACATTCTGATATTTGCTTCAAAAATTCCAGAAAAATAAGTGGATGTGTGTGTAAGAGGGAAAACAGATGAAATAAGATTGTCAAAGTGTCTGCTAATTCTTTGATAATTATTGAAGTTGGTGTTAGATACGTGGGAGTGTGGTTTACTGTTTTTTCTACTTTTGTATATGTTTGAAAATTTCCACAGTATCTTTTTAAACAACAGATATCATTGAAGTTTCCCGTGTAACATTCTCTAAAACAATTCTCCTCCCTTCCTCCCCAGAGTTAACTGCTATTCTGAATTTGGTGTTTTCATTCCCTTCCATAATTTTATAGCTTTACTACACATACATGTCTTAAACAATATATAGAATTGGTTTGTACATTTTTCCGAATTTATGTATTTCACATTTCAACAGTTTTCGAGATTTATTTGTGTTGATACATGGAAAACTGTAGCTCATTCTTTTTTAGGTATTATAAAGTATTCAACAGTATGGCTCTATCTAAATTTATCTCTTATGTTGATATGTATTAAAGTTTTCAATTTTTAGTTACCATAAACAGTGCTGCAATAGACCTTATAAATACCTCCTGGTGCACACGTGTGAGGTCCCCTCTAGGATGCTAAGTGGTGAAATTGTTAGTCTGTGGGTATGCGCATCTTCATCTCTACTAGATCTTGCTAAATATTTAATTATGGGGTGGTGCCAATTTATACTCCTCAGCAGTATATGAGATTTCCCGTTTCTATTCACATCTTTACACACACTTAGCATTTTAAGACTGAAAATTTTGCCAACTTGAAAGATGTGAAATAGAATCCACTGTTTCAGTTTGCAAACCCCTGACAACTAGGGAAGCTGAGCATCTTTTTCATCTGTTTGGCACTCTTTCATTTTTCTCTTTTGCTATTCTTCCCTAGCCTGTGCCCAAGTCAAAGTTTATCTCATCTATTGAGTTTTTAATTTAAACACTATTTTTATTTCCAACATTATATTTTCTTTTTTTAAAAAAATTCTGCTTTGCCTTTGGGCATTCTAAACATTCTTTCTTTTGATGGATGTTGCCCCTCTTGATTAATTTTCTATGTCTCGTATTTTTTCATTTTATCTTTTTCTGTATTTGTATTTTTTGATCCATGTTTAGAACAACTCCTCAATGTTTTCTAGTAGCTCTTTAAATGAATTTGTTGGCAAGAACACACACACACACACACACATACACATGCACACATACATATATATAAATTTTTTTCTTTTCATTAATTCTTTCTTATTCATTGACTGCTTCTTTTCATACTGGCCTGTTTTTGCTTTATAGGTAAAATATTTTCTTAAGTCTCTCAGAGGATACTAATAAGAATTTTTAAAAAGCTTTCTTTTCTTCCTGAATTCTTCCTGTACCTCCCAGGCAACTGGTTGTGGACATTCACCTTCTTGCTGTGAGATGGCCTCAGCTGTCTGGTGGTCCTCAGTCATCCTTTCATATTTACAAATGAAGGACCATGTTGAGCATCTAACCCAAGAGAGAACTCAACACAGACTTGTTAGGACTAGTTTCCCCTCCTGGCTCCTGTCCCCAGTGGGAATTCCGTCTGCCTCCGCCTGTCCCTGAGCTGCTCAGGGGCTCTGCACAAAGAGGCCCCCACCTTCCTGCAGCCGTTCTGACTTGGGTCTCCCTTCTCCCTGGTTTATCAGTTAACATGATTCCATCACCCTTACAGTCCTCCAGAAACATATACAAGTCTCTGCTGTGGTCATACCTCCCCCTTCCCATTCTCAGCACTTGAGAAAGCGTGCTTCATCCTATGCTTCCTAAGCCTGATGGGATTTGGGAAGGGTGGTAGGTGAGGGGTTGCACTCAATCTACCATCTTGAAGCAGAACATCAGTTGATATTTTGAGAAAATCACTTTGGCTGCAGTGTGGAGAGGACTTGGCTGGGGCAGAAATTGGAACTAAGATTCCAGTTAGGTGCACCTGTTTCAAGTGCAAAATAAAGGTGCCAAGTCAGACCTGAGGAAGTGAGAAAAGAAGAAAGAGAGAAGTAGAAGGCTGAGGATACTTTGAAGGCAGGACTGACAGAGGTCTCTTTTCCCTTTGTGCAAATGTTTCTGGACTTGTGTGACATCCTGGGATAAGAGGGTCTCAGATGATGATGAATCTAAGGAAGTAGCATGGTGGATGGAGCACTGGGTTGGGACAAAGGCAGGCCTGAATTTGAATTATATGGGTGATTTGTATAGACTTCTACATAGCCTCAGTGTCCTCATCTATAAAATGGGACTGCTAATACCTACTTGGACTACCTGAAAAGGAGAGTCGTTGCAAAAATACATGCAGATTAGCCCAGAAGTGGAAAGCTGTTCAGGATCAAGCCCATCTCTCCACTCCTCTCTAATGGCCCAAATGACTTCTCTCGCAAAGCATTTCCAGTGCCTTGTGTCTGTTGCAGCTGTTTTATGAACACCAGTTTGAGGAAGGAGCTAGACTGATTACATTAGCTCATTATTATCAGCCCAGTTGGATCAAGCCCATCATAGCAGGTCACTGTGTGCTGCTGACCATTGACTGAGAGGCCTTTCTCAGGTCAAATGACCACCTTCCTGAGGAAGGGACCACTTCCGTGCACAGAGCAGCACAGCCCTGCTTTCCTGGCCAGGGAGAGCTCCATGTGCTAAGATAAAAAGGGACCCAAGGAGGAGTAAGTATCACGACTAACATGCCAACACTGTACCTATTAGGGTTGATGTGACTAGCCAATAAAACATGTTAAAATACATAGGGACTAATAGTGTTAGATGAATCCCACCTCATCAAAAAAAAAAGTACTCACTTGCATTACATAAAAAAAGTGTTCAATAATTGTCAGAATCCCCAGCATTCTGTGTGATGGGGAATCCTAATTAGCAAAAATTAGCCTAATTGTGGAAGTGGAAGTTGGCTCTGAAATTCATCTAGAAATAAAGACTGGAAAAATGAAAGAGCCCAGGAATTGAGGGGGACTACTTTGTTTCCTTGGTTTTGTTTCTTTGTGAGAATCTCTATTGTAGATACGGTGAATTGAATTAATTATGCCTTATACAAGCTTTCGTCTCTTTATTCTTCTTGAAACTCTGAGTCAAAATATGATTTATATTTTCAGGACCATGACTGTTCAATATCTATTTCTAAATCTGGCAGGTTAAAAATGTGTATGAAAACAGAACCTGTAATACTGTCATTTAATTAATAAAGGCATGATTCTCAGTTTTTTCCACCATACGCTTTCTTTTGTTTGGCTTCAACATAAGTGCTATTTTCTGTGCTCCTTTTTAACTTTTAATAAGTTTCCTTTCTGGAGAGTGTGGATAATGTTGTGAAAAAGAAGCTAAAACATATTTTCAAAAGGAAAACAATCCTTAACCAAAAAAATGGTCCAAAAGAAGGGGGAACAAAGTGAGCTTCTGTGACACATGTATATAAATTTCACAATCCTTATGAGTTACTGCTTATTTGACATGAAGAGGGGGAAGAGAAACAGGCCTCACTGCTTTTGACTTTGCAGTTTGTAAGTCAGTTCTTTTGACACTGTTGTATGAACATTTGTACTTTTGTTGGACATTGGATGTGTATAGGAGGGCAAGCACAGCCTGGGCGCCTGAAGCCCTGAGCTGGGCACCGGCACTGCTGTTAACCAGCTGGGGGTGCTGGGGAGGGTGTCTCCCCCTCATCCTTCAATTCATCATCTGAGGAATAAAGAGAAGGTTTGGACTAGGCTAGGGCTTCCCTACAGTGTAGAAGCCTGACACTGCTGATCTGGGACTTGGGGACACTAGACAACATCAAATCACATAGTAAAAACACTAACTCCTTTTTTAACTTTCATTCACTATTTTCTTGCAATATATTGTAGAGAGAGCATCAGTTTGGTGCTGGTATGTCTTTAACATCCTTCTAATCCCTTACCGATTTTCCTTTTTCAACAGAGCTAACTTCAGGCTGAGAGCCTTTGGCAGGCAGCAGTGTCTAGCTAGAATTGAAATATCACCCCAGCCCTCACCACTCCCACCAGTGGCATTTGATTCTAATTATGGCAAGTGCTCCTGCTATTGCATTGATTGTGATACAGTGTTTTCTTTGAAACTAAATCAAATTTTAAGTTTTAAAAGTATGTTTACTGAGCACTATTATTTGTATAGGAGGTAAACAGATACGGCTGAAATGGTCGAGTGATACAATTGAAGGTGGAAAACATTGGTCTAGATGATCACCAAGAGCCCTTACACCACTGGAGCCTAAGCGTTCTCACCTTTCATGCCCTCTGATTGCTGTTTCTATTGGTAATGCAAACACATTTATAGAGAACAGAAAACTCTTTGTCCATCCTCCTATGGGACAATTCACCTGGCTCTGCAGCTCCCAGAATCTTTATATAATAAACATAGGAACAACCTGTAGTGCATGACACTGGACTATAAAAACAAAGTGGGAAAATAGTTCTTTAAGAGTCTGAGGAAGGGTGGGGACTCCTGGTTAAACATGGCAGGTTGAATACCCACATCTATTTCAGCTCTCTCTCAAAACTCAACTAAAAGGAAAATAAAGGAATAAAACAGGTTTAAGCCTATGAGGACAAGGAAAATGGTATGTGAGACCAGAGAAGACCAGAGATGCTAAAAAGCACTGTGGAAGGTGGAAAACTTGGAGATGAGGGATAATTGGAACACAAGTGCCTGCTCGGGGAGGAACCAGTGAAAAGCCAGCAGATTCATTCTTTAGGGCCTTGGAAAAGCTCAAGAATTAGAGATACCATGTTCCTCTGCAGACAGCAGAGGGGCTGCAAGCAGGATGACTGCTGGAAATTCTGTCTAAAGTGGAGTTTCTCAACCTTGGCCCTGAAGACATTTGGGGCAGGAGAATTCTTCATTTGGGGCCTATCTCATATTGTAGAATGTTTAGCAGCATCCCAGGCCTCTAGTCGCTGGATGCCAGGAGCATCCTTTCTCCAGCTGTGACAATCAAAAAGCCTCCAGGTACTGCCACACAGCCCTTCAGGGGGACTGAAATCTCCCCCAGTTGCAAACCACTAATTTAAAGGATCCCTCACCCCTCCCTGAACCCATGCAGACAAATCTCTGCGGCTTTTCCACCCCAAAAGGAACCAGAGGACTATCCTGTGAATACACTGGACCAGAAAAGCTCCAAACTTGGGAACAGGAGGCTTGGAGAAGGGAGAGGTGAGGTGCTGCACTAAAAGCCAGGGGTTAGGGTAGAAGCTCCCTTCTGCCAAGTTTGGTGTCTCCCTCGTGTCAGATTAGTTAGTGATAAAACATAGGGAGCTAAAGGCAGTTATTATTTCCAGGAAAAACAAAAAGATGAACGAGAAACTAAAAGTAATCTTTGTATACTACTTGGTTAACCTATGAGATATATGTACACACATACATTATATATTATATATACGTTATATATAAGCTACACATATACGCATTATCTATCTGCAGTATCTTAACTCAGTATTTATGATATAGAGATTGGATATGACTTTTTTCAAAATTGTGATATAATTAAAATACAAGGATGTGTGGGACGTGGGTGTGGCTGGGAGCGGTGGTGATGGTTGTTAACACCTCATCTTCCATGATCTGATGTCAACAGCAATGTTGTTCTTCAATAAAATAAAAAGAAATCAAAATATATAGCTCACAGAGAAAAAAATGTGACAATGAATATATATATATGTTCACGTATAACTGAAAAGTTGTGCTCTACACTGGAATTTGACACAACATTGTAAATGATTATAAATCAATAAAAAATATTTAAAAAAGTAAAAAAATAGAGCATATGCCTATTATTTAAAAATATAAATGTAAACTCCAGAAAAAAGGCTAAAAGAGTTGAAAGCAGCTGCCTCTTCGGAGCAGAACTTGAATGTGGGGCAGAGTAGGCAGGGTACTGATATTTTTTAGGATAAATCTTTTAGTATTGTTTGTCTTTTTGAACTGCATGCATGTTTACACTGATAAAAATCATTTTTTGTTAAATAAAGGCTAAGGAATGGCAGTTAGGAGACAACGATGAGTGAATAGAGAACAGAGAATATGTATAATAGGAAAAGCATGGTACATTTTGTATCTCGGTGGAACGAAGAACACAGTGGGTATGTCACAACGAACTGAAGACAAATGTAAAAGCCCAGAACGTGCTCTTTCTCAATAAAGGAGAGAATCAGAACTGACATTTGTTTACCATCTACTAAATGGCAGGCAGAGCATTAGGGATTTTATATACATTATTTAATTCTCATGAAAATGAAGCGTGTCCTATTAGTCTCATTTTACAGGTGAGAAAACTGAGAAGAATAATTGGCAACAGGGAGACGTCATGGGGTCTGAGCACGGAGTGAAATGCCCGTGTTGAAATCACGCTTCTGACTTTCATAAGCTGCTGCAGCCTTGCACGCAGACCTCTTCCTGCACTTCTGTGCTCTGGGATGTAAAGCGGGAACAGAGACGAGGATGCGGGTGATTATTTCACCTCACAGGAGCATTGTGAGGAAATCACGAGTGAGCACGTGTAAGGCGTTGACAACAGCGCCGGACACGCCCTGAGTGCTGTGATTACAAAAGGCACTCAGCCCTTCAAGACTGAATAAAAACAGTAAGAGATTTTTTTGAAACTCAGTTTCCTCATCTTTTTTGACCTCTCTGGGCATTTGGAATGACTGATTCTTGCCCAAGGTCACAGAACTGTTAATTAGTGAAGCTAGACTTTGAATTCAAGTCTGTCTTCAAAGCCCAGCCTCTGTACATATATGTAAACTAAAAAAAAATGTGCAGTATACTGTATATATGTACTTACATGCAATAAAATGTCTATGTGCAGTCGAACTACGACAATTCTACCTAACAAAACTGAAAAAGGAAAAACAGTACCTATATATTAATATTATATAATATATAGAATTTATATTACATTTTATTGTTATCGCTCACAATTATCACATGCATAATTAGTAAATATCTATAATATGAACATTTGATGGGATAATAAAATATAAGTGAACCTGGTGACACGTTTAAAAAAAATAAAAAGCTCAGGCTCTTTCTCTGTAACCTGCGGCCTCTCATTAGGTAATGGGGCCAGCAGTGGAAAGGCCAGCAACAAAAGCAGAAATACCAACACGAGAAAACAGAAAGAGGGAAACAAGACAGTTGGCCAGCGAAGGATTAAGCAGTCTGATGTGGAGTCAGACAGAGGGAAGTGCGATCCACTGGGAGAAAAGCAAGATGGCAGCCCAGGGCCGAGAGGGTGGAAGCCCACGTTACTGAGACAGCTAACACCAAGCAAGCCCGCGCCAGGAGGACACTGTGATTGGCAGAAATGAACTGAAGTAGGGACGGTCTCAGGAGAAGCACCCCAGGTAGTCTATGGTGTAGCTTACTTTACCCCTCGGCATGACGACAGAAAGATCCCAGCTGGACTTTCAGAGTTCCCCACCTTAGGAAGTGTGCATTTTCCCTCTGCCTCATGCACTCTACTTTCCTACTATCCACAACTGTAATCAGCTTTCTATTTTGTGATTATCTGTTTGATATCTATCTCCTTAACTAGGCTATAAGGTCTTTGAAGGCAGGGACTATGTCTGTCTCATTCATTTGTACCTAACTTAATGTCTATTATAGACTGAGGGAAGGAATGAAAGGAAAGGGAAAGAACATGCATTGATATTTAACAAATTATACATTAATGCTGTCCCCAAAGACCAGGAGACCATGACAGAAATAATGGAAAGAATAAATTAGCCAGTATTTGGTAAAGGAATCAAGGTGGGCTCAGTGATCGGATGGCCAGCCCGAGCAGACGTGCCGGCCTTCCCCTCTTATCTAGTGCAGTGGTTTTCAGGTTGGGGTTTAAAAAGCACAAACGTGTAGCAAGAGAGAACTGCCACCTTTCATTCTGCCTCAAAATGGGCACCAAAACAAACAATCCCTAAATAACCTATCAACTACTCCCACCATCTTTTTTTGGGTTTTGTTTTAGAAATTAAAAATAACATTTTTAACATAAGAACATGTAGAAAGGAAGTATTTTGGTAAATGGAACATTTCTTTACACAGAGAATCTCTTTTTTAGTGCACACAGGAGGGCTCTGGGAGCTAGAGAGCTGAAAAGACTTGCTCAAAGCGACAGTGAGGTGGTGGCAGAGCTGAGGCCAGCACCTGGCAGTTCCCAGGCCAGCGTCCCCTCTCCCACAATGGCAGTGTCTAAGATGTGCCAAGCAAAATAAGAACAAGCCTTTCTAGTTCAGGGCTCATCGTACGGCAGCAGGTTTGAAAGAAAAAGCCAATCTTGCCTTTGGATGTTGCAGCCAGTTATGACGCAGGCAGAGACGGGGCAAAGCAAATCCTCTCACATGGAAAACCTGCATAAATAAACCAGGTGACAGAAAGTAGCTTCTGAGACAGGAGGGCTACTGTCCATGACCAGTATGTGGTGTTTCCTTCAGCATGTCTTCACTCTGAACACGAAAGAAGGGTCTTTTTTGAAATACAGGACACACAAAATCCGTAGTAATAAAAAGAATTAACCTTTACACACCAAGCCTTTCATTCATCATCTTACTCATTTCCTCTTTATAACACCCCTATGAAAGGGGTGCCACTGTCATTTCCATTTTAGAAAAGAGAAACTATGGCACAGAGAGGTTAAACAACATGTCCTAGGTCACTGAGCTACTAAGAATAGAGCCAGATGGGATTTGAACTCAAGGAGTGTGACTGTAATTCATGATCTTTTCCACAATGTCCTAATGCATTATGGCATGGAGCACTGTCAGACACACATCACTGCCCAGAGAGATGACTGACTTGTGTCAATCCGAAAAAGATTACAAAATCTCTCACCTAATGACAGTAACTGTAATTTCTCTGAAGCACTGAACAGTTTACAAAGAATTTTCCACCTGCATTATTTTATTTAATATTCACTCTAACCCAGGAAGTAGGTGTCATTACCCCCATGAGATGCTGACGGCCAGGTCACCCAGCTGTGACTCAGCTGAGCCAGGATCCAAACTCCATGTGCCTGGCCCCCTAGCCTGAGCTCTGAGTACAGGATATACTTTCTCAGTATTTCTCTCCCTCTGACTTCAAAGGCAAAATCTGGCAGGAGGGATATAAATGCACCATCTCTTGCTAAAATTTTGCAGTTTGGTGGGTATTTTGAAGTATATGACAAACTGAACTTACATAGTAAAAGTCTCCATGTCTAGAAAAGCTCAGATAAATGACAACTTCTTTCTCCCGACAATGTATGATAAACACCATGCTCTGTCTAGGAGGAGGATGCTGATTAATTTTTACATCTGAAAATGTCAACAAAGAATCACTCCATTATATCTGGGTTATTTAAGGCTATCATAGAAATTAATGATACGCTGCTTAAATTTGTAGGCTTCTTTGCAGTTTACAGAGATTTCATGTTCATTATTTCATCAGACTTTCATAAGAAGATGGGCGTGATCGATTTTTATTCTGCCCACTTCACAGAAAAGGATATTGAAATTTAGAGAGGTTAAGGCTTGCTCAGAGTGGCTCACAAAAGACAGAATTGGAGCTTAATCCAAATCACTTGACTCCTGGGTTAAAGCTCCTTCCTCTATCCTAGCTGTAGCATCCCCACTGTACACTCTGAAAATAAAAAGTAGACGCTGAAGAAGATTCCAGGTGCAGCATATATGTGCCCATTCTGGCGCATCCCACGGCCTGACACTTCCAGGAAACCAAGTTTATGGAATCTCCGGCAACCACCCCTGGGGGCTCAATGGTGCCCTCCAGGTTGGAATTTCTACCCTCACTGTGGATAGACTACAGATATATTTGGTGGCACACATGGGAACCTCAGGCTTCTGGGCAGGACCTGCTCTCTGCAAAAACACCCACAGCAAAGAAGCACGTGAGAGGTGGGGAGGTGCTTGAAAATGACTGAAAGAGATATGACGAGGATGAACAGACACAGCTTGGGGAGTGACTCATCTGCAGACATAAATCAAAAGAAACTTAACACTTGAACAAAGAACAGAATCACCCAGAACCACTGCAAACTTGATGAATACAAATACCGATACCCAGCCTAAACCGGGCACTTGGGGCAGTCAGCGTGCAACACCAAGTACACCCCTTCCTGGAGCCCTCGCTGGTCCTTGCCTCCCTCCTGCAAAATCCAGCGGGACGGAAACAAAACGACTAGCTTTTGGTCTGGGAACATCCTCCACCCTATTTAATAATTAAAAAATAAATAAAATTCTGTGGTACCCTCTCTGCTCTTCTGCAGTAGGATATCCTGGGCCTTTGCACAGAGAGTTGACTTGTTTTCCTTCAGACCCAGATGAACATTACTTCCTTGGTTTGGCTTTCTGTGATCTCTCCTCCTAGGCTGAATTTAACGCTCCTGCCTTTGGGTTTTAACTCATCACACTGTATTATAATATTTATGTACTCTGATGTCAACCACCGGACTGGGTTAACCATGGAGGTCAAAGTCCAACAAAGTTCCCTGCCCAAGCTGGGGCCCTGAGAGATTTCAGCTGAATGCATAGGTGAACTAAGTAATACTGAGAAGGAATTAAAGTTAATTTTCAGTTAATTAGAACATGATGAATGGCAAGCAGTGCTTTCTATATAAATGAAGTTTTCCAGAGAAATCTGTGTTTCTTATATAGCTGTAAATAATCTATCTTAATTTTACCTTCCCTTGCTCCTGTTTAACCAGAGAAAATCAGTGAATATCAGGAATCTGTCCTTGCTGTCTGAAAGCAGAGGGGAGTAATCGACTCTAATCAATGAGATTACAGCAGGTTTCAGAACCAACATGTCCTCTCTTCTAGCTCCACTCTCCCTGGGAATGACTCGTTCAATACCTGCCCCCGGTATTCGCCTTTGTAAGCTGTGCCGGACGGGGTGAGTGTGCACTGCTGACTGCTGTATTTCTAAGGTCTAGCATAGAACCTGGCACAATGCAGATTTCAACAGACTTCTGTTTAATGAACACATAAATAAATTAATCAATTGACAGCTTTCTCAGGAAAGGCATCATTAATACCAACTGCAAGGCTACTCTTTATAGCTGAGTATCTATGGGGATCAGCCAAGGAGCTCAGCGCCTTAAAATCCATGTAGGGTAAGGATTAGCGCTTACATTTTACAGATTAGGAAACCAAGGTTCAGAGAGTTAAGTAACTCAGACCCGTGTAACTAATTTTTGACAGGACTATCCATCATTCAAAGCAAGCTCTGGTTGATCCCAAAGCCAGTTCACAGATGAAGGGGAAAAGCAATTCCTGGTGGAGGAAAGAACATGGATAAAGCACAGTGCCCGGTGGGTTCAGGAACTGGCTGGTGACTGGGGTACCCAGAGAGGAAGCCACAGACAGTGAGGCTGGGAGGGGCTCACCTCAGAATCCAGGACTGTATACTATCCTGCAGCTACACTAACTCCAGGATTTACCTTGAAATTTCTGAATAAATTCTAGGTAACAGCTTATTTGCCATGTTTTTTGCTAAATACTGAAGTCAAAAAGGAGAAAATCTTGGCTACTTTAAGGTTCCAGTTTGTTAAGCTGCAAATAATCAAATTTCACTGTGAAAAAAAAAATGTCCTAGCTGGATGCTTACTTACCATTTAAATTCTTTTATTTTGAAATAATTGTATATTTTCAGAACAGTTGAAAAAATAATATAGGGAGCTCCCATATACACTTCACCCAGTTTCATAATATTAACATCTTAAATAGCTACTCTGTGATGATTGAAACTAGGAAATTAACATTGGCACAGTACTTTTAACTAACTCCAGACTTTATTTGGATTTCACCAGCATTTCCTCTCACAGCCTTTTTCTGTTTCAGACTCCAACCCAGGATCCCACGCTGCATTCAGCTGTCATGCCCCTTAGCCTCCCTCAACCTTGTGACAGTGCCTCAAACTTTCCTTGTCTTTCATGACCTTGACTCTTTTAGAGAGCACTGGTCAGTGAGTTTGTAGACTGTCCCTCAGTCTGGGTTTGTTTGATGTGTTATCATGATTAGACTGAGGTCATACACATTTTGCCAAGATCTGCTAAATCTTGCCATATTGGCAAACGCATCATAGTGCATCAGACCAGAGGGTACATGATGTCAAAGTTGACCTTGGTCACTAGGTGAAAATGTTGCCTCAGGATACCACCACTGTAGAGTTGCTCTTTTTCCCTTCAGAATATATAAAAATCCTGGAAGAGATACTTTTAGACTATGCAAATATCCTGTTTCTCCTCAAACTTTTGCCTTCTAATTCTAGCATCCATTGCCTAGAACAATTATTATTATGGTGTTCTAATGTTGATATCATATTTGGCACATTCTTTCTACAGTGATGAACTGGAATTTTTCTGTAAGAAAAAAACTGTCCCTTCTTCCCAATGGATTTATTTATTCAATTATTTATTTATATTAATATAGACTCATGAATATTTATTTTATTTTATGACCTCTAATCCAATACTATCATTATTTTTTGTCATTCAAATTGTTCTGGGCTGGCCATTGAGAGCTTTTTGCCTTTTCAGCATGCCCTCATGCTTCTAACTTTGTGGCACCACAGATACTCCAGGCTCAACCTGTGTTTTCCCTGCCCCAGCCTTGGAATCAACCACTTCTCCAAGAAGCCTAGGCTTTTTTTTTTTAATTGGAGAATGGTATTTAGAAACCAAAATCTGAGCAGTAGGTGCAGTCACTGCTGCTAGAATGACATTTCCTCTAGGTCCTCTCACTGGACAGAGATAATTACTTTGTATCTGTCATTTTGTATACATATTACAAAACGGCGAGTTCATACTGATACCTCTGATTCCAATCCAACACCACTGAGTTCAGACTTTCCCCTTTTCTAAATGGATGCTTCCTTTGGAGACAAATTTCTACCCCTCTCTATATTCAAACACTGTAGCACACAGCACATCATCAGAATTGAGAGATTCTTATATGCTTACTGAGATGAGAAGAAATATCACCTAGGGCAGACAAGAGTGAAAGCATCCTTTTAAATTTTCATTGGCCAGACAATTTTTATGTCACCCATAAATAACACAAAGAGACATCAGCCAGCACCTGTGGAAAGTTTAAAGGCTTGCAAAAGTAAAATATTTAACAACCACTTGAAACTTAAAAGATCTTTTCCTCTGCTTTCTTATACACCCCACCTTCCTATAGCATCTTGTTCAGGAGGGGAGAGAGATTAGGTATCCTTATTTGTTATCAGAGAAGGCCTCTTGCTGGAGGCCAGAAAAAAACAGGACCTGTGTAGATCCTTAGGTTAATGTGGCCTAACATAGCTTCTCAAGATTCAGCTTCCACAGAAGAACTGAAAGACTTTTCTCAAAGCACTTACGGCGGTGCTTCTAGAAGAAGCCAGCCTGTCTGGAAATCGTAAGAGACACAAAAAAGAAAGAATATGAATGAAAACTAAAGTTTTTTAAAAAAATATAATACATGAGAAAAAAGAGGACACCAATAGAATAAATGCCTCATTATAGCACAATTTCAGCAGAACTATGCATTAAATAAGAACCTATTACCTCCCAGTCTTACTGGGAATATAGAGAAACAGAATACTACTTGTATCACAAAGTTGAATATATAGATTTCAAGGGGAGTTATTTCTACATTTAAAATATGACCAAGTGACACATTCATTTAAACCAATTTTCACTGAATCACTTAATGTGTGTCATATTCCATGATGGTAACTAGAATTTAATGAATTTATGATTAGAGGTTTGCCACAAACATCATAAAAGTGGATCAACTAAATGACCTTCATGCTTTACTTCCAAGAGCTCCTGATTCTTCTGAGACAGTGTGGTCCAGTGAAATGAACAGGCACTTTAGGATATAACACCAACCCTGCTGTCACAGCTCCAGCTCAGGCAAATCATGTGAGTTTTACTTCGAATTAAATTTTGTTCATTTTGAAGAAGAAATGATAATTATCCTTCAAGTCTGTTAAGAGAATTACATGAGATGAAGTAGGTATACTCTCAGTATAAAGATGAGTAGTTCTCAACCTAGCTGCCATAGTGGAGGGGACATTCAGTCTGTCTGCATTCTCAGTTTAATTGCCTGTAAAATGAGGAAACTAAGTTTGATTTGTGTTTTCAAGCTTTTTTTAGCTGGAGAGCTCTTTCAAATCCAAATAATATCTTACACAGCTCTTCTCAATAAAAAAAAAAAAAAGGATCACAGTAGAATGACGGGGGTGGATGGCTTGAAAGCTCTTCCACTGACACCCCCACTTGCCACACTCCTCCACATGGCTCTTCTGAGCATAGTCTGAGAAATCAGGAAATAGATGGTCCCTAAGCCTTATCGAGCTCCAAAGATTCCAGCATTCCCAGTGTTCATCCCAGGTCTTAGCCCTCCGGGGGACAGAGGATGAATGGTCAGACCTGGTGTGAGCAATGGTGTTCAGTACACAACTAAGTGCAAGTTGTGGAGGGCCAAGCTGCAGGTCCCATTAGGGCTGGATAATGAAAACAATGAAGGTTGGATTGTTGTTCAGAAGCTTCCAAGAAAATGTAGACTACACAAATTATTTTTTTTTTTTGAATGGATATGATTTTGAAGGGTAGGTAGAATGGATATTATCTGGGGGTGGGAAGAAACGAAGTAAGTCAAGCCCTGGAAGTGGGAATGAATACAGTGAGACTTGGACGAGGGAGAGTACACAGCCCTACTCAGCAATTTGTTTTTTTGGCTGCAGATGTCATATTTTTTTTAATACATCTGGAATTTACTTTTGAATATCTTATAAAATATGTATTCTACTTTTTCCACTACAGGTTTACCTGGTTCTCTCAATGCCATTTATTCAATAATCAAATTTTTGCCATTACTATGAAATTTGTCTTTTATCTTATTCTAAATTCCTTATATATGTGGGTTGGTTTCTTGACTATTTCACTGATTTATTTGGGTATCCTTTGCTTAAACACTACATTATTTTAATAGGTTTTGATACTTAATAGAGCATTAGTCATAATTTTTAAAGTTCTCTTGATCATTCTTTCAGATTCTTCCAAGCAGACTTTAGAATTAATTTGTTAAACAAAAAAATTGGCATTTTTTGTATTCATGGATACATTTCTAGACTTCCTATTCTTATTTTTTAAATTTTTTTATTGAGTTATAGTCATTTTACAATGTTGTGTCAAATTCCAGTGCAGAGCACAATTTTTCAGTCATACATGAACATACTTATATTCATTGTCACATTTTTTTTCGCTGTGAGCTACCACAAGATCTTGTATATATTTCCCTGTGCTACACAGTACAATCTTGTTTATTTATTCCACATTTTGAAATCCCAGTCTGTCCCTTCCCAACCCCCGCCGCCTTAGCAACCACAAGTTTGTATTCTATGTCTATGAGTCTGTTTCTGTTTTGTATTTATATTCTTTTTTTTTTTTTTTTTAGATTTCACATATGAGTGATCTCATATGGTATTTTTCTTTCTGGCTTACTTCATTTAGAATGACATTCTCCAGGAACATACATGTTGCTGCAAATGGCGTTATGTTGTCAGTTTTTATGGCTGAGTAGTATTCCATTGTATAAATATACCACCTCTTCTTTATCCAGTCATCTGTTGATGGACATTTAGGCTGTTTCCATGACTTGGCTATTGTAAATAGTGCTGCTGTGAACACTGGGGTGCAGGTGTCTTTCTGAAGTAGGGTTCCTTCTGGATATATGCCCAGGAGTGGGATTCCTGGGTCATATGGTAAGTCTATTCCTAGTCTTTTGAGGAATCTCCATACTGTTTTCCACAATGGCTGCACCAAACTTGAGTCGCACCAGCAGTGTAGGAGGGTTCCCTTTTCTCCACAGCCTCTCCAGCATTTGTCACTTGTGGACTTTTGAATGATGGCCTTTCTGACTACCTCATTGTAGTTTTGATTTGCATTTCTCTGATAATGAGTGATATTGAGCATTTTTTTCATGTGCCTTTTGATCATTTGTATGTCTTCCTTGGAAAATTGCTTGTTTAGGTCTTCTGCCCATTTTTGGATTGGGTTGTTTGTTTTTTTCTTATTAAGTTGTATGAGCTGCTTATATATTCTGGAGATCAAGCCTTCGTCGGTTTCATTTGCAGAAATTTTCTCCCATTCTGTAGGTTGTCGTTTTGTTTTATTTATGGTTTCCTTTGCTGTGCATAAGCTTGTAAGTTTAATTAGGTACCATTTGTTTATTCTTGCTTTTATATCTATTGCTTGGGTAGACTGCCCTAGGAGAACATTTTTGAGATGTATGTCAAATAATGTTTTGCCTATATTTTCTTCTAGGAGGTTTATTGCATCTTGTCTTATGTTTAAGTCTTTGATACATTTTGAGTTTATTTTTTTATATGGTGTAAGGGAGCCTACTCAGCAATTTTATGTTCAACTGGGCCACAATTCCTTCCAGCTGTTCTGCCTTAGGAGGCCTTGAATCAACTTCCCTCTCAGGCAGATACTCTCCTCAGGACTCAGTCCTTTTTTCCTTCATGGCAGTGCCATCACTGGACTTGTCTTTATTGTACAATTGTAACTATACAGAGGCACATATTAGGAAGCTTGGGACTTAAAACTGGCTAGGTTGGATGTGGCCACGATAAGAAGATGTTATGTTTTGAAATACGCTCTCCTCCCACCAAGAAGAAAGATATGTTGAAGTTCTAACTTCTGGCACCAAAAATATGACCTGATCTGGAAAGAGAGTCATTGCAGATGTAATTAGTTAAGATGAGGTCCTACTGGAGAAGGGTATGCCCTAATCCAACGTGATCGGTGTCCTTATAAGAAGATTACCAGAGACACACAGGGAGAGCATCATGGGACGACAAAGGCAGAAATTGAAATTATGCATCTTTGAGCCAAGGAATGCCAAAGATTGCTGGCAAAGCCCCAAAAGGAAGGGTCAAGGAAAGATTCAGATGGAGCATGGCCCCATCGACACCTTGATTTTGGACTTGTAGCCTCCAGAACCGTGAGACAATACATTTCTATTGTTTTAAACCAGCCAGTTTATAGTACTTCGTTATGGTAGGCCTGGGAAATGAATACAGAAGGCGATGGTTAAAGGGATTTTGACTGGGATTGAAAAAGGGGCAGCGAAGGGAGAGCAGGCCAGCCTGGGCGTAACAAGGTGAGAGCAAGTTTCCGAAGGTCAGCGATCAGGACGTGTAAGACAGGAGGAGGCTGCAGTGAAGAACTTGAGAGGTCAGGTGCCGAGAAACTTGGTAACCATGGAGGCAGCATGAATGAAGTGAAGGCAGAAAAGCAGAAAAACTGTCAGGACACTGTATCAGACTGGATAAGGATGGGAAAGAGGAGGAATAACTCAAAAAGACTTAGTTTCTTGCTTGGACAATCTCCTAGCTGTGTAACCTGGGGTAAACTTTTAGTCTCTGCTTCTCTTGACCTGCCCATCAGTGGAGCCCAAGATGATGAGTTTGGTGACTGAGAAACTGAGAACGTGAGAGTGCTGTAGATGAACGCTAGGCCCAAGATTCTGATCCAACTTTGACTTGATTCTCCTTACCCTGAAGCTTGGTTGGATAATATGATTTAATAGAAATAATAATAATCATAATAGTTGAAGACCTAGAGCTAAACTCTTCATTTCATGCTTTGTTTTTGCCAGCAGTTTTTGTATTCCGATTTGGTATGATAATGCATCCCTTTCATCTTCTGTTGAAAAGTGGGCACATGCTGTATCCTGTATTCTGCCCAAAGAGATATCCTCCCCTTTCTTCCCCCTGTACCCTCTTGATAGTTTAATTTTGCAAAACTTTTTCTCAGTCCCCAGCACACTTCCTGCCGTGATCCCAATTATACACTCTTCACTGTCTATGTAGCCAACGGGAATGCAAAATGGGACCCTTTCCTGCATTAAACACTGAAAAAAATAAAATGACCTAAAAATCCTTTTTTAAAAAAAAATGCATTCAATATTTCCATCTCTTTAGAGGCTTGATAAGTGTTTTTTTCTTTTGTAAGATAGAGGAGGTGGAAAAGAGAGGGATGGGAGAAGGGGATGAACTCATGAAAATTTAGAAAGCTCGTGTAGATTTCCTCATGTAAAAGCAATTGCCCTGACACCCTGGTCAGCGTATTGTCAAACAAGACTCAAGATTTCCAGCTACTTATACAACTTTTTTTTTTTTTAAACAAGCCCATATCCATAAAAGTCCCACAATAAGGGAGACATTTATCAGTGACAGTGCTGTTTTTCAAGCATCTTTATGGAGCCTTAAGAAAGCAAACTTTAATGTATGTATCAATGAAAACTGTTTACAAGGCAGAAGATTGCACCCGGCATGAGCTTTCTGACACATTTATCACTTCATTCCAAAGCTGGGTGGGAAGGGGCGACCTTCCCCTGACAGCTGATGCCTGGCAAAAGGGATGAAGAAAGTGTCAGAAATTTTATGAATCTTCTGCAGGCAATTGTAATAGTGAAAATGATCATGATTCTTTTCTCCAGCCCCATTCATAAATCTCCGTCAGCACTTAAAGATAACACTGACAATCTATTGTAGTCTTTCAACATAAGGTACCATTGTGGCAGCTTAACCTGGAGCCCAGAAGTGGTACCTGAAATTGGAAGCCTTCCCGGTACAGTATGTACTGATAAGATGCTGAAAAGAGAGAGTAATGGGAAAAAGAAGCAGGAAGGGAGTTAGGGGGTGGGGGTGGGAAAAGGGAAGGCTCATAGCCCTAGCTGGGTGATAGTGAACAAATCGCTTAACACTTCTGTGATCTACCTGTCTCTGTCCAATAAAAATAATAATATTTGCTTTTCCTAACTTACAGGAGACACATAAAGAGAAAAACAAGATAACGGATGTAAAACCACTTTGAAAAGTCAAAAGCACCATGCAAATATAAGGTATTACTATTCATACTATACTGCTTTTATGGTAAGAAAATGCTCAAAAAAGAGAAGGATCCAACTAATTATCAGTGAACGCGTAGCTTGGAAAAGGTAATATGTGGTGACAGGAGGATGAGAAGAGATGCTCGCACTTGCACTTGCAAAGCTAAAATGCAACGTGAGCTCAGAAATCCACATTACTAAGCTCAATATATATGTACTCAAAAAATATTTATTGATGAGTGATTACTTTTAGTATATCGTATAATACTTATGTGTTTCTGTGTCTCCCTCACTACGGTAGTTCCTTAAGACAGGAATTACAGTTGCTTAATTTATTGCTATTTCCCAGTACCAAACACGGCATCTGTTACAAAGCTGGCATTCAGTAAATACGTACTGAATAAGTGAAAGAACAAATCAATTAAAGAATAAAACAATGGCAAATATCTCCATAATTACAGTGAGTCAGATGAACTAACTGGCTACTTAAAAATGGGATTATTGGAATCAAGATGATATGGTAATCAAGATAATAGAATATTGATAAACAGATAAGGAGATAGATTAATGAAGTAGGATATAGAGGGTAGAAACAAACTCACACTTATGTCGTTAAATAACACTACTCACAAGGGACCAAAGCAATTCAATGAGAAAAGAAAGTATTTTCAAAAGGATGCTAAAACCATTGGGTATTCATAGAAAAAAATGAGCCTCGATTCCTACCTCACACGATACACAAAAATTAATTGACAATGGGTCATAAATTGAAACAGAGTTAAAACTATAAAACTTCTAGAAGTAAACATAGGAGACTATCTTCGTGACCTTGGGGCTAGGCAAAGATTTCACTGAGAGATCACAGAGGAACACTAACCACAAAGGGAAAGTAAAAAGATCAAGTAGACTGTATCAAAATTTAAAACGTCAGCTCATCCAAAGACATGATAAAGAAAACAAACCAATAAGCCTCAGACTGGAAGGAAACATTCACAACACATATATCTGATCCTTCTTTAGATACTGTCCTCTGTCAGTTCTTTCCTCCACTTGAAAGAATGTTTGTTGCCTACTCCTCACGCTGTCCTGCAACGCTCTGCATTGTAGTTTATGCCTCCATCCTGATGTCACCCTTTCCAGGGTCACCTTGTAAAATCCACAGAACAACTTTCTGTCCTTGTTTCAGGTGTCTTCTCTCTTGCACTTGTGAGGAGTGACTACTCCCTCTTGGGCTTATTATCCACATCACCCCTCCCTCCCTCCTTCCTAGTTTTCCTCCTCGTCTGCCTTCTCAGGCTTATTTGAGCTCTTCTTGCTTCTTTGGGGCTGTATCCTTGAATTTCCACTCCCATCTCCTGGTGGTCTCATCCTAAACCATGATTAAAATTCCACATATAGGTGGATAACTCCCAAATCAACATTTCTGGGGAGACCTCTCTCATGAGCTCCAGGCGGATATACTCAACTAGACGTCCTATGATGTTTTCACATGGGTCTCAGATTCAGCATGTTCACCACCAAATGTAACAATCCACTCCACTCCCTCAAATCTGCCACTCTCACTATCTTCAACTTTACTAAAAGAGAACACCACCACCAGGTCATCTTCAAATCCAATCATTCCCAAAGCCCACAGATTTTTTTATCCATAGGTTTTTCTTAGTCCTGTTCCATCCCTTTCCACTATTACTGCTTTAGTCTAGCCTCTTGCCACACCTTTTTTTGTATTATTATTACAAGAGCTTCCTAATTTTTCTCCTTGCTTAGAGTTTGAGCCTTCTTCACTTACACCCTATACACAGCTTGCTGTAAGAGTGATGTTTCCCAAACAGAAATCTCATATCACTACCCTGCTCAGAATTTTCCAATGGTTTCCTACTACTTTCAGGACAAAATTCAAACTCTTATGCTTGATGCACAATGTTTTTCTTACTTCTCTGGCTCCACTGCACCACACACCCTCTTAAGTTGTGGCTCTCTTGACAGTTCTCTGAGTAGAACAACCATTTATCTATTCACTTGCTCATTCTTTTATGAAATTACTGTGGAATATTCATCATGTCCAAGGACCTGTGATGTTTCATTTCCCTTTATCTTATGTACATTATCTTGGGTATATTACATATATTATAACCCCTGCCTTTAATGTATTTTGCTCTTTTTTGTACATGACTAACTTCCAAACATCTCTAGAGACTTAGTTCAAGATCATCTTCTTTTCAAAGGCTTCCTGACCCCCAAGTCTTCTTTTGATCTTCCTCAAAACCCCCTCCCACAGCACACTGAGCTTCGTTCCCACATAGCCCTTGCCACAGCATTGCAATCCTCTCCCTCTTTGCTTGTCTGCCTGCTCAGCTAAATGAAAACTCCTTGGAGGCAGTGCTTAGCATTTTTAACCTACTGGAACAGAATGGGTTTGCCACAGATGTTTGCTGAATGAGGTCAACCTCAGTTTGCATCCCTAGTCTCACTTATCAGCACAAGCATCTTAGGAAAATTAGCTAATCTGGGCAACCATCTTGCTGATTACAATACTTTCTCACATGATCACATTTTTAGGGGACTAAGTGATATGAAGGCTGTAAAACTCAAGAACTGCCCTGGCCTCCTGTAGATGGCTTGCAAATGTTGGTTTCAGGTGTTAAACCATCACTCCCAATGGTGTAAGCCAATCCCAGCCTCCAGAAGAAGAGATCATGAAAGGTAATCGATTGCAGAAAGAGGCTGTATTCCTACAATGGGCCCCTCCCATGTGGGAGAAAAGTCTGGAGACATTTGGAAAATCATGGCCACACAGGTAACTGCATATACCATATTAGATCAAGTACAACCAGACAGTCAGATTAGACATGATATGATTTAACATGAATACTTGAAATAATTCCTGTAAATCACCTCAATAGGAAGTTTGTTTTCTTCCAGAAACGTTTATTCCTTCACTAAATAAACATCTGCTATGTGTGAAGTCCTATGCAACATGTGATAAATGACCCAGGAATGAACCAGACATGGGTACTGGTTTGGTAGGACAAACACAGCAAGTTTGATCACAGAACTCTGGTCCAACTCCTGGCTTTATCGTTTACTAGCTACCTGATTCGGGGCAAATCTCGTTTCTGAAACTCAATTTCCTCAGTTGTAAAATGGAGATGATCTTAATAAGTGCCTTCCTTAATTTGAATGACAAGTGAGATAATGTAAGAGAGAATCTCATTATAAACGAAGTGTTAGAGAAATATAACAATTACTGTTTATGCCCTCCTCCTAAGAAGTTTAGTCTAGTCAGGAAGACAAGATATATGACAAAATACAGAATATTGGCCACTGGGTGATGGAGTTTGGAGGAGCCGACACACACAAGTGCCCTTTCTTAAAGCTGACTCTGCGCACTTGGCTAAGGCACTTGGTTTTTTGCGCCCTGCCTTGCGTTTCCCTTTGTTCCGTCCCCCTTCCCTCTTTCCTGCCTCACTTTCACGTTTTTGCCTTTGCTCTTGCTGTCCTGCTGAAGAAACAAACAGACCTCCAGGCCATGTGGCCTTTCCACCAGGTCCGACTTTTCCAGCCTTACCAATCACACATCCTTCTGGCTCTGACTTTTGATATCAGCCACTCAAGGTACTGCCTGCAGCTGTGGCCAGGAGAGAGCGTGTGGGGGCTTCGCACTGACAGAGGTTCTTGGTTACAGAAATCTAAGCCTATCTGTGTCTGTGACCATCTATTTACTCCATTACATTTTCATCTGTCCTAACACACCTGGGAAAAGTATGAACCAGAAACTATCATGCTTAATTCAGCTGTCTTTGGATGTGATAGGGTTCGTGGATATAATAAATAGAATTTTTTAAAGCCTGGAGTGCTTGATTAATGAAATGAAGCTTCTTTCTTCCATATCTCATTTACCATCTAATTTACAATGTTCCATTTTTTTTGCTTAATATTTTATTAAGAGATAATATTTTATTATAAAGGATTGGGTTTTTTTCCAATTAGTAGGTGCTTATAATAGATTTTCTGAATACTTTAAGGTAATTTTGGGTCCTAGGGCCATACTGTTTTTCCCATGGTAATATAGCTCTGAAATGACAATTAAAGTAAATAGGGACGTAGGGTTTGGTTTACTTGAAATTTTTGATAGGCACAGCTATTTCAGAAATCAAGGTAACCCTGCATTTAAACTAAATAGAACCATATAAATATATTAACCTTAAGTTTAGGTTAAAGCCCCTTTGTATTTACAAATTGGAAGCCAAATGTCTCAATAGAGAGATATCACCTGAATTTATCATCCTCCCTCACTTCGGTCTGTGGCGTGGACTCAGTCTAAGGGAGAAGCCCTGCACCACCTGTGCAGTCCTCCAGGCCCCAGCACGTATCCTGGATGCTAACACGGAGACAAAGGAAAACTCCAAACAGACAGCATTCTCGGCCTGCCCAGCTATGACCAGAGAAGTTCTACTTTTATTTTATTTTAACATATTGAGGTTCTACACATCATTTGAAGTAAGAGTTGTGTTGTCATAGAGAACAGACTGACCTAGGTTAACCATGTGATTCATATCAGGAAATTATTAGGAACTAAATATCTTGAAAAATTCTGCTTCAAAACACAGGATAAAATCTAACAAAAACATTGAAAGGTTTGGCCGAGTGCACAACAAAGTAAGAGAAACCCTCAGGGGCCCCAGACGAAGAGGAAATGGGAACCAAGGGTAACAGACTCGTCTTGAAGCTTCAGCTGATTTCAGGGACTGTGCTGGTCCCTGTGACTCAGTGTGATTTAATGGCTGCACATGAGGACATGAGACAAACCCTGGGGCTGCGCAAGACACAGAGTTGAAATAAGAACTTCTATACAGAGTCAAACACCTTAATGGAGTTTAACTTCAGTGAAAGGGTGGGTAGAAAACATTAGCCTGCTGGCAAGAGGAGGAACTTGTTAAGCTCTTGTGAAGAAAAAAGTCTCTCTTGAGAATCTGTGAACACCGGTCTGTGTTTACATGGCTTTGGAGTTTATTTCTGTACTTATATAGGTATCTAGGATGCCTCAGCCCAAAATACTAATTTACCATGATCATGGAAAGAGTGCCTGGAAGAAACGAAAGCAAATCATTCCTGCAAAGAATCACCCTCAAAGTGGACTTTGTAGAATTCATACAGGTATAACTGAAATGAACAAGAGTTAAGAAGCCGAACATGGCAAAACTCTGAGAAACAAACCAAAATGATTAAGATTTGACAAAACTACAAATAAAATATTTAGGCTTCTGCGGATTTCAGGCAGGAATTGCAAGAAAAAGAATATACAATTGGCACGCAAAGAAATAAAAGACGAAATTGAGAAAATGATCAAGGAGCAATATATTAAGAAAAAATACAAGCACATTATGGAAAAACCAAACAAATTGATGTCTAGGAATAAAAAAATCACATAATTATTAAAATTAAAAATCAGTGGATGGATGTATGGACTGAATAACAGAATGGGTAGAGTTAAAGAGAGAATTAGTGAACTGCAAAATAGCTTTAAGGAAACTGCTTATTGCATACTGAAGCAATTACTTACTATTTAGAGGAAAAGATGAAAATGTAATAGAATATGGAAACTTGAAAGATAAAGTCTATAAAACATCTAATCAAAATTCCAGAAGGAAAAAAACCACAGAAAGTGGGATAGTAATATTTGAAGGCTAATGAAAAAATTTTCAGAACTGATAAAAATCACAAGTTCTCAGACTGAAGAATCACAACAAATCTGAAACAGAAAAGTAATCGCTACCTGTAAATAAAATTATAGGATAAAAGAGATAAATTAAATCATCAAAGACACTTTTTTAAAAAAGATTACCTCCAAAAAAAAAAAAATTGGACTCACAACAGATTCTTTACAGCAACACAAAAATCAAATACAGTGAAATAATATTTTCAAAATTCTGAGGAAAAATCACCATCTACACATATATACCCAGGAAAATGATCTTTCCAAAATGAAAATGAAACAAACATTTTTAGGCAAACAAAGTTGGAGTTTACCAACAACAGATGGACACTTGAGGAATATCTAAAGCATGTATTTTAAGAAAAAGAAACATGATTCTAGAAGGGAAATATATATCAAAAAAGGAGTGAAGAAAAAAAGATTGCTTCCAGACTAGAAATGCTGTGATTCTGTGAAATTTGTCTGTACCTAAGCAGAAGAGACTATTTTAGGGGTGACAGAGAAGCGTGAAAGGGAAAAGAAAATTTCTGCTCTCATAGGTTTAGCAGCAATATTTCACTAGAGGAGGCTGGCCACAAATCTCATCTACAGAATTCAACGGGCCAAAAATGAAGAGAAAGTGGGATTCACAGGTAGCAACCTTCCCCAGGTGCAACCACTATGCTCCAGTAGATACCCCTGTCTCATGATGTGTATGAATATTAATTATATATGATATTCTTACTGTTTCCTCATTTCTTTCCTTCTGTGCATTCTCCTCCTTTAAAATTAGGGTGCACACCAAAGAGATGTCATATCTCTATATAATTTCCACCCAGGGGGCCGGGGGCCACCTTCAGTATCATCAGAAACTGTAAATCTGCAAGCAGCCTGCTGCAGTGCTGAAGGCTGGGGAGAAGTTGTCGAGAGAGCACTGCAGGGCTTTGCACTGAAAGACACCACTGTCTACACCTCTTAACCAGCTTTAACTGAGCCAGCTAGTAATAAAAAAAAAAATCCCCTTTAAAAGATGGAAATAAAGTGTTATAAATATAAACTCATTATTACGTAAAGTATCAACTCAAGTTTGTACACGCTTTATTAGAAATTATACAAAGTATGGTCAAGGGTAAAGTTCCAGTCAATCGCAATATTGCCCAGTTAGCCCTGCTTCCCTCCAGTTCCGAAGCAAATTCTGAAAGTGGGAGATAGGATATTTTGAAACAGGTTCAGACCCACCAGCCCGTAGGTTCTGGAAGTAGCTTTAGTACAATTGGCTGGATACCCATGTATAGGAGTGGATGTACCTACTACAGCTCTACTCCCCATGTCCCACCCACTCCCACTTTCCAAACTACCCCTGCCTGGCGGGGGAGATATGCTAGTAGCATGGCTGAGGAGCAGCCCGGGGCATTCACTGGGCCATCACCGTTTACTAGGGGCATCACCACTCCCCATTCTGCTGTCCTCTCTTCACTGCAGCTGGTGAATAAGCAGACTCTTCTTTTCTCATGCATCCCCAAGCATCGTGGTCCTTCCTGTAGTTTCTAACAATAAACCAGGCCAGTCACTGTTAAGATCCAAGATGTGTATGTAAGCTTTAGGGAGTTCCCTTAGACTTTAAACTCAGATCATGTGCTCTTGAGAGCTCTGCATTAGACTTCTTAGATGCTCCTGCAAGCTAAAAGCAAAGCAGTCCTTTGTTTCCCGTTTGCTTACTGTTGTGATGTATTTTTCTCTTGAGAGGCAGTAATAGTTGCTAACACTAAGTGAGTGCTTAATACTTATTAGGGACAGGTCTAAGTGTTCAATGTGTACTAATGTTATTATTAAAATAGTTCTATGCAGTAGTACAAAGGCGCTCTCCTTTTTGCAGATTAAGAAATTAAGGACGAGGGATTAATTGCTTTGTTCAAGGTCACAGAGGTAGTTAACAGTGAACCTAGCATTTGAACCCAGGCAGTGTGCTCACACCCATGACACCACTCTCTTCTGCTGGAGTCAACAGTGTGGATGTAGAACAAGACTGCCATTCTTGGTACATGACGCTAAGTCCAGTAAATAATGCCACAATTTCACTCCAACAGTATTTAAGGAGGGGCCCAGACACCCTGCTTGCCCACTGAATGCTGCCTTTCCCAGAGCCCGCTGTGTGCTCATTATGTGTCAGCGGCCTCTGCCTCTGCTTCCCCTGTTCCCTGATGTCCAGCAGCCCCTACTTCTCGCTTAGTAGTCCATTAATCAGAGCAAGCTGGGAGCACTGCGACCTTCTTTCTGAAATTTTCTCAGAGCCATTCACTTTGTTCTCATCACCTCTCCTGCCTCCTGCTCTGTTCCTTTGGTTCCTCAGCCTTGAACCACTTTGTCTAGTCTCTCATTTCCAGTTCTGAATTCCCCACAAGCCCTTGGATATGAATTTTGAACTCTGGTTTCTTACTTGTCCCTTGACCCTTTCTAAGACTGGAGCTTACACTCATCATCTGACTCACCCTCTCCAGACTGCTTTGGGTGAAGACTCACAGAGCCCACTGTGAATCCTGAGCTCTGAGTTCTCAGTGCTGGAACGGCTGACTGACAGGTGTCTTATCCACACAGAAAAGGCAAACCAGATCTCCAAAAAAATGCAACCTCTGAGGCTGGAACTTTGCTGAGTTCTGGCCAATATAACCTGGTGCCATCTCCCATACTTGCAGCCACGGGCTGACACCATCCCTCCCGTGGATCAGTCACCTAGAGCCATCATTCTCCTACTTCATGTGACTCAGAGACTTACCCGTCTCTGTCCCTCTGTCTCACTCCTGTATTGGATTTCCTTTGATTCCGGCCTCAATCTAGGTCAGAAAGTCTGCTGATTGCTCTTCTCAGAGTCATCCCTGAAGTTATACAAGTTCCTCTGGACTTGATCTTATCACAAATTCCTTCCACAACTTATCTATGCCACTGAGACCCAATGGGGCTTGCTCCTGAGCCCACCTGACTTCAGCCAATGCCTAAGCATGGCTCAGTGGAAAACTACACTGAGGCTTACTAGACCACAGTGGGGGAATTCTTAGATTCTCAACAGCTACTATTGCACGCTTTATGTTTTCAGCTCTCAGAAGACTGGGTTCATGATGGTTTATTCCTCTTTACAGTGCTTAGGACGGTGTTAAGAATCACGTGGCAAGTAAACAAACAGCATTTTTGAAGGGTGGGCCTGTTGGTCAGGACTCTCTTTGCCCCAAGCAGCTAGAAACAACCCACACAGCTAGCAAGTCCAGAGGCAGGACTGGTCTTGAAGGCTCCCAGGACTTCAGACAGTGCAACCTGGCTTCTCTCAGTCTCTCTGCCTCTGTTTGTACTGGGTTTTGGCTCCATTGGTTTTTGCTGACCACAGACTTTCCACATTGACAAGAAGAGGGGAGCATGGCTACTAACCAAGTCAGGTTTATGGCATCCCAGCTTGGGAAGCTCAGGAGAAAAGGAGGATTTATCTTATTTCATCTCTACATGAGATCTTCAGAAAGACCCTGCCCATCAGGGCATGAGATCATTCCTAAACCAATCACAATGGCCAAGGGTGCTCGGTATTAAGATCAGCCAGGCAAGGCTCCTATATTTACCTATGAACAAAGGAATATGTTATATATAATTAGCAGCCCCTTCAGAACCTAACAAACTGGGGAATCTAAAGGAGCTGGACCTCTAGGTCCATATTTGCACTTGGATAGACTTGAGTGATACTTAAAACTGTCATGTTCTCTTTTTCCTCTTCCAATTGCTTTAAACCAAAATGTCCAGACAGAGCGTTTCCTCCCTTGTTGCCTTAGCTCCTCGTTGTTGGCTGTAGCTTTGTGGTTCTGCTAAGGAGAAATCTAGCTGTTTCTTTCTTCTGCAGTTACCCTTTTAGCAACTGATGCTAGAGGAAATATTTATTTTCCTTAAAAAATGTCATCTGTTGCCAAACATGTAGCTGTTTCTTTTGATGTTAATTTCTGTTTCCTCTTGATCTCTAGATGTGACATCTTTCCTCCTTTCACTCCCCTTTATCTCTTACACTGGCAAATTTCTTAGGAGTTCACATGAACACTCTCTTACCAGGCTCCTGGTGAGTGCGTGGGGATAAAGAAGGGGGATATATGTGATCTGAAGCCCCAGCAACTCCTGGGGCTGAGAAAACCAAGGCCCCAGGGTCAATCATTTGGCAAGTGCCACCATATCTACCCCAAAGGCCTAGTCTATCTTCATTGACCCAAGTGAGCAGTCAGATGAAAAGGACTTTGAGAACAGCCCTTGAGTTTAGTTTCCAAACAGGCCTAACCTTAGCCTGGGCTGAACTAGGAAGCAAACAATGTTTATCTTCAGTGCCATGGAGGATACAGTGCTTACAGTGTAGTCACGTTAGGTTCCACATCACAGACGTTTCACATTACAAAGGCATTCTGTGCAATACATTCTAGAGTTAACATAAAATAGGTTACATCCCACCTCTGTTACTTACTGGCTATGAATTTAAACTCGTTCCTGGTAATGTGGTTAGACATTCATTTATTCAACAAACACTTACTGAGTACCTAGTATGTGCCAGATCCTGTTTTAGGTGGTAGAGAATCAGCAATGAATCAAAAATCCCTGCCCTCCAGGTGTTCATTCCCTGGCAGGAAGAGAGAAAATACATTAATTAATTACTTACATAGCATGTTAGAAAGTGATACAAAAAGAATGGTGGATAAAAATCAAGGATGGTGAATGAGAAGAGTAGACTAGGTGACAGGTTGCAATTTTAAGTAGGATAGATTAGCTTAAGCCTCATTGAGAAGACATTTAAGAAAATACTTGAAAGATGTCAGGGAATAAGCCATGTGGGTATATGAGAGAAAAGTATTTGGCTAGAAACCAAGATCTGGGCACTGGCTATCTTTATTCCTACTGGTGCGTAGTTGCTTCTGGACCCTCTCAGTAAACAGAGCTGGGTATCACATGTCAGTATCTGTAATATACAGATGTGTATATGATACACATTACCTGTGCTATATATAAATATTTCTCATTCTCTTCCTTTCATCTGCCCACCCCTTTATCTACATATCTGCCTTAATATTCAGCACGTCATACTGATATCTCCAGTTCCAATCCAGAGGCACAGGACATATTCTTGTCTTTTCCTTCCCCTGACTGTTTCTTCCTCCCCAGCAGTGACAAACCTGACTTCCTTTATCCTCAATATACTTGCTCATTTGTGTAAGCCTGGTATACACAGAAGGTAGTGAAAAGAAAGCCCTACTAATTTGAGTTTAATATTGGTTTAGTTTTTCCCTTAATCTAAAGTTTATATATATTCACATGCATAAATCTAAATGACACAATTTGATGAGATTTGGCAAAATGACACACCTGTGTAAACCACACCCCTGTCAAGACATGAGGCATTGCTGTCACCCAAGAAAGTTCCCCCTTGTCCTTCCGCAGACATCAGAGGCAACCACTGTTCCAATTTTCTATTTTTCAGAACAGATTTATGTTGCCTATGAATGGAATCATTTGTGTCTCTTTTAGCCTGGCTTCTTTTGCTCACCATGATGCCTGTGAGATCCAGACAGCATTACACTTTTGTCTAAGTCTACTTTCACTCATCCATGTTGTTGTATCATTCATTCATTTGGTGAATTTTATTGCTAAATAGTATCCCATGGCATAAATATATGAATATACCACATTTTATTGCCCCATACTATTAGAGCTCATCAGTAAGTTCAGGAAAGTTGCAGGATACAAAATTAATATACAGAAATCTGTTGCATTTCTATACACTAACAATGAACTACCAGAAAAAGAAATTAAGGAAACAATCCCATTTACCATTGCAGCAAAAAGAATAAAGTAGAAGGCAAAAGACTTGTACTCAAAAAACTATAAGACACTGCTGAAAGAAACTGAAGATGACATAAACAGATGGAAAGATATACCATGTTCTTGGATTGGAAGAATCAATATTGTTAAGATGGCCACACTACCCAAGGCAATCTATAGGTTCAATGCAATTCCTATCAAAATACTAATGGCATTTTTCACAGAACTAGAATAAACAACTTAAAAATTTGTATGGAAACACAAAAGACCCCAAATAGCCAGAACAATCTTGACAAAGAAGAACAGAGCTGGGGGAATCATGCTCCCTGACTTCAGAGTATACTACAAAACCACAGTCATCAAAATAGCATGAAACTGGCACAAAAACAGATTCACAGACCAATGGAACAGGATAGAAAGCCCAGAAGTAAACCCACATCCTTCTGTCAGATAATCTATGACAAAGGAGCTGAGCATATACAATAAAGAAAAGACAGTCTCGTCAGTAAGTGGTGCTGGGAAAACTAGACAGCTACATGTAAAAGAATGAATGCCATGTATAGAATAAACTCAAACTGAATTAAAGACATAAGTATAAGACCGAGTACTATAAAACTCCTAGAGGAAAACACAGGCAGAACCCTCTTTAATATAAATTGAAATATTTTTTTGGATCTGTCTCCTAAAATAAAGGAAATAAAAGCAAAAGATAAACAAATGGGACCTAATTAAACTTAAAAGCTTTTGCACGACAAAGAAAACCATGGACAAAATGAAAATGGGAGAAGCTGAATGGGAGAAGCTATTAGAAAATGGTATGACTGATAAGAGATTAATATCCAACATGTATAAACAGCTCATACAACTCAACATCAAAAGAGCAAACAACCTGATTTAAAAAGCGGCAGAAGAACCTAACAGACATTTTTCCAAAGAGGACATGCATATGGCCAATAGGCACATGAGAAGATGCTCAACATAGCTAATCATCAGGGAAATGCAAATCAAAACCACAATGAGATATCACCTCACACCTGTCAGAATGGCTACCATGGAAAAGAATACAAATAACAAATGATGGCGAGGATGTGGAGAGAAGAGAACCCTGTTGGTGGGAATGTAAAATGGTGTAGCCACTGTGGAAAACAGTATGAAAGTTTCTCAAAAAACTAAGACTAGAACTACCATATGACCCAGCAATTCCACTTCTAGGTATATATTTGGAAAAAAAAAAAACCCCAAAAACACTAATTTGAAAAAGATACATGTACCCTAGTGTTCACAGCAGTATTATCTACAGTAGCCAAAATATGGAAGCAACCTAAGTATCCATTAATAGATGATTGGATAAAGAAGATGTGATATATCTATATACAATGGAATACTACTCAGTCATAAAAAAGAATGAAAATTTGCCATTTGCAGCAACATGGATGGACTTGGAGGGTATTATGCTAAGTGAAATAAGTCAGAGAGAGAAAGACAAATACTGTATGATATCACTTATTTGTGGAATCTAAAAAATATACCAAACTAGTGAATGTAACAAAAAAGAAGCAGGCTCACAAATACAGAGAACAAATTAGTGGTTACCAATGGCGAGAGGGAAGGAGGGAAGGGAAATATAGGGGACTAAGAAGTACAAACTATTTGATACAAAATAAGCTACAAGGATATGTTGTACAACACAGAGAATACAGCAAATATTTTATAGTAACTAAAAATGGAATATAGCCTGCAAAAATTGTGTATCACAATACTGTATACTTGTAACACGTATCATATATCATCTATATTTCAATTAAAAAAAACCCAAAGAACTGTAAAAATCACTCTATTTTACACCTGTAACTTACATATATATTGTACACCAACTACACTTCAACTAAAACAAAAACACTGAGGAGGCAGTTAAATACACAAGTGTGGAGCTGAGGGTAGAGATCTGGGCTAGGGTTGTAGATTTGACAGTCATTAGCATATGGATGCTATTTAAAGCCATCAGACTGGAAGAGATCACCAAAAGAGTGAGCATAGGCAAAGAAGAGAAGCAATGTAAGTACTGAGACTTGGGGCTCTCCAAAGACGAGAAAACTCGGAGAACAGCTGACAAAGGAGACTGAGATGGAGCAGCAACTGGGATAAAAGAGAAACCATGAGATTGTGGCACCTTGGACTCTGAGTGGAAAAAGTTTTACTTGAAAAAGTGATCAATCGTGTCAAATTCTGCTGATAAGGCAAGAAGAGAGATGAAATTAATGATTGGATTTAGCAATATGGAGGTCATTCGTGATCTCAGTAAGAGCATATTTAGTGGAGTGCTGAGGGTAAAAGTCTGACTACTTCAGAGAAAAACAAAAAGCAACCGCATACTTAATGGGATTATTATGAGGATTTAAATGACAAATTATGAATTATTTTAATGTACAAAGTGCTTGTAAAATGAGTAAGGAAATGGGGAGTTGTTATTTAGTGGGTACAGCGTTTTGGTTGGGGAGGATGAGAGAGTTCTGGAGCTGGAAAGTGCTGATGGTTGCATAACAATGTGAAAGTACTTAATGCATCTGAACTGTACACTTAAAAACAATTAAAGTGGGAAATTTTATGTTACATAATTTTTACCATAATAAAAATTAATAAAGAAATGGCAACTCATTATAAAAATGATCAAAACAAGAATATACAAAAAATACAAAAGGCTATTAAACATATGAAACAAGTTCTGTCTAACTACTAATTAAATTAGCTAGTCAAATATATGCAAATTAAAATTAACAAGTGGCACTTTTCATTTATCAGATTGGCCATATTGAAAACCTTTGATAATATATTATACTGGTAAAGACATGGAGAAACAATAGTTTCATTCATTATCAGTGAAATACAACATTCAGGGAGCAATTTGGCAATTTCTATGAAAATTCGAAAGGCATCTACAATTTGATCCAGCAATTTCATGTTTACGTACAGATATTCATACAAATACGTGTAACTGATATACAATACATACATACCTCTGTACGATGACATATTTATACAGGTATTCTTTTCTGTACTGCTTCGAGAAGCCATAAACTGGATAAGTAATGGTTTAAGCATACAACAGAATCCATGATTTCTGTGCAGCCCTTAAGAAGGAGGTGGCAAGTCAACCCAACTAGCAAGATGCAGAATAGATGTAGAGTACACTAGTGTGCTGATGATGTCAAAGAGGGGGCAACACCCATGCATATATCTGTGCATACATGTGTGTATTCATAAATACCAACATACACATCAACATGAATACACACAATCCTAAAATACCTCTGGAAGGATTTAGAAGAAATTATTACAGCATAGCCTCTAGCCATAGAAGACTATGGGTCTCAACTATGAGGGAGACTCACTGTTTGTATCATTCCTATACTTTCAAAAAAAGTGTGTTTGTTTGTTTGTTTGTTTTACCATGTACCCATATTGTTCTTTCAAAAAATATAAAAAATTTGCTGAAGTCAAATACAGATAAGAAAAGTGCATGTAACACAAGGGTGCAGCCTGATACACTCTCACACAATGATGTAATTCGCATACAATGTTACCAGCTCCTCTGAAGCTCTTCTTGTCCCCCATTTGAATTATCCCAAGACATTAACCCCACAACTTTTTAAGACTTCCTTTTTTTAGAACAGTTAAAAGTTCACAGCAAAACTGAGGAGGAGGTTCAAAGATTTCTCATATACTCCCTGTGCTCACACAGCACCATCGCCTCCATTATCACCGTCCCTCACCAGAGTGGTACATATGTTAAAAATGATGAACCTACCTTGTCACATCAGTCATCCAAATTCCACAGTTCACCTATGGTTCACCCTTGATGCTGTCCATTCTATGGGTTTGGACATGCAGTGACTGTAGCCATCACTTTGGTATTATACAGAGCACTGCCCTGAAAACCCTCTGTGCTCCATCTATTCATTTCCCTCCCCACATCCTTACATTTTTAATGTAATATTTAGAAATATTTTTTCTGTCAAATCATTGTCTGTACTACCCTCCAAAACTGGACAAAAGATTTATGATGTGTTTAATTCCCCATCTCTTTTTCATCTCCCATAAGACACTATCTAGGAATTAAATTCTAGTGTGTTACTAGCATTTTTAAAACATCACCTCTAGCTTATTTAGACTTAATAATTAGTTTACTAGTTTCCTGGATCACTTTTGCTTCTCATATCTCATGTCTTTCTCTTGGAGTCTATAGTGACATTTGGCATTCTTTTCAGCTGCCCAGCATCCAATCTTCCTTCCTCTGTTTTAGAAATTTCCTACCTCATAACCTAGATCCTCCTCTACCTACCACTGGAAAATTGGAAAGTAACAGAGATTTGCTTTACCAGGCTGTCTTGAAGGCAGGGGCCAGGCTAGCCAATCAGACACTCTCACCTCAAGGACAGCAAAGATCTGTCTTGATGGGAGGTGGGCGCAGTGGCAGCTGTATCTAGTCTCCAGAGGCACGAGGAGTGACTGTTCCAGAGGGAGTATCTGCTCCATTTGTTTCTAAGATGTTGCCGTGTTTATGTGTTCATAACTTGTATCCACAGTCCACTGTACTGTTGTAGAGAATTTCCATTGTACGACATAGTACAACATAGTACAGTTTATTTTTCCATTTTGCTGCTTAGGAACACTTGGGCTGTTTAATTTTTTAATTACAAAAGGACTGCTACTCTCAGTAGTCCTGAAATGCATTTCCCGGTGCGTATCTTCTCTCTTGGACGCTAAATATCCATACCCTATTCCAGAAAATTGAATCAAGAGTATCTAGGGATGAGGTCATAAAATGTATCAAAATCATATTATCCATATAAAGTAAATATCTACATTATTACCATCTTTATTACTTGAATCCTAGGTTAATTAGCTGAAATCTAGCCTATCACTTCCTCTGCAGTAGGGAAGAAATATGGTATCCTGTGTTCATTTTAGCAATAGCACTATTCTCTCCTTTTTTGGAGGCTCTGAGAGGTTTCTGGTGTCATCCTCCGGACCAGTCTTTTCTAGCAACCTTCACTGGAGACAACCTAAAGACCTCATTCACACTCAGGAGTTCATACACCATTGTGGATTGCCTTTGCTCGGGGTAAGAGGCAACTGGACAAGACACAAATAATGTTTTAGCACAAAGGAAAAAGATTCTAGCAGATGAATTTTGTAACTCATCACCTGGATAGCTGAAGAGAGGGTGTTTTCTTTCTCTCTGTTTTTCTTTCTTTCTTTTTCTTCTCATAATGTTGCCATCTACACAGCTGCCTCCTACAGATCAGCCGGGCATTCCCTGAGAGCATTCAGAAAAATCTGATGCTTTGGGCTCATTTGCATTTCTAATAGAAGAGGGGAAAGACATTCCTTGGGCTGAATCCTAGTACAAGCTGGGCTTGGGAAACTGCTTCAGGCAATCATATTTTTTCAATTCTGTATGGGGAACAACCTAAAATGTACTTAGCCAAACACTCTGAGCCCTGAGGCACTTGAAGCAAAATGTAATCCATATGTTTCTGATTCATTTCACTCACCTCAAAGGCTCTTCAGAGTCAAGTTTTACTGCTAAGAAGTCTTCAAACTGTTCAACTTTCCTCCTTCTCCACAATAAGGAGGACTCAACTACTGAACCCATTTCCCAAAAGACAGTAACATTCAGGCTTAGCATTCAGAACTCCTATTTCTAGAGCCCTGTATGCTACTGAATATATCCTGCATCTTTCAAAAGCTGTCCTTTTCTTTAAAAAGAAGCACCATAGCATCTTAATAAAATGTTGCAAAAGAGGGAAGAAGGATTATGCTAAGGAATAATTTTGTTTTAAAGACCCAGAGGTTTTTAGAGTTAGAAGTGGGCTGATTTCATACCTTAATTTGGTTCAATCTACTACTCATTTTATATACCGCTGATTCCACTTAATATTTTTTCTCTAATATGCAATGACTTTTCTTTTCTTATTCTTTCCTTCCTCCTTTCCTCCCTCCCTCCCTCCCTTCTTCCCTTTCTTCCTTTCTTCTTCTCTCCCTCCCTATTTCCTTTCTTCCTGTGACACAAAAAATTGACAACTATACGTCCCAGGCAGAAAATATTTTGGTCCACGGTCAGGGTATGTCACAGATGATGTGGCCTCCTGTTTTTCACTCTTAATTGGAAAACGGCATCTTGTATGCATAGAGTAAAGTACTGCATAAAGCTGTGTGCAGAGCAGAGGGGATCCTCTGAATATTTTGGTTCTCCAGAGAACGACCAGAAATATCATAGGTGATACAGTCAGGAAGGTCCAAGATGGAATGTGACTTTAAGCAGTAATCTGGCAAATATAGTCAGAGCATCCAAACTCTGTGAGTGAGATCACTAGTGCTAATCCTAGGGCAGGAACTGCTTGCTTTCTGGCCCATTTTATATGATCTGCTATTCATATTATATTTATAAAACTCTCTACATTTGTTACTTCCTTTAACAAAGAATAGCCAGGAGAGCATGTTCAAGCCTCTGCTTTTACCTCTGCATGCACAGCCAGTCAGAACATTTTGATGAAACTGACTAGTTACTTCACACTGGGGGTCATTTTCACCAACTAACTAGTTAATTCCCTCAGCCTGGCGGAGTGTTTTTTAAACCAAAATGAACTTCAGCTGAATTCAAGCCTGCCAAGTTAACCGAACTAGTCATAGTTTAAGTAAAATAATTATTCCAGTGAGTACTGTCCTTGAGTGTTTTTGAATTGACAACATTTATATTACTGGCCTGGATCTTCACGTTTCTCAGGTCCAATAGTTTTCCATTCTATCTAGAGCCATTATGACATAAGGTAAATGAAATGCAATTTTCCCCAGCAGCTTATAAAAAAAGGCTAAAAATAACTTTTACTTCACCTGAAAAACTTTGCTACCCACATTTTCCTTATGAGGAGGAAACTCATCAATAAAGAAAAGGACAAAAATGCCACAGATTGGAAAGAGCCAAAGTGAAAGCCTGCAGATTGTCTCTTAAATCAGAGCCCAAACCCTGTCCTGGAATAATCCATTTCCAGTGTCGGTAGTTTACAGGAAAGCAGCCTTGAAAGAAAAATGTCCTCTAACTCGGGTTCCATATTCAATTTTGAAAGAGTGTGTGGTGCTTATGTAATGTTTCCAATGAAGTAGAACAAATATTGTTTAGAGACACACTGTTTTCTGCATAACATTCTCTTATTATATAAAATATGCATATTTAGTTTAAAATTAGTTGACTACTCCAGATAGAGTTATATAAAAATGTCTTGCCGTATTCCTGAAAAATTACTACATTTACCAAAACATGCTTGTAGGTTGCTAGATGTTACTTTAATGGAAATGCCAAATACAAGGTCTGATTAAGTTAAATACCCCCTTCCTCATATAGTGCCCAATCCCTCCCTTTTTCATTCCCTTTCCCAAAACATTTAGCCCACAGAAAAATACTGAGACCCCTCACTGAGAATTCAAGGCCTTGGTGTCCCTGTCTGGAGCTGTCTCCCACTACAAGACCCCAGCTGCAGTGGTGGACTTTCTGTTCTGGGCATTTCTCACCCCTACCCTTTGCTGTAGTCCTCCTGCACCTGGCCTCTCCTTCCTCTCTCTCCTTTACTCATATGACTCTGACCCACCTTCATGACTGCAGTCATGTTCTCCTCCACCAAGATGGGAGCCTTCTCTTACCTTTGAATTCACAGACTTCTCCCTTCCCTGAAACACTTTAGCACTTTTTGCTTATGCCTCTCATCTGGTAATGACATGCTATCCATACTGCTAGATACGATCTCAAATTTTCACCCATCTCCCTCCAACTAGACTGCAAGAACCTTGGGGGAACAATTCATGTCTGGATTATCCAAGTTTGGGTAAATACATGGTAACAAACTCCAGTATGTATCATATCATCATTAAGGAAGCATTATTAATAAAACCTTATATTTGGATAAAGATATACTATTGGTAGAACCATTTAAAAAGAGAGTTCTACTCATTCTCACAATCATTTTTGAAAAAAAAATGACAAAATTATCTCTGTTTTATGGAGGAGGAAGCAATGGCTTGAAAATATGTGATTTACCCAACTTCATATAATGTCAGAGCCAGGATTTGAAGCCTGACTTTTGGTGGGGGTGGTGGTGGGAGCTGAAGATAAATAAAAATTCATTCCAAGATAAATTTGACAAGAAGAAGCTATTTAAAAATTACTAAATGAAGATGTACACATCTTCCTAGTTGAAAACTACTATCACTCCCTAAGCACGTGCCCTCTACTACTAAAGCATTTACACACGTAATGCCATTTAACCCTCACGAAGTTCCTGAAGAAAGGGTATTATTACTCCCTTTTTACAGATGAGGTATAAAATTATAAGTAATTTGTCTAAAGTCACACAAGAGAAATCGGGGGCCCTGAGTATATAAAACCCCAGGGTGGCTTGATTCCAAAGTACACGCTCTTTATGTTACATTGTGCTGCTTCTCCAGAACCCTAGAGCAAGAGGAAAAGGATGAGAAGTCCTACCACAAAATCCACGCAGATACTCCAACAGCGAAAGCTACTTCTACACTTGACCTCACATAAAGGCTCATCGACTGTATTTCTGTCATGTCTCATTCATTCATTCTAATTGACTTACACATGACCTGTGCTCTGAAAAGGATCTGAGAATTCTGCTCCCTGTTACAATGAAATATAAAGTGGACTGTGATGTGTGTATATAAGTAAAACTGCATACTGTAAACCCTAGAGCAACCAATCAAATGAAAACCAAAAAGGTATACACAGCTAATTAGCCAATAGCAGAAACAAAGTGGGGTTGTTAAATAATTCAGGTAGTCAAAAACAGCAAAGAACTAATGGGACAAACAGGAAAGAAATAACAAGAAGGTAAATTTAAACCTAAACATACTAATACTTTTATTAAATGTAAATGCTCTAAACATTCCAACTGAAAGACAGAGATTGCCACGCTGGATAAGAGAGCAATTATACGTGGTCTACAATCTACTTTAAATATAAAGACACAGTTTAAAAACAAAAGAACAGAAAAAGGACCTAAAGTGATTCTTTATGTTTTTCTTATTTTTTCTAGCTACATTTCCCATTCTCTGGGGCTGCTCTGTTTTTTAGCCATGCAGGTTCATGGCATAGTACGGGATTTGAAATATTATCCAGGCCCTCTGTCTAGGTATTAACCAATCTACTGTTCAACAAAACTACCAAAGAAAAGACATGCCAGCTTGTCCAGTGTTGAACCACAGAACAAATATTGATTTTTATTCTAAAGGAGAGAAATATTTATATAGGTGTGCTTTGTTTAATTTAAATGTTATTTTTAATAATAAAAATTATACAAATTCATTGTAGAAAAGCTTGGGTATCTTCACAAACACAACAAAGAAATTAAAATGACACAATATCATGCCATCAATTAAGAACTACTTATGATATTTCAGGTATTTTCTATTATCAAAACTGAACATTATATATCTTATATTTTCTAAAAATAAGACAAAACCTTGTTCCACTTTAAAATACACTGTGAATATCTTTTCATGTCAATACATCTTTTATAAAAGTCTAGTGACCATTATTCTATCACATGGGACATCGTAATTTATTACCATAATAATTATGATAAATGTATATTAACTACTTACTATGTACCGGGCACTATGCTAAGAGCTTTGCATTATTTATTTAGTCCCCCTTCAGCTCTGTGTAACTATCTGAGTAACATTATTAATTGCCGTACAGCATTCTTTTGTTCTGCCAATAAGCCAAGTTGCCGTATTTCATGCTAAACACTAAGCTTTTCTTTGGCATCAGCTTGACACGATGGTACTCCTTTTACCTCTAAAGTGCTGTGTCTTTCTGTTCCTAGTCTGCATGCCCACCTCAAACAACACTCCACCTGTTGAATGTCACCATGACAGTATGTCCCCAACTTGTAAGAAAAACATAATTTTACTCATTGATCCAAATTCCCTCTGGTGATGGTTTTGAGCCCTTCAGCACTGCACTACTTTTAAATCTCTGAGTGGTGTCCAAGTGTTTTGCTCTTTTGAGCAATGCTGTAATGAACCTCCTTGCAGGCATTTAAGTTAAATGTATCACGATTGTACTGTGATTTGTCTGACGCCCAGGTGTTCTCACTCACTCTCAAGACCTGGACTGTGTACCCAGACACCTACCTGGAGTTGAGTATGAGAACAGGTCTCCCTCCGTGACATGCTGGAGCCTGCTTGTGTCAGCTTGGAGGGCTTGACTGTGTGCAACTCCTTCTAACTCAGCATTCCGTTACCTCACCCTGAAATCAGTCATAGCAGAGTATTTACACCACAGAAACCAGCAAACACTATCAGTCAGGGAGCTCTTTTCCCCGGGAGGGCCTGTGGTTACACATCTACCAGTGTGTCCCTGGCCTTGCTGATGAGTTAACACAGGTATCCTGCATGCAGCACCACGCAGTGACTCCGTTGGCATAATTCCCAATCAATAAAATGTTGTCTACCAGCCAAGCAGTCTGCAACAGAGCAGTGCTGAATTTACAGTGTGGCCCAAGGTCACACAGCCTGCAAGTTGTGGAGCTGGAATTCTAATCCCTGGTGTTCTCAGTCTCCGAGGCCCATGTTCCTCTGTCCCAATCTGCTGCTCCTGGAGAGGGAAGACCCTGGACACTGACTGCCTGGCTTTATCAGTTGACCAGCTGTGTGACTGTGGCCAAGTTACCTACCTCTCTATCCCAAATTTTCTTCATCTGCTAAAAAGGAATGAGAATAGTATGTATTTCATTGTGATATTGTGAGGATAAAATGAAGAAGTGAATCCAAGGAATTCAGCACCAGACCCTGGCACATAACAAGTGCTCAGTAAATTATTAATTATTATTAATACACATATTTACAGCACATAATGTGATAAACTGGTATCGTTTATCTAGCATTTGTCTTTCATCCCACAGTGTTCTTTCAAGGTAAAGAATGTGTGACAGTTCTATTTTTTAAAAAGCTTTAAAATATAATTAAGCACAAAAATTCTTTTATTAAATAGTGGATACATACTTCATACATGAGTTATAGGTCCATTACAGAAGAACTATTTAGTAGATCAAGTCCCCTTCAAAGCACAGAAGCCTTAGATATCTGAAGAAGTGACTTCCTTTCGAAAAATTACTGTGCCGTGATCTGAATACCTTAATTCGAACTAATCATTAGAAATCTGGTTGTTTCTGCCTTGGGCAAACATAGTGCCCTTAGATTTTTCCTTATGAGGAAGCATGTGCTTTGGACATAATGTTCTTTCATTTTAAGGCACAAATCTTGATCAATGGAAATACTAGCTTTCAGTGGAGAGTTTACTTCTACCAACTTTGTTTAAGATGAGTTTAATATTCTCTCTCAATTCCTCTGTCAATTAATAGTGCGGAAGAAGTTTTAGGAATATGATTATCTATAAAACAAAGACAGCAACAGACTGAGTAGAAGAGTTCCTGGCATAGTAAGCCCTCAATACATAGTTACTGAAAGGATGGTTAACCAATCTACAGTGACCACTGTGGTAACACACACACAGACATACACACACAACTGACATATCTGATGTACACACAGATACAATAACCAATAAAACCATACAAACCTAATCTAAAATACAAGTTGTAATGTGTATCATCACCGTATTTCTTGTATTTCATGGGAACACGTTTTGACTTTTACAAAGGGCTTGGTCATGTTCTTGAAGCTATCTGGCAGCCCCAACACTGAATTTAAGTAAAGAGGATATTGCCCAGAGAGGTCATTCATGGGAAGACAGAATTGCTTCATGGTCCTGCCCCATCTTTGCCATCAAACCTGATGGCAAAGAGCTAGCCCTTTTAGCCAGGAACATTTTACTCCATTGATACCCCCAAGCTATAATGAGATAGTCTGAAAACACATCCAACACGTGAAATTTCTTTGTTATTATTATTTTGTTTTCTAGAATGTGCATTTCCATGGCATTGCCTCTGATGCTTTAGTACAACTTTAAGACAGTGCCCAGTTTTCTTTCAAGTTTTGACAACTGAAGGCAATTTCTCCCAGCATACATTCCACTTGCCTCTCAGGTCTGCTCCAGGTTGAAAATGTCAGCTACCTGGTGGTCCAAGCCAGACTGCTAAAGGCCAGGATCCCAAAGTTCCCTCAGAGACTGTTAAAAGCCATGTACATGTTGTCTTTTTGTCAGCTGTGATGAATCCAGTACTAACTCATGCACCCTCCCTTCAAGGATAGTAGCAGGTGACATCCACAGCTGAGTATCCAGGTGAAATAGCAGGTGTAAAGCCCCGATCTTGCTTGCTTAGGTACTCCAGTGTGTCAGTCTCCTAAGGGCCTTTCAATTTCCCCTAAATCATCAGTCCCTTCTGACTTTTCCCTACCCTTTCCTTTGTAGGTACCATAGTTGTATTATCTTACAAATGAGTAAAAATCCCTGGTCTCATTGTCCTTATTTCACATCTGCTCGGCAAAACTCCAAATATGGATAAGTCTAATTTTCCCTTTTTCATACTGGCAGCTTAACATGATATACAACTCCACATATATGAGCAGATTGTTGCTCTACACCCATGTAACACCTATTACAACCTGGAAGCTAGCACTATCAAGTAATCCTCCCATGCTTCTCCAGCTGTCTGCATTTCCTTGTTATCCAAGGAGGTGAAAGACTTATACATGGAGAACTACAAAACACTGATTAAGGAAATTAAAGATGACTTAAAGAAATGGAAAGATATCCCACGCTCTTTGATTGGAAGAATCAATATTGTTAAAATGGCATATTACCCAAGGCAGTCTACAGATTTAATATAATCCCTATCAAATTACCCAGGACATATTTCACAGAACTAGAACAAATCATACTAAAATTTATATGGAATCACAAAAGACCCAGAATTGCCAAAGCAATATTGAAGAAAAAGAACGAAGCTGGAGGAATAACCCTCCCAGACTTCAGACAATACTACAGAGCTACAGTAATCAAAACAGTGTGGTATTGGCATAAAAACAGACATATGGATCAATGGAACAGAATAGAGAGCCCAGAAATAAACCCAAAGACCTACAGTCAATTAATCTTTGACAAAGGAGGCAAGAACATGCAGTGGAGAAAAGACAGTCTCTTCAGCAAGTGGTGTTGGGTAAACTGGACAGCAGCATGTAAATCAATGAAGTTAGAACACTCCCTCACATCATACACAAAAATAAACTCAAAATGGCTTAAAGACTTATATATGAGACAAGACAATGATAAATCTCCTAGAAGAGAACATAGGCAAGACATTCTCTGACATAAATCTTAGCAATGTTCTCCTAGGGCATTCTACCCAGGCAATAGAAATAAAAGCAAAAATTAACAAACAGGACCTAAATAAACTTATAAGCTTTTGCACAGCAAAGGAAACCATAAGCAAAACAAAAAGAAAACCTATGGAATGGGAGAAAATATTTGCATATGATATGACTGACAAAGGCTTAATTTCCAGAATATATAAACAACTCATACAACGTAATAACAAAAAAAAACCAAACAACCCATCCAAAAATGGGCAGAAGACCTAAACAACCAATTCTCCAATGAAGACACAGAAATGGCCAATAAGCACATGAAAAGATGCTCAATATTGCTGATTATCAGAGAAATGCAAATCAAAACTACAATGAGGTATCATCTAACACCAGTCAGAATGGCCATCATTCAAACGTCCATGAACGATGAATGCTGGAGAGGCTACAGAGAAAAGGGAACACTCCAACACTGTTGGTGGGGATGTAGTGTGGTGCAGTCATTATGGACAACACTATGAGGATTCTTCAGAGACTTTGTATAGCCTAATTTCCTACAGGGATCAAAAGCACCAAAATAAACAAAACAGAACAAACTAGTATGAAGTCATAACTCGAAGTTCTGTCAAGTATAAGAAGCACCTGTCTGACCTGGCCCAGCCTGACAGAGACTTGCAGTCACTGGAAAACACGCAGGGCTGACCTGCTCTTCTCACCCTCCTGCTTTCTGTTCACCCTGGGCCAGATGCGCTCATGCACAAAGGAAGCTGGAAGGGTTCTCCAGCTAGTTCAGTCAGGAAATAGGGGAAGACATATTTCATGTGTCAAGAAAAGTTAAGTTCTCCCCCTGCCTCTGCATCACTTGTGAAATGAAATGCTGGTCTATTTCACTTGTCTGGGCCTCAGTCCCCTCAGACAAAACAATAAAGAGAACCGTGTCGTTCACTAAATGGGCAGTAAACCACTAACTAGATAGTGAACCACATGATCCTCAAGGCTTTGCAAACCTGATATTTTAATGTTTTAAAAGAATAACCTATAATGAAAAAGAATATGAAAATGAGTATGTATGTATGACTGAAACACTACGCTGTACACCAGAAATCGACACATTGACACACCACTTTTGAAAATGCTACAATTTACAGAGCATTTACTGTGTTCTGGGAATTGTGCTAACTTCTTCATAGATGTTATTTTATTTTGCTTTCACAATAGCCCATCCTACTTGTATTATCCCTACAGATGAGAAAACTGAAGCTTAGAGAGGCTAGGTGACTTGGTCACGTTCGTGAACAGATGGCAGAACTAGGAATTGACCCCAGGCTAGCCTATTCCAAATCCCATATACTTACCCACTACCCTGAGCTGTGCCTGACACACCCTTGATGTTTTTGCAGCCCTTGACGGTATCTTAATGCATTGTCAGACCAAAGTCTCCTAGAGTGTCCCTTTTACAGTTTTCTGTCCTCTCATCCGTTGGCATTAACAACCCAGTTCTATATCGTGCTAGATGGCAAACGTCCGTGGGACACAAAGGAGCTGCAGGATCTTATCTGGTCATTTCATTTGTGCAAGTAGGGTTCTATGGAGTCCGGGCGTCTGTAACTCATCCGTCAGCTCTGGAATCTCTTTCAAAATATACTGATCTCCTGACAGGAATGGGCAATGGCTTCACAGAAAATGGAAAGCTTTGAAACTTTGCCAGAATCTCAAACCTAATGAAACCCAAGTGCTTACGCTGAGTTTGGGTAGTAACTTTGTTCTTCTGGCTCCTGCAAAGTCAAAGATGTCTCTCCTTCCATTCCTCCAGGCTTAATGAATGACAAATTAAAGTGAGCCAAACACGCACCTTGCAAGGAGGGGCAGCCAGAGACTGATTTCTGATCTAATAGCCTCAGGATTTTCTCTGACATGGTTAAGCTTGAGACAGACCATTTAGAGGAAAAGCAGTTAAAGGAAATCTGATAAAAGTCTTCTATTACTGCTAAGGCAGAGGTTTTTAGGAGGCGGAGTGGTAAAGGAGGGAGAGCATGCTTTTTGGTTTCTATGGGACGCAGGCCTGAATCCCAATTCTTCCATTTAGTGACTATGTAACCTTAAGCAAGTTATTTTTAGTCTCTCTGAGCCCCAGTTTCTTCATCTGTAAAACTGAAATAATAATTATTTACCAATAGGTTTGTTGCAAGGATTAAATGAATTAATCATGTAAAAATTTAATTTACTTATCATCCCCAAACTCCACAAAATTATGGAATTTTAAAAGAAAAAGAGACTCAACGATACTGAGTTCAGTCATCTGATTTTATAGATTAGAAAGGTAAACCCCAGGGAATTAAAATCCAAAATCCTACAATTAGCCAATAGAATAGCATTCTAGTCCATTCTATTTGTGGCCACCTTGACATTTTACAAATTCGGTATATAAAGATATATTTATTCACCAATCAACACAATTTATGGAGTGTCCTTTATGCACTTAGCACTGTGTTAAGAATTGTGAGGAATTAAAAAAAAAAAAAACAGAGTCTCAGGCATTATCAACAACAGGCATTAGGCCCCTGCTGTGTGCAGTGTTCTGAGCTTTCAGTTTGGGGATGATAAACTAAGAGTAAGGCATGGTGCACACCATCAAGGAAGTTACCATTTAGTTGAGAAAAAAACATCAATTCACATGGAACAGAGAACCACGCACGGTGGCTCCTGTAAGTTAAAATGAAATCATTTAGATGTGAAAATAGCAGAAGAAAAGAAGTAGGCATGGGAGGAGCCAGAGGAGGCTTCCCAGAGTCACTTCACCTTGAAGGACTTTTCTGCTGTGAAGGGACTGGAATGGAGAGAAGTAGCTACAGCCTGCTTTCCAGATGAGAGAGTCACTTCACCTGAAGCTCTGGTTGCCTTGTCTGATGATGGAGATGAACTAGCTCCTACGTTACAAATTATTGTGAGAATTATACCAGATGACAAAGACTTAGTACAGTGCCTGGCACATGGTGAGCACTTATGAAATACTCGGCCATACACTGAGTTTCCTGTTCACTAAATGCTGTGAGGTAATTACCATGGTTCTGTCCATTTTATTGTGAGGAATCTGAGTTAAGTGCAATTAGGTATGGGCATATGACTGCATTTTGGTGATTAGCATTTGAGCAAAAGTGATATGGGTGACTTGTAGCAAAAAGTGGTAAAGACATGTGTATACCTTCTCCCATTTCTTGGATTAATGGAGAGGAATCGAAAGACTAAAAGGAGGATGGAGCCACAGGATGAAAGAAACCTGAATCCCTGAGTGAGTACATGGAACCCAACCAGAATGGACTGGAACATGAGTACAAAATAAGCTTTCACAGTACAACCACCAAGGTTAGGGATTTACTTGTTATAACCTCTAACATTACCTAATTAATACATTTACTAAGTTTTTTAAAAAAGATTGAATTAGAACACACTACAGCAATAGCATGTAAGTTGGGTAGTGGGTAGATATGGAGTTAATTTCTTCTGAATGTCTTGTCATGGGGGAAGATAAAGACATTAACGTTAGCCTCTGATACATTACATAGGCATACTGTCATCTCCCATGTAGCCACTAAAAAATAAAAACATAGAAAGAACATAAATTCCAAAGTAGTAGTGGGGAAAACCTGAATAAGATAAAAAATAACTGGTGGAAAAAGGTGGTCATAAGGGAAAGTCAAACAGAAAGCACAAAATATGATGGTAAATACAAATATAAATATATTGGCAACTGTATTAAATACAAATGGATAAATATTCCAAATAAAAGATAAAAATATCAGAATGTATTTTTAAAAGCTAACCATATGCTATTTACAAGATATACATCTACAACATGTAACTACAGAATGGTTAAAGTGAAAGGATGCAAAATGACATGCCAAGCAAATTCTAACCAGAAGACAGCCAGTGTAACTACGTTAACATCAGGCTAAATGGACCTGAAGCCAGAAGAAAAATCTAAAGATAGAGAGGCATTTTCATAATGATAAAAGGTTGTTACATGTATTAACCAGGGACATGTAACAACGTGAAATCTGTAGTGCTTTTATAAAGCAAAAATTTACAGAACTACCAGGAGAAAGAGAAAAATCTATAACCACTGTAGGAGTAACTGGTAGCCAAAACAAGAAAAAGTAGTAAACATACAGAAGATTTAAACAGTACAATTAACAGACTTGGTTTAATTGGCAAATATGGAATACAACAACCAGCAACTGTATACTGCATGTTCTTTACAGGCAGATAGAATATGAACATTTACTCTATATTGAGCCATTAAACAATTCTCAACAAATTTCAAAGTACTGAAATTATGCAGATACGCTAGAAGGAAAAAATAATAATGACAAGACTGAAAATGAGTAAAACTGAGAAGAAAAAGACAGAATGTCAACAAAGCCAAAAGGTGGTAGTTTAAAAACACTTTAAAACTGGTGAGACAGTCAAAATTATAATAAAAGAAAGAGAGAAGTTACAAACAATCATTATCTGGAATGAAATGGAGAACATAATAATTGCTGTAGATGTCAAATAGGTAAGGAAATATTATGAATAATCTGGACAAAATTGACAAATTCCTAGAAAAAAATATAGCATTAAAACTGACTTAAGAATAAGCAGAATACCTGAATATTTCTAGCCATAAATAAAAGTAAAGCAGTTTTCAAAAATTTTCCCATAAAGAAAACTTTAGGCCCAGTTTCTTCACCTGCAAGTTCTAGAAATATTCAAGGAAAAAATCACTTCAATTTTATATCATCTCTTTCAAAGAACAGAAAAAGAGGGGATAATCCCCATCTTTTATTGTATCAGACTACCAAAGCCCTGCTACTCAGCTTGACAAGGACAGGTCAAGAAAAGAAAAGTGCAGGGAATCTCATTCATAAACATCGATGCACAAGTCCTAAACAAAATTAACCAACCAAATCAAGAAATTCATAAAAACTAGAATATATCATGATGAAGTAGGATTTATTCCAGAAATACAAGACTGATTTATATTAGGAAAACAAATTAACTTAATGGAATCACCATATTAACATATTAAAGGGGAAAAATATTAATCTCAAAAGAGAAAGTAACAACCCTTGATAAAATTCAAAATTCACTCATGATTTTAAAGTTACTAGCAAATGAGATATATTGGTGAGCTACTGATGCAGTAATGCACTGTAACAAAACGCCAGGTCACCTGGCAGCTGGCTAATCTACACTGGTTCACGCAGGCTTGGTTTTGAGCTTCACGTTAGTTCATGTCTGCCCATATTTGGACTAACACACTAACATGGGTGTGTTTTCTTGAGATAGCAGAAGCAATAAAGGAGTGAGTAGAAATACAAATTAACTCCCAAGGCCAAGGCTTGGAACTGGCACACAGGCATTGCTATTGGCATTTTAATGGCCAAAGCCACATAACCAAAACTCAGTATCCTTGGGCATAGGGAAATGCCACCTCAGGTGGGAGGACTGCACTGTCACATGACAAAAGTCATGGACACACAAAAAGGCGAAAAATTAGGAATAATCATGCCATTTATCATATTAGACAAAGAAGGGAACTTCCTTTAGCTGATAAAGGTTGTCTACAAAATACAATAAAAAATCAACAGCAAATAACATAGATGACAATTGAACAGTTTTCCTTCGAGATAGGGAGAAAATAAAGATGCCTCCATTACCACTTTCACTAGACTACTTTTTCACTTTCACTAGACATTTTTATTGGACATCAGAGATCTTAGCTAATACAGCAAGAGAAGAAAAAGAAATAGCATAGTTCCTGATGAAGAAGAAATAAAACTGTTCCAGATTATATGATTCTATATTTTAAAAATCCAAAGGAATCTATAAATTATTTGAATTAATAAGAGTATAGTAAGTTTGCCAGATTAAAAAAAATCCATACACAAAAATCATATACTAGCAACAAATAAATTTTTAAGTGATGTAATTAATGCCTTAACAACTTAGGAATGTAGAAAATGAAAGATGTTCAAGCTCTTTTAAAGAAGATTATAAAACTTTATTGAATGACATTAAAGAATATCTAAATTAAAGAGTTTATGGTCTTCATAGATGGGAACACTTAATATAGCAAAGATATTATTTCTCTTACAAATTGATCTATATATTGAATTCATCCCAGGTGAAATCCAGACAGGATTTTGGGTTGAACGTCAAAGCTGAAACCAAAATGTATGTTGCCGGGAGCCATCTGTTCTAGCCGTATGAAGAGAGGGAATCCCGGGGAGTCACAGAAGTAGCTGGTTTTCCTAACCAATGCTCGGGTAAATGGTGCCTCTGAAGGGCTTTATACATCCGTATGGGAAGAGGGTGGATGTTTTTTATGGTTGAGGCAAGAACAAGGGGGCAGAAGGTTGAGAATAAATTTCCAGAATTTTTGACAACAAACTGGCCCCAAAATCATGAGTCATCTCAGCGAGAGTCTGAACCAAGATTTAAGTTAAGAAAGAAGCAATTTATTGACGTCTAAGATTATATTCAGGGCTAGGATCTATGCAAAAGGTCAAGATATTTGATTAAAAAGTTTTTAAAGAAAACGTACTTCAGTGAACATTGAACAATGAACAATTGGGAGTAGCCCTATCTATCTTCTCATTTAAGTTTGGCTGAATTAAATATGAGTTACACTTTTCTAAGAAAACATGCTTCTATCTCCCTCCAAGTCACTGGTTCTCAACCTTGGCTCCAGGAGAAATAAGTAGGGCGCTTTAAAACACCCTGATGCCCAGGCCACACAAGCACAAACAATCGGAACTCCTAGAGGTGGGAGCCAGGCATCAGGACTTTCTTAAGTTTCCCAGGTGATTCTAATGCATAGTCAATGCTGAGAACCCCTACTCGAAGTAAAACCAAGCCTTCAGTAACAGTGGATTACTGAAGATGTCCATTTTTTGAATGCTCCCCACACTGATTAAACCAGAATCTCTGGGAGGAATACAAAGCATGGTGATCGTTCCCAAAGCTTCCCAGATGATTCTACTGTGTCGATGAGGATGGGAAGGACTGGTTTTAGGCGTTCACTTGATACCAGCCAGCACACTCAGGATCGCCGATACCTGCTGCTGATTTTCTACAACAGTGGGTTCAATTCTTAAGCATCTGGAGAGCTCTTTGGTGAGCTAACTCAGAAAAACTTAGTCAACATTTATTAAATATCTATTGAAGACAAAAGATATAGTACTTGTCTTCAGGTGGGGAAAAGAAAAATCCCAAACCAATACATATTCCAGTTTCTGGTAAATTATGGGTGGTCCAGCACCATCAAACTCTGCATAAAGGACTTAACACCATGAAGAGCAATTTATTAAGGTACAATGCATGTATATATCTTTTCTCCAAACCCTCAAATACAGCCCAGTCATATGAACCACATAGCACCTCTCCCGTTCTCACAGCTTGGGGAAAGAGGAGAGGGCAAGGTGGTGATAATAGAAGGCAACATCACACCAAATATTATAATAGTCCTGCCAGCCCCGTCGCACCTGAGAAGTGTAGTTCACACTCACAAGGGCAGCACAGCAAGTTACGCTCCTCTGGCACCTCCTTGGCAGGCATGTAACTCCTGAATGACTTAGCAGAATCTGGAGCTTGTGAGGCCAGAGCACTCATCTGCAGCTGAAAACACTGACTGGAAACATCTGAGGACCCCGCGGGCCTCGTGGCCCTGCGTGCTCTTTCCCCCTGGGCCCCCTCACCATTCGCCAGTTCATTTCACAGGGCAGGGCCAACCCCCACAACACACATACAAAGCACCTCTAATGAACAATCTCTGTGTTCTAAAATGCTTCCCTGTGTTTCTAGTTTATACAGTTCTTTTGCAGATATCATCTCCGGCATGATACATACAGTCATTCCCTATTTAGTTTTTACATATGAGGACGCAGATACCCAGAAAGATGAGGAAGGGGTTCAGGGGCACATCACTAGTAGGTACAGAGCTGGGATGTAAACTCGAGTCTTTTCCACTGGAATCCATGCTTTTCCCTCTACTATAATATGACTCTCCTAGAAGGAATATAGAATGACCAAAGAGGGACAAAAGAAGAAACGGAAGATACCTTAATTCAAAAGGACATCTTTGAGGTTTAATGAGCTTGTTCCCTAAATGATGACAATTACAACAAACTTGGAGCGCTGACATCTCAGATCCTGGCCAGGCCACAGAGGGCGACCCCATGAGAGCCCTTTCTGACACCTCTAATCATTCAGCTCCATGCGCTTGTGAACCCTGAGACCTGCACCTGGAGCAGGGAAGAAGGCTGGGAGTGGCCCTGAGAAAACCTTGGCTGAAACTGCTGCCTTCGGAATCCTTTGTTGTCGTTTGATTCGGCCGACAGGCCACTCCTGCCTAGCAGAGCAGTCAGTCTGCTGTCTGTGCTTCCAAAATGTCCCTACATTGCTTTAAAGTGAGGTGTATGTGTGGGGCTTCTCATCAGAGCACATGTCCTTTCAGCAGTAAGGACCACACCTTACTCGGCCTTATGTCTCTAGTCACTGAACACACAGCAAGTGCTTACATTTTGTTGAGTAACAGAACGCACTCCTTTTCTCCATGTAATAGGAGTTAAAGTGGGGATGATCCAATTAACTGGAGAATAAGGCATGACATGCAAATTAAGTGTGGCCTGAAGGCCTCCAAGCGGACATCATACTCTGGTCACACCAAGGGTGAAAGCCGGAGAATGGGGACTTGGAGAGGGCTCTGAAGAAGATACACTGACATAAGCAAGGAGAGACAGTGAGACTCTGAAGGCCACCAGTGTCCTGAATTGGACCTGCACTTTTCAGAGGTTGTTCAGACTGTGGCTGGGGTGACCCAGGGACAGCAAAGGAGACGGTGAGTCCCAGGAGTTACGTGGAAGAAGTGGGTGAAGCAATGCCCACAACCTCTACCCCAGAAGTGTACACTGGGAAATGTTGGTGGAGAAGTTTCAGAGGCCATAGGTCTGGGAGAGGAGAGACCTCCCACATCTTCAACCACTGTGAGCAAGCTGAAGGACATACCTGAGTCTGGGAACTTGGCTGCATGGGGTTGGGGAATTGCCAGCTTCCCAATCTAGCTACTGTCTTAATGGTGTTATACGGTGTTTTATGTTAATTAAATGTCTGCTGTAGTTCTGTGCCAAGAGGCCTTGCAAAATCCACTACGTGGGGAAAGAGAACAGGCATGCTTACCACAGTGGCCGTTCCCCAGTGTCCGCAGACAAAGTAGGAAAGTCATAAAAACCTTCCTCCAGGCCCTTGGTGGAGACAACCAGAAACAAAGAAATCCTGCCCATGCAAACAGTTGTTGCAGGGGTTACGTGACGTGACATGCCTGGGCCTCTTCTGGAAAGAGGTAAACACGGGATTAGTCCCCCGCCTCTTCATGCCACTCCCTTCTCGTGACACCTCGCCTCCTTGCTCTCAGGAGAAATGGGACCTATTGGTGAATTGAAATGAGAGCATATGGTAGGAAGAGAGAAGACTGGTGTCACACAGAAGTAAAACTGTTGGATGGGTTAATAAGGAATCCGTGGTTTGGTTTACATCCTTTTAAACCTTGGGCTACAGAAGTCAGAGCCCACTTGTTAGGACTTCTTACTGGGGGCAGGCCTCATGCTGAGTATTGCACAAATGTGCCTCCACCAGACAATACCTGGACTTAGAGTGAATCATGAAAAGATGTTGGGTGCCCTCTGAAGGTTACGCCCGGAGGAAGCAGTGGAGTTGGAGCCTGGGCAGCTGTGCCTGATGACAGCCACGCATACTTGTGTAAAACCATCCACTTCCTGCCTCCCAGCCGGTGGGCCTGACGCTCCTCCCTGCGCAGCAGCAGGAAAGCAGAAGATGAGGGAAAGGGTGGCCTCTCACTCTTGCTCGTTTTCTGGCTTCTCCTCCCCCTCCCTGCGAGTCTCAGTGTCTGCTCAGGGCAAGAGAGGGATGTCACGAGCCGCTTCTCCAAGCATCTTTTCGGAGCTCCGCCTTAGCAGCCCAAAGTGGCGGCCTTGTCCAAACTGTCAGAGCCATCTGCCTGCCGTCCGTGTGGCAGAAGGACCATCTGTCAGCCTCTGACCCGTGCCTTCCCTCTCCCAGGCCACTGGGGCCGGCTCCAGGCTTGCTGAGGGCCCCCCCGAGGTCCCTGCCTCCACAGCCTGTCTCCCCAAAACTGACAACTCCCACGCAGTTAGAAGAGGGGGTGCAGAGGGCAAACTAAAGTAAGAAACCATACTCTTAACAAAGCACACACATACACACACAGCAAACATTGTTTTCTCATTAGGGTAAGAAAGAAATTCTTTACTGTAAATTTTGATTTAACACAAATATGCACTAGATGCTGCAGGGAATATATACCAAGCGTGGGTATCATCCTCATCAAGTTAAGTCATATCAAGAAAAAAAAAGTCAGTATTACAGGATTACCCAAATTGTTGTTCACGGGTTCTTACCTCTAACCACATGGCCCAGTGGTTCTCAAGTACAGCTGCACAACAGAACCATGTAGGACACTTTCAAAATACTACCAATGCTCGTGGCCCATCCCAGACCAATTAAGTCTGAATTACGAAATAAGGACTGAGTGTGGTATTTTTTAAAGTTTCCCAAGTGATCCAGACATGCAGCCGGGAGCAAGAATCACTGAGTGGCCGCAGTGTAATGGGAGAAGGGAATGACCAGGGGTGAGGGCGGAGAGAGCAGAGGGTTTGGCTAATTTATCCTGGCTGGTGAGGGAGCGTTTCATCGAATACATGGTCTTTGAGTTGAGATATGGAAAGCAAGAAGCAACAAAACATTCCACGCAGAGGAAACAGCAAGTGCAAAAGGCCTAAGGTGAGGCCAAGCAACTTATCTCTGCGGAGCAGCAAGACAGCGGCGCGGTTGAGGGTAAGGAGAGAGGGAGGGTGGAGGACAGACGACGAGGGGCAGAGGGGGCAGTGGCTCGATCCCTAGAACCTTGCAGCCTGTGGGCAAAAGCTTGGGTTTTCTTCTACTTCTGCTAGGGACATGGGAGCGTTTTACGTAATGGAAAAACCAGCGTCCGATTTTATTTTCAAATAGATCACCTTGGCTGTGATGTGGAAAGTGGATTTGGGGGCGATGGCAGAGCAGGAGCAGAGATGGGCTGGACGTAGTTGTGGTATATCAGAAGGGGGCTGGGGGCAGGCTTGGACGAGCATGCCGCCTTGTGATGCCTGGACCTTGGGGTGGCCATTTGTGAACACGGGTGACAAGTATGAGAACAAAACTCCAACATGCTGTGGGGAATGAAGGAGAAAAGGCCTGGATCCTCAGAGGCCTGGCTGAGCAGCTGAAGCAACACCAATGGATGACTATGCCAGACTGCTTATTTGAGGAAAACAAATCAAACCACTATTTAGGAAAGCCACAGCAGGCATATTTTCTGTTACTAGTAGCCAATGAATTGTAAACTAATATAACCACTGTTTTGTGTCAGGCCCTGGTACCAGGGGGATCCAGAAATAAAAAAACATTACATCCCTGCTTTGCCCCCAATTTTGAGCTGGTCTTTAGAGTTTAAAAATTTGCATTCAAAGGTGAAGAAGACAAAAATATTCCAGCGTTTGACCGCAGCATGAACTAGCTGCTCTCCTTTGCACAGATCCTAGAATCACAGGCATCAGCTGAACTGGATGGAGTCTGAGTCTCACAAATCTGGCAGCCAAGGGCCGGCAAAAACAGGAAGGTAGAAGTGAACTCAGGAGGAGAGAATTACAGTGCGAAGAGCTAGCAGAGGCCTCGGAATCATCTTGTCCACGCACAGTGCAGGAATCTGCTCAAAGAGAAGGCCCTTTTGATTCAGAGAAGGCCACTGAAAACCAAGATTCGACCATGGGCAAGGGGCAGAGGAAAGATTCCAACGACAAGGCAATGCTGTCCTTCTGGTCTCCATTGCTGTTTTCAGCCCAGTGCCTTCCCACTAACTCATAGTGAGTGCATGCAATGGAGTAAGGAAAGAAGAGGGAAGGGCACCAGGGTTAGAGCTAGGAAAGGAGGGTGTTTCCCCAGCACTGAGCCCAGGCTCCCAGGTGGTCTCGGCTCCTGGAGCTGTGCTCAGCAGTCCCTCACTGGCAGCTGGAGGCTGGGGCGGGGGGCAGAGGAAGGGGAGGCCTATCTCTCTGCTGAATGGGGATATGGGGGCCTGACACCCCAAGCTGGAACTCAAAACATATTTTCTTTTAGAAACATTATTCTGTCAGTGATTAAACAACACTGTCCTGCATTCCTAATGCTTTTTGGATTTAACACATCATTAGGGGTGGGGCTCGCCCAGGACCTCACTTTCTTTCTGTAATACTGTTTGAGGACCACTGTGGTTCAAGTTGCAAAAACTGGCTTCTAAAGGAACATTTTTATAAGGCATCTTTCCTGTGAGTTGAGGCTTGCTTGTGCTGTCTTGGATATCGTAACACAGGATATATATATTCAAGTACCCACATTTTGGGTCACCAGGTACTGCTGACATTTTTGATGTTTAATTTTTTGGACATTTCATTTTAACTTTTAGATTGACAAAAATGTTTTTTAAATTGAAGAAAATGTTCTTTTAGGTTAAAAATTCTTATTTTGGAGTGAAACTATCTTTCTCCCAGGAAATAATAACCTTTTTTTAATGTGTAAAAAAAAAAAAAGGCTTTTGTTTAAAATAAACTTGAAAAAAGTCAGACCATTATGTACATTTGAGACAGCCTTTTTTTTTTTTTATTTTTGACTCACAAGTTTTCTGAAGTAGAACAAATAACGTTTATAAAAGTTTTTTTCAATTGAGATGGGAAGTATTTTGGATATTTTGCAATATTGTATTAAAAATATTAAGACATTTTTTCCCTGAAATTTAGGTTTCACACATTGGGAGTACTATTTAATAGCATTGATATGAATATCCCGATGAGTGATATGCAACTACAATTTGATTTTTTGTGTATGTTGCAAAACAGATATAACGTTTTTATGAGTCAATGGATTTTGATAAATTACAATGCAATGACCATGCTGTTAGGAAGTACAAACCTTGTTATTAAGGAGCATCATAAGCCCCAGTTCATGGAGAATAAATTACAGCTGACCCTCTGTATCCACAGGTTCCACACCCACGGTTGGTTGAATATGTGGATACAGAACCTGTGGGCAAGGAGGGCGGGCTATAATAGAAGAACCTACCATATCTGTAATACCACAAACACCGTGCCACAAAAATAGCATATTTACACAATTTACATGTTACTAGGTCACACGGTAAATCAACAAATTTCAGTGAGTTAATGTTACAAGGAGCACATTTTTCCACTCAAGGACGATATAATCGTAAATCAACAACAAAATTATAGCTGTTTCACTTTAAGAACCCTAAAAACAACCCACACGTGACTAAATTATTCATGGATGAAAGAGGGAATCAGAAAGAAACTGTAAAACATCTAGAACTGAATGAGAATGAAAATTCTCCAAATAAAAACTTTTAGGCTATTGCTAGAGAGGGACCAGGAGAAGAAATGCTTATCTTCTAAGCTTGTATTAGAAAAAAAGAAAGATAAAAAAACTAATGACTTAAGTATTCAACTAAAGAAGGTAAAACAAATGGGGAAAAAGTACTGAAATATAAGAGAAGTAAACGATAACTAATAAAGAACAGAAATTACTGAATGCAAAACAAAACAATGGCAGAGACTGACACACTGAAGACAAATTTTGGTCCATTTGTTCAGTATTTTTTGACTGTTACTGATACTAGGAAGTCAGTAGTGATCCAAACAGATGAAAATCTCTTCTTTCATGGAAATTGTATTCTACTTGGGAGTCACACAGTAAACAAGATGAATAAACAAATAAAAAGTACAGTATGCTGGATGCTGATAGGTAAACTGATAGGAAAAACTGAAGCAAGGAAGTTGAATACAGAAATACTGGGGACTGGGAGGTAAAAAATCTTAAGAGGAAATGGCTCTGGTAGATCTCAAAAGAAAGTGACTTGTGTTTTTGTAAAAATGAATATAATAGGAAAATTTGATCAAAAATTAATAAAAGGAAAAAAAAAGAGAAAAAAAATTAATAAAAGGAGAGTAACAGTGGCCACTGAAATAATACTAGCACTGTAACAGATAACACAAGAATTTAGTCAGTAATGTAATAGATTATATATCTATGAACACATACACACAGTATCAAGTACGTAAACAATATTAACAAAGCATTAGGTAAGTATAAACCCAATACACTTTGACCAGAAAATCATAAGAGAATTCAGTATACTACTGCATGCTAATAAATTTGAGGACTCAGTCAAAACTAATACTTTCTTAGAAAAAATTTAAGTATCGAAAGAGACTCAAAAAGAAATAGTGAATAGGCCTAAAATCATTAAAGAAGTTGAGTCAGTATTCAAAAATTTAACCCCAAACTGCCCGCCAGGAGCAAATGATTTTAGAGATGAAATCTACTAAACTTTCAAGAAACAGGTTATAGGGTTGAATGGTGGCCTCCCCAAAAGTTATGTCCATGTCAGATCACTCCAACCTGTGAATATTTATTTGAGCAAATGACCTTCGCAGACGTAATTATGTAAAGGATCCTGAGATGAGGAGACTGTCCTGGGTTATCGAGATGGGCCCTAAACCCAATATCCTACAGGAGGTGCACAGAGGAGAGAGGCACCGACAGAACAGGAGGACACGTGACCGTGGAGGCCACCTGGAGTGATGCAGCAACAGCCACCAGAAGCTGGGAGAGACAACAGAACCTTCCCAAGAGCCTCCGGATGGAGCATGGCCCTGCTGACACCTCAATATTAGACTTCCAGCTTCTAGGACTGTAAGAGAGTAAATTCCTGTTGTTTTAACCACCAAGTTTGTGCTAATTTATTATGGCAGCTTCAAGAAACTAATATACAGATAATCCCAATATTATAAAAACTGTTCTTAAATAATAGAAAAAAGGAGGAGAAAGCTTGCAACTCATTTTATAAACCTAGTACAACCTCAATACCAAATAAGCTCCACTCAGTTACAGCAACATATACATACCAAACAGAACATGAGCATCCAGAAAAATGACATACTCTACCCAGGAAAGGATTACCTTTGAAATGCAAGGGTAATTTAACAGAAGAAAAGCTATTCATCTCCATTAACAACTTAAAGGAAGAAAGATCCAAAATTATTTTAGTAGATACAGGAAATAAATGCATTTTATAAAATTCAGAATACCGACATGATTAAAATAAAATTCTTAGAAAACTAGGAACAGAGAAAAAATATGATTTTTTTAAAGTTATTAAAAACCTAGGGCATATAGCACAGGGAACTACATTCAATACCTTGTAACAGCCTATAATGAAAAAGAATATGAAAAGGAATATATATATATATATATATATATACACACACACACACACACACACACACACAACTGCATCACTATGCTGTACACCGGAAATTAACACAACACTGTAAATCAACTATACTTCAATTTAAAAGAACAAAAGCCTAGGGAAAACATATTTCATAATGAGATATTTTAAGATCCAGAACACAACAAGGAGGGGGATGGGGACAATGGACCACAACCAATGACTGACTCACAGAGGTAGAAAAGGTGGGTTCTGTTGCTTCCAGGCAAGAAGAATGGGAGGCGCCCCTACACTTTGGAGCTCCTGGGGGGGTCGGGCTGTAGCTGGGTGTCAGCTCAACCCGGTATTTGCCTACCTGCCTCCCCTCTCTTCTCTGATCCCCTCACTCCCTTGCAAGTTTCAATTAAGAGTAATTCCCCTCAATAAATCACTTTGACAGGAAACCACATCTCTGACTCTGCGTCTAGGAGGCCCAACCCAAGACACTGAACAAATCTCAATGTCAAGTTCCCTGACTAGATTATTCCTAAGAGAACACATCACCTGTCATTGTTATGGAACAGCACAATGCAGCCATCGCTAGTCATATTCTGTGACAAAAACATTTTAGGCAGCTGAATATGTGGACTGAAATGAGGGTTGTTGATCTAAGAAATCTGATATTTTTCAATATTCCCAAATTATTATGATTTTCTCTCTGCTTTACCAGTTTTCACAGACAGTTATGTCACTTAATATCACAGAATACGACCACTAAATTCTCTTCCAGTTCTTAAACATTATGATTCAAAAGCATTAGATTATATGCTATCTTTGAACCTCAGAACTTGAAGAGGCCCAAGAGACCATTCCTTCTATCCCTCTGATTTTGCGATGAGGGAAAAGAAAGCAAGAAAAGAGAATGACAAACCCAGCCCAGAATTTCCTGTGTTCTGTGAGCTATAGACCCAGCAAAGGAAATAAAACAAAGTTCCCTAAAGTGAAGGGCTCATCCTCGCACAGACAGGAGGCAGCAGCACCTAATAACTCAATGGCGGAGCCAGGCTCAGATGCTCCACCTCGATTCCCAGACAGAGCTCATTCCTGAGGAAGGAAGACAGAAGAGGTATCATGCTAAATTGCCAACGTCCCATTTTGAACAAAAAAGATTTATGCCACAAAACATAGTTCTTTCTCCATTTGTAAAATGAAGAAGTGAGACAAATTCAACAAAAATCATGACACTAATAACTATCACATGCTGAACATTTACTCCCAATCCGGTGATGCGGATTCCATTATCATCATTTCTACAACGAGTTTATATGACCCCAAAGCCTCTCAGCCACTCAACTCCAATGCTTCACAACAGAGCTGCTGGTTCTTGACCTTGAATTCACACAAAATTCACCTGGCTTCTTGTTCAAAATGCAAAATCCTGAGCTCCACCTTTAGGGATTTAGATTCTAGATCTAAGATGCAGCCAGAAATCTTCATTGAAGAAAAAATTAGGTGATGATCCTATAGTCACACTTTGAGGAACACTGAATCTCACCCCTCTCTCTTAGTTATCTGAATGCCTGCATTGTTTTCCCCTCCTGCAAACAGCGAAAGAAGCAATAAGGTAATTGACACAAAACCTAAGAAGAGTTGCTGGTATATCTCATCTTTTTTGCCCAGCACTATCTTTTAGGAACTCCTCTATCCATAAGACAAATATTTGAGAATAATTTTGCAACCAAATGTTGAATTCCTCAATCAGGTTTAATAGTAATGATTTTAGCCACACATGTAGTACAGTTACTTAGGTGCACTACCCAAAGTCAAAAGTTGCAATTACATATACAAAAAAATAGTGATTTAAAAGTTGGTTGGGACATCAAGCATTAATCCAGCTTTATCATTTTACAGATAAGACATTACTTACTCAGTCACAGCACACGCTTTTTGGTAGTAATCAAAACAAGAACCTACTTCTCTTAACTCCTAACTGTGCTTTAATTACATTTGGCGCTTTCTCCATAAAATACTTTTAGTATGTGGTATTCTAAAAGTCTTCCTAACTCATAATATTTTTATTAAAATTAAATGATTTTTTAAAAGCCTAGAATGTGTTTAATTTTTTCCCTTCATTTTGAAAGCAAAGTCCCTGGGAAAAAGTATGTGGCTTGCCTATACATCCAAACAAGAAAACAACACATGTAAGATCATGAGCTGCACTGTCCTTATTGACATGCAGACAACTTTCAGAAAGATTTCTGCAGCATGAATTCTACCTCTACTCATTTATCACTTTGTGTTTGTAGCTTACATTGAAGCTGTGAGAAGACCTGCAATTTCCAAGAAACAGAAGGCAAGCCAGTGAAGCACACCCCTGCAGCACTGTGAATCTTGGGGTCACCAGGTAATACTTTGAGGAGGCAGAGAAGTCTTGGGTTCTCAACAATCCCATAAAGTAAGACGGCCCCACAATGGATCCCAAAGCAAGGGAAGATAGAGGGCTGAATGCCAGCAATTACTCATGACAAGGACGTAGGAAAGTGTTCAAATGAGCTTCACTGGTAAGTCATGCTTTAAAAACAATGACCAAAGTCAAGTGTTTCAGTTTTTAAAAGCCACTTCAGGAAACCTCTGAGTTGATCTATGTCGATTAGACTAAGCCAACATGCTAATCATGAGCAAAAATGTTCTGTCTAGAAGACTTGACTCTTGTCTATTACAGCAGAAACGGAGGTGAGAGAGCAGAGGAGGGGTGAAGAGTAAATCATAGGATTTAAACACATGGTGACAAGGCCAGGTGCCCAGGGATAGACAGATTACTAAGAAATTTATGATATGGTAATTTCAATTCTGAGTCGTGGCGTGTGACTTATTTTTAAGTTCCAAAGTACTCTGGACATTTTGTAGTCATGATACAACCATTTGGAACACTTAACATCCATGAAAAGATTATAAAACAAGAATGTAAATGAAAAAAAAATGGTTGGAGGTTTTTCATTCTTCATGTTTTTTCCTTATACCGTACCTTTAGATACCAAAACCTCTAAGTATTTTCCAAAAAATGACAGCATGTAACATCAGGGATTCACAAGGTAACTGATTTGCTGGTCTTGGGTGTGGCCAGTTCTAAGAAATTTATAATTTAGGGCTTGATAATTAGAATAAGACCTGAGACCTAAAACCAGACAATTCCTATCCTAGATACAGACCTTTGGAACTTATCTTTCGGTTTCATCTTCAGAATAGACAAGAGGATCATTGGAATGTGAAAGTGAAAGATCCCATCCTCCGTACACTGACTGTCAAGACACACAGGGCAGCCTTCAGAGTAGACGTCAACTCCAACCTCTCCCTCTCCTCTCCACTTCCAGTTCTTACTCATTTTGCTTTGGAACTATTTCAAACACCGAGCCCTTCTTCTCTTTCCTGCTGTCTTCTGTCTTTCTCCCTCAGCACACAGAACATAGTCCTCAAGTCCATCTCTACTCTCACTATGCCTGTGTGATGATATGACAGTTAACCTCCCAGAAAACAAGTTTGATCATACCATGCTTATAGATGCCCGCAGGATAGGGTTCAAATCTGTAACGTGAAATTAAAGTACCCTTCCCATTCTCGGTCATGGGTTGGTAAACTATGGCCTGTGGGCCAAACCTGGTCCACCAACTCTTTTTGTATATAAAGCCATGCCCATTCATTTACATGTTGTCCATGACTGCTTTCACAGTACAATAAGTTGAATACAAAGAGTTGAATAAGTCCCCCTCAAGCCACAAATATTTATTATCTTTACAGAAAAAGGTTACCAACTCTGATCCAGGCTTCAAACCACTTTTTCAGTCTCCTATTATGTCTGTCCCCACCATGTATGTTTCCCATATTCTAAAATTAGACTGATTTCTAACTATTCCCCAAACATACCGTTGTCTTTTAAGATTACTTACTTCTGAACACATCGTTCATGCTGCTAAAATTGCTAAATGTCCTTTCTTTCTTTAAGACTCAACCCAAATATTAGCATCTCTATGAAGATTTCCATGACTCCCACAAGCAGATTGACCCCTCCGTCCTCCCTTCTGTCTTAACACTTTATATGTTGTTTCTGTTATAGCATTTATCACAGCATTATAAGCCTGTGATCTCTGCTCTGTCTCGCAGAGTGCCTAACTTACCTGAGTATTCAATACATGTTTGACGAATGAATGAATGATTTGTAGACAATGCATATAAATTTGGAACACTGGCCATGGTGTGTCAAATTACATTTTACTAATTTAATTAACTTAGCCATGTCACAGAAAAGTGTGCTTTGTCCACAGGGAAAGTTTTGGGATAGCATCCAAAATGAATTGCCATTTAGCCTTAACAAAAATAAAAACAAAAAAACATGGGAAGCCAAGGTGAGTAGTTTTTACCTTAAGTACAGTATATTCTTACCAGTGAGATATCAAGGAAAAAATATGGGTGTTCAGAAAACAGAATCCTTCTATTTAATCTTTCTCTTTTTCTGTCTTAGAGGAAGAAAGAACAAATGGCAGAGCTGAGTTTTAATGAAGGCTGTGCCCTGGCATCACCTCCCTTTTCCTTAATAAAAATCCACTCTACCAAGTAGGGATTTACGCATTTTTTGAACAACATACTTAAATCCCTCCTCAGTCCTTTTGTAAATCTCTGTAGTGACCAACTGACATCTTTAATAGGGGGGTCAATCCTAGCCCAAAAGGTACTTGTGGGCACCCATGTTTCAGAGCTAGAGTCACTAAAGACATGTTAGAAAAGGTAGAAGTAAATTTGAGACACTAGCCCAATGTTCTCTCACATTATATAATGTTTCTCAATAATTCTCAAAACTGAACCAAGCACATTTCTGAAAGATCAAAGTAATTATTTTTCATTTAATAGGCTCAAACACTGGAATAAAATATTCAATTCATACCAGTAAGACTGCTTGATTTTTTTTGTACCTACTGTATAAGGAAATAATCCTGTTTTTACCTTTGAAAGAGCACTTGTCCTATAGTTTCTTAAAAAGCTAAAATAGGTAGAAAAATAATTGGAAGCAAAATATCAGAAGGTTCCACAGATCCCTCTTGGAAAAAGCTCTTATGCTGAAGTTTGAACACACACGTTGGAGGCTCCCACCAGGACCCAAGGGCAGACCGTAGCCCCAGTGCTTTGTGCTGTGTCAGAGCATCCTCCAGCCACTGTGGTTTTTACTAGCTAGGGTAGGGGGTTGATAAGCCAGACAGTACTCCACTTATGTCTTTGGTCCATGCCAGGCATGTCTTTTAGCCCAGTTCCCAAGATAGCAGGAATTATAGGAGACTACCATGGTTGAAAATCAAGTTTGTATCCTAAGGTTGTTGGGAACGAGCTGATTTAGAATCAGAAGACCTAATCTGAGCCAAGTTTTTAAAATCATTTCTGAGCTTTCATATTTTCATCTGAAAATTGGAAAATATAATAGTACATCAATTGCAAGGATGAGTCTATGAGTCAAAGGTGAGAAATGAATCCACAAAGCCAGAAGAAATACATATTAATTAAAAAAAAATATTGAGTGAGAAAGGCTTTTCTAGACATGAAAACAAAGGAAAAACCAAAGAGGAAAAGATCAGTGGGTCCTCCTCTGAGGGTTTAGAGAGAAATTCTCCATTGGAATTGAGTGAGCTATGTGGGATTATGGCCTTAAAAGTGGTCACCTTTTCCCCTTTCTATGTTTGAACAGGGATTTGATCTATTTCCTCAACACGGAATGGCCGTAAAAGGCACAACGTGTGCATATTGATTCTTCTGTTGTCCCAATTACTTTCGAACATCTCTACCACATACTGTCTTTTCCCTATGCACAGTGCAATGGCTGTCCTATAAAAGTGCATATTTTCGGGGGGGACAGGGTATATAGTTCAGTGGTATTAAGGTCCTGGGTTCAATCCCCAGTCCCGCCATTAAAATAAACAGATAAGTAAACCTAATTACCTCCACACCAACAAAAATAAATAAATAATTTTTAGGTGCATATTTTCTTGATGAAGGAATGTCAGACACAGAGAAAAGACATGGAAGAATTTAAAAATTATAGGGACCCAGAGAGTCCAGAAGAATCAGAAGAGTCAAAACCCACGTCTATGACTATGAATGGCTAAACAGACTTTTTAACAAAGTCCAAGGCAATGATAAAATGTGAAAAACACTTGCAGCATTTATGACAATGTTCTTAACATATAAATATTTTCAGAATTGTAAGAAAAATACTGACATATTCAGAGAAACTGTCAAAGACACAGATAATTCACAAAAGAAGATATAAAAATAGTTAATAAACAGATAAAAATATAACTATGGATTAAGAAGGCAGATTCAAGCAAAGACATTGTCCATTAATTACAGTGATTCTCAAACTAAACTGCATACATATCACAGTCCTTTGTGGAGGTCTTGAAAAACACAAATGTCCAGGCTCCATCTCTCAAAGATTCTGATTCAAGAGATCAGAGGTGGAGCAAGAACCCGTTTAACAATTTCAAAAATAGGGACTTACACTGAGAGCACCTGCTCCCTGTATAGGGTTTAAGTGGTCTCAGGGCCCAGCACTATTATTTCTTATCGTGTAACTTTCCTAATCTTGAGTTTCTAATTTTGACATAAGTGATGTGTTTTATCTGCTGAGGTATCTCCAGAATTTTCTTTCTATTGCCGTCACATATAAATATTAGAGCTCTGCGTTTAGAAATGTATCACAAACTTTCCTTTTCATAAATCTGAAGGCATTTCCCCATTGTCTTCTGCTTTATTTTGTTTGCAGGTGGAGTCTGAGGTAAACCTGATTTGAAGGTAATTTTTTAACTTCCTTCACACGTGTGAGTTGTCTCTTATTTTAAAAATTCAAAAACATCACTAGGATGTTAAGCTATTGCTAAGCCAAAAGCATGGATTTATTTTTGGCTTACTTAAGTTCTTTCAATTCATTATTTAGCACAGGAAAATTAGTTTCAATTATACCTTTGGTTACTATTTCTTTCTTTTACTTTGGTTTAGCCATCAAAATTACTTGTGATTTCTTCCTATTGTAAAGTTTCTGACCTCCTACTGAACAGTTCCCCACTCATTGATTTTTATGTTGGACTTTCCATATGCATTCTGGATGATTTATTTACTTATATTTGTCTCTACATCACTGAATCAGTTTATTTCTACAGCATCAATGCTGTGCTTTGTGGGTTCCAAGGAGAATTTTTAAGCTGATCTTGAAATATGGATAAATATCTATAGTCATTTCTCGTTTTGACAGGAATGTTTTGGCATATTTGTCCTCATCTTAGTCATTTTCTGTTATGACAACCTGATCTTGTTTCATAGAAGTCATGTCCTCCTGTATTTTTTTTTTGAGGAACCCAGAGGAATGTATTATAAGATTTTAATTTAGTTTCAGAAAATCATTTTTAAAATCAGTCTCTTCCAAGTCTTCAGAACGTCCTTTTGTTTTATGTTTTACTATCTGTTCATAAGCATGGATATATATTTACATCTATGCATGTGTCTGTATCTATATCTATATTTCCATGTTACATGCTTTTTTTTCCTACCCTCTCTACCTTCCTTCCTCCCTCCCTCTTATCCATCTGTCCATCCCTCCATCCATTCTTTATTCACCCTGTTCTCCAGGGTTATTGCCTCATCAGCAGAGAAGACAGCATCCTCAGATCTCCTTAGACATCCCTGCTGCTCACTTGGGTACTGGCTGCCCCTGCTTCTCGGTCCAGTTTGATGTGCAGTGCCCTTGTTCAGTTTGCCACAGACAGGCTTCTTCCAGTGTGGTGTGCTCAGATGAAGCTTGATCTGATATTTGCCTTTTTGACACCTCATGGAAAATCAGACACAGCTAGAAACACCATGCACCATTCACAAATCTCCCCCTGTCTTTACTCCTGTCGGCAGTACTTTTCCTCAGACAGCTCAGAGCTAGTCATGGCGTACGGCAAACTTTGAGTTACCGTGACAATGTCTATAGGAAAACAGCTGCTGTGGGCAAGGAAGAGGAGGGCTCTGGGCCTGGAAGTCAGTGTTTAATTGGCTTGCACCCCCCTACTTTCCTCAGTAGTGCAGTGCTGGTTAAGCCCAGACAGTGGGTGTGAGTGCAGCCTTCTCAGCAAGCTTCTGGCCGGCTGGTTCACAGGGGAGGATGTGCGGTTTGTGATATGGAAACCTACCATGAACGTGGTCTCAGCCCATATTCCTCAGTGGCTCGGTTAACTTAAATCCCTGACAGTGGCAAGCTGAGATAATCATTCTGTCACCAGTTCCTATCTTTTTATGTATTTTGGGAACATTTTAGTGGGAATCTGGGAGAAGGTTTACTGGGCATACCTAATTTACCACGGTGAGAACTCAGATGGTGAGAGTCCTGAGTACATTTTCAAAATCTCCCACTCACAATATACGTGTATGAGAGTTTTCAAGTCTGTTAAAGAATAAAGCGAGAAAATGGGCTAATTGAAGGTGGTACAAGGGAATTAAAAACTCTAAGTTTTACAAAAATGTAGGCACTTTGTTTTATTGTACCCCTGAAGGTAAGTCAGCACAAAGTAATTGGGGAATACTTCCGCTAGCAAACGGCAACAGCTGTGACACTCTGAATTGGGCTAGAAATTTGGAAATCAACTACAAAAGGGATGATGTACATGGAAGATCCTCAGGATCCTTACAGAAACTACAGGATCTAAGTTTGTGTTATTTGTATCTGTATTATTGGTATATATTTATAATTTGTATATAAATTATCATAGACTGGGGCTGTGCAGTGAATATACTAGGGCTCAGAAGGTCTGCATCCTGAGTTTCATCAAGAAGGGAATTAATATTCAACAGGGAAAATCAAGTACCACACTGTGCCCCACCACCCAAGGCAGTTCTGGTCATTGGACCTCAGCAAAATGTAAGCACCCTGGAGAAGGCTGGATAAGGACATCTGAAGTGATTAAGGGAACAGACAACCAGGCTTTCTGCTCACAGGACTGGGGAAGTCCTGGTGACGGGAGACTGTAAGTTCAAACAATGCATAATGATTTCAAGAGGTCCAATAGATATTCTTTCTTTTTCTCCCTTCCTCCCTCCCTTCCTTCCCCCCTTCTTTCCTTCCTTTCTCCCTCCCTTTATCCTTCCCTCCCTCCCTCTCTCTTTCTCTAGACACTCAGGTGGGAATTTTTACAAAACCATGTATTATGCTCTGTTAATGAGCTTAATAAGATACTAAGAGGAAGCAGAGTTGTCTGTGGCAGAACCAAACTTTTCAAGGTGACGCAGGGGAGGACAGCCTTGGCTGCCAGGCACAGAATCTGGAGCTGGCTGGTTGGCTGGACCAGTTCTGCTGCAGCATTTCTGATGCTTTTATGACTGCACAGTGCATGATAAGTGTTCTCTTCACCTCTCGCTTGTCTTGTGCTTTCAAATACTTAGGTGAAATTGGCTATGGAATTCCGACACTCCCTCACTGTAACGCTCTTGTGAAGGTGCCGATTCTCAGCACGGACTTCAACAGAAGAGAAGGGAGAAATTAGATAAGGAAACACAACAGAAAACAGGACACAAATAGAAATAAGGAATGCATCCCTTTTCTGAATTACCTCAAATGAACCTTTAAGGGATCATGGGGCAAAATTTCAATAGTAAATGATTCTGCCCTAAAACATAAGGACCAATATAATTACTGAGCATTCTGCAAGACTCTAAATGAGTCCTTAAAAGCTCAGTGTGTGTTATCAGTGTGGCTGCCATCTCATAACGGATCTTTTAAATTTTTCCTTTGGTTTTAACAGAGAAGAACATAAACTACTATTTATTGACAGGCAGCTACAGTAGGAAGCACTTTATATTATTCCATTTTATCCTCAGAACAACAGCCCTTCAAGGGGGGATATTGTTATTTTACAGATAAATGAGGCTTAGGAAATTGCTGAAAGTCACACGGCTATCAAGTTCAGAGCCACTTCCCTACACTTCCTGCTGAATTACAAAGCACTGATGTTAGTCTGCTCAGGCGACAAATGAAGTTGTTTACAGATAGACAGAGGGCTGTCGTGGGGCAGAAGGAGAACACTTCACACTGTGGGCCCAGTAGGTAGACGGCTAGAGGCGGCAGTGGCAGGTTCAGAGTGCGGGGTCCCTCCTACTGCCAGAGCCCATATGGGTGTTCATAAGTGAACATGCCAAAACGCCGTCCTGACAACTTCTACCAGACCAGCCATGTTTGCGCTTCCCATTGGCCCTTCTTTCCTCTTTATCTGCCCTGTGACTCTGAGCTCACCCGTCTCTTGGGTTCAGCCTGTTGCGTCCTCGCCTACTGCTGTGCCCGTGGTCGCTTGGCCCGTGCCCAAGTCTACTTCCTCTATGGAGGGACCCACAGTGGCCTCTTCAGCTCCTGCTGGTGTCTGACCTCAGCCAAGACCCGGGTTCAGCTTGTTATTCCCCTCACTTGTGCTGACAGTGGGAAGGGAGCCCATTCTGTGGCACAGGAAGAAGCTCATTCCAGGGAGCACATCTTGCTGTCCTGCGAGCAGAGCGATCTAAAGAGTGGATGTTCTGCCTGGGGTGGTAGTTACAATTTTTGTCACTGAAGGGACTCAGACATAATCGTGTGAGGACTTGGTGGGGACAGCACCTGCCTCTAGGTTCTGATGCAGGAACAAAGACTGCCCAAGCCTTGGTGGTCTGCATCAGCTCAGGCTTACTTTTCACTCAGGTTACATGTCCTCCGTGGTTGTCAGGAGTCTCCTCTGCCTCACTATCCCCTGGCGGCCCAGGCCGACAGGGCTGCCCTCACCTGGGACACTGCAGGTCTCGTGTCCGAGGAAAAAAGAGTTATGACAAACCAGCAGTTATTTCTTAGAGCCACGACTCAGAAGGGACATGCGTGCTCATATTGCATTGACCAAAGCAAGTCCCATGGCCACTGCTGAGTTAAAAAGGGTGGGGATGTGTAGCTGTCCCTTGGGGAAGGGCAGCTACAAGTCCTCTGGCCAAGCTTGGCATCAGTGGGCTGGGAAGTGTAAGGGGCAGTGAGCCTTTGCAACAGTGACATAATCCCCACAACATTGCTGCCAAAACAGGGATTAGAGAAGTACTACTGGGGTGATTTAGGCTGGGTGGTTTGTAAGTTTCTCTCTCTAACCTTGAGATTCTACGATATGCCAGGGTTCCCCAACCTTTTGTGAGAAGCAATTCCTTTTGAAATACTGAGGCAGAGAGATGAAGGCTTGGAGCAACAGAGATAGGAAAGTTCCCGAAGCAGGCTGGCAACACGTCTCACTACACCCTTCTATGAAGATGCTGTACAGTCTCCTGCGGGGCTGCCCAATGGAAAAGCAGTGCGAACCCCACATGTAATTTTAAATTGTCCTGGAGTCACACTGTAAAGGTAAAAAGAAGTGGGTAATATTCATTTTAGTAATATAGTTTATTTAATCCAATGTACTTAAAATATTTTCATTTCAACACAAAATCAATATTAAACTACCAATGAGATGTTTTACTTTCTTTGTTTCATACTCAGAATTTTAAATTCGTATGTATTTTACACTTAGAGCCCATCTTAATTTGGAATAGCCACATTCTAAGTACTCCTGGCTACTTGTAAAGGACAGTGCGAATTTAGTGGGAAATGGTGAAGTTCTGGTATCAAACAGGCCTGGATTTGGGGCGTGAGGTTTGGGGAGGATCCTGAGCTGCTGCTCTGGAGTAGAGATGGAGAGAGGAAGCAAGAAGAAAGAAGGTTTTATCTGTATCCCTAGAGGCATGAGTACAGCAGAGTGGTTCAGAGAGTGGATTCAGACAGGCCAGATTTAAAACTGACTTGACTGGAAACCAGCTCTGCCACTTGCTAACTCCCTGATCTGGGGTAAGTTATTTAACTTCTCTTTCTCTCAGTTTTCTTCGCTGTAAAAAGAGGAAATTTTAACTCCCCTTGAATGGCCTCTGCAAAGATTGTTAATAGCATATGTATGTGGCCGGGCACATAATAGATAATGAATGGTTGTTTATGATAACAACTGTATTATTGTTTTTGTGAGGAAAGAAGAGGGGTAGAGGGGACAAACATCACTGCCACAGAAGAGGGGATGTTAATGGCAGGGAGCAGGTTAGAGTTTACAATCAGGGAGTTGCACCAATGAGTTAGCCAATTGTTCAGGCAGGGAACACTGAGTCTACACTGCTTTCCTTTACCATTCACTCCACAGATCTTTAAAGGTCATTGTCTTCCTTTAGAATCTTTCTCCCTTCAACTCAACTTCTTCTACCTAGCATCCTCTTTGCTTCAGTAATCCTAGCTAGAAAGGCTTTGAATTTCATACTCAGAAGGGTTTGGAGAAAGAATATAGCTTACAAAAGGAAACGAGATTTTGTGTTGGTGCCCACAGATCTGACTACTGCTTCCGGTAGCCTGTTTCCTATAATGGACTCCTGTCTTGAGACAGTGAGCCATTTTGTTTCTGGCCAAATCTGGATTGCTGAGCAGGCACAAAAATGAAAGGATCCTTTCCTAAGAGTATATCTTCAGCATCATCATCAGGGGTCCAGCATAGAGCCCAAGAGAGCATAAAGAGACAGCATACCCCGAAATTAATGTATCTTATCATTAGGGTTGGGAGAGAAAGAACCCTGTGGGGGTTAAAATAGGACTAAAAGCTGTAACCAGCCCCTCTTCTTTGGCTCTGTCTTAGGAAATTCTTCCCCTAAGTCTTCCTACAAGCCAGCCAGACCTCAAGTTTTTTTTTTTAACAATATGAGCATCTTGGGAGCTAGCACACAGACTTCAAAACTGTTATCAGCACCTTCCCTGGGATCAAAAAACAAGCAATATAGATTATACTCTTGGATGCCAAGTTTGAGAAAGCTCACAATACACTAATTTTCCGGGACAATGAGTGTCTCAGAGTTGATCCCTGATCTTGCAGCAACACAGAGAAAGAGCTACGTCCTCTGGCCAGCCAAGAAGCCCTGTTTTCTTAGCAACTGGCACCATTAGCCTAAGAAAGGGATAAGCAACCATTGGAATTTCAAATGGCGAATTTCCCAGAAATGCATTCTTCTTTTCTGAGAACAGCACAGATTGGCTGGCTTAAATGAGGTACCTGGGGTGATATCCTGGCACCCAAAATACAGTAAAAAATATTGCCTTGGTGTTTCATAATAAGAATCATTTATAATTTCAACTTGCTATATACCTTTAGCATACATCATTGAAAAGAAATATTCTTCTAGAGCGAACCACTAAACACCATCTGTAATTTTCCTAGGATCAAATAACAGTGTACACAATTTAGATAAATCACAAAAATAGTTTTTCACTCTATTTGATCTTGCTATTTTATATGAGTAAGAAAACAAATGAATCTTTTATAAACTTCACTTTCATCATGAATAATATTGTATATGACATTTAAACACACTCTTAATTATTTACCAGGTTTTTTCTGTTAATTTCTCGGCGCTTAAAAACGAATTGAGATTTCTCTTGCAAGGAGGAGGGCAATTTTGCAAGAATAAACCTTTCAGCTTTTCTGTGCAATCTACTCATTTCAAGGACATGCCCACATAGGATCCAAATTCTCCATTTCCTTTGCGTTGCAGTTTAATGAAATCCCAGCATTTTTCTTGCTCCCAAAATGCCAAATGTAGTTAAGAATGCCTTGATAATATGCTATTGCTAAAAACTATTTATATTCATAGATTCCTGACAGTTTACTGCTCTTTGACATGGCATCTCTCATTGTAGAGCTTTGGCCAATACACATATATTACATGTATATTTATATTACATAATTAACACACATAATTTTACTATGTTTTAATCTCCAATTGCTACCAAGCACTTCTACATTCTGAGAAATAAAAACACATAAAGCTCTTATTATCAGGATACAATTCTAGTTATGTATCCATAAATCACATTTAAGTGGTTATGAATAGTTCAGAAGTGAGGGATGATGTATAGGAGAGCAGGATGCCCTAAATTTCAACCAATGTCAATGGCACATTTTACGGCTTCTGTTTGAAATAACTTGTTATCACCGGGTATGAAATTAAAAGACAGACAGAACTAGTTGCTTCTGTGAAGTCGACGTGTGCAGATGCATGTGTACGGCTGTATGTCTTTGTGTTTTAAGTGAAGAAAAGACATTCATGAGATTTTGAGAAAGGACCTCATTCCATTCCACTTTGGGGAATAGCATGCAGTGTCTTTCATGAGCAAATACACAAGAACCTTTCCTTATCCGTAAAATTCTGGCTGCAGAGGGTGAGTATGGCTGCCCTGAAAGGTAGGGAGGGGTGCTGGTCCAGCGTAAGGAGGATGAGGAGAGACAGGGCAAACCCACAGCTGCGCCATGACAGTCTCGCGGCTGACTGTGTGACTTGTCAGTGGGCGGTTTCCTTGTGGAACATTTCCCTGCTGGTCACATAATGAGAGGGCACTCCCTCGGATAAGCATAGCTAAATGCTGTCTATATCTCATTTTGGGAGCCCAGGACCTGGGCAGGCCTCTGCATCGTCATCACAATCACAGAATGCTTCCCTCCAACCCAAGTTTAAGCCGAAATCAAGGTTCCTTATGGGGATGGCCAGAGTCCAGCATCTTTGGCCTCATTTTAAAAAGTTAACACTCCATAATGCGGTGCTCATTCCTGCAACAGCAAGTATGTGAACAGCCTAAAAAGAGAGAATGAATTAAAATGCTGTTAATTATGCTTGAGGCTATGACATTCCTTCCTAAGTAATTACGAGAGGGAGAAGTGTCCCCAGCGTTTCTTGGTGCTGATAGTTGACAGAGAAAGTGGGAAAGGCGTACTGCACCCATCTTTCAAGCCCTTGGCCTCCCTGCTTCCCTGATACAGCCAGGGTAGCCTCTGTCCAGTATTCGGAAAGCTGTCTGCCTGTCTTAGGGCCACAAACTTGCTGTCAAGAGGGAGCTGAGTCAGAAGGCTACCTGTGGCAATAGACATAACCTCATTTTTACCATGGATGCTTATTAGAACAGAATCAGAGAAATGTAGCGTATACTGAGGAATTATTATCTCACAGAGGAAGCCACTGAGGCCCAGGGTCGCACAGCTGGTTCGTGTAAGAACTTTCAGTTGTGCTTTCTGTTGTACACAGAGTCTGCACTCATCCACTGAGTGCAAATAAAGAAGAGAAAGGAAAGCAGATAAGGAGTGGTCAGTCCCTGGGGGCTAAAGGGACTACATTTTTTTCCTTAACAAATCTATCCCCTTGAGAGTCTCCCTTGACCCCTAGCCCCAGCTACCGGAGGAGAAGCAAATGCCGGGCACTGAAACAGGAAACATGACACGTCTGGAGCACTGTCTTCGGCAAATGGATTACAGGAAACACTGATGCTTTCTGACGTTGTTTCAGCCAGGCTCAGGGACAGACTGGAGCTGTGGGGTGGACCTTGGCAGATTACACGTGTATCAGAGTTCAGAGGTTTATTTGTTCTTGTGGAGATTCCAAATATTCTTGAATGCGGCACAGAAAATGAATTAAGAGGGAACAGGGCAGCTACAGGTGCTTACATACGTGAGGAGACTTAATAAAGCCTCTGTTGAGACGAAAGGACCTTAAACTCCATTAGCAGTATCCTTGGGGGGAAAAAGCATGCTAAGCAGGACATCCCGAAATGACTGTCACTAGAGCAACCCACACTCCAAAGACTTTCCACCTAATTGAAATTAATGATGCCTCGGGCAGCCTAGTTTGAGTCCCAGACCTCCATCTACACACATGCGACAGGCACCACTCAACACTTAGCCAGGGAATCTGGTTTCCACCTGGACTCTAGTTTTTAGTCTTTGCTTTTCTGGGGTAGGGCATCTTCCCTGGAGAAATCCCATGTACATCTAAGAAGGTTTGCGTGAGACTAGACAGGGCCAGCACATAAGAAAACTGAGAAATTCTCAGAACTTGTATTTGGCATGTCTCAAAGTTTCTAGTCCAGGGACTGTGTTTTCTGAACCAAAAGATTTTTTGGTTTGTTCATATGTTTTGCAACTGTCAGGTGCAAGAGACAGTCTGGCAGATGTATTTTTCTTTTTGTAAAGCAACAAATATTTATTTAATCAGAGAAACTTAGAGCTGAAAAAGGATCTTAGAGATAAGCCTTCTTTGGGGCTGAAATATTTTTTGTTTTGTTTTGTTTTGTTTTGTTCTGTTTTTTTCAACAGATCTCTTTCTTTCAGCACTCCAGTTCTCAAACTGGCAGCATACTGAAACCAACTGAGAAACTTAAAAATACCCATGCCTGAGGGATTCTCATTTAATTGGTCTAGTTTGTAGCCTGATTCTAAAATATGGCAGTGTTTGAGAACCACTGTTCTAGTATATCCATACACACACACACACACACACACACACACACACACACACAAATTGTACCATTTACAGGATATTTTAAAGCAACGTCCGTGTACAATTACCCAGATCAAGTTGGAAGAGTTTGTTTTGATGCCAAAAATACTAAACAACTTAGATGGTTTTATGGAGTCAGAATTAAATATGTGGAATTTGATCTGACTGGTCATCTTTTCCCTTGACTTGAGCTGAATGGGAACTACAGCATGAGGTATACTTCCTCCCAGAGAAATTTATTTTTTAACTCATTCAATGGAGACTGGAAACTGGGGCCATCAAGGACATCCCGGGCTAGGACACCAACACCAGGTGTAGGTAGTCACTGGGCCCTGGCTGGCCTAAGGGGTAGAAGCAGAAAGCCTATCCTGCCTTCCCCAGCCAACACTGCCCTCCAGGCTAACCAGAGCCCTCAGTGGCAAGAAGGCTTCCCCTATTAAACAGTTAATATATTGCCTTGAATAAGTAGAGAGGAGAATCTCCAAATCACTCCTACTTCTAAACAAAGACATTACCCTTTCCCCAGGGCCAGTTCTAAACACAGTAGCAGAGGATGGCCTTGGAGAGCTAGTCTAATATTTCATTTGAAAGCCAGAGGAAAATCAGGCTAAGAAACCACAGTCACTTGGTTTTTGTTTCTTTTTTTAAGAGATCGTTGGAGAGGATAGATTACATGTGTGACTAGAAACATGATCAAACATGCCATCTCCTAAGTCCCCAACCAACAACCCTTCAGCCTTACACATGGCTCTGCTGCAAAGTCTTCCATTTTCACCATCAGACATTATTTGGGCTAAGTCACTGAAGGTACCTGTCAAAAGACAAATCTGCGAGGCAGCACGTGCTGCGATTCTCAATGTCACGAGGGGCCGGGGGTGAGATCCTGCTGGGTTGGGGTGCTTTTCTATCCTAAACCACACCCTCTTTCTCCACTAAGCCGAAATCACGGGGGGTGGTGAAGACTGTTGTTACAAATGGAAATTTATTATGTATCTCATGTGCATAGTGTGGAGATATTTTAAAAAGTTGAGAACGATTGATTTAAACCAAGAATGATTAACATGTTGGCACAAATTAGCTGATCAGATGCTGGCAAAAGCCCTAGGGACAAGGACAGGGGAGAGATGTGATGAGGAAGGAAATGGGACAGTAAAATCTGAGGCTTGGAGGAGGTGGGCCCAGGTGGGGTACTGACCCAAGGGGCTTTGGCCAAGAAGGGAACAGAGGAAAGGAACCAGGGAAAGACAGCGGTAAAGGAGGACCTGAATAAAAAATGCAAAGTGGGGAAGACAAATATCTATCTTTCTAATTTTCCCTAGTTGTGTCCTGATCAAACTCCTTGTAATCAGAAATGAAAACCGCCTGGTTTTATCTGTCTGTTCCTTTTGGGACATTAATAATAATAGCTAACATTTACTGAGTGCTGGCTCAGTGCCAGGCACCATTCTAAGTATGTGACATCATAGCTACAGTATAGGTGTTATTATTGTCCCCCACTTAAAAAACAAGGTCCAGAGAGATGAAATAACTTGCCACGGGCCACACAGCTCTAAGTGGCTAAGCTAGGACTATGAACCCCATGAATGAGTCCTGCTCTTAAAGGCAACGCTGGGCCTGTTCCTTATAAGGGTTAGGAGGGCATATAGATGTGTATCTCAAAGAAGAAAGAGAGTATCTGAATCTTCTTTCCAGGGAGGGCCAACAGGCTTTTTTTTTTTTTTTTTTTTTTTTTTTTTAGGACTTTACTTAGCCTTGGAAGAAGATAAACAAGTTTTCTTTCTCCAAGGGCTGTGAATCCTTTCAGAGAATGATTTCACATAGGCCACCAACTACTAACAGAGAAGACAGGAGGTGGAGTTAAGAATTTGTAGGTAAGTGTAAAACGGCGTCTATGGGAAGTGGGGTAGAGGGAATGCTACTCAGAGGAGGAAGGCTGAGAGAAGACATTAAAGGAAGCAGGAGGCGGGGCTCAGGGGTCCAGAAGTTGGGACATGGGGCCCTCCTATCTGACAGTGCCCTCATGGTCCATTTGGGGCTAGCTGAAAGAAAAAAGGCGTCTTAAAGGGATATCTTTTTATAGCCCCAAACTGACCCCAACACTCAGATAACTTTCTGGCATTCCTTGTTTCAAATGATACTTGTGATCATATTTCTCTCTTGAAAAAGTAAGAAGGCTTCCAATCTGAGCTGGAGGTAAACAGAGTGTGATCTGGGGACAGAATGTCTTTCCATGTCAAAAACTCATTATTAGAAGGAATGCCACTTTTGCCTTTATTTCAAAATCATAGTAATAATAAAAAAAAAAAGCTAAGTGCATCTGCTTATGTTGAAAGCCCTCATATGTTTGATATGATTTTCTTTCTTACGAGCCTCTAGAATGGCTCAGGCTTTAGTCTCTCTACCTTGTGGTTCAGTTGACCTTCTAATGGGAAGACCTGGAAATGCATAAGTTCCATGTGCAACCAGCAGGGTAAAAGCAATACTCCGTGGGGGCTGAAGCTAGACTGGTGACCCCATGGGAGCAGGATGCTACCTGTCACATTTGCTACTGTAAAGGGGCCCCAGGGAAGAACCCCCCACACTGGGACACAGTAAAAAACCCCGTCTGTTTAAAGGACATATAGACTATCTGAGCTGGAAATCCATTTACAAACCCTGGAGCTTCTGCCAAAAGAGCAGGGAACTGCTGCAGCCCTCTCCGGGGCTGGGGCACTGGAAAGAGCTATTGTTTGAGTACCCCCAGGGCAGCCCTTGGCCCACACCTGTTCTAGCTCCAGCTTCCCTGACAAGGGGCCTTTGGCTCAGGGACTGCCCCTGGCCAGGGTCAGCTCCAGGCAGAGTTGCCTAAGTCAGCCTTGGGCTAAGCACTCCCCAGGTACTGACCCCAGTCTAGGCCCATTCTAGCCCCAGATGCCCTGCCAGGATGGCCTCAGGCACAGAACTCCCCAGGGGCTGCACTCCACTCACACCTGCTCACTCTACTCCGCCTGCCAAAGTGGGCAGGTACAAGCAGTCCACACAGGGGCTGCTCCCACACACAACCACTCCTTCAAGACCAGGAGAAGTAGTTGTTTAACCAAATTCATAGAAACAAAGACTGAAAGTCAAATAGAATGAGGAAATAGAAGAATGCGTTCCAAGTGAAAACACAAAATATAACCCCAGGAAAAATCCCTAATAAAACAGAGATAAGGAATTTACCTGATAAAAGAGTTCTAAGAAACGGTCATAAGAATGTTCACCGAACTCAGTGAAAGAGGATGGAAGAACTCAGTGAGAACTTCAACAAAGACTTAGAAAACATAAGAAAGAACCAATCAGAACTGAGTAATACAATAACTGAAAATCAAAAATATGCTATAGGAAATCAACAGCAGATTAGATGACGCAAATGAATGGATTAGTTATCTAGAAGACAGAATAGTGAAAATCACCCAATCAGAACAGCAAAAAGAAGAAAGAATTTTTAAAGATGATTTAAGGGGCCTCTAGGACAACATCAAGTGTACTAACATTCACATTACAGGGGCTCCAGAAGTAGAAGAGAGAAAGGGACACATATAGACTGAAAGTAAAGGGATGGGAAAAGATGCTCCATACAAATGGAAAAGAAAAGAAAGATGGGGCTCTCACAAAAGACAAGAAAGTACATTACATAACGACAAAGGGGTTGATCCAACAAGAGAATACAACATTTGTAAAAATTTATGTACTCAACATAGGAGCATCTAAATCTATACAGCAAATATTAACAGAAATAAAGGGAGGAATAGACAGCAACACAATAATAGTAGGGGACTTTAATACCCAATTCACATCAAATGTTAGGTCATCCAGACAGAAAATTAATAAGGAAACACTCACCTTAAGTGACACATTCTGACCACAATAGGGTGAGACTAGAAATTAACTACAAAAATAAAACTGGAAAAAACACATTTAGTCGAATTCTAAGTAATATACTACTAAACAACCACTGGTCAACAAAGAAATCAAATAGAAAATCAAAAATACTTTGAGATAAATAAAAGTAGAAATGCAAATATTCAAAATCTACAGGATATAGCAAAAATAGTTCTAACAGGAAAGATTACAGTAATTCAGGCTTATCTCAGGATAGAAAAAAATTTCAAATCATCAATCTAAAAGTATATTTAAATGAATTAGAAAGAGAAGAATAATCAAAGCCCAAAATTAGTAGCAGAGAGAAAATAATAAAGATCAGAAAAGAAATAAATGAAACAGAGACCAAAAGAAAAATTTAAAATATCAATGAAACTAAGAGTTGGTTCTTTGAAAAGATAAACAAAATTGACAAACTTTTACTCAGATTCATAAAGAAAAAAGAGAGTCCAAATAAATAAAATCAGAAATGAAAGAGGAGAAATTACAACCAACACCACAGAAATATGAGATTATAAGAGAATACTATGAACAATAATATGCCAACAAATTAAAAAACCAAGAATAAATGGATAATTTCCTTAAAATATACAACCTTCCAAGAATAAATCATGAAGAAACAGAAAATCTGAAGACTGATTACTAGTAACCAAATTGAATCAGTAATCAAAAAACAAAAGTCCAGGTTCAGTTGGCTTCACAGGTGAATTCGACTAAATTTTTTTTTTAAAGTTTGTATCTATCATTTTCAAATTATTCTAGAAAATTAAAGAGGAAAGAATACTTTCAAACTTATTTTACAAGGCCAGCATTACTCTGAAACCAAAACCAGGAAAAGAAACCACAGAAAAAGAAAACTGCAGGCAAATATCTCTGATGAGCACAGATGCAAAAAATCCTCAACATAATATTACCAAACTGAATTCAATGATACATCAGAAGAGGAATACAACATGATCAAGTGGGATTCACTCCAGGGACGCAGGAATGGTTTAACATTCATAAATCAATCAATATGATACACCACATTAACAAAACGAAGGATAAAAAATATGATCATCTGAATGGACGCAGAAAAAGCATTTGACAAAATTTAACATGTGTTTATGATAAAAACTCTCAACAAAGTGGGTATAGAAGTAACATACCTTAATATGATAGAGGCCATATATGACAAACCCACAGCTGCATCATACTCAATGGTTAAAAGCTGAAAGCTTTCCCCCTAAAATCAGGAATAAGACAAGAATGCCCACTCTCACCACTTTTATTCAAAATAGTATCGGAAATTCTAGCTACAGCAATTAGGCAAGCAGACAAAATTAAAGTCGTCCAAATTGTAAAGGAAGAAGTAAAACTGTCAATATTTGCAGATGACATATTATCTGTAGAAAACCCCAAAGATTCTACCAAAAAATTATTAGAACTAATAGTGAGTTGGGTAAATTTTCAGGATATAAAATTAATATACAGAAATCTGTTGCATTTCTATACACCAATTATGAACTAACAGAAGGACAAATGAAGGCAACAATTCCATTTCAATTGCATCATAAAGCATAAAATACCTAGGAATAAATTTAACCAAGGAGGTTAAAGACCTATACTCTGAAAACTGTAAGACACTGGGGAAAGAAAATGGAAAGTTACACAAATAAATGGAAACAGACACTGTTCTCATTGCTTAGAAGAATCTATTGTTAAAATATCCATAGTACCCAGAGCAATCCACAGATTCAATGTAATCCCTATCAAAATATCAAAGGCATTCTTTTTTTTTCAAAGGCATTCTTTACAGAATTAGAACACATAATCCTAAAATTTGTATGGAAACACAAAAGACCCTCAATAACCAAAGCAATTTCAAGAAAGAAGAACAAACCTGGAGGTATCACACTCTCAGACTTGAAACTATACTATAAAGCTATAGTAATCAAAGCAGTATGCTACAAGCAAAAAATTAGACATACAGATAATGAAACAGAAAAGAGAGTCTGGAAATAAACCCATGCTCATATGGTCAATTAACTGATTGACAAAGGAGGCAAGAAAATACAATGGGGAAATGACAGTTTCTTCAGTAAGTGGTGTTGGGAAAACTGGACAGCTACATGCAAAAGAATGAAACTGGACCACTTTTGTACACCATATACAAAAATTAACCCTAAATGGTTTAAAGACTTAAATTTTAGACCTGAAATCATAAAACCCCCATAAGAAAATATAGGTATTCACCTCTTTGACATTGATTTTAGCAACATTTTTTGAATATATCTCCTCAGGCAAGGGAAACAAAGCATAAAAACATGTGGGACTACATCAAACTAAAAAGCTTTTGCACAGGAAAGGAAACCACTGACAAAATGAAAAGGCAACCTACAGAATGGGAGAAGATATTTTCAAACAATATATCCAATAAGGGAGTCAATGTCCAAAATATATAAAGAACTCATACAATTCAGTATCAAAAAAACAAAAAATGGGCAGAGGACCCGAGTAGACATTTTTCCAAAGACATACATATGGCCAACAGGCATATGAAAAGATAATCAACATCACTAATCATCAGTGAAATAAAAATCAAAACCACAGTAAGATACCACCTCACACATGTGAGAATGGCTATTACCAAAAGAACAAGACACAGCTGTTGGCAAGGATGTGGCAAAAAAGAAACCCTCATGCACTGGTGATGAGAATGTAAATTGGTACAGCGACTGTGGAAAACAGTATGGAAGCTCTAAAAAAACTAACAATAGAACTACCATATGATCCAGTAGCTGACTTCTGGGTATTTACCTGAAGAAAATGAAAACACGAATTCAAAATGATTGAAGTCTTGCCATTTGAAGCAACATGGATCAATCTGAAGGTACTATGTTGAGTGTAGTAAGTCAGACAGGGAAAGACACATGTTGTATGATTTTACTCATATGTGGGATCTAAAAAACAAAGCAAATGAGCAAATAAAACAAAACAAAATAGAAACACACCCATGGATACAGAGAACAAACTGGTGGCCGCCAAAGAGAAGGTGAGGGTGGAGAGAAGGATGAAACAGGCAAAGGCCATTAAGAGGTACAAAGCTCCCACTCTAAGATAAGTAAGTCACAGGGATGTAATGCATACATGGGAATACAGTCAGCAAGATTGTAACAACTTTGCATGGTGACAGATGGTCTTATTGTAGTGACCACTTCATAATGTATAATAACATATTGTATATCTTAAACTAATAAAATACTATATGTCAAATATAACTCAATAAAGAGAGAGAGTGAGAAAGCAAGAGAGACTGAGACTCTGCTAGGAAGATGGAAGTCATACTCTTACACAATCTAATCATGGAAGCGACATCCCATCATCTTTGTCATATTCTACTGAACAGTAGCAAGTCATAGGTATCGTGAAAGGGGGAGGTCTATTCAAGGGCATGAATGCCAGGAGCAGATCAGTGGGGGGCTATCTTCGACTCTGGCCACCACGATCAGGTGAATAAAACCAGAATACAACCGACAATAAGCATTGCTTCTCCATTCCCCACTTCCCTTGGCCACCCATACACATGTACTTTGAACACACATGTAATGTCATTTAAGATGAGCAAGGCAAAGCAAGGATAAGCCACAATTATAGTGAAAGGACTCACAACCTGTTAGGGGAGATGAATGAAAAAGATATACAAAATATACAAGAGAATATTGATATAAAAACTCATGGGGGACCTGGGGGTATTCAGATCCAGAAACTTGAGAAGTCCAACAAAATAAATTCGACTTTGGGCTACTACTGTTCAGAAAGTGTACAGAAGAGATACGATTTGAGCTGGGTCTGGAAGAGTAGATAATAACCAGTATGAATTGCCTTTTGTGTGTTTTACCATGTTAAATTGTTTTATATGATATATTCTACTTAATTTTCATAGTAATCCCCTATGATGGGTTTCATTATCATCTCCACTTTAAAAATGAGGAAACTAAGGCTCACAGAGGTCAAAGTAACTTACTGAAAGCCACCCAACTTGTAGGTGGTGAATGGGGAACCAACCACAGCTAACCCAGAGCCCACACTTGTAAGCACTGTTTCCAATGAGTCTGGCCAGTCTAGGCAAGTGTGGGACAGGCATTTCCAGCAGCGGAAATGGCGTTAACAAAGAAGTGAAGACAAGCAAGCACTGGCTAGCCATTCAGTTGGAGAAACGGCGGTTCCCTCTGTCTAGAAAGTTCTCTCCTTAGCTCTTCCTAGGGCTGGCTCATCAGTGCCTTTGGATCCCAATTCAAATGTCACTTCCAGATAAAGCAGTTAGATGCTCCCCCTTCCCACCTCAGCACCACCAGCTACTTCTGTCACTTCATCACGTTTGCTTTTCTCCTAAGTTCACATAACTCATGGGGTCCTTTCATTTCCCTACTTGGTCATTGTCCCCCCTCCACTCAGTGTGAGCCCTCTGAGGGAAAGGCCTTTGTTTGGTCATTGCTACTGTGTCCCCCTCCATCTTCACAGTGCCCAGCCCAAAGTAGGTACCTGACCAGGTGTGGAAACACTGCAGGAGAGGGGTGGCTCTGAAAGCTGGGGCTGGTTTTGGTGCAGTTAAGGAGTTTGGTTTTCATTTGTAGGTGATGATAGAGCCCGTGGAGGATTTTTGAGCAGGAGAGTGGCACAGTGACAACAGAGTTTTGAGAAAATGACTGTGTGGACTGCGTGCTTCGAGACAATAATATTAAAGAACAGTTTATTTTCAGAGTTCTTGTCACCTTTTCTGTGCCCTCTACCTCTCTAGAACTCAAAGATTTTCAGCTGCCTTCCTTTCTCCTGCCAAGGGGAAAATGCATTTCAAGGGAGGTATTAAAAGTCTTACTTCTGATCCTTCCAGGAAATTTTGCATTTTAAAAGGAGAGCTGATGCTTAACATGGGTCCTGAGGTTCCAGACCTGGTTTTGTTTCTGGTGTGCTGTGTGACCTCAGGTAAAACCCTTTATGTCTCTGAGTTTAAGTTTCTTCTGGAAAATGAGGAGGCTGGGCTAGATGCCAATCCTGTAATCTCATTATGCTCATCTCTAATTTAGAGCTGGGGCATTTTGACATACCATCAAGGATAAAAGAGATTTTTTCCTGAGAATAAGGAAATTTCAAAATTTCCATTTACTCTCTTCACTAACTTCAAAATTTCCTAACCATGGTCAAGAAAAATTATTGACTTATATTTATCTTGATTACAGGTGAGTTGGTTTATTTTTCTTTATACCTTTATTCATGTCCTGCTTCCTCCTCCCCCAAAAGATTCAGAAACATGCAGCCATCCTTTTGTGAGAGAGACACAGTCTCAGGAAGCAGATGGGTGCCCACTGTTCCTGCATTCATAGCACTGTCATGAACTAGAAAATGATCACGAGCCAGAATCACCTTGGGGATGGCAAAGACAGGCTTGGCGAGTGAATGAAATATCACAGGGCTTTCAAAGGATGTGAAAGTAAGAAAGACTTGCAAATAACAGAACTCCAGAAATCCTAATACTGCTGCCCAACCCCACATCCTGCCTCTCTCGCCTTCCTTCCCTCTCCCCCAACTACTCATCCATCCTCAGGAACCTTCCCTGCCATGTACCTTTGCAATCTCCAACAAACAGGTATTCAGTAACTCCCAGAAAGATTTCCATCCAGTATGTTGCCACGGAACACAAGTGGGGCATTTGAGCAGCGTTTTATGGTCAGGATGCACAACAAATTGCCAAGTCCACTAAAATTCCCATTTACACCTGTGTCTCCTCCTCCCCTTTCTTTCAGCCTCCCCGCTGATCTCCCTGCCTCCCCGTATACACACACATAAGCATTCTTCTGACTTCTGGAAGCTTAGATGACTTTCCCTCTAAAACTTCTGAGGAGGAGATTGCCCAGCAGTTTTCAAAACTTTCCTTTAGTTCCCTTAAACTGAAATACTGTTTTTAGAACACGGAGAACAGGGGTGGAGCGCGGTGGTGGTCTTCTCACAGCACGTCAGATCATCAATCTTCTTAAAGACCCGCAGGCGTGAAGTGTGACACTGCTCAAGTGCTTGGATCTGATGCGTCTGACATGCTGGAGTCTTTGTTGAGGAGGATAATTTATCATATCATAAGCGTGGAACTAGTTGGATTAATTGTTTCCCAAGCAGGTATGTGTTTAGTTGTGTGTATGTCCCTGAGTGCAACAGAGTCACTTGGCAGGCTGGCCTTTCCTTTTGTTTCCTTAACTAATCTAAGTCTCTCTCTTATCCCAAGTCTGCCTACCCTCTCTCCCCAAAATGCAGAAGGAACAAAATTTCAATCCTCATATTTAAAACACAAAAACAAAGAGCAGAGCCAATGCGGACAGCCCGGGTGCCACAGCTAAAAAACAAACAAACAAACAAACAAAAACCTGAGGAAGGAAACCCAAATATTCTACAATGGGGCTGCTAGAAAACCTGCCCACTCTTTGCCCCAGAGAAAGACATTTTATAATACTGGACAGTAAACAAACCTGCTGTCTGCTCCAGAAGGAGCCACTATTTTTATGTTTCAAGGCTGTTTGCTATATGAACACCCCTGAAAGGATAGCCCAGAATGAAAGCCATCAGAGCTTCTGCTCTCAAGACAAACAACAGCAAAAAAATGAAGACCTATCTCTCAGGAGATATTATGCATTAATGAAGTACAAGTGAAAATAAGAAAATATCTGAGCTTGTACTTCCACTCCCAGAATGAGCAAGCCTTTTTACATGATATAAACAATGATGATCTAATTAGAAAGAACAAGAGGTCAGCTACAAAAATTGGAAATGATAAAAGACTATCTGAAATACAGATTTATATGTACTCTCGTGAAGTACAAGTCTTGATGCAATTGCATGTACTGTGCCTTGAAATATTAGCAAATCGTAATGGTGGGTTTATAGAATTTCTCAATAAATATGCATATGAATAAAGAACTAAAATTGGGGATCTGTGTTCAATTTGTCTAACTTTGGGGGATATGCTTTCATATACCTGCTCTAGAGACTAGCATAAGACACGCAGGGAGTTGGAAGGGTCCAAAATACAAGACATTGGTGTAACTTCCTTCTTATTCTAAGTTCTTCTCTAGTCATAACAAAAGTAGAATCTTTCAAAGAGCTTCTATATTCAGAGCTTCTATACTTTCTGTTGTTACAGAACACCTTTTGGCTCTAAAAAGAGGGTAGAAGTCATTCCTAAATTCTGTGACCACCTCTTGCATTAGGTAAGGAGATTTAAACTTCCTCCATATCTCAAGAAGCCAGTTTCTCCAGGGAACTGAAATTCCCATTGAGCTGAAGAAGCCCCTCTTCCTGCTGAGGGCAGCAGAGCCATGCCACGGTGGCGTAGGGTCCGGGACAAGATTGGGTACCTCTTCCCAAATCCCCTCTCCCTCCACCTTGTTAATCCCAATCCAATTAGTATCCAGGCAAAGGGAGAGGAGAGCAGCTCTCAGTCGGGAGTGATGGCGCGGGGTCTGTGAGAGGACGCGCTGCTTACTAGTGAGGACCCAGCTCTGCTTTGCCTTCGAGAGAAAGGTTTTGCTGTTTGTTTGTTTTTGCCTTGGACTTTCCATGTATTCAAGACAGCTCCTCATCTTCCCTCTTGCTCTCCCAGGCTTTGCCATTGGTCCTGGCAGTGCCTCACCAGGGAGTCTGAAGCATTTGCTCTTGCTTAGAGCCCCCAGGAGTCTGTTTTCACAGTTGCTTGGTGCAGGGACACTTAGGGCAGCACAAAGGTGTCCCCCTTGGCTCGTCAGCAAGACCAGGAAACGACCTGCTAGTGCCTGCCTGGCTGCTGAGGCAACTAACACCATTTCCCCATCACACAGTCAAGACTGGAGCAGAAATCCTTATTTCAGTCCTAGCACATGGGCACCACCCAGATTTTGAGGCCCAACAATGCTGTGTTTGAATACAGGCTCGTCTCTTGCTAGCAGTGTAACCTTGGAGTAATCTCACTGCCTGTCCACGCCTCAGGTTCCTCATCTGTCCACAGGGGCTGTTCCTCTTATGAAAATTGTGAGGCAAACGCATGGCATGTGGCAGGTGCTCCGTAAACACCAGTTCTCCCTCTCCTCCTATCTTATGAAGTAGTTAGGAAGATTACATTAATAACAGACGGGAATGTTCTTGTTCGTACTTCCAGCTATTCTAATTATTATCTCATTCCGACTTGGTGGTGGCTATTTCTTACCCCACATTTCCTCTGAGGCTTTCTGAGCCTAAAACCCTTGGTCCCAGTGGAAAGGATCATTTCTTACTCTTCTGAGATGGGGGATAGTGGTGGTGGAAGGAGTTAATTAGTAAATAGTCAAATATTGGCAGCCAAGACAGAAGACTAGTTCATTAATCTGGGTTTTGGAAAAGCAGAAGCCAAGAAGGGATTAAATGTGCAAGGATTTTATTAGAGGAAATGCATGTGAGAGAAAACAGGGCAAAGCTGGGAGATGTGAAAGAGCTGTCAGACCGCCAGGTGGTTCTGATCCCTCAGCAAAAAAGAGGGAGAGAAAAAAGAGCATTCTTGACTGCCATGCAGTCTAAGAGAGGTTCTGCAAGGTTGCTGGGGAGCCCTGGAATCCAAACTGCCTGTCAGAGGAGTTCTATGTCTCCCAGAAATGGGCCGGCCTTATGATCTTGGCCATTTTCAGTCCGTAGATAAGACAAACCCAGGGAAGGCATGGCTTCGGTGCAAATGCAGTGATGGATTTCCAAGTGTAGCAGGTGGGTCCTTGCTCTTTTGCACCCCTGTACTGGAGACCTGGTGGGAGAACTCTTTTGGCTGTCACAGCCCAGTCCCCTGCACACCCTCCTGCCCTCCTTGGGACAGCTTCAGAGTCAGACACAGGAGGCAGTCTCTTTTCCTGCATGACTTGAAGCTGAACTAGGAATTCATGGTGTGCTAAAAAAAATCTCCCCATGCCCTGCCAGAGGGACTAAAATCCCACTAGTGAAAATTTATCCCCCAAAGTCTCCTTAGGAAACGATTAATTTAATAGCTTCCAAGATAAAGAGTTTATGCCACTGAGCACTAGATAAAGAAGTAAGGGTAGGGGCATTGGTGATGGCGGTGGGGGTGGTACTGAAGGATGGGGGTGCCATCAGGTTGAGAAAGAGTCCTGGGTGAGCCCTGAATGAAACCTGAAAACTTCAACAACTTTCTCAAAGAACACCAGGGAAAGCATATGACCCAACTAAGCATCTGACTGCTCTCCACCCAAAAAAACATGCCTTTGTCGGAGGATGAAGCACGCTCTTAAGACCTAGTACGGTGCCCAAGCCTTCTCTCCAGTGGATTCCTAGGGGTAGCTTCATCTTGGCAGAGCTTGAGAAGGGATCCAAAGGTTGTTCAAAGCTTCTGAGAGCTTGTGCGTGTCTTTTGGCCCATGGAGCACAGTGGCTGGCAAATCTGAGCCCACGGCCTCCAGCTCCCAGGCCTCTTCAGTGGTTGTAGGGTTGGGCTTCTCCTCTAAGAGCCCCCCAAGTCAAGACCTCCTAGGTTTGGAGCATGTATCAGTTGTTGGCTAGATCTGAGTATCTGTGAGAGCGCAGACCCAAAACACCCTGGAAACTTTCCCAGAGATACATTTCTCCTGGAGCCAAGAAGAAAACAGAAGTGATCCATTTTGAAATTATTAATAAGGTCCAATTTCTGTCAGGGCACCGGAAGAACCAGTTTGGGGGCTTGATGCCTTGAGTTTTCCATAATAAGTCAGGATGCCTGCATGGCAGAGAGCCATGACTCTGAAACAAAACTGCACTTCAGAAGACCCGGGGGAACTCTGAACAAAATACAGATGCCCAGGCCTCACTGGAGAGTCCTATTAAAGAAGAGGGCCTCAAAACACCTATTTTAAAAGCCTTTTCATTTCCTCATTTATTCTGATGACCTGCCATATATATATCAGCCAAAAGCCAAGTCCCCAAAGTGGCACTGATCACTACTGGATTTGCTTAATCAGACTTCTCTTGATCTGAATTAAATTCTTTTTTTGGAACAAGCTGGGGTACAATCAATGAAATAACATAAAATAAAGCTACTTTATACACATCAAAGTTGAGTGGGTCCCTGGGGAATAGACTCTGTGCTGGAGATTAGCATGCAAGGCTTTTATCAGAGAAAGCTCCCAGGAACAGCACCTGTGGGAGGGAGGGAAAGGAAACAGAATTGGGCAGAGGGAGATGCTAGCTGTAATGAAGTCCCAGGGCAAGCCCTGGGGACCCAGTGGGGAGCTCTGGAGTGGAGATGGTCCTCTAAAGTTGTCCTGAGTTCGGGCAGGGCCTTGGCTTTTATACTCATGTCATCAGTCACTGAACTGAACGTGGGCTGCCTGTGGAAGCTGGGGTGACCTATGGTGAGACAGTCTTCTTCAGCTGAGGCAATTCCCAAAAAGGGCCCAAGGGATGTCTTCTGCAAACACTCCCAGCACCTGGAGGAACATTTTCTTTTTATTCCTAGAGGGGGATCTGGGCAGAAGGGCACACATCCTCTCCAATGGGGGTAAACTTCAGATGGGATTCATTCGTATCAAGGCTGGGATGAAATTCAGCATCCTCTGCCCGCCCTAAGCTCACTATCTAGTATGAGCCGCTGCTGCCAAAGAAGAGTCAGGAGCCAGTACCCTTCCCAGTCGGAGAGACACTGAGTGAACCACCATGGGAATAAAGGGAGACTAAATTAACTTGGGCATTTGACTGTTAGATTTGATAGAAGAAAAAGAAGGCTATCAGAAATGAGAATACTCAGCTGGTTGGGGTGCTGTGCTATTAAGATTAAAGATGTATGCCTGTTGCCCATGTAGGCCAATGAGATCCATTCTTTTGTTCATCATTAACTCAGAGTGAACATGCATTAGAAGATAGTCTGAGGCAAAAGACTGTATCAATGACCCAAATTGTGTCATGATAAAGTAGTACTCTACTATGACTACACTCTCCCCCAATAAAACACACTTTACCCCTAAGCTCAAACTATCATGACAGACAGTTAAGCTCCCAACAGCTAAAATGTCTGATTAATCAGCGAAGAGGTTTATCATGGCAGAAAATAACATCACCAGGGCTGAATTCCAGATATCTGACTGTGCTGATTTTGATATGCCTCTACCAAGCTTCACAGTGGTTAGAGTCCCCTAATCCCTCAGTAATTATTAGAGATGTCCAGGAAAAAAAAAAAACACATTCTTTTGATGAGAATGATTGTTAGGCATTCCTATTTATTTATTCACTTGTAATGAGCAGGAGACACTTGGTGAGCCCGTTCTATTCCTCTATCGGATTCCTTTACGCATAAATTATTTGAGGGTAAGATTTATGCTCAAAGAATAATGAGGTAAACAGGAGCAAAGGGAATAATTTAAAAGCAATTCATAACAAGGAAGTGATCACGTACATACTGAAAGCACGGAGAACCCCATCCTGTTGCTCTGTTCTGTTTGAAGTCAGAATAAAGGAGAATTTAATCCCAGGGACCACTTCTCCAATGAAACCCCAAAATGCTTTCTCTTGTTTTAACCATGTCGCAACTTGAGACCTGAGTGCTGAGAAAGAGACAGTTGGTACCTTTATTAAGACTGTTTTGGCTTACTTTTATTTTCTAAATTAATTCATCGGTGCTTTTCCTAAAAGTTTCTTCCTGGAGAAAGAATGCTTGTTGAAACTATGTTTAGCTCGCCAAAGGCCTTAAAACAATTTACAAAAACTTAAAAGAGAGCCAGGTTTGAATGCAATTCATATGCAAAGACTTCTGATCAAGCCATAAGGCATTACTTAAAACTATGAACAAATAACTTTGTGACTAGAATTGTAAACAGAAACAATTTGCTAATGGCTCGTTCCTGAAGTCAGACCTCACTCTTACCTGGTTATTAATCTGCGACATCAGGGAAATGAGATAGAAATAATGTATCTGAACTTCATTTAGGAATGAAGCTTAGGAATTTGACAAGATTTCTTATGCTATGCGAATGGGTTTAATACAGAAATATATTCTGAATAATCAATGGCAACTGGAGGACAGTCTTTAAACCTAGCAACCTAAGCTAGGAGGAGTAGTTCTGTAGCTTCAACTGTCAGTTAGAAGCCTATGAGCTCCAAATTTACATATGTAGCCAGCTTTCAGAGCTCCATGTCTCTCTGTTAGACATTTCTAGCTGATACACCAAAACCTCAACCTGGCTACACTGAATGAATCACTTCTACGCCACCATCCAGCTGCTTCACCTCCCATAATCGTTAATAAAAGCTTCATGTAGCTTCTCAAGCTAGAATCCTTGGTGGCATCCTTGACCCGTCATCTTAATCACTGCTTAGTATTTAATTGACCAAATCCTGTTGACGCTATCTCCTTATCATCTGCCTTATAGTAGGCTTTGGAATCAGGATAAACAAATACTGAAGAACAGGGAAAACAATAAGAGTACTGCTCTTGAGTCAAAACCAAATTCAACTGAAAGTCCAACTTGCAAAGTAAAGAAGGGAGACTTTGAAACTTCAGCCAATGGTGAGTTCATCCTGAATCTACAGCTTAATTGGCCTCAGAAAGCATTAATGTGACCTGAGGCTGCATTAATGAAATTATGGTGTTTAGAAGGCAAGAGAGGACAATTCTGTTGTGCTCCACACTCACTGATCACAATTATATTCAGTTCTTGGTGACACATTTTACTGTAAAAATAGGTACAACTATATTCAGAAGAGGGGACAGAATGCTGAAGGGACTCAAACCAGGTCCTTTTAGGGATATATGCTGGAATGGGAAGCTTTTCCTTGGAAAGGGGAACTTTAAGATGGATGTGGTGGCTACCTACATTTTACCGAAGAATACTGTCTAGAGCAACTGTCCCAAACTCTAATCCACAGACCAGAGCTTGACTGGCCCTGTAAGAACACCCTGGGATAACTTTACAGATCCTTCAGTTCCACCCCCAAGAAATTCTTATTTAGGTGTCATGGAGAGAGAGCTCCCTCTCTAAATCTATACACTTTAAAAGTCCTCTAAGTGACTGTGACACATAGCCAGTGCTGCGAACCCCATGGAAATGAGAAATCAGATTTTCTCAGCATGCAACCAAGAGGGAGTGTATACTAGACAGGTCTTTGCAGACTATTAGGAGACATTTTTTTAAAAGACAGAGCAGTTTGGAGATTTGATGGGCTCTCTTGGGAGGAAGAGAGGGAGTGTTGAGTCACTGGGAGTTCAAATGGGGCTATGTGAACAATCTGTAGGCATGAAATCTAAGAGATCTGAGTAAGAATGGTAGTGGTCTCTATGATTTTTAAGATTGCCTGGTACTTGTCAAAAGAATCAAAGGCCTATAGACACAAAGCAGCTTTAAAAATTTTCATTACATTATGTCTAGAGTATGAAATACCCAGTTGTCAGCACCCTACCCACATCCCCTTGAACCTTATTCAGTGCATGCTAGCCTGACTTCCATCTGCACCTCTTCCTCTGGCCTCCAGAGCCCACTTTGCTTGCATACATAGCAGGCCAGGCATTCAGGGAACTAACCACCCACTGTTCCCCAGCAATCCTTGACTGAAAACTGATCAGTAGGAGTTGGTGTATACATACCCCAGCTCCCTTGCTTCCCAGGTGGGATGACTCTGCAGGGGCTTGTTTTATATTCTGGGAGTTCCGGGTGGGATGAAGCTCCAGTTGCCCACAGCAGTGATGCTACCGGCTACCTTTCCTTCCCGTTCTCCCTTTCCCAGTCATCTACTCCTACCTCCTGGGATCACTTCACACATAAATTACTTGTACTCAAATCCTTGTCTTGGGGTCTGCCTCTGGGAGAACATAAACTAAAACACCAACTAATTACTGCCAACTAAACAGAAAATAATTACCTACTAAATAAGAATTTGAGGAAATCAGGATTAAAAAGGCATCTACTTAAAAATATTTTTTTAAAACTTGGCTTGACAGCACCTGCAGGCTGGGATGATATCGACAGAGACAGCTAAGTGAGAGGGTCCCACTGCACTCAGCCTCCAGATCACTGGCTACTGAGGGTTACTGTTCATTTATCTCAGCAGCACACACCTCTCTGGGCCCATGTTCTACCACCTGTCCTTCACCTCTTCACGTTTCAGTAACTATTTATAACTCCCCCCAATGCCTCCCTGTTTCATGCCTCTAGGTCTTTGACTTTTCTATTTGCCATTGTCCTAGAAATTTCTATTCATCCTGTAAAACACACTAAAGCTGTCCCATCTTCCAGGAATCCTCTTGTCTCATTCCCCTACACCAATGGAGTTATTCTCCACTCTGATTATTTCCGTATCTTAGCGTAGAATGACACAATTATCAATCAACTGAATATTTAATATTAAAATGGAAGTGAGTTAAACTGGCAGGCATAGATATCTACCCTGGCTCTCTCTTGCACTCACAGCCTGGGAACATCTCAGAGCAGGATGGTTATTAATGATAATTCATTTGTATACTATCATCCCTTTGTTCCTTTGTTCCACAGCTAGCTGAGAAAGAAAGCAACTCATTAAACAAGTGTGCCAACTTTAAATCCAGATAGCATACCCTGAAATTGGAGGAATATCATTCAGTATTTTAAAACAATCTTTATAATAAAAGAAAAATGCTTATGCTATCACTTTAATTGAGAAGAGCAGGATACAAAACTCAGTGTGCAGTGTAAATTCAAAAATTGTGAGTTTGAAAAAAGTGGAAAGAAATCCATTAATGGTAATGCGGTGGATCTCCAGTGTGGGACTCTGGTGATTATTTTTCTGCTTCTCTCTACTTTTTGTGTTTTCTGAGTCTTCAATAATGAGCAGGTTGCAGAAAATAACAGTGACACCTTTTTCACCTGTAAGGAATGATTTCCCACAGATCAATCACCACAGAAGACATTTTATAAGTTATTAAAGAATCATCTACAAACCATGTCAAGAGGCCATAAGGCTTTATGGGTGAATCCCTTCAAACACTGAAGGAACCACATCACATCAGTCTGCTGTCACATAATTTGTTTCAGAACATAGAGAAAGCTGAAAAGCTATGCAGTTTTTTAAAATGAAGGAAGTATGACCCTGAAACCTAAATTTAATACACATAACCCTCCCCCCCAACCTATGGCTCAAGAAAACTAATCAATGCAGGCCAAAAAATACTTAATAGAATTGAACAAATTCAACAGCAACTACAATAATTATCCTCTGTAATCAGATAAACTATCCAAGAATAAATGAGTGATTTAATATTAGGAAAACTATCACTATAATGAATAGCATCAATAGAGCAAGGGACAAAAACCATGTCAATGAATACTGAACAAGCCGTAGCTAAAAATTTTTAAGAATATTTCATAAAACTGGGGATAGAAGGAGCCTTAATATGATCACTGTCCACTGCACTTAGCCATGAACAATGTTAGTTAGTTAGATGTGCTCTCAAATCATTCTGGCATAGGTTTGTAGTCTGGCTATACATTTTCTGCCTATGAGATGTTTAACAGATTACTTAATTTTTCTGCCCTGTTTCTGTCTATAAAATGGGCATTATAACTTCTTATCACATAGGGTTAGTGTGAGCATAACTCAAGGGATGCACATTAAGTGCTTAGAACAGAATGTGGAACTTAGTCATATTCTTAAGAGCTACAGTAACGTTTGTATGAAATGCAATTTAATACATTGTACACTGTATTTGCACATTGTTGTTGATAAACTGTACAAATGTATAAAACATTTTTAACAAATTCTACAATGATGATAATAATAATGAATAATAGTAGCGATAACAGTAAAAGTGATGAACATCAGAATTTGCTTGTGGAGATACTTCTCCCCTACACCCTAAATACGCCCACCTGAGGCTCTTCTCCCAGGTGATTCTAATACATATTGAATGTTGAGAATCACTAGATGAGAGACATTCCTAGAAAAATTAGAAATAAGAGAATATAAAATATCACCAAATTGTTGACTGTTGTTCTGAAAGATCTAGGCCATGCAGCAGTCATGAAAGAGAAGTGAGCGGTGTAACTCTAGTTGAGGAAGACACATTTGTTCTTTTCAGGCGGCCTTTCAATAAAGGTAGAGAATTCAAGATAACCAAGACACTCCCTCAAGATGAGCCTGCTTAGAATTAAGAGGAGGATTCAGGACACTGGTCAGATACAAGACGAATACATTTTTAAAACAGAATAGCTTTCCAACAATATCAACTTAGACCATACAACCATATGTAGGAAAACATCCATTCGTTACAGTGTTAAACGCACGCACATAGTACCTAGAAGTAACTCTGCGAGAAATGTGATATATATGAAGGAAAGGCTAATGCTTCATCTGGTGACTCAAAAGAAGAGCTGAATACAGAGAAGCACAATGGTTCTAGAAGAGCGGGCTAAATATTGTAATTTGGGAGGCACTCCTTACAGGCTTAATGCAATCCCAATAAAAATACTAATGAATTTTTTTTTTAAATAAATGATTTGGAACCAATTTGAAGACTAAATGTAAGGGAATAAACAGCCAGGAGCTTGACATCCAACAGGTACTTAATAAACACAGCCCACTTCCTCTTGCCACTCAGCAAAGTTCTGATGACTCCGACCATGGTGACTGCCTTTAATGCTGATAATTACCAATCACTTGGCACTTACTGTACAATTTTTGGCAGTTCTACCTGACACTGAATTTTTGGTTAATTTACATTATTGGGTCATTATCTCTCCAAAAGAGATTATAAACTCCTTGAAGTCAAGGACTAGGTTTATGTATCTTTGAACCAAATACTTAATGCACACTAGTCATCTACAAAGAACTGGGAATGCCCTAGAAATAGCAGACTATAGCACTGTTATTAGCTCTCACTACAGAATAAAATAAAGCACGGTTAGTCACAGGTGAGGAAGGCCCACTTTGGGGCTGCCCGAACATCTAACTGCCAACCACACTCACTGCTGGAGAGAGCCTCCTCTCAGCTAGAGCAATTGCTGCTGAAGAGCATGTTGGCTGAGGAACCACTTCATTCCTAAAATATGCCAGAGCTGATAAGGAGCTGAGGTCAGCTCAGTAGTCCAGTGAGGATTCTTGCAAAATAGGGGTAACTAATTAGAAGAAAGACATGTGTACTTAACAGCAGTCGATAGCCTAGGAAGCCAAAGGAATGAATGAATTCCCCAATTCCCAAAGCTTCAGAGCAAAATACTCCAGAATCATGTTCTGAGTAGGCCTGGCAGATTCTCAAAGTAGAGTGGCTGCAAAATACTCATTTGATATTTTAAGCATATTTCATTTGCTTAAATTTGTAAAAATTTGTAGAAGTTGAGGAGAAGATACTGTTAGGAAGTAACAGTGGGGAACATAAGTATTAAATCAGTGCGCAGTTTCCAAGAACCATGAGTAAGCAAACCACTCCTTGACTTCCACTGGATGTCATTTTACCTAAATATATGCAGGGGATATTAATACTATACTTGTGTTTACTTTCACAACCACCAGGCCTGTGTGAAAATCAGCTTCACAGCCAAATAAAGTGAAAAAATGACAACTCCAAGAACACAGAAACCACTTTGCAAGTTTTGCTGGCATAGTCCGTGTAATCTCCAGAAAAGATATCTTATACATTTGTACACTGGCTGCCTACTCTACCTCCTTCTCAAGCCCCCATTTACCATTCTGGGGAGGGGGCTTACTAAAATGCCAACACTCAAGTCAGACAAATGTCTCCAGCCTTCAAAACTTGTCCATTGTTCCAGCTGGTACTAACAAGTGGGTAAATCTCACCCATAACCCAGAGCTCCAAATTTCTGAGCAGCACTGAGATGTTTCAGAGCACCCAGTCACACCTCCCCGCCCCAGATGGAGATGGGTTGCGGGAGCAAGCCCCCACAGGAGGTCAGCTTCAACATGACTGACTCAAGTCACTGTGGCAAAGGATCAGCTGCTGCTGCTAATAAGACAGGCCTGCCGTCTCTGTGTCACCCCCAGGTTCTCAGGCAGCTTGGACGGCTATGACAAATGTAAAGATACTGAAGACGTGGCCTGCCCTTTACCATAACTTAAAATATATTTGAGAAAAAAATTCACAGACAAAGCACATGAATTAAATGGTAATTAAAGAGAACAAGCAAAACTGTCAAAGTTATATAATACTTATTAGATGACAGATATTTTCCAGATTTACGCTGCAGACAGTAACTGTAAAGGAAACCCAGGGGACAGGGACTGCACTGTGGATGGCCACACTACTATTTGATCCCTCTGTGTTTCAGTTTTCTCACCTGTAAAATGGGAATAATAACAGTATCTACCTTGAAGGCTGAGTCAGATAATGGATGTGAAGCAGCATCTGGTATATGGGAAGGGCTCAATCAAATATTAGCACAAAAAATAAGCAATCAAAACAACCTGACCTCAAAAGATAGGTCACTTGGAAGCAGTCGAAAGAGGAATAGACAGTGCTGATTAGATGATGCCTGGTGGGAGACAGCTGAAGTCAGTCTCTGTTTCCTTACATCTCTCACCTAAGGTCCTGGTTATTTACTATAAACCTCCAGGATTTTGAGGAATTTTAGAGACCACTAACATTCACTGGGCCTTTTCCATGGAATTCGACGGGGAGGAAACCACATCTTTGCTTCCTGATTTTTCATTGAACACATTTTGGGCTCAACACACCACCATTAGAATAACATTCCAAATATTCAGAAAGCCCAAGCTGAAAGACCAAAATAACTGCCTGACCCAGAAGAAGGGAGGGCACCCGTAGAATTTTCATGAAAACAGACTTAAGAGTCTCTCAGACACTCAAAAGAGTTGTGTCCATAACACATCATTGAGAAGGAGCTTTTCAATTAAGTGAAAACTTGAGCCAATCTAAATGTTTGGAATGGTGTAGACAGCTCCCCCCCTTCCTACCCCTCCCTTGTACGCACATTACCCTTCCCCCATTATTTTCATATTATTTCATTTTCATATTGCTCAGCAAATAATGGGTGGAAATTTTGGCTCCACTGATCAGATGTTTGGCACTATACAGCCAGAGCCAATAAACAGAAAACAACTCATTCAAGAAACATTCTAGCCAAGGAAGGGCCATAAATGGGCCATTTCACTATCATCTGTAAGGACTCCCAAATCCCACATTTCTACATATGATCTGGCAATTATGGCTACAGATTAAGGAGTTCAAAGCAATTTCTGCCGTTCCAGGTGCAAGCATGGTTGTTTAATTGGTGTCTGTAGCTTAGGAGGAGGGAGTTTATTGGACTCTTTCTCTGCTGCCTCCCCAAACCCAGCTGCAAAATCTAAACTCCCTGGCAAAACAACTTCACACCTCAGAATAAAGATTCAGGGAAATATTTAGAGGCGTGAAGAGAGAGCTCACTCTTGAACAGCAGCTCTGAGGAGGGAGGCAAGGGGCAGCCAGGATGTCCTTCGGCTCCACGTTTCTGGAGGACACGTTTGGCCGCAGCACCAGATTGCCAGGCTGGCAGAAGTTCCCGGCGAGCGCTGCGTCCTGCCTTCTTGGGGCGACCTGTGACACTTTTTCTTCTCTCACGCCACGGGGTGGGAGGCATGTCAGAGAATCTACAACCAACATAAAAGTCAATTTTTATAATCACTTCTGTGCCGAGTGGCCCACTTTCCCCCTTGCACTCGGGGACTTCATCCCGTTAAGGAGAGGCAGCAGAAGAGGCACGTGCTGTTCAGCCACCGGTGCATCTTCAGGCAGTGACTGTGAGAGGAGAGGGGCTCGCAGGCCAGCCTGCAGCTCCCTCGCGGCCACCATCCTGGGTTCTTACAGGTCACCTTCAAGCAGAAGACTAGAGATAAATGCCTCTCTTTTTCATCTCAGGGTACAATTCTTACTACAAAGAAAGTGCACTGATACAGCAGGACCATACTCTTAACTAAGGCATTTTTCTTTTATGAAGCAACAGCTAGACTGGGGCTCGGCAAACTCTGTATTTCTCCAATCACAGTTAGTTGAGTCCCTCATCATATCTCCCTTGGATGACCATAGCCCTTTCCGATCTGTCTCACTGTTTACCAGCCTCTTGTCATTCAGTGCACCCTTCACACCAATACCAGAGTTGCCTAAGAGGCAGTGTGAACATCTGAGCCCTTTGCTCCAGTAATAGCACCCCACTGCTATGGAATGAAAGCCAAACATGGGTTTTTTTTTTTAATTCTTTTAATTGAAGTATAGTTGATTTATAGTGTTGTGTTAGTTTCTGGTGTACAGCACAGTGATTCAGTTATATGTGAGTGTGTGTATATATATATATATTCCTTTTCATATTCTTTTTACTATAGGTTATTACAAGATAGTGAATGTAGTTTCCTGTGCTATATACAGTAGGACCTTGTTGTTTATCTCAAACATGGTTTAATGAAAGATCTGACCTATGGATGTCTCTGACTCTACCCTCTCTTCTCCTGTACTCTACCCTCAACAGTTTGACAAAAGCTATTTTGAATTTCTATTTCTGGAAGGTGCTTGAACATGTTTAAGCTTTTACAGATTCCATATTCTCTATTTCTGCTTAGAGAGTTGGTACACCTCTTCAAAAAGTCACCTCCTCTATAAGCCTTCCCTGATAACCCTTAGACCTAGATGGTTAGTTTCTTCTTACTTTGTGCTCCCAGAGCTCTCATTACCCATTTCTATCACAGTAGTTGTCTTGCGGGATTTGAAAGACTGGAATTCCAGAAGGGCTCCCCCTTCTGGAATGAGTTATAGTCCCTTTTCTATCCTCTGGCACATACTGAGCATTCTAAAAACGGCCAGTGAAAAAAAATGAATGAGAGAGTGCATACTAGCTGATTAAGAAGTCCTGGGCTTGTATTTGCATTTTCCTCAGTGTCTCCACTCGTGGACAGTGCTTTGCCCTCAGTCACAGTCTCATGGGTGTGTGCCACTGAGCCAAGCATTTGGGCTGACAACCAGACTTCAGGTGCCTGTTCCTGATGGTGGGTGAATTTCAGCACATAACCACCAGCCCCATGACTGAACTGTCCAGAACACAGCTCCACGACGGTAAGGATGTGGCCCTGCCATGGGGCCGGTTTACAGTGAGTGCTCACCAAGAAGGAGAACAGAGGGAAACGAGGTGAGGGTCAGTGTTACCTGTGCGCTGGAATCACCCATCGGCTCAAACTGAACTTCCCAACGAGGTATGTGTTCAAATAGACTACCACTCCACGTCTCAGAGGGTGGTAGCTCTGTTTGTTAGACTTTGAAAATGACCTACTCCTCCAGAAATACTGGTGCAGGCAGCCTACCTGTTGCAGACAAGATTTACCATCTGTGAAGATCCCCCTGTATCAGGTGGGTCCTTCCTTTTCTTAACCTCTCCCGGTATACATGTTGCCAGTTAATTATAATACAGTTCTCTGTGTGTTTTAATCTTGTTTTACCACCTGAGTAGGTGCCAGTTTGGATACATCGTTTCCTTGTTTTGTTTTTTTTTTTGATCCCATAGTGAGCAGCCACATGCCAAGCTCAGTAGGTGTTCAACCACTTCTTGATAGATCGAAATCTGAAGGGCTTGCAAGTGTGGAGGGATTAAATGCATGTGTTAACATAACAACTAGCACCAGGACTCCTCTTAGGAAAGGAACTAACCGCACTGAGGAAAATACATGATTGGGCTATTTGGCAGTGAAACCACAAAGCCTCAGCCTCGGACAAGGTCTGGAAAGAAAAGGCAGAACTGGAAGACAAGGGCAAATTAATTGAGCTTCACAGAAAGTGAGAGGATTTCCTTTTCTTTCTTAGAGGAAGCAGGGAGTATGGGAGGGAGAAAGAGGTCCCTCCCCTGTGGTGCCCTCCATGTGGCCCCTCCAATCTGGTGCCTAGGTCAGCAGGGACGGATTTGCAAGTAGCAGAATTTCTCAGGACAAGTCTTTATGGTTTACTTCACTCTGCTCCTCAGTGTTTTAGGTCTGCCTCCCACACAAAGGCTCTGTGCGAGGAAATCATACGTGTGATTGTTCATGGATGGAAATCAATGAGGAAGCTAAGGGCTGTAATGAGATCGTCACAGGCCAGACCTGGATTCACACACATGAGCTATCAATGAGGGAATTAACCTGAAATGAGAACTCGGAGGCAGACGTGAGGGGGTGGCCACAAGTCTTCTCCCCTTCATACTCTCAACCCCCAGATCCTGTGAGGACCTTACTACAAGTGGGGTGAGCTTAGTAGGATCTCAAAGGGCAGATACTGAAATTGACATGTGCATTTCACACGGATCGCAGGCTGTAAATCAGCGTGAACAAGGACACTGAGGCCTGGAGTGGGCAAGTAACTTGGCCAAGGTCGTTCAGCCCTTTGGTGAAGGAGCTGGGACCAAACTTTCAGGCTTTTCCCATACATGCGTCCCTCTTCCACTGCGTGCGGTGCTTGTGTCCTTAAATTGACCACAGGGGCCTAGAAACAGCGTCGTCCAAGACTGTGGCATTTGCTGCACTTATAATTGGAGAAATTTAGGTTACTGTCCATGCCAGCAAGGGCTATTGTTTATCTAAAGGCTGGGAGATCACATCTGTGCCGACTGGCCATCCGAGAGGGCCATCTGTCACTGGGGGGAATCCTAAGGGGATCTGGCACAAGAGGATGAGGGCCTGGGAACGCGCCGAATGGGGGATGCTGCTGGTAGCCTCCAGGCCTCAATTACCAAGAGCCTCTTCACCTTGCACCACCTTTCCTTGTCTGTTTCAGGAGCCCAAAGGGAGCACTTCACGGCTGCTGGTATCTCACATTAGCAGTTACAGAACACAGAAGGTCTGCTTCCACCAATCTCAGGACCAGCACCCGGGAGAGGCATCCCGAGGGAAGGTCCTCTCTGGGAGGCTGCCTCCTTCATCCATGCCCTTTATTCCCAGGTAACCAGGGTGGCTTAGTGGAATCTGTGAAATTCATTTAGTCCTTCCCGTCCACAAGGTTTCTCTCCTGCCACTGACATGGCCCTCCAGGTACAGAAAGGCATCATGAAGCTGAAATTGTGCTGAAACAAGGGGATGCTGCAGGTCAAGGCAGCCACAGGCTTAACAGTTAGCTCACAGCCACCAGGTCTGAGCAAAGCTGTCCTCAAAGAGCCAGAGGACCAGAGAGGGTGCAGGCAGCCTGTCTTCTCAGGGGTCTAGGAGGGCTGGGAGAGGAACCGCCTGCCCAGGGTTGATTACAGCAGAACCCAGAGCAGAGAGGAAGGTGAATGGAAACACTATGCAAATACAGCAGTCTGCTTTTGTCTCTTCTCACCAGAAGCTCTAAACATTTGATAACAACATCAAAACCGCAAATTTCTTTATCCCTGCTATTGTGTGAAGTGATGGCTTCAAGAAAGAGAGGTTAAGGAGATTTAGTCGAGGTCAGCCAGCAAATCAGTAAATCCTGGAAATGATTCAGCCTCTCTGCTCTCCTCCAACTACTACCCTTTACTGTTTTCTGTTGCTGTTCAAACACCAAGCTGTGTGAGCAAATAGAAAACGTTGCAGGTCCTTTCCAGTGGGAATGCAAACACAGGCTAAAAGCTATTTCCATTTTTGACTGGATGAAAATAACTTTTAGGCATTTTCTATCTTCTTTTTTTTTTTTTAAGCAATTGCCATGATAAAGCTTTGAAAGGGGGTCGGGAGGGAGGGAGTGTTTCTGAACCAGAAAATCTGTTCTGGGAGTAATCAGTTTTCTGTAGCAATAAGCAGGTCTGAAATTGACTTGTGTATCTCTTAGCCGCTAATGACCTATCGCAATGCAAGTTTGGATTTGGAAGAGTGCAGGAAGCACATGTTCGCTGACTTTTAGGAGAAATGAACTTGGAAACCTACTCACGACTGCCCTCTGATTTGCAGGGGATCTTATTCTAATAGTGATAAAGGTCTTTATCCCAACATCACCTACTTCCTGAAGTCTTCCCTGGACACCCCTCTCTCCCATTCCACATCCTCTTCCTAGCTTTATCTTTTTCTCTCTTCTTAACATTTATCACTCTTTAACACAACATATATGTTACTTATTTATCAGTGTCTAAAGTAGTGTGTATTTACTTATCTACCTTGTTTCTTATCTTCTCCCCTTGTAAAATCTAAGCTTCATGGTGGCAGTGATTTTTCTTGTTTTGTCCACTGTTTATCCCGGGGTCTAGAATAGTGCCTGGCACAGGGAGCTGCTCAAGTAAGACTTCCTGAATAAATGAATGTAAGGAAGATGATCAAAGTGATAAATAATCGAAATGCTTACAAAGGACCTGCTACGTGCAAAGCACTGGTGGCCCATTTAAACAAGTATAAACCATAATGCTTCCCTTGTGCTAGTTTGCCACGGCTGCCATAACAGCATACCACAGAATGGGCGCTTACAAAACGGAAGCTTCCTCACCGCTATGGGGCTAGACATCACAGATCAGGGTGTTAGCAGGTTTGATTTCTTCTGAGGTCTCTCTCTCTGGTCTGCAAATGGTCTCCTTCTCACAGTGTCTTTGCATGGTCTCCCCTCAGTCTATATGCACACCTTCCTGGTGTCTCTGTGTGTGTCCACATTTCCTCTTCTCGTAACACCAGTCAGACTGGATTAGGGCCCACCCTAACAGCCTCATTCTAATCACCTTGGTAAAGGCTGTATCTCCAAATACATTCTGAGGTACTGCAGGTTAGGGCTTCAACATATGAATTTTGAGGGGCCCATAACAACTCTCAAAAGGATTAAGGTATGTCAGGAAAATAAGATTTATTTCCTTGGATATTAAAAAAAATCATCAGGGAGAAAGAACACATTAAATTTAAGGAATATAAAAGATACAACTGCAAGATAGATAATGAAACAGTAGAGTGTAGTAGGTTTGCAGTAGCTCCTCCTCCTTATTAGGTATTGGGGAAATTACGTCTGCCTCTGAGCCCTGTTCCTCATCTGGGAAACGGGAGCAATAGAACTGATGAGGAGATTAAATGGGATGATGCATGCACCTTCCCAACAGCTCGGCAGGCAGAAGGTGTTTAGGAAACGCTGCCTACCTTCCTTCTTCCTTCTCTCCAAAAAGACTACATTCATTTTGGTGCCACATATTAACAGAAACACTGACAGCATTGTGAAGATTGCCTTTTCTAAGGAAGCTTTTTTTTCCCCCTAAACCGAAAAGTGATGGTATTTTTTTTCTGAGTATGAAACAATACACACTCATGTTAAAATTCAAACACTCTAGAAGGGAGGTAGAAAGTGAAGGAAACCCTGTAACTAATACCCTCCCCGGCAACAGGTAACCACTGTTTACACTTTAGTGAGTAGCTTTCAGCTTTTGTCCCTATTTTTATATAAACATATAATTTGTCTTACATGTAGAAGTAAAGTGATCTGTGATGGGCATTCTTCTATGCCCATATGTATAGATCCAGCCCACTGGTTTTCACATTTGTGTCTCATTATGCTGGGGAAGGGGAAGGAGAAGAAGGGATGCTCGGGTACACAAAGTGAACTTTTTCTTTTGCTAGAACTGCCCAGAGCCTTTGACAAACAGAGGGACTATCCAAGAGGTTGATTCCCTAAGTGGTATATGCCTCTTACTAAATTATTGTGTCTCAGCTCTAAACCCATCCCATTCACTTGGTTTGCTGCGCTGGGACTGGACTCTGCTTTGCCGCCTGGCCCCCTGATATGCTCGGCACTAGAGGGCGCTGGTGGGGGGAAGACAGGGAGGTTGGAGGAGGAACTTCCTGTTGGTCTCTTGCATGTTTCACTCCTGGGTCACCCTCGCAGCTCTTCTTTGTGTTGGCAGCAGCAAGTGCTTCTCGTAGCAGCAGCTGAATCCATTTTGTTCTTCTTCCAACACTTGCAGAATCAGCCCCTTTGCATCTGAGATGCCAGCACCAGCCAGCTAGCTCTCCACCTTGGAAGTCTAGATCACAGACCCAAGGGGACCCCTCCTCCTTCAAGCTCAGAGTCTAGCACCTGGCAAGCTGCACCCCCTCCTCAGAGGTCTAAGTTTCAGCAGCGTGCTGTCCCTACTGCAAGCTTCTGTGATTTAACAGAACCAGCCCTATAATACCAGCTGGGCTGTTTAATAATATCAGTCCCGGGGGTGATTACTGCTTCTGCAGTTGCTACCTCTGTGATAACTTGGTATTTCTATTCTGCCTTCTCAGTTACTTAGTTAAAATTTTTCTGTCTTTATACTAACTTTTCTTCTGTTCAAATAATTGGTAGGTTTCTGTCTCCTGACTGACTTCTGACTGGTACATGACATTTCTGGACCTTATTTGACTATGTCCCTATCCTCACGGGACAGCTCAGAGGTCCAGCCTTCTGCCAAACATTCTTTGAGAAAGGTGGCTGTAAGCATTACTATTAAGTTAAAAAATACATACGATGATTAAGAAAGGCTTACATAGACTCAGTGAACCTCCCTGTACAAAAAAGGGAAGGTAGAGAAAAGGCTTTATATGGTACTGATTTCAATATGCAACCATCATTTTTCAGCAACTAGATCTGCCATTAGCGAAAAGACTTTGACAAATCACCAAGATGCACATTAAAAGTTAACCCTAAGGGGTTTTGTTTGAGCCAAGACTTGCAGATCTTGAACATTTCATCTTCATTTGAGTCTGTTTTATCATTTCTTAAAGTCTTTTAGTCATTTTGGCTTAATCATTTATCATGTTCTTTTTTCCTTAGATTTGTGGATTGGGACACCTTTTCTTTAAAATATAGTTTTCAACCCAACAAGCCATGAATATTCTTTCTCCACTTAACAAAGCTAATTAAATTCTCTTTCCTACAATAGTATTGATTCTTCCTGCCAACTTTTCCTTTAAAATATCCTCCACACTCATCGCTTCCTATTCATCTCAGCTGCCACACATTTCATTTGTGTTCTTTCTCTCCTGCCTGGCTCTCTACAAGAATCTCTCCACAAGTTTTCTAACCTCCAGCTGCTCCCTCTTCCAGTTCACCCTCCATGTCATTACCTGACTGATGTACTGAGTTTCGTAATTCTTCTGGACAAAACCCTTCAAAGGTTCCCACATGCCTGCATCTGCAACTTCCTTGCATGATGTTCAAGTTCTTCTCAAAGTGATGGTGGTGGTTTGATCTCCAGCAACTCAAGTTCCTGAATTTAATGCTTCAGTTAAACATGTTTACTCATTGTCCTCAAGTTGGATCTTTGCTTTCTTGCCTATAAGCAAGTAGGACAATTCATTTCATTGTCCCCTCAACACTGCCCTACCCGTTCTTACTCCTGTCCAAACATTATCAGAGATGTAACTCAACATCCTTTTCTAAGCAGTCATCCCTTACCAAGATTGCTGGTCTCTTACCTTCTCTGAACCCCCTGTAACTTTTAGTGTTTTCACCCCTAAATAAATACTACTAGCTGCCCACGCTATGACAGTCCTTACCTGGGTACTTTATTATCACTCATTCTCTTCGCAACTCTTCATTCTGTTTTGGATGAATAAATTGAGACTCAGATTGGTTAAGAGTTTCCTAAGGTCATGCAGCTTATTAACAGGAGTTGTCAAGAGTAGAGGCTTCTTCCTTCAACTCTCCCATGCTGTTTTATCCACTGATGTTCAAGTCAGAAGAGCCGGGTTTAGCCCAGGTTCTGTCACTAACTGGCAGTCAAATCTTGCATGGATCACTTCACGTGTCCTATCTTTGTTTTCTCACCTCCAAGGCCCCTTCCATCACTAATGTTCAGAGAGCCAGTTCACAAAGCTCATGGATTCCAATTAAGCTCTTATAGATAGGAGAGAAGATCTCAGACAATCCTGCCTGGTGTTTTCATTGGGCCTTTAAATCCCAGGAAGAGGGGTCGGGACACTGAAGCCATGACTCTTTGCAGGATGCTTGGAGGCATCTTGTCATATTGAATTAAGCGTGTATCTTTATTTAGAAACTCCAGAAATTTTACAGGAAGAGTTTGTTAGAAGCGAGTTTAAATGATCAAGCTGCCACAGAATCACAGATGAACAAAAGTGTGGAGAGTTCTTTTTTACTCTTCATAGCAGAAGGGTTTTGCCTTTTCATTTTGTGGGCCCCACGGAAGAGCAGACACTTCTCCTTTTTCAGACAGGAGTTTTCACTCAGCAGTTGCCAGAGTGTGCTGGGCCTGACCCCATGGAGAGTGCCAGGTGGCTGGAGAGCCCCAGCCCTTGCTCGAACAGACATCCTGACCCTTGGCCTTGCAGGGTGAGAGGACACAGCACTGAGAGAGCGCTGGGCACATTGAAATAGGAAGCCAGTATAAGGACAGGGCTGTTTTACTCACAGACACAGAAAACAAACGTATGGTTACCAAAGGGGAAGAGGGGAGGGATAAATTGGGAGTTCAGGATTTGCAGACACTAACTACTCCTACTGTATAGCACAGGGAACTATATTCAATAGCTTGTAATTACCTATCATGAAAAAGAATGCATACACAGGTAGAACTCAATCACTATGCTGTACACCAGAAAACAACACAACATAGTAAATCAACTATACTTCAATTTTAAAAATAAATAAACTAATTAATTAATTAATTAAAAAAATAAAGACAAGACTGTTTAAATCTCAAAACCATGATTAAGTTGAATTCCTCAGCGTATTTACCTTAACCCTAGCTGTGGAGAGAACACGGACTTAGGAGTTAAGCAGACTTTAATTACAACCTGGCCCTTGTCATTCACCTCTTTGAGCTTTTGTTTTTTGTTTTGTAAAATGAGGGTTACATCATTTATTTTATTGCATTATCTTCTAGAACTCGGGGAAATGAGGAGGTAGGGAGGCATTCTCCAAAGTAGGAACTCAACAAAGGCTCCTTTCTCTCCGTGTCTGCACCTTAAATAGTTAGTCAAATGCAGCCACTAAGCAATGTGTATCTCCAAATGCAAACCGAGGTGGGAGGTGGGTACCTGGATGGTGTGTCTAAGAAAAAGGCCACGGGAACACTATCTATCCCACTGTGTACATTTTCTCCTCATTTGAATATCCCATTTGTCAATCTTGCAAGAAAAGGAAAAAGAAATCAGTCATTGTTTGGGCGATTTCATGCTTTCCCCTGCATCCTGCTTCTGGAGGTAAATCCTAAAAGAGTCAGCAGGGCACTTCTCAGCGCTGCCCCCACCAATCCCAGGAAGCCGGCTCCTCCAGCGCGCTTTTAAGTGCTCGCATGACTAATGAAGTGTGACATGGCTGAGATCTGCTAGGCTGCTCTTCGGGAGCGTACATTCTAGCTGACAAAATATGGCTAAATTTAGCTGCCTTTAGACAACAAGCGTCTTCCAAACAAAGAGGGCCTCAAAGGCGAGAATGAGCCGTAACACGTCCCTGTCCTAACACGGATTTGCCGGGCCTCTCAACGGCGCCCCAGCCCTTGGCACAGGGATGCACGTGCTCTCGAGCAGTATCTGAGCTGTACTAATGGTGACAAAGTGACCACCAGGTCAGGTGTTCCTCTTGTGGCCTCTGACCCAAGAGTTGTTACCAAGGTGGGGTAAGAGGTGTGTTGTGCAGCAGACAGACAGTAGTCACAGCATTTGAAGCCCTGGCAGCACTGTCTGTGTGCTGCTCTGTGATCTGACCACTGCCCTCTGCAGCCTCCAATCGTAACACAGGCCTGGAGGAGAGCCCGGAGGCCGTCTAACTTAACACACCTATTCCATGACCCCCAAGGCCCAGACAGGGGGAGCAACTTGCCCAGGGTTCCACAGCCAGTGGGCGGCTGATCTAAAGCAGGAAGGCCAAGCTCTTAACTCTCGGTCAGCTTAAAACTGCTCCAAAGGAAAGAAAGTGTGGGAATTTTGCCAGGACATATGGGAGGCACTTTGTGGAGAAGAATTGTATGTTGCTAAAGCATTCTAAGAGCTAAAACCGTCTCCCTTCCAGCCTAAAGTCTGTGTAGTTGGATCCAAAACACTGTGAATGCATTTGGCACGGATCACAAAGACGACACTGACCTTGCTGTGGCACGCAGGGGGACTGAGGGTGATAGGGGGCATTCCCTGGGTTCAGCCAGAGACCCAGCATCAGCCAGTCAATCGTAGGCTCAGACTCAGAAGCTCAAAGGAAGAGAGCCACGGTCCCTGCTGGTGTCAGCTAGCAAAAGAAGCTGCCACAGAAAGGAAATAGAAAGGAGCCTGCCAGCCGATGGATAGAATCTGAGATCCAGGCACATCCTCCGCACGCCGGGCATTACTTGTTGGCCCTTGCATCATCCTCAGCCTCTTCCGTGCTCTCCCCGAGTCTCAGGGAGTGATGGCTGGGATCTGCATGTCCCAGGTTCCTGGGCCAGCAGGGTTCCTGCTATAGTTTAGGTTCTGCCTGTGACAGGTACTTAAATGAGTGTTGGAAGAGAAGCAGAAGTTACTTATTCTGGGAGCGCTGGTGAACATATGGTTTTGGCCACATGCTATCAGTGGCTTCCATGTTCCTCTGACTGTCAGGGGTTGCACCGCCAGCTGTGACCATTGGCTGCAGTGGTTTTCTACAGTTTCTTGACCTCTGGGAGGTGGCTGTCACTTCCTGATTCTCAGAATCACAGCTATGGGGGGAAAGCTGAAAGCTAGTGGCTGCCCGCTTGCTTTAACTTATGCAGCCAGTTCTTCCTAAGGTTTCAAAAGCACCTGATTTCCTGTGTTAAGTCTTTTTCTGCTTGAAATGTCTAGAGTGGTTTCTGTCCTCTCGACTAACCACTGATTACCACGTTTAGTTATAATAGAACATACTTTATTGAACACTTCCCAAATGCCTTGACTCTATTTAGGCATCACCTCCCTCAACTTCACTATAATCTTGTAATTGTTTTCATTTTACAGATGGAAAAATGGAGGACTCAGTGGATAAGCTGGGTTCACCCACTCAGCAAACCCACTCAGCAAACTCAGCAAAATCTACACTCTTAGCCACTTTGCAAACTAACCTTCACTTTAGAATTACAGTCTGCCTCAGAAGAGCCATGCTTAAGGCCACCATCTGGGACAAGTTCAATCTCAAAGGAAAGAGAAACAAATCAGGTGTCAAAGAGAGAGAGTATGGTAGCCAGTCTTTGCCTCCCCCGTCTCTTACCCCATCTTCTGCAGCTGGTGAAATTCCACAAGCACGTGCCAAGCTTCCATGTACCTGACCCTCCACCTCATGTGACCTCTCTGCATAACTTGTCACCAGTGCCTGCACGATAGGGATTACTGCCCCCAGTCTGTGGGTGAGGCCGGCTCACATCTCCTCTGCACAGCCTTCTTTACCTGAGTGTCTACAGCTGCCCCAGTCAGAAAGAACACTTCCTTTACTCTACTGCCATTTGTGACAGGTATCTCAATCCACTCTGAATTAGGACAAGTTGCAGGTACGTTCCCCTCTCTCACTGGTCAGTTGTCAGGTAGCACCTTTAATTCACACCATAGCAGGACTTTGAAGGTGCCCCCTGGCTCTTTAATGGGACCTCCCTGCCAGCCAAACTCAGACCATCAGTATTTGGCTACACTATCCTCTAGCTCCCCTCCAAGCTCCCATTCGCTACTACCTCGTCAGCTTCTATTAACCTTCTGTGTGTGGCTCCTGACCACAGCTCTGATTCAGGTATGTGCTCACTTAGCTGTGGGTATCCTTTGCCTGCACCCGGTAATCGCCTGGTAAACACAAAATGGAGCTGGATCTATACCAGCAGATAACTCTCACCACTCTCGACAGTCGGGCTTGTCCTTTCCCAGAAATATTTCTAGCACTCACACGGTGCATTACTCCTCAACCCTGTCTCTGATGGCCAGACAGCCTTTAGGTTTCTCACTGACACCACAGTGACCCTTTCAAAGTAAAGATGCAGGAACTGTTTGTTGAATTGAAATAAAAGTGAATGTCCATAATTTGGAAGAGTCCTGAGAAATGAAAGAGTCACTGAAACTGACAGTTACCAAAGAAGAAAGAAGGTGTCGTCTGCCCTCGTAGGGGCAGTAGGGAGGTCAAGGAGGATGGGAATGGCCCAAAATGTATTTGAGAAGGTGTTTGTCCATTTGATTAGAGAATTCAGACAGAACAGATTAGACAGGATCCAAAAGAAAGAAGGAAGATACATGAAAAAACCCCGAGGTAGGGACCACATGGGGCTTTATGAAGCTGAAAGGCAGACCCAGGGAAGCAATTGTCAGGGGATAAGTGTCAAGAAAAGGCTTTGTAGGGAAAGGAGAAGCACAGGAGGGAATGGGAGAGGAGAGAGCGAGTTCTCAGAAGACGGAATATAAAATAGGGACACAGGTCACAAGTTTAGGAAACAGATTAAAAGGGAACAGAGATGAATAAAAAAAGAAGAAAGATGATGAAAGAGGGGGAGGAAGACAACTACAGATTCCACTAGGCATTAGAATGGCCGGGAAGATCACTGAAAAATCCTTCATATGTGCAAAGTGAGTGATATGCATACTAGGAGATGCCTGTCAGTGCTCTGAAGTTTCAGACTTTCAGAGACGTATCTGGCACTCTCATGATAGGCTCGTCAAGCTGTGCCAGGGTAAGTGTCAATAACAAACAGACCCCAAGTCTCACTGGCTTAAAACAACGACAGTTTATTTCTTGTTTGCACTATAGGTCCGTCATGGTTCAAGTGATTCTCTGCTCTACACTGTTCTCACTTAGGGACCCGGACAAAGGCGGCTGCGTCTCTCTGAGTGCATGAACACTGAGACAGGAAGAGAGAACACAGTGAATCTTGCACTGGCTCTTTTAAAGCTTCTGCCTGAGAGGGAAGCACCACATTCCATGGACCACCAGCCAGTCATGTGGCTATGGCGGCCATCAGAGGAGGAGGAAGTGTCATCCAGCTGTGCCCCTAAAAGAACTAGACCCATTTGATCAAGAGAATTAATGACTACAATGGAGTAAAGCCCCAAGTTCTCTACTTCCAGCTGCGTGTTTTCTTAACCAGGATCCATGCAGCCATGAAGTGGCAGAGCAGGAAGGGACCTAGGAAGGTATCTGGGCTCGCTTTCTGAATTTGCTGGTAGGAAACCTGAGCCTCAAAGACATGAAGTGACTTATCAAGGACTATCCTGCTTGTGGGACCCGAGCTTTCTGTGCTGTTTGTACCACAACAGGGCACAGATTCTATTAGCCTAATAACTATCTACTCATTTGAACTACCAGATTTACTTCCTTTTGCAACAGGCTTTTAATTACTAGTATAAGAAAAGGAAGAGGTTTTCTTGCCAAGTGCCTTGGTGCTGCCAAGTTCCTTACACCTTCAATAATGAATCCCAACCACGTAAATAAATAGAAGGCAACTAGAGTGTGAAAAAGAATTTGGGTAGCATTAGAAATGTTTGATGATACACATTATCATTTCTGCAAAACAAAGGATTATTTTTGGCCATTAGAAGGGGTATGCTACCTATTAGAAGGCCAATAGGCAATGAAAAGATGCTCAGCTTTGCTAATTATCAGAGAAATGTAAATCAAAACTACAATGAGGTATCACCACACACTGGTCAGAATGGCCATCATCAAAAAGCCTACAAAATAATAAATGCTGGAGAGGGTGTGGAGAAAAAGGAACCTTCCTACACTGTTGGTGGGAATGCAGTTTGGTGCAGGCATTATGGAAAAAAACTATGGAGGTTCCTTAAAAAACTAAAAATAGAGTTACCATATGATCCAGAAATCCTACTCCTGGGCATGTATCTGGAGAAAACTCTAATTCGAAAAGACACCTGCACCCCAATGTTCATAGCACCACTATTTGCAATAGCCAAGACATGGAAACAGCCTAAATGTCCATCAACAGAAGACTGGATAAAGAAGTTGTGGTGTGTGTGTATGTATACACACACACACACATATATATGAATGTGTATATATATATATACACGTATACATATACACGAATATTAGTCAGCCATAAGAAAGAATAAAATAATGCCATTTGCAGCAACATGGATGGACCTAGAGATCATCATTCTAAGTGAAGTAAGCCAGAAAGAGAAAGACAAATATCATATGATATCACTTATATGTGGAACCTAAAATATGACACAAATGATTTTTTTACAAAACAGAAACAGATTCACAAACATAGAAAACAAACTTACAGTTACTAAAGGGGAAAAGAGGGGGAGGGATAAATTAGGAGTTTGGGATTAGCAGATATAAACCACTATATGTAAAATAAATAACAAGTTTCTACTGTACAGCACAGGGAACCATATTCAGTACCCTCTAATAAACTGCAATGGAAAAGAATATGGAAAAGAATATTATACATTACTAAAATATATATTTATATATTATAGATTTTATCACTCACTTTTCTGTACACCAGAAACTAACACAACATTGTAAATCAACTACAGTTCAATTAAAAAAAGAAGAGGTATGCCTACCTATATACATGTGTATAGTTTTTAATATATATTTTCATCTATATATAATATTTCCAGAATGAGGCCTAAGAACTTGGCCATGGTAGGAGGGAACTTGCAGTCAGGGGAGAGACTCATTTTCCCATATGCTGTGCTATATCATTTGGATTTTTCTACCATGTGTGTATTACTTTTTTAATAAAAATAATAAAACAATAAAAGTAAGATTTTAAAAAGTAACAGATGTCAAAAAATGCTTGACGGGACTCTGCAGTATCTTTTAGAGCAACATGAAGTAGAGCAAGATGAGGAAAAAGACTAAAATGGAAGCAACTGACAGCACTTACCAGCAGGCAGTACATTTTTTAGCAAGTTGCAATGTATTTTTATGTCAGACAAGCATAATTTAAATATCATTAGGCTGGGAGAGTCAGGATCTGGGTTCAAGCCCCCACAATGTACTGCCATCTTTTGCTATTACTTTGGGAGGAAGTCACTTGCGCTGCTCTGTGGTTCTGGTTTCCTATCTGTTAATAGCCCAAGATTTGGGTTTCCTGTCCCAAGGTCCGCTGGTGCACCGGCCATTTCAGTTTTATTGAAGAGCCAGCACATGCAGTGGAAAGATCAAGGGCCTTGGAAACAGGACTCTGGTTTGCATTCTACACCACTCACTTATTAACTGTGAGACCTTAAGCAAATTACTTAATCTCTCTTCATTTTCGATAAGCTTCGGTAATGTCTGCCTTCAGAATTGCTGGGAAGAGGACCGAAATGCCAATATAGAGAACTCCTGGGACTGGCGGCCCTCAGAGATTTTAAATTCCCTTCTGAAACCATCTCAACAAACCAACTGAAAAGATCCCATGGCTGAGGACAAAAACTACCCATTTCTGGCATCTAATGCTTTCCTTTAAGTGAGTCTATGTTGACATAAACAAGGACGGAACAGGCCCAGACAGAAGCAGCGGCCTTCTGGTGATCAGAATCTTTAATCCAGAACACAAGGAGTGCCTGATCCTAGCCAGTATTCCTCCGCAGAGTTATCTCCACCAGCAACCAACATCTTAACAAAGCAACTCTATCACAAGAATAACAATTTTAGAGTTTATAAAATGTCTTTACACATCCTGTTCCATTAAACCCCCCAAACAAATTGTGACTCATTCACCCATTTATACAATCATCTATTCAATACATTTTTATTGACTGTCTACCATGTGCAAGAAGTGTACTGACAGATAAAAGAGCTACATTACCTCCCCTCAGAAATCCTACCATTTAACTGGGGGAGACATACACTACTCAAATAATTGCCCAAATAAATGATAAATTAGATCCAAGTGCTTTTCAGGCTGACAGGACAGTGTGTGCAAACACCCTGCGGCAGAAAGGGAAGGGGTCATACGGTGAGAGGACAGAAAGATTCCAAAATGACACAGGCAGATCATGAGGTGACGGCCAGGAGACCCTGGAGAGCTGGGGTGGGGTGGGGTAGGCTTGGCAGTGCCAAGGGTGGATGTCCTTAGGAACTACAGACAACGAACATTTGCCAGGGGCTGAATGCAGAGTGCTGAGCTGACAAGGTACAGGAGAGAACATGCTGGCAGGAGGCAGGTGGAGGAGAAGTAGGACTGGAAGACATGGGTTAAATCATCTGTGCTTCCTGAGTGGAATTCAAAAAGCCTGAGGAAGTCACTGTCCTGTGTATGTCTCCAAAAAGCTCTACAGGGGAGGGAGGAGCGAGGAGGAAAGGAAGGGCAAGGTTCATGAGCCTTATTTCCAAGGTAGAGCGGAGGAAGCTACGCAATGCTTGGGGGAAGATGGTGACTTGGTAGCTTTTCTTTAATGAGAAATTCATGGCTTCAGTACTTTCCTTGATACTCATGTCTCTTCTCAGTTCTTTCTCCTAACCCACAGACACCCACAGACATTACTGTTGACGGCCTTTGGAAATTGTCCCAGCCCCCTAGAAGCCAGACAGTAAACTAAGTTGATCTGCAATTGTGGGGAGCATCTTGACCTGGGGGTACTCCACAAATTCAAGACTGCTGAAATCCCTGTCAACATTCTATCAGGGAGAGCGGGCTGTGAGTCTTGAGATAATCACTGGAAAAGACAGTGGTCCTCAAGCCTGGTTACCCATTAGAATCAGCTGGTGACAATTAAAAAAAGAAAACTGTGATTGGGCTCCCATCACATCAGAGCCTCTGGAGTGAGGACCAAGCACTGGTGCTTGCTTAGCGCTCCCAGGTCCGCCACAGTGGAGAACCACTGACATGGTTCTGCGTCCAAGTGCTGGGTTGTTGATTATGTGAACCTGGGAAAGTCTCCCCTGTCTCTGGACCTCCGTATTCCTATCTGTACATGTGAGGAGCCATTCCTGGTGATCTCAAAGGCCTCTACCAGCTGTCACAGTCTGGGACTCCAGCTCCACTTTAGGAAGCATGGCTGTACTCACCATGAGTCCCATCCCTGCCTGGGTCCTACTGGTCCCTCCCCCAGGTGCCTCCCCCAACTCAAGGCATGGCATCATGGAAAGAGCACTGAGCCTGGAGTCAGGAGACCAGTTTTCCAGTGCACACACACAAGGTGTTAGCTGACCAACACAGAAAACATGACTTGAACTCTTTAGACCTCAGTTTGCCACATCTGTTAGACGGTGTTCACGCTGACCTTTCTCAGCACTGAACACAGCAAGATGGACCAGATGGTCCCTGCAGGACCTTCCAGCTCAGAGAGTCTCTGAGAATCCCAGACTGGACAACTGAATAACATTTAAAGAAAAACAAATAAAAACAGGCAAACCAGGGTTCCCTGGGATGAATATTCTATGGGCTTCGATGCTTTACGATCCTCTCATAGTACAACTGTTCTTACCAGCATGATGCTCTTCTGACCTGTGACAATCTCAAAACCTGCCAGTTTCTGAAGGAAACTGAGAGCAACTGGGACTTTAGAATCCATTTTGATCTGCCTACAAGTCTCCAAGGGGCTGGTAACCGTAGCCGCATGGAAGCAAAAGCATCATTATGGCTGTTGGTAGGGCAAGGTCACCATCAGCAAGGAGGGGACAAGAGGAAAGTCCCACATCAGCGGGATGCAAGGAATGGTCCCACCTGATAGGCCTCTGTTATGCTGTGGACTCCTGAACTCCCTCCCTCACCTGAGCTCCATATTTAACTACCCCGTATCTGTTTTACTAAAAGGGCATTACCATCTCATGGCATTAGGAGTTGGCCAAGAAGCACCCCTCTCCATTACCTTGTCATCAAGGTCTATAAAATCTCTTGCTGAAGTATCTCACCTGTCCACCCCTCCTCCATCTCTAAGTCCTTCCCAATCAACTATGCCAGCCTCCTATCAGCTCTTCTTGCTAATCACTTCCCCTCAATCTATTCTGGCTGAATGACTTCCTTAGGACACAGTTTAATCACTCAGCCCCCTAAAAGGTCCTTATATCTAAAGAAATCACCCCTCATCTCTTTTTCATCACCCTCTTTAGTTCCTTCACAACATTTAGCACAGTCTGCTATTAGCCTCTTCATCTGTCTGCTCAGTTCCCTGCTGTCTGTCCCTCCACTAGACTCAGCGCCATGAGGACAAGGTCCTGGTCTCTTGTACTCATGTGAAGTCTCAACATTTAGCACAGTATTTGGCACGTGGTAGTCCCCCAACAAATATTTGTTGAGTAAATGAATAAATGAAAGCTCATTGGGTAAAATCCAAATGTTGTAACCTTGCATGCTAGCCCCATCCCCCACTGTGTGTCCTGAGCCCACCTCCATGGCCGCGGTCCCCCATGCCCTATAATAAGTACGTTTCACTGTTCTCCTAACCCCCATGGCCTTCGATGTTCCTGGGAAAAGAACTGGAACACGCTGTCCCAGTGCTTGAAATGACATCCCCTCTCTTCTAGCAAACTGCTAATCATCTCTGAGGAGTGAGGTCTCATTTCACACATAGCCACCACCTCCCCTCCACCAGCCGCCAATCTCTCTCCTGCACTCCCAGGATGCTCTGAAATCCCTTTACTGGATCTTTTATTGCACCTCATTGCACTCACTTGTTAAGCGACTGCCTCCCACTCTGGACTGAGAGCAACTTAGGAACAAAGATTCTCTTTGCTCATCTTCGTTTTCAATCACCACCTGCTGTGGTATCCAATCAATAGTTAATCAATGTCTGCGAATTCTGTCTGTGATTCTTGAATCTGCCCCAGATGAACATCGGCCAAATTGGAAGTTGCATAAACTCATAACTCTAAGAACTGAAGAGCCGGTGGTCCTGGACCTCCTAACTAGCCATCCCGGGAGGGCACACCCAGGTACTTCATTTATTTATGGGCTGTGACAAGAGGAAGTAGAAAACCAAGTGCCTTTTTGGCAATAAAGTCAGATGGATTTCAAACAAGAAGCTGGTCTCCCACTGTATCCTTCTGCTAGAAATGACCTTCTGTCAGCAAACATTACTCAGTGCCTACTAAGTACCAGGCACTGTGCTTAGCACCAGAACCACCCAAAGTCAAATAAGACGTGGCCACGACCTGAAGGAGCTCATGGTCTCACAGGCGCCAGGGAGAAGACATCCTTTCTTGTTCCTCTGCCTAGCTTAACTTTAAACCTGACTGTTGTTGATAAATGAAATCTCATCCAAGTTGGCGTGCCTGGAGGGCAACTCAAGTAGCTCTCCAGGAGACGAGGGGCCTTCGTTTGTGCTGTTCCCAAGCATCCTGTTCAATGACAGAACAGCAGGCAGCACAGCGATCGGGGGCACCTGACCTACCGACAAAGAGGCACGAGGGAAGGTCCCCACCGCGGGGGAGCTCCCAGAGCTCACGGTAGCAGGCAGCCTAGGGCACATTCATGAGTTCTGGGGCAGCACAAACGTGCGCTGATTTCAGAGCCCTGCCCAGGTTGCCCCCAAATCATCAGAAACATGCCTTTAAAAAAGGTCACTTGGATTTCCTGGATGTCTCATCCCATGGCCCCAGAACACTGGCAGATGGCCTGATTGTTTATGGGCTTAGGGTTTTTCTACTTTGGGGAAAAAATGCCTCCGAGTGTGCAGAGCACAGGGGACAGATGGACTGCCCTTCCAGCATGCTACCATTTCGGCTGTCAGCTGGAAGAGAGATAAGCTGCTCGTGGAGAACTCCCTGCGTCTGAAAAGCAGCAGTCGTGCTCCTTACCCAGGGCGGCCTTTGGGAAGGTCAGCGTCTGCTTGCAGTTATTCTCGTCCCTGACCTCTTGCTCACACAGGGACCCTTACCCCCAGGAAGACCTAACCCACCTCAGGGCTGAGCAGGGATCCTTCTAAGATACAGAGTCTTCCATGAGCTTGTGACTTGATCTCCCCTTTTGGTTTTAAAACCCAAATTACATCTATTACATTCCTCAATAGAAGAGCTCTGCTGGCCAGAAGGGAATAACAAATTTTGTAAATTACCCAGTTAATCGCAACAGCAAACAATTAAGCTGGTGGGGACAGGCGGCATTCTACCTGCTTGGGGAGGATGTTTAAGACAGACATAATGCCGTTGTTAATTTTATTATTGATGCTGCTGTTGACGTTGCTTAAACTTCTTATCAGCCCCTAGAGATCGGCATTAACTGGGCTAATTCACAGCGAAATAAAGCTGATTTGAAATACAGCTCCCTGAAAAGTCTAACCTAGTAAAATTTCTCAGGTTTCTTTTATTCAGCTCGTGACATGGTTTTCTGAATGAGGGAGATGACACCAAATACTCCTGGGGCACAATTACAAGCACCTATTACTCACAGAGCCCACCTATAGTCAAAGAGCCAGGCAACTCATAGGCGTTACCACCCCTGGTTTCACAGCCCATCAAACCGTGGGACTCAGAGCATCTGAGACCAGCCCGTCCTCCTCCCACGGGATCGAGCCCACCCTTACCCTCTGCTTCAGTTTTGCTTTAAGAACTGGAATCTGGACACCTGCTCACGTTTATCTGATGTTCAAACCTCCATCCATCCATCCTACGTTCCTCTTCGCTGCTTTGGAGGATCCACTGAGGCCATGAACAATGATGACAGAAACAGTAATAGTTACCTTTCTCCAGGGCTTTTAAGTGCCAGGAGTTTATACTCTTATTTTTAGTAAATACCACAAGTCCTCTGTGGTGTAAATCATTAATATTTCTCCCATAATTGCAAAGCTAAAGGTTCAAAAAAGGTTATTTAACTTGCTCAGGGTTGCAGAGTGAACCTACGCAGGCAATGGAGGATTTGACATTGGGGAAGACATACAATGTGAAACGGGCCAGAGTACATGGTTCAGGACTCGGGCTGTTGCTGATGAGAGAAACCAGACACCAGACATTGGCCACGTGTGTCAAGGTCACGGACCAGTTTGCGGCCTTTTAGGACACATGTATTTTTCTTATTAAGTTGTATGAGCTGTTTATATATTCTGGAGATTAAGCCCTTGTCAGTCTCATCTTTTGTAAATTTTTTCTCCCATTCTGCAGGTTGTCTTTTTGTTTTGCTTATGGTTTCCTTTGCTGTGTGAAAGCTTGTAAGTTTAATTAGGTCCCATTTGTTTATTCTTCCTTTTAAAAAACCCAATCCAAAAATGGGCAGAAGACCTAAACAAGCAATTCTCCAAGGAAGACATACGAATCAACAGGCACATGAAAAAATGCTCAATATCACTAATTATCAGAGAAATGCAAATCAAAACTACAATGAGGTATCACTTCACACTAGTCAGAATGGCCATCATTCAAAAGTTCACAAATGATAAATGCTGGAGAGGGTGTGGAGAAAAGGGAGCCCTCCTACACTGTTGGTGGGAATGTAGTTTGGTGCAACCATTATGGAAAACAGTATGGAGATTCCTCAAAAGATTTAAAAGTAGACTTAACATATGATCCAACAATCCCACTCCTGGGCACATATGCAGAGGGAACTTTAATTCAAAAAGATACATGCACCCCAACATTCGTAAGCAGCACTATTTACAATAGCCAACACATAGAAACAACCTAATGTTCACCAACGGATGACTGGATAAAGAAGTTGTGTTATATTTACACAATGGAATACTATTCAGCCATAAAAAATAATAAAATAATGCCACTTGCAGCAACATGGATGTTCCTGGAGAATGTCATTCTAAGTGAAGTAAGCCAGAAAGAGAAAGAAAAGTACCATATGATATCACTTATATGTGGAATATAGAAAAAGAGAGAGACAAACAGAACAGACATAGAAAACAAACTTATGGTTACTGGGGGGGAAAGCGGTGGGAAGGGATAAATTGGGAATTTAAGATTTGCAGATACTAACTACTATATATAAAACAGATAAACAACAAGTTTATACTGTATAGCACAGAGGAAAAAATATGTATATATATATTCTTGTAGTAACTTATGGTGAAAAAGAATATGAAAATTAATAGATGTATGTTCCTATATGACTGAAGTATTGTGCTGTACACCAGAAATTGACACAACATTGTAAACTGACTATACTTCAATTAAAAAAAAAGAGGCATGTAGAACTAGTGACAATCGCTTCCACTGGTAGGAAATCACAGCAATGACATTGCAGCATCAGTGTGATGGGGTAGATGTGTGTGTGGTGAAGGCAGTGGGCTGCTAGCCTGCAATGCCAGAAATTTAGAGCAGCAGGTGCTTGGAAAGACCATTTAAGCCAACCCCTCATTTTGGAGCTGAGAAAGTACAAGACCAGAAAGGGCAGGTGACCTATCCAAGTTCACACAGCTAATGGGAGATGGAGTAAGGACCAGAAACCAGGTGCCCTATGCCTTAAGTCGAAGTCCTTGCTCACACATATTTGTTGTAGTGTTGGACACTCATGAAGCAAGTCACACACAGCCTTTATTTTTTTATAAAATATTATAACATAGAGACAAAATCAGGAACACATATAATACATAATTTCATGAGGGTGATGGAAGGCATCCTACTTTAAACTTGAGGAGGACAAAATTCCAGATATGGTAAAGGAATTTCTACAGGCCTTATTTTTCATTAGTGGCAGAGCCAGGACTAAAATTTCCTGAATCTTAGCCCCATACTTTCTTCTCTCATTCTGTTTCATCAACCCTCTTGCCTACAGCCATAAATACAAGTGACCAGGGGCTCAACAACATTTCATGAAAAAAAAAATAACCCTTACCTAATATCAACTAATAAGCCCCTCTCTAAAAGAATATGAATCTTCAATATCTAAAAGAATCAATACTGAATGATTAGAAGTAAATAATGGGACAATGAAGTAAATGAATTCAGGCCAACATTTACTTGTTTATTGACATTCTGTTTATTTCAAATACTCACTGAGTATATCCTGGGCATGCAAATAACAGTAACTGTGCTTATAATTATAATAACTACCACCTCCTGGCCATCATATTTATACATTACCTTATTTGACCTTTAAACAATTTAGTAAGTAGATATCCTCATCCCTGAGGCATAGAATGCTAGCTGCCTACCTCAATATCCATTCTGCTTTTCCATTTAGAAATAAAAACTTGAGTTCCAACTGCACATATTTTTGCCCAGTCAGCTAAATATCTTTCCCAGATACTCTTACGCATACGGGTGGTTATATAACTAAATCTGGCCAATTAAACATAAGCAGAGTAGTCACAGAAGTCTTCTAGGAAGTTTTCTTAAAGAGAGGAGACACGCCCTTTTTTGACTCTTTCCTCCATCCTGCTTCTTACAACATGCATAAGCTGGAGCTCTCATTCCTATTTGGAACCATAAGGACAGCTGAGACATGGTCAAGCAGAAAGCTGTAAGGATTTAGAGTCCGTGGCCATTTTGTGGAGTTACTATACCACTGCTGGACCACCCAGTCTGAACATTCTTTGTGGGGAAAAAAGACTTGTTTAAGCAGCCTAACCTTAGGCTTTTTATTATACACAATCAAAACCTAACCCTAACTAATACACAGGTGACCCTTGAAAAATGCAGGGGCAAGGGATGCCAACCCCTTGCACAGCCAAAAATCCGTGTATAACTTTTGAATTCCTCAAAACTTAACTACGGACAGCCTGCTGTTGACTGGAAGCTTTACCAATAACAAACCATCAATGAACACATATTGTATATGCTACATGTATTATAACTGTATTCTTACAATAAAGTAAGCAAGGAAACCATAAGGAAGACAGAATACATTTACAGTACTGCACCATATTTCTCAGTACTGTAAGTTTACATTGTCTATTTATAAGACGAATCAGTACCTACATCAGTATTATCATATTATGATACGAAACACTGCAGATGTTACACATATCACTAACACTAGGCATCAACAGTGAAAAGATAATGTGAAAAAGAGATTCATTTTTTTTCCAGGTATTCATGCACTGGTAACAAAGAAGCAGCAGTGTGACTGCTTTCTGGTAGCCTAGAGTCTTCAATACGATTGCTTCACAGGAGCCTAGCCTCTACACTAATAAATGAATCAAGATAAAATTTTGTGGCATACAAGATTATAGTCATATTAATGATACAGTGTTGGAAACACAGTTACGTTAAAAAAAAAAACACCAGTGATGAGAGCTGATAAGCAGTTTCTCCAATTATGAGGGAGGCATACTGTACAGTAATGTAATTCTTTGAAAGGAAAGTGATAAAACAGTAAGAAAATTAACACATTATTAATTTTGTATTAAATATCACTTACTTCATGCCTATGTAAGGATAGACTGGTATCTACATGTTTTATGCACTCATGGCATACTGTATCCAAATTTTTCCAATATTTCTAGGTTATGTTGTTCATCTGTGAGTTTTTTTTCAAACTGTGGCAAATCTCCAAAAATGTTTCTAATATATTTATTGAAAAAATCACATTTAAGTGGACCCACAGTTCAAACCCCTGTTGTTCAAGGGTCAACTGTAATTCCATTTTGCCAATGAGGAAAAGGAGGCTGAGAGGTTAAGGGACTCCTTCCACTTCTGTGACAGATATGACACTAAACAGCTGACTCTTGAACAACGTGGGGGTTAATCTACATATAATTTATAGACAACCCTCTGTATCTGAGGTTCCTCTGCCTCCGTGGGTTCAACCAAGCACAGACCATGTAGTACTGTAGTATTTACTACTGAAAAATACCCATGCTAAGTGGACACATACAGTTCAAACCTGCATTGTTCAAGGGTCAACTACATATGTGACATAAACCTGTTTCATTTTTCTCCTGGAGACATAGGAAGAACACATTTCCCAGGTTCCCTGGGGCCATATGGCTGAGCTCTCGCTGATGGGATATGAGTGAAAGTGGTACATCTGTAACTTCCAGGCCAGGCAATAAAATCCCCTGCATTACGCTCCATGCTTGCTCCTCCATTTGGTGGCAACGATCCATGCTTGAAGATGGAGGTATCACTGAGTTCCTGAAAGCCCGCCGGAAGCAGAAACTCCTGCCATGCCCTACAGACCCACATCTGACTGACATAATAGAGAAATCAACCTTAGGATGTTAAGGCACTGAGATTATGGAGTTGTTACTGCAGCCAGTGTTGTTGACCCTTACTAACTAAACTTCATTCAGCTAGTGAGTAGAGGAGCTGGAATTTGATCTCTGGGCTTGTCTGAGTCTAAAGTCTGCGCTTTGCTCCCTGCCTTGGAGGAGTTCACAGTGTGTCATGAGAAGACGGATGGGTACATCATTAGGTTCAATGAAGTGTCAGAGTTGCAGAACAGAACTCTACGTAGCACACAATGGGGCGCAGAAAAGACCAGGGTCAATTCTGAAGGTCTGACCAAGTCTCAGCCAGGAGTTGGGAAAGATAATGTTATACCATTTTGGGGGACACAAAGAAGTGTAAAGCAAAGCCCCTGTCTTCCATACCTTCTGGCCAGGCTATGGAAGCAGTACAACTACAAATGAAACAAAAGCAATAGTGGGAAGCAGTGCACTGTGTGATTAAGAGACAGGCTAAGTGATAAGATACTTAGAGCATCTCAAGAGCTAGAAGGAGAGTTGAAAGAAATCTAGAGTGAGAAGGGAAGGCCTCACAGAGGAGATGAACTTCAAACTAGACCTGGAAGGACAGGTGGGATTTGAGTTGGTAGAAGGAAGATTCGAGAAACATTTCATGGCAGAGAAATAGAAAGAGAAAAGGCACAGGTAGAATTTTTCATTTAACAAAGACAGGTTAAGCCCCTACAGTGTGGCAGGGAGTTTGCCTGAAACTTGAAATGCAAAGAGAAATCAGGTGAAGTTCCTGTCCTCAAGGAGTCTATGGTCTAGAGGGACTGAGAATGTCTATTGCTCAACAGTCACCACAGAATAAAAAGTGCTCTCAGGGGCATGTGCAAAAGAGCAGGGGGAGCACAGAGGATGGAGGAAGACCAGCAAAGACTTGGGTGAAGATTTGGCCAATGGGGCAGAAAGATTTCATGGGGTCCTGAGGGAAGAGTCCTAATTCTCCAGGCTGACAAGGTAGGGAAAACTATTCCGAGCATAGGAAACAGCCTCTGCAAAGGGTGCAAGAAAGACTATGGTACGTCCATCGATGGTAAGGCAATTCATGTGGCTGGACTGGAGATTCATGCTGGGATGACGCCATGGCAGCCAAGGCTGGATAAATAAGTAGAGGCAATTAAGAAGATGTTTAAAGTCCAGAAAGAAGAGTTTACATGAGAGACAATAATCAAGAAATGCCCAGAGGGGAGGATATAGCTCAGTGGTAGAGAGCATGCTTAGCATCTTAGCATGTGCAAAGTTCTAGGTTTGGTCCCTAGTACCTCCAATTGAAAAAAAAAAAAAAAGCTTACAGCACAGTATTATACGGAGTCCTTTAGAGGTGTGTATAGAATCCAGACCTCACTTTCCTCACTTGGGGAGCATGTTAGAAGAGAATCTGCATTTTTAATGTGACTTAAAATTCTGGAAGGAAAGGTGTCAGATGCACTTTGCATCTCAGATCTCACCCAACTGTGGTAAGGTAGAGAGTGGGAGTGGCCAAAGTGGAGGTGCATCCAGGAGAGATGAGAAGATGTGCTCAGGATAGAGAATGGTTACGGGAAAAGGACATAGTAACTTCAACAGTGAAAGTAATTGAAGGTGGAAATCCAGGTAAGGCCTCAAGGTCTTACTCAGTGTTTTCTCCTCTTTTTCTTCCACAGATATTGTAGCCCTTACTCTACTACCTTTTTTCAAGTGCACTGATGATTTAGCCATGAACAACCATAAATGAAAGACTGATAAATTGGACTTGATCCAAATTTAAAATGTCTGCTGTTTCAAAACCACTTTGACAAAAATGAAGAAACAAGCCACTGACTAGGAGAAAATATTCGCAACACACTGATAAACATATCTGATAAAGGACTTGTATTTACAATATGTAAAGAGTACCTAAAATTCAATAACAAGAAAAAATGACCTAATAAAAAACTGGACAAAAGATTTGAATGGATGCTTCACTAAGAAAGAATTATGGATGGCAAATAAGAGAAGAAAAGATGTCAAGCATCATTAGTCATTGGAATTAAAACCACAAGCTAGCACTACATGCTATTCTGAGGGTCCAAATTTTAAAAAAAGATAATACCAGATGCTAGTGAGGATGCAGACCAAATGAGACTCTCATATATTGCTGGTGGAAACGCAGAAGCACACAGTCATGCTGGAAACCAGTTTGGTAGTTTATTATAGAGTTAAATACACACTTAGCATATGACCAGTAATTCTGTTCCTAAGTTATCATCCAAGAGACATGAAAAGTTATGCTCACATAAAAACCTATATGCAAATGTTTATGGCAATGTTATTTATAATTACCAAAAATGGAAGCAATCCAATTGTCCATCAACTGGTGAATGGAAAAGCAATTTTGTAACATTCACATAATAAAACACTACTCAGCAATAAAAGGGAACAAACTATTGATAGATGCAACAACATACATAAATCTCATCATTTTGCAAAGTGAAAGAAGCCAGACTCAAAGGTCTCAATGCTCTGTGATTCAATTTATGTGATATTCTGAAAGTGGCAAAACCCTCAGAGTAAGGAGAGTTCAGTGGCTGCCAGGAGCTGAGACAAGAGGAGAGGACTGACCACACAGAGGTCAGAGAGAACTGTCTGGGCTGATAGAGCTATTCTACACCTTGATGGTGGAAGCAGTGGCATAGCTGTTTATACTGTCAACGTTCATGGAACTGTCCACCTAATGAAGTGAGTTTCTTTCTAGGTAAATCAAAACTCAGTAACTTTGACTTAAGAAAAAAAAAAGACAAAACCAAAACAAAACACCAGTACAGAGAGGCACTGTATACTTAAGGAGCCCGCAGCCTGGTCTCTGGATATGCAGTCCAAGCCCCTACTCAGGTGACCGCTGGCTGACTCTCCTTACATGTGACCTTAATTGAAGTGCAGCAGAGATCTTGAAACATGCTTTCTAAATAGCTGAGGAAACACACGGGGCGGGGGGGGGGGGGGCGCTCAAAATTTCTGGATACCATGGACTATGTAAGTGTGGGAAAATGGACGGAAGAGGGGTCTGGAGATTTATGCTGATGCTGCAAATCATAAAACACCCATTGTTCCTTTCCAGGTTGCCTAACACAGATCAAAGAAAAAAACAGCAAAACCACCTGAAGAAGCTTTATTCACACTTTATATATGATTAAGAAATTGTCCATGTCAAGTCAAATCATTCCAAAATTTGTGGTGGCGGGAGGAGGGTTAAAACCACCCCAGGGCTCCCTCACTGCAAGTCAGCTTCTGCTGCATTCACCTTAAGAAGGAAGGAGCTGCCTTTACCTGAAAAGGCAAGGATCTAACCTCAGCTTCCCTCCTGATGCAAACTCCTTAGGGGAGAAAATCTCTTGCGTAGAGGGGACAGACTTCAGTCAGGAAGGTTTGGAGCTCCAGGAACCACGGCTTATGCAAATGCCTAGGTGCTGATGCACACCTTGAAGGGGCTCGGTGGGGCTTGCCTTGAACTCAAAGCATGTCCCACTGCTAGTAAGTTTCTCAGAAACTAGCCCCTTTCCTCCTAGGACATCTGAGGGAAATGCTGTACAAATTGAAATACGTGTTCCTGGAGGGCACCATTTCTTCATCTCATTTGATTATCCGTGAGGTTTTAAGCACCATAGTTTAAAAAGGTTTCACTAGAATACATTTTTGAATCAAATGGCTATGAAATCCCAAAGGAACACTGACTGCTTTACTTTGGTAGCACATCACGAGCAACCAGAATTAAAATGGGAACACAGAAGATAATCTATGCAAAGATAAAGCCAGCAGAAAGGTAAAAATAAATGGGACCAAATCAGCCACACAATGGAACATTCACAGCTCCAGGAAAATATCAATTAAAAGTATTAGCTACAAATATTTCCTGAGGAACTTACACTAAAACCCCCCACTGAGTCTCTCCTACTATTTACCTAGGTGTTTTAATTGGCACCTAATGCAAAATGCTTTCCTTTATAGTTTTGGTTTCCCATTTGCTTTATCCTCTTGAGGCAGAATAATGACTGGATGTTTTAAAACCTGTGACTATTTTGACAACTTAGCATAAAATAAGCGAGTTACCTCTTCATCACTAAGGAACCCTGTAATTTGGTAATTTGGCACTCAGCTACCTTCTATGAGAATTCAGCTTAGCTGAGCATCAACCATGTCTCAGACGTCAAGCTAGGCACCATGGGTTAGAAAGATGGATAAAGGCACAGTCCTGTTTTAAGAAACTTGTGGTCTAGAGGAGAGTGCAGGCATGCAAACAAGTTGATACACTTTGTGACAAGTGATACAGCAAAGGTACAGGATGCGGGGGAGGAAATGACTACCCCTGTCTGTGATGGGTCTTTGAAGCTGTCTACTAAGCCCACCCTTTGAAGGATGAACAGTAATTTCCCAAGTAAACAAGGGTGCAAGGGCGTTCCAGGCAGAGGAAATAGCATGTGGAAAAGGTGAGAAGTGTTGACAGCATGATGCATTTCAAGGATCACAAGAACTTAGGCAATGCAGGACCATCAAGTGCTAGGTCAAAGAGGAATAAGACGAGAGGAGGCAAGAAGGGGCCAGAACACAAAGAACTTGGCTGTGCTGAGGAGTTTAGATCTCACCAATAGGAAATGCAGCACTGGGGTCAGGGTTCTAAGCAGAGGGCAGACACAATCCTATTTCTATTGTAGAAAGATTACTTTGTCAGCAAAAGGAATGTCAGAGCCTGAACAGGAAGAAGAGGATTTGGAGACATCACACAGATATCCAACAGCTGCAGTGGTAGCATGGGGTAAAGAGGGGCAGAAGCTAGGTTAGCTCCCAAGTTTCTAACTTAAGAGGCTATGTGGTTGATGGTGCCACCCCAAGAGATGGAGAATATGGAAGAGAGACTAGGTTTGAGAGGTAAAGGGTGGAGGTGGGGAAGATGATGGCTCCATTTGGGAGAAATCAAGTCTTCCATCTTGGTGGTGGTATCTGGGAAGTGACTAACCTAGAAAAAAATCACCTGAGGAGAAGGTAAGAAGAGCAGAAGAAGAAGGTAGACCCTGGAGAATGCACCAGAATGTGGCGGGCAGGCAGAGGAAGCAGGTCCAGGCAAGGGCGCTAAGCATAAGAGCAATACATCAAAACCAGAGATTTTCAGATGCTTGGTATCTGATTGAGGAGCACTTTTCTCAAACCAAAGCTCAGCTGAGGCTCAGAATGTAAAACAGAAGCAGAGTTGGTTACCTGAAGGAACCCTACCAGCCCTTTAGCCCACAGAGGACAGCCTGGAAAGCACAGGACTGAAGGATGCCACGGGAATCAGGGAGCACCAACACCCCTTCTCCACAGCAGGAGGTCTGAGGCACAGCCCTCCCCCAGAAAGTGAGTGAAGACAATGAAAAGTACACACTACAGTTACGGCACTACAGAAAATGCAAGACAAGTCTGGGTTCACTGCACGTTTGACGAGCATGAACATAGAGTGAAGACTGGTAGCATGAAGACCACCTCCTCCTCATCCCATTGAAGGAACAGAGGTCAAGAGCCGAGGAGCTGGCTGGCTGGTCACACTAGTCATCTTAGATCACAATCTAGAGAGCAGCTGAGTGAGGACCAAGCTTCTAGGTCAGGGTTCTTATTACTTTCTCCGTTCCATTCCAACTTCGCTAGAACTCAATCTGGAACTGAAACCCAAGTCCAATGTAGAATCGGCAATTCCATCATAAGCCATTCTGGGGTGGGACTCTCAGTTTTGGCTGCAGTTGCAGTGCTGGGCTCTCTGGAAGAGCTCACTAAATGCTTCCTGCTTGAATGGCAGAGAGCATGTGAAAAGCACACTGGGAACCTGGGTAGTTCTTCTGACAACAAGGGGCCTTTCAGCCAGAACGAATATCTTCACTTATCAGCACTAACCACCTAGAACAGTCCTTTAAACCAAAGTAGAGGGCATTGGATGAATATTAACACTTTTGCTTGTCAGATGGCAAAGCCAGCTGGGAAAAGATGGTAGATGGTCCTCACAATAGCATGGTGGAATGTCAACCTTCCCTACCTTCAGTGACTCCAAGACAATCTCATGAGTATATCTGTGCCAAGATGGCAGGATCAGCTATGAGGCCAGAGTGGCAGCTTGATCTCCAAGCAAGTGGAGGTGGCAGGAACATGGCTGAAAATGGAGGTCCAGAGCATGGTGCTCCTGTCCCCTTCCAAGCCATGTGGTTTCTCACCTACTAATATATCCTGGTAGGGGTCAGCCATAATCTAAAAACTTTTGGAAATAGGAGGCAAGCCTGAAAGATTTATTATTCACCAACCTCGAGGGTCAGTGTGAGACACATCCTGGAAGAGGAAGGAGGAGCAGGCCAGCAATTTGCCTTCACATTTACCTCGCTCTTCTGGAGGAGATTAACTTCTGGCTGGCTGCAGCACACTCCTCCAGGTTTGCTGCTGGCAAAGGCAGTGACTTATTGCTTGCTGTAGCTTTGCCACAAGGAAGGGCTCCCCATCACTTCTTCCTCCTCATAGGTTTGTGCAAATAGAGTGAAAATGAAGTTTCAAGCTTAGTCTGACACAGAATCCCCCACCTGAATAACAGAGTCTGATCACAGACTGTGGGGTAACAAGAAAGAGTAAGTATACAACTCAGCGTTCCATCCAAAGAAATCCAAGTCTCTTCCTCGTCCAGAGGCGGTATCAGAGGTAATTTAAGAAGGCAGGGTAGAATTATGCAAAACGCAATCTGGCTTGGGAGGAGGAAGTTCCACTCCCAATGTTCCCGAGTATTATATTTGGATTTTGAGAATCAAATATAAAACAGAGGCTAGCTAAAGATTGCTTAACTTCAAAAAGTCCCAGCAAGTAACCCAAATGAGTTGATGTCCTTCTAATGCTGTTCTGGAATTCTGCTGGCGGAACAGAATGTCCCACAAGATTCCAGGAACTTCTACATCTGCAACCCAAGTACAGATTATTTTATCCATATTGTAACCTTTGTTCAGTAGAAGTTGGCTGAAGGGAGGGTGGAGTCTACAGAAATAGCTTCTGCTGGCTTTTTAAGATGAAGTTAGACTGGAAGCCAAAGGAGAATCTCTCAGCCCACCACAGGAACATGTCTCAATGTGGACAATGTGGGTCTCGAGTTTGGGGGGTGGTCCACCAAGGAGCCCTTTCGGAGAAACCAGATGACAGAAAAAGATCAGGACACAACTTTAGGCCAGGGTTATCCAATTTCAGCATGATAACGTACAGACGCAACTATCAGTAACCAGGGCATAGGTGTGGGTTGATCTGGAGTGTTAGGAAAAATCAGATAGATGGTGGAGGCAGCCTTGACATTGGGGGTCCCTGCCTTCTGAGGCTTCCTTGTCAGTTGCCAGTTCTTAGGAGCCCTTTATAGCAAGACTACCTGTGGACTGGACCACGTACCCAAACCAGGCCAGGCCTCAGTCAGTGCTTCTGGACTTGACCTCAATAAGGAGGCTAAAGGGAAGGAACGTGATCCTTACTGACAGAATCCAGCCTCTCTACCTACATGCTTCGTCCTTGGAGCCATTCACTAAGGTCCTACCCCAGCTCACAGAGGTTGTGGAACAACAGCTAGTCACGTTAGCCACCACCTACTGAGCAGGTGTTTCATACATACATATTCTCCAGTTCTTCTATTTAGTCTTCACCACAATCTTATTGCATGGCTATCACTTTCAACACCATTTTACAGATGAGAAAACAGAGGCTTATAAGGGTTGAGTAACTCTCCTAGAGTTACATAACCACCAGGCAGTCTGCAAAGCCAGGCTGGTCTAGTTCTGTACCTGCACTCTCTCCACTCTAGAAGGTGGGGGGACAGAGGAGCTTGCCTAGGACGCATCTCCAATGAACCACGTTGCCAGGGTTCCTCTGGGGGACACCTAGCAGCTCACTCTTCTCAGCTCATCCTTCTTGTCTTTCTGACCACCTCCACCCAATAATCCACAAAAAGGCGAACAGAAGAGGCTCTTGGTAATGTGGCAGGAGTCAGGACGGACCACAGAGGATCCAGGCACTTCCTTCTGTTGAACACATGCCCCTGAATGTTGAGTCCTAATCCAGTGAGTGCTGTATAATGAAAGGAGCATAATTTACTGAAAGGAAAAGAGAGGACACTCTATCCTGACAAAGCTAGAACAAAAAATGCATAAAATGGAGTTACTCAAAGAACATAGAAAACTGAAGGTGCTGGAGGGAAGGCAAAATGTCTCTTCTTTTCATGTTTGTATGATTTTAGAGATTATCCAACTTGATATACTATTTTTAATCAAATTACATAAAAACAAGGACAGCATTTTATCCTATATACTTGCTTCTCCAGCCTAGCTAGTGATTTCTTTAAATATTATTACTGTCTGCTGTGTATGAGTCTGTCTCTCTGAGGGCAGGGTTGGCTTTTTAAACATGTTTCCCCTGGACCAGTGCCCAGCCCAGGGATTCAAGCAGAGCTGGTCTCTAATATACGTATGTTTGATGCATGAACAAATGAATAGAGGTGGGAATAACTGATCAGATTTTATTTAAGATAAGTGGCCATGTTTTTATATTTTAAACCAAAATTTAAATTATCTTTCTTTCTTTAAAGAAAAGATTTCATGCCTGTGAAATCCTGCTGTTGCTAACTTCATTTCCAGTGAGGGTGGACACCCTCGGCCTTTGGCCAGTCTGGGCTGCAGCATCTCTGTGCCTCTCTGGCCTCCTCTTGATGACCCTTGCCTATTGCTCAGTCTCCAGCGTTTCCTTCTACAGAGAAGAGGGAACAGTCAATCACCACAACTGTCTCCCATAGCCCACCCTACTGCCCCCTGTTCCTTACGTGGCCACAAGAAAACATCACTTTCCTGGACACATGATAAATACCCACACACACCTGTGAAGGTCTCCCATGGGATGGTAAAATACAAAACCTCTGGGCGCAGGGGCACAGAGATACCCAAACCCATTCTCAATTTAAAAACTTACTACAGAGATAGCTGTAGAAACCACCAACACATCTCTCCCCACCAACACACTCATATTCGGTGCTATCTTTTCCCTTACTACACTCCATGGCAGATGATGTGGGAGTGAGCTGTCTCTTATCCACGCATGCTGGGTTCTTCAGAAAAAAGGAAAAGCCAGGGTCCGAGCCCAGGAGAGAAGGGCTGAGATGGAAGTTCAGGTGGGTTCCCTGGGGACACAGAACTGTGAATACTGATGAGGGCCCCAGCTCAGCCCTGCTGTCAACCTACTACCCCTAGAAGTACTGCTTTGGACAGATGTCCGGTGGTGAAGGACCTTGCCAAAATGCACACTATACTAACTCATGCACCCTTACTCATTAACTCACTGATTTGAAAGGCAGCAGAACATAGCAGTTAAGAATATGGACCTGGCTGCCTGGGTTCAAATCCTGGCTCAACCACATAGTAGCTGTAATCCTGGCTTAGCACTCCTGTTTCTTACTCTGTACAATGGGGATGATGATGCTAATAATAGTACAGATACACAGGATGAAGATTAGTGAATCAGGAAGGCATACAGATTTTAGTTTGCCATGTAGAAATTACTTTATTCTTTGACACAAAGGGCTACCAAAAAATTCATGAGATTCAGCTTCAAGAAACTTGAATTCTTCAAAAAAACAAAACAAAACAAAACAAAACAAAACAAAACAAAATAAACAAAACAAAACCAAAACACAGATATGAACATTTACGTCTGAAATCCTGGGTCCCAAGTGATAAGTACTATACAGAAGGTACAAGGAAGTATGATGGCGGTTCTAAGAAGTTATTTCTTCCAAAGTGGTAGAGAAGGGATTGAGAAAACTTTGCAGAAGGTGTCAATGGCACTGGGTCTTACAAATGATAGGAACTTAGATGCAGATATGGGAAATGTGGGCACTCAACAAGAAGAAGGTGTAGGATCAAAGGTAGACACGTAGAGGAATTTGAGGTACACGTGGAGGAGAGAAAACAGTTTGGTTAGTTAAAGCAGGCTAACTTGAAAAAAAAAATGCCATTTTTCAGACTCTGTCCTATCCTCCTAGGTTCCCATTGAATTGATCTCAGTTAGGGTCTTAGACAGGCAGTGGCTATGACTAGAGAGGTGTTTAGGAGTCAGAAGTGAAAGGCTTTGTGGGGATCGGAGTGAGGTGTCTGGGAAGTCTCCCCGGGCTCAGGGCTAACACTGAAGACCAAGAGGGCCACTAAGTGAGATCCAGACAAAAGACAGAAGAAACAGAACAAGGATCTGTGGGAGGGCTCTCTGGTCTTCCTTGACAGCACATGATAGACTCATCATCCATATTTTGATGAGAACCATTTGTATAGAATTTTACCCCATCTGTGGATGATGAGCACTGTAAGTTTGGTGCCTTATTCCAAGTAACATTCCTTTTCTTGGTTCTAAACCTGCCTCTCCGCCTCCTCTCCATCTTTCCCTTCTAATTCCTTGATCACTCCTCACAAATTTCATGAACGGTCCCCTGGGTGCAGACAGCTAGGCTTTGTTGGACACATACTCACCTACCTGCTCCAATGCCTTCATCCACCTGTAGGCAGCTGACACATCCCTTCTCCACCTCAGTCTTTCCACACCAGAGTGTCATTTATAGTCAGCCTCTCGTCCCCTGAACCATTCCTGTGCTCTTCAGCTCCATCTTGTCTTTCCGGAGATGTGAGGACCTGAAGTAACATTCCACTATCCCACAGGCGGATTCCATGTGGTTCCACATAATGCCCCACTCCATCAAATAAAGGTCTTCTCCTTTCTCAGTGAAACCCACCTCCTAACTGGGATCTGATTAGACCTCTGGACACATGAGCTTTCTCACCCATTTTATTTTATATAGACACACATACACATACATATATGTACACATACACACACGTATAATAATTTGTTTCAGATTAAAACTAAGTGCCTATTACACTCCAAATGCAAAGCATGACTCTTTCAGATTAAAGAGTCTTATTTCGAACAAAACAGAAGGACGTCATGTCTTCAAGACACAAAGAGTCTTCCTTTGATTTCGTTTTCCCCGGTCCTCATCTAACTGAACACTGCTTAGCAAATGAAGTTCTGCAGAAGAGAAAGAGCTGGGACGGCATCACTGACATCCTCAAAGAACAGAGGAACATTTTTAGCACAAGCACCGTCACACACGCTTTCTACCACTTCGACAAAATGACACGCTCTGTATGAAAATGACACCTGCCACCTCATCTTCAATACCTCACAAAATCCAGTGATTTCATACATAAATCTTCAACACAAGAGGAGCAACCAGACACGAGCTCAGTGTTCCTTTGTTTCCAGTCAGCCCTGGGTGTGGCAGCCACGGGCGCGAGGTCAGGAACATGTCGCCTGTCCTCACAGCCTTACTGCAAAAAGAGAGCAGGAACCACAAGCCCTCCTGCACCCACCCAAGCCTGCTGCTTTTTAACTATTCTTTTTTCCCCTAATTTCAAAATTATCTGAAGACCAATTGGTTCCAGGCAGCTCTTTCTGTATATTAATTTTTAATTGGAGAAATAGCAATTAGATGGCTACATTGATTGCCAGTTCCCGTAATCTTTTTTAATTTGAGATAACAATCTATTCAAAAAATGAGTTTGTCCCTAAAATATCTTTTCTTAATGGCAATAATAACTGAAGTTATATACAAAACCAGCAGAGCAGCCCACAGGGAACACGTCTAAATTATACATGGAATATTCTGCACCTGGTTTGTCAGTTACAACAAAAACCTTACCACGGGTGCCCTGTGAAAACGGTCAATTTCACATCTTGTTTTTATTAATACCATTTTTGAAACAACCAGATCATCTCTGAAGAGAAGATTTTCATGGTATGAAGCCTGCTTTTCTATACCCAAGAAACTTAAGACATGTAGAAAATATAATTCTTACTTAGCGCCTTGCTGTGGACCCTGGGAAGAGGAAGATTAAGAAGGAGAAAGAGGGATGTGAGAGGAACAGGCGTCCTGCTTGGGAGGAACTCCCAGGCTAGGGCTGAGCAAACAGGACAGCAAGCTCAACACACAGATCCGGAAGAACTCTAGCTTTTCCCAAATATTCCTAGCAGACAGGAATGTGGAGGGCTCTAAGGGAGTCTGCAATAAACAGGCCTCCTTTTCCAGGGTTCTGAGCAATTTGAGAAACAGACGAGCCGAGATGGAGGCCTAGGACCCAGAATAAATGTATCCTCCTGAGCCCCTTTCCTCTCACCCACCTCATCTGGGCCTTTGGAGTCTTACCCCTCTGATGGCAAGAAGAAGGACAAAGATAAAGCAAAGGAATGGAGTGTCCCCTTCCCTCCAAGCTAGAGTGACACTGGCCTAACCTCTCTCCTTGACCCCAGACCCCTCTCCTAAAACCCACCTGGTCCAGCCGGACTGAAGGAGTGGCAAAGGGGAAGAGCCCCAGGCCCATCTTGTGGTACCAGTCACGTGGACTGAGGCCTTTTATTCAGCAAATTCAAGAGGCTTAGAGATACCCAAAGAACCAGGAGAGGAAAAAGCCAAGGGAATGAGCCATGTGGTTGAAGACTCTTTCCTCCATTATTGTGGCCCAATGTGCATTCTCCTTCCTAACGATTACAGCAGAGTCTCCCAGCCTCAGCCTTGCGGGCATTGAGGGCTGGATCATTCTATCATTCTATGCACTGTAGGATGTTGTGCAGTATCCCCAGCCTCTGCCGATGTCAGTAGGACCTTTCTCCCGCTTATGACAAACACAGATGTCTCTAGACATTGCTCTGGCAGTGTTCCCCTGGGGAGCAAAATCACCCTGAGAACCACTAATTTAGAGGAAGGAAGGGATCTTGAAATCTCTCTGGAGAGTTGGCATAGGTCACTGATGCCTACACAGCAGGATTAAAGACACTGAGGAAAGTACCCTGTGCAGTGCCTGGGATCGAGAAGGGGCTCAGGAAAGGGGCTGAGCTTCCTTTCGTTCCTCTCTCCTGGAGTGAATACTGTGGCATGCCTCCAGATCCCCACTTGAGAACCAAGACACTCACTCCCCTGACTACCAGGAGCACTGGCTGCTGACAGCTCACAGCTGAGTCTCTCCCCGCGGGTTGCCCTCAGCTGAAGGATGCTGCCCCATTCCAGCTATATCCTGTCCTCAGGAGCAGCTGGTACCCGATAATGGTCATTGCAGGGACGTAAATCCTGCCCCTCTTGCTTTGATTGGGGATGCCACTGAAGGGCCATCTCAGCTTCAGAGCTCCCTGTGGGATCACCCGAGACTGCTGTGTCCACTTTGTGTTTGCACATCTCCCTCACCCAGTCCTCCTTCCCTCTGTCCTCACAGGTGTTGCTCCTGCAAGCTCTCCTCTGTCCACCTCCTGCCCACCATCCTCTGCATCTGAGTCTGTTTCCCAGGGAGCTCCACCTAAGACCTGCCCCTTCGGAACCACGCTTTACAGCTCGCTCTGCTTTCAGCTTACTGGGGAAGACGTCCACTTGGGGCTATGTTCATAAACTATGCATTTTCCTGGAATGGCCCTGCTGCAGGTCCTCAACAGACTCTTCCACGATGGGCAATTCAGGATCCCAACCACCTCTATATTTTCCATCAGAAGAATAACTAAGAATTGTCATTGCTATCACCATGTTACAGGAGAAAAAAATCAGGTCACAGGAAAGTTAAGCAAATTGTCCATGACCACAGAGCTAGTCAATGGCAGGGCTGAGCTTTATAAGCAGGTTTGTCTGGTTAGAAACCCATGCTCTTTTGTTTGAGACACATATGTACTCTTTGAAATTAATCAGATGGGACATGCACGTCTTCCCATACATCCCCTGGAACCCAGAGACGTCAGCTGGGCTGAACGAAGCTTGGGCTGGACCCAGTCTCATAAGCTTTCTGTTCTTTTCTTACTTGGAAGTGTAAGAACTCTGAGGTTTTCAATTTCTAAGGGAAGGCAAGACATGAAAGACAAGCTGGGTGATTTATATACAGTGATAATGTGAGCCCATCTCCTTGCAGCCATCATTTAGTCTGCAATAAAAATGACTGGGTCTGACACCCTCCACTTCCTGACTATCCAGAAGGCTAACTGCTTGGACTCTCAGACATAAAGTTCTCTGTTAATGGACCTGTCAATTTCTTAAAGTGAGCAGTTTTTCATAACACCCCATAAAACCAGGAAAAAATAAAATTAAAAAAGAACATAGCATTTAACATGAAAATATGGTATCATTTATTGAGCATGAGCTAAAAGCAGCAGAAAAAGAAACTCAAAGAGGAACCGTGTCTGGTGATGGAAAATGGAGGATTGCCTAGGAAGAGGATTCTCTCCCTCCCAAACAGGGCCCCTATCTTTAGCAACTTAAAAAAAATTCATTCATTAAGCATTAAACTTAAAAGTAAAAAGCTTTATGTTCTTCTAATAACAATCTAGTATCCTTGTTATGATAGATTTACTAACCTCAATTTAGACTCTCAGAGATCAGATTCATGTCCCATAAAACATATAGGGAATAAATATATAGTAATAGATCACATAAATATCTAAATCCTATTAAATTTTCAGTTATAAACTATGTTCTTTTCTTGAGCCATTTTAATTCATGAAATTATTTACAAGTTTACAGACACCAAGGAATAAACTGGATATACTGTGTTATGCAAATGTTTTTTTCCAAATATGGAAGTCATAAGAATAGACTACATCTAGTGATCAACATGTAATTATACAGAATATTTCAAGGCTTCATTAATGGCAGCTGTTCATGAGATATTTGGAAGTCTTCAATGATTTTTATTAATCCTCTATAAATGTAGCTAATTTATGAAGGTCATCCCCCTTTACATTGGTGTATTATCATTTGTCCCCAATTTTAAGCCTGTTCAAATACAACTTAGAGCTACGTTCCTCTATCAAGAAAAACATGAGAATGCAGAAGCTAACCTCAGTGTGATGGGTTTCTATTGGTTTTCAGAGATAGGGTAAGGTAATAGACAAGCACTAGAGTTTGAGTCAGTAGAAATGGGTTAAGGTCTCATTCTGTCACAATTAAGCTGTGTAACCTTGGGCAAGTCACCAAACCTCACTGTGTCGTTTTCTTATATGGAAATGGATGTATTAATCTCTGCCCTACCAATCCCTTAGGGCTGTTGTCTGTCAGGACATGCAAGGCAGTTATGTGAAAATACTTTGTGCACTGAGTGAAAGTAAACAAGGATATCAAAATGAGAAACAATTATGTTCTTTGGAGAACGTTCTGTTGAGAAAGAAACAGTGATCAAGTGCAGATATATTCACTGCGGGTGGAGGGGCGAGAGCTGGCAATCCTAAGGTGGAAAGGGTTTGAAAATTCTTTATCTCCCGTCCCCAAGCATGACAAGCCCTCTTGATTATTGATTTACTTCTTGCTTTATCCCTTGTTTTGTTCATGTCAAGTATCAACGGTGTCCAGTATACCCCTTCTTCTGGCCAGTTGTTCCAGTAAGAAGGTCCATTGGCTCCTCATACTCAGGGCTATCATAAGGTGAAGACATAGTTCTGAATGCTATAAAGCACTACTGAAATGGTATAAAGCAAGAACAGGAGTAGTAACAATATAGTAAGCATCATTACTGACTCATGATGGTAGAAAAAATTTGCAGGGTTAAATTGGAATTTCATATAAACAATGTTTTATTTTTCACCATAAGTATGCCCCAAATATTGTATGGAACATAAGTATACTAAATAATTACACTAAATACATAACATACTAAAAAAATTGTTCATTGTTTACCCGACATTCAAATTTCACTGGGCATCCTGGTTTTGCCTGGTTTGGTTTGGTTGGGGCTCTCAATCTGGCAATCCTCAGGGAGAAGGGCTTTGAGAACTCTTTCTCTCCCTTCCCCAAGCAGGACAAACCATCATGATTACTGAGAGTATGTACTTCTTGTTTTACCTCTTGGTTTGTTCATCTCAAATATTAAGGGTGTCCAGTATACCATTTCTGCTGGCTACTCCTTTCAGGTACCCGAGCACCTGCTCGACCATTAACCACTGCAACATTATTATTCTCCAATATACAGCTGACCTTTGAACAGCAGGGGTTTGAACTGCCTGAGTCCGCTTGCACATGAATTTTTTTTAGTAGTTAACACTACAGTAGTACATGATCAGAGGTTGGTTGAATCCATGGAAGCAGAACCTCCAGTATGGAGAAACTGCAGATAAGAAGGTCTGACTTTACAGTTATACTCAAATATTCAACTGCATGGAGGAGTAGCACCTGTAACTTCCAGGTTGTTCGAGGGTCAACTGTGCTCAACTCTGCATTTTCCTTCCCAACCAAACAGCGAATTAACTGAGGGAAGAGACATTCATTGTGATCACCCAGTGCCTGGTTCAATGACTGGCACACAGTAGGTAATCAGAAAATGGTTTGTGAATTGAAGATCACAGCTTTCTTTGCACTTCATGCTCCCATCATGGGAAACCTTGTTCATGTCTGCTTCTGGAATGATCAAGAACCAATGGACAAGTCAGCAATGCATGTCTCTGATCTGGCCTTTTCCATTGACCTCCACCTAGATTCCCATGAGCACCTCAAATGCAACCTGCCCAAGACTGACCACATCATCTTCCCTTACAGCTAATACTCTCTAGCCGCCACATCCTGCAACCCAGGCTAGAAAACCAGAGTCCTCCCCCTCACTTCTCCCATCACTAAGACCTTTCATCAAAAAAATTTGAGAAGCTTGTAAAGGGAAAGTTCTGACTTGGTTAGTCTGGCCTGCAGCCAGGGAATGGGTATTTTTTGAAAGTGCTCCACTTGGTTCTGTGGTATTTAGGAGCCAAGGTCCTACAGAACATACAGCCGAAGACCTAGAACCAGCCTCTCTGTAATTTTGAGAGCCTTACTAGTTTTTGACCTAAAATACTATTTTCATCTATGTATGGGAGTTTTTAAAGTGTTCTTTGTATTCCTAGTTACTATTTGTTAGGTACTAGGTTAACTCCTCCTATACACAGTTTAAGAATGTATTTCTCATTTTATAATGAAAATTGTTACAAAAAATTTTAAAGTAAAAATCCGTGTTAAAAGTAGTACTTACTTGGAAAAGTATTTATTTTATTACAAGTCTTCTCACCTAGACTCTAAAAGCATCATCAATTAGAAATGAAAGGAATAGAGAAAATAAAGATTTTGGATTGTCTGAAGTTATTCATTTACACACACACACACACACTAGGATAGTTTATCAGCTAGGGATTTACAGATGCCCCCATGTACCCACAATCTTTCTTGGGATATGCTTCAAGCCCAGAAAACGCTTAAAACTTAGAATGGAGCTTAATTATAAATACTCAGAAAACACTCCCAATTTGCTATCCTTCTAGATAGCAAACCATTTACCTCCCATTTGCACCCTTGCAACAAAAAATGGTAACTCTGAAAATTCTTACAATCAGTGAAAAAAAAAATGTTCTTTTATTAAACTTTTTAAATAAATGGTTTGCCCAAGGGTAAGACTTTTTATACCATCTTAGCCGAGAGCAAATTTCCCTAGACAAATTGGCCGGTTGCTCCTTGAATTCTTCTCAGCTAAAATTGAGGCACTCCTATTATTGATATTATCTGGCCATACTTTTTTTCCTTACATCCACAAATTTTGTTATACTGGAAGAAAATTAGACTATATTAGGTTGTGTACAATACAGATCTTCAAAACATTCACCCTGTCAAAATAATTTCTTAATTAGTGGTACAACATACTTTTTTGAGACAGAACTTGTCAGAAAAAACATCCTGCAGTAGGAGCTTAAGTGAATTCATTCTCAGGATTTTAATAAGACTGCATTCTGCCTCCTATATGGAGGGGGAGGAAAGTAATTGTCTGGCAATTCTTTGCTTCCTTGGAGACCCACTTCAGAAAAAAAGTTTCAGCTTCTTTTTATAAAGCAATTCCTTACATTTTTGTTAAGAAAAAAAAGCATTAAGTGATTATATGTTGAGTTGGTGGCAAAATCTACAAAGTATTGAAAGAAAAATTAAACATTTTTTCTCAAAAATAATATCCATCGATGAGTTTGTATAAAATAAACTAATTAAATACAAAGATCCAATTAAAGAACACACCATGCTGTATCAGAATCGGAGATGAAAATATGTTACCACACAGTCTGTAAGTACTTTATAGACATTTACTTATTCATGTGAAGCATAATATATCAAAGTGTTTTAGGTTTAGAAAACAGAAGGTTTGGATTTTTAACCTTGTTTAGATATGACTTTTCTGACTGATGTTAAGAAAACTAGTTAACTTCTCCAGAATTCCTTTTATTTATCTGTAAAAGGGGCCCAGTAAGTGTACCCTACTGGGTTCACAGGGTTATCATAAGGAATAAATGTTGTCATGACTGTGGCCATGCTTTGAAAATAAAACCAAGGTCTATCACCTGCCATTTACTTGCTAGGTGTCTACTCCAGGTCAGGCACTAAATTAGATGCTTTATATTTAATTCTCATAAATGGAGGATGAGTAAGAATTTCTTATCCACAGCTTTTAAGTGAGGAAATCCAGACTCAAAGAGGTTAAGTGACTTGCCTTGAATCAAACCTCTATGGCAGTAGAACTGAGATCTGAATTTGGGTCCGTGGGACCCATGCCCGCTACTGCCCCTTTCTGCCCTTCCTCACTCCCTTCGTCTCCTCCTACCCTCTAAAGTTATGATCTGGACTTTCGTAGAGGACATAGAAAAAAGCCTGAGACCGAGCCCTGGGCCAGCACATAACGAGGGGTGACCACCATATCTTGCTCCTGGAAAATCAGTCCCTTGAAGCATTGCCAATCACCAGCACAAAGACCAAACTAGAGTGGGGCTGGGGCTTGGCTACTCAATTCTCACTCGAAGGAAAGTTGTCAAATGGGACCCTCAGGGTTCCCAAAAGCCAAAGACAGCGCAGTTAAAAGCAGCAGGAGTTCTTCCACTCATCACCATCCAACGTGGGCACCATCCAACAGGGGGGCCGCATGGTAATGACATGTCCTGCTTATTAATTCCAATATTAATGAGCGCCTGCTTTGAGCAAGGAATTCAGACAAGTACCCCAAGGGATACCCAGAAACGCAGGACATGTTCCCTGTCCTCACAGAGGGCAAAAAGCAAAAATAAACGTGAGAAATCACGTGGCAATACACGATCCAACTGCTCAAGAGAACAGTCAAGAAGCCGTCACAAGGCAGTAAGTAAAGAACTGCTATTCGTGTGGTACAGATAACAAAGTGTGTGAGAAGGCACGGAGGGAGAGGACTTTCAGGACAAAAGGGTCAGGAAATGCTTTTTAAGGAGGAGATCACATTAACTCTTTATGGCATTTCAGGTATTTTCATTTCCTCCCACCTTCAGCCAAGTATTTATTCTTCACTCCCTGCAGTATCTTCTAAAACACACCTATTGGCCAGAGCTCCTTGTTATATGCCTAAAGGAGCTATATGAGCATAGCAGGGCCAGTGTATCATTAATGCCCACTTTGTTAAGAAACAGAGATCCAGACTACAAAGCATTAAGCAGGCCACTGGAGAACAGACGGGAGTGTGGAGAGAAGACTTCCTGGGTGGGGAAAACACCATGTGCAAAAGCACAGAGGAAGATAATGGTAACACGCCATTAGGAGATGAATGTAAGGTCATCTGGCAGGAGGAGGAGCTGCAGAGAGGATTAGTGGGAGGTGAGACTGGAGTGGTGAGTCAGAAGCCCTTGGAGACAAGGTTAAGGAGTTGGGACTTCATATGAGCAATGGGGTATCGCTGAAGTTAGGAGCTCAGCATGGTCAGAGATTACCTTGCAAATGCATTTAGGGAAAGTGTTCAGGGGAGATTTGGTCCAGAAGACAGTAAAGAACAGCAGCTCAGGTGAGAATAATTAGAGTGTGGGTAATGAGTGTAGCTTGGGTAGGGTGAGGTTCTTAGAAGAGGGACAGGTATAAATAACTGGACTGATGGATGACTGGCTACAGAGGAAGGGGAGAAGTAGGGGGGAAAGTAAGGAAGGCATTAGTAACTCATTCAACAAGTATTTACTGAGTACCACCTACATGCTAGGCATTGTTCTAGATATTTCGGCTTTGTCAATGAAAGAAACACAAAGATCCCTGTCCTCACAGCCTGTACTGGAGCAGGGATAGAAGAGATAGCAGAGATAGCAATGGACCTGAGAATTATATAGTATGCTAGGAGACGATCAGTGCCAATAGGGTAAGAGGGGTTGGGAGTGTCCGGAAGAGGATGGGACACATTTCACAGAGAAGAGAGAATTTGAGCAAAGATCTCAGAGTGGGGGAGACAGCCATGAAGACATCGCCAAGCAGGGGGAACAGGCGGCGCAAGGGGCCTAAAGTGGGAGACCTTCTGGCATGTTCAAGACACATCAAGGAGGCCATCGCATCTGGAGCAGACAGAATAAGGAGGAGGGTAGGAGGAGATGAAGAAGCTGGTGGTGGGAAGGATGTCTATCACATAGCACGTCAGGGGCCATCGTAAGAACTCTGGCTTTTACTCTGCGTGAGGTGGGGATTCACTGAAGGGTTCTGAGCAGAGGAGTGACATGACCTGATTTATGTTTTAAAAGGATCATTCCAGCTGCTATATTGAGAAGGATCTGCAGGGGGCAAGTACAAACGGAGAAGGACCAGTTAGGAGATCTTAGCCGTAATTCAAGTGAGAGGTGATGGATGCTCGCAGCAGAAAGGGAGCAGTGGAAGCAGTGAGAAGTGGTAGAACTCCAGATGTGCTTTTACAACAGGGCTAATAGGATATACCCTGAATTGGATTTAGGGGATGAGAGAAAGAGAGGAGTGAAGGATGGTGTCTGGACCTCCAACTGATTGGAAAGTCAGCTGTACATAAAAGTCTGAATTGGAGATATATTTGGAAATTGCTGGCACATATTTGGTATTTAAAGCCACCAGGATAAGGAAGGACTTAAGACAAAGGGAAGAGGACCAACCCCCGAGACTTCATACACTCCAACATTAAGAAGGAAGAAATGAGGAGGAACCAGCAAAGGGGTCTGAAATGGAGCAGTCAGTAAAATTGGAAACCAAATGGGAAAAAAAGTCAGAGGGGGTCATCAACCATGTCAAATGCATGGATAGGCCAAGCAAGGTGAGGATTAAGAATTGATCACTGGCTTTATTAATCTGGGAACCACGGGTATGTTTTGGTGCAGTTTTAGAGGGTTTAGTAGGAAGGCTAACAGAGCCTGTTTTAAGCAAAGGAAGGGCAATGTTAAGGAACTTGGTTTTAGACAATTTTTGTTTCATATTTTTTCTTATGTAGGAAGTGTACTGAAATTCTCTACTTAGTCACTTCCTGAGGGTAGACCAAAGTGTTGGTCCAGACCAAATGGAGACTCAAAAAACTGAAACCCCAGAAGGGAAGTTCTGAGTGACCCTACTGTCCCATCCCATAGCATTCAACTGTATTCACTGGTTTGTCCTTTGGTACCCAAAAGAACATGTTGTATATTCTGCTCTAATGTAATTCTATTCTCTGCAAACAATGAACTAATTTACGTCCCCAAATGAACTTTCAGGCAGTTCATAGATGTCTGAACTCCCTCCTAATCCATTTATAGTCAATTATAGTCAAGCTGACACATCCATTAACAGCTGTCCATGGTGTCACTTCATCATGGGACATCAGGTATTCATTCATTTCACAAATATTTATATACATCCCACGTGGGGGCAGTCCGTTTGCTAGGCCCTGGGGAAACAAGCATGGACAAGGCACAGATGTGGTCCCCAGCAAGTTCAATTGAGTCGGGGTAGTGGATTACAGTTAAGCAACTGATTCCCAGCATTAAGACAGGACATTCAAAGACTAAAAGGAGCCACCTTGGGAGGGTACGTATGTACACACAGGGGAGTAAGAAACATTAAAGTGGCAAATGCATAACCAATTTATAAACTCATAGGACATATTTTAATTTCCCTCCTGGAAAGTCAATAGGAGTAATTCCATGAATCTGGAGAAACTCACTACTACCTGATGGTTTGTAAATTTGCCCCATACATGGAGGGAAAGGAGAGATGGAAGAAAGAAGCAGGCCACTCCAGGTTAGTAGGTGGCAGTTTTAATAAACAATAGAACTTAATTATTAGGCTTGTCTTGGGCAGCCACAGATGAGAACAGATCTACGCACCTGCCCACAGAAACTTAGAGGTTTATAGAGAAGACATGATTGGGTTCCATCAGCATTATGATCCAGATGGTCTCAAGAGCACCTTACTCTCTCAAAGCTGCATCCTTGGAACAGTTCCCACTTGGAACAGTGGGAATGGTGGGCAGAATGTACATTCCAAGGACAGGGAGGGGACAAGGAGCCTCCGATTGCCCAGGTCCAGCTCACAGGTCAGCTGGTAGTTGTGCCCTCCTGATGACCTCCTCCAACACTACTGACCACTTTGGCTTATGACTTCACTAGTCATTTATTTGTTCATTTACTAAGCATTCACTAAGCACAGAGACACTATGTAGCCAGACTGATGCACTGGGAATACAAGGATGAGGAAGGTGGAATTCCCATCCTCAACCTCATCATTTCTACTCCTCTCCACAGGCTCCTCTTCATAGCAGGGGGAGATGAGCGAGTTTCCATCCCTATGTTTTCTCCTAGCTGGCTACAGGGAGCAAAGAGGAAACAGATGGAGAACAAGCATCTCCTGTTGCCATCTTCACTTATCAAAATGTTACTCACCCTCCAAGTCCAAATTAAATGCCACCTCCCTAATGAAGTCCTTCCTAACAACCCCAAGGTGACCTTTATCTCATGTAAGCCAAAGCTCCTTGTGTAAGGTTTCATATGGCCTTTAGTGCATGGACTCTAATATACATTTAGTATAAGTTGGTATATCCCAGCTAAATTCCAAGTTAATTGAGGTCAACTTTCTGATTTACTTTTTCTGTTTCTGATTTACTTTTACCTCTGGCAAAGACTCAATTCAAGGTTGTATCTATTAGATGGTCAATGAACATTTGTTGAAAGGATGAACAAAAACAAGTTACTCAAGGCCTTCCAACTGCTTCTTCTCTCATCCTCTTCATTTCCCATCATGAGTAAAAATGCTGAGATTTTAAAAAAAAAAATTTGTGCATTACCTATTTGTTTTTCTGACTACAGAAGCAGGATATTCAGTGGAGAAAATGGAAAATATAAAAAAAAGAATTAAAATACCCATAATCAAAGAATATAGCCACTGTTTAACATCTTAATGTATTTTTTTCAGTATATGCATATTGAGGTCATGCTCTTTATAAAGTTTCATATTCTAGCTCAGAGATGATTTTACCAAAAGGATGTCAATGTCAAGAAGTTTCAGGCTGAAATAAGACAAGTTAGAAGATTCTATAAGAATCTCAGATTAAATTGGAGAATGTAGTTTTATTCACTAATTCTACAATCTACTGATGCAATGGCAAATTCTGGGACCTCAAGAGTTGTTTGTCTGTGAGACTGGAGTCTGGGGTCAGACCTGAAGGACTCTGATGTTGCTGTATGGCAAATCCCATTTTATCTGAAGAAATAACTTGGACTATTGTTGGGTGTAGTTACTCAGGAATCTCAATCTTATTAATGAAGCCATTAATAAAGGGCCTCCTCTCTAGATGAAAAAAGTGAGGCTCAAAGACGAAAATTCCCTGGAAGAGTTTAGCCCCAAACCACTATTGTCCAACTCCAAGTCTGCCCATTTTTCTCGGTACTGGAATTCTTTTCAGTCAGAACCAGAACTAAGATGAGGTCATGTCTAGTTAGTGGTCATAAGAAAAGATAGAGGGTATCATCAATGCTGAACCAACCTGCTGGCTTCTGTGGTCATGTTTCCCAGCACCAGGATAGATGTTGGTTTAAGAAAACAAAAGAGGGACGGTCCTTTTAAAGGAGTTTAAATTCTCATTGACAAGGCAGGCTTGTCTCATAACAGTACCACATGCTGCCCATGGTGATTTACTAGTCAAGAGCCAGTAAGCATTGCGGGACAGGGCCGGTGCAAGCTGTCAAGGCCAGGTGGAAAAGGAAAAGCCAATGACTAGTGGGAAAGACAGGAGGTTGGAAAGCTAGGAGAGAGCAGGTGGGGTGCTGGCGTCTGGGAGCACAGCAGGAGCACAAAGCAGGGGCGCGATCAGGTGTAGGAAATCGGAACAGCCAACAGAAGACATCAAAGTCCCAACTCAACAAATGCAAGAGATGGGATTCTTTGCCAGTCCGGGTTCCAAAGTCAGTGAGCAAGCAGCCAAGGCATACTCATTATGGTTGAAACATTGTTTTGCGCCAAAGTGCTGGCATTCCTTTTGAAAAGTCTGTGCTCCAGAGACCCCCACCTGCACTTATCCTCGGGGTATCCACATGACCCCTGGTTCCAGGACCTGTATCATAATATGATAGCACTACGGAACTGGGATGAATATAGGCCAGGTGGTTTTGGGTAAGAGAAGCCACTTCTGAGCCTCAGACTCAGATCCCTCAGTGTAGCCACCATTTCAGACCGCATTTGACAGACTTTATAGTATCTATGGGGATATGGTAGGGCAAAAAATGGAAAATATTGTTTTTTCTTTTATAAAAGAGCTCATTGGTGTAGGTTAAGAGAATTAAAGTTTATAAATCCATTTTCAAACACTGTATCACTGTACCAAACGGTCAGGAAACCAGGCTTTTGGTCATTCAGGTGCCTGAGTTCTGGAACTCAAGTTTCCTTCTATATAAAGTAAGAAACAGATTAAACTTATCTCAAATTTCATTTTAAGTAAGTGTTTCATTTTAATTAATTTTAGATAATAGAAAAGTTACAAAGATAGTACAGAGTTTTGCTTTACAGAGTTTTGTTTTCCCCAATATCAACATATTATGTCACCGTGATTCATTCGTCAAAACTAAGAAATTAACACCAGGACATCACAATTAACTAAATACAGACTTGATTCATATTTTGCCACATTTCATTGTGATTCCAAAATGCTACTGTTTGCCAATATGGAGTCATCTGCTTTGTTTTTTTTTTATATAATTTTTAAAAGCCCATTTTGAGTGGATGCGGTTTAGTGGACACACATTCATACTTTGGGAACATCGTCAGGAAAAAGTTCAGAAATGGGAACCATATCAGAGTTTCTAGGTTTGAGATCTGGACAAAAGACTTGGCTGGTAGGGTCTGGGGCCAGCTATCATGGGTAAGAAATGAGTATGTGGCAGAAAACTAACTGGGGGTTGCAAGAGGGGAGGGTAAAAGGGGTTGGATGAAATAGGGGGAAGGGGTTGGGTGAAGGGAATTAAGAGGCACAAACCTCAGTTACAAAACAAATAAGTCACAGGGATGTAAAGTACAGCATAGGGAATATAATTAATAATATCATAGTAACTTTATGGTCACAGATGGTTACTAGACTTACGGTGGGGATAGTTTCATCATGTATGTAAATGTTGAAGCACTATATTACATATCTGAAACTAATACTGTATGTCCATTACACTTCAGGAAAAATTAACAGGAAGAAAAAAATTAGTATATGGAATGGTTTTATATTTTACTCAAATCATTCCAATCTTCTAGCCTCCCCACTTAAATCTCTCAGCTAGGAACCCTTGTTCCTGACAGGACAGAATCCATTACATACATTCTTGGCAATTCATTCTCTTCAATTTATTTGTAGCTGTTTTGCTAAGTGTTTTCATTCTTAACAAGAATGTAGTCTGGATTAAGACAGTAAAATACATACCATGAGCCTCTAATCTGAGTATGCTCATTGGAGCATCATGACCGTTAGCACAAGATAATCGACCTATGGTTTTAGTCAACTTTGTATTTCCCTCCTTTCTAATTTTCTCACTCACCCCATTTCTTTGGAAATGAAGCACTGATAATTCTGAAGGGATTCTCTACAAGTAATGGATTTTTAGAGAAAATTAGTTAATATATGAAGATTAGCACAATAATTTATTGAAGACTTAGGAAGAACTTTCGTAAGTATGCAGGTAAAAAAAATGTGAGGCATTGTACTGACAAATTTGTAAATACTAGCTCTTTTATTCCCTCCAGGATCCACTATCATTCCCGTTTTACAGATGGGGAAACTTAGAACTGTGGAGGCAACCTGCCTAATTTGCAAAGCCATGGTGGACTCAGGAGTCTATGTCATACAGGTCCCTGTTCTCAGTTTGGACACCAGCTGTAGAGCCACAGTTAACAAACACACATAAGAAAAACAAAGGGACATTTAGCAGTAATGTCATCCAAAGGAAGTATGTATAATAGGGCTCTGTGCATCACACACAACTACGTAGCATTAATATTTGTTCACCTCTTATTTGGTGACACCCTAGGCAAGAACTATCAATTCCCACCCCCCACACACACCAGTTTTAAACTGGCACACAATCACTCCTCTCAATTAGTGGCTCCACCTCTGCTAACTCCTTCAGTGAGAATACCAAGTTCATGTACCCATTGTAATAAAGAAAGATGAAGGGGATGCAGGCAACAGAGAAGGGAGAGGGAGACATTTTATATTTTTCAGAATCTGAATAACAACATCTAGTGTTTTCGGACTGGCTCCAAAGACAGAATGTTTCTGAAAACAAAAACAAGGCAACCCTTTCAAAAGCCTCCTTTTCAAAGCGATTATAAATCCTAGACACAAATCCCACTCTCACTTTCTCAATCCATTCTTTTCTACCTTGAGAAAATATTTTTTAAAAAAACAAATACATGTGGACAGTTTACAAAGCCCTCAGAGGGTGAAAGACTAGCTGCAACAAGGACTGTACTTGACACATTTTTCTTCAGGCTACGTTACTTCATTCAAGGTTTTAATGTTTAAATAAACTGCTGCCCAAATCAATAATCTACTAAATCATTCACTCGGGGAGACGTCTTCAATCCTTCCGCCCCATTTAAGGCTGATTTGTATGGAGAGTGAATGTATTTTATTATATTTCACAGAGTCTGCTCCCAGCACTCCTGAAAGAGTGGTGAGTATATTTTCAGCAAAGAAATGAATACAAAGCTCTTCATATGATGCCACAAGCAGTACTTAATACAACCAAGACTGAATCAGATCTGGGAATGTGATGGGCAGACATCAGGGAAACATCCTTTGTTCCTTGTCCCTCATGGGCAGAGCAGCAAGGTGGTCGAGCAGGCAGACAGTGGAGTTGGCTGGACTCAGCTAAATCCCAGTTTTGCTAATTGGTCAAAGTGGATTCAGGCAAGTTGCTCATTCTTTCTATGCTACAGTTTCCTTATCTATACACTGGAGAAGATAGAGCACTTACTTCATAGGTTATACCGTTGATATACGAATGTTAGCCATTATTATTTACCACAGACTTTTAGGAAAAAATTTTACATCAAATGCATCCCCAAAACCTGCGATTCCTGAGGCTCAATCATGGCCCAGCTAAGCTCCACCTATGCTCCCTGAGAAAGAACTGCATGGCCCCCTCCTGAAACAGCTCTTCCTGTCACTTCCTTTCTTGCTTCTACATAGAGCACAGAGCAATTCCCACTGCAGACATCAGCCATCCCCAAATTCAAAATTTCTGTAATAAAATCAAAGTATATATTTTTCTGGTTAAGAATCTTTACTGTGAAACAAACAATGATCCTATGAAACTTACAGGGAGGAATAACAGTTCATAAAAAAGTAAACAGAAGAACATGTAACATGTCTGGGGATGGCAGTGGTGCTGTTTTATACTATCTTATGTGGGGATTAAAGATAGCTTCTCAAACAAGATGGCACTAGAATAGAGAGAAGTGATGGAAGTGAAGGAGGAATCCAGACAGAGGCAAAAACAGGCGCTGAAGAGGGGGTGTACTGACGAGTTTGAGGGATGGCGATAAGCCTAGAAGCCTAGACAAGCTGGAGTCCAGGGAACAAGGGGAAGAGTGGAGATGGGGTCAGAGGGAGGTGGGGCCGGGCCACACAGGGGCCTTTAGGCCCCAGATATTTCAATGGGAAGCCACTGGAGGTTTCTGAGCAGAGGGATGATGATCTGATTTATGTTTTAGAAGGCTGCTCTGCCTGCTGGTGGAGGAAAGATCCTTAGAGCTCAGTGACGGAGAGAAGCAGAGGGAGCAGAAGGAAGTGACTGTGACAAGTGATGGTCGTCTATGATGGCAGTGGCTTGGGCTGTGATGGAGGTGGCGAAAAGTGCCAGATTTAGCTCTTATTTCCAAGAGAGAGGCAAAGGATTTGGTGATGGATTGGATGTGTATGTGTATGGAAAGGAGCTGTGAGACAAACAGAAGAGAGAGGGGTTACTCAAAAGTATTTTAACATTTAATCAGATAGAGATGACTACATGAGGAGTCTCTCCTAGTCGTCTTTACTTCCATCACCAAAACTAACAGTATGCTGTCTTTCCAGGACCATCTTATTTCCCCACAAAGGAATAGTATTTTCAAATCATTATTTCACAAGAGGTTCTCGGCTGAGTACAGAATACCAAAACCATACCCCCACCTGAAAGCTCTGTATTCATCCACTAACTAAGATCATTGATTCAACAAACATTCCCATCTAGTGCTGGGCACTGTCCTAGGTGCTGAAGACAGGGATTAAATAAGACCCTCTCTCTACAGGCAATTCAAAACGGTATCTTAGCAAACTTTCCAATTACTCCATACCATAGCCCTTGGTGCTGGCTGAGAGTAGTTAAAATGCAAACATTAAGTGTGAAAATTATTAGGATACACCTGCACAGAGCTCCTTGTGCTACCCCTGTGATTTCATTGCTCCCTGACTCTACACAGTCTGCCAACTCCTCCCCACTGGGTGGAAAATTCTGATCATTTAACTCAATCAACTCAAATTCATCAATTCCTAGAAAGCCTGCTCTAAATTTTTTCTGCTCCCAGCAGGGTTGAGTTCACTCATCATACTTTGTGACCTTCTCCATTACAGCCCTAATCATTCTCTGTCCCAATCACTGGTTTGCATATCGATCTTCCCTGATAAACTACAAACATCTTTTTAGGGGCCAAGTCTTAATCTTTGTGTTTGGGGAGCCTAGAACATAACCTGACATGTAACAAGCACTCAATCAATATGTGTTGAAAAAGGGAATGAACCAATCAACTTTATGATTCATCCCTAGAAGCGAGGAACTAGGATTTATACCTCCGAAACATCCATGGTGTCTAGAACAGAGAAACTGTTTTATATTTACTGTCTGAATTTCCACCCAGGGAGCATCTCATATCTTCATCTGTTCAGATTTTATTGAAAATATGACCTTCAGAAGGCGATTTTTGAGTCTTCACTATACCTTGAATGGGACTCAAGTGCTGGTATTTTCTAAGTTACAGAATCTGGAAAGAAACTTATGTTTCTCTAGCCATGAAAATCTTTCTGCAACAGTAATATATGGAGTCAAGCCAAGAAATTCAGGCTTCACACAAACCTTACTGTCTCTGGAGAAGAGTATTTTTGCTATTAAATAAGCATAGAAGAGAATTCTTAAAGAAAGTTAAAAACTAGGCTTCAGATGTCAGTATTCATTTATTGAAACTAAGTATCAATGTGGAGCTAAAGGACATTAAAAGTCTTTATCACGGAACATAATATTTAACATTAAAAAACATCAGGCATTAGAGATTCCTGAAAAGATGGCAAATTGACGACATGTGTCTGACTCACCTCCATTATCACCTTTGAAATAACAAAAAGAATATAAAGTGAAGAAAATCCTACATCAAATTACAAACTGGGACAAGAGGACATCGGAAACTTGAGACCTTGATTGACAGAGTTTAGGTGGGAAGCATGGGAAAAAGACCATCTACCTCAGAGGTCAGCAAACTATGGGCTGTTTTTAGAGTAAATTTCATCGGAGTATAACCATGCCCGTTTGTTTATGTATTGTTTATGGCTGCTTTCTCAATAAAACAGCAGATGTGACTAGTTTTGAGAGAGGGAGCATCTTCTGCAAAGTGTGAAATATTTACTATCTGTCCCTTTGCATAAAAGAGTTAGAAACCTTTGATGTAGTCCTACATCTCCCCACCTGTGAAGGAGCAGCTCACCTGGGGAAAAGATGAGGATAGTTTCATCTAAGCAGAAGGGATGAGGGCTGGAAATTAGGGCAGGTGGAGGGACAGTCAGCAACCCGTGACTCCCACGATCGCCTCTGTAAGCACAAAAACATCAACGACCATCCCAATGAGGTAGGACACAGCCGTGTGACCCCTGACCTGTCTAGAGAGGTACTGCGGGCCTCTCTAGACAAAGGGATGCAGTGGTACCCAAATCATTCCTCCTACCATAAATAATCACTTATTTTTCAGTTGAGAGTTATAACCTCTCAACACACACCATCTAGTTTTGGCTTCCAACCTATACCCCCAGGCTGCTGCAAGTACGCACTGGTGAAGGAAAAAGAAAGGAAAAATAAATGTCTCCCTTTGGCTAGGAGATCTGAAATAAAGCACACATAGAATCCCAACAAGACCCACTTCAGTCCCCAGTATGAGAAAAGCATAAAGCTTCTTTGGAAAAGACAACCACTAGGAGAGAAAAAAAAGTCACTAGAAACAAACTTTCTGCAGTTCACAAAATGAGGAACTACACTGAGAAATCAGAGCTAATGTCTTCCTCCAAAAATTACTGTGGGAAAAAACGATTTTAAAACTTTCTAACTACATTCTCAACATATTCCAAGAGGCTACTATATTTCTAAAACTGGAACAGGTGGGTCACAAAGAGGGAAGGAAAAACTGCACTGAAGTGAAAAACGCCCTTGCTAAATTAAAAAGTGCGATCCAGTCAGTAAACAATGTTACGATGCCAAGGCAACCCTGGCCTTCCAAAAGACAAAGACCCTTCTAGTTTGCAAAGGGCTCACAGTGTTGGCCACCTTGATGTATACAAAGACATCATGGGAGCAGAAAAGATATTTCAGCTCCAAGGAGTAAATCTGCACTATTACTCACAGAGTGCATGCTTTTACCCACAGGGTAACGTCTTTCTGAATTTTCAACCATTTTAGCTCCGTCTCTTTTCCCACATCCACGGCAAGCAGAAATATTAGCAACAGCAATTAAAGCATGGGGAGAGGGTATCTGGGCACTGACTCCAGCACAGTCCATTTGATGCTTTTTGCCCTTTTTTGCACCTTGCCACACATTGTTTGCCAAACAGCTCTTCAAAAGACCCAGATGGATCTGAGTGATTGTAATGTCTTATAATTGAGACCTCTAATTACATACATGCATGTAAAATATACACATTACATAAAACAAGTGCCACTGTTAAATAAATCCAGTATATCATAGGTGGGAGGGGAAGGAGCTCAATGAATCTGGAAGAATCCACAGGTTCTTAAAGTAGGGTTTACAGACAGCATCTGTATGACCTGGGAATTTGTTAGAAATGCAAATTATTGGGCCTTACCTCAGGCCCACTAAATAAGAAACTCTGGAGGGAGGAGGGGATGCAGCTTCTGCGAAGCCCTCGAAGTGATTCTGACGCACGCTAAACCTTGACGGCTACCACCATCAACACACAAAACCCGGCTAACAAAAGGCCTAGGGCAGCAGTCCTCCATCCCGGTTGCATACACATTTCTAATACCCTCTGATCCCCAGAATAATTAAATCTGAGTCTCTGGGAGTGGATTCATGATTCCAATGTGTGACCAAGTTTGAGAACCACTGTTTCCTAAGCAAATGGGAATCCTAAATTAGGTAAGTAGTGGCACCACGGTGAGAACTGGACACATGCCACTGAAAAAGTGATTAACAGAGACAAGAAACAAAGCCAAGCAATGAGGTAAGTTAGGCTATGAACTGTGCCAATGAAATACAGAGAGCGCGCTATAAACTCACCCGGCCTGGGGAACAACTGGAGAGACATTCAGGCTGACGCAGGTCTTTGTCTCCAATCCATATACCGGGTGCAGAAGACAGTACACCTGAAAGCAGTGAAGGAACAAAGGGAGCTGTGAAAAACAAATCCAGGAAGCCCAGCACATCTGTGGTTCCCAGTTTGCCTGCACACTGGATGACCTGGGAGCTCTACGTACTCCTGGGGCCTGTGTTCCAGCCCCAGAGAATGCGATTTAATTAGACTAAGTGTGACCTGAGCTTTGGGAAGTTTATAAGGTCCCCAGGTGAATCTGATATGTAAACAAGTTTGGGAATCACTACAATAGATGTGGACTGGATATTCCAGAAGAAAATGACCAAGCACACAGGAGAGGAGCAAACACAGAAATACAGAGAAGAAAATCATCTTAAGACGAAGAAATCCTTGGGCCTCATTACCAAAGGGAGTCACTGGTGCCCAGACAGAACAAGTTAAAAGAAGCCAACTCACACATAGCCTCATAAATTGTTCCATTTCAAAGACAAAGAAAATATCATGAAGAATCTAGGCAAGGAAAAAAATTATGTTAATATTTTGTAAACTCAGAAAGAAAAAGAGCGCTGTCTATGTAGTTCTCACCATAGATAGTAACATGTAAATGGTAACCTGAACACAACAGCCAGCCAAATTCTCATCTGTGTGTTAAGGCACCCAGTGATACTATCTCCATGTACAGATGCAGAAAAAAACTGCCAAGGGAAGAATAAAATTGAGGAGTCAAGAATAAGGGGTCTTTGGTACAGAATAATGGGTGATGAGTGATGCAACCACTAAAGCAATGGGTTCTGAAAACCTGGCTGCACACTGGAATCACTGGGAAGCTTGTAAGAGTACCACTGTTTTGTTGCTATGCCCAGATATTCTGATTTAATTGGTCTAGAGTGGGCCCCCCAAAAGTATCTTTAAGCAATTCCCCACGTGATTCTAATGTGTAGCTATGGTTGAGAATTACTGTACTAAAATAGTTAAATAATTATCACTGATAACAATTATTGAAAAAAGAGGCATAATGAAAATAACTTAATAACAATCTAATAACAATCTGGCTCTAAACTTCCATATTATATTTACTCTTTCCTTGGGGAAAATCAGTTAAGTTGGAGTATTATTATACAGTCTGGATGCACCACCGGAGGGAGTTTCTGAACCCCCTCCCCAAGCATCAACCCTGGCTGTGTACACACACATCCTTCAGATGTTAGGGAATGTCTGCCCCTTGCCCCCTCAAGATGCTTGGAGTCCAGCTGGGATGAGGAAGTGGGGAAGCAGGGAAGTGCTGGAGCTCAGAAGAGAGGCCAGGATTCTCCTGATGACATCTGTGCTTTCATCTGAGTTTGTCTCGATCTGCAAGGGGACTAGCGTCCTAATGTGTGCCACCCTGAGTAACGCCTGAACTCCAGTACAGCACACCTGGGAAGGGCGGGGGCAAAAGTAAATAAATAACAGAAAAGAGATGTTTAAACAAAGGGTTGTGTTGATTTTTAGATAGAACAAATTAAGAAAGATACACTAAGAACGGGAAAGAGAACATATACATGCAATTCCTTTTCTTTCGTTTTCGAGTTTGAAATTGGAGAAAAAAATATATTTATGGTAGTAAAATTTACTTAGGTGTGACCAAGCTGAAGTGTAAACCAGGGTTTCTCAACTTCGTCCCTATCAGCACGTTTGGCCATGACTCTCTGCTGTGGGGGCTGTCTTGCGCATCGCAGGAAGTTGAGTGGCATCTCGGTTCTGTACGCACTACGGTGCCAGAAGCACAACCCTCCCAGCAGCTGTGGCAACCAAAAATGTCTCCAGACACTTCCAGATATCCCCAGGGGGACAAACTCACCCTGCGGTGAAAACCGCTGGTTTAAACTAAATGTCAACATCCTTTTAGAAAAATTAGAGATTTGTTTTTCACCCTCCCAGATGTGTATTAACTATGAACCTGTGTGTTTACATTTCATTCTTGTTATTGTTAATTAGAGATAAACGATTGGTTCAAATTTATTTTGAAATAATGTAAAGGTAACCACTAACAGAAAGAAAACAGACTTTATATCATCTAAATCATTTAAAATACAAAAAAAAATGTTGATTTGTCAAGAGACAGAAGTTACAAAAAGCACAATGACAGTGGATCAGGCATAACGAGTGAAAATAAATATGAATGGAATAAACTTCCCCATTAGAAGATGGAGAACTACGGATGCAGGTCAAAAATCACAAATTCAACTGTTCAGGAAAGGAAAAAAAGTTAGAATTAAGGGGCTATGCAAAATATACGCGGCAAAGCAAACCAAAAGGAAACAGGAACAGTGATATCGCTGAAGTTGAAGTCAAAACTTAAAGCTCTATGGGTCCAAAAGCTTTTTCTACAGTTAGTTGTATTAACATCGCCTTGCACCCAGAGGACGGTAGAATAATGAGCTATTGGTATTTCCCTCTTCCTACATTGCTGTGATTTCTGACTTAAGCTTCTTGAAGGCAGCAGCTGTATTTTACCCACTGTGTATTCACAGTGCCACTGTGTCTGCCAAGGAAACCACCCTCACTTATAAATGTTTGCTGGATAAGTGGATGTGTTTACATGATCCATGGACCCTGATGGAGCCTCCATTGTATGGGCCTCCCTTTCTGCTCTATAAAATGAGAAGTCTCAGCTCTCCCACCTCTATACCATGATATTTTTATCTCCCCCACTTGTCCCTTTTTTTTAATGCCTAAATTATGCCTCAAAATTAGTGTTAAGCTTGTGGGACGTGCAGGCATTAAGGATCTCCCACATTAAGCAGTTTATATTGAGAAAGTAGTTATTAATCTGAAATGCTATAAGACCCATATTCAGCAGAACTATAAGGTAGTGTTGCTACGAGAACAGTCATGTCAGATGGGACTACATTCTGAAGCTCTTTCCAGCCCCATAACTTTCAAAGAGATATGCCTTGAAATGGTAGGTGAGGCTGCAAACTCTGTGACATTAGCCAGTGTTTTCCATTTTGCGAAGCCTGTGCCTGGCTCATAGTAGGTGTTCAGTAAATCGGTGTTGATGGCAAATTTTTTAAAAGCCCCGTGTGTTTATTTTCTGGATGGGGCCCTCAAAATGCCATTCTTTCCCTCTAAATTCCTCCATAGTTTCTAAGAGGGTCTTTTAAAAATAGAATCTACATTTGGATAAGAGGACATATGGGACAGTCATAACGATGCCACTCAATTTGTGACCACTCAGCTAGGACTGCTGCGCAGGAGAAGCCACGGGAAAGAAAATCAAGGCACTCACTCCCAGCAACTGACTGAAGAGTGCACCCATCTCTCACCCAGCCTTCCTGTTACCTGTCCCTCCAAATTAAATCACACAAAAGGAAAAATATCGGTCTCACAAGATCTTACTTAATGTTCCAGACTGCCTCAAATCCATATTGATCAAGTTTCAATTTGAAGCTGGAGCCCGCGGCAATAAGTGAGATCAATATGAGGCCTTCATTCAAATACCTCATCTGCAAAAAAAACAAAACAAAAAGAATTCTAACACTGTACAAAAACACTAGGTTGGTGAGAAAGCCAGATTAAAAAAAAAAAAAGCTACTTTAAAAAGATGTAACCAAGTGTTTATGCTTATGATAGACTTGAACATTTTTTAAAAAGAGGAGAAAAGATATTTTTAGGCAAGAAAAAAAGAAGGAAATCACTAAGACTTGCCTAAAGCCCTTACTGATTTAGTTGCAGGGTTTAGCTTCTGTTTGTATGGTTTTTTTTTTCCTAAAAATACCTTCTGTGGAGGCTGAATGTGGCTTTTTATGCGCATTCAATCGATGAATGTCTCGTACGTGCCTAGCGTTGTGCAGAGTTCTAAGAAGGATGCCAAAGCAATGTGGGACATAGCTCTACTGTCTAGGAACGCACAACCCGGTGAAGAAAACGGGCCTACATACACAAAAATGATTAGATCTAAAATAAGGCAATATTGCATTAAAGGTCAAAATAAGTGATCCAAGTAAAGACCTTAGAAAGGCATTCAGGAATAGTTTAAACTTAAAGAACGGCTATTTAGAGAAGACAGACCTCTGCCTGTTTCCTTCAGCAAGTGTCCAACCTCATTGTACACCTGTTTTCCTCAAACCATACAACAAGGAGTGTGATACATTTACATCACGAGGCTGTTGTGGGGAACAGGTGCCAAGAGCACAGGGGGCTACCGGAGTTACAAGAGGGAGGATCTGTGTGCATCGACACTAGCCAAAAGCCCTAGTAGGGGAGACATGGCTTGCTGGGTGGCAGAATTGGCCAGGTGGAGAAAAGGTGAGCTTGGGCAAGCTCATTCACCTTCCCTGCGTCTCAGTTTTCTCAGCAAGGTAATGGGCATGATGGTTTCAGCACACTGCCTGATTATTGCTGAGAAACGAATGACTCCAGAGCTTGGTGTCTCAAAACAACGTTTATTTTGCTCACTAGCTGCAACTTGGGCAGCGCTTCATGGGGACAGCTGTTTCTGCTCCACTTGGCATCAGCGGGGACAGCTTGCAGCCTGGGGGGCTGGAATCCTCTGAAGGTGGTTGATCTTGGCTGGGGCCTGAGCTGGAGCTACTGGCCCGAACACCTACATGTTGCCTCTCCTTGTGGCTCATGCTTCCTGACAGCTGGTGGCTGGGTTCCAAAGGTAAATATCCAAAGAGTGAGAAAATGTACCCTTTTCTATGACCTAGCCTCAAAAGCACATCATTTCCTCTACATTCTATTGTTTGGAGCCCTTGCAGGTTCACAGGGAGGGGAAACTGGCGTCACCTCTAGATGGGAAGTCGTGAGGATCCAAAAGAACACGTAACACCAGAAATATAACTGCAGCTCTTTGGCACCTAGTGTGCCTTCTGAAATGTCTGTAGTCATTAGTACTAGTAAAAGTAGTAGTGCTGAAAAGGGGAAGCTTGGTCAGGATGTCAAGAATTAGCAAAGCATTCAGCAAACATGCATTTATTATGGACACGACTATAAATAAGACACAGTCCCTTCCCTCGAGAAACTTATGATCACAAACAATTATAACCCATTATGATAAATTCTAGAACTGAGAACACGAAAAGCACTGGAGCAAAGAAAAGAAAGTCTCTTGGAGATGGGGGATGCTTCAGTGACAAGGAGAACACCATGGGGTTCAGGATCAGGTCCAGGTTTCATGGAACCTGAAGCTTATACGATTTGAGGCCCCTCTTTAAGAAAAAGGAAACAAAACTACAAATGTCAAGTCAGGTACAGAACCTTTGAAAGGGCCTGCAGAAGAGGGGAACCCTGACACTTCAGCTTTAGCATGATGTAAAATTGGCTCTGATGAGATCTAAATCAGAGGAAAGGAAGTAAGGCCAAGAGGGACCTGACAGATTCTAAGGAAAGGGAGGGGTCAAGGGACAAAGGGTCTTACTAAGACTGAAGAGTTCAAAATAGGGAAAAAGACCATGAAAGGATAGGAGGCATCTGTGAAGGGGAGGCAACAGCAAGAAATAAGAAATTATTTACAGCTGGATCTGGTTTGGAGCGCCTAGAATGCCAGAAAACAAAGTTGGGATTTTATACTGCGAGCAACTTAATTTCACCAGAAGATTCTGAAAATGAGAGTGAATTGATTTACGAAGTTCAGTAGGCAGAAAGGATTGGAGGGGGGAAAATGCTTGTCATACATAATCTTTTGATATCTACAAGCTATTTGTCAATGTCCCAGACCAGATAATTGGCATTTAGCTTTTTTGTTTCTGCTAAACACATCACTGGATCACTTGTAACAGCTGAAAGTGGTAACTCAGAGTATTTTAAAACATGGAAATTTTTAGAAATATTTTTGGCATATTTGTTCTTTGGGACATTACTATTTGATTATTAAAATCATATTTATGAAAAGTCTTTATAAACTGATAAAATACTTAAAATTCCAAGTGAAGAAAGCAAGATATAAAACTATGCAACTGTCTATATATGTGTGTGTACATATATATGCATGCACGTATATATGTACTTTTAAGTATATATGTACTTATATATTTGAGTATATATAAAACTACTATAAGAAAATACCTCAAAACGTAACAATGATGTCCTTAATTGGTTGCCATATGAATTTCTTCTACTCTGTTTCTATGTATTTTTAATAATGATTCAATGATGGTATAAAAATTTATTTACAACAAACACCATGCTCATTTTTCAAGGTCCACCCCCAAATCCCACCTCCTCAGGAAGACTTCTCTGATGTCTGACCCCTCTCCTCTCTCCTCTGCACCCCAGCCCACACAGCATGTATTTTCTTCTTTGAAACACAGCAGAGATGCTTTTCTCTCTCTTGCCACGTAATCAGACTCAGCATTCTGTATGGGCTCCTGCAGTAGTCCCCACAAGAACACAAACCCCATGAGAATGCACTAAGGCTGCAGCCCCATTTCACTGCCTTGAATACAATTGGTGATAAACACTTACTGAGCTGAATCAGGCTCAGGGTATGTTGGCAATCATGTAGGCCGCAGTGCAAGTTATTCAAGCAAGAAGGCATAAGTTGATGGTTCCATAAAGGGCAAGTGCAGAAAGTGCAGACCATTTCCCAGTGACCAGTGACCACTCACTTGAAATGATAATAGTACTAACGACTTTGGCATCTGCCATCTCATTTGACCCTCGTGGGAGTCCTGCGATGGACAGATATTCTTATCCACAAGATTAAATGAGATGTGTATGTAAAGTGTTCGTGTGCCTGGCACTGAGTAGGTGAATAAATGATAAGTGTTTTATTTTCTGTAATTTGCTCAGTCACAGAACTCAACAGTCAAAGTACCTAGAATGGAACACTTGAGCCCTACCTCCTCCTACCTTTCCCCTCTGCCACAGTCATAGGCCTGGCAAGCAACTGTCTTTCTTCTCTCCAAGGATTCCTGGGGTAGATCTGCCCCAGTGGCTAACATGGGTGAACAGCCTCTTGATATCTTGTGCTTTATAATCAAATGATCCAGTCACTTCTCCAGTGACCCTGGTCACCATTATGGCTCCAGAGAAGACAATTAGACACTTAGAAGACTATTATCATGTATTCAGTATCATCAGCCTGCATAGCTTCCAGTAACAAAATGCAGTTCTTCCTAAAATGAATGCATCTCTCATGGCCATTATCCAGCAGAAAACAGCATTCATTTACAGAATGCGGACTATTGGTTCTACCAGGTAACCTGCATGAATTAGTTTCATTTCACTATTAAAGAAATTCTTATGGGGCATGCATGAGCATCTCTGTTTTTCACATATTCATTGAGGCTCAGGGAGGTCAACTAAACTGTCTAAAGTTTCCAAGTGAGTAAATGGCTAGGTCTGTCTGGCTGCAAAGACCATGCTTGTTTCACTTTGCCACATAATAGGGACTCCAACAAATACACTACAGTAATGATCATATAGTAGGTAATCAATAAAAATCATATAGTAATGACCATACAGTAGGTGGTTTTAAAACAGACTGAGGTGAGATAACTGTGCCCTTCACGTCATCACTCATCGTGCCATCTTCACGTAGGGTGGATGAGAGAAGACGAGAGAAGGGTGAAAGACGTTCTCATCCCGCCAAAACTGTTCTATGTATTTACATCCTACCACAGTCAAAATAAGCATCAAAATCCAGAAACCCCAGAGTCAATCCAAGTCTAGTTTAACCTCAGTTCCTCCCCAGGCTCTTCAAGTAGGGAATGCACATCACCAGCCCTTCCTTTTGCAGAACCTGACCTTCCATTCTCCTCCCTTTCCTGGCCTCTCTGCCTGTGCCCTCCCGGCATGGCAGCTATCACTGCAGGCACACCAGAGTTAAGTGAACACACTGAGAATGAACGAGGAACCCAGGAGACAAGGTCAGAGGCTGTGTATTCGTCAGCCTTGAGGCAACGGGACAAAAACGGGAACTACTGAGGGGAGAAGTCGTGTTTTTTTGGAAGCTCAGTTTGGTTGGCTGATGTGGCGGTCTCTTTTCTTTTGGGAGGTCGTGGGCAGAATAATCACAGGGCTCCCCAAAGCTGAAAGTTAGGGTTTTCTCCTATTGTGCGGGCTGCAGTGCTGTTTCTACCACCTGCCAAGGGCCAGCTGCCAGCTCCTCTGGGAAGCATTGTTTGGTTTTTAAGCAGGGGTGGAGGGGAGATGGAGCAACTCTGGCTCTTTTCTTTCCGGAGAGCATTTCGTTCCTTCGGCTGTCAGGAAGCCTTTGTACAGACAGGTCTTTATTCCCAGGGCAGAAGAACTGGAGACAAGCATTAGACATTTGCCAATTCTTGATCACTTTCCTCACCCTTTATACTTGGTTCTCTTGAAATTTGTTTAGACCATGTCTTTTTCTTGAGAGGTTTTGAGACCTTTTTCAAAATGAGGTTTATCTACAGTCAGGTTATAAAACAGGAACGGAGAAGAGGAAGCCCAAGTCAAGGGGGGAGAGGCAGCAGCACATATTTGAAATGTAAAGATAAGCAGAGTTGCTGTGGTTAAGCTTTAAAAATTGAACTTTGTAATTAAAGCTGAAAATTAAGCTTTAAAAATTTCCCTGAGACGCCTGCCAGCTAGGACAAGAAGGGAAACACGGCACGTTATATAACTGTCAGACTAGGATCAGAGAGGAAGATGATGTCAAATGGCCACTTTGGGCATTTGTTTATACCTGCCTTAAACCGTCCAGACCACAGTCATTATGGCTGTGTTATATAGAGTATGACCCGGCCGCTCTGAGGAGCCATTTGCACACACATTAGAGAGAGTAGATTCAAAATTATTTTCTATATTGATCCTGGCTCAGCCCAAGAGGAGGTGGGCAGTCTACTGTTTGGGATCCTCAGTTCTCTGGACAGCGTATTAACTCATTTCCTTCCTCAGCTGTCTTTTTCCCCAAGCAGCACCGTACCTGACTGGCAACACAGGAGAGTTATGCACACAGTGTTTGATAAGGATGATGAACTCAAACTTTTGACCACCCTGTATCCAACAAGTTTATTAAGGAAAGCGGTATTTATGGAAGAGGCAGGGATAATTCAAAGGATGACTTGTCTACATTCTTCCAGATACACAATACCTACCATGGAATTAGGCCAGGTCAGCTGGGAAGTGAATGATTTCCAAGGTGCAATTTCATGGCCTCTCCCTAGTACCCTTCCAGGGCCTTCGCTGAATTGCTTAAATATTTTTACCGAGTTGCCCGCTGTGTGATACAATTATCCTGCGATGAGAAGTGATCACAAAAAGCTCCTTAAACTCATTGTTATGTCTACCTACACATCTTGAGGCAGTCACCTGCCCAAGAACCTAGAGAGAAATGAATCTCTTACACCAGGAATCGGTACCCTTCTTCTGAGGAACCGGCATGCTCTAATATTCTGGACATAGATTGGTAGGACTGATCTGATTTTCCTTTTGGAATCAGCTGATTTGAAGCTCATCTGAATCTGGGGCCCAAGTAAGAAAGTGTATAGAGCATCATCGTACCAATGCTTGAATCAGCCTCAGTGCTGAAGCCCATAGATGAGGCTACTGGAGTTCTTGCTTTGTCTCATCTATTTTATGCCTTTAATTTTGCAAGCTGTCTTTATTTCATTATGCTGTCATTAGTTCTTGCTGGAACAAGGTGGGATATGGTAAGGACACGTACTAAATTAAAGGAGGGAGCATACTGATTCTTCAGCAGAGACAGAGGTTTTGGACAAGATCCCCAATGATAATTTTATAACGAGTACAGAAACTACATTAGTATCCCTTTTCATGATTTTAAAATAAGTCCTTGACAAAAGCTAAAGGCCCAGGAAGCTGCTCAGTGCGACAGCAAAATGGATAAATAAATTGTGATATATACCACTAGGGAATAGTATACAGCAATAACAATGAACAATCTACATGCAACAACACAGATGCACCTCACAGAGGTAACGTTCAGCTAAAGAAGGCAAATACAAAAGAGTGCATACATGAGATTCCATTTACTTCAAGTTCAAGATCTATTAGAGCGCCTATAGTGTTAGAGGTCAGGATCACTGCCTCCCCTGGTGGTGGCAGTTTCTGGAAGGGGGCAGGAAGGGGGCTTCTGAGATGCTACTACTGGTTTGTTTCTTGAACTGGATACTAGTTGCTTAGGTTTATTTATCTTGTAAAAATTAATCAAACTGAACACTTATGATTTGAGTACTTCCATTATATGTCCTACTTCAGTAAAAAACAAAAAACAAAAACAAAAAAATGAGGAGGGCCTACAGTAAGTGAGGAGTACCTTGAAGGCCTGCCTCAGCCTTGGAACTGGACATAAAGCTGATTTCAGTTTCAGGTTTCAAAAGTCCAAATAACCAAATGCCTACTTCAAAGTCATATCTGGCTTCCCTGAAATTGATCCCATGATCAATGACCATACCATTATTTCTAATTATTACATTTTAATAACATCAGCAATATGAATGAGGTGTGCCATTTGATTTTACTGTTATTTTCAAACACAGGAGAGCATTCTAGCTGTAATAAGAAAAATCTCCTCGTGTGGCTTATAAGTTAAATATTATTAGTCAGTTAGTACATGATGTATATTTATCATTGCCAGAGTAAACTGCTATAGTGATTAATGGTGTACAAAGTTCCTCTTGTACCAAAACAATTTTAGCTTCCAAATGGTTAAATAAGTAGAAAGGAAAGTTGACAATATAAATGCTAAGAGAATATGTTAGCTAGTTAACTTATATCCTTTTTGAGCCAATGAATTATTTAAATATAGAAATTTAAATAACAATGCAAGGGGGAACAACAGAGATTCAATTGTATCATATTTCTAATCCTTATAGATTTGTTTGGTACATTAGCATCCATTACATTAAAAAAATCTTTAAGGAATGCATTTAAATTGTCATTATTTAATTCCATTTAGGCCAAGAGTCTTTTAAGAAAAAGTCTTATTTGGGAATGCTTCACATTTTATGAGGACAAATTAAAAGCACAATGTCAAATTCACCGTATCAAAATTTCATGAGGAGGAAAATCTCTAGAATCTTGTACAAAAAAATTCACAATAAATTATCTTTGGTCAAGACAAAATAAAAATAAAAAGAATATGAAGAAAAAAGAAATTATTAGATACAAATAAGGAACTCAAACACATTTATTCTCACCAATCTTCAACAAAACAACTGACTTGACAAGGCTATTTTAGGAAGACAATTTTTTCCCTCCCATAAAGCTGAACTTTGAAACAAAAAGCTTGTTAAAATTATGCTATATACAACACACTAGTAAGTACACAGCATTTTCATTAGTTAAAATGAAAAGTTTTTTAGATGTGTCATAAAAACAAAGTTCCTTCCAGAACACATACTATCGAAAACCTTTTATTCTGAATTATATTCTGTTGTGTACATGAGTCTAGTGATGTTATTAAATATGTCAGTTTAAAGTAAGTTTCTATGTATTACTAGAAGTTCCTGCACCATAATGACAAACTTTTAAAATCTGACTACTAAAATTTTAATAATAAAGTCATTGCACAGCAAAGGAAACCATCAACAGAATGAAAAGGCAACCTACATAATAGGGGAAAACATTTGCAAATCATATATCTGATAAGGGGTTAATACTCAAAATATACAAAGAACCCATACAACTCAAGAGCAAAAGAACAATTTGATTAAAAAATGGGCAGAGGAACTGCATAAATATTTTTCCAAAGAAGACAATCCAAATGGCCAAGAGGTACATGGAAAGATGCTCAATATCACTAATCATCAGGGAAATGCAAATCTGAACTACAACGAGATATCACTCACACACATTAGAATGGCTATTATCAAGAAGACAAGAAATAACAATGTTGGCAAGGATGTGGAGAAAATGGAATCTTTGTGCATTGTTGGTGGGAATGTAAATTTTTACAGCCACTACCGAAAACAGTATAGAGTTTACTCAAAAAATTAAAAATAGATCTACCATATGATCCAGCAATCCCACTTCTGTATATATATATACACACACATACAAAGGAAACAAAATCACTGTCTCAAAAAAGTATCTGCAACCTCATGCTAACTGCAACATTATTTATAATAGGCAAGACATGGAAACAGTGTGAGTGCCCATCAATGGACAAATAAAGAAGTTGTCATATATATAGATACACACATACACATACACACACACACACACACACACACAGGAAAATTATTCAGCCATTAAAATAAGGAGATTCTGCTTTTAGCAACAATATGGATGGACCATGAGGACATAATATTAAGTAAAATAAGTCAGACAAAGACAAATGCCGTATGATCTCACTTATATGTAGAATCTAAAAATAAGAAACTTACAAAAACAGAGAACAGATAGGTGTTACCACAGGTAGAGGTTGTGGGTGCAGGAAATAAGTGAAGGGGCAAAATGTACAAACTTCCAGTTTTATGATAAATAAGTTCTAGAGATAAAATATACAGCATGGTAACTATAGTTAACAATACTGTATTATGTATTTGAAAGTTGTATATTGTATATTTGAAAGAAAGTGGATCTTAAAAGTTCTCATCATAAAAAAGACTAACTATGTGCGGTGACTGACATTAACTAAACTTACAGTGGCAATTATTTCACATATACATATATCCAATTATTCTCCTGTGCACCTTAGACTAATACAATGTTATATGTAAATTATATCTCAATAAAACTAGAAACCTTGTCATGATGATTTACTTTTAAATAATATGTTAGAGTCATTCTTATCTCCTACAAGTTCATTCAATGATAGTGATACTGTGCTTTGAGTACTAATTTTAACACTTGTCCAGTTTTTCCCTTATGCAACATTTCTATTTTTACTGCGAGTATAATTTAAGCACAGTGTAGAAAGGTGAACCTGCCTGGGGCTAAAGTCTTATGTTTTAAGAATCTGATCTTCTCTCAATCTCAGCTGATCCCACCTCAGGGCCTTTGCACTAACTGTTTGCTCAATCTGAAGCACTTTTCCTCTAGGTCTTCACATCACTAGTGCCTTGTGACCATTCAGGAATTAGGTCAAATCTCTTTTCCAGAGGGCCACTCTGACATCCTAGTAAAAGCAGAAACACATCCAGCCTACTCACATTCTATTCCAGGCCCAGCACTCCGGACCACTTTGCTCCTCTGAGGATTTATCACTAGTTGAACTGCTGTATTTTCCCCATGTTTGTTGTCTGTTCTGCCCAATCGAGGTCCCAGCCCAGAAGCTAGCAGTGAGAAGAGACGGTTTTCTCCTTCCTTTCTCCTCACTGGTGCACTGAGAGCTTCTGTACAGCACCTCCCATCATCATCCAAGTGCTCCACCATCCACAGGAGGAGGTGTGACAGCACACAGCTAAAAGACCAGACTACACCACCAGCCCTGGCTCTTCCATCGGCTAACACTGTGACTTTGAACAAGTTATTCACTCATCTAGCTTACTTGAAAGGCTAATTTTCAAAAAGCTATGTTTCATTTCTTAAACTTGGTGGTTAGGTACAAAAGTTGTTCTAAATTTTTATGTACATATATAATCAATATTATTTCCATGCATTTAATATTTAATTTTAAAAATATGTGAAGCACTACTACAAAACACTTAATCAACAAAGGTTATCTTCTTTCCTACCACTTCTCCTCCATTCAACTAGAACAAACTATTTTCCTTGTCCAAAAAGCTTCTTGTCTTCCAACCCACTTTTCTACCGGGTAAGTTCCTAGACATCCTTTAATTTCTCTTAAAGAAGCCTTCCCTACCCCGCTGGCAAAGTTCATTACTCCTTATCTCCTAAGCCCCTGTACATGCTACATGGACCTTTAATTGCTGCCTGCAGGATCATCTTCCCCACTCACCTGTAAGCGCATTCAGAGCATAAAATATGGCTCATTCATTTCCTTGGCCTCAGCATCTCTCCCAGTCTCCTTTATAGAGAAGAAACTCAGTATTTACTACATTAATAAGTTAATGCACTGATAACTATGCATGTAATCTTGGACAAATTATTAAATCTCTCTCTTCTATACCTTAGCTGCTTCCTTTGTAAAATGAGGATCATATTATTACCTATATATACGGTTGTTAGGAAGAATAACTACAAAAGCTCCTTGAGGGCAGGAACTTACTTTTTTTGCTCACTGCTGAATTCCCAGTGCCTAAAACAATGCCTGACACACAGTAGGCACTCAGTTGTTATTTCTCACATGACCCAAGTCAGACAGTCCGCGCAGAGTGCTTGGCATAGCGCCTGACATACAGCGCTCAATAAATGTTAGCTACTATTAGTAACTTTCTATTCTGCTCAGGGTCTACCTCACTGAACACACATCAAGGCTGGAAATTATCATGCGTCCTTTTAAGACCACATTTTCCTGGTCATGTAGCAATTTCCTTAATCACCCGCCGCAAGCCCTCCCTCCTTCACAGAGCCTCCCTGCCAACCTCAGTTCCCAGGGAGCACTGGTCTCTAAACTACTATGGTCTACATTGTTAAAGACCCTTCGTGGACCCTGGTCATCCTGAGTCCCCAACTAGCCTGTGATCTCCCTGCATCAACAATGCAGCAGGACTGATGGTTGGGCCCACTTACTTAGCCTGGCTGCTGCCTCACAGCCCCCTGCTTTTAATACACCCTCCCCCCGCACACACATCCCCATCTTCAATGTCTCTACCTCTCTCAACTCCTTCACCTCCCAGCAAAATTTTTACCCATAATTTACTAGCTTCCGTCTTTGAGGCATGCAATTCAACCCGTTTTAAATTCACCCAGGTTTTTTCTCATTCCGAGTATCGCCTCTAACTCCACTGAACTCCCGAGATCCCGTGAGATCTGCCTTCCTGTCAGAGGAGACGTCAGGGCTGCCAATTCCACCATTTTGTACGCAGTCCCTGACGCCGAGTGCATCTCCGCCCATCCTCACACAGCACACCCTTCTGGCTCCTCCTGCTCTGTTTGCCTTCCTGGGAAACATCATACTCCACCCACGGGGACAGGCCGCGGCCCACAGGTGTCCTCCTTGGTGTTTAGAAGAGAATATTTCATGATGGCGGGACTAGGGTGAAGGGCCCCTGTCCCCCATCGCATTAGATGCAGAAAAAGAGTATAACCTGAGGCTGCTGAGGAGTAGGCAGAGATGGTCTCCGGGGAAGAATTTTAGACGCAGCTGCTGGGAGGAACAGCTGGCCCCAAGGCTGTTCAGTGGAACAGCGCGAGCGAGTTGCTGCCGCCCTGGACCGTGGCAGGCATCGGATGGGGGACCCCAGCGTCGCGTTCCAGAAGCCTCCGCTGCCCAGCCCTTCAGGTTCCAGAAGGCTAGAGGTTTACGGCCACGCATGCGCAGTTCACTTGCCCAGCGTGGTCTCGGTCCCTCCTCTGCGCAGACTCCGGGCCAGAGGCTTTTCCCACACATGTGAGGTCCCCTGGGGCGAGGCGGCGGTGCGCTGTGACTTGGGGGATGGGGTGGGGTTTGCGTGATAAGTGGTGTGATTTAGACTTAACCCTAAAGGATAGCCCAGGTGACCAAGACAAAGTTTTTGTGGTTGAGGAGCCTGGAGAAGTATAAGATGCCTTCCCTGCCATTCATATTTATCTCATCCTTTCGAGTCCCCTAAGGAAATGCCGCCTTCCAGGAAACTTCTCCAAGGAAGCCACTCTGTCCTGAGTATTCCTTTGTACTGGCGCCCCCTCAGGCGCTGTGTATTGCGGGAGCAGAGGGGAGGCGGAGAGAGGGAGCACCGCTGGATTCTGCACTCCGCACTTCTGCCTGGGGTGCCCTGAGTAAATAGACCTTCCCTGAGGGCCTGGGAGTGCGGGAGAATTCTAGCATCTGCCTCTCCCAGGAGCTCCGGGCTTGCAATCGGCACTTGACTGTACCGAAAGTACTTATGCAAATTTTATTCTTTCCTTAGTACTAAACTGATGTTTCTCCAGGGATTGGAGTTGCCCTCTCAGTCCTGGACTGTTACATGGGGATATTAAAGGTCTGTTCAGTTAAAGAAGCAGTGAGTACTGCTTCAGAAAATCCTCCAAGCCCTGCCTGGAAAAACCGTAAGACTCACTGACAGTTTCCTCTTCCTGTCTCTTCGGTATACTTGAAAGTGCCAGCTCTCACAGCTGGTGTCCTGACTCTGTGATGTATGATCTGTTTGGCCTTGAGGAAGTCAAGTCAACTCTCTGAGCCTTGGATTTCTCATCTGTGAAATGGAGGTTAATTTACCTTTCATGCTGTTGTGAGGATTCAAGTTGATGTTTGTAACAGCACCAGACAGTTTTAACAATTAGTAATGGAAGAATTAAAACGTATGTAACCTTTACTTTGTGCCCTGCACTGTTCTAAATGCTTTACATATGAAGGGGATCAGGCTATGCCACCCTCAAATATTCCACTTTGGCGTAGTGATCATTTTGAGCTGAAAGCAACTGAGAATCAGCAGATGCACAGACTTCTCTGTTCTCCCCTTACCTGCCTAAAATCAGGGCATAAATTTTTCTTTGTGAAGGTGCTTCCCTGCCCTCTCCTAGGAAGAGGAAAATGACTCTTACCACTGGAGATGAATAGTTGACACAGAGATGAGTTTGCATGCAAAGACCTTATTAAAATAACCCTTATCTTCCATGAGCTCCCCATGTTTCCCCAGTATATTTCACTTCTCCATGATGTATCATCCCCCAAAGCCCAAACCCCCACCTTTGTTAAAATGGTCTATAAGCCCCCAAGTCTAACTGCTTTTTTGTTTCATTTCTTTTTTTGTGGAACCCTATGCATGTAAATATTAGTAATAATTGTGTGCCTTTTCTCCTGTTAATCTGTCTTTTAGTTTAATTCACAGGCCCCAGTCACAGAACATAAACAGGCAGAGGAAAAGGTTATCCTCTCTAACACATGAATTCACTCATTGAATCCTCCTAACAATCCTACGGGGTAGGTGCTATTATCCTAATTTTACAAAGGAGGAAACAGGCACACAAAAAGGCTGAGTAACCTCCCCAAAGTTGCATGGCTCATAAATGGTGGAGTTTGTGAGATCCAAATTGCTCAGGCATTCTGATTCCATGGTCCATGCTCTTAGCCTCGGCTTAATAAATAGTCGTTTTTACATTAGCTAACAATAAACTAGTTTTTCTCATGCTTAAAAATCTACACATTCCCTATGTATCTCCATTAATGAAATACTCTGAAGACAGCCCTTTCTATTTTTCAATGGAAAAATATTTGAAGCTGGGAAAAAAGGTATAGTTTATTCAAAGGTGATGCTGCAGGGAAAACGTGGACATTACTGAGTGGAATGTTCAGGACTCTGAAATATTATGTGCAAACCTCAGACTTCCCATTAAACTATTTTCTAGAAGATTAAGTTCTGGCAAAAAAAAACAAAAGACAAACAAAAAACTAACTAGAACATACACTTCTGCCTCGACAATATTCATTTTAAAACTTCCAATTTAAATAAAACATTTTAATTCCAGACTTTCATCCCATGGCCTATCTTGTTTTAACTTCCCCAAAGCCTTCATGCAAATCCACTTTACTTTTCCATCACAAATTGTGGCAGTGTTGTTTTCCTGGAATTGAGGAGAGAATTTATTCAAATTTGACCTAAAGCTATAGATAATAAGCCACTGGAAACAGTTCCCCTAGCCACACAACTCTGTCCCTACCCAGTACAGTAGCCCCAGAGGTATTCTTATGGCCTAGTTATATCCTCTGGGGATGGGGGTGGGGGGTCTTCAAAGCGAATATGCTGACACTGCACTAACTATATAGCAGGCACCCTGTAATGACACCTTTGGATAACACAGAAAATGATTGTGTTCCAGGGATGGGCTGTAATGAGAGGGGAGGGTACAGGGAGCCACAGGCGGCATTGTTTCCAATCTAACAACACAACTGGGGGCAGGGGCAGGTGTGTGCTTGTTTTCAAAATAATAAATACTGCTATGGTGTTTCTGCACAAGGCTTTGAGGAGAGGGTGGAGTTCGAAGAGCCAACCAGCACTAGGAGATTTCTAGTTCCCCAAAAAAGGTAGAAGGAGGAAGAGGAGCCTGACCAAGGTAATTCTGTACAGCACTTGTTGGTCACTGATCCATTTTCTTTGTAAGCTTCCTCTTCACTGAAGCTGTATTACTTGTGCAAATGACTGGGCCTCTTTTAGCCTCAATCTCTTTATCTGTTAATGGGGATGAATTAGAACAGCTAACTCATAGGTTACTGTGATACACACACTTATGTATGTAACATTTTTATGTTTTTAGATAGCTAGCTAGATAGATAGAACCCACACAGTACCTGGCTCGTAACTAAATAAATAACAAATGTTAACTTCCCCCTATGTCTCCCAAGCTCGCCCTAATTTGATGGAAAAAGAAAAAGCGAAATCAGCCCATTTAGAATGAAAATGAAACCCAGCCTTTCATGTGCTCTATGAAGACAAGGTCCATTCAGACAGAAGAAAGAGCTCAAAGCTGAGCAGCATCACTATAATCCTTTACAGAATGGTGACACTTGGCTGATTTGTCAAAAATCCTGCTATGTATCCACACTGGGTGCTTTTAATGAATGTCAGATTTTAAGAATCAACGACACTGACATTACTCCATGGAGCAAAGACTGACGGCCCAACTTATAAATTCCCTGATGCATGTATTAGCAAGGAGGCAAGATGAGTTTTCTGTTCACTGGTCTCGTTCTGCTGTCAAATTCTGGGGGACTTGCATTTCAAGCAATATATCTAATCTCTTTAAATTAAATTATCTTCCTTTCACCAGCCAGAAATTTTTTTAGAAGAATATTATCAACTAAGTGGATCAGAAAATGTGGGTTTAAGTCTTGCTTCCTTGGTGAAATGATATTAAAATGAATGTTATTCCCCAGATAAATGGTGTGTTCCAAGGGTCATACAGTACAGCTGTTAGAAAGGTTTTAAAAAGAACCTTCAAATCAAAGGAGGAGGCAAATATAGAATTAGAGGGAATTTCCTTCTTCAAAGAAATAGTGGGGGTAATTTAGCTTTTATCAGAACACTGATAACTTCTCCTCAGTTTGGCTTCTCCATTGATACTGTTTAATCACCAATACCGGTGAGTTGTTAGGATGTGTATAAAATATTTTCTGTATAAAAAATACTCTCAGCTTACCAGTTCACTGGAAGTTGTTTTTAAATGAAAATCCCCACATACCTACCACAGTCTTCAGAAAATCCTAAATTCTGCCTTTGCCTCATCCCCTCATCCTATGGCTTTTTGATGGTGATGGTCACAAGTATTGACTCCTCTTTTGGGGTAGAAAATGCTCAATGAGTTCCTGCCGAATACATATGTAGACATTAGAAACGTCCTTGTGATTTCAAAGCTAAAACAATCTTAGCCAAATTTGCCCAAAGTCTTATATCTAGTCGCTGGTGGTAGGATGGGAACCCAGTCCTCTTGACACACTGATGTAAAACCAAGCTGCAATCGGTACTCTTACCTTTACTTTTAGGCTTTATTGCAAAGCCTTCCTCAGTAAAGTCTGGGCCAGAAGTCGGCACATTTTTCTCTATAAAGGGTAAGATAGCAAGTATTTTAGGCAATGAGTGCCATGTCGTTTCTGTTGCAAATACTCAGTTCCCTGGTGCAGTGCAAAAGCATCCAGAGACAATGAGTAAATGAATGAGTGTGATGTGTTCCCATAAAACTATGTCTTGCTTAGATTCGTAACACACGTGTCATTAGCTATGTTAACATCTTATCTCCAGGACTAAGTTGTGCATTTGTTAGAGTCCAGAACCATCTTGCCCTGCTTCGCCAGCCAGTCTAAGTCATCTCACACAATCCTGACATCAGGTAGTTACTTAAAAGGCACCTGGTAATTGATCAAGGGAGGGAGAAGGTGGGATGGATACACCTCAAGGGGTTCCTCCTGGAAACTTCTGGTGCCTAGTATCAGCACTGTGGCTAGTTTCACTTCTACAGATGAGGACACTTATAAGGCTGTGTTCTGAGGGAGCTCCAAGGATCTTAGAGTGTTTCACTCATTTTCCCCTGAATTCACCCAATATCCATTGGAAAAATTAGCTTGCTAGATTAAAATCACCAAATCGTTTTCTTGGTTAGAAAATATTAAAAGCACACTTGTTCTTCAGTGAAACTTTCTAATAATGAAGGCTGAGGGGATATAACAAACCCTGAACATGATTCCACCATGTTTGAATATAGTGGGACATGAGGAGCCCCTGATAGGCTCAGTCTTTAAAGTACGGTAGAAAGACAATATTTTCATTATACTTAATAATTTCCTAAGTGTGTCCTTTCCTGTTTCCACATTAACTGGAGAAAGCACAGGGTTTAATACCCGCCCATGGAGATGCTGTCTGAAGATAAAGACACTGTGCAACCTATGATAACACGGGTCATTTTGCACTTAGGAATGAGTAAGTAATTACTTAATGGCAGACAGTATTAATTCAGCTACTATCCCTATTTGTTCAAGAGCTTTCTGTTCTATGATCTAGTCAAGTCTAGACTGCCATTACAAAATGGGCAATGCTTTTCACCCCGTAATACAGCAAGAAATAACATAACCTTGGGGAGGCAAAATTTTTTCCCTCCTATCAATGAACTTGTACATTGGCGATTATAGTGCTCTGTAAGCTAATTATTTCTGAAGGCATATAATCTATTATGTGTGGATTTATCTCTTCCAAGGAAGGGGACAAAGCTACCCCTGCACCAGGTCAATAACACAACGACACGACTTCACCGAGACCAAGGAGAATGTGGATGAATTTTGAAGGTGAGATTAACAGCTTTTCATGAAGAATATGAAATTCTATATGACTTCAATGGACACATCAGCCTTCTTTTTCAGAGTAATAACAGAGAAAGCCATGGGTGAGGCAAGAATGGCAGACGCCTTCACAGCCCACAGAGGAACAGAATAAGGTCAGGGACTGGAATTTGAACACAAGTTTTGGGTTGAAATGATTAAGACTGAATGTGATTTTATGAACGATTTTAAATCTGAAAAATCTAAACGTTATGAAAAATAGTGTAGTATGGTAATAGTGTAATAGGTAGATGTTAGTCCCTATCCACCTGAGTGTGAGTCCCAGCTAAGCCCATTTCCAGCTGTGTGACCTCTGGCACGCAGAGCCCTCTGAGGCTCATTTTAAAGATGAGGTCTTAATCTACACAAGAGGGATAATCAGTACTCACCTACATTATTGTGAGAGTAAGTGGAATAATGCCTCGAAAGTGCTTGCCCAATATCTGCAGCACAGTAAACACAAACACTCAAGACACAGTAGGTTTTATGGGGTACCTGTGAGCAGAGTGGAATAAAGTACCCCATATTCCCTGTAACACCAAAAGACTACATAATACTTCAGGGTACCTCCTCCACGAAACTTGACCTGGATGTGCCTGCCAGCATTTATTTCTTCTTTTCTGACCATCAACAATACTCAACCATTCATGCACCAAGATTTTATTCAGCACCTGTTGTATTTCAGGTGCTTTACAAATCAGTGATAACCAATTAGTCAGCATCTGTCAGCCTGGTTACTAAGTTACTATCTCAGAGGGAAAGAAAAATATCTAAAAGGCAGAATGTGCCAAGTCCCACAACAGAGGTATGGGCACTGAACAGGAGGGAGGGTGGAAGAAGAAAAAGAGAGCTCATTGGGGGAAATCACAGACAGCTACCTAGAATGGGTGACATTTGACTTGGGCACTGAAGTATGGATAGGAGTTTTTCAGATGGAGGTAGAATAGGAAGAATTGAATTCCAAATTAAAGATTTAGTTGATGAAAGGGGCAGAGGTCGTCAAGTACTGGATCCACTTAGGGTCCAGTGAGGACTCCAGCTGCGTTAGGTGATAGGGCAAGGGGAAGAAGTGTTAGCAGAAGACAATGGAAAGGTATGGTGGTGCATGGACCCCGAGTGCCAGGCTGATTCAGAAGAACTTGCCCTCCAAGAGGCATGTTTTCTGAAGAAACACCCATCAGTGGTCCAGCAGGATAAGGACTGAGACAAGGCTAAAAGTTTTAACATTAGGAAGCCACCAGTGCAGTTTCTATGAAATGACAGGAGCAGAAGCCAAATGCAGTCGACTGAGGATTTAGAAGTTGGTAAGGAAATGTGTTTTGACTTCTTTTTAAAAGCAGACTGGCTACAGCTTGATAAAAGAAGTATAGGGTGTTGTGTTTATTTTTGTTTCAAGAAAAGGGAGGCCGAAGCATATTTTAGGCTGAGGGAGCAGAGCCAGAAGGGGCAGAAAAAAGAGAAGGAAGGAATATATAATAGAACTGTCTCCTCCAAAAACACACTTCATACTAGCCATCGAAGTCTCCTTATTTTAAAGAGTTTGAATTCTGCAAAGATGAAGCTGTTTCTTCTGCATATATAGGAGTGAGACCAAGATGGTGAGCGAAAATACTTGAAGATTCTCTGGTTAAAAGGAGGTAGATTGAAATCTCTTGAGTTGCATAGCCATAGGAGTCTGAGAAGCCTGGAGAATGGTTGGTTGGGCCACCGTGGAGAAGGCAGCAGGAAGCTGACAATAAATTTATGGGGCCAGAGGCCTGCCAGGGTAATATAGACTGGCTGTTTAGTGGACCACATTCCCATTGTTTTTACAACTTTCTCCAGACCTGGGAGATGAGAAGGCAAACAATACAGGTTCCTAAGGTTGGAAGTTGTCAAGGAGAAATGGTGAACATTGCTGATAGAGCGAGAGGACACAGAACAAAGAATTCTATGAAAGGAAGGAGTAGATAGATGACCAGTTTTGGCCAGAAGGAAAGGAAAGTGGATCCAGAAATGAGATCAAGGGACTGGTGATCTCGATGCTGAAGACCAATAAATGCCTCACAAGGGGTTTGGGTAGAAGGTGGAAGGTGGAAGGGAAGGGGGAAGAGAGAGGTGGAAGGTGACAGATTCTGCCCAGAAAAAAGAACCTGCGACCTCTGGATCTTCTCTGGCACACACATTTTTGGCACTGAGAATACTCAAATTTTAGGGCGTCAAAACTTGCTTGTATTAATGTGTGCAATTAATATATACTATCAAATATGCAAACACCTTGTCAGTGTAATAAAATTGTGAGTTTCCTGAAAGCAGGCGTAACACTTCCTTCTTTCATAAAGCTGAAATATGTAATAGAAAAAAGGTTTATCATCAGTGACCAACAATTATTGATGGATTGAATTGAAATTCACTGACAATCATGATCCTTGACTCCTCAAAGTCACCGTTGACCTCCTCTGTAGCTGCCAAGGATCCGACCATGAGAGATGCAACCCGGACATTACCCTGGTCCCTTCTGAGGCATCTGAACTCCATTCCTGGCACTAAGGATCTAGAATATGCTTGCAGATCCATAGAACAACACTTGGTAACCTTAATCCACCCAGGGATTGAGAAACAGCTTGTTGTTGTAGCTAAGAGCATAACTTTTTGAAACCAACAGCCCAGGGTTCTAGTCTGAACCCAGCCACTTATTAAGAGTGTAGCCCTCTATAAATTACTTAGCGTCTCTATGCTCTGTTTCCAATCTGTTTAAAAAAGGGGGGGGGGTGAGGGGGATAGTATAAACCTCAGGGGATCTTTGAATAAAGCATTCAGCATAGAGCCTACCATAGAGCAAACAGCAATAACAAAATGACTGTTAGAAACACACCCTCAGGGCTTGCGCCCCTCTAAGCTTTAAGCAAAATTCTGGAGAATTCTGACAGGAGAAAGAGAACTCTCAGGATCTCTATAAATCTTAACCTCTCTTTGCATCAGTCTCCTAATCTGAAAACAAGAATATAATGCCCCCTTCAGAGAGCTGTTACAATCATTCAATGAGTTAATGTTTGTAAACTGCTTGAAACAGTAGCCGAACACCATTCAGGTATTTTTAAGGACTCTGGGCTTGTGATGAGAGGTTCTGGGGGTCAGCTGTCATTTGCAGTTTCTTTCTCTTCAGGAAGATTCTTCAAGCCTAATGATGTTAGGGATAAATGTGTGGCCATCGTTCTGGACTATAGGCCACTTCTCAGAACGGCTTATCTAAACAGGCTGCCACCCCCATTATCTTTATATAATAGTGTAAAAGCAAATTACAAGCTCTTGTCATTACTAACTTCTTCCTTCCAGTTCCATCACTACCCTTTTGGCTCCTCTCCCAAGTCCAGGGCACACATCTCCCAAGTTGCTCTATGCTGGGTTTAAGTGTCTTGTGCTACCAAGGCGGCAGACGGTCCATGCCTGCATCTGAGAGTCCTTGCAAAGAGGACCACCAGGTCTGCCTTTGAAGCTCTTGCGCTTCTCCAACTTGAGACATACGAGTGGGACCCGTAAGTGAAGTGCGGTGGGAACTTGTCAGAAGACTCGAGTTCAAGTCCATGTGATTTTCTAGTCATACCACCTTAGGCAGGTTGCTTAGCCTCCCTGGGTCCCAGACCCCAAATGTGTGACGTGGGGATGATGCCACTGGTAACTAGGCTTATCTCAGAGAACTGTTAGGAGTTACACATGGACTAGTATGGGTGATGACATCTCACAGTGTTAATTATTACGATAATCATTCTCACCATCCCATCCTAAATCTACAAAATGGGTCATTTGTTGTTCAAAAGCCTAAAGCAAACCCCGCACTGAAAGGGAAGCAAGCCAGTCCCTGCCATTTCCGTGGCAGGAAGAGAAAGTGGACAGTGATCATTCTGGTTCACATTTTCCCAGGCCTTTATTTTTCTCCACCTCCCAGAGCGTGCAGGGAGGTGCACGTCCAGCCACATCAGCCCAAAGAAGCTCCCAATTCATCAGTGGCGTGACAAGGGCTCTGCTGGGTCAGCCTCAGAGCTGAGTTAGGATGTTCTGTGGCATGGGCAGTAATAGAAAATGATGTGGAGGCTTAGAAAGGAAAAGGAGGATGGCTTCTTTTCATCTCTGAAAGGAAAACTGCACAGGCTAGTCTTAGCAGAATTGCCCAGTAAGCACATTTCACGGAGAAACACTTTACTCCTTCTCTGTGCTCTCCTTCCGTTCCCATGCCTCCACCACACCTCCATCCCATGCCTGGGCTCTTTTCAGATCTTTCTGGCTCCCAGAACCGGCCAAGTTAGCTGGGCAGGCGAAGCACAGATTAGAACACTCACAAAACAGGGACAGTGGCATAAAATGCTACGGAAATATTTTGCCATCATCAGAAAAATCAAAACTTTGAGTTTGACTTTCTTACAATAATTTTATAAAATAAAACTCCCTTTAGTTTACATTGCGTACTAGAGGCAATGGACCATTCTGTTTCTGGTGCTTGGGGCCTCCATGGTTCTGAAAGCACTGCTCTGGCCTGCTCCCGTTGGTCTCTAGACCCACTGGTCCCTCGGGGCCCTGACAAAGGTTGCTGAAGCTCATAACTAAATGATACCAAAATGTTTGTGACTACCAATGCATTAGGATGGGAGCTCCATCCAGAAAACCCATTTGTATCTTACCAGGAACTTCAAGGGGATGGATAGATAGAGAGATAGATGATAGATAAATGCTAGCTAGCTAGCTAGCTAGATAAAAATCTACCTACTTACCTACCTATCTATTTAGCAAAGGAGAATGCTAGCACCTTGACAGATGAGAAAACTAGATACTGTAGAGAGAAATCTTTCTGCTTCCCTCACATCTTACTGCATTAGTGGCTCTGCTCGATCCTGAAGTCTGTCTTTGCCTGCTATTTTCATCTAACTTTCCAATAACAAGTCTGGCAACAGGGCTGGTGAGTAAGGGTGAGGGAAACACATCATTTGAGTCCTTTACTTCCACCCGATCTTCACTTATCCACAGAAAGTAACCCTAGGCACCTTTCCTACTGTGCTGTTAGTTTATTTTTCTTCTATAGTCTGTACCCAACTATATAATTTTTCCTCTTCTTGGTTTGTAAACGGCTCAGTCACTAGGGAAAAAAAGCACAGTGATTACAAATGGGAGATGCCACTAAAGTTCCAGCTGTGAACAGGAGAAATCCAAGATGACCCATCATCTAAATGTCAACGCAAGCACCATGCCATTCAGAATGAAACAAGGAAGGCTGCGTGCAGACAGCCAGAATATATTACCAATTGCATATTTAGCTCCAGAACTCGCCAATCTTTGCAAAGGAATTTAGGGGTTTCTCGCTTGATTAAATAGCCTGTGATGGAGGATTCAGTTGTTCCCCACAATAGCTGCATGCAAATGATAGATTCAAATGGACTACAGCCATCGAGAGCCCTTAGGGGGCTGTACATTTTTAAGTAATTCTGCCATTGTTTTTGCATAGTAATTGGAAATGTACATTCTATTGGGATGTGATTCTTATTAGAAGAGAAGGTAGCTGCTCTCTGCTACAGGATTCTATTCATTTAGGGTCATGGGGACTTAAAAACAGAGAAAGAGCCTGCATTTACGCTCTAAATGGGGATCTGCATTAAACACCAGCAAGTCTCTCGCCTGCATTAAAAGCTAACTTCCACTTTCTACTTTCATCCGCCTCTTTTCCCGGCTTCCTATTATTTATTTAGCCTGATTCTGCTTTGTGAATAAGTGACTCCCTAATGACCGAGTAGTAACTAGAGTTAAATTAGTCATGTAAGAGCGGCAAATTAGTAAATGGCACCCCAGTTACCAGGGAAAGGCTATATCATACGATGTGCTTAACGTGCTGTTATCATCCAGGAGCAGAGGCTGTCCTGTGCGTTCGGTGACTCTCAGCGGCTCCGCTCACAACACGGCATGGGATTTGGCTGGGATGGAAAGCCGTGGGGTCATCTAACCATGTCCTCCCATCCGTTTCTCCTTTGTGTTTCTTGGATGTTTGGTGAATGCTAGCCTAAGTCAGGGGCACAGAACACAGCTGACAGCCTCACAGGAAAGGTCAAGTCTGTGACACTGTGAAACTCCACTAACGTAAATGAGGACAATCAGCCAGCCACTTAGGAAAGGAAGGGGAACAGAGGCCTTTGCATTCTTGCTACACAAAGTAAAGGCTTTGGGCTAGCAGCATTGGCGTCCCCCAGGATCTTATCAGAAATGCAGGATCTCTAGTTCCACCGAGACTTCCTGAATCAGAATCTGCATTTTCACAAGATGCTCTGATGATTTTCATACACATTCACGTCTGAGATGCACTGGTTTACATCTCTAAATGTCAGCATCCAAAACACAGAGACCCTGTGAGCCTTAATCAATCCTATGTTGACACTGCTTGTCCCAGTGCCTGGCACACAGTAGGCACTCAAGTATCTGTGAAGTGAATTGAAAGAGAATGAAGAAAGGGAAGGGAAAAAATGCATGGCAACATAAAATAACTTTGGCAGCCACAAAAAGGGAGAGAGGGAAGAGACATCAAGTTTCAAAGGAAAAAGGAAAATCAAAGACAGCACAAAGCATCCAGGGGGCTCCACCTGGCTGGTGGACATGGGCTATGGCCCCACCTACTGGCCAGAGTGGCTAGTGTGCCATCCTTGTCCGTGACCTTCATTCCCAAGTCTCTACCTCTCCCACCAGCCTTAGGATGCTGGCCCCCTATCTTGCTCCAGCAGGCCTATTAGCCACGGTTATCTCTCCCACACAGCACTATCAGGTTACGTTAAAGCTGAAGCCTAAATGCACCACTGTAAACTCTTTACAGCGTCTTTAAAGTTCTGACCTCTGGGTTTAAGTGGATAGGAGGTCAGCGGTGATTTATAGTAATCAGTCTCCCGGGGGGTTTGTGAGCCCAGATCTGGAGCTTTCTAGCGAGAGAGGAATCAACCGGACCCTAAATGTTAAGAGAGAGAAAATAAATCGATGTGTCCAAGTAGACAAAAAACTAAATCAGCCCGAAACCCTGCTTTGTCCTCAATTCCCTTTTCATCCGATCTTGTCGGGGAGAGTGTGGCCATACACGTGAAGGTAGCAAACTCAGTGCACAAGCCTGGGCTATGTGGAGGGGAGGAGATGTCTGCTTTCCTCGATGTGACAAAATGAAAGGGACTATCAGCCCCCAAATTAGGTTACTCCAAATATCTGATTGTTTTCAATTTCTTAATTCGATTGGTATACGAAATCACAAACTGAGTGGATTTATTGTGGTAAGATGCTTTTGATATAATCATGGCTAATATTTCTTGGGATCATGCAGATACTCTGCTGAGCACTTTATATGCTCACTCAATCCTAACAACAACTCAATGAGATAGGAACTATTATTATTATTTTTTGTGTGTGAAAAAACTGAGGTACAGAGAGGTTAAGTAAGTTGCCCATGGTCAAACAGCTGGGAAATAAGTAGGAAGGAGAAAATACAAGACTCAGACCCTGGTCTGTAGGATTGCAAGTCTGTACTCTTAATCTCTCCACAATCCTGCATTTCTCTTATGTTTTTTGTTTTTGTTTCTTTTTCTTTTTCTTTTTTTTTTAATAGAGAGAGAGAGACAGACATAGAGATCAGAGATAGTTAGGAAGGGGAGACTAGAGATGGCAAATTACCCCGTGTGGCTAGGACTGACACACACTATATAGAGAGAAAAGGCTTTTTAGGCGGTTGATGGTTTTAGAGAACTATTTGCAAGGTTGAATTCACCTCTTCTGGCTACTCACAGACAATTTTTTAGACTTCAAGAGTTATTTAGCAAATGGATCTTAGTGACCCGAGGAAAGAAAATGCTGTTCTTAAGGAGGAAAAATGTATTATTTTCCTCTGGTAGGATCAGGAGCTACCACTGATTTGAGAAGAGAAATGGTCTCTAAAATCCAGCAAGACACGAAAATAAAAGAAAGTCACAGCTCTGTCTTTCTATGCCTGGCCTTTGTGCGCCTGACTGACCCACGCCAGCAATTAGTATAACTCCGTGTGAAACGTAATCACTAGTTCTTCAATGGGGTCCAGCTCACAAAGGAGGTGATTCTGCCGTCTAGTTTGACTAAACTCTCTGACTCCATTTTTGTGCCTGGGTTGAGGGATATCTCTTTGTGCAATTCAGCTTAATAATTCGGAAAAAAAAAAAACCTAGAAACTAAAAGCAGCATATGAAAATTTGCAATGCATATAATTGTATTATGATTGGAGGCTCCGAAATAAGTCATGGCATTTATTTATTCATGCACCACATACCCTGTGGTACCCTGGGAAAAGAAAGGTTTAAATTAAGATGTATTATAAGACAGAATGCAGTGTCTTCTGCACTCAGTTACAGCTCACTAGCATGAAGCTAGTGCTTATAAAACTTGCTCCTTCATACTTTGGCCTTGACTCTGGACATTTTACAAAAAAAAAAAAAAAAAAGAAGTATCCCCTAGCCTCACTCCAGTTTTGAAAAGCTCATATTATTATTATTATTATTATTATTATTATTATTATTATTATTAATTAGTCTAACATACACTTCAATTTTATTTTTAGTTCATTTCCAACCAGGAAGATCTATTAACTTGATGAGGGGAGAAACATCAAAAAGAAACTAGGAATATATGCAAATAGAAATTAAAATCCTCTTTGCTTTATTGTAATTTCCACCCTAAAAACATGTGCATAATTCATGTTGGGGGAAATGGGGGGAGCATCAGCTGTGGGGCTGGGGAACAACTTTTTAATAACGACTAATGCTGTGAAAGCAGAAGCCTTTTCCTAATGAGTCAAGAGCGTGAGAGAAACTCACAGCGGCAATGTCAGTCTGATCTTTCACCCTGACATCTTTGCGAACGGGGAGAACAAGAGAGAAGTTTGCCCTTTAAACTTTCTGAACTGACCACACATTTAATGAATTGAAATGTCAAATATTTGAAACTTCTAAGAATTCTTGCTCTTTTGCTTAATACACAAGATAGTGCTAAAAAAAAAAATTCTTTTAAACCTCCAAAACTCAATAGATAGTCACATCCATAACCTTATCTTCCTACAAGGAAAGGAAAAAAGGCAGGGAACTCTATGGGGGTGCCCAGGCTGCTGTTTTACTGCACTTCCACCTTGGCCAAGGACAGGATTTGCCTTCAGGAGGCGAGACCTTGACCTAGCCAAAGGGAAACGGCCACTGTGAGAGGGGGCCCTTCTTTTTCCTGGACACAAGTGCAAACTTTAATGAATCTTCTCCCTCCACCACTGGCCCCAGACGGCGATGGGAAATCTGAGTGCACCTGCTGCATCTCCCTTCATATCACGTTGCTGTTATGAAAAATAGTTTGCTATTTTGGAACCCCCTGGCAGCCAGAGTGAATCACCAAGGGCCCCAAGCTCGTTTATCTTGTGTCAGAAGCAAAGCCAAATGAACGCCACCTCGCCCAGCACCTGAAGAATGGGGAGAAGCGGGGAGAGGGTAAAAATAACCAAGGGCTCGGGGAAATGGTGCCGAGACAGGCGGCCTGTGGGGGTTAAGTAGGGCTTCTCGCAACCCACTCTGACTTTTTAGAGCACAGCACTTCAAGACAGGAGGCAGAGGACATTTCCCACAAAGAAGCCAACTTTCATGGGTCCAAGGTCTGGGGTGCAGGGGGTCGTTTCTGCCCGGTTTCACCCAGTCCTGGAAAGCTGGGATTCTAATCGGGGTACCAGGAATCCACACTGGCATCCTGGCCACTCCTTTCCGAGGTCTGCTTGGCTTGGACTGGAGGTATGGAGACAGGCAAGGGGCATTCCTAAGACCTGGGCAAGTCAGTCCATCCAGCCAGCGTCACGTCCCCTCCCCACCCTCCAACCGGGAAAGGCTAGGGGCGAGATTAGGAGACTGGGGCTGAACTAAAAGGTCTTCTTGGAAAAACGCAGAGGTAAAGAAATAAGAAGAGCTGGAATGGCTTTTGGCAGAGACTGAGCTGATTTTTAAGGACAGACAGGATTCAGGCTGTGAAAGGGAACAATGAAGGTCTACCAGTGTGGGGAGGGGGAAGTGAAAACAAATAGGCAGTTGTGAGAAGAAGCTTGCAATTTGCTTATCAATGTTCCCTTCAGGAGACACAATCAAATGTTTTGGTTTCAAAGCCTTAATACTCAAGTCTCCACATTGTAACTTACTTTCTGTGGCCCTAGGCAAGTTACCACCTTAATAAACTTCAGTTTTCCTCATGTTTAAAATAAAAAAGGAGGGAGACATAGTCCTGCCATATACAAGTCAGTCCCTACAGGAATCAAGTTAGAAAAGTGGATGTGTCTAGCAAGCACCTAACAGAATGAGTGTAGTCGGCGTTGTTGAGTGGAGGTAGAGTCTTGAGAAGCAGCAGTACCCTTGAGAGAAAAAGACAACACCGGGAAGGAAAGGGGAAACCACAGAGGAAGTCATGAACTACCTCTGGTCTGCCAGGAACCGGGAAAACGGGACCCACAAGTCCACTGACCTGAGAGACCTTTAGCTTCCTCTACATGGTTCTGAAATCATCCAGGAAAAAAAAAAAAAAATACAAGGAGTTTACAGGGCCCTAACACCTTGAAACAAAGTCTGAGGAAAAAATCAGAAATGATGTTGGGCTCATTAACAGCAAAATTTAGGAGTTTTCCAGATTCACGTTCAGTATTTCTGGTGTCAATCATTTACAGTAATTAAACAGTGAGATAACATTGAGATTATTTAGATTCAAAATAAATGTGGGTCTTCAGTGAATGACCTGAATCTGTTATTGTTGAAAGGTACCACAAAGCATTGAGATCTTAGGGCATGAAAACTCTCTTCTGCTTTAAGAAAAATCTAGCCCAGGTCAGCAGAAATGGAAAGTTTACCATCTGCTTGTTGGCTTCTGACATGGTTATTTCAGTTCAGTTCCAAAAGGAAAGTTGTATCCAATACAATTATTTTTAGAGTATCTCAAAATTATTTTTATTAGGGGCAAATAAAAGAAGAAAAACGTTATTCAGCAAAATGTAGTCCGTTAGTTTCAAACACTGTGTCCTATCTTTCCACAAGAGATACAATCTGGCAACAGTAACAATCCTTGGATGTGGGGACCAAGGACATGCAACAAGGCACTACAACTTTTCCAAATGCCCAAATGCCATTCCTGTAGAAATGCGATGTACAGGGCACAATGGAGACAAGAACTAGAATGCATTTCTTGAGGCAGCTCTTCAAGGCCATTCAGTTCCAGGGTGTTGCTCCAAGTCAGATGTGCTTAACAAATTGGAAATACTGTTGCAATAGGAGTAGGGCTTTTTTAAGCAAAGCCAGGTACCACATTTCAAAATGTCATGTGCATGCTCCAGCTGTTCAGATCCCAGGTAGGATCACGTGTAAGATGTTCCAAGCTCAGAAACCCTCTCTTGTGAATGACTCAATATTATGGTCTGGATGCTCAAAGAAGCTTTTTCTTTTCATTTTGAAGCCAGTTTGGCCACATTGGACTGATTTTCCCAGGGGGAAAAATGCTTTTTTTGTTAGTGTATATTTTTTATTTATCTTTTATATCAGGGAATTTTAATTGAGTTAGAGTTTTTAATATTAATTCTGTTCCATGCTTTGATTTCTTTCTTTCTATTATACAAATATTGGCTCTTCACTGCCTGTCTTTTGTAACACTTTCTCACTAATCTGTTTTGTTTTTCAATTTCTTTTTGATTTAAACATTTTTCCCTCTTTTCTATCTTCTATTTCTCTTAAGGAATTTTCTGTGGTATTTATTCACTCTTGTGTTCCTTCTCATCCAGCTTTTACTTCTAAAATAATATTATTTTCTTTTTAATTATTTTCTCAGTTTAGATAGATCTTTCTTCAAACTTCTACCGGCATATATTGGGTAGAAGTGGGAATATGGTTAGTTCTGTAGCAAAGGGTAATTAATAGGAAAGCGACATGAGGGAACTCTCTGGACGGGTGAAAATATTCTATAACTTGATCTGGGTGGTGGGTACCTGTGTGCATAAATGTAAAAAGTTTATCTAGCTGTACACTTAAGATTTATACATTTTACTGTGTGTAGATTATATATTATATAACTTCAGTAAAGAATTTAAAAAGTAATTATGATTATCCCTAGAGGTATTTCAAACCACATTCTAGTTTTCTTCAACCTAGCACAATGTCTGCAGCATAACAGGAATGCAATAAGTAACTTAAATAATGAATTATCCACTGAAGCCGTGAGTGACCTCATTGCTCACCACCATATGCCAGCATCTTTTCTAAAGTCCAGTTTTCTCCATCTCTCATTAGATAACTTGTTGATGCCCACAAAAGGCCACAGTCATTTATTTTGTTCAGTTTAATTTAGACTTTGGATTGTGTATCTCCTATGTTTTAAATACTATTTTAGGCACCATGAGGTATACAGTCATGAATAAAACTATTCTTAACCTCCAAGTTCTTACAACATAGTCCAATCTTTAAAATAGCACTTCATCTATAAATCTTAAATGGGAAGATCCTCTCCTTCTAATTCATAAGGAAAAGGTTGTAAACAATGGATTTAAGAATCATTGTTTCCAAAAGATACTGATCAATGTACAGCTGCTTGAACAAAATCAGCACAATCCTAGGCATCATTAGGAAGGAAATGCTGAGTAAGAATAAGGATTTGGGTATCAGATGTGCCAGCTGCTGGCAACAAGGAATCACAACGCTGGGAAGGAAACGTTTGCTCCAATTCTCTGACAAGGTTAGCAACCCAAAGACTAGCAGCTTTGGAAACAATAGGAGATAATATCATGGACATAGTGTTCTCGCGAGAACTATCTTTTGCAGTGGCTACAGCATCAGACACCTTCTTCCAGCGTACCTCTACCCACTGCCCAATTAACCCAGCAACACCAGAACAGAGAATAGTACACGCAGTTTTCACAAGTGCAGATTCAGAACAAATAGATAAAAAGCTGTTCTTCACTCAGGCAGGAGTCAACATAGGAAGCTTAGTGAATCAAGATGAGATATTAACTGGGATGATAACCTATAAATTAATAGTTGAAAAAAAAATCATGAAGCTCTAGGAATGGTGTTCTTACCCTTCTGGTGTCAACATTGACAACCGTGAAGCTGCTGTTAGAGCCTATTTTGAGCAGGATGTGTCTGACCCCAGATCTTGTGTCTTATGCTCATTTAATATTTGTGGGTGAAGTGAGACAGGGAATCTTATGAGAATAGAAAAGGGTGGTTTGATATTATCCTCCACCCATTAGCTCCCAGAGCCTCTTCTGAAAGGTCAGACTCGCATCTTTCACATTCTACCATTCTTCTTGAACATTGAAATATTCAGTATGGGGATGACAGATCAACAGAAAAGCATCTGTCAAAGGCAAAGGTATCTTTGGTGACTTTTTTTTCCTGGCCCAAAGGGGAAAAGTCGTTTGGGGAAATAAGCTGACAGATCAACAAGGTTCTAAATCATTTTCATGTCAGTACTGCAATTAATTTACTATCACACACCACCAAAATATTTATAGCTATTTTCCCAAAGCTTAATGCATATAGAAAGTAGTTAAATATATCACCAATGTTAATTACAATAATTTGCATTAATAGAGAGGAAGTAATTTTAGACTTCCTAGCCAAAGATCACACAGGCTGCTGACTGCCTTCTGTACTCTAGGTTCAAAGTGTGCCTTCAGCTCTCCACCAGGAGGCTGAAGTGGCTGGTATGTTTTAGAATTTATGACTGATTAATTTGGCTAGTTACCAAACTTCTAAGGAGATCATTTTCAAGGATGTGAGTTCCATGCGAGCCAGGTAGTAGAACTACTCTGCCTGGACAAGGAGAGAAGAGACCTATATTCTTCTCATCTTGATTTCTCCACTTTCTAATCCTGATGAGCCTGCACAACACACTTGACTCCCATGAGCCTTCATCCATAAGATGCGGTTAATAAGAATCCTTTTAGCTCCTCCTGGACTCCTTTGATGTCACTTCGGACTCTACGCAGCCCTTTGATTCCAACACACTGAGCCTCAAAAAACAGGGCCAGCCATCTTGAGAACGTGGCTGCGAGGGAGGCTGGGTGAGCTCAGTACAAATTGTCGCCTTCACTGTGAAAGCATTTCAAAGCCACCTTCCTGTACAGAGACAGTATTCTGGGCTGGAAGGAATAGTTTTTTTCCTAATTGAAACAATGGAGTTAATTAGTGAGAAAAACATACAATTCCCCAAATTAGGTTCTGGCCAGGACATTTTGATTCAGGATTGCCAAGAAATTCCTACTGGTCACAGAAAAGCCACTTCTGCACTAGCAAAGCAAAATGTACCTTGGCTATAGCTCCACAGAGTAGTGACAAGGCAGGTATTTTCTCAAAACATCTGGCCACACGTTGGAGTGTTTAAAAAAAATAATAACCAAAAAAAATTTTTTTTCATACATACATCCTTCACTTTATCACAGAAATAATCTTTGCTCAAATAGAAAATCACCCCAAAATAGTTGTTTAGCTATATAAGTTATCATTATATCGCATTAAGGCTTTGGCAAACTCTCACCAATAACTCCTCTTGGAAAACAAAAATACTATCTCACTGGCCTTGGTTTACAGAAGTATCTCATTTTAAAGTGATGAGGACAGAGAAGGGTATGATTTTTAACAGCTGTCCAGTGATAGCCACAGCACTTACGCAGGAGTTAATGGGTAGATTATGGTGACTTAATAATTAACACTTCATAGTCTTATGGTTAAGTGTGGGCACAGAAAGACATAAGAGAGAAGGATTCACTTCAGGAACTAACTGACCATCTGGTTACAGAGACAGTGTAAATAAATGAGGAATATCATGCAACAATATATAATAAGTACTAATTCATGATATGTGGATTCTGAGTCAAATATTCCCTGACCTTTTTTAACACGGAAGCATCTTTTTATTTTCCTCAAGTCTTGAAATTAATTGTAGGGAGAGGTGGAAGAAAGAACGAGAACCGTATCTCTGACAATCAAATTATGTAATGCTTTGAGCACAATCAGGATTTTGGAAAATCCTGCCAGGGGAGCTTATAAAACAGAATAAGGGAGGATGGAAAAGACCGGAAGACGGGAGTGATTGGAGGAAGAATCGCATGCAGCCTGCCTACCTCATGACTTGTCCAAGTCTTATTCGTGGGGCCAGAGGACCAGGAGAGAAGTCCTGCTGTCAGAGACGATATGAGGCAGGGAGAGATTGTCTGGCAGGCTTGTGGGCTGTGAAACTAGAGGGAGAGATTGAGAAAAGAAACCAAGAACCAAAGCCAGAGAAGTGAGGCCAAGTGAGGCTCAGCTTCAAGGGATGGGGTCATGAGGCAAGGAGCCGGCGAGATCAGAACAGGAGGTGCTAAAGGCCAGGTGGGTGAGGCGACTGAGTTCAAAACTGAGATCCCCAACAATGTCAGGGCACAAGGAGGCCGAGGGCCCGCTTTGCAGCCTCTGTGCACATGTAACCTTTCCAAGAATAGAGGAGCATTGAACAACCAGCAGTAGACAGTCTGCAAAGAGCAGAGGCAGAATAAAACATTTTAAAAATAAAATCAACCGCTATTGCAACCAGGTTTATCTAATAGGACGTTTTGGAATAAAAACCTTCTCACTAGTCGGCCAACCCTTTTCCAGCCCTTTTTAAGACGTTTTCATCGCCATCTAGATTGACATCATTTTCATCATATCTATTTCCCAACCTTCCCTCCACAAGAACCTGAATACACGGAAAACTGTATGAACTGTATTCCCATAAAATTGTTTAGGTTAAAGGACATCCAAATACAACACAACAATCGAGCCAGATTGAGTCAGAGGTGACCCAACACAGCTTTTGTCCTATGAGGTGACTCATCCTTGACCTCACCACTGGCTCATTGTTTTGCCATTTTCACGTAGAATTATTCCATTTTATTTGTGCACGTTCTGCGTCTTCAAGTGATTCAACTCGGAACCAGTTTCTGGCTCCCCAGTTAAGGCCATCAGGGGATAGACGATGTAACCTACGTCTCCTGGTTAACCCCATTCTACCTTCAGTTTATACCTGAAAATCAGGCTCTGATGTAAGGCTAAGCACAGTGGCCAAGGACAGAATCCAGAGAACAGACTGGGAGGGTTCCAGCTCATCACACCCAGCTTGGAGCTGTATGTCTTTTGAAACGGATTTTACAGAACTTCTAGCACTTGCACACAAAGCATCAAATACGTCAAAAATGATTGAATTTGACAGATTCAGTGCCAGTTATTAAGGTTAATGCTGAACATAACTTCCTCATAAAGTAAAATCACATTTGTTTCATTTTCTTAATGTCTAGGCTCTTCAATTTAACATATGTTGAACATCGACTACACATCAGGCTCTCTAGGCACCAGGAGTGTAAATATGAATAAATGTGATAAGACACTGTTCCCCATCCTCAAAGCACTCACAGTCTAATAGAGGGAGACGGAGCCACAAACCAATGAGGAAAATACGATGTACACTTATTATTATTATTATTGTGGAATAAGTAAACAAATGCATATATACGTGTGTGTATAACTGAACCAAACTTAGGTCTGCTTCGCCGTGCAGTGAAGTCAATCTACTGACACCTGGTTGTGGTGAAGGAAAGTGCAGCATTTATTGCAGGGTGACAAGGAGTCCAGTTAGCTAGCGCTTAAAAGACTCAAACTCCCCAAGGCTTTCAGTGAACGGTTTTTAAAGACAGGGTGAGGGAGGAGGGTTGTGGGATGTGTGATCGGCTCATGGATTGGTTGGTGGTGAAGTCATCGGGAGTCAACATCATCTACCTTCTGGTTCCAAACAGTCTGGGGTCTGTGAGCTTGTGAGTGGCACATGGTTAACTTCTTTCACCTGGTGGGGGTTTCGGTCTCTGCAAAATAGCTCGAAGGATATGGCTCAGAATATTATCCATAGCCCTCAAGGAGGGGCTAAAGGCCCTTGACTTTATTTAGCGGCTAAGCTATTACTATTCTGTCTTGCTTGACTGCCTTCCTTTCTTTCTGCATTTTCTCACTTCTTTAATTAAATGTACTCTTTGGAACTTGAGGAAGCCTAGGAGACTATGGTTCTTCCTGCAGACAAGAAGCAAGCAGAGGACATGGTGGGGGTGAGGGGGTCTGTTCCAGGAAGGCCCCACAGGGTCCTGCTCCATTACATATGTATATAGTATACACATATATATATACACACACACACATATATTACATATACATATAAATACATTATGCATGAAAGAAAGGAAAGAAAAGTACAGGGAAGGAAAAAAATATCTGTTCTTCTATTGTTAAATTATTTCATCATCTGATCTATCAAACTTTATCATTTCTATTTATTCAATGGGCCTAAAAATCTCTACATACTACCTTACTCTATACACTGCACTTTCTGGTAAGTTATCCTATTCCAAGATCACAGCAGCCTTCTGGGTTAGGAAGTGAGAAGATTATACCCATTTTACAGATGAGACTACAGTTAGGGGACAGAGGTGACCTGGAGTTTGGGAATCGAAGCAAATCAAGATTGAAATGGGGCTGATTCTGCCTAGTCCTGCCGCCCTCTGAGTTTCCCTTGGAAAGAAGGGGAAGGAGAAAAACAAAATCCTGTGAGTGCCAACTCTGTGAGCAGTGAGAACAGACCCCTCTCCCTCGGCCACCACGGAACATCAAACCAGGCCTTAGCCAGCCTGGCTTCTGTTAAATGCTTCCAGCTGCCCTGGGTTTTAAATTATTTAAATAATTAACAGGCTCTATAGATGTAATACTGTGAGGCCTTGTGATCTGGGAAGACAGCTACACCTTTGGAGATCTTTAGCAAATAAACTGAAAGCTGGGCTGTGTGAATTTTCTCTCTGCCGTAATTAGCAGCAGATGGACGACTTTTCTGGAGCCACCTGTCAGCAGGAAGACTCTCCTTACAGTTTCGAGTTTCTAGAAGGAGAAGGATTAAAATAGACCAGCGCTTTTTGCTTCAAGTACACTTAAGGGTCCCAGATGTAATCGGATCTGCCAGAGACTGACAGGATTCAAGAGGCAGCCGCTCCTCGTGGCGCTGGCTCACCTGTGAGGCATGAGGCAGGAAGAAGGCAGAACATTATTTCTCAGCAAGTTTGGGCAGCTGATCATTTCCGAAAACTTGGAGAGCGAAGCGGGAGCCAGCCTGTGCTGAAATGTTCCATTTTACTAAGCTTTTTATCCAATTTGAAAATACAAATAGAGCTCTCAGGGTGTAATTAGCGGCAATGACTCTTAATACCTGCTTTCCAAATTTGACCTTAATGGACATTCATTAAAATGGGCTCTGACTTCATAGCTGCGTTAGCAGAAAATGGAAAAGTCCATCTATCACTGTCAGCTCCCATTTTCTGCGTAATCATTCCTGGAAGAAAGAGGCCTGCAAGTGTGCACAGGGGTGGTGGACGGAGCCGAAGAGGAATTTCAAAGAGGGTATGCCAAGATCTGGTGCGTAAGTTTCCCAAAAGATCACTGGTGCCTTGAGAGAGGCCTGGCCCAGAATACTGGCCAGAAATCAGGGACCTGGGTGCTAGATTCAGCTCCATCTTGGCCTTGCTGTGTGCGCTGAGGGGAGTCACTGCATAAGTCTGTGCTTTTATCACATCAATTAAAAAAACGGTAATGATGCCACACCTGCTGCATAAGGGTTTGTGAGGATCAACCATAATAATGTATGTTACAGCACATACATTGCTGTGTAATGGCCAAGACTGGGTTTCTCAGGAATGACAGTATCAGTGGCAGTGGTGGCAGGGGCAGAGTAGGGGAGTAAAACAATCGTAGGTTTTGTTAAGTCTGCTCAGTGGGGATGCACTGATCCTCTCTCGCAGAATAAATCTGGGGTGGTTTCCTTGTACCAGACTGCAGTGACTAGAGCATTTGTCCAAGATGGATGAGGGGTAAGGATCCTGGCTGAACGCTTCAGGAGGCTGATGGGGAGGTGTGCCCTTCTCGAGAGCATGGGTGAGAGGAAATGCCAGACCTGGGCACGAACACAAGTAGCACCTTAGTGACTGAAGGAAGGAGAAGAGCCAGGGCCAGGAGTCAGAAGGTGCGGGACCCTGCCTGGCGCTGACAGTAACACTGTCATTTTCCCAAAGTAAGAATTCCTGATTTCCGGATGTCAACTGAAATCAACAGCAGATGCTTTGTGGGACAGGGACAGGGCTAAGGGCAGTAGGAAAATTGAGGAAGTTGAGGACTAACTCATTTTTACTTTAAATCGGTCCCAGAAGAGCATACTTGAGGCAGATACTGCTAAGAAACTTCATCGCGGTTCACGTCTTCTGCTCTTAGACTTCCTGACTCTTTGTGTCAATAAAGAATTAAGATCCACAAGAACAAAAGATTCCCCTCGGAGCTCGAAAGAGGTAAGTGTTGGATAAATGAAAGGAAAAACAACTCTGCACAGTGGGTGGTCAAATGAAGGAGCTAAAATACTGAAGAGTAGGTCCAGGATCTAAATTCACCTAAAAATCTCCTGGGTGGATTTTTCATCCAATTTAATTTGGATAATTGGAGAGCCCATCTGTTTTAAGTCACGCTGCCTGAATCTTATCTGATATGAGATTTGTTTGAAGCTTCTGACCCTCTCTCCAGCCTCTCCAAACTCAGTGTCAGCCTCCACTCACTGAGCACTTGGTATTAGGCCCTGCACCTAATGTTTTCATGAGCTTCACTGACTTTAATCTTCTTAACAAAACCATAAGGAAAGTGTTTATGTCTCCAGTATTACACAGGAGGGAACTGGGGCTCATACAAGCTAAGCAACTTAACCAGAACCCAAAGTCAGGATTTAGACCTAGCTACCCTGGATTGCAATCCAATTCTTTTTCCATCACTGCTCAGGTGATTCCAGCAAAACCTAGTTCTTCCTTCTAAATGGCCAATTTTGACAGCAAAGCCATTTCTCATATTTGCTGCCATGCAGTGGTTTTCGTTAGTTGCTTGGTCATTATACATATTTTAATGTAGCATTCTATCACTTAAAGGCAATATTATTTTGTAAATATTTTTGATCCTGATGCTCTACCAATCACTGTTGTGTCCCCCAGGGCTTAGCATTAAAAATTACACGTATAGATGTTTGATGAATGAATGAATGATGGGAAGAAATTGAAACTACAATGTTGCCCTGGCACCTGGAGTGTCACCCTGGTGTAAGGCTGAGAAGAACCAGGACTCGGGTACATTCTGGGAGCTGGCCACCTGCAAGGCCCTCAGAGGGTGTGTGACAGCTGTGCTATGGGCCTTTGGCTCTTCTGAGCCAGGTCAGAGAGAAACAGAAACCATCACATTCCCAGGGCACAGGTGAACCCATGCAAAGCCCCTGGTTTGCCTCATGTCAGTTCTCGGGAACATTCCTTCCCAACTCCTCATGAAGAGATGTGTGTTCTTACGCGACAAGCATTTTTCTCCCTTGTGTAAAAACAGTTGAACATTACCTACTATGCTCCTTTCAGCCTAATGACAACTTCAGTTTACAAAAGAGAAATGCCAAGCCCCGGCTCAGACAGCTTTGTGTCATGGCAGCATCTAAGTGATGTCCCTTAATTGATTACATTTGTTGTCATGGAAGAAAAGAGAGGAGTAGCGTTTACTGAAGGCCCACCATGGGGCATGAAATTCACATGCCTTTTCTCACTTAATTCTGGGAGGGAGACACTATTGTTTATCTTCATTTTAAAGATGAGAAAACTGGGACCTGGAAAAGCTATCTAGCTTGACCATGATCACTCATCAGTTGAGTGGTGGATGTGGGATCCAAACCTAGATGGGACCCACCAGGAGAAGCCTCTTCCAAATTTCAAGATGCCTCTGCGGCTCAGACGCCAAGAGAGAACCCAGATGTGTTGAGAAGGGATTAGGGAAGGTTGAACCGAGGAAGAATAAGAGGAGTGTCAGGTTCCCATAGGTCACGGAAGCGCTGGGTTCAGAGCCAGGAGCTGGGCAGAATCATCCGGATTCTGTGCGAACAACGGTGTCACTTTGGAAATGGCTGCACCACCCCTGGCCTTAGCGACTTCCCTGTGAGGGATGGGGCAGGGGTGGCAGTGTTCCGAGCCTTTCTGCTTCCCTCCCACACCCCGTGACTGGGGAGAATGCCCCCATTTTCAAGACGGGGAAGTAGATGAGGAACATCAGCGTTCACGATGCTTATCGCCAAGTTGGATGTGTTCCTCAAGAAGCCTGAAGGCTTCTTCTCATCTGGCCTGCCCCTACACCATTTGCCACCTCTGACCCTAAAACAGACAGCCCTGACTGAAGGTCCAGCTTCAGCTCCACCCCTAGAGGAGGGACAGGGTAACATCAAATGACAAAAGGACTGAAGAAAGGGGAGAGCCGTAGCCCAGGCTGTTCCAATAAATGGAGGGGAGTAAAGGCACGAAAAACTGAAGCCAGGCGGACGGCTTCCATGTCCCCACTGGAGGTGTGGGTGCTTATGATGGCTTCAGAGACTCAGGTAGCACCTACAGTGAGACGTTGGTTACCTTAGGATAAGAAGTCTGCTCTCTGAACGCTCCCGTGACCCACTGCTTCATTACTCCTTCCCTTGTCTTCCACCACAAGCCCAACTCATCTTACCCGCGGTAAGGAAAAGGGGGTAGTTTGTCCCCACTTGGAAGATGTCACCTCTGAGCTCTCCGGCTCCCTGCTCCTTGGAAAGTCATGGGCAAAACTTTAACCACCTCGTCCAGACTTTGAAATGACATGGCATTGTATCTGCTGCTACAGTTTTGGCCAACTCAGATCTCTGCATTGATAGTTTTCCTCTCAGCTTACAGAAAAAAAAAGATAAGGTCTTGAAAAGCTGGCTGGCTACTTTCCTCCAAATCACATCTGAAGGAAATTGAGATGAGGCGTTACCTTGTCACTGGCCTTCCGCCAAGAGAAACTGACTGAGGAAGCAAATCAGACATCTCTCTCAGAAGAGGCTGTGTTCCAGGGGACACTCTCTGCCTGCCGGAGCCCAGGGCTTCTCATTCAGGGCAGCATCCTCCGTAGAGACGCTTTCCCTGGACTTCCTGGAGCTTCAGGGGATTGTCCTGCCCTGTGACTGGCTCTCCCTTCCAGCACTCCAAGGGTGTCCTCTGCTGAGCAGCAAGAGCTGATTATTTATCCATAAAACATGAGATTTGTGGAGAGGGTGGTGGAGAGGCAGGATAGGGGAGGAAGGGAACGCTGGTGAAAGGGAGCATAAATAGTTAATTTGATGATGATTTAGAATGACTCTGGTTGCTGTTTGAGATAAAAAAAAGCTGCAGTGAGTTCAGAAAATACTAAAATAGGGCCTCATACAGGCATTTCATTTAGATTTAATAAGACTGATTATTAAGAGCATATTTCATGACGATTAAGAATTCTGACGGTCTCCCATCCACCAACTTTAATGTGCGCCACAAAAATTAAAATATTTATACAACTAAAGTGCTAATAAGTTCATTTTGAGAAATTCTCTTTTGAGAACCTGCATCGGCTTTAACTTTTTACAGGAGAGGTAGAAAGACTCTATGAGATGGTAAGATCTAGAAACCAGAGGGGAACTTGGGAGAAGCTGCAATGAGAGTCCGCTGCCTCAACCTGAGTTATCAAAAAAGAGAGCCAAGCCCCCACCTTCCCCCTCGGGTTGAACACAGACACACCAGCACACAGAGGGACACATCCTTGTGCATGTCAGCTGCCACCTCACGTCCTCAGCTGTCTCTAGCTCCTCGGGGATGGGTGCACTGTTACCCATCCCCCCTCCTCCAGCCCCTTCTCTTGCCTCCAAGCTGCTCTTGAGCAGACCTGAGTTTGAAACAAGAAGAACTGAAACAGCTTATGGAAACGCCTAGAAGAGATGGTCTCGGCTGCCCAGTCATCAGGCTACTTCCTTACAAGGAGCCTGTCTCGCTGCCCCGACAATCCCACATACAAGGCGCAAGCCATGAGGTCCGTGACAGCTCCTGCACACAGCCCTTGACATCTCTGCGGTGAGCCCGGTCTACTAGACTGGCCTCTGCTTCAGTCCCCACCCAGGGGTCCAGATGGCTTCTTTGATTAATTCCCAGCTTTGAGGCTCTACCCTGAACCCCAGATCCTTGACTGAGGCCCTAAGTTTTGATGCCTCCCCTCTCCCAGGGCCTGACTCTGTGTCCCGTTGGCCCTGCCAGATATGGGCAGGGACTACGAGGAGAGACACTGAACTTACAGAGCCCACGATGTGAATACCAGCCCCTCCCCTCATGGGCTATGAAATGAAGAAAAGTTCCTGAACCTCTCTGAGTCTCAAATTCTCCTTTGAAAAATAGTGCCCACTTCAGAGGGCTGTTGCGAGAATTAAACAAGACAATGCCAGTAAAAATGTGCAGCCCAGAGCCTCCTGAAACACAAGAAGCACTCGACAAATGGTACCTATTAATATTATTAATGATATTATTTATCAATGACAATGATTAATTCCAACACCTAGCCTGTCTTCCTGAGTGTTCACTGTCTGCCCCTTGCTGAGAAAATTTTGGACTTGAAACCACGTCTCTGATCACCATCCAACCCCATCCTAGTTTTCTGCCGGTTTTCACCATTGTGGTGTCACCTGGGTCTCAGCATGCTTTGTATCCAGGGCTCTTTTCCATTGGTAATTCCTGTCCTCAGTCTGCAAACTCTGGGCCTCAGCATTGGCTCAGACACCTTGACTTCCCTGTAGGGCCTCACAGAGTAAAACCTCAGTACACATTCGTTGGCTGTTGAAGGCAGGTGTCTGATGTGGCTTTCGTCCCAGAGTCCTGGCCCCTGATGTGCCAACAGTGCATCTCTCCTGCTGAATGCTCCCCTCCTTCTCTGCATCTGCCTCCTGCTCCGTTTCTACTGCACAGGGTTCTTCCCTACATCCCTTCTGCCTGCATCTGTTCCTCTGCACATCGAATGCTCTCCTCAGGTCTGGCGGAGCCCAGCTGGTGGCATCCAGGTCTGCAGCAGGTTGAATGGAGGTCCCCAAAATGACATGCCTTAACCCCCAGCACCTGGAAATGTGATCTTGCTTGGAAAAAGGTCTTCACTGATGTAATTTAGTTAAGGATCTTGAGATGAGACCATCCTAGACTGAGGCCCTAAATCCAGGAAGAGAAAGACAGCGGGAGATTTGCGACTTCAACATACAGGGAAGAAGGCCACGAGGAGACAGAGGCAGGGGTTGGAGACCTGCAGTCCTAAACCAAAGAACACTGGGGACACCAGAAGCTGGAGGACGCAAGGAAGGATCCTTCCCTAGAAACTTCAGAGGGACCGTGGCCCTGCTTCACCTTGATTCAGGCTTCCGGACAACACAACTGTGTGGGAATAAATTCCCATTATTTTAAGCCACGTAGTTTGTCGTAATGTGTTACAGCAGCCCCAGGAAACTAATGAAGGAGCTAGAGAAATGCTGGCCAAAAGTCATAAGCTGGTTCCAGGACGCTGTGAAGCACGCAGTCTCCCAGCTCACAAAGGCATCTGGAGGAAAGCCGAGGGGAGCAGGTGAGCTGGGCCAGAGGGCAGGGAACCCTGCTAGTGACCTTGACGCTGGGGAGTCAAGTCTAGCAGTGCCCCGTCTGTGCACCACAAAACGAGGGCCCCTTATGGTCAACACGGAGCATAACTTTTAAATATTTAGACTTATGGTATGTGGGCCTCCGTTTGTGCTCCAGCTCCAGCCCCCATGGACGTCACGGGGGGCTGGTTGTGGAGACAGTAGCAAACTCAGGCTCGGCATCCCATTCGCCAGGCTTCTTCTCCCTGCTCAGCCACTTGGTAGTTGTGCGAGTTTGGGTGAGTGATTTCACCTCTCGGAACTGTGGTTTCCTTGTCTGTAAAATGGGACAATTCATATCTTCCTTGCAGGTTAAAGGTTAGAAATAGCAAAGAACCAACTCCTCCACTGGTGCCTACGGGCACAGAATAAGAAATGGGTTTTATTATATGATTCATATTTTCAGGGGTGGAAAGTCCAATAGATTCCTGCAATCCTTTTCTTGCTCCAAGGGAAAACTAGAGAGGATGGTAATTGAAAAAGTATTAATTCTGTATTAAACACTTAGGGAAAAGGCCTTTGTGGATTTCACCCACGGCCATTATCAAGAACCAGAGAATCATGGAATGTTTAGAGAAGGCTCTTTAGTAACTTTCTAATTCAAGCCTTTTAGTGTGTAGGTGGGGAAACTGAGGCTCAGGGGAAGAGAAGCTGCCCCAGTCATTCAGGTGTCTTCCTAATTCAGCTGGTGTTAGCAATGGGGCTTCCTGATCCCCTGTCCTAACCTCATTTCATTTCATCAGATTGTGGTGGTGCCACAGCTACTGGGTACCACTCTCTCTTCTGAGGTTGGAGGGGGGGCCTCTGTCTGACTAGTTAAGGCCACATTAACACAAAAACACAGCTATGTGAACCAACGTCCAAAAATCCATTTAAGACTTGCTTCATATCCCAGTGAAAACGAAAGATTAAAATTTCCTTGGAAACGTACCTACCATACATTCATCAGAGACGGAAAACTGTTGTTCCCTTATAATTTATATCAACTACTGTGGGTGAATTAGCTGGGTTTCATCTTTTTAAATGTGAGCCCAAATGACCCGTATCTGTGTAGGCATGTGACTATAAGGTTAGAACAACATTTGAAAGGATCCTTAAAAAAGTGTTTTTGCCACAGTTAAAGTGTGATCAAAACATATCATTTCAGAGTCACAATATTTATCATTTTAATATTAATAAAATCATTTTGCATAAAGCACCATACAAGGAATAATTCTATTAGGACTACAAAGATTCCCACGCTGGAAAAAAGGGTAAAATATTCAGAATATGTCAAAGAGAGAGAACCAGCAGCATCACTAACACAGAATCCAATTTCTTCTCTTTGCAGATATTTAAGGCAACCATGCCTTCCCAAAGATAGGGACAGAAATCGACAAGGAATAGGAGCAATTTATTTACAAGCCATCAATCCTGCAAGTCAGTAAATGAAACTTACCCAGAAAGGAACAGCGTTTTATGGCTTACGACCTATAAATTAAGTTTAGCGAAATCCTTCCAGGATGCTTAGAACAAAACACTCTGAATTAGGAGCTGGTCAAGGGGAACGCTTTCGTGGCCTTTCCCACAGCCTGATATGACATGCCTAAGCAGTATCTTTATATGCAGGACAAAATGGAAATAAATGGAAACACTGGACCAAGGAGCTGTGCAGGTGAGAAAACCGAAGCATCCGTCTCAGTGGGAACGGGGCTTTTTTGCAAGAGCTTCTCAGGCTACGTGGAAGCTCGGTTGTGTGGCGAGGTGGCTGTACCCAGAGATTTTAGACTCAGACTGCCCCGGGGAGAGTCACAAATGTAACACTTAGAAGCTATGTGAGCATAGTAAATTATTTCAGCTCTCTGCTTCAGTTTTCTCTTCTGTGCAGTAGGAATAAGACAAGTCCCTACCTCGTAGGTTTGAGAATTAACTGAGAGAAAACCTGTGAAGAGTTTAGAATAGTGCTCAATGCATGTTAGTCATTATGAAGATGACTGTTTGGACCTCACCCCATTTTCTCCGGAGGCCAGATAGGGGGCAGGTCAGGTAACCTGACTTGGGACCCGGCACTGTCATCTAAACAGTGAAATCTCTCTGTTTCTAGTTTTTCATCTGTAAAATTGGAATGATGCAAAAGTCATGGCACTTGGAGACAGACCTAAATTCAAATTTTAGCCCGGCCACTTACGAGCTGCATGTCTTCACAGCATCTATAAAACAAGTGTAATACAGCTTTATTTGCAGAGTTGTCATTAGGATGAGTAATATACTGTAGGTGGGATGTCCCGTATATATCAGATCCTCAATAAAAGCTATTTCCCATCCTCATTCCTTCCCTTCTTTAGACATCTCAAAGGGAAGGATCTTCCTCAACAATCAAATAATGCACATAATTTTTAAAAGCAGTATTGCATATACAAATACAATCTCAAAAATCTCAAAACAATACTTAGACATTTCCTTGTCTGCACATCTTTGTCATCAGAACATGTCGTAGGAAGAAACATGATTTTCATGGCTTATTTCTAACCTTTATTCCAATCTACAATTTATGCTTAACAAATGGGTCCTCCCATTCCCTTCCCAGAATTGACACTTTATCCTGCAGTGACTCAAGCATTTGGTATCTTCTAGGCGTGTTCTCCATGCTAAACTATTGCCAAACCCATGAAGACATTTAACATTTCTCCACAAGGTGGGAGCTTAAAAGTTCAAAACTGTTTCAGTGGACAAGAAGTCTCAAAATGTGGCTATCACATAAAAGAGATTTTCCAAATGCTTAATAAAGTTTATCTCCTATTCCCTTGCTTAGAAAACTCCCTTGGTGCAGCCAAAAATGGTGGCAGAGCAGGGGAGAACTTCTGGATCTTAGCACCTCCAGTGGACTAGGCTGGCGCAATTCTTTGGTTCAGCAGGAATCAGGGTGACCAACCCCAGTGTAAAGCGATGACCAAAGACAATCCATGCCAAAAATGAAATCTAGTGATAGTTTCTACCCGCAACAATAGAATTATTCTGATTAGCCACTCAGTAAAGCCTGAGTGCCCTGGCACAGCATCTCCGCTCTCCATGGCTTGGCTTCACTTAACTTTTCCAATCATTCCTCCAAAACCACGAAGCTTCTTTCATAACTACAGCTCACCACTCCTAAGGCACTGTGTAAACCTCTACTCTTCCTTTTTTTTTTTTTTTTAATCTTCGCTATTCCCATAAAGGCCTTTCCTCACCTCCAACTCATTCTTCAAAAGTCAGCTCCAAAGCTACCGCTGTGTGAAATATTCCCTAATCTTCCCCGTCAAAATGGCTTGTCACGTTCCTGCTTGTAACATCTTAACGACTTGATATTGAACTTAGATAAAGGCCACAACCCGACCTAAAATACAAAGCTCCTGATGGTCTGGTCCAGCCTCATTTTACACAGTGCACTTCACTCTCTGAATTCCAGCCTCACCGAACTTTCTTTTATTTACTAATAGGCACCAGATTACTCCCTGCCACTGGGCCTTTGTACATGCTGTTCCTGGTGTCTGGGTTCCCTTCCTGTCCTTAGCCTTTCACCTAGTTAACTCCTATATTTTAAAATCAAGTGTTATTTCCTTAGAGAAGCCTTCAGAGATGAGGTCAAATGTGCCCTGCAGTTATCTCTTATGGCACCACGTTTCCCATTCTATAGCTCATATCTCAGTTGTAATTTTACATTTGGGCACAGGTGTATGATATTTGACTAGTCTGCCTCTGCTCTAGCCACGAGGCCTGTCCGTGTTTGCTTGCCAATAGATCCCCAGAACCCAGTCCAGTGCCAGACACATGACAGGCACGCCTCAGTATTTGTTAGAGAGCAAACCAAGAGACCTAAGAACACCAGGGCGGGCTCACTCTCGCAGAGCATTAGTGTCAGAGTACAGCTCTGATGATAAAGGGCCCACGATTCTACATCACTTCTTTCTTACTGTGTATATTATAACGGGTTGTTCATTTTTCTGAGTCCACTGGACAGGAAGCTCCTGAAAGGCAGGCACTGTCTGCCACCCTTTGTTATCTTCTATCACCACCCAACACCTAGGTTTTAGCACAGAGTGTGGCACCAACAGGTGTCCAGTAAGTGTCCGCTGAAATGCAAGGAGCCTGAGTTGCCCGATATTCACATTGCTCACTCAATTTGTGTAATTGGGAAAGTCACATCAGCCACCCCTGGGTAATCCAGGATTTACAGTGGCATCCACAGCAGGTTTCAAGGACTTTGCACGCCAAAGAGGGAAGGAGGAATCACAGAGAAGCTACAGCTCCCTAGAGCTGGAAGGCCAAGCAAAATCAAAGTCGTGCTGATGAAGCAGAGCAGCCAGTGCCTCAGACCAGTCACAGAAGCCCAGGAGGTTCACAGGAGCTCCTGAGCCCCTGTCCAATGATCAATTGTAGCGTGAACTCTGCTGGCTGGGGAATTTATTCTGAGTGTGATTTATACAACTCACAGAGACCAAAACCCACTTTGTGGCTTAAAACTTTTTTCCCTATAAAAATGCACATATGCCTCTGCACACAAAATTCTGTTTCTAATTTCTGGGAACTTCTGGACCTTTAAAGCATAGCCATTGGCCTGCACCATCGTCCTAATGGTCTATGGGGTACAAGTCAGGAATTCTTGATGAACTGTTTAAAGAAAACAAAAACCCAAGATATTAAAAGTTATTCGAATATGAAGGACTTAATTTTTATGTGGACGTGAAAAGGAGTCGAGTTTCCAAAGCAAACCTCCCAAGCCACACATACAGATCCCTTGGAGAGCATGTGGTCCCACAACCCCTCCTTGGAATGGGTTTCAGTCCCACCCTTTCTGCCCCTAGACCGCGAGCCCACCCAAACCCTCCTGCTGCATCTTTGGCAACTTTCTAATTCATGGCTTTATTCTGTAGATGGAGGGACTGAGCCAAACCCTAAGCCTCTCCTCTCTCATTCATTCTACATTTTGCTGCAAGGTTCTTTAATATTTTCTTAAAAGCATGCTTTAATTCAAAAGCATCCTCCATTATTTAACTGTCACAGACTCCTGACATTTCATTCCAAATGTGCTGGTCCTAATCCATCCTGCAGAGCCACAAACAGGGCAAGGAAGCTTCTGAACCAGTCAGTGTCCGTGCGATTATTCTCCATTACCAAGTGTACTAGCTGAGTGCATTCTGCACCTAAACAAAGCCCCTTCTTTCTTTCATAAACACCTTACAGGTATGCCAAGTGCTTTCCTACCCAGCACCTCTTAACTCTCACGACAATCCTGAGCAGGCTCATTTGTCAGTATCTTCATTTTCCTGTTGAGGAAACCAAGGCTAAGTAACTTATGCCAGGAGACACAGGTGGAATGGGAGGATTTTGAACTTGAACTCAGGCAAGGCCTTCTGACTCTACCCCAACTCTTAAAGATATGAAAGGTTGTTAGATGAGAAAGGGGTGCTGTGTTCAAATATGCTGAGGAGAAGCTGGTGACTTTAATACAGAACTTCTCAGAGACTTCATTAGCCAGTGGCTGCCCTGAGCCACTGTAAAGCCTGTTGGCCACAGAGCCCTTTGGGGAGCATCTCAGGGAACCAGTGGTCCTCAGAACCCACTGCAGGGACTACTTCTCTCCGCCAAGCCTCCCCATTCTGGCAGCTGTGCCCCCCTCAAAATATCCTGCCTTTTGGGGAGATTTTCTTTCCTCAGTGGTTGGAACCAGGCCTGGGAGGCCACCTGCGGGAAAAGCAATGTCTTCTTGGAGGGCCAAACTAGACCAGGATGCACCTGGGGCGGGGCTGGGGAGTCTAGGGCTGGGGTGCTCCGAGGTCCTGAGGTCTCTGCATGGTCTCACCCAGCTCCCCCCCAGGGGGGCGGGGGCAGGCATTTGCAGCTGAGGAGCCAAAGCCAAGGACATTTGCGAGGAATGTGATTTCCCTGGGAGCTTAGAAGACAGAACAGGGCACCGAAGATACACCCTCCAGATCTCACTGGGAAGGTGTCTACTTCACTTAGGTTGTCACAACAAACGGTATTAGGTGCTGACTAGAGATACAAAGACCACAGAAACTGCCACTCCTCAGCAAGAAACATGCTGGCCATTCAATGAAGACAATAAAGTGCTTTTTACAGAAAGCAGAGGCACCAACAGGACACCAATACCGATGAGATTTTTAAAAACAAACAAAAAAGCTGTTTTCTCTTAGGCTCACCCACGCTGACAAAAATAAAGATTTAACAGAGACCTACGTGTCCTGAGCCAAAGGTAGGGCACATTGTCTGACTAGGGATGTACGCCTTTTTTTTTTCCCCTGGTTGCCTGAGGCAACCTAGAAGATGGTGCTTATGTGCCAAAATAGTGGCATTTTCAGTATTCAGTTTTTGGGAGGACAAAGAGACATAATATTTAAAATTAGGGCTGCCCCAGAAAACCTGGGCCACGTGATCATCTTCATTAAGCCAAATCACTTCAAATCAGGTGGGTATACACCTGGATTGCTCAATGAACTAGTTGATTAAATCTCACTGACTGTCGAGTTGTGAATGTGGGTGTGGAGGCAGGGTGCAGGGACCACAGCCAGGGATGAATTTACCGACCAGGTCGGGCAGAGGCAGGCAAAGCAGTGCTGGGAGGGAGCCATCGCCAGGGGCCCAGAGCTGAGCTTGAAGGCCAGTGGTCAAGGCAGACAGACCCAGCAGCCCAGGCCCAGGGGAGCAGTGAAGGGTCAAGAAGCGGAGGGGGAGACAGCTGGGGCCTAGTAACACCCGAGTGCCAGCAGTCACGGTAGGGGGAGGGCTGCAATCAGGCCAAGTGACACACGGCTGTCAGGGAGTGCCAGCAGTGAGGAGACTTGGGGAGTGGCCTCAGGCCAAATACAGCAACACGGGAGCCATATTGGAAGAGCTGAGGTGGGAAGAAATGGCCTGACAGACAAATTCAACTCCCAAGTGGAAAGAGGCAGGCCTGAGTCTGAAAGTAAACTTCTGGAACACCGAGTGGATCTCTGGCAAACTTCGCCCCTGAAATTAACCAGCATGAAATCCTGGGAAGAGATCAGCTTTGAAGCCTGACACACTTACTAGCTGTGTGTCCTTGGAAAACTCAGTATTAGGGTAACCACATAACTCCACTTGCCAGAGACAGTCCTGGTTTCTGTCTGCTGATTTTTTTTTTTTTAAGAAAGAATTTTATTCTTAATAAGGGCTTTTCAATAGAACTATTTCATAAGTCTGAAAATATAAGAAAACAAGTTTCTCAGATAATAAATAGGTTAGCAAAATACATGCATGTGTGTAACTGGAAGTACTTTTTGCACCCCCTTTTACTCTTAAAAGTGTCCCAGATTGGATGACTTCATATCAGCCTCTGTTTGCCTATCTGGAAATAAGAAAATGGATTCTGTTGTTAAGTTTTTTATGGATCATGTCTATAAAGAACCCAGAAGAGTATTTACAATTCTCTTTTTCATGTTAATTCCCTTCTTTGGCTTTCTTAGCACACTGTGTCTGAAGGAATAAGAAGATGTGGTCTTGGGGAGGAGAGAAGGGCACAGAACACTAGCACTAAGCCCCCTCCCTAAGCCCCGTGTTCCCCAGGCCCACGGGCAGTCCTCACTTTCCGCTTCCATTTGAGTTTAAGGGGATGAAACATCTCCTGGGGGCAGAGATGGAAGAGCAGCCAGCGCTGCTAACAAGTTCACCTAATCCTGGGGCTGGGTTCACTTAATCCCACACCAGGTCTCCACCACTCCTTTGACTCCTGTCCTTCCAGACACCATATTCCAGACAGCCTGACTTCAGAGAGCTCCCGCACCCTGAACCCTGCCCGAACCCAGAGATGGCCCTCCTTCAGCAGATGGAGCAGTAACAATAGGCATTGCCCCTGTTCATCCTGGGGGGTATCAGGAGGGGTAACACCTGCTCCCTGTCCTCCGGAAGCGCTCTGCCTTTCCCTGGGACCTCCAGAGCTGTCTTCAGCCCATGTTCCTGCCCAGGTGGCACCACCCTCCTGCTGGCTGACATTACGAAGGAGAGACTGCAATCAACACAAGGATGTCACTCGTGCCCTGGGGACTCCTATGGGCATGTTCTGCCCATCAGCTTAAAGGCCACAAGTTGAAAATGGCACCTAATTCAATACGTAAGTACATCAAATCAACACATTATACACCTTAAACCTACACAATGTTATGTGTCAGTTATAGTTCCATAAACCCAGAAGAGAAGGGAAAAAAAGAAAAGAAAATTGTGCCTGGTTAAAGTCAGGAAGGTCTGTGCTATGGGAATCTGTCCTATCCGTTGCCATAAGAAATACATTGAAGGAAAGCTCCCTTCTAGACTCTGAAATTCTCACAATTTCTGGGGGGTTTGTTTGTTTGTTTGTTTGTTTGCTTTTTTTGCGAAGGAGAAACACTGCATGATTCCATGACCAAGATCGCTGCAGAAATGAGTTACATCCACACCTGAGAAAACTGACACCTGAGAATCCTCGTATTTGTGTGTGACATTGTTTCTGGAGACAAAAGGCAAAGAGTTATTACTCCTTTTGATCATGCTTCCAACCCCCCGTGAAACGTGATTTCCTGACATTCCTGGGCCCCTGAGAAGTACGGTTTTGTGTGCTTAAGTCTAAAGGTTTGGCGTGGTCTTCTTCTGGGCCTTTCTGCCGGTGTCCTGAACACAACACAGCCCCTGCGAGGTCTCCGGCCCACTCCTTCTAGAGAAACAGTGTCACAGCTTCCTCCTGACCACCCCACCTATTGAACTGCCCAGGTTGGCTTATTCACCAAAGCCATCATTCACAGCCCTGCGAGCTTCGAGAATTTCTCCACAATAACACACTTGGCTGCCCCCAGCCTCGCTCTGTTCAGCAGCCTCACGGCCACGCCGAAGGCACCAGCGGCTAATTTCAGACTATGCTGAAGAGAAGAAAAGTGCCAAGTTCAAGCAAGCATTATGATTATGATTATTGCTGCTTCTGCAGGAAAATGGTCCCCATGTGAGGGTCAGCACACATTCAGCATCTCTGTGGTATATCTTCCTTCCATCAAAAGGCTGCTTCTCTGATCCTGTGAAGAAAAGGACCAGAGAAGGCGGAGCTGGATTTAAATGGACAGAAAATTAATGAAGTGATTTCTCTGAGGAGTAGAGAAACCTTATTCCTTATTATTTCCCGTCCGCCATCCTCTTTGTTGGCTCACCCTCTGCCCGAACTGCGGGACTTTGTGTGAGCCATTTGAACTTTCTCATCTTGCGCTTTTTATCTACCGATCGAGGGTTCATATTTGCTCTAACGAACTAATGAAGGCAGATGCAACAAGACGAGGTCAGTGGAACTGCTCCCTGAGACATAAAGAAGCATGATGTTTCATGTCGTTGTCACCAGGTACAGTTTCACACAAACCCCATTTCTGTTCAAACGAAAATAATTCTGTGTCAGTGTAACAGTCTGCCCCATCACCAGGGATGCAGAAACAGAAAACTCACAGTTTTCTGCCATTCCCGGAGTTCCCTATTTACAAACAAATAACCGCCCTAGGGAGATGTGAGTAGGAGGGAGGCAGGGAGGAGGGTATGGTTAATCCTGCCAGGGAATTCAGGGCAGAATTTACAGGGCAGGTGACATCTAAACTGCCTCTTGAAGGTGGAAAGGATTAACTTTTTATTTAGGTTAAAATATTCACTAAGGAATTAAAGGCCACTAAAGGAATGTGTAAGACGGAAGGGATCGGTGGCGTCCGGAAAGAACGAGAAAATTGAGGTCAAGGTTTAAAGCCAGCAGTCTGTCATTACAACATCGACAGCAGAATGCCAAGAAAATGGATTCGTGAATTATCAGCTGAGGCTACCAGCAACCGCAGACCTCCCCCTGTGGGGCGCTGTACTCACCTACCAGGGACTGAGAAGGATGCCTCCCGAGTTCAGCGTTCAGCACTCCAAAGGGCAGGTGGGTAGTGTCATTTGCTCCTTAAAGGTCCTTCCCTCCATCAATACCAAACGTATTTACAAAGGATACATATTTATCCCAAAACAAATCATCACATTTGTCAAACAAATCCAAGATTATTAGGAACAATGTTGCAAATAATTTCCTAATTATGTAAATGAAGATCTGTTCTTAATTAATCTCTAGGCTTTACTTGCCTTATAAGAATAAAATCTGTTTTTAATCTTATTGTCGGGTTGCTATTTTCAACAATTATCATGGAGGGGAACACTGACAGTGACCAGATATGGCAGAACTGATCCATCCAACCAGGTCAGTGGTTCAGTGGAAATTCTAGGAATTCCACGAAATCTAACAAAACTCCCAAGTCATGATGTAAATGACATTAGAACAGCGTGCTTTAGCCTTTAGTCAGTATGCTCTGTGTTTTGCGTAAAAAATCCACCCTGCACAACACTCTGGTTCTTCCTTTTACTGACGTGTGTGTGTGTGTGAAATGTGAATTATACCTCAATTTAAAAGAATAAAATCCTCAGTGGCCCCAATTTACAGGTCCTTTGACCACCCCACAAGACAAGATTAGATACACCAAAGAGAAAATAAGTGAACTGGAACTTAAGAAAAATATGCAAAATTCAGCACAGAGAGGCAAAGACTCAAAAATGGCAGACACTAAGAGACCTGGAGGCCAGAGTGAGGTCTGTGCAGAGCTCTAGGAGATACAATGAATGGACAATCTCTAAGAGAGACACGAATCCTTTGGTTCAGAATGTCTAATGAGCTCCATGCAGGATAAATAAAAGAAATCCACACCTAAACACATCACGGTAAAATTGCAGGCCAAAGACAAAGAGGAGGGCCAGGATGAAAACACAGATTGTCCACACAGAACCGTCGATTAGACTGAGCAAGTCAGCGGCGTTGCAAGTCAGCAGAGGAAGGGATGATACCACCAGTGCCTTGAAAAGTAAGTAATTCTCAATTATAAACAGAGGGAATGAGGGCCAAAGAATAATTTTTAAAAATGAAAGGAACAAAGCAAAATTGGGAAAGACAAGATTTTAGTACCAACAGAAAGACCCTCACTTTGGGGTTTTCTAAATGATGTACTCCTGAAAAAAGAAAAATGAATATGGAAGGATGGGCAAGGAGTGAGGAGCAAAGGAAGTGATAAATATCAAGGTATATACACAAAATAGGAACTATTTGATATGTCTTTACACATATATATCATAGACATAGTACCTAATTTTCTTCCCCCCACAAATATGTGTGCGTGTGTGTATAACTCACATTTCACAGTAAAAGCACACATCTTAAGTGTACAGCCTGATGACCTTTGACAGGTGTGCACACTCAATGTACGCACCACCCATATCAAGATCTAGAGCGTTGCCAGCACCCCGGTGTGCTCCCTCATGTTCCTTCTGCGTCCACACCCTCTCACATAAGTCAGCAACTACTCTGACCACAGCGGTCACAGATAAGCTTTGTCTGGGTTTGAACTCCCTATACATGGAATCACACAGCATGTGTGCTCTGGCTTCTTTTTGCTTCACTGGAAGACCACGAGGTTTATCCACGTTGTGGTATTAGCAGTGGTTTGTTCTTTTCCATTGAGCGGTCACATCTCGTTGGATGAATACGCTGCAGTTTACTTGTCCCTTCTGCTGTTGATGGATTTCTCCATTTTTTACTCTAGGACTATTATTTCATTGAATTTTAAATTTTAATTATTATTTTTTAAATTTCCAGACATTCCGTTTAGAACTTTTCCAAATATCTCATGTCAGGTCATTTTTGATAGTCTCTTGCTCCTCATTCATATTTTTATTTTCCTCTTTTGTTTCTTAAACATGTTAAATATATGAGGTCATTGCTATTACTGGCTGTCTCTGTTGATTCTCACTCATGATGCTTTGTTTCCTTGTATGTTTTGTGATTTCTGCTTATGCGTTCATGTTCACTGGGACTCAGCCTATGGGAATTTTTCACAGTATAGACTCAATGTGGATTCCTCCAGAGATTTGTGTTCACGCTTGCCAGGTCAGCTTTAAATTAAAATTCTCAGTTTGTGGTTATTCAGGCCACACAAATATTGTGAATTCAGACCCCAAATTCAGGTAAAAGCTGGTGCATTGCTACATTCTCCATCCATCAACAGCCAGTCTGAATCAGTCAAGGTTCTTTGCTGTCTGCCTCCATGAAATGGACATTTTTTTTCTATTTCACCTCTTCCCTGAGGGTGTTGCTCTTCATGGGTCCCAGCTTTACTTAGGAGCCCCCAAGTGGCCTCCCTGCCATACAGGCCTTTGTGCCTGCCTCCCTTACACAAAGACACAGCTAGGGCAGCCAGAGATCCAGGTCGCCTGGAATTTATCAGCGGTTGACAATCAAGCAGGCAGCAACCTCATCCCTCACTTACCTCTGTGGTCTCCTCCTCCTGTTCCATTCTTAACTTTAGAGAATTTCCTGCCCTCGAGTATGCTCATTCTTTTATTTAAAAATTATGACCTATTCATTTTGTTCAGAATTTTTAGATAGTTGAGATAGTTTGCCAAGCAGATTTATGTAGTTTACAAACTAACCCACCATCTCTCAAGACACAGTGGTCCATTCAAGCTTTTTAGTCCTCGGTTTTTCAACAAAGCAGGTGGAATGTCCTTTTGTGTTCATCTTCCAAAACATCCCTTCAGCGTCAGCGGCCAACCCCAACACACAAAAACCAATCCCTCTCTTCTAGGTACTTCTTTTTGGTTTCTTTATCATATGATATTCTTTGAGCCCACAGGCCTGCCTCTTTCACCAAACTTCACCGGATTCTAAGTGCCCAGAGGTCATGGGTGTGTATATACACAGCCAGGCCCAGGCCCTGGCATAGAAGGAGCGCCACAAATTCTTCTTGGAATGAACTAAGCTGAGTGTCTAATGTCAACAAAATGTCCCTAGGGAACTGAATCCTGGAATCCTCAAGCCCTCAGTTAAAAGCATCTGTGGAAACTATAAGAAAACCACACACACGAAAGAGGCCTCTCCACATGAGGCCAGTGGAATCAAAACTGAAGTCACGAGAGGCCAAGATCCAGAACTTGATCCCACACGGCAGCAGCAGTGGTAAGCAAGGCTAAGTAAGCCCTGACAGGCAGAATCATCTCATTCCCTTGGAATCTTTTTCTCTGAGCCTCAAGTTTCAGGGTAAGAAAGTATGACCATACTATTTCTTAAGATACTTATAATGAGATAAGGAATTTTCCTTGTTTTGGTGGATTTTATTCTTGTATCATCTTTCATATTAAAATTACAGGAGAGGAAAAAAAGCACTTAAAAAAATTATTTTCACCAGACTCTGTATTACAGTTTCCCGGGATAACCGGTTGAGTAATGGGCTGCAAACATTATGTGTGTCTAACTTGATACCAGAGACCAAGAGCCTCAGATACCTTACAGCATTTTCTTTCTTCATTAAAGTTGAGCAAAAATTAAACTGAAAAACCATTGGTATGGCAACTAAATTGAATGTTCTAGCCTAAAGATTATTACCCCAGAGAGTCTGTGTGATGATACCAGCATGATCTGATTTCAAGCATAAGCAAGATCAACTCAGTGGCCCTTTGGAGTGATAGTGATTAGAGAGGGCTGCCGGTGCCTTTGCCAAGGTAATTTTAAGGGCTGCATAAACTCTAATGGATGTAACAGCTATTTCTCCAGGCCATGCCAGCCTGGGGACACAGTGAAGGTAAAAGATAAAAATAAACCAGTCATTCCATAGCTCAGCCCTCACCAGCTACTAGATGCTCTATCTGACAAGCACCTCCTTCAGATTCAAAGGCTATGCATACAGGATGCGAAGGGGACAACTCTGGAGTGTGTGTTCCCTGATGTGTCATGGCCCCTTCTGGTACTACATGGTATCACAGTCACACCAAAAGGATATCTAACTTCTCCCAAGTAAACTGGATACCTAGCGCCTCTCTACAGGAGATGCCCTCCTCCAGGATCCTTCCAAGTCTATACCGGCATGTGGCTGAATCTGCTTAGCCTGGCTGATAAATTACTGCAGTCATGCACTCCAATTTTTTCATGGGCTCTGTCTCCTCCCTCTCTGACTGTGGGCTCGGACTCCATGTGACTTGCTTTGACCACTGAGACAAATAGCAAACATGAAAAATGCAAAGACTTAAAAAGTGCTTGCACATTAGAGTTTGTCCTCTTTCTTGGAATTCTTGGAATTCTTCCGCCACCGTAAGAACAAGTCTAGGCTAGAATCCTAGGAAATGAGAGACTGAAGGAGTGGCAATGAGTCATCCTGGCTGAACAACGTATCAGACCAACTAGCCCCAGAAGATCTGGCAGCTGGCTTCAAACACAAGAGTTAGCCCAGCCAAGACCAAAAGAAGAATCACCTAGCTAAGCCAAGCCCAACTGCCAACCCACAGAACCGAGAGCTAAATAAATAATTATGGTTTTCAGTCACTAAATACTGGGGTAGTTTGTTACGCAGCAAAAGCTAATTTATATAGCCGTTCACAAAGTTGTGGAAAAAATATATATGTTCACGGAATGGCTGGTAAAAGAGTATGCATTAAGTAAAGCCACAGATCTTAAGCAAGAGGTTATAGGCCCTTGAAGAGGTATAAAATCCAAGGATTTGGCTCTCGTTTCCTTCATATAATTTGAACCATGGTGTCAACCTCCTGCCTCCATCAAATCTTGATGAAACTTCCAAGTAGTGCAGTGTAAAGGGAGACAGTGAAACATAGCGGTTAAGAGCTCTGGAATCGGACACTGAAATCAGCACTGGAACCCTCAGTTTCATCATTTGTAAACTAGGGAGATAATAGTTCCTACCTCATAGAGCTGCTGTTATAAAGATTAAAATAATGCACGTGCAGTGTTTGGTGCTATGCCTGACACACACGAGTGCTCTAAAATATTAGCTTGTCTTACTAGCCATAAGTCTATAAAAGACAGTTAATAAAAATAATTTGCTACCATTTATTGAATCTTTACCACGTGAAAGATACTATGCTAAGTGCTCCGTGTACATTACCCACTTTTAATCCTCATTATATTGTAAGGTAGTTATGCTCCCATTTTAGAGTTGAGGCACAGGGAGATTAAGTAACTTGCCTGGTGTCAGCTGGGAAGTGGCAGATGACCAAGTCAACCCTCATAAGCAACAGGCCATGCCACCTCCCATTTAACCATTGCCCAGGAGTTACCAAGCAATTACAAAGGATTTTCAAAATGTGGCCACATTGCATTGCCACCGTTTTAACAGGCTTCCAGAACTACATCTGTCCTGGCCACTCTGCCTGGAAAGCTTTCCCCATCCATGATCCTCTTCCACCACCCATTTAAAAACTCCTTCTCCTTTTGAGCCCAGTTCAAAAACTACCTCCTGTTGAATTGTTCTTAGATTTCCCTGTGGATAAGGATGTGAGCTCTGAAGTCAGACCACCTCTGTTGGAATCCCAACTTCTGCCACCTACTGATTATGTGAACTTGGGCGAGATACACCTCTGTAAATCTCTAAATCTTGGTTTCCTTCTCTGGAAACTGGAGGAACTGAGCCTATTTCACAAAGATAAATAGATAGACAGCCAGAATCAAGCATAGGGCCTAACCTAGAGTTAGCATGCCACGTTACCTGGCATCATTTTTATCTACCACCAGGTTCCCATTACATTTTTATTTTTGCACATTTGCATGCATTATAGTTAATTATATACCTTTCTTGCGCTCCCTTACTAGATTTTGCAACCTTTGAGGTCAGAGACCATGTTTCTTGGTCCCCCTATCCTTACCCAGCTGCCTAGTAAGCACGTGCTACATGTTCATTGAAACTGATTTAATTTAACTATCGGTCCTTAGTTTAGGCATTTAATTTCCCTGATGGAACAGGTTTACTCAGCCATAATTCAAGATTTAATATGTTGGACTACATCAGTAATTTTCAAAGGATGTTGTTCAGTGTTTACAATGACACTCTTTTCTCAAACAAATACTTGGATACTAAAATATGAAATGGATTCCATGCAGAGCTGCTGTGGTTGAAGAGGGCTGTGGAGTGCAAATCTTATCAGTCAGGCCACCTCACTTTCTCAGGCATCTCTGAGAGAGCCTGGACCACAGGGCACCCATCTGGAAATGCCCCCTGCTGGTCCAGCCGTCTCCATAATGTAGGGGCTAGACCCCCCAGGCACTCCATCCACGCAGGTGAACCTAACTCCAAGCATTAACCTGTTAAGGATGAGGACAGACATTTCTGAAGGGAAAAATAAGCCCCCAAATCACCAGAAAGTGCTTCAGGGAAAAAGGATGAGTAATGCTCACTGGACAACTCTAACAGAGAGGGGGCCTGGTGTTGGAACCATGGGCTCCTGAATTAAATCCTCTTGAACTGTCCTCCCGGTTATGGGATATGGGAGACAGTTGGCCAGTGTGAGCTAAACATGGGCCTAAAGTTGTGCAGCTGCCAACCAGAGTTTTAGGTACCAGCAGGAACTGACAAGTCATGGGGATACAGGAGTACTTGAAGGTTTCCAAAAAATAGAAAAAGGTAATTTAGTCTGAGACACCAAGCTCCTTGACAACTGGCAGGAATGACATCAGTGGGAGAACTCAAGCTCATCAGAACACTTAATTGGAAGGCGTACATGTCTTTGATGGATAAATAAATGATTGCTTCATAAAATAAAGTTGTTTCATACAAAACTATTTTTAAAAACTTAGCATCCACTGAGGAATTATGGTAGTAGATGTTTACCAAGGGCACACTACGTGCCAGGTGATTTATATTCATACTCATCAAGCCTGTGAAGTAAGCATTACTATTCTTTGCAAACAAAGAAACCAAGTCAGAGAGGCTAACTTTACTCCTTATTGTCCCACAGCAAGCAAATAATGTCACAAGATTTAAGACGGTGCCTCCATGGTTCCTATACTTCATACCTGACTCTCCACTGGGTCACTGTTCTGCTGATGAAAAGATTGCTGTCTGATTCCCCATCCTCTAAGAGTGACCACTGAATGAACTATTCAATACCATTACTTCTTTCATACTGGCTCTCAAATAGCATAGACATCACCCAGGGAGGTGTTAAAATGCAGATGGGACCTGTACCCAGGGATTCTGATTCAGTAGAGACTGGTGGGAGTCTGGGAGTCTGCATTTTAACTAGTCCAGGAGATGATTCTGGTGCAATTGGGCTTCAGTCCCTACTTTGAAAACATTATCTCCAGGATATAATCAATGTTATCAACAAAGAGGATGTTCAGAGAGCTTTAGGCTTAACTTTTATTTTATTATCTGAAAAGTTTCAAGACACTTAGAAGCTTCCAGGATCAAGAATTGCTGCTTAGAGTTAATAAGGACAGAATGTGGCTGGTATAGAGGGCAATCCTAAATTTGTTCCGGTCCCCCATCATCCCAGCCAGGAAGATGTCACTAATCTTCAGGGCTAGCTGTCCCAAGACAGTGCTTGAATAGGAACAGAAAGAAAGGGCACCCCTGTCTTTCCTCTTTGAAACATAAAAGTAAAGACGGCAGGGAGAATGCTGATGGTGACAGATGTAAGAAGTTTATTATATATTGCAGAGATCCAGATTAGGAAAAGCTTTCTAAATCCAATTTTTCTGCTTAAAGCAGAAAGCAAATAAGGCCATCTTGGGGTGCTACCCATGCCACAGAGCTCACTGACAGGAAGTCTGTAGGCTGTTTGGAAACCCGGCCACAGTGCCAAATGGATGGAGTTTTGAGGATGTAATCATGGACCTCATCTTTCTCACTTAAAAGGAATCTGATTAGGGTGAAGCAGGGTGGGGTGCTGCTTTGCTGAAACGAGCTTCAGGGTAAAGTGAGTGGAAACTGAAGACTCTGAATGGGATAGGGAGTACCCCAGCAGGTGAGGACAGAGGTGACCCTGACTTTGAAGTGATGATAAATGACACCCACAACCCTCTTCTTCTATTTTCTCCCCTAAATTTAACATTAAATTGAGCGTCCAATGGCAAGGTGCTGTTGAGATTAAGTGGAGAGCTCAAACAAATGCCTTTTACAAGCTCCCACTTCCCAGATAATCAAACCAATCATTTTAATTGCCTGGCTGATCACTTAGCTCCTTTTCCAAATCTGACAGTAAAATCAGGAGGATTCTGGGAAGACGGCTAAGTAGTGAAAGTGCAAGGAAACCTCTCTCTCAAATACTCTACCTGTTATATCTCATGAAAGGAGACTTTGGTGTAACCACAATGAAAAGCAAGAAATGATGGTATGTGGGTACAAGTGGGAATTTAAGAAATGATGGGGCAAAGAGGAACAATCAGCCCGTCACAGGTAGTTTTGAGTCCCATGTATCTGTTTTCTCCAATTCCAATGAACATTCAGGCCTCTACACCCGAGCATCTGTACTTTCTTTCTACATTGAAAGTCCAACTGTTCTTTGATGGACTCTGTATTTTCTCAAATCAAAAGACCATTCAGTCTCACCTGAAGCTTCTTTCTGCTTCTGTGGACCAAGGGTCTTAGAAGATCACGAGCTGCTGGGCTGACATCCTCCTTCTCATCTAGATTCAGAATTATTTTTGCAAGAGATATTTTCTCCTCTCCTCGACCTGAATGCTTTGAGATGCCAAGAGCTCTGCTCTGTCCACTATGGTAGCTACTAGGTCCATGTGGCTATTCAAATTCACATTAGCCACATTTCAAGTCCTCAAGAGCCACGTGTGGCAAATGGCTCCTCTGCTGGACAGAGCAGATATAGTACCATGAGGCTCTCGTACCATCTCAGAAAATTCTGCTGGATAGCCCTGGCTTGGAGGACTGGAAGAACTTGGAGCTGGGCACACAGTTCTTTCTATAAGACAGGAACTGCTGTGGTCAGCCTGAGAGAAGGAATGCACAGTGTTCAGCCAGAACACAAAGGGATTGATGGCAATTTTCATCTCCTGACTCTTCACCACTACTGGGTTGACATTTCTCCTAACTCAGGAACAAAGTAACAGGAAAAGAATAAAATCAAGTAAAGGCGGTGAAAATATCCAGCACAAGGTAATAAGACCTAATTCTTGCACCATCAGAGTAAAATTCTCTCTCTCAAATGGATTTGCTCCAAAACCATACCAATATTAGGAAAAACAAGTGCTTTGTGTTTTCAATAAGATACCATTGGACATGGCTTTCATTGAATCAAAAAGACTACTCCAAAATAAAATTGCAGTTGCCAAATAGTAACCACTTTTTGATTAAGAAAGCAGAGAACAAATTTGAGAAACACTCCTAAAATTCTGAGGAAGTGAATGAAGAGATGAAACAGATTACTCTGCAGAGAAGCCCAGAAGGGGAAACAGAATCACAGTTCATCTCACATACAGACACACACACGCAGCTTATACACCATACTTCTTGATGAAATCTGCGCCAGCTGTCACTTCTGACTGATCTCAAGCTATGAGACTTTCACTTATAAAAACTTTCACTCATAAAAATCAGAAGATAAAAAAATTATGCAATAAGTGAGGAGACCAACCAACAACTTGAAAGAGGAGAACCAAGTTCTCCCAGAAAAATTTGAGACCAACAGCTTCCACAGAAACAGAAGGAATTCAGGAAATAATGTATCATGCTTCTTGAATAAATATATTTATATAGTCAATAAAACAGGAGCAACTGGAAATTACAGAAGAGTTCTTGTAAAATGTTTTAAGTCACCCTATTTTTTTAAAAAAAGAAATTGAACAAAGGCATTAAGAAAAAGAAAGACATTTTATAAAGGGGAATGGGGGAACAATTTAGAAGTCTGGCTCATGACATTCTTGCATAATGAAAAGCAAAAAAGGTAAATGTCAAGAAAACATGTAAGAAGCAAGGAAGATGGATGCAACAGATCTAATTCTTTTATGCCAGAAGTTGAGGACGGAAAGCTAGCAATAATTAGATTTCTGATTAAAAAAGGAAGTGTGAACACATGGATGTAAGCAATACTGGAACTCCACTAAAATGACAGTAAAGAAAAGGATGAGAGATAAAGTTTGGGAAATCTCCCAAAACACAGAGGAAAAAGACAAAAAGAGAGAAAATAAGGAGAAAGTGTAAAAAAGTTAGAGGACCACATTGGGAGAATGGGGACCAGGAAGTATGTATGTGTGTGTGTGTGTGTGTGTTAGAAACAGAGAGGGGAAGGGATAAAACAATTTCCAAAATGGGAATACAACAGATGATGCTAACAACTAAGACTTAAGATGTAATAAAATAAACATGTTATTGAAAAAAATGGAGATTAAGAAACTGTTGTGAAAGTGGATGCCTCTGGAAAATAGAAAATTTCAGGAAGGGGGATTGACTGGCAGGGAGAGGGATGTTCTTCATACCAAGTCTTGTGGGATTACTTGACTTTTAAAACAATGTGCATGTAAAACTTTGGGGAAAATAAAAGCTACATTTTAAGAAGAAGCCATAAGACTTAAAAAGAAAAGAACATTTTCACAAGGGACGCTTGACTCTTCATATTGAAAACTAACTGTGTTGAAAGCAAGATTATTATTGAAAGAACTGACCTAGGTATAACCAGGGGAAATATAAACTCCAAGGATAAAGAGGAAATCTTTTGTTTTGCAGGTTGGAAGAAAATGATTATCTACAAAAGAAAGGGAAAACCAGGAACAGATTAGCAATTTCATTGAATATCTGTACTGTACATTTTCTAATAATTTGTGCATGTAGCTTCTGTCTTTGGACAACTGAATTACTAAATAAAACCATATCTGGGTATTTTTTAAAACTATGAATGAAATCTATGACATGAATTGAGGGAGAAAGGCCAATAAACTTTTTTTTTTTAATGAAAGGGACTGTTAGCAATGGATATACAGGTTATAAGAACGAAAGAATACTATTACATATGAAAACATCAATGAAATTGGTAATATTCTGGGAAAAAAATGCTAAAATTGATGAAAGATAAAACCCGAACAGAATAATGAATAAAGATAAAAAATTTTAAATAGAATTAACTATCTCTTCAAAAATCCCTGGCATGAGTTTCTCTTCCTGGTGATTTTTTTTTAAACTTTCTAAAGAAAAAAAAGAAAGAAAAGCACCATTACAAACTTCTATAATCAACTATACTTCAATAAAAAAACAAATTTCTGTAACATTTGATGAACGTAAAATAATATTAAAAGCTATACAATTCCAAACAAATATCAAAGTAACACAAAGTTACAGGATTAAAAAGTTACAAATCAATAGTATTTATAAACATAGATATGAACATCTCAACTATAATTGTAAATAAAAGTCAGTAACTAAAGACTTGACCATTATAATCAAATACAGATTATTTCTGAAGAGCACGGACAGATCACTACTAGAAACTGTAATAATTTCACCAATAAACCAACTAGGAAAAATGAGACAACCTTATCATAAAAAGATTAAAAATACAGTAAGTATTCGATATAGTAATATATTCAATATCTACTATTTATAAAACATCTTCTAACAGTGGAAATAGAAGCATGTCTCACTGAACATACAAACTTCTGTTTTAAACCAGCAAACATCACTCTTAAAGTTGATACCACCATACACCATACTAGTAAAATCAGGCACAAAACAAATATACCCACAGTGAGGTTCTGACCAGTAATAAGATGGAAATAGGAAGAGAGTTGTGTGCATTAGAAAGGAAACAGGGAAATTATTACTATTTTCAGAAATCCATTGAAAAAATACTGAGTCAACTTTTAAAAATCAATAAAATTATAACATAAAGATATAGAACATTTCATGGGGGGGAAAGAAACCCATTCCCAATAGAACAAAAAAATATAAAATACGAAGATGGAATCTTAACGGGAAATGTGTGTGACCTAGATTGGGAGAAGGTAGGGTAAGAGCCTCGAGTATTTTACTGAGAGATATACAGTGTATTAGTCAAATGGGAAGACTCAGCATGTTCTTCTATGAAAAGTCTAAATATTTTAAGGATGTCAGTTCTTTTCAATTAAAGTGTTGCTTAAAAGCAATTTAAACAAAAATCCCAATGGGTTTTTTTTTCCCTTAAACTGGATAAAATTATCGCAAAGTTAATTTGGAATAATAACCAAGAAAAAATACTTGAAAAGTATATTAAAAAGTAAGATGATGGGGAAAGAAGCCCTTCCATACCCAGAACATAAAGGAAAATGTCAATAACTAAAACAGTCTGGTAGTGATGCAAAAATAAATGGCTTGATCAGAGCACAGAATAGGCAGTAATTAGAGTTAAATACCAACCAATAGAGAATGGATTTCTCGACAACACCTTAGTCTTTACCGTGGTTGCCTTTATGGCTCCAGGGAAACAGGACACCTTGGACACCGGGGACAGGGAAGCTTTCCCAGATCGACTTTACAAAGTGGGAACTTTCACACACTTGGCCGAGGGCCTCTCCAACGTCCTTCCTCAATATCGAATTGTCTATCTTCATTTCCTCCAGAATAACTCCACTTCTTCCAGCTCTGTTCCTTGCCAAGGCTGGGCTTTATCTTCCTAAGCTTTTTTTTCTTTCCTACCTCCTGCCCCACCCCACCCCTTTTGACTAGCTTTTATCAACAAAATAATGTTATGATAGCTGGTTAATTATTTATATCTTTATGTTATACCATGGGGCAAGATAAATTCTGGGTGAATTAATTGGCTAAAAAAAGTCAGAAAAATTAAAAGGATAAAACTGAACATTTACGAGACATCTTAAGATGATACGATATACTAAGTTATAAAAGGATGGATTAATTACAGGTAAAAGATCAACCATATGACTATCTAAAGATCTAAAACATTATATATCTAAAACATAGTATAAAAGAAAGGCAAACAACAGACAAACAAAACATGTTGAATACAGCATAGGATGAATAATTTTATTATATAAGGAGCCTAGAAAATTATTTTAAAGCTCTAGTAATATCCCCAATTAATTTTTAAATAAAGAACATAAACAGATAATTCATATATGAGAAAATACTACTACTAGTAAATAAACATTTAGAAAATATGCAATTCACCAGTAATCAAACAAATAGACATTAAACCAGTTACAGTTATTCATCTATAAAAGCAATAATTTTTTAAATGGCAACACCAATGGTTGGCAAAGCTCCAAGAAAGTTGATATTCTTTATATTGCTAGTGGCAGTAAAATTACTACAATGTATTTGTAAAGTCATTTGGCACTCCTGATCAAAAGCTGGCAAAATGTTTTTGACCCAGTAATTCCACTTCTGGGACTCTAGCCTAAGAAAATAATCTGAAGCCTAGAAATATACTGATGCATGAAGATATCCAACTCAGCATTATAACTGCAAACATAAAACTACATACAAAGTGAAAAATAATGTAATAAATTGTGACAAATCCACTGGAATTAAATATTAAACACCATTCAAAATCATGGTTATGATTAAGTGGCACATGGAAAATATGGATAATTGTAGCTGGTAACACCCTGAAAAAATACATGGCGAAGTACTGTAAGGATATAAATGCAAATATTAATATATAAATAAATCAATAATAAACCATTAATAATAATAATATGTTGAACATCAACTGTGCCAAGCACATTTCATATGTAACCTTTAATCTTCATGTCAACTCTAGGAGACAGAGAAACGGGTAACAAGATAATAAATATGAGTTCGACATTCTTCCCTGGAGCACAAATGTGTCACTCCGATCACCCTTCCTGCAGTTGCTCCAAGTGCCCTTAGCTCCTAGTGCTCTCCAGGAATTGCCCTCAGCTGAAGAAAAAAGGTCACTCCAGGTCACACTCCATCCCCAGAGCAACCTACACCCAGTATCTGGTCACTGCAGAGATATAAAGGGCCAGATCCCTAGCTCCAACTGGAGACAATGCTGAAAGTCTGCCTCATCTTCCCCCTCATCTTGCCAACTACCCTTCCCTACTGCCGTTGACCCCCAGAGGATGCTCTGATAAAATCCCTACATGCTGATCTCTGTCTCAGAGCCTGCTCTCAGGAGATCTCACGTAGAACAGTCAACAGCAGCCATGGTCCAAGACAGCAGTGTTAAGATGGGAACCAGTGGGAGGTGGAGCACAGTCTGCACCCAGCACCAGCTTGCAGTGCAATGGCAGAACACTCACAAGTGCTGAACTGAGATGGGACAGCAGCAGAAGGAATGCAATGAGTCAGATATTGAAAGAATAGAAGGGAAATGGGAATTTTAAGGACAAGAGAATCGGAAGGCTGAAGCTGGGGACACCTGAGACTGTCTAAAGTGTCTAAGGACAACAAAACGCTGAGGGTGATGGGTCATCAATTCAAAGCTGAGTGGGAAAACCACAGGGCTTCCTTGGGGGATGAAAAGGAAAAACTGGGGATCAGGACTAAGATGAGAACTTAATCACAAGAGAGCAGAGCTTCCAGAGAAGGCTCAGTTCGGAACACAGGCAGGTCTACTACAGCAGGTCAGCGGGACCCTGAAGCACGTGATGGAATCAGGGGGTTGATGCCCTAACACTTTGATCCCTAGATTCCCCTGAACCTTCTGGCTGCAGAAGTGTCCAGCTCCCCGCTGATGAGGACCCTCCCTTGCACGTGTTGGCAGAGGCCTCTCCCCTGTAAGACAGTTTATTCGCCTCACCCCCAGGATCCACCTCCACTTGCTTTCCCTCAAGTCCAACAAATGGGGTTAAGTCAAAATATAACCCAGAGTTTAAGGCTAGAAATTGTAGTAAGAAACAAGGAATGATAGTATGTTCAGGTAAAATGGACAAAAAAAAAAATCAAGAATATTTAGTGGATGGTCTTCTCTGGTTCTCTTTGCTTCTATAAATCCAGATTCCTCTCATTTACTGTTCATTTACTCTCACGGCCCTCTCTCATCCATTCTGTGACTGACCTCTAGCCCCGGCCCTCCCTGTCCAACTTACTGCACATTTAGTTAAAAGGCACCCTTCCTGCGACCCTGGAAAATTAAGTATTTTGGTCAGAATCTTGTGCCCACACCAAAGGGTGCGGAGCCAGACTGAAAAAAAGACAAACCATGGCACTGAAATTTAACTCTTTGGCCCACAGCCCTCCAGCACAATGCTCTGTAGATCTGGACAGGAATGAAAAGTTTTGTTGGCAAGCCACAATTATGGGACCAAATAGCCCAATTCAAGTAGTGTTTGCCTCTTGGAAATTTATTTTCTTACAGACCAACCTAAGGTTGCATTGAAACAACTAAAGGTGGAATTTAAAATAATTTATCATTCATATGTTAACAGTAAGGGCAATAGTCATCTAGATATTTCAATATCAATGTAGTCTGCGCCTTAACTGTTTCAAAGGTTCTTTTATCCACTTTTTTTCTACTGCAATATGATCCAAATCCAGATGACCCTCTAGTATCAGAGACTGCATAAAAATGTGACGTGAAGAAAAATCAACAAAATGTCTTGGGGTGGATCAGAAGTATGACAAGCAATGATGCTACTTTAATGTCAGGATAACCTGTGCTGTAGGAGGGATGAACTTTAAATAACTGGTCCTTTTTTATTTTCTAATCTGGTGGCTCCCCTATATGAATTCTTCTTTGAGTTTTTAATTTTTTTGTTTATTTCCCTCTACAAATGGATGTGCCCGCCCACAATGACTTAGGTGTTTGCAGGTTTGGATAGTCACAGTTTTTAGAAAACGTATTTGCAAGAAAACAGATAGCCAATGTGGAGTTGTGCACCATGGGGCCAAAACTTCACTCTAACTTTGTGATGATGCTAAAGTAACTGCCATCTGAAGTCCTCCAGTGCTAGAGATGTGAGGTCCGTGATACACTTTCTGCTCTGCACTGAGATGGCTGAAGAATTGGTGCTGAATATTTAGCAGCAGCAAAACAAACTGTGACATATTTTATGCATGCCAATAAAGGAATAACCTATTCTTGGCCTCTAGAAAAGAGACATTAGGATACAGCTTAATTCCAAAATATTGTAATTTTAATTTAAATTGTTAAGAGGTTTGGTGTCAACAGTCTATTGTTCAATAAAATCTTTAATGTATTCCTGAAAAATGTTACAAGTTGTCAGTGGAAGAGTGATCACCTAACTCTGCCAATAATTGATTTATTTTTCTTCAGTCAAGTTGCCCAAATTAATGAAAAAGGGAATATATAATGACCTATATGTACCTAAAACATAGCCTTGAAACAACAAAACTATGGGGATAATTAATCAGTTGTAGTTGAACATTTTAACATACTTCTCTCAGAAACTAATAGATGATGTAGACATTGAACTAAAATGTAAAAAATTTTAATAACAGTTAATAAAAATTTATATCAAATGGAGATCAGAAATTCATTTTAAGAAAAAAAAATAGAACCTTTATAAAAATAACCTATGTAATGGCTACTGGCTTCAAATGAAGTTTTCATAAATTCCAAAGAATTAATATTTTACAGTCTGTTACTGTATAAAAATAACCTATGTAATGGCTACTGGCTTCAAATGAAGTTTTCATAAATTCCAAAGAATTAATATTTTACAGTCTGTTACTGTGACCGTAATACAGATTACAAAATGATAGATTTACAAAAACTCCCATATGTCTGAAAATGAAATCACTCATACCTATAGGATAAAGATATGATCACATGGTAAATTATGAAATGCCATCATTGCTCTTATAGAACAGATTATGTATTCCAACAAAAGTACTGTGTCATGGAATTTCACCCTCACAAGTGTACACACACACACACACACACACACACATACACACAAATAACAGGACTCAAGGGTGAAAAAATGGGTGAGGGGTTATGGTAGGCAGAATTTCTAGGCATGGCCCCCAAGAGTCCACTATTTAATCTATGATTCTTGTGAATTTAATGATCTATCACTCCCATGATTTAGTTATACTACATGGCACAGCAGATCTTCAAAAAGAGAGATTGTCAGGACTTCTCAAGCCCCAGGATCCTATTTTTCTCCATCCTGAATCCCCACGGGGTACACAGCTGCAGTGGCTGATGGTTTGATGGCCGCAACATCCTCTGTCTACTAATATCTGAAGAAATAATGCTGTGATTTATGTCGGGGAGTGTTCTGTCTGTGTTTTCCTCCAGGGGTTTGTGGTATCTGGTCTTGGATTTGGGTCTTTGGTTCATTGTGAGTTTGTTTTTGTGTGTGGTGTTGGAGAGTGGTCTGACTTCATTTTTTTTGCATGTAGCTGTCTAGTTTCCCCAGCACCACTTGTTGAGGAGACTGTCTTTTCTCCACTGTATATTCTTGTCTCCTTTGTTCTGGATTGGTTAACCATGCGTGCATGGGTTTATATATACAATGAAATACTACTCAGCCATAAAAATGAATCACATTTTGCCATTTGCCACACCATGGATGGAGTTGGAGGGCATTATGCTAAGTGAAATAAGTCAGACAGAGAAAGACAAATACTGTATGCTATCACTTACATATGAAATCTAAAAAATACAACAAACTAGTGAATATAACAGAAAAGTAGACTCACAGATACAGAGAACAAACTAGGGTTACCAGTGGTGGGGGTGGGGTGCAGTGATATGGAGATGGGGGAGTGGGAGGTACAAACTACTGGGTATAAGACAGGCTATGTGGATCTATTGTATAACATGGGGAATATAGCCAATATTTTGTAATAACTGTAAGTAGAACGTAATCTTTAAAAATTGTATTAAAAAAAAAAAAACAGGAATAATACTAGTACCTTCCCATTCCCTGGCAAAAAAGGGGAGATTTTCCAGGTGGGACTAATTTAATCACATGAGGCCTTAAAAGGAGAGAACTTTCTCAGGTGGCAGGAGAGGAGGGTATAAGAGGAAGTCAGAGGCATAAGAGGAGGGTAGAAGAGAAAGATTACATGAACCACAGCTAGCTTGAAGATGGAGAGGCCACATGAGAAAAGGTATGGGTGGCCCTAAGAGCAGAGAGCAGACGTCAGCTGACAGTGAGCCAGGAAATGGAAACCTCACTTCTACAACAAGGAAGAACTGAAGTCTACCACTGACCAGTGAGTATGGAAAAGGACCGTTAGCCTCAAATAAGAACTGAGCCCTGGTGGATACCCTGATTTTAGCATGGTGACACCCTAAGAAGAAAATCCAGCCACACCATGCTGGACTTCTGACCTACAGAAACGTGTGGGTTGTTTTAACCATTACATTTAAGGTAATTTGCTGCACAGCAAGAGAAAACTAACACAGGAGTAAAACACTCAAAAAGAAGGTAACATTTTTTAAATATAAGTAATACACTAAAAAAAGAAAAAGAAAAACTGCTCTCCAGTTTTAAACATCTTAAATACCTAATAAATACTATAATAAATACAAGTTTTCTTTAATTTTTGGCTCCAGAATTTCATATATATTCATTAGATTATCTCTGATAGTTTTGTCATTCAAATCATCTGCATCTTCACTAACCTTTTTGTCTGTTTAGCCTATTAACAAACAAAAGAGGTGAGATGAAATTCTCCACTATGATGGGGGACTTATCCATTTATCCCTACAGTTTTACCAAGTTATGCTTTGTGTATTTTAGGGCTATTTTATTAATTGCATACATGTTTAGAAGTTATATCTTCTTGATGAATCAAATTGTTTGTCATTATATAGTGATCTTTTCAATTCCTAAGATTTCTCTCATGTTTAAAACCTACTTTTTCTGCTACTAGAATAATTAAATCAATTTTCTTTTGATTAATATTGACCTGATATATCTTTTCCCATCCGTTTATTTTCAATTTTCTACTTCATTATGGTTTAACCTCTTATAAAAAACATAGAACTGGATTTTTAATCTAATCTGGCAATCTCTGCCTTTTTAATTTGAGGATTTAGACAACTTAGATTCATAATGAGTATATATGAAAATCTGTTGCTACAACTTTAGTTTCTAATTTCAGTTTATTGAACATTTTCTGCTTTCTCATTAATCTCGTCTCCTGCCTTCTTTTTAAATATGGATGCCTACAGCTTCCCCCTAGCAAAACAAAAACTTTACTCTGCTCTCCTACCCCTTGGTTTCTCTACCAACCTACATATCTCATTCCAGACTCTCCTCTTGACAGTGTACAATTTTAATTCTGGATTGTTAAGCATATACTTTCTCTTTTTGCTTCTCTTAGTTTTAACTCTAGAAGCAAAAAACACCAAGCCTTTGCCAAAATATTTAGTCCACCTCATTTTATATATTTCTTTCAGGATCTACTAGATTTGTTTCTCTGTGTATTTGAACACTTCCTTCAAAAGTATTTTCAGAGTGGATCTTTGCGGCCTTGAAGACCTGTAGATACTTTTGTTATATGTTTATATTTGAATGCTAATATGGCAGGATATAGAATTTTAGGTGAAAAATACGATGGGTCCTTATATGAGAAAGGTCAGGAAGATGTGACAGGTAAAGACACAGAAGGGAGGGCTGTGTAAAGACGGAGGCAGAGACTGGACACATGCAGCCCCAAACCAAGGAAAAGCAAGGAATGTCAGCTACCAAAAGCTAAGAAAAAGGCATGGAAAAAATTCTTCCCCAGAGCCTCCAGAAGGAAACAACGCTGCTGACACACTGATTTTAGACTTCTGACCTCCACAGCTGTGAGAATAAATCTTTATTGTTGGAGGCCACCCAGTTTGTGGTCATTTACTACAGCAGCCCAGGTGTCTGTTAATTGTTTCTTCCCATGAGACCAGGTCATACTTTCCTGGCACTTAATAGGTTGAGTAATTTTGTACTGTATTCCAGCCATTGTAAATATTAAGTTGTAAAGACTCTGGATTATATTCTACTTTTTCAAAGAGTGTTGGCATTTTATTTTGGTTCGACAATTCACTTGGTTAGACTCAAACTACAAACTGTCAAGCCTGAGGTGGGGAGAGTGCAGACCTCAGTTCAATTTTTTAAGCCTGAGTTGCATGATGCTTCTAAGCTGGTCCCATGCATTCCTAATTTAGGAATCAGCCAGAAACTTGGGCTGAGTTTAAACACAGAATTTGGAGTTCCTCTTCACTAGCTCTTTCCTTTTCAGGGTTTCCCCCTCACACCCTGGCATCCCTGGTTGACCTAGGCTCTTGCCTCTAATTCCTCTGCCCCAAAACAGAGGGCTTTGTATTCGCCTTTCAGCTCCCACTGAGCCATGGAACTTACCCTATGGGAGTGGCTTGCTTCAAGGTCCAAGTCATCTCCAAAACCTGCCTATCTTGTTTCGGTCTCCGAATCCCTCAAGGAGTTGTTTCTGGTATTTTGTCTGGAATTTATAGCTTTTATTTAAGAAAGAATTCGCCTGTTAGATGCTTGCTCCTCTAAGTCAGAAGCGTCAGCGTCAGTGCACAAGTGAGCCCAACGTACAAGCAAAATCTATCCTAAAGTTTAATCTAGGGTTGATTTCAGGGGTGGGAGCAAGTAACCAACGTTAACTAGTCAACTAGGCAAGAACTAGAAACCAGGCTAGAATATGGGCTCATGTTGATTTGCCTCTGATTCTAGAACCCAAACTCTTAGAAACTCTTACAATTAATTGAAATCAAAAGTAACTGGTGTTCTAGAACACATTAATTTTGTAAATGGTCGATCCTTCTTAGAAGCTAGGACTCAAGATTCGGTCTCCCATCCCCATTTAAAACCAGTTTTTGTCTTGACAGTACTTTTCCAAACCAATGTAAAAATATATATATATTTTTTCTTTTATATTCAGAGCTGCATCACATCATTTATTAAAATGAAAACAAAAACAAGCCAACCCATGCCTTTTATACGCAGATATTCCTCTCTATGAGTATCAGAAATCTGTATTTACAATTCAGCCGTTCAAAGTGTTACGGACAACATTGTGGTTGACTGTTAAACCAGCTAATGCTGCATTTATCGAATGGCTGGTAGTAATTAATTGCCTCTATGAGAAATCTCATTTTTTAAAATGGCAGAAGGAATCTTTCCCAGATCCCCTAGAGGCAACTTCATCCACCGTTATTTCCTTTGTCACTTATGAAGGAAAATAGTGAGCCCAGTAAACTCCAACCTGAATCTGTTCATCTTGGCCCCTGCCTCGCATTAGAGTTGAAAACGTAATTTCCAGCCCTTCTTCACAAATAGAATTGTTGTTATTATTCAGTTTTCCATATGTGAGGAGCTGTCACCTCTGTCAGCCTCAGCGCATCTCCATTTGTGACTCCAAAACCAGACTCACCGGTCGGAACACACGCTGTGCATCTCAAGTGAAAAGGTAATTTCTCTCCTAACGCACCAAGAGCCCTACTGATAAGAGCCAAGTCCCTGGTTTGAATATTTGTTCCCATCATCTCCTAATAACATATTAATGCAACTAATGTCCTCCACATACGCCAGATGTCTCTACTCCTTGGGTATTTCCTGACAGGGGATCCAGGAACTGTTATTACCCAGTGCCAGAAGGATGCCACTTATGGCAAGATTATATTTGACTCTCAATCCTGCTCGGTGGAAACTAGCCCCTGGGTGCTACAGTCTTGCTCAGACACCCTCTCTCCCTAACTGTGACCATGACCCAATCCTTTCTCATGCAGAACAAAGTCCATTCCTCATTCCTCTATAGTCCCCATCACTCCAAAAGCTGGCCACCTGGAAGTAGAAAAACAAGATTTGGCATCAGAAATAATGTGAGACCCAGGAGGGAACTTCAGGGGTGGGCATGGAGGTTGTTAAAGGTATCCCACTCGCGGGGCATCAGCTGATAGGCATCCTCGGCAGAGTGGACCAAAACAAAACACTGTAAGCATTTCCAAATTCTAAGAGTGAAAAAAGAACATATGTCTCAGGAGTGAAGACAATTTTTGAAGGTTATGGGCCTGCAGTGGGTTTTCTGCAAAGAAAGAGAAAGATTGAAGCAAAGCACTTAACTAATCTGCAGGAGAAAGCCCGTCTTTTTGGGAGAAGCTATTGCATTATAAATCGAGTTTAGGGCTCCCTGGGATACCAGGGAGAGGAAGTACCAGAGGGAGGCAAAATTTAAGTACGAGAGAAGATGAAATGGAGGATTCTTATCTGAATGAATTAAGGAATGGGCCTTTAAGATCACGGAGGGAGGCAGGGCTTAACAGCAAGTCAAAGAGTGGCTTCCAGTGACGGTGCATGACGAGGGGCAGGGGTACCTGGCTGAGCTTTCTGTTCTCACCCACCGAGATAACTCCAGTCCTCAGTCAACTGTGCTAAACACAAGATTCTGGTTATGCAGTCGGGAAGCCTGGGTCCACATGTGTGTCAGTGAGGGATGAGAGGGCAGTCTTGCTTTTGCTTGCCATCTCCTGCAGCCAGCATGAAGTGGCAGCAGGATGTCTGGAGAGAATGCAGGTCTCAGAGCACCAGCAGCAAACTGAATGGGGGTCTATGGGAGGTTAGCAAGTGCTGATGAGTTGCAGAATGACAAGGAACAGAACAAATTACCCTCCTGCAGTATACTTTTAGGTCCCACCTAGACCCTTCCACGATGTGTCTAGGACGCAGGCAGGTAGTGATGACTAGGTTATACTGAGTCCAGGTTGTGAGCAAGGATGTATCTTGGGAAGACAAACATGGGACACAAAAATCTGAAATCAGGTATGGAGTGCTTACATTTCACCTAATCGCTCACGAGGGGCTGCAGCAGTTTCATTGGCTCAGCTGTTGGTAAGCTTGCTCTGTCCTGGGTTCATGCTAAAGGCACCCCTTTTGTAATAAGCAATGCTTCGGACACCCGTATCTTCTTGATTTATGCGTGCAACGCCTTCGTACTCAGAAAGACATCTAACCAAGGCTAAAAATCTCATCCTTCTATATCGCAAGGTCCCTAACCACCAAACTCACCGAGTGCTAACAATATACCCCTGGCAACCCTGAGATTATTGAAATTCAATCCCAAAGAAGCCCCTCCAAGCAATTAGCATGGACAAGCAAGCTTCTGTTTCCCATCAAAGACTAGCTGAACCTAGCAGACAGACATAGCAGATCCACGTGTTCTAAGAATCTCTGTATTGTCAGAGATTATGGATCTCAACTTGGTTAGAAAGGAGGAGAGAGTTCATGTTTATTGAAGTCCTACTTTGGGCCAGGGTAAGTTAGACATTTTCACAAACATGGGATCACCCCACCCTACAATTCCTCTGCAAAGTAGGCACTATGAGGAAACAGGGGGCTTAGACCAGTTTGGGATGTTGGCTCACGTCTAACTCCGCAGACCATGATCTTCCTGCTGACATCCTGCCCCAGAGGTAAACACACAATAAAGGTACAGCTCAGTGGCCGCTCACGGGATGCCCTGCTGTCTCTGAATGCCATGGAACAGTCCGCTGGTTCCAAACTGAGGGTTACATCCTGTTCGTGCATCATGACTTCAGTGTAGTCAGTCTTGACCAACATTTAAAAAAAATAGAATAGAAAATACCACAGTACAGTTGACCCTTGAACAGCATGGGTTTGAACTGCATGGATCCACTTGTATGTGGATTTTTTTCAACAGTAAATACCATAGTATTACACGATCCATGGTTGGTTGAATCTGGGCACGCCGAACTGCAGATTAGAAGGGCCAACTGTAGCTGCAAGTGGATTTCTGACAGGGTGGAGGGTCAGCGCACCAGTCCCCTCATTGCTCAAGAATCAACTGTACATTGTGCAAAGTATAGGTAAGTAATAGTTGTGGGAAAAAAGGTGTATATATGTGTGTGTATATATATATATATATATATATACACACACACACACACATGTATATACCCCAAAAAAATATATATCACATATGTATGAACTGCATCATTCTGAAAATAAGCTTCTTTTGTTGCTTTTAATACATATAATGTATTAATTCTTAATTAATTCAATTACCAGCTTATCTTGCAAATGGCAGTGGGTTTCTCTGCCCTCCATCTCTTAGAAGCACAGCCTTTCCCTTTCACATCAGATTTTTGTTTTAAATTGAAGTATAGTCAGTTTACAATGTTGTGTCAGTTTCTGGTGTACAGCACAGTGGTTCAGATATATACATATATAGATATAGATATATTTATATATATATACATACATTTTTTTGGTATTATTTTTCATTACAAGCTATTACAAGGTATTGAATATAGTTTCCTGTGCTGTGCAGTAGGACATTGTTGTCTATCTATTTTACATGTAGTAGTTAGTATCTGCAAATCCCAAACTCCCAATTTATCCCTCCACACCCCCCTTTCCCCTGGGTAACCATCAGCTTGTTCTCTATGTTTGTGAGTCTGTTTCTGTTTTATAAATAAGTTCATTTGTTTCATTTTTTTTTTAGATTTTACATATAAGCGATATCATGTGGTATTTTTCTTTCTCTTTCCAGCTTACTTCACTTACTATGATGATCTCCAGGTCCAACCATGTTGCTGCAGATGGCATTATTTCATTCTTTTTTATGGCTGAGTAGTATCCATTGTATATATTTCCCCATAATTTCGTTATCTAATCATCTGTTGATGGGCATTTAGGTTGCTTCCATGTCTTGGCTATTGTGTGCTGCTGTGAACATTGGAATGCATGTATCTTTTTGAATTAGAGTTCCCTCCAGATATATGCCCAGGAGTGGGATTGCTGGATCATATGGTAAATCTATATTTAGTCTTTTAAAGAATCTCCACACTGTTTTCCCTAATGTCTATACTGACAATATGCTTCTTAACGTGAGTTTTGTTCAAAGATATCTGAAAGCACTTAATAGAAATTGACAGAAACTACTGAATAGTAGAATTTCAGGAAATTATATCGGCCTGATGGTGTTCCTCATGCAGTGGGAGTCAGAAAGTATCCTGAACCAATATGATTCAGAGAGAGAGAGAGACCTCAAAAAGAATGTCTGTGCTCCCAATTCCCACTCCTCATGTTGCTCATTCTAACCCCTTAACCCATCACCATAACCCCTGTTTCCAATGAGAAGGAAGGAGGAGAGGGTGGGTGGGTAAAGAGGCTACTGCTGGGTCCCAAGCCCTCAGGTCCTAGGAGGCTCTGACTCCTCCTTCCCCACTGGCCATGAGACGTCCTCATAGACCTCATCCTACGATACACCTGACCCTATGATAATTCAAATGGGTCACAACCAAGAACCACAGTCCTAACCTCAAAATTCCTTCAATCTAGCTTTTATGAACCAGCCAGGAAAAAAGTAAATAGTCCTCACCTTTCTCACCAATGATCTTGTTGGCAGCAACTGGGGAGTGTGTTTATTTAACAAAGATATTCCAACTCTATCTGGACTAGCTGTAAGTACTTCACAGGGTTTGTCTGGTCAACAGTTCCCTCCCTGAGACATTCTTTAGCAATGACTGGGGAGAGGAACAACTTTGGAACGTGTTTCGTCTCTCCTCAAAATCTATTATTAATTCTGCTTTCATGTGACACATCTGTGTGCTATCTTGACTACAGCAAACATTTGTCATCTATCCCTTCTACTCGCCCCATCTTTCAGGCACCTCTGAGCAAGCTTCTTGGCAGTACATGGTATGGGCAGAAAATAGAGGACTTGATCCTTGCTCATAGCAGTAGTTTCTCAGTTATAGACAGCTTTATAATTGACAAAGCCCAGTCAAAGTTTACCTCAGTTAATCATCTATACAGTAGGCACTAACCTAACACTCAGCATGAACTTCAAGGTTCACAGAGGCTAAGTGCCTTGCCCAGGCTCACGTGGCCTTTGTGTCCTGGAGTCCAAACTGAAGGCTGACCCTGCTCGTTCTAAATGCCATGCCCTGACAAGAACCAGCCAGGGAAGGCAAGCCCACCATTCTGGGACCTTAATAATAACAATAATTATCATGACTTGATATGGAGAATGTGATAGTCTCTGCTCTGTGCTGAAGCATCTCATTTGCTTTTTACCGCAACCCTTTAAGTTAAGGAGCCTTGTTCTGCCCATTTTGCAGATGAACTAACGGAAGATGAGAAACAGTAAGAGCACTTATCTGAGACCCCTTGGCTAGGAAGGAGCCAGCTGGGACTCGAGCCCAGGCACATCTGCGTGCGACATTGTCTTACACACATTTAGTCCTTCCTTATTTGAAAATCCTTCAATTTAACTGATTGGATTCTCTTTACATTCCTCAGACTGTTAAGGATAGATATTCTTATTCCCTTTTACAAATAAGGAAATGAGGCTTAGAAGAAATCGTTGAGAAACAAAATTTCAACATTTGAAGGGATGTCAGAGGTCAAAGGTTTGCTCCTTTTATTTTCAATAGATGAGGAAACAGGCCCAGAGACACGCAGCGACTCTCTGTGTCACACAGCTTATTACTGATCCCGCCTGAATGCAGACCCGTGCCTCCGGAGGCCCCGCCTCTTCCCCAGGGGGCTTCTCCTCATTCTCAGGATAGGAGAAGGAGCCACTTCTGGGCTATTTATTTCATTTTCCTGAGCCTCAGTGTATCCGTTTGGCTAGAGCTGCCATAACAAAATACCACGGACTGGGCATACACAACAGAAACTGGTGTTCTCACAGATCTGGAGGCTAGAAGTCTGGTCGAGGTGTCAGCAGGTCTAGTTTCTCCTGCGGCTTCTCGCCTTGTTTGCAGATGGTGCCTTTCTGCTGTGTCTTCACGTGGCCTTTTCTCTGTGTGCGTGAAACCCTGGTGTGCCTCTTCTTCTAAGGACTCCAGTCCCACCGGGTTAGGGACCCACCCTTATGATTTCATCTAACCTTAATTACCTCTTTAAAGGCACTACCTCCAAATAAAGACCCACCAGGGGTTAGCGCTCACACATATGAATCTGGGGGACACAATTCCGTCCGTAACACTCAGCTTCCTCGTCTCTACGATGGGGACACTATCATGCCCCTCAGCCACCACCCTTCCAAGACTTTTACTTCCATCCTGCCCTCCAAGTAGGGGAGAGAGCACAGGATGGAGGACGGGAAAAAAGTGCTAATGCATCATCGCTCAGAGGCAGAGTCTTGCTGGTGTCAGGGGAATAACAAGTTCTTGAGAGTAAGAAAGCAACTTACTGTTCGTTATGCCTCCAATTGCCACAGTTGGCATATTATATTAAAGACACTTAGAGTTGGAAAGAAGAAAGCTGCTTTGCAGGCATAAAGAACTTTATGGAAGTGGAGATTTTAGCATGCTTCATGCTGATTGACAGACTGTCTTCTCTTTAAGTGAGAGGCTGTCAGGCACCATATTGTTAAGAGCTTATCAAATTTGTACACAGGATATTCTTTCTTGCATCATTCCGTCAGATCCATGCAATACTCATGGAAAGTCAAATGGAGACTCATGCTAAATGCCGGACACTATGGGACAAGATCTTCACTGTCAGGTGATGACAAGCTTCATTTTTTTAGAGACCAATGAGCAAATGACCTGCCCCTTCACCACAAAAACATGAGAAACTTTCTTGGGTTTTAATGCTTGTCTAGTTGTCCTTAATCTCTATTTTTTAAAAAAAACAGAAATACAAAGCAAAGATGAATGCTACTGACACATTAAATATCTGTTCATGGGTAACCATGAGCAACTCACTGGACAGGCAGGTGTACGGAGCACATGAGCCATGGTTCTAGCATGAGTTCGGCCATCGACTGTGTGTGCACTTAACCTCCCAATTCTCAGTTTCCTCACCTGCCAAATGAGATGGTGCACTGAATGATCCCCAGTGCCCACCCAACCTGGACCATCCAAATGATGCCACGAAGGTCAATTTCCCTACACCAGGCCTCCCTCCTTCCCTCTTCTCCATCTATGTCCGTCTTAGCTCTTCTGCTCACTCCCTGTGGTTCTAGAAGTCTGCCCCTTCGGCCCTGACCTCACTTCTCAGCATCAGACCCATGAATCCCAGGGAACTTCAGGAGTTCTATTGTCACTGAAACTCAAGATATTAAAAAATGGAATTTCAGTCTGTTCTTCTAAGCTGTTTACTCGTCTTGACTTATCCAATCCCATCAGTAGCACCCACCATGGGCAGAGAGAAGACCACAGCCCTTGGATTCAGATCTAAGTTTGAAACCTACTTCCAGCAGCAACATGGATGAACCTGGAGATGGTCATACTAAGTGAGGAAAGCCAGAAAGAGAAAGAAAAATACCATATGACATCACTTATATGAGGAATCAAAAAAGTGACACAAATGAACTTATTTACAGAACAGAAACAGACTCACAGACAGAAAACAAACTTATGGTTACCAAGGAGGAGTGGGGATGAGGAACAGATAAATTGGGAATTTGGGATTTGCAGATACACACTACTATATATAATACAGATATATACTGTACAGCACAGGGAACTATATTCAGTACCTTGTGATAGCCTATAATGAAAAAGAATATGGAGAGGAATGTGTGTGTGTGTGTGTGTGTGTGTATACAACTGAATCACTATGCTATACACCAGAAATTAGCACAATATTGTAAATCAACTATATACTTCAATTAAAAAAAAAAAAAAAGAAACCAAACTAAATTCCTACCAACAGTGTAGGAGGGTTCCCTTTTTTCCTCACCTGCTCCTGCATTTATCGTTTGTGGACTTTTTAATGATGGCCATTCTGACCAGTGCAAGGTGATACCACATTGTAGCTTAATTTGCATTTCTCTGGTAATTACCAGGGGGGAAAGGGTGTGGGAAGGGATAAATTGGGAGTCTGAGAGTTGCAGATACTACTATATATAAAATAGATAAACAACAAGTTGTCTACAGTATAGCCCAGGGAACTATTTTCAGTATCTTGTAGTAACCTATAATGAAAAAGAATATAAATATATATATATATATATATATATATATATATATACACATATAACTGAATCATTACGCTGTACACCAGAAATTAATACATTGTAAATTGACTATACTTCAATTTAAAAAAAGAAACCTGCTTCCAGAACCTCCAGTTACTTCTTTTGTTCCCAAGGACTGATTGAAGATTTATCCTGTGCCAAGATGTTTGGAAGATACACGGATGAAAAGTCATGCCCAACTTTTGCGGAGCTCCGTGCCCGGCTATTGGACACTGAGAAGAAGAACCAGCCTCTCTGAGACAGGACGTCTCCTATTTTAAATGGAGTAACAGTCACCTCCTCGGGCTGCTGTGAGCTAACCCTCTTAAGTAAAGTCCCATATTCCTTTTCTGCCCTTTCTCTCCTTTACCAACTCATACCAGTTTCTCCCTCCATTCCCAGGAACATAAGGCCTCTGCCATTACCACACGGTGCCTGGTCTGACTTCCTTGGGCAGAGGCCACGTACCTCTCCGCATTCTCACGGTTCTTAAAACACAGAGGGGGTTCCGTCAAGGATTTGCAGTCTCCATGCTGCAAGGATGACAAACTTCAAGCTAGAGAGCTTTTGTGCTCCCTGAGGACAGGGGGCTTGTCTTTCTCCTCTGGCCTCAGTGCAGAGCACAGAGCCCAGCACTTAGTAGGTACTCAAAAAATGATCATTTTCATCCTTCCACAGAGGAAGCCCCCGATGCTCACGGTCCTTCATTTAAATACAGGAACCCTCATCTCCCTCTTGCATGTGTCAAGGAAAATGAACAGCATGATCCGGATGAACAACAGGGAAGCCAGCACAGTTCCCCCTGACTTCCCATCACAATTAGTAATAGACTTGTTCCCTCACTTCTCCCTCCCTGATCTCCTCACTGTTCACTAAAGAATGAAGTGTGCTGATGAAAACTCACAAAAGGTGCTGAAGCCCACTGAAAAGGCAAAGAGGGGGAAAAAAAGAGATTTTTAGGAAAGAAGGAAGTACAATAGTAGGAATAATAAACCAAGGCACCAGGAAAATCTCTGCCAGGTGGCCATAAACGGTTTTCTATTTCTGTCCTTGTCAAGAGCGTCGTTGGATGAAACCACGCACAAATACTTCCTCTCTGACAAGAGACACTTTTCGTGCCCAGGGTCCTTCATTAGTTCTGCCCTATCAGGTGATCTCACATTCCTCTGGGCGGTTTTATTAGCCCTCTCCATCCTCAAAAGCCTTAAACCAAGGCACCAGCACACTGATCATTATTAGCATTGCTCAAAGTACACGTTCTAAAAACTCATATTAAAAATGCCCTGATTCATTTCCAGCTAAAGAGTTTTTAGCCCAAGGAACTTGGCACATCTGTTTTAGAAATCAGTCATCTATGAAAGGCTTTTCTCTTCTGTACATTCTGTAGGCAGAGAGCAATAACCCAGCAGGCTTGCCTTTATCTTTGGAAAAAGGAGTCAAAATTCCATGTATAAAGCAATCCTTAAAATAACCTGGAGAAACATCTGGTTCCAGTGAGTGGTCCAGGTCAGGATGGCAGTCACCAATTAGTTAACCACAGAAAACAGATGGATTTTCAAATCCGTCCATCAAGAATTACTTGCTGAGTGCCTGCTTCAAGTGCCAAAGCTGTGCTAGGTGCCCTTGCCCCCAGGGTGATGATTACCTCGCTGGGAATAGGGCAGAGGCAGGTGGGAAGTTGCTGGGAACAATACAGGATCAGGTGATTGTGGAGGAGGAAGTGGTAGGGGAGCTGGACTGGGAAGGCTGGGTAGGAACTGGATAGAGCGAGGGAGAAGGGGAGGCATTAGTGGGGCCTGAAGTGCCCTTTGTTCATCTAACTGACATTCCACCAGGTGCCAGTGGGGGCAGGTCCACGGCCAAGTGGATAGAGGTAGTGAACCATGATAGTATTGAAGATCAAGGTCATATAATTTTATAAAATTTGCAAAAGGTAGCTTAACTTCAATTGGTTTACTGCTGTCTCTTACCAATGCAATTTACCCTCCATTATCTTTCCCCTTTAGAGTCAGAGGCCATTACAGTGGTTTTGAGCATTTGTGGGGATGCAGCTTTTGGGAAGTTGAATTGGGGAAACATTTAGTTTGAGAGTAGTGGAATGTGTTTTTGTAGAACATGATAAATTCCAAGTATAATAAAGTTATTTCTAGCCACTCTAGATTCCAGGAACATTACTAATATAATCAATTCAAAGAGCATTGAAAGTTAGTCAATGAACAACAACAAAAAAAAAATGTGAAATGTCCTGAAATCTTACAGTTCTTATAGGAAAGAAACTTGATTGGTGTTTTCCCAAACTTGACAAAAATCCTAAGAATTTACATGAAATTACCAAGTTGTGAAGCTGAATAAAATTATTCTAAATCATGAATAATCAGAAGCAATTTCAATCAACTATGATAAAGAAAAGAGTGGATTGTCTTTCTATTTTCACTGTAGACGATATTACAAAATCATTGTCATAGGAAAAAAGTGATCAAAGAGTGTGAAACAAAAATTGTACAAATAAAGAGGTTTATCAGTTGATTCACTGATTAAACCAGTGAGTAATTTCCCAAAGTTTGTGATACTTGTGGTGTATGTCAGCTTTTAAATGTTTGTAATTTGTTATGATTTGTCCTCTCATTCTAAATTAATAATTTTATGTGCAATTTTATATTCTTTTTCCTAAAATTGGTCCCCTAAGATCAACAGGATAATTCATGAAACACAGTATTAAAAAAGCATATAAAGGCATACAGTGAGGGCCCCGAGGAGGGATCTTTTAAGTCAGCCTGCAATGTTGGGGACAAGGGGGAGAGAAAAGGATAGCTTTGGGGCAGGTGTCCCTGAAGATGACAGAGCTCAGAATGGAATGGGTGGCTAGAGTAGGCAAGGCTGCCCACGGCCAACACACCAGGGCCACCTTATGGCCCAGGTAGGTGTTTGGGTTCTTTTTGACCCGCCGCAAGACGCTCTTCTTTTGTTCTCAAGTAACTGAGACCCTTTGAGCCCTGGGTCGTGTTTTCATGTCTTGCCATTTTCTCTAGTTCTTTATCTAAGAGCAGGTTTCCACTTGCCAAAAATCAAAAAATATATGTCATCACTTCCTATATTAGTAGCAACCATGCAATCAACATATTCTGTTCCATTATTTGCTCCATTACGAATGGTCATGAAGTGAGACCATTTGTCCTCAACCGATCCTCAGTGAAGACCTCCGCCACAGATCTTCCATGCCTCCTCCAATGACATCCTGCTCACTTCCTGTCCATGCCCTCCTGAGGAAGGACCAAGGGACTGTCCCCCACCGCCTGCCCTCCGCAGTCATTACTAACCCCCACGGAATGCACTGCTATTGGCTCATGTACCTTTTTCCATAATGTATACAAAAAGGAAATTAAACAAGGAGATAGTGCATGATTATATTTTGGGAAGCTTTCCCTTTGCAGAAGGCATTTAGATAGTGCCTCTGAAAATGAAAAAAGATCACTCATTGTGTACCTCCTATGGGCTGCACATGGTGTTAACCACCTTACAGACATTAAAACATTTATTTCTCAAGCCAAACTGTGCAACAGATGCCATTATCCCAGAGAGGTTAATTACTTTGTATGGGATCACACAGCCCAGCAAAAGTGATTGGATTTGCCTGGCCTGAAAGTCTGCTCCTTTTACTACAACCATAGTCTTTTCTCTCCACCTCTGCCTCCCTCACCTCCCTATTTGGGTTTTTCTACCTACAACATAAAATCGTGTCACTTTGGGTTAAAACCACTTTTTCCAGTGGATGTTCCCTAAAAGGCAGAGGAATCACGAGCATGGTTACTTATTCTTTCTCACTGGCCTGCTCTTAGTTAAGCTGAGTCTTCAAGTTGATCTTCAGTTGCAAATACAGAGGAAAACCTAATTTTAAATCAGCACTGGGCCAAGAACAAGACTACCTTTTCAAGGTTTACCCAACACTCAGTGTTGACAAGCCATCCTTCAAAGGGAGCCGGAATGGCAGGGTTGAGAGATTCTAAACCAGGCACCACAAAGACTCTATTGAAAAAGAACAGAATCCCCTGCCTCCCGCGGCAGATGCCATTCACTCCAGGGACTGGATGTCAGCACAAGCCAAAGCACATCTCATTCATCCTTGTCCAACCCCAGGGAGCCAGGGAGCTCTATTCTAGGCAGAATTTTCAAAGTCTCCCCACCCCCTCCTCGCCATCTCCCTCCAGCCAGGTGGCCAGCTGATTCTCATTGATCCCAACAATGTTTCTTCTCATATCTGAATTTCACAAGCATGTGAGAAGTCTCAGGTGTGGGTTTTTCCCCCTACTGCTTCTAATAAACCAGGTCCCCGCACTTGAAATAAAGCCTGCTTCAAGAGACTCTCCCTGGCTAGCCGTGCAGCCTCTCGGCAGGGGATTCCACTCTTTGGGGGCTTTCAGAACTTCAGAATCTAAAATCAGACCCTTGGATTGACAGCACATGATGTGACCCCAGAGAAAATTTGCTTCCCTTTGTGCGGGATGTCTGCTGCTTTAGAATTCTCCAAGGGACACACCTGATGGAAGGAATCTTCAGGGGGGTGAGAACAAGAAAGAGGGGGCCAAGAGATTTCATTATCCCTGGCAAGGGGTGTGGTCCTGCCTGGGAGGCCCCCTGCTGCCCTGGGTGCCACACTTCTAGCGAGTCAACAGCCAGAGCAGACCCGGAGTGACGGGAAGCCAGGATGATCGAGAGGAGGCAGGCTCCGCAGTGTGAGGACAGGTTTCAAATGATACAGTTTCCTCTGCCTGGAAAGCCCGGGGCTCAGAAACAATCTAATCAAAGTCTCCGAAGATAACGATGAAGGGAAGTGAGAAGTGGTTCCTGGCCTTGTTCAGCTGGCCCTACACCTGAGGACTAGGGAGCAGCCTCCCAATTGGAAGAAAGCCATCTGGGAACAACTGAAAGGGAATATGACTTTACACAGCAGGTAGGAAACTTAGGGGACTTAACAGCCCTGGAGGTGGTAGAGGCCATTTATAAATAGACTCAAAACACGTTGAAAGGAATTTGTGGAATAAGAGATCCGCTGTGGATCACTGAGGAGAAGCCAAGATGTTTGACTAGAGTTCGCCATAATCTGTTGAAATTGACCTAACGTGCAGTTACCAAATTTGGGGTTCCGTGGTACACAGGATGGATGACGTTCACAAACAAAACACACTCTCCTGGGTGTCTCCAAACTGTGGCCTCTGGCATAGACATAATATGAGCTGTACCCCCAGCTTTAGCATCTACTCAAGCCAGAAGTAGCATCTACATGCCTTAGAGTGCATGTGGGTGAGAGAGACATAGTATGGCTATAACTTGAAATTGGGGGGAGCAGAGATTATTTGCAAATTTCACCTGAAGATTTCCACGGGCTTCTGTCCTGCATGCACGTTCTGTCTAATTCATGCAGCTGTGGCTGTGGAATATGCTGAGATTCCAAGGATGAGACCTCAAGAATAAGGGAGTAAACTGGGTCTGGGGTGAGACTGAGATCTCCAGCAGGCAGGGACCATGGTTGTGGCTTTCAGTACTGTTAAAGTAACATGTAGCATAGTGCCTGACAATGATAGGTGCTCCAAAATATTTAAGTAATAAGTTAATTAATTATCCAGCAATAGTAGTTTCTCTCACTTGCCAACCCCACCCCACCCAAGGGATGCACAAGCAGCACCAATCAAAATGTCCACAAGAGCCTGGAAAATTCAGGGTGTGATCCAAGCTGAGCTCGGTCTACAGGGAGACTGCTTAAACAGGGAGAGCACGTGCCCGCTGGCAAGTCCTGCTCCAGGAAGTTCCTTCCCAATAAGCACAGGCTCACAGCCAGCAGCCAGGACGTCAAGAGCGGGGGCCTGGTCCCCAGGAAGGGCTGGAAGGAGCAAGGCAAGGGCCAAGGTGCTGGCCAAGTCAACAGACCGCTGATCTCGTCTGTGGATGTGGAAGCAAACTGGAAAACCAACTAAAACTAAAAATAAATAAATAAATAAATAAATTTAAAGGAGAAGATTCCTGGGTATCTGAACCCAGGGCCCTGACAGGGGTGAGGCTGTGTTGATGAGTTAGCCAAAGCAGATCCAACACCGGATCTACAGCTGATTCCAGATTGACTCGAACATGACAAGTTTCTGAAGCACTGCAAGGCATGGATCTCTGCAGTCTATGACCATGGGCAAGTCTCTTAAACTATGTGAGCCTCAGTTTTCTAATCTATAAAATGGACATTACAAATAGAATCTTGCAGTGTTTTTCTAAGATTAGTGATTACATAGTACCTATAAGGGCCCTAGGATAGTCTTTCATGTATTGCAGAAACATGGTAAAGGGTGAATATTATTATTTACTACCCGCCAGTGTAGCTGGGCCAGGACACGGGGCTTAAGCAAGTCACCCTGCCATGAATTCGACTCCACAGAAATGTACTGACTTAACTGTTGACACCTGTGGTGGCTCTCTTGTCAGGTGACGATACCTTTGTCATGAATGCAATTTGGAGCTTGGGTGAGGGGATGGTTGGGTCCTCCTAGAACACTGAAAATTTAACGGGTTGTTATGAGTTGAAGTGCGTCCCCTCAAAATTCGTATGTTAAAGCCCTAAGCCCCAGTACCTCAGAATGTGACCTTATTTGGAAATAGGATCATTGCAGGTGTGATTGGGAAAGGGAATCCTTGTTATAAAGTGGCAGAAAACTTGGCTGAACTGTGTTCTACTGTTTGTAGAAAGTAGAACTTGTAAGGAATAAACTGGGATATTTCGCTGAGGAGATTTGTAAGTCAAGTGTTGACGATGTGGCCTGGTTTCTCCCTGCTGCTTATAGTAAAAGGTGAGAGGAGAGAGATAAATTAAAGAATGAGTTGCTAAGCGAAAAGAAACTGGAACTTGAAGATCTGGAAAATTCTCAACCTGCACCAGAGAAAGTGGCAATGCGTGCCCTGGAGAGAACAACAGGGGTGTGGCTGGGTAACCGTTTGCTACAGAGAACAGGCACGTGGTTCGTGGATCCAGTCAACCACCTCGGCAGAAGTGCTGCCAGCCGGGACTGAAGGGGACAGGGACAGGACCAAAATGAAGGAAGGCTGCCAGACTTCTGGGAGTCCACAGGCAGGAAACGGGGGGTTTGGCTGCAAATGTGTTATCCTTCAAGAAAAGGGGAAAAAAAGACCTCGAGAGTAGGGCCGCCTCCCTAGTTCCAGAGAGAAAAGCCACTTCCTCTGTTCCAGAGGGCAGGGCTGCTGTCAGGGCTGAGGAGGTGAGGCTGCTGCCCACGTGGGCCCAGGGGACCGAGCATCCAGCCAAAGAGGCTATTCTCAAGCCTTAAAACCCAGTAGAATGTACACTGTTAGATTCCAGACTTGCTTGCTTTTTCTTTCTGATTTCTCCATTTTGGAATGGATTTTCTATCCTGGGCCTGTCCCATCATTGAATTTTGCAAGCAGATAACATGTCTGTTTCCATAGGTTCACAAATAAAGAGGAATATTGCCTCAGGGTAAAGTTCTACCCTGAGCATCACCCACACCTGATGTGGATGATACATGGATGAGATCTGGGACTGAAGAGTTGATGCTGGAATGGGTCGTCTTTTGGAGACACTGGAATAGGGTGAATGTATCTTGCATGTAAGAAGGACACGCATTGGGGAGGATGAGAGGGAAGACTGCTGTGGGTTCAACTGTGTCCCCGTGAAATTCACATGCCTCTAATCAAACATGACTGGTGTCCTTATCAAAAGGGGAGATCTGGACACAGACGTACATACAGGGAGAATGCCGTGTGAAAACTGGAGTTGCACTGCCACAAACCAAGGAACTACCAGAAGCCAGGAGAGAGGCCTGGGAAAAGAGCTTCCCCTAGCACCTCCAGAGGGAACGTGGCCATGCCGGCATCTTAATTTTGGACTTCTGGCCTCCAAACTGGGAGACAATACGTTTCCGTTAAGCCACTCTGTTTTGAGGTATTTTGTTACAGCAGCCCCAGCAAACTAATACACAGGTCTGTACAAAACACCTAAATACAAATGATTAAAAACAAACATCTTAGGAACGTTCCCATTAGATAGAAAATTAAACTCCTCACTTACTAGCAACTGAATGCTGTCCACCCGGAAAGGCTCAGCCTTTCTGAAACCATTAGTGACTTTTTGAAGATGGACAGATTACCTGGCACAGTATATTAAGATGGGAACCTGAAAATTTTCATACCAAATTCAGAGAATTTATGAGCAATGACTAAAAGGAACTATTTAAAAAACAAAACAAAACCAAGAGCTTTTGTATTAAGTAGGTGGGAGAGGAAAAAACTTTCCATATCCTCCTAGGTTCTTCTAGCTGGTCTAAGAATTAAACTGACATGAGAGAGATTAACAGGAGAAAACCAAACCAGAGTTTAGTAACACGCATACGTGGGAGAGACTAGGGAAAGCTGAGTAACCTGCCCAAATGGCTGAAACCCTCAGCTTAAATACCTTCCTCAACTAGAGACAGAAGAAGATGTTGAGGGTGGGGAGAGTCACTTACAGGAGGCAACCAGGAAAAGCAGACAAAGGTAAGGTTATTCCATGGATTTAAACCATTGCCTTCTCCGCTGATGAGTTTCGAGAGATTTGGTCAGCCTCCTCTTCCTGGTACATCTGTGAGACACCCTCACAGATGGAGAGTTCTCTTGTAAATATAAATTTTTCTTACAAAAGGGTAAATCCTACTTGGCATTCAGAGTTTTTCCCATGTCTGCTCTTTCCTAGAAAATAAGCCACTTAAAATAATTAATACGCCAAAGAGACATATTTTGGAGTGACGAATTCTGTTCCCCTACGTAGGCATGGCAAAGCGTGATTATATACAGATGCTATATGGATATACAGACACGGACACCCACACCTACACATACACATACACTCCGATATAAGTACTTACACATTATCTTTAAAGCTACACTGTCTCCTCAACATGAAAGAAATCTGTCACCAAAAGTATGGTTTGGATATACACTGCTTAGCCATGAGTTCTGCCTGTCTGTCCTGGCTCGCTGTGTTCTGAAGCTCAGTCAGCTCATGGGCACTGCTCCAGAAGCACCTGTTATCACCAGGCCCACCCCTCCCTGCGGATTCTGACGGCTAAGCTTCGACCTCGTGGAACAGGCAGCCCTGAAAAGTCCGACCCAGAAAAACAGGGCCCAGAAAATAACTGCACTTTAGATCAAAAGATTTTGAGGAGAAAAAAGGAGAGTGAGGGCAACTAAGAGTGAGAGAGATTGATTCTTTTCTCACAAATGAAGTCAAGATTATTCATTCCTGCCCTTTTTTTAAGGACAATTAGTAGGAATTTCTAAAACTCAGAATGTCGAAATCATTAGTAGCTGATCACTTGAAGCAAGAATGCAGCTGTTATGATTAATGGCTGAATTTTAAATATTTCAGACAGATCAAGGAAATCTCCCACACTCCCCTCCTGGTCATGTGTGTCTCCCCGGGATGCTAAGGGGAGTGTGATGGCATCTCAACAGGTTCTTTCCCACTGAAATTCTGTGTAATTCCAAAAAAAAAAAGAAAACAAAACCAAAAACCCACCTAACTGAAATTCAGATTCACTGATTCATCGGGCAGCATGAGGTAGGAGGGTGTAGCAGAAAGAATATTTATGAAATTGGATGGAAAACAAATGAATTTTGGTCTCTGGCATTTTATGCAACCCCAGATATGGCATTCAAATGCTTGAATTTTCTCATTTGCAAAATGGAAGTGAAGATGATAAAGCCGCCTTCCTTTCCTGATGTCTAGAAAATTCAAAAGAAAAAAAAAACAGCAAAATATTGAGTGCTGTTCAAAAGTAAAGTATTAGTACCTGCTGTGTGCAAGACACACAGACACCACCGATAAAACAGGATAGGGAGAGAGGTATGAAGGATGATTTCAGGCCAGTGCGCACATACAGTCATTTTACAGGTAACCCTAATTTCAGGTGGAAAAAGGAAATACCACAGAGGCAAGGGTCACTTCAGGCTTGGGGGATGATGAAGAGCCTAAGAAGGCGTCAAGGAGGAAGTGATGTTTGTGGCAGGAGTCAGCTGCTGAGTGGAGGTCACGGTTTCTGATTTTTGCTGAGTTTGGGGAGCCAGGAGGGAAACCAGTGCCACTGAGGGAAAGTGAAACCTTCCAATTCCCTCGTTGAAGCAGGAACCCAGTGTTCTTGTTAAGCCGCCTGAAAGCATGGCAAAAATAGAACAGGTCAAGCATGTCTCCGTATCAAACCATTTCCATCTCTCCAGCGTTACTAAAAATGAAAGGGCGACCATCTGGATGGGGATGATATGCCCTTGTTCTTGTCTATCGGATGCTTTAAAGCCCCCCAAATCCTTGCTATGAATGAGATGAGATGAAGGAAAAGGAGACTGCCATGGTAGATGACTCTTTAAAATTTTTTTCTAAAAAGAGTATAGTGAAATATCAAGGAATCGTTAAGAAGATGGAGACAATGTGGGGTCGTGCCTGGCCCTCCTCCCCGGGAGCATGATGAGAGTAATCTGGGATCTCCATTCCAGTCCGCCCTCCGCACCCTTCCCAGGCTCATCTCCTTAAAAGACAGTTTTGATCACATCACCATTATGCTCAATGGACATGGCTCCCTGGTGCCCACAAAATTAAGCTCACATTTTTAAAATTAAAATCCTTCATGACAGGATCCCAACTGATTTTTCCAACATTATCTTCTTTCTTTATCTTCATTATCTCTTCCCTTTGTTCCAGCCAAACCGGATGACATGCTCTCCCTGAATCTGCTCTGAACTTCCTGCCCCTTCATGTTCAAGCTCTTGTTCCCTGGTCCTTAAAGCCTCTATCCCACATCCATCTTTCAAAATCATAGCCATTGTTCCAGGACCAGTTCAAATCTCATCCCCATCCAATTAAACAACCATTTCACTGAGCCCCCTTCTGTGAGCTCCTTCCATTTGTTCACTGGAGGTGCAAAGATGAGTAGCATCTATCTTGCCTTCTACTTGCTACTTTGTGGGGGGAAAAAAGACAGACACATTAACAATTAACTACAGTACACTGTGCTAGTATATATAATGCATTGTATAGACAGAGACTCTTCAAATATTAATTCTGCTATTGAAAAGGGATCATGGGAAGGCTTGGAGAGGTGGTGGAATCTCAGCGGGACTGTAAGGAGGAGCAGTGGATTTCCAGGTAACGATGAGAGAATGGTGCACGCCAAGGCACAGAGGCAAGTGCAAAAGGTGCTCAAGAACAAGGACAGGTTCAAGGTGGTTGGAGCCCAGACTGTGTGAAGCAAGAGCAGGGCATGAGCCTGGAAAGGAATCCTGCTACCTAGTGTGTTGGGTAAGCCAGGGTAGGAGTTTGGACCTTAACTCATCATAGGTGTGAGGGGCTCTTACGGGTCATCTTAGGAGCAGTGTCAAATACTATATGTTTGTGTTACCTGATAAATCTGGTAGCAGTATGGAGGGCAGGCTGAAGGCAAAGAGAGCACTTAGGAAGCTATTCTTCAGTCCAGACAAGACCGAATGGGGAGGCTGCACCACGACAGACACGGTGCACACAGTAAAGAAGGGATGCAGGGAAGCCCTTCATCTGGTAGGACTTTCCTAACCTTCCCTCATCCTTGAGCAGATGTCACTTCTCCCTCCTATTTAATTTAAACCGCCACTCATATTTTCATACGTATTGGCATTTTTGACTCATGTTGTAGTTAGTTTTATGTTTTATCCTCCCACTATTAAACCAAAAATTCCTGACTCTGAATTATGGTAGGTGCTCAAGAAACGAGGAAAGGGACTTGTACAAAATTGTCTTTGAATTGTTCGGTTGCCAGAAATAGAATCCCACACAATACAACTTGAAGAAACGGAGGTTTATTATTAGGAAACAAAGATAGCTCATGGAAACGAGGGCCAGGAAATAAAACCAGGCACGGAGAAGGAACTTCCAGGCTAGGGATGATTGTGGACCAGCCCTCAGGATCTGGACTGCTCAGTTCAGATTCTCAGAAATGAAGACCCATCTACCCCAGGTCCAATCAACTGTGGCCAGGGAGCCGTGGGGTCACGTGACACAGGCATGCCAAAGAGAGTCCACCCTTTCTGCCAGCGTTGATTGCTTCTTGCCTGTATAAGGCATCTTTGCTAGAGACAATAATTTCAAAATACTTCACACACCTTGGTTTCAACTATTCATAAATTGCAATCCTGTAAGATAGGAATTGGTCTTTTTTACCCTCCTTAATTTCCCTTTTATAAGCAAGCAAAGAAGCTCAGAGAAGCTAAGTGATTTGCTCAGCATCACACAGGAAGTCATTTGAAGGACAAAATATCTATATCTAGGAACACACATTTTTCAAACCCAAGACTGTTTTGATCAGATGATGTGATGATTAAAAACGTTCCTAACTCACTCATTTATTGACAGATATTTGCTGAGCACTCATACGGACCAAACCCTGTGCTCAAGATTGGGGAGAATTTTTTAAAGCAAATTATTTTACTCAAGCTGATCACAGAAGCAGCAAGGTGATACCTTAAAATTTACCACTCAAGAAATGGGCCAAATGGGAAAGTGGTTTATTAAAGTACCGAAACTTCTCTGCAAAGTTTCTATAATTAGTTCAGGTACTTAGTGATAGTCTATTTTATTCGGCAATAATATTTAAGATTAATATATTCTCTCTGGTATCTATAGTAACCGGTCTTGTGGCGTAGTATTAAGATTGGGGATTTATTTATATTTAGGTTTCACCCAAAAGGAAGATTTTTGTATAATTTATTGTTACATTTAGAGAGCATAAAACCTTTAGGCCACAATGTGTAGTTAATATTCAGAATTAAGTCAGTTTATTATGCATCAACTGGTAGGTCAAATTCAGCTTTGTGTGCTATAATTTATAATATAGGTTTTTGCCTGGAGCAACATGGAAGCCCCGGAGCAGTGCTGTGAATTATTACAACTAAATCGGGCACTACCTGCCAAAATGTACACTATTGTTTGTATTTCTCTTGCTCGGAGACTATAAACGTGATTTCCGAGAGCTCTGTGCTGCAAGGACATCTAAATAAAATATCAGTTTCACGACTGGTGTCAGCATTTAGAAACTTCTTTCCTTTATTTGCAGCTGCTGCAAGTCTGGGTTTCTGGGGCAATTCACTTCTTAGCCTCTTACAAAATGGCAGTTTACAGGTTTTATGACTACACGGTGTAAGTATATTTCTCTCTTTTAATGGGCACGCAAACTACCACTGCAGTGCACTCATGATCATTATTAAAACTGTATTTGGAAAGCAACCTTAAATATGGCATTTAATAAGCCAAGATATTTTAATAGAGGATTCAGTGCATACTTAAAGTATATTATGAATTTCTTTCCTTGAACACCACTTGTGTTTTTGACCGCTGTTCACCTAGCTCCTTAGTGAAGATTTCTAAACTAAAAGATGGATGGGCTCTTTTTGGACTGTAGGTTTCAACTGTCTTAATTCCAAGGGATACTTTATGCTCTGAACAAAGGCCAGCAAATGTGGTCACCTCTTAGTAGACGCATGGATTTCCTATTTTATAGATCTGTAAAAATTACAGATAACAGTTTTAATCTAAACATCCCAAAGTAGGAGAAGGTTTAGTAAACTCTGGAATATGCAGTCTGCGTATAAGGCCATTTACATGATGTTTACAAAGGGCAGACAATCAACATTTTTAAATTTCTGAATTCTGACCTAGTCTAGCCCAGGGAATGTCAAAGTCCAAACTTAATGTTGGAAAAGTGTTAAAGCTCACCGAAGGCAAAATTTCATCACACATTCCAGGCACTTGGGAGATGAGGTAGGTTTCAGCAATCCCTGTCTCTCTCTTCTTCTGCCAAGGGTACATGTTATTGGCATCAGTGGGAAAAATCTAGCCAAGGAGGAAACGACAACTAGAAACAGATTTTGCCCTAATAAAAATTAGATATTTCTCATAGTCATAGTTGTCCAAAAGTGTTCAAAGGAGACAGTAATGGCAAAGATCCTGGGGTAGGAGTGAGCTTGGCATGTTCGAGGAACACTAAGAAGGTCTGTGTTGGTAAGGAAGTGAGTCCTGACTCAAACTTTTGGTAAACTAGTAGTTTCAGTTTTGGACACCAAATTTTAGTAATTAACCCTCAGTAATTTACATTTTACAGTTCTAATAATTAACACTTAGTTCTATACAAAAACAAAAGTAAAAAAAAAAACTAACAAAATCTGTCTTATGGGTACAGCATTTGCCCACAAGAACCAAAGAAAATGACTGGATGTCAAATCAAGTCTTGGTCCATCAGGAAGCTGGCCACAATCCAGCTTTAAAAATCACCAGACAATACCAGGGCCTCTCACTCTTGTTCCCAGTTAGCACAGCAGGAGTTACTCATACCTTGGAGCCTAGCTCACTGATGTTGATGAGCTAGGGTACCTGAAAATGCCCAGGAGAGACCCAACCAGTGATGTGCCATCAGCTGTCTTGTGTAATGCAGCAGAGGGGAGGCAGAGAGGCAGAGACAACTGTCCAAGCCACTGTGGTACCTGGTTCGCTTGATGGGATGATGTTTAGGGTCTATCCAACACAGAGATGCTGCACACCTATCCCTCCTGCCTAAAAGGACAGGGATGTGCCCGTCACTCAGCAAGCATGCAACAAGACCCTTCTCCAATATGGCACACTGCCTCCAAAATGGCAGTAAGCTACTTTGAAGTGGTGATTATATTTAATGTGTGTTTTATCTTTTTGGCTTGAGCATGGAGCACACAGGTGTGGGAAGAGATCACCCCTGTCAGCCATAGGGGCTCATCCCTGCCCCAGAGCTGCAGTTGCCCCGTCACCTGCGATGGGGGCACTGAGCCCACACTGAAGGTGAAATTTGGCTCGTGCCACAGACACATTTACTTGCCTGATGAAAGAAAACAGGTGCACAGCCACCTCACGTAAGGGAACACACCGCTCAATGGGACATGTGACTCGGCAAGCTGGAGCAGGTGTGCACCTGGCAGGCAGACCCCAACAAGCTTCTGGAAAGACACAGAATGACGACAGCAGCGTGCTACCTGGCTGCTCTTCTGTGCTGCCTCACGAGCCCACGAGGCTGAGAAGGGGCCAAAAAAACCCTTGCAATCGCAACATCAGAGAGAGCTGCAGGCGACAGCCAGTTTGGGATGGAAGGCAGATGGTCTTTTGGGCAAATAATCACCAACTTGGGAGTCTCCAAGCTTCAGAAAGCCCCTAAAGTTCAGTGAGGCCCATCCTTCCATCCTTCACATATTCAACAAATATTTGTCGAGCACCTGCTAGTTTCAGTATTTTAACAGATTTTAAAATCTTACATTTACCACCTAGCAGGTTTTCCACATTTACTAAAACATCACCATAGTCCTTCGATTTGGCCCAGGATTACAGTATTTCCTGAACCCCAAGCAGCTTGTTTGTTCTCATTTTAATAGTTTTTAAATCAGAAGTATTATGACTGTTTATGTTTTTTCCTGAAAATCTATAATGTGGTGGATACTGGATCTAATTATGTGATGATTTCTTAGCAAAAAGAAATATCATATATCAATTCTTATTGATCATAATTAGCTTTTACAAACAAGAAGTTCTGAGTAAGACGTTTAAAAAAACTAGGGGAAAGGAGCAAACTAGTGACACACACAACAGCGTGGATGAATCTCAAACACACCACGCTGAGTGAAAGAAACCAGACACAAAAGGATATATTGTGTATGACTCCATTTATACGATATTCTTGGAAAGGTAAAGCAAAAGGGATGGAGAACAGATCAGTGGTTGCCAAAGGCTGGCGGGAAGAGGACTGTGACTACAAAGGAAGATAAGAGAGTATCTGGAGGTGATGGAACAATTATGTACCACGATTGCGGTGGTGGCTGCATCACCATATAGTTCGTCAAATCTCTTAGAACCAGACACCAAAATGGGCGAATTCTCTGAAAAAAAAAATTATTTTCAAATAATTAAAGAATTATGATGTAGGGAATGCAAAAAGAAGTGGGGGGGGCCTTCATTATTGTTGCAACACGTATGATAGACAAATCCTTTCTAATTAAAAGGGATGCACAGTGGTAGAAAGGTCTGGGCGCTCTAAGACTACAGGGAAGACCTAGGATTTACTTTAAATATCTTCAAGTGCTCAGGTAGTACCTGCAGTCACAGAGCTCCTTCAGCGTGTCTGTAACCTCAGATGTGTTCAGGGAAGAGAAGAGAGGGAAGCTAGGCCCCTTTTCCCTTTCTGCAGGGGAAGAAAAAAAAGAGTTCCTAGCACAAAAGAGTTGATTTCAATTTACAAGAAAATAAACTCTGCAAGGGAGTTTGAATTACACACTGATGCATAGCGAGTACTCTAGAAGGTGTCAGACACATGATAGAAATACAGTGTTGAATGGATGAGTTGTAGCTGACCTGCCTAGATTTAATCAAATGATCAGCCTCCATTTCCAAATATATGAATACATCAGATAAAGTTTGACAAAAGGATGCTGAGTACGTAATGGAGCTCAAAGCCAAGGAAGGGGACAAAACTAAAGAGAAAACTCAAAGTCAGTGTGCTGAGCAAACACCAACTAAAACGGTCTGTGGGATTCCTGGATCTGAACTGAAGTCCTAAGAGCTGCGGGATGGATTTCTGATGTGTGCAGGGAGTGGAGAGAGAGACCGATGGCTTCATGACCTTGAAAGGCTAAAACTCATCCTGCCAGGACCCACGAAGGGCTTCTTCAAATCTGAAACAGGGTCTAGAAGAGCATCCCCCACTGGTTCAGGGAAGCAGAACGGAAGCATGACATCCACCAGACAAGGGTAAAAAGACTCAGTTGCAAGAAGCTGGGACCCAAGTCTGTGCTATATCAACGTGTGGAGTCTACATTCATGACTTGCATATTGCATATTGTGTGACCTCCAACCCTAGCTGAGAAATTCACATAAACATGGACTGGGGGCTAGGGGGCCCTGGCAAAGGCAACCACCAAGCCACCACTGACCCAGAGAAAGCAAATCCCATAGAGGCTGACTTCATGATCCAAGATCACCAACAGTGCAAGGTAAAACAACACTATGGAAGGAGTCAGCTAATGCAACCATTGTTCCTAGAAATAAAAAGGTAATTTAAAAGAGACTTTAAAACAATTATGATTAGATGTTCAAAGCAGAGGCAGATCTGCTCTAAAGCTAATGAAGCTAATGCTTCTGGGTCTCTCACGGTCACAGGCCCTTTCCAAACCCCTGAGAGAATACCTAGCAGTGTACTCATTTGGCCTCACGTTTTTATAAAATTACAAAAGATATTTTAACCTTAATTAGTTGAGACAACTGTTTCCTTCCATTCTGCCTCACACTTCTATTTTTATTTGAAGCTATTAGAATGGCAATGGGCATCTTTGGGATTGGACTGGAGATGAAAATGCATTTAGTTTGGATTTAGTGGGACATATTTATATAGTTCATATTTATGGAGTCATTTCCATGAAGTGACATGAAGGTACAGGACCAGAGACTATACCCTATTATAAACTTGTCCTAGAGTACCCTGCGCCACAAATATGTATAAAAGAAAAAAACTCATACATAGCTAATTCTTTCAATTCTTGCAGATCATGTATGAAAGAAATTAGAGGTTTTTCCAAATTTGATAGCGATTCTTAAAATGTGTGATGTTGCCAGAAGCTATGTGTGAAGCTGATACTAACTTTTATAAACCACAAATAACAAAAGTTAAATTCTGATCAAACATACTAGAGAAAAGACTGAGTTTTCTTTCTGTTTCCCCCTTAAAACCAATATTACAAGCTTGTCCTAGAAAGAGGAAATCAAGGACAGAGCAGTGTTAGGCAGCTAATTAATAAAAGTATTCTGATTTTTTGGGGTGGACTTTGTGTGATATTTGTGGTATTTGTCAGCTTTTTGAAACCTATAACTTTTTGTGAATTCTTTTCTCATTCCAAAGAAATATTAACTTAATTTTGTAGTTCTAATTGTTTACTCTTTTTTCTTAAAGAGGGGCCTTCCAAACTGTATAAGCTTTGGGTTCCACAAATCCTTGATCTGCCCCTGGTTCAAAAGCTAACAGCAGGAATAGAAATTATATGGCAAAAATAGGGCAGTATAAAAAAGAAAAGATTTGAAAAAGAATCAAATAGGAAATCTAGAAATAAAAATACACACTCAGTGAAAAAAATTCAGTGGTAGAGTTGAACAGAAAACTAGACAGAATCACTGAGAGATTAAGGGAAATATAAAAATAGATATAAGGAAATTGCTCAGAATGCAACACAGAGACAGAAAATATGAAAAAGAGTTAAGACACAGGAAAGGTATAGTAATTTCCAACATACACATTAGGAGTTCCAGAACATGGAAACAGAAAGAATAAAAAAGAGTAAATATTCACAGATAATACTCAAGAATTTTTTCCAGAAATGAAGACAGAAGCTCTCATATTGAAGGAACATACAAAATCTTGAGAATAAATAAAAGCATATACACACTTACACACATTGTAATAAAACGGTACATCAGAAACAAAGAGAGCTTTAAAAGCCATCAGAGACTAAAAGAGAAATTATTAAGCAACAACAATTAGGCTAACTGAAGACTTCCTACCAACAACAGCAGACGCTGGAAGACAATGGAATATGCTATCTAGCTAAACCACCATTTAAGAATAAATGCTAAATGTGATAGCCCACACCAAAAAAAAAAAAAAAAAAAATGTGACAATGAATATATGTATGTTCATGTAGAACTGAAAAATTGTGCTCTACACTGGAATTTGACACAACATTGTAAAATGACTATAACTCAATAAAAAATGTTTTAAAATATAAATAAATAAATAAATAAGAATAAATGCTAAAAAAAAAAAAAGACATTTGTAGATAAAGACTGAAAGAGTTTATTATACATGGATTTTTTTTTTTTTTAAATACCTACCAGAAGTACACTTCAGGAAGAAAGTGAACCTAGAATGAAAAAAGAAGGACTTGAAAGGTAATGGTAAAAATATTGGCAAATTTATGGATATACCTAAATAAGGTGTGACTGCTTATCACAGAAATAATAATGACATGAGAAAGAAACACTCAAGGAAAAGAAATACTGGATAAAAATAAAATGGAAAGAGTGAGCAGAACCATACAAATAATAAAAGAAAATATAGGCGAATTTCTCTTTCACATTAGTACAGGGAAAGGCATTCTAAGTGGGATGCAAAATCCAGAAATAACAAAAGAAAAGATTGATAAATGTTTCCGTAACATTTGTTTATAAAAATAAATGTTTGTTTTTAAAATATTTTATTATTTATGAAAAAAGAAGATAACACAAGCAAAGTCAAAGGGATAACTGACAAACTGGGAGAAAATACTTGCAGAAGGTAACACAAAGGTCTAATATTACCAACATATAAAGAACTCCTGAAAATTGAGGGACAAAGTACGAATGAAAGAAACGAAAAACTGGAAGAAGACATGAGCAGAAAATTTACCAAAAGAAAGATATAAATAAGGCCCCAAACATAAAAAAGATATTAAACTCACTGATAACTTTATTAATGTAGATTAAAATAACGAGGTATCTTTTCTTACCAGATTACTGACATTTTTAAAAACTATACATTCTACTGAGAAATTTGTGGTGAAATGGGAAGTAATCGCTCTCAGATTCTGTTGTGAAAATGGAAATAACTACAACATTTTAGGAGTTGTCAACATGTAACAAATTATATATGCACTTGTCATTTGATGCAGCAATTCTACTTTGAGGAATTCACCCTGAAGATATACCTCCAATAACACAAAAATACACATGCATGAGGTTATTCCTTGCAGTACTGCTTGAAATTGCAAAATATTGGGAACAGCCTAAATACTCACATATAGGAGAGGAGCTGAACTATCATACATCCACACAATGGAATACTGTGCAGCTATAAGTAGAAAGAGGAAGATTCTATGAACTGATATGAAATGACTTTTCCAATTTTGCCTACTAAATGGACCTAGAAGCAATGATACCACAGTAGCAAAGAACACACCTAGCAACCAGATTTTGGTTTCAGAATCTGATTTCCAACAAAAGGAACCAGAACTCCTTGGAGAAATGGCAGATTTCAGGGCTGGGTCAAGGATAGTATAAGATGAGCTGGAATATCTTGTGGTGTCAAAAGTACAGAAGTTCTCAAAAAAATGATGGGAGCATCTCAAAAAGCACAGAAACCAACTTGAGGAAACTCCCAATGGCAAATATGAGACATTTCGAGCAATAATATGAATGATGATACTAAAAGATTATGACCCATAGGAGTAAAAGTGAGTATACAATGATAGGAATAAAATAAGTACAGAAAGGGGACAGCTCTTCCTAATAGTATATTTCAATTAATAAATGTAAAAGAAATGATGAGCTAGAAAAATCGCCATTTGCAGGCACCATTAATAAGAAGAGAGGCAGGCAAGAATCATCAATGGATGTTAAAATTAATGAATGAAAGTATGATGAGAATCAGCATAGTTTCATGTCTCCAGATATTCTCCCTACAAGGTATTTCTCAATTGCAAGAGGAAAAACGGTACCCTTACAGTGGTGAAACCTGACAGACATCACCATAACCAACTGATCAAGTTAACATCACCAGCAATGAAACAAACTGGCATCACACGGTACTAAGAGCACAACACCATGTTTGTGCTATTCTGGCCAAAAGTAAATAACCTGAATTTAATTATGAAGAAATGTCAGGCCAACCCAAAGTGGAGATCATTCTACAGAACATATTTGGCTTATACTTTTCAAAATGTAAAGGTCACGAAAGATAAAGAAAAGTGAAGAATTGTTCCAGATTGTAGGAGACCAAGAAGATATGACAACTAAATGCAATGAGTGACCCTGGATTGAATCCTGGTCCCAGAAAAGTAGAGTTCAGGGACAATTGAAAAAATGTGGATACAGCTTATAGATTAAGGATTAGTATTGCACTGACATTAATTTCCTAGTTTTGATAATTTTACTGTGACTATTTGGGGATGAAGAAGAAGGGTATGCTGGAATTATCTGTACCATTTTTGCAACCTTCTGCAATTCTGAAATTATTACAAAATGAAAATAAAGAAATAAAAATACATTTAAAAGACTGCATTTATTAAAATTTTAGGAGTACGGCCAAGAACTAAAAACAAAGAGAGAAAACTTAAGAACTCCAATAAAAAGCAAAAAATAAAGGGGGGGGAGAAGCAAAGAAATATCTTGTTAGATACAAAACAAAATAAGATGGTAGCAATAAGACCAAAGATACCAGTAATCACAACAAACAAAATTAAATTCAATAGTTTAAACAAAACAGAGACACCTAAGTGAATTTTAACCCAGCAACATTTTGTTTTAAAAAATAAGCATTTAAAGCAAGGTTGAACATAGAAGTTGAATGTAAAGGAATTGATAGAAAGTATTGATAGAATTATAGATAGAAAGTAGAACAAAAGGAATTAAAAAGGATGTAATAGGGAAATATTAACAAAATGAGTAAAAGAATTTACGGCAAAAAGCCTAAAAATAAGAGTGTATTTTAGGATAATTAACACTAGCTGCTATGACTGACCAACTCCTAAAATCCCAACAGCTTAATAATAGAAGGTCTAACACAGGGTAAGAGGCCTGCCTCCATAGTGCAGCTATATCATCTGGAACATATGGCTTCCAAGATGATCCTATAAGGGGATGAGAGAAATAAAGGTGACACATGTCACTTCTCCTCATAGTACCTTCCCCAGAACTAGGCAGCTGGCCCCAACCCAACAGCAAGGATGCAGAGCACTAACTACACCTGTCACAAAAAGAGAAACTATAATGATAAAAAGGAAAAATCCACCAACGAGATAAAAGTCATGAAACTGAGTGTGCCCAACAGCATCTCATCACGTAAAGCGAAAAGTGACAGAATTACACTGAGTTGACAAACTGACATAGCTAGCGGGACTTTTCTTCACACATCAATTAGGAAGAGAACAGACCAACAATTAGCAAATAGATAGATTTGAACAGCACTAATGTCAATCTTGATCTAACAATGATAGAAAGAGCCCTGCCACCCCAGTGGTGAACGTGCATTCTTTTCACGCACATGGATTATAAGTTGATCACCTATTAGGTCATACAGGTTGTTTCCAGAGATCCCATAGAATCTATGCCATAAAGAATTCACAATGTGACCTGAAAGTAATTATAATAAAAAATGAAACAGAAAAAGATTAAAAGCATACATTTGGAAAGTAAAAATCACATTTCTAAGCAACCAATGAGTTAAAGGAAAAAACATATAATGGAAATTATGAAATATTTGGAACAGAGTAACAATGAAAACAGTATATATCAAATTTATGCCAGTCAGTGACAGCAGGGATTATAGAAAAATTTATAGTCTTAAATTTATGTATTAAATATTGAAAATAAATGAGTTAAACATTCAATTCAAGAAGCAGGAAAAAGAAAAGCAGATTAAATCCAAAGAAAGTAGAAGTGAATAAATTTTAAAAGATAGGAGTTCATAGAAAAAATATGTCAATGACCTATAAAACTAAAAGCTGCTTTATAATGGCCAGTAAAAAGGAAAAACCACAAGCAAGTCTGTCCAATGAAAAAAGAAAGGAAAAGTGATAACCTGTATCTACATAAGAATATCCTATGAAAAAAACTGAATTCCTATAAATTCAAAAAATTAGACATAGAAATTTATAGGTAGATAGATAGATACCTACAGATAGATAAGGCTATACAAATAGATACGTGTGTTTTCACACACACACACCCATACACACATATATGCACACACAAAAACCCAAGAAAAAATTAAAATCTCTGAAAAAAAACAATAGCTGACTTAAATAAACTGAACGGCAACTCTACAACTGGTTTTCCACATGACAAAAGATAAACTGAATCTCTGGATCATACTGTACACAAAAATAAACCGCAGACAAATTAAATCTCTATATGTAAAAAAAAAACCTTTTATAATTATTATAATAAAATATAGACTATATTTATGAACTAATAGGTAGAGCTAGCTAGCCATGTGGATTTGAATGCAGGCAATGTAAAGAATTCCTAAAATCATCAAGAAAAAGACAAAACACACCACTAGCAAAATGGTCAAATATGTAGGCAAGCAATTCTCCAAAGGGGGGAAACTTAATGTCCCTAATCATAAGTTAGATGCAAATTTAAAACTATAACATATCATCAGGTAAGTTAAATAATACCAGATGTTGGAGAGAATGTGGGGAAACAGTAAATCTCGTGTGATGCTGGTAGAAGCAAAAATTGGTATAATCACTTTGGAGAGCAATTTAGCAATTGCTTATCTAGTTCAACAATTCCATTCCTAGTCAAATACCTTCCAATATCATCATCCTCCCTTCTCCTTAAAAAGAAAGCTAATCCAAATAGTTTACAAGTTTTATCAAACAGTCAAAAGAAAAAACAAAAACTCACATGTAATCCTTATATATCCAAATAGTTTTAAGCAACAGGGGAAAAAATGAAAAATTATGCTGCTCATTTTATACGATAACTTGACACCAAAACCAGAAATCTTCATGCATTTCTTTTACCATTGAACTAGGTTTAATACTATTTCATATATAATAGTGTGTATATATTAATCCCAAACTCCTAATTGATCCCCCCTCTACCCCATTCCCCTTTGGTTACTATATTTTTTTTTTCCTATGTCTGTGAGTCTATTTCCAGTTTGTAAATAAGTTCATCTGTGTCCATTTTTTTAGATCCTACATGTAAGTGATACCATATGATATTTGTCTTTGACTTACTTCACCTAATATGGTCATCTCTAAGTCCATCCATATTGCTGCAAGTGGCATTATTTTATTCCTTTTTTACAGCTGAGTAATATTCCATTGTGTAATACTATACAGTTGTTAAAATGAATGGACTAGAGCTATCTCTATCAACATACATAGATCGCAACAACACAAAAATGAATGAAAACAGCAAGGTTGGGTACAATATCACTTGTGTTATACAGAAGTAGATAGATAAATAGACATCACACCAAATTCCTGCTATTGGTGAGGAAGGGACAAGAATGGAAGTGAGGAGGCGTATAATGAGACTTCAACCTGACTGGAGGAAAAAAGAGTGAAAGATTGAAACAAAATCAAGTTCCCTCCAACTCCTTCTGCCCAGGCCAGTGCCCCATATGGGGTCTACCCAAGGACACCAGTGAAGGGACAGTGCTTTCTTCCATCAAATTTGAATCATTTCCCCCTATTGCATCATCAGTACAGCAGCCAGCATCCCATGGGCCACTTTGTTGCGGTCAGAAATATTTCTTCCCCCTTCTAAGGATCAAAATACTACAGCTGGCTTCCCTGACTTCTGGCAGCTATAGGAATTCTTTCAATTACTGTCTGGGACCCTGGCACACAGGCATCTCCAGTCTTCCCTTTCCTTTTCAGGCTCTGCTTGCATCTTTGAAGACCTTATCCCATACAAAAGTTAGTGTGCCCTGCTTTGCTTTGCAGAGCTATGGAAAATTCCCTCTGGGCAGTATAACCTAGTAATTAGAGTGCAGTGTCTGGAGTCTACTTGTTGGGATTCCTGTTCTGTCTGTGTGACCCTGGGCCAGGCACCTGACCTCTCTGTGCCTCAACTTGAGTCTCCATAAAATGGAAATAAAAATAGGCGACACCAGGCAGTTTCTTGGGAGATTTAAGTAATGAGAGTTCACCTGTGCTGCATGCTCACTATGTGTCAGTCACTAGACCAAGTGCTTGACCTGTCTTAGCTTAGCTAATCCTCTCAGCCACCCTAGGATGTAGCCATTTTTCTGTCTCCATTCTACAGCTGAGGACACAGAAACACAAACAGGTTCAATCTTTTGCCTAATTTACACAGTTGACAAGCAGCTTGCCTCTAGTCACTGGGCCTTTGACCCCTGTGCTAACTGCCTTCCGGTATCAGGGGGATAAAGAGGTTCTTGGGTAGCACTTGATAAGGTGCTGAGACCCAGAAAACACTCAGTACATGTTAGCTGTTGTAGCTGATCTCCATATCCAAGCTATTCAGCAAACAACACATATCACTGAAGTTGCCAGGCTTTGTCCACACGTGAATCACTGAGCACAGGACTCGCTTCTGGGAGCAAACCTGTGAGGTCCTGATTTGCTTCTGAAGGTGAGTGTCAGAGACGGGAGACAGCCACCCCTTATGTGGACCACGTGGGTCTGTCTCTGCAGACCCATCCCTTGAGCAACCCAGCCCGGCAATGAGCATCTGTTTCAGATTACTTGTTTCATGTGCTTTAGTTTTTGAAGCCTTATAATAATGCAAACTCTCCAACTGTGTCACCTCCCCCCACCCAGTTCAAACGTTAGATTCCTGTTGAAGGATGTGTTTATTGTGTGTTAAATAAAGAAGTGGCTGGGTTACTTAGACACAAAGTGCTAGACCTAAAAGAGAAAAGCTGGGGAAGTCAAACTTCTGAAATGGTGTCGGCTGGGATGCTGCTTTGGTGTCTATGGAACCTGAGGAATGAATCAAAAAATTCCTCCCTAAATGGCCAAAGAACAAGGATTGCTTATGTCAATTAGGGTATGCACATATGAATTATGAAGCCAATAAAAATCACATTTATCAGAGCTTTTAAAGACATGGGAAAATGCTTGTGATAGAATGTTCAGTGGAAAAGTGGAATACATAACTGCATACAAATTGCAGTCTCAGCCAAACATAAGCACAAAAGAAAGACTGAAAGAAATGCAGTAAATGTTAACAGTGTTAATCTCGGAATGGTGAGATTCGGAATAATTTGTAGATTTTTCTTTAGACATCTTGGTGTTTTTACAGTTTCTACAAAACATTGATTACTTTTGTGTCAGAAAGAAGGTTAACTTTTTAAAGTTTTCTTCAAACATTCCTACCAAATAGAGCTTGCTACAAAAACCAGCACTGCATCCATGTTCATCTGCCAAAGGCAGCAAAGAAAGAAAACATGTGGAATCAGAGAGCTCTTTTCTGGACTCGCACCCTTCCAGTCACCAGTCAGGGAAGCTTGGGTGAGTCGTTGCAAGCTCTTTAGCTTCTTCTTTGGACAAACAGAAGTAATGGCCCCCAACCCATCCAGATACTGTCAGCAGCATGTGATGGAATGGAAGTGAAAGGGCTTTGTAAATGCAAAAATGCAATCACTATCTGACCTGCAGCTGGTTTTATCTGCTCTATCATGCTGGCATAGTTTTTGAGTACCGCCCTCAACTCACAGATGCACACCTTTCAACCTTGGTAGGCTTAGGCAGGAGAGAACCCTTAGTACAACTGCCTTTTACCAATTCCCATGGCAGACCACACTCCACCAAGGGAGCCCTGCCACCTCCCCAGCACTCCATCACCTCTCCAGTGTCCTGCTGCCGCCTAGGGGCTCACAGCCACACCTGCTTATCTAGAGGGCCATTAGTGTCTGACCTGGAGAAGGGGTGACGTCATCCTGCTATGAAGTGGGCACCAGGCCAAGGGCAGCCTAGGGCAGGTGCAGGAAGAAAAGCAAAATCAGAAAAGAGAGCATCAGAATATAGAAGGAAGAGAGCAGCATTTCAGGAACTGTGGCTTGTATGGCTCTGGTCTCCCCACAGGGACCAGCCAGGACTGGATGCAGCGAAAGTTTTGTCGGCATCTGGTTGACTTTCCAAAATCAGCCTTGTTGACTGGCATTCAATTCACTAGCCAGAGTAGTCCTTAGTGAAGGCTAACATTCCACAGCCCTTACAGGTTGCAGAATATTTTGACATACGTTTTCTCTTTTAATCTTCCCAACATGTCTGTGAGGAGAACACCATCATCTCCATCGTAAAGATAGATAAGAAAATTAGATCTTGGATAATTTAAATGCATCATTCAAGGCCATACATTTTACTAGAAACAATCCAGCTGGATCTCAGTTCATCAAACTCTGGTGCCAATTCCTCCAGTCTACAAATGACAAAAGTCTTGTGATGCTATTTATTGTTTGCTCAAACTGTTCCACACATTCTTCCCAGACCCACCTCCTGGTTTTTGGGGGGTTTTTTGGGGTTTTTTTTTTTGGTTTTACTTTTTAATTTGAACCCACAGTAGGAATTAGATAATGATTTGGGGTTATTCATTCATTTACACATTTATTAAGCACTACAACGCATCAAATCCTGTTCCTTGCAGTAGAGAGTTGGGGGAACAAGGATGAATTATGTCCCCTATCTTCCTCGTCCTCATTTTTATGGTAAAAAAAAAATGCATCTGTCCCATCTCTCTCATCTCTACTCCTTCATTCTCTCTCCTCTGGACTCCTGCAATAGGCTCTAGGCTGGGCTCTGGGCCGACAGCCCCACTCTGCTTCGGTCTCCTTTGCAGCAGCTCGGGGCCATGCCTCTCTTCCACATGGCTCCAAGAGAAAGAATAAGACTTGAAGGTGAGCTGCAGGGACCCTCTGGCTCTATTTCCTCCCTCTGCCCTCATCTCTTGCCACCGCCCCTGTTCTTCAGTAATACTCCAATGAGAAGCCACTCAGATCTCCCACCTGCACGCCCTGCTCATTCCTGGCTTTGCCCACATAGCGCCCTCTGCCAGGCATGTCCTTTCCTGGTTCTTGCCTAGCCCACTTCTATTCAGCCTTTATTTTAAAAAACTCAGATATTTCCTTTTCTTAGGATGCTTTTCTGATCATCTTCCTTGCCTCTCAGAAGCTGCATCCCCTCACATGGAGTCAACCCCTCATCACGTTGCACTGTGAACTTTTATGCCTGTCTCTCCTTCTGGAATGTGATCCCCAGAGGGCAGAGCAGATATAATCACATCTTAGCACCTAGTTCACGGCCGGCCTGGAACACAGTGGAGGCTCAATAAATTGTTTTTTAATTGAATTAACTGAACTGAGAGAGCAAATGGTGTTCCCAATCATGACTCCCCACCCAAGAAAAATCTTCTGTTGTCTTCATGTATTTTTCAGCCTGGTAGAGGGTCGGGTGGAGGAAGGATCACGTGATTCCGTGTGTTACCTGAGTTAATGCGTTAATGTTAAAACCGTTCATTATGTCCACACTCATTACACATTTGTTGAAAGTTGAATGTTCTGTCTGGTTTTGTGTGCAAGGATTAAAAACCAGTTTTTGAGCATCTACTATGGGCTCTGCCCTTCAGGGCACAGAGTAGTATTAGACATGCTCTCTGCTGCAAGGAGACAAGGTCGTTCTTAAGGATAGCATCCGAGCACTTGGGTGGGAGGACACTGCTGACCCACAAGTTCAAGTTGGGGGAATAATCAACAGTAGAGGGGAGCCAACAGAGTGAAGAGGATGGATGCGCTGTCTCGGGGAGAGAAAGCAGAGCCAAGAGCCAAAGCTCAGGTCTTGAGTCCTGGGCCCCCTGAGATCTGAGCAGCTGAGGAAGAGCAGCCATCTATGATGTGAAGTGCAGCAGGAAGGTCAAGGACAAGGAAGACGGTCGCATTGGACCATAAGACAGATTCCCTAAGGGAAGTCTGGTTGGACTGTAACTTCTGGGAGGCTGGGGCCATTTCTGCAGCTCCTTTTATAGCTCAATAAGTGTTTTTCCATTATCATGTTTTCATCGACTGATTGACAACAAGGCTTAAACAGCCTCTGTGAGGTCCTCAAGACAGAGTAGATCTGTTTCCCTCTCTCAAGATGGGAACAGGAGGAGGAGGGGTAATTCCCCACCGCTGGGCTCCAAAGTCAGCTCCCTGCTCATTACCAAACACCACCACATCAGTATTCCAACCCCAGAGTCCCTCCAAATACTCATGTAAACATTCATTTACATTTAGATTGTGCTTCTCTGGATTCAGACTCTTTCCCTGAAAACTCTAACAATCCAATTATCAAGAAAACCAACACATCATTTCTAAGCCTTTTGGGTGGAGCCCTTCTCCTCCCCCAGGAAACTCCTCTGCTGAGTGTGAAGCAGCTCCAGGTGTCCCTGTCTGGATGGATTTGGTCAGCATCCCAGCACACTCGAGGACAAAATTAAAAATATATGTGCTCTTCAGTAGGGAAAGATGGAGGTCGAGGAACCATGGGATCAAACTGTTCCTTTGATTTTAATGGGTAGAGAGGGAGGGCTTGTCAGGAAAACCTGAGAGAGAAAAGCCTTGGAAAAACCACTTGGGGTGGCAGAGAGAGCTCTCTGCGCTGGAATTACAGAGAGTTCACTTCAAATCCTAGCCCCGTGGCTTCTTAGCTTTTTGAGTTTCAGTTTAGCTACACATCTCTATACAGTAGGGTCAAAGAGTTTAAGTTAACTGGGTTATTATGTACCTTAAACGGCTGTCTTGATGATTAAATGGAGCCATGTACATGAACATCCCTGGTATAGAGTGGACATTCAGTAAATGCTATTCCCTTCTTTGTGAAGAACAGGGATGGCAACTGGAGGAAAACAGAGATGATCATCCTCCCGGGAAGTGGAAACCTATGAGTCAGACCACAGAGGACTGGGCAGTGAAGGAATTCATTTGCAAGTTCAATGCCTTGAGAATTACTTGCTCTAGTGAAAATAGGGGTTCTTTCAGCAAATCTTGGACTAGGAGATCCGGGGCTGAATTTAAGGACAAGTGAAAGGAAAGGAAGCACTTCTGCACCCAGCAGGCAATCAGCATGGGGAATGGGTCATACCTGGGGATGCACCAACCTACTCCTCCCTCTGAGGTGCTGATGAGCAGAAATCCAAGCCAAGTCAGGGGAAGACAAGGAAGGAAATGGAGAACGGAGTAGGAGCGAAACAAGGGACACAAGCGCTCCACGTTCTGTGTATACACAAGTCAGTGTCTGCCCTGAAGCAGGCCTGCGTGCTGTAAATTCCAGATCACAAGTGGCGTACAACAGCACTGTCAGACCAACCTCTGTGAAGGTCCCACGGGGTCTAACAGATGTTAAAAACCCAAATGCCTTCAGTGGCCTTCAGTCAACATCTTCATAGCAGATGATGGTCCACGATGCCTTCACAGCACGCCTCATCAGCCAGCCCTCATGGCCATCTTTGACAGAGGGAAGAAGGCTCCATCTTGTCTATTTTGGAGATGGGATAGATGAAGAAATGAGGACATAGAGAAGAACCTGGCCAAGAAGCATGAAAAGCTGGTCTTGTTAGTGCTCCCCTTTGACGCAGCTTTAAACCTGCACCATCTCAGTAGCCCCATCTCCTCATTACTAAAGGAAGACGTTGTCCATGTAGCTGACAACAGATGTCTGGGAAAGGAGTGATAAGGGCCTACATTTGTACAGTCCCCAAAGCATATTCACATCCATTTTTCTTTTTAAGATCCTTGGTGAAAGGAAGGCTGGGAAAATGGCAGTTTCTCCCTTCACAGCGTAGGAATCTGAAATTCAGAGAATTTAAGTGGCTTCTCAGGAGCAAGTCAGGAGCAGAACTGGCCCCAGTCCCAATGCCCATTCCACTCCAACCTACTGCCAGTTTTTGCTATAAAAATTGATTGTAAATTATTCATAAAATATGGTGTTTCTTTTTATGTAATTTTATTGTTTCCCGCTTTAACCAAAGTATTGCATATTCATCACAGAAAATTTAGAAAGAACAAATAAGTAAAAGAAAAATCATGATTATCCATAACTCCACTGAAATGTATGCTGCTTAAAGAAAAAATACAAAGACAATATACCAAATCACCTAGTGTACTTTCTGAGACTACTGCAAAGACAATGGACTTCAAGAGCCACACTGGACAGCAACCAGAGATGGTGCTTCTGAGGAGAGTGGCTGTGATGAGGAGCAATAAGGTAGTCGTGAAAGGGAAGCATAGAAACAGAGTTTCAGTTTTTAAGCTTGCTCTTTCTGCTGTTGGGAATGATATGGTGAAGAGGGAAACAGGAGAAGTGCTGGGGCGGATACTCAGGAGGCAGTGCCCCAGGGGAAGGATAGGACTCCTGAGCTCTTTGTCCAGATCCCCAGGAGAGAAAATGGGCACAGAATGGAGGGTGGGGAGATGTGATGGTGAGTCTGTGACAGTCCTTTGCCGATTCCTTCTTTCTTTAATTTTTTTTCAGTGAAATAGGAGGCAAGGTCTGAAGGGAAGAATGAGGAAGAGATCTGGGGGCTTCGAGGAGGAAGGAGAAAGTCGCAACAGCTGTCTCAGAGGGTGGGAGAGAAAACGGCACAGAAGGCTCTGTTGAAGTCCTCGACTTTGGTTTTGTGTTTTTGTCCAGCTGCAAAGGCACAGGATTGTAGGAGACAAATGGTTGGATTTAATCAGATTTAATTAAGCCAGAACGTAGAAGTGGGAGAGGGGCGAGGAAGGTGCGGGTGTGCAAAGGTACTGAAATGGTAAGGAGAGAGAAGGCTTCTGGAAAGATAGAGAGGGACCTAATGTAGGTGGGTCAATGGCTAACAGGTGAAGGGATGTTGGAGCTGGTGTAGGAAAGGATGTAAGCTAGGAAGAGAGATGGCAGCATTCAAAGAGATGGATGTTTGAAATTGTGATTGTTGGAGGCAATGCAGTTACTAATGGTGACAAGGTCTAGGGTTTCCCCTTGAAAGTGAATTAGGGTAGGAGGGAATCATCGGTGAAAGGAGCTTGAGGTAATCGGGAGGCCAAAATATTGGAAACACATGTATGTCTAGAATGAAATTTTCAAGAATTAAGATAATGTCAGAGAATGTAACAGGAGACAGAGCAAAAGTTGCAGAGAAAATGTGGCTAGTGACCCAAAGACAGGTAGACAGCTTCCCACTACACCAGACAGTAATACTGGAAACATCACCAGCTGTTGGATCTTGGAGCCCTGAGAATCAAAAGCAACCACACTAGAGTATTACTTAGTTTGAAATGATGTAAGGATAGAGATTTTTTTCCCCCAATGGATAAGAAATCAAAGAAATGGGCAAAGGATATAAAATCTTGAAATGCATGCATTCCAAGCCTCTTCTACCTGGGGAATTCTATCACTTAAGGGTATATGGATACTGTGAGTGGTGCATCATACAGCTTCCTCTACGTCGCTGCATTTTGTCCCTGCAGACATTTAAATTACCCGTGGATCACCTTGAACTAGCAGAAGCTTAGTTTTAGGCTTTGTTAGAGCAGGTATCTTTCAGTGCCTTAGTCCTAAAATGCGGTCTTCACTGTACCTTGTGGTCTTTCTGGGATTTTAATGGCAAGCCGTAGGGGTTAACCCAGCCCCTCTAAGTCTTGGCAGGATTCAGCTCCCAACTCCGTCTCCCTACAGAAGGCAGACATGACTGCGGAGGTCTTCTAGTAGAGAGCTACATACGGCCTCCCTCTGCTCTCCCAGAACCTCACCCCATGTGTGCACAATTCAGGGGGCAGCCCAGGAAGGCAGGGAAGTCTGTGTGGAGCTTTGATGGTCATCACTTCCCGATGTACCTACCTCGCTTGCCAGTTGCTCTGGCAGCCCTGACGGGAGTAAGAGCATGGCTTTCCCCGTGAGCTCCTCCACCACACGGGACATAGACTGAGAAGCGGCCTCAGGAGAAAGGACTCACGATGGGGGCCTCACCCAATACTGTTCCCATATTTCAAATGGCAAGTCCCTTCCAGCTTCTGCCTGTTATATATTGCTTTCCAGTGCTTTCAAACAAGTGTTTTATATATTGTCCATAGTTTATATCTGCAGGAGGGTTGGTGTGATAAAAGACAATTTATCATTACTTGAACTGAAACCCTCAGAATGAGCCTGCTAAACGCACATCACATGCTGCTTCTTTTTCACTTGAAACCCTGCAAAGGCCCCCACTCCACGCATAGTAACAGCCCAAACCCTTACAACGGCTCTGCACAGTCTGGCCCCTGCTAGCAAGAAAGGTGTTTCCAGAGGAGGTTTTTTTTTTTCTTAAGCTGAGGCTTTGGGGGGGGGGGTGAACAAAAGTGCTTTAGGGAATAAGATGTGTAAACACATAAGGGCATGAGACTTGGGAGTTGTGGGAACAGAACAGAAGGCATGGTGAGGACAGGTGAGAGAAGAGTCTAGAACAGCAGCTCTCACTCCTTGCCGTGCAACAGCCTCACGTGAGTCACTTGCTGAAATCCTGGTCCCTCGGGCAGTCTGACGCGTGGCAGTTCTGAGAACTCCAAGCACAGAGGGATACACCAGCTCCCAAAGGGCTCCAAGCATGGTAGAGAGTCTAGACTTTAACTTCTGAAAGACGGGAAATCATCAAGTACTTCTCACTAAATGTACCCGAGGAGAAACAAGCGTGTCTCCATAATGAAATGCATTTCATAGCCATGTTTTCCCTCTCTCAGCCCAAGCAAGGAGCTTTCTGACACTCCAGGAAAACTATAACCTTCCTTTGTATCATAGTAGACATTACAAATAGGACCTAGCACACAGTAGGTTCTCAATAACTGCTAAATAAATAAATAAATAAAATGTAATATGGTTTATGTAATTAACTGTCACCTCCACTCAGTGTAATTCTACACTTGATACCTCTCTCTTTTAAAGACCTTATTTATATATTCTTAAAGTCCCTTTCCAACCTCTAGTCCCATTCAGAAAGCCTTTGGATTCAACATCCCTTCGTTCACCAAATTTATAGGAAGGACAATCTTGAGCCATCTGGTGCCTATTTAATTTTTAACCACCTCTCCCTTTAAATATTTCTTTCTTCATTCTTATTTTGTCCTAAAAACTTGGCTATGAGCTAAACTGCGCCATCTGTGACTTCCAGTAAATACGACTGTTGCTAATGAAATTACCCAGTTTCATCATTTTGATTTAAACGCCTTGCCTGCTTTTCCTCTGACCTTTCATTGCTTGCCATCAAACTCAAGCTTTTGTGAATTTAGATACATACATCCATGTAGGTCAGTCTTGAGGAATAAATCTTCTCTGTGAAGCACGAGAACCTGGGCCAAGCCCGCTCAGCAGGCTGACATGGGCGGTGGGGGCCGGGGCTGTGCAGAGAAATATGGATGGCACTTGTGCCCATCCGCTCAATGTGCGCAGGGCCCCAGGGCAGACCCCCGCCATGTGACCAAGTGGCTGCTCGGTCTGGCTCTCCGGCCTCCCATTTGTTAGGATGCCGACGATATTAATGAGTTGGGGTGTTGGAGCCCATTCCTTGGCCTTTGGTGTTGGTTCCCCCCTGCCCAGGATCACTTGACCTGATTGAAGAAAAGAAAAGTTCGGAGACTGCAAACTTCGCCCAAGTGGGAAGAAGCTTTGGAAGGAGCCAGGTCCCTCACTACTAAGGACAGCTTTTCCATTTAGGTAGCTTTCTGGTCTTTGTCAACCGCCCCATCAAGGGAATGAAAGAGAATGAAATAAGCATTCATCCACCAAGTTATACAGTGATCATGCAGTTATCATCAGCACTGCTGTTTATTATATTAGATAATTAAAGAATTGGAGGGTATTATTGGTGACCGCAGCCACTGACACTTACTGAGATTTTAGTAGGTACCAGGCACTGTGCTAGGCACCCTGCCTTTAATCCTTACAACAATCCTACGTCTGAGGCTTAAACAGGTCAAATAACCTGCCCAGGGCCCTACAGATTCTAACTCCTGCTCATTACCTCAAAGCTTTGTTGCTTTGCATTTACTGGTGCTCTCTGTGTGCCAGATACTGTGCTGAAAAGTGGGATACAAAAGTGAAAAAGATGCAGTCCTCGCCCACTATCTACAGGAGCAAGAGATAAAAATGCAAATACACCATCTGAGTGAGGCTACGACAGAGCAGGAAAGTATTCTGGGGTCACAGAGAGAAGAAGTTCCGTCTGGCAGAGCCAGGGAATGATTCACAGCAGAGGAGACGTTAAATGGAATTTAAAGGAGGAAAAGGGGGTTTGGCCACCAGAGATGGAGGGAGATAAAAGGGAGCCAGGGCAGAAGGAACAGCGGGTCCGAGGGAGCGGACGTGCGAAAAGCAGGCAGAGGGAGAAGAGACACTGACTGAGCTGGGATGAGGCAGGAGGGTTGGGGGTGTTCTGCCCATGCTGAGGAGACCAGGATCTCGAGTGGGGAGTCAACCACAGTCAACCTCAGGAAACACCAAGGCTTTCTGTCACTGGGCGTCTACAATAACCTGGAAGGGGTGGGGTCCTCCAAGGCAGCCCAACACATCTGGTTAGTATTCTGTCTAAGAAGCAGCAGAACTCAGCTTTCATCACTCAACTTTCATTAGCCTTAAGGACTGTCCTGCTTCCCCAAGATGGTCGAGTCTTCAATGCAGAGATGAATTACACTACAGGCCCCCAAACTGCCCTAAGGGACCCCCTCATTCTCACCTCTATCTCTGCCCTCCTTCTAATTTGAGAACGCTGATCCTACTGACCAGGAATGAGGTCTGTGAGCAAAAACTGTTTTCAGTTCTACCAATTGCAAAAACACGTTCAGTCTCTGCAGGGGTTCTGTCAACGCAGTATGGCTTGAGTGAAGACAAAATTTCCACAATCGAAAATGCACCCCATTGAGTCTGCCTTCAGTTTCTAAGCTGCTTCCTTGTGAGGACAAGCCTTTTAAAGGCTGCTGCTAAAAAGAGAATGCTATAGACAAGGGCTGACATCAGTAACAACTTCGTCAAGAGAAGGTCTCAGATCACCCAATCTCCTCCAAAGGCCCCGAGGGGAGAGACGGAAGGGGCAAGAAAACCTAGTCTTGGAGCAAGAGTCAGCAACCATTTTCTGTAAAAGACCTGAAAGGAAAGATTTTAGGTTCTGTGGGCCATTTGGTCTCTGTCGCAGCTATTTAACTCTGCTGTCGTAGCATGAAAGCAACCACAGATTCCGCGTGAATCAGTGAATGAATGAATGTGACTGGGCTCCAATAAAACTTTATTAACAAAATCAGGGGATGTGGGCTAGATGCGGTCCACTGGCTGCAGTTTACCAAGCACTGCATTGGGAGACCCCCTACTAAGACAGGCCAGTGGACACACGTAAGGGAAATTGGACAACAATTTGATAAGGGCTCTCAGGATGCTAGAATTGGGATCTGCCCAGTTAATTTGTTGTACTCCACTGTATTAAGGCTCCCAAAGAGTGCTCATGGGAAGAACCCTTTTTACTGACCTCCAAAAAACAGTCTCAGCACCCTCCAGGCTTCCTTCCTCACCTTCACCTGCGTTAGCCAATCTGTCACTAAGCACTGCTATTTCCCTCACTGAAATCTCTGAAACCAAAGCTGAAGAGGTTAAAAAATATGTCCAGAGTTAGTTACACAACACTGAGTGGCCAAGCCAGGACTTCAAACCAAGTTTGGCAGACTCGAAGGATAGATGAATAGCCTCACTGCATCTTTACTTTCCAAGAGCACCTGGGAAATGTGTTTGGTGTAGAGCAGGGCAGGATGCTTTGGTGGCAACACACAGCATCTCCGGGAACCCTTTCCCCATGACCCTTGCCTTCTGTACTCACAACTGGTCCTCCTGCAGACCCCAAAAAAGACACTTAGGAAATGAAACACATTTTTAAACAGAAATGTAATTACTTGTAGATTCTGGGAATGCAGGCCTGCAGTCCAACTGTAGTGTCTAAGTGGATGAGTCAGAATGTGAGCTTTGAAGTGAAAGGTTTAAGTTTCAAACAACTTCATCAAAAAGGAAAAATGCACATTAAAAAAAAAAACTGCATGGCCTGGAAACAAATATATATGAGTCAGCAACACAGGGGGAGATTATTTTATAATACCCTAATGTTAGTCTTTAATTTTCCATACCCTGTCAACTTCTAAAAATGTTGGAGGTGGCTCACATATACACTTAAGCAATTAAAACAAGGAAAAACGGGTAAGAGCTAAGTAAGAAAAGAAGAGAGATGCTTGAACCATAAAATCACAGAGTTCAAAATCATATGAGATGATCACAATTACTTAAGTCCCGAAAAACACTGATTTCTCTGGTGCAAAACTCTAAAACTGTGGTTCTCAAACTGTAAATGCTTATTCCCTAGGAATGGCCTGGTAGGCCCGTGTAAACCAGCTTCCTGGGATAATCCTGTAATTCTGACTCGGTTGGTCCCGCCTGGGGCCTAGAAATCCACATTTTCAATACCCATTCCTGGTCATTTTGATGCAAAATAGTGATCACAAATGATAAATACTGATTTTTCTAGAACTTTCTGGTGCACTCTTTGAGCAACACAATGATCATCATCATTATCTCAGGAAGCAACCTAAGGTAAGAAATGTTCTTGGAGTGGCTTTTCAAAAAGCTCAACCCTTGGTAAAACACTGAGGACATTTTGTTTGAGCGCTTTTTCTTTTTTTTTTTTAATGTAGGCATTTATCATATTAACTTCCCTTTTAGAGCTGCTTTAGCTTCAGCGCATAGGTTTTGGTTTGGATTTCCTTTTTTGTTCGTTTCAAGATATTTTTTACTATCCCTTTTAATTTCTTCTTCGATTTATCAGTTGTTCAAGAGTATGTTGTTTAATTTCCACATATTTGTGAATTTTCTGGCTTTCCCTATGTTACTGATTTCTGGTTTCAAACCACTGTAGTCAGAAAAGTTACTTGATATGATTTCAGTCTTCTGAAATTTTCTGAGGCTTGTTTTGTCACCTACCATATGATGTATCCTAGAGACTGTTCCATGAACCCTTGAGAGAAATGTGTTTTCTGATGCTGCTAGAAGAAATGTTCTGTTAAAGCCAAACACGTCCTTGCTGATTTTCTGTCTGGATGATCTATTCATTGTTGAAGGTGGGACATGGAAGGCCCCTACTATTACTGTGTTATCATCTATTTCTCCCTCCAGATTTGTTGGTATTTACTTAATATAATTAGATGCGCCAACGTTGGGTACATCTATATTTACGATTGTTACAGCTTCTTGATAAGTCACTATACGAAGACCTTCTTTGTCTCTGGTTACCATTTTTGGCTTAAAGAGTATTTTGTCTAATAGCAGTATAGCTACTCCTGCTTTCTGTTAGCTTCACTTGCATGGAATATCTTTTTCTATCCCTTCATTGTGAGCCTATGTGTCCCTTTAAAACTGAAGTAAATCTCTCATAGACAGCATATAGCTGGATCTTGGTGTTTTTTTTTTTAATCCAGCCACTCTATGCCTTTTGATTAGAGAATTTAATCTAGTTACATTTATAGTAATTAGTGATAGGTAAGGAGTTCCTAATGCCATCTTAATTTTTTTCTGGCTATTTTGTAGTTCCCTTGTTCCTTTCTTCCTCTCTTTCTGCCTTCCTTTTAGCATTGATGATTTTCCACAGTGGTATGCTTTGATTCCCTTCCCTTACCTGTGTGAATCTACTGTAGGCTTTTGCTTTGTGGTTATCAAGAGGCTTACGTAAAACATCTTAGAGCTATAACAGCTAATGTTATGCTTAAGAGACTAGAAAGAAAAGAAGAAACTAAACCCAAAGTTAGCAGAAGGAAGGAAATAACAAAGATCAGAGCAGAAATAAATGAAATAGAGACAAGAAAAACAACAGAAAGATTAACAAAACCTTTAAGAGATAGCTTTAAACAATACTGGCAAAACATTAGTAAAGAAAAGAGAAAAAGAGAGAGAGAGAGAGAGAAAGCACCCAAATAAATAAAATCATAAACAAAAGAGCAGACGCTACAATTACCACCACAGAAATAAAAAGGATCACAAGACAATACTATGAATAGTTACATGCAAACAAATTGAATAACCCACAAAAAATTAATAAATTCCTAGAAATATACAACCTACCAAGAATGAATCATGAAAAAATAGAACATCTGAACACACCAATAACAAGTAAGGAGACTGTATCAGTAGTCAAAAACCTCCTAACAAAGAAAACCCCCAAAAGAACCAGATGGATTCACTGGTGAGTTCTACCAAACACCCGAAGAATTAACACCAATTATCCTCAAACTCTTCCCAAAAATTGAAGAGAAGAGGACACTTCCAAACTCATTTTACAAGGCCAACATTACCCTGATATCAAAGCCAGATAAGGATACTGCAAGAAAAGAAGACTATAGGCCAGGATCACTGATGCACATAGATGCAAAAATTCTCAACAAAATACTAGCCAACTGAATTGAACAGTTCATTAAAAGGATCATTCACCATGGTCGACCATGAGTGGGATTTATTCTAGGAACGCAGTGATGGTTCAACATACACAAATCAATAAATGTAAAACCTCAAATTAATATAAAAAAGAAAAATCTTATGATTATCCCAATAGATACAGAAAAACCGTTTGACAAAATACAATACCTTTTTATGATTAAAAGCTCACAACAAATTGGATATAGAAGGAGTGTACCTCAGCATAATAAAGGCCGTCTGTAGCAAGCCCACAGCTAACATCATACTCAACAATAAAATGTTGAAAGCTTTTACTCCAAAATCAGGAATAAGTCAAGGGTGCCCATTCTCACCACTTGATTCGGTGTAGTACTGGAACTCCTAGCCAGACCAACCAGACCAAGGAAAAAAAAGAAAGAAAGAAAAGGCATCCAAATCAAAAAGGAAGGAAGAAGTAAAACTGTCTTCATTTCCAGATGAATCTCATATGTAGGAAATCCTTAAGACTCCACCAAAAAAGTATTAGAAATGATCAACAAGTTAAGTAAAGTTGCAGGAAAAAAAATCAACGTACAGAAATTAGTTACATTTCTATACAATAATTCCAAAATATTTGAAAAAGAAAGAAAACAATCTTATATGTAATAGCATCAAAAGTAACAAAATATTTAGAAAAAGACTTAATGAAGGAGATGAAATATCTGTAAACTGAAAACTATATTAAACTTTGATGGAAAAAATTGAAGACGACACAAAGAAATGGAAAGATACACCATGTTAATGGATCAGAAGAGTTAATATTATGAAAATGTCCATACAACCCAAAGCTTCCTACCGATTGTGTTTGCCTAGAATGATGTGTTGTGAAGGATTCTGAGTCAAAAGAAAAGAGTGTTATAATTAATTAGCAATACCTGGCAAGACATAGAATTGAGAAGCAGTAGCAAGAATCCATCATATTTTCTACCCATGGTGTAAGGTTTGAGAGCACAGGCTTTGGAAATTCATAGTCCTGCAGTATGGACTGACTCAGCATCTCCATTCAACCTTTGGGCCTTGGTTTCCTCAGCTACAATCAAAGGGCCATAATACTAGCCACCTCATGGAGCTGTTTCTTTTTTTCCTCAATGTAAATTTATTTTCACATGAAAAGAAGTTTTTTTCACATCCTCATCGAAGAGAACAGATCATTCAGAGGAAACTATTAACAGTATTCATTCTTGACTTAACAATTCAATAAAGAAGCAAAGTGCAGTAGGATTCAGAGATAGGAATCCTGGAGTCTGGCCCAGTTCTGCTTTTATAATTTGTTCCAGAGCTTCAGAGATGTCCGGGGAAAGTTGTCATTCCAAAAGTAAGCCCAATGGAATGTACTGATCATAGAGTCTTTATTAGACACAGGCTGGTATGAGTTGATGGCACTTAAAAATCAGCAGAAAACACTCCAATATAATTTATCAGCCTTGCTTAAATGAGTTCCCTGTTTGTAGATCTTGATGAGTTCTGTAGCAGCTGTGTCGTCTTGAGCAAGTTAATTTTCCTAAATAAGAGCTTTTAAAACTATAAAATCAAATTGTTGAAACAAATTTTTTTTTCAAACAGTAACTTCTGTATTGGGGAAAGTATTATGGGGACTATTTTGTCAGTTTACCAACTTCCTATAAAGTTATATCATCTTTATAATAGTGAAAATAATAGTTATAATATAATAAAGGATTTAACGTCTGTTTAAAATGTTAATCTCCTTAGACTCAACGTATTTTTCTCTTATTTTTTCCACTGCCTTTGATTCCCTATTACGTTGTAAAATCCTGTAATGCTCTTTAAAATTTATTTATTTGTCTGTTTGTCTGTTGGTAACCAGCTCTGTTTTCCTTGCAAGACATGGTGTGTGTGTGATACGTGCCTGCTTTGTTCACAGCAGTGATTGAGGTGTGCCTGAAATGCATGCTTCTTGTGCCTGAAAGTCCATCTTCTAACAGTGGGACCTACAGTCCTCATTTGTCTTGTGTTTTCTTTTATAAATGTTCCTGGGAGGTGTAGCAGCTGAAGTTCCCAAAGCTTGGTGCAGCTGAGTTAATTAGAGGTTTCCCAGCAATTACAAGAGTAGTTTGATAGTACTAAGGCCCTGAGGAGGGCGAGAAGGCTCTTGGAACAGGGAGGCTGCTGCAAGTCACAGGATTCCAGAGGCCTGGTCCCAGCTGAAGCTAGAGTACCGAGTGATGTACCTCTCAAATCCCTGTATCTCAAAGCACAGTGTTTGAAGTTGGATACGTACCAACCACTAAAACCATCACATTCATAGGAATTCACTGCTTATGACTTGTATTATAAATATAATTTACATTTTTAAAAACCTCTGTGACCAATAAAATCATTCTCAATCAGTCAGAGGCAATGCAGGTTGAACTCAGAGCTACGGTTTTTGCTCATGATCCATAACATGGAAATTGCATGTGTTCTCTTATTCGCTCCCCAGATCTGGAAAGACATGTTTCATAGTGTCTCAGTCTCATGTATTTCTAATTTTCTCTTTTGATCGGGCAAAATGTCGTCCTGAGAGCCAACAATAAATGAGTGAATGAATATACATACATACGTACATAATATTCATTATATATATATATACACACACTTATATACACAGAAAATACATGTCTCACAGCCCACAGATCTTGTTGAAGTGGCTCTTTCAGGAAGATTCATAACACTTTGCTTTTCAAAGAAAGTTTAAAAGAGAGAAAATGAAACGAAACAGTGGCTGTTCCCTAGTGCAATTACTGTGTCAAATATTCCCCTAGGGAAAAGGAATTTGCTCTTATTGTGAAATGAATTAATACAGAAACCAGGCTCCTGCAGTAACTTCTCTTTATCCCCAGGCAGTATTTTCCCACTACCACTCTCAAAATTCACTTCTGGCAATACACATATGGGAGGTTGGAAATAGCTAGAAATTGTACGTTAGAATTTTAAATACATTCCCATTTCCAAAAATGTTAGCAGCTCCCCAAGTTATCAGGGCACGCACCATCGTTTAGAGATTGCCTGCCCCAGAAATCAACTGCTTGTCTTCTTCATCCTCAGGACGGGTAAGAGCTTTCTCTCACCTTCCTTTCAGCTCCCACAAATCAGGATTTCTGTCCCAGCAGCTGCTACTTGCCCAGAAAATTTGGAAGGACAAGACCCTTCGAGCTGCAAGAAAAGTGCAGAAATGGCCAAGCTTAGTTAGTCCTCCCCCCAAACCCACAAGTCAGCCCTGACTGGACACCTTCAAGCCCCAGGCTGCCAGCACAAGCCCTCGGTGATTACTAACTAGGTGTTCGCTGCTCAGTTAATACCCCATTAGCGTCACACTCTCTTCATACCAAACCACTGGACAAAATTCTCTTCACCTCAGCCTATTATGAATGAACTTACAATCAACTGTTGAAATCCATGCTGGCTGGAATTCCCTTTAAGCTAATCTTAAATCAACAACACAAGGGCAGTGTATGCAAAATTGATCAGTCTTAACCAAACTAGAGGAAGGTCTAGAGGAGGAGGTTGCTCAGGGCGGGGAAATCTGGAATATATTGTGCAAATAAATATTGCGCCTGGAAAAGAAGATAATGACTGAATGTTCTTTGTTGACCTTTATGGGGTAAGTGTTGGTGCCTGGCCTCTCTGTGTCATGGGAGTCTTGCTGATGAACTAGTTCAAACCTCTTTATGTGGCTCCTCCTAGGCAGATATTTTGTCCCTTAAATGTAAAATTATAACAAAACATAGCAACAACTCACATTGACTGAGTTCTTACTTTGTGCCAGGCTTTACTCTAAGGGCTTTATATGTTTTAGCTTGCCTAACCTACACAGCCTGAAAGGTAGGTAGCATACTATCTCCATTTAACGGGAAAGAAAACTGAGGCATAAGATCATAGCTATTATTGCAAAGAACAGGGAGCAAGCAATCCCTACAGATCAGTGGCCCGACGCCCTACACTATGAGCACTGTCTACTAGAAGGATTTTTAAATGCCAACTGGTTCCATAATAATAAGTATCATTATCTATCATTTATTAAGCACCAGCTACGTTCCTTTGGGGTGCGTGTGTGTGAAAGTATAGTATATTTGCACTCTTAGTTTTGGAGTCATGCTGACTCTTACACTCATACATGAAACGATGGTGCAGGAATAATGAACTGGTTAAGAGCAAAGCTGTGACATCAGATGCTCTCGGATCAAATCTCAGCTCCCCCACTGCTCGCTGTGTGACCTTGCACAAATTACTTGACCTCGCTAAGCCTTGTCTATAAAATGAAGACAATAATGGCCCCTACTTGATAGGGTGGTTGTGAGGATGAAAGGAGTTCACCTAAGGAAAGTGCTGAGAATGGGGTCTGGCACATCGTGAAGATAAAATAAATGTTGTAATTATTTTCCCCTGTTGACAGAGAAAAAAATTTAATTGTCACTAGGTAGGCAGTCAGTACGATTCCTCCACTAAAAATATAACTGGTCGCACTGTGGTTTTACACCAATCATCATTAAGACAATAGACTTCTTTTTTATGGTGTTAATCTAGTTTAGTTGGGCATTTCAAAGAGCACATCTTTGGACTCATTCCTGGTATTTTCTGTGAATTGCACAGATTGAGGGAGTCAAATTCACTGGAGGGTGAGGAGAGGGGCCACAGAAATAAGGAGGAATGCAAAAAACATTGCAAAATTTTAAGAAACTATAGTTTCCTCTAAAAGAAGTATTAAGGCATTGTATTCTCTTCTATTCATTCTTATTGTAAATAACATATCCTCATTGTACAGAACTTAGAAAACAGAAAAAGTTACAAAAATGTTTAAGGACAAAAAAAAGGACACTGGCTCCCATTATAGTAATTCTGTTATTTTTTTGTTCAAGTATAGTTGATTTACAATGTTGTGTTAGTTTCCTGCGAACAGAAAGTGATTCAACTATATATACATATATACGTATTCTTTTTCAGATTTTTCTTCATCATAGGTTAGTATAAGATATTTAATATAGTTCCCTGTGCTATACAGCAAGTCCTTGTTGTAACACTATGACTTTTTTGAGACTAGATACTTAGCAGTAACAGTGACATGGCCAGACCAATAGAGAACAGGTGGTCACTCTGATCGGCTAGTGTCAGCTCTACCAGTTGTTATATATTTTGAATACTGTTCCTTTGCTTGTGTGTATGTTTCCTATCCATGCATTTATTTTTAATTACATTAGAAACATACTGAATATTAGTTTGCTCAGATTTTTAAATTGTTTTCATCACTTATATAATGAACTTTTCCCATCATTAGGCATTCTTTGAGGGCATCATTTTAAAATCATCTACTAAGAATGTAATGGAATAGATACACCATGATTTATTTAACCATTCTATTACTGTTCAATATTCATGTGGCTTCTATTTTTTTTGCCATTATAAATATCTCTTCATATGAAACTCTGAGTAGCTAATGTGTTGTCATTTGAGCACATATTTACTTCCACAGTAAAATAACATTTTAATTTTAGAACAGGCTGTTACTTCTACAAATCGTTGGGTTATCTGCTACATTTGTGGGGACTCTGCTACTAGGAATGAAATTCATACCAGCTTTACATATACCATTAAATGTAAATACATGTAAAAGTGTCCTTTCACAGGTAAACTGTTATACAGCTATGCTACTGTTATTATTTATGGTGTCATCATCTCGATGGCTGATGTTACAAACTCTGGATTCCATCTTGACTTTTAGGCTTTTAGGGCTTTTAACAGGCTTATTCCTCACCTAAAGAACATTATGATGCAATTTCATCTGCCACCATTTCATATCCATTTCCTGACCCCCATTTGATGATTCCACCATTGCAAAAATCCCAAAATTTGGCATAACAAGCATCTGGACACATTTCATTAAACCTCTATCCAGGTAAGAGCAAAAAGGAAAGGCAAACAGACATCTGTTGTTTGCTGTCCAGCACACACTGTCCCTCCTGGATACCAATACCCTGAATTTCTGGAACATGTTAGTACCATGATGGGGAGGCCTAGAACCTTCTGGAAACTGATAACTATGATGTGGAACCCAAGGGTAGAGTCAGCACTAGACAAGGCCAAGCAGAAACAGAAAGATACTGGGTCAGACTTGTGGCTCTGCTAAGGTGGCAGGCTAAAGGGAACCCGAAGAGCCCTCCCACTGCACATGCCTAATATACACTATCGTCTTAACGCAAGGCTGAGCTCAAACAGAGGAGAAAAAGAGTGTGTGAGAGAGTGTACACACACACACACACACACGCACGTTCATTCCCTACCTCTCCTCTCCCTCTCTCCCTCTCTGTACATATATTTGGTCAAGTCGGAAGTTAGCATGCGTAATCTCAATCCTATTAAAATAAATAGGCTGAAGATGGTAGAGTGGCGGAAAATGAATAAAGATCTCAAAAGGTGACCGCAGAAGTCCCTGGCGAAGCCACCCAGGGGACAATGGTTTAGTCAACGGGAGTCAGGTGAGGGATGGCCATCTCTATCTTTCCAAATGGTCAAGGGGAACACTTAGGGAGTGGGATGGAGTGGCCACCACAGCCAAGGAATTAGAGATGGGGTTTGCAGAAGAGAAGGTAGCTAGCAAGAGTGGAAGGGAATCATTCCCAGACCTTGTTAAGAAGACATCAGTTTGGTTACCTAACAATATATTTTTTTAGTACTTTCAAGCAGGTGGATTTTTGCTGACTCTCATATTTACGCTGTAATCTTTGCCATATGTTAATGAGATTGACTGTACATGAGATAATCAATTATTTTCAGCACCTTGTATCTTAAATGTTATGCTAGTTATCTTGATTATGAGCTTAAATACCAGCCTGGTGATGGATTCGCCTTTTAACTTTTCTCTCTTAAAAAGACCAAAATGGAGACATCGAAATACACCCCACATAGATTTTTCAATACGCAGTGAAAGTTAGTAATGGCACAGCTGTAGCTGAGCTGGCATTTAAACATATAATCTGCTGACCTTGAATTCCAAAGCCATTTCTTGTCCCTTAAAAATTTGGAACACATAAAAATTATATTAGCATCAATTATTTTAATCATTTTTGTTAAAATTTATCTTTCTCAATTTCGGTGCATTGGTATTATAAGCCTCTATCTCTTTTCGTCTCATACTCCTTCATTAATATTCATTGGAAGTATCTGCTACTTCAATAAACCCAGACTAACTTTTTATTATATATTCATAAGTATTACTTTTTAAAGATTTTGAGCTACTTCCACCTTCATTGAAAATAATAATTTGTGCTTCATACTAATGCACGTGACGTCTCAGAGATGGTCTAGGGTAATGAATCAGGATGGACTTCAACTTGTCTTAGCAAGGCCCTATGCTGCCCTGCTCTACAGCAGAGCATCACATTGTTCCTGTGTTAATCAAGTCTTCTTACCTGATGGGGGTCCAAGAATAAAGACCAGAGCTGACCATTTCAGTCCAAAGCAGGATTTCTTAACACAGAGGCTTTGGCAGGGTTTGGGGCATTTTGTGAATCCCCTGTAATAGTAAGTAGGATTTGGGGTGCAGATATGTGGGTGCATTTTTCCGGTGAAGAAAGTCTACAGTTTTTATCAGATTCTCAAAAGAAGCTGTGACGATAATGATGGTGATGGTGATGGCAGTGGTGGTGATGATAATAATTTTGAACCTTTAGCCTATGAAATGATATTTTGTCTGGATTTACTTCAAAGGGTAGGGGGAAACACAGCAGGTGATAACTGTTGCATTCATTTAGGAGTATATGGAGGGTCATATTGTCCATAACAAAAAGTTCTTAAAGATAAATAAAGAAACGCTTAGGCGTCTGGGGTCACCTCTTGTGTTGAGAAGCAGGAACTGGTGTATGGAATTAAGAATATGCAGATTGTGACCTGCTGAACGAGGGTCACAAGTCAGCCACACAGGGACGACAGGCAGCTCTTTTAGCATCTAGCTCTCACTTTGGGGAAGTGAAACCCACGAGGTCATTTTGAATGAAGGCACAGTGTCAGTACATCCACACAAAGGAAGTAGAGTCACAAGATTGATTATTTTGGATCCCAGAAGCGAGGGGACACCATGAACAGGGGGAAGGGCAGTCCTCTGCCCCACGTCCTGCGGGAGCAGGGGACAGAGAGCAGGGTTGCAAGCATCTGTTACTTATAATGTCATTGGGGTGGAGGTCACTAACTTTCGTGGGCTTAACTCTAAGTGGTTATTTATTTTTAAAGGTGCCAAGGAAAAGCCAAGTGAGAATTTACAGCGGGCATCCTAAACTCAAGTCCTTATCTAAGTGCCCAGACCCGGGGTGTGCGGAGGGCTATCAGACTGTAAAATGCCCATACAGCAGCTCTGAAAAACAAGGCTGTGTTTTTCAGAAAAACAAAAGTTGTTTTTCTCATCATCTCTCTCTCTTGTACCTGTGAGGACAGGTCACGAGTGTTTGTTTCGAGACAGATCTTAAGGGCAGAAAGATTTTAAAAAGAACCACTACTAAGGACATGACCAAAAGCATTCTGCAATCGTTTCAACCTATTACGCAAAAAAACAACCAACTGCAGCCCAAAGAGGACTCGCACATGTGACCCCAGCCATCCAAGGCTTCCTGCCCCCATTCTAAGGGGAAGCAGGTAGTCATTTAAGTCAGACTAAGAAACCGTGGCACCAAAGGTGACTCAAGTCAACTTCCCATAGTGACCCATGATGCCCTAAGGCCAGGACCAAGCTGCCTGTAGGGAGGCCCCCCCAAGAAAACCTACAGTTGACCCATAGAATGTGGAGTCTGGGGACACCTCTATAGCAAATGGCCTGGGTGTGACCTTTGCTCTGGCCTACCCTTTGCACTGACTCTTGTGTTTGACCTGCCAACTTTGTCTCCCATCTATCACCAGCCCGCCTCTCTCTGCATTGAGTCCCTATCTGCAATCTTAACCTTTCTAGCTGATTTCTCTGGTTAGCCTTCATTTGGGCATTCATTCATTCACTCAGCAAATATCTACCAGTTACTAGAAGGCCCTGGCTACAAGCTGTGCGGCTGCCAAGAAAAAGTCACAATCTCTTGCCTCCAATAAGCCCACATTCCAAATAGATATTTGAATATCCAGCTTTAAGACCACCAGGCCAATCACTAAAAGAGCCCATGGCTCCTGAAAACACTGTTATAACATCTGCCTTAAATCCAAGGGTCTTCCTTGAAGAGGGTCTAGTGCCTCTGAGTCACACCTCTGGTTTAAGTCACATTTGTAAGCAGGCTGGTCAAAACCCAGCATTCTCACACCCTGCCTGAGAACCACGCGAGGGCTCCATAAAGGACCCCCCATGCTTCTGAGAGAGTCCACTTGTCCAAGAACCCGCAGGCCTAAAAATCATTACACCGAAGGAATTTAAACTGGCAGGGAACTCAGACCCCCACCTGATTTACCCCTGTCACGAGTAACTCTGGGATAACCATACATTTTTTAACATCTACACAGTAGCAGTTCCCGTGCCTCAAACCCCACATGCCTCAGTCTTCATGACAACTCTGTGAAATACTCATAACTACTTTTTCAAAGCTGCCAAATGGAGACATGGAGACTCTCAGAAGGATAGTAGTAGCAAAGCTAAGATTGGGTTTCTGACATCTGTTCTGTATCTTACAGATATTTTGTGAAAATAGTCTTTTTCTGTAAAGTTCTCTCAAGATGCCCAGAGGAACTCTGTACCTCAGATTAAGCCCCCAGGATCTCACAAGTCATCTGCCCATTGAGTATCATTTCCCTTGTGACAGGTAACAAGAGTTAGAGAAGTCAGCAAGTAATATTTTTAAGAATTAATTTATTCATTCACCATTTATTGAACATCTACTATATGTCAGGTGCTGTACTGGATCCTGAGCAGAAGCATCACGTTGGCCCTTGACTACCTATGCATGAAAAGGTGATCTCAGAGGACACTGAGACACTAAAACCCCTACAGATGACTGTTGCACCAGCCACGTCTATCTCCCACACCCTGTGTCTCCCCTTCTGTGCCTTTTCCATTTTCTTTTTTTTTTTTTTTTTAGATACACAAAGCTCTCACACTCTTTCCCTACTTCCACATCAAAATTTACTTCAAGGAAAAACTTTGATCAATTATTCACACTTCAGTAGGAATTTCATCGCCTGAGAGGGCATTCTCCCAGGGCTTTTAAAACGCTTAACTTCCAAAGGAAAAAAGTAAGTTGTTTCCTTATTTTTAAAATTCCAGACGTTGGCAAGCATGGCTGAAATTGTAACTTAAAACAGCCACAATGCCTTCCCAGAATCATATCTGAAGAGACTTGGAAGAAACCGTATTTCAGAAAAACCAATTATAGCCCCAAATTGTACTGCCTGCCCTCTTCTTTGTCTTCCTTATTGGAAGAAGCTGCCCTCTTGTTTTTTCTGACATCTCTGGCATGATCTTAACAAGATAATTATTTTCAAAATTTTGCCTGCACTAAATTCCTAGCATAGTGATTGTCTCTGAGGAAGGAGAATCCCTAAAAGAGGTAGATCAAACCCCCAGGGTGGGACACGAGCCCATACGTAGTTTGAGAAAATGTATTCAATATTACGTTTCTATAGTTGAAAAAAGGAAAACACAACCATTATTTTCATAGCACAGAAACTAAAGTAAAAAATTATTATCTTACTTAGTGAGGACACAGAGAAGACACTGATTTTTGATGCAGATGATGGAGGGGAGGGGAAGGGACTAAGGAATGTATCATAATCCTGGCAGTGAAGGAGTGGACAGGATCTGTCAACAGTCAGGTTGGGTGGTGACCCCTTGCCCAGGAGGGGACTGATTCCTTGTAGCGCAGAGAAGATGCTGCGGGTTGACCTCCTCCTGCGTTTGGGGATTCAACATCTAGACTTTCCTGGATGAAAAGAGAGGAAAGAAACTTCCCCTTCTCCTCATTCCTTGAAGAGCTGGTGCCTTACACTTAAATGTGCATAGGAATCACCTGGGAATCTTAAAATGCAGACTCTGATTCAGGAAGCCAGGGAGGGGCCGGCACGCTACCTTTCTAACAAGCTCCCAGGTGAGGCTGATGCTGCCAGTCACCTGACCTTACTCTGAGTAGCAAGGCAATCAGTATAACAACCCAACTATTCAGATAGGTCACCCCCGAGGAGTGGGGGTTGCGGGAGGGGAGGGCACTAGGAGGAAAGTAGAAACATACATTTGATATTTGATGCGTTTGTGTGTTATTCAGTTTTTTCCCTTTGTGTTCTATCTTGGTAATTTTTTAAAAGGTCAAGTACATAATCTGTTTTTTTAAGAAGAAAAGGAAAAAAAAAAAAAAAAGGACCAGCTCTGAGGAATTCCAGAATATCACAACCTGACACTCTAGCGTGTGGGAACCAGGTGACTCTGAATGGGAGAGCTGACCACAGTAATGGTCAGATCTCGATTAGATCTGTGCTTCACAAAAACCAAGAACATGGGCGGTCACACGCCAAGGCAGCCCAAGGCCACAGGATTACCATGTGCATCTCTCTGGATGCACACAGATTTGGGGAGCAGGGGGTGGGGGGTGGAGAGTTAACATGCATAATTTAGCTACTAAATAATGTAAAACAAAATTTATATCAAAACAAACATGGATATTTTATGTGGAAGAATTCAGACATTAAATACATTCTTCAGATAAAATAGACACTTGAAAGAAAGTTTCTCCTCACCCCCGAGACCCCTGTCTCCCCTGATATAGGAGCAACTTGGTTAAAAAAAACCCAAAAAACAAAAAACAAAAAACTAGAGAAGTGATGACCCACATGAACCACAGTGGGTCTTGGACTGATAATCTCACAACCATTTCTGGGGACGCAGACAGGGGACTCCCCCAGTGACAGCAGCATTTCCCAAAACTACAATACCCATTCAGTCATCCATGGAGGGCTTAATCATCATAGCCCACCTAGGTGTCACCCCTCAGCCCTACAATCTTATATTTTCTGAACTAAACATCACCAGTGACTTGCCCCGAAAATACAGCAACATGTCTAAACTAAACTGCTTGGCCCCTCTTCTCACCTTACGTTCTCTCCATCTACCTAGACAGAAGCTGAGCACTTCTGCAGCTTTTTCCCTCCTTTGCCCACAAGGTCCAGTCTCCAAATCATGTCCTCTCTGACGATGCCGCCCATCTCCTGAGGCCATTCCCTCCCCACCTTGGCTCAGCCCTCATCTCCTCTCACCCACGCTAGTGTCATGACCTCCAAACCAGTCTCACTGTTCTGAGCTCCACACACTGGCCACTGGAATGATCTTCCTGAAGCATGCACCCAGACCTGTCCTTTCCTGTTTAAGAGCTTTAACTGATTCCTTGTCCCCATCCTTCTTCTGAATCACATCCAAACTCCCAAGCCAAGCTTTCAGAAGGCCGTTTATAATGTGGTCACCAAACTGCATCCCAGCCTCAGCCCCTCTCCCCGCTCCACAGGGCCTCTTCTCCTTGTCACCCTCTGAACGCACTGTGTTCCAGGGCCACTACTCTGCACACAGTGTTCCCTCTGCCTAGCATGATGCTTGCACCTTCCCCATCTGATGAAATCCCCTATCCTCCAAAACCCAGCTTAAATGATACATAATTTATGAAACATTCTGCAGACCGCATGCTGACAGAAGCCTTCTCCCTCCTGGCTCCCTCTGTACACCCTGTACCTGCGTCTATTACTGCCCTTTGCCACCGCATCGTGGTCATATGTCAGTTGTGAGCTCTTCACAAATAAGAGCTAAGTATCTTCGCAGCCCCAGTGTCTAGCCCGGAACAGCCCAGTGAATGAGTGCACGAATTAATGAAAGGCTGCTTTGCTACTCAGCTTTCTGTTTAATGCCATACTTGCTGAACCAAGAGGGAGCCTGTCGACCCCACTTGAAGAGAGACAGGAGTGAGGGACCATTAACCACTTCCCCCGAGTTGAAAATCCTCCCCTTAGCCCAGGGGAGTGCCAGGAACCGAAACCTCACATGGAGACCTTGGCCTTCCTTGCCTGTCTCTCTTACGTCAGTCTAACTGGTGACACTACTCAGTTCCAGCATTGGGATAAGGAGAGAGGGAACAGATACATTTCTGGGCAAGAATTCAAGATAGAAAAATTGGACGTCTCCAACCTCCCTAAAATCAAGTTTTTGTCATTTCAAAACGCCATGAATGAATTCCCAGGACACGAAAGCATAAAAGAACTACAAGTCCAAGTAAATGTGATTAGAATTGTCTGTGCGGGTATTCATTAGGTCTCTGATACCAATGTCAACATCATCTACTGCTGTCCTGATGTGTGTCATGTCTTCCTAACCCAACTGTAAGCTCCTCGTGAGCATATACTGCATTTTTTTTTATCTACACTGGATTAACTCTCTGGGCCTACTGCTGTCCTTTTAATATAGAATTCCAATAAATACTTAATGATCAAGGACTGGCTGCATACAAGTGTGTCTCTATATACTTAGTAATTTTTTCTCTTATATTTTGCCTATAGCCTTCACTTAAAAAATGGAAAAAGCTGGAACCAATCAGGTTTTGCAAACAAAACAGGCATATAGGCCCGTGCTGACACCTAAATGGGTTTTGCTTTTGGTCCTGCCGGAGGCAGGGGGATAGATTAGTTAGCTCCTCCAGGGGTCTTCCAGCCCTGCAGTTTCCCTCTGCACTTTTCTCCTGAGAAAGTCTATGCAGTCAACTATATAACCGAATGCTGAAGCGTCACTGTGGATTGGATCTGGCATCTAGAAACCGCACTGGTGAATCTTAAGTATGTTAATATGGATAATTTAAACCTTATAAATAGCTTCCCATAATGTGTTTCTTGCCTGAGGGGGTCTTTTGGTTGGCGTGCAGTACAATCAGGCTTGAGTTTGCAACTTGAAAAGAAAAACAGAATTTGAGAAGTATAAAATTTTATGTCGCTTTTTCTTTCACAAGCTCATGTTTATTGAAAGGGCTGGTGGTAAGTTCAGGGAGAATAGAGCTGTGAAACAGACACGGCGAGGCCACTTATGCTCTCTGTGGGTTCTTCCTTATTAAATTGGTGTGGTTTCAAAATCAAAAGCTAATTATTCCAAGTATTCTCACCTGAGATGAGCAGCCTGCCTATGCTGTGAAGGTTCACGCTGAATCCGCAGCAACGTGCAGGTAAAATTTGGGTGATGACACCCAGAGAATGACTAAAGCAGGAAAAAATCTGTACAACTTTACTGCCCTATTCCTAACTTAGAAACAGAAGGATGAAAACATTAATTAGGCTTTAAGACCTACTTCAATAATTATTTCCACACCGCTTATCTTTGTAAGTATATGTCTTCATTATCTTCTAAAACAAAAGTGTCAAGATTATAAAAGAGGTTCCTACACAGACTGCTCCTTCTGTGTGCTGAGACATTTCTTTAGCGGTGCAGAACTTGCTGGAGAAGTTTCACACCCAGGAGTCCTTCTAAGAGCTGTATGTGGGGAGGTCAGCACCCTGGGAGAGCCCTCTTGAACTAATTCAGGAGGGCATCTGTCCAAGTGTCACCTGGTTACCAAATCCTGAGGTCCTTAGCAGAAAATGTTGAGCAACTTACTATTTTTTAACTTGCAGTTCATTTTGTAGTTATCAGAGAAATCAAACAGCATGAGAGGTTCATGAAATTCTTTTTGAAATACGACTGAGTTGGCTGAATAACAATTTTGAAAATGCAGTTTTGAGAGTCAGACCATGTTGACTTAAAACTCCATCACTTAGAAAGGATGTACCCTCAGCCTCCTTGTCTATAAAATGAGATCGTAAGAATATTAGCTTCATAGGGTACTTGACAGAATTAAATGGGAAGATGTAATCAAAATGCTTGTATATGGTAAAGCTCTCATTACATATTTGCTACTATTGTTTTAAATATGTGATATTTGTGGCTCCAGGAGCCTAACCAATAAAGCAAATAGTTTGTGATCTTTTTTAAAATTTTAAACACCTTTATTGTGGCATGGTTCCTGTATAGTAATATTGTTTGTGATCTTCCAATAAATTTACAAATTATTAAACATGCCTCAATACAGAGGAGTGGAACAAAAAGAATATGATGCATCTATAACTAATTCAGATTTTTCGATATAAATTGTTTCTCTAAGTCCAATGCTTTTAAACAAACTATAATTATACAGTGGTTTTATTTGTACAAACGATCACTGTGAGAGGGACCGAGGTCTCCCTGGGAAAGCTATTGCCCTCCATGAAGCTGGGTGGTCAGGTTCGCATCACTGGCATGACGCCATGGGGAACAGGCACCAGGATGAAAGGCAGGGGGCCTGAGTCTGCTGTTAAATAGCACAAGCCTGGATCGAGTCACTTCAGTTTCCTGGACCTTGATTTCCTCATCCTTAAAATGAAAAGATGTAACTAGAGGGCCCTACTGTCCCTGTCATCTCTCAGGTTTTACACTCCTACCCACAACCAAATACTTGCTGTTCTGAACAACTGAATGTTCTATGTACATGACAAATAAGTACCATACAGGAATGATAAATGTTCAAGAGATGTTGGTCATCAATAGTGGCTCGGTCTTAGGGGGGTGGGTGTGGCTCAGTGGTAGAGCGTATGCTTAGCATGCACGAGGTCCTGGGTTCAATCCCCAGTACCTGCGTTCAAAAAAAAAGAAGAAGAAAATAGTGGTCTGGTCTTAGAATCGAAACCCCTATTGTGTGCATACTGAACTCTTGATTCGATGAACCAGAAGGCACTCAAGGGCCTGGTAGTGCCAGAGGTTTGTCATTAGAGACGAAACCATAAAACTGTACCACAAAGTGTATCTGATTATGAGAGCTTTGCTATTGGGGGTCAGAGGTTCTACCTAAGCTTAAGTGTATCACCCTTATGTGTGTGTGTGTGTTTTTTTTTTAAACTTCAGAGTATACCATTTAAGGTATATGTGAAATGAAAATGCTTCACTTTTATAGGAGTCACAATATCCAGCACATAATTCTGATTCTGATACTTACAAGTTCCAGAACCATAGCCAAGCCAGGTAAACCACTCTGAATCTCCTTTTTCTACATATAAAGTAGGAGTTATATCTGACCTACCTATCTCACAGGGTCGAAGTGAGGATCAAAGAGATAATAGATGTGAAAACACATTGGAAAATAAAAACCACCATTTTACAAATGCCACAGGCTGTTACTCTGCTCTGTCAAAGAAATGGGATAATCAGTTAATTCAGATGGGATGCCTCCAACACACCAGCTCTTTGAGGGGAACGAGATCTGCCAAATGGATGGATTGTCAGAATTTTCCCTCCAGATGCTTGCTGCTCTGTCAGTGGAGCCTAAGTCAACCTGAAGGCATCCTTCACGCTACATACACTCCTTATCAATTAAGCTCTCATTTAGGTAATCAGGTTTTAATTACACACTGAATCTTGGCCTGCTGCAAAGTAAAAACTAGGAAGAGAGAGAGCCATCTTTAAAACCCACAAGCTTAACATCCTAAGGAGATGGTCAGGCAGCTAAGCATTCCCAACCAGAGACCACCCATGAACAGTTATGTGAATGAGTAGGTGTCTGGCACATTCTAGATCATAATGCAGCAGAGGAACTCATTCATTTTCTGCAAAGCTTCCTGCAACCACAGCTGAGTCCCCTCTGTCTAACTAGCCTGTTGCTACCACCTCATTGCAGGAATACTTCACTTCCTTGGTTTTCCACTGAAGGTGAGAAACAGTGTTTTGAGAAGGCATTTCACACCTTCAATAAAAAGAGGGCAACAAGAAAATGTGCTGGGAGTTCTTCTCTAGTCCTGGAAACCTAAATAAAATTCTCAGACCAAACACCACTGAAACAGTTGGCGGCAATGAAAAAGTCAATAGCATTTGCCTGGTAATAATCTAGACTCCAACCAGAGTCCCCTCTTAGGAATACAGGTTCCTTTCCTTTCTTTTCACATTCATATCCGATTTTTGTAATCATTGTTAAACACTTAACTGGATTGATTCAATTGACTGGCTATATTTTGACAGCTCAAAGTACCAAGTTATTTAATTAACTCATTTTCAATTAACACAGTTGCTGCTAACCTGGTGTAAATTAAGTCTCCTTAGACTCTAGAAAAAGAGAGAAAGGAGGCCAATGGGAATGAGATTTCTATTGCATATCTCATCCTGTCAGAAGTTTCCGGTTCAGGTCAGACCCATAAAATAATGTCTTTTTTGTGGTTAAGTGGTAACGGGGCAGCCAGGTGCTAGGAGAGTGCTGAATCAGCCCGGGGTGGGGGCAGGGGGTGGAAGGAAGAAGAAAGTTTGGTTTATAGGCTGAAGTGAGCAAAGGAAACAGAACCTGGCGAGAGTTATATATTGCTCAAGGCGGGCACAGGTGGATGGAACTGCAGGCCAGGTCAGAAAAAGAGAAAGATTTATGTTCTGTGCAAACAAAAGGCCAGAAGAAAAATCACCAATCCGGTTGGGCAGCTCTGAAGTGAAGGAAACAGCTGTTCATACAGTGAGGGAATGGTCAGGTAAGCCGGGCTGGAAACAGTCATCAGAAGGCCATCTGCTGACCTGGGACGGCATGCCCTCGAGGCACGGAACAAATCCTGTCCTCCAGGAGGCCACGCAGAGGGGCAGGACCAGCCAGGCCAGGAAACAATGCCAGGACGAGGCATTAAAGTTACATGAGCCTCATGTAAGAAGTTGCCCGGCGAGCTCACTTCCGAATGTGAAGTCGACTGGAAACACAGTCTTTTCTTACTTGAGACCTTGGCAGACCCACTCCACAGGGCCTCTCTGTAGAGCAAGAACACAGAGAGGTAGTTCTTCAAACGTCAGCGCCCCCTACCCATCATCTTAGCCGGAGGCTGCGGCTCCGCCCCTCCTGGCAGCGGGTGGCGGAGCCGTCAGACGTGCACTCGGGGAAGCTGGCTGGCCTGGGGATATTGCCATAGGACCCCAGGAACTCTCGGCCCAAGTGAGGAAAGTGGGTGGGAGGTGGCCTTTGACCCTGGAAGGCAGCCCACTGGGCAGTACGGTGGGCAAGCCAAAAGGAGCACAGAAAGGAAGGGGGAGCCGAGAGCAGGAACTGGCAATGACCTTGCATTAATGGGCAGACACCTCCCCCAAAATAAAGGCCCGAGTGAGTGGGGCTTTGCTCTAACGAGCCGGCAGCAGCCGGGTCCTACCAATACTAATGAGCGTCATTATATCCCTTGTGCAATCGAGCCAAATTTCAGACAAAAGGTGGGAGAGAGAGAAAACATTTTTGTCATAACACAAAATACAAAATGCGTGACCAAATGCCACTAAAGAACCAACTGATAATTGGTGGGAGAGTAGAGGTAATCAGAAGAAAGCTGTGACTGTCTAAAGGACTAAGATTAATAAGATTAATTAGAGTAAGAGGGTTGTGGCATCACTAGCTGGTGACTAAAACACAAAGCTGAGTCAAATCCCTTGACCACCTTCCCTCTTCTCTCCCTTACTCCGTATTTCTGTATCTACATCCTCACGATGCTATAATTCACACACACATACATCATACATATTCTTACACAAGGGAAGAGTGAATGTAGTTCCATTTGTTGAATTCTTATATGACAAACACTCTTCTCTATAGGTATTAACTCATTTTACCTTCACCACATGCCCATGAGGTAGAAACTAGTTCTTTGCCCATTTCACAGATAAGGAAAATAAAGCACAGAGAACTTTTGCCAGATAACACAACTGACAAGTATCTGAGCTGAGATCCGAACCAGGCACTCTGGGTCCTGAGCCAGCATCTCCAACGACAGGACTCTTTTTTTTCATTTGAGTTCCCAAAACATCAGACCAGGGACTTTGGTGATAAGTGGTTAATTTTCCGTTCCGAGCTCCTCACACCAGGCGTCCCCACACGCCAGTCCTCGAGCCTACTGCCATCTGAGATGCTGTCCCCTCATCTCTGTCCATTCAGATCCCTCTTTTCCTTCATGCCCCAGCTCGACTCAACAGGTTCACCAGCTCCGTGCCAGGCCATTTCCACTTCTTCCTCAGCCCACAGAGAGACTGCGTTTCCCAATCTCTTGCATTTAAAGGTTGTCGTAGGCGCACCGTAACCAACAGAATGTGAATAAGAGGAATGATATGTGCCACTTCCAAGGCTAGTTTATGAAGCTCTGCACGTGGGATCCTCCATCTAGTTTGAGGCAGGCAAGCATGGAGACCGGGGAAGCCACATGTTGAACGCAGTGAAGCCATTGGATAGATGGGTCCTGACCCTTGATCCCTGCTTAGAGGAGGGCCACTCATTAATCAGGAACTCCCACATGGGTCCTCACGGAAGTGGGAAACGGACTTCCAGTCATCATGTTGGAGTCACTGTAGCTGTAGTCATTTGCTCACTACAACAGTCACCAACACCCTTTCTAATATGAACCTTGACAGATCCACCTCCACACTAGGTTATATGTTTATAAGCTGGTTCCTGGCCTTAAAGAATTCATAGAAAGGAGAGAAAAGAGAATGAGACATAAAATAACATAAGTAGAATATAAAAATTTTACAATAAAAGAATGTTTAATATTTTATGGGAACACTGCTAAAAGCCCAAAGTCAGGAAAAGCCATTAGAAATAGAACAACAGATGATGAAGAGACGGAGTTGGCGTCTGTCTCTGATAAACCCCTCCCAGTTATTCCACCCCAGTGAGGATACCGTGCCTTGCTTTACATCATATGGTGAAAACTGTCATAGAAAAGTCAATCACCTTGCCATCACACTCGCTAGCTCTGCTCAAGGGACACACCCCTTTTGTGCCCCACACTAAAGGAAGGTGCCCCCAAGCTCTGCCCTGAGCATGTCTGTGCCCCTAATGAAACCCAAGATGGCCCAATCTCCAGGTTGACTACAGTCCACTGGGGTGGCCTGATGTCACACTGTGCCCAGTGGTAATTAACTACACCATTCAGTCTTCCCCTCTGGAAGACGAGTGAGGGAACCCTGAAGGAATTAGCCTGTCGGAGCCAGGTGAAAAAGAAGAGGGCAGGCAGAGAAGACTGGAGACACGGGCTGCACCACCGACTCAGAATGCAGGTCCTGCCACTAAGGGGCATGCTGGTCAGCAGGAGGCACCAGATGGACTCTGGCTGATTAAAACAGAAAAGGGATTTGTTACAAGGATAACAGGAAGCTCACAGAAGCCCTCTGTCTTAGTCAGCCTGGGCTGCTGTTACAAAATTCCATTAACTGGGTGGCTTAAACAAGAGGCATTCATTTCTCACGGTTTCAGAGAGTGGGAAGTCCAAGACTGAGGTGCCAGCAGATTTGGTACCTGGTGAGGGACCACTCATGGCTTGCAGACAGCCACCTTCTCACTGTGTCCTTACATGGAAGGCGGGAGGGCGGCTTTCTTGTTCTTCCTCTTCTTACGGGCACTAATGCCACCAGAGGGGCCTCATTCTCCTGACCTCATCTAAGCCTAATCACATCCCAAAGGGCCCACCTCCAAATACTGTCACACTGCTGGGTTACGGCTTCAAAATACGAGTCTGAGGGTCAGAACACAAACATTCAGTTCATTAACAGCCTCTAAAAGAGAGCAAGGCTTGGGGTTCTGCTGCCAGGAACCACAGCCAAAATCACTATAGGTCTGTCCATAATCCTCTGCCATCAACCACTCGATGAAGGGACTTGTCCCATTAGCACCAGTGCAACAGACACTGCTCTGTTCATCCTCTGTGACCCCTGTCACCTCCCACCTTCTGCCATGATCATTTCTGACCACATCTGATTCTCCCACAAGAACAGTACATTCATCTCTCTATGCCTCTCACGGCTCCATCAGGAGTCCCCAGCATAGTGGTTAAGTGAATTCATCAATATCTGATGAATAAAAAGAGAATTTCCATTTACTATGCCAGCTGTCTAAAGTCATAAAGCTGCAGTAACATAGCTGCAATGTTTTGCGTATTTACTAAGTGCCAGTAACTTCTTAAGCGCTCTATGTAGAGTCTCTCATGTAATCTTCACAGTAACCTTATAAGGACGCATTATTATTACCTCCATTTTACAGAGGCAGAATTGTAGACTTAGAGAAGTAAGTAACTTGCCCATTTTAAACTGGAGGAACAGCATTCAAGTTGTTGATTGTATCTCCAGAGCTCTCGCTCATCATATATCATCCAAAAGAGACCCCACCGCCCCGCCACATGCGCATGTTAAATGCCACCAAGCTAAGAAAAAAATTCCTATAGTCCGTTTCTTTCCCTACCCACTCTTCTCTCCCCCCACCAAAAAAGTTAGTAATGGAAGGACACATGACATAGCCACCACAGATTACTGTGTCAGTCCATTCAGCTAATTTCCAAAAAGATGATGCTAATTATTAGAGATAATGAAAACTTGCTCTTCAACCACAATCCAAGGGGAATAGCCCAATTGATTAACAGGGATTTCAACCCGTGCATTCAATTTCTCCTGCTCGTTTTGTACTGGATGGGAAAAATTGGTTTGTAGATAGAGATTTTTGAGAGCTAAGTGTCGAAGACACTGAAGGGAGCCACCTCATTAAGTCCTAGGCCTGGTTAGGCATGCTCTCGAAACCAGAGGCAAAGCCAACGGCAGGTAAACTCACTACAGGCATTATTTAATGAAAGTCTGCACTTTATCAGAGCATTCTTCCGGAGTCCTAGATTTCTTTTTGCATGTTTTTTTCTTTTTCTTTCTTTTTTAACCATTTGTTAGTCTTTAAAAAACGTAGCACTCAAGCAGTTAAAAATAAATCTAGGATTTGCAGAACAGTAAGAACTTAATCATGGCAGCAAACTAAACCCTAGGGACACTTTACTCTCAAAGTTAAAATATGGTGTATCCGACTCCGAGTAAATTGACTTTTCACAGAATACTCTAACATAATGCATAATAGTCAGGCACTCCAAGAGAAACTCCTGGGTATTGGTCCAGAGCCCACAACCAGCGGGAAGATCATAGTGTATGTTGAATAAAATTACCCATTCTAAAGGTCCTCAGCTATCTTGAATATTTTATTAGAAACCTTTTTGTGGTGGAGACCAACTGGGACCTCTTTCTCCTAGGAATGAGCTGTCAACGGCAGTAGAATTGAAAACCAGACCAAGTGAAGCTTAATTAGATCCCCCCCACCTCCAATCTCACATTTCTGGCATATTCTTTCCTGACCATGAAACTTGATAAATAATAATACACTGGGATTTGTTTCCCCAAACCTTCCAAAAAAGAAAAGCACAATTGTGGATAGGTGGAGAAAGAAAATTAAAATGTAGCAACAGATTTCAAGACTCTGGACAAAATATTAGCCGAATGCTAATAATGCAATCACAATGATGTAATCAGAAAACTCGCAGGGGTGGCACCCAAGGGTGGCAGTGGGCAAGGAGCAAGGTGCAATTCAGATCCAGGAGTAAATGGTTTCTGAGTCTCTGCTTTAAGGCCAGCACTTGCTGGGCAACCCAGGAAAAGTGGCCGTACATTCTGGATTTTATAAGGAAACCTCAGTGTCAAATATCTCTTCCCTCCTTCCTGCACATCCACATGATCCCATTAAGGCACATGTCCCAACTCTGGGTTCAGAAAAGACGACTGCTGAAAGGATGGCAGGTATAACTCACTATGCATGAGGAGTCTGTAGTACAGTTACTGCAGCAAAGGGGTGAAATCAAGGGCACTGACTGCGGACAGTTGAGTCAGAAAATCATCACTCATCACACCAAGCCCACTTTTACAGGCTGCTACTTTCTGTTTTGTAGCTTTACATGTTTTTTTAAAATCCTTAAGTCTGATAACTTCCGTTCTTTCTAATTTGGCAAAGTGCAGGAGGGCATGTTACATTTCACATGCCTATATTTTAAGATGACATTCTATTAATAGCATTGTTTGCGATAGAGCCTCCTTCTGAGCAAGCCCCTTCTACCCTTTGCAATAACTTTTACAGTGTTGCATTTCACAAACAATTTAATAGGAGCCTGGTTTCCCTTGAAACACGTGTGCATATCCAATTTTCCCTTAGTTTCACAATACACAACACATCTGTTATTTCAATAATAACAGATGTTATACCGAAATTGTAATAACTTGTGAGTTAACTGTATTCAAAACTTTATAGTTACACACGTTCCAATAACTTAATCCTCTACCATTATCTCTTCAAATTGATTTAGCCCTGCAGAAGTTGGAGAAAATCAAATATTCATAGTGTTTGCTTTGTGCATATATACAAAAATCACATCATGATTTATCTCTCCTGGTATTAATCCTGTCTTCTTTGGAAAGATGGGGTAAAAATCATAACAGGATCAACAATCCCTCTTCTCTTTACTCATGAAGATAAATTTCATAGCCAATTCAGAATTAATATGCATGCATCTGTGTGCAAGCTTTCTTATGGATTTGTAGGCGCCCTATAAATCCGATCTGCACTTAGAGCCATTTACTGTTCAAATAAATGACCTTTCCTCTTATCTCAGGGGCACAAGCCTACCCCTATTTGGCCATTTTGTCTTTTATTAGGGAAGTATCTCTCTTCTCCCCAAGCGAACTACCTTTTTTTGTCTCAAGCTTCCCTTTTGTTTATTCCCCCCAAATCCAGAGATTACAAACCCTGTGCAGAAATGTGTGGGATACAGTGAAACATGCTCAAGTAGACAGTGGGCCAGTATGGTGGGGGGTATGAAGGAGCATGTTAAAATCAGGATAGTCTCCATCTTCTAGTACTTTCCATACTGGGACAGAGCAGACTTGTGCCACAACAGTGAGTAAAACTATTCTTAGGAGCTCTTTGTTTGAGACCATATGCTAAGGGGCTCCGGGAAGGGTGAGGTAGGAAGGGCTGGGGGGCCAGCAGGCATCATAGGGGAGCACAGCCTGGAGCTGGGCCTTGGAAAATGCGGGATTTGGGCAGGCTGAGATGCACGGAGAGGCACGCCCCAAAATGCCAAGGCTCAGAGGGGGCTGCGAAGACTGTGGGAGGGATGTGAGCAGAGGCGACTCTGGCCTCTCTTCTGGCTGGTCTGCCCCAGCAAGAGGACCACGCTCTTGTCAACCTCCAATCTCCTCCTTCCACTTCCCTCTTAATAAAATGTAAGGACACACTGGTCTTCTCACATATACGCTTTACCAAGCACACAGCCCCCAAAGCCACCAGCTGGACAGGCCTAGATGGAAGAGAAACTCCTGAGGTGAAGCGCCTAAGTGCCAGCGACTCACTGGGTCCCAATCTCTGTTTTGGCCCGTGGGCCCCACTGACTTGAGAAAATTCGTTCCATTATGCTCGGCTCATTTCCGACCCAACTGGCCATGTCTACCACACACACTCCAGGGACTTCCCCCCAAACACCGGACCAGTGAGCACTCGAACACCACTAGTGTCACTATATGTAAGGGGGAAGACAGAGCTGACTTGGGGTGGGGACAGAAAATTAACTACCCAGTCAAATATTTGAGGCTTCCGCCCCAGCCTCTGTGTGGAGGGCGGGAGTGCACAGCAGGCTTTGCGGCCAGACTGCCCGGGTGCGCGCCCCAGCTCAGCTTTCAGACACTTCGAACTTCCCTGTGCCTCAGCTCCCTTCATCCCTAGAATGGATATGATCACAGTACTTACCTCACTGGGTTACTGTAGGGACCACCGGAGACGAAACATGTGATGTTCCTAGAACAGCACAAAGCTCACGGTAGTTATGCTACACCTGCTATTGCTGTCGGGGCCGTGACCTGTCCTCAGTGCTGGTATTACAGGGCCCTGGAGTCCCGGCAGCCGGCCCCAGACTGGCCTCGCTCAGCGATCCCATCCACTCCCCCTGACGCTGTTCCCTGGCCTTCCCCCTGATATTCCCGCTTGGATCTCCTTCGATCGGAGTGATCTGTTAGGTGACAACATCTGTTTTGCAGATTTAGTCCCCCTTCCTGTCTTTTGAATATTGCTCATTTCTCCAGAAAATGTCACCTTTTCTACAAATGTGGCTCTAGGCCCAGGAGGCACACAGTGAGGGCCTGCTGAATTGAGGCTGGCCATCCTGTTTTCACTAACAGGCTTCTCTCGGCCTACATCATGTGGCTGTTAATGAAAGATCAGTAAACACTCCCTCACTTGTTATAAAGTCTTCATGGAGTATGACAGATTTCATGCTATTCTGAAGGGCAGTCGAAAATAATATGAGCTACATGTGTTACATGAGAAACAAAACATTAGGTCTTTTTAAAAACTCAGAAACAAGGGAAAACAAGTATTAGGTAATATTTGCAAAGAAATTCTCCTGGGGACAGCAAGACTCCAAGAATATAAGGTTTAACTCTAAATGCAGTGGTACTAGAAAGCCTGCCTTGCTCAAGCATCCACGGAAAAAGCATTTGTGGAGCATATACCCTATCTGTGCACACCCACCACGGTGCTTTGCTTACCTAATCTTCATGCCCCTGTGAAAGGGCTCATTGTTACTGAAAAGAAGCAATGGGGCTAAGTGCAAATGCCCACGGAGCACCAACAAGGGACCGAGGAGCGGGATAGCAGTCACCCAAGGGAGCCCAAAGACATGGATTCTTACCTCTTGGGCCACCTTAACCCTCAGGAAAGACAAGTAAATACACCTGCTCTCTCATGGGAATTCTGAGTAAGTTCTGGTGACAGCCATATGTTCACATGAAGTTCCAAGTGAGATTTTAGAAAACTCTGACTTGGGTAAGGTGTCCTTTCTCGTTTTCTGCTCCACACTTACTACTCGATAAATTCTCCCTACAAAAAAACCCAGTTTTCTTTTTCATTGAAGTATATATTTGATTTAAAATGTCATGTTAATTTCTGGTGCACAGCAAAGTGATTCACTTTTATATATTCTTTTTCATATTCTTTTCCATTATGCTTCGTTATAAAATATTAAATATAGTTCTCTGTGCTATCCAATAAGACCCTGTTGTTTATATATGTTGTATATAGTGGTTTGTATCTGCTAATCCCAAACTCCTGACTTATCCCTACCCCACCTTTCCCCTTTGGTAACCATAAATTTGTTTTCTGTCTGTGAGTTTGTTTCTGTTTTGTAAGTAAGTCCATTTGTATCATATTTTAGATTCCACATATAAGCAGCATCATCTGATACTTGTTTTTCTGTCTGACTTACTTCACTTAGTATGATGACCTCTAGGTCCATCCATGTAGCTGCAAATGGCATTATTTCATTCATTTTTATGGCTGAGTAGTATCCCATTGTATATATGTACCACATCATCTTTATCCAGTCATCAATCAATGAACGTTATTGTGCTGCTATGAACATTGGGGTAAATGTAACTTTTTGAATTAGTTTCCTCTGGATATATGCCCAGGAGTGGGACTGCTGGATCATATGGCAACTCTATTTTTAGGTTTTAAGGAACTTCCATACTGTTTTCCATAGTGGCTTCACCAATTTACATTCCCAACAACTGTGTAGGAGGGTTCCCTTTTTCCACACCCTCTCATGCATTTATTATTTGTAAACTTTTTCATGGTGGCCGTTCTGACTAGTGTGAGATGATACCTCACTGCAGTATTGATTTGCATTTCTCTAATAATTAGCAATGTTGAGCATCTTTTCATGTGCCTATTGGCCATCTATATGACTTCTTTGGAGAAATGTCTATTTAGTCCTGCCCATTCAAAAAAGTCCAGTTTTGATTCTTCTACTTTATCAACTCTTCTCTCAGATCTGTAGTTCTTTATCAATCTGCCACCAAATTGAACCATTTACGTTAATCTGTGGCAGAAACCAGCAACACTCTCACAACAAAGGACACTGGATGTGCTGACAATTCTTAGTGCCACCCCTCCCAGAGGGCAGCTGTGCCCAGGACCAAAGCTCTGCTCTTCCTTCATCCTGAGCCAGGCTCTGCCTCCCATTCTCTTGGCCTGGAACCCAAGGCATCAACTCCCACAACTTAAAGGGTCTTAGGGAACATATTCTACACAGGCAGGGTATTCACAGCTATGTGTGTGGTTACAGAGCCAGCTTTCTCCAATTTAACATAGGTCGCTTTTTTTTTTTTTGCTCCGCCTTGCATCTCCCTCAGGTCAGCTAAGCTCTCTCTGTTCTAAGGAAAGCAAGCTTCTCCCTGGCTCTGTGCTCAAGGGGAGTCCCTGTTTTAGGCCTTTGCTACCTCAGGCCGGGTGTTTTCTCCTCCCAGGGCTTTTGCCCAGAGTCTGTCCAGCTGGATGGCTTCCTAGGCTCAGATCATGACTTTTGAGCTTCCATCTCTACTTGTGTTGTGACTTCTGGCTTCATCGTGTACCTGCGGTTTGCCTGATTTACAATTCCAGACCCAGAGCCTCGTCTAACCCAGGCTGTCTCTTGCACCATCATCTCCATCTCCTGCCACCAATCCCTGGCTCATCACCACAACAGTATTCTCAAAACCCACGTACGTGGACTACTTTTTGACAAAGAGGCAGATGATGGTGGCACACACAGTCCTTCATGGAGGACCTGATACATGTCAGGCAGTCTTCCAAAGATGGAAAGGGCAATCATCATGCTGCAGGGGCTACAATCCAGTGGGAGAAACGGAGTATTGACAGAAAATTATAATTCAGTGGTGAAAAATGCTAAGATGGAGGTAGAAATAGAGTGTGATGTTTGCACAGAGAAGAGGAGCTAAGCCAGCACGGAGGAAGTGAGGAAGGCTTCCATGAGAAGGGAGGAAGGAAGGCAGGCCTTAAGGAGCACAGGCAGTTAGCTGGGCAAGGGAGAGGGGAGAAAAGAGAAAGGGATAGCAATAAGAAAAGAGTTAGCGTGTACAAGGGGCAGGGAAGGCAGAAAGCATGCAGCAGTCTGTGACCTGTGGGGAATGCAGGTAAAAAATGGAACAAAATGACAAGTGCAAATGGTCTAAATTGAGACTACAGATATAGTCAGAGCTAGACCAAGAAAAGTCTTGTAAACTTGGCCAAGGATTTGAGACCTTCGCCAGGGGAGATTAGGAAGTCACTCAAGTTGTTCTAAACCTATGTGACCCATTTGTTTTAGAAGCATCCCTCCGATTGCAATATGGACCTCAGCTGGAGGGAAGATGTGTTTAAAGCAAGCAAGTCAGGTAAATGGCTATTGCCAGAAGTGCTGAGGGCCTGAGCTGTTGCAGAAGCAATGGAGATGGAGAGGAATGGATGGGTTTGGGAAATATTAAGGACTTGATGAGGGGGAGGCAGAAGTGAGAGTCATTCCCAGGTTTCTGATTTGGGCAACAGGGAGGACCATGGTTCTTTAGCTGGGACAGGGACCCTCAGGTTCAAACTCAGGTTCAAAACCTGAGTTTGAGAAGCCGGTAAGACACTTAAATTACCTCTCTCTGTCTGAAATAGACTCTCTTACTTTCCCCTTCAAGCATCACAATCTCACATAAGGCAATCAAAAGCAGGAAGAAAACAATTCCTTTGTTCTTTCCCCTCTTTTTTGTAAAGAAGGAAAATCTTTTTCAAAGGCTTTCCCACCCAAGATTGCCCTTAAGTCTCATCAGCCAGAACCTGGTCATGTGGCCAGCCATGGGTGGCCTTTTTTTTTTTTTTTTTTTTTTGCTGAAAAAGAGAGAAATGAAATGGCCATGATTGGCTGTGACCAATCATAATCCAACCCTGAGGCTAGAGGAGGAATCTGCCTTCCAGAGCTGATTGCTGCCCAGGGCTAACTGAAAAAAAAAATCCACGTTCAGGATGAGTTAAGTTATGCCATGGCGCCTTCAGACCACAATGTTTATTTCTTCTTCTTGCTAGACATCCAGTGCAGGATGACAAGGGGTCTCGGCTCATGGTACCCCGCTGGGAGTCAGGTTGACGGATGCTCCATCTAGGCCTGTGATTCCTAGATTACACTGGCAGGGGTGGAGAACCCTTGAAGTCTCATACTGGCAATTAAATATGATGGGCTGGACCTAACAGCTGCACTTGACCACAAGTGGGCCAGGAATTTCACTCTTCTACGTGACTGGAATGAGAGGAGAGTCAGATATTGAAAAGCAGCATTCGTGTCCACCAAATCTGCAATCCCTGACAAATCCAGGGAATATCCTGGTGTGGGAAACCTACTGTCCCCCGGGATCACCTGTTTCATTTTTGCTCATCCTTGACTGACAAACAATTCATCTTTATAATGAATTAAAAACTCCCTCTACAGCATCTGTCCCTTATTCTACACACTTAGAGAACAATGTTTTTCATCTTTCCCATGACAGACCTTCAGCTATTTGAAGATAATTACCATGCCCTCCCAGGTCCTCATTTTTACAAATTGAATCAAAATTTCAATTAGTAATTCAAAAGTTCAAGTATCTGAAAATATAGTGACATTGAATTGCAAGGTTGGAGAGTTATCTACAGGAATTTGGATTAACTTCAGAGAAAGAGAAGCAAGCTGACATGCTGGATGAGACAAAAAGATAATAGACGGGACAGCAAGTTCCTATCTGAAACTGCGGACAGAGAACCAAATAATGTGTCTTCTCTTCCTTTGATTCAAATTAACTGCGAAACTCCCATTCCTCGGTTGCCACTTCACTTCTGTCCCGAAAGAACAAAAATATCTTTGCAGTTACCTTCCTTGACTGCTGGGGTGGGGGGGGGGGATGTAGTACCAATGAAAACACCCAAAAAACTTGATATCCCTCCAGTTCTACTAATTGACTCATCTTGTGTTTAGACAAGTATTATCTGAAGCTAAATTACAGAGTCTTCCTTCAGATAGAGACTCTTAGAATCTATGACTAATGAATCCTTCTTTTCCAGAAGTGTTTCTTCGTACAGACACTTAACTAAAAAACCAGAAGAGATGACAAACACACCTCCCCTACTTTCGTGGCCATACTTGTGAATTGTGGGTTAACTGCATAACACGGCAGCCAGTTAGCACCTGCCTGTGGATTTACATACTTTCAGCCTTATATCATCTCCCACCTGATACAGACTTTGTTGAAACCGGAGTGTTTTACCAGGGCTGGAAGGTCAGTCCCATTTGTCAAAGCAGGGACAGTCCCTTTGTCTCAGACAGCCTTATCTGGGTTGTGGAGTCGCTCAAGGACGTCATCTGCCTCCGATCAGCAGAGCCTTGAGAAGGCTGGGCTGCAGGAATAGCGGGTCTTCTTGCTCATTTATTTCCAGCATCTACTTTTGTGCTTATTAGTAGCCCAGAGTCTACAGGCTGGTAAGACAAGGACCCCCATCATTTGCCAAGCCCTAAGAGTATCGTTCTCTGAGACCTTTGCTAACTGTACCAAAACCAATTTCAGTGGGTTTTCACCATGCTCATTTCATGGAAGAGCCTTGTGAGGTCAGTGAATGGAGTGTCCTGTCTTGGATAGAGAGCAATACTGGCTGATGTCTAACAGGAGATAACAAATAGCTAATTCATTTTAACAAATATTTATTGAGCATTTACTATATGGCAGGCACTGGCAGGCCATAGGAACCTCAATGAGGGGGCAAACAAGCCTGTTCCCAGAGCTCACACCCTGGGCAGGGGGCTAGGCATTAACCACAGAGTCACATCAATCAGAACAGTCAAGGAGTGCTTACTAAGCGCCTGGCTCTGCTCCACATACTTTACATCTATTCATTAACACAATCCTTACAACAAACCATAAATAAATAAACAAATCCCCAAAGTAATCTACCATGATTTAAACTTCATTTCCTAATTACCTCCCCCACCCCACCCAAAAATTCCGATGAAGCAATGACTATCCTTATCTCCCATTTTACAGATGAGCAAACTGAGTTAAACAAAGAGATGAAAAACCTTGCCTTAGGTGGCAGAGCTGGGAACAAAACTCCAGAAGGCAGTCTGGGTTCTAATGCCACACTGCCCCTCAACTGACCCAGAAGTCCTTTGAAAGACTTTCAACCACAGCCTTCCCAGGGCCCTCTCTCTGACGCTTCCCTCCACACCTGATCTGCTAATCACCGCACAACATTTAAGGGCTACACTGCATCATCCTCAGGTGCACATTATTCTCTCTCTCTCTCTCTTTCTTAACATTTCTGAAATCAGGATGCATCCCACAATAGACAGCCAAAGGTTACCAGGCAGAGTTGTCAGGTGGTTTTTTCTAAGTGGTAGGTAACACAATGGTGCAGTGGACAACTAAAGATGAGTTAGATTCAGTGGAAGATGGTACCTGCTGCCCATCTTCTTACCCCACTGGGAGAACACAGGGCTGGACTAGAGTGGGCCTCAGCTGTTGGAGGACAGAATTTACTCTCTTGTCTCCTGAAAAAAAGGAGAAGCATGGAAAACAACAGGTACAGAGTCACACTCTTAGAGCTAGAGGGGGCCTCAGGAAGCACCACTTAGGGGAGAAGCACCATTTATAGGAGTAGAAACTGAGACTTGGGAGCAGAAACTTTGGCTCAAGGCCAAATTCAAGAGTCAGTTCTTGACAGAGACAAACCAGACCAGGTCTCCTGACCTCCACCCAGCTCAGGGCTCCTGCCTCCCTCTGCTCTTCCAGCCCAAATTCTCCTACAAGAAGCCAAATCACGAAAAACCCAAACCCAGCAGCAGCTAGCGAAGAATGTCCTGTTTATCTTTCTGTTGTTTAAGTAGACTCCTTTGTTCTAAAAACAACAACAAATCTCATGCCTTCAACAAAGGCATTCATAACAATAAATGCATTACTTCCTCCAAGAAAGTGTAAATTTCCCTTATTTCCAGGGATTCAGGTTTACTCAGTATTTTCTTCAGTTACGCTTCACTTAAGATTTGATGTCTCTCAAAACAACTTTCACTGAGCCAAGAACTGATCATTCCTGACCAACCAACAACCACCATTAAGCCATGAATTTGCAAACAGCATCTTTTTTTCCCTCCATGGAACTTAACAGTGGCTGAACCCCATGCAATATGCACTGACACATGAAATCTTTGAACTAAGGAAAATGTGATTGTAAAAGCAGCCTTCTCTCCAGTTGAGGTTGGACAGAGAGGGAAGGCATTTAGGCCACTTCTGTTGTGCCTTTCATTAGAATGCTGCCTGCCAGCCTTCTCCCTAAAAATAGTTGTCACGCCAGTGGAGTCCTCACTCTGGCAAACAGACTGTTCTGCACCAAGATCCTTTTTAGCCAGTTCTTAAGTTACAGGAATCTTAGCTAAATTAGAAAGTTTGCCACTTTGTTTCTTGTAGAATGAAAGCTTTTCAAGCCAGAGCTCCCAAAATGCAGGTTCAGCTCAGTTCTGAGAAACAAGAAAATGTTGCCTTTATGTCTGGGCATAAAAAAATGAAGCTGGAGGAGGTTTAGAGCAAATAGAACCTCCTTACTTATTAATGCTTGGGTAGTCAGTTTCTTCACCCAGTATTTCCTTCTCCACGTGCCTTTCTGCTCATGTTTTATCAGCTCTGGACCACAGAATGATAAATGCTATCCTGTATAAAAGGGTAAAGATGCCTTAAAAACTCGTTCACATGTTTCAAAACACAGCTCCACTTTCTTAAGTGTTTTTATTTTCTCACAGATAAGGCTCTACAGATTCCAGAACAGAGAGCACGAACGCCAAGTAAATAAACAAATCAAAAGCTGCTCAGTCAGATCTGAAAAGACTTTCCACAGCATCATTGCCAAACTCCTCATCTTACTTTTTAAGCTTCTCTGCTGAGCCTTTAACTCCATCCCTGAATTCCAAGGCTCTCACATCAGCTGTTGGGTAGTTTCAAAGACAAATTTTGTTTGCATCTTTTTGGCACACGTTTGATTTATTCTGTATCTTTAGGGTACTTCCACTTGTATCATCTCACTTTGGCTTCCCATACAAACCAGACTGGCTGGGATGCTCAAGAGACCTTGCGGACGGGCTCTCTTCGTGTCCCCAGCTGTGGTCCCCACGATTAATTTTCCCAAGCAACTGCTGTCACCATGATACTGCCTTGCTCAAAAAAATGTCATTTTACATCATAATGACACCATATGACAGAGAATTTCAATGAGTTATCCTGTGAGAGTGCCCTTTGGGTGAAAGTTTTGGTATTTTTCTTGAAGCAGCATGAGGAGGATTTGTTTTTTAACTAAAATGCTACCCTCTTTTAGGAGGAAGTGTTTCTTGTTGAATTGTTTTTAGCTTAGTTACCTTTACCCTTAAAAAATTCAGAATAGAAGGCTATTAAGGCAGGTGTATATGGAACAACTATTAGAATGAAATAAAAACAGGGCAAAAGGAGTAAACATATGTGAAGAAAATGAGGGGGACAAAGAGCTAGCAGTGGGAAAACAAAGTAATACTGATGGGAAATAGTTAAATGCTGGTTAGACTTTCCTTTTTTACGATTTAATTAATATTTGAACTGCTATCTACTAATGTAAAGGGGTTATTTTATAACCCTCGGGCAAATTACCTTAAGATCTTTCTCGCAAGTGAAGGTTACTGTGAGATAATGTATTTGAAGGCACTTCCTAAATTGTAAAGTGTTCAAAACATATGTTGGAATTATTAATAAAAGTAAAGCTGAATTGTGGAAAAAAAGGTCATTTTACTCTTACATATAAAAATAATGTCGAGATATAGATATGCGTTTCTGTGTATTTGTGTCTTACTTTGAAAATACACTACCATATTATAAAACACTAACAAAAATATTAGTTAGAAAAAGGAGGTTTACAAACCTGAATACAGGTTTTAATATTTTGCTGTGCCTGAGTATGTTGCTTCAGATACTCCTGGAAGGAGTTGGTCCTATCCTGGAAGTCCCAGTTTCAGAAGAGTCCTAACTGTTGAGTGGCATTCAAGGCTCTCTACAAATGAGTCCCAAACTCCTGTTCAGAGTATCTATTGTCCCTTCACTCAGACTGAACCACTGATCGCCTGGAGGCTCCAAGCCCCACCGCCAAGCCCCACCGTAGGCTTTGGACCCATGGTGAAAATCCAGGCTCTTCCATGAACTAGCAGCTAGATCACAGGTAAGTCATTCATTCTCCTTCTGTTTCCTCATCTGAAGAATAAGAGAAATAAAGACATCTGTGTCAATATTCTTGCTGTGAAATCAAACAAAATTACACCGGGAGACCACACGTGGTAATGGTGAAGTGTGACACTAATCTTACGAATATAATAATCCTTATAAAATACAGGTATGTTTAAAGCCATAGATAAGAGAGACTGTGGGTGGGTTCTGTTACAAATATAAAACATCATTCCCAATCAAATCTTTAATTTAAATGCTATTGACTCTTTCTTAGCTATTTATAAGTCTGATTAGCACCTCAAAAATCTAAGTCTCCCACACCAATCATCTACTAAATGCATAAAGTGTGGCTTTGGCAAAAAATGAAAGGGTAGATTTAGGAGAAGAGAAAAGCCCGGACCAATTGGAAGAAAGCAGATGAGTAAAACAGGGGGACAAGCCAGTCTGGGATGGTAAAATCAAAAGTCTAATTGTAGACATGTCAGGTATGAGATGCCCGCACATGGATGTGGACAGGACACTTGTACGTATGAGTCTGGGCTCAGGGAAGACTTGTGGTGTGAAGATATGAATTTGGGAGTGACATTCTTCTCAGCCTTCAAGGGCCAGATCAAATGCCACCTCCTCCACGGACCCTTCTCTAATCCCCCTCAGCTGCACAAAAGTTCTCCATCTCTGGATTTTTATAACACTTTCTGTACGTTTACTTGAGTTCCTACCTCTGCCTCCCTTTCACTCCATTGTAAGTATCTGAGTACTGGACTGCAGACTCTTTGAAGACAAGAATTATGGCAGTTTTATCTCTGTGCTCTCTCAGTGTCTAGCACTATGCCTTTCTGTATTTGGAACACGATAATGTGACATTGGCTTAATTAATTAATTAACCTCCTCTAATCATAATAAGCTCTGTAAAGTTCCTTGGGGAAAAAAAGTAAATCCAGAATGTTTGATAAATGAATAAATGATCAACCAATCCCTGGAGTCACACTGAAAGATCCAGGTAGAACTGGCCCTGTGCACAACTGAGTGAAGCCTGGTGTCCTCCCAACCTGCTGAACCCAGTTGCCCAACGCCCATGCACTCTCTAGGACTGCCCATCATGGTGCTCCACTTAGGTTCACCTTCTCTGGTTCTGTGCACTATGGCCTTTCATTTCTTTTCTTGCCCAATAAAAATGTGCTAACGCAGCCAGCTGTCTCCTTGGAGGTCAGACTGCAAGATGACAGCAAGCCAGTTAGACTAGCAAATTCATGCTCGTGGGATCATGGCGCCTACTGCCTAGATGTCTTTCCCCTCCCACCCCACAGAGCTGCATTTTAACGAGGGTCTTGAGAGACCCTATGCCTTAGGGAAAAGGTGACTTCGGGGCAGGATATACTTGCCCTTCCCATGCGTTCGACAAGCTAAGCCTTCTTCCTATGTTCAGCCTGGACAGAAGTGCTGAGAAATGATTAAGAGGAAGCAACTTGTTGGGGATGTGGATATTCAGCTCTGCCCTGAAGGCTGCTCTTCTATCCAGGGCGCCCTACTCCAGCTCAGAGATTAGGGAGAACTACGACCCTTCGCGAGTCCCTAGCTCTCTGGGTCGAAGTCTCTACATATGAAAAAGAAGACTATGGAGCTGGACTTCACAGATCTCTCCCAGTCCCTTAGTTCAATCAGAAACAATACTTCATGTTCAAAATTTCAGAACTCTCATTGATCTAGTTATTCTCATTTTCACATTCCGTAACATCCTTGCATAATATCGTTACAAACCTCCACCTTTTCCTCTGTACAGTGGTGATGATAAAAATGTTGCCTGCCTCCCAGGGCTGCTGTGAGGATTCTACTAGAAAGTCCTTTGTAAATTCTGACCTGTACTAAATTTAGTTATTTTATTATTTTGTTATTAAAGTGTCTCCTCGCTTTCTTTGCAGGTGGGAAGATAAAGATTGCTACCAAATCCAGGTTGGAAATTTTTTTAAAAAAAGACTAGATAACCTAAAGCAAGAGTCCTAACAAACCTTCATGGTAGAAAGGGCGGGAAAATATAGGAACACAGGAGGATTCAGGGAAATGTGAACTCCCCTGATGCCACGTCATTATGAGACCTCCAAAGGGCAAGCGGGCCTGACAGACCATACATTCCTAAGTGCGGAAAATTAGAGGAATTGTTTGGTCCACTCACTCTACTGTTTTCCATACAAAGCTGTTCCCAAGAGTGTAGTCCCAGGACAGTGAGTTAAGGGCACCACAAAATAGATGGAGGCCTGAGCTTCTCTTTTTGTGGATTACTCATATGTGGGTCTGGAAAACACTGAGTTCTAAAAGCAAATAAGATAAACATATTACATCAATATATTCTGAACATTATCTAAGAATATTTTGAACACTGAATAATACAATTTCTTTGCACAACTATTTAACAAATCTAAATTACACTGGAAATGGAAAAGGAAAAAAACTCCCATTTTGAGTCCCAATATTAAAAATGCACCAAAATGTCATTAATTTGATCAGATTAACTCGGGAGAAAGTCTGAGATGGGAACTACTCTTTAAAGAAATGTAGCTCTAGTATTCTCAAGGGGTATAGAAAAGAAAAAACAGCGAATCTGACGAAGTATGGCAAGTCAATGACTTTAGGAACTATTTTAAAAGTATAATAAATACTATAATTATAATTTATATACTTCCACGTTTCTCCTTAGTTTCTTCTACAAGAGAATAAAAAGCTGAGATTCCATGAGACACTTTGTATATTAGGCCTAAGAAGTACCCAGCCTTCGATGAGTGGCTAGTAAGAGGCTGAGGAAGTAGTCCTCACCTCTGGTCAGTGGAAACTAGCCTTTGGCAGAGACAAAGCAGAGCTAGAGAGGATGGGTGGAGATACCTACACGTTTTCTGTTTCTATAGTCTTTTGAGCTCAGGCAGCCTTCAGCTCAACTTTTGCTCCACTTGGTTGGTGTACTACTGGGAAGCCAAACAATGTGGTTAACTCTTCAGAGCCATGTTCTCTGACATACTGAACCCTGAATGCCTCTGCATGTCAATGTGACCTGGAGAAAATGAGGGTATTCTCTGCTTCCTGAAGGAATTTTTTTGCTCCCACTAAGAAGAAAGAGATATCTAAGAAAGATTAACTTCTGCTGGCACAAATCACAAATTACAGGAAACTTAACTCATAAAGTAACCACTTGAAGCATGTCTAAAAAGTAATAGACCCCTCTCCTTCACTTTACCCACAGAGGTTAAATTTTAAAACAAAACATCCCATTGCAATGTCCAGGACAACAGTATAATCAATCAATGATTCTAAGGCCTGAATCAAGATGTTTGGAAATGATAAAAAAAAAAAAAAATGAAATGCAATGGGCTTGCCATCCTAAGACAGCCACGTCAATCACTGCATCACATAAAAACCCATGCAGGGAAGAAATCAATGCTTCCAAATGGAAAAAAAAAACCCAAACCCCGCAACTTCCAATATCCAATCTATAGAAAGCTGCTGGCTTGCCTTTTTAAAATTCTTCCTTGAAAGAGCTATGAAAATTATTATGCCAAACTCAAAATTTGAACTTAAATGCCAATCTATGCTTCATAGCAGAATTTATTAGTGAAGTATCATTAATTACATGTATTTCACGATCTTATTAGCCCTTGAAGTTTTAGTTGCTCACATATGCTTCTGACTTGTTTTAAGGAGGGTGAGAAGAAACAGCAATTGGATATACTTAACCGCTAGCTATTTTAAATAGGTTGAACTTAATCAAAAGCACATAAACCAGACTTCCATTTGTAATCATGAGGGAATACTTGGTACCAGACTAGCCCTGTTGTTGTAAACAACTTGCAAACTAGACAAAATACTTGAATGGGTTGTTTTCAGTCTTTGGAAAACAGCACACGACTGTCATCCCCTGAGAGAAGAAAAATATGTGATGATAGCCGCCACCACCCCACATTTCTGCTCAAAGTTAGTTTCTGGACAGGAAAGTAGGGAGGTGGTTCCCAAGCAGAACTCAGAGGTCTTGATGAGCTAAAGAAGTGTAGATCGGAATTCAGTGCTGGTGAAGTAGGTTGGTTTGTATGACACGGTAGAGTGGAAGAGGAAGCTGCTAAGAGAAGGTGTTCCAGAAATCCATGTAGGGATCCTCTAAGTCTCTGGCAAAATAATAAGCTGTATATACTCCGAACATGCACTAAGATGTACATGCTCAGGCAAGATGCGCTAAATGGAGATTCCAGAAGTCTCATAGTGTTGCAAAACACAGGAATTTTGAACAGCCAGAGTTTAGAGATCTTGCTGAATAAATACTCCCAGTCACTCAATTGGGACTCTAGCCAACTGTAGTAAGATCTCATCTAGACTTACTCTAACAAATCTTATTAATAAAACTCAAAGGTGTCAAATGAATCTGAACATAAATTCACTGCCTATAAAAAGAAAACTAAAGAAAGACAAAGTCAATCTTTCAACAATATTAGCACATAATCTAAAAACACTAGTTGCATAAAGAAGGAAAATTTAACCAATAACGGGGGGGAAATCAACAGAAATAGATCCAGAGATGACAAAGATTTTAAAGTTAGCAGACAATTCAAAATAGCTATTATGTTTAACGACTTTTTTAGAAGATGGACAAAATGAGCAAATATATCTCAATAAGTAAAGGGAAACTATTTTTTTAAAAACTGGAAATTCTAGAGCTGAAAAATCTAATAACTGAAAGAAAAAATTCACTGGATGATCTTACAAATAAATTTGCCACTGTAGAAGGAAATGAACTTAAAGACAGGGTAACAGAAATCATAACTGAAAAAGAGAAAATGAGGGTACAAAAAAAAATGAACAGGCTCCCAGTGACATGTGCAAAAACATCAAGCCAATATACACATAATTTGAGTCCCAAAAGTAAAGAAGAGAAAAATAAATTAGGGCAAAAAAAAGTATTTGGAGAAATAATGGGTAAAATTTACCTAAATTTGATGAAAAATATCAACCAACCTATTCAAGAAGGTCAATGAACCCAAGCAGGGAAGAGACAATGATAACCACACCTATGTACATCAGAGTGCAATCGGTAAAAACCAGACATGAATAGACAACCCTAAAAGCAGCCAAAGAAAAGCACACGTTGTCTACAAGGAGGAATGATGTAAAAATAAATAAATAAATAACTGCTGACTTCCCAACAGAAATGGTGCAAACCAGAAGACACTGGAATGATATATTTCAAATCCTAAAATAAAACAAACTACCACGCTAGAACATTAGATCCAGAAAAAGTAGCCTTCAAAAATAAAACCAAAAAAAGTGAGAGAATTTATCACAAGGAGACCTATACTGTAATACGTGTTAAAGGGAGTCCTTTAGGTGAATAGAAAACCATACCAGGTGGAAACATGGATCTACGTAAAGACATGAAAAGCAACAGAAATGTAAATACATGGATAAAATATATAAGATTTTTAATTTAACTTACTTAAAATACAATTGACTTTTGACAAAATAACAAATTGTATTATGGGCTTATAATATATAAGTAAAATGTGACAATAATAGCACAAAGAATGGAAGAGGAAAAAATGCGAGCATACTATTATGAATCAATTACATTATAGGTGAAGTGGTGTAATATTAACTCATGGTACACTGTAATATGTTAAGGATATATATTGTAATCCTTTGAGCAACCATGGAAAAAAGTAAAACAAAGTGCTATAAATAAAAAGGTAACTGAGGAAGTAAAATGTAATACTGAAATGTAGTCAGTAATAAAAACAAATAGCAAAGAGGTAGATACAAAGTCAATCATGTCAATAACTCATTAACTGAAAGTAGGTTAAGACTCTCAAAGTTAGAGAATATCAGACTAGATTTAAAAAATGAAGATCAAACAATATGTTGCTTGTATCTTTAAATACAAAGATACATAAAAGTTCAAAGTAAAAGATGAAAAATTTTACACAAGCAAAAACTAATTATGTGGCTTTGTAGGCAACAAAGTAGTCCTCAAAACAAGAACCAGAGATAAAAAGGGACATTTTATAATGATAAAGGGATCAATTCAGGGAGAGGACATAATAGTCCTAAATATGTATGTATCCAATATCAGAGTTTCAAGGTATATGAAGCAAAACTGACAGAACTGAATATACCAGTTCAAATTCATATTAACAGGTTTAACACATCTCCATCAGTAATCAAAAGAAATAAATAAAAATTAAGTAAGAAATTTGAGCCACATTAAGAACCAACTTAACCTAACTGATATTTATAGAACTTGGTACCCACACAACAGCAGAATACAAATGCTTTACAAGTCAATGTGTAAAAAATTCACTCAAGTAAACCAAACATTGAGTCATAAAACATGGCTTAATGAATTTAGAAGAGTGAAATCATACAGAGTATGGCCTGTGACCACAATGGACTTAAACTAGAAAATAGTAATAAGATATACAGAAAATCCTCCAATATTTGGAAATTAAGCCAAACACTCCTAAATGACTCCTAGGTCAAAGAAGAAATCATGAAGGAAATTTTAAAATAATTTAAAACTGAATGATAATGAAAATGTATCACTTGAAAATTTGTGGGACATACATAAAAAAGTGCTCAGAGGTAAAATTTATTGCTCTAAATGCTTCTATTAGGAAGGTGGGAAAGTATAAAATCACATATCTGAACTTCCTCTTCTTTAAGCAAATATGAGCAATTTTAAAACAACATAAGGAAAATGATGAATAAAGAGTAAAGTCAATGAAATAGCAAATAGACAAACACTACAATAAATAAATGTAAAAAATTTAGTTTTTTGAAAATATTAACATTATAACCCCTTTAACTAGATTGATCAAAAGATTTTTAAAAGCATAAGTGACTAATGTCTAGAATGAAAGAGGTGACATCACTAGCAATAAATACCACATTAAAAAAAATCATAAAGAAATATTATGAAAAATCTCATACCAATAAAGTTGCCAAATCAGATGAAATAAATTCCTTGAAATATATATATTAGCATAAGTGACACAAGATATAGATAATCTAGTAGCCTTTGATTTAATAAATTAAATTAGTAATTAGAGATCTTCCCACAATAAAAAATCCAGTCCCAGACAGCTTCTCAGATTAATTTGATCAAATATTTAAAGAATAAATTAAATAGTACCAATTATACACACTTCTTTTTGCAAACAGAGGATTGAAATTTTCCCAAACTATTTTATGAAATTAGCATAACCCTGATATCAAAAAAAGAGATTTATAAGGAAAGCACAAACCAATACCCTCATGAGCATAAAAATAAAAATCTTTAACAAAATTTTTAAGAAACCTAATCCAGAAATACATAAAAGGTTAATACTTCATCACTAAGAGGGTTTTATACGAGAAATGTAAGGTTGGTTCAACATTTGAAAATCAAAGTGAACACGGTATAACTATTTTTCAATTTGCTTGAATCATTCTCAGTAATATTTTGTAGTGTTTACTGTGCAGGCCTTCCACATCTTTCCTTAAGGTATTCCTAGGTATCTATTGTTTTGATGCTTTTATAAATTAATGGTTCTTTTAAATTTTCATTCTCTAACTGGTCATGACAATATTTAGAAATACAATTGATTTTTGTATATTGATTTTGTAGCCACCAATCTTGCTAAATTCACTTAGCGGTTCTAGCATTTTTTTTTAATTCTGTAAGTTTTCTATGAAGACAGTCTCATGTTATCTGCTAATAGCAACAGTTTTGCTTGTTCTTTTCCAATATCATCACTTTTTTTTTTTCTTGTCTTTCGCACTGGAAATAAATAATGAAAAAGCTGTCTGGAAGGTTCCAAACTTACAATTATAGATGGACTTGAAATTTAACTCATAGTTCCCTGGCAACCAAAACGACAGGGGAAATAAGCAGTATATGTTACATTTCTCTCACTGTATTTAAGCAATAACGTATCAATTCCTCAAGGAAAGGAAAACGTTTTGCCTGCGTGTAACTAGTGGTTTCACTAAATATCTTTGATCCACAGATATGTTATCCAAATCTCATTTTTTCATATTGTCCTACAGGTTCCTGAGACTCTGTTTATTTATTTTTCAATCTTTTTTCTCTCTGTTGTTCAGACTGGATATTTCTATTGATCTATCATCCAGTTCACTGGCTTTTTTCCCTGCTATTGAGCCCATCTGGTGAAATTTTTTTATTTTGGATATTGTATTTTTAAGTTAATTCCCTTTGATTCTTCTTTACATCTTTTTATCTCTTTGCTGAGACTTTCTTTCTATTAATTTCAAGAATGTTTTACCTTATTTCTCAAAGCATGTTTATATTATCTGCTGTAATATCCCTGATAATTCCAGTATCTCTGCCTTCTAAGGTTGGAGTCTGTTTATCTTTTCTCTTCAGTGTTGAATTTTTCCTGGTTCTTCAAATACGAAGTTTGAGTTGTATCTTGGACATTTTTAAATTATGAGACTCAGTCTTGTACAGATCCTAAGAAGAATGTTGATTTTTGTTTGTTTTAGTAAGTAATCCCCTATGTTAAAAGACAAGGCTGCAAGTTCTAACCTGCTTTCTATGGGCTATGGTTATGGTACTAGTTCAGGTTTCAACGTGTTTGTTGTGCTGTTTAGATCTGCCCTGCATCTGGGCCAGAGTGGCCAGTCTGGAAGCTCGGTGATGATCCACCCTGTGGCTCAGTTCTCAAAGCCTTTGGTATCCTGCTTAGGGTCCGAATCACTCATGTCTACGACTACGTAGCTTCAGAAGGGAACCTAGAAATTCATATACAATTTTATGAGATTATTCACATGACTCCTCTTCTCTGCATGATCTCCCCAACACTTCCAGGCTCTCAGGGCTCCTCTTCCCAGTCCTCCAGCCAGAAGGCTGGGACTCCACTTCCACCACTCTGCCATGAACTTCCCACAATTGTGTGTTGTGACTGCATGAGGGCCAAGCAGTGGGAGCATACAGAGAGGGGAAATTAAAAAAACCAGCAGAGGGTCATTCCACACTCAGGGCTACAGGTGTTCTGGTCAGAAAGGATCCCTGCCCTTAGCATTTTAGGCACCTGTCTGATGCCTCTGTTCTCACTGTGCTGCCTAGAGACAGGGCGTGGAAGAAGACGGGACGTACCAAAGACTTCTCCCACTTTCTCTAACCTGAAGGCACCTTATTCCTGCTCCTCAGACCAGTCAAGAGGAGTTCTCTTCAGTTTTTGTTTCCACGCCCAGTAGGCATCTCCAGGTTCAGGGCTGGCTTTGAGTCCAAACCAGGTGGTATCAGAGGAAAAGAAAAACAGAAACTCCCTCACCATTGGTTTGGGAGAACCTCAAATTCTGGGCTCCTTCCACAATCTGCCTGCTACCATTTACTTTTCTGAGTCTTCAAATAGCTGCTCTTTGCTTTTAGTGGCAGAGACAGGGTAGAGTAGAGTGTGTTTACTCCACACGCTACAGCACCACAACGCTCAAATCTCAGTTTTTAAATGTTTTTATTTATCAAACTATTGTAAAGTACGTTGACATGCAAATAAGTTACATCCCCAAATTTTAACATAAAGGAAACTACTAACATGTTCATTGGAGCTTCCAGAAAACTTCATTTTTATTGAGACCTCAGAATAAAAGCTTCTCTGGCCTTTTCTTTTAGTGCGAGAGTATTCTGAGATTGTAAGGTAAGCTGATAGAAAATGTACAACTTGCAATTACTGACTTATGTAAATCTGGCTTTTCTTGATACAGTACAACCTAAATATGAAAAAACAGAAATAAAGCAGATGCTGAAAATGATAAAAGATTGCGATTGTCATCAATCACTAGCAGTTCTAAATTTGTGTTCCTCAGACACTTCCCTGCTTTCATTGATTAACTGTGTATCAAGTATTGACCTTATAAAATACGTTTTGCTACTAAAATATCTCCCAATTTTTCTGTTAAATGTCGGTTTCTTACGAAATTTTGAGGATAGATTTCTGCTACTTAAAAAAAAAAAAAAAAGTTTGGAAAGCCATGACCCTGGAATGGGACACAGTTTTGTTCAGGCTGAGCGTGCCCATGCCCCCATGGTCCCTCACACAAATGCAGACAGACACACAGAAGGTCGTGAGTCCTGTAAACAAAACACACGTTTATCAGTCACTAAGTCTATCTCTAAAAATCACCCCCTCTGAGTTGAAACCAGGAAGCTCTACATGTTTCCTCAAGCTGAACTGAACCCATCATTCCTTTCAGCCAGGACCTTGGCTCAACAAACACGCTCCCTGGGGGGGACTCAGAGTTCACACGAATGACAATGTTGTAAACAAACTACCTTCAAGTCCAGGTGAACAGGTCTATAAAAGATTAATTGTGTGCTTCCTACAGGAACTCCTAAGGTAGGAACTTGATAGAAACCACCAGGCAGTATGGGGGGAAGAAAAATGACAGTCAAGTCACATTACCAAAACACGACACGAGGTGCGAGCATTGTACTTGACACACATGAAGGTCATGGAATTGGATTTCCTTAATGCATCTCGGTTCAGGTTGTTTCCTCATCTCTGTCTAAATGCTGGGGCCGTGTGCTCTGGAAATGCTCTCTTGTGGATTTAGACTTGAAATATGCCCAGTAGCTCTCAGAAGGACAGGGTCAAATACCTGGGAGGTAAATGCAGGCTCTTTCTTCACGTGTCACATGGCCACGTCCCCTTTGCTGGAAAATAAACAGGTTGACTATCACTCTATTCACTGATGTGAAGTATGGACACAGAGGGAGCATTTATCTTCCCAATCGACCTTTCTCCAGGACGAAGCCCTGTTCTTGCCTTGCTTCAAAGTCACCTACTTACACACACATTTCCTAGGGAGTCAGAGCCTTTTGCTTAATAGGGGAGAAGTGAGTTGGCACTGGAAGAAAAAACCAGGAAGCTAACTTGCAGGGGACTCTAATAGCATCTCCTGAAGCCACAGCCACACATGGTCTGGCTTCACTTCTCTCCTTCACGAGGGCACACAACCCCTAACAGCATTAATGGAAGTTGCCCACAGGCAGTAAGTGCTTAAAAGTAGACCCCTTTAGATGCTATCCTTCCAGTTAAAATTTGGTGGTGATCAAGCTGGTAGATAGTAAAAGCTCTATATTTGGAGTAGAATAAAATTGTTCACCACCTTCCTACCCTTCCCTACTAATACATCCTGTTTATTGGGTTATTTCTCTAATAATCCTCTTCAAGGGACTCTGTACAAATGCAAGTTTCACTCCATGATTTATGGACCACTGGCCATGAAATAGCCTGGGTCAGAGAAAAGTCCACATCAGCCTGGATTTGGGAAACGGCTTGGGAGCTGCTTGGTAGATCAGCACCAAGAGGTGGCAGAGGCAGGGAGGAAGCGAGGCCCTGGGAGGCTGTGGTTGTGAAGAGGACCAATGCCAAGAAATCTGCAACTTCAAGAATTCCAGCTTCATCATCCTAAAACCCCATTTCGGGAGGGTTCCTTCATGCTGTGTGTCCAGGAATTCTGTCCAGTGGACATTTCTATTGAACACTTGCCCAGCAAAAATTTGGTTCAACTGTGAAACGGGAATTATGCTGAGTTCTTGGTGTAAGTGGCTGAAAAAGACAAAGGACCTACATTCAAAAGCTTAAGTCTTCCAATATAAAATTCAGCAAGTTCTGTGTTCAAGACATGCATGGGGTGCCATGAGGACACTTAGAAGGGAGTGCTGCCCAAACAAAGATCTCAGGAAAGCCTTTCCAGAGGGATGGTATGCTTGCACGGAGTGTTTGTAGGGTGACCGTGCCGGCCAGGTGAAGGGTGGAGCAAAAGAACATCTGATACAGAGAATAATTTTTTTGCATAATGCATGCTGAGAACCCCACGCGCTTCATGCAAACTGAAGAAGTACTGTGAGGTTACAGTGCACAGGTTGTTTATGGGAGGGTGACAGTAAATGATGATAAAAAAGTAAGCGGCTCTGATGCAGGCTCTGCCCCTTCCACTGCTGCTGAGTGGGTCCATCAGAAACGCACACATCCTCATGGATTCTCCTGCTCAGAACCGCTCAGTATTCCCCACCCATTGCCTATAGGATTACCACCACCCTCTCTCCACGATTGTGCCTTCGCTCACTTTTTCACAGTAATTCCAGGTAAGGTGTGATACTGGTGAGGGCAGAAAGCAAACAGTGGGGATGCAGAGGTAAAGAGAGATTCAGGAGTTTTAAAGGAGGAACAATTTGCTTGATTTTACAACTGCTTGTTATTGGTGTTGTCGGAAAGGAAGGAATCAGTTACGACACAGGTATCAGAGCTGGGGACCTGGATGGGAGGTGCAGCCAGTTCCTGAGGCAGAGAATGCTGGAGGAGAAGCCATTTGGAAAGAAGAAGAGTCTTAGTCAAATTTTGTTTTTAAATTTTAATGTGAGATTTATTGAGGTATAATTTACATGAGGTAAATCCATCCATTTTAGGTGTTCAGCTCTGAGGTTTGGCAGACATTTATCGTCATGCATCTTCCTCCACTGTCGGGATATAGAATATTCCCATTACCCTGCACAGCTCCCTCACCTTTGTTTGAAGTCGCTTTTTCCCCACACCCTAGACCTGGCAACCACTGATGTGACTTCTACCCTTACACTTAGTTGCCCTTCCAGAATTTCACACAGGTGGGATCATAAACTACATAGTCTTTTGTGTGACTTTGCCGCTTATGTAACATAAAGCTTTTGAGATTCAACCACGTTCTTGTTTGTGTCAGTAGTTTGGCCCTTAATTTTGCTGGGTAGTAATGCCACTGAGCATAAGTTGTTTATCCGTCTATCCGTTTACTAGTTGATGGACATTTGGGTTGTTTCCAGTTCGGGGATATTATAAATAAATTTGCTATGAACACTTGGGTGCAAGTCTGTATGAACATTTGTTTTCCTTTCTCATGAGTAAAGACCTAGGAGTGGGATTTCGTGGCTGTATGGGAAGTACTTAACACTGTAGGACGTTGCCAGACTTTTCCATGGTGCCTATGACACTGCATTCTCACCAACAATGACTAAGGTTTTCAGTTGCACTGCATCTTTACCAGCACTTGGTACTGTCAATTTTTTTCATGTTAGCCATTCTAGTAAGTGTATGTGATGTATCATTGTAGGTTTTTTTTTTAATTTTTATACAACATTTATGGGTTATTTTCCATTTACAGTTATTATAAAATTATTGGCTATATTCCCCATGTTGTACAATACATCCTTGAGCCTACCATAACTCATTGTGGCTTTAATTTGCATTTCTCTAATGAATAATGGCGTTAAACACCTTTTCATGTGCTTATAATATCATATCTCCAGTAAAGGTCTGTTCAAATTATTGGCCCACTTTTACTGGGCTATTTGTTTTAGTAATGAGTTGTAAGAACTGTTTATATTCTGAATACAAGTCCTCTATCATATGTTATTTGCAACTATTTTCTCCCATTCTGTGGCTTGTCTTTTTTATATTTCTTTCTATTTCTAATGATGCTTTCAAAGAGCAAAAAGGGCAGGCAAAAAGTGCTGGAAGGCCCTGCATTCAGTCAGCTCTATCATTTGCTAACTGTGTGACCAAGCTTGCTCCCTCTGTAAAGCGGAGATGCCCATGTCCACTTTTCAAGTGTTAAGATAACACATGAAGAAGCCAGAGTTCTATTAAGAGCTCAGAAATGTCTGCTGAGCAGAACTGAGATAACGCACTGTTACTGTGACAGAGGCATAAAGGGTGTGGTGGCCTAACACAGCTCAGGGAGGAAGAGAAGAGAAAGCCTCCAGGCATCTTCCATCGCCAGTTCCAGATTCACGTTTTAGCCTCCCCCACGCAGCTGCCTGTCCTTGCCGGGTGACCTCTGTGAATGTACCAGAAGTCTCCCTTGCCTCCAGCTTCTGGAGGGTTCAGAGAATAAGAACTTGAGCAAAGGATCAAGGGAGAAAGTTATTTAGTTAGTAGTTATTTGTTCCCTGACTGGCTCCCTCCCAGTGGGAGCAACTTTGGTTGGTGCTGCACTTAGAACAGGGCCTCTTAACTTTTTTACATCCCTTAGTCCTCTTTGGCAATCTGGTGAAGTATGTGGACACTTTTCCTGATTAATAATTTCAAATGCATAAAATAAAACACAGACTACACAGGAAGCCAATCATATTGGAATATAGTTTACATACATATATTTAGTTATATATAGTGTGAACTTATGTATATAGGCACATGTATATAGTCGTGTATTTGTAACATACAACACATATACTTACCTACTAGTATATTAAACACCAAGACAATACACTATAGGCAAGTTGAGGACGTACATATTTTTTAAGAGGCACGGCAGTGCAAAGTCTCTTGTTGTGGAGTATGAAAAATAACACTCAGCTCTGGGGTGATCACTGGCCGGCAACATGCACATAAATTTGGACGTGCAATTAATTTTGACTTTTGTTTTAATGATTACAAATGTTAAAAATTCTTATTCACAAAGATACAATATTACAAGTAGAATTAAAGTTTCCATAGCTTGCTTCACAAGATTAAGACAAGCTTCTCCCAAGGAACACCAATACTTGTCAAGGCCGTTTTAAACTTCCATTGGGGTGAGTCTTTGGTCCTACGATCAACATGTTCCTCTTTGGTGTAGCCCACATCTTCAATATAGTTTATATCAGAAAAAGGACTGTGAATCTCTAATTCAACTTTGGTGCCATCAGATAGCGATGTATTTCAAAAAGCTTCTGAAGAGTTTCCAGGTGTTTTCAGATTTATCTTTTCAAAGAAATTGACAGAGAATTTTGTATCTCAGCTCCACCTTGGAAAAGCAAGTCCTCCAGCACTTGTAAGTTTGTAAGGATACTGGCCTTCGCTTTTTTCTTCTCTATCAGTAGCTAAGGCAAGGAAAAGTTTTTCAAATTTTTCAGTAGCATCCACAATGATAACTTCAAGACCCTGAATTCAAAGAGTTATCTTATTTATGTGGTTAAAACATCTGCAAGGTAAGCCAACTCATGGATAAAATTCTTTCAGAAAGTTTCAAGAGTGTTTTTTTTTTTTCTCTGAGAAAAGGTAAAATTTTGTCTTTAGTTTGCTAGCAGTAGCTAGTAGGCTCTTTTGCCAGAGGACCCCTGTGTGGGACAAGAGTTCCTCATATTCTGCTCTTATTTCTGGACAAAATCTTTTTTAAGTTCTATGATTCACTGTAGGAGGAGATGTCCTATGTGTCCCAGCAGGGCTCTTCCCTCTGGTCACCTAAGGGCCAGGAGCCTGCTGGTCCCAGGGTAGAGTCTCGCCTGCATTTATGGACTCATTTCACAGGCTGTGGGATCATAGTAATAACCTATAATGGAATATATATATATATATATATATATATATATATATATATATATATATATATATATATATATATCTGAATCACTTGGCTGTACACCTGAAACTAACACAACATTGTAAATCAGCAGTAAAATAAAAGTAAATAAAATATTATTTTAAAAATTTTTAAAGAGCTCTGGTTACTGGAAGATGTAAAAAAAAAAAAAAATCCAAAATTCTGAAACCTGCTCCTGATAAACTTGATAACTTTATGGTTATTTATCAAACTTCTTTCAGGACTGCTGGAAGACTCTAGACATGATGTGAACACATCGGAGTGAAAAGGAGTTAATGACACAACTGTAAGAAGCTTCCGGTTTCACTGCAGACCAAAAGCAGATGCATCATCAGGTGTTACAGAAGCAACATCTGTGCAGTGTCTGAAGCTTTTCTTTCCAGGCAAATTTCTGTTTTAGATTTCCAGATTACTAAAGGTCTCTTTAGTTTACAAAAGGGACTCACAAAATAAGAATTCTTTCAATGCAGCAGCATGTACACAGGAGCAAATGTAAGGAGCTGGCTACTATGTGTCACGTCTGTTTGCATCCGGCCAAATACTGAGGGCAAATGGCAAAGCTGCTAATTCTCAATGACAGGCTTCAGAATGTCATCTCCAAGTCAGCTCTTCCAGACCAGATCTCACCATTAAACAAGGGTGTTGCTATCAGCTTCTTTCTTCTGCACCAGTCCACAAGCCAGCCCATCTTTGCCTAGTGTTATATAGCTTTACTACCATCTCTACAATAGCATGGGGCTCCTTTATTTGGCAAATCCAAATTTGGAAATTGCCTGTACAGAATCAAGAATTCTCATTTGAACCATCCAGTTTTTCAAGCCCTTAGCAACTCCCAAAACTACTGAACTATTTTCACAAACTTATCAACCAACAATTGTAGGCAGGAAATCCTGAAAAGCACCATAGGTGTCTGGATTACCAAAATGAGAACAAGTCTACCTTGAGCAGCACCATCGCATGAGCATATGTATATGGGAGGATTAAGATCATGTTTCTTCTAGAAACAAGTCTAAGAACTGCTATATTTTCAAAGCAGTGATGCACAGATGATATTTTAAAAGCTCCACAAACTGTACTGTGTGATTTTCATTCATTACAAAATCACAGGTACTACTAACATGAACATGGGTTATTAACTACATTCATAATCGAAAGAAATTCCAGATTTCACTTAGATGTTAGTGAAAATGGAGATTTAATTTTTTTTCCCAACTAAGTTCATGAACTCCCTGAAATATATCCACCTGCCAAGATTACACAACCTGTAGAGGGAGAAATGACAGAGGTTTTCCTCTGTCTCAGGGGAAGTATATAGGACAGCTGGCCAGAATCAAGTTAGGAAAGTGAGAACAGGAGCTTGAAAGAGAAGTACGGGGACAAACCTCTCAGAACAGGTAAATAATAGGAAGATATGTGCCCATTTAAATGCCCACCAGAGGCATCCACAGTGAAGGCAGCTCGTAATAATAAAGTAGACAAGATGACCAGTCCTGTGGATGTCAGGCAGTCCCCTTCCCTGGTCATCTGAAACCTGCCCAACAGACCTGCTCATGTACAAAGTGACTTTATGTGCAGGATGAAAACTATGCATATTTTGAATACCATGGTCTTACCCTCATCAAGGCTGATCTCGTTCCAACACTGAGTGTCCAACATGCCACCACCAGAGACCAATGCTGACTGGCATCCATCTCTGGGGCACTCACCAGCTACCAGGCAGCAAGCTTATTACATCAGATCCTTCTGACCATGGAGTGACCAATGATTCGTAACCACAGGATGAGACACACATTTTAGGTATATATTTGTCATTCTGACCCAAACTGCTTCTGTTAAGGCCACTATTGATGGACTTACAGAATATCTTTTCCGAGACTGTGGTAGTCCATACAGTGCTGCCTCCAACTAGACACATTATATAACAAAAGAGGGTCAGACATGTTCTCTCATTGAGGAATTAATTGGGCTTATAGTCAGATGCGGCTAGTTCAATAGAAGCCGAGTAGCTTCCTAATGGCTTAGTTAAGTGCCAGCTGGAGAAATACCCTGTGAGGTTAGGCTACTGTCCTGCAGGATACAACGCATACTTGAACCAGCAGCCTCTGTATGTGTTCATCTTTCCTATAATCAGGATGTTTGGGTTCAAGAAACTGGTAGCATAATTGGGAGTGGTTCTCCTGACAATTGCGTCTCACAACTCACTTGAAGAATTTTTGCTTCCCATTCCCATAGTTTTGGGCTCAGTGGATCTGGAAGTCATGGTTCCAATGACCTGGATGCTGAGACTCCCCTGACCACTGTGGGCTTCTCATACCATTGAACAGAAAGGAAAGGCTGGGATGCACGTGCATGATCCCAATTGCTGGGTGGAAACTACACTGTTGATACCCAATAAAGACAAACGGATTAGGCCAGAAATCCAGAAGACTCACTGGAGTGCCTTCTACTACTCCCTTGCCCAGTGGCCTTGATCAGGGGAACACAATAAAATCAAGACTGCCAAGGCCTCTGATTTCACAGGAATAAAGGTTTCAGTATGCTTAGCAATAAAGTAAGTTAAAGAATCTCATCCCAATGTTCATAGCAGCACTATTTATAATAGCCAAGACATGGAAACAACCTAAATGTCCATCAACAGATGACTGGATAAAGTAGATGTGGTATATTTATACAACGGAATACTATTCAGCCATAAAAACTGACAACATAGTGCCATTTGCAGCAACATGGATGGACCTGGAGAATATCATTCTAAGTGAAGTAAGCCAGAAAGAGAAAGAAAAATACCATATGAGATCGCTCATATATGGAATCTAAAACAACAACAACAACAAAAACAAAACATAAATACAAAAGAGAAATAGACTCACAGACATAGAATACAAACTTGTGGTTGCCAAGGGGGCGGGGGGTGGGAAGAGATAGACTGGGATTTCAAAATTGTAGAATAGATAAACAAGATTATACTGTATAGCACAGGGAAATATATACAAGATCTTATGGTAGCTCACAGAGAAAAAAATATGACAATGAATATATATATGTTCATGTATAATTGAAAAATTGTGCTCTACACTGGAATTTGACACAACATTGTAAAATGATGATAAATCAATAAAAAATGTTTAAAAAAAAAAAAAGAATCTCATCCAATATATGGGTCTGGAAAAGGGTCAAGGGAACATGGAACTGTGGTGAGAAAACAGTTGTGATTATCAGTGTGGATCTAAAAGCTAGCTCAGAACTAAGGACTGGAACATCTGTGTTTAGGTTATTTAAACTTAGTTTCTACCCCACCCACAACGACCTTCCTTATACAAAGAATATCAGTGGTGGTTAGTGGGTTAGGACTCTCATATGAGTAAAAATTTAATGGATGGAATTTTTGCATTTGCTGCTCGGAGAATATGAACTTTACACACAAAGAACAAGAATAGATACTGCAGGACAAAAAGGATGGCCTGTGCTAGACAGTTTCCAATTCTCCTCCAGACCCACTCTCCTTCCTCCTCTTATCTGCCTTACTATCTGTCCCCAGACTGATCCACGTGGATCTCAACAAGGCCTCTGGCATCTGATCGGGGTGGTTAACGGGGAGCTCTAGCAGGAGATCAAAGGAAGGGAGGAGAGGGCACCCAGAGGCAGAAGACCTAGACAAGCAATGCTCCAGTGAAGACATGTGAGTGGCCAATAGGCACAGGAAAAAATGCCCAGTATCACTAATTATCAAAGAAATGCAAACCAAAACTGCAATGAGGTGTCACCTCACACCAGCCAGAATAGCCATCATTCAAAAGTTCACAAATGACAAATACTGGAGAGGCTGTAGAGAAAAGGGAACCCTCCTACACTATTGGTGGGAATGCAATTTGGTGCAGCCACTGTGGAAAACAGTATGGAGATTCCTCAAAAGACTAAAAATAGACTTACCATATGATCCAGCAATCCAACTTCTGGGCATATATCCAGAGGGAACCTTACTTCAAAAAGACATCTGCATCCCAGTGTTCACGCAGCACTATTTACAATAGCCAAGACATGGAAACAACCCAAATGTCCATCAACAGATGACTAGATAAAGAAGCTGTGGTATATTTATACAATGGAATATTACTTAGCCATAAAAAGAATAAAATAATGCCCCATCCAACATGGATGGACCTGGAGAATGTCATTCTAAGTGAAGTAAGCCGGAAAGAGAAAGAAAAATATCATATACCACTTATATGTGGAATCTAAAAAAAAAACAAAACTGAAGTTATTTACAAAACAGAAACAGACTCACAGACATAGAAAGCAAACTTATGGTTACCAGGTGGGGAACAAGGTGGGAAGGGATAAATTGGGAGCTCGAGATTTACAGATACTAAGTAATATATATAAAATAGATAAGTAAGAAGTTTATACTGTATAGCACAGGGAACTATATTCAATAGCTTATAGTAATTTATGGTGAAAAAGAATATGAAAATGAATATATGCATTTTCATGTATGACTGAAGCATTATGCTGTGCACCAGAAATTGACACAACATAGTAAACTGACTATACTTCAATAAAAAATATATATATACAAAGTATGTGTCTGATTAACTAGGCCTGACTTCTCTCCAGATGGCTTTTTATGCATAACTTTAAGCCTCTGAGTTTGAATTCTGGTAACTTCTCCCTTTTCTCATCCTTTTGGACTTAGGGATGCCAATGGGTCCACACACTGTCCATTCTTCTTGGACTAGCACCTCTATTTTTGCTACTGGTATTGTTATTAAACTTTTATTGAATTACCCTAATGTGAGTATATCCTCTGTCTCCTTTTGGAGTCTTGTCTGATATACAGATTCCCTGAGGAGGTGAATGTCAAGTTGGATCTTTCAGGACACATGAGAGATCACCAGAGAACAGCACATGACAGAGAAAATCACCTATTTCGTCAACATTTCAGGACCTACAGGACTAACAGAGCGCCAAATATGCTCTAGAAACCACAAGATTAGCTGGGGCATGATCTTGGTAGAACTGTGATGGAGGATAAAGCCGGAAAATGCATAGATCACAAAGAGCATCAGTGCTGAAGTGTGGGATACCATCTTAGGAGGGGCAGGAAACAGAATGCAAAAAGCGTTTACTAATTTCTGTCACTAGAATTGATTACCTTTCCGTTCTGAAAACCAATGCCTTATTGGAAATAAATCCACATAATGATTTTGCCTCCACTGGATAGAAAAAAACAGTCACTTTAAAAAGGGCAATGACATCCCCTGTATATTTGGCTCAGAAATAACTCTTTCACTGTCAAACGCCAGCCTGGTACAGGGACTCACTGCAGCCTGCTCCATTCTGCACCAGAAGAACAATTTCCCTGCTTTCATCTCCCCTCTCCATTGAGCAGCCGAACAGGCCCCTGAGAGAACCTCGACTCTCTTGACTTGGCAGGGTCTGTGGACGTGTGTAGAATAGCTCGCTTGCTTTGTTTAGAAGCATCTGTGGGAAGTCAGGGGCATCAATATGGCATATATGGCAGGAGCTGGGGCTTCTGATACAAAGCCCTTTCTCTGGGCTGAGTGGCAGCCCCCATAATCCTCGGGACTTCCCTGGTGCACTGGTGACTATCTCCAACACCAGCTTGCTTCAGAGCGCTGAGCTGGCTTTCACAGAGTTCCTGGGCTGATGTGTCTTAAGTTCCCATTCTTCTTTCCATGCCAAGCATTGCTGGACTTTTGAATGTCACCAGTATCCTTCAAAGTATGTGGACTGTGTAGGAGGCAAACGATCCACAAAAGTCTCTTAACTGAATAGTCCCCTCCCTCGGTAAAATAGTGTTTGTTTTTCCAAATATATAGATGACCATCTGCATTCCATTACCTTAGGCAAGTCTGCAGACTCAGGGCCCTCTGTATCACTCACATTACTAATTAGCACAATTATTCTCTTTTGAGATGCTGGACCACAGGATCTGCATGGCAACCGCAGACACTAGAAGCCAAGGCTCTAATGTCTAATGTGTCAAGATGTGCCTCCTCTGGTGCAAAGTGGGCTTCAGCACATCAACGGCCCTGTTTCTCCGCTGTCCGAGGACTTGATTTAATTACGCTGCTAGTCTCTGTCTTCATTGGAAGTCCCCACACATGCTGTTTGCCCCATTATTATGGACTGCATTTCCTCTCGGCTGCAATGTCTCATTGCTGTCCTTCCTTGGGCTTTAGTGGCTAACAGACATTTGCATTAATTTTCATTTCTCCTGGTGCTTAATCAACATTCTCTTAGGCACTCGTCAGGGAGGTAGAAAACCGTCTACTTCAACCAGAAAGCTTCCTCCCTAGAGCCAAAACTTGTCTCTCTACTGGTGTGTCCCCAACCTCTCACAGCCTCCCAGGTTCGATTCCAGGGACCTGGCAGAGACTCTGTCCTTGCTTAAAGTGCTTACCCCTATCTGATGGTTTCTGGTTGCCCTTCCTTAGTGCATCCCATAAAAGTCACACATAGACACAAAGACATACACAAGCACACAGGCACACACACAAACTCCATGAATAAAGTCCATTGCTGCATCCAGTGATCCAGGAATGGTTAAGCAAACTATGATACTCATTCAACAGAAGAGTGCACAGTTACTAATATGATGTATATAAAGATTACATAAAGTACTGTGGGAAAATATTCACGTTGTGCTGTTAGCACAAAACAAAATGGTACATACAGCATTATCACCATTATGTTTCAAAATATACATACATATTTACATGCTCATGCATAAGAAAAAGACAGGAAGGAGATGTACCAAAATATTTACGATGGTTAGGTTAGGATTAGAATGTCTTGGAAAGAATTCTTTCTTTTTCTTCCATTCCAAAGAGAGAATATTTTTCTAGGACAGAATATAATAATCTAAAAGTTAAAAGAATAAGCAAATCTTTCTTCTCATCACTGGAGATCCCAAATAATTAAGCTCAACTGATGGAGAGGATGAAATACAGAAAGAGGAGTAAATTTGGATGACTGGAGAGATATCCAGGAAAGTTAGGAGCAAAGTATTCCAGTTCGGAGGATTCCAAGAACTTTATTTATCCACTGGGTCTGTCTCTTTTGCAGACACTCCAGGACTGTGCTGAAGCTATCAGCGAGGGAGCTGGGAGGCTGCTGACCTCACCATTATGTAGAGAGAATGGGGGTGAAGCTATGGAGAAGACAGTCCCTTTCACAGCCATCAGGACCAGGATGATAGAAACAACAGGACAAGAAACCAACATGGGTAACAGACATGCCTTCTGTGCCTTACTCTGATTACAAGAATACAAACTTAAGTACAAAAACGAATTTTATTTAAGATAAGAGAAATCACCACAAATTACAAGAAGCTGATAAATACAAAGCACCACAAAACCCATAAAAACAACAAATGTTTTCCTTACTTGACTGTTCTACCCATCTTTGTAACATTGATTTTCCTACAATTTTGGCTGCACACTTTGACATTCCCACTTTACATGATAATTATTTTTTAATATCTCCCAAGTAGAAGTTATAAAGGCAATGTGATCTTTCCTCTGGTGTGGTTAACTGAAATTTTTTAAAATTTTTATTTTGAGAAAATTTTAGAGTTATAGAAGGGTGGCAACAACAGCACAGAGAGTTCACCCAGATTCCCCTAAAGTAAACATTTTAAGTAGCTCTAGGACAATCATCAAACTTTAAAAATTAACATTGGCACACTATGAATAAAGCTCCGAGCTTTATTTGGATTTCACTAGTTTTTCCACTTCCCTCCTTTCTCTGTCCCAGGTATTCCACCCACACTGCACACAGTTGCTGTTCCTCTGGTCTCCTCCCGCTGGTGGCAGTTCCTCAGCCTTCCTCTGTCTTTCATGATCTTGACCTTCGTGAAGGGTACTGGTCAGACACCTTGCAGAAGCTCCCTCAGTTTGAACTTCCTGGGGTTTTCTCACAATTAAATTAATTACGTATACATTACTGGAAAGAATTCCACAGAGGTGACAGTCCCGAGTGCATCGGCAGGGGGACATGATGTTGCTTTGTCTTACCAAGGTGGTGTTAATCTCCATCCTTGGTTACCGTGCCACGTGCCAGATTTCTCCACTGGGAAGTTACTATCTCTCCATTTGTACTTAATAAATATTTGGCAGAAGATACTCTGAGACTATGCAAAAGTCTTGATTCTCTTTAAACTTTCATCTTGTATTTTTATTATCCGTCGGTGAAACTTGCTTATAGCTATTATTACTGTTGTAATACTGTAGTTTTAATGGTGGATTTCTATTTCTCTCATTCCATCTTTATTCATTTACAACTATGGAAGAGTTGTCCCTTCTCCCACATTGGTTTATTTATCAATTACTTTTCATATGAGTATGGACTCATGATTATTTTATTCTCTGGGTTATAATCCAATACTCTCCTGATTTACTTTTTGCTAAAATTCTCCTAGTTCAGACCACTGGAAGTTCTTTCAGATTGATTCCTGCACCCTTCAATGTGCTCCCACTTTTGGGGGCCCTTTTTGTTTTTGTTTTTGTTTTTAGGACTTCGTATTTTTGCTCCAGGCTCATCTTGTCTTCTCTCCATCCCTACCCTGGAATCAGCCACTTATGCAAGGAATCCTGGTTCCCTTCCGTGGAGAGTATTTAGGAACCAAGATATGCATACCAGGTTTGCTCGCTGCTCCTGAGATGTCGCTGCTTCTGGGCCCACCCAGTGGACAGAGGAATAAAGTATGATCATGTGAATTAACACCTGTACGCATGCACCCCTATATTTATTTCTGTATCTACCTGTGTGTTCGCATGTTTACATGTGTACGTGCATATTATATATATGCTGAGAGTTCCTACTAATTTTCTGAGTCCAGTCCAGCATCACAGTTTTCATTCTACACTTCCGTCTTTCCTTACTTGTAACTTCTTCCTCTTACAGTGAGAAAGCTGGCTCTCACTATCTACAATACGTTTACTTATGTGTTCAACCCTAGGGTACACACACAGAAAGCAGTTCCAGGACTGCTAACCCTTATCCCCACAGGAAAAGCATGTGTGCAGTACTTCCTGTCTTTGGTTTTACGGTGTCAAGTCAAAACACAGATTTCCAAAAGTACTTAAGTCAGCTCCTTTAGCTCCTTTCTTTTCTATCCACCCTCCACCTTCAGTGCATTTATGTTAGTGGTTCTCAGAAGGAGCTATTTTTCCCCCAGGGACCATGTGGCAATGTCTGCAGACATTTTCAGTTATCACAACTAGGGAGGTAACTCTGATATCTAGTGAGCAGAAGCCAAGGATGCCACTAAACATTCTACATCATCCAGGATAGCTACAGCTAAGAACTGTCTGGCCTTAAGTGTTATTCAATTAAAAAAATGTATCTCTTTTTCTTATAGATATCCTCCTTTCAATAGAATCTGAATTTTTTGTTGAAACTTCTCACGTCAGGAAGTGAAGAATTTTATTGATTTAATCATGTGTCTTATTGCTTTCATTTCACAGTCTGTTAGTCTTCATCTGAATTTTCTCATAGTTCTTTACTACATGAAGACAACCAAAGAAGGTACTCATCTAACTGGTCCAAACCAAGAATCTGTAAATTCTTATTTGTTCTACTGATATGTTCTAAATGATCTTTGCAAATTGCAGTCAAATTGGCATATCTACAAACAGCTTTCCTTTAGCACAATCCCAAAAGTGTTCATGGTCACCACCTGGACACAAACGGGAAGTGTGATGGAGGAGAAGCTGGACAGGAAGAGACTCTGCTTTTAACTGATTGTTGTTAAAATATCTTACTTTTGCCAGTTTTACAAAAACAGGTGAACCTGTTGCTGGGGTTTCTCCTAGGGCCTTGGATGAGATCTAAGATGAAGGGCCTTAAAAGCTTACTCTGTTAGCTTCAAAGAACTCTTTTCTACCCAGAACACAGAGATGGTTGCACAAAATCAAGGCTCTTAAGGAGCCTGTAGTCTAGGAAAGAAGGTAGACCTGTATTCAGGGGTGTCTCAAGAGACAGGAACAGCCAGCCCTGTAGACCAGAACCACACACGGCCCTTCTCACACACACCAGGAAACCAAACAGCCACGAAGTCTCCGTTTCCGAGTGACCACACCTCCCTATTGTCCAGCAGATGGTGGTCTCCTCACACTGACCCCTGGGGGTTCTGGAGGCCAAGGCAAGGCTGACTTCTGAGTTTTCCTTTAACTTTTCATTTTCAGACAGGAGTGGGGAGTACAGTTTGAGCTTGAAAGAGGACAGAGTACATCAAAAATTTCATCATCCTAAATACTGGGATTTGAAGTCATTTTTCACTGCCGAGAAAGAAAAAAAAATAGTAGTCATGCCTCTGAAGGCAACGTTTACTCTTCCAGGGAGAGGACATATGGGAGAGCTTCTGACAGGACTGTCAAAAGTGCTCTCAGCAATTTAACTAGTAATAATAGTGAAAAACAACAAATAAAGCTTTGAATTAATTCAGTATCTTTCATCTCCATATATCAAAGAGTGTCGCCAATGTTCCTGATAACAACATGTCTGTGAAACACGGAAGTGGCGGGCACTGTCATTCCTCAGTGCCAGACGGAAGAACAGAGAAGCCAGGAAGCTCTCCCTCAAGTGAATCAGCCAGGGATCCGCAGGGGCAGGTCAGCCTCCCTCCAAGGTATCAACACCTCCGCGAGCACTTGCTCTAAGGGATTCAGGTTTTAGAAACGCCTGAGTGTGAGCTACACAGAGCATCTGTGGAAGGAATTGAACCTTTCTTCTCCAGAAATCAGTCAATAAAATACATCCACAAAGATAGCTCTGCATCTCTGCAGGTGAATCAGCAAGACTCTTTTTGAAGGCCAGCTGTCCACGGACCTTGCTGGGTACGCTCTGGCATAGCGCTGGCCCCACAGAGCCTACTTTGGGGCGTTCCTAACACATGGAGTAAATAAAGGGAAGGGATACACGTGCCCCTCAAGCCCTACACTCCAGCCTCAGGAAGCTGCCTGCCGTTTCCCCAAGTGAAAAAGCATGGGCCTCTGGGCCTCTGTCCGTGCTGTTCCCTCTCCTTTGCTTGTCCCCGTTCATGACACTACGGAAGCACCACCCAGTCTGTCGAGCCTCACACACACACTCATCTTTCCTTCCTTTCCATACCTTCCAGATTCTATGGTGACATCTGTCACAGGCCAGGTAGCTCTACTGCATAGACTTACTTCCCTGTCTGTGCTTCCTACCAAACGCTCCGCTCCTGTCAGGGGGAAGGTATCAGTTATCTTCGTCACCACCCAGCGCAGTGTCAAGCTCATAGCAGACGTCCAGTAATTGTTTCTAGAAAGGAGGAGGAAGGAAGGAGGGAAGGAAAAGAAACTGCTGTCTGCTGCACAGCTACGATTTGTCCGCCAGGCCCTGCGCGAGGTGCTTACTTATTCAGCATTCAATGCGTGCTTCTCATCTGAGGACCCGTGTCTGTTTCCCATTTCAGAACCTTCTCAGCTGTTATCTTCCTGAAAACTGCTTTTCTCCAATTCCTTCAGTTCCCTATTTTGGGAGCCCATCTGTTGGAGACTCTCAGTCTGTCCTCTTTGTCTCTCAACTTCTCTTTCCTATTTCCATCTTTTCTCTCTGGGCAGCGTTCTGGTGACCTCCCCGCTGGTCTCTCTCAAATCACTGACGCACCCTTGAGCATACCCAGTCCAAAGCCGACCTTGTCTGCTGAACGTGTTTTTATTCCAGTTACTTGATTTTTCATTTCCAGTGTCCAGTTAGTTTCATATACACCTGTTCTTGATTTCTACCTGCCGGTTTTTGTTTCATGATTTCGTGCTCTGTTTAGGTGTTATTCCTTCCTTTATATCTTTAACAATCTCAGATGTACTCATTTTAAAGTAATTCACAGATTGCCCTATTATTCCCTCTCAATAGGAGTGAATTCTACTGATTTGTGAGACTGTTGGCTGTCTTTCTTGGTATTAGTTTTCTTCATGTGCTTTGGAACTTTTCTTGACAAGTTCATTTGGAGTATTTCCCTCTCACCGCCCCACTCTCCCCTCTCATCCCTCCCTGTCTGGGAGCTGATCATTTCCCTCCCTTAGGACTCCCAGCCCAGAATCAGCTCTGGTCATGGTGACTCAGGCTTCCTATTCCAAAGTCATCTTGGGGGTGTCGCAGGTCAAGTCACTAGGGCAGCAGTGGCCCCTTGAGGTCCTGGTGGTATGGCTTCCTCTGCTCCTTCTCTCCACCCAGACATTCAGCTCTACAACATGCTGCATCTCCAAGCAGTGATTAAAGTTTCTTCTAGTCCTTTTGAAGAGCTGGCAGTAAGCAGTTCAGGGTCCAGTCATGAGGCCAAAACTCCTGGTGCCTGTCATCTCATGGCAACCACATTTCAAGCCCCGTCTGCCTATTCCCAAACCCAAGAGCCCAACAACTCTCCTGTGTTGTTTCTGGCCCACAGAGGTGTTCATCTGGCTGAATGTGACTATGTTTAAGTTCTTTTGAAATAGTTAATCTAATATTGCAATGTATTTGACATCAAGGAACTTTAAAGCATGAACTCCCAACACTATCTTGACTTACATTTCCAGTCTAGACATCCTCACATCATCAGTGAGTCCATGAACAATGATCTCCAGATGCTCAGAATGCACCCTGTCACCTGCAGGCTCAGCTCTCCAGGCCTTGGTCCTGGGCCAGTGGGAGCCAGACCCTCAGACTCTAGCTCTCCTGCCTGTGCACCTCAGCGTGGGGCCAGCCCCTGAGACCTCACAAGGGAGCTAAGCTGCACCCACAAAGCAAGCACCCACCGTTTGAGCCCACACTGCCCACATCTGCCTAGAAGGTTCACTCTCCTCACCCTCTCAAAACCAGCCTTGCCTGGATTTTGTCAGACTCTTGCTGAAAAAAACCCAGACTCCCACCTAGTATTACCATTTCTCAGACCTCTCAGATCAGACCCCAAGAGTACTGAACTTGAATCTAATACTCCCAGACTTGGTTCAGACCCCAGGCCTCTCTCCAGCCCACACGACACTCCTCCTGGCCTGGTCCCAGCAGACGCCTTCTCCCTGGCAGCTCTCACCCCCACTAAGGGTTCTTGCTCCCAATTTCAGTGTATGTGTGTGTGTGTGGAGGGGGAGTTCCTACATATCTGAGCAATGCTCCACACCACCTGGGTGCCCCACAATTCAACTCAGTTCTGACACTGTCTTCCTGGAGATGCAATCAAATCTCACAGGTTATCGGCTCAGTCCCACCAGAGTGCTCCCACTTCCAATTCAGATGCCAATCTCAAGTCCAGGTTCTCACCTGTGCTTCTGGGCAACTTTCTGACAGATTAGTCAAGGGTTCCAATGACCCTCTCCTTAGATTTGATTATCAGTGCAGCTCACAGAACGCAGAAATATTTTACCTTCTAGATTACCAGTTTATTATAGAAGGAAACAACTCAGGAACAACTACATGGAAGAGATGTCTAGAGCAGGGTTTCGGGAAGGGTCACAGAGCTTCCATGCCCACTCCAGGTGCACCACTGTTTGGGGTTTTTATGGAGGCTTCATGACATAGGCATGATTGATTAAATCCCTGGCCTTGGCAGCCGAACTCAATCTCCAGCCCCTCTTCTCTCCCCTGAGGTTGGGGAGGTGGGACTGAAAGTTCCAGCCCTCTCATCACAAGGTTGGTTCCCCTGGCAACCAGCTCCCATCCTTAGGTGTTTTCCAAGTCACCTCATTAACATAACAAAAGACACCTTTATGGGTCTCATCACAGGAAATTCCAAGACTTTGGGGAGATCTGTGCCAGGAAAGGCAACAAAGCCGAAATACATTATTTCTTATTATAAATCACAATATCACACCCACCTATCTGGGACTGGACAAGAGACATGACTTTCAAGCTTGCTCTCACGTACTTCTTACCACGGTTTTGTAAGTAGATACTGTTACCATTTTTATCTATCATAACTGTAATAGTAATATTCAGTGTCTGCTCACAATGTTCCATGCCTAGTACCTCACCTACAATAATCCACCTAATCCTTGCTACAACCCTATAAAATGGGTACTATTATCGTCTCCCCATTTTATAGATGCAGAAGCTGAGGTTCAGTGTAAGTGACCCTAGAGATACTAGGTGCTAGAACCAGAATTTGAACCCAGGTTCATCTCAACCCAAAGCCCATGCCCTCAGCCCAGTGATTCACAGCCAAATCCATCTTTGCATTGTTCCTGCTGGGCCCCTCTGTGGCATGTGACACAATCGCCAGTGCCTTCCTCCTAAGAAGTGCCTCCTCCTTCATAGGCTTCCAGGAAACTGACCCGGAGAGTTTCCTCTCACCTCCATCTTTCTCACAGGTGCTCCTTGTTCTGCCCATGAACCCTGGAGTTCCCCTAACTCCCACCTTCTTAGACACAGACTCTTCGATTTCAACATTTCATAATGTTCAATTCTAAACTCATTACTTCCATCCCATGCCTCAGTTCCTGGCAACACCATCCACCAAGCTTCCCAAACCAGAAGCCAGAGTCGGCCCTATACGGCCCCGTCACTTAACCTTACAGCCCATCAGTGGATGCAGCAACAGATTCTCTGTCCTCTGCGCCCTGAGGCCATCCCACCTTACCTTCCCACAGCCTACAGAAGAGAGCCTAAAACCTCCACCAGGTGCCCAGGGCCCACTGTTTCGCCCTCACCATTCCCTCCCAGCATTGACACCCTGAGTCCTGGAGCCCAGTCATCTCTGTTACCCGCCAGTTTCCATATGACAGGCTTTTGTGGCTCCAGGCCTTTGCCCTGCTGTCCCCTCCACCCAGAGCTCCATCATCCCTTGTCCACCAACTTTCAGTCCAAAGATCCCCTACTCTGTGAAGCCATCCACAAAGCCTTTCTGAGCAAGGACAGGACATTGACATCTCTGTCCTCAGCTCCCCCTGGGACTCTGGACTCAACAGAGTGGCCTCGATGGACTTTCTTCTGACCATCCTGGCCCAACATCCCACAGCAGGCATCAGGAACCCTCCATGCAGTGAGTGAGCACATGTGTTCCCCTCTCCTCTTCTGTCTCCGGCCCACCCCACTTGTACCCTTCATCAAACAGGTAATTAACCAGCAACTGGCAACAGATACAAAAAAGCAATTTCTCACCCCAACAGGGGCGTGTCATGTTTAATTCTGTTTTTCTAAGGGAAGTGATCAGAAGCCTGTACACACATAAGAGACGGTTTGACAGTCACCAACATCTGAAGTCAGCAAGGAGGCTTAAATAAAAGAATTAAGAGAAACAGATCTCAGTTGGAGCTCTACACAGAAGGCTATGATGCTAAAACCTGCACTGAATAGGGACCACATGGCAGAAACATTCTATCATGATTTACAGTGCCACAGAATGACATCAGCGGAGAGTCTCCAGCTCTCTCAGGCTGTGTCCCCATCTGCAAACACAAAACCCCCACACCTCACACACAACTCCACACACACCCCACAATGAGCCAGCTCCAAACTTTTGACTGATTGGCCTCCAACAACTTGTTGAACTGCCATCTCCTGCTAATCACCAGTCTATTCCTTACCAATCCAAATCTGAACGGTAAAACACTTAAGGCAGAAAAGGTAATCAAAAAAGAAACACGAATGGCTAAAAAACATATAAAAAAAATTCAACCTTAGCGGTAATGAAAGAAAGACAAATTAAGACGTGATACTATTTTTCATCTATCAAATTGGCAAAATTAAAAGCAATGATAAAATTCCTCCCTGCCGGAGAAGATGCTGGTGCCTCCTGGCTGTGCTGGGGCTGTGTGATGGAGGGAGCACCCAGCCCTGAGGGCAGGATAAACCTGGGTAGCCCTTCAATGGTCTTCCAGAGTCAACTCCCCTGTATCCTTAAACATTTCACTGTTAGCAGAGCCTTGCTGAGCACAAGGTGGGGTATGTGTGCCCCTGGGGAGGGCAGAGAGAGCAGTGCAGGGAAATGACCACACACACACACACACACACACATATACACACACAGATCCACACTGTCTGAATGTGAATGGGGCCATACTTTATCCAGCCCTGTCACACTGTTATGTTAAAGAGGGCACAGCCAAATCCTGCCTTTAAAGGCTTACAGTTTAAAAGTGGAGTCAAGGCTCATACCCAAATCTGTAGAAAATAGGCAAACAGAATTAGATGCTGTCAGAGAAGAGAAAGTGCTGGGTGTGTTCAGAAGAGAAGATTACTTCCAACTAGGCCATCAGGGTGGACCAGAATTTCGTCAAAGGTATAGGGAGAAAAATATTCCAGGGGCAAAGGAAAGATTAAGGTCACAGTCAATGACATTTCAATATGCATTAAATTAATCACTGAAGTCCTTTCCAGTCTTTATTTTTTTTTATAATCTGATACTTACCCTCCAGTTAGTTGGGTGAGTTCCAACAGCCCCAGGAAATCGATGGGACACTGCAGTTATGTGCCAGGCTCTGTCCTTATACCTTGCTTGCCTAATCGTTAAAACACCTTCAAAGTAAGTGTCCCTTAGGCATGTTTTACAAATGAGGAATCTGAGGCTCAAAGAATACTTAATTGCCCAAGATCACAAACTAAATCAGTGCTAGGCGGTGACGAAGTGATGTCCACCTGACTTTGAAGCCCCCATCCATTCTTTCTTCTACACCATATGGCCTCACTTTCAGTCTTTAAAAGTAAAGCCCCGAAATTGATCTACAAATTCAACACAATCCTGATCAAATCCCAGTAGGTTGGTTTGGTGAAATTGACAAGTTGATCCTAAAATTCATACAATAATTCAAGAGACCCGGAAGATCCAAAATAATTCTTAAAAAGAATAAAGTCTGGAGGACTGACACTTCACGACTTCAAAACTTATTAGAAAGCTACAGTAATCTAAACCGTGTGGCATGAAGTGCTGGCCTCAGGCCAGACACACAGATCAATGCGACAGAATTAGGAATCCAGAAATAAATCCATATCTTTAATGGCAACTGGTTTTTGACAAGGGTGTCAAGATAACTCAGTGGGAAAAAAGAACAGACTTTTCAACAAATGGTGATGGGCCAACATGCAGAAGAATGAAGTTGGAACCTTACCTTCCACCATATAAAAAACTGACTCAAAACAAATCAAAGATCTAAATATAAGAGCTGAAACTATAAAACTCTCAGAAGAAAGCATAAGGGTAAGTCTGTGACCCTGGATTAGGCCAAAGTTTCTTAGTACCTACGGAACAAGCGACCAACAGAAAACACAAATAGATAAACTGGACTTCTCATAAAAATAAAAAACTTTTGTACTTTAAAGGACACTGTCAAGAAAGTTAAAAAAAACAACCCACAGAATGTGAGAAAATATTTGCAAATCATCCACCTGATAAGGGTGAAGTTCCCAGAATATATAAAGAACTCTTAAAATACAATAATAGAAAGAAAAATAACCCAATTTAAAAATAGGCAAATGATCTGAATAGACATTTTCCAAAGAAGGTACACAAATGGCCAATAAACATGTGAAAAGGTACTCAATATCATTAGTCATTAGGGAAATGCAAATTGAAACCACAATGAGACACCACTTCATACCCAATAGGATGGCTAGACTGAAAAACAGACACATAGTGACAAATGTTAAAGAAGATGGGGAAAACCAGAACCCTCACACTGCTTGTGGGAATGTAAAATGGTAGAGCTGCTGTGGGAAACAGCCTGGTAGGTTCTCAAAAAGTTAAACACAAGGTTACATGACACACCATCCAGCAATTCCACTTACCCAAGACAACTGAGAACACATTCATACAAAAACTTGCATGGTGTTCGTAGAAGCATTACTTATAACAGCCAGAATGCAGAAACAACCAAACGTCTGTCAATTAATGAAAGACAGACAAAATATGGTATAACCATCCAATGGAGTATTATTCAGCCACAAAAAAGGAATGACGTACGAATACATGCTACATGATGAGCCCTGAAAACACAATCCCAAGAAAGAAAGGCCAGTCACAAAAGAACACATATCACATGACTCCATTTTCATGAAATGTCCAGAACAGACAAATTTAGAGATACAAAGTAGGAGTAGGGGTGGATGGAGGAAATGGGGAATGATTGCTAATAGATACAGGGACTCTTTCTGGGGCAAATGTTCTAAAACTGATTGTGGTGATGACTGCCCAACTCTGAATATACCAAAAAAAAATTGATTTGTACATTTTAAATGGGCTAGTTATATGGCATGTGAGTTATATCTCATAAAGCTATTTAAAAGTAAATAGGCCAAAAAGTAAAAAAGCTAAGCAGCACGTGCGGACAGCTGGAATATACAAAAAACTTCACAAAGGACAAAGAAGTCACTCACGACCACCAAAGTTAAGCGGTGCTAATGTTTTGACTTTTCCCTCCCAAATTTATTTTCAGGGTTATTTTTAGGGTTGAAATTACATGTGAACACTATTTTATCTGAATCCACTCTTGTCTCAGAAAAACCCCTGGTGCTACAGTCCCTAGACACGCGGTCCAGCCTTTGTCCTCACCTCCGCCTCTCCTCCCCTCACACCTGCTGCCAGCGGGCTCCCAAGGACGGTGTCCTCGGCCAGACCGTGTCCTCTGACTGGATGCCCTTCCCCCACCACCTGGATAGAAACCCCCGACTTCTCCCCTCATTGTCTGCCCAGATGTCTCCTCGGTGATGCTTCCCCGGAGCCCTCAGCATTTGCTTCTGTTGACACTTCCTCACCCATCACTCTTTGTTCCTATGACTGGCTTCTGCTCCTGAACTCGGCTCCTCGGGTGCAAATTCAGTATTTATTGCCCTTGAGGAGCAAGGGGTTGGAGGCAAGGAGAGCGTTTGGGGGAGGGTATAGAGTGTGGAGGCTGAACCTCTTCTCAAGAGTCCTTCCTTCTTCCTGGCGGACGTTGCTTGGGGCACACACAAGGACAGCCTTAGCCAAAGGCCTCCCTGTCCACCCTCTGGCTCTTCCTGGATTTCCTGCCCCCACCACACCTCACCTGGGCATCGCCGTCTATGGCTGACAGTCCCTTCTCCCAGCCCGGCCTCCCTCTTGCCTTCACCATCTCTCTAAGACAGACGCCCACCAATGACCCCCAGTCAGGACTGGTTTGGGGGGCCTAGAAGAACCAGGGCTGCAGGCTTGGTAACCCCACCAATCCCTCAGCTTCCAGCAAAGGGCCCAGGTCAGTCAGATTGAGTCCCTCGTATATTTGTTTGACCACAAAAATGTGGGTACAGCCTGTAACAACTAACACAAAAAGATCACCCTTCCTTTCTCTCTCAACAGAGATGGACTTGCTCTCAGACTGCAGAACTCAGGAAACGGAGCCCATCTCCTTGTTATCAATGTAAAAACCGAGCTGAGCTGTTTGTGATCTAAATCAAAATAGCACTGTGTCTGGCAAACTCATTTTTCTCAGGCCCCGGCAGCTCCCCAAGATACATTGTCTACTGATGGGGGGGTCTGGGGGGGAAGGCGGACACACAATGGCAACTGCCAGGAGCCATTGATCACTTGTCTTATGTGCAGAATGAATCCTTAATCACTGTCCCTTCGGAAAGAAAGGGGAAATTGAGGTGGATTCTCAAGCGCCAAAAGCAGGGAGCCTGGTAATCGCAGCTCTTTCGGTGAAACTCTGGAGCGCAGTAAGTCAGCCAGTGGCCGCACATCTCTGCCTTGGCACCCACAGACCCCCTCTGGGCTCACTGCTAAGGGGCAGCAATGAGGAGTCCTGAGAGCCACAGGTAACCTCCCCTCCTGTGGGCTGAGGAGTTCAGAAACTTGTGGGTCACCTAGAATTGGACATCCCAGGCTGGCGTTTGAGGACCTAACAGCTGGACCCAATTTCCTGCCCTCCAGCCCCATCTCTGACTCCTCTCTGAGCCTCAGCGTCCTTACTCGTAAGTGGGAACAAAGCCCCCCACTGCCTCGTTCACCTAGGCTGTTCTATTTTTCTGCCCCACTTCTTGCAGTAGTTCTTTCTACTAGTGGTGACATCTATGTATTTGTTCATTTTGAAAATAATGATTAACAGTTTATTATGCTCAATGGTTAGCAAGAAGAGTTTCAACAAGGGGCAACATCGCCCCTTTGGTTCTGGGGAGCAGAAAAAATCTTACTCTTTTTATGTATGAAGCTCAAATATTCATAAACAGATATGCAGCCTGTTTTTAAATTTCATGAAGGAATGTCAGAATGAACAGGATAAACATGTCTGAAAAGGCTCCCTAGAGGAACAATAATAAAAAAAGCCACTTACCTTCACTGGCTTGGAGTGACTTTCTCCCTTCCTCATCTGCCGCATGCTTCTGAACACAATAAACATCCCCTCCTTCGAGAATCCCCCCCTTCGAGAATCCCCCCCATCCTCCATTCCTCTTTGGCCCCCTCTTTGCTCCCCTTCCAACCTCTACACAGCTGGTTCACAGCACTCATCTCCCAACTCCCGACCGTGACTCTGACCCATGACTGTCTCCTGCCTGGTCTGGAGGATGCACTCAGTCAAGGCTCTAGTCTTATTTTAAACAGAGGGAGCCGACACATAGTAGCTGCTCAACAAATGTTGAACAAATGAATAAGTGAGTGACAATGCATGTCTCACTTTGCTATTCTCAAGGCAGGCAAAAGAGGAGTAAAGGGAACCAACGTTTATTAAGACCTTCCTGTGAGCAAGGCGCCATGATATTCCATGGCATGGACCACCTCACGCCCATATTCACCACAGCCCTAGAGATACCAGGGCAGAAAGTATTACCTCTGGGGAAATGAAGACTAAACAGAGTTTCGTGCAGCAGCGTACTGAAGCCAGTCCCTGTGGCTCACCAGAGCCTACGAAATTTTCAAACTTTTTTTTCAAGCCAGTTCGAGAGCCAGTTTACCGGCATCTCACTGGCTCCAGGCCTGGCAAGTGGCTGCCAGGAGAGAGTACAGAGTTCTCCACTGGACCAGGCTGCCTGCCTCGGGGTGGGGAGCAGGAGGGTCAAAGGGACATATCCATCTTCATATCATAAGACTTCATTTGGGATCTCACCTGATACCACTTTTCTTTCACTGAAATGCCCTTCCTTGCCCTTTAGTTAATTACCCTGAGGAGATGAACAAAGAGGGCCAGTGAAAATCACCCTTCTGAAAACTTGGGGTCACCACTGCTTTCTGGGAGGCAGAGGTCAGAGAGGAGAGTTCAGAAACCCTCCTCCATAAGTGACGCCCCAAAGCCAAAGTCCAACCGGCCTTCCAGTTACCCTCACAGGGAACCTTGCAGAATCCTCACCTAGATACTGCCATCATTTTTTTTTTTTTTTTTTGCCCATCTCTCTTGAGAGTATAGGTCCTTTAGGGGAAGAGCCAAGGGGTTTTGACCTCTGGATCCATCTGTAGAATGCAGCCCAGCGCACTCAGTAGATGTGTGTGTTGAGTAACACCCACCTGAGCCAGCTGCAGCTCATCAGGAGACTGTCCTGTACCAAATCGAGGTATTCCAAGCAGCACCCACCTTGGATTTGAACCCACTGAGTCAACCTGCAAGCTCAAACAACTCTCTTAACTCCTTGACCCTTTGGCATTTCCCATAAAACTCAAACGAAATTTTAAATGCCTTGAGAACGCTCTGGCTGTATGTTCTAAATGCCAAATGTCTTATTAGACAAAGGAGTTTGGGTCTGACTCCTCCAGAATACAGATCTGCTCGGGGTAGCATCACAAAGGCTGGTGTTTCACCACATCACAGTATCATTAGCAGCCAGACAGAGTTATTCAGCACATACCTTTTAATGCCGAGTCTCCGTTTTCTGCCTGCTTGACAAGCCAGGGAGGATAAATAAAGGAGGCTCCTGGTGCATCTGGTTTTCTCTCACATTAGGTTCTGTGATGGGATCTTTGATTTAAGACCAGGATCCAATTGAGAAGCTGCACTGATAGCACAATAAATAATAGGGAAACATCAGGCCTGAATTGGTGCCCTGTGTTAGTCCAGGACCATGTACTATGTCATTATTTATAATCAAGCAAATCCTCACTTTGGTTTCTACAAAAGGCATCATGGAGAGAATTAATACTGAAAATGGGGGGGGGGGGGTATTCATGGGCAGAAGAGTGCTTGTCCTTGCTGGGGAATAAGAGTCAACAGGTAAAAATATTTTCCATGGACGTGTTCAAAATAGTTCTAAGGGACAGAGAAGGTTCTGTTTTTCCTGGCTGCTTTTGTCATAATCGCTACCAATGTTCTCTTGCAACTGACATTAGGAAAAAAGAATGAAGAGTCCTTATCAACAGTGATCAAACAGCTTAGATTTTTTTTTTTTTTGCAGAATTCCAAATCGCTGTGAGTCTTTGAAACAAAGATTATTCATTAAATTACACCAAAATACAGTTTAACTCTGTCCCTTTGTAAGACTTTTCACATCCATAAATTCACAAATCAGGAAAAAAAAATTTCTTTCCATGATAAACCAGCAACCTGATTTTTTAAAAACTGTATGGCCTGGGCATTTTTATTCACCCTTCGGCCTCCCTTCTTTCTTAATTCTGTGTAACAACCTGTGGGGTATACCAAGAGTCAAAGATGCAGAGACTGGGACTGAGAGAGGTTGAGTTAATTGCACAAAGTCTGACAGCCAGCAAGTGCTGGCACTGGGCTTCAATCAACAGCCACTGTCTCCAGCACGTGGCTCCCACCCCCACCCCAGCCCCTGAGGCCTTTCCATCCTCCTTCAGGAAACAGCAGAGGTGCCACACAGGGGCAGGGTGAAAGAATGCCCTGGAGATGCCCCTCCCTTCTTTCTCCCGCAGTGGTCCTGACACTTCCAGGGAAGCCTGGGGCCCACAGGTGCTACCCTAATTCTTCCTCACAAGTTTGTACAGTAAGTGGAATCACCTCCATTTGATAAATGACGCGCCTGAAGCTCACAGGTGGAGTCACTTCCCAGTGCCACCCAGCAAATGGCAGAGCCACGACTCCAACCCACATCTTGGGTTCCAAGTTTCCTGGATTTTGCCACCGTAGTAAAAGGTCCCCGAATGGGCGCCCTGCGGCGTGGCAGGGCCGATGCCCCACATCTGTGCGGTCAGACTACAGGCTCCGGGGCCAAGAGCCCGGGTGTGAATCCTGGCTCTGCGTCCCGGGGAAGTTCCTGAGCCTCCTTGGGCCGGATTCCCTCATTTCTCAAGGGAGGCAGAGCCGCCACCTGCCGGGTCGTTGCGAAGCCCTGAGACGACAGCCCCCGACCCCAGCAGGGCCGCGCCGGGGCGCAGGGTCGGGGCGCTCACGGGGACCCGGGGTGCGTTCCCAGCAGCAGCCCACGAGCCCCGGCCTGCGCGAGGCGCGAGGGGGCCGCCGGCGGCCCCGCTCACCTGCACGGGGTGGCCCCGGGGCCGGCTCCGCCAAGGGGCGCGCGCCGGCGGGAGGCTCGCAGGCAGCAGCCGCCCCTCTCGGCGAGGAGAGACAGCGAGGGAGCCAGAGCCTAGCTGGCTGGGGACTCAGGGGCTGGCGAAGGTAGCCAGCCGTCGCTCGGGGCCTAATTATCCAGCAGTCAAAGCCCTGGTGACATCTCAGGTCCCTGGTAACCCTGCAACGCCCTCCGACGCCTTCCAGGTTTGCGTTCTCTCTCCAGGCGGCCAAATTAAGCGCGGCACGAGGGGGCTACGGTGGCCTCCGGGGGCCGTTTCTAGCAAGCGCCCTGGAAATCCCGGACTCCTGGAGACGCTGCAGGCTTGGGTGTGCCGCAGAGAGGTGTCATCGAGCAGGAGAGACCCAGCAACATAAAGCAGGAGCCCAGGGCACACTCAGTTAAACCTCCTACATTAACAGGTGAAGAAACCAGAGCTGGGAGAGGGAGGGACGGAGTAAACATCACACAGCTATAGGGTGGCCCAGTTCGTGCCTGAGCCCCCAGCCCAGCCTCGCCACCAGGCCTCCTCCCCTTCACCAGGTTACCTCTTTGGTACTTAGATCCCGCCTTTGGCAGAAGCCTATCCCCCTCCACCCACCTGGAAACCACTGCCAGATTTGCCTTCACAAAGACTAGTTTTTACCTTCTCATCCTCTGCCCATCACTTCCAACGGCTCTCCCGTGAGCTACTCAGTAAAGAACACAATGCCCAAGCCAGCATTCAGGGGTCTCCTTTGGTGCAGCTTGATGCAGCCTTTCTAGGAAAGCTTTTCATGCTTCCTATTCGCTCATTCATTCATTCGGTCACTCCGCCCGTATCTCCTGAGTACCAAATTGAAGCAGGCACCAAGAATAAAGTCATCAAGAACAAAACACTTCCTGTCCTTTAAAAGCTCCTAACTTAGTATAAGAAACAGCCACATACACACAAAAATTACCATCTAATGTATTAAGGGCAGGGAAACAGATACTCGCAGCTACGTGAACCTAGAAAAGGAATCCAATCTGAAGAGGGAAGTTACAGGTAGGAGAGTCTTCCAGGAAGAAAGATGCCCCAGTTGAATTTGAAAGGTCACAGGGAAGGACCAGAGGGGCACCACGAGACGGTACAGCCTAAGCAAGAGAAAGGCACAGAGTTAGAATGTAAAGTCCGCAGCACATTCTTTTTCATCACTGAACTTTTGGTGACTCAGAATCTAAGGGAAAAGGTTCTCTGTAAATGGTCACCAGATGAATGGATGATGTCTGTGAGGAACTCCAGGAAGGTCCATGCTGTTGTGGCACCAAAGACATGAGTACAGGTATGGCCAGGATGGGGGGGTCACGGATCAGGCCATGGAGGGCCATGTGTTTTGTTCAAAAAGGCTTAAACTTGATTGTGCAGGTCAAGGATTCTGGGAGCCTGGTCTTCAGAAAGGTCCACCATCCTGTCCCCGTGAAGCTGTCAGTAAAGTTTCCTGCACGGATTCAGCTTTCATCAGATTTTTAAAGGGATTCATGACCAAAAACGTGCAAAGGGTAACTGGGTTAAGGGTTGAAGCATGTTAGAAGGTTGTAAGCCAGAGAGGACCAGTGTGATTTATTATTGATGTGGATCCTGCTGATGTGTGAAGAGAGGGTCTTTGTCTTTTTCACCGTTGCATCCCTAGTACCTGTGCCTGGTGCATGATCGGTGTTCAGTGGGGAGAGAGTGACAACTGTGTGGAGGACGGGCTTGAGGGGACAAGCCCAGAGGCAAGGACTCTGTCAGGAGGCTGCTGGAGTGAACCTGAATGGGGAGAAGGGGAAAGAATGGTTATTGGTACAGAGGAGATGTGACATATTTGAGAAATGTTTTGGAAGTAAAATTAATAAGACCTGATGGTTTACTGAATTTGGGGGGCTAAAGGAAAAAGAGAAGTCAGTGATGACCCCCCTGACACACACACACACACTCCATGCCGCCAAGCTCCATGGCCCTTGGGGAGAGACAAGGGTTCCTACAAGGGGTCTCCAGACATGGGGTGACCCATTCAGATGGAAGGAGGAGGATTTCTTGTGACATTTTCAAGATCTCAAAAAACAGAGAGAAATAATGCCCACAAATTCTCTTTTGTTTTATAAAGTGGAAAGATGCATGTGGAACCAAGTCCTACAACTTGCTTCTTGCCAAAACACCTCATAGAACGGGGGTGCTGGTAAAGAGAAAGATAGGGAGGGGGATCCCTAGTGTCAGCAGATTAGGGAAATCTGAGTTCAAGCTACAGCTAAAATGCAAGTGTGTTATCTGAGAAAAGCTAATGCATTAGGCTATCATCATTTATTAACAGTTGAGTGTAAATTAGCTGGTGAGATTAGCTGTTCACAAATCAAAGATTCAAGGAGGACCAGCAAGAGAGAGGGAGGATGATGGGAGACTGGGAAGAGCCAGGACAATCCTAAATCGAGAACTGGGAGAAGGCAGGGACCCAGGGTTGCAAGAATGTGAGGTCAAAATACCCTAAACATAATCACACAGGCCACAGGGCAGTTTGACATTCTGTACCTCACGTGCCCCTCACAATCCAGGACAGTGAGAGTTATAATCATCCTCCAAGGGCAGCACAACGTGGCAGACCCAGGCTGGGGCTCAAAGCCCAGCTCTGCCACTCAGCAAGCTGTGTTATTGGGGCAACTTACTTACCCTCTCTGTGTCTCCTACTCCTTATCCTAAATATGGAACTAGTTATAATGCCAACCTTGTAGGGCTGCTGTAAAAATTAGAGGAGCTCAGTCATGAGACTCTTAAAACACACTTGCCACATACTAAATCCTTGGTAAATATTAACTGTTATTTACAAATAAGGATACAAGGCACCATGAGGTGAAGCTATTTCGTCAAGGTCACCAGCAACAAAATAGCAAAGCCTAGATTAGGAGGTGTCAGCTTTCCTGGAAAAGGAGTCATCTGGGTACCTAGGTACAAGAGGCAGATTCCTCAGATTCCCAGGCCCCGTCTTGGAGATTCTGACTGGGTGGGGCAGGTTGGCTGTGTCATCGGAGGGCAAGGATCTGCACTTACTTAGACCTGGTGCTGCCCTGGTGACTTTGCTAGAGGAGGACAGCAGAGGGAGCTGCTGCAAGTGCTCTGGGGAGCATTTGCTTGGACTCAGACTCCTCCCACTGCACGTCACATTGTCCCAATGACCATCACGCCTAGGGGGACCTTCTTCACCCAACCCCGTGACCAACAGCCAGCCAGCCAGCCCCACTGCTCCTGACTTACTGTGCATTTTTCTTTCTCCAGTTTCTAAGGGGAAAAGTGCTATCTGACCATTGTCAGACAGTTTTCTCCCAAGACCAAGAGCTTTAAAAACCAAGCTCCACTTCAGAGTGGATTTTACCACCGGGTTCTGTAATGGAAATGCTGACATAATCTTAATTATGAGAGAGAATTTCTCTCGGATGGAAATGCGGTGACCTAGAAGACTCCATTTGCAAGTCCTCCTGACCTGTAAGAGAAGATGCCTGATGGTCTATTTTGGGTAATATATTATGCATCTACTTATCCTATGATCCCCATCTGTGGGCTTAGCAAGGCAGTATTTTGAAGAAAAGGGAGGAAAAAAAAAAATGAACACCAGGCTTGAGAACACTCGCCTGGATCACAGACCAGGGTGAGCTTTCTACGCTGCAGTGTTTTGCATTTCATATGAAGTGAAATCTATTTCAGGTGCTGCTGAAAATGCAGGAAAAGTACCAGTGACTAGAGCCCTAGGAATTAAACTGGCCTCAGTTCAGAGACATGGACTGGTCTCATACCATCCTTTCTGCATATTCATAATTCGCCAGTGTGAGGAGGTCTTTGTTACCAAAAAAAAAAAGAGAAAAGAAAAGGAAAGAAAAAGTTCCTTGGGAAGTATCATCTCATACGAAGGAGGTGGCCCCCTCACCCCAGCCCCCCGGGGCACCCGTGTGTTATCAGCGTCTGTCCTCTAGCATTTGACTTTGTGCTAGTCCTGCCAGGCACTTCCTTGCCAAGACAGGCATGGTGTGGGCTGCAGGGTGAATACATTACTCAGAAAGCAAGGCTGCTTCTCCTGAGAGCGGGGCAGTATTTGGGTATTTGGCTCATGGCTTGAACAACCCCTGAGCAGGAATGGATCAACTCTGTGGCTATTTCTTAGCAGAGTGTAAACCCATGAAGCCACGCCCTCCTAAGAGAGTGGCATATCCAGCAGGCATCTGGGGTTACAACTGCCTGTAAGCCTCTATCTACATTGTCCAAGTAGTATTAAGTCACCGCAAGATATTCTTTTTAAGCATACAGTTCAGTGAATTGGGGCAAACCTATACATTCATATAACAATGCCCCAGTTAGGATGGAGAAGGTTCCATCAGCCCAAAGACGGTCCCCTGGTGCCACTTTTCCGTCAACCTCCTCCTCTCCAGAGGCACCCCCGCTGTGATTTCTATCCCCGGGGATGTGTTTTGCATGTTCTAGAGCAGTGATGTCAGTGGAATCATGTCACCTGTGCCCTTTGTTTGGCTTCTCTCACTCACCACGACGTTCCGCAGATTCACCGTGCCGCGGCATGTCAGCGATCCGCTCTGGACCACTTTCTAAATGTTGGGAGCTCAGGCAACCGTCCCACTGCCCACAGAGGCACCCGTGTTCCCAAGCCAACAAAGCCTGGGCTGCCCAGGAGCTCCGGGATGGCGGCGGCAGTTCTTCTGGCTCCTGGGGGTCCGAGGGGCCCTGCTTTTCGGGGGGCCCTTAACTTCCTGCCTCTTCTTCATCCTTGCCCCTGGCTGACGTGGAGCAGGGGTTTCCTGGCGGCTCCTTCCAATTCCCAAACAGTGCATGATCTTGACCCCATGAATGAGGTGGGCGGGAGGGTCCGGAGGCGCTGACAGTGGAAGGTTTTATTAGCTACGTTAAGAAGCCCGCCGTGGGGAGCAGGGAGGGCGTGTTTTCCGAGGCCTCCAGAGTCGGCTAATTTATCTTTCCTCTCCAATTGCCTCCAAACTTCAGTAATAAGCACGCTCGTAGTTCACTGATGAAATATATTCTTCCAAAGCAATTTTAAAATAATCATTGTGTATGTGAAACCCTAAAATAAAAAAGGAAGAAAGAGAGAAAGAGAAAACCCTGCAGCCAAGTCATCCTAGACTCAGCGGCGACGACAGAATTTCATAATTAGGAAATGCAGTGTCATTTCTGAACGTTACTGCACCTTTGAAAACCGGTATCAAACTGAGGCCTGCATATTTGATATCCAATTGATTTCAGATTTCAAGTCAACTGCAGCAAAATAATGAGCTGCCTCTGTCGTGAGCAGCTCAGCTCCAGCTCGGAGGACCTGGGAGGGAGGGCTTGAGGGGTACGGAGCCTTGGGACCCCGAGGCCTCCAAAACAAAGCTGAGGGGCCACTGGGCTGGTGGGCATGCAGGACGCCCACCCCCACCCCACCCCTCCGCTGCCTCCTGCATTAATGTTTTTGCCCAAGGGGTTGATTTTGAACTCCTCGATTGTGCTTCAATTTCACTCCCCAGCGCTGATACTGGGAATCAATCAGGGATCAAAGCCCTGGCCTGGGAGCAGCCTGCAGTTCCCCTGCCTCTTATCCAGGGCTGGCCCCGCCCAGGGAGCACGGGGGACAGTGTGTGCAGGGTGATGTCACACACCTCCAACCCTTCTCCGTCACCGCCAGCCAGGCTCCTCACCCACTACATGGAGCTCCATGGGCCGTTAGAATTTCATTCATAAGATTAGAGCATCTTGGACCTGGAAGGGGACAGCACGCCATTCTTTTCCACACTCCACTGGGAGCCAGCACGCCTCCACAGCACTTCCCAGATCTGGCCCCTCGGGGCTTGCTGCTGGGGTTGCTCTGTCTTGTGATGTCACCAACTCACGGAGCTACACCTGTTAGAAAGGCACAGATGGGCTTCCCGTCATTCTCACCCGCATCCCAGCCCTTCAAACATTGGAGGGCAGTTCTGCGGCCTGATCCACATGTGTTGGTACCACGCCCATAGAGCCTTCCCACTACTGGTGTCCCATCTCTCAGTGAGGGGCTCTCTCTGAAGCCCTGGGCGCAGCCCTCGGTCAACGACAGATCCCCTGGAGCCCTCACCCCTTGAGGGCATCACTGAGCTGTGTCCTCTGTGCCATCTCCCAGAGTTTCTCTGCAGCAGTAAGCCCTGGGTACCCACAGGGGAAGCTGGCTGGATAACACCCTCTACTGGCTGCCTTCCCGTCACTGTCTTCCTTCCCCACTGCCTTTCCCAGGTTTTTGTACTTCTCAGATAAAGCACATGGACCCGATCCTTGCCTCACCGTCTGTTCCCGGGGAACCCAACTAAGATGATGCTCTATTTAAGTTCTCTTCCTCAAGCCAAATATCTGCTACACCTTCTATTCCTCATGTGATGTTGTTCCCAGACCTACAGCCACCCTGCCATTGCTTCTCTCTCGTCATTTCATTTGCTAAATTCTCTCCTACAGTGCAAATCTTAGATGGGACACGATGCTCACAACACATTGGTCCAGTGCAGTGCAAGTCCTGGGGTTTCTCTTGGTCTGAGCACACACATGTCTTCTGTCTTTCATGGTATCACACTCATGGTTTTAATCTCCTCCTTGTTGACGTGGAACTCTCAGTCTTCTGACTTGACCTGCTAATGCACCTGGCCTTACTTCGCTTTGGACTGGATAACCGTGCTCTCTCTCTGTGTCTTTACGCAAAGATGTGATGTAAATGTCAGCTATGACCAGCTCAAAGGCACAGCCCCACAGCCTAGTGCTAGAGACCTCAGGACGGTGGCAATGCATTCATCAAATTCCTGTGGGGACAGGTGATCAGCCCGCAACGCATTTATCTGATTTTTATCATCAAGTTCACATTTTCACTATTAGAGCCATTATTAGGATGTCACAAGAGACTTTGCAAAGGTCCTACTGAAAGCCAGGCGCAGAGCCAAGAAGACTAAATCCCAGAATGTCCCACCATGCCCCTTGTCCTGTCCCCACTGCTCGCCCCACACCCCATGGCTTCACCTCCCTCAAGCTATGCCAATCTCAAAAACACCTTCTAGATTTTGGTCCCCAGGTTCTGACATGTTTTCACAAATGTCCTCTGGTAGGACAGTAACTGTTAACACGGGACTCCCAGAAGAACTGACCAAGAGGCTGGAGAAGAGCGGCCAGCCCACTTCTTCTGTAAAGGGCCCGATAGTCAATATTTTCGGCTCTGAGGGTCACACAGTCTGTCACAACCCCTCAGTTCTGCTTGTCTGGCCCAAAAGCAGCCATAGACAGTGTAGAAACAAAGGGCATGGCTGTGTGCCAACAAAACTTTATTTATGGGCACCAAAATTTGAATTTCATATCCTTTTCACATGTTGCAAAATATAAAAATTTTTTTTGTTTTTCCCAACTATTTAAAAAATCCATTCTTAGCTCCCAGAACATGCAAAAATAGCTGGGGGGAGGGTGGTGCTGGACTCAGCACACGGCTGTGGTTGGCCAGCCCTGCTGTGGAGTAAGCGAGAGCACAAGCTGTACCAATGTCCTGGGGCCACTATTTCCAGCTGGGGGGACTCGGGCTCTGACTGCGCCCTTGCCCTCTGACTGTGCTCAGCTCCCAGGAAGGATACAGAAGGGAAGGAATGACGGCAACCTGGCGCCCAGGGTTAGAGTGTGGGTACATGTACACAGGTGCCTGTCAGCTCTCAAACCTACGACCCCAGGCTGGCTTCTCCCTCTGCAGCCTTTTATTTCTAAATGCTCTGAAGTTAAGAGTCTGAGCATCTTGTGTTGTAATTCCTTTTATAAATTGGCCAGCAATTTATATCCAGTATGTTCCCTGAGTGAAAAACCAAATACCAGTCTGCATCCTGCTCATCCCCTCCGGCTCCCTGAGGTCGCTCTGAATTCCCGGCAGGAGTGCCCCCATCACATCTCCAGGAAGTCCCGGCACCCCGAGCTGGGACTGGTCTCCGCCTCCAGGCTGGTAGTTTTCAGGGTGCATGGGTCTCTTCTATCTTCAGCCTCTGATCTCTCTTATACACTTAAGCTTTACCTACTCCAGGTTGGAGATACGTCTCCTTGGTAAAGAAAGAAGACAAGTGACCTGCACCCCACTATAGTTGGTGCCCACTACACTAATTTTCAGTGTCCCCACGTGGTATCTAGGAGGCCCTTCAGCCATTTGCCACAGTGGCCTTTCTGGGATTCACCCTGCGGCTTGGCGGTGTTCTCGGACTGGCGCTTGGCTGTATGTTGCTCGTGATGGCCGCTCTCGTGTCGGGGGCTAGGCTGTGGTGCCCAGCTGTTGGGTCGAACACCAGTCTTGATGTTGCTGGAGAAGTATTTTTAGATGAGAGTAGTATTTACATCAGTCAACTCTGAGTAAAGCAGACTCCCCTCCATAATGCATGTGGGCCTCAACTAGTCAGTTGAAGATCCTAAGGGCAAAGACTGAGGTTTCCCAAAGTAGAAGGAATTCTCCTCCAAACTGCAACATAGGAACCCTTCCTGAGTTTCCAACCTGCTGCCCTGCAGAATTTGGACTAAAGACTGCAAAATCAACTCTTTCCTGAACTTCCAATCTGCCGACTTGCCCTGTGGATTTCAGACTTCCAAGCCTCCACAATCACGTGAACCCATTCCCTGAAAGAATTACGTGTGTATGTACGTGTGTGTCTGCGTGCACACCTGTCTGTCCTACTTGGGGAACCCTGACTAATGCACTCTGCTGTCCTCTTTTGGGTGGCTGTTCTGGTGTTTTCATGAGCCCGCTCCACCTCTCCACCTTCCTTCCTGGGTCACATGGCTGCACAGGCAGAATGGCACTGACGAGTCTCCCGTCCTTATCACCAGGATCGTCTGTCAAGGTCTTGGGGGAAGACTCACCGTCTTCTCTCTGACCCCTTTGCACTGGGTCCTGCTTGCGCATGGATGACGTGCCCCACTCTGTTTCCGGCCTCTCTTCCCTCCAAGGCTGGGACCACGGTTTCCTGGGTTCTTGTCTTCTCCTGCTCCAAATAGATTCCTTCTGGTCCCAATTACCAGTTTTCCTCTTTGCTTTCTCTCCCTTTGGAGATGAAATTTTCAGCAAGGCAAGACAAGACGTTATCTGTTTTTAGCTGCCTGAGACTCCGGCTGATGCCCAGATGGTTGAAGTCTTCCTTCACTCCTGGGATCCTGCCTCCGTGCCAGCTTTGTGTTAGGCCTTTTAAAAAAAAAAGTGTTATCCGTGAGCTTCTAAGATAGGACCCCTGGTGCCCTCTCCCCCAGCACCCTCCCAGGGAGGGATTCGCACTCCAGTGAAAATTTGCTATATTCCCACCCCGCTTCAATGATCTCTGGTTCTATCATTGCTAAACACACTATATGATGTTCTTTCCCGGGAATATATTCCATCGCTGAGTCCCAGGATCAGAGAACTTCAGGGTTAGAAGGAGGATCACAGTCACCAGACCCTGGGATCCCATCTTCTTGATAAAAACCCCATCAAGAGGTTGAGCACCTTCAGCGACTAGAAACTTACTCCCTCCCACCCTACAGAGCCCATTCCTTTTTTTTTTTTTTTTTTAATGGCTTTTTCTGACCAGGGCTGGACAACAGTAGCACAGTCTAGAGGAGGGCAGACGGGGTGCTCACAGCTGGAACAGTCAAGCCGCATTTTCCAAAATTAATCTTTTCAAACTGATGGTTGAATAGAGAAGATAAGAAAAGAACGGACGGTTTTTTGCATGAACTTCCCCCATAACAAAATCTGGCCAACTTCTACTTGGCAACGCCTATGAAATTTACGTTCCTCCTTTGTTACATTTTTTTCACTTTGTCACTCAATCCCTATTTACTGGTATCTCTGAGGTCCTACAGATTTTTTCCTCGCTTTCTGCAGCATTAATTTAAATTTAAGAATCTGGGCAAAGAATTTAGCAAAGATGGTACCATCATAGAAAAATCTAAGGAAGAAAGAAAACTGAAACGAATTAACAGATTTTACCAAATCAAAATGAAAACCTCACTTAAAAAGTAAAAAATATAGTAAAATAAATTATAATGTTCAAAATATTTATATGTCTTATACAGAAAGATCTGTAATAAATTTATAATGAAAGTACTTTATAGAAATTTGGTAGATGATATGAATAGAAAAGGAAATTTAAATGGCCAATAGACAAATGAGAAAATGCTTGAATTCATATCAAAAAGATGATCAAAAACAGTATGGAGGTTCCTTAAAAAACTAAAAGTAGAATTGCCATATGATCCAGAAATCCCACTCCTGGTCATATACCAGGAAAAGATGAACACTCTCATTTGAAAAGACACCTGCACCCCAATGTTCATAGCAGCACTATTTACAATAGCCAAGACGTGGAAACCACCCAAGTGTCCATCAACAGACAACTGCCTTAAGAGGATGTGAGATTATATACATACATACATATTATATATATATATATATATATATATATATATATATATATATATATATATATATATATATAAATTGGAATATCATTCAACTGTAAAAAAATAATATTGCCATTTGCAGCAACATGGATGGACCTAGAGAATATTCTACTTAGTGAAGTAAGTCAGGCAGAGAAAGACAAATACGTGATATCACTTATACGTGGAATCTAAAAAATAATACAGATGAATCTATATACAAAACAGAAATAGACTCACAGACATAGAAAACAAACTTAAGATTACTAAAGGGACAGAGGGAGGGATAAGTTAGGAGTATGGGATTAACAGATACAAACTAGTACACATAAAACAGATAAACAACAGACTGTGTAGCATAAGGAACTATAATCAATATCTTATAATAACCTATAATGGAAAACAGTCTGAACATATATATACATATACATGAATCACTTTGCTGTACAACTGAAACTAACACAATACTGTTTTTTAAATATATTTTTGTTGGAGTATAGTCCGTTTACAAGGTTGTGTCAATTTCTGGTGTACAGCACAATGCTTCAGTCATATAGGAACGTACATATATTCGTTTTCATATTCTTACTACAAGATTTTGAATATAGTTCCCTGTGCTATACAGTATGAAATGTTGTTTACCTATTTTATATACAGTAGTTAGCATCTGCAAATCTCGAACTCCCAAATGATCCCTTCCCACTCTCTAAGACAATATTGTAAATCAACTATATTTCAGTTCAAAAAAAGATGATCACTGAAATGCATATTCTACAAAATACCACTTTTCACTCATAAGTCAAGCAAAATTTCTTCTTGCAAATGATAACATCCAGTAATGGCATGGTCATGGAGAAACAGAATTGGAAATATAAATTGGCACCATTTTTCAGATGTTACTTTGCAGTATTTATGAAGATCAAAATGTAGATGAATTCTGGTCCAGACACCCCCACTTATAAGAATGTACTCAACAGAAAGATTTGCACACATATATAAAGATATGTAAAACGTGTTTAATGAGGCATTGTAATAGCAAAATGACAATAATAATAATACCAGAAACAACTACATTACCGATAAGAGAGAGGTAAAAACATTGTGTTGCATTCACACACTGGAATGCTAAACAGAAGTGAAAAGAACCAAGCGGATCAATATCCAACGATCTGGAAAGAAGGAGGTCTATATATGCTAAAAGCAGAACAAAACCAAACAAAAACAGTTGCAGACCAAATGGATGTTGGTAAAGACATGTCTGTTACTGACATAAACGCATCTGCATGACATGGGGTAAGTCTGGAAGGACGAATCCCAAACTGCTACCTGTGGTCCCTTTGGACCATGAGACTGGATGGCGCAGGTGAAGCAGGGGAACCCTCCTATCTAACTTCCCGGAATCATACCCACTGCCCAGAATAGCTGGGGATTACAGGACATTTTCAATCTTTGTGTTTTTCTGTATTTTTCAAATAAATGTTAAAAAAATCTTCTTACCACACTACTTGATACAAAGCAGGTGTTCAAAAGAGAGTGCCCATTATTTTGACCGTTACTGTATGCTGACTTCATTCTTCTGCACATTCACATGGCCAGTTCCTCCTTTCCAAACGCTCTTCTCTTCTCGGAAGCAGAGGTGAATTTCCCATCTCTCCCCAAAGATGCTCAGTCTCTGACTTACAACTTTACTTCCCTGTCTCCATCCCCCGCCACCCTTAGAGTTGGACTAGGTGCATTTCTTTCCCACATATCAGAAGAAATGGGAAACAACTGTTGGGATCAATGACTCTGGTAAGGTCTTCCTGCTGTGCTGGGGACAGTCTTAGGAAGACAACTGAACTCCAGACCACGCCGCCACTCCTCACCTTAGGGCAGCCAACCACCCGCCACTCTGGGCTCTTGCTTCCAAGGCATCATTGAGCAGCACAGTGACCAACACATTCCAGTCTGCCCAAGACTTTCCCCCTTTTAGCTCTGAAAGTTCCCCAACTGGGGCGCCCCTTCCATCCCGTGCAAACCTCGATATGTTTGGCCATCCTTTGGGACACTGGTTACATCTGGTTCCGTGCTAAGCATGGGAGGTGGCTACAAAGATGAACAATCCCAAACTGCCAGGTCCCCTGACTGTGCAAATGAGGACAGTCTGGTGAACAATCCCCCTGCCCTGATGGGATTCACCCAGTGGAGGCACACGGGACGTGCCCTGGAGAGAAACCACAGAGAAGCTAACTCTGTGATTAGCCTCTAAATCTGAACTTACGTTCTCCATGCCACGGGAAGGTTCTTGTGCTGGTGGCACAATTCCAAAGCTCAGATTCTCTTGCCCTGGTCTCTCCTGTGCCATGGTCTTGCCTCCCTCCCACCATTACCTCTTTCTCTTGCTGGCTCAGCTCCCAGGACCCTCTTCCAATGGCACCTCGCGGACCTTGGAGAACAGCTCCTCCAGCCAAGCCAGCCTGTTAGGGGGAAAAAAAAGGATCAGGCCCCAGGGGTCACTGCAATAGTCCCACATTTCTAGGTCTCTCCTGAACTCGACCCCTTTGAGGGCCATCCTAGGGACGATGCCTTGGTAAATTGGTCCCTGGGCACCAGAATCTCAGCTGGCCGAACCACACCCTACTCTCTCCCTGGAAGCACAATTAATTCATTTGCATCACCTCCCAGGGCTCAAGACTTCCTTTAGTAGGCACCATCACCTCTTGGAGGCAGTCTTCCCAACGCACCCTTCACCTCTTCCCCTGTGTTTGCTGCCCCTCCCCTCCCCCACTCATTAGCAGGGGTTCTCAACCCTGGGTGCCCATGCAGTCACACGGCGAGTATTTTAAATACACCAATGCTCCTCACCCTCCCGACCAGACCAATTAAATCCAAATCTCGGTAAAGGGGCCCAGGTCTTGGTATGGTTGCAAAGCCCCCCAGGTGATTTTAATGTTCAACCAGGGCCGAACTCACTGGCCTAATGCTGTTCTGCTTTGTTAAAGGCCAAACTGCCCAGGTGTGGTACCTGTAATGCTGTAGGGCAGTGGGATGCACCTTGGCTCCTCCTGCCTGTTAACTAGATGACTCTGAATGCTGTGTCTCCTCCTGTGTAAAACGTGGTGAATGCCAGCATTTGCCACGAAGGGTGGCTGGGCGTATTAAATGAAATAATGGAGGTAAAAATACCTAACACAGCGCCTGCCTTACTCAGCACTTACTCCTTAGTATGAGTCGGTGTTTCCAGCAGGTGGTCTGGAAAGGGGAGGGAGAATGAGGAAACTGTGTGTCTTAGGGACAGAGCGTCCCAACCAGGGAAAAGGGGAGGGAAGGACTGGAGCCCAGCTTTGCTGATGTCACAGGTTTGGCTCAAGGATGTCACTGGCACTGATTTGCTTTGTCACCTTTTGGGTCACCTTCCCTCTCTGGTTCCCTCATTCTTGAGGGTAACAGTATTCCCGAGGCAGAGAAAAGGAAGACAATCAGTGCCTTTTGTAAGGAGCACTACCAGCAGGGCTGCGTTGGCGGGGGCTTCTCATTTCTGGTGTGCGAGGTCATTCTCACGGACAAAGAGAAGAAGCCAGACCTTGGCCTGCCAGAGCCCTGGAGGCACCAGGCCAGTTCTGAGCTCAGCTTAATTTCACCAGCCACGAAGCTTTTTCAATGTCGCCAACACGTTACAAGCACCTGATAAATATTAAACAATAACAACAACAAATCACTGCCTTCCACCTGCAGAGCCCCCTTTCGGCACCAAAGCCGGAGCGCAGTCGAGCATTTTGGGAAGAAAATCCTGCTTATCTCCTTGTCCTCCCAGCCAGCACCCCGCCCAGGGGGCAGAGAGCTCCCCGGTCACAGTGATTACGGACCACAGCCTCGGTCCACACGGCGCAGGGTCCAGCCCCTGCAGAAGCGGGGGGTGGGCACCCAGGGAGGCAGGAGAAAGAGACACAGCGATGGCCCCAGGGGCTGCTGCCCGTGACCAGAGCCTCTTTTTCCTGCAGTCAGTCTTCGAACCCAGCACCATCAGCCAGAACGCCTCACTCTGCCCAGCCGCCGTTTTGCCCTGGCTTCCCCACCCCCCAGGATGGCCCATTCATTTCACCTCACCTGTCAAGTTCTGATCCATCAGTCACAGTTGCCTAGAGAACTGAATCGACAAAGCCTTTAGAAGGACTTGGTGCTGGTGACTTCCTGGGGGAGGGGAGCCAGGTGGCTTGGGAAGCCAGGAGGTCGGAAGACCTTCTTCCCAGCATGCCCTTCTGCATCTCGCCATGTGCACATATTACCTGTCAGAAGGGCTAAATTTCAAACACTCTGAAGGAAGGATGGTGAAGGTGCCTTTAAGGGATATAGGACGGAGAACCGTGATCTATTACAAATCGTGGGCTACCCACTGTGGGGGAGGGGCAGGAGTGCAGCGATTTGCTGAATTTTATCTTCTTCTTAATGGTTAACCTGGGAAAAACTCCTGGTTGGCTTACCGATGGCAACGTGTGTTTTATCTTAGCTCCCACCCCCTCTGTGTGCAGATTTTCAAACCCATCGCTGATGAAAGTACCCCCCCTCTGCTCTGTGTATCTGCTTCTCCCTCCGTGCTCAGGAAGATAAAGGATAGAAAAAATAATGCAAGAAGGGAGATTAAAAAATAAAAGGTTCAGAAGAGGCAGGAAGTGAGGGAAACCAATGTTGAGAGTTTAAGAAATGGAAGAATGTGTCACAATTAAGCAAAGCAAAAGCAAAAGCAAAAAAAAAAAAAAAAAGCCCAGCGCCCTGAGGCATCCACTGCATGGAGTGAATTCACTTCTCTCCTCTGCCCCCAGGATGGTCCTAGTTGTGAACGATCCTGGGCAGACTGAGAAAACTGTCACTCAGACCGTGTTCTGCGTTCTGTGGTTCCCACGAGGAACCCCGGTGGAGAAGGGCTGCTGGAGAACCACCAAATGAGCAAACGGGGCTCATCCACAGAAGACGAACCCAGCAGAGCCCGGGACGGAATTATTACCACTCGAATCATGTGTGTGGTTTTAGGTTTCCTCTGTGTCCCCACCAGACTAGAAGCTCCATGCGGAAATGGCCTTGTTCACTCCAGTTCCCCAGCTCCCAGCCCAGCACGGGAAACAGAGGACGTGCTAAGGACATACTCATTCACGGTGGCGAATGGTGGTCAGCAGATCTGAGGAACACAGGGATGGCTGGGTTGCTTACCTGAGGGACCCAGAGAAAAACCCCTTTTACAGATGTGAGAACGAGGCCAGACGTAAAGCCCTCTCCCCCCCAGTTACCCTGTGTGCGCCTTGTAAGTCAGCGACACATCTCGGTCATGACTGCATCCCCTACACCCAGCCGGACCAGCATCCGCCCATGTCAGGGGACCTGCAGGACACGGGGGTCAGGGGAGAAATCCAGGGCAAGGGGCGCGGCCGGGGTCCTCACCGAGAGCTCGGAGGGAGGGGATTGATGGAACCGCAGGCAGTACAGCCGACGGCGGGGCAGAGGGTCAGAGGAATTTCAGGACCCTTGGCCCTGCCGTGAGACCCACCCATTTCCCTTCACGCAGACCTTGAGTTGCAGGCGCTGTAGAAAACGCGCTTTGGGCTGGGCGTGGGTGGGGCAGGCCCCATGCGAAGGGGGCTTCTCCCCACCATGCCAATGCTGCCCCGTCAGAGGCCAGCGCGGGGAACTGAGGAGCCTGTGGGTTTGGTCGGAGGGAAGGGCGTCCAGGAAGGCGAGGCCCCGCAGGGCCCCCAGAGTGAGGGAGCAGGACATGGAGGGGAGGGGGGCGGGGGAGGCAGCCTGTGGGAGGGAGAAGTTCGCTGAGATCAGAGCGGGGCAACCTCACAGCTGACCTGGATGTGGCTCCTGAAAGGCCTGCCCTGGCTGAGTGGTGAGGATGGAGAACTCGGGACACGGCTGAGCACTCTCACCTGGGAAGGCTCAGAGACGGAGGCAGGCAGGAGGCGGCGGGAAGGCCTGGCGGGGCACTGCAGACAGGCCAGGCCCCCGGGAGAAGCCTTGCTTCAAGGATCACGGCGGGCCGGACAAACCAGCTGGACTCACGGACACTGGCCAAGCCCAGTGCAGGAGGCGGCAGGGCTATTTTTCTACCTGTTTAACAGACTTGAAGACTGAGGCCCTGCAGGGTAAGATAATCTACTGAGGCCGCCTGGCCACCAGAGTAAGCAGGACCTCAGGCCTGGGGTCCCTGGTCCTGGTCCTCCTGCGGGGTCTCCCTGGCCCCCTGGGCCTCAGTCTCCTTACCACATCCCCATCTCTCACCAGCTGCCCGCTGGTTCCCGGCACCCCTGCCCACAGGGTCACCCAGTGCCCATTAGCTGCCGCAGGCTGAGCTTAGGGCAGCAGGAATTCCAGTGGATCTTGGCTCATAGCCCTTTGGAGCCGCCCTGATGGGAGCTGTCCCACCCTCTGCCAAAAGCTTGGGGCCCCCTACTCTGGACCCAGGGAACTCAGGCTCCTCCCACACACCTTCAACAACGGAGGCGGAAGCACCTGCAGCAGGCGCGGCTCCGGGAAACTCCAGCTCACAGCGCAGACAGCGCCCTCTCGGGGGCACCTTTGCCCCAAGGGCACCAGTGTGGACCTGTGTCCTGATTACCTGACCTGGGGCTCTCCCAGAAAGAGGAGCTTAGACGGCTTCCGACACCCTCCAACCCTGTTGACAAAAGAAGGGTCCTTCTGTGTCTCTCAAGGTCACACTCCCCTTTAAGGGACTGCAGATTCTGACACAGAAGCCAGGCCTCAGGAGGACGCAGGGTCCCAGCCAGGCCACCCAACTAGAGGCCAGGGCCCCAGCCTGTGTCCCTCACCCTCACCCCTTGCCCAGTTGGCCAGAGCGATGGGTTCATCTCTGAGCTCATCTGTCACCACATACCCCTTCCTGGTGGCCGCCATGACATGTCTCCTCAGCCCTCCCAGGGCCCCGAACGGAAGCTCTGTGTTCCGTTCGCCTCTCGTCCCCACCTTAGCTGGTCCACAGGCATGTGAGGATGCCTGTTAAAGGGGCCACGGGAAGTTTCAGTCGACAAAGGGGAAGGAAGAACAGGAAAGGCAAGGTACCCCGAGTCCCTCCCACATGCGTGGTGAGAAGCCCTTGGCACCGGCTCATTTGTCCCGGCAACAACTTATCGATGCACCGCTGTTATCCACGTATGGGGATGAGGGAGCCGCGGGGCAGACAGACACATGGGAGAGCCCGGGCCGGGATTCACAGCCAGGCGGCCCAGCCCCCGCTCCCAGGCTCGGCTGCACCCCACGGCCCTGCTTTCCCCACCAAATCAAGGATGGATTCCCTGGGGTCTGACTTTTGCTAAAAATAAACCCGACTCTGATTCATTTTAATTTGCCTGGCACACAGTAGGTGTCCTTTGAAAAATCTATAAAAGATTAATAAATGAATGACATAAACACAAAAGCAAATCCTGGAGGAGGAAAGAGGCTAAGTATATCCCGTCCCTATTCTGAAACTTCAGCAGCAACACCTCCACCGTTTCGTGCTGTGTGTGTGTTTTACACGTGTGTGTCTCACGCACAAACACACACAAGGGTGCACACACGTCTGTGACCTCAAATTTGAGAAAATGAATATTAATCACGTCCACAAAAAATGTTAGAGGCGCCCCCGTCCCTCCAATTGTGCTTGAAACACGTTCCCGCGTTGAAATGCAACATTGCTTCTGCTAAGCTTGCTAAGGGGATGAGAGCTTAGGGCGCCGACCCTCCGCAGTCTTTGTACCGCGGCATCCAGGGCTCGGCAGGACGGCAGGAGGCGAAAGCTCACAGCTTCTTCGCGGACGTTCATGGCATCTGTCAGGCTCCTGCCCGCTCCACCTGCCTGTGGGAGCTTCGTAAGGCCCTCGGCGCCCAGACCGTGGCTCATACCTGCTCTGCGATGCTCACAGCAGGTGCGCAGTAAATGCCCGTTCAGGTCTAGAAGCCTCTTATGCCCCCATTGTGCGTGTGTGCAGTGCCCGCACATCCCAGGGAGTCCAAATCAGTCCACATTTAAGTATCCTCTCACCGTTTCCCTATACGCAGCCCGGCATGTCAGGAACAGACGTCCAAATGTGGGGTTCAGAAATAGATAGTTGCCCCACTGGACTGTGCATCATCCCCCACCAATTCATACATACTTAAGCCATCCCTTTAATAAATAATGAGTTTTAAAATGGGGACAGGCAATGTACAAAAGCAGAGCCCAGGGCAGGAAGTTCCGACGGAGGGGGAAGGCAGTAGTTTTGGAATTCCCAGAGGTGCCCAGGGACAGCGCGCTCAGCTTCCTCCAGGTCACAGGCCAGTGGGTGGGTGGGTCTGACACGGCCACTCGGAGCTCCTTCCAAGGGCCCCTTCTACTGCTTCAGAAGCAAGCACCCCTCTCCTCACTACCTCCAACATCTGCGTTCTGGAAGCAGAGATCTTTCTGCTCCCTTTTTAAGAGATTTATAAATGTGAAGTCCATGTCGCTCCGAACAAACTCCCAGCTGCTCCATTTTGCTCCCTGGGACTGGAGCCGAGATTCCTGTCCTGAGACAGAAAGGCAAGAGGCTTAAGTCACTCCGCCACCCTGTGGCCACCAGGAGAACTGCATTTTCCACATGGGTCAGAAGCCGGCTCCAGAACAATGAAGTCTCAAAGCCGAAAACGATTTTTTGATCTATCACAGAGATGAGCACCTCCTAAAAGTCCCCACGGTAGTTATTAATTGGATTGGAAATTGCCTGTTTCCTTACAATTTTCCATAAATATTCTTGTGTTCAAAGGGACCGGTTCGTCTATTCCTGAGTGCTTTGTTCTGCAGAACGGTCTAGTTAGAAGCCACCTCCACGGTTTGTCCAGTTCATTCTCCTGCCTCAAGGAAGGACGCCCTTCAACCTGTCCAGAAAAAGACATCGCTGCCACTTTCTGAAGAGTATCTGGAGGGGATGTCACAATCTCCTCATAACACACACCCATGTGAATGTGAATGAAGTTCAGCCAGGGAGTCAGAGGTTTCCTCTGAAGTCAAACCCAAACGTGAACAATCCCTTTTGAATCAGATTATGCAAGTTCAAGTCGGAGTGTCAGCCCTGACTCGCCCGCCCTGAGCCTTGTTCTTCTCACCTGTGAAGGGCGAGGGATGACAGTCACGCCTGATGGTTGCAGAAGTATCAGAGGACATGCGTGCAGAAGTGCGCTGTGAAGCACAAAGCGCAGGGGAAATGAGGCTCCTGGTCCTTCTCATCAAATGTTTCAAAGTGGCAGAAGTGGTTCATCCAGGGGCAGGTTGCTCCAGATGAGGTCCTCAAACACAGAGCCAGAAGAAACAGAGTGGGCTTGACATTCTGCATATCCTGTGTACAGAGCATCCTGGGTTGGGGTGGTGGGGGACCCACCTGTGAACCAGCGACCTGCTAATTAGAATTTTAAGTCAGGAATAATCACCTTCACCCATAAAATGATAAGGCGGGGGCAACACTGGCAAGGGGCAGGGAGACCCAGGGGCTCTGGGACAGAGAGCTTGCCCTGATCAGGGAAAACATGTGTTCTGGATTTTCTGGAGTTCTGCTTTCAAGTATTCCAGTCTATTGCTCCCATAAGGACATATGTGTTTGGAGGGTCCTGGCAACTGGGGTGCAGGAAATACAGTCCCCAAAGCCCTGGGGTCTGTCATAATTCATCCCTGCCGTGCCCTTTTGAAACAAAGAGACTGACAAGATGGAAAATGAAAAACTCTTCATTGGGGTTTCTGAAATCCCAGTCCTGAAGTGTAGGGCTCTCACAGTCCCCACCCTCTCCTGAGAATCGGAGGATCACCTTTTGAGAGGATCCCTGAACCACAGGCTGGACCCACAATCCGCCCCAATCTGTAGCTGCACCCCCCCCCCCTTGGTCTCCTGGGACCGGCATCAGAAAAGACCCTTACTTGGAGCACCAGCACAACTGGTACCCGCGCGCCCTCTAGTGGAAGCCAAGGGAAAGACAGGCTGGAGAGATGCAAAATGAAGGCAAGCCAAGGCAGTTTTTCTCCCAGATTTTCTTTCCTCTCCTACGGAATTTCCAGCACACATCTGCTTCCACGTTGACGGGCGGGCAGACTCCGCTGCCTCCTGCAATCCAGTCCAGGGAACGACCTTCAATTCATAACAAATCACAGAAACCTTGGAAATTTTTCTGAACAGCAGCTCTTTCCACCTCCAAGAAAAACAATGAAGTTGGGTTTTTGGGAAGCCTGACTCCCTTGATGTGTTTCACACATGGTTCTCCTGGTTTAGGGAACTTTCAAGTCTGGGCATCAAATCCAGGATCAACCCTTTCAAATAGGAGGTCTGAAAACCGAGACAAATAGTGGCTGTTCTTTTTTAAAACGCATAACTTCATTTGCAAAGCATTTTGGTCTTTTTATTAGTCTCTTTAAAGCACAAAACCCACTCTGCAGCGCACACCCATTGCTGTGAAATAGATTCCAGTAATGCTTCAAGCAGACTCAGTCTTCCTGCTCTATGAGCCTGCACAGAGGTGGGCCTACGTTTTCATGTAAACTGAAAATTGTCATTAAAATGGAATCATTTAAGCAGTATATAAAGGTTATAATCTTTATTTATGATATATTTTTGCAGTTAATTTTGGCATGGTTTTCAATACTGATACAACCTACTAAATGTAATAAGGGTATTTGAATATGGACATTTAACAGGAGGAATATTGGGTCAACTTATAAAATCAAAGATCACTAGAATTTAATTATTATCTATCTTTTACTTGATTCCTCCCAGCATCGAGCACCATGCCAGACGCGTTACAGACATAATCTTGTTTAATCTTAAAAACACCTCCATGGAGCAGGTAGTACCATCTCCATTTCATTGTTAAGGACACTAAACAGAGCCACTAAATGGCTGTTTGGGACTCACACTTACCAGGTGGAAGAGCTTAGAATCTCTCCACTCTGCTTTGCTGCCTCCTGTGTAAATGCCACCAATGCTGGTGAGGACAATCTACTTCCAAAGTAAATCAGAGAATGCTGACTGAATGAAAAATAGTTTTTAAGACAAATAGAATTTCAAATCAGAAAATTCAGATTAAAGTAAACGCTTAAAAGGATGTAATAGAAACACTCAGCAAAAGGTTTTCATACAAAGATGTCTTTAGAAAAGAAATGTCCTAAATAGTGTCTCCAATCCAAATTACATGAATACGCTTGGAACCTTGAAGACCAAAATCAAACTGCGCACAAAACAGTGGTATGTATTCCCAGGAGGACACAACATCCAAGTTTACCGAAAGTACAGCCTTCGAATAACAAATCTGCAAACACAAACAGATGTTCCTTGCAAAATAGGAGACTTTGGCTTCTTTTTGGGGCACTTGCTAAAACATTATAAATAATGTAAAAAATAACTTAAAATGATTAATTAATCTTAATTTCACCTTTCCTAAAATTAAATGCCTCCAGTCTAAGGGCCTGGCTGCGTGGTCTGGAAGGAATTTAGTTAGCATTTATAAACTGTCAGTGTAAATATCTTTACAAGAGACACATACGACTATTTTAATTCAAGAAGCCAATTCAGCGTTTATAAAAGGTAACTAAATCCGTCAGCATGCCTGTCCATTTTCTCTTTGCATTAATAAGACTGTGCTTCCTAATTTAATTCTGAAGTATACAATTCAAGTGTGTTTCAATTAATAATAATTATGCATATATTAATACATAAGTTTATAGCAACAAAGTTAAAATAGGGAAAGTTTATTCTCAAAATTTTAAGAGCAATGAAAATTATAAAGTTTCATTAGACCTGATGGTTTCTTCCTTACTTTGGTGCCTCCCTAGGCCACACGGCCCAGATTAGAAGAGACGGGTCACTCCTGCATCCCCAGCCCACCCAGTGTTTGACGCACGGTAGGTGCTCACTGACTGTTTAACTGGTCTATGCTAACAACATCTGGGTTGCTGATGTGATCCCTGTAAAGGTCTCTAAACATCACCAGCGACAAACGTACCTGCCATTCTTTGGAAGCACTCCAAGCTTATTTCAACCAGGGCTGCTTCCTCCTGGGTCAAACCACTCAACCCACTAGAGGGCTAGCAGGGCTTTTAGAACCAACCTGTTCAGTTCCCAGGGAACAGACAGGCTCAGAGAGGCAAGGGCAGCCCTGAGACCCCTACCAAGGTCTTCCCACTGCAAACCGGTGCTCATCTCTGTGCAGCTGGGGCCGCAGAGGGTGATCACATCACGAAAGAGCAGCATCTTTGAGGTAAATCCCAGTCTCTCCTCCCCGTCCACCACGGCCGGCCAGCCGTCGCACTCGCCGGGCAGGGTAGTCCGGGCAAACACAACCAGCAGGGAGACCGGCCTTGCTTGATTGGTGCTAAGGTCGGTGAGTGCAGAGGCTCTTCTCCTTGGCAGCTGAGAGCTAGGACAGGGGGCAAATGAAAAAGGGAATTCGAGGGAAGAGAAGTGAAAATTAAAAAGCGGAATCAAATGCAGGTCGTGGAGATTTGTCGGAGCCACCTGTGCGGTGTTGGAGCTCCTGTTGGATTATTAGCCCCGTGAAGACAAGAGCATTCTGGAAGCAGTGGACACACAGCATTTCTGGATGATGCTAAAGTACTCCATGCACTTCCGTCACAGGAAGAATAAAAGACAAGGCGAGCTTCCTCAGAGAGCAAATGAGGGGAAGATTATCTGTCTCCAGGAGGCCACATTATCCGTGTTTATCTCTGTGTTGACAAAGAAGTTGAATCAAAAGCAAATTTTTCTTGAAGCAACAAGCTGATGGCCCAGAGCCCTGGTTTCTTAATTAATTAATCAGATCGGCCCCAAGATATGTCTGTTTCAAATATGTGGGTTCTGCTTTAGGAGAGGGAGATTTCCAACGGAAACGTTTCATCGGAGGCTAAATGAGATTCGCTCAGGGCTGGGCTGCCAACGCACATGCCAAATGAGTGCCCGCACGCGGGCAGAAGCTTTCTGAATTTGAACCAGATTCCTGTTGGGCCGTCCTAGACCCAGACACCTTTTCTTACCCAGAAAACCGCCTTAGCCTGGATTGCTGAAGTAATTCAAGCCAGGCCTCTGCTCTGTCAATGAAATTAAAAAGTTAGGCAGAGCTAATTAAGAGTGTAAAAGTATCACGTAAATTACCTTTCAAGTGGTCTCAATTACCTTAGCAGCAGCAATTGACAATCACTCAGTCTATGAGGTATGAATCAACTTCATCTAATTCATTACAGTGGGACCCCCAGAGCCCTGGCCGCACCGCACTTTGCTAGCCTAGTTTAAGTGCCTGGGCCATCTGTACCTGAAAGTAAAGGAACTGATTTTCCTTCGAAATTCCCTTCCTCGTAGTCTGACTTTGTATATTTTTACTACACTTGATAGCATTTCTGTCTTCAAGGGAACAAACGCCTGCCTTGGGTGTGGTAGCAGGGCCTCTGACTTCCTTTCCGTGCTCTCCCGGGTGGCTCCGCCTCCCCTGGGCCTGCGTTCACCGCTCTGTAAGAAGAGGAGAGGCCTCATCTCCCAGGGTCGTGGTTCCCACATCAGACCAGCCACCTTGCTGGGAGACCCTCAAACATCAGAAGTCTCTAATGTCAAAATCTCAAAATGGCAGAAATCTCCTGGGCAAATCAGTTTCTCCAGAGAAAAAGAACATTCGTTTTTCCCGTCTGGGGTTCTGAGCCTGACTGCCAGGGTTTGGGGAGCCTGAGGGAGGAAGAAGAAGCGGGGGTAGGGGTGTCAGGGGGCGGGGGTCCACTACCGCTGGTCCAGGTGTCAGAAACTCTCGGGGTCAGTTTCTCCTGAGCACTGTCTCACCCATCACACCCCTCCTTCCTCCCACCTGCCTCCTTCAAAGTCCAGAGAAAGGGGGTTAACTGGCTGCGAGGGGCTAGGGAGGAGAGGTGGGGATCCAATTATTCCTTGTGAGACTTTCAGTGAATTCTCCCTTGTTCAGTTCCAGCCCAAACATGGCCTTCTTCACTCTATAAGGCTGCCCCGTGTTCCTCAGCAAAATCGGCTACATTTTGGCATCTCCTCAACCCCCACCAGACCATCTAAGTGTCAGCTCTAATCAGTTTGCTCAGCCGATTAGGGTCCAATTTGTCACATCTCCAACGCTGTCCTCCCCTTGGAGGTGTGTGCCTTCTTCTTTCCTTTGCTGTTGTCTGGGTGGGAGAGGCGGGAGGGCAGACAGACTTGTGGTTCCGTCTTGCTTTGCTAAGCAGACAGCCCCAGCGTGGGACCCGCCGTGTATTTGATCCTCCCCCCTCTCCCCTGCTTTCCTTCCTGGACATCTGCCAAGACCCAGGCTTCCTTCAACATCCGCTGTCTCCCCCGCAGCTTCCACTCTCACCAGGAGCCCTCCTTGCACGTCAGTCCTTTCGTCAGAGAGTGCGTGGGGCTCCGGCCCGAAAGCCCTTCCGCATTAGGGCTCACTTCAGCCAGGGATGAGGGCGTCCACCTTCCCCCGCTGTGCTAACACGGTTCTTCAGTCCAAATAACATCACGGCCACCGGGCCACGCTTTTCTTCTCTCTCCTTCCCTCCTCCCTCCCTCCCTTGCCTTCTTTTGAATGTGGAATGTTTTGTGTACATAGAGTGTGAAAAATAATCTTAAAAACACTTACATCCTTACCACCTGGGTTGAACAAATATCATTTGGCCTTTCTCCTGACAATGTCTCTCTTCTACTTCTGATGAACAAATCACTCAGCTGCACCTGAAGCCCATTCCTCTCCTGCCCCATTCCTTCTCTCCCCCTTCCCGGAGAGAATCCCTGCCCTGAAGCTGACATGTGCCATTTTCATGTGCCTTGAATTTCTTGTAGCTTGTTCTTTTCACTATTTTTTTTTTTTAGGTTATGTGTGTATGTGTACAGAGGAGAGAGCAAGGGTTCATTTTTCAAAGCTGCTAGTTTACTATTCTTTCTGCGTGTGTTCAGTCTACTGCTGAGAGCTATTTTCCCCACTTTTGTTGTTACGAAAAGTGTTGCAGTGGACATCCTAGTATATTTCCTTATTTCCTCTTTTCTTGTCCCAGAGTGTCTCTAGGCTGGATCTCGCGAGTGGAACTCCTGTTTTGCTTTGTATCCACGTGTTCGCCCTTGGTGGCCACTGCCAAACTGCTCTCTACAGTGGTTTTACATCCCGTTAGTAAGGCTGCACTCGGCACATGTCTCTGTATCCCGGGAGACATCAGTTCTCAGACTTCCTTTTTTTTTTTGGCCAATCTGTCAGATGTAAAAGGGCATCTCATTGTTTCAATTTGCATGTTCCTGATTACTGTTCAGATTTACTTTCCTGTGAACTGTCTGTGCATGACCTTTGCCCATTTTTCTAGTGGGTTGTTTTCTTTTTCTTAGTGAGGTGAAAGAATTCATCATCTATTCTCAGTAATAACCCCTGGTCAGTTATGCTGGCTGCAAATATTCCCTCCTGGTTGTGTCTTGTCATTTAACTTTTTGATCATTTCTCTCTCACAGAAAACTCCAGGTTCTCAAAGACCATAAAGATGTTCTCCTATATTTTGTCCCTAAGTTTTAAAGCACTGGCTTTGCGTTTAGCTCTTTACTATACCTGGTATTTTAGTATGTGGCTTGAAGAAGAAATCCAACTTTATTTTTTGCCCTATGAATAAATCAACCTCCCAAGCAATATTTATTGATCTATTTTTGCTGATTGAAAAAGATTTTGAGGTGAGATTCACATTAACAACCATTTTAAAATGTGCAATCCAGTGGCATTTAGAAGTTCACAAAGTTGCACAACTGTAAGCAGACAGTGTAAGCAGACAGGGCAGGAGTTCCTGGGAGGAAAAGAACCAGATATAGCTTTTTGCCGTAAGGGAAGCCATTTTTGCCTAAAGCATTTGGGGATTTGGCCACAATGCTTGACCTTGAACAGGTCTCAGGAATAATGATCTTAAGGGAACAAAAGAACAAATGACTGTTATCAGGCTATCGAAGTAACAATAGCAAAGGTAACAAATCAGTTGTAAAGACTCCCAGTTCTGTTTGTTGAGCTCTTTCGCAGAATTTAAACCCCCCTCCAGCACTCAAACACCAGATCAACTAGAGCCTGTGGGATGATGATTTTGACCTTTTCTGACCCTCAGGACTGACTTCAGTCAACTAAAGCTTGGATTCTGTTGACCTTTGCCCCAGTTCCATGCTGAACTCTCCTCTGCCCAAGCCCCTTCACGAATATGCATGTGCCCTTAGTTAAAACTTACCCAATTTTGCTGTTCGGGAGATAATGCTTTGGAAGATATCGCCAATGTTCTTACTTGCTGCAAGTAATAAATCCTTCCTTCTGATTTTTGGCTTGGTTGTGTCCTTTGGCTTGACACCCAGCAAGAGGCAAACCCAGTTTTTGGATAACACAAGCACAACCTCTCTAGTTTCACAGCTTTTCTTATCACCGCAGAACAACACCTCACACCCCTGTAATCACCCCATTTCCCCCTCCCCTAGCAGCCACTGATCTGCCTTCTGTCTCTGTGGATGTGCCTGTTCTGGATATTTCACATAAAAGGAAAAATACAGAATGTATGTGACCTCCTGTGCCTGGCTTCATTCACTTACTGTAACGCTTTGAGGTTCATCCATCTCGCAGCGTGTATCAGTACTGCGTTCTTTTGCGGCTGCACATACTTCACTGTATGCGTACACCACAGTGTGTTTGTCCATTCAGCCCCTGATAGACACTTGGGTTGTTTCCAGCCTTGGCTGTGATGAGCAATGCTGCTGTACTTGACTTAAATTTAGTGCCGCCTTTGAGGATGACCGAATTAGAACACGTAAAACACCTAGAACAGTGCCTAGAACTTAAATAGTAAGAACCATATAGGTTTTATTTACTATTCTTATCAATATATTACATATTTCCACATATGCATAGGTCTGTTATTAGCCTATTTGGCTTCATTTATCTATCTCTTTCTCCAAAAATATTACATTCTTTTAATTACTATGGTTTTTTAGTAAGCTTTAAAATCTGAAAGAACAAAACATGGCTTCTACTTTATCTTATTCCTCAAATTGATTTGATAATCCTTAGCCTTTGGCTCTTCCATGTGGATGTTCTGGAACCGCATTTCAAGTTGCACAAAGAAATTAATGGAATCTTGATTATAACTGCAATGAATTTATATAGATGAGTTTGAATGTTACTCTTTAATGAGTCTTAACTATCCATAAACATTGTACAACTTTCCATTTAAGAAAACTTAAAACTTTCAGTAGAGTTTTATAATTTTTTCCATAAATGTCTTGCAAAGTTTTGATAAGCTTATTTTTATGCATTTTGGTTATTTAAAATGGTATTTAAAGTCTGCCAATTTCTTTGTTCCCACTGCTTCTTATATTTTATTCCTTCTTTCTGGGTTCAACTTCCTTTTTCCTGAAGGTCATCCTTTAGAAGTATTTACAGAAAAGATTCTGAAAGTAGAAAACTTTTTTCCACCTGAAAATGGGGTTATTTAGCCTTCACTCTTGAACAATACTTTAGCTGATTGACTAGGCAGACAGTTGGTTTTCTCTCAACAACTTGCAGATATGCCGTTGACCCCGGGGTACTATTGTTGGGAGTTCTGATAACTGTTGATCCTTTGTCAGTAATCTGTTTTCTTCTGGTTGTTTCCCAGTGTTTCTCTCTGTATTTGCACTACTAGAGTCTCCATCCAATGTGTGTAGGTTTGGATTCACTTTTATTTGTCCTGCTCTGGGCTCACTTTGTTTCCTGCATTCATCAAATCAAATCTTTCTTAAATTCTGAAAACATCAACCATTTCTCTATTCTCTCCTTCTAGGACTTAGATTAGAAATATTGGATATTCTCAGCCTGTCCTCTGTGTTGCTTAACTTCCGTTTTACATTTTCCGTCTCTTTTTCTCCGCCGCGTTCTAAGAATTGTACTGAGTCAGTTCTGTTTTCCAGTTCACCAATTCTTACTTTAGCTTTGTTTAATTTACTGTTGTGGCTGTCCATTGACTTTTTATTTCAATGATACTTTTCATTTCTAGAAGATCTATTTGGTGCTCACTCTAATTCGCCTTTTCTCTTTTTTTTTTTTTTTATAGTATCTTGTTTTTTAATCCTTTTTAAGCATATCCACTGAATTTTTGGTTTTTTTTTTTTTTTTTCCTAATTTCTTAGTAATTTAATCCTACTGGTTTGGTGATTTGGTAAATTAACCCATGCAAATCAATCCACATGGGTAGTATTTGCAATCCTTTATCCAAAGCAAGGACTCCAGCAAAGTTTCAGATGACAGGGCTGACCAGCAGGGTACTCTTCTGAATGGGTGACTGTCTTAGTCCATCTGGGCTGCTAAAACAAAAATACCATAAACTTATACGCAACAAACTATTTCTCACAGTTTTGGAGTCTGGGAAATCCAAGGCCATGGGGTCAGTAGATCTGCTGTCTGGTGAACGCCCACTTCTTAACAGACAAGATAGCGTCCCTCACTGTGTCCTCACCTGGTGGAAGAGGGCAAGGGATCTCTTGGAGTCTCTTACATAAGGTCACTAGTCTCATTCATGAAGACCCCACCCTCATAATTACCTTCCAAAGGCCCTAACCCCTACTACCATCCCCTTGGGGATTACAATTTTAACATCTGAATTTTGGGGATGGAACATAAACGTTCAGTCAAGTGCAGCGGTACCCTATGGAGAGCCTAGGCTGGCCTGGTGTGAGCAGTGACTGCATCACGCAGCCTGGATCCCCAGACAATAAAAGGCACTGCTAAGGGGGTGCCTCTGAGAAGTAAACTCAGGACTCCATTTTCACAGCACAGCCTGGCTCCACACATGGGGCCACCCCTCTTCGCAGGCCATCCGGGGGCTCCACGGGCTAGAAACACCACCTCACCCTTCCTCTTCTTCTTCTATTAAAGGCTTTGTGGTTTAAAACCAAACCAAATCAAAACTTCATTAGTCATTAAAAATACATACTTAATGTCTATGGGGATATTGTGAGAAACAAGGAGTAAGAATTCCTTCAAGTAACACATCTCACACGTCACACTAGTGATAAAATCCACCACGTGGTCAGTATCTGTAAAATTCATACAGGTCACAAAAAGGCAGATCTGGTCCAGAGGTCTTACTTTCCAATGAAGAAAGGCTGAGAGAGGTAAAGGGATTTTTTTTTTCCACAGGGTCTTTTGATTTTTACAGTACCACACAAATTCACTCTTACTTTTTGTAAAAGTGATAAAAGGGCTAACTCAAAAATATTCTTGGGTAAATAAAAGTGATAAGATCAATATATTAGAATCATGAGGAACAGTAGCACAATAATGGGGATATTTTATATTTTATAAAAGTAATTAATAGGTTGGGATACTTACCACTATTAGAAAGGCAGTAGAAAATATGGGATTGCCCAAGTGGCCCTCTCCCTAAGTTGTCTCTGGCCACATTCATCCAGATCAGGTACCACATCTGGAAGAGGCATGGATGAACGGTTGCACTTAAGGGAAGGGCCACCAAGATTATAGGATGACCTGAACTTATGTCTAATCAGGGATGGTTTAGGCAGAAAAAGATGAGAACATAAAGCCTTACATGCTTTATTGGATAAATGGCAGGACCTGAGGCCAGCCTTCAATTCTACTGCTCGGTGCTTCCATATACGGGCTCTCACTGACATAAAGTCATTATTTTAAAAGAATCATTTATTAAAGGTTGGATGGCTTTATTCAAGGTCAAGAAGATGGTATATGTAATTTCTTCTAGACTCCATGATTCCACCACAAAAGGCTTACACTATCCGTGACAGAAGGGACTTCCAAATTCTCTTAACATGCAAACCGAGTTACTGGGTAGAGTCGGTATTCAGTATTTAAATTAAAGCCACTGGATTTATAGCTAGAACGAGGGCTTTCATTTACACAGTTGAAGGGTTTCACCTATTTATGCGTGACTAGAGGGCGTTAAATGGTTTGCAAGTCTTCAACTGGAAAAGCAAAAGTTCCCAGTTGAACAGGCATTCTCTTGTGGAAAACAAAACCTGTGCTTCTCCTCCCTGAACTGTGAACACATGCGTGCTGCTGCGGGGGGTGCGTCTCACAAGGACAACAGCCAGGAAAGGAAAGAGCGGTCATAACTGGGCTTTATCCATATATAAAGTCATTCTTATTCTGACGGCCCAAAGGATTGGGACTGAGTTCAATAGATTTATGCTTAATATAAGGATCTTCCAACCATAGTCTATTACAATTCTACGAATTTAAGTACAACTAAAACAAAGGAGCCCAAGTGAATTATTTTCTCCAAAAAATAAGTGACAACTCTAACTGAAAATTAATCCATTTTACATAAAAGTAAGCATTATTGGTGCTTCCAAAAGAGCTGCTTTATAATTCAACATTCATTGACTGAGTCATTAATTTTAAATAGAATGGGCAATATATTCTTATGCACCAGTCTAAGTCATGGATAATCAGTCTTTATGGCCCTTACAAAACAATGTTTTCAATAGTACCCATTCACCATCTGGATTGCGGTAAGAGTCAGGCAAGATTCCCACCCTGTTCATTTGGGGTCAGCTCCAAAGGAGCATTTTCTAGGTCGCTAAACTTTAACCGCAGGAGACTTTTACATGGGCAAGTAGTTGTTTCCTGCAAAGTATTTACGGTCAATAATTCCAGATATATTAAAATGTCACACTGATATTACAACTATCCCAGAATCTCTCAGGTATGTGACTTCCTTATTTGGGCTTTAAGAGGGAAAACAAAACAAACAAACAAAAACTACTACTTCCATTACGTGGCTACTGATCAACAAATGTCAGGCAGAGTCCAGAAAGTCTTTAAGGAAAAAGTTAACTCTGTTAATCCTCTAATTCATGCCCCCTCCTCCCTTTTTCCCCCAACTACTTTGGAAAGTGTGAATCACCCTGAATTGAATGAAGTAAGGAAGATTTGATGAGAAATGTCATAGTAGGTTAAGAATCTGACAGCACTCCACAGGAAAGGGAGGGGGCCCTGCTCAAGTGTGGCGTCTCAGTTTAAGCCACCAATGAGTCCTTGCCTAGCTCATTTGCAGCAGCTCCCTCTGCTGAAGCCTAAATGTTACAGCTTCCACTCAAATTGTGGTCTTTGAACACTGCTCATTTGTTACATTATTAGTCTATAATATGACCTGCTGTGCTGAAGAAATATTTCTTCTGGTGAGCCCTAGCTAGCTGTGATACAGTATGTACCTTGGGCATTTTGTTTTTCATAGTTCTCACATCAGTAGAACTTTCTAATGACTTGATTATGGTAGACCATCACGATCGTGTATTTGATTCTTTGTTCTGGTTGTGCATTAGAAATAGAGAAAAGTTTTATGTCCTACCCCAAAATTTTATTTCTTGATTTCTACACCTCAGAAGCTATGGTTGCTAGCAAACTGACAATAACATTAGATCATATGTAAGAATTCTCTAGAGAAAAAAAATTCAGACCAACGGCCTGAGACACTTAGATGTCAAGTGTTCCTATGGGAAGTGATTGTGCCACTGTCAGACCTAAAACATAGAGGAGGAGAAAATACATAGATCACTTGAGGATAAGGGTATAAGGTTCTAAAAGAAATCCAAGAAGCCAACGCTGGCCGTGTACATTCAAAATTGATATAACTATTGTTGCTTCTAGGAAGAAAGAAGAAGAGGATGTAGAGACAAGAAAGAGAAGCTCGTAAGTGTCGGATTCTAATTGCTGCTCCCACCTCACCACAGGATCTTGGGCAAATCATTTAGTGTCTTGTTTTGTCCCATCTGTGAGATTAATTATACAGTGTAATATAGAGGTTGATGAACTTGTTCTGTAAAGGTTCAGAGAGCAAACACTTTAAGCTTTGCTGGCCATCCTGCCTCTGTCAGCACTGCCCATCTCTGCCACTGCAGGGTGAGAACGGCGCCGATGCAGCGAGTGGGTGTAGCTGTGTTCCCATAAAACTATTTGTAAGAACAAATTATCTGGTGCATAGGCTGCAGTGTGCCCATCGTGGCACAGTATCTACTTACAGAGAATTTAAAAATATTTAGAGAGGTGCCATTAAAAAGAAAAGATAAAAAAGACAATCTATAGAAAAGGAAGGCTTAAAAGAAGGTGCCAAAGGAGCAGAGCAGTTTGTCTGGCAGAAAAGCTCGTATAAGGTAAATGTGCTCTACAACACACACAATGTAACTCAGAAACCAAGATGTGAAATCTATTTTGATGAAAATTATTTACCATGGAATTTAAACCACCACTAGGAAACTTCAAGCATTATAGCCAATCTCTGGAAAAGTCACTTGGTCATTCTTCAAGTTAAAAATAATACTAAACAAGTAAATCCTCTTTGGAAAGTGTTCACTATTGTCTGAGCGGATACTATCAACCTAGAAGATCACGCTGGCTTATTTCATTACCATTCTAATTATTTTCACACTGGAGGTCAATTCTAAAAACTCCACCCACCAGATATTTACTCAATCAATATACAAGGGGCAGAAATCAGTTTTTCTCTGGAGTTGTCATAAATCTCTATGATGCACCATCATACAGCAACATTTCAGTCTCCGATGTGTTGACATTAATTACTTTGAAAACATTATCAAAACAATTTGTCAGCATAACTGAAGTGAAACAGTGGCACAGTCTGAAGAGGGAACGAAATTCTGTTGTTCTTCATGGCTTCTCTGACAGTTTATGATGTTTCTAAAATTCGGAGGCAACTTAATAAATTGATAATTTTGAGGATAGACAGATCTACAATTTCTTATCTGAAACCCTGGGTCCAGGCATACAGAATTTTTCAAATTTTAGAAAGGCAATACGGTTCATATACCACATGGCTGGTACACCTCCAGTAAAGTCTGGAGCAGCATCTTATGATCAAAGATATTAATTCTGCTACAGCCAAACTCGTTTATACAAATAGAATAAAAACCACAAAAAGCCTCATGTCAGTTCAGTTCAGATTTTGCTGTCAAATGTCTTTGCTTCAAACCTATAAAAAACCTTTTGGTTTTCTGAGCATTTTGAATTTTTGAATTTTAGGAAGGGACTAAGGCCTGCAATATGTAAAAACAAAACAAAAAGTTCTTCTGAAGGCTTTTTCAGTTCAAAGAGACCCTTGATGTTGAGTATTTGAACAATACAGTCTTGTAACTGAAACATAAATTCACAAACAATAAGCCTAAATTCTACCATAGGCACAATCACTAAGAGAAATGCACCCCCTCTGTTGCAGGGAGTCTCAATTTCTTTTCAAAGTCAACACACACACAGCACAGAACCCACTTTCATCAGGATTAGCCATCCTTCTCCCCGTGATTCTCAGTCAAGAGGCCTTGTCCCTCAAGAGTAGATCATTTTGATAAAGGTAATCTCCTACCCCTTAAATATCTTCGGTAAAAAGATGATTCTCCCAGCGCAGGCAGTAACCGGAACTCTGTAATTTAACTGGCATTGATATTTCAGAGCTCTTCAAGAGTCTGACTACTTTAAAGCCAGAGCATTAATTTTTTAGTCCAAGCTGTACCTTAGAAATACACGTGGAGCCCTGTTAAAAACACAGATATCCAGGCAGCACCAGATCAATGCACTTAGAGGCCCAGAGCACTGAAAAGGAGACCGTGTCCTCCGTTATACATAACTCAAAATAAAAACAATACCAAACCGTGAAATACACGGAAGGAAGTCCACCCTGGATCAGATTTTCCTTAAGGATCTTTGGTGTGCTCTTCCTTCAATCTTTCGATCGTTTTTTATTTCGCTATATTCCTCACCGTGAGCCCGTTCTTCCTATTGGATAACCCAGTACTGGGGGAGCCTTCAGACTTGTGGTCTGAGCTTCCAGGGGGAGCACGCAGGGGTGGGAGACAGAACTGGGCAGACAGAGACAGAGTCAGATTGGGAGAAAGCCTCCTAGGCTGCGGTGCAGTTTGAGAAAGGTTCTGCAAAGCTACTGAAGAGTCTCGGAGCCAGTCAGCTGTCAGAGGAGCTCCCTGTCTCCCAGGAGTGGGCCTGCCCCGGTATCCCCGCCATAGGTTGGTGACTGATAGAAAGCATGGGAGGCACGGCCTCAGTGCAAATGCAGTGGTAATTTCACAGTGTGGCAGCTGGGCCCAGGGTCACATCTGTTCTCTGTGTCCTCCCAGTGCCGCAGATCTATGCCACAGACCCCCAGTGTGGTAAAGGGGCCCCACGTGCCCAGGAAAGCCGTCTCCTGCCTATTACCTTTCAGAGCTCTCCATAGCTATTAATCTAACATCTCACTGTTAAAGGATGGAAGAAGAGAAGCGAAAGACATAAAACGTAAAAGCATCTGAAAAAAAAAAAAGTCAAAGCAAATGTTATTGAATATTTAACACAAACCCACAAAGTTTTCACACCTGTAAACAATACACCAAATGTTTTATTTCTCTCAGTAGCTCATATGCAAGCAATTGACTCTCAAATCATTTTTAAAAAACACAGAAGACATTATTATACTTTACTAATGAATTCCTTCTGTCCCAGGGGATTAAATCAAACAAAAATAGCACAAATATCTGGAAGTTTATTTCTAAGCCAACTGAGATAATGAATTTATAGGTTTCTATGAATTAATTTATTTAGTTCAATGTTTTGTACATGCCGTCAGTATAATTTCTTAAATACTTAGGACCTTGTCAATAGCTGTGATTCATATGAAAAATATAATCAGATGCCTCAAATTCCTGATTAGATCAGTTTTAAAGCCATAAAATATTACTACACTTGAATAAACTGCAATTAACCACCGACACAGAAGTTCTGCTTAAATTACAAGTTTTGTGTATGATACTTTTCTTCAGAGAAAAACAAAGTGATGTTGAAAAGGTAAAGACCACCGTACGGTATCAAATATTTGCGGCATTAGCTACTTCACTCTCTTTTTTGGAGTCAACAGTAAATAATAACTAGAAAAATATTTTTAAGTTTTAAGGCCAGTCTTAAAAAAAGCATGAATAAGGATAGTAGAAACATAACCACACATTAACAAAAACAGAGCAAACCAAGTGCGTCTACAATTTCATTTCATCATTAATTTGGTGATTTGAGGTAAATACCATGTTAAAAACCATGAGCAAATTTACAGATTCAGCCAAAGAAATTAAGTATTTTTGAGCACTTTTCCCCAAAACTTTAATAGGCAGTATATCTCTGACCAGAATAAATGAGACGCAGAAAAGGTCAAAAGTAAGTGTCCTGAACTGATTCTCAGAGGCCTGCCCTCAGAGGACACAGCTACCAGTTACGTTCCACAGTGTTGGTAGATGCCTTATTTTATTTATATATAAAGCAGCTAGAGATTTTTTTCATTCTTCCTGCTAAGTATTTAAAATACATTCGTAGCTATACACTAAAATTAAGTCTTAGCTTACGATGCCCTTAAATATCTTTCAACTTATAAAAAACAACTTCTGGAAATAAAAAAATATCGAACCTTACATATTTCTGAGTCTTGAAAAACTTAAAGTGCAACATTTTCATGCATCAGCGCATTATAATTGTGCCATGTAAGTTCACCTTGAAAGAGCAAGTAAACAAGTTTCAAAACTCCGAGAGGACACAGTGTAGATATTTTCAGGCTTGATTTTCCACGTCTTGAAGGAGGAAAAATAAGCACCTAAGCAAAACATGTTTTTATCAGGAGAAAACAATGTTTTCATGAAAAGAAAACAGGAAACATGTCATTTCTCCCTTCAGTGGTTTCTCTTAGGTCAATTACCTGGTTTACCAAAAATGTTGTATCGTTTCAATTATCGAACAAGTTACCCTTAAACAAAATAGCCAACATTTGCCCAAAGACTTGTCTGAAACCTCTCAGGGAACACTAGTCTTCTAAGCTCCTTTCTTATTCTTCAGTAAGGATTGTAATTAAAAAGAAGCCTACTGCCTTTGTTTTGCAATTTTGACATTAATCGAAGTTTCACTGAGTTTAAACTGGTACTTCTTTAAGAGTCTGACCTATCCGGGTGGCAGGATCAAAGGGGACTGCTCACATACACACAGCTACAAAATCAGAGTCAAAACTAAAGGGGAATAAGGAAAATCCAACAGTAACTACTCTGGAAAAGAACTCTAAAACTAAAGGATTCCTTGAAAAATTCTCTTTAGCTGAAGATAGCAAGATAAAGAGGAGTGGTTTACAGACAAGACCGTGATGGGTTTTGCGCCCAGCAGCAGCCCCCTGGGACCTGTGATTAAGATGGTATCTGGGGCCTGAGAGGTTTCAGTGATGACCGCTTCATCAGTTTTTGCTGCTGTCTCATTGACTGCGCATCCTCAATGGCATGACACGCTCTCTGGAAAACAAAACGTTTGCCATGAACGGTAACGACAAGGACAGGCTCATGTGCAGGAATAGAAAGGTACAAAGTCAAGAACGTGAGCTCTGCACACAGGTCCAAAGAATACACAGTCAATACATGTCATGCTAAGACCCTTCTGCCTGATTTAAGCCCACGGCCTATTAGTTTAAGCTTATATATCCATCCAAAGTTCTAAGTGGAAGGTCTTTTGGAAAAATAATGGGTATTATTAATTATGTCAGATTTTTTTTTTCATCTTTCAGCCAAACAACTGAGGGGACGTTCTTTAAAATAAATTGTTTACCTCTGCCGTGATGGTATCCTGCAGGTAAATTTTCTGAACATAGCCTTGATTGGCACTGTCCTTTTTGTGGAACAGACCCTGTTTCTGTTTCAAAAGAAACAGTGAGAGAAAAAAAAATTATTACTGGGAAGAAAAAAAAAATTATAACCTTTAATTGAATGCTTAAATGTCAACTCTATTTTATAACCAGCAGACTAACTAAATACACATATTCAGGTAAGATAAGAAATAAATCATTCTGGTACAAGGATAGTGGTTCCATGTGCAAGCTGTTAGAATTTATGAAATTGGATGAGTATGTATCTATCTGCATAAAATAATGGCTCTCTGCAGGGGATGATAAACAGCCTACAGGAATACCACTTGATAACTCACCACATCTGACAAATCAGAAAACCCTTCCTTCATTTCCTTGGCTGATAGACACAATTCTTACATAATGTAAAATACATGGAGTCAGTTCTCACCACTGATGTGAAAGAAAAGTGATAACTGAGGAATCTGTAACACATATTGCACAGTGACACAGTCTTTCATAGTCTGAAAACTGTGTTTCCCACACCAAGGCACTCTTTAAATTTTGACGCTCTACAAGGAGGCAAGGCTGAAGTGCAAGATGGTATAGTTTCATCATAGTTTCTTTTATTTGTAAACTTATATAAAAATAAAAGTAAATGTAAGTTAAAGGACAATAGTAGTTACATCTCTAACTATTAATTTTCATTTTTAAATTTATTTTTATGGACGTTTACAATGTGTCAGTTTCTGGTGTACAGCACAATGCTTCAGTCATATAGGAACATACATATATTCATTTTCATACTCTTTTAAACCATAATTACTGCAAGATACTGAATATAGTTCCCTGTGCTACACAGTACGAACTTGTTGTTTTTTATGATAAATGTTTTTCAGACAGTTTTCAATATTAGAGATAATGTCATTATTGTTTAGGAAGAAATGTATTATGGAAATTATCATCTTTGGAATAATTACATTTTTTAAAGGGGTGAAATTTAATTTATATTATATATAATAAAAACTACACATTTCAAGGAAAAATGAGTCTGAGAACCAAGCAAAAGATGGGATATCATTTTTGCTAATTACTTTTTATGTAATTAAAAAGTTCTTCCTTAGAAAATGATGGAGAGGAAACACATGAAAACATATTATATATTATAGAATGTAAAAGAATTCTGTAAATGCCAAGTATTATTAAACATGAATGTTTCAGACATAATATTTATAATAGCCTCTTTAAAAGTCTAAAAAAGGGAATCTTTTTAGAAGTATCTAAGATTATAGCAAAGTAGTATCCATATGAAAATTTAGAAACCCTTCTATTTACTAATGCTTTGTTCTACCAAAAAGGAAGCATCAGTGGACAGAGTTGATATTTCACTCAACACAAACACTGTCAGAAAATAAAGTACACAAACAAATATCTTTCCTTACATTTCAGCATATAATAATAATAATCCTTCAAACATTTTGTAGAGTTAAGTGTACAACAGAGTCATAAAGTATTCGTTTCCATTCATTTAACAAACTCTTGGCTCTAAAGGTGTGAGTCACGTTTTCTTACCTCAACTGAAATTTTGAGCAGATTTCCATCGACACTAGGAGAACGCACAAAATCCTCAAACGGGTATTGCCAGTCTACGGACGTGTGGCCTAGGATTTCAACTTCCTTTATGCACAACACTCGCCTATTTTACAAGACAAAAGCATGCAGGTAGTGACAGGGAGTTAATTATTCTAATTGTTTCTCTCTGCTGGACGACATAGGTATTGCTCGGTAAGCAACGTAACCTAGCACTAACAAAGAGTATGCTTCATATAAATTAAAAAAAAAGCCTGGATAAGTCAAATAAAGAGCAAACATGGCACCTACCAACTCACAAGGAGACTGCCAAAGACTCCCCTTCTGCCAGTCTTGCAAAATTCAGAGAAGTGTCATGTTTTCTTTTTAAACTGACCAGAAAACTGAAATCATTTTCTTTGAAACACATAAGGAACAGGCTGTACTCTCACCTGGGAAGCAGTAAAGGCAGTAACCCCTGAAAATGTTTTACTTGGAAAATTATTAATTGCTCTTTACTGTCAATCACGTACACCTTCTAATCAAGAAAGAGTGTGCAGGAAATGTCACAGACCTCAAATGTCACGTCAGACCCACTAACAAATATCAGGTCTGAACACTGTAACACTGTATCACAGAGTATCCCATTTTACTCAATAGCAATTAAAAAAAAATCACAGAACCCTTAAAGGGCATCCACATTGATTTTCCAGTGTGGGATCCAGATTAGTTACTGATGTAACTAGACTTCATTCCAAAGTTTCTATTACAGAAAACAAAACTAGGAAAGGAGAATTTTTCATAAGCAACAAAGAAAACAGGGTCTCTGCTTGAGAGGTGCTCACAGGCTGGAAGGGGGACAAACTTGTAGATAAATGCTGCTGCAGTCAGGTAAGCACCATGGCAGTGGGTGCAGGAAACTCTTTTGCAGCCCAGGAGAGAGGGGCTGACTGTGCTGCTGAAGTAGGTGGCGTTAAGAATTGATTCTTGAAAGAACAAGGTCTCTAGGTGGGAAAGGGAAGTAACACTCCAGACAAAGGGAACAGTGCATTAATGTATATAGGGTTATAAAAGGGGGAAGATTTATTTCAGGAATGTGGAAGTCTGTGGCTGGAGTACCAGATATATACAGAGGTGAGAAAATTAGCTTAGTATCAGATCTTTAAAGGCTTGCTTTTTTTTTTTTTTTTTTTTTTTTTTTTTTTTTTTTGCAGGGGGATGGGGAGCTTTTAAGAAATTTTGACATTAACCTAATAATCTACAGACAATGGGAGATGACAGGATAAAGTGAGCTGTGGCCAATGGAGGAGCGATGGGCGTAGACAATTCAAGGTAGGACTGATTGTAACAGTCCAATCAGGAAACAGTGAGAGCCTCAATTAAGGCAGCGGCTGTGAAAAGAAGAGCTAGATTCTAGATGTTTGGAAGGTAGAGTTGAATGAACTTGGGACCAGTGGGGAGTGGGGGCTGATACAGACGTCTGGCACTCTATTTATCTGCACCCTGCTGCTGAAACTTTGGGCATGTTTGGGGCTGTGCTGTGCCCTGTAGGAAGTTCAGCGTCCCCATCCCCAGACTACGCGCTTGCACCCTTACACCTTCCAAACAGCTTCCAGGAAGTGGACTCCACTCCCCCTGCCTCCTGCCTAGCAGAGAATCAGATGGCAGAGCTGCGAGTTGAAGGTAACTATTACAAATCACTTGTCAAAGGCAATTCACCATTCAGACTGTCTTAAAACTATTCTTTTTTTTTTTTCCAAATTGAAGAAGTACAGTCAGTTACAACGTGTCAGCTTCTGGTGCGCAGCACAATGTCCCAGCCATGCTCATACACGCATATATTCGTTTTCATATTCTTTTTCATTAAAGGTAAAACTCTACTCTTGATTGTTCCAACAGCATTATTGTTCTCCTGCCACCTTACATCTCCTTCATTTTCTTCCTCCTGCACCGTTGGCCAGAGCTCAAATCTTGGTCTTCTGTTCAACATATTCTCTCAGGGTGGTGTCTAAGGTCTCAGCTCCAGGTCTTTATCCAAACCCCAGTTATCTACACCTATACCTGTCTGTATCTGTATGTCTCCCTGACTACAGAGGCATCTCTACTTTGATATCTCAAAGCTATGACAAACTAAGTTCAAAACAAAAACAAAACAAATCATCTTTCCCCTGAAATACTCAGGTTAAAAACCAGTAAGTCATCTTGTAGTCCCTTCTCTTCCATATTAAATCACCCACCAGCCGCTGGTCTCTACCCCCTTATATCTGCCCTCATTTTTCGTTTAGGCCCTCACCACTGCTATCAGGGTAACCGCCTGTCTCCGTAGTAGACAAATTCTAAGATGGTCCCCAAGATCACCCGCCCTCTGGTATATAGCCCCATATAATCCCCAGGACTACGAATATGATAGACTTCACATCCAAGATTAGGTTTTGTTATAAGCCACACGTGACTTTTAGAAGAAAGTTTATCTGGGTGGGCCTGACCTAATCTTGTTGGTCAGAGACCCTACGCCAGAGTTCAGAGTGCAGCTGCTCGTCTGAAGATGGAGAGAGCCACATGACCAGGAACGTGAGTGGCTCTAGGAACAGAGGGCAGCCGCCCAGCTGACAGATCAAGGAAACGGGTCTCGGTCCTACAACTGCAACGAACTGAATTCTGCCGACAACATGAAATGAGCTTGGGAGGGGATTCTTCCCAAGATCTTCCAGAAGGAAGCTGACTCCTTGATTTCAGCCTTGTGAGACCCTGAACAGAGGACCCAGCCACGCTGTTACCTGACTCCGGACCCACACAGATAATAAGTCTGTTGCTTTAAGCTGCTAATTTTATGGTAATTTGTTGTGCAGCAAGAGAAAACTAATATGGTCTCTGACTGGCTCCCCTGCCTCCATTCTGAGCCTCCTCCAATCAAACTGCCTCCAGAGATCTTTCTGAACTACAAACCTCATCATATTACTTCTTGTTTGCAAACCTGGGAAAGGAAAAAGAGAGATGTATGTGTGTATGGTGTGCATATACCCTCGAGTGAAAAGCTGCAATACTGAAAAGCAAAATAACAGTCCATACTTCAAAAAAAAAATTAGTGATCTTCCATCACATTAATGATAAAACTTAAACTCTTTAGACAGCATGAGGAGACACCTATGACTCGTGACCCATCTCCCAACACGTCCTCACTAACATTCTACTATCCAACCATTCCAAACTACTCTTACTCTTCAAAGTGCCACCGTTTTATGCCTCACCGTGCCTTTTATTTACCAAGGACATTTCTATTCACTGTAAGACTCAGCTCAAGAACCTCCTCAGCTAGAAAGCCTCCTTAGCTAACACTTTCCCCTGACCTTGGTTGCCACCTCACTAGACTGAGTTTTTCCCCTGTCTTCAGAGTCTGTACATCATTGTAACATTGTCACACTGTGATGTCATTGATAATTGGCAGGTCTCCCCATTACATGGGGAGGGGACAGAAGACGTAACTTTCAGCTCTGTGGCCCTGTACCTGTCATATATCTGACGGTGCAGTGGACTGAATGTTTACATCCCCCTCATATTCGTATATTGAATCCTGACCCCAAAGTGATGGTAATGGAGGTGGGGCTTTTGGGAAGTGATTACGCAGAGCCCTCATGAATGGGATTAGTGGCCTTATAAAAGAAGCCAGAGAACGTTCCCTTGCCCCTCTGCCATGTGAGTACGCAGCTAGAAGACAGCCATTCATGAACCAGGAAATGTGCCCTCACCAGACACACAATCTGCCAGCACCTTGATCCTGGACTCCAGAACTGTGAGAAATTAATATCTGTTGTGTAAGCCACCTGTCTATGGTACCCTGTTAGAGCAGCCCAAACAGACTAAGACAGATGGTTTAAAAAAAAAAAAAACAAAAACGCCTGCTCAGGGAACAATTTCCTGATGAAGATTACTACAGTAAAATATCATGTAGGAGGGAGGACTAACTAGTGGAGCCACAGCTTAACAAATTCAGTTCATGAGAGTTTGCATTTCGCTTCTAAAAAATGATTTAAAAAAAAATACTGGGACCAGCTATTTTCATCTTTTCAATTATTATCTATATCAGGGGTGGCAAACTATAACCTGTGGACAAATCAAGCCCATGACCTGTTTTAGTAAATAAAATTTGCAGGGAGACAGCCATCCCCATTCATTCACATATTGTTCACAGCTATCTTCCCACTAAAAGAGCCAAGGAAAGTAGTTAGGAAACAAAGAATGGCCCTGGAAGCCTGAATATTTACTATATGGCCATTTAACATTCTCTTGACTCCTTACCTATAGTATATGTGATGAATAAGCCTAATGTTAGCAATAAAAGATTAGAGTTATTTTTTAAAATACTGATTTTGGAAGAAATGCTATATTTATGTAATCATTAAAGGTCAACCAGATCAGCATAATGGTAACCACCTCGTAATCAAAAAGCATTCCAGTCAGCGCCTACTAAAGCTACAAGGGGACTAAGTCACTGCCCAGGTCAGGAATGTTATTTTTCTAACTGCCTCCTGAAAAAACTCTGTAAGTGATTAGATTTCAAATTACTACGACTTTTCAATTTACTTGAAGAAAACCATATGTACAATGTACACATTAATATTCCTACAAAATGCCTAAATCAAGTAAGTACTAAAGTGTTTAAGATTACCACCCCCCCCAAAAAAACCTAACTGGCTTCCACTGCCTAGTGTTGAATCACATAAAAGGCATACAATTTTAAAATGAATTAATACACTGCCATTGAAGCTAACTACAATACACAATACAGATAAACACTGTTTTTGGTCTAATCCAATGGAGACAACATAAAATTATGGACATAGAAATAAGTGATTGCTTGTCAAGGACATAGAAATAAAAGATTGCTTGTCAAATCTGTAAAAACCACATTTTACACTAATTGTTTTGTGATTATTTTTACTTCTTAATTAATGAACAAATCAGAGGACTAAATAATTCTCTCTTTGAAAAAGCTTGTAGGTTTAAGCCTGAATCCTATCATTTTAACCTTCTTTTCTCTCATTCCCATCTAAATATATTTAAGGGCAGTAGTAAGGAATTTAATGCAGATTTTGCCTACTGAAAGGGCTTGCCTTAGTCCTACAAAAATGCATAGATTAAAATATTTTAAAAATTATTAATCTATAATTGCCATTTTAGAATAAGTGATGTAAGGTAAATATCAGGAAAATAAGCCTAATAAAATAAAGTTAGAATAAGTTCTTTTATTGGGAAGAATTATCTACCACTCCCAAGATACTTGGAAAAAAGTGAAGCACACAGAAATAATACCACCCTTTTAAAAAGGTATGCTAATCACCCAAAATAAAGCCGTGAGAAAAAATGATTCATGAATTCACCATTTTAATTCACATATAATGGTAACGCCACTGCACTTACAAAGGCCATTCTAGACTCTGTCTCTCGAAGTTGTGTAACATGGTTAAGCCCCTGAACTACGCTGAGTCTCATTTTCATATGAGAGGGTCAGAAGAGATAGATGATCTCAAAGGATCTATCTAGTTCTGTATTTTTATGATTCCATGACAATGAACATTTTGTAGTTGAAGCATAATTTTATAAATCCTCTGCCATTTTAATCTTTAAAATTCTTACAATCTACATAGTTAGCACTTGAAAAAACGTCACTTGAAGTCAATACCTATTTGTAACCATAAGGCTTGTCTTCCTGCTTCCGGGAACAGCACAGTGGTATCGGTAAGTTTCTCCTTCTAACTTTTTGATATGATTCTGAAAAGAAAACAAGATTCAAGATTTGGGTTGTACATGCATCCAAATAGTATTTCCAAAATTCTACATTAGCTAATTAGATAACAGTGCCAGTTAGGATAAAAATTATTAGAAACAAAAGCATAGTTCTACACACTGGCACATGAAGCTGGAAAAATATTCATAGTATATTTATAAATTAACTTCCACTGTGCCTTAAAAGACAAATAAGTATTAAATGCTTACTAAGTGATCGTCTAGTAAAATACATCCTGTTGTGTGATAACATAGCAATTCAAAAATATCTGCCAGAAATAATCACACATTTTCATTAATATGAATGTACATTAATATAAAACTGGACATTAACATTACAGGGGTCCTTAACCTGGGGTCCATGAACGGACTTTGAGAGGTCTATGAACTACCATAAAACAAAGTTTTATACTTTGAAAATGTGCTTCTGAACTTTTTTCAAAAGACAGTTCACATTTTTCACCAGATTTTTTTAAGGGGTCTGTGATCCTTCTCAAAGGTTAAGAATCACCGATTTACAGAGAGGTCGATATACACATAATAAAATTCCAAGATAACTGATACTTAATATTTTTGAATGTTTGGTCTTATACATTAAACATGCAGGAGAACTACAAGTATGTACTGAATTATATTGCTGGTAGACAAGAAAATATAATGACAATCTTAACGCAAACACAAAGGATTTCTAAGATTTCAAATAGACGGTACAATTTATTCCTAAAGACAATTACAAGCATAAAATAATTCAAGTATAAATAGCAGCACATTAAAATACATTTATTTTTTCCAACTATCTCAGAACTATTGTGACTTCAGTCAATACACAATAAAAATCAGTAAGTTATTTTTTATAACTAATGCTAATGAAATATTATTAACATTATTTATAATATACAATTTAAAATCAGATGAGATTAAATACAAAAATACAGAACATAGCATACCTAATAAATATGATATTAGCATTTTATAACCAAGAATACAACACCAATATTATCAAAAGGATAATATAGTCAATAATAATCACAAGCAGAGAAAGTACACTTGTTATTATTTCAGTACTAAAATACACATTTTTTTTTTAAAGATCCTTGATTCCCAGTCATTCCTTGACAATTAGGAAAAGCCATGAACAAGGAAGATGCATCCCCAAAGGACGGGGTCTCATCTTCAGAATGAACCTCAGAGAGGAGTGGAGTTTAACAGTCACTTGCTCCACATTTTGACATGTGAATAGCTAGTATCTTTTAACATTTATATCTTAATCCCTTTAAAGAGAATACGGGAAATGAATATAATAATTTAGCACGTTTATTTTCAGCTTTGAAATTTTAATAGGTTAAAATATTTAGTTTTGAGAAGCAATATACAAGGAACTACCCACTTTCCATCTTGTACACATTTTCATTAGTTATCAGGATTTGTGCTTTAAATAATTTGAGACTTTTAAAGTATAATTTATCACCATAATACATTATAGAAACCATGTTTTCAGTACTTCTAAAATTCACTACATTCTGAGATCCAGATTAAGATATTTGGTCACTGTGGCAGATTAGTTGATAAAATATTCACTCTCTTTCCAAAATGCAACTTGAAGAATTTACAATATTTAGCAAAAGCACTCAATTTTTTCAAGTAAATGCTAAAGAAATAATACAAGGTTTGAAAAGCAATACGTATAACGACGTTTATCACAGCATTATTACTGTTAGTAAAATAACAGAAACAACTTTAATGTCAAGAACTGAGAATGGTCAAATATACAACGTAAGGTTCCCTCAACAGATGGTAAGGCAAAAATTAAGAATGAAGCATTTCTTCTAAAAAAAAAAAAAAAAAGAATGAAGCATTTCTAAGGACATGGAAAAATACAATTAAAATGAAAAAGCAAGGAACACCATTTTAAATATCATGTAATCATAACTATGTGAACCAAGATGAATATTAAATAAAAACTGGATATATACATATATATAAATATCATATATATGTGTGCATAAATGGTAATTATCCTAGGAGAACAGAGGATAAGCAGAATATATCCTATGAAAACATGGTATATGATTTAGTAACTTTCAAAGTAAAGTATTAAATTAAAGAATATAAAGTAATACTCAAGAGAAAAAGAAAATAAGATAAATCAAAAGATTCCCAAATAAATTATTTAGAATGTATCTACATTACAATAAGCACTAGGAGGACATAATTTTACCCTCTAATGCTCTTTAATACTTACACACTTTTGTTATACTTTGTCCCTTAAGGGCAGAAGCCTCATTTCTTTTGTGTATCCAGCACAGTCTAGATAATCAAATACTTTGTACCCAACTAACCGATTACAGCAAGATGCACAAGGGATGAAACAGCCTAAATGTCTTAATTACCCAGGCCTACCCTTGCTACCCATGGGAAAGAATTGCCAAGTCCTCTTGTTAATGTACAATCATTCTATTTCTTTCAGTTCTGAAATCTTAACAAAAACTAATAAATCAGACAAGATGATTATATTTAGCTAAAATAATAAAGTGTCTTGAAGTTTTGTGCTTACTGACATGCAGTTGTAAAAAAGAGAAATCACAAGGAAAAGATTAATAACATAAAGAGCTAAACAAACAAAAAGTAAACAATAAGTAAAGAAAAAAACTTTAACAAGTTATAAGAGTTTCCAAAAGTCAAGTCTCACTAAAATTGCAATGTACCCAGGAAAATCAGAAATCATTACTTTTACCTAAGAAGGAAGAATAATTATTAGTGATGATTTAAAGACAGCATCTGGAATTAGTTACTGAGCTTGATTCTCACAGAAACTGTACGTGCCGTGACATTTTTGCCAACCCTCAATTATCTAGGCACAAGAAAAGTTTGTCAGCTATAGTTTTAGGCTGGTCTTTGGATGTCATTCTTTCTTTTTTAAAGTGCTTGTTTTAAATATGAAGCATTCAATTTATTCTTTTGGAAACTATAGTTTAAACAATATATAATCCAACTAAATAGCTGAATATTAACAGCTTCATTCTATAAGTTTACACTTTGGTTTCAATTTTGGGAGGAAGCATGAAAGCTGCTAGACAAGACACTGCTGAGTCAAAACATTTCTATCTTTAGTAAAAAAAAAAAAAGAGAAATCAAAATATAACTTATTTTGAAAATTAACTATGGGGCTACTAATTTCAAAATAATAATTTACAATTTTTTTGCTTTCATTAAGATAATGAATCCACTCTACAGACTTAAAAGCGAAAGGATTGGTTTTTAAAAATAAAGACATCTATAAATTCAAATGGCACATAAGTAACCTGCTTAATTACATATTCAACTTCTATTTACATTAATTGAAACTAATAATTATGAAATAAGCATAACCAACAAGGAGAGTTAATTTTTATAAAGTAGAAATGCTAAAGGCTAAGAATATATTTAGAAATTACTAATAATTAGAAAATAATTAGAAAATGGGGGGGAGGGTATAGCTCAAGAGGTAGAGTGCATACTTAGCGTGCATGAGGTCCTGGGTTCAACCCCCAGTACCTCCATTAAGAAATAAAAATAAATAAATGAAACGAATTACCTCCCCCCCAACAAAATAATTTTTAAAAAAGAGAAATGATTGTCATTTACCTAGAAGGAGTAGCAAGTTGAAAAAGAAAACAAGATTAAGACCATGTTCTCAAAATTCATGTGCCAACCCTTATTTGAGGTCCAGGGACAGACCCAGAGCAATATTAGAACATTTGTCCCACCGTCCTGTAACTTGAGTAAACTGAGGGTGATTTTGTGAAACACAGGTATATAATCCTATCATCTGGACTCACATACATAAAGAACACACAATAGACTGGACTTCAGCATTGTTCTTTTTTTCCAACTTTACTGGAAATGCACGTGAATACCATAAGAAAAGATGAAATTTTCAAAATGATAGTAAGTGTCCACTTGTGAGGACATAAAGTGTCCCACCAATTAAATGGGAAAGAGCTCATTTCCTGCATCCTTTCTTTTTTTTTTTATTTATCTTTTATTCCTGCACAGTATCACCAGGAATACTACCATTTTTTTATCTGTAGTGAAGCCACTACCAAAAAAAGTTCAGACAGGCGTGAGAGATGTAAAGAAAACTTCATTAAAATGGACTCTCATTCTAAATAAACCTGGACAGTCAATTAATACCACAGTTTGTTCTGATTTTTAAGGATGAAATCAAGTAGCAGTATAGGAAACATTTACTCTTGTATTTCCAGTTCTTGCTGTGCAGGCAGAAAAAGAAAGAAAATCAGGTTAGAAGCATGCAGAAAGATAAAAATGTAATCACATACTATAAAAACCGAAGGCTAAGAACAATGAGGAGTCATTTTATTTTAAAGTCCAAGTAGGAAAGTATTAATAATTTTATTTTAGAGGAAAGCTAGTCATGGGAGAGTAGCAATTTATACATGTGTGTATTATTTAAATACAGTAAAATTAAAACTAAAATAAAAGCCAAAAATATTCTTAAGGCAATTTTTAAGGTTTAAAAAGACTATAATTGTACATAATCTTTTTTTCTCTCCTCCAGCTTCTGTTTACCTAAATAAATCTAGGTTTACAATGTAATCCAGATAAATTAATTTGGCTGGGAGAAAAAGAAGCAGTGAAATTCCAGCAATTGTCTACAAAGCAGGGGACCAAAGTTAATAATGTGAACTAAATGAGCTACCATACAAATGGTAGTAAAGCTTATGACTTCTTCTAACATTACCCTTTCTGCACTAAAAGCTTTGATCCTGTTTCGGAAAAAAAAAAAAAAAAAAAAAGACCAGCTTTTCCCATTTAACACATTATGCTAATATAATAAAACAAACAACTACAAAATTGTACTCTACAAACCACGTTCCCTAATCTTTAAAAAAGTTCATGAATCAGGAACCTTAGGAACTACGCATGAAATCCTGATCCTAGAAATCTTTAAAAGTAAATTTCACTCATGACCGTGAAGAATAGAATTTATACCTCAAATAAATCATAGCCCTCGGATTCCTGCCTGTTGTAAGGACGAATGATGCCGTCTTCGTGGATCAGGCGGGGAGAACGGAGCCTGGACACTTCCTCGGTTGATTCTGCCACCCTGTGTAAGGCAGCAGAATAAGCACACATAAGAAAACACATGAGAAGCTTTCAAAATAATACAAATATATACATTGATTAAACCCTGAACTACATAACATAGTATATCAGTATTTGGTAGAGTAATTTTAAGTAACTTGCCAAAAATAACGTGACAAGTGTTCAAACCAAGTCTGTATGACTCCAAGTTTTCCCACCTTTTCATAAAGAATAGAAAATGTCAAAGCAATAAAGGCAGGGAGTAGGTGATCCACGCTTTGGATCCGGGGTGTCTAGCACAGTGCCCAGCACATAGCAAAAACCAATAAACATCTGATGAATCAAAGAGAAACCGAGCTATAAAAAAAAAAAAAAAAAAGTCGCTTATCACTCCTTTCTGGAGGCGCTTTACCTTGAGAACTTGTCAAAAGTTTCAATTAGACTTTAAGGTCGTTAAAAGCAAGCAAAGTATTTAACCTAGTTATGTATTTGAAGCAACAATTAGCACATAGACACATATCTTGTGCACCGTATGTACTTCACTACCTCTGAATTCCTTGGAAGGTGCTACTGGCCATATCAATGATTCCACCAGTTGGACGAGCCACCGCACCCACAAGCCCTTTTCCAATTCCTTTGAAGAATCCAGCAGCTCCTTCCTTTTTGGCACCTTCATGAAACCAAAGACAGTGTGGAAATATAAAGATTTTAAAATAAGCAAATTTGAACTCAACAAAAGCCTCAGCCAATCTCTGAACTGATTTACCCAGGAAGCTTCTAGAATTTGGCTTTCTAAAGAAGTTAAATTTAATCCCAACGTGATAACACAGTGGTTCTCAAAGTGTGTTAAAAATGCAAGTTATTCTTTCAGACATCCTGGAGCCTGTGGAGGCCTGCTGGAAATAGGATTTTTAAAACAACAAAATGTCTAGGAGGCTGTGGTCCAAGGCCATATTTGCTGGCTAAAAGTGGAGTCTCTGGAACCAGAGGGAGCACACAGCTCTTCCTAAAACTGAAGGTATTTATGCCTGAGATGAAACTGAATTCCATCTACGGAAGAGATGTGCTTATGTGCACAAAGCAAAGAACAGCTCAATAACTCTGGTGGAAAACCGAGTAAAACCAGAGTCATCTGGGGAAAGGTAACTCATGCTCATGGAAGCAGTGGCGTGGTTTGTGCCATAGTCCGAAGCAACCTTCCTGCCAAAGCCACTGGACACAGAATCCGTGTGATGCTGTACCCCTGAAGGACTTAAGAGTATTGAAAAATAAATAAATAAAAGTGTGGATTTGTTTAAAAAAAAAAACAACAAACAAGTTATTAGGCCCCACTCCCAGCCAGCAGTCTGTGTCTCAATAAGGCCCCAAGGTAACCCCAAGGCACACTCAAGCTTTACAGCTACTGATCCAGAAGTTCAGTCAGTATCTGTGACTGGAAGGTCTAAGAACTGACCAGAGAAAATTCTCTTTTTTCTTTTTTTTGCCAACCATTAGAAGATTTTTCAAGCAGTATACTTTGTTTTTTAAGTATAAGAACTTTATTGAAATATAATTCACATACCATATAATCCACCCACTAAAGTATACAAATCAAATGTTTTTCAGTACATTCAGAGTTGTGCAACCATTACCACAATTAATTTTAAAAATCTGAATCATCTCAAATAGAAGCCCCATGCCTAACAGCACTCATTCCCCATTTCCCCCTCAACCCTCCTCTCAGTCCTATGCAATTTACCTCTTTCTTCCCCACCTTGCAGACCTAGGCAACCACTAATCTACTTTCTATCTGTATGAATTTGCCTATTCTGGTCATTTTCTACAAATGGGATCATATAATATGCGGTCTTCTGTGACTGGCTTTTTTCACTTCGAATCATGTTTTCAAGGATCATCCATCTTGCACTTATAGCAATACTTGACTTCTTTTTATAACTGGATACTATCCCGTCGAATGGCTATACCCCATTTTGTTTATCCATGCATTAGGTGATGGACATTTGGGTTGCTATTACATTCTGGCTATTATGAATAATGTTTCTATAAACACTTCGGTACAAATTTTTCAGCCAATATATGTTTTCAGTTCCCCAGGAGATATACGTAGGCATGGAACTGCTGGGCCATATATAGGCTCTATGTTTATGTCTAGCTGTCCCAGCGCCATTGTTGAAAAGGCTATTCTTTCTTTATGGAATTATTTTAGCACCCTTGTCAAAGATCAATTGACCATAAATGTAAAAATGTGTTTCTGAAATCTCAGTTCCATTCCATTGATATACATGTCTGTCTGTACTGCAGTACCACCTGGCTTAGCTACTTGATAGTAAGTTTTTAAGTTGGATAGTGTAAGCCCTTCAACTTTGTTCTTTTTTCCTAAGATTGTTTTGGCTATTTGGGGTACCCTGAATTCCCATAAAAATTTTAGAATCAGCTTGCCAATTTCAGCAAAAAAAAGCTAACTGGTATTTTGATAGGGATTGCACTAAATAATGTGTTTTTAATAAGATTTTTAAAATGAGACAATTGCTACTGAGAGTCCCAAGGAATCTCGTGTAACTACGGCCCTGCTGAAAATAGCATTCAGAGTCTGAAATAGAGTCTGCTACTTAACCTCTCCACCTTTGGAGTCTTAAATAACAATTTAAGACTATGAACATAAAATTAGTCAGAATTTCTCTCAAATACCTAGTAGCAATTACATCTCTTATGTATACCAGGTATCAACTCTTCAGACTTTACACAGGAAGGAAATGTTCTCAACCTACCTTCCACAGGTTTTGTTATTATTCCAGTCACTCCACCAACAACTCCCTGGGAGAGAAATCAATCATAAAGTCAAGCCCCAGTGGAAGCGGCTTAATTTTAAACCAACCACTAGAGGTCTCTACAGACATGCCAGAAATAACTTTCTTTTAAAACAACTTTTTTTTTTTTAATGAGGGCTTAACTTGATAGAGAACAACGTGCACATGTAAGAGAGCACTATGATTTTAAAAACATTTTATCACAGCAAGTTTTAAAGAAAGCACCCTGTAGAAGCAAACTTTTATAATGGAAAGAACAGTAAAGCAGGTGAAAAATTTTCTACACCTGACACCAAGCAGCAGAGGATCCAATCTCTTTAAGCCTCAGTTCCCATATCAGCGAAATGAGTTAGAAAATTACAGATCTAATTATAAATTCTAATGAGATTACTTTGCAATTTAGTGAAAGCAGAAAACTGAAAATGAAGGGGTCTCTGAAGGATAGCAAATAACCTGATAAATAAAGCACTTCAGAGGAGATAACATACAACATTCCAAATCACTCACACCAACACAGCAGGGACAGTCTCCTGAAGTAATGACCAAAATTTTAAAAATAACATGTTTGTACCTTCTTTAAATAACAGTCAAGTAACGGTTATAACTAAAACCACCTGCATATATAAAAACATAGAAAAAGAATTGCAGGATATATACTACACTGAAAAGATTAAATACCGCTCAGAAGAGGTGAGGGTTAATCAGAGAGTACTTTACAGCCTTACCTATGTTTCCATCACTTATTAAAAAAAAAACTTGTAAGTTCTTATGATTATTTATAAGGAGAATAATCATATATTACTGTATAATTAAACAGTACTCATATAATACCTATATAATTTTTAAAGTCCTGAACAGTAATGAAGGGCAGTTTCTGGCTTATAACATATGATTGTACACCTCCCTTCTATAGAAGGGACCTGAAGACCCCCTTCCCCTTCTAGTTACCACCATTTACCACACTTCTCTGCTTTACTTCCTCCCCTTCCACAGTGATGCTAACCTGCCATTGTTACAGAGTTCTCATTCCAGCCCGAGGGCCAAACTAAGTCTGGGATTTGGGGGACAGATCTGATGGTGACAAAGGGGGAGGAGAACAAAAAAGGAAACAAAGTCCACAATGTACCACTACAGCTACTCTGACAGGCCTTGACTCACAGGCAGTATTCCAAGTTTCAAACAGCCAGTACATATTTCAAAGTGTATATGAAAGCTGGCATTTCTTGAAGATTCAGTGGGACACTTACACGCAGGAAGCCCTTTCCCCCTCTGGCCAGGCTGTCACCAAAATCTTTAGGTTGTCGACCCATCTCTTCTCTTCTTTTTTGCTGATATTCTTTATCCATTGTAATTGCTGCCAAACCTTTTCCAACAGAACCAGTGATTCGAGATACAACTCCTGCTGCACCACCTATCAAAAGGCCCAGAGAAGTCAGTCACATTGCTTCTTTAAAGAGCATTACCACAATACACACGTGCAGTTGCTTGAACTAACAGGTCCTTACAATTCTGTCTCATATACAAAAACGCACAAATTTATTTTTCCCATTTTCTGCTTTGCAAGAAGAGGAATAAAACTATTTAAAGCACAATGATTCAACACTACAAAGACATTAAAAAAAAAAAACCCAGCAGGCCAGTATCAAATTATTTTCCATTTAAGAACAAGGGAACACATCTTTTAAAGGGATTGTTAGAAAAATGATCCCTTGTTTGTCGAACATAATCATTGGTTTTTCATAAACAATGCATTTTATAGTAACTGTAATGAAAAATATATATATATATACACACACAAATACGTGTACATACCTACTGTATGTCCAAAGAGACTTCTTACTCCAATTACTAATCCCTCAGCAAATTCTTCAGGGCCTTGAACAGCACCCTAGCCAAAATAAGTAAGTAAATAAAATTAAAGTTTGCTACTTAAAATTTAAAGAAATTTGAAGACTTTCAATCTAGTATTTCAGAGTTTCCATGAAGATACAGAATCTGTAAGGATTCATAAACTTTGTGGTGGCACAGTTTTCACTCTCTAAATCCCAAAACTGATGGGACACCTACTGTGTATGAAGATACTTAGAACCCACATGATCTCAGCAAACCCTCAAGATGACAAAGTCAGAGAGGAGGAAACCATGGCTTCAACCATGTCTGAAGGTGGCCTCCTGTGCCATCAGATTGCTGAAGCAAGCCACACTGACAACAGGCCTGAGAGCCCACACAGGTTTGGCTCTCCTGTCCTCCCACTTACTCTCTTCGCTTTGTCCTTTTAAAACCCTCACTACACTGGGCCCCTGGATCCTTTAAGCGGCGGTGAACAGGCTAGAGGAAAGCTTGACTATGAAACAAAGTCAGCTTTTAATGCCCCATTAAAATGCCTGTCCACAGTGATGAAATAGCCTGGAAATGGCATCAATCTCCCTAGCACTCTTCCTTATCACTGCATGAAATCCTAGAAAACACGGGCATGCGTTAGCACCCAAACACTAGAAGTGCTCAGTTAACTCTAAAACAATCTTTTTAATGTCATCTCAAGTAATTTTAAATAAAAATAAAAATATTAATATATTCGGTATTTGAACATTATTGAGTTCCCAGATACGATTAAAATACAAATATTTTGTCATGAAAAAATAGAACGTTCATGTTTCTGTACTATACTTAAAATAAATAAAAGATCAATACCTGGAAGGGTTCATAGAATAAAGCTTCAAATCCTTCAGACAGACCTCTAATCAATCCAAATGGGTTTCCAAGCACATCTAAGCCCAATACAAGGACATACATCTGTTTCAAGAACTACAAGGAAAAACAAAACGAAGTCCTTTGCAACTGTTGCAAGAAACAACATCATGATGCAATAAGAAAAAAATGTGATGCTGACTAAATTAGGTTGTTAAAGGAAACCTATGCAGAATAACCACCATTATGATCATTAAGTGATCTTCTGCTATATGCCAGGCATTATGCTAGTACTCTACATGGGCCTTTCAAACTGGACAGAACTAGATTTGAGGCAAAGTCTGCCACGTAGCAGTCATGTAACCTCGGACAAGTCACTGAGTCTATAGGCCTCGATCTTCTTATCTGTAAAATGGGAGGTCTATTATATTTTCCTTGCATGGCTGAGTATGCATATTAAATGACTACATATTTCAAAAATCGTTACTTATTCCTGTAAGTTATTATCACTATTGCCATGAAGCTAGATGTCTAAATTAATAACCAAAACAAAAACCAAATGAAAATATATCCTTATCTGAATATGTAAAAAACGGGATGTCTATACACACACCATAAGAGAAAGGACCTTCCAGCAGAGGAAGGAAAGGGGACTGTCACCCTGGAGTTCCACAGTATAGCAATGGTACCCTGGTGCCCCCAAACAACCACTTCTCTGTGCATAGAACTCGAACCATGAAGTAACAGGCACAGGGAGGAACCTGGCTTCTTCTCAATTCTACTAGACTATGCTTACAAACTGCAGTCACTGAAGGAATAAAATGTAATGACTCCTAAATCACTATTTTTTCCCCAAAGAGGTGGAAGTATACTTGCAAAGGGAAGAAACATTAAAGGAAACTTTTAAAAAGGTTTATAAAGGGGGGAAAGAACTAAAGAAATTAGTTTAATTAATTTAATCATTCAAGAAAAACTACTAAGTAATAAGATTGAGAACTGCAGTAAATTAGGTAAACATCACACACTGTACAATCACATTCAAATGTTTTGCTTTGATATTTCATGAAGGATATTCCTCATGAGTTACTATGATAGGAAATTACCTGTTCACTGTAATGTCTAACAACGCTCCACATCAGCTGATCTCTGTTGTAAAACTGACAGCGAATTTCATAATAAGCAAGTCTGGGAGGAGAAAGAATCAAAGGAACTAAGATCAGTTTTTGGAAAAAAAAAAAAAGAGAGAGACAAAATTTCAATGATAATCATTGCTAATTCACAATTAGGTTTGTACATCTGTCACATATAATTTACATTTGAGATCTTAAATATTAGGATAACAAAAATATTATAAAAATAGTTGCATTCTCATGCAAGTCTTTCATAAATACATAAAGAGTAAAAAGGTTTACAAAAGTTGACCATAATCCCACCACAAAGTAGATTTTTAAGTTTTTTTCTTCTTCTTATTCTCCACTTTGAATTCTTTCTTTTCTGTGCAATTGAAAAATATTAAAACACTTTGTATGCATTTTTATACTCAACACTGTGGATAAGTATTCCTCTACGTCTTCAAAATTCTATGTTGCCATTTTTAACAGATGCATAGCATTCCATCATGTGGAAGTGTCATGACAAACAATTCTTCCACGGTCAGTCATTTCTAAATTTTGACGTAATAATCGAATGTTGCCATGTGTATCCTGAAGATAATTTTGGTTGTATTTCAAGGTTGATTTTTGGTCTTAGTTCCCCCCAAAATTACTGGGTGAAAGACAAGAAAAACATTTAAGGCTCTTGACATAGATCCCCTTTCTACTAACACAAATAGAAAAAAAAAAAAAGCCTGTTTCTTAGCTCTACTTCCTCTAGTACTAGAGTTCTCATATTTTGAAATCTGTGATAATTTAATTTACATATGTCCTTTGATAAATAATAAAGCTAAACATATCTAATATCTATTTTTGTGAGTAATCTCATACTGTCCACTGGCAATTATGGCACTGGAATTTTTAGGTTAAAAATTAAGACCATCAATCTTTTGTTGTACTTGTCATATGTTTCTGGTTCTTTGTTTTTAAATTGTTTTCACTGATTTTGTTGTGTCTAATCTTTATGTAGTCAAATCAATTTTGTGTTTTCCATTGGATTTTTTCCATTGCTTCCAAACTTAGAAAGACTTCCTTTATTCAGAGATTTGATAGCAATTAACTTCTCTTTTCCTTGGTCTTTGTCTATTTGAACTTTATGTTGAAGGCTTCAATTCCTCTGAAATTTGATGTGTCACAGGTGAGGTGAAAATGATATAAATGAATTGTTTTTTCTCCAAGGTAACTACTTATCTCTACACCACTGCTGAATATTCAATTCAATAAACAGTCACTGAATTTATATGTGTCTGACATACAAATATCCTTGTATTAGATGGAGCAAGGAGTTTGCCATATGATTATACTGAAATCTCACCCTATTGCTATATATTTCTAAATATAATTCTGTTTAAAACATGGTCAACTTATAATGTACACCTGAAAAATTCAATGTTTACTCTACATTCATGTATTACCTGGGTATGGATAACTGAAGAAAATATTAGAGTCTTCACCTTATCTTTATGAGTAAAATAAGTGTACCTAAAGAGCAAATTAGAAAGGGACCCATCTTTTCAAGTGTCAGTGGTTAAGAATTACCATTTTTCTAAGCTAACATTCTGGCCCAAATGGAGAGAGCGAATACCCAGAAACACCGCCCTGGCATGGAACCTCCCACGCCCTGCGGCATCGCTCTTACTTGAATATGAGGTCGTCCACGTCAGTCAGAGTAGCACCGATACTTTTCAACAGCAGATTGACAGAATAAATTGGAATGATTTCCTGTTTTTCTTTGTCTGACTCTGCACCACCAGAACCCAAAGACAAACTCAAGTGCAACTGAAAGAAAAATGATGCTCAGTAAATGAAAGCTAAAAACAAAACGAAAAATTCACATACACAGAAACCAGATAGTCCAGATACAAACGCTGTATTTTTGAATTTGAGCCCTAAAGAAAGCTATCATTTTTTACACTATACGTTACACTGAATAGCTCACTTAGATCTGATTCTCCTATTTACTTTTTGATGAAATACAAATTAGTCAGTTCCAAAGCTCAAACCATAATCTTATTCAACGTGTATAAAGTATTTATATGGAGGAGCCCAAAACACTTCGTAAAAATAGCATAATCACTTTAAGAAAAAAACATATCAACTGGCTCCCCATAGTCTACTGCTCCAAATAATGGATAATCATTTATCTTCACCCAATAAGATAAATAACTTATGGTAACAACTAACAATAACAATTATAATTATACATTAATAACAAGTAACAATAACATGACAGTTACGGCAATAGTTAGCCAGTTCTTAAAAGAGTTGGAAAGTTTTCGACTTCCACAGACCCTTCAACTCAGCCCTTAAACAGGTTTTGCACATTCCCACTTCACTGCTTCCACTTTGTGCTGCATCATCATTAATGCAACAGCGCCAGAGCACACAGTGGGCAGGTAACCCAAACGTGTAAGTAAAGCAGGTGACTGTCCTCCCCATGCTGCCATTCTCTAGGCATTTTCCCTAACCTACAGAGAGCTCAACAGAGGGGACGTGGGAAAGGCCAGGAAAGCCTGGTTGCTGGGTTTTTCTTTGATGTAAAACTTTCGTTCATCCGTAGAGTCAGAGTGCTGGGATCCAGGAAAGGAAGCCTTAGTGAAGAGATCTAGCCTTTTCCTAGGGTGAAGTCATCATGGAATAAGAAAATGACTGTGGTTCATGATCTTAACTATTTAAATTCAAGGCACAATTCCTAGTGTGCCTAAAATTACATATAGGTAAATTATTTGTCTTTAACACCTCTTTGATTATGAACTCCATGAAGTCATTTTATACCTACCACAGCAACGTTGATAGCAGGCATTCAGTAAATATTTGTTGAAGGTATTCTTCAATCTCAAATAACTGATTTTCACTTAATAATGAAAAAGAAACTGTGTATACCACATAAAATGGTATCACTTTTAAACTTAACACTATGGGTATGTCTGATACTAAACTAACGTATCAATCTGAAATAATAATTGCATTTTATAAATCCATTCATTTAGCTGAAAGGATTAGTGAGTGCAATTGAAAATAATGTGCCGTGAAGTTTTTGAGAATGTAAAGGATCATCAATATTTTAAAGGGTTACTTAATTGTAAATCTGGCCCATTACACAAGTTTAGAGCTTTATGGTTGACAGCATTTGTGAATTCACTAAGCAGTCACCTTTCCCTATAAAAGCTAAAAAGAACAACAAAAGGAGATAAGGAAATGGGTTCATAAAGTACAAAATCAGGCAAGTGAAAGGTATCCAATTTTCCACTCCTTTAGTTACAAGCAAATTTTGGAAGGGTGAAAAACACCACATCCACAGTGTAACACCTACTTCAGCGTTTTCACGTTGTGGTTAGGGCACCCATTATAGCCTTCTATTCAGACAGAGTAGTTACAAAGGGCAACCAAAATGTTACACGTTGGAGAGCTCTTCTTCGCTTAATTAAGAAATGCTTTTGTCAGCTTCTTCCTTGAATAAAGGGGTTATTAATTCAAGACTAGAGATCACGCTCGGGTGACTTCTCTGTGGGAATCATGGTTGTACATATGTTACAGAGAATGGTCTTAATTCAATTAATCAAACAAAATTCCCACCAAATATTTGATGCAACAAATTAAAACCCACGTTTGTACACAGACTATTTAAAAGTTCTACAATAAGTCTGTCAAATTTTCAAAATAATAATTATAACAAACCTTAATAGGAGAAATATGGAAAAGTTCGAAGAAACTAAGAACGGACGTATCAGTCACCGAGGGCTCCACTAATTCTGTGTTTAGAGCAGCAGAATCTTCCTGAATTAACTCTGTCTGAAAAAAAATTAATCAAGAATTTCTATTTAAAGTTTTTTCCTACCATAATTAGTGCAAAGAATGATTTAAGTTTTTAAATAATTTTCCCAAGAAATAAAAATTATTACCCGTTTTCTTTTGGCTTCAGGGTCAGTTGTTGGAGTAAACAGTGCAGTAATAGCTCCTAAAAACCCCTGATCAACTTTTAAGGCCATTTCCTGAATGAGGACCATAAAATACCTAAGGGAAAAAAATTTTTTTAAGTGGAAAAGGATTTTTTAAAGATGGAAAAGGCTTTCTATCAAACCTTGTAATTTTCCACGCTAAAACTTCATTTTGGCCAAAAGCCACAGCAAGATCTTGTTCCTTGATCTCTAAAAAGGTGTTATGTTAACAAGATTAAAGTCTACTTACACTGAGTTTTTTTTTTCATTAAAGTGAAGGTTTCACTAGAGGTAATACTGTTGTATTAACACTTAGCACTTAAAGTGCCAAATTCCACACTTATCATGTTACAGAAGAGACAAAAACAACTAGATGATGTAGCATGTTTTATCTAATTTTTGAAGTCCGCAGCAATTGATTTAAAGAACACACCTCGCAAACACACTGATCATTCACATTTCAATGACTGTTTTACATTTAACAGGAACTACAAAAGAGAGAAAGTGGTGAAATGAATTTTACACTGAAAAATCTGCAGAAGCTATTATTAAAATAAGTTTCAACATAGAAAATCACTTGACCAAAAGTGGATTGAAATGTTCAGGTGGAAAATAATTTTTATACAAAAGCCACTTATAAAAGAGTAAAATTATGTTCAAAGTAGACTCTTATTTTAAATTCCTTTTGATAAACAGGGGACTCTTTACTTACTTGAACTGTAAGACTTTGCTGTACTCATTAAATCTTGTGATGACACTGACATCAATGAAAGGTTTGGGCTCTAAAAGGAAGGGAAAAAAAAAACAAGAAAAAGGCAATCAAGCTTTCCAGTAGGTCAAAATAATGTCTGCTTAACTCTTATACATAGAGTATATCTCAACACAATTTTTTCTTTTTTTTTTACCTGAATCCAAAGCAATAGATTTTGGAGGGGCCACAGGGTGAAAGACAACAGGGAACACTGTACCCGGTAACTGACTATCAACCTGAAAAAAAAAAGAAAAAAAAGAAAAAACTAACTCAGCAGGACTTAAAATAATTTAAACTTTGGTTTCAGAGAAAATATCATAGAAGATGCTACTAATTTCATCGTAATTATGTATCTGCATGTATACGTGCTGCTATTAGAAGTTTCACTTTAAATCTAAATTTCTTATATAGCTCACTAAGGGCAAGCTTTTATATAAAGGAATATATAAATATCTTCATGGCTGCATTAAAACTGTGAAGCATGAACATCATTAATGGAAATTTTTGTACCTATGGATCACGTGAGATTTCAACTCTCTGTAATTTAAATAAAATGCAAATGGAGCCTGGATATGAAATTAGAGGTTATGTACTAAGAAAAAAAAGACTAAAAATGTCCTAAAAAGTGCTAATCGGTAGTTAAAAGGAAGAGAGGGAGGAAGGCAGGAAGGGAGCAGGCAAACAAGCAGCCAAAACAACCTGCAACAAAGCCCTGCTCGTTCCCACACAGAAAGACAAAGGGAAATCCTATTTAAGGATTCCATGACATTCAAAGGAATATATAAAATAATAGTCACAGCATAAGAAAACACTCTGGCAGGCTAACTGGTCAAGTTAAAGTCTCAATAGGCACGGGGTCTTTAGACGTGGATGGTAAGTATGCTGAATCCACAGGCTACGTGGGAGGAGAAGAAACATACAAACAAAAGGATACCAATTATGATGTATGATAAAAACTTGTTAAAAAAAATTCATACCCAAGATTCCCAAAGTGATCAGATCTATCTATGGAATAGGACGACAGTGTTACCTGAAGCCAATACAGCCTGGCCCTTAAACTTCTTTGGTGAGGAGACTGCTTAAATTCCACCTGAATTCCTGATAAGAAATCTCTTTTTATAGGGCACCGAAAAGGGAGGCGCATTTCCATTGGGTCTTTGCCAAAATTCACCTGAGGAAAAAGCATATGTGTCCGTGATGAACTGGTTATGGCAATGGAGCCCATTTAAAATATCCATTAACTCACAAACTGAGAGGAAGAATGTCTTAATCTCTGGGTCTCACCAGAAGATCTACCTTAAAATGATCTACAGTTGAGATATCTGAAGCAGAATCATCACTTTTCTACCAAAGTTATGAGGAAAACAAGAAAACAACTGAAGAACATTTCAATTACATAAAATATTCTTAAAGAAGGTAAGTCATGCTTTATATTTTTTAAGAAACCTCAGTAATAATGGGTAATTCTAGATAATCCTCAAACTTTGTTTTAACAAGCTAAACAACGAATAGTTAATAGCTTATTTATGTTTGACACTAATTGTATAGTGTTTTCTTTTTTTTTTTTTTCATTTGCACACAACCAACATTTATAAGGATGAGGGTGGCGGTAGGGAGCATATCTGGTGACAATGCAAACTCAACCATCAGAGAAAGCAAAGACGAGAAACCCAAACTGTATGACTGAACCTGCGGTCAAGCTTCTGCGGTTTTCTTGGAGGAAAAATGACTCTCAGTTTCAGCAGTGTAGGAACCTGTGTAGAGTGCCCCTCTATTTGTGGACACTTACTCAGGTCCAACAATCATTCACATTTAATGAATTTAATTGAGCAGGTTTTCTTTAGAGTTTTCATCACTGAGATAAACAGTACTGCACAGCCCTCATTTAGCAATATATTTTGGTATCATTCAAAATATAAGAGGAAAAGTTTCAATAAGCAATCTTAATTTCTCCATAATCTTCCTAAAAACAAATTCCATGAAACTATCTGCTTTGTAAATAGAGGAACTTCTAAAAACACAGATGAGAAACATATTTAATTAATGTTTCATAATATATGATTTAACAACAATATACCTTAATTAAAAATGTACTAATCAACTTTATTAGTCACGCTAATTCTACTAATAAATTAGTTTCTACATATACATTTTTACTTGGATAGTAAAATTTTACTTACTACCACTAGCAACAACAAAATACACATATAAGAAACAAAACAAAAGAATTTTGGTATACCTCAAAATTATCATCTAGTTTAATCCAGCCATGGTCTCTTGATTCTTGGTATTTCTGATAGGACTTTTCCAATAAAATTATCTGCTTTTGACTAAAAGGCTTCCATTTCTGTTTTGGTTTCATCTCCCAAACAACACCAGAACTAAAAATAATTCACAATGGAAATAATTAAATTAAACACATATTTTGGTTGTGGAATTGTCATTAAACTCCAAATTATCGCCACTGTCAACCTCCTATGAAAATCACATGTATATGAGATTTTTTTAAACACCAAAATATATCTGTGTTATAAAAGTGCATACGGAAAAGAGGCAGGAGAAAGCGGTTTTCTATCACAGGATGACATCAATAAACTAAGGGACTACTAGCAAAATTTTTTCGTAAGGGGCCATATATAGCAAATATTTTAGGCTTTGTGGGTTGAGACAAAATGAAAGCTATTATGCAGCCACTCAAATAACAATAGAGAAAAAACACTTGCACCAATTTCCTATCAAAATGTAAAAATAACAATTGGGTACAATTTTTAGAAACATGAAGTCTATTAATGAGAAAAATTCCTTTCCTTCTGTCCTTCCTTCCTTCCTTCTTCTCCTCTCTTTTTCTTTCTTTCCTTCAGCGGTATAACTGACATAACATTATTTAGTTTCAGATGTGTAACATAATGGTTTCATATTTGCATACATTGTAAAATGATCACAATAATAGTTAACATTCGTCGCCATACATAGTCACACAAAAAATGTTTTTGACAGTTCTTCTGTGGGGTGACAACTTTTCACCAAATTAGGGCTCAAAGTCAGTGTTCCTCATTATTAAAATTGATTGCAATGTTCATTTGTTAATGCTGATCTGTAATAAACACCTTTAAAAACATCCTTTTACACAGATAGCTACTGTCAAACACTATCAATCAGAGAATACTAGTTTAATTAAGTATACGTATCACCTGTAATGTATTTGTAAAATTCTATTCTATATGAGAAAATTCTAAATCTAATTCTAAATTGTTTCCTACTCTATTAGATTCTTCTCTTGATAGTTGCCTTTTATCATCTGAATGTATTACAAATCAATCACTTCCAATTGAAGGTTAAACAGAAGCTCTTCCGTTAACAGTTAAATGAATCTTAAAATGTGGAGCTTTTCTTTGTATTTGCATCGTTGGTTGTCATCAAAATGACTTTGCTGTGTTGCCTTCTGCTTTTAGGCTGAATTCAATATCAATGCTGCAGCAAAAGCTAATTTCCAAAGCCATTCAGTCTTCAATAATAGTGGCTGAGGGTGATTCCTGTCATTTAGGAAAAATTTAACCTTGGCCTGGAACTCAAAAGAGTACAACGTATATCACTGTTACACAGTCAAATTGCTCTGTGTTAAGTCAAGACATTCAGCTTCCATTCCTGACAAAAATTCACTGAACTAATGATGGTTAAATCCGTAAGAGTGAATGAAGTTCCTTACTGAACACCACTGGTTTGATAACACATAACTGATGCAAATTTTCCACACAGTACCTGCTGACAAACAACATAATGAAACTATAGGCTTTCAACACTACATTCTGTGCATTTGTCCAACTATGCCTTTTTCTGCTTCAGGCGTATTTTTCCCATCATTAGTTGTAACATATCTTAGAAGATTCTGTTTCATGTACTGAATAATTACCTCTTCAACGTGTTTGAAAACAGTCTCACTTGTAGTTGTTCTATGCCGACGATTCACAGAGGCTAATTCTTCATTCACTTTCAAACGCAGCACTGGTTTCTCAAATATACAACTGAGTGGAGATGGTAACATCTGTTCACTCATCAAGAGCCAAGGAAAACCACCCAAAACTATTTGCCTTCTTTTTAAATTAACTATTGATGTTGCTCTGAATGTTCTCAATTCTTCAAGCAACTGTTCTCACCAAAAGGCTAATGGTCCTAAGTTTATTTTCTCTGGACACATTTCTTTAGCTGCTACAATTAGACATGATTCAATGAACTCACCATAGGTAAAAGGCTTTCTTTGCGTGGCTAACAAATGAGTCACTCAGAAACTAACTTAGGTTGCAGCTCCATTTTTGGCTTTTTATCTTGTGAAGAAATTCTGCTGAGATTAGACATTTTGTCTTAAATTTTCTAATTTTTCTGGCCATTGCTTTCCTGTGAGCTGGATATATTCTGGTAAGTGCTTAGGTTGGAAATGTCAATCTACTGTATTCTTTTACTACAGCATAGGGTCATGACATCATTCAAAGTCCACTTTTCTTGTTTTGACATGATGAGTATGCATCAGTAATAAAAAATAGATAAAAGTTGCAGTATAGCTATGGGTGTGGCAACCAAACACTCGAGTTACAACTATGTCACTGTCGCTTGCTGTGCACTGAGCAGCACTTCAAAAGCAGCCACAAACATGCAAAAGAATAAGCAAGGCTGTTTTCTAACAAAACTTTGCTTATGGTCAATAAACTTTGAATTTCATATACTTTTTCATGTGTTACAAAATACTATTTCTCTTTTAAATTTTTCAAACACTTAAAAATGTAAAAAAAAAAAAAAAAAAAGATACCCTTAAATCAAGGGCTATAGAAAACAGGCAGCAGACTAGATTTGGCTCTGAGGCCAGACTTTGCTGATCCCTGACTAGGGAATGTTTGCATAATGATAAAATGTAACTCCGTAATGTTTTAATTTACATAGCTTGTTGATATTAGTCAACGATAGTGTTAACAATGTCCTCACTACATAACGTGTTTAAGGGACAACAGTCTATGAAGGTAATGAATAAAATATCTACTATAAATTATAAAAATTCAATAGCAATTCATGATAAAAACTTCAGCAAACTAGGAAGAGAGGGGAACTTCTTCAACCTGATAAAAAGAACACCTACAAAAAGCCTACAGTTATTACCAGACTCAGTGGCGAGAAACTAAATATTTTTCTCACTAAGATCATGAATAAAACAAATACATATGTTCACGTATAACTGAAAAATTGTGCTGAACACTGGAATTTGACATAACATTGTAAAATGACTATAAATCAATAAAAAATGTTTAAAAAAATGAATAAAACAAAAAGGTCCACTCTCACCACTCCTATTCAACACTGTACAGGAAATTCTAGATAATGTAATAAGACAAGAGAATAAAATAAAAGGTACACAGATTGAGAAGATATAACGAATGGATGTTTTTGCTCTCAGATGACATGTTTGTCTATGTAGGAAATCCCAAAGAATCAACCAAAAAACTGCAACTAATAAGTTTCAAGACACAAGGTTAATATAAAAAAGTCAATTACTTTCTTATATACCAACAACAGACAATTAGAATTTGAAATTAAAAACACAATAACATTTACATTAGTACCAAAGAAATGAAGTACTTAGATACCTGAGGAAAACTGTAAGTTTGATAAAAGAGACCAAAAATCTAATAAATTAATTAAAATATCCATGTATGTGGATGTGACTCAATATTGTCAAGATATCAGTTCTTCCCAAGTCAATCTATAGATTCAATGCAATCCCAATCAAAATCCCAGCTAATTATTTTGCAGATGTTGACAAACTGATTCTAAAATTTGTACGGAAAAGCAAAAGACTCAAGATAGCCAACACAATATGGAAGAAGAAAAAGCTGAAGGACTGACACTACCTGGACTGACAATACATAATTTCAAGATTACTATAAAACTAGAGAATCAAGACAGTGTGGCATTAATGAAAGAAAAGACAAACAGATCAAGAGAACAGAACTGAGAGCCCAGAAATTGACACAAACAAATACAGTCAACTGATTTTTGAAAAGGAGCAAAAGCAATTCAATGGAGACAGATCAGCCTTTTCACCAAATGGTGACAAGAACACCTGGACATTCACACGTGAAAAAATGAATCTAGACAAAGAACTTACATATTTCACAAAAAAAAAAAACCTCAGAATGGATTGCCTAAAGATCCAACACAGAACTACAAAATTACTGGGAGATTACTTAGGAGAAAATCTAAGAGACTTTGGGTTTGGCAATGACTTTTAAGATATAACACCAGAACACAATCCATGAAAGAAAACACTGATGTGGGACTTCACTGAAATAGAAAATTTCTGCTGTGAAAGACACTGTTAAAAGAATAAAAAGACAAGGCACAGGCTGGAGAAAACATCTGCAAAACATACATCGGATAAAAGACTGATACCCCAAATATACAAAGAACTCTTAAAACTCAACAATAAGAAAACAAAAAATCTGAAATTGGGCCAAAGATCTGTACCTCACTAAAGAAGATATTCAAATGACAAGTAAGCATATGAAAAGAGGCTCAACATCATACGAAACTAGGTAACTGCAATTAAAACGAGGTATCACTACACGCCCATTGTAATAGCCAAACTCCAGACACAGACAGCACCAAGTGCTGACAAGGATGTGGAGCAAAAGGAACTCTCACACATTCCTGGCAGGATTACCAGTTTCTCACAAAACTAATCTTACTCTACCGTATGATCCAGTAATCATGTTTGCTGATATTTACCCAAATGTGGTGAAAACTTACGTCTACACCAAAAACCTGCACATGACTGTTTATAGCAGCTTTATTCATAACTACTCGAACTTGGAAACAACTAAGATGTCCTTTAACAGGTGACTGGATAAATAAATTGTGGTACATCTACACATGCAATTATTATTCAGTGATTAAAAAAAAATCAGTTATCAAGCCACAAAAAGACACCAGTAACCTTAAAAGGACACTACTAAGTGAAAGAAGCCAATTAGAAAAGGCTCTATGTACAATTCCAATGTTACGGTATTTTGGAAAAAGCAAAACTTTGGAGATGGCAAAAAGATGGGTGGTTTTCAGGTGTTCAACGGGAGGGAGGGAGCGAGGGATGAGTAAGTGGAGCATGGGTGATTTTTAGAGAAGTGCAACTGTACTATAGGATCCTGCAATGGCGGACACATGTTATACATTTGTCAGAATCCACAGAATTTACAGCACAAAGAGCAAACACAAACATCATCACCACAGTACACTGTAGAAAATAATGTATCAACATTAGCTCATCGATAGTAACAAATGTACCACGTTATTTCAAGACGTTAAAAACGGGAAACTGGGACGATTTACTTTCCTCAGTACACATCCTTACTAAATGAGTACTGAATCTGCAGTGTGTCAGCAAAAGGCAATCAAGTTCTTTTAGATGAAAATGTCCTTATAAATAAAGGTCAATCTAACAAAATATAATACCATATACAACACTAAAATAAGTTACATCAAAGAACAAGAGAGTGAAGAAAGTTGGATTTATGTGGCTTATAAGAGATTTTCATATTTAGTTAAAAATATCCTACAATAATGAAATGTACAGCTGAGAGAATATATTACTCATAAATACATAAATATATTAATTTATATTAATGGTATGTTTAATACCATTTACTGAACCCTTAATCTGTCAGGTGCTGTGCAAAGAACATCACATACATGATCTCTCTATTTACTTAAGTTTATACCTCACTAAACACATGATTATTGACAGATCCTATGCTGGTTATAGCTGGTAGTAGCCATTCTCCCCTACGGCCTCCAAAAAAGAATGAGTCTTTTATCAAAGGTAGTGTGACCGAGAAAACCAAAAGAAATCAATTCAAATGTTTTTCTTAGGTAGGTATAAGCAGAACCAGAGAAAATAACTGGTCCCATCACTATTAAAAATTTCTAAACAACACACCCATTAAAGACTATGTACCCATGTCAAATGCTGCCTCCACTATGAACGCTTTCTTCAATTTATGTGGCCCATCACTGTTGGCTCCCCCGACCCACACCAGTTTCTCTAGCCTCTACAGCGCAGAACAAGTTAGTTGCTTCTACTTCTGTATTCCCACTGCATGTATATCTACTTCTTTGCAACATTCCTCGGCATTTCTATAATTCATTTTTAAACATACATATAAACAACAAAGAAAGAAACACATGTCCTTCTTCCCCACCAACTGATGAGTACTGCAAGGGCAAAGGCATTACCTCAGCATCTTTCTAAGGGACTTTCCAACTAGCAATGAAAACAGGTGTTCGGTAAGTTTTGTTGAAAGAATGAAATTGAGAACAGGTATCTGTTTACTCTCATTAAACCTGATATAACGAACTCAGTGCCTTTCCAAGAGCTCTGATGCTTCATCTTCCTTCTTCTGTACCTGGTTATCCCGACATATGAGACTTCCTGCTTGTCCTCGTTGTTTACCAGTGAAAGCCCAAGGCTATGCAGAGACAGCGTTACTTCATGACGGGCTTGCTCCGCTTCCTCCGCCTGCAGTGCTCTGGAGACCAAGGCCACATCATCAGTGAAAAGCAGAACTCTCTGGCGCCCATCTAGAAATGATACCCAGTGTATCTGGATGTTGGCATCATATGGAAACTGCCCACATTCATCCTAGGGAAAAGAGAGACAATGTTAACACCACAAACAGTAAGTTTTTATTAGGTCAAGCTGAACTACGGTAACTGAGAAAGCATGGCTACATAAAACTATCAAAATGACAACCAAGTTATAATCTGTTTTGAAATATACTCTCCATTTTTTTTTCAAACAACAAAGATTAACAGATTTAATAATTTTTAAACTGTAGTTTGAGTTACCCGGTTAGTGCTCAGAGGGCACTGAGCAGGAACAAGAGTATCCTTCGAAGACACCAGAGTCATCAGATGCTTACTTGCTTCCCAGATGGACAACAGAATGGTTTAGAAGTTTATTGGAAAAGTAACCTCAGGTAAAACTAACCTACTTTATTTTTATGTTTTAATAATTTACAACATTGCAAATACCTATATAAATCACACTGTTGAATAGTCAAACCTGTGATGATCAATTTTTACTAAGTTTCAGTAAGAAGAGCCTTCTTGGCTGACAGTCTCAAATAGCACTTAAAAATATGAGGCTTGATTTGGTGAGAGTTTTCAGAGATTTAAATAATGACTCTTCTTCATTCTGGATTTAACATAAATATAACAACAGTTCAACAGGCAGTACAACTATTATGTGCCTTTCATCTCATGCTTTCTTGGAAAACAAAAACAAAAACAAAAAACAAATTAATAAACGATGTGACCAAGGGCACAGGACTAGTTGATTTCTGTTGTTTAAAATTTACCTATTGCTTTTAGCACATGTCAAAGTAGATTGCCCAATTTTTTTTACCCTAATGTGATCAAATTTTGGAACTGTTTCGGAGGCACCTATTAAGAAAATGCATTCTCTCTTTGTAAACTACAAAATTTGATACATATCTTGGTTCAATCTTACTTATTATTCAAATACTCTCTAATCCTATTTGTTTTTCATCTATTTGATCTGTTAAAAATTAAATGAGGTATCTTAAAATATCCTAACGCAATCCATGTTTCAGTTGACTTCCAGCATCTTAAGTTTTACATTTTGATGCAGTATTATTCATTCCATGAAGGTTTATGGCTATCGTGTCTTCTCTGTCACATTATCATATTCTATTTAATGATTTTTGTCTTGAGTTACAGCTGTTCAGAAATTTAAATCAACATTTCTTTCATTTGCCTGTTAAATCTTTACTATCTCCTCATGCTTTTAACTTTCTGTGTTAATTCAGTTAAAACAGATCTCCTGTAAGTAGCAGATGGTTAGAAACTATTTTTTAGCTTCATCTGAATGTGGTCTTTTTGTAAAACCATCCATTTTTTAATTGAATTATACTTAATTTACAATGTTTGTTAGTTTCCAGTGTACAGCAAAGTGGTTCAGTTTACATATATCATGTATACAAAAATATATATGGTATAAATATATATTTATAAACATATATAGTATATAATATATAATATATGTATATTCTTTTTCAGATTCTTTTCCATTATTGGTTACTATAAGATACTGAATATAGTTCCCTGTGCTGTATAGTAGGTCACTGTTGTTTACCTATTTTATATACAGTAGTGTGCGTGTTAATCCCAAACTCCTAACTTATCACTTATATGTGGAATCTAAAAAAATAATACAAATAAACTTATTTACAAAACAGAATTAGACTCAAAGACACAAAAAACAAACTTACAGCTACCAAAGGGGAAACTGGGGTGGGAAGGAGGGATAAATTAAGAGTTTGAATGTGGTCTTTCAATAGGAAAATTTAAACCATTTCATTTACTGACATAATTGATGAGAAGCATGGTTTGGTGGGAAAAGTTCACGGATTGCGAAGTCAGACAGACCTGGTTTCAAATTCTAACCAGTGGTTCTAAGTTCCAATCATAAGACTTAGTGATAATATATGACAAGCATTAACACATGATATATACTCAATGAAAGTCATTTGCCACTTACTACAGACTTCTTTAGGTTTCCTTCTTTTATTATAAAGGGCAAATTTTTCTTTATTTTCATTTTCTCAATTGTTTTAGAATTCTTTTATCATTGATTTTAGTTCTACTAGGTGGTATCTTTAAAAAAAAAAAACCATAATCTTTGATCTACACTTCCTTAATTAAAATTCAGGATTAAATGGTGCCAATATAGTATATTCAGAACATATTGTTTCCCTGCTCCCCTTTCACTTTATTTTGTTGTCTTTGTCTTTTATTTCACCATGCTTTTTTCTATTTCATAGTTGTCATATCTTTAAAACTTAGCTGAGGATCCCAGGCATACATTCTGAAAATTTTCTCTGGTCCTCCTGCAGTAAAAAAGTTTTCAGAAGCATAATCATCCTCTGAATGTTTAGGGAAATGCTACACTTTTCTGTGGAAGTATTTTTTTCATAAAACCCATGGTTTTCTTCCTCTTTATTCACACGTACTGAGAAAAGTGTTTTCCAATACTATATGCATTTTCTTTGAACGCCCTTCTCATGTCCACCTGGGCCCGAGCAGAACTCCCTGTTCAGATCAACCCAGTGGACAAGAAATGGACAACTGGTTGGCTTCTAGCTCGGTTTCATCATCTGGCAGGTTACCGGCTGACTGAGGAGTGATTATCTACTCTTCTTACTGCCTGGTATCTCTTAACACCAATCAGAAGATAAACTTTTAAAGCCACAATCCCGTGCATACACTAGTATCAGGTTCTTTCTGACTCTGCCTCATTATGCAGACTTTGACCGTCTCCTGTAGGATGCCATTCCCACCTCTCCCCACTCTCCCTCCAGGGCCTGGACGCTACCATCTGGGAGCTGTGGTTGCTGGGGAGCATTACATGTGAGCGGAAGGAAAGTACCGCCAGCACAGACAGACCCCTGGTAGAGCCACTGTGTCTCTGAGCCAGAGGGCTAAGAGTATCGGGGAATTTCAGCTTCTCTCTAACACTTATAAACCCTGAGAGCTTTTCTGCTGTAAAAAGTAAAGCACAGGCAGGCAACAGAGCTCCATCAAACTGCCATGTGAAAATCACTCCAAGAATCCTGTAACTATCAGTCTGATTTTTCAAAAGTGGGTAAGTCTGTCTCTTTTATGGGTATTTCAGAGGGAAACAGGAGAGGATAGTTCAGTCACTGTTGGCCAATTACCATTTGAAAGGAGTCAAGAAAGCTCTTTTTAACAACTGGCATTATCAGACAATGGAATATGACACAGTATGAACTTCTCATGATAGTTTCTTGACAGGATATATTCCTACAGAAACCAGATGACCTATCACTCACGGAGGGGCAATGCCTGTATTAGAGGGAGGCTGGCAGACGGATTCTTAAGCCCTTTCCGAAGTCTAAGACTCTAAGAAATAACGTATTTAGTTAATTCAGCTATCTAAACATTGTTCCAATAAATACTTCCTTAAATTTCTTATATGGGGTAATTTGCATACTGTCAGACTCCTTTAATTAACAAAACATATGGCCTTAACAGCGAAACCATGTCTAAAAACCTCACAGCCAACAGTGGTATGTATATGAAGTTGTTTTTCACTTAGTCTTAAAATTCCTTCCTTTTAAATAAAAGGAAATAAAGAAGCACTTTACTGGTATTTACTTAGGCAAGATGAAGCAGGCCTACTGTTTAAATTGTAAATAAATTATTTTAACTGAAAATTATTTTTCTCTTAGGAGAAAATACTGGTATGGACTATCTGCAATCTAAAGCCCAAAAGTAACTTATTTTGAAATTTTACTTCCACTTTTTAGTTCAGTAAGGACGGAGATGACTGTGTGAAGCTAACGTGTCTACTCCCTTTGCTATGAGGTACCTCATAGCATAATACTCGTTCACATCAAATGATACCTTTAACAGATCATGTTCCCCAGTATTTGCTGCGTAAGTCCATGTAAGTTTTCTGGTACCAGTAGGATCTGCCCAGGCAAAGAGTCGAACCTGTCTTGGCAGCAGTACCATTTCTTCCTGCAACCCCCTGAAACACAAGCAACAGAGGGAAGATTAAAATACGCTGGCCTCAAGAATCCTGCAGGACCTGTGGTTTACTGAGGAGGGGACTGAAACAAACATCTTATAGAACTGCCTTTGCTAACAAAACACAACTCTGTTTAAAAATAAGTAACCTAAAATGTCCAATAAGCTAATGATTTTGAAGCTTGAGGGACAAGAATACTGCCCTTTCTGAAGGTATACCCTGAACTGATCCAGACAAGATCACACTAATGGAATTCATTAAGGTGAAGTGAGTGGTACATCAGAGATCACCCACAGAAAAGGCTGTGAATAATAAATTTTTTAGTAGCTGAAGAACTTCACTTGGAGCTTAAATTTAAGACTTTTGATCAAATGCAATGCATAAGAAATATGAGTCTCGGAGAGAAAAAAAATGGGTCCATACCATTGTAGCATTCCAGGCTTGCTAGAAAGGGCAAAACTGGGGGCCCCAGCTAAAACCTGCTAAATGAGATCTGCATTTTAACAAGATTTCCAAGAGATCTTCATATTGATCCTTAAGTTTAACAAGTACTGGTTTCAAAAATACAAAAAACTTTCCAGATAACTACAATAAAATAAAAAGTAACTCAATTAGGTTTTAATCCCAATCTATGCTTTTAAATCTCTCAGCAGATTCAAGCCATGAGAGTTAAGAATAGGTAAATCTGCAAAGCACTATTTTTAATATATATATTTATTTATACATATAAATGTATAAAATAATGCCTTGCAGATTTATGATAATAATTCTTTGCAAACACATATCATATATTTTAAGGATTTAAAGCTATCTGTTATATCATTATTTAATGGCATCGTCCAAGCCAAATGATAGCAAGGCAAGAACAAAATCTCTATTAACCTGTACTATACATTCAACACTATTTATTTACTTTAATTTTCTTTAATCTTCTGCTCTCTTACTTAATCTTCTTCTACTACTACCCCCTCAAAAAAATCTAGATATGGATTTATAGGGAGAGGTTCACTGAGCATCACCAGCTTACAAAAGAATGATAATGCTTAAAGAGGTTCACAATTCCTTATACACAATTCAGAAATTGAACAAGCTCCAGAAGTCCAAATATTCGTCTCTAAGTTTGGTGTCAGAAGTCATTTGGCAGCAAAACTTGACCTGAGCAGATATGAAACTATTAACAGTTTTATTTATTCCACTTGTTATGAACATGCAAAGGTTTGCTGCAGAAATATTAACATGTTTGGTTACAGACTGACTCAAAACCTGCTGGGGGTTTTAGTAATAAATAGCATGTGTTCCCTATTACCTTTCTAAAATCTGAAAACATGTGGAATATGAAACACATCTAGCTCCACGTATTTCCTAGAAGGGACTGTGGACCCGTAAAAGCAAATCTGATTTTCCAGGAGCCCCTTTTTTCCATACCTCTGTTTGTATGTGAGGACGTCCCATGGTGTGTGGTTTATTATTAGGGCAGGTGCACATCCCTCATGGTAATCAGAAAAGCTTATGACAGTTGAATGCTGAGCAATATCTACATCCACCAAGATACCCCCATTCTATCGTAGAAAAAAAAAAGTATGTTGAAGTATTGGTTTAAACTGCACACGTTACATCTGGAATTTCAATCAGTTGTATAGATTAAAAACATCTGTTTTCTTAAGTTCTTACTGAAATGCATACTGGCTCTGATCTCTTACAAATGTATGTATGGCATTATATAGTGACATACAACACCTTCAAATAATTATCAGTATGTTTTACAGCATGTTTTAATAAAATATTTTAAAGCAAACTTCAAAAATCAAAGATATTTTATTCTAAAACATGACAACTTACCAGATCTTCTAAGCTTAATAAAGTGCCATTATCCTGCTGGTTGTAAAAGAATGGCCTGGAGAATCCTTCATAGCCTACCACTCTCACACAAAGTTTGCCCGAAAATTTCTCAGGCCAAAATGGGAGGTACTGAAAATATAAAAGTTAGTATCAATCAGTCTTAATACTATGTAAATATATGTATGTAAACACATGACTGGGACATTGTGCCGTACACCAGAAATTGACACATTGTAACTGCCTGCAGTTCAATTAAAACAAAAACAAAAACAAAAACAAAAACAAAAACAAAAACAAAAACAATACTAGGATATAAATAAGACAGTGTCTAATAAAATTTTCAATTCTAAATCTGATCAGGATTCAATTATTACTAAGTTTCTTAAAATAGTCCCTCCGCATCCAAGATTATTGACAATCTAATAATTGTTTATGAAACCAAAGAAACTCCATCAGAAGAATAGATACATTAGTCTTTACTAACTTATGAAATAATTACAATATGAGAAACTTAAGTGCTATTAAAATGCCTCAAATATCTTGATTTAAAAATTATTATCTTAATAACATTTTCTTTTATGTATATCTCATTTTAATTCCTTAATGCACTATGAATTCTTTCACAGAGTATCTCATTCTAGATAAACCAGAAAGACAACTGAAGGCAGAGGACATTGCTGTAGTCCTGACACTATCCTCCTACCTGTTTGGCCTTGATCAAATCATACACCTTTTAAAGCCTCGGTTTTCTTATCTGTAAAACTGAGATTTTAGTTCCTAAAACAGAAGTCCCGTCTGCTAGAGAATACGGGGTAAATTCTATTTATTCTATCTATTCTATACTACTGCTGTCAAACTCACATCACAGATAAAAAGATAAGGATCATTTATTTGTTGCCAAGTCTGTGGAGATCATTCCAAGTGCCCTGGGAAGCCCACGCCTCTTAGAGCTCTTTGTATTGTAACTGGAATCCCTCCTCTTGAGCTTTTTGCTAAGTATTTTTTAAAATAATTTTCGAATCTTTTTTTTTTCTTTGAGATGTACAGAAGAATGGTTCTATCCTTAAGTCAGATGGTTTGGTTGAAAACTCGGGCAAATTCAACACTAATGCCTGTCTTTGCACCTGTCCTCTCCCCAATTTTTCCTCATTGTCTTCACCTTACATCTTACTGAGTCTGCAAAGTTTAGTTCAAATGCCAGCTCTACCATGAAACTTTCCATTTTGATCTAGACCACCACAATGATACCAAGCTGCAGAGACTTAACTGACTTTAAACAGTATGAGATTCAGTTTTCTTCTCTGTAAAGTGAAGGGCCTGAATACTTGGAAATTTTCAAGGAAACTTCCAGCTCATCTATTCAGAGATTCCATAACCACCTATAACTTACCATATACTATCTTCTTCTCCATGTACTAATGTGTATGAGTCTTACACCCTCCAACAAGATTAGAAGCTTCTTAAATACAAAGACATTATCTTGACTATTGAGACAATACATAGTGCATTATCTTTATATACTTTTTACAGTCCATGTCCATGTTTATACATACAGGAAGAACTGGAGAATGAGTGTTAACAGTCTAGACTGGTTAGTGGTAAATAATATCAACAATTTTCTTCTTTTTTTAACATATGTTTATAGGATGAAAGAAAAGTTTTAAAGCTGGCTATTATATTTTAAAACACAAATATGGTAGCAAAGTAAGTATGACAAAGAGATATATGTAATTCTTATTTACATGTCTGTCTTTATTTATACATTTTAGAAGCCAGTTACATGAAAGGAAAATTTTACCTCTGAAGAAGCAATATAGTTCCACTTATTAGTTGGCACTGAGCCATCTGATGCAATTTCACCAACTTCCAGTTCCAATGATGACTTGTTCTCAATTGTATAAAAGGGAGTCAGAGTAACTATTCGCGTAAGATTAAAACTGCTCATTTTGATGCTAACACCAACCTGTGGAAAAGAAACAAACAGGCTTACCATTTCCCAGTACTTTATACAGCTCCTTTAAAATACACACACACACACACACACACCCCATTCACACAAAGACTTCTCACAGTACTTTAAAATAAGATTTCTTAAATAAAGTAACTACTATAAGACATGGTCCAATGACTGATTATCTTCTCACTAAGAAGAAAAATTTTGGTTCCACAGTTTGGTTCCATCAGAAATCAATTCAAGAAATCTCAATCAGTAATTTAAGTAATGATGACTTGCAATAACAGAGTTCATTTTTTAAAATTTGTTATTTTTAACATTCCAAAATAAATTATTTTACAATTAATGTAGAAGCTCAAGTGTTGCTAATTTATTATCTCTGTTGTCAATAAAAATAAAATAAAAATTTCAAAGTGGTAATAAAATAAGTCAACTAACGTCCGATTATTCAAATTTTCAGTCAAATTTAAGAAACATCTGGCAGGGAGTGGTATGGAGTGAGGATTCTAGTATATTCTGAATATTTACCAAGTTGCTTACTTGCCACTCACTGTCTTCAGCTTTGACAAATTTAGGTTTTGCTTTGATACTAGTGGCCATAGAAATTTGAGGAGAGACGTAACAGTCCTCCATATAACACTCAAAATTCACAACTCTGTACCCCTTGGGGTCCAGCTCCTTTACTGAACTGAAGAAAATGTGAATGAAATCAAAGGTAAACAAGCAAGCAAAATCTTACCAGGTATTCCATATTGTTGGCAGGACACTTCACACACCCATAATTTCCCACTGTATCCAATGAAAAACTACTGGACCAGGAACTTGTTGAAATTTTTAATTGTACCTACACCAGAGAACACAAACCATCACATAAGAAATCTAAAACACTACATTCATTTTATTTGATGGAAAGTTGCTAGACCGTTAGAAATTTATTTAGTACATGAGATACAGGAAAACAATCAAAGTTGTATTGCAAATGGGTAACAACCACAGAAACTCTAGGGGCCAATATAATAAAAGCAGAGCTCTGACCCTCCTATTAATCTCTGCAAAGAGAACAGTAAATTCAAAGACGTTTACCAATGAGATCCTCTGTTAGTTAAACAGGAATTATAACATAAAATGATATTTTCCAGTGTTAGACTTTTGATAGAGAGCTAACAAATTCTTAAAGTTTTAGCACATAGAGAATTTGTGCTTTTAACAGTATTCAGCAAACAACAGATGAAAAGTGTTGTGATAAGCAGAATGGAAGACACAGTTCCTGTCTCCAATGAGCTTCCGATTAAACAGAGAGACAGGAAATAAATACTAAAACTTATGCAAGACTCAATGTGATAAGACCTATATAAGAAGTATAAAATGCTATCAAAAAGTTTACATCTACCTATGGGATTAAATAAGTTTTACAGAAGAGATTTAACTGTGCTCCTGTATTAACCTCCTTGTACCCAATTAGATTCTAAAAAACCTGAGGCCAACCAGAGGTCAGACACATAAACAGGTAATTACAATACCAAGTATTCAGCAACACTCTCGGACGGGGTCCTCAAAGAGTGGTCTCGGGACCAGCACCGTCGGCATCACCTGGCAATCTGTGAGAAGTGCAGATTCTCAGACCCTTCCCAGACCTACTGCATCAACTATGGTGGCACAACCCGGCAGTGTGTTTTCAGAGCCCTCTAGGTGATTCTAACACACACTGAAATTTGAGAAGCACTGCTCTGAGAGAACATGGATGTGATCTCTAGCCCCATTTTTGCTGGTCAGACAATCCTTCACACGTGTCAGGGCAGAGCAGAATGACAGAGGATGAAGAGCAGACGACCAGAGAACACGAGGCACACAGGGAAAACACAGAGAAGGAGACAGAGAGTGCAGCTACACAGAGGCCTAGAAGTAAGTACTTGGGAAAGTGTGTGGTTAACAATTCCAAGACAAGAGTCTGAAAGGAAAGAAGGGACCAGAGAACCAACGATCAGGCCTTAGGCACTAGGTTTCTCTCTCAAAGGCCTGCCTCCGTGCTTCACACACAGGAAGGCTCAGTTAAACCAAATTCAGCTGCTCTGTCTTTTGAAATGTTGCTTCATCACTGGTAAACTACATAAAATCAAGCTTTCTCCTTGACACTACTTCAAGGAGAGAAGTAATTCTAGGGGCCCTGGAGGAAAGGGTAACTCGGCCTCGGGAAGCTACTGTTTTTAGTTCCTAACACCCACTCAATGACACACTCCTTAAAAGTCCTCTTGGACCTAATTCATACCAATGGCACCTAGCAAACAGGTAAGTATGGCATTAGGTAAATAATAAATAAGTAATTTGTTGCATCGACAAAAACACACCTTATTTTTACTAAAAATGTTCTTCTTCTTGAAGGAGAATAAAATAATATCCCTAAAATCAGCTGGGTGTTTGACATGAACATCTTCTGAACGGTACTGGAGCACCCGAGAAGTCTTGTTGATGAGCCAGTAAGGACTAAAGACGGACAGCTCCATCTGGCTGCCAATGCGCTTGACATGCACTGACAGGTCAACGGTCAGCGCTTCAGCGGAATCAGAAGAAAAACACACAAGAAGGAATTCAGGAAGTGTATCATGTATGCGGAAACATCCACGCCAGTTTTTGCCCTGATATTTCACCAGAAACAGTTCCATTATTTCCCCACTGATTCTTGAATGCAGAACATCGGCAGCACTGCCTTCCGCTAGCTCATGGGTTTCTGCTGTTCCCTAAAAACAAACAGACAAAAACTCAATTTGCTTACTAATTAAAAAAAAACCTTTGCAGTAACTTATAACTTCCATATTTTATACATATAATAATAACCTACCAGATTCAGATTAATTGACAACTCTTCAAAGTAGTACCATGTTGACATAGTATAAATGCCCATCATTTACTAAGGACTAAAAGGCAAACACTGTATCATAGCCAAAGGCAGAAACTGTCTTTTGGCCATTAGCAGGCCAATGGCTGTAAGTTCTGAGAAAAAGTCAGACCTCTGCCAAGAATCAAAGGCTGGATTCAGGGACACTAGCTGTTTTCCACCGAGAGCTACATCCTTGAACAAACCACTTAACTGTCTGGGCTTCAGCTTCTTCCTCTACTCACAAACCATGCCTAGTGGTTCTCATATAAACAGAATAAGGAAAGTGATATCAAACTATTCTGACAAGCGATCTGAGGTGGAACCATCTTAAAAATGAGTAACAGCAACATAATAAATCAAGCTTCCTTACCGAAAGCTTCTCTTGTATAAATACTACTTAGTTCATCTAACTAACTTTATTCTCCACAACTCAGGGACGGCTTATCATCAGATAAAAAAAAACAACAAAAAAAACCTAACATAGGTAAGAAGCACTTTCCAGATTTTTGTATTCTGAAATGTTGCAGCATGTAGAAATTTAAAGGTGTTTATCAGACTTCATGACTAGAAAATGTTCCCTAATATTAAGACAGATAGTAATTATTTTTAAGTCCAAAGAAACTTGAACCAAAAAATCATCACTTTAAAATAAAAATTTTTAAATTAACTTTATAATAAATTCAGATGAAATATTTTCTCACTGGTTTTTCCCATATTTTAGCTAATAGAATTTTACTTAGTCAATAAAGAGATTGTTATAACTATGAATTTATAGCAGATGCAGCAGAGTTCAGTGGTGGAGAATAAGGGGTCAAATTGCTTAGGTTCAAATCCCAGCTCTACAATCTATTGGGATCTCGGGCTGTCAGCCCCTCTGTGACTTAGTTTCCTCATCTTCAGGAGGTTACTGAAAGGATTAAATGTGTTAATATATGCAAAGCACACAAAACAGTGGCTGGCACAGAGTAGATGCTATACTAGTTCTTGCTATTATTAATATTATTAAAGCATTACCAGTATGTGATGTAAAACCCTGACCTCAACTAAAAATACCCTAAAAAAAAACCCCTTAGAATTCACTCCATGCAATAATAAAAGTCAAATAAAATGCAAGAGACATACCTCAAGTAAATATGTTAGAGCGTATGGGAGAAAATTCCGCAAAGTGACAGTGGGATAAAGATGAATGATGTAAGCTGGATCCCAGTCCTCCCCATGTGTGCAAATATAGCTTAATTCATCAGGCAGAGCAACTGTATTGACTATGAGAGGTAAAAAGTTGACTTCTGTTGATGGACACTGCAGCACGCATCTGACTTCCTTGCTCCTATGAAGTTCTTCCTTCCAGGAAATGTAAGTGGTGGATTCTTTGTACTGATTCTCCAAGATACCAGCTGGCTGAATAAACAACTGACATCTACAGAAGAAGAAAACAGAGAGGGGGAAAAAGTTTTTATTGAGAACTTAAGAAAAAGAATCTCATTAAATCTTCTTGATAACTCTACAAGGTAAGTACTATTATTCCTATTTTTATAGGTGAGAAAAACAAGGTCAAGAAAGGTTAAGAAACATAGCTAACTCATGGAGGAACCTTCTGGGAAAAAAACACTGTAAAAAATGATCAAAAAAAAAAAGTCATTTCAAATACAAAGCAATTGAGTAAAAATGAGTCTCAGAAAATTCCAAAACATCAAATATACAACAAGAAATTTTCATCTGGTAAACTCAGTAATAATATGAATGTATTCCTCTACGTCTTACAAATGACTTTTTCAGATCTTCAGATAATTAAGAACATGAGATTATTTCTTCCTAGAATATGGACCCTTAAATTACAGAATTAAAATATATATATTATGACCCTTCTATAGCTTAGTACATTCAAGGAAGTACCCACCTATATGAATCTAAAGGGACATGGAACTCCTCTTCAGGCCTGGCTACTCCAATGCGCTCCAACAGCTTGACATTCTTAACATACTTATAGATGATGAATGCAATAGAGAAATGGTTTTTAATCTGTTGGATAAAAAGACATACAAGTTGTTTTAAAAGATGTAGAAGTTCAGAAGAAAAATGTGAGTTGCACACAATTACTTTTGGATCTAAACATTTTCAACTCCAATACGGGAAGATATTTTTATGGTACCTGAAAAATTTTGATATTTAAGTGCTATCTACCTACCTACCTATCTAAATATATATGAAACTTGAAACTGTTTAAGTGACAGTTGAAAATTATTAGGATATTCACATGCTCTGTATATTACATACTGAAATTTATTGTTAATTATATTATTTTTCAAATGTGTATTAATTTTTGAGGATTTCAGCCATACTACTATCTTCATTACAACCTTGATTCAGTGCACCATGTGACTAAACAGAAAAGGATAGCAAAGGAAATATGAGGTAAATAAATATAGTGCAACTCTCTTTTCTTGACTACAGTGTAATATAGGCTGGAGCTAATAGCAAACTATGAGACAACAATGGTCAAAATTGGAAATCCTTTCATTTTCATCTGATGTTACAGGTAGGAAGAAATGTTCTTTTGCTGACCATATACTGAAATCTATAATGATGCACAGAAAAAAGAAAAATGGACAATGCCTTAAAGGTAGAAAAAAATTTTACACAGATTAATAAGTTCAAGTTTTTTTTCCCCTCCTCTGGGGAGATCATTCCAATATTCCTTCACACATACTTGAAAAATACAATACAAAGAGATGGAGTGTTATCCTATTTGACAGCCAGCTAGTATTATAATACTCTTTAGTTCTGAATCTTTAAAGGAATAGACAAAAATTCCCATTAATTTTAAACTTAGGAGACAACAAAATGGGAGTGTTTATCACACTGTAAACCAGCTATACTTCCAATTTAAAAAACCCCAAAAAACAAAACAAAGTGTGTTTTATCAGAGACTTAAGATGAAGAATATTACAAAAGTATGTTGTAATACAGGAAAGAGCAGTCAGTTCAATCTATTATTTATTTCTGAATAATCAGCATTGACCTAATAAAGTTTTACTATATTCCTATATTCAGCCAAATGATTTAATATTTCTTGATATACTAACAGGGCACAATTCATCTTTATGCATTACCTGCAGAGGAGAACGAAGGGTAATTACTTTATTCCCTTCAGCTGCATCAATTTGTACCACGAGTGAGTCAAAATGACTGGCACTGGGATTGCATACATTATACAACCGCCGTCCAGGTCTGGCAACGGGGACTTTTGCAACTTCTGTATATCCATGCGGTGCTAAGTAAGTGAGAAGCATTCCAAATATTAACTTACTTATATTTTTATAAGATACAATCACCAGCAGTACCTCAAAATACCAGAGTATTCTGCCTCATGACTAGAAATGACGACCACACAAAACGTTTTTCTAAGACACAGGAACTAACAAAGAAAAGAAACTATTATTGTAAAGTTTTTTAACCAAGACAATTTCTCTTGGGGTTTTAAATGTATTAAAACAAACAAAATCCACCTTGTTCCTCATCTTCTCAACTATATAGCAAAAAAAAAAAAAAAAAAAAAAGCGCCCTTTTCTGAGATGGTGATAATTACTGCCAACATTTTAGGACTTGTAAATACAGTTATTTTCTCTTCTCTTTGAGCTCCCATCCTTTCTGAAGCATCGTAAATACTGTACTATTTAAGTACAAAGAAATAATCTGGTTTTCTAAGGTAAATCTTAAATTAATCAAGTTAAATTTTATCAAGTTTAGAGGAAGAAAACAGGCGACAAAAGTTTATCAACTATTTCTTTCAAGCCTTTAGAAATGTTGTCTCTCAAGGTATCTGGAGGAAAATATTTTTCCACACTTTTATCAGAAATAAGCCGACACCAACAATTCCAAAGGTGCCTTTAAAAATAAAGCAGCATACCAAAGGTCAGAGTGAAGAGGGAGCTTTCTTGACGGCTCAGTATGGACAGTTTCCCTTGATGTGAAGGTTCCATGCTGGCATACTCCAGTTCCAAACTCTGACCAGCATCAAGATCACAAACACCACTTTTCTCAGGGGAGCCCATCACTCTGAGATTATGATTGGGCTGTACCTTAATGGGAACACCTACAGAATTTGTTACTGTAAAAGGCGCCCTGTCTTTTAAAGAGTAGTCAAAAGTAGAAGCAGCGCCCTCTGAAAAACCCTGAAAAGGAACACAACATCACAATAAAATTTTTGCATAGCTCAAATTTTTTTTCAAAAATTACACTGTGACTACACATTATTTAGAAACTAATTTTCAGGACAAACAAAAAAAAATCCACACATTTCAATTAAAAATTCTGTTTGAAATACTGAAAGAAAGAAGCAAACATACCTTTGCTAAATTGTTGAAAACAGTAAGAGAACTTTTGGATACTGTTATATTCATTGTGTCTCCTGAAGAAATACCAACTTCTGTTTGTGGCTCAGGAATTACAATAAAATCATCTCCTGGCATCAAACTTTTATCCTGGACTGGATTGTTCTTTACCTATGGGGATAAACACAAAATAAATGTAACTTATTGGCCAATTAACAATAAAATGAAAATACTCTCAGTAGAGTTAAATGTTCTTAACCTAGTCATTTTATATTAAGACTCCTCAAAAGTCTCATTTTCAAAAATATGTAGTGCTTCACCTTAAATTAGTACAGATCAGCATTCTTTCTTTCGGTGTGTAATCAACACTAGGGAAATGTTCAGAACTGTGCCATGAAACCACTCCAAGTGAGCTAACACATTTATCTCCTGTGCGCTCCCCAGAGAAAGCTACTTTCCCAGTGTCACTTGACTCACGGTCATCATGCGTTGATGAGCACGCTAAGATGACCCTGAAGTCTACATTGATCCTCGCTGGAAATAACATCTGCAATTCCTTTTACTTTTACCAGTAACACCGATAAACAAGTAATATAAGCTTTCAGCCAGCCATCAGATTCCATCCTAGCTTTTGTTCTAATAGCATTTCAAAAGCCTTATAAAATATTCTTTATTAGCCTGCCCGTTCCACAGAGAGGTAGGTCAGAAGTATCACCCCCCACTTTACTGAGAGGAAATTGGGACACAGGTTAAATGACTGCTCATCTTTAATATAAGAATCTGCTGAGTCAGTTTCAGTGTCTCTCTCACACCTGAGTCAGGCTGCCCCAGACAGGTGTGCTGTTACAACTTGTAAAGGGTATAACACTTATGTTCCTGTTAATCTAGAGAGACGTGCTTTGGTTTCTAGGATTCTGCAGTACCATAAGGAGATAGCACAGAGAATTCAATTCAAAAATTCTTGAATTTTTTGGTGTCTCAAAATGATTGAGTATTCCAAAGAGCTTCATTTACATGGGTTATATCTATCAGTATATATCTATGAGAAACTAAACTGAGAACATTTTAAATATTCACTTAAAAACAGTAATTACATGTTAAAACAATATTTTGAAGAGAAATAAGTGTTAAAAATACACAGTGAGGAGAGGAGCATTTACAAATCTCTTTAGTGGCTGCCTTCAGAGAAGAGGGGCACTCTCATTGCTGCTTCTGTATTCATTCCACTGCAAAATGACACAGTCTCTGGAAAACGCCTTCGTATGCTCATGAGAGAATGAGAATGAAAGTGATAGATAACGTCTGAATATTATCCTGAAAATAATTTTGATCCCATGTTCCTCCGAAAGGGCCTCAAAGATCCTGGACCACATCCTAAGAATCTCTGAACTAAAGAAAATATATAAATGAATGTGCTTAATGTCAGCCTACATAATAATATTTTATGATTTCCTTACAGCAAGCTTTAAATTCCATGGTCTTTTCCCCTCCACTCTTTCAATCAGTGGCTCCCAGACAGCATGGGTCTCATTGTAATAATGAACCTGGAAAGGCACAGAGTTATAATAAGAGAGTCTTTCAATTTTAATTACATATTTCTACATGGAAAATATAAAGCAGTTGTTGCATGTCAATAACAATTTAACAGCACACCTTTGACACAAAGCATATATGTAAAGGGGGTGCATATTCTTTTACTCTCTTACTTTACTGCCATAAACAAATTATTTAGCAAAAGAATCTTAAAAAAATGACCAAATAAATAATACTACATAACAATAAATTATGTTAGAATGTACTGTCTATTCATATATATACTTGCTATGTTCATACACCAAAGAAAGCTCACTTCTCAATTTTTCAATTGTACTTTTGAGGAGCCGCTGCAAGTACTAAATGATGTGGTCATACCTCTAGTGTCATGTCAGCAGCAGCAGCCATCAGGGAAGTCCAATTCTTAATAGTTCCTGAAAACTTAGACTCCGCCAATAATAAAGGTACAGTTCGATGCCCAAGGCCACATTCTAAGGTAACTTGAACTGACTTCACAACAACAGCACAATTTTCCTCTATCGATGGAGTTTCAATGTCTCTGAAATTCTCTGTTATTTCTGTTGCCATGTCAACACCAAGAAACCAAGAGTTATAATCACTAATGGATTTGATGCCCCAGAGATTTTCTGTTTCCTTAGACACATCTTTGGATTCATCTTCTTTTGCCTTTGGAGACATAGCAGCCATTATCGTCATCACAGTATTAAGAATTATGGGTGAAATCTTCAAAAAAGAAAGCAGGAAAATTTTTAGAATTCTTTCCCAGATGAGAAGAATTAATACATATTACAAAAATTTTTAAGTAACTAATTAAAATTTTAATTACATTAAATTCATAACTAAGGAAAACAAAAGAGAAGAACACACAAAATCATGTGTCAAGTCAACTAACCTCGTAACAGTGACTTCTGCCCAGGTTATCTAGAATTAAGTAACTAATGTGTCAACTGTCAAAACCTAAAGTTAATCAATTCAGAGTAAAACAGTGTTATGTGAACAGAATAATGTAGAAGTGTAATTGAATTTTACATTTTTCACCCAGCTACATTATCTAAACTAAGTATGCGATCCTCATCAAGATACACACACGGTATATATGTGTATGTATGACTAAAACATTATGCTGTACACCAGAAACTGATACAAGATTGTAAACTGACTACACTTCAATAAAAACAAAAAGTAAAAAAATAAAATAGATAAAAAGCGAAGTCCTACTATATACAGCACAGGGAATTATATTCAATACCTTGTAATAGCCTATAATGAAAAAGAACATGAAGAGAATATATATGTATGTATACCTGAACCACTCTGCTGTACACCAGAAGTTAACACAACATTGTAAACTATACTTCAATAAAAAATTTATAAAAAATGTAAAAAAAGATATACAAACATGGTTTTCATTTTTCTCACTGAAACAGGAAACCTGAGGATCACCACGGACCCCCTTTCACCCTGACTTGCAAATTCTGCCTCCTATTATCTCTGGATCATATCTTTGCTCACCTCTTCATTCCAATCATCGTGCCTTAGTTCTACAGCAGTAAAGATTTCTTCTATGTCTGGTCAACACTGTATCAGCCCACCCTCCACATGATTTTTCTAAAATTCAAATCTGAGCATGTCACTCCTATGCTTAAAATCCTCAACAACTTCCCATACCTTCAGGATAAGATTCAAACTCTATTCAGCTTAGGACTCAAAACTCTTTGTGACCTGATGTCTAATCAGTTAGTTACCCATGGTTTCCCAAAGTTTGAGCAATACTGGGTTAAATAAGTTAAGTGGATTTCCTTTATTGTTCACTTCTCACAACCCTTCCTTGTTTAGTATGCTAAAACGACACGATTACATCACCAAAAGAAGGATCCAGCATGCACTGCTTCCCAAACTTAACTGAATCCTTTTTCTCCTTGCCTTATTAATGTCACCTATAATTAGTGCTCTGAATCCTACAACTCCACCACGCCATTCTCTCCAGCCATAAGGGATCACCCTTTCAAGTTCTTAAAGGACTTTTCAAACCTTTGCCTTTGGGCATGTTGTCAGTTCTGCTTGGATAACCCTTCCCCTCTTTCTCCATCTAACCTCCCTCAGATTTTCAAAACTCAGTTCAAGAAGCCCCACTTCCTTACAGCTTTCTCTGATGTCCTAGTCTGAGCAGGAGGCTCCTGCCTGTGCTCCCAGCAGCACCTCGTGCTTGCCTCTAGCACTGAAAGCTGTGATCAGTTGACACATTTCTATCTCTCACATATGTCATTAAGTTTTTTGAATGCAGGGAACATGTATCCCTAATGTAGAGGACATTTTTTACACATAGCAAAAGCTCAGAAAATGTTTGCTGAATGACTAAAGTGACATATAACGAAACAGAAGAACAATCTCAGCACCTTAACCCATGTCTCAGATAAAGTGCATACAAATTCAAGTTCTTCCCCACATTTACCACTTTAAGTCTTCAGAAAAGCAAATCTGTTAAAATACAATCTAAGACTATCTACTATTTAAAATATTGAGAGAAAGCAAAATTGTTATTTACATGGTAATTCAAATGACATTACTTCAAGCCTTCATTTCATCACTACTGGTTATTCACCTATATAATAAAGCTGTTATCAGAATTGCTTTCAATCACCTCAATTTTGTGCCCTTTGGACAGAGAGAGAAATAGACTTTGGAAAGTATTCTGTATCTTCCATTTACAATTGGCCGTGAGGTCATATTTAAAAACTATGAATGCTACCGAAGAACAGACTGTTTTTTTCAATACTTCAAGTGTAACAGATAAAAAAATCCTAATAACTTATTTCTAGCATATATCTATTATTATAAATATTTTATAAACCAAGTAAAACATTTAATCACATAATTATTAATTCAACCAAATCGTATCTCAAATAAAAACCTAAAAATACATTATTGCAAATAAAATAACAGCAACCTTATTTTCCCATCCTTCCTTCCCATTTCATGTCTGCTCTCCCCTCCAAACCCAAACTCCAACACACATGCAAATATAACAGATAAAAGCTATCCTGATCATTTGTGTACATTTAAAAGTACAGATCACCCTTGAACAACATGTGTTTGAACTGCAGGGATCCACTCATGTATGGATTTCTTCCAATAGTAAATACAGTGGTACTACAAGATCTGCAGTTGTTTGGATCCACAGATGCAGATCCTCAGATACGGAGAAATGCAGACACTGAGGAACCGAGTATTCTGAGGGCTCACTACAAAGTTAAACGAACTCCTAATCCCCACATCGTTCAAGGGTCAACTGCACTCTTTCAAAGAAAACAGAAACAAACATTTGCATTAACGAGAATGTTTCTTAATGTTAGAGGTATTTATTCATTACTAAATATGTGAGTAGCATAATGCTATAGATATGACAGACATCAAAAGATAGGAAAAATAATAATTTTCACCCAAATAATACGATAGGCACTAACCTTAATTATAAATTCTTCAACATTAATATCTATATTTTCTTTTCCTGAAGTCCATGCACATTTTTTCATAAATAAAGAACAGGGCTGTAAGATCTAGAAACAAATAAAATTTACTTACGAACATGTCTTACTTAATTTGAGATCTTTAACTATAACCTATTACTAAAAGCAAAAAGGCAAATTAAATTATCAGAGACTCTCTTGTGAGGGCTCCTTCAAATTGTAAGTCTATGACCACTGTTAAAGGACTTAAAGCAGTTCTGATCAATTTCTTTAGGCCAAGTGCTTAAGTAATGATGCATATTTACTATTAGAAGCTTAAAATGTTTCCTTTTGCTAAATAAAGTGACTTTTAAATGATGCCCTGTGTAAAATACACTTTTAAGATATCTATAAAAGACATGAGCTAAAGACTATGGTAAGATCTTACACTTACAAAAAGGTAAATGAGGAAATGGAACTGGTTATTTCATTATAATTTTTATGATCACTAAATCACTCGAAACTGTTAAACAAATAGTTCTGTTAACATCTTTTAAAAATAGACTATATAGTAAAGTAGGTAAATGAATAGTTTCCAGATGATTAACAACATGTCAGTCTTGAATTTCCTCAAAGGTCCTTATCAGAATAAATTTCAAATCTTCAAATTTGATTTATTAAAGCCATAAAGCCTATATACTTAAATATCATCAAAGAAATAAATAAAGTAACCTCGCTCTTGAATTGAATGGGGGAATTAGTATTGCACAATTTTCAGTTTTAAAAAAATTAGGATGTGCTTTAAATAGAATGATTAACATAAGCTTTCTGGTGACATGTCAAAAGAAGATGATCCCAATAAAGAATGTTTCATGATAAAGTATAAACTAAGCTTAGCACAGCATTTCCTTATGCAAGTCACTCTGTCCACAAATTTTTTTTTATTTAAAATAACACTGCAAAAGAGTCACATTAAATAATGATGCTCTTAAACATAAAATTACCAATTTAACATTAAAAATCGGTATGCTAATTAAAATCATATTTTTCAACAATAATGTGAAAGTATAAATTGAAGTTAACTTTTAATATAGCAAAACAATCTCTTTCGGTCACATGACTCCAAATGAATTTCTTCGTTCATTCACTCATTCATGTGGGGAGCAAAAGCAACAGCTGAAGAGGAATGTGGTATTGTACTAAAATTCAAATACTGTTCAGCGAAAGATGGTATAATAAGAATGAGTTTGGAGGTAGTACACAGTTTTGTCACTAGCAGACATGGCTAAATCAGTTAACATCTTTGCAATTCAACATCCTTTTCCATAAAATCTCAAGCTGGAGTAAATACTCTGAAGTCCTACAGAGCTCTCACATTCTCAATTCTATGAATCAACCATTTCTGCCATCCTTCAATCCAAGTTCAGGATATAAGGTAATTCTTACTGTGGTAATGTTCTTTCCTCTCTTTTCTCTGAGAAAAGGGCAAGCAAGCACTTTAAGGTCTCTCACAGAGGCTTCCATCTTCTGTTCGAGTTGGGATGCTGACAGAGAGAGGTTACACTGGAACGAGGCTGTCAGAGCAGGAGCATCAGCCTTTGTCAGGTTGGCAACAAACACCACTTCTGGATCTGTGATCTTGGCCTTTAAAGTCATATTTGGTCTTACAGAGTCATCTGAAGAAACAAATATAGGAACCATAAACGTTCTAGTAAAGTAAACCTTGTCACTTGGGTACATGTTATCTATAATTTGCTAAGTTGCATCTAATATCCTATTATGGATATGGTAAAATTAACAATATTAATAACTGACTGGTTAATATGAATGATAACTGGTTATTAACAAATGCTGGTTATGTGCAATCTGATCCCTGTTGTAAGAGGATCATTCCCACTTTGACCTAACAAAAATAATCTTGTTTTGAAGCTCTTTTTGTCAGAATCAATGTGCATGTATATATATCTGAATATTACATCACGTTGCAGGAGTAAGGAAGGGGAAATGAGAGGGGAATATCAGGAAGAGGGTAGGAGATCCTGATAAACTAGACAGACCATGATTGTTTGTTTATTTTGATTTCACCCTAAAGTATACACTCAGTGTCGTACAATCTATAGTATAAGTATATTAAATGTATATATGAATACAGAGATATCACATGATTACAGTTTAAGAAAGGTAAAAGGAAAAATAAAATTCTGACCTTCCCAGTAAATAGCAGTTTTCCAATCTTGCTGAGTTGCACATTAGAGAGAAAAATGCCTGACCTTAGACAATTATAATTTAACAGAGAAAATCATTGGTCTATTTGGCAATACTGGAATAAATGGTTTATGGGTCAAGGAGTGGCATCAGCATACATGGAGACCAGACATCTGCAAACCCTCTCCTGACTTGGAAGAGTCTGAGGTGATGTCCAGGGCTGTCACGTTGGGTCCTCCAATACCCTCGCCTTCTGCTTTTATCTGTTTAATTGCTCTTCAATATGCTATAATTCTTCCAAGTATTTTCTTTGAATAAGACTCCCTTTCTATAAAACAGGCTGCCAACCACAGGCTCAGATTAACTCCCTCTATTTCTGGATGAGTAAAGAAATGTTAGTGGCAGAGCTGGAACCAGAGCAGAGGTTTCTTGGCCCTGATTCAATATATATACTCTACCTCTCTCTTAAAAATCTATCCTTACTAAAGTTATTCTACTGAATACATTTAAATTCAAAAGAGTAACTTTACATTCTTAAATTATCCATTTCTTTCTTTTTTCCTGTGTGTAATGTCTGTTAAAATACATGACAAGTTGTCATCTACAACAGATAAATTCTGCTAACCTTTCTCCATCTTGATTTTTGGCATGGCAGTCTGTCGTAGTGGAATCTGTGATTCTTTGGCCAGATTTTCGGGACTCTGAGGTACAGCTTTGATAAAGAAATCTGCCACAGTCATCAGAAACTCCACACTGGCACAGACATACAGCTTGTCAAGAACAGCATCAATATGACTTCCATTTTTCCCTTGTTTGTAATTTATGTCAATCATAGAGCTGTTATCTTGGCCATTCTTCTTATCAATCATTCTAAAAAAATAAATATACATCCGTTATGTTATTCCTGCTAAAACAATTAAAAAGATGAAAAATTTCCTATACATCTTAGTAATTTTTCTTTCACCTTTCAGCTTCCAATCTGAACAGAAAACAGATCAGTATTAAGTGGAGTATTAGCTTAATACTCCAGTATTAGTTTAATAGCTAATCAGCAACCAAAATATGGTCTCCTAATCTCCACAGCAAAGTTCATGTTAATAAGCAATTACAGAATATTTCATATAGAGAAACAAATCAATTACTGCTGAAAGGAAGTTTGGCAATTAGCAAAATGAGCCCCACAAAATTTAAAAGACAATCTCTTTGTATTATTTTACAAAATAAAACATCCCTGAAGGAATTTATCTCCAAAGATCATCCTATACAATTGAGTGCAAAAGTATTCAATGTAATTCGTATCAGTCAGTGTTCAAGAGTCCACACATCCTCGTGTGTGCTGCAAAGAGCATGCTACCAACAGAAGGATGGCCTTTATCACCCTTGCCTAGACAGCGGTGAAGGCTACGCCAGGACATGAAATTTGCAAAAGAGAAAAGTTGGTTGCATGAAAGCACTCTGTCCTCATTTACTCACTTCTTAGAAAAACAAAGGGCTCAGAAATACCCAGTATACATTCAATGTAATTCAGCTTTAGGTAACAGCATACTTTTTCTCCAAAAAACATCAAGGACAAAAATATTATGCATCTCATTATTTGGGAAAGGAATAAAAATATAATTAGGCTATTGAAGGTGCTTTCTTCTCTATTTCTCACTTGATAGTAAGGTGGTATAAATTAATCTTTCAAAAATGGGTTGATAACATGAAAATTAGGGATTCCATTTCTACTGAAAGTTTTAAAAAATTTCACAGAATTGTTTTAAAATATATATACAAAATAAATAAGACAAAGAAAAATATTTAACTTTATGGGTTTTTGAAAAAAGATTCTGCTTACTGGGAACAATTTACAAAAATACATTACCAATGAACCATACCATGTGGATTTAATTCTTAAAATCTTGTATTTTCTTAGTTCCCACTTTTAAGACAGGATTTTATTACTAAACTTCCCTTTATTTCAAACTTTAAAGCAACAGAACGTGAAATAGCAATACTTCTTGATGCACTTCAAACTGAAATATGACCAAAGACCTCTTCTGATAACCCAAGGAACAGGATCCCAGAAAGGATGATCATGAGACCCCTTCAGACAATCTTAAGCCCAGCGATCAACGCCTGGCAGCCATGCCAGGTGCAATGCCAACCTTACATAATGTACAGCAAGTTCAGAGATGACAAACCTTGATGTTGCTCTCTCAATTCCTTCCCTGAGATCATCAAGGGTACATGTCTTAAGCTTAAGGTTGACATTCATTGAGCCATCCTTAAACATCTTCCCTGCAGAGGCCATAAGATGCAGTCTGAGTTCGCCGAGCCGTAAACTGTCATTATGAAATGAAAGTTTGGACTCCTGTGGTGTATTTTACAAGCAAAAGAATCAATTATCTTCAAGTGCTATGTAATTGCTTCTAAACCTATTTCTTAACTCAGAAATCAAAAGGAAATCCATACCACAAATTTTTAAAGTATGGGTGTTAAAACACAAAAGTGGAAAGAGTAATACGCATGTTTGTGATTGTGTAAGTACATACAAATAAATACGTAAGTGTGTGTGTGGATACTCGACAATGGTTAACATATAAAAATTTCTGATTTACAATTCAATGCAAATAAAAATAATCAGGAAATTGGCAATCAATCATTCTAACCTATAAATATTTAATGAGTTCTTCTATAAAAAGCATTGTGATAGGAAGCATGGGCTTTATAAGAAAGGATAAGGCAAGGTAGGTGATCTCAGTGAGCTTATAACCTAACTGAGAAAGCAAAATAGAAATACATTACAGGGAACATCAAGAAGGTGAGAACTAATTGAGCCTCAGACACTGAGTGGAATCAGACAGTCGAAGAGGAGGTAAAAGACATTCCAGATGGGGAAGAAATATGAGCAAACAATTCAAGATGCTCTCAGGGCACAAGGTACACGTTGGCATCTTAGGCTTAAATATTCCAAAATATTCCAATAAAAGAAAGGTAGGGAATGAGTTCTAGAAAGAAATATGGAGGCCTAATCAAAGTCTCAAATCCTAAACTAAAAGATTAAAACTTTTATGTATAGGAAAAAACACCTCTGTCTTTATTCCACCGTAACACATAGTTCCAAATTGTGTAGGTATTCCCAGATATTAAAAGAGCAAAACCCAACCAACCAACCAACTGAAAAAAGATATATAAATCTTCAGGGAAGTAAAGCTCATTAGTCATAATTGCTCACTACAGACCAGGGCATTGATATAAGCAGCACTGGTGACGGGTAATTCTTAGTACACTGGTTGTAACTCCGTATCTTCTCTCACTCAAAAGAATACACTGGATGTAAGTGGGTCAGAATGAAATTATTATTGGAAAACTTGGAATGCCTTTAATTTATAAAAGTGTAAATAAATAACTCACAAATTCGAGATCTCTAATTATTCACAGCAATGACCAGTGACACATCTGCTGATCACAATGTAATACTGTTTGTGGTATGGTTACTGACGTAGACAATTTGGAGCCACTGAATGTTTTTTTTAATTAATTAAAATTCACATAACACTGAAGGTTGTCTAAGTAGAATGAGAAGTTGTAAATGGCTACATGAGACTGATTGAGGAAACTGAACTTGTGCCAGTATCTAGGATGGATGAAAGGAAAATGTGCAACTAACAAGGAAGCCACTGCAGTGTTTTAAGTGTGAGCCAAGACGTTTCAAATAAAGCAGCAATGATTATTGCCAGGAAAGAACAAATGTTCACTCAAAGAAAAAACTGACAGTACTCGGTGTCTGAATGAATGAAGACGGTCAACAAAGAAGTAAAAGAAGACGCTGAGATTCTAAGGCTGGGGAACCAGGAGAATGACAGCATCTTAAGCGAAGCAAAGAAAACAGTTAACTGTTCATTCTCCATTAGGTCATTTTCTGATCTTTTCATTAACATTAAACATTAGAAATTAAGGCAGATTCTAGTCCAAGGCTCAACAGTAACAATGGATGAATACTGTGTAACTTTTACAAAACAATGTGAAATGTCAGATAACATACAAATGGACATTAATAACAGATATAATACCATAATCAGTGCATATTGTGGGTATTATATGACATGTGTATTATAAGTTATTATGATATAACATTAACTGATATAATCAAAAAGATTTATTAAAGGACATTATCTATATAATAAAAAGGCAGCTTTCTAAAACATCATTGACATATTATGTGGTTCAAATCATTATGGCACTAGACCTTGGTTCCTAAATTCACTAATCAGTACCCTTAATATGTATCTACTACATACAAAATTTATTCAGTAGAAACACAATTAATGTTTGTATATCATGGATAATTATAAATTTTAAAATTCAAAGGTTCCAATGCCACTACTGAATTACTTTCCTTAAACAGTTAAATATGCATATATATCTAGCTATGTTAAAAAACTGCACATGTAATTAATTATTCATATATAAAATTCTTCTCATAAAGATAGGTCTAAGTGTTTTAGTGCTGATATTACTTGGAAAGAAGTAAAAACTTTCCCTTAGCCTAGTAAGATTAGAAACACTAACAAAGTGAGGACAGAAAACAAGACCGATGCACATACTGCAGGCCAAACAGAATATAATATTCATATCAAGTTTTAAATGAATAGTCACATCAAAAAATGACAATATTCTGAAGTTGAATATCAAGAGCTAAGGACTTATTCCTAGATACAGAAATTAATTACATACCTGGGTGATATCATTGTTATAAAGGACAATGGAAAGAGATGCAAAGTGAAAGTCAAACTGGAGAGTGACATCCTGATCCGAAGAAAGCTTTGAGTCTGGCAAATCTTGTTCTGATGGTTCAAACATAAATATGAAAATTGAAAAGCTTTTAAGTAGGTATATAGTTTTATACATGTTTTAAAAAACAGGATAATAACTTATTATTCTAAATTTATATCATACTTCCTAGAATTCTTTAAGTCACTACAAGGCAATTAACAAAAATGGCAATGTATTCCATTGATATTTAGTACAGGGCAAAGTGATAGAGCAGACTATCTACACTGAAAAAAAAAGAGAGGGCCTTGTAAAGAGTATCAAGACAACTTTTTTTTAAAAGCCATTCCAGAGCAAGACTACTTTATTATAGTTTGTAATTATCAAAGCATGTCACTTAACTGGTTACAAGCCATTCTCAAGAGATTATGAAATTGGAGTAACAGAAAAGTAAAATACTTTGTCCTAGAACAGACAGCTAGTCAGTAAGACTGCTAGTGTAATGCACTCCTCACTAATTAAGTAACTTAATTAGGTAATTAAAAAATTACCTTTATCACCCAATCCATTACCTTTACAAGCAGAACAGAATGGAAATTAAAAGCAGAGTCAAAGAGAGTGCAAATACAATGTGGGACACAGGGTCTCTGGGATTCTGAAGTGAAGAGCCTTTGAGAAGTAATTTAGTCTTTTCCCTCATCTTTAGGCAGAAACTTTTTAGACAAAGGATAGATATTGCTTTCAATCACTCTTACAAAGTGATTCTATAATCTCTTTTGAAGACTGATTCTACGATCATTTATAGGAAATCTATCCTTACAAGTTACTGGAAGAGCAAACTCTGCGGAACTTCAGCCACATAAAGGCTTCTCCAAGTCGGAAGACTCTAGGGTTTTTCCCTCACTTTCCCTGAAAATAATTTACATTCCAATCTTCATCATCTCTGTAGCTTTTCCATCTGAACTCATAAATACTCCTAAGTACCATATTAATCATATAGTCTGGACCATATATATGAATTGAAAATAGCAGAACATAATGAGATCACTAATCACATAGTTTGCCTGCTATGGTTTATTCACCTGTTCATATTCCCTGTCTAACCACAGCAACAGCCTACTTATCTAGCATTGTCTATATGGTGGCATAAACTCAACCTGAAGCACTCACAGGCATCCTGAACCAAAAATCTTATTTTACACACATGCTCTAGTCATTTGTTTTGTGATTTCAAAACACACCAGACCTAACTACAGGGGAAGCAGTGCTGGTATATTATTATTAACTGACTGTCCTAAGTAACATCTAATGACCTGAGCGTTACAAACACACAGCAGTCTGGGCCCACTTATTATAAGGACAACGAACACTTCATCTCTTTTTATCCTTGGAAATATTAACCTATTCAGAGTCTAGTAAAACATATAATATTCACACAATGACTTGAAATGATGAAAAAAGAATTAAATTATATTCTATATATTTTTAAATGGTTGAATTTAAAAGTTTCAGTGCTTTTGAAAGATTCAATTTTTTTTTTAAATGGAGGGACTGGGGATTGAAACCAGGACCTCATGCATGCTAAGCATGCCTACTTTGTTTCTTCTCTAAGTATACCACCTCAGCTTTTTTTTTTAACTTAAGTATAGTCAGTTTACAATACTGTGACAATTTCTGGTGTACAGCATAATGTTTCAGTCATACATATACAGACATATATTTGTTTTCATATTCTTTTTCATTACAGGTTACTACAAGATACTGAATATAGTTCCCTGTGTTACACAGAAGAAATTTTTGTTTATCTATTTTATATATCATAGTATTTGCAAATCTCGAATTCCCAATATATCCCTTCCCACCTCCTTTCCCCTCTGGTAACCATAAGTTTGTTTTCTATGTCTGTGAGTCTGTTTCTGTTTTGTAAGTAAATTCAGCTTTCATAAATAAAGGGCAAACAAGCATCACACAGGCAATAAGAGGTGGCCCCTCCCCTCAGAGCAGACAATGAGCCTACCTCCTTCCCCTGGGGGCTTCAAGGCAGCCCCAGTCCCCTGCGATTTTCAATAGTAAATAATACAACACTGAATCAGTTCACACCACATTATGCTGGACAACTAAAAAAAACACTAAATATAAATATAGCATTAACACTAATTTTTCTCTATAATCAAAGCAAAAACTTTCATCAATTTATACCTTTGAGGTGGTCAAGTCCACTGGAAACATCTTTTCTTACTTTTACAACCTCCTGGGTAGGCTGCGTAGGGCTTGGCTGGGAAGAAGCTTCTCCAAGATTCTCCAGCAAAATTTTCATTAAAACTGTTAAGTCATCTCTACTGAGAGCAACCTAGAAACCAAAAATAGGCTGTTGTTAATTTAAAGTAATAAAAAATGCAAAATATCATATTTATGTCTTTATTTATGGATCCTCAAATGAATTAATTGTTCACCTAACAACAACAACAACAAAAAGCAAGTTGGGACCATAAATACCAGGAGAGAAGTATTTCATCTTGTGTATTAGACATTCCTCCTGTGTGTAAACATGCTTCTGCCTCCCTCTGTATCCAAGACCCGGCTTCCGGTTCTTCATCCCTGTTCCTGCCTTAACTGCCATTCTCCAGTTCCTCCTGTTCCTGGACCTGTGCCTCTCTCCCCTCTCCTGAGCTCCTCATCTCCATTCTGCCTTTCTCTCTTCTCATCCAGTACTAGCTTCCTCCTGCACATTTACTCCCCTCCAAACTCAATACAGGAAGAGTGCTGTTCAGTTTTCGGCCTCTACCAAGAAGGAAAAAGATGCTCTCCTGCAGTGTAGCGCCTACTCTCAGCACATATGCATTTGGATGTACATAAATCATTTCTTTAACTTATCAAGATAATGCCTCTTAGAACAATAACAAATGCATCTACAAAGAATTTTTAAAAATCAAAACACAGATGAGGAAATGAGTACCTTGCTTATCTTCAACCTGTATAAAAGGGGATATGTGGCAAAAAGAAAAAGGAAAAAAAAAAGAAAAGCAAGAGCTTTTGAGTCAGGCATATCTGTATCAACTCTACAACTTTCAGGCTGTGTTGTTGGCCAAGTTTCTTAAATTCTAAAACAGGAATGTCATCTCCCTCATAGGCAGTTGCAGAACAACATGAAGCTGCTAGAACGAGGATGCTACTGCCTACTAAGATCCATTAAACCTTTTAGCTCTTCCATCTTTTGTACAGTTCCCCTACACACACAGTCGTCCAAAAGGCCTGTTTCTAGTATTTAAACACAAATTCACACAAGGCACATTCACAGCACCTTCTCTTCTGAACACGACAATACCCGATGTCCCCCCAGTTAAGCACCTATTCCGAAGGAGTCCCTGATCCCCAGTCTAAATGAAAATGGGGAGATATTTTAGCATGAGATAATGACCAGGGATTTCTTGTTTGCTCCAAGCTCCAGTCTTTAGATAATGGATGTCACTTTAATTTCCTAGAACTTCTTTGTCTGTTCATTCCCACTTATGATACCAACAAAGGCAACAGTTGCCTTAAAGACAAATTACTTCGCCACCTCCTAATATTTGAAAAGGGTCAAGTACTAGTTGTGGGATCTAATCTTAGCAAGGGAGAATTTGAGAGAACAGTCCCATGCTCTGGAGTAGAGAAGCCTCTATCAATACCCTAAGCAGATGCTCTTCTTCATATAACACACCCAATCACACTACATACAGGGACCTGTCATTCCTACAACAAACTTCAATTTTAACATCTTCTCTAGTTGAACTTTGCTCCTTTGACCCTTTCTGTTCTATTCAGAACTAACTGAAATAATCACAGATATCAAAAACCTCTAAACTACTAATTATTTGTCTTTCAAACATTCCATTTAGTTACTCCCTCCTTTTTCTTATCTTCTACTGTTTGGCTTCAACAGTTTCATACACAGGTACACAAGAATCATAAGATTCCTATACTTCCATGACCATCTTTGACCAGTATCATCTCTTCCTGTGAGCTACACATGACCTGCTAACTACAGTAATAAATAAAAATAATTGCTGTTTATGTGGTATTGGCACAAAAGCAGACACGTGGATCAATGAAACAGAACAGAGAGCTCAGAAATAAAACCACAGACCTATGGGCAACTAATCTTTGACAAAGGAGGCAAGAACAGACAATGGAGAAAAGACAGTCTCTTTAGCAACTAGTGTTGGGAAAGCCAGACAGCCACAAGTAAATCAATGAAGTTGTTAGCACCCTCCCTCATACCATACACAAAAATAAACTCAAAATGGCTTAAAGACTTAAATATAAGACATGACACCATAAAACTCCTAGAAAGGAACATAAGCAAAACATTCCCTGACATAAATCATAGCAACATTTTCTTAGCTCAGTCTCCCGAGGCAATAGAAATAAAAGTAAAAGTAAATAAACAAGACCTAATCACACTTACAAGCTTTTGACAGCAAAGGAAACCATAAACAAAACGAAAAGACAATCTGTAAGCTGGGAGAAATATATATATAAACAATGCAAAAGACAAAGGCTTGATTTCCAAAATACACAAACAGCTCATATAGCTCAATAACAAAAAAAAACCAAACAACCCAGTCAAAAAAATGAACAGAAGACCTAAACAGACATTTCTCCAAAGAAGACATACAGATGGCCAACAGGCACATGAAAAGATGCTCAACACTGTTAATTATTAGAGAAACACAAATCAAAACTGCAATAAGGTATCACCTCACACTAGTCAGAATGGCCATCCTTAAAAAGTCTACAAATAATAAATGCTGGAGAGGGTGTGGAGAAAAGAAAATCCTCCTACACTGTTGATGGCAATGTAGATTGGTGTAGCCACTATGGAAAACAGTATGGAAGTTCCTTAAAAATCTAAAACTAGAGTTACCTTATGAACCAGCAATCCCACTCCTGGGCATATATCCGAAAAAGATAAAAACTCTAATCCGAAAAGACACAAGCACCTCGATGTTCAAAGCAACAATATTTACAATAGTCAAGACACGGAAGCAACCTAGATGTCCCTCAAAAGATGAAGGGATAAAGAAGATGTGGTATATATACAATGGAATATTACTCAGCCATAAAAAAGAATGAAATAATGCTATATGCAACAACATAGATGGACCTAGAGATTATAATACTAAGAGAAGTAAGTCAGACAGAGAAAGATAAATATCGTATGATACCACTTATATGTGGAATCTGAAAAAAATGATACAAATGAATTTATTTACAAAACAGAAGCAAACTCACAGACACAGAAAACAAACTTATAGTTACGAAAGGGGAAGACGAGGAGGGATAAATTAGGAATTTGGCATTAGCAGATACAATCTACTATATATAAAGTAGATAAACAACAAGGCTCTACTGTAATGGAAAAAATCTGAAAAAGAATATATATGTATATATGTGTGTGTGTGTGTGTGTGTGTATTTACATAAAACTGAATCACTTTGTTGCACACCAGAAACTAACACAATATTGTAAATCAAATATACTTCAAATAAAAAAAAAGTATTGCTGTTTATATGCTCACCAAATAAACATATTCACTTTTCTATTTAAAAGAGTGCTTCTATACATTAAAAATACTAAGGTGCTTTGAGAATGTGACATCCAAATATCACTGTATAGTGTCTCATAATTTAACTGCCTTAAAACTTTAATAGGATTGTCCAAAATTACTAATAATATTTTCAGTTGACTCCAATAGGTTTTAACCCCAGATTTCTTGCTGGCTTTATCAAACATCTGACTAATATGAAATAAAGAAAAGTGTGGGACCTAGGATGACCTCATTTTTAGTTAACAGAACATTCCCTTTAAATGTATCATCACTTCTGATGTGCTCTAGAACTACACTGGATCAATGACAAAAGCCTATATGGCAATTTTCATACATTTTATACATATACTTACCTGCATAGGTTTTAGTTTTCCTTTTATCTCCATCCCTGGAATTTGCACATACCATGTTGCTGCTAAATTTCGCTGTATGGACAAAAGCATGTTGACTGGTTTTAAAATTTCAATGTCATGTTGTGGTAAGCCAGACTGCAGAATCGTTCTGGAAGATAAATAAGAATTTGTATTTCTGAAATTTACATTTTAAAATGAAGACTATCATACTGTGTAACAGTTTCCACATAGCATTCTCCTAAACACTAAAGGCTGCAATCAGAGTTCTTTTAGAACATGCCTCTTTTCGTAAATCAATCTAAATCAGAATAAATCAAGTTTACATGCAGAGCTATGTAAAACAAAGCCTGTATAATGCTGATTTCAAAGACACAAATTTCATGAAGTATGACTATCGCACTATTTACTATCTTTCACAAGGACAATTTAATACTAGCAACCAGTCCATCATACAAATGCTACATCCTTCTAAAATTGGAGAAGACAGAAAGTGATAGTCTACCTAGCCCTTAGTTTTATGTTATTAGCACTTCACCAAACTCAAAGGGAAAAACTCACCAAACCTAAAAGTTAAACAAGCATACTGTAATAGTCATTTCTAGCTTGCCGGTCAACAAATATTTGAACAACCAAGAAAGTTACTCTTGTCCTTCAACAGAACCAACACTTTCCCATTTGGATTCGATAATCCTTTAGATACCTTACTGAGAATTCCTAAATGTGACAAGGTTTGGAAATCAGAAATAAACCTCAAATTTTATTACATTTTAAGAAGTCTTCTCCCATGCACAGAAAAGAAAATAGCTATGTGCAGAGTAAAAAAATGAACAAAGAAAAATAAATCTAAATTAAGTACTGAGTAAACTATAATCTTATAGTAGGAAATTTTACAGTAGGAAATTTTTATAGAGTAAAAAAAAAGTTATAAATTTAGCAAGACAAAAATGCAGATTCTATGAGGTACACCACTACCAAACACTGACCAAAAACCAACAGCCAAGGTTTCATAATCAGAAAAAATAAAGAATAAGACCCATAAAACCCTGGAGGGGTTTCACCCTTGGCAAAGATGCTCTGAAAATTCTATTTCTAGTAAGTAACAGATGACTGTATTATATTTTTATACCTGGACAGCTTCAGCTGAGTGAGCTGGATGCTCATTGTGTCAATGACTGGGGGAAGAGGACAGTGTTCCACAGCAACCACGTTAAATTTGTTTTCAACTCTGATTAAACCCAGATCTGCTATAACAGCATTAGGTGATACAGAAGACTGAGGAATGATGATAACTGGTGCTTTCAAATTGACATCCATCAGAAGGCGGAAACTCTTTTCAGCTAAGTCTTTCATGCTGGAAGCAGCTCTTTCTGCAGCTTGGACTGTAGCTGTGCTCAAAGCCTCTTTGGCAGTTTGAAAATTGTTAAGGAAGTTCTGTTGGAAGAGACTGATATTTAGAGCTCCCCTCAAAATGGGATTTATTTTTAAACGGAAGGACTTTAAAAAAGACAAACTAAATAAAAGAGGTGATATAAAAGAGATGTTATTTATGATTGGTTACATAGAGAGTAAAGTCTAGAAAGATATAGTTTGAGATAATTAACAAGTGGAAAAGAGTCCTTTAACTTTCATTTTATGTATTTCAGAATTTTTTGGACAAATTTTGGTAATAATTCTTTCTTACATTTCCCTTTTACTCATGAATGTTGGTCATTTTAATTCAAATTTAATAAAGAGATGGCAGAGAGTGCTCTACTTCTCCCAAAGTGGCTTCAATTCTGTACCTCTAGGTCATAGGAATAAAGTTTACACTTAGAAACTGAGGTTTTACCAACTTATTTCTGAAGATTCTTTTTTTAAATGTACCCCAAAGGAGCAAAGATGCTTAAGTGTTTATAATCTTGCAATCATTAATCAGAGTCAAAACTTCTTTATTTAGGGTAAGATGCCTTTTATCTCAATTTCAACTAAAAATGGATTTTTCCTAATGAAGAAAAAAAAACTGGAAGCAATATTCTTGATATACATACATTAATAACACAAAGTGACTTAAACTAACCCCCTTCTAAATAAATTACCTTCCAGAAAAATAAAACATGATGGTTTAGGTAGAAATCTATGATTTGTAAGCTTTGAATAGCAGCCTCACTAAGAGGCACAGGCAAATTAAACTCTTTGGTCCAGGACACTTACATGGAAATAAACAATTGAAAGAAAAGAATTTTATGGCTTTGTTGATCAAAATTATAATCAAAACCTGTAAGTTTCAATGTAAGTCCTTCAAATGCCTGATAAGCTCCTTAAAAGATTCTTTTAGCTAAATACTTTTTAAGGGTATCTCATAAAACAAACAGCACTGAAAAGCCCTAACTTAAAACATCAGAAGGTACTTTCAAAATACATAACAATGGAAATGTTAAGGAATGATCATGTATAGGTTCAAAACAATGATAGACATTCATTTAGTTATCCATCGTGTAAGGAACTTCCCTAATGGTAAAATTCTGCTCAGTATTTGGGAGTTTACCCCTATTAGTAAAGATTTTGACTATCGAGGTTCAGATATATAGGCAAAGATACTGAGGCCTCAATGGGAAATAAACAGATGTAAAGAATAAACTTACCAAAAGAGACATGAAGAATTTATGAACATAAACAACTTGAATACAGCCCACTTTGAGACTAAGTTTGCCGTCTACTTTAGACATATCAGCATAGGCCTTTCCTTCTGTAGCATCTGGATAAAGAGTCATTTGGAATCTAAAGACTTCATCTTCCAAAATAGAGACAGCCTAAAAGTATTAAATTAACTGGTTATTACAACAAAAAAAGCTGTATCAGTATAGTATTAATAAGATTCCTTACTACAGAATTCTTGATAAAGAAGCATCATTTAAATTCAACCTTCAACGAATGATTAGTTAAAAACATTTAACTCGACAATAACCTTTTCCTAAATCTATAGAAAACATTTTATCAATGGAGGTATCAATCACTTAACTGATCAGAGATAGCTTTTACAAATCACCTAGTCTATACACAATGCAGAAGCAGTGACCATATTTCTGCCCCGTCCCTAACAAAATGCCTGACACGTGACAGACAATACAGAATGAACAAATGAATAAACGCATCTCAAGCCCAAAGAACGAAAATAAATTCCAATATAGAAACATATTCTTTAATTACCTTTTTGTGAATGGACAGCAAATCAACATTCCTAACTACGATATCCTTAAGTCTGGCAAATACGTCGGTCTGCTTTGGCCTCACAGAAACAGAAGCATCCATTCCTGTGGGAAAAATGACACTTGTCACCTACTCAAAGTGAACTGATTTACTGGTATTTAAGTTCAATACCATACTACCAAGACATGGAATGAATAAAAATTACTCACTATTACACATAGTAAAGGTATTACCTTTTACATATGAGATACCTAAGAAAGATGATACTATCTTTAAGTGCTAAGGGCATCTCATATCTAAAATGTGTAGAAGTTTTAAAACAAAAGAAGTCAAATTTCAAAGAAAATCAATCACAGGTCTCCAAACATAAAAATCCTGTGCACTGGCAAGCTCAGAGCTGGTCATTCAGGAAGACATGCAACATTTACTAAATAACCATCTCACAAACATTATATTATGAAAACTATTATTCTAAAAACTAAGCATAAATAAATAGTTTGATGAGTTAAGTATGATTCTTTCTACAACAAACTGTACCTAACACATAATGTTTTAAGATTTCTCTCCAAAAAAAGTGTCATTCTTATAAGCTCTAAAGGCATGGTTTCTAAAACCACACCTCAGTAAAGAGAGAATGCCTATAGGTTAGCCCCAATAATGAGCCCAAATCACTACCACACTACTCACAAAACAGATAATATTTGTTAAATGGAACTGACTGTCTCACCTCTTGTTAACTTCTTACTATGTAAGCACCAGGCACTTTTCTAAATATATGTAAATCTGTAAACTTAATCCTCACAACAATCCCATGAATAATTACTGTAACTAACTCCATTTTACAGAAGAGGGAACTCAGGCACGGAAATGTTAATTAATTTGCTCAAGGTCAGCCAGTAAGTGTTAGAACTGTAATCTGAACCTTGGCAGGCTGGCTCCAGGACCTACAGAATTATCCGCACTCATCCTTGTATCAGGCTGATGATAAGTAAAGCTTAAAAACTTTCCTCTAGAAAACTTCTTTTCCTGATTCTATATGTGCACAAGAGACAAGGGGAAAAAAAGCATAACTCAGTGAGATGTTATGATATTCATTTCTCAGTTTTAAGTTATATTATTTTGAAAACACAAACAGGACACAAGAGATTAAGCCTCAGACTTACTCTGAAAATTTTTAAAAACATAAGGAATGTCTCACATCAGTCATGAATCATAACAAATTTACTTCTAACATTTCAAAGCACATCTCTGAAAAGTTTGCAGGAGTCCTCAATATACATAAACCAAAAGATGACTCAAGAGAAATCTACCATGCAACAAGCTCATTCTTCCTGAAGGTCTATGCAGAGAAACAAATATCTACACCAAGGAATAGTTACTTACCATGTATTCGAATATCTGCAATGTTACACTTCTGATCACAGACAAAGATATTAAATGCATTTAATTCAGCTATGATCTTTAAATCAAACACATCGTCTTGAGAAGTACTGCTGGATACTGAAAAGTAATAGAATTCTTGTGATTAACAAAGTGCACAAATGATATAACACATAAAATAATCTCAAATTCACTAAAATAAAAGTACATAATGAACTATGAAGAACCAAAAAGATCTCCATTAAGAATATATATAATTAATATGATTTTTAATCAACTTTCAAATGTTAATCAGACAAAAACTACTATGTTCTCATCCAAGTGAAAAATAAAGGCTACTTTTAATAGCACCGTGTAAATACAATTATGCTAGATGGAAACTTACAATTTTTCTTCTAGGAAAAAAAACCCTCTACATTAGAATTCTAAAATTCCATTACAGCCACATTTTGATTTTTAACTTCTTTCATAACATATATTAGATCAAAGAAAAATATTTCATGAAAAACTGAAATAGTGACAGTTAATAAAATCTGTATTGTTAACTATGACATTTACAATACATATTAACTACAGAGCCAATTTCTCTAGATTGCATTTTTTTCTCCATCCTAAAATAAATTCTATAAGAAATGAACATAAAGGGCTAAAATTAAGGAAAAAAACAAAAAAATTTGTTTTATAATGTATGTTTGTGTCTGCGTGCATGTGTATAAGAATCACAATCAAATAGATTCCCTTAACCTGTTTTAGTCCAGGTCCTGATTGATAATTTTAAGATACAATTTCCCAGAGATTTGTCTTAGCTGAGGGAAACAGACTTTCCCTATAAAACTGAACAGCATGGGGACAGAAGTCCTTAATTACAAGATGATAAAAGCGTTTTTTTTTTTTTCTATATATTTAAAATAGCATAATCAAACCATAAAAAGCAGCCATACAGCATAACTGGAAGACTGTTTCTTTGGACTAATGTTTTTGGTGGTTTATTGTGAGCTTAAGCATTGCTTTTTAATTTATTCAACTGTGTGTGTGTGTATGTATATGTTATTAAGGTATTTCCATGGATATTAATGTGACAAGTACATTAAAGACAAAGAAGGTAAAACTCTCTCACTCCAGTTTATAGCAAAAATAATGCTCTGCTCCCTGGTTAAAAAAAACAAAAGAAAACAAAACAAAACTCATCTTTGTATCAGAGTTAATATTACTAACAGTTTTACACTCTAAAGATGCCAGTAATACAGATGATGCAAATAGGTAATGTTCTGAAAATTAAATTACCAGATGTTAGATATTCACACCTTATGATATGAAAGAAAAATAATTAAAATAATATTTGGCTTAAAAATAGGCATATGCTCACTCAGGCTACCTGACATCTAATATTTCAAGACACAAGTCATGGCATGTGCCCATATTTCTATGTGATTTAAATACAGTTTCACTTAGAAACCAAAGTGAGTCTGTCTCTTTGATGAGATTATTCCTTTTGTGTCTTGCCAAGCTTAAAACTGCTGACCACCAGGTAGGTCTAACTGACTGACTGAAATGGGCCCCTGTGACCATGCATGATTCTGTTAATATTTTAATTTTGTCCTTTCTCACCTTCACTGGAATGAAGCCTATAGAGACATCAATGCAAAGTATATGCAACTTTATTTTATGTAGAAGCTAGGCAGTGATATCAAATATAAATACATGATTAATATTAAACATTTATTTAAACTCCCTCACTAAATTATCCTATTATACCATAGGGATAAAATCTGCTTTCTTTTGAAAACCTCATCTGTCAGAGCAGCTGTAACATTAAGGTCCTAAACAGTTATCTTGGCTTGAAAATACAAGTTATTATATGATTATTAAATTCAGATAGAAAGTATTAGACCAGGACTCAAAAGTTAATACCAGTTTTGGCAATGATACTTCTGGACTCCCCGACAAGTGGTTTCAGCTCCTGTTCCTTCTTAGAAGGTTCAGAGGATGGAACAGCAGACGACAGAAAATCCATGAAGGACAGTAAAGCTTCCAAATGAAGAACTAAGTCTAAGGATGAAAATGAAACCTAAGATAACGAACAATTAGAAAGGCAGATTTCAGACACGGTAATTTCTGTTAAACTTCAACATACACAGGCAGCACGAGAATAGTTGAATTAAGGGCCTTTTTTATTTAAGAAAAAAAACCTACTATTACTTATTATAACTTACCAGACAATAAAAACCAACACTGCCCACTCCCACACCCGACCATCATTCTAACCTCAACAGAACCTGACGGGCTTTAAGGTAAAGATACAGGAAGTATTATCAGTCACCTTACACATGGTTCCAAGACAGGCTATATAGACTCAAATGGACTGTGAAGTGATGTCTGTACTAGCCATACTTTTACCTTATCCCTAATTTTACTCTAATCCTAAAGCCAGTTCACAATTCAAATGTTTAATGCTTCCAGCAACACTATGCCAAACAACCATAGTGAACAAAATTCCCTTAAAAAGTATATTATTTATGTACTCAACAAGGAATCATTAATTCATATCTGGGAAATAACTAGTCTTTTGTAATAATTTTACTTCAACTGTATATCCATTTCTTTTATCTGTAAGATTAGATCTGTTACTGTTACCCTTATTCTAATTTTAGAACTCACAATCTCACAACTGAAGATGGCTTTGAAGCCAGACTCAATCACTAATATATAACCTAGCCTTATGGTGAATTAGAAGAGATTTACCTTCAGTCTTTGCTTCGTATTGTCATGCACAGTTTTAAATTCTGGTCCATCACTGTCTGCCTACAAATAATGGAAGATTAAACCAAATTCACACATTGAAAAAAAAAGATTTATATTCTTTACTTTTCAAAGTATGCTATGAAAATACTATAAATGTATTTCTTATAGGCAAAGAAAAACATGCCAAAAACCTGGCCACATAAGCTTTTCTCCTATTCTACAGAAGCAAAAACAAACTCCTTATCCTACTTGGGAGGAAATGCTAAAGGTAGGGGAAAATGTTAGCGCATCTAGATTATAAAAGATTTTGCTTCAAATTACAATGGAACTTTATATACTTCCACTAATTCAAAAACATAGGGTTAACTCAGAAGGTTATTGAAATTATCCAGGATTGTCAGATGCTTCCATAATTCACTATAATCTACCAATTTCAGAATGAAAAATTTTAGGGGGGAGATTTAAACTTCTATTAAATAAGGGGGAATCACATAACTTTATATATTCAAATATTAAAGAATACCAGAAATGAAACTAGGTACCTTTGTCAATAACATTTTCAGAAGGGTTTCATCTGTTACATTAGAAGAGTTAATAATGTGGAGAGGTCCTCCTTTAGAGTCTAGAAGAGAAAAAGAGAAGGTAGATCCATTAAGTCTTTTAAACATTTCAAATGTATTTAAAAACAGATTGGCCAGTGACACGGATATGTTTGTCAAAACTCAAAGACGTACACTAAGAAGGGTGAATTCACTGTATATAAATCATCTCTCAATAAAACTCGCTTTGAAACAAAAATTAAAGAAATTCCATAAAAACAAAAAACCCAGCAACAGCCATTTACAACTGCTATAATCATATACTACTGGTATTACTTACTTAAACAAATCAGAATATTAAAGAACAAAGGTATAAAATACACTGAAGTAGGGATTATTCTCAATAAAAGTTTGCTTAATTAAAGTTAACCTATAGAATTCCTGCAAACTTCAAACACCCACAGCAACTTTAAAAGTTGGCTTGATGCAATTCAGAAAGTAAATCTGAAAGGTCAAAGAGACTACAAGTCCATGTTAAATTTTTCCTCTATAAATTTCTGTATTGTTTAATTTTTTTTAAAGTATATATTAATATAATTAAACACAAAAAAGACATTGATGTAATTTAAAAAACAAACAAAAACAGTTACTAGTAAATTAACTCACCTTTTCAAAAAGGGTCTACACCTGGGTATTGTACTCGGGTTGTGATTTTCTAAGGTGTCAGTTCTCACAGCATACTTATAATGAAATGTTGCCTTTTACAAGTCTTGAAGTATTATGTATTGATCTTGAAGACAAATGCTTCATTTCTCCTTTAGATATATACTACTTTGTGCTAAATATTTAGATATATTCTCATTTTATGACAATTATATAAATAATAAATTTTTAGTACCAAATTCCTTTATATTAATTTAAACTAGCTAAAAAATTATGGTGACACTAATAAACGTGCAATGTTGATAAAAAGGTAGCAACCATCTGCTATTACATGCACAATTTACACAGACTCGACTTCACACTTACCAGAGAACTCAAAGCATCGCATACTAATTTTTTTCAGATAAGCTTCAGCAGTCAGGTCGTAGGCTTTAACTCTAGCTTCCATTCCAAGCTGCAGGACACTTAGTTCATGTAAAGGCCTTCCTTTCTTTTCTGCTTTTTCCATCAAAGTAATCACAACCTAGTAAAAGATACCAGTTTTACTACAAACTATTTCACCAATATATGATGAAGATAAGTCAATAATGTAATAACCATCCAGAGCGATATAACCAAAAAATTCACACGATGTTAAGATGTTTACTTCTATTTGTGCCTGGAAATTGACTAGGATTATCTACTTTGGAAGGTACACCTATTTGTTCAGATTTTTAAAGCACTGCCACTGTATTCCAGTGGCTTTCAAGAGTTATATTAAAAAAAGTTGTCCTGCCTAATTTTCAGAAGTCGCAGTCTGATGGATGGCATCAGACTAGATGTAAAAGTCTGTGAGATAAAACAGTCAACTTTTATGCTATTGCTAAGGCAAAGTTTCTCAACCTTGGAACCACTGACATTTGGGGTTGGATAATTCTTTCTAGTAGGGCCTAGTCTCATGCGCGCTGTAGGCTGCTTGGTGGCATCAATGGCCTCTACCCACTGGCTGCCAATAGCTGTCTCTCTGGATAGTGACAACCAAAAATGTCTTTAGTCGGGAGGGTATAGCTCAGTTGACAGAGCACATGCTCAGCATGCACGAGGTCCTGGGTTCAATCCCCAGTACCGCCATTAAAAAAACAAACCAACCTACCTAATTACCCCCTTCTCCAAAAAAAAAAAAAAAAACCAAACCAAACAAAACCAAAAACCCAAAATGTCTTCAGACAATGCCAAATATCGGCCTGAGGGGAGGATGCAAATTGCTTCCCCCACCCTAATCACTGTCCCAAGGAAAGGGAACTGTAATAATATATATTACAAATGATGTTAAAAATGACTTATGGGTTTTCTATGTACATATGTTAATGAAGCTCATTTGCAAAGACAATGATTCATCTATCAAAGTTTCAGTTATCAAAGCCTAAAAATCTTCAATAACTCTAATAATATTAACCAGAAAAACAGCAGAGGTTTAACACGAAAGAAGTTCATTTCAAAGCATTATATTTCAGATCAAAAAAGTAGAACTCATTTGTTTAAAAGTTTATTATTTTTAACTCAGAGATAGAACATAACCTCTCTATAACTATTTCATAATAAAGCAACATTGGAGGAAGTTCTTGCATGTCCCTGTATCCTCTATATTTCCCACATTTACATATGTTCATGCCTGGTCCTCTTTCTATGGATAGGGTTCAGCCCCTTTCCTGAACTCCTTTTCTCAGACTACGTCTTATTTTTCTTTAAAAATTCAAATTTCACTTTCTCCAGGAAATCTTCCCTGACTCTCTCAGACTGTTTCGATGCCCTCCTCTTACCATCACTGCCACAAGCTCCCTGGGCACGTTTTTAATGGGAGCAGTTACAAAAATTTTAATTATTTTCTTGTTTGACTTCAGAGCCTTTTATCTCTGAATCCTTAGCACTCGGCATATGCAGTATTTGTTACATGTGTGAATGGAGATGAGAAAAATTCATTTAATCTTTCCTTAAGAATCTGCAGATGGAAAGCAGTGATAATGTAATATTTTTTAAATGTTGACATATAATGCTTTATTCTATTAATGGTTTCTAAAATTTGCAAAGAATTTCTGTCACTATTTCCTTTTCCTGCCTTTCCTAAAAATCCAAAGCAAGCCACATTCCAACTGTCCCAAAATCATTTAAAAACCATGTTATAGGACATACTACCATTTTCTCAAAGAAATATTATATCCCCCAAATATAACTCATCTTGAACAAACTCTCAAATTTTTAAACATTATTGCTACATACAAATTACAAATAGGCTATGTAAGATTTTTTTTATCCGTATCAATAATCGACAAGTTTCCTTTAGTAGAGGTAATTCCAAATATCTATTCTTTATTCACCTCACTTTATAAAAACAGATGAATATAACACACCTCTTTGATTTCAAATTTCAGCAGCATATTAATGATGTCTACAGATCTAATTTCTTCCACTCCAGCTGTTAAAGCATCTTGTGAAACAGGCACATCTTGTTTTAAGGTAGAGATTTCAAGTGGCTCTTTAATTTCACCTAAAGATGTTTAAAACAAATGCATTCACTTCTATTCTAACAGACACTGTATCAAGTGAACAGAAAACACAGAACTAGGCATTGTCATGAGGAGGTCAAGAAAGTCTTAACAGAGTTATCATTCAAGTAGAACTGAAGGACCTCCTCTTACAGGGAACACATTCTAAGAAGGTCAGAGTTTGTGGAAATCACAGAAAGATAACGTATCAGGATAGGTTTTGCAAACAGGATGGAGTTGGATATGGTTAAATCATGAGGAGGATAACAAGCCTCAAAGCTTGATAAGGAAAAAAAAAAAGGGAGAATAGTTAAAGCCACTTATGTCACACCACGTGCCAAAAGTAAAACCCTATGAATGCGACCTTGTGGTCCTACATTCACACACCCTGAAATGCAATAAAATTGCTTTCTAAATCGTAATACACAACACTAATAACAGGTATCACTTGCTTAGTATTTACCTCTGTGTTAGATGCTGCGCTAATAAGACATACATGGACTGTCTCATTTAATTCTGTAACAACCCTTTGAGGTAAAAATTTCATTATCCTCATTTCACAGACAAGCAAATTGAGGGGCAGACAGATTCAGTACCTCAAATAGTATAAACTACACCAGAAACCCCTATGGAATATCACTGTTGTTAATTATTACCTTTGGGAAAGCAACGCATAGGGCAAAGTTTCTTAATACCACCTTATTCCAACACTTCCAAACATAGTGTGATCCATGGAAAATAATTCTAGCAAATATTTAGCTTTTACAAAACAATTCCTGGAATAGGCAAAGATTTTAAAAATAGGAAATAAAAAGCACTGATCATTTTTTAAAATTCACTATTAGAATCAGAATTCACTAAAATTAACTAATTCTATTACTGACTGGGAAGGGGCAGAGGGAGGCCTTCTGGGTGCCACGCTGGAAATGCTCTATATCTTAATCATGGTGGTGACACTGGTGTAACCATATGTAGAAATTCACTGAACTGTACACTTAAGATTTGCACACTTCACGTATTAATATACTCTAAAATAAAGATTTTTTTCCCCCTAGTTTTTTTAGGATTTATTTTTGAGATATAATTGACATAAAATATTTCATTGGTTTCAGGTAAAAAAGTTTTTTAAAAATGAAAAAATACAGTAAGATCATTTTTCGCTTAGCAAATTGACGAAAAATTTTAAATCTGATAACATGCTGTGTTAGAAAAGGCACAGAAAAACTACCTGATGGGAACAAAAAGTAAGTGTAAGTTCTATGGGGGGAAACTGGCAAGATCTTTCAAAATGTTAAATTAAACTAATTTTACTGAATATATTGACTAAATTATATTTTAATAAAAATTAAATACTCTTTAACCCAGCAGCCCTGGTATTTCCCCCACAGATAAACACGCATTTGTAAAAGTGTATGTACAAGGATATTTAACGCAACATGGTAAGAGTGAAATACTGAAAACAACCTGAAATGTGCATTAATAGGGATTTGCTAAATAAATTATGATACTTCAACAGAATTTAATACCAAGCAGCCATGAAAAAGAATGAGTCGGATCTATACATATACAGAAATGGAATGAACACCAAGGTACATAGTGTGAATATATGTGTACACGTAAAACAGCTTACAAAAATAAGTTTGGTAGTTACTCTGCCTTTAAGTCCAAAGGGCTATTGTATCTAATAATTTAAATTACCTTTGCATTTTTATTCCAGTACAATTTTTTTCAGTTATCTGTTGAGTTATAATTTATCAACCACTTCACTTTTTTAAGATACATTACTACTAAGCCTTATTTAAAAATCAGGTCAAGTATGTTACATAGCCTAATGCCAACTTAAAATGTTTTTTCTCTATACATACAAATGCAATAATTGTTCCAGGAATCCACCACTAATCTGAAACCCTTCTTTATGGCCTTCTCCTAACTCATGCAACTTAGAAATAATTGACTGTTCACTCAACTTAAAAACAAACTAGTTTTATTCAATAGCATCTTATTTGTTTTCTTGGCAATAGAAATCACAATTTGTAAATGTGTGTTTGTTTACTTCATTTTTTACTGCCTGTCTCCTCTACTAAATTATAAAATAAGTAGTCATGTGTATTATGCCACTGACTTCAGCCTCTTACCCATCTCCTGTATTCTCGGTTTCACTTTATCCAGGTCTTCAGTAGCTTCACCAAGATTTTCTGCTAGTATTCTAAATAAAAGATTAAGATCTTCTTGATTTAGATTAACCTAGAAAGATACAGATATTTCATTTTTAAAGGAAACAATTTTAATACAGAAAATTTCCTTAGTAATAAAACACTAAAGACAGAATAATCTTAACACTTACTTAAAAAAATTATATAATCACTATACAATCAAGTATTTCACTACTTATTTTATGTTAAAATTTTTATTTTCAAAGGTAAGACAGTGTTTGGAGAAAAACAATGTGATTTATGAGTCTATATTAGTTCCACCTACTTAACCAATATGATCCTTAGAGAAGGTTAATAATGATGAGAGAAATCAGATCACTTTTTCTAATGAGACAATTTCAGAACACACATAAATTCCACTTTTTAAACAATAACAACTTCAATGAAATAAAAAGGCCATCTTCAATATAAAAAATAGGCATTTCACTCAATGCTATAATTATCTTAGGAGTACCTGGATATCCCTAAAATAAAAGTATGTGTATATAACATACAGAATGACATATAAATATGATATATGCTAATACATAACTTACATACAGATCTCTGTTAATGTGTACTTAGAGCAAATTTAAAACCTAGTAACACAACTGAAGATTAAATTCTACTAAAAATAATAAAGATCTTACTGAACAATATCACACTGAAATTTTTCTTGTAACAATTAGTAAAAAACTCCACATTTCATTTAGATTTCTAATGAGAAAATTTTCAGAGCTTTTTCACTCATAAACTCACATTCATGGATTCAAGATGCCCTTTAATTTCCACAACAGGCACCTTGCGGTACCAAGATGCAGCCAGATTCCGATTTACAGAAAACTCCAAGTTAATTGGGTGCAACAGTTGAATATCAGGATGGGAGGTGCCTGACTGGATCACCGTCCTAATAAAAAATGTAATTAATACATATGCATAAACACAGGGGGTAAATGCAATACATCATTAAAAAAACACAAAGTCAAAAGTTGCTGTTATCAACACTGATCTGAAACAGTGCTGGTTCAGTGTTTTCTAAACTTGGACTATAATTAATTTAATCTGTAATACACTAGCACAAACAGATTAAAACACAGGTGACCCTTGAAAAATGCAGAGGGGTTAGGGGCAACGACCCTTCCTGCAGTCGTAAAACTTGAAGTTTGCCCTCCATATCCGCCGTTTCTCTGTATATGAGTTTCCTCTGTATATGCAGCTCCTCTGTATTCATGGTTCCAAACAATCACGGGTTGTATAATACTGTATTATTTGGCACTGAAAAATATCTGCGTGTAAGCAGAATCATGCAGTTTAAACCCATGTTGTTCAAGGGTCAACTGTACATTTGTCTACAGGGTCAACTGTACAATCAGCCTTTAAGAAAGCGTTTTTCTTTAAACAGAAGATAGGTGACAAACTGAATAAATTTTAAAAAGAAATTCATATTATTGAAGATGGGGGAAATCATCAATACAGTTGTTCAAGAACTGTATGTGCACTATAGAGATTAATGAAAAAAATGGCAAGATGAAAAGTAAGCAATTTCTAAATTTATAAAGGTCTTCACCAGGATTATTTCCTGGACTTGCTTTATAATCATTCCTTTTTTATTGAGAATAATTATATCTCCCTGGATGGGGTAGAAAATGATTTTTAAATGAATTGTGTACACATTTTCAAGTGTCCTCTGGCGTGAGCCCTAGAGATACATCATTACTTACACAGTATTCCTGCCAAAAATGTGTAAGCTCAGTTAAATCATGAGGAATCACTCAGACAAAAAATCAACTGAGAGTCATTCCATGAAACAAGTGGACTGTACCCTTCAAAACTGTAATCATCATGAAAGAAAAGAGACGCTGAAGAACAATTCCAGGATAAATGTCTAGCCGTACAGAAATCCCCTCCCTGATACAGGACTCAAATAAATGCCACATGTTATCCTGGATGAAGGGAAAAATTCTTAGAACAACCAGTAAAATCTGAACATTAAAGGCATATTAGATAATGGATTCTATCAATTTTAAATTTCCAGAATTTGATAACGGCATTGTGGTTATGTAAGAGGATTAATGTCCTAGTTCTTAGGAGACACATGCTAAACCATTTAGGGGCAAAGGGTTAAGATGTCTATTCTCAAATGGTTTAGCAAAAATGTTTTAACTTCCAGTTATAAGATAAATCTTGGGGATGTAATGTACAAGATGGTGACTACAGTTAACAATACTGTATTGTATATTTGAAAGTTGCTAAGAGAGTAGATTTTAAAAGTTCTCACAACAAGAAAAATATTTTCTGTGAATGTGTGTGGTGATGGATGTTAACTAGACTTACTATAGTTGACCACTTTGCAATACATACAAATATCAAATCATTATGTTGTATATCTGAAACTAATAAAATATGTGAATTATATCTCAATAAAAATAAAATTTAAAAATTTTAAGTATTTTAAATAATAATACATATATACACAGAGTTCAAGCAGAAGTAAATAACTGGTGAATATAGGTGAAGAATTATAGGGACACTCAGTACTATTTTACTATTTTTGCAATTTGTCTGTAGGCTTGAGATTTTTCAAAATAAAAAGTTGATCTAAAAAAACTCTTCTGTGCAATAGGAAGTATGTTGAGTATGAATTTAAATCGTCATTAAAGTTTATAGAAAATATTAAATAATACTTAAATCCATAATTATTGAAAGAGCATACCTAGAGAGCTTAAGCTTTGTTAGCTGCACATCCATTTTATCAATTACTGGAGGGTGTGAGTAGTCTTCACTAGGTATCAGACTGAACTGATTCTGAACTCTGATTAAGCCAAGATCTACCACCACCGCATTGGTGGACGTGGAAGACTGTGGGATGACTATAACCGGTGCCTTCAAATCAATATTGACAGAGACACGAAAGCTCCTCTGGGCAAGATCTTTCACACTCGTGGCAGCCTTTTCTGCAGCCTGGGCAGTGGCAGCACTCAGAGCCTCTTTGGCTGTCCGGAAATTGTTCAGAAAGTTCTGTGGACACGAAGTACAAAAGGAGAAATTATAACAGGACGATAAGCACATCATTAATAACACCATCTTCTTTTTATTTATGTGCTAATTTTTTTCCAATAAATAACTTTCAGCTGAGTCCTATTTTTCTAGAGTTAGGAAGGAATTACTGATTATCCATCCATATTTATGAGCTCCCTGACCAGGAGTAATTATAATTATAGCTATATAGCTAAGGAACAGAGGAAAAAAGAACATTTCCAGTAGTTTCTGTATTTGAGAATTTGGATTCACTATGTTCTAGCAAAATTAATTCCAGTTCTAGACAATGTTAGACAAAAATCATTAAATGATTCAGATTCCAGTCATTTAAGAAAGGTTTTGACCTCTACATTAATACATAAATACCATCAATCATCAAATCAATACACAACCTAAAATCCAAAGTTTTAAGATTTGCAATTATAATTATCAGACTTATTTAAGTATTTCTAAGTCAAAAAAATTGTGATTTTACCAGAAGTGACATGAGGAATTTATGGAGATAAACAATCTGAATACAGCCAACGTTCAATGATACCACACCATCTACTTTGGACATGTCAGTGTAGGAATCCCCTTCGGTAGCATCTGGATACAAATCCAAGTTAAAACTAAAAACTTCATTTCCCATTATTGACACAGCCTGAAAAGCAGAGATTTGAATGTACTCCATCCAAGAGGATAATGGCAAAACAAAATTCTAATTTAAAAGGGTTTATATTTATAATCATTATAGAAACAAACATTTTTCTATCAAAATATATTTCATTAATATTTTTAAAAATAAAATATATTTTAAAATAAAATTTAACATTTAATTATCAAAAAATACTAAGGATTTACTATCACCTACTTTTTTATGAATTGTCTTAGGATCAACATCTGTGACAATAATATTTTCCAGTCTGGCAAACAGTGACTGTTTCCTTGACTGAAGAAAAAGGGAAGAATCCAGTCCTGAAAAAAAAATACTATTATAATTTCTATATATCTACCACAATAGATTTTAAGATTTTTCTTCCATTGCATAATTTTTATAGGTGACATATTTATAAGTTTAGCAATGTCTGAACTACCAACTGATAACTAAGTACAATATTAGATATTTTTATTCTATAAACAATGAAACCCATAAATTCATTAAAAATAATTATCTGAATTTTCAACCTTCTGGAAAACTACATCTAGTATAAACAGATTATCTTGGAATTTTAGTAAATTCTTTATACCTTATATCCAGTGATTTACATGGAAACTATAAAACTCTAATGAATCAAATTCAAACTAGGATATGCACTGCCAGTTCAGAAAGAACAACAACAAAAAACTCTAGTTCTCTGGTTTTTAAATTATTTAAGAATTTTATGAAACATATTCTATCACAATGAGCTGGTAAAGCTGGAGTCAGAGAAAAAGCTAGATTTATTTTAGCAGCTTTTGCCTAAAAGAACATAATGGACTCATAGGTTTTGTTCTTCATTATAAGGTTGCCTTGCATTGGTACCAAGATAAAGCGTAGTCCCAGACCTTAACCCGAATTCTGAATCGACGACACTTAGCTCATCAGCAGAATTCCTAGACTAACATTAGTATCCCTTTCACATCTGAGACCCTTCTCGAAAGGTCCAAAACACCAGTATGGTTCAGTCTGATGGTCAGAGTTTGACCAACATCTACATTCTGAAGAGTTAAAAAAAGCAGACAGTCCAATTATGTCATAAGATAAATTAATCCAGTTTTCACAACTCAGAGCTTTAGCACTGAAAAGAAAGCTTATCTTTTAAACAATTTTTAGTATGAGAATTTTACCTTGAATCTTGATTTCAGCAATATTGTTCTTCTCATCACAGACAATGACAGAGAAAGCATTCAACTTGGCAAAGAGCCTGAAGTGAATAATGTCACTGTCTTTAGAGGATGCAATCACTGCAAGGAAACAAAGAAGTTCTGTCACAGTGGGATTCTAGCAATAAATATTCCATTAAGGTTTCTTTCCTATATTAAATGAACTTGGTTCTGCTTAAAATAATTATAAAATACTCAAGTTCTAAAAGGTTTCAAATAGTGCTTTTCTTTACATATTCTATAGTTTGCATTTTCAATAGTGAGATCTATTACTTTTATAATTTAAAAGCAAGAAAAAACTCACAATAAATCAAGCTAAGGACACTGAAACTCAGGGAAGTTAAACAATGTGCCCCACAGTTTAAGTAGCAGAATCAGGATCTGAACTGAGTTCTTTCTGATCCAAACACTGGGCTTTAACCAGTTCGATGCTACCCATGCACCCTGGCCCTCAGTCTCTGGGTCTCGAATTCCTCGTCTGTAAAACGGAAGGGAAGATTAAGCCTCTATGCAGCCCCTTCAGGAGCCACTGAAGGGGAGGAAGAGCTAAGAATAAATACAGGCCTTCTTCCCCTAATGCCCGCCTGAAGGCATCCCTCAGCACCACCAGAACAGGAACAAAACCGAACATTTTTAATGACAACAGTATTAACCATACTTATCTTACATAGCAGGCACCCACGTATGATTCAGTTTGACGAAAAGGACAAAAGTGGAGAAAAGGGCATGTAAATGACTGACAGATGGTCTCTAAGACTCCCCACTTAGCCCCAGAATTCTAAAACCCTCACTAATAAGAACCAACAAAAAAAGTCTCCATGCCTTTCTGCAGAGCTGAATTTTTTGGTTGCTTTCCAGTAGAAGCTTGTGCTTCCTTGGTATCACCCATGCTTTGGCCATCTGATGGAATAATGGTTGTCAGATAATTAATAGAAGAGAGAAGGGCTTGTGTATGCAGCAACAGATTTAAAGATGAAAAAGCCACCTAGAAACATTTAAAAAAGAAAATTAGTTTCCCAGGCCAATTACACCGGCAGTCTCCACAATGGACCCAAAAGGCTCCTAACTAGGTTTGCATCATGGCCTGACATCACTCGGAAGGAAGAGAGAGGAGAGAAAGAGTCACAACCCGCAGCCCCTAAACAGGGATATATTTATACGAAGAGTAAATCACACCTACACACTTTGGGGGTTCACGTGAGTATGAAGGTAACCTGCTTACCCCACTTCCCAGCCTAATTATCACGGAGCCTATAATCTGCTTGTCATGACCCTTCCAATATTCAAAATATACAAGGTTTTGGGATCTTAAATGGACTATTTATTATGACTATATAAGCCATGTAAGTCAGAACATGAAACTCCAGAATCACCATGTATTACCACTGTGTCAAGAAATGATTTTAAATGTCATATGACATTTAAAATCATTTAGATCATTTAAATGTGATTTAAATGTGACTTCTAGAGTAGGATATTTTCAAACAGGATCTATTCTTTCAATAGAATTTACCTTAAGTGTCTGTTCAGTTTTTTCAAAAGTAGTTTGAAAACTAGGTCCATTCTTATCAGCCTAAAAAATAAGAAACAAAAGTCTAAAGAAGGAATTAAGAACAAAGTAAATAAATCACTTACAATCGTCAGTTGATTTATTTATATTTAGCTATAACTATATTATTAAATACATTATATACTTAAGTTTATTATCATTATTTTAAAGTTATATCCAAACCTATTTATTTATTATAATAGTACAAGTTTGTCCTCTTCAAACAGAGGCAACATTCGCTTCTGGGAAACTGTAGCTAGGAGTCAGAATGATAATTGTGAAAGTAAGAAGGTTTAAAGGTAATCCAGCCCATCTATCACCTAATGTGTGAACCCCTTTAGAAAGTCTTTAACAAGTCAATTTTAGGGTATCTCCAGTGAAAGAAACTTCATTTTCTTAGAAATCCAAACTTTAGAGAACTTTCATTTAATGAGGTCTTTACACTGAATCAAAAATCTGTCTCCCATCATAATTAACAATTGGTTCAAGTTCTGTCCCTTGGAAAGATACATAGTAAATTCAAAGTTTGACCTCTTATGAAAAGCCTCTGGCTTGACCAATATCTCTGCCTCTCTGCTCCCATAATGCTTTGTGTTCTTTTTTGAGAATCAAACACATTATATTTTAATTGTTGTTTATAGTCTATCTCCCTACTAGTCTATAAGTTCCTTGAGAATGTTTTTCATCTCTGTATCCCAAGTGCCTAACAGAACCTAACACAGAAACATATTCAGTGAATAGTTGTTGAATGATTAAACAAATCAACTGATCTTGAATGAAGCTATGTAAGATTGGCTCCTTCAGCATTCCTCATACACCATATTTTTGAGTCCCTCCCGAATCCTGGCAGTTCTCTACTGAACTAAATCCAATTTGACCTTATCCCTTTTGATGCAGGATATTCAGCCAAATGTCACCTATGCATACAAAGGATGTAGGTAGATGAATTTGCCCCAGAAGATACGAGCAGGCCCTACTTCATGCCAGGCTTCCATGGTGACAAGAAGTCTGGAGGCTCTGTAAAATCTTAGTCCTGTACTTAAGTGAAAGAGAATGAGGGTGTACAAATGGAAACAGAAATAGTAGACATCCCAAAGATTAAAATCTATGACACACAGCCAGACCCTTTAATAATCTACTGTCATATTTCTCCTTCCAGAGGATAGTTTAGAGCATACAATAAATATATGAACAGCCTATGGCCCTTACCTTAATGTACTCCACTTTTAAAAGATCTAACCCAGGTTTGTCAGAAGAGCTAATCAAGTGAAGGGGCTTCTTTTTGGATCCTAGATTAAAGAAAAAGAAAAAATGTTCCAAACAAATTGCTCTTTTTAAGTTTGGAATTTTCTACATGTCTTTTTCTTTTTTGAAAAAATTTTAAGCTTTGAAATACTACCTGCACATATTTTCATGGTTATTAAATATTAAGGTCATCACTGGTAAGGAAGTCAGTCAATCCAAATCCTTACCTTACCTCTAGAATCCAGCTGACTTTAAAACATGCAGACTACATTTTCTTTGATTTTATATCTGTGCTCAAAAATAATCAAAACTTCTCTGGATATTTTTAAGGCCATATGTGCACTCTGTAAGGCAGCAGAAAGACTACGGGTGTTAAGAATCAGGAAATAGGAATTCTACTTCATCTCTCCTTTACCAAAAGCTATTTAACTTCAGGTGTCTCAACTAGGTAACAATGAGGTTGAGCTAGAAAAACGCGTTCTGCTGAGTTCTAAAATTTCATTCATAGTAAAGAAATTTAAATAATTTTCCTCTGTTTAGACTTAGAGAAGGCTTACACAGAAGAGGAAAGATTTTCTTTTTAACGAAGGGGATTATTAAGCTTCTTTCAATTTAAAAACAACAGGAACTACCAGATGTCCTCTATACGCTATGTAGATGTACCAAGGCGCTGCCTCCAGAAACTGTGCAGGGAGAAGTAATTTATCCACCCTTTTATCCATCTTTTATTATGTACAGTTTTGTAACCCCTGTTTCTGGACATCCCTGAATTTTCCATTGAAATAAGCTTCTCTAAGGGAAAAAATAGCCTAGCAAATTTATTATTTCTACTTTTTCCTCTTCGGGCAGTAATGTAAACTCCATCTTAACACAGTGCTTATAGAAACTTACTAATGCATAAAAAATTTTTCCTCTAAGCTGAGGTTTGCTTTAGTTACATCTATTTTTAAAATAGCAAGAAAGAGGTCTTTTTATTTGACTAAAATATTAGGCAAACATTAGACAATTTTAATTACTGAAAATTCACCCATTCCTTCATTTCTCAAATATCTGAGTACACAAGATGTATGCTCAAATGAATAACCTATAGGAGCTTCTGAAAGAATGAATTTTATGTCCCACCATTTTTATTCTTATAATCTGATGCTGCTTGATATATGAACATTATTCAATCAAAGGAACAAGGACTTCAATATTATAAGACTAGAGAGAAATTCTAGGTTTTGCTATTCATAAAATGAGTAAGCCACTTAATCTCTCTTTATCTAACCTTTCTTTGTTTGTAAAATGGGAATATGCCCTATATAAAGGGGATTTATATGGACTCTCTGAGGCCGTAGATCACAGCAATTAAGAACACAGACCCTAGGGCCAGATTTCTAGGGTTTTGGTCATGGTTCAGCCAGTAACTAGCAGTGTGACTTTTGGTAAATTATGTCATCAATTTATGGCTTAGTTTCCTCTTTTGTAAGTTGGAGGTAACAGCATTGCCTATCTCACAGTATTGTTACAAGGATTAAATGAGTTGTTATTTATAAAATGTTTAGAACAGTGCTAGCTATTATTTATTATAATTATTATTATATAAGTGAAAGTGTTTCAGACACTCAATACAAAATCTCTGATTGTTTATTATTTCTATTTTTATGGCTATTACCTTGAATTTCATGGTAATCCAAACTGATTTTCTTTAAATAAGATACCGCAGTTAAATCAAATGTTCTCATTGTAGCCTCTGTTCCTAGCTGAGTAACATTAAACACTAGAATTGTATCTTCTTCTTTCTGTTGTTTGGTAAATTCCAAAATCACCTGAAAGAATCAGGACAGCCAGTGAACGGTTGATAAGTATTTTAAAGCATACTTAAAATGGAAACACAATTTCTTTTTCATACATATCACTACGGGAACAGTAGAAATTATGCTCATACTCCTCTATTACCATCTAGTGATTTACTAAGACTGGAAATTATCATCTTAAATTCTATTACTGAGAATATAACTGTATCTATCTAAAAATCATGACGAAATTTTACATCCATTATTCACTTACTTTTTTAAATTCAGTAAAAATAAGAATATATGGATTCTTCCTTAATATGATTTTCTAAAACTGTATCTCAAAACAAAAGTCATATTTGGTGATACAAGACGCATATCCATTAAAGTAAAAAAGTAAGACAAGGATGTTCACTATTACACTACTATTCAATTATTGTGGAAACGATAGTATATTTAGCCAATGAAAAATAAACCATATACGTGGCAATTTTCAAAACATGCAAGTTCTCTGATCTCCATCAAGAGATGGCGGTCTCTGCCCGTCCCCCTTAGAATTTTGGCAGGGCTGTGACTGCTTCAATCAGCAGAGTACAGAGGAACTGATACTATAATGATTTCCAATGTCAAAAAAGGACATGAAACTTCCACCTGGGATTTCTCATTCTGGAGGAAACTAGTTGCCATGTGAAAAGTTCAACTACCCGGAAGCTGCCATGCTCAGGAGGCCGTGAGTAGGCAGGCATTTTGTTCAACAGTCCCAGCTGAGCTCCCAGCCAACAGCCAGTATCAACCACCAGCTTCGTAACTGAGCCACCTGTGGGGCCTTCTGAGAGTTCGGGTCCCTGCTGCTCCAGTCAATTCTGACTGAAAGCACATGAAAGACTATGCGCAAAAATTACCAAGCTGGGCCCTTCCAGAATCCCTAACCCACAAAACCGTTAGCAAAATAAAATAGTTACTTTGAGCTACTACATTTTGGAAAAACCTATGAGGCAGCCATAGTAACTGGAATAATATAAATGCTGAAAAAAAGCAACAATTAATATTATTAGCAGTGATACAGCTACTTACTTAAGAAAAACCAGGAGTATCAATGGAAAAAAAGAAACAATAAGACACTACAGTAAGATAGTTGGTACAGAATTGATATACAAAATTAAATTTCAAATAAATCAATGATTTAAATGAAAGCACTGAAATCATAAAATAAGTAAAATCATGGATAAGTATTTTTACAATGGAGGATAATCTTCTAAATATACACTAAAACTAGCATATAAAGAAAAAATTAGATATATTTCACTACAGAAATATGTAAGACTTTGGAATGGCAAAAAAGGCAAATTAGGAAAAATATTTCAAACAGCACTATGATTTTTTTTCTTAGATGACTTTGATTATGCATCACTTTAGTTCATTCATTCAATATTCAATAAAATTATTTATTGAGCATCATCTTCCATGTATGAGAGTGTGCCAGCCACTGAGGACATCAAAATGACCAGGACAGACAAGGTCCATATCCGGAAGAAGCTTACATTCTAGTGAGGGCAGGAGAAAGCAAAAGTTGCCATCCTGTGTTGGGTGGTCAGGCCTTGCCAGTAAGATGACATTTCTGAAGGAATTAAAGAATCAAGTCATGCAGGAAAAGAGCTTTCCAGAAACAGGGAACAGCCAGCACAAAGAATGTGCTTTGGGTATATAAGGAAGAACAAAAGACAAGCATAAGCTCCATCAGACTAGAACTTGGCTAACTGCTGTAGCTCTAGGATCTAAAATAATGCCTGGTACATGATGACACTTGATACATTTATTGAAGGAATGAATGAAATATGGCTGGAGCAGAATGAGCAAGGCAGAAGGGAACTGAAGATGAAGCCACAGAGTCACCTGGTGTGACCTGGAGGCCTTGTAAGGCCTTGCAGGCCATGGGAAGGACTTAGCCCTTTACTGAGAGCGAGTTGGGAAGACCGCGTAGGGCTATGAGCCAAGCAATGACGTCATTTGACTTTCCCTTTAAAAGGATCACTCTAGCTATCATGTGAAGTACCTGATAGAAGCAGAGAGAGACAGTTAAGAGGCTACTGCAGTAGTCCAGGCAAGAGATGATGGTGACTTTGACAGTGCAGTAGCAGTGGAAGGAGAGAATAATCATCTGAATGTATTCTGAAGTTAAAGTCCAGGGGTTTTCTGACATGTTACATGCGAGTATGAGAGAGAGAGAAATCAAAGAAGGCTAAAGGTGGAGAAAGTATCTTTTTTTTAAACAAATACCAATAATAATTAGATTTGTATACACAAATACAATCTGGTATTTCTGACATTGTATTTTAGGACATGATGTCACATTGGGATATAAAACAGTCAACAAGAAACATCTCCTTTTTAAACCTTTTGTGTTTTATTTCAAAGCAATGCATATTCATTTAAAATGTTGCTGAATACACAGAAAAGCAAACAGGCAAAAATGAAAAACTACAACCCCACCACACAGAGATAAACACTGTCATTTATAAAAGAAAAACAAAGTGTGCGTGTGTATTTAATTTCTAAATGGAATCATGATGTCCTTGGAAATATTTTTCCAAATAAAGACATACTGTGAGCATCTCTCCATGTCAATGTTTTCTTTTACTATCACATGACTTCCAATGGCAGAAAAGCACATGCTGCAAATTTAGGTTGCAATTTAGGTTGCTTACACTTTCCCAAATTATAAATAAGACAATAAACACTATTTAGCTTAAAAGTTAAAAAAAATTAAAATAAACATGTCACATAAATTTTCTATAGAAAAGAAAGTCCTAATTAAGAGTCTCAAGCTTTTTGAGAATAGATTAGATATACTATAGGTCACACTTATGTCAGTTTTTACAAAATAACATTTCACTTTCTTAGAACTGTGTGTGCGTGTGTGGATGTGGTGGGGGAGGCAGCAGGGAAGACAGAGTTTTAAGTATACTTAATGTCTGGGTCTACCATGAGATAGTTTATAAGGAAAGCAGTAACAATAACATATCTATTTATGGACAAAATAAATATAAATACCTCTTTAATTTCAAACTTTAGTAGAAGATTAATGAGCTCCTCATTTGGGGCCTCGGCAACTTTTTTCAGCTGTGACCCTTTCATACTTATACTAGTCTGTGTGTCTCCTCCATCCTCAGCATCAAAATACTCATCATCAGACTCTAAAGGAAGAACATATTTGACTTAAGAGAATGCTCACTGAAAACTGCATAAAACACTCGAATCTCTCAAAATTAAAATTCATTTGTTAGACATAACCTTCCTATTCAGAATCAGAATATGGCCTCTTTCTAAGTCCCACAAAGTGACTCAATCTGGCATGTAATAATCATATATAAAATCAAACTGCCCTTCTACTTTTTCCTTCAATACTTCTGATAGTTTTCATTGAGTTTATTCATTCAATTTTCAATAAAACACTTATTGGGTATCATCTATCACATATCGGTCTGCACCAGTCACTAAGGACACCAGAATAACCAGGACAGACATTATCCTCCTCCTCATGAAGTTTATATTCGAGTTCAAAGTCAAAAAAAGATCAGTTAGACCAGAGATAGGAAAAACAATCAGGTACAGATCCAGGTAAAAAAAAAAGAAAAAAGTTTATTATCTTAAATACTGTCAACCACAAAAATACTTTCACTCAAATGAAGAAACCTGGCCTTAAATAAAAATAATTGACTCAAAAGTCACACTATTGGTTAGCAGCACATCTAGAACTAAAACCAACAAATTACTATCACACTTTCAAAATTCCTTTATTTTCTGAAAATTTTATCTCTACAGACTAATTTACAGGTTTGGTTTAATACAGAACATTTTACTTTCCTTACCTGATTCCACCCCATCTAGCAACAGTGGCGTACCAAGCAGGTCTTTTGTCCTATCTGATATAACAGGAATTGAGGATACCTAGTAAATAATACAAAAAGTCTTGTAAACATACTAATTTAGCAGGATCAAATGTACGTAAATGAGAGAAATACTGAAAAAGTGACAGGACAGAGATGGAAAGACACATACACAGCACGCAAATCTTCCAACAAAGCACATTATGCCATCAACTAACTAATGACTGGCTGTAGTATACTAATCATTAGGACTACCATCTGCATTCACAAGGGCAGAAGCACGCACAACTCTAGTAGGTAAGACTACTTATCACTGTGTGTCATTCAGCTGTCTATCACAACATTAACTGCATCTGCTTTACAGGTTCCTAGAAAATGGTATCAGCGTTCGTAGGCTCTCTCAACTTTCATTTCAAGTGGAAATCCAACATGTATTTTATGTTGTAAAGATCAATTCTAATTAGACTGATCTAGAACTTTAAGTCTAACATATAAGAAAATGTTATAACAATCATTTTCTTTTGCAACATTTTAAAAAAGATTTCCATATCTAGTTTCATTTAAAACACATTTCATAAATTTGAAAAATTTGCCTTTATGTATTTTCATTTCTTTTGTTGCCTAAAATAGACTTTCTACCACCAATCTAAACATTAGTGACAATAGGCTACAATCTTTATTTATTCAGTGCCGTATGCAGTTCTGAACAGAATCAACCACGGTAAACCCCAAAAATGTATCAGATAAATGAAACTGGCCCTAAACAGTATTAAAAAACAAGACAGCTCACAAAAAGATGAAAAAAAAAAACCCTCCCCATATATACATATGTAAAGATTTTCAGCATTTTATTACATCCATTTACCTGCTTCTCTGGAGACTGTGCAGGTGATTTCTGTGGCAAGGGTACACTATTAATCAAACGCAGCACATCTTTCATCTTCTGGTCAGAAATTCTCACGTGCATCAGAGGAAGTCCTCCTGATACTTTAAATCTAAAAACATAATTCACCTGTAAGGTTTTAAGGTCCAGCTTCTTCAAATTACAGAGCAGTAAAGCGAATGGAGAAGAGACTACACTGTGGAGACAAAGTTACTTTGGACATGTTTTAAACCAATTACATCAATGGGAAGTTCTACATAAGCCAAGTTTTGTATTCTTCTTTTTTTTTTAATTCTCTTTTTTAAGGTTTTTTTGTTTGTTTGTTTTCTGGTGGGGAGAGGTAACTGGGTTTCTTTCTTTTATTCTTATTTTTAGAGGAGGTACAGAAGATTGAAACTGGGACCTCATTTTGAATTCTTCTTAAGCAGTCAAATCTTAAGTTATTTAATTTTTAGAAAGATATTATCAAACACAAACTGCCTATGTTTTAAAATCAAAATCACTAAACATACTTTATTTTCTGGTGTCAAAGACTCCATTATAAACATGAAAGAGTATCCCTGCCATCACTCATCCCCTGGCCTTCCTTCATTGCCTGTTACAGCATTTGACAGCACCTAATACGGCATATGTATACTTGCTCATTTTATGTCTCCTCCGGTTAAAATATAAGCTCCATGAGGAGGACATCTGTTTTACTGACTGCTGTGCTTCCATCAGATGCTTACTTTTCAGCATCTGCTTCCCTGTTCCACTTAACTACCTGGGTTTGCTTGTCTCAATAACTTTATGGCAGCTATTTGCTGCCCATAAAGTTCCTTCAGGTTGTTTATCTCTGACTTCCTAAGTAGACTGTGAACAGATCAAGCTGACAGATGCCTAACCACTAAACAAAGAATGATGTTTCTGTATAACACACAACCCACTAAAGTTCAAAAGAGGACGGTTGGCTGTTCCTACATCAAAAGGATGAACTTCCTGCAGAAGTACTGTGTAAATTGAAAATCATCATAAAAATGTGAGATGCTTCTTTATTATTTCTGAAACATTACACAAAATTAAAATCATCCCCAACAGAGGCACTGGATAAACCCTCCCACCCAAAATAACTTAAAAACTGGACAAAATATGTGAAACACCTGTCTCAAAGACACCAGACTCAGTCAACAAAGGAAAGTAGAAAGATGGGAAACAAATAATTGAAGTCCTACAAACACCCAGCTTACTGACTGAGGAGTTTCAAAATGCATAGGGCACAAGAAAGCAGCATTTCAAGGGAAATTTACAGCACTGAATGTCTAAATTAGAAAAGGAAGGTCTCAAATCAATGGTCTCATCTTCCACTTTAAGAAACTAACAAAGTAAAGCAAATGAAACCCAAAGTAAGCAAAACAAAAAAGCAATAATATATGTGAGAGTAGAAACTGGCAAAATAAAAAACAGAAATAGAGAAAATAATTAAACCCAAAACCTTATTCTTTCAGAAGATCAGCAAAATTGATAAACCTCCAGCCAGACTGATCAGAAAAAAAAAAAAAGAGAAAAGGCACAAGTTACTAGTATCAGGAGTGAGAGAAACAGCATGACTATAAATTCTACATGTGTTAAAAAATTAAGATGGAAACATTGTGAACACTTTAATGACAATAAATTCAACAACTAAGATATGACAGACAAACTTCTTTGCACCGCAAACTACCAAAGATCATTCAAAAACGAAAACAGTAAGTAATCTGAACAGCCCTGTATCTATTAAAGAAACTGTATTTGAGTTACAGGAATTTAATTTACAGTTAAAAACCCTCTCCGAAAAAGAAGACTCCAGGCCCAGATGGCTTCACTGGTGAATTCTACCAAATGCATAAAGAAGAAAAAGAACGAAGTCTATACATTTTCCTTTCAAGAAGCCGATATCATCCTGGCACACTGATGCCAAAAAAAGAAAACATAAGCACAGATCAATAAGCCTCATAAACAGAGATACAAGTTTTTAAAACTTAACAAAATTTAAGCAAACCAAATCCAATATTTTAAAAGAAAAATTCACTATTACCAAAGGAGGTTTATCTAGTAATGCATGGTAGGTTTAACATCCAACTGATAAAGAGTATCAATGAACTACTGATACACACAACACGAATGAATCTCCAATTAATTATGCTGAATGAAAGAAGCCAAACCAAAAAAAAAAAAAAAAAGAGTTAAAACTATGATTTTATTTATATAAAATTCCAGAAAATTCTAACAAACTCAGTGTCAGAAAGCAGATCAATGTTGCATGGGGATTGAGGGGAGAGGAATCAGCAGGCAGAGGTAGGTATGAGGGACTACACAGGGGCACAGGCACCCTTGGGGATGGAGATGTGTTCATTATCTTGACTGTGGTGGTGGTTGCAGAGATAAACACTTATGTCAACACTTATCAAAATGTACACTTTAAACAGATGTAGCTTACTGAATGCCAGTAATACTTCAATAAGGCTGTTTTTAAGAAGACAACATAAATATTTCCTAACAATCTACTTAAATTCAAAACTCAGTTTCTACTTTCCATTCCTTAGATTATTCTCAAGTTTATATGGTTTCATAATCAAAAGAGCTTCTAATTTTTGAAGATTTTATTTTTCAATAATAAACCTTGAATGTGATCCATTCAAAAACAGGGATAACCAACTTTTACAGGACGTAAAAGACCAAATACTTCTGAAATAAGAGAGGCGATATAAATTCAAGTAAACATTTTCTTAAAAATGTATTTCTGCTATAAGATAATCATTATTTTTGCGTGTCCTTCAGAAATCAAGCTTTGCTTTCTTAAAACTGAGTAACTGATGCAGATATATTTCACCTTGTTGACTTTAGAATATAAAGGAAACTCATGCATTACCTGGCCATTCTAAAGTCCTTTTCCACCATTGCCTTGGCCAGCTCAACATGAATATCCATGGGCTGCAATATATGCATAGTTGATGGATGCTGAAATCGGCACTTTTTCCAGTCTTCCCCTTAAAAAATAATTTAAAAAATTAAACAACCAGTTTTTATTTTATAATTATTTTATAATTATTTTTAGATTATCAAATGTTCTATAGAAAACTATTCTATATTAGAAAACAACTAACAAATATATTCAATGTAGACTGACTTTTACTTATTTCAACATACAAGCTAAATGACCTATATTTTTTAATATACATTGACAAAAGTCAAAGACTATGAAATAAAAATAACCCTAAATATTTATTTGGAGGACTTCCTTTATAAGATCTTACATTTTAAAGCAAACAAGAAAATACCCAGGAATTCATTTCCTTGATTCCAGAATGAGAGATGAAGGTGGGTTGCTACAGTGAAAAAAGGAAAAAAATATGGGGGAAAAAAAAGAAGAAGAAGAAAAAAAGAAGTTTCTGGGGTTTCTAAGAGTGATAATTCTAAAGCAAAAATGAGTTTTATCAAGCAAGATATTTTTGACAAAAAGTATTATAGTCACTTTTCTTCAAATTAAGAAGTTTCCAAAGATAGACTTCCAATGACTAATGGAATCCTACACAGACCCTAACTGATAAAGCTCTCTTACTGCTTATAACTCAAACAATTATTATTAAGTACACACAAAAGAAAAAGCAGCTTTAATGGTCTGTATAAGTACTTCTCTTCAAGGAATTAATAGGCTCCTAATTTATAAAACCAGGTAAAGTATTATATATTTCCATTTTAATAAATCTCATCACTCTCATTATAGTATACACTCTGCACACAGAAACTATGTCCTTTTCTCCAATGATCTACCAGAGAATGATACAGTCAAGGATATTCTGCAAGTCCTTATTGACTCTAGAAACTAAAGCAGTATGGAGAACCAGCAATCTTTATTTAACCAGTCAAAACACCAAAGCTTTTGGAAAATGATTAAATTCACTACCTCTAGGGTTTTAAGACTATACCCAAACGTTTCAGATACCTACAAAAGTAGAAGATGTAATATTACTCAAAGACTAGGTTAACATTTAAAAATAAAAGCCGCAAGGGAAAACAACACTGAGACAACCAAACTCACTGAGACAGAGGAACATGAGCTGACTGCAACTTCTGTTTTGCGTTCTGGGCAATTTTACATCACACTAAAAAATTTAGGCAGTGACTGCATCTAGATTCAAATGGTGCTAAGTGACCTAAGATGAATAGCCAAATTTTTATCTCTACTTTTAACTATGACAAAGATTTCCAGTGATCGGCTCCTGTTTGGTTTTCTTTTCTTTTCTTTTTTAACTGAAGTACAGTCAGTTACAATGTGCACAGCACATTTCTGGTGTACAGCACAATGTCCCCAGTCATACATATACATACATATATTCGTTTTCATATTCTTTTTCATTTAAGGTTATTACAAGATATTGAACATAGTTCCCTGTGCTAAACAGAAGAAATTTTTTAAAATCTGTTTTTATACATAGTGGCTAACATTTGTAAATCTCAAACTCCCAAATTTATCCCTTCCCACCTCCTTTCCCCTGTAACCATAAGACTGTTTACTATGTCTGCAAGTCTGTTTCTGTTTTATAGATTAGTTCATAGTGTCCTTTTTTTCCTATTTGGTTTTCTTAAGTGACCAACAGTGTTAAGTAGTTCAAAATGTTGTCAGGGTTGATACATAAGCACACATACACATACATTTACCAAAGCTACTGAGCATAATTTCAAGATCCCGAAAACTGAGCAACAGTTTACCTGCTCTTGCAAAGAGTAGTTGCACACTTTTTATTTCAACATCAAACTTGTCATATGCCTTATCCATTATTTCTTCCAGAGATGAATTATTAGTCTTCTGCAAACCTTGATCTTTACTGTTAAGCTAAAATGGAGAAAAAAACTTAACAAAGAAGTCTATATATCAACATACTTTAGTTGTGTTTCCTTAAAACCTAAATTAAATTAAAACATTGATTCACATTTTCCTTAATTTTCTGATAAATATTAACGAATATTTTATTAGCAATCTAATATTTCAGCATGCGTCTCTATTATGTTTGGGTAACGGATGCTCAGCACATACGCAATAATTAGGAGATGAGTTACACAGCCCTCTGTCTCAAATAACCTGTCTAAACATGCAGCTCATCCTGGCTCTCAGGAGTTCTCACCACTTACGCCTCAGCTCTCTGGCTAGCTATCCTAAACTCTTCACCATGAAACAGAAGAGTTTTGTTCCTTCCTCTCCTCACTATATCACTAAAGTAATTAGGTCATTAGAATTCAGGTCCAATCTCTACTTCCTTTTCCCTCTTCCCAAAGGAAACAAGGATCAATTTAGGACTTCACTTTTTGAAATCTTCACTTTTTCTCAGAGAGCTGAATTTCTAGCAGGTTCAACACCCAAACTCTTGGAGTTCTCTTACTCTACTTAGTTGCTGACAGTGATTTAATAAGCATATATTCATATGTGTATAGTTTTCTATTGTCAAGATATGTAAATTAACCAAGAAAATTATGTAATTAGACTCTGGAAACCCAGGAGTGATTAAAAACTAGGAGTGCTTCCCTCCAATTATGGAAAAAAAACAGCAGTCCTCAATGTGAAACCATCCACCATTTCAGAAAATGTTAGTTTTTGTTTTTTTTTTAACATTTTTTATTGATTTATAATCATTTTACAATGTTGTGTCAAATTACAGTGTTCAGCACAATTTTTCAGTCATTCATGGACATATACACACTCATTGTCACATTTTTTTCTCTGTGAGTTATCATAACATTTTGTGTATATTTGTTTTTATTTTTTTAATAGCCATAAAATATATACAAACTACATCATCTAAGCTAGGCTTGACAAAATGCTAAGAAGACATAAGTCTAGGTTTAGTTTAAGTAAACTCTGAGGGAAAAACAGCAAACTATCAGACAGCTAGCGACCAAGCTGAATTTAAAAAAGGCAGACAGAAATGCACATATACCTACCCGAAATGTACCAAAATCTAAAATGATAAGATCTGATTTTTCATGGTGGAAACCTGTCTGTGGAACTATTAGATAAGAAGGCTTCAGATTTATCCTTAAATCAAGGACTTTTCGAGTTTCTATTATATGTGTAAGTCCTAAAAGAAGAAAAAGAAGTAATGAAAGATTAGATGGTCAAGTTGAAATATGTAATTATACCATTAACAACGAGAATCAAGAATATCATTTGAAACATAATTTGGAAGAACATCAGTCCTTTTCACAGATTAGATTCTCAATGAAACATATCAGGTGAAAATGCAGACGGTCAATGAAAAACAACCATATCACACGGTACAGCAAACCCAACACAGCTAGTATTTTAACCAGAAATAGAGAAACTCATCATTTCTTTAGTGTAACAAAAAGCAACCTGCTACTTCAAATATTTACATTAGAACAGAAAAAATTTTTTGAGAGTTTAGATGATGCTTTTGCAGTCAGATTCTTACCTGTGGCTGTCTTCTCTTTAATTTCTTCCAGCTTCATCAGTGTAGCTGATGTTATCTGCTCAAGATCTAATCCCTTATTTGACTGAAAGAATTCAACCACCGCATTGATGGTTTTCTGAAAAACCATTTAAAATACAAGCAAGTTATATACAGTACTTTCTATACTACAAATTTTAAAGTTTCAGTTTAATTCTAATCAACTCTGGCTTTGAACTGAGGAGGTGCCTCCAAAGATAATCTACCCTACTACGTCGCCCTCTGAAGTGAAAGAGAACTTGAGAAAAGGAATAATACAATTAAGCTTATCGGAAAGGCAACAAATGTGTGCGTATTGCTAAGGTGAGCTTAAGAATGTTCTGTGGTATCGTGTTTATGTAGCTGTGGCCCATTACTCCTAGTCTCAGCCTCCAGATTAGAAGGGGAAACTCCACCTCTCTATACTACAATTGGATCCCCTGCATTTTGAAGTTTAGAGAGGAAATAAGAAAGCTGTGTTGCCCTTAGCTGCATCTAAAATTTGAACTTAAAAATCAGACATCTTGCAAGAAACAATGAGTTCTGGGGATTGAACGTACACCAGTGTGAATGTACTTAACACTACTAAACTATACACTTAAAAAATGGCTCAGATGGTAAATTATGATTTCTCTTATGCTAATTTTGATTTTTCATATGCTATAGATTTTCTTCTACTCTAAGGTATATTTACCTATGCTTATGTTAAATTTTTTTAATGTAAAATACCATTAAAGAAGTCTACACTTATTAAACTAACTACTCGGAAATAATCACACACTGACTTCCTACTGCAGTTTATTTTTGCTTACTCTCCCCTCCCCCTCAACGCTCAGAATCTGTTTAAAGAGCTTTAGGAGCAACTGAAAGAATTTTAAATACTGCTCACGTGAGAAGAAAGCACTGGCATTTCTGTGTTACTGAACATGCTGGCTCAGGTTCTGTCCCTGTAGCTCCATCTTTATTCAGACTCTCTTAACTCATCCTGAGCTCGCCAGGATGGGTGTGGTTTGTTACGTAACTGCATCACTTGATGGTTGGTTCCACTCTGTTACTGAGATCCCTGACTCAGTATTACTTTACAATTTAGATGCAGATACACAGTGCGGGTGGGAGGCAGAACTTACTGTATTCTCTGATTTTTTTTTTTTAATTTTAAATTGTGGTAAGGTACGTATGACATAACCAAAATTAACTGCTAAACATGTATTACTCTTTAAATAAGAAAAGGGTGGCAGTAAACTGAGATGTTAAGTAAACAAAGCTTAAGTATGAAAATCAGAAAACAAGAAAACCGTATGTCAGAAGAGTAAGACATGCTTACTAAGTATGCCCTTCCCCCTTGTACGTACCGCATCGTAGATGACCTCCACGGGCTGAGACTGAACTACCAGGGTCTGGTCAGCAGCACTATTCTCTGGATTGGTTTCAAAATCAATTTTAAGCAAGGATGATGCAATATCACCAATTGAAGCCACGAGCGATGGTACAATGTCCTGCTGTCTCAGACCTGTTATATACCAGTGTTCTAATTTTGCTTCCACCCTACAGCCCAATGAGGAAAAAAAGAAGTATTACAAATAAGATCCTTTGGAATGTAATGGTTTAAAATACAAATTTCCCTTTAAAAGAAACTCCTTTGAGATCCAGGACCATGCCCATTACCCAGAGTTGGAGTCCAAACTCCTTGGCTTGGCATTCAATTGCCCACAAAATTTGTGGGGTTTCTTTCTGTTTCAGTTTACTTTTTTGTTCCCCTCATCCTTGTGAAAAACACACTTTGGCCAACTTCAGGACTCTGCGGAAGTTCTAATCACTGTTGCGTAAATACAAGCTACACCTAAATCAGGGAACGCATCTTCCTTTTCATGCCGCACTGAACACTCTCCTTCCTCATCCCGGCTTCTTCTGGTCCTTTCCACTCAGCTAGCCTGCGCCCCAATTTTCCGAGCCCAAGTTATTCTCTTCCACAACTGAGCTTGTGCAGCACTGACCAGGAGGTTTCTAACTTTCCAGTACCTTCTTAATTATGAGCTCACTAACGTATTATAGATCTTATATTAACTTTCTATGCTTCCTCTCTTATCAACTACAGCATAAACACCTTGCAAACACAAACTTACTGTTCCTATGCATAGCCTTCAAAGTATCGAATCTAGGAATTAAACACTATCCAATAAACATTTGCACAAGAAAGAAGGAAGGGGAGAACAAATGATGAGCTCCTCATACGGGTCCATAACAAAACAAACACAAATATAAAATGACTATCTTCTCACATATGAAAGGAAAAACAATAGAGAACTACTATTACTAAGTTTTTTAATGCTAAGTAAAACTGTATTTGTTTTTTGGCCTGAAGTCTTAACTAGAAATAAAAATTAAAATAAGTTTTTTACTTACTTAAGTGCTTGTGCTCCTGGTCGCTGAGATACTTGTGTGCCCAGGCCAATTATCTGGATTTTTAGTATTTCTGGAATATTTTTGTTTTCTCTTATTGTAATAGAGGTGCTTACTAACTTCAGTGCCACTATATAGGCAACATACTAAATGAAAGAAAGAATGAAAATTGTTAAATCTTAAGTAGTTATTACTTTCTGTAATAATTATTTCTTATTTAAATTTTTAAATTATTAAGTGATGTAAAAAACAATACAGTAGGTTTTTGCATCAGTATGTTCACCACAAAGAACATGAGACAGTTCAATACAAAATTGCTTGCTCAAATAAGACATTAATAAAAGATTCAAAATTAATTTTTCTTAGTTCCAAAGATAACAAAAATGAAATTTGATCAACTATTTTGTGGCATAAATAAAATTCAACAGTTCTCACTAAAGCAAATTAATTCAGACCAATCCTCTGGCTCAAAACTGGACAAAATACAAAGAACATCTGCTTGATGGCTTTGGACAGTTAATAAAACACTGAGAAAAAAATCCTGACCCAAAAATTGGTAGATCAAGACTAGAGGTAGGACAGATATCCAGGGAGATAACTCTACTACAAGCACACAGGAAGGAGGGAAGCAAAGAATCTACAAAACAGTCAGAAAACAGTTAATAAACTGTAAAGTGTAAACTGTACATCTTTATCAATAATTACTTTAAATGCAAATGAACTAAATTCTCCAATCAAAAGACAAAGACTGTCAAAATGAATTTTTAAATAAGATCCAATGATATGCTGCCTGCAAGAGACTAATTTTAGTTTTAAAGCCACTCATACACTGACAGTGAAGAGATGGAAAAAGATACCTTAATCAAATATTAACCAAAAAACAGGGGTAGCCATACTTACATCAGGAAAAAATAGACTTTAAGTTAAAAATAATCAGAAGAGACAAAGCCATCATATAATGATAAAGGGGACAATCCATCAAGAAGAGGTAACAGCTGTAAATACATAAATACCCATTGGAGCATCTATATATATAAGTCACATACTAGCAGAACCAAAAGAAATAGACAGCAATATGGTATAGTTGGGGACTTCAGTATCCCGCTCTCAACAATAGAGATCATCCAGACAGAATCAATAAGGAAAGAATTATTTGCACAATGCTACAGGCCATTTGCCACAACATGGATGGTCTTGAATGGCATTATGCTAAATGAAGTAAGTCAGTCATAGACAAATGCAGTGATATCACTTCTATGTGAAATCAAAAAAATAGAACAAACTAGTGAATAAAACAAAAAAGAAGCACATTCACAAACAGAACAAACCAGTGATTACCAGTGGGAAAAAGAAAGAGGGGAGAGGCAATTAGGGGAAGGGGACAAAAAATGGGTATCATGGGATTATATGAAATCATGTGCGTGAAACTTTTGAAAACGGTAAAGCACTAGAGAATTTTTTAAACAGATAATTTAATTTTAATTTTAAAAGATGCTCAATATCACTAATCAGCAGAGAAATGCAATTGAAAACCACAGTAAGGGAGGAGATCAAGTAGGAGGAAAAAGAAATAAAAGCAAATATAAATGAATGATCTAATTAAACTTAAAAGTTTTGCAAAGCAAAGTAAACATCAACAAAATGAAAAGACAACCTACCATATGGGAGAAAATACTTGCAAATGATATGACTGACAAGGGATTAATATCCAAAACATATAAACAGCTCCTTCAACTCAATATCAAAAAAACAAACAAATTAAAAAATGGGCAGAAGGCCTGAATAGACATTTTCCCATAAAAGCTGTACAGAAGGACAACAGACTCAGGGGAAAAAAGTTCAACATGGCTAATCAACAGAGAAATGCAAATCAAAACCACAATGAGATACCACCTCACACCTATCAAAATGGCTATCATCAAAAAGTCTACAAATAACCAATGCTGGAGACGACGGGGAGAAAAGGGAACCATAGGCACAATGTTGGTGGGATTTGTAAATTGGTGCAGCCACTATGGAAAACAGTATGGACATTCCTCAAAAAACTAAAAATAGAATTACCACATAATCCAGCAATTCCACTTCTGGGTATTTTTCTGAAGGAAATGAAAACACTAATTTCAAAAGATACATGCACCTCAATGTTCACAGCAGCATTATTTACGATAGCCAAGACACAGAAGCAACTGAAGTGTCCCATCAACAGATATAGAGAATAAGCTAGTGGTCACCACTGGAGCAAAAAAAAAATGAAACATAGTAACTCTTAGACCACCTAAATAATTAATTACCTGCTTGGGCAAAGTTAGGTTATGGGTGCTCTCGCTATAACCGATGGCCGTGAAGAGCTTATCTTTTTCCTCTGGAGTCATAAGATCATCAATAGCTACAAAAAGACAATATGTTAAGAAATTGACTGATTTAGTTTTACAGATGCAACCAAAAAAATCAAACCAAACTAACAAGTGCCCTAAAATCAATAGACATCAATGCTAAAGTGAAAGCCGCCAGGTAATTTCCTCTAATACACTATTTTTTTTTTTATAGTCAGTTTATAATGTTGTGTCGATTTCTGGTGTAGAGCACAATTTTTCAGTCATACATGAATATACATATATTCATTAATATACTATTTTGACTTGTTAAAACAAACATCATGTATTTACTTGTTTAGGTCAAGAAAAGGCAAAAAGATACCATTAAGGGAATTCAGGCTTCATATGAAAATTTTAGAATTTCCTAAGTATTATCAAATTAAGTGAAACTTCTAATAAATACCTATGTAAAAAGTAACAATGAGGAATGCTACATGTGAGATTTCTGAATTTCAACTTTTAAAATTTCACACAAATAATTTTTCTCAAAAACTTAAAGTTTTATTTCAGTCAAATAAACACAGAAATGTTCCAGCCTGATATATTTACTTACATGTTTACCATACTGAGTCTTTATTTCAAAAATATAATAAAATAAAATTCAATTAACTGGCTAAAATATAATTTATGTATCTTTTCCTTATCAGTGTACAATAAATTATCTGACTTGGAACTTACTTTCAGGAATCAAAGGTTCTTCATCTTTTTTCTTAGATTCCTTCTTACCCCAAAACCCACTGAACCAGCCTCCACGTTTCTCGCCTGTGTCAGTAGACTTTTTCCTTAATTTTTGTCCAGATCGAATCACCTTAAAAATAAAAATTAAAAAATGTAATTAAAGAATAGTCTCTTCACTCTCAAGTGTAGCCAGGTAAGAACAATTTTTTTTAACATGACATTGAGTTAAAAGCAGTCAATAAAGCGAATTCCTTCTGAAATGATGTTTAACATTATTTGGTCAATATAGTCTCACTATTAATTTACCTTTCACATCGACTGATAGCATTTTGATGAAGTTGCATTTTGTGAGCAATCAATCTAGTTAAGGTTTCAAGTAACATTTTTCTGAGCAATGTGTTTTCCAAATTTATAAGGTAAAGAGCCACTAGGAAAGCAGATTTTTAAAATGAAAAGTTCCCTCAAAGGAAGATGCTTTCACACTGAAAAGTGATTCAGCAATCTTATTTCATAATTTATGTACACTGCAGGCTTGCTAACTATGGACATGGTTGGGGGGTAGAAGATAAATAAAAGTGGATAGTACTCGAATCTCATTTCATCCTCTTTTCTCAACAAATCCTGGCTTGATTTTCTGCTGTTGCCTTTACCCACTTTTCAGTAAAATAGAGATGAATAATCCAAAAGTGGAAAACAGAAGGATAAATAGTAATAAAGGGAAGGAATAATTTAGACTCTATTTTCTCATTCCCTGAATAAGTAAACTTCCTTGAATAAGTGAGGAATTTTCCCACTTTAAATTTAAAATGCTCTAAATTGGTAGTGAATTGGTAATATATTGCAAGTCTCTGTGTGTACCAAAAAGTGAAATAATCCAAAAGAGAATTAAAGAAAAGAGTTCAATTCTACAGTAAAGACAGTAAGTTTGATAAACAGCAATGCAGTTTAAATTAAGTTAAATAAGCTCTCTTTAACAAGCAGACCTTACATAAATACCAAGGGAATAGGTGCACATCTGCCCACAAATCACTGAAGGTCATAGTAACACCTCGGCTGTAACTGTCTTTTGTCAAGCTTATCAATCCATTTTCAGCAGTCAAGGTAATGGGTGAAAAATACATAGCGGATTAGGTTATACTCTACACGAAATAATATTTGACTTCTTCATTCTCCTGGCATAGAAGATTAGTGTGCTTTTTAAATTTTTCACAGTAAAACGTATCTATATGAGACCAAAAATGAACTTTTAAATGCATATAAAGCCTAATACGGAGAGGGATGCAGAAACCTTTTACTTTCTCCTAAATAGAATCTCTGTTGCCGTCTCTTCCTCCCCTGTCCAGCTAAGAGCTCATGGTAAATAACTTCAGCCAATCCTCTGCCTACATTTTAAACTCTCTGGTCCCATGGATTTTCCATAACAATGAAAAAGACATCAATCTTGGATGTATCTAGTTGCCTTCTCTTCATCTACAACCTTCTTCTTTGGCCACAGCATCCAGCAATTAATCTTTTTTTTTTCAATTTTTAAGCAACTGGTAACTGATATTAAGAATTAAGAACACTCATTTAAACTAAAGCAACTTAATTTAGGGAGAATTGGAATTATCTGCTTCTTACAGCAAATCATTCTTCTAACTCACTGGAACAATCCACAGCAGTAGCAAATACTTTTTTAAAATATTCATACTCTCTGACCCACCATGCAGAATTTGTTCTTAAGAAAATAAGAGATGTTTGAAAAAATGTCTAGACAAGGGTACTCACTGTAGTGTCATTTATAATTAAATATAATCAGTAAGAAATAGTGAAGCAAATTCTGGTTTACAAACAGAATGGAATACTAGTCAGGTAGTTAAAATGATGTTGGATGATTCTACAGAATACTAATATGAAATGGGATACTGTAAATTAGAAAAAAAAAAAAAAACCCAAGTTACAAAACCATTTGACTCCATATTCCCCACTAGTTACCTCTCCATTTATCCTGTTTTCCCCTTAAAGTATCATACTGTCTGCACTTACTGTATCCAGTTCCTCATCTTCCACTCCCTCTCATTCCTACCCATATTATTCAATAAAATTTTCCCTTAAAGTGGTTTTTTTACAGCTAAATCCAATAGGGAACTTTCAGTCCCATGATGGTCTAAGCCCTCTACAACCCATCCTTCATTGCTGATTATAACTAAAAATTTTGGGCAAAACATATAAAACATCTACCACACTCTGCAAAGTAAACAAAGCAGGCAGATGGGGAGGGGAGTCAACACTCAGAGAAGTGATCTTCAAAAAAGTGAGCTCCCCACTTCTTTTGTTTATTTTTTCCTATACCCACCCCCTCACCTGCCCCATAACTTCTCCCTCGTGATGTTCTTACCCCTGGGTGTCAGCGTGACATGTGACTTGTTTCTAACAAATAGAATCTGGCAAAGGTGACGAGATGTACATGACTGTGTGCATAAAACTGGAGCAGCTATCTTGCTAGACTCTCTCTCCTTTGGAAGAAGCAAGCTGCCATGCTGCGGGCTGCCTAATTTGGGAGGCCCATTTGGCAAGGACTGAAGTGACTTACAAGCTGAGGGCAGTCTCTAGCCAACAGCCAGCAAGAAACTGAAATCCTCCATCCCAGAGCCACAGGAGTTAAATTCTGCTAACAAAAGCCAATTCTTCACCAGTTATGCCTCAGATGAGACCACAGTCCCAGCTGACATCTTGATTATAATATTCTGTGCCTTAAGGAGAGGACTCAGGTAAGCAGAGGACTGGACTCCTGACCTCCAGAAACTCTGAGATGGTAAATTTGTTTTTTTAAGCCCCTAAGTGTGTTATGCAGCCATAGAAAACTATTTCACATGGCTCTGCCCTGAGAGGGCTTCAGTCCTGGAGCAGCACAGAGGAACAGGCAGTTAAACCCCTGAGAGAAACTCCAGTCTGGCCAAGGAACCAGAAAACGGAGTCCACGAAAGCCACAGTTTAGGGGGAAGGCCCCTTGGAGCTCTCATAACTCTGTGCTTGAGGCTGCCTAAATTTCAGTCTGTCCCAAGCTTCTTATGTATAAAACTGACCTAAGTCAAGGAAGCAAAAGTTTAGAGACCTGAACTGAGTAATAAATCATTTGCACAATTCTCAAACTCCTGTACTAATCACGTGCAAAGTAGACCCAAACCAACATACCAAAGGCGGAAGAACTGAACTATTATCCACAAAAGGTAAAACACAACTTAAGATCAAGGTTGTACGCTAAGACAAAACATCAAACATTTTCCAGAGGATAACAGGACCCAAAGACTACATAACACAATATTCACAATGTCCAGGATACAATCCAAAATTACTTAAGATGCATAAACAAAACAAAGAAAAAGGAAAATGTGACTTTCTCTAGGGAAAAGATAATAGATGCCAGCGGCCAGAGAACCTAGACACTGAAACCATCAGAGCCACTCGACCCATGTTACATGAGATAAGGGAAATACACCTGAAATTACTAAAAGATCAAAAGTTTCAGCAGAGAAATGGAAACTATAAAAAGAAACTCAATAGGGATTTTAGACCTAAAAAACAAATCCAAAATAAAAAAAATAAAATGGAGAAAATGTAGATAATAGAGGAAAGAGTAAACCTGAAAACAGATCGAGAAGTTATCCAATCAGAAGAACAGAGATAAAAAAAAAAAAAGATTAATAAAAAAATGAACAAAGCCTCAGGGACCTGTGGTATAATATCAAAAGGTCAAATATATGGATATATGTACATACTTGTGTGTGTGTGTGTGTGTGAGAGAGAGAGAGAGAGAAAGTGTTTGTGTGTGTGTTTTAAAAACGGAGACCAAGAAGGAAAGAGAAAAATAGGGACTAAAAATTATTTGAAGAAATAATGGCTGAAACATCCAATATTTGGTAAATCTAAAGGTCAATTCTGAGTCCTCAGTTCAGCTGACCAGTCAGATGCATCTGCTATAGGTGACTACTCCCTGCTCCTGGAAATTCTTTCTCTTCTGATTTTGAGGTTATGTACTACATTCACAGAGCTTTCCACTTACATCCCTGGCACTCCTCCATGGTCACCACTGCTGGTTCTCACCTCTCTGACCTATGAACAATAGAATGCTTCGAGTTTTTGGAATCCTCTTCTCTAGCTACTTCTTAGGTGATCTCATCCAACACCATGGCTTTAAATACCACCTATATGGTGACCCCTTCTAAATTTATACATCCAGTACAGACTTCTCTTCGAAACTCCACATTCATGTATCCAACTACATACTGCGTAACTCCACGTTAATGTTTAAAAGACAGCTAAAACTATCAGTCCCAAAATGAACTCCTGATCTTCTCTCGTCTCATCCAAGCATGTCCCAGAAGGTCTTCTCTATCTCATCTCATGGCAACTCCATCCTTCCCAATTGCTCCAAGTCAAAAATCCCTAGGGTCACTTTCAACTTCTCTTGGAACCCATATCTAGTAAGATGGGAAATACTGGCTCTACCCTAAAAGTCTATCCAAAATTTGACCCTTTCTCATCACCTCCACTGTAACCATTCTCAGCCAAGCTACCATTATCTCTCACCTTAAATATTTCAACAGCATTCTAACTGGTCTCTCCCTGTTTTCACCCTTGCACTCCTCTATAGTGCTTTCAAAATAACAGCCAGAGTAAACCAAAAACCTAAGTTGGATTATATCATTCTGTTCTCAAAAAGACTCCTTAAATCAGAATAAAAGCCAAAATCCACATGATTGCTTATAAGACCCTACAAAATCTGGCATCCTCCCCAACTCCCAAAACACCCATCCCACTCCTCCACTACCTTACTTCTCTGACCTCATTAACCACCACTCTCCCCCTCTCTCCCTACTCTACTGAATCAGTTCACTGAATGAGTCAGACAGGCTCTACTCCAAAACCTTTCAGCCTGCTGTGTTATTTCTGCCTGGCGCAGTCTTCCCTCAGGTATCTGACTCCCTCACCTTCTTCAGCTCTTTGCTGAAACGCATCCTTCTCAGTGAGGCTTTCCCTGTCCACTCTATCTGAAATCGGAACCCCCATCAGCATCACCGCCTAGCTCTGTACTCTCTACATTTCCTTCTACTGTATTTGTATTTATGTTTTTGTTTATTATCCTTCTTCCTACTAGAATGTAAGGCGGCTTTGTCTGTTTTGTTCATTTCTGTATGCTAATGATGATGATGATGAAGCAAAAAAAAGTCACTTGTTTAGTAATTACTATATGCCAGGCACGTAACAGTTTAAGTGGTTTACATGGTGTATCATACACTCTTCACAGTAACACTATGATGTAGGTACTATGAATTAATCCTACTTTGTAAATGAGGAAACTGAGGCAAGTTAAATATTTGTCAGCCTAAGGTCACCCAAAGTAGCAGATGGCAAACCTGGAATTAGAATCCACACCACCTGACTCTCAAGTCCATATGCTTAGCTGTAATGCTAGCAATAGGCACTCAATGAGCATTTGCTAAGTAAATGAATGAACAAGTGCATATGCTTTAATCCCATCTAAAAATACGAGTATGTTTATAAAGATTTCTGAATATAAGAAAGACTAAACGAATATGCAGAATGGTATTAACAGAAGTTATCTTTTTGTGCAAAACAACAGGTGTTTCTATTTTCTTTTTTTGTGGATCTATATTTTCTCACTTTACTATAATGAGTTTACTGGACTTGTAATTTATTTTTTTAATTGTTTTTATTGACATATAGTTGATTTACAATGTTGTGTTAGTTTCAGGTGTACAGCAAAGAATTATTATATTTATATATATGTATTCTTTTCCAGATTCTTTTTCATTATAGGTTATTACAAGATATTGAATATAGTTCCAGGAACTGTACAGTACAGCCTCGTTGTTTATCTATTTTATATATAGTAGTTTGTATCTGTTAATCCCAAATTCCCAATTTATCCCACCCCCGCTTTACCCTTTGGTACCATAGTCTGTTTTCAACATCTGTGAGTCTATTTCTAGTTTGTAAATAAATTCATTTGTATCATTTTTAATGGTTCACATATAAGTAATATCATATATTTGTCTTTCTCTGTCTGACTGATTTCATTTAATATGATAATCTCTAGGTTCATCCATGTTGCTGCATATGGCATTATTTCATTCTTCTTTATGGCTGACTAATATTCCAGCATGTGTGCGCGTGTGCGTGTGTGTGTGTACATATATCACAAAAAAAGTTTTTTTTCAGTTTCTTAAAAAACTAAATATAGAGTTACCATACAATCCAGCAATCCCATTCTTGGATATATATCCAGAGAAAACTCTAATTCAAAAAGATACATGCACCTCAATGTTCATAGCATCACTATTTACAATAGCCAAGACATGGAAACAGCCTAAATGTCCATCAACAGACGACTGGATAAAGAAGATGTGGTATGCAATTTATTTTTTAATTACCAAAAAAGTCATGTTACAGAATAGTAGAAATGACATGAAACAATGAGGACAGGTACCAAGTAGGATAAATCAGCAATTATGAAACATTATAAACAGACTGAGTCCAATTTTGGAAAAAAAGAAAAGAAGAAGGGGAGGAAGAGAAGAAGAGAGAGAGAGAAGTGGGGAGGGAGGGAGAAAAGAAGATGGGTGAAAGGCGGAAGGGAGGGAGGGACAGGAGATAAAGAGAAAGAAGTGGGGGATACAAAGCTTAAACAAGCAGGTATACATGCATGGAAGAAAAACTGGAAGTCTGTATTTCAAAATGTTAACAGTAGCATTCCATGTTGCTAGGATTATGGATGACTTTTCTTTTCTTTTGGGGGGGTTATCATTTTTTTGTTAAAAAATTAAAAAATTTTGCCCTTCATGTTAGTGGGCTTTTCCCCAATATTCCAATTTTTTTTTCTCTTGAGACTAAATTAATACATGAAAATTCAACCTTTATTCTCACTTGAGTAAATTTCAACAACTTCCAAAGAACCTTAGATTTCTTAATCCCAGGTTTAAAGGAGTAGTAGAAACATGTTTTAAACATAAAATCAGCTAATAAAAATGATTACCTCAACTTGTGCTTGTTGCCTTGCTAAAATTATGTTAAAAACATCCAGAGACTTCTCCAAATCCTATAAAACAAAGAGATACTTATAAACAAGGAAAACAGTCAATAGTTAAAAATTTTTTTATTCTGATTTCTAGGTTTATTCTAATCCATGAACAAATAGTATTTGTATCTAATGAAAATATAAGTATAAATTTGTACACTTGGTTTTTACATTTTTAACTTTTGCAATGCGAGAAATAATTTTCTGAGAAAGCAAATCTTTGTTAAATACAATGCAAAAAGCAGAATTTTAACGAGACCACTGTAATATACCGATAGCCACATACACAAATAGAAACAAGACTATTTGGGAGGGAAGCCTGTTTTACGTGTTACCTTTATGGTTGGTCCTTCTGATGCCCTCTATTACATGTTATACTACAATCACTGCACTATAGGCACCACGACAAAACACAAAATTCAAGAAAGCAAAATTCTCCAAATCAAGTAGACTAAAGCAAAAATGTACTGGGTGACCTGTGCCCCACGAGCTCTATGTGTTATTTCAAGTAATTCTCATAACTCTGTAAGACAGATACTGTTTCCTTTTTATACATGAGAACATCAAACCTGAGATGCTGAGTAACTTCTAATACATAATCCTAGTGACAGTCACGTATTTCAGAATAATAGGAAGTCAAATAATTCTTTACATTATGAATTTGTGGCAAAAATACTTATATAATCAAGATCAAATGATATTAAGCAAATTACATATTCAGTGTAGTGTTTTTCTTTAATTCATATGAGGGGTAAATAAGACTCCTATCCTGAGGAGTAAGAGTATTTTTTACAAACAATACTGTGAACTCTTAAAAAGTCACTTAACAAAACCAACAATACACATTCAGCTAACAATAAACATATCTGAACAGCTCTGATATTGATTTTCTAAACATTATTATATTATATATAAATGTTATATTATAACATTTATTATAAAAACCAAATACATTTTTCCAAATAGCTTATAGTTACCTTATTTTATCCAACATTAGAATGGGAGGAAAAGGCTTTTATAAAGAGGAAAAAAAAGGGAAAAAATATTCTGCATTTTCTATAAAATTCTCTCAAAAAGAGCTCAGTTTTGTTCTAAAATTATATTTTAATTTAAATTAAATTTAGAAGAATTAACATTAAAGGATGATTTAACAAATAATAGTTTTCATCAATATAGACAAGGTATACCTGAATTTGTTTCTGTATTTCTTCTGGGACTTTAGATTGGGTTAGCTTATTTTTGTAGGCATTTTTATAACTCTTGAGCAATTGCCTGTGCTTTTTTATGTTACTCCATGACCACATCTGTGTATATCGTCTTATATGAACTTCAAGAACAGAATCAATTGCATATTTCCACCTGCAAATCAAATGTTGTTAGTGCACATTTGAATGTAAATGTTTAAGAAAAAGCAAGAAAACTGCTTTGACATCTTACATCTACATTGCTTTTGTTCTTATTAACTATATTCCTATAAAAGCTCAGTAATAATATTTCAACTTCCCAGTACAATCCACTGACTTAAACAGATTATGAAATGGCAAACCACTCCAGAAGAGGGTATGCCAAAGCAAAATCATAAAGATACAAAATGACATACTGTGTGAAATTAATAGTATCCCAGTATGGTTATAACATTGAGTCCATGTGCACGAACAAAGGGCAATAAGATTAGAAAGTATTAAAAGCCTGAATGCTAAGTTAAGAATTTGGGAATAATCTAGGAGCAAGAGTACAAGAGAATGTGTTTATGAAAAAAGTAACAAGGACATAATATAAGAGATACCCTTTTCATGTCTGTAAAAAAAAGTAGCTTCATTACATGGTTTTAAAGGCCTCTTAGCTCTGAGAGTCCCTAACTATATGATTACATGGTTCTCACAAATCATCTTTTAAAAATTCCAACTTACCATTTTCGACTATTGGTATGAAGTGGTAAGTAAGGCTTATATTTTCTGTAAGGAGCATTTCTAACCATATAATCCACTGACTCCAACAGGTCAATCATACTTAAGTACTATTAAAACAAAAACCAAGTTACATATATTACATTGCACACATGAATAGCACCAAATTTCATTATATTTTCAGTCTAGTCATACTTCAAATTCCCTGGTAATTCAATCATACATTTTTAGCAAATTTAAGACACCACCAATTATAAGCTGTAAGATAATTTTTAAGTTCTACCTCAAAAGAAAACAGTGTTACCAATTAAACTGTCATATCACCAATAATAATATACATTCTATTTTCAAATATGTTAACATGTAAAATAAATGTACATCTTAGAACCAATGAAATATCTGTTAACTACTGACATGGAAAATGCTTATTTCTAAAACTACGTATTTTCCTCTGGACCATCATTTCAAGCTGTGGCTATCTCTATGAGCTGAAAATTATTGCATAACTACAGCAAGATGAAGCTATTTAATCACCCATCTTATCATATATACAACAAGCCTGAGTGTATCTAAGAGTAAACAGCTCAAATGGAGGGAAACACACACAGAGACACGCAAACACACACACGACTACAGGTAAGATAAAGAAAGGGGAAGTCTAGCCTCTTCCTCTCCATTTTTCTTAACACAGTTCTACCTAAGAGTTACTGTGTGGTTATTCAGTACTTAAAATATGGTGGAGAGTCTTATCTTAAATGTATTTGTAAGTATTAAATATACCCCAGATTTTTAAGATGTAAGGAAAAATAAAAAGATAAAAAATATCTTAACAATTTTTAATTTTAATTGTATGCTGAAATGATAATGTTTTGGGTATTTTAAATGCTAAAACTCACAGAGAAAAAAATGTGACAATGAGTGTGTATATGTCCATGAATGACTGAAAAATTGTGCTGAACACTGGAATTTGACACAACATTGTAAAATGATTATAAATCAATAAAAAATGTTAAAAAAATTTTAACAATTTCCATTTTTCTTTTTACTTTATTACTATGGCTACTAGAAAATTTAAAACTACATATATGATTTGCATTATATTTGTATTGGACTTCACGGGGCTAAAAGCTTAATTCGCTAAATCCCCCGTCTGGCTTTCACTTCCAGTTCTCCAGATCTGTTATCCAAACTCTTCACACATATAACCAAACTTGAGAAACAAATGAAGGAAAAAAGCTGCCAACATAGACAGTTGTTCTAAAATTTAAGTGAACAATATTCAACATAAAATTTGAGGAAGAAAAAAAATCTGTTAAAATCCTCCATCAACAAATGGGAATTAAATGGGAATCATGTCATTCACTATAATTTGATTAGATTTTCCACCAACAATGCAAATATCAGATAAAATGAAGGAAAACTATTTCTTAAACTTGATATTTATTTTCTTTCAAAATCACTTATGTATCTATTTTTAGGAGTCGAATCTCAACACAACAAACCAAAAGAACCACCAGAGCCCTGGAGAAGGAATAATCACATGGGACAAAAGCTGTTGAGATTCAAGGCTAATCAAAGCTATGAACATCCAAATGAATCTTACCTGAGGTTTGGTCAGTTCAATGGCGATATTTTGTACTTCTATGTTCCAATCAAGTTTAGGTGTTTTGAGCTCTGTTTCTGCATAAGGATTCATGTAGAGTTTTGCAGAGGCTGATATTGGCTGGAAAACTTATACCACATGGGAAGACATAAGATACGTTTATATGCCCTTACATATGAACAACTGTAAATAATTACGAGAACACTGTTACTCTGAAGGTAAAGAAAAATGATCAAAAACACGTCAAAAAATGTTAACAAAAACACTACCCAAAACTATTTAAGCATCTATTTATCTGCATAATACTAACTGTCAAACTCAGTGGTAAAAGTGGAATCTCCAAGGAGGAAATTGGTGTTCTATGCTTCTAAGTATGAAATGTACAAAATACAGACAATCTAATCTTGATTATTCTCAGACTGTGTAAAATTAATGCTTCTCTTCCTTGCTACAAGACATTACTGATTTTATTATTCATTAAAAATGCTAATGCAAGGTAGGAAACAAAATTTAATTTCTGTCTTATTTAATCACTGTCAGAATTTAGGAACAGAATCATGAATGAAATTCATATTACCCATTAAAAAAATTGCCTACTACTTTGCAATTTTCAATGATCATTACATGTATAATCTTAGACTCAACTGAAGACAATATTCTTGAAGTTGAAAAGTAGTATGAAAAAGTGTATTAGGGAAGATGACAGAGCAAAGTAATGTAATAAATTTTAATTGTGAATAGTATTAAAATTATATAAATTGTGATAGCTTACAGTATTTACAACTTGCATAAGATTGTATAAAAAGTTTTAACTCATTTAGAGGTTACTTATACTGAATATGCCTAAGAATAAAGTCATGTACTTTTCTGAACAAGTTCTTTCATGAATGAAACTAAATGCTCTAAAGCAGCAGCCTCTGAAAGCTTTGTCATATAGAGGTCTGTGGACATAAAGAGCAAGTGCCAACTCTCACATAATGGCCATTAGCTATGAAAGAATAAAAGGAAAACAGTGAACCAGAGTAGCATGGAAGAACATGGGCACGAAAGCTGCGAACAAACCTAAAGAGGTACATTAAAGCAAAAGGATCGCATCTTTAGAACGAAAATGAAATAGAAAAAATGAGATAAAGAAATAAACATGCAGGCAACTTTGTTAGAGATCTATTTTAAAATAAATAAAGGTGAGGCAGCCAAGAAATAGAAAGGCTCACTTTAAAGAGATCTCTGGAGAAATTCAAATCAAAACAGCAATGAGAAAGCCCCTCATACCTGTCAGAATGACTATCAACAAAAATCTACAAATAAGAAATGCTGGGGAGGATGTGGAGAAAAGGTAACCTTTGGGCACTGCTGGTGGGAAACGTAAATTGGTACAGCCAGTATGGAAAACAGTATGGAGACTCCTCAAAAAAACAAAAATAGAACTACCATGTGATCCAGCAATTCCACTCCTGGGTACAAATTCTGAAAAAATGAAAACACTAATTCAAAAAGATACATGCACCCCAATGTTCGCAGAAGTGCTATTTGTAATAGCCAAGACTTGGAAGCAATCCAAGAGCCCATCAACAGACAACTGGATTAAGAAGGTGGGGTGTGTATATATAATGGAATATGACCCAGCCTGCAAAAGAATGGAAAACCGGCATTTGCAGCACCGTGGATGGACCTAGAAAACATCACACTAAGTGAAGTCAGACAGAGAAAGACAAGTATTATATGATATCACTTACATGTGAAATATAAAAAAATAATACAAATGAATGTATATATAAAACAAAAACAGACTCACAGATACAGAAAACAAACTTGCAGTTACCAAAGGGGAGAGGAGGGATAGAGGGACAAATGAGGGGTATGAGGTGAAGAGGCCCCAACTGCTATACATAAAATAGACAAGCAAGAAGGATTTATGTACAGCAGAGGGAATTATACCCAGTAACTTATAGTAAAGTATCACGGTATAATCTGTAAAAACACAGAATCGCTCTGCTGCACACCTGAAACTAACATAATACTGTAAATCAACTATACTTCTTAAAAAAAAAATGCTCAGAGTGGTCAATTTGTCTCAATACTGCAACATAACACGCTCATAGTGACCTGAATACCAAGATCTCAGAGATTTAGTTCTTAAGCAAAAAAAAAAAAAAAAAAATCTAATTTCTAAAACAAAGTAAATAACAAGGTAAGAAGAAAACATGGAGGTCAAGGGGCTTAGCTGTTGGGAGTGAACTACAGCCACACTGCCCTTCTCTCTCTTACTCTCCAGGGGTGTATGAGTTATAATCTATTTCTAAATCCTGTGTAATAACCCAATATGCTATATCATAAAACTAAGTTATAAAATTAATACTTTCTCCTTGCCAAAGTAACTTTATCTGAAAAAGTATATTATAATAAACTATTTAATTCCATGCTTCCTATAACATGAAATAAGATTTATCACTACTTACTGTATTGATGGGATGGGGGTATACTGCTACTCTTAAGAATTTCACTTTTCAGCTGATCCTAAATAAAAAATTTGAATTACATGAGAATGAGAAAGAAAATGCACACAAATTCAGCAACACAAACAAAAAAAATTTGGTTCTTAAATCAGTATCTTTATTCCCATCTTCATAATTAGTAGTCTGTAAGAAACACACAGAGCGTTATTTACAAATATGTCTTTAGAATAAATATAGTAGATAATTTTTATAAATTCTAAATACCTAGAAACAACACTATAATACTGTGTTCCCCTCTCACTCAAGGTATGTGTGTGCGTGTGTGTGTACACATCCATGAATTAGGATCTCAAATACTTTCTGGACAACGGCAGATTATTTCTTACAGTATCTTTCTGAGAAATAAAAGAATCTTTGAATTAATTCAGTTCAAAAAATTCAACTGTTCTTCCTTTTTCCTCTAAGTAATAAACATGACTAAAACTGGCTTAGCACACTTAGTTTTTAATTAATTGTTCACTACTCAAGAATGCATCATCACAAATGCTTAGAACATTTAGTAAGAATACACTTTTTAGATCTGAAAGGTATCATCTTTCTTTACCACACTCTTCAAGTAATCATTCTCATATGAAACTCCACAATGAAGCTGAATGGCATCAAAATGAGAGTGTAAAAAACCATGAACAGTTTTAATTTAACAGTATAGGTTCTCATCTCACTGTCTCGTGAAAGATTTCACAAAAATCTTCAAAAGCAAAAGTGCTTTTTTAAAGACAGCATGAATTCCAAAAACTGTGCTGCCCATTTCTCATTTAGTTACATACAACTTAAACAAAAGACTGATATCTGTCCTCATTAAGGACCTCTTACGTAAAACAAATTTAGGGAATACAGTTAGCTCTTCCAGGTATAAACTGAAATTACCAAGATCTGTTCCCTTGATCCCTGGTAAGACATTCTGCAGTTAACATTCCAGTAGGCACTGAGACTATCAAGTCGTATAAGCTATAAAAGAAAAATGGAAAAGGTCAAACAACTAACACATTGAAATTATGAATTCATATTAAAAGCTGGTCATAAATTTCTGTTATTTTAACACACCAAATTGTGGTAATGTGTTATGGAAGCCTAGGAAACTCATATAGGTACATTTTAAGAAATATTTCAAGGGATGGTGGAGAATAAATTAAGAGTATGGGATTAACAGATACACACTAGTATATAAATAAAATAGATACACAACAAGGATTCACTGTATAGCACAGGGAACCATATTCAGTATCTTGTAATAACCTATAATGGAAAAGAATCTGGGAAAAATATACATCCAGTGGTTAACATCTGCTATATATAAAAATAGATTAAACGACAAATTTCTTCCATATAGCATAGGAAACTATATTCAGTATCTTGTAATAACCTTTGATGAGAAAGAATATGAAAACGAATATATGCATACATATGCATGACTGGGAGATTATGCTGTACACCAGAAACTGACACATTGTAACTGACTATATGTCAATTAAAAAAAATACATGTAACTGAATCACCTACTGTATACCTGAAACTAACACAACAGTGTAAATCAACTATACTTCACTAAAAAAATTAATAAAGTACATTATAAAAAAATTTTTTAAAAGATCATCATGTTCACGACCCCCAAAATTTTCCAGTTGCCATTTTGAGCTTTCACAGGAAAGAAGATAATACAAAAATGGAAGAAAATATATGTACGTTATTCAAAGACTTTATTATTAATCTAGAATTTGCTAAATTGTGCTTCCAGGAACTCTTTTCCCAAGGGGATTCATTCATTCGATAATCAAAAATTTATTGAGAATTTAGTATCTGACAGACCCTGCAAACGTTTCGCTTAGTAAGAAAGACATGATTCCTCCAGTGGATACAAATGGCTGTTTCGATGGAGGGGTGAAGGGAGAGAGTTCTATGATCAGCAACTTGGGGAAAGCTACAAACTAAATATCCCTCTGGAAGACTCACAATGTTTATTAGCATATTTAAAGTATTGTGAAGTCCTGTAGGTAAAAGCAAAATAAAACATACCTGTTTAGCTTTGTACTTTAGTCAGTAATCTTACGTGACTAGAGAATATTTTTTCCAACAAATCTAATAATATCCCAATTACCTAATGGTTCATGAATTACAATTTGGGAAATATTTATTTTATTCAGTTTCTTTATACTCTTGGTTAAGAATCTACACCTCAGAACAGGTAAATGATTACAGAAGTTCACACAGGGAGTAGCAAAGCCAAAACTAGATCCTCAACTGTTAACTCACATTCAATGGCATATTCTGCTCCATCAAGGTTTCGTCAAGAAAATACATTAACTGTTTGTTCCTAGGAAAATAACTAGATTAAAAAGTCTAGTTTAATACCTTGTATATAATTTTTTCTGCTTCATTTAATATGCACGGAGTCCAGTGTTCATTTGCAGTCTGAAAGAAAAAAAGACAGTAACTGTGAAATGAAGTCTACATACCACAAAATCATGCTCTAATATTTGTAAACTGTAACAAAATAACTTAGGAATAAAAAGACATCTAGTTAACGTTGGCTAATGTTAGCTATCTGCTTCTTTACATATTTATATGGCAAAATCAAAGGAATAGTGAAAATAGAATTGAGGAGGTTCTAATTTACCTGAGTTCATTCATTTAGAAAATAATTACTGAGCTACTATGCGTCTGAACTGGGTATGAATAAAAACAGAGAGCTGGCCTATAAGCTACCGAAGAAGGCCCACATTGTTTAAAAAGAAAAAAATCAAATAAATGATTATTGCAAAGTAGGACGAGAGCCAAGAGAATATGAAAATCACAGCATGACCATGTTTCTAGAAAGTCAGTATGGTCAGCAATGCCAGGAGCTGCTGTGAGAGAAACCAAAACGTATTTAAGTGGCCAGGGCATCACTGATGAACTTGTTAAGAACAGTTTCAGGGGAGCCGCAGAGTAAGAGCAGAGGGGGCAGTGAGTCATGGGTGGGGGGGAATAAAGATAGCAAAGGTAGAGAATCCTCTCAAAAGCGGAGTTACAAAGAAGGAGAAGGCAGTAGTTAGATGGGACCTGGGTGGAGTAGGAGAAGGTTAAGGAGAGGCTTTTTAACTTTAATGGAAGGGAGAGACTTCAATGTGTTTAAACACTTGCAGGAAGGAGTAGGCGGAGGAAGAAGAGGAGTTGAAGATTTAGGAAAGAGAAGGAAATTGACAGAAATAAGGAAGGAAGGGCAAAAGGTAGGAAGGAGTGAGAGACAGAGGGAAAAAAGGCTCCTGAGGACATGGGAGAGGATGGGATCCAGCTCAGAGGTGAGCACACTGCCTCAGGTATTCAGGTTAGTTTCGAATGGGAAAGATGGAAGAAAGGAACGGTATACATACAGAAAGAGACACTTGCCATGACGGTTGTTATAACAGTCAGTGTGGTAGTTGAAGCAGGAATTGAGCCAATGTGCCAAATGCTTTACACAAATGATCTGATTTAATCATCACAGAAACACTAAAATATACGTACTACTATATCAATGAATGAATGAAAGTTAGACAGGAGACCACGTGGTAACCAGGAGAGTAATACGTCACAGCTGCTTTGACAGAATGTAACAGAGAGCATAAAAGAAGGAACGGTAAATTCCAAGAGGGAAGTAAAAAAGGAGTAAGAAAGACAAGGTAGTATCTCAAGGAAATACTAAAACCTGAATAGAACCACCAGGCAGACTAAGAGAAGAGAATAATACAGACAAAGAAACAGCATGAAGAGTCTGAGCAAAGACCCAGAGGATAAACAACAGCACACATGCAGGGCCCCGTGCGCCACCCTCACCCACCAGCATGCCTGTCACTGTCGGTGGGAGGTCCGTGACTGTTCTGTATTTTCTGCTTGGTCTGCTAGAAACTCAGCATTCAATCCTGAGTTCACTTATGACTAATACTGGTAGTCTACTTCTTCTGGAACAATTATCTCTCTACCTTTCAGAACACAGATTTTGGTCTCTTTAAAAGTGTTACAGTACTGCTTCTTCAAATTCTCTTGGGAAACAAGCAGAGGCTAAAAAGCATATTAAACACTCGCCTCCTTGACCCCCTTTCCTTTGTTTCTCCAGTGTTTTTCTTTAATCTTTCTGCTATGATCTTCGCGTGTATCTCTACTTCTCTGTGTGCATGTGTCATTCTCCATGTAACAGTGCCCTTTTTCGGCTTCTCTAGTAGTCTCCTTCTCCTCCATTTTCCCTTTGTCTTCTCTCCCTATCAAGGGTGTCTCCATATAACTAATCATGAGGTAGACACATACCCAGTATGATTTGCTGTCCTTAACTTTAAAACATGTATCCTATCACTCAGTTGTTCACAGTAGAAAAAATGTCCAATCTGGATGTGGATATATACACAGTCTATATTCTTAAAGAGAAAAACCAAACTGCATATAAAATACTTAATCAAAATAAATTCTCTTATGTACATCTCAACGTAATAAACACACATACACATACATATAAACAGATACACATGTACAAACTATTTGGAAGTTATACCAAGGACAAGAACATGACTCTGTAGAAATTTATCTTCCCCTACTTAACTACACATTGCAGATACAGCTTTTGATGCTTTCAAGTCATTTCCTCTTGATATTTTGATATTTGTTAAATTTAAAGACAAATCAAAATAATTAGAGAATATAATTAAAGTATCACTAAAAATTGTGAACTTCTAGAAAAGCTGTAGAAAGATTATACACAAAAATAAAATAGCTATTTGTAGCAATAATTGATTTTAGGAAATTCACCCTGTGACTTGAGAATAATATTTTACAGGTTCCACAGAAATGTTAAATAAGGCCAACATTACCAATAGACTAAGTTCTCCCAGAGTGACACCAAATGAAAGAGGCCGCTTTGGATCCGTGACCTATCAAAGAGAAAAGGTTGACATTAAATTATATTGATGGTGAGGGTGACTCCACTCTACACCCTACAATAGGCAACAGAGGACAGTAAGTTTACAAGTAAGTCACACAACCCAAATAGATTCATGGAGAAGAATGCGGGAAGACAGGGACATCACTGGGACTGTCCATACTTTGTAGGCATGAAACTAATATGACATTTTCCCAGTGGGATATTTTCTTAGTAGAAGTGAGAAGACTCACTAAACAGATTGCTGTCTAGATAGTTTAGAAGAGACAGTCTCTTTATATACACCATTAAAGATGTTCTTCAAAGATAAATAAAAGAGCTACAGATAATAACACTGCCACTAAATTATTTTTAAAACATACGATTTTCACACTTAGAAATGTGAACTGTCTCTTTAAGCATTTAATTTCCTTGACACTTAAAAAACATTTTGTTAGAAGATGCTCAAAATTCTTAACATTTAATTTCCTCAATGTCTTAACCCCAAATCTGCCAATGTTAAAATTCTGATTTATTTCTGATCTTCAATACCTAAGTTATACTTATCTATAAATAGTGCTTAAACTGTGCCACAGTGTGTACAATGTCACTGTTTTAGACACCTGAATAAACGTCCTAAAGTTGTACAGTAATTTTTGGTCATAACAGAAACTAGGGAAACCACAGAGAAGAGAAAAAACATGATGCTCTAAATCACCCACCAGGAACCAATTTCTTTTTTTTGTTTGTTTTTGAAGAGGGAGGTTAATTAGGTTTACTTTTTTTGTGTGTGTGTGTGTGAAGGTACCGGGGATTGAACCCAGGACCTCATGCATGCTAGGCATGCACTCTACCACTTGAGCTACACCCTCTCCCCTGAATCACCCCCCAGGGACTTGAGTTTAGTCACGTATACCCTCCTCAAATAGGAAAAATACACACTCTGGTCTAGCTGAAAAACACAAAGACCTTGGTGAGCTTTGTTTTAAATATCAGATAGATTAAGATTTGAGGCAAAATATCTTTTCCTTCGTTCCCGTATTCATCTTTTTATACCTATATATTACTAGCCCAAAATACACTGCAGCTGTTTCTGAATAAATTTTAATTAAACACAACTCCTCAGCTGCTAATGCACTACCCATAAATTACTGTTACCATATAATGAGTACCTTTATGATAAATTATTATACTTTCCCTATCCCCATTTCTGTATTTTTCACTATTCTTCTAGACACAATAATTAAGGTAACCGTATTAAAAGAGGCATGATACAAGGAAGATCCCTTTGCACTTTTTTCTTTCCCTTAGATTATTTTAGTGTATTTTGACACTGGTATCAAATGAAACATTATTGATGTTACTTATCCCACTCCTGTGCACCTTTGTATTTTTTATTAAAGAGAGAAAAATAATGTACCTTTCTAACTGTACTTGCTCAATAAGAAAAGCTTAGTTTAAGTTTAAACTGAGATTCTCATTCATCAACATGCCATTAGCTTTAAGAATAATTCTATTATACTGTATAGCACAGGGAAATATATACAAGATCTTGCGGTAGCTCACGGTGAAAAAGAATGCGACAATGAATATATGTATGTTCACGTATAACTGAAAAATTGTGCTCTACACTGGAAATTGACACAACATTGTAAACTGACTATAACTCAATAAAATAAAATTTAAATAAATAAATATGAATAATTCTTTCACTTCCATGACAGGTTGAGTAGATTTTACTTTCCTAAGATTGTTTTAAACAAGGCCATTTATGAGTTAGGGTTTTTTAGACATTTGTCAACAAAATTCAGTTTAATGACTACACAAAACTAAAAGATAAATCCATGGTGGGAGAAATGGTGTATCTTGAAAAACTACAAGTGTGTCTTACTGAATAGTAAGTTACAAAAGGAACTCATTAGGAAAAAAAATGAATTCTGTATATGTCAGTATGACTTGAATTCAATCCAAACCTAAAGCAAATTAAAAACAAAAAAGAGGGTAAATTTATTTTGCAAAAGATAAAAAGCATTTCCAATTTGTTAGGTAAATGAAAAAATTCAAGGCTTCTCATGTATGTCTCAAACTTTAAAACAAAGCAAAGCATATTAAGTTCAAAATATTTGTTACATTTTAACTAAAATTAATCAGCAAAATTGTTCTTAATTAACTAATGTCAAACTCTTAGTTATAAGTGAAGTGTGGTTTCTAAATATTGCTGCACACGTGTGTGAATATACATGTGTGTAGCTGTGGGTGTTGAATCCAACTTGGTAGAATGTACAGGGAATGAGACCAGGAGCCAGTGACCTGGATTTTAGTCCCCTCCCCACCAACCACTATTATAACTGATAACTTCATCACCTCTGGGAACTAATTTTTTTGTCAGTATAAAAATAATTAGTCTCTTAAAGTTATATTAGTCTAAGTCTTGGCATTAAACACAATTCAAAATAAATAATAAAGGATAATCCAAAAATCTCTTAAATTAGCTTTACAAAGAAACATGTGGTGGTTTTATAATATATTTACACACATTAATACCAGATGAAAAAAGTCTAACACAAGAAAGGAGATATCGTAGTGTATTTATCAGAAAAAAAATCAATCTTGGATTTAAAGTTGGGTATAGATAATCCACGTACGGGCAAATCAAGAATTAATGTCATACAGCCACAAGTAAATCAATGAAGTTATTAGAACACCTCCTCACACCATACACAAAAATGAACTCAAAATGGCTTAAAGACGTAAATATAAGACATGACACCATAAAATTCCCAGAGGAGAACATAGGCAAAACACTCTCTGACATAAATCGCAGCAATGTTTTCATAAGTCAGTCTCCCAAGGCAAAAGAAATAAAAGCAAAACCAAACAAATGGGGCCTAATCACACTTATAAGCCCAGCAAAGGAAACCATAAACAAAACAAAATGACTACCTACAGAATGGGAGAAAATATTTGCAAACAATGCAAACGACAAGGGCTTAATTTCCAAAATATACAAACAGCTTATACAGCTCAATAGCAAACAAACCCAAACAACCCAGTAAAAACAATGGGCAGAAGACATAAACAGACATTTCTCCAGAAGATATACAGATGGCCAATAGGCACTTAAAAAGATGTTCAACATAGCTAATTATCAGAAAAACTGCAAGTCAAAACTGCAATGAGGTATCACCTCACACTGGTCAGAATGGACATTATCACAAAGTCTACAAATAACAAATGTTGGAGAGGGTGTGGAGAAAAGGGATATCTCCTACACTGTCGGTAGGAATGTATATTGGTGCAGCCACTATGGCAAACAGTATGGTGGTTCCTTAAAAAACTAAAAAGAGTCATCATATGGTCCAGCAATCCCATTCTCATATATATGGAGAAAACTCTAATTTGAAAAGATACACGCACCTCAATACTCCTAGCACCTCTATTTACAAGAGCCAAGACATGGAAGTAACCTAAATGTCCACTGGCAGATGAATGGATAAAGAAGATGTGATGTATATACAATGGAATATTACTGAGCCATATAAAAAGGATGAAATAATGCCATTTGCAGCAACATGTATGGACCTAGAGATTACCATATAGTGAAGTAAGTCTGACAGAGAAAGACAAATATGATATGGTATCACTTACATGTGGAATCTAAAAAAGATGATACAAATGAACTTATTTACAAAACTTATTTACAAAACAGAAACAAACTCACAGGTATAGAACACAAATTTACAGTTACCAAAGGGAAAGGGTGGAGGAGGGATAAATCAGGAGTTTGGGATTAGCAGATATAAACTACTATATATAAAACAGATAAACAACATTCTACTGGATAGCACTGGGACTAATATTCAGTATCTGGTAATAACCTATACTGGAAAAGAATCTGAACAAGAATATATATGTACGTGTGTGTATAAACTGAATCACTTTGCTCTTACACCAGAAACTAACCTAATATTGTAACTCAACTATATTTCAACAAGAAAAAAGACAAGCTTCATGTGTAATTTCTAGTAGCCACAATAAAGAAAGCAAGAACAAGTGAAATTAACTTAATATATTTAACCTGATATATCTAAAACATTCTCATTTAATATGCAATCAAATGGATTAAGATGTACAAACTATTAGGTGTAAAATAAGCTACATGGATATACTGCACAACATGGAGAACAGTAAGCACTTTATAATCACTATAAATGGAGCACAACCTTTAAAAATTGTGAATCACTATATTGTACACCTGTAACTTACATAATATTGAATATCAAGTATACTTCAATGAAAAATACACTATTACTAACTTAAATCAAGTAAACTAAATTACTTACATCATCTTCATATTTAATGTGAATGTCTGTGATTTTTACTTGAACATTTTTAATTACTTGAGTTGCCAATTTTTCCAAAAATGTATCCTTTTTGGCTTCTTTCGGTTTGTCTATAAAGAACAGCAAAATACAAGCTCAAGAGTTGAAATTCTCACATCACTCATAAACAATGACGAAAGGACAGCCAAGGCACTATTGAACGGAAATTAAAACCTATACTAGTGTCCTTGTTTTACTTTACATTTTAGATTTTGATATTCAGTTCTAATTTAAAACTTATTTCTGAAGTTACATTGTAATCTAATACTCATTTTACCTTTGAAGACAGAAATCAAGCGGCAACGTGTACAAATAACACACAGCGTAAAAACTACTTTTACCTACCTTTTGAGCGATCAAGACCTTTAAAATGTTTCTTAAAATGTTTTTTGTGCTTTTTACGTTTACGTCCTTCTCAGTGGAAGCATTTTAGTGAGAAAAGGATAAAATTCAAGTTAGCAGACAAGAGGACAGTAAAGAAAACAAGAGACTTTTTCCTGACAGCAAATTCTGGTACAAGTCACCTTTATTCTAAACTGACCTGTTATTTCAATACAAGCAGAAATTCACAAACCTTCTTTAGTCTAGAATAACTTCCTTGAATCTAGAAAATAACTTAGCAGGTGTAATTATACAAAAATTGGATAAAATATCTATACACAATGCCCTTTATAATATTTATGGCTTTTCACAATACAAAGTTTAATTTTCATTTCAATGTTACCAAAATATTGGAAATGTAATAATGATGGGATATGAAACTTTCAGAAAAAGGTGTTGATAAATGTGTGGTAGGAACACAAATGAAATGAATGGGCCGCATGCTGACTGATGACTTCCTCTGGATGACAGACCTCACAAGCAGAACCCTTTCATGAATACATGAAGGTATAACGAATACAAAAAGGGCAGAAAATGTACATGGAACTGTACACTGAAATTAGCTTAATAATTCCTTCAAAACCTCATCCACTGTTATTTGGCACTGCCTCACTCACTCATTAACCCACACTTAATCTTATCCAACTTACAAAGCTTTACATTCAACTGCCTACTGCACCTCAGCTCCTGTCCATGCTCTTGGGGGCAGCCTCTGTATGGTCTCCCCTGCCTCCAGCCTCCACTCTTACCTCCGACCTAACGTCCTTCTATACTGCTACCAGACTCTTATCTTCTAAAATACTATTCACAGCCTGTTAGTTCCCTGCTCAAAATTCTCTTAAAGGGTCTTTGCAGCCTGATAGATAAAATGAGCCAGGGTTTATGTGACACAAAGGCCCTTTCATGATATGACCCCTATTTCCCCGTCTGGTTGTATCTCCTGCCACTTATCCTTGCACTGGACACTTCAGAAATATTACTTATATTTTCCAAAACAAGCCATGATTTTCTAACGCCTAATGCCTCTACACGCGTCATTTTCTGAACTTGGGTTGCTCTCCCTGAGTTGTTCAGTTGTTCACCAGGCAAATGCCTAGGGGGCTTCCAAGACTCAGGCCCAGCACTACTGCCTGTGTAAAGCCTCCTTCAAATCCTCCAGGCATCTCCAGGGCCACCTACCCCTGCACCTTATACAGACTTCCATTAAGCAGTGACTACGCTGTATCTGAAGTGTCTGCACAACTGTCTTGTCATCAGGCAGGAGTCTTCATTAGGACAGGAATTATCCTAACACCTGGGCACAAAGCGCATGATACATATCTGTTCAAAGGAATCAAAAAAGTCTACATCTGAAGATTATAATAAAATACATAAACTCAGTCAATGTTATATATATTTTTGAGAGAATATGCATAATATTTAGCTTGAAATTTCAAATTTGTTCTTCCTTGGTATTTTAGAGCAAATTGTCCTGCCAGTACAAAAACTAAGAATCAAATCCTGGATTCTAAGACTAAAACCCTAAGTTTCAAAAAGAAACTAATAAATATGTAACAAAATCTGGACTTTGCTATTACCATTACTGTGATGTTCTTGTCATAGTGATGTTCCCTGAGTCTTCTCCATTTATAAATTAAACACTGAAAAAAATACTAAGTTCTCAAAGAAATATCGTTTGAAAAGAAACAACTACGAAAGCCAGAGTGGCCCTGAAAGCCAACTCGCTTAGGCAGAACACCTTTCAGAGACAGAAGCTCAGCTGCCTGGGTTTAGAGCTTACCATAACTCACGCTTCTCACCTGGCCTCCTATTACCCTTCTGGTTTCACATTTGTTCTAGCCCCTTGTTCTGTCTTTGGTCTCCATGTTACAGGCACCATGTTTAAATTTTTCCAAATAGTTTCAAAATTTAATCTGAGTACTGCATATACTTCTTTAGAGAGTTTCTATTTAATCTGATAGATAATACACTTATGATCTCCAGTTATTCTCTAAAGCAGTTCTCAACTGTTTTAGTCTCAGGGTCCCTTTAACACATTTACAATTTGAGAACCTTAAAGAACTTTTTATTAGTGTGGGTTGCGGCTATTGATATTTACCATATTGGAAATCAACACTTAAAAACTTTTTAACATTTATTAACTCATTAAAAAAAACCCGCTACGTGATAGCATAGCTAACATGTATTTACTCCAAGAAAAAAGTTGCAGTGAGAGAAGTGGCCTGGTTTTAGAATCTTACAAATCTCTTTAATGTCTGACTTAGTAGAAGTCTGTTGGATCCACATATCCGCTTCTGCCTTTGCTCTTTTGGGATATGCAGTTTAAACGGAATGATGTGAAGAAAATCTGACCTAACTAAAGATATGTAACAGGAAAAGGGAAGAACATTTTCATGGCCTCTTCATTTAATTATGGACATTACACTCAAACTCAGCAAGTGGTAGTTTCTTTGTTTTTGTTTGATTGTTTGTTTTGGGGAGGTATTTAGATTTTTTTTTTTTAAACAGAGGTACTGGGGATTGAATCCAGGACCTCATGCATACTAAACACTCACTCTACCACTGAGCTACACCCTCCCCACCTCAAGTGGTAGTTTCATGAAGTTTCACCCTGGAATCTGAGACTCTATCAACGAATTTTTCGTCTGAATTAAAATCAGTCTACCTTGCACTTTAAATGGACCTTTTATACATTCATAACTTTTTACCATACATTAGCAATATAGAAATATTGCTTCATTGAATTATGCAGATCTTACAAATGCTGAGTCACTTTATTATTTAATACCAAAAATCATATTGTTAATACTACCACAAATCTCATCAGAAAAGTCTTTAAGTATGGGAAGCTGTCAAGTTCAAGTTTGCAAATAGTAGTTTTCCAAAATCCTAATTTTGTTCAAAAGCTCAAATATTATTGCTGGCAACAAACATTGTCAGTTATTGTTCCTTAAAGTTGTTTTGTTGAATGTCTACAAATGACAGTCTGTCAGCCATTCTTCCAAGTAAAACCATTTTCCATGAAAAAAGTGACTAGTTCTGCTGACAACTCAAACAACCGTGCAAGTGTTCTTTCCTTGAGACAATTATCGTACTTCGGTCTGCAGAAGTATCTTACGTATGCTTGCTCTTTTGCCACAAAACATCAAAGACTCATCTACTCAGGAGCTAAAGTTTACTAAAACTAAAATTTTCTATTTCATCAAAGACACTCAAGCAAAATCAGTGCTCCTTTCATTTCACTTTGTTTCTTACCGTGAGTGACTGGCAGTGAACAATACAATGGCTACTAGTAGTACTGTTTGGTGCCACTGCCTTGATTCATGCTAAAGCAGCCAGAAATTTTACACTACACTGCTTTGTACCATCAGCACCAATTTCAACACAGTGAAAAATCAGATAATGTCTTGGGATTAATATGAAAATAGTTTTGACGTTTTGAGAACCACTGCTCTAAAAATTAATTTTTTTTTTAATGAGGAAGGAATATACACTCAGAAACAAAAAAAGAAAGGATTATAAAGTACCCATTAAGTCCTGGCTAAATAAATAAACATATCATCAACAAAATTAACTATTCTCATTTCAGAATCATCAAATTCTAGGCCTAGTGTTTTTGTTTGTTTGTTTTTTGTTTTTAATCCAGGCTAACACACCTTTTTGGAATAAAAGAAAACTGTCAATCAGTGAGGTTTTACTTTACAGTGAGCTCTGTCTGTTTGAGTTTGGTTTTTTTTGGTGGGGGGGCAATGCTGCCCTATGGTTTTGTTTCATATTTGAATAGGCCAATGGAACTCATTTGTATCCTGGAGGCAGGTGGCTCCCAGGAGGATCAGAAAGCACTTCCCCTGGCAGACTACACAAAGCTGGTTCAATTACAACCTACAAAATTGGACAGTGAGCCATGAGTATTCCCATGTTACCTTTTATATTAAACAAAGGAACTGTAAGACAAATTAGCAGTCAGCCACACTTACTAAAAGGGCACATTTGTTCAAAGAGAACTGTCTTTCAATTTTATTCAATGCTGTGAAATTTGTCATGCAAATTATTCTTCTTTTGTCATAATGAATCTAAATATTAAAGAACCTACTAACAACAGAAGTGATTCTATCATACGCTAATTGTTTATACTTTGAGACCCCACTTGCTATCTAATCAAAACAAATTTTAAGTGTGACTGAATTAATATAACAAATTCCTGAAAAGTTATAGAAAATAGTTAAATAAATCAAATTACTGTTTAAAATATTAGAAATTATTAATGTGCCTGGTAAACTTCCTAGGATACAAAAGAATCCTATTATAAGTCCTAAAGCAGCCAGCCTTCAAATTTGCTTTTTGGGAAGCCTCAAATTTCAATATGCTGTACTGGACAGTCGTCTACAGGGGCCTCCAAAGCTACTACAGGGATGAAGTAAATCAGGGAGGCTATGAGAAGAACGTCAGAGAAACATCCCTTATCAAGGTTCTAAAATAAAGTATGTCTCAAAAAAAAAGGTTCCATTTTATTGCTTTTTACAAGTTTGAAAACCACTGCTATAGGAGAGGAATCGCTTAACTGAGAAACTACTATTCAACAGAACTGAAGTCAGAAAGGCAGCTGGGATTTGAGTGTTATTATAAATTAAACTTCAGAAGGGCTGTGGATCATGTCTGTTTCACCCCATGAACACTCAGCACCCAGCATGGTGCTTGCCAGAAGAAGGCATCAAAGTATTCGGGGAATGAATAAACGGCTGGAGAAGGTAGGGAAAGGGAAATGACGGTAAAGGGGGAAAAGATGAATTACATTTCCATATTTTCTAAAAGGATGACACGTCATCATGTGAACTCCATGAAAAGCACAAGCATGGATAAGAATATAATTTTGCATAGAGCTGAATATAATTAACCATGCATACCCACCAGGCTTGATGTCCTTATAAACAAAGGTTTCCAAGCCATAGATGAACTCTCCTGAATGTGTGCCTGCATCCGCATGGCAGCAATAATCAAAATGCAAAGCATTTAAAAGACACCTTTAATTTCACATGCAAAATATGTCTAAACTCAATTGAAAGAATCAGAATCATGTAACAGAACAAGTATAATCCAGTAACACCAAAACAACTTATTTCTAAGGAAATATTCTCAGTGACACCATTTTCACTTCCTTCAACAAACTTTGTTTTCATAACATTCAAATAAAATTCTTAATAATTAAAATTATAACAATTAATAATTTCAAATTAAGAAAAACAAATACCAATTACAGCTAATGTCTCATTGACTGACATATTTTCAAACAGAGCAAAAGTCTGCTGTTTTGGTTCCCTTTTGCCCACCATTTTGCCCATTTTCAGGACGAAATATTGCTGTGATATTTACACTAATCTTAGAGTCAGCTGAAATGAATTCATCGTACTTTACTGTGATGTTCCCTTCAAGACACACTGAATCCTTCCTATCCACTCTTGTTGATGGTTAGGGAGTACCATCTTCCATTTCTCTCCCTAAATCGAGCCTAGACATCACCACGAGCTTAACCTTCCTAAAACACAGCTGTGGGCACATCACTCCCTGGATTTTTAAAGAAAAAGTAAAACTTACTGACTCTCTCAGTGGCTACCAATTAAAGTCCATTATAACACAGAGTCGAGAATGTAGGATCTGGAGCCAGACTGGGTTCAAATTCCAGCTTTATTATTTTCTAGCTGCATAACCAAGAACAAGTTATTTAACTTCCAGTTTTCTCAGCTACAAAATGAGAACAATAAAAGCCCTTATATCATAGAATTATGACTATTAAATGAGTCAGTTCATACAAAGCATTTTGAAGAGTGATTGGCAAAGAGTAAACTCTAAGTAAGTACCAGCTGTTATCTTTGCCATCATCATCACGGCATTCAAGTCTCTTAAAACTGACCTCAACTTAGCTTTCCAACTCCCGTCCAACTACACCATCAAACTCCCAAATTCTTAGCTGTTCCCCACACATGCTCTGTACTTTTCCATCTCACCGTCGCAGAGGACCTAGAACGCTCTCTCTTTTCTGCATACTCATCCTTTACACTCAGCTGAAATATGTACCTTCACAGTGTCTGCCCTGATCTCTGGCAGAACATGATATGCCCATTATGAAATCCCTTAACACTTCATCAGTACCTCTTGGATGAGACTCAACGCTTTATCCTGTTTACTATTATACACGAGGTCTTTGATACAGTAGGCTCCAGGAATTTTCTAATTTTTGTGTTTCCAACAATGTGTTGAGCAGACTGGCATTAGACTTCTCAAAACTATCTGGAAGCTAGAAGATCTTGCCTTCAAAATTCTAATGTTAAATGCAGCATTTTATTCCCAGCCAAATCAAACAAGTGTGGAAGTAAGTTACAAAGACTTTCAGACTTGAAAGGACTTTTTTAAAAATTATTTCTAGTGCATCCTTTCATAAAAGCTATTAGAAATGCTCCAGCAAAACAAAGGAATAAACTAACAAAAAAACAAAAGGCTAGGGACTCAATGAATTAAAAACAGAAGAGCAATCATAACAAGTTCCAGGATGACAATTACGTAGCAGAACTTAAAAAAAAAAAACAAAAAAAAAACCACCACCAGTTCAGAGGAAGATCTCCAAGAGAAAAGGGGAGAGGACCAATAGATGGGTTTGGGCAATTGGAAAATAACACTGATAGTCACATGACAGATAGATTTCATGTAGTATGGGAAAAGAATTAAAGGTAAATTTACCTTGAAAACCAGGCAAATAGAAAAGAAGCATTTACAAATTCAAGAAAAACAAAAAGCGGCATAACAAAGGAAATATAATCACAGTACATTATTTGATCTCTGCAGTGAACAATAATTATATTGTCATAGCAATGTAAATTTTGACTCATAATTGGTCAAAACTTGTGGTATAACCATAGTGTAAGATAGAAAGGAGAATTTAGGGCAAAAAAAAAGATGGTAGGGGAGGTAAACATTAATAAATAAGATAACCACAGAATGTTAGTATTTCTAGAACAATGGTTCCCTCTAGGGAGTTGGTCTAAAGGGCAGAGAAGAGTGGAACAGAAAACTGACATTTTTCATCATAAGTCTTTTTGGGAAAACTATTTGATTTCACAGTTAATGTTAACTCTAAAACGTTAGAGGTTTTGATCAAATCAACACTGTGAAATACAGAATCTGTATAACATTTGTAACTCTTGGACTCACTAGGAATTTAATATTACCCTTTACAATAGTCCTTCCAGGAAAATAAATTCACTACAATGAAATAAAAGAAGAAAAATATCAAGAAGTTAATTTTTACAGTTAAGAAAATGCTCTAGAAATGAACTTAAAGTTGTATTTTGATTTTCCTTTTTTCCCACATAATAGTGGGCAGCACTCTATTTTAACAAATGAAACAAATTAAGTAAAAGTACTTTTTAAAAGCAGATCAGTCTGAGGATTCTAACTTCACTTTTATCATCTGCTGCTTGTAGTCGAATCACTTTCTCTCCTTATTTCGAGTCTCTATACACACACAGTGGTGTTTTTGTGCTTTTAAAATCAAGAAATAAGTAAAAAAAAAAAGTATGAAAAATAAAGTATGGTAATCAACTCAAAACTTATTTAATAATTGTGAACCAGAAGGCAGCTGAAGGCTTTTATATGAATAACGTTATATGAAGAAAAGCTCCATATTCACAGGAACTAGAAAAAATACTTACATGCAGTCAAAATATTTTATGTGCCTTGCTTTATTTGGCACATAAAAGTAATGGAAATGAAGAAAGCTGTTTTTATAGAAATACAGATCCTTAAGCTTCAGCCAAAACACAAGATATGGTTAAGTATGAAAAGAGAAAGGAAAAAAAAGTTTAGGTTTTTAAAACTTTCTACCATCATGACAGCCTCTGTATTCTAAGTATTTCAGTACTTTTTCATAAAAGAATAATCCTGTGTAAGAATAATCCTGTGTAAGAGAACACTAAGGGCAAAAAGAATTAGAATCATTGATAAAAAATTTTAATGAGCAAGTTATTTTTTAAGAGAGATTTCTCACTGATTTAATTAAATATCAGCAGCTTAAGATAGGAAAAGAAATATTATTATATCTAAATGCAATTTCTGTCATTTCTAACTCAACATTTGCCATATATTTTAAGATAGACCAAAGAGAAATGCCTGAGCATTTCTGGTACCATCTACTTTCATCATAAATATGCCACTTAATGACACAAAAATGATGTAAAATGCTCTCATACCCCACTCGGTGATCAGGGTATGATCTGACTTGAAAAACAGACTGGAGGTTTGGCAAGCTCCTTCAGCTCATCTTGCTCCATAAACCAAAGCAAAATAGTCACCAGATTTATTTTTAGATACAAACAAAACATTAAAACTTAAGGCAAGATGTTAAGATGTTGAAGTCTGAAGAATCAAGTTTTTAAAATACCCTATATAATATAAAGAGATATGGCTAGGAATAGAATTATGTACCAATTCCTCTAAACATTATTTCACTATATTAATATACTGAACCTTACTATCTTCCAAGAATACAGGTGAAAATGCAGACAAAGAAACCAGTAACCTTTGGCAAAAATAAACAGGCCTGCAAGAACTCAAAGAATTTGGGAAGTCTCCATAAAGTAGCATAGTAAAAATGACAAGTTAGGAAAAGTAGGAAAATTAAACTGGCAGTGAGATAAAACAGTCACAAAGGCAGTGATTCCCAAGTGTGAGTCATTAAAATCTTCACAATCGGTATTGTGAGACACGATTTTAAAAGATTCTTCTTTGGAACGACAGCTTATGAAGGGCTAAGAAAGAATCCTCTTTGCGGTGCATTAAACATATCTAAAACATAGATATACATATATTTATCTAACACATAAACTTGTTTTACCTTTCTCTGCTGCTTTTTGAAGGGCTTCTTCAATTCGGGATAGCTCTTTCTGCTTAATATCTTGCAAGGATTTTTCTTCCTTCTCAGCATCATATTTAATACCTAGAAATACATAGTTAATTCACACATAAAGGCAATTAATAAATAAATATATAAGAAAAGTTCAGCCTCATAATATTGTGGGGGGGGGTAATTTGTCATTTTTTTGTGAGTCAAACATTTATATTCTTTAGATTAGTTTTACAAAAAGTTTAAACATAAATGATTTCTATTTATTTACAAAGCTTATATCAAAAGGAAAAGGAGGGAAGGAAAAGAATTAAAGAGAGAAAGAAGACAGGAAAAAGGATAACAGGAAAAGGGTGAGTAGAAGGGTGCGGGAGGAACAGAGGGAAGGCATAAAATACATCAAAAAACTTCCAGTTATTATATATCTCAGTGGTAAAATTTTAAGTAACTACAGAAAAGCATGCAACATCCAACAGCAGCTGGTATCAATGTAACATTGATAAAAAGAATTTCAATAAGTAATTCAAGAATATCTGTCAACAATCATAAAATATATACATATATATCCTTTTTATTTGGCAATCTCATTTCTAATCATGTATCCTATGGAAATAACAGAAAAGAGTAAGAAGAAAATCTATAAGGTAGAGTTTATAATGTTCACTGTAACAGCAAAAAACAGCAGGCAATTCACAATGGAGTATCATATAGCCTTTCAAAATTATCACTATCACCATGAAAACTGTGAAACAGATCAAAAAATACATATAGTAAGTGAAAAAGCCAGATCCATATTTTATATATATATATATATATAAAAAATGTAATAAATGCTGCACCAACTCAAGTATGTATACAAAATATAAAAATAAAAACTGTGTTTCTTTTATGGTTGAGAACATGTAAGTAATTTTTCCCTGAAATATCCAAGCTTTTCTTAACATTATATTGTTTTCAAAGTGAAAAAACATTAATAATGAAAGACATTACTTAAATAAACATCATTGCTTTAAAAGTCATTACAAATTAAAATATAAAAAAATTAAAATACTTTATAATGAAAAAAATTACTTATTTTACACACATTTTTGAAAGAGTATTCACTCAAAATCAGAAACAAAATGGGGAAAAAATGTTTCCAATCTGTAGATTAACAGTACATTTTTTAAAACTTATTCCCAAAAGAAAATCTGTCTAATGTATCTCAACTTAATAGGAAGTCTTAGTTGCAAAATAACTATTCATAGAAAACAGAATAAATTTCATAAGTGGTTGAAATTATTCTTTCCAACAATAATATAAAAATAATTTATATACAAATGTGGCAATATATATGTATATGTGTGAAATACATGAATATGTGTACATACATGGATATGATTAGTTTATTTAAATTATCTTCTATTTTACTAAACATATTAAAATACTTAACCTAGGAAACAATTTAATTTTACTATGGTATTATTGAGTGGTTACAACCTAAAACAACATACTTGCTCCAGGAACAACAAGCAGGTACAGTCCCTCTAGGGTTGCAACAACAGCTTCTCCGTAAAGGTTCTTCCAAGGAATCTTCAAAGTTAATTTATCTAAAGAAACATAATTTCAACCCTCTTATTGGGGAAGCTCAGGAACATACACACTTCTCACCTTCCATTAAGAGAAAAAATATAAAAAACCCTTCACACATAGGGTATGTACAACACTCAAAAAAAAGAAAAACCCCAACACAATTTAAACAATCTTTTCCACATTATATTACTATTACAAGTGACTATTCACACTGTGCTTCATATTTTTAAAGTTTTTGGTAACTCTTATTTCATTTAATATTCCCAAACTGTAAGAAGAACAAGGCAATTATTACTTCAATTTTGAAAGGAAAAAAAAAAAAAAGGAAACTCAGTCTCCGAGAGGTTAAATCAACTGCTTAAATCCACCCAAGTCACCAGTGGAACCAGACTGGTACACGTCACCTAACAGCTGATGGTCTGAATAACATGCATGTATTCTATCCACACCTACAACTACACCTCTACAGCATCGGTGGAAAATAATGTCTGTACAAGATCCCAGGAAGAAGCAGTAACACAGAGAAGACCAGCGGAACAGAACTTTGACAGTATACCAAGATGCTACAACTGGAAGAGGCCAACCCAAAAGGCAAAACCTATCGTTTTATGATTAGTATTATGAGTTACAGGCCGGTCAGAACAGTTATATTCCAAGTATCTGCTTCTAAAGCATATGAAAGGCAGAACACATCTTCCCTCTCAGAAACAACGGTATGAACACCAGGTCCTTCAGAGACTTGACTGCAGAAACTGTTTCCCTCATAATAGAGATGAACTATGACCCTAAGTGTCACTAAGCCAAGTCTGGAGTTTTATAGGAAAAGGCTACACAAAGCAGGAGAGAACAGACAAAAAGGGCATATTCTCAGCTAAATTTTGAAATGGGCAAAATCTGTCTTTGGTATCTTTCCACATTTATTTCTTTATTTTTCTCCCAATCTCTAGTCTCCAGGCAGTCAATGTCCCATTCTGCCCTCAACTGTATAGGAGCAATTCTATTCAAATCTTTTCTACCCCCAAGGTTTTCCATGTTCCAAAATAAAATCCCTTCTCTCATCACAATTAAAAAAATAATGACTATATAAAAGCTATCGCTGTCTCAGTTCTGCTGATCAAGACTCTTAACTAAATCTCGCTATTACGTGAAGGACTAAACTACTTACACAATAACGCGACGTAAGGGAGGATAATCTGATTCACCTGGATGGCTAGGGAGGCAAGCGAGTTTTAGCTAGGAATCTCTTCCCAAGGTTAAAATCTCAAATTATTTCTCCATCTAAATTTTTATTTTACTTCAGCTTACAAACCTGCTGAGTTTCTTAAATGGTTCCCACTTCAGAGGAGCCTAAAAGTAATGCCAGTACACTTCTAGGTCATTTCTGAGTCTCCTGATTTTAGAGTGAGTGCCACTTTTATTTATAATAGATGGTGTTATACTTGTAACTATCTCATAAACTTCTAAAAATCTGATTTGATTGCCTTCTTGGTGAGCATGAGACTGAAAAAGTGGGAAATGCCCCTTCAGGATACCAAAAGGAGACTGTCTAGTCTCAAAGCTTCCTCTTCTCTCCATTTACCCTAACCCATTATCCTCCCATCCTTCATTATTCTGAACTCCACTGGAATCCAGTTAGTTATACTATCACTTTCCTTTTACAAGTCAGGAAATTTTTTTCAATTTTTAGTAAAAGGAGTACCCACAAATATGTCTAGCTCTTAGAAAACCAAAACATCCTTGAGCATACTTAGCCACACTAACTCTACAGGTTAGGTGTAATATTTTAACCTAACAGAAACTTAGTAACTAATATAAATGCCCCATAAACCCCCAAATAGGAAAAGTATAAAGGAAATATGCTTTGCATCCTTACATGTAAAGGGTCTCTTACAACTCAGTGAGTAGCCCTGAAGATAGCCATTAAATTCTAATACTTTAAAAGCAAAAAGAATATATTTTGAACCACTAGAAAACGTCTTCCAAAATACACATCTAGTTGTAATAATATAATGAATAATGTAAAAGCTCTTAAGTCAAATACAACTCACCCAATAATCTGGGAATGAGATTTCAATATTATGTCCTCATTTTAGGTCTCTACAACTTCCCTGAGGACAAAGATATCACATTCACCCTTGCCTCTCCCATAGTCATATATCTCAAAGGTCGAAGGGTGAATGAACGGCTTTAACTTCACTCTAGGATTTCAATTAAGCATGGAGGGCTGCAACAACACTTCCAGAACACTGCTAAACGTCACCACCTGACAAACCACAGGGCTCTGTGTAACAGACAGACAAAAAAATAATGTGTGCCCTAGGGATACTTCAGCCTAAGGAAGTGTTTCCTGCTTCAAGAGGAAAAAAACATGAAAATTTGTATTAAAATTTTAAAATCTGTAGAAAAGGACCACATGTACAATGATATAATGTGGACTCACAGAAGTATTCAAGCAATTACTTAGAGAGGCTGAAACGGCAAAAGGCAAAGCCTTCCCTGAATACAAAATAATGAAGAAGGAAAGTGATGCAGTGAAGTAGTAGGGCCAAAGGGATGGGAGGAAGAGTGGTGACATAAGTAAAAATTCTAAAGTAAGAGTAAGTCATCTAGGGCTGTAATTTATATATTTTTTCTTTTTTTTTAAGTAGAAATCAGGTAGTATGGACTAGTTGAAAGGATTTGATATATTAAACTTCCTATTGAAAAATTTCTCCAACAAACATGCATGCTTAGTTATGGATGACCTTAGTGTAGAGAGTTAGCCTTCAAAGAAAGACTTTCTACTTATCAAAACACATCCTCCACACTACATTGCTGCACAATATATCAAGTGAAATAGTGGAACAAACATGAGGGAAAGAAGCTACACTTAAATTTTATTTACTAGAGTTTGCAAATTACACTACTTTCATATATAAAGAAAAATCACACAAAATTTGCGTATCAGTTTTGAAAATGAAGATATACTTTGTGTGGTGGAACCAAAGCCTAAAACATATCATTGCAGTTCAAACGTCCTTCCGCTTTAGAAGGTAATTTTCTACTCTTTGGTCAAAAACTGTGAAGAACGTATATATTAGGTATAGTATATGTTAAGTGCAGAACTCCAAAAGCTGTAATCAACATTAGCCAAAAACCTCTTACTTTTTGTTCAAGCTAAAAAAGATGTTAAGGAACAGGTAAAATGAAAAAAAAACTAAAAGGACTAAGAATAATTCAAATGAAGAGTGAAGTACTTACCAATTTGGCCAGCCTTGACTTTAAAAGGAACATCCAATTCACTCTTCAGAAGGAAGAAAGAAATTAAAGAACATCTTAAATTATTAAGCTCCCCACTAATCACCTTTGCATCATCACTTAAGGACACAATCAACACTAAGGAAAAACATAAAACAAATTTTCTGTACTTCAGTAACTCGTAAGGGTATGTTTTATGGCTGAAAAAAGTTATTAACTTAAACTTGACTCTGAAGAAGAAACTCACAAGAGAAGCAAAATTATAAGTAAGAACAACAGAAAAAGAGTTTGTAATTAAAGAAAGTAATCAGGCAAATCGGTTACTTGTTTTATTAACCAAACCAAGCCAGATGGAAACTCCATGAACTCTTAAAATGACAGATGGACACTGCTTATCTGAAATACCAGAAAAGGAAGAGGAAGAATCTTTTCACTTAAATAAGTTGGAAACAAATGAACAATAATTCCTTCTCAAATGAAATACTTAGGAAATGAATAAATAAATCTTAAAAGAAATGGCAGATTCTCAACATATTATTTACCACATTAGCATTCACTTTAGATAAGTCACTAACAAGTACCAATCAATAATAATGAACTTGCACTTATCCAGATTCCAAACCACTAGAAAGAAACTTCTGTATTCACAGAGTACTAAGCAATAACATATTCACAATGTTCACTTGAATCTTTAGAATTACCAAAAACTAAACCAGTCAGAATAGCCTTTCTGAGGGGGGAGGGTAATAGCTTAGTGGTAGAGCACGTACTTAGAATACATGAGGTCCTGGGTTCAATCCCCAGTACCTCCTCTAAAAATAATTAATTAATTAATTAAACTAATTAGCTCCCCCTGCAAGAAATAAAATAAAAACTAAATTAAAAAAAAAAGAATAGCCTTTCTGTTAGGTGTACCTTAGTAGATACGAATACTATTGAAATCTGGGCCTGAAATACGTACTTCAGGTAACAATTAACTAAATCAATCCATTAACAATTAACTGAAATAATCAATTTAATCACTTACCTGATTATTCAGTATTTTGGGTGAACAGAGACTGAACAAAATACTAACAGATTTTGATAATAAATCTTTTTATTAGACCCAAACAAAAAATCCAAACTGGTGATAAGGGAGTAGCTCTACCGTCCAGGGGTGGGGAAGAGGTGGGGAAGAGGAGAGGAAGAGGAGGGGGGCAGATAAATTCAAAGGTCTTCATATTATACAGAATACAAACAAAACTGTACACTTAGCTCTAAATGTGATCTCACACTCATTTTAATCCTCCTGAAGTTTCACACAAAATAAATGTAAAGAACCCATATCAAAGTAAAACCTCACCAATCCAGTTTAATTGGGGGAAAGGAAGCTAGTTTGAATTAATGGAGCATAAATTACAAAATAATGTATTAAATTATAACCAAAATTCAAATTAGGCTAACACAGAGTTCAATTTATCTTCTAAGTATGTTAGATATAAATATATATGTGTCCTGTAACCACAATTCTATTTTACCTTCTAAAAGATTTTTATAAATAGATTAAAAAGAAAAAAAACCTTTGTTCCAATCTCTAACAAAAGAATCTTAAGTTCTAAATTTTTGGATAAAATTTTTAAAGTTGTAGCATCCCATATAAAGGGAAGGAAAGAAAGTTTAAATCTTTTGTGTGTCCACTACTTGTCAAGCTCTACTTTTTATCTTATTCAAGCCACAAAGGCAGAGAAATATCATACTGTTTTGTATTATTAACTCCATTTTAAAATGATTAAACTGATATTCAAAGAAATTGAGAAACTTGCCAAAAGTCACACAGCTGGTCAGAGACAAAGCTACCACTCAAACCCAGGTACATCACAGTACAAGATCCATGACCTTTCCACTATGTCAATAATAAAATAAATTGCTACTTATTAAGTTCTACCCCAAGATCTTCAACATCCAAAACTGGCTTCCATGACACCAGTCATGAGAGCATTGCGTGTACAAGACTCTCCCTAATTAAACAGTTCATCATGTAGAAACTCAGCCAGAGGTCAAAGCTAGGATTATAAAACAAACTGTACGCTAATTATAAATCTAACCCATCAATCAAAGAATAAACCCATTCTTAAGTGACTTCATAAACTCCAATTAAGTCCAACATGGAAATACCAAATGGCCAAATGGGGGATGGTGGGGGGACCTTGGAGGATGGGGTTTTTTTGTAGTAAATGACACAAATTACTTTCTGGAGCTACAAAATCTATTTTACCTCTTAACATTATGATAATATTGTAAGACTGGACTGCCAAGTGTATTTCCAAAAATATAATTATTCATTAAATAAAATGTTAAAATCAAGTCCGTATTTACCTGAAAAATATGCAAAGATAATTCTGAAGAAAACTATTTCATTAAGATAAATTCTACTACAAAGTTATGAAGTCAAATTAAGTCAAGGAAAAACATTCCATTTTTCCAAGAGATATTATTTTGATCATCAGGAAAAAAAAAAATTTTTTTAAATCTTCAATCTCAGATTTTCCCAGAGCAAACTGTTAAATAAGTAATCCTTCTTCAAGTGACTCAATCAGTTTACCTGTACCTGATACCAGATACCTAGTAACGAGGGTTTCTAAGAGGTTTCTAAGAGCAAATTAACTGACTAGTCAACACAGGTGAAAAACAAAAACAAAAACAAAACACAACTTACCAGAGCATTTTCTTTAATCTGGAGATTATCTAAAGCCACATTACCTTCAAAAAAGAAAAAGATGAAAAATATAAAGTTAATATACCAATTAGCATAACCTGTCTTAATGCAGTACCAAACACTACGACACTGTGATAATGGTAAGAATTGAGCAAAGCAAACTTCAAGAACAAAAGAGTTGCAACTCATAGACAAAAATATTAGTTGTAGTATCCTTAAGGTTAGACCAGTGCAAAAGAATTATAAAATATTTAAACTGTCTGACATTTAAATAGACAATAAGAAAGAAGTTGAACGCTTTCAGATCAAAGAACTTTAGAACCAAAGAAAGTATCCATCATTTTGAATGATTAAGCCAAAATCTCAAAAGAAGGAAATAAAGTGGTGACTACTAGAACAGATCAATTATCCTGTAACCCAAGATTCTTTCCTTTAGCATGGTGTCAATGGATATCTTCTACAGGAATACTGTGTTAGTCTTTTAAAACTTCAAGCATCCTATCTTACCAATAATAATTATTCTTTCATTAGTCCAACTTTCAAAAATCTATTCAGATATTAACTTATAAAAACTAAAGCCATAATGACATGATTACATGACTCAAATTTTAAACACTGCACCTATATTTGTTTATATACAACACAAATATTCTTGCTTATGTGAAAACTTAAGCAAAAGAAAAATTTTCATTTCTCTTAAATCTCTAAGGGTTACTAAAACTACAGTTTCAACATTAAATGCAAGTGTAAATTCTTCAGTTATGCATTTTCTTAATCATTCATGACACATTAATTTTTCTAAAAAAAAATACAATGCTTCTCATGAGCCCCAGAAACATTTTTCAGTCAAGTAGTTTTTTCTTCATAGTATTTTGGAGTGAATTAAAAAGTATATTTAACACTATTATACCATTGTTAGGAATTTGCTTTTTCCCAGATCACAGATTTATGCAACCAAAACTTATTAAGCACCTAGTATGAATTAGGTGCTGGAAAGAGAGAGAGAACTAGAGCATGCCACTCACAGCCTAGCACAGGAGACTAAAGTTCTAAAATTTGGGAAATATTCTATATTCCAATACAGGAATGCATAAGATGCAAATGAGGAGCAACTTAACTCTGCATAGGAAGATTAAGAACTTCACACAGAAGTTTAGGCTAGAAGACTGAAGAAGTATTTACTGGGTACGTAAGAAAAGAGGGCAAACAGACATGCCTGAATAAGACACATTTCAGAGACCACAAGTGAGCTGTTGCAGCTGGAGGGTGTGAGGAACGGGAAGGAGATAAATTCAGAAAGGCTGGCAGGCGCTAGACTAACAGAAGAGTTTTTAGGATGAAAAGTTCAGACTGGTTACAACAGAGAGACAAAAATGCATACAACAGGATGACAAAATCTGAGCTGTATTTTAGAACCCTTACTCTACTATCCTAAAAAACAGACCTGTCCACACAATTTAGCTACACGGATGTTGCAATATTGGTTTTAATACCAGAAAGACTGATGGAAGGGAGGGAAAGAAGGAGGGAGGGCCTAAAGAACTAAATGTCCAGGAAGATGGCATAAATCATAATCATCTATAATACAGAGCCAAAAAAATGTAGAAAGGGAAAATGTTCATAAAATACTAATTTTTAAAAAAGATTAAAGAATGCCCAGATTGATTCAATTTTGAGATTATACATATACATAGGTAACAAACAACTGTAAGACTAGACACCATAACGTAATAATCACAGTGGTTATTTCCATCTTAGTATACACATATTATAAATTTTCTAAAATAAACTGCTAGAAACTGCAATAAAAGGAGAGAAGGAGGTAAGAAGTCTCACAAGTGGGAAGAAAATACTACAGCATCCTAGGAGGAAAGCTTCTACAACACACTGAAGAGAAATGAAAGCCTGAAGGAGGCAGTAACTTCAGGGTCGAAGAGACAGAGTAAAATGTTATTTTGGAGGTAGAATCAGTAAGTTAAAAAGTTATTTTGGAGGTACAAATGACAAGATGCCATCACTGACCAAACGTAGAGATAACACAGTAGTCATGGAAAACTGACATGTGTCAAGAGCTGGGGGGAAAAAATTCCTTAAAAAGGATTATATATACACAAAAATTCCATAAAGTAGAAAAATATTCCTGGATTTAATTCTGTGAGATGATGAAATGCAAAAAATTACAATTGGGAGCTCTGTTCAAGCCAAAAGAAGTGCTCCACACAGACGCTAGTGCATATGTGAAGCAATCCAAACCAGTCGAGCAAGATCTAAGACCCACATGGAGACTTGTAAACTTGCTCGTGAATTTTGATGGTTCTACCCAGTGATTCTCAACTGGCAGGTCAATGGTTACCAGGAGTGCTCAGGAGTAACCTGCAGGAGGTAGGAAGCATTTTCTAACAATTGTTAAGGCGCTAACATTATGTATGTAAAAGCAGAGATGTCCTCATAAACAGCACACTGTTTCTACCGCAGTGGCACTATGGTTCTTTAATAAAGTGACAGATGGTATTGTGAAATACTGAAAACTACCAAAATGGATAACAAAGCTACACAAGTACATTTAGAAAGGCAGACCAAAAAAAGGTAATAGTGATTACTGCTAGAAGGTAGAATTAAGGGTTTTTAACATTCTTTGGTATTTTCTAGTTTTTACAATAAAGAAAACTATTTTATTGCTTTATGTTAAATTTTTACGTTAAAATTATTATACAAATTATAATAAGAGCTGAGGAAACAAAACAAGGTGAATTCTAATCAATGCAACCTCAATATGCTTTATATAAATTCCTCCTATATCTAATATTTACCTTAATACATAAAAATATCTACTTCTACTGCTGGGAGGTCAGCAAACACATACTTCCTCTCTGAAAAATGTGAATGGTATCTAACAAACAGTATATCTAACAATGAAATAAGAATGATAACAGTCTATAAGTTATTTTCACTGAAGGAGGAGCCACTCATCCAAACACAAAGGAAAGGGGAGGAGCAGCAGCATATTTCCAGTTACACCAGGGCAAAGACACACTCATGCACGCAGCAGATGAGGGCCTTATCTAAGCAAGGCCCTGTACTAAGAAGTTCTCTTCCACTAAACTGCTTGCTTCTCTGCAGATACATGTGCTGGAGTTTCACTGTCTATCCCATGAATGTCAGAAATTCTGTTTAAATAGAACTACTTTATAAGACTAAGATTAAAGCAGGTTAATCTTAATCTTAATTAAGATTAAGACTAAGGGGGAGGATATAGCTCAAGTGGTAGAGCACATGCTTAGCATACAAAAGGTCCTGGGTTCAATCCTCAGTACCTCCTCTAAAAATAAATAAGTAAATCTAATTACCTCCCCTGCCTAAATAAATAAATAAATAAATAAATAAATAAATAAATAAATAAATAAGATTAAGACTAAATCCTCCTAAAGATCAACCATTTTACATTTAACAGAATACTGAGGGAGAAGTTAAGATTTAGCTTTCTACTTTTACTTTAAGATAATGTAATTCTCTACACACACAAGTAACTTTATTGCTATAATCAGATCACCCGGGCTAAAACCACACAAGGCCATTGGAAGGAAGTTCCTGAAAACCTAGAGGAAAGGTAAATATTTGTGTCTAATCTTTACCAATAACGGAAAAAGGCAGGGCGGGGAGAATGACTAATAACTGGAGATGGATAAACTTAACTCTGCCAGCAAGGAAGGCACTAAAGCCAATCATGCAATCAAGGGTCCCTAATCCCATGAAGTTCTAAAGAGACCACGGTGACACACAAGAAAGGAAGTCCTATGAAGACATTTCCTTCTATGATGGATGGGAAAGGACTGAAAGATGAGAGTAAGCAACACACGAAGTCTGTGCTTCAGAAGAGGTTTCTCATTCTGACCCTGTACGATGCCCCGTAATAAACTAGCAACGTTCTGGATGAGCATGTGTGGCCAGAGAGTCACATATAAAGTTTCAAAGCTAACCTTGAAGGTTATTTTAAGAAGCACCTTAAAAGAGTAAATCTTGGATCAAAATTTATCAAATAATCTTTACAAGTGAACCAGAAGAGGAAAATGAAAGTAAAACACATTAAATTAGCAAATGAAAGCCAGGCAGGCAGAGTTGGAGTCACCTCAAAAACTACAACGGAAATAGAAATGGTTGCTAAATTGTAGAAAATAAGCTGGTATATTTATGAATAAAAATCAAATGGTACTGGCATAACTTGGAACAAGAACAAGAATGGCTTTTAAAAACACAGTCTAGAAAATAAATGTAAGAAATAGAGTGCTGATGTTAAAAACCTCCAGTCAGACATAACCCACCTGAACTTTCTCAGTTCCGCTACCCCTTATTTATGGCACTTAGCTATACAAACCCCCAACCTGATTATGAATTCCTGATTGATTCTCCTCATACGTGGTAGTCAATAAATACTGATTTTAATGAGAATGCATTTAATTATTTAGAATGCATATTATACCAAAATAGAAATGACTACAATAAGAACATAAATTTTATATTTGAGAAAACACTCTCAGATGTATTACATTACATGATCCTCACAGCCTCCTGGTGAAGGAGGCAGGACCCAGAAAGAAACTGGGGCTTAGAGACATTAACTGACTGGCCTAAGAAAGAATATTATATAAACGTAGTAAGTGGTAGAGCCAGGGCGCAAATCTCCTGTCGCCCAATGCTGTGTTCATAACATTACACTATCTCCCAAAGTACAGAGCAGAAAGGGTAGAGAATTTTAATTCAGAAGAAAATTCTATCTTCCTTGAAAAAAATAAATGCCACACAAGAATGTGACCCAGCACTGAGATGCCTTTTGGTCTTTGCATTTTAAAAGAGTGTGAAGAAATCCAAAAACAGTAACTAAATGTCAAATCAGTACAAACCAGCAAGGACACAACCAGAAAAGAGGGTAGAGTCAAGGTTTATGATAGGAGGAAGGACAGTGCCACAGTAGAAACACAGAAGCAGGAAGTGCAGTTGGGTCAGTTTCGTACTTTTAATTTGTAGCTGTGCTAAGAATAGAACTTATGTCTCCTGTCTCCCTAGTTCATGTTCTTAATATAAAACATATTAATCCCAAACTGTGATTAAAAACAAACAAAAACGCCATGCCCTAATCCATGAAACTAGCTTTGCATATTGTAAAACGGGGAAAAAAAGAGTGTGTGGTGCTATGTATTTTTAAGATTTCCTTTTTGTATCTGTATCATAAATACTCATTATTTATCTGACAGCACATCAAATTATTCAGACACATTCATTTTCCAAAGACGTGAGCTGAAGTAAATGACGATATTTCTTAAAGTATAAATCAAATTTCTTTAATAAGTAACGTTTTAGTAAAGAACACTGAAGAAAATATTGTATCAATTCATTTCAACTGAATCTACCTATTGAACCCAAATTAACCAGTCTCCTTTTAATAGGAGTTCACAGCGACTTTGTCTTGGGCGGGGAAAGCGGATGGGGGAGAGGAAACAACTCACTCTTACTCTTTCCGTTTCCCTATTGAAACAGGAAGCCCTGGCAAAGAAAGATGGAAAGCTGCCACGTCACCAGTGAACTTTCTCCCTTTCAATTACACGTCAGGGATCTCGTAAGAGTGAGCAGTGTGGCAGAGCCTCCTAGAGGAACGGTCACCCAAGCACCAACTTCCAGTTCTAGTTGTAGAAAAGGGCTGAATTTGTAGTTAATAGTGCTATTTAAGAATGTGGAAAAGAGGTTTCAATAAACAATTTTAAGCTCTGCTTTGATCAATAATAATTGAGCCTAAACCCATGACAATATTGAACTTTTTATTATTTATTTTACATGCTCCAGGACAAGCTAGTGAGAAATGTGGCCTTCACTACACCAAGTGTTGGCTGGCAAGAAAGGAATAAGAAAAAAATTCCTCTACAAGTTTAAAAACACTTAGATACTGCTATGTTTTAGGTATCGAGGTAGAAAGAAGCAAAGAGGCCTGTTTTGGGGTTTTTTGCATTCTCTAGCTGCCCTTGCTATCTGTTAAGACAACGTACTATGTTAGATTTGGATTTGCAAATATCAGCATGTGGCTGGAACTTCATTTTTCTTGTCATATTTCATGACTGTGGCTCTCTGCCCACCAGTACTGAGTGAAGAACAGAAAGGAAAGAAACATAATTTGACTACCACTTCTTACCACGAATGCAGACCAAGAGGCAGCACCACCTAATGAAGCACTCACGCTGCTCTGGCCTTGTTCAAGTCACAGAAGCTTAAAGCCAGAAGAAATGACCTTGCCTAACCTTCTCATTTACAGAGAAGAAGCCAGTGGTCACTGGTCAGTGACGTGCCAAAAGCCACTAAACCAGAAGTACTGGACATGAAATTAGATCCCAGGTTTCCTCCTTCCTTATGTTGCTCTGCTCCAACAGCATCATGGCAGCTGATGGAAAGTGTCAGGGGTGGCGTGAAGGACAATACAGTCAGTAATCAGCACAGACTCAACCTGATGTGAAGAGCTTACAAATTATGAGGGCACTCCGCCTGGCTCCTACTCCTACTGGTGACCAGGAAGTCCTCATAACCACCCTTTGCATCCAACACATCACATTGTCTACGAATATTCCACCTGTCAAATGGAAGTGAGAGCAGCAGAATTCTGAACAGAGGATTTCCCTGATGACTTTCCACAGTGATCACTTTGAAAAATCAAACTGACAAAGGTTCTACATTGCAACAAACCTACTTAAAACAAATTGCAAAAGATCTGGTGTTTCAACATACCTTTTCAAATCTATGTTATTCTTAAAACAATTATATCTTGGACACGTTTCAAATAGCTAAGGGCTGTGCAATTTATCTCTGGTACCAGTTTGTGGGGAACGAATACCTAGATGAACCTTCCTACCTGCATAGGCAGCAACATGCTCACCAGGCACTTTTCTGAACCCTTGAAAATCTGCCTTACAAACTAACTGGCAGGTAATGTAAGTACCATAAATGTAAATTCAAATGCAAATAGGGTTTTTTTTGTTTTGTTTTAAAAACTTTCTTTGGAGAATAAGACAGGTTTAGACACGAGTATTAGCTCTACACAAAATTATCACAGTACAGAATGTGAAAACCCTTAAGTCTGAAGTCTAGAAGAAACATACTTATAAAAATGCAGGCAGACCTGGTTTTCCTGCACTTCACATTCCTGAGCTTCACAGATACTGCATTTTTTTCAAACTGAAGGTTTGTGGCAATCCTGCATGGAGTAAACCTGTCAGTGCCACTTTTCCAACAGTATTTGCTACCTCATGTCTGTGTGTCACATTTTGGTAGTTCTTGCAATATTTCAAACTTTTTCATTATTACTGCATTTGTTATGGTGATTTGTGATCAGTGATCTCTGATGTTCCTACTGCAAAAAGATCATGATTCACTGAAGGCTCCGGTGATGGTTAGCATTTTTGGCAGTAAAGTATTTTTTAATTAGGTACGTACTTTTTTTTTAGACAAAATGCTACTATATACTTAAGAGATTACAGTGTGGTCTACACATTAACTTTTACATACTAGAAAACCAGAAAACTCATGTGATTTGCTTTATTTCAATATTCACTCTATTGCAGCGGTCTGGAACCAAACCCTCAATATCTCCAAGGTATGCCTGTAAAATAAAACAAGGAAGCTGTTTCCCATCACTTGGCTGTTTGTGTATCATCACTGTTAATATCAGTGTTAAAAATTTAACAATTACAATTAAAAAGGATTTTCACATCACTTATCTCACAAACACAGTATTATTTCCCCATTTTAAAAGAGGGGTAAGGAAACTGAGGCTTAAATAATTAAAATGTTTTGCTCAAGGGTCCCCCAGCTAATAAATAATCAGGGCCTCATTTTTATACACAACAGCAAGAATTTTTTTTTAAAAAATCGTTCTGCTTTAAATCACTAAAAAATATACAGGAATTGCTTGGCATAAAAAAATCTTTAAAAGAATAGAAACAGAAGAAAAATGATAAAGTTTTTTTGTCTGGGTTTTTTTTTTTCCTTCTCCAATTTAAGGCAATAGCTGCAGTATACTTCCTGATTCTAGACATTTCGATAATTTTCCCCTTCTTTCTCACTCTGTAACTTTTGTTTATAGTGGATTTCACTGTGAATACCTGTTTATGTATGAATGTCTGCAAAGCACACTGTTTTTCAAATTACGTCAAGACAACATTTTGATTCTTAAAACTACTTCCTGATATCATCCAAGCAAAGACTATGCATTTTTACTGACATGATACCTAGTCACTTCTTGAGACAGCTGTTTCTCTCTTAAGTTATAAATTTCATGAAACATATAATTCCTCTAAGTCCTTTTTAATTTCTTACTACAACTTGCTTAGCACCAGAAGGTCTCTTATAAATGCAGAATACAATCTCCAATATTCTCCTTAGACTAGTCTCTCAACAAACATTCGGGCTGAGTAATTCTTTGCTGCAGGGAGTTGTCCCGTGCGCTGTGCAATGCAGCAGTATTCAGGGGTTCACCCACCAGATACCAACAGCGCACCTCTGCCCCTCAGTGTGACAACCAAAAATGTCTCAGACATCCCAACGACCCTCTAGGAGGCAGTCATCTAGGGTTGAAAACCACTGCCACGGACTAGTCGAAGAGGTATCAATTTGGCTTACCTTTTGATAGGGAAGAATAGTAAGGTTAGCTGTGTGAAATTTTTGAGGGTTGAATTTCTCCCTTTCTAAAGATATGAAAACCTGACAAGAAAAAAGACTGAAAAAATCAAACTCGATCATAACTCATAAACCTTATCTAAAGCAAATTGTTTTCACATAAGATTATATATAATTTTAAATTCTTTATAAAACTTGTCAACATCATAGATGTCATAAAAATCAGCAGTTCTATTAAATTAATAATCCCACTTGTTTACCATAAAAATTTAAGATAAATTTCTTCAAAGAACAGAAATAGTCAACTCACATTTTGCCTTTCCATCTTAATGAGGGAATTAATGTTAAAGACAATATACTGAGCAATAACTTTAAAAGTTCATGCTTTATTCCTTCCTTTATAACTATCACACAAATAAAAGGCAATAAAACTTTACAGAAGCACAGCTATGGGCTGATAAACCCGACTGGACTGCACACTGGAGAGACTTCCTAAAGGAAATGGGTTTATTTGCTCAGGCCTATTATAAAGCTGATGTTGACCACAGGCAGAATACTTAACTGTAAAAAAAGAAAATAAGATGAAAGAAAAGAGTCTCCTTTCCTACACTTCACCAAGAAAGAGGGGGGAAATGGTGTAAAATTATCATTACGGCATTTTAATTTCAGTTGTGAAAAAGTTCAAAATCCTCAGGCAGTATACGTCACAATTTCACAGGAAAAAAATATTCACAATTAGAATCACAGAGTACTGGCACTGGAAGGACACTTAGGGGTTAACTGGTTCAACCCCTAAGTTTAGACAAAAAGGAAAATAAGATTTGGAAGGGAAGGAATCTTCTAATGTATCCCCACACTTTCTTTCTTTCAAAAAACATCTAAGGTAAATAGGGCAAAGCATTATAACTTGGGCAAACAATTCTGAATAGTGATTACAGAGGAATATTATACTATCTGCTATGATTTTTTTTGTATTAAAGGTGAAATTAAAATGAAGAAATCAAGGGCCAGTAAGGTAAATGGATTTGTCCAACACAACCACCTAAAACCCAAGTTTCCTAAATGCTAGCCCAGAGCCTTTTCATATTTCAAATAATACTTACAAACTACAAGGATAATAATAATTTAATAATAATTGGCATTATTAGACTATAATCTGGGGAAACACTTGATCCCTGCAGAAGGCACTGGACATTTACTTCCTAAAATGTCTCCTTTACTTCTCTTTCTCTTGCACCATACTTAGCATTGGAGGAGGGCGTGTGAGCAAAGTATGTATTGCTGGGCAAACCAGTGAACCAATAAAGCAATCAGTAACTGACTAAAAGCTGGCTCCTCCATAATTTAGGGCAGCACAATTGCCCAATATAAATATATGGTCCACGTATGTAATTATAAATTTTAGGAGTCAGGTTTCCTAAAAAGTAGAAAGAAATGGGGGAATGAATGTTAATAATTTATTTTACCCAATATATTCAAATATTATCATTTCACCATGAAATCAACATAAAAATCTGTTGCGATATTACAACAGAGTATTTTCCTGAGTATTTTCAAAACTCGATGTGTACTTTATACTTACAGCACACCTCAATTTGCACTAACTACACTGCAAATACTCAACAGGCACAGGGGTTAGTGGCTACCTTTGGACAGATCAGTCAGACCCAAAACTATTTATTGACTGAATTAAAAGCAGTTCCAACTATTTGAGGAGTCCTTTGATTTCCCTACAAAGCTGACAAAACTCCAAGTACTTTGTAGACTAAGAAAACTAACCCCAGTGTCCCCAAAGGTTAACATGTAAGGGGTACAAATAACTAAGCTTCTTGAAGAGTGCAGAAGCACGCTACTCTCTACATCTTATACACTTAGCCTCTAGGATAGAAACAGGGGTGTAAATTCTTCCGCATGCAACCAAGCAGCACCTAATTAATGATGATGCTGGTCGTGGCTTGAATTTCGCTCTATCGTTCCAAAACAAAAGTCACTTTCTCAACAGCTGAAAGAATTATGAGTAAGAATCCCTACCGACAGGCCTTTCGTAAATATATTCCCCCTGCTCGCTAACCACTGCCAGGGGAGATAATTGAAAGACAATTTCCTCTTTCTTCTCCTTGGTGCCACTGTGAGCGCGTGTGACCAAGCAGCCATCCTCGCTCCACGCGGGGCGGGAGCAGGGAGGGTTTTTTATGCTGCGGAGCCCACGGGGCCAGGCTGAGGGCAGCGGGAGGCCCCCCAAGGTGCGCAGGCAGGACAGGGCAGGGGCTTCGGCCTAAGGTACGCGAACGCTGGGAACCCCGGCAGCCCGGGCGCGACGCGGCCGCGCCTCCCCATCTTGGGCCGGCACCCCGGGACCCTGTGGCGTTGGAGGCGGGCATAGGCCTGCCGACGCCCCACACCTGCCGCCCGGGGAGGGGACCCCGCCAAGCGCCCTCCCCGGAGGCGGAGCCTCGCGCGGTGAAGGGAGCAGGGCCCGGGCTGGAGCCCCTCGGCCAGCGCTGGCACACCCCCCCGCACCCCCCGGCCGCGCCTTCCTGCTTACCGCCCCAGATCCCCAGCTTCAGCTGGGACTTGTTCAGGTTCTCCACATAGTCCCCCAGGAAGCGGTTCAGTAGGTCCGCGACCACCGACTCCAGCACCATGGTGGGGCCGCGGCGCGGGAGAAGGAGGAGGAGCCGGAACCGCCCGGCGCAGCTGAGGGCGGCGACCCGCGCCGCGAATGACAGCCCCCCGGGCGCCGGCCCGCCCCCGCGCCGCGCAGCACCGCGCGTGACCCGGCCTGTGCGCAGGCGCGCCGCCGCCGCCGGCTCCGGAAGGTGCGTGGACCCACGGCAGTCTCGCCCCCTCGGGGAGGTGGCCCCTGGGGCCCCGGCCGTCCGGGAGTGGGCGGAGGCGCAGCGGGGAAGCCTGCACCGGAGGAAAGGGATGGTAGAGAAGAAGGGAGGGCAGGAGTTGTTGAGCGCGGGGACATCTCTGTCCGCTCTGCTTCCCCGCCGTCGCCTTCTGTTGACCTCGTCCCGGCTGAAAGCAGCGCTGCGGCGCCTCGCCCGGAGCCCAGCCGGTGGCAGCCCGGCGCTTCCCAGGCCTCCAGTCCATCCTGAGCGCCTCCTAAGTAACCATCCCTTCAGGAGGGGAAAAGGAGACCCTGCACACTTGCGCTGTTACCTATCAACTCCACCTAGAACCAGCTCTCCGCCTCTTTTTGCTTCCTGAAAACACACTTTAATAATTTACAAGTGGAAGGAGGGGAAACAGCCGCATCGTAAAATGGCAAATAAAATGGAAACTGAATATGCATTTTGTTAACTCGTTCTTTTACTCTCTTTTGTGCCTGATTGCCTCTTCCTTAACTCAGGGGCTACTTCTTAGTTATCTACCTCATTACAGAAATAAACAAAACGTAGTACTTCCTTGGTTTTCCTTAAGGTATGGCTTAGCTGTTACTTATTTATCGCGTTCTTTCATGCAATCTTGAACTGCTTCTGGTGTGGCAAGACGTAGAAAGTGGGGCTTTTATAATGCAAGGACTTTTTAAGTTAGTTAAATGAAACCACCCATTGACAAGCCAATTCTCTTCAGAGAACAGGATTTTTTTCCCCTAAAATTTATTTCAAAAAACTGTTGAGATACTGTAAGCTGAAATAAACCTAAGAAATATTATTCGTAGTCACAAGTTTTTTAAATGCTTTGCTACACTGTATGTATGGAAAACTATGTGTGAATTGCTCTTACCTGCTGTGAACAGTTTGTACCCCCTAAAATTCGTAGGCTGAAATCCTAACCTCCCTTGTCAAGGTATTTATTAGGTGGGGCCTTTGGGATGTAATCAGGTAATTAGGCAGAGCTCACGAATGGGATTAATACCCTTCTAAAAGAGACCCAGAAGCTCCCTTGCCCCTTCTGCCATGTGAGGATACATCAAGAAGACAGCCATCTATGAACCAGGAAGTGGGCCGTCATCAGACATTGAATCAACTAACACCTTGATCTTGGACTTCCTAGAACAGAGAGAAATAAATTTGCATTGATTTTAATCCACCCAGCCTATGGTATTTTGTAATAGCAGCCTGAACAGATTAAGACAATCAAAAAGAAAAATGATTACTTAAATACAAAGCCCATGAGAGAAGAAAAAATGTCAAAATCTCTACAACTGATATTATGTAAAACAGATGTAAAAGGATGAACCAATACTAACCAGTATTGGTGTTATCAGTATCCACCTCCATCCTTCACTCCTGCACACAGAAGCTAAATCCTTAACCTTTGGCTTTTCCTAGTTTAGTCACCCTGACAAATTACCTAGGATGTATTTTGAAGCACTTTATACTTCTTCCCTTCACCGTCCACAACCAGTTAACAGCCAAACCTGGTTATTATGCTTTTGCCGTATTTCCAGAATTCTCCTTATATCTCATCTGGGCCATGCAGTCACCTCCTAACTGACCTGGCCTCCAGTTTTTCCTTTCTGCATCCATCTGCACACTGTCACCAGAGCTAATTTTCCAAATTACATGTGAGCTTAGGTAAGTTACCTGCTCAAAAACACTCAATTCAGCGTTCAGAAAGCCCTCTTCAACCTGTCCCAAATTTATTTCCAGTCCGCCCCCAACAACCCTTCTTTGTATATGCACAGGAGAATGCAAAAAAAAAAAAAAAAAATTACACATTCTGGGTGAGATATGCACACACCATAAAAAGTTAAAAAACAAATAATGCAAGGTTGTATGAATAACAGTGAAGATGATGTGAAAGATGCCATGGACAGAATAGTGTGGTCAAGAAAATGGAACAGAAGGTATAATCTGGTGGGTGAAGTGGGCAATACTAATCCTTGTGTAATACCAATTTCTTGCACTTTTATGCTACCTTACACTTTTGAAAGAATGATGCATATGCATGCCTTTATAAGCATTATTACACTTTATTAATACTTCTTCAGTTGTACTTCATGGGTTATCATGCCATTATTATGCGAAGGTATGCATTTTCAAGTAAGCCTTACAAAAGATCTGTGAGATGAGTGATGAAGATAGTACTATTGTCCCCATTTCATAGGAAAATTAAAGTCACTGATTTACTTAAAATTAGGTAATTTACATAGAATTGCAAGGTGCTTATTTCCTTCAGCTCCCTGAGCACTGCCACCAACTTTTCTTTTTAAGTAAGTACAGGTAAATCACCTGTAAGTAATTTCTCAGAGATCTGACTTTGAAAGGTTAATGACAGAATGGAAAATCTTAGGATGGAAAAATTCAGCTCAAAATTGTCAGCAGGAATAATGCTATTACCATATAGTATAAAAAGCTTTTAAGTTTTAACATTTTACTTTTTAAGTATGTTTTGAGGGGATTGGTCATTATGTGCGCAGAGTTATGCCCCAAATTTCCCGTAATTCTTGAAAAAGTCTGAAATTTACAGTCCTAATCCAAAACAAACTGTAACTAATGTCAAGAAACATCATTAGCTCTCAAAGGCATAGCGCTATACCAAAAAGAATTTGGATGCAAAGGTTAACTAAAGGAAAGGAACATTCTAGTCATTAGAGCTCTTATAGTCATTCTGGCTTCGGAACAATGAGAGGGATAACAAAGGCAATTGCAGAGCTAAACCCCACTGAGGGTTGGAGCAATAAAAACAGATGAGCAAAATATTTCTGGTCAAAACAAAAGTCGAAATTAGAGACATGTTAAAAAAAAATTAACCACTCTTGCTTAAAAATTGAAAAACAAGAAATTCTAACATTACACTACCTCGTACCCACACCCCATTCCCCAGCCTTCCAGTTTGTTGAGAAAAGCAAAAGGGATTGGGACCAGGGGTGGGGTGGGGTAGGGGAGGAAAAGGAGGAGAAAGCTAGAGAATACACAGGATGCCATGGATTTTCAGAAACATTAGGAAGCTTCACTGGGAGAAAGCACATGACTGGATTGCAGAATGTTAGAGACAGAGGAGAACAAGAATCATCTGTTTAATCCAACCCCACCCTTTGACAGAAGGAGACACTGAGTTCAAGGGAGAATTAAGGGACTTGCTAAAGTCCCACCACAAGTTAGCAGCCATCAGAACTAAAACCCAAGTGTCCCAGCTCCCTGATCTGTGTTCTTTCCATTACTCCATACTCTAGTTCTGCTGAATGAGATGAATAAGTCAGAACACCAGTATTTTATGTGGTTGTAAATGCTCTTCTTCTTGCTTTCCTTGACACCCTATCTCCTATATATTATTTTTTAGGTCGGCTTTAAACTGTTCAGTTTCCTTCCACTCCAAGAGCACCTCTGACCTTAATGGTGTGGGATGCATGTATGCTTACTTCGTAGAATTGTTTTCCAGCTCCATCACTGGATGTCCCCATAGCTGTGAGCGCTGAATGATCGCAGTCTTCCTCTGAGTAAATTTGTGTGATCCAGATACAGGGCCTCATCCTGTTATTCTGTTCTCCCAAGTACCGCAGGGCTCATACTTCCGAGGTAAGGAAAACATAAGGTTTAATGCGGTCACAGGAGACCAGTCACACAAGGACACAACTCTGCTGTTTTCAAGCTTATACAGGAAATGCTTCCAAAGTGTTATTGAGGAAGGTGAATTGTTAATACAAAACAAAGCATATCTGCTTGGCTTGGCCAGAAAGAGAAATGTTTTTAAAGGAATCCATGTGTGAATCACCTAATCCCTAGCCAAGCAAAACTGTGTCATAACAGCTGTTAGCCACCAGTGACTGTGCCAGACATTTCCTGCATTTTTAACCCTCACGACAATCTTGTGTAGTAGGTATTATAACTCCCACTCTACAACTTCAGCTCCAAGAAGTTAATTGACCCGCCCACAATCCCATAGTTAAACAGTTGCAAAACAGATCTGAACCTAGGACAGATTGATCCCAAAGTCTATATGTCTTTACCTCTAAATTATCTCTCCCTTCGAAACCCAACTTTGCTTTACCAGCTTCTCAGACAACCTCTCAGATTTTGAGTCACACCATTTTAACCAAGGGCTCTCATTTGCAAAACTAACAGCATCTTGTCTCCTGAGAACAGTTGAGTCAAAACACATTCACATGACCCTCAAGTATGTAATTGGGTAATCATTTCTCCCATAGATTTAGCACTGGCCCAAGACTTTTGGCCAGGAGTGGAGATGATATCAAGACCAAGAAGTAGCTAGTCAGGGGCATGGCAAATCCAGGGACCTACCAACCCTGCCCCCAGACAAAGTGTGTTCAACAGTCTCTTCTCATTCCTGCCTCAGCCAGATGGAGTCCAAATATTTTATCCTCTTCATTTCTTTCATTCCTCTCCTGACAGATGGACACAGCTGATACGATCTTGTACAGCCTGGGGCTACCTGCCTAGCATAGTGGCTGGGACCCAGAAGGCACTCAGGAAACATTGCTCTGAATGAATAAATGAACTAATGAACATTTGCTCTCTTCTGTAATAACAATAAATATAATGTAATTATAATGTGTATAAATATACACAGACTCTATGCTAAACTTTTCATATACATTATCTCATTTTATAGCTATCTAGCTACATAGCTAGATACTGTTATCATCAGAAGGGGAAAGGGTGCTCTCCTGGGTCCCTCTTATAAGTAATTTGCTCAAGGTCACATGGTGAGCTGCCATTCCAGAATCAAAACTACTGATTTCAGACCCATTTTTTTTAACCACTACATTCTACTACCTCCTTTCTAACTTTATTAACAATAACAATCATTGCTTCTGTGTATTTAGCATCTACCATGTTCCAAGCACAGTGTTAAGTATGTTGCATTATTAGAGGTGTTTAATTCCCAAAACAACTCATTTATGCCCATTAGTATATATATTTCCCTCCATTTCCCATCATTATGTGAACTTGAATAAGTTTACTACGAATCATCATAATTTGCAGGGTGTATGTGACAATTCTAGAGACTATAAATCATCAAGCAGAGTGCCTGTGTAGGTATTTATTCTGGAAACAACATGCACATGCCCCATTCTGATATCACCTTCGCATGAATTCAATTTAATTTACTGAACATTATTTGAACAAGAAATTAATTTGCAAGGCAGTATCTTAGCAGAAATAGCATCCACCCAAACGCTGAACAAAATGCCCCAGATGTCTTTCAACCTAAGCTAGCCAAGTGTATGCGAGATAACTTTTGTTTACATATGGATAGACCCCTGTAAGCCTACCCAGATCAAGATACAGAATATTTCCAGCAGCCAGTAAGGTTCCCTGTACCCAGAGTGGTTTGTAATCAACAAAGAAAAACCATTTAAAATCAGAACCTTACCAGAAGGCAGGTAAGGAATTTCGAAAGCTGAGCAACAGAAAGCATGGATTTGGGGGAAGACATTAGGTAAAACTAAGACAATCTCAACTTTTATCTCACCTTAATGGTGGGTGTAGAGTGCTTCTGTGATTCACATTCATTAAGTCCATCCATCTGTCCTCACAATGACTGCGATATATCGCAGACTTAACTCTCTTAACTCTCTTTTGCACATGAGGAAACAGAAACATCTCCACCCAAAGCTGGAGGGAAAAAGAACTGGGTGTCTGGAATTTGCGCAGCGGATCCAGCCACGTGGCAGAGGGAAAGTTGGGAGGCCTGGCATCAGGTTACCTACCGGTGCCGCTCCCGCCCGCCCACTGGCCGGCGTTCCAGGCCCCAGGTATAAAGGCTCAGGCCGGCAGTCTTTAAACAACCGTACTGAACCCCGTCGCGTGTGCTTTGAACTTCCCAGACGCTGCGCGCCTCTCCGGGTTGGTGCCCCCGTCGGAACCGTGCGGAGGCCTGTATGACGCTGGACCCCAGGTACGTTAGGAGAGAACTATAGCCTTGCTTAACTCCCTTGTGGACTCGTCTGAGGCTCTTTGCGCTTAAAAGTGGGGAGCAAGGCGAATATCTTGTTGAGGATGTTAATTATTTTAATTCTCTCTGAGGATTAGAGTGCAATAATCCAAGGATTTAGGAAACACAAGCAGAGTGTCTCTGGGCACCGAGGACAGCGCAAGGCCAACGTTTTGAGAATCTCCGCTTTAGGCCAGGGAGGGCAGGTCTAGATTAAGGCAACAAACCCAAAGTGTACTACTGCAACGGAGTAGAGATAGGACAAGGAAAAACGAAAGTTTTGCAGTCAGCGAAACACTGAAAGGTATATGCAACAGCAGTGTGAAGGGCAGTTTGCCTTGTTCCTGGGGAGGCAGGAGGAAACACCCTATTAGAAAAAGAGACAGGAATTGCTGCGTCCTGCAAGGCTCACGCTGACGATCCGTGTGCGCTTGTGCGTTGCAGGCTGACCAGCTCCAGCGGAGGTTCCCCTGGATCCAGCACCTGCTGCCTGATGTGGTGCCTGGAGCGGCTCCGCCTGGGACCGGAGCGCCTCCTGCCGAACAGGAACCGGCTTTTCCAGGGTCGGGCAGGGCGATCCACGGCCGTCACGCCCGCCGCGTGCACAAACGTGCTCACCCCAGACCGCATCCCCGAGTTCTGCATCCCCCCGCGACTGGCGTCCTGTCCGACCCTGGCTGCAGTCCGGGACTTCTGGGGCGAAAAAGCAGGGACAGACGACGCCGCAGGGCACACGGACTGGGACCCGCGCTCGCAGGCCGCGCTCTCGCTGCCGCACCTGCCCCGCGCGCGCACCGTTTACGGTTTCTGCGCGCTGCTCGAGAGCCCGCACACCCGCCGCAGGGAGTCGCTCTTCCTCGGGGGCCCGGGCTCCGTGGCGCTCCTGCCCGCGCCCCGCCCCCGGGCCCGCACCTACGGCTGCGGCCGAGACGCTCCCCTCCCGCCCCGGGGAGGAGCCCCCGCCGCGGCGCCCGGAACCCCCCGCCCTTCCCCAGACGCGCTCGCCCGGAGGCGCCGTGGCCGCCGCCTCGTACGCGTCCCTGAGGGGCTGCTGCGCCGCGCGCTGTGGGCCCGGAGGAGCCGCGGCCTGGCCCGCGACCGCTCCGTCTCCAGTGGGGACGAGGACGACAAGCGTCACGCCAATTCTGGGCCCCCGACCCAGGCCCCCGCCGCCTCCCCTCCGCCGCCCCCCGGCCCGCGGCCCGAGCGCCTGGAGGCCGAGGGCACCGTGGCTCTGGGCCGCGCCGGCGGCGCCCTGCGCCTGGCCGCCGAGTACAGTCGGGCCGGCGGGCGCCTCCGCGTCCGGCTGCTCCCCGCCGAGGGCCCGGCCGGAGGGGCCGCCGAGCTCCGCGCCCCCGTCGGCTGCCGCGTCAGCTTCGTCCTGCAGCCGCCGGGCCAGACGCGCCGGCCGCGCGGCGCCGTGGTCCGGCGGAGCCGCCGCGCCGTCTTGGAGCAGGACTTGTGCTTGGACGGGCTGTCGGAGGACGAGGTGCGCCGCCTGGCCGTGCGCGTCAAGGCCGAGAACCGGGGCCGCCTGCTGGGCCGCGGCGAGCTGCTGCTGGGCCCCCTCCTGCCCCTCTGAGGGCGCGCCTGCCCCTGGGGCCTCCCGGACACTGACGGCCGCTTTGTACAAAATAAACGTCTATTTCTTCTTATGTTTGGGTTTCGTTTCAGTCTAGTACTGGCAGAGATGATACTGGATTAATTGCCACAGTAAAAGATGTTATAATTTGTGTAGATACCGTCGAAATTCTTTTTCAGCAAATGGTGTGTTGTTCTGCAGTGGTGTTTTCCTATATTCCCCATGGCCCTATTGGGAGATAATGAATCACATGAAGTATTAAAACTAGAGGGTGTGTTGGCGATCTGTTTGCTACAATATCCTCATTTTGAAGTTTGTTCATCCCGCAACATGCATTGGGACCATCTTGGAACATTTATTACTTTCCAAGCATTGTTTTAGACCCTGGACAAGAAAATGAGACCTGCTCAAGGTCAACAGTGAATTACTAGTAGGAGCTCAAATCCGATACTCTTGGCTACATCTTGTTGGGGAAGCATAGGAAGATGTGAAACCATTTTAGTATTTTAAGCTTAAATAATAATTATAATAATTTTACAAGTATCAACTCGAAACAACTCGAAAAATAGGTACGGCTAACTAACCCTATTTTACAGATAAGGATATTGAGGCACAGATTAAGGAGCATAGTCAAGATTTGCACCTAGGTAATCAGTATTTCACTCATCACTCTGTGTAAGTATTACTACAGTGTCTGTAGCTCTCATCTCACTAGTGTTGTGAAACTGCCTCTTATATCTGAAATTGTTAACTCTGAGGTTGAGGTCACCTCACATTCCTCACCCTCTAGTAGAAAAGCAAATAGGTTAAAACGAGTGATTGATCATCTCATGCTAATGACTTCAGGCATTGAGATGAGCTGGGTCTATGACTGAGGGAGAAGCTAAAGACCTCAGAATCATAGAAATAGAGATACCAGCCGTACTGGCACCAGGTGAACTCATGTGCCAGGGAAGAGAGTCAGGAGTGTACCTGTAACTTTGTTCTACCTCTTCTGGCTTCTGATAGTAATAATAGGTTTACTACATTTTGAAGGATGATGTTCCTTCATCCCTCACATTCATTGCCAACCAGGCATATTTCTTCCTTTCTTACGCACATAGGAGGAAAATGTGCCCTAAATGAGCGTTGAAAATATTTAAACATGCTGTGAGTTGTTAACTATGACTTCCTTAGTGGTCTGGATTCAGAAATGGTTTCTGCTCTCACTAAACTGTTGACAGTTTTACCCATTGGTGCTCAGGAAAAATGCTATTTAGAAAAGAGTTTTACTTTTAATCACAGATGAAGCATAAACTGGAAATGAAGATATTTACAATGACATTCACTGAACAAATGTGAAAAATAACTGTGAATTAGTTAACTGGCAAAATCAGCCCCATCTTGAAGGGCAAGGTGGTTGACCAAATGAATGATGACATCTCAGTAGTTCAGATCTTTAACACACTCTTTTATCTACTCCCAGTCACCATTTCCTTGGCCTATAAGCCAACAATTTTTTTTAAATAAAGAACCTTCTTAACAATTTTAGAATTTTAGTAACTAATTTTGAGTTCACATATGTAGTACTTTAAAAGAAAATAAATGGAAAGTGAAAACAGCTTGGGTATATACAAAATTGTTGTGAGGTTTTCTTGTTGTTTTTAATAAAAACAGATTTCATTGATGGCTTAAATCGTAAAATTTATTCCAGAAAATATTGCAACCGCTATTGTCACTAGATTACAGGTAACTGTTCAGGGGCAGAGGTATCATTTGCTTAAGAAGGTAAATGAGGGACCTAAGTTTTCCATGAAATAGTGGTGGGTATTTCCAAACAATCTCCATTAATGACAAGTTACAGTTGATTGAATAATGTAACAGCCTAGTCAACAAGATTTTAAATGACTTCAGAATCATAAATGATAAAACCGTGGAATTTCTTTTCTTCGTGAAAAGAACAGTAAGAGTCATTTTGTGCAAATCCATGTATCACAGAAGAGGACTAGAGAGGTAAATCGTAAACTGCCCCAAATAACCCAATTAGTAAAAGAGCTGGGTCTAGAAACAATTCTAGTTTTTATTTTGCTCTTGGACCACTACTTCTAAGAAAGGAGAAATACTTGTGCATAAATTACTTTACATCACTAAACTAATTTAAATTTTTTGCATTTAAGAAATCTTGTTTGCAGTACAAATTTTTGTGGTAACATCAGGATTTCTGGGAGCAACTTTAAATTTGATTTGCATTTTGCTGCCCTCTAGTGGATGCCTCGTGTGTTTTGTTAGTGGGTCTGTCTGCTTCCTATTAGACTAACTCAACTGAAGACCAACTAATGCCAGAACCCAGTGACCTTGAACATGTGTGCTGATATCAGATTATAGGAAGAATCACATTGAGAAATAGCTAAATACAGCTATCTGAGCATAGAAGGTGCCAAAATATTTTAAATTGTAAAAAAAGAAAAACTTTTCCCAGTACTAATGAAGCTGGGTGTGTGTGGCAAGGACATGTTGGTTGCAGAAAACTGCTTTAAGAAGTTCTCACATTTCCCACTGGGCTTTAGGTATGCATATCTTTTCCACAAATGACATGACACAGTCTTGCCTCTTTGTGGTTTAAATATCTGAACATATACAAAGAAAACCCCAACACAATGGACAGGAAATATTCCAGTTTAAATAGTGTTAAGTAGAATTTTAAAATCAAATCAACTGTTCTGTCACTAAGTCTCACAAAGATAATGCATTCTACACCTAAAATATTAGCTTTAATATAACTACAACGTGCCTAGAAGATTATTTCTTTAGAATCTAATTTTCTTTTACCCACACTTCAACAATTCACAAACATTTTCCCCAGATCCATTCCCAAGACCTAGGTAAAAATACTATTTTGGTCAAAGATATTTGGAAGACAGAGCAAACAGTGGGTACTATGTGATCTCTGTGATATTAAAGCAATAAAAATATATAAGTGCAAATTAACTTATTTACAAAACAGAAAACAGACTCAGACATAGAAAACAAACTATAGTTACCAATAACATTTAGGCAAATGCCCCACTTAAGACAGAATTTCAAAGTAATATAACTATTTTTTCTTGAAGTAAGATGTCTGTAAAATATTTGGGTTCATTAAAAACTCCTAGAACATCAGAATTTTTAAATATTCAGCACCAATTCAGTAGCTTTAGAGTTTAATAAGAGTCACTGAGTTTCTTTCCCAAAGCCATTAGTCATTTAAAATCAGTACAGATAAAGGAGATCTATCATAGATCAAGATCACATTTTGTGAGAGTCAGTTAAAGGAAATAATTATATCACTAGAGAAAAGTCTGAATAGAGACAGAGCTTAGAGACACTCTTGCTTTTCTTCCAGGTGGGTTAATAGAGATCACCTTTGTCGAGGATTTGACAATCTCCTCTTTCCTGTCTGTATTGCTCTGCAGCTAGGCGAGGAGAAATATGAGCTGTCTGGTGACATCAGAACCAGAACACTGCTGCAGAACCTGTTTCTGACAGTCATTATTCCAAGGTGCCACTCCACGCACAAATCTGGGCCTGGGTAGTCTGTAGAGACTTTACAACTGTCAGTGGCTGATAGTAAATTCACTTTTTAAAAGACAAATTTATATTCAAAATCAGAGGGATGTGGGTTCCAGATCTCAGCTGTTGTTTATTATCTGTGTCTCTTGGCCACGTCAGTTAGTCTCTTGGCCACGTGACCTTTCTAAATGTCATTTCTTCATTAGTAGCGATGTAGTGATATGACTTACCTCATGGGATTTGTGTAAGGATTAAAGGAGATAATGAATTCAATGTCCTCCTCCACACAAGGGCTGGTGTGTAGAGCCGCTCAGTAAACACTAGTTCTATTTTGGGCTTCTTCACATTGGATGATGTTTGTGGACTTTCCCCCAAGCTTCTAACATGTTCAGCGGGTGATCATCCTGTAGCCGGGACCCTACGTCTAAGGGAGTTAGTAGATAAGTTATATGACTCATTTGAGGAATAATACAAAGGACCAAAGCAAGTGTTATATGGTGTTATAGCACCATAGTGCTACGGACAAGGATGCTTAACAGAAGGAACCGAGAAATGAGAAAGGCTCTGACATTCATTTAGCACTCATGTTCCAGACATTATACTAGAGACACTAGCATTAGATCTCCTTGCGCCACTGCCGTGTGAGGAATGATTTACAGGTAGATTCTGATGCTCAGAGAAGACGCACAGTCATACAGCTGGTAAAGGGGGAGAAGTTGATTTGGAACGATGTGCATATGACCACACAGCCTCTGCCAGGCTTTGGGGACCCAAGAAGTGGGCTGGGTTTTGGTTTAAAGAGAAAAACGGGAAGGGCAGTCTTAGAAAAGGAACTAAGTTTTGGATCCAAGACAAGTAAATGATGTTCTGGAAACGCAGCTTCTTAGGTCCCCAACAGATCTGGGGAGCATCACGTGGCCACCTGCTGGGAACTTTGACTTGTTGACATCCTGCCACGTAAAACTAAACTATGGATATCACCGTGCCTTGCAAAAACGAGAAAAGAGCAGCTCACCCTGTGTCTGCGGTCATGTTTTATTCACTTATAATATCACATTGCCCTTGGACAACACTATTTCTCCATCTTTTAAAGATATTTTACTGCATGACTAACTATGTAATGAGCAGTAGGTTGGAAGAATATGCTTTTCTGAAAAATAGATACATCAATGCTTTAAGCTTAAGAAAAAATGACTAGTTTTGAGTCAAAGCAGATAGATTACTTTTTATTTTATGTAACTCATTTCTCTAAGCTTGAGATTGAGGCCTGAGAGTTTCTTTGTTGGACCAAGGCCCTGAAATCTGACAAGTGTTTACCACCCTTGATATTTTAAAATACTTTCAAATGTCAACTTAATAAAGAAGAAAGTAAGTCCATGAAGATAATAGAATTTAAAACTACCAGTCAACTTAGAAAAAAGTTGCTCAGTGTCCTTCCTCATTTTACAGAGGAAAAAAGTGAGATCCACCAGTGAAAGGATTTTGCAGGGTCATATACCATTTAGTGACGTAGCCTGACTCCCAGATTACAGCCCCTTCTGCCTCCATCTGCCATAATACTAATTACACTGGTGAACTATTCATTTTTTGCATTTTTCAAAAACATTTTGAAAAATGATCACCAACAAAACACAACTATTCTCCTGCCACTCTGATCTAAGTTATTTTTGTCTTTATTCACTACTTTCCAGTCTTTGCTTATAAGTATACCAATATTTACATAGTTTCAAGAATAGTGTATATACACATATCAATTTTTTCTATTTTTTTTTGTCTGTGATTATAATTTGAGTTGTTCATGTTGCTATTGGTCTTTAGTATTATAACCCTTGAAATAAATACATAATAATCAATATAACTATGTCCCTCTTTTTGAACATTTTACACTCTTCCCAATTTATTTTCTTCTCTTGATTTTTTTCTTGCATAAATTCTAAGTGATGAGACTTCAGGATCAAAGGCTATGAGCAGTGTTATGTCTCCTAACACACCTTAATAAATTGCCTTTCCCAGTTCGTTATATTTTCTTTCACTAAGTGAAATGGGGAAAAGAAGTACTGTGAGGGGAAGGAGAGAAAAACTCTAAATTTAATCGGTTTGGAACTGAAGAAGTAAACTTGTCTGTAGAAGGCACAGTGTTTCCAGAGGTATCATAGCAAGTGAAAAGGACTGAGGATGGCTTGGTTGCTATGGTAAGTAAAGCTAGTGTTGTATATGATTGGATATTAAGGACTCCTTCTCAAAGAATTTGTTGGTTTGGGCTGCTTGTGAGCAAGGGGGCCTTGCAACCTCCTCTTTCCCAAGTCAGGGGCTAGTTTACAAGAACCCCTAAAGAGCAAAAATGCTATTTGTGTTGGGACTAAAAAACCCCACTGTCTTTCATAGAGAACAAACTTATGGTTACCAGTGGGTAAAGGGGGTGGGAAGGGATTAAATCTGAAATTTGAAAGAATTTGAAAATTGCACCTCTTGGGGAGTGATGGAAATGTTAACTGTCTTGATTGTGGTGGTGGTTTCATGGGTGTACACATCTATCAGAATTCATCAAATTGCACATCTGAAATATGTGTACTGTACAGGAACCATACCACAATAAAGGTGTTGAAAAAAGAGGAAAAAAAATCATAAAAGTCTTTTAAACTATTCTATTGAAATCCTGATACATTGGAGAACCATGATCATAATCCTATTTTTAAAAAATCAATAAAGCTGGTACAGCAGGATTAATTATCAAAAAATAAATAAAAAATAAAAACCCCACTGTCTTTAATTACTGTTTCATAAGTGCCCTTTTAAGTGCCTGGAGAAAAAGCCAGGAAGAACAATTTGCTCAGATGCATCAAACCCAGTCTGAAATAATTTGGAGAATAAATGAATTTCATGCAAGTATGTTTTTAGATTTACGCTTTTTAAATCTAATTTTCATTATGAATGTGTTTGATGTATTTTTCCATATTTAACCTGCCACATTTAACCAGGAAGATTTTATACAATTACAGACTCTCTATTTATATGACTGGTATAGACTATGGCAAGTTGTGAGACGGGGTATGTACTTTAATGGATTTGAGATAGCCTTTGTGGACCTCATTAGAGAAGGAAGTGAGTTTGAAAACTAACAGTTTGAACGGAAATGTCAGATAATTCACAATTATGAATTAAGCTGCTACCCCAGGCAGACACAACAATATTAAATTGCAATATCAACAGCATTGTGGACATGCTCCACTTTTCAAATACCCGAGTAAGCTCAGCCTTAAGAAAGATGGTCATAGGTGTTTGCTGAGCACCAAGTATGACCCACTATGTGGATTTTTCCCCCCCTTTTTCCTTTTTATTTGAAGGTGGACACAGGACAAAGACCAGGAAGTGTGTCTATGACTCTGGCTGGCTGATTAGCCAACTGTTTTCCCCAAATGCACCATAAAGAAGAGAAGGGAAAAAAAAAAAAAACTCTAAAAAATCATGGGGAGGAAAATACAGAACAGATGGTGATGGTTATCACTTCATTAACCTTTGTGTGTGTGAGAAATGCTTGCGAAATTTCTAGGAACTGGGCATTGCCAGAATTAAAACACATATATAAGCTAATTGCTAGGAATAACCCCATCACACCTGAGGTGGCTGAGCTGGAAACAGAAAACCCAGCTTATCACATACTTACCAACCTGTCATTTACGGTAGTCAGAGCTTTAAAAAGAGGGCGGGGGGCTTTTCAGAGAGCAGCTCCTCTTACTACTTCTTAGCAGTGAAACTCTTGATTGGACTCATTGTGAACTGCTTCTTCCTTAGAAGCAGGTGTAAAGATTTAAGGCAGAAGTAGGGAAGGCATTTAGGTGGGAATGATGAGAGTGAAATACACGGAAGAAAGCCTGAGATTATGAATCAGGAGAGACGGTCCCTCTTCCGGTTCTGTTTTAACCGGATGTGTGATTCTCTGGGGGCAGGCTCCCTACTCCATGTAAGTGGGGCACCGCACCAGAGTGGCGGTGTCTAAATGGAGTTTGTAGCTGCTGAATCTTTGCTTCGAATGGAACCGTATGCGGAAACCTAACGTCAACGCTAATTATCAAGATGCGTTTGCTTTGGCTGATGAAGAGGCGCCGGACCCAGAAAGCCATTCATTCGTCCGCACACTAATTCAGCAACTATTGTCTGAAATCCTAGTATGTGTCAGGCAGCGTTCTAACTGCCTGGGCAACATCAGTGAGCAAAACAGATAAATACCCCTGCCCTCGTGAAACTTCCTTTTTTGCAAGGGGGCAAACAATAAACAGAGGAAATCAGCATATAGTAAGTATGCATGGTGTGTGAGCAAATCACAGCAAATCAATGGTACCTTAGAGGGTGACCAATATAACAGGAAGAAGAAAAGTAAATCAGAGGAAGGGGAATCCAGAGCGCCCAGAGGATGTGGGGGAAATGCCAATAGAGAAGGAAGTCAGGGAAGGTCTTACAGAGGTTTGAGCAAAGACTGGAGAAGGGTGTGAGGAAACCGTCAAGCAGACACATGGGAGAAGGGCTCTCAGGCAGAGAGGGCAGCCTGAGCAAGGGCCCTGCGTGGAAGCACAGCTGCACCGTGGAGGCACAGCAAAGACGCCGGGATGGCAGGGGCGCAGCGAGTGAGGAGGAGAGCAGCAGGAGAGGAGACGCCATGGAGGGGCTAGACGGTGCAAGACCTTCAAGAGTCTGGCCAGGAATGTGTGTTTATGCTGAGTGAAATGGGGAGCTGCTGCAGGGTTTGGAGCCAAGGAATTGCCTAATGTGACTTCTGTTTTAATAGGCTCCCTGAGGCTGCTGCGTTGAGAATAAACTAGATGACAATGAGGATGAAAGCGAAGAGAATGATCCAGGGCAGACATCCAGGTGGCTCAGGTCAGGGCGGTTGCAGTGGAGGTGGTGAGAAATATGGGATCTGGACAGAGTTTCAACGCCCTGCCCCTCAGCCTTCTACTCACTCCCTGAGCTGCTTTCCGGGTCCTCCTGGTTTCCCTCGGACTTCTAGGAGCACAGTCTGCAAATCCATGGTCGTAATGACCTGCCCGTTTCCCTACTGGCTCGGGCCCCCATCACCAGTAGAGCTAGAGTACTAGTCATTAATGTTCACGGACCTGCCCAGGGGATGGCATGATCTGCTGGACCTAACTTTTTTCCAGCCCAAACATTTACATTTCAGATCATGAGAAAAGTTTTGGCTTATAAGTCAGCACCAGAGTCTACCTCAAGGCCACTTCCACACCAGCAGTTCTGGCTTGGAGGAAAGCCTCATGTGCTCACTGCAGGCAAGAACTCCATGGAGGGCCTCAGAAGTGCAGTGGTCCTTCGTGCGTATGTTCCATCCTTCCTCCTCCTCTGGATGACAGAAAGGGACCAGTATTCACTTGGCATCTCCAGACCCAGATCCCTCCACAGACTGCCTCTGTGCTTTCTGCACTGTCGCACTGGTGATAACATCGTGCATTACATACAGCAATTTCTCAAAGGAAATAGGTTGTGTTGACTCAAATCCATGCCAATAGCTCCACATAAAAACATTATAAGCAGCAAAATTTCCAAGAGTCACAAATGTGGGTGTTCTTTGTTTCTGTCCATTTTAGTTAGAACTTATAGACAGTCCACTGTGATAGGACCTGAGGGGCTCATAGGGCCCACATGCCTAAATTATTCACCCCACAGGCTTCTATGATTTCTACAATTATCCAAATTTAAGCCAGGATGACAATAGGATTTATCTCAAATACCAAATATGATCAGTTAATGAAGACTGTGGAGCAATATGTTGAGAAGGATAGAGAAGCCACATCTAGGTTCAAAAACAAGGGGGAAAAAAGCAGTAATTGATTAATAATGTCTGCCATGGACATGGTAATTAGGTATTGGCACACATTTTCTCCCTGTTTTAAACCTTTCTCTTGTATTCAAAAGCCCTATATTTAGAAGGTGCCCATTCAAATACAAACATGAACAGAAAAGTTACCAATAATGAAGCCAGGGGAACATCCATTCAAATGTTATATACGTTTTGAGGGGACTCCATTTCTTAAATATGTATCTGAATTCTTAAATTAGATGTTGCCTGACCTAAATCTGCTTGACTAGGAAATAACTGTTGAATGCAAATCTGGCAACATTCAACCTAGCTTTTTTGTCTACTGTGTTTTGGCACCTTATCTTTCAAGAAAGTTACTTTTTGAGTATTTTCAAAGCACAGTTTAGGTACTTTCCATATATTATCTCAAATTCTCACCACAATCCAGCAAAGTAGGTGTGATTTATATCTGTTTTACATAGAAGATACTGGATTGTCACATGGGGACAGGTGGCAGATAAAAGTTCTGAACCCACCTTCAATGCTTTGCTCTCTCTCTTTTCAAATTTGAAATTGGCACTGTGAGCTCATGCACATAATTTGCAGAGGTAAATTACCTGCTAATGGATGTCACCAACTGACAAATGATGAAGTTGTCCGTCTCAAAGATGACTCTAGTAGCGTAAGCCTGGTGATCTTTGGGATTTCACCAAGCCCCAAGGGCTATTAACACTGATTCAATAAATGCTGAAGCCCTTACCCAATCATTTGTTTGCATCTCTTCAATAAAATGGGAATGTCAGCTGGACATGACACGCTTCATTCTGCCGGTGATATTTTAAAAGAGATCGTTGTTTACTCAGAGCTCATATTTCCTCTCCAGTCCCCTCCCTTCCCTATTCCTCCCCAAGCTGCCTCTTGTTGGAGTGGTTGCTGGGGAAAAGGTCACGTTTCCAAATGCTGAGCCAGGAGTGGGAAATTTCCCAGCACGTGTGCCTGATTATCAGGTCTACATTTCTGGTTTTCTAGGGCAGAAGCATTTAATCGCAGGTTTCCACTATCACAGATGATATGAATGTAGGGCATAAAACGCAAAATTCCAGATGAGCATTTTTGCCTTATACATCTTTAATAATGTTTGTGAGAGAGGGCACTGAGTCAAAACATGGCGGGCTTCACCCACAAGCATTTAATCACAAGTGCCTACCATGTGGTCCCCTCACACTGTGTGATGTTTTCATCAACCTCTTTAGAAGATGCAAGGGGGACAAAGTACCCAGGCTTCAAAGACTTTAAACTCTACCTGGAGAGGCAAAATGAATCCCAAAAACATTTGGAGAACATCAGGATGATATTAGCTAATACTTTTATAGTAACTTTTCACATGACAGATTCTGCCCTAAATGCCCTACATATATTAACATGTTAATACTTGCAACAGTGTCAGGTGCTAGGTACTGTTTTTATCCCCATTTTACAAGTGAGGAAACTGAGGCTGAGGTCACACTGCTAGTAGTGGCCAAGCTAGAATTTGGACCCAGGCTCAATCACACTCTGTATTGCCTCTTATGTTAACTGCTTGGTGAAGTGATCATAAGGGTAAATAAAGCTGAGACAAGAGGGAATTCAATGAAGCCTGTGTAATGCAGGAGGGCTTCAAGGAGGAGGCATGAGTTCCTATGTCCACATCTCTTGTATTGGAATCTTAGGAACCTGACTGAAGCTCTCGGGTGCAACTTCCTCACTTTGAATGCCAGCTTTACCTCTTAGTAGCTTTGCAAACTTGGACACATTTCTTAACTTCTCTGTGCCTGTTTCCTCAACTATAAACTGGCAATAGTAATTGAGCCTATAAAAATTCTGAAATGGTTCTAAGAACAAAATATGATACTGAGAGTAAAGGGCTTGGCATAGCTTAACACATCACACAAGCTCAGTGAGCACGCTCTGTTATTGCTGTGGCTATTACTGTTTACAGCTTGGTACAGGGTATAGATAACTGTTGCCTTACGCTGCAGTCAAGGAAGGTGCAGGAGGGGACTGTCAAGCTGGATGGGAACTTGCATCTTCAAAAGATGTCTGGCCACAGCAACCATAGTCTATGGTTCTCTTTGTCTCTCCATGTCTAACTCTCCTCCTGTGATCAGGCTTCCTCCATGTAATGGAGAAAATGGTGGGTGGAAGCCATGGTCGCCAACATTTCCAGTGTATATTAAAGTAGCCTACTGATCCCAGAGGAAAGAAGAGCAACCTGATCCCCCAAGGAAGCCTCTGATTGGCTCAGCATAGTCATGTGACCCTCCCTGAGCCAATCACTACAGCCAATGAAAGGTACTGTTGGCTGTGGTACCAAGAACTCATGTAGCAGTGGAGGGGCAGTTCCTCCAAGGGAGGGGATGTTGTCCAGCAAGAGAGAGCACAGGGATATGAGGCGAAAACAGCAGATGTTAGTCCTCCATACTAGTACATAAAAATAAGCTTACTTTGCCACACATGGGAACATAATTTTATGAATAACCAAATACCATTCTTTGTGGTGAAAGAAAAATGACTACATTTATCAACTTGGAAGCTTGAAGCTTGAAACAAAAACCAATGAAAGGTAAAGAAAATATTCTGTCAACATAAAATAAATTTTAAAATGTTAATCAGATTATTATTAATTTTATAACTTCGTTTTTTCAGCTGCCTAGGTTTTAATTCTAAGTTGTGGTAATTTGTTCAATTTTCCTGTCTTACAGAGTTCCTTAAATAGTTTTTATTTGGGAAGAGAGAAAACATTCTGCTATAGATACATATAGTAACACAAGTGGTCAAAAATAAAACTTGCAAAGAATATGCTTCAAAAAAACCTTGCCCGCATTTCATGGGCTGTAATGCTATCATAGCACATTTTCAGATAGTCTCAAATTTCTCTTTTTGATGATCTTAGGTTAAAGTGGTAATGAAATTGATAGTGATTTGCAGGTGATGTGAAATAGATCTCTTTTACCTTCGGTTGAATTTGTATTGATTGATTCAGTACATTTTCTTGAGGTTCTACTTTTATTTTCACCGAATTAAGTGAAATCATTTGGCGTCAGGAAGGCGAACAAGTTAGCACTGTGCTAGCCATTCAACTCTCACGACTTGCTGAGTGGTCCTTTGACTTAAAATACTGCTGGACACCTGACAGCAATCAGACTGATTTAAGCATATTGATAACCCAAAGCTGGTGATATTTACTACTCCATGCCCATGAATACATGGTTACTTCTTTGGGTAAAGGAGGGGTAGTCATTGGGAGGGAGAACCAGGAAGACTTCTGAGGCACTAGCCATGTTCCATTTCTTTTTTTTTTTTAACTGAATTTTTAAGAATTATCTTGCAGTAAAATTGACTTTTTTTTCTTTCAGTATATAGTTCTACGAATGTTAACCTATATTTAGATCCATGTAACCACCACCACTACCAGGATTTGGGGGTTCTGTCACCCAAAAAGCCGCCCTTGTACTAGCCTTTTATAGTCATGCCCGCCCCACCTCTGCCGGTGGCTGATCTGTTCTCCATCTTGCATTGTCTTTCCAAGAATATCCCATAAATGGAATCCGACGGTAAGTAACCTTTTGAGACTGGCTTCTTTCACTTCCCAAAAAAGCCTTTGAAAATCATCCATGTTGTTGCCTGCGTCCGTGGTTAGGTCTGTTTTATTGCTGACGAGTATTCTATTACATGGCTGTGCCACAGTTTGTTTATACACTCACTCATTGAAGGACACTTGTGTTGTTTCCAGCTTATGGCGATTATGAAAAGAGTCACTACAAATATCTGTATACAGGTTTGCACATAAACATTCCATTTCTTGACCTGGGTAGTGGGTACATAAGTGTTAGGTAGTTTAGATAGAAATGAGCACTGGGCAGGGAAAGGAACAATCCAGAACACAAGGAACCTGCGCTGTCAATTAGCCAGAGCACAGGGAATCAATCAGTTAATTAGTTAATCAACCAAGAAACCAGGGTATAAAAACAGGAGGAAGGAGAGAGTGGCGCCATTCTCCCTCTCTTGGGTTGGCCCGCTCCCAGTTCTTACACTATTTTTTTTTAATTTCACTAATAAATTTTGCTTATCATGCTTTTTCCTGTCTCTCATCAAAAATCTTTTTTTCGGGTGTCAAAGAGCCGAGGTGATTGTTATTTTGTGTTTGCCGGTAACACAAGTATTTGCCTTATGATTAATCCTTGAGCTGTGCCTTGTTGTTCTCTTGCTCGTTTCTCTGCGATGTTATATGTTACAAAGTCAGGTGCCATAAAATATCATTGAATTCGGTCAGTGTCAGAGAAGAGGAATTTTCCGCTGGAGAAGAAGACTGAAAAATTAATTTCCATTTGGCCTTAGAATATTAAAAATGGAGTTCAATTTGGCCTGTGCACTTACGAAATTATATGATTCTAACAAATATCTCCACATCCTCTTGGTTAAACAAAGGCCAGGGATCAACGGACATAATGCAGTTCTTTATCTTGGCTGACTGTGACAAAAGCTTCTGAGGCCCCTGCCTGAAAGGCTGACAGAGCTCAAAGTTCTTTCACAGAAGCTCTGGACTTTTTGGTGAAACTGATGTGTGATCTCTTTGAGGATCAAAATAACCCAGGTGGGCTGCACTCTATTCCAGTAACCCGAAGAGTCACTAATAAAAGCCACTCTGGCAGAAGTAGAGCAAATCTGAATTATTCAGGATAATACAATGACCCATGTCCATATTAACTTTTTAATTAGTGCTGTGTAACTTGGTTTCATAACTGCTCAGCCATTTCAGAGTGCGGAAGGGAAGACGTAGGTTCCCATGCAACTGCTGGATGATTTATTACCTTAGGCCATTACTGTAGAGCATAGATGCATTTGGACAGTTATGGTGTTTTCCCCCTCTATTGTCATGGAAGCTCAAAGTCAAATCAAAATGTGTGCGATATGCCATAATGCTATGGTCAGATGTGAAAGAAAACCCAGGGAAAACTGGTATCTATTCAAGTACAGTTTTGTTTTAGGACTCATGTAATTCATTCCATACTTGTTCAAAATGCAATAATCCATTGAATGGCTGTGATTTATAGCATTAAAACATTCAGATCACTTCGACCTTCCTTGGCCCACAGGCTAACGTCCACACATATTAGCTTGGAGTCACTTCTGTGGTCAGCTCTCCCTTGGGGATACGCAGGGGAAAGCTGCATGCCATGAACGTGTCAGCTCCTCAGCACCAGAACATTAATTCAATGGGGCAGGAGTCACTGGTAGGCTGCTTGACCACTTCCATTCTTCTGCAGGGTGGGCTACTAGGACTGGGCGCTTATTGCAAAGAGATGGGAGGGGCTGGGACTCACAGATGGTGCATGACAGGAAGTCATTTTCAGTTCTTGATCAGGAGAATGAAACAATGAAAGACATAGGATGGCAGTAAGAAACCCTATTCCCTAAGTATTGGTTTCTGAAGTAAGGAAAAAGGCTTTTATGTCCAAACAGTTGTTCTTGGGGAAACAGAGCCAAAATGCTATTTGGATTTTTTTTTTTCATTTTTTGATAAAAGAAGGGATGAAGATTTCAAAAGTGAGGACGATTATCACTTGAGTAAGATGAAACACATGCGTGTTCCAGTTACTCTCCTTAGTCATTTCACGAGAGCATTGAATGGTTGGTTACCTGTCTTTAATGGCCGAGTGTATATTTTGGCGAGGAGTAATTAGGTTGGTTGGTTGATTGACTGACTGACTGATTTTAATGGCGGTACTGTACTGGGGATTGAACCCGGGACCTCATGCATGCTAAGCACCCACTCTACTCCTGAGCTATACCCTCCCCACAATGGCCTAACATTTAATCTGTCATCCTATGTTTCTTAATTCCCTCAAGTTTGGGGTTTGGTGGGATGCAGTATGTCTGTCATCGTTGAAGCTGAAGAGGCCAGAATTATTTTCCCAGCCTCCCTAGAGCTAGAGCCCTTAACCTAGGCATGGCCAGTCAGACGCCTACACACAAGGGCTCCAAGAAGCGCGGCCGGGGGTGACTGCAGCACGGCTCCCCACGGCCGTGTGGGCAGCAGCAGTATGAGAGCTAATGGCTATGTCAGCATCTTCATGGGCCTGATTAGGTGGGGGATGTGGCTCTCGTTCTCACTACATAGATTCTCCCTTCCTCCCCCCCTTTTCTAAACCTGGTTCTCCAGCTTTCCTAGAGGTCCAATGAGAAACCAAGATCCTGTCAATAAATTCTTTTTTTGGTTTAAATAACTAGAACTGGTTTCAATTGCTTGCAACCAAGAACCTTGACTAAGATCCCAGATGAATCTTTCTAAGTTTGCTCATCTTGCCGGGATGGGGACAACTTTATTAGCACACTTTAATCATGAGAACAGAGCTGCAGTGCTCCTAAAGGAAAATACAATGGTTGCATTTATGACAAAGGACTAATTACATAAAACTCTTCTTAGTTTGTAATTTTCCCTGAGAAAGGCACATCCCATGTGCATTATCAGCTGAAATATAAAAGCAGCTCACCAGGAAATCACTAGAAAAAAATGCTCAGTAAACACTTGAAAAAGTGATATATCCTTTAACTGGACTCAGGATACAGTTGAGTCTCTTACATGGCAAGAGGTTACACTTCCCCAGCAAGATTCAGATTCCAAAGCAGTTGTGTTTACGCAGGAGAAACTCATGTAAGCCCCAATTTTTTCAAACGTCTAAGGTGCTGGGATTTTTCCCCAAATCCTCATATCTCATACAATTAGTATGAGATTGGTGGGAGACCAGCAGAATCCCTATTGGAAAACGATCTGCAATAAAGTTAAGCAGACTAACATCAAGCTGCTGATCCAAAAGCAGCAGCCAGGGACATACACAGCACGCTTTTTTTTTTTTTCACCAGCTTCATTTATGAGTTTCTCAAGGGGCCCTGCCTTGATCCCTTTTATATTTCCCTCGCAGTGCAGAGCACAGAGCCTTACACATGATTAACACGTGTCGGTTGGTTTAATTCAGAGTCAGAATGATTACAATCAACAGTGACCAGGAGGTAGCCATGGCCTGAATCACGAAGAGCAAAAACAGCCAGCGCCACCTCTAGGCTTGAGCTGATTGTGTGCTGGGGTCGGGGGAGAGGAACATTCACAATGTTGACAGCACAACAAATTGTGGATTGTGACAAAACCAGCATATTATGGCATTTTCCTAGAGTGGTATCTAGGGGATGCTTTTTAGTAATTTACAGGAAGTCACCATCACCACCATTGTGTGGGCTAGCAGGCGCCTGGGCAGAGGAACTGATGGTTGGGCACTCGACCTTAAAGAGATCTTGAACTCTCAAATCACTGGAAGTGGGAGGCGCAGTCCTGCTGAATAAGCAGTTGTTACATTTGTAGTGTAAAGTTTAGGAGTCGAAAGACATGATAAACCTCCTAGAAGAAAACATAGGCAAAACATTCTCTGACATAAATCTTAGTGATGTTCTCCTAGGGCAGTCTACCCAGGCAATAGAAATAAAAGGAAAAATTAACAAATGGGACCTAGTTAAACTTACAAGCTTTTGCACAGCAAAGGAAACCATAAGCAAAACAAAACAGCAACCTATGGAATGGGAGAAAATATTTGCAAATGATGTGACTGACAAAAGTTTAATTTCCAGAATATATAAACAGCCCATATAGCTTAATAACAAAAAAACAAACAACCCAATCCAAAAATGGGCAGAAGACCTAAACAAGCAATTCTCCTATGAAGACATACAAATGGCCAATAGGTACATGAAAAAAATGCCAATATTGCTGATTATCAGAGAAATGCAAATCAAAACTACAATGAGGTGTCACCTCACACCAGTCATAATGGCCACCATTCAAAAGTCCACAAACGATAAATATTGGAGAGGGTGTGGAGAAAAGGGAACTCTCCTACACTGTTGGTGGGAATATAGTTTGGTGCAGCCATTATGGAAATCTGTATGGAGATTCCTCAAAAGACTAAAAGTAGACTTACCATATGACCCAGCAGTCCCACTCCTGGGCATATATCCAGAGAGAACTCTGACTCAAAAAGATGTATGTACCCCAATATTCAGAGCAGCACTATTTACAATAGCCAAGACATGGAAGCAACCTAAATGTCCATCAACAGATGACTGGATAAAGATGTAGTATATATATACAATGAATACTACTTGGCCATAAAAAGAATAAAATAATACCATTTGCAGCAACATGAATGGACCTAGAGATCGTCATTCTAAGTGAACTAAGCCAGAAAGAGAAAGAAAAATACCATATGATATCATTCATATGTGGAATCTAAAAAAAGAGGACACTATGACCTCATCTGCAAAACAGAAACAGACTTGCAGACAATATTATGGTTACCAGGGGGGAAAGAGGATGGGAAGGGATAAATTTGGGAGTTTGAGATTTGCAAATGTTAACCACTGTATATAAAAACAGATTTAAAAAAATAAATTTCTTCTGTATAGCACAGGGAACTATATTCAATATCTTGTAATAACTTTTAATAAAAAAGAATATGAAAATGAATATATGTACGTGCATGACTGGGACATTGTGCTGTACACCAGAAATTGACACATCGTAACTGACTGTACTTCAATTTAAAAAAAGGAGTTTAGGCATCAATATGCATTATCTCTCTTGTGAGGTACGTGTGGGGTACGTGATAGTAACTTCTGCTCCTCACTCTCCCTAGCTCCCATCCCAGTCAGTGGACTCTGTGCCACCTGCCCTTAGAGGGGAGGGGTAGGTGAGAAAGTGGGCTGTTAATGATGTACAGAACCACAGCAGCTGGACCACGTCCCAGGAAAGCCACATCAGCCAGGTGCTGGGCAACAGCTGTCAGCTCAGTCTCTGGGGTCACACCCACATGAGAGAGGAGAAGGAAGACAGGATCCTATGGAACAGCTGGGGAGCAGGCAGATTAGATCATTTCATGGTTTAAAGCAGTGGTTCTCCATGGGGCGATATCATACCTCAGGGGGCATTTTGGTAATCTGAAGAAGGGTTTCTAGTCAGCACAATGATTGTAGGAACACCGTCCACATTTGGTGGACAAACTGAGGATCATAAATGACCTGCAATCTGACAGTCCCAGACAATGAGGCATTTTCCCAATCTGGCATGACTTTCGAATGTTCCAGCAGGTATTCACATAGTGCTAAAACCTTTTCTATGATTATGTGAGCCTGGAGTTTACCTCTGTTTTCACATGTAACATGGAGTCGCTTTTGCTTTGTTTTAGTACAAACAGTGATTTTTCCAAGAAGATAACTACTATGTAAATCAGGGGAAGTTTATACTTTGTTTTGTTTGGAAATTGCCCAAAATTATTCATCATTGTGGAGAATAAAGCCACATACTTGCTTTGTACTGCACACACCTGTGTTAGTCTGTACTTACAGCTGTCCCATGTAAAAACGAGCAAAATAAATTTGAGACACCCTTTAGCAGATTTAGCAGATTCTTAAGCAGCTTTAGATCCAAATGTTATTAAAATATGGATATATATTAAATGTAGAAATACCATGGCATTTCATTAATAAAAGTTTTTTTAATATTTACAATTTTACTATCACTTATTTATAATTTTTTAGAACAATGATAAGAAACTTAGTGTTGCAATTACCTTTTTAAGGTTGCCTGGGTTTCTTCCATCTTACTGTAATAATGACCTTCAGTGTCTACTCCTGAATGATAACTCTTTTTCCAGTTTATCCCTTATTCTCCATCACCTAATGAAGTACATGGTCCCCAAAGTCTTTCTAACGTACTAGAGATGGAATTTAAAAAAAAAAAACAAAAAACACTCAACACGTGGCAGGATTTCGGAATAGGAAGTTTTCCATAAAACTCTGCCCTTCCTCAGTCCATCTCATAACAAAAGCAATAACTGACATTACATTTGTAAATAAATTCCAGCTTATTAGTGGGACTATGTCATGCTTCCTCATTTTCTCCACTCTGTCAGTATGTAGTTTATCTTGGCGTGTGATCCCTACTTCAATTAAGGTGACTTCCAGCTTTCTCTTATCACAGATAAATGACTGTGGTCTGCCATTACGTCTCCTGACACTGGTTCTGCCTTCAGCGTCTTCGTTTACTCTCCTTTGTATCTTGTATATTGAGTGCTATCTTATCTGCTTCCTTCTCTTAAAGTCCGAGTCATTTATTATGCACAGGTGCAACCACCTGACCGATTCGTTATGTCTTTTAGTGAAAGCGCTCCTTACCATTTAAACGTTGCAATAAATTTTATCATTACTACATTTATTTTACTTCTCTGTTATACTTGTGGCATTATATTGCTTTAAAAAAAAAAAGTTATAGGTGTGGATAGATCTTATTATCTGTGAATTTTATTGCAGGATATATTTTATTTGCTATAAAAAAAAAAAAGGCCAGGTGAAGAATATACTTTGGCTGGGGTATCTGGGGTCCCTGTCCTACTTACAAGCAGGCAAGACTTTTATTCGGCCCACAGTCACTGGACGGGGATGAAGCATGGGGCAGTGGAGGTGGTGGGTCGGTGCTTCCTTCCTTCCTCATTGTTAGCCAGGTCCAGCTGGCCCTGTGTTCCGGGCAGTGATGCAAATCCCCTGCACAGAGTCAGACCTGCTGAGCTGTTGTGATGCTGTTTTAGGAAACGTCACCTGAGACCCAGGGCCTGCATTCTCCATCGCACCTGCCTCTCAGTTTCTCAGACACTTCATTGTGTACCCACTCACTCGGCCACAGTTCATTATTTACCTTCAGGTAAACGTGTAGCAAGGTGTTCCAGCTGAACCGAACTGGGATTCAGAGAGTGGCTGTGGACCACTGCCCCCCCACCCCACTGAATCAGTCAGGGTCCAACCAGGAAAACAGAAACGACCCTGAGTACTTAAAACCTCGGGACTTTAAGGCAAGGAACAAATTACCCAGGCGTTGGGAAATCCAGGCGCCAGTAGAGTAATTAGGTAACTTGGAGATCAGCAATGGCAGGCAACCACTATGACCTCTAGACCACTGACAAGCAGGAGAAACTAGAGCGATGGTGGGCCTGTCCAACAGGAGCTGGAGCCACAGAGGAAACACAGCTGGTGGGTCGCTGTTACTGGAGATGCCCCCTTAGTTCGAGGGAGGCAGAGTTATACTCCAGCTTCTCCCTTCTACCCTCCAATTGTCTTCCACCAGTACCTCCCATTGGCAGCAGCCCCCTGATGTGGGGGCATGAGAAACACAACCCTGCAGGGGTGGTACCCTTCCTGGCCCCCTTACTCTGCTCCCTCTGGCCCTGCTCCTCAGTGATACAGAGCTAAGAAGAGGAAGAGAACAGGGACGTGTTCTAAGAGCAAGCAAGCCCAGGATAGGCAAACCCACTCTGGTACCTGTATGCATGTGTTGATAAGCTTTGGAGGAAGGTGTTCTGGAAGGAGGAGAAGCCAGAGATGGCAGTTTATGAGCCCTCTAAATTAAGGAATGTCTGAGCCAGGGCTGGGGGGTACTGCTAGGATTTTCCATAACTTAGCACTACTTTCTCAGTAAATAGAGCTGTGACTTGGCCCTGGGGTGATTACATGTGACAGAAGTTCCTCCAAGCCTGCAATATAGACGATACTTGGGTTTCAGACTTGATGCAGAATGCCTTCTATTTTTATCTTCCTTAGATCATTCGAGTCACTTTCTAGGAAGTGCAGGCAGCTGTACATCCATCCTTTTGCCTCTATCTTTCCAGCATTCTCCCAACAGATACAGATCTTTGTGGGTGCAGGGCAAATTCCCAGACAACCGAGTCCAAAGGGTTCAAATCTCTTCCAAACCCAAATTAACAGACTTTAAGAGCACTTTATTATTTTTTCACTAAAATACTGTGCATAAGGAAAAGAAGGTGGGTCCTAAAGTGAGATGTTTGTAATTAGGATAATATTGGATGGTGAACACACCAATGAAGAGCTTTGAACCTTGGACTCCTCAGTGCTAAAATAGGGATATTAAAGCTTCCCTGGGAAGTAAGCTATATGAGACACCTTCCACACTGTCAGGGATGTAGCAGGAACCCAACAAAGAGTTTGGTCGTTTGGGATGACCAGAATGAGCTGTGACACTATTTAAATTTCACTGAAAGATTTGTGGTGATAGATGAAAATAAATATTTGGTAAAACCATCTTAAAATTAGGAGAGTCCTCAAACCCAGTGGCTTTCTATTTTTTTCCTCATCATGACCCACAATAAGTAATACATTTATATCATAATACATCTCACGCAAGACACTAAAGCAAATGTTACATGGAACACCCCTACTCTTACCACATGTGAAGGATGCTAATGTTTTCTATTCTATGCCATTCCATTCCATTTACTAAAAAAAACCCAAAAAACAAAAAACCCAAAAAACAAAATTCTGGTCATGACTCAATATGCTTCACATGAATGGAAAACTCTAACTCATTAGATTCCTTTTTAAAATGTGTTTAAAAGGAAGTCTGCCTAAGCCATTGACGTCAGAGGAAGTCAGGCAGCCATGGACAACTCAAATGGAAGTTATTGCTCTCCAGGAGCTTAACATGAACATAAACCCCAACCTTAGCTATACTAATTGGGTTTTACCACCAGAATACGAGTTCTGAACCATGCTTTACAACTGCATGTCATATACCATTTGGGCAACCTCGGAGGAGTCCCATTGACACGGACTTGTCTCTAGCTGAGTCATTAAAAATGACATATGTCTCAACATCCCTAAGTGCATCCACCAGGAGAGTGTTAATGATTTTTTCTATTTTAAGTAGTGAAGGATGTGCCTTCGCATTCAAGGTGATTTCTGAGCCCTCTAATTGCCGATAGGTTTGGGGTGATAAGTACGCACTTAGTGAAGTCACATAATAAAATGAGTTGCTCAAATATTTAATCAGCTGTGCGTAAAGCTCAGCCACATGGTTCCTTCTGTATAGCATTCTATCCACCATGGTGAAGGGTTGCTATGGGTTACAGCTCTCCTGTCAAGTATGAAAAAGCTGGATTTGGGAGGTGGGTTCCAGAACTGGCTTCCACCTAATTGAAGGAAGATTTGCACATAAAACTCTTGAGTCAAGAGTTCAAAAGTCATGGATTTTCTTGCAGCAACATGGAAGGACTTCTATAGAGATCATTATAGTAAGTGAAGGAAGTCAGACAGACCAAGACGAACGCCATAGGATATCACTTATATGTGGAATCTTAAAATATGACACAAATGATTTTATTTACAAAACAGAAACAGACTCACAGACATAGAAAACAAAACTTATGGTTACTTAAGGGGAAAGTGGGGGAGGGATAAATTAGGAGTTTGGGATTTGCAGATAGTGACTCCTATACATAAAGTATATATACCACAAGGTCCTACTGTACAGCACAGGGAATTATATTCAATATCTTGTAATAACCTATAATGGAAAAAAAGTTGAAAAAGAATATACATGTATATGTACAACTGAGTCACTATGCTGTACACCAGAAACTAACACAACATTGTCAATAGTTATTCTTCAATTAAAGAAAAAATTCCTATCCTTAATAATTTCCTAGGAAATCATCATTTTTTTTCCTCAGCTTCATTCATTCAGAGGGAGAGCATATATTTTTCACCAAGCATGTGCTGAGAGCTTTCATAAAGGTTAAAATAATTTGTCTAAGGATATCTAGTGAGCCAGTGAGAGAACTGAGATTCCAAGAACTGAGATTCCTAAGTCTGTCTTACTTATTTTGAGTGCCCCTTATGTGCCAGGCATGGTTGGGGAGAAGGCATTATAAGCAAGCTTTTGAAGGAGCCTGAAGTCTAGTGGGGAAGGTAGAGCCATAAACACACCAGGACAGACTAAGGGCTATATCATGACTGGAATGTGCAAAGGATCATGGGAGCTCAAAAGACGGAATGACTAATTCTGTCATGAGTTTTCATCTGTTTCTGTAGATGGGGATTCCTGGTGTCATGGGAGGTTTGAGAAGGAAGGTTAATAAAAATTACAAGCCAGACTCCCATTGAATATGGACTTTATTTTTTAGTAATGAAATCCTAGTATTTCCAAACTTTGACTCTTAAGAACTCAAACATTCTATGCACTAAATGTGACTTGAAATACATGGGTCATTTGGTTAATGTTTACAAACCTTTTTGGCTACAGAGAAATTGGCTTTTCTTGCCCTTGGCTGGGCCCATTACTTACTCTTAAAGGTCAAGAAGCTGAATGTCTTCCCCTTTCTAAGAGAATCAAATTTAGTTTTTTATTCATCCTCCTTGGTTCCCTTTTCTGTGTCTTCTTTCCTTTGGTAGTGAACTTAACATCTGTCAATCTAACAACGGAACATGAATTCCCTTTTCCCCGATACTACAAAGGAGCAAAGAAGGCTTAACGTAGCCCAGTTTTCTCCCTTTCTCCAAACTAGCTTACACAGACCTGCAATCCCCTGGATACTTTAATCCTTTATCAGACCTCACACCTTCTTAGGAGGGAGCAAACATCTCTTTCCCAAAAATTTCAACAAAGGACCTAATTGAATATCATGAATTCTGACTGAGTCTCATGCCCATCCCAGAGCCAAAGGTGGTGGCCAGGAGGAATGCAATGTATTGCAGGTCTTGGGTACGAGACAGGTGCTCCTACCTTGAACTTTGGAGCCAGATTCCATTCCACTACACAGATTAATAAAGGGGGAGGAGAGGAAAGACCAAAAATACTGTCACTAGAAATAGGATGAAGAAATGTTCGGCTACCCCAAAATAATCACCATGAGTATAGAAGACTCTACCCAGGAATTACAGGAATCCTGGGGAAGACATTTTAATTGTTCAAACTCTGGAATAGGAATTTGAGCCCAAGTCTTATATAGATCTTAAGAGGCAGGGAGGCATCATCTGACATGTAGTCTGCATTGGGGAAAGACAAAAGAGAGAGACCTACCATGAAGCTAATGTAGCCTTTCTAAGCTTTGCATATTTGACAGCAAGCCTAAAAGTGTTACATGACATTACCAACAATGAGTTGCGATGCTGAAACAAACTTTTCTAAGCCATCAATAATAAAACATTTTAATCATCCATACTAAAGGAAAGACTACATTTGTATCCTCTCTATTAAAATATGATACGATTAAATCATTGTACTATAAAGAGGTGATCGAATACTATGTAGCCTAAAACATAGGGAAAGTACTTTAGAGTTATGTCAGATATTAATTAATAAAAAAGTTGTGCTGTTTACCTGGATTTGGTGATGTTTGTGGTATTTGCCAGCTCTTTCTAACTTGTAATTTGTTATGACTTCTTTTCTCATGCTAATTAAATATTCACATTGGTACTTATGTACTTGTAATTTTTGTTCATTTTCTTAAAGAGAGCACAGAAATTGTATAAGCTACAGACCTCACAGAACTTAACATGTATCCCTGGATTCTCCCTTTTGGCAGGGGCCAGAGGGTGGCCCACAGCTTCAAGTTCCCGTCCAGTACTCCCAGCAATATTTGGCCGTACATCCTCTCACCAAAAACCCAAGGAGGAGAAAATGTCCTTCTCAGCTTAAGTTCCAAGTTTACTCTTCTTGGACAAACTTAATTGCCCTCCCCTTGAACCAACCATCCTATGGGGAAGGGATGTATTGACTGGTTTAAACCAATCACAGCCCATAACTGGGTTGAGGGGTGGGGGTCAGTCCCATCCAAACCACGCACATAAGAAGAGAGACAGAGGGACTGGTTTCAAAGGAAACGTGGTTTGCTGGTGCCGGGAGGAGGGGAATAAATGCTGGGCGGAAAGCAGTAGGTATCACAGATCTGCGACTTGCCTCGGGTGTGAAATTTAAGAAGGCACCCAAAGCTCAACAACAAGTCAAATGAGATTTTAATGCACCATTTTTAAAAATCGAACTGGCAAATTACAGCTTGCAGGCTGACCACCTGTCTCTATAAGTAAGCTTTTATTACAGTGGCTGGGCTAGCTCCTTTGGGAGATAGGCTTTGCCTCACTGCTGCCTACAGAATTGATGTTTTAGAAGAACTGTCTGGGCCCTGAGGCCTCTTGGAACCCAGGAATTGCGAGATGTTCTTATCCTATGACTCCATTCTAAATTGGCCTCCTGATTCAGAGAGAGAGGTTTGGGAAAGCAAAGGGTGCCCCATTTCCCTAACAATGAAGATCATCTCCCATATTAATAGAACAAGCCATTCACTACCCAATGAGTTTGAAGAAATCAGAATGGTGGGAAGCCTTGGACTCAAGCTAAGCCTCTGCCCAATACTTGTAGCTCCACACTGAGGAGGCAGGCTCAGCCAGCTTGCTGGTGATGCCACATGAGATGTGCCGGAGACGGAGGAAGAGGCAGATCCCACTCAGTTTGCTGCCAGCCCCGGGGCAGGCTTGTTATTCTGTGTGGGCGCCTTGGGGCTCCAGTTACTGAGCCAGGTTTTATCCTCTGTGACAGCTCATCAAAAATCAGCCTAGCCTCACGCTGTCAGAAGCTCATGCCTAGAAATAGCCCAGGTATTGGTGAAAGGGAGAAAGACGTCCTTCCTTTAGGTAACATGTGTGATCAGAAAGCCAGTATTTCATTAATGGGACCACAGGTACGCAGTAGAAGTGACCAGTAACTCATAAGTAATCCAAACATGTCCTTTTAAATAACAATCTCTAAGCGCCCGGCTAGCTCAGTCGGTAGAGCATGAGACTCTTAGATAACAATCTCTATTTACTGCTAAGAAACACATTCCTGGAAATGTCGATAAGAGCTATTTGTCAGCTCTGTGACCCTGATGAGTCAGCTGGACACTTAACCATTGGGTGCTCAGTCTCTTCAGGTGTGAGGTGAGGGGCAGGACTTGAGCAATCATCTCTGAGGTCCTTACCAGCTCTGGCATGCTACAGTCCTCCTAGGTGGGGGTCATTTTCTTCCCCTCCCTTCCCAAGCGGAGGTAGGCAGTCCCAAGACAGCTGTGGCACCCAGAGGATCAGGATAGGAAACACGATCAAGGCATAAAACCCGTCTATACTGGTAAGTGGGACTGATGTACAAAATATTTTTTTTTCCAAAAAAAATCTGTCACCTAGTATTAGAACTTATTTTTAAATAATGTCAGGAATATATTACATTTCCCAATAATTTTTTTCCTACACATCTGTGATAGTTTGGGTCCCCTGAGAAGCAGATGTCAAGAGGGGCTTAGACAGACAAGAGATTAATTGAGGGAAACTCCAGCGAGGGGAAAGGAGTTGCGGGAGTCAGAGGAGATGGAGGGAGCCTTCAGCCCGCAGAGCAGGTCTGCCCCCTGCGAAAGGAGAGGGGGGACACGGGAAGGCTGGGGAGGAAGAGTTTCAGACAGCAGCACAGTTCTAAGAACGTTCCAGATAGACTGAAATTAATTCACAAGGGCTGCCTTACCAAGGCACCATGGATGGGTGGCTAAACTGACAGAAATTTTCCCACAGTTCCAGAGGCTAGAAGTTCTGAGTTCAAGGTGTTGGCAGGACCGGTGTTATCCAAGGCCTTTCTCCTTGGCTTATCCATGGCTGTCTTCTCCTGTGTCTGCATCTCATCTCCCCTCTCTAGAGCTCTGTGTCCTCATCTCTTCTTCTGACAAGAGGGCCCACCCCAAGGACCTCATTTTAACTCAACTCCCTTTTCAAGGGCCCTATCTCTGAATACAGTCACATTCCGAGCCCCTGGGGGCAGGGATTTAGACGTATGAATTTAGGGGAAGGCAATTTAGTCCGTAACAGGCAGGTAGGGTGTCCTCAAGCCAAAGCTGCCCATCAGAGGAGCTGTGTCACACATCAGTGGGCCTCCATGAGTATTCCCACCACGTCCTGCCACTACAGGGAATGTGGCCCTGTGCAAGCACAGTGGTGGAGTCAAAGAACGGCCACAGCTGGGGCCTTCAGTTAATTCTCCTCCTGCCAGCAGGAGCCCTGTGGGGCATTTCCTTGGTCACCGCAACATTCACACTTCATTGACTAACGTACTCAAGAAAAAGGTACTAGGTGAGTGAGTCTCGACCCTGGTTATTCGACAACAAAATTACCAGTGGAGATTTTGTTTTCTAGTGCACTTTTCTGGGCCCCATCTCGGCAGGGGGTAACTGTGCCTGAGAACTCGTGTGCCAGGTGTTGGGGAGGGTAGGACGCTGAATGGGACAGCCTCTGCCCACCAGGAGCGTCCGGCCTGGAGATGGAAGCAACGTCTTCAGAAGCCTCATGCACGGAATAGCAGCCACGTTACGGGGCCCTGGTTAAATCAGTAACTAGAATCAGCTGGAGGCAAAAAAAGGCTTGTGACTGTCATCAATCAGTAACAAATATAAGGTCCCAGGGGGATAGGTTCTGAGACTCACACTCATCGTGCTTTCTCCCTCAGTCCTTCCTTGCCAGGAGCTTAATCTATACATCTTCCAGCTGAAACCGGGAGAAGCGACTCAGCTCAGCCTCTGAGCTTGGCGCAGCCTTGAATGCAGTGTGGCACACCAGAGTTGTGCTAAATAAAACACAGACTCAGCCCTGACTTTAACACAAGACCAGTGAGGCGTGGCAACTTGCCAGGTCAGTACACATCTATGAGGTATTTAAACACGTGCACAGAGGAGCTGTTCCCACAAGACGCTTTCCAAGGCCATAGAAAATGTTCACCTGGAAATACAGATTCATGTATTCATACCTCCTATGGTTAAAATTAGACTAAATCTATTTGAATATTACTCTGTCTTTTATTACTATTTAATGACACTTTAATTTTTTAATGAAATTGACTCAAGAGTTTGCAGATCCCCCGAAGCATCTCTGCAGGACCCCCGATCCCTGCCCAAGCTGAGCCTAATATGGCTGGAGGTACGAGGCCCAGGGAAGCGTGGCGTCTTGCCCGGGCTCGCACAGCCCACTAGTGGCCCAACCACAATGACAGCCTTCAGCTTCAGCCTCCTCGGTCAGTGCTCTTGAATTCTGGGAAGCTCCCCGTGCCCCACAGTGAGGGCAGCGGCGGACATCAGCATGTAGCCAAGCGTGAAGTCCTTTCCCACAAGGGAGACAAAAGTCCCGAAATGACCGGTGGCCTTTATGGCTCAGCCTGTGCTGTGGAGCATGGGAAAAAGAAGGGTTTGTTTGGTTTGGTTCAGTTTTTGAGAAAGAGAGAAGCCAAGCTACATCACACCAAAGTTTGCAGGTGCTGGATCTGCACTGGGGCAGTCCTTTGGTAAACATGGGGAGGGGACAGCGGCCGCTAGGGACTGGGGCAGAAGGTGGTGGGTTGGGGGCCGGGTGTGAGTCTGGGTCAGCAGCAGGGCACGCCCAGGAGGCCTGCAGCAGCAGTCTCTCCATCTGCCGCACAGTTGCAACAGCTATTCTAAGCACTGGCCCGAGGCCAGCTTTGATTGATTTTGGCAATAAAATTACATGTTCCAAAGCTCATCTGTTTTGGACCATAAATGACACAGAGAGCTATTACAGAATGTCAAATCTGTCCCACTGTTTGGGACGGTGTCCTCTCTATTAATACCTGTTTGGCCTCAATAATGATTCATGTAAGGCAGCAGAATGATTGAGTCACCGTCAGAATCATTTTTACTCACACCTCTCTCATCATTATTGTACGTTCTCTTCTAGAGCCAAGCATTATTCATAGGTCCCTTTGACCGTGTTAATATTAAAGTCACCGATGGGCTCTTTTTTCACTCTGCTGAGCTGAGACGGTAAACATGAGAATAAAACATAATGGTTTCCTACGGTGGTTAGGAAGCCCTGTCGTTAGAGGCTAAACCCCCATTTTCTAATCATGGAACAAAGGAACAATGATCAAACTTGGAATTAACAAATAAATTCCACCTCCATCCACACCTCAACTATTTCAAATGCCTCTCTGGTGCTGCCTCAGTGAAGCCAATTTCCCCTTCGGACCCACAAGCATCTTCTCGCTGCCCCAAACCAGGAGGCAACTGTGCACCTTCCTCTTTGCTCAGACTTCCCCTCCTTCAGGCCAGTGCTGTCAGTCCATTCCTGTGTCACATATGGGTCTTAGCCAGGGAACAAAGAACAGAAACCCTCTCCAACTAGCTCAACCAAAAACAGGGACTGTGTTGGAAGGAACTGAGGTGATCTCTCAGGAAGCTGAGCTCATGGGGAGACAGGACATACCTGAGGGAGCAAGGGTTCCTTCTCTTCAACAATTTAGGAGACACATTGGTAGGAGGGTCACTGAGCTTGTATTGGAAGCTTAGAGGAAGACGTGTGACGCAGGGGTTGCCATGTCTAACAACTGACCTGCTGGTGGTCAAGAAGTCTGCCCTCCCAGCCTCGCTCTGCTGCCTTCCTCCGCGTGGCTGGTGCCGGCTCAGCCCGTTTGCAGTGTGGGAGAGGACCCCTGTCTACAGAACCTGGCGCTGGGGCCCCTTAGAGGCCTTCCAGCACACCCCTACTCAGTCCTTGAAATCACCCTGCCACATCCTCTGTCGGTGGTTCTTTGGCCTTGTTTATCTGATAGCTCCAGTGACAGGGAACTTAACTACCTCTTTTCTTTTTCAGACAGCTCTCACCATCGTCCCCACTCATCTCTCGTCCTGATCTTCTTACTCAGATTTATGAAAATGACTCTTCATTTTCCCATAGATCTTCTCTTTGAGAAGCTAAGCATTTCTGGGACCCTCAATAATCCCTCAAAGGGCGTTCTCGGCGCCCCAGGACATCCCAGTGTCTGTTCTGGGATATCTTCCGGTGTACTGAAGTCCCTTCTAACTCGCAGCAACCAAAATTGAACCCTGTGTTCTGGATGTCGTCTGCTCTGCAAATGAAGGATGGATTATTTTTCATCCATACTCGTATTATTTTTCAATGTCATTATTTTCTGGTTATACTTTAAATTCAGTTTTCTGGTAGCCAGAATGTACCGTTGCCTCCCACAGAGCCACTTATCAATCAATGTGAGACTTTACATTTATTTATATCCATGACACTCCACCTTGTTGAAATTAGGCTGCTGTTCCACCTTGCTGAAATGGTTGGGTCCTAATTCTACCATCAAACTCACTATCGTTCATCTTTATATAGACCTCAAATTTGACAAGACATACAGGGTGCATCTGAGTCACTAATATGAACATTGAACATGAGTGTTCCAGATCAAAGCTCTTCCAGAATGTATTTAGAAACCTTCCAGTTTGTCACCCATTCTTCAATCAATAATGCTTTAGATTCCATCTTTCAAACAGTCACAGATTAATCTCTCTCATAATTCAATCAGCATTTTTTCATCTTGTCCATTGAATGCCTCTTACAATCCAGACACACCATACCTGCTGCGCATCCCCAGTCTGACTGGCCAACAGTCCTGCCAAAAGCAGAAGATACAGATCACTGGGCACGATTTACAGTGAGCCACTGCTGGTTCCTGGCGATTACCTACTTACTGGACTAAGAATTCACAAAATATTCATTTAATAATTACTTAGAGAGTGTCTTGACACCATCTTCTTCCTTTTTTGACAATTAGGGCAGTGTTTTCTTATCTTCAACCTTCTAGTATTTTCCTATTTTCCACCATGCCTCAGAGACGACTGACAAGCATTCTAGTCCATTTACCTTCAATTTGCCTGAACCAGGATATGAACTTATTCAAAACAGTGAGGTGCTTTTCCCTCCATTCCTTCCCCTATCTTGTGCTTCCATTTCCTGGTCCCCGTGTTTTCCATTGTGCAGATCATTAACCTTGACAGAATGGCAAAGTTAAAAACACTCGTATTTTCTCTTTGTCACCTGTAAACATTACAGCATCTCCCCCAGCAAGAGACTCATGCCTTTTTTAGTTGTTCCTGCTCTGAACTAAAGAAAAAGTCATTATCCTGGTTCTTCAAGCCTAAGTTCATCCTGTGCATCAGTCAGCCTGCCTCTGTCTTAACAAATTTATTCACGCATTCACCCAGTGGACAAACTTTTATTAGGAAATCTATATCTTGTCTCCAAGTAAGATAAAGTAATTACATAGTAATTACATCTTCGTGATGCTTTCTCCTTTGGCCAGATTTTGGCATTTGCATTATGTGCTTCTACACACCTTCTCAGCAATCAGAGAATCACATGTTACTTCTTTGGATGTAATTAGGGGGAAAAAAGATTGCTGGAGAAAAAAAGAATGATAGTCCATACGGCAGGGCAAGAGTCAAGGTATTTACTACACATTCTGCGGGGAGAGAGAGAGTGACAAGGAAATGAACTCTCACGTTATAACCGCATCCCCCCCCCCCCCATTTGTGAGAAGAAGAGAGTTAAGGCTTGCATTTAAGTGGGTTTCTTCTGGGACAAGGTGGGAACTGATGCCAAGAATCACCCTCTTCAAGTCATAAAATCATACAAGGGAAACAGAATACCTCTAGGGATGCATATACAGTAAATGCACATACAAACGTCTCACTGAAACTGCAATGGAGGCAGATTCTGAAACAGTTCTAAGGAACTGTACTTAATATGCGCAAAAATACTACTGGTGCTTTAGTAATGGTGTAGTGCTTGGTATTTTATTTCAGTTAGTTAAACATAAAAATTAAAATAAGGGTGTTTGGTAGATCTGTGACCTCAGTGTCTCCAATTCTACGTTTCAATTAAGGCCTTACGTTATTTAAATGCAAAATTCTCCCATCCCATCCCAGGGGTTTCAGGCACCTAGTGCTTGAGCTTAAGCGGTCGCTGATGTGTTGAAGCCACGTGGGCATGATGGGAGGAACCGATGAGAGCCCAGTGAGTGAAGAAGCTTCTCGGGGCAGCAGCATTTGACATCAACCTTTCAGGGTGAGTAGGAGAGAAAGGACCACCTGCGCAGAGGCCCCAGCCGGTGCTGAGGCAGGCAGGGTAACCCACCCGCACAGGGAAACACCCAGGGCTGACCAAGGGAAGGAGCAGCAGGAGGGAAGGCCAGGCAGCAGTACCAGGCCCATCCCTGAAAGGCCTCAAACATCCCAGCAGGGAGCCTAGAATTTCTCCTGCAAGGAGGGGAGAACTAACGTGATTTGCGAGCCTTCGGGGTGGTATGTTGCAAGCCTACTTGTGATTTCAAAGGACAAGGCAGGAGACCGTTTGCATCATGAGCTCCCTGGCGACCGGGGGAGGTGTCATCTTCTGCTTTGCTTCTGTTACTTTTTTTGTGTATTATCTTTAAGACAACATTGACAGTCTGTTGGGCTAGGCCATAAAACGGGAATTTATTCTGTTTTGTCTCTGAAAAGCCACCAATCACTCTTTCTGGCTGCAGGTCCTCTATCTGTTAAATCAGGCCACAGTACCTCCCCTGCTGCCTCATAGCCAGGAAGAGCTACCATATTTTTGACATCTCACTGTGTGCAGGCAGTGTGCACATGCAGTATCTCATTTAACCCTCATAACAACCTTACTGGAGTGAACTATTAATGTCCCCACTATATGAATGAAGGGATTGAGGTTTGGGGAGGGCATGTGACTTCCCTTAGGTCTTACAGGTATAAGTGGCATAGCCAGGAGATTCCTTAGATGAATTTCCCAGTGATTTGAAGGGTGATCACTGTGAGGCTCCCCCCCCCCCCGCCCCCGGATTCTAGGCATTACTGTACTGCGGATGGAGGAAGCATTAGGAAGCTTTCGTCCTCCCAACAAAACTTTTGAGACAGAAGGGAAGGGGGCAGGGCACAACCATTGAAACAATGACACAGCAACTGAGGACAGGACATAAACCAGTTAGAACCAACTCACCCAAGATGGCAGAAGACTAGACTTCCTGTAGACCTTGGGCCTCATTACAGGCTCACTGTAACATATTAGCATGCACAATGACACACCCACAGGTGCACGACAGTTTCCAAGGTGATCGTAAAAGGCCCAAAAGTGGGCAATGGCCCAATTCCTGGAAATGCCCACCCCTTTCCCCAAATAGTTGGAATAATCCTCCCACTTGTCAGCATATGAAATTGCCCAGCCCGTAAAAACTAACCACTCTCACACCTCGGGGCCACCTCTCTTGCCTTCTGAGTGGGTCTGCACTCTGCCTATGGGGTATGTATCTCCCTGAATAAACTTGTCTTCACATTGCTCTGGCTCGCTCTTGAATTCTTTCCTGCAAGAGACAAGAACCGACCCTAGGGCAACAGTTTCACCGTCGGCACCGCGTGCCTCCCTTCTCTCTCCTGTCAACCCGCTGCCGTCATTTTGTGCTTAGAATATGGGGTTAGTGATTTTAATGCAGCCCTTCCCAGGCCTCCCCAGAATTCAACAGTCTGGGAAGCATAGTTCAGCTCCCACCTTCAGCAACACGGCGACGCCACTTGCCTTTTTTCCACTTACTCATCACACCAGTGATTCAGAGCCGCGCTGTTCTGTCGGCAATTCATGCCTGTGCTGTTGTGTGCAGGTGTTGGCTGTGACTTCCTGTTAGGGCACTGATGTTATTTTTACCTGAGCTGGGATTAAATGACTTAGCTTATAGCAAAAGTGGAACCAAAAGTCCTTGGGAACCCCGGGGAAGAATCGGTCAGATGGTTTTGAATGTGTGATGTTTTTTTCCTTTGATAGAAAAGAAGATAACATACTAATGTAATTAAGAGGCTGCTGTGGTGTGATGCGAAGAGTAGAAGAAGTGAAGTCAGAAGACCAACTCTCCTCCCCTCTTTCTGCTGGATTTGGAGTTGTTTTTGTTCATTAAGAGATAAGTCACACACCATAATAAAATTCACCCTTTAAAAGGGTATAATTCAATAGTTTTCAGTATATCCACAAAGTCATGCTACCATCACCCCTCTCTGATTCCAGAACATTTTCTCATCCCCCAAAGTAACTGCACACCCAAGTGCAGTCACTCCCTATGTCCTTTACTTGTGCTGATGCCACCTCAGCTTGCTCGCTCCCCTCCCATCCTCCGACCCCGAATCCTCCAGTCATCACCAGTCTGGTCACCAGAGATGAAGTCCCTCTGGCGGAGCACAGGGACAGGGCCATTGTTGTTTGATAAGCATAAAGATGGCTCTGCTGTCCGGCACAACGTCATCCCTGATGGCAGAGAACCCCCGCCACCAGGCTACAACTGATATCCGGGCAAACAGATAAATAAGCCCTGAGAGAGAGCGGGGCCCTGACTGCCGGCATGGTTCTCTGCCACCCAACCACACTCAAGAAACGGACTCTCCAGCATCCGTAAGGCAGCCTCAGGGATTAGGAAGACAGCGGTGCATCCCACCTAGGGCAGAAACATCACCCTTGGAACTCGCCCACATTTTCTGCCTCCTGCATTGCTCCTGCGGGAGGGAACGCTTATTCCCTAGCCCAGGTTTTCATGGACAGGAGGGAATTGATGCTCTAAGCCAGAGGAGGCACAGTGTGCAAGAGAAACAGCTTGCTGGCCCCTCCCCCACTCCTCCCCAAGCAGGGAGAGACTCAGCACCAGCTTTAAAAAAATGTATATAGAATATATGATACAATATGATTCTATATGATATGGTATAATATACAGTGTATTATATGATACATACAATGTATACTTACACCTTTGTTTTTGTCTGTCCATCCACCAGAACATAGTGTCCAAGAGAGCAGAGAGTTGGCCCCACCTCCAATGCCTAGAATTGTGCTTGAAACAGAGTAGATGCTGTATGAATATGTGTTGAGTAAACAGAGGAGAGAAGTTAGGAAAATAGAAAAGTGGCCGGAGGCCAAAGGCCAAAGGCCAAAGGCCAAAACTGAACCCAGAAGAGTTTGTCACTAGTGTGAGAAGCCCTAAATATTGAGATTCACACTTCTCTAAAAGTTATATTTTTATCATGTTTTAAGACGTTCTACTTCAGGACACTTAGCACAACAGGACCATTGTTTGGTGAGCCCAGCCCTGCCAGCCAGAGTTGGCTGCTTCAGCCTCCCAGCTGCTCTTCCGTCCTCAGGACTCAGCTTCCAGGCCTGCCCATCCATGCTCAGCTGGACAAAAGAACCCCTCAGTGACCCCTCCTCCCTGGCGGCTGAGTCAGGGCACAGGCTCAGAACAGGCAGCTTGGTGTGTCTTTCCAGGCATGACTGGTTCTCTCCAGCAGGGATGGGGTGGCCAGTCATTCCCCCAGGGCAGCCCTGCATATGGGGCACTGAAGCCCCACCAGAAGCACAGTGATGCTGAGAACATCACAGCTCCTGCAACACCGTACCGTGCGTAGTTATAAACTGCATTCTTGTAGAACCCCACGATGTGTCCTCTGGTAGCAACAGTAAAAACCCTGCTGCCTCCAGAGTTCTGCTTTGCTGAGAGGGGTCTACAAACAGCTCTGGTTTGGATCCAGAGCCGAGTTGCCCAGACCAGAGAGGAGAGGCTTTTGGTGGTGAGAGCCCTGCCTCCTTGCTCTTCCCCCAGACAGGCAGGCGCTCCTCCAAACAAGCTTTGAAGGGGCTCTAAACTGCTATCCTGCTCACAGTGCCCATGCACTTGACCCACTCCTGCCCCCTCCCTTGTACTGTACCCCACGTTGCACCATTCCTCCTAATCCATCTTAACTTCCAGTCTTGCCCCCGACCCCATGGTGGTCTCAAACACTCAGAGCAACCACTGGGTAAAAATGACATTTGTTTTGGCCAAATGTCCTCTGAAAGAGTCCAATCTACATCTGACACTCTCTGAGGGCCTCCCAGGCTCAGCCTCAAGTTTCACTTCAATGCTTCCTAGTGGAGTGATTGCACAATTCACACTGAGTCTTTTACCTGAAGGAACCTTTGTCTCTTGGTATCTGCAGGAACCTAAATCTAAATGTAAAAGGAGAAAGTAAAGGCCATGTGCAAGCTGGCTCAGCATCCCTCAATGGTGTTCATTCAGCCCAGTATTAAGGTCAATGATACTTTGTCATGGTCTACATTGGGGCAGAGCCTTTCATTAGACAGGAAGCTCCAGGCAAGCTTGATTTTCTTGACCTCTCTAATTGAATACATTTCTCCTTATCCCTGGCAAAGAGAGTGGAAAAACACTTTTAGAACTCTGTCCACCAATTTTAGCCTTAACAGGTTGGGTGACCTACTTGGCCCTAGGTTTCATTGTCCACCCATTGCCCAAGGGCATCTGGCTGGTTGGTCTGCAGCCACCATGAGTTTGTTTCCAGACCAGGATCTTCAGGCTAGAGGCTCTTTATCTTTCTCCCTTACCTAAACAGCAGAACAATAACCAGAGTGTGTTTAACAACGAAGGAATGAGGGTAAGCAAATTTGATTTTAAGACCATGACGTCAAACAGGATAAAGCATCAGTTTGGTGTTGCAGGTGGTTTCACACAGGTTTGAGCCTGTATGGTTCACGCAGTGTCAGACTGTGACCTCCCTGACATCAGCCCTACAGACATGCAAGGAGAGCCTGGTAGACTAGGAAGTATATTTGCACCTCGGGCAAATATGCAAAATACTCTGCTCCCAAAGATGTGATTGTGGCAAACATTGCTTTGTGACATGAGTCTTACAGTAAGCAGCCACATACATGTGGTCGCCCCCTAACAAAACCACATGGACTATATAAGGAGCAATTTTTAACAAAGTAAACTCAAGTCCACAAATATTTCATCATCTGAAAATGCAACTTCTGGTTGGCCAGTAGTGGTTACTAACATTGTCCAGAATCTCTTGCTTATGAGGTTACTTTTCCCCTGAAGATTCAGGCCAAGCAGTCTTCTTGATTCCCATTCCCTTGGGCAGAATCGACCACTTTGTTTCCCAAGGTACCCTGCACGTGCCTTTACTGATGTGCTCGCTGCTGATGCGTCCAGTTTTGTCACGTCTGTCTTGCAGGAAAGAGGAATCTCTTTCTCTCTGCCCAGGGTAGAGGGTAGAGAGGAATCTCACTATTTCTCCATGGAATCTCGTTTCTACCAAATATACGTTTGTTGAATTAGTAAACAAAGTTTTGTGGAATGATGCATAACGTATGTTTTCTGCAGTCAGCTTAATTTTTTCTGTTATTGAAACCATGACCAATAACGAAGACTGAAAAGAATCAAAGTGTAGGCGACAGTAACTTCCTGTTTCGCATTTTCTTTAGCCCACACATTTTCTTCCATCTTTTCCCTTTAAAGAGCATTTGTTTTAAGACCCTGTTCAGATTTTGTGTAATATAAGGCTGTAAATTATACAGTGATGGGTATAGTTGACAATACAGCCAGAGACTCTATTTTTGTCCAGTCTCTGACACCAACCAACTAGGAAAGTCACTTCCTCACCTGCTGAATATAAACAGGGGTGGCGAATGGCTTCCATTTCAAGGACCAGCATGCATCAATTGGTAGTAATCACACAAAATATCATGTTGGGGGACTCTCAACTCCTAATTGAGTTCTGTGGGAAAGAATTCTGGGCCTGATTAGTGGTATCTGCTGGTGGATATTTGCCATCCTTGTATAAATGTTCTGAAGCACCTCTTCTAATCTCTAAACTTCTGATTTATTTTTAGTAGTTCACAGACTACACAGCATCTTAAATTGTTTTTTTTAATGAAGTATAGTTGATTTACAATGTTGTGTTAGTTCACAGCAATGTGATACCAAGCATCTTTTAACATTAATAATAAATATATTTAATATATTAAAACATATTAAAAATAAAATATATATAATAAATATAAATAATAAATAAAAAACATATTATATACGGTCAGGATGCATTCAATGTTTACTAGATCCTGGTAGCGTCCAAAGTACTTTGCCTAGATTATGTCATTTTATCCCCACAACAATGCTATGGGGCCCGTGCTATTATTATTCACGTTATGCAGGATGAGGAAACTGAGACTCAGAGGTTGAGTGGCTGGCAAGATCACAGAGCTGTAACAGTGAAACCAGGATTCACACTCTGAGGGTCTTTCTCTAGAAACCATGTTCTTAATCACTCTGTCGAGGTGGCCACTCCATTTGAGCTTATTTCTCAACGATAGACTAAAATAAAGACTGAAACTGGCAAAAAAATAAGCATGTTCAGAGATTAGGAATCTGCTTGCATGCTAACTGACAGGCAATGATTTGCAACCTGAAATAACACACGGCTGTACAAATACTGACTGTTCCTGAATCACTGGTGGTACACGCAAAGCTGTCTGAAAGCTGGGAAAACTCAGACACATTATCATTTTGCACCAGTGCTAGTGAGTTAAGGAAGTTGTGATATTCTGGGTAAAATGAAACAGGAAATTGTTCCTTATCTCCCTTTTAAAGATGGAAAGAGGGATTAAGAACTTCCATGGGGGCTTTGATGCCGAAACTGCAATTGTTTCAGCAACTTCCTTGACACGCCATCTTCAGTCCCGCTCTGTTCCATGCTCCCTGATGCTCAGCAGACGACCTCCTCTCTAATACATTCACGTTGTTCCTAGCCCGTTACCCATGCATTATGACCCTGCCAGTCCATCAGGGCCAGTCTCACCTGCTAGCAGCTTCCCTAGGCTCAGATCAGAAGAGGCTTTGTGCAATTTAGCCTAATGTGTTACCAGAGACGGCTATGAAGGACCAGTTCCCCAAATTCAACTGACCAGCAGGTGGAACACAGGACCCGGTCAAATTTCCTTCTGTTGAAACCTGAGAAGCACCCTCCCCCAACTGCCAAGTTTAGAAAAAGGCATTCCCACTGGCGCCCAGCAGGTGAGAGGATGTGCATACTGCTTTCCAGAGAAAGATGCTACGTTTTGTTGTATTGTGTACATTAATTTTCTTCTGTCTTTTTTCATCATTACTCCATTCACTCCTCTCTATCCAAGACTAAACTTTGTGTCTTCTGTGCTCTGGACCTCATCCTTGAAAAGAATTTTCTTCCCTCCTGTTGGGGCTACGGTTTTAAATTAATCTCTTTCTTTAACTTTTAAATTAATCTCATTAATTAAATTAAACTAATCTCATTCATTAACTACACTAATGGATTCTCCATGTAGAAACTAAGATCTGCAGATAAGGCTAAAGTCAGGTAGGTAGTTGAAAATATGAATCTTGAAAGGAGTGCACTAGGAATGAAGCAGCCCCTGAAGTTGTGGCCATTGATGAGATTCTAGAGAGAATTTTCTCCTCTCTTAAACCCTTTTAAAAACAGATTCTTCCCCTCAGCATAAATAACCTCGAATCACCCTCATCTACAGAAACAAAACCAACAAACCAAACCAAAGAAGCTCCCTTCTTCCTAAATCTTTTCCCGGTTATCACCTGCTGCTTTCCATCCTCCCCTCCCACCCACTCCTTTTAAGGTTTTCTCTGTATCATCTTACTTCTGCGGTTTCACTACAATGTATCTTGCTTTGGTTTTCACTGGGTTAGACCTAAACAAAGAACACACGGTTACACCAAGAATTTCCATAAAAACCCAAGCGTATTGTATTGCTGCCTTCTACTCCCCTTGACCCACGGAGCTGGGAGTAGGAGTAGGGAAGCTGGAAGGTACCTGCGCAATTACACCCACCCAGCTGTGCTCCCAGCTAGACCAACGGCAGGCCCCCTAAAGGCGAGGAGCCGGGGTACGTGGAGCATTTGTGTCTGCAGTTCCGGGCACTGGCCCTGCTCCACTGAGCTGGGAGTTGCTCTTTGCTAAAGCAAGCACTTACTTTGTCAAGAGTTTATCGGGGCATAACTGTGATCGCTACCAGACATGCCCAGCAAGCTCACTCCTCTCCTCCACCCCAGTCAATCCGTCGCACTACTGTGTTCACTCTTACATCATCATGTATCATCATAAAAACCTGTTTATGTTTTTCAGCCTAAGATCCTTTTTATTCTGGTGACCCTCTAAAAGAGTCTCAATATATGACATATTAAGTCAGTAAGCCCCTGGACCAAAATGGAAGACACCAAATTTCCTCTCACTATATTGTTATAAATGCACGTGCACGCACGCACGCGCGCACACACACACACACAAAACCAGGAAGAAGTTCTCTTTATAAAAGGATAGCCAGTTGTTTTGACAAAATTTAATAAATGTTACTCATCCTTCTCCCAAAGATTTCAAATATTACCTTTATCTGAAACCTCACTGTCAACTCTGCAGGGCTCTGTTTTGTTTTGTTTTTAGGTTCTTTGATCTCTAATTCTAGTCCAGTGTCAATATCACACAGTTTTGTTATAATTTTTCATTGGATTTTGATATTCAGTAAGTCCTCCTTTGTTGTTCTTTTTTGGCAAAAATGTTTTGGAGGGGGAAACTAGCCTAAATGTTTTTCTCTTTCATGTAAATGTTAGAATCAGCTTGTTAATTAAACATTAATTTTAATGAATGTTCATGAATGTTACTGTTAATTAAACATTGTTGTTTAGTAATGGAATTAGCTGGAATTCCACGTGCTTTTGGAATTAGCAAAGGGGCATATCACACCAGTGAGGATGAGCTGGACTTGTTCATATTCCAGCACTGGGGATAACTGGACAGCCACATGGAAAAAAGATAAAATTATATCCATATCTCTCATTTATCAGGATCCTTCAGAGAGTTCATGTATCAGAGATTAATTTATTGGAGATATAATAGAAAGATAAGGGACACAGGCTGTCCCTCCAGTCTCAGTCGGGGAGACAGACACCTACGTGTGGGTTACAGCCAGGGCTAGAAAGTACGTTTCTACACAGCCCCACGGGAACCCATGAGGGAGTACCAGCCCTGCCTGAGCGCAGGGAGGAGGCTTCACAGCATGTCTGGGTCACAAATTAGAAAGTTAACAGGCTCAGGAGAGGGGCCAGGGTGTGTCCAGCAGGGGCAAACTTACGGGGATACAGAAGGGTGCCTGCAAGACTAGGGAATTTCAGAAAGTGAAGGGTATGTAGGTGAGAGGGCCATCGTGAGGGTGAGAGGGGGCCAGACCACGCTAGCTCATACAGGGCTTTGACCCTGGGCTAGTCAGCCAGACGGGTGCAGAGCCTGTCTTGGAATTCACGCTTGAGGCCTTGGGGCCACGGGAAAACTTGACCTGCTCCACTAATTAGCTACTCCAGCTCGTTCACTGCAGACCAGAGAGGGGAGAGGCCTCTACCCTGACATTCTCAGTGCTCCCCAACTCCCAGTTTTATCTTAGCAAGAGCCCAACACAGTGGCAGGGCCTCTGCAGCATCTTGGTGACCTCTCAGTGGGCAAGACGGCCTGAGTGTTTGTTCCCTCTGCAGACTTCAGCACTATAGCAATAATCAGGAGATTCTGGGGATTTTCCTCTGGGTGAAAAACACTTCAGTTTCACTTAGTGCCAGCACTTGTCAGGTCTCAAAGTCTGGAACCACCACAGACAAGTTCCATTCAGATAACTGCCATGAGCCCCCTTCTCCCCCTTAAACTAACAAAAACACCCTTATCTCCCAACCAAAAAAAGAAAAGAAAAATCCCCATCATTGTCCAAACACACGAACTTCCTATTTTTCCAGGCCTGCCACCCCTGCTCCTTCATCTCGGTTTCCCAGCAGCAGCCAACACCCCCTGCAACTTGAGCACCAAAGGAGACAGGTTCTACCCAGGTATGTGCAGGACACAGCTGTGGGAGGAGACAGCGGCGGGCAGAGAAGGCTCTTCCAAGAGCCCGAGGCACTTACAAGGCTGGCCTGGGAAGCAAGCCTGTGGCCTAAAGAAATGTTTCCAATCTTGGCTAGAGTCATTGCAAGTCACATGTGCTCAATGCTGCAGAGTTTATGGAGCTATTGTCATGTACATGACCCCTCTTCATCCTCACAACAATCCCAAGGGGCCAGATCTGATTTTTGTTTCAAAGATGAGGAAACAGAAACTCAGAGAACGTAAATGGCTTTTCCCAGACCACTTGGCAGAGTCGAGACCAGAATCTATGACTTCTGAGTAAATCCTGGCAGCATGGCCCTACCCTTGGCATCACAGAAAGGATAGAAGGCTTTGAGAAGCCCCAGGAAAGCGATGCGTGAGTGAGTGGCCCACCACACACATACTCACAGTGATCATGGTACCTATCCCGCTGTAAGAAACTCATATTGAAATGATCCAAAAGACTCAGCACAGTGCCTGACACCATACAGTGCTTTACTCGGAAGGAGACCACCGTAAGGTCACCATCAATTTTTTTTTAATTGAAATATAGTCAGTTTACAATGTTGTGTCAATTTCTAGTGTATGGCAGAATGTTTCAGGCATACATGTACATACATATATATTCCTTTTCAGACTCTTTTTCATTATAGGTTACTGCAAGATATTGAATGTAGTTCCCTGTGCTATACAATAGAAACTTGTTTATCTATTTGCAGTAAGTATCTGCAAATCTTGAACTCCCGTTTTATCCCTTCACACCCCCTTGCCTCTTGAAAATACCATATGATATCACTAATACGTGGAATCTGAAAAAAAAAGACACAAATGAACTTATTTATAAAACAGAAACAGACCATCAGTTTTTATGAATGAACTTGACTGCAGTTTATCACACTGAACGGTAATTACCTGTTTATAAGACTACTCCCCTCACCAGGCGGGGAGCTACTCAGGTCCCCGCAGTACCCAGCACACCACTGATCCTTAAAACACAGTTTTTAAAAAAAAGGTAATGAGAATGAGAGGCATGAAGACAGATAAACTGCCACTTCAGTCACCTTCCTTGGGCTATTATGCTAATGTTAATTCTGCTCAGTCAGTCGTGCGCTCAGGGCCACTCAGGTCAGGCCCAGCAGGATGGGGGTGCATGGAGCAGGGGGGCCAAACACAGTGAGAGGCACCAGGTGCACTGGGGGGCTGCATGCTAGGTGGGGGTGCAAAGCCGGTACTGAGACACAAAGGTCAACAGGAGATGTCTCGGAGGGAGCAGGGATGAGGCCCCAACCGGAAAACGGCAGAGCTGATGGGCGATGTTAGAGGACAGTGTTGTGACAGCTCCTGGTCTAGAAAAGAACACACTAGGCGGTCTTCCTGGAGTCACTAAGGTCCAGTGGGCGCCCCTCCATCCAAGAGGGTTCTCTCTGGTCCCCCCTTACTGCACGTCATCCTGAAGGTGCCCTGTTCCCTCCAGCCCAGAGCTCGGTGAGCAAATGTGTGGTGAAGCTATGAGGTCACCTAAGGGACACAGAGGCATTGATGGCCACACCTCCCACTGCCCGGCACCAGGAGAGATGAATATCTGAACACAGTTAGACTGAGGACAGAAACTCAGACACTTTCACTCCATGATGGCCAGGAAACCAAAGTGCGGGGGGAGATGGACTGGCTTCACATTACCCGGCTTTGAATCCCTGTCTTGCTCCTGACTCGTGGGCTGAGGTGGGACAATGGAATGATGTCAGGCTCAGTTCGGGCTGAGACAAGACAATTTGTCCAAGACAACAGGTGCCCATCACTCCCATGCAGGCTGCATAGTCTACCTGTGAGAAAAGCAGATTCAGAGACAAAAGCACTTAGGAATGAAAAGAAGTTTACTTTAAAAAGAATTCAAGGAAGTCGGACTTCAGGAGGGCAGGCTGGCAAAAATTAAAAATGAGATAAAATCCATTTAGATATTTAAAGAGAAAAAAACCCCTAAGTATGAGCAAAGTTACCGACTGTACATTAGCTGTCGTGGTAGAAAAACAGTGACTTTCTCACGTGATTATCTTATCCTCAAAAGCCACAGCTGATGGTCAGATGCCGGCATTGCAACAGGCAGGGTAAAGTTTCTGTTAGAATCAGGTAAGAATCAAACGACAGCCCTACCCCTGCTGGGAGCGGAAGAGATTACAGAGGCTGGAGACCCATGTTTACTGGACGAAGTCAAGGCTTCGTTTATTTAGGGGACCAGAACCAGACATACGGATCTATTTGTTCTATCTCCCAATGCAACCTGATTTTTTTTTCCTCCCCTGGATGTGAAAAATGATGTACACATTACTTAAAATGGTAGCAGGGCAAAGGGTCAATTTTGCTTTCCAAGGAGGTGGCTGAAACCCTGTTACCACTTACAAACCCCAAAAGTTAATGTCAGAGAGCAGGAGGGAACTTGGAGGTTGGAGCCCCTCTTTAGAGACCTTTCCAGCCTGCAGTGAGTCCCAGCCCTCAAGGGGGTGGTGATGGTGGCAGTGCTTGGGCATGAAAGGCTTGCTCAGAGCGCTTCATTTCTCAGGGAGACAGACAGCTAAAGAGAAGAGGAGGAGGAAACAGCCTGGGGCAGCAGAGAGGGCTGCTATAATGGGATCAGTTCACTCCTGGAGGGCCAAGGATGTGCTGGGTCTGCCCAGGATCAGATGCGGGTCCTGGCAGAGAGATCTTGCCTGGAGACCTTAAGGATTCCACCCCAGGGGGTCACCTTATAAGAATGACGGCCAAAGTTGCCCTAAGTGACAGAGGGGCAGAGGGAGGAGTTCCTAAGTGACCAGCCAGAAGAGGCATGTCCACCACCACCAAGGGAAGGTCAGGGAAAGGCTCTGCAGCCTGGAAGCACAGCTATAAGAAATCCACCGGAGGGAAAAGCATCCTTAAACACTTGTCAGGTTAGAGGAAACTAAGACCAGACAAGTACCAGTCAAATAAGACCCTTCCTGCCCTACGCCTTTCCTTCCTCTCCTCATTGCTTCTCTGTGGTCATCGGAACTTAGGGCAAGTCTCGTGCAGGAAGGAGAAGCCAGGGTGTCAGGAGAGCCAGAGGGTCCACAGCAGGCTCCACCACCCCTCACCCCCAGAGGTCCTGGCTGTGGGAGGGGGAAGATTTACATTTGAAGCTTATCGTTTGCTGGAGTTTTAAAAATGAAACTACGTAGCACTGGATATTTCATTATTATCTGAGACCATTTAAAGGACTAAGGGGACTGGGGACTTTCACGCCATAGAAGTGAGGTCACCTGCATGAGATTTTATCTCAGGCCAGGGAAAAACCAGCCCGATGGCAGGAGGGCAGCGAGGGAAGATTAAGTTGCTGTAGGGTTGGTCTTACAAGTCCTGCCCTTCCAGTGACCGGTTAGGCGGAGTACTGGCCTCCTATGACTGCTGCAACAAATGACTGCAAGCTTCGTGGCTTTAAATAACACAAAGGTATCAGCTTACCATTCTGGATGTTAGAAATCCAAAGTGGGTTTTACAGGCTAAATAAAATCAAGGCCATGTTCCTTCTGGAAGTTCTGGGGGGAGAATCTGTCTGCTCACCCTTTTCAGCTTCTAGAGGCCACTCACATTTCTTGGCTCATGGTCTTACATCACATCACCAGTTCTGGTCCTCCCCCTGCTTCCATCGTTACGTCCCTTCCCCTCCTGCCTCCCTCTTCAAAGGAACCTTGTGACTACATTGACCTTCTTCCCCCAAACAATCCAGAAGCATCTTCCCATCTCGATACCCCTCAATGTAACGTACCTGCAAAGTCCCTTCTGCCATATAAGGTAATATATTCACAGATTATGGGAATGTGTGTGGGCATCTCTGGGGAGCCTATATCCAGCCTACCCCAAGCAGACAAGTCAGCTTCCAAGGAGTCACTTTATTCACTGAACCTTGCTTTTTCCTCTGTGAAATGCAGATAATAATACCCACCTTGCAAGATCACAGCACTTCAAGGAGGGCTGACGTGAAACACTGCATCACATCTTAGGAGGTGCTTTGGGAGAACTCATACTTTTCACTCACTCACTTGATAAATGTGTTAATTACCTCCCATGAGCCAGGCAGTATTCAGAATGCTGAAATATTGCTAAAAAGAAGGGAAGGGAGGAGAAATTAAGGGCTTTGGCTGCTTTAAAGAGGTGGGTGCTAGATCTGGGAAAATGGTTCAGAAAAGTGAAGCAATTACCCAGTGGATCCTATCAAGTACTGATGATAATTTATCCAAATGGAGCGGGGAGACTCATTAAAACACTTGGCTCCTATCTGCTTTTCAAGAAATATTGATTTATTGATTTAGGATACAGAAATTAAAATGCAAAATATTATCATGCCCTCGACATCTGTAGAGATTAATTCCGAGGCTCAAAGGGACCCAGGCGGAGTGATGACTGTAGTCTGGAAGCAATTTGGCACACAGAAGTACAGCACTAAGGTTAAGTTCTGGGCTCAGGTCTCAGGGGTTTGTATCAGACCTTCCTCAGGTTCTCTAAATGGTGTTACGCTAATTAAACAAGGACGCCATCAGACTGAGGTGATTTTAATGCTGTGGCAGCCTATGTTAGCAAACCAAACTCTGAGCCCGTGAACGTCTCAAGGTTACAAAATCGAAATCTAAGGACAAACAGTCACAAACAACCGCCTAAGCGTTCAGTTAGACTCAATCAGTAACTTCCCTACTTTGCCTCCGCCTTTCCTCTGTCAGGTTCTCTCCCGGAGCTCCGGTCAGTGGTGCGTTCCTAACCACGCCCAGTTTGGCACTGCCCAATTAGAACTGAGTTTTGCTCAAAGAAACTCCTAAACATTTTCATATGCTCAATTTCCTTTTTCATAATAGGTACTTACTACATGTTGAATTAGAAAGTTGAGGCTGTGCTTTCATTGATCTGGCTCCAAGACCAGAACATGGAAACAGTATTTCATCAGATTAAGGAGCAGTGGGGGAGGGTGTAGCTCAGTGGTAGAATGTGTGCTTAGCACGCAAGAGGTCCTGGGTTCAATTCCCAGTACTTCCACTAATAAATAAACAAACAAACAAACCTGTTACCTCTGCCCCCCCCCAAAAAAAACCCCAAAAATTTTTTAAAAAGAAGCAATATGAGAAAGACAAGAATTCCTAGAGGAAAGAGAAAACTGCTAACGAATTGCTTAAAAAGGCACAAAGCTTTGCTCCTGATAGAATTATAACCCTTCCTAACTGCAGGAGTCTTAAAAATCAACACTTGCTATCACCAAAGAGGATGTCTTACTTCTAAGGGGCAAGCAGCGTTCCATATACATTTTCCCCCCATGGGCTTTGCTTTTTTTTCACTTGGCCATATATGTTGAATCTTTCTGTTTAAAATAAAGAGCTATGGAATACTTTTTTTTTTTAATTATGAAGAAATTTGAATATGTTTGTGGGACAAGGGGATGAAACCAGCTAAGATAACAACAACAAAAAACACCCAATATGTCCATTAAAACTGTAATGATGAAGTCTGTAACAATGTGGAAATGTGTAACACTGCAGGAAGTGTGCAGCTGTAATTTTTGAAAAGCAAGCACATAGAGATGGAAGGGAATCTGAAAAGATTCTAACTGTTGTGATAAGGTGGTAGAATTGTGGCTGACATCACCTCTTGGTTTTCTAACTTTCTGAAATGTCAGCAGAATCTTCAAATCAAAATAATTCCAGTAAATTACTTTTGATAAAACAATACAGACAAAGGCATATTATTTGCAACTGGGGACCTTGAAACTTCTGATCCCATTTCATAAGATTTTCTACTTGGCATCATTCCCTAATGCACACTCACTCTCTTAATTCTTAAAATTTTTACTAGGATTTCTCGTGCTTTAATCAGATCTCCCCCATGGTGTCACATTAAACATTTTTCTCGTTCAGGTTAACCCAGCTCTTTAAGAACTATTTTTATTTTCATTAGCAGACAACTTCTTTCACTCTGTTTAGCATTTTGACAATTTATGATTAAGCTCTCAAACCCCCATTCCATCACAAATCTTTACTTTGATACAGGTCCCTGTAACACTGGCTGTACAGTTGTGTCCTCTGAATTCTTTGAAACCTTTGTAGTTTAAAACATGCCATACAGATACTATTGACAAAATACTATGAAGAGGTGGAACTGTAATAGGATTATCAATATAGTTTGCAAAAAATCAATAGCAACCAACAGCAACAGAGTCCTTGTTTCTCTGGGCGAGCAGAAATACAGTTGGATAAGAAATATGGTTCAAGTAACCTGTTATCAAGACCTGGAAAAAGCCTTTTTTTTTTTTTTTTTTTTCTGTTAAAACACATGGCCATTAATATCCAGTGGAAATGTAAATATCTTATCAGGAGACTGAGCTCTGCTCACCGCCTATCAGAGACATTTCCTTGATGTCTTTCTTTACCTTTTAAAATTTAGCCTCAGAGGCCCCGATTATTATCTGACACAAAAAAGAAAAAACAAACATGTGAAAAAAATGTAAAACGTTAGTATTTTGTACATGATGCCAAATCTAGACCTCCCTTACGATGACAGACAATCATGGGGAATCAGGGAGAACTCCTGGGCCTGGTCCTTTCCAGTGTGGTTGGGGCGACAGGCGCAGGCATGCAGGACTCGTCATACTGTCACACTGTCATTCAAGGCAGCAGAGGCTGGTACAGACTCTTGGATCCAGCTTGTTTCCCGGCCGGAGCCACAGGATCTCCACCAGCAGGGCCACCCCTGCTCCCAGCTCCCAGGCCCTACCTTGATCCAACGCAAAAAGATTTAATCAGAGCAGCCACACATGGTGGAGTTCAGCATCAAGTCTTCTCAGTAAGCAGTGTGGCCCCATGTCTGATGACTGGATTACTGCTGATGGCAACCAGTCCCCTTTTTGGAACACCCCGATTCTTACTCAGCTCTCGTTTCTTGTATATTTCCCATTCCACTCTAAGGCCTGGAATTTTCCTCCATTCCTCGCCTCTTCTTCATGCTGTCCACTTGTCCTCATGACCTCCTGATTGTCCCCCAAACCCAGATTCTCAGTCACCATGTTCCATTTACAACAGAACAACGATCTCATGCTGCTCTTGTGGAAAAGTAAAAGCAATGAGATGGTAAGATAAAGCAGCCACTGAGACCCAAGGTGTCATGTCACCCCTGTGAGCATCATAGCCCTTGCAAGCAGCTGCAGGTTACTGTCCTCAAAGTCATCATTTCCCATCGAAAGTAAAGCCAACCACCAAAAGTCTACAAATGATAAATGCTGGGGAGGAGGTGGAGAAAAGGGAACCCTCCTACACTGCTGGTGGGAATGTAAATTGGTGCAGCCACTGTGGAAAACAGTACAGAGATTCCTTTAAAAACTAAAAATAGAACTGCCATTACGATCCAGCAATTCCACTCCTGGGTATATATCCGGAAAATATGAAAACTTTAAATCAAAAAGATACATGTGCCTTTAACGTTTATAGCAGTGCTATTTATAATAGACAAGACATGGAAACAACCCCAGTGCCAATCAACAGCTGATTGGCTTAAGAAGTTACACACACACACACATACACACACCACACACACACACACACACACACACACAAAATGGAGTATTACTCAGCCATAAAAATAATGAAGCGTTGTCACTTGCAGCAACATGGAGGGATCTAGAGATCATCATACTAAGTAAGTCAGACAGAGAAAGACAAACATGATATCACTTACATGCAAAATCTAAAAAATAATACAAATCAGCCTATATACTAAACAGAAACAGACTCACAGACATAGAAAACAAACTTATGGTTACCAAAGGGGAAAGTCAGGAGAGAGGGATAAGTGAGAAGTATGGAATTATCAGATACAAACTACTGTACATAAAACCGACAAATAATAAGGACTTACTATAGAGCACAGGGAACTATGTTCAGTATCTTATAATAAACTATAATGGAAAATAATCTGAAAATATATGTGTACCTATATATACATAATGGAATCACGTCTCTGTACACCTGAAACTAACACAATATTGTAAATCAACTGTACTTCAATTAAAAAAAGAGAGAGAGTAAAGCTGGACACTGGCTTGTGTAACCCAACCCTAGGTTTTCACCTCAACCACCTGTTTCTCTAGAAACTGCCAACTCAGAGCAAAGTTCAAATAGGTTATAATTCCCACAAGCAGCTGCATTTCCAATAAATAATTAGTTATCAAATTAACTGTGACCTTGACATCTGCCAGGCCAAACCAATTCACAAGGTTTTTAGAGAGCGCATGTTTCAAGATTTTGTTTTGTTACCCATATTATTTTCAAAATTACATGATATTAAACACTCAGCTTTAGATATCATAAAAGCTTTTTGGTCTGGTGGGATTCCTACAACTGTGTGTACATGAGTGTTGGGTTTAAGGTACCCTCAGTAATTCCATATTTAAACGTGGTGAATTCAGAGTTTAAACTCAGTCAGTTCAAGATTTTCTACCTTTATTTACCTTTCATCCCTCTTCCCAACAGGGAAGTAACTACACCAAGAGCCGTTGTCAGGCCTGGCTGGCTCTCTGAGCAGTGGCTTAGTGGTCATCAGCTGGTCCTCAGGTTGATGAGCTGGCCTTTCCATAGATGGTCAGTCCTCACCATGGGCCTCTGGTCACTGGGTCCAATCAGCCTGCTTCTTCCTGGTTCCAAAACGAGGCCTTTCTGGGTGGACCAGCTGGCCTGCAGTCACTTCTGAGCTCCTGTTTGGGAGCCATGGGGAATTCCATATGCTCTCTTGTGCCTTATCACACACAGTGAGCTTTCCCCAAGTCCACCGGCGGGCACTCCTCCCTCAGCCACTGCTGTCCTACCACACAGGCCCCAAGATGAGGCAAGAATCTATTTACATATAAAGTGATTACCTTTAAAGGGGGGAGGACATAGCTCAGTGGTAGAGGGCATGATCAGCATGCTCGAGGTCCTGGGTTCAATCTCCACTAAGTCCATTAAAAAAATAGTAATAAATAAATAAACCAAATTACCTCCCCTACAAGGAAGAAAAAAAAAAAAAAAAGAAAGAAAGAATGTTCTGCTTGCACACGTGGCTTATCTATAAAATCTTTCACTGAGCCATGTTTAAAAAAATTGAAAAGTGATCACCAGTGTAGGCAGAGATCCTAGAAGAAACGCTCTCCTGATACCTAGACATGCCTCCTTGCTTCCCTCAGCAGTTTCCTGGAAATAATCTGACATGCATTTATCAGGCCAGATTTACTGAGTGCCTAGTACTAGTCTAGGTACTGGGGATACAGTAGTCATCAAGACAAGGCATAAAGACTCACTTCCTGATTGCATGGAAGTGAGATTCTAACGTGTCAAGACGGACAACCCACAGGCTCTCACTTCACAATGAACACAGAGCTTATTTTAATTCTTACATCCAAACAAGCCATGAAACATTAAACTTACCCCCAAACAGGACGTGCCTAAAAGCTCTGTGAATTCTGAGCAATTCTCACAAGTTGCAAATCCCCAGGATCGTGCTGTGGCTCATTTGCCAAGGTATTAAAAAGTACAGAAATGACCTCTTTTAAGACAACACTGATCGTTATCCATTACTGAGTCCTTGCTACGGGCCCGGCACTAGGCCCAGGTCTTGGCGTGTATTCTCTCTAATCCTTAGTGCAGTCTTAAATTAGGTGGGTATTGTTGTTACTAATGGCCCCACTTTGCAAATGAGAAAACTGAGGCTGATACAAGGAACTCAAGTAGTAAGTGGACGGGACACAGATGGTCTGACATCACTCTGCCTCCATACAAATAGTAGGGAAATGCATAAAAAGGAAAGCAAAATTATACATAGGGATTCTTGGCAGTGTTCCTTTAAACAAAACCATGCCTTTACATTCAAGAGTGCATACATGTGAGCTGGAAGAATTGGGGAGAAGGGTGGCTTGAAGAGGATGAAACAGAAATGGTAAAACATCTTAGGAAGCATAAAACAGGAAGGCGTAAAAATAGAATCCATTTTACAAATAGTCAGTTCCCATGTAAGCTTCTGGGAACAGAGCTTGAGGAGGTGGGGGAGGAGAGAGGGAAGCCGACCTGGTGCCTCCATTCTGTGGGCACAGATCCCGCACCAGGCCTTACCCTCAATCCTCATCCTCACCACGCTCTGCTCCCTTGTTCCACACACCCCGAACCTGCCCTGCCCTCTCCAGCGCCCAGTGAGCCAGCCTTCCAACCAGATGGCAGCCGCTTTCCCTGCATCCTCTGTCTTGGTTCTGGACTCAGCCTCCCAGGCACATGTAGGTAACTCCAGGCCATTCCATTAGCCCAGGCCTCCCCAGGTCCTGGGTTAACCTCTGTGAACATTGAATTCTCCACCTGTCCCCCCTTGCCCCATGGTGCCCTCAAGTACATACAAGGAAAGCAGCTAGGAATGGTGTTAACCTCCATCAGGGCCGGTCCTGGGGGCTGTGTTCCCACTCGGGAAGCCCCGGGGGGAGAAAGCAGGAGGTAAGCACAGATAGCCCTGCCCTGGAAGGGGCCTTTGAGCCGATCAGCTCCTCCGCATCATGGCCTCTGCTGCTGTTGGACTCCTTCACTTTGTCTTGCCTTGTAGACGTGCCTCACTTGCACAAGACTGCAAGCTCCCTGAAGGCAGCCCAGAGGAAGTGCTCCGTACACCTTCTCTAAGGTTCCACAAACATTCTCCCCTCTCTAGAAAAGGAGGAACCCAATGACGGCCCGTTGTCAGAGGAAAATTCAGTCCAGACTAATGCATTTTGTGATAAGCTCAGGGCATCAGGGAACCTCCCTTCCTCTCCTCCCTCACCCTCTCCTCTTTCTCTCCCTCAAACCTCTCCCTTTCTGGATTTCTGTTCCTTGGAACAAAAATGACACTGTGACCATGACCACATCACAGTGAATGGAAACACAAAGAACAGAACTGATTAAACTGTTTGGAGTTTCCTGTCACATGATCTACATGGAAACAAGTCCAAATCAGATATTCCATTCACGCCTCAAAGTTTTTTATCCTCTTCTTCTGCTCATTTTTTTACCAATTATTTTTATGTGTCCCCTTTCAAAGAATGTACCTATTTTTTATTTCGTTCTTTAAAAAGTGTCCTTAAGATATCCATCTTCAGAAAAAAATTCTGGATATAGTTGATATATAAAATTTCATTCATTTGATATATAAAATTTCATATATTCGATACCTGCACAGTTAATAGCACTAATGTCTCAGGGTAAACTGCATTAGGGGGTTCTCTCTAAGCCTTGATTTCAGCAGGATTTATTTTTCCAGGTTAGTGCCTGGAAAAAAGTTGTGAGATGGCTGAAGTTTGTTTGCAAGTGCTCTCTCATTTACCAACCCACTGTCCTCACCTCCCCAACGCACCCGTCCCTGCCTGCAGCAGGCACCCGAGCCCACACGCCTGGAGTCTTCCATAGAGAGGAGCTAGGGGTAAGAGCTTGACCTCTGGTGCCAGCCTGCCTGTGCTCAGATGCAAGCTCTACCCCTTCCTAGGCATGTGGTTTTGGGCAAGTTACCGGATTCCACTGCCGCTCAGTCTGCTCATCTGCAAAGCAGGACCAATCCTAGGTTGCCATGAGGATGAAATAGCTTCCTAAGTTTAAAGCACTTAGAACAATACCTTGTACTCAGAATGAGTTGATAAATAATACTTTAAAAAAATTGCAGTTCTCCACCCAAATAAAACCTCCAAAAGCAGTACCAGTAGTAATTGGCCATCTCAGCAGAGCCCTCATCTTCCCACCCCTGACCAACCTTTTCTCTCCTTCCTATTCTCTCCCTTCCTCCAATCATACTGTTTGGCAGTTGCACGGAGACAGAGACGCAGCTGGGGCTCCTGCACCCTGCTGTCAGCCCTCGCCTTTACACTTCCCTGTGCACGCACACCACCCGCTCCTTGGCTAAATGCCCGAGGCTCCCTCGTTCTCTTGTCTTTCTTTGCTCCCAGGCAGCTCCGGGCGTGGGCTACACGCACCAGCGACAGGTTGGCCTCCCATGCCAGGCTCACCAGGAAGCTTGCAGCCCATCCCAACAGGGAGCCTTCAACCTTGGGGTTTGATAAGGCCTCAGGACAGGCTTCCTGCTTGGCAGAGGGGAATCAGATAAGCTGTAAGCCTGATCCTCTGTAGCCGAGGTTGGATCTGCTCCGGGAGTCTGAGAGGTTGCCCGGCACTGCCCTTCATCTCCTACGTGGAGAATCTCACTTCCAGAGGCAAAAGCTTTGGGCTTTGCCGCGTGAGACAGAGTCCAAGCCTTCCTTGCTGAGATGCTGGGGAGAAACTAGCTCATCCCAGTGCACGAACTCCCTCATCATCGATTTTTCTCCCTTGGGTATGAGAAGGGGCACAGCCCAGGAAACCCCAAAGGGACAAATGTCCTCTTTTTTAGTGGAGGTACCAGGGATTGAACCTAGGACCTCATGCATGTGCTAAACATGTGCTCTACCACTGAGCTATTAACCTTCCCTCTCATGTTATTTTTTCCCCCGAAGGGAAAATGTTCTCTTACCTCTTAATCACACCGCCCCATAGGTGAAAGTCAGCCCCTCATCCAGCTCAGGGGTTTTCTCCCCATCCCACCCAGTGCCTGAAGCACGCGGCTAGGGGAGAACACGGGGTTCTCTCCTCACACTCGGTTCTCCCAAAGGCAGGAACACACGTCCACGTGATGAAGACCCACAGTCCCTGCTGACCGCTCCAGAGCCAGGCACTTGACAGGTTACGCAGAATCAGCTTCACTATCTGCACAGCAGGCTGGGGTCAGGCAGAGCAGGCCCAGAGGTCAGCAGAGTCAGAGGATGGGGACAATATCGGGAGAGGGCTAGGGGCCGAAACAGAAGCCTACCTTGGGCAGAGTCGGCCAGAGGAGCTGAGCATCAAGACTTCCAGCTGAGAAGGAGGTGTCTCTGTGATCTATGATTTCAGCCCTGGTGTAATGGGAACAACCTGGCCAGGTGCACCCTATCTGTATAAAGGCTCAGAATCGGCTAGTATTTTATACGATAATTGATTTAACCCTCACAAGGACTCTCCAAAGTAGATGATATTACATCCCTGTTTCAAAATGAGGAAACCAAGGCACAGGGGAAAAAAGTAAATCTCTGAAGGTCACATGGCTCATAAGCAGAAGAGAGACAGTTGAGTTCCAGAATCCATGCTATTAATGGCTACCTTGGACAACCAGGTTTGTAGGCCCAGTTCTGCAGTTGCCTTACTTGAAAATCTAGGCTTTTAGAAACATGTACCCCAATGTCCACAGCAGCACTGTTTACAATAGTGAAGACATGGAAGCAACCTAAATGTCCATCAACAGATGACTGGATAAAGAAGCTATGATATATATACAATGGAATATTTCTCAGCCATAAAAAAGAATGAAATAATGCCATTTACAGCAACATAGATGCACCTAGAGATTATCATACTAAGTGAAGTAAGTCAGAGAAAGACAAATATCATATGATATCACTTACATGTGGAATCTAAAATACACAAATGAACTTATTTACAAAACAGAAATAGACTTACATAGAAAATAAACTTAAGATTACTGAAGGGGAAGTGGGAGGACAGATAAATTGGGAGTTTGGGATTAGCAGATACAAACTAGTATATACAGAATAGATAAACCCACAAAGTCCTACTGTACAGCACAGGGAACTACATTCAATAGCTTGTAATAACCTATAATGAAAAAGAATATGGAAAAGGATATATATGTACAAATGAATCACTGCGCTGTGCACCAGAAACTAGCACAACATTGTAAATCAACTATACCTCAATAAAAGAAGAATCCAGTTATCAGAAAAATGAAAAAAAAAGATACCTAGGTGAACTAAAAAAAATATCTAGGCTTTTATTTCTGAGCCTTAGTTTTCTCTTTATACCCTCACTTCATAGTTTGATGTGAGAATTAAGTAAACCTATGCATGTGAAGCCCTCGGCATGGTGCCTTAATAGTAACCACAATCAATGTCAGTTATCAACAACATCATCATTATTACTATTATTAAGGGCCAAATGCCCACAAATCCATGTTGCCAGGTTAGCCTGTCTCTCCGACTCTCCCTCGCCTGTTTCCCTAAACTAAAGTAGGTCTCTGACAGCTCACGGTTACTCCCAGGCTGCCACCGCCTTGGTTTTCAGGCCATCATGCACAGATACTCATTTCCCCTGATCTTTAAAATAATACCAGAATGTAAGGAGAGCTGAGGCTTAGCAAGATTAAGTACTTTGCTCAAGGATCATTCTTTCAGGTTCTAAGATCCATCTCTATAAAATTGGGTAGAGTGTTTGCATTTTTTTTTAATTCTAAACTCAATTTTGAAAACCTGTTATTTATAAAGAAAAGCATGACCACAACCCCACTGTGCTAACAGCAGTGATACGTATTCATGTAAGGTGTCACTCACCAAGTTCTGTCCGTCTCTGCAAAGACTGACTCTTCTCTGATTCACTGCCTCCGCGGAGCAGCTGATCGCGATGTCTACCCCAGTGTTGGGAAGACCCACAAATACTCACTGAGGGATTCTGGAGGGAGCATGAAATAAATCCACAATGACTCCAATTTGACCCCAGGAAAATAAAAATATAATCAAACATGGATAGACAATTAAGTCAGGCAAGCCCTTAAGCAATCCCTTAAGAGACAAATCAGTCTCTTTCAGCTACTAATTTTTAAAAATATTTTTATTAAGTTTTTACAAATAAAACTCGTATACATGTAAGGTGTACAATGTGATGTTTTGATATGTGTATGCGCCATGCAGTGATTACCACAATCAAACTAATTAACATACCTATCACCTCCCAGAGTCAACTGTGTGTGTGTAGTGAGAACACTTGATATTTACTCTTTTAGCAAGTTTCTAGTGTGTAATATACTAATATTAATACAGTCACCATGCTTTACATTAGGATTCCAGAATGTATTCATCTTATAACCGACAGTTTGTACCCTTTGATCAATATCTCTGAGCCATTTTTTTAGTCTAAACCACACTGTAGCCAAAGTCTCTACTGTGAACTGTTAAAATTATGTAGGCATGTAATCCAGTGATATATTTATCAATGTACTCAGTAAACCAAAACCAAAGTTAAAATATGAACTTTAATTCTATTCCTTTTTTTCCCCAATATCATTAACCAACCACATCAACTCTGGGGTTTCGGTTTTTTGTTTTTGTTTTTTGGTTGCTATAGTTTGTTTGTTGTTTGTTTTTACTGTAACAGTTTTTTTTTTTTAAGTTGAAAGTTTCAGAAACAAGGTTCTCCTATAATAAATTTTACACAGAGTGGGAGAAATTTGTAACTGGCACCCGGAACATCCTAGAATGTGGATTATAGAAGTGAGAGGAAGACTAGGGGAGGGAAGTTAGTGATGATAAAACTCTAGTTTGGTTTGAGCTGCCTCCTACTTCACCCCAAATACCCGAAGCTCCGGGTGATCTTCCTCTACTCTGTCCTCTGATTTGATCACCAAATGCCCAGCACTGAAACATTTCATCTGTTTTCGCTGCAGGCTTACCTCCTACACAAACAGCTGGGTTGGGGTATACTGGTAGGAATATATAAAGATGTGTAAGAAATGGTCCCTGATTCAAGGAGCTTACAATTCCACTGGGACACAGTGGTAACAATCAGAAGATTTGGGACTGATTCCTGGCTCCCTCACTTACTGGGTTTGCATGAGAAATTGATGACAATTCTTTATCTGTCAAATAACAGTAATAATCATAGTACCTCACACCTGACTTAAAGGGTTGCTGTTTGGATCAAAAGGAATAGATTCTGTGAAAGCACTTTACAGACTAGGACGTGATATTCAGGAAATTGTTACTTGTGTTCTTATAAAATGTTTTCACAACTCAAAACAGCACCTCTCAGATTTTTATCACTTTGCAAGTTTGAATTTTCTAAGATTATCCTTTCAGAGACATGTTTCCTGCAAGATGTGATGCCTGCAATTCAGTCTCACCTGGAAAGCATTTGACATTTTGACACACCATCTTGATGTAGGCATGTTTTGACCTAGCCCACAAACAAACCTTTACGCTTCCAGGTGTTTCTTTTAGTGACCAGTCAATGCATGAAATATACGTACTTACCCTGTTCTTGAGTCTCCATCCCTCACCTCACTCCACCGCTGACTTCCTGGGTCAGCAATCAAGGATATGAGTGGAGTCCACAGTGGGTAGGAGATGGGAACTAAGGTGTATCCAGTCAAGGCTCTTTTTTGATGCAGTGACACAAAGTACAATTCAAACGCAGCTTAAGTTAAAAGACATTAGCGGCAGCACAGCCACAGTCGCAGCTATAGCGTCAGAACGCAAGTGACGTCCCTGGGACACTGACTCTCCACTTATCGCTCTGCTCAGCTCCATGTTGCCTTTATCCTTGGGGTCCACTTACTGGCAAGATGCAAACAAGAGCTCCAGGCCTGTGTCCCGTCAGGTTCCAATTCGGCAGAAAAGAGTTTCTTTCTCAACGCAACTCCTGGGTCTCAATCTCACTGGACCAAATGTGACTCCCATTGGATCACAGTTACATCCTCAAACCAATCACTGCGGCCAGCACTGTGGAACACGCTCACTGGCCAGGCCTGAGTCAGAAATGAGAAGGAATCACTATCATCTGAAACACCTGGAGTGAGAGAGCTGGTGGAGTGGTTCCACTTAAGAATATCAAGGTACGACCTGGACTGCAACCACGAGGAATAATTACTTACCAGGTGAGCAAAACCAGTAAATATCCATTACTGATTCAAATAAGGGAGACAGTGCTCATTGGAAGATGGTGGTGTTCAGGGACCACTTGCCAGACAAGTCAGAAGTATGAGGACTCATACGTTTGCCATGTTTATGAGCCTCAAAAAGGGCCAACATTTCCCCTAAGTATCTGCTCATTCTCTATGAATTCATCTGTTCATATCTGAATTCTTCAATTTCTCTATTAAGGATCAAATTAATTTTCTGTTAGGGAATAAACAGATATATCTTTCTAATGAGGATACTGGTCTCTTTGACAATTGAAAATCTACAGTATTGGTCTTCAAAATGGATGATATGCACCCTAGGGGCAAGATAATCCATCAAAGGGAAGGAGATATCAATTCATCTTAAAAGCAGGAAATTAAGTTTTACTGATATTAACTATAAGCACTGTCCCTGGCAGGCATCATTGGTCCAGCTGTCAGAGGTTCTCAGGAAAGAGCGGGGGTTCTGTACACAGAGGGGCTGGGTAGTTGAGGGGGGCACCTCCTCAACACCTTGCTTTCAGCACATTTTACCCTGACAACAGCTGCTCGAGCTGGGCTTACCGGATTCGCAGACTGTATTATCACACTCTAAGACATCCACCACAAAGGAGGCAGATGACTTTGAAAAAGATGTCAGATTGGAAAAATACTGACAAGGCAAACACAGCTGGAAATTAGAACCTGGTCTGAGTTCTTGTGGACCATCTTATAAGGTTAAAAACAGTAATGAATCTAATGGATCGATGAGAGGTTGGCCACTGGGTGAAAAAGTAACTGCTTTCAGAAGAAACTCTGGCTATAGAGAAAGCGTTTTGAAAATAAGAGTTTAAAAATACTGTTATCGTTAAGTGATTTTTGTTAGTGAAACTACAAAGGTCACACTAAAAAACCTTAATAATTGAGCATTTAAAAAAACATTTACTGATTTGTTCAAATATTGTCCAATAATGGGTTTTAATAGGCATCTGAGCCTATTTGCGGAAATACAAGAACACAGAGTTTATGAGAACAACTGATAAATGTCCGGCACACACAAGACAAGACAAAGCCAAGACCAAGGCCTGACTAGTTTGACCAGTAAGGACACAATGAACCCCTTTTAGATTCAGACAGTTTATGATTTACATACAGAGCAAAAGGAAAGAGAGCAAAGGTGTTCACTTCCTGTGCTTCTTGCCCGACACACTGAAAGGTGACATCAAAACAAAGGGCACCAGGTGACGGCAGTGTGAACTGCAGGTCGCCCCACACCTGAGGAGCCAGCTCTGGACGGCCACTAACAGTGCATCTTAGATTTGAAGGCTAATAATTCTGGGTGATGTGCAGACATGAAAGAATTTTGTTTATGATGAAAGCAGAGTGCTAGGAAATTAAACTGATGATGATGGTTCAGTTTAAACTCATTTTTTAAAAGATTGATAGATAGGTAAATACAGATGTATTTGTAAGAGTGTGTGTGTGTGTGTTCTACCTCTGTCTGCTGAGATAGCTTAGAAGCAAGGATACTTCAGCAGCAATGATCACACTTAGCACTCAAATCTTGGTTGCTAAATACTATATCCATCCGTGTAAGAAACCAGGATGCGTTGAAAAATGATTGATTTCAGGGCTGGAGTATCACAAGGGCAACATGAGCCTGGAACAAATTTTAGATCCAGAAAGTTAGTTAATGCCCAATGAAGATCTCAGAAGAACACAAGAGCCAGCTTAAAGGAGCTCTCACTGGTCAAACCTGGTGCTTATTTTTTAAAACCTGGGGAATTTTTGAGAATCAAAATAAATAATAACTGCAATGAGTTATAACCCATAGAATAAAATAAAACCCACATGGATATAAATGAACAATTGAATACACAAATAGTTGGGGTAGAAAGGGAAGCTCTTCCTTATAGTAGAATATCAACTAAGAAATATCAACAAAAGGATGAAATTCTAAAATTACCATTTGGGGTGGGAAGGGATAGACGGGATTTCAAAATTGTAGAATAGATAAACAAGATTATACTATATAGCACATGGAAATATATACAAGATCTTACAGTAGCTCACAGAGAAAAGAATGTGACAATGAATATATATATGTTCATGTGTAACTGAAAAATTGTGCTCTACACTGGAATTTGACACAACATTGTAAAATGATTATGAATCAATAAAAAATGTTAAAAAAAAAAAAAAACCTACCATTTGGCAATCTCTACAGTGATAAAAGTTTCAGGCAAGAATCATCAAAGGATGCTAAAATCTAGTGAGTAAAAAGATCATAAGAAACACAATATTAACATAGTTTTAAAGTACGTCTTACAAGAGATTTATTAATTCCAAAGGGGAAAAGAGTAACTTTCACAGTGGAGAAACCTGGTAAACACAATCACTTTAACCAAGTAATCAAAGTTAACATCTCTAGTAATGAGACAAATTGATACTGTGTGCCTCTGATATGATACCTTAAAAGACACATTTCTCCTACAGTGTTTATAGCAGAAATGTGTAACCTAAATCTAACTACAAAGGAGTGTCAGACAAACCTAAACTGTGGGAAATGCTATCAAAAAAAAAAAAAAAACTTACCTAAACTTATAAAAGATGTCAATATCAGGGAAGCCTGACATTAAATAAGATTAATGAGATATGACAACTTTTAATACAACTTGTGACTTTAGAATTTTCTTCTAAAAAAACCCCAAAACATTACTAGATAATTAGCAAAATTTGAATAGAGTCTATAGATTGTCTAATAGTATTGAATCAATATTAATTACCCAATTTTTATAAGGGAATTATGAAAGAGAATATCTTTATTTTTAGGAATATATAGTAAAGTATTTAAGGATAAAAGGGTACATATCTGCAACTTATTCCCCAATCTTTCAGGGAAAAAAAGGATAGATAGATGGATACATAGATACATAAATATATAGATATAGATAGATAATGATAATGATAAAAAAATGGGAAATGTTAACACTTGGAGAACCTGGGTGAAGGGTATATGGGAACTCAGTACTATTCTGCAAACCTGAAATGATTTCACAATAAAAATTAAGAATTTGATGATGGTGAAGAGCATCCCAAGGAAAGAAGGAAGACATGGTTACTCCAGCCTTGGTGACCAGCAGGAGGTCGGGACAAGGATCCTGAGCACTGTGAGGACTGTTCTAACAAACAAGCCACCGTCTCCTGACAGACTGGTGAAGACAGGAGACACCGGTTCTGTTTTAAATCAAGAATTGTTACCAATCTACAAAAAAATTTCTTTTGCTAAATAAAATAAAATGTGGATTTTCCTTGTCTGGATAAACACTACCATCTGATCACCAGGGAATATTTATCAAGGCCTGATGTTCATGAATGATGAAAACCTCCTCGTGGTGATGGTTGAATTTTAGAAGCCCGTATCAGCTGAGCTGTTGTTCCTCTCTCGGGAACACAGCAGATGGAGTCTGAAGGGCACAACCAGTGGAATGGAAAGATGCAATTCTTTGTGTTTGTGTCATTTAGTGCAGCCACCCAGCCACATTCCCAGGAGCCTGACCTTTGTACAGACTTAAGACTAGAACCACAGATGTGCATAAAGCCATTCAGCAAAATGACACTCGCCTGCATGAGCTAAAGGCTGTTCACACTACGTGTGAAAACAGAAGGGCACCTCCCCCTGTTCATATGAAGTTTGCTGGGACTAAATGCAATTCTCTCATTTAACCCTGGCCATCTTCACACTCGATAATTTAGAGAAGATAAAACCAAGGTTCAAAGTAGTTAAACATTTGCCCCAAGATCATACAATTAGTTGGCAGCAGAGCGGAGATTTGAAGCTGAGTCTTTCTGACTTCAGACTTTCTGTTCTTTCTAACACTGCACCTCATTTCCTCTGTCTTACTTCCTAACAGGAAGAAGCAGTCACCTCAGCAGACGCTGACTTCACACTCAGCTACAGATCCAATTTGGGTCAGTAAAATACGTGGAGAAGTTTGCTGGGGCTTTCCAGGGAAGTTCTCTCTCAAGTCTTACGGGAATGCCTGAGAAGCAAGTCCTTCTTTCGAGCCTGGTCGCTGACAAGAAATCATGGGGTAGTCCCAGCTATCTCTGGCTGACATCCTAGGACCACAAGTGTGACCTGCCTCTAGATGGAATGATGCTTGGATGGCAGAATGGAGACAGGGAACCAGACATGGCTCAAGAACACGGTTCTTTATCCTGCTTCTACCCACATGTGTTCTGGATCCTCTCTTGCTTTTCCAAAGGCTGTGTTCCTAGTTATTGCTGGCTTTCTTTCTTGTCATTGTGAACATCTCCCTCTATTCTGGATATTCCAAACATGTGTTGGAGTCTTCCATATTAAAACAAAATGAGTATCTTTTGAATCTGTAGTCTCTTTCAGCTAAAACCCTTTTATTTTTCTCCTTCCCTTTTCCAAAATTTTGTCCTTTCTCACCTTACACTTATATTTTAACCCAGTCTAGTCTGGCTCCTGTCATCACTACTCTCCTAGAACTACGCCTGCCAAGTTCACCACTGACCTTCATCTTGCTGATGCCAATGGGCATTTCTCTGTTCTCATTTCCCTTGACTTCTCTGCAAAATTTAAATGGGTTGAACATCCCCTACTTCTTGGAATACTTTCCTATCTTGGCTTCCATGACTCTAAACTATCCTGACCTCTCTTCTACCTCATTGGCTGCTGCTCCTCTGTCCCCTACACCAATTTCTTTCCTCTATTAAACTTCTAAATGTTGGACTGTCTCGAGGCTTGGTCCTAGGTCCTCTAATTTCTTCTAATTATTCCATCTCTTCCTACATTCATTCAGCACTCAATCAATATTTCTTGAGCGTCTACTATATGGCAGACTCTGTTAGAGTCACTGGAAGTGACTTGGAAGCAGAGCAGTGAATAAACAAATTGCTGCCTTTATAAAGCACACATTCTAGTGGAGGAGAAAACAAACAAACAAACAAACCAACAAACAAACCAATAAAATAAGTGTATAATGCAATGTCAGGTAGTGATAAGTGCTATGGAGAAGAACAAAGCAGCGACAGTGACAACGATGCTTTTTAAAAATAGGAGGCCAGGGGAGGATGCTCTAAGGAGGTAATATTTACATCTGGGAGAAGTGGGTGTGGGAGAGAGAAGTTTAGGATGATTCCAGGTTCTTGGTTTGAGTGAAAAAAAGAATGATGGTGTCAGTTATTGAAATAAGAAAGACTAGGGGGGAAGAGATTTGGGGGGGATAATCAAGAGTTGTGGTTTGGACGTATTGATGGGTCATGTGGATACATCAAGTGGATATTGGACAGATTAAGTTCCTCTTGTGGATGATTCCTTCCTCAAATCTTAGGGAGACCTTTCCTGACCACCGTATCTCTAAGAACATCCCTCTGCCACCTCCCTAGCCCAGAGAACCTCTATCACCCTCCCTAGTTTATTGTCTTCATGACAGTCAGCACAATCTGTCATAACAAAATCTGGCTATTGTTCGGCTATCCTCACAAAAATTAAGTCCTTGGGGAACAGGAACTTGTCTGTCTCGTTCACAGCTTCATCCCCCGGCCCTCGTACTGCTCTTGTCACAGAGTAAAAGCTCAACAAACAATGAATGAAAAAACAAAGGTAGGTCAGTCCTCAAGAGAAGTCAGGACAACTTGACTCTTGTCTGAGCCGTCACTGGCTATATGGCTTCAAATAAGTCACTTCCGTGGTATTTCCTCAGTTTCAGAAATTGTTTAATTAGATGCTTTCTAAGGGGCTAATTTGTCCACTTTGAAATTATGTTTAAAATCCGGGATTTTTATTTATTTATTCTAACCAAATTTGTACCCAGAACTTCCTTCTGGTAATAACAATGCTGAAGGGCTTTTTGATGTAGCATGAGGGCAAACTACTGCTTCTGGGGAAATTTGCCACACAGATCCCGCAGGCTCCTATAATCCCACTGTGAACCACCCTAGATCCTCAGTGGTGGGTAGCCATGTATTCTGCTAGGCGCCACTCCAGGACCAGGGAGACACAATCGGTGAGAAAGGAGGATAAGTGAACGAGTTCATTTTCTGGAACATTATTGAGCACTTGCTCACCAGCACAGTTCAAGCCTTTTCAGGTACACTATCATACTCCACATTTATGTTAGGATTATTTGGATATTAAGGCATACTTTTACAAAACCCTGTGAGGTAGATACCAATACCCAGTTCCACCGATGTAGGAAATGAAGTTCAGGGAGACTAACTGATTTCTCCTAGTCCAGACAAGTGACAAGCGGCAGAAAAAAAAATGACTGGAATCTGTAACTTCCCCCACCATCATTGTGGACTCGGGTCTATTTGTTGAATCAAATAAAAAACTGGATGAAGAAACACTCTCTTAGAACCCGGTGTTCAATAAAAAAAATCAGTTTACATTTCAACTCCTCTGGGGAAACCCTAATGCAAAGCCAATAATTACTAGGTACATATACTTAACTAGGTAGAAATAAAGCCACAAAAAAAAAAAATCACCTCGTTTGCAGAGAAAGGAATGATTTCCCTTCTGAAATACCAAGATTCCTTCTGAGAAGGTAGAGGGGGATGCCAGAAATATCTATTCTCTACAGACCATTGGAAGATCCTTCACTTCCTGTTTGCTTTTTCTTCAGCAATTTTTGAAGACTTCAATTTCAAAAGAATCCTGTTCTTAATGGAAAAGGAATTCTTTTCCCATCAAGGTATCCGTGTTATAGGTCTCTCCCCCTGATGTGTGTGTGTGTGTGTGTGTGCGCGCGCGCGCGCGCGCGCCAATGAAGATATGAACCGATACCACATCTAATATGTAGAGCCGTCTATATGAATCTTAGCATTGGGCATGGTTCTGAAAGAATAACATTTTTTAAAACCCGTAAGTCATTTGGCATTGGTATAAATCAGCAAGGAAAAACATCGTAGATGGGGTGTAGTTCTGTTCTCTCTCTTCCAGCCACAGCCAACCTTTTCATGTAACAAATGGGTCTGGAAAAAAGGATTGTTTTGAATAGAGGAGGCCGTCATTATTTTATCCTTTCCTATAAATAGACGATAACATAAGCAGACATCCAAGAACTAAAATGGCAATAAAGGAAGAACAGGATTAGAAAAATGAATAAATAACATTTATTTTGTACAAAGCGGCCGTCAGTGTCCGGGAGGCCCCAGGCGCAGGCGCGCCCTCAGAGGGGCAGGAGGGGGCCCAGCAGCAGCTCGCCGCGGCCCAGCAGGCGGCCCCGGTTCTCGGCCTTGACGCGCACGGCCAGGCGGCGCACCTCGTCCTCCGTCAGCCCGTCCAAGCACAAGTCCTGCTCCAAGACGGCGCGGCGGCTCCGCCGGACCACGGCGCCGCGCGGCCGGCGCGTCTGGCCCGGCGGCTGCAAGACGAAGCTGACGCGGCAGCCGACGGGGGCGCGGAGCTCGGCGGCCCCTCCGGCCGGGCCCTCGGCGGGGAGCAGCCGGACGCGGAGGCGCCCGCCGGCCCGACTGTACTCGGCGGCCAGGCGCAGGGCGCCGCCGGCGCGGCCCAGAGCCACGGTGCCCTCGGCCTCCAGGCGCTCGGGCCGCGGGCCGGGGGGCGGCGGAGGGGACGCAGTGAGGGCGGGGATCGGGGGCTCAGAGTCGGTGCGGCGCTCGTCGTCCTCGTTGTCGTCCTCGTCCCCGCTGGAGACGGAGCGCGCGCGGGCCAGGCTGCAGCTCCTCCGGGCCCACAGCGCGCGGCGCAGCAGCCCCTCGGAGGCGCGCAGGAAGCGACGGCCGCTGGGCCTCCGGGCGAGCTCGTCCCGGGGCGGGCGGGGTTTGCCGCGAGCCTCCGCGGAGGCGTCCGGGGATCCTCCTGGGGGCGGGAGGGGGGCGTTCCTGCCTCCAACAACGCCGCCGCCGCCGCCGCCGCCGCCGTAGGTGCGGGCCCGGGGTCGGGGCGCCGTCAAGAGGTCGGCGGCGCCCGGGCCCCCGAGGAACAGCGACTCCTTGCGGCGGGTGTGCGGGCTCTCGAGCAGCGCGCAGAAGCCGTAGGCAGTGCGCGCGCGGGGCAGGTGCGGCAGCGAGAGGGCGGCCTGCGAACGCGGGTCCCAGTCCGTGCGCCCCGCCCCGTCGTCGGCTCCTCGGTGCCACAAGTCCGGCTCCGCCGCGCACCGCCGGGGCAAGGTGGCGGCCGGCGTCGGGGACTCGGACGTGCAGGGCGCGGGCAGCCGCGGCGGAATGCAGAACTTGGGGATGCGGTCGGGGGTGAGCACGTTGGAGAAGACAGGCTCCAGAGCCGCGCTGCCGGCGGCCGAGGCGCGGAGTTTCCCGAGGAGCCTCATCCTCCAAGGTTGAGGCTGGGAGTGGTGAGAAGAAGCGCTCCTGCAGGGGGAGAGAAATTGCTGGGTTTGGGCGCCTGGGCCTCTCGGGAGTGGCGGGACCCCTCCCCGGAGCCCTCTGAGGGTATCAACGCACCTACGACCCCCTACCAGTCCGGGCCGAGCTCTCACGCACCCATAAACCCGCCCGCCTTCCATTCATTGGTGCTAAATAAATAAATGAAGTAGAAACCATACCTTTGCCTCTTCTTCAGTCCCTCTGATTCACGAGTTGCAAGTTCAATTCCCAGTCCGGCTGGCACGCCAGCTTCAGCACTGTGGCCAGGACAGGGGCGCGCCTGTCTTATAACGGAGCCTGAGTCCCGCCCAGCCGGCCGGGAGCCCAGCCCCCGGAGGCGCTGGACGGCCCGCCCTCGGGGCCACCCCTTCCCGCCAGCGCCGGGCTCCGGCGTGGCAGCGACGCTGTGGCGGAGCAGGCACTCGGCTTGGCTTGGGGCCTGCATCTGTTGTGCGTGCACGGAACCGCTTGCACGGGCCTGTGAACGGTTACAGGTGGAGGGAGGCCTCCTCGTCGCCCTGCCGAGGGAGAATTGGCGGCTGAAAATTTTGGCGGCCTCTTGGAGAAGGTGAAGCAGAGTGAGGAAACAGAGCTAAATCCTGCCCCCTTGCACATGACCTACACGCACTAGGGGCTTCTAGTTTACTGCCCCCGGGAACCTGCCGAGTGTAGACCGATACAGTTCCCTTGGCACTCGTGTACTTACTTATTTATACGTCTGTCTCCCTCTGCTGGACCATGGCCTCCTTTATAGCATATGGCCTGCCTCTATCAAAGCCGCGTATGTTGGTGAAGTAGGTGGATTAATGTACGCAAAACTTTCTGAATGACCACAGGCTCCACCTGTCATCTTGGCTGTCGCAAAAGATGGGGTTCAGGCTCATGCCCTCAAAATGACGCTTGATATTTCCAAAGCTACCCCCTTCTCTCTGCTCCAGCATGGAAGTGTCCAGTTAGAAAGCACGTTACAGAAAATCTAGGTTTCCTCTTTCCACCCTCCCCCGCCCCTTCATTTTCTAAGATGAGAAAACTGGAAGCCCAGTGGGACTTGAGGAAATTCCGTCAGCAGGAAGTAGAGCTAGTTAATGGCAGAACCTGGAACTAGCAATTTCCGGTATATTTGTTTGGCTTTGCATGTGATGCTTCCTGTCATCTGAAATGCCCTTCTCTGCTTTTTTTTTCTCAATAGGAACTCCTTCTTGTAGTTGAGCCAGACATCATTCTCTTCAGGACCCTTTACCCAACTCCCCCACTGCAGTTCTCAGCCTCTCCTCATCCCCTCCGTACACATTCTTCATACCACCATCGCTGCATTTAGCAAGCTGCTTTGGAATTTTTGGTTTACAGGTTTGTCTCTCCTAGTATGAGTTTCCTGAGGGCAAGGACTGGGGCAACGCAGCCAGAGAGGAATCTGGGGGAACCTACTATGAATACATGTAAAATAAAAAGAAGTGCTACAATCCAGAACCTGGGGTCTCCATCCCAAAGCAGACCTCTCCAAGGGACAAGCCTCGCTGTCTTATTCATCTCATCCAGTTTCAGCACCTGGAGATACAGTGCCCAGCAAATAGTAACTGCTCAGTAAATATTTGATGAATTATATTGTGTTGAATTTAGCCTGATCTACAATCCAGGTCTTATGACTGTCATGTGCTTTTAACCACATGTCTCTAACTGCTGTATTCAATTTCTTTCTCATGACACGCCAGTGCGGTGGACATTGCTTCTGTCTACGAGATAAGGAACTGAAGCTCAGGTTAAGAGATTCATCTAAGATGAGTCAAGTTATGGATCTCAGCCCATATATCCTGTCCTAGCTTTTTTCTGATGTTTTCCTTCCTTCTCTCTTTCCTTGCTTCTTCCCTTCCTCCCTCCAACCGCCCACTCAGTTCAGTATCATTCACTGAGTCCACCGTGTGTCAGGCATTGTGTGCAAGGCTTGTATTGCACTTTACATCTGGAATGTTAATTCTCAAAGCACTCCAGTCTGCTAAGTGTTTTCCATTATCTTCGTTTTGGAATTAGTACCATTTTCCCCCAAATCTTTAACGGCAAGGAGAGTGACTGCCTTCCATGAAATAGTAATTAATGCTTTCTTTTTGGACTGATCACTGTTGTCCTCTAGAATATGCTCTTTTGATAGGACAAGCATGAGTCAATATGCAGCCAGAGAGCAGTAACCATTTCTGCTGAAGCCAAACTTGCAGCAGTGGAGTCCCCGGGGGTCTCTGACTGGATCATTTCCCTTTGATTCTTGAGGCTAGTCTGCAAATTTGCAGGTGAATGGTTTTCTCTAAAGCAGAGCACACCTGCGTTATACCCTCCTGCCAACGTACCAGCTCACTTCGAATTAGACCTCAGTGAAAATGGCTTTCACTCCCCTGAGGGCCTTTGTGACATGAACACACAAACATTTGGTCAATGAGTAAATCCACTGGAAGAGGACATGGGATTTGAGAAATTGTGCTGCTACCACATCCAAGTTCATTAAAGAACGTAAGCACAGCTTTAAATACAGTCTAGAGAGTTTTCCAAAACCTTTAGTTTCCCATGAATTAATATTCTACAGAAAAGAAAGTCAGATACCGGGAGATTAAATTACTTACACAGGGATGCGCTCCAGTCATTCACTCCTCTAGAGCCGTAGCTGCAGGCTGTATCCATAGTTAGAGGCCTGGTTTCCTTCCTGATTCTTAAATCACACAGCCTCTCAGTGGAAACTCTGATCACCCCAGTTGTTTCGTTACTTTGTGCCTGGTGACCACGTAAGGTTCACCATCACCTTGTATTCAAGCTGTGACATTGTTATTTCAAAGAAGCTATCCCATTAATACTACTACTGTTTATTAAACACTCACAATATACAGGGGTCTTATTTAATCTCTAAACAACCCCCTAAAGAAGGTAGGGATGTAGACCTGAAGCTCATAGAGAATAAACAACTTGTCCAAAGTCTCGCATCCAGTGAGAGCAGAGCTGGGACTCAAACCCAGATCCATCTGGCTCGTTATCCCGTGTGTGCTTATAACCACTTCCCTAGAGCGCCTCCCTCAGAGCTGTTTCTCCTGAACCCATCTCCTCTCAGGGTGGTTAGATAAAAGAAAAAGGGACCCTTGTTCCAAGCCTTGAATGGAAGCTATACACCTTATTGATTATATCGGCACCTACCAGATTAAAGCATGCAATTGTCAGAAGCAGGAAATCGCTAATTATGCATCCTAGTGCTGTCCCATTTATAGGCAGAATCCTTGTCCTCCCCGGAAGTGTACTGATTCTCTATTTATACATATCTCGTTCCAAAACAGGATTTGAGGTGATTTACGTAATAAAGAGCCAGGGAATTTATCATCAGCTAGAGCCTGACATGGTGAAAATGGAAAAGACATGCTATTAGCTGAGCAGAGAACCCTGAATGAGGTCACAAATTGACACGTATCAATACCCATGACCCCAGGATGGGAAGAACAGGGTGTGCAGGCAGGTGAAGAGGCTCCAGCGGGAGAGTTGGGGATAGTGAGCCCCCCACCCCCAGGCTGGGCTGTGCCCTCTGCTATGACAGCACTTTTCACGTGGTATTCAGATTGTTTAATTGCCTCTGTCTGTCTCTGCCATGGAGCTCTTTAAAGGAGACTTTGGTTTCCCCTCCATACCAAAGACTCTACACAAGTATGTAGGTAGTCAAACGTTTGCTGAAATTAGACACAGTCTTGCACTGCTATTTAAGTGGGGTTTTTTTGTTATTGTTGTTTTTTGTCTGTATGTGCTCAAGTACCTTGTCTTTTCAAACAGACTCATCTGAAGTTAAGAATCATTTCTTGTATCTGACCGCTTCCCCATTTTGCAAATTTCATGTTGGGACCTAAAAAGGAACCAGGTGAGAAATTAGTACTAACCTCTATAAATTAGTACTTTCCATTCTATAAGGACGTTAGTGTATTCTTTCCTGTGCTGCCTGTCTTAATTATTGCTTAATCCAAGTTACGTACAGTGTCATGAATGTTATTTGAATCTCCTCAGGTCAAATAAAAAGTCTTTTAAAATTTCAACCATGTAGGTACATTTACGTTATGAAAGTGATTATGATACCTTCATATTAAATCGAGTACTTGATATGATTTATTAAATTGATGAACACAGTAATTAATGTGTAACAGCTTATACTTCCTTATAGGCTGTCTAGAATAAACTGCTCCCGTCTTGATTCCCAGCCAAATGCTTGATTCTAGTTGGTTACTGATTTATTTCTCCTTTCTCTGTGAATAGCAACCAAAGTTTTAAGTATTCCATTCTCTTTTCCATTACTAACTACTTTAATGTCAACCAAAAGCAAGATTCCTGTGAAGACTTATTTTTGTTTCTCTGTCCATGGTATCTAGACTCCATTCACGTTTTCTTCAACTTTTCTTTCTTAGTTTTTTTTTTTCAATCTGTAGCATTCTATATATGCAAAAAACCCAAAGTACAAATATAGTGAACACCTGTTTACTCACCAACCAGCTTAAGCAATAAACTATTTTCAAAACAGCTAAAGCTCCCTAAGTAACCCTTTCTGACCATGTTCTTGTCTCTTTCTTTCCCAGAGTCAAGCACTATCTTGAATTTTGGGTTTATTCTTGCTCTCTCTCTTTAAATATTAGTTTTACTACATATATGTATTTATATCCCTAATATTATTGTTTATTTTCTGGTTTTGATTTTTATAAAAATGATAATAATGTAAATACTCTTCTGCAATGTGTTTTTCTTTACATTCTGTTTGTGAGATTCATTTATGTGTTCAGGTATAGCTCTAGTTCATTCATTTTCACTGATGTATAGCATTGCATTGTATAAACATACTTCATTTTCTTGCTGATGGATGCTTGGATTGTTTCCAAATTTTTCCAAATTGAAATTGGCATACATGTCTTCTCAATCACCCGTACAAAGGTTTTCTTGAGTACATCTCTGAGAATAGCTAGCAATAGGGTAATTGCATCTTCACTTTTAATGCAAAATCACCTTCCTCACAGCAGTATGTAAGATTTCCTATTGCCCCAATCCTCAACGACATGCAGTATGATTGGATTTTTTAAAAATATGGCTACTACGGTGAGTGTTGTGGGCTGGATTGTGTCCTCCCCAAATTCATATGTGAAGTCCTAACCCGTGGTAGCTCAGAATGTGACTGTCTTTAGAGATAGGGTCTTTTAAAGAGGTAGTTAAGGTTCAACGAGGTCATTAGGGTGGGCCCTAATCTGATGTGACTGGTGTCCTTCTAAGAAGACATTATATTAGACTAGACATGCACAGAGGGAAAACAATGTGAAGAAGATGGCCACCTACAAGCCAAGGAGACAGTCCCTTAGAAGAAGCCAACCCTGCCCACACCTGGATTTGGACCCTTAGCTCCAGAGCGGTGCAGAAATAAATTTCTGTTGTCTAAGCCCTCTGGTCTGAAGTTCCTTGTTACAGCAGCCCTGGTAGAATAATACAGTGAGTTAAAAATGGTGAATTAACATAGCTTTAATTTGCATTTCTAGTATTTATAATTGAGGTTAAGCAGTTGTGCATATGTTAACTAGCCATTCAGCTTTCTTCTATAAAATTCTTTCAGAAGTGTTTTTAAAAATATTTTTATTGTGTTATTTCCTTTCCATACACATATATGCACATCAAATACTACTTCTTGGTCATTTCTAAGTACTGTAAACATCACCTTCCTGTGACTTGCTTTTCATATTTTTATGATGTATTTTGATAAATAGAAGTTTTAAAACTTTGATGTAATCATCAAATGTATCCATTTTTTCCCCTTTGTGATTTTGCTTAAGAGATAAATCCCTGTCCCCAAGGTCATCAAAATACTTTTCTCTATTTTCTTCTGATGTTTTAAAAGGTTTGCTTATTTACCTTTGGGCTGTCAATCCACCAAGACAAAGAATTTCCAGTCAGTGTTCTCCAAAGGTGTTCTCCTGAAGAGGTGGTATGCTGCCCGTGTTTGGAGGCGTTCGGGTAGTCTGGACAGTGTAGAGGTAGGGGTGTTCTAAAGAGCATGCAAGGATCAGGTGGATGAATAAAACGTTCTGTCTGTTCGGTCATGGATCTGAGTACAACAGACAGCATTACTGGAAAATAATCCAACATTTCAAATATCACCTCAAAGTACTTGGCTATCCTCTCTGGGCTGCACTTGACCAACTGATTGTTATTTGAAAGCCACAGCCAACTCCACCACGTCATTTAAAGGTATGGATAAGTCAGGAAGTGCTGTGCATTGACAGACTTGGACACCAGTTGGCAACTGTGAAACTACAGCTTCCTGCTTTGCAACAGGACTCTGTTCCAGTTTCATTGTGGATCCTGGGGGACTAAATGAGGCTCTTATTGATTTTTCCTATTAGTTACAAAAAACGGAGACTGCCTGGATGCCTCTGCTCTGTCACTCTCTAGCTGGGGCAAGCTCCTTAATTTATTTAGACCTCAGTTTTTTCATCTATACAATGAGGTTAATAGATGTCACCGCATCCGAGGGTGATGCTCATGAGTAATCCATGTAAGGCCATTATGAGACAGTGTCTGGCATTTACTCAGTAAATCTTCCCTACGTTGTGGGAGTAGTAGTAAAAGTTGACAGCAGTATTTTGTAACTATACTCATTGTTAGTATATCAGGTTAAATTTTAAGACATAGATAACAACTTGAAAAGGAACAAAAGAGAAAAAGACAAAACTTTCGTGGACACCTCTTCTGAGCCAAGCCCTTTACAAAAGAACCCTTACCTAATCTTCCTCAATCTTACAAGGTTACAATCACTTCACTTATAAAGATAAACTCTGGCTCAGAGAGTTTAAATAACTCCTCCTAAAGTTGCCTGGTCTGTGACCACACAGCTCAGACCTAAACACTGTGAACCGATACAAAAGCCTAGTCTGTCCGTGGCATTAACGCTGCCTTCAGAAGTCACTTGAGGTTAAAACAAGTTGATGGACTTATCCCCAGAGCCTAACCTGCTCACTGCCTCTAGTTTTGAGAAGTCAGTGCATAGCTTCCTTAGAGGTGCTTCCTGACTTTGCACAGTATTTTGACAGGCCTAGCAGGAGTGCAACCTGGGGAAAGGATGCTTGGGGTTGCTCTGGGCAAGTCACTTAAACTTCCCAGCTCTTGGGTTCGTTCACATGAAACAAGACACTGAATGCTACCAGGTAATCTTTAAATTCCTTTCTAGGGCTTCATTCCCAGAGCCTAGAAACTCTGCAGAGCAGCACATAGGGTCCTGCAGGGAAAGCCCTCCTGGGCCCCAGCCACATGCAGACAGTGACTTTCCAGTTCCCCACATTCTGTTCACTTTTCTTCCAGCCTCACTAATTTCCCTGAGCTCAAAATGGACCTCTCGGCTCCTAACTCATATCTATGGTGCTCAACTATTTGTTACAGCCACGACAATATTAGGCACCAAAGAATCTACACTGTTAGTTTCCCTAAGCAGTTAGAAGTTGGCTGCTTTTGGAATAGCACCTGGATCCAGTTCTGGACTGCAAGACAGAAAACCAGAGCTATTTCTAGCATCACTAGTTAAAAGTTTTGTGATAATGGCTATATTTGTTTCCCAGGGCTGCCACAGCAAAATACCACAAATTGGGTAGCTTACATCAAAAATATGTATTGCCTCATAACTCTGGAGGCTAGAAGTCCAAAATGAAGGTGTCAGCAGGGTCGTGCTCCCTCGGAAACCTGTGGGGGAGAATGCTTCCTTGCCTCTCCCTGGCTTCTGGTTGTTGGCCGGAAATCCTTGGAGCTCCCTGGCTTGCAGCTGCAGCCCTTCAGGCTCTGCCTCCCTCACACATGGCGTTTCCCCTCCTGTGTCTGTGCCTCTGTGTCTCTCCTTTTCTTATCAGGACACAAGTCATCTTGCATGAAGGACCTACCCTACCCCACCCCAACTTGACTTTATCTTAGCTAATTACATCTGTAAAGATCCTATTTTTCTAAATATGGTCACATTCTGAGGTGCCGGGGGTTAGATCTTCAACAAATCTTTTGCAGTTGGGAGGACACAATTCAACCCATAACAATGACTAAATCATGCCTTGTCTGATCCATCCATCGGCGATGGCTTCTCAGTCCAACTTAATATAGAAGAAGAGGGAGGCAATTTTAGGACCTAAAGCAGGGGTGGTGAGGGAAGATAGGAATCCCCATAAAAACTGAACCATCTATTCCCAGCACAAGAATCAGAGGTCACTTCTACACCCCTGCTTTCCGGGTAGAGAAATTTATAATTGTTCCCTCTCCGGGGGAAATGTGAAAGGTCGCCGACTCAGTTAGGGCTTGGCTATTTTCCTGAGGCTGCGCCAGGTTAGCTGACAGCCAACAGTTGCTATTTAAGGAGCAAAATCCCCTCATCAGGAATAAGGAGATGGCTGAATAAAGCCTGGAATTTCAAGGAAGGAAATAGGCTGTAGAAATATTTTCCTCCACATGGACCCATGCCAGTACAGAGTGGAGCATGGAGGGTCCCAGGCCAACGCAGGGTGACGGGGGTCACAAGGGGTGTGGCCTGCCTAGGAGAAGACTGCTAAGGCCCTGGCAGGGCCATCCCCCGTCCCTACCAACTTCTCAGACCAGAGACCTGGGATCTTAGCACAGCCCAAATGGTGGGGGAAGAGCCATCGAGAAGGACAAATAAAGAGCACTTCCGTCAGACTTCCCAAGGGAGAGGTCCAAGCCAGATCTGATTTAACTTGGAAGGGAAAATGTTACATTTCTAGCAACACCAGTATTGTGGAGAAATCTGGAGCTGTTACAGTAAGAGCTAAATATCATTTAACTTCTATTGTCTGTGTAAGATCTATCGCACACATAAACTCTTTGTCAGATCAGTAAGCTTTATTTTAGTGTCTGTCATAGACTGGGTTCCCTGGGAAGCTAAGTGAACTAGAGACGTGCATATAAGGAGGTTGCCAGAAGATGCTCTCGGGAGACACACCTGTGGGAAAGGTGGGTGGGAGTGCAGGGATGGAGGGAAGAAAGGGGATTGGGCAGAGGGAGAAGAGATGCACTGCTGTCCCAACACAGGCCTCCGCAGATTCCACAGAGAGCTCCGGAACTGGGAGAGCCCTGAAGAGTTGTCTCAGGACGGGGTAAGGGGGCAGGCAATTATGGGTCCCCATCAATCATCCATTGTCTGGGAGCTCTCCTGGGCCAGGGGGCATGACCCTGATGCCCTTAGCTAAGGCAATTCCTGGAGAATTTGTCTGTGACCTGTCAGCAGCTAGGGGAATGAGTGCCTAGGGACTGAAGTGGGGTGGTGGTCTGGGCAGCACACCAGCCTCTACCACGACAATGCTCTCACTCTGGGGTGACATGGGATGGCACTACCACAGGGCCTGATGCATTCAGTGTACACAGTGGCCACTCAGCATGCGCTGGCACATCCAATCCCAAAGATTCCTGCACTTACCACAACCCAGCCACCCCTCATTCCATCACAAAGGCACTCCTCCCAGCTGGAGACACGTGTGCATTACACTGCGGGGCTGCTCTCAGGGTACATCCAGGTGATAACCACCCCTTTTTGAGGGCAAGTTCTCAGGTCTGGTAGCCTGTGGGCAACAGCATATGGATGTTGCCTGAGGCACATCAGTGTTACGTCATTAAAACTGAAGTTGTAGAAGACTGTAAAAGAAAATAAAAGTGTGCACCATATGATCCCAGTTCTGGGGAAAGATACACACATGGGGAAAAAATTGATCAGAATGCCCACTAAGCCAGAGGATGGAATTATCTCCGGATGGTGGGCTTCCAGATCATCCTGATCTTTCTCCTTTTGCCTAGATGTATTTTCTGATCAACCTAAAAAGCATGTTTCTTTTGTAATAGGGAAAAAATTGTTTCTCCTCTAAAGTAGACACATCTTGTAAGGCCCTGTGACTAGATCAATCTAATAGTGAAATTTGTTTAATCACCAGGGACAGAAATCAGGAGCAGGACTTTAAATGGAATTTGAATATTAACAGTGACCACTTCAGAGCCTGGGAGATTTAGGAAAGGACAAGTCTGGGTAAGAGAAGGAGACTTAGGCCTGTGCTGTTCAGAACAGCAGCCATCAGCCACGTGTGACCACTGGAGCACTGGAAATGTGGCCGGTTTGGACTGACATGTGCTTTAAATATGAAATACAGATTTCAAAGGTTTAGTGTTAAAATATGTAAAATATCCCAGTAATAATTTTTAATAGTACATCTTGAGGGGATCATATTTTGAATATATTGGGTAAAATAAAATATAATATTAAAAATAATTTCTCCTGTTTCTTTTGTACAGTACTGGTCTAGACATCTGGCAGGATGCACAAGTTCTCTGAAATACTTCCCCAAAGTACAAGCAGTTTGAAAGAGTGATTGCCTCACAGGATACCCACTAACCTTAGTTTTACTTGGGGCTTTCACAGGACCAGCACTGAAAAGGGCAGTTGGTTGACAAATGAGCACAACAAAAACGAGCTCTGGGTGCTACAAGGCCATTAAATGCAACCACTTAACAGCGTGCATGTTGATCCATGTAACTGTACTCTATCAGCTCACGGAGAGTTAAGGAAACACAGTGTTGCTGTAGACAGCTGTTAGCATCTTCCCCTGGGAAAAGCCCTCATGCCTGTCACGGGGTGCTGCCCGGGAGCTGCCCGTGGCACCCACACACCAGATGTTGACTTGAGCTCATCTGAGCATCTGATCATCTTCAAATCTATTTCTTTCCCTAGGGAAATGTGAAAACGCACCCATTTGGCCAGGGTCCTGCCTCACCCCTGAACCTTTCCCCAGATTTGCTTAAAGAACAACAGTTGCTGCTTAAGGAAACAAAGGGCTGTGAAAATGTCTTTCCCTCTCCATAATAAACATTGCAAAGGTTCAGCTTAGAGAAATTTTTTTCTCTTAAAATGCCAGATATTCTCTGCAATTAGCATTTCCCGTAAATTTAAGTTATTCAAATTCAAATGTGCCATGTCCCTGGGACTTCTACTCTTTAAAGTTCCATGTGCCATACAGGGACTCTTTTTAAGAGAGATGACTGTGGTTCTTTTGCAAAACAAAAGTTGAAAGTCTTTCTCTCTCTATAGAAGTGCAGTCTGACATTTGCCTTGAATCATATGTTCCTGCTCACAATTCAAATGACACCATTGGCAAGTTTCAAGCCAGGAGGGGACGAGCCAACTTGAACAACCCCCTCCTTCACCACTATCTGACTGGATGACAGAGACCCGACCAGGCTCTGAGGATGAACTGTCCACCTTGAAGAAAAGACAGATTCTGGATCCACTGGGGTAGCTGGGCTTTCCAGTCCTGAAAGCGGCCAATATTACCACTCTACTCCCATTTGGCATCCCTGAAGCAAAGGCATCTTGGAAAGGAGTAGCCATCATGGCCCCACAGGAGGCTGCACATCATGCACATAACTGCTGGGAGCAGCAGAGAAGTAAGTTCCCTGTAGCCAGCACAGCCCGGCTCAGTGCAGCCACAGGAGGTGCTGCCTCAACTTACAATTTTAGGGCTTGAACAGGTGCATCTACAAAGCAAACCAATGGACTGAAGAACAAAGCTACCTACAGTCCCCTGACTTCTCGCAGTTAAGACTTTGGCTCTTGGTGTTAGAGCAGACAGATAGCTAGATATGAGCAGAGAAAGGGGGACACAGACCAAATGGCAGGAATTAGGCAGAAAGGAGGGGCACAGGCCAAATGCAGGAAACCACACATCATGTGAGCAGCAGGGACCCTTGGGCAGAGAAAGAAAAGCTGGAATCTTTGGGCTGATAAGGGGCCACACCTTTTGGCTTGGAGACCAAGAAAGGTCAGAAAAGGCAGGAATTTCCAGTGTCCGAATGTAACCTTTTACTCATTATGCCCTCATTTCAATAAAATTAGCCTTGCAGATCAGAAGTACCCATCACACACCGACGCCATGACACTTCCGATCCAGACTAAATAAGGACAAAATTCCCTCCTCCCTTTGGGAAGGTGGAGTTGGGATGATAATCAGGGAACACGACCCCAAACCCTTCCCTCCCCAGTGAATACTCCGCCCATTCATTTTTACACCCTGTGTAACTAACTTGCCAAAGAAACTCAGGGCAGCTGCTCACCTGAGCCTGCCAGCTCTCCCCTGAGAGTGTACTATCCATCCTTTAATAAATCCTCACTTTACCTCTTGTCTCTGAATTCTTTCTGGGACGGGGCAAGAACCTGGAACACCAGTTGCACCTATCAGCGACACTGGTACAGCCTGAAACGTGACGGACCCTCCAGTGATTAATACAGAACACTCCTTGGTGCCCTTTACAAGAGAGGGCTTCAAATAATACGACATTTTTGTATCCCAAGTGGTATCAAGAAATCCTTATCTGTTTCATATAGGACTAAATACTATTCAACGTGTGTCATCTTTGAGACATGTTCCATACAAATGCTTTGTCAGATCATACGTCACCAGAAGTACACTTTATTATAATGCCCTGCGATTACGTTGAAGTATATACGTTGTGAGACAGCACACACCTCAGGAAGGTTCAATAAGACATTAACACACTTGGTGCTGGGTGTGCCACTTGTTTCTTAAGTGAAAATGCACAATTTCAAAGCAAACTCACACGACGGAACCCAAACATCCTGTGCTTGACCACAAAAGCACATCTGCCCTCCCCATCAGGAGAAGCCAAACATCACATCATGGGGGCCTCGTGCACAGTGTCTCTAGTTGGTGTCCATTCATCATCTACACAAAAACCTCCCGGATGGGACCTGTGGACAACAGGAGATTCGTTAATAAATTAAAGCACACCTGTGTGAGAGACCATTAACATCCATGTTTTATAATCCAGAAGAGTATAAGCTCAGAAAAATTAAAAAAGTCCACAAACCAGAATTGTATTAAGTGATGCCATTTCTGAAGGGAAAAAAAAGCACCCATGGCAACCACTGTGGAATGTCACCGGCAAGTTGACTCTGCATGGCTGGACCACCGATTATCCTAGTCTTCCTCTATTTACTTATCTGTATTTTCTAGATTTACCAAAGTGAAGGTGTATTGCCTCTACAGTAGAGCCCCTCCCGCTCAAGAAGTAGATGCTTCTACTGAGAGATGGAGCTGAAGCTGGTTTACGTAGACAATGAATGTGAGTTATCAATAGCTGAAGACATCAGGGTGGAACTTAAGAGTTAGTGTATTAAGAGTTGCCATTTTAGAGCCTGGGTTCTTGGGAAAGGACAAATTTGGGTAAAAGAAAAAGCCTTTAGTCACACGAGAGGGTACATGAGTTCCCTGAAAGCTCAGGAAAAAGGGAAAAGGCCTGATCATAGTGCAGTTGTCCCTGAAGCCCTTGAATGTCAAATGCGGGGCCCCTCACCGGGCAAAAAGAGGCCCACACTACCTCGCCAGCGTGTATGCACGTTAAGCCATACAACTGGGGGCCTGATAAGAGAACAATGCACTTACGTTGAAAGGGGAAAACCAAGAACCACGAGCCTGTGGGAGCACCGAATCAGGCCTGGCCCAGGGCCGTTGATGGAGGCCAGCCACGGGAAGGACTCAGTAGTATGGGTCTGTGTGGAACTGAGCACGGGACAGACGCATCCCAACCCATTCCCAAAGAAGAAGATCGGTGTCTCTGGAGATGTTCACATTAGGATGAATGAATGAATGTAGTTTACAATATATGATTTTGGTCATTTTGATTCTTGACCTTTAAAATTAGTCATGTCATAATTAATATGCAGTCAATGGTTACCCCAGAGAGGTTCCTTTGGAAAAACACAATCTGGTTAAAATTGATCCAAAGGAAGCTAAACTAGGGAAGGCTCTATGACTACCTCCAAATTTCAAATTCTATTTTCAGGTAAGAGGAAAAGAGAAGGATGGAAACTTACCTAGTTCTTAGTTTCTTTAGTTTCATGCTTCTTGTCTCTTTCTTTCTTCCTCTCTAAAATATTCTAGCCCTTCTCATTCGTAATGTTTTGAATCCTTGAAGACATTAAATCAAGATTTAAATGAAGATTAACAAGGCACTGTGTTGTACTGCAAATTAAAATAGAACAGTGCTTAAAAACTACTATAAATCTTGTAGTTCACTAAGTAGGGTGTCAATGGAACATTTCAGTCTTTGTGACAACCTAGAAGATGTGAGGAGAATGGTAAAGGGGTGGCAAAGGGAGGAGGCAGAGACAGGAGAACTCGGTGCACCAGGGAAACAGCACAGTACAAATACAGAGCCAGACTCTGCACTGTTAGTGGGAACGCAAAATGGAACTACCAATTCAAAGAACAGTTTGGTAGTTTCACTGGTTGTTAAATGCATACTTTCCAAGTGATGAGCCACTCATTCTACACACACAAATAGCCTCAACCCAGTTAAAAAAAAAAAAAAACACAAATAGTGAACCCTAATGTAAACTATGGACTTTAGTTAAGAATAACGTATCAATAGAAGTTTAAAATTATAAAGATTTTTATGTTTAAAATTCCTCATGTGGGGGTGGGGATTCCAAATCCACCCTCCCTAAAGCACAGACATGAGGCTCTCTTAACCCCTCCAAACAGCCTTGCGATTCCTATGACTTACCTGCGTCTTAAGGCACCTGAAAAGCAGCATTTTCCAGAAGTAAGCAAACATCCTGACGTAGAAAGTGGGAAGACTCCAGGCGTTTGTTCCCCTGAGAACTGGAAGTTCTGTGTGTGCGAGGAAGACGATGTGTTTGCTCAGGGAGCCTGGGTTCTGGCAAGCCCGTCCCACGGTGAAAGGTGGAGGTTGAGCCTCTGGTCCGTCAGAGTCTTGGATCTTAAGTAGCCCACCAGCTGTCTTCCTGCCCCAATTACCAGGCCCTTCACCTCTGCAGGCCTGCTTTTCCCACCTTTATCCAGAATGAGCTCCTTGGATGCTCTGCCCCGCCTCCTTGCTCCAACATTCCCTCTTTTTCCTCCTCCACAAAACTTGATTCATTTCTGCCACAGCAGGTCTCCATCCAAGTCCAGTTTTGATCTCTCTTTCCTAGAGAATTCAACCTAGGAACTTTGGAAATCTTCAAGGTCAAATCCATTACTTTACAAAGGAGGTAACAGATTCCATGAGGTAAGGTGACTACTGTAGGGCAATGTAGTTAATTCCACATCCACCATTGCCACCATATTAGGCAACTGAATAATCAAATGACTGCCATGACCATGTGTCCAAGATTTTGAATCCCGATTTCAAATGTCCTGTACGGTCATCAGGACACATTAAGAATTTCACTATCTAACATTGCAACTGCTACTGCAGATGTGTTAAGAGGGACCTTCTGCAAGCAATACATTTACTTCTGTTACTGAATCCAACTTTCCAGTTATGAAGCACTGATTCTTAACTTTTTAGTGCAATGAACTCTCTTTAGGAAACTGATGAAACTTATGGGCCCTCTCCACACAAAAATATTTCCAGAGAAACACAAAATTTTGCTCCAGTGAATTAACCATGCAGTACATGACTGTGAAAACCATTGCTCTGAGAGCAGAAATCAGCCTATCTGCCATGTGGTCAGGGACAATTTTAAAATAGCTCTTAAATCCTAACAAAAATTTGCCAACATTTATATGACAGATTACAGAGCACGTTTAATCCTCACAACAACCCTGTGAGGTAGGTATTAATACCCCAGTTTTACCTACAAGGAAACCACAACCCAAAGAAGTTCAGAGACTTGCCAAAGTTCACACAGCTAATAGTTGCATGCAGTGCCAGGACTAGAAGATGGGCTTTTTGTTCCTTGATCAAAACTTCTTTACATGTAATGTGCTCAGTTTGGGAATCAAGATCCTACCGAGGGAAGACTCATTGGCAAGCCCTTTCAACAAAGAGGGAACTATGAGAGGCTACAGACCAGAGCCCAGTGAGCTGTGTGGACACACTCCCCGAGCATCATTCCCGGGCAGGGATACCAGAAAGGATGTCATTAGAATTGCAGGCCTTGGGGTCCAGACAACAAACACCGTTCAAAGGAACACAAAACAAAACCAAAGCAGGTGCCAGAAGTTGCAAGACACACAGGTTTGGTTTTGGTTCTGTTTTCACCATAGTTATGAATTATTTGGCTCTTTCCCCAAAGAGCTGAAAGTTAGCTGGGAGAGGACCCAAAAACATTTTCAAAAAGGCAGAACATACACCAAAACGGGAATCTGAGAGCCAGAAAACAAATATCCAAACTTCACCTAAAGATTAAGATGCTTGGAAACCTGATAAATGGCCATAGAGAAACACCTCCAATAGGGAAAGGTGGGGTGAGAAACCCTAGTCAACCCGTAAGCCAGAGATTTCAGAATCTCCACAAAGTCTCTGGTCATATTCTTCATGACCCAGAACCATCCTTTGGCCATCTGCTCAAAGACACGAAGATAGGGAAGTTCATGCCATTGTTTCTGGGCTGGATCAGTGGAAATTAAATGCTGTCCAAGGACTGTGGCAGGTTTTTGAAAGATTTCAACGGTCCACAGCAAATGAGAAAACTATGGTGGTGCTGTTGTTTTAGTAAACGAATCTATCTATCCAAATGAGAGCACCGTCCACCATTGTGCTACCTTAGTACAAAAAGCACTCTTCAAAACGCTTGGTAAAATGGCAGTAATAGAGCCAATTTCCCTCACCCAGCTTTGTATGTATGTATCAGAGTGCCTACCCAGCCAGTGCCTTAGTTCCAGGGTCTTTGGGACTCTGGCCAGGCAACCCTAAGGCCCTTGCCAATTATCTTCAGCAGAAATGAATACCTTAAAAACAGACCACGTAGGAAAGGGTTCCCGGATCCCATCATAACCTACCAATCTACCCTCCTCAAACTCTGGAAACCCACAGCTACTTTTCAATGTCTGCTTTGTAAAACCAAACCTACACATACAGCAAACCTTGACTCCCTCAGAAGGACCCCCAGCTTCAGCAAAGACCCTTAACCCACCCTTCACATAGTGGTAGCCTCTTCTACAAGAGGGGTCCTTGGGATCTCTGGATTTTAGGGACCCATAACTCAGATACTAAAATGTTTTTCTTCAGCTTCTTTTTGGTCATTTGGGGATAAGGATGCTTCTTCATTCTTCCTTTGCATTTTCCAAATTTCTCACAACTCCCTTCTCCTCCATTTTTCACACAGCATGACAGCCAAGCGAGAGCCTGAGGTGAGTCGCAACTGAACCACTCACAACAGCACAGAGGTACTTCAAGGAGAGGAGAGGAGAGAATACGGCCCATCACTCCGTGCCTGCGGGTATGGTGCCAGGACACAGAAAGCGTCCTATCCCTGACTCACTTCAGAATAGTGACTGTAACACCATAACCCGGGTTGCCACCCTGGGGAAGGAGGGAAGCCATGTATCCTTAGACCATACACGACAGCTTGTCATCCACCCTCAGCCCAAGAGCAATTACAAGAAGACTTCAGGACCCATTCTGGGGTCCTCCCTTTTCTTAAACACAGAAAAGGGAGTACTCGGAACCCCACTTCTCACCCCACGCCCTACAGGCAACCATGACATTATCTCCCCACTACATACGAGCTCTTCTAGAGCACAGAAGGACTCATGTTCATCTTTTATCACCAGTACCTAGACAGTGCCTGGCATGTAGTCAGCACTCCGCATTTACAGGAAGGAAAGGAGGGAGGAAAGCAGGAACGTTGAAGCACAGGAAGGGATGTTTCCTGTTTCCTGTTCTGTGGGTTTCTTGTGTGTTTCTTCCATTGCCGTCGCCCCTCCCCTTAGCCTTTGCCCTTTCCTCAATATTCATTTATCTTTCCTTTTGTACAACCTCTACCTAAATCAGTGTTTCTTCTACTTTTTTCCCCCTTATTTTTCTCCTCTCTCTGTTGCTGCAGCCTAACTTCCCTAACACTTTTATTCTCTATAACTTTCTTGGTTTCTCCTTTGCTTGCTCTAGTTTCGTCATTCTTCTTGGCTTCCTTGAGGATCAACAGACCCAAGGGAAGTGAAAAGGCAAGTAATGCTGAAAAGAGGAATGCCACAAAATGATGAAAGGGGAAATAGCTAAGAGGAGGAGGCCCACAAACCCAAGCCCACGGGCCCAGCAAAAAGAAGCCATTAATTCCTTTTTTCCCTTATCACAAAGGACAAGAAATTTCTATTTATATGTTTTCTAACTTATTCTTTAGCTTCTTCAAAGTTACCGCAAAAGCTCTTCCAGTTACCATCAACCTAGAAACGGACCCTTTCAAGGGTATGTATGTATCCTTGCTCAGCATGGGAACACCTGGCCCTTTGTCTGTCAGCACACTGCTCCCAGGCCGCCACCCCAGGCCCTGTTTATATGAGTGACAGCAAAGGCCCCAGCTAGCACCCTAAGGCTGGGGAAGAGTCCTTGCTCAGCACCACTATCACGTGCCTCATGTCCCTCTCCCACTTCCTGACCATAATGCAGTGTCCCCGGGGGCTGGTATCTCTGCAAACTCCCTCTTCCCAGCTCCAAATCTGGATTCCAAAGGTTTTGGGCCTCCTCAGATGATCTCACAATTGGAGGAGGGAACAAAACTTAGGAGACTTACAAATCCAAAATCCCAGTTTCTCACTAGAATCTAGCACTCCCTACCACCTAGTCTAGCAGCACAGAAGGTATGGTTTTCGATTTGGGGACAAACAGCCCAGGCTAACTGGAGGCACTCTGGTGATGCTAAAACGGACGGGAGAGCTAAGAGGTCAAAGAAGCAAATAACCAAAAAAGGCTTTTCCAGTTTAGAATGTAGATGTATCACTGACATTGTACATCTAGTGTCCTTCCTATTGGGGAATGCCATCCATAGGGACCACCTGCCTAACAATGAATATCATGTCTCATTCTCAACCAAAGACTCCAGCGACTCTGACACCACTTGCCAGATCCTGAATACTAAGGGGTATTCAGTTTCAAGGTTGGATCCCAAATTCTCAACAGCCTTTAGAATTATGTTTGGACTGCTGTTTAGTTGTCCCTGCAATATTGTTTCTATTCCCCAGGCCCACTTAAAGAGACAGGGTACTAATTCAGGAGAAATGAAGAAGCAATCTTCCTCTAATTTCACACGTGTCCCTTAGGTCAGGAATGACTATCCAGCGATGTCCTACCCTCTTTCCCTTTGGGTCTGTGAGGACTGTTGTAAGTCTCTTCTAACCACTACCACCATGGACATGAACATCCATACGCAGGCTTAGCCTATTTTAAAATAGGTTTTAAGAGTGCCCCGCCCACAGGACTTTCAAGGCAGCCTTTCTTACCACCCCAGTTAGTATCTACTTCACTTTCCCAGTTCTGGCCTCAGGAAAAACACCCCCTCAGTTCCAAAATGCCCAGAATCTCTGGAGAACCCACACCTAGATCCAGTCTAATATCATTTCAGGGTTCCTCCTTGGGAACACCACCAATGTTTGCCTCATTAACAGACAAAACTTCAGAGCCCCGTTGGAGCTCACACATGTGCTTAAATCTACAAGCCAGAAAGCCTGTGCTAGTAAGAGAGAAAAGCAGACTCTCCCACGAGGGAGAGAAGTCTCAGAGGGAAATTTTCTTTTGTTTAACCCCTTGAACCCAACAGCACATTGTTAAGTGACTTCTCCAATGACATCAAAGGGACTTAAAAGTCTTTTTGGGAAATAGCTTTCTTCCTGTCTCCTAAGAATGGGGAGAAGGAATACATCGTCCCCTAAGAGATGAGAGAATAAGAGGGCTCTGATAGGGAAAAGATAGGAACAGAAGGTAAATAGGAATGGCCTAGATGGCAGAAACCCCTAGGCTTGAGACAGGGATCTGGGTGCAGAGGCTGAGTCCGTGCGACCCTGACTGGTTGCAGGCTTCAATAAATTGATGACCACAGTCCCAAGGTGATCACTTAGAGCAGGAAGCATGCCTGCTCCCTTCTTGTAGTCAGAAAAGCTGGCTAAAAACCCTCAGCCTTGAGCAAAAGAGAAGTCATCTGCCGGGCTGGCAGCTGAAACTCAGAACTCAGTATTTATGGGTGCAACTGCAAATTTTACCCAATTTAGCATCCACTGTATAACTTTCTGCCCAGGACAAGGTTTGAAAAGTTCCAGTGGTTCCCCCAAGGCCACTGCACAGGCCAGCTGCATTATTTAAGAAGGCCTGTGCAGCTCCGACCTAATCATCCTAGATACAGAATCTTCTCCTAAGGCCACTGTCACCACAAGAATATATGGCTCTGCTACAGTTCAAGGCCTGAGCAACAGCCTAGGTGGTCGCGTCCCTGCATCTACAGAGCCTCCTGGCCGGCCAGCCTGCCTGCCAGTGTGCGAGCCTGTGCCCACCTCGACCCCCGCAGCGAGCTTAACGGAAGGAAGGTTGGGAGGGGGCAGAAGAGCGGCCAACGCCTTCCAACGGCAGCTGGGGGCCGGGGGAGGGGGGGCTCGAACGGGGGTCTCCCGGCGATTGGGCAGGGGCGCTGCTGGTGTACAGGGATCCCAGGGCTTCCCTGCAGGGGCCGGACCAACGGCTGGGCTGATGTTCCGCTGGCCGGTGGCCGCTCTCCTGGGCGGCCCCGCCTCCTTGCACTTGTATGACCTTGGAGTTCTGTGCACGGATCCCTCCTCCGGGCTCGCGCTGGGCTGAGCCCTGCAAACGTTGGGGGCCACTTGGAGGTTTGGCTGGTGGCAGCCCCGAGGCTCTGTCCCGCCTGCGGTGGCTTCCAGTTGCAGTTACCTTCCTATTTCCCTGCACAGGCTCCACATAGGGTCTCTGGTGCTACATGAACAGTTTCAACCTGGACGTGGGGAGGCAGTGGTATAGCCCTCTGCCCTAACCAGCCCTTCTGGCTTCATTTTCTTCATCTTAATTGCTTGGGCCATCTTAGACTTTTCTGGATCATGGGGGTTGGGGCAGGTGCCCATTTACCACCTCTCAGTCCTCCCCAGAAATGAAGTCATTTCACTCTTTCCCTCCTCCACTCCATGCTGAGGCTCTCATACCACGCTTCTTCCTGCCTCTGTGCCCACCCATTCTTCTTGCCCTCATCTGGGGTAAAGAGGTTCTGTCTGAGCAAAGGTGGCCATCCTGCCACCCTCCCCACGCAGCTCCTTGTTCGCAAGCATCTGAGGCATCTGTGCTCCTGTCACTGCCATGTTTCTGGTCCCTCCTGGGTCTATCTGGCATTCTCTATGTTGTCCTGTCATCACTCTCTCCCAGGTGTCAGTCATCACACATCCTTCAACTTGCTACTCCTTCAGGTCCAAAGGGCATGTGCTGCCGGAAAGCAGCACTTGGCACTGTCTGTATTGGCTTTTGTGCTTGGCTTATTAAACTCAGACATTTAATGAATATCATCTTGAAAAACATTTTTACTTGAGCATTTACTTATTGATTACGGGTTTAACACACATCTTCTATGTTATTTAAATTACAAAGTGAGGATAGTTGAGTCATTTGAACACTTCGGTGGCTTAAACAGCAGACACAACTTGAACTTCTTACCAAAACTGTAATAGCTTTATAACTCCCCACCTCCCCAAAGGCAACAATTGAGCTTTGCTTCTTACACCTACTCGTTCCTTGGGCAGAGGGAGAAAGAGATGCCGAAACAGGGACAGTGGTTATTTGTTAGCGATGAGATGAATGCTTTTCATTTTCCTATTTATCTGTATTTTCTACAAAGCAAATGTATCTTTAAAGCCTTTTTTAAAAGAGACATGAAGAGACTGTGGGAACAGGGAATCAAAACCTTTGACAATCTGATGAAAGGACATGTGTCTGCTCTTTCAGGGAATTTTCCCTGACATTTGCACGCCTTTCCCACACAGTGTGGCCCTAACCGAAAGAAGAGGCAAGGGCAGCTTAGGGTAGACGGAGGGGAACTGGTGTGGAAAAGGTTAGTGGGGATTCTGACCATGGTTTGGGGCAGAGGAACCTGAGCCAATTCATTCTCTCCCCTAAGAGAGGGACCAGCCGAGTGACACTGCGCACTTGTGAGCTGGGAGCAGATTGCTCTGTCCCCAGGGGGGTATCCCATATTTTGTTTATTCAATCCTCAGGCTGCTTTCCCACTCTTTGGAAAGTGTAGGGCAGGATTCCAAATTACAGCCACCAGAGTATTCAAAATAATTTGGGAGAGCCTAGGGGTTAAGACTCCGGCTGTGAAATCAGACAGGACCAGCTTTCATCTAAACTCTCCACACTGATCAGGTGTGTGACCTTGGGCAAGCCATCCAAACACAGAGCCCCTGATTTTTCCATCTCTGCACGAGTGATAATACTCGCCAGAAGGATCATCATACATCACGGCACCTGTCACGTTGTCAACGCTTAGCTGATGAGAGTTAGTAGCCCTCTTCCTGCTTCCCCCCCGTTGTCAGACCCCGGAGCCCACAGCCTCCTTCAGCATGCACCTTATTCCCATCTGTGTCCGCAACACTCTACATGGACTCAATATGAGATAGTCTTAGATAATCGTAGATAGCTAAGATCTTTTTCCTTTTCACAGAACACTTTGCAGACCCTAAGGAAGGGTGCCCCCTGACCCTCACAGTCCCTTAGGGTGTGCCAGGGTCTAAGATCTTGGGTCTCTAGAGGAATCTGGCCAGAGCTGGAGGGTCCATCGTACCCAGGGGGCATGGAGAGTCCCACTCAGGCTCTGACTTGACCTCCTAAATGAGCAGTGCCCAGCTGAGGGCCAAGGGTGAATGGGCCTCCCACTCCCAATCCGAGGCTGACTTGACCGCCCCAGACTTTGATGCTCCCTGAGAGGAAACACTTGCATAAGACCCAGGGTCCTGTCCTCCCCGGTCAAAATCCCACCTCCTCTGTGGCAGGAAGGCCCCGGGTGTGGATCTCAGTCAGTTGTGCCTCCCCAGCAGGGCCCCTTCATCTACCTCTGTTCCCACTGCATCCTCACCATTGCCCTTTCCCTGGCCCAGATCCTCAAAGGTCCTCTTCCCCTTCATGCCTTTACCTTCTCCCTGTGAGTGCTGAGGCCCCCAGAATTCATCCTGTCCAGTGCCTTGTCAGGTTTTGATGTGGGGAGCTTCTGTACCTGCTGAGAGAGATTTTTACCAGGCAGAGGAGCCCTGCAGTCACGCGTCACCCCCTCAGCTTCCCTCAGCACATTTCCCCACTTCTTCTGTCCCCTTCCCAGTGTCCTGGAGCAGCCTCTTTAATCTCTTCCTCCTAAATCAGCCCCCATCTGGCAAGTTCCAAGGGGTCTGATGACAGGGGCATCAAGTCTCGAAAGAGGCATCTCCAGCTTTAAAAGCAGGGTTTTGGGTGTCAGTAATTGGCAACTGTCAGCTCTAGTCTGTCCATGGAGACAGGGACTCTGATGGGGCCTCTGGAGTCCCACTCTCAGGTCCAAGCCCACGCTGCTTGCCTGCCACCCTCCCCCACCCAGCCAGGTGTAGCTGGGCGAGGCCATCTCTCCGTGACATGTGCAGAATTTGTGGGAGGAACGGAGGAATATTTAGATCTTTTTTATTTACTACAAAAATAAAAAACATGCATTTGATCATGAGTGTCAGGGACTGGGAGGTAATGACAAGCCAAATGGAAAAATAACAGAACTTCTAAATTAGCCAGGGGAAAGGGGAGAAAAAATAATGGAAAAGAAGGAAAGCCAAAAAAAAAAAAAAAGGTCAAATGCAAATCTATAAACAAGAAAGCAGAAATAGGAGTATTACTATGAGGCAAGGTTGACCCAATTATGTCACAAACTTATATACATCTAGGGATACAGTAGCTAAGTGTAACAAGCAAAAACAATTAGCCACGCAAGAACTTGATTTCAAAATACAGCCATGATGGGAGATTTAAAAATACCCCAAGAATCCTCTTGTTTTGTTTATTGTTCCAAAATTAGATAAGATGATCTTAGAACTGATGTGGGAGAGCACATGTCTAAAATCGCTAAGAAAATCATGTAGAGGAAGACTGCTGAGGATCTTACCTCGTGAGATGTGGATAAGGTCCTCAAAAGAGCTGCTGAATGCAAGGGCTTGGGGCACAGGAGGGTTGGCGGGTCGCCCCAGCCAGGGACCGCTGTGGAGAGGGCAGCTCCCAGCTCTCAGTGGCTGCACGGGCGCTGCAGGGTGGCCTCCACCAGGAAGGAGACAAGGGTAGAGCCGCCCCTGCTGGTGGCTCTGGCTGGTGGCGAAACTAGCGATAGAAAATTTAAAATAACGCCATGGCTATGATTTCTCACTCTAGGGTTGGAGAACATGCAAAGAAATAAAGAAATGTGAATTGACTGGACAATGTTTGAATATTCATTCAACAAACGGATCCTACAGGCAGGGTACAGGGGGATCACTTCTGCCAGGCAGTGACATAGCTACTCTTTGGCTACAGCTGCAGGAGAAGACGTTTTCCTTTAAGGGGTTATATACACTTCACGGCTCAGATTGAACGGTGTCTGGAACTGACTGGGTCCTCTCAGAACCCAGCTCGTGGCCCAAACTCACAATTTCTCAGATGCAACCAGAGAAGCCAGGGTACTATCTGCTGTCTAGGACTCCTATCCCCATCCCTATCCTATACTCCTATACTCAATGCATATTTTGTGAAAGAAACCTGTCATGTAGAAGATCTATCTACATATATATATATCTAGATAATATATATATGCATATATACACACACATGCCCATACACACATATATACATATATGTATGTGAATGGATAAACTTTTTTCAGGGCACTGAGAGAGGGAGGGAAAGACTGAGACACGGTGGCTCCCTTAGAGGGAAGCACATTGTTGTTACAGAACAGTGGGTAAGGCTAACTGATATGTGATTGGTTTCACCTAAGTTTCCTACCGTAAGTGGAGCCAGCTAGGTAGTTATTGCAAGGACTCCAGAAAACCTCTATCTAACTTCACTTTCTTCCATGATTAATAAAAATAATAATAATAATAGAGGTTGACTTGGGATGGTCCTGAAGAAACACCCCCCACAGGATCTTGAGACTTGGAGGAGGACGCGGATAGTATTTGGGGCTTGCAGAATCCCCAAATCAGCAAAAATGAGCCAACATTTCAGAAGATGATGTGGGGCAAGAATAGCTGGTGGGAAAGGAAGCCAGAAACAGCCTTTTTTTTCTGTATTCTGTTAAGAGGAAGTAAGTATGGAAATAAATCTTTGCCTTCAAAGAGCTAAGTCTCATGGGGAGGCATATAAGAGTGCAGGCAAATAGAAAACACACGCTTGTTGCTTTAACAGTAGAAATACAGGGTGGAGGCCCATAAAAGAGAGACAGCTGTGCAGGTAGGGAATGCCTCCGGGAGGAAGCCATGTCTGAGCCTTGAAGAATGAATGGGAGTAGGTGAACAGTGGCTTCAGGGTGGTGAAGGCTTTCCAGCAGAGGGAATGGTACCTGCAAAGGGTAGAGCATATTTAGGGAAAAAAGTAAAGTTCCTTATGGCTGCAGTGGCGCATGTTTGAGGGCAGGAGTGGCAAAGGCCTTTAAAACACGTTAAAAGAGAAAAGCAGTGTCCTTTTTTTTTTTTTTTTTTAATCTTAGTTCCTGCTCCCCTCTTGGCTTCCCCGAAAGAATAAATCAGCACAGACACGTCTTCTGCAAGATACATTCAGAAAAAAATAAACAGAGGAAAAATATTTCAGACATAAACACGTATCAGAAGAAAGAAAGCATGGCAGAGAAAAACAAATAAAGCAACAAAAAGATGGAAATGGACAGTGGATGGGGTGGGAGGAGCCACAGGCCAGGAGAGTGACAGCAGAAGAGAGCTATGGAAGACAGTGTGGTCAAGGAGCCGGAGGGAGAGGGCAGGAGAGCAGGTGCCCCCAAGAACTCGGGGCAGGTTCAGGCACTAGAGCTCAGACCCTGCTGACCACACACGGGCTCCCTGACCTTGTGGAGAGGCTCTCTTGCCCAAGCAGACCTCTCTCTTCCCTCAGCTCTCAGCTCCAAGGGAAGGGGAGAAAGATGTTTGCAAATCTTCAAATTTGGAGAGGGGAAAGCAGAGTAAAGACCATTGCCTCCATGTGCAGCCAAAGAAGCGCCAGAGGTCCCAAGAATTGTAGTTGGTGGAGTGATAACAGATTTATTTGCTTTCCTAGGGCCGCTCCACAGGAGGTGTTTGTAAACTTTTTGAAGGAGCTTGGAACAAAGCTGCTCCCAGAGACTCAGTGGGTAGCTGTGCCCCAGCCATGGAACTGAAAGGTTAGCGGTGAGCTGCTGAGCCTGGAAGGGAACCAAGGCGACATGGACTAGGGGCTCCGTGGGAGCTGAAGGCAGGGACAGGTGGTGGCAGCCCCCACCAGCAGGAAAGCCTTGGAGCAGCTCTGCCAGTGAGCTCTTTGAGGCTGATGCTTTGTGTCATAAATTTGACTCTGCTCAGCCCCTAGGGTGTGGTAGACGTGCTCCAAGTGCTTGCTGAACGGATGAAAGGAGGTGGCTGAGAAAAGCATATGCTAATGAGACCGCCTAGAAACCCCCCTGACTAATAATAATCAGCTCCTCCCTGACTCCTTGAAGACACTGCTATGAGCTGCTGCCTGCAGCCTCTAAACAGCCCACAGAGTAAAGCCATGGCCTCTGCCAGGGAGCCCTGTGACCCGAGGGGAAGCTTTGGAAACTTTGGCAACTAGTCTTAGAGCTCCTCCGGGGAATTCCTTGAAATCATAACATAAAATCCTGAAACCTCTAAAAGGAAGTCTGGAAGCCCCCGTCTGAAATCCTTGGAATCCCTACCAGGAAACCCTGGAGCCCTGCTGGGGAGCCCTGCTGGGAAGCCCTGGCAGTGCTGCTCAGGGTGACGGACAGCCTCTCAAGCTTGCATTACTGCATTGTCTCTGCCTTTGCAGCAACAATTCCTGCTGGAGTAGGGGACGGGAAGGAAGGTTATTACCGTTTTGTTTTAATAGCAGTGGCTGTGTCCCAGTCACTTGGACCCAGAAGGCCCATCCCAAAAGGACAGGGCATGGAGTTCCCAGGTCTCCTATCAAGATGGTGGGACTTTGGGAAGGCTGGTCCTCATTTTTGAAATGTATTTAGCTGTTAGAGAGAAAAACATTCATGTCAGAGATAAGAGACAGATGCAGGGACAGCTTCAGAAAAAGAAAAAAAATGTAGACAGATCCTGTAGCAGAGGGAAAGGGAAAAAAAACACAAATTTTAAAAAGGGATATTAAAGTAAAAGGAGGCAGTAAAGATTGGGAAATCACGGCTCACAGTATCAGAAACCAACACACAGGCAGGGCACTGCTGTCAACTGGATGGTGGAAGGCATCTCTGTCATAGTTGGTGAGCTTCCTTAGAAAGACTTTCTGTAATTCTGAGAGAAAAAGGAGATATGAGAAAAGACAAGTGGCTTAAGGGGTGTGTCTGAATGAGGCAGAAATGAAAAGGGACAAGGGAATATACTGGGACTGAAGGATAAAAATTTTCCTTTCTCCTTCCTCTCCTCTTCCAGCCTCCCCAAATGTGTTTCTAGGCATAAGATCTAATAGAATGAAGGGAAAGAAGAACTAGGTGGCATATGGGGGGCTAAGACCAACCCCAGCTTTGTGAGCTGCTGGGAGGACTCCCAGGACCCAGCACATGGTCAGGTTCACAGCTGTGATTCATGACAGCAACAGTACACAAAGCAAAGTCAGCAAAAGGAGATAGTATGTAGAACACGATGCCCAGAGTCTTCTCCCAGTGGAGTCACACAGGACATGCTCACTTCCTCTAGCAATGAGTTACGATGACACACTTGAAATACTGTCTATCAGAGAAGCTTGTTAGAGGCATGGTGCCCAGGGATTTTATTGGGAGCTGGTCATACGGACATCCTCTGCCTGCCGTGTAGCAAAATCCCAGACTCCCAGAAGGAACACAGGTGCTCAGCACAAACCAAACTGTTTGTACAAACTGGATGTATAAATAGTGAGCCACTCGAATCGGTTAGGGTGGCAGGAACCTTAAATCCAAGTTACCAGAACCCAGGTTCCTGGCGGCTCAGCCTGGCACACAGGCTTTTCCAGAGGAGCAGCCTTTTCCGCACAAGGTGCCTTGGGTGAGCACGAGCTGATGTGTTCCCCATATGCCTTCCTCTCTAGTCAAGCTAAGAAGCTGAAATCCAGTCCACGCCTTAGGGACCATTTGAATGATCTGAAACGGTATAGGTGCTGCTGAGCAGCTCTACTGTAGAAAAAAAGAAGGCTTGGTAGTTGTCAGAAGTGTTCCCAATCAGGCCTAACATGGAGAGGGGTCTTGGTGACACTTCTGAAACCTGACATCCCTCTCTACCTCCACGACCTGATTGAAACAGGCCCCGGACTTGGCTGCCTCAGGAGGGCTTCCTCTGGTTGTTAGCGGCACCTGCTCTGTATGACTGGGGGCCTCCTCTCGCCATCATCAGCAGATGAGCTGGAGAAACGGGGGACTTTATTGTCTCAGTACCCTCCTCCCACTTCTTAAGTATCTATGTCCATCCCTCTCCTCTACATCTCCATTTTCAATCATATAAAGGGATCTAAAATCACACTGAGGTAGACAAGCTTGCAGGGTGTGTGAAAGAGTTATTTTTAAACACTACATTAAATCCACCCTTTAATTTAGGGAGAGTCCCAAATAATGAGCTCTGGAGGTGGCTTGCCTCCTAAACGCAGGGATGTAGCCCCTCCAGTTTCCCACCTGCAGAACACACATGGCAGCGGGATCCCTCTTGGTGTCCTCACCTCTCCCTGCAGGGCTGAGTGTGTTTATTCCCTTGGTTTACAGGCATTGGGCAAAGACGGGGCCATCATGGCACTTTTTACTGAAGCTGTCCTTGGCATTAGATCCAATTGTCAGCAGAAAAATGACTCAGTCACCTAGAATCAACAAGGAATGACCACAAATCAGGAGCTAAAGGCAATCTCAAATAGGAAAACGTGATTGAAATCTGATCTTTTTGATATTTTTTACAGTTAATGTCTTTGGTTTAAGGTTAGTATTTCCCCATGACAATCTTATGAGAATTTGAGAGTTTTTGATGAAACCAAGAACTAGTTTTAGAAAAAAAAAAGTGGGGGGGGGGGGGGGGAGCAGGGATTTTTCAGAGCAGTCAGATCTATGGGAGTGTAAAGTGAGACCTGAAATTAGAGCCAGAAACTGACTCGATAGGTTTATGTTGAAAGGCTTTGGGCTGGTGGTGCTGTGTTAGGTGAGAATTCAGACTCTTGAAAATACTTTATCCTCATTCCCCTGCTGATGGAAACTCAGGAAGCCTTAGTGTACCTTATCTGGAACCAGGAAAATGAACTGCTAATTCATTCTGGAGAGATTTTTCTAGTGTCCCTTCTGAAACCTGTGTCTCATGAATCTTCTTGGACAAATTGGTAAATGGTCCCATTTACCTTCTTTAAGGAAAACTCCTGATTGTAGAAGGCAACTTCTGTCTTTGGAACCTTTTCTCAGAATTCACCCTGGGGCTATGTATAGAATTGGCAAGTGTGCTTACAGATTTCTCAGCCTACTCTTTTGTGCACTCTTCTCCTTTTCCTAAAACCTTTTCCCATGTACCCCTGACCTTCCCCTTCTCTCTCCTCTTCTCAGAGCTTGCACATATACCTTTATAAAAGATCTAATGATTTACCTGCCAGTGTGTTTAATTTCTAAGAAGGTCCAGTTCTTTCACCTAAGGAAATACAGCTGCAGTGATATACTCTAATGCATTATTAGCAAGGGTTGGCTTAGCCTTTTTAAGGAGTGAGGCTTTCCTGATGCTTTAAACTTCCCCAAATGCTGCAATGTAGACATGATCTCATTGGTCAAGGAAACTCTCAACAGTCCATATAAAGACCCTAAGGATGGTAGCTCTTCTCACCATTCTTCTAGGACAGAATTTTATAAGATTCCAGGAGGATCAGCATTCTTGATCTATGAGGATTGGGCATAGAAAAGATGGACATAGTGATCTCATCTTGACTTGGGTTAATGGGCTCTGCTCCTATAATTGCTCAACCAGTGTCCTCCTTTGAGTCCTTCTGCCCTCCCTCTGGCCTCCCTTGCTAATTTGGTTCTAATCTGTCTGTGACAGTGAAATATAAGGCAATTAGGGAAAATAATAGCAAAACATAGAAGCAATAAAAGAAAGAACAGTGACTGAGAGAGGGACAAATGTGGAGAAAGATGGATACAGAAATAATATACACAAGATACAGCAGGAAACAAATAAGATAGGAGAGATGGAACAACAAAGTAATAAACGGATATAGGATTTTATCTCAGCAAAGCAAAAGTTTGTCAACATACAAAACTTAATCAATGTAAAACAGCACATTAATAGAATGAAGGGGGAAAAAAACACATGATCATCTCAACTGATGTGAAAAAACATTTGACAAAATCCAACACCCTTTAGTGGTAAAAATATTCAGAAAACTAGGAATAGTAGAAGGGAATTTCCTTAATATAATAAAAGTCATTTATGAAAAAACCTACAGCTAACATCATACTCAATGATGACAGATGGAAATCTTTCCCCTAAAGAGAAAGAACAAGAGAAGGATGCTCATTTTTGCCATTGCTATTCAATATTGTACTGGATGTTCCAGCCAGAGCTACTATTCAAGAAAAAAATAGGCATCCAAATTGAAAAGGAGGAAGTAAAACTCTCTATTCACAGATGACATGATCCTATACATATATAAAATATTCTTAAAAATGTACATAAAAAATCTATTAGAGCTGATAAATTAATTCAGCAAATTTTTGTAAGATCAAAAATCAGTTGTATTTTTATACACTGGCAATGAACAGTCCGAGCAAGAAATTAATTTAAAATTTTCACTTGCAATAGTATCAAGAAGAATATTTGAGAATAAATTTAACCAAAGTGATATAAGACCTGCACAAAGAAAACTACAAAACATTACCAAAAGAAATTAAAGGGGTATCAATAAATGAAAAGACAAGATACCCCATAGATTGCAAGACTTAATATTGTTAAGATGGCAATCATAACCAAAGCAATCCACAGAACTAATGCAATCCTTATCAAAAAACCAATGATCATTTTTTTTACAAAAATGGAAAAAATTATTCTACAATTCATATAGAATTGCAAGGGGTCCCAAATAGCCAAAAAAAATCTTGACACAGAAGAACAAAATTGGAGGACTAACACTTATCCTGGTTTCAAAACTTACTACAAAGCTACAGTAGTCAAAACAGTGTGGTACTGGGATATTATTGACATATAGATTATTGGAATAGAACTGAAATCCCAGAAATATAACCATAAATCAAAAGTCAGTTGATTTTTGACAAGGATGCTAAGACCATTCAATGAAGAAAGAATAGTCTTTTCAACAAATGGTGCAGTAACAACTGAATAGCCACATGCAAAAAATGATGTTGGACCCTTATCTCACACTACATGCAAAAATTAACTCAAAATGAATTAAATATAAGAGTGAAAACCATAAAACTCTTAGGAGAAAACACAGAAGTAAATCTTTTGACATTATATTTGGCAATGGTTTCTTACATATGACAATAAAAGCACAAGTAATAAGAGAAAAAAATACATAAATTGGACTTGATCAAAATTAAAACTTTTGTGCATCAAAGGACACTATCAAAGTGAAAAGACAATCTACAGAATAGGAGAAAATATTTGCAAAAGATGAGACTGACAAGGGCTTAATCTCCAGAATATATAAACAGCTCATACAACTTAATAATAAAAATACAAACAACCCTGTCCAAATATGGGCAGAAGACCTAACAAGCAATTCTCTAATGAAGACATACAAATGGCCAATCGGCATTTGAAAAAAATGCTCAATATTGCTAATTATCAGAGAAACGCAAATCAAAACTACAATGAGTTATCACCTCATACCAATCAGAATGGCCATCATTCAAAAGTCCATGAACGATAAATGCTGGAGAGGGTGTAGAGAAAAGGGAACCCTCCTACACTGCTGGTGGGAATATAGTTTAGTGCAGCTGTTGTAGAACACAGTATGGAGATTCCTCAAAAAACTAAAAATAGACCTATCATATCATACAGCAATCCCACTCCTGGGCATATATCCAGAGGGAATCTTAATTCAAAAAGACATATGCACCCCAATGTTCACAGCGGCACTATTTGCAGTAGCCAAGACATGGAAACAACCTAAATGTCCATTGATAGATGACTGGATAAAGAAGTTGTAGAATATTTCTACAATGGAATACTACTCAGCCATAAAAAATAATAAAATAATGCCATTTGTAGCAATGTGGATGGACCTGGAAAATGTCACTCTAAGTGAAGTAAGCCAGAAAGAGAAAGAAAAATGCCACATGAGATCACTCATATGTGGAATATAAAAGAAAAAAAAAGAGAGAAAGGAACTTATTTATAAAACAGAAACAGACTTACAGACACAGAAAACAAACTTATGGTTACTAGGGCAGGAAAGGGGTGAGAAGGGATAAATTGGGAGTTTGAGATTTGCAGATACTAATATACATAAAATAAATAAGGTTGCACTGTATAGCACAGGGAACTATATTCAATATTTCATAGTAACCTACAGTGAAAAAGAATAAGAAAACGAATATATGAATGTTCCTATATGACTGAAGCATTGTGCTGTACTCCAGAAATTGACACAATGTTGTAAACTGATTATACTTCAATAAAAATATATTTAAAAAAAAGAAGGTGTTCAAACAAAACCTAGTAAATGAATGTTCATAGCAGCACTACTCATAATAGCCAAAAAGTAAAACAACCCCAAGGTGGTCCAATTGATGAATAGATCAGCAACATGTGGTATATCTGTACAATGGAATACTATTCTGTCAAAAAAAGGGGTGAAGTATGACAGATGATAGCACATGGATGGACTCTGAAGCTTTTACCTGAGTAAAAGAAGCCTGACACAAAAGGTTGTATTGCATGATTCAATTTTTTAAGAAATAGCTAAAATAAGCAAATCCATAGAGGCAGCAGACTCATGGTTGCCGGGGTGGTGGTGGGAGGGGAAGCAGGGAAGGATGGGGAGTGACCATTTATAATGAGTACAGTTTCCTTCTGGGGTAATGACAATGGTCTGGAACTAAATGGTGGCGACCGCTGCACTGCACTGTGAATATCCTAAATGTCACTAACGGTAATTTGATATCAAGTATATTTTACCACAATTAAAATAAAAGATATGGAACTACAGGGCAGGAAGAAGTTAGGTAAGTTAGGAACTTGGCAAGTTTGAAGAGACAAGAAACACTGTGGACATTGTGAACACAGAACACTGAAGACAGAACAGCTTCTGGAAGTTGCCACAGGCAGGAGAGAGCCCTGGGGATGTCAGCAGTGACGGACCATGAGTTCCTTCACTTTGTCCTCTCATATGCCCACTGCCAAGCTCAGCGAGAGGCGTGTAGTAGGTGCTCTGACACAGAGCAAGTGTATGAATGACAGAGTGACCTGTTGGAGGGGCTGGGCCTGTCCGAGCTGAATGAACCAGCGAGCCCAGAACTCCTGCCAAGAAGCCCTGAGATGCTAACTGGAAAACCTGACAACATCACTAGGACATCTGGTGGCTCCTGCCAGGAAACTTGTCAGGAAGCCAAGCAAGCGCTGACCTCCGGCCTTCTGTCAGAATTTAGGGAGTGGTGTCTCCTAGAAATGCCTGTTACTTTAGTTATATTTGGTTCAGACCAGATGGTAAAGATAATTGACTTTTTAAAACACTCCTACTGTGAAGGGGACTCCCCCTAGAAAACAGCAAACTGGAAAGTCCAAAACCGTGGTAGCTGAGCACTTGAACTGCAGCTGGGCCCACACGTTCCTGTGCAGGGTGCGGCCTGGAAGAGACCCTGACCTCAGAGTGAGAGTGTGTGTCAGCTGCTAGAGTCTAGGAAGCCTATTCATAGGATCAGCGTGTGGTGACCTTAAATTAAACCCCCAAACTCAAACGTTATTGTGGAAAAAAGAATTACATGAAAGACGTTCCATTTGGAGAAGGGAGTTCTCCTGACTTTTGTACGAACAGGTCTTCACGGAAGAAGAGAGGCTGAGAAGTAGGGCCTGGGGCTGCCTCTCTGAGGTAGTGCAGCAGAGGACGAAAGCTGGGTAGGGCCTGAAAGGTTAGCTCCCCTGTTAATGGTAACTGGTAGACCCCAAGGGCCACTAAGTAGAGCCCAGAGGGAGATGGGGGTAGGACCGCCGTTGAACGGTCATTTCTGACTCCCTGGGACAAAGCCAGGGGAGGAGGACGGATGGGCCCCACCCCCACGGGGAATTCTTAGATGACATCCTCCCTCTTAGCTACTCTTTTGCCCCGTTATTCTCCTGAAGCCCTGACATTCCCATTTAAAAGAAAAAGTTGTCAGATGATGGAATAAGAGCTCAATCAGAAAAAAATAGAGAACTGATGAGATATGCAAAAAATGACAAAGAAAAAAGTAGAAATGTCTAGAAAGCCAAGAAGGACAGAAATATGGCCAAAACAGGAAAAGATTAAGTGATACGAGAAGTAAAGAAAGAATTAGTCACTGGAAGAAGGATTTGGGCAAGAAGGAGAGAAAAAAGGCAGGGGTCAGAAAGAGCTCTTCAAGACAGGACAGAAACAGCCCATGGCAGTACCCTTTCTCCCTTGTGTTTACACGTAAGCGTGGTTTCTCTCAACGCCCTCTCTTTCCTCTCCCTTTCTCCTTTAATAAATAAATCTTGATTGTTGATTATCCCATGCACTAGGCTTGAAAAAGGAGGAATAAGACGAGTGAGATCAATGCCTTGCTCTTAAGTTTCCTTCAAGCGAATTACGTGATCCCCTGCGAAGGGCGGGGATAATAGTGTTCCTGCAGCTCGACTGTGGCTGGGATGGCTGGGAGCAAGGCTGGGCGGGGGCAGGGCATTCTACCTGCATACCGCGGAGAGACTGATTTCAATCGCCCCAAATCTGGGTCCACATCTGTCTTGTTTGTTGAGACGATGCAGGGGACAGGGGGCCCAGTGATGTGGGTAGTGGCTTAAGATTCAGACCTTTAAAGTTCCTGGCTCCCCTCAAAGTGTTAATTGGGTATTTTGGAACTGGTGGGCCTGTGCCTGCTGCACCCTCACACACGTTGTGGGAGAAGTTACGAGACTGCCTCTACTTTTCCTGAATTAGTATCTATTAAAGGGATTAAACAACACTCACATATACACACACACGTGCACACAACTGTGTACTATTCCTGTAATTTGATAAAAGACGTTTCAACACCAAATTATGGCTCTGCATCCCATCTTCTTTGAAACTCCCTTGCTTTGTGGATGGCACCACTAGGGTGACATTTGGAGCTCTTCCCAAGATGCGCCCTGGGGTCTATGAAGTTTGGGTGTTGTATTCCAGCCCCTCCTCTGCCCTTTTGATGTTGTCAGCATTCTCCGCAGCACGGTCCTCTGCAGTACCCGGTTCCTTGATCTTCACATAATCCCCCCTGCCCACATAAGCTCTCAGCCATCCTTGGCAGGAGGCCACATAACTCACAGGAAGTCAAATAAAACCTTCCTGTTGCTGCCTCTCCAAGCTGCTCCTCCAGCAAGGATATGGGGACAAAGATGGAGGTTTAAGTCTGCAAGGATGCGCCTTCCTCGCCTGGGGGGCGTGCGGGGTGTGGGGGAGGGCAGCTGTTGTCCCTTCTGAATCTCTGGCTTGGGGACGTATTCTCAGGCTGCCTGGTCTTGGACACACCACTCCCTCTTGCCATTGGCATCTTTGGGCCATATATACAGAGGGGTCTTTGTCTCTTGAGCTTCTGTGAAGCGTGGTTATCTCCTAGTCCTCCCACGTCCCTTCTCAAAGCGGAAGCATTTTTCTAGGATTCCTTTTAGTCAACAAGCACCTTCATGTTTTGTCTCCTCCTCCATCAAAATCAGAAGTCAGGTATCCTCTTGCAAGGGGTCAGGCGTCTCACACCAAGGTGACAAAGAACACAGTTCCTCATCTTGACTCTGCCCAAGGGAGAGTTGCGATGGCCAACAGGAGTGTTGCCCGGTTTTACAGGGACCTACACATTTTCCCTCTTGCAGGGAGAGAGGGAACAGATGCATTTTGAAAACCCTGAAATACAGGTGGACTGCACATTCTTACTGCGCCTGCTTTGGGATACGCCATACTGTAGCCCAAGAATATAGCTAGAACCTTTCCCCAGGGCTTGCCCTAAATGCCTCTGAGAAAAGAAACAAGGTTGTCTTCTTGCTCTCTTTCCCCTCTCCTCTGCTCTCTCTCCTCCTCCTCCTTGGCAGCCTCCTGCCTCATGCCCAGTTTCTTGGCGTCCTCAGCACCAACCTGTCAAAATCCACTTTAAGCTCTTTGCATAAGAGGCCAGAGCATCAGCACTGTAGTCAGAGAAATCCATGGGTTTCTACTTTCCCTTGCAACCTGCTTCCCAGGGGAGGATTCTCTGGGGATTAGGAACATGGCCTGTGGTTTATGGGGATCTACACATTTTTCTCCTTTTTTTAGAAAGGAGTAATTAGTGTCACTTCTGAAACCCTGACTTATGAGTGTATTACAGGCTCTCATCCCTCCTGCTTTGGCACCTGCCCCCCGTGGCAGGTGGCATCTCCAACAGCTTGTACTTCTATGACGTCTGGGTGTCTGCCTTCTGGCTTTACCGCCTCCCCCGCAGTGGATCTCCTTGTGCTCTGCTCTCAGATGCCTAGAGCCTTTATGTTCTGTCCCCTTCTCCCTCCCTCCCTTATTCAGCCCAACCCTCAGTTACTCTTTGGGAAGCAGTCATATAACTGTCATGATGGCTAAAATCTTCTTCTTCTTCTTCTTCTTCTTCTTTTTTAACCAATATTGTGATGGGATTTTTCCTCCTATCTCTGGAGAAGGGTAATGTATCATTTACAAAATCTCTGGTTGATAGATGACTTTGGGCTAAACTGAGAGTAAGTATATGGCAGAGGGCGGTGGCTTTCCCAAGATGGCATTTTGGAGGAGGCTGTGTGTGTGTGTGTCAGAGGCGGAAGAAGGACCAGAGACGATGCCATCCCACAGTGAGGCCCAAGTGTACCTTTCCAGGTGATCTAAGTGTCTTGGCAGGATGTCAGGTGAGGTAGGTGTCAGCTGCAGTGTCAGATCTCTGAAGGTGCCAGCATGTCCCCTGCAGGGACCAGGGTGACTTTTAGGGCTGCTGTGTAAAAGCCTGGAGTAGGGGATGGATGTTTTCTGCTCTTACTCGGGATTTAAAGACAGACCACAAGGCCTGTCCTCTGGCCCCTTCTCTTTTGGCCATTCTACTGTCTGGTCTTTCCTGAATGGAGGAGAATAAGGGAGGAAAGTTTTTGAAAATCTGGTGAATACAAAAAAGGAAGAAAATGAAAATCAGTTTTCACCCCAAGTAATAGAAAGCACACTGAAGAAGAAAAGAAGAAAATGTGTATGTGTATTTGGAGCCCTATTTGCAGGCCCTTAAACTCCTAAGGATGCACGTGGACCCTGGGTCGAGGACTCTTGCTCACGTTGGTTTCCGCAGAGAATGAGGAACACTCGACGAGGGTGGAACTCGTGGTCAGGTGGACACTTATCCTTGATCTCCCTCCTTGTGGAAAGAATCCTGGGGGGTGCAGGGGCTACCGTGAGACTTCCTTGGAGACGTCCGTGTGATTTCACGGATTGGGCTGGGACTGCAGGAAGAGGGTGTTCAGATGAGTCCTGCTTCTGACAGTCAAGTTCTGTGTTCCGTCTCAGCTTCGAGTATAGATGCAGGCCATGGTCGGGGACTGCGGGCTGCCTAAAGGGGGCCTTTTTGGGAAACAGCATTGTAGCATCGGGCGCTTAAACCAGTTACTCCTTCCTTAGCAATCTCTCGATGGTACCTGCTCCAGTTGATGGTATCTGAAGGCACCTTAGGGTCCTTAGTCTGGCTTGAGCCCAGCTCATCTGGGAGTGGGGGCCCTTCAGATCACTGGGGCAAGCATAGGGAGGGACGGACAGGCTCCTGCTTACCTCAGGGAATTGTTCCTCGTGGATAGTCAGTGCCCCTCCTCCCCTTGGTTCTTGTTTCTTCTTATCTCAATCTCCATTACATTCAATGTCCTTGTGAAAAGAGAAAAAAATATTAAGCAGCATCTGTCTACTTCTACATATTAACCATAGAGAGGGCAGGGATACAGGGAAGGTTTGGAATGAGGTACAATTCATGGAGACAAGGCAGGGAAAGAAGTGAGTCTCTACTTGGACGGCATCCTAGAGGCCTGAAGGGCCAGCAGGTGCTTCCTGTGCCCAGAAAACCCATTTGCCACAGGAGGTAAGAACAAAGGGAAGGGCAGGTGCACGCTGACTGATGTGGGAGAGGTGGTCACGCGCTTCCCGCCCCACTCTCTCAGGCCTTCTTTGATGTAACGTTAAAAGTCAGCTGAGGATACCGTGAGCTAACCCAGTTGGTCTCAGACTTAGAGTTCACGGACAAGTAAATTTAACAACAAAACAAACAAATTTTTAAAAACTAATGTAGGTTTGACATCTTTGATCTAGCCTACTAAGGACATTTAACAAAAATCTATAAAACCAAGCAGCTTTGTATTATCAGGTCATTTTATGAAAAACATTTTGACACCATAAAATAGAACTAATTATCAGAATACGGAAAAGCCTTTAAAAGGAACAATTTGGCTTTAAAACTCAGTACACGGTTTGACCTTTCCTCCTTTTGCTTGCTTCAGTGGAAACATTTCCCTGGCTCCTCCTCAGTCTTTGGATTGGCATGTAGCATCCACACCACCAATCCAGCTCCTGCCCCTCAGAAACCGCCTCAGTCCCACGTACCCTCTGTGCCTCTCCGAGCCGCCTGTAAGGCACAGAGGCTCAAATTCACAGTGGGTTTACACAGGTCTGTTTCCCTTCTCTAGGGGAAAGGGAGGTGATGCCCTTCAAAAAACTCTGATTTACAAAAGAAATGTTCTGGGTCCTCATCCTGCCTGGCTCTGAGACACGCCACCCCGACCACAGGAGGTATTTGGGGGGTGTCTAGAACCTGTGTCCCACGACTTGCTCGAGACTTTGTAGGAAATACAGCAGCTTGTTTCTTGCTCTCCCAGCTACTGCCTGTGCACTTTTTTCTCCTTTGTTAGCTGTCACCCCCTAGGTATCCATTTTCTCCCTCCCACCTGTGCAAAACTAACTGCAAGTTGTCATTTTTCCAAGAGGCCAGGGGATTCACTAAGGGGAAGATCACGGCTCCCTCCCCAACCACAGGTGCTGTGTTGCGCTATTTCCCCGAGGGAGAAACCAGGGCCCATCAGGAACGTAGCCTGAGGCTCTTGGGGATCTGTGCTTTTCTCTCTCTCATGGGAGGGGTTAACAATATCATTTTTGAAATGATCGTATTTATAAATAGATTATAGGACCTTGTCCTGCAAACCTGAAGCTCTGCCACGTTCTCTGCAGAGGGTGTCTCTAGGATCTGTGTAGGGTTCTCCTGCAGCCTGCCCTAGATCTGCAGAGGAGTTTTGACTACTTACTCCAGTTTCTCCACCTCCCATCTTGATGCTGCATCATTTTCCAGCCCTCCTTCAGGGCCTTCCCCCTCCATCTCCCACTTCCCTATCAGAACCAGCTCTCATCCATCCTCAGAGAAGGGACCAGTTAATGAAAGTGAAAAATGTGCACAAAGTCCCCCACCCCTCTTATCTCCCCTTTCCAAGCTGTCGCCAAAGAGAGAGTGCAGTCACCAAGGATCTGGCCTGAGGTACCCAGACATCTGTGCTTTCCCCCGTCATAGGACAGAAGGAACTGGTGTCGCTTCTGAAACCCCCGACCACGGGTGGGTCTTCATGCGCTCTGCTTTGGGAACTGCCACCCTCCGCAGGGAGGAGGATCTCTAGGTTTGTGTAGAATCTTTTTTCAGGGACTGCCCTTGATCTATTTATGAAATAAAGAAGGTTGCTTTTTTGGCCTTCCACCTCCCCACTAAGCCCTGCCTTCCATGTTTTTCACTCTCCTAATGCGAGCTACAGCTTCTTGGGATGCTCACTTCAACCACCAGCTGTCCTTTGGCGTAAGGCCAGCATAACTCACATTAAGGTGGGAAAAGCATGCAGCTCCCCATTCTGTCTATTCAGACTGTACAAGTGAGGGGTCCAGTGAGCGAGACCCAAATTTGTAAGTGACCTGAACTTTTCCCACTCGCTGGGTGAGAAGTGTTATAGGAAAGGTCATCAGCACCACTTTTGAAATCTCTGACTTCATAGACAAGGACCTTTATGTTGTCCCACTGTCCCGCTTTAGAATTCTTTTTGCTGATAACTAAACTTTGTTTTCTTGCTCTTTTACCTCCCCTTCGCTAAGATTTTGGCAGATGTTCTGTCTTCTCCCCACTTTTAAATTGTTTGGGGAAAACACCAGATAACTCAGAATAGGATAGAAAAGATCCGTATTTTTTCCTTTTGAAACAGTGACAGTCCTTAGAACCAAAGCAATAAAGTTCTAATGATTGCATATCAGGCACCTCTGCTTGGGATAACCCTTGGGGAAGCGCAGTTGTGGAGGGGGCGCTGTGAGTCACCTGCCTTTGGGGAGTCTGCCCTGGTGGCTATGGGAACTCATCCTGGGTCAACCAGTCTGACCTGAGAGCTTCCTGGGGTCTTAGGGAAAGGAAGTCCACAGGGTAGCTATGCCTACAGGTTTATACGCCTTTGGTTTCATAAGAGGTTTCATTTGCCTTGTCCTGAAACTGCTCTCCGAGGTTTTTTTTTAATAAGACCCTAAAAAGAGCTACATTTTTAAAAAGGCTGGCATTCAGTTGTTCAGCAAAGATTCTGAGATAAAACTGCAATAGTTCAGCTACGAAGGTGCTGGAGGACATAGCATGTGCTAGAGAAGATCTGTTTTGTTTCTGATTCTGCCATTTTCCAGCAACATGGAATGGGCCCCTGAACTTTTTGATCCTCTATTTCCTCATGGACAAAATTGGTTTACTGCTACTAACCACACAGTGTTGGAAGGTTAAAAGGCTCACTCTAGGGTGTGAAACATAACGTTCCTTGTCACTGTAGCACTGTGGCTTGAGTGCTGCCAGTTCACATGGGCACATCCTTGTCCCCCACGGCGCTTCCATCCTCTCTGACCGATACTGAAGTTTCTTCTTCAGTGTCTGAACCTATACTCCGTAGACACTGACGGGCTCTATGTGGTCTGAAGAACTCCTGAAACTGCCTGCAGAAGTGTATTTGTATGTGTGGGGAGGATTTTCTGGGGAGAATATTCATAGGTTTCGTTGGATTCCCCAAAAGATTCCAACATCTAAAGAGTTTCAGATTTGGAACTCGAGAGTTCAACCTTTGAATTCATCAACAGAAGTCACTCTCATCTTGTGAGTCTAAGGTTCTAGCAAATTTAATGGTGGTGTCTGACTGTGAGACAGGATACCTGAAATTGAAACAATGAGGAAAAATCTGTGACGTGCTCACTGGCATAAGATTATGCAGTTGCCCACAAGCTGAAGGGCAAGGCTGCAAGTCTGCCTGTGTTGTTATTGTCAGCTGTCTGACCCTGAGCAAGACCGTTCCCCTCCCTGACCTTCAATGACCTTGTGCGTAAAATGACGGGATGAGCCCATGGTTTCCCCAAGTCCCTCTACAACTCTAAAATAATATAACTCTCTTAGGAAGCAGGATGAAAGCAGACCTAGATTCCTACTGTAAATGAAAAAGAGCTGCAAGGAAAAGGTGCTTTGTGCCTAAGGTTTCTAGATTCCAGGGACTTCGTCCATGAAAATGATCTGAGAGCGAGTCTGCTGCTCAGAAAGTTCCAGGGTGAAGGAAGCAGGAGGACTGCTCCAAGAACCTCTGATAAACCAGACACTGGATGGGCCCCCTATGCTGAGACCCGGGATGGAATCGTCGGGGTTATTTCTCTGCAGGGCATGGCCTTTCCCGGCCATCAGTGCCTGAGCCAGAAGACATTCCTGAGTGTGTCTTCAGACTTGCACCATCAGTGGCTGGCTGGGGAGCATCAACACTTCCCTGCAAACAGCTGAGTGCTCATGTAAGTCCAAGGGGACCACTAACACAACAGGAGGGGAGCCTGGGCGGGAGAAAGCAGGGCCTGCCAGCAGCCAACTCCCAGGCTGGGGAAAGGGAAGCAGAAGCCTCTGAGAAATGTGCACTCGTGCTCTGCTGGGTCAGGTGGACCTTCTATGGGTTTATGATATGTTACCTAACTTGTTGCTAGGTAATGATTTAGCTTTTCAAAATATACCCACAGATCATTACTATTTCTAAATAGCTTCAGGATAGTCATTACTACCCATTTTCACTTAAAAAGAAATGAATTTTAGGGAAAGGGGATAAGGGTAGATAGATTCCATTCAGAGAAAAGGAGTGGGGGCTGTATCTTAACACTGCCATTCCCGTCACTAAGGGAGGACATCAAGGTGGATGACTTTTGGATGCCAAAGACAGGTGAAAAGGAGAAGTGTGTTTGCCACAACTTTCCTGAAAGGGAGTGTGGAAAAGAAATCAGAAGGCCTCTTGACAAGCGGAAAGAGGAAACCATGTGCTCCACGGCATTGCCATCCACGCTCCACCTAGGCTACACATATGGAGCACCTTTCTCCTCCACTTTCGACAGCCTGGACGTTTTTTAAAAAGATTTTTTAAAAAATGTATATGGTCTCATATAACATCAAGAAATTAGGAGAAATTTAGAGTAAAAAGCAAAATGTCCCATTTAGCTCCTATCCTTCCAAAGTAACAGCTGCCAACAACCTCTTGTCCATCTTTCATGTCTTTTCTGTCTTTATATACATGCATGTATGTACATACACTCCACTCTTTACTCATTTTTGAGATGACTGCTTGTCTGTGTCGGTGGGTCTTTCTCCTTTCTTGACAGCTACATGCTACTCTATAAATACACTGATGGGTCCTTAGGTTGTTACCCTGTTAGGGTCATTACAAGGACATCCACCTCAAACAGGCTATTTTTTGTACATGTGAAAGTCCACTATCTCTTAAAAAGGAGTGGGAAGTCACATGAATTTAAAACAGCTACTCATTATATGCTTTTCCTTTATAAAGGAAGAACTCTAAACTATTCCATTCAACACCTGCCTTCTGACTTAAGAACACAGAACATTCATTATTTTCAGTCATAAAATACTCAATTAAAAAAACTAATTTACTTATTACACATAGGATACATAGAAGAGAAATAAAGAGGAAAACAAATAAGTAAGGGAAAAACAGATAAAACCTTCATGATTTCTAAACATCTGTGAAGCAAAAATCTAGTATATTATACTAAACACAAAAATACCTTCTCAGGTTTTATATTTCAAGATTGGTAGATTTCAATTGATATATATTATACTCTGTTCATTGAAAAAAAAAGACCACATCTTTTCAAAAGCCTTTGAAATGTTCACAAAACTGATCATTTATCATACCACAAAAAAAAAACTCAATAAACTCCCCAAAGTAGAAATATTGTATTGAAAATTGTATAGATAATATACTCTGAATTAACAAAACTAAAGAGATTAAAAAGACCATCACGTGGAAAACATCTGAAGTCCCTTAGCTCTGAGTACAGCAGGGAATGAACCCTAAAACTGTAGAATATCCATAAAATAATCAGTGAAAGCACCCACTATCATAACCTGTAGGATTCTACACAAGCTTTTCTCCGAATAAACTATGAACTTTATTTCATAGACGTAAATTCTTCTAGTAAATAAAAATAATTATCAAATTATGCATTCAGCTCAAAAATCTGGAGAACAGGAAGACGTTATTAATAAATATTAAAATGGAAAGCATTACAGCAAACAAAGCAGGAAAAGGACAGAACTAATAAATACAAGAGCTGGTCCTTTGAAAGACTAAAAAGTAGATTAACTTTTTGAAAAACGAATTATATAACCTAATTAGTGAAAAGAATGGGTACAACAGGATCTTGTGGTGGCTCACAGCGAAAGAGAATGTGACAGTGAATGTACGTATGTTCATGTATAACTGAAAAATTGTGCTCTACACTGGAATTTAACAACATTGTAAAATGACTATAACTCAATAAAAAAAATGTTTATATTAAAAAAAGAAAAGAAAAGAACAGGTACAAATACCCAAAAGAAGAAGCAGTAAAAAAATTAAGCACCAAAAAATAATACGTAGAATCGCAACTGATTCTCTTACTCAGCTCTAGGCAAATGTATTTGAAAATGTGAGTGAAATAATTTTCCAGGAAACTGTCAGAAAGCAACCACTACCCTCCAAAAATGCACTGGGCCCAGACAGTTTCACAGAATAGTTCTACACAAACTGTAAGGAACAATCTAACACATCCAGAACTTAGAAAAAGAAGGAAAGCTATCACAAAAAAAAAAAAAAAAAAAAAAAAATTGAAGGAAGAATAACATTAATGGCAGAGAATCTAGGATGGCCAAAACTCTTTTTCAAATGAACAATAAAACTGAAGAACTTGTCCTGTTTGGTTTTAAGTTTTAGGAAAGAGCTGTAGTGATGAAGGCAGTGTGGTATCGGCACAAAGGTAAACATACAGATGCAGGGAATATGAGAGAAGTAATACCACACATACACGGCCAACTGGTCTTCCAGGGCAATTCCACGGGAAAGGAGAATCTTTTCAACGTGGTGCTGTCACCAGCAAAGTCCCGGAAAAATAAGAGAATCTATGACGGTCTAACCTCTTCTTTTGTCCTTAGACTGATGTCACGTGCTCAGCCGAGGAAGCGCTGCGCATGCGCACTCCATCCCTCAGCTCAAGGTGGCGACACTGCCGGCTGGGACGTGGGTTGTACGCATGCGTCTGCCTGGTGAGAACTCCACCCCCTCCCCCCTGACAAGATTCCTGAGCTTGGACCCTGGAGCCTGAACTCCGGCCTCTCCACTCTCTCAGCAAAGAAGAAAGCTTTTCTTTGTTTCTGAACCAGACCCCGTCTCCTTCAGTCCCACACCGGGCAGGAGGACCCTTGCTGGGAACCAACTCTAAAGGTCCAACGACTGGCTGGATATCTGTGTGGGAAAAAATGAAATTCCACCCTTATCCCACGTTATGCACAAAAATTAATTCAAAATGTATCATAAACCTGTATGAAAGGGCTAAACCTTCTCGATTTTACAAGAAAACAGAGGGGAAACTGTGACCTTGGCTAGGCGAAGATTTCTTAGATATGTTGTCCAAGAACTGTAACAATAAGAAAATTTTGATAAACTAGCCTTCATCAAAATTTTAAACTTTAATTCTCCAAAAGACACCATTAAGAATGTAAAGATAAGCCACTGACCGGGAGAAATTATTTGCAAAACATAATATCCAACAGAGGATTTATATAAAGATTATGTAGTGGACCTTTATACCTCAGTAAGACAACCCAATTTTAAAAGTGGCAAAAAATTTGAACAGATGCTTCATCAAGATAATACGAACAGTAAATAAACATAGGGAAACAGCTTCGCCCTGGTGCCCTGGCAACCCCACAGGCAAAAGCTTGAACAATAGCTTATCCGAGTCTTGACATAATGCCTTAGGGTACTCCCAGAACAGGAGAGGATGGGAAGCTTGTGAGAAGTTCAAGGCAATCTCTCCTGGGAGATCCCACTTCATCAGAATAGGGTTGCAGAATATAAAACCTGAGCTATAGTCTAGAATTGGCTCCTTAGCAGTGGGGTTTCCCATATTTTACATCACAATCATCCGGCCCCTCTGGTCTCTGTATCAATGCTTTGTGGCAAGGACCACGGGGAGCTGGCACCTTTGGTTTATTCTTCCACTCACTACCTTCATAAGTAATTGTCTGAACTGAAAAGTGGCTCATTGTATCCTTACAAGTTGAATCATGCAGGCCTTGGCTTTGTCTGGTGTGTGAGCCTGACAATAAGTACATAATAAAAGCTCAACTTCTTTGGTTTTCAGGGAAATGCAAATAGAAACCATAGTGAGATGACACCACTACACACCTATTAAAAAGGCTAGAATCAGAAAGACTGACCATACCTAGTATTGGAGAGGATGAGAAACTAAAAGGCTCAGCACTTCAGGAGGGTATACAAAATAGTAAAGCTATTTTGGAACAATATTTTGGCAATTTCTTAAAAAGTTAAACATACACCAACCATATGACCCAGCCAGTCTGCTCTCAGCTCTCAGCTGTTGACCCAAGAGCAATGAAAGCATATGTCCACACAAAGACTTCTATAGCAGCTTTGTTTGTAATAGCTAAAAACTGGAAATAACCCAAATGTCCATCAATAAGTAAATGGAAAAAACAAATTGCAGTACATTCATATAAAGGAATATTACCCAGCAATAAAAAAGGATCAAACTATTGGTAACAGAATGAAATCATTAAACCATACCAAAGATAGTACATGTTATATAAGTTCATTTATATAAAATTCTAGAAAATGCAAACTAATCTACAGTGACAGAAAACAGATTGGTGGTTACTTAGGGATGGGAGGTGAAGGAGGGAAGTTTGGATCGCAAAGCATCATGAGGAAACTTTTAGAGTGATACCTTCATTATCTTTATTGGAAGGATAGCTTCATGGATGCATACATATGTCAAAACTCATCAAATTGTACACTTAAAATGTGCAGTTTATTGTATGTCAACTATAAATTAAGCCATACAAAAATGCAACCTCATCTAATTTAAGTCACTCTGGCTGCTGTGAGAAGGGCCCGGGGGTGGGAGGAGGCAGGTAAGAGTAGAAGCTGGGGGGGGGGGGTTCGTTAGGAGGCTGGTGCAGTCATCTGGGTGACAGATGCTGATGGCTGTGGTGGTAGTGGAAATGGAGGGGAGTAGACAGATTTAAGACATATTTTGAGACTTAGAAAGACTTGCTATTTTCTCTCTTGAGACACGTACCTTCTAAGCTAGCTATGAGGAACCTTGAGCCACATGTAGGGGTTTCAGCTGACAAATCCTGCTTCATGGAGGTGACATGATAGGAGAGAAACCCAGGGCACTCAAGGTGGTGGAGCTAATAACACTCTACCCCCATAAAATTCGGACCCCAAAAGCGAATGGAAGGTCCACAGAAGCACTACCACTTCCCAACAGATGGCAAAGCAAACTGCCTCCCTTAAACTGCCTCTTCTGAAGGGGAAGGAGAACATCCCTTGAGGACTCATAACCACAAGCATCCCTCATGAGGTTTAAAGCCCCCACACCACGCTCCCTCCCTCTCCCTCCCTCCCTCCAGCCAGGAGCCTGGGACCTGGGCTGTGAGTAAAGCCCTGAACAGGGTCTCCAGCGACCAGAGGTGCTGAGGACCAGCAGCCTCCTCTCACCATGGCCGAGGTCTCCCAGGGCGGTCTAGCCCCCTGGCCTGTGCCCTGCCCCGCTGCAAACCTGGGGCCCGAGGAGGCTGAGGGCTCTGGCCTTGGTCTGGGAACTTGGACTTTGGCTGGGCTGCCCCCTGGAGAGAACCCCTCCTCCTGTCTTTGTCCAAGGCCAGGCACGTGGGGCCCAGGCGCTGCGGGGTGAGCGCGGCCACTGTGAGAAGTGTGTTTTTTCCACACACCCCCCCACCCCTCCCCAGGCGCCTGGCTCTCCAGCTGTTTTCTTCCTCTGGGCTGTGGAACCTTCTGCAGATCCTCTCCCAGGACAAGGAAAGCAGATGTCGCTCTCCCCAGCAGGCCCCCGAACACCCTCCCCCTCTCCCTACAGGGCACCTGGCCCTCTCCCTGCTTAATTCTCCAGTGACTGCTGCCCTTCACTGCAGCTCGGGGGTCGGGAGCAGGGTGACCTTGGCCCCCAGCTCCACTCTCTGGGCTCAGGGCCTGTGTCTGGGGAAGGGAGGCTCGGTTCCCCTGGGGAGGACCTGGCTGCCCAGCAGAGGGGTCACCAGGCAGGTTTGCTGGGGCCTGGCCTGTGTCTGAGGAGGCTGGTGGCTCAGAGGCCTCTGTCTGCAGGCAGGACTGGCTTGGAAAGTCACAGGGCACACGTGCAGGGCCCCTCGCCAGCATTTTCGAAGTGCTTTATCTCCACCTGGACAGTGGATTTCAGGCATCTCTGTCATATTTTCAGGAAAATGGGGGTGGGCTCCCTTGGGCTCAGAGAAATGAAGCCACCTGACCGGGGTCAGAGGGCAAGTGGGAGGGGTGGGACTGGAGTCCCAGAGGGGACAGGACTAGCGAGTGGCCCCCTCCTGGCAGTGGATCCGGGCTTCAAGTGGGGCTTTGAGTGGGACCACGAGGCTTCAGGCTGGCCCAGGAGGTCGTATCCTCTGTCTGGAGAGATATTTCTGCCACCTTTTTCTCCACTGTGCTGGGCTGGGCCTCCTTTAAGCCCCCAGAACAAGGTGGGTCACCTTCAATCACCCAGCCCAGTTGCTCTCATTGGAAAGGCGTGCCCTTTGGTGAAGGGGAGGATGCATTTTTGAGGTGAAATATTGTATACAGCTAGGAACAGAAAACATTAAAAGACCATGGATGTCAGCAAGGTTCGCACCAGGGCCAGAAAGTTCAGGAAAAAAGACAAAGCTTCCTTGCAATGAAGGATCAGCCAGGCGGTCCACACCCTGTATCCCAGGCTTCCTCCATCTTCAGGGTTAGAACAAGCCTTGTCTGGGCCTGGGGAAGGTCCCAGGGTGGTGACCCCAAGAAAGAGTTGCCAGATATGCAGAAAATATGCATATCCGGTATATGCAGAATATGCCCCATATGTATATGCAGCATATGCATATATGCATAATATGTCCCATATAATTTTGCCCTGCATCTTATATTGACCTTGTCAGAATGCCCTGAATGTCTCGTATTCAGCTTTCTTTCCAATAAATTGCAAGAGTTTGGCAATTAGAGCTTTTTTTCTGCCACGGTTACTGGTGCTTGCATCACTTAAATGGCAGCACTAGTTAAAAATCACACACATCCTTCCTAAATAAAGATCTGGACCACTCTTTATGTTCTCTCCTGCAGACTTAGCTGTGGGAGCATCAAAAGAGGGGACTGGCAAGTGAAAGCACTTACTTTTCATATTCAAGAAAGGGAGAAACTATTCTTTAACCAAAATCCCAAGTCAAGAACATAACCACTGTTAATTAGAAGTGACTTGGGTCTATACACAAGGAAAGTCTGAGAAACCGTCACATTCAGCAAGGGTCTGAGCAGACATGATGACTATAATGTGCTGTCCTGGATGGGATCGTGGAACAGAAAAAGGACTTGGGTAAAAATTAAGGGAATTTGAATAAACTATGGCCTTTAGTTAATAACAACATATCAATATTGGTTTGCTGACTGTGAGAAATATACCACATGAATGTAAGATGTTAATAATAGAGGAAAATGGTTATTTGGGGACTCTATTATCTTCATAATTTTTTTGTAAATCTAAAGCTATTCTAGGGGGAAGGGTATAGCTCAATGGTAGAGTACGTGCTTAGCCTGCACGAGGTCCTGGGTTAAATCCCCAGCATCTCTGTTAAAAAAATTAAATTAAATAAATACATAAATAAACCTAATTACCTACCCCCCCCCAAATAAATAAGTAAAACTATTCTAAAATTTTAAATGTATTTTCAAAAAATCCCTTGGGCACGGAGACACTAATGGCTTTCCCTGGGCAAGAACGTTGCGTACATTTACCAGGGGAGGAGCGGATTCTGTGTCAGGAAGAGAGCATAGGGAAGCCGGCACAGTGATTCTTCCAGACTCCACTGGTGTCTTTTCCCCTTATGACCTGGCCATGTATTCCTACCATGTCTCTGTGACAAGTCTTAGTGATGAACACAACTAAACCCTGAGGCCCATGAGTGCTTCTAGCAAACTTCTGAGTGTGGGGGAGGTCTTGCAGACCCCTGACTCAGTTACCATTCAGGATTCTGCAATTCTCTATTGTTCAAACCCTGTTGGCTCCCTTTAACAAATGTAGTTGTGAGAATGCCAGTTTATTTGAAGCATTGAAGTAATAGTTAAATGCTGAAGAAAAGGCTCCAGTAATCCACTGAGTGAAGACCACTTATTTCTTGTTCATAATTTTCAGTATCTCGTTAGCAATAGGATTATGTATGTTGAAAGAAGAGAAAATAGCTTTCTTATAGAACTCCATTATTTATAGGAATTTGTTGAAGGCATTGAAGAAAGCATTGGCAGAAAAATTTTTTATCCTTTTCAGTGTTAAGGATGTTCTTAAAGGAAGATTATAAACAGGTAAAGAAATTCCTACTTGACGTGGATAATTATTATGGCACTTACCATGACTATCTTCTGAAATGGTTTCATCCCTAAAGAATTCCATTCTTTTACGTGGAGTTACTAAATATTCTTCCAGCATGGGAGCAAGTGAAATTTTCATGTGCAGTGTTGAAGAAGGGAATAGAGGTTGTTGACAATGCTTCTTTTTTTCCCCAGTGGACATTTTAAAAAATCGTTGATCAAGAGATGCAGTGCAATCCTGAAGAACAGAAAATCAAATTAGACCTTGAAAGATGATATTATGTGTTTCAGCAAGTCATATTTGAAGAGCAGGTCTCAGAGTTGTTAACTTTATATGCCAGTACGTGCTCAGTAAACTGACTTATAACACTAATGTTGAGTGTATTGGTTCATTAATAAATGTTCAATAGACAAAAGAATGCAATGAGTTCAATGTGGTCACTGTAGAAGCTATGCTACAATGCAATGGAATTTAGATTGTTACTGTAAGGAAATTTGCAAGGAATGGTCCAATACCCCTAGGAAGTTACCACTCGAAGCTTGAAAGAGCAAGGCACAGGAACAGATCTTAGAATCCTGAGAAAGTATAGGGATGGATGCAGCCAATTCACAGCAATCTGGCCAGGAAGTACTCATACCCTACCTCACTCTCCTCCTTCCCTTGAGTCTCCTACCAGTGCTTCCTGCTAGAATCTGGAGGTCAAGGAGGCATCTGGGGGAAGTCTGTACAAGTTAACCTTCTGGTGCCCAGAATAGGATCAAGAATGGATCTGGAGAGACAAATTGAAGATACCCAGAACAGTCATAAAGAGGAAGAGATGAGATTCAGGTTAGAGAGGACCTACGTAGAAAAGAGGCTGTGTTCATTCCCAGGCTGGTGGAAAACGTCATCTCAGCGTGACAGCTGTGTGGCAGGCCCACAGAGCCCCCCGTCTGGACTGGAGCAGGAAAACAGAGGTCTCTGAGTGGAAGGTCTTCAGGTTGGGTGTGAGTGAGAAGGAAAAAAGAAATGGATAAGTTATCCGACAGGACTGAGCACATGGAAAAGTGAGAGGTTCTTGGGAGGTATTGGAAAATTTATATATATATATATATATACACATTTTTTTAACTAATAGTTGGGAGAAAGGGCACTCAATAATTCCAGAAACAGAAAGCTAGTGCAGTAAAGGAAACAATTATAACCAGAACTCTAATCTCATATTTCTGTTATACAGGGCTCTACTGTGCTCATAGATTATTTACAGACATGGTTCAACAACTCTATAAAGCAGGCAGAGTGGATTTTATCTCCATTTTACAGAGGAGGGACATAACCTCAGAAAGCTTACATGCAGCCATTATGCACTAGTGCAGTCATATCAGTTGATTTAATACTGAAATAATTGTAAACCAAGTAGTAAGTAGCTATTGCCCCAAGACTCCTAAGTGCTCCTCTGGCTCCAGATGTCCTAGACCCTCCCCTAGGACCTCCTGGACCACAATCCACCAGGTAAGGATGAATGTTCAGCACAGCAGGAAGTGTGAGGACCATCCGCTGTCGGGCCAGAGCCTGCCTCAGCTCAGCTGGGACATTTCTGAATGTCATCCCTGGTTATATGGCTGACCCGGGTCACATGACTAGATGGCAGACATGGGGAGGAAACTTAGATTTCGGTAAAAGATACAAAACTCTCAATTTAAAGGGGCAGAAATAGAGAATAAAACCTGCCTTAATCAGTGTTTATCCTCCTTCAGTCTCTGTTTCACAACATTCTAACGTGTGTATAAGGCATCTGATGATAATCCATATTCTTTTAAAAAAATCTTATGACTGAAATATTCATACAGCCTCCCTTGTAGTTAAAAGCATAGTTCAAGAGTTAGAGCTGGGCTGTCCCTTTCACCTTATCTGAGTTAAGGGCTTTGAAATTCCAATTTTTATCTTATTAATTGATGCAAGGCTCTTGGGAAAACATGTACATGTTTAAGGAGTTACCCTGGAAGTCAAGATGTCAGGAGCTACCAGGTCCACTCACAGGCATTTCTGATGCCCATAGGCAGGTATGAGTGATAGATCATATGCACCCACAAGAAGAAAACATCATCAAAAAAGACCTGAAAGAACACCTATGTCTGAACTGCAGGTGAAGAACACATGACCACTTCCCTCTCAGGAATGCCTCTGGCTTATCACAGTGTCTGGATTATTATGATGATGGAAGGGGAACCTCACTAGGATGAGATTATAAGACGTATTCAGTCGGAAATATTTAAGGGTTCCCATTTCTCTATATCCTCACCAACATTCGTTGTTATCTACCTTTTTCATTACTGGCTGAAAGTCTTTAAGGTACAGGCAAAATCCCAGATTCCCTCTGCTAATCAGGCAGAGGACTAAAGGACTAAGATGCACTCTCTGGAAAATCTAAGCCAGAGAGACTGTGTACAGGGCCATCTTTCGATCTACTGTTACAGTTTCTGGGAAATACAGGAGGATAGCAAAGCAAATTTTAAAACATCAAGAGGACACAATCAGATGAATCTAGAATGTGAAACATTTCATACTCTGTAAAACAACTGTTACAGTTTCTTCAAGAAGTCAGTGCTGTGCCATTTTTTTTTTTAAAGGAGGCAGACTCTCTCCTTGATTAAAAGAGACTAAGGAGACAAAACAACCAAACATAATGCATGAGATTTCACTGGATCCTAATTTGATGGGAAATGTCTTTAAAAGACATTTTTGGGAGCACATATAGAAAGATAAAGCAAATATAGCAAAATACTAGCAACTGTTGGGTCTTGGTATTACAGAAATGCACATTCATTGTACTATTCTTACATGTTCAAGAAGTTTTACTAATAAAATTGGAATGAAAAATGCCATTTGGAAAAAGACTAAACATTTCTATATCAAATATCATATCCTGCTGGGCAGAAATATCAAGAAAATTATCTTTGGTCAACTTATATAGCAGCCTACACTTCTGTCACTGACATTTCCTAATTCCTCTTCTAGTTATTAATGCCTTCTTGTTGGTAACATCCTTCTTGGAACCCTTGGGATAAACAGTGTCACAACCACTGATTCTCCTTTCCTCTCTAATTGTTTGAGAACTTGTAGATAATTTAAGATGACAAATGGTGACTAAGCAAAGATAAGCCAGATAACCTTCTCTATTTAAAATCCTCTCCCCAATAACCCCCTGGGAGAGGATTTTGAAAAGATCTCTTCCACATCAGAGTGCAGGGCTCCAGTTTAGAATCCATAGCTGAGAGTTCCACATTCAGCGTATGTTCCCTGTCCTGTTGAACCTTAGGCACAGAATTCGCTGCGTTTTATGTATCTGTCTACCTCATCCCTCTCCAACCTCCATGTCAAGGGAATTCATCTTCAAATCCCCTGTAGCACTCAGCATATGTGCTTTACAAAGAGTAGGTGCTAAATCTTCCGAGTGAATGAATGAGTAAATGGGTGAATGAAAACCTGAAGTTGAGAGAGGACTTAAAAAGAACAGAGTGGGTAACAGAAAAAGCTGATGTAAAGAGATTGATTTTTTTCTGAAGACATCTGAAGGTACCATTTATGAACACAGATCTTAAATTTGGCAACCACAAGGATACTGAGAGCCCTTGGAAATCATTAACCCTTCTTGCCCACCCACAGCACAGCTTACCTTATGAGCCCTTTCAATGCAGTGAGAAATATCCCTTTCTTGGCCTTGAGGACAACGATTATTTTTCCCCGTTCATTAAAAGTGCATACGCCTGCAAAAAGCAATTCTTCGGAAACGGTGCAGTCAGGCTAGGAGCACTACTGAATCGCTCCTGCTGCTGCTAATTAGAATGGATTCATCAGCACTGAGGGCCAAGCTGGAGATTAGGACACTAAAGAGCTCAGTGCCAACAGCTCTGGCTTCCTGCTTCAACATCTTTTTATTCTCAAAGACCTAAAAGGAAAAGAAAGGATGCTTTGCTGAACGCAGTGGTTTTGCAGGAAAAGTCTCTCCCCAAATTTCAGGTGCTTCACTCACCGCTCACCTGGAAGAAAGGTGTCCAGTTTCCTGAACTCCACGGAAACGTATCCTCAAAATGGAAACATGGAAGGGACAGCCAGAAAACCCCACTTCTTACAACATTCTTTTGAAAACTCCACCATCTGGGTCAGACGACAACAGTTCTAACTTAACCCGTGTACACAGGTAACACCCCAGCCTTCCCTACACCTGGCTACCCTGTCTGGCACAAGACTCAAGCCCTCCTCTTTAAAGGCCCTGCGAGCCAGACGTTAGGAAAGAGCCCACAGCCTTCTTTTGTAAGACAAGCAGAGCCACCTTGTGGTCGATTTAGAAAATTGTGTTTGAGGCTGCCGTCTTGCAGAAACAGCATTAAATGGGGATGCCCTGGAGGAAGGAGATAGAAACAAACAAATAAAAACAGGAAAGCAGGCTTCATTATTAAGGAAATTTGGAAGAAGAGATATTTATTGTGTTTCTTTAAAAAAGTAAAGTCACATTGGCAATTAAGTTTAGGAAATGCTGAGTTAAAGTTAAAAGAAATTTCTTCTCCCACCCCCTAATATGTCCTGATTGTGAATCGGTCAGAGGAGTATATCATTCAGTATTTAAAGTTGCTCAAAATCAGACTTACAGACATAGAAGACAAACTTATGGCTACCCGGGGGTGGGGTGGGGAGGGATAAATTGGGAGTTCGAAATTTGCAGATACTGACTGGTATATACAAAACAGATAAACAAGTTTATATCTGGTAACATGAGGTGGTTTTCAGACCCCTCAGGCTTACGGTCACCTTCCTAAAAATTCTTCCTTTGTATCAATGTCCTGCTTCATGAGTATGCAGTTTGGAATTGGATACAGCACTTCAGGGCTCATCTGACCAGAGCGATGGATGATCTGGATACTATACAATTCAAAACATATTTATGTTAATGAAATCTAAAAATGTATTGGGGTTTTGAGTAGTAATATCCTGAGTCAGTGAAATCTCTCAGGTCAAAAAGACAACAAAAAATATTGTTGTTAAGCCAAGATTCTCACATTCTATACCTTGGTAAATGTGTTGTGTTTTTTTTTTTTTTCCCTTATAATAGAAATATCACACTTCATTCAGTCTCAATAAATTTATTTTAGCTGATGTTAGCTCATCGTTTTAGCTTGTTCAGATACTCTTCCCTTCCACCCACCTGTTTGTTCATCCTTCTGTTCATTCAATAAAGATTTATTGAACAAATTTTATGTTTTGGTCATTTGTTGAGATTTGTTGGTCATTCTGGGGATTCAGAGACATTGCCTTTGTTGCCTTTGTTCCATAGGAGCTCACTGTCTCATGGGAGGACATTGATAATCATTTTCACAGTATCACAGCCCTGCGGTTGTCATGAGAAATGATCCTCCAAAATTGGATTGACCCACAAGTCAACATTGTTTGGCTGGGATGGTCCTATCAGATGATAACTTCCTATAAAATTATTGGGAGAAAGTTATCAGGTGTCTTGTTGAAAATAAGACACGGCCTACATTATTAAACCAAGGAAATATCTTCCACATTCAAAAATCAAATTAAATTTAAAAGGATGAATCAAGCTTTAAAATTAAATAGACACAAATGAATTCAACTGTATATCAAATTGCTAACACAACACCAGAGAAAAATAATTCAAGTAGTTATTGAAAACAATGTAATCTGACTGGGTTAAAAAGATCCTGAGGACAAAAAGAACTACAAAAAACCTTGAATTTACTCAGTAGGTTTGTTGTTAGTAAAGCAACCAGTTTTAGAAATTCTGAAACTATTTTGTGAATATTTGTAGGGCAGAACAAATAAATAAATATATTGATATCTTTGGAACCAAAGTTCTCACTGTGGGAAATTTGAAATGTGAAACTGAGAAGAATATTGTGGTAATGGATTTAATTGGAGGTGTCAATATAAACTCAATATTGTTTTTTAAAATACAGTATATATTCCAGGTCTGCCCACTCCAGGGGCTTAGAAACAATAACACTCCGGTAGCTACAATGCCCAGATTTTGTTTCTTAAACAGCACTCCTCACTAAAAGGAACCGGGACTCCTTGGAAAAACAGCTGATTCCAGGGACGTGTAAGATGAGCCTAGAAACGTTTTTTGTTCCCAAAATCACAATCATGCTCAAAGACTGCCAGTGACATATCAAAGGGACACAGGACCCAGCTTGGAGAGGCTCCCATGGTCAAATCCAGGACAATGCGAGCATCAAAATTAATAGTGACTGTAATGGATTATAATGGACTATATAAAAAAGCATCTATTTGTGTACATGCTGAAACCAGAGAGATAGGAAGAGGAAAAGGGTGGGGGGGGGAGAAACTCTCTTTTACAAAATAATATCCATTAATGAATGTAGAAAAATAATGAAATTTCCTGAAATCACTATTTTGCCAATGTATCACAAGTGTAATAATTAGTAAGCATTAAGTGATTCAGGAAAATTTCATCAATAAACGCCAAAACCATTAAGTGAAAAAAAAACATGTGCATGATCTCTAAGTATCACCTACAAATTACTGACTAAAGACAAAGGGGGAATGGAATGGTTACAATGGAGAGACGTTACAGACACCACCTTACCACATAATTGAAGTTGGCATCACCCTACCATGAGATTCTACTACACAGCTACTAAAATAGCTAAAGTTAAAAGACTGACAACACCAAGTACTGCCCAGGAGGTGACAGAACTAAAATTCTCATACATTACTGGTGGGAGTGAAAATGGTACAGTCACTTTGGAAAGAGTTGGGCAGATCCTCACAAAGCTAAGCATACACTCATCCAGACAACACAGCAGTTCCATTCCTGGATATTTACTCAAGAGAAATATAGAGAAGTCCACACAAATGTTCACAGCAGCTTTATTCATAATAGCTAAAAGCTACAAATAGCCCAAATATCCATCAACTGATTAAGGAATAAAAAGTGATTGCTATATCCATACAAAGAAATGCTAACCAACAATAAAAAGAAACTGCTTGATACATGCAACAACATGGATAAAACCCAAAAGCATTATGCTAAGTGATAGAAGCCAAACACAAAAGCCTGTAAACTGTATGATTCCATTTATTTTACATTCATAAAAAGGCAAAACTACAGTGACAGAAATCAGATCTATGACTGCTAGGATTTGGGGCTGGAGAAAGAGAGGGAGTCCAAGGGACATGAGGGAACTCTGGGGGATGATGGAAACTCTGTATCCAGATTGAAGTGGTGGTTACATAACTGTATACCTTTTATACAATTTATGCAAAACTAATGTATACATTTACACTAAAAGGTGAATGGTACTATATGTATATTATACTTCAATAAACCTAATCAAAGAATTAGCATCACCAATAACTGGTAGGAGGGGAAGATATCATGTGCTTCCTGATGTGAAGCAGGGGAAGTATCACCTCCGTAGAACTCTGGCTAAAAATAACCTCCATCTAATCATGGGGAAACAATCTGACAAACCCAGCTAATGGAACCTTCTACAGCACAAGGGGCCTGGACTCTGAAAACGTCAATGTCTTCAAAGACCAAGACAAGGGTAGGAGGAGGCAGCTGTTCAAAATGTAAAGGGGCTAAAGAAACACGGCAGCCAAAAGCAATGGGAAATTTAATAACTTTTAAAAATGAAAACCAACTACAAAGGACACTTGAAAAATTTGAATATGATTTTATATATATATATGTTAGGTAATTCTGTTGAATCAATATTAAATTTCTCGATGTCATAATGGTGTGGTTCTTTAAGAAAATATCTTTGTTTTTAGGAGACACATGCTAAAACATATACAGGTGAAGTGTTACGATGTCTGAAATGTACCTTCCATTGGTTCAACTAAAAAAAAATATGTAGGGTGAAGGGGAGGCAGACATGTCAAACATTTCTATTGGTGAACTTGGAAGAAGGTTGTAAATGTTTTGTGTGCTTTCATTATACTATTTTTTCAAATTTATATAGGTTTGAATTTTTTCAAAATAAAGGATAGGGAGAGGAAACAGTTAATTATTTTTAACGGTTAGACATTTAATTGGCCTGAACTTCAGTCGTGTGGAAAATCCATATATTTATATATAACAATTTATTACAGACAAATGAGGTTTTCCTTACCTGTTCACCCATTACTTACTTTAAAAAGAACTAGCTCAGCTGAGGTTTACCCATTTTTTCCATTTAAAACAGGCCAGGAGAATCTGAAATGCTGATGCCATCATTTTCTTGACCTCCACTCCATTTTTTAGGCCTGACTAACCTTTGCTGACCAGATAAAGCAAAAAATATATACAGCAAAAATTGGCCGTCCCAGAGAAACTGACAAACTTGCCATCATAGTGGGAGACACTAATGTCCTTTTCTCAGTAACTGACAGATTAGACACACAGAAAAGCAATCAGCTTTTATAGAAGATTTGGGGAGGACAATAAGATAGAACATTGTAACAACAAAACTGAAGAAAAGGCTTTTTGAATAAAAATTGCCCACGCAGTAAGCCGTAAAGCAAGTCTCAATAAATTGCAAAGAGTCAGTGCCTAACAGAACACATTCTCTAATCACAATGTAACTAAGATAGAGATTAATTTTTTAAAAGATAACTTTTAAAATCTATACATTTGAAAATAGACACACATAAATAATTCAGAGGTCAATGCCCAAAAAAGTAAAAATTGAGGAAGTCTGAGAGCTCCCCTGTTCTGCCCCCCGCAAAAGATCCACAAGATGTGTTGAGACACAACTGACGGGCGTCCTCAGAAGAAAGCGCTTAGCTGTAAAGGTTTATAAGAGGGTAAATGTATCTTAGCCTGGGTTTCCCAGAAAGTGCAGCCAAATAAAACAAAGCGTTGTGTTGTAGAGTGCGATTCCCTGGGGCAAGAGAGAAAGAGGGAGTGAAGCAGGGAAAGAGGGAGAGTGAGGTAAGGATGCATTTGTGTTGCTGCCGAAGGTGCTCTGGGTCCTCGACTGAGAAGCTGGACGAAATGCATCTCTGACTGTTGACGGTGGAGAGAGGAGGGGCGAGCCTTTATCCATAGGCTTCATCCACCATCAGTCAGAGGCTTGCCCCAGAAGGTGCTAAGTCCTTCCATATTTCCAAATTGAACATCCAGAGCAGGAGGTAAGAGGTAGTGCCACACACCTGAGTCAAAGCACTGTCAGGTGTCACTCACATTAAACCTGACTGGAATCCACACGTTGTCCACAAAATTAAAGTTGCACATACCTAGGACCCAGCATTTCCACCCCTAGGTTTACCCTAGAGAAGCTAAAAATTGTTCACCAAGAAAGCATTCATAAAAACCCGATTTGTAATTTCACAACATCAGAAACAACTTCAGTGGGGAGGGTATAGCTCAGTGGTAGAGTGAGTGCCTAGCATGCATGAGGTCCTGGGTTCAATCCCCAGTACCTCCATTAAAATAAACAAATAAATAAACCTAATTATCTTCCCCTCCAACAAAACAAAACAAAGCAAAAAGAAACAACTTAAATCCCACCGAGACTAAAACGGATTTAAAATGATGGTATAATCACAGTGGAATAATGTAGTACAATGAAAATGAATGAACTGCTGGTAACATGTCTCAAAAGCAATGCTGAAAGAAAGAAAAAGCTGCTAACAGAAAAACGCAATGTGACTCCATTTCTTTGAAGGTCTGCAACATACAAAGCTTAACCATATATTACTAAAGTCTCCATCCATGTGTGTAAAGCCATAAGGAAAAGCAAAGGAATGATTGATACAGAGTTTAGGACACCTGTTATGCCTTAAGAGAGAGGAAAGGATGCCATGTGAGAGAGGAGAGGATCCAGAGGATCTTCCAAAGTGTTAGTATAATCTCTTTCTAATGCTGAGAGCAGCATACACAGGGGTACGTGCCATTTCTATTCTTCAGATTATCACACATGCATTATACGTTCTCTGGTGTTCACTAAAACAATTTTTTAAAATAGTTTTTTTTTAAAGATCTCACGTCCTATTAACACCCTTATCTTTTTCCAACCTCACATTGAGCAAAAAAATTATAAGCAGTCATATCCACCTAGGGCTTTACAATTAACTTAGTCTAGATTTCCTCACACTTTAAAAACAAAACCGTGAATTTTCAGCCCCAGGTACTTATTTCAGTTAAATTAACATCACATTCTTTATGCTTCGGTCCCAAGCTACTTAAAATAAATGTGAATTGATTCACTGATTCAGACTTTTCAACTTCTACCATATTTTCTCACTTGCGCCTCAAGGTATAAATTGGTTATATTTCCTGCCCTGCTCAAGTCAAATGGGTTCCCTTTATATTCACTAAATGGTGCCTGTTTACACATCACTTTTAAAAATATATAACAGAGCAATATCATGTAGTTAAGAACCAAACACCTGTGTGCCTAGAGGAAAAGACCACTTGAAAGGATTTTTTTTCATTACTGCGATAGGCTATGCTTTTAAGAGAGTGTAAAACATTGCTAAAGTCATTAAAAGAATACAGCCTTGAACTTCTCCTAGTTTGCATTCTCATTATAGAGAGAATCAGAGTAATGGTTAAAAGTAGCCAGAAAAGTGGGCAGCTCTTTTGCTTTGAAATCACAGCCTAGAACCCTGACTGGCTGGCCTAGTGGTCCCCAGATAACTGACTGAGCCCTCCTGTGTGCAGGGACCCCACCTGTGTTCAGTACCCCTGGGCAGAGGCAGCCCTGGGCAAAGGTCTTCTTTTAGCCTCCAACCCACAAAACCGTCAGAGCCTCTGGCTGCTCCTGAGCTACTGCCCCACCCCAACAAGACTTTCTTGGGAAGGTGAAAGAATGGCTGAAAAGTCATCCATCCTCAGCTCAGTTTTGTCCAGGAAAACACTTTAATGGAACTGCTCTTATTAAATTATCAGAGCCAGCCTGTCCATGTCTTAAAGGCGCTACTCTTCTCAGGGACACCTGGATTTTCAGAAGCAGATGCCAAGAGAATTTAGGTGCAAATGATGTATTACCAAAGGGCTTCCAAAAGAAACTGATAAAGAGAAGGGGGAACAGGACAGGGAAAGATGTGATGGGTTTCAGGGCACGCTACCCTTGGCATAGTGAGAAACCAGCAGAAGCAGGAAGGTCATTCTGACCCCAGCCTTCTTCCCTGAAAGCCAGGGATAAATCTCCCATGTGGAAGGTACCCTCCCTGTACCAGGAGGAAGGGGGACATCCTTATCACCAGAGGCAGGGAATTTAGGGCCAGGAAGGCTGTCTAAACAAACTGTGTTATATCTTTACCATGTTACTATCTCAAACCCAAACCCCTTTGTCTTGTCAATTCTTCACAAATTAATTATTTTTTGTCTAAAAGGTATAAAAGTTTTCTGGCCTGTTCACTTCTTTGTGTCTCACATCTTTGCGAAGCTCCCACATGGTATACATGTGCATACGTAATTTAAATTGTTTTTCTCTTGTTCATGTATCTTTTATTAAGGGGGAGTTGGGGTAGGGTCTCAGCGAAGAACCTAGAAGGGTAGAGGGAAAATCGTATCTCCTCCCTGACAGGTGCGAGCTCAGACAAAATTCTCCAGGAGGTAACTTCAATCTGATATTGCAGGGGAGCTCCGGAGGGTAAGTTGTGCCTCAGACTCTGTCCTGACTTGAGACAAGGGAACCAGGTTCCAGAACCATGGGCTCAGGGCCCGGGCCTTCCAAGCTCTCTGTGCAGGTGGGCAAATTGTCCAGTAGCCCAGGGCAGTCCTCCAAAGAAGAGTCACACGTGAGTCACAGGGACCTGAAGTCACAGCTCACAGAGGCTGGGGAGGAGCTCGTAAAACATCACATGGAGCCGCAGAGGTGTCCTACCCTGCCCTTGACGGCCTGACCTGAGAAGAAGCGACAGGAGAATTCCAGGGCTGGGTCAACCGGCCAGGACCCTGAAGAGCCCTGTCTGTCCCTCGGCTACGATGCTGCCCTGACTGCTGGCTTCCCCCTGGAGGCCTTGGCCACGGCTGTCTGAAATCAGCGCTCCCTGAGATGTTCTGCCCACCTTAGGGGAGCAAGCGTGGAGCTCACCCTCAGGCCTGGGAGTGTGTGTGGTCTGTTTACCTCTGGTGGAGTCAGTAATGGTTATCAGGTTTCAAACCTGTTTGGGATTGCAGGATCAGAGGGTTTAAGAGTACTACCTAGGTGGCCATATTTTCAAAAGAGAATTATTGTTCACTCTGCCTTCTGCATGAGGCCTGATTCACTGGTGCTGAGGGAATCCAGCAAGTCCCTGGGAGGAGCCAAACCCCTCTTGCCTACACAGCTAAACAGGCTTCGTCCCATCCTCACTCCTCTCCCAAACTCCCCCTGTCACTGTGGCTTCCCCTCCACCCACCCTCATTTTTGTCTTTCTACCCCTTTGCCCACCTCCCAGCCGAGTGACCAGTTGTTGGAGCTGGCACAACTGAGACACAGGTGGGGCCACCTGTCCGCACCAGGCTGTTCTGCCCACCCGCCTCCGTCAGCTGCTGGCTTGTGGGCATTTCAGAGGCCCAAGCAAGGGGAGGGAGACAGGAGGGGAGAGGAGCAGGTCTTGCCAGGCCAGGCCCAAGTGCTGGCCAGCAGCCATCATCAGCCTGTCCTGGAAAATTAGACAGAGAATTTTCAGCCAAATCCAAATCATGGCTCCTGTTAGGAATTGTCCAGATTCAAATTCCAAGTTATGTTTACATCTCTGGAGCTGCAGAAGGTGCCAAAGCTTGTTCGTACATGAACAAATTTTAAAAATCCTCTTTCCAACAGCTGATTTACCTTTTGCATTAAAAAAAAAAAAAAAAAAGGAAGAAAGCGGCCTTTCCCCTGATGGTGCTGTGGTTCGACACTCGCCCTAGAAATATCGCAGGGGGCCTGAGATCGGAATGGAATCTGGCTTTGCTGGATGTGCTGGATACTCAGGAGGCCGCCTGGCACACAGGATATGATATTGTATTTCTCCCATCATTACCCTGCAGCGCGAAGCACAAAGACATTGCTGTGCTTTGCTTTTATTTCCTTGAGGACCTTGATTATTTTTATTTATCACATGAAGACGAGTGTTTAAATACAAACATGGGAAGCACCAAATAATTCTTCACTCCTACCTCTTTCTGTGATTTAATCCCAGGACATTTTGTGAAGAAAAGCAGTTTCTAGGGGAGATGCTGTTAATCAGACTGCGTTGCCAGCACTGGCTAAGGGAAACCACACATTTGCTCTTTATGCAATTTATACTTCACAAGGGGATGTTTATAATTAAAATATTGAGAAGTCAAATATGTTATAGAGTAAAAGGTATAAGGAGATAGGCATAATGTGTGATGAACTATTTATCTTTTCACCTAACATTTCCTTTGATCCAAAGCAGCAGCACTGGCCCTTTAGGAATAGTGATGAAAGTGTGTGTGAGGATGTGCAGTCAACTAATATTTGACCAGGGAGCCAAAAATGCTCAATGAGGAAAGGATAGTCCCGTCAATAATGGTGTTGGGAACAGATACAAACTTGTGGTTGCCCGGGGGAGGGGAGTGGGAAGGGACAGACTGGGAGTTTGAAATTTGTAGATACTGACAGGGGTATATATAGAATAGATAAACAAGATTATACTGTATAGCACAGGGAAATATATACAAGATCTTGAGGTAGCTCACGGTGAAAAAGAATGTGACAATGAATATGTGTATGTTCATGTATGGCTGAAAAATTGTGCTCTACACTGGAAATTGACATGACATTGTAAACTGACTATAACACGATAAGATAAAATTTTAAATAAATAAATAAATAAATGGTGTTGGGAAAAGTGGATAATTGTCTGCAAAAGAATGAAATTGGCCCTCCATCTTAGACCATTCACAAAAATTACTTGAAATGGGATTAAAGACTTAAATTTAAGACCTGAAACTGTAAAACTCCTAGAAGAAAACATAGGGGAAATCCCCTTGACATGGGTGTTGGCAATGATTTTTTTTTAATATGACACCAAAAGCACAAGCAACAAAAACAAAAATAAACAAGTGTGACTACAACAAATTAAAGTGTTTCTACACAGCAAAAGAAGCAATCAACAAAATGGAAAAGCAACCTATGGACTGGGAGAAAATATGTGTAAACCATCTATCTTGATACTCAAGGAACACATACAACTCAATAGCCAAAAAAAAAACAAACCCAAATAATTCAATTTAAAAATGAGTAGAAGACATGAATAGACATTTTCCAAAGAAGACATCCAAATGGCTAACAGATATGTGAGTAGATGTCCAACATCATTAATCATCTGGTAAATCCAAATCAAGACTACTATGAGATCTCACTCACACCTGTTAGAATGGCTATTCTCAAAAAGCAAGAGTTAACAAAAGTTGGTGGGAATGTGGAGAAAAGGGAGCCCTTGTGCCCTGTTGGTGGGAATGTAAACTGGTACAGCCACTATGGAAAACAGTATGGAGGTTCCTCAAAAAATTAAAAATAGAACTGCCATGTGGTCCAGCAATCTCACTTCTAGATATATATCAAAGGAAATGAAATTACTATCTCAAACAAGTATCTGTACTCCCAAGTTCACTGCAACGTTATTCACAGCAGCCAAGATATGGAAACAGGTGTCCACTAATATCTGTAAATACAATGAAATGTTATTCGGTCATGTGATATAAGGAAACCCTGACATTTGTGGCAACATAGATAGAACTTGAGGCCATTATGTTTAGTGAAGTAAGTCAGACAGAGAAAGACAAATACTGTATGATTTCACTTATATACTAGAAAATAACAAAATTCATAGAACAGAGAATAGAATGGTGGTTGCCCAGGACTGGGATGTGGAGAAATGGGAAGATGCTGAAAAAGGGTACAAACTTCCAGTTATAAGATGAGTAAGTTCTGGGGAATCTAATGTACCGCCTGGCATTGTGTTACATACTTGAAAGTTGCTGAATGTTCTCACCACAAAAAAAGGGAAAACATACTTATGTGAGGTGGTGGAGGTATTAACTAAACTTACTGCGGTAATCATTTTGCAATATATGTGTATCAAATCATCATGTTACACATCTTAAAACTTACACAAGGTTATATGTCAATTATACCTCAATTTTAAAAAAGAAATTTTGTGTGTTTGTATATGTTTGAAGCAATGGAGTAAAGAAAGTAATTCTTGCAAAATGCCTGGCCCACAATAAGTTCTAAAATATGGTAGTTTACTATGGATATATATTTTTAAATCCCACAATCAATTGAATTTTGGAAAGTTTTATTTAAACAATATTAAGCAGGTATCTTTACTGCAGTATGTCTCAGAGTCAGTTATATGCTAATTGCTATCTGCTGAATGTCCGTATCTTCCCCAAATTCACTGTAGGAATCTTAATGCCCAGTGAGATAGGGTAGGAGGTAGGGCCACTGGGAGAAGATTGGGTCATGAGGCTGCGGCCCTTCTGAACGAGACTAGTGTTCTTATGAAGGAAGCTCCACACAGTTCCCTAGCCGCTTCCACCAAGTAAGGACTTATCAAGAAGTTGGCAGTCAGCAGTCTGGAAGGGGGCCTTAGCAAGAACCCCACCATGCTAGCACCTTGATATTGCTGTACAGGAGAGCGAGCCTCCTGAAATGTGGCCCTTTTGCATGAGGATTACTTTGAGCTACAGGCAATCAAGACCCTGGGGGTCAAAAGAAACCATTGCCCCTCCCTCAAGTGGAGGATGTTTCCTAGAAAACAGTTATGATGGAAAATAAATTGTATCTAAGTGGCCCCATCTATATGGCAGGCAAACATTCGTTACCAAACATCTGCCCTTCTTACCGTCCTGTGAGTGGCCCTCCTGTCCTTGGAAGCCCCAGGTCCTTAACCCACTCCTTAGCTCAGGATGGCAGGTACACCCCATTTTACTGTTCTGTCTCAGGACCTCTCATGTATGTGGGGTTCCCCTACATAAGAAATTAAATTTGATTTTCCCCCTTAATTTGTCTCATGTCAGTTTAATTCTTGGAACAGCCAGAAGACCCTAGAAGCGGGGAGGAAAGTGTTCTTTCTCCCCAACACGGGACTCCAGCCCCCTTAACTGTGAGAAGTAAACTCCTGGTGTTTACGAGCTATCCAGTCAGTGGTGTTTGTAACAGCAGCCCTAACAGCTAAGACACTAAAATATATTGTGAATCTTGGAGAGGAGTGGCACAACGCCCTCTAAATGCCAGACTCCCACGAACACAGAGCCCCCTTTTCCTACGTAAAGACCAACTCTTCTCTGGAACACACTCTGGAAACTCTTATTCAACCCATTCAAAAGTGAAACTTCTTCCAGAAGTGAAATACATTTTAAAAGCCAGTATCTATCACTACGTATTTTATGAAACGCAGATTTTTCACTCCCATTCACCTAGTACCATTAGCTACCTTTATTTTATTTGCCTATTTCATTAGTTTACAATCAATCGCATTTTTGTACAAATTTTGGCAGAGGGAGATCTTGTCACTGGATTTTAAAATATATTTTCAAGGGGTCTTTATTGGATATTAAAATGTAATATAATATATACAGTGTATGTGTACATATATAATTGTACTGTGTAATTATTATATACGCACATACATATGATGTATTTGTATTATATATTTACCTTTATATGTATACATATTATATATTATACATATACACACACATATATATCCATATTTAAATAGGGTGTCAATATCAGTTTTCTTCAGAATGTTTTTCTGATGCGTACCTTGCCAAGTATTTCAGAGACGATTTAATACAGGCAACTAATTACTAAAATCTTGAAAAGGGTGGAAGAATTAAAAAGGCTGAGAGGAGATAGCCGCAAGTATTAGTAATCTGAGGAAACGCTGTCACTCGTAGGGCTGGGGAATCAAAGCTGGAGGAAGAGCCCCAGGTGCATCCTCTAGGTGAGGCTGCTGGGGGTGTCCTGTGGGGCACTGGGACCACTGGGTGGGGCCCTCGGGCCAATGCCCGAAGTGCCCAGCCAGAGCCCTGGGCAGGGGCAGAAACCATGCAGGGGCTGCCTGGCGGGTGCTGGACCACTGAGGCTGCGGGGTGAAGAAGAGGCTCCCGGCTTCAGCCGCTGTGAACGTCCTCAGCCGCAGGACCCTTGCACCTCTCTCCCACCTGCCTCCCAGACCTTCCTCACAGCTTCTGACAGGCAGAACCCAACAGAAAGTCAACACACAAGGTGGGCTGGGAAACGAAGTTCCTAAAATACACAGCAGGAAACAGAGGGAAGGAACAGGAGCTGAGGACCCACAAATGACCAGCATGATGGCAGAGAGAAATTTAAAAAGCAATCACACTGGTAGGTTTGAAATAAAGCCCTTTCTTTTTTCCTCTCACGATCAACAGAGAAACTGGTTTCCTTTAACTTTGCAAATTTGAATTAATAATGAAGAGATTAAATTAGTACTGAACTAAGGTAATTTGGGGGAAGTAAGAACATTTTAAAAAAAAGGAAAATCCTTTCAACTCAGATTTGAAGGAATGATAAAATGAAATAAAATTTTCATAGCTTATATGACGGGTCTTAAATTTCTTTAAAATATGAGCACGTAATTTGACTAAGCATGAAATTTTAATTGGCACTAAGTGCTTCATCTAATGTCTCTCCTTTTTAATGTTTTTACCTTTTGCAAATTTCACCCCTTGCTCTGTCTTTAACCCTTAACGTGCGGTACAGGCTCTTCACACTGCAGATACTACAGCCTGGTCATCGGTGGTCCATACCTCAAGTAATTAAAACTACAAACCAGCTGTATAAAGCACAGTAAAAATTATGTTTAAATTATGAATCTGAGGCATTCAAAATCCTGAAGTGCTTTTGAAAATATTAAAGATTAAATCATGCCTGGTTAAATTTTTGCAGAGCATTTCCCAAAATGCAGTGTGCAACTCCAGTTCCTCAGGCTGCTACCGGGGTGGCCAATCATAGGGTCTCTTTGGTCAAACAGGTCTGGAAAAATTGGTTTAAGTCAAATCTTTTCAAACTCTCTGTGATGAAGGATCAATTTTCCTTTTATTTCAAATTTGTCTCATGCCATTTTTTTTTGAAAATATAATAAAAACAAATCACCAAATAAATGAAATTTAAAAGGCACACAAAGAGGCTTGATTTCCTTTATTATGATGATCAACAAACATTAAATTATTCTGTCAAATTTCTCTAAAGTTTCTAAACACTTACTCTGTTCATTTTAGTTCTTGTCAGACACCAAGAAGAAAACAGTTCAAACATTCAGCTGACTAACTCCACAGACTGTATTTTAAGTTTAAACAAAAGGCAGATGTTTCATTACCAAAGTACTTCTCAGAGATTTTCACATACTAATGGACACTGTGAATCTATACGAGGTAGATTTCACATGGAACACTTGGGACATTTTCCCAATTCAATAAGAGCACAGAACCTCTTCCTTTGGTTGACTGGTGTTACCAGCACATCCTGTGGAATCTGTGTTTCATGGGACATACTTTGAGAAGAACTTTGAAGTGTGTTTTGCTAAATTCTCATTTCCTAAATATTGCATGCATGCCATGCAGGTTAACCTTTGCTTCCCAGCACATCTATATTTCCAGACAATTCCATATTACCTAAAGAAAGATGGATGGATAGATGGATGGATGGATGGACAGATGGAAAAGAAAGAGGAAGGAAGGAAGGGAGGGAGGGAGGAAACCCTATATATTTTGCAGGCAGCAGGCACTTAATTATATAATTGCTAAAAAGAAAAAAATAGTCTGAGGGCTGAAAATTACTTGAAAGTTGTTTCTGCCATAAGGCAATTTTCTTTCCCAAGCACTTTCTTTTTTAAATTCTGAAAAGTAGGTGCCAGATACCCTGACATGTGGTGCTAAACATAGAACCCACCAGAATACCATTGTTCCTGTTCTGAGAACGTGCTAATTCGTAACGAGTGGCAGCTCATTAGACTGATTCCTCATGTGCTGAAGTTCAGGGGGCTCAAATGTGAGGGCAGGTAGCCAGACAGCCTCATGCATGCTTTCTACTTGCCTAGGCAACATCGTGGGTTCCTTTGCTGTCTTTTCCCCTAACTTTCCCACCTCTGAGACCTCAGAGATGGGAGCCACCTACATCAGCTTGAGCAGCCAAGCTTGAAGTTATCTGGTACCATGTCCCGACCTTCACCACTAAACGTGGTCTTCCTGCCACCCCTTGCGGTCTGCAGGTTCTTAAAAACTACATAAAGAAGATGTAGGTGGGTATATCAAAGATGCCTCATTGGAACCATTTCAGGATGCAGACAGTGGAGAGCTGAGACGCCCTGGATTGCCTACACCAGCTGGCTCAGAGCACCTGGCCCATATGCCCAGAGCCCTCAGGCTGAGGTCTGGGTTCTGGCACAGCCTACAGTCTGTGTCTCCTCAGACAAGTCAGTCACCCTCTCTGGACCACAATTCTTCTTTAAAGTGTTACTAGATGACCTCTGCCGTTCTTCCAGAATATAATTCTGTAATGCTAAATAAAGACACAAGGCCTAGGGCAAACACAAGAATGATATTATCTAAACTCTCACCCGTCACATAGATGGATAGACCTGACTAGCACGTTCTTCATTAAGTGGATAATTCACAATCAAATTATGTATTTAGGCAGATGTGAAAGTGGAGGTTCCACGAAGAGTCATCTTTATGCAGAATTCAAGTTGACAACTGATGACGTGACTTCAAAAGCAGCCGGGAAGGTCTCCTTACATAAAATAAAAAGGTATTTCACAATTGTTTGCTGAGGCTCCAAGCTCCTTTCAGAGGGCACACAGCCTCTCATTTGACAGAGCTCAGGATGGAACTCATGCTATGGTGGAATTCCTGAAAGATAATCCTCCCTGAAAGGCTCTATTGTGGGGCCCAGCTCAGAAAGGACCTAGTTAGGAAAACTGATATCACCTGAAGTCTCACTGCTCAATAGGTCATCCAAGGACCAGAAGCATGAGTGTCTACTAGGTGCTCTTAGACATTCAGACTCTTGGGCACCACCCCAGCCCCACTGAATCAGACTCTGCATTTTTACCAGATTCATGAGTGATTTGTTGGCACTTAAAGTTTAAGAAACTCATATCTAACTGTGTGCTTTGCACATACAATTGTGAATAAACTTTCATCATACAGCCTTAAGGGATTCTATTAAATCAAATTGATGGTGTTTGGGTAGAAGCCAATAAATTGAGAGGAGGGAAAATGCAGAAAGGGAATCTGAGGGTGAACAGAGATAATTTACCTGCTGCATTTGCACAAAATTAGATCAGCTCTTTATGATTTTTCTTCAATTTGATTTTTAAATGGAGCCATTATGACCAGGTCTAAGGGGCTCAGAGTCATCAACCAAAGTGGCACTAAGAGTTAAGAAGGCACCCCTTTCCTCTCCTTTAACTTTTCTTATCTTGGGGGAAGAGGGAGGTAGATTAAGGACATTTCAAATTACCCAGAGGGGCCCTCAGTTGGTGGTCTGTGATCTGGGTGTGGGGTAGGGGAGATGTCAGGACTCTGGCATCCAGCTAGCCTGGGTTCCAATCTAAACTCTGCAGTTGTGTAGTTTTTGGGCAATTTAATCTCTGAGAGTCATTTCCTCTTCCATAAAATGAGAATACTGATCCTTATAATGTCCTCAGGGGCAATTCAGAGATGTAAAGACTTGAAAGCATCTCCTCTGGGGTAGGTAATAATGTCACTGCAGCAAATGTGAATACCTTTCTCAGACCTAGTATTTCAGGGAGCCTCAGCCCAATTAACTCCTCGCTCCCCATCCCCACCCCACCCCCACCAGCTTTGTGCATGGTGACTTGACAAACATACATTGAGTGACTCAGGTGAGCCAGGCAAGTGAGTACACACCAGAGCCTTCCCTGGGATGGCTTCATCTGATAAGAGGTTACTATGGAGTTCAATGTTTTTGAGACTTTCAGATTTCACAGGTCATTAAAATCTCAAAACTAATTTAGGGCACTGATTAAAGGTGGCCAACTTTTTTTTTTTTTTTTTTGCTATTGTTAACAAAGTCATTTTTAAACTTTCACTGTTTCTGAAAGAAAAACCTATTTTAACATCAAAAAATGGGGCATTATGATGTGCATCGACAGATGACTGGATAAAAAAGATGTGGTATATTTTATACAATGGAAAACTATTCAGCCATAAAAACTGACAACATAATGCCATTTGCAGCAACATGGATGTTCCTGGAGAATGTCAATCTAAGCGAAGTAAGCCAGAAAGAGAAAGAAAAATACCATATGAGATCGCTCATATGTGGAATCTAAAAAAAAAAAAAAGAACATAAATACAAAACAGAAACAGACTCATAGACATAGAATACAAACTTGTGGTTGCCAAGGGGGTGGGGGGTGGGAAGGGATAGACTGGGATTTCAAAATGTAGAATAGATAAACAAGATTATACTGTATAGCACAGGGAAATATATACAAGATCTTGTGGTAGCTCACAGCAAAAAAAATGTGACAATGAATATACATATATGTTCATGTATAACTGAAAAATTGTGCTCTATACTGGAATTTGACACAACATTGTAAAATGACTATAACTCAATAAAAACTGTAAAAACAAAGTGGGACATTATGAAAGACAATCCTTTTATATTGAACAAATTGAACTCTTTGAAAAATGTTGCATTGTCCTTTTGTTTCCACAATATGAATAGATGAAAACCTTTTCACGGACCCAAGGCATTTGGTAACTGCTCCCTTTCAAAACCTCAGAAGTCTAAGGGAATAGGTTTTGTCCAGGAGTTGCATAAAGTTGCCAGAAAGTCTGCTGACCGTACCCAAAGCCCTACCTCCATCTCCTCACCAAGAACAAGGTTGTAGCTGGGGAGTGTAACAGGACAGGACAGCTGAAAGGTTAGGCTACCCCAGGCATCTTCAATCTAAGCAGTGTTTTATTTGAGTGAAGCAAAGCCTTCTCTGGGCCCTGGCTGCGCTGGGCTTTGGAAAGACACTGAAGCGACAAGCAGATGGGAGTCGAAATGCAATTAGTTAATGCAATTGCGTTATTTAATGCACTTAGCAAATGTACGTGTTTTTAAAAGAACTGAAAGCAACTGCATCCAAATGCAGGCGGATGTTATTGCTAGTTGGCTGGGATGACAGTTTATTTTTACGTGTTCTGAACTTTTCAGGATTTTCCAAGAAGATAGACTGTTTATATAATAAGAAAAGAGTTTATCTTGAAAAAAATAAGTACATAAAAAATTTAAACTGTGGGATTAGGGTTCCCAGGAGTTGTGCAGTGCACTACCTGCATAGCCATAGGCAATGTGCCTGCCTGAAATACATTTAGCTCCATTGTATAGCCTCTGGCACCTTTTCAATTTCGTGCCTCATGCATGTATTATCTATTCAAAAAATACTTCATTTTAAAAATGTTCAGAAGGCTGGAAAAGGAGTTCCTCCTGTGCGGTATCATTTTCTACCTACTCCCCAGCACAACCCCACCCCAGCTGCTACCCCGTCTTTGGGCGCTCCCTGTGGCCACCCGACTAGTTAGCAGATGACATCCTATTAGGTAGAGTAGGTGGGATCATTTTCATCTGGCAGCTTGGTCTTGCCTGGCTTGACTGTTACAATTAGAATTGCAAACCGTGACTCAAAACAAAGACCACATCAGAGATCCAGTGCTCACCAAAACATGATGCTATGATGAGAAATTTAGATGAGAAAATAAATACATAAAGAAAGAAAGGCTTTGTGCAACCAGACTTCAGGTGGACAGAGCTCTGGGGTCTTCTGGAGTCTGTCTCTGGCCTTTGAGGTAAGGTGAATATGCTTACTCATTAGTAAATATTTGAGATGAAAGCTTTTTTGCTCACCTCCTAATTATCATTTTTCCAAAACATCTGCTTCTGGGAGACAATTAATTAGTTGGTTATTCCTGAAGGATAGATTTGAGGAGATCAAAGACCCTCAAAAATGTAATGGAGAGAGAACTAAACTGCAGAAATTTTTTCTGTGGAGGAATGAAGATCAGAATTCATTTGGGGAGTGTCACAGTGGACGAGGTTTGCTCTGTTTTTCTTTCTCTTCTTTCAGAAAACCAAAGCTCCTGCCAGGATACAAATATTTAACTCGTATTGTATTTTATTAGCCTTCTCTTTGAAGGGCTGCCACTTAAAACTTCTCTCTCTTCCTCATTAGATAAACACATGAAAGACATGTTTCATCTAGGACTATACGCAGAAACTTATGAGATACTTTGCAGTGAAAAATGAAGGTAAACCCTCAAGGATGGTTTCCTGATGTGCACCTCAGACATTCCCTCATTTGATTTTTTCCCTGATGATCTACACAAGTCAACCAACAAATAGATACTGATAAATCATGCAAGTTTATCTTACGTCTGTGCACAGACATGTTGGCATGGGGACTGGGCTTGCCAATGTCCTTGTCCCCACTCCCCAGGGGACTCTGCTGCTCCACAGCTTTTCCTTTCCTGTTTATGAAATCATGGCTATAGAACGAATGTTTGTGTCCACAAAATTCATGCGCTGAAACCTAGTCCCCCAAGGTGACGGTAGTAGTAGGAAGTGGGGCCTTTGAGAGGTGATTAGGTCATGAAGGCAGAGCACTCATGAATGGCATCAGTGTCCCTATAAAACAGATCCCAGAGAGCTTGCCAGCCCCTTCTGCCGTGTTGAGGACTTGACGAGAGGATGGCCGTCTGTGAACCAGGAAGTGGTCTGTCACCAGGCAGTGAATCTGCAGGCATTTTGATCTTGGCCTTCTCAGCCTCCAAAACGGTGAGAAAGAAATGCTTGTTGTTTATAAGCCACTCTGTCTGCGGTATTCTGTTAAAGCATAGTTATTATACCTCTTACATTTTAATTTGATAACTAAATATAAACTTTAGAACACGTAGATGAACAAAGAGGAAAATTTAAATGCCTCGTAAGTCCCACACTCAAAGATAACTATTAGCATTTCATTAATCTGTTTCTCCAGCCTTTTTCTACTCATAAAAATACTCTTCTACATAAATAGACTCCTGGAGTACACACTGTTTTCTAATTTGGTTTTTCTCCCCCCTCTTTGCTTTCCCACAACACTGGTCTATAACAGAATAGAGAGAAGAAAATAACTATTCTGACTGAGGTGGGTGTTGAAACGGTTCTGACAACACTTGCCAATCACACTTCATCCAAAAATCATTCCACACTTAGCTAAGTGTTTCCATATATGTTGGCCATCAAAATGCAGCCATCAGGACCCCTGGTGAGGAACCCCACTGCAGGGTTGCTCTATTCCACATCCAACATGGTCACATGTCTAGAAGTGACCTGGACACTGTAGACGGGCCTGGGCCCTGGGGGGGCCATGTAATGGATCTGCAGTGCCCCCAGCCCCAGAATTGGCCCTGGTGTAGTTCACTTTATCAAACTGGGAAATAGTGCCTTTTGCCCCTTCACCTGCTAATGAATAAAGGCACAGCTGAGATGTTGGCCACTTCAACTTAGAGTCTAAGGGCTGGGATCATGTTATTCTTTCCCTCCTGGCCCCCCCAAAACAGAATCATTTTCCAGAACTGCCCTATTCATTGTTCAAGTCATCGGACCCTGTATCCAACCTTCAGCACTTGCAACTGGGGACAACTTGTGACCCTGAGAACCTGAAATCTGCTCTAACTCCTTCAACTGCAGGTTGTAGGCAAAGGTCACCACAGAAAAGTGTCATTTGGTGAAAGTTTGCAGGGATTTTGAAGTCAGAGGGAACTTGGGCAAGTCCAAGAGTGATATGCGGCAAAGATGCAGGGTACGTTGGGAAGATATATCCTAATTAAGCCTGGATGCCACAGCAGGGTGAGTCAAGCCAACACTGATGTTACTATCGAGAGGAATTTTTGAAGTTAATGAATTGTGTTTTACCTGCAGGGTTTCCCACCCTGGCTGATCATCAGAATCATCTAGGGGGTAGTTTTTAAAATTCCACATTCCCAAGCAGGTTGCCAAGATTGTAATTTAACAGATCTGGGAAAGAGCATTTAATGTTCACTTGTTTCTCACTTTGAGCTATTTTCTAAAGTGTTTCATGCTTTTCTTTATTTTTTCCTGTCTGTTTCTTAAGTTAAAAAAAATTGACCCTTTGTCAACTATTTTATTAAGCTGACGATTTAAAAAAAATGAATTGATGTATTAATTCAGACAATACCAGTTCAAATTGATTTGTCCGTTTACACCAGTGGTTCTCAGACCTGACTGCACCTCAGAATCACCTGGGGAGCTTTTAGAACTCCTAATGCCCAGCCCCCCTACATCCCCCCGCCTCATCAATTACATCAGAATTGCTAGAGATGGAGCCATGGAGCCAAACATCAGTCTCTCAAAGCTCCCCAGGCAATTCCGCCATCAGCCCAGGATGAGGATCCCTGGGTGAGACCCCAACTGAAGTATCAACACAGGTAAGACCTCCCAATGAGGGAAATAGTGCAGCTCTGACCTAACAAAGGTGGTGGTGCTGACGGAAGGACCCTGTCACCCTAGTCTGCCAGATGTGCTCACAGCCAAGCTCTTGGGGTCTTCTAGAGAACCCATAAATTGATACCCCTAGTCAGCGTACTCAAAGAATGCCAGCTTCGCCTCTGCTAGCTGCCAGGAAACAAGTGTACTCAAAATGTGCAAACAAGAAAGAATCACTGTTCACATACTTAGGCACTTTGTCCCCTTCCTCCCATCCCCTCCCGTCCTCTCCCCATCTTTCCCCTCCTGTTTCCTCCTCTCCCCTAATAACTGAGTCCTTCACATGTGAGTAAACAATTTGCATGTAAAATAAATATCCCTTAGTTATTCCTTAACACTGATTGCATGGGCATATGCCTTAACTTTGATGTGATTTATTAACAGTAAGCCACCAAAAATGAAGCACCGCTAAATGCCAGACACTAGGCTGAGCACTTAGAGTCACGATCTCACTTAATTCTTACACCAAGCTTTTGAGATAAGTACTCTTATCATTTGTAATGCGTTGCTGAAGAAGCTGGAGCTTAGAGAGGGGTATGGGCTACACAGCTACCGTCTACACTGTGTTGTGACTCTGAGGGCTGGGACTCTGTGATCCTCCTTTCGGCTTTGCCTCATCAGGCTCTGCCAACAGGGGGTAAAGGAGGAGGAGGAGGAGGGACTTGTCCCTTCCCTTTGCTTCCGGTTCCTGTCGACATTCTCCCAGAGATGGCTCTTCCCTTCAAAGATCCAGGCTCCTGCTCCAGTGTCTCTCCTTCCATCTTCTGGATTCTGAGAACCCCAACTGCTTCTTTTGCCCCCAACCCCAGAGAAGACAAAACTGCTGTTTCCTGTAGTTCTACTGTGTACACGCTGGGTTGCCTTTTTGCTTTCTTAGTCTTCCAGCACCAATTTAAACAATTCCCTACATTAAATTCTCTCTGGTAAAATAGCCAGTGGGTTTCTATTTTCCTGACTGACAAAGAAGTTAAATAAGTTACTCAAGGACACAGCAAGAAATGGTAGAATTGGGATTGAAACCTACTTCCCTCTGACTCCAGACTGCCTGCTCACCCCTGCCCCACTAAGAGCATCTCTGCAATTGGCTTAGAATCTCAAGAGAAAAGAGACTTGCCTGGTCTTAGCTTTCTTCAAGAAAGCCTATTTCAAAAGATTAAAAAAAACCCAAAACTCTTTATACCCTTTAAAAACAAATAACTTTAAAGAAAAATGACTACTGGTATAGATACTATAAAACTCCTAGAGGAAAACATAGGCAGGATGCTCTTGGACATAAATCACAGCAATATATTTTTTGAACCAGCTCCTGGAGTAATGGAAATAAAAGCATAAACAAACAAATCGGATCTAATTAAACTTACAAGCTTTTACACAGCAAAGGAAACCATAAGCAAACAAAATGACAACCTACAGAATGGGAGAAAATATTTGCAAATGATATGGTTGACAAAGGTTTATTTCCAGAATATATAAACAGCCCATATCACTTAGTAACAAAAAACCAAACAACCCAATCCAAAAATGGGCAGAAGACCTAAGTAAGCAATTCTCCAATGAAGACATATAAACAGCCAATGGGCACATGAAAAAATGCTCAATATTGCTAATTATCAGAGAAATGCAAATCAAAACTACCATGAGGTATCACCTCACACCAGTCAGAATGGCCATCATTCGAAAGTCCACAAATGACAAATGCTGGAGAGGCTGTGGAGAAAAGGGAACCCTCCTACACTGCTGGTGGGTAATGCAGTTTGGTGTAACTATTATGGAAAACAGTATGGAGATTCCTCAAAAAGCTAAAAATAGACTTACCACATGATCCAGTAATCCCACTCCTGGGCATATATCCAGAGAAAAATGTAATTCAAAAAGACACATGCACCCCCCTCCCCCAACAATGTTCATAGCAGCACGATTTACAATAGCCAAGACAGGGAAACAACCCAAATGTCCATCAACAGATGACTGGATAAAGAAGATGTGGTATATTTATATAGTGGAATACTACTCGTCCATAAAAATGAATAAAATAATGCCATTTGCAACAACATGGATGGACCTAGAGATCATCATTCTAAGTGAAGTAAGCCAGAAAGAGGAAGAAAAATGCTATATGATAACACTTATATGTGTAATCTAAGAAAAATGACACAAATGAACTTACCTGCAAAACAGAAATAGAATCACAGACATAGAGAACAAACTTATGGTTACCAAAGGATAAAGGAGGTGGGAAGGCATAAATGGGGAGTTCAAAAATTGTACCTCTTGAAGGGGTGATGGAAATGTCAACTATCTTGATTGTGGTGGTGGTTTCATGGGTGTCTACATCTATCAAAATTCATCAAATTGCACATCTGAAATATGTGTACTGTACAGGAACCATACCACAATAAAGGTGTTGGAAAAATGACTATTGATGTGTGAAACAGAAAATTTTATGTCAGGTGCTTGACAGTAATTACTCTGAATGCTAATTAAAGTCCTGGATCCTTGAAATAAGAGTGTTTCATATAGGCTAGTACAGTCTTTGCAGGGGAAGTTGAATTTCAATACTTTAAAGGACAATTCACAACTTCATACTAATATATGTTTGTAGTACATTCCAGGTGCTGATTAGTTGTCTGAAGGGGAAATAGCTTCAAGAACTACGTAATGGATATCATACAGCTTATCTCGTCTACACCCAGGTCATGTACTCCAGAGTATGGGGAACCTGGTGCAGCGTGGGGTCCTAGAAAAAAGCTCCAGCTTCTGTGTCATCTGGATCTGGACTGGGAGCCCAGTTCCCAGCAAGTCCAGAGCCTGTTTTTTCTCATCCCTAAATACCTGCTTCATAGTATTAAAGTGAGGCCTTTGAATAAACAGTGGGCAAGCACATGGTATATTTTATTTTTATTTTTCTTATTTTTTAATGCATTTATTTTCTTCGAAGCTTTTAAAATTCTCTTTTTCTTTTAATGGAGGTACTGGCAATTGAACCTAGGACCTCGTGCACGCCGGACGTGTGCTCTACCACTGAGCCATTACTGCCCTCTTTTGTTTTTGTTTTGGGGGGTAGGTAATTAAGTTTATTAATTAATTAATTAATTTTTAAATAGAGGTACTGGGGATTGAACCCAGGTTCTCGTGCATGATAAATACACACTCTACCACTGAGATACATGCCCCACACACACCGGTATATTTTAGAGTATTTTAGAGTATTCTGTTCTTAATACACACACACACACACACACACAGATACCAGGGTAACCAAATGTTATTGGAAAGTATAAAAGTAATACTGAATCCCATGAACAGGATAAGAAGATAAATTATTCTAGAGATGACAACTCTTTATCAAATTAATGTAGAGATTTAATGCCATCCCGATCAAAATTTCAAGGGGTTTCTATAGTACTCAGTGATATCATATTTGTGATTATAAAAATAACATAGGAATTCTAAAAGTCATTAACCAAGATGGAAATATACAAAATAGAAAGAAAAAGGTCCTCTCTCATCCCATCTGCCAGAGGTCTCCACTGTGAAGAGACTGGCAGATACCCTTTGAGGCTTTCTCTGTACCAATACCCCTGTAACCCCAGTGCTCAGTGGCTAGTCTTGTGGCAGGGAGAGTTTGTTCAGTTTCTAACCATAGGCTTACTCCTAGGCCACAAGCACATACACCAGCATCCAGAGCAGTGAAGAGTCCTGAGTCCTGGATCTGGGTAGGAAACCCATAAACCTAGAAGAGTCTGCACACACACACACACACACACACACACACACACACATTTGTGGCACAGTGGCAACTTTCTGCTCCCAAGGGGAAATGGTGGACAATTTTTCCCCTGAGAGCAGTCACTAACACAGGGCCAGGTCTTGGCTTTCCTGTCCTACTGATAAAAGCCAATGCTCACTAACTCTGCAGGCTCATTTGCACAGTCTCCAGGCAAGAAATTTGGGGGTAACATTTTCCTTGAGATGCACTGTGTGCCAGTGTCAATATGGGCCAATAACCCTTACTGTTGTCTAGGTCAGGGTCCTGGCAAGGAACAAAAAAGACACTGTGCAAAGGGTAATTAAATAGCACACAATGAAAGGACCATCTTCAGAGGTGTGGCTGAGGTAAAGGGACAACAGCAGGGGTGGGGGGGCACCCTGGGGCTTTTTTTTTCCCTCACACTGATTCTTGCCCTCAATCTCCCCTCTTTCTCATGCCTCTCTCTCCCTCTGCCTCTACTGCAGCCACTAGCCCAGAAATTGGATGTGTTGAATTAAATACAAACCTGCTGTAATTCCATTGCACCTCACAGCTACCTTACTGCTGTTTACCTCTCCTTCTACTCCTTCATTTCTGGGGAAGCTGTGAATTTAAGCTGTGGAGCCCCAATTCCCTGACCACTCCCTCCCAGGGGAGGGTTAGTGGAGGTCTCAAGCTGCTTCGCTCAGCCTTCTGGATCCTACTGTGCCAGCATCCCTTACTCGAGTTAAGAACATTTGCAGTGCTGCTCTCAGCCTGCTCGACACAGCAATGGGATGACGCTTGGGTACCAGGCATGGTTGGCTGCAGTGAGAGCCTGGAGCTGCCTTTCAGGGTTTGAACCTAGTGGTACCCGCAGACCCCAGACCCTTTTCACACCATTCCCTGCACATCTGCATTTCCCCAGTACCACAGAGGGTTTCCTCAGGAGGGGGCCCTGGGCTGTCACCTGCCTATTCTGCCCACATCCATGTGGAAGGATGGAGCGGCTGGGAGTGCGGCCTGGATTTGCATGACACTCTAGTACAACGGCCAACACTTCACCTGTCTGATTATATAGCCTTTTCTGGATTGGCTTTTGAGAAGTGCCCAGGTCCAGGAGCAAGCAGCCTGTCGTTCATCACCCTCTGTCTGAACTAACTGCCTTGGCGGAGAGGATTCCACCAGAGGAGAGGCAGCTGAGCCACCGTACTGGTCTCCTGCCAACACTGCATAGGCTGCAGCCAGTTTCCAGTCTAAGCCCTCCTTGCCTGCCTTACTTGTTCAAATCTCATTCAATAATTAGAAGTTGTCTCACCCACTACTTTCCAAGTGGGCAAGAACGTGGGACACTTCTTCACTTTTTATCTTCCCAAACATCCTACCCAAAACCAATCCCAGACACACACCTGGTCAGCGAACTCTCTGCTTTCATCCCACCCAGCACTCAGCAGAATCCTGTCAATTCTGCAGAGTCCTCAGATGCATCCATCCCTGTAACACTCCTCTAGCTGACTCCAATTCTTGTCACCTCCCCCTTTCCACGCCAATCCGGCATCCTTCACAGTTTTTCATTCTGGGAGCATCTCATGTGGCTTTCACCACCTGCTCCGTCTCCCGTCTCAGCACCTTAAAGTGGTTGCCCCCGTAGCTTTTGTCTGTTTTGGTCCTACTCGTTCTGATGCGTTGCTTGTGAATCTGCCTCCTCTCTCTAAGAGCTATCCAACGTTCCCGTATAGCCTTTGTTTAACCACTCGAGAGTCAGTTGAAGACGTCTTACCTCTTTCCCTTGAACTGTGTACTTCAGTGTGTATCTCAACAAGGTTATTTTCTTACATAATGACAACACAAGCAACAGACTGAGGAAATGTAATACCATTCTATGATATAGACAGGATATTCAAATTTTGACATTGATCTCCATAATGTCCTCTTAGCATTCTTTCTCCTGATCCTGGTTCCAATTCCAGATCACCATTTTATTTAGATGTCATGTCTTTCTGAGTCTCCTTTATTCCAGGGCAGTTCCTGGCCTTTCTTCCTTCATGACGCTGACATTTTTGACGAGCACAGGCAGGGGTTTTGTAGGCTGTTCCTCAGTCTGAAGTTGTCTGATCGTTTCTTCCTGGTGAGACTCAGACTAGGGCGCACTGGCAGGAAGGCTACAGAAGGGCTATGGCTTCTCCACATGTTCATCTCTGGCAGAAGTTTTGAAGAAATTAATTTACCTTTTTCTCCCCATAGTTCCCCTTCTCTCTTCCCCCATCTGAGCAGGAAGAATAGAATAGAATGGAACTCTGATTCCTTGCATCAGTGGGGATGTGGAGCAGGGCAAGAAGTGGTAGTTACTTCCTGGCTTTTATTTCCAAAAGCGTAGGCCTATTGAGAAGAGATGGAGGGATCCAAGGGAAGCAGAGAGCAAGAGAGAGAGAGAGAGGAAGGATTGCCCCTGACCCAAAGGAAATTCAGGGGAGAAGGGTCAGGGATTTCCAGTAAGAGACAGGACTAGAGTCTGCTCCCTGGGAGAGCCCAAGGTGATGGCAGGACCTTGGAGGGAAGCATTGCCCAGAGAGGATTCCAGGCTTGGGTCTGGCTTGCCAAGATTCCCATGCTCCAAGTAGGGGAAGGACCAGCAGTTCCAGCAGACCTGAAGGTGTGATACAAACTAAGAGATTGGGGTGTTGCCCCAGGAAGGACCCAGAACCTTTGCCCCACCTTGGGAAAGTGGCATAGGTCCCAGGAGTGATTGCCTGTCACGAGGAAGACTTAGAGGTACAATGAAGTTTTGTCTGAAAATAGCAAAGGAAATGTCATCTTTTTCCTATGCCCAAGTTTGTGGCTGAAGTTCAGGACTGATGAACACTCACCACCTCCTCTCAACCCTGCCAGCCCCTCTAACAGAGCCTAGCTCTCAGCTCTCAGGGACCCTTCCTCTTGGAACCCCTCCTTCACTGCCCCCTCCCCCTGCTCCATTTTAGTTTATTTCTCTCCTTTGCTCCTCCTCCTTCCAAAGGATCCTGCCTCTCCTTGCGGTCAGTCTCTGAGTGGATCATTGGTCATTTATCTCTGTCCATCCACTGCTGAATGGGGCCCATGCTCTGGCTCTGCAGATGGCGAGGGAAGGGGACAGAAGCCGTCATCTTGGCTGGACTCAGGGTAGAGTGTCTGTATGAGTTGTCTACGCTATGTAACAAATTACCCCTTCACTCCCAGGTTTACAACATTTATTATCTCGTGGTTTCTATCTGTCCAGAATCTGGGTGTGGCTTAGCTAGGTTCTCTGTCATCAAGGTGTTAGGGCTGCAGAATTTTCAAGACTCAACTGGGAAGGTATCTCCTCCCAAGCTCACTCATGAGGCTCTTGGCAAGATCCAGTTCTCATGGGCTGTGGGCCAGTGGCCACCTTCAGTTTCCTGCCACATGGACTTCTCCATAGGACAGCTCACAGGGATGGTATCAGAGCCAGCCAGGGAGAGACAGCACTAGCAAGACAGAAGTCACAGTCTATTATAACCTATTCTTGGAAGTGACATCTCACCACCTTTACAGCATGTTATTTGTTAGAAGCAAGTCCAGCCTAGTGACTGAGAAACATTGAGAGAGAGAAATAAAAAGAATTTCTATTGGGATAACACCAAATTCATAGCCTAAACAAAATCTTAATTTTTTAAAGTCACACCAAATCCATTTTAACTCTATTATCAAAGTAGAGTGTATTATCAAATCCACCTTAACTCCGACGTGTGATCTTCAGCTACAGCCTGAAACCCTGCTTTCTGATCACTCTGCTAGAAGTCCAGCCCTGAGCCACGCAGTGAAATGGCAGTGTCTTTGGGAGTGTGGCCACCCCTTTGCCCCTTGGCGGCCCCTCTCTTCCATCCACTGCCTGTGTGTCCTCTCCATTCCTCTCCTCCTTCTGAACCCCTTCTCAGGACAGTCCCTGATCTTGTACTTGGGCTGACCTGACATCCAGCCCAGGCCCTTGCTGGCTCTCTCATGCTCACTCCGTGGCCTGTGAACAGTGGAGGAAGCTTCCTGTAGGTGGCCGTCCTCCTGGTCTGATATGCCTTCCACACTGCATTTCCTCGCTTTTCTGCCTAGTTTGGGCCCACACCTGGGGCCTTTGTCCTGTCCACAGCATCCAGGTTTTGGACTGTTTAACCTGGCATCTATATTAGCAAGGTCCAGTTGGGAAATCTGCACCTGCTCTACACATTTCATGCAGAGAGCTGGCTGCAAGGGTATTGAGGGGGTAGGCAGGGCAGAGAGAGAAGGGATGACCCAGACATCGGGATGTGAAGCCCACTGACCCCCACTACTGCCACTGATGGAGCTGCTTGCCACCCTGGGTGGGAGCCAGGAACCCACACTCCTGTCACTGCTAATGCTGCCAGAGGCCCCGCCAAGGGTGAGAGACGGTGCAGGCTGGTTTCTTCTACTTTTGGCTACTTCCCAGAGGTAGACTCCCACCAAGAGCAGCTGGCAGAACACTCTGGGAAATGCAGTCAGAACACTGCCCTGCCGCTGCTGCCGCCCCCAGACCTGCCAGGCCGGAGACCCCTCAGAAGGTTGGGACTGGAGCCGGCGGCCCCCACGCAAAGCCACACAGCATCCTTCCAGACACAGGACCTGCCATCTGGCCCTTGGCCCTTTGCCTTAGCTGTTCAGAGAGCACCCTCCAGTCAGCCTCTCACCTGCAGAGGGTTTCAATGTTAACAAAGACCAAAGGAAAGAGAGGAATGAGAGGCACACCTGCACCGGAGGGGCAGGCTCAGGGCTCACCCAGAGCTCTGATCTTGGAAAAGGCTGGACTTACTCTGAGACTGGTACCCTGGGGCAGGAGTAGGAGTGGAAACACTCCTGTTTCTGTGGCCAGAAACACCTGTGCTTTGTTTCTGTTTCCTTAGCCGCCTTTCGGTTTGGCTTCCATACATTTTTTCAGTTTCAATTCTTTCTATATTTCCTAGGAGATGTGGTAGAAATACTTGACTCTGGCATTACACAAAACAGGAAATTGCATTTCACAGGATTTGATTATCTCTGGTTCCCATTTGGTCCTGGTGTGCTTCTAACTCGAATGTCTGCCTTTGCACAACTGGCAACTTTAGCAGTGATCCAGAGATATTTATTGAAAGTCTGCTACTAGCCTGACCCTGGATAACGAAGTGAAAAAAGAAGGAGGAAGCGTCCCAGTCCTCGCCTTTAAGTAGCTTATGGTTTTATTAAGGAGGGATGCTTATGCACATGTACTTTCAGGAAGGAAAAAGGTGGAGGAAGTTCTACAGTGTTACAGTCTGTGGTATTCACCGAGGGTTTCAGTTCAGAAGAGCTAGGTTTCTCTCTAAAGAAGGGATTATATTTGGAAGGCACAGGAGAAAGATAGGTGAGATCCTAGCATGGGAAACTGATAGCAAAGGTGAGAAATGAATAGGTATGTGTGGGGAGGCAGTAAGACGGCTTAGCTGGATAGGAAAACATGGGTAATATTGTGGAGGGTCTCGAACATCTTTTGAGGAAACTGAACTTGATTCTCTAGCAGCCAACATATGGCCATGAAAAAAATGACAATTACAAGCCATCTTGTCAACATCCTGGTTCTACAGAATTAAAATATATAAGCAGCCTGAAAGATGCAGTATCTTGGGGGCTGGGTATAGCTCAGTGGTAGAGCCTATGCTGAGCATGTGCAGGGTCCTGGGTTTAATCCCCAGTACCTCCATTAAAAAATCAAAAATAAAAAATGAAAGATGCAATGTCTTAATAAACATGACTCAAGTAATAAATTTAATTCCATAAGCCTGGTAATTACATTTTTATAAAATACAGACTCATTGGTTATCAGGTGGAAAACATTTTATCATACATCTCAATGTATTTTTTTCTCCTAAAAGAGAAAGTAGAAATATCCCTCACCATTCTAATCCATTTGATTTCTGCCTTTGGAAAGTACATCGAGATAGAGAGGGATACTGTGATATTTCAATCTATTTGATTCCTGAGTTCCTGAGTTAGGAAAGTAAATGACTTGAGCCCTAACTCAAAAAAAAAAAAAAAAAAAAAAGGATGCTTGTCTATTCAGTGCTTGGATTTGTAGTGTTAGGAGAGCAAGGGAGGTCTGGGCCAGATTTTCCAGGGCTCCCTCTCCCTCTTCTGCCCTCCCCCTAGCTCCTAGAGTCTGATCCAGTCTGCCAGAGTCAACACTCAGGGCCCCAGGCCAGGTCAGCATCTTTTACCACCTGCTCTTGGGTGAGGACGCTGGTTATGAAGCCCTGACGCCCAGCCCCACACATACACGCGCGCACACACACACACACACACACGTTTTCAACTCTGAGAAGGGTCCCTCTAGTGGCAAATCTGTATAATACCCAGTGGAACAGGATGCCCCTGGAAGGCTGGTACCTCGCAGTGGCTGCTCTTCTGGTTTTCCGAGAGGTAGGGGATGCAATGAAGAGGCTGGCTTCAGCCAGACTGTGAAGGGGTTTCCGGCTGGACTAAAGACGTTGAGCTTTGCTTTATGGGCAATGTGAGACGTTGGGCAACACAAGTTTTAAAGGAGGGGGGGGGGGACAAGTGACCAGTTCTCCATTTTATAAAGGCAGCGCTTGCCCTCAGCACTTGGGTAACTATCAGAGCATAAATGATGAAAATGAAACAGCTAGCTTAAGAAATAAAAAATAGAAATAAATTAAAACCTCTTCGCGTGTGCTTGGCTTGGGGCTAAGCCGAAGACGGGAACTGCCATTACTTTGCTGGCTGAGGGAGGTGAGCACAGAAATCAGCCCTCAGCAAGCCTGCCCTCCTCACCGCCTCCTGCTCCACCTTCTGCATCACCAGCGACAGATACCCCCCCCCCCAAAGCTCCCCACACTTTGACACTGGGAAAGTCTATTAAAACAAAGCTCAAGAACCTCTGGAAAGGGAAGAAAAGAGGCAGTTATCACCAAAAGACACCTTGAAGACTGCATCAGTTACGATTAAGGTTGACTCTGGATAAGAATTTCAAAATAACAGTGATTTCAGCAGACAAAAATTTCTTTTCCCTCCTTATGTAAAAGCACAGTGGTTGGCAAACATTTTCTGTAAAGGATCAGATAGTAAATAGTTCTGGCTTTGCTGGCCATACTACTACTCAAGTCTGCCATTGTAGAATGAAAGTAACCACAGACAATGTGTAAGCATGAGCGTGGTGTATTTTAATAAGACTTTATTTTTGGACACTGAAATTTGAGTTGCATATAATGTTCACATGTCATAAAATATTATTATTCTTTGAATTTTTTTCAACCATTTAAAAATATAAAAACTGTTCTCATCTCAAAGGCCATACAAAAATACGTGGTGGGCCAGATTTGACCCACAGGCTGTGGTTTACCCAACCGCTGCCCTAAAAGATGAAGATGTAGGGTAATCACTATAAATAATAGAGATGTCATATATAAATGACGTTATAAATGACTGGGGCTGGCACACAGCTAAGCCCCGCACACTGTCCTCACAATAACCCCATGATTAGGTTGCTTACGAGTCTGACTTTATAGACGAGAAACTGAGGCCCAGAGATGCTAACTAACTTGGCCAAGATAACAGAGCTAGCAAGAGTTTCGGAAGAAAGAATGGAGAGTACAAGCAGGGGACACCCTGCAGCGTGGCTCACTGGCCAGATGCTGGAAGAGGACACAGAGGCAGGTGCCTGCCCAGAGGACCGTGGAGGTTAAGGGTAGACTCTGGAGTGAGACCTGGGTTCAAATCCTCACCCCACCATCCAGTAGCTGTATGGACTTAAAGAAGTGACAGGACTTCCCTGAACTTTATTTCTCTCAGATGAAAAATGGGGACAATGACACCACCTGTTTTGTGGAGTTGCGGGGAGGGTATGTGTGAAGTGCTTGGCCTGTGTCAGGCGTGGGGTCATGTGACTTTTAAATACAGGCCCAGGAGTTTACTGTGGGATGAGGGCCAAGCAGCGTCTGGACCGTCTGGAGGCAGGAGAAAAGGGGCTTTGGGGATAGCGTTGCTACTTCAGAAAGGATTCAAATACCAAAACAGAAGCCCTTTGGCCTTGGCTGGCAGGGAGGAAAGGGCCAGGGTACCTGAGCCAGCCTTTTTGAGACCCCATCATTCTCTCTGCTAGGGGTCGGAAGGGTTGCAGAGGAGCAGGGCAAATGGACCCTGCCCATGGGAGCTGCCTGTCTGTGGGAAGATATAGTTTTGAAAACTTAATGAGATGCCTGCAGCAGTACTTTGTCACCTCCTGCCTCCAGCCCTGTTCAGTCACAATCACAAAGACCCTGTTCAGGATATGAAACCCCCTACCTAATAGCAGGCAGGACTCTGGGAGCTCCTGTTCCTCCAGCAGGAGAACAATTCTTGAGAACAATTCTATTAAGCACTTGTTGAGTGAAGGCACTGTCCTAGATGGGATTTGCACACATTACTCTGTTCATTCTTTTCAAAAATCCCTCAGGGAGGTACTGTCAGCCCCAATTTGCAGACGAGAAAACTGAAGCACAGAACAGTTAAGACACTCTCCCAAAGTCACCCAGCAGAGGATTATAGCCCAAGCCTCCCACGCAGAGCCCACCTTCTCACACCCTATATAAGTCATTGATTTGAGCTTCATTACACAACAGAACCCCTGGGCAGCTGGTTAAAAACATACAAACCTGGGTCCCATCACCCAGAGATTGTGATTCAGCAGGTGAGAAGAGCAGCCCAGGAATATGCGTGTTTAACAAATACCCTGGGTGATCCTGGAGCACTCTCAAGTTTGAGAAGCACCCCTCTGTGGTGGTGGAGACTCTTGAATCGTGGTGCAAACAAGAGCCAGCTGCAGAGGCCTAGACCGCGATGCGGCTTCAGGAGTATCACAAAACAGATGCTGACTTCGTTTTTTTACTTTTGTTTAAAACGAACTCAACGAAACGGAGAGTAAACGCATCTATAACTGAAAGGAAATCCGATCTTAACAGGCTCTTGAGCCAGGGGTGGGAGCAAGGAGGCCCACAGGTCAGCCGTTCGGGAAGGAAGGCGTACCGTTCCTTCTCAGCTGCGGGCGCCCCAAAGCGCTGAGGCCGTCAACTGTCCCCGCCCGCAGGGAGCGGCGAGGCGCGGCGAGGGCGCGGCGGGCCTGGGAGCCCCGCCCCTCAGGTGGGGGCGTGGCCAGAGCGCAGGCCTCCGCGGGAGGACCACACGGGGCTTCGCTAAACCAGGCTACAGGCTCGCCCACTAAAGCAGGACCTAAGTCGTACGCCTCACCAAAGATTCTGAGTCCCGGACTGACGTCCACTGGGTTCCACCTGATGCCTTGCCTCCCTCAGAGACAGCCCCTTGCGCCTGCAGAACCCGTCCAGGTCCAGGCGGGGAGAGCCCGTTTGCTCCAGCCCCTCTGCCCCATGCCTCACTGTCACCCCCGGCTCGCCTCTTCTGTACCTCAGACGTGCTTAAAGAGGTTCTAAGAAGAAGCATTTTAAAAAGTTGGCACCACGAGGAAAGTCAGCCTCCCTCTGAGGAGGATTAGCGGTACCTGTCTCTGGGGAGTTGTCCGACGAATCTCCGTCCGTCCGAAGTCTCCTCACGGCAGGCCCGCTTCCGGGCGCTGCCAGACTGACGGCGGGAGAAGCCCGGCCTCCGTGTGGCACCCAGGTGGGCGTGGGGCCCGGGGTGCGGACGGAGGCGTGGGGGGTGGGGCGGGGGGGCGAGGGTCCCCGAAGGACGGGCGCTCAGGGGCAAAGGTCCTCCTGGCTGGCTTCGGGAATGGGGCCAAGAGCCGCCTCAGGGTAATGGCGAGGGCAGGGACACGGGCGACGGCAGCTTGAGCGGGGGACGTGGGCTCCTGACACCGGGACGGCCCGCCTGTGGTAGCGGTGAGCCTTCGGGCGTGCGCGCGCGGGTCCGGGGGACGCTGGGGTGCGCCCCGCCTGGCCTGTCCCGGGAGCGAGGGTAGAAGAACGGAGCAGTTGTTTCCCGGCCTCCGTGGAGGACTGCGTGGTGTCCCTTCTCCCTCTTCCTCGGGGGCCCGAGACCCTGTTCTCTCTGGAAGGAGGCAGGGAGGCAGTTAAATGCCTGGGGCTAGAAAAGCTGCCAGAGAAACAAGTGGGGAAACATGGAGGCTGAGAGGCGGTAGGGCAGAGAGAGACCAGGAAAATAACAGCAGAGAAGGGGAGCACAAAGGAGAGGGAGATGGGGACCGACGCAGCGAAAAGGAGAAGGGGCCGGGACGGGTTAGGCTCGCGGTCCCCGCCGCGCGCGCGCTCGCGTGGCGCTGCGCTTCCCGCCGCGCGTGGGGACCGCAGTCCGGCGCCGAGAGCCTTGGTCCTGGGAAGCGGGGCGCGGCCGGAAGGGCGGACGCCCCCTCGCCCGTCACGCTCCGCACGTTCGTGGGGAACGTGGTGCTAAACCATTTCGGGACGACCTGCTTTGGGGGGGTGGGGGTCGTACGTAGCAGAGCGGCTCCCTCGCTGCCATCTATTGAAAATCAGCCGTTAACAAGGGTTTGCAAAAAAAAAAAAAAAAGGAGGAGGTGGAGTTAAAAAAAGGAAAAAAGTATATTAAAAAAGAAAGAAAAATTAAAGAAAGAGAAAGCAAGGCAGTCAGGGTCACAATCTGAACTCTCCTCCTATGTGGTCTCGCCGTGGGCTTTCTGGCCTCGCAGCGGCTTCCTTGGGAAAGTCTGCCCTGGGCCCGCAGGGAGGGTCTTCCACAGATGGTGGAGGGGTGTGCGGAGGCTGTTGGAATGTAGGACTAAGAGGCCCTTGCAGTCGGGGGCAATGGAGAAGGGGCTGAAACAATCCGTCCTCTCTCATGGTGGAGGCTAGGGGACACATGTACAATAGGGGTAGCAGCACCTACCCCTAGGGGGACGGAAGATGGCGTAGTCACCTCAGCAGCAGTGCCGAAGGTTCGTTCCAAGAATAATGACGAGGGACTGCACCATCGAGGAGGCCTTAGGGACAGCAAGGTGTCCATCTCAGGGGTATTTACATGGTGGAGTCCTTGCAGCTTGATTGACCAGCTGTAGAGGGAAAGGGAAAAAGGAAAACCAAAATCTATACCTGGGTTTCTATTTTGAGTAATGGGTGGATGATCATGCCATCAACTAACAGGGGATAAAGGAAATGCAGATTTTATGAGGAAGTCACTTCTGTTGTGCTATTCATGTTTGTGCAGAAAACAATAACTGGCCAATAAACATGGGAATATGCTCAACCCCACTATTAACCAAAGAACAGAAGTTAAAACAAGATCATTTTCTTATCAAACTCACAAAGATATAAGATTCAGAAATAATGGGGGTATAGCTCAGTGGTAGAGCACATGCTTACCATGCACGAGGTCCTACGTTCAATCCCCAGCACTGCCATTAAGAAAAAGAAAGAAAGAAAAATAGAAATATTCAATATTGGCAGGGACATTGGCCATAGGAGCTCTCATGTGTTTTTGATGGGGGTATAATTTGTACAGTCATTTTTGCGGGCAATTTGGAAAGATGTATTAAAATGTTTAATGTGCTTTCTATTTGACTCCATCAGTCAACTTGAAATCATCTTTCAACAGCTTGCAAAAATAAGAGCTATGCACTGGAACATTGTATTAGCAAGAACACCCTAGTTGCTTCAATTTCCAGTTGTGTGATTTGGGGCAAATTACTTAACCTGCCTGTGGTCAGTTTCCTCATTTGTACAGTTGGAAATAATAGTGCTTACATCATTAACTGGTTAGGAGGATTAAAAGAAATAATGCAAACCAAGTGCTTAGCACGGTGCCTGAATCACTGTCCAGCTGTGTAGCAAGCACATTCCCAGTGATAATGGGAATTCTGATGGCACATTACTGGGAGGTCTGCTAGCATGGAAGCGAGTGTCTGGGCACAGGGAGAGCATTGCAGAGAAGCTGAAAGTCCAGAGCAGACAGAAAAGAAGATGAGTCTGTTTGAGAAGTGTATACCTCAATCACAGGAGAGAAGGAAGCAGGAGGCTCAGGACTGGCCTGGAAAGACCCGTAATAGTGGTTGGTGAAGGTGTCAACCAAAGAGCCCCAAAATTCCTTCTGAAAGTTACCAGCCTGGCAGGAGCCTTAGAGTCTCAGAGTGGACTCTTTGGTGCTCCCCTGCTGCACAAGTGTGTCTGGACTTCCAGAACAAGCAGGGGTAGGGAGTGAGGGGGCAAAGGACCGGAGCAGAGCCTTTCCATCTTGGTTGGCATAGTGATGGGAATGTGGTTGAATAGTTCTAGGGTGACTCAGCCCCGCTCAGAGCCTCAGGCTTATCTATGGGAACTGGTCTTCAGTGTCCTGTACCTGACTATTCTCAGAGCTGTGCCTCACAGGTTAATTCACTGTCCCTACTCGAATCAGTCTCAGCTCCTTTGCATCCTATCTGCCTACTTTTCATACTGTCACTGGGTCACTGGTCATGGTCTCAGAACTTAAATGATGTCCTGGGTCTGAGAACCTCCTCTTTCCGGGGCCCACCCAGGCATCCATGCTGTGGGGCATCTAGAATGGAGTTTAAGAGTGAGCAGAGACCTTTATATTTATTTATATTATAAAACATATTTTGTGTGCCCAGAGTAGTTCTTGAACTTTCACTTTCCCAAAGGCCTATGTTTGGGGATTCCAAAGTATCCCTGACATGCACATTAAATAATTACTTATTAATTCACATCTATATGCAAATATATTTAATTCCTTTCCTTCCCCCTTAGAGTTAGGGATTTGCAGATATTAACTACTATACATAAAATAGATAAACAACAAGGTCCTACTGTACAGCACAGGCAACTACATTCAATACCTCGTAATAGCCTATAATGAAAAATAATATGAAAAGGAATATATACATATTTACGTATAACTGAATCATTATGCTGTACAGCAGAAATTAACACATTGTAAACCAACTTCAATAAAAATAAATAAATAGCTCTAAGTTACCAAAACAATTAAAAACAAAAAACACAGTGAGAGATTTGATAAAGTGAGGGAGAAAAGGTCTCAGCTTGTTGATGAGATTGGGGTTTCCCAGCTGGCTATTGCAGGGCACTGGATCCCCAAAAGGGCAGACAGCGTCTCCAAGATACACCTGGCCAGCTCTACAGGGTGGTCCAAGGCTGAAAGAATGTTGCAATCCCAGGGCCTGGTGTTAGGAGATCTACATTCCTGTCTCACCTTTGCAACTTAATAGCTCCATGAACCCTGAGTTCCCATCCCTAATCCTTTCTTCTCTCAGCCATAAAGAAGGGTCAGTCATGCCTGCCCCAACCTGTCTGTGTGTGGCTGTGCTTTGAAAAATATTCCCCCTGCCATAAATAAAATAAACAAGTACATTTTATTATCATTACTAGTGGAAATGTCCCTTGGGGACTGGCCTCAGATGGGTCAGTATGACTGAGGTGAGGGGCTGGCCCTGCAGCCTTGGCTGCATGTCTCTCCAAGCCACACACAGAAGCACTTAAAATGACCCATTCATCTTTGCTGAGATCAAAACCTGAAAGAGAACAAGTTCAGCTGATTACAGCTTTCTTCAGGGAGTTTCAAATGAACAATGCAGGGCCTGCTGATGCTGGGATAAGGTGGACAGAGAGCTCTGGGCTCCTGCTTCCGGCCCAGGGAACAGAGCTGCCAGTGCTGGCAGCATAGGACCAAGCAGTCAGGCAAGCGGGACTGTTTTCTAACTGCTTACTCTTAGGCCTGTCCACAGAGCCCAGATCCACCCAAGAGCAGCCTCCCAGGCCCATCAAAGAGATGTGGGATGTGGCCTGCACCAGGGTAAAGCAGAAGTCTGCTGGAGGTGGACAGGATGTGTGGGTACCATAAAGGAAATATGAAGGACTGATTCTGCCCATGCAGAAGGGAGGGATGACTTGGACGCAGCAAGGATGGTAGCCATTTCATAAGTGGAGATGTGATGTGGGCTGAAGGAGCCTTCATGAGAAGTCAGACCTGGTTCAAATGCCTCTTCTGCCATCTTCACCTGTCTCAACCTCAGTTTCCTTATCTGCAAAAATAGAGATGAGACTACCAGTGCTCTCTGATCCGCAGTTGTGAAGAGTTCTTGGTATTAGGGAGCATTGTACAAATAGCACATCATTAATAATCGTGATACATTATTAATGATTTAAGTGCTGGAGGGAGCACCTTGAGGAAGTGGGTTAAATAGCAATTTGATCATCATATGAAGTCTATCGATAAGTATTTCTGAAGAACTTTTGGTTGGAGAACATTTGCTTGGTTTTACTTTAACCTCACAGGAATCACAGAGCTCAGAACTGGGGAAAGATGGCTTAATCATCTAATTTAAGCATCTTATTTTACAGACAAGCCCACAGAGGCAGAGATTCCATCTGATTTCTCTTTGCTTTATGCAAAGCTCCTGGCACAGACCACGTGATCAGTAAGTACTTGTGAGACAGAACTGAGTTCATTCCACTGCCTAAAGTTTAGTCAGTGCAGGCTGGGACCCTACTGCACTGCATCATGAGACAGAAGGAGAGAAATGAAGGATCTGGGATTCAAGTGTGCAGGTGCTTTTTTAGCAATCCTCAAGTCTGTGGAATATTTAAGGTGCCTTTTAGATAACATAATTCAACTGCATTATCCTGTAAGTAAAATAATACATACATATATGTGTGTGTGTGTGTGTGTGTATTTTTGGGGGGTTCTTGGGGGTAAAGATGAGGAATGAATAAGGCAATCATAATTCTTGCTGCTTCCATATCCTAACTGTGAGTTTTCAGATATTTTGATTCAGAGGTAGTTTCTTCTCTTGCTGTTGGAAAGAAAAATCCCTCAGTTGAAAATTAAATAACTTCTTATGGAAATATGGCATATGTATGCATGCATGTATGTATGTATCTATCTATCCCACATAATTTGCATTTTTTATGGTAAAGCATTACCCTTACTAGCTGCAAAATTTACATAGGTTTTATTGCAGTGCTTCAACATCCCCTTGCTTAGCTACTTCCTCAAATGACCTAGATACATTTTGATCCCTGGATAGGGTTAGCATGCTGCTCTGGGGAAGGTTTCTGCAGTAGAAATTATTCAGGAGATCTGGGCCGCTTGTCAAGAGTCTGCTGTTCTTTACTTACGGACCTTGGTTTTCTTGTTGAGGTTGGGGAGGCAGGGGATGTGGGAACTAGAGTTAATTTATGAACATGTATGTAAGTCTTGTTCTTGGACAGAAACTTTTCTAAGTACTTATAAATACTAACTTATTTGATTCTCACAACCACCCTAAGAATGACTATTATTATCCTTATTTTATAGATGAGGCTAAATCATTTGTCCAAATTCTGTTAAGAATTTAGTTGGGGGAAGGTATAGCTCAGTGATAGAGCACATGCTTAGCATACACAAGGTCCAAGGTTCAATCCCCAGTAACTCCATTAAAAAATAAAAATAAATAAACCTAATTACCTCCTGCCCCCCGTCAAAAAAAAAAAAAAAAAAACTCCAAAATGAAAAACTCAGTGATTTAAATAAATTAATAAATAAATGAAATCTTAAAAAGAAAAGAATTTAGGAACTCTTGGAAGAGTCCTCTGCCAAGATTAACATCATTCTTAAACAAAAATGAAACTTACCTGATGGCCTCTCTGTTGGTTCTTAACTTTTAGGGGTCATACATCCCTCTGAGAATCTGATGAAAGATATAGACCCCTTCTTTGGAAAATACACATATGTTGATAAATTAATCTATATTCCAAAGCCGTCCATGGAGCCCAGCCAGGCTAAAAACCCTTAAAAATAACAGAGGAATGCATGAGTTCTCTTTGGCAACTTCTCCCACAGGAGCCCTAAACCAGAGAGAGAGAGAAATTCTGGAATCTACTATCTGCTTTTTGTGCCATGTCCCTTCTTACTCAATTGCTCTAGATTAGAAATCGCCTAAGTAAACTGATAGTCATAGTGGTTATTTATGGAGGGTGGAATTCTTGGGTCCTTTCACATTCTTCATGATGTATTTCTGCAATGTTTAAATATTTCCCTATAACCATGTGTCACTTTTGTCATCGAAAATGAAATGAAAGATTTTTTAAGGAATGAAACAAAAATTTGCATTACAGATTTACTAAAAAATGTGCAAAATTATGTACATACAGGGCTATTCATCACTACATTGCTTATAATCCTCCCAAATGGCTTCAGGAAAAAAGAGGCTAAATAAACTATGTGCCTCCTTCGATGCATTGCTGTGTGGCTACTAAAAAACCTGCAAGGTAGCTCTACGTGAGGCTCTCTCAAACCTCAAGATCTACCATTTGGAGAATAAACCAAGATACTAAGTGGTATGGAGGGAGCTACAGCTTGGTGGAGGAATGAAGGAGGCAAGAAAATAGAATATTGGTTGGTGCATCTATTACCTCCAGGAGGATCAGAAAAACCTGTGGCAGTTACTTGTCTCTGGCAAGTCAGAGAGGAAGGAGAGACTTACTTTCACTCCATGCCCTTTCCTATTTTTGAATTGTATTTCATTTATGGATCACCCATTCGGTAAATAAATACAATTTTTAAAAAGTAAAGGACTTTAAAGGTCATGGAGAAACACCATCATCTGAGAGGTTTCTTCTCACCATAGGACTTTGCACTGTCTGTCCTTCTTCCTGGAGCCACCTTCTCTACCCACGCTCACCCTTTGGATCTCAGCTCAGTTGAGAGTTCCTCGTCAGAGTCTTCCCTGGCCTTCCCAACAAAGTTGAGCACTCTTTAAAAAAAAATTTTTTTTATTAAAGTATATTTGATTTTCAATGTTATGTTAGTTTCTGGTGTACAACAAAGTGATTCAGTTATACTTACATATATTCTTCTTCATTATGATTTATTACAAGACATTGAACATAGTTCCCTGTGCTGTACAGTAGGACCTTGTTTATCTATTTTATATATAGTAGTTTGTGTCTGCTAGTCTAAATTCCTGATTTATCCCTCCCCCTACTTTCCCCTTTGGTGACCATAAACTTATTTTCTATGTCTGTGAGTCTGTTTCTGTTTTATAAATAAGTTCATTTGTGTCATATCTTAGATTCCACATATAAGTGATGTTGTACAATATTTGTCTTTCGCTTACTTCACTTAGTATGACAATCTCTATGTCCATCCATGTTGCTGCAAATGGCATTATTTCATTCTTTTTTATGATTATTATTCCATTGTGTATATGTACCATATCTTCCTTATCCAGTCGTCTGTCAATGAAAGCACTCTTTTTATCTGTTCTTGTAATGCCATGTGCCTTTCCATCCAAACACTTTTCCCAGTGGCAGTTCTACATGTATTTTTGTGATTATTCAATTCATACTTGTCTTTTCCCACTAGGCACAAGTTCCTTTAGAAAAGGGTCTTTGAATTTGCTCACCAGTATATGCATAAAATTGGGGATAGTAGGGTACCTGGTGTACTGGTACACAACAGGATAAATAGTGAATGAGTACCGCCACCACCCCTACATTTCTGCCGGCAGGTCATCAGGGCTGTTCTTTTTTTTTTTTTTTAACATATTTTTATTGAAGTATAGTCAGTTTCCAATGTTGTATCAATTTCTGGTGTACAGCAGAATACTTCATTCATACAGGAATATACATATATTCATTTTCATATTCTTTTTAACCGTAAGTTACTACAAGATATTGAATATAGTTCCCTTGTTGTTTATCTGTTTTATATATAGTAGTTAGTGTCTACAAATCTCAAACTCCCAATTTATCTCCTCCCATCCCTTTTCCCCCCTGGTAACCATAAGTTTGTTTTCTGTGTCTATGAGTCTGTTTCTGTTTTGTAAGTAAGTTTATCTTTTTTTTTTAGATTGCACATGTGAGTAATATCATATGGTATTTTTCTTTCTCTTTCTGGCTTACTTCACTTAGAATGACATTCTCCAGGTCCATCCATGTTGCTGCAAATGGCATTATGTTATTATTTTTTATGGCTGAGTAGTATTCCAATGTATAAATATACCACATCTTCTTTATCCAGTCATCTATTGATGGACATTTAGGTTGTTTCCATGTCTTGGCTATTGTAAATACTGCTGCTGTGAACACTGGGATGCATGTATCTTTTTGAATTAATGTTCCCTTTGGATATATGCCCAGGAGTGGGACTGCTGGATCATATGGTAAGTCTATTTTTAGTCTTTAGAGGAATCTCCATACTGTTTTCCATAATGGCTCATCAGGTCTGTTCTTAAACACTCAAGAAGCTGGACCTCACAATTTCTTCAAGCTGTCCATTATATCTTCAGATACCTCTCACTGTTAAAAATTTCAACCTGATATTGTCATACTGAACTAAAATGAGCTTCCACCCATTGGATATAATTCCATCCTTAGTAACACATAGAACAGGACTAATCCCTCTTCTGTATGATGACTTTTCAAGAATGTAAGCATTTAGGGTCTTCGTTTTACCTAGCTACTCATCTTTTTTCAGCGTTACCAGCTGTGATCTCCTTGAGGGCAGAGAGGGTGTTGTATATCTCAGGGCTTGTCTTCGTGTATGTTACTTAAATAGAATCAGTTTTTGTATATGGCATCTATTTCTCACTTCTGAACATGCTCCATTCTGCCTGTGTACCTCTCACTGCACTAGTCAAAATTCTGAACAGATACCATACGTTTGATCTTCCCAATGCACTTCCCTCCTTCCATTGTTCATACCTCTAAGTGATGAGAACTAGGATCCCGTGAACTCTGCAGGCAGCCACTGATGACACATGATGAGTCTTGTTTATGTTGGTTTCCTTTTTTTCACTTTGCAGCATTTCTGTCTCTACTCTAGAGCATTACTGTATATATGTCCTTATTTATTAAAATACTGCCCTCAACTGCTAATACCACAATGTTGCTTTGTTTCTCAGACCTTCCAAAGCCAGACCAGCAGCTTCATGAAATACCATGAGTTCCATACCAAGAAGGATAACTCTGTTTAAAAATAGATCCATTTGGTGTGGTAAATACTGCCCGAGGCAGACCTACACTGTTGCCCTCGACACCACCTTCACCCAGTGTCTTCAGAGAGGAGAGAGAGGCTGTTGGAGCTTCAAGTGAGAATTTTTTAAAAGGCCAGCCTCTTTAATCATCAACTCTGATGCTCAAAACTGTCACTAGGTCCATTCTCAAGGGCTCTCAAAATGCTGAATGTAAGCTCTTAGCACTAGGTAACTCCTGGGTAAATGCAAGTGTGGGCACATCATTGCTAAAGTGCACAGTGCTTGGCAGAGGGCCATAAGGCCCTCTCGTCAAGCAAAGCAGCTTCTTAGTCTTTTAGCCAAGATCACGAGGAGAACCAGCCCATCTCCAACATCGTCATAATTCCTCTGTGGGGAACATGTCCTGACCTGGTAACGGGATGGATGCAGTGATTTAGTTTCTTTTTTCATGTTCAGCTTTCATGAGCTATGTGACAAATGGGTAAAGGATCAGAGCATGCTGAGAACTAATGAACCAGGGGGAGAAATTCACTTAATGACTTAAGTGTGCTTTGTCTAATGTGAAATATAGGTCAACTCACTGTAAATTTATTCATGGGGTTTATTTGTCCTTAGCCTGATTACATGGCACATGTTGTGAGACTTCAGCCCTGTGTAAAGCAGAACAGACCCTCTCCATCCTTCTCCATCCCGTGCCATCCTCATCCTACCCTCCACCCCTCCACACACACACACATGCTGGCAGGAATCTAGCAACATCCATCAATGCTTGTCTCAGTAGAAAAACTGCATTTCAGACTATTCAAAAAATTGATTTGGAACTCTTTATTACATTTTTGGAGACACTTGGAATAATCTAAAAGCTGAACACCTACATAGAAATTCAGATCTATTGCTGAGTTAGCATCCAAAACAAAGATCAGGCAAAAAGAAGGGTATTTCATCATTCCATGGGTCCAGCCGAGTATGCGTCACTAGAGAGACAAATACTTCAAATGTAGCAATCAGGAAATAATTTTATGACGTTTGGCTAGCAACTCCTCAATTCTGATTTCTGAAAGCTGAGACAACAATTTTATGGGGCTCATTATCACCATCATTATTGTTATTTTATAAAATGAAAATTAGTGACAGGCCAGATTGTATGAGTGCCCCTTTAACTTCATTACCTCTTAGAATCAAAAAGAATTTTCAGTTGCTGGTCCTAAAAGACAAGCCAGTAAAGCAGTTTGAAGATTTGGACAAAGATTTAGGAAAAATGTTCACTTGTTCAAAACAGGTGCCCACAACTTCCAAATTTTCAGAGGAAGGGATATGTGAGGGCCTAGTTCATGTTAGTAAAATTTGTAATTTGATGCAGCAATGTGAAAAACCTGTGGTTGTCAAAAATCACCTTTCTGACTTGAAAAAGAGGAAAGTGGAATTTAAACTTCTTTTTCTTTTCTAATTTAAGCTTTAGGGTTAATTTGAGAAAGAAGATGTAAGGAAATACAAAGAAATATTAATTTGACATTGAGCACTTAGCAAGATAAAGCCAAAAATTCCATACTTTCCCCCTAACCAATTTCATCTGTAAGACAGCAATGTGGCCTTTTAATGATTCTGTAAATTCCAATGAACTTTATAGAAAAGAAAAGAACATCACTTTTTGTTTGTTGTTGTTGTTGTTTTTGTATTTCTAGTAGAAGAACAAAATTATTAACTTAGATCTTTAAAAAGTCCACAAATGATAAATGCTGGAGAAGATGTGGAGAAATATTCTTATACTGTTGGTGGGAATGTAATTTGGTGCAGCCACTATGGAAAACAGTATGGAAATTCCTTAAAAAACTAAAAATAGACTTACCATAAGATCCAGCAATCCCACTCCTGGGCATATATCCAGAGGAAGCTCTAGTTTGAAAAGATACATGCACCCCATTGTTCAGAGTAGCACTATTTATAAAAGCTAAGATATAGAAACAACCTAAATGTCCATCAACAGATGACTGGATAAATAAGTTGTGAGATGATAGATAAATAGATAGATAGATAGATAGATAGATAGATAGATAGATATCGATATACACACAATGGAATACCACTCAGCCATAAAAAAGGATGAAATAATGGATGGACATGGAGATTGTCAGACTAAGTGAAGTAAGTCAGAAAGAGAAGGAAAAATACCATACAATATCACTTATATGTGCAATCTAAACAAAAAAAATGACCCAAATGAACTTATTTACAAAACAGAAACAGACTCACAGATATAGAAAACAAACTTATGGTTACTGGGTGGGAAGGGATAAATTGAGAGCTCGATATTTGCAGTTACTAACTACTATATATAAAATAGATAAACAGGTTTCTACTGTATAGCACAGGGAACTATATTTAATATCTTACAGTAACTTATAATGAAAAAGAATATGAAAAGGAATTTATGTACATATATGTATGACTAAAACATTATGCTGTACACCAGATACAACATTGTAAACTGACTATACTTCAGTTTTTAAAAAAAGGGAAAAAAACCTGTCAACTTAGGTTAAATACTCTCTCCTTTATCTCCCCTGTGGCGCATTTGTATAAAATGAAGGATCCTAGAACAATCTCCAAAGTAACTTTTTAAGTCTCATAAAAAGGTGGTATTAAACTGCATTGTTCCTGGAAGACCTGGCGTTGGAATATACGTAATAATAATGCCCTGTATTTGTTTGAAACTTTAGAGTTTATAGCATACTTTCACACGTACTATTTTATCTGGTTCTCATATTGTCCTGTGATTCTTAGCAGAGCTTTATCTTTTATTGGGACTTGGGGTAGGTTGGGTTCTGTAGTCATCAGGAAGGGTCAAATCACACCTACTTAACATCTCCTGACCACACAGTACTAAACACATGGTGTGATGGCTATGTAAATAAGTTAGCTTGCCTTCAGAAACCTGGATACACCAAAACCTTCCATAACTTTAAGCCCAATGAGGGGCACTAAGACCAGAGACTGACTGGGGGTCCCACGTCTCCCACTCACCCTCACTTGAGGACACTGGCTCATTAAGACGAATGGCCAGTGGAGTTGCCCATCCTGTTTAATTCTTATTCTCTCCCTCTCTGTTTTGCCAAGTGTTTAGTTGCAACAGTCAGGGTTTCAGCAGGAAAACAGAAACCACTCTAGGTATTCAAATAGAGGGGCTTTAATATAGAGAACTGGTTACACAGATGATAGAAATGCTCAGAAGAGAGTGGAGAAGTCAGACAAAAGACAGTGAAGCTACCAACAGGTTCCCGATTTCTGGAAGTCTGTACCATCTCTTGGATGGAGGGAAACAGGAAGAGGAGATGTTATCAGGATCTAGGGGCTGGGATCACTGGGGTTAAACTGGAACGAGGTGGGCTAGGTCAGCAGGAAGTGGAGCCATAAAGGAGATGCCACCCGAGAAGAGAAGGAGAGAGAGAAATACCCTAAAGTGTCTGTCTTCCTGCCCACCAGTCTCCCACTAGCACCCCTCATTGGTGGAACAGAGCTGCAAGCCAGTGGACAAGGGAGCCCATCAGATGCAGCCTGCAGGGGTCAGTCCCCTTACATAGTGCAGGTAAAGGGTGAGGGATGGCGCTGAGGACAAATAGAACCAGGGCTCGCATAATAATTAAACTTCTCTTGGTGCCAGTGGTAGCCCTGAGTTCCTGTGTGTTAAATGTGCATGTGATGGGACATCACCGTGCATATTACTACTTCCAATTTACAGATGAGGAAGCTAAGAATCAGGTTAAATAATTTGCCCAGATTTACATAGTCAAAAAGTGTTGGAGCCAGGTCTTCTGATTCTCATGTCTACTGCTTTGACCATTATCCCTGGTTCTTTCCATAAGAAAATGTTGGAGAAAGGCTGGGATGATCTGAGGTTTTAAAAACATTCATAGACTCTTAGAATGAAACTAGTCCAGGGCATTTCATTTTATGGACCCTAGAGCTCCTCTGAGGCCCACAGAACACCCCTAGACAGAGTCAACAGAATCCCAAACTTAACCCCTCACTGCAAACTTTGTGGAAATATAGTCTTTTATGCATTGAGATTCTACTAAGATTTTACTTGAAGAAAATGATTCTGCTAAAAGAGTCAAATAAAATTGTTCTAGCCTGTCTCCCTCAAATGAAGTCACTAAGGCTCCAAGAGGGTCTAGCTGACAGCAGACTGAAAGCCAGACTTATACCCAGGTGTTCTGGCTTGTCACTTGGAGCTCTTGCCAGTGAACCATGCTGCGTGTGTCTTGACCAGCTAAGAGAAAGCAACAGTGAGGCAGGGGAAAGATGGAGAAGTCCAAGGGAAAGGCAGGCAAAAGCCAGAGACCGCACAGAGAAAGACGACTTAAGAAAAACCAGAGAATGAAATCCATGTTCTCTTGAGGATGCTGCTTGAAGGCTTTAATGCCATTGTGACTCTGCGCTTGGGGCAAAAACAAGGATAATTCTGTTGGAAATCTGATCCATTCAAGGAGGGGCTCAGCAAAATCAAGGAGAATAGCTGAAACGTGGAAACAATTCAAATGTCCATCAGCTGGTGAATGGATAATGCGTGGAGCATCCAAATAATGGCGTACTTACTATTCATCAGTAAAGGTGCAGATACCTGCTTCAACAGGAACCCACCACAAAAACGTTAGCCCAGGTGGAAGAAGCCAGACACAAACGACCACATACTGTTGATTCCATTTATATGAAATGTCCCAGATAGGCACATCTATCAAGATGGAAAATAGATTAGTGGTTGCCTGGGGCTGGGCGTGTGAACAGTTAATGACTGCAGAAGGGCATGAGGTTTCTTTCAGGGGTGATGGGGAAGGTTCTCAGACTAGATTGTAGTGATGGTTGCACAACTCTAAGCTAAACAGTTATTGAATGGTACACTTAAAATGAGTGGATTTTAGGGTGTGGTAATTTTACTTCAGTAAGCTGATTTTTTTTTTTTTAAACAAAAAAGAGAACTTAGGGCTGACTCCAGCCTATGGTTTTGAGGGCACAAAAACTAACCCCCAAAAACACTCCCGAGGGAAAACAATCTTGCAGCATCATCTCAGGTGGGTGAGGTGCAGCCCTTCTTCCATTCCTGGGTCGGGTCACAGGACACCAGCCGTTACTTCCGGCCCAGTAACAGGCCTGTCCCGTAGTGCAATCCTGCCCTGACATTGCCCAGCACTTGCATTTCCTGGGTTTACAGGTTATGAAAGCTACACAGCTGAAGATTTGAGATGAATGTGATATGAGCATAAAACAATTTCTCACATGACTTCTCCGCACTTGGCACCCTCCCCCCATAAGTACCTGCTTCTAATCTGTATTCCTCTCTAGGCTGTAAACTCCGTGAGAGTAAGGATGGAAACCAACCTTTTCACTGTTTCCTCCCAGCGCGCCACAAAGGTCTGGCTCATGGTCCATTCTAAATGACTACTTGTTGAAAAAAATTAAAAAATTATCAGCAACCCTCTAAAAAAAGTCGAGACACAGATTCAATGGCCATGGATTAATCCAACAACCATGTATCGGGAACATACTAATTACATTCTCATACATCATTGTATTTGATCCTTACAACATCCCTGTTAGGTAGATGTTATAATTCCATTTTCCAGTTGAGAAGCTAAAGCTCAGAAAGGTTGAGTGATTGGTTCAAGGAGGCAAAGAGGGTTTCCAAACCAAGGTTTCCTGATACTAAGTCCCGGGCACTTTCATGACCCCTGAGTTTCACAAGGGCAGAGTTGGGCTCCTGTTTTCCCACCGTATTTTGCTTTGGCTCTCTCTGATGATTTGTATCAGACATACACAAAAGGACTATGTGTTTAAAGTTCAGTACTTTTAATTAAAAATGTGCCCTTAACTGCTTAATGATTTTGAAAATGCAGAGATATTTATGCTGTACACTAGCAATTGATACAACACTGTAAACTGACTATATACTTCAATAAAAATAAACAAATAAAACTAATAAAATTTTTTAAAATGCATAGATAAATAGAATCAAATGGTGAAGTGTACCACAAAGGTCTCAGATGAGTAGTTATCAAATGAGAGACAGTTTTTGTACATCAGAAATCTATTCTAGGAATAGATTGCATGAAGAATGACTACAGGTAAAAGCCCAAGCTTTGCTTTGATGTCTCTAAACTTTTGTTAAATTATCCTGTGGAAAGAAAATAAACTACAATGGATACTTTATTGACCAACTGACCAGCTTTCAATAAAAGTATGTAATAAACCTTCCACTGACCTCAGACATGGGTGAAGACATGCAGGCTTCCAAAGGGAGTTTTAATTGCTCTGCACGTTATTCCTTTTGATTCCCCCTTGCTGCATGGTCATCACCATGCTGATAAGAGGAAAGACGCCTTCTTTGGCTCTTTCCAGAGTTACCTGCTTACTCAACCAATGCCTGGAACATGTTTATAATCCTCTCTTACTTTCCTTCCCACCACTTCTTTCTCCTTGTCTACTGATTCCCCCTAGAGCCTTCAAACACTCTTTAATCTTTGGGTAAGCTATTCAGGAATAGTGGGACCCTTTGACATTATTACTCTTACTCATTGTGGAAGGAGAAAAGCATTGTCAACCATGTATCCCTAAGGGACGAGCGAGGCCAGGGTGCCATACATAGTGTCCAGGGCCACATCAGATTAGAATTCCAGTCTGGAGAGCTCTGGCCCAGCATTTCGTTTCCTCCCATGTTCTTTCTTAGCTAAAGTAGTTTATTATAGAAAGCCTAGATGCCCAGGGTTGAGGAAAACTTACAAATACAGATTCTGATCCATTTCAAATTATGTTTCCAACGTGATAATCTCTACCTTCTATGCCTCTAATTAAAAAAAGACTCCAGGAAAATTGGTCTCACAACCAGTTAATCTTGAATCTCAAAACATTCGGGCAAACTTAGGAGAGTATCCAAACCCAGGTATACCAGATACACTATTGCATTTTTATACGTAAAACATATTTCTCTGGAGAACTAAATATTTTTCCTTTCCCTCTTTGCTGACAGCCTTTTGTCACAGAGGCAAAAAAAGAAAGAGGTAACTTTTCCTGACTTTCCTCTTTTTTTTAAAAATTTAATATTCCCAGCAGCTTTCTAGTGTGACTGTTGGTAAAAGGTTAGAAAAAACACTAAACCACCTAAGACTAAAAACTTGAAAGCATGAATCTGAGGAAAGCTTCCAAAGCCCCTCTTGAGTCCCTGATGGTCCCTTCATGCCTCTCTGAACAGGCTCTTCCTACTTGTTGCCTGGCCCAGCACGAACCCCACGCAACGAAGGGGGCTTTCCCTTCTGATGCTTTTATTCCTAGTCTTCATACTCTTCCCACACTGAATAGAGAAGTGTGGAAATGGTGGAGTGTGACTTCACAAGTCAGGTTATAAAAGGCGTGTGGCTTCAGTCTTGCCCTCTTGGGCCCCCCAACTCTGAGGAAGCCAGCTGCCATGTTGTGAGGACCCTCATGCAGTCCTATGGAGACGCCCACGTGGGAAGGACCCAAGGCCTCCTGCCAACAGCCAGCACTAACTTGCCCGGCAGGTGAATGAACCACTTTGGAAGCAGCTCCTTCAAGCACAGTCAAGCCCTGGGTGAGCCCCGCAGCTCTGGCCGACATCTTGGCTGTCACCTCATGAGAGGCCTTGAACCAGACCACACAGTTAAGCTACTCCTGGATTCCTGACCTACAGGAACTGGGAGTTAATAAATATTTATAGTTTGAGCTACCAAATCCGGGATAATTTGTTATCTAACAATAGATAACTAACACAGAGAGTCGCCTGAATATGTGGCTAATAATGACATAGATATGGTCAGAAGATTAACTGCTGGATGCCAGCCAGTGAGCTGATTCCTAGAGTAGGGAGTTGGGAGATTGGGGTGAGAGGGAAGATCGGTATATTTTACATTAACTGTTTTTTTTAAAAGAATGCAAGTCTGTTCTTTGATTTTAGGTCTTGTTGCTGTCTTCTCTGTCTCCTACTTTCTTTCCTTAAATAGGATGTAAGCTGGCATTAGTTGGGGGCACAGCCCACTTGATTTAAGGCTGTGGAGTTATCACTGGAGAAGCACTTGAGTGTAAATGAAGAACAGAGGCATTTTCTTTCTTTTTAACATAAAAAACAACATTCTAATTCCAGACTCTACAAGAAAATAAAGTCAGCTTCCTCTTCATAAGGACCTTACTGTCTTTAAAAACAATTCAATATTACAACCCCAGTAAGAAATGAGATCCTGTCATGGGATCCTCCAGGGTAAAACTAGTTACAGCCACAAACACACTCAGAGAGGAAATTAATAGCCAATTTTCCAGGAGGAAAGGTTAATTATTGAGACTATTTCAAGGATAAGTCTCGGGAATTATGATCTATTGGACAAAAGGAAAATGAAATTATAACCAAGAAGATAAAATATTTTAGAGTAGCTAATTTTAATTATAAAATAATAAAGTTCAGGGGTTCTCAAATTTTAGTGCACAAAAGAATCACTTGGAGGGGGAAGGCTTGTACCAAACTCAGATCCCAAGACCTCAGCCCCAGAGATTCTGATTTAGTAGGTCTAGGATTAAGCCCAGGATCTATGTTTTAATGAGCACAGTGAGCTGTTTCCACTGTCAAAAGTCTGCCAACCACACTTGAAGAAATATTGAATTAATATACATAAGATAACGTAATCAAATGTTGTATTGGTTACAGTTATGACTGGAAGGAAGTCCAGAAATATGACGCACAGTTTGGTTAGCAAAGAAGAGAATGAAATGCCACCCTGACAAGTGCCCATCAGACATTTCTGCCAGACATTTCAATTGCTGTGAACCATCCTACATACTGTCCATCTCCTAAAATATAACTGTGTTTGGTTTTTAGCAGTTCAAAGTCTAATCATTATACACTGGCAATCAGAGAGAGTGTTTTAAAATAATTACAATATAAAGGAGCACGGCAAATGTTTCCGTGGGTTTTGATGGAATACTACATTCTTACTGTGAAATAGCATTGGACTTGCAAATTCTAAAATAAAAAGGAAAGAATTTAAAATCCTGTTTTAGAAGAAAATTAACTTTGTAGGTAAACGTTTTAAATGGAAAGAGGATGTAGGATATTACCATAAAAATCTTGGCTGTTTGGTGTGTGATTGGCAGAGTCAGTTTTACTGTTTATTAGTAACACATGCAGTTTGGAGAAGAAAACCCTAAGGACATCTGGGTACAGCCCAGCCTCCCCGCTCTCAGCATGGGCAATCAAGTATTTCCAGTCGTTTCCACAGGTGACACACTGACAATTGGATTTATGGAGCAGTGACCCAATTCAGTCATTCAGAGAGTTTAAAAAAAAAACAAAAACATGTCACAACACGAGCAAAAATAGGAAAATGACAGTGTGTGGAATCCGCTCATGAGAAAAGGAAGAACTTTAGGACTGTGGGGGATTATAAGGGACCCCAGGTCCAGGACCTTCATTTTTTAGGTGGGGAATGGAGTCAGGAACAGATGGAAGCTTGTCTTTGACCTCATGATGTCCTCGTGGATCTCAGACCTCTCAGCTCCCAGCTCAGCGGACCGAGGATTATTTGGCTCATAATGATGGAGTGCTCACCTGCCCCCAGGATGGCAGCCTCTGGGCACCATCACTGCCTCCGGGGGCAGGCCTGGCTGCCCTGCTGACAGCACGCTGCCTTGAGTAATTACTTTTAAAAAATCACTTCTGTTATTCATTTAACTTATTGGAATACCTTTGCTTTAAAAAAAATAACTTTCTATAAGTCTCAAAATAAAACACTGTACACTGTAATCATAATGGGGTTTTTTCTTGTAACCTGCTTTTATCATTTCTTCTATCATGAGTGTTCCCAGTGCCTTAGGTCTAATGGCTCAACTGTTTTCCCAGATGGGACCCTGTCTATTTTGATCGACATGCCTTTAGCACCATGTCTGGCACACAGCAGGAACTCAAGAAATATGCTTTGAATGAATTCATTAGTAGACTATACTAATTAGTAGAATAACTTATCCTTTATTGGGGCACATTGAGATTGATTCCAGTTTTTTCACAATGATAAATAATGCTGCAGTGAACATTCTTTGATGAATCTTTGCACTTACTCCTTATTATTGCCTTATGATAAATTCCTAGAGGCGCAATTACTAGATCAAAGGCTTTGGATACATATTGCAGAATTGCCCTTCAGAAAAATGGTCCATTCTCCCCATCTTCCTGCCAATTTTTTTTCTTTTCTTTTCTCTCACTCTTTTTTTTTTAACAGTGAAGATATTTTTCTCTTGAGAACTGAAGTTAGTGCTGGCAAAAACATTTTAAAAGCCCTCTACCCATTTTGATTGAATAAAAACAACTTTTGAACCCTTTCCATCTGTATTGTATTAAGTCGTACGGTAATTTCTCTAGAGGTGAAAGGTTACTGAAGCCACTGCTAAATCGCTTATATTCCTTGGACTTTTTCTGCCTTATAAGTTTTATAAGAGGGGAGGCGAATGTGCTTTTTGCTTGAGAGAGAGCAAGTGAGCCAAGATTGGCTGTCATAGAATCAAGGTGGGACAAAGTGACAGGGCGGCAGGGCGACAGAGCAGGAAAAGCTGTGACCTTGGAGGACTCTGCAGTGACCGCGTTCTCACACACAACACACACACACACAACAACGTGGGAGGATCTCAGAGCACAGTGTCCTGGTGGGGAGGGGGATGCATATTTTTCAAGATTCATAAAAAGAAAAACGATGCACATTAAACACATCAGAGAGGTGGCCTGTTCAGAAATGAGGAAGTAATGCAAGGAGATCCAATGTGAGGGGGACCACGCCCAGACCAAGGATGCTAATGTGCCACAGACTGAGGAGTATAAGTAAGCTGAGTCCATGCAAAGAGAACAAGAAAGAAGGAAAGAAAGAAGGAAGGCGGTAGAGGGAGGGAGGAAGAGAGGGTGGGCTGTGACACCCTCTGAGCCCTGACTGTCACTAACTCTGGGTGAACTGCCCTCGAGTCCCTCCCCTCTTCCAGGCCTTGGTTGTAGGGTGCTGGGGAAGGACTAGATGATTCCCAAGGTTCCATCCATGTCACTCTGTGATTCAAACACAAGCAGGACACAGATGCCGTGGCCTAGAGTCTTACGTGGAAATACAGGTGTCTCGTTTCTCCTGTACACCCTGAGAAATCCCACAACAGAAAGCATCGATCGATTTGTAAAATAAACCATGTGCTTTTTGGAAGGATTACTGCTAGCATAGACTTCCATAATATTATAAGCAGATGTGAGCCGTTTATTAAATTTACAAACAGCAAAGTCCCATAATGATGGACCTCCCCAGGATGGCCAGCTATTCCTTGGCAGAATTCCAGCAGGAAATTTTCTGGTGTCGACTGTTCTTCTTTCTTCTTGGAACCACACAGCATCAGACAATGTTTGAATTATTTAAATATGCCCCAAATCTGCAGTTCATTGTCTTATCATTTCAAAGGATGGTGCTTCTATAAATCATATCAAATGTCTGAGATTCAAACCAAAAAGCTGAGGGGGAAAAAAAATTGGGCACAGATACTCCTGACTATCCAAGGAAAGCATGCAGCAGAAAGGAAATGGTATTGCATATTAAAAGCAAGGATTCTTTTGAAAGGTTTATGTGAACACAAGATGATATAATGCAGTTGGTTGGCTTCACAGGTTAAAATGTGTGTGTGTGTGTGGCTGTGTGTGTAGATTCTGAATTAACCTAGTTAAAATGACATAACGTGCTCATAAGAGCAACAACAAAGTAAATGTATTAGAACATGTGGGGAGCTGAGGGGTTGCCTAAAGCAATTCTCCCCTTTATTATGGAAGGGAACAGGCGAGCTTTGCTGAACACCTTGACACCATCTCTGCTGATGGATGCCAGACCTTTCCTGTGTGATCAGTTTCCTCCTGGTTTTCATTTGGAAGAGGAATCAGTCTGAAAACTAGGGTATTTTCCTCTGGCATTAGAAACACGAGATTGGCCAACTTTTAAATATTCTGTTGGTTTTAGTCAAGTTATGTAGGACCCAGTCACCCCTCTCTCGCTGTTGCCGGGAACTAGACATCCACAAGAAAAGAGATAAACAGTAACAGATCACTCCCAGTGCCTTACTCATGGAGAACATTTTGTCTGTTCTTGGCTTTGCTAGCGGAGATTTGGACCCCAGGAGAAACACTGTCAGTTTCAGTGTTTGTGGAGACAAAGAACAGGGCTTCTCCCAGCATGGGCTTCTCTCCCACCCTGCTGCAGCCCCTCAGGACTCCAGTTCATTTTAGCTCACCTTGCATAGCGGAATGTGGTGGGTACCTGGGAAGAGATGGGAAGGTAGCCAGGAACATAGGTGCAACTCCCAGAAAGCAGACTCTGAGACTCAGATTTGTGTGCAGGTCATCAATTGAGAAATGCTTTCAGGAACCATACTTGTGAGGGGATGAAGAAAGCAAGATAAATGGGGGAAGAGGTTGGACTGAGATACAGTCACAGAAAGACCTCAGGGATTCCAAGGGATGCTCTGCTGCTGGGGCAGCTCTTGAGAATCGCTCCACCTTGGCCACTATTACTGGTACCCACACATCAACCATCTGGTTGTTGGATACTGGCTATCTCCTCCCTACACCACACAAATACACTTCCCCTGTGTTGGGAGGGGTGGAGAGGGACTCAAACAAGAGCCATCAGCCACCGACACTTCCAGCAGCTGGAGGAAGGAGTGCCAGAGTGGACGCACCACAGCAACCACCACAATATAGAAGATGCATCTCAGCCATTAAGGCGCTTACAGTCTCGCTGAGGGAACAAGACACGTATATTAACCACAGCACAAGGCAATAGATTATAACTGTCAAGTGAATGGCATTGATTCTATGTTTTATAGATGTGTTGGAAAATGACAGAAAGCTAGCAGTGGAATTATGGATTATTTGACTCAACTCACTCAATTTCCAAATGATAATAGTCTGATGTTAAAAGTGAAGAGACATGTCCAAGGTTACCTATCTACCGTGGAAACACCTAAGTTCCTGATTCCGTTTCAATCCTCATTCTCCTCAGGAAATCTCCCCCTTTGGAAGTGGTTGCTTTTGATAGGAATGATCTGTGTAATCTTGACTAGAACCAGGTAAGGTTGAAAACAGAACCCCTGAAATAGGTTCTCACCTGGAGAAGAATTAAATTCAAACAAATATCTTTGGTCTCAGTCTAAACAATTGTCAGTTGAGACGTGGGACTATAATGATTGCCCTCAGCTTATAAGTAATTTCATGTTTCATCACTTGTCATTCTGTTTGTGGCAATGTGGGAGGTCACCATCTTTTCTTAAGGAATGGCCAGCACCAGCTATGCTCATTTTGCAGAAATGAGAAATGGTTTCTGAGTATGTCCCCCCAAAACACCAAAGAACATAAGGGTAAGAAACCATCAGAGTCAATACCAGACCACACTGGTGACATCCAGCTTCTGTCGGGTTATTTGGTAAACCACAGCTGTAGTCTGTAGGAGTGCTTCTCTCTGCCAAATGACAGCAGGGCCTGCTAAAGGGCTCCTTTTTTTTTTTTTTTTCTAGAACCTTCCAGCTCATTTTTCACCCATCTGTATAAGTTACTTCTACAAACATGTAGGGTACCTTGTAGGGAGGGACAGAAAGGGCACCTTAGATGACACTGAACTAAGTCAATAGTAAAGATCTGAGTCCTTTGATAAGTTACTAGCTGTTCATTCCTTCACCAGGTGTTCGCTCAGCACCTACTATGTCCTAAGTACCATTGTTAGCGCTGAGGGCTTGAAGATGAGTAAAACATGATCCCTCAGGAACCAAGCCTCAGGAAGCTTTTGATCCGGTGGACAAGAAAGAGATGTGAATACGAGTCAGTTGTAAATGCTATGCTTAAAACCACAGTGGGGACATCGGTGGTGGGATGTCGCTAGAGATGTTTCTGCTACAGAGTCCATTTTGTTTGACGTAACACATCATTTGGCTTAAGCCTTATCCATTATTTGCTTATTCATTCAAAAAAGTTACTGGGAGATTTCCATGTACTTAGCACAGTGCTATTTACTACAAGTACATCTAATTGAACACCTCAGCACTGCTTGCTAGGAAGTTCCTAATAATGAAGAGTTTTAATTAATTAAAACATCTCTCTATCTGTTTCATTGTGCTTGGTTTTCTGAAGCATACATATGTCGAGGGAACCCAAGCATTCCACCCATTCCATATCATGCCCCATTCCAGATCACTCAAGTAGATGGGAGCTTGGCTTCCTCCTGATCCCAGCATCTCTTGTCCCAACATCTCCTCTGCCCCTTGACTCTCCGGACTTGGAGCACTCTCCCAGCTCTTTGCTGTTGACTTGTTCTAGTGGTTCTTCTAGTCTTATCTCACTTCCCTAAAATCTAAGTTCCTCAATACACTCTGGAAACAAACAAAAATATACCAACCTACACAGTTTTTCTCTCCAGTCCTTCTCCATAGCTTAGATACAAATTCAGTTACCCTGGCTCATTCTAGGGGAAACCGCTGTTCCATGCCCCGACTGTGTCTCTGCAGAGAGCATGAAGGTAGCGAGCGTGGGCACACTCACACACCCATCTTTGACACTTGGGAGATTTTTCCTTCTTAAATGGTTTATTTTCCAGCCTGAAGCCCAGTACAGAAGTAAGCTGTTTGGTGGAGCAGTGGGGATGAACTGGGCTCCGTGATGAATGTGGTGGTCATTGCAGTGACCCCACAGAGATAGATGTACTCAACCTCGTGCGTTCCTCACTTCTCTTCCAACTTCCTTTGAAGTCTCAGGTTTCCCTTCCTAGTTTCTCGTTGGGCCATCCACCCTGCTGCTATTCCCCTCAAAACCCTTCTCCCACCAGGTCTCCCTTCACTAACCTGTAATTACTCTTCACCCTCCATTTCCCAGGAGGCCCCCGAGCCCCTGTGCAGCATACATTCTCACTCCCACATTGACTCTGCCTTTGCTCCTCCATGTTGGGCCTTGCACTACCACTGATCCATCTCATCAGCCATCAGGGGTCAAAAGTTCTCCAGAACACAAAAGGAATGGCAGAAAGGGGGCCACGGTGCAGGATAAAGCTATTGTTGTAGGATACACTCAATTCACGGCAAGCAGAGTCCCGTTTGGCATGGACCAGCTGCTGGTGCGTGGTGCACACACGCATTGCTAAGAGGGCTCTCTTTGACTTGCACAAAGAGTATGGAGAAATGTGTGCATCTTCACAGTGTAGTATAATGGACTGTAATTCTTCAGGAAACTCTTCAGAGACAAGTAGTTTATGATGAATCAGGTCTCGTAGGCAATGCTCAGTGGGCACAGGTGTGAGACTCAGAATCCTCAGCACTTCTTGTGGGTTTCTCCTCAATGTGGTCTCTGGACCCACCGCATCATTATCACCTGGGATGCTTTTAAAGGGAGAAACTTAATAAATCTGGATCTCTTGCAGCAGGTCCCAGGCGCCTGAGTGAGAAGCCTGTTGAGCCTAGGCTTGGAAGAGAGACAGCCCTCCTTTAAGAGAAATGCCCAGTGCTTGGAAAACTTCTCCCTCCCCTGTCTCACAGCCACACAGGAGCTCTCTGCCTGGCCTTATCTGCAATTCTGGAGATATTTATCTCCCTGGAGATTTCCTCCCTAGAAAGGATTGTTTCCATCTTCTTAAGATTCTATATAGGGAATCATTCTATAATTAATTTCAGATTGGGTTGAGAATATTTTTTCTGTAGATATGGTGGGCTCTATGATGCATATGGGAGACATTCTCAATAGATAATATTTATAATGTTGTAACTGTGGAACACTCCCCTGCCCAAGCAACAAGATCAGCTGCCCCTAAATGGACCTAGACTTATTTTTTGTATATATGTATTTTTTATTGAATTATAGTCAGTTTACAATGTTGTGTCAATTTGGACCTACACTTTTTAAACTTTAAAAATAAACATTTCGAAGCTACAGTTTTTCAGTTTTCATTTGAATGGAATTTAGAGGGATTTGGAATCTTTTTAGTGCTAGTTCTTATGTTCATTGATATGATACGAACTTTACTGTAAATTTTCCAGTTCACAATGAATTCTAAGAAGTTGTGAACCTTTTCAGGTAAAGAAGGTGCTTGTCATCACACAACCCTGCTAGAATCAGAACACCCCGCTTCCACAGCCCTGAATGAGTCATCGATTCAGGCAACAATCATTAATAGTGAAACCCCTTGATAAAAGGCTTGTGGGAACTTTACAATGTCAGAATCAGGATGGTACCTCCTGAACCCACTGGTCAATCGCAGCCTCACTGGAATGTGGACAACTTGACATTATGTTTCTCCCCGTATGTGATGCAGCGTGAGACATGCAGTACCATCTGTAAAGTGTCCTTGCCCCAAATGTAAACTACAACCTAATTAAGCTGATAGAAACAACTTCCAGTTTACAAGAAATAGGATAGTGAGCAGTTCTCTCCAAGACTTCTTGTCTCCTAAGACCCAACGCCCGTAGCAACATAAAAGAAGGAACGTCAGAATTACCATTATTTAATTTTGACTGTCTTTCTGATTAATTAAGAAATCTATTTCGCTGTCCTAAGTGATTGGATAATGAAGAAAGAGACGCATCAGAGTGAGTGAAGCCCAGTGAATGCAGAAAACTTATAGGTTGGGTATTCTGTACCTAAGTACTAAAGCAATAAATAAAATAAAAGTATTAAATAAAAGTTAGAATGGCATGGGGTGAAATTTATAGAGATAAATAATATAATACCATTTCATCCCACTGATTATTGTAAAGAGCCCTATATTTCCACAGTAGCCTTGTAGTTCTGAGCCACATATTAATACATTACAAAAGATTAAAATCCTTTAATTTCGTAGGAGACCAAAATGATGTTTTTACACTTAATCTTTCTGATATTAGGAAAGATGAAAAGTTATCCCCTTATTCCTAGTTTACCTTTAGGTAGAAAAAATTAAGCTAAATGAGTTAGTGCTAGAGGTTTCTGCTTTGTTTTGTTTTTAATTTTAATTTTTTATTGAAGTAGAGTTGATTGACAATGTTCCAGGTGAACAGCAAAATGATGCAGTTACACACACACACACACAGACACACACACACACATATATGCTTTTTCAGATTCTTTTCCATTACAAGCTATATTACAAGATACTGAATATAGTTCCCTGTGCTATATAGTAGGTCCTTGTTGCTTATCTATTTTATATATAGTAGTGTGGGTTTTGTTTTAATCTTAGTCAGATTGCATTGGGGAAATATTTAAAGAATAATATTAAGAGCTGATGCATTACAAACCATCTGAATGGATATTTTCCTCTTTTTTCCTTCTCTTTCCAGCTTCCTTCCAACTTACCCTTTACGTGGTTCTGTATCATGCCAACTTTATAGCCTTTGCAAAGGGGGTTCTAATGCTGAAAATTCTGAGTTTATCAAAATAAAGATAGAACAATATGATAATGCTAAGAGACTGATAAATCTCAATGGAATCACCTTTTGAGGCAAAGTGAGAACAATCAAAGCTTCTTAACCTGATAAAGGTCCCGGAGATGGATCTGGCCGGAAGTAAAATTTATTCAAAATGGTGAGACAAATAATGTATGAGCCAGTTCATCAGAACTCCTGCATGGTAGTTGATCTTAAAGGTTCAGTGAATACTAAATGATGTTAAGTTGATATCCTAAGGCATCCTCATTGAGTTGCTCTGGGCAACAGAACATAGGGCTACAAGGACCACAGCTGATCCTCTGTGCCTAGGACTGGTGTTGTCAGGAAAAAATTCCCTTTTTGGGGGGCAGTGCATTCTAAATCTTAAAAGCTTGTAACTCTGAGGGAAGTGATTGATTAAAGGAGAATTTAAAGGCCTCTTATCAGCAGAATCAGTTTGAATATCTAGTGTGTCCTCTCTAATCTAACACTCCTTGAAAGGCAAGGGTTATATTTTATTCAGTTGGATTCTGCACAGCTGGGAGGGAGAGTGTTTTCCTCATAATGGGTCCTGGCATTAACCCAATAAATATTTATTAAATTGACTTAAAGAAATAGGCAAGTAACAATTGTGCTGGATATATTTATTTTGTCTTTGATGGAGACCCAAAGCCATCACTTACCCCTCTGAAGTTACATTAAAAATATCTAAGTAATTTCTACCCACATTGACTATGTTTCAGTTCATCACTTTCAATTATTTAGTAAAAAGCAATTACTGACTTAGGCATGATCTCATCATCCTATTTGTTTAGAACAAATATATTCCATTTGAGATTGATTTAGAATGATATTTCCTAGAGGACAAAAAATGTATTATTTTAAAATTAAAGTTGGTCTGATGCCTAAACAAAATGTTTTAAAATAATTTTGTGGCATCTACAAGTAAATACATCTCCAGAGCTGAAGAAGCCATTCTTATTCAATGTAATTTAGTAATAGAGGGGAAATTAAGTACGATCACAGATTTTTTTAATTTAGTTTAAAAGTCTTTCTACAATACTTTGCTATTAGAGAACATCCCATGAAAATGTTTATATATATAACATTAAAAAAAAATCCTAAATGACCTGAGAGACTTAAAAGTTAGATATTTAATAGTAAAAGAGTTTTGATGATCCACAATAAAAATATTTAAAAATATTTTTAACCACAGTATAGTAACCTCAAACAAGTCTTCTCAATTCAATGAGCAAAAGAGAATCACCCTGCCTCACATACTGTTGATATTAACCATGATTTGGATTAACAATAAATTCAATTTAGTGTAATAATTATTAGAATTCTTCTAGACAGCGTGTTCTTTGGGGATGTTTAAAGAACCTCCAGTAGTGTGTTTTATATACCATATGAAAAGAAAAATTAATCTCAAGCACGTCCTGTGTTGGGTACAATAATAACAATTGTTTCCTGAATCTTTGTGAGCAATTTCCTTTTTAAAAAAAGAGATTTAAATCTGAATCTACCACTCCATCCTGAATAGTCAGGAATAAGGTGAGATCCCATGCTTAGAGACAGCTACAAAACTAAACTATATTAATTCTTGCAAAATGTCAAATATCTGCCTTTCAAATAAAATGAAAGTAACTTATTAATTGTACGCTGTGCTGAAACTCAGATAATATTCTCCCTATAATTATTAGGTAATATTTTCTCCTAGAACTTATAATTAGAAAGGAGATGGAGAGATTTCTATAAATCTAGAAATGTCAAATGAGAATAGAAGCCCAAGTATCTTGTTTTCATCTCTGGTTCTGAGTAACAGGCAGTTTCCAGAAAATGTGGTTCCCACTTCCGCCTTGCTCCCAGGAGTGGATAAAACAATTTGGAAAGGCGGAAAAATATCATGAACTGTTGTGTATTTTACCAAGGAAGCCCCAGAACATACAGCACAAAATATGATCTTATAAACAAAAGTAGAACAAAATACTTGGTGGAATTTCTTTTTGCTCTTCAATATGGGCACAGTTGGGTTGGCTCAGGTATGTACATGTGTAGACAGAAAGTCAGCAGATTAGGGCTAACAGTGCAATGGGTGGAGTAGAGCAATTTCTTAGCATTTGGCTCCTTAGCACCAAGCAAGTCTGGCTTGGTCTTTATAGCTCTAGCTTGTGGTAAGAATGGGTTTGCATTCCAGATACATTTATAGGTGACTAAGATGTTCTCTTTTTATTTTCCCCAATACTGCAGTTTTTATTCACACACAATGTTTATCTTTCCAGTCCTTAGTGATCTGCTTGGCAGGAACTGGGACAGTATGAAGGCTTGGTAAATTACTTAATGGAATGAGTTTTATTGCAGGCCCCAGATACCCTAAGATACACTGCCACCATGTTTTCTTCTGCTGGATGGAGATAAAAACCTAAGAATGTGAACTTAATTGGGTCAGATGTTTTGCTGGTCTACAATGAATTATGATCACTGTGACTAGTAAAGAGAGACACTACTAATAGCTGACTCTAAATTTAGAAATAACTATCTTTTAAGGTCTAGAGAAGCCTGTTTCAGGGCAATTACTGTAGGTTACTGGTAAAATCAATTTTACCTCTACTGAGGAGGTTGTTGAAAAAATATACCACTAGGCAATAGAATGGTTAGAGTTGGTCTTTCTAAAGAAATAGTAAATGGCCTTGAGGTCCTAAGAGAGGTTAGAGAAACTGAGACACGATAAAAATAGGTGAATTGTCCAAAGTCAGTTATTTAGAAGCTAGGACTAAAAGCAAAGAATTCTAGGATTGACGTTCTTATAAGGGAAAAGTGTATGATTGATCTCAGAAAGCCACAAATAGTATTAATTGCATAAATAAGGCACAAGTCTTCGGACACCTGCACCTCACTGCTCTGAATGTCTCAGACTTAACTGCTATTTAGAAAAGTGTAAAATTCCAGAACTAAACCAAGGCTATAAACTCTACAACATGTTAGTGTCCCAGGATTACATTGACAGTGTCACAGGAGAGATGACTTTTCAGGTATCTCAGGAACTAGCCAAGTAGACAGTGAATAAATATGCATTTTAATGAATAAGTATTCATTGTGCAACTTCTATGTGCCAGGCCCTCTTTTAGGCACAGAGGTTCAGATAAAATCCTTGCTCTTGTGGAGTGTACCTTCTAATACTAAATGCCATCTCATTGGCAGGTAGTGGAAGAGCATGGGATCCTTTGAGAAGGGGGAATTAAGTGATGGAAAATCTTGAAATCCAGGTTGGGGAAAACACCCCTGATTTTGAGATGCTTGACAGGAAGCCATTGGGCCTTGTGAACTGAGGACTAAGCGGAAAGGAAAGACTTTATTTGCAATCAATTTTTCTCTTCGTCTCGAATAGCTTCTGACATAAACCTGTCATTTAAGCTATAAAAATATGGTTGCTCTTTGTCAGTAAACCAAGGGACAATTTAGGTGGCATTAATTTAATGAGCTTATTACCAATCTCTTACAGAAATCAATAAACATTTACTTTTTAACCATCCCCTGAGGTTATTGTTAGACTAGTGAATGTCTAAAAAGGTGTGGTGAACAGAAACATTCTTCCTGTGCAATCAGAAACAGTCTGTGCCTTGCAACTTTTAGGACTTTCTCAAGTTGCCAGTTAATTGGTTCTCTGACTGTGCTTTTTGATTTATAAAGTTAATTCTCTACAATAAGTTACAATTCTGTACGCCAATGTTATAAAGACCTCTGCGGTCATAATAAAATCAAGTTCATCAACCCAGACAAGAACATGCTATTGTTCTTACAGAGTGTCCAGTCTTATCCCAATGTCCCAATGGGCTTCTTCAAGATAGTTTCAATTTATATAACCTCCAGTTCATAGGGACAAAAGTTTCAAGTTCTGAGAAACACTGAAAAGTTGCAGTAGTTTCATTTTTGAGTAACTAAAGAGGTTTGCTATGTATTTCTTGGGAAAAGGGGTTAATTTTGGTCATTTTATTTTGGGATGAAAAAAATGCCTGATTTTTTCTGATTTACAATTGGTTTTTTTTTTTTTTTTGAGTTACAAAAGTAACGTGTCCCTTACAGAGAAATCAGAAACTAGAACTAAGCAGAAAAAAATCATCCACAATTCCATCAGTCACTGAGACCTATTTAGCATCTTAGTGTTTATGTGTCCAGTCTTTTCTCTTTCCACGTAACAGTATTTAAAAACTGGGATCACATGGTACGCAATGTTTTGTGATGTGTCTCTTGGCTTCCTTAATAAACTTCAAATTGTTTCATGGCAATCTACATTTCCTAATGAGTGTGTAGATTTGAGAGACATATAATTGACTTTATTTAAGACCACAGTAGGCAGGAGAATTTTTTTTTTTTCTTAAGAATTTAACAGAGTACGTCCCCTCATCCCTGAAGCCGTTCTCTAAATCCCTAAGTGACCTCAGACCAGCCGAGTTTCGATGTCGGCGTATACAACACGTGCAGAGAGGGATAATCTCGCTTCGGGTTCCTGCCGACAGCCCACCAGGGTCCTCCCGTCCGAACCGAACCTCGGTTCCTCCTGCGGCTGGCTAGTGGTCGGGGGAAGCGCTCTGCGACCCCAAGGGCCCCATTCCCCAAGACGCCGCATCCCCTCCCCCGCCCTCACACAGCGGAATCGGAGACGTGCGACAGCTCAGCTGGCGCGTCGCCTTGCCTCGCGGGCCTTCCCAGCACCGGACGTCGGGCTGGAGACCCACGAGGGGCCAGCGGGAGCCTGGGCCGGCCCAGCCCCGGTGCCGCGCTGCGCCGCGGCCGGACCGGAGCCGCGCGGGGCCGCGCCGTCCCCGAGTGATGACGCGCTTCCTGCCCTCCCGGCGCTCCAGGGCCGTGCGCTCGCGCTCGCCCTCGGCTCTTGTTCCGCGCCTGGAGCCAGCGGCGGCGGCAGCGGCTGAGGCGGCTGCGGGAGCGGAGCGGTCGCCGGGCGCGCGGGGGGACGCCGGCTGCACTCCGGGGCAGGCGGTCTGCAATGAGACAGTAAATGCATCCCCCGGTAAGGCGCACGGCTCACTCGGGTTTTCCTCTTCCTCCAGCTGCATGCACGTTGCATGAATTTCTCGTCTTTTCCCTTCCCTCTACAGAAGGAAAATGTGGGTGGCTTTTCCCTTCCTTTTGCATTTCGTGAGTGATGCCAATGCAGAGAAAACCCCGAAAAGCTCCCAGATTTGATGTTCTAGGAGAGCTTTTTGCAGGAAAATAAAAATAAAATAAAATTACTGCACCTGTCTATTGCACATGTATGTTTTACTGCACTGGACCCGGGCGCCGCCGTTTGCGAACAGCCTCGCAGCCGGCGCCTGAGAGCGGATTCTTAGTCGTGGGCAGAGGGTCCCCTCCGGGGCTCCCGCTGGGTTTCCGGTAACTGGGCTTTGAAAAGCGGCCCCGCCTGCATGGAGTGTCCCCTCGGCCCCAGCCGGGCCCCTGCGCCAGGAGAGTTGGCGCGGGCGGAGCGGCTTCATTCCAGCACTGGTCGCCCCGACTCCAGCGCCACTTTGCAAACAAGTCTCCGGCCGAGGCTCCGAGCAAAGACAGCCGGCCAGTGCGGAGCGCCTTTCCCAGTTCCGGACTCTCCGACCTGCCGATTCTACGACTCTCCTTTACTTGGCAGTCTCACCACCAGCAAACTGCTGGCCGCTGAGGGACCGGGGCAGCGCCGGGCTGAGAGCGAGAGCAGGGTTGGGATTCAGTGCCGCTGGACGAGGGGCGCCCTCTCCTTCTTCGGCCCCACGAGCTGAAATTTCGCGCCCACCGGGAGCATGGGGTTCTAGAGACTGGAATTTCGGGATTCCTTGAGGGGACAGAGGAGCGACGTTTGAGGGCGCCATATTTTCAGTGGGTCCTGCCTGCGGAGGGGAGGGGGCGAACAGTTGGTGGGCCCCGGGGAGAGCGCGGCGCCCCCGCAGGAGAGGCTGGTGCGGCTTTCCCCCGGAAAGTTTGCGCGCCCAGGCCGGCACGGAGGCGGCCCCGCAGGGCGCGCACGGCGCCTGTCCCCGCAAGGGCGCACGGGCTGCAGCGCGTCGCCAGGCCGGCCCGCCGGGGTGGAGGGCCGAGAGCCGCCGTCAGGGACTGCGCGCTCGGCTCGCCTCCTTCCCCTGTCGGGCTCGGAGGCACGAGGAACACGCCCCTCTCCCGCCGCCGCGGCCGCCCGGGCGCTCCGCGGAAGCCGTGCGCTCGGCCGCATCCTCCGGCCCGGCGCGGGTGCGGAGCGTTTTCCCGGCGCCTGGGTCCGCGTGGGCGCCTGGCAGCCCACCGGGGCTCACTCCCCACGGAGAGGAGGCGCCCAGGTTATCGCCTCAGGGCGGACGGCCTGGCTCGCGGTGGCCCCGGGGCCGAAGACCAGCCCGAGCCTCCTCTCGTCTCCCTGGCTGCGGCGGCGACAGCAGCAGCGCCCGCGGCTGCGTGCTCGGCTGTCGCAGCGATGCCAGCTCGTGGAGGCGAGGTAAGGGGGGCGTTTCCAGAAGTTGGGGCTTCGGGTGACGCGTGGGGAAACTTGGATTTTTGCTGCCCGTAAAGAGCCTGGGTGACTTGGGGAAAGGAAGTTGATTCAGAATCCCAGTGGTGAAAACTAACCTCTGGTTATTTCCAGAAGATGAGAGGGATGAGCTGTGTTGGCGTTGTCCAAGATGCAGTTAAAGACAGGAGAGTAGGGATGATGTTCTGGAAACTTGGATCCCCAAATATACATAACTTACAAGCAGTCTGGTGCTCTGAGTATTGCTTACTATGGCTTCTCATAGTCCCTAGGGGTGCTGAGTTGTGGCATTCGTCACGTTGCCCGCAGTCCTTTTTCCAGAGCTTGGAGTTGGCGAGTCCTCAGGAGTGGAGCGGTGGGGACTATTTACTTTCGAAATAGACTGTGATCTCTGCTTTGTGAAGGGGCAGGCGAAGGGCGTGTCTGTTGACCTACAGTTCGCTGGCAGGAACGTGTCAGCCTTTCTCCTTGGCATTTTACTGAGACGATGCCATGGGATTGAGGTCATGTCAGCACTTTGGGGCTTCATCATTGGAGAGGCTACAAGGGATCACAGAGGGGATGTAGGGGAAGAGGGGAGGCTTTCATCTCGGAGATGTGCCCCGTGATGTCAGGAATTAGGCTGCTTTTGTGTCTGTTCACTTCATTAAATGCTTCCAGTGAGACGGTCAGCCATTGAGTTTCCTAGGTTTTATCTTTCTTGTTGGCTGATTTGGGTTATCTGCGAAAATCCTGGAGGGGCGGTGGATGTGAGCAGACAAATGGCCTTGAGGGAGGAGGGATACCTGCAGGAATGCTAATTGTTTTTCACTAAGCCCTAGAATTGTGGAGAACACCCAGAGCCCAAGATACATTTGTCTAAAATTAGCGTAACTAATTTAGGAGAGAATCAAATCCGTTGCTGAAATCCTCCATCCCTTTTGTAAAGTTCCCAGTCTTAGAAGTCGTGCCTTGAATCAACAGAAACACAGGGCTCCTCAGACTGGAGGAGTCACAGGTTTCTCTCTGCCTTTGTACCCACTCAGGTAATCAAGGAGATACTACAGAGTTTTATTAGTTTCTGTTTTTGGCACTGATGCTGTGCTTCTACCTCCAAAGGGAAAGTGAGCATTTTTAACTTGACCCTGATGAATGAATGAGTTATTGGGGATATTCTTTATAAGCATAGGCTTGTGTATATGTGGCTTGAATTTACCTACTGTTGAATCTACTTGTTCATGGTTTTTCAAACACTGTTTCTTAAGTATTTTTAAGTCAGGTTTAGAAAGAGGATGTGTGTGTGTGTGTGTGTGTGTGTGTGTGTGTGTGTGTTGTTTCTAGTCCAGTTTCTTTTATATCTCAGAATTACACTGATTTCCCCCAATCCTCCACCCCTGGCTCCTAGCAGATCATTTGTTCCCAAGAGCAGTTAAAGATGGTGATGAATAATCTAAATTTTTACCAATTATATTCAGAAAAAAAAAGTTTATACATCTAAAGATGTACTTACTCATTTTAGGATTGTACTTTGTAACTACGTCTGTCACATTTTTCTTGGATGTGCTAAACATGTAATAAACATTTAAAAAGAGAAGTTTTTTTTTAAAGCTGAAATAAAAAAAATTAGAAAAGAGGAGCTTTATTGCAAATGCTTCAATCTTCATTCGCAAGTTTGCTACCTTAATATTTATTTATTTATTTGTGCCTCTCTAAACAAAGTGTTATAAATTGTGTTTTGTTGCCTCTTGCTTCTTTTTTTTTATAACTTCATGGCTAGATCAAAGTTCCTGCATTTTTTTTTTTTCCTATTAAGAAGATGTTGTAACTTCAGGAGGTTAGGAAATGCCTATTCGTTTTGGAGAGTTGCCTATCAAGTTACCAGGCTGTGTGGTGTGTGTTGAGGTGTGTGTGTGGCGTGCTCAGACTCGTGGGACGGTGTCTAAAACTTTGTGATCTGTGACATAACTGCTCCAGAACTTTTGAGTCATAATGTTTTCTTGGAGATTTTAGGTGGTGTTTAGCCAATGCAGGAAGTACTAAAAAAGAGTTAAATAATTCAAAGTTACTTTTATTGGGTAAAAAAAAAAATTAAAGACAAGAAGGAAAACTAAATAAGCAGGATCAGAATTACAGCTTAACATACCCAACTGGTGCCTTTTTAATTACAGTACTTTCCCCCAGAACTTTTTAATCCTATTACTTTTATATTTAATAAGGAGGCTAGTTAAAACATAGCAAAACAGAACTATTATAAATAATGGGGATAAATGTTGGGTATAACCAGATGTTTTGCCTAAAGTTAAAAGAGTTAAGGAATCTGAACTCTGTCAAACTCCCCTTGCAGGACCCCCCATCCCCCCCACCCCATTAGCAGGAGATTTTGAAAGGCAAACAAATCTCAGATGGAGATGGAGTCAGAAAAAAAAAAGAAAGAAAAGAAAAAAAAGAACAGAATGTTTAAGGTAGGCTTCCCTTGTCCATTGACCAAACTAACAACCTGTCGCTTAGTGGCAGGTGCCATTTGAATGACAACTGGTGGATAAGGCTGAGTCCAAAAATGCTTTGGTTTTAAGAGCCTTTGTTTATGTACCACCCAGAGCTATGAATTAAGACTGAGGTCTTTTGCCACCCATTTCACAGTAGATTGTCAGAGTAGCGCCAGGACTGTGGTTTTGTTTTTCCCTTAACCAACAATTTAATTTCAGCCAAAGTGATGCTGGTCTGAATATGCAGAACAAGTAACGAATATCTGTATTTCCTTCTACTCTTCTAGCCGCACTCTTAACAAAATTCTCCAAGCCTGCTATTCACTTATTCAGCGATTGTTTTTGAGAGCTTACCATGTACTTCATGCATTGAAGACCTCCCCTGGCCCCACCCCACACACTGAGTTCCTAGAGGGTGATATTATTTTATGCTGAACATATCTGGTAGATTCCAGGGGAAGGGATTACTGTGAGATTAAATAGTACTTGAAGGACCACAGGATCAAAGATACGCAAAGGATATGAACAGGCAAGTCTCAAGAGAAGAGACCCAAATGCTCATAAACATGTGAAAAGATTCTCAACCAACATATTGGTTGGGGAAATGCAAATTAAAAAAACTAAGAGATTTGTTTTCTGTTCATCCACTTAATCCATGTTTTGAAGATTGGTATTATCTTCTGTTAGATAGGTTGGGGGCAACCCTCAGACACTTGGTGGGAGTATGAATTGGTGCAGCCTTTAGGGTAAGCAGACTGTTTCTGTGAACCTTTGGAACATACATGCCATATGAACCAGCAGTCTTATATTTGGAACCCTTTCTTAGAGAATTAAAAACATCAGCGTGTCGAGATCTGTGTGTGAGGATGTTTATTGAAGGATTATTACAGAAAGTAAACTGGAAGCAACGTGATTGTCCATCAGTAGGATGAATAAAATAGTGTGCAGATACTATGGATTGTTTTGTGAAGGATGTCTGTGAGATATTGAATGTAAATGAAAGCGAGTTGCAGAATATTGTATGTAATATGATCCTATTTCTGATTTAAAAAAGAAGAAACCCTATGTGTATGACCTTGGGGAAAGATGTAGAAGGACAAAGCAAATTTAATATTGTTTAAAACTGACAGTGGGGCAAAAGGGTGATTAACTTGCTCTCTGTGCACTTTGAATGGTTTACTTGCTCAAACATGCAGGCTTTTCTATATGAAAATGCTTTATAATATTATTTGGTTAATGAATAAGAAATTCATCTGGAACCATTTTAGAAACAAAAGCTGGGCAATATCATGTTTTCTCTGATGCCTTCTGTAGCAATCTCTTGTGTCTTTGGAAACTTTCAGTTAATTATCTTATAAAATCTTGAGATTTCCCAACTTTAAGTAAATTCCTTCAACGTAAGTGATGGCTTCAGGAAAAGCTGTTTGCCTCTGTCTCCCAGGAGAGTGGTGACAGGAAGAGGTCGTGAAAGCTCTTAGCAAACGGTCTCCTTTTCCTTGACTTTCTCTGATCCAGCTCTGAGGGAAGACCAGTGGCGGTCCTTGCAGGGGAGATTTTCTGGCCAACTGAAGAGTCTTCCTGGAAAGGAGCAGCATCTCGTCAAACTTGGTTTTCCTGAGGCCCAGGGAGATGCTGTTAATTGGTGGTGCTGGCGTTTGAACCTAGGTGAACTCTCTCCACATTCTCTTTAGTTCAGCTGATTGCTCTGCCGGTACCACATCTCAGTGATGTGATGTTGAAACTTAATAGAATTTGAATTCTTGGCATTTGGTACCAAAAAAAAAAAAAAAAAAAAAAAAAAAAAAATCAAACGTTACAGTTTCCAAGCAGTGGAATCTCCATTCACATTTTTAAAACTGTGAATCTCCATTCACATACCACATGACCCTGTGAATGCTGGTGGGAGACTCAGAATCTTAGCCCACTGGAAGCCAGGGCTTCGCTGCATAATATGAAAACCATGGCTTAGATTCAGTGGTTTCCAGGTGAGAATGCCTCAGAATCACCCGGAGGGCTTGTTAAAATCTACGGTTTTGGATTCTGCAAGTCTTGGGTGGGGGTCTGGTAATTTGCATTTTTTAATTTGCACAAGTTCCCAGGTGATGCTGATCTTGTTGATCTTGCTGGTCGTGGACCACGCTTTGAGAACCACTGGTGTACAGGAACAGCTTCTTCTGTTGTACAGATCTCGTATTCTTGCCCAGCCATGCTCTGCCCTTCCATGGATGAAAGTTAAAATGCCCATCAAGGCAAGTTAATTTAATTTTATCAGGTTCACCAAGCTGGGAAAAAGAAATATTTGAGTTACATTACTTAACTTGTCTGTATCTTTTGTAGGTGTTTCATAGATGGATGTTTGTGTTTAATCAACAGTGAAAGTGAGAGTTCAGGGTACTTTAAATATTCTCTAAGGGATTCTCATGGGAAAGCAGGGAAGACTGTTAGTCTCTGGTTCCTGGTGTTTGTTTGTTTTTACGTATATACATATTCAAGATTTGATGTCATTGATTCTTTTTAATAAAAAGTTGGCTACATGTGAAGGGTATTGTGAAGAACATGGTGACCAGATGCTAAATGTTACTAAAATTGTTGTAATCTAATCATTGGTGCATTTTGCGGGGCAGGATGAAATTAAATACAAGTCATTAATTTCAACAAGTGTTTATTACAGTGTTGCCAGAGGGGACATATTTCTAACAGTGCTTACCAGTGACACATAAGTGCTTGGCTGTGCTCGGGGACCCTCAAGAGGCGTGGCTGACCTGAAGCTCAAGGAGAAGGTTCCCTGAGAGGCTCCGCACTAGCGGATCCCCTAAATTTAAAATTCCTTAGTAGATAAAAACATGTTCTCTTTTCAGCCACTTAATTTTAGTGCCTTTATTCTTTTCTAATGATTACACATGTAAGTTACAAGCAAAGCAAGATTGGTTGTGCCTAGTGGAGTGGATGAACAAAAGTGAAACGGGAGGGAAATTTTCCCGAAGGAAGTCGTACTTAAGCTGGGCCTTGGAGGGTGGGCCTCTTCTGCTGGGTCCTCTACCCTGGCTGCACATGGGAATCACCTGGGGATTCTACTTAATTGGTCTCAGTGGGGCCTGGGCATTGGTGGGTAAGTTCTCCAGGGAATTCTAATACGTTGTCAGGGTAGAGAACACTCATCTACAGTCCGGGGTCACACCACGTCATTCTTTGGAGATTCCATACATCTGTCCCACAGTCTCCTCCCACCAACGTTTTTGGTGACTTGAACATCTATGTAGATTGTCCACCCAACTCAGTCCTTTGACCAACTCTATCCTTTGACCAACTTTTTTTTTTTAATTGACATATAGTCGGTTTACAGTGTGTTAATTTCTGGTGTACAGCATAGTGATTTAGTTAGACATATATATATTTCATTTCATATTTTTCATTATATTACAAGGTATCGATTATAGTTCCCTGGGCTGCACAGTAGGGCCTTGCCGTTTATCTGTTTTATATACAGTAGTTAGTATTTGCAAATCTTGAACTCCCAATTTATTCCTGCCCACTGCCTCCCCCCGCCGCCCCACTGCCACTGCCGTAACCATGTTTGTTTTCTATGTCCATGAGTCTGTTTCTCTTTGGTAAATAAGTTCATGTGTGTCCTTTTTTTAGATTCCACATATAAGTAGTATCATGTGTTATTTGTCTTTCTCTTTCTGGCTTCACTTAGTATGACAGTCTCCTGATTTATCTATGTTGCTGCAAATGGCATTATTTTATTATTTTTTTATTGCTGAGTAGTATTCCACTGTGTGTGTGTGTGTGTGTGTGTGTGTGTGTGTGTGTGTGTGTGTGTGTGTATAAATATATAAAACAACTTCTTTAGCCAGTCATTTGTCAATGGACATTTGGGTTGCTTCCATGTCTTGGCTGTTGCAAATAGTGCCGCTGTGAACATTGGGGTGCTTATTATCTTTTTGAATTAGTTTCTTCCAGATACATCCTCAGGAGTGGGATTGCTGGATCATAGGATATGACCAGCTCTCTTTTAGTTATCGTCTCTTCTCTCTACTTCAGCCGTCCCCCCCATGATTATCTCTAGGCTGCTGGTTCTCAACAGTTTTGCCACCCAGAGGATATTTGGCAATACAGAGAGATTTTTGTCTGTCACAACTTGCAGGCAAGAATGGGTGCTACTGGCATCTAGTGAGCAGAGGCCAGGGATGCTGCTAGACCCCCTACAATGCACAGGAGAGGCCCCACAACAGAGAATATATGATCTAAAATGTGAGCAGTGCCATGGTAGAGAAACCCTGCCCTGGAGTCCTGGGAATTTTTTAAACCCTGATCCATAGGCAAAGTACAGCTTACGAGATGACCCAATATAAACACACGCAACTGAAACAACTTTTTTCTCTTTTACCTTATTCCTGTTAGTACCCAGTTCCACCTGGCCTTCACCCGACAAGGGATTTCGACCTGGTGACCCTTCTGCTTCTTCATTGTCCACCATCCCTCGCTTGGCCCCTCTACCTCCTCAGCGTAGATGCTTGCATACACCCTCAGCTTTCTTGACCAATTACTCCTTCATCACACTTTCCTGGGAAACCCCACCCTCTGTCCACCATGCTCCTGCCTTGGGCTGATGAATATGGCTGGAGAAAACCAGCCATCTGCATCGTCTTGCTTTTGATTTATGACCACAAACCTCAAGACAGACTCTTGGCACTGCCGAGCCCACTATGTTTCTGGCCCCACCCCACTCTCAGCTGATGGCCTGACATATTTCACTGAGAAAAAGGAAGCAATTAGTAACTAGTTTCATCATCTTCCCGTGCTAAATCTGCTAGCCGATCTGCACCAAAACCACACAGCCCTGGAACCACATGTGCAGCGCAGGCCGTTCCCTGTTGCACCCAGGGCTCTCACTCCTGCATGTATCTCTCTTCCCATCAGCATTGTCAGTTTGCTCCCTCGATGGAAAATCCCCATGAGAAACATGCTGTAGTATCTCCCATCTTAAGGGAAAAAGTGGCAACAACAAAACACTCTCCACCCTCTGTCCTAGTCAGCTTTTCTCCCAAGTCCTCCGTTCTCCCTTGTAAATATTTCCAAAAGAAGTGACATCCATTCTGCTCCATTTCCCACCTCTCATTCTTTCTTGAACCCAGCGTGGCTCTTGCCCCATCCCTTCACTGAAACCACACTTCGTCAGGTACCAGTGATAACCTAGTGGCCAGCTCTTAGTTGTCATCACCTGCAGACTCTTGGCTGATGTGGTCTCTTTGTGACACTGTCTTCACCTGGCTTCTACCCCACAATCCCCACCTGGTTCTCCTCCTACACCCAGGTTGCTCCAACTCCTCCTGCTCTCCTGCAGGACCTCCTCCTCCTGGCTTCTGAAAGTGGGGGCTGTTCTCTCACACTTCACTTAGGAGTCTGCTCCAGTGTCACCTCCTTAGAGGTCTCCCTGGCATCGCTGAGAGAGCCCCCACTCTCAGCCTCTTCCTTCATGTGATTTATCATTTCCTGATACTGACACACCTCGGAGACATTGTAGGTTCCATTCCAGACCAGCGCTATAAAGTGACTACTGAAATAAAAGTGAGTCACGTGAATTTTTTGGTTTCCCACTGCCTATGAAAGTTTTGCTTATGCTATACTGTAGCCTGTTAAGTGTGTAATAGTATCGCATCTACAGAAAACAATGTACCTGTCTTGATTTAAAAATACTTTAGTGCAAAAAAGTGCTAACTATCCTCTGTGCCTTCATATTTTTGCTGATGAAGAGTCTTGCTTCTATGTTGGTGGCTGCTGATCAGTTAGGGTGGTGGTTGCTTGAAGTTTGGAGTGGTTGTGGCCATATCTTAAAATAAGACAGCAGTGAAGTTTGCCCCATTGACTGACTCTTCCTTTCATGAACAGTGACTCTTTTGCATGCAGTGCTGTTTGATAGCATTTTACCCACAGTAGAACTTCTTTCAAAGTCGGAGTCTATTCTCTCAAACTCTGCCACTGCTTTATCAACTGAGTTATGTCATATTCTAAATCCTTTGTTGTCATTTCAACAATCTTCACAGCATCTTCACCAGGAACAGATTGCATCTCAAGAAACCACTTTCTTCGCTCATGCATAAAAAGCAGCTCCTCATCTGTGAAAGTCTTATCATGAGATTGCAATAATTCAGTCACATCAGCAGGCTGCACTTCTAATTCTCTTGCTGTTTCCACCACATCTGCAGTTACTTCCTCCTTTGAAATCTTGAACCCCTCATAGTCATCCATGGGGGTTGGAATCAGCTTCTTCCAAATTCCTGTTCATGTTGTTATTCTGACCTCTTCCCATGAATCACAAATGTTCTTAATGGCATCTGGTTGATGGAGCAGTCAGAACACACACATTTATTGATTAAAGCTGTCATCTTTTATGGGTGCAGTTCATGGTGCCGCAAAGCAATTACAATTATAACATCAAAGATCACCGATCACAGATCACTGTAACACATATAATAAAGTTGAAAAAGTTCAAAATATTGTGAGAACTACCACAGAGTGACGCAGAGACAGGAAATGAGCAAATGCTGTTGGCAAAGTGGTCCTGATAGACTTGCTCGATGCAGAGTTGCCTCACACATTTGATTCGTGAAAATGGCAGCGTCTGCAAAGTGTGGTAACACGAGGTCTGCCCATGTTCCATACGTGATCCATGTGTATCGCCTGTCTCGTGGCGTGTAAGCTCCGTGAGAGAAACCATCCCTGGCACTGTGTCCCCAAGTGTCCAGAACAATGCCTGGCACATGGTTGATACTCAACTTTTAATGAGTAATTGATGAGGAGGAAAACTTGCTGATTACACAGTTAGCCTTCTAGGAGGCAAAGTCAGTGTTTCCCAGATTGGAGCAAAGGAAGAGAGTAATGTGGAGGTGGAAAAGTGGTGTCTCTTGGGGGCAGATATTTTAGGTCATGTGCTGAGAGTTAGGAGTTCAAGTACTGAAGAATGAAGGCCATCCTTGTTAAATGCTTGTTGAGTGGTTGAAGGCACCTGCAGAGGACAGCACGACAGAGACAAACGGCTCTTGTTTTTTTTTATCTCTGTAAGAGGGGCACTTAAGCGTTCTGCTTGGTAACTTCTGGTGCTGGTTGAAGATGGGAAGTTCACCCGTCTTAAGTGTTTGTCGTTGACCTCGGTGCTCTGGTGAATTGTTTTGGTGCATCATTCGTCCCCAGAGTCCACTTGACCACGTGGAGAACTGTCTCTTTTTCCTCCTACGATGTTGGAGGTCCTATCTGAGTGAATTCCTGGATGGATAGGGTATTCTCTGCTTCCCTCTGCCCTGTTCTCCCAGGCAACCGGCTCCAAACATGGTGTGTTTAAATCAGGACCCCTCTCTTCTCTTTCTGTTTGCATCCTTCAAGACAGCCCATTTAGCTACTTGGCATCCGTGTCCAGGACCTAGTTTGATGTAAGTGAAGATATTTCCTGCATGTGGCCTGAGGTCACGCATGGCAAATCTTCCAAGGGGAGTGTGGATTATTCCTGGGTCTGAGAGATTACATCGAGGGCACTTTAAGAGGCTTAATTTTCTCCTTGAAGGGCTCTCCATTGGGCTCAGCACCTGGCACTCCTGGGCCCTCCCCGAGGGGTTGAAGGAGTTCTTCCTGCTGATAAGATGTCAGCCTCGGGCAGCCTGAGGTGCAGCCATGGAGCAGTCGGGCCTGGCACATCCTGGAAGAAGAGCAGGGTGATTTGAGGGAAATTTATTTTTATTATCAGTACTTAGTTTTTAATAAAGTGACCCTGAAAGGTTCTAGGTCAGCCTCTCCCTTTGACAGAGAAAGAACTCAGTTGCAGAAGGATGAGACTGACTGGGGCCACTTGGTAAAGCTGGCCCTGGAGTCCCACTCTCCTGACCACCCCGGGCACTCCCTCCTTTTCTTGGGATGTTGTGTGGACCCTGACTAATTCATGGTTGTGGTTTTAGGCTCTGGATACATGTCAGAATCACCAGGGAAGCTCCCACAACTTGTTGGTTGTGCTGGTTCCCAGCCCGATTCACTGATTTGGAATCTCTGAGTGTGGGACGTGGACATTGCATTTTTTTTAATAGCTCCCTAGCTAAGGAGGCTCCTAAGAGAGGCTGTCCAAGAAAAGCATGTAGGTGCCAGAAGCAGCCAGGGCCTTGGAGACAGTTGCCCAGTAGGGAAGATGCTTGCTGGCTTTGCACTCTGGATAGACCTGGCTCCTTCCTGCTGCCGGACAACCAGCTTAGTGGCCCAGTCTGCTCCTCGCTCTCCCACACTTCCTCCGGTACTGAATAAGACCCTGTAGGGTTGCAGTTTTAATGCATGTTGGAAGGGCTTTATATTTGCTTTGGGGGCATTTTCCCAAACTATTTTGAACTACTTAGGTGAGAATGAAAGCTGCAATCAGTTTGAGAACCGTCTGCTGAGAGCCTTTGTGGGTCCTCTTGATGAGGGTCTCTGGGTGCCTGCGTGCTGAGGGTGGCTCACCAGCTCTCGGACCCGCTGGAAGCTAGAAGCTGGCCACAGGTGCTGCTCTGACAGAAGGAAAAAGGTAGTGTGATTGGCTGTGTGGGGCTTGGGGGGCCGGTTTACAGAGTTTTATAGGAATGAAGAATCACTTGCTGGTTCTGGCTGGTGAACTTGCTGGGTACGTCGGAGCTCTGATTGTGTGATCTGCACGGCAGAGCCAGTGGTGATGCCCTGTCCCCCCCGAGCTGGCTCTCTCATGGACCTGACAAGTGGCGTATATGCAGTTTAATGATGGAGATAGTGGGACAAGCCTTGTGGAATCTGAGGCACATCAGGTGCAAATGTCCCTCACAAAAGGAGCAGGAGGCGGGCACTTCCCTCTTGAATCAGAACCCTGCATAAGGACTGTGTTTGGGCTGCCATGTCACCGAGCCATAGACCGGTGGCTTAAACAGCAGGAGTGTGTTGTCTCTGCTCTGGAAGCTACAAGCTCGAGATGAAGGTGCTGGTGAGAGTTGGTTGCTACTGAGAGTGGTGGGAAGCATCTGTCCCAGGCCTCTCTCCTCGGCTTGGAGACAGCCATCTTTTCTGTGTGCGTGTCCGTTTCTGTGTCCTGACTTCGCCTTTTTACAAGGACACCAGTCACAAGAGATAAGGGAGGTAGGGCCCCCCTGATGTTTTCATTTGAATTTGATTACTTCTGTGAAGACCCTATTTCCAAATAACGTCACATTCTCAGGAACTGGGGAATTTGGACTCCAATGTATCTTTTTTTTGAGGGGACATGGCTCAAGCCGTGACACAGATTGTCAAACTGACTTGTTTCTCAGAATGTGAATCTGACGTGGAATGCTTGTCTTTGGGCTAAGTCAGTAATGGTTGGGGAATTCTGCACCTGCCAGTTTCACTGACCGGTACTTGGGACTTTGTGTTCCACTAAGGTCTTGCATTTATCTTTTGCCATGGCAGGCAGGTATTATTTCTGCTTTGAGGAAATTGATGTGTACCAAGGTGTTCACACTAAATACTGGGTAAGTTTGATTCAGGCTCAGATCTTCTCCTCCGGAATATAGATTTCTTCCATAACACTGGTGATTTCCCAAGTCTTGATACGCATAAGAATCTCCTGGGAGACTCGTTAAAAAATACAGATTTAGGAGACTTTCTGGAATAGAGCTGAGTTTGCAACCAAGGAATCTGTATTTTTGTTGTTCCCCTGAATATTTTGACGCACCCCAACATGTGAGAATGAATGCTTGCTACCGTGGACTTAATATTTTGGGAAGGGAATCCCACCAATACCACCAAGTTCCCATTTGGTTTTCTGTTGTCTGGCTTGCATGGGAGCCGTCATGGAAAGGTGTTCACTGGACTCGGGGTGCTCTGAGCCCGAGAGCTTCTTAGACAGTGGTACCCCTGCCACCATACTAATGGGGAGGGTCTTCGACTGCCAGGCTGGGCTCATTGTCCCTCAGCTAATGGAAAATAAATCTGGCTTGAACTTTCTGTGCTGTAGAGATGCACCTTGCATCACAGTGGGGAGCAGGCGGGCAATACGTTGAGACAGCGTGTTAACAAATGAACATTGCATGCTTTATCAAAGCAAAAATAGAACTGGCAAGAGGACAAGGGAAAAAATGTGATTATTAAGTATTTATTATTGTAAAATGTATCTGCATGAACTAGGGGCATGTGCCCAGGGCAGAAGAATTGCCTAGAGAAAATTCTGAAACAAGGATTCCTAGGCTCCACTCCCAGAGATTGTCTTTTTAAGGTGGGACTCAAAAATTCTGAGCTGCTGGTCCGGGTACCACCCTGAGAACTGGCAGCTGAACACTGATGAGAGATTGTCACTGTGTATTTCATCTGTTGATACTGCGATGACAATCTTTCTGAAGAACGAAAATCTTTCTAATCCTTGTCCATTAGCCTATAGATTATAACTCAGACTCAGGGTACATGTCCAGGTTATTTCACCATCTTGACTGTATTTTTAGTAATTACATAACAAAACACATGTTCTCTTAGGAGGGCTGCGTTTCCTAGAGGGTGGTCCGTAGGTCAGAACTAGCAGAATTACCCAGGAATATGCTGCCCAGTCCCCAGATACTCTGATTTGGTAGGTCTGTGTAGGGTCCAAGAAGGTGCAGTTTTCTTAACCAGAAGTTTGTTAGGTATAATGAGGTTTGAGTGCCACTGAGCTAGAACTTGGAAATCAGTTGTTTGTTTACCAGAAGCCAGCCACAGAGTAAGGTTAGAAACATTGTTGAATTGATTGTTTACAGTGGCATTTGTTTCCATTTTCCTGCTTGTAATGCTGTTTGTAGCCTGAAGTTCCAGGACCTTGTTCTGCAGCACAGATGTATTTTTAATAGATGGTTAGAGTTCTATTTGAGTAATCATCCCCCGCCCCCAACCTTTTGTACGTAAGCTCATGCAATTCATTTTAAGATATGTCTTTAAACAAAAGTTATGTTCCTTGTCCAGGTAAATTTCTTTGGAGCATTGATAGTAATGTGAGATTTATTAGAGTTTTTTGGAGTTAATTCAGGGAAGCTTTGTGGTTTTCAACTGCACAAGTGGTTAAGTATGACCTTTGATAGGAATATGTTTGGGCTCTGTGTGGATTTTTTTTTTTTAAAGTTGGTAAATGCTTTCATATGAGAGGGAGCAGGGTCAAGAGGAGGGACTCTCCCATTAGTTCAGTTGCATTGACCAATACTCTGCTTCTTGCCTTGCAGATGTTTCTGCAAATTGATCCCTGCCCCAAACCCCCATCCCCGGAGACAAGATTTTCAGTTCTAGGTTCTTCCTTCTGGAAGAATGGGAACCTTCATTTTTAGAAAGAGGAGCTAGAATTAATTTTGTGTCATTGGGCCATATGAGCCCTCATGTTAACGTCAATTTATGTAACGTATTCTTGAAAAGCTAGAGATAATCTATTTTTAACACTGCAGCAGGAACTGCGTGTTTGTCAAAATCGATAGAACTATATACTTGAAAAGGGTGAAATTTACTGTACGTAGTCGTACATAAGTAAACCTGACTCACAAAGTGTGTCAGGGGAACTTGTCACTTTAGCCACTCTTTCTGTGATTTAGTTTTCAAATTAAAGATTTCGTTTGTGATGCAAATGACTCCCCTAGGTCCCTCTTTGTTCCTTGAGTGTTTGAAAACTTGTTCCATGTGCTTGATCTCCGCTGGTGCTGGTGGGATGGGGGATGAGGGATCGGCACAGGGCTACTGAGGGATGGCACTGGCCCCTCACCTCTTCCTCTTGATCATGCTCATTGTAGCGCCACATCTGCTCACCATGGGAGTTCACAGAGGTTTGGGGGATGAATTAGACCATCGTGTTGATGCAGAGACTGAGGTCCTGAGCGGCCAAGTGGCTTGTCCAGATGTGAGGGCTGCATTGCCGAAGTGGGGGATGATAAATGTAAAGCTGACTGTGCAAGCTTCTGGGCACATGGTAATGAGCTATGATTTGTTAGGGTGGGTAAATTGATATGTGTGTGTGTTCCCTCTGTACTGCGTTGGCTCTTGTAGGCAACCTCAGGATGGGAGTTTGATATGTTTATTTTTTTTTCCTCTGTTTTGGATCATCTTAAGCACAATGGGGAGATGTACTGGAGGGCTGTGTTGGCTGGTTTTGCTCATTGACTGATGAGGTTGAGGTGAGAGCAGCGCTTTCTAGCCGAGGAGCTGGCTTATGATCAAAAGGACGCTGAGATAGTGGCACCCCCCAGTCCTTCCTCAGTCCCCCGGGGCTCGGGCGAGACAAAGATGATCATTTTCCAAGTGTGCCAGGACTTGGAAAAGTTTGGGAGAGCCCTCAGCTCTCTGAATGTGCTCTACAGGGTCCCCTGGAAGCAGGAGCTAGGTTACTAGGTTTTAAGTTAATAGAAGAGAACAACATGAAGGAATCCAGGGCTGCCACAGACTGTGTAGGAGCATTAATGAGAGATGTGGATAAACTAGATCAGGGTTCCCACACTTCTCTGATAAGGAGACTCACCTGAGTACTTGCTAAACTGACAGCTCCCAGGCCTGCCCTGGTCTGGGTTGGGGCTCTAGAATCTGTGCCTCTAAAAGTTACCCCATGTGATTCTCACCGGGGCTATTTGAGAAACACTGGATGAGGTCATCCATCTCTTTGTCCTTCCTTGCTCTTGGAAGCTGGTCCATGCATCAGCAACTTCACCTGGAAAACTCCCTGGAACTGCAGGGCTCCATCCACACCTGCTAACTCCGAATCAGCATTTCAGTAAGATCCTGAGGTGAGTGTGTACACGTGGTTAATTTGGGGCAGGGTTTGCCTGGAGGGCAGGGACCCCTGTCAGCATTTTACAGCAGAGAGTTGGAGGTCACAAGGTCTGCTCATCTCTTCTGAGGAACCGCTGGACGAGCTGCTAGGCCAGAGATTTGAACTCAGGTTTCTGACTCCAAATGGAGTGCTCCTCACACATCCTCTTGAATGTGGTTCCTACTGAATCTTAGGGTCTGCCTCTCACCTGATGTCAGGACCCTCACCAGCCTATTAATATTGCACCTGGGAAGAATGATACCTGGAGACAGGAGAGCACTGCTGGGACCACTAGGTGTGCCGTTCTTGGCATCCATTAACCCTATCAGGACACCTTCTCACTGTCCCTGGGAGAAGACGAAGGTCCAAATGTGAAAGTTCTTGGAGACCTGCAGAAGTTTGCACCATACGGATGGTGGGGCCCTGAAAAGGTTGTTTTATCTCCATCCAAGGACAAGACCGATGGGTTGCAGTTTTTTCTAATGCTCCTCCAGACTCTTAAATCCTTCTCCTCCCAGCACAATGTCAGAGAAAATACCCTGCGAGGCACTTGCCAAATGGCTTGAACTACGCGTCCATGCACATTTCCAAAAAGACAATTAGAAGCTTATTTGATGAACTAAAGGCGTGCTGTGCTAGACATTAGTCGGAGAGAGCTGAGTGCCAATTTGGGAAGCTTTCCCTGGGGCTCTTTCTCTTCACAGCTCCCCCTTGGAGAAGCTGAACTGGGGAGGTGGAGAGGCCCCCCTCCAGGCTCCGGAGAAGGGAAGGTGAGGAGGAGGAGGGACAGAGGGGGTGACGTGCCCCAGAGAGAGAGGAACGTTGGTGTGCCTCCTCCCAGGAGAACTGGAACCTTTGCAGATAAAATCAAGCGGAAAAGTGAAAGTCATTACAAATTCATCAACATTTGAATCACATTACCAGTTAGCGCTGGTTGTGTGACCTGGAAGACTCTTTAGGAAGCTGAGCCCTAGGGAGGTCACGGACCCTGCCCAACGTCATGCATGCGGCTAGTGGTAAAGCGTAGGTCAGAGTCCAGGGATTCTGTCTGTGCTTTGTCCCTGTGCTCTGCTGCCTTCCCTATGGGAGGGAAGACGCTAAGAATGTGAAATTTTACAATGATTGGATCCAGATGTGCTGGCGCTACACCCCCTTTAAAGCTAACAGTGGTTTTTTTCTTAATAGAGTATTTTAATCGGCTAGTTTCATTTGCTAGTCTACCTTATGCATTCAGCAGATAAAGGTCAGGAAAGAAAAACCCAAGTCAGTGAATATCTCTGTTGTCGGGGATGTGACACTAGGCTGTTTCCTTTGGCTTGAGGCACCAGATCAAGTGACCTAAGGCACAAAGGACAGGGAAAACCTCTGCACTGGCTGCGGGCAGAATGTTTGTGTTCAGGGTTGGAGCGTGGATTTATGTGCTTTCCCAAGGACAAGGAAGATACATATTACATTTAAAAAATTAAATTGTGGGAAGACTAAAACTTCATGATGACTTTTGTAGCTTGAGTTAGGGGACCCTAAAGGGCTCCAGTGCAGAGGCATGGGGAGGATGGGGCCATTTGTGTGATGCCTCATTGCTTGTGTGGAAAATCTGAAGCCTATAATGTTATGACACACGGCTTAGCAATAGATAACACATTGCCTTGGTTAAAAATAGTTTAATGTGTGTGCCCATTTCATTCTGTCCACTAGATTGACTTCTGAGGGCATCCAAGCCCTTCTTTTGTCCGGCGGTCTAGGGGCATGTTGTTAAGTGATTAGAACGTCCGGCTGCAGAGGTCAAAGGAGGTAGATGCCTTGGGGAACTTGGACTTGAGCTAGAGGCCAAGTGCACTGAATTTTGGTGTCCTCCCACGTGGTGTTGGCTGTGTTAGCCAGGCCATTACAACCTCTTCTCAGTCGCATGTCACACTGGTTGAACTCAATGAAGTATTAACAAAAATGTGTCATTTGCTGAGAAATTAAATTCTTTTAGATTATAACGGAAGCAAGTAGTCAGCAGTGCCAGAGGGTCTGATTTCAGTGGTAGTATACCAGTCTCCCAGGGGAACTGGGATTGAGATCCTTGCAGCATGGCCTTGCTGCTAGGTCAGTCCGGAAAGAAGCCAGCCAGGTTCTGGCTCTGTCATTCAAATGGTGACTGAGGTGCTGTGCTCAGCAGGGCTGCTCAAAGAGTGCTCCTGGGACCAGGAGCCTCAGTCATCACCTGGGAACTTTTAGAGAGGCAGAGCGCCCCAACCCTCCCCCCATGTACTGAATCATAACGCTGGAGCTGGGGCCCAGGAACCTGTGTTCGTACAAGTTCTGATGCACACCAAGGTTTGAGAACCACTCCTGGACAGTCCTTAAGCAGCAAAATCTGTTTGGGTGTGCAGTCTGGTGGCTTATTTCCCGAGGCATTCACACTGGGATGGGTTCCTGTTCTGGTAACCCTGGCCAGGTTGATGGGGTAAATACAGCTAGATTTCTATTAATGCTCAGTAATATTAAACGACAGCCTGGCATTCTGGATGGATAGGTGAGTCCGGCTCGCTTCAGACTGGGCTCTGCAAAAAGCATGCTCTGGGTGTGACCGGAGGAATCCATTTCAGAACATTTGCTCTCAAGGATGCCTTTGACAGCGTTCCTATTGGGGATAGACAGAGATGGACTGGTCTCAGGGAGGAAAGGATGGGAGAGGTCCTGAAACTGGCTGATAGCCTTGGAGAGAGACAGGTTTCCGCCGAGGAAACATCACAGCAAGTGCCAGGGCTAAGACGAGGATGTTTTTCACCTGTGTTCTACTGGCTGTGTGATAGCAAAAATGTTTGATGAGCATTCTTCTCCTGAAAGGACCTTTCCATTTTAACAGTTGAAACAGAGTGCTCTGTTTGAGAAACGTTTCCTGGTGGAACAAATGTTTCCAACGGAAACAAACTGAATGTGGAGATAGTATTGACTTGGAGGGAAACAGAGGAGAGTTAAAGGTCTCCCTTCATTCATTCACACGTTGCTCTGTGCTGGAGGACAGAGTGAGTGAGTAAGACAGGGTTCCTGCTCTGATGGGGTTACCCAGAAGAAGGGGTGGCTGCGAGTCTTTCCTGGCAGAGGGCACAGTCTGTCCTAAGGGCTGGAGCCAGCCGGCTCAGGGGCTCTGGCACCCTGCCTGGAATCTGTGGTCCTTGGGATGCATGGGGGCTGAGCTAAGAGACTGTCCTGAAGCTACATTCAGAGGACCAAGTTCTGTCTTTTCTTTTAGGATCTCTGAGTGGGCTGTTGGGATGCCCCTCCCTGTGGAGGTGATGGTTAATCACATCATAAAACCACAATTGTACCCCATTTTAGTTTAAGATAACTAAAATGAAAAATAAACATAACTTCCAGGAGGTCAGATCTGGGTGGAGGTTGGCGTGATTCTGCGGAAATATAATTAAAAGCAAAATCTCCTCCCAACCCAGAATGCCTCTCCACCAAGATAGAAGAGAAAGAAAACAATTTTGTTACTGAATCAGCATTAAACCAGAATGTGATGCACATCACAGGCAGCCTGCTGCAAGGGTTGCAAAGCTAGAGACTGTGAAAGTGGAAAGAAATCCTGCTTTTCTACACAGCTAGGTGGATACAGTGCATTATAGTCACGTCTTTCAGATAAAATTGCTAAATTTGTCTTATCTTTAGCCCTAGAGGTGGGGTTGCAGTTTGGAGTCTGGTGACTACTAATGTTAGGGCCACTTCCTCCCAGGAAACAGGGAGATGGAGCTTTATCTTCCTTGATGATTACATTTCAAAGAGCTAGCTCTCAGGCCCTTGAGAGAGAGGCTTATGTAGCAGTTGGCCTTATGGGAGCAGCCCTACCCCTTTGCCCTGGTGAGGGGTACTTAAGGACCCTGGAATCAGGGCTCTCCCTTAGTTCACAGGGTTTCCTCGCTTCCCGTGTAGACATTTAACCTTAGACAATTACCTCTTCTCTCTGGCCTTAGAATCCTCATCTGAAAAAAGGGTTTGGACTACAATTCTGTGATCCTATGACTTGGAGACTCTGCTTCCTTTCTGTTCCCCAAGCTGCCATTTTTTCTCTCCCCCAAGCCCAGAACATCTGGCCAGGCATCTGTTGCAGCCTGGCTCAGAAATTTCACCAGTCCATGCATTTGTGCAGATCACTGAGTTACAATCCAGCTTTTGGAGCTCAAGGTGAGGAGTGCTTGGAGATGGCATCAGGCCTAGGGTCACTCCGTATCCAAGCTGCCTCCTTCTCCCCCAAAGCAGGAAGGTCTTGGGGTATAGTTCTGCAACTGACAGTCTGATTTTGTTACTGAACCAAACTTGGGTCTGCTCGCCAGACGCTCCTTAAAGCCAATCTACTGATACCCAGTTGTGGTGAAGGAAAGTACAACATTTATTGCAGGGTGCCAAGCAAGGAGAACAGGCAGCTTGTGCCCAAAAGACCTGAACTCCCCTGTGCCTTTTAGGTAAGAGTTTTTAAAGGTAACTTTAGAGGTGAGGGTTGCAGGGTACATGATCAGCTCTTCTGATTGGTTGGTGGTGAGGTAACGGTGAAGTTTCGGTAATGTCATTCATCCACCTCTGGTTCCAACTAGTCTAGGGTTTAGTGCTTTTGCTCCCCATCCTCCACCTGAGTGGGGGTCTTAGTTTCTGCAGAACAACTCAAAGATATGCGTTCGATTGTCATCTATCTTCCTTCAGGAGGAGTCCTGTGACCCTCTTATCCTAATCGTTAACTGCTTGAGCCTGCTCTTTGGAACTTTAACCTTTGGAGGAGGGCCTGGGAGACTAAAGCCCCTTTTTTATTACAAGCAAGGGACACGGAGGGGCTTTTGTACCTGGGAAGGCCCTGGAGGGTCCTGCTCGGTTTTAGTCTTTGCTCTTTGTTTCTGGCTCACCTGCCTTTATCAATTAATCAAAATAACTTAATTTGCCCCCCACCCCGATTTGCTTCTTTTGATACCTCCAATCAGAATGAGGAAAAATCTTTGTTTCTTCATCAGCTTCATTTCTGGGCCTACGCTAGAGGAAGAAGTAGGCTTTATATGCCTCTTAGACCAAGCATGTTATGCTTCCTCTAATGCCCAAAGAAGCCTAGAGAATTGCTTTACCTTGGCCTTATTAAGGCTTTGCCAAGAAACTTTGAGTTCAATGGCAGTGTTCATCTACAGAAGTTTCCTCCCAGATCTTGCTTCAGTTACTTGATCATCCTTCAATGGCTGGGTCAGAAAATTGCTTTCCCTGCCTGATTCACGCCTCCTGTGGGAACCTGAGGCTTGGCATGTGGGTTCTGCAAGAACTGAATCCAGTCTGGATGGACGTTTGTGAAGTCAGAGCACAGAAAATCTTCCAAGGGCCCCAAGCCCTGATGGTAGGAATTGAGCACCTGACTCTTGGCCACAACAGTGCCAGTGGCCCAGAGGACAGTGAGGTGGCACCACTGGAAGATGATGTATTTAGTGGGACAAAAATGTAAAGACTAGGATTTTCAGGCCTTTGGCTCCCTATTACCCTTCTGGTTCCCCTTCCTTCCCATCCACATGGGTTTTCAGATGAGTGGTGACCTGCATTCTGGCCTGTCTTGCATTCTACATGGTATTAAGGACAGAAAGGACATTGCATGCCTTCCCTAACCCCCCATCCTTGGATCTTACGATGTGGCCTGGGGAGAAAGAGGGTCTGTTTGGGAAGTTGTGGGCCCTTGGTCAAGTGCCCCTACTGGGGCCAATCTCAAATTCCTCATCTGTTAAATCCACTTAATGATATGTCACCCATGAGTTGGTGGGGACCAGATGGGCCAGTGGCTTTTCTGTGCTCAGTGCGGTGCTTGGCTCCTAGTCGGTGCTCTGGGAATCTCCTTCTGCTCCCTTTGTCTCTCCTGGTTGTACCTGTCAGACTCCCACTCATCCTTAAGGAAGGATGCTCTATGGATACATTGTTCTAGAATCAAAAAGCCCTTCAGTTACTCACCACAGCACACCACAACAACTCCCTCATGCTTTTTCCCATGGAGCAGCCCTCATTCCTTCTGATGACTGAGAAAAGGAAGTTTTCAGGATGGAGTAACTTGGGAAGAAGACCCTTTAGACCTGTCCTGAGTGATTACAGTAGCCACTGGCCACATCTGGCTGTGGGACACTTGAAATGTGGCCAGTGAGACTGAGGAACAGAATTTCTGGTTCTGTTTAATTCACTTAAATTTAAATTAAAAACCACGTTTTCAATTTGGCAATAGGAAAACTTTTAAGTGCGTTTGGAATAACTTGTATATGTGAATCAGCCTTTTCAGCTGTAAATGTTAGGAAATTCATATAGAGATCATGCATTTCCGATGAAGATTTAGCATCCAAATTGAGAAATGTACAGTAAGTGCAAAATGCACACCAGATTTCAAAGACTTGGTATAAAAAAAAGAATGTAAAATATCTCATTAATGACTTTTATATTGATTTTTTGTTGAAATGATAGTATTTTGGATATATTGGATTAAATAAAATATATGATTAAAAGCAAGTTCACCTGTTTGGTTTTACTTTTTAAAACGAGGCTACTAGAAAATTTTAAATCATATATATGACTTGAATTATATTTCTGTTGGGGTGCACTGCCTTAGACCTTGACGTATCAGAAATGGGCTTGAACATAAGACAAGATACAATAAACCTCCTAGAAGAAAATGTAGGCAAAACATTATCTGACATACATCTCAGAAATGTTCTCCTAGAACAATCTACTCAAGCAATAGAAATAAAAGCAAGAATAAACAAATGGGACCTAATGAAAATTACAAACTTCTGCACAGCAAAGAAAACCATCAGTAAAACAAAAGGACAACTTACGGAATGGGAGAAAATTTTTACAAATGAAACCGACAAAGGCTTGATCTCCAGAATATATGAGCAGCTCATACGACTTAATAAGAAAAATCAAACAACCCAATCCAAAAATGGGCAAAAGACCTAAACAAGCAATTCTCCAAGGAAGACATACATATGATCAATAGGCGCATGAAAAAATGCTCAGTATCACTAATTATCTGAGAAATGCAAATCAAAACTACAATGAGTATCACTTCACACCAGTCAGAATGGCCATCATTCAAAAATCCACAAATGACAAATGCTGGAGAGGCTGTGGAGAAACGGGAACCCTCCTACACTGCTGGTGGGAATGCAGTTTGGTGCATCCACTGTGGAAAACAGTATGGAGATTCCTCAAAAGACAAGGAATAGCCTTACTGTATGACCCAGGAATCCCACTCCTGGGCATATATCCAGAAGGAACCCTACTTCAGGATGACACCTGCACCCCAGTGTTCATAGCAGCACTATTTACAATAGCCAAGACATGGAAACAGCCTAAATGTCCATCAACAGATGACTGGATAAAGAAGAAGTGGTATATTTATACAATGGAATACTATTCAGCCATAAAAACTGACAACATAACGCCATTTGCAGCAACATGGATGCTCCTGAAGAATGTCATTCTAAGTGAAGTAAGCCAGAAAGAGAAAGAAAAATACCATTTGAGATCCCTTATATATGGAATCTAAAAAACAAACAAACAAAGCATAAATACAAAACAGAAATAGACTCATAGACATAAAATACAAACTTGTGGTTGCCAAGGGGGCAGGGGGTGGGAAGGGATAGACAGGATTTCAAAATTGTAGAATAGATAAACAAGATTATACTGTATAGCACAGGGAAATATATACAAGATCTTATGGTAGCTCACAGAGAAAAAAATGTGACAATGAGTATATATATGTTCATGTATAATTGAAAAATTGTGCTCTACACTGGAATTTGACACAACACTGTAAAATGATTATAAATCAATAAAAAAATGTTGAAAAAAAAAAAAAAAGAAAGAAATGGGCTTGAAGGCCATAAGGAAGCTGCTGGTGTCAGAAGTTCCTGGAGAGGAGGGTTGCTTTCTGGCGTCTGCCTCAATGACCTGCATATGTAAGGAACAGAGCTGGCCACTTAACAAATTCTAAACCATTGGAGCACCGTCCTGATCTTAATACAGTATCTTCCTGAGGGCAAGAAGGGGAAAGCATCCTTTTCCATTAAGGTTGCTGTGTTCCAGGGGGAAGCCTGAATTCTTTGTTTCCTGACAACTCCATCAGGTCTACTTCCCGACAGATGGGCCCCCACCAGGGCTTTTTGAGGTTCCTCTTTGATACAACTTTGTTTCCTTCTGATTTTTTACATTAGGCCCCCAGTCGAAGAACAGTGACACCAATCAGCTTTATAAACCTGGGAGATTCAAAACACTGACACGCTTTATAGCAGATGTGCTTGAAAGCCGTGTGGTTCAGAATTTGATCCATTCATAGTCAAGTTGTATGTAGGCCAGGAAGTACTCTGCCAACTAGTTGAACTGCATGTAAAAAAAAGTTAAATGCTTTAAAAGATACTGAAGTTTGAGTTGAATGAATATTTCCAATAGAATTTCATACCACTTTGGATGATTATGGTTAACCAGTCCTGACTTTAAAAATTAGTTGAGTGTGTATTATTCAGTCGTTCAGAAAACATCCTTTGAGCACTCCTACGTGCGGAATATTCTCCTTGGTGTTTTCTGAGCACAGAAAGGGGATGTTAAGTGCCATCTCGCTTGTTGGGGAGGTTGACATTCACACCTATACGTGTATCTGCATAAGAAGGAAAACAGCTTAAGGTTGCATATGAAACTTAGAATGAGTGTTACTTACTATCAGAGATTTTAAAAAAGGAGTGATCACAGTGGTCAGGGAGGGTTTTAAGGACTCATTCTTATTGTCAGACTTGCTTGTCCAGCGGTTGGCTTTCTCAGAGTCCCAGCATCACCTCTGTCGGAGGTGAATCACCTGAGATGATTGTTTAAAGTACAGATGTGCAGGGTAGAGGTGAGACCCCAAAATGTGAATCTTTAGAACCTCCCCACTCCCTGAATGTACACACTAATGAGGGCGTAACTTCAGGTTGTTTCTTGTCTAGAACACCAAAAGCAGTTAATTGCTGTTAATTTAAAATCGCAGTTTTTACTGTATTACAATAATTGTCTTCTCTCAAATTATCTGAGCAGTAGGTCATTTACTCCACAGCTTTTCAGAGCATGAGGACCAGAGTTAGGAGGAGCCTGAAAGTCTCCAAATTGAAGGTACCAGGAGTTCCTTTTCTTGGGGGTTGTCATCCTCCAGCCATTGTCCACCTGTTGGTCCTAATGCTGTCCCCTGGCACCGCAGCAGCAATGTAGAAATGCCTTCCGCAGGAAAGTCCTCCTGCTCCATTCCCGTCCTCGGGCCGTCTTTTATCCAGGCTAGATGTCGTCTCTCTTACTCAGCCCCTCTTCAACAACTCCTTGGGTGTGGTTTCTGGATTTTTTACCTTCTTGGTTCCATCCTTTGTCTACTGGTTCTCAATCTTGGCTGAGATACCAGTTCTCAGCCCAGCTGTTAGAAACTTATAAGCTGGCAGTGCTTGGAACCTCTCCCAGAGATTGATTTAGAGGGTCTAGCGTGGAGTGTGGCCTCTGGTCTTTACAACCAACGTGGAATAACCACCCAATCGGTCAGACGAGCCCATAGACAGCTGCCTTGAAGGCCCCCCGTGTGATCGGCCCAGTGCAAAGCAGGGTGAGGCTGGCTTCTCCTGGGAGGAGGAGGACCTCAGAATCACATTAGCTCTTAGAAGGTCATCCAGAGAGTGTGCTCTGTGTGTCTCCATGTCACCAGCGCCCAGCCCCTGCATCTGACCTGTAATAGATACTCTGCAGATGTATATGAATGGATGGTCCCTGAAACCACACATCTTCTCCGCATGAGCTGCCAGCAAGAATCAGATACCCCCCATCTATACTGATGAAATCCATTTTTCAGATGTCAAATTCAGGGCTTTAATGGACTCTGCTTTCACTTGGTAATGTTCCCTCTCTCCCACAGCTGACCTAAATGTTAATCGTAACGAGACGTGGTCTGAGGAGCAGAGTGGTTAGAAGCCAAGATTTAGAGCCTCCCACCTGGATTAGAATCCTGGTCCTCCTGGCACAGGTTGCTGTGACACCCTGGATGAGCTCTGAACTGTCCGTGCCTCCCTTTCCTCATCTGTCAAATGGGGATAAGGACAGTTAAAGGCCTCGGTGGGTGGCAGTGGGATTCACTGAGATCATGCACTTAAGGCACTTAGCACGAGGCCTGGCAGAGGAAGTGCTCCCTGATGACTTCTCTTAAGCCTCCAGAAGGTAGTGACAGGATGGTTGTGGGCAGCGAACTCTGTGAGCATCCAGCAGTTCCCTACCAGTGGCCATGGACTGGGCTTCTCTTCTGGGAGGCAGCTGGAGTTGTGAGTGGCCGTAGGAAGGGTGGGAAGCTAAGTGGTGAGGCCTCTGACAGGCCTGCTCCTGTCTTTTTTGAGTGAGGTCTGCAGGGGTGGGAGGGGTGGAGTCTGAGGCTGGCAGCAGATGGCGGAGAGCTGTCCTCGCACAGCCACAGCAGCTGCCTGGGTCTCCTCCAGCTATATAACTGGCTTCCTCCTGGGGACTATTCGGTGAGTCTCAAGTCTGACTGCGTTTTAGGCTCACCTGGGAGCTTTTAAGCCACACCAGTGCCCAGCATCTCCCTGCACCTCTGCCCTGCCGTGCCCAAGACCAGTTTCATCTGAAACATCATTGCTGCAACCCAAGCATCCTTATTTTTCTTAAAAGAGCCCGAGGTGATTTTCATGTGCAGCCAGGTATCCTCTGTGCTGTCAGCTCTCAGCCGGGGATGTGTGTCCACCAAGCAGCCTGGTCAGCCCCACCACTCAGGCGGCCCCTCGGTCTCACCTCGCGGTGGAGGTACAGTGGCATTGACTTCCGTGGTATCCAGTCATGAAACAAACCCTTCTTGGGATCCCAGAGGCTGGGTGGATTTTTCTAAGAGAGGGTTGGATTTCACAAGGGATGTCTCCCAAGAGGACTGGAAGGGGCTGGCGTGCAGTTGCCTCCATCCATCAGTCCTGTGGTTGAGGGAGTAAATCTTCTTGCCTTGGCGTTCGGCTCCTCCCATGGATAGGACAGCATATCCGTGCTTTGTTGTGTAAGCTGTGTGAAAACTTTCACATAGGATGTGCCCTTCTTGGGTTGAATTAAACCTCATGAATGTGCTGCACTGGGGTTGGAGTCTCAGCCTGCCGGCTTTCTTTCTATAGGACCTGCTTGGTGTGAAGCTTTTGCCTCATTGATTTTAGCTATAGTTCCTGCAGTTAACTTGCCATCCCTGTTTTGGGGAGAAACACTCATTGCCCCACGTGTAATAAGTCATTTTAAAGAGCCTTCAGCCCAGAGCTGTGTTACAACTGTCGGAAGGCTTTAAAACCACCAGGTTTTTGTGTCTGTCCAGAATTTCCCCCTCAGGGCTCTTCACCAGGTGAGGGTGGGGAGACTTGGTTGTGGGGATTGCCTTTCTGCAGTGCATGGGACGCCTGGAACATGACCCAGCCAGATGCACTTGCATGGAAGGGTTGGTCCCGGGACCCTGCCTGGCCGAGGCCTAGAGAGCCCCTTGGTGTGGTGTTTGACAAGTGACTCCTGCTGTCACCTGCATACTTTTTCCAGGCCTTTCTGTGGGGCTGCCAAGTGCCTGTATCACAGCTTAAAGTAGGGGAAAGGTACAGCCTGCAACATTTCAGCTTTCTTCTCCCCCCATCTGATGTTACCATTTTAGCAAACACTTACTAGGCCCAGGACCCTGGAAGGTGCAGAGGAACAAAGCCATTGCTGCCCTCCTGGGGCCCCTGGCTCTGTCTGGAGCTGGGTAGGTCCCTCAGTGCCTGGGCTCTGACTGGGAGGGGAGGCGGGCAGGGTCCGGGAGAGTCTGGGGGCACCCACTTTGGGCAGGGATTGGCATGAAAGAAAGAAAAGGGAATGTGGACAAGAGATTTCAGGCCCAGATATATTCATTTTGGACTGCCTGGTGAGTTCTTTCTATGATAATGGGGACTGAGCCTCCAAGGTGGAAATCTGTCTAAACTCGCTCTTAACTCATTGGTGTCACTGGACAGGGGCCCTGGGGGCAAGCTGGATTTGCAGTCCTGTCTTCTGTGGTTTCCAGTTGGTCTGCAGCTTGTGTGTATGTGTGTGTGTGTGTGTGTGTTTTAATTCCCTCAGCAAACATTTTTCTGGGAGGTCTTGTCTTGTGGTGAGTGCTGGGAACAAGAGCTGACCGCAGTGCCAGCTCTCCAGGCGCTGGGATTCCAAGGCCTGCTGGCCCGAGTGTGGTCGGGGAGCATCTGGGTCAGAGGCACCTTGTTGCTTTGTAAATAGCCAATTCTTCTGCCCCATCCCCGAGCTGCTAAATCTGCATTTTTAACAAGCCTCTCAAACATCACTTCTACATTCCAAGCCTACCGCAGTTTGAAAAGCTTAGTTCTGGAGGGGTTGCCCCGAGTTGGGTGAGAAATAACGGGAACCTGGGTTAATGGTGGCAGAGGGGCTAGAGAGGGGAGACAAGGGGCTGGTTCAGAGGGTCTTCATGAGGCAGAGCCAGTGGAACCAGTGAGGGAGTGGAGGTGTGGAGCGGGACCCGAGGCTGTCGGCTTGGGTGCTCCCGGGCTTCTGTGGGTGTATTGGTATCAGTGATGGGAGGGCAGGGTTCCGAGCACCTTGGTCTTGAGGAATATGCAAGTTAGCTTGCTGTTGTCCACGGGTGTTAGGAATTATGGGTCTGAAGAGCAGGGCTGGGATAGTGTGTGTCTCTTAGAAACTTGGTGGGTGGGACAATTTGTGATTCCTGCTCAGATTTATGGCTGGGGGCGTAGAACAGGTCAGTCCATGTGATGTTCTCTTGCTTTCATCCTCCTTGGCCAAGCTTCTTATATCTTGGCCTTGCTGTAGCCCCTGTTCTGAGATACCCTTGACTTCCTGAGTGATTTGAGGTGAGCCCCCCGAATGGGGCTTGGGGGTGGAGGGAAGAGGCAGCAGAGGTGAAAAGTCAGGGTGAGAGATTGGTGGGACTTGGCCATTGCCAGGTTGGAGATGGGTGGGCACCCCAGCCCTACTCCTTCTGCAGCAGGCCCAGCCTCCCAGGTGTCCCAGAGATACCTGCCCCCCTGCTCACACTGAGCCCACTGCTGCCAATCTTACTTTGATTTCATTTAACCTAGCGTTTCTCAGCCTTGGCACAACTGAAATTTTGAGCTGATTTAATTCTATTTGGGGGCAGGGAGCATTGTAGGATGTTTAGCAGCATCCATGGTCTCAAGCTCCCTAGATGCTAGGAGCACCCCCTCCCTCAGTTTTGACAACCAAAATATCTCAGCCTTGTCAAATGTCACTCTAGTTGAGAACCATCAGCTTACCCAATATTGAGTCCTTTCCCCATGTGGAGCACTAGGGTGGAGCAGTGGACACACCCAGCCAGAAAGCCGGAAGTTAGGGGGCAGGGACAGTGTCAGTGAGGCAGATCTCAGAATTCCTTCAGGGAGGAGGGTAATGGCTTGGAGTCCTGGTTCAGTGGGTGTGGTCTGTCTGCAGGTGTTCCCTCTGATGGCTCCCTCCTGGAGTTGGATTCGCAGCCCGGTGTTGCTGTGGAGCTTGGGTTTTCTCTGCTGCCACCTAGGCCACCTTTCCAAAGAACAGCCTTCCTGCTACACTTCCGCAGAGCAAGTCTTGCCTTCTTTCTATGTTCTTTCTCTTTCCACTTCTCTTTGGTTATGTAGCCAGGTTACGAGTCTGCAGCAAACCTTTGGAGGGGCTCTTTCCCAGCAGAAAGCCACCCTTGCTGCTCCCTTGGGCACAGCCTTCATGTACCTCAAAGACCCTCTGCCTCCTTTAGCTGCCCCGCTTTGTCCCCCAGGTCGTGGTCGGAGAGGAGTCTCTCTGACCTGCAGGGCGGGTCGCCCATCCTTTTGAGATCCACAGACCCTCCTTTGCCACTGGACAAGGCCATTGGGATCCAGATCCCTGGTGAGCCCAGCCCTGCCTCCATGCCCATCCCTGGCAGGCCACTCTCCTGCCCTCTGGACTGGCCAGTGGATGTGTAAATTGTATTTCAGCTTTGGGACCTCTTCCTTGGGCAGTCTCCCTGACTCCCCTTCTCACAGCCACCATCACAGTTGCCTTTCAGTCAATGTCAGAATTGCCTCCAAGTTCCTTGAAGATTGTTTCTAGGGCTGGGCCTGGTGCCAACTACTTGGAAGGCATCATTGCATCCTTGGGAGATGACTGACGTATGTGTTATCCCCTCACTGCCACGCGAGCTTGGCTCTCAGAAGAGAGGATCCCGAGGGCCCGCAAGTGGTTGCAGCATCAGGACTCTCAGGCTCCTTTTCTTGGATGTTCATCCCCTCCTCTTCCTTTCCCTCCCCTCCTTCCCCTCTCCTCCCTCCCCTCTCCTCACCTCCCCATCCTTCTCTCCGTCCCATTCTGATGGTCTCTGGTTTCCTCAGTCCCCTTTTCACAGCCTGCTCCCAACAAAGGATGGGAGATTCATTATTGGTTAGAAGACAAAAAATGTAAATTCGTAATTTACAATGTTACCTTTCCTTGGTAAATTTGCATGTTTACAGAGAATTTCAGGAATTAGGTGGAGGAGCAAATGGGAGGGGGATGGAGGGAAGAGGCAGTCGCATCTGGCCGAGACATCTCACCTGCAACTTGAGTGCACTTAATGGCTCGGGAAAGGTTTACCACCAGACATACTTTCTGTTTGTTTGTCTCCGTGGATGCACAGACATTTCCTTCTTCATTTGGGTTCTGTGGACTGTGTTTAATGTAGATGTAAGGTTTGTGTCTCTAGGATTTATTTTAAGAGCAGTAGGAGCAGGGTTGTAAACTTAGTTCAAGAAAGACAGCAGAGAGGATGACCTGCCTTGATCACTGGCCATTTCAAGGGCAGTTTCATCCCCACCTGCTGCATCCAGAGTGGGCTGCTTAAGTTTGGTTCTCCATACACACAGCAGAATCTCTGTAGATGGTTTCCCACTACTGAAGGTGCTTCTGAGAAGAGGAAGAGCATTTTAAAACAGTTATTTATGCTCTTTTCTCAAAAAACAAAACAAAAAAAAGATGGCATGTGAAGTTGGCAGGTACCTCTGGGAAAGGCATTTGTTTATTGATGAATGTGCCTGGTGTCATATGTCCTGTGTTAAGTTGCAAGTATGGGTATCCGGAGAGTGCCCCTATGTCCTGCAGGTGAGGTTATAATGTGTCCCTTACATTATTTGTAATATGCATTTAGTATGCATTGACTCCTGAGCCTGGCTGATCTTCCACAATCACCTAGGGGAGCTTTGACAATGCAGACTTAAACCGACCTGGACTCACCATCTTAGAGTCTCTCGGGGTAGGACCTGGGACCCTATTTTAAAGTCTCCCAGGGGAGACTTGTTAAGACTCTGGGTACTGGGACAGGTCGTACATTTTAAAAGGTTACCAGGCCCCCTGCCTTTGTTGCTCTGGCCTGGGGATTGAGGGGAGCCCCGAACATCCCTGCTGCGGGTATGGTGATAGTGATGGCACTGTTTTAGGAAGGTGGTGGAGAAGATGCCTCCATTAGCAGCAAGCTGAGGGGAGGGCTCTGTAGGCGTGCTAGTCACACCTGGAATATCTGATGTGGCTGTACTGGGAAGCCAGGAGAGCGAACAGATTAAAAACTTTGAAAACATCCAAACCCTTCATTTCAGTTGCTTTAAAATCCAAAGTCTTCTATCTTAGAAGAAGTACCTGTGTTACAATCATGCACAGCCCACTCTACGTTGTGGTTTCCAGTAAGCCTGGCTTCATTAAGAATAGTTCCCTGCCTCTCCCTTGTGTAGACCTACCATGATTGTCCATGTATAGTTACTTTCATTTTTGGCTGCCAGGTTTATAGTTCACAGGGAAGTTAATTCTGGTCAGTGTAGATAAATACCAGTGACTTTCACAGAAGCTAAAGAAAGGAAGTAGCTTGGAAGTTTTCTTGAGGCACTCCAACAGCTGGGGTTAGTTCTGGGGGTAGAAGCTGTCTCTTGGTAAGGTGCACAGGGTGATTTGGCCATTTTTATTTTAATTGTGAATTCTAAAACCTGGGGCACACCAATATCAGAAATACCACACACAACAGGGAACCCTCCTACCCTGTTGGTGGGACTGTAGTTTGGTGCAGCCATTATTGGAAAACAGTATGGAGATTCCTTAAAAAATTAAAAACAGACTTACCATATGATCCAGCAATCCCACTCCTGGCCATGTATCTGGAGGAAACTCTGATTCAAAAAGACACATGCATCCCAATGTTCACAGCAGCACTATTTACAGTAGCCAAGACATGGAAGCAACCTAAATGTTCATCAACAGATGACTGGATAAAGAAGTTGTGGTATATTCATACAATGGGATACTACTCAGCCATAAGAAATAATAAAATAATGCCATTTGCAGCAACGTGGATGGACCTGGAGAATGTCATTCTGAATGAAGTAAGCCAGAAAGAGAAAGAGAAATACCATATGAGATCACTTACATGTGGATCTAAAAAAAAAAAAAAAAAACAACACAATGAACTCACTTACAAAACAGAAACAGACTCACAAACATAGAAAACAGTCTTATGGTTACCAGGGGGAAAGAGGATAGGAAGGGATAAATTGGGAGTTCGAGAATTGTAAATACTAAGTACTCTATATAAAATAAGTTTCTACTGTACAGCATAGGAAACTATATTCAATATCTTGTAATAACCTATAATGGAAAGGAATATGAAAAGGAATACATGTATTATACGTATGACTGAAACACGCTGTACACCACAAACTGGTGCAACATTGTAAATTAACTATACTTCAACTTGAAAAAAAAAAAAAAGAAAATTAAAATAAAATAAAAGAAATACCAGACACAATCTAGAAGCAAGCATAATTCAGTGCTGGAGTATCTGTATCTTGGTTCAACTTTCTTGGCAAAGATGATTCAAGACAATAATTCTGATCTTTTCCCAGGAAGGATTTTATCACTTCATCCTACAAGTGACTTATCTAAGATCACTGGGTAGGATTTCTACATAATTTGATAAGCATGCAGAAGTTTCCTGAAACCTGGTCCGAACTGAAAAAGGTTTTGGTTTTATGATAATTCTAACTTAGTGATACTCTAAAAAGCTGATTTACTCTGGTCCCTGAGGGTTTTTTTTTTTTTTTTGAATATATAAAAGAGTACAGGTGTTAAAAAAAAAAATATTAAGTGTCAGTCAAAAGTGTTGACCTAGTCTGAATAGTCAGATTTCTAGCAGAAGCAATGATTGATGCTATTAGTGTTTCCAAGGGAGACAATTCCGCTACAGTTTAATTGACTTTGGGGAATATACCCTGGTCTGGAAAGCTGAACAACTATTTTGTCTCTGAAGTGGAGAGCAAATTTGTGTGAGTTTGAAAACAGTATGCCCGTTTTATTGGGTCATTCATGGTTCAATTTAAAACATAGAAAAAACTAGCAAAACCACCTCTACAACTGCCATTTCCTGTCCAAGCTCTCCCTGCTCTTGGAATGCTGACCCCACTTAGGACTGTAGCTTTTAATTTCTTCCCTAGACTTTTGTCTTCTAGATAGCTCTTCATCTGGATTACTTAGGGGTGAAGCAGTTTGTGTTGGGGAACTTAGCACTTGCGTGAGTTAATGATTTCCATGCACATTTTGGGGCACAAGTGAATTTGCTTTTTCTGCAGGAGCTCAGATGTGTGTTGGGGAGAACCCATCCCACTGTTTGAGACTCAGTCAACAGAGCTAATAAGTATTCATGGAGTTTTAAACCCATGTGGATTATGAACATAGTATAAAACATAGCTCAATACTTACAATCAAGCCGCGAGATTTGTTAAACAGAGGGAGCAATTTCAGAGTAATGAAGGAGCATGAATAATTCAGGTAAGTTGCTCGGGATAGTTACTGAGTGATAATCAGTTTTAGCCAGTGGAGCGCTCAGCTTGGTCTGGAAGTCTCGAAGGCTTCCTGGGAGAGATGGGAAAGGCTATAAAGCAAGGGGGAAACATTTTGTTTTTTAACTCTTCCCAAGATGGTGGTAATTTGGATTATCAGCTCAAGGGAGGAGCTGAGAGACTGGATACCTTGCTCTGGATTCCTGTTAGAAATAACAACCTTGGGGTGGGGTATATAGCTAAGTGGTAGAGTGTGCGCTTAGCATGCACAAGGTCCTGGGTTCAATCCCCAGTACTTCTGTTAAAATAAATGAATAAATAAACAAACCTAATTACCTCCCCTCCCCAAAACAAGACAAACAAAACAAAACAAAAAAATAAAAATAAAAAAGAATGACTTAGAGATGCCTGCTGTGCCCCAGGCTCTCAAAGTGATGTGTGAGGGGAAGCCACTCCTTCACCAGGTCGGCATCTCTCTGCGGGGCTCCCTGGGTTTAAGCAGAAGACTGTGCCTACTCGGTCTCCCTGAGTGTTCTGGTCACAGCCTGAGGAGACATGTGACAGTGTACATGCAGCTCTCTCCCTTCGACAAGGGAAGTATGTTTATTTATATATATGTGTATATATATTAAATTGAGCATTAAAAGAAGACTTAGTTCACTAGCCTTCGATTTTTGAATGTGAGATCAGTGCAGCACAACCCTAGGGATAAACACCTAGTTAAGCCCCCAAACTCTCCCCTACATATTTGCGGATATAGTTGGACCTCACACTGCCATATTAAACATGATATTAGGTAATTACACATGATTAGGCAATTGAAACATGTGCCCTATCCCCAGGACACCAGAACAACCCCCTCTGAGTTGAGTAACTACAAATGTGACTGGACTGTTTGTTTGGTTTCTCAGGGTTCGTGCCCAGAAGAACCACATGTCATCTCAGACTCTGGAATTTTGAAACCAAACATTCACCGGTGGCTTATTTGAGTTTGGTGGTTCAAGTCTGGATGCTGGAGGAATGTTAAGAACTCAGCAAATAGGAATTTGTGCAGCTTTCTTTAGCTCTCCCCATTCAGAAGAGTGTGTAAAAGAAAGGGAGCTTTGCTTCAGTTGATCCTGGTATACATAAATATAAAAAGTGAGAAACTCCTAGACTGGAAGACCCAAAACAGATGCATATCCAGTTCCACGCCCCTGGTTACCAGCTTTCATGTTTTCTGGATTTCATTTCTGCTGAACAAAATGCTCAAGTTAGGAATGCACGGGGGTAGACCTATCCAGGCCTCGGGCCCTGAGCGTGGCCTCCAGCACATCCCTTGTGGTGGGTCAGCAGGACACTGAGGGAGCATCTTCTGGAAGGATGTTCTTCCAGCTCCAGATGCACAGATACCCAGTTCACCTGCGATTCACCATCATAGCAGGCCTCATCCTGGTGTAATAGTGGCTGGGCTGGGCTCGTTCAGTGTCCATCTGAATGTGTGGTTAATTGAAAACCATTTTAAATATTGTACCTTTATTAGATTTTTCATAACAGACGATGTCTGGAAAAGAAGTACAGTCAACATGATGGGAACATAATCCTCCACTTGAACAGAAGATGACTTGGTGTGATGGGGTTAAACAAGTAACAGAAGTTTCTATGAGTCTCTAAAGTAATGTTTCTGAGCTGTGGAGGGCTAGGATCCACTCAGGGAACCCGTGAGTCAATTTTGTGGTCTAAGTATCTATATGAAAATGGGTATGAGATGTTTTTTACTTTTTTGTTTCACATTCCTGGGAAGTTTGTATTTTTTGAAGATAGATTTTACTCATTGATCCACTATTTATTGAGCAACTACTAGGTACCATGCATCATGCTTCAGCCACACTTGCACTGGGCTGGAAGTATACAGGGTACTGTATCCATGTATCCATGTATCCATGTATCCATGTATCCATGTACACAAGAGAACATGGGTTAGAGAACTTTGAATGACACGCAGAGGCATGCTAATGTATCTTAGGTGTTTTTATTTTATTTTACTGTTAAATATTGTAAAGTTTAAGTTCTTAGAGGCCAAGAAACTGCAGAAGGTGTTTTACTGAGCTCTGGCTAGGTTGCTGGCAACTTGCTGGAAGTTGTTTAGCTAATTTAAATACTTGTATTTAACACTACTACTTGGCCATGACTAATTTAAGTTCCTTTGGTTTATTCACTGAAATGTGTATTTACAAAATTCTCAAGCTTCTTGTGAAACTCGCTGACTCCAGAAATCCCTCACAATTGGCAGGGGACAGAAGTGTCTGTGTTCTAGCTTAGTAAGCGCCCAGGAGAAGCCCTTGCCAGGCAGGCTTTTTTCTGGTCCAGATGTATTTGACATAATTTCTGAAATAGACCGTGGCTTATGTCACTTGGTTTCTATTTTAGAGAGATGTGTTGAAAGAGGCGTTGGGAAACAGGCCCCAAATAGAGGGGCAGAAGCGGTGAGATGTGTCCTCCTAGGGTGAGGAACTCAGTGTCTCCACCCAAACACCCAGGGAGTTTAAACTTCAAGGATGCATAGTGCTGGTCTAAGCGTCTTAGAGGGGGCTTGAGGGGGCTGGAGGAGCCTGGTTGTTTGCAGGTGGGTAGGAGGTCTCCTGGGCTGTGTTACAAATTGGTCTATTGGGTCGTTGGCTCCACCGTTCTTTAATTCTGTGATTTTTCTTTCATGTGCAACCTCTAACATTTCAATAAACTTCCTAACATGTTTGTTCAACAGAATTAACAGACTTGTATCAGGTTGACTTCTTGTTATATGCATGGTTCTGTTTTATCTCTTATTGATTCAAAGCTGCTTTAGAAGAAATACCATCCAGACCTTTTAAAAGAGCAGCTGCCGGTGTGCAGCCTGTCAGGGACACAGGAGCACTACCTGGCCAGAACGTGCTTCAACAGCGGCATTAGGAGTTAAGCAGGTACACAAATGGGTTTCATCTTCAGTTTCACATCCTGGTGATTAGAGTGGCTGCTGAGAGGCTTTGGGTGAGACAGATCATGAAGCCAAATCAACTTCTGTGGCCAAGAGTGTGGTGATAGATTAGTAATGTCTGCTGTGGCATCAGCAATGAAAGTTACTGCCATGCTGCTGGGTTTTGGACCACATGTGACCTAGAACATTAATTATAAAGACAGGTGCTCTTTTGCTCTGCCTCTAGGTGTCTGTTGGATTTGGGCAAGGGTCATGGTCATAGCTCTGTTGCTCTGGGGGCAGGTGGAGCCATCCCCTTACTGACATGAGCTTTTAATCCCAGCCTCTGGTTGAGGGTACTAATGCCTCTGTTTTAGGTCAGGTTCACTTTTTTCCTCTCTACGTGACTAGGTATCTTCAAAAAGCTCCAGGATTTATGTGTGTTTAGGTGTCCACCAAATTGGCACGATGGCTTCTGCATCCTGAACTATATTTTCTCCTTGAAATGACCAGAGTTAATAGCACTGTCTGCAAAAATGTATTGATTAACACAGCTATGAATCATTTATGCTACAACTGTCAGTGCAACAAATTGATATACAGGCTTGAGGGTGTAGGAGGAGCACCAGACATCTGTGGTCCATCCCCTTCCCCACCCCCCGCCTCTGGTGGGAGCTGCCCCGGTCCTGACAGCTCATGGGGAAAGCATTAGAGAGGATGTAGTGGGATGAGCTCAGGGCCAAGAAGCATTCAGAGAACCATTGCAAGCCAGCCTTGGTCAGAAAGTCCAGCTTACTTCCAGGATGTCTGGCGGTGCACCATTTGTTTGCTGCTCTTGAAATAGTCAACATGACCTAATCCGGTAGTGGTGATTTCATGGAAAACAGACGGGACACTGGGGAGCAAGCAGACTACCTCCTTGGTTTTTTGTTCGTTATTTTTTTAAATTTTTGCATTTGGCAAAATATTTAAACAGACTGTTCTGCTTTACCCTGTGGAAATACGTGTATCCTTGCAAGTGAAAGACAGATTTGCCTGTAAAGGAAGGTCTCTCTGGAAGGTCCTTTCCTATACAAGTTCCATTTGGCTTTATTCCCCTCTTTGAGGTGGGAGCACAGCTTCGCGTGCAAAAGTTTTGCTCTAAACATGTGCTGTCCCTTTAAACGTTAAGGAGTTGGTGACCTCCTCTCCCCTGGGCTCTTGCAGCTTTATCATTCAGCTCATATAGTCGGGCACACAACTGATCCCAGCTGAGCTCCGTGGTGTTCACAGTGTAGCTGTAGCAAGAGGAAAGTTGGGAGTGAGGTGGAGCCAGCATTCACCATATTTAGGTCGAAACTTGGAAAGAAGGGTGATTACAAGGCTATTGAGACCAAGAAAAGCCCCCTGCAACAGTGCCTTGAGCAGTAAATGGCGGCTCTGCAAGGGTCAGTCCCCCTCATCCTGCTAAGTTCTCCAGGAAGCACCGGAGCCAGGGCAGCTGGGTGATGCTGAGGGCAGGTGGAAGTGCCTCCCTGGAGACTCCTCTCTTCCTTGGGGGGCTTCCTGCTCTGGGGAGGGAAGGGTGCCCTGGCTGGCCAGGCCTGCACATTTGGGTCCTCCCAGCAAGGGCTGTGTTAGCACTGTTGGGCTCAGATTTTAAGTCCGGCTTCTTACTCTTCTGTTTTTCTTTTATGCTTAGGGGAATTGAACAATATGTTTGCAATATAGATGTTGTCGTTTGCAGTATGGCTTTTCTTATTTTTTAAAGCTAATCGGGGAAACTTATAAATGTGGTACGCATTGTTATATGTGTATATATATGTATTGCATACACATGTGTATATGTATATATATTGCATATACATGTATAAAATTAGACAACATAGGTGAATTAGGATCGGGTACAGTAAATGTACAGCCCATGGGCTGTCTATCTCTGTGTGTTGTGCCCATAACAGATACTGTAAGATCCTGGGAGAGGCGGCCACTGCCATTCAATGGGCGTTGTCATGTGTGAGGAAACCTGGTTTTCATTCTGGACACAGATTGGTCCTGAGACACGGGGCATTTGACGTATCTTACTCACTTTTCACAGGATGGGTCAACATGCCATCAGCCTCTGGAAGCGCTTCAGTGGGAATGCGTGTTTATTTCTGGTGAATGGCCAGAGTCAGTGGCTCTGTGATGGTAAAAGCCTCCGGCCGGGGTTGCTCTGTTTCTTTTTGGGAGTGAGTTGTCAGGTGGGAACATGGAGATTTTAGCCTTGATTCCAGTGAACTTGGCGTTTCAAAAGTTGCTTTGGGATGAAGTCAGGAGCCATTAGTGAGGGGGCAAGAAGGTATTTGGTGTCTGTGTCTTCCAGCTGTCTCCGGGTTAACCAGGGTCAGGGGTATTTCAGGGGCAGAAACTCCTTGTGCTGGGATGGGAGCTCGGATACCATGCGAGGCAGGACTCCGGGTGCAGGGACTGGATTTGAGACGTGGGCGGGATAACTGGTCTCTTCATGCACTTGGCTCAGGTGCGCTCATGTTTAATCAAACACGTTAGTAAGGAACCCACCGAGTGCCCGACACTGTGCTCTCTGTCCTGGGTTCCTCCTCGACTGTGCCTTTGCTCACCCTTCTCAGCCTCGTGTGCCTTCCGTCCTTCAGGTCTCACTTTGGGCCTCTCATGAGTTGGATTCTTTCTACCTCTCCAAGGTCATATGTAACTTAGACTTTAGCATCTAATTACTGCCAAATTAAAATGTTAGATTTACGGTATTCCTTTGCCTGTTTAAACGTCTTACATTAACCTTGAGATAGAGACCAAATCATTCCTGATTCTTGCATATCTTCTCCTCTCCTTGCTTATAGGTAGGTTAAGTCTAAAGGTAGAGGGTAAGGTGCATGTTGAACTTGGCAAGAGCGTGGTTCTCTGTGTGAATCCATAAAAACAGCTGAATGGCTGAGCATTGTTTTTTTTTTTTTTTTGGAAATAGATCCGTAGCCTGAAAAGAGGTAGAGTGGTGCTTGTGCCCAAGGATGGGGCGGGGTAGGGGGACAGTGCTGGCTGTCCTTCTCTGCTCTGGGGAGTGTTCCCAGAGCAACTCTTTGCTCTGCCCTCCCCTCCCCATCCTGTCCCTATCTTGCCCTTGGCTGTGGACTTCTAGATCACCAGAGCGGGAATCACTGACCACTCTGCTTCTCCTTAATGAGTGATACCTCTCTTCTAGAATGGAGCTGTCATGCCAGGCAGCTTGTGATAGGGGTGCACGACTGCTCTTGTTTCATTCATTGAGCTCCTTGAGGCTGTTTCAGCCATTTTTGTATCCTCCCATGTGGGGCCGAGCAAACACTGAGAGCATGAATCAGTGACTGTTAGAGGGACTACTTCCCTGAAGGTAGCAGCCTGTTTCTATCTTTTTGGAAAATGGCCCATGGAAACAAAGGTAGGTTCTGGATATAGTCACATGGGTGTGGACTAGACAGCTTGTCCAGCAAGTACTTTCTCATTTTGCCGCCCCTTTCGTGTTCAGGTTTTAAGACAGCATTTTCCAAAGCGTGTGCTCTGTTGAACCAGTGCTGTCTCAGGTGCTGGGACGTGCAGGAAGGCTCCAACACAGGCAGAGATGGATTTGCTATGCACATGAAGCTTCAGGACCACTCATCTAGGGGACCCTCCCAAGGCCCTGCACCTAATTTTGTGTTCTTTCTCCTAAGGAGGGCTTTCTAACTTGGGTGAGCTTCAGGTGGCCTCAGCCCTGAATACAAGACACTGAGCTGAACTATGATAAATGTTCTTTAAAAAGAAAACCCACAACTGCAGAACTCGTCAGAGCCTTTAATGTATGACTGTCTGAAAAGAGGAATATAATATTGTTTGCCAAACTTTTATTTATAGAGTACTTTCTTTGCAAAAGAATCTCATAGTACCCCTTCATTTCTCATAATGAAGCACATACTAAGTGCTCTGAGTCAGCAAGTTAGGGAGTTAGGTGCCCAGCTGGTTCGTAACTGCTCATGTGAGCTGACTGCGAGGGTTGTCACTTTGGGACTCAGTGACATTATGTTGGTAGCTTGAATTGGCTATGGTGAGAGTATTTACACTATAGAAATCTGCAAACCTGACCGCAGGCAAGACCTGACTGATAGCTCAGTTTTATCTGCTCCTTGAGCCCCAGTTATCAGGAGGTGACGTGTGTTCACACTAAGGGCGTAAATGACTTGACGTGTTTGAAGAACATTCACATGAAAGGCTGACAAGGTGGAATCATTATTTGATCAAAGTACTCATGTTCTTCTGAAAAACGGGTATTAATTCTTCCTTCTTCCCAGAAGAGAGTTACAGTTTTCTCAATGAAAATGAGCTTAAATAGTTCAAATATGTACTCAACCTTGGAAATCAAAACATTTTGATACTGTAACACATTACCGCAACCTTAGTAGTTTAAAGCAGCACAAACTTGTCCTCTTACAGTTCTGGAGGTTACAAGTCACAAAAACAAGGTGTCAACAGGGCTGTCCATCTGGAGGCTTAAGGGGAGATTCTGTTTCTTTGGTTTTTCTAGCTACTAAAGGCCGCTGGCTCTCCTTGGCTTGTGGCCCCATCTTCAGAGCCAGCAACATAGCATCTTCCAAGCTTGCTCTCTGACCTCCGCTTCCAGTGTCACTTCTTCCTTCTAACTGTGACCTTTCTTTAAAGGATCTTGTAAATACATTGGGCCCAACTGGATAATCTAGAATAATCTCCTCATCCCAAGGTTTTTTTTTTTTTTTTTTTTTTCTTTTTAAAATCAAAATATAGTCAATTTGCAATGTTGTGTTAGTCCCTGGTGTACGGCATGGCTTTCGGCATGGTTATCTCAAGGCTCTTAATCACATCTGCACATGTCATTCTGCTACGCAAAGTAATATATTCACAGGTTCTGGGGATTAGGGGGTGACTGTCTTTGAAGGAGGGGCAATATTCAGCCTATCACAGTTAATTATTTGTTACATTTATTCTTTAAAAGACCAGTTTCATAAATACCTTCTAGTATTTCTTCTGATCACTGTGTTTGGTTTTGTCCACACCCTTTCTGCTTCCTTAACTGTTTCTAATATAAAACCACAGTTTATTTCATCATCGTTAACAATTTCTGTTGGGTAGTGACTTTCACTGGTAAAAGTCCAGCATTCTTTGTTAAAATGTTAAAACTTGGGCAAAAGGAAAAATTTTGGCTTATGAACGAGCTCTTTATTAAACCTGTAAAGGAGAATTTATTTTCTTCTTCAGCAGTTTCTATTTCCAGCTACCTAAAAGGAGACCTAATCAAAATCCTCTCAAGTTCCTAAACTGGAAACAAAAAAAAAATTGAGGCGCATCCATCAGGAAGAGAAAAGACTAAGGTATGATGGCACAGCCCTTATTTCCCTAGTACCCTTGCAGGATGGAGAGTCTGGGGATCATTCGACAGGGGGCCTGTAAAATGGGAATCTGGCTCCTAGCAGTTCATCCTTTGGTATGAACAGAATTCACCACCCCGTCAAGAAACGTTTGAGTGCCTACTGATGGAGCCTGGGAGGGACCTTCACACTGAATGGTGTGGTGAAGCAGGGTGAACCTTCCAGGAAGACTAAGCAGGTGTGGCCAGAGAGAGAGGAGGAAGGCTTGGGCGAAGGATGGAGTGTGTTAAGGAGGTGAGCGAGGTTATGAATTCTAGGTGCTGCTGAGAGGATGGGATGAGTGGCTCTAAGAAATGGCCTTTGTCTTTAATGACACGAGCCCATTAGTTATTTAGCTGTGTCGATGGAGGTGACAAGTCCCATGTGGACCCAGTCTTCAGATGGCCCTGGCCCTGTGGGTGGTGTAGTTTTTGACTGTAGTGGACAAAGGAAGCATAATAATAGGAGTCTTTTGGTTTTTATAAGGCCAGTGTCTTGGAGATTTTGTGAATTACCAAATTTGTGAATATCACTCTGATGGTATGTAATTTACCCCATTAAATGTAATAATGTAGACTTTAAAGATTTTGGATCAATTGATATTTCTGCTTTGTAAAGAACCATCATTTCTTAGTCCTCTTGACTTTGTTTCCAGCGTCAGCATAAGGCTAATAGTGACTAATTAAGTCAACAGTCCTTAACCACAGTGTCCCTACTCACTACTGTGTCACAATCAATTGTGAGCCATGTTAAAGTGATTGGTTGCTAATTATTGGTTAAGACGTTCCACTTTTGGATGACCTACTGGAAAGTAGGAAGCAGAGTGATCCTTGTAATGAGATTGTTTTCCCTTGTATGGTTTCCAATATGCTTTATTGAGTGGGGCAGAAAGCCAGCTGTTTCTAGGGATGCACTTGGTTCTGGCTGCTGGCATAGGGACATGGGGTTGAGAGGCACTGCCTGTCATCTGCAGTGTTTGCATGGGCTGAGCACTGCTGGGCCTCAGGGAGGAACTAAAAAGTACAAAGAACCGCAATTTATGCTTTAACAAAATTATAGTTGCCATGTACCACGGCTGTGGAGTTACCAGGAGAATGCTCATGTCTGCTGCACAGATCAAGCACTGAGGGAGAGAGAATGGCAGGCTTGGGGAGGTCAGGGGTTTGAGAGACTTTTCTGTAGGAATTTACCTTTTGGAGTAGAACTGAATCTGTTGAAATGTCCATGGAGGGGCACCTGCAGATCAGAGGGCTGACCCCAGGCCTCCAGAGCTGTCGTCCTCATCCCTACCTGTGGGTCGGCATCACCTGTGGACTTTGTGAAGGTGCAGAGGCTTCCACCTTTGGAGGTCTTGACGCTGCTTTCGCAGACAACACCCACCCCTGTCCCCTCAAGTGGTTCTGATATATATGCCATGTTACTTTAAGGCTACTGGAGAAGTAAACAGTATCACGATTTCGTCCCTGGACATCTTTAGGAACAAGTGGAGATGCGCACGTGCATCTGTACATCCTTGCACACAGACACAGGCACACATTCTTATACCCTTAAGTAGCCTTAGTTTGAATATAATGAGGCTTTACATTATATATGTAGCTCTGGAAGTAAATGTTGAAATGTTTAGTATGATATTCCAGTAGACCACAGTCAGTTGTCTTATTTAGCTCTACAAATTGCACATGTGTTAGTCTTGTTCTTAATATTCTTGATACTGAGCCCTGAAGCCTTAAACTGCCAATAAGCATTGTGGAATCTTCAAAGAGTACTTAACTTCTGTTTAGCAAACTCTGGTATTTCTTGGATCTTCTTTTTGTGTTTCAGTTCTTTTATACTTGGTGTGGTTGTGTCATGCTCCCCGGGGTATTCAGATCACTCAGATACCCTTTCTTCCTTTACCTGCTGCTGGAAAACCAGCTGGAGCCTGGAAGGATAAGGCTTATTTAAATTACAGAAGGAATACTAGCTAAGGAGTTGGGAGACCTGTGTTCTAGTCATGGTTCTTCGATTAACTTTTTATGCCTTTGGAAAATCCATTTTACATCTCTAGTCTCCAGTTTCCATGTATATATAAACCTTACTTGATGATCTGAGGTTTTAAAAATTGTCTATTTTAAGATGCATGTGGTTTATAACATCAGATCTAACACTTTCAAATTAAAAATTTCTTGAGTGTATCTCTACTATACAGGAGGTAGACTGGGGTTTGCTGGAAATTCAGACACAAGAGACATGCTTCTAGCTCAAATGGATATTCTACTTAAGATAATACCCAAATACATACAGAGCTAAATAACAAACGATAAAATAACCATTCAAGTCAGTTAAATAGCAAACTATAAGATGTGGCATAATAAGCTGTTGGATGAATGGGATAACTTAGCATTTCCTCACATCTTCTGTGGGTCTTCAGTTCTGCAGGATAGTAATAGTTTTTCCTTGACGGATAGGTTCCTAAATGAGTCAGCATTTGGAAAATTCTAGGTCAAATAAAATTAAACAGTTTATTAAAGACCTTCTCTGAGTCATGATCTCCATAATGAATGCATATCTGCATAATCTTCGGTCTCCCAGACTATATTGTCCAAGAAGCCCTTTCTGTTTTTCTTTTTTAATATTATGGACTATTCACTAATGGAATGGAATGCAATTTGGGAAGTTGGTATTCATGATGTGCGTTGGGACTTTAAATTGGTGAGAGGTGGCTTGAAGCTGGATGGCCAGGGAAGTAAGTGGGAATAGCCGGTGGCTGAATTGTCAAGACAAGTGAATGGAAGTGGCAGTACAAAGGACCCCTATCACTTTTTTCAAAGCCTCTCAGGCTCAGTCTTCCTTCTTGGAAGGCCTCCTTTGAATTAACCCCTCTCAAGCTCCAAATCCCCTGAGGGTGTTAGGGGAACTCACTTCCTACCACCCCTCACTCCAGTGCCTTTCTATTTTTGTGCCCGCTGTTTCCAATAGCAACAAGCTGCTTTCTAGCCTCACACTGCCCTCATGTGCTATTGTAAGGGGTTCCTGGCACCGAAATAGAACCTGGCTACTCCTTATCCACAGGGGGCCAGGACTGAACAGCTAAGGCTGGCCCAAGGACTGGCTGCACTGAGTCACCTGGGGCTCCCCCTCCCCTGGGCTACTGATGGAGACTCTTCCAGAGAGGAGCCCAGGAATCTGCACTTTCAGCACACCCCAGGTCCGTGGATTTAGGAGATGAACTTGGAAGCCTGGCCCTGGTGGGGGCCCAGTGATCCTGTAACCCTGTGGGGCCTTCCAGGGTCAGACCTCCTTCTCCAAATCCTCTGCTGTAGCTCCTCCCTGAAGTGCCCAAATTATAGTATCTCATGTATATTTCCTGAGTTTTTTTTTTTTTTTTTTTTGATGCTTAAAACCACCACCATAGGGAAGAAATGAACTACCTAATGATTGAGAGCTCATAGCCCTAGACCTTCTGGCACCTAGGAGTTGATAGTGTTGACCACCCTGTTACCTCAACATCAAGAGAATTGTGCACAAGCTGATCACGTACCCTGCACCCCCCCCCCTTACCTGTCCTTCAAATATGCTTTGCTGAAACCCTTTGGGGAGTTTGGGGTTTTCTTGAGCATAAGCCACCCGTCCTTCTTTCTCGGCCCTGCAGTACACCTTCCTCTGCTCCAAGCTCTGACGTTTCAATTTGTTTGGCCTCATGGTACAGTGAGCATGTGAACTTGCCTTCGGTAACAAGCCTACATTTACTCCACTTACATTAGATTCCATTGGACCCCTTGGGTCCTGACTTGCTCGGGGGAGGGCTTGGGAAATCCCACTGCTGTAGATACAGTCTCACAGCCATGAAGAATAACAAGAGTACCTGGTTGTTAAGGCCCTAATTCCATATAGCTTCCCTCAAACAAGTACATCCCCAGTCTTCATAGAATTAGGTAGCAGTATTGAATTGAGCCACTCATTTGCAAATGTAGTTATAGGAATGCATGATCCTGTTAGCACCATCCAGGGAGGGGAGAATCAGGCTTGCCCTGGACAGGCTGGCGGGGGTTTATTCCGTTCTGTGTTTGCTCTTCCCTCTGGTGCCCTCCCTGTCATGTGTTTCTTCTCGAAAACCCATGAGGAATTACTCATTACAAAGAGATGACAGGTTGATCACTTCTGATTAAGGGCTAAATGCTTGAAACCCGTTGGAGGAAAAGACATTTATGTTTCAATCATACGGTGCAACTTATTTTCAATCCCAGATTTTGTTTGTTTTAAGGGCAGCAAGCTCTTAAACTGAGAAAGAAATAAGCTTTGGTTGTTAGGAGGAATAATTCAGGGAGGAGCCTCTAGACTGACCAATCTGTTAAATATAAAGCAAGGAAGTCCTCTAAAAGCCCGATATCAGAGCCCCAGTACTGACCTAGTTTAAAGTGTTAAAATGCAAGTTATCCTATTAGCAGACGACTTAGATGGAGCATTCTCTTCCAATTTCTCCTACTTCCTTTTTTCTAGAGGACTCCTTTTTTTCTTCAGGGAGAGAGAGGGTAGCATTTGCATAATTTTGCAGGGCAACTAGCTGCTGCTTTTTGCATCCCTTGGTGTGGTGTCTCAGCTTTGCAGTTTGAGGGGGAAATTGGCTTTTGATGTATAGCAAAAAGAACCGATTTTAATACAGAACACGGAATGCTGCGTGTTAAATTCTTTGGCAGTAGGAAAAATAGTGTCACAGAGCATTAGTTTTCAAGGCCTGAAATGAAGTGTCTTACCTCAGCAAGAGAAGCTTTAGAGATATACCACCTTTCAAAGGAGGGGGCCCAAATGGATGGTGACGAGTCGGGGTGCCTGGTGCTGCAGTTTCTCATGGAGAGGTCTGTGGAAGTCCTACGCATCACTGGAATCCTTTGCTTCTGAAGGATGGCCTGTGTCAGAGTTTGGTCCTGACGCTGGCATCTTTCTTCTCACCCCTCCCTCCCCTTCCAGGAGCCCTGGGGCTGAAGTAGATGCTTGAAAAGCGAAAAGAAGGTGAGCTGGCAGAAGGCAGGGGAGTTGAGAAATCCCAGTTCCTGCTGTATCAGGACTAGTCCGGTGTTGAGAGCCACTGGCCCTGGAGTGCCGAGTTCCCTTCCAAAACTAAGAGGACAAGGACCTTTGCCACAGCTAGTAAGTGCATAGTAAGGACAGGAGAAAGTAGGGGAGTGGCTGGGTTTCCAGGCTTAGTATTCAGAGTTGAAGGTGTGTAGTTGGATGAGTGTATTTTCTGATTTAATCACCATTTGCCCCCTCACTTCATTCTTGCTGTTTCTTCCCTGTCTTGGTTGTAAAAGGATTTGGGTTCCCCGTCAAGTTCTGCCACACAGCTGATTATGTGCTGCTGCTCACAGACCTTCAGTGGCCCCAGTTGTATCTGTAGCTGGACCCCAACCCACCTTTCTAATGTTTTTTTCCCTACTGTCTCCTGCAGAATCTCTGTTCTGGCCGGCCAGCTTCCCAGCGGACCTCTCAGTGTGTCTTTGGAGTCCTCACCCCTCAGCTCTTGATCAGAAAATACCCTCAGCCAGTACCCCTCTTCTCCCCACTAACCACTCTCTTCCCTTCCATAGCAGATCCTACTCTCAGACGGCCAGGAGGCAGGAAGCTGGACAGTCAGGTGCCCTGTTATGAGCACAGCTGAGTTAGCAGGCAGCTTTGCAAGATGATGGTATATCAAAATCACCATCTTTATAGAAGAAAGACTTATTGCTTAGTTAACCTGGGGACAAGTTCAATATGTATATAAATTTTCAGCTTAGGGAGGACCCCTCCCAGAATACAAAGTTGGGTGTTAGCTTTTTCCCACCTGACATGATATTGTGAGCATTCTTGTATACACTAAATAGTCCTCCTAGCATTTTTTTAAAGCTCAGATCTTGGCTCTCTGTGTTTCATGTGTGGTCTGGGGATTCCCTTCCTTTAGAATTGCCTGGGGTACCTGCCAAACTGATGATCCCTGAGCCCCGCTGCAGGCGGAGAGCAGGATGGGGTTGGGTAGGGGTGGCATGGGACTCCCTGGTGGGATTCTGAGGCTCAGGGAGGTAAGAGGACCTCTGCTTCAGACCCATCCATGTGTGTGCTTCCATCTGCCCCGGGATGCTGGTGTGGCGTGTGATGGGTAATAGTGGTCCCTTAGCCCTCCGGCCAGATCAGAGTCAGGCTGGGCCAGTAAGAGCTGAAGAAAATCTGGGTTCCTGAGAGGAGGAGTCTACACAGCCCTGATGACTGGGCCAGGGACTGACTGGTCCTGAGCAAGGGGGTGTCCCTGCTGGCTCCAGCCAACCTTGGGTCCCTTTCACAGGTCCGTGGGCTTTGAGAATACTTTCTAGCCCTTGACTCTGTCTGGGTCATTACTTTTTGACTGTACGTGTCAGAGCCATTTCTGAAGTCCCCAAATCTCGTTCTGTCGAACTCCTCCAAGGTGAGTAACCTGCAGCTTTACACCAGATGTTTACCTGAAGTGAGTCCTGGTCTGGGGCTTCCTGAGTTAGGGCGCATGCGTGTGTGACATCACGGTGTGAGCTGCCGGGGAAGAACCCTTTATCCGTCCCAAAGGAGTCAAGCTGGGTTTTTCTTCCTTCATTGGCTTTCACTGGTTGTTGGGCTTTTTCATTTGCCTGAAGGCAAGTTCACAGCCCCGGGTCCTGGTTGCTCTTTCAGAAAAAAAGAGAGTTGTTCCAGCTGCAGGGACGGTGTAGAGCCAGTTGAGCCTCCACTTCTAGCCAGCCCGGAGGCCTCCCTGATGCCTGTGGAGATGGGCTCTCTTGACTCTTGTGAGTTCTGTTCCTGGAAGGTTTCTAGAGCCTGTCGAAGGCTGAGCACAGCATGATGATGGGACCCTTAGAAAGAGGGAGAAGGGAAAGTACGGTGGGGAGGGTGCTTCTGCAGGAAGTTGTGAGGCCTGGGATGGATGGGACCAGGTGAGTGTAAGTCCCGCCTGTTGAGCGGCAAGTCTCCCCTGACCTCATTTTGATTGTCACCTGTGTCTTACTGATAAGAGTTCCTCCTAAATTGCGTGATTCTTAGCAGCGAATACCTATTCCATGAAGAATTAGACACAAGGGAGGGAAACACCTAGCTAATTGGAAATGAGAAGAAAACTGGCTAGTTTAAAAACAAGTTGTCAAATAGACATAACAAACTTGAGCACTGTAGCCATGTAGGTGCACAGTTCAGGGACAGCAAGTCCATTCACGTGGTTGTGCAGCCATCACCACCATCCATCTCAGACTGGAACTCGGTACTCCTCCTCCCCGCTCCGCTGAGCCCCTGGCAACCACCATACTTCCTGTCTCTACGTATCCATGCACCTCCTATAAGTAGAATTAGAAAAATATTTGTCCTTTTGTCTCTAGCTTGTGTGTTTGGGTTCACATTTTTCTGTGTTGATATTTTAAGCCCTCTAAGTAGTGGAGAATGAACTCGACTTTTCTCTCCAGTGGAGACTGCCCCTCCCCCCTCTGCCCGTCCTTGTTGTCCGGAGTTTCAAGGCCAGTGTACTGCTTTAGCTAATCCTCTGTGTGGAATGAGCCGACAGCTGGGGGCTCCCAAAGTTTGCTTCCAGCTGTTCTCAGGCTTCAGTATTTTCTCTAGAATGTCGAACCAGGGTTACCAGATACAGTACATGCTGCCCAGTTGAATTTAAGTCTCAGATGAGTAGGAAGTGATTTTATTATACGTTTGTCCCCAGTACTGCGTGGGACACACTTATATTAAGGAATTATTTGTGGTTCCTCTGAAATTCACATTGAGCCATGTATCCTGTATTTTTGTTTGCCAAATCTGGGCAACCCAATGGTGGACACAGGATCGAGTGGTTAATGGGTAAAAGGCCCTATTGTGGGCTAGAAAGATCTCAGGAGATGGGTGGATTTGAGGGTAGGGAGAGGTGATTTAGCATTCTGAATGTACTTTTTTTTTTTAATGACGGTGCTAGGGACTGAACCCAGGACCTCATGCATGCTAGGCACACACTCTACCACTTAGCTCGAACCTCCCCTGAACTTACTTTTGATGGGATGTTAAAAGCTTGGATCCTAAAAGTAGGATTTTTATGGTAGTAGCATAAACTTCTGTCTAGTGTGTCTGCAGATAAAGAGGCAGAAAGTACCTACTAATCAAAATGGCACCATGGCGGGTACCAAAAGTAGGAGCCCGAACCCAAGGTTGTTTGTTATCCCTGTGCAGGTGCTAGGACACCTGACTGTTGGCAGGGATCTAGGGCGAGTGTGTTTGAGAGATTCCGCAGAGCCAGCTGCCTGCCTGCCTGCCTGCCCTGCTCGTGGTTCTCTTGCTGACTGACGGAGCCAGCTGCGGAGAGGTGGTTTTATGTAGTGTGAAAAGTTGAAACTCGACTCTAAGTTTCCCTCTTGTCCCTTCCGTTTTAACAGTCAACTGTCCTCGGGTTGATTCTTTCTGTTGGTACTTGGAGTCAGCCTTCTGTGTAAGAATTCAACAGAAATGCAACTGATGCTGAGTGTTAGCCCTGAGCAAGTCCGGCTGGCACTGCATCCTTCTTTCTCTGTGTTTTCTGTGTGGCTGTTTTCACTTATTCCCTCCCTCTCAGATTTAGATCCCTGGGGCTGCTTTGCTTCCTCTCCAGTGTTTTGGAGGACAGAAAATAAGTTTTCAGGGTTGACAAAGAGTGTGAGCCCTTCCTGAGCTGCTGGTGGGTGGGCAGAGAAAATCAGTGTTGGGAGCTCTTCTCCACAGGCCGGGCCCACCCACAAGTGTGATCACAGGCCCCCAGCTGCCCGTTGGAGAGCCAGGGGACTGCCTGTGGACGAGGCCTCCTGGGACTCGAGGACACGCGTGTGCACCATACTTAGTTCACAGCGAAGGCACACACACTTTATTTTGGGGTTTCGAAGCCCTAGCAATTTGTGGCTCATCTTGGCCTTTTTCTTCTCTGAGGCTGCACAGTTAATGACTCAGCTCTGATTATGGTCCAGTTGCTTTCTTTCCGTTAACACTAGTATAGTCCTCAAGCAAATGTGGGTGTGAGAAATGGAAGAAGGGCATGCTCCCAGACCCCAAAAGTGGGATTCAACTGCTGCCCCCAGGCATGGAGGAGGCCAGGCCTTGACCTTGTCGTGCACAATGCTTTGGGCTTCCTGGAGGCGTCTGATTGGCAGTGAAGACTGACACCTGGGGGCCCATCTCCTGCAGGGCTTCTGGTTCTCTTGCCAGGAGACTCATTGGGAACTTGGGGGCCCCAGCTGGTGGGGATACCTTCATTGAGCATGGGACCATTTTTAGGTCTGGTTATTAGGGTTGGGCCTCTGGCAGCCTCAGGGCAAGTGCTTCAAAAGTTGAGTGCTGCATCTGGCCTAACTCTTGGCCCACTACCTTCATCTTGACCTTGGTTGGACAGGGCTTTGGGCAGGAAGGAGTTTTGTTCTGAGCATCTAGGTCCAGGTCTTTAGTTTAGCTCAGACTCGGCTAGAAGGCTGGTTTCCTTGATTTCAGCCCTTCAGAGAAAGGATGACCCAGGGTAACCTAGTAAAGACTGAATGCCTTGGGATAAAGGTGTGTGAAGATGAAGATGCTTCCAGGGTATTCTTCCCAAGACCCTAGTTTCCTCTGACCATGTGGGGTCGGGGTGGGGACTAGGGGAAGAGAAGAAACTCTAGTAACTTGTCTTCTCCCCCAAACCCCCCGCCCCCATTCTGGTCCTTTAGATCCATTCCCCACTTCTGTCCTTCCTGAGGGGCTGACAGAATCAACCATGCTGGGGAAATAATTGACATAGGGACAGTGTGTGGGCAGTTACGTCTGTTACTAAGCACAAAGAATTTGAACAAAGGAGGGAGAAAAATAACTGTTATGAAAGAGAACAGTCTTATTTACTGCTTTTTTTTTTTTTTTTTGAGGGTCTGTCATGGGCAAAGGATTACTGCACCTGCTGGGAGAAATACAGAAGCAGCGAGACCTTGACTGTGCCTGCAGGAGTTTGTGATGAGAGGGGGGCACATAGTCGCTGCAATTGGCAGGTCAGGAGAGTGGTACCCAAGAGTGAAAGGAAGTGATGTGGGGACAGCGGAGGTTAGAAGGGTTCATGGAGGTGCAGCCTCAGCTGAGCCTTGAGAATTCTGCAAGACATTGGGAAGCAGCCGTGAGGGCGTTCTGGATGGGAGAGACGGAAGGAACAAAGACAAGAAGGCGGGGAGGCACACCAGGGAGAAAATCGGGTAGCACAAAGATTGTTACAAGGCTGGGGCTGTAAGCTGCTGGGCTGTGATCATTACTGTCTTTTTTGCCGCTAGCATAGTGTCGAGTTAGATGTCAGTTGACAAACTTTAAAAAAGAGTAACCTATACCTCTTGCCCCTGCTCCTCAACGTCCAGAGCCACCACTGAGCAGAACGCCATCCTGGAAGACCTCCAGCAGCCCGAGGGCCAACCCTCACAGCTCCATCCTGAACACCCCCTTCCCATTTTGCTGGTGGTTGTCCCCTCTCCCTTTGGTCTCTGGAGCACCCTATCGCCTTGACCCACCTTCTTCTCCACCATCACTCCTGTTTCCTGCGGGCGTGTGTTTCTGCATCCCCAGGCTTCTGTCCTCCAAGCCTGATCCCCACCCCCCACCTGCTCCCTGTGCCAAGGGCTTTCTCTCTCGCCCCATCCAGGGTGTCCTGACTGGCTTTCCGCTCTTCCGCAAGCTCCCTTATCCGTGCCAGTGCAGCCAGCCCAGCCCCTTGGGGTTAGGATTCTGCAGTTGTGAACCTCTGAAAGCCCCTGGACTAAACATCATTCTGCAGACATCTATTAAGCACTCTCTGGATGCAAGCTGCAGGGGAGACCGTAACCACAGGGGCTCATCCAGTCAATATCTGCTTCCCTTCCAGCCTCCTGTTTGCAAGGGCGTCATCCCTTCGAGGCTCTGAATGAGATCTAAATATCTACGAAGGCTAAAACCCTACCTGTCCTCTTCTATAACCTCAGACTACCTATGTCCCTGAGTCTCATACTTAGCATTTTGAGCATCTCATAGGATTTCTAGAGTGGTAGAGGCGGGCGGCAGCAGTTTCAGCCATGTGGGAGGCGGCTGTGCTTTACCGGAGTGGATCCTCCTCACGGTTCAGCAGGCGGGGTTGGACCCGAGGGCTTGTGTGTTCTCTGGGTCTGCGTCTTGCACAGGCGACTTTGAATTTGACACCCCTGTCACATAGCCAGTGCCTGGAAACCCTGAAACTATCCCTGGTATTCATAATTCACATCGGGTCAGCTTTGGTGGTATTTATAGCACTCCCCGAGACAAGCCATTGCCAGAGGAGGTAGTGACACTTACCAGGTGCGGTGTAGGAGACGCAGGGCTGAATGCATGCCTTTTCCGGCTAATTTTAGATTCCCAGTGGTTGGGGATGGGTACGAGGGCTTATCACATAGTCCGTACGTTTCGGAGGTTCTGATCTCCCTGGGAGACTGGAAGTACAGACATTTGTGGCCATTTGTGGCCCCAGGGTATTGTCTGGAACAGTGTCTCCCTGCCTAGGTTCTTCCAACTCTGTCCCCTCCTCCTGCCCTCTGTAGGAAGGAGGGCATACAGGGCTCCTTGACATCCTAGCGTGAGGCTGAGATATGGGGGTTCAGGCGGGAGGGGATTTGACAGCAGGGCATCACGCCTTACAAACTAGGTCTTAAAACCTATGAGTGCTGGACACGCTGTCGCTGTTTGGTTTGCCCACGCACCGTCTACCCTTAGTAGAGGAGTCTCTTCTTGGGGTTCCCTGGGGATTTTTGAGCTGCAGATTCTTTAAGGCAGAGGCAGATGACTATGCAGGGGAGCTGGGTCCTGTCTTCCTTGGGGGTCCAGCTTTACCAGCAGAAGAGTCTTTCCAAATGACCCGCCTCCCTGGGAGAGAGGCTGTGCCCAGGGCGGGACCTTGCTGGGACTGAGCGGTGTGGGATCTGGAGGGCTGGTGTGTGCTGGCACTTTGACCATCTCTAGATGATACGCTGAGGGACTGGATAAGGGGAAGGTGTGTGGGGGAGCGTGGAGGCTAACGCTTGCCTGCAGCTTTGTGGGGCCCAGTTGGCAGGTGGAAGAGCCCTAGGGGGGTGACGGGCAGGTGGCCAAGTCACATTTTGCCCCCTTCTCTGCTTGGCTTTACTAGTGTCTTGACCTCGCCACCTCCTGCTCTGCACACCAGGGACAGAGCCCCTTCAGTTCGGTTCGTCCATGTGGCCTGTGATGACCTGAGCTACCTGTCCTGCTGTGAAGAGCCCTAGTGGGGAGGCGGCCTTGCCAGAACCAGCACGCTGGGAAAACGCTTGCCCGATGATGGTGACGTGACAGCCAGGGCCGACCTGCTGCTCCGCCCCGACAGTTGTCAGGCCCTGCGCTTTGGAAACCTCACATGAGGCAACAATGGGATCTTTATTCCCGGCAGCTCCCCGACCAGCTCTGTTGTGGCTGGGCTGGCATTGCCATCAGGCAAGGGCTCCCGGGGGGGACGGCGACTGGGACAAAGCTGGCTCTTGTGCCTGGGCCTCTTTCCACTTTCTCTCCCGGCTGAGGATCAGGCAGGGTCACCCTCCGCACCGCCCCTCGCTCCTTGAGACGCGAATTAGAACTGGCAAGTTTGCAGTCTCTGTCACCTTGGGGACCTGGGTCCTTCTGTGATTCTGATTTCTCTCTCTGAGCGGGGCCTAATGAGAAATGGCAAACGGATTGATTGTCACTCAGGAGCCGTGTCTGGCTGGCCCTGGGTTTTCCACACCATCTGGGTGGGGGAGGGGTTCCACAGGATGAAGTGTGCGGTCCATGCAGGGTTGAGGGGTCCTGTCTCACACCAGGCGGTTTCTTACTGTTCTCCTCTCCCCTCCGACTTCCTCCTGACAAGTGGACGCGAGCAGAGGCCGTGGTAGTGAAACCACCGTTCCGGGGTCTGCTGATTCACACGGCACAGAGACATTTGGAAACCAGTGGGTGTAGTTTTAAAAAAATAAATAAATAAAATGGAGATCAATTTATCAGCTCTTTCTACCTTACAGGCTAGAAATGGAGATAGGATGACAAAATATGAACGTACTTTATTCATAAAGGGCAGTATCCCCATTTTATAAATCAGTAGCTGTATGCCTTTACACTATTCCTTAAGCCTCAAATATCCTGTGAGATTAATTTTCAACAGAGAAGTTTCTTGGAGTTTGAGGTGGGGCTGTGTGCGCATACACGTGGATGTGTGTGAGTGCGCGTGCACAGATGTGCTGGGCAAGTTGAGTGTGAACTTCTGTCTTGCAGGTTGATGATAGAATCATGATCTGACTGATGCTTGTGGTTTGGGCCTTGTGGTGCAAAAGAACGTGCAGACCTGTCACTGATGGTGTGTTGAGTCTTAGCAGAGGTCCTGGGTGGGCTCAGGTCTCTTCCCCTCCCTCTGATTCTGCCCTAGCCCTGTGTCCTCCAGATGGCCTGGGGCTGTCTCTGCTCCTACACTTTGTCCTGAGCCCAGAGGCCACTGCATTGTTACTCATTAGGATTTTTTTCTTCTTTTTTTCCTGCCCAAGAGGAGTTTCCCTTGAATGATCAATTTTCTTGAAACAATTTGAAAAGAGGAAATTAGTAGAAAGAGACAGCAGGTGACCCATGCTTGTTACTCTCGCCCTCTGGTGTGACCCAGGGCCTCTGGTCATTTGGTTTTGTGCAGAGTTGTGGCCCCACATGCCTGCCCACGTGCTGGGACTGTCAGATCGCGTGTCTTGGTCCATTTAAGCTGCTGTGACACTACCACAGACTGGACAGCTTATAAACGAGAGAAATTTGTATCACTGTTCTGGAGGCTGGAAAGTCCAAGATCAAGGCAGATTTGGAGTCAGGTGGGAGCCCGCTTCCTGGTTCATAGAGAGATGGCCGCCTCCTTGCTGTGTGCTCACAGGGTAGCAGGAGCTAGGGAGCCCACTGGGGCCCCTTTTACAAGGACACTAATCCCTTCCGTGAGGGCTCCACCTTCATAACCTAACCACCTCCCAAATGCCCTACCTCCCAACACCGTCACACTGTGGGCTAGGATTTGAACATACGAGTTTTCGGGGGTGGGGGATGTGAACACTGAGTCCATGGCAGACAGTGATTCCTGTCACCTGTTGGCATCTAATGCCACTAGTATTAGCATTCAGTCTTGCATTGCTGGGACTATGAGGGGGAGGAAAATTGTAGCAGAGAGAGGTGTGTCCTGGTGGGTTTCAGCCTCAGGAAGCCTTAGATGCGTTCACACCACACCTGGACAACGTGCCAGATGTGTGCAGAGCGGGGCTGGTGCTGCAGACCGACAGCCCATCATCTGAGGAAGGCTGGATGCTGGGCCTTGTGACAGAACGGAGCTCTTAGTTAGCTCTTTTGAGAAGAAAAAAGAACCCCATGTTTATTTCAGATGTCCCGTAACGAAGTTTTGTTGAAATAGAATGGGGAAGTAAAAATCATAAATGTACGAGTTGATGAGTTTTCATAAACTCAGCACACCTGTGTAACCTGCATCCCGATCCAGAAAGAGAGCATGGCCAGAACCCCAGGCGCCCCTGACAGCCGCTCCATCTCCTCCTCGTAATCACCATCCTGACTTCAAGTTTCCTGTCTTTGAACTTTATATAAACGGAATCATCAAGTGTGTCCTTGTTTCTGGCTGCTTTTGTTCTGCGTGACGTGTGAGACATCCTTCCACGCTGTGTGTGAGTTGTTGGCGGGTATTCAGTCCTTTGATTCATCGTGTTGGTCCTTCTATCTGTGGGCATCTTGGTGGTTTCCAGATTTTGGCTCTTATAAACAAGCCGATGGGAAGATTCTTGTACGTGCATTTTGACACGGATGGATTTATGCTGAGAAGTGATAGTTCAGATGTGGTCGTGGTTTACTTTCTCCTGGAAGTTCATTCAGTGAGTGTATCGCTCCTGGGGATCTGCTGTGGGACAAGGTCTGCACCAACCCTGGGCTGACAGCTGGGAGCGAGAAGAACAAGGCCTGGTGGGCGGAGACCCGAGGAGGGGTGGGGCTGGCAGCTATTTTGGATGGGCCTCTATAGAGGTGACATTTAAGCTAAGACTTGAAGGATGAAGACCTGCCATCCAGGTGAGTGCCTGCGCCAGAGTACTCCGTGCAGTGGGAAGAACACAGGCTGAAACTCCGACGGAGATGGCTGCTGGCTCAAGAATGGCCTGACCTGCTCAGCGCAGAAAAGTCCAAATGTTGGCTCGACTCTATCTGAGCTGATGAGGTAATGGCCTGGGACAGTCTCTGTAGGAGTTAGGAGGAGGAGGGCTGTTTTGGGTTTTGTTTTTAAAATGATGGTTAAGTGAGCACCACAGTGGGCTGTTCCACAGAGGCCCCCAGGAGAGGGCCGGGTGGCAAGTACCAGGATTCTGCTCTGTTCTGTCCACAGCTGGCCCTTGGCCTCCATCTGAAAGGCCCGTGGGCGGTCCAGTTAAAGGAAGCCATGGCGTTGGCAGGTTGCTCCATGAGTTGTCAGGGCCGCCTGTTTTGGAAACCGGCACTACCTGTTGGGCTCCTGGTGATGAGCCAGTGGCTCATCTTCCTGGGCCCTCACAGTCCAGAGTCTCGGCCTGGGAGTTTGCCAGGCATGGATGATAGAGGTATCGCCCCTCAGGGATGCTCAGGAAGTCTGCTTAGCCAGAGGGGACACTGTTTTCGGGAGAAGGGTGGGTTGGTGCAGTAGGCTGAGTAACGAGAGATCCAGCGGAAGGAAATGGCCCTGAGCTGTGGGTGTGGCTCTTGCCAGCTGGTCCAGGCCTCCTGACTGGGTCCAGGACTGTCAGATACAAAGCCAGCTTGGTGCGAGGCCCTGGTGTGCACGGGAACCATGTGCTGGCTGCAGGCTGGGCAGCATCCTCTAGTGATTTCTCGTTCCCTCCTGCATTGCCTGTGTCTCATCTTTAATTAAAATGCCCTTGTTAGGAAGTCTTCTAGCTCTTGTGAAAAGCTATCCTGACCACAGAGCAGCCACCCCCATAAGGAGGGGGATGTAGAAGGAGACACTAAAGAGCTTCAGATGCCCAAGAATTCCCTTTGTGCTGTGCAGTTGGCCTGATGTCTGTGGCTGGAGAGCCCTGTGGCTCACTGTAGTGTTGATTCCCCTTTAGCACAGGGGTGCCTTGCCGTCCCCCAGCTCCACGGCTTTGGTAACCCTTTTCTGAACTTGTGTGGATGTTTTTCTAGTCTCTAGTGTTGTTAGCCAGTAAAGAAGATAAAAGCCCCTTCTGCATTTAATAAACTACTTGAAACTGTCCTCTTCACGGAGGGAGGCTAAAGCCACTGTGGCTGAGGAATTGTTACTCATGCTCTCTGGTGTTCCCCTCTGGGTCCCTTCTTTCCACCCTCCCTTCCTAAAAAATTCGCATTTCTGTGTTTCGGGTATGGATGCTGAGAGCCAGGGTTCCCTGTGAGTGTCAGCATCCCCTTCCTGGCTGGGGTGGGGGGGGCCTCTCCTGGGTTTTCCTGCCATTGGGCCCTGCTGCCTTGATCAGACCCAAGCACCCTGTGCTTCTCAGTGGGGGTGGGGGGGTGGGGGACGGGACACGCACCACTGCTGCTGAAGACAAAAAGGTTTCCACTTGCCTGATGCTTTTCGCCTGCGTTCTCATACAAATCTCTACTTCTTTGATACTACTTTCCTTGTAAATGTGAAATTGAATAGAAAGTAAAGTTTGATGGATGGGGAGTTTAGTCACCAGGAAGGTACTCTGTATCCTTGCTTGAGGTTCCTTTTTGGTCATGTGATTTGACTGTATTTTAAGAGTTGTCTGTGTGTGACTGTATTGTAAGTCACACCTCACTGGGACGCGGTAATTAGCTACAGGCGTTCTTTAGTCTATGAAGGAACCCAGATACTTTTGTTGTAATTAAATCATTAGAAATTTGCTGTTGTAGAGGATCACTTTTATTCTTCCTAGAGGCCGAATATCAAACATTCTTGGAGGCGCTGATGAAATGCTCATTTTAAATGCAAATTCTGTGCACACTTAGAAAGAAAATGAAACGCTCTGGCCCCTAGCGCTCACGCTGCATTTTTGCCATTCCTTCTGATGGCCAAGGGGAGGGTTCCTGGCTAAGTCCTTCAGCATCTTTATTATGATTTCGGATTTGTACTTGCTGAGAGGAAGCCTTTCCCCCGAGACATTAACCCTCTGTTGGCCATCTGTAGACATCTCACTAGTTTTGGGGTTTTTTCCCCCCTTAGATGACGTTTGGATTTCTTCTCATTTGCTTTACGGACGATGGCTGTATTGGGAAACTTGTGGTGAGTGGTGTTTTGTTTGTTTGTCTGAGGCAAATGGAACGTGTTAAAATCCTTCAGCTTTTAGCAGGCGTGTGTCTGTTGCTTTTTCAACTCAGAGTATCCACTTCCTTCTCTTCTCCTCTGGGTGTCTTTTCTCACTTTCCCTGTTAACCCAGCGACTGTGTCCCGGCTTGGAATCTGGACAGACCGTGGCTTTGAGCATATAAAGGAGACAAAGGTTTCCTGTGCATCTTGGCTGGACAAGCAGTTCATTCTCTGGCACTCTTTGAGAGGGAGAGCAACAGTGCACTTCCGGAGCCAGTTTGATATGTCAGTCCTCTCCCCTCATCAGACAAATTACATTTGTTTCCTGAAAGTGAGAATTCTACTTGTGAAACAGGTCCTGTGTGTTGTGGGCCACAGTAGGGACCGGTTGGTTGGTGACATGGTGACGTGCAGGTTGGTAAAAGAATTTACCAGAGATAAAGTATGGGAGTGGAAAGGCGTTTATTAGGGGTGCACTGTCATAGACAGCAGCGCGCCACACAGAGGAGAGATGCCTGTGTGGGCCCCGAGAGCCGGTTGTTGGGGTGTTTTATAAGGTGGGGTCACAAGATGCCTGATGGGCTTGTGCACAAGTCTCTGATTGGCTGCAGGTGAGGTAAGAGGTTTAGGGTCCGTGAAGGGCGGCGGGGTTTGACTCTGATGAGGTGGGCTGAAACAAGCCAGCCTGCGCCATTGTGAGATTAGGCATTACCTGGGGCTATTAGTTTGTTAGGGCAAACTTGCCCTGTAAAGAATGTACTTTATCTGTTGAGGGATCACAGGTAGACACCTAAGAGCCCAGGAGTGGGGGTCGTTGGACTTTGAAGGCCCAACACTGTGTTCTGTGGTTTTAGAGACCATTGGATTGTGTATGGAGGGGCTCGCCCTCTCAACTAAGCCGGTCTCTTTCATAGGAGTTGTGTTCACAGCTGGAGGCAGTGGAGAAGGTCTAGGGAATGGCAGAGTGGTCGTGAAATAGAGCTGGACCCTGTGGGGCCCTCTTGGGCACAAACCCTTTCTGTGACCCTCGTTTCTTGTTTGTAGGAAATAGGCTTCATTCAGCCTCCTTGACCTTCCTTGAGTTCCAAAAAGCAGATTCAAACAGTTCCTTAGCAGGGAAGGGAGGGAATGCAGGAACTAAGGAGAAACAATCAAGAAAAAAATAGTGCGTCTTTGGGCCAGGGTCCTGGTTCTTCCTTGTAGGATATATGTGGCAATGTCTTTGAGTTCTTCTATAGGAACCCAGGTGGAGGATGGTAACTTCAGGCTGAACACAACATTCCTGGAACATCGCCCTGTTACCTCACCACCAACCAGTCAGAAGGAAGTCTGCACACAGAAGGAAGATAAAGACTCTGACCCTCTCCCCAAATGATTCTTCCCTTAAAAACTTTAATGGTTGAGCAGAATCTTCGGAGGTGGTTTTTGGACATAAGTCTGCCGTCTCCCCAGGTTGTTGGCTCCCTGAATAAAGCAGCCTTTCCTTTCCAACCAGGACTTTGAGTTTGGTAGCAGTCGCATGTTTCTTCTATCCACAAGGACTGAATACTGTAGTGTGCCCCCTAAGCTGGGGTAGTGGGCTGATCCATGGTTGCCAAGTATTATGAATATGCAAAAACCTTCTACATCATTGAATGCAGTTGTAGCTGTGCTATTTTCTTTTAATTTTATTATGAACTTTTTTTTTTTTTTTGCTTTTGTGTTTTTGCAAAGCAGAATATAGAATTGAAAATGAAGCTTACATGTCTGTCCTTAATTGGTTGACTGCATAGAATGATTTTAGAGTTGGAAGAAGATTGAATCCAGGAACTCTCTGCTTCTCATTTCTCTGAACTGGGAGGTCACTGAGGACTTGGGTGATGCATGGTGATACTGAGAAACAAGTTTCTTTCAGCACTGCTCCTCCTCCCACTGGAAATGTGATAGACCTGAGAGAAGACTGGTGGGAAGGACCCCTGATCAAGGCATTAGGATGAGAGACAGTAGCTCCAGGCTTGGACAGCTGGCATGCTGAAAGACTTTCAGAAATGATGTTGGAATTCGGTGTTGAGGCTGCAGAAATCTCTGAAATAGGCCAGCCTCCAGGCCAGGGAGCCCACTGGGGAAGAATCAGGACTCATGACTTTGCCCCAGTGTTCTTCCTGTGTCTTAGGTATGTGTACTCAGCTTTGGCACCATTCACATTTTGGGCTGGGTGAGTCTCTGTGTGGTGGCTGTCCTGTGCGTCATAGGATGTCTAGCCCCATCCCTGGCCTCTACCCACTAGGTTGTAGTAGCACCATCTCTGCCCACTTCAATTGTGACAGTCAGAAGCGTCTCCAGATATCCCCAAATGTCCTCTGAGGAGGGGAAACTGCCCCCTGTTGAGAACCACTGCTTTGGAGGTAAATGATGTCCCTTAGAGTTCACGGATGCAGCTTTTATATTGGCATGGCCCTTTTCCCCTTTTGCTTTGACATGTGAAATACACAGCTACAAAGGTGTTTGCTACAGCTCTTACAGTAGGTAACACTGGCTCAAAGACCGTTTGTGGGAAAGTGATGAGCATAGTTCTAAACTGCATTGCATTGTGTTTGGGGTGGCACTTCCCCATGAGTAGATTTGTTGTGGTTTTCTTTCTAGATTTTGAACGCTGATGACTTGTCTCCGCTAAGCAGCTTGTAGCTGGAATTTTAGCCAATGGGTGTCAATGGGGAGAACATATGCACCGTGAGCGGTCAGAGTGTTCCAAAGTCCAAGGAGATTTTGGCAATCTGAAACCGATGAACAATCAGCCTCCTGTTTTGTGAACTTTGGGGTAAGCTCAGAAAAGAACACTCACCAACTTAAAAACCTGCTCGAATATAGAGCAGAGGTATGGGCAGATTTTAAACTGGACCATGACCTTATGAATGAAGGAATAGCTCTGGGTGGTATGAATTGATGGATACAAAGGGGTAAAGAGCCCCAGACTGAGAGGCTGGAGACCTCGTTCTGTACGTGGGCCTGCCTCCAACAAGTCATCAAATGTTCAGATAGTTGATTCCTTGTCTGCACGTGCTGGGTGGTGAACCTGGCCTGGGTATATGAAACCACAGGATAAATCTAAAACTCTCATTGGAGCGTTTATTCTAGTCAGGGAATTTGGAAGATAAAAGATTATTTCAGTGTGAAAGTAAGCATGCACATATTGAATAAGTGGAAAGTCTGCATGATGAGAATTGGAGCTAGAATACAGAACTTGATGAATGAAATGAATGGAACCACATGCTTGCTGTGAATGGCTTCCCAGTGCTGGTGCTCCACCCTCTTCTGTCTGGTGAAATTCTAGCAGGAGAGTTTGATGATCCACGGAGCCAGGGATCTTGAAAGTTCCTTCTACATCTAACATTTCTGGCTGGAACAAAAGAGATAGACCGTTGGTGTACAATCTTGGGTAAGTTCATACTACTCACCAGAGAGCACCTTGGGCAGAATAGACAATCATAGTAGAGGTTTCAGGTACTTCTTGTTTTCCTTCCTTCCTTTTGGTTTAAACGGGAAAGCTTTGGCTTCCGTTCTGCAGTGTGAGCCTGTCACCAAAACGGAAAAGAGGTTGGGTCTAGAGCTGTAGTGGGACCCTCAGAGTTTAACAGTTTACTTAAGAGCTTGCTGAATCTAAGAAATGTGCCAAGGGAGATAGCTGGCTGATTTAGAAATTTCTTGGAAATGCCTCTACCTGACTGACGACAGGAGGGTTGGCCTGTGGGCTCCACGTGAAAGTTACAACTACTGACCTCCGTCTTAAAGCTGCGGTTGACCTGGCTGGGAAGAAGTGGGACTATTAAGACACTCTATTCATTCAGTTTTTATTTCTGAAATGACTTAATGTTATATAGAAGTTTTTGGTTTTTTTTTTAATGTTGATGTTCATGATGGTCCTTAAGAAACTAATGTTAAAGGCTTGAGATGGGACCCACGTCTCTGTGCTGTTTTCTGGAGAGAAAAAAAGGCCACTAGCAGACGAGCAGAAGAACACCTATGAGCAAAGCAGTTCTTGAGGAAACGGCTCCCTGTAACCATTGGTCAGCATCACCTTATATGATGTCATAGAGATAATTTATAATGGTTTCATGAAAGCAGGAGTGGGTAGCAGTGGGGCTTTTCTTTGTCTTTTCTTGGCGTGTAATTGAAACAGAGCTTGGACCAAATGAGAAACATTTGTGTTGACAGGGGAAAAAAAAAGATTCCGGAGGCTTCTCGAACGGGGTCAAATATTGCTTCCTTATTCTATTTGGAGCATGTAAGCAGACTTCTCATCTGAGATCAGCATTAAGAACATTGCCATGTCTATCTGCTCACAAGCAAATGCATTTTCTGACCTAGGGAACTGTCTGAATTCTAGACCCACATGACACATGCCATGAATCAGAAGAAAAAGCGTGTGTGTGAGATTTCTGTCTCAAAAGAAATCTATGCCTTGAGAGTGAGTTTATGAATTCACTTCTTTAAATAATGCTACTTATTGAGAAGCTGTGTCCTTTGTAAAGAAAAGTGTACCTGTGCGTTTTGAAGTCGCAGGCTCTTTGACTAGATCCCAGAGGATCACCGAGTTGGCTGCAAAAGTCTAGTTGTTTGGCCCTTGGGAAATAGAGCCTGAACGTATGGCCTAATGGGTTTGAGTACTCAGGTTACTGGAGTGTGCCCAAACGAACAAAACAACCACATCCCAGAAACCCTTATTCAGGCTGTTGGTGTGCTTGGTTTGATTCTAGAATTGGCATCCTGAGACCCACAAGCACCCATGAAGCACTAAGGCATAGGCATTTCATAGTTATCTGAGTCTCGGCTGTTTGCCAGGAGTCTTCACCGTTTGCTGTATAGGGTGCTGAGATATAGGTGATGCATTCTTGCCTGCCAGGAACTCAGTCGAGGGAGTGGGAAAGGCACTCAGAAGCTAAGGTATGAGGTTTTTCACAGGGGGCAGAAGCGCCTGGCTTGTAGGGGAAGGAGAGGCTCATTTTGATTGGGAGGTTCAGAGGGATTGTCTTGGAGGCTTCGGGGCATGTGATCTGGGTTCTGGGAGAAGGTAGATTTATATCAGATGAGGGGGTTGGGCTTTCCTGGGAGGAGTGGCTTGGGAACAGACCCCAAAGTGAGTGAGTAGGAGGCAGGATGTGGTGGGGTGTAGAGAGAATCCCAGACAACAGACGTGCTCTTGGAACTGGTTTGTGGTTCTGGGTAGGGGGGTGTCGCTGTGGGCAGGGGGCTGAGTCAGGGGAAATGAAGAGGAGGTCTGAGTGTGCAGGGCCTCGTCCCAAGGTGAGAGATTTGAGCTGCACCCCAAAAGCAGTGAACTGAAAGCTCAGGGGAGAAAGGAGGTAGAGAAGATAGCAGTGTAAGCAGGCAGGCAGGCAGGCACAAGGAAGAGTATTGGGAGCACCTTGGAGTCTAATTCCATCTTTCTGCTGCTGTCAGACTGATTGATGGGGAAGCCAGGCTGCTCACGTGGGCTGGGCCTCTGGGAAGACTGTCGAATCTTTCCTTGTATCTCTATTCCAGTCCTGAGTTTTCAAGCTTGAATATGAAATGACTGAGTGATACTGGACTCAGGGGGAAAGGTCCACTCAGCCCCTTCCTCCTCCTCAAACTCTGTTACTGTTCATCTGAGTTACTTGCTGCATATTCCTCCATGAAACACCATCTTTCTCCCTCTCCTCGCCCTTTCCTTACAATTAATCCACTGGGTGCTCTGTGCAAGGTGCTGGGGTGCCAGCAGGAGGGGACAGTCTGTGCCCTCAAGGAGCTCCAGGTTGAGACAGATGGGAGGAGAGACGATTTGGAACCATGTGGTGGCGAGGTCCCTGCAAAGGGAATTGCAGGAGGGCTATACCAGGGCGCTGGGGGAGACTGCCCAGCTGCGGGCAGCCGTATGGGGATGGCTTATTTCAAAAATACTTCCTACTTTCACATGTGACCTCTAGTTTCTTCCAAACAGCATAGCGCCTAAGTATGGCACATATTTTGGGGTCTTTTTTTTGTTTGTTTTTACCCCCTCTAACTCCCACTGCAGCACCAATTTGGGGCAGAACACAGGCTATTTCATTGTGTTGTGGAAATTATTCAAGGGATTTTTATTCTGTATGGGTCAAGTATTTGCCTATAGAATAAATTAATAATGCCCTGGAATTATTTTCTGCTGTTTAAAAAATGTATGTAGGGGCTATTGGGATGAATTAAAAATTGATTTAAGAGCATTTATGTCTTTATTTCCTCCCTCCAAGGATACAAGAAGTAGAACTACTATTGTGTGTGTTGAGGGGGCGGAGGGGGTGTGCAAAACTTCTTGATGTTCAAAGGTACCAACTTCCCTTCCTCTCCCAGAGTTGAGCAAAGTGCCTTGGCGTGTATAAATCTGGAGCACACCCAAGCCTCCCACCCACCCCTTTAGTCTGCAGGCCACGCCTGTAGGCCGGGCGCAGGTATGATAATGGGGGAGAGAAGCACGCTGTGGCCTTTTCCTGCCTGTGTTCTCCGAGGTGTGAGAGAATCCTGAGGATTGAAAGTTTAGCACCAGCTGAGTGCCCCAGAGGTACAGGCCTTTTATCAGAGGGTCTGCTTTCATCCCTGGCCCAGGCCCTTGATTTAAAGGAGCTAGCTGTTGGATGTATTGACTAATGCCCTGAGGATAAGGTCTCACACCTCCCGGAGAGTTCCAGCCCCCTCCTTGGCTGGGGAGCCCCTGTCTGCGGGTTGTCTGGGTTAAACATCAAAACGCTACCTCTGGAATCTGTTTCCTGGCTTGGCCATCCTCCCGCGTGGGTCCCCTAGGGTGGAAACAGTGACTGCGCCTGTAAGCGAGCACTTGAACTTGGAGAAGGATCCCACTTAGGCACAGACTCAGTAGGAAAGGGGCATGAGATCATTCTGTTCCCATGTTAGCTGCTGAAACCCTTTGTCTTTCTGGAATTGGCTGGCCTTTACTTTTCCTGAACTCTTAGCGATAGTGTCCCTGTAAGCTATTGTTTTGAGTCAGTCAAGAATGTTGGGCTTGCGTGCATGTGTGCACTTGTGTGCATTCTCTCTCTCACACTCACACTCTCATGCGCGTGCACACACACATACACACAGAGGAGCCCACGCCCACCTTGAGCTCAGGAGAGAGGGCAGAATGCAATGGGATGTTCTACTTTTGAAGGTGACATACAAGAGAATACATTTGTATTTTTAATTTGGCTTTTGCTTTGCGTTTTTAAACTGCAGACTTGGGCTAGGAGGGGAGTAGAAGAGACCCAGGAGGAGATGAGGGGCTATGGTATTTCCCTTTTTAGCCACTTTGTGCTGTGTGTCTGTCCTGCACAGTGTACGGGTGCTGACTATCCAAAACTGGGTTAAAGTGTTGTCTAGTGTCATGGTGTCAGTGTTGGGTGGTTGTAACTAAAAAATGATGGTTTTGTCTGCTAATAAGATTACCCCCCAAAGGGTCTTCTTAGAAAGGCATTCTCTTGCTCAATTTATTAGGAAAGGCGCATACTTTCCTTATTTGGTCAAGATAATATTGGTGAGTGTGTGGGAGGGGCTAGGAATTGAGACATACTGGTCGTGTCTCCATATACCATCCACCTACTTTTCTGGCCAGGGGGTGTCTGGACCACTCACTGAAAGAGGAGAATCCTCACGAGGAAGGTAGAGTAAAGATGAGGCACGTGAAGGAGAAATGTAAGGAAGCCCGGCCTCTGTACCCAGCTGAGGAAGGAAGTGGCCAGACGTTCCTCCAAGTTCTGCACAAGTGTCTCGGCTTCGCTTTTTCCTCAGCTGCTCAGGAAGGCTCACTAAGATGGTGCCTGGTAACAGACTGTGCCCAGGAAACAGGCCTGCAGAGCCGAAAAGTGGAAGGACCAATGGGTTCGCAGAAACCCAACACCAGCTTTTCCCAGAGTGACGGGCAGCCTGGGAGGTCAGCGTGGCCTCAGCCCAGAGCACAGGACTGCCCCAGGGCGTGGCCTTGTAAAAAAGAAGATGTATTTATAGACGTTGCCTCGGGGGCCAGAGCTGGTAACTGTCCCCCGGTGGGCCCCACCCTCAGACAGGCACTGGGCTGGATTCACAGTTTTATTGCTGCGTCTCCAGCTGCGGCTGAGATGAGACTCCTGGAGGTCCCTGTCGTGGAAATGAATCTCTTTGTGAGGAAAACTGCTTTCCTCTGTGACACGCATATGGAAGAATATATTAAATGTATAGGAATCGTTGGAACATCTATGAAACCAACAACCAGGTTAAGAAATCAATCCCATGAATATCTTAGAAGCCTCCCTGTCATCCCAGAGTCGTAATAAGCATCTTAATTTTTCATTTTAACCGATCCTTTTCTCATTACCTTTGTATGCATTTCTAAACCATGCAGATGTTTGTTGATACTTTTTTTCAGTTTTGAAAAACTGAGTCCCAAGCACAAACATAGCTTTGGGAAAGTCCCTGTTGAAACTGTTTGGCAAAAGATCCCAGGCAAAGCCTAGGACTCTGGAACAGTTGTCAGCATTGCCGGCTGCAGAGTCATCCTCTTCCGCCATAAATGCTCCGCAAGGCCAGTTTTCTCGCCGGTCCCTGCCCTTGTATGTCACATGGTAAATGGAGTTGCCACTCAAAGCTCTGTTTACCAAGGACTTATGGAATGTTCAGAGAGAAATATACAAAGGGACTCCTCATATGCATTAAACCAAGGTCCTTAACCAGAGGTACAGAGAGAAACTTCAGGGGACTCGGGAACCCTTTGAAACTGAATCCTGCATGTTCCCCTTTTGGGTGAAAGGGTCCATATGTTTCTAGAGGAGTTTATGGATCCTCTCACCCCATAAGGATAAGGAGTAATGTAGCCATTATGTTAGATTGTCTTTTTTGGTGTTTTATTTTTAAAAATGAGTCCTGGGAATACTGAAGGTGGCTTGAAACGTTTACGAGTCTGCTTGTGTGAGTCTGCCCTGACTTCTTACCTGTGAGCGTGGAAAGGGACCTGGTAGTCGGTTGTGCCTTGGACTATGTGGGGGGGGTCCTTAACCGTTCTGTGGGTGGCCTACCAGGCTTTGCATTTTCTCTGAAATCAGGAATCTTTTACTCTTGACCCAGAGTAACTAAAATGCTAAAATGGGGGGGGGGGGACTGGAACGGTTGCTGTAGTTTCAAAACAAATGACCTCACTGCCTAAATTCCACTTAATGCAAAAGAAACCCTAACTTTCGCCTTATAAATAATAATGGACCTCTGGGGAAACAGACCCAAATACCCATTTAGTGCGAGTGGGGGCAGATTTGTCACTGCTGACGTGAACTCCCTAGAAACAGAATATGACTATTACACCAAATTTGTAGTTACTTCCTCAGAGAGATGGCAGTTTAAATTTATAATGACTGACATTCAGTTCTTCGAAGTAGGTGAGTAATTATGCTTTGTGTAAGCTGACTTAGTGGGAGGTACTTCCAGCTTGTTCCAGCAATGTGCGGGAATTTCAGAATACACTCGCCGAAGGACACGTGAGTCTCATCCTGTTCCTTCTCTTTCACGGATGAGCTGATGGAAGATCCCCTGGGTTAGGTGTGATCTGCTCAAGGTTGCCTTGATCCGTCATGGTCAAATGGAGCTAGAGCCCCAGGGGGAGAGGTGACTGTTTACATGATTATGGCTTAAATATGTAATTAGATGAAGATGAATTTTAAAAAAACATAAGCAGAAGAGTCATTTTCCAGAGATGCAGATCATCCATTTCATTTAAGCAAAATGACTGTTGACAACAATCTTGGCCCCCTCACCTGCGGAATATACCACTATTTATGGTCTCCGGGCATTTCCCTGGAGGGTTCTGGTCTCTCAGGTCTATAAACCTGAAATATGGAAAAGGAGCTTTCGTTTTTTTCTGTGCTGTTTCTATTTTATACATTCAGAATTTCTGGGCCTTGAGGTTTTTGTCTAGAGTTTTTAGACTTTTCTTCTTGTACTCAAATATGAACAGTTCTGGGTTCTTTTTTCTTTTTCTCTCTCTCTTTTTTTTATTTTATTTTTGAAGAAAACCAGGAGTTTCAGTTTGGCTGTTGGAAGTCTGGGGATTAAGGAGAGAGAACTAGAGGAATGGTTAAGATTTGGAACTGCAGGCTGCTTGGTCTCTTCTCCTCTGTTAAGAGCCAGGACGAATAAGAATAGCATTTATTTAGAAACTGAGTTTCATGAAGGAAGGTAATTTACAGGTAAACATCAGCTTTTTATAGATGTGAGCCTGCGATTCGCTTCCTGGCCTTGCCATTTCAGGCTGCTGATTTTGGACAAGGCCTGTCTTTTCTGAGTCTTGGCTTCTCTCATCTGTAAAGAGAGACGTTGGGCCTGATTATCTCCAAGGGCCCTTTGCAGCCCTAGGTCTGGACGCCACGTTGAGGGATTTGCAGAGAGGCTGCTCTGGAGCTGCTGGTGGTGGATGGTGCCTCTCGTGTGATGGAGGGCAGCAGAGTTGCCAGCTGTGTCACTGCACGGGGCTCTGAGACCACTGACTCCAGGTGGCATTTTCCTTTTCTGGTCTCTTTCTAATCTGAGCCCCATCCGTGTCATTCGGTGTTTGGAGAACGCTACTCACCCACTAATGCGGCTGCCTGCACTCACGTGTGTCATTGGTCTCTTCTTTGCCAGCGCGCTGCTGCAGGGTAACATCTGGACTGGGCTCCCGGACCCTCGGATGCTCGGCTGCTGGCAAGTTCCTGGATCGACTTGTTGAAAACAGTGAGTAACCTCTGTGTTTTTTCTACTTTGGAATCTGAGGGCCAGAGGGGTGGTGGCCAGGAAACAGTCTCACTGACGGACTGCCTTCCTCTGCAGCCCTCCTCCTGCACAGCCAGCTCCAGGAGCGATGGAGTTGGTGGCTGTGACTCCAGACACAGCCTTTCTGTCCCTGACGGTCAGACGGTCATGAGGCCTTCTGTGTCCGCCTCCCCAGAGCTGATGGTCTATCCTCACCGGCCTGCAGACAGAGATTCTTGTTGGTGGCATGTGCAGGTGCTGTTCCTCACGGCTTAAATCCTCTTCCCCGCAGTTCCTCCTCGTCCACCACCTCTTAGCCTGGTGCAGCCACTGATGCCAATCTCTTTTAGAGATGCCTCCCCCACCTCCAGGTGTGCTTTCTAGCTCTTTCTCTCTCTGACCTTTGCTTGCATCTTTCTTTGCACTTAAAACAGGAGAGGTCTCTTGAGTCATTTGGTGGACCACCCATTCATCCGTTCATTCATTCAACACATATTGATCATCTACTATGTGCAGGTGGCCACGGTAGGCACTGTCTGTGCGGCCATGAAACTTCCGTGAAGAAAGGACAACACCAAGTGAAAAGCTAAGGAAGTGATCCGGTCTGACCTGGATAGACTGCTTTGTTCTGGGGGATCTAGTTAAAATGCAGACCCCGATGGGGCTGATCTGGGTGGGGCCTGCGAGCCTGCATGTTTGGCAAACTCTGGGTGATGCTGCCGCGGCTGGTTTGTAATTGCACTTGGAGAAGTAAGGTCGAAGGTTCCGGATGCCCCTGACACTTGTCCCTGAGTCTGAATTGGTGAACTGCCTGAGGCGTGTGTCTGTGAAACCCCAGAGACCTGGTGGGAGTTTGTCCAGTTCATCTCCTTCAGCTGCGTGAGACCGAGTGGTCTGAGAGAGGATCCTGACTGGCAAGTACGGGAGCCCGTTACCGTCCCCTGTCCATGGCCACGTCCCTTGTTACTGTGGGTTGTGGTTTTGTCAGTGAAGTGCTCCCTGAAGTACTGTGCTTCTCAGATGCTGGAAGTGGGCTCCATGAGGTGTCCGTAGTGTGCCTACTCTGAAGTCGGCGTTTCTGAGCGAACTGAGGCAGTTTCTTGTTTTTAAGAGCAGGTTGTATCAGCTGGGCTACTGTGGAACTTCTGTGGATTGTTGAGAAGACAAAATGACTATGTTGGAAGCTGAGAACTGATCATGGAAACCCCAGAGCAGGCAGAGCGAGGGTTTGAGGGGCTGGCAGGAGGGGGTCAGGGCGCTGCTGCCAAAGGGGGCGTCCTGAGTCCATTGGTGAATCTGTCCTGGGGGCTGTTCTCCCGAGATGCCAGTGTGTTTCAGGCTCCGCACTGCTTCCCTGCTGCAGTCAGACCTTGCAAAGGCGCGTTGGCCGTTTAACGAGGAGCCAGATTGATTCTCCACTTGAGTAGTTAATAGTCCTAATGGCCGTTTATGGAGCACTTACGACACATTAGGTATTGGGCTAAGTGCTTGGCAGGGGTCTTGGGCCTTACCCCTCCCAACAGCTCATGAGGCAGGTAGTCACCATTTTGCAGAGGACGGGATTGAGGTGGGGGGATGAAGGAACTTGCCTGGGGTGCCTAGGGGCACAGTGATCACTGCCAGTGGTCCTGAGAGTCAGGGCTACAGCTTAGTCCTGGATGACTCACAGCTAGAGGCAGAAGTTGAGGGGTCAGGTTGATTCCATTGTTTTTTGAAGGCCATTCGCTGGCCACTTTGTAGGATTCCTGTATCTGACCACTTCCGAATAACCTTATTCTGCTCAGGGTTATTTTGTCTATTCTGTATCAGATACACAATTCTAGAGCTTAATGGGTTTTAAGTGTTGAATTAGGTTCCTTGATTTTGGCTTCATGTCTCTGCTGAGTTTGTGTATACGGTAACCACTCACCAAATGCAGAATTCAGCTGAACCCACATAATTAGGCTTCCGAGGCAAGGGATGCACTTTGAAGCTCATGTTTTAGGCGATGCGGGAACTGTGCTATTAGGCTTATGTTGCAAACTCTGTGTCACTACGTCCATGCCCACACTTCCCTGCTGAAGATGATACAGGAAAATGGGGCATGAGAGGATGGCTGTGTCCTAGGTCTCAGGTGAATGCCTGGGATGTGCCCTGCCAAGTAAGAGTCCTTGGCCGTAGTAGAATAAAAGTAGATTTATTCAGAGAGATGCACACTCCATAGACCGAATGTAGGCCATCTATGAAGGCCAGAGAGGCCATGAAGTAAGGGGGTGGGTGTTGAGTTTAAAGTAGAAGTAGTTACACACTCTGTAGATAGAGTGCGGTCCGTTATCTCAGAAAGGAGAGCGGCCATGAGGTGTGGGGATTGTTGGTTTTTATGGGCTCGATAACTTCACATGCTAAAAAGTGGGAGGATTATTCCAGCTGCTTTGGGGAAGGGGCTGGGATTCTGAGGAATTGGGCCGCCACCCACTCTTTGACCTTTTATGGTCAGCTCGGAACTGTCATGGCGCCTGTGGGAGCGCCATTTATCATGCTAATGTATTATAATGAGTGCATAATGAAGCTCAAGGTCTACTGGGAGTCAGATCTCCCACCATCTTGGGCCGCAAGGTCAACTGGGAGTTGAATTCTTTGCCATCTTGGTGCTAATTTGCTGTGTCATTCCTTTAATGGCTGTGCCCTGCCCTCTTCCCTCCTGTCTCAGAGTGGTAGGGTGGGCCCACCTATGAAAGTGTGGAATTGAATCTTGAGAAGTGAGAAGACCAGCTCCTTTGCACTTCTTTAGGCTTTTGCACCCAGAGTCAAGGGTCCGGAGCTGGTGGGAGCTGGACTCAGCTCCAGCTCCGCAGTGGGTAACCTTGTGCTCATGTATGTCCACCTGGGCCTCAGTTTCTCTTGCAGGCATCAGTGCGTAGTAGGTCTGCTTTCTGGGCCTGTGTTCTCAATGGTGCAAGAAAGGAATTCCTTGGCAGAGAGAACTGTTTTAGCTATGATGTTCTTCAAGCACTGTGTCCTCATCCTGGCCACTCGTTCTTCAGGGACTGGCTGGAGTGTCCTTTCCACCCGTGTCTGGCTGCATTCCCTGTAGCTGAGCTCTTCGCCCGGGTCTGAAGCCGATTTTTTTGTCTCTAGAAATGAGCCCGTTGAGGTCAGAGATCATGCTTCATCCGTCCTGTGTCCCAGGGCCCGGCGCTCAGCCTGGGGCTCCACAGACGTTTGTTAAAGGAACCCAACAGTGTCATTTACTTCTTCCCTTTGCTTAACAGTGTATCTGAAGAGCCATGACTTAACAAGCACTGCTGATTAACCCCTGAGCAAGCAGGGTGGTGGTGACAGTGGTCAAATGGGCCTCTGGCCATTAGAAGCCTTCACAGGTGAACACAACGATAGGCATTTTCTTGTCTTTTGTGGACTTCAGAAGTCTTCCTCTCTGGGGTCTTCAGTTGTTTTCAGTCATGGGAGAGAGCAGATGGGGTGGAGGGAATTAGATGGAAAAAAAAAAAGCATAGTCTTTGCTGTAACAGAATTTGTTAATATTTTTTTAAGATGGATTTTTACTTTACAAAGGTAGAAAAATAATTGACAACCTGTTGGTATTAAAAAGAAGGGAAAGCTTTGTAATGAGAGAGCAGCTTCCCCCATGATGACACTCCTCCCATTGGTAACCCAAGTCAAGATGTCTTTTTGGCCTCTATTTCTTGCCATAGGTTGCCCCTCTTGGTACCAGATGTACTTTAAAAAAAAAATCTCAATGTAGCAAATTTTAGAATGCTGGGGGACAGAGACATAGGCCCCTCCCTGCCTCAAAGGCAATGATTAACAGTATTCAGATACTTCCCTTTTGCCATCCTTGCTTCCTGCCTCTGCCTCCAGGCAGGATTCCATCAGAATCCATCATTCAGAACATCCCAGCCCTAGAGCCAGCATGACTCACAGGGCACATGGGGTTGGAGGCACAGAAAGATTTTGCCTGTAGCCCACAGTTGAGTGCCCATAGGTACCCCTAGCCAGCTCACTGGGATGTTCTGATCCACTTTACTACCTTGTCTGAAATAGTGGGTCCATGGTGCCATCCACTCACAATTCTTTTCCTTATGTGGGACCCTCAGAGGCATGTTTCTCTTTATTGAAAAAGAGAAACCTAAAAACATGATGTCAAATTACAGGAATGACTGAGAATTTGCCAGTTTTCACACGTTCTCCCTCTCGGCAGACAGAACTCTTAACTGGTTCAAGAACAATAAAGGATACTGTTGATACCGTTTGCTTTTTGTGAGAGAGAAAAATATTTTCAAGGTGATATTAGGACCTCATGACCTTTTCTGCAAGAAAGCATGTTTTTTAAAACCAAAACTAAAATAGTATAATAAAGTTTTGTGTCACGTATTTTAAAAACTCATATCATGAACATTGATTCTGTGCTAAAAAAATTTTGTCCCATATTGAAAGACTGCATAGTATTTCTTTATGTTAATTACTATACATTATTTTTTACATAAAAAGATAAATTATATAAACTTTCATTCTCCTGTTGCTGGCTGGGCTTCTGTTTAAAAAAAATTTTTTTTAATTGAAGTATAATCAGTTTACAATGTTATGTCAATTTCTGGTATATAGCATCATGTTTCAGTCATACATATACATACATATATTTGTTTTCATACTCTTTTTCATTACAGGTTACTACAAGATATTGAATACAATTCCCTGTGCTATATGGAAGAAACTTCTTGTTTATCTATTTTATATATAGTAGTCAGTATCTGCAAATCTCGAACTCCCAATTTACCTCTTCCAACTCCCTTTCCCTCATGGTAACCACAAGTTTATTTTCTGACTGTTGAGTCTGCTTCTGTTTTGTAAATAAGTTCATGTGTTTTTTTTTTTTTTCTTTCAGATTTCACGTACGAGTGATATCATATGTTTATTTTCTTTCTGTTTCTGGCTTACTTCACTTACAATGATACTCTCCAAGTCCATCCACCTTGCTGCAAATGGCATTATTTCATTCTTTTTATGGCTGAGTAGTATTCCATTGTATACATATATATATACACCACAACTTCTTTATCCAGTCATCTGTTGTCATAGGTTGTTCCCATGTCTTGGCTGCTGTAAATAGTTACCCACCCTCTTCCCACCTCTTTTTGCGGGGGGATAATACTACAACGAGCATTTTTGTATTAATTCTTTGTGGACCATGTGGGCATTTCTGTAGAATTTCAAGGTCAAAAGATATGCATCTTTAAACATTCACCTTTCAAAAGATGATATGATTTAGGTTCCCAACAATCGTGGCAGGGCCCTCACTAGCACAGTTATTAATCTTGAACATTTTTGTAATTTTGAAAGCTAAATATATAGAGGGCTCCAAAAAAATATGGCCATGCCAGGTCTGAACGTTAATAGGGCTTCAAAAAAGGCTCTGACGTCTAGAGGTTGCCAGGATGTCCTTTCTGATTCTGCGTTGCAGCCTTCGAGGCCCCATCATACTGCCTCTCCGGACTTGCCTGGTCCTCTCTGAGGGCTCCTTTTCTCTGCATCCATCCCATCCTTGTTTATACCCAGTGGTGCTGAGTGCTGGGGGAGGCTCAGGAGCGTGTGTTAAAACCCAGGAGAGAGGGAAGATATGGATCAGGCTGGAGGTCAGTTCCCTTCCTCTGTTCTGGCTCTGAGGGAAGCTCCTTGATGTATGTACTGTGGCCGTGCTGGGCTGTCTGTGGCCGGGGTCTCCCGAGCACCCAGAATTACTGTGACATTTCAGAAGCACATTTTTGCGAGGCAGAGTCCTGGTCCCTCTGTCATTTGGCAGGCATCTGTGGCAGATCTTGTATTTAACAGGAGTGGCTGATGACAAGATGATAAAAGGCTGATAAAATTCCCTGTGTGGTGAGCTTTGCTGACCTGCTCACCCTAGAACAGGCTGCTTCCTTCTGTACAGCAGCCGGTGCCCTGTCTGGCTGATCCCTGCACCCTGGCGCTCAGAACAGACTCTCTCATGGGCCAGAACCATTTCCAGTACAAGTGCTTGGTTGACACATGCTCTTTGCTTTAGAAGTGATGTTCTCTGTCTCTGGATGGGTCTCCTGGGCATCCCACCTCGCTGGCTTCACTTTTGAGTGGATGAGATGAAGATCGTCAAAAGGAATCACAGCTCTTTGCTCCAGGGTCTGCCTTGGTTTGCTTTGACCTCTTGCCCCTGGAATTGTGGTTGCAGGGGTACACACTCCCCAGCTGTTGGTAGGATGAGGAAGTAGAAGCTACAAATAGGCTTTACTCTAAAAACATACCATCTTGACACCAACCATGGGGCCTGGCATGAGCCTTATCAGCGAGACTGTAGAGTAGCTGGGACGGGAGCTCTTGTCCCCAGATGTTCTATTTAGTGGAAACACTTCAGTGATAAAAAATACCCTCAAACGCCCTCCTGAGAGCAAAGGCCATCCGTGAAGTAGCTCCCGCTGCGTGGCTGGAGCTCATCCCTGCACCCATGGATTACATTTGGCAGCGTGTCCTCTGGCCAGCTGTGTGGCTCCCGGGAGATGAAGGGCAGTTGCACGAAGGAAACGTTAGGGAAAGTAGGGAGGTGGGAGGAGGGAGCAGGTGATCTTTGCGCAGCAGCTGCGTATCTAGGGCTGGGTTTGGGCTCTGCTGCCTTGAGGTCACAATCCAGCTGCTGCTGCTTGGACCTGCACTGGTGAGGATGACTCAGAAATCTGGAAGGCAGCCGAGGTGATTTCACTACTAGATCAGAGGCAGCGCAAAAGCCCTCTGGGGTGGGCGTGGTTGCTGGGGAGCATTTACTGATCAAGTGGATGCGCTGTGCATACTAGTGTTCTGGGCCACTGGTATTTGCCAGTTACTGAGTAACTTGGGAGACATTTTACTTGTATTACTTAAAAAAAAAAAGAAAGATTAGCACTCTGGTGGCAAAATATTGTACACAACAAGGGCAGATGATACTAAATAAATTCAGACTGACATGGAGGTCATTGGTTTTGTGAATTAATTACCTTTAGAGGTCTTAAATGGTCAAAGGCCAGTGGTTTTCCAGAGGTGCCCCAGGGGTTTCTAGGAGGTCCAGAGGAGGACTCTAGGCTCCCCTAAACCCACCTCTCAGAAAGGATGAAAACCTACTCATTTCCAGTTGAGGGAATAGGTCTGGCTTTCTGCTGCTGCTGTCACACATGACCACAACCTAGAGACTTAAAACATCGTAAGTATATTTTATCTTAGAATTCTACAGAAGTCTGATCAGTGGGCTAGGATCAAGGGCTGTTCCTTCTGGGAGCTCTAGAGGAGAGTCCGTTTCTTTGCCTTTTCCAGCTTGTAGAGGTCACCTGCTCTCCTTTGGCTGGTTTCCCCCATCTTCAAATCCAGCTACATTTTATCTCCTGACCACAGTTGAGAAAGGTTCTCTGCTTTTAAGGACTTTTTTGATTCCATTGGGTCCATCTGGATAATCCAGGAGAAATCTTCCCATTTCAGGATCGTTAAGTGAACAACAACTGCGAAGTCCATCTTGCCATGTAATACAGCATACACACAGGTTCTGGAGATCAGGGCATAGACAATGTTGGTACCATATTCTGTCTACCCACAGGGTCAGATGGGGATGGTAACTTATCAGGTTTGCATGGAGGTGAGTGGCAGGAACAGGTCCAAGGACCCAGGTTTCCTGACTGGTCAGGGCCCAAGTCCTTTCCTTCCCACTGTTTTCCGCACTGTGTCATGCCCGGTGGAGGTTGAGTGGTCTCTGTCACAGGCTGCACCGTTCCCGGCAGCCAGTTTGTTCCTGAATACAAGGCTGTGGGCATGAGAACAGAAGGAGCTGTCCCTTCCTAGCATTGCAGCAGCAGGGGAGGAGGGGGAATGGGTGACCACATGCCATGTTCTCCCTTGCTGGGTCAGAGTTCATGGTGACTCTTGATCCCACTGTATTGATAGTCTGTTCTTATCAAGGCTCCTTGTGCCAAGGAACAGAGACCCGGGAGAGCTAGCTAAAATGAGGTGGGTGGGAAGGGATAAATTTGGGAGTTCGAGATTTGCAAATGTTAACCACTATGTATAAAAATAGATTAAAAAAAAACAACTTTCTTCTGTATAGTGCAGGGAACTATATTCAATATCTTATAATATTGAATTCTTTAATGAAATGTAATTCTTTAATGAAAAAGAAAATTAAAACAAATATGTGTGTGTGTATATATATATATACATGACTGGGACATGATGCTGTACACCAGAAACTGACACATTGTAACTGACTGTACTTCAATAAAAATAAATTAATAAGGTGGGCGGGGTCTGTGGGGCTTTCAGTATAGCTGCTGATTGCAGCCAACCTTTATTGAGCGCTTGCTGTGTACCTGGGAGTTCACGCTGAGGACTCGCCAATGCGCTTGTCCGCGCTCGGAGACGCAGCTCTGGGATATTTCTGTACGGGGGCCAGCACACCCCTACTTATCAAAACCAGATGCACCCCTCTGCCTACACTGCTATGGAGACCTCATACCTGAAACTTCCCTCTGTTTTGCTCAGCGCCCCATGGCTTCCTGGTCCAGTCTGTGTGTCTCACTTTCTAATTCCTGGGAGATGAATCTGAGTGGCTGAGCTTGGACAGGCGTCCAGTTGACTTGGAGGTGGAAGAGGGGCACAGCCCCTGGGTCTGTGGGTGGGTAGATGGTGACAGATAGGTTTACTCTGGGGTGGGGGCCTTGCCTTATTCAACAGATGTTACTGTGGAAATGCTTTGCAAGTTGAATTTGGGTTTGTATTGTTTTAAAAGACTTTAAAATAATCTCAGAATTATGAAAAGTAGTAAGAATACAGAGAACTCCTATATAGCTTAACCTAAATTCATCAATTATGAATATTTTGCCACATTTGCTCTGTTGTTCTCTATTATGTATTTTATCTAAACCATTTGAAAGTTAACACACGTGACCTCTGAATACTTAAGCATGTCTTTCCTAAGAACAAGGACATTCCTTTTTGTAACTACAGTTCAATTAGTAAAAGACAGGACCTATATCATTGATTACTATTCACTGTTACACTGTTGAATATACAGTTCATATCCAAGTTCTGCCACTTAACGCAATAACATAATTTATAGCAATTCTTCGCCTAACCTAGGATGCAGTCCAGCGTAATGCAGATCGTATTCAGTTGTCACGTCTCTGTTGTCCCCTTTGGTTGGGAACAATTCCTCTGCCTTTTTTTTTCTTTGGCATTGGCTTATGTACTTCAAAAGTATCATTTATGTTCTAGCAATTTGGATTTGTATGATAATCCCTCACGAGGAGATTCCTCGTGATTGGATGTATTTTTGTCAGTAATGCTAAAAATGGCGTTTTGCATCTTTTTCACTGTATCCCATCAGGAAGCACATGATGTCATTTTGTCCCAACACTGAGGATGTCAGTTTCGACCCTTTGGTTAATGTGGTGTTGAGCTTGTGTAATTTAATCCATGCGTTCTAGAGAAGGTGAGCATTTAAACAGGATCATCTCCTCCTTTAAAGTGCAGTCTGATTTGCAAGTGCTTTTTACACATGGGACTTGACTGAAGCAGTCACCCTTGTTCTGTGCAGGGCGTGCTCCTGAATATAGGTGGAAGGACTGATGTCCTCAGAGCCCATGTAGAGGAAAAACCTGCTCAGGGTAGGAACAGAGCATCATCTCTGCCCTTGTGGCAGGAGTAAGGTTCACCCTGGAGATAGAAGCATAAAGGCCTTGTGAACAGTGAATTCCCTTTGACTGCATCTGGCCTGGCTGCCTCTGATTTATCTAGAAGCACAAAAGATAGATGAGGATGTGGAGAAATTTCTTCTTTGTACACATTTGATAGTTGTATAAATGCTAAAGACAGTGGTCCAGGCTGCTGCCACATGGATTTCTCTTTTGAGGATCTCCTCTCTTCTGACACAGACTCAGTGAGCTGCTTTGGTTTGGTCAGCTTGCATGATATTTGCATACCAGGCATGTAAGCTTCTGGACCATTATGGGATTATGGGATTCCTTGTAGACTCGAGTCTCAAGACTCAGGAGGCTGCCATGTGGGAAGGATGTGCTGCTTAGAGCTCTGGACATTTTCAGTTTGATTATGGCCAGTATTATCTTCATTAATGCTTCTCCAACTTCTGCTTGATGAACTGTTTCATGTTGGACGTTTGACCTTGCTGACCCCTAGAGCTGTTGTTCCCACTTTTTATTAAGAAGCAAACAAAGTAACCACATGCAATCTACTTTAGGGACAGTAAAATCGAAAAAAAAAATTTAAAAAGGGACAAATGTACTTTTAAAAATGAAATATACTAAATGATCACAAACACGATAAGTAACAGTACATCTTGACTCACCTACCTAGTATGCTGCTAAAAAAAAAAAGACTCTTACAAAGATTAAAATGCTTTATTTTTTTCTCAGTTTTTTTTTAATTTATGGCTTTTTTTTTTCTCAAATAGTTTTTTTTTTTAATTTATGGCTTTATTTTTTTCTCAAATAGTTTTTTGATTTGTTCTGGGTAGTTGTGATGCTTACACTTCTTTGTGGGGTTATCCCTGTGTGACTTGGAACACATTTGTCTGTGTCATCAGAAGAATGATGGCGGCAGGTCTTCACCACATCCCAGAGATAGCTGGTTGGACAACTAAATAGGCCTGGCCGTATATTCCCAGAGGTTATGCTTGTGCCTGGATTGGAGTAAAAATTATAGGCAGCCTTAGGAAAACTAGGTTTGGAGACATTCTGTCTTCCCCTAAAGAATGTTAATAATTTAATTCCTTATCCTGTGCCCTGATAACAACAAAAACTTCTCAGAGTCGTGTGTGTTCTTATGTTTTAAAGATACTGATGAGTGTCATTTGCTTTTCTACCGTACTTTAGCCAGCTATGCATGAAATTTTTTACACTGAGTCATCTGTGGCTAACACAGAAGTGCTAGATAAATGTGGTCTGGTGGTGGTCGTGACGGGGAGGTCTGAAGGTGGTCGTGACGGGGAGGTCCGGAGGTCCAGTGGTGGTCGTGCCGGGGAGGTCTGGAGATGGTCGTGACGGGGAGGAGGTTGGGGAGCTGAGGTTGGTGGACTAGGACTAGGATGTCCAGGACATGTGAAGAATAAGGTTTTGAGAAGAAGAGCTAGAACAAATTAAAAGTAATATGCTGAAAAAATACTGGGGCCTCATTTACTTTGGTATCTTCCAGGAAGAGGGAATTCAGAATGAGTGAGTTATCTCAGTAATTAATTGAAGTGTCCCCCAGTTACAGGTGAGACTATTAAGGTTTTCTGGCAAACGTCTGAAGTGCATTATATACTTTCCCACTTGAGAAGTAGTAGGTAAGTATCCTAATCTTACCTTTTTTCCCCTTTGTAACTCAGAATTCTGTGCTGGCTTGAAATAGTAGCCACTCTCCAGGCTGTTAGGGTACAGGGGTTGGTCCCCTCCCTCCAATAGGTCATATATCATCTGACTGTCTGAGTCTGCCTCAGGAACCCCCGTCCCTGTGCTGTTTGGACATGCCTTCAGGCAGGACTGAAAGGACCCAAGATGTACCTAAAAACCAAGTTGGTAATTCTGGCCTCCTGGGAATTGCTCTCTTCGGTGACTTCAAGCACGTATTGTGGGCTCAGTGATGGTTTTTTAGTTTCCGCCTGGGGTATCTTCTCATGGCGCAGGGTTGGTGGCTGTTCTGTATCTGGGTCCTAGCTTACGAAGTCACGACAATATGGAGAGGTCAGCGCCACTGAAAGAAGATTTTGTTACTTATATTTCCTGAGAGGAGGGGCCATGCCTTGTAGGAGGCATCAGGGTGGTCAGGAGGCAGAAGACAGGAGGGAAGGGAAAGCCTTGGCCAGAGTCCTTATTGGGATTGCCACAGGAAGGGCAGGGCAGGGCAGGGCAGAGCGAACAGCCTGGGGTGGCTGGTTTGAGTAATCCTGGCAGGCTTTGGGCCATGAGGTGGTCTCTAGGTGCCTGGTACCTGGCCCTGGGATGATTTAGGGGCTTGGTGTTGGGTAAAGGAGGTGATGGTGGGTATAGACTCAGGATTGGCTGGCTTCTAAGAATTGGCTGGCCCTGGGATGGGCAGCCTCTCCCCAGGGCTCTAAAGCCCCCCATGTCAGAGCATCAAGAATACAGAAAACAAGAACATAGTTCATGTAGTTGGCCCTGTGGTGTACGGATGCCACACAGACAAATCCAGTCTAAGACAACGCAGTGAGAACAGTGGCCTCGTAACAGATGGGTGGAGGTTGCTGACTGCCTGACTTCTACGTGCCTGTCGGATTACTGTGAGCTCATTAGCACCCTTGGCTCTAACTCTGTAGTGCTGGGAGCTTTATGACAGTGGGAGCCTCACTTCTCCTTTCTGCTAGAAAGAGGTGTCTCTGTCATCAGTGGAGGGTGTTTCCTGTGTTCTTGTTCAGGAATGCCCTTCAAGGCAGATGAAGCCTTATTTTAAGGGAAAATAAGCAAATTACGGGCCTCTGAGAACTGGGGATAAGGGAAGCCATGTTGGTGGGGAATGTGTTTCCCCCTCAATTTCTGGTGTGCTTGTATATATTTCAGTAAATGGCTAGATGTCCACCACATTGTCATTTTATGAGCAAGCTAAGTTATTCAGATGCATCTTACCACTTTTATTTACTGTACAAGTAATAAGTGCTATGACAGAAACGTTAGAAAATTCAGATCAGTAAAAATAAAAGTCGCCCTCATAATCCTGCTATCTGGATATATCCTCTGTTTTTAAAGTATTAAATTCTTCAAGATGTGACTTTGCTTTCATAATTTTTTGCCAAAACATTTTCCCCCATAGCTTCCAGAAATTTTGAAATTCTCAGTTGCGAAATTCCTCCAAATTGTGAAATTCATTAATGAAAATGTGCAAATAAGATTTCATTTTGCATCGATCTATTCCAAATAATTGCCTTCTGTTACGGTGAAATTTGCGTAATCACAGAGAAATTTGTCAATTCCTTAGTCTCTGATGACCCTCGGGAGGTGATCTGAGGTTGGGCTTTAGACAGAATGTAATAGCCCAGGACGATGCTCAGGCCACCTTCTCGCCGTGTTACCCTGGAGAACTTGGAGTGTTGGTGTGGCCCTCCTGTTAGGGGTGGAAGGATTGGAAATCTGGACACTACTATTGCATTTGCTTTGTGTTCCCTTCTGCCTTCTTCGGGATGCTGGGTTAGGATGTTTGTAGTTTAGTAGGTGGAGAGCCGGATAATTGGTGTAAATCATGATCTGGGAAGTCTGGTCCCTGAACAGCTGTTGGCCAGCTGCAGCGCTGATAACTCAGCAGACAGTAAACTTCCATCTGAGAATCTGAAATTGTGTCAGAAACGGAAGGGCTGTCACATAGATCTGGGTTTCCAGCGTTGCCTCACCATCTAACCGCCATGTGAGTGCCGGCCAGTTAGAAAGCACCTGAGCTTAGGTTTCCTCAGCTGTAAAATGCTGCTCACCTGCGCACCTGGTAGGATTGCTGTGAGAAGGGAGCCGAACAAGACGATGTAGGTGACGAGCCCATCCTCATGCCTGGCTCTTAGTAATCGTGCAGTAAGGTGCTGTCTTCCCGCCCTCCCTTGGTAGGTTTTATTTTTATAAGCATAGGATAGATTGGAGCATGTTATTGTCAGGCTTGAGACTGTTCTAAGCTCGCCTTACAAAAGGTCTCCGGAATCTACTCATCGAGGCCCCTTTTACTCTTTCACATAATACGCTGGTCCATCACAAATTGGGCTAAGTCTACTGTAGGGAAACAGCACTGAACCCCCTAGTCTGTAAGAAGGGAGGATACCGGTGAGGAAGGTTGTTTTCAGACCTGCCAAAATTAGGGATGCAGCCCCCCTCTGTTGGGGCAATACCAGGATTCCTTTATTCCCAGGAAGACAAATGGTAGGAGGCCAGAGGGCAGCACACGGGCCAGTAGGTATCACATGCACTTTTATCCTCAGTGCTTTTAGCCTCTTCAGTTATCCCAAGGGTCCTGAGACCCCTAAGCGGGTGTGTTCCCTTGGAGTTGGGGTGCACACAGCCAAGGGGGCACCCTGGCCCTGCAGCCTTCACTCAGGGCTGACTCTCCCCAAGGCTGAGGTCCTGGGCTCTTGGCAAAATTTAATTACAGCCTCTGCCTATGGCTGGACCTCAGCTGGCAGGGTCTTGGGGGTTTTAAACAAAAGCATGAGCCTCTCCAGAAGTAGATTAGGGAGATGTCCATTCAAGCAGGGGATTTGTGCATGTTAATTCTCAGAGCAGATATCTGACAGCAAAAGGACCATGTGACCTTATTTAGAAAAAAGGCTGCGCTTTGTTAACCTTTATTCCCTCAAGAAAGAAAAATCATTACATGGCAGAGGTTCAGGCCCCATGGGGGGTTTTCTGGATGATTCTCCACTTTGAGAGTCATGCTTCCACAGATAGGATAAAATTATCAGAAATTTCTGACTGTCCCCACTGCATATTCTTTTTTTGTTGGGAAAAAGAAATCCGTATTTCTTGCATATCCTAGGCTTTTGTCCCTTCCTTCCCAGTCCTAGCAGATAGGGGAAAAAAATTTTTTTTAAAGGAAGAGGAAAAAAGACATTGATTTGAAAAAACATTGCCCTGTCTCCTACCCGCTCCCCACTGCCCCACCCTCGACATGCTTATTCAATATTGGTAAGTGGTGAATAGATTCTAAGCGGATTCACTCAAAGACAGCTGCGCAAGTGATGCGGGCCCCCGACAGGCAGCTAGGCTCCTCCTTTGAGCCTTCCTGAGACGCTGCCCACCCCCTCAACGCCTGCCCTGGTTACCCCACCCCCAGCTGAGCCCTCCCTCCACCCTGTTCCCGTAAGACTGTTCACATCTATTTCCAAGAAAGCAGCATGGAATAAAGGAAGAGCGCACGACGTGGAATTGGAAGACTTCAGTCCAAAAGCAGGCTTCACCACCTCTTAGCTGCAACTCGGAGCTTCTGAGCCTGTAGCTCCTTCACTGCACTTGCAATTATACTGTGTGTTGCCGGCTTGTCTCCCAGCTAGAAAAGGGAAGTCCTGGAGGACAGGATGTTGCTCATCCTGTTATTTCCAGTCATTTATCTAGTTACTCATTTCTTTATACAATTACCCTCTTAGAACCCAAGAATAGAGAGATGAACATGATGCCATGTGGCACGTGGTTGGAATTACAAGCTGCTGCTTCCCCTTTTCTTTTTTTTTTTTTTTTTTTTTTTTTCCTTGAGTGATGTGATGCACATATAGTTGAGGAAGCTTTGGCCCTTTCTCCCCAGAGCATTCACTAGAGAGGAGCAGGACCTGGCCCTGCTTGTTTACCCTGACTGCAAAACTTCTTCCCTTTTTTTAGGTTGAATGAAAGAATCTTTAAATTCTATAGTCTTTACAATTTTCCCAAGCTTCACACACATGGTTTTATATAATCCCAATATAACCCTTTTCCCCCCTACTTCTGTGTTGCCTTTCCCCCAAACACTTGTTTGTTCTCTTTACCTGTGAATCTGCTTCTTTTTTTTATTCTTTTTTTTATTTTTTAGTTTGTTGTATTTTTTAGATTTCACATATAAGTGATAGCGTACAGTATTTGTCTTTCTCTGTCTGACTTATTTCACATAGCATACTTGCCCTCCAAGTCCATCCATGTTGCTGCAAATGGCAAAATTTCATTCTTTTTAAAGGCTGAGTAGTATTCCATTGTGTGTGTGGAATCATCTTTATTCAGTCATCTGTTGATGGACACTTAGGTTGCTTCCATACCTTGGCAGTTGTAAATTGAAGCCAGTCTTGGAAATGCCATTCCCATGGGAGGCTTTCCTAAGTTTAGGGGTAAAGTGAGACCTTCCAGTTGAAAAATTTCCTGCCCTCTGCCAAGGTAAGCAAGGGTGAGAAGGGGATCAGGGCTTACAGCTTTTAATGAGATTGGTAGAAATTGGGAGCAAGAGGCTGAATACATGGAACAGAATTTGAGGCGCCTCGGTAAACAGACAGTGGCCATGGAGAAATAGGAAATGCTGGTGTTTCAAAGACAGCTCTGTCACCTGTTCCACCTGGAGAGGGTAAACTATTATTACTCTTCCTTTTTCCAGAAGCAATTTTGTGTTTGAAAACCCCGAAGGACCACATTCCACTTGATCCCTTTTATTAACAAAAATTGTACTTTGCAGTGAGGGCGGGGGTGGCTGGGGAGCCTTTTCAAGATTGGAGCCCGGAGGCATTGGGATGGTTAATTACATGTTTGCCTTTTGGCTTCTTTCCAGCCTTTCATCATGGATGACCCCTTATCTATAATTTTTAGGCCAAAAAAAGTCCTTTTCCTCTTTTGTGTGTTTTATGAGGCTAAACAGATGATGATAATGATCTAAGCACTAGCTTTGGAAAGCAATTACAGTGGATGAAAAGGGTCAAGATAGATTCCACCACAGATGTCAGCCCGCGGAGGCTGTGATTCCCAGGCATCGCCGGGGTTGAGCTGACCAGTCTGGCCAGCTGAGCTGGGAGTCCTCTAACTGACTCACTCTCCCCATGGAGGTCTTCCGCAGCTGCTGGCGTTATCTGTGTACGGAGAGAAGTGACCCATTTCCTGGGGTGAGGTATACAAGGAGGCTAATTTCTCAAAAAATCACAAGTCTGGCTGCACATGAGAACCTCCTATACAGCTTAGAAAGAAATTACAGGGAACCCCATCTCCTAAGATGCTGTCTCGCTGGAGTTCAGGTGAGCATTGGAGTTAGTGTTGTGGCTAGGATGGTGGATCAGGACTGAGCCCACTGGCCCTCCTCACCCTCACTGCCCAGAGTGGGCCATGGGCCCAGCAGCTCCTGCATCACCTGGGAGCTTATTAGAAATGCGAACTCCCAGGCTCCGCCCCGGCTTCCAGCATCAGGACCTGCTGTTTAACAAGGTCCCAGGTGGTTTGTGTGCATGTCAAGGTTTGAGAAGCCTCGTCCCCTATGGTTATATGAGATGATCAGTGCTTGATTGTTCCTGGCAATGGAATATTGATTCTGTACATTTATTTACCTTTTTTTTTTTAATTAATGGAGGTACTGAGGATTGAACCCAGGAACTTGTGCATGATAAGCACACACTCTACCACTGAGCTATATCCTCCCTCTGATTCTGTACATTTATGTATTTAGTTTACCAGTACCCTCCCTCCTAAGGATTGGCTTACGATTTGCATAAATCTAATTTTTAAAATGATAATATGCGAATCATCTCTTTTATGGATTGTAACTAACTTTTAGTTGCTTTGACTTTCATTGTTCACACACGCATACTAATATTTCATTTAAATACACTTAATCTGTAAGATGAACTGAGTTCTGTAGCCAAATAAGGAGGAGGATTCTTTGGGCTCTGCTTGTGTGATTCCTGCTTTTGTTCCCTGTGCCGTGAAGCAGCCTCTGGCTGTGTCTCCCTCCCCCTAGGTGGAGGTGATTTGCTCCTCCTTGGGGCTATGGTTTTCCCCTAGTGTCTATTACTGCACTTGCCTCAGTGTGTTGGAATTTTTGTTAGCATTCCTGATACCCATGGGATGAGGCCCTAGTTTTATTCATAACTGCATTGCCCGCATCTGGGGCATACCTGATGTGTTGTATAGGGATTCAGTAAAAGTTCACTGGGGAAATGAGTGAATGAGGGACATCGAGGATGAAGGGCTCCTGGTATACCTCTGAGTGTGGATGATTCCGGTGCACTTGTGTTTCTCCATTACTCCCTACCCAAAATATCTGGGGATGGAGAGTGAGGGTCACTTCATTTTCTGTTGGAGATCTTGGTACTTGATTGAAGAAGATTAAATCAATGGAGGTCAAACAAAATTAGGCTAAATGGACAGATCTTTAATTAGGTGGTTAGAATGGCCATTTACAACATCTCTCGGTGACTTGTAAGCATGGTGATTTTCTCAGCTCCTTCTGGAACATGCCCTCCTGTAAATTCATGGCTCCTGCTTCCTTAGATGGGGAGAAGTCTGTTTCCAGGTCCAGCGGTATCTTTGGGTTGATGACCTTTGAAAATGGTTCTATAGAGCTCTGGCCTTAAATTGCAGCCACCGAGAGCTCTGCTAGCCACGGGTCTCTGAGGAATAGCAAGAGCCTCATTATAATATGAATTTTTTCCCCTGAGGATGGTTTTTATGCCAAGAGACTCCACATTCAGCTTAATATAACCTTAAGTGCCTCATAATTGAGAAGATATATTTATTGTTGAAAATTGTAAAAAAGGAATGCATCCTGGTGTCCGTGTCAGTGCTTCTTTTGGTGATGGGATTGTGGATTCTTCTCTGAATTCCACAGCATCTGGTCCCCTCTTTGCTGATGTCGCAGCCCTGGTGGACTTTTACTTGCTTTTTGAAAACTAAGGACATCCTGAGCTTTCTATCTTAGTTGAAAAATTTAAAGTCTAGAATTTTATACCTGTTAAGAACAAAAATCTAATTCTTACTTATATTTTTTAAAGTAAAATGCTCTGGTTTGTCTCTCTGACCTCGCTTGATTTTCTTAATCTCTCTTTTGTAGGTTTACGATTTGGTTTGCAGTTTTTCAGCACAGTGGAGCAGCCCCTAGTATCACCCACTGCCCCCAGCCCTGAGATGATCTTAAGACTGTGTCTTTGAGGTCATTTACCTTCAGTAACTGTTTGAAATTTCTTACAAGCTCGTGCCCAAACACGGCATGGTTGAGGGAACTGAAGGCATCTTTGGCTTTCCAAGGAGCTGGGATAGCGAGAAGCAGTGATACTGAGTAAAATGACAGTGAGGAGTTAAGTACTGCACGTGAAACCAGGAAGCTGTCTCAAACAAACACTCCTCTTTTCTCCAGCTCCCTCGCTGTGGGGTGGCATTTCACACCGCGGGGACTTTTCAGGTAACAGGTTCTTACATTTCAAAGCTCTTGAACTGAATTCGTTTAAAACACTCTGGAAGTCTGTCTAAATATTTCTTGTATTTCTTTGTTTCAAGGAGTGTGCTAGAACAATGTTTTTCCTGATCATTCAAAATCATTGTTGCTTTACAGCTGCTTTTGTACACGGGCGAGTGATTTGAGTAGAACTGTTTGAATCCCACAAAAGCATGTCCCCAAACCTCTTGTGAGGTTTGAGTGCTGAGTCTTTGAGTCTGTTAAGCTCCCTCATGCTCAGTGGTCAGTTCCCCCACTGTCCCTTCTCACCTTCTTAGTGGCTACTTACCCTGGTAGAAGGGCCACTTGGCAAGTTTGTTGGAATTAATCATATGCAATGGTCAATAATTTTGAGTTCAAGCAAGAGGGACTTGCTTTCATCAGACAGTTGTGTTGGGCTGTTGGACAATCTTTTCATTTGCTAGATGAAAAAAATTTTTTAATGTGTTTCTGTGTTGGTGGCTCTGTCTTAGAGAGCCTGGGTGGCCGTGGGTCTGACCTGTGTCTGAATAGCCCTCACAGGAATTCAGGGTATATCCTGGTGTCAAATGATCCCCAACACCTGATGTGATGTTTTCCATAAAACTTACTTTCTAGGAGGATTTTTTTTCTCCTCTAAAGTTTAGTCCTTTTTATGGATAAATATTCATTACTGATCCATTACGTTTTAGGAAGGGTAGGGGGAGTATGTGGAGGGCATCGAAAATTGTTAAATTTGGCAAAAATGTTCAAGGAATTAATAGACTCTGGAGAGAGCTGTGTAAAGGTTACTATCAACAGAGTAGAGGTCTATTGATGGAATATAATGGAGTCTTAAGTCACTGATGATTAAATGGCCAGTGCAAGACAGAGGGTTGGACTTTCGTTCCTAGGACCTGTTAAGACAGAATTAGACATGCCATGCTGACTTTATGGAAAATTCTAGGAATAACTTATTGAGTTTTTTTTTTTTTTTCTGGGCCTACATTTATGTTTGCAGTCTGATCGTTCTGCTCCCAGAGACATTGTTTTTACTTCTTACAAAATACTGAATAGAGAAATGGCCTGGATATGACTTGAAACCAGGCTTCCTGTAAGCAGACATAGTTTGAAATTGAGAAAAAAAGTATAAAACTGCAGGTGATCAAGTGTACTTTGCTGAAATTGGCCATTCCTTCAACATTTTCTCAAATTCTTTCAAAACTACAGTTCAGGTGGGAGTAACAGGAATGAATGTCCAAATGGATGGTAGCCATTGGTGGTTTTTTTCATGTCTAAAATGAGTGCAACAGGGCTTTCCCGGCCAACATGGCTCCACAGACCACATTGGGGAACCAAATATTTATTGTCTCACCTGTGCTCAGTATATAGGGAGGCACATTGTGGCTGGCTTCCATACCACAAAACAAAAGGACACCTTTGCTGTGGATTAAACTGGGATCCAGTGGGGCAGGGGGCAGGGGCAGTCCTACTTGCCTTTGGACTTGAGGTGCTGAATCACGGCTGGGCTCAGAGCAGGCCAAACCTAAAACAAGGCAAGGAGAAGAAGATTATGTTAAATAAAACATTCTTAGAAATGGCTGAGAAAGACCTGGAATTTCTGCTGTGGCCAGTGAAAGCTCCATCAGGACTCACTTGTAGTTGGGCACAATGTAAAATTCCTTCTTTGAGGGAGCACTGTTGGGAAAGGAATTTTTGCCTCAATTGAGTAACTTTGCTCTGCTATTTAATATGCATACCCTTCTTGAGCAGTTAAAGATGCAGAAGAAAGATAGCATTGTTTCAAGACGGTTCTCACAGGCCGTTCTTGGCCATCTTTCCTGAGCATGCAGGCCCTGCCATGGTCCATATGTCAGCATGATTTTGATGTTCAGAATTTGGTAACCTGAGGGGGCTTGCAGTCTTGCCAGAGCACTTCTGTTCCTCACTGATAGTGCCACTGAAAAGGGCATTTTGTTTGCATTGGGGAGCTTAGAAATATTCTGTGTAAAGGTGCAGTGTGCTGTGGGCATGGTAGAGACCATCCCAGTGAGTGCAGACCAATGACCTTTTTCAAAAGGCTGAGAGAGACTGGGAGAGGTAAGCCTTCCCTCCATGCATTGTTTAAGAAAAGGTGGAGATTTGTCTCTGCTCCTTGCTTCCATTTGGCCGAAGGATGTGGGTTGGGCCATCTCTTGGCATCCTCAGGGCTATACAAAGTCCCTTTTGTTCCCCCTTCCTCCTGAGCCAGTCACATGTGTCTCTTGGCCTGTGTTTGTCAAACAAGCCTTTGGCTGAGGCCAAGGGGAAGGCTGGGGTGGACATCCATGACTGGCTGCTGAGAAATACCGTCAGTTCCGGCCCTGCTAGGCCTGTACTGAAGGACCCACCCTTGCATGAGGCTGCCTGGATACCACCCTTAGTTTTTTGATTGGCTCTTCCCACAATGAAGCTTCTACTTTGCACTGCGCTGGGAAAACCTTAATTCTTAGGTAGAGCTTTTCATGGTTTGCTCACCCTCTGAATTGTCAGGCTGTGTGCTGGGGTGCAGGATATCTAAGTTGCAGAGGTGACTGCAAGCTGTCCTTGGGAAGGACAAGACCCAGTGAGAGGGACACATCTGTCCACACAGGTGGGAGTGGACCTTGGAAGTGGTTGTCTTTTCTTTAATTGGCAGGATTTTAAAGTGGTAAATGATTTTATGCTTGATCTTTCTGTATTTATAATTTTTAAAGATCTATTTTGAAGAACCTCATGAATCTTATAACCAATTTTGGAGAGGATGATTTCCAAGGTAAATAACCAACAAATGGGCCTCATGTTTGTGGAGGGTCAAGTACTGAGACACTAACTGAAAACCAATTAACAACACAGTAGGATCAAGGGGATGCAGACAGCATGGCTTGTGCATGGCTTTGTGGTCTTGATTGCTCTGTTTGTCCTGGGTCTCTGATGGGCCCAGTGGGAGGCCTGGTGACAGGTGGCTCTGCCTTGAAGAATATGACGGTCTAATGCATGAATTGGAAGGCATCGCCACAACTTTCCTCAGCTAAATGAAGCTTTACAGAATTTGGGGTCTCTTCCCCTTGACGAGGCTGCCTCCTTCCTTCTTAATTTCTTTTAAAGACAGACCCTGTTTTTCTTGGAAAAGACATGGTAGCTTGACTTTTCTAAATTTGACAAATTTTCTTAAGTGCCTTTAAAACATGGAGTTGCCGAAAACCAATGCTTGAACTGCTGGCTTCCTCTTCGGAGGCCGTAAAAGAGTTTTTAGGCTTTGAAGTTTCTAAGGAGGAGGGCGGTCCCTGTGAAGTAATGGGCAAAGCAGTGGGGAGGGGTCAGCCAGGATGGCAAGCCTGTGCTGCCAGCGGGTGGGTGACCTTGGACGAGGCATTCCAGGCTCTGGGCATCAGGTTTGTTGCCAGGAGCGCTGGGCCTGTGATAGCTGGACTCTTCCGATATGATGAATTTCAGAAAGGACTTCACTGCGCTCTGGACTCCACTGTTGGTTATCACAACTCTATTGGTCCACAAAGACGGGTGTTGTGTCCTCTGTTGCTTGACTTCCGGCCCAGCTGGAAGACAGGGGAGAGGGATGTGCTCTGTGGCTCGGGATCCTGGCTTGGAGATGGAATTTGGAAGCACGAACACACAGGCCAGCTGTTAGAATGGCCCCTTGCAGAAGTGCGAGTCAGCATGAAATAGAGAGGCCGGGTGATAAACCGTCTTGGACTTCGGCCTTCCTGTCACCTCTGCCTCCCTTCCTTCCTCTTGGGTACTTGGTGACAACTGTGAAGCTAATGCTTCCATTTTAGGTACCACAAAGCCTAGAGAGGGGTTGGAGGAAAACAATTTTGTGAAGCCTGGAAGGTTTTTACTTGGCAGCTCTGTTTGCTGTGTTTTCAGATACCATGCTATTGGCTGCACAGTCTTCCAAGGCCAGGTGCTTCATACCTCATGGTCTGGCCACTCTGATTGCCTGGGTTCGTGTGGCCAGTTTGGGGCTCCGCTGTGATGGAGTATTAAGCAAACTCCCTCGGTAGCCATTTTTAAAGTTTTATGTATTCAAATTTCAGAAGTCGTATGTTTTCTGTGGATAATTTGTGATACGTAGAAAAATATAGAGAATAAAAATCACCCACTTGGAATGAACAAACAGGCTGCCCCTCCTAGGACTTGCCCCTAAGTTTTGTGTCTGCAGCACTAAGATCTGAACTAGCCATGCCGGGCACCTGGGATCCCCAGGCACTTCCCCATCTATCTTGGTGTGGTTTGTGCTCATTCTCCTTGGAGCTTGAATCCTCTCTACTTACTGCGCCTTGTAGCACTGACTTGCCTACTTAACCCAAATGTGCTTTTATACGTCGAGAGACTCCTTAAGTGATGAGTGGATTGACTCACTGCCACCAGCTTGTAAAGCTCCTTAGACAAGTGATTTTCTTTCTGTGAAGTGAAAAGATCACAGCACCTGCCCTCCTCCTTAGCTTTTCCCTCCTTGGAAATTCCCTGGCATCCTGGTGGCCGTGCGGGTACCCTTGGCTGCACTCCGCGGAGCTCCCGAAGTGCGCCCTGCCCGTGTCCTCTCCTGGCTCTTCTCCAGCAGGGGCCTTTCTCTAGGAGGGCTTTGTCCTGCTCTGAATTTATTGTCATCTTTTATCGGTTCCTTCTTCTCCTCCCCTGTCCGGTGGGCTTGCCTGAGAACAAGGAAGCCCCGGGAAGCCTCACTGTGCTTCTGAGAGCAGGTGGCCATGCTTCAGTGAGTCTTGAACCACTTCCCCTGTTGCACTCTCTCGACAAACCTCCCTTTGATGATTAGTTTTCAGCCAGCTGTATCTAAGCCTGGAGAATCCGAAATGGGGAAGAGCATACCTGGGTTTTGGTTCCACATTGGTGTGTTTTTGGATAATTGCATTTTTGAGCCTTTATTTATCCATCAGTGTAATGTACTGCATGTAGAGCTCCTGAGGGAACTGGGTAAAGTTGTAAGTTTTCAGAGATTTTCCGTTCTCCAACTGTCGTTTCTTTCTGGACATATAAGATAATAGCTCTAGATTTTTTTTTTTAACATTTTTTATTGATTTATAATCATTTTACAATGTTGTGTCAAATTCCAGTGTTCAGCACAATTTTTCAGTCATTCATGGACATATACACACTCATTGTCACATTTTTTTCTCTGTGAGTTATCATAACATTTTGTGTATATTTCCCTGTGCTATACAGTGTAGTCTATTCTACAATTTTGAAATCCCAGTCTATCCCTTCCCACCCTCCACCCCCCGGTAACCACAAGTCTGTATTCTCTGTCTGTGAGTCTATTTCTGTCCTGTATTTACGCTTTGTTTTTGTTTGTTTGTTTGTTTTTGTTTTTGTTTTTTAGATTCCACATATGAGCGATCTCATATGGTATTTTTCTTTCTCTTTCTGGCTTACTTCACTTAGAATGACATTCTCCAGGAGCATCCATGTTGCTGCAAATGGCATTATGTTGTCGGTTTTTATGGCTGAGTAGTATTCCATTGTATAAATATACCACATCTTCTTTATCCAGTCACCTGTTGATGGATGGACATTTAGTCTGTTTCCATGTTTTGGCTATTGTAAATAGTGCTGCTATGAACATTGGGGTGCAGGTGTCATCCTGAAGTAGATTTCCTTCTGGATACAAGCCCAGGAGTGGGATTCCTGGGTCATGTGGTAAGTCTATTCCTAGTCTTTTGAGGAATCTCCACACTGTTTTCCATAGTGGCTGCACCAAACTGCATTCCCACCAGCAGTGTAGGAGGGTTCCCCTTTCTCCACAGCCTCTCCAGCATTTGTCATTTGTGGATTTTTGAATGACGGCCATTCTGACTGGTGTGAGGTGATACCTCATTGTAGTTTTGATTTGCATTTCTCTGATAATTAGTGATATTGAATAGCTCTAGATTTTATAGCTTTGTTTAATTCTAGTGGGCCCTCAGGTAAATGGAGACAAGTACCCTGTTTCTTTTTTTTTTTTCTTTTTTCTTTGGCTTTTTTTGGGGGGCTGGTAGGTTATTAGGTTTATTTCTTTCTTTATTTGTTAGTGGAGGACCTGGGGATTGAGCCCAGGACCTCATGCATGCTAAGCATGCACTTTACCACTGAGCTATACCCACCTCCCCCAGGTACCCTGTTGATGGACTGGAAGACTTAACATTAAGGTATCCTCTCCTTAAAGTGACCTAAAGGTTCGATGCAATCTCAAAGTCCCTGAAGGCTATTTAAAACAATTTTTTTATTAAGACATCAACAAACTGATAATAAAATTTGCATGGGAATGCAGAGGACTCAGAGTAGCCAAAACAATTTGGGGGGAAAAACATAGTTGGAGGGCTTATGCTATGGAATTTAAAGATGTACTATAAAACGACATAAATAAAAGACAGTGTGGCATCCTGGAAGGGCATGCATATTAGATCCCTGGAGCAGGCTAGAGAGCCCAGAAATGGGCCCACAAATACACGGTCAACAGATTTTGACCAAAGGGGCAGACTCATTCACTGGATTGGCTCTTCAACAAGTGATGCTAGAACAATTTGGTATCCATACGGAAAAAGGGGGACCTTGATTCTGAGGTTACACCAGGTTAAAAAAAAATGAACTCAGGATAGATCATAGACTTAGGTAGTTTTAGTAGTTCTTCTAGGTAGACTGCAGTCGTTCATTCTATTGCCAGCAGTGGGTTACATCTTGTTATAGTCATGAGGGAGGAGCCGTGTGCTGAATGCTGAGAGGGTAACAGGAAGAAGTTGTGATTTTTCTTAATGCTGCCCTCCTTTGGTTGGGTAATAACATAAGCAAAAAACAAAACCAAAAAGCCATGCTTCTTGGGGGTACCTCCAGGGGGTAGATTTTGGTTCTCCTCCCTGTCCCCCTTTTCCTCTTGCTTTGCAAGTGAATCTCTCTTTAGCTTATGCACAGTGCTCAGGAAAAGTTGTCTTAAATCTGGTTTATGTTCATTTAAACAAACCTATTTTAAAACGGACTAGGAAATCCTGGCAATTAAACAATCCTGTGGCGTTAACGTTAGTGAGCAGGGACTCCTCCTGTTTAGCCAGCGTTCTTCCGGCAGTTCTGTTCTGGGGCTCCACCCACGGGAGCCCACCTGCCCTCTAATTGGAGTCTGGGGGTCGGGAGCCCAGCTGGCGGGTGAGTCCTCACCTAACTCTGTAATTTATCTGGTGGCCCCAGGCTGGAGCACTTCCTGGACTTCTCCCAACTGCAGGGTTGGCTCTGTCTTCTTCTAGGCACAAATACTAGCCATTAGGTGAATACTGACTGCTAGGTGGAAGGCACAAATACTGGCTGTTTCACCTCGGTCTCTTCCACACGCCGGGGTAAAGACTGCTTTGTGACATCAGTGGAGAGCAAATTAAGGAACCCACGCCTGATGTGAGGAAGAGTAAAAGAAGTTCCCCGGACACCCAGTCTGTGATGTATGGTTGTGGAGCCTTGTGTGCCTCTGTGGAGGGGGGCAACCTGGCCCTTCGGGCAGCCTGAACTTGGTCCTTGATTTAACCAAAGGTCACTGAATGCTTTGAAGCTAATGACATGATGGTTAAGTTAGTGACAGATTTAGGGTCATTCTTTCCTCTGTTTTTTTCCTTTTTATCAAACAAATATTTAGATAGTATTTACTTTTTGTCAGACGTTGTTCTAGATGGAGGAGAACCATCCTGAGCAAGACCCATAAAGGAGCTGACACTCCCGTTCAGGAGTGCTTCCTGGTGCTTTCTCCCCTGTCAGTTTCTTAAACGCTCAGCAATTCCAGCCAGCTGCGATACCCCTAAGAGGAAGGGACCTTTCTGTCCTCCGAAATCACTCGTGTGTGGTGCAGGTTGTGAGAGCACATCACGCCGTGGCAGTTTGTGGAAGAGCTTGTATAGGCTGCCCTCTGGAAAACTGGACCATGTCAGACCTTTGTTGGGTGTGGTGGGAGGAGAAAAATGAGGAGACTCTCCAGGGGTGCCTTCTCCGTAGGAAATGTTCAGCAAATATTTATTGAGCAAATTCATATCCGCGTGGGACAATCACACGGATCATACGACAGACATTCGACTGGAATCTAACTCTTCAGATGGACCCTTTGAATTCCGAGGAACGCTGTTAGATCTAGGTAAGGGAAGAGCCCTCCTGCCAGGAGAACCTTGAGTTTGTTTCTGGAGCTTTCTTAAAAGGAAAGCTCTCCCAAAGGTTTGGGGGAGTCTTAAATCGGCAGTGTGTTTGAAGCAAGCGACATTGTCTTGTGACCTTCCCTTGGGGTCTTGCATACTTTGATATGGAAGAAGCAGGCATTGCTCTGTAGTTATAAATAACTACGCAACTGGAGAGTTTCACCCAGGGCCCCAAGTTGAAACAGCTGATTCCACTCGTATTGTAGAGCCAGGAACACATCTTTTTGAAATCATGTGTGAATAGAATGGCATTCAGACAGGATATTAATCTTCCTAGAAATCATCCCAGAAAAGTAGAATGTCTCCTTTTAATCCCACCCCCGCGTGTGTGTATGTGTGTCTGTGTGTGTGTTTTGGTTTGTTTTTTGGCTTTTGTATGTTTGTCATTTTATTTAACATGTGAAATGAATGAACTACAGATTTTTTTTTTGTATTTATTGGTGACAAATAATTAAGTATCTTCACTTCTTTTTAGCTTAAAAACACTTGCTGAGATGTGCTTAAGTAATTTAAGGGTCAGTAGGGACCTTAAAACTGTTTAATCTCTCAAAGAACTGATTCATGAATTGTTCTAAAAGGAGAAAAAAATAAAGATGCTTTTTTTTTTTAAATTGAAGTATAGTCAGTTTACACTGTTGTGTCAGTTTCTGGTGTACAACATGATGTTTCAGTCATACATAGACATACACATGTTTGTTTTCATATTCTTTTTCATTATAGGTTACTACAAGATATTAAATATTGTTCCCTGTGCTCTACAGAAGAAACCCGTTGTTTATCTATTTTATATATAATAGTATCTACAAATCTCAAATTCCAATTGATCCCTTCCCACCTCTTTCCCCTCTGGTAACTGTAAGTCTGTTTTCTATGTCTTTTTCTATTTTGTAAATAACTTCACTTGTGTCTTTTGTTTGTTTTTAAAGTCCACATGTGAGTGATATCATAGGGTGCTTTACTTAGGATACTTTCTACCAAGATAAATTTATTCAAAGAACTGCCTTTTACTGAAAGATAATACCCTTCCTACTTTTTTAGGTTTTAAAATGGCTGTTTTTGATGAAATGATGGTTGGAGGTTATTTTCCCAAAGGAGGACATTGAAGACAAAGTTATCAGCTCAGTTTGGGGAGAGCTGGGGATTTTCTGCTGTGAATTACCAAAGTTTGGTAACCACTCATCTGTGGTTAAGTTGTCCTCCCATTACCAAGTCCCCATCCAGTCGGAGTGTTTGCACTCGGAGCCCCCTGCCCCAAGGCTGGTCTTCCTTTTGGCAGCTATGGCTAGGGCTGGAGTGGAGCTGATGTTTTGTAATCATAACCCAGGAAAATGCCTGGGAAACAGAGCACAGGTGGGTGGGCAAAAGCAGGGTGGGCTTTGGGTCCACGGTTTGATGATTGCCGTGGCCAAAGCAGAAATGCCCGTGAGCTTGAGTTAGTGCCGTGAGTTAATTGCATGGTCATTAAATGCTAACATGGTTGATCAGAGGAACTGTGTAATTGAGCCGTAATAAAATGTTGCATGCTTAGTAAGCAATTGAGTTGTCTTCCCCAGGATGTAGGCAGCACCCGGCAGGAGATGCATAGATGTCTTAAACAAGCTCGTTTTTGCACCGTTCTGCCCTTTTGTCTTCTAAGGAGGATAGATAAGATGTTTCTCTAAAATAAAGAGTCCAGTCCGCTATCAACCATACCTGAAAACCAGATTCATAATTTTATATGAAATAATCTGTATAGTACTTTATTTTTGGCATGCAGAATGTTTACTTGTTATCCTTAAAGAAATTCAAGGTTTTGTTTTTTGTTTTTTGTTTTTGTGGTTTTCTTTTGGCTATAGATTTTTGAACTTCCCTTTTTTTTTAAAAAAAACACTTCTTGTTGGGGAACCTCTAATAATAAGAATCCACGTAAATTGTCCACAGTGGCTCTCTGAGTAAGCCTTAATTTTTATGTTTGATAGAGATGAATAAATACATCATTTAATCATGGTGATAAATTTAAATATGTGATATTTCCTTCTAGGTGAATGAATATTTAAGTCTTAGAGATGGTCATTAAAGCAAATGTTTTTTTTTTCTCTTTAAAAGATGTGGGCAGTTTAAAATAAAAGTGACCAAATTGGTATCAAGTTGAAAAGAAATTTAGGGAAATAAGTTACTTTTAATGCATTTTAACTTTGAACAAATGATAAAAAGTACAATTTTTATAACTTAGTTCACTGTCTTAAATTTCCCCTGAAAATGTGAGTCCAAGCTTTAAGGATGAATTTTTTTAGTTAGTGCAAAATTATTTTGGGCTTATGTTTTCCTCTTTAGATTATTTTCTGTAGTACTTTTAGCCCAATTAAAGGGCTGTGTGTAGTCATTGTTTTTTTCCTTCCTGCTGTGAATAGAATAATCTATTGCTTTTTTTTAATTGAAGTCTAGTTGATTTACAGAGTTGTAGTAGTTTCCGGTGTACAGCATAGTGATTCAGTATGCATATATATTTTTTCATATTCTTTTCCATTATGTGTTATTATAAGTTATGAATATAGCTCCCTATGCTATGTAGTAGGACCTTGTTGTTTATCTATTCTGTATATAGTAGTTTGTATCTGCTAATCCCAAGATCCCAATTTATCCTTCCCCTACCTTTCCCCTTTGGTAACCATGAGTTTGTTTTCTACGTCTGTTAGTCTGTTACTGTTTTGTAAATAAGTTCATTTGTATCATTTTTTCTATTCCACATATAAGTGATATATGGTATTTGTCTTTTTCTGATGACCTCTAGGTCCATTCATGTTGTGGCAAATGGCATTATTTCATTCTTCTTAATGGATGAGTAGTATTCCATTGTGTGTGTGTGTGCGCGTGTGTGTACACCACAACTTCTTTATCCTATCATCTGTCAATGTACACTTTGGCTGCTTCCACGTCTTGGCTGTTTTAAATAGTGCTGCTGTGGACATTGGGGTGCATGTGTCTTTTTGAATTAAAGTCCCCTCGGGATATATGCCCAAAAAGAAATGCTCTATTTTTAGTTTTTTAAGGAACCTTCATGCTGTTCGCCATAGTGGCTGCACCATTTTACACTCCTGCCAACAGTGCAGAAGGGTTCCTTTTCCTTCACACCCTCTCCAGCATTTATTATTTGTAGACTTTTTGATGATGGCCATTCTGACTGGTGTGAGGAGATACCTCATTGTAGTTTTGATTTGCATTTCTCTGATAATTAGTGATGAAGAGTGAACACTTTTGTGGGTGAATTTACCATAAACCAGGCTCTAGTATCAGTATCTTATTACTTACTTTTAACTAGCCTTTCTAACAACCCTAGTGGGCAAATCCTGTTCTTATCTTTATTTTAGAGATCATGAAACTAAGCTACAGATCAGTTAAGTAACTTGCTTAGGATCACATAACTATTTAATGGTGGAGCCAGGATTTGAAGCAAGGACGTCTGGCTCTAGAATCTCCATCCTCAACCATTACCCTGTGCTTCCTGTCTGCATATACTGGTCACGCTGACAGTGACAGCTTTGAGTGTGTCAGGATCTTGGAGTATCAGCTTCATACAAATAGGCTTTTTCCGTAAGAATTTGCTTTTTTGGAAAAATGACTCTTGTTTGTTAAAACCTCATTTCGATACTAGAACCTATTTGTTTTAGCCAATCATGGATAACAGCGTTTGTTCATTGATGACACCATTGATGACCTTCTATTTCTGTTATTTAATAAATTTCTAACTTGTAGTAATCATAATAAAATACAAATATACCAGTTGGTATCTCAAATCTGTGTGATTTAGCAAAATTCCAGGAGGTCTTCTCATAGCGTCCAGTTTCTGAAGAATGATTTAGCCTTGGGATTCCACTTCTGACTCAGCAGCCGGGTGTTGAGTGTCCATCCCTCCTCGGGTCCTTGGCACGTTTTGCCTGGAATGCACATGCTCCAAGACTGGCTCCATCCAGCCTTCTGGGCCCCACCCTGCTGGCGTCTCAGTGATCCCAGAGCCCAGGAGGAAGGGCTTGGGGAGCGTTTTAGTGCTTGGCCTTTCGCATGCCCCCCTTCCCAGTAGGACCACTGACTGGCTTGCCCCGGCTACTTCCCACCTCCCCGCCTGGAGCTCCCTCCCTCCACGCTGCCTTTCACCACTTGGGCTCCCTTGAGAGAGAGAGAGAATCCAGTGGCTTTGATTCAGTGTCCACATCCTGTTGTTTCCCAATAAGAAAAGGATGCATTAAGGCTGGGATTTGGATAGGGACGCTCGTTTCAAATTAATTCTGTATTTAAAACTCTTATTTTTGTAAGCCTTGTGAAACAAAATGTTCTTGGTACACAGAAGAAGTTGTGAGGTTGGACTCCTACCAATAGTCCATATTTTCCCATTCTTTTTGGTGTTGTCACTGGCAGTTTGTTAAGCCCTGTCCAAAATGAGCCGGTAAGGCATGATTCTGGGGCCCTCAGTGGCCCATTTTCAGTGTCCCTGCTCATGACAGGTCCTGCCAGCCCCTCTGTCAGTGCTGGGGATCTGCCAGCCTGCCATCTCCCGGGACAGTGGGTGCAGGAGCATTGACCCTGTGGTGCAGTGACCCGGAGGGTGAGGGCACTGGGCTGCAGGGTCAGTTTCAGACTTGGGAACTGCCTAGTAGCTTTGTGGCTTTGGGCAAACACCCATCTCTCTGAGGTTCAGTTCTGAAGCTGTCAAATGGGGAGTTACACTGATACTTATGCTAGAAGTTGAGATACGTTGGGTAATGAGATATTATAGAAATAGTTACATGGTGATGACACACGGATAAGGTAGAGATATTGCCTGACACCTAGTAGGACTACTTCTCTGAGCCGGACCTAGGACTTAGCATGTCATTTAGTTTGTGAGTTATGCTCATTGTAACCTGGAGACCCCGTGTGGAGCCTCTGTCCCTTTTCCCCCATTAATCTCCACCTGGTGATGTTTTGCCCACCCCAGGGGAATGCTGTGGTTGGGTGATTGGCAGCTGCAGGGTGGGCTGTGAGTGTCTGGTCCCCAGGCATCGCCCTATCTCTGCCCCCTGGATGCCTCCAGGCCCTTGAAACAACTCTGAGAATTATTCAGGTGTGTCTCTATGGATGTGAAAGCAGACATCCTCCAGAGAACCCAAATACCTGGTATAAAGTGACACCACATGCCCTTCCTAAGACCAGAAAAGGTAAGTGGGTTTGGAATGAAGTTAAAATGCACAGATTGCCCGTAGGTCTTGGGCCCAAGTATACAGTACGTACAATGCCAAAGGGCATGGACAGCAGTACCAGTGGGACGAGGCTTACTATTCTAAGGTATCCATCTCCTGCTGAGTGCTAGGCTCTGCAGGAAGTCCTCCCCCGTCCCCACTTGGGAGTGACCGCCAGCCACTGACCCTCCTTGTGGCTGTGCTGTTCATAACTGTTTCTAGGTCATACTAAGTGTGATTAGGCAGCTGCTACCAGAACTTGGTATCAATGACATATGAACGGGGTGAAAAATACAGACATCTAAGGGGTTTGTCAACCTGTTTTTCGTGTTTAGGTATCTTTCTAAGTTAAAGAAGGGCTGATGAGATTGTAGGAATTACTCTGTACTTTGACATGAAAAATCCAACACCCACCCCCAAAAAGCTTGGGCCTAGTTCCAAACTGCCCACTGGAGGCTTGTGAAAATTTCTTTAAATTCTCCTTTTTTTTTTTCTTACGACTTGGATTTCACGTTTCATCTCATAGTGCCTTTTATCTGTTTTAATGTACAAATGATAGTTTTCTTCCAAAATGCTAGAGGAGGATTGACTTGCCTGAAAGAGATGCCACATTCATCCTGTAGGCCCCCTACCTGCAGTGCCCCCTGGGGGTGTGCCCTCCCCCACGTGGGAAGTAGAGGCCGTTCTGCCTCCAACAGGAGGCTGTCTTGTGGGAGGATGTAGCCATGCTTCATAGCGTTCACTCCTGGCTGTTAGGATTGACTCCAGTTTCACTGACTGACCATTAAAGAATTTCGAGAGCTTTAATACTTCTAATTCAGGATGAGGCTTTTTGTGTTGAAACTGTTCCCTTGAGCCAAGGTAGAATGAGCAACCCTACTTTTCCAGAGTTTTTGTCTTTGGTTAAAACAAAAATAAGTCTTTAACTTGCCGTCAGATGGTCTTTTTGGGCTGCCTTTCTGAGGAGCCAGCAGTGACTAGAACTCACTGGGAAGCCAGCAGTGACCCTGGTTTTGGTTTTGCGCTTCTCCGTACAGGGCTGCGGCTTAAACGGCTCCCCGTGGTGTCCTGGTTGCAGTGTCTGGTCCTGGCTGCTGCTTCATTGACGACTAGGTTCTTGTTCTGGGTCAGAAGCAGAGGCACATGAATCTGAGATTAGTATCCCTTGGATGAATTTTTCAGTTTGCCATGCCACATTAATATTATAGCCCTTTGGTATCTCTGCATGGTTGGGGTCTGTGACAGCAGTGGGAAATGTTAGTCTTTTAGTGGTGCAATGCCTGTACTTCACTGAAAGATTCAACATCATTTCTAGGGCCCTCTGGCTGAGTTTGTTCTGTCTCTTGAGTGGCTCATCTGTGGGCCTCTCTTGGTTTGGAGATGTCTCTTGATTGAAAAACCCTTTTTTTGTCTTCTATATTTAAGCTTTTCTTTATTCTTGATAACATTCCTATCCTAAGTACCATGGTAACTCTTTCTAAAAAAGACCCCATAAGTGCCACAGAAACATAGATCGCTGTGCAAGCTTTTCATAACTACATCAAACACTGCCTTCCCTATCATGATGTTGATTGTAAACATAGATGAGAATTGCTCAGAGGCATGATTTTCCCTTTCAGATTTTAAATATTTTCTTCTAGTGGGTGGCTTTTGAAATTCTGCAGTTATATTAGCTTGGTGGCCTAGCGGAGTGTCCTGCATGTGGGAAACATGCAGTAAGTGCCAGCTCCTTCCCCAGCCCTCGACGCAAACAGGCTCGAGAAGGAGCCGTGCGTGACACTGGTGCTCAGTAAATGCTGACTGAATTGCAGGCCTTCCCAGAGCCTGCATGGTGTTCTGCAGCTGCAGATGGAATTGGTGAAAAAGCCTGCAGCCCAGGGTGTGGGAGCTGTGACTCGGGTTCTGTTTCACTGGTTTCTGTCTTTACTAGGAGCAGAGAACGTTCCAGGTCTCTTACCTGTTAACCTCTTCCCTCCCGGCCTCTCTCACTGAAGCAGAAGAGAAACACAATTCTGTGCTAGGGAGTGGGTGGAGGCCCCAGTGTTAACCTTGCTGTCATTTGAAGGGTGATTTATTTATTTATTTATTTATTTATTTTATGGAGGTGGGGGAAGGTAATTAGGTTTATTGATTTCTTTATTTTTAGGGGAGGTACTGGGGACTGAACCCCAGCCCTCATGCATGCTAAGCTAAGCGTGCATTCTACCATTTGAGCTGTACCCTCCTCACACCTTGCTGTCATCTGGAGGGCCTGTCTTTCCACTTTCTTGCTTAGACTGTGTGCACAGCACACACAGACCTGCCCCTTCCCCTCTTGTCACACATCCCTTGAAGACTTAATATGCACACATCTCCGGTTCTTTCTCCGTTCTTTTCAGTAGTAGAATTTCCCAGAGGTGCTCTTTTTATTACTCGAGAGCAAAACTTTTGAATAGCCTATGAATGAGGTTTTGCCTGATTTCATTATGTCTGTAGTATGTCGAAAAAAATAACCATGAAACTTCCTCCAATGTGTCAGTGAAATATAATTCTGTTAAAAAGGTCAAATGTGATGCATTTGAGAAAACTCCCCAATGGTCTCCCTTGAAAAGTAGGTATGATGTGTTTGGAATGAAGTTTTAATGCGGCTTTTTTTTTTTCCCTCCAAGGTCTTTCATAACTTGTATTAGGCAGATGAGGCTGTTTAATGAAGAGTGGTAATTAATTCGCAGTCGTCATTAGCATGTAAACATAATCTGACCTTCAAGTACCGTTGAAGAAATTTTCACAGTTCATGGGCACAGACATTTGACAGAGGAAAGAAGACAGAAATTGTATCTGTCGGTTTGGTATATTATTTCAAAACGTGGAAATTAATTTTGTGTCAGGTTGTGATGATAATTGAAGAGTTAAAAGACTTGGAGAGTTGTAAGCTGCATGTAATCTCTCAGCCGCCCTGAAGTGAATATTCAACAGATATTGTCACTGAGTAATGAGCATAGCTAATGAGGGGAGTTAAATTGGTGTGTGCCTTTATCTTTGTCGGCTGTGGGACTGACAAACTGGGGAAGGGAAAACTTTCTCTGAAGAAAGCGAATCAGCAAGATGGGCTTTGTTGCTACGTGAGTTCGGGAAGTTTTGGGAGGTGGAACAGGAATGGTGCACAGGTGTAGTAGACCTGGGATGTAAGAGCGTGTGTGCCTCTGAACTGCCCACCTGTGTTTCCTCGTCCTTCATCTGTTGAGTGCCAAGTGACACTGCGGAGTTAGAGATCGAAGGCCCATTTTAATGCTAAGATTGTTGTCATTTCTGTTGCTGTGATTTTTGCGATCCGTTTACATCTGTGTTGCAGGAGCTGTGCCCAGTCACCCTCCCCCAGTATGATTCTAACCCCTGAAAAAAGGAAATGTATTGCATCAGTTGGCTGTTGCTCTTAGCTCAACATTGTGTGTGAGGTGGAGCTGTGTCATTGTTTGTATCTCAAGCTTGTTCGTTTTTATTGCTGTGTAATAACCCGTTGTATGAATGTACTATAATTTTTCCATTTTACTGTCATTGGAAATTCACGTAGTTTAGACTTTGCCTGTGCCAAAGGGCCAGCGACCGTGGTTTGGTTTTCTGGCACGCTTGTACACAGGGATTTAAGCTTTCTCTTTCTCCTTTTCTTTGAGATATAACCATTGCAGGGTCCTATTATTTGTGGTCTTTGGTAAACTTTCTAATGAGCATTCTCACGTAAGGGACGCTTAGAAGGTTTGCAGAATTGTTACTTATGTAGAAGTTATATTTAGGCTTATCTGTGTTAAGACATGCTACCAGTGACTAAGTGATCGGTGTTACAGAGAGAACTCCATAGGGTTTCTGGTGTGTTTTACCTTCATTTTAACTGCCCTGTGTACATGTTTGCTGGTGTTTCCATTATCAGACTCCTGTGAATGTTTCTGGCACCAGAGAGACCCTGAAGTATAAATAAATCCAGCAGAACATACTTGGCGTTCCTCTTGCAGGCACTCTTTGCCTTCCCTTTTTCTGTGTTGGTCTTGTCTGTACCAGCCGTGCTTATGACATGTCACTTGGACACCTGTGCCTTTCTGAATCCCGTGCTGATAAACTCCTTGTTCAACAAGATCCCGAGTGGGGACAGGGGCTCCAATATGTCATGGCTGTGACAAAACTGAAATCTCAACAGATCCCCAAACTGAAAACATTGGAGGATGTGCTGATCCAGCCCAGCCAACTCCTTGTACAGACGGGGGCGTGGGTTTTGAGAGAGAGAAGGTGACGTGTCTGAGTAGCACCCATGTCTTTGCCTGCTGTGTGTGTTCCAGCTTGTCTGAAACTTTTCCCATTTATTGGCTGAGGCTAAGGCAGTATTGAAAAAGGACCTGATGTGCTCCCAATTTATTATTGGTTTTGGGCAAGGAAAGCTTTTTAAAAATTAGATCCAGAGTAATATGTGATTTTCTGTTCTCTCTTCTTGGCAAATGACACACAGCCTCCCACCCTCCCTGGTTTATATTCTCAGTGTTTCTATGTGGGCTGTAGGTTTATTCTGGTCCTAATCACATTACGCTGACATCTAGTTAGTCGTGCTCCCCCACCTGAAGAATTCTATATTTCACTCGAGCTTTGCTTTCACTACAAATGTGACAAAACTTATCTGTCAGATGAGGGAACACGTTCAGTGTAGGGAGTTGTCAGTGACCTATAATTATCTCAAGTCCTTTGATTTCAGCTTTGGATGCATGCTTGCTCTTAGACAGCTGGTACAGCCTGGGGATGTCCCCCGCTGCCCCGTGTCATTTCTTCCCTTGGCCGAAGGCCTGATGTCCCACTGCCTTTGGTACCGTCAGACCCCACCTGCCTGGCTTAGACAGAAGCTCTGGGGGTAGGTGACCCCTCTCACCACTATTAATCTGCCTTGTGCCGGGCAGGCATTCTTATTAGCTGTGCCTCGCATCATCTGGGTAGCAGAAAGGGGTTTTTGAGCTGTTTGTGTGAGATTTCAGGTAGAGGGGGAGGTAAGCTGTTGTGTGATGAAGAGGCAGAACACTGTTTTGATGAACTTGGGCCTGAGTCCTCTGGCCAAGGCATAGACTGGATAGAGAGGAGACAGGCGTGGGTTTTGTTTGGACCTTCAGGTGTTGATACTGCTCTACTTGGTGCTGGAGATTGGAAGACAGTGCAGAACCACGCCCTCCCACTCCCCACGTGGGCAGCTCCTCGCTGGCACTGTCTCACTGAAGATCAGTGAATGTGGGTGAGTGAGCTAACGCGATTTCAGTGGAGGGTGGACGTCTCTGTAGCCAAGGACAGCGAGAGGTGATGTTACTGTCTCGGAGTATTCCTCCCCCTCCTCCCGTTGGGTACCTTCAGTGTCCCCTCTCTGTGCATGTGCCCTTCATCCTCTTGTCTGTCTGTCTGTCTGTCTGTCTGTCCCTCTTTACTGCTCTGTAGGCTCGTTTGTCACGTTCTTTTTCTTCATACGCCAAACTACTGTAACAGAAAATCACAGTCAAGATTGAAATATTTGTTCTCCTTGGAATAAAATGTGAGGTTTCCTGTTTTTGTTTGAAAAAATGGCTGAGTTAAATTGTTACAGAAACAAAGATCCCCCACGTCACATTGTGCTTGGTTTTCTTTTTCAATTTGTTAGGGGTTGGGTGGTTTACCCCACCCTCTTCTGTAGGGCAGTGGAGTGGAGGAAAAGGAGGCGGGGGTCGCTGTTTTGTAAAAAATCTGAATAATTGTTCCTCACTCCAGCATTTTAATTTTGTGCCCCCCCCTTTTTTTTAGCAAAAATGACACTGCCATAGAGATTGTTTGAGAACTCTGCTTATATTCTAATGAGAAAAAAAAAAGTCGCACATACTGTTAATGTTGTTGCAAGAGAGTTAGGAGCTTTGTGCCTGATCACATTACCCATTCTGAAAACACACCTGTTAACTTTTACGAAACATACTGATTTGATGGTTTATCTATTTATTTATTATTTTTGGTGGAGGTACCAGCAAGGATTGAACCCAGGACCTCGTGCATGCTAGGCAGGCGCTCTACCACTGAGCTACACCATCCCCAACCCCTGATTTGATGGTACTAACATTTTCTTCCTCCCTCTCTTTCTCTTTGTTTTTGATAATGAAACAGTTATGAGAGACTCTCTAGTGCTGTCCTTAGCTTTCCTACTTACTTACATCACATCCCTGGACAAATTACTATAACTGTTTAAACCTCAGTTTTCTCATCTGAAAAATGGGAGTAATGGTTTTACCCATCTACGAAGTTGCTTTGTGGAATGAGAGTGTATATGATGCACTGACTTCGGACCCAGCACGTAGTGAGTGCTCGGTACATGTTGCCTAGCAGTGCTCCTTCGTAGTTCCTTGTGCCTGAGGCAGGAGGGAGCCCCGGGCATGGAAAGGTGGGGAAAGCATAGCTTCTGAGAATAAACAGACTCAAGTTCACATTTCAGGTCTCTTGTGTACGATGTTAGGTGGGATTTTAAACACGTCTGAATCTTAGTTCCTTCAACTGAATTAAATTCCTGTCTGCCTCATCAGAGTGTTTTGGGGACAATATAAATTGATGATGATGGCTTATTCAATATGCTTAACTTTGAAATGGGACAATGCACGAAAAAGTATGGTACACAGAACAGAGCCACTAACTCTTAGTGCGGCCCTTTGAGCGTAGGGGAGAAGTATAATGCTAACAGAACAGGTAATGCTATTAAAGATTTATTGAGCACTTACACACGCCACACAGAGTTCTAAGTGTGGTTAGAAGTACTAACTTACTTCAGAAGTTTCCTGACAACTCTGAGAGGTAGTTACTATTATTCCCATATTACACTAAAGCTTCAAGCAACATGGCCAGCGTCGCAGAGCTGTATGTGGCAGAGCTGGGTGAGCTCAGTCTGCAGGCTGGAGAGCCTGCAGTATTGACCTCCGAGCTGGGACTTTTAAGCCAGGTGAACCCTTTCCTTCCGACTGTGCCTTTTATGTAAAAGGTAGACATCATCCGAACAGTTAGGGTTGCTGGCTCAGCATCCTTGGGCGGGGGTAAAGTATTGCTCAGTTAATTGATGAATATCTCCTAAATATTAATAGGAACCAAGTCTCTGAAGTCTTGGTCTGGGCCAGGTGGATTTTTTTTTTTCTGTTCCTGCTTACACCCTTATTTGAAGCTGTATCCCTAGTGGCTCACAAATGAGACACTGACGGAATGTGCTTTCTGTGCCTTTTCAATGAGTCATTAGCAGGAGATGATGATAGCATATTAAACATGCTTAACCTCGGAAGTTCTGCCTTTTTGCAAAATGGAGAAATGGGATTTGATGACTCTGATCTTCTGCTACCTACATGGGCTGATGCAGGGTATGCCAGCCCCTAGAACCAGGCCAGGAGGCAAGGGCGTTGGAACAAAGGGAAGTGTGTCTCGTCAGTGGTACACAGGCATGTAATGTGTGGCAGCTAATTCCTGTTTTGTAGAAGACTCAAAAGTTGGCCTCACAATTCTCAACATAGCACAGTCTCTAGAAGGGAGTGTGTTATGTGTGTGTGAAACTGAAATTATATTTCTGAAAAAATATTCCTGAAGTTTTAAGAAAGTCTTTGGTGTCTACAAAAAGGAACGGGGGGAAAAAAAATACCAAACTGAGCCAGGAACTGAAGAATGTGTGATATCTTCCTTTGGGGATCTGAAATCTTTATCACTGTAGAGTTGTATGCCTTCCAAATTGGTGTTCATGAATTGTCCCTTCTGCAGAGAAATGGCACATGACTATCTACCTACCTGCTTTTTGGAAGAACTTGAAAATTTGACCCTAATGTGGAAGGCATAAGAACCAAGTAAGGTTTACATGGGCATACACGTGTATGCATACCCAGGCACACAGTCTTCTGCAAGTGGCTAAGCAGATAACCCTCACAGGTTCCATCTTTAATGCACGGGAAATACAGAATCATGAGTAGCTTTTGCTTCTGCCCCTCCATTGGCGGTAGAACAATACGTCACAGTCTTCTCTCTTTAAAACAGACATTGTAGCAGGGACCGAGGAGGTGAATGGAGAGATGACCATATAGGTCGTTAAGTGGGAAAAGGAGCAGCAAATTGCAGATTCGAGAGGTTCAGTGTGCATTTAATAGTTTGAAAAAGTGTATATATCTAGCGATTTTAGAAGCTGTACTTATTAACTGGATTAGGGGTGGAGGTCTTGGGGAGATAACCTGCCGTCTGGAGCCATAAAGGGGGTTAGAAATACTCACCTCATAGGGAAGTTACGAAGCTAAAAGCCGAATGGTACGAAGTGGAGAGTTAGAATTGTACCTGGAAGACAGCAAGTGTTCAGTTCATGGTAGTTGTCGTTGGCATGGAAAATGCTTGGAGCAGTGTTTGTCAAACTGAACATGGGGTTGTTTTGATGGAGGGTGGGGAACGGGGACGGAATGAGGTCTGAATTTGTTTTACCAGCATGGTAGACCTTTGTCAGCTGGAAAATAAAATCAGAAAGATTGAAACAAATGTGAGAGAGAGAGAGGATTTGTAAAATCACCTCTGTGATGGGTGTGTTTTCAGTCTCACTAGATTGTCTTGCTCAAGACCACTTAATTATGTATGTAGCTGTCTCGTTTTCTGAGAGGAGTGTGTTTGTTTAATTCCTTACATATTTAGTCCTTGCCAGGGTGAAGGGTTAAGTTCGAGGCACTTCCTGGTCTCTTGCATGGAAGGAGGAAGACAGCGTCCCACTTCAAGCCCTCCCCTCTGTGTTCTCACTGTCCTCTTGTTCCTCAGGTACGTTGACAGTGGAGTATGTCTGGCCCTTTGAATTCCGGGCCAGAAGTGCTTCAATAGCACACTTGAAGCTTGAAGGGCAAGGTGATTATGAGGAGGTTTTTGCTGCAGAGTAGAGGTCACATCCCACCCCTGTCTTTCTTCCCTGTGGCTGAGTTTCTCACATCTGTGCCGTAGTTTTGAGGAGAGCCAGCAGCGGCTGATGTGGGTGTGGGGGCCCTGGGGACATGTGACGGACATGTGAACTGTGTTCTTGACGCTGGTGACACTGGCTTGACAAATGGTGGTGAGACTCTCAAGGATTAAAGAAAGCGGGATGTTTAAGTGATACTACGTCCCTTCTGTCTTAGAGGAAACATACCAAGAAATAAAAGAGAATCTTTTAGTAAATTGATTAAAAACTTTTTTTCCCCTGAGTTTGACAAGCTGTACAGTTGCTTTGTTTTCCCGTCTCAAGGGATTGGCTTCTTAGTAAGGTTTTAGGCTGCGGAGGTCTGCATATCAAGCTCCTGGGAGTGAGGTTTGGTCAGGTCGTCAGGGTGCTGTCAGCCAGGGTGTGGGCAGGACCGTGCTGGGTCCCAGCAGCTGGATCACACGCCCTCCTGCACACCCCATGGGCTCTCTGCAGTTCCCTGTTTCTAACGAACGTGGCAGTAAAAACTTTTCCTCTAGAGTTGTTTCCCAGCAGCGGTGGTTATTTAGTGTTTTAATTCATTTTTTTTTTAATATTTTAAAGCAAAATCTATGACTTGCTAACCCTTAAGTCTTTCTAAGAATGTTCTTCTGCTGGGTAGCTTTCCTTGCTGGTTTGTTTTTCCTTTTTCCTTTTTTTTTTTTTTTTTGGTTGTATTTTCCTGCAGCTGACATTTTCAGGACAGAATGACTCCCAAGTGTCAATTTCAGAGTTCAGAAGCCACAGAAAAAAATTGCACCTTCTCCCTCTGATGAGCAGTTTACTTTGACTCTGGCAGAGACTTGCTCACCCCACCGGGATGTGGGAGAATGTGGTAGAGAGTTTGGAAGCTGCTAACAAAATGAATGTTCGGCTCTGAAATTGCTTTCCCCACCACCTCCCACCACAGTACACACATACATGCCATCCTGTGCATCCCAGGGCTGGGTTAAGCCCTCACGAGATAGCTACAGTTCAGCTATTCATTCTTGCTTGCTTTAAATTTACCAAGCATTTCTCAGAACTAGAAGTTTACAAAGTGCATCACTGCACAGCTATTTCAACAGAGCCCTCGAGCCAGCCACATGGAGACATAAGGCCCAGAGAGGACTGGCTGAACTGGGCACTTGCAGTTAGGCTGGGGCAGATGGCGTGTTCAGCTGCCGTGGGACCTAACATTCTCAGGGAGCTGTGGACGGGGGAGTGTTCTCCTGTACTTTGCCAACTCTGAAGGCCTAGAATAAACACTTTTGATATATCTGCCTTCTTCCACACCCCAGCCCACCTCCTGATGGATAAGAGGTCAGAGGGTTCTGTTTCCATACTATCAAATAGCTGCATGATCTTAGGCAAGTCGTAGACCATTTTTCAGCAGCTGGCATCTTCAGAGCAGTGCAGTGTGCTCAGTGTGTTCTGTGCCCCTTCTTACATGATCCTCTCAAGAACTTTATGAGGTTCTAGGCATGTTTTCTTTTTATGAATGAAGAAACTGAGAGTTAGAGCAGGTTACAGAGTTGGGACTCACACCCAAGTCTGTACAGAGTGAAGCTACCTGCAAACTATAAATCTGCAATGTGGTAAATGGGGGATATATAATAACTCTAAACTTGTTTGCCCTTAATATGTAGCTTTTTATGTATGTGTGTGTATATGTAGAGAGGGCAAAGTTGACAAATCCATTGGCATAGTAGGAGAATTTAACACCGATTTCCTTGTAATTTATATATTGAACAGGCTAACAATAAAAACAGGAAAGAATATGGAAGCTTAATGTAGTGGACTTGCATAAAACACAGCTCCCATACCTGGAGCATCCTTACCTTGAAGCACATGTGGAGCAATTCTGAAAAGTGACAAGGTGTACTCTTCACTAAATTGTGAAGTCAGTATCATTCAGACTACTTAAAGTCAAAACCAGTTAAGTGGGAAAGTAAAGACAAAAAGGCAAGTAAATGGTACAGTGCTCTGGACGTGAGATGCTCTTGAGTTCCTTTTCCACGTTGAGCATCCAGACCCCAGCTGGGCAGAGCTCAGTGTAGGGGAGGGTGACCAGGCAGCAGGGCAGTGGAGAAGCCAGCCTGCTGTGGACCACCCCAGGGCTCCTGGGGAGTAGGTGCTGGCTCCTTTTGAGGGGCTCAAGGTGGAGGGTTGTTTGACAGGGGAACTACTCTCTGCTTCCCAGTTAGGCATTTTGTAAACCTAAATCCCTACCCTTGCACTCTCTTAGGAGGGAGAGCCCTTAAAACCACCTGGGACTTCTTGTTGATGGGAACTCCAGGCTATTCCAGCATTCCTGGACCCTGATAACATAGTCTTTTCAATGCTGGGAAATTAAAATGTCTTGTTGCTACATAAATTAAAATCGCTGGCTTCCAGAAAGCTGTGAATAGGAGCTTTGTATGTGGAGAATTTTACACTGCAAATTTTTCTCTTCATGTAGTAATTCTCATTCTCAGAGGGATGTGTATGTGTGTAGGAAGCTGTTTTGGTTCCTGTTGGAGCTGAGTGGTGCTGAGCAGTGTGTTATAGGGAGAAGGTCCCAGGCTTGAGAGTTGAGAGGTGGGGAGAGCACTGCCACTGGGGAGAAAAGCCAGTGGCTTCTCCTCTCTGAGTCTCAGATGGGGCTCAGACACCTACCTGGACTGGAGGTGGACTCACAGAGAATAGATGATACCGTGCATTTTAGACAGTTGTGTCCCTGGCATATAGTAAGTGGCAGTAAATAATGCCTGTGGGGGTGGTAGTCACCTACAAGTTCACTGATTCAGGCTTACAGCTTTAGAACGTGCAGTCACTTGGGTTGCATTCATATAGGCATTACACGTTGGCTCTTATTCACTCATTCTTACAGATATTTGAGAAACTGGTAGGATCTAGAAGTTAAAGTGGGTTTCTCCTGTCCAGGACAAGTCTCCTAAGCAGGTGAATAGAAAGGAACTTAGAATCAAAGGATTTTAAGTTGGAAACGATCTTCCTCCCTTCATTTTTCACTTGAGGAGGGGAAAAGGACCACAGAGTTCAAATGATTGACCTCAAGTCGTAAAGTTAGCTAGATAGGACAAGAATAGTGTTGTAGTCGTTGCCATGGTTACCAGCATAGTCTCTGTGTGCAGTAATTCATGTCATAACATCTTTATGAGCATGCTGCTGCTGTTCCAGTCTTGTACGTAGGGAATCGGAGGCTTAGGGGACGAACATCGCTTGCTCAAGGTCACATGGCGCCTGCCCTGTTCTGTCTGTCTGCAGATCTTGCCCTCCTATTTGGAGCCCTACGCTGCTTCTTTAGTATGTTGAATCCACTTACTAAGTTTCTAAAGCCAGCCATGTGTCCTTAGGGGAGGGGTCTTCTTGTACAAAGCAAGGATGGTGTATAAAGTGTTCTCAGATCTCCCTGGAATGTACACCAGTCTCTTAGAGATGATTTAAAACTGGCCAGGAATTAACTTGTACATGTAGATTCCTGTGCCTTGGTTCTACTAGAATTTATTGAATCCATCCCCATGTTCGCTTCTGAAATGGGGTCATCCATTTGGTCCCTGGGGACCTCCCCACCTGCTCTCTCCCAGTCATATTTTCTCAGGCCATTGACAGAATCGTACTTGAGGTTAGCACAATTTCTTTTCTGTGGTAATGCTCGAATTGTTTGATCTTTTCCTTAGGATCAGAAATTGGTGAAAATGTACTGCAATTTCCCATTTCTTGCCAATTTTGACTACTCCTACTTTGTTCCCTCGTATTACACGTTCACAAACAGAATACCAATCGCTTTGCAGAAAATGGGGCACTTGCTTAGTCTTGGAACTGATTTGTCTGGAGGGACCCTTGGGGTCGTTGAAGGGATGAGGAGACCAAGTCCCAGGGAGGGGAGACACTGTTGGGTATCAGCAAGGCTGAGGCCAGTGGTGCTGGGCTCCTCGCCAGACTCCACACCACACTCCCGCCTTTAGTTCAGGCCTTCTGTCAACAGCCCCCTCCCCATACCATCCTGCTGAGGAATTCTGAGTCTCTTTGTTAGAACCCTTTGCGGCGTGGTGTTGCCTCCATGGCGAAAGGCTCTGGCCTAGCGTAAGTGCTGGCAGTGGGGCGCGGAGGGCTGAGTGGGAGTGCCTAGTGGTGTGGCTCATGTAGGCCATGGGTACCTTTACTGTTTTTTTCTTAAACAAGTGATACACTCGAATTATAAACCTAGTAAGCAAAATAGTTAAGGAAAACTATTTTCTGGTGACTCTGGAAACATTAGTGCATTTCCTTTAGACATGCAAACATGCACACACACAGCCATCATGCTCGCGCACTCTGACCACCGGTGTGTACATCGTGTTGTTGGGACTTTGAATTTTCCATCTCCTTGGAGTCCCCCGTGAGGCCCAGTGAAGCCAACCCCAGGCCCCAGTGCAGGCCTCTGCTCTGGGGTGGTCTGGCCAGTCACAGTGGTCCTGGGGCCCTTCCCTCAGTGGGTCACGAGGCAAACTCCTCCACTGGCCAGGATCTCTGGGAGATCTTAAAGGTATTCTGCCTCCAAACAGAAGCAAAAATGTAAAATCTCACGTTGTCTCCATCAGCTTAGGCTGCTGGCCCAAGTGGATCTCTCCCAGACCCTGTCCCAAGTGAGTTCCGCTTCTGTTGGAAGTTTGGAAATACTCTCTATTTTTGTGTGAGAGGTGATGGGGATGTTACAGAAGCTGGATCCTGTTCTCAGAGAGCTTATGTATATGCAGACAAGGCTGTGTGTGTGGGGGGGCAGGTAAGCCATGAATAACTGAAAAGTCGGGCTGTAGGATGTTCACAAGACTGAAGTGTGTGTGTGGGCTTTGTAGTACGTGTGCACATACACCAGTATACAGTCTGTCCACAGAGTCTCTCAGAGTCTAGGTGTGTATATGTGTATATACCTGCACACACGTACAGATGCGTACACACACGCACGCTTGGTACCAGAGACATTCTGAGCCATGAGTGTCCCTTTGCAAAGGCCTCCAAGGGAAATTCTGGGAGCATGGGCCCTGGAGGGTGGGCTGGATTTTGGATTGTAGGGGAGGGGTGCATATCGTGGCTGGCGGAACTGGGGAAGATGCTGGGAGTTTGATGCTAGAATCTGGAGTTTTCTTTGGATTCTCTAGAGACCGTTTTAAGTGATGATTATAATCAAGGTTTGGCCTCCTCTGGGATATACACTGGTGTTAGTGTGACTCCCCTCACAGTGTCCTGCCTGGGTGAACTGGAACCTTTGTCCTTGTACAGCTGGGACTGGGGATAAAAATCCCAGGGCTTCTCCCTCAGGGAACCACTGACCTGTGTTGTGGGTGTTAAGGGAAACCCCACTTTAATGAAAAGCCCAACCGACTCGTCAGCTGTTCTTGGGTAGAGATGTCTGAACAGGGCGGGTGGGGGTGGTCACAGGACTCTCATTTTAGTAATAGCAGCATGTCTGTCATGGGCGAAGATGACCCCACACCCTTGGAGAAATAGTGGTAAGTCAGTCCAGAGATGAACAAGCGCCTTGGGAGCTTTGCAGGAAATTTCTTCCACGTTCCGCCCACAGTGGGCCAGGAAGATTCTCTCTGACAGACGGTATTTGACCTGGAGTGCGTGGAGACTTAGGGCTGAATGGAATAAGGCTTTAACTCAGTTCCTGGGTGGGCTTTTATCTGGTGGTCCTGATCCACTGCCAGCCTCTTTTTCTCCAAAGGAAAAAAAGTTTTTTTGATTATCAAAGTACAAAATGATCATTACTGAAAGTATTATAAAAGCGGAAGGCTAAACTAATATTCTAAAACCCACAGCAACTGTTAGCATTTGGGTAATTTCCTCTTAGTCTTTTTCTCTATGCATATTTAAGTTTTTAATTTTTCCAGATTATGAAAATAACATGTGGAAAATACCAAAAATATTAAGTCATATGCATGTATTATTTACCTTGGAGGTAACTTCTGTTAACATTTTAGTGCCTTTTGTTAATGTTTTCCTTTTTTATAGATATGTGCATATATTTTTTCTTCAGTATAACAATGATATATTTAAAATAGTTTGTATCCTGTTCAATTTAATATTATTTTCCAATTAATATTGACAGTGCTTGTTATAATGTTATACAGGCTGTGTAAATGTAGTTTAAATGGATACATTATTTGTTAGATATATCAAAATTGACTTAATCAGTTCCTGTACGTCTTTGTACATAAAGCTCTTTCAATATTTCAGGATAGATTATCAGAAGTGGAATTACATGGGTTAAAGGGACATTTTTAGGGCTTTCAACTCATACCATCAATTAACATTGAAGAGAGATGTGTGTATAGTCGGAAAACTCCGACTATAACTTTATGCTCATTTGGGCTCTTCTCCCCATCCCATCCCCAGTCCCTGCCTCTCCTACCGCTTTTGGTTATTCTCTTATTTTATTCATTAAAAAATCTTTGAATAGCCCTTCCATGCCAGGAGGGCACATACGTAGGGAAAGTAATTAAAGCCTTCTGACCTCTGTATCTCAGGACCCAGTTTCCTTCCCCAGAAGGAACCTTCTCTTATACTTTGTCTCATACTTTGTGTCCATCCAGAGATAACCTGTGTTGACAGGCATGCACGTGTGTGTTTCTGTGCATATATAAATATAACTGTATATTTTAAAGTATGAGTATATAAATATAACTATAATTTTAAAGCTCGAGTGATTGCATACCACATTTACTTTTTTAGTATTTTGCTGTATATTTTATAGATCTTTGCACAGAAGTACGTATAGGACTGCTTGTTTCTGTTTCTTTTTTCAAATGGCTGCTCAGTATTCTGTCACGTGGGTGCACCATACATAACCTCTTTGCCTTTTGCCCTATTGATTGACATTTTTTTTGGTTTCTGTGAATTTGATTTGTTATTCTTAGTGCATATTCATGAACAAACAGCATTTTGCATATATGTGAATCTATAAGAAGTTTCTAAAAGTAGACTTGTTGAATCAGATGAATGTAAATTTTTAAAATGGATAGTTATTGCCACATTTCTTTCTTTGGAGGAAAGATGTGTGAGAAGTTTCATTTCCCCACTTCTGCTTCCACACTTTTAAGACTTTTTGATCTTCGTCTTTCTGGAAGATAAAAAGGTGTCTTACTGTAGTTGTAAATTGCATTTCTCCAGTGAGTGGGGTTGAGCATCTTTGACTTAAGAACTGTCTTATTTCCTTTCAACAGTTCTTCATATTTTTATGCCTTTTTTCTGTTAGATTGTTGGTTGATTTCTTATCCATTGGTTGGAGCTCTTCATATACTAAGAAAGTTAATCCTTTGAGTTGTAAGTCATTTTCCACAATCATTGGATTTATTTTATGGTGTGTATTGTTACTGTATATGTGTGTTTTTTCAAAGTTAGATTTACTTGAATTTTTCCATCTTTCCTTATATGGCTCCTAGCTTTTGTGTCACACTTGGGCCTTCCCCACTCAACTTGAAAACATGGAAGTTTTTTTCCTCCCTTAATACTACTAGGAACTTGCTTTTCATCCCTGAATCATAATCTACAAGTTAGAAGAGGTTGAGGGTGTATTTTAGATGGAGTCTCAGGTGAGTCTCCTGAAGCCAGTCCATTTGGGAGTCATTGCATTCAAATAAGTGTGGGTGTTACCCAGGTAATGAGTGACCCAGGTTTACATAACGAAGTCTAAGTTATTTTGCATAGTATTCGCTGGGAATAAATTGAATGTGAAGCTAAATGAGCTTTCTTCAGGCCATGGGGATGATATTTGGTGCCCATGCCCAGCCACCAGCCAGATGCTCAGCACAGCCCCTTACGACACACATGGATTGTCCTTGTGGGCAGTCATGGTCCTGTCCTGGGAAGTAGGCCCAGAACAGCCCCTGAAATAGTCCTGCAAAAGAGACCGTTTCTTTTCTTTGTTTGAAAAAGCACTGCTCTTGTCTCATGTGGTAAAATGCTGATTTAGCAAGAGGACCACGCTTCCTTGTTCTTTGGTTTCTGTGAATTTGATGTCTTGATTGAGCTGAAAGGGCCCCAGCTGTGGTGTGTTAGCCATGGTTGCTCACACGCTGTGTGACCTTGGGCAAAACACTCGACTTCCTTGATCAGTTCTTCCTCAGAAAACTGGTAATTTCAATGCCTCTGATTAATGAGCCTGATAATTCTCATTTAACTGTACTTAGATCAGGTGGGCCTTTGACCTCAAATTTTTATGTGTGCAGAAATCTGTTGGGGAGGGATTGTTAAACATGTGGATTCTTAAGCCCAGGAACATTTATTTTTAATAATTAAGTGATGCTGAAGCAGGTGGTCTGTGATTCACACTTCGAGAAACTCAAAACTAACTAAACCTTTGAGTTGAGTGAGTCAGGGAAACCTGGTGGGGAAGGATTTCCCTGGCTCCATCCTCTGCCCCTTTCCTTCTGCTGACAGTGATCCATTTGCATCCAGCTTACATTTAGTTGTAAAAGTTCTTATTCAGGTTTTCAGACTCTTAAGGACCACTTTATTATATATATATATATATATATATAATATATATATAATATACTTATATATAAATAATATGTAGATATATATAAATATATATATAGTATATATATTTAGAGAGACACACATTAAGATGATTAGCTGATTTTTATTTTGAGAATAATAATAGTTTTCTTTTTTACCTCATTGGTAATTTAACAAAAGCCTTTACTCCTGAGGGTAATGCCAGGTGAGGCTGAATTATGCCACTGTTTATGTCTGCATGGGTGTCAGCAAATGTTAGCACCAGGCCTGTAGACATCCCTGGGACTCTGCCCAGAGAGAAAAATTGGTCTATAAGCAGCTCTTGAGAAAGACCCCAAGCAGCAAGCCCTGTGAATTGTGAGTTTGTGATGCGACAGGTACCTCATTCTGGTGGCTTCACGGCTCAGGTGACTGGCTGTCTTCTGCTTATGGTGTGATCCAGAGAAGTTTGCTGATTATCTTGAACAGCAGGAGCCGGGCCACTTGCCTTTGGCATGGTGTGTACAGTGCTTCCCACATGTCAGTGTAGACATCAGTCACCAGGGATTACAATGCAGATCCTGATTTAGCAGGTCCAGACTCGGACCTGAGCCTACGTTTCCAACAAGCTCCCAGGTGGGAGGTCCAGGGACCTCACTTTGAGTGGAAGAATGGATTAGGAGTTAGATGGACCTAGATTTAAAGCCTCACTCTACCATTTCAACTGTGTTATACCTGTGTGCCTTTGTTCACTCGCGTTGCCCTGCCCAGCCTTGGTTTTCATCGTCGTAAGGTATGGTACGGCTGTACAACTGAGTGGGATAATCTGCGTAAGAATTTAGCGGGACACATGTTAGCGCTCTTCCGGCTCGACAGTAGTGTATAAGATTAGGAGGAAGTAAGGGACACAGGTAATTGGATCTTTACCTCCGTGTATCAGAAAAACACATTTTGGACAAGTCAGAAGGCTTACCAATTCAACAGATTTTTTTTTTTTTTTAAGTACCAGAAGAAAGATTGTGAGTATTAGGTGATGCTTGTGGTCAAGACGTTTTTCCTACTTTCGCGTGTCTATTGTTCATCCTGTTCTGAGACCTCTGAGAAAAACTTAGCCTGTGCAAACACTCTGTGTGGGCCAATGCAATGTAGCAGTGCTGGTTTGCTCAGGGAGCAGAGATTTATGAGAATTTATATCATATTTCTGATGCCTGGGTTTCCTAGTTTGTAGAAATTTGTAGAAACTGACTTCTAATTAAATTTTTGGTAACCTCTTCTGTTTGGAATTATGTTTGTGATTTTGATAATTGCCTGCGTGCTTAGAAGACGTAGGTTCTAAACCTGTCTCTGCTGCTAATGGGCTCTGTGGCTTGGGCTTTAGTTCCACCTTTTGCTCCATGTAAAATTCTAGAGGACAAATGCTGGTCTGCCCCTCTTCACTACTAGGTACAGTGCTCAGTAACTATCTGTTGCAGGAATGAGGAGAATCGGACAACATCCATGCTCCTTAAACTATAATGTGCATTTGAATCACCCAGGATCTTCTTAAGACAGTTTCTGACGCAACAGCTTTGGGATGGGGCCAAACCAGTTCTAGGTGATGCCAGTGCTGTTTTGTGCATCACTTTGAATACCAAGTCTCTAGACAGGCTGAATCTGATCTGAGATTCATGGAAATCTTTGACATCTCTTTCTCAAGGTCAGTTTCTAGATACCAGCCTGTTCACTGAAACTGACTAGTAGTCCCAGAGCTCTTGCTGCCTTGGCCTGAGGACTTGTCTGGTTCATGGCTTTCATGTCCCTGGCCGTTTATTTAGGCGACTTTGTTTAGTGCATTGGTTCTCCAGGCAGGAGCAGCAGCTGCATCACCTCGGAACTTGTTAGAAGTGCAGAGTCTGGGGCCCCACCTAGGATCGACTGAATCGGAAAGTCCAGGGTAGGGTCAGCGTCTGTTATCCCGAGGATTCGGGTGTTGTGCACAACCGCCCTGATTTAAAACTTGTCTGCAAATCTGGAGGCGATTTCGTGCACTACTAGTGGGCATCAGGCACCTCTCTTTTTTGGGCTTATGGGTCATGCTAGTATCATGAAATCAAATGAAGGTTGATAGAAAAAAAAAATTGGTGACTTGGGTAGATTTTAGTGAACTTCCCTGGGTGAGTGGAAGATAGGTGTAGACGTGATTCACTGGTTATGAGCCACATTTCTGTGGGTATGTGTTAAGATCCCTTTTGCCTGTATGCTTCCTACGATTTTAGGGGGAATTAAAAGACATGGCTGCCTGTTGGAATCACCTGAGGAATTTTTGAAACTATTGACATTCCGGTCCCACTAGAGATTCTGATGTAACTGATCTGGGGGTAGCCTGGGCAGCAGAATTATTAGCAGCTTTCTGGGTGGTTTTTAATATTCACCTAAGATTGAGATTTACTGAGTTAAATGAACACACCATTTGATTTTTTTTTCTCTGTATGTTTTAAATTTATTTGTAATTTTCATACAATAACTCCTTGTGTGTATGTATGGGTTTTGACAAATGAATACTTATGAAATCACCAGCACACTCAAGAATCTGAGCATTTGGTTTTCATAAATGTACTTTCGGAGTTTTTCCTCCTTAACAGGACAAACTGAAGCACATTGCCGTCTCTTGATAGGTATTATTACTGTTGTTTTTACTGTTATTACTATGACTGCCTGCAATTTTATATCTTCTAGTAAGTGTAAACTTCAGAACGGGTTCCTAGCTCTTACTTTGCTGCGCAGCTTGGAGACCCTCTTCGTCAGTGGTTTGCAGCCCTGGAGGGCCTTTACAACTATAAATGCCCTGGCCACATCCCAGACCAGTGAAACCAGAATCTCTATGGTGGGCCCAGGTATTGGGCAGCTTCAATGGGCAGCCAGGCCCGTGGACCTCTCCTCTGATCCTCCCATAAAGTACCTCTGGTCAAAGGTCAGTGTTCTTGTCAAGGATGTAGATGTTTCTGACATTTCATTTTTCCTCCTGTGCATTGGTGCAATTTTGAAAAGGATTTAAGGAAAAATGACTTCTTAGAGCTTACTGATGATTGTGGATGGTTAAATTCATCACTTTTATATTTTCACCTACTTGTGATGAAATACTGTCGACCTGTGCAGCATGTTGGTTTGTATTTTCTCTGTGGGGCCAGTGAGCAGCATTGTGATTGTGCAGATTGTCATTGTGCGGCCTGTGCAGCAGTGTTGGGAGGTCGTCTCAGTGATGTCCCAGGCTCATGGTGCTTTCACTGTAGGGGTGAGGGAAGTGATGGATGGATGGATGCTCCCTGCTAGGGCTTTGTGAATTCAGGGGGATGCTTTCCCCACTTACCTGTTCCCAAGAATAGACGCTGTAATTGTAGTTGTTAAAAGATGTTTTCTAAGTAAGTAGTATTCAGGGAACACCCACATCTCTCAGAATGACACCTCCTTGGTATGCTGGGGTTAGGGACTAATCTTCCAGCAGTGCTTACTTAGTCCAGAAGCTGAACCTGCTCGCCCAAAGAGGCTAAGCTCCTGGGAGGTGGAGTAACTCTGTACTTTATAAGAAGTTTTAAAAATTCTTTAAAGAGGATGGTCTCATGGAATGCATAGCACAAACCCATTTTATAGATAAGGAAACTGAGCCTCAAAGGAGGAAGGAATTTACTTGCTCAGTCCCTCAGCTTGTTTTTTGTTTTGTTTTGGCAGGGAGGTAGTTAAATTTCTTTATTTACTTATTTATTTAATAGATGTGCTGAGGATTGAACCCAGGACCTCATGCATGCTAAGCCTGTGCTTTACCACTGAGCCATACCGTGTCCCCCTGTTCCTTCTCTTAGACCACAGCCCTGGACGGTTTACCCGTTGGTTAGGTTCATCCGAGAGGCTAGATGATGGATGAGAAGATTTAAAGTGATAGTTCTGTCAATTCCAAGCCTGATTGATTGTTCAGCTCTTCTCCTGCAGGGTTTTTTTGGGTTTTTTTTTTTCAGTCTTAAGAGCCCAGCTCATTCATGTAGTCAGGGCACCTTTTCCTTTTTATGGTGTTAACTACTTCCTCTTGTCTAAACAATTCACCTGCTCCTAGGCCTTGAAGAACACCAGCCTTTGTTTTTACTGTTCTAACATCACCTCTGTTATTTTATCTAGAGTTTAAGGATAACATTATAATGGCTGGTTGGTATATGATCCCTTCCGCCCCACTAGCCCTGATTCTTACAGGGTCCCTGTAGAGCACTGTTACCATCAGCACTCTGCCACACTCTGCGTTGGCTGTGACATAACTTGTCCAAGTTCTCAGACCTCAAAGTGCTGGATTGCAACTCAGCTGTGTCAGATGAATACGTTATTTCCAAATTGTGGAATGGGAAGGTCATTCTCCTGTACCTACAGGACATGGGACGTGTACTTATGGACGTGCACTTAGGGAAGCACATTCTGTCCCTGGTGTGTGGGCTTGGAGGGCTTTTTTGGATGTCCTGCCTCCTTGGTTTTAGATTTGGGGTCTTAGCTAGGTTTCTACATCCACAGTGTTCAGTGTGCACTTTATCACAGGGAAAAAGAGGTGAGCTCTACCTGTAAATCAGAAGGTGAAATCTTCCTCTTTCTATGTGAAGAGCAATATGCCTACATGACACACTTAGGCCATTTGTGAATCAATAAACCTAGGACTGTCAGTCTGAGAAATGGTTACAAGTTCTAAGTACAAATGGAATTCTTTAAAAAAAAATCTGGGGGAAAGATGTATCTGATTTGATTTACTCTGGAGAGAGGGTGAGTGCTTTATAACTTGCTGATTACCATAATAAAACATCTTTATTCTTCAGAGGAGCATAAAAGGACAATAGACCTTAAAGTACTAGACCCAGTGCCCCACTCCTGTTCGGGGCTGATTTAGGGTGATTCAGTTGTGATTTGCAGAGAGACTACCAGTGGAATCTAAATTTTAAGGCTAACCTTGAAACAGAAACCATAGATGACCTGCATGGGGAAATTTTAATGATTCTTCTTTCCCTGGTGCTACCGCTCCCCCCTGCCCCACCCCCACCTTAGTCAGATGATAAGGAGGCAGATTCCAAGGCGGTGCTGACAGGAGTGCCTTATCTCAGAAGCTGTCTTGTTTTTATCTGTGTAAGATGTTGGGCGTGGAGAGGGTTGTTCTTTTAAGATACTTGTACCAAGCTTGCTGGGATTTGGAAATGAGTTGACCTCTGTGCTTTGAATAGTTAATGGTACTAACAGATCTGTCGCTGAGTGGGCTCAGGTCCAGAAAAGGACGGCTCAAGTGATCCAGGAGACAGTACACCTGTAGTGGGAGGAGGATGCTCAAGGGATGAGGAGTCTGCAGTCGGTTTCAGACAAGAGCCTGACAGAGGATGTGATTAAAGTCAGCATCACAGTGAAAGGCATGAGCAGGTGAGCACAAGCTTGTCTGTCAAATAACTGAGCACTGGAATTAGCTGGGCACCTGTGGAGCTGGAGGGAGGGAGGTGCAGTGCATGGTGGGGGCTAACCGAAGTGGCTCAAGACCTCGGGGGATCAGTCAGACATCTAAGCATCTCCTAGCCATGAAGCACTTTGGAGAGATTTTTAAAGGTTTAAGGTGTGCTCTTTGTAGTCCATCTGACCATCATCTTATTCTTTCATTGGCTTGGTTTATTCAATAAACACTATTTGAGGACCTACTATGTGCTAGGCCCTCTGTTAGGCTCTGGAGACTGAAAACGGATCAGAAGTATATTTTGACTTAAACTCTAGACCTCCAGCTGTTCATCGTGCAGGTACATGTAAATATCCTTCCTCAGACTCAGTGCTAACAATTTCATAATTATGTTTCCATTAAACATAGATCAACAAAGCCAAAAAATGAGTAAGTGTGTCAGCCCTCAGGAAGCACTTGATAAAATGGGCAGTCGGAGACCTAAGAACCAGTCGCTATACAATGATGTGGGTAGGTGTGCAGAGAAAGAGAGATGTGCGAGGCATTGTGGGAATACAGAGGTGTGGTACCCAACATGGCTTCAGGATGGGATGGGTTATCATAGGAAGCTTTCTGGAGGTGAGGAGAGGAATGTGAGCCAAAGCCTGTGGTGTTGAGGAGGGAAGATGTGTCAGCCGAAGGGTGAGAAAATGCTTGCAGAAGGCTGGGAGCTGTCCTCTGGAACTCCGAGATGTTCAGTGTTTCTGGGGTATTAGGAGTGGCGGCAGACTTGAGAGAGAAGAAGGCGCCAGAAGTGGCGGGCATTTCCACCTGGGGGGGCAGCAGTTTGGATTTGACCCTGGAGGAGGGTAAGCAGTAGATTCACTGGTCATAGTGCTTGATCTGCTTGGGAAGACAACATTAATACACTTGTGGGGAAAGTCACCCAGGGGTTCAGGGAGTTACAGTGCCAAGAGACATTCGTATGGCCCTCATGGAATTTATGGGGGAGGGTCGGGATTTGGAGATCTTTCCCTAATCTCGAGGCAACTCAACTCTGCTGTCTTGTTATTTGGTCCCAGTTCACTACAGAACAGAGATGAACTCTGTTCTTGCCCAGGTGAAGGGAGATTCGCATGCTTTAGGAACCAGGCCATGGTTTGTGAAGTCATAGTTAAGAGGTTGACTCAGATTTTCACCCGGACTTGGCAGACACCACGTGCTGGTGCTTTCCCGGCCCTCCTGGTGAGGGGCAGTGGTGAGCAGTGGGTTGCGTGGGTACAGATAAAGCAAGGGTTGCCCTGCGTAGATTTTTGTAGCCGGTTATGGTAACGAGGTTCATTGAACTAGTCTGTACTGTGTATGTTTACAGTTTTTCATAGTAACTTCAAAGATGGGGAAAATAATAGCTTCACAGGCTTTCGTAATAACGAAATGGGATCTGACACTAGTGAAGCTCTCACCCTGTGCTGTGCTTGCCGAGGACTGACTTGCTCTTATTGGCTGCCATCTTGGACGAAGTTTACTTTTTCTTCCCCACTCTGTTATTTCTTGCTCTTTCTTGGCCCTTTCTTCCATTTCTGGCCTGGAATTTTGGAATTTGCCCTGTGGATTTTGGACAATCCAGCTTTTCTGGTTTTGACCCTGGACGGTGCTTGAAAGGACAAGCCTGTATGGCTTTTTTCTCCGCCACGTCTTGCCCAGGAAACCACCTCTGCTCACCTCCTCAGTCCTAGGGCCACCCTGGGATCTGCCTGCTGGATTGGAGCCTGAGTGGCCCAGGTACCCCTTGTGTAGTGTGTGTGTGTGTCAGGGGTAGGGAGGGGGAGGAGTTGGAGGGGGCATTGCAATAGGAAGAGCATGTGCCAAAGATGACATGATTGATAACATCCCCCTTTGTAAGGTGGATGGTTCTTGAAATGCTTTGTAAAATTTAGATTTTCCTTGAATCGTATTTTTGTTCATATGTGTGAATGTACGGTAGTAAATATGACTTGGCATGCCTGCACACATTATTATTTAGATGTTTATTATAACTTTCGGGGTATTTGTTTTCATTTTGTGTTGAGCCACAATTACCAGTGACTTTCAAGCTTTTTATGGCTTCTGGCCACTCCAGCTGCTTTGCTGAATTGCAGATTATTTGCAATCAGTATGTTTCATATACTGGGTGAAAAGACAATTTAGAGGAACTCTGGGGAATCCTTTCCTAAGAAGCAAAGAACATTTAGGACTTGTTAGGTGCCAGTATTGTCCTGGCACTCAGCCCTTTCTTGTTCCTCATTGATGTGTAAGACGTCCTTTTGGAAGTAAGTGTTACCTCCATTGTTTCTTTTCCAATGCCACACACCTAGTGCATACTAGGATTCTTTTGGTTGTAAGCAAAAGAAAACCTACCCCAGATGGATTTAAACAGCAAAGGGAATTTAGTGGGGCTTTGTGACTGAGAAGTCTAGTGATGGGAGGTGCCAGAGATTCGTGTTGGAGTTAGGAGTTCTGTGTCTCCAGGACTCTCTTGGCTCTGCCCTCCTCTTTACGAAGGCCTCACCCTCAAACCGCCTGCAGCTCATGGAAGCAACTATGGCCTCAGAAGTCCTAGATCTTGCAAGTGAGTGCTGCGTCCACCATGGAAGAGCCAGCAACGTTGAACCAGCACTGCAAGCCTGAGTCTTGAAATCACAGCGTTGCACTGGTTGGGGTCATGTGTTTGCCTTAAACCAATCACTGTGGCCTGGGGAAGGGATTCCACTGCTTGGACTGACTCTAGGACTTGTGTCCTGATGCTGAAGAGTGAAGTCAGCTCCTTCTGAAGCACACGTGCAAGCAGAGGCTGTTTGTTAGAAGGAAGTGAGTGGTGGGGAGGCCATTCACAGGTGTCCACTGCAGGGACAGGGCTGGGGTTTGAATGTAGCATTCTGTCCAATCCCAGAACCTCTTAATCCAAATGACCCCTCTGTTAAAGTTGCTTTCCCCACGAATGGTTATTCACTGATGGTTAATAACCTTTAGCATCAATACTATGTTCCTCAGAAAGCCTTGCTTGGGCCTTCGTCTTTAGCATGTCGCTCCCTGGGAGTCTGACTTGGCCTGCATCATCAATTGTCCAAAAACTCAAGATGCTCAACTCTTAAATCAGGGGGTTGGATAAGATTAATTTTAAGTTAATATTTACTGACTGCCTGTTACACCAGGTTCTATGTCAGGGGCTAGAGATAAAACAATACGCAGTGCACACATGGCCTCTGCCTCTATGGGCTTATTGACAGAAGATAGACATTAACTCAATAGTGAGACAGATGTAAGATGAAGTGCTGATACATGCCTGGCCCTGAGCAACTAGTTAATGAATGAGTGAAATAATCACACAAATTTATACTTCAAAGCTGTGTTCAGGGCTACTGTGGGGAGCAGTAAGGGCATCTGTAGGAGGACTGTAATGAATAAGAAAAGAACCCAGGACGGGTCCTTGGGGGGCACGTCCACATTTAGAGCCTGGGCTGCTGTTAGGGGCAGAGTGAACTTTGAGAGCCATCTGGGGATTCTGATGGCCTAAGGGATTCTGATGACCTTCCAGTTCTGAGAGTTAATGAGGGGACAAGACAAGTCTTTTTATGCTTTTCTCTCTCAGAGCACCATAAGAGAAGTTACCTGCAGTGCTCCATGTAGTAATTGTGTGTGTTCTTACAGTTGGTTAATTTCTATGTGAACCTGCTCTTCTGTATGTTAAATAATTCAGATTTCCTAAAAGTGTTCCTTAATGAATGCATAAAGAAGGTGTCGTGTACACATATACAATAGAATATTATTCAGCCATGAAAAATAGGGAAATCCTGCCATTTATGACAACATGGATTTGATGGCCCTTGAAGGTATTATGCTAAATGAAGTAAGTCAGAGAAAGACAAGTACTATATAATATCACTTGGTTGGAATCTTAAGAAGCTGAACTCATATAAATAGAACAGTGGTTGCCAGGGGCTGGCAGGTGGGGGAAATGGGAAATATTTGTCAAAGGGTATACACTTTGGGTTATAAGATGATTAAGTTTTGGGGCTATAATGTATAGCATGGTGATAATAGGCAATACTGTATTATGTACCTGGAAGTTGAAAAAATAATGTCCCTTGTTTCTCTAGACCTTTTAAGAAATATTGTGGAAGGTTCTTGCCTGTAACAGGTATGCACTGTGTGGTCCAAGCCCAGCTCTGTGCCTCTCTTCCCTAGTTCCCTCGACCTCCCTGAGCTCAGGGCAGCCCTTGCTCCAGACTCTCAGGACTTGTAGCCTCTGCCTCCCGTGGGGCATCTGTATCCTCAGCCATCTTTTCATGGGTGATTTCAAAAGATCATATGTAGAGGGGAGGGTATAGCTCAGTGGCAGAGTGCATGCTCAGTATGCACGAGGTCCTGGGTTCAATCCTCAGTACCTCCATCAAACAAACAAAAATAAATAAATAATAAATAATGAATCCAATCCAAGAAAGAAAGAAAGAAAGAAAGAGAGAGAGAGAGAGAGAGAGAGAGAGAGAGGGGAAGGAAGGAAGGAAGGAAGAATTATAGGTGATGATAACCAAAAAGGAAGGTGTGAGGTTTATTGTGTGTTCCTAGAACAGCTTGTTACCAGACACCTGGGAAAAAACCTGCAGTGTGGACAGGGAGGGTCATATTTTCCTGAAAAGGGCAGACATGAACTCCATAGCCTTGCAAAGATTCTAGGCTGTGATCTGCTTTGGAACATTTTTTTATTTCCTGTTCCTAACTTATCTGCCACCAAGCCATCCTACACTTTGTCTTCTCTCTTTCCACCCTCTGATCATCTACTGTTCTGGTGAGAAAAACCTTTTAAAAGCAAGTTTTGAGTAGAGTTACCAAAAAAAGTAACTGTGATATTTCCGCAGTGAGTGTCTGGAAGCAAAGGGACAGTATCATGGTAAGTGAGCTTTATTCTGGTTTTTCTTGCTCCTTATCAGTTGGGGCAACATACTCATTGCACTAATGGCTGAGTTAGTGGAGATGAGGAGATGACCTCAGGGAATAGTTAGTTCACTATGTGTATTATGGGTTTGTTTTTTTTTAATTGACTGATGTGTATAGACAAAGTGAGGGCTGAAAAACAGTATGTTTCTTTGGTCTTCCATAAATTGCTTGTTGTAATAATGATTAAGGTACAGGGGGCGGGGGGAAGCCCACAGTCTTCTGTACAAAAGGAAAGGGTGGGGAGAAAGTAGGTTATTAGGGTAGGAAACACTTCTAGTGAGGAAACCTCTTTTTAACTTTTCAGCTTCATAGTATGTCTTATCCTTCTCTGTGCGCGTGTGCGCGCGTGCACGTGCGTATGTAGATGTGCTATTTCCCAAGTTTTCTGGCAGGCTTCCAGGCATAGCAGAGGCTGCAAATCTTTTGCAAATTTGCATATCCTTTTATGCTTAACTAAATCAATAAGGAACAATTGTTCCCTGTTCCTGGACAGAGGCCTGAAATTCGTACTGCTGTGTGTGTCCTGGGGAACCCTTGTGCAAGCCTATCCTGGCTGAGGTGTATTGACAGCACCTTGTTCCAACTGGGCACTCAATAAATATTGACTGGTTACCCAGAATAGCAGCTCGAAGCTGAGGGTGTTTGTGTCCCAGGCTGACCCTGTCAGTTCTCTGAATGTGCTTTGGAAAGAGCACCCGGGGAGGACCTGGCTGTCTCCGTGAATCCCAGGTCTTCGGATTTTGTTTCCTTCCCGTGTCCTGCTGGTTCTGTGAAGCGGGAGAGCCAGACATGCAGAACATGAGGTGTGGCTGGAACATTGTGGAAGGCTGGAAACTTGATGAGCGGGGAACAGCTGGTTCTGTTTCTTAGGGCAAGAACACGTCCTCTGATGGGAGGCGTGGCTGGTCCTTCCCCGCAGACAGCGTGGTGGTGATGGGGAGATGGGCACTGACCAGTCTCCCACATCTCTGAAGGGAGATCTTTCCTGACCTGTTGGTGACAAAGAGGAGTTGTTGCTGCAAACCTCATGGCTTTACTGACATAGGTTTTGGTGGGGACATGCCCTGCAACACAGAGCCAGGCAGTTGAGCTAGGACATGGCTGATCAGCCTCTGTTGGGTTCAGGGAGTGGATTTAGAAGTGTGGACAGATTTTTGTGGTGGTGGTGGGTTGGTTTCTTCCCTTGATGGAACAGTAGCTATTTGGATTCACCCCTCTAATTTTGTCATATTAATTTTGGTTTTTTCATTTCTTGGTCCACAACAGTTACGAGCTAGTGAGATGTTTTAGAAAGGAGAAGCAGGAAAGGTGATGTTCCAGAGTGGTTTTTCAGGAGACAGTCTTCCTAACCTCACTTTGTCCTAAGGTTTGCTCTTTCTGTCTAGTCACAGGAGCAGGAGAGAGGGCCCCTCTTAGCAATACAGATCCAGTGAGAGTCTGGGCCGGTGATGGCTCAGGAAGCCATCTTGCCACCATGGACAGTATGGATATAAAAACCGAAACCAGGTTGGTCATTGGCCACAAAACCAAGACAGGGCTCTTTGGAACAGCAAAGTGCTTTGAGAACCATCTCTAGTAGCCACATGGCTAATAATAAAGTGCAATTTTGAGAGCATTTATAGACTTAAGCAACTAGTAGAACGGAATTCCTCATGGTAATTATTGTAATATGCAGAGACCATGAGAAGACATGGAATGTTTCCGTTGACAAGTCTTTGATCTATAATATTGCATTTCATTTACCAGCCCCTGCAGACCATCTATGAACCTCTTCAGAACCTATTTAAGACCCAGGAAGAAGGCATTGTTAATCAGGGAAGAGAGAAGAGGAAGAAGCAGTATTGAGAGGATGACTCTGGGCATTGATCAAAGAAACCAGAGAAACTGCTGGTCTCAAGAGGGGAGGATTAACTGTTACTAAGCTCGCGATCATTATAGGTGTATACATGTTAGTAAAGTATTGCTTTACTCTATAATTTATAGTGGTGATTTTACATTTTGTCAGGCAGCCCTTCCATTTCTAAACCTGTTGAAAAACACGTTCACATGCTATTAATATAGACGCTAACTGGGGCATCAAAATCCTTGTGCAGTGGGGAGACCTGTCAAGCCGCACACAAAAGGGTTGACTTTGAGTGGCCAGGATAATATTGATCCTTTGGCTTTATCAACATCTTTGCCGCTTGTGTGTGAGCATACAACACACACACACACCTGCTTCCCCTTTTCTCATATTCTTGGTTGTCATCTTCAATAGGAATGATGCTGGTTCCTGACATCATTCTTCAACTTACTCATTGTCTCCTAACCATCTCTATGATGGACATAAATCTCATTCTGCTTATTTTGTGTCCCTCATTTAAATCTTACAGATGTATCCCTGGGTCCTCTAAAGGGACCTGAGGCCACAAGCACGAAAGGGGATATAAAAGGCTTGGAGGTGATCGGAGTCTTCTGTTCTGTGAATGCCTTTGGCTGTGCTTTCCTGTTTTCTGTTCTGGTGTTGCCCCTAGGATGATTTTATACAGATGTTGGAAAGGTTTGGGACTTTACTTTTTAGAACTTGCAGAGTGAGTCTGCATCTTCACTGGAAGGACTTCAGAGATCTGCCGATGGGAAGGCAGCCTGATGAATTTCTGATCTTCATCCAGCTGTTACTGCCAGTCTGCTTGTGAAATGTGACAGGACCATGGCCAACTGTGTAACGTTGAAATGTGCTGCATCTGAAATTCCTTTCTACCGTCTACGTTGCTATGTGAAATAAGAGGGTACGACTGGCAGTCGTCAAGAGGTTTAAATCACATTTTGCATTTGCCTACAGAGGATTTATTGGTTTTCTGCTAATCACAAGACATCGTGCGAGGGGCCATCTAGAAGGGGTTGCAAAATTATACAGAGCTTGAATTCCAGTTTGAGACTATTTGCGAAAGGATAATTAAAGTATTAGGTCAGGATATGGATGACAGCTAGTATCAATAATGTTCTCAAGGTCAGAGCTCAGAGGAGATGAGAAAACTGTGGTTCTGGATATCTGCCCTCAGAGGGATTAGGACTCCAGCCTGAGTCTAGAAGACCAGACAGGATTTGAATAAAAGGACAAGGGAAGAACATTTTAGGCAGGGTGATGACACACATAGGTGTGGAGGTGGTGATGGATGAGGTATGTTGGGGATGGACAGTACGCAGACCCTGGGAACAGGAGATCTATGTGTGTGCTAAGAGAAAAGGGAAAGATCAGCTTGAGAGGTAGGAGTGGGCTTGAATCATGATGCTTTGGATAACAGAAGACCTGGGTTAGCTTGAACAATAAAAATAACTCAGTGGTTCGTTCATGGGGAAAAAGACCTACTTTTTAAATTGCAGACACAGTTCTCAAGGTTAGATTTCCTCACATTCATAAGATGACTGCCAGTGGTAAGGCTGCCAGCTTCTTCATTCACATCCATAACCATCAAATAAAAGACCTGAACTTTGCTCTCACTGGACCAGTCTTAACCATCAAGGCAGCCAGGGGAATGCTGTGTACTTAGTCCTGAGTTTCTGCTCATCCCACAGTGAGTCAAAATGGGGATGAGATGGTGCTGATTGGCTTATGCCAGTAAGGGTCAGCCTCTGGAGCTCAGCGTGGGGCCAATAGAACCCAAATCCTGTGGCTGCTATATAGTGATTTCCCAAAGGAAAATCTAGAAAGGTAGAAGAAGTGATAGGAGGTTAGAAGGATGGGTTAACAATGAAAAAAGTTCATTCTAGCTGTAAATTATGGGCAGCTTTGAATCTTAGGGTCTGTGATCTCGAGTGAGTCTAGAATTTCTCCTGTGGGCAGATCCATTTGGACTGACCACAGCATTTATCTTGGTCTTTGATAATAAGAATGTTTACCTTTGGCTGTAACCATAATCTCACCCAGAAAGGTTCTTTGGTGACCAGTTTTCCTTCTCATCGCCATTATCTGTTCTTGTCCCGTACTAGGACTGCACATGCTCAATTCGCTGACTTATCTTGAAGACCCCACAGGGTGCCGAACTTGAATGACTCTGGAGAACTTCCTCTTCTCTTTCCTGTGGGGCTCCCTGAGAGACATACCCCACTCACTCAAGAGTCCTCTGTAGGAGGTTAATCAATTGAGTCTTCTGTTTATTTTACATTAACAATCACAAATTAGGTAAAATGCTGAACTCGAGTAGTGCCATTGACAGGCAGGCCACCCATCCATCCACCCGTCCGTCCGTCCGTCCATCCGTCCATCCATCCATTCAACAAATGAGTCCCTGTTATGTGGTAGGAACCGTGCTTGCCACTGGGGATGAGCCCAAGTATGCTACGTGGTCCCTACCCTTGATCTCCCAGTCTGGTTGTGGAAGCCAGTAAATACATAATTCTGATTGTATGTGGTGGATGTTATATGTAGCATATTGAGGTTTAGAAAAGAGGCATTTTTCTCAACTGTATGTGTTAATAGATGACATTTCCTAGCTCAACAAGGCTGCTGAGACTGGGCTTAGAGGTTAGAGTCAGGCAATGGGAATTGTGATAAATAAATCAAAGATATAATGATGGCATTTTCAGGAAGCCACAGGTGCTACTCTGTGGCGGGGCGGTAGTTCTTGAATAAGTGGGAGGTGGAACGGACATACAGATTCTGAGCTCTTCCATCCAAGAGCCCAATCAGTAGGTCAGGAATGTGGTCTGGGAATTGCGTTTTAATCTCCAGCATCTTGGGTGGTTCTGACGCTGGTGGTCTGCAGAGTACTGGCCTGGAGTGCAGTGTGTGGGTGTGGGGCTGAAAATAAAGGCTGGAGGAGAGGGCGAGCAGGAGCCTGAGAGAGTGGCCAGGGAGGTCGCAGACGGTTGGAGGAGCCTTTCTGGGTCTGAGTGGTCAGCAGGACCCTGTAGGAAGTTAAAGGCATTTGGCAGCCGAGTCTATAAAGTCCAGCAGAGCATACTTAGAACAGGAAGCTGTATCTTGGCCTTATTTTTGCACAGTTGAGCTAAAACATCTTTCTAGAATAAAAGACTCTTGAATTAATCACTTGGCTCTCAACTGGTACAGCCAGGAATCCAGGTTCCAAACTCCAAGCGCAGTTTGTAGTCTACAAGTCTGCCTCCCATTTGGGAATTATTTACCCTTGTTGTGTTAGTACAGTGACTTTGGAATGCTCTTGAGTGACCTTAGAGGCCACTCTACAGATGGCTTGATTCAGTATTTTAAAATATGATTGATTAAAGGCAGAATAAATGTATAGTGCTAAATCCACATGAGGGGGCCAGTGGGCAGTAAGGATATTTAGGGGGCCAGTTACATTTCATAGAATCATTAAGATTTTTAATTTTCTTTCTCGGACAGGGTGACTATAAGAACCTTCTCAAAGATCCATGCCTTACTCTGAAAGCTGCTAGGAGTGAGCTGGGTGTTCCATCAATATACTACAATATGCTGCAGACTATCTTTTACTTTTTTATTTCCTATGCAGTGATGATTTTTACTTACCTGGTGTTAAAACGGAAGCTGAATTCTAGGCTGGTGCCATATTTTACATTATTGTTGGAGTTTCCCTGTTCACCATCATGAGCTCAGTAGAAATGAGTGGGAAAGGTAGCACTTTTCAGTATAGCTTATAACTGCCTGGTGTCTGCAGTTGCATTTAATAAAAATTTATTAGTTAAGTTGGACAATAAAGGACCAACCAAGGTATAAAGTAGAAGAGCTTCATCCTTCACATTTAATTATTTATTGTTTTAGGCATTAAAGTGTATATTGATAGAAGGTACAGGAACATACACTGTAAAAAAAAAAAAATGACAATAGGCCACATAGCACAGGGTTTCTTAATCTTGGCACTGTTGACATTCTGGGCCAGATAATCCTCTGTGGTTGGAGGCTGTTGTGCATTCCTAGATGTTTTGCAGCATCCCTGGCCTCAATCCACTAGATCCAATTTGTCTCCAAACATTGCCAAATGTCCCCTGGGAGCAAAATCACACCTGGTTGAGAACCACTGAGTTAGCAGAGACAAAAAATCTTTTTGCAGATGTCTCTTGACTCTGCTGTTTAATCTTTTGAGAATTTTGTTCTTCTTAATAAAGGTAAAGACACAATCAATTCTCATTATATGCAAATTTCATATTTGCAAATTGGTTTACTTGCTAAAATTTCTTTGTAACCCTAAAATCAATACTCTTGGCCCCTTTACAGTCAGTCTTGGATGTGCACATGTGCAGAGAGGCAAAAGAAATCCGAGTCACCTGATGTATCTGTTCCCAGCTGAGGTCAAACAAGGTGATGCTGGGCCTTCTTATTTCAGCTCTCAGAGAGTAAACAAGTATCCTTTACATGGTCTATTTAGTGCCACATTTTTCAGATTTTTGTGCTTTTTATTGGTGGTTTTGCTGTTTAAAATGGCCCCTAAGTGTTGTGCTGCTCTGCTCTGGGGTGTTTAAATACAATAAGGCTATAATGTGGCTTATGGAGAAAATAAGAGTGTTTTAGGTAAGCTTCATTCAGGCTTGAGTTATAGCACTATGAGTTCAGTGTCAGTCATGTCTACCCATCTATCTGTCTGTCTTTAAACAGAACACACATGACACAGGGTTACGTATTGATGAGCTGATGAAACTGCCATGACCAGAGGCTCACAAAAACCTAACCCTGGATTTCCCTTTGGAGCGATAGCTGGGGATTGACAAATTCTCTATTTGTGGCAACTTTGTAAACTAACTACTACAAATAACAAGAATTAACTTTACTATTATTTTTCTAGCTTACATTTCAAAAGCCTAGATTTTAAAGATGTAATGTGATATAAGTATTAAGCTAGATTCCTTTTCTTTATAAAGACTAACATAGCCATATTATGGAAAACTTGTAAAACGTAATTGTAGAGTCAATGGATGTAAATATTTTTAAAGCTGTTCCATACCTTGTGAAAAGGTGGTAGCATTTTAAAGGGCCCCAAGCAATTGTCTACAGTGCCATTTTCAGTACATTTTTGCCAGCCTTATTTTGCATTTTTTCTTATTTTTAAAATGACAACATTGACACATATTAGAGAATTCAAGTAATATAGATATTTAGAAAATGAACTGTAAAAATCGCCACCTTTTCCCACCTCTTTCTCAAGAGTGTTAGGAATTTGGTATGTGTCATTTCAAAGCTTTTAAGAAAATGTGTGTAAGAAGAAATGCATTTTATACCCATGATTTAATATGAAAGGGACTAAACATTTGCCTACTTGGTGTTATGCTTTGTTACTTTATATAATTTAGGTGGAGAAAAGGTGTCCTTGTTATTTATAAAATACTGCAGTTGTCAGGAAAAGCTTACATAAATGATGGTTCTGTTTAATAGTTATAATTTAATTTCTGTGCTAAGCGGCTAGCTTGTGATAAGTGTCTTTTAACCTAATTTTTATTTATTTGTTTATTTTTGCCAGTAGCCTAAGCTACAGAGCACAACACAGATTCAGTCTTGAAGTTTTATTATTTTCTCTCACCAGGCTTGTTGAAGGATTTCAAAGAATTGAATTTCCTGATAGAAAAGTCCTTAACCCGTGGGTGCCGATGGGTAAACATTGGCCAGGATCAGTCAGAATGCTTAATATAAGTCAGTACACAGATGTTTGTGGAATGATTAGAGTGTCAGGAACACTTGGGCATCAATGATAGGGATTCTCTAACCCCTCCCCCGAACTCGGCTGGAGGAAAGAGGACCTTCGAGGGGTGGCCAATGCCCTCTTGTGTGTTCCATGCCCGCAGAGACTACTTGGAGGGGCTGAAAATCCTCTAGGTGTGACCTCCCTGATCTGGAGTGAGGAAGTGAGCCCTTTGCGTACCAGCTGTCAAGACTAGATATGGGACTTTTGGTTGAGTTTTAAGCCCTACTTATATCAGAAAGCTGTGGTTTTCACTTGGGATGACATAGATACGATAAAAACGCTACCGGGAAAGAAAGACTAAAATGTTAGTAGCGTTGATTGATGGAAAAACTCAGAACTGCAGACCTTTGAAATGAGTGGCATTTATTATATTTCTGGAATGATGGGACAGGGAAATTGTATAGATTTAGGGTCACCTGTTGACTATTTAGAAAAAGATAAAAATAAAAAGTATGATTTTGCCAAGAAGCACTCTTTTCTGCAAAGAGTGGAAAAGATGAGATCATGCTTCTGGCTGAGTTTCTTCACCTCACAGTGAGACAGGCCTACGAGGCTCGATCTTGCAGGACATAGGATTCTATTTTGCAGTCAGGGAGTGTCACTTAGGTAGGAAATTTGCACCTGAATCCCGAATTCAGTACTCTACCAAGACTTCAGCAGGTCTCCTTGTAGATGTGGAGAAAACCTAAGGGTTTGGCAGAGGTGTTCATTTGCTATGAAAAATGCACAGAATTTTCGAGTTTTGTGAAATTTATCCCACTTAAAAAGAAAAAAGAACACCCTTCCCATAGGTTAGGAATTACGAGATCTCTTCCTTGTGAGAGTCTTGGTTGACTTATGGAATGATTGTTTACTAGTGCAGGCATTCAGATAAGCATCAAAAACCTAGAGGCACACCCACTAAAGTGCATAGTTTCTCTTCCAGAACATCTTTGGGAGAGGCACTAAGGAGAATGTTTAAAGGGAAATATTTCAGACAGTTGTCCACAGTCCACTAATTTTTTTTTTTTTTGAGAACATAGTCCTTTTATTTTTATTCCTGACAAATAGTAAGGAATTTTTTTCTCTACTAATTTTCAATTTGTGAATATTTATGAAAGGGCTTGCTTAAAATGTTCCTTTATATTAATTTTATTTTTGGTTACAAAGTTTAATTTTATATATATATATATATATATATATATATATATATATATGCACACATAATATATATTATTAACAATATTTGAATTCTCACTTGTTAGGAAATATTTAAACATTAGAGGAAATTTGAGAGTAAAATATCATAGATCAAGTTAATCATGTTCCCTCCTCAAAAAAATCCTTTGTAAATAATGTCTCATTACTGCATGTCTTTGGCTGCGTTTATAAAACATAGAAGATTTAAGTATATTGTTACCACATTTGTGAGCTTTTCTTTGTCTTCGGGCTCCGTGAATATACATGAGAGTCTTCATAGTTTTTTCTGGTTCTAGAACTTTTTACCTTTATATCTCTCATCTACCTGGAATTTGTTGTGTGTCTGATAGTGTTAGAGTTGTAACTTAGTTTTTGTTTATGTGACTTTTTAGTTTCCCAGTATCATGTGTCAAATAATTTGCTCTTTTTACTTATTTTAAATGATAGGTTTATTTTCTCCTTGGTGCCCCCACATTTGTTCTGTGTATTCTCAATCCTCTTCAATTTCTTTGTGTGATGATATCACATCGTTTTAGTTGCTATAGCTTTACAGTGTGTTTAGTTTTGTCAGGATGAGTTTCTCGACATTATTTTAAAAAACATATTTTAGCCGTTCTGAAGCTTTTTCTCTTCCAGTTAAACTTCAGGATAAGCTTTGTAAGTTCTGCGGAACATCCTGTTGCTGTGTTGGCTGGATCATACTGATTTTTTAAATTGCTGTCTGACAGTGTTCAGTCTTCCCATCTGAGAAACGGTAATTCTCTCCATTATTTGTATCCTCTTTTATGTCCTTCAGTAAAATACAAAATGAGACTGAGCTGGTGTATTTATAAGTAGGTTTATTTCTGGGTGGTTTTTTTTTTCCTCCCTCTCCCTTCCTCCCTTCTGTCCCTTCTTGATATTATGAGTGGAATTTTTAAAAATGACATTTTCCAAATGGTTACTGTATCCGACCATCTATAATCAGCTAGATTCTAGGCAGACAGGCATTTGATTAACAAGAAATGAAAAAGGCCTGCCTTCTTCCTAACATTTTATCTTACTTGATTTCTCTGCATCGGTTAGAGGGCAGAGTAAAATGTTGAACAGAAATAGCAGGCATCCTGCCGTCTTCCTCATTTTAGTGGGACGTTACTTGGACTCTACCATTTACTGCTTATTTCCATACGTTTCTGATTTAGTTGTCTTTATAGGAAAGACAACTTATTTATAAGAAAATATCAAATTGACTATAATCAGGGGAAATGTTTAAGGCACTGATTGTTTCCCAAAGGACTTGGCAGTGATGTGGGATGTGCGACACACACAAAATGTTCCTAATTCATTGAGGTGCCCCTACTTGATTCCCCTAAGGAAGTCACAGCGTATAGGAGCCTCTGAGGACTTCCTGGATCACAGGACCTCTGCAGCAACCCTTGGAGCACACTTTGAGCCAGGCTGACTTATTTTTTAAATTTTTTACTACTTTTGATAGAGGTACCTGGGATTGAACGTGAGACCTCGTGCATGCTAGGCACGCACTCTACTACTGAGCTATACTCTCCCTGCTGGGCTGATTTACATGAACCTGTTGGTCTGATTTTTCTGAAGGGTGTAGATTCAGTAGAGGAGTCTAGCCAGTGGCTGTGACCTAGGCTAAGGTGGAGTCTTTGGGTATAAAAGTCATGTTCTCCTTAAGAAGATGGAGCCACACTGCCCACAGAATAAATTGGTAGGCTTGGGATTCAGAAATCCTTACTAATGGTCAGATCTTTACATCTGATCTGGGACTCTGAGGTCTGCACGGGAGCAGTGAATTTAGAGATGTCAAGAGCCAGATGTAAAAGAGGAAGAGAATGACACACAACATGCAAGGTGGTAGCCCAGCAGTTTCATGTGGTTGAGGGGTCAGCATCTGGGTTGCCGGAGCTGGGCTGGCAGAGTTACAAGCACAGGCTCGGAATGTAACCTCAGTCCTTACCTGTAAGCAGCCATCCTTTTCTGCTCGTCCATTCTACTACCTGGGAACACTTGCGCTAGGTAAATTTTAAATTACCACATGTGCCTGAAAGACAGCAGCCCGAATAGATTTACAGGAAGGGGTTTCTGACTGTGATTCTCAGGCCCCTGCATAGCTGCACAACCCGGGGCTCCAGGTCTTATTCATTTCAGCCAGAGCAGCTCTGCTTCTATGAAACTACCTTGCTTATTGGCTTCTGAGTAAAATTACAATGAAAGAATACACTTTGCTGCTTTAAAAAAAAATCCTTGAAAGCCATCATTGTCATTCATTTTACTAATTTAAATCATGTCTGCACAGTAATATTGATCTCGCCTACGTAACTTTGGGCATTTTTATATTCCAACTCAGTTGCATCTCTCAGTGAAAATTTCCTCGAATACAGGATTTAAAACCGATTTCCTTATCCATTCTACATGCATTTTACAGCAGTTAGGATGTGCATGCGTGTGATTGGGTCAGTCATGGACATGTTCTATTTCCTAATAAATGACAAGCTTCTTAAGGACCAATTTTTGTCATTGTCTTTACTTGTTCTCCATCTCCGCTCCCACCTTCATCCCTGAGTACCTATCACAAGTTCAGGATGTAGATTTACTTGGACGGCTGTGAATGGACAGCCCCTTCCCCCTCTGCTCATGATGTGAACAAGAAGGCAGCCCAGGAGGACTTCGGAGGCAGGATCTCCCAGCAGCCTGACGTGCCCCTGGTCTTGCTGTGTGAGGCCAGTGATGAAAAAGGGAGCGCCAAGTAGCCTACCCCGGGGAATTGCAGTATTTCACTAGGATCACCAAAAATTGAGTCAGGAGAGCTTGCCAGCCAGAACCTCTCCCAGTTCTGTGTGGGCTACGGTCTGAGTAACTGAGGCCAGCGGATATGGCCTCAGCCCAGAGGAATTATAATGAAGTCTTGTTCCACAGAGGGATTATGAGCTTCGTCCTCAGTGCTCAGCAACACCCTTCCTGGGTAGGTTGGGGTCCTTTCTCTTGTAAGGAGCGTTCTCTGGCAAACCTGGCCCAAAGCGAGCTGTGCCCTCCACTCTTTAGCCAGACTGTGTGTATTACATCACTAACACTTTCTTACAGCCCTGCTGCTGTGTTCTGCAGTTACCCAGAAAGAGGTTTTGTCTGCCTTACCATCTCTAAGATAGCGCTGGACACGTACTGGGTGATTTATTTCAGCCAGGGGTCTTTGGTGGTGGTAGAAATCCATTCACACCAGTTTGGTCAACAGGGAAGGTTTCTGTGTGTCGTCTTGGACGTCACAGGATGGGAAATACAGGAGCCCTGGGGCTCCGGGGAAACTGGGCTGAGACACTCAGGGTGCTCTCCTGGGTTACTGCATTTCTGGGCCTATCTTGGGGTGTCCTTGATCCTCTTGTTACGCACTTGAACTTGCAAGGCGTACCCTGGCCTTTTTGATGTCCTAACCTTTCAACCTCCCCGCTAGGGTTCCATTAAGTAGAAGGGCTCAGAGTTACTGGGGACAATCTCGGCCAAAATTGGCTTGTTAGAGCCAGGTGGCATACAGGAGATCCCTGGCCTGACAGTGGGTCAGCTGCCTTAGGGTCAGAGCTCCAGCCCTGCCAGACAGCTCTGGGTGGGGGGAAGGGAAGGAGGTGGGGCAGGCTCCTTCTGATCAGAGGGACCTCTGAACCTTTCTCGTACACTCCTCAAGTATTTGCTCAATAATGATGTGATGTATTCTTTTTGCCAATTCTAGTACGCACTGCTTTGAAACGATATTTACCTATAACTTCTATGTTTCCTCGAAAGAAATGTCAGCCATTCTGGAATATGTCTTCCAACGGGCCTGTGAGCCCCCACCCTGCGGCTCAGCCCTCCTCTGGGGTTGGATCCTAGCTGAAGTATGTAAAGAAGGCAGCCAGATAGCACTCCTGCACAGCACTGCCGTTCCTGCCAGGAGGCAGAGAGTGAGGAACGGCTCCGCTGAGAACAGCGTTTGCAAAGATTCTGTGCACAGATTCGGCTTTGCGGCCTCTGTCACCACCTTTCACCAGCTGAGTGTGCAGAGCGGAGGCGAGGCCTTGGGCCGGAAGGCAGCGAGAGGCTGTGTGAGCATCCAGGAGTGTCCCCTGGGCTGGCATGGCTCTTCCTGGAGAGTCAAAAACGATTTGCCTTTCCGTTTGTACAGAATGTCCCTGCTTCCCCCTTTCCTCTGCAGAGTAGGAAATGAAAAAGAAATCACCATTCTAAAATGACAGAGAAGAAAAGAGCTAGGCTGCCTGATTCACAGAAGTCGGTTTCTAATGCTGCGCCTTGTGGCTTCATCAGACCCAGGCATTATTTTGGAGTGGCCTGAGTAATAGGGCTTACACCTAATCAAGGAGAAGGAATTCCAAACAAAAGCCCGGGTGGGGTTTCCTGGGCAGGAGTGTGATATTGTAAATGGGAAGCAGAGTTCTGTAGTCCAGTCTCTGGTCTGATTACACGAATCACTGCAGGGGCCCTGTTTTCAAAGGAATGTGACACGCCCCAGCGGGCCCCTCCTCTGCGGGTGTGTCTGCATTTCCTTAAGCCCTCTCCTTAACAGTTAAGGCGTTCACCGGAGGGGCCAGAGCCTCACGTGGAGTAATTCTGCTGCCTTCCTTAGTGTCTCTGCCAGGGGACCATTTTACAGGTGAGTTTACCTTACATCAGAGTCCTTTAGGAAGTCCTGTGGCTGGACCCGCCGCCGTTCGCCTGCGTTACTCAACCGAAAGTGCAGGCGGGGTTCTGACACTCCACGAACAATTGCCAACATTTCCAGACACTTAACGAGCCAAACACTGTATGGGATTCAGGAAAACGTGGACATAAATTTCTCTTTTCTTGACAAAGGGCATCATTTTCTGCCCTACGCCTAGTAGCATGCTGCTGTCTGCTGTCCTCAGGCTTCAGATCACCACTCCTGCCTCATCTCCTTCCAGAATATTCCCGACCCCCTGGCTTGGCCTGTCTGAACCACTTGAGGCTTCCCTGATGTGCCAGGGTCTTGCCCCTCTCAGGAGCTCTCCGGCTTACAGTATCCCGCCCACCTCTACCCCCTTTCCTCTCTTCTCAGTCTGCAGAATTGAACATCCTCTCCCTTGAGCAGCCTTCCCCAGTCGGGGGAGGCCCCTGTCCTCCATCCTGTCCTGACCTCCCCACCCCCCACCTCGCCGTCTCTGTTCGATGCCAAGGACCGTGTCTTACTCATCTTCACATCCCTGAGACCTGGTGCAGAATAGGTACACCCAAAGGGTTTGGGGGAAATTCTCTCCTTTTAAACTCACTATATGTTCTGATTTTATTTTTCTCTAGAGCCAACTGACACCCCATATCATATAAATATGTTTCTATTATAGCCTTGTCTCCTTACGATCTTGAATTCTTTTTTTCCTGGAAACCACTTTGGTTGGTTCCTGCCCGTGTGTCTTGCTGCCTTATCTCCTGCCTCATTTCCAGGCACCAGGAGGGCAGGAACTGTGTGACAAGGGGTCGCTGAGAAGGTCGCCTGAGTCCCCGTGTCCCTGGGTGGCGGCCCTCATTTTAACTTGCAGTTGGTTGTGGCTACAGAGTTGCACTCACGCAGGTGGTGGTGCGCACCCTCTGGCTGCACCTCCTCTGCTCCCTGGTCTAGCCTTCCTGAAATGCGCCTTTTCTTTTAAAACACCACGCCTTTGAGCTCCTTCTTGCATATTGTGCCCAATTGCCGCTGTCCCTCTCCAGTGTGTCAGGTGTGCTTTCTGCCATTTCTCCGGAGTCAGCTCCACCTGGCTCCTGTGGGAACCTTCTGCAGGTCCTTCAGGTTCCATGACCAGTATCACCCCAGAACACTTTGGACCAACCCCTCCCCACCCCCCAACCCCCGGTGCATCACGTTATCTTGTAGCTATTTGTTTGTGGGTCTCCCTCCCTCTGGGCTGGGGGATGGTTCTGTGGCAGAGACTGGCCGAGCTCTTGTGTTTTCAGCACCTAACCCAGTGCTCTGTGTGCACTTCCTACTTTTTGGGCCAGTACAATTGTTCAGAGGGGCATTTAATTTCTAAAAAAAATAACCGTATGCCCATCCTCAGTGGTGGTGTTTTAACTTTTCAGATTATTGCCCATGTCCTAATATTGTCAAAAGCTGGGGCTATAAACAGGTTGTGCCTTTTTCACAGATGAGGAATGGAGACCGAGGGGCCAGACCTGTAGCCACACGTCTTGCGTGAGACAAGAGGGTGACTGAGACCTGGGCCTTCAGAGGTGGACTTTCCCCCATGTGTATCCCACAGTCATGGACACTTGGAGCAGGATGTCTCTGGTCTGACCTTCTGTGTCTAGTGCCTCAGCTCCTTCCCAGGAGAAGCCGGGAGACTTAAGAAAGTTCCCACCGGGGCAGACGTGAGCCTGGGCATCGGTGCCGGGGTTGCCAGGAGATCAGGTTTGCCATCTCAGGTACACCTTGGCACCCAGACTCCCTTGACTGGAGAGCAGTCAAGAGTTCACATGTGAAGTTGGCACAGTCTTTAGTGGGAAATCTCTCGGCTTCTCATCTAAGCAGGTGGACTTGGTTGGTAGTAGCTGTAACCACAGTTGAATTTCGGTGATAAAGGGGAATGAATGGCTGTGAAGTAAAGCAGCTCTGTGGCACGTGAGGGAATTTTTGTGATGGTACAGATGAGTTGTCGCTGTTTCAGTTGCCAGACGTGTCTGTTACACACACGGGCCACCTGTGGGAAGGTAGAGAGTAGAAACCAGACTAGAAGAGAATCTATGACTGGTCACTGTGGAGGTCGGTTGTGAGTTCTAGTTCAGGGTTAACAGTCAAGCTAAAGACAGTCTCTCCCAGCTTTAAAACTGCAGCTGATGGAGCAGTGATTAGGTGTGAGTTTGTTCTCCTTTCTGCCTTTTTCTGGTGAAAACGCTGTTAAACTGTTTGGTGATCACCATTCTCCCTCTTCCTTGCCACTCTGTGTCGTTTTCCTCGTGCCACTGCCCTTCCTTCTCCTGTTCCCAAGATCCACGCTGCAGGGGAAAATGTTAACAGCCTTGCCCTGTTGATAGAAACGTGTCTCCAACGTGGTTTCAGAGGCTCTGTCCAAAAGCTTAGGTGGTTTTTAGACATTGGTCTTCTTGAAACCCACCCCTCTTGCCCACTGTGGGAAAGGATGCCAGACTATTCCCTGGCTCTATTCCAAGTGTGTCAACAGCCAACTGGTCTCCAGTTCACCAAGGGCAGAAAAATCTTGGGTAAACATGGCCGTTGGAAAGAAGCAAATATTTGTCTTGGCAGTTGTAGTTTCTCAAGTGTCTGGCCCCTCTTGTGTTAGTGAACAAAAAATAAGAGCTACCCCAGGGGGCATGGCATCAAATACCACATCTGGTTAAAGAATATTGCTAGAAATATGTAAATACAGGGCTTGTGAACACCAATATGATCCTCTCTCTCTAAACAAGCCTGAATCTTCCTTAATTTTGATTGCTTAAGGCAGGTCTTCTCAATGTTGGCCCATTGACTTCTAGGTCAGATAGTTGGTTGTAGTGTGGGGCTGCCCTGTGCACGGGAGCATGTTGGGCAGTGTCCTTGGCCTCTAACCATCAGATGCCGGTGGCACCCCTCCCTAGTTGTGCCAACTAAAAATGTCTCCAAACAATGACAGACATCCCCTGCGGGGCAAACACACCCCTGGCTAAGAACCACTGACTTAAGCTGATCCTTTGCAGAGTGGCAGTGTGTAAGGTGTCCTGAGTTTGGTGATGGAAGGGTAAGGATGTGTGCGTGTGTCTGTCTGCATGTGTCTGTCTGTGTGGGGTAGGGAGGCGTGGTGGTTGGATTGCCTTACTTTCACTCTTATTTCTTGAGTTGTCTTTCAACCCAGCTGTGCTCAATATGGTCACGATGTGAGTCTCACAGAAGTGAGGGCGGTAGGTGATGATCAGATCAACATTGTTGGCTGTTACCTTTTAGAGCAGGTATTATGCACCTCCCCTGGCTTATTGCCATTCCTCTGGTGGCTTTAAGATGGGGATGCCAGTCACACTGGCGGTGCCTGACACTTGGCACCTTTCCATTGCTTGACTCCTCAGCTGAGCAGCAAAGCATGACAGGAGTCTATTGCCCATCACACCTGTGAATCAGTCAAACTTACTTCATGTCATCGGAGGGGAAGGTGCCAAACTTGGATGTCAAGGTGACACACTGTTTGAGCAGATGTAGTTCCCGGACCATCTCAAGCGTGACTGCATGTATGTACAGCCAGCTAGTCTTGCTTCCTTAGAAAACTTACAGAAAAGACTCTATTCCTATGGAACTGTTGATCTACCTTTAAAGCCTTAGGCATTTTCATCATTTCAACACATTTTCAGAGTTTCGAGTTTGCTGCTGTACTGTCATCAGACTAAACACAATTAGGTTGCAAATAATTGCCACAACATTGTAAAAAGACTATAACTCAATAAAAAAAAGTTAAAAAAAAGGACTGTACCTTCATATGTTGCCTCTCATTTGTTTTTGGTTTTTAATTGGAAATTGGAAACATCTGCTGAACTAGAATGACCAGTACAGCCTCCCGTGTACCCATCACCTCGCTTCAGTGATGGTTAATGTACAACCCATTTTGTTTCACCAAGAGCGCCCCCTTCTGCACCCACTTGATGAGTGTGAGTGTCCTGAGCGTTGCATTTCATCCGTATATATTTCAGTATGTAGCTCTGAAAGCCTGGTGCTTTTTTCTTAAACATAATGATCGTCTCTAAAAATAAATGAACCAGCATTATTTAAACGCCGTTATACTACATAAGTGTTGCCTCTGGTTGACTTGGTCTCTTTTAGTCTACTGGATACTCGTCTTAGTCTCCGGGTGCAAGGGCAGGACAGGTTCCGGAAACCGTCTTCACTCGCTTTGTGTCCAGCGTGTAGATAGGTGGAGGTGCTGCGCCCAGGGCAGGTAGGAACATAATAGGTACCTGCTTGTCTTCTGACTCTGTGAGCTCTTCCTTCCAGGTTCTCTGGCTTGATGTGGGTTACAGGCAAGGGAAATACTGAGCTGGCAGTTACCTTGAATTGCCTGGCCACTCCTCAGCACATACCTGGTCTTAGGTGCCTGCCGTCTGCCTCCCCCCACCCTCCCACCCCCGCCTTCCCCCTTTCAACGAAGCCTTTTAACCTACTCTCTGCCGGACTCTTCTATGCCAGTATGTGTGGTAGCAGCCAGAGGTCTGGAAGTACATGAAAACCTAGTGCATGAGTACCTAGTGACCAAGCGTTGTGTGAGTGACAACACGGAGCCTGGAATGCTGCTTTCCAGCACTTTCATTCCAGGCTCCTTCCTGGCCCTTGCCCTTCCTGAGTCACTGTTGCCCTGGCCGGCCTCCCTGGGGATGTGTTCCCTGTCCCACACTCCCGAGGGCCCCGGGTCTGGAGGAGGGAGCTGACTCACTGCTGCCACCTCCCAGTTGCCCTTCCTGCAAGTCCACCTCCTCCTGCCCTGTGCCAGCTTGCCCCGTGGCTCCTCCCGAGCCATGTGCTGCGCCCCTCCCCCCCCCCATGCCCGGCTAAACCAGGGAGCTCAGCCCCCACCCGTGGGCCTTGCCACCTCCCCCATCTCTTGCCTGGCGGGCAGCTGCAGCACCCCGGCAGGGGCGCCTGTGAACTACTCGCTGACCCTTGGCTGGCTCTCCATCCAGGCCTGGCCTTCTGGCTTAACTGTTCACACCCTGAGGCAGGTGTGGGTTTTCCCAGAAGAGCGCCCCCTTGGCAGTTTCTGTGCACCTTGGCGGCACCCCCCACCCTCTGCTCTTTGACCTCACTGAAACCTCCCTGTCGAAACTCCTCCTTTTGCTCCCACTCTGGTAGGTTGCCCTGCTTTCACTTCCTCCTGGCTCCGGGACCGAGCTTCCCGATGCCTTTGCCCTGAGCCTTGGGGAGTGAAGGCCGCATGGTTTCCTCTGGGGACATCATTAGGGACCAGTGACCGCACACACCGTGAGCCACTGCCCCTGCTCCGCGCCTGGTCCACACACGCTCAGGTTCTCCCGGGAGGCGTGCAGACTTCTCACCTTGCTTTGAGTCCCCTTACTCCACCTTCTCCTTGGCACTCACTTTTCATAGAGAACACCCCTCCCATCCCACATGGAAAACGGTGGTCCCTGAGGTGCCTCCTGCCCTGCTTCCGTCCTCTCTCCCTGCCAGTGTCCAGTGTGAGGGAAGAGCCCTGGGGGGAAAGGACCTCCTTTTCCCCATCTCCCCAAGGCCTCCCTTTTCCCGGAATCCTTCTCCTCTGGCTGTGGTTTCTCCTTCCCTTCGGTCTACAACTTGCCCAACTGCCTGAATGTTTTTTAGCATCAAAACCCACTGTCCTGGAAACCCTGAGGGATATGTGTTATTAACCCTTTTTATAGATGAGAACACCGAGGCTCAGAGAAGCAGCAGCTTCCCAGGCACAAACAGCTGGTGACTGCCGGCCGCGGGGTCGGAACACGGCTGCCTGACTCCTTGCTCAGCCCCGAGCCTTGGGCCACAGGCTCCGGGAAGGCTGCAGCCTTCTTAGGATCCTGTCCGTTGGCTGGGGCAAGACTGAGGAGGAGTTTTGAGACCCAGTGTAATTGAGCTGACCGCCAGTGAGAGTCATTTGATGCTTAAGCTGCTTAACTCTCTGCTCCTTGATATTTTGGGTACCATCTGTCTTGCCACCTCAATTGTGAATTCTTCAGGGGCTGCCTCTTCTTTTTTCTGTCCCTGAGAACATTTTGTTCATGGTTGCCACTTACTAATGGGCTCCTTACTCCCCTAGAAATTTTTAGCTTTTAGCTTCCACCTAGAAGGCTTTTTAAAAAAACACCATTACTTAATTTCCCTGGGTGTTTGATGAACACTTGACATTTTTGTTTAGTTGAGGTGTAATCATTCCACATGTGAACTTTAATTTGTATATAATTTAATGTTCAGGTGGGACCCATCACTTCTGTGTTGTATCCTAATGTGACTGATAACCCATTGGCATTTTGTAATTGAAGAAATATAGCATTGTAATTGTAGAGGTAAAAGTACTCTAGTGTTAGGGACCCTAATCCTAGCTAGGTCATGGAAATAGTTCTGCTTTATTCATGCTCTCCTAAGCGGTGGTTTCTCCTTGCCTAAAAACATGGTCTCAGCTCCCTCTCCCCTGTAGTTACCGCCTGCCCCCTCGACGCCTACAAATGTAGAATGAAATGACCAGAAAAAGGGAGGATTCTGGTGAGTTGGTCTAGATGAGTGTTTCTGAAAGGAACGGTGGGTAATGTGTTTTTGTCAATAAAAAATAGGATAGATATGAAATATTTGAAAAAAAGACATGCAAAATATAAATGCTTTTATTTTTGTTACATTCAACCAACATAAACACCTTGTCGCGTTGCTGTAAATGTTTACTCTCAACTTCTGCACTTGTCTTACTGCAGAACAGCCACAAACGAGTTGTGGGTGGACCACCCTGTGGGGAGCAGTGGGCTAGACACTTCATTCATCAATTTCCATGGAGTCACTTTCTTTTTTTAACCAAATTACTCCAACTTACTCTGATCTCCGCTGATTTCAAAGAAGCACAGCTGGGAAGCACGTTAAAGTCTACTTACCTTCAGAGGTTGGGTGTAATGTTTGCTCAACTTTCCTTTAAAGAAAAATCAGTGTTCAATATGAAAACAAATATATGTATGTATATGTACGGCTGAAACATTATGCAATACGCTGGAAACTGACACATGGTAACTCAGTATACTGCAATTAAAAAAAAAAGGAAAAAGCATCAGTGTTCAACCCTCAGTTGAGTCAGATGGTCATCATTTTGGTCCTTTGGAAACCAATAAAAGGCAGGTAAGTGGCTTCCCTCCTGGTTTGTGGAGAATGCCCAGCCCTCCATTGTCTTGTGGGAGAAACGTGGGTTTGAATATTTTCTCAGCTGCGTAGAGTGAAATTCTAATACTCAAAGTCATAACAGCCAGAAGAAATGTTATATTCTGATTGTGAGATTAAAAAAATAGAGACTGGGAATTGCTTTTTAAATAGCACAGCATTTAAGTGTTTTAACTCTCAGTCTGAAGAGGTCTATCTGGTGATTATGTGATATTTTACGCTCAAGGTAACTGTGATTGTCTTACTGGAACACTTAAATTAAATATTTAAATCTTAATGGGAATTGGCAGGAACCGTTAGGGGAAGTAGACAAAATAATTCCAAAGAGAAGTCCAAGTGAATTAATATTAGCTTTAGGGTTGTATTCAAATAAGACTAGTTATGGTGGGTTGACGTGAAGCCTGTATATGCTGTTGTGGAAAGGAATCAGAATCCAGAAAAGCTGTGTGCTAGAAATGTAATCTGAGACATATATAATTTAAAATTCTCCAGCAGCCACATTAAAAAAGGTGAAATTAATTTTAATGTTTTATTTAACGTAGTACATACAAAATGTTAACGTTTCAAAATGTAATAAAAAATTTACTAATGAGTTACTTTATATTCTTTATGTAGTCTTCAGAATCGGTGGACTTGACCCTCACTGCAAGTCTCGATTTGGATTAGCTCCCCAGCGGGTGGTCTATGGCCACAAACAGCAAGTTGCTGTGCAGATGGAGAGAGAGTCCACAGTGAGGGAGATAATTTGCACAATTACTCAAGTGGTTCTATATTTGAATTCTGATTTGGTCCAAAATAATGTTAAATGATTTCACAGTTACCTTAGAGGGGACAGCTGGTGGACCCCTCTGGAGAGGTATCCCCTCCCCAAAGGCCTCTGGCCACCTGCATCAGTGACATTTTGCAGGTCAGCTCTGTGGACGGGCTGGTTAATCGCACCCAAGGGCGAGGAGGGAGTGCAAGATTTGCCTTCACTTGTTCCGTGAGGACAGAGACCGAGGGAGAGAATCAAGCAGGACGCTGCTTTGTATTTTTGTTTTTTATTTGAAGAAAAAACAGATAATGGAATGATTCTTTTTTAATGAAAAGTTAATATGTAGGCAACTTGTACCTACAGAAGACTTTGCTGTTTGAAAGCTAGGTACTTCTTGATTCTGTTTTTATTAGCAAAGAACAAGTAGAGGCAAAGTTACTCTAGGTAGCGGAGCCACTGCTGGGAATGACAGAGGAACACATAAAAGGGAAGTAGAAAGTCCTAGTTGTGTCTAAGCTGAGCTGGGAGCCTCAGAACCCTCATGCCCTGACTTCCTCCTTAGGAGCAGGGGTCTGGGGGGAGGGGGCGTGGGGGCGCCCTGTGCTGCCGGGAACCCTAACTCACACCTGCTCAGCCTGTCTTGGTCATCTGTGTCTTGCTGTGTGCAGCGGGGACGGAGAGATGGCCGTAACTTTACTGGAAAAGCGTGGAGTTTTTATTTTTCCTAAGTGCAAACAGCTTCATTAAGCATTCTTCTGATTTAAAAATACTAGTTTTATAAGACAGTTAACATTGAAAGGGCCTGAGAGCTGGAATCATCTCTAGTGAAGGAGATTTGCACAAGGAAGTAAGGGGGATCTGGATGAAATGGGGATGACTATGAGTTGATAGTTGCTGAAGCTGGGTAATGAGTACTTAGGGCTTTATTATTCTCTTTATTATCTATTTGAATTTTTAATAGAAAACTTTAGATATTTAGATGGTGCATAAAGGTGTAAAGAAAAAGCTCTGGATTTCCATTATTCGAAAATAACTACCGTTAACTTGAAAACCATCTATTGGACATTCCAGTCTGTGAAAATGCCTTGAAGAAGTCAGGAAAGATGTGAGTCCTGATTGTGCTCTTACAGAGATTTGATTCTAGTTCCAGAGCCTAGAGGTCACGTACGTGGACAAGAAAGTCAGTGTCTGCTTCAGGTGTATTTTACGCCAGGCCTTACGCCTATGTGGACCTTAGGCTGGCTTGTGAGGGAGGTTCTCCTGCAGTGAGGCTCAAAGGACCACATGGCCCATGAGCACTCAGCATAGGTGTAAGGAAACCAGGGTGCCACTGGCCTTGTGTGACTGAGTGCCAGGCTCCATGCCGGGCACTTGAGGATGCCTCAACTAGTGTCATTGTGGAACCTTGGGAAACCAATATTAGAAGGCGTACAATATGATATAATGAATTGCCAAATTACGCAGAGAAATTTACCAAGACCCATGAAAACTGAGAGAACAGCATGAGCAGGGGAAACCACATGGGAAAGAAGGCTGCTTGGAAAAGGGGGAACTTGGAATGACAGATCGGGGACAGGGAGGAGGACACATATGGCTCAGGAGATTTAATTCTTAGAATGTTCTAAGAGGAGGAGGAAGCTTCAGTAACAAAAGGACTGTTTGGTGTGGGGTATTTTGGTTTTGAATGAAAAGTACCTAAACGAATCTGTAAAGAAGAATCATTGACCAGTTGAGCACAGATAAGAGGGATTTAGCTTTTTGGAAAATGAATCAGGTGGCAATTCTTGAAGACCAGATTGCACATAGTAAGAGATATTCGGGCAGCCAAATTACTTTGGAAAGATGAATTCTGAGGGATACAATTGCAGCTAATCAGAGCCAAGTGATGGCAAGTTCTTATTGTTAAAAAATAAGTGTCTCTGATTGCCACATTATGTATACCTGAGTAGCTTACTTGTTCTTGATTAGCCAAACCATCTTCCCAAAGGGCCCCATGTTCTTGTTTGTAATACCTATTTCAGGTTGCCCAGAGCCTGATGAAATTTCACAGTGCACCTTAATTCTTCCTCTGACTTTTATGTTGTCATATGTTGGCTCACAGCCCCTGGGCAGCCGGGCTTTGAGGGCTGGAAGAACGAGCCATTATGCTTGTTCACAGGAGTTTAACGAGTCTCCAAATGGGAAGGCCACTCCTTCTCTTGGCCACAGTGCTGGGATATTCCATTAGAGTTGATGGGTTTTTCATTGGCATGGAAAATTAGATGGTTTACCCCTTAGGAAGTCTTATTCTCTCCTCATGTTCCTCAGTTGAATTACGAAAGTACAGAAGAAGTTCTTGAGGTGCTAGCATGAAGGAGTGGCCCTCAGATTAAAGGTTGAGATGGCAGCGACAATAAAAGTGGGGGAGGATAGAGCTTCTCAGCTCAGTTCTAGCAGGTGGAAGCTCTGTGTGGGCAGCCCCTGTTCACCCTCACTGCTCTGCTGTGTGTAAGTGATGTCCAGCTGGCCGGGTGTCTGGCTGGACCCCAGATCCTCCATCCCTGCTCCTATGGGCCATGCCCACCTTGTCTCACTCTAAACCTCCCCCAGCTCTGCCAGAGGAGTTTCCCTGGCTTTGGTTCCTGGCGGGGGGGGGGGGGGGCATGTGTAGCACCACACCTCCCCCTCTTCTTCTGGCTCGTTTTATTTCTATTTTCTTAGACTTTATTTTTTGCAGTACTTTCAGGTTCACAGCAAAACTAAGAAGCAGAAGGTAAGCCCAGTTCCCAGGAAACCACTGACCTCGCACACACACAGCCTCCCCTATTATCACCATCCCTCACCAGAGGGTACATACATTACAATTGATGAACCTACATTGTCACATCTCGTAATCACATAAGATTCATACTTAGCATTAGGGTTCACTCTTGGTGTTGGACATTCTAGGGGCTTTGACAAATACATAATGCCATGTATCCACCATTGTAGTATAATGCAGAGTAGTTTCACTGCCCTAAAAATCCTCTGTGCTCTGCCTGTTCATCCCTCCCCTCAGCCCCCAACCTCTGGCAACCACTGGTCTTTTTACTGTCTCCATAGTTTTGCCTTTTCTAGAATGTCATTTGGTTGGAAGCATGCAGTGCGTAGCCTTTTCAGATTGGCTTTTCACTTATAATTTGCGTTTAAGTTTTCTCGATGTCTTTCCATGGCTTGAGAGCCTATTTCTTTTCAGTGCTGAACAAGGATCCAGTGTATGGGTGAATGCTGCAGCCTCTAACCTCACCTTCCTGACGGAAATGCACTGATGGTTGACGAGCAACACATGTCTCTTCCTGTGTCTCAGGTTCCACTGTAGGTGCTCTGCCTGACTCTGTGCTCTCCCACAGGGTCCAAGCTGGAGTGAGCATAACGGATGCTCTTGAGGGGTTCGGATGGGGAGTAGTATAGAGGGACATATTGTTGTACCATTTCTGTAATCGTTAAACCTCAAGAAGCCTTTGCTTGCTTTCGGGATGGGAAAAAAGGTATAAGTATGAAATGCTGTATTTCCCTGATTGACAACAGGCCGAACAGGAGAGATGCTCACTCAGACACTAGGTTTGTGGCAGGAGAGCGAGTCATCGGCCAGTCCCCGGGACTAAAAGAGGAAACGGGGAGGTGGGCAGGGGGTTTTTAACTGCAACCTTGACCTTGAGGTACCAGGAAAGAGGATCCTGGAGAGAGGCAGCCTGTTCTCTTCAGTGTGGGTGTGCATGGACACACATACACCCCGACGCCATCCAGACCCTGCTGCTGCACCCCAGCCTCTTAAAGCCCCTTGCTCTCATCCCCAGTGCCTTATTAATTATCTAAGATATATTTGTTAATTCTTCAGATATTTATCGAGCACTTAATGGGTGTTAGGGACTGTGCTCCGAGCCTACGGACGGGAGCCACAGCTCTTGCCCCCTGGGAGTTCACAGTCTAGTGTGGAATACATATCATTCAATGAAGTCTCCCTGGAGTAGGTGAACTTGATGGGCTGCCAGGTGAGCAGAGGTGTGGGGGGCTGTGTCAGGCACGGGAGACGGGAGGTCAGAGGCCTCTGCAGGGAAGCAGCACTGCAGGTGCAGGGTCCAAGGGGGAGTGTGGCCTCGGTGGTGCTGGCACTGACTCCAGGACGGGCGAGGTGCGGGGCGAGGAAGTGAGCCCCAGAGATTCCTGGAGCCGGGAGCTGGGGACAAACTCAAATGACTGCCCTAGATGGTGTACTCTGGGGTGGAGGGGAGCTGGCCCGCGGGTGGCACTGGGCAGGGCTGCTGCAGTAGATGGGAATGTCGCCCAACAGAAAGTTGGGAACTACCAAACAGGAACACCCTGGCCATTGACAGCTTTGTAGGGGGAACAGGGGTGGGAAGGGTCCAATCAGTTTAATTTTCTGAATGACCAGGGAAGAAGTAAAATACTATTTTCCTGCTCTTTCCTCTTCTTCCCCTTAAAGGAAAAGCAGAATTTTTTTTGTCATTTTGTGACTGGTTTATTTCAGTTAGCATAATATGCTCAAGATTCATCCATGTTGTGGCATATGACAGGATTTTCTTTATCTCAAGGCTGAGTAATAGTCCATTAGATGTATATATCATATTATCTTTATCCATTCATCCATCCTTGGGTCTATTTTTATTTTAGGTAAACATTTTTGTTAATATGTATTAATTAATTTTTATTTATTGAGATAATAATTGACATGTAACATTGTGTCAGCTTAGGGTGTACATGGTGTTAATTTGATACATTTTATAGGTGTTGATACATTTCTATATCACAAGAGGGTTACCAATGTAACATTAACTAACACCTCTATCACTTCACATAATTAACATTTCTAGAAAAAGCAGAATTATTAATTGTTCTAAAATGCATTGTCCTATTTTGTCTTAGTGAATCAAGTTTAGCAAAAACATTTGTTTTTATTTGTTCATCTGAAGGGGTTGCAACTTCTCAGGGTAATTTTAAGCATTCTGTTCAGAATATTGAAATTAGTAGTTTATGGTATTTCTTGATACCTGAACTCCATGGTTTGTTGCTTTTTTCAGCAAATTGGTGATTAAAAAAATTTTTTTTGGTGTAGTTGCCACTTTCTAAAACATTCATGTGTTTCTTCTTCCTTCACCCAAAGGGAGACTCTCTTCATAGCTCTGACTAATTGAAATTCCTTGTTATTTGAATGTTAGTGAATTGGGCTTTTATTAAAAAAAAAATTGGTTGTAATAATGTCCTGAATATGGTAGTCTAGAGACAGAAAATTTCTTCTAAACAAAAAGTCAAAGGAAAAATTTCTTTTTGTGGGGGTCGCAAAGGATGGGAGATGATGGAATGAAATTGGCAAAACAAACTTTTTTGAGAAAAGAGAAATAGGAAATTCTTTCAGAGTGAGCATTTCAGAGTCAATTTAACAGAAAACTGTAGAGTGTATATTTTGGCCAGTTTGGCCATAAAATAATGAGTTAATGATGTGCTTATGTAAGCTTATTTATTCATTTTTTTATTCGTATAGTCGACTCTGTGGGGCATCCTTGAACCCACACTGTTCCAGGGCTGGGGGTATAGCCGTGTACCAGGTTGAGTCCCTGTTCTCATGAAACTTACGTTCTAGCCACTCACGTTACTAATTTCATTTTATTTGTATTGTTACATAAAGACATATAAATGCAAGTGAGAGACGGGAACAGTGAATTATAGAACAGCGGGGAATTCATGACGTTTCTCAAGCTGCCCAGTTGGGAAAAGTCCACAAAGACTGGGCGAGGTAAAGCAGTGTAATTACAGCACTTCCCGAGCCCGTAAACAGAGTTTCACACCACTTTGCATTGCTATTGTTTGCACCCCTAACCTGATCCTTAGAGGCCTTGTGCCTTCTCATGTGATTGTGAGTGTAATGGGCAGAGTGAGCCTTCAATCGTCATTTGCATAAAAGAACTAATTATAGCATTGTTTTCCAAACTGTCGCGTGGGGTACTTGTACCAAGACAGACTGCAAAAAAGTACAGGAATTTGTGTCCAAATAAGATTGGAGCAACTTATTTATGATCAATGTTCGCTCACGAAGTTGTCCATACTATTCTTGTATTAGAGAAACTCCTTCATTTGGTTTAAACCAGCATTTCCCACATGTATATTGAGAATCTTTTTTGGCATGTAACACCTCTTCCTAGTTTGCTGGAATGGTGCTTTTAGAGGAGTATCGAGGAATTTCTGGAGCCTTTCTTTCTGCTCTGCAGAAGGCAAGGTAGTATATCATTCCTCATCTCTGAAGGCCTTGGGCATTGATGCTTTGAGCTTGGCTTCACTAAGTTTCATTTGACCTAAGAACTCAGCCTCTAGCTGGAAAGTCAGCCAAGAGAAGCCCTGAAAGGAGAATCGGGCACTTTCCCTTGGAGGCAGATACCTTATGACACCCTTAAGCTGAGCATCCTTCATCCCTGAGCTGTGCTTGCAACGAACACATTCTCAAGGTTTCAAGGAAAAAAAAAATCCTTGGCAAGTCGTAGAAGTTGGAAGAATTTTGTTTTCACAGTTTCTCCTCTTTTCTCTCTTAGGCTCTCCCTGTCTCTGTTTTATGGTTACTGAAAAATTATTTGGCTTCTTTCTTGTTGGATTTTATTCCTGAGCAATTAGTAATAAATGTGTCCAATGTTAGTGATAACTTCAAGCTAAGAGTCGTATGTACTGCTCATCTTTAGCTAAATTTAATGGATATCCTGCTGCTTTGTTTGGTCTTACCTTATAAAAGCACTTTGGTTAACGTAGGGCAGCAAAAACACTTGGGATGGTGCCCATCCGGGCCTGTCTTTTGATTTGTACGTTCGTGTCGATGGGTCCAGGGCAAAACTTGAGTGTGGTGTTCATCTGTTCTCCATCTTTCAGTGAAATGTGAGGGCAGATGTGTTTTTGGCTCCTTGGGGTCTGTACTCCATTGTGAGATTTCAGCCCTGTGCAATGTGCAGCTCCTTTGAGACCCCTTTGCCTCCTCAGATCCCCTTCAACTTGGCCCCACATTCCTATGGGGATTACACTGAGTGAAATGTGGAAAACAGAATCCATAAAACTCTCTGTGAAAAGGTGCCTTGTATGGTCTCAACCAGATTATTTATTATGTGTTTTGCTTCCTTATTGCTGTTAAGATGATAACCGATAGTAGATATTCCATTTCCTGGACACTTACCCGGCTCCAGGCACTGCGTTAAGAACTTCACCCATACATTCTGATTTCACTTCCACATCTGCAGTGTCTCGGTATTACCATCTCTGCTCTGGTGACAGGCTGATCTAGGGCTTGGAGAGGTAAGCTTCCCCAAGGAGGTAGGAAGTGGTCTGAGATGCAGAACCAGGGAAGCCCTGCTATTGGTGACAAGCCAGTGTCTTTTGCTGCTTTTTGGTCACATCTCCGTATGCCTCTCAAAGATGGTAGAACTTGGGAGCTGCCAAGTGATTTCTCATATGACCCAGAGAAGGCTACTTTAAGGCAACGTTCGTTCCTTGAAATAGCTCCTGGTACCTTATAGTAAGTTTCTATATAATTGGACATGTCTTATTCACGTGTAAAAAAAGCATTTTTTACATAGGTGAGTGTCCTACGTAGAGACATACTTCATCCCAGAGTTCTTTAGGGACCGTGTTCCGTTCAGGCAATGAGTTTCAACCTATGGGCAGTTTCCCTCAAGGCTCGCACGGAGCTGGAACTCACATAAGACCACGTGTGACTCTTGAGCGTTGCTGACTGCCTTAGATATACTGTCGCCTTGAATGCTTACAATGGCCCTTTTCTTGGGCATTGTTACGGAGGAGGAAACTGAGGCACAGAGAGGTTAAGGCACAATAAGGCCAGGCGACTAATTAATGACAGAATCAGGATCAATCACTGTACTTGAAACCGCTGTGCTTTTGCCTCCCCCAAATGCAGTGTTGTGTCTCGTAAACCCTAATGCATCTCAGCCTCGAATGCAGACTTGCCCGGCTCCCCATCCATCCATCCATCCATCCCCATCTGTGCACTGAGGAGGGGTCAGCAGCTGGCACTGGCTGGCCTGTGGGTTTGTCTGGGTTACACCCTGGAGGTGCAATACTTTAGTTGAGTCTTTGATTGCTCATCTTTGAGGTTGGATAGTGGTTCTTGTCCTTTATCTACCTTCTAGGGAAATTTTCGGGGGGTGGGGGAGAGAAGGAGGCTTCAGGAGATAAAGGTGGATTAATTAGATTTGTACTTGGCATCCAGCACACCTATAAAGGGATCTGTACCTCTGTGCCTTTTTAGCCAGGTTTATAATTATGATATTATGGGGCTCTATGTATTATATGGAACTTTTGAACCTTTCAGAGTAGGGCAATGAGAAGAATAAATTTGTTTGCTGGAGATAAAGTGAACATAATGAGCCCATTATGGGAATATGTTTCTGTATTTTATAGTTTAAATAGGGAAAAAAAAACTTTTCACCTGTAAATATAACCCAATAAAAATAAATCTGCAGAGTGGTTAAAATATGATAATAGAGACTATTTTAACCATTGAAATGGCCTGTCTGGATAAATGTGTCCTCCTTGTGTTCATTCTTATTCAAATAGCCTTTTCATCAGTTCTCATATTAGTCAGGAATGAACCCACCTGTCTCTTAGAGTAGTTTTTCCGCCTTTGTTAGACTAGCTTTGAGCGGCTTGCTTCAGTTACTTGAGCTGTAGGTCATAAACAATACATGACATTGTGCACGATAAATCTCCATTCATGTGATTACACGATTTACAGTTCTGCTTTCAAATGGAATGGAATGACTGAGAAGGTGGAAAAGAAAAAGCAGCACTGTATTACACGGGACTCCTTTGTTCACCACTAACAAACCCGCTGGAGCTGGCTTGAGTCATAAATGAGATTTACAAGGGGACAGGTGTGGACAAAGGCAAGGACGAAGTGGCCCTCAGGACTGAAGAGAGGAACCAGAGATGAGGAAGGGAGCTCTCCGATCAGTGTTCACAAGCACACGTGTGACACAAATGTCACTAGGGTGAGAGAAGGAAGGTAAAATCTGTGCAGTCTCTTTACCCTCGAGCACAAGATTAAAAAGTAGCTTTATTCTTGGGAAAAAATAACTCAGGCTCATTATTTGAAATTCGAACAGTATAAGAAAAGTAAAAATTGTATCAAGATTCTAATAATCGGGAGCAGTCGTAACTATTTTAATAAACATCCTTCTTGGCACGTGTAAGGACATCCAGGAACACAGTGGAAGCATTCTGTTCTTGGTCATTTCCCTGTTTGATTCACTCAGAAGTGTATCGTGGATCTTTTCATATCAATAAATATCAATAAATACATGTTTACTTAGCATCTCCTATTTGTGGACCTTTAGGATGGTTACCTTTTTGTCCCCTCGTGATGATAAGCAGGGCTGCGTATTTCCATCTGTCTTCTTTCACAGCAATCAAATTGGGTAAATTCTCTGAGTGAATTCTTGGAGGAGGGGTTGCTGGATCAAAGGGTTTTACATTGTACACTTTACATGCTGACATAGTTACCTGAGTGGCTACATCCGTTAACAATAGCTCTTACCAGTCTTGGGCATCCCTACCCATCTGACGGGTAAAGTAAGACCTCAGTTTTCTAAAGTGTACTTTTTCATCATTAGTATAGCTGTGTATCTTTTCATATGTTTATTTCTCTTCTGTTCTCATGGAAAATTGATTAATTTGCTTTGTCCATTTTGCAGGGGATTATTAATTTCATTACCAATTTTTAAGACATTTTTGCATTAAGGATAGCAACCACTCCTATGTCTCTTGTATAAATATTTTACCTAGTTCCATATTTTATCTTTTGACAAAAGTATGTAGGTTGGTTTGTGCCTTTTTTTAAAATTTTTGATTTGTTTTTGCTTTTCGTGTATTTGAGATTCAAAAACATGTTGCCAAATGTCTTGGTTCTTGAGTTTCAGATTTGGATGTCATGTTATAAAGACCTTTCTTATCCCTGTATTATAAAATTGTTCGTCTGTATGTTCTTCTAGTACTCATATGATTCTATTTTGAGCTTCTTCTCTTTAAATAGAGAGAGAGAGCGTGTGCTAGGTTTTTTCCCTCCCCCTAAATAGCTTACCACCACCATTTACTAACTAGTCTCACCTACTACCCGGATTAGATTACATGTACGTTGTCTGTTTCATACGAATACTTGACTCTGTAGCTGCGTGTTTATTCTGGTTCACATATGAGTTTTCACTCAGACTACTGCTTGTTAATTGTGGCCGGCCCATTTTGTTGGTTTCAACAATTGATTATGGTGCTTCTCTATTTCAAATTGGGTTTGCATGGATAAGGTGTCAAATGGTTAGCCTTCAATGCATCAGGGAACTGGGAATGAGACTGGAACAGCTAAAGCAGGAGGGGACTGCTTCACAGATGCATTATAGGAACTAAGTAGGAAGAAAAAAAAAAGTGAACAAGACAAGACCTTGTGAATGCTGATTTTGAAAAGAATCAGAGTGCAGTGCCTGTGATTTTTAAGTGTTGGTGGGGGCAGGGAGGAGAATGTATATATTTGATCTTTGTTTAAATTCGAAGCCATTAAGCATTCCTATCACAGGGAAGCAAATAATGTGTTTTGCTTCTTTGCCAACTGTAACATAATTTAGGTCTTCCAAATAAGTGTCTTGGGACCTCAATTCCCTGTTGGTAAAGAAAACTCCCAGCCCATGTGTTGCAGCGGAAATTCATTGTTTCCTGAGTTATTTCCTTTCAAGCTTAGTGTGGGGGGAAATGGCCAAAGGTATAGATTGAGATTTTTTTTTCGAAATCTGATGTCTATAACATATCTTGATTCTGATGATTTTTATTATTGTTTTAGGTATTGCTGCTGAAGTCTTCTCAGATGCTTCAGACTATTTTCAGGGACACTGATTCTTTACATAAACCGAGAATTTAGGTGAGTCCTTTAAAAAGATGTTTTATTATCAGCTGGCTACCCTCCTGCGTTGGTCAAGTTTTACAGAGCCTTAAAATGTTGTCGCTTTGCACTGTCTTGTTTGATTTGTACCACGGTTCTGTGAGGCAGGAATGAGGCTCCCTGGTCTTACTACTTCCATTGCTGTTTGATTTTTCCACTCAGTCATTTGGTGGGGTGATGGGAGGGCCTGGAAGAGGAGATGAGCAGTTGGTTTTTTAACTTACTGCATGAATTCTCATTCATTCACATATGTTTGCTCCCTAAATTTTTTTGTGGTTGGAGGGAAGTGCTGGATAAGGAATTAGTGTAGAAACTTCCAGTGATCTTTGCCCTGAAACGATCTGGTGGTTCCTGTAGCCCTCCAGGGATGGCACACAATTAGTCTAGCATGAAATGAAGTAAACTTTGATGATAGATTTTTGATTTTCCCCTTTGGTGGTTCTGGTTGTGGCTGCACGCAACCACGTAGTGTGTATCCAGTGCCCTGGGCAGATAAAAAAGATGACCTTCTGCAAGTCTTGGCTCTGCCTTGATTAAAGTCTGACAGGTTAAAAAGGGCAGGTTGATGCTCCTTTCCTCAAAAACCGTGTCATGGCACATGGGGGGTTCCCTTCTGTTCTTGACTAGCTGTATAGCGAGGTGCAGATTCGTCTCTGCTCATCTCCATGTCCTTATCTGTAAAAGGCAGAGGCTGGCCCAGCCTCATCCTTCCCACACTTTTAGAATTTGTGGACTAGCGGAAAAAAAATTCAGGCCCAATTTTTACTAGATATTTTGGGCTCTACATAAACATAGTTCATAATGGTTGACAGCAGATAAGTACGTGAGAGTTCACTCTATTTGCAGGAGTCTCTGTTCTGTGTTTAGAATTTGTCGTTAATGATGGTGGTGAGCTATTTAGGAAGAGGGAAAAAAATCTAATGTGCATTCTCTCTCTACTTAATTTGTCATTAAGATTTTTAATAAAATAACTACCGTCTACCAACACCATTTCATGAAAGAAGAAATATTTCAATTCTAAAAAAGTAGGAATTGCATACATTTGACTTTAAATTATATGTGTTTAGTGGGGAGGGTATAGCTCAGTTGGTAGAGTGCATGTTTAGGTCCTGGGCTCAATCCCCAGTACCTCCATTAGATGAATGAATGAATGAATGAATGAATGAATGAATGAATGAATAAATAAATAAATAAATTTATATGTGTTTTGCCTTGTGAAAAAGCTCTTAATTTCCATCCTCTTTCTTGTTTCTCTCCTGACCACTGACTGATAGCCATGAATTCATCAGCACTGGCCTAGGGACCGGTGTTTGGGAAATACTGGGGTGCGGCACTGCTAAGGGCTTGTCTACGTCTAAAACTGTATCATTCTTCTGAGGAAAGGAAAGATACTCTAGTTATACATCCACTATTTCCAGAAAATGCTGTGACAGCTAGCATGGTTGAACAAAGAGAAGTCAGAGGTCAGACAAAAGATAGGGTATTGTTCTGCTGGGAAACCCAAATAAAAATGGCTCATCCACGTGAAGGTTAAATTTAGCTGTGAGCCACCTTGCAGTCAATGTAAAAATGAAAACATGACAGCATGTTGAGTTGTCTGTTAAAATGTACAGAATCCCCCCTTCACACTACTATAGGCAGCCTCTGCCCGGGTGGTATTTGACAGATAAGTGTCTGCTTGCCGCGTGGGGATGCTGAGAGCTAGCGGTCAGGTGGCCTGAATGACTAACTCCAGGGACGTAAATGCAAATGCCAAGTGTGAGGCATGCCAGTTTGGGTGGGCGCCAAGGGTATGGCCAAGAGTTATGAGCTGAGGACGGTGGGGTGAGATGCACACAGGATAGGGAGGAGTAAAGGAGCTGGTCTGCCCTGGGCTCATCTGGGTGTCTTGGCACGGATGTTGTCCTTTGAGGATCTGCAGATGGCACTAGGTGGGCCAGTCTGGCTGAGGGCGCAGTGGACGGGAAGCAAGTCAGATGAATGCCTTTCCCATGCAGTTCACATTTCAGATCCGACAGCCATGTGCCACATGGGTTCTTATGCCATGGGTCTGTAGAGAATGGAAGAATACACTTCCTGTTTACCTCTCCTTGGGATGTGGGGCTGTGTTTGAGGGGTAGGATGGGTGGAGGACAGAGGCAATAATGGACTGAGTTAATAGGACAGTAAGACAGTGTGACAGAGGAGCAACAGTTCCACCTGTTTCAAGACGCCTGCTTGGCCCTGACTGCCTCTCAAAGTTCTGTGACGTCATACCGTGGTCTTTGTTGACTGCAGCATGGTGGTTCAGTCCTCTTGAGTCCCACCCCCGCCCCTCGTGAGTTCTGGCTTTCCTATGTTTTAACATTCCTGTTTTCTGGGAAACGTAAATGAAATTGGACAGACTTACCTGGTTGTTTTCCCTTCTGTCAGCCCAACGCTTGGTTTACTGCCTGATTTGTATGCTTCGATTGGATTGCTTCCACTCCAGGGATATTTATTTCCCTGCCCTTTCTTAGGAAAAAAAGCTCTATCAAATAACAGTGATGATCACAGCAGAAACATTTATCTTAAACTTACAGGAATATGAGAGATGATCTGAAATGTTGACGTTTCTGGGAGTGTCTAAAGTCATGAAACAATGCCGGCAGGAACTTTTGACATAAATGAGGAAGTAGAATTTCTTTAAAGGATCTGGGAGAGTCCAAGTTTGAATAAAATGTTAAGAATGAACAATGTAATTGATCAATCATGTTCTGAGTCTTTCAGGAGGCCAGGCCATGCTGGGTCAGATGTTGTAAGGATGAGTAGTTGAAAATTTGAGACAGCCATGCATCACAGGAGTAAATGTGGTGCTTTAAAGGGCTGCAAGCGGGAGACAGGAGAGAGATTGATGGAGAATACATTCAGGGGAGGACGTGGTAAATGATTTGCTTAGTGTGGAACTTAACGACTCATGGTATATTCCAGATCTGAGAATAAATGCGATATTCTGAACTTATCTCCATTTTCCCTCCAGGCTGGTAAGAAAAATATTTTAAAACCGATTTTAAATGAAAAACATTGTTTTTGGCTCTCTGGGGATTTTTAGTTCCCAGTGCTATTTAGGGAGGGTATTGAATCTGTAAAATTCAAAGCAGGATCTGTATAGCTCTTTGTTACTCTGTATCAGTCACTTCCAAGGCTGTGATGTCAGAAAAGATAAGTTGTTCCTATGTTTGCTTTTCTTCATTAAAAATGCAGTCTGTTATGCACTCTTGTCTCCCTGCCATCCTCCATTAGCTAGATTCTCTGGATGACTCTGCTTGTTGACTGTAGGCATTGCCACTTGCCACCCCCTGTGGGCTCCCTGAGTGGCTGGGAGTCTTAATTAGCATCATCTCGTTGATCAGGGTTTCCAGCCATGTGTTGGGGTGCTGATTCTGCTGTCTGTACGTGGTCAGTGTTTCCAACAACAACAACAGTAACAATCTCCAGATTGTTTTTTGTAATTAAACTTAATGCATGGGTGTTGTAGAATGTGCTGTTTCTTTAAGATCTTTGGCTAATTATGCACAGCAGTTAATTTCTCTCAAAGTTAAAAAAGCCCTTCTGGAGAACTCAAGCTTTGAGCCTTTTCTGTTTAAGAACTGATTGGATTTATGGACTCGAAGGCTCTGGAATACCTGCATTTAACTATTCTCCTATAGGATGTGAACCTTGAAAGACGACTTTTTTTTAGCTGTTAAGTCCCATATTTTGAAGATCTGAAATGACCATCACAGCCTTTCTGTTCTGTTTACAACAAACCAGAATTGGACAGCTTTCCAGAACCATAAAATGACTAGTGCACTTGCAGAATTTTAAACATGACTTTGCTAAGATTTAAAAAAAGTAAACACACGGTAAGGCCAGCTGCAATCTTCTCAACACACCACTGTAAGGCCTGGTAGACGTGGAGGAAAATCCTCCTGCTGTGATCTAAACAATGGTCTCATAGAGGATCTTTCATTTAAAACAAAAAAATTCAGTCAAAGTAATGCATGCAAATGGCTAAAAATAGAAAACACTATAGAAAGCTTTTAATGGAAAGAACAAGTTATCTTACTTGCTCTATTCCTTCGCTTACGAGCCTTTCTTCTTAGAAGCAACCACTTTTTTCCCCTCTGCAGATCATTTTTGCTGCTTTTGGTGATTTCCACGTGTATAACTATATTGCTTGCAGCACCGTTTCTCCCTGTGTCAGTTTTAGAAGCAGTTTCCTGGAGTCTTGCGATCACCGATTAGCTTGTTCTGACCGTCCGCTTCTCCCTCCCCCTTGACGGCTGATTCATGCTTTCGGTCCTCCTGCTGTACCCTCAGGTGGCCCCTGCGGCCTCTTCCATACTTACTCTGTCTCCTAGAGACACTGTTTCTTGTCCGCCACCCTTCTCCCACCCGGCCTTTCCATTTCGGGGAGCTGTACCTTTTAATTGTATATGCTCGGAGTTGATAATAATTACATTCTGTTCTTTAACCCCAGTAAGGGCTTCCATGATTTACCTGTAACTTGACTGCGAATGTTAAAACCAAGAAGCAGCATTTTCTCTGTTGTAATTAGGTGGCTGCCGTTCCCATGGCAGCCAGGTTGTGTGGAGGGCCGATATTCCTCCCTGTCTGAGCCTGACGTCCTCACACCGACGCTCCCTCCATGCAGCACTTGTGAGTGGGTTCTGCCTTTCACGTGGCACCAGCTGTCTTGAATGCAGCCTCAAGTTTTCCTAGACTCAGGCTTCCCATCTCTCCTGGGCACCCACTATATTTTTGGAGGTCTCACTCCCACAGCACCCCGTCCTCCACCTTTCAATGAGAACAGTGTGGTCTCTGTGTGTGCCACCTGTCTCTACGCCCGTGCTGATGGCCAGAAGTTTGTTCCCACTATTGGAAACACAGCTTCAGGCTCTGGTGTCTCAGAAGGGGCAGTAGCCTGGTCTTTGAAATTAGCCACCATCTAATGAGGACCCATCGTGTTAGGTACCCAGGGACTAGAGGCTTGGTGTCTGTTGATAGCCTCACACCAGCCCCAGGGAACAGATGTTACTACTGACATTTTGTACATACAGGAGTTGAGCTTCTGAATGAGAAACCTCGAAGGTCTCCCCTGGGAAGTGCCTCTTAGATCCTGGGACAGGCTGGGGGCCTGTTGCCAGCGGAAGTTGTGTAGGCTAGAGAAGACTTCTGTCTCTGAGCTGTCTTGCATGCTTTCTGCAGCCAACCTCCATCCTCCTCCCAGAAAGTCCTGCTGCTCCAGGAGAATGTGCACTGCTCTGGTCCCCCGCCTCAGCCTTGCTGTGGGCACACTGTGTGGCCACGAGCTGCTCATACACAATGGCTGGAAATGGTATATCCTTCCTGACTGAGGTTCCCTTTGTGAGTCTGAAGTGAGAAAGAGGGCTTCATACTCAGCCCCGCTGGTGAGTTGGAAAGGCGCTTTGTCAGTGGTGGTGGCTGATCTGGCGCCTGAAGTCTGTGTCCTTCGTTTAGTCCTGAAGTCCTTCATTTAGCGACCTCAGTGTAAGTTGTGTTTTGGTAGTTGTTTTAGGAAGACAGGAAGACAATCAGGTTTTACTCTGAACACTTTATTTTCTCTCATGAATGCAGTGGTCTGCACGAATCTTCTGTTATAACTGTGTTGAGTGAGTTACTGTTGTGATAATGACCAGCTGGATGGCGGTTGGGTTCCTCACACCGTGTTGGCATTCTCCCCTCTCTGGGCTGCCTGCTTTCCTCACTTTGAAGATCCCAGGCGGAGCCTTAGCAGTGGAACCAGCAGTCTCTCCACTGTCGACTGGGGGTCTTGTCATCTGCTTTCTGAGCGACAGGTCGGTGACTGTCCATGGAATTCCCCCTTGTTCCTCTGTTAGGTCAAGGCGGTGGCTTTAACGTGGGCTACTCGGTGGAATTCGTTCTCCAAACATCTTGACCTATTATGTTTATGCCCCCGAATAAGTACTGAATGGAAAGGAAATCTTGAGAGCCTTACCTCGTTTACTTACAGAGGGGCTATCTGGGCTTAGTGAAATCCAGACTGAATGAACATCTGCAGTCAGCTCAGCTGACCGTGCTCGTCTCCCTGTGCGGGCCCAGTGTGCAGTGGCTGCAGACAGCAGCCTCTTCAGTAGTGTATGCAGCCTGTTTTCTGTATGGGTTGCCCTCGTCGACCTTGGAGACAGCCCTTCCCAGAGGACATTCATGCCCGGATGCCGTCCCCATCTTAGGCTCCAGCCAGGTATGCGCAGTGCATTTAGGAAGCCCCAGGGTGCAGTGGCCAGGGTCCACAATGGCCAAGTCATCATGTCCATTCACTCCACGCTGCAGAACAAGGCGCAGGTGATTGAGGCCCTAGGCAGGGCCAAGTTCAAGTTTCCCAGCCACCAGAAGATCCACATCTCCAAGAAGTGGGGATTTCCCAAGTTTAATGAAGATGAATTTGAAGACAAGACAGAGAAGCAGCTCATCCCAGATGACTGTGGGGTCAAATACATCCCTCACTGTGGCCCCCTGGAGAAATTGCGGGCCCTGCACTCGTGAGAGCCTTGGCGCTGTCCCCTCCTTTACTCAGGCCCACCAATAAATCCTACTTTCCTGTCCAAAAAAAAAAAAAAAGAAAGAAAGAAAAATGAATAGATAGGGATAAATCTTTACCTTGTTGCTTTGGTAACCAAAGGTGAGTCTCCACATTTAAATTAGATAGTGTTAAGCTGTCCAAGATTCCCCTACCATCATCTTGCTGTGATTAATTCTGGCTTGGCAATTTGTGACTTTTATCTTGATTGATTGTAAGGATAGGAAAGAGTGCTAAGCAGAGTTGTAATCTGTGTGAGACATTTTTGGTTCCATTATACAAAGATCACTCATCTTCACAGTTTTATAGTGAAGTGATACTTGGGCAAAAGTGATTTAGGGGGAAAAATCCTTTGGGACAACTTAAATCTTGGTCAAACTTTAACCTAGGAATGTAGCTTTTAGAAGGCAGGGATAGAACCCAACCCTTCAGCAAGAGAAGGAAATAAGTAACATTTAAGAAGTCATTTTTTTTAATTACCTGATTCTAAACATCCCCAGTCCATTATATATTCTTCCGTTTATTTACCTCTCAGGAGTGAAGAATGACTCAATCTCCGCTGCAGGAGGACTTTTGGCTCCAGGCGTCTGGGTCGTGCAGGATTCTCAGTTCGTTTTGCTGTCCCTTTGGAGAGTTTAATGCAGGCATGGGGGACAAGCTGTGTGGAAGTGAGGCTCTTGTCCTCCCTGGTGGCCACTGTTCGCAGAAATTTGGATTCAGAGGAAACGTGTTCAGTACTCTGAACTAGGAGGGACAGAAATAAAACTTGGCTCTGGAGCATGTAATGAGGCTGTTCTGTTTGGTCTGCAAGTTTCCAGGAAGAACACAGTGCCGAGGCGTCTTTGACAAATGTCTTTGACAAATGTGCAGAGGAAGTTCAGAGGAAGAAGTAGAGACTTCTAATAGGGTAGAGCAGGCTTCCAAGAGAAAGGAGAATTTATTTCCGGGTTAATTGGTGTAAGTTTTGCTGCTCATAGTGGAGAAGACTGTAAACAGCAGCAGGTTGAACAAGATAGCAGTTTATTTTCTCTTGCCTAGCATGAAGGTCAGAGGTGGGTCCGCAGCTTCCAGGGCTTGGGCTCCTTCCAGGATGAGGAAATGTCACACCTTACTTGGGGGTGAACTTCTGCATTCAGCACTTAGGGCCAGAATCCTTTATAGACAGACTTACTCTTGAACATCCCTTAGGAAGTTGCCACATTAGATGCCCGAATCCTAGCTCCCGGTCGGTCTAGCACAGCTTAGCGGGTTTTTCTCCCAGCATTGGACTGTCTTGCAGCTAAGTAGTTGGCTCCCATGTTTAAGGACCATGTTGTGAACGGTAGAATTACTCTCAGCATCCAGATAGGACCGACCCCAAGAGGCACTTAGAAACTGAACAAGCCCAGGAAACCATAAGTTCCTCCCCCCCCCCCACGGTCATTCTGGGGCTTATGGGCTCCCTGAGAGAAATGGGAGTGGAGTTGCCAGCCAGACTGATTTATTCATACCTTTCTATTATAGAAACTTTCAAACATACCCAGAAGTGAAGGGAATTGTATAGTGAATCATGTGCCCATCGCTCGGGTTCAATGATGATTAATTCTTAGCTAGTCTTACTTCATGTATACTATACCCTTCTTTGTCTCACCAATTACTTTGAAGCACATTTTGTTATTTTTTCCTCTATGTCTCTAAAAGATAGGATTTAAAAACATTTCTATGAAACCTTATCACACCAAAAACATGAACATCACCAATACCTCCTTTATATCATTAAATAGCAAATTAATGTTCACATTGCCTCAACTGTCTTATTTTTTTTTTATTTGTTTGAATTAGGATCCAAATAAGGTTTACATGTTGTAGTTGATTGACATGTCTGTAATCCCCTTCTAATCTGTAGGTCACCATTCCACCTTTTAACTCCCTTGTGATTTATTTAAGAAACTGGGTTGTTTGTCCCTTACAGCAGAGATTCTCCAGGGGGCATGGTCCCTCCCCCCATCACTTGATACCATCTGGAGACAATTCTTGTTGTCACAGGTGGGGTTGCTGCTGGCATCTAGTGGGCAGAGGCCAAGGATGCTGCCAGAAGGCCTATAATGCACAGATCAGCCCCCATCACAAAGACCTATCTGGTCGAAAATGTCAGTAGTGCTGAGGTTGAAAACTATGCTGTGGATTTTTCTACAGCCTGGGTTTTAATAATTGCTTCCCCCATGGTGCCATTTAACATGTTCTTCTATTCCTTGTGTTTTCTGTAATTTGTTTGTTAAATCTTGAGTTTTGGTCAGGTGCATATATGGGCTTTTGTTTTGTTTGGTGAGACTGCATCATAGGCTGTGTATTTTCATTTAGAAATACATGGTAGTCTCTTTCTGTGATATTATTGATCATTGATAATAAGTGCCTATGTCTTTTATTTTTTATTTTTTTAAAACTTTTATATAATTTTTAAAGGTTAATTTCCATTTACAATTATTACCTAATATTGGCTATATTCCCCATGTGGTACATTATATCCTTCAGCCTGTCTTACACCCAACAGTTTGTACCTCTGACTCCCCCACTCCTATATTGCCCCTTCACCTCCCCCACTGGTAATGATTAGTTTGTTCTCTGTATCTGTGAGTCTGCCCTTTTTTTTGGTTATATTCACCAGTTTTTGTCTTTTTTAGATTCCACATATAAGTGGTATCACGCAAAGTATTTGTCTTTCTGTATCTGACTTATTCACTTAGAACAATGGCCTCCAAGTTCATCCATGTTGTTACAAATGGCAACATTTCATTCTTTTTTATGGCTGAGTAGTATTCCTGTGTGTGTGTGTGTGTGTGTGTGTGTGTGTGTGTGTGTGTGCGCGCGCGCGTGTGTGTGTGTGTGTACACCCCATCTTTTTTATCCATTCTTCTAATGGACCCTTAGGTTGCTTCCTTAATCTTGGCAATTGTCCATAATGCTGCTATGAACATTGGGGTGGATATATCTTTTCAAATTAGTGTGTTTTGTTTTTTGTTTTGATATGTACCCAGGAGTGGAATTGCTGAGTCATATGGTAGTCCTAGTTTTAGTTTTTTGAGGAACCTCCATACTGTTTTCCATAGTGGCTGCACCAACTTACATTCCCACCAACAGTGTACAAGAGTTCCCTTTGCTCCACGTCCTCCCAACATTGGTTATTTGTGGTCTTTTTGATGATGGCCATTCTTAGAGGTGTGAGGTCATCACGGTTTTGCTTTGCATTTTCCCTGATGATGAGCGATGTTCAGCATCTTTTCATGTGCCTGATGACTATCTGCATTTCTCCTTTGGAGGCAATGTCTGTTCAGTTCTTCTGCCCACTTTTTAATTGGGTCTTTTTTTTGATATTGAGTTGTATTGCTGTGTCTTTAATTCAGTAGTGATTGTAAAATAGTCATATGCCAAATCAATCATTCTTTCCTTGTTTATATATGAGAATACTTACATAAAAAGGAATTTAATCGCAACTACTTGTTTACTCTGAGCTTCACATAGGGAAGTCCGGATAAACACTTGAGACTTTGCCTTTATTTTCAAAACAGTGACTTCCCTGGCAGCATGGTCTAAAAGTACATCTGAGGTTTTATTTTTTGGGGGCTTGTTTTCTTCTTTTTGCACTGTAAGTGTAGCTGACATGTTTCAATTTAATATTCTTATTGATACTAAAAGTCTCCATATTTGACCAGTGGAAACTAATTCAAGTTGACCGGTGGAAACTAATTACTGCGTCCTTTTGACATGACTTGTATTTTTGTATTTTTGTGTCCTTCTTGGTATGACACAATGTTACTGGCTTGTCTTATCCATTTTGTGCTCCAGACTTGATCCACTACTTCTCTGAGGAGCCCTGGTTCCTTTGAGTTTTTAGAAGGCATGATGTAGAAACTAGGAATATTTATTACTATGGGTTTATTGTTATTCCTAAATCCTCTCAGTGAACTGAACTAGGAAATAGGTATGCATGTATGTGTATATTGTGTCTGTGTGTTTGTGTATATTGTGTCTGTATGTTTGTGTGTGTGTGTACAGAGATAAAACCAATTATTAATTCATACTAATATTGCCAAGTGAAATTCAGGGGTATAGGGTCTTTACTTAGCTTCATCAACTTTATATCTATAGCCTTTTATCCACCCGGAATTCCAGTCCACTGATACCGCCATGTTTTTTCATCTGCTTTGTCTCATGCTATATACACAACAGACTGTATTTTAAAGACATTTGGGATAGTTCTCTGTGATTGTGCCACCAGCTGGATACATAGTTAGGTTCATTGGTTTCATTTTTGTTTGTTTGTTTTTGGAGTTCCTTTTTTCAAATTCAATTTAGATAATGTTGCACAATATTGTCAAGGTTTCCAAGTCTCATCCGTAACATAGGGCTTACATATTCAGAGGTGTTTGCTTTTGCCTCAGTCCCTTCTCCGTCTTATTGCCCTCCCTCCCTCTCTGCGGCAATTGAAAAAAAAAAAATAGGGTTTCTCCTTGCACCCTTTAAAAATATATATCAGCAAGTGGATGCATGCTTTCATGTTGATACCTCACTCCCTTCTTAGGTAAATAATCATCTGCTGTGCCCACTTCTCCACATCTAGCTTTTTCACTTTTTCTATCCTGGCTCTTGTTCCATAGTGGTACACAGTGATCATCTTCATCCCTTTGCAAAACTGCCCCGTCCTCCATTGTGTGGACTGACTTGAACTTACTCATCCTGCCCTAGTGCTGGACATTGGGGTGTTTCTCATCTTTTAAGTAGTGTTATTTATTATATAAAATCCATTATCTTTATTATACATTAATACTTAAATAATAGGTATTATATAGTAGCACTATTATAGCTTTGGGTACTCCTAAATCATTTTTCTTTGTAGTCACATGGAAATTAAGTGTAGGTACGATCTGACTCCTTTTATGAAGAGGGAGAAGGACATCTACAAGCTGTGGGGATTGAACAGAGCCTTGGAGCAGGCAAGGAAGGAAAGGGAGTTACGTTTGGGAGAAATGGAGGAGCACGTTTCAGTGGAATAGATGTTACGTCTTTAAGTAGAAGAAAATAAGGCTTAGGAAGTTTGGTTAGATCCAGGTTTCCATGACCTGCATTGCCAGCCACGGGCTGTGGATTCTATACCCCAGGCTAGGAGTTGGCGATCCCTTACAGTAAAGGACCAGGTTGTCAGTATTTTAGGCTGTCACCTCTGTTGGAGCTACTCCACTCTGCTGTTGGACTGCAAAAAGCAGCCATAGAGAACTTGTAAATAAGAGCGTTCCAGTAAAACTAGATTCATGGACATTGAAATTTGAATTTCAAAATTCTCATGTATCATGAAATATAATTCTTAAAAAAATTTTTTCCCCCAATCATTTACAAATGTAAAAAACATTCTTAATTGTGGGCTATAGTTCGCAAACCTTTGGAAGCCAGAGGAAGTTCTTGAACACGGTAGGATCTGCTCAAAATGATTAGCGAGTAGATTAAAGAGGGCTTCATCAGAAGATGGAACCCAGGTTCCATCAGGAGGCTGTTGATCGTCACAACATGGATGTAGTTGGAAGGTGGCTGTGGGAACAGAAGTTGATTTCTTCTTTTCTTTATTACTTGAGATTGGAGAATTATTGGGATGTGTGGACACATTATATTGTTTGGGAAGCGTTACGTTATTTGATATGGAATTATATTTCTTTTTAAAAGCTGTGCTGTATAATATGCCACAGGTTATATACAAAGAGAGAGCCAAACCCACCATCCCACAGTGTGTGGACTTGGGCAGAATTGTCTTGTTCTCTGCCTGTTCTTCCTCCATCCACCCTCATCCCCCATCAAGAAACCCAGCATTGAGCCCAATTCAGTGGCGGACCTTCTGTATCAGCTGAACTGTACATCTTGTTCCCTGTGACATTTGCAGGCTAACTGTTGAGAAAACAGTATTTTGTTTGTGGGAGGATAATCAAAGATGATATAAATGAAAAATGCATTTTCATTTAATGGAAATTATTAGGGCAACTTTTAAAATGTCACTGCGGATTAATGCAGACAAGAAGGAGCTGAATATATTAGAAAGTAGGTCAAGTTATCTCATGTTTATGAATGAGGTGAATTACCGTGTAGGTTTAGGTCTGTAAAATTGTGTAATACTACGGTGTATGTGAATTACCCTGGCCCAGATGCTATCGTATTGAAATATAATTAAAATAGAGTTTGTTCCTTTATCCTTTGTGGCTAAGTATTTTATACCTAATATTTTATGAATTTAATAAACTAGTAAAAGTGATGAGCTTCTTGTGATTACTCACATTTCCTGTATTAGACACAGAATCCACTCTAGGGAGTTAAAGCTGAAGTAGACGTAATCCAGGGGGTGAGTGCTTCCAGAATCCTTGGAAGGTTTGGAGGAATCTGCTTGAGGCTAAGCCTGCAGGATGTGCCCCACCCCACCTTCAGACCCATTATCTCCTGCCGGGGTTCTGGAAAGCTGCCCTGGCTGCTGCTGTGGAAAGCTGTTGACTTAGGAGCCCAGGACCTGAGCACTGGCTCCGGCACCATTTTCCCCCGTCACTCACTTCCAAATGAAAGTCACCCGTGAGCCAGTCTCATTGACAGTCTATGTGACGTTGGGCACCAGAGTGGCAAAGGTGGCTGGTGTGATGTACTGTTTAGCTGTCCAGCCTCTTCATACTTCAGAAGAGCCAGTCTCTGTATTTGCCAGTTTCCAACTGCACTGAGTGCTTCTTCAGATGGGTATGCTAACAAGGCAGGCGTCTGAGGGACAGAGTAACCGAATTTCCCTTCCTTGGATACGTGTGACACATTTTGATAGCCTTGTGTGGCGGTGATAGAAGCTGGTGTTACTAGTGTTACACCCGTGTTCCCAGTTACTAGGATAAGTAGTGTTACTGGTGACTGAGAGAACTCAGACAACATTTGCCTCTTCATCAAGATCTTTTTTTCTTTTTTAAAGTTGGAATTTTTGTGAGTAATCCTAGGAAAGGAACACGTGTTGTTCAACTGTAAAAAGTTCAGGGATGGTGAAGTTCAGGCCTACAGGGCAGTATTTCATTCACCCCATGAAGGAGAGGATGGTGGGTCAGGGTGCTTCCTGGTCATCCGTTGCGGAAGCATTTGTTGTTCTAACCCGCATGGAAGGTCACTGGTACCGGGCTTCTTCACCACGGTAGTACCGGCTGGCTTCCTTGCTACCAGATTCTCCTGTGAGTGTTTTGAAGCGGACACTCCCTTTTCCTCCTGGGTGGGAGCAGGCATTCACAACTAGAGGAACTGGAGACGGTACTTCAAACAGGAGGTCATTGATTTTGAAGTTCTGAAGGGCAGACCTGAGTCCAGGTCCTAACCCCACCACTTAGTAGATTTACCGTATGACCCAGGAATCCCACTCCTGGGCTTGTATTCAGAAGGAACCCTACTTCAGGATGACACCTGCACCCCAATGTTCATAGCAGCACTATTTATAATAGTCAAAACATGGAAACAGCCTAAATGTCCATCAACAGGTGACTGGATAAAGAAGATGTGGTATATTTATACAATGGAATACTATTCAGCCATAAAAACGGACAACATAATGCCATTTGCAGCAACATGGATGCTCCTGGAGAATGTCATTCTAAGTGAAGTAAGCCAGAAAGAGAAAGAAAAATACCATATGAGATCGCTCATATGTGGAATCTAAAAAAGAAAACCAAAACCAAACAAACAAATAAACAAATACAAAGTATAAATACAGGACAGAAATAGACTCATAGACAGAGAATACAGACTTGTGGTTGCCAGGGGGTCGGAGGGTGGGAAGGGATAGATTGGGATTTCAAAATTGTAGAATAGATAAACAAGATTATACTGTATAGCACAGGGAAATATACACAAAATGTTATGGTAGCTCACAGAGAAAAAAATGTGACAATGAATGTGTATATGTCCATGTATGACTGAAAAATTGTGCTGAACACTGGAATTTGACACAACATTGTAAAGTGATTATAAATCAATAAAAAATGTTAAAAAAAAAAAGATTAACAAACTTGGGGGAGATTTACCTTTCTGTACCTTTGTCTTCTGCTGTGCAGAATGCAGTTAATAGTAACCCCCTCATTGTGTTTGTTGAAAGAGGACGTTCAGCACAGGCCTGGCCCAGAGCCGGCATTCGAGGTGGCTGTGCTGGTGGTGTGGCGGCATCACCGCCACCGGCAGTGGCCCTCTTCTCATCTCCTGACGTGTTTTCCCTGTGGTCAGGCCACTGTGTCTCTACCGAGCAGCACTTTGCTCACCTGTGGTCCTGGGTCCTTTCTGTGCTTGTGGGCCTTCTCCTGCCCTTCAGGTGCCCTTAGATTCCCCTTAGGCTTTTTCTTTCCTCTGGGGAAAAGATCTCTCTGAATGCTTAATAGGCATCGGAGCCATCATGGGGTCGCTAGGAGTCACGTTAGCTTTTTGTTTGTCATCCAGGCACCAAGCGCTCCTTCTGAGATTTGAAAGGCTGATGGCAGCCCGCCCACACCACCCCTCCTTCTTAATTAGATTACTGATTTCATTTCAGGGATGGTTTTTAGCTGCAGTGGCCTTAGTTATGTTGTCTTTGTCCTTCTCTTTGACTCCATTTCTCCTTTGACTCTCAGCAGTACCTAAATTAAAGCTGGGAGCATACTGGCCTCTATTCTTAGCAAAGCCTCCAGAACTGCCATATCTTAGTGGAATGTAAGGGGAAATATAACACATAATAAATGGAAGATAGATCATTTCACACCACTGTGTGCCACCTGAGTGTCTGTCGATGTTCCCCATTTTGGTTTTTGGCTGTTACTTGGTCTTGATTTCTTAGGGTTTATTTGACCTCTGTGTGAACAAGACCTGATTCCCCCTGGTCCCTGCTTTTGTGTGTGTGTGTGTGTGTCTGTCTGTCCGTCCCTGGGCGTGCCCACTGTCCCACTCTTCTTGAGTTTACCATCAGCACACCATGGACAGCATGCCCCACACAGTAAATATAGTGGAATCAAGTCACCCTGTGGCATATGATAGAGGGAACTACCTTCTACTTGACTATGAGCAAGTGTGTTTCCCTTCTTCCTCTCTAGTATCTCACCTCAAGGACCTTGACCTTGAGCTGCGAATTATTTTGTGCAGACCCTGTCTAACATTTTAAGCCTTTGCGAAGGATTTTAGTCATGGGTTTAATACTTTTGTTTACCTGGCAATTAGAATTTGTGTTAAATACTGAGTGGTATACCCTCCCTTCCACCCCCTCCCCACCCCCAATCTAAGTGACTCATTCATTCATTCAACAAACATTCATTGAACATGCACAAAGTGCTAGGCATTCTGCTGGATGCTGGGAAAATTATTGTCAGTAGGATGGAAATGGAAAATGTTGCAATGTAATTGGTGTGGAGGATTTAAGATAGAGATGGAGTTGACAGGGAGACCTTGTAATGTCTAGTAAGAGGCTAAGACTTCCTAAGAACAGAGGGAATCCATTAAAGGGTTTAAGTGGAGTGGGATCTTTAGGACATGGAGTGTGTATTCAAGGGCAGTAAGAAGTGGGGAACCCAGCTGAGACAGTTTTGTAATCATTTGGGCAGTAGATGATGATGTCCTAGAGTAGGAGAAGAGGGTCGAGTTGAGAGATACTTAGGAGCTGAAGTTTTTAGGACTTGGGCGATTGGATGTGAGAGTACACAAGAGGATCCTGTCAAGGATGATTCTGTCATTTCTGACTTTGAGAGTTGGGTGGATGTTGGTGCCACTGAGATCAGGAGTGCAGGAAGGACAGCAGGTTTGGGAAGGGCGATTTTTGGTTTTTAGTAACGATGAATTTGTCATGCATGTGAAAGATCTTGGGAAGATGTGGTGTAGTCTGGGATGAGGAGAACACAGTGGGAAGCCTGGCCTCTATCTGCAGATCTGGTGAATGCAAGACCTAAGAGCAGATGAGATCCACTGGGCAAGGGTGCAGAGGAGGAGGAGAAGAAGGACTCAGAGAGAGCTCAAGGACGTGAGGTTTAAGTGGGGAAGAGAACCAGCAGAGGAGATGCATGGAGAAGGGAGAGGGTCAGAGACGGGCTGAGTCTGCTGGAGTGTGCACTGGTGTCCAGTGCTGTGCAGATGGGCAGACTGGGAAGTGAAGGCCTGTGTTATCAGCACAGAAGACATGAGTAACCTTGGCCAGAACAGGTTCCAGTGGAGTGCTGGGGAGAAGCCAGACGAGGAAGAAGACGAGTAATTAGAGGTCTGTCCATGTAGAGAACTCTTGCAGGGTCTGTGGCCAGTGGGGGAGGACACAGGCAGTGCGGGAGTCCAGAGGGTTTGGGGGCTTGCAGCGGGTGGGGGTGGTTGTTTGCTTCGCTTTCGGGGTGGATGAAAAGAATGTTTCTTCTGTGTGTGTTTCCTTCCTTTTCATACTTACTGCTCTGGTATACATCCTTTGCTTTCCTTTTTATTTTTAATACCTATAATTTTGGGGGGAACAGAAATTCTTGAAAGCACAACACAGAGAGTGGTTCCCCGAACCATTTGGTTGTAAGTTGCTGACTAATGCACAATCGCCCCCCAATTACTTGTATTTGAGCAGGTATTTCCCAGAAAAGGACATCCTTGAACCTAATCCCAATGCAGTCGTCAAAATTCCTGCCATCCATCCTCAGACACCATTCCAGCTGCACCAAGTGTCCCATTCATGTTCTTCATAGCAAGAGAATCAAACTGAGAATCATTCATTGCAATTACTTGTCATGGGTCTGTTGTCTTCTTTAGTCTGGATGGTCCGTGAGTTCCTCCTTGACTTTCATGACCTTGACCCTTTGGAAAATGAAAGGCCAGTTACTCTGTAGCATACCTCTCAATTTGCTCGGTGTCTTGCTTCATGATTAAATTGGAGTTTTGCCTCTTCGGCAAGAAAATCACAGAAATGCTGCTGTTATTTTTGCATCCTAACGTGTGGTGCACAATCTAGCTTTGTTCTGTTACTGATCATGGTCCCATGGTGGAGGTTGTGTCGGCCAGGTTCCACTTCTGGAAAGGGTTGTTTTTTTTTTTTTTTTCTTTAATTTTCTGTTCTAATGAATAGCAATTTTGTAGGCAGGTACTTGAAAACTATGTAGCTATCCCATTCCTCATCAAATGTTGGTTTTACTTATTCATTTATTTATATTAGCGTGGACTCGTGCTTTCATGTTTTATTCAGCAGGCTATAATCATTGCTATCATTTTCCTGTTCAGATTGTTCTGGATGTGGGAGCCCATTTAAACTGGTTCCTGTGTCCTTTTGACACATCATCGTTCTTTGAGCAGCTCTTTACTTTGACACGAGAAGATGTGCCAGGTCCAGCCTACACGTGGCCTCACCCAGCCATTTCTCCAAGGGGCTCTGGTAGCTTTCATTAGAAAAGGGTGGTTTGGAGCCAAGATCTGGGCACCAAGTGTGCTCTTTGCTCTTGGGATATTCAGCCCGGGCCTTCTCAGTGGACAGATTTGGGGGAAACATTTGATTCTTGTTAACTGTAATTGTGGTCTCTAAAGTCGGAGTGAACACAGAATTAGCAAATACTGAGCCATTGCTCTTTGGGAAATAGAAGGTTAGGGTCTTGCCAGCTTCTGGTCACATTTGTGTTAAATTATCAGTCCATAGCCTTGTTTTATGTGTTCTTCCATTTAGAGAAAACCTACTTGATATATGTTGTTGATGATTAATTTTGAACTCATGGCCAACAGCATTTAACTCATGCCTGAATGAAGCTTATCTAACCTACATGATTTTCCCATAAGACACACTGTAGCATCCATGTGCTTTGGAAAGCTAAATATCTCTTCAGCACTATGCTTGGGGCCATTTAAGCAGTGAAATCACCTAGAAAACCACAAAGATGCAAAAAACATGGCACTAAATAGCACAGTATGGACACATTTACAATTTGAGAGCCCAGGCAAGGAGGCAGATCATTGTCTTCATAGACCTCGGCTGGGGTAACGTATATCAGGTCACTCCGAGGTTTTGCCCCTCGGCGTGTGTCCATGGATAACCAGGAAGACACTACAAGTGTTACGTTTAGGGTTACAAATACATTTTAGTGAGATGGTGAATTCACAAATACAGAATCAGTAAATAGTAAGGACTGACTGTATACATACATATTTTTCACTACTGCTACAATTTTGTGTGTGTATCTGTCTGCATGTCTGTCTGCCTGTCTATCTGGAAAACCATGAATTGACACCTGTACTTTAAATTCCAATTTAACACCAGGGGGTTCCTTCCAGTTTTTCTTTGTTCTGGGCCACCTTGGTGCCCCTTTCCCATACCCGTTGCTGGCACCTGCCGTGTTCTTTCCCACCTCAATGCTTTAAGGCTGAATTTTTCAAGAAGGAAAGGCAGAGGCGAGAAAGGGTGAAGGGTGTGATTACATCTTATGATCACATGTATAATCCATCTATTATGCCACTTAAAGATAGGTCTATGTTAAAATATTTATGAAGCCCCCTTGTTTTTTCATAATTTGAAATAATACAAGTATCATCCATTAAATTAAATTAAATTTTAATTATTAAATTAAATTAAAATTAAAATTTTAGAGTTGATGAGTCCCGGGAATTGAAAAGTGACTTGATGCCAGGTCATCCAGTGAACAGAAACAGCCACTGTTCTTTTCTGGACTCAGGTGTGAGAATGGTGAGGGTCGCCAGCTGTGCCAGAACCTCAGGAGTAGGTCCCTGCCTGGTAGGCTCGCTTCTAGGTGAAGTGTGCCTCCCTCCATAAACCTGGAGTCCCTGGAGGGCACGGACCGTGGCGGGAATTACTCATTACTGGGAGCCTGGTGTGTGAAGCGAGTGGTGCATGCTTGTGAATATTTGACCACATCCCACCCAGTGGTTGCCCAGTGTAATAGCGCTCTTGCCTCCTTTGATGCAGTCTCTCTGCCGCAGCTCTCTCCTTCCTGCAGGAAGCCTTCCAGGCCCTCGCTAACCAGAGGGATCGTTCTTGAAAGAGTTTCTGAAGGCTCTGGAGAATGTATATAAAAACCTGGCAGCGAAGCATCAGCTTTGGCGTTAACAGGGCTGCGTTGTTTCCCAGTTCTGCCACTTACTGGGAACACAAGTAGTGAAACTTTCCCCAACCTGTTTGATAATCTTTGCAATGGAGACAAGCAAGGCCTGCCCCACGTGATTCTGGGGAGGAGTAAGTCAGCCAGCCTTGTGAGAGGCCTTGACGCAGTGGCTGCACTGAGTGTCAGCAGAGACGTCAGTGGGGAATAGCTACTGACGGGCACCGTGTGTGTCGTGATCCTTTCTGGAGTGTAGACTCCTTCCCCATCTTGATGACAAACTCCAGATCGGGGCAGAGATCCTGTTTCCTGCTCCCCGGTGATGTCTAACTACCACCTACCTCCCTACCCGCTACCCCAGCACAGTGCTGTTCTCTCAGTAGGTATTAAAAATCTGATTTGTCACTGAACGAACGTCTCTCGCTCTAAGACCCCTCTACCTGGACTTAATCTTGCCAATAGAGCAATTTCCTCCCCGTTTGCCAATGCTGTGGAGATGCTGATTATTTTTTCCAACGTTTCTTCTTTTTTTTGATTATGAATCAATATTCCGTGTAACCTGGTCGATGGCCTGCTGCTGCTAGGAAGTACTGTTTCCTTCGCTTTGTCCTGAATGCAACCACCATCCTCGGTCCTTATTGGACTCCTAGGCTCTCCTTAGACAAAGAAATGGCTGCACAATTCCCTGCTGTTTTTACCCGTTAGGACGATGGCTGCAAATGCCAGGAGGTTTTTGAAATACAGTACGTTGCTGACCTGGTTGTCTTCCAGCCCTGGGTCTCTATGCTCGGGCCTTTTAGTGATGGGACTGGGCTTTGTGACCCAGCAGTGGTCTGAGACACAGTGGATAATGAGTCTGCCTGCTCATGAGACTTTTTTTTTTTTTCCCTGCATTGCACCAAAAAAGCACTTTGTTAAAAGTAAGCTTTGTTTCTTGAAGTAACATCTTCTCACTGCTTAGGGCCCACTTTTGCACTTAATAGGTGACACCTGCTGGACTGAATCAGTCGATACCCGCCCTGCCGTTGCTGTGGTGACTTATTTCATGTAGAAATGTTGGTATCGTAAGAATTCAGCGCTTGTTCTGACTCTTTCAGCACAAAATGATATTCCAGGGCTTCAATCTCTTTCTAAAAGCTGTGAAATCACCTGCTTCTGAGGTAGAACTGAGAAGCAATATTAGGGATCATTCATAGCTTTGTATGATGAATAACCGGTATTCAAAAATGCGTAGATGATCACAGAGGATGCAGGGATACAGGTGGGAGTCAAGAGCTGAAGCTCAGGGCTCAGATTTTCTGAGTTCAAATCCTGACTCCACTACTCATTAGCTCTGTGGCCATGGGTAATTTACTTGTCCTCTTTGCCCCACAGTTTTATCACCTGTAAAATAGATTTAGTAGTTTAATTTTCATACCTACCTTTATAGGCTTGTTGTAGGGTATTTACAAGATGGAATGCATAGAATCAACCTCATGGTAAACACTCAATAAATGTATATTGTTGTTGTCAATATGTAGTTGGCTTCTTTTTATTATTGTCTGTGCTACAGGGAAAGGGCAGAAATTCATCCTCTCAGTTCATTAGAGCAGTCGCCTTGCACTCCTATGCTTTGAAGGTAAGCACGGCTGTGTGCAGTGTGTATTGCACAGACACGGGCTCCTGCGTCCTGCAAAACATACATACAGCCGACGTGAGCCTCACATACGTTGTGAGTAGGAATGTAAAATCATACAGTCCTTTTGGAAAACAGCTTGGCAGTTTCTTCAGCTTTTCGTGTCTCAGGTTTTCATTTTAAAAAATCTAACATTTTCAGTTCCTGTCAGTTTTATTATGGTGTGTATAACACTTTACATAATTAATCCATAATTAAATCCATAATTAATACATTATGATTTAACTTAATTTTTAATCAGATAAACAATTTTCCCAGCATCACTTTTTTTTTAAATTGAGTTACAGTCAGTTATAATGTGTCAGCTTCTGGTGTACAGCATAATGTCCCAGTCATGCACATACAAACATATATTTGTTTTCATATTCTTTTTCATTAAAGGTTATTACAAGGTATTGAACATAGTTTCCTGTGCTCTACAGAGGAAACTTTTTAAAATCTATTTTTATATATAAAGCATCACTTTTTGAATAAACATAACACCTGTCATTTTGTCCCAGACATTCTTCTCCTTGGTATTCACTCAGGAGAAATGTAGGCAATGTCCTTAAAAAGAATTGTGCACAGACGTCACAGGCAGGACAGTGGACGCGTGCTCCTGGTGCTATGCGTTTTATTTATAGTATCTCCACATTGGAAAGTAGCCTAGTGTTTGTCCACATGTAAGGGATCAATCAGTCATGCTACATCCATTCCAGAGCATATGACTCGGCAATGAAAACAAACAAATTATTGGTATGTGCTGCAACGTGGGTGTCTCTCAATTATTCTGAGTGAACAAAGCCAGACCCCCCAAAAAGGACATACTAAATGGTTCCTTTTAAGGAAAATTCTAGAAAATGCAAACTGATGTCTTGTGACAGGATACAAAACAGTGTTTCCTGGGGACAGTGGGAAGTGAGAGTTGGAAAGGAGGGATCACCAAGGGGTATCGGAAAACTTTTGCAAGTAATGGATATGTTAATTACCTTGACTGTCATGGTTTCAGAGGTATATACGTATATAAAAATTTATTTGTATACTTTCTGTATGTATATTTTATTGTCTGTCAATTATGCCTTAGTAACAGTGTCTTTTAAAAATGAGGCCTACTGTATCAAAAAATAAATATATGTATTTGCTCTGCTGCTATAGAATGACATTCATCAGCTAGCTTAAGTGAATATGTGCTTAAATTTTATTAGCTATTTTGTTTTCTTTTGGAATTTGTAGCGCTTTATTAGAATATTTTGAAACAATATGTCCAAGGAAATTTGAATGAATGACTTTTCCGACTGTTGGTCAAGTTCTCTGTGGCAGGTGAGGTGTTTGCATTATTGCACTGACCTTCAAATGAGCCATCATAGCATCTACACATCCTAAAATTTTCTGCACAGACTTCGACTTTTGCTGCTTGGAAATAGCCTCTTCTAGTTTTTTTCACTGTTGCTTGCATTTTTTTCCCTTTCCATCTCCTTACCCCAACCCCCTACCACCTTTCTGCTCAAAAGAACATTTCCTCTAACATGGAAACAGGAATGCAGAGAAAGCCTTCTTATTTGACTTGAGCAGACTTAAAATTAGTGTCAAAATTAGTTTACTTAGACTTATAGTCACAAAAAGCCAGTTAAAATTATGGATCATAAATTTTAACCTGAAACATCTACATTCAAACTTTGACCTAAAATATATACAGGTCTGTAACAAACTTCTGTGATTATGGGTGTAATTGAAATTCTGAATCTTTCCATCGCGAATCATTCCCAGGTTGTGGGTCTGTAATTCCTAGTTTGAGGTTCTTTAGAGTGTGATCTTAAAAGGTATTTGAAAAGAAGTATGAATACAGACTCCTTTTATATTAAAGAGAAAAAGAACTTCTCCCCATTCATTGACAGTTGTCTGGCCCTCACCTAACTTGGCAGCAATGTATTCCTTAGTGATTCATCAAATTCATCTACTAAATTTTTGTTCAAACAGCAACCTTTTCTTCTTGTGCTCATATTTCTTTGGGCCATGTGATATTTATATATATAAATACATAATAAATACCACTGGCTTGAACGAGTTTAAGAACAAACAGACTTTCGTAGGTGTGCTACTCAGCCTACCCACCGAAGAGTCACTTTTAACTGGCAAGTTGGTTATGAGAATGTCTACTGTATATGCACACTGTCGGAAATCAAAACACAGCAAACTATAGATCATTAATCAGGCAAGAATTTAAAGATCATAAAATTCACTGTGAACGTTTAGGAGGGTTTTCTGTGAGTCTTCTCTGTGTGCGCACGCGTGGGTAGTTTGCATTTTGTGTCCTGCTTATGAAAAACAGTGAAAAATGTTCTCCAACCTAAATTCTGTGCTTATCTCTAATTATCTCCTTAAATAAGTTTCTAGAAATGAAGTTATCAGTCTAAAGTGTGTGACTGCCATATTTAAGATGCTAGAAGAGTATTGCCATATTGGCTGCCCCTTAAAACTGTACCTCGGACGGAGAGAAGTGTGTGTTTCACTATTTCTTGCCAATGTGATGACTGTTCTGTTACCTGCTAGCATGCTAGGTAGACAGTGTCTTGCTTGGGTTTGTACTTTAAACATGTTACTGAGTGTGAACTCCCCCCCCTTTTAAAATTTTCTTCTCACTTGTGTTTCTTGTTTTGTGAAAAATGTGCTCCTGTTCTTAAACCATTTATATTAGGATATTTGTTTTACTTTCTTCATGATTTTTTTGGTCACCTCTAGCTAGTATCTTTCTGGTAGATAGTAACTTTGTCATTTTCTGTGGATACATTTTCAAAGTTCATCACTTATCCTCTGGGTTTTTTTTTTTTTTTTTTACATTTTTTATTGAGTTATAGTCATTTTACAATGTTGTGTCAAATTCCAGTGTAGAGCACAATTTTTCAGTTATACATGAACATACATACATTCATTGTCGCATTTTTTTCGCTGTGAGCCACCACAAGATCTTGTATTTTATAATGTTTTTACTTTTTATACTGTGAAATCCCTTTGTGACTTCTTCTCTTGTATTAGTTTTACTTAGAAAGATTTTTACCAGTCTAATAAATCTTTGTTTTATGCTTTCTTTTTAAAAATCTAACTTTTAATTCATAGAAATTTTGTGGCTTATAGTATGAAGGACGATCTAACTTAATTTTTTTCAGATAAACAATTTGTACAGCTCCACCTTTTAAGTATTTGTTCATTTTGGTGAAACTTCTATCACATATAAATAGTATGTATCACGTCTGTCTCATTTATCTGCTTGTCTCTTGCTGCCAGGAGGAAGTAGTTATTTCAGCTTCATTGTGGTTTTACTGCTGATGAGCAAGTTTTCATTTTTTGCAACTTTTTTTTTTTTTTTTTACTACTTTCAATATATTGTCTCCCCAAATAACTATTTCCAGACAGGATGCAGCCCAAGCCTCTAGGGGTATTGCAAGTTTCTCCCCAGGTTTCCTCTTCTGTAAGTAGTTTTCACGGGGACTCTTGTGTGAGTTTGAAGCCTTTGCTTTCTCACCTGAACTTCTGTCTCTTGGATTCTTAACATCATTATACTTAACCTTCAGTAAACAAGGTGCTTTTGCGACTGCTGCTTTTTCATCTAGTCTGAGTTGTCTCATGAATCTCTTAATTTCTTAGAAAGCGCTTGGGGAATAATTCCTTTTTCAGAAGGGCAGTGCAGAGATTACATGTTCCTGTCTGTGGCCTGTGTGATCCTTGCCGTCTGGCCTGGCTCTGGCAGCGGAGAAGGTGTCGCCCAAGTGTGCATCCTCAGGCAGGCTTTCTGACTGCTCAGAAGAGGAGATAAGGCCGTGGAGTGCCCCCTGCCCATGAAATGTCCCGGTTGGAGCTTGAAGTTAAATGCAAGGCTTCGCAGGGCTCCGATTGTTTGGACTGTTGGCTTATAAATCACAACGCACAGGCCTTATCAGGAGTGGGAGCAGCTGCTTTATTTTTACCTGTCAGCTTTATGCATTTGAAGAAAACAGTGCAGCAGCTGAAATGTGTCCGAGCAGAGGGCAGAAGTTAGCCAGGGTGAGTCCAGGGGGCTGCCTGAAGGCGGCTGCGGGGACGTGAAGCCCTTCCTTGGCATGTTCTCCCTCGAGGGCTGTCCTTTGAGTGCCTTGTGGTGGTCACTGCCTGGTTTGGGCTACTCCGTCTGCTCTCTCCCCCAGCTAAGTGACACTGCCATTTCATCTCCCTGCTCTGATATGCCGAGGTACCCACTTAACATCAATTGCACATTTATGAAGAGCTATTGGCAGACTTGAAGAAAGAAGAAACACAACTATCAGAGATGCACTCTCCCCCTCCCTTTGTCGTGCCTCTGGGAGCAGCCCTGTATGGGCTGTCACACCTGGATCCCAGAGGACGCCTGACTTGGCCACAGCCCTAGCTGCCACCTTGCGCCTCTGACTGCGGAACTGCCTGCCTTTTTTGAAGTGTCTGTCACACCGACTGGCTCTCCTTTGGGGTTTCTGTTCATTTTGGTTTTAAGAGCGTCTCAATCAAATGCATAGAGGAGACAGATTTTAGTGCTGAAGATGTAAAGGAAGCAATTCATACCGTCTACATATTCTATAGCATTTAAAATAGGAGTCTACGAACATTCTAGTCTTCCAGGTGAAAAGTCCTTTCTGAAAAAAAGTGAGAACCTTGAAGGAGGTCAAGTTATTCAAGCTGATTCATCGCTCAGGTGATTCTTTAGATACGCATTTCCTCCTTCAGTAACAGCAGAATGGGTCTTAGTCACCCAAGACCTTGGGAAACAGTTTTACAGAGTTTTATCTAATACAAAACTCAATTTGGAAATTTTTTTTCCTATTCCTTCACTCACCTTTTGTTTAGGGATATTGATAGGCGTATGTCTGACTTGACTATTTTCTGGTAAAACCTTCGAAAAAAATTTTTATTCCATTTTTCTGTTCCCTCTTCCCAGTCTTCCTCACTGCCCCCAAGACAGAAAGGCAGGCCAGCGTGCACGGGAGCCTGTTTCTATGAGTTGATACCTGAGACCGTGGACACCTGTTGTTGGCAGAAGGCCCTGCGGGAGCTCCTGGCCAGAGGGCTTGGTGTGACCGCTGTGAACTGATTGTGAGTCAGGATGCTTCCATGCGCTAAGGGGAGGGTCTCACGGAGACGTGGACTTGCAGCCAGGGTACCGGCCTTGCGCCGCTTGCCAGGACGTGTGTTGAAGGCAGCCCGGGTCTCTGTCCACCCGCAGGAGGTACCACGGAGAGCAGCCTCTCACTGGGGGAGGTAGCCATTCAACAGTTTCCTCTTGGAAACAGCGTGTTACAGTGAAGGATGGTGGTTGCTGAGACCCGGAGGACTTGCAGATGTGTAAGGATTTCCAGAAGCTGTCTACTTTGCTTCTCCTGATGCGTTCCTCTTTAGAGTGAAATACTACGCTGAAGATGCTGAGAACATTTCCCAGCTTCATGTGTAGAGAAAAAAGTTTGGGTTAGAAAACATGCCTTGTTACAGAGGCTTTCCTTCTGGAGTTGCCGTTAACTCTGCAAGTTAAACTCACAGCTCAGAAGCTAGTTTAGAGGAGTAAACAGTTGTGCCTTCTGACTTTCATGGAGTGACTTGGGGAAGCAGGTGAGCTTTTCTAGATGTTCTATACCAAGCCCTGCTTTCTTTTCCCCATTGGGATTAAGTCACGTTGCCTGCATGGTGAAATGTTTGATTTCTAACTGAATGTAGCCAGGAGTCTGGTAAAAATGTGGTACGTGTTGTCCACAGTCTTCCTGGTGTTGGGGGTGGGGGAAGGAAGCAGGGCGGCATTTTTTTTTCCTTGAAAAATATCACATAATTCCCTCATTTGGCTCTGACAGCAACAGCTCTGTTCCCTTAAAGATGGTTGAGAGCGCCGTGGGGAAGCTGTTGGTATGGGCTTACTCATAACTGTGGCCTGCCTTAGCTCATCTTCCGTTTATCTCCTGAGATGATGTCACTCACATGCCCCATTATCCAGCTTTGATGGCTATGTATATATTCAGGGTTTTCATATTTCTGCAGAAAGTAGTATTTTTATTTGAAGGTAATCCTTGCCATCGGAGTTCAACTTGACTCTTCATTAATAACTGTCGTGGGTTGGATAGTGTCCCGTCCAAATTCACACCTACGTGAAACCACAGAATGTGACCTTATTTGGAAATAGTCAGTGCAGATGCCATGACTTAAAGATGGAGATGAGATCATACTGGGTTAATCCGATGACTGGTGTCCTTATAAGAAGAGGGGGAAGACACAGAGGAGAGTGCCATGTGTGAGGATGGAGCCTCCAGGAAGGTCAGAGGAACGAGGAATCGTTCTCCCTCAGTCTTCAGGGGCGTGTGGCCCACCGACAACGTGTCGTTCTGGACTTCTTGCTTCCGTTGCTATAGGAAAATCAACCCGTTATGTGGGGATTCTTGATGGCAGCTCTAGGATGCTAATACACAGCCAACAGAAAATGGCAGAGATTGACAGTCCCCCTTTTACTGCCCTTCAGCCTGAGGTGCTGGGAGGTTAGCAAGGTTTTTCAATTGCAATGTTTATATTCAAGCAGTAAAATGTTACTTTCACAGGAGGCTCCTGTGCCTGGTACACCTTCTATTTTAATTTGGTCAGTATTTTACGAAAGGCGATGGACGAGAATCCTGTACCACTTGGAGGAGCTGCCGTGGTCTTTTTAATCTTGACTCGTAGGAAGTGGTCTGTGGGGACAGATGCCTCCTCCCTTTGTTGCTCCACCAAAGCGATTTTTCAAATTCCTTAAATCTGCTTGTGTAGCACGTTGGGACTTTAGACAACGATTGTGTCTCTTAAGTATGCATTTGTTCACATTATCAGGGCTCAGGGACTCAGGATAGAGTATCAACAAGCAAGTTGAAGACCCCGTAAAAGATGCACAACAGTGTCCTCTTGAATGTTCACTGGGAAACACGGGTTGGGGCACAATCTGCTGCCCCGCAGCGTTACCAAGAGTTTGAGAAAGGGAAGTCGATATATAGTTAGTGAAAAGTGTCTTTAAAGGGGAAAATGACTTTTTTGGCTAACAGAAGTAAAAATGCAGAATCTTGGTGACATTGATCCAGCCTCCCTGCGTGTACCCCTGGCCTCATATTCTCAAATGTATCCTGGAAGCTTTAATCAAGGTAAGTCAAGTCCTCAAGCTGTGAAACTCAATGACACAGCAGCAGGCTGTTCACCTGAAGTGGTGGTGGAGGGGGTTAAGTAACCAAGACATGTGGCTGAGATCCTGCAGTCTTTGACTTCCATATGATGTTCTTTGGCTAGATTTCTTGGAACAAGAGCCCTCTCATTTGCTCTGAAGATCTCCCTGACCACAGAGGACTTGGCCCAATTTAAAAGAACCTCATGTTTTCATTATGAGGTGCTCAAAAGGAATGGCAAAGTACAGAGGTTTCTTCACACAGAATTTCTAGTTAATTCTACTGGTGGAACCTCCCAGCACAGACGGGCTCGGGACACAGAGCCAGTTCGGAGTGGAGAATCGCTCTGCTAGTGTTAGATGTCGTGTGTTCCTGTTCAGGAAGACATTGCTGGTGTCGAGAAGAAAGCGTCTTCTGTCATCCTTCCCAGCAGATGCCGCACACGAGCTGGGCTTTTCTGGGGTCTGACGGGGCTAAGTACCTGGGGCGGGTGGGGGTTGGGGGGCAGAGGAAAGGACAATAACATCTTTTGAACGTGAACTCTACCGGGCATCACTTACTTGATTTAGTCTTCGGGGTGTTCCTGTGGTTTGTAGGCATTGGTATTATTAATGAGAAAATGATTATTAGTCTGAATTTTGAAATTGAGGATCAGAAAGTTAAAATGATTCACCGCAGGTTATACACTTAAGTCATTAGTAGAGACTGCTTTTGAGGGCACAGAAGGAAAGAGATGGGAAAGGGTGTGAGTGTGTGCAAATTTCTATAAATGTAGGGGAATTTTTTTTTTTGGTGATGTCCGAACTGAACTGTTGAATTGCAGCTTCGGAAGGACTCTTATCTGGTCCAGAAGGATGGGGCAGACTCCATTTAGTCTAGCCTGAAGGGTGAGGGCTGCAGGGTGGTGTATCGTTTCCTTACCTAGTAAGCGTATACGCCTTGCTAGGCACAAAAGGGATGCAGAGAGAGCCATAGCTCCTCTTTCTTCCTTAAACAGTACAATTAACAATACAGATTAAATAATGTAGAATTAAATAACCTATATTGGTGTTTACCGAGGGGTTTTATATATCCTGTTCTTAATTTAAAACACAGCCAAGTGAGTTTTGTAATCTCTCTCTTACACACACACACACACACACACACACACACTCTCCTGGGTTTTTTTTTCTTACTTAATATATGAATTGATTTTTTTTTTCTTGCCTGTGTCAATGATAAAAGAGACAAAAGCTTAGTCCTGCACTGTATCATGTACAATCCAACTTTATCTTAATAAAAGGAGATGGAGTTTGGGTTTCTCTTGGGCCAGTTCTGTATCCTTAATAACCCCATAAGCTGTTCACATAACATCCATCACTGCCCAGACCAATTGCTCAGAGGCCGGCGATGTTGCCCATTGTCTCGGTCTGTGGACCCGGCACAGCTGGCCCGGAGCGCCAGCCAGTCTTTCTTACTCTAGCTGACAGGGCTAATCAGGATGATCCATATGGCCTTCCTCCTCATGGCACGGTCACTAAGTGGATTTGCTTTACTTAATATCCATATGGAGTGACTGGATGGGCAGTGGAGATTTTAACAAGCCCTCTGCTGATAAACCTGTGCTGGAGTGGAGAAGAATGAAACATTATCATACCAATGCAAGCAAAGCTCTTTGGGAAAAGGGTGTCCCAAACCAGGTGAGTGTAGGTAAGTAGCATAGCTCTTTAGAATTATTTTCCACCTGGTTACTGTGAGTATGCATGAAGGGGGCTGTTGGGTTGAACTCATGTGGAAAGTCATTTTTTCTATTTTCTTTGAAAATCTCAGAGCTTTAAGTCAAAGGAAAAGTTGGCATCTCTTAATTCACCCAGTGATCTGGTGTTAGTTCTGTTTACCAAAACCAAGTATAAATTTGTGAATGAGTTTTGCTGGCTGTGTTGCTGAGATAACAGTTGTAAGTTCACTCTGTGATTCATATGTGAAATATTAGACCTTTATGAAATGTAAATGTATCTTACCTAAAGTTTAAATCATAGCTAATCCATGCCAACACCAACTGACATCACCATGTGGCATAGACAGTCAGCTCTGGGGTTACTGTTCATACTGTTGTGGACAAAAATTCAGAATATACATTTTCTTCTGACCCTTTGCTTCTTAGCAAGTTGACTGTTATCATTAGGCAGTTTTTCATTAGATGGAGAGCTTCTGGTTTTGCTTTTTCTTCTGAGGTCACCTGTTTTGTTTAGAGGTAAGAATAAGGCTTGTTAAGAGAGTAACATACGTGGGGAGGCATGTGCAGTCATCAGGTCTGTTGATCGGTCATTCCACTAAAGAGTGACCCATCAAGGTCACTACTCAAGTCTACCCTGAGTTGGATTTTGGCTTTGGATATTGTCCTTGTTCCTTTGCTCTCAGCTGTGTGACGTCTGGGATCCAGGATTTCCACTGTTCCTCTAACTACAGAGGAGAGTGAGGGATCTGATGTATCGGCTGGGGCCCAAGGATGTCCCTTAAAGGCTCTGCTCCAGATGGTTTCTTAACAGAATTACATGGGAAGTTTGTATTCCACTCAGAAATAATATATTTGTGTTGGTTTTAAATGGCCAGTTTTTAAAAAAAAAAATTTATTTTATTGAGTTATAGTCAGTTTACAGTGTTGTGTCAGTTTCCAATGTAGAGCACAATTTTTCGGTCATACATGAACATACATATATTCATTGTCACATTCTTTTTCACTATGAGCTATCACAAGATCTTGTATATATTTCCCTGTGCTACACAGTATAATCTTGTTTATCTATTCTGCATATGCCTGTCAGTATCTACAAATTTTGAACTCCTGGTCTGTCCCTTCCCACCCCTCTCCCTCCTGGCAACCACAAGTTTGTATTCTATGTCTATGAGTCTGTTTCTCTTTTGTATTTATGTTCATTTAAAAAATTTTTTTAGATTCCACATATGAGCGACCTCACATGGTATTTTTCTTTCTCTTTCTGGCTTACTTCACTTAGAATGACATTCTCCAGGGACATCCATGTTGCTGCAAATGGCATTATTTTATTATTTTTTATGGCTGAGTAGTATTCCAATGTATAAATATACCACAGCTTCTTTATCCAGTCATCTGTCGATGGACATTTAGGCTGTTTCCATGTCTTGGCTATTGCAAATAGTGCTGCTGTGAACATTAACCTTCCTTAACCTTCCGAAAAGATTTACACTGTTGGACTTGCAACGTGTGCTCTTTACAATTGGTCACGTTTCCACATTTGTTCCCAAGTTTGAAAAACTTGGTGTTAGATGGTTTCTAACAGGTTCAAAAGTCACTGTGACACTGCAGACAGATAGAGTAAGCCTCTTCTGCCCTTCTTGCAAATCTCCTTTTCTGTGAGCCCAAAGGAAGGGTGTGGAGTGTTTTGACCCTGGAAAGCCTTGAAGTGGGAAAGGGTGCTATTTTGTAGCTTTGTCTCAGAAATTATGCTGTTGAAAGGTATAAGATTTTTTCTTTGCTGGGCAGAGAGGAGAGAAAATATCACGGTTAAGAGAGAAAAACAAAGATCAAGGAAGTGGATAGGCTTTGACAGTTTTTCTCTGCTGCCGCGTCCGATTGTCTTACAGCACTAGAGTGCTGACTTAATTCCTTTGCAGTCCTGCGTGGTATGTCAGAAGTATGTGCGTGCGTGCGTGTGTGTGTGTGTGTGTGTGTGTGTACAGTTATGTACATAAGCAGATGATGGAGTAAATGCAAGAAGATGACTATTTTTTTTAAAATAACCGTAAGTGTAAAGGCTAAAAACACCATGTTAATATGACAACTATTGACCAAATAGGAAAAAAAAAACGTTACAACTAAGAAAGATCACACCCACCTTAATCAGAGGCCTTTGCCTTGGACAGCTGGAGCACAGTGACCTGAAAACTGCTTGTACCAGTAACATACGATGGCTTGTTTTTCCGGCTGCCTGAGGGAAGTGTTCTCGGGCTTAGGGTATAACTGGAAGAGGCAGGAGTGTGTGTTGTCATCGTGCTGGTCATCACGGCTGATACGGGACGATCTACAAATGTCATTGCTTGCCTCTTGCATACCACACAGAGCTGAGGGGCTTGGCTTTGCTAGCAAATGCGCATATTGGCCTTCAGAGTATGACTCAGGTCCCTGACCTACTTTTCTGGTTACTCATGCCTAAATGAACCCGTTAGGAGAGCTCTTCCAAGTCGGAGTCATCATGATCACAGCTGGAACCTTTCGAAGTGCTGGCCTGTAGTGGCGCCCCCTACACTGGGTCTGGCCAGGCATTGGTGGCTGCAATGTAATCTGAGGATTTTTCACTGTCATTTCACCTAGTTATTCATCTGTAATTGGATGAAAGGTAAGAGGATGTAGCCTGTGGTTAGGACAGGGAATCTGAGGAAATGCCTTTTGCCCTGAGCTGGTCTTCAGCAACCATCCCGTCAGAATGCAGTGGTGCCAGAGAGAGGAAGCCGGCAGGCAGCTGCTGGGAACAGCTAGGCTCGTGTGCCTTGGCAAGGACCGGGGGAGGACCGGAGCTCCCACTGCATATATTTGGGGGATTGTGGGGTGAGCATGCACTGAAACTGTTGGGCAGGGAGGAGTTTTAAATGGAGCCAGCTGTCTTTTTAGACCATAAGACTCTCTTTCAAATCCAGGCAATCTGGGCTTCCAGGGCACAGGCCTGGCTTGTGGACTGCACTTCGGTGATGTCATTTTGCTGGGGACTGCAGAGATCTGAGTGGGCAGATGGGAATGCATGCTGGAGGGAGGCTTGTGTGCTGCTCCTGTGTGATTGTGCAGCCAAGGGAGGCCGGGGACATGGAGGCTGCAGGGAGGAGAGGCCTGAGTTCCCTAGGAAATCCATCTGCATTCTGTGTTGAACAGTGGGCAGATTCCACGTTTTCCCACGTGCCAGGGGGCGAGTTGGAGAGCGTGTGTCTTCCTCCGGCCCTTGACTTCAAACCATTCATCCTAATGATTTTCGAGCATTTGTGATGACAGTGCGTAAGCGTACATGTGAGGCATTAGCACATGCAAATACATACAAAATATTTCAACAGAAGCTGGTCATGCATTTGAAGCTTTCGAAATTATTGACACTCAATTTTTCAGAGCAACGGTTCTGTCTAGTATCTGCTAGAATTGTGTTCAGTGGCTTAGGAAACTAGGAAAAGTTAATTCTGTTGCTTTTTGTCTACTTGAACAAGCAAAGTTTAAAAACAGGTGTTTATTATTCCGCTTTGCTGAGATAATAACATAAACAGCTTACTGACATTGGCTCAGGTGGGTCTCCTGCCCCAGGAAGTTTGCAGTCAAAGGCCCAGGCCAAAGCACTAGTGACTGAAGTGTGGGAAATAAACACACATGCTCAGTACTGCCTTTTATTACTTTCTTTCCTGATTCTAAAGTCCTGAGTCCCTTGAGATAAGCTCAAGAATCTGAGATTGAAGTTAGCTTTCTCCTTGCTACAGGTGAGCCAACAGGAAGGATGTACATCCAGATATATGGGTGCTGGTAGGCGACTCTGAGATCACCTGGTCCTCACCACTGATCACTCAGGAAGGAAGTGAGACTCAGATAGGTAAATGCCTTGTCCAAGCGCACACAGCTTTCAGAGTCCCATGCATTGCTACGTGGGGAGTTAGAAATGAGAGCTTTTATTTGGATCAGTATCTGTGACCACTGGTGTGAGGCTGACATATGGATGAAACTGAAGACATCGTTGAATCATGTTTGATACTGAATGGTGGACATAGAGAGGGAGAATGCTTGAGGAGTGTGGGATGTGTTTGAGCACAAAGACGAAAACCAATGTTTTTCCTCTTGGCAGACATTCAGTTATATCAACATAAGTTATTTTAAACTCTGCCCTACTAAAATAGGATTGTGGGCTTATTATTTTGAGGGTTGAAAGGAAGCACTAAGGTAAGGGCTGGTGGTAAAAGAATCAAGGAGCATCTTGCCTCATGCTTGCTTATGCTAGCCACGCCCTTGTTACACGTGCCTTTTAAAATTTCATTATCACCGAAGGCTAATGCATTCCAGTAGGTAGATCATTTTGTTTCTCGGCAAAAGAGAATTCTTAAGGGGATGATCCGTCCTCTTGGATGTGCAGGAAGGGAGGTTTGACATTAAATTTTCTCTATCGTTCTGCCTTTGGCAAGGTAGAGCTGTACACCAAGTACCCCAGTCGCCTTCATCATGAGGAGACTCTTAAGTATTGCCATTTCTGTCTCGCTGTCTCTTTGTCCCTCCTGATGGAGGGAGGTGGTGAATTTTAATTTTGGGAGCCAGCCAAGGAGGGAATTAGGTAAGCAGAGTCTTCATTTCTGCTATTAACTTGTATTCATAGAATAATATTTCATAGTTGCAATAATTCTTGAAATAAGTGAAGAGGTTTGTCATGTACAGAATCAGATTATAAAATATGGATTTGTGCTTTTAAGAGGCTAACACAGAAATTGAACTGCTGTGTGTCGCAGACATTATTTTAAAAATAGAAAGAACCATACCAGGCCCATGCTGAGGGTTTTGTCTCTTAACTGTACCAGAATTACCTCTACTCGTTTGCGTTTCAAAAATTGGTCATTATGCCATTGTATTATCATGGTCAAGTACATGAAGTTTCTGTACCTTTTCTAATTTCCCCAAGCTTTGGTTCTTTAAGAAAGCATCTTGTTAAAACTTCCAGCAGGAATGATTTTTATTAGGCAGTTCTCAGCTTGCTCATTTTGTCCTCTCAGTTCTTTCCGGGTAGGGATCACGTTGTTGGCTGTGCCTTGTCATGTGGTGCTTTGAAGTATTTCTCCTTGGAATTTAATTCATTAAGATTCTGGTTGAGTTATGACTTTAATTTTCAATAGAGAAAATTATGAAAAGAGGGAAATCACACACGGACTATCAACATGGAAAGTGAACATCTTCCTTTTCTATAGCCCTGCTTCGGGAATCAGAATTTCATAATTGCACTAGCATACTAAGGTTCTTTACATCCAGAAACTTAAGATTAACAATGATGCTAAGTTGATAGTCATTGCTCCATTTAAATCTCCCGTTGCGGTTACTTAAGTGTCTTGGTAACAAGGTGAAGGCTATCATTTTCTTTCTCCTTTATTAATAACTTACTGTATTATCTGGGATAAGACTGAAATGATTGTAGTTTTGAAGCTGTTCATATACCCACTGAGGCTTCTTGACCTTTTAAAGCAACAGCTTCAGGTTTTACTGCATGTTCATCCTGAAGTGCCTTGTAGAGGCAAAATCCCAATTAGGCAGTGCCATCGAAACAGGAGCAAAAGTTGAAATATTAATACTTAGAATACTCCCTACTGTAGACCTTCAAGAAGTATTTGCTGAATTGAATGGAATTATGATAAGTATGCATGACTTACAGTAGAGGCCATGTGCTTTCTCTAAGCCTGTCCTAAAAGAGACATTTTTCAAATGAAGGTCTGGATATTAAGTAAAGTCTTGATAATTGATCCTTATAATTAAGATCCAGGATTAGAAGAACTAAGAAGGTTGGATGCTTCTGTGTACCAAGTATGGGGAACGAAAATCTAACAGCCAGAGTGAATGGGGAATTGAGTCTCCCTTCAATAAAGCCTTGTTCATTGGCACTTCATAGATGTGAAGTGACAGAGGGGTCTCCTATTTCAGGGAGCCTTCCTGAGGTTGAGAGGACATTTTGGAAGCCCCTGGAAGGACCAAGCTACTCATAAGAGCAAACACTAGATATTCTACTGCATCCTTGTTCCACTTCAGGAATTCCTTGCCCTGATAACCTGCAAGGTATCTGCAGACAATCCCGGCAACTCACCTGGATGATAGTGAAACTCTCAGTTTTCCATTTTTCGTGTCAGTCACTTTGGTGGTGGAGCAAAATTCAGGTAGATGGCATCTAGGCTCCACTACTTCCTTGGTGTCACCAACTTTATGTGGTCCCTGGATGGGATAGATGGGATAAACATTATATGCCTGACGCATAATGGATGATCATCAGTGGTGATCCCCTCTCTCAGAGATGGTACTTCCACGTCAGTGTTATGTGACACCTTCCGGGACCGTACTGCTTCTGAGGTGATGCTTCTCTGAAGTGAAGAACACCTGAGCTGAGCTTCAGATCGTGTCTGAGTGTTACTACCTTGAATTTTGCTTTTAAAGCTTTATATTTTTTCCCCTGCCTTTCTGTATGGATAGCTGTTAGTTTTATGGATTTTTTTTTCCCCCAAGTGAGGCATTTCCTGAAGTTTTCTTGACATTCTCAGGTAGGTCCCTGAAGGGCTAAGCCATGAGCTCTCTGAAGGAGGCAGTTTTATTTTGATTGCAGGAGCCTGGCTCAGGGCAGCTCTTAATGAATTGTCTGTTCCCTTGAGAATAATGGGTATGTTGATATTGTGTATTTTCTACTCAACTTCCCACATAATCCTAAATGTATATTTGTACATTTTGCTTTTCTCCACATAGTGTTTGGAGAACCCAATAAAAAAACAAATATTAAGCTATTAAAAAAAAAGTTGAAGCCCCAAGGTGGCAGTTTGAATACATTTAAGCCTTGGGAAAATCTCTTATGAATAGATAAACATTCTAAAGATAATTGAGGATGCATAAATCACTTAGCACCTTCTTCGCAATACTGTAGAGCTACAGTCATCAAGACAGCATGGTATTGGTACAAAAACAGACATATAGACCAATGGAACAGAATAGAGAGCCCAGAGATGAACCCACAAACTTTTGGTCAACTAATCTTCGACAAAGGAGGCAAGAATATACAATGGAATAAAGACAGTCTCTTCAGCAAATGGTGTTGGGAAAACTGGACAGCAGCATGTAAAGCAATGAAGCTAGAACACTCCCTTACGCCATACACAAAAATAAACTCAAAATGGATCAAAGACTTAAACATAAGACAGAATACAATAAACCTCCTTGAAGAAAATATAGGCAAAACATTATCTGACATATATCTCAAAAATGTTCTCCTAGAGCAGTCTACTCAAGCAATGGAAATAAAAGCAAGAATAAACAAATGGGACCTAATGAAACTTACAAGCTTCTTCACAGCAAAGGAAACCATAAATAAAACAAAAAGACAACCATCATCCTTAATTCAGAGAATCCCTTCTCTGTCTTCAAAGTCCGGAAATTTTCTTTTTTATTTGGCCAGGTGGTTGTCCGTTGTACCATACACATAAAAAGAATTGTTGGGGTGGTTATTAACAAGACTGTAAGATCTAGTGTCACAAGAAGCTCGTGCCCCTATTTGAATATTACATTAGCTCTGTTGGTTTGAGCAAATAAGATATATCTCCTAAAAGAAATCTGACCCTTTTCCCCACTTCAAAGATATATATAATTAAACTGCTTCACTCTTTGAAATTGAACTGCTTCCTGGAAAACCAGCCTTATTTCATAAGACTGGCCATTAGGGTGAGGGACTGCCTTATGTATATTTATATTTATACTGTACATTAGGGGCTAGCAGAGTGCAGGCTATATTACTAGTATCCAGTAACTTTATTTAATTTATTTTGTTGGTTTAAAGTGGTATCCCTTCCATTGTGAAGTCTTCATTTTACTTGGCTGGTCATTTGAAAATCACAGAGCACTGAACTTAACCTCAGTGCTCAAAAAACTGGATTTGTGCAATTACTGAAGGTAAATTCAGACCCATCAAGACAAGTTCAGTTGCTGTCTTCTCTTCTTGTTTGTAAGTTAATCTTGGGTTTGGAATTCTGTAGCCTTTCTCCCTACCTCCACTATTCAGTGAAAGTTAGCAGAAAGCTATTTCTTATTTTTAAAAGTTGATGGAGAAGGAAAAAAATTGGACCCCTACCTCAAACCATAGATAAAAAAATTAAGAGAAAGATACAAAGTTTCCCATATATTGCCTACTTCCACACATACACAACCTCCCCAGTTATCAACGTCACTCAACAGAGTAATATATATATATTTTTTTTTACCAAGGATGAATCTGCACTGACCCATCATAATCACCCAAAGTCCATAGTTTGCCTAAGGATTCACTCTTGGTATTGTACATTCTGTGGAGTTGGGCAAATGTATGGCACACATTCATCGTTAAAATATACAGATTAGTTTCAGTGCCTTAAAAATCCTCTGGTTAACTCCACAACCAACCCTGTGATCAGTGATTTTTTTTTATTGTATCTGTAGTTTTACCTTTTCCAGAGTGTCCTATAGTTGGAATTACATGGTACATAGCCTTTTTAGGTTGGCATCTTTCACTTAGTAATATGCATTTAAAGTTCCTCCATGTATTTTCATGACTTGATAGTTCATATCTTTTTAGTGCTGAATAATAATCCATTGCTTGGAGATACCAGTTTATTAATCCACTCAACCTACTGAAGGTACATTTTGATTGCTTCTGAGTTTTGGCAGTTATGAATAAAGCTTCTATAAACATCCACATACAGGTTTTTATATGGACAGAAGTTTTCGACCCCTTGAGGTAAATATCAAGGGACACAATTTCTGAATCATATGAAAAGAGTACATTTAGTTTTGTAAGAAACTGCCAAACTGTCTTCCAAAGTAGCTGTACCATTTTGCGTTCCCCCTAGCAGCAGATGAGAATTCTTGTTGCTCCACATGCTCATTTGTGTTCGGTATTGTCAGTGTTCTGCCGAGTTTTGGCTATCCTAATAGGTATGTAGGTGTTTATCTCATTTTAATTTACATTTTCCTGATGACATCTTACCTGGATCATCTTTTCATCTGCTTAATTGCCACATGCCTATCTTTGGTGAGGTGTCTCTTAAGGTCTTTGCCCAATTTTTAATCAAGTTATTTTCTTACTGTTGGCTCTAAAGTTATTTATATATTTGGAATACCAGTCCTTTATCAGACGTGTCTTCTGAAGATACTTTTTCGTAGTCTGTCTTTTCTTTCTCTTGATAGTATTTTTTTCACAGAGCAGTTTATAATTTTTATGGAGTCCAGCTTATCAATAAATTCTGTCATGCATCATGTACTTGATGTTATATTTTAAAAGGCATCATCATATCCAAGGTCACCCAGGTTTTCTCCTATGTTACGTTCTTAGGATTTTTATACTTTTATCTTATATTTAGATTCACAACCCATTTTGAGTTAATTTTTGTGACAGATGTATGGTTTGTGTCTAGATTTATTTTTGTGTATATGGTTGTCTAGTTGTTCCAGGACCATTTGTTAAGAGACTGTTTGCTCCATTTTATTGTCTTTGCTTCTCTGTCAAAGATCAATTGATTGTATCTATTGCAAGCTTTATTGAGGCATAATTGACAAAATTATAAGACATACAACGTGATGATTTGTTACACTGTAAGTACTGTGAAAGGATCCCGTCACCGTGTTACAAACACATCCATGATCTCACATATTGACCTTTTTTAGCCAGGGAGTAGGAACATTTAAGTTCTACTCTCTTAGCAAATTTTAATTATATAATACAATATCAGCTTTAGTTATGATGTTTTACATGAGATCCTCAGATCTTATTCATCGTATAACTGAAAGTTTGTACCCTTTTACCAACTTCTCCCTAATTTCCCTACCGACCAGCCCCCTGGCAACCACTTTTCTACTATTTCTGTGAGTTTGGCTTTTATTTGTTTATTTATTTATTTACTTACTTACTTACTTATTTATTGGATTCCATATGTAATGATACCATGCAGTATTCATCTTTCCCTGTCCGGCTTACTTCACTTAGCATGATGTCCTCTGGGTTCATTCAAGTTGTCACAGATGATAGGATTTCCCTCTTTTTTTAAGGCTGAAATATTCCATTGTGTATGCATGAGTGCATATGTATGTGTATATATTGTATATATAATATATATGCCACGCTTTCTTTATCCGTTTATCTGTCAGCAGACACTTGGGTTGTTTCCATACCTTAGCTACTGTGGATAACGGTACGGTGAACATAGGAGTACTACAGTAAGTCTTGAAGTTGAAGACTGTCCGTTCTCCAACTTTGGTATTTGCCTTCAATATTGTATTGGTTATTCTGGGTCTTTTGCCACTCCCTACAAACATTAGAATCCCTTGGTTGGTATCCATAAAGTATCTTACTGGAGTTTTGATAAGGATTGCAGTGAATCTATGGATCAAGTTGGGAAGAACTGACATCTTGACAATATCAAGTATTCCTATCCATGAACATGGGTATCTCTCTGTTTATTTAGTTCTTCTTTGATTTTGTTTATCCAAGTTTTATTGATGTGTTTTGTTAGATTTATACTTAAGCATTTCATTTTAGAGGATGCTAATGTAAATGGAATTTAAAATTTTAAATTCCTTTTGTTCATTGTTGCTATATTAACAATTCAGTGTTGTATATTAACTTGATCTGGTAACCATGCAATATATTCACTTATTAGTTTCAGGAGGGTTTTGTGGGTTTTTTCGGTCAATTCTTTTGGATTTTTCTATGTAGAGGATCATGTCATTCTCTTCTATTCCTTCCTTCCCAGTCTCTGTACCTTTTATTTCCTTCTATTGCCTTACTTTATTAGCAAAGGCTTGTAGTGCAGTGTTGAAAAGGAGTGGAGAGAGGGAATACCCTTGCCTTTTACCTGATCTTAGTGGAAAAGCTTCAAGTTTTTCACCGTTAAGTTTGATGTTAGCTGTAGGGTTTTTTGTATACAGCTTTTAATCGAGTTGCATAAGTTCCCTATTCCTTGTTTACTGATGGTTTCTATTATGAATGGATGTTGGATTTTGTTGATTACTTCTTCTACATCTATTAACATGATTGTGTGATTTTTTTTCTTTTTTAAACTGTTGATGTGATTATATTAATTGCTTTCTGAAGAAAAATTTTCAGTCAAGCTCGTAGAGCTAGTTGATAATACAATGAGACATCTTCCTTAAGAATTAGAAAAGATGTCCAAATATCACACTGACTAATCATAGTTTTTGTTTATTCCAAGTTGGCTATCACTTGGGAAGAGCACTGGTCATGCAGGTAGAACCCAACTTTAGGTATCAGAAGAGGGATCCAGGAAACAGTCTTAAGACTTTAGAAGTCATCTGGTCCAATAGACAAAGACAGATATCATATGATATCACTTATATGTGGAATCTAAAAAAAAATATGATACAGATCTTATTTACAAACTAAAAATAGACTCACAGACATAGAAAACAAACTGTGGTTACCAAAGTCAAAAGGGTAGGGGGTGGATAAATTAGGAGTTTGGGATTAACACATACACGTTACTATGTATAAAATAAATAAACAACAAGGACCTACTGTATAACACAGGGAGCTATGTTCAGTTTCTTGTAATAACCTATAATGGAAAAGAATATGAAAAAATATGTATGTATATGTATAACTGAATTGCTTTGCTGTACCCCTGAAACTAACATAAATCAACTACACTTCAATAAAAAAAAAAAAAAAAAAAGGAGTCATCGGGTCTAATAGAGGTCAAGAAATTCAAGGAGGGCCATGCAAATTTTTTCAGAGCTGAGTGAGGACTTGACATCCCCCCTACATTTTCACTGTTTCCTGTGGGCCCTTCCGTCAACTGGTGGAACTTAGCCCTAAGGGCATACATCTCAGTATAGGAATTCCACAGACTTGGATGCTCTCATCACGGAAGGTACCTGAGCAGCTAATCTCCAATGGCCTGAGGCTGGGTTGTTTTGACATTGATTTCTTGTTTCTGTTACCACTCTCTGGGGATATATCAGAAAGAGATTTAATGAATATTATTTTTGCTCTCCATTTATTTGATGCATGATCTAGTGACTTGAGTTCTACTGTTGCTGTTTTTTTTTTCTTTTTGATTATTATGTACCACGTAACTAAATCAATAAAGAAGAGAAAGGAGAAATAGCTCTGTTTAACATTTCAGGAGTGATGGAGTAATGCTGCCCATAAATATTTATATTTTTCTGAGAAGATGCCTTTTTCTTTTGACATTTAGACTGGCTCCTGGAGAGATTCACCACTGGGGTTGGGGGAGAAGGGAGGAGAATGAACAGACTTTTTTTCTTAGTTAATTTTATGCATGTCTTTCAAAAGTAAACAGAAGAAAAGAAGAAAATTCAAAAGGATTTTTCATTATAATATTTTTTTCTGGGGCATTGAAATATTTAGCCCGTCCCTTCTCACCCAAGATAGTAATACTCAGGGGAAACACGAACTGTAATTGAATGCTCCCCAAAAGCCACATGCATAGATGAGTTTGAGTGACAGCTTCTTTGTGTCCCCAGCTTCCTTCCCATCCAGCTTCCCATCCTTCTCTGGACCTGTTCTCTCTTGCTTCCCTAATGTGTCCTTTCTCCCAGTCCTGGCTTCAGCCCTGCCTGGGTCGGTCGCCCCTCTCATGCTCCTGGCTTGGCAGCCACAATAATGGAAGGAGACCCTTAGAGCAGCCCAGAGCCCAGCCCCAGTTGCTGCTTACTCGCCTTTCTTAGGGAAGGTGGAGGCCTGCGAAGGGAGCTTGGAAGCAAAGCCTTGCTTCCTTGCTTGGAAAGACCTGAGCATGCTTTCTGCATTTCGGAAATCCTGAAGGCAGGCAGGTGAGCGCAGGGTAAGCTGTGCTCTTTTACTTGGCTTGGGTTCCTGCAGCCCTTGGTGGAGAAGGTGGTTATACTCTTCAGATCAGGGATAGGTCTTCAGTGAATGGAAACTGGAAAGGAGATTATTACAGATCTATGTAGTTTTGGAAATAAATAAAATCTTTTTGAAACATGGAGCTGTGGAATTTTAACATCAGAATCAACCCTGAGAAAGTTGAGATCCACTGAAAGAACTGAGCAGACTGAGTGCTCTTATGGCTGCAGCCCTTAACCGTCTTTGGGGGTGCTGCTGTCCCCTGAGGACTTGACGACAAGCAATCAGGCTCAACATGAATTTTTCAGAGGGCTTGCTCAGTGAATTCACGTTTATGCCAGGATGCCTTCTGTAGCACAAATAATCATCTCTCATTTTTTTTCAAGTTGGAGAGTTTTATAGTAGGTCTTTTTAATAGCTATACATAAATATGATGCTATGATGGTAATGATGCTAAAGCTTGTCAACTCCGGCTTCACTGAGTTGTAGTGATGTGAGAGCCCACAGGGGTAACAGTAATTGTCCATTACCCCTTCTACCTGTTCACCAGCCAAACAACTGTCATTTATCTCTCTTTGTATTTCTTTTCTTTAGGGGAGGAATACCTTTTAGAATTCCACTTTTTTTTTTTTTACCCAAACAGAGCCTGTTAGGTATTAATAATAATAGTAACAGCTAATACTGTGGTTAGGCTTTTCCAGCGACAAGGTCTTTGCTGTGTGTTATTTTAGGTGAGTTTTGCGTGAACTGACACTCAGTGTGCATTGTAACTCTGGAATAGCAAGGTCACACAGACCCTGAGTGATGATCCTGCCATTTAGACCCATGTATCCTATCTTCAAGTCCAAATTTGTTTTCTCCGTTACATGGTTTGTCTCACTGTTAGTCAAGACAGTGGATGGGGTATAATCCCAAACTCCTAATTTATCCCTCCACCTCCCGAAGCCCCCAGGAAATCATAAGTTTGTCTTCTATCTGTGAGTCTGTTTCTGTTTTGTAAATAAGTTCATTTGTGTCATTTTTTTTTTAGATTCCCATATAAGTGATATATGATACTTGTCTTTCTCTGCCTGACTTTACTTAGTATGAAAATCTCTAGGTCCATTCATGATGCATCTTTTTAATGGCTGAGTAGTATTCCTGTGTGTGTGTGTGTGTGTGTGTGTGTGTGTGTGTGTGTGTGTGTGTGTGTACACACATATATACCACATCTTCTTTATCCAATCATCTGTCAGTGGACACTTAGGTTGCTTCCATGTCTTTGCTACTGTAAATAGTGCTGCTGTGAACACTGGGAAGCATGTATCTTTTTTAATTAAAATTTTTTCTGGATATTTGGAAACTCGCCTAGTTTTTTAATGGAGCTGTAATTTCTTCTTGATACTTGTTCCTCAGTGATAAAAAGGAAGGAAACCATATGGAAGAACTACATTTACCTGTTTATCAAATAGTTGCTGAAAATCTGCCCAGTGCTGAGGACCATAATTGTGGGCCCTCTAGGCGCTCACCATTATATGTAGAAAGTAGGCTGAGAAACAGTTACTCAGTGTTGAGGCTTTATGGAATGCCTGCTCATCTGCCAGGCTCTGTGCTAGGCCCTGGGGTCATGGTGCACTGAGTCCTGGGTGGTGAGCACTCTCTGAGAGAGGAGCAGGGGGTGTGACAAACTGAGTCTTGAGTGAAGAGTAGAGCTTCCCCTCAGGTTGAAGGGTGACTTCTCCTGACACCATCTGGAAAGCCACCCTTCTCCCTTATCTACTCAAACCCTGTCCTTTGTTTAAGGCTGTGCTTGTATGTCACCCTCAGCCTAATGGTCCCAGCTGACTATACCCAAAGCCGTGTCTTCATCCCAGGAATACCTTGTCCCCTTGTTATTAGTGTCTCCTTTTTCTAGGACTCTTTGGTTACCTCTCAGGAGAGTCCTCTCTCTGGGTGTGGGTCATATGTGTGTTTTGAGTGTTTAAGCCCACTAAATGCAGGTCCAGCCTTATTCTGTCTCATTTTTCCCCCTAAAGCACCCAGCACAGTATCTTGTACATGATAAGTGATTGGTAACTTGTTACCAACTGACCCATTACCAGCCCCCTCTGTTCCTTTCACCGTAGTCCCAGAATGTGAGTCTTGATGCCTGTGTCCATGAGATACTTGTGCCCTAGGCAGTTATTTCTACAACTTAGGGTAATCGTGTTGAATGTGAGAGGGAGATTTCACAGAAGGTAATGAAAATAACTCAGCTGAGGAATATTTTATAGAGTTGCCTGGCATAAAAATCCCTGAGGAGCTTCCTGTCTCTTTGGAGGAGATGATCTTACAAGGAAGAGAGCCATTCAGTTTCATCAAGATTGAAGGAACTGAAAGTGATCTTGTGTTGTAGTGGAATTTATTTAAATTCCTGAAAAAGGGTCTACCATAAATAAGGGCAAAATAAGTCAAACTCAAAAAATAGAATTTTACCACTTCAATAAAACGCTTAATGTTCCATATTTACTTGTAAGAATCTTAAATTCTACGTGTCTTCAGTCATACCATCCTACTATGAGAAGCACTTTCCACACTGCGATCTAGTTTTGTTGGGTGGTAGTGTAGCAAGGCCATGGATCCTGGAGGGAGATATACCCAGGTTAGAGTCCCGCCCCCAGCAACTACTCTTGTGACCTTAGGCAGAGTATATCCATATACATATGCATTTGCATTCACTAGTAGATGCATTTACACCTGCATTTACATGTCCATAAACAAAACGGGGATTACTGTGTATATTTGACTGTGTTGTCAGTCAGTTTATGTCAAAATTATACTAATAGCCCATGTTTAGGAAACTTGTACTAAGTAAAATACGAGTGGGACTATAACTAGCCTGGCTCAGTGTATTAGTTTGCTAAGGCTGCCGTAACAAAGAACCCCCAGTTAGGTGGCTTAATATGAATTTGACTGTCTCGTGGTTCTGGTGACTGGAAGTCCAAGATCAAGGTGTCCTTCCTAAGGACTGTGAGGGGAGAATCAGTTCCAGGCCTCCCTCCTTGGCTTTTAGATGCCTGTCTTCCTATGTCTCTTCCCATCATTTTCCCTGTATCCATGTCTCTGTGTCTAAATTTCCCCCTTTTAATAAGGACACCAGTGATTTTGGATTAGGGTTTGCCCTAGTGGCATTTTGCCTTGATTATCTCTATAAATACTCCATCTCCGAATAAGGGCATACTTTAAGATTCTTGGGTTAAGACTTCAACATACGAATTTTAGAGGTCAGAGAGGGGACACAATTCAACCCATAACATTATGTGAGGTGTTGTGTTGAGGACAAGACGTGTATCAGTTTTGCAAGCCAGACACTGACAGGTGGCAAAATATTACAGAATAATTCCTGTAGGTGAGTCATTCACACTTTCAAGGTCAGGAAATTCTTCAGTCCTGCATTTCTCTAGAGATACTTATCTTTGTCTCCCTCTCTCTTGACTGACCTCTGCATTTCTTCTGTTATTTTTCCAACTTTAGCTTAAGTTTTGTATTTGTTCTCAAAATTGTTTTCCAAGAAGTAGTCCAGGTTAGAGAGACAGATGATAAATATGACAGTATCTTAAAATAATACTTTTAAATACTATGCTCTACTCAGTCATGCTGTCAAGGGGTCATCCTTTCATGTCATAGCCCCCGGGACATGTTTATTTCTTCCCTGTGCTCTTGATGAAGTAAAATTTATGTACACAGACTTAAATTTGATTTGGTTTTGTCATTTGGAAATGTAAATCTTATCCATAACTCACTGATGAAATTGGCAAGACATTTGGTTTGGCTTTATCATATTAAGTGTAGGAAAATGGTACTCCATCAGAGCACTTCAATTTAGTTAATATCTCTTTTGTAATTCTGGTTTGATCTACTAGGCAGTTCTGGAAACTTGGGCTTACAGAAAGCAGAGCATTGATATTTACCATACACATCCATGCTATTTTCTTCAGTAAAGTCTAGTACAATCCTTTCGTCTGTCTGTCATTTCCACTGTTTGCAATATATTTTAAACTGTTGTTAAACATCTTTCCTCTGCCTCTCTTCTGTAAATCTGGTTTATTGCCCATGCCAGATGTTTCCCCCTTTTCATGCCTTTGTTGACTTGTCTTTCAATATGGTCCCTTGCAGCCTGAGCCCCTGCTAGCAGGATCGTTCTATGGGGTAGACTGAACTATAAAATCTAGATTGATTATTGGCTTTCCCAGTTGTTTATGCATATTCATTTAGCTAACCCATAAATCAAACTGCTGTTATCTGTATGTTCAGTTTTCATTTTTCCTTCTTGCCATTACATCTTCTGGGTTGCTCTTTAAAACCGTTGGTGATTCATTAAGAAAATAAATATAGCTTAAGAAAGTCTGAAACAAGGAACAGGAGTTTGTAAATGGAAAAAATCTGATCACAGCCTTATTTATAACCATGAAAACTTACGAGTCGCTGATGTACACAAAAACAAAGATACAGCAAAGTCACGTATGATGGCCTTGCATTGCAATGTTATGCATCTATTTAACGCATCTATGTAGAACAGTGTTTCTAAAATCTTCGCAGCACCGTGGAAAATGATTATTGTGAAATTAGAATGGGGGAAACATCAGGATCCAGAATTATATAGAATATGTCATCTAAAACTATGTAAAATTAGGCATAAACAATGCCAAGGAGATATGTGAAAGTGTTAGCAGTGCTTATCTTTGGGCAAGATGGGACCAGACATGCATGTGAAGTCAGGGTTCTGGTAGACCTGCGCTTAAACCTCCCCTTGCACCGGTGTTTTCCTTTTGCTTAGGAGACACAAACTCTTAAGCCTAATTATCCGGAGTGAATAGGACTTCTCTCATTGATTCATTAAGTCAAGTGCGTAGTTTGTTGTATGACACATAATAATGCAGCTGGTGAAAGTTCAGTTGTTAATAAAAAACAATACCCACCTCACTCATTTTACTGTGCTCCTAGCATGAGCCCTGCATTTATTTTTCCATGCCTTTTTCTGTTTTAAACAGCAGACGATCGGAGGGGAGCTCCCAGAACAGTGGCCTGTGTCAAGCCGTGTAACCACTGTGTCCTGGTTGCCTTCCCTGGGGGGAAGCCCAAATTCTTTAGCATGGGGTTATGTTGAAGATTCAGTGAGTTGACCCATGAAAAAGGGCTTAGGACCACTGCCAGGTGCATAATCACTTATGTGTTCCTTGCCATTTTTTTATTTAAGAAATTAAAAAAATAAATGTAAGTAAGTATTCAGGAGAATGGGAAAGTTCTAGCAAAGATTTATATATCTTGTAGAGAGCTGGGCTTGCTGACGGCTAAGTCTGAGATTTGGGATACCACAGGCTATATTAATTGTAACTGAGACTTCGCAATTTTTAGATATAAAATGAGGGTGATCTTAGAATGAGTAGCCACAGAAAATGAGGCTCCTTTGGAAAATCTAATCTCATGAGTAAATGCTGAGACTGGGGCTCTGATAATGCGCCGATGGACTTTGAAGCTCCAGAAATGTAAATTTTAGTCAAATTCCTTGGTTTGTTTCCATCCTCCACATAAGTGCCAGATTTCTAGGTCTGGGCTCTAACAGAAATGCACTTCTGATTTATGGTTAATGGATTAACACAGACATATAGCAAGAATATGTTTTTAATACTCTCTTTTTTCCTTCAGAATCCACCCTTGCCAAAACCATGCACTAGTACCTTTCTGAGTGATGGATGGCACTGGGGTTTTGGAGCCTGTGATTGCCTGGTCTGAGGTCAGCAGTGAAAACTCTTTCAGTGAAAGAAAATGGAGCTAGGAAGTGGACGGTTTCTTGACTTTCCTGAGTGAAACCAAACGTGACGGTCTGCGCTGTCCTGTCACAGCTGAAGTCTGCACTTGGCAACTTGCCTTCAGCCCGGTGTACACTAATTTAGCATTAAATTCAGCACAAGCACAAGGAAGGTGACAGGGGGAGCTTTTGTGCTGTTCTTTTCACACATTCTCCCAGGTTCGTCAGGAACACACTCGTATGTTTTTCCCCATATCATTGCAGAACAAAGCGTTCTCTCTCCCTCTGGTTTTTTTTTTTTTTTTTTTTTTTTTTCCCTCCAAGTAAAAGCTAGGCTGTCTGTACCCACCCCGGGGGTGTGTGCCTATAGTGACAAAGCTTGTGTTTATTACCATTAGCAGTAGCCTAGAGAATCTGCTTTCTTGGGATGTTATGGGCTTGTCACCAAGGGACAGAAAAAATAATGGGATGAATTTATTCCCAGTTACCCAAATGAATGGTAAATAATTCATGGTTCTCCTGGTTTTGACCTTCACTTTCGTTTTTCTTCTGTTTTTTTTTTTTCCTTAGAGCTGACCTTTTATTTCTCTATCATATCTATTTTTGTAAGAAGCCGCAAATCATTTGAATGAGTTCAGGTATAAAAGAATTCAAAATCAGAGTTAAATGTGGCGCCTTCTTCCTTACTTTAACTCATCAGAGGAAGAAAGTAGCAGGACTGAAAGGGAAAATCCAAGAGGACTAAGTCGTGGATGATTATTCCACTGTCTGGGCGAGCACAGCTGAACAGTGAGGTTGCTGGAAAGCCATCTGATGGGAAAGGGTGGTATATACCAGACACATGCCAGGAAGTCACCTACCTTCCAAGGTCTTTGGTCTTTATCTGTGAAATGGGACTGCAAAACAAAGAACACCGAATTTCCTTTGTAATTTGTTGAGCACTTCAAGTGGAAAGATGTCCATGCAAGTGCCATGGGACTCCAGTGCCAATGGGCAGGAGGTGCAGCGTCTCCTGGGGTTCCAGTGAGAACTTCAGCCTGGGAGAGGAGAGAGAGTCTGTCGTCTGGGGTGGTTGGAAAGACTAGTTTCTGCACGCAAAGCTTGATGCTGGTGAGGAACCAGGAAGAGCTAGAGAAGCAGGGTGGTGCATTTGAGACAGATGTATGCCACAGAGGCGAAAATAATTGAGTTTTGCAGGGACTGAAAATCCATCTAAAGAACAAGGACCTACTGTATAGCACAGGGAACTACATTCAGTTTCTTGTAATAACATATAATGGAAAAGAATCTGAAAAGAAAGTATATATGTATGCATATGTATAACTGAATCGCTTTGCTGTACGTCTGAAACTGACATTGTAAATCAACTACACTTCAATAAAACATTTTTTAAAAACTAAAAAAAAAGAAAAAAAAGAAAAAGGAAAGAAAATCCATCTGTTTTGTTAAAATAGAGTTCTTTTTTTTCTTAGCTTGTTTTCTTTTTTTTTTAACATTTTTTTTATTGAGTAATAGTCATTTTACAATGTTGTGTCAAATTCCAGTGTAGAGCACAATTTTTCAATTATACATGAACATATGTATATTCATTGTCACATTTTTTTTTTCTCTGTGAGCTACTTACAGTGTGTGTGTGGGGTGGCAAATAGGTGAATGGGGCCCTGACCCTTGAGCTAAGCAGTTGGAGCCTGATTTAACCCATGCATTTCAAAATCGGCTCTAAGCAAAATGGTAACACTGTGAACACTAGGTGTCTGTGCCCCTTCCTTTTAGCAAGTCTGCCTGTGTTTCTCTGCTTGTTGCCCTTTTTCAACAGTGCCGGATTCTGGATTGCTCTCCAGTAAACTACCCCCACCCCTCAGAATTTCCCGGCAATTAGGAATCATCTTTTATAAAGGCCAGCTCTCAATTCACTTGCTTGAAAGGTTCTGAAACTTAACTTTCTAAGACAGTGATAAGTGCAAATACCTACTTGTACAGTGAAGTTTAACTGGCAACAAATCATTACGGCCAACCATACACTTAATGATGGAATTTCAGATGCCAGTGCCAGGTGCTGAATGGGGATGGGAGGGTGAGTCGGAGGGACCTTTGGAGGGCTCTAATCATACCACGTGCACAGCTAGCCCTGTACATTGTGGCAGCATGGGAGGGTCTGGTTGTCATTTGCTACCAGTGTGACCCTGAGAAGATCTGTTGATCTCAAGATTATAGTTTTTCATCTGAGTCTGGAAAACCGTCTCAGAGGCTTTCCCCCATCACTCTAGTCCCCATGGTGGGCATCCTTTAGTTCTCCTGGTAGAGTTAGAAATGCTGCCTGCCCCTCCATCCATGCATTAAATAAATATGTACTGAGCCCATCTTTCTGGCAGGTACTTAATGGTGAGCGTTACCCACGGTCCCTGCCCTCCAGTTGTTCCTGACCGATATGAATTTGTTCTTTTTTGAGTTTCTCATTTGCCAGACTGGAGGACTTCATCTTGTGACCTGTGACGTTAAGCTTCTGCGGTCAGTGGAAATGGTTGTGGATGAGTAGGAATAGTCGGGTCTGCTGGCTGTCTGCCCTTTGTTCCTCCTTTAGTCATGATGTTAGTGTGAATAATTCCTAATGACTGATTTAGAAAAATAAAATCGTTGAGGTGTTTCCATGGCGTACATATTAATTCCACAAACATTTACTGTCAGCTGTGTGTGAGCACTGTGCTTCGGGCCTTGCGGTTCAAAGGTGGCCATAATGATACAGACCTTGCTCTCCGAGGACAGTGGGGGAGATGGACCTCTCGTGGCAAATGTGTTCTTGATGCTGTGTTGTATGTATATCTTATTGCTGGTGCCACGGGGACAGGCGTGTAGACACAGTAGCAGCCCTGTGGGTTAGGGGACATTTATGAGGTGTGCAAAGCAGCCCTGGGTGCTAGCCACTTAGCCTGGTCTGCAAAGTTCACACCTGTGCAGGTGGTTAATGATTTCTTATGCCCCTTGACCATCTGACCTTTTAATGACAATTATTTCTAGTTGAAGTATTCAAAGTCAAACAGTAGTCTTGGCTCCCTCTGGCTCCCCGCAGGAGCCCTAAAGAGACGTTCTTACGTGAGTGTTCCCTCTTGTTTTCTGTTCTCCCCACCCTGGTTGCAAAGGGCAGCATGAGCATCCTGGTCTGTTTCTAAGTGGGCTGCTGGGCACATGGAAAAGTCACATCAGCTGTGTCTGCTTACTCTTTGCTCCGAGCTGCTTGTTTGCTGGGGCTCTCACGCTGTGGGTGTGGAGGACAAGGGGAACCTCTCCAATCAGACTGACGTCTGAGTTCTCACTGGTTGGGAAGAGAGGTGAGGGCCCGGTGGGGAGATACGATGGTTATCTTAAGAGATGCCTGTGGCTGCCTGGGTTCTTACTTGTCCGATGAGCTTTTCCCCTTCCCCCCTTACAGAGGAGCAGGTCCGGGGTGGACAAAAGGGGAGGCTCTTTCCAGCTTATTTCTTTGCGAGCAGAGTTGTTCACAGGAGACTGAGATATAAACACAGCTGAATGACAGCTTTTATATAGGTCCACATTTTATGCTGACTTTCAGTCATGTGATGCGTGCTGTTAGCAAACAGGGCTGTGTTTTGCCTGCTGAGAGGGAAACAGACCTAAAGAAGGGGTTGGGCACAGCAGTCTTCTAAGGCGTCAGTGGCTGGAGGCAGATGATGGAGTGGGTGGTAACTCTCAGTCTCCTAAAGGTTCAGGGCTCCATTGAGACGTGGTGGCCTGGTCCTGCGGTCCCGCCAGCTGAGTGCCACCCCTCTGCTGTATGGCCGAGTGTGCAGAGCCATTGGCACCTCACAAGGTTGCTCCCGGGCAGAGGACGTTGACAAGCCATGGAGCAGGCGCCTGTTGTGATGCCAGCCCTGCCCCTGAGGGTGTGATTTTTTTCCCCCTCTTTGGGTTCCTGGGTTGAGGGAATTCACCTGACATTCAAGAGAAACAGTCCAGGTCCTGGGAGTTACCTGCTCTACAGACACACTCAGTGTCACGGCTAATCCTTAGTTCTGCATGTAGAGAAATCATGTCATCTGATTTGAAGAAGGATGAACATAGAAACTGTGTAGTGGCTAGGGTTACTAGACGGTGAACTCCATCTGGGCAGGAATCCTGTCTGTCTTTGTTGCCTAGTGCCTGAAACGATGTCCTCTGTATGACAGATGCAGAATAAACCGTGACATGAATCTGGCAGCTTAGGTGGTGGCTGGGCGTAGTGGGTGGCTGCCAGTGTTTCTCCGACCCCTACGACTAACACATAATAATAACAAACCCTGACTCGGTACTTTCTGTGTGCCTTTGACAGGTATTAACTGATTTAATTTTCTAGCAATCTTATAGGTAGGTTTATTACCTATAAGATTGAGATAGCTCAGGGTGGCAGCTGGTAAGGCAGGGGTGAGGCTGGAATACTTCGTGGCCCTCACTTACCAGGGGAGAGATCCCGGGGGTGGTTGCCCCTCTTGACCAATGGTGGGCGTTTCTTTCCGGGAGGAGGCGGTCTTGGCCAAGTTGGGCTTGTTTGTTCCAGGGTGCACTGGGGTGAGCCCGGGCAGCCCGCACTGCTGCCATCATCCTGGACTGTTTACAGCTCCCTGGGACTGGAGAGTGTTTACTTTGAAAGAAGAATGTCTGGGTTTCACCACGGATTCCATTGGCTCATCGTCCACAATGGATGGCACAGAAGGGTTTCTGTCTTGGTCCAGGCGACCTTCGCACATACAGTCAGGGCCAAAATGGTCAAGAGTGAGAAGAGGTTATGAAAACTAATTCTTGCAGTAACCTATAAGGATAAAGAATATGAAAACGGTTATATGTATGTGTATGTATGACTGAAACATTATGCTGTACACCAGAAATTGACACTTTGTAACTGATAATATGTCAATTAAAAAAAAAAAGAAAAGTAATGGTTGTTTTATGACTTTATACCCTGTCTCTTAGCAAAAAAACAACAGGGAGTTAAGTTCCAACTAAATAGCATACATTCAGACTGGGGCAAAAGAACAAGGATTGGATCAGAAAATAGAGACAGGTTAGACTGTAACAATATTGCAGCCAGCGCTACACCCACTGGGCTCTCAACCTTCCTACAGCCAAACCAGAAGAGGAAACCTGGTCAGTTGTCCCAGGTTCCCAGCCTGGAGGGGCATGAGTTAGCAGGAGGTTTGAGGATACAGAGGAGCAGAGAAGAGGGTCTGCTGGAGTCAGGTTCAGCACTGCGCTGCCCAAAGACCATCCCAATGGAGAGGGTGTGTCACATTTCACCACTGAGTGTTGTCCCGACTGTGTGGTTGGCTCAGGTCTTGCGTGGATCTCTAGTGAGACTTCTCATGAGTGTTGAATGCATGCCCATCTTTCGCTGCCATCTCTAGGTTGTTCTGTGTTTTAATCCTGCTTTCTTTTTGCCACAAGTCGGGACACTTTATTCCAACAAGTGTCCATTCTGCACGTCTCTGTGTTAAGAGTAGAGGTAGAAACAGCTCATTGCCTTGCTCCCAGTGGGATGATGAGTAAATCCCCCCGCACTCTGGTGTCAGACCTCACTGAGGTTTTCCTTTGCAGGGGATCTGGTTGCAAGAGAGCAATGAAAGTACCTTGACTTTATATGTAATTTTGTGGTTTATAAAACATTTTTAGGTACATAATTTGCAATTTTAAAAACATTCCTCTGAAGGAAATTGTCGGTCTTGTTTGATGCTTTGTGCTTTGGAACACTGAGTCATAAAAAGGGTAAGCCAAGGGTAAGAAGAAGAAATTGGATCCTTTTGGTCTTCAGCCCCTCTGCAGAGATCTTTCAGAGTGAATGATTGGGTTTTTTTGTCCTTTGAGTCATATGTTCCCATGAAATGATAACGATGCTTTTTGCAGTAGTTCTGAGACGGTAGGGAACTTGAACATGAACCACGTAGTGTGTCCCTTGTTCTGTTGAACATCTGCCCTGAGCTCAGGGTAGTGGCCTCCATTCCATGGTCTCCTTTGTGAGATGTCAGGGTGAGGAGACAAGGGGAAGACTTGGCCAAGCACCTGGGCTCTGCCGGGAGCCTCCTTTCATAGGAGCTGGTCTCTTCCTGCTCCTTGGAAAGCAGAGGGAGAAGGTCCAAGGCGTTGACAGACCTGGGGTTGAACCTGGATCACAGACTCCCACCCTTTGCTTGAACGAACACTTGTCCACTCTCCCTCTCCCCTCTCATGCACACCCGGCAGCAGCGTGTGCGGTGGGACACCTGCCTCCAGGAGGGGCACTTAGCTACCTGGGAACTGCTCCTAGGACTGTCATAAGGAGGAAACCACGTCTGTGTAGATACTGTGTATGTAGGGAGTTTGCAGCAACCACATGGTGACCTGCTTCTGGATAAAAAGCCTTCAAAGCATAAATCAGAGCTAGTGCCTATTCCTCCGCCCCCTCCAGCAGGCCTCTGAGCTCACTGTGCCAGCATCCTCTCCTCCCCTGTCCCATGACCCTGCAGCTCCAGCTTTGTCCCCTTCTAGTCTCTTCTTATCTCTGCTGCCAGGTTCACTTGTCCTGAGTCCCCAGCTCCGCTGAACTGTGAGTAGCATTTAGCTCAGTGGATCTCTCCCTCCTGCTTGATGTGCTTGCCTCCAGCCCCACCCTCTCTCCATTCTCCTCCCTCCCCTACCACCAGACCTCCCTGCAGGTTCCTTCTTGTACTGATTTTAGAACAATGTTCCACGACCCCGACCTCAGGTTTCTTCTCTTGCTCGCTCCCTAAATGATCTTTCTAGTCCCAGGGATTTGCGTATGATGACCCCCCGCATTGTATCTCCAGTGTTGTATTTGACTCTGCTCCACCTCTCACTGAAGGCATCTCAAAGAAACTCATCAGCGACTTTTCACCCCAAACCTGTGCCTCCAGCCGCTTTCCCCAACTCAGTCAATGGCTTTTCCAATTGTTTTGAATAGAGGTGTTCCTTCACTGTCCTACTCTTTCTGCTTTTCTTCTTCCCTTCTGCTGCCCAACTTTCGGGCTTCTCTCCCGTGTTCCTTGTTGATTCTGCTCCCGAGCCCCAGGCTCTGTTCTGCAGGCGCCCTGTTCCTCCCTGTGCCCCTTTGTCCTCGCTCCCCTGTGTGTCTTCTTCCTTCTGAGCTCCCTTGTTGACTGTCTTGCTGTCAAATTCTGTTCATGTCATGGCTCTTTCCCTATGATTGAGTCTTTCTCTCTGCTTGGCTCCAGGCACCATTCATTTGCTCTTCAGAAAGCCCAGTTATTAGCCTGGGAAGGGATGCTACATTCAGGGACCCCTATACTGTGCTGCCTCCTGTTCCCAGGGAATGGAAGGTATGAACCGTCCCACCCTCTCTGGTGCATGGTGTAAACGGCGTCCGTGACGCCACCCAGTTCCATGGCCCTCCCGGGACTGTACCACCAGCTGTGCTCATGGGTCTCTGGTTCATGAAACCCCACAGTTGTCACCAGCCCGAGGGGAAATACGAACCCACGGAGTGATCTCCATCACAGCAAATGTGTCTAGCTATTTCTGGAGTATGTTTTTATTTTTATTGAAGTATAGTTGATTGACAATGTCACATTAGTTTCAGGTGTAAAGCATAGTGATTCAGTGTTTTTGCACATGATACTCCATTATAGGTTTTTACAAGATAGTAGCTATAATTCCCTGTGATATACAGTATGTCCTTATTGCTTATCTATTTTATATATAGTAGCTTGTATCTGTTAGTCCCATTCCCCTAATTTTTTCCTCTCCCTTCCTTCTCCCCTTTGGTAGTCACAGGTTTCTTTTCTTTATCTGTGAGTCTGATACTGTTTTGCATATACATTCATTTGCATTATTTTTTACATTCCACACATAAGTGATACCATGCAGTTTTTTTTTTCTTTTCATATTCTTTTTCATTATAGGTTACTATAAGATATTGAATATGGTTCCCTGTGCTATACAGTATAAACTTGTTTATTTTATATATAGCAGTTAGTATCTGTAAATCTTGAACTCCCAATGTATCTGTCTCCACTCCCTTTACCCCTGATAACCACAAGTTTGTTTTCTGTGCCTGTGAGTCTGTTTCTGTTTTGTAGATAAGTTCATTTATGTCTTTTTTTTTTTTTTAGATGGTATTTCTCTTTCTCTTTCTGGCTTATTTCACTTAGAATGACAATCTCCAGATCCATCCATGTTGCTGCAAATGACATTATTTTATTCTTTTTTTATGGCTGAGTTGTATTCCATTGTATAAATATACCACAACTTCTTTATCTAGTCATCTGTCAGTGGACATTTAGGTTGCTTCCATGTCTTGGCTATTGTAAATAGTGCTGCTGTGAACATGGGGTGCATGTATCTTTCTGAATTACATATTTTGTGGATATATGCCCAGGAGTGTGATTGCTGGATCATATGGATATTGTACAGTTCAAATTAGATTTCCTCAAATTGGAGCATTGGTTGGTTATATAAATATGCCTGTAAAAAGAGTTAGGTAGAGCCTTTAGTCATACTTCATTTTTTTATGCTCTGCAGATACTGTGTTTTTTATAATCTGAAGGTTTGTGGCAACCCTGAGTCCAGTAGGTCTGTCAGTGTCACCACATTTGCTCACTTCGTGTCTCTGTGTCCTGTTTTGGTGGTTCTTACGATATTTCAAATTTTTTCGTTATTATATTTATGGTGACCTGTGCTCAATGATCTACGATGTTACTATTCTAATTGTTTTGGGGAGCCAATGAACCATGCCCATGTATAAGATGGGAAACTTAGTTGATAAACATGTGTGTTCTGACTTCTCCATTGACTGGCCGTTTCCCAATCTTGCTGACTCTGCTCGGGCTTTCTTATTCCCTGAAGCACAACAATATTGAAATTAGGCCAGTTAATAACCCTCTAAATGGTCAAGTGAGTGGAAGAGTCACACGTCTCTCATTTTAAATCAAAGGCTAGAAATGATTAAGCTCAGTGAGGGAGGCAGGTCAAAAGCCCAGACAAGTCGAAAGCTGGGCCTTTGGTACCAGTTAGCCAAGTTGTCAGTGCAAAGGAAAATTCTTGAAGGAAACTGCAAGTGCTAATAGAGAAGTCCTTTATGAAAGGAAGAGTCGATCAATGCAGCAAACTTCATTGCTGTCATATTTTAAGCCACCCCAAGCCAGGCCACCCCAACCTTTAACAACTGCTACCCTGAACAGTCAGTAGCCATCAACATGATCCTTCACTAGCAAGAAGTTTACAACTTGCTGAGGTCTCACAGGATGACTAGCTCTCTTTTTTTTTTTTAAGCAATAAAGTGTTTTTTAAATAAAATATATACATTTATATTTTTAGATAGAATGATACTGCACATTTAATAGACCACAACATAGTGTAAACATAACTTTTATATGTACTGGGAAACCAAAAAACTTGTGTGATTCACTTAGTTTTGATATTTGCTTTATTGTGGTAATCTGGAACCAAACTCCCAGCATCTCCGAGGGATGCCTGTATATATGACTTTACAAGGCTTCAATATTGTAGATGGAAAATGTTCGGATATTTTGAACAGACTCTGCCTGTCAGCCACGTGACCACTGCCTAGGCTGTAGTGAGTTAATTTGGGTTAGGGCAGATTCCCAGTGAATACTGCTGTTGTTTGTTGAGAAGTATATCTTGACATGTTTCAAATAGGAACTATTTTCGTGTTTTCACAGGCAGAATTCAGGCAGAATATAAGCAGAGGTCAGAATGACTTTACAGTTGGACGGCCTAAATGGTCGCTTCACGAGAGTGTGTACACCCTGCCCATGGATACCAGAGCATCTGTGTAAACCTGTCCTCTGTATCCAAGTCACCACAGTGGCTTGATGTTAGGAAGCCAGCAGTCAGTGGAGCATGCTGAGAGGTGATGGTCTGAAGGCACCCACCCCTGGGCTGGACCTGGTCTGCCTGTTGTCCTGTCTGCCTGTGGCCACCTCATTGCCTCTTAGCCCTTGCATTCTCAAGTGGGAAAGAGGGGTAGAGGGAACTGTGGTCCTGGTTTAGTACCTGTAGATTCTCTGATAAAAGACAAGAAAGAAATGTGAGCTTGAAATTCCTATGGATTTATGTTATCCATGCAGCTCTAGGACTCTAACAGCTACTAACTGTGAAGTGCCTTAATTTGGTGGCCAGGATGACAGTGAGCTGGGTAAGTCAGTGTTGGTTCCTCAGGGGCAGGGAAGGTGCCTCCCTCTTGTGCCCAAGGCATGCACTGATAGAGGCTGGCCTGGGTTCGGGGGTAAGTGTCTAGCCAAAGAAAAGAACAGGTGGTTGAAATAACCCAGAAGCCACCAACTCAGAAAATGCATTAAATTGTTGGATTTAAAATTTAAAAAGAAAGCATTTATGAAATAATTCAAACCTAGCCTAAGCACCTTTTTACAGCCATTGAACTGGATGAGAAGCAGAATATCCCAGGGGTTCGTCTGAATGAAAAAACAGTTAAATTGGCATTTTCTTTGCTTTGAGTCCCCTGAAGAGTGTGTAGCTGCCTGGCACACCAGGTGTTTAAAATCGGCTTCTCTGGCCTCATTAGTGATGGCTGTGCATTGGCCTGGCATTGACATCCCCTCAGGATTCAGTTCTTCTATGAATTATGCAGGGCAGATACTTGGCAGCTCTTTTATTGCGGGGAAATGGAAGCAGAGTTGCCAAAGTGCTGTGCTGAAATTGACAGCCTCCTGGATGGGGCTGGACCGACATGCCAGGTCTTCTGGTAAAAGATGTGGTGGAGTTTTGCCATGAAAAGCACCCCAGAGCACAGGTGCTTCTTCCCTGTCCCTAGGAGCTGAGGGTGCTGATGGGGCAGCTTCAGGAGACGGCCGTGGGCACCCAAGGCACTGTGCTGCTCAGCTGGATGGCACTCACCTAGGATGTTCCGTCCCCCCTGAGGAAGCCTCAAGTAGGGAGCAGCCTTGACAAATGAGCCTTGGCGAACTCCCACGGTTCCCTCCTCCCAAGGGGCTCTACCTGCCCCCCTGTGGTACTGTTGATTCCGATACCATGTGCTACTGTCCTCTTCTAAACTTTTCAAAAGCTATTTTTCAATTTATATTTTTATCCAAAGCTTTCTTTTTAATTGCCGTTTTATTCTCTTTCAATTTTTAAAGCTGATTCAGAGTCTAACTTTTTCCTATGAGACATTTGTGAGTATCAGGATCTGTCCCTTTGTGTTTTCCAGACGTTTTCAGTGAGAGTCATCACTTCATCTGGGAAAATGGTGGCCCTGTCCTTAAAGATTTGTGTCCGCCACTGCAATGTGGTGAAGACCATGCAGTTTGAACCGTCTACAGCCGTGTACGATGCGTGTCGAGTCATTCGGGAACGGGTACCCGAGGCACAAACTGGCCAAGGTAGGCCATGGGTCATTTGCTGACTCCTTGAAATGTGTCTGTGTGTTTTCCCTTTAGTAGCTAAGGGAACAGAGGTTCTGAGTGGTACACAAGCCCATTTGTGTGTATGGGTCAAGTGAAATGTCTTCTTATCCTGGACATTACGTGCTTCCTGTGTGAGGCTTGTGATGACAGTGACCACAACTACCACTGAGCCATCATCACCGTCATGACCCCTCCATATGTCAGCAGTATGCTCTGCCGTTTACAAGTCACTTTTTGATACAAAGCCCAATACGGTACAGATGAAGCTACTCTAACAATTACTGCTTTTGTATATCCTGAGCCCTGTTTCACATGCTTGAAAACTTTCCACTGCCAGCAGTCTGAAGAAGATGGAACCTGCCACAGGAGCCAGGGCAAGCCTTATATTTCAAGTACTTCGCTGGGGCTTCTAATCTTTATCTTAAATCTTTAAAAAAAAAATAGTGATAAATGTTTGGTTAAACCACTGACCACTATCATCAGTGGTCACTGTCAGTTTTATTTTCTGTTTCCCTTTGTCTTTTCTCCACATATCCTTTCTTTATTTAGTATTTGACTGATGCTTAAGAAATTGGGATTACTCCTAAACTAATAAACCTGTAGTGTGACAATGGAATAAAATTTCCCTTAAAAATGGGAAGCATAAAAATCAAACATTCAACAATAGTTATTACTTGGTATGGGTCTTCTTGAAAAGATGTTACTCACAAAACTGCTAAACTTTTGCTCCAAAAAGCAGTATCTATGTTATTCCAAACCCTGTTATTTCTAGATTACCCCAAAATAAAAATAGTTTGCCCACATCCCCAACCTTACTCCAAGATCTGGTGATCTAATCATATCTGGTGTTTTGATTGGTTTTGTCCCAGATTTTTAGAAGTTTGGATTGGATCGCTGTATAGTTCTTGTGAAGGTACAAACCTTTATGGACGTTGAAGTTGTTGTTCTAAGAAACAGAGCTCTGGTCCTCATCTGGGTCTCTGAGGTTTCCTTGGATCCCGTTTAGGAAGAGTGAGGTCTTGGGACTGCTTTCCTCCTGCCTCCGCCTTCTTGTACTTCCTGGGTCAGATTAAGGGATTTTTATGAAGAGCAGAGTTTTTAACTCTCCCACTTTACTCGTAATTTGGTGGTTTGGAGAGCGGAGGCTTCATCTCAAAGGGAACGCGTCCTTTTGTTTTGTAATGCCGTGTTGGGAGGACGGAGGATTATTCCAAGTATCAGGTCTTAATTGACTGTATTTCAATTAAAAAAAACCCCAAGAAATGCAAAAAAAAAAAAAAAAAAAGTCTCCATCAGCCCCTCTTGGCCTAAGTGGCCTTGGGCTTAAACAATTACTTCCACAGCTACCTTGTCATTCTTCGTGACTTCTTGACCTGGGTTTTGTAGCAAGTGACAGGAGACAAAGCCCAGTTTGGACTGCTTTGACCTTGGTGTTTCCCTGCATTGTGGACACAACTCCTGCCCCATGGTTTAAGAAATATGAAGTTTGTATGTGGATGTTGCTTCTGCAGCTTGGCACTTCCTCCTCCTCCTCTGCTGTAGTCCCAGGGGCCGCCTGTGGTGTCAAAACAAAATGTGTCTCTGGTGAAGGAGAGCCCCCTTGCCAGGTCAGCGGACTCGGGGCCCCAGAAGTCAGTGACAGCTTCATCCTCACTTTGTTTTTTATTTTTCCTTCTATTGATCTTCCAGCTTCTGACTATGGGCTGTTTCTCTCGGATGAAGACCCCAGGAAAGGAATTTGGCTGGAAGCGGGCAGAACACTGGATTACTACATGTTGCGAAATGGGGTATGCTGTTGATCTTTTTTTTTTTTTTTCATCCCCTTGTCCCTAGGCCTTCCGTAGAAGCCAATATGATTATGCTTCAAAGAAAAGGAGAAACTCAGCAATCTATTTTGATTCAGGGGCATCTTATTAATAGCTTTGATGTAATGTACTTGTAAGAGCAGTCCAGGTTAGTGATAGAAAATATCAATGGTCCAAATTCCTGACACTCCACACGGTAATTAAAGCAGCATGAGGTTATGATTTTAAGCTATTTCTACATGCCGTTGTTGGACTTGGTCATTATGAAATACAGCATCTTCCTCTAAGTATGTTGAAAGTGTCCTGGTGACTGGTGATAAAAAGTAAGGATACACTAGAGAGGGGCCAAAAATATAATCCTAAAGGTAGTCAGAGGTTAAATATTAATCAGTGTTTTGCTTTTATACAAGAAAGTTTGTATTTGATGTAAGTTTAATAACGTCAGTAACAATAAAACAAAAAAAAGATTGTGTTAAGGAAGTGGGAAAAAGTAATGAGTAAAAAAGAGTTCACAGGTAACTAGATTCAATAACTTATAATAACCTCTAATGGAAAATCATCTGAAAAATATGTATATAACTGAATCACTTCTCTGTACACCTGAAATGTTTACACAATATTGTCAATCAGTTACACTTCAATTTTAGAAAAAAGTTTTAAATACTCTGTTCAGCTTAACCTCTGAGATGTACTGTGGTTTTGGTATATGAAATAGATGTATCAGATTGGTCATATTCCATAAGTGAGAGTGAAGTATGGTGTGCCAATTAATTTTTCCTTCCATAATTCTGTTTTTAAGAAGTAGTGCGGAGGGGATAGCTCGGTGGTAGAGTGCGTGCTTAGCGTGCATGAGGTCCTGGGTTCAATCCCCAGTGCCTCTATTAAAATAAATAAATAAATTTAATTACCTCCACCTCCAAAAGAAAGAAGTATAGTAAAAGGGGGAGTCTCTATTTGGTAATAACTCTCAAGCTTATTACCCCTGTTTGGTCTTGTCATTATGGTGAAAACCACTTCTACTGTGATACACCACTACTGTGAAGAATTACAGGGGTGTTACTTGTGTCTTTCATGGCATATACATATTAAAATTGCTTATAACTGTGTAAGGAATCATTGGAGAAGCACACTACAGTCTCTTTAAAAGACAAGTAGGACTTTTCCTCAGCTAATTCTCGTTAGAGCAGATCATTCACAGCCTTTTAGGATATAGGCTACTTTCACTTTACAGAGGTTACTTTTCAGTAACTGTGAGCTGTAAGTCGGGCTTTTTTGGGTGCAATTTCACTATCAGATTTTAAAGACATCTTTAGGAAAGCAGTTTAGCACTGGAGATTCTGTATTAGTGGCAAAACTTAGGAGGAAATCAGAAGATGCTAGGGAAAATTCATTTTTTGAAGAAAAGTATCCAAGTTTGTTGTCTAGTTTCGCACGCAGTGTGAAATGTCTGTATGATTTTGCTCTAGGATATTTTGGAATATAAAAAGAAACAGAGACCTCAGAAAATCCGCATGCTGGATGGATCTGTGAAAACAGTGATGGTGGACGACTCCAAGACTGTGGGGGAACTCCTGGTTACAATCTGCAGCAGGATAGGTGAGCATTCACGTGCCTAGGTTCTGGCTTTTGTTTTGTTTTTTAATAACATGCCTTTTTTTTTTTCCGCCCCCTGTCAGTGTCTAGACAATTTTGAATATATCCTTACACGTTGAATTTTGTCCAATCCCAAGAGAGTATGTTCATTCTCCTGATATGCAGATTCACCAACTGGTATTGTAAACACTTGAACTTCTCACTGAGTCACAAGTGAGAGCTTTTATTTCCCTTTAAAAGTCAAAAGGAATTTTGAAATTGACAGTAATGTTTTTGATGTCATATAAGTCAGTCTCCCACCCATGGCTGTGATTCTGACGTCCAGGATCTCCTTGAATACCCATGGAGACGGTGTATACAATTATTAGACACCTTTTTTGTCCTAACTTCTGTTGGTCTCCTCAGGGAACAAGTCCGTCTTCTTTCTACATGAAGCCCTTTGAATATCTGAAGAAAGCAGCTCTGCCTGTCATGCAAAGGAAGCCCAGTTCCCTCAGATACTTCTTGCTTGACATTGTCTTGTCTTCCTTTGTATAACCTCTACTTTGTTCCTAATTCTCAAAAATTAGTCAAAAAACTTGAACATGACATTGTGAATGTGACTTAATCTGCTGAAGATGAGCCTTTCTGGCCAGTTACTTGATGTGTGCTCCATGAGTGACCCTGACCCTGACCTTGACAAAGCCTTTTCATCTCCATTGCCCCCAGGGACTCCTTGGAGTATTGGAGGCCCCAGGACGGAGGGGTTGATAACATTGTAATCACTGATCATTATAACCAATTGATATTTTTAGGAATAACAAACTATGAAGAATACTCTTTAATCCAAGAAACCATCGAAGAAAAGAAAGAAGAGGGGACGGGTACGCTAAAAAAAGACAGGACGCTGTTACGAGACGAGAGGAAGATGGAGAAGTTGAAGGCCAAGCTTCACACGGATGATGACCGTGAGTGTCGGAGGAGGGCGGGCGCTGCAGGCGCGTGGTTCTGCCAAGCCTCACTCCCCTCCCAGCATCTCTGTGACCCAGGGCAGGGATTTTGTTTGTTTTATTTCATTTAGAAACATTTTAGCCTGTGTCACTAAAAGATAAAGACTCTTAAGGGGAAAAAAGTGACAATAATACCATGTCGTATCTATAAAGTAATCTCTTAATACCAAGTACACACAGCGTGTTCGTGTTTTCTCCATTGCCTTCTAAAATTTTTTGGTAACAGTTTGTTTGAACTGAGGTCCAAATAAAGTTGAATAATAAAGATTGCTTAACTTTTTTGGTCTCAAAGCTTTCCCTCCATCTCTTATATTTTTTCCTTGCAATTTTTGCAGGGGAGAAACCAGATTGTTATTAGTGTAGAATTTCCTACACCCTGGAGTTTGTTGATTGCATATTTGCAGTGTTGTCTGACATGTTCATCTGACATGTTCATCTGTTCATCTGTCCTCATCATTCCTGAGACCTGGGGGCTTGATCAGATTTGTGTGTGTGTGTGTTTAGAGACTCCTGAGTACTTCCATTAGAAAGTTGAATTTGGTTGTCTCCTTTTTTTGTGATATTAAGAGCAGTTGATGACAAATGGTCTAGGTTCATTATTTCCTTAGGGGTTGCAAAATGGTAATATAATTCTACCATAGGGAAGTCCGTTTCTACAGCCACAGAGTTAATATATAGAAAAGCCAGTATGTCCACCCCATGTGTCCCCATAACCTGTGCTGCGTGCACCTGGCTGCCTGACCACGCCCCCTCCCCTCCCCAGAGGATCTTACTTCATGCACGTTTCACTCAGACCTTCCCCGCCTCTTAATTTCTTTCATTGTTCTTGCTCTTGCTGCTGCATCGGGAAGATGTCATCATTATCATAATGTTTATTGATCTTCATTGGGGATTTCATTTCCTCCGACTCTCTGTCTCTCTCTCTGTCTTTTTTTTTTTTTGCCTGATTTGATTTCCAGTTGCTTCTTTCCAGATGAGACCTTAGTAGACAAATCCTCAGGATTTTTAGATCATGCATGACACTCTCCGAGGTATTGTGGGAGATGAGATCAATCCAACACATCCCCTGTGCTAAAGTTACTTACAATCCGCGGAGGCTTGCAAGAAATACTTCCTCACAGTGTGTGTGCGAAGCCCAGGGAAGAGTATAGGAATGAGAGCTGTGGGGTGTGTAGAGGAATGAACTATTCCTGTGCTCCTGAGCACCAGGCAAGTGTTTTCTGAGTGAGAGTCAAGCTGGGCCATGGGCGGGATTCTGCCGCCCCCACTCCTTAGTCCTGCCCTCCCCTCACCCTAATTATTTTCATTTTCCTCCTCTTTTCCTCATTAAGGTTAGAGGTAGTAACTCATTATGCTCAGAGTTTATAAATTATTTCACCTGATCAGACTGAAGATCACTCTTGACTTAAAGGATCATGCTAACGTGGTTGTCTTGGTGATTTCCTTATTCCCCGCCCGCCAGAAGGAAGGGGCATATTACCAATTCATTGCGGGGCTTTACTAACTTAGGAATGGCTGCAAACTTCTCTCTCATTTTCCTTTTGCTGTGTCACAGGGTACACGTGCTCACATCTGATGTAAGAAGTAACTGTAACTAAGTATCAGCATTCTAGAAGCCTGCATCTGTAGAGCGCCCCTATTTTGGTTAACCCCCTTGAACTAAGAGGAAAATTAGATGCAATTCTTTCATATGTCGCCTTGTGTTGCAGTAAATTGGCTGGATCACAGCCGAACGTTCAGAGAACAAGGAGTGGATGAAAATGAGACGTTGCTGCTGAGACGGAAGTTCTTTTACTCTGATCAGAACGTGGACTCAAGAGACCCCGTGCAGCTGAACTTGCTCTATGTCCAGGTACCGTATTCCGTGCTCCGACGCTGAGGGCGGTGAGGTTCCTAGAAGCTCCAGCTGTGGCTTGTGGCCGGCAGGAGCTTGGCCCGGCCTCCGCCCGTGTCTGGGGCATGCAGTCTCCGCGTTTGGTGGTGGTGCAGGTTGACGTCCACCGGGAGCTGCCGGCCATCCAGGGGATGGCCTTTGGTTGGCCTCCCAGCTGGGGTCCTGGTGGCCGGAACCGTCTCGCTCAGCCTGGCTTTGCAGCCCTACAGCTTTCTTAGCTCTCATGTTAGAGTACAAGGGAATATTGGTCAGAAAATAGTACTTCTCATTAACTAAAAGATATTCTCCCAATAGCCTTTTATGTCTTTACCATTAACGCATTGTTTAAACTCAGACAAGTCATTTAACTTATCTGAGTTGCAATGACCTAATATGTAAGAGGTGGGCTTTGCCCTGGTTGGTCCCCAAGGTTTCTTTTGGCTGAAGGAAAACATCCATCTTTCTCCTTTTCTTGCTTTTTTCATTCTTCCCCATCCTCTTTGCCTTTCGTGTATCTACTTGTCTGCTCATAGAAGTCATGCAGAAGTCAGCAAAGTGCACCCATGGTGTCACCTGTGTTTGTAAATAAAGTTTTATTGGGACACAGCTCATTGGTTTACATGTTACATGTTGGTAAATCCCCTTATGTATCACATAATTGTCTGCTTACTGTCTGTGGCAGCTCTCATGTTCCAGTGGCAGAGTTCAGTAGTTGTGACTGAGTCCACAGGGCCTGCAAGGTCTAATTTGCTCACTCTCTGGCCTTTTACAGGAAAAGTTTGCTGACCCCTGAGTTAGTGGATGGAAGGAGGGACAGGGTGGGAGGAAAGAGGCTGGAAGGCTGGAGGGAGGGAGCTATCAGGGAAACAGGAAAATGCCTGTTGGTTGAAGGCTCAAGCCATAGGTTAGAGTGTCCATTGGAGAGTGCTCTGGGGCCATTTAACTAGAGAAAGGAAAAGGGAAAGAAAAGAAATAAAAAGGGTCTGGACATGGGAGAATGACGTCAGATACAGTGGGTTCCGGATTCCAGGACTGCGCGTTTGCTTATCATTTTCCCTAAATGTCTGCCTTACTGAGTTCTTGTCTGTTCTTTCTCTGTATCTTGGGATGGGATTGGGTTGATTTTACCTCTAGATAATTTGTCTGTTAGCTTTATCACTTAGGAACATGAAAAATACATTGTTATTTCGGTTTCTCCCTGTATGACTCTGGTCATTTTACAAGGCTTTCCCTTTGCCTCTGTAATTTTCATGATCACGTCTACCTCCCTAGGTTATACTCCAGCTTTAGTTTTAATATACTGGATGTTGCTGGAATTGCCTTTTATCTGTAGGCAGTTTTGGGCAAGGACTTGTTTTCCCTTTGCCTTAATTCTGCTCTGCTGTCCTGAATGTACCACTCTGGGTTGGCTGGCATGTTTCCCCTCGTTCCACGGAGAGGGTACAGGGTACGTACACTTGGACGCAGGAACATGGCAATGGAGAGAAGGTGTCGTTCCCCCACAAGCCCCTGATGCTTTTTACTTCCTCTTGTGTTGCAGGCTCGAGACGATATCCTGAACGGCTCCCACCCTGTCTCCTTTGAGAAAGCTTGTGAGTTTGGTGGATTTCAAGCCCAGATACAATTTGGACCTCATGTGGAGCATAAACACAAGCCTGGATTCTTAGAGTAAGTGACCTTTTGTTTTTCTTTTTTCTCTTCTCTCCTTTTCACTGTTTATTTTTGAGCTAGCTATGCAGAGTACACACACTAGGCTCAATCAGTCGTGAGATTGTGAGCTCTTACTCAGTTGAGTATATGATGAATTTTGTGGACCTTGGGGAAAGCGAGGGGCTGGAAATTCAGAGTTGGGGTGGCCGTGAAGACGACCTGCTCCACGTTCGGGCTGCATGTGGTTTCCTCTAAACCACAGGGTCTGCAGCGGCTCTCCCTGCTGTTGTCCAGGCTGTCTCTGGAGCTGAGAAACTTACTTCCTCCGTCTTCTGAAGCCTCTGTCCATTAGAACATCCCTTCTTTATACCAGGACAAATTTTGTCATCTTTAATTTCTTTTCAGGACTCCAGTATTAGAAAAAGAGTATGAAAGAGAGCTTCACATTCTTTGTTACAATCTTCTGAAATCTTCATTGCTCTGACAGTGTGATGTATGCATTAAAACTGACTGTACTCTTTCCACCCATCTGGTCACTGGTTCTGTTTTATAAAATGATGAGAGTGATTTTTTTCTGGCTCAGTACTTGCAGATTCAGTACTCCTGATTCTTCATGGCCCCACCGAACGTGGGCCTGAGGGTTGGGTTTCCTAGAAATGCCCAGCAGACGAGCCCAGCCACCCACAGGCTGCTATTTGTCTGAGGTCATCTTCCCCTCTGTTTTGATCTGGGCTTCTCCAAGGATTTTGTATTTTTCTTCCTCTGATAACATTTTTTTCCTTTATGTTTTTCCCCACCTTTTCCCTCTTCAGCTTCCTCTTAAGTCATATGGAACATTCGACTGAGCCGCAAAAATCACTGCAGAGAGTCTTAACCAGATCAGTATCCTGCTCCCCTAGAAGGCAGCTTGTGGAGGCTTTGCAAGGGCGGACCTGACACGCATGCCGCCTGGGGGTGGGTGGGCGCCAGCTTTTCTGTAGGTTATGTCAACACGGGATGCACTGAGTAGGTTATCCATTGTATGTGTCCGAGTGTGTTGAGAGGAGAGGATAACATAAATGCTTATTTGGCCCTTGAGCCCACTGTCACTTTGGTGGCAGGTAACTGGGACCAACATATGCCCCAGGTAAAAAGGGAATCTGACTTCTCTCCTGGCGGCAGAGAATGCCTGGCCAACATGCTGTTGGCTCTAAACTGAGTTGTTACTTTAAAAAATTCTACCCTTGGGTTAATGAATTCCAGGAAGCTTTTCCACAGTGATGCTCTATCCTACAGTGTTCTGTGCAGTGACCTTGAGTCTGAGAATGGCCCTGAGCAGGTCCTGTCATTCACTTTGTTCCGTATTCTCCAAACCAGTCATGTGGCCAAGTGTTCCTCTGGGACTTCCACCCAGTCGGTCTGGCTTCCTCCCTGCAGGAGCCGCGAAAGCCTGCCTTTCTCTGTTTTGTGACACCCCAGTCGCCTTTCCGAAAACCATGTGCACACTGCCTTATAGTGGTTTCACCTTCCTGTGTTCTGCCCTCACAGCTGGCTCCTCAGATACATGTGGTGTCATAAATCTGTGGATTATGGCCACGGAAATTGATAACACCAACACATAATTAAGCCCTGGAGGGAGGAAGCATTTTGTTTCTGTTTCTTTGAGTGACTGATGAAGAACAGGAGAAAATGAAGAGAAGATTTATAAGTCCAAAATTTTAAATAAAATGTTTAGTTTTAGGATTTCATAACTGTAAGCCAGGGTGGCCCTGCTGAGAATGTGAGCCGTTCATTGGGTGCCTACGATGATGCTACCCTGGTCATTTCATTCATGCCTTTTCTCTTGAGCTTTCGGACACATAATTCTCAGGGCCCCCTTTTGAATTAAGACAGCAGTCTATTTTAATGCTATGCATGCAGAAGAAGAAGCAGAGAGAGGAAAAGTGGCTTCTTAACAATTATGTAGAACTTTTCTGCAAGTAGCTTCTGACTTCCACGCTGGGATGTACATCATTTACAAAGAGATTCCTACTCTGAGGGCAAAGTTGCCCCTTTCACTGATCTCCCAATATGCACCCAAATTAGGAAAGCACTTAACAATGTGATTGCACGGGTCTTTGTCTCGCTTCTAGTGTCACTGGTTGTGTCTACTGCGTCACAGTGAATGTGGTTTACCTCCGCCTGCTTGTGTGAGGGTTACAAACAGCATCAGAGCGTTGGTATCTCTCTTACACTGTCTCCTGCTGTTTATGGGCCTGTGGGATGGTGCACACCTACACTGCATCAGAGATGTCCCTTCTCTTAATAGTGGGAGGTAGCCAAGGTGAAGCAGTTGTGTTCACTTTCCTTATTTCTGAGATGGTGGCATGGAGCCCCTGCCTCTCATGTTATGTGGATCCTAACTCAGATTCCAGATTAAAACAAGCTTTTTATGCCTGGTGGCAGTTACTTTTTCTTTTCTTTTCTTTTCTTTTCTTTTCTTTTCTTTTCTTTTCTTTTCTTTTCTTTTCTCTTTTCTTTTCTTTTCTTTTCTCTTTTCTTTTCTTTTTTCTTTTCTTTTTTTTCTTTTTTCTTCTCTTCTCTTCTCTTCTCTTCTTTTCTTCTATCCTTTTCTCTTTTCTTTTCTTTTTTTTTCTTTCCTTTCCTTTCCTTTTTCAGTTTTATTAGAATTATTATAGTTCGACTTCACATGCACATTATATTGCATGTAAATACACATATACAGTATACTGCGCATTTTTTTTTAGTTTACATATATGTACTGATTCTTGTTTCTAAGAACAGATTAGAGCTTTAGCTTTTTAAACTTACATAGCTATCAAAGCAATAAAGCCAACTACAAAATAAGAATCAACAGAATGCGGTAATCCAGTCATAAAGGACAGTTAGATGTGCTTACACATATTTAAGAAATCAATCATCTAAGTTACAAATAATAAGTAGTTCATTTGTGTCCTTATTATTGTTGTTATTATTTTTTAGATTTCTCATATAAATGATGTCATATGGCATTTTTCCTTCTCTTTCCAGCCCATTTCACTTAGAATGACAGTCTTCAGGTCTATCCATATTGCTGCAAATGGTATTATTTTATTCTTTTTTATGGCTGAGTAGTATTCCATTGTGTAAATATATCACAACTTCTTTATCCAGTCATCTGTCAGTGGACATTTAGGTTGTTTCCATGTCTTGGCTATTGTAAATAGTGCTGCTCTGAACATTGCGGTGCATGAATTTTCTTATGAATTTGTTTTACTTTTTAATTAGGCCAAATCTAGTGTAGGTAATGAGGCATTTTGATTCAGTGTAGATGTTTAACTGTGTATTTGACTGCACATACTGCACAGGTAAAACTTCCTGAGCACATTAGTCTCCTCTTAATCAAAGCAACAAGATCACATTTCCCTGACTGGACGTTGGATAGTCGGAGACTATCCAAGAGTAAGATGCCTGGGCTGTCCCTGGTGACTGTGGCTGGCCTGTGTTTGCCAGCCTTCATGTTTTTCCCCATCTACCTTTCACACATACTGTCAGCTTTGAACAATTCAGTAAAAAAAAAAAAAAAAAAAAAAGATTGCAGTGAAAAGAATGTAACAATGAATATATGTATGTTCATGTATAACTGAAAAATTGTGCTCTACACTGGAAATTGACACAACATTGTAAACTGACTATAACTCAATAGAATAAAAGTTTTAAAAAAGAAAATGAAAAAAAAATTAATAGAAGATTGGACTTGTCACAGAGCCTGGTTGAAGTTAAAGCCAGACAGAGATTGTGGCCGTGGCCACATAGATTGTAGGTGAGGTACATAGAGGCATGTTTAATGATTACATTTCTTTTAATTTTTTGAAAATTGGGGAATAATTGACAACTATAATTGTATATTTTTAGAGTATACAACTTGACGATTTGACATACATACAGAATGATTACTCCATGACCTCACATAGTTGGGGGTTGTATGTGGTGAGAATGCTTAAATACTCAGCAACTTTAAAGTACTTAGTACCGTATTATTAACTATAGATACTATGCTGTACATTAGATTCTTCTTCTTCTTGTAATTAAAAAATCTGTACTCTTTAATCTACATGACCCCCATTTACTTTCCCCCCAGACCCTGGACACCACCATTTTATTTTCTGTTAACATGAAATTGGCTTTAAAAAAAATCCACGCGTAAGTGATACCAGATAGCATTTGTCATTCTCTGTCTGGCTTCTGTCACTTAGCATATTATGCACCAGTTTCATCTGTGTTGTCACAAATGGCAGGGTTTCCTTTTTTCTTACAGTGGAATACTATTTCATCGTATATACCTACCACTCATTTTCTTTACCCATTCATGCATCAAAAGATGTTTAAGTTGTTTCCATACCTTAACTGTTGTGAATAATACTGCAGTGAACATGGGTGTGCAGGTACCTCTTCAAGACACTGATTTCAGTCTTTGTGGATGCACACCGAGGAGTGGGATTGCTGGATCATATGGCAGTTACTCTGGACCTTTTTATGAGATTTTTTTTTTCTCCTTTCTGCAGACCCTTTAATGATTTCTGGGGTCAGTGCCACCTTGGTGAAAGTGTTTATTTAGAATGAAAATCAGAGACTAAAATATTTTCAGAGCCTTCAAGGGTTTAAGGATTATTGAATGTCCCCCATCTGCCCTATGGATGGTGAAAACAGGTACAAGAGAGTCAGGGAAAAAAATAAGGTGCAGAACCAGGAAGCTGGAAGCCAGGAAACGGCCACTTCTCCCAAGTCCAATCTGATGTGTTTTACCTATGTGACACTTTTCTTCAGGTCATCTCCAAAGAGTCCTAGGAAGGGACATTTTTATCGGAGCATGAAGTATAAACAACATAATCCAATAATCGTGGAAATTCTTTATGCTCTCCTGTGTTCAGAAGACGCTTGCAGAAAGCATACTGTGTGGTGTTGACTCAATGAGGACTTCATATGTGTGTTCTGTTGTGCCAGGTATAGGGAGGATAACACAGAGATATTATAAATTAATTCTTCCCTGTTTTTGAGACTACAGTCTGTCTGGCAATAAACCTATGAAATTGTTATTTTGGAAAGCCAAAATGTGGCTCTAATTTCAGCAAGATCGTACCTTTAACTATATTTTCAATAAAGGACAGTCTATTTAGGATTCCAAAATTCAAAATTGCAGTGCAGGCTTTGGGACTGTTATGATAATTGTTTCTAGAAAGATGGCAAGAGTGTGGTGCAAGAAGTAATTTTTTTTTAATGGAGGTACTGGGGATTAAACCCAGGACCTCGTGTGTGTTAAGCATGCGCTCTACCACTGAAATATTATACCCTCCCCCAAGAAGCAATGTTAATCAAAGAATTTGGCAAAATAGAAAGTAAATCTAAAGAATTAGCTCTTACAACATTGAGAACAGCAAAACCTACTGTAAATGGCTAACTTTAGTCCCCTTAAAAACATGGTAGAAAACTTTAAGAAATGATCAGAGTCAAGATAGGGGTAGGGGATTAAGAGGTACAAACTGTTACGTGTAAATAAATAAGCTACAAGGGTATATTGTACAGCACAAGGAATATAGCCAATAATTCATAGTAACTGTACATGGAGTAAAATCTTTAAAAAAATTTTAAGGTGAATATTGTGAATCAGCTTTACTTCAGTTACAAAAAAACGCGATCAAGGTACAAAGCCTCCTATGGACCTTGTTGTATCAAAGAAGATTAGATGTACCAGTAAACTTTAGATCTTAAGTCAAGTATATGTGATAAAGTTAAAGATAGCTCTTGATGGGTATAGAGTGTTCAGTCTATAATTCTTTCAACCTTCTGTGAGTTTGAGATTTTTCATAATAAAATGCAGGGAAAGATTGGTACCTAAAAGAATAGAAATAGATTGTATAACTTTCAAACCAGAGTGTGTTTGTGTGTGTGTGTGTGTGTGTGTCAGGGAGAGGGGTTGGTGATGAAGAAGAGATGCAAAGAGCTTGGACAATACAGTAGTAGTTGTACAGAGTGGGTTATGGAAACAAAGCCAGATAAAGTTCAGTAAATAGAATACGTCAATTAAGATCTGACAAATACTTCTAAATAGCTTAGGCATCATAGCAAATGTAGGTAAATCAAAGTTGTAAGTTAATACAGGATGAAATTAATACACATATTGGAGGAATTTTTTTTTTAAAGTTCAGCTCTATACTATTTCTGTAATACACTTAAAATTTAAGGACACAGGAAAGTTTAAAGTAAAGGCATAGAAAATGATGTACCAAGAAACTAGTTAAATCAAAGCCAGAGAAGCTATATATCTAATGTCACACAGAATAGACTGTAAGGACAAAGAACGGTCATTATAAAGATAGTAGGACTAATTTGCCAGGGTGATATATTAATTCTGAGCTTATATGCATCTAACATGAGCTTAAAATATAAAAAGGAAAAACAGACAGTATTACAAGGAGAGTTTCAGATATACACAATTTTAGTGGAATAATTTACCCTCAGGGAGTGATAAGTAAAACAAGATCAAATAGAAGAAAAAAATGTTTTAATCGAGAGAAGATAATGAAATAGAAGTCACGGGGAGAATTAGCAAAACCCAGAACTACGTCATTGCAAAAATTAATAAAAAATGTAAATCTCTGAGAAATTTGATCAAGTAAAACAAAAGAAGAAAAAGACAAAAATAAACATTATTGGTAATGAAAATGGGGCAGGACTCTAGGAAAGAGATTTTAAAAATCAGAAGAGAATGAAATGAAAATTTGAAGCCAAAAAATGGGAAATCTAGGTAAAAATGGGTAAGTGGAAAATCTGTATAGATCTACAATCTTGAAAGAAATAATCTTCTGAGTTTAAAATACACCCGTCAAAAAAAACAACAAAACAAAAACTAGGCCCAGGTTTTTTCAGAGAACAGAACGAGAAAAAAAAAGCCCTCCTCACCTTAACTTGGAACTAGCAGAAAATCAAGATACCAAAATTGAATATAGACCATGTAAAACTTTTAAACTCAATACAGAGACCTTCCCTAAAGTTGGCAAAACATTAGCAAAGTCCGACATGACAAGTTTATATATAACTGCGAATTATAATTGGTTTCTTCTGGGAATTCAAAATTCATTTGTTCAACAAATAATTTATTGGACATCTTCTACACAGTAGGCACTAGACAGGGAGGATCCAGCAATGAAAGGCACAGTAAAGCATTCCTGCCCTCATGGAACTTGTATTCTAGTGCAGAGAGGCAGATAATAAGTAATACGTACGTAGTAACCTATGATGAATAGGAACACAAAAACGAATGTATGTGTGTGTATGTGTGACTAAACTGTTATGCTATACACCAGAAACTGACACAATGTTGTAAACTGACTATACTTCAATGGAAAAAAAGTAATATGTAAGTTACACCATAAGGAAAGAAAAAAGAAATGATTTCAGGATTAGAAAAGTGAAACTGTCATTAGTTGCAAGTCATAGGTTTATCTACACAGGTAATTCACTCAGTCTATGGAGAAACTTATTAGAACTACTAAAAGAAAACACCATCTCTAGAAAAAAGATCAATACATGACAGCAACTCATCACCACGTAGGTCCAGACAGCAGTGGTACTCACCTGCGGTGTGTCAAGAAAATTGTGTGTATATTTGAGAAGATATGAAGAATATTATATGGAGGACTCACACAATTATCCCAATTTCTTACAAAGCAATAGTAATTAAAACACTTTTACTGATGTAAGGTGATGTAAGAGGTTGAGGAACTTTCCTGAAGTAAAATAAAAATATTAGGCAAAAGATGTTACCAAATTAAGAGTGAAAAAAAGAAATTTCCATGTTTGCAATGCATACTGCCAAGAACAAATTAATATCCAGAAAATACTTAAAAAGAAATAAAATCTCATAAGAAAAAAAGATCAGGATAGCAGATACGCACTTAGAGAAAAGGAAATTCCACTGACTTACAAAGGTAGGGAAGAATATTCAGCCTCATAAGTAATCCAGAATGGAAAAATCAATGAGGATACAGCATTTCATGTTTATCACATGCGCACAAATTTAAATGTACAAAGACACCAAAGTACTTTACAGAGGAAACGACATTTTAGAATACGGATCTGTTGAATTTAAAAATACAAAGAGAAATATATGTACGTATATGCGTGACTGGGACATTGTGCTGTACACCAGAAATTGACACATTGTAATTGACTGTACTTCGATAAAAATTTTTTTAAAAATAAAAACAAAAATACGAAGAGAAAGAGAATATATTGTTGATAGATGCAAGGAGATGTAGGCACGTGATAAAATATGTGTGGAAATAAACTTGAAGAAAGTGACTACCATTGGGGAGAGAAAGAAAGATGGTATGGGACTTCAGCTAAATCTGCAATCTCTAGTCCTTTAAAAACAGAAAGAGAAATCGCATTTGTAAAGCAAATATAACAACATGTTACCGTGTGTTTATCCTTGATGGTAGGTATATAAATTGAGGTCTAGCCTTGTCTTTATATTTCAGATGTTTTTCACAGTTAATGTGGCTTTTAAGAAGACAGTAGCAATAGTCTGTGTGTGAGGTAATAAAAGCTTGCATTCACTGAGATGGGTTATATACCATGTGGTAAAGGCAAGGTTATCGGCCTTGGGGGTCAGATGAAGAGGGTCCATGACTGTGTGCTGCAGGAAGTGGTCCAGTGGTCGGGCGCAGGCAGGCAGGGAGGTCGCAGGCTGAGGAAGCCTCCCTCATCCTGTTTGCACGTTCCTCAGAAATATTTCACTGAGAAAAGAGGGCGACCCAGGGTATAACTCTCTGAGGAAGAGTTCAAGAGTAGATGTGGAAAATTTTCCTCACAAACTCAAGATAATTCTCTGTCAACAAGCAAAGCTTTTTGACACAGTAGGAAGTCTTAAGTCAGTTTTTCTCTTGGCCTCTGTTCAAACACATATTCCTGCTTTGGAACTGGTCTTCTGTGTGCTTTTGTCAGAATTACTTGGCTGTAGGTTTTGTTTTCAGTCTAACCATGAAGCAAGTGTTTCAGCTTTTGTTTTTCACCAGCTCTGACTTACCTCCTATTCCTCACCACACCCCGCAACATACACACCTCACCCCACCGAGGTTCTCTGCTGTTCACTTCTGCCCCATGCTCCTGACAGCCTGGAGGGCTCCTAGCAGTTCGGGGTGGTGATGACATTCAGTGGGGGCTTCACTGCCTCCCCCTGGCAGCAGCCTCCTAAGGCTGGTGTCTCCCCCCACTAACTACTTTCAGGCTCCAGAACTTTCAAACCAGGGACCTCTGAGTTTGCCCAGCCCTGAGCTGTCTCTGAGCCTCTGGGCGATTTCCCCTTGTTACACTGAAGGCTGCTGGGGATGGTGCAGGAGCATAGAAGTGCTGTGGGGCTGAGATAGGTCCTCAGACCCTTTCCTGTGCTTCTCCCATGCTGTCTTCACTCTCCACTTCTTGCCTCCATAACCATGTCCCAACTCAACCAGTGCTTTCTTCCACCTACGTCATCACCTCCGTTAACCAGAACTTGACCAGTGCTCCAAGCCGCAGCCTCTTTCATCTTAGAGTCTGGATTTAAATCTCTTGTCTCTGACTCCAGCTTTTGAGCTTTGCAGCCCCCTGTGCCAGTGGTTCTGCAACTGCAGTGTATGTCAGAATCATCTAGATGCCTTGTTAAAACACACTGCTGGGACTTACCCTCCAGACCCTCTTATTCAACAGGGCTGGGGCGGAGCCTGAAAATTGGCACGTCTGACAGGTTCCCAGGTGGTGCTGATGCTGCTGGTCCTGGTACCACACTTTGAGAACTTCGTGTGCCAACAAACTTGAGATGTTACTGTTAGTCGTTGATGATTCACCATAAAGGTTGGGCTCAGGAAGCCTGGGTGTTCCAGTGCCCTTTGGGTGACACTGTCCCTGCTGCACCTGCGTACCTTCCCTCCCCTTTATTTCTCCACCTGGTGCCAGATAGGCACTCAGACATTCCACTGCTGTTTGTATATTCGTATTGATGCCGTCATTCCCAAGAAATGAGGGGACAGCCGCTGTTTTCACTTCATTTGAGCAATAACACTCGTAGGTAGGAACCCTATTTCCTTTCAGGTGGAAAGACCAGCTTAGAGAAGTGGTGAGTTGCCCGTGGTCATGCAGCTACTTGGTGACAGTTCTGGGACAGAGAAGAAGCAGTTACCATTTCCCCAAATCATGGCTGCCTCCCATGCACCTGTGTACTTATTGCCGGAACAGAGAACATCTTTAGAACAGCTCTTTTGGAATTACTTGCAGAAGCAGCTTACATTGTATCTTAAGAAAGTCAAGTTTTAAGTGAACACCTAGATTTGAATCCAGACCCTGCCCCGCCAGGTGTGTTTGTTAAACTCCCCTTCCTTCATTCATTGGTTCTGGGTGTCTCTAAGAAAACTGACTGCCACCACTGTGGTCATTGTTATCATCATCTGAGTGTTTCTGCTATTTTATTCCTCTCTTTGTCTGAAGGGTCTCCAATACTGATCACGTGGTTTGTCTTTTGACTAAAGGCTGACTTGGAGGGACCGGGGTGCTGAGTGGCTAAGATCATGATTTCTGGAGCCCACGGTGGAGGCTTCAGTTGTTGGCTGTGACTGTGAGTTACTTACTTAATGTCACTGAGCCTCATGCTCCACATATAAGGTGGGATATTTTCTTCCAAGACCTTTTGTCAGGATGTAGTTTCTCTATCTATGCATATAAAACACCTGAAACAGTATTTGGTATTTGACTTTCAATAAACAGCCACCGTTAGTAGGTGGAAAACCCTCTATCAGCATGGTTTACTGTTGGTTGGATAATCCGAAAAATCATTAAAAAAAAAATACAGAATCTATATTACCTCTCTGAAATCTTATATTTAAACTTTCAACTTAGGCACTCATTTGCCAGTCTTTAGATACATGACCAAGGATTTTCCTTTGTGTGGGTCACCTGGTTGGGTGTTACACAGACATTATCTTATATGAATGACATCATCTACTAGAGAACATAAAGGCACTCATGAAGCAATCTGAGGACAGAATATTTTTACAAATTCAAGATTTTTTTCTCTTCAGTATTTCACATGGGTCTCGCTTGTATCTCATTTAGTAGCTTTTTGTAAATATCTACGTTTAGGAAGTATTCTGCAGCTCCCCTTTGTACCATTTTAGCAGTTTGTGGGCTACATTGGTTTGTTGCATGATCACGTGACATGTGGCCAGCAGCAGGCTTGGGGAAGAAACACGGCCGACTTGGCCAGAGCACAGGTGCAGCTCAGGAGAGAAGGGTCTGCTGGCTGCAGCTCTCACGCTCTCGTGGGCCGTAGGGTGTGAGGAGAAATTTGACTAGTCTGCCGTCTTAGAGAAATGGAGTGCCTGAGATGACCGTACTCAGAAAGGACGAGGCTGCCGAGGCTGGCAGAGGGTTTGGAGGCTGCCCTTTTAAGGTGGGGCTATTTAAGGAGACAGTGGGAGGGACTTTTGTTTAGCCAGAGCTTGCTTAATTAGGAGAAAAGTTTCCAATCAGGGTTGACAGTCTGACCCATTTTCTCAGAGAGGGCTGACAGATTGCGCTCGTATGCCTGCCCCAGATGCTTGAGAGCCTGCCGTACCCGGGTTTGGTAATCATAAAAGCAACTGAGCTGGAACTGCCGCACCGCCGGCTGCCAGGCATTGATGACAGGCTGCCCGCTCCTGCCAGCCTCATGCTGACACCGTGCACTTTGTTGATTTACTGGGGAAAAATACACTCCACACGCAAACATACACACAAACACATGTGTGCACACACACACACACACACACATACATACACACTTCTTATTTGAAAATACCTTTCAATAAACCCCCCCCTAGATTGACTCTTGCAACATCAAGGGTCTCGTGCAAGCTTCTGGAAGTTGTTTCCTGTACCTGCTGGTCCTGTCCCCACCAAAGAATGGGAGGGTTAGTTTGCAGAGGCTGAGCCACACAGAACTCTGTCACCGTAAATGCCCAACATATTCTACTGTGGCCTGGCCACTGGGCACCGCCATCCGCTGTTCTTCTAGTAACGGTCATTGTTCTGAGGGGCTTTGGCCTGGGGCCCTTTTGGGGTGCTTTAGGTAACCTATGCCCGGTCTCCTTTATTGATGGCGTGGGAGCTCCTGTCCAGAGGCCCCTGGCAGTGGCCCCCGTGACGCTACCTCATTGTCATTTTAAGTGTGCTCCTGGGGGAAGCCTGAGACAGCTGTGTGCTCAGGTGGCTCCACTCTTGGTCTGGAGGTCAGAGGCTCCCTGCTCCCCACAGGTCCTGTGACCTCAGCTAAGTCACTTCACCTCTCTGTGACTCAGCTTCCTCTTCGGTGACATGAGTGCCTCCCAGTCCCCTCTCAGTCACATGTGTGTGTCCCCGAAGTTGCTGAACAATAGTTGTAACATCTCAGGTGCTGTTGCCTGGATACTTCTTAGATCCCCTCCTGCTGACTGACTTGGGGGTCTCTTGATAAGGCCAGAGTGTTCTGCTGGCGCTCAAACCTAGATCCCTAAAATTCCAGAAAATGCACTCAAAATTTTTGTCTGCAGAGGTAGTCTGCAGGTTGACGAGACATCATTATTCACGTCTTAATATAGCCAGAGCCTGGGCCTACCCCCGCCCCCTTTTTGGCTGGAGTGTTGTAAAGCAAATCCAAGACGGCATACCGTTTCACCCATAAGTACTTCAGTATGTTCTTCTGACAATTAAAAATTTTTAAATAATTTAAAACCTGCCTAACCGCAGATCCAACCTAACACTAGACAAACTTAGCAACAATTCTCTAACATCGTCTAATACCCAGTCTGTGTTAGCTCCTCCCCTGCCCCTTGTTTATACTAAGTTCGTATCAACAAGACCTACAGTGACTGCTGTTTCTTTTTCATAGAAAAAAATGTTTGAGATAGAGTTTACATACCACACCACTGACCCATTTAAAATGTACGATTCAGTGTTTTTTCTTAAGTGTATTCATAAGTCTATACAGCCATTACCCCAATCTAATTTTAGAACATTTGTGTCCCTCCTAAAATAAAGCCTGTGTCCTGCACAGTCACTGCCCGGTTCCCCCTCAACCTTCCCTCAGCCTTTGCAACATCTGATCCTTTCTGCCGCTATAGATTTGCCTGTTCTGGACATTTCATTTAAATAGAATCATACAACTTGTGGTCCTTTGCGATTGGATTCCTTTCACGTAGCACTGTGTTTCCATGTTGTTGCATCATACTTCATTCCCTTTCACTGCCAAATAATGTTGCATTGTATGACTAAACTACGTCTTATTCATCCATTCATCACTTGATGGACATTTGAGTTGTTTCTATCTTTTGACTATTATGAATAATACTACTGTGTACGTTCACGTACAAGTGTTTACGTGGACAGAGTTTTTCACTTTTCCTGGACACATGCCTGGGAGCAGAACTGCTGTTGAACATTTTCAGGAACTACCAAATTGTCATCCACCACAGCTGCGCCATTTTGCATTCCCACCGGCAGTGTGTGGAGGTTCCAGTCCCCCCGCACCCTCACCAGCACCCCGTGTTGTCTGTCCTTTGTGTTGTAGCAGCCCAGTGGATGTGCAGTGGTATCTGTCGTACTGCAGTTTTTCTTTGTTTCCCTGATGGCTGTTTGGGAACACTTTCAAGCGCTTTTGGCTATTTTTATATCTTCTTTGGAGAAATGTCTATTCAGATCCTATGACCATTTTTTAATTTTTTTTTTTAAATCTTTCGTTGTGAGAGATTTTATATGTTCTGGATACAGGTCCCTTATCAGATACATAATTTGCAAATATTTTCTCCCATTCTGTGGATTACCTCTTCACTTTCTTAATGGTTTCATTTGTAGTTCAAGCTGTTTTATTTTGCTGTAGTCCAACTTATTTTTCCTTTTGCTGCATGTGCTTTTGTATCTTAAAACTCTTTGCCTGACCCAAGGTCATACAAATTTACTCCTACGTTTTCTTCAAAAAGTATTAAAGTTTTAGCTCTTCCATTTAGGTCTGGATCCATTTTGAGTTAATTTGTATGTTTGGTATGAGGTTGGAGGTCCAACTTCATTGTTTTGCATGTGCGTATCCAGTTGTCTCAGCACCATTTGTTAAAAAAGACTCTTTTTCCCACTGACGTTTCTCCCCACCCTTGTTGAAAATCAGTTTTCTGTAAAGGTAAGGGTTAATTTCTGGACTCTCAGTTCTATTCCATTGACCTCCATGTCTAGTCTTATGGCAGTAGGACACCATCTTTGTTACCGTAGCTTTGTGATAAATATGTTTCTTAAAACTTTTTAAATCTGTTTGTGTGTCCTCTTGTTCACCTCCACCATCAAGCCATTTATTTGTGAAGAAGCTGGGTTATTTTTATAGAATTTACCATGTTGGGATTTGGCTCACTGTATCCTGGTAGTGTCCCTTACCATGTTCCTCCAGCTCTCTTTTTGTGAACTAATATTTATATCTAGAAACTTAATGAAATTCCTGTTCAATTATATATTTACTTATTTTTAAATTTATTTCCAAGAGTACTTCCTAGGTCGTACCGTATACTTCCTGTTATATTAGTCAGAAGGTGTATGTTGTGTGGTTATCCCACTTTGATTAATACTAAAATCGATCAGTGGGTTTAGATCAGACTGATCCATCTCTTACAAAGTTCCCCATTAACTTGTCACTTACTGGTTTTAGCAGTCACTCATGCTTGTTTTGATCTATTGACTATTTCATTAAGAATTGTAAAATGATGATTTTGGACTTGTATTATTCCTTCTGCATTTATTAGCTTTGTTTCTTTATCAGTTTCAGTATGAGTTGGTGCCCTAGCAACCTCTTAAGGTGACCAATAATTATGTCAAAGAATCTTTATTGAATCTTATATATATATAGTGAATTTTATATATCTGTGTTTTTACCCATTGCAGTCATCATTTTTTCTGATGCTCAAATTGCCCCTCATGTGAAATTAATTATGTATGATATCTGCAATTTGCTTCAAAATAATCCAGGAGAGGGGATGTGGGTGAGGGGGCACATGAGTCATGAACAGCCATGAGTTACAATTGTTGAAGCTGGGCAGTGGGTTCATTATACTGTTTTCTCTTCTTCTGTATGAGGTTTAAAAGATCACCACATATTTGGCCGTTGGTTATCCCTTGATGTCATTTCCATCCCTGTTCCCTTCTCTCTGCTTTTTCCTTCTTTCCAGGAAGAGTCATTCCTATTAGTACTACATTTATCCTTCTGTTGTTCTAAAAATACATATTGACAGTATAAAATGGATATTTCCCTCCATTTATCACAAAGGATAGCGTACTCTACACTCTTGGGCGCTTTGCTTTGTCGTTCTACAATATATGTCAGATGTTCTTTCTTCTTTAACTATGTCAGATTGACCCTTTTTATCAGCCTGGTTTTTTATATTTGGGTCCTATTTAAGTGCACTGTGGGATGTGGCTCTTATTAATTAGACCATAAAATACTGAGAGTTTGTGACTTCATTGTGAGTTTTTTACAAAAAGCCTCTTTTCTTTCCATCTCATCATAGTGTATGAGAAATGCCTTACCTTTTTTGATTCTCTCTCCCTCAGTCTGAAGGAATTCCTGCCCAAAGAATACATCAAGCAGAGAGGAGCTGAAAAGAGAATATTTCAGGTATTGGAAACGTATAAAACTTGGTCATTCTCACTTCCTTTCTTCATTTATTAGGACAAGAGGGGCCTCTGCTCGTGACAGTTTCGTACCCTGTGTATATACTCTGCTTATATAATAAATGATTAGTGACTCAAGAGTAAAGAAGCTGACAGTTCTGCTTGGAGCAGATTTGTTTTCTTAATCCATACCTTCTTGCTAAAGGTTACTTAGCCCTTCTGAGAAAAATGTGCGTATATTTAATTTCAAAGACATAATCTTGGAAGCATTGAAACAAGGTGATTTGCCATTAAAATGCACTGAGGAAGAAGCTACAAGAAGCTTTTTTATCCTGAGATTTGTTTTTTGAACCTCAGAATTTGAGAACTGGTGTCTCTTTAAAATCCAAGTTTATTCTAAAATCCAGAGAGTTATCTATTCTAGGCAACCAGTAAGAGAAATCCTGTTATCAACTTTGCCATGAAATAATCACTCTAGTGAATTCAAAATATCAAAGTCTTCTTTAGTATTGAAATGTAAATATAAGTTGAAATATATAAATTTCTTGAGTATAAAATAGATCTTTTTATCCATTATGGTTTTCAAACACTGAGATGTTCTGACATTTATTTATCCTGCTCTTTGGAGAACTTAATCCTTTGCGTGGATGTTAGAATGATGCCTCTCAGGACAAGAACATTTTTCTAGTTCTCATTTAAAGTGTTCGTCCTGAACCTTTTGGGACATGGAGCCCTTTGAATATTAGATTATAATTATGGACCTTGTTCTTGCCACGCTGCACATACATGAATTGTTGCATATAATTATGAAATCTGTAGGGAATTTGGACTCAAATTCTAGTTAAGAAGCCCTGCATTAGAGCTTTCTGTGTGCTCTGACTCTTGGTCAGCAGCAACACGTATCGTGGGAAGGTCTCTGAAAAAATCTCCAACCTTAATGTAGAGGCTCCATGTATAGTAAGTACTTCTCAACATGTCCACCTGCTGGCCGAGCTGCAGTAACTGGTCCCTGCCACTGTCACTTTTGTAGGAGCACAAGAACTGTGGAGAGATGAGCGAAATAGAAGCCAAGGTCAAGTACGTCAAACTCGCCCGGTCCCTGCGGACATACGGTGTGTCCTTCTTCTTGGTGAAGGTAAGTTGGGCGTGGTGGAGAGGGTGTTTGCCTCTGCCACCTCTTCTGTTGAATTGTTTGCTGCTAAGCTTGGTGTGTCGTCCCTAGCCCCCTAGCATTTGCAGATGTAGCATCTGGCCAGTGGTGACCTGAGTTGAGCTGTGGGACAGGCGTGAGGCTGGTGAGTGAGCCTGGTTCCCTGCAGGCCTCGGGATAGCGGTGTCCTGGCACTGCTCTCTGTCACTGTGGTGAAGTCACGGAGGAGTGCCTCTCCTTTTACTTGCTGGCACTTTCCCCTAAGAATGTTTCACTGAAGATCACCAGGAGTGCCCCAGCCTAAGCGAAGGTCGTTGGCCACTGTAGACCAGATCAAATTCCTGTGGTCTTTACAGTAGGCATCTCATTTGCATCCTTTCAGATGGGTCTTGGGGTTTTCTGTGGCCTTCACATCTGTTTTCGTGGGAATTGTTTGTCTTCCTGCTGGAAGGACAGAGGTGGGTGTTTGAAATCCAACCTGTGAGCAAGCAGAAGGCGTGTTCTGGAGTCAACTAAGAAACCCTCCCAGCGGCTTCCTTCCCCGTTTCAACATCCTGACCTCACATCCTCTAGTTTAGTCCTCCATCTGACGCGTTTCACGATTTCCACTTGCTGTGCCGTGACTCCGGGTCTCCCGTCTCTTGCCCTTGGCCCTGGAGAAAGCTCCACCGTGTGATGAGGTGTCTTGGGCTGCTTGAGACACAAGGGAGTGTAACCAGCTGTGTTGCAGCTGCTTCTAGGGACCAAAGCTGGAAAGCCAGGGGCAGAGTGGTTTAAGGAGGTTTCTTTCCACACAGCCAAAAAAGAACTGGAACGCAAGGAAGTTATGCTGTGCGCTAGAATGTTTGGCGATAGAGGTGATTTTCTTAAGTCCACTCCTCATTGGAGGAAGCAACTTCATTTGGGGCAAGGATGAAGAGAGATGTTACACGGAAAAGAGGCGTATGCTTCGTGCTGATTCGTTTCTTCAAACTGCTCTGTTTTATACCTGAAAATGCTGGGACCTTTGCAAATAAAGAAAGCAGAAGTGAATCACTTGGTTTAAAAAAAAAAATAGAAATTGAGTTTTTCATACTTAGTGTGAGTTTTAAACTATTAATTTTTGAATGGTGCTGCTGATGATATTCTAGATAAGGACTCCATTTCCCATTACTAATCATTGTTTCCCATTTAGTAAACAATTATGCATATAAGGTGTCTCTTATTCAAATCTGTCAGCACCCCAATGGCAGAACTACTACTATTGTCTTCCTTTTATAAATGAGAAAAGAGGCTCAGAAAGATCAAATGACTCAGCTGAGGTCATAAGCCTGGTAACTGGAGATACTGGGACTTGAATTCAAGTCTCTCTTTTAAAGCCTGTATCCCCAGCCTCTTAGCTAGAGTGACCCCATTTGGGATGTTTTCACCATCTTCCTACCTCCCCCACCCCACCACAAGGACATGGTGAGATCCGATTGTCTTTTGGGGTTTTTTAAAAATACCTTTCTTTCTTTTTTAAACAGAAGTACTGGAGATTGAACCCAGGACCTCACGCATGCTAAGAACACGCTCTACCACTGAGCTATACCCCCACCCACAAGATCTGCTTGTTTTAGAATAAAAAAATACTTTATATTTACTATTCTGATGAGCTCTAACACTTCACAAAGACTAAATATTTTTCAGCATCTCCAATGATACTGGCATCGGTTTCCATGTGTTGGGTTTTTTTTTTTATGAGTTTTTCTTTGGCCCTTCATGTATGAAATTTATCTCTTGAATTCATATTGTTTTCCATTAATACCAACAGACTTCACACAGAGTTTCAGTGATGTGCATATAGTCAGTAAATTTAGGAAAATACGTAACACACAGCAAGCTACATGTTATTAAGAAGAGAAATGGAATAGCAACTACCAGAAAAATGGAATTTGTTCTCTGAAGATGATTGAGAGCCTGGGAAGAATCTGTCCACGGCTGGTAGGATAATCAGAGCTAGAGCACGGATCTTCCGGCTGTACGAGGTCTGGCAAGTTTGGTCAAATGAAAACTCTTCTTTTACACAAGTGTTTAAGGCAAAGTAAGAAAGTAATACAAATTTCCTTCCTTCTTACCTTTTTCCCTTCCTTTCTTCCTTTTTATTTATTTTTTAAAAATTACATCTCTTTGAAGGAAGGCCAGGGTCAGAGGGTAGGGAGCCCTGACAACTTTCACATACATATTAGACATTCAAATTTTTCATTCCTTTATTTTTTGTCACTTGATAAAAGTGCACACAGTGCCCACTTACATTTTTTGTTCACTGGTCCTGTGTAGTATACATTTTATTTTTAAACTGATTTTGGTAGAGTTTACTTGACCATAGTTTGCCCTACTTTAAAAGTAGTAAGCTGGGAATTTAGGAATATTGCAATGTTAAGAATTGATGAGCCTGGTAAATCAGATCAACAGGTCAAATAGGACATCATATACATTCAACTGTCTGGAAAGAGAATGTAGAAAACCATACCACTTACAATAGCATCACAAATAATAAAATACCTAGGAATAAATTTAGCCAAGGAAGTGAAAGATATATATGCTAAAAACATTAAGAAAGTGATGAAAGAAATTGAAGAAGACACAAACAAATGGACAGATATCCTCTGTTCATGGATTAGAAGTTATTGTTAAAATGTCCATACTATTCAAAACCATCTATAGATTCAATGAAACTTACACCACTCACAAAAATTAACTCAAAATGGATTAAGGACTTAAGCGTAAGACCCAAAACCATAAAACTGTTAGAACAAAACATTGGTGATAAATTCCTTGACATGGTTCTAGGCAATGAGTTTTTGGATATGACATCAAAAGCACAAGCAGCAACAACAACAAAAAATAAACAAGTCAGGCTACATCAAACTGAAAAGCTTGTGCACATCAAAAACAGTCACAAAGGAAAAAGACAACCTAGAGAATGGGAGAAAATGATTGTAAACCATATATTTGGTAAGGGGTTAATATCCAAAATATATAAGCAACTTTTATAACTCCATAGCAATAATAATAGTAATAATAATAATGATAGTAATAATAATAATGATAATAATAATAATAAAAATAATCATCCAATTAAAAAATGATCAAAGGACATTAGTAGACATTTTCCCAAAGAGAATATTCAGATGGTCAACAAGTACAGGAAAAGGTGTTCAACATCACCAAACATCAGGGAAATGCAAATCAAAACCACAGTGAGATATCACCTCATACCTTTTTAATAAAAAAGACAAAAGAGATAACAGATGTTACCAAGGATGCGGAGAAAACTTTGTGCACTGTTAGTAGAAATGTGAATTCTTGCAGCCACTATGGAAAACAGTGTGGAGGACTCTCAAGAATTGAAAAATAGAACTACCATATGATCTGGCAATCTCACCTCTGGGTATAAATCCAAAGGAAATGAAATCACGATCTTGAAGAAATATCTGTACTTCCATGTTCTTTTCACCATGATTATAATAGCCAAGACATGGAAACAGTCTAACTGTCCATCAGCAGATGAATAAAGAAAATGTGGTAGGTAAATACAGTGGAAAATTATTCAACTGTTAGAGAGGAATTCCTGCCATTTCTGCTCTGACTTATATGTGGAATTTTCAAAAGCCTATCTCACAGAAATGGAGTCGATGAGTGGTTGCTGGGGTGGGGGGTCATGAGATGGTGGTCAAAGCACACAGACTTGGAGTTTTAAGAATACCTTCTGAGGATAAAGTACAGCATGGTGACTATAGTTAACAATACTGTAGTATATACTTGAGATTTGCTAAGGGAGTAAATCTTAAATATTCTCATCGTAACAATCAAAACAAGGTAATTATGTGAGGTGAAAGTTGTGTTAACCTTATTTAGGTAATTACTTCTCAATGCAAACATGTATCAAGTCATCACATTGTGCATCCTAACTTACACAGTGTTCTGTGTCAATTGCGTCCAAATAAAGCTGGAAAAGATGGCATGATGTAAAATGATTTTATCTAAAGCCACTAAGGTGTTTGATTAAATTCACCTACTCGTTATAAAAATGTCTTTAAAATGCTGGAATGGAAGTGTTCTTCTTCAGCATGATAGAATGTTTTAAACCTATCATCGGTATCCTACTTAACAGAGAAATGCTAGGGAGAAATCTATAAAAATTGGACTCAGAACAAGTGCGCCTTGAACATTGTTTTGGAAGTTCTAGGAAGTACAGTAAGGCGTAAACATTTTTTAAAAACATAAATTTAGGAAATGAAAAAACTAATCACTTCTTGTGATTGCATATCTTTTAACGAGATATATGGAATCATATTTTTAACTATTTACTTTGAAATAATCATATATTCACAGGAAGTTATGAAAACAATACAGAGAATCAAAAAGTCAGAGCAATAAGTGTGAGTAAGGATGTAGAGGAACTGGAGCCTTCATACACTGCTGGCGGGGATAGTGCAGCCTTAGATAATAGTCTGGTGGTTCCTCACATGTTAAACAGAGTTACCACATGACGCAGCATTTCCACTCCTGGGTATGTGTGCCCAGGAGAATTCGAAGCATATGTTCACAGAGAAACTTGTATGTGAAAGTGTATAGCTGCATTTAGCCAAAACGGGGAAACAACCCAAATGTTCATCAGCTGATGAATGGGTGAACAAAGTGTGGTGTGTCCATAAGGCACAATATTATTTGGTCATAAAAAGAAATGAAATGTACTGCTCCATGCTACAGCGAGGATGAATTTTGGGAGTGTTATGTGAAGTGAAAGAAGCTTGTCACAAGATTCCACTGATACAGAATGTCCAGAAAAGGCAACTCTGGGGAGATAGAAAGTAGATTGGTGGTTGCTTAAGAATGGGTAGGATCGTGGGGAGGGATAGGCAAGTGAGAGCAAAGGGATAGGATTTCTTTTAGAGAAGATGAAAATGTTTTAAAATTGACTGTGGTGATAGTTGCAAATATCTATAAATATACCAAAATCCATTGAATTATATCCTTTAAACAGGTGAATTGTATGGTATGTAAATTATACACCTTAATAATGTTAAAAATAATAATACAGAGAATTTTCCTTTCATCAACTTTCCCTCAATGGAACTATATATAGTACAATATCACACTGAGGAGATCGACATTGGTACAGTTCATAGACATTACTCTATATGCACTCGTTTGTGTGTGTGTGTTTAGTTCTATGCAATTCTTTCACACAGTAGATTTGTGTTACCACCGCTATAGTCAAGATATAGGACTCTAATCCATCAAGAAAACCTTGTACTACCCTTTTATGGCTACACATACTTCCCACACCTTCCTGTTCTTCCCATACTTCCTCCTTTCCCCTGATCTTGACCCCTTATTGTCCATCTCAATAATTTTGTTATTTCAAGAATGCTACATAAATAGAATCATAAAAAACACAACTGTTTGAGATTTTTTTTTTCATTTAGTACAATTCCCTTGAGAGCCATCCAAGTCACACTGTGAATCTGTAATCTATCACTTTTTATTGCTGAATAGTATTCCAAGATATTAAAGTACTCATTGGTTTAGCCATTCACCACTGAAAGACATTTGGGTTGTTTCTAGTCTGTGGCTATTGTGAATAAAGCTGCTGTAAATATTTGTGTATAGGTTTTTGTGTGATTGTAGGTGTTCATCTCATTGGGATAAATGCCCAAGAGTACACTTGCTGGACCATATGGTAAGAACACATTTAGCACTATAACAAACTGGCAGACTATTTTCCACAGTGACTGTATCATTTTACATTCTTGCCAGCAAAGTATGAGTGACCCAGTTTCGTATCATCCTCTCCAGCATTGGGTGTTATCATTGTTTTTTATTTTAGCCTTTGTGATAGGTGTTTTATAATATCTTATTGTGATTTTTAATTTGCATTTCTCTAATGGCTAATGATTTTGAACATCTTTTCATGTGCTTACTTGCCATCTGTGTATCCTCTTCAGTGAAAGGTCTGTTCATGTTTTTTTGCCAGTTTTCTAGTTAGAGTCTTTTTTCTTACTGTTGAATTTTAAGAGTTCTTCATGTATTCTAGGTCCAAGTCCTTTGTTAGATGTGGTTTGCAGATATTTTCTCCTGGTCTGTAGCTTGTCTTTTCATCCTCTTAACAAGGTCTTTCACGGAATAAATGTTCTTAATTTTGATGAGGGGTGTTAGTTATCATTTTTCCCTTTCATGGCTCTTGTTTGAAGTGTTAACATCTAAGAACACTGTCTAAGTCTAGGCTCCAGAAATTTTCTCCTGTGTTTAGTTCTAAATGTTTTATAGTTTTACATTTTACATTTGGGTCCATAGTCCATTTTGAGTTAGTTTTGTATAAGGTATGAGGTTTAGGTCAGTGTTCCATTTTTTGGCCTCTGGACGTTCAGTTTCCCAGCACTGTTTGTTGAAAGGGCTATGCTTCCTCCATTGGATTGTTTTCGTATCCTTGTCAGTTCATTTGAATACATTTCTGCTGATAGTTTCTGTGCTCTCTGTCCTGTTCTATTGATCTGTGCGTCCATCTTTCCACTGATATCACACTGTCCTGATCTCTTAAGCTATATAGTGAGGCTTAACATCAAGTTGAATGATTCTCTTTACTTTTTTCTTCTTTTTCAAAATTGTATTAGCTATTTTAGGTCCTTTTCCTTTCCAGGAGCACTTTAGAACAAGCTTGTCTGTACCTATAAAAAACTTAGCTGGGATTTTGATAGAAATTGCACTGAATGTATAGATCAATTTGGGGAGAGTTGATAACTTTACTATGTTGAGTTTTTCAACCTGTGAACATGGTATTAGGTCCTCTGATTTCTTTCATCAACATTTTGTAATTTTCAGATCCCTGTACATGTTATAGCAATATACATAATTTTAATTTTTAGGTATATTTTTAAATTCAGTGAATAGATGAAGCAAATTTACAAGACATACACCAACAGCATGAAATAGCCTGTGTGTGCGTAAATAAACACAACCATTTAGAATATATGATGAAAAGAAATCACAGAATTGCACACATCCAAAAAAATTGTTTGGGTAAGAGACAGTATGTGTTTTAAAGGCATAAATAACAGATTTCTCTAGACCCCCCCAACCTGTACAGACCATTAAATCGTGAAGGAAGTTCATTGGCATAATTTAAGAAGTGAGTTTAAAGTGAGTGATTGATTTACTACTTGGGTAGGCTATTAGAAATCCTAGATTACATAAATCAATGAAATCATAATTTATAAAATATAAATATTGATATTGAACATAATCATACCACATGGCCTTGAGATCGGTTTTATATATATATGGGGGGGGAGGGAGAGAGGGAGAGAGAGAACTAGTTTGATGTGTTTATAGGTGCTTCTGTCATATTTTCTTCTATATCAATGAATATTTTGGCCTAATATTCAGAGCATTGTACAGCTGACCCTTGAACACTGTGGGCGCTAGGAGGCGCCAACCCTTTGCACAGTTGAAAATCTATGTATAACTTAAGAGTCCGCCCTCTGTATCTGCGATTCCCCTGTATCGATGGTTCCACATTTGTAGATTCAACCAATATGGATCATGTAATAGTGTAGTGCTCACTGTTGAAAACCTACATATAGATGGACCTGCACTGTTCAAACCCATGTTGTTCAAGGTCAACTGTACTTTATATCGTTAAAGTAGAAAGTGTGTTGCGTGTTGGAGTCAGGAAGATTGGCCTAGAATTCTGGATGCAATATGGCTTATGTAAGAAGTAGCAGAAACTCATATAAATTTGAGAGACATCTTTAACCTTCCTAAATCTGTTTCTTCATCTGAAAAAAATGGGAATAATTCTTTACAGAGCTCTAATAAAGATGAAGTGAGCCAATGTATGTAATTAAACATAGTACCTGGAATGTAGGGACATTTAATAAATTTTAAATTATCCCAGCTCCTTAACCGTCCTCACAATTTCCTAATTCCTGGGGGGATAGCTGGGGAGCTGACCCTCTTCTGCCCTGAACTGTAAAAACATCACAGAGGGCATTCAGAGCATCTCAGAATTGTGAATTAAGTCAAAACGGATTGCCAGTTGTTTTTACAGAGAGAAGTGGCGAATGAGCAGGGTCTTTACCACCGTTTTGCTCTCAGGCAGCCATCCTGTGGCTGCCACGCCCTTAAAAGAAATGGGCATCCTGATGACACGGCACAGCACCCCAGCCCATGCTGCGGCAGGAGCTGGTGCAGAGCTCTAGTGAGCACAGCTGGGCCACGCTGAAGTCAGGCCTGGAGCCAAAGCACGCCAAACGCTTAGCCCGCTGGCATCCCGCCACCCAAGCCTGAATCTGATGTAGGACGCAGGTGATGTAAGAATCAGCCGGTATATCCACACCTGTGAGAAGGGCCCAAGGCAGAGCCGGCTTGATCGCAGCCAGCTGCCAGGGCTGAGCCCAGAGCAGCGGTTGAGATGTGCTCAGAAGAGGAGGGGCTGGTTTGTTCATGGACCCTGCTTCTCCTTGAATACCCACGTTCTCCTGCCTTTAGAGCTCGACACATCCTCAAAACAAAACCCACCCAATGAGGACTGCCTCAAGAGAGACGTGGCCGTGTCGCTGGCAGAATCGCAGCCACAGTCTGCGGGTACCTGTGCACGAGAGACCCGGGTCTTCCCTGGGTCCTGCCTGGCCTTCTCCTGGGGATAAAAGGATGCTGGTGTCTGTAGTTGAAGGCTGGAAAGGAGAGTTGTGGGGTGGACTGAGATTCGAGATGCAGAGAGGCAGAAGGAGCCTTATTGCCTCTGGACCTTCTCCTAACGTGCAGGTCTGCCACTGAGGGTCTCAGGCAGGTCCTCTGTCAGGGGGGACCCTACATCATTAGCATGGAGTGGAGCCCCTTGCTATTGTAGCTTTTTCCAGCTGCTCTCCACTCTGTGGGTAGGCGCTGAAATAATTTTGTCCCCCGATGGTGGTCTCTGCTGCTGAGTGATAGTATTTTCTCAGTTCCTTATGCACCCTCCTCCCAGTCGTGACCTTCTAATGGAATGCCCGCTGTAAGCTGTTTGCTTGTTCGCTGTGGCTTCCTCTCCCAGGCCAGCGTGATCTCCACAGGGGTCAGGGCAATCCATCACGAGCCCACGTTCCCTCACCCCGGAGCCCCTCAGTGGGGACATGCAGATGGGAAAGGGGGAAGGCAACAGCTGCAAACCATATTTTATTTCTGATCTCCTTTCTGGTCCCAGCCGCTGGGCTGGTGCCAACGCTTTGTGACTAAACGAGCTGCCTGGAACCTCTCCACCTAAATCCGTGCGGCTCTGGAAGCCACGTGAGACTAACTGGCATGGCCCACCCTGCACTGATTTCACTCCTTGTGGAACGGGCCTCTCTGGAAGGGATCTGACTCTTCTCTGCATGGTGGCTTTGTTTTTTTTTTTTAAGGTTCTTACAGTGCTGTATTTCCCTCGTCAGACACCCACACAGATTCCTGATGGCTTATCTCCTCCTCTTGAGGGAAGGCTGGAGGTGTGCCGTGACTTTCCCCATCTGAGGGATTAGGCACTGCCCACGGGGGCTGGGATGGGTATTTTTCCTTTGCTCTGATTGCTTCCATCAGAAGCACTACACTGTGGAAGACAGTTTCTTTGAAGTCAGAGATGCTTTTGAGCTGCTCAAATCTGTGTTCTAATCCTGGCTGTACCACCTACCACTGTTTGCCTCGGGCAAGTTGCTGGTCCCTTCATTTCAAGAAGGGGGGGTGATGATGATGCCAACATTTGGGGGATGCTCTGAAAACGAATGGATAATATTTGTGAAGTGTCTGTCCCACTCCTGGCTTGTTTTAAGTGCCTGTCTCCTTGTACACACACCCACATATACTTGGGTACTTTGTGCTAATTCATACACGTATTCCTCTGGTAATAGTGGTTATGGGCATTGCTAGGTTTCAGCGTATAATCTTTGAAAAGTTTGGGTTTTTTTTCCTAACAACAATAGAAGTGTGTATTAAGTTAAATTTTGGAATAAGGCAAAGCACAAAAAAAAACACAAATCGTATGAGGTGATCGTTGCCACCATTTTCTCATGTAATGAATTTTCTAAAAATTTTATTTAAAATCTCATTTCACAGAGGATCATGCTTTGCAGACTTTTTTTGTGACTAATTATCATGAATCCAGTTGTTTTCATACAATATGATTTTTAACAGTTGTAGAGTAGTCTGTTATTTGGCTGTACTCTTGTTGAAATTTTTGGTTATTTCTAGTTTTTCACTGTGATAAACTATAGTCAAGCTGCTTTCTTGCAGCATAATCTTTATGCACACTTATAACTTCTTTTTGAATAAGTTTCTAAAAGCAAGCTGGATTGAAAATAGGTGCATTTTTAAAGCTTTGAATGGTTACTAACAAATTCTCTTCCATGAAGGCTTTGCCATTTTAAATTCCCATCAAGCGTGGACCCCCTTCATACTTTCTTTAATTCTGAGTATTAATTTTTTTAAAGTATTATATATACATGAAAACTTATCTACTTGCTGCTTCTTATTGCTTATTATCTAATTATTATTTTAAACACATCACAGCATCACTGATTACTTGGCAGTATCAGATGTGTTCAGAGGAAGAGCACTGAGTCTTGGTATCTCTTGTTTCAGGAAAAGATGAAAGGCAAGAACAAGCTGGTGCCTCGCCTGCTGGGGATCACCAAGGACTCGGTGATGCGCGTGGATGAGAAGACCAAGGAAGTGCTGCAGGAGTGGCCCCTCACCACGGTCAAGCGCTGGGCAGCCTCGCCCAAGAGCTTCACACTGGTAGGGACTGGCAGAAGGCAAGGAGTGGGTCGACATGGCCTTGGGTGGTATCAGGGGGCAGGAGAAACAATACAAGTCCATTGGGTTTCCCTGGCCTTGGGGAGTAGCGTAGAGAGGGACAGGTGGTGGGAGTTTGTGGGGCAGGGCTGGGAGTGGGCACTGGTCCAGAAGTGAGAGAGATGCCGGAGAGCTGGATCTCCTTGGCCACCTCTTTCTCTCTGGTGCTCTGAGTGTGTCTCAGTTCCTTGACTAGAAAGAGCCAATCACAGGATAATCCCCAGTCTTCTGTGGTCCTAAGGCCATCCATAGTATACCCTAAAATTTAAGCAGCTTCCTCACGCTCTGAGGCCCATGCAAAGGCTCCCTCCTCATCTCTCGTTATTTTAGAAGTTCCTAAGAATTGTGGTATCTCTCCGAGATGTGTTTTCCCAGCCTGCCTACAAAGAGAGCATGCCGTATGGTGGAAATATCATAGACTGTGGTGTAGTGTTTGAAACCAGCTGGTCATTTCCCAGCTCCATGCCCTTGCTCAAGTTACTTCTCCTCCCTGAGTCTTAATGCTAGTGCGAAATACATGGAAAGTAGGGAGAATGTGGGTTTCTTCCAGGCCTTCGGACCTCTGAGTGCCTCCTCCCAACCTCAGTATCTGCTCTTAGCAGAAGATACTATGTGGCCTTAACTATAGCCAGCCACATCGACATGTGAGAATTAAGACAGTTGCTTTGTAGGACACGTTGAGTGATAAGACAAATCTAGGAGTGTTAAAATTTGTGTGTTTCTTCAGAACCCCAGGAGTGTACTCCTCTCCAGCTCTAGTGAGCACTTGAATTATCTGCATCTAGGCAAGATCTCGTAATAAGGCATCAGGAAAAAAGGTACAGGGAAGGGGCCTTGGTGGGAGTGTCAGTTATCTGATTTCATCACTGATTGGCAGACTCATGCCAGGTGGGAGGAGTCTTCAGAAAACAGACCTTCTTTCCTCCCGTAGTCAGTTACACCTGTACCTTCAGGGCCTTAAAAAGTAGGTGTTCAGACTTAGAGAGCTATGTTCGCATCTTCCATTGTAGGTAGTTGTGGATAACGTCTAAAATAGAAAAATCAAAAAGTCAATAGAAACATGTTATTTAGAAATACTGAAAGAGTAACTGCTGAGTTGAAAGTACCTCTGGGTGGAGGCTGGAAAGTGAAGGTGGGAATGGGTGGGGCAGGAGACAGCTGTGTTTGGTTATATCCCTTTTAATGCTGTTGGTCTCTAACTTAGGTCCAAGCACTGCTTTGTTAAAAACAAAAAACTTTTAAAATGGTTATGAATTGCAGTAACTACCTCCAGCAGAAGAGAGGACAAATACCAATGTTGGATTACAGCTTTTCACGTGTAAACTTTCTTTACTTCCCACTTTAGCTTGAATTTAATGTGATTTCCAAGTGTTGGGGGATTTTCCTGTTGTCTTTCTGTTATTGATTTTTAGTTTGATTCTCTTATGGTCAATGGGATATACTCTGATTCTGTTATGTTCATGGAGCATACCGTGTATGGTTTCAATTTTTAGAATTTTAAGATTTGTTTTCTGTCACAGGATATGATCATTCTTGGAGAATGTTCCTTGAGTGCTTGGAAAAAATGTATATTCTGCTCTTGGGTGAAGTGTTCCATAAATGCCCTTTAGATCCTGTTAGCTGGTGGTGGTGTTCGAGGCTTCCAGATCCTCATTAATCTTCTGTCTAGTAATTCTAACAATTCCTGATCGTGAAATTCCCAGCGGCAAATGGGGATTTTTCTGGGTCTCCTTTCCTATATGTCAGTTTTTATTTGATCTATGTTGATGGTCAATTGTTTGGTACTGACACATTTAAGATTCCTCTATATTCTTAACGGAGAAATTGTGTTATCCTTATGTTCTTTTGTTCCTAGGAAAGTTTGCACTCTGAAGTTTGTTTTATCTTGTATTAACATAGCCACTTTTAAAATTAATGTTTGCATGTTATATCTTTTTCTATCCTTTCACTTTAAATGTGGCTATACTATTATATTTTAAATGAGTTCCTTGTAGAGAGCTTGGAGTTGGGTTGTACTTTTTATTAAAATCTATTCTCTTTTAACTATGATATTTATGCTATTAATATTTTCAGCTAATTATTGGTATGTTAGGGCTTAATCTACTGTTATATAATTTTTTGTTTATTTTTTCCTCTGTTTTTCTTACCTTCTTGTGGGTTACTTGAACATTTTTTTAGAGTTCCATTTTCATTTATTTGTAATATTTTTGAGCATATTTCTTTGTATAGTGCTCTAAGTGATTATTCTAGATATTACCTTATACATATGAAATTAATTACCGCCTACCGGTATCAGTGTTTCACCACTTCAAGTAAAATATAGAAACCTTCCTTCTATTTAAGCCTGTTTACACTCCATACTTTTTTGAGTATAATTACATATTTTTCTAGATACATTAACTACTGCATAAGATGGTCTTATATCTTTTGCTTCAACCATAAAATGTGACTGAAGAAAATCCATGAAGTAAAGGATAGTCAATTATATTTACTTCTCTTTTTATCCATCTCATTGTTCTTTCTCTTCTTCAAGTTCCCTGCTTTCTTTTGTTTCCATTTTCTGCGTGTCTGGAGAGCTTCATTTAGTCGTTCTTTGAAGGTAGGTCTGCCGACAACAAGTTCTCTTGGTTTTTTCCTAAGAAAGTTCTTATTCCCCCTGCATTCATGAGGGATCATTTTGCCAGACAGAGGATTCGAGATCCACGCTTCCCTTCTTGTGACACTTGAGGAATGTCGTCCCACCCCTATCTGGCCTCTGCAGTTTCAAGACTAGAAATGTTCTATCATTCATGTTGGTGTTCATTTTGGGGTAACATGTTGCTTTTCTATGAATGTTTGTAAGATTTTCTTTTCTCTAGTTTTCAAAAGTTCTTGGTCTGTAGGTTGATTTGTATTCTATTTTGGGGTTTGCTTAGCTTCTTAAATTTGTAGGTTTATGTCTTTCACTAATTTGGGGAAATTTCCAGCCATTATTTCTTTTAACAATTTTTTTGGGGGGGGACTGCAATCCTGTGTTTCTGAGGATATGGATGTTAGGTCTTTTTTAATTGTCCCACAGATCCCTGACGCTCTTTTTTATCTTGTTTTGCCTGTTTTCTATTGTTTCAATTGATAAATTCTACTGATCTGTTTCCGAGTTTACTGATTCTGTCCTTTGTCATCTCTGCACTTCTGTTTAATCTTTCTTGTGAATTGTTTTACTTGGGTTATTGCATGTTTTAGTTCTATAATTTCAATTTGGTCCTTTTTTATGCCTTATGTTTCTTTGTTGCATTTTTTTTTTCATTTGTTTCAGGAGACTTTGTAATTGGTTGTTGAAACATTTTTTTTTTTATGACAGCTGCTTTAAAGTTCTCATCAGATAATTCCATCGTCTGACTTATCTCAGTATTGGCATCATTTGAGTAGCCTTTTCTGCACTGTGGTTATCCTGGTTCTTGACTTGAATAGAGATTTTCAATTTCATCCTAGACATTTTGGTTATTAGGAGACTCTTGGTCTTGTATGTTCTATTTTAGCAGACAGTCATCTTGTTTAGGTTTAGTGTGTCGTGTGCTGGGTTACTTCTATGGACATGAGTTGCAATGGCAATTAATTTTCTGAGCCCTTGCAGTGCTATTCTGGACTGCTTTGTTCTTCTGACGCTGCTGGCATTCCTGCTCAAAGCCTTTTGGTGCTGTCTGTGAGGGAAGAAGGGACTTGCTTGGGCTACCTGCTATTGCTGGGTGACCTTTGTTAGGGGAGGGAGAAGCCACTGGGTCCATGTCTCTTTATGCTGCTGCGTGGTGGGCAGGGAGGCACAGGGCCTTGCTCTGGCCACTGCTGCAAAAGGAATCAGACCACTGCCTGCCTGGGTTGTGGAGCAGTGCCTGGGATGGCCGGGTTTCAATGCTTTGCAGCTGCTGCTGAGCAGCAACCTGGGTTGTAGAGCTGCTTGAGACTCCCAGCGAGGTCTCTGCTGGGCTTCCCCTCTCCTGGTCCCTTGGCCGGAGAGAACAGGCTTCTCAGGAACTTCCAAGTTTCAGACCTCTCCAGCTCCCAGCCTTGGGGAGATGGGATAGAGAATAAAACCCAAGAATTCACCAGACTGGCCCCTCAGGTCCTGAGATCTCCTGCCAGTCCACCTTCAGAGCATACAGAACTCTTTGACTGCTGTTTGTTAAAAAACATTTTAGGGTGTTCCATTGTGTTTAGAGGGGATGAGCAAGAAAAAGTGAGTGTATGCCAGAACTTGGTCCAGAACCGGACCCCCTCACCTTTGAAACTGCTGATGGTGCGGTATTTCTTCTAATGTGGGATTTCTACCCCACCCAGGATTTTGGGGAGTATCAGGAAAGCTACTATTCGGTACAGACCACTGAGGGGGAGCAGATATCCCAGCTGATTGCCGGCTACATTGACATCATCCTCAAAAAGGTATTTCATGCTGATGCAAATAGAACTTCTTTATTTTTTTAAAAATTTTTTTTAGATTGAAGTACAGTCAGTTACAATGTGTCCATCTCGGGTGTATAGCACAATGTCCCAGTCATATTTATACATACATACACATATTCGTCTTCATATTTTTTTCATTAGATGTTATTATGAGATATTGAACATGGTTCGCTGTGCTGTACCAAAAATAGAGCTTCTTTATTAAAAGACTCAGTTTAGATAATATAGCTACCTGAAAAAAAAGAAAGAAAAAACCATGTAACTTTAATTTACTTCTAATTTTTTTTTTACTACTTTAATCTTTAACATTAAGATTGTTTGAGTGTGCAGTCTGTGACCTCATATCCTAGAGAATTTCTGATCTGTGTCACTAACTGCCAGGTAATGAGCAATAGTGCATCACTTAGCTAGTGGGTGAGCCTAGCTTACCCCCTTAGCATCTTCCTCTCCAGATAATTATGTTTGCTTTCCAGCATCTATAGAAATGGGGTTGAGCACCTGAAAATGTTCTTTGTGTTTCTCCTTTTTTTTTTTCTGTCTTTCTCTTTCTCTCTCTCTTTTTTTAAAATCAAATTTAATAGGGGCTTACATACCATAGTGGTATATACACAAACCTCTCCTAAGGCTTCTAGATATAGACCACTGAGATCGCCAGGTTCTACTAGAAATATTAATATCTATGTCTTGATTTTAACTGTATAAAATTAAGTCTGTGCAATAATGAATACAGAAGACATTAGTTAATTATGTATTTCTCTTTCACGGTTACTATTGCTTTTGTTCACCCATCACTTATTAAATATCGAATACAAAGAACCTGGGTAAACCTCAACATTTCTGCTTGTGTGACTCCTTTTAAAAGGTCTCTTAAAAGGGTCTTGTGTCTGGACCAGCTGACTTTCATTTTTGTCTGTTTTACCTCAGAAACAAAGTAAAGACAGATTTGGACTAGAGGGCGACGAGGAGTCAACTATGTTAGAAGAATCCGTTTCCCCCAAAAAGTACGTATTGTTGGGAGAACTGGAGAAGCGCCTTCTCCCCGGCCTGGCAGGTTTCCTCGGGCCAGCTCTGGGACTGCTGCCCAAAAGTCCCTCGTGCGGAGGAGGTGGCGGTGGGTGAGAGAGATGAGTCTTGCTTCTCGAAGTACGGGGCTCAGATCCTCATCACCAGTGTTGAGGGTGTCTTTTTGGGGTGGGGGTAGCCTGGGGATTTCAGGGAAACGCTGAACAAAATGGGTTTAATTCCATCTTTAGACACAGTGAGCCTTCATGAGTCCTCTTCTGAATTTCTGGTTTAAATCTCATAAACTACATCATTTTCCTCAAAGCCTCGAGTCCAAGTTTAGTTCTGTGCCTTTTGGGGCGGGGGCCTAGCCAGTGGAGGAGTTACTGTTTATGGAATGCTTGTCACCTGCCACACTTGATACCCATGTCACGAGGCAGCAGAGGGACGTGGTGAGAACGTGGACCCTGGAGCCAGAGTTACTTGGTTCAAATCTGGGGTCTGTTTTTTTTTTTTTTAACTTTAAAAAAAACTTTTTAAAAACAACTTTATTGTGGTTTAATTTCTGTACAGTAAATTACACATATTTCAGGTGTACACTCTGATGAGTTTTGATAGATGTCTACACCTATGAAACCACCACCACAGCCAAGATACCTCACACTTCCATCACTCCCCAAGAGGTGCAAATTTCAACCTCCCGATTTATCCCTTCCCACCCCCTTTATGGGGTCTGTTTTTTAATGTGTGGCCATGGGTACATGATGAATCTTCTCTGCCCCCTTCATTTCATCTATAAAATGAGAATAGTGATTGACAGTAGTACCTCATAAGCTTTATTTTGATGACTGAGTTACTAATAAAGCACATAAAATTAATAAAGCACATAAAACAATACCTGGTACAAAATAAATGTTTGCTGTTGCATCATTTTAAATTCAGAATAATCTCAGTTTAGCCCCATTTTATAAACGAAGAAACTGAGATTAAAAGTAAGTAACATTGGATAAGTAAGACTCCTGGGGAAACTGTTCAGCTGCCCTTGTGATGTTAAATAGAGCACTGGAATGATAACTTTTCTTATCTACACTACACAATTTGCTGGCTCAATTGATCCCTGTGGAAGAGGTAGGCTAGATCTTAACATCTCCAGTTTGCACATGAGGAATCTGGAACTCAGTATAGGTTAGTTGAGATGCACCCATGTCCAGAGCCAGGACTCAGATTTCGATCTTGTGCTGTCTCCTACAGTACACTGCCCGGAAGCTCTACATGTTCCAGCATACCGAGCTTGCTTAGTCATAATAACTGTTTCTCTAACGTGGCCACTCTGTGCCACGTTCTCACAATTTGCTTTATCATCACCTTGAAGGTGCTCTTCCATTTGTCCCCTATTAGTACTCAAGTTGGAACCAGATTTGATACGATGCATTTCAAGTACTGTTTGCTACCCTGTGGCAAAAAGACCTTAAGTGTTTGGAATTGTTAATGACCATTAGATGGACACGAGGAAGCTAGTGCTTCCTAATAGAGTGAGCTGTTCACTTCTCAGGGCTCTGATGCACTTGAACTTCTCCTCGGAGCAGCTAAGTGTCTGAGCCCGGAGTGCTGGGACCCTCCCCTTCCTGGGGCCACTATAGCCCGTATGCACTGCAGAGGGCATCTTGGTGGGGTCTGGTCAAGGCAAGCAGGTAGCATGGTCCAGGTAGGTCCTGATCACTAGACCGTCCGCTTCTCCCTGTACTGGGCGTTGGTGGAGATCTCGGAATGCGGCTGGTCTAGTGGAGCCGTAGATCCATCCTCCCTAGTGCCAACCCCTCTGCAGACATTCATGTTTCTCCATGGATGCCTGTTGCTTGGTGTCCTAGCATGGCTCACAACCTTTGCCCTGGGCAACAAGGAGTGACCTGTGATGATTCCAGAACCCTGGGACACAGGTGCCTTAATGCAGCTGCTCACCGATCCTGCCCACCTCCCACACATGCACACAGACTCCCCCAGACTCTCCCCTGTGCGTCTGCCCACCGGGCTGCTGACTTATCTGGGCTGCCCTCAGGTTCTTACCTTCCTGCGCTCATAGAGTCCTTTGCACTCACCGATCATTTCAAGAAACTAGCAAGGAGTAAAACACTGAAAGTAGTTTTGCTAGATGCCCTAGTCTTCCCAGACTTACGCTGAGATCATCTGGAAGAGGTGCCGAAGACTGCCAGTCGTCAAGGCTCCGAAGGTCTTTACACATCCTCTGTGGTCAATGACTTTCGACCTAGGGAAGCAGAGCTCAGCTGTGGGAGATTTTAAGTTCATTCCCATACTTCTTCCTTCAAGCTGAAGATGAATGATCTCTGTCCCCAGTGCTTCGAATAGAACCAGGCATGCAGTAGATCCGTGTTGAATGAGTACTATTTCAGGTAGAATTTACCAAATAATAGATGACTGTGTCCAAAGCATTCACTTGTGCCTGGAGCATCATTATTTTCTGTGTCTTTCAAGAACGATGAATAGCGTAATACCATGAGCCTGTTAAATAGATAAACTGGGAGCAGTTATTTATGTTACCGATTATAAAAGGATTCATTCATCTCAGGGTTCTCCTGAGCATTTTAGTGCTGCTACTTCATTCATGATTCTGTCTGTATTTGCCTCTTTTAAATTGGTTGCCGGAGCATGAGGCAGCGAACGCTGATGGCCCCGGTAGATTCTTAGTACTCTGCATGTGAGAGGCCACCTCACAGTGACCAAAGCGTCTGTCCCCCGCAGGTCCACCATCCTGCAGCAGCAGTTCAATCGGACCGGAAAGGTGGAGCACGGCTCGGTGGCGCTGCCGGCCGTGATGCGCTCAGGCTCCAGCGGGCCCGAGACCTTCAACGTGGGCAGCATGCCCTCCCCGCAGCAGCAGGTCACGGTGGGGCAGATGCACCGGGGCCACATGCCCCCGCTGGTGAGGCTTCCCGGGGACTTGCCCTGCCCTTCAGTATGCTGCCTCTGGTTCCGGGGTGGGGGACATCAGCCATGGTGACAGGTTGTGTGTGTCATCCACACTCTCTCTAGCTCCTGTCTGGACCCCGGCTCTTCAGCTGTGTGGTCCCCATGCCTAATTCCCAGTGTGTTTTCTTTTAAATGGGTGGGTCTGGCAGTGCCCTGTCTGGGGTCCTAGGTGTCCTCTAGGGCTGGACGAGAGCCAGTCCCCTTTCCGTGTGGTTTGTGATCTGCTCCCCTGCCTGCTCATTGGCCCAGGTACCCCTCAGAGAACCTTAGAAGTAGACAGGTCGCTTCCCATCCACACGTTTCCCCTGAGCAGATCGCTGGTTCCCTCCACTGTGCTGGTCTGCCCGACTCAGGGCCTGTCTCAGTCTGCTCCGGAACCCCATGCTTCAGGGCAAGAACTTTTTGCAAGCTGAAGAGCCTGAAAGGTCGACATTGATCTGACTCTGGAGACGTGTTGTCGACTGTGGGTTTGGATGGAATCCTTAACTTACTTACCGAGAAGAGTTCTGGTGTGACACCCTCGTGATCCTGTGCACGAGACCTCTGTCATCAGTCCTCAAGGACTGGAGCCCCTTAGCTCCCCTGCAGGGACTCTTTCTGAGCCTCCTTGTCAGCTAATTAAGCTCTCCACACTCTGCTGATGATAATCTCTCTATTGCAAACAGCCACTTTTAATCTTCTTTTAATGTAGTGCAATAACTCTTTGTGGCCCACAGTTGAAATAGGAGGTGGTTCGGGCCGTTGTTGAGATGTCCCCTGGGGCTGCTTTATCCTGATGCCAGGTTCAGTTTCCTTGCACTCGTCGAGGGCTGTGTCAGTCCAGGAGTGTGTGATGACCCTCTGTGTTACCTGCCCTTGCAGACCTCGGCCCAGCAGGCCCTCATGGGGACCATCAACACAAGCATGCACGCCGTCCAGCAGGCCCAGGACGACCTCAGCGAGCTTGACTCCCTGCCGCCCCTCGGCCAGGATATGGTGAGCACTGTGCGTCGTTCTCATTCGATGTCTCTGCCCTGGCAGATAGCAGGGTGATGCGCTCTGGGAGGACTCAGCTAGGGGAGTCTCTGTCTCCAGCTCAGTGAAGTGGAAATCTGTATTTTTTTCACGAGATTGAGTCTCTGTAGGTGCACCTGCAGGGGGAGAGGATCATAAGGTGCTGCAGGCTGTTGTTGGTGCCCCGCTCAATGGCTGTGTGAATCTGGGCAGCTTCCTCTCTGTAGGCCTCCACTTTGTCATTCGTGAGTCAGGTTGTTGTGAAGACTCAATAATCCAATCATGTTCAAGGCTTCTTAGCCAAGTACCTAACACATCGTAAGAGCCCAGTGAGTATTAGCTGGTTTTGTTGTTAATACCAATGGTTCTCAAACTGTACCAGGCCTCGGAGGGCTTGCTAAAACAGGTTGCTGGGTTCCTCTCCCATTTTTTCTGACTCAGTGGGTCTGGGGTGGGGCCTGAGAATGTGTATTTCCAACAAGTTCTCAGGTACGGCTGCTGGTCTGAGGACCACGCTTTGTGAACTGCTGGGCTACTACTGTTGAGCTTTTCAGTGGGGCAGGGTAATTAGCTGCCTTCCTATAGCTGCTGCGGTGTGAAATTGTAGCCCCTTGCTGCCTAAATTGTGAGCCACAGGTCGGCAGCATTGGCAACTCCTAGGATCTGACGGGAGGTACGGAATCTTCAGAACCTCCTGAATCAGAATCTGCATTTTAGTGAAGTTCCCAGCGGTTCTGTGTACATACTGAAGTCTGCAAAGCACTGGCTCCCACGTCATCCTCTGCCCTGCTTTTGCACATTAGAATTACTGGAGGAGCTTTAAGGACAAAGCCCAGGGTCCAGGTCTGACCAAACAAATCAGTGTCGCTGGGGTGGGGCCTGAGTGTCAGTGGTTTTTCATCTCTCAATGTGATTTTGATGGGGGCCGAGGTGGAAAAAACCATTGCCGTCAGACTGCTGGGCCATCAAACGGACCAGAACCAGGACTTAATTTGTAGCCTCGCCTTGTCCAGCCTCCAGGTTCTCCCTGCATGGTGTGGTTTTCATTTGTGTACCTGTACACCTGCAGGGTGCAGCAGCCTCAGGGCTACTTTTCCCGAGTATCTGAAGTCATTAAACATTTTGCTTTGGGGAACTTCAGAGCAAAAACACATACGGCAGACTCCCATATCCAGCACAGTGATGAGACTGAATTTTTTTTTTTTTTAATGGAGGTACTGGGGATTGAACCCAGGACTCTCCTGTGTGCTAAGCATATGCTCTACCAGTGAGCTGTGCTCCTCCCTCCTTGAGATAGAATTTTAAAATATCTGGATTTAATATTCTTGCTTCACCAATTTCCAAAGAATTAATTTACAAGAGGTAATTAGTGCTAGAGATACCCTGAACCAAGATTAACTTTTGGAGGATGTTTTGGGAAGCAGATAAGCACCTTAATTTACCATAGGGTTATCATTCTCAGTGTAAATGATCGTTTTATTGGCTAAGATCAGAAATGCTAGAAATTTTGCTGTTTATAGATCAAATGAACATAAAACATAGGAACTGGAAAGGTTTTAAAAGACCACTGAGTTTCTAAAGTAGAAGAAACGGAAGGCACAGGACCTGGATGAAATTTGCCCGAGGCCACATCACTTCTTAGTAGTAGAACTGGATCCAGGGCAGGGGTCTTGACGATGCCCCCACCCACCCAACAGATCCTACCAGGAAACATAACATGGCAACCTGACACACATACTGTAAACAAAGACGGTTCCTCCACTGACAGAGAACCCTCATGAGCTGAAACACCCTAACTCTAACCCCATTCTCTTAAAAAACAAGGTGGAAATTAGCAACAGTTGTTGGAGATACTAATTATTCTCATTTATTTAAATTGAACTTACCTAAAGAAAGCCACAGAGAATTTTTCTCTCCAAGATCTTAAAAATTAACTAAAACATAACCAGTGTAAGAAGCACTGAGAATTCACACGCCATGCAGCCTGAATGACTGAGCAGGAGGCCTGTGAGGGACATGGGTCAAGATGACTTAAGGGCCTTGTTGGGCCCGCCCAGTAAGAAGAGGGGAGCCAGAACGCTGGTCTCATTTTACCGCACGACTTCTCTGGTTTCCTGGGTAATCCTGTCATGCAGTTGTCTGGTTTTGCAGGCGTCTAGGGTATGGGTTCAGAATAAAGTCGACGAATCCAAACATGAAATCCACTCTCAAGTCGATGCCATCACAGCTGGAACAGCTTCAGTTGTTAACCTCACAGCCGGTAAGTCCCTGAGGGATTTGTGGTGTATTGTGGTTTTTTTTTTTTTTTTTTTTTTTTTTTTTTTTTTTTTTTAAAAAACACACAGTTCTTATTCTTTGATTGAAACAACAGATTTTCCTATTCTGAGAGGAGAGTCTATTTTTAGGCACTCGGAATGCTTCAGCATTTTCTCCCCCTTACCCAGGAGAAATGGGGGAACATCTCATTCCTTTTTATCCATATCATGTATCATCAGTAAAAAGCACTCACTTAGCTCTTCTCCTTGTTCGTCAAGCTGCTGGACATACTTCAAGGTATATTGAGGCCAGTTTCTCCCCTCTAAGAGCTTATAATCGGAAAATGGCTTGCTCTCAGGTGCCTTCTTCTATCTTGTCTGGCACTGGTCTCCTCTGCAAAGCACGACTCCAGGCCTCGCACTGTCGATTGAGAGCCAAGAAAGGTCTTGGCCTCACTGAGCAGTGTTGGGGGTTTCAGGAGCGGAGCTGACCTCTCTCAGCTGCTGACCTTGGAGAGGTCTTCTGAAAAACTGCCCTGAAATGCTGAGATTTCCTTGGGACTTTTAAAGGTGCTCGTGCTCAGCACCTCTGTATATGAGGCCTCGGGGTGAAAGGGCCCCATGAGGAGCAGCACCTTGGAGATGGGGAGACGTCTGCCTCCTGCAGGATGGTGGGGAGTCTGCTGCCCATGTCACCACCTGGGCGCTCCCCAGCCTTGACCGCCCTCCTTTGATGGTGACGGTCCTTCTCTGTCCCAGGTGACCCTGCGGACACCGACTACACAGCTGTGGGCTGTGCCATCACCACCATCTCTTCCAACCTGACGGAGATGTCCAAGGGCGTGAAGCTGTTGGCGGCCCTCATGGACGACGAGGTGGGCAGTGGGGAGGACTTGCTCAGGGCTGCGAGGACCCTGGCCGGGGCAGTGTCGGACTTGCTGAAAGCTGTGCAGCCTACTTCCGGAGAGGTGAGCTTGCGGGCGAGCAGTCACTCGGGCTCTGATGAGACCATGCAGCCTTTGAGTCCCATGGGGCGCTGCTTCCTGAGCTGTCCCTTCCATCCTGATGGGGCGTGCTGCCACGCTGTGGGGTTTGGAGTTGGCGAACCGGGTGCAGGAGCGATGGTTCAACCTTTGAGACCAGTTGAGCTCTTAGTAGGAAGGCTCCCTTCCCCCACTGAGGGTAGTTGATTAAATGTAACCTCAGAAACTAACACATGACAGAAACACACTTCGAGGGGATACAAGTCTGTCCCCTAATTTCCACAAAGCACGTATCACCTTCCTACCAGCTGAATGAGCTCATTCATTGAACATTTCACATCATCCAGCCATGGCTGGTGTGTGAGCCATTGGGCATTCCCTTGCACACACTCCCCTGGAACAGGTGTGTCTCTTGTCTACGGATACTTGGAGAGTCTCACTGAGGTGCAGGAGGGGGCTGTCCCGCAGGGCTCCTCTTCCCGCATTGCCGCGTCTGGAGGAAACGCATCCTCTTTCCCACTAAGGTGTGCTCTGTGTTCGTAGCCTCGACAGACCGTGCTGACCGCTGCCGGGAGCATCGGACAAGCCAGTGGGGACCTTCTGCGGCAGATCGGAGAGAATGAGACGGATGAGCGCTTCCAAGTAAGACCCTTGCAGTCCACAGCCTTGGAGTCTAAGTGGTGGTCTTAGACCTGAGCTGGGAGAATCTAATGAAAACCCGAGTCTTCCTTGAGTCTTCCTTTTTTTTCCTTGAAAAAGGTTGAGGTGGATTATCTTAGAGTGTGGTCTTTATGTGTTAAAGAAAAAAACTGAATTGAAAACCTCATTTCACTTCCTTCATGTGTCTCCAACGAAAAGCACTTAGCTGTTAATAGTGGTCAGTGTGCTGCACTTTCTTCAAACACAAACACGATGGAATAATGTCATGACCATCTTTATATCAACCACCCAACCTCTACAGTTAGCAACTTGTAGCCAGTCTTGTTTTATTTATTTGGAGCAGTTTTTAACTGCATCATTCTTTTTTTAAAAAATATTTTATTTGTTTGTTTACTTTTGTTGGGTGGGTGTAATTAGGTTTGTTGATTTTAATGGAGGTACTGGGGGTTGAACCTAGGACCTCATGCATGCTAAGCACACACTCTACCACTGAGCTATATACTCTCCCCCTTTCCTGAGTCCCCATAGAAGAGTGAAAACACGTGCACTCCTATACACTCTGCTCACATATGGTGTCAGCTTTCCTTTGTGTTTGGAGCTGGGCCTCTTGTCTGTGTCATATCCGAAACCACAAGTGTGGTGGAGAAGTCTTTTCTGTCTCCCTTCTTTTTCAATACCAAGGACATGTCCTCTGGAGAACAGCTGTAGCCACTGTTTGCAGCCTGGGTTGATGCATTTCTGGCTCAGACAAGATCTCAACTTCCTACCTCCATTCCCAGGCCCCGCAGATGGGGGCAGAGGCCTCCTGTCGGGGACCTTCAGGCTGAGGGGAGCTCCCCTTCTCACGTTCTTGCGGGCAGATGCCTTTCACTCCTCTTCCTCCTCCTCCTAAGTCTTAATCTCACCAGTAATATATAAATACATTCTAATTAAACTGTTACAGTTCGAGCCCAGGTTCTCTGCCAGAGGCCTTTTCCCAAATCCTTTGTCAAGCTGACTGAAAATTCTGCGGAATTCAGAATAAAAAGGTCATTCAGCTTTCCATGCACATGCAAGTTGCTTCCTGGGTGGCCGTTCTGCATACTGTTTTGTCTAGAACTCCCAGCCTTCCCCACCACCAGGCATGTCAGTTGCACTAAGACATGATGATATATGTTGTGATGCATGAATCGTGCACTTTCTCCTCCACTCTCCACATTCCTGGGGTGCCAGAGCCCTAGGGCTCATTCATATCCTGCAGTGCAGTGAGACCTTCAGTGCAGTGTGGCGTGATGATGGAGGCTGAGACCCATGGTGGGTGGTAGGAGTATTCTGGAAGCCATTCCTGGAAGCCAGCATGGTTAGTAATAACTTAACTCTGAGCAGAATTAACTGCAGACCACATAAATATATCCCACTAAATTCAAGCTAGTTGTGTCCCCAACCTGACTTCCCCCTAGCCGGATCCCCAGACTCCCCTTGCGTGGCCCTTTGCATTTTGTATTAGAACAGGTAATTCTTTGTAGTAATTCTTGGTACCCACTTAGGAATTGGGTTAATATGAGGTTCATCTGTTGGTTTACTAGGTTTAATTATCTTGAAGCAGTCAACTTATTTTCCAAAGTGTCTGGAAAGAAAGGGAAGTCACAGCTCTTCCTTAAGACATCATATATCTTTGTGTGTGTGTGTGTGTGTGTGTGTGTGTTTAAAGAATTCCCTTTTTTTTTTTCCTTGACAGACTGTTTTCATAGCATATAAATGCAAACGGTGCCTCCTACTGTCTGCTTCTACTCAGGCCTAGGGAAGCAGGTTCAAGTTCAGGGTAGGGTCCACAGCGGCTTTTGGAACAGGGAAAGGCCTGACCTGAGTGTTTCCCCTTTCCGTAAGGTCTGTAGGTAAACACCAGTGCAGTAAGGCGATCCTACAACCCCCTCCAACTATGCGGAGCCCCTGACTTACTGACATTGAATTTCTTACTCTCTGTTTTTCTGATGTTTGAGATCCTATCTCAGAGCCTTTTCTCTAGGCCTCAATGTACTGCATGTTCCCAGAGTTAACAAAGATTGATTTTACTTGAGCTGCATAATGGTGGTCTTGTTGAAAAGTTTGACAAGGGCCTTGTCAGCCACTATAGCCATAGCATCACGTCCTTTTTCTAAGTGTATTTCTTTTTCTTCTCGGACAAAATTAATAGGAGAAGCTGGATTTCTTTAAATAAGGCTAACAAAGCCCCTTAGAACAGTCAGGAGTCCACATGACCAAATTATGATTCCCGTCAAGTGAAGGAATACTGTGACCCACTTTTGAAGACTTGTTTTTAAAATCTTTTTCATCATTTGTGATATTCAAGTTTTATTTTCACCGAGCACTGAGATAGGTGTCCAGAAACTAACTTTGCAGGCCATGCTGGGAACAGTTTCTAACAGTTGTGTGACAGACGAGCGCCAGGCAGATCCCAAAGGCACCTGCCACTCTTGGTACATAGGATGTGCTTTTTTCCTTGAACAGCCAGTAAGTATCAGAGACCTGAAAAAGACTGGACTGACCTGTTCTTTCAGGCTGCTTCATTGTTGTCCGTTTTAAAATCTGCTTGCTTGGTAGATTCGTGGTTTCTCACTTGCCTGGATAACATATAGTCTTTGCTCTGTGTAGAACTGTACAATCTTTCCAGTATATCTTCTCATAAAATATCATGTTGTAAAGACTCTGTGGGTGCCCTTTGCATTCGGAATCAAAAGTGCTTTTCATTATCTGATGAATTAATAAAGACTTCTGACCGCATTTCCTCTGGGAGAAAGCCATGACATGCTGGTTCAAAATAAAAATGGCTCATATGTTTCAGAAGGCATTTCCAAACCAAATAAATTACCTTCAGTATTAAAAGCCAAGGATTGAATTAAATGTAGCAATGGTGATTTTTCAGGTCACACAGACGGGTGACAATCAGATGAGCTAAGTCATAGGATTCTCCATCCTGCAGGCGGAAAGCCTTTTTTGTTGAGTTGAAGCATAAACTGATCTTTAAAGGCTCGGAGCTCCTCGCATCTTCAGTGAGGTCTTCTTGTAGCTGGTTTATTTATGTAGGCTCCCTTTCCCATTTTCATAATAATGAATCTCCAACCAGAAGGCTGCAAAGCACTGAGAATGACTTATGTTCAGAGCATTCCTGGACTCTTGAGCGGGAGGTGTTGTCTGTGCATGTTCAACGTTGCCCTCTGGAGGCCGAGATGTGGCTGAGTTTCTGATGACAACTTGGATCCCTGTGCAAAGGAGAAACTCGAAAGTCAGATTTCTAAGTTAAAGTAGGGGCATGACAACATGCAGGCCATGAATGATATCCTTCCTACAGCTCAGGATGTGTATTTTCAGCTTCTGCTGACCCACCACTTATTCAGGAGATGTGGTCAAGACCCTCAGTGTTGGATAAGTGCACAAATATGAATCAGTGGTTAAAGTAAAAGCCCTTCCCTCAAGTTAACATATATTTTTTAAAGTTTTTACTTTTTAAAAAAATTGGAGGGGAAGGTAATTGGGTTTTATTTGTTTGTTTGTTTATTTTAATGGAGGTACTGGGGATTGAACTCAAGACCTCGTACATGCTAAGCACACACTGTACCCCTGAGCTCCCCTCACATTGTAGATGAAGCCTGTGCTACTAAATGTATAGAAGGTTGTGTTGTTAGGATGTGAATCTCCTTCCTTAATGAGCTCTCAGGATAACCTGGCATTTCAGAAAAATAAGTGGAAAAAATTAAGTACTGAAGAAAAAAGTTCAAATGAAACTTTAATAAAATGTTTCAGTGGACACCACGCTTTATTTTCAGGCTGTGAAGGGTGATTAGGAAAATAAAAATGACTATTTTTTGTTTCCTTTTTCTTAGGATGTTTTAATGAGTTTGGCCAAAGCCGTTGCCAATGCAGCCGCCATGTTGGTACTAAAGGCAAAGAATGTTGCCCAAGTGGCTGAAGACACGGTCCTGCAGAACAGGGTGATTGCCGCTGCCACTCAGTGCGCCCTCTCCACCTCCCAGCTTGTGGCCTGTGCCAAGGTAAGCCAGCTGGCACCCCTGCCCTTTCACAAGGTGTCACATGCTCTTATCTGCCTCCAGTCATTGGGAGGAACCCAGGGGAGAACGTGTTAAAAATTGCCTAAGACTTAGAGCTTGTTTGCTTCGATATCTTTAGGTGACATGATAGGATTTTAGCACAAGCTGTCCAGTTCTGCTTTCATCCTTTGTTCTTTGCTCAAGTCCTCAGGCAGTGGTACATTCCTACATCTCATTGCCATTTCTATGTGCAAATCGCCGTGCCTCCCCTTTGGGCTTCTCACTGTGTCTTTTTCACACCTGTGCACAAAGAGCCCTTGGACTGTGCAGTACAGCATTGCAAATGGGGTCATAACAACCTGCAGAGATCACAGGAGCCCTTTCTACACTGCACAGTATCAGAATGAGGATAACGAGGAGGAAGTTCATGGTTGCCCGTTAGGATGTGCACACTCCGCATAGTACGTCACCTCGTTCAGCACTGCCATCCCCATTTTCCTGAAGAGGAAACTGAGGCCCTTAGATGTTAGTGAGTAGATTGCAGCCACCAGATCCTAAGCAGCAGAAGTGCGGTTGCAACTCAGGCCACTCTGACTCGAGATGCCCTTTCCTCTCCACCACATGTGTCTGTGTTGAGATGATGCATTGCGGGATGGAGGCAACTCTTGCTCAACCTGATAACGTAACATTGAACCGATCCATGATCTGGTTCAGCCTGGCATTTCCAGTCCTCTGGGAGCATTTGCAACATCAATCAAAGGGGTCATTGATGGTCTCCCTCCTGCTTTCCTTGTTCACTGTCCAAGTAGCACAGATTGCTGACAACACCGCCCTGTTCTTTCAAGTACCATCGGGCAGAGTTGTAGGAAATACAGTGCATTCCTAGATATATAAAAATATGTAATTCTTTTACATAGTCTTTTTACCTTAGCTCCAAAGACTCAATTTGGAGTGTCCTAAGAGGAGGAGGTATAAATGGTAAATATCAGAGGTTCGTCTCTGTAGAAGTAGTCAGCAGTATCGATGGTCATGGAGCACTAATGAAGATGAAAGTTAGTGGGAAAATCACCAAAACAGTGAAATGGTGAAGTATGAGAAACCTCCGCACTGGTTTAGTTTAATTCCTGGTCCTATAAGTAAGAGCGTGAAAGGAGGTGGTGGAAGTGCTAGCCCAGAGTCATCCCGCAGCACCCAAGACCCGCCCCTGTCTCGCTTCAGGTCGTGAGCCCCACCATCAGCTCCCCTGTGTGCCAGGAGCAGCTGATTGAAGCAGGGAAGCTCGTGGACCGCTCAGTGGAGAACTGTGTCCGCGCCTGCCAGGCGGCCACGGACGACAGCGAGCTGCTGAAGCAGGTCAGCGCGGCAGCCAGCGTGGTCAGCCAGGCCCTGCACGACCTCCTGCAACACGTGCGGCAGTTCGCCAGCCGAGGCGAGCCCATCGGCCGCTACGACCAGGCCACTGACACCATCATGTGTGTCACCGAGAGCATCTTCAGCTCCATGGGCGATGCTGGTGAGGGGCTGGGCTGTGGGTGGGCCGGTGGGTTTGGGGTTTCCCAATGGTGGGACTGTGAGTGAGTAAAGTTCAGAGACCTCCTCCCTGAGGCTGGGAAAAAGATGCAAGTGTCCTCATGTGCCCATCCCAGCAACGCTGGAAGACTTAATGTTAACAAGGGCTTTTTCTTTCAATAATTTGAGTGCACCGAAAATTCCTTTTGTTCCAAGAATGTCCTTGTTGGATATGGTGTAAAGTTGGTGCAGCCACGGGAGGAGGAAAGAATGAGGCTTGAAAGGAAATTTATTATACTCACAGAGAGAGAGAGAGACAGAGAGAGAGAGAGAGAGATAAAATATATAATAATATACATATAATACATATAACATAGTATATAATTAATAGTACATAATAAATATATAGCTATTATATATAGTTATTATGTATATAATATAATATATATAATGCACCTTTTCTATTAGTTAAAAATTAAGTCTCTCCAGACCCAGTATATCACTATCCCATCTTAATCTCTAGAATTGACCGCTTGCCAATTTCTGCTTCATGTGTCCAGAAATGTTTAATCTTCCTACTGATAATATGTGTGTACAACACCTTCTTTCATTTCATATAAGTGGAATTTTGTTCCACATACTCTTTTGCAACCTTTTTCACTGAATACATTAGAAAGTTTTTTCTGTTGACTTATGCACTAATCTTTTTCTTGGCAGCATAGTATTCTAGTCACAGGACACATCATAGTCTACAAAGTCAGTTGTCTTTTAATGGACATTTAGGTGGTTTCCAAGTATTTGTTTTACAAAAATATTGTTACAGTAACCATTCTTGTAAAAGTGTCTTGATTTACTTTGGGGCGTATGTGTAGGATAAATTCCCATCAGTTGATTTGTGGGCCAGTAACTATGTACATTTTTTTCTTTTAAACATGTCTGAAATTTTTCTCCAGAAAGGTTCTGCAGTTGGCAACCTACCAGTCATTTGTAAGAGGTCTGCTTTTCTGCTTCCTTATCGGCACAGAGCAGTACTTTATAACCAGCATTTTTTTTTTATTGAAGTACCATCAGTTATAATGTGTCAGTTTCTGGTGTACAGCACCATGTCCCAGTCATGCATATACATACATATATTCGTCTTCATATTCTTTTTCATTAAAGGTATAACTAGTATTTTTTTTTTTAAAGAAAATTACCTGTGTTTTTCTCTATCCTTAAATGCTTTAAGAAGATGGCAGGACTCCACCCATTTGGATTTTTTTGTGTTCTTTTGTTTTTGGTTTCTTTCATAAACTTTTTGTCATGGAATGTTTTTAAATTTACAGAAAAGTTGCTGGGGAAATAGAGATCTCCTGTACCATTCCCAGTTTGCCCCACTGTTAACGTCTCACCTGGCCCTGCAGCACGTTGGTCAGAACTGGGAGATGAACATCAGTTACCTTACTGGTCACCAAGCCACAGACGTTACTTGGATGTCACCAGTGTTTCATTGATGCCCTTTCACTGTCCCAAGATCCAATCCAGGGTGCCTTGAATTGAGCACATTTGGATTTTTATGAAAGTTCTTTCCTCCGTTCATGTTAACAGTGCTTTGGCATTCTTCGCAAAAGACGTTTGGGAGAGGAAGTTCCTTGTATTTGAATAGTTTTATTTTTACTGTTGATTATGGTACCCCTCCCACTTCCAAAAGGAAACTGAAATAGATTTCAATAAAAATCATGGTTACTAGTAGCAGTTACTAAAACAAGATCAAACCCAGTGCTGGGAAGAAAAGGGTGAGCAAAGAGAAGATTGATAGGGAAGCTGGGCCCAGGCCAGTCTCAGCATTTGAGTGCGAAACTGGGGTCTGTGCTTCCTGGGAGCCAGAGCCAAATGAGCAAGCAGAGTGGGTCTGTGATTCCACTCGGGTGTTAGGCCGTATGCAGACTGACTCAAAACGAAAACAGTTTTTCTGTGCACGTTACTCACAGGGCTTATTATAGGGGCTTTTGTGTAAGCCGTTCTTGACGTGAGGTAAATAATATTTTTTATATAAGTATTTACTACACGTAAAATACACATAATAAATCCGCATAATCTTGTTCCCTGCCTTCTCTTTATAAAAGGTTCCTCTTGGGTTACTTTTGTCATTTTCATCCCACACAGTTCAAGACTGAACTTGGATGTGTGCGGGGTGGACGGTCCTGGCAGCCACAGGGAATATTCTTGGTTCTCGGTCTGATTTGGCTGCATGGCTTAGGAATGGAGCAGGGAGGCTCATTTCTCTTCGTCCCTTTTGCCAGAGGAATATAGACAAGACCGTGCTGGCTGCTGCCATTTCACCCGCGCTTTAGGAAAGCAGACAGACAGACTGCATCCTCTGTCCCACCCTCTAGGTGAGATGGTGCGCCAGGCCCGGGTCCTGGCTCAGGCCACCTCGGACCTTGTCAACGCCATGAGGTCAGATGCGGAAGCAGAAATCGACATGGAGAACTCAAAGAAGCTTCTGGCAGCAGCAAAACTCTTGGCTGACTCCACTGCTCGCATGGTGGAGGCTGCAAAGGTAATGCATTGGTTGTATTTGATTAAAAAGTGAACATTTTTGAAAGTGAGGATTTGGAAGGTACCTTCAAGATAGAGGATGGTCAGCCAAGTGTGCGTTTTTGTTTAAACTCTATATGACTTTGTAATGTTTAACCTTCTTCAAGTGGAAAAGAGGAAGGTCCTGGAACGTGTAAATGAAGCTCCTTAGGGGAGTGGTGCTGACTCAGGCATAGACAGCAGTCCCTGCTTGGCGAGCACTCTTTCCATTGAGTCATCGCCATTGGCTTTATTGAAAATGATGATTAATTTAAGCTTGAGCTTTTTCAGCAGTAAATTCAGTTAGACCTGTTTTCTTCCTGCAGCCTTGATATGACTTTGCCCTCCACTTGACTTCTTAAGATGTTGCGTAGTAGGGTGTTTCCTGCTTCACTGTTACCCAAACCCCAGTAGCAATTTTAAATATTATAGAAGAGTTTGAATAGAGTTAACAGTCAGCTTTGTGCTTTTTGACAGCTATGCTGTGTCATAATATGTCTAAACCCCAGTGATTCTTAACCCAGGGCTGTTTCCGAGTGCCCTATGAACCTTACTGATGTACACATGCCTTAATTCTACCTCCAAACGTCCTGACTTACCAGGTTGCTGGTGGGTCTCTATGTGTGTGTGTGTGTGTGTGTGTGTGTGTGTTTCACAGAAGATTCTGATGCCTACCTCTGGGTGAGAACTGTTTAAATGGATAAGGCTGTATTTTTTAGTGTTGTTTTTATTATACAGTTAGCACATGTTACTTGTGAAATGAGTAGAAAATGCAGGTAAGTGTAACAACGAAGGTAAAAATCACTTTCAACTTCATATGCGCAAGATAACATGATCAATGTATTTCCGTGCATTTCAAGTTCGTTAAACTTCCCCACATCTTATCCTTTCTCCATGGCCTCCAACAGAACAGTGATATATCTCAACCAAGTGTATGAATGGCTTCACTTACAGTGGTGACCTGCAGTGAGCCATGTAAACCTTCCTCCTCATCTGACACATCATTGTGTTACCTGAGGGTCTGAGGGCTCTTAGAGAAACGTCACAGCTGGGGCTGAAGACATACCCAAGGAGGGGCAGGCTCTGAACTTCCTTCTTCTGTCCTAGATCCCCATTTCAGCTAAGAAGCTCTGCTCCTAACTATCCCTTTTAGCAAAAATACACATTAAGGTTTTGATTTACAGTTAATTTTTTTTTAAAGGTCTTTACTAGTTTTGTTTTTTTTCCCCTCCTTCAAAGTCTAAACAAAACCATTTCAAACAAACCCTTATAGTCACAAAAACTACTTGCTAGGCTGGAAAGAACCTTACTGAAAAATGCAGTCTGTCTCTTTTTTTTTAACAAATGAGAAAATTAAAACTCTGAAGGATGAAGCCTACCATCCCATAACCAGGACGAGCCAGGACCAGTGTGCACATTTCTGTCCAGATATGTGGTGCTCCCCAGAGCAATTCACTGCATGTACCAAGTTACCAAGAACTTTTAAGTATTTGTTATTTTTGATTGTTTGTATTAGAAGGGACAGCATTGGGTGTTTCTGTAAATTCTTCTAACTTTTTCGTTAAAAGCTGTCACTTTGTCTTCATGGTAGTATTTTAGTTTGCTGAATTCTGTTGAAAGATAAAGAATGCATGATGGTTAGACTTCCAAAAATGTATTTAGTGTGAAGAAAAAAGATATTTCATTATCAGTAACTAAGGTTCCATGCCAAAATAAGCACCCCATATGTAATACCCATTCATTATGAAAAAGACATTGCTGAGGAAGGATCCAGACGCCCACATCAGTGTAACGTGGGGACATGGTGGTTCCCTGCTGCTCGAAACACACAACTAGGGCTGTTGTGCCTCTTGAGGAATTAATAAAGGACTAGCTTTTTAAAATCCCTGATAACCAGAAAAAATAAAATGACATTCATAAACCTGCAGAAGAACACAAAAGGAGCCCAAACGATCCTTCCACACATGAAATGCAAAAATATCGTTTCTTAGTTGCTTAGAAACACAAAATCGGGACTACTAAAAGTGGTTTCAGTTTGAAAGAAGAGAAGATTCCATCCAAGAGGATTGATTGCCAAGACAATTCTGTCACAGATGTTAAAGCTGTTATTCAGTGTGAATTCCTGTGACATTTATAAATACCGTGGTTGAAAGAGATAGGTTTTTTTTTTTGCAAATTGGTTAATTTGGCAGGGTGGCCATATGGATAATGGAGATGTTCAGAAAATTGATTTTCGATAATTGGCATTTCGTTCTGCCTTGCAAGCAAATGTTATTGCCCGAAAGCATTCATGGACAGAATTTTGTTCATCAACCTACATCAAGTGCTGGTCACAAAGCATCCAGGTCTTGTGAGAAGAACCTTCATTGTTGCTTTTATTGCAGATGGGGGTGGATGGCTGGATGTGCTTTAGGTTTTGTTGAGTTATTGTGCAGCAAAATAATATCCTGTCCCTATTTAACCTTTAGCCCTTCCCATCTTCAAAATGCCACTCATCTGAGTAAAATCCACTTGGATTCCTAACACGGTTTAATCTACAACAACACAATAAAAGGGCTGTGGAGTTATACAAGGGAAGCGTGGCCATCGGCTGTGCACAACAGCCTCCTCTCTCCCTGCCAGGACAGGGGCATCGATTTCTGTCATTTCTTCCGTACAGTTGGGTGCTTGGCTATACTTGCCAATTCAGGCTCCTTAGGAATGCAGTTTCTAGACATGGTCTTTCTTGAACAACATTGCCTTATAGAAATTTGGGTGGCATTCCCATCCCCGCTCCTCCCTCCACCCCGGCCCCTGTGTGAAGCTGTAATCTTGGTCCATTCTCATTCACCAGTGCTGCAGGACACAAGAGTCTTTCAGCAGCAACACGTGTACTCCAATTAAAATAAAATTCCACCTGAGATGTGGGCAGGAGGGAGAGTTAGCTTAACATCTTTTAAACCATGGCTTTCTGACCACAAGTTAATTTATATGCACTATGAAGGCTGTGATCTCAAGTGTTTAATTATTACTGTTACATTTCCCCTGTTTAGCTGTGCACTTTTGAAACATCCCCTGGTAGATCTTGGTTTGTTGTGAGAGGAAACATCTTTATCATAAAGATACTGCTTGGAGCGTTTGGCTCTCTCTTCCAGAGACTTGATATTCCTAGGAAAATGTAAAATTGAAGGTATAAATTCAGTGTCTGTGGCATGCTGCCCCTTGGACCTCTTAATTTTTCTTTTCACCTTCGCAGGGGGCTGCAGCCAACCCTGAGAACGAGGACCAGCAGCAAAGACTGAGGGAGGCTGCAGAAGGTCTCCGGGTGGCCACCAACGCTGCAGCCCAGAATGCTATTAAGAAAAAAATCGTCAATCGACTGGAGGTCAATAAAGAGGCTGGTTTTGTGGGTTTTAGATCACAGAGAGTCCACTGAAAGAATAATCGAAGTAATAAGGCAATGCCTGTACAAGGCTTCCTATGTGTTTGGTGGGAGGAAAGGCCTGAGCACCAGCATTTGTGCCTGGTGTTTAGCTCAGAGAGCAGCCCGTGCTTGTGAGAGCAATTTTTTTTCCTGAAATGTTTAGACTTGGTGCTGCTTATCAGTGCCATCATGGTTTTGGGACTTGTCCCATGTCTTTTTGAGAAAGACAAGTGAACATCGGAACTTGAGCGTTCAAGCCTGCCTGTCTTTATCACTCGTCCCGGAGGAGACAACGGGGCGTTGCTAGGCTAGGGTGTCAGTGGTACTTAAAGGGCGAGTCTGTGCTGGGGACTCCCCTTTCTTGCAGCTAGCCAGCGCCCCCCTTTAGTGGAAGGGACATAGGTCAACATGCACGTGTGTGTGTTTGCACACGTGAACCCTGGCTCACCTCCTCTCACTGTCCTCCCCAGGTTGCAGCCAAGCAGGCCGCAGCTGCAGCCACGCAGACCATCGCCGCCTCTCAGAACGCGGCTGTGTCCAACAAGAACCCCGCGGCCCAGCAGCAGCTGGTCCAGAGCTGCAAGGTGAGGTTCCGGCTGCCAGAAGGCCAGGTTTGCTCTCAAAGACCCTGATAGCATTAGAGCTCCCAGCGCCCCTGTAATTCGATTAAGACCGATCAGCCAGGCCCCTAATCCAGTTTGTTCCGGCTCCTGTGTTCCAGGTGTACACACACATCTGGTTTTTGTCTGTTAAATGGATGGCTTGTGTTTGGAAAGAGCATGATGTTTTTCCCAGCATTGTCTTTGCTTTGTCTAGATTCTTTCCTTTCTGTTTGAGAGCCCGAATCAAGGAGGATCAATGATAAAGCCATTTTCAGGCTCTGAAATAGGAATGAAGTATTGAATTTCCAGAGTGCCTCCCTCCCCTTGAGTGGTGGCCTTTGCATTCAGTGTTGACTCATCGAATGGGTGATTTCCTGCTTTGCAGGTCCCCTTTGGGACCAAAGGGCAGGGTGTGTGTGGGAGGAGCCTGCTCAGAGATGCTGTGTTGGAACTCAGTGTTGGCCAGGACCCCGCTGGCTGAGGCTGCTGCGTGAATCCAAGGTCTGAGCGACGGCACATCCACAGAACATTAGCACCTGGGCATTCCCCGCTCCCCGCCCCTCCCCAGGTTTGGTAATTCACCATCCATGTTGTGCTCAGTTCTCATTTTCCTTGCTTTCTGTAGGCAGTGGCTGATCACATTCCTCAGCTGGTCCAGGGAGTCAGGGGGAGCCAAGCCCAAGCAGAAGACCTCAGTGCCCAGCTGGCTCTCATCATCTCCAGCCAGAACTTTCTCCAGGTAACACAGAAGCATTCACCTTGGTCTTACCCAGAACCTCAACCCACCCCAACCTGCTCCAGGCAGGGGCTGCCCTTTATCCTTAAGGAGAGGAGTTAACACATTCCAAAGCCATAGCAAAATGTTTGCAGTAAGCAGACCTGGAAGCAGTTTTAGGAGAGGGAGATGGCAAAGCAGGACGCTGGCATGCAGGGAAGTGGCCCCTGGAGATGGCACACAATCCCTTTTTCTCTTTGTTTCTCTTCTATGAGAGAAAACATATGATAAGTTGCACCTTCGGATGGACAGCCTAGTAGTAGGTATTGCCCTGAGTTTGCTAGTGTCCAGAGTACCTTGTGCCATCACTTATGGCCCAGGAAACAAGAATCGGTGAGCGCATATTCTCCAAAGGTGCGGTGGTTTCCAGCGGCAATGAGGGAATTGGTAAGGATTATCAGTCTTTGTTGGGGTGAGGGATAGATTTTTTAAAATTAAATACAATGTGAATATCAAGTTGTGGGAACACTCCCTTTGTACATACTTCTGTATGTGTACTCACACCTGGCACTTTGCCTTCTTGTACCCCATGAGCTGTTCGTGTGCTCAGGCAGTTGTCTTCCTCATCCCTGTCTCCTCAAGCCTGAAGTCACAGGTCCCAGTGATACATCTGTTTGGTTAATTTTTCAGTGCTATAGCTCCAGCATGCAGGGATAGAACAGGAAAAGTTTGTGCTTCCCCACCTTTTAACTACATATATATACACACAAACGTATTCATGTATGTATGTGTCCTCTTGGAATTCATTGTATGTAGACGGTTCTTCATGTTAACATATTATGAATGTTTGTGATTTTGAGTCATACTTGGCATTTAGCTGCTCCCATCGTTGGACACGTAGGTTGTTTTCAGTTATTTGCCATGATAGACAATCATACATAGACATGATACAATAACATATGATACATGTTATATGATAGACATGATACAATAACATATCTTTGTGTGCACTCAAATCTCTGTGACCCTCTTGCATTGTTTTCCTTAGGGTAAATTTCTAGAAACACGATTGTGAGCAGCTTATTTTTATCTTCAGGACATTGAGAATTGTGGCTTGGACAAGTTGTTTATCTTCTGCGTTGTCCCACTGCGGGCAGGATTGGAGGATGTTAATGATAGAGCGATGTGGATGTGTTCTGGGCTCACTCTGTCTCTCCCTGCCCTTGTTTTTCCTGTTTCTTGTGTTCTTTTCATTTTACTACTGGAGACACATCAGATCTTTACAAGAATAAAGCCAGAGCCAGAAAGAGAAATGGAATCAGGAGATCAAAAAGTTTTAAACTTTTTTTAAAGTTTGTATTTTAACCTGTCTTCATACCTGTGGTAAAATTGCCCTTCCAGAAAGATGAATGAATTCTACATTTACAGCTAGCGGTGTATGAAGCACACTTTTTAATACTTTTCCAGGTTGGGAAATCAATCATTGAAAAAAAAAAAAGCTTTTGCCAATTTGCTTGGTAGAGTTTTTACTGTTTGACTTTATATTTCCTTGATTTTTTCATTGTTAAACATTTTTTACATTTCAGTTATTTTTTATTATGTGAACTTTTCTAGTCATGCTTTTTTGTATATGCATGCTGATTTTTCTTACAAATTCTCATGAATTCTTTAAATATTAATAATAATATTAACTTTTGTTCTTAAGATTTATGTCTGGCATTTAAATTGTCACAACTTGACTAAGAGCAGTTATATAGCATACATATTAAAACCCTGAAAATTAAGTATACTCTTTGGTCTGGAAACTCTGTTTTTAAGAATTTATACCAAAAAAAAAGTTATGAATGTGTACAAAATTTTAGCTACAAAGATGTTTTTCATATTATTCTTTATTATATGCAATGAGTGGAAACATACTCAACAATACAGAATTGCAAAGCGATAAATGTATGTGCTGGAGTATTACATAGCCCTCAAAAAGATGGAGTACGTGGAACAAGGAGATTGAAAAACAGAATAAGTAGCATGATCTTATTTTTGAAAATATATATGCCTGCCCACAGACACCAACGCATGGTGAGATTATCCTGGGTGGGGAGATGTGAGAGGTCATGTGTTTCATTTATCTTGCTGTATTTTTCTAAATAGTCTATTAGATATATTTGAGACACAGATTAAAGAGCTATTCCAAGGACCACAAACATATGGAATAAGAAACTGTCTTTCAAATCTATTTTAAATGAGAATTTCAAGCCACTCTCCCAGTTTTCCTCCCCACTCCACCCCAAAGGCATATGCTCTTTGCTTCAAACATTCCTGGAATATACTGCCCTGGATATTCAATTCTGGGGGGAAACTAGATAGTTTTAATATTCCTTGTTTTAGGGTAAAGTCAGTTCTGGCTGATACAGCGGCATTGCTGTTGGGGTCTCTGCTCTCTGACTTTTGATGCCTGGAACTGTCTTACTTTCCACTTCTTTCTACAGCCTGGGAGCAAGATGGTGTCCTCTGCCAAAGCTGCAGTGCCCACTGTGAGCGACCAGGCTGCGGCCATGCAGCTGAGCCAGTGTGCCAAGAACCTCGCCACCAGCCTGGCAGAGCTGCGTACCGCCTCACAGAAGGTAAGTGGACCCTTGTCACCATGATTAGCCTGTCGGGAGTGGAGCTTTTAATTTCTTACTGATGGTGTGACCTGGGTGCTCCCTGCAGCCTGAACACTGCCAGGCATATTCCTTGGCACAGTTGTCTGTTCCATTTGCTTGACCGTTAAAGACACTCACGTGGATTGGCTTCTACCACTTGGAGTCACTGTCTCGTAGTCTTAGTTATCACCTTCTGGTTACAGGTGACTTTGGTTAAACCATGTTCAGTTGCCTGCTTCGCCTCCTCCCTTACCCTGAGACAAGCAGTGGTCTATTTTTCAGTCTTAGGGAGACTGTAGTCAGTTTATTGGTGACAGGTCAACTGTAGGCCAAAGTCAGGGAACACATCTTCCAGGTATCATCTTGTGAACTAATATCAAATTATTTAGGCAGCAAATCTACTTTGGAGTGTCATTTATATTAACTTTGCCCTGAAAGGTTTTCACATCTCAAATGGGAGCATTCACCTTAACAAGATCCTCAATAGACCAGAATTGGAGATTAATGAGTTTCTGTCTCTGGAATTTATTAATTACCAAAGGGCCTCATTACTATACTGTTTGATGTGGTATTAGCATGAAGTTCTGGCATGAATTCATTTTTCCTCATTGCAACAGTCCCTTTATAGAAACAGGCAACCTCATACCTGAGTGAGGGAGGAAGGTTAGAAACTGATTTGAATTTGTAGTATGAACAGTCCACTATATCACCAAAGAAAAATATCTATAGAGATCCAGGGAGCGTTCGCACTGGAGTCATGTGGGGGTATGCAGAATGCACGTTCCTGGGCCTTGAGCACCCAAATCAGAATGCGAAAACGAATATATGTCTGTGTATGCATGACTGGAGCATGGTGCTGTACACCAGAAATTGATGCATTGTAATCGACTACACTTCAATTAAAAAAATAAAACTAGATCATCTGGTCATAGAGCACAAACATCACGATTTTAACAAATTTCTTCAGTGAATCTGTGACACACCCACCTCAAACAGCTGCTTGGTAGAAGTGAGCCCCAAAGTGAAGCTCAAGCAGGACTGTACACTGGCTTCAGGAAGACACTGTGAGAGCTTTTAGTTATTTTTGTATTATAAGGGTCAAGAATACAGGCTATAGAATCAGACTGCCTGCGTTCAAATTCTGGCCTTGCCACTGACTAGTTTTGTGTCCTGGGCAAGTTAATTAAACCTCTCTGTGCCTCAATGTTCTCACCTAGTAGTACTGGCACATAGAAATCAATCAATTAGCATTTACTGCTGCTGTTAGCATTATCTTAAAAGGAAAGAAGTTAAGATTTACCAGTATTTAATATACTTATCAATGATCATATATGTGTCTAGTTTATTAATATGTGTGCTGGGGGGTGTGATCAAAGCATTTGGAGACCAGTGTTCTAAATGATCATGAACTAGTGTTCTTAAAACAAATATTTTTTAATGAGGGAAAAAGAAATCCTTCATCACCTTCAGTAAGAAAAGATGATGATCTACAATCTAGAGATTTGTAAAGAGGATCAATAGGTTGATAGAGACATGTCCCCAGAGTCCTGAGTTCATTCATTCATTCACCCCATGCTTCCCAAGCTTCTAGGTGCACACATACTGTGCTCGGAGCCCTGTGTCTAGAACCTAGACACAGTGAATAGGGGGCCTCTTAGTCTGAGAGGCAATGCATTTTGTATAACAGCTTCGGGGAGACTTTAAGTATATCCAGTTATGAGACACGCGTAATTGCTTGTTCAGGGATCTGAGGACTAAGCTCCTGGTGGGGCTTAGGTTTGTGCTCTCAGGAAATGCTTGCACCCTTTGCTTCCTCTTGGTAGACTGGGAGAGTCATCGGTTATATCCATCGGTTATATTCATACGTTGCAAGGTACTGGGAACGCTTTTCCCCAGCAGACTGTGTGCACATGTTCCCAACTCTCCTGACAGGCCCATGAAGCCTGTGGTCCAATGGAAATCGATTCAGCTCTGAGCACGGTGCAGACGCTGAAGAGTGAGCTGCAGGACGCCAAGGTGGCTGCTGTGGACAGTCAGCTGAAACCACTCCCAGGGGAGACTGTAAGAGATGCTGGCAGCAGCTGGGGGCGGGGCTCTGCCTTTTATTTGCTGCGTTGAGACATTTTGGAAGTTGGGGGGGGGGGGGTAGTGTGCCTAAATTTCAAGCTTTTCTAACACATAGCCCTAGTGTAGCCTTTAGAACTGTGTTCAGACAGAGATCGCCCTGATGCCTCTGGTGATGGTTCTGCATATGTTCTCCTGGGGTCTGGCTGGGGATGAATGGGGATCTGTTAATAGTCATCCCTCTTTTTCATAAACAAGACCTGCTGGTGTTTGAGGCCGGTGTTCTGATCCTGTGGCCTTTTTCTGAAAAGAATGCTCAGTGCGGCTGGAGGAACTATGTTTAGAACCAGAAGTTCTGGCTTCTGGGTTCAGGTTGTATCATCAACCAGCTGTAGGCAAGCCCCAGATCTCCTCTGAGGTAGCTTATGGAGGAAATGGGTGGCAATGAGGTTATAAAGATAAACACAGAAACCATTTTCAGCTGTCATGTCTTTTTAAAAGACATTTCTGTAAGGCGCTTGTAAGGCACTGGAATGAACAAGAGTGAAGCACTTGAAGGTAGTAAAACCACAACAGCAAGTAGAATGATGGCACCAGAAATCTAACTGGATCATGTTACGTGACTTCCTGATGTCTATGGCAAGGTTTTCCTGGCTAAAATTTTACCAATATTCCTCATTTGTAAGCCCCTCGTTTCCCTCATTGCTAATAAAATGCTACCATTTATTAAGCACCTGTTAAGCAGTGTATACACACTCAGTCACTCTCGTTTATCCTGATAATGACCTTAATGAGCAAGTGTTGTTCACCCATTTTACAGCTAAGGAAACAGAGGCGCAGAGGTTGTCACTGTTCTCTCCAGTGTTACCTGGCAGTTTGCGTCAGAGCCGAGGCTTGAATCCCATCTACAGGACCCCAAAACCCATGCTCCCAACCCCTCCTGTTGACAGGTTTTACTCTAAACTATTGCCGCTCCTTAGATGAACTAAAAACTTTCAGAATATAAAGGAACTACCAGGGCAACTAACTTATTGGATAATGGCTAGTACCTCAAAAGCACTCAGAAAACACTTCTTAAATCAAGCTACCTCTAATTGTAAAAACCAGGAAACTCAGGCTCAGAGAGCTTAAGTCACTTAACTAAAGTCCACCAGCTAATGATGAATTCAGGGTTGGTTCCTGGGTCAGCAGCTTTGCAATGTGGTCCAGGTGTCCTTTGGCAAACTTCTGTACTCCAGGGAGCCCATGACCTACATCTGCCTTTACGTAAAACAACCATTCAGTTAGAGTGCAAGAAACATCATGTAATTTTTAAAGAAGTTGCCCTAAAAGAATATGTGTATTGTGTTGTATTGTTGGCTGCAGTGGGCCAGGCTGTTTCTCACTGGAATGCAGTGCCTCTATTGGGAAACGCATTGTGGGGTTAAAAATATGCACGTTCCCTGATGTTTTTCTGAACTCTCACAGCGTACCCCAAAAGTTCTCTTCCAAAATGTCGTCCTCATCCAGTAATTAAATAATTACCCATACCCTAGACCTTTAATGACTTAATTCTCTGAATTATTTATTTAGTTTACAGAGCGAGATGAGGTGCGGGTCACGGGAAGCAAGCGCTTTGCCCGTTTTCGTAATCTCATCTACCACTCCAAGCCTCTATTTCTATTGCATTTCCTTCTGGTTAGAACTCCTCAAAGTAAAATAATCAAATTGTACCATGTTCATGGTCCCGCATGCCAGGAAGGTGGAACAGCTGGATGTCTGCCCACTTCCTGCCAAGGCATAATTAATTCTCACTAAGGATTTGTTGCAGACTTCCTAAATTAGCTTCTAAAGGCATAATACTAATAGCTACCATTTGCTGACTACCTACATTAATTTTCTGAAAACCTTCAGAGCTAGGTGCTGTGATCTCAGGACACGGAGACTTGGAGCGGCTTAATAATTTACCTCCATCTCTCACAGCTAGCAACTGGGGAAAGGGAACAGAGGGCAGGGTGTGAACTCAGGTTTGTTTATTGTGAAGCTTGGGCACTTTCCCTCCATCACCCCACTTCTTCTCAGCGCCATTGGTGTCTTGGGTGGGAAAGAGTTAAGGCCCAAAGTTTGATTTGCATTATTTTGGAACTGAGATTTCAATGGATGGTTCTTTTCTTCTGAGCTCTCCTCCCCCTCAAATATTCCTCCAGCTGGAAAAATGTGCTCAGGACCTGGGAAGTACATCTAAGGCAGTGGGCTCCTCCATGGCGCAGCTCCTGACCTGTGCTGCTCAAGGCAACGAGCACTACACAGGTGAGACCCGCACCCTCGGTGATGCCCGGTGGCCAGGTGCAGACTCCTGGGCTGGTCGGGGGAGGTCACTGATCTGACAATGAACCTGACTGTTTTATCTCAGCGGTTCAACACACATTTTTCAAGCTCCTTCCACATGCTTGCTACTGGGCTTGATGCTAAGCATACGAAGACTGATCAAATATGATTCTCCCAAACTGTTTGAGAAAACAACAAATAAGATCTTAGTGACATTTTCAATGATGAAAGGAGACAGATGAGTGAGAACTGACAGACTCAAAGAGATAAAAACCTGAATCTCTCCAGGCATAGGGAAGCTGACAAGAAACCAGCTGATGGGGTGCTGCAAAACTCTGGGAGGGTTTGAGTGCTGCAGACACCAGGTATCCTTGAACCAGGAGGACTGGGTAAGGAACAGAATGGATAAGGAAAACAGCAGGTGACATAAGGGAGGGGGTGTTATCAGAGTAGGAAGCAGACACCGTAGGCAGTCTGTAGCCATCCAAGATGCAAACATCAAGAAGTTTCAGTATAACCTCATTACTTAAGTAGGAAATAGAAGAAATCTTCAAGAACTGAGTAGCTCTAGAGATAGGAATCAGGTGGGCCAAACATGGATTGCAGCTTTTGTTGTACAGCAGTACAGCTTAACTCTTTTTTTTTTTTTGAAATATATATTGTTATTGAAGAATAATACACATCCAGAAGAGAGCATAAGACCTAAATGTATACTTTCGTGAGTTGTCACAAACTGGATGCAACCCCAGAAAGCTCCGCCAAGATGAAGTGATGGACATCTCCAGCGTCCCAGTGCAGTTGCCGGGTCATAGCCTGTACAGCTAGCTATGCAGCCACACTCCTACCGGCAGCACCTGGACATCCCAGTCCTACACTCTTGTCACCACTCTGTATTGTCGCCATTCGCCATTCTGTTGAGTGTGTAATAGTGTCACGTTAGAGTTTTAATTCACATGTCCCCTGAGGCACAGTACAGTTGAGGACCTTTTCCATTTATCGGCCATTTGGTTATCTTCTTTTATGAAGCATCTGTTCATGTCTTTTGCCCATTTTTAAAAATTTGAGTTTGCTAACTGCTTATTCATTTGTAGGAGTTTGTTGTCACATTTATTTCTTGTATGTTGCAGCTTACCTCTCCACTGTCTTAAAGGTGTTTGTTGATGTACAAAACTGAAGTTTTACTACATCTAATCATTGGTGTTTACATCGCAGAGATCATTTGAGGCTCTACATTGTGTTTCCTTCCCTACAGAGGATGATTCTTTTATTTTAGTAGCTGGTAAAGAAAGGAGCAGATCAACCTAACGTGAACAGCATGGAACTGATTGGATCTTGTGAAGTCTATTTCCAGCTTACCTTTCAGGGCGTAGCCCTTGGTGCCTCCCATCCAAACGTCTGTGGTGTTGGCCAGGGCCCTTCTGATTCTTGAGCTCAGAACTGTGTGTTTCCATCATCCCAGCCCAGTGAGATTTCAGGAAGTGTTGCTCACCTTCTCAGCTTCTGGACAAGAGTTGACAAGTGAGGAAATGCCTTAACAGGGAGAAGCAGCATTGTACTCAATTCTCTGTGCTTTCTTTCTCTTCAAGATCCTGGCTCTCTTTACCTTGGTTACTTAGTGTTTCTCCAGTGCCTTGAAACAGATAATTTTGTCTATTTTTTTTCTCAGTGTTTCTGGTTGTTTCTCTGAGGGGAAGGCGTCATCATTAGTTATTCTGCCATTACTATAAGGAAAATCTTCTTTGATTAAAAAAAACAAACTATATTTATTCCTTTAAAAATGAGAGCACAAGAGAAGTACAAAAAGAGTTAGACACAGGGTCATACAGCCCCTGCAATAAAAAGAATGTACAGTTCTGTCCTCGTGAAAAGGTAAGGGAGTTTCAGAGCAAAATTGACACCTGATCAGGGTTTTAAGGATCATTTATGACTCATTTAGCATTCAGGGAGAAGGGAAAGTATCTGTAAATTCTTAAAAGCATAAGGCATATGAGAGATTTAGTTTCAAAAATTTCCACACATTCCTGAAATCTTGCCAGATTTTTGTGCAGATGATGAAATGGATTTTTAATGAAGGAAGGACCGCTTTACAAGTTGCATCATCTGATACTGATAACATCCAGGATGACAGACTGTCTAGCTGGTGTCTGAAAAGCAGGCTAGAAGGAGCCGCATTCTGTTTTGGCAGCCGCTGACGGGTGGTGGATGTGGGAACAGCGTAAGTGAAGAGTCCCTGAGGCCAGAGAGGAGAAGGCTGATCAAATGAACTGAGAAAGATCCAAGTAAAAGGCAAGGAGGTAGGGAGTGAGAAGGTAAGGCTGGAAACGTAGGCTGGGGCCAGATCGTATAAGGCCTCATTAGCCACTTTAAATAAACTGAATTTTAACCTGAGAGCATGGCAAAATACTGAAGAGTGTTAATCTGTGGACACAGTCTCGATTGCCCTTTAATGCAAGTTGTCCTTCCTGTCATGTGTGGATCAGTTGAGGGGAAGCAGAGTTGGAGGCAGGGAGACCAGTGAGAAGGCTGTTGCCTCATCCACAGAAAAGATGATAGTGGCCTGTGGCCGGGATGAAGGGGTGCATTAAAGAAACAGAGACCTGACAGTTGTCAGTGACCAGTTGGAATGTGGCAGGACGGGAGTAGGGAGGGTAACGGACAGCTCTAAGTGTGCGGCCCGATGGCAGGATGAAGAGTTGTATCCGTCTCTGTGACAGAAACCCAGGATCGTTGGCAGGGATGCCGAGGCCTGGAGTTGAGCAATGCCAGGTTCAACTTGCCATGTATTCAATTTGAAATACCTGCAGGACATTCAAGTAGAAGTGCCCATTAGGCAGCTAGATATTTGCTTCTGGAACTCAGTGATGAAGTCTAGGCTGGAGATAAATATTTTATATATTTAATAAAATGATAATGAGTGAAACCACGTGGGTAAATAAGTTTGCCTAGGGGGAGTGACAGAGTGAGAAAGTTTATTGGACGTAACCCTGAGGAGCCCAAATATTTAGGGAGAAGCCTGAGCGATATAAATCTTTGAAAGAAATGAAAATGCGCAGCCTTGGAAAGAGGAAGGTAACTGGGAGACGAGGTGTCTCTTGACTCACAGAGATAATTGCTGCCCAGCAGGTCACTTGAGAGAGGGACTTAAGCATCAACTGACGTAAGGAGAAACCAGGTCAGTGCTCTCCCAGTTAAAGGCATTTTCAGGAATGTTGAAGAATGGCTGGGAAGCAAGGAGACAGTGCAAGTGAGGATGGCTTCCCCCTGGGTGTCAGCTCCCTCCTCCACACTCGACATGTGTAGAATATTCAGAACTTATCCGTTGGCTGCCACCGGCTGGATTCTAATGCAGATATGTTTTTGTTTGGCCAGTACAGTGTTTAAAATTTCTTCTCGGCTGGTTACAGTCATGTAGACAGAACCTTTTCCAGATTAAAAAAAAATCTTTCATACCTGGTTTTTACCTTGTGAGTTTGATAGGTGGCCTAATGCTGTCTGCACACAAGCTACTTGAATTCTGATCAAGAACTACTAGTACAAAGAATTCCACTATATAGTTCATATCACTAACGTGTCTCCTTAAGCCTCCATTGCTGACTATAATTTGAGATCGAGATGGCAGGGATGCTGTGAAAGTAATCTGTGTCTTCCAAGGACTGTGGTTATTGAAACACTAGTCTGCTTCAGTGTCTCCCACTGGCAATTCCAGCGTGTCCTACACACTTGACTACAGGAACAGACTTTTTGTGGAGGGTGGTGTTTGCTTGGAGACCTGCCCCGGGTGATTCTCACCACTACCCCTGAGAACGTTGCTGTGAATTCAGCCACTTAAAGCCTTGGATGTTCATTGGGCTCCCTGGCATCTGGTGGCCTTATCTGAGCCTCTTGTGGGTGTGACTTCCTCTTTCTGGGAAACCTAGTCCTTCCAAAGAGGATCCTTGACGTGCCTTGAGATTTTGTCGGGAGTCCTCGGCAGACAGCATGTGGGTGGATCAGCCGAGGCTTTGGGAATTCAGCGCTGCTGGTTTCTGCCTTTTTGGAAAGCTATCTGAATCTATAAAAGGTCTTTCAGTAAATGATTTTTTCATAAACATGGCTCTTTTAATTGGATATGACAAATGTTTTATTCTTCTGAAGTCACGCGACTCAAATAGAAATGGGTTCAAGAGTTGGTATGGTAGATCTGGACACCGGCGAGGAGGTCTAGAAATCACAGCCTAGACTTTTCAGTGGTCAGAGCTGTGATCTCTGCCTCTCCTAAAACCTGTGGGAAACCGAGGCCCAGAGGGGAAAGCAGCAGCCACAGAGGCCGCACGGCTAGTCGGCAGAGCCAGAGCTGGGTGAGGTCTTCACCATGCCCTGCCCTTCTGAGCAAGGATGTCCTTTGACCCTGTGCTGGAAGCCTCAACATAAGATGGAATGACTCTTCTACTCGGCTTCTTTCTTTTACCTTGGCTTTGTTTATCTTTGTGTTTTCTCCTCTGCCATTAAAAACACGTTGTTTAAAATTCGTGCACTTCACATGCTGCGCCCGGACGTGCCCTGTGATGAACGGCAGGTTGGCATCTTTGTAACTTGTGTTGATTAGATTGTGGAGTTACGTCCCAGCTGAGCACTTCCTAAATATTTACAGACTGGCAAGTCTGCCGGGCTGCCAAGTTGTCTTGTTTTATGGATCTGGGGCCTTTCCTGCTCTTTATGGGACCACGGCGCCTCGTCCTCCGTACGGAGAGGATCACCTGCTGCATCTGTGTGGCCTCAGAGCTGAAGAGGTGCCAGTAAAGGCCACATTCAGTGCTGCCTAAGGCCATCCAGCCAAAGCCTTTAGATTATAGTGTTCTCAGAGCGCAGTGAGAGGGAACTTGATCTGTGTGCTTTCCAGGCGGATGTTACATGTTCTAACAAGAATGCCTCGTAGTCCCCTGTTCGGAAGAGCGATGTGAAGAGTCTGACCCAGAAGCTGAGAACCCTCAGATTTAAAAGTGTGTCCATGGACAAGATACTTCTCAGCCATGGGCCTCAGCTGAAACGGTTTGATGGGAAGAGCTTTGGGGCCGGCTATTCTGCGGTTCTCAGGATTCTGGGACCCTTTTGTTACATGCTCTGGCATTTCCAGTCTTCATCCTTTTCTTGGGTGTGCCAAGTCCTAGGTGCTATGTAGGAAGGCTCCTCTTTCTACGGGAAGCGGTGCTGTTGTTTTTAAGATTCTAGTTTATAGTTATATCATTTATCACCAAATCTCATCATCTTTAGAAATGAATTTAAAGATGAGCAGGCGGGGAGGGTATAGCTCAGTGGTAGAGTGCATGCCTAGCATGCACAAGGTCCTGGGTTCAATCCTCAGTGCTTTCCACTAAAAATAAATAAGTAAACCTAATCTCCTCCCCCCAAAAAACAAACTTAAAATTTTTAAATTTTTTTAAAAATTAAAAAAAAATGAGTAGGCACTTCTCAGAAGAGGATGTCCACATGGCCATTGAGTGTATGAAAAAGTGCTCAACATCATTGCTTTTTAGGGATACAAAAATTAAACCTCAGTGTGATGCAACTATACACCCACCAGAATTGGCTAAAATTAAAAATCTGACAATAGCAAGTTTGGGTCAGGATATGGAGCAACTGGAACTCTCATATATTCCTGGTAGAGTGTATAATGGCAAAGCCATTCTGAAAAAGTTGTGTAATGTCCTCTAAAGCTAAACACACACTTACACTGTGACCCAGCAATTCAGCTCCTGGGTTTAAATCCAAGAGAAGTGTTTCCCTATGTCTACCTAAACACTGTCCCGGTAGCTTTGTTCATCATAGCCCAAACAGGAAACAATCCCCCAGTGTCCAACAGCAGAAGAACGGATAAACTAATGTTGGTGTGTTCGTATAATGGAATACGACACAGCAGGAAAAAGGAGTGAACTGCCAAGTGTAACAACATGGGTGAAACTCACAGCACTGTGGTCAGAGAAAGAAACCAGACTATATAAAGAATACACGCTGTGTGGTTCCACCAACATGGAGTTTAAAGACAGGTAAAACTAGTCTAAGGTGATAGAGGCTAGAATGGGGATTGCTTCTGGGGTGAGAGGATTTTGACTGGGAAAGGGCACAGGTGATGGAAATGTTGTATGTCTCCATCTGGGTTGTAGATACATTTGCACAAATTCAGTGAGCTGCCCGGGTAGACTCCTTCACTTTATCTCATATAAGTTGTGCCCCATTAAAAACGGCAGAGAAGAAAAGTGAGTCTGAATGATCTGTGAACTTCATCCTTTGCACTTGGTCTCTTAGGTCTAGGGACATGCGGGGCACTGGGAGTGACGGGAGCCAGAGGGAAATAGTTTTTAGCATGGCGTTGGTTGTAAAATCTCTCTTGGATCATCCCAGAGCCAGTGGTATAGGCTACATGTTTGAGAAGCCCATCAGTTCAAATTTTACAAAAAACAATTCAGAGCCCGCCTGCGCCAGACACCGTCTGAGGGTTCGCTCCTTTCTAGGAGGCTCTGGTCTAGAGGCTTCCTCCCCAGGTAAGAGTATGACTTTTAGATGGAATCTAATAGAAAGTCTGATGGGCTTTTCTCCCCAGGGGTGGCTGCTAGGGAGACGGCCCAAGCTCTGAAAACGCTGGCGCAGGCTGCCCGGGGAGTGGCGGCATCGACGAGTGACCCCACGGCTGCGCACGCCATGTTAGATTCTGCTCGGGATGTGATGGAAGGCTCGGCCATGCTCATCCAAGAAGCCAAGCAGGCCCTGATTGCACCAGGGGACGCAGAGAGTCAGCAGAGACTAGCCCAGGTGAGGCCGGGAACTGGTCACCATGGTCATCATGGAGGTGGGCGTGTTCAAAGGCTGTCGCCTGGTGTGAGCACTTCTGCAAGCCTTGCCTAGACGCCCTCATGATGTGATGTCTGCTTCATTCGGTCAACAGAAAGTATGGGGGGGCTCGATTGAAATCGTCCCTTGGAACTTAAAGAGCCAGAACACAGCATGTTTGTTTTAGGCCTGTGTATGCTTATGCATATGTCTCTTCCTAGCCTGGGAGGTGAGGATATACTTAGTTTAGCCACTCAAAGCTTTAAACCCTGTCTCTCTAGTGCCTTTTCAGATGAGTCTTGCCAGAGAATAGAAACAGGGAGCCTCACACATCCTTAAAAGGCAGCACGTGGGCAACTCCAGGTTGCTCTGGATGTGCTCAGAGCATCCCACCTGCCCTTGGGCGGGGTGGGGGGAGGCGGCCACGGCACCAGAGGGCCCCTGAGTAAGTCCTGGCATCCAGAGAACCCAGGACCTCTGCAGGACTCTCAAGAAGGGAGCTCTTTCTCTTTCTCTGGTTGGGAGATACCTTTGTTTTAGAACCTGATGTAACGTGGGAGAGTTGTGGTTTGAATCACAGTCACGGCGTGGCCTGGCGCTGGGGAGCAGGTAGCGCCTGCTGTGGCACTGGGTCAGACCCTTTGCCAAGACAGGACGTTAACCGCAGCGAGAGGTCCTGGGGAGGCGACTTAATGCTAAACAGCGTCAGGTGGATGCCGGCGGAGTTTCCCAGTCTTTCCCAGCTCTGCGCTCTGTCGCTGCTCATCCCCAACACGTGTGCAGGGATGTTTGCACTGAAAGCCTTTCAGATGTGGCTTTTCTCCCTCTGCGTGTTCAGGTGGCCAAAGCCGTCTCCCACTCCCTGAATAACTGCGTGAATTGCCTCCCTGGGCAGAAGGATGTGGACGTGGCCTTGAAGAGCATCGGGGAGTCGAGCAAGAAGCTGCTGGTGGACTCGGTGAGTTTATGGCTCGCGAAGGGCACCTGGGGGACCGGGCTCGCGTTCGGTGGGAGCAGCGTCCTCTCCCCTCCATGGGACCTCTGAGCAGCTCACCTTTCCCTCGGGGGTCCTGTTTTTCCTGCCTTGTCCTTGTTTTGCCTTCTGATCAACAGAGTCCCCGAGTAACGCTTCTGAAGTTTACTTTTTCTTTGAGCCCATGTTGCTGTTTGCTCTCAGGTCATCCTGAGATGCGATGAGACAGGAAAGGGGATATGTGACCATCTAACTTCTTATGAGGGCACCTCAGGCAGTGACAATCAGGTGATAATGGGACACGTGGTTAGAGCTCACAGAGAGAGTGAGTAGTCTGTGGAATTTCTCTTTGGGGCCTGTTCCTTCCCTGTTGTGTGAGCCCCTTTAGAGCTTTGTTTCTTCTCTGCCTCGTGCCTGCCACATTCCAGGTATGCAAGCATTGGGTGTGTGTGACCGACAGAGCCTGGCTTGACCCTCTGGAACTTTTCACAAACCCTGAATAGTTCTGCTAGTGCCATGTCTGTGGAAAAGCTGTATTGTTAGCAAAGACCACTAATGAAGAAATTTGGCGGCTATTAGTTTGGAATAATGAGATTTAAAGTGAGAGCATCTGCTTTTTAGTTTCAGGAAGCTAAACCTTTGGGAGTTTGCATCTAAGAGAGCCAAGATTGAGCGGTGGTTCAGAGTGGATCCCAGAGTCAGGCTGCCCAGGGGTGAGTCCTGGCTCTGCCACTTAGGAGATACAGGCCCTAGGGAAAGCTGTCCTTACTGTTTTTAGATCTGCTGTGTCTAGCGCTGAATAGGTGTTCAATAAATTAAAGCGAATGAGTGAATGTATATCCGTTGAAGGTCAAACTTCACATGGGCTCAGACCACACAGAGCCTTTTAGGCTGGATGACTCAGAAATGCGTCCCTGGAGTCTGTCTTCCCTCTGCAACACCTACCTTTGTCTCTCCTACACAAAGTAAAAGTTCTCATGCAATGAGCCTTCTCTTCCCACAGTTACCTCCAAGCACGAAGCCTTTCCAGGAAGCCCAGAGCGAACTGAACCAAGCAGCGGCCGATCTGAACCAGTCTGCAGGGGAGGTGGTCCATGCCACCCGGGGGCAGAGCGGAGAGCTGGCCGCCGCCTCCGGGAAGTTCAGCGATGATTTCGACGAATTCCTCGATGCCGGCATTGAGATGGCAGGCCAGGCTCAGGTGGGTGTGCAGGTGGCCGAGTGGAGCTGACCCTTGCCTCTCAACTCTGGGGGACCGTCCACCCCTGAGGCCAAGTGGCACGTGGGAGCCAGGGAGCTGTGAGCAGCCCACACCTTTATGTTCCCTTTGCTGCTCAGGGAGCTCCGTGACCTCATGGGAATGGCATTCCCAAAGACGCGATTAGCCCATGGGTGAGGTGCGTCCTGGAGATGACGGGTAACTTTCCCACGATCCTCCAACAGAACCCATTGTTTTATGTACGCTTTTTGGAGGGAGGGCAGCTCTGCCTCCTATACTTCAAATGTGGTATAATATAGTGACAACTCTTGTGCTTAAGGTTTAGCGAGCCCATTTGAAGGAACTATGTCTTACCCTGAGTGTCAGGTCATTAAAACTTACCTCCTTCAGATGAACAGATAAACCCCTTGTTAGGAACAAGGGAGCATGACTGGTCTGGTGTCGGCTTCCAGAGCTGTTTTTTCTCAAGCTCCCGTGAACTCCCTAAATGAGGCATCCAGGGTGTTTGTTTCTTGGTCTCTTATCTACAAAGGGGTGTTTCTCGGATGGCAAGCCAGGTGAGAAATGTGTCCTTTCCAGAGGCGGGAACCTCTGGGATGCAGTCAGCTCTGCGCATCCAGACAGCGCCGGTCGCTTGTGCCAGGCTGAGCCGTGCGAGCCCCTGACAACTCCAGCATTGTTGAGCAAGATGCTGGAATTGTGGCCTGCTCTGTGCGCGCTCTCTCTCTCTCTCTCCCTCCCTCCCCTCTTTTAATGCCCACACTTGTGAGACAACGCAGCTCTTGGCTGTCCCTCTTGGGGATGGATTTCTGTCCTGTTGTGTGCATCTTGGTCTGGGTGTCTGTTTGGGGAAGGGCAGACACTGGGCAGAGTCTTGACAAATTATGCATCTACGGACTAACTGGGCAGATTGGGCTTTGTGCAGTCTGTACAGATAACCTGCTTCTGTTTCACGACGCTGCTCCGAGCTCTGAGTGCTGCCTGGGACAGATGGACAGTCCCTAATCACTCTGGCTCCTTTCGACCTTCCAGACGAAAGAAGACCAGATCCAGGTGATAGGGAACCTCAAGAATATCTCGATGGCATCCAGCAAGCTGCTGCTAGCTGCCAAGTCTCTCTCTGTAGATCCCGGGGCGCCCAACGCGAAAAATCTCCTGGCTGCAGCTGCAAGGTAAGAGTGGAACAAGATGTGCTTTCACGTGTGGTTAAATCGCGTCAGTGTTTGCGAGATGTGCCTGACATCCTGCTGCTTTTGCTGAGCGAAGAAGTGATGCTGTCCTCATGTAGTCAGAGTAGGAGGCAAAAGTAACAGACGCTGGTGTCTGATTAAACTGGCTCCGTTTCCATGTGCTTTTCCCCATTAACGATGCCTCTGTCTCCTCTTACAGCCTTTTCAGGAGGACTTGCTAGGACTTGAGGCCCCCATTGATTTATAAACACGATGACTTAGATTTTTTTCAATAGTGTTAATATCTTTCAGATTAGAGAAGTAATATATGTTTATTAAAAAGAAATCAGAGGATGCTGAAAAGTACAAAAAAAGAATTTTTTTTCTTTTTTTTATTGAATTATAGTCAGTTTACAATGTGTTAATTTCTGGTGTACAGCACAGTGATTCAGTTATACATATATATATTCCTTTTCATATTCTTTGTCATTATAATAGGTTATTACAAGATATTGAATACAGTTCCCTGTGCTATACAGTAGGACCTCATTGTTTATCTATTTTACATATAGTAGTTAGTATCTGCAGATCCTGTACTCCCAATTTCTCCATCCCCTTCTTCCCCCCCCCCCGGTAACCACAATTTTGTTTTCTATATCTGTGAGTCTGTTTCTGTTTTGTAAATAAGTTCATTTGTCTCATTTTTTTTACATTCCATATATGAGTGATCTCATATTTTTCTTTCTCCTTCTGGCTTACGTCACTTAGTATGACGATCCCCAGGTCCATCCATGTTGCTGCAAATGGCCATTTTTTATTTTTTATGGCTGAGTAGTGTTCCCTTGTATAAATATACCACTGCTTCTTTATCCAGTCATCTGTTGATGGACATTTAGGTTGCTTCCATGTCTTGGCTATTGCATATAGTGCTGCTATGAACATTGGGGTGCACGTATCTTTTTGAATTAGAGTTCCCTCCAAATATATGCCCTGGAGTGGGATTCCTGGATCATACGTTAAGTCTATTTTTAGTTTTTAAAGGAATCTCCACACTGTTTTCCACAGTGGCTGCACCAAACCACATTCCCACCAATAGTGTGGGGGGGGGTTCCCTTTTCTCCACACCCTCTCCAGCATTTATCCAAAAAAAAAAAAGATACTTAACTAGCCATTCAGCATCTCTTGAGTACTTACTCTGTGCCTGGCACCAGTGTTGATTAGATGGGTTTAAACATGTTCACTCGGTCACACGCAGAAGGGCTCTAGTTCAGAATGAATGGGCTGGTGATGGGAGTAAATTGTTTTGGGAAATATATTAAAACACGAATCTGATTTAGGATGATGTCAATGTCCTTCTTTCCTGTTGTTTTCACCCAGGGAAGTGGGTAATACAGTACAATTTCTGCTCCAGGGCCACTGTGGCAATTTAGTTCCATAACTAGTGATTGAATGCTGGTACCTGGAGAAACTGCAGCGACAGCTGACAGCCCAGGGAGATTTTATGTTGTCAGTCCCACATTCGTCCTCCTGAACCGAGAGGGTGGGGTGTTTTACACCTGCGTGGTGGTGTAGGCATGTTTTCCTAACATTACTTGGCATCACTGGATATATAGGAAAGCCAACAGCAGTAAGAGATTAAATACAGGACAATTAGGATATAGAGCATAAATGGAAACATTTTCAAAATGGGTGCAGATTGGTGATTCTTAAAAAGCATGGCTTGAATTGTACTTAAAAATTTTTTTTTTATTTGGTTTTGTTTGCTTATTTGTTTTTTTAATGTCATTATCTCTCCTGGCTTTAAGTTGTCAGAGTCAGGAGACCTAAATTCTAGTCCAAGCTTTAACGCTTGGCAAACTAGGTTACACTGGTCAGGTCGCTCAACCTGTCTAAGCGTTCCCCTTTGCAGCATGGAGGTGTGTGTGTAGCATCATCCTTAAGCCCTGTTCAGTTGTCAGTGTATAAGCTATCATGGTACCGATGGTTAAAACCTTACTCTGGTCTCCTCTTTGCTTGTAGTGTTATTTTTTTATGGGGAGATTAGATAATTTCAGAGCAGTTCCCTTGAAAGCCTTTGAGTTTATTTATTCCCAAATACGTACTTCAGTTTCAAAGGGTAGCGAGAGCCACTGGGTGGCTGGAAAAATATCCTCACGTCTCCCACTTCCATCTTATGCTTTGTTTGTGGTTGTTCCAGTAGGTGAGTGCCCTCCCGGGGTGAGGGAGGGGATGAGGAAGAATTGTGATGTCTGTGGTCTCTGTTGAGCAGCTGTTTGTTTGTTTGTTTAATTTTTTTAATTGAAGTACAGTCAGTTACAATGTGTCTATTTCTGGTGTACAGCACAATGTCCCAGGAGCAGCTGTTTCTGATATAAAACCCTCTTAATCACATTTTTCCTAAAAAGAACCTTTGGATAAGGCAACTGATGTTGCCAGGTATCTGAACACAGATGTTTTTCATTATCTTCAATTTTTTGCATCATTTCAAAATTACAGGGGGAGGGTTTAGCTCAAGGATAGAGCACATGCTTAGCATACACAAGGTCCTGGGTTCAATCCCCAGTACCTCCTCTAAAACTAAAAAAACCTAATTACCTCCCCCTCAAAAAGAAAAATAAAGACAAACAAACAAACAAACAACAACAAAAATATTAGTTTCCAACTTAGAAAGTGTTGTTGACTCTCTTAAATTATGGGAAAGAAGGGAGAGAATGAACTGGCTTTTTGAAAACCTGGTGAAGAAGGGAACCCAGGACCTCAGAGCTTGTTTCTGGTGTCATGTCTCTGTGGGTGTCCGGAGGCCTCCTGGTGGTGACATTGAGGAAGCGACCTGGAGACCAGGTGAAAAGACTTTCTTTGCTCTGTCTATCCTGGCTTTCAGCAGTTGACTGGGAGAGTTCCCAGCCTGATAGTTTTCATCGTAAAGTAAGCACTTAAAAAGCATCATGTGAAATGATAGTCTTGGGCCAGAACAGCTGCAGGAAGATGCTGGCCCGTTATCCTTGGCTTCTTGGCACATGTTGGCAGGCTCTGCTCCCTGGGGTGGTTTCCCAGCGGAAGCTCCAGCCAGGTCAAGTGAGTCAGGCAAGCTCCTCTTGGGAAATAAGGCTCTGCCCAACTGGGGTATGTTCATTCATTCTCTTGTTACTTCATTTGTTCATTACACAGACAAGTTACCATGTGCCTGATACGGGCCAGGCCTAGCACTGGGTATAAGGCAGGGACAGCCCTGGTGGAGTTAGGGCAGGGGCATACACAAGAGCAGGTGGCCTTCGGTTTATCTGCACCTCGCGACAAACCTGTGCGTAAGTGCCTTTGGAGGTGGGCAGCAGGGATCCGATTGCTGTTGGCCTCATCTTCAGCCCCACTGCCCTCCCTGTTCTTCATGTGAATGTCCCCAAAGGCCCCAGAGATACTACTGTGGGGACCCAGACCTGGACTGACTCGGCCCTCCCACTCCTACGTCAGCAGAGTAAACCTTTCTTTTTTCTTTTTCAGTGATTCTTCCTGCTTTGGGGAAACAGGTTTGCTTCTGGAAAAGCAATAGAGTATGTCTGTCTTTTCGCTCTACTCATCTTTGTGCACCTGAGCCCAGGTGACTCTGAGGAATGTGGTCCCTCAGTTTCTGATGCCTAGTGGGGAGGAAGTCATTTTCTATTGAGAGTCCGGCTTCTTTCTGTGTACCTGGTGGGCTCCGGCTCTTTTCTGACGAGTTGGGTAAGCTGGAGACCCTTTGTCAGTGGTTCATCAGCCTTTTCCCTGACCAAGGACTGGCCCGATGCTCCTGGACTTAGTCAAGGAAGTGGAGAACCAAGTTTGCAGTGGCAGAAGGAGGGCGAGTCCTACCCCTGAGCCACTGCTCACACCCCAGTCCTAGCCAGAAGGACTCCCGGGCTGAAGGCTTCACGCCCACCTGCCAGCATCAGGACGGTGTCCTGCTGCTTCCAGTCCCCCGAGGGCTCCCTGGGACCTTGCAGGAGGCACCTCTTCCCAGGCAGCCCTTTGCTATGAGGTTCCCACCAGGCAGGTGTCCTGCTGTCTCCAGAGATGGTGGAAAAGGGTGACCCAGCAAGCAGCACTTCCACACTCTGAAACAGAAAATGTACACGGGCCTTCTTCTGTCTCTCGGTCTCTTCTGGAATGTTCTCTGCCCATGATCCAGATCGGGATCTCACTGAGGCCCGATTTTCCAATGGCTCTGGTCCATGTCAGGCGCTCCCTCAAAGGCAGAACCTATGCCACTGTTGAGGCTTGAATCTCCTCGGGTGTTCCCGGCGCGTCCTGCCTGCATCTGGTCCATCCTGCCTGGTGTCCTAGCCCCAGCACTGCTTCCTCTGGCTGACCTCTGTCTCTTGTCAGTTCATCGTCCTGTCTCTCCAGCTGGATTGCAAGCACCTTGCTTTCCTATAGAGATGTGAACTATGTCATACTATATCCTTTTGTACCCCCTGTGCCTTGTGCACAGTAGGACCCAGGAAATGCAGACAGGTGAATTTCAGTTTGCTCTTTCCTGCCTTCCTAAGAGCCTCTTTCCCTTGAGGAAGGGAATTGTCTGGAGTTGCTCTGTTCCCCTCCAAGTTCCCTGCTGGATGATTTGTGCTTTATAGATCATCAGAAGCACAAATTGGTTGATTTTCTTCTCTCGACCTCAATTCCATACATATTGAGAATGTCGTTCCAGAGCTCACAGACTCCTGTCTGAATCAGTTTAGTATCTCTGAACACTAAACAATCTGTAGCTTAGAAAGCCTTTAACACCCGAGGTTGTAGACCCCAATTTTGTAAACACTGAGAGTGGCTGAATATGCTTAGGTAAAGAATGAATCACAGGAAAACCCTGTGTCTAGGTGATGGAATTACGGTTTTTTAATGTTTTGCATTTTTTTAAGTAAACTTGTATAGCTTTGGTAATTACCCATAAAAGGTGTGGGGAAAATAAAGGTAACTCAGTTCCAGCCTGTCTGAATTTATATAAAACAGAGGGAAGGTGCAGCTAATTTTGGCCGTATTTTTATGACAATGTAAGCTGGTTAATTGATAATATTTTAGTAGATTTACTGAAACCTTTGCTTTAAAAATAATAGTGTAAGGTCACTGTTAACATTTTGATAGGTCGTTCTTTCATTTTTCTATGCATATATATTTGTTTTCACAGATGTGCACTCCTATGGTTTATACTGCTTTATAAATTTTGTTTTACTTAATTGTGCATCATGAATATTCTGTGATATTAGGACTTTTCATGGAAGCCCAGAATTCTGTCGTAGTCTGTATGTTTATTTAGTCAGTCCTTTACCATTGCATATTTGGGTTGCATCTTATCCTTTGCTCTTACAGATAAGTATAATCTGAAACCCCCATTGCCCTCCCCGCTCCTTTGTTTTTACTTAAACATTTTTATGATGATTTAGATGGAAGTTGGTTTTTGTTGGTTAATGTTGGTGCCAATCCTTCAAACTGTTCATATCCGCTTTATAACATTCACTCTACTAATAACCCTTTTCAAATTGGAGTGGGGGTGGTGACACAGTTTAGTTATGTTCTCAAGATAAAGTCTTAGTGAAAAACAAATAAACGTTCTTTAATTATATTAAAAAAAATTTTTAAACCTAGTTTTAGTTTAAAACCTAAAAATACTAATTTTCATTGTCAAATCTATATAACCATTTGCCTCTGTGCCACTAAGTTTATTATTTAGATATGTAATGGAGGCCCTAAAATCAGTTATGGGGATAAATGATACCTAAATCATGCTTTTTAGTCATGGATCAGTATTGGCCAAGTGATTCACTCAGATATGCGGTGCTTTACTGGCACTTCTGTGAATTTTTTCCAACCGCAAACTCTTAGTCTTAGAATTTTTTTTTAACCCCAAGTTTTTGTTTGAAAATTTTTCACTCCTAAAAAAAAATAGGTAAAAGTATAAGAATGAATTGCTATATATTCTCTGGATTCGCCAATTGTAAACACTTAGATTTTTATGGAACAATCTTCGTATATAAGCTAGGTTTTGACAATGTAGACAAACAGCAAACAAAGAAGCTACATGGAAAGCTAGTGTGAGGGGTGGAAATTGTCCCCAGATGACCACGTCACCACAGTCGGGAGCTTTGTGCACCCTTTGGTGTGTTGACACATGAGCCTGCCCTCTCAGAAGTATGTCTTAAAGGCTGCCACACACAACACGGTGTTGGACTCTCTGGGGCCCTTCCAGGGAATACATCACAGAATGCATCACAGCCTGCACACTCCAGCGGGGCCCCAACGAGGGCTTGTCTTGCTGTCTCTGTTCTTGTTTTGCTTTGCCCCTGGAGGACAGTGCTTCTCCATGACTCCTTAGGGAAGCACTTCTCCCCCAGATAAATGAATCAATAGAGCCAATCTTACAGAAACTATTTTGGGATTCTTTCTTGAGCTGAGGAATGTTTTTCTTCTTCCCGTCACTCTAGCCAGATTTAAAATTCCAATCAGTAGCTCCTCATCAAATAATTAAGCTGATTGCCTTTGTACGTTGGCAACATCATTTTGCATCTAATTTGATATTCTGTGGGAAGCTGCAAAGCCAATTTAACTAATGAGAGGAGGCATCTTTTACATTAGTCAATGTTAATGATTAACTGCAGTGTGTGTCCTATATTGGTTTTGTTCGTTATATTTTAAGTTGCCCATTAGCGGTAGTGGTTACTGACAATGAATAGAATTCAGAGTCCTGCCAAAAGAATGGACCAGTTATGAACCTGCAGAAAAATGGTTGTGGATCTGGCTTTGGAGTCGGATATGCATGGATTTGAGTCTTATTTCAACTCTTTATTTGTAGCATGCCTTTAGGGAATTATCTCACCTCTCTCCGTTTTTTTATTTATAAAAAGTAACGGTATTCAATTTATAAAAAACAAGGGTATTCATTTATAAAAAGGAAGGGTATTTCTCAAAAGCAAGAGTATTGAATTTTAAGAATATGAAAACGAATATATGTATGTATGTGCATGACTGGGACATTGTGCTGTACACCAGAAATTGACACATTGTAACTGATGCTACTTTAATTAAAAAAAAGAAAAGAGTATTCAATTTTAAAACAGTGTAAAGCTACAATAATCAAAACAGTGTGGTATTGGTGAAGGGTTAGACGCTCAAGACAGGGGAACAGAGTCCAGAAGTAGACCCACACAGATATGGCCAATCGATTGTCACCAAAGTTAGAAAAGCTATTCAATGCAGAAAGGATAGCTTTTTCAATAGTACTGAAGTAATCAGACGTCCATATGTTCCCCCACCCCACCCCTGAAAAAAGAATCTGGTTACATATTGCACACCTTATTAAAGAAATTAACTCAAAGTAGACCATAACCTAAACAGGGGCTGCCCAGGAAGGGTGGAACCCTTGCCGATGTAGGAAAAAGAATTCAGCCTCCTCTTAAGTTCTAAAAAGAATAGAAACACATATAAAATTGTCTAAGATTATCTGATTCCTATTAATTTTAACAAAGAAAATAGTGCTTTTAAAGAATAGTCTGAAGATAGCTTCCAGGAACTAGAATTAATGGAATTAATGGAAAGAAGAGGTTTTAAAATCATAAGGCATAGCTTACACAGGTTACTGTATGTCTGTTTTAAAGTATGCAAAATAGCCCAAACCATACAAAGGCAGTCCAAAATAGTCCAGCTCAGATAATCCTCTTCCTTATGGGCTGCTAGTGAAGGATACTGCAAACAGTGTTAATATGAGCTCTTTGATATTTGCAATTTCTGTGAATTTTTTCTTGTGAATATATTAGAAGATAGCCCTACTTTCTGAAGAGACCCATCAGGGCTTTTAAGGGTGAATCAGATGAATACTTAGAAGCAAGGTGGGAATTCTCCTTCGGTCCTCCCCGACTGTGGTTTATTTTTGGTTGTTTAGAGCTTTGTGGAAGAGCTCTCGCTGGGACCGCAGCCTTTATAGTGAATTGTTTTTCTAGGGATCCTGCAAAATGTAGTTGGGGAAATTACCGTTGATCCTTGCAAAACAAAACAAAAAACATTCTTTCCGTTTCTGTGGCAGAGCTGTGACTGAGAGCATCAATCAGCTCATCACGCTGTGCACCCAGCAAGCTCCTGGCCAGAAGGAGTGTGACAACGCCCTGCGGGAGCTCGAGGTGGGTCCCTGGGAAGGCTGCTGAGGACTTAAGAGTGTGTGTCTGTCCGTCCTTCTCCGCCACCATCAGTTTCTTCTCCTCCATTCTGGCCGTTTATCTTTCTTGGGAAACTCTTGGAGCCAAAGTGCCAATCTAAGTGGAAAAGAATTGAAGACAAATTAGATTTGGTGGGATTATCCCCCCTGCTTCCCTTTTCCCACCAAGATGAGAGTTACATTGTTAAAGGATTCTTTATTTCAAACAGGAAGAGGCCTGTGGTATTGAATGTAGGCTGAAGATAAGCAATTTCTACCTAGAAAGTTCCAGAGTGATTACTCTGAGGCAGTTATGAGAAACTGGGATAGATGGCGCTTTTTGAGTGAAAATGATGTTCCCATACATTTTACTTTGCAACCTATAGGGGGCGCATTAGAGGAAACCAAGAAGTAACATGTATTAGTGTACAATCAAGATGGCAGTGGGGCCCTTAGTGGCCCAGGACAGTGTGGATGCTTATCAATTTATGTTCATTCTTAGGGCTTATTTTTAATGGAAAATTCTTTTGTGCTTATAGAATGTATGTGGGTAAACATAAAGTCATGGTGCCTGCTTGTGTGTAAAGCATTCCTGACCAATTCAGGTCATATTGAAACAACCAGGTGGTTATCTCAGTACACATGGGCTGTTTGTACCCAGAGCACCTTCACTTCTCTGGACAGGAAGACCCACCATGCCAGGAAGGGCGTGGGCGGGGAGGGCTGATTGCAGCTTCTGAAGGATTAATTGAGGCTCAGTCTGCCGATGGCAGTAGGCCACTGGCGTGGCTGGAAGTGAGAGGAAGCTTGTTACCATGGGACTGAAGCATTCTGAAAACAGTGGAGAATGTTTCCCACCTTGATAAGTTGCTGCCCAATCCTGGTCTGTTCATATTTGCAAATAGATACGGTATGTGGGTGTTGAGCTAAATGAGGTCTGTTGGCCCCAATGCAAGCACTCTGTCCCTTAATGGCATCCTTGGTTGCCAAAATGAGGACTATTTCAGAGTGGCTGTTACTAAGGCGATTTTGATTATCCTAGGAGTGGGAGGAGTTTCCTCAATAAAATGAACTCCTTTATAAAGCTGCCCTCTCCCTGAGATCTTTGACTGAATAACTCAGCAGTTTTATCATTACTTCCCTCCCACCCTTGATAACTCAAGTGACGTTGTCTTTTTGTTGGCTGTGCCCTCAAAGGCTGCTGGTCCCAATGTGCATCCTTACTCAGTGGGGAGGAGGATGGGTGGCCGTATCCCCTGACTTTCCTCCCTGGAAAAGTCCCCCTTAAGTGATGATCAAGGTTATTAAAACTTGAATGCTAGTGACAGTTGGAGACCAAGACAGAAGAAGCAAGCCCCATGCCCAGTTCCTTGATGGAGACCTACACAAGATTCATCATTTTCTATACTTTTAAAATTAAAAACAAATGAACCATCCCAGTGGGCAGTTTAAGGGAGTTACCTCTTTTCACATCTACCCATTAAAAGGTTCCAGAATTGAAAACTGAGAGCCCTACAAGAAGAAGTGAATTAATGTGCCCTTGAAGTTAAAACTCCTTGGAGTCATCCAGCGGAGAGAAACTGTGCTCATTGACCATCAATATAGGTTGCCTTCCATTAACTTTCAGATTCCTTTAAGAAGAAAATCTCCCCCTTCTGTGAATACCATGCTTTGCCTTCAAATGTGAAAACAGGAGATTCTCCTCTCTGTCAGAGCTAACCCCAGACACCCCCACCCCGATCAGTATGGTGTTGCTCACAGGAAATCTGAAGTCATGAACACCATGATCTAAATTCCTCTCAGGAGTCTGAGTAATAAGTGATTATGACCAGATTCCTGAGTATGGAGAGGAAGTTGATAGTTGATATTTTATGTTACATTTCCTTTGTTCTAGAACACTTGCTTACTTTTTAAATTGTGTTCTCCTTCTGTAGACTGTCAAGGGGATGTTGGACAACCCTAATGAACCCGTTAGTGACCTCTCTTACTTTGACTGCATTGAGAGTGTGATGGAAAATTCCAAGGTAAGCCTGTCTGCTCTGGTAGCCTGCCTTCTCATTGTGGGAAGAATCTAGCTGTGCCTCGTGTGCGTCTGCCTGTGGCACAAAGCCTTGTTCTCAGGTGCGTCTCAAACCTGACTGTGCACTGGAATCACCTGAGGTCTCGGTGAACAGATTGCTGGGCCACACCCCTGAGTTTCTGATTCAGCGGATCTGAGGTGGGGCCAAGATTGTGCATTTCTGACAAGTTCCCGAGTCCTACCCACGTGGTCCAGGAGCCACCCTTTGAGAACCACTGCTTATACCCTTTGTGAACCAGATCATGTATTTCCTTCCCCTGGGGCTGCACTGCTAGGGAAAGCCCTTCAGTGAACTTGACTTGTGTGAGACCCCCTTGTGTGTTCCTTTTGCCACCCATCCATGGCACACATTCACAAGAGGAGTGAAAAATTGTGGGGGGTTTTTTTGGGGTGGGGGGGTGGCAGTGAAAGTATCTAAGCTAATATAATGGTTTATGGCCTCTCTTCTCCAAATCTTAACCTCACTCAACAAAATCTTACTTCTTAGAATTTTATTTGATGTGGGTCGCGACTGGACAGGGAGGTGTCCAAGAAACCTTCTTAGCAGAGCAGCAATAATAATATTTTAAAAGGTTGAGAAACAGACCTATGGTAATAACGCCAGCGTTTTTGAGAATGCCTCCAATTCAGGTTGAAATGAAATGCAAGTGAGATGAATGGATATTGAGGAATTGCAGTTTGGCTTTGTACTTGGAGCACGACCGCCTGTGACTTGGAGCATGATGTCTGTTTACGTCACTCTTACGTTAGCTTTGGGGAGACGTCTGAACTGGTGATGTCAGGAGGGCTCGCCTCGAGCTGGGCTAAGGCTAGAGTTTGCTCTGTCCAGCATCCTTTATGGAACTATGGATGGTCTAAAGGGAGGATGTATATGCTTTACACACTTAGATCCAAAGAAACTGTTCTTCTTAAAGAAGGATGCAGGGTGAGGGAAAGGAAAATACTGTACGCAAATATTCTTTGCTTTGCAGGTCCTTATGTAAACAGAATTATTTTGTATATTTAAGCAATTTTAGAGAATTTCTTTCCCCATCCGAGATTGACAGAAGAGCTCTGTGTTGACAAAGAGCTCTGTGTTGGGTTCTAAACTTGGATGTGATCATCTCTCTAAAGAGTTCTGTTGAACATCCTTCAGTTCTAAGATCTAAGGCCCTGGAATGCAGTACCTGCCTGCCTGGGGCATGAGGAGGCCCAGAGAAGACACAGCACCAGATACGGGGCAGGCGCCTCGCCTCTGCCCACGTGACCTTCTGTCTGACCTTGTGCAGGGTACTTGACCTCTCTGAGTTGGATTCTTTTAGCTGCTGTTTTAAAGGCCTATAAAAAGAATACACCAATGATTTTCAAAATAAGGGGAAATACTTTAAAATTTTAGCACTTGTGTTCAGACTCTCTCTCTCTCTCTCTCTCTCTTTCTCTCTCCACACACACACACACACACACACACACACACACACACACTTCTTAACAATGACATGTTTAAATTTTACTGCCAATGAATAAGTGAATAATATTGGGAAGGGCATGACTTCACCTACAGCTTGGTGGATTTGTCTGATTTTTATATTCTGGGAACTAACAGTTCTCAATTTAGACCATTCACCCATAGGATGCCCTGTATAGATTTTACTTCATTGATCTGTGTATATTAACTCTATCTCCTTGAGTTACAGGTAACTTCTGGATGAAAGCTTCATACTTTCATTATTCATTTCTCTTTATGGAACAGAAATGATACCACCATCTTGAATCTCTTCTTATTGCAAATAAAGGAAAGAAATGGCCAGAACTGTAAATTAAGTGGCCTCAAAGTTAGAAGCGTAGGCCCTTGACCCCACGGTCTGAAGGAATGTTGGTCAGAATGTCACCAGTGGTTGCTTTGCAGGTTCTGGGAGAGTCGATGGCAGGGATTTCGCAGAACGCCAAGACCGGGGACCTCCCTGCCTTTGGGGAGTGTGTGGGGATTGCGTCCAAGGCTCTCTGCGGGCTGACGGAGGCCGCAGCCCAGGTAAGGGTGTGGGCCCTGGGCCCCACGATGCTGGCCTTCCAGCCCGAGTCCTGTGCCAGGTCCCCATGGGAAGCACGGGGGGCTACAGGGGGAGCTTCACCTTCGGCTCCATCTCCGACCACCACTGCAGAAGCCACGGAGAAGCCCATGGCTCTTGTGCTGGCTGGGCATCAAGACAAAAGTCAGTCTGTTACCTCCAGGGACCTGGAGAGGACACTGAACACTGCAGACCCAGCGTAGGGTTCACAGGCCAGCTTTTTTTTTTTTTTTTTTTAAGGTCATTGTTAACAGATAAGTTGTTTAGGGGAAAAATAGGTATTACATAAGTGAAATTTTCTCTGAGGATTTAGAGTTGCAAAACTCTTAGTCATGCTTTTTTTAGGATCAGAGGGAGAAAAAAGTAAATGCCATCGCGCAGAGATACGATCAGGCATGTTCCTGGCTCGCCTCTGACTGTCCTGTGCATTTCCAATAATTACTGGGCTCCTGAACTTTCAAAAATGTCAGCATTTACCTTGAAGGATTTAGCATTTGACAATTACCTTGAGCCTAGAAGATTTTACTGAACCAAAGAAAAAGATCTCTAGTTTGGGGGATGAAATCATCTTCCCTTTCCCTGCCTCTCACATCTCAGGGGAGATGAGTTAAGGTTAAAATCCTTCCCCACAGATTCATTTTCTCCCCATTACTTGCCTAACACATCCAAAGGGTCTGAAGGGAAGACCTTCTCTTACAGCCCCTGGTCCTCTTGGAGATCTAACACTGCTTTTCTTCCCCCTGCACTATCTAACTCATTCTTTCTTACTATTGGAAATACCGGCCTAAATAGTAAGGAAATACTAGGCTACGAGATGAGAAACCCTCATGTAGGTCAGGCTCCAAGGTTAAGCTGATGCAGCAGCTCCACGCCATCAGTCTACACCCACTTCTTTTCCCTCTCCCAACTGCCAGCCAAAGAGTGAGCTTCCTGCTGAGGCCGGGCCCCCTCATGGTCACAAGGTGGCTGCCAGAGCACTCAGGGCTGCATCCATTATTGGTCATGCCCTATGAAAGAGCTTCTTAAGGCTTTCTTAAGAGCAAGGAGATTTCATTCCCAAAAGCCTGTAACAGGCTCCTGCTGGCATGTCCCTGGCCCGGGCTGGGGTCAGCCTGTCCATCCTTAAACCCTTAGTGATGAGCTGACTCTGACCACCTTGCACTGGGAGCACCTGAGAATGACTGCTGTGTGTGTGCTGTGGGACCCTGGTCTCTCACAGGCTTATCTAGGAGCGCAGAGAGCCTGAGCCGTGGTTTACCTCCTCCCTTTCAGGCTGCATACCTCGTTGGCATCTCTGATCCAAACAGCCAGGCGGGCCACCAGGGCCTCGTGGACCCCATCCAGTTTGCCAGGGCTAACCAGGCTATCCAGATGGCATGCCAGAATCTGGTGGACCCCGGCAGCAGCCCGTCACAGGTAACCGTGGGGCGAGCATGTGAGATCTGTGTGTCTTTAAGCTCTTGCAGATGGGTGGGGGAGACTATGAGTAAAGAACACTGTTCTTTCGGAGCTTGCAAAGCCAGTTCAATGCAGCGCTGCAGATAATGACTTTGGGGGATATTGCAAAATGTGGTGAAAGTAGAAACGGGTAGGTGCTGTGGAATGGAGTGCTGGAAGGCAGGAGGAGTGGCGTAATCACCGCGAGGGTCATCAGGAGTCTCACAATGCCGTTCATTCAGTTCAGGGGACATAGGCTGAGGGCTTGTCCTGTGCTCAGCACTGAGGGTCAACATGAGTAAGCCCCGATCCCCTACCCTCTTGGCTCTTACTGTTGGATAAAGTTTCAAAGGTGGAGTGATCAGGGTATGACGACAATGCCAGGGATGCACAGAAGGAGGTGTGATGGTCTCAAGGGGCTGTTGAGGTCCCTTCCCAGAGATGGTGGCACTGAGTGAGGCCCCAGAGCTGGGTCAGAATCCACAGCACAGAAGGAGCCACAGAGACATTTGAGAGCTAGACTGTATGTGTGGGTTTCCATGACACTTCTAATACCCGAGTGGCATGGATTCTGTTCAATTACTAAAGTGGTGTGTGCTGAAGGAAACAAGAATGGCCCGCATGGCTAGCAGAGGCAGCCCGTGAGTGGCACGTCCACTGTTGACCCTGGGACCAGCATTCTTGAGGCAGGAGAAGGACCCAAGTAGAGGAGGTAGCACGGGGCCCATCTGGACCTAAGACAGACGTCAGTGCGCCTGGGATTCCTTACCTGTCCAGTTAAGGCCAAAAGGGTGTTACCAGCCTCAGCAAAGTGGATCACGTGGATTCAGAAAAGTGCTTTGCGGGTGGAGACTGGGAGATTCCTGAGCCAGACCCCTTATTAAGGTGCCTATACCCACCTGTGGGTGAAGAAGGCACTGTCACACCTCAGTGTTTGTCTCACTCATCTAGACCTGGATTCTCCAGTGTGCTGGCCACTAGCTGCACATGGCTGCTAAGCACTAGACATGTAGCTAGTCCAAACTATTAGCTCTTAATGTAAAATACAGACTGGATTTCAGAGACTTGGTATGATAAGAAAAGATTGTAAAATCATTATATTCTTAAATTGGTTACATGATGAAATGAAATATTTTGGATATATCAAGTTAAATAAAATGTATCATTTAAAATAATTTCTCTTGTTTCTGTACTTATTTTAATGTGGCTGCTAGAAAATTTAAAATTAGACATGTGGTTTGCATGGTGCTTCTGGTGGGTGGCGCTGGCCCGGACCCAGGACCATATGCCTCCTGGCCTCGGGTTCCAAAGGGTAGCTGACTGCAGCTCCTTTGAGACTACCTGAGCCCAGCCCTTTCCCACCACCACATCAGCACCTCCTTTCTTTTTCTTTGTTTATTCTCTCTGGCGTCCTGATTCTCGCCCTCTCCTTTCTTGGAGTGACTTCGGGGGTGACAGAGCTGGAGACAAAGGTTTTATTCACCCAAGCCCTGGACATGTGAGTTGAAGGACAGTCCAGAGCTTGAGAACAGGATGGCTTCCTCTGAACTGGGCCCCTCTGCACTGAAAGCATAGGGTGTCCCCAGCCCGGTCCGTGCTTTCTAGGTTCTGTCAGCTGCCACGATTGTCGCCAAGCACACCTCGGCCTTGTGCAATGCCTGCCGCATCGCCTCGTCCAAGACGGGCAACCCCGTGGCCAAGAGGCACTTTGTCCAGTCAGCCAAGGAAGTCGCCAACAGCACCGCCAACCTGGTGAAGACCATCAAGGTAGGTCGCTGAGCTGAGAGGCCTTAGGAATCCCTGGAACACCTGCTGCGGAGGGGAGAGAGGTGTGGGATTGAAGCTCGGCTCCCTGAGGCTTGCTTCTAGAGAAGTTCAACTTCTAATCCAGTCTCAGGATTTAAGTCACTGAGGAGGAGTTCATTAGTGATGGAGATATTTATCATGAAAAACCAACAAATAGCCATGGTCTATAGTAACCTTCTAGGTAGTGTTTGGGGAGGGGTAAACTGTGTGCTCAGGGGGGTGATTTTGAGGGGCTAGTAGGAGGTCCTGCCATTGTTGCTAAATCTGTCCGGACCAAGAAAGAAGGTGGATGGAGAAGGGAATGGGAAATTCACTTTGATGTTAAAAAGGCGGGGGGGTGATTTAACTTATCCTGTGATATATACTCTGTTTATAGTTTAAATGTTTGAATTGTAGCATCAACTTTTTTTTTAATTGAAGTATAATTGATTTACAATGTTTGTTTCAGGTGTACGGCAAAGTAATTCAGTTATACATATATATACTTTTTTTTTCAGATTTTTTTCCCCATTATATGTTATTACAAGAAATTGAGCATAGCTCCCTGTGCAATACAGTAGGTCCTTGTTGTTCATCTATAGCACCAACTTCTTAAAATAGAGTGTTCCCCATGTGTAACAAGTTCATCTGTATGTTAGTGGCCATGGGCACGTGGGGGGAGGTGGGGCAGGGTACCCCGTGAGGAGGAAGTCGCAGGAGCTGGGCGGAAAGACCGCAGACCCAGTCTGTCCTAGGTGGGACACCAAGCTGACAACAAGCAGCTGACCTTGTGGGAAAGCAGCCACAATCTGGGCAGCAGACCTCAGGCAAAGAGCCCAGCACCCCACTCTGAGCCTCCAAAGGAGAGTGTCGGGGAAGGCGGGCTTCCCGTTCTCTGTGAGTGGGACGCGCAGGAGGGAAAGGCATTGGCGGGCTAGCATTCGACAGAGGGGTTTTCACACTCACTGAGGTGGGATGATCTGCTTTGTTGCTGGGCGAGTCCCGGGGTGATGAGGCTTTGCCCCGTCCTCTCCAGAGGAGATGGTACTGCCCACCTCATTTCCCTTGCTCTACACACATCCGGTTTAATCATGTGGATTAATCTGTCAATAGGCTGAGCCAAGCAGAAGCCAAGGAGAGATGGTACAGCCCAGCCCCGCCGTGGTTGGAAGCGGGCAGGCGAGTGCCCTGTCGGCAATTTCTCAGCTGTTGAGTTTTTTTTTTTAAACTATTTTAAAAACAAACTAACAAACAAAACCCCCCAAAACAACCAAGTTAAAATCCACCTATTTGAAGGCAATAATAAGATAGGTTGAAAATGAATAAATAAAGTCAGTGCCTGGGAGCCCCCAGGATCCTGGAGGCAGCTCACCCTAATTCCCTTCCTGGTTCGTGGCATTCAAAATGAGTAAAGCTTACATTTCTTAATATTTTGTTTGTGCAAAGCCTGTTCCCGGTGTTTTGTGTGTATCACGCGTTCAGTCCATGCAACTATCCTGTGCTTGTCATCCCCATTTTACAGTGAGGACGCTGGCGCCCAAGGTTAGGTAACGTTCCCGGGGTGACTCAGCCAGGAAGTGGTGGATTGGAATTCAGACCCAGATCCCCTGCTATTTCAACTCCATCCTGCTCTCAACCCTGGTATGCAGTTCACATCTTCGGTAGAGAGTCTAGTCCAGCTGACCAGCCTGGGAAGAAATGCCTGGGTGTGTTGCCAGTGCTTGTGTGCGAGTCTCGGGGAGGCCGGGATGGAGAGACAGCAGTAGAACTGAAAAGCAGTGACATCATTGTTGGTTGCTGTGTAATTAACTAATTTCGGTTAAACTTGGCCATCTTCTGATCATCAAGACACAGGCTATATTTAGGTGGACAAGGGAGTGAAAAAGACAAGAAACTCTTCTATACAAATTCTTGGAAACCTTTCTTTGCTGCCTCCTCCTTGGTTTTAAGTCCTGACCTCTCTCTGTTAAGATCTCATCGTCTTCTCAGAGGCTCCTCATGGTGGCAATCCCTCTTTGTAATTCTCTGCAGCAGATGAGCTCTTGTGATGGCCTAAAAGATAGGCCTGTGCAGAAACATCAGGGGTGGTGATTCAGGGTGGTTGTAATGTGGAGAAGGTAAGGGCCTCCTCTCCCTGGAGCATCCTGGGGGTTAGGAGCAGTGCACGAGGAACAGAAACTAACCTCTTGCCCCTCAACTTGCTGAAATGCATTTGGTTTTTCTGTTCCCATCACCTGGCAGCCTTTGTCGGGGACGATGAACTTTGTTCTTAATTTACTGATAGGAAAATGGCACAGGTTGCCTCGCTGTCATGTACCATACTACATACACATTGACTAGATAATCTGTGTTAAGGAATGGTGAAGAGTCCTGTCAAAGAGAGAAACAAATGAATATTTAATTTCCTAAATGCTTAAGACAGCTGCCCTCAAGGCTGCATTTTGCTCTAAGTCTTATGCTTTAGTGCTTTTTTTTTTTTTTTCTTTTCTTTAAACCAAAAGGATATGCCCAGCCTAAATCCCAGTTGCCACACCTTTAGAGTCAGAGAAAGGACAGAGAACCGGGCGGGAGGAGCACTGGAGAGCAGGGAGCAGATTACCTCACAGTGGGTTATCAGCACCCATTTAGAATGCATGCCTCCAGGAATTGAAAATCTCTCCTGATGGCATTCTTTGCAATCCCAGAGCATGGCTCAGCAAGGATAAATACGGGCACCCTCCTCCCTGCCAGACCCTGCTCTCAGGGCCGGCCAAGGTAGAAGCAGACGGACCCCTAACCATGGTCACCACCTCTCTGCCAGGCCCCTCGTGGACCGAAGCCTGCTTTTCTCTCTCCGGTCCGCTCGTTACCCAGCCTCAAGCCAGATGTGTGGAATGGAATGTGGTTTTCAGTGTGCAGTCACTCAGGTTTGGGTGCCAAGTAGAAATTGTGCAGCAACAGCTTTTTTTCTCTGAGAAGTGGGAGCGTAGCCTTGCCGCTCCCAGCGGAGTGGAAGCGTGAGGTTTTGCAATTAAGCATTTCCAGGGCGTACGAAAGACGCCAGACCCAGCTCTCCTGAATCGACTTCACCTCGACTGTAAGTATGTTGTCTTGGTCGTCCATGTGTCTGGATTGGTAAAGTAGATTTCTTGAGAAGAAAAAGAAGGAAGAAAACCTCTTGGGCTTCTTACACCTCATTCTTGTTGCCTTTGTCTACGGTCAGTAGGAGGGAAGGGAGCCAGGGGTCTTGGGTTCTGGTCTGAGGAGTGAGCTTGGCACAGCGTGTCACTTTCTAGGAGTTAGTTTTCTCACCTGAAACATCAGAGCTTTGGGATCAAATGATCTGTAAGATCACTGCTAACCCCTAAAGTCCGGAAATCTGTGATTCTGGTGCCCGTGTGGAACTTGTGTCTCCCAGATCCCTGTGAGATTTTGCTGAGTGTGAGAACGTTCAGAGGAGCTGGCCCAGGGTGGAGGGCGCCCTCGTCCTGATGGGACTTGAGCATTTGGCTAAGTGGCCCGACCCTTTCGTTGTTGATGCTGGCGTACTGGACGTTCTGTGACCTGGAATGTCTACTTGAGAACTGTCGTGCCTGCCAGAAATTTCACCAGATTCGAGTATGCGGTTTACTGGCGTGGCTCGGCAGCCCCCAGAGCAGAAGCAGCATTCAGGAGTGAAATACTCTGCCTGTGAACCAACCAGCCTCCCTGATGCTAAATGCTTCCTTTGGAGGAAATAGCTTTTCTCTCTTGAAAATTAAAAAAAAAGTGGTAGATTAGAACTTGGCCTTCTCGTCCGTAGTTCCCACTCTTCAGGGTCCTGTTCTTGACCAGCCTGGGCCATGTGATATGTGGTTTTAGGGCCTAGGCTCAAAAAAAAACAAACAAAAAAGCAAAACCTTTCTTCATCCTGTTGGTGATGTTCATGAAACTGCACAATTAGAAAATGCTTCCTTGGGGTTTACCTGGGCTAGTCATCTTGTCATTTTTAATAAGTTCAGCTAAGGGTTGGTAATTTGATCGGACGTCTGCGTTCCCAATAGGCTGAGAGCATTGCAGAAGGTAGAAAAGGGTGGGAGGAGTGTGGAGAGGTCAGAAGCAGGAGGAGTGAGCAGCGCCACGGAGAGGCTCAGGATCTTCCGTTGAACTAGAGCCCTGTCCTTCCGACCAGAGCAGGTGTGATTGGTGCCACTGGGATTCGAGTTCCCTTGATGCCAGAGTCCACTCCTGCCATCTGCCTGCTGGGGGTTGGCCTGTGCTGGGACCACTTTTGTCAGGCTCCTGCTGGACGGCACCCACCCTGTCTCCCACTCTGATTTCCAAATTGCTCTAAAGCCTGTAGGGTCTGGAGGCAATGATGTTAATAGCACAACTCGATTTGAGTGCCGAGATGGTCCCCTGCCACTTTGCCAGTGCAGCGTTCTGGTGCGGGTAACAGGTGCTAACTCAGTGTTTACTGAGGACGTGGCAGTTAGGACGGAGGCTGTATAAAAGCAGAAACAGACTCACAGACCTAGAAAACAGTTACAGTTACCAGAGGGGAAAGGGAGGTGGAGGGATAAAGTGAGAGTTTGGGATTTATCTATACATAAAATAAATAAATAGCAAGGTGCTACTGTACAGCACAGGGAACTACATTCGGTACCCTGTAATAGCCTATAGTGAAAAAGAATATGAAAAGGAATAAACATATATATGTATATGTACGAATCACTATGTTGTACACCAGAAATTAACACAACATTGTAAACAGACTATACTTAAGTTAAAAAAAGAAAAAAACAACTGAGGCTGTATGTATGAGTGAGCAGCAGACACGTAGGGTTTCCACTGGGCCTGGAGGAACGGCAGAACAGGCGAGGTTAGGGTCCAGGTCAGTGCCTGTCCAGTGGAGAAGGGCCTGAGCAGGGCTACGCAGTCTCAGGGAAGGCTACATTAGCGGGCTTGCGGGGGTTCCTCTGAAAGTATTAGGATGTGTAATTACGGTCCCAAGCTGCCAAGGCTTGATTGGAATACAGCTGATACTCAGATAGCCTTTAAGCCAACCATGCCCGCCTACTCTTGCCTTCTTGAAAGAGAGCAATGCTCCCGTCTCAGATCTGGTTTGTTTCATAATGCCGGTGCCTCTGGGTTTTTTGTTCACTGACTGTCTAAACTGACTTTTATACACTCATAATGCTTAAACTAAAAGTTTAATTGGTCATTTAACAAGGAAACTTACGTTCTTCTACAAACCAAACTGCCTTCTCAAATGTAGCCCTTTGTTAGGAGGGAGGGTGCCGCCTCTGGGTCACAGGCTGTTGGTTCCAAGAGTCTTGTACTTAAGGAGGTGGAGCCCAGGGTTGGGGAACTTTGGATTCAGGTGTTAACCCTTTGAGGGGTAGCCTGGCATGCATCACAGACCACTTACCTGATCGTCTTCCATTCAGGCCATTAATCAGCTGCATGACTGACCATTCAGCGCCATTGTGTTATTGCTGCTAATTTTTAAAAAATAAACTTTTGAAGCATGAGATACATAGACCAAAAGAACCCATGTGTGTACAGCTCAGTGAATTTTCCCAAACTGAACACACCTAAGAAGCTGCAGCCAGATCAAGAAGCAGAGCGTGGCCAGCCCCCAGCAGCCCAGCTTGTGCCCCTTCAGTCTCACTGGCTCCAAAGGGTGACCTGACCGCCAACACCTGAACCTGTTTCACCTGTTTTTGTGCTTTGTGCAAATGGAATCGTGCAGCGGGCACCCTATTGTGTCTGGCCGCTTTACCTAAGGATCATGTCTGTGAAGTTTGCCCATGTTGTTGAGGATAGCTCTGGTCTGTTTTTTCCCATTGGAGTCCATTTTGCTGACTTCAAAATGGCAGATATGGAAGCCCTGTTTCCATCAGTCATTCAGGGACATCCAGGTGAAAATGACTTAGAAGTTGAAAGTGCCAAACAATGTATTTTTGTAGTTTGGGAGGGAATAGACTTAAATGGAGTGGGAGGGGGAGAGCCAAAGGGCGTGGTCTCAAAAGTCAGGAAGAACGTGGCTCGGCTGCAGGGTTTGGCAGCGTGGCTCGTGGGGGGTGAAGAGCGGGGCGCCCTCTGAATCATGAGAGCTGGGGGTGGAGGGACTGAGGCCAGCTTGCCTGTGAGCCGCACGTTCAGCTTTATTTCTTACACTTGCTAACTGAGCCCCTCTGCTTGATGGCAGAGATCCCTCCAACTAGTTCTCATTCATTGTTTATGATTCACCAGACATTTTCAATATTCCCATCAAAGCACCTTCTTTTCACTGGGAGGCAATGACTGTGGCCCAGGAGTGATCGGTGCTTCTCAGTGGGGTGTAGTCTCCGTGTTGTATTCCATCAGGCTCTGGACGGGGATTTCTCTGAAGACAACCGCAATAAATGTCGCATTGCCACCGCACCCTTAATCGAAGCTGTGGAGAACTTGACAGCGTTTGCATCCAACCCTGAATTTGTCAGCATTCCTGCCCAGATCAGCTCTGAGGTAGGGGATCTTTGCAGCAAAGATAATGTTAAGATCTTTGGCTAGTTTCGTGTGACACTCAGTTAGCATGAACAGTTATGAATTCCAAAAACTCTGTCAGTGTGTAGGGCACTGTTACTGTTGCCAGTGACGATACACACAGAGTTAATGAAGGCTCAGTGTCTGCACATCTCTTAAGAGGCAGTGTCTTTGCCTTATATGTTGAGAACAATCTCTGTGCGTAGGTTTGGGGCTAATTCTTGGTATGTGTCACACTCAAAAATATTTAAGGAGTGAATCAGCCTCCATGGTTCTCTGCCCTCCGTCTCCTTTCAAACTAGAGAAGTGATGACTTGGTAAAGAACAAGACCTCCTTGGGTCCAGCTGACTCATCTAGTCTGTGTGTTCTGCCCTTGACCCTTCTGCTGTTTGGTCCCAGGGCTCCCAGGCACAGGAACCAATCCTGGTCTCAGCCAAGACCATGCTGGAGAGCTCATCATACCTCATCCGCACTGCACGTTCACTGGCCATCAACCCCAAAGACCCGCCCACCTGGTCTGTGCTGGCGGGACATTCCCACACCGTGTCTGACTCTATCAAGAGTCTCATCACGTCTATCAGGTTAGTAACTCCTCTAGAAATTGCTAGGGCCTGCATCTGACAGGGCAGGAAGAGGATAAGCCCATCAGGACTTTTATTTAATAGCAATGTGGTTCATCATCACCATCATCTTTTTCTTTACTTCTTTGGGAGCAGTGGTAGCACTTGTCACAACAATAATAGCCAACCTGAGCATTTATTATATCTTAGATACTTTTCCAAGCATTTTACCTGTATTACATTATTTGTTCATCACAACAGCCTTGTGAAATAGATGCTACCATTGTCTCCATTTTACTAATGAGAGAATTCAGGCAGAAAATCATTTAGGTAACATTCCCAAGGTCATCCCCGGGCCCAAATGCTTTAGTCCCAGTCCTTCTAACCATTATACCATATTGTCTGCGCCTTGGAGCTTAGGCAGAGAGCATTACTATTTATTTATTTAGCAGGATTGGGGCTACCTAACTTTGCTAATAAGACAAAAAGGTGTTCTTTGTCCCACAGTAACTCTGGGCACCTCTAACCTCCTTGGTGATGGTAGGAGTCGGAAAAAATCATCCCATGAGTAGATAAAGCATTTCCAAATTTGACCAAAGTTGATAACACGACAGCATGGAATGCATCCCTTTCCTTGGATATTTTTTATTTTTCAGTTGCATTTGAAACTCAGGACCTCATTAGCTTTCTTAATGCCTTGCAAAGAAAAATCCACCAAATATTTTAACTCCTGCCACACCCAGGACTTTGTGAATAGAATACAATGTAGAGACCATAGTATATTTGCACTAGAAATAGCACTAACTTTTTTTTTTTTTAATGAGAGTCCTGTGCTTAAGCCAGTAAATGGAGAATCCAAGACCAAATTGTTTAATTTGCAGTTGCCTGGCATCAGCCTGAGATGGAGGACAGCACCCTATCCTTTCCACCAGAAATAAGTAGACTTAGCAAAGTGTTAAATTGAGAAATGCATGGGCTCTGAAGAGAAGCATTACCAAGCAAGGGTCAGGGATTCACTCCTGAAGGCAGTTGAGTGGGGTTGACAGTAGACAGGGGCACCTGGCCCACCGATGTGAGTCAGGTGTTGGGACTGGAGCTTCATGGAGCCTGTGTCTGACTTGCTCTGTCCCTCCAGGGACAAGGCCCCTGGACAGAGGGAGTGTGACTACTCCATTGATGGCATCAACCGGTGCATCCGGGACATCGAGCAGGCCTCACTGGCAGCTGTCAGCCAGAGCCTGGCCACAAGGGATGACATCTCCGTGGAGGTAGGCTGGGGCTCCGTGGCCAGCCCAGAAGCTCCTGGGAACACAGCACCAGGCTTTAGGGATGGGGGAATGGCACCAACATATTTCTGATGCAAGTTTCATCATTAGACCCCCTTCCCCTGGAACCAGTCTGGGAAGTTTTTGTAGTGGGTAGAGTAAATGCTGAATGGAGAGTGATGGTTTGGTGAAGGGACATATACTGCATGGGTGGAATGTTCAAATATGGCTGAAATTTGGGGGGGGGGGATGATCATTGTCAGATAAGAGTATATCTGTAGGGGGGTTACCATATTCAGTTGAACACTTCCGAGCAGACCTAAGCATGTAGATTTTGAATGCTTCTCTGTCATATTTCATCAATGCACTTTTTTGACTGATGGGCAAATTCAGCATTCAACCCTATGCATTTGGTCCATTCAGAGGTAAACACTTCTGCAGTTACTCAGTATCTCGTACTGGAGGCCCTTTTGCATTCTGCTAGCTCAGAGCCACTCTGCCCTTTCTTGTCCATTTTTCCACTTTTGAAAATAGAATTTTCCTACTTTGCTCCATTAAGTTTTTCCTATGACCTGTCCAAAGCCCCCTGATTTATACTGTTTTCTTTCTGTTGAAAGTGCCTGACACCCAGAAGGTGCTTAATAAATATGGATGGTCGGTTTGTTGACGTTTCCCTATTGCCACTGAGCCCCTCAGTAATGAACTTTGGCCCCTGCCTCTCAGCAGGGCCCAGACTTAGAACTGCTCATTTTTATTAATAGAACTATTTCACTCTAGCTTCGCCTGCTTCCCCCATTTCCAAGGAAAGAAAGAAGGAATGTTAGCATTATTGTTAACCTGTTTCATTAAAGTAGAATGTGCACACAGAGCAGTGTGTCTGTCAGAAATGTGCAGATTCATGGAGTCCCGCCAGCTAAGTGCACCCTGTAACTAGCATCCTGATCAGGAAACAAAGATGGCAGCACCGCCCCACCCCACCCCCATCCTTTCACTCCCTCCCAAAACCTATCCTCTGTCTTGACTTCTTCCCTAGGAAGAAAATCCCTCCCCTTTATCTGCATGTGCTTCCTACTTACAGAGTATTTAATTTAACAAGCCATCCGTAATAAGACAACACTGCTGGAATATCTTTGACTGTAGTTACATTATGAGTGGGAAGATAAGGAGTAATTCGCTAAATAAGACCTGTGAAAGTGTGGAGGTTTCTCTCCACTCACCTCCATCTCTCAGTTTTTCCTTTTTTTAACCCAGGATTTTGTTTAAAGTTTTGCTCATTGACTGAACTCTGCTCAAATCCCGCCCCTGGCTCATGTGCAACATTGTTCGGTGGACGAGTAGCCTGAGTCTCATTTCTTATGAGCAGGACATTGTCACTTTGTCAGGAATCACCCCATTTCATGCTGGTATGTGCAGACCTAAAATGTCCAACATACTGATCTATTAATCCTGTCGAGCGAAGCCCCTGTGGAGATTCCAGCAGAGAGGTCTGATCTTTCCCGCTCCTCGTTAACACTCTCCATCTTTGAATTCCCTGCCCCCTTCACACTTCAGCATAATCTAGATACCTCGCCCCGTCTCTTTATAGCATGACTCCGGTTCTTTAGGATGGAGAGATTAAACTATCTCTCGAACCTGAGGAGAAATGCCTTGAGGATGCCTTTTTCAATAGTGGGTCCACATCACCAGATACAGCACACTGAGCGCCCGACCTGAGCTTCTGGACATCTCACCTGGTGTTTTCACGGTGTGCGGTCTGGGAGATAGTCCTGCTTTAAGAGAGCTGATCTCACTTTTACGTCACCCTCCTCCCCACTCCCCGCCTGGGGGGTTCTCAGTTCTGAGGGCATAGCGACTGGATGTTCCCTGAGACCCTACCATCAGCTCTCTCCGTGTGTACAAAGTCGTCTTCCCTTCTTGGAAGGTCCCGGCAGTCCCACCTTTCCAGTAATTATGCTGAGTAACCCAAAGTAAAGATGCCAGTAGCATCAGTTGTCACTGTGGTTGCTGGGAGTGAGAAGCCAATAGGAAAAGTGTTCCTCGTGCCTGACTCATGTCCCTCGTGGGTGGCACTGTGGTGGGGCGGGGGAGGGTCTGGCCCAGGGGATCGGAGGTGTAGAAGTGGCTTGATGACACGTCCAGGCATTTTGATGTCCATTTCTTGTGGCCTTCCTTATCTTTCACATGGACCTGTTTAGATCGGTGCAGCTCTGGGGGTTGCCATTGTAGGGTGACCTTGACAGCTGTCTCTCCTTATCAGGCCCTGCAGGAGCAGCTGACTTCAGTGGTCCAGGAAATCGGGCACCTTATCGATCCCATTGCCACGGCGGCTCGGGGAGAGGCAGCTCAGCTGGGACATAAGGTAACGTGCGCCCGCCCGGGGGGTCCTGCTGAGAGCGTGTGAGGAGCAGGTGTGGGGGGGTTGTTATTGATTTTGTGATTCTTGTTCCCAAAAACCTCATGGCAGGGGTTTGGCCTGGGTCACCAGTAGCTTCAACTAGAGAAAATGCCACTCAACCTCTGTCAGCATCTTCTCCAGAAATGACCGCTTCAGGCTCTATTTTCACGTAGCACTGAGACACAAAGTACAGAGAGATTTTTCTGGGTGTGGTCAGACTTGGCAGCCAATGACCTGTTGCTCTTGACCTTGGCTGGGACAAGACAGAGACTGAGGCTGGCGTTCCTGGCATGATGTCTGCCATCTTATGTGCTGGCCGACCGTCGTTCTGGTGTGTTTAGGGTCTGTTCTTCCTCCACGGCTTCTAATACAGTGTCCGTTTCCACACGTGAGGAAGCAAAGCAGACTTGCAGACCTCACCCTCGACAGCTAACGCCCCCGTGTGGCCATTCTGCTCGGCTCCTGAACTCAAAGTTCTGACCCACGTGGTTGCAGGTGCTTAGTGATGTTTTTGCATGTGTGGGGTTCATTTTGCAAATCATCCAGGGATGGCTGGCTTATCAAGAAGTCTGTGCCTCACCAGAGAGAGAGCAGACATTGGGTTTTTAACAACCTGCAGGGTTTCCTAGCTTTTATCAGTGCAGCCATCTGTATCGATGTGCAGATCAAGAAATCCAGTAGCCAAAATCTTCTCTGCGGGTATTGAGTTTAGAAAATCAATGTTCCTGCTTTTTCAAATTATAGAATAGCTTAAGGGCCTACTAAGCTTCCTGCTGGTTCTAAGGAGAGGTGTTTGAGATTGAAAATGGCCGGTGTCTCTCTGCCTTTTCAAGTGTGGAAAATTTCATTTCTCAGCTGAGTTCCTTTATAATAAGAAAGGGCTTGTCCACCTGTATGAAGAGGTTTCTGAGGGTCGGGGGACTGCCCTGGAGGCTGGAGCACTGCGTGTGTGACTTCTGCGGAGAGAGTGAGTTTGGCAGACTAGCTAGACATCATTTCAGCAGTTACTTTTGATCCGAGTAGGGATTCGTAAGAAAATACTTCTAGCTTTCTAGGCCAGCATCCTTGTCTCTGCAGATATGTTGTTAGTATGGAAGATTAATTCCTGTTGTTACTGAGTCTAAGCGCATACTGCTCACTGCACAACAGCCAGTAAATGGAGGGACCAGTTGTTGGGGCAAGGATTAGTGACCTTGTTTGATAAGCCAGCAGACCGAGAAGATGGTGGACTATTGTCCCAAAGAACCATCTTGCTTGAGTTAGAATTCCTGCCTCTTTTACACTAAAAGGGGAGGGAGTGGAGTCACACATTTCCTGGTTCCAGTCAGCCTCGAGAGGAAATATGTTAATTTTTTCCTTCCTGCAGTCATTTTCAGGTGGGCCTGGTCAGGATGTTTCCTGTGAGCTAAACAAAGGTATTTTAGTTAATGCTCATTACCTGGGAGGCAGGGTTCCCAGAGGTGGGCCACTGTGTATAACTTAAGCTTACAGGCAACATCCCTTCAGTGGCTAACTTGTAGCAAAAGGAACAGAATATAAAAGTTAAAGTAGAAGAAACAGATCCAATGTGGAGTCAGATTTGTTCTTCCCTATTACGCTATGTCAGTGGATGGCATGAAAAGAGACGTGATATATTTGTGTCACCTGAGTTACGGATTTACTCTCGGCCCTTTGGCTCAACCAGCCTCCCCTTCTGAAAGGGCGTTCTGGACAAAGGCAGCCTAGGGGCCCTCCGTCCACAGGGGTTGTGGGCTGATGACTGGTACGATGCTTCATGGCAGCGTTCAGGTGGGGCCCCAGTTCGGCAGCTTCAGCACCACCTGGGAGTGATAAAGGCAAATCCTCAGACCCCATCTGGATTGATTTCCCACATAACAAATTACTGCAAACTGGGGGGCTTAAAACAACAGAAATTCAACCTCTCACGGTACTGGAGTCCAGAAGTCCAAAGTCAAGGTATTGGTAGGGCCACATGTTTTCTAGAGGCTCTGAGGCCTTCTGAATAATGAATAAGGTCCTAGGATCTCTCTGTATATTACAGGGTGACTGTAATTCATGATACTGGGTGTAAAGTAGAAAAACACCAAAGCGAAGCCCAGCAGATCTGCCTCTCCCCATCAGTCATCCCATCCCCATCCCAGCACCCCCCCCCCCAGCAGGGACCCTGAAGGGGACACATGTGTTTACATGATACACCTGTGGCTTTTTTGGTCTCAAAAGGTGACACAGCTGGCGAGCTACTTCGAGCCCCTGATCTTAGCTGCAGTGGGCGTGGCCTCCAAGATTCTGGACCATCAGCAGCAGATGACCGTGCTGGACCAGACCAAGACGCTCGCAGAGTCTGCCCTGCAGATGCTGTATGCGGCCAAGGAAGGCGGAGGAAACCCCAAGGTACAGCTCAGGATGCTGCAGGCTCACCTAGGCCACTGAGAAGCCATCATGCATTCCTTTGTACCACGTTCCTCCAGGGAAGTCACCTCTGGTTTTTGGATGGTGGCATTTGATTTCCCATTCAAAGGCGGGAAATCATCTTCTCTTGGCCCTCCCCAGGGTCTTTAAGAGGAGAACCAAGAAATACACATAATTAAGGCTTATTTATAAGTTATGTTTTCCCCCACAGAATGTGTAGGCGAGGGTCCTTGGGAAAGAAAAACAGTGTGTGGTTATTAGGGGACTAAAACCATCACACCTGCAGGCACCTGCACATTGTTGACACCCAGCTTGCACAAAGCCAACATGTATTGTTTTCCAGTGAATTTCATTTCTCTTCCTAGTACTTCAGTTCAAAGCAAAACATGGTGCAGGGTGACCATGGCATGTGTTGCTGTTGCCGTGGGGATAGTAGATCAATAAGAAAACCTCCCTTACTATAGGTTTGCAAGTGGAACGTTTCTTCAGCCCAGTGCGTCCCCCTGCTACTTTAGGTGACCAAAGGTGATGACAGCATGTCCTTTGCTCTCGGGGATGATTTTTTCAGAATGATTGTTTCACAACCAGCGTGCACCCCAATTTTCCACAGGGTTCTGGAACCTGGAGAGGAGGTCGGAGGCTCCTCCCAGCATTTGTGTCTTAAAGCAGCTGCTTCCACACAGTCACTGGATCTCAGTGGGTCTCCACCCAAGCAGACTAACTTGAGAGAACACTTCTGGGAGGATTTGTGTGGGATTCTGACCTATGAGCTGTAGGAATTTATATTACGTATGTATTTTTAGCGTGTTTTGTTGCATCTCTAAGATCTTCAGATCGGTTGCACGGTGCAGCAGAGAAGACTCTCCATGAAGAGTCAGAATCACAAAATAGTGATCTCAGAGCTAAGTTCCTAAGTGCCGACTCTGTGTCATTTATCCCACCTGATAGCCTCATCTTAAATAACCTTCACAAGAGCTCAGCGGCAGAGGAAGCCTCCCACTGTGCGTTTGAGAGATGGCTCTGCTGAGTTGTCCAAGCTCACAGGCCAGGTGGGTGTGCAGTCGGGACTGAGCCTGCGCCCTCTGGAAACACAGGCCGACCCCGCCTGGAGCAGGGCTGGGAGGACTCGAGGAGAGTGGCAGGGAGGACGGCTGATTAGTCTCAGAAAGAGGGAAAGGACCCTGCGCTTAAGGGTGGCTAGAGGCACGCAGGGCAGAGGGGCAGCATCTGGAAAGGCACAGAGAGGGTTAAAAAAGGACTGTGATCTCTTTAGGAAACAGCACCCAGGCTGGTGCACATGAAGCCTGCAGAGTGTGGGGGCACTGGGGCGGCGGGGGGAGGGGGGGAGGCTGGGCTGTATCGTGCAGGCCTCCTCTTCCACGCTGGGGGGCTGGGGCTTTATTGTAAGCAGTGGGGAGTGACAGAACCTATCCACAGTGGAGAAACACCATTCTGCTGGCAGCATGGATAATGTCCTAGACTTGCATTTTTTGTCTTTTTGGTGAGGGAGGTAATTAGTTTTTTGTTTGGGGTGGTTTTTTTTTTTTTTTTTTAACGGAGGTGCTGGGGATTGAACCCAGGACCTTGTGCATGCTAAGCACACGCTGTACCACTGAGCTACACCCTCTCCCACTAGACTTGCATTATTTTTTTAAGTCCAGTTTTTCATTCACGTATCTGGCAACTGTTAAGAGACTAATTCTGGGCATGCTGAAAATACGGAGAGTCAGCCCTGGCCTGCAAGTTGTTCTGAGTTGTCTGGCAAAACAAAAGTAGTTGCAGGAAGAGCAAGACCGCCCTTTCGGCTGTGACTGGTTAGTGGCAGGAGCCCGAGTCAGAGGACCAGCGCTTTTTGCTCCCTCCCCAAACTGCCGGATGTGTTCTGGGTTATCTTTTCTCCAGGGCAGTTTACTGCCACATCTCCACCCCTACCTGAGGGGACTTCATTCTCAGCAGAATAATTTCAAATTAGGAGGTTTCTGGATGTTTCAAATGTTAGCACCTCTGCTTGGACTGCAAGTTCGGAGCAACTCGTGGAATTCTGTTTTACACCGAGGAACCTTATGGTTGGGCGCATTTGTAGTCAACACTGTAAGCTTTATAATGACATCTTTTGCTTGGAAGCCATGGCCAGAGACCAGCGTGGGATAGTTTTCAGTGAATGACCTGAAATACTGGGCGATGAACATGGGCTGAGTCACGGCAACGCAGGAGTTGACGTCGGTCCCTCACTGTGAGCAGTCAACTGTGCTGCCTGCAGACTTGACAGGCTTGTCACGGAACTGCCTGCGACACCACAAGTTGGCTCGTAGGTCTTCCCCTAAGAGGCCTGAAGCAGAGATTTCATCCCCTTGGGTGCTGTTCTTTGGGCAGATGTTTACTAGGTGTTACTTGCTACGTGCTGGGTGATAGATGTTTGTGTTACATGTCATAGGCCTGGTTTGCAGAGAAAATGTGTTTCAAGTGTGGTTACGTGGTTATCAGTGGCTTTGATTCTGTGAAAAACAGGGTAAGCTTTGGGGTCCAATGTAATTGGATTCAAATTCAAGCTCTGCCTCTTGCTGGCAAATTACTTCATTTGTTTCCTCATCTAAACAACAGGGTTGCTAATGAATACCTCTCTGTGGTAGTTTTCGAGGTTAAATGAGATAAAGTAGCTGCCATAGTAGGTGTTCCAAAAAAAAATTAAACATTGGATAATATTTAACACAGCTCCAGAGCCTGGTGGTAATGAATCACATGATTACAAGGCATTGCTGTGTGATCTAATCCCACTGAGCACCCTTCTACACGCCTTCTCTTCCTCCAGACTCCCTCCCCCTCCCCCTCCCCCACGCCCTCCTTCCCCACTCACCCTTCCCCCACTCATCCTCCCCCCACTCAGCTCCCTCCTGCATCTTCCTTGAAGGGTCCCTCCGGCTTCTGCCCGTAACACTTCAGCAAATATGCAGCCCTGTCCACTGTCGGGCAGTTCTGACTATTAGTTGGCTTTTTCCCCTCTACTGAAATTGAGATCTGCCCCCTGTAGCCTTCTCCCGTTTTCTAAACGCATGATGTCCAGGCCTGCTCTGCTGGGCTTTGTAGTAGAAGCCCTATCCTAAAGAAGCAAGGCTCCCTTGGAAGTAGACTTCAGACACATTTCCAAAAAAAAAGAACAGAGTCGGATTATTCTCCTGTGCAGTGGCGTGAGGAGCAGTAACAGGGAGCCCCTCCAGATTCTAAAATAATGACCTCACCTTTGAGCCTGCTGACTCCACTTCCCGGATCGCCATGGGTCGGTGGAGCAGGCCTTAATTGAGAGCCTACTGTGTCTTCTGGTGTCTGATGCTCGCGTGCTCCGGCCGCCCGCCGGGGGATTTGGCCGAGGCTGTGTGCTACTCAAGAGGTCTGCCGTTGGCGTTAGAGGAAGCGGCTCTGGGTGAGCCCTGGCTTAATTGGACGAGGCTTCACAGACTCTGAGCTGACCCTTTAAGGACCTGTAAAACTGAAACACGTGGCATGAAGGAGAGCAGGCCCTCTAGTGAATCCTCAGCACGAGCCCATGAGAAGGTAATTCGTTCTGGGACAGCCGAGAGCAAGGATGTGTTTTTGCAGGTTTTGATGCGCCGGGGTGGAGAAGGTGTCCTTGACACTTTCCAAGGAGTTTCAGAGAACTGCTTTGGGGTGTACTGCTGCCCCCTCACCCTGCAAATTGGCTTCTTAGCCTGCGTGGGAGAGCGGATGGGCGCGTGGCAGGCTGCTCCACTTCTCCCCAGATCTGTGTACTTTGTTGAAGTTGAATGTACAGGATTGCCGACATTTTTGTGCCCACAACAGTCATCTCATCTTAAGTGAGATTTGGAGCAATGCATGCCTTACGCTTTATCTTTTTTACAAATGAGAACCTTTTTGTATGATGTACTCTCTCTGGAGGATTATGTACAGGAGATGTCAGGCTTCCATTATCAAAGCAAAGCAATCTGCACATTTTGTGTTTTGCCTTCTTTGTGCCATGAAATCAGCAATTGACCTAAATTACCAGTTCACTCCATCGCATCCCTAAGGGAGAGAGCTTTGCACCCTGACACAGGTGCCTCAGGGTGACCGTCCGGGATCCACGTACTTCACGTCTCATCAGATGTTGTGCTGGAAGATCGCGTCCTGATTCCCGTGGCTTTTCAGTTCTGCAGACCGAGTCAGTTCTTATGGCTCACGTAGCCTCTTTTTGAAGTTCTTATTTCATTTAATGATTCAAAAGAGCTATCATTTACCATCGCTCGCTGGCTTCCTTAGCTTCTCATCTACCAAAGTAAAGACGCAATTTCTTGGGCCTTTTGAAAGGGCCATTCCCCCTGAGTAGGTGGACCTGGTGCCTGGTTGCAGTGGGATTCTGACACTACCTGGCATTAGGGCAGATTTTCCAGGCAGGGGGCAGTCCCCTACTAGTCTGCTCTTATTGTAAATGGTAAGATGCCTGTGCCATACCATCTCATTAGAATTCCAGTGCATGGCGTGGTTATAATTACCATTTCTCCAGGGCCTCTGAGCTAGTTAGTGGTGGAGACAGAACTCAACCCCAGCTTTTTCTGACCTTGGGACCTTGGCTCTGTCCCCTGCATCTTGCTACCCCTCAAAGTGTTTTTCTATGGAGCCCAGTACCACCATTCTTTCATTCAGTCACTGCTCCGTGCTTGACACGTGGTTAAAGCATCTCTGAGGACCATTGAGAGGAACTCGTGAGCACTTGGGCTTTGCCTGCAGAATGTCTGTCCCTGGAGAGCTTTCCTCATTTGTCCCTCCAACCTCATGGCATGTAATTTGGAGCTATGTAACATAGATCCAAAGCCTGTGTAGCTTTCTGCAGATTTCTCTCCTGCATGTACCTACATTTCCATAATCCAGTCATATTTGCATAAAGGGAATTATGGTGTGTTGGGCAACTTCGAAAAGAAGTTCATTGGATCGTGAACACATTTTTTCTTAATAGAGTCTTTTAAATTAAATCTGTCAACTTGTATATTAGGGAATCTGGCATTCTCTTTCCATCCCTGTGAACATAGTAACGTAAAATTAGGTCATAAGATGCTGGTTGATGTTGGTAATTTTTTTTCTCCTTTTGATTGCAAAAAGAGATCTTTTTCTAATTGTCTTTTTGATCTATATTTTGCAAACAAATGCACAAGCATAATAAAGAAAAAGAAAAAGTGTAGAATACATTGTTGTACTCCTTAATGGGGATACAGTTTTATATTCTGCTTTTTAAGGTTGTCTTTAAAAGAAGTGAGGTGATTCTTGAGAGATTGAGCACCATTGTCTTCTGCTTATGGAAACATTTCACACCCTGCCCCCCCATACAGGCACAGCACACCCACGACGCCATCACAGAGGCTGCCCAGCTCATGAAGGAGGCAGTGGACGACATCATGGTGACACTGAATGAAGCTGCCAGTGAAGTGGGGTTGGTGGGAGGCATGGTCGACGCCATTGCAGAGGCCATGAGCAAGGTGGGTGCAGGCTCCCAGGCGCTCTCCTTCACCCTGTGACCCCACTTCCTCCAAGGTGTCGCTCAGACGTGGGCCCAGGTGCTGTCCTCTAGGGAGATGTCAGTCAAGGCTGACACCAACAAGCCTCCTCTTTTCTGATTAACGTACGAGTGTTCCATCATACATCCAATGTGTTCTTTGTTATTTATTATTTGTTCATTACTTTTGTAAGCCAGTTGCACCCTTCCTTCCTCATTGACACAAGGGGAAACGGAGATGGAGAAGGCATCACTGGCCCCCTCCCTTATAAAATGGAAATAATTATTTACTTCCCTGATAATCATAGAGTTGTTGTGCTAAACAAACCCCACAATGAAGTAAGGAAGTGATTCTCAAGCACTGGCATACCGCATGGCTAATTCGAAATCACTGGGAGCATTTTAGAATGAACATTCCTAGGCCCTGCCACAGCCCTGATCACTTGGAATCTCTAGGGGTGGAGCCTAGGAATCTGTATTTTTAAATCTCCCCTTTGTTCTGGGATCTAGCCAGATGTAGAAGCCACTGAAGCGGCTAAGCACGAAAGCCCCTGTGGACCACAGCCGTAGGTCATGTGGGTGTCATTTCTCCTCCAGTGACCCATCAGTTGGGTTGGGTCCGGAGGGAAGGATGAGTGGACAGGCTCTCCTGCTCTCTCCCCCAGGAATCCTTCACCAGTCGTGTCTGCTGGATACTCATTAGAGTTAACAACTGTTCATCAACATCTAATTGCTGTCCTCTGATAGCATAGCCAAGAATTTCAGACTTCCTCTGTGTTTTGAAATGTCCATTGTCAGATTGCGAATACATTAATGTGGTTTTTCGGGATAATAAGTGGTCTTTAATTGCTAATTTAGAGAAGATTGGTTGGCTCATCTCGCCATAAGCAGCCGACAGCCTGAAGCTCTAATTAGGATAATTCCCCTTAAACACAATACAAGCATTATTGGATGATTAGAGTCCCAAGCCGGGCGGGGTTGCTGAGGGTCCCTTAAAGACCCCAGGCTTGCCTGGTCGGAGCACACTGGTGATTTCTGCTGTGGGCTTCTCATGCTTCATATTTGGGCAGTTTGGCAGGAAATGAGTGACATTCCCCTCTTCCTCAAGGCCCTTGGACAAGTCTCAGTGGGTTTGTTTGGCTTTCAGGACGTCAGAACACCAGAGCTTTGAAATTAAGCTGTGTATCTACCAAGCATATTAAATAAAGGAGCTCAAGTTTTCTCAACACAAATTAAAAATTTAAGTGATAGTCCTTTTCTTCTCGGGAGGTGTTTTTCACAATCACTGTAATGATAGGGAAGAGTTCCACCAATCCCTGGAAGATGGGAGGTTTTTTCATTTGTTTTTGTAGCCTCTACCCCATTGTCCCTTTGCTAAGCTTACCCCAGCCTGCCCATCACTGGGGACTGTGTAGTAAGTGATGTCTCAGGTCCTTTGAGCCCCTTAGCAAGTAACACATTACAAATACGGCATTTTCTATATGAGTTTTGGTTATTTAGTTAAAACGCTGATGCACTGTTAGAATCATTTTCTAAAATCCTGAAAGGCAATGACTGGCAGAAAAATTCAAGTGTATAACCTCAGAATAAAGGGAAGTTCTTCAACTAAATAAATTTGAAATCCTAAAAAAAAAAAAATCACTACTTTGTTCTTACTTTTCTCATTGTGTTCACACTGGTAGAAGTTCATCATGGTGGCCGGTGGCCACTGTGTTCTAAGCTGCCCTCTGTCGTCAACATCCTGGCCTGTTTGCAGTTACACCGCATCTCATGTGAAGGCTCCCAGCACATGGACCAACCCTTAGAAGATGTCCGGTCAATTTATACTGAATGTATAAGTCCACAGCTCAACCCTCAGTTGACCAGCAGGGCCCCCATGGTGTGATGGAGATACTTGGCAGTGTATATCTCTCTGATAAAGAATGGAGAAGAAATCTACCCTGGGGTTTGTGTTGTTGGTTTGGTAGAAATTACATCCCAGCCTATGCAACCTCATATACTAGGCTACGGTGATACATTGATTCAGCTCGCATTGTCACTTGGATCTGGTCATGACATGTAGCTCCCATAGACGACTCCATCTAACCTTTTCTTACTTGCCTGTGGTCCCTGTCTCTTCCCAGACTGCCAGCTGTCTGGCAGAGGGCTACCAGGGAGAGCTTGTCAAGTGTCCAAGGTTCTTCATCAAACAGATCCAGCTTGATTCCCACCCCCTCACCAGCTCCCTTCTGTTCACCATCCTCACTCTTCCTATATTCATTTCTCTTCACCTTGTCTCCTCACGTAGAATATCATTCAGCAAGAAGTGGTGACAGTCACGATGACAATGGTGGTGAGGATGGTGGCCTTTTTCCTCATCATTACCATCACTGACACTGTCACTATCATCATCAACTTCATTATCATGGTCAGCCTCTCCTCTGCCTTCATGTAGCTGTTCACGTAGGTGAGAGGTATTATCTCAGTTGACCTTCACTCCAACCTTCTGATGCTTGGAAGTCTCCTCAGAGAAGGACTTGAGATTCAGTTTAAATACCCAGCTTGAGGCTCCTTCACAAGTCCTGGAACCAGGTCTCAAATCCAAGTCTTCTGAGCCCATGAGTCCCCAGTCCTTCTTCAAAGGACGGAGCCACTGTCCCACTTCTCCACCTCTTCTGCTCCACACTGATCTTGCTTATCTCTCAGTGCCAATGGTGCTAGAGTCAGATGAGCAACAAGTTATTCCTGGTGTTTGCAATGCCTTCTCTTACCCATTTAGATCAGCAGTGAGGGTTCTGGGGGATAGATATCCATGCACTGCACCATTCCTAGGGAAACCCTTCGTGATGTAGGTTCTGCCTCCCCCCCACAGCTGACTGCCCACCACTCTGACTTCCATACACCTCGGCTCTCACCCACCTCCGTACTCTCAGGCGCTGCTCCCTCCCCTCGGGACTCCTTCCCCACCTTTTGTTTGAAGCAGACTCCTTACCTGGTACCACAACGACTTGCTGAGCAGTCCTTCCTCTGGACAGCCCTCCACCTCCCGGCAGAGATTGGGGTCTCTCCTTGCCTGTGTGCCTTGAGTACTTTGTATGCGTCTCTCATGAGGTCCTTCTCACAGAAGCTGGGGGATTCTGTTGACTCGAGGCCAAAGAAACTCTGAAAGCCTCTCCATTTTTCTAAAGCCCGCACTTCAACAGGCTTCTGATGACCTTGGGTTCTTTCCCTCTCGTCTGTAGCTGGATGAAGGCACTCCTCCAGAACCAAAGGGGACGTTTGTCGACTATCAGACGACGGTGGTTAAATACTCCAAAGCCATTGCGGTAACAGCTCAGGAAATGGTAAGAGGAAAATGGGCTGCCCCCCCCTCCCCACTGTTGCCCTCTTGTCCACCGCATCACAGAGTCCTCAGATCTGGGGTCTGTGCTGGAGAGAAATTGGTCCTTGCCACCAGCTCCCCCTGGGCCCCAGCTTTGTCCTTATCTGTGGTCTTTCTGGCTGCCTGTGGTCTCGAAGCCCCAGGCCGCTAGACATTTCATCTCATGAAAAAGCTCTAAAAGGGAATTAATGATTGACTGAGACTTGGGCATGAGGACAGGGGAGCAAAGGAAAGAGAGAAAATTAGAATCAAGGAGGAAATGAGAAGGAAATTGCAAATTCCAGAGAAAGAAAAAAATATCCTATTTATTTCACAGAGGACTTGAGATGTTCTTCTAGATTAAAGTTACAGTACAAGAGAAGAAATTTGGGGATAGAACTGAGATTGACTGATGGAATCGAATTATAATACTTGGACAGTACTTACAATGAGCAATAACAGCAATAACAGTCTTCCAGGCAAAAGAAAAGTGTGGTTATATAAGAAAAATTTTTTTCTCCTGACAGCAGAAGGCATGTAAATTTTAGAGGTAATTTTTATTTATTCGTTTTTTGCCAAAATGTAATGCAGTCCATTTGTATCATATGGATGTTTAGATATAAATGGCATTGAGAGACAGTGAATGTTATCAATAGATTAAAAAGTCGTACCAAAAAATGACAAATGTTGTCCTCAGATAATTAATAGACATACATAGTAAGAAAGTTCTTAACTTCTGAAGGCTCAGATGTCACAGGATAAAACTGAAAGGCGCCTGTTTGTTGCTACCCCCCTCTCCAGCCGGAGGTGGAGGGATGAGACTGCACCGCCACGTGGTTCCTGCCCCATCAGGCCCAACGCCTCTCTGGACGGTTTTGTCATGTAGTCGTGTGTCCACTAGAGGTTGAGCTTGGACCACAAAGGCTTCCCCAGCTGCTGCTGCTCGTTCTTAGAAACTCTGCAATTGTGCCAGGCTCATTGTTGAAAACGACTCGGGCTGGGGAGGGAGGGAGGAACAGTGCCCATCTCAGCGACTGGGAGGAGGCTGGAGTCGGCCCCGATCTGGCCCTGCTCGAGAGCTCGGGGGGACGCAGGTCACATCTGGCAGCCCTCGGTGCCAAATCCTCCGAGCAGGGAGCGCAGGGCAGCTCACCAGAGTGGGGGAAACAGTTCCAGTGGCCCCACGGTGTTTCTGGAATATCTCCTGGGCGAGGCTCTTGGCCAGCCCGTCTTGACCCTGCGTGTCCACACTTGAGGACCCCGGCTCCTGAGGTGGCTGGTGGGGTCCCTGATCGGGTGAGAGTCCTCTCACCACCCCAGGTGGCCCCCAGAATCACTGTGGCCTCAAATGGAACAGCTCTTGGCACAGCCTTGTTCTCTTGGGGTTCGGCATGCATTCCTTGGGAACCCACACCTTGGCCGAAAGCCTGTGACACTTCCTGATGCCTTGGGAACCCACACCTTGGCTGAAAACCTGTGACAAAACCTGGCACATGTTCACGTCCAGCCTCAGTGGCTGCAGAGTCATATGACAGGTTTTTTGGGGTTTTTTTTTTTTTTGCTTAAAGCCCTTTAAATACAAAGAATTCAGATGCCACAGAAAGTACTGTTGTCTAGGGAACAGGTTGGGCAGGGGGGAAGCCTTGGGCCCAAGAGGGACATGGATACCTTTCTGGGGGGCAGGTTCAAACTGCCTTTGGGAACTAAGAGGCATTTTTTTATCAGAAGAGGAAAAACTAGAAACGAGCATGTCCGCTAGGTAGAGTAAGTTAAGTTTTTCTGTGAAACAGGGGAAAATAGAGAATATCTTGAGAGTAGAAAAGGCAGAACTTGACCATTTTGGCTGCAGCATACTCTTCACTAAATTTGTGGCTGAAATGTGGTCGTTCTTTGGCACAATGTTACTCCAAAGCTGTATTCTGTGAGTTTCTTCCTCCAAAACAAAATGTTAGGTGTGTCCATCACTTGAGCCACGACTTCCTAATGACCCTGTCCTCATGCCCCCCTCAGCGGTGCGGGACCCCCTTCTGGGTTCCCAGAGACCAGATCAGCCCCAGAGCCACGTGTGACCCGGGTGTGCGCTGCACGGAGCTGCGCCCCCTTGCGGTTTCTCTAGGGAACTTCCCTGGGGACCCCACGGGGCAGGGCTGGCTGGACGCTGTGTTCTCACCTCCCAGAGAGGGGACCCTGAGGCCCGGCCTCCATGCTGCACGGCCTGACCCTGAGCATGCTGCCACTGACCCGGCCGGGACCTGCTGGCCTGTGGTACGGGATGCAGCACCCGCTTCGCTTGAACCGCCCTCTCCAGCGTCCAGCCCCCAGTGCGAGCCAGAAGGTTGAAAGTGAATGAAACCCTTTGGCTTCCGGTGGTATTAACCCGTGGTTCTCACGCTTTTCTCTGTGTGTATGTGTGTTTGTGTCTTGCTTGTTTTCTTTTTCCAGATGACTAAGTCGGTTACTAACCCGGAGGAGTTGGGAGGACTGGCTTCACAAATGACCAGTGACTATGGGCACCTGGCTCTCCAGGGCCAGATGGCAGCAGCCACGGCGGAACCGGAGGAGGTCTGCCACCTTAAGTCCCTGTTTTAAGGAGCAAACCCACACTGGTGCCCACTCCCGGGGAACTGTCCATAGCTTAGCTCCTCCCCCAGAAGACCCCAGCCTGGTAGCCAGAACCAGGCTTATTCCCTCACACCCCCCAGGTTTAGACCCAGCCTGCGCTCAGGGCTCACTGTCCTTTCTGAGGCTGATTGACAGAGACCTGGGGCATCTGGGGAGACGGGCTTTCACCAGAAGGACTCTGTTTACAGTGTTCTGCCAGGACTCCTATCCCATCACTGATGCCAAGGGCAGAGCACGCACCACACTTCCTCCTCCCACTTAGCGGTCCCCCTCAATTATGTGTGTATTTCCCAAAGGCTTACAGAAGTGTTAGAACAGCCAAGTGCAGGATTCAGTTATCCCTCCCTTGGGAAAGAGCTGTGTACCTAGCCTGCTTTCATGAATCAAAGTCTTGCCCAAATATTGTTGGTGGCTTTTTAAGAGCTGAACCAGATCCCTGTCCTATACCTCCTGTGGACCCCTCTTCCTTACCGTCCTGCCTTCCCTAAACTCGCTTTCCTTAATGGCCAATGCAGGCTTGCCTCAGAACACCTGCACCCTTAAGGGTCTTTAAGTGGCCAAAGTTTAGCTCCAGAGGTCACTCTCTAAGAGGTCCCCTGTCTAATAGCTCCGAGAAATGGAGTGGCCCATTGGCAAGCACACAGGATGGGTGCCTGAGGACACACATCAGTGTTAACACACAGAAGGGGCCCAGGCCTGAGCTCCTGTGTGCCTCCTTAGAGAAAGGAAGCTCCGTCTGCAATAAAGGATAATGGAGTGGATTGCAGGGACCCTGGGAAGACGAAGGTAACTACATCCATGAAATTCGGCGAGCTGTTTATGGAGGGCAAATCCTGTTCATAACACTCCTAAGTGAGCCAGGCTGTCAAGGCAGAAGGTTGTGGCCGTCTTCCCTTCTCCTGGGGTTGACAGTCAGTGTCCGCTAGTTACTCAGTGCTGCTGTTTGTCCTGAGGGCCAGGTCTAAGCATGTCTTCACAAAGACTCCCAGAGACACTACAGAAGTGAAAACCCCAAACACAGTCACTTTCTAACGTACGTTGTAACAATGCATGTAAATGGGAGAATCATATATATGTACTTGCATACATATATATATCCGCATGGGATGACTTGAGTTTCTAACAGTGCCTGTGGTTTGAGATTTTAGATTGATTGAGTATTTAGGCTGCGGCATGAATAATTCTATTTGCAATGAATCTGTTAAGTGACTCCCAGGAAAGAAAAATTATCAGAGACCTGCATCAGGATTCTGTTGGTTCTTTACACAAGGCCATCTTTTTTTTTTTTTAAACGACTCCCTGTTTTAGTAGGATCATATGGACTTGTAATTCATGTGATTAACATGTAATTTTGAATTTCATAAACAAGTGTAAGAGAACTAGTGTTACAGTCAGGGAAAGTTTGGTTGGGCAAAAGGAAGAAGTGTTTGGCTTTTCAAGAGGGTTGGAAACTAAAGGAGGCTGATCGTGAGGGAGGTTTGGATCTCTGTCCCGAGAAATCTTTGAAGGTGGAATCTACATGCGTCTGCCTTGATTGGTTTCAGTGCTGACCTGCCTGAGTTACTGAGCAAATACCCAGGGATCTATGAAGCCCTTTCCACTTCTGAGTTCTTATGAGCCACCCCACCCCACGTGTGACACAAGCACATATTCTAAATGCAACTCAGATCATTGCGGCAAAATGCAAAAGAAATGCCAAAGCAGCCAGGAAAGAAAACGCATTGCTAAAAGCACGAGAGCAAGTTGCTTTAGGTCCTGGCCCTGCGTTTGCAGCAGCTAATGGTTCCATTAAGGTTTTCCCTTTTCACCATTGCATCTTGAGATGTGTTTTACATTCCAGACACACGAGCAGTGTGACCTGGAGCGAAAAGGGGCAGAGAGAATATAAAATTACCAGTGGCTTGCGAAGGAAAATTCTTTGTGTGCATTTGCCAGACAGATATTTGGGGGAAAACTGAGAAGGTTAGGAGATCCCTGAAGCAAGGCAGGTTTTTATTCCAAGTCTGTGGAATTATTTGTATACCCAAGAGGGCCCCACATCACAGCATGTGAAAATATTTATATCCAGGGCAAATAAGAAGTCGCCCCCTTCCCTGCGGTCCTGCTGTCTGCTGTGCCGAGTCAGCGTTTTGGTCTTTTCCAGAATGGGACAATCACAGGAAAAGTCCTAGCTCTGCCCTCTGAACATCCAGCCAGAGCTTTCTCTGCTAACCTTTCCATGGAAAATTCAACCTTTTGCTAACATCCCTATGAAAACTTCTTTTTTCAGAGAAGTGAAAACCCTCTGGCGACTTTGCAATTTATGATAAGTTTCCTCTTTAAAAAAACAAAAGAAGAAAGAAAATGTAGATCTCGTGAGCCACAGCTTCTAAATGCAAAGGCAGGGGCGCCGTCTCTGAGGACGTGTTGCCGTAACCACGGGTAATCCTGCGTGTCTTAAAAGCTGGCAGGAACGTTTGTCAGGAGCCTGTGGTGAGAACCAGAGCCCTTTCCCCCGGATGAGAGAAGTGTCTGCTCGAGACGTCCCTAAAACTTTCCATTCCGGGACACGCTTTCTGTGGGTGGCAGGGTGATGCCCTGCCTCTGCGGTACACACTAGTTTTTCCTGCCGTGTTTGCCATCGAAGGAGGAACTCCAGTTGGTCAGATAACACCCATTCTTGCCTTTCCAACGTCCACAAGCGCTCCCAGGCAAATTCTGTTTGACCTGGTTTCAGATGGGATTGTTCTGAAAGCCCGAGTGTGATCTGTACGTTTTGTGTAGTTTTAGGCAGTCAAGACAATGGATCTGTGGTTCTTAGACACCCTCCAAATGAAACGAGATCCAAGCCTTCATGAAGGCCAGGCTTCTAATTTCCCTCAAGGCACAAAACCAGGAGACAGTCTTCTCCATTTTACTTTTATTTGGGCAGGAAGAGGGGATTGAGGGTTTTTCTTGTGGTTCAAGTATTGCTTTACTAAAGCTGCCAATTTAGAACTCCAGAGTTTATGTCTTGGAGCAACATTCCTTTCTAATAAACACTGGTGGTAAGTTGGATCACTCTGGGGGCTGGTCCTATTTGCAGAGAGGTTTAGTGTTGCTTTGAGAAGTGCAGCATTTTTAAAGCCCTTATCTGTTTGAAACCGTCTTAAAACTGCATCCCCTTTCTAGAATGTTCCTCCAGCAGTACAGAATGTTCCGTGAAATTGCATAGAGGATGTTGAGTCTACCGTCCTTCGTGTACGTGCCCTAGCTCTCCCCTGCACAGGGGGAGAAGGGTGAGAATACGCGAGCTGTTTATCCAGGCCACCCTGGTGCCGGTGCTGTGCTGGGCACCGTCCCATTTACCTCCCAGCTTCAGTGTGTGAGTTGAGAATCCTCTGTCGTCCCCATTTCCCAGGCAAGCAAACCAAGGAGGCCCAGGGAGCGCTGATCAATTGCCCAGGCCCACACAGCTGCCACAGTTAGTGTGGAAGCCCCTTTTTAAATAACTTTTGGGAATAAGTGAATGTTTTAAGCAAGGCAATACGCTGACAAGCAAATATGTCAAAGTCAGGATTCACGGCCAGGTGTGCTGGCCGTTGCGGCCCTTGCTTTTTGCCCTGCGCCAAGCTCTCTTTTCATGATAATGAACATTCATGGGGCACTTGCTGCTTGCTGACTTTTTACACCTACCTTCTCTTTGGTTGTCCACCTGCCTTGGAGGTGGGCAAGGGCAGGGTCTGTCCCGTGTCGCAGGTGAGGAAACAAAGTCCCCATGAGGTTAGTGGGCTCACCCAGAGAGTCCGGTGGCCAGGAGAGGGTAGAGCTGGAAACAAGTTCCGTGGTCCTTTCTGCTGCTGCCCACGTGGGCGCAGGGTTGGGAGCAGGGGTGGGGCTGGCATTCTAAGATCCTTACTTCCTGTTACGTTCAAAACTTGTCCTTCGTAACACCATATCCCCCTGCATGCTGTCCACACAGGATCGCACAGCCAAGTCAGTCAGAGGTTTGCGTGGCCATGCCCCAGAGGGTTCTCCAGGCATGTAGGAGACAATTGTGTGACCTGGTACAGACCCCAACTCCAGGACCAAATCCTGGGTTGACTGAGAACTCCAAAGCTTTTGCAACTGTTGTCTTAGTTTGGTCTCATCCCTTTGCTTTCTGGTACTGGTCTTCCTCGTGCTTCCTAACTGGGATTTCAGCCCTGATGACCTGCTGTGCCACCTCCAGGGTTGCCTTTACAGGGTCCTCTGCAGCATGTATGACGTCACCTCCAAGAGGGAGGCTGAGCGTCAGGACGTTGGGGTGTGTTTTTATGGCACAGCCTTCTGAGAGGGAGCTGGGGGCATAAGAGTGTCACCGGGGATGTCTTCCCACGATTCATCGTGTCGGCCGATAGGTTTCAGGTTTGGGACAGCACAGGAGCTGGTTCCTTCTCCCTCCCACCCCTAGGTGGAGGCCTGTCGTTCTGCAAACAGAAAGCTCAGACTTGGCTCCGTGCAGGGAGTGGGAGAGATGCACGAAGGCTCTTCCAGAGTCTGGATCTTTTCTAGCCCAGTGGTTTCACACCTTCTTCTACAGAATCCCGACCCAGGGACATGCTCTGGAAGTTCTGCACACGTTTGGCTCAAGTTTCACTTTTCAAACATAGTGTCACTATTTGTATAAAAACTGTTGGGAAAAGCTACATGGACTCTTGAACATATCCTAGGCCAAAATGGTAACCCACCGGGGCCACTAGTGGCCTACTCTGGGCCGCTGGGTGGTTTTGTGCAGACCTCAGGCTCGCACAGCATCTTCCCAGGCTGCTGTGGTCAGGGGACTGTGGGAAAACTGTTCCCTTTTGCTTTAGTTACACATAGAACAGGATTTTCAACACAAATACAGACATGAGTTGGTGGCCGAGGCTGTCAGTGGCCTTCGTAACCCCATCTCTGGATCACTGAGTCTCCTTGTTGACTTTTTGAGTCAAGGATATAAATTTTAACTCATAAAGGAAAAATATAGTAATAACATTGCTTCTATTTTAGATGTTGAGGTTCCGGGAGAGATTTTATTAGAGGGTGGGAAAGGATTCTGCTGTTAAGTGGAAAAAAAATCAAGGAAATTAAAACACTGAGCTAATGAGTAGAGCACTGTGCTTGGGATTAAAGACTTGGATTCTCATCTCGCTTTGCCAGGGACCAGCTGTGTGATTTTGGGGCCAATCACCTCACTTCTCTGGGCCTCAGTCTCTTCATCTGTAAAATGGGGAGGTTGAATGCATAAGGTCTTTTTTATTTTGAAGTTCTGTGAGTGTTTCTTCCTCCATTTCCCCTGACCTGGCTTCCCCATTAGCACCTTATCCTTTAGAGATCGGTGCTCATCCTTGCTGGACAGCTGAGTTCTTGCCTTTAGATTAGCTCTGATCCTTGAGTACTTAGAGTTAAACTGTATGGATCTGAAAATGCTTGAGAGCCAGCTTGAATGTAAAACTTTAATGGAGCATCTCCCTGCTTCAGCTTGACCTTGTGTTTAACCAGCGAGCATGCCCAGCAGACAGATATCCTTAAATGGCACTGCCGCTCTGTGGGCAGAATCGGAGCCTCCCTCGTTCTCAGTTGTGGCCTTGATGCTGTCCTGGTCCCGATCTGTTTTCAGAGCGGCCATGTTGGGTGATCCCGGCGTGATGCTCGTGTCGTATGGTTAACAAGAAGCCCTGCCTGATTGCGAAGCCTCTGTGGCACCTGCTCACATACAATTAGAAGACACACAAAAGAGCGGAAGCTCGAGTTCCCAGGGCAGGAGAATTTTTTACCAAATAGATTTAAACATCCTTTGGGCTTCAGAAGGTTCAGGGAAATAACCTTTCCCCCCGGAAAGCAGTACATGTTGCAGCCCCCTCGCTCCCCAGAGTCGCTCTTCCTGAAACTCTGACTTGTGGGAGGATGGTCAGAGATAGCACCCAGGTGGCCCAGATCCCCAGGTGTGTGGATTCCTAGCTTTTATTCTCAAAACCTGAGATCGCTTAGTAACCATCCTTGAGAGATGCTGGAAGGTTAAGCACACAGCTTCTGGCTCTGGTGGATTCTTGAAAATAACACTTAGCTTAGACGTGTTTTGTTTGTATGTAGTTGGTTACCTGGGCTGTATTGATCAGACCAAAATGAAAGTTGATGTGAAACAAAGCCAGAAGGATGGAAACTTCGGGAGGGAGAGGTGGAATTTATTACACCATAAAGAGACAGCTGGCAGCTGACCCAGAGTGGAGCTCATTTGGCTTCTTATAGGCAAAGTAGCTTTTATAATCATACAACCCAGGGGTCATTAAAAGAATGCATGCCTGCTGAGCCTGCAGCCCTCAAAATGTGACTTTTTAAGGAAACCTCCACCTGGCTCGAGAGAAAGGAAGCGTGGGCCCAGCATGGTTGCTGAGGAAGGGGGCGTTCTGGTTGGTAAACACAGCAATTTTGCAAGAATCTGAACACTTTCAAATATGCTTTATACTAAAGCTATATATTCTGAACTTCTAATTACCCTCTAGGGCTTTTGTAAGGAATAAATGAAATTAAATGCGTTACCTGCTTAAAAGAGGCCCTGACACACAGTAGGGGCTCAATAAATGAATGAATAATCCCACAGAGTTCATCTAATTAACATTCTTACCTAGTGGCTCAGGATACAGATAAACAATACACCAGGAAAGGTAACCAATATTATTAAGCTTGCTTCCTGTGGGCATTTTACAGTCTCTAAAAAGGGAAGCAGAATCCACCAAATTCCGTACTTCACCAAGCAGAGACTCCTAACAGCAGTGGAATTTTCCTAGCCAGGCTCCCCTAGGACGTAGGAGAAATTTTCCACGTGGGGCAGACCTCCACGGCAGGTCCGTCAGGCTTCTCCCTCCCCACCCTGGGCTTGCCTCCACAGATCGGCTTCCAGATTCGCACTCGGGTGCAGGACCTGGGCCACGGCTGCATCTTCCTGGTGCAGAAGGCGGGGGCCCTCCAGGTGTGCCCGACGGACAGCTACACCAAGAGGGAGCTGATTGAGTGTGCCCGCACTGTCACGGAGAAGGTAAGGAACAGCCTTAGGGGTGGGCAGGCATGGTGACCCTCCGGGACCAGGGACGCACCTGAAAATTAAGCCAAAAACCATCCAGGTGGGTCAGGTCCAGTTGTCTTCCCTCCCTCCCAGGGTCTCCCCAGGGACAGGGCGCATCAGGGAACTAGGCGTGATCCACAGTCCTGAGAAAGTGTGTGGGGGACTGTCCCCCAGAGGTCTGGGCCCCGGTGGTCACCCGCAGGGCTCTTCTGCAGACAGACTGCACAGAGGGCATCCAAGTCACAGAGCGCCAGGAGCCTCTCCCTGCAGCCCCCTCTTGACAATTTTGCCCCCGGGCCTTCTCAGAGAGGCTCCCAGGTGTGAGGGCTGAGCGAGAAGGCCCCACAGCTCCTCTTCTGCAGCCCCTTTGTTTCCAGATGAGACAGTGAAGTGGGGAGGGCTATGTCACCCGGTGGGAGAGCAGGAGTCCGCAGGCCGTTTTCTGACTCCAGCCACAGCTGATGTAGAGAGGATCCCATAGCGTGGTGCATGGGGCTCTGGGCTCCCAGCTAAGCTACTTCGCCCTGCCAAGCCTCGACTTCCTTCAGTAAAGTGAGGATGAGGAAACAGAATGAATGCCTGGCCCGTGAGTTGTGAAAATTAAACGTGGCAATTTGTGTAGAAGAGCTTGGCACGGTGCCAGGGGCACCGTTCAGCATTTAATCATCCTGGCTGCTTGCTGTTCCCTGTCTCTGCCCTCCAGCACTCCCTTCTCCCAGGACGTTCTCCCTGGTTCACGGCACCCCATTCTGAACGTCCCTTCCGTCCCAGCAGCTCGTTGACTCTCCCGCAGTTTGCTGATGGTTTGCTTGGCTTATTTCTCGGAGTCGTCGTTTTCAGGGCAGCCCCTGTGCAGGCCGCCTGCGGTGTGGGCTGTGGCATCCGTCTTTGCTGCCTTTTCCCTCTCCTTCACTTGGGTCATAGGACATAGAGCTCGGCACTGTTCAGACGCTTGGCAGCAGGACTCGAGGGGTGGCGGGGACCCTCCTCTGGAAGCTGCCACTACAGAGGCTACTCTGTACATGGCCCCTCACCGCGGCCGAGCATCAGTCTGGCCGTCTACCCCAGCCCACAGGACCTCCCTGGACTCCCCAGGACGAGGAAATAAATCTCTCAACTCGAGGAAGGCATTCTTCCTCCTTTCAAAGCCCGTCCTTGTTGTTAAAGTTACTCATGCCAGGTCCCCCCATAGAGGACCTTGGAATGGAGCCCCAAGGGAGGGGAGGAGAGGGTTTAAGCTGCTTGATGTTGGCCAGCGTGGCCAAGCACCGTGGTCCTCCTGAGCTGGCCTCCATCATACTGCTCCCAGCAGAGGCTCCCAGACTCAGGACACCAGGAGAAGGATCGGGGCGGGGGGCGGCTGGCCTTCTGGGTGGTTTCCTGCTATCTGTCCCTACCTTTTTCTCTCCTGCCCTCCCATCTTCCCTGGTGCTGTTCTTACCTGTCTTGCTTGGGTCTGAGTCCCCCCAGCCATGAGAACAGACCCATAAGGGGAAGAGAGCGGCTGGCTGGGGAAGGAAGGAGGAGCTGGTGTGGCAAGAATTGGAGGGAACCTGGGAGGTGGGACCTGGATGTGAAGGGAGCACACCTTCTTTCCACAGCCTGGGGGAGAGCCATACCCAGGGGTGGAGTGGGTCCAGTTTGCCTTGTAGGAAAGTGTCTCTAGGAATGTGAGGGCGTACTGGAGGGGTGACAGGTGCCAGTGAAGGGTTTCTGACACTGAAGTGAACACCTTAGCCAAACTGCTGGCCCCTTAGGTCCCTGGAATTACTATTCGGTGGTGGGCGCTGGCTCAAGGTGATACAGGAAAAATGGGGCGTGAAAGGATGGCCATGCCACAGGTCTCAGACGAGTCCCCGGGATGCACCCCATCAAGTGAGGGTCCTTGGCTTCACACAGGAAAGAATTCAAGAGCGAGCCATAGTAGAGCAAAGGTAGATTTATTCAGAGATACATACTCAATAGACGGAGTCGTCTCCGAAGGCGAGAGGCGACTTCAGAGCATGGAGCCCTCTAGGAAAGTGAGATCGGCCACGAGGTGTGGGGTTGTTAGATTTTATGGGCTCAATAATTTCATATAGTAACAAGTGGGAGAATTATTCCAACTACTTTGGGGAAGGGGCTGGGATTCCCGGGGTACTCAGCCATTAGCCACTTTTTGACCTTTTATAGTCAGCCTTGAAACTGTCCTGGCACCTGTGGGAGCGCCATTTACCATGCTGTGGTATTACAGTGAGCGTATAACGAAGCTCAAGGTCTTCTGGGAGTTGAATCTTCTGCCATGTTGGTGCTAATTGCTGTGTCATTCTTTTCATGGTTGTGCCCTGCCCCCTTCCCTCCTGCCTCAAAGGGAGTGATGGGATGGGAAGGTTACATGAGGGGATCCCCTCTGGGTTCCAGGCCCTCTGGGGTCAACTGTGAAGAATTTCCAGTCAAGAGGCAGCGGGGAGGGTATAGCTAGTGGTAGAGCACATGCATGGGCGAGGTTTGGGGTTCAATCCCCAGTACCGCCAGTTAAAAAAAAAAACAAAAAAAACAGAGGCAGCCAAGGGAGGAATGATGAGTGTTAGCAGAGGGCTGTTCTACAGAAAACCTGATCAGACGGGACAGAACGGCCACACTTTTCATGGGAGCCTGATCGTTATCCTTCTTGGTGGCGTCAGAAACATAACCAAATAAATGGATCGTCTGCCCTTTACCGAACACTTACTAAGTGCCAAGTACTTTACATACATTTTTCTGCCCATTTATTCCTCTCCCAACCCTGATAGGCAAGAAGTAATAGCCCCCTTTTCCAGATGAGGACACTGAAGCTTAGAGCAGTGAAGCAGCCTACCTGAGGTCGTCTGGCTAGCAAATGGTGTTTGGACAGGCTGTGGACTCCAACGGTGCTGGTCACACCTAAGCCGCATTGGCTCCTGGAGAGAAAATGCAGGGTTTTGTTCTTGTTTTTAATATTTTTTCCCAGTTTTATTGAGGTATAATTGGCATACAGTGCTGTATAAGTCTTGGTTGTATAGCATAGTGATTTGTCTTAGAACTGTCATGAAATGGTTTCAGTAAGTTCAGTTAACATCCATCATCTCATATAACTACAAAAAGAATATATGTGTATATTTTTTTCCTTGTGAGATGGGCTCTTAGGATCTACTCTTAAGAACTGTCATAGAGATGACAAGGCAGTGTTAACTCTAGTCATCATGTTGTAGGTTACATCCCCAATACATACTTACCTTGGAACTGGAAAGGTTGTGCCTTTGACCACCTTCATCCAATCTCATCTCCCTCAGCCATAACCACAAATCTGATCTTTTTTATGAGGTTGGTTGTTTTCTGTTTTGTTTTCATTTTTATTCAATTTCTTTAAACTAAAATAAAACCAATTCACCTATTTCTCCCACCTCCCATCTCCCACCTGTGATGACCACCAGTCTGTTCTTTTCTATCTATGAACTTGGTGGGTTTTTTTTTTTAATTCCACATATAGGAAAGATCACACAGTATTTGTTTTTCTCTGACTTTTAGCATAATGTCTTTGATATCCATTCATATTTCAAAAATGTCAAGATTTCATTCTTTTTTATGGCTGAATAGTAGTCCATTGTGTATATATACAGCACATTTTCTTTATCCATCCATCCATCAATGGGCACTTAGGTTTTTTCCATATATTGGCTATGATAAATAATGCTGCAGTGAGCATGGGGTGCATGTATCTTTTCCAGTTAGTGTTTCTGTTTTCTTTGAATAAATACCCAGAAGTAGAATTGCTGGATCATATCTAGTTCTATTTTTAATGTTTTGAGGAACCTCCATTCTGATCTTTATATGGGGCTGCACCAATTTATATTCCCATCAACCACGCATAGCCTCTTCTCTGCATCTTTGCCAATGCTTGTTACTTCTTGTCTTTTTGTTAATAACTGTTATTACAGGTGTGAGGTGCTATCTCCTTGTGCTTTTGATTTGCATTTCCCTGATAATTAACGATGTGGAGCATCTTTCCATGTACTTTTTGGCCATCTGTATGCCTTCCTTGGAAAAATGTCTATTCAGATCTTCTGCACATTTTTAAAATCAGACCTTTTTTTTTTGCTATTGAGCTATAATTAGTTATTTATATGTTTATAAGATGCATGATTTGCAAGTATTTTCTCCCGTTCAGTAGATTGCCTTTTCATTTTGTTGACGGTTTTCTTTACTTTACAGAAGCTTTTTAGTTTGACGTAGTCCCACTTGTTTATTTTTGTTTTTGTTGCGTGTGCTTTTGGTGTCAGATTCAAAAAACCATCACCAAGACCTGTGTCAAGGAGGTTACTGCCTATATTTTCTTCTAGGAGTTTTATGGTTTCAGGTCTTATGTTCAGGTCTTACATTTAACCCATTTTGAGTTCATTTTTGTGTATAAAGATAGTTCCATTCTTTTGCGTGCGGCTGTCTAATTTTCCCAACACCATTTGTTGGACAGACTGTCTTTTCCCCCGTTGTATATTCTTGGATACTTTGTCATAAATTAATTGACCACACATGCATGGGTTTATTTTTGGGCTCTCAGTTCTGTTCCATTGGCCTATGTGTCTGTTTTTATGCCAATACCATACTGTTTTAATTACTATTGCTATGTAATATAATTTGAAATCGGGGGTGTGATGCCTCCAGCTTTGTTTTTCTTTCTCAAGATTGCTTTGGCTGTTTGGGGTCTTTTATGGCTCTATACAAATTTTACAATTGTTCTATTTCTGTGAAAAACACCATTGGACTTTTGATAAGGAATGCATTGAATTATATATTGCTTTCAGTAGTACAGATACATTTTAACAATATTTTTCCAAATCATGAGTACGGAATATCTTTCCACTTATTGGTGCCTTCAATTTCTTTCTTTAATGCCTTGTAGTTTTCAATATATGCATCTTCTACCTTCTTGGTTAAATATATTCCTAGTTTTTTATTCTTTTTGATGCAGTTGTCAGTGGGATTGTTTTCTTGATTTCTCTTTCTAATAGTTTGTTATTAGTGTAGAGAGACACAACAGGTTTTTGTATATTGATTTTGTATCCTGCCACTTTACTGAATTCATTTGTTCTAACTTTTTTTTTTTTCCTGGAAGCTCCAGGATTTCTTATGTATGATACCATGTCATCTGCAAATAGTGACAGCTTTACTTATTCTTTTCCAATCTGGATGCTTTTTATTTCTTTTTCTTGTCTCGTTGCTCTGGCTAGGACTTGCAATACTGTGTTGAATTAAGGTGTTATGGGTAGGCATCTTTGTCTTGTTCCTGGTCTTGTTCCTTTGAGTATAACATTAGCTGTGAACCTGTTGTTTGAAGGTAGCCTTTATGTTGAGCTGTGTTCCCTCTATACCCACTTTGTTGAGAGTTTTTATCATCGTGGTTGTTGAATTTTGTCAAATGTTTTTTCTGCATTTATGGAGATGACCATATGGTTTTTAGCCTTCATTTTATAAATGGGGTGCATCACACTGACTTAAATGTAGATGTTGAACCATCCGTACATCCCTGGACTAAATCCCACTGGACTGTTGTTTATAATACTTTTATTGTGTTGTTGAATTCAGTTTGCTGATATTTTGTTGAGGATTTTTGCATCTATGTTCATCAGGGATATTGGCCCATAATTTTCTTTGCTCGTGGCACCCTTCCCTTATTTTGGTATCAAGGTAATGTTGGCCTCATAAAATGAGTTTGGAAGAGTTTCCTCCTCTTCTATTTTTTGAGCATTCTTTAGTGTTTTTTTGAATCTGAAGACCTTTGGGTTACATTTTCTCCATTTCTCTGTATCGTCAACATTTCTTCTCTGTCTACAGGTGTCCTTGGTGCTGTCAGCTCTTCAGGCTGGGAACAAGGGGACCCAGGCATGTATTACAGCTGCCACTGCCGTGTCTGGGATCATCGCCGACCTGGACACCACCATTATGTTTGCAACTGCAGGGACCCTGAATGCAGAGAACAACGAGACCTTCGCAGATCACAGGTATGGGAGTAGATGCCATCCTGGGGGCTCCTGGATGGGAAGAGGTTCAGTGTGGCCTCATGGACTTTGGAGATGGTACCCAAGAGCCAGAAATGTGATTATCTGTTTCGATTTCAACAAGATGCCCAAGTTGGGAAAGTGAACCAAGTAGTCAACATAAGTGCCTTTTGTCAACTGTAAACAGGGTCATTTTCCAGGTTTGCCTTTCACAGCCTATATCTGGTCCTCCAGCAGAGGATACCTTTGTGGTCTTTTTGCTTTTTTAGCTGGAAGAAAGCTGTGCCTCTGATTTGCTTACTAATCCCAGTGAGACTGGAAGTGGCCAGGACGGGCATTTAGCTCTTACCTAAATGGGGAGTGAAGCTCGGAGCCTGCTGTCTCTCCTGGGCTGGTCCTTCAGGCTCTGCTCCAGAGGCTGGGGCCAGGGTCTCCGCTTGCTGCTGGAGACGCCCCATCTCCTCACCATGTGTCTGGCACCTATTTTTCCTCTCTCTTCAGCCCCAGGGCTGGGCTGGGGAGGAGATTCCCGGTGTTCTGTCCTCCCTTCCAGAGCCCCTTGGGCTCTTATTGTCCCGGGCGGGGTCCCCTGCCCCGTGTATCCTCCCAACCCCTTGTAGCTATGAAGTGTTCTCTGAGATCGCGGGAACCACGGGAAAACAGCTGCAGGGCAGGACAAGGAGGCCGAACTGGTGGGCCTGAAACTTGATGTGAATTCTGGGTCCACTTTCCTCTCCTCTCCCATCTTTCCTGCCTGGAAGATGAGAGCCCCCCGTTAAGGGAGTAGAAACACGTCACCACTCTCCTCAATGCCCTTTAACGAAAGACCCTAGGAGGGTTTCTTTTCTTGCCAACTACCAGTGACCAAGCTCTGCCCTGTGTCTCTCCCCTCCCCTTGCCCTTCCCACCTTCACAGGGAGAACATTTTGAAGACAGCCAAGGCCTTGGTGGAAGACACGAAATTGCTGGTGTCAGGGGCCGCATCCACTCCAGAAAAGCTGGCCCAGGCGGCCCAGTCCTCAGCAGCCACCATCACCCAGCTCGCCGAGGTGGTCAAGCTGGGGGCCGCCAGCCTGGGCTCTGACGACCCCGAGACCCAGGTAGGTAGGGGTGGGGCTTGCGTTCCCACAAACACCGTGCACCAGGCCTCAGAAGAAGCCAAATGCAGAATAAGAACTTTTGGAGTAGACTGTATGTGCTTGTGGATCCATGGTTTGGGGGAACCGGTAGGAAGCACCGTCCAGGCAAGGTCGTGGCATGGACCGTGGTGCGGCCGTGGGGATGGAGACAGGCCCACAGATTCGAGAGGAATCTGAAAAGAAGACTCAGCCGATCTTGGTGAACGACTGGACGCAGGGAGAGTTTGGAGACAAGGGAGGAGGTGGAGGCCAGGGTGCCAGGCTAGGTCAGTGAATGCTCCCTGGGGAGCGGTCTGGCTTGGGCGGAGATGAAGGTGAGTTCAGTTTGGGGCGTGTTGCACTGGACATTATGGAGGGACCCACAGATGGAACGAGTGAGTGGCCTTGAGCCTGCTCAGGGTTGGGGACGTGGCGTCAGGGGTTGTTACCAGACAGTGACTGCAACTGCAGGGAAGGAAGGGCACGGGGGGGGGCAGAAGAAGGCGTCAGGGCACAGCTGAGGAGTCCACCAGCTGGGACCGTCTTAGGTGACGGAGATGCCCATGGAGATTGAGCAGCAGCGGCAGCAGGGCAGAGGGAAGCCGGGGGCCTGGTGTCGAGAGGAGGGAGTGCTTCAGCCCACCCGAGACACCACCCAGGAGCAAGGAAGATGCATGTGGGAGAGCCGGCCCCCAGCCCCAGGGTCACGGAGGGCAGTGCCGCCCCGCCAGGACTGGTGGTGAGGAGTGGCCAGGCCGGTGAGGAAGGAAGCCAGCGTGTATAGGCAGCCGCTGGGCAAGTTTGGCGCTGAAGGGGAGGAGGGAGAGGAGCTGGAAGGGCCCCCCGCGCTCTGACTCTTTGCCCCAGGTTTAGCATCACTGATGCTATCTCAGGGTCCTTGGCCCAAGCCTGGCCCATCATATCCTAAGGCGGGGAACCATAGTTGAACCAACAGCCAGCCATGGCCATTGTTAAGGGAGCCTACCCATTCCCGAGTGCAGAGCTGAACGATCCCTCTGTGGTTTCAACCTCAGCACCATTAAGTGATAAACACTTCAGTTTTCACTGCTTAAACCATACTCACTCAGTAGGGAGCCTGTTAGGCCCACTGGCACAGCACTGGGTAGAGAACCCCTACCATCCGGCGCCCGTGTTGGCCGCAGCTGCCGATCTGGGGAACACACGGCCGCGGGCTTGGCTCCCACGCGGCAGTGACCCTTCCCTTCCCGGCGCTCTCCAGTGGAGCAGAACTCCGTGAGGGAAACGTTCCGTGCGTTGCCTTTTGACTCCTGCTGGCTTTCTCTTTGATAACATCAGAGCTCAGATTGGCTGCCCTCTGGAATTCCAAGCATTCCCAGAAGTCTAGGCCTCGGTATTGTTGTTACCCCCGTGGAGTAAGGAAAAGCCCAAAAACCGCTCGGGGGGTTGGAACCCACGCTCTCCCCGAGCCTGGCTCAGCTTTAGCAGAAGTGAGTCAGCCGAGAGGATTTAAATCTTTGCACACAGAGAAATGTATCGGATTGTGTAGAGTCTTAACTCCCAAATGGTCTGCATGCCCGAGAGCTCCAGCCTCTTTTGAGACCACCAGTGGAAAATATCCCCTCAGAAAAGTGCACCCACTCACTGGTCACTGCCCAGTGGACCCAGATGGGGCAGTGAACACCGGGTGTTGGCCGCACACCTGCCGGCTGCCCCTGCCCTCTGCGATCTCAGGAGCCAGTGTGTGGTCCCCACCGCCGCCCTCCTCATGAGCCCCGTCACAAACTGACCTGCCCTGTGGTTTCAGAGGTTGGCAGAGATCCCGTGTGCCCTGTGGGTGAGACAGCACGGGATGGGGATGGAGAGGGTGTCCAGTCACAGCGTTGCTGTGCTTACAGCTGTCTGGGATGCTCGAGTTTCTTAGACATTTCCACGTCTGTTATCCAGTTCATCCCGGCAGCAGTGCAGTGAGACAGGCAAGGCTGGTGCCACGGACCCCTTTAGAGATGAGGAGTGGGGGCCATAGAGCTTCATACCCTGTGGAGGTGAAGACTGTGGCCCTTGGGATCACAGACCAGGGTCCGCATCTCACCCCTGCCGTTCCCCGGGCTCTGGGAGTGTGGACACGAGCATCGTAGTTCTCACTGGAAACAGCAGTGGTGAGAGTGAAACAAGATCATGTACATCGTGCTTGGCTCAGCCCCAGGAACACAACCCTCAGTGAAGGGAAGTTGGTGTTGTTACAGAAGTAGGAGTTGTTGTTGTAGCTGCCGGACCCAGAAGACTTAAATGTCACACCCAATGTTGGGTAATTCCTAAGTGTGCCTGGGACTTGGGATTCCAAGTCTAGCGTACAGAAGAGGTGGCCTGTGGTCTCCGTTCAATTAGAAGAGTGAAAATCCTGTGTTACGTCCAGTGTTACGTGGGGGTATATCTGTGTACTCATTCACTCCGTATTTACTGAATGCCCAGTACACGCCAGGCCCTGGTCTGAGTACAAAACACAACAGACAGAAGCCCAGGCCAGGAGAGAAGACAGACGTATTAGTACATACATAATAAAGTAATTCCACATACTGCTGACTGCTATAAACAAAACAGGGCCGGCTGATGGGCTTGTGATGGGGGTAAGCTCGCAGCTCGAGTGGTCAGGAAGGGTCTCCAAGGACATGACAGCTGAGCTGAGACCTGAATGATGGGGAGAGCCGGGTTCCAGGCAGAGAGAGGAACAACGGGAGAATCCTTGAAGCAGGAATGAGGGAGGATTTCCAATGCAGAGGAAGGACAGACCCACGTGCCGGTAGCACGCTGAGGGAGTCAGAACCCCAGGACCCAAAGCTGGGGGTGCAGGCGGGCTGCCACGGGGACCTTGTGGGTCAGGGCAGGAGGCTTGCATTTTGTGCTCAGTGGTTCGGATGACCCAGTTCCGGGCTCAGGTGGGTGGTGTCACTCCTCGGGTGTCTGCTTAGCCGCCTTCACAGGCAACTGGTCAGCAGGGCCAGCAGCTGGGAGGTGTTTCTGAACCTGCAAGATGTAGCTGGCTTCTGCGTCCCGGCTCAGCACCTGCCTCCCTTGGGGAGCTTCTTCAAGTCTGGATTCTGGACCTCCACCCAGACTCCTGCATCAGAGTCTCCAAGGGTGGCTGCTGGGGCTTCTGCCGTGCTGAAGACTTGGGGCTGTGATGGAGAGCCCCACCTCCCGGCTGCCACCCCCTGCCCTTGGCCGCGTGCCCTCGGGGCAGCCCGCTCACCCGGGGCCATGCTCTCTTTCAGGTGGTGTTGATCAATGCCATCAAAGACGTGGCCAAGGCCCTTTCAGATCTCATTGGTGCCACCAAGGGAGCTGCCAGCAAGCCTGCAGACGACCCCTCCATGTACCAGCTCAAGGGGGCCGCCAAGGTAGAGTGGAGCCCCAGCCAGGGGCAGGCAAGCTGGGGGTGCAAGAGTGAGAGAGGCACATTCAAGAGTGACGGAGGATGTACATCTGAGCTCCTTTCTCACTTAAATGGAGGCACTTTACCTGTGGCATTAGGTCTGGAACTAAAAGAAGGGGTCAGACCTAGCTCGCTCCCTTTTCTCTCGGCCCCTCTTCCCATGCAGGTGATGGTGACCAATGTCACCTCCCTCCTCAAGACTGTGAAGGCAGTGGAGGACGAGGCCACGCGGGGCACACGGGCGCTTGAGGCCACCATCGAATACATGAAGCAGGAGCTCACAGTAAGGAGCCACCCGTCACCTCCCTCGGGCCCCGAGTCCGACAGCCGACCCCAGTGCAGCTTCTCTGAGATTTTTAGCATGAAGAGGTTTTACCTGGAGCCCCTGAGCTAAGGAGGCCTCTCACCTGCCTGCTGGTAGCTTTGTATAATGGAGACACTGTGTGAAACTGACCACTTCCGAGTTTGGCTAGGATCGATTTGTAATTAAGTGAACTGAAATATATCGCTTGGGACTATTCAGGTTTCATTCCACTAAAACTGCAGAATGAAACGAAAACACTCCAGGAGGGTCCTGGCAAAAGGAACATTCGGGGTGGCTGCACACACTCGCCTTGATTTGAAATGACGTGTACAGTGTCCCACCACACACAGCCCCTCTTGGTGCCTGTTGCCATTGGCAACAGCTCACACGGCTGCACACATAGGGGTTTGGAAGTCTGAGGTTCGCTCTTAGAAAAACCTGGATGGCTTTCCCTGAGACATTTCCCTTTGAAATCCAGCTGCCTTCTGTGTGAGGTGTCTGACCTCAGAGACGTGGACCCCGTGTTCGCCCTTGCCTCGTTCCAGCGTTGGAGAGCGAGCGTGTCTTGGGGTTACTGTGGTCACGCCTGTTCTTTTGATCCCATGATGGCTGTGGAGTGACTCATCCTAAATCCCTAGAAATAGAAATATGCTGAAAATGAGTAGTTTCAAGCTGAGGTTTCTTTTTAATAGGAGATCTGATCATAGATGATGCTTCTCTTTTGGAGGGGGAGTGGGGACCTGTCTTAGCTCCCAGTAGTTCTGCTTCTTTAGAGCATCACCTGGCAAAGGCCACAAGCCCCTGAGTGTCAGGGACTCCTGAGCCCTTCTCTTGGGCTTTGGTGGTAGAGCCTTGGATTCTCTTCTCCACTTTTTAATGAATCCTACTTTGGTTAATGTTGTGTAGTTCTCACATAAAGAGGAAACTAAAAACTTAGCAGTATCCTTAAAACAGTGCTGCCTGGGGCTCACCTGCCCTCACGGGCTGGGTGTTTCTTAACAAAAGTCTGGACATAAGTTCTGACAGGTATGGGTGGGCTGCATGGTGACAATGAAGGAGATTTGAAATTTGGAACTTTCTTGAGATCAGACTCGTGGTCAACCTAAGTAGAGCAACGTGGTTTAGAATGGACCCAGATCACACATTTCCATGGACAGAGGTTTCCAAAGGAGCATGTGACCCAAGGCCCACGTTAGCGTGGAGGGCTCTGTCCACGTGCGTTAATCTGTAGTATTCCGGGTGGTCCTGGGTGCCCTGTTTGCAGCTATTCATTTTTAGGAGGATAGTGACATTTGGCACTGGTTGGCACACAGTAGAGATGCTGGCTGGGTCCTCCCTTCTGCCCAACGGATGATTTCCCTGCTGAAACACGGCTCCCTAGGGCTGAAGGTAGCGCAACCCCACCTGGCTCGGGTGTCCTCGCGTGCAGGGCCAGCCCGAGCACCCATCACTCATGTCAGAGCCGAGGCAGGTGGGCTGGAAGCAGGAACCACTGGCTTGACTGGCAGCTGGAACTTTAAAGTGGGATATTCACTTACCATGGTTAATTTATTTCAGCTTCTCTAAAGGTGGTGTGTGCGTGCGTGCGTGTGTGTTAAATAATTCACAGTGTCACCGTGGCTCACTTGACATGAACACCTCCACACAGTTATGCAGTTTTATTTGTAAGACAGGCTAAGAATAGAAGAAACTGAATACTTCGTTTCCCCCAGCCCCACACCCTCTTAAAGAGAGAAAGCTGAGTCCAAAGTGATGCCTGCAGGTGAGTCCTGCCCTGGAACCAGCACTGAGGCTGCAGTGTCTCTGGAAGCTGCTGAAGCACCAGCAGGAATGGGGCAGGAGACCTGGGAAGCCACACCACCCCCTCCCCCGGGGGCAGTTGATAAACACTGAGTGTCAGCTTCCAACGGCGAACGGGTTAACGCTGGAGATGTGTCTCCGTCCCCATGTTGTCCCGTGAATGCCAAGTACAGGTATGCGAGGCTTATCCACGCAAGAATCTTGAGAGCAAGAATGATAGGACTGCACTCAAATTAAACTTCTAATTTCCTGCCATTTGACGGTTTCTCCCCCGACTGGCTCGCTTTTCAGACATTGTAGCCCCGTAGGAGAAGCAGAAGTTATTCTTGTCCTTCCCTTTCTGATTTTTTCAGCTCTTCGGTTTCTAACTTCCAGGTATTCCAGTCAAAAGAGGTACCTGAAAAGACGTCATCACCTGAAGAATCCATCAGGATGACAAAAGGCATCACCATGGCAACAGCCAAAGCCGTGGCCGCTGGGAACTCGTGTCGACAGGAGGACGTGATTGCCACCGCCAACCTGAGCCGGAAGGCCGTGTCGGATATGTTGACGGCCTGCAAGGTAGAGGCCTTGGCATTGTTTTGGGTGGGTAGGCGGTGCTCTGTCAGGGCTGAGCTGCTGGGTTCAGCCAGCCGCATGCGAAAGGGAGCAGCTCAGTGCCTTTACCTGGGTAACAGCACGCGCGCTGAAGGCGGGTGTGCACCAGCCCTCGGGAGGTGGTTCTGAGCGGTTCTGTGTTTGAGGGCGGTGGGGTCTGCTTGGTGACTTAATCTCCCACTTTTCCTCCCAGTTCTTTTTTTTTTTTTTTTTTGAAAACCACAATTTATCTTTCTATAATTAGATTAGGAGGAAAAAAAATGAAGAACCCACGGTAGCAGGAAGAAGCAAGAGTCTTCTAGGGTCTGGCATTGGATGAGATGTTCAGTTACTGTGCATTCCCACTGTTTTCCCACAGCAGAACATACGGCAGAGGCTTGGGAATGCGCATGCCTGAAGCCGGGTTACTCTTACGTTCCATAACTGTGTTGCTTGCAGGGCTGTTGTTGCCACAGTAGTTGGCTGTGCCCCAGACAAAAGGGGTGCTTTTCTGTTCCCACAAATCTCTATCCCAGTCTTCATCGCAAGGAGGGCACTGCCGTGTGCTCTCAGCCAGAGTCTCTTGTCCAAGGTTCCTGGTTTGGTTGACTGTATCCTGCTCAGTGCAGCTTTTGTCATCACGGCTTGAGATATGATGACTGATTTCAGCCCAAGGAACCTGATGGCGAGCACTGAAGGGACAAGTAGCCGGTTTGTGTGTGACATCAGGATGATTCTTTCTGCACCTGATAAGATGATAAGGAAACCTGCAGGCCCTGATCTGGTGGTTTTTATCATAGGGGAATTGCAATAGCTTTTCAGGGTCCAGGGGATCGATGTAGGTTTCTTCCATGTTGGAGATGAAGGAGCCAAGTCCAAGTGCTTGGCCGAGACACGCTCCCCCGACAGTCGCCTTCGCCCCCCGGTTCTAAGTAGACAGGACGCCTTCCTACGAGGGCAGCCGCTCAGCAGTAGCAAGGAGGGACTGTGGCCTTTTGTTCCAGGCCCTCCAAAGGAAAGCCGCACCCCTCGTCTGCCTGCGCCCTTTCCTGCCTCCATAGGTCAGCTGCTCTGTGCCAGGAGGGGTGTTGCCCTAACTGGGTTGCGGAGTGAGTTAGAGGAACCAAACAGAGCGTCAGGGATCTGCCTTTTTGCTCTCTGGGCCAGACGTCCTGGAGAGGTTCTTCTGATCCTTGGGGAGACACCCAGGGCGGCCACCCTGAGGCGGTGCTTGGGGAGGGAGCTGGGGAGACCTGAGCTTTACAACCTTCACATTATTTTTTTATCTATTAATCAAGAGGGCCCCTAAGAGCCCCCACCCCACTGCTATTGAGCACCCCCCACCACAGCCCTTCACCCTTCTCAGGATAGCTGCATCCCAGGGACGCTGGCTTCTGCTCGGTGATGGGGAGATGACCCCCTGCCATGGCGGGCAGGTGGGGTGAACCATGGAAGGTGGAAAGCAGCTGTTGCAGTGTGGGGGCTTCGGGAACAGAGCCCTTCTCTGTGGTGAAGTGAGCTGTGGGGAGAGCTGCTGGCAGGTCCGACACTGGCTTCTGAGGTTCCTCTAAGGGGTAGGATGGGCTGGCTGTCACGCGGCAGAAGGGATGGGCGTGCGAGGGCCCGGCCTGGGAGACAGCACTGCATTTCCTGGTCTCCTGGGTGTGGGGGAGGGTAGAGCCTAGGGAGTGGTGGGGTGGGGGCAGAAGAAGGTGGCAAGGTGGTAGGACCACTGTCATGAGGACCATGTGTGCTGGGTCAGGGAGTGTAGACTCTCCCAAGGCCACCAGTACAGTTTTGAAGCACCCCATGGCATCTGCCCTGGCAGAAGTGGTAACTCCCGAAAGGGTTACAGCCTCAGTCAGAGTAGCCTTGACCCAGCAGGATGGGGCCTGAACGTCATCACGGTGTCCATGCAGGGCACCTCCTAGTTTCTGAAGGGCTGGCAGGTGCGTTCTGTCATTTGGTCCTAGGTGGGAAGGGTAAGGGGAGTTCTTCCTAATTTGACGGATGATGACACAGGATGGAGACATGAAGTGGCATGACCAAGGTCACACACTGTTACAGTCAGAACCAGAGCTGCAGTGATGTCTCCTGCGTTCAGGGCCAGCTGCTGCTGCCGCCCGGGGCCTCCCAGCCACAGAGCTCCAGGTCGCTGTGGTTGACGACTGTCGGGTACTTGGGTCTCCCTGTGACAGACGTGAAACGAAAGGGGGAAATTGAACAGATTAAGGTGGAAATGGAAGGCAGCTCAGATTTTCGTCTCTTCCTTAACACCCGTCCTCCTGTTTTCAGAGGAGCAGGTTAAGGGTTGAAATACATTCCCCGTTTGCCCAGTCTCAGCTCCTCACTGTTACCCCACGCCCGGATCGGGCCATGTAGTTTTGCAGGACACAGTAACAGCTGGGGCTTCACACGCCAGTACTAGGTGTGATGACAGGTGTCACCGCTGAGCCCTGAGGCTCCTGTGAGGGTGGGACTTAACACTTAGTTTTCCTCTGGTCTCCTGTATTCCCCGTCCCTTCACAGAAAGGAAGTGAAGCCGCTTGCCAGAAGGGGAGTGCAGCAGGAATATACAGAAAACCAGGGATGCGCAGTGGGCGGTCAGGGAGGAACCTGCTGCGTGCTAAGCAGAGGGCCACATGGCCATATCCGAGCACCACCTTTGGGGCTGAGCGGGGCAGCCAGGGAAGAGACGGAGGTGCAACAGGTTACACACTGACTCGTCTTACCACACAGGGAGGACTACACTAATTGCTCCAGTGGGGACAAGGCCGTCTACACCCTAAGTTAATTCTAGTGTCTGTTTCTTTCTGGCCTTACTTTCATGTGCTTATGTCTACATTAGAGACAATTTTCTATCTCCTATACCAATGAATGTTATATGACTGTTTCTGTGTTACTGTGAGTCATTGTAACTGACTCTTTAATGACCACAGAATACTCTGTGAATATACTCTTTCCCCCACTATCAGATATTTAGATTGTCTGTACGTTTTTTTAATCATCAGCTTTACTGCAGTGAACATCTTTGGGCATATCCATTTTTTCTGTGCTTTGAATAATATCCTTATGTGAGATTCTCAGAAGCAGAATTAGCAGGTCAAATGGTAGGACATTTTAATTACTGCTAGATGGCTCTCCCAGAGGGTTCTAGCAAGTTAGAGCCAAGCCAGCAGCCGTGACTGAGCAGCAGTCACCGTCAGCCCCACACAACTCTCATGAGGGCCCTGACGTGACCTACGGGAGGTGATGCTGAAAAGCATCATAGCCCTGGCCTTCCCCCGGGGAAGGGGGTGTCATCACCCCAGACCAGCTGTGTCCTCACCCTGGGAGACACAGGGGAGCCAGGCGGAGTAAAACGTGGGAGGAGTTAAAGGCATGACCCGTCGGTCCCCAGCTGAGTCAAACCAGCTTGTAAGTGACAGATGCTGGCCTCACGAATTATCCCCACTCATCCTGGGATGCTTTGAGGGGCAGGAAACGGACCATGTTCCCCAGTGTTCCCTCAACATACCCCCCTCCTAGGGAGAGGGGGCCTTGATTGGAGGAAGCGGGGAGGCTGGTCGTTATTCCCCTACTGCCCCAACATTTTATCCTAATGTGTGATTTGTATTTGCCCTGATTTGTGATTTATTTGCAGTTTTCTATTTTATAGTATCCTGTACGCACTCTCTGGTTCTTCCAGAGCAAGGGTATAGCAGGAGGAAAGGCTAAGTGGGTAGGGTTGCCAGACTGAGCACATAAAAAACAGGCTGTCTTATACTTCAGCTAAAATTTTTCATTGTCTGTTCGCAATTCAGATGTAACTGGCTGTTCTGCAGTTCATCTGGCAACCCTGTGAATGGGTGTGCTGTCTGAAATGATGTATCTGCAGGTCACAAGTACAAGCAGAAAGGGCCCGATGCTGTGTTAACCATATGTCCCGGCTTGCTTATCTCGACGTGTATAATGTGATATGAGTTATTTATGGCGCCTCTGAGTGACTGAGGAGCTCCCCCTCTGAAGGTTCCCGGGAGCCGGAGGGCCCTGGTCGGGAGACTCACCGTGACTGCGGTGTGGTCAGGTCACGTAGTGAGGACCCCAGGCGTGGTGAGCCTGTGAGCAGTGAGGGGTCTGCAGGACACCTCCCGCCACTGGAGTGAGACAGGCTGATCCCCGGACGGACTGGCTCCTGCTGTAAGCCCCAGTCATGAATCTTTCCTGGACATCTTAGTGCCTGTGGAATTTCCTACCTTTAAATAAAAGGTAGGGGGCTGCCAGTGAGAAAGGAAGGAAAGAGGGGCCAGATTCACTTGCTTTTGCCTGGCCCAGGGGCACTTTAAAAAGCAAGACACAACCTGTGGTCAGAGATCCTGCAGTGGAGACAGGTGGAGGAAGGCCCCCCTCTCCCCAGGGAGGCAGGAGAGGTTCCTCAGAGAGGGCGCTCCAGGTAAGAAGGAATTCCCGAATTGAGGACTCCTGCCTCTGGGTCCAGGGCTGCACAACATTGCTGGGCAGGGGACCCCACCTGGCTGCCTGGTCCACTTACCACGTGCCTCTTCCTGATTTAAGACGTCCCCGTTCCTTTCTCTCTCCAGCAAGCATCCTTCCACCCTGATGTCAGTGAGGAGGTGCGCACCAGAGCCTTGCGTTACGGGACAGAGTGCACCCTCGGCTACCTGGACCTTCTCGAGCACGTCTTGGTGGTGAGGAGGGGCGTGGGCCAGGGTGGGGCTGGGGAGGAGCTAATGTGGACACAGAGCATCCTTTGCTCAGGAAAACCCCTCTTAGAGAGTCATGCAGGCCCCACTGGTGAGGCTGGGTCTGGAGTGAGGCCGTGTCTCACTGCTCCAGCACACAAGACGTGAATGTGGTCTGGAGGAAGGCGCACTTGGCATGCAGGAGAGCCCAGCTCTCTCGCTGCACCAGAGAGGCGAGACCAGTGTGAAAGAGGGGTGGGTGGGCCGAGTGAGGGGCAAAACAGGTGGGACAAAGAGAGCCACCTCTGAAAGAGGATCTGGACGTCCTGTTAGGAAAACCCCAGTCCACCCTGCAAGGACAAGGAACTCTCCTGAAACAGCCGGACTAGCCTCCGTGAGAAGCTGAAACATCACTGCGGCTACAGGAGACCTACTGGCCTCTCCTGACTTCTCTAGGCCTTCAGTGAATGGCTTAGACCACACTGAGAATGACACTTCCCTTCCTCTGATGACCTTCCACCAGCCTGGCGTGCCCGGGTGGGAGCTCAGGCTGGCACCAGCTCCCAGTTCTTAGGGTGGCTTGTCTTCCCCCAGACGTGGGGAACCAAGAAGTTATATCCGGTGTGCGTCTGTCCCTGTCCATTCCTGGGAGCCATGTTTAGAACTGGGGTGGGTCTTGGGGAGAGCTTGTTCGGGAGTCACCAACACCCCAGAAGAGAAGTTATGATGGCTCCCCTCGCTTCATTGCCCTTGCTCCTCCCCAAACCTAAAAAAAACGGGTGGAGGCTACTTTCACATATACAGTATGTGTTCCTTAAAGACTAGCAAGCCTTTTGTCTGTTGGACATAGACATTTTTCTCTTTTTGTGCAACCACGTGAGGCTGGCAGAGCAAAGGAATGATCCAAGACCCAAAGAAGTTCAGGGGCCTGGTTGAGGTCCCCCGGCTACTGATGACAGACCAGGGACCAAACCCCACTTATTATTCCCCGTTCTGCGCATTCTTGCATTTCACTGCCTTCGTATACATAAATTACCTTCTGATGTTAAGCGTTTCAGGCCTTTGAAGGGAGCATCACATTTATTCTTCACCCAAGTAACTGTGGTCAATGCAAAAGGATTATCTTTTTGTGAGAGTTGCTGGTCCGGGGTTACTAACATCGGGCTCCCAAAACTTGAACTCTCGTGGGTAGAAACCAGCACATGGCCCACGGGCCAAGGCAGGAATATCTCAGACAGTCCACGTTCACAGGCATGAGCCTCCCCAGCCAAAGCAGCCGTCAGGGTTGGGATGTGAAGTGTTCAGCCCGTGAACATGCTTAGCAGGAAATTCAGCATAAAGAGAATGAAGCCAGCAGGGCTCCCAAAAGGTGTCTTTTTCTTTATGGGACGATCTGCGCCTTGTCACGTGGAATGTTGTCATACCCAAACGTGAGGAAGCAGAGTGGAGGAAGGCTTCGGCTTGGGTTTAGAACCCTTGAGTTCAAAGTCCAGCTCTGCCAGGTGAGTGACTGCACGACCACCGTCTCATCCGGGCTCCAGTTTCCTCAGCTGCTAGGAGGGCGTTGGTTCAGGGCTGAGTGAGACTGCCGGGAGCCCGGGGATCTGGCTGAGCTCACGGCTGCACGTGCTTCGTTGACACCCTCCTGGACGGCGCCGTCCTGGCCGAGCAGGGCTGCGCGGCTGCGGCAACAGCGCCCTCATGGCTTCTGACGGCGGGGCTCTCCCCTGACACCCCGTTTCTCCTTGTCTCTCTCTTTCATGCTTTTGTTTTCGTCTTGTTCGTTTGATACTGGGATCCGCTTTCAACGTGAAGGATCCTCACTTTGCCCCTTCTCTCCAGTTGTTTCTTGGTCAAACCGTATCTTTTCCTGCACCTGCGCCGTGCTGACAGCTGACCCAGCGTCGGTAGGTCCGGGCCCCTGCACTCCTGTGCTCTGGGTGAGCCATTTAACAAGATGTCACTCCGTAGGGGGTCCCCTTGCTGTGGCGCCTCCAACAAATCCACGAAGCCGATGGAAAGGAGGCAACAGCCTTTAAGGCACTGAGTGGAGTGGAGATCTCTGGTTGCCCTCCTCGGCACAAAGACGGTGTAGACCGCAGAAAAGAGGTCTCTCTTCCTGAGAAGCCAGGTGCCAGCATTTGACTTCAGAAGTTTCTCCCCAAACAGAAAGTCAAGGGAGCCCTTATAGGGTCCCCTCCTTGACCTCAAGCCAACCTGAGACCTTTTCCCAAGGTCTGGGCACCCGGTGCTGTGTCCACCAAAGTGCTTCCTCTCTGCTCCCCACTCCCCTCGCCATGCCCACCTTGTGTTGGTGAGCAAAAGAGGACAAGGCCTCCTGGGGGGGCAGGGGCATGGTTGGCCTCTTTGCCCAGGAGGAGGCCAAGGGGTCCAGGGCCTCAGTGCACGTTAGGGAAGACCTCCAAGCCATTCCCAGGCTGTACATTCAGAGACCCCAGCTTTACAGCCACCTAATTTCTGTGTCAGGCAGGAGCCCTAATGATGATCAGCAGGAAGAGCACATACTGCAGGGAGGCCCCACATCACATGTTGGGGGCAGAGGTTGTTAGTAGAGGGAGCGATGGTCTTTATGGGAAGACACATGGCAGCAGGTGACCACAGTATCTCCATCCAGGAAAGAAAGTCAGCCTAAATTGGAACCAGAACAGATCTTAAGATAGTCCTCCTGGATCCCTTGTAAAGCTGACTTCTTGTTTTTGTTGACCAAAGAGAATTAATAAGATTTCTGAAAGCTGAAGAAAGGCTAGATCGCTGCCCAGTTTTTGCAAAAGGGGGACGAGAACAGTAGAAATGAAGGTTTGGAGAAAGCGTCCCGGAATTCAGAAGAACGAGCTGAGGTCACCCTCGGGTGGTGCAAGGAAGGTTAGCGATTGTCTTCAGTAGCTGCTTTGCTTAACTTCAGACACATGAAACGGCAGAGAAAATCATGCAGCTTTAACCTGGTTCAGTTCAAGTATCCTGGAGCCAAGGCTCCTTCACCTTTTTTGACTGGCTTATATATTTTAGTTTTACTTTAGAAAAAATTTAAAAACACAGAAAACCATATCAACATTTGTATGTCTAGCATCTATAACTAATTTTGCTGATGTTTTCTTTGGTTCAGACCCTTATTTTTTTAAAGAAATAATCAATAATAATTAATTTTGTGTCCTTTACCAACACCATTCTCCTTTTTCTCTAGCTGGGCTCAAATAACTGTCACGATTTCAGCTTTCTTAACGTTTCGTGGATCTTGGGCCCCCTTGAGCTGAAAGCTCATTTCCCACTTCCCCTTCATCAGAGAAACATCAACACAAATGTCCCTTAAACTGTTAAGAGGGTCCCTAGATCAGGGGACCAGCTGGATCCTCTTGGAAATTAAGACACTCCAGATCAAGAACCCCTCCTTGGGGACTTTTTTTTTTTTTTTTTTTTTTTTTTTTGAGAATCCAGTGAGCAGTCAGCAAACAGTGGGGCCTGATTTAGGTAGAGTGCAGTCCTCGCTGCCCTGGGAGCTGCTTTATGAAGCCGTAGACGTGCCTGTTGGGGCAGTGTCGGCCTCCTGCGTTTGCTGTTGGCTGGTTTATCGCGGGGAATTTGTTCTGCAGGGCGAGCAGCAGCCCCTTGGCCTCTGCAGCGACTGCAGTTCAGTATTGCTGCTGACCTGCAACACGAGACCTTTGACAGGGTTAACATTAGCCCTGCTCCCACCAGCAGAACTTTAATTTGGTTCTGTCTGTTGCCTGCTATTAGAGATCACGTTGACTTAATTGCAGAATAAAAACGGAACTCCTTTGCTCCTACCTTATGTGAATAGGGTGCTTTACCGTGGGGCCGTTCCCTTTCTTAGAGCCAGAGTGTGCACAGAGGTGGTTCTCTCTCTCCATCAAGGCTCTTTTAAAGACAGATACCCTTCACCACTCCGCTCTGCTGATTGAAGTGAGTCTCCCCACCACACCCTGAACTTTTGTGTCAGCTTTGCTGAGGCTTACAATACAACTACAGCTAACAAGCAATAAACACATATTTAAAGTGTACAATTTGAATATTGCTCTCCAAATACATCTGTGAAAGCAGAATCCACAATCAAAATAATGAATATACCCATTGTTCCTCAAAATTTCCAGGAAAGCACTGATCTGCTTTTTGTTGTTATAGATTTGTTGGCATTTTCCAGACTTTTACATAAAAGAAACTATATAGCATGTGCCCTTTTTTGTCTGGCTTCTTTGAATCGGCATCAGTATTTCCAATTCCATCCATGTTGTTACGTGTACCAATAACTTGTCCCCTTTCATTGCTAGTAGTAGTCTGTCACATGGATATATCATAATTGTTCATCTGTTCACCTGTTGATGGACACTGGGGTTGTTTCCAGATTTGATTATTACAACTAAAGCTGCAAAGAATGTCCTGTATACAAATCTTTCTGCCTGTATGTGTTCATTTCTCTTGGATACATACCTAGAAGTGGAACGTTTATATCACAGAGTAGGTATATTTTTAACTTCTTAGGAAACTACCAAATTCTTTTTTTTAAGAGGTTATTCCCACCAGCAGGATATGAGAGTTCCAGTGTCTCCTTGTTTTTGTGAGCACTTAGAATGGGCAGTCCTTAATTTTAGCCGTTCTAGTGGGTGTCTAGTGGTATCTCGTCACCGTTTTAATTTGCGACATTGAGTACCTTTTCTGTACCTGTTTGCCTTCTGTATGTCTTCTTAAATGAAGTGTCTGTTCAGATCTTTTGCCATTTTTATTGGGTTTTTGTCTTTTAGGCTTTTGACTCTTAGGTTTCTTTATATTTTCTAGATAGGAGTTCTTTGTCATGTCAATGAAAACAATGAACAGCAATCTAAGAAAGAAAGGAAAAATTTCATTTGAGCCAACCTGAGGATTGTAACCTAAGTGACAGTCTCAGAGAGCTCGGGGAAGGGGGCAAGGTCAGTGTATCTGTGGTTTTGGCAAAGGTGTGTGTGTGCTGTTCAAGAACATCTCTCAGCAGAAGACTGCTGCTGGTCATGAGGAACAGACATGTTAGTTGATGGTTTTAGTGCTTTTCTAAGTATGGAAAGATGCAAAAATCCAGGTTGTAAAAAATTTCTCCTAAAAATATCTAGCTGTCTGAGGGCCAGTTCTGTCAGTTTTCCTGGGGAACAAAGTGCTTCATCCTAAGCTTTGCCTTGAATTTCTTCCAGAGTATTTCGTAGGTCGTCACGCAGTGGGTCGTGACTTAATTCTTACAGACCAGATGGTGGACAACATGCTTTATTTTACAGTCCTTTCCCTTTCAGTCTTAACTTAGACCAAGAGTTGGAAGGCATTTTGTGACCAATTTGTTCCACGACACTGGGAATGTTCACTCCCAAGTCAGACGAGGATCTCATTGATAGGCCACTCGGGGTACTATTACTAGACTAGACCTTGTTAACAGTATCCAAAGGCCTCTGGACTGTCTGTCTCACTAGTCTGTTATGGTCCAAGAAATGGTTCCCTCTTATTGTTTCTTCCCATGTCTCGAATTACACTATTAAAATCATTGATCTTATGGAACTATATATTTGGTCAATCATTTAAAGTCACCTAATCATCATTAATTTTATCTGAGGCTCAGTCACACATTTGGTAATGCAAGAAACAATAATCTTGCAAAATTGGCAGAATACAAGTAATATAGCTAGTAACATTCATAAGGTCGTAAGTGGGGGAGAGGGTATAGCTCAGTGGTTAGAGTGCCTCCTTAGCATGCATGACGTCCTGGATTCAATCCCCAGTACCTCCATCAAGAAATGAATAAATAAACCTAATTACCTCCTCTCCTAAAAAAAAAAAAAAAAAAAAAAAAAAAAAAGACAACAATAAGGTCCTAAGTAAATATATAAGTGAAGAATTTCCATTAGATGCGGCCCAGTATCTCCCCAGCTTGTCTGAACAGTCTGTTCTGCACCAATCAACACCTTTAAGGGGAATGATACATTGTCATCGTACATAGAGTTCACCCAAGATGTCTGGGTGTACAGGGTGAGTGGTGGGTCATCGTGACCCCTTACAGGATTAAGAAAGGAATGTTATCTTCTAAGGAGTTACATGGCTGACATCAGAAGAGGAAAAATTGATCTTTGTGGCTGAACAGGTGTTTCTGCTGTTGGGACGGTCTGGCTAACACACAATGCACATTCACAATGTGCACTGGAGGGGAGGGGAGGGAGGATGCCAAAGGGCAGAGAAGTTTTATGTTGAAATTTTGTTGCCTTGCTTTAAAATGTGGATTTTTATTTCATCACTCAAATATTTTTCCTGCAAAGACTTTCTCATAGGATGTCTTTTATATTTTCATTTCATAATAGTGTCTTGAGGGGTTGGGGACAAATGTATATTAAAAAAGAAAATGCAGCAATGCAGAGATTTGAGAAAACACAGAAAAAAGTGCAGATAGAACTTGGATAAATATGAAAATAAAACTACAATGTGTCTTACATCTGAAATAGTAAACATTTAGGACAACTTGTTTTGCTTATTTAATAGATAAGTAAACTGAGGCTTAGAGAGAGAGTAAGTAACTGGATCATAATTATTCATGTGCATTGACTCTGGAACCTACGTGTAACTCCGTTGTCTGCCCACTGACTGTGTTAGAAGTAAAAGGCACCAGCCAGCACCCTCTGCCCCAACCCGCCTGTCCGTGGTTCTGGTGCTCTTTTGGAACTGGCCTCGGATGCCATCATATTAGGACCCGTCTCCAGTAGTGTGTTGGTCTGTTTTTCACTCATCCATTCATTTGTTCACCCATTCACAGCTTTGTACTGAGTTAATACCTGCATGGTGATATGTGTAGGTAGGTCCTAGGAGGAGAGGATGAGAATAACAGAGCAGCTGAAATCACAGAACAGTAGCAAATATAAAATTCAGTAGATAGCAAGAGAAAGGAGGGTAAGGATAGATGCATGTGAAGTGATGCTCAAAAATCTTTAATCAGTTCAGGTGCATAACATAATGTCTTCTATGCACTAGCATGCCTGAGCCTGGTCAGAGTGTGACTCCATTAACTCCCCCAACTCCAGAATTTTTAGCAAGCTTCTCTTCAAGTTCCCTTACAGTTTTAGGGCCTGAAAGACATCTTTTCCAGATTTGTGAGAAAGAGTATGATACCTGGCCAGGTGAAAAGGGAATGGGACGCCAATAAGGGAATTACCATCTAATGAATGCCTACTGTGTTCCAGGCATTGTACAGGATACTTCTTGTGTGTTACTCCGTTTGATTTTTATGCCAGTCCTGGGGAGTAGGCATTATCCCAGGGTTACAGATCAGAAAACAGGTTCTGAGGGCTTCAGTAATCTGCCCAGTGTCACAAACCAGGAGCAGGTGAAACCAGGAATTTCAGGATTAGGGAGGAACCAGATGTAAATTACAGAATTCAGATGTAAATCCATGGTGGAGAACAGTGAGGAACTCTCATCCCAATTTTACTTTCCATTCTTGAATGAATCTGAGAAGAAACCAGCTGAGATGTCCTTTAAGTTGGATTGGGGATTGGATTTCCAGTATCCTTTTTAACGCCATGAAAAAAACCAAAAGCAAAAGACAAATTTAAAAACCTCTTTAAACTAGTTTTAAAAGAAGGAAAATCAGGTATAGCTCAATGGTAGAACGCACGCTTAGTATGCATCAGGTCCTGGGTTCAATCCGCAGTACTTCCACAAGAAAGAAAGAAAGAAAGAAAGAAAGGAAGGAAGGAAGGAAGGAAGGAAGGAAGGAAGGACGGAAGGGAGAAAGGAAGGGAGAAAGGAAGGAAGGAAGGGAGAAAGAAAGAAAGAAAGAAAAGGCTTAAAAAATAAAAGAAGGAAAATCCTCAAGACTTCTCCCAGGAGAGCTTGCAGTCCAGACCCTGGAAAGGGACCGCTCTTTGAGGAGAACCTCTCCTGATGAGTTGGCTGTTGCCCCCTTGGGGAATCTTCCTCCATGACCTCACCTGAGTCACATTCTTCTTCACATTTGCTTTGTCACAAGCACCAGCCGACCTGCAGCCTTGAGCTTTCGTGTTCCCTCAGAGCATTCTTACACTTTGGGTAATTTTCGTGTGCATATATTTGTTTTAGGTGCAGGTAAAAGGACAAATAAGAACTTCATCTCCCTTAGGATCTTAGGAAAATGTGTCAGAAAGACCTTAGGGAAACCCCTGGTTCCCAACTCTTCATTTCTCACCTGAGGAAACTGAAAGCCAATGAGTCTTACCTGTTTGCCTCTAAGTTTCTGAAGTCACTTGGTGACAGCTGCAACTTCAAATAGGGATGTCCAACTCTCTGTCCACCAGCAAGAGTGTGCTTCCTGTCCCAATGTCTGCCACGTCCCCTTAGGCGTTTGACCTGTGCTTCACCCGTAGATTCTTCAGAAGCCAACCCCGGAACTCAAGCACCAGCTGGCTGCTTTCTCCAAGCGGGTCGCCGGCGCCGTGACCGAGCTCATCCAGGCAGCGGAGGCCATGAAAGGTAGGCCGGGCGCTCCCGTGTCGCCTCGCGGGGCGGGGCTCGCACACCGAGCAGAGAGCGTGTGCGGCCGACACGGGCCCTTTCTGGGCAAATGCGGTCGGAAGGAGTACAGTGAGGAACCTTCCAAAAAGCAAATGGAAGTAGAATTAGACTTAAAAAGTAGTATCCTTGAGACACGTCTTTCCTCCAGTCTTTGCATTACGTACGCCTACGTAAAAGGCATGATCCATCTAGAACTGCTCGCTTCTCTTTTAAGGGTCTGGCCATTCATTTTTATCTGCATTTTCATTTGTCAGAGTATTTATTCTAATTCAAATAATATACTTCATGTATAAACAGTGGTCTCTGGGTACACTGTTTGCACCCTGCTTTATGGTTACACAGAAGCAATCAACTCACCAAGAAAAGATTTCCTCATCAGTTTCCCTGTGTTTGAGTTGAGGGGAATGGCTGTTCCTCACGAGCTCCCTTTAAGTTACAGGTCAGAGTAAACCTCAAGCTGGCCTTCGTCTATGAGACCTCAGTTTTTTGAAGCTATCAGTGGTGGCTGCTCCTGCGGTAGGGCTGTCTGCACAGCTGATGGAGAAAGCCAGGATCAGCCTGGTGCCCCCATCCCTGCCCAGCTGATCCTGGAAGAGCTGGCGAGAAGAGCCCTGGGGACAGTGCAGCTAGTCGGCTGGAGGAGCTCCCTTGCGTGCCAGTCCAGATGCTGTTTGTAATTAAGTCACTGCCCGAGATCTGCAGCTACCAAAAATGACCCTCTTTGGACTGATTTTAGGAACAGAGTGGGTGGACCCAGAAGACCCAACCGTCATTGCAGAAACAGAATTACTGGGGGCCGCGGCGTCCATTGAGGCTGCTGCTAAGAAGTTAGAGCAGCTGAAGCCAAGAGCAAAACCAAAAGTGAGTGTCCACGTGTGGCTGCATGATGGTGGCAACAGGCCTTACGGTGGGTGGCTGTGACATGGAGCGAGGGGGTGCAGGGAGCGTGTCCCCTGCCCCGTGATGAGACTAGCAAGCTGCAAACCTGTTCTGCCTGCCCAGCGCCTTTTTACAGGGCGTGGAAAAAACCCGAGGGTGAGTCTTTCAGATTCACCACCCGGAAAAACACCTTTGGGTGTCCGGAGGAAGAATCCAGGTATTTACAATTTTGATTTATAATCTATGAAGTCAAGCAGGTGTTGAATGTTTTCTATAGAAAGTCCCTGTTACTGAATGTGAGTTTGTCACCCTCCAGTTTTCTGGTATCCACAATGCTTCTTCCAGAGAAATAGCAATGCTGGGTCTCTCCTTTTCTTAAAATCAGTAGAGGGCAAGGCGAACCTCCAAAGTGGACCCAGTAACAGACTTTTTCAGTACAAGCTGGAGACTGTGTTTGGCTGGTATATTTTCTCCATCTCTGTTTGTCATCTAGATAAGTTTAAAAACTTAATTAGGTTTATGAGTATGTGTTAAGAGAAACAGTCGTTTAAAGGAAAGAGACACTTTAAGATAGGGCAGTTTAAGAAAGGACAATTATTACATAAAAGGGTGATACGCTGGTGCTGGGCGGGGGGCAAAGCTCAATCTGTAAAGAAGCTGTAATCCCCCTGCCCCAGTGGCTGTCTTCATCGGGAAGATGGTGGAACCAGAGGCGGCCTCTTTATCTTTCTATTCAAGCAAGTCCCTGCTGGTCCCCATAACCTCACCTCCCTTCCAAGGATCCAAATACATTAGGAAGTAAAAACTGGCTTTTCTCTTCCAAAAAAGTTGGATTCCTCCAGTTTAGGTATGCCTAAAATTCTCCTTTTTTTTTTTTTTTCTATGTAAAACCAAAGGATGGAGTTTGGGTACTGGAATTCACCACAGCACTCAACCACAGTTCCTTGACTGCTGTGTGCAAAATCAACATGAGCATACAGTGAATCTGCTAAGCTTGTGGACATTCTTAAAACCATAAAATTCTTAGAACCAATCTCCCAGTCATCGCTCTAGACTTGGTAAAGGCATTTTTAGAATTTCTCATCAAGATGCAATTTAAGAGCTTTGGCTTCTGGTTTTTGGGTTTACCAGGGTCCTCTTTGCTGGCCTTAACTGGAGGCTCTTAGGAGGTCTCAGTTGGTCCAAGTTTTTCTCCACAAACTTCAGAGCTAAGTGTAGGTAAAAAGGCAATGCCATTTTCTGGTTATGTCTGTGTTTCTGCTTTATAAAAGAAGTTCATCGTGAGTGGATGTACTTTCAACCAAGAAGCACCACTGACGGAGAGTTAGAGACTTTATACTTCATTCGTTTTTTCTTTGCCTTGTCTGATCAACCACATACTTTCCTCTCCTGGGAAGGCTTCTGTCTGCTGGTGCTGAAGTCATGTCCTTGATGCTTCCTCCTGGAGAATTAGCCTGGCGCTGTTAACATTAACCCTTCACCGCATTCCAAGAGCTGCTGTCCCAGTTCCTTTCCCGTTGTCCTTTGCAAGGTCCTTCTGAGTGCTGTCTGTCTCTGAATTCTGGTTTCCCTCTGTCCAGCCTTTGATTTATCTCATGGTTCTTGATCTGCAAACCAAAGTCATTATAGAGTTCCTCCCCCATAGGATTGTTGATATAACAATTAAATGAGATAATTTAAGAACACAGTGTCCGACAGACAATATCACCATCACTGAAAATATGCTTCTGGAACTTTTATCTACTACCTCCTAGGAAAAATGCCTGAAAGAAATATTATTTCATAGATTCATGAGCTGATGGCCTTAACAAAAAGGAAAAAGAAAGGAAATGCAAAAGGCTCACATTGATTGAGCACCAGGCATGTGCTAAGCAACCTTATGGGTGCTTTACCTGGATGAACTCATCTGGTCCTTGGAACAAGTCCACAAGGCAGCAGTGTTACTGTCCCTGCTCTAGGAATGCAGAGTCAGAAGGCATTGACTGAGCTGGGAGCAGCGTTGTGTGGGGTCTGGATGTCAGTTACAGATCAGACCAGTCCTCTGGGCCTACCCAGTGTCAGAAAGCCTGCTACAGCCCTACAGGGGAAGTGTTTGGTTTCCCAGTACCCTTTGAGCCATTCATCCGACCTCTGGGAATCTGTCCTGAGGAGGAAGTCCAGAGAGGAGAAAAGTTCTGTGTGCATAAGAGGATTGTTCCTTGCATCCTTGTTCATGGTAACAAGAATTTGGATCTGACCTGAGCGTCTCCTTGAAGGAAAAGTATATAGCTGTTAAAAATAATGGTCTTCAGGACTGTGTAGTGTGAGGATGCTTGTGACTTAATATTTAGTGAAAACCAAACAGGGTATGAAATTATGTACTCAGTATGATCACAACTTTGTAAAAAAGACACTTGCGTATGAAGGAGACCAGTGGGGGATGTACGGGAATGATGATGGAATTGGGGCCGTCAGAGGGTCTGTGTTTTAAATTTTATAAAACAACGTTTTAGAAGTAGCAGCACTTAAAAAATTAGTGATGACTTCTGAAGTCAGCCAGTGGGCACTCCCTACGCTGCCCCGGGATCATCGAACCTTTGTGTTTACAGTATGGGTGTTTTGGGGTTTTTTTAATTGAAATACAGTCAGTTATAATATGTCTATTTCCGCTGTACAGCACAATGTCCCAGTCATGCACATACACACATATATTTGTTTTCACATTCTTCTTCACTGGGTTTTTACAGAAAGCTAAGGGTTCCTTCAATTAAGATCAGAGTTGGCATAACTGTTGATTTGAGTCCTTTGCTTGGGGGCCCTGACGCGAGGTCACTCCTGTCTTCGTATTAGGAAGGGTGCGGGTGACATCTAGCGTGCTGTAGAATGATGTCCGTCTTACTCCACCCGATCACAGGGACTCCCGCCACATGGGTCGTGCTATCTATAAAACTGTGTTGAAGAAACCATCAGCCCAAACCACAGTTTTTGTGCTTGTCTGGGAGTGCCATCTGCTCTGCGGTAATAGCTACATGAAATAAAATATCTTTCTTGACTTCAAGAAAGAATGTTTCCCCCGTTTAAAAAAAAAAAAATCCCCATCTGACACCAAAATCAACCAGTCTTTTGAAGTGTGCTGGTTCTTCCCATCCGCTTACAAAACTAAAATCAATCGATCAATCACAAATCCTCAGGACACTGCGAGTAAGCAGTTGCTATGACATCTCTGTCCCTGGAACTCTGCACACAAAGCCACAGGCACCCACTATTCAGTGACTATGCTTTGCTTCCATAACTGGGAAGCGTCTGCACTGCTTTGAGGGATAGCTTTGGGGATGGGCAATGTTTTTCTTTTAGATTGTTTTGCTCACCACAGCCTCAGGTTGCCTGTTTTAAAGATAGAATGGTCTGGGGTTTAGGGAAACAATTCTTGCATATTCCAACCTCAGGCCCTTAAAATGTGAGCGCTTCTTTTTGCCTGGCATTGCCCAGACACGAATAACAAGCTGGCCCTGTCGAATCCATCATTTGCTTGGGAAGATGGTGCAAAGGCAACGTGAGGATGTCGGTGAGCTCTGGTGCATGTGCCTGCTGTCTCCCCGGTGGCGCCGTTTCCAGACCTGCAGACACCGTGTGCGCACAGACAGGTCCAGGGAGGTGCCGCTGTGGCGCCCGCAGCCTGCAAGGCTGTGCCTGTTCTCAGCTCAGTCAGACCTGGATGTCTCTTCTGCAGGCCTCTGTGTGATATGTTTGATATATTAGGTTGTTATTTAATCCAACTATATATCAAACATATTCCTACAGTGTCTTGCCCTGTCTCCGGGGGTTCCTAATATAGCTTGTAAGACCACAGGAAAGAGTATATGAAAATCACAAGTAGACTTAGCAGACGGAGTACTCATTACATTTCATCCTGCGATATTCCATCTCTTCTTGGAGCGTTTGAGTCCTGTATCTGCACTGCTAGATCATTTTATAGAAGCAAATCATAACTATTGATGTTTCATAAGAGCTTGAGATACTGTGTACAGCCTAGTTTCATGCAGTGACGAATCCTTAAGGGACGCTCTTGGTGGAAAAAAACTATGTTTGTGATACGAGGTTAGGATTATAACATCCAAATACATCTTGATTTATATTTGATTTTAGTTCAGTTTTATCTGGATCTTCAATTTAGAAATTAGTAATTTTCACGATCAAGCTTTCTGCAAAAACTCAGGCACAAATCAACTGTCCGTAACTTTCCTTCACACTCAGAGTACAAAATATATAAACCAACAGTGTGGATGGTGAGTCACTGGGCTTTATGTAAACCATGGAGGGCTAAATATATCTAATAAAGATAACGTAGTGTGGATTATACTCTGTCTGTTGGGTTTCCTGTTATAGATTACCTTGTCAGTAGAGGATGATAATATTTAGAATATGCCAAAAATCAGAACGTAATTCCATAGCCTAATTGGGTGCAACAGGAAGTTGGGGATTATGAGACATTTTTTTTCTGGCACATGACAGCCTTCTTTGGTTGGCTTTGACCTCCTCCTCATAGACGAGCCTGTGAAGTATGTGTGAGTTCATTCTGATCTCTCTCAACAAAAGACTGTGAGCACTGCTCTCTGGAAAGAGAGCTGTTGTGCTAATAGCTCAGTTTTTTGGAGCAGAAGAGCAAGTGCCCTTTTGCAGGACTTTCCTGAGTGTGTCAGCGGTGCCCACGCAGGTCGTGAGCCAGTGGTGGGGACGGCGGTCAGGAGCGCTTCCCCTGGGTGTGTCTAGGAGCCACTGCCAAGCGGCTCGCAGGGACTCTGCCCAGCGACAGGTCACAGCAGCAGCAGAGAAGTGATGACACAGGGGAGGGGAATACACTGTGGGAATCGCAGCCGCCAGAGTCGGGGGGGGGGCTGTCCCTGGGATCCTTCTGCACTGCGAAGAGAGCAGTGGGTGGACACCAGCGGGGGCTCTTGCACACGGTTTTCAAGATGCTGCCAACATCAGCACCACCTTCGTGAACACCACCTTCACGCAGCTGGAGAGTGTGGTTCTCAGTTTTAAGTCCATTTGAAGCTGGTTGACCAGAATGACAAATTGACTGCAAGGTATTCTGAGGACCGAAAAAGCACAGGTTAAAGGACCTGAATTTGAAGCCTATACATTCAAATGGACGTATCTTTTTATTTCTTTTGGTAATTTTGCCGCTGACCAGCACGCTCTGCTGACGAGTTGGGTGAGTGGGAGAAGACGGCCCGATGCTGTGGGAGGAGACAGAGCTCTGTCTCCGTGGCTGAGCTGCGTGCGCCGAGCTCACCTGCGCCTGGCTGGTTCCAGGCCCGGAGACGTGAAGGGAATGAGAGAGAAGCTGAGTCAGGCTCTCGGCCGGCACGTGCTCCCAAGTGATTCCCCACCAGGTAGAGCAGTTGGTCCCTCAGACCCTCCTCAGACACACACAGGATTCATGTCACGGGAGCTTACAATGTAGCAAGTTGATCTGATTCAGCCTGAAAGAACTCTCATCTGTTCTTTGTCCATGCTTCCTAGATCGACGTTCAAGTGCCTTTATATTTGTTTCTGAGAGTATGGCACATCTTTAAGAATGTCTCTAACAAACAAAAATGGCAATTAAAAGATCATTCTTGTGGTATTTCATTCAAAAAATTCATTTAAAGTTAAATAAATAATTTCATTAAAAATAAAGCGGTGGCTCCTGTGGGAGAACCACTCCCAAGGTACTAATCACGCAAGCTCAGACCTTCTCCATCTGGCGCCGCGTAAACGTGTGGTTACTCCGCACTGGATGCAGAGGCTGGTCCCTCCCCAGGTTGCTGGCCTAACCATTTGGCAGCACTTTCTCTCTGTCACCCGCTCTGTTGACTGTTTCCCTGGAGTTTCCTTTGGGACCAGGCCAGCTGACCGGGCCTGGTCTCTTGGCAGTTCCAGTGGTTTGAAGAGGCTTCCCTTCTATTACAACTAGTCAGGGTGGTGATCCTGAAGCTAACCCACCCCGGGTCCTCTGGAAGAGAAGCTGAGGTGGCTCTCCTCCTGTTTGGGTCTTTGGGTACCGGCTCAGGTTCCCCCTGGGCACCTCTTAAGTCATGTCAGACGTAAACTGGTGGCAGCCAGACTTGCTGCTGAAAAAGGAGACTCGAGGCTGCCTGGTCCACTGGGGCTTCTAACTGTCAGGAACGTGCTTCAGTCACGTTACTTGAGTTCTTTGAAGTTTCTGATGTGATGTGACTTTGTTTTTAATTGCAAGCATTTTACAAGGCTCTCTGACACAGAACAAAGCATGGTTCCTAACCGGAAAGACGGGGCCATGAGCTGTGATCAGGTTTCTGGAGCCAGTTGTGAGAAAATCGACCATTGTGCCTGTCAGCTCTCAGCAGGACGGTGTCTCAAAGGAGGTTTTCAGGGAGGGAGGTGAAAATCAGGGCAGTGACCCTTTGGCCATCTCCTGTGGGTGGCTTTGGCCCATCGCCGTCAAGTGCATCAGGGGAAGGAGCTGCAGGGTTGCAGGGATGTAATTCACAAAGAAGAGGGCAAGAAAGAGGACCACGGATGGCAGCATCTTCCCTCTGCCAGGAGCATACCCAGGACCTCTCCAGAAGGATGGGCCTGGGGGAGGCTGGTGAAGATCCAACAGGATGGAAGCCGAAAGAGAGGGAGGAAGACGAAAAGGAATCATCATTAGAAGAGGCTTCACCTGGAACTGTGACATGGCGGGGGCAAAGGACCAGGAGGGTTGAGTTTGCGCTTCAAGATACAAACAGGAAACGTTTGCTACCTGCAGAAGGGCAGCTAATTCCCCAAAGTCCAAAGTCACACGACCAGAAAGGGCAGCGCAGAGACTGAAACCCAATTGTCCATCTCCGGCGTGGGTGTAGAGGGAAACGCGGGAAGCAGCGCGGACCCTTGACACTCCATTTCTCTTTGGTTTGGGTTTTCTATTTATCCTGTGGGTTCTAATCAGAAATGCAAGCTAGACCTTTTTTTAGAACTAAGAGTGGATCACAGGGTTCAGCTGAGAATCAGACTAGCTTCACTCAAAACCAGAAAAGTGGTTTTTAAAACCACGAAAGATACATGTAGGGATAGAAAGAATAGTGAAATCAATTGTGAATGCTTGCTGAGCATTTACTGTGAGTCAGTTATGCCCTGTGTATGTTAATGATGTATTTACAACAGCCCTCTCGGATAGGTGGGAGGGAGGGTAGGCTCAGAAAGTGAACAAACTGCCATAATGATTATGTTCTCAGAATCCCTGGGAGGCCAAAAGGAAAAATAAAAATGAGGACAAGCTTCCCCTTTTCTGTCCCCCTCTCCACCCTCCTTTCCCCTCTCCTGCTCCAGTGGCACCTCCAGCTCCTGAAACTCAAAACCTGTCAGCAGAGCAGGAATCTCAACCGCTCCCCGCTCCGAGCGTGGGAAGCAGGCAGCAAAGGACCCAGCCCACAGTGCGGCCTTTCCCACAAGGGATCTCACCAGCCCTCTGACTTGTTCAGAGAGGAGCTCTGGAGAAGTTCAGCAAACAGGAGAAGTATCAGCAGAAGGGTGCTTAGACGTCTGTCAAAGCTGCCGAGAAGCCACAACTAGATAGAGTCTGCTGGACAGTCCAGGAAAAACAGTTGCTAAGAGCTGTGGGCGACACAGCCAGTAACCTTTTTAAGTGGAGAATAACAGGGAAGGAGCAGTGTACAAAGGATGAGAACGTGGATGCAGCACTCAGAGGCTGCAGCCAACGCCCTCACCAAGCAGACTGGGCTCTTAGTTTGCACACCTATGACATTAGTTTGCTAAGAGAGCCTCTTAGTAAAATGCTGCAGTGTTTTGCATCTGTCTGTGCCTGACTCAGTGTCCTGGACCACGAGTGCCACTTGAGGGATACGGGCAGAGCGTGCAATTAACAACCCACAGCCTCAACAGAGCAGGAGCCGGTGCTTGGATGTGTGCGTCCATTTATCCCCAGGACTCAGGAATGGAAAGTTAATTGATGTGGACGCTCACCCCATGCATTTCCCCTTCTCTTACCTTGTACGTTGTCCTCTGGCTGAACTCTGGAACTTGGAGGCTTGTCTTAAATAGATACATTCTGTCAGCAAACCTTTATCACAGGGGTTTCTCTGCCTCATTTTGTGCTTGAGAGACATACATTAGATGAACACAGTCTGTGCCCTGGAGGAGATCACAGGCTGCACAGTTATGCTAACTGGTGTCTGTTTCCCTTAGTCCAGGCTAGCGTGTCCCCCAGAGTGGCCCTTACCTCCTGCATCTTCAGCCAGCTCCCGGGAACAGAGCAAGGGCTGTCGTTAATAAGCCTGTTGAGTGAAAGCATTTCCTTTCGTTCTGGTGCCCTGGGTCTCCAGGTTCTTCCCCAGGGTCGCCTTGCTGCAGCTCCAAGTTACCATTCCTCTGCTCAGTCTCTCAGCCCCAGTGGGCTTTGTCCCATTAACACACCCTACTTTTTCATTGTGGTCCTTATTTAGGGAAGTCCTTTAAAGACCAAGCCAATTCCTTGTCTCTCCTTGTTTGCAACGTGGCTAAGCATACATCCTCCCTTTTCTTGCCACCCTCCTACCGCTCCCCCAGATTCCATCCTGTATCCTGGTGGGAGCCAAAGCCAATGGGAACACAGAACTAGGGTGCTGTGGCTTTTCACCAAGTCCCCTTGGCTTGGGGAGATCTGGTTTTCTCTTAGGCTACAAGTTGTATGATATGAGGAAGCATCAAGCGTTTGTGTCTAATTTCAGCAGGAAAGGGAGAGTGGGCTTTTAGCCTTGATGATAAATCTGGATACCAATCCAGCAGACAGAAGGCAGATTTCATCTTGGAACTCTGCCCAAACTGCAACATCTAACTGTTTGCCCCCCATCCCGGTTGCCATCACAGCCAGCTTTACTAAGCCTTTTCTTGGGAAACTCTCCGGTACATTTTAGTGAGAGCAAATGTCTCCTAGAGATAAGGCATTCTCATGTCCATTTTAAAGCCTAGAGATATTATGGAAAGGAAAATAAAAATTTATCAAAGGGCATTACAGCAATTGCCATTGCAAGAAAAATCTGTGGGTGTCAAAAATATTTCCAAGTTGAGTGTCTATTTTAAGCATGAGTTTGAGAAAGAAAAAACAAAAACAAGGGTAGTGAAAGACATGGGAGAGGCCTTTTAAATCGGTTCTAATGAGAGAATTCTATCAGCTCTATCCATGCTCAGAATGAGCACTTAATTTTAAGGAAATTCCATTTTTGTGCAGCTTAAAATTTGGGAAATGAGAAATCAGCTGTGGAAGCAGACTCAGTGTTGGAACCCATAGCGTAGCTGAGGCCAGGACCTGGGAGACGTCGGGACCCACTGGGGGCCTCCACTTCCTCGTCTGCAAACTGAGGAGGGGCTCCCTTTGGACGGAAAAATCCTATGATTTCCCCAGTGCCTTAATCTGTGATAGCCTTGGCTTTCTTTTGCAGAACGGATTTCCAGAAAAGCTCTTAATTCAAGGTCATTGAATATACCTATCGGAGCCCAGTGTCATTTCTTTGTGGCCTTGGTATAGTGGTACCTTTTATGCCAGAGTGTCTTACAATGAGTTGTTTTGGGGTTTCAGTAAATAGATTTCATCTTCCACCATGACCTCAGGCTTCCCCGCCCCATAGCAAGGAGTCCAAGCTTAATCTACTGGCACTGAATCCATTTCTGTCCCGAATGCTCCTAGAGCAGGACTGCGTCAGAAATAAGAAAGAGTATGCTGCTTCTGTCTCAGAGCTTCTGAGATGCTGCCGTCATCCTTCAGACCCACTCGATGTGCACGGAAATGTTTTTATGATAATCCAGGTTATAAAAACAAAAATGAGAGTGGCCACATGTTGAACTATGAGAGAGCCGTAAAGAACAGGGCACTGGGGAAGCACTGTGCCCTTGTGTCCACATGGGACCATTAGTGAGCTGACATTGAGCCTCTGACAAGTCATTTCTCACCAGTGCCCGAAGTGGTGGCCTCATCTAGGAAAGGCACAGACTTGTGGAGGCAGAGGGGTTACATTTAGATCTCATCTAGACGCTTCCTGCTGTCGCGTGACCTTGGCCCAGGACCCCACCTCCCTCAGCCTGACTTTCCTCATTCTAAATATAAGGATAAAGATGAGGACAGTATGAGATTTTTTCCCCCTTTTTTGGGGTGAGAATTAAACAAGTTAATGAACATAAAGTGCCCGACAAAATACCTAGCACATAGTGGCCACTCTTAAAAACGTATCAATATTGTATAACATTGGGAACCAACTTATTGCCACTGAGTCTTACACTTAAGATTGGTTCAAAGGGTGAGTTTCGTGTTACGTGCATTTTAGCACTCACACACAAAGAAAAGCAGCGTTATACCTGGCCGTCGTCTCTCAGTGCCTGAGAGGCACCAGCTGCATCTTTAACCTCCTGTGATGGAAAGGGAAGTTAACCATGTTGACTTAGATTCACAGAACATGATTGCTGGAGGGGGCCTTGGAGGTCACCTAGTCTGACCACCCCGTATGGTGGTGCTCCGCCCCACCCTGCCGGGGACCAAGGTCTTTACACTTGCCCCACTTCCCGAAAGCTTCTCTTCAACTTTGCAGGTGTTGAGCAGCACGGGGCCGGGTGGTGGTGAATTTCAAGCAGAGGGGGCCGGCGTTCTTCCCCAGGTTGGGTTGTGCCTGGGTCTCCGGGTGACCACGCAGCTCTACCCTGATGTCCAGTCACCTCAATTTCTTTCTCACCGCTGATGACCTGTGGTCGGCATGTGCTCTGCTCAGCAACAGAAATGCAAATACTTTCCTACTTTTGTGTTCACCCAAAAGAAATAAGGCTTTTCACAGCTAACAGTTATCTTTCTTCTTTTCAACCCATCTTTTTGAGCCTTAAGCTCCAGGAAAGTGTGACCACCACCCACTCTTTGGATTTTGATAATTGGTTATTTTGATTTGGGGTATTGACGCTGATGGAACCATTCGAATATATTTTATTCACAATGAGCTTGCATCTCCTTAAAGATTCTACTAGAAAAAGAGTCTTAGAATTTCCTGATTTGAAATGTGCACGAAATCTCAGTGCTGGGAGATTTTATCTTTGAGAGGTGGGGTTGGGGAAGGCAGCAGAGGGAGAGGCATCCTGCCAGCTTAAGCTGGAACCCTGGGTGTGGTTTGTCAATAGAAAGCAGTGCACAAACGAAGAGCCAGGTGACCACGAAGGAAGTGGTTGGGCAGAAAGCGCCCTGTGGGGATGTGAATTGCGTGTGATGCTGTTTTCTTTTGGTTATAGCAAGCGGATGAGACCCTGGATTTTGAAGAACAGATCTTGGAAGCTGCTAAATCCATTGCTGCTGCCACAAGCGCCCTGGTCAAATCGGCCTCGGCAGCCCAGAGGGAGCTGGTGGCCCAAGGAAAGGTGTGTAAACCTCGCTGGCCGAGTGGTGGAAGGTTCATGCGGCCGGAGCCTCCGAGGACCGAGGACTCTGCCTTCCCTCCCTGAGTTGCCCGTCTCTGTCCATTTAACCAAACACCCTGTTTGCTTAAACATTACAAACAGAATGAAGGGTTTGGCTTCCAGGCCTCTCATCTAATTCTTATTAGGGAAAGTTCCCACCCCAGACAACAGTCAGGACCTGAACAAGACATTTGGCTTCCTACAGTACCTTAGTCTATTTAAAGATAAAAACTGTCATGTTTCCCTGGTGGATGGCTTCATAAGCACCATAGTCGGGGGCTTTCTAATACCATTTCCAATGCCAGTGACTCCATCCATTCTTCTAGCACTGTTTAGCTGAATGCTGTCCAAGTCTACAGTGAGCATTTCCCTCTGGTCAAAAGGCCGGTCTGGTTTTGAAGCTGAGATTTCTTGGGTCTGCTTCATCTCCAGTCCCCCATTCCATCTGCATTAGCGTGAAAGCGTAGTTCTTTTTCAGTGATCCAAAGGATTTATAGTACATTTGACTAATCCTGCATACGGGAAGGTCTTCCAGTTTAAAGTTCTCCGTGTGTCCTGTGTCTCCCGTACACCGTGGACCCACCCCATCTGTACATCTTGCAGAGAAGCTTCTCGGTCACACAGGCACCACAGCAATCCTGCAGGCTTGGGAAATGTCGCCATAACTGTCAGTCACTTCTGTTTGATATTAAAAGACCTTTGCTGTCGGTGTGCAGATGACAGATGTGATGGTGTGTTGACCTAAGAACGTGTAATACAGACAAGAGTTATGGCCAACCAGTGGCCTTCCCTCTGTCTTCCTCCCACAGTTGTGTCTCTTGTGAGCTTAGCCGTGTCCTGATCCAGCCTACATACATTGGCTCCTCTTTATAAACCATCATATAATACATTATCCAATATCGTGCCCAACTGGCATGAATCTGTCCTTCCATGCGTCTCATTTATCCCCTGTAGACCTAGCAGAGTGCCGACCTCACTCACCAAGGACTTGGTGACTGATCATTATGTAAAGACCAAAAATGAATCCTGGAGAGGCACATCCTACCTAAAATTTCCATTTATTTCAACACTGATAAAGAGCCATCTACGTGGACACATTGCTAGATACTAGAAAATCAAACTTGAAGATGGCCAAGCCCCTGTCCTCTAAGGAACTTACATGTTCAAGCATTTAAGGAGTTGGTAAAGGAGGTTCAGCTGGACTTGGTGAACTATGATTATATGCAGGACCGTGGGGCCTTACCTGACGGTCAGCAAGCCCCGATGTGGTACCTGTCATTGCTGACAGGGAGCCCCGATTTCTTATTCACATTAAAATACTTAAACCTTACCTCTCCAGGCCCCTCCCACAAGTATAAAAGCATTTCCTCTCGAAGCTGCTCCCACTGCATCTGGTCAGAAAATGTTACACTTGTTGGCATAATTTCTAGATAGAAGTGAAGATCGTCTTACTTCCAGCCTCTGACTGCTTTCCCTGCACCTGACAAAATGGTCTGTGTTTCCTTAAGATAAGGATCTGCACTCAGTTGTGTGCATCCCTCTTTCTAACATCATCTGCCAGAAGAATCACAGTGTGGCTTTCAGGGTCCATAATCAGGAGAGACTGAAGTTTCCCTTGGCCCTTGAGTGAAGTGAAGGCACCCTTCCCAGAAGCTTGGTGCCTGGCAGCTAAATTGAGGCTGTTGCCTCCAAGGCTGCCTCCTTGTGGCCCCGATGAAACCAGCCAGGATGCGCAGCCTTGGGACGGCCCACGTGGGAAGGGTAGGCGGGAGTCCCGAGGTGGCCCCGTGTATCTGATGAGATGCTTTTCTCTCTAGTTCCAGGCCAGGGGAGGGTCTGAGGGCTGCGGGTCGCCCTGCACCCTCCCGCTCTCACTGCCGGTTTCTCATCTCCACTCTAGGTGGGCTCCATTCCCGCCAACGCCGCGGACGACGGACAGTGGTCCCAGGGCCTGATTTCTGCCGTGAGTCGCCCGCTCCTTCTTCCCCATTGGCTTTGTGCATCCCCTGAGGGAGGTGTGGGCCTCGGGTCACTTCTCTGTTGACTGTCCCCAGGCCCGGATGGTGGCAGCTGCGACCAGCAGTCTCTGCGAGGCGGCCAATGCCTCCGTCCAGGGGCACGCCAGCGAGGAGAAGCTCATCTCGTCCGCCAAGCAGGTCGCTGCTTCCACGGCTCAGCTGCTCGTGGCCTGCAAGGTGAAGGCCGATCAGGATTCAGAGGCCATGAGGCGGCTACAGGTAATGGTCACTGATGCTGGTGGGAAAGTACTCCTGTTGGAGCGGGTAAGTGTCGCCGCAGGGGGCGGTCTCACTTCCTTGGCATGACCCACCAGGCCTTCCATCCGCAAACTCTGTCCCACGTTTCTCATTTTCCACCTCGTGTGGCCGTGCATCCCACACCTGCTGCCCCACCAAAGTGATGTTCTCCATATGTGCCTTCTGGTCTCATGCCTTAGGGCCCTCCTCCCCACCAGCCCAACCTTGCTGAACTCCTACTTGTCCTTTGTGACACATCACCAAAGCCACCTCTTCTGGGAAGCCCTCCCTGACTCCCAGTCAGTCCCTCTTCTGCCCTGCCAGAGCCTCTGGCCAGACCACTTACACTTCTTGTCACCTGGTACCCCCACGTTTATCTTCCTGTCTGCCTTTGACAAGGCAGTGAGCTTCTTAGGCACAGATCTTTATCTCTGAGTCTCTCACGCCTAAGACGGCTCTTGTTCAGTGTTTGCTAAAGAAAGGAGCAAAAGGATGGAGGAATTTATGAGATGTTGCTAAGGTTTCCCAGAGCCCCGAGAACACACTTACGAAGGTGACATTTGAGTCCTGCCCAGTGCATCTAAGTTTTCCTGATTGTTTTAATTATAAAAGTATTTTAAACACGACAAAGGAAACGTCAGAACAAAAAAAGATCACGTAGCCTCAACATCTTCACACGTCAGATGTTTTTTTCTCTTCCCGTTTCTCAGAATACTTTTGTCTAGTTGTCATCATCACGGGAGACATTCTGCATTTTTTTCTCAACATTTTATCAGACTTCTTTTTTTCCTTGAAGAGAAGGCTTCACAATGGCTCTATGTAGGGCTCACTGGTTCATTCTTCATGAGTCTCATTTTTAATGATTGCATGATATTGTGTCAGCTGATGATGCCAGAATTTCTCTATAGACATTGGATGTTTTTATTTCTGATTTTCTAGAGGTTCATTATTATAAACGTTGTGATGTAAATTGTTTATGTTGCTAAAAATGTTTATGTCAGACATGAATAAAATCGTAAATGGCAGAAATATTTGAACAATTCCATCGACACTCAGGACTCATTGTATTTTCTAAGTTCTAAAGTGCCTCACCATTGTTGGGTCCTCGTGTGTCAGTCTCTCCCTGACACCCCTCCCTCACCTTCATTTTCCTGCTGGCATAAACCCAGAGGGGAAATGGGGAGCTGCATGTCTGTGAATGCATGATTCGTGGGTTCTGGGGACACTTCTTTGGAAAACATCTCGAGTTAAGAGAGACCTGGATTCAAGTCCAGCCTCTGCCATGGATTAAGTACATGGTCTTACACAAATGGTTCCAAACCTTTCAGGCCTTAGTTGTCTCATCTGTAAAATGGGAGTAGAGGTACCTGCACCTGGCTCTTACGAGGGTCAGGAAGTGTGAAAGTGCTTTTGTAAGTCCTAAGTGTTTACACAGGTACAACCCAGCATCATTCTTATCATCGTGACTAATTTAACCGGATGTAGCAGTGTCGTATCTGAATCCCTTTTGGTGACCCAGAGGTTCTCTGCAGCTATGCAGACCTATGTTCAAATCACAGCTCTATTACTGACCAGCTGCAGGATCTTAGATGAGTTACTCAACTTCTCTCTCTCCAGAGGAAAGTGGACTAATGACTTCTGACCTCATAAAGCTGTTTTGAGAATAAGCATTTGATGACTGCTTGTCAGATCCTAATTGGCTTCCCCCTCCCTTCTTGTGCAAGCCCTCATGGTCCCCATTGGTCACTTTAGGTCACCAACCAGACGAGCCAGCTAACTTTGAACGAGAAAAGCACTCAACTTTCTGATGGCTAACCCCCAAGAACAAGTCCTGGACCCCAAGGGGGCTGGGCAAGGACTACAGGAGGTTTAATGAAGCCTTGAACACCAGTTGAAAGAAATTCCAAACCTCAGGGGGCAGAGGTCAAGTCCCCTGGGCCATGTTTTTGGGGCATTAAGAGTAAGCCCATGGGGGCTGTCCCCCTTACTGAAGATCTAAACCACTCATTGACAGGTTCTTCTTTACCTGTCTGTAGCATTCAGCCCATACTCGCGACAGAAAGCCCCGCTGGGACTCTGAAGTACATCTGTAAAGGCCTTGGTTGCTGTGGGGCTCCCACTCCTCCCACGCAAAGGCTTTCAGAGCCCTTCATTCCCTCAGAAGGCAGCCAGTGAGCTCCAGGCCTGAGTAGCCACTGTGCCAGGTGCTGGGGGTGTGGAGATTCAAGCCACAGCCCCTGCCTTCAAGTTCCTCACTGTCCAGGAGGGAGAGAAGCAACCACATGTGTGATAAGGGCTGCAAAGAAGCCAGCACGGAGCTTTCCAGAAGCCCTCGGGAGGGTGTGGCTAAGATCAAGGCAGACAGAAAAAGTGATCTCTGAGCCAAGTCCTCAAGTATGCCTCAGTTGGATATGGTTGGGGGTGGGGATGGTTTTCTAAACAAAGAGGCAGCCCCTGAGCATGCTTCTGTTAACACATGTATCATATTGCTGCAATCTTGTATTTACATAATTATAATTCTCCTCAAAAATGTGTGTTCCTTGGGAGCCGGGAAAAGTATCTTATTAATCTGTGAATGAGCTATGGTTAGGCAGGTTCCAGTGTTGGTAGAATCAGTGGATGGATGGATGGATGGATGGACAGACAAGTAGATGATAACTAGAGAGAAATTGTGTTATGTATAATTGGATGGCAAATTAATGCATAGTCTCATGAACTGTACCTTCATGTCTGTTCTTGCTGAATCCAAGTGGCTGTTTCTAATGATCTAATGTTTATTTTGTTCCCTCTCCAGGCAGCAGGAAATGCTGTAAAAAGAGCCTCAGACAATCTCGTTCGTGCCGCCCAGAAGGCAGCATTTGGCAAAGCTGATGATGACGATGTTGTAGTGAAAACAAAGTTTGTAGGGGGCATTGCTCAGGTTTGTGATCCAATCCAGACACTGTTTACTCCCAAGATGAGCAATGTGTTATAACAGAGACACAAACTAACAGTGGCTTAAACAAGCTGGAAGTTTATTTCTCCCTCGTGAAACAGTCTTGGGTGTAAGAAGTCTACGGATGGTGTGATGGTTCCTTTGTGTCTGAGACCCAGACTCCATCTGCCTTACATTCCTGAGATGTTGCCTTGGCCACTTGGTCTAAGATGGCTTGATAACCACCCCAGGTTTCCAGCCAGCAGGGAGACGGAAAGTTAGGGCAGGCATGACTCTGAAGTTGCCTACATCACTTCCTCTCACATGTCATTGGTCAACACTTAGTCACATGGCCAGCCTAGCTGCAAAAGATGCAGGAAAATGTAGTATTCTTTTCTGAGTAGCAGTGTGTCTACCTAAAAATCAGGGATTCTACTATAGAAAAGGGAGAAAAGAGGATGGGAGGACAGCAGTATTATCATTTAAATAAAATGATGCATTTGGGGCTGCTACTCACTACAGACTTTTGACCCTAGAGAAAGAATGAATGGTGACCGTCTTCCCAGAACTTTTACAGGAGTAGGTGGGATTCTGACTTATGCAGATCTGCATTCTTGTGCATGGTAGTGGGAAAAAAAGGTCAGGAAACCAGGCTTGCAGTTTAGGGTGTGTTAATATAAATCCTTTTTACGAGACGGGTTTTCCTCCAGGAGCACTGAGACCCCATTGCTGAAGTCAGTCATTCCCATGACTTTCTCAGCTCTTCCTGAACCACTCCCTGTGTTTGGAAATAACACTGGATGCGTTTTTACCAGAACTGCTTTCTTGATAGACTAGTTCCATGACAAGTTCCACAAAGCAGAGTCTCTGATCAAACAGGTCTGGGAAACACTGTACTCCAGCCTCAGGTATAATGATGCTCGTTAGTCTAGCAAAGATTCTGAGAAGGCCTATGGGAGAGAAATCTGCTTGGCTTTCCTGAACACAAACTTTTATTCTTTTCACACAATACCTATGAACTCATATTCCTCAGATCACACCATAGAAGCAGAAAATAGACATATGAAAGCCATTGAGTAGTTAAGAACTCCAGCTTTAGCCTCAGGCACACTTGAGCCAGGCCCTGCTCCTCTAGCTGGGGCACTTCAGGGAAGGGGACCCACATCTCTGAGCTTCAGCTCTCTCACTGGAGAAATGGGACATTGAATAGGACGTGCTTCACAGTGTTGCCGTGACGATGGTGGGACCCTCCCCGTGGAGTGCTTACACCCAAGCCTGGTGCACTGTAGTGATGCAGTAGATACTTGCTATTAAGTCGGTGGCCAGAGGTCAGCTTATTTTCTTGGATCAACGGGGTCATTGGTCTCAAAAGCAAACCATGGCCCAGAGGCTGGTCCCCAGAGGTAAGAATATTTTGTCCCAGGACACGGCTGTGGCTCACTGTAGCGGAGGCTGTGGGAGCCCGTGAGGCTTGCCGGGGAGGGGAGAGCAGTTTCCTAGACAGTTTCAGATACACCCAGCTTGTTGCTTTCCTTCCAGATCATCGCCGCCCAGGAGGAAATGCTAAAGAAAGAGCGAGAACTAGAAGAAGCCAGGAAAAAACTGGCCCAGATCCGCCAACAGCAGTATAAGTTCCTGCCCACTGAGCTGAGGGAGGACGAAGGCTAAGGCCGGAGCCGAGACGGCACGCCCCAGGGGACGACTCTGCGAGAGCCGGACAGAGGTGTCCCTCCTGTGGCCGGGCACTGACCTGGGACTGCCTGCCTCCCCCCGGGTGAGCCCGGAGCCCCGAGCGCTCGTCCTCACACCTCTGTCCTGCCAGGCACCGGCTGCATGATCGTGATGTCACACGGTACAGTGTCCCACCCACAGCTCCTCCGCTGCCTCCCCCCCGTGCCTCCCCGTATCTCAGGAGAGAGGGGCGTAGGTTTCACCAACTGTTACCAAAAAGGAGAAGTCAGTATTACGTCGTCCTCAGACACTCGTGCTTCTGCTGGTCCTCCTCTAGGCCTGCTCCCCGGCCTGTTGTGAAATCTTAATAGGAAAGAAAAACCAGCTCGGGGGAGAATCACTGATGCCATAGACACTCAAAGATACCCTTCTCCCTCCCAGGAGAAGATGGACGGTGGAGTTGGACACGGTTAATAAAAGCCAGAGACATAAGCCAGTGTGGACTCCAGGAGGGCAACTTGGGCCCACCTGCCATGTCTCCAGCACTGGCTCACCCAGAGGGTGGAGAATTCCTGCTCCTGTTTGCACGCTTTCTTGCCTCAGTGTGTAAGCCCCTTGTACAATCTAGACCCAACTTGTATTCTGTGGCCCAGAAAATCGAATGATTATTTTTTTTCCTCCATGATCCAAGGGCAGAGGTATGGGGGACTGTCAGGGCTGGGGGAGCAGGGGCTGTAATAAAATGTGTGGGCTCCTTACTCTGCGGAGGCTGCTTCAGTTCCTACAGATTCATTCGCACAAACCCACATCCCCCAGGCGACAGGCAGTACCTTACACATGCAGAGTCGGGGTTCAGCTCAAATAAAGCAGTTCTTGGTGACTCTGTTTTCTGGGTCCCACGTCAGCTTCTCTGCTCTCAAAATGGTCACAATTCAGGATTCTGCTTAAAAATCTGTTACCTGTCCTCCAACCTAAGATGGACGTTTTCTCTGTCTTAATAGCTCTAAAATCCAGATGTATTCTAAGATCATTATGAACCTTTAACAAGATAGTTTTGCTAATTAACACATCTTATCAGCAAAGACACAGTATTTTCAGAGTCTGCCTCCTGGATCCCACACTTGCAGAATTTTGTATTATTTCCCCCGCCCTTTCTCTTTTCTTTTCAGGGCCCTCTCCTCGGAAGGGCATTTTAAGATGTTGCACTTACCTTTGATCTGAGCCTTTACCCAAGACAGTACATGAAGGGTGGATGACTGGTGGGACAGAGCCTAATGCCAGGTAGCAGGTGTCTTTAAAAAAAAAAACTCGTCAGGGGAAGACGATGGTTATGGAGGTGCGTGGCTTTCAAAGATGGTGACCGATGAAGGCAGTCATCCTCCGCTTCTCTGCAGCAATGGGGTATCACACCTCCTATTTCTTCACATTAGAGCTTGAAAATCCTACCTGGGGGAAACGATGCTTTGGTCCTCAAAAAAAGTATACCTGTAGGCCTTGCCTGGCGGTCTAGCCCATGCCGTGGTGTTAAAATAGAATTAAACTCTTGGCAGCTTCCCATATTTATAAAAGACTTAGATTTGTAAGTGCTACACTTAGTAGAATTCTTTTCCCAGCCAAGTAGAAAGCTCCAGGAAATACAGTGGAAATGAGAAACAAGTGGAGAGGGCGTGTGGGGAGTTGGGGGTGTAAGCGTTAGCTCTGACGAGAGGGAGCTGGCCGAGCCCTGGCATCTCTGGGAAGAGCCAATGAACTTCTGGCTCGCCGCCTTTGCGTGTGGGCGGTACACCTCTTCATACTGTCCTGGGCTGCACCCCCTCGGACCTGAGGATAAAGGCTGAGGGCCCGTGGACTGGGGGCACTCTCCAGGGGACACTTTGCAGATAGGAATGGGGTGCTTTCTGAGGCTCAGTCAGACACAGGGGCTCAAGGTCAAGATGTGTCAATGGCCTCAGGTAGCAGGGCTGGGGGTCCCCTCCACGGCCACCCTCACCCCCTTTTCTTCCAGGCTGTGCAGTGGCTGCTCCTCTTTTCCTTCTCCTTCTCCTCGTGCCCTGTCACAGCCTGGCATCCCAGGAGCCAGGCAGGGCAGGCAGTGAGCTCTCTGTCCCTGCCCGAGAGTCATTTAAAACCTCTGCCTCTGCTGCTTTTGGTACCAGAAAAACCTCCAGAGACAAGCCAGATAGAAAGACCTGCCCTCTGTGACTTTAAAAGAACAGGTAAGGAGCAGAGTTGATTTTTGAAAGACCTGTGTAATTATCCTTCTGTCCGGTGCGTTCTGCTGCTGTGAGCTTCGGGGAAGTTGGTTCCCAGTCACCACCTGGTGTGGTGCTGGTTTTCATCTGCCCCTTCCCTGTCCCCTGTGTGTCACGTATGAGAGTGGCCTCATGGTTGGCTTGTCTTTCCTCATGTCATATACTGGGGGGAGGCTGGGCTTTGGGTGTTGTTTAGTAGGTGTCCCTGCAGGTGTCCCCAGATGGCAGGGAGGGGACTTCTGGTTTTTCTTCAAAGGGTAATGACACAGGTCTGAGCTGCATTTGGGGGTGTGAGTTTTCTTTTCAGAGCATCTAATAAGAGGGTGGTTTCAAGGTAAAAATGGCCCCAGGCTTGGAGCACAGAAATGTCCGTCTGTGTGAAGGAGGTGCAGGTGTGTGGGTGTGTGTCCCATGAGAGGAACTGACGGGAAACCTTGAGCTGATCTTTGTGCCCAGAAATTGTTGTCTCTGAAATTCAAGAAGGAACCTGAACGGGACTTGAGAACTGCCCGGCGATTCGGGAGGTTGAGCTTTGCTTGGTTCTGCCTTTCACAAAAAGTCTGGATAAGGATGCTGAAGCCATATTCTGTTGAACAACCAGCTCTTGCTTGAACTGCTCGCGTCCGGTCAGGTGTGGGCCCAGTGATCAGGGCCAGCAGGTACCTTGAGTCCTGGGCGGCCCTCCGGCCAGGCAGTGCGGGCCCCCCGGGCCGCCTACGGGGAGCTGCATGACCTCGAAGGATGAGCTCCATGTGTCCTTCATCACAGAAAACCCCTCAGGGCTTCTCACAGGCTCTCCCTGCTTGCATTCTGGGTGTTTTACCAACAGGTTTACAGGCAACCAAAGCGTATTCCTAATTTATCAAAATATTATAAACAGAATTCACTGTCCCCCCAAGAGAGTGAACCCCGCCACCCACGTGATCCTAAAGTCACAGCCCCACGAGGGAGCCAGGCAGCAGGGTGATGTGGGCGAGCCGTGGTCTCCGCTGCCGGTGAGCCTCCTTCGCCTGGGCCATGGACCCCCAGACCTTCCCCAGCACTGAGGTTCTGGGCTCTGGCCAGGCCTCGGGATTCTGGCCTTCAGCCCCCAGCACAGACCATCCATGTGTGTGGCTCTCCGACCCCTGGAGGAAGTACCCCTCTGCTGCCCAAGGGAATGACCACCTCTGAGTGCCTGTGGGAGCCCGAGGACTGGGGGATGTTCGCTTCAGGCTCAGGGGCAGTAGAACTGAGAACTCTGAGATCCTGGGAGCTGTGCCCCCCGCTCGGGGGTCACCTCTGCACAGCCTCCTCCAAGTGCTGGCCTCGGGACCCTCTCCCTTCTCCCTCCATAGGCTCCCCAAGTGCCACGTTTACACGTCCCTGAGAAGGCTGCTCCGTCCCTCGGAGCATCTGCTTGGTGTGTTGTTTGTAGTCATTAGGAGCAGGCATGTGGCCGAGCTTCTGCTGTCTGATTGAAAAGAGACATTTTTCTGTCAGACAGGTTTGGCTACGGCCCTCTGAGCCCACCTCCCAGCCCCCAGGAAGCATCTATGCGCGAGTCACTCCTCGTTCCATGTGTGAGGCTCCTGGTCCCATGAAGCACGCGGCTGGGTTTCACTCGGCCGCCACCTCACCGAGCTGCAGAATGCAGAAGGAAACGGGAGAGTTGAGTTCTGCCCTGGGTCCTAATGTCTTTATTGATCCAGTCACAGAATTTTTTTTTTCTGTTCACCAGAAATAGGCTTGTAGAGGAACGAACCTGTGTGAGAGCCTCGTGGGCATGGGAGGACCATGGCAGAGAGGAAGAGGAGGCTGTGTCTTCATCATGTGAGAAGTTCCACCTTGAGGCCCAGCCCCATAGTCACCAGATGTGGGTTAGAGGAGTGGAGGGGGGTGTGTGTGCGCGTGCGCACGCGCGAGAGAGACCGAGGCGAAGCGGCAGAAAACCACTAAATTCCATACAGCTTTGCTGACTCTGGAGAAAATTCAAATAAGAAATAGATTCTGAGTAGGAGAATGCAATTATTTCCATCTTAAAGAAGCAGGGTCCCAGGCGGGGAGCCCAGGCTCTCTGACTGCTTGTCCTCTGATGGGAAGGTGGCTCAACGACATGCGCAGCGCATGTGTTCCTCTGCGAGCCAGACTCGGGGCCCAACCCCAGTCTGGGGGTTTACCTCCAGCGGCTGGGGCAGAAATGCAGCCTCCAGGGATTGTACCCTCTCCTTCCTGTGGGGAAGGGGCTGCAGATTGTCTTCCAGAGTCCTTGTTTGGGGGAACCAGACTCAGAAAAGAGTGAGGAGTTTCTCATCTGTAAGAGGGTGATGCCAGAGGGTCACCATAGCAACAGAGGGAGTGTCACTGGTATGTCTGACAACGAAGAGGATTATTTTTCCTCTTAAAGTGGTGATTTAGAATCTCTAAGCCCATTAGTCATATTTTTCTATCTTTGACTTAAAAGTGGGGCTGGGACTGACCACCCGCAGTGCATGGGTGGGGAGCTGAGGTGTGCCATCCAGGATGGGGTCGGGGGGCTCATGTTTAGGGATGGCGCGGCCTCTCTCTCCAGAGACGCTAAGACCTACTTTTAGAAAGAGAAATTTGATTCAGTTAAGCTCAGAACTGAACGTTGAAGAAGTGCGTTCTGGGCTCTCTGAGAGGCGGGCTGTGTTGCAGTGGTGACCTGGGTGTCGGGACAGCCCAGAGTGAGAAGGGGCCCGAGTCGGGTCCCCAGTCCTGGGGTCCCGGCACCCTGATATTAGAGCGGCGTTCAGGGGGAGCGGGAAGGGGGAGGCAGACTGGACTCCGCGGGCATGAGGGGAGATGGGAAGAGACTAAAAGACACTGTTCTTCCCTTCAAAGATCTTAGGCCTTCCCGGAGAACGCAGTCTCCTGCATGGGAAGCGAGAACCACACACGGTGCCCACTGCTGGGCTGCAGGCTGGCAGGTGCAGGCTGGCAGGGAGGGAGCAGTGACCTGGGTGTGTTCTTGGGGAGGAGGCGGGCTAGAGTCGGCCTCACTTGATGGCAAGCAGTGGGGCTGGGGCCTGCTGCTGGGTGCAGGGAGAGTATTTGGGGCCTAGGCAGGGAGGCAGGAAGGAGCCAATGGAGAGGGTGGAACACAAAGAGTCTTGAAGCTGGAGGCATGAGTAGGGGCCTAGGTGTGCTCTGTGGAGTCAGGGCTTCATCCGAAAGGAAGCAGGGAACAGGGAAGCAGAGGAGAGACCAGCAAACCTTGCAGGCTCTCTCTGCCTCCGGGCCGCGTTCTTTATGCCTGTGGACTCACTTGATGCACGGGATGCTCTGTTTGGCCACCATGTTGCAACCTCACAGCCCCCTGCTCAGGTCTGCATCCTCGAGGGCCCCGTGTGTGCTGAGTAGATGGATCCCGGCGAAGCACTTCTGCCCCCGCGGGCTGTTGCTGGGCTCCAGGGAGGAATGCCCTCAACACCCGTTTGCTGTCTTCCTTGTGAGGCCTCCTGGCTGGTGGTGACCCCAGGGGGCAGTGTGGTTCCATGGGACACTGACAGGACGTTCCTGTTTTCCTGGAGGGCAGAGGGGTCATCTCAGAGGCAAATAAATTTAAGAATCAGAGTATTAAAGTGAAACAAGTGAATACCTTAAGTCTCTATGAGATGTCTTAGAACCTGTAAGAAACATGCACTGGAGATCTCCAAAGGAACGAATACGAATTTGCCCAATATTTTTGGCCTTTGAGCACTTTTTTTTTATTCCAGTATATTTTGAGGGACAGATGTTCCAAGGATCATGCCTTGGGAAACCCTGTTCTAAAATCCTAGCGGAATTGTCCGTCTGCCCTGCCCCCTTCGCACACGCAGCGCCCTGTCTAGTATTACTAGGTAATATTTCGTCTGTGCAGCAACCCCATCGAGGTCACAGCCAGGGATCACATCTTGTCACATGTTGCGTTCCCACCACCTAAAACCAAGCTGTGGCTGTGTGAGATATTTAATGAAGATTGATTGCCAGGGTGATAAACATTAGAGCATGCAGTTTGCAACCAGTGTTCATGGCCTGGGGATCCGCTGTCTTGGACTCTGGCTGATTTGAACTTGAATAGGCCAAAAAAAGTTAATTTAAAAAACAGTTTGTTTCCAGTTACCACCCACCACAGCTGCCCCCTCCTCCTCTACCCCTTCATGTGAACCCACCATCCACAGGGCAACCGTGTTGCTAAAATAGTTTCTCTAGAAACTGCTTTCCTAGGCTTCCCTTCCTAAGACGGCTGCAGGGAAGCATGTCTTGATCCTATGTGTCCTGAAACCTCCTGGTAACGCTCACCATTGTTCAGCAAAATCCACGAGACAGGCTGTAGCCAGGAGGAGGTGGTTAACGAAATATTGAGAGGACCGCAGATGCTGTGAGCTGATTGCTATAAAATGGTGTTCCTGGCCCAAGTCCCCGTGGAATGTGAAGGCCATCTGGAAGGAAAGGGGAAGGCTGAGCAGGGAGGTTTCTTTAATAAACCCAGAGATTCCTCCTGCAGCCAAAGGGCACCTGCAATTCGACTCCCCGATCCTTCCTCCTTCCCTTTTCTTGACTCATAAGGCAGCACAGGGAGATGAAAAGCGCACACATGGGGGCTTTGGACTTCAGATCGACGTGGCTTTGAGCAAGTCACTCCCTTCCGAGCCTGGAGGGTAGGGACGAGACACTGCACTTCACCCCCTAACGTCTGTTTCCCCTGCCCCCATGGAGCTGCAGCAGTATTTTGGGAGAGTTGACCTCAGGTCTAGGGCCCGCCTAGACCGTTCCTCCTGGCGGTGATGGGTTCTGAGATGGGCTTACAACTTGATCTGGCCACGGAGCTGGGAGGAAGTGTCTGCTGGAGGCATCAGCCTTTCTCTCCCAACCACGCTGAATGGAGAAGCCTCTTCTGACCGAGCAGAGCCAGCCTGGGCTGGAGCCTACCCAAGGACGGCAGAGCGAAAAGAACCAAAGAATCCGTATCTTTGGTGACGTTGATCAGCTTGTCTAACTCGAACTCTTCCAGACTTCCCAGCCCCTGACCACGTGCATTCCTGCCATGTTCAAGCCAGCCTGGGTTGCACTTGCTGCCCACACACTGTCACTGACCCCAGACAGCAGTCGCGTGGGAAAGGCCAGCCAGCATCTGGTCCCAGAGTAGGCATTCAGCAGAGCTTTCTTCCTTTTCCCTCACGCCTCCGTAAAAGCAGTCTTGAGAACGTGCACCAAGAAAATCCCATTTCCCCCACTTTGAAGAGTTAACCCAAGTGCACTCCTGTGAGCCTGATACGGTGCCAGACTCATGGTAGGTCTTCAGTACACATTTGAATGACTCTTAACCTGGACAACACCTCTAGGCTGTGATGTTGGCCGTGCCTGGACTCCAGTTATGGCTGGCTTGGTGGGGGCAGGAAAGGATACCGGACGTGCATGTAGGCATCGGAGGTCTCAGTCCTGTGTCTAGACTGGGCTGAGCAGCTGGAACGCAAGTCCTCCCCTACTTCCTCCACCCCCCAGTCTCCGTCCCTGCTCCTTAGAACTCTGCCACTGGTAAGCTGGAGAAGCCTGTGGCCAGTCACCTACAAAGTGAGCCATCTGGGGAATGTCTGGTATGCAGGGTATGTGGTGTGGCAGTGGCTTTGTTTTTTCTGTTCACCACTTGGCAAGGAAATCCTTAACTATTTTGTCTGGAGGCATTCGCGTGGAGCTGAGGACCCCAGGATGGACGGGAGTGGGAGGGAGCAGGGCTGCCCTGCCCCTTCTCCTACACCTGGGACTGCAGGGTACCCTCCCTGACCTGGAGTGTATTTCGCTCAGGCTCTGGCTTTTTCCTCTGGTTCCGCCAGCGGAAGTCTGGTTGAAATGTAGAAGCAGGAGGCCGCAGGGGGAGGACAATTTCCGTGGGGAGGGAATCACTGAAAGCTACAGGGGGAGAAAAAGACAGGGAGGAGGCTGCGCCATTTTACCACACAGATGGGTGAACTTCGCCTTCAGTGTCCAGCTCCTTAGCTTTGTGCGGAGGGAGGGATCTGGCCTGGGAGTGATGAGATCCGGGTTCTGGTTCTAGCTGGCTGATCTTGGGGATGTTCTTTGACTTCTTGGAACCTCTTTGTTGTCATGAGTTACAGGCCTTCTGCCGTGATTCCGACTGGCTCTGGGTGGTAAGCAGCCTTGATGTTTGACAGCTCCTGATATTTTGAGTATTTATGATATACTAGGAGCCCTGCCAGGTCATTTATGAGCATCCTCATTTTCTTCATCACAGCTAGCATTACGTGCTTATAATATTCCAGTCACAGTGCTAAGAACTTGATTTATATTAACTCATGTCACCCTCATAACGACCCTACACAATAGATACTAACCCCATTTTACAGATGAAGAAACTAAGGCACCATAAAGTGAAACTCTTTCCCAAAGTCCACACAGCTAGAAAACAGCAAATCCAAGAGGTGGGCCCAGGCAGCCTGGCTAGGAATTGCATCCTCAGATCACCTCTCAGTAGGTTAATAAACCCAAAGAGAGAAGACTCTTCAAACACCCAGAGTGACCCCTGCAGCCTGGGGGATCTGACGTTGGAGGCCTCTGTTTGTAACCATGAGGAGGATGTCAAAATATAATTTTCAAGAAAGCTGAAGACACGACTCATACAAGTATATAGTGAACATGTGTCAAAGATTTTTTTTTTAATTGAAATACAATTGATTTTACAATGTTGTGTTTCAGGTATACAGCTAAGTGATTCCTATATATATATATGTGTATGTATATATATTCTTTTTCAGATTCTCTTCCATTATAGATTATTACAAGATATTGACTATAGTTCCCTGTGCTCTACAGTAGATCCTTATTGCATATTTTATGTATAGTAGTGTGTATCTGTTCATCCCAAACTCCTAATTTATCCCTCCTCTTTCCTTTTTGGTAACTAAGTTTGTTTTCTATGTCTGCATGTCTATTTGTTTTATAAATAAGTTTATTTGTATCATTTTTCAAGATTCCATATATAAGTGATATGTTATTTTTGTCTGACTGACTTCACCTAGTATGACACTCTCCAGGTCCATCCATGTTGCTGCAAATGGCATGATTTCATTCTTTTTTATGGCTGAGGAGTATTCCATTGTATGTACAGACTGCATCTTCTTTATCCAGTCATCTGTCGATGGACATTTAGGTTGCTTGCATGTCTTGGCTATAGTGAATAGTGGACGTGTCAAAGATTTAGTGAACTCGTTAATGAAGGATCCAGCAGAATGGGGAGATTCATTCAAAAAGAAGAATATTAATCATTGCTGAGAGAATGCTGGGATGTGATTGCTAAATTGATTATCTTATAAGGCCACAATACTGTAACATTTGGGCCCCTCCATTAGACAAGAATCTTTTGCATCACTCTTGCCCTCCTACAATTTCACATCTCCTTGGAGGACTCCAGTGCCCCGATCACTAGTAAATACAAGGTTAAAACAAAGGCATATATCCTTAGGAAGCTTGATGAGCCTCCAGTGGGCCTCTACGCAGTGGTTCGCTTTCCTAACTCCAAGTTTCGGATGCTTTTTCTAAACCAGGGCACTGAGCTGATGACTCCCCAAGGCTGCTGTAACCTAGAAGAGTGTGACATTTAAGATTAGGAGACCATCAGGTTCATCAAGTTGGCACCCCGCTGCTCTGTGTGCGTATGAAAATCTCTATGCTCCCTGAGCCATAGTTTCATCATCTATAAAGATTTTTTTTTTTCAGTTAGGAAAAAACTCTTCAACCTCACAGAAATTTTGTGAGGATCCACTAAGAGTGAATATGTCAGTGGGTGAATGGGTCAATCACTGCTCTGGCTTTTGCTATAAGAGGGGCCAGCTACTGGGCTCAGCCCCGGATGTTAAGGGAGGCCTTGATGAAAAGCAGGCTACAATGCAAAGCCCTCAGCTACATTGCAAAGCCCTCAGCCACACGTGATGCTCCGGCAAACACGGCTGCGTCCAAATGAGCGTGGGCCATCTTCAAGCCGAGCCAGCGAGACAAGGATTGCCAGAGACTTTGAGGACCTCGGTCACATTAAAGGATTCAGAACCACTGTGAAGGCCATTTGTGACAACGAAGCTTTGGAGGGACACCTTGATCCCAAGTCATCTCCTGGCCACCCCAGTGTGAGCTCGCAAGCAGGCCCGTGTCATCGTCTTAACCAGGGGTTGGCAAACTTTCCCTGTAAAGGGCCAGATGGTGGATATTTTAGGCTTGGCCGGCCCCGTGTAGCATCTGTTGTTGCATTCTCTTTGTTTTTATTTTTGTGTTTTTCACCCTTTTAAAAATGTAAAGGCCATTCTGGGGCTTCCTGACTGGACAAAATTAAGCAGCAGGCTGAATGTGTCCCACGGGCTACAGATTGGCAAAACCCTCATGTTCCTGGCTTTGGAGGGAAGAGAACTGCCCAGAACCCTGTTTGCTTCATTTTGCAGCTGTGTGAGCTTGGGCAAGCTTCCTTCCCTCTCCGAGCCTGAGTGTCCTCGTTGGTAAAATTCTTTCTCAAAATACTTGCTGCTCATCTATTACCTTGCCAAGCACTAAAGTGTTTACGAGGCTGGAATACAATGAAAAAGTCCTGGCATGTCCAAGGAATGTGGCGTGAGGCACGGTGGCTATTGCTTGAACCCTAAAGTGGTCTGGGCTGCCCTGAGCAGGGAGTCGCAAAAGTGAAGCTTTGGTTCCATCACAATGGCCTGGAGTCAGGCAGGGCTACGTGACAGCACCCTGAGGACTTGGAATCAGTTTGTCCAGGGTGGGTCCCGAGCATCTGTATTTTTTAAAGTCTTCCTCAGTGAGTCTGACCTGCAGCCAAGGATGAGAAACCCTCCTGAGGAGTATTGCACTCACCGGTGCCTGGGCGCCTGCTCCAGGAATTTCTGAAAGCTGTCATCCGTGCAGACGGCCCAGTGCCTCTGTTGGCCTCGTTCCCACCCGCATCCAGCGAAGCCTGGTGTCCCTCAAAGCAAAGCCTTCTCCCCAGCTTGCTACAGGTCAAACTCCTGCTCAAGCCATCAGTTCGGAAGATGGTTTCATGTCAAAATCAATCACAAGCGTTCTTCTGCAAGCACAGAAATGGCAGCAGTAGTGGGGCCAGGCCTCCTGCCGGATTGTCGCAGGGAAGGAAGCCGGCCTTTCAGAGCGAGGCCTAATGTGGGCCCGTTGTCTGACACGTGCATTGGCTCCCCAGACACAGAGACTGAGGTTCAGAGAGGCCACCCGGCTGGCTCCAGGCCACAGAGTTCATCCAGAATTTTGATAAAGAGAGAGGTGCAGTGAACCTCTAGCGAGGATGGTTCCTCCTGTGAATTACTAACGCTTCCCTTTGTGGCATTTTCCTTATGGCCATGAGATCAGAACAGTGGAACATTTATGCTGAGAATTTCCAAGGGGAATTTTTTTTTTTTATCTCAAAGTCTCATGGTTAACTCTTATTTAAGAAGCAAATTCCTCCACCCTTTGTGGGAATTCAGACCTGGGGCAGTTCTGAGCTGGAAATACCCAGGTGGTCACTAATTCTTTGCTTTTATCCAGTAAGACTGGGTAAGTAAAATCATTGCACAGTTTAATGTAATTCAAAGGGAATTTCTGCACGTGTTTTAGGGGTTGGTTGGTTTGGTTTGGTTTGGAAATAGGAGAATCCCTCTGCAAAGAGAATAATTTACCTTTGGTTTGCAAATTTGAATTTTGGCATATTGGGTTTTCTTAATTGTGTCTGTAATTTTGGCTATTTCTTTAGTGACAGTTCTTGAACTCTCACAGATGGAGTTTGTACTCTGTGAAAACCAACTCTTTAGATCCTAAGATGGAGGCAGCAAATACTGCTTTAATACCACTGTGCCGGTCACTGCTGGACCAGATCACACACACTAACTACCCCATTTACTACTCACAAAAATTCTGCAACATGGGTTTTATTGGCCCCATTTGATAGATAAAGAAACTGAGGCACAAGCTCTTTATCTGCTGAAGGATGGAATGGCACTCCAACCCAGCTTCTTCTGACTCCAGGGCAAGCGCCCTTTCCAAGTCAGGAAGCATAAGGTTTTTCTCATCATTGAAAAACTGAGACAAAGAAACCCCATCCTCCACCACTGCATCATCCCAGCCCAAAGGCCTTCAGTAAATCCAAACTCTAGGCTGACATACAAACATTTCACATGAACCCAGCTCTCCTGTTATACAGCGAGAGAATGAACTGGGCCAGACACAAAGAGACCACCAGTATGGCCGTATTCCTCCAAGCAACTGGAAGCCTTCCCAATCTGGGCCAGTCAGGTCAGCACCCAAGCCCAGGGAGGCTGCAGAAAAGAATATGTGTGCTGGGGTCTACCTCCTCTCTGAGCCCTGACACTGCCCTCTGCCGGCAGAGTCTCAGTTTCCTCATCTGTAGAGTGGACCTGCTCCTGCTGCCTGTAGAGCACCATGACTATGAGGGACACAGCTGTCCCTTAGTCATAATCATGATTTCCTAGTCAGTGGACACCCTTGCTAAGCCCCCTCCCCACTGCACACACCTTGTGAATCTGAAGGGACATTTTTAAAATACAATTTCACATCCAGGCTCTTACCTGAACACTTATGTTGGTCTACGTTGAGTTTCTGTTGCTTGCCACCAAATGTGTCCTGGTGAATGTAGCTTGTGTAGTGCTTAGCACAAAGCCTTGCCTTGCACATGGCAGGTCTGCAAACATTGTCAGTGTTTGTGGTTGCTAACATTGCCTGTGTCTGCGTCCCCAGGGTCAGTGCATTGCCTTGCACAGGGTAGGTAGTTGTAGAGATTGACAAAACTGACCAGCAGAGGTGGCCCGGAAGGTCCCCTGCAGCTCTGATGCCCCACAGTGTAACACTGGTACAGCCCTGCTTAAGTCCTGGTATTAAATGTAGCTCTCAACCAGAAGCAGCTAGTGTTGGTGGAGTACGTGCTCAGTGCTTGGAATCATTCCAAGAATCAACACGTTTCTCAGGGTGAAGGAAGTTTGATCCAGACAGGGGAAACCACGAAAGACTTTCTGGGAAAGTTCACATATTCATTTAACAAATATTTACTGAACACTTGCTGTGTAGCTAGGAGGCTGGGGGCACTGGGAGGAGCATGGAATGGAGTCAGGGGATCTGTCTTCATGATCCTGGCTGTGGGGTCCATGAATGACTCATATCCTGCTCTGCCACGTAAGAGTCTTTGTGCCTTGGTTTCCCCGCTTAGGAGAGAAGGCTAGACACACTCACCGAGGACAGAGGTATTCACACAGTTGTGTGCAGCAGCCAGGATTCAGCCCTGCTCTCTCTGCCCGCAGAGGCTGCAGCTGAAGAGAAACTGGACCATTGGCAGGGCCAGGCCAGGGGGGCATAGCTGGAGAGACTCCAGGCTGTATCCAGGGACCCCACCATGGTGGGACGAAGGGACCTCCCCACCAGGGAGCTGACCGGCCCTGAGGAGGAGTCAGAGTGTCCAGGTTGAACAGTGTTGCATGAACACACAGGATGTGCACACGCCAAGTGGGGTGGTGGAGATGTTGGAGAGGAGAAAGGTTGCCAGTCTAGGCTTTGCCATTCGCCCGCGTGGAGTGCTTGTCGTGGCAGGGGCCGGGCTGAGAAGGCCTCAGGCAAACCTCCACGGGCGCCCTCCCTCGCCAGCCCGGACCTCTTAGTCCGGGATCCAGATGTGAATCTCAGGGTAGCTCAGTCAGCTGGGGGTGGAAGATTGGTCTGCACAGCCTGAGAGGAAAATGGCTCTATGCTTGTGAACCCACATGGGTGACGGATCAGCCAGGGAATCTGGGGCCTTTTCCAGAACCATAATAGGTGATTTCGCTCCAAAGCCTGACAGTGGGAGTATTGGTTGAAATCCACCCAGGGCGAGAGGTTTCTATTAGAACAGCATTCCAGAGCTACTGCCGGTCTTCCGCTGGGGAGCTCTGTTTCCAATCTCAAAGATGTCAAACAGTCTTAAAGGCACAGGAGCAGGGTTTTACCCTGAGCAAGGCAGGCCTGAGGGCATGTGGCTGCTGGTGTTCCCACAGCGGATGCTCAAGGCAGCTCCATGGCAGCCCCCACCCCGTCCCGAGGACTCTGGTCCCCCATCTGCTTCCCAGCTCCAGTGTGGGCTAGAGGAACAGCCGGTCTTGGGAAGTGGGGATGCCCGTAGTGACCCACGCTTTTATGGGGTGTGTCCACGCCCTCAGGCATGCCTATGCTCCCTTACTGGGCACACTGTCCAGAATCCAGGTCCCCCATGGCCTGCACCCCTGCCAGCCGGACAACCTCTGCATGCCACCCCCCGCCCTGGCAGGCAGCACTTAACAATCAAAAATGACACTAACAATAGCACACATTGTGCAGCTCTGTACACCTCACCCTTCACTGCACCTGCCCTGTCTCTGGGGAGCTTCACACAGCCCTTAGAAGGTTTCAGATTTCCCGTCGCCCTCCTTGAGAGGTGAGGAAGCTGAGGGCTGGTGGGGTAAACGGGAGTGTCTGTGGTCACTGCAGGGAGAGTGGCAGGAATCCTGGGCCTCTCCATCTCAGCCCAGGGTTCTTTCTGCCGGGTGGCATCTTGGGGTGAGGTTGGGAGCAGGGGAGGCACCCGGCAGTGGAGCCTGCAGGTCGGGGTAGGGGCATCTGGTCTCTGGTGGCCCATCAGCTCTGAGTCCTTGTGGAATCATTCTTTGAGGTTAGAAACATACAAGTTTCAATCATCCGAGCAGCCTATTTGTATAAATACACCACAAGGTCTTTATCCAGTCACCAGCTGATGGACATTTAGATTGTTTCTATGTCTTGGTTATCGTATATAGTGCTGCTGTGAACATTGGGGTGCAGGTGTCTTTTCGAATTAGAGTTCCCTCTGCATATATGCTCAGGGGTGGGATTGCCGGATCATATGGTAAGTCTATTTATAGTTTTTTGGGGAATCTCCATTCTGCTGTCCACAGTGGCCGCACCAAACTGCATTCCCACCAGCAGTGTAGGAGGGTTCCCTTTTCTCCACACCCTCTCCGGCATTTATCGTCTGTGGACTTTTGAATGATGGCCATTCTGACTGGTGTGAGGTGACACCTCGTTGTAGTTTTGATTTGCATTTCTCTGATAATAAGCAATATTGAACATTTTTTTCATGTGCCTATTGGCCATTTATATGCATTCATTAGAGAAATGTTTGTTTAGGTCTTCTGACCATTTTTGGATTGGGTTTTTTTTTGTTGTTGTTGTTATTCAGTTGTATTGATCTGCGCAGCCTATTTGATTTTAATTCTCTCTCCTACAGAGGACCACCCCCTTCCCCGCCATTTAACCAATTCTGTGGCCAGTTATGATCTGGAAGTGAGGAGCCTGCCCTCAGGATTCTCAGGAGCATTGGTGGGCAAGGCTAGCCTTTGAAATCCCCTTACGATGTGATCATGGCCATTTAGCGGCTTATTGAATAATGTGCCCCGCGGGAAGGGACCCCTCAGACTTTCAGCTGTGACGTGCATCTACTTCCCTGATGTCAGGTCACAACAAGGAAAGGAGCTAACCTCACTGAGAGGGCCCACAGGGCACGGTCCCAGGGAAAGCCACCTCTGGGAAACAGCTATTTGCCCAGATCAGGGATGCGAGAACTTTGGGGTGGCCCTGCCAGGTGCCGGCCAGGATGACCTCTTGGGGCCCCTCCAATTCTGCAGCCCTAGGAGAACAGCCCAGGACTATCCTGAACCTTTGCAGTGAACGGTCCTTTCAGCCATTGCCGGGCAAAAGATGCCCAGAGCAGGCTGCCGAGGCTGGCCAGGCAGCCCCCTGGGGGTCGTAGAAGCCTGAGGAGCAGGGGCCCAGGTGCGATGCGGTCACCGCCATCTCTGGCACTTCACTCGGAGGGATCGCATGCAGGTAAAGAAGGCTCTCCTGTGGCCTGGCTGAGGACACTGGCCTCGATGTTGAGTTTGAGGTGTCACAAAAGACCTGAAACATGAGTGTCATGGAAGGCTCAGAGGACCCTCAAACCGAGGACATTATCACTCCTCTCCAAAATTGAGGAGTCTCCCGGCAGTTGCCAGATTCTGAGGCCGACTGTGGTGTGGAGATGCAAAACACACGGCCACTCAGGGCTTCCCGCCTCTAGTAACATCTGCTTCCCTCCACCCCGCTGCTTCCCGGGTCCCAGAGTCCTCACCAAGAGGGTCCTGGAGCAACTCTCTCCAGCTGGACACGGAGCTGGCGATGACTCCAGCCTCCCAGACCCCCTGCAAGGAAATAAATGTCTCTGAGAACCTAAGAAAGACCCTCTCCCAAGCAAAGCCCTAACGTCTGTCCTGTGAACGCCAGCCTTCTCCTTCCAACCCGCCCCCGCTTTGTGGAACTGCCTGCTCCAGCCCTGGCTTCCTCGTGGGAGGGTGAGGGGAGCACAGGTGGGCCTTCCTTCTGGGGCGTTTTGCTGCCGGGGTCAGCTGCCGTGTAAACTGCTTCCTGGGTCACCGCTGACCATCAGCTGCTGCCCGCAGCCCCGCAGGGAACAGGGGCAGGTGGGGCGGCAGCTGGGCAAACAAGACACAAACAGCGCGAAAGGATGTGATCCGTCGGATGCTGGGAGAGTGGAGGCGGCCGTGACTCGGGTCGTGGGAGCGAAAGAGGCCTGGAGGGCATCGTGGCACCGCGGTCTGTGTGGGGAGCTGCCCGATTAGGCGGCTGAGGGCGAGTCCAGGTGAGGCCTGGAGGCAGGGCTGACCCTGACGTGCGGCGACCCGCGTGCAGCCTGGCCTTGACCCGCTCCTGAGAGGGGATTCCAGCGAAGGTGGGGGGCGAGTCAGGGTCCCTGGGGGTGCTGTCGGAGGATAGGCTCTTGCCTCTCGCAGGGAGGAATTCAAAAGCAAGACATAGTGGAGTGAAAGCAAGTTTATTTAAAGATACACTGTATGGACAGTGTGCAGTCTGTTTCCCTCAGAAGGGAAAATGGCTTAGGAGATACACACTCCGTAGAAAGAATGTGGGCCATCTCAGAAGGCGAGAGGGGGAGAGGCCGAGAGGTGTGGGCTGTTTAAAGCGAAAGTAGATACACACTCCATAGACAGAGTGCGAGCTGTCTCGGAAGGTGAGAGAAAGAGAGAGAGAGAGGGGAGAAGGGGAGGGAGAGAGAGATACAAGGTGCAGAGTTGTTAGGTTTTGTGGGCTCGGTAATTTCATATGCTAACGAGTAGGAGGATTATTCCAACTACTTTGGGGAAGGAGAGAGGATTTCCAGGAAACACACCTCCCCTCCTACTTTTTGACCTTTTATGGTCAGCCTAGGAGCTGGCATGGCGCCCGTGGATGCGCCGTGAGGCTCAAGGCCCGCTGGAGGTTGAACCTTCCGCCATCTTGGTTCCCACCGGTAGTCCTGTCCTCGGTGGCTGTGTTAGTCCTTTGCTGGTTGTGCCCTGTCCCCTTCCCTCCTGGCTCAGGGGCAAGTAACTCCTGAGCCAACTTAAGCAAAGAAGAGATCTGTAGGGAGACCAGGAGATGGTCACAGAATCAACAGGAGATCTGGAGAAACTGGGCTTAAGTGGATGGGAACCAGGAGAGGCAGGGCGGCAGCGGGGAGGTCAAGGGCATGTCACAGAAACTTCCAGCCTCCCATCGCTGGAAGTCATCTCTCAACTGTCCTGCTTCTTGGCATCTTCCCTCCAAGGGTCTAAGTCCCACATGAAGAAGTTTGGGTCCTGTCTCTGCATTCCAGCTGCCAGCGGGCACAGGGCAGGATCCTTTGGCTCCTAGTGTCCGGGGAAGGGAGGCCCGGAGCCCTCACGGGTCAGACCTCAGACATTCTCTGAGGGTCTTGGCTGGAGAGCTGCTTCCTGTGGGGGATGGGCAGCAATTCTTCCAGATCTTTTCTCTCCACCCCTAAGCCATAGAAAAGTTGGAAAACACCCTGGGGAACCAGAGGGAAGGGAGGGAAGAGGTTAATTTCCTAGTTTCTGCCTTTTCCAATGTGACTCATTCATTTATTTGTATGGCTTTTTGAGAACATATCTTGTGATCTGTAGGCATGGAGATCCCACTAGGTACCATAAGGAATAGGCTCGGGGAATCCTAAACAGAACATAGTGAGGACATCTCTCTAAGAGAATTTTAATGATAATTTAAGTGTCTACTGTGTGTCAGGCACTCAGTGAAGTACAGTCTTTTAATGTAGCAGGGAGAAAATTTTATTTTAAAAGCTTGGTATACACTATTTGTAATAACCTCAAACTGGAAACTACCCAAATGTCCACCAAGATTAGGAGAAATTAATTAAATTGGAGGATATTCATATTTTGGAATAGCATGCAACATTGTCTCTTGGTGTGGTTGGCCCTGTGGGTCCCTGAGGTTCTTTCAGGAAATCTGCAAGGGCAAACTATTTTCATAATAATTCTAACACATTCTTTGCCTTTTCCTCTTTATTAACATTTGCACTAATGGTGCAAAAGCAATGGGGGGCTAAACTACAGGGGCTTAACACAAATCAAGGTGGTAACACTCACCTGGACTAATTAGTCCTGATGGTCATCATTGTCACACATTTTCTCAGCAAAAATTCGGCCATTTCACTTAAGACCATATCTTAATGAAACAGTAAAAATTATTAATTTTATGAAATCTGTAATATCCTTTGTGACAAAATAGGAAGCACGCATAAAACGCCTCTACTGCGTAGTGAGGTACAATGGATGTCTGGGGAAAAGGCATTTGTGTGAGTGGGTTGCAAGCCGAACTCATGACTTCCTTGTACACGATTCTTGATGCCCGTGAACAAGAGACTCGGACAAGGACTAGGATTGCTGGGCTGAGTGGTATATGTGTTTCAATTTCATGAGGAGACGTCAAGCTGTTTTCCAAAGTACTTATACTAAATGGCAAGAATGTGTACAAGATCTTTTCACATACACTTTCTCTCCACCACTTGGTATTGTACAAGTCTTACATGTTTTGCACCCCCCAAAACAGGTTATAAAATGGTATCTAAACATCTCTATTCGTGTTTTCTGAATCATTAACGAGGTTGATGTATTAGTTGGCTATACATTTTTGTCCACCACTGCTAATTTTGAATCAGCCGAGTCGGCCAGGATCACAGAAAACATGAGCCTGCGTGGTACCAGCCGGAGCCGGGAGAGGTGGCTGACAATTACCATATTTAGTATAAGATGCCTTCAATTGTGAGCTACATCATCAATTTAATATAGATTTTCAAAAAAAGTCACATCAAATTATATAATTTTTAAAATGAATAATGGTGTACATTTATTTATCTGTACAATTATCTACTATTTTCTACTTCAGTGTAACCATTTATAATCGACTAAGTTTTCTCTGCATTTGGGGGAGGGGTCTAAGGATTCTTCCCAGCTGAGGCAAATACTACCAAAGAAAGGTGGAGGTAAGGAGCCTGAGCCTGTGAACGTGACCTCCTGCGTGTACTTGGTAAAGACAGTTTATATGTCAGGTTTTGAGTGCATTTCCTGTTTGGTTAAACTCACGGATTCATTTTCTGTGTAATTGAACTACATATCACTGGAGATCTGAAAGCCAGCCAGACACTTTTGACGAATGGATATGTCGTGTCTAGTGATAATCTTCCACAAAGCACGAACGAGCCCCAGTAGCTTCTCACAAGCTCTCACTTGCGTGATCTCCTTGGAGAGGTTGGCTAAGTTTGCCGAGACCTGTGATGACAACCGTGTCACCACTCACTCCTCTGTCTGCTGCTGGCACATTTCGGTTGACGTCAGTTGAAAGACAAGCCACTCTCAGAACCGTTCACAAGTAAGAGTGTGCATCTTATTTTTATTTGAATTACTTATTAGTTAAAATTTAAATATATGCCTATGTGTGTATGTATGTATATAAATACGCATGTGCTTATGTACGTATGTGTGTAGCCAACCATTATTGAGCATCTACTGGTCAATAAATTCCATGGCAGGGACTCTCCATTCATAACGTGAGCTATATAATTTTGTGATGTAGGTAATAGTATCCTCATTCTAAACAAAACTGAGCAAGATAACTAGACCACTACTCATACGTGGCAGAACCAAGATCCAAATCCAGCTCTACCTGGTTCAAAGCCCATAGCCTCCTACCACGCCATAAAGGGCACAAATGTCAAAGATGGTGAGACCTCTTTTTAGGTATCGAACTCCATAGTCTGCTGCTGGATAAGATCTCAGACAAATTGCTGCCCATTCTTGCCTGTTATGCCTCTAAGGGTGGATGCCTCCATTTAGGAAGAGGTTACTGGCAGGGACAATGGAGAGATTTACTAGAGAGCTGAGCTATGTTAAAAATAACAACAAGGTATTTACTCCTAATCCTATTAAGCTCCCTTGAGCTGTGTGCAAGCTGAGAAGGGGAGGGCATGTTCACTGGCCGCCGTGCAGGTAGGGCTAAGGTTGCTGTTATAATCTCCAGCATTTTCCCACCTCAACCAGGGCTTGGTGTCACTTTTTCTAGTGTTGATTGGTGCAAAACCCTGACTTTTCCTGTTACAATGAGCAATCATAAAGCTGATGTGCTAGCTGGCAACAAAGAGTCTCGGGTTCGGTCCTGGAAATGCTCTTCTTTTCATCAGTGGTGTCCTAGTCCAGAGGGAGGGCGAGCTCTAGACGGGGGCTGACACATGGTATCAGGACTCAGGGGTTTGTGTTTTCTCCAGGCTCCAAACTACACATCGGTCTGGTTTGGAGCCTGAAGAGATCTGGGGTGGAGGAGGTGGGAGGGGCTCTTCCCCACCATTTGACAGGATGACCCTAATTTACCTTGAGCAAGTAAAAGCTTGTTTGGGTTTTTTCAGATCTTCTCAAAGGAGTGTGTTCCTTTATTTCCCTCAAATGTATGGCTTTATCTGGCCATTCACAAACGTTTCAACACCAAAAACCCATTTTATAATTCCCCGTTACCCCAGGCCTCTTCTTTAGAAGGACTTTTATCCACCAAGCTACACACTGGGTTTTTAAATTCTCTGTGAGTTAAATATGACCAGCAAAAAAAGAGAATTTCAGCCAAAAGTGAAAGAAATTGAGATTTTACTTAGGTAAAGCATGATTTTTCTTAGGCCTTTTCTTGAAATGTGGAAGATAACTCCATGGTCCCAGTCACTACCCTTTTAGATAAATCCTCAGGGCTCCTGTGAGCTGGATTTGAAACCACTGGTCTGATTTACTCAACACAGTTCACTTCGTGGTTGACCTGGGGGAGGAATCACTCTCTCCCAGTGCTCCTACCTTTGGGTCAAGCCAAACCACATATCAATGAGATTCCATATTTCTTTAGTTCAGAGATGCCCCAACATTTAAAAAATTGAAATATAGTTTACATACAGTGAAATTCACACTTTTGCTGTATAATTCCGAGTTTTGACAAATGCATACATTCATATAACCACCACCACAGTCAGGTTATAGAACAATTATGTTACCCCCAGACTTCCCCGTATGCCACTGTACAGTCATCCTTTCTACTTCTAGCCCCTGGAAACCACTGATCTATTCTTTGTCCCTAAAAGTCTCCCTTTTACAGAGTGTTACGTAAAGGGAATCATACAGGTTGTAGATTTTTGTGTGTAGCTTCTTCCGCTTAGTAAAATGCATCTGAGATTTATCCGTATTATTGTGTGTATCTGTAATTGGTTTTTCCTTTTTTATTGCTGAGTAGTATTTCACTGTACGGCTATACTACAGCTTGTTCATTCAGCAGTTGATGGACATTTGGGTGGTTCCACATTTTGAATAAAATCACTGTAAATACTTGTATACAGATTTCTGTAGGAAAATAAGTTTCCATTTCACTTGGACAAATACGTAGAAGCAGGATTGCTGGATCATATGCTAAGTGCTTATTTAACTTTACAAGTTAACCTTTTGTTTTCTAAAGTGATTATACCATTTTGCATTCCCACCAGGAATATATGAGAGTTGTAGTTGCTCCCCAGCCTCACCAGGACTTGATACTGTCAATTAAAAAAAAATTTAGCTATTCTAATATGTGTACAGTGGTTCTTATTTGAATTTCCTTAATAACTAATCCTGTTGTGCATATTTATTTTGCCATCAATAGACGTTCCCTGGTGAGCTGCCTATTCAAATATGTTGCCCATTTTGAAAAATTGGATTGTTTGCTTTCTTACTGAATTTTGAGAGTCCATTATGTATTCTGAACATAGTAAGCCCTTTATCAGTTACGTGTCTTACAATAATGTTCTCCTAGACTGTGGCTTGTCTTTTCATTTTTGTAGCAGTGTTTTTTGCAGAGCAGAAGTTTTTATTTTGATGAAGCCTGATTTAACCTTTTTTTTTTAACGGAGTGTGCTTTTTTGGTGTTGTATGTAAGAAATTTTTGTCTAATCCAATGTCACAAAGATTTTCCTCCTGTCTAGGAATTTTATAGTTTTAGGTTTTACATTTAAGTCTCTGGTGCATTTTGAGTTAATTTTTCTACAAGGTTTGGAAAATATGGATCAAGGATCAAGGTTCTGGGTTTTTTTATATATGAATATCCAATTGTTCCAGCACGATTTGTTGGAAAAAAATTGTGTTTTCTCCATTGAATTGCTTATGTACCTTGGTCAAAAATCAACTGACCACGTATGTGTGGGTTTGCTTCTGGGCTTCCTCCCTTGTTCCAGTCACCAATACCACTTGGTCTTGATTACGCTCCTTCCATAGTACGTATTGAAATAAGATAGTATGAACCCTCCAGCTTCATTTTTCTTTTTCAGAGTTGTTTTGACTCTTCTAGGTCCTTTGCCTTTCCGTATAAATCTTAGCATCAGCTTGTTGACTTCTACAAAAGTGTGCTGAGATTTTGATTTGGATTATGTTGAACCTACCAATCAACTTGGGGGAAATTGATATCTTAACAGTATCTAGTCCTCCAATTTGCATACTCACTGGTTTAGGTTTTCTTTGATTTCTTTTCCTAGTTTTATTAGTGTGTTTTAGTTTTCAGCATGCAGGTCCTATAGATATTTAGTAAAAACTTATACCTAAGTATTTCATGGGGTTTTTTTTTTTTGCTTTTTTGCTATAAATGGTAATGCTTTTTAAACTTACATTTTCAGTTGCTCATTGCTAACATGTAGAAATACAGTTGGCTTTTGCATACGTGTTGTGTTCTCCAACCTGGTTAAACTTACTGGTTCTAATAGCATGCCTTAAGATTCCTTGGGATTTTCTATGTAGATTTTCACATCACCTGCAAATTGGGACAGTTTTGTATTTGCTTTTGCAATCTATGTGTTTTGTTTTTTCTTCTTACTCTATTATATTGGCTAGGATCTCTAGCACAATGTTGTATCAGCCTTTATACAATAGACACTTTGATTTGAGAAAAGGCTTTGTTACCACAAGATGATGGTAGAATTACTATATTCTCCTAAGGAATCTTGCTTCTAAGGAAACAGCTGTTAACATTCAGCTCATTAATAACAAAACTTAACATGTATAGGTCAACTGTTGCATCTAAGATCCAGTACTCTGCAGTTTATTTATATTATTTCATTTGATCTTTACATCAGTCTTTTGAGATAGATATTATAAACCCCATTTTTGTTTTTTTCCCTCAACAGAAGCCCTGGGATTGAACCCAGGACCTCAAGCATGCCAAGCCCAGGCTCTACCACTAAGCTATACCTCCCACTCCTTCTTAACCCCATTTTTGAAATGAAGAAACTGAGGCTCGAAGAATTTAAGAAACTTGCCTAAGATAACATAGTTTATTCCTTTCAGATGGTGAATTCACATCTATTACTTCCCGTCTCCAAAGCCCGTGTTCTTCCCACTGTACTAGACTGCTTATGGTCCAAATCATTTTCAGCAGATTTCAATCCTGTCTTCACATGAGAGGCCTTTGAGGAACTGTTAAAAAATTACGACTACCCGAGTCCTTCCCACCCCACCCCCAAAACCGAGTAAATATGAGTCTCTGGGGCTGGAGCCTGGACCTGAGTACTTCTTAGAAAACTCCCAGTCGATCCCGAGCTGAAGTCAGGGCTGAGAACACTGGCCCTGCAACTCCCGAAGACAGGGGTCCTCCTGCCCTTACCGCACAGTGACCCGAGGTGCCTGGTCCTCGGGTCTGGAAGCAGCGGGTAACGAATGCGTAGTAGGAGGCAACTGCTACGTCTGCTTTGGGCCTGGGAGGCTCAGGGCTATAAAAGGCAAAGCTTTCTCCTTCATTTATTAAATGCTAGTAAATCCAAGGAGTGTGTCATGGTATTTTAACATCAACTTATCACACATGTTTGTGCTGGCTTACAGTTGAAATCTTGATGAAAAACAGGTGGGACTCCTCAAAGCTGCTGTTGAGGACTTAATGGCTTACAAAAAGATGCTAATGAAAAAGTCTGATGAGAGGAATGTTGCCATTTCAGAGGATATGGGGGGCAGGGGTGGGGAACTCTTATTTCTCCGAGGGATTTGGCCTGCTGGGGCATCTTTCAAAGCAGAAAGCCAGATTCCTTGCGTCTCTGTGGGAGGCAATAGTATTGCTGAAATGTGCTCCGAGGAGTAGCCATAGTTACTAAGAAATGAAACTTTCTCTCCAACATGGCAGATTGAGTCTACAGTTGAGTTATTGGCAGGACAAAATCATTGCATTTTTGGGCCAGTTACTGCTAAAGCTTTAGGGTGCCCGTAGAACTTCTCCCACCCCAGGTATGATCTCCAGGCTGGGAAACATTACCCTGTTGGAAATGTTTCTATAACTTGGACCGCATTGTTGTTGTTACAGTCTTCACTTTACTTTCTCCCACAATAAGGATAAAATTGTGGAAAGCTTAGAAAATGCAGAACAGTAGGCAACTTAAGGCTGAGGAAAGGCGTTGCTAGAACTTTCTGTGCTAGACCTTTCACACAGAATGCCTCGCAGAGTCCTCGCAAGCACTCTTAGAGAGGAGCAGCAATATTCCTGTTCTCAGATGCGAATCCTGAGGCTCAAGCGATTGGCTCAGAGCCCCCACCGCGAGGCAGGCGGCCTGGCCCCACAGCTCCTCCTCCCACACTCCTCACAGCCATAGGACATTTGGGAATCTTTTCTTTCAGCATCTCTTGTTTTGAAGCAAGAATTTATATTTCGACATGGTGTTTGGGTTCCATAATTTTTTTTTTTTAAGTAGAGGTACTGGGCATTGAACCCAGGACCTCATGCATGCAAAGCACATGCTCTACCACTGAGCTATTCCCCAGCCCAGGTTCCATACTTTGGAACACATGAAAAATCCAATTTGGCTTTGACATCTTTTCCCCCTTGTAACTTTATGATAGAAATGGTTCTCCAGGTGGTTTTTAGCCTGTGAGCATTCATTTGGAGCATGGACACTACTCAAATGACAGGCTTTGAGGGGAGTGCCTCCCAGATGAAAAGTTTGTCTTGGCAAACTTGGCTGTTGATGGAACTTGGTTCACAGAGCACAGCACTCTCAAGGAGCGGAGCTGGGTGCTGCGGGACTGAATGAATGACGGGGCGGCAGATCCAAAAGGAAGTAAACCTCTGCTTTTTCTCACCACTTAGGCTGATTACAAGTCAACTCTTTTTTAGCCAACCACTATCCTGGTTACCAGGAAGAAGGGAAAGTTTTGAAATATAAGGATTTTTTTAAGGGACAGGATGACGTGGGAAATAGAAAAGCATGGTCTTTCCACAGTTACAGGTAAACCCAGGAAGAGGGTGTGAGGCTCTGTGCCGGCTTCTCGGAGGGAGCGCCTTGCAGAACCCCTACCCTGGCTCTGCAGGCTGGGCGGGCGGGCGGGCAGGCGGGCGAAGGCTGTGGGAAGCGGAGCAGACAAACCAGACAGACTGAAACAGGTCCCAGGGAGACAAGGGCAGGTGGCGGAGAAGAGAGGCAGGTCTGGATTTCTGGCCAAAAAGGCAAAAGTGAAGACCACGTTTGCCTTAGAACCCTACGCAGTTACGAAAATACCCAATCCAAGATGGTAGAAGCTGGCAAATCTCTCCTATAACCTCTGTTTCAGGTTAAGGGTATCAAAACCCACTTCTGTATTTTTCTGGCTAAGGTCTCACCTTGGCTTTATTTTTTGCACAATAGCTTCATTGACCAATGCTAGAGTCTGTGGGTGGCTGGGTGGCTGGGCGGGGACCACAAACATGGACGTTCCCACGACAGAGTAAACATTTCTCTGTGCAAGTCAGGCTCCCTCTGCGTCCTCTCAGCTTAGGAGTCTGGCTAATTAACTACCGGGGCTGCCGGTGGGTGATTACCCCCAACCCTCCGCCAAAGGTCCTGGGTTTCCTCCCTTTTGGTTTTTGACCCTGTGCTTTTTGGCTGAAGTATAAAGGAAGGGAAAATCTGAAATGTTCTCTCCAATGCTCAAAGCCCTGCTTCCTACAGGGGAGAATTGAAAACAAACTCCTCTTGGACACTTTGCAGAAGTGGCAGCAATATCTCTGCTTAGAAACCCGCAGGTGAAGGGTGGAGGGGGGGAGGGAGAACCTGTTTCTCATTAGAATTCTTGGCAAAGCATTGTGAGGCGCATCTGGAAAAGAAGGGAGAAGGACTGTCCTGAGGTTTGGGCATAAGCCCCTTTCTCCCATCCACATCGCTCGTCTGTTGGCTTTTTACTCTCAAGTTCATCTGGGACCAGGTTTCCCAATCCCTCTGTGCCCCCTCATGTGTCTGTACATAATCTGAGTATATTGCATTGAAAGTGGAGAATCCAAATAAGGAAAACCCATTCCACTCACATTTGTTCTAAATGTCATTTGAAGTTCCCCCACAACCTCACTTTCACAGATGCACTGAATTTCAAAGGCAAGTGTCAGTAATAAGGATCCCTTATATTTATTCACTTAGAATCATTTTTTCAGGGTGATAGCTTAGCCATTACTTTCATTTGAGCATCACAACACTTGCTTGAGGTAGCAGATCTCCATTTTACAGACGGCGAGAAAACAAAACAAACCAACAAAAAACAAAACCAAGCCAAAACCCCTGAGGCCCAGAAAGGGTAGGTGACTCATACAAAGTTTCATAGCCAGTGAAAGCCAGAGCTGAGATTAGGAGTCCCAACCAACAACAGTGTATTATGGATCCAACCACACATTAGCCCTGCTTGGAGCCACCTGTCCCCAAACCTCACCCTGAATGTTTCAGGTCTAAATGCCACTTCCTCCAGGAAGCCCTCCCTGATCCAACCTCACCCTCAAGCTAAGGTAGGTGTCCCTGTTAGCACCCTATGTATTTTTTTTGTTATGGCACTTACCACAAATTTTAATCTTAGTATTGTGTGATTATTTGCATAATAGTTTCCTCACCAGTGAGACTGTAAGCCCCCTGTGGACAGGAACTGTGTCCAGTCTTATTCATCACTGTAGATGACCAAGACACCATTCAGCACAGTACCTAGGACATGATGGGTTCACACACGTGAAGTTTGTGAAATAAATGAACAAATGAGTGAAAAATTCTCCCATACCACAGTGGTGATGGCTGAACCCAGACTAGCTACCTAACTTTTTTGGGGAGGTAGCTAGTGAGGGATTTCCTAGGGAAATTTCTGGAGATTCTCATTGATGCTGTGTGAAACCTTTTGACTAAATAGTGAGAAAGGTCCGAAAAGGTTAGAGGCTGGAAAGCTGTGAATCACGCAGGATTTCTGCTAGTCACCAGCCTAGGGAGGATAAGGGACAAATGGACCAGGGAGCCTACAGAAGTTAGCCCACGCCCCAGGGGTTATATCCGGCTCCCCGTCCTCACTGTGTGCTCTGGGGTACCATCCTCATTTCCTGGGTGGGTACCTAAGGGCGTGATTCATTTCGAGTAATAGACTTGGTCTTCCTGGCTTTGCCTGCCGGTCCCTGTGGCCTGGGAGAGCTCCAGTGCTTAGCTGGTCAGCGTCAAAGGGAGGTTGGGACACACAACAACACATCATTCAGTGCACCTGGGGACACTGAGGCTAGAGTACTGGAAGGACAGGTCTGGCGGTGGCAGAGCTGGAACCAGAATCTGGGATGCCCGACTCTGTCTGATACCCTCTCCACCACCACGCAGTCTGTCAGAGGTGTGCTCCGCATCTGGCGTGTGCTCAGTGCTGGCCAACCCGGATTCCCACAGAGAAGCCAAAGTCTTGATCATTAAATACATAAAGATTAAACACACAAAAGAAGTATAATCTATGGTCCTACCTTCCAGGAACTTACAGTTTCATTGGAGAGTGAAATTAAATTCTTGAAATGGTGACCAATGGGAACCTGTAAGTCTAGGTCATTACATGCTCCATTGTATAGAACAGAGTGTAAACACTGAGAATTCTTGGAGGAAACTCAACAACTGTGCACAACCCTACAACTCTGCCTTGAGTGCAACCACGGGCACCGTGAGAGATTTCCATACGTCAGAAGGTCCTCAAGGGTGCAGTGCAGTGGCCAACGGCACAGTCTTGGAAGTTAGATATCCAAGCTCTGCCGCATTCTTGATCTGTGACCAGGTCATTGGCCCCCCTCAGTCTTGATCTCCAATTCTGTAAAATGGGCTAAGAAAATAATAAAGATCCTCCCCTCATACGGTTGTTGTGAGAATTACATACTATGACGGTTGTAAGGCTTAAGTTAATACACAATAAATGGTATACATTATTATGAATAAAAACAAAGCGATGTGGAGCTAGAATGGGTTACCATGGGGAGACAGTAACTCTCCGGTCACCAATGGCATTCAAACCCTGGCTCAGAATTATAGCAGGTGGCCGATTATAGAACTGGGTGACATTTAGGGTCCTTCTTAGACTGATCCCAAGACTGATTTTCAGGGCTTTGCTGGTCCTTAAGATGGATGAGGTGTTGGCCTTGTGGGAAGAGAGAAGGATGGCATTCTAGAAGATGGCAACAGCATGAGGCTCGGCTCGGAGGTGGCACAGAGTCCGGGAGGATTGTTCTGATTTCTGTCCTACTCGGGTTTTTGGAGCATCTTTTGGAGGGGTTCTCTGACTACAGCTCCCAGAGGTGTGCCCAGGGTTCTCTGTAGCTCTGAGGTCTTCCACTCACGTGTGTCTGAGTTTCATGAACTCGTGAGGGGAGGAGAGTTTGTGATACAATTTCTACGTTAATACCAACAGCCTTTAACGACAATGATTCAACCCTGCTCGTCAAGGCAGTTTTCCAGCTGGCCTCACTCACTTCCTTATCACCTGCTTATGAATTCCACTGAAACAATCTTCCTTTCTAGGTTGTCACCTGTGCTTCTGACCTTCCAAACTGAGGTCATTTACCGCCTTGTCAGGCTTCGGCACCAGCCTCCACGTGGGGCGGTGTTACTGGAGATGGGCCTGGTGCGGGGAAGGCATCTCACCGGGAACAGCTTGCTCTGACATGCTCATGACTTACCGCTTTTTCTAGCAGACATCCTGTCCCAGCTGACATCATACACCTGAATGAAAGTCCACCTTGACTACTGGGCTCCATTTTTCCCCCTTTTTCCAAATGAAAAACTAAACAGAAAAATTGGGGGCTGGGGGGCAACTTGAATATGGAAACTTTTAGGAATATCGATGGGAAAGTCAAATACTACTAATGATGTTTAATTTATTATTTACAACAAACTTAAAAACCACATAGAATATAAAATCACAGAGAAAGATGGCTTCTTTCCTCTCTTGAATGTCTTGAAATGGTTTTGTTCAAACTTCTCATAGTCACCATCACTGTCTCTCACTGGAGTTAATTCCTGAGTCCTCTCCCACAGTCTTCCAGAATCCGTCATCTTTAATTCCCACATTGTTTGGAGTCCGGTGCTTTGTGAATTTGTGTTTCTCATTGTCCCTGGAAATCTCTACCAAGCCACAAGTACCCACTGGAATAACCAATTGTGAGACAAACTCTAAGCTTCTTTGATGAGTATATATGTGATTTCTGTAACATGACTAGTTTTAGTATCATTTTGATCAATGACCTTCGGAAGGTTGTTTGCAGGGATAGCCAGTGCCCACATTTGTGAAGACCTGGCCCCAGAAATAATGAGTACATTTCTATTAGTTTCTTTGCTTCTTTTTTTAAAACAAATTCTCTCAAGTGATCTCCTTACCAATCAAAAAATAGCATTGCCTGAATTCCTTTGAGAATTTTGTATATTCTCCAAACAGTGTTCTCATGCAATGATTAAGAGAACACCATGTGATTAAGAGCTTGTCTAAGGCCACACCCTCTTTTCTAAAGCATAGTTTTAGGGACATGATATGTTAACAGTGCTTTCAGGAAACGTGGTACCCTCTGTTTATTTAAGTCCTAGTTTCCTTCCAAGAGGAGGATTGATGCTGGAACTCCCTGGGTGCTATTAAGGTCTTCCAGAGGGCAGCTTCCATCAGGGGGCCTGGCTTCTCTCCTGATACATACCCTGTCACTGCTGAGTTCAGGCTCAAGCCCATTCAATGACTGAAGAATGCATTTATATTTAATAAAGGCAGAGGAGACCAACCTGGGCCAGCTAATTCCTCTTTCTGAAATAGTATCGGACTACACAGAACTGCATAAAATTTAATTTCTGAAGCTCCAGGCACAGAGATGTCTCTGTCTTGGTGTGCCGTAGTTGTAAGATTCTGACACCAGTTCTGACATGTGGGTTGTTCCCTACACGAAGCAGTTCTCCAATACCAGCCGGGTGTCCTACAACTCAACTCAGTTCTGACGCTGTGAACCTGGAGATTGCATCAGATCTGACATGGTAAGGCCTCAGTCCTCCAAGACTGCACCCACCAGCCCCACTTCATACACCAGTTGCAAGTCTAGGTTGTCACCTGTGTGTGCTTCTGGCCAACAGGCTACACATTGGGAATGCCAATGACACCATCCTTGGGTTCTGTTAATTTGCTAGAGCGACTTGCGGAACACAGAGAAACACTTTACTTACTAGCTTACCAGTTTACTATAAGAGGACGTAATTCAGGAACAGCCAGGTGCAAGAGAAGCGAAGGGCAGGGCGTCTGGGGCGGGGCTCACAGTTGCTATGCCCTCTCCAAGTTCTCCAAACTCCCAGCACCGCTGTGTGTTCACCAACCCGGAAGCTCTCCGACCTCCATCCTTTTGGGTTTGAATGGAGACTTCATCTCATAGGCACGAATGATTGCATTATTGGCCTTCGGTGATTGAACTCAATTTCCAGCTGCTCTCCTGTCCCCAGAGGTTGGCAGCAAGGCTGAAAGTTCTAACTCTAGTCGCATGGTTGATTTCTGTGGTGATCAGTCCCTACCATTAGGTGACCTAACTACTTCCCAAAAGTCACCTCATTCATATAACAAAAGACACCTTTATTGCTCTCATCATAGGAAATTCCAAGGGTTTTAGGAGAGCTGTGCCAGGTAGAGGGATGACAATCAAATATTTATTATAAGTCACAAGTTACTTATGAAATTTTGATGTAATCCTAGAAAGAAACACTCTTTTAACTGGACATTTATTGGTAGAATAACAGCTACAATATCCAGTTATTAAGTCCTTCCTTCTATTGAGTACTTATTATGTGGCAAGCATTATGTGAAGAACTTTGAATGCAATATCTCATTCATTTTCTTTTTCTACCTTCTTGTCATAAAATTTTAATTCATTTATTTTCCATCTTGTTTTCCCAGTAAGGCATTTTAAAACTGTAAATTTGCCTCTAGGTACTGCTTAATCTGCATCCCACAATTTTTGTTATGCAGTTCTTTGATAGGTGTTCAAGTCTAAATATTTTGTAATTTTTATTAAGATTTTTCTCTTTAATCCACAATATATTTAAGGGTATGTTCATTTCTAATTTAACAGTATGGTAGTTAGAAAATATGATTTTTATACCATAAGCTATTTAACATATGCTGAGACTTCCTTTGCTAAAATGATTAACGTTTTATAGCCTGATGCAGGCTTCTATACATCTATACTGGATCCGGTTTACTAAAATAACTCTTCATAGCTTATATATCTTTTCTCCTTTTTTATTTGCTTGATCTACCAAATCCTGATAAAGATATATTAAAAATATTCTACTGAAAATAAGAATTAATCAACCTCTCTTTATATAATTTAGTCAGGTTACATGCATACAGATTCATAATCATTACATATTCTTGATGGGACGCTCTTTTTATGATTATGTGGTGTTTATTCCTAATAATACATTGTTCTTAAATTTTATTTGGTCCGATATAAATATTGTTAGGCATATGTATTAGTTTCCCAGGGCAGCCTTAGCAAATTACCACAATGGGGTGACTCAAACCACAAAACTGTATTCTCTTGCATTTCTGGAGGCTAAATGTCAGTTAACGAGATGTTTGCTCCCTCCAAATCATCCAGGAGAGGGTCCTTCCTGGCCTCTTCCAGCTTCAGGTAGCCCATGGCACTCTTTGGCTTGCGGCAGCGTAACTCCAATCTGGGTCTCCACTGCCACGTGGCCATCTTCCTCTGTGTCTGTGTGTCTCTGTTCTTCTAAGAACATCAGTCATATTGGATTCAGGGCTCATGCTGCTCCAGTATGACCTCATCTTAACTAGTTACATCTGCAGTGACTTTATTTCCAAATAGGATCCCATTCTGAGAAGCTGGGGGTTAGAACTTCAATGTATCATTTTGGGGGGACATGATTCAACCCGTCACCATATATTTGTTTTTGGTTTGCATTGTACGGGTATATCTTTTTCTAATTATTTTATTTTCAGTCTCTGCTTTAGATGTACCTGTTATAAACTTTTTGTCTGATTGTCTATCTTTTAATAGGTATTCTGTTTATATTTATTATGACTAATATATTTTATCTTACTTCTGCCATATTTTGTTTTCTATTTACCACCCCTTTGCTTCATTGTTATTCTCCTGTCCAGCTAGCCTAGACTCCCCCCAAAAGCAGAGTCTGAGAGAAGGGCTTGTTGGTGGCTTATTTTAGGAAATTATTCAAGGAATAGGAATGGAGGAGGAGACTGGGAAGAATGAAACAGGGATGAAGAGAAAGCTGATCCATCCCACTAGTGACCCTTGGTGGAGGTATATAGAATGCATCTCACCCTGGTCTACAGAGATGTTAATATTGTTTCTAAAATGGGGTTGTATCATTTTAATTTACTCTTTCTATATCATATATCATTGTTATGAAGCAAAGGGTATTCCTCACAGTATGAACTTACATCACTGTCTTGGTTGTCTGTCATTTAACTTTCCTATGAGGCACTTTATCACCTCCATTTTAGAATGGATGAAATTGAGGCTCAGAGAGGTGAAGTAACTTGCCTGAAGTCACACAGCTAGAAATTGATGGAGCTAGAACTCAAACTCTGGTCCATTTGATTCCATAGCCATTCCTCTTCACCATAAGCTCTACTGTGTTGAGTGTGCGTTGAAGCTAGCCCATGTTTACTTGAGTTTCAGTGTCACCTCTTATCTCAACCTTATCAGTCCTCAAATGGGGTGCAGTTCTTCCACGAAGAAGGACAACCATGAGACCAAGCTACTGGACATTAAGCTACTAGATGGTATCTCTGTAGATTTGACCCCATCTCTGTCCAAACGGAAGTATTCTAGAGAGACCCCAAAAATTACAGAAGCCAAGAGATTTCATAACCTTTATTCAAGGAAGTGTTTTTGTCTTTGTCTTTTGGGTTTGTTTGTGTTTGTTTTGGGCCCACAGCTCTGCCTACTCCTCACTGGCTGCGGAATACTAAGTCAATGAGGCAATTATTGACTAAGTCAGCGACTACTGTGATTGAGAAATTAACCATGTCTGTTTCCTTCTGCAGGCTCACTGGAAAAGAATGTGAGGTATTTTCCCCTCTTCCTCTCCAGACGCCCATATGTTTTGGAGGGCTGGGCTTCTCTTGCCCCAGGGAAAAGTTAGAGGCCATTTTTAGATTTTTCTAAGGGTCTGGAGACTTAACACTAATTGTCAGAGATGGAAGAGGCCCAGGGCCCAGAGGTCATTAAGGGCTGGCAGGACCCTTGAGTGCTGGTCCTCCATCAAGAGCTCTGGAAGTGGTAGGGCCTTTGGGGAGTGCCTACGAGTGGGGAAGAGATGTCTGGGGACTAAACATTTGCCCTGTAGCCTTAGATTTGGAGAGGATGCTGTGGACAGCAGCAGTAGCCTCTACCTGGTCTACCAGCGCTTAGACAGTGGGCAGTTCAGCAGTGACCATCACAAACCTGGTGCCTTTCCCCAAGTTTCTGGAACCCCGCATGGAAGGAGAGTGAGGGGCCCTGCAAAGTGGCTGGGATTGAATCATCTGAGATCCTGGTAGGTGGGGGTCTAAGTATGATATAATTTGATTTAGAAAATGCATGAAATGTGTCATGGAACACATTCCTAAGTGTTGTGGAACAACTTATATCAGTTATGCTAATAATGACCAAACCCTGAACGGAATTTTTACAACATATTTGGTAAAATAGGTCTTACTTTTTTTTTTTTTTAATCTGTTGGAAATGGTGGATCAGTAACTGCCAGGATAAAAGTCTTCCAAGCCCTTCTTCTGGTAAAAATATCCTCTATCCTGGTAATTTAAATTCCAAATTACCTCCAGATGACGCTTTAAAAATACCCTGTGATTAAATCCACACCAAATGGAGTTTCTGTGGGAACTTTTGCTGACTCATAGGACGACCTGTGAGTTTTTGGAAGGCCTTGGATCTGGAGCTGGAAATGAGACTTGGGGCCGAGGCACCCATGCATGACTCAGTCTTGGGGCCCCAGGTCCTGGATGCTTGCCTAGAGCTCAACGTTTGACTGAAAGGCCTTAGGAGGAGCGCGCTGGGAATCTCTCTGGAATCTCACGACCCTTTCTCACCTACCCTTATTAGACCAGAGAGGCAGAACTGCAGGGTTGGGGCCACTGGACAGCAGGCTGGGCCTGGGGGTTGGGAGGGGGTCTGTGTATTTGTCTCTGTGTGGGTGAGTGCGTGTCCTTGGCAGGTTGAGGGAGTCAGGAATGCACTTGATTCTACTACTGGTTTCCTAAGAGAATGTGGTTCACAGCACGGGTGGCCCAACTTCTCAGACCAGAAGGGGGTTCGGCAGACCACCTGTAGCCCAGCCCACGTCAATGGGGCCTGTGTTTCGGGCAAGGAACAGGGTCTCCTGTTTGGCTGAGAGCGGTGGGGAAAGAAAGAGCAGGACGCAGGTTGTGTAGCCGGCCAGCACCCTCGGCGAGGGGATGGGGAAGCCGAGGCACGGCGGGGAATCCAGCGTTGACTCCAAAGCTCTGAAAAACAACCGGTCATTTCCAGCGGAAGGGCGGGGCCTCGAGATTCCCGGCCCCGCCCCCGCACGGTGTTGACCCCGCCCCACACGGTGTGCGCACGCGCCGACGCCAGGTCCCCGCCCCAGACCGTTCTCTTTTCCGGTCCCGCTTGGGCAAGATGCTGCCTCCAGCGCTGAGGAATGCGGGAAGGCGCGCTTTATTTTCGAGCTCTGCTTTGGTAAGGCACTCCGCTGGGCACGTCTCACTCGAGATCTCATTGAATGTGCTTGCTAACTGTAACCTGGGTTGTGTTATCCATCTTTTACGTGAGGAAACTGAGGCCCAGAGAGGGGAAGTGAGTTGCTCAAGAGAGCAGGCCGATGGGTGTTAGAGCTGAGGCAGAGCCCGCGTGTGCCGGTGGCAGGCTTACCCGCCAGTCCTCTTCCTCCGCATTGCATGCTCTGCGCTCGGAAGTGCACACGTACACGCGCCTCTCAGGGGCCCCTTTAAGGAAGACCATAGCCCAGACAGCAGGGGCTTCCACTTTATGGTGGTCTCTGTTTATCAAACACACACACAAAACAAAACCGTGGGCCTAGTGAAAGCCATTCTTTTTCACTCCTCTCCTTTCTCCGGGGATGGAAAAGAGTCTCTCATTAGCATGGTGTTAAGAGTATGAGTTTTCCAAACAGCCTGGAATTTCAGTCTCTATTTATTAGCTCTGTGACCCTGGATGAGTCACTCCGCCTCTGTAAACCTCAGTGCCCTCATCTGAAAAGTGAGATAATAGTCTTTGTCTGTTGTGTGATTACACGAGGCCACCCCTATGGATGAAGAAGGTTGGATGCCCAATAATCAATAGTTGGAAGCTGTAATTATGCACAATAAAAGTGGTGGGAGTAACAAAAGCAACCAAAGCATCTGGATGATCAGAAAAAACAAAGTGAACTTGGTCCATTGTAGCAACAGAGGATGTGACATCTGTGTTGTTGCTGAGAGTCTGGAGGGGTGCCAGAGCCGGGGGGAAAGAGGACGTAAGCAGCCTGCTGATTGGTCTGGGAGAGGGAGGAGACAGACGTCAGGGACCCTTTGAGGCAGAAAGTTCTGTGACTGATGTGGATGGATGTCTCTGACCTCCACCTGCTCTGTTCTCAGAGTTTTATTGGAGCACACGAAGTGTGGGGCATTGACAAAGATAGGACAAGTGGACCCAAAGTAGGGGTTGGAAGCCAACACAGGGAGGGAAAACAAAGGAAGGGGGGCAGCCTGGCACCAGGTGTCAGAGTGTGTCTGCTCTTTGTCTCTATCACCTGTCAGCCGGGAATTCTGCATGTCAGCAGTGCAGTGGAGTATGACCAGCCCAGAGTGAAGACCCTGTTATAGGCCAGCCATGGCTTCTGTCCACACCAGTGTGTCTCAAGGGGGAAGCATTTTTAATGGTTTCATTGTCTTGATTAACAGGAAAAGATTCATAAATATCGTTTACAAAAGTATATTAAAGGAATGCAGAAAAAGTATGAAAGTAAAACAGTGAGGTGGATTTTTCAGGATATATATACTATATACAGACATACATACCAAATTTTTATGATGGAAGTTTTCAAACATACACAAAAGTGGCACGAATACCATGGTATAAACCCCGTGTCCTCATGATCTGCCTTCGACAACTTGGTAGTATGTGCATGAGAGTTCGAATGAAAGCAGTGTGGCTTTTAACATTTTTCCAATATGTTAATGAGCTCTGGTGACTCCATAATGCAAATGGGTTAAATCTCTAAATGGGTGTTTTCCAAGCACCCGAAATTACTTACCCGAATTATTACCCCATCTCATTCCCCAACTGCCTGGAGTGCCCATCTGAATGAAATCAGAAAGAGATCAGTTCATTCACTTGCCCCGAATCGTACAGGAAGCTTGACTAGTCCCTGAGCCATAGGCAGTGCTCTGTGAGAGTTGAGAACATAATCATTATGGCAGAAAAAGAGCGGACCTGTTTAATGAGCACTTTCTATGTTCCCGCCACTCTACCTGTATTATTAGCTCACTGAATCCTCGCACCAGGCCTATAACGTAGCCCATCTTCATCCCTGTTTTACAAATGAGGAAATTCAACACAGAAGTCAAGCCACTTGCCCAACTTCGCACATTTATTTAGAGGCACAGCAAGGCTTTTGACCTAAGCTTCCTGACTCCAGAGCCTGTCTTCTTAACCAGACAAACCAAGGCTGACAGGGCACAGAGATTCCTGCTGGGAAAGATGCGGATGAACGGGAGACTCGCTCGCTTGGAATCCTGCTGTGGGCCCAGGCACTGGGCTAAATGTTGCCCTTTCCCGGTACCGTCCTAACGACCCCTGTGCCGCGGGGCCTGTGGGCCTCAGGTGGGTGAGGACACCAGCATTCTTTCTGAATGAGCAGCTGTCCTGGTTTCCTCAGTGCGAGGCTTTGGGTGGGAGTCTGTGTTTTGAAAAAAAAACCAATACCTGATGTGCAAAAAACATTCATAGAAAAAAAAAATGTCCAGGAAAATACCCACCAAGTATTAGCAAGTGCTGGTCCTCACCCGCAGTGGGATAGGGTCGGGGGGTTACAGGGATTTTTCTTTTCTTTGGGTTCGTCTTAATTTGCTAAATATTCTATGATGCATGTGAATTATTTGTGTTACAGAGAGTTCAGGAAGGCAAGAGGGAAAAAATCAGGGAAAAATGATACTCTCAAGTGGCCTTCAGCACCCTGGGGCTGGGATGGGGACAAGGGTGACAGCTGGAGAGGTTAGGAGCGGCGGGCAGTAGGAGATGGGTGCCCTGGGGACCCTGGGCACCGTCTCAGGTCAGCGCCCACCTAGATTTAAAGGTCACAGTGCGTGGGGCTCCCACCCGGTCTTCACAGGACCTGGGGGCACTCAGAGGCCACAGCAAGTCAGCTTGTGTAAAAATACACTCTGCCACCCAGCTCTGGTTTCTGGAGGGGCCCTGGGCGACGGGAAGCAGCCACATTCTGACACCTCGGGGCCCAGGCTCATTTGGCAGACCGTTCAGGGCCTGGGCTGTTTGTTCTCAAAGGCTGCTGTGCCTTTGGGATTAAAAATAACCCTCCCTTTGGCGTGGCTGCCTCCCCCTGCCCTGGGGGCAGAGATGGCTGTTTTCTGCCTGGAATACACTTTTACCCACCATGTTCCCCTGCCCAACTAGGCACCCTCCATCATGAGCCCTGATGAAAAAGGGAGGAAAGCAAGGACTTTGCAGTGTCCACCAGTCAGAAAAACTACAAAGCCTCACTGGGATGGCCATGCTGATCCCATTAAAATAGCAACAAAGTGCTCTTGAAACTCACTGGCCTTTTATGAACGATATATTTATCAGCTCTTAAGCAAGTGTGAGTTCTGCTGCAGCATGAGGTAGGATCTGAGGGCACCACAAGGCCCAACTTGTTCCCAAATATCTATACCAGTTAAAATTTTCCACTATCGGAATTATTCCTTTCAGACAAAAAAGTTGTTCTCCCAAAGTGTGTGTGTTAAAATGCCTGTGGGGGTTGGTGCCGGTGATTAAAAGTAAGATTTTCTTAGGTTGGTAACGATCGTTTCAGCTTAGAAATCTTACAGGTACAGGGGCTCGCTTCCGTTCTGATCCTCATGCCGGGGGCTCAGGGTCTGCAGGTGGTATAATCAGTCCCCTTTCCAGAAGAGAAGAGCGTGGGAAAGATGAAGGCAGGTGAGGAGGTGCAACTGGGATTAGAACCCATTGCTCCTGCGGTGTCTCCAGTCAAGGAGCCCATTATCTGCTTAACTCCGCCGGACCCTGAGGAGAGTGACTGTGTGGGGAGAACCCAGCTCTGGAGATCCACAGGAGGGGCGGGGAAAGAGGGGCTGAGAGGCAGAGCCACCCCGCACACTTCCATAGTTTGACCTGTGGCTGTCCCGTTTGACAGACTTTAGAAGGGCCAAATACATCCTACAAATGGGATGACAAAAGGGATTCACCTGGAGTTCCAGCTGCATTTGTTTGCTGCTGCCTGGAGCGCGGTGTTGAGAAACACAGCAGGATAGATGATTGATGTCTGCCATTGGTGCCAGAGCAGAGCACAATGAGACGTGTGTTTCCAGTGTTTGCTGTCCCTGCCCCATACCTCGCCCCCTGAAAACCTGACAGTGAGGATAATGATGGGAGGGGAGGGGTCCTGCAGGGTGGGGGCCCGGGGAGGTACAGACCACAGGACCAGACACTTCTTGCCTTGGTATCCAGACAGCTGCTGATAGCCTGATGCTGCTCGCAGATGCTGCAGAACCTGATACAGCCAACTCCGACTCTCCCACCTGGAAAACAGAGTCCCAGTGCTCATCGGATACCCACATAGAGGCCTGGGGGTAACTGGGAAACGCTGTAGAAGCGAGGCATCACACTGATCCAAGAAAGCAGTCTGGGGTGGCAGCCATGCCCCTCTTGGGGCACTGATGTCTTCCTGAGAGTCATGTGGAGAAGGAACGGGATATACAGGATGGGGAGAGAGTGCTCCAAACGTTTAAGCCCGAGGAGCCCTTTGGGACCAGCGGGAGGGCTCTGTGTGTCTTGGGTGGTGGCTCTCATGGCTGGACAAGGAGAAGGAATTCCTCTTAGGTGGACAGGTCAGCTCCCAGAGCCCCCAGAACTTGGGGTTCTCGTGGGGAAATGGGGGAGCTGAGCAGTAGGGAGATTGGGCTAGCGGTCGCCTCCCCTAAATACTAATGACTGTCTTGCTATGAATCCCTGACCCGCCTGATTTCCTGCCCTCCTTCCCCAGCATGGCCTCATGAGACTCAGTAAGATTTCTTTGCCTCTCTTCTCAGACACCCTACTCAGGCTTATTCCAAACTTGGCCTTTCTCAAGCCTCCAGACTCCCGTCCTCATGCCCTTAACTTGATGATCTCAGCTCCTTTTTTATTCTAAAGACAAAGCTAGAACCTCATTTTTTATTGTAAAGGCAAACTTTCCTCTTTGCCTCTAGATGCGTCTCTCCCGTCACCTCCTCCATCCTCCTGCTGCTGTGGAAGCTTGGCTCTTCTTTTCTAGGGAAAGCACCCCACCTGAATCTTTCATCCCATCTGCCCTCTGTTCCTCCTCCAGGATTTTCCAGCTCTTTCTCTCCACAGACACTGTCCCACTTTGGAGAGCTCCCCTGACCGGCTGAGACATGACCTTGCACCTGGGGCCTTTGGAGCCACCTGCCAACCCCTCCCTTCCCTCCATTGCCAACTACAGTGTGTCTCTGGCTTGGTGGGTTGGCTGACTGATTGATTACTCTAGAAGCTGCCTCTGCCTCCCTGCCCCCACCACATTTACTCTGCCTTTGGGCCCCAGCACAAAGGGTTTCTCATCACCAAGCCCTGGGCTCCAGCCAGCGCTGGCCTCTCTTCCATCCAGCCCACAGACTGCTCACCTGCCCTTTCCCTGTGGTTCCCACGCCCCGCATGACCTCAGGCGCCCAGGTGTTCCCTGAATTCTGAGCACGACTCACCTCAGAATCAACAGCTCCACACTAGGGACCTCAACTTGTCACAAAGCCTCTGTTTCCTGTATCAGGTGGTCGCAATGATACCTGCCTCAGGGTTAATGTAAAAACAAAATAGAATAATAAATGCAAAGTGCTTAGCATAGTGCTGGGTGACATTAAGTGCTCAGTGGATAAATTAAGTGCTCAGATAAGATAATATTGATTATCTTAAAGAGCTGAGTCATCCTTCTATACGTCTGATTATGGGCAGCCCGGTACCTCATTATTTAGCCAGTTCACTGTCGGACACCACTGCATTTTTTTTTTTTAGCAAGTTTTCCCTTATTTCTTTTAAACAAATACTGACATAGCACCAATTATGTGCAAGGCACTCTCTTAAGCACTTTACAAATTTTAAGTATTTTAACCCTCATGGCAACACTGTGAAGTTTCCATCTTCACAGAAGAGGAAATTTAGGCACAGAGGGATTATGTAACTAATCTATGAGATCACAGAGTTGGTAAGTGGCAGAGCTGGGAATCGAACCCAAGCCACTCTGACTCCAGAATACATGTGCTTCGCACTGTTCTCAGCTGCCTGGTAGGTTGAGCTCAATTAAAAAGACATAAGTTCACTTCTGCTCATGCGAGTGCTCCAAAGTAACATAGAACAGTCCCCACACTGATTTCATTAAGTTCCAGACACTGTGTCTTATTTGTTTCTTCATTCATTCCTTTAAAAAGCACTTAAGGAATATTTAGTATGTGCTGGCAATGTGACGTGCTGACGGCCACTGGTGAACAAGACAGGCACAGTCCTGGCTCTTGCATTGCTGGTGGTGCCTGGCACACAATAGGAACTCTGGGTACCAGAGTGAGCTCGGTCTCAGGAAAAGTCCTCTTCCTGGGTGGCCACAGCCATCCCTTCTCCCAGAGGGGTTCTGACTGGAACACAAGGTTCCACTAGAGGGCGCTGTTCAGTAGAGCTGTCTTGAGGACTCTTGTGTGCAAGAGGGGAGATTTGAAGGGCAATGTGGGGGGGGGGTGTTCAGGGAATCTTGAGGGTTTTAGAGCTGAAGGGATCACTCGTGCTTTACTGGAGAGGGCCTTCAGCAGGACCACGACCAAGTCCCCTGAATCCAGCACACAGGTGGCCACAGCCAATTGCTGGGCCCTGGGGGAATTTCTGGGGGTGTATTGGATGCTCCCTTTGGGTTCCTAACCAGCCAGCCCAGTGTTGGCCCCTCCCTCCCCGTGCCTCTCTTGAGGGTACTCCCTGCCCCTTCCCCAAGTCTCACATCCCAGGCTGAGACAATGATCTGGTGGAAGAGACACCTGGCTTCAGGCTTGGAGTCATTTTGGGGTAACCAGGCAAGAGGAACCAGTGTCAGTTAGCCTCCCTTGACTAAACACAGGCAAGGAGAGGATACAGTGAGGCAGGAACCTTGCCCCTGGCCCCAGGTGCTTACTCTTATCATGAAGACACTGCATTCCTCTACATCAGTTCAAACTGGACCTGATCCCTGGGCATGGCTGCAGGGCCCTCCAACGTCTGGAACCTTCCAGACCTCATCTACTCCCACTCTCTCCTTGACTGCTTCCTCGGTCACACTGGTCACCTCATAGTCACCTGGCCCTTCCTTCCTGTTCCCCCTGCTGGGAGGACTCATCTCTCAGACCTTGGGAGTCTGTTCCCTTTGCATCATCCTCCTGCTCAGATTTCACCCCCTGGAAGAGGTCCTCTCTGAACACCCTGTCTAAAATACCAGCTCCAGCCACTCTGACCCCTTGTCCTGGTTTGTGTTCTTCATTGTGTCAAAGGACACTTCTCAAAAGTTAAAAGCTTGGCTCTCTCACAAAAACAGTAAACGCATGTCAAAGATTTGTTAACTCATTAACAAAGGAACCAGTAAGATTTCTTAATGCTGGTTTGAAGGTCATTTGAGGAATTGAATGTTCATGGACATTAAAATGAAAAAACACTCTTAAGATTTCTTTTTTCCTTCCAGCTTTATTGAGATGTAATTGGCAAGCAGTTTATGGTGTGCAGCATAATGACTGGATTTATATACATCATGAAGTGGTGACCACAATAAGTTTAGTGAACATCCATCAACTCCTGTAGATACAAAATTAAAGGAATAGAAAAAAAACAGATGTTTTCCTTGTGACAAGAACTCTTGGGATTTACTCTCAACAACTTTTGTATATAATGTGCAGCAGTGTCAACTATATTTATCCCATTGCGCGTTACACCCCTAGTAAATATTCATCTTATAACTGGAAGTTTGTACCTGTCAACTAAGAAAAAGGCACCACCTAAAGCTGAGCATATGTTTTATTCAGGGACATTAGTGAGGACTATAGCCTGGGAATCGGCCTCTCAGACAGCTCTGAGGAACTGTTCCAAAGAGGTAAGGGAGGAGCCAGGGTATATAGGAGTTCTTGCTGGAAAAAGAAAGGTAGTTGAACATCAAAAAGATTACTGGTAATCACAAAAAGCAGACATCTCAAGTTAATGACCTTACTGCTTTCTATGTATGGGAAGATACAGGAGTCTGGGCTTATTGAAATTATTCCTTTGATATGCATTTCAACTGTCTGGGGCCAGTATCCTGTTTTCTCCCCTTGGGGCTGTCTGCAGTGGCTGATGGTTTGATGGTTGGCAACTTTGTTGATTACTGAACTGGTAGGCAACACTTTTTTGCCTACATGCCTTTTAATCCCCTTCATCCAATACCCCCTCCTCGACCTCTGGTAAGGCAAATTTGATCTCTTTTTCTGCAAGTTTTGTGTTTGCTTTTGAAGTATAATTGACCTACAACACTACATGAGTTTCTCTCATGCAACATAGTGATTCTGTATTTCTACACATTTCAGAATGATCACCGTGATGATAAGTCTAGTTACTATCTGTCACCGTTAAAGATATTCCTTATTATTGACTGTGTTCTCCAGACTGTACATTTCATACCTGTGACTCATTTATTTTGCAACTGGAAGTTTGTACCTCTTAGCCTCCCTCACTTATTTTTCTCCTCCCTCCGCCCTCTTCCCCTCTGGCAACCACCTGTTTGTTCTTGTGTCTGTAACTGTTTCTGTTTTTCTATGTTTGTTCATTTTTTCTATTTTTTAGACTACACATATAAGTGAAATCATACAGTATTTGTCTTTCTGTTTAGCTTATTTCACTTAGTATAAAATTCTCTAAGTCCATCCGCATTGTTGCAAATGGCAAGATTTTATTTTCTTATGGCTGAGTCATAGTCCATTGTGTATGTGTGTGTATATATATACATATATATATATTTATTTATATGTATACCAGTTTTCTTTACCCATTCATCTATTGATGGGCATTAAGGTTGTTTCTATACCTTGGATATTGTAAATAATCATGCAATGAACATAGGGGTGCATATAGCTTTTCTAATTAGTGTTTCCATTTTCTTTGGATAAATACCCAGGAATGGAATTGCTGGATTTTATGGTAGTTCTAGTTTTAATTTTTTTGAGGGATCTCCATACTGTTTTCCATAATGGCTGCACCAACTTACATTCCTACCAGCGGTGCACAAGGGCTCCCTTTTCTCCACATCCCTGCCAGCACTTGTTATTTCTTGCCTTTTTGATGACAGCCATTGTGACGGGTGTGAGGTGATACCTTACTGTAGTTTTGATTTGCATTTCCCTGAGGACTTCTGATGCTGAACATCTTTTCTTGTGCCTGTCGGCCATCTATATGTCTTCTTTGGAAAAATTTCTATTCAAATCCTCTACCCATTTTTCAATTGGGCTTTTTTTTTGATGTTGTATTCTATGAGTTATTTATATATTTTGGAAATTAACCCCTTATCTAATACATTGTTTGCAAATTTCTTCTCTTATTCAGTAGGCAGGTTCTTCATTTTGTTGATAGTTGCCTTCACTGTGCAAAAGTTTTTAGTTTGATGCTGTCCCGTGTATTTTTGCTTTTGTCTCTCTTGCCAAAGGAGACATAGCCAAAAAAAAAAATTGCTAAGACTGATGTCAGTGAGTATACTGACTATGTTTCCTTCTAGATTTTTAATGGTTTCAGATCTTACGGGTCTTTAATCTATTTTGAATGTGCTTTTGTATATGCTGTGAGAAAGCAGTCCAGCTTGACTCTGTTTCATGATAGCTCTCCAGCTGTCCGGACACCACTTGTTGAAGAAGCTGTCTTTTCTCCACTGTGTATTCTTGCCTCCTTTGTCATAGGTTAATTGCCCATGTAAACGTGGGTGCATTTCTGGGCTCTCTAATACTATAAAATTTCTATGTTAGGTACAAACATGGTTTCTGTCCTGCAGGATAATACAACCATAATCTTTGGGATAATCTCTTCTACTGGCTGGAAATCTACAAGTTAACATGTAACTTCCCAGGATCTGCATTCTAATCAAATGGCAAATAGATAAGTCAAACACAGGTACATCCTCTGGTGCATTAAATCATCTTTGGGCAGTACTGTTGTTCAGCAAAGCCCGTGCGTGGCTTTGAAAGGATGTACTGTACTCTATTTTGCCTATTTCCACGTTCTGGATGAGTTTTCTCAACATTAGCAAACATCTCTATCTGAGATTGTCTTGTGTGTTTATTCGCTTATTGCCAGTCTCAACCAATTAGGGTAAAAGCTCCATGAGGCAGACTCTGTCAATCCCGATGACCACTGTGTCCTCAGATTCGACTTCAGTTTCAGGTGCAAAGTCAGGGTTCAATAAACATTTGTTGGATAAGGAAGATAAGATACTATATCATAAGATAAAGTTATGATCGGAAACAGAAAGTAGAATAGAGGTTACGGGGAGCTGGGGAGAGTTGGGAGTGGGAAGTAATTGTTCAACGAAACAGTTCCAATTTGAGATGATGAGAAGGTTCTGGAGATGGATCGTGGCGTTGGTTGCACAGCAGTGTGAATGTCTTTAATGCACTGAGCTGTACATGTAAAAATGGTTAAAATGGTAAACTTTATGTCTTGCATACTTTGCCACAGAGAAGTTATATGACTGTCATAGCAGCCTGTTGTCCAGGACTTGTTCTGTGCCAGGGCTTGTCCTAAACACGTTGTGTGTCTTAAACAGTGTACTTTTTACAACAATCTTATGCGGTAGGCATTTTCACTGTTCTCAGATTTTAAGTTAAGGAATGAAGTAGAGAGAAGTAAGTTGCCCAAAGTCACATATCTAGTGAATGATACAGCTGGGATTTGGGGCCAGGTGGACTGTGTTCCTACCCACGGGTGCATTTATGATCCAGTTGTTCATACTGTGTGAGTTTCCAAGAGGTAATAACCATCTTCCCTGGAGAAATCAAGGAAGGTTTCCTGGAAGAGTTGGAATATTAACCAGACACCTTGTCCCTCTGCTGTAGTTGCTACGCTTGACACATTCCTGACTCCCACTCGCTGATGCAAGTGCCCACCCCCATCCCAGAGCCTACCGAAGAAACGTGTGCGGTGGCTGAGGTCAGGAGGGGCCAGGATGCACGCACACCTGCACCTCCTCCCCTCGCCCCTAAGGGTAATGAGTGAACCTTACTGACTGGGAATGGCCAGCAACTATAAGGAAAGGGGGTTTTGCTGGCTGCACCTGTGCCCCAAACATACCCATCACTTCCTGCTTCTCCATAGCTGCTTAATGAGAGTGCCCCGAGGGCTGCTGGGCCGAAAGGGGCAGGGTCAGCCGGCAGCGCTTAACTACTTCATCAGAGGACAATGGCCCGCACCTGGTCCACCGCTGTACACGCTTGCAGGGCCTGAGCGAGAAATGCGGACGTGTGCTCCTGAGGGTGGCTTTTTCTTCTCTTACTTTCTGACCCCAGACAGAGGCGATGTTGCTGCAGATGTTTCCAAATTGGAGCTCTCAAAATACTTTGCCACTGCAGCAGCTGGTCGATGTGGACCTGCCCCTGGAGCATTCATCAGACAGGTCCGGCCCATGGAGAATGCAGGATATGCTGGGCTCCACGCATACATTTTAGGACAAAGGAAAGGAGAAGGGGGCACGGCCTTAATTGCAAGGTGTATGGTACTTGTGTGGGCAGAGGGAAGGTGTTTACCTGGTGCCCCCAGTCCTAAAAGATGATGCCCCAGAGGCCTTTCAGCCACAGGGCTGCAACCCACCTTCCCCCCAGCCCTGACCTCCGGGCTCCTTGACCAGCAAGGATTGACTGTAGGTCTGGAAAGGGCCTATTTCTGTCAGGCAGACAGCAGCTCCCCAGGGATCGAGGAAGACATTTCAGAGCTCCCACAAGATTTTAAGGGAGGGCGTTGCCCAAGAATTTTCCCTGAGCCAGTCTGTAAAATGAAACCTTTGTGGGTCAAATCTTATTTCCTGTTCTCTGATACAAAGGCTTTCTTTCAAGTATAAATACTGCAACTGGGGAAGACAAAGGTTATTGTCTCTCAATTCTGCCTGCTTCAAGGGAGGCAGATCTGCTTTGCGGGAGCTTCTGAGACCCTTTGTGACAATAGTGACAAGGCAGTACCTCCATGATGGGGCCTGCCTGGGCCCTTCACCACCTGTGTGACTGCAGTCCTCACAGAGGCCACAGGGCACGGACCCCGCGCCCACAGGTGCGGGGGTGGGGGCTGGGGCAGGGCTGCGGCAGGTCGTGGGATGTCCCGGGCCTTAACAGCCATTCCAGCTCCGTCTCCACGTTTTACTCCTCATCTTCCCTCTTCTGAAAATTTCCGCAATTTTGCAGATAAAGAACTGATTCACAATGTCAATATCCGTATTGGTTTGTCTGGGGCAGAAAACAAATCCGAGTCCCCTTTGCTCCCTTTCCTTCAAGGTCGGAGGAGAAATGGACTTCTGCTCTGCCTGCCGCACCCTCTCACCCCCATCAAGGGGTCTGCTGGTCACTCCAGTGGCTCCTCAGAAAAACACTGTGCTGGGTTACCAGTAAAGTTACAAGAAGCACCTGAGTGAGGTGGAGTTTTGTGGGGATGGGGAGACTCTCTTGCCACTGGAAATCCCAAAGATGGAGAAGTGTTCAGAAGTGGCCACAGGCCCCTGGGGCATCCTGGCTGAGCCCCTCTGAGCTGACGGAGCCAGCGCGGGCCAGATGCTCTAAGAGATGGAGCTGGAGGAGTGACCTGGAGAGGAAGGGCCGGCATGCAGGGCACCTGGCTCTGCTCTGGGCCCAAGACCACGTGGGTGCTTAATATGCCCCGAAGAGCGCATCCTGGGAGCCACCTGCAGCCTGGTGGCGCATGACCCAGCTACCTGTGGGATGCCAATCCTTTCCATCCCTCGGTCTCTCAGCAAGTGAAGCTGGACAGATACACCTGAGCTCTGCACTCAGAGAATGAAAGTTCCAGTTGCGGTCCTATGTCTGTCCCTCACCATACCCTGCTTGGTATGGACACTGCGGCCCGTAAGAGAGTACATTGGTCCTGTGCCCATCCCTATGGCCCCACACTGTGTGCAGAGGAGTTCCTGGACATGCGTCGTCCACCTGCTTGGTTTCCCCTTAGCCCAGGTTTCCCGCAGCTCTTGGATCCTAGTGGCAGACTCAGAGTTTCTCTCATAGAACAAAAAGCAAACCCAGTGGAGGAAGAGGATATCAGCTCCTGGGTCAGAGGTATGTGTATTGTAAAACCAAGGCTCTGGGGTCAGAAGCAAGCAGGGCCAGTTCAGAAGGGCCCTGCCCTTGGTTTACTGCTCTGCCATCACTATGCTAAATTTCTTAATCATTTTATCTTTTTTTCTTTTATTGAACTAGAATTGGTTTACAATGTTGTGTTAATTTCTGGTATAGAACTTAGTGATTCAGTTGTACGCATATATTCCTTTTCATATTCTCTTTTGCCATAGGCCCTTATTTTATCTTTCAACTCGTGTTTTGCAAGCGAAGTCCGAAGGACAACGGGGAACGCACATGAGCAGAGACGTGTGCACACAGGAGACCCCAGCATAACGTGTGCCAGCTGCTTCGAGCTGCTTCATGTGCACGTGACATTCCAGGTCCCTGTGAGCACAGAATTCCAGGGGGCCCATGACGCATGGGAATGCGGCGAGACCCAGCGTGAGTGCAAGGTAAGAGTGTTATGCCTGTGACACTGAAAACCCCGAGAAACCACACTTCCAGTCAAATCAGAACTTGCTTCCAATGCAGAAAGAACGCAGTGGCGTTCTTGAAGCATTAACATCGGAGGAACACAATCACGTCCTGTCTTCTGTTACTTCTCCAGATTAGTCAACAGCTTATGCTGATTTGGTGATTTGGTGATTCCACATCCCAGTTAAATGCTCTTATTTGCATTTAAAACTGGTATTGCACAATTTAAGACTAGTAAAACGAATGCTAATAATTTACATTTTTAATTTAATGACGTGAAATAACAAAAAACACCAAGACTCTAGAGAGAGACATGGAAAGAAAGGGAAAAGCTTTCTGTTTTAGTTCCTTTAATGGAATGTTTTTCCTGATTTTTGAACAAGGGGTCCCTTATTTTCACCTTGCACAAGGCTTTGCTGTTCGTGCAGTTGCCTCTGCCAGCAGTGCTGGGGTCAGAATCTTGCTTGACCCTGGGGCAGCCTTGGGTAACTTCACCATTTGGAGTCTCAGTTTCCCCTCTGTAAAATGGGGGCAATTCTTCACATAGTCATTGAGGATTAAGGTAAGTAATAGGGCAGCTAAACCTTGTTGACCCCTTAGAACGATCAAGACCCTGTACTAAGTGCTTTATTGTTGGATCTCATTTCTTCCTCACGATAACCCTACTGGTGGATGTCACTGGCCACTACATTAGATTTCTCTGCTGTTATTGGTCCCAGCAGCCATTCACTCTTTCTTCTGGTGCTGAGCCCGGTCTGTTCTGAGAACAATCTCTCTCCTGCTGTGTGCAGTTTGGTGGGGTTGTCTCGTAGCATCTCTTAGCCAAAGGGTGGCCTTATGACCCTGAAAAACCAGTCGGGCTCTGTCTGCCAGAATTTGGATTCTTGAGAGAGCCTGATTTCATCCCCGTGGCCTGGGTTTGGGTCTGGCTTCCGGGATCCTGGGAGTGACTCCGGGGCCTGATGTGTCTGAGCCCTGCTTTCGGCCACAGAGCCCCTCCTGTGTGAGCCACCTACGCCCTGCCCTGCAGTGCCCCTTTGTTAAGTGAACCGGAGTCTATTTTGATGCCCACAAGTCCCCAGCTGCTCCTCCTCAGTTTTCAGAAGAGGAAACCGGGCCCAGAGAGGGAAAGTCATTGGCTCAATGCCCCACAGCACGTGAATAGTAGAGCCAGCATTTGAAGCCAGGTAATCTCAGGGGGCGTAACCCTTAGCCTCTTCTGCCCTGAGTGTGAGGTGCCTGACGTGAAGTCACTCAGTAAGTGTCAGCCCCCTTCGTTTTGATTTCTGCCCACTGATGACACACTCGCTGCTGATCACCTCTCAGCAGGCTCTACCTCTGGCCCCCTCAGATCACAGATCCTCACCCGTGGGCCCCTCCCGGGAGAGGCAGAAAGGACGGGAGGCTCTGGCCTGCACTCAGCGAAGCTGACCAGCCTCCCGCGCTGAAGGCCTTGGCTGAACTGTCTCAGAGTTAAGTGTGAGAGGCTCAGCCCTCTGTTTGGGACACCAGGAACCCTGGAGGGAGCAGAGCCCCCAGGCTACCCAACCCCAGGCTGGTCCTCTGACGCCTCGGGCTCCAGGGGGAGGTCAGGCCCTGTGTGTCTTAGGAGAGCCAGTCCTGCAACCACCCTGGATGGAGAAAGGTGCCGTCACCATCCTCCAGGCCTGCCTGGCTGTAAGCAAATACCCCTTTGCATGTCGGCCAGGCTAGACTGACTGTTGGCCTGACTGGCTTCGCCTCAGAGGAAGGCTGATGGTTTGTTTATAACACGGAGCAAAACCTGCCTGTCTGCCCTCCCCACCACCCCACGTGTTTCCTCTGTCTCCCTCTCTCTCCCTGTTTTCATAGTTGCAAGTGCGGGGCTGCAGTCTGGGCCAGAGACACTGCTTTGTAGGTTCCATTTTCTCCACGAAGGGAAACTAATGAATGGTTCAGGAAAAGTGAGCCTAAATGTGATGTTAACATACAGATGGTGAGATGGTCCTGATATGATGTCATTTTTGTTATTGTTAAATGTTGCCCATGTGTGTTTATTCAAGGAATCCTTGCTACTTTATTTGGTTCTCATCAAAATCCCCTGGCTGGAGGGGGAAGGGGAGGGTATAGCTCAATGGCAGAGTGCATGCTTAGCATGCATCAGGTCCTGGGTTCAATCCCCAGTGTCTCCATTAAGGAAAAAAAAATCCCACAGCCAGTAGAACTAATGACAGTCTCCTTGGGGGGATGAGGCCACTGAGGTACAGAGAGTGGGGGCTGCTGGAAGGCAGCAGCATCTAAAGGAAACCCAGCTCTCCGCTGCACCGCCTGGACCCCACCTCAGGTGAAGCGTCTGGCCAGGCCCCACCCTGTGTGTCTCCACAAGGACCCATGGGCTTCTTAATTCCCATGTGCCCACCGCTGCAGACAAGAGAGGCGTTCCATCTCCCAGCTGTGGATGAGACCCTTCTGTTGGGGAACTGAATCCTCACAGACACTCTTTTTGGGGAAACTCGAAAGCAATCATTGCACATGGAAAGCAAACACCAGGAATGGATTATGATCTAAATCATGACCTAATTCTTTGCCAGATGTCAGACAGCAGTGAAAACCAGGCAGTGTCTGTGGAATAAAGCCCAAGCAACTGTCCCAGGTCAGAAGAACGCTGCTGAGTCAATATGCTTGTCTGGGACTCAAGGCCCCTGGTGTCCTTGGGAGGAATCCTCTGATGAAGAGGCGCTGAGTGTGGTGGATGAACTCCGGGAGGGCAGACCCCTTGGACACGTGGAGAGCAGTGCCTGGCACGCCGGGGTGCCCAGTGAATGTTTGCGGGGTGAATGTGTAATCAACTTCCACTATTTCTCAGCAAGGTTAAGACGCTCTCCAGGTGGTTGTGAAGGGATCTGCCCAGGGGGTTCCTCCTCCTGTGGCTCTCTGGGGATTCTCAGGCGAGCACTCTCAGCTGGACCCGACTCTATAGGCTGAGTCTGAGGCTCAGTGTTGGTGAAGGTAACACGATTCACAAAACCAATAACCAGCAGGGCGGGGACTCAAACCCAGGTGTAACTGGTTCCCACTGAGGTCACCTATAATGCTCTGAGGCCCTTCACGGTTTACGTGAAGAGCACCGAACCCTCTGTTTTATCCGCAAGGCTGCGTGTCCTGCTGACTGTGATCTGAGGTGGCCTCTGTGCCCCACCCCAGCTAGCAGCGCAGGAGCAGTCACCACAGGGCCACAGTTCTGGAGGGCAGTAAAGACAGGTGTGTGTAGGTGTGTGGTTTTACGTGTGGTCTGGAATCCCCAGGCAGATGGAAGCAAAATGTCCGTCAGTTCGTTAACTCGCGGATATACAGCCCACAAGTGCATGTGGAGGACTTATGATTCAGTAAATTTGAAAACAGAAATCCTATAATATCCATCTTTATCTTCTCAGTGGCTAATACAATTCCTGGCACATAGTGGGTTCTTAATATACATTAGTTGGATGAGTTTATTGAGCTTTTCACAGGAATCATGTGGACTGGTATTTAGGCTCATAAGGAAAAATTGTCCAACATTGTACAGCAAAATAATAATCTTATTGCACTTTTAGCTTTCACAGTACCCTGGTGGGTACTTTGTCTTATATATCTTGACCGTATGGGTATCGATCCCATGTTAACAAACCAAAAAAAAAAAGCTAAAGCGGACAAGTTGTGGGATCTGGCCAAGGACCACGAAGCTTTTAATAGTAGAGGTAGAACCAAAACCCTGGCATTCTCAACACCCACACGTGGCCCCCAACCCCCTCTCTCCCTTTGCACTTGGATGGGCAGACCTCTGAACCCAACACCAGGAAAGCTTCGAACAGACCAAAAAGAGGTCTCCTTTCGCATCCTCACAGCGGACACCACACCTCTACCCCCAGCTCACCTCTCTTGAGACACATGGGAGCTACTTTGAAATAAAGCACCAGCAAGACAGACTTCCCATTGAGAAGAATTAGACCCCAGGGGCGTTTCTTTTATCTTTTTAAATCAAGAAGCAGTTTGTTGTATAAGCGAAGACTATTCTGCAGTGCTGGGTGGCCCTGCTTCTCAAAGGCGGTCCTAGCAGAAGGTGGCTTACAGACCTGGGAGGTGGAGGTGGTGGGGAGGGAACCTGCAGCTGCTAATGTGCTGTCCTGTGAGAATGTGGACTGGCAGCTCCAGAGGGTGGGGTGAGCACCGCTCAGCTTATTCCGCAGCGGCTAATGTTACTGGGAGAACCCTGATTGCTCTACCGCCTGGGATGGACTGGCCCCCACCACTCCAGGTATGCGCGAGCCACGGCATTCAGCGTTAAGTGTCTTTCTAAAATAAGCTCACTCAGGTTTTATGTGCCAAGCAGGCTGGCCCGAGCAGGCTGGCCCAGCCATCCTCCCAGCACGGAGGTGCAGAGGCTTCCTACTGATGGCGTGAAACCCTCTCACAGTCAAGGCCCCTGTCCATCACACCTCCCCAAGGGAGGAGAGGTTCCTGGCTGGGGTGCTTCTGACAGAGGAGACTGTCCCAGCTTACTCCCCCCTTCCCCTTTTCCTGCCTTGCTGAGCATCATAGAAAGCATGGGTTTCAATCATTTACAAGGATTGTAAAATGACCTCATTTTCCTGTAAGTCTGCCAAGTCTCATGTGTGTCAAAGAATTATGGGGCTAAGAATTATTCTAGTAATGATGATACACTATCAAAAAGTGGGAATTTTTTCCAAAGAAAGAGAAGAAGGAGATGTGGAAGGAAGGTCTAGGGGAGGTATTGATGAAATTGGTGTTGATGTTTGTCTCCCCGTGTTACACACACACACACACACACACACAGCCGGAAACCGTGGCCCTCTCTCTTTTGTTCCTAGATCCCTTTATGCGTATTTCAGTCACAGCACTTATCCAAGGGCTAGTGCAAGGCCCAGACGCAGTACACACCATCTACAGGTCCAGCAGTCTAGGGACTGGAACCCGGGTTGTGCAGTGGACAGCCTGCACAGCCGCACCTAGTGGCCTCAGTCTCATCTGATTGGTACCATCACCAGTTATCCTACCCTGAGCCAGCCCCCCTACACCCCTGCCTTGCCCAAGACTGTGCCGCTGTGTGCAGGGGCCGTACCATACGGCTTGTTCATTTTAGAGGTCAGACAGCACCTCTGCACAGCAGATGCTCCCCAAGCCTGCCTCTCTGTCTGCTGTAACCAAGGCTCTTGCCTGCATGTCCCCTGAGCTTTCCTCTGATAATCCAGGGTCTGACTTAGCAAAGTTTGCAGCCGAAGGGTGGGTGCTGCCTGAGAGAAGGTCAGGTGCTACCAACTTGAGCCAGACGTGTTTCTCCCCAACACACAAATCCTGATTTCCTGTCTCCTCCACCATCTATCTGTCCAGCTTTTCTCCACAAATAATGTGTAGATGCTTAAGTCCAGTGGAGGAAAACGGATGGTGAGATGTAAGAACCCCCTGGGAGACCAAGAGCATAATCTAGAGGCCACAGGATTGCTCTGGGGGAAGACCCACAGTACAAGTGAGTCAAGGCCGTGTGGAAAGAAGAAATCCATACACATGATTTTACTTATTTTTAAAGGCAATATTGACCTTAATATTCAGTACTGAAATAAATGTGTGTATAATTCAGTGCTAAATTGCGTGATTCAAAGAAATCACGAAGATTCTCTCAGGAGCAGAGGCCTGGACTAAAGATGGAAGGTTTTATTTACAGTTTGTGCTTGAAATAGGTAATCATATTTAAAGAATCTCCCTTTTGGACTAGGCCCTAGATTAGACACTTTGAATATATTTTCTTGTCCTCTTTGTAACCCTATAGGATAGGAAATTATTATCCCCATTTTATGGATGAGAGAACCTGAGGCTCAGAATGATTCAGAATCTTGCCCAAGAGAGCAGAGCCAGTAGGCAAGGGAGCAAGAAATCAACCCCGGGTCCCCTGGCTCGAGAGCCCAAGGTCCTTCTGTCTGTAGTTTCCAAGCCACACCCCTCCCTGGCACACTTGAGGAGCAGGACCCAGGCCCGTGGGGGACCGCCAACCTCCTCTGCACTGAGACTGTGTGTGGGGATGATGACCAGTGGCTCAGAGTAGGGGACAAAAGACCAGTGCATCTCCCTGGGGAGATGCTCCCCCCCCCCCCCGCCCCAGAGGAGCTCAGCACCAACCTGCCTCTTCAGGCTAATGCATAGGGAACAGCCCATCAGCCTGAAGGGAGAGGGAGGCGGGATTCTCCATGGAGAGGGAAAGAACTGGGTAGTGGAGGGCAAGAGGCAGGAACACTGCTCCCAAGCCCGCCATGGGAGGACCCACAGCGAGGAGTCGGTCAGCAGGTCAGAGTCCCACCCTACCGGGGACCTGGCCCCTCCCTTCCCTCAGCCTGGGCTCCTACTGCCCAGGGGCCCAAACGTGCTCCCTCCTGTCCAGAGTCTGCCCCTGGCCCTGCTCCTTCTCCTCCAAGAGACAAAGGGAGCAGGCGGGGCCACGGCTGACCCTCGGGGCCAGGGCCCCCGGCCACCACAAGAGCTTCCCTTGTGCCTCTCGTTTCCATGGCTCCGAGATGTTCAGTTTCCCACCCTCTTTTCCTACTGCAGCCTCCCGTCCCCTGCCCTTTCAAGACACTGATCACCAAAGCCAGGCCCTTCAGTTGCCTGAGGTGATCTGTTCATTTTATTCCTCTCACCATCACAGTCTTTATAGTAGTATTGTTATTGCTAAGACCCTCAGGATGATCAGGAAAACAGGTTTCGTCATTCTTTAGACGCCTAGCGTCTTCAGGTTGAAGGACTCCTTGGAGGTTGCTCATCCAGGCCCTTCATCTCCCAGCGGAGGGAACGGAGCCCAGAAAGGTGGGTGGCTTTCCAAGGGCGGTGTGTTCCTAACAGTTCGGGACCTGCGATGGGAAATCGTCAGGGCTCATTTCTGTGAAATAAGACAATTTCCATAAATTACTCTGCAGTTTTATTCCTGTCCCTGACTTCTGTGTGGGCCCAGCCATCAGGGGCAGCTGAAAGTGTTCACCTTTGGCCTTGAACAGAGCTCGGTTTGGTTCCCACCACCTCCAGCTCTTTATCGACTGTCGGGGGCCCCACCACTAACATTTGCGGGAGCCAGGCAAGAGCTCACATGCAGGCCACCATGCTGTATGTCTCAGTATTGAAGAGTTTAATATATGTGTGTGTGTGTACATACATACACACACACATACATACATACATGCATACTGGAAGGCCAGCTTTGGGTTAGAATTCCCAGACTCCTTTGGGATTCTGCTCTGATACTATGAGAAGACCCGGTCTCCAGCCTCCTCCCCTGTCTGTGCCTGTCCCATCCTTCTCTTCCCACTCTCACCCCACCTGTCCTGGATCATGGGAGGAGTCACATGCATGTGTGCAGACAACTGGCCCACGAACCCCTGCCAACAGCACCCCCTTGGTCACCCCTGATGCCTGGGGGTACACACATCAATGTCCTAGCACCCCTTCAGGAGTATAAACCCTGGGAAGAGGGCGATGTGGGCCTTGAAAGAAGGCTTGGGGCCTCTGGGCAGGGAATTCCAGGGTTCCAGGTACCTCATCTTGGGCACTGAGGCTCTGGGTAGGCACAGCGCCTGCCCCTGGGGCTCTTCTCAGAGAGTGGTGTGGCCAGAAGAGGGCCAGAGCAAGCCATCCGTAGCCCACTTGCCCAGAGGGAAGGGAACTGGCCGTGTGATTTTAGGCAAGCCTTGATTTTCTTGCCCATAAAAAGAGGAATAATATTACCTTCCTCACAGAGTTCAAATGAGATACTTTATATAAAAACCTGGCAGAGTAGGTCCTCAGTAAACATTCATTTTCTTCTCTGCCTCTGACCTCCCTAGCCCTTCCCTAGCTGTGTCTTCCTTTCTCTCCACCACCCCTCCCACCCCACATCCCCATCCTCCTCCCCTTTCCTTTCTCTCTCAAGCCCACGTGGGACTGGGCTGGGCAGACCTGCCTACAGTGGCCTTGAGAAGGGGTTGCTTCTCTCGTCCTTGGCTGCAGGAGAGCTGTGATATTCCTCTTTGAGTTCTTTCTCCAGTTAGAAAGTCTTGGGTTTTTCTGGTTTTAAGGCAGGGGAGACACTGTGGTTTACGGAGTGGGTGAGAACTGTCACATTAGCATCTGTCTTGCTAATGAGAAGTTTGAAAAAGCCCTTTGGGTTCCAACCAGAAACTCTTGGCTTTTCCTTGGCAGAAATTTGATTTCCTGTGAGATGTCAAAACACGCCGTGAGCATCACTCACAGAGGTTTATTTTTCATTCTATCTGGTTTCGAAATGGATGAAAGACACTTCCTTTTTCGCTCCCCTCAGCAGAATTGCACACGTCTGTGTAAGTTGCCCTCAGTCTGCTCGGGCCGGAGGGTCTATCGAGGGACTCAAGATGCTGTCAAGCTCCGATCTCTTTTCAGAGCTCTTCTTTTCTCTAAAATCCCTTTCAGGAGAAACCTCACCACCTCATCTGTTTCTTAGGACTTCAGCCTGTCTCTGTGAACATTGTTGTTACATTGACAGAACCTGATCCTTGATTCGTAGAAACTGGAGCCTATGCCAGTGGTCAGACCCTCCATCAGCCTCTCCTCCACATTCCCTTGAGTCCTCAAGGTCAGGGTCTCTCAGAGAGATGCACTTATCTTTGGTGCTAAGGACACTTTTCAAATCTTGCTTCTCCCTCTGCGCGCAGTTTCTGAGGAATCAAGTTTAACCTCCAGCCCCTGAAACACGTCTGTTCTTCAGTGTTACATTGTTTAGGACCAGGCAAGAGAGAAGGATTTCTCTGGAAAGAGAAAAATGAATAAAACACTTAAGTTTCTTTCCTTATACAAAATGTTTTGTATGAGTTTGGTCAATGCATGTTTTCCTCCAACTTTTACCCAATTCTATATTCATCTTGTTTTCCCATCTCTAAGTGCACTTGCCTTTGAGCTTATAGGTGGCAAAAGCAATTCATGATCTTCCTATCTCGACTCCATTCATTCGGTAAATATACGTCGAGCACCTACTCAGTGTGGGGCATGGTGTTCGGTACTGTGAAGGGGGCAGAGATTTACGGGCCATGATCTCTGGTCTCAAGTTTTTAAACTCATCTTGGCTTAGTTATTCTTTCTGATGTTTTCTGTGTGTCTGAGTCAGTGACTGTTTCCTAGAAGCAGAACCATGTCCATGTAGTTCTTTGTACATTTCAATAAGAAAGTATTTATATAACAGATAGTGTGTAACTGCCCCACATTCCCAGCACAAAGGAGATACAGGAAGTTCAAGCCATGGGCTGCTCCCCGCTGATCCAGCTAAGAAGAGAAGACAATTATTTGATAATATGAGACAGATGCCCAGATGTAAACAAATGCAAAATTTTATAGTCAGGTGATTTGTAAACTTTGATAGCCAACATTTAAAGTTGACGATGACGTTATTTACTAAAACTTAACACATAACATACCCGAGGACTCAGCAGTTCCAGTCCTAAATGTATATCCCACAGAATTGTGTGTGACTATTCATCAAAGGCACCTAGAAGAATTTTCATGACAGCGTTCTTTGTAACTAGCTTTGGGAACTACTCAAATGCCCTCAGCATTGGGTGTGCAAAAATACGGATCAACCTCACAAAAATAGTGTTCAGCTAAAGCAAACAGAAGCAAAAATTTATTTTTCCATTTCTAGAAAGGACAAAAGCAGACAAAAGTGTTCAATGCACTTAGATGTCAGGAGAGTGGCTAGTTTGTGGGGATAGTGACTGGAAAAGGGCAGGAGGGGATTTCAGGGGCTGGAATACTCTGCTTCTTGGTGTGTGTGCTAGTCTGTTGGTGTGTTCAGTTTCTGATCCTTTATTTGTTCACTTTTCTGCCCACATATTGTACTTCATTAAAAAGTTTCAAAGATCCATCAATTTAAAAATAGCTAGAACTCTGAACCACAAGGCAAGAAGCCTGAGTCTTTTTTTTTTCTTTTTTTAATTGAAGTATAGTCAGTTACAGTGTGTCAATTTCATTATGACGTACAGCATAATGTTTCAGTCATACGTATACATACATATATTTGTTTTCATATTCTTTTTCATTATAGGGTACTACAAGATATTGAATATAGTTTCTTGTGCTATATAGAAAAAATCTGGTTTTTAAAATCTACTTTATATATAGTAGTTAATATTTGCAAATCTCAAACTCCCAATTTATCCTTTCCCATCCCCTTGCCTTGGTAACTGTAAGTTTGTTTACTCTGTCTGTAAGTCTATAAGAAACCAGAGTCTTAGACGTGATTCTAATTTTTGAGCATATCCTTGAGCAAATGATTCTCCGAGTGCCTTGGACTCTTCTTCAGTGGAATGGTAGTGAGACTTTCTTCCTATGCTCCCAGCTAGATGCTTTATTATACGCGGAGAAGCCTCGCATACCAAGAGGAAGTCGTGGGCTCCTTTGTGTTACTTCACTGTGTGTAGGAGGCTGCTCTTGATTAAACTTGATTTCATGGAACCTGGTCTTTTCCATGTAGACTCTGACTTGGTCTTTGAGTCATGCCTTTTCACAGTGTTTATTCTTTCCAGCTCCTCCGTCTCACAGAACAGTTCCTCGATCTGATTGTCTTACCTTATGACATTGTGGTATTTGGCCTCAAAAAAAAAAATCAAATAAACTACGACATCCACTAGGAATGTGGAAGCTTATTTGGTTATGTTCTGGAATAACGCACATGAATGCTAAACGGAGAGCCCGTGAGAGGAAATTCTGAAAAGGACCCCCTTGCCACTCCAAGTTCAGTTCTGAGTCTTAAGACATTGTGGTTTATGCACAGCTGGCTCTGGCCTCCTTGCCTCGCAGCGCCGCCTGACCAGGGGTGTGGTCCAGCTCCCGCCCCCATCCCTGATCCCGGATGCTTCAGACCTGGGTCTTCCCACCCCGATCTGTCCTCTGCTAACAGTCCCAATAGAGACCACATGGTACACACTTTAACCCACCTCGGCTACCTTCGAGTGGAATTACACCACCTCACAGAAGTGTGAGAACTTCACAGCAGAATGGCTCCGTTTCCCCACTCCTGGCCTCTGTGCTACTGTCAGACCTTTAACTTCTACACATTTTATAAACCCCACAGTACATGGTTTTATTTTTCACTGAGGTGCAACTGGTATATGGCATTATGTAAGTTTCAGGTGGACAACGTTATAATTTGACATCTGCATACTCTACAAAGTGATCACCACCCAAGATCTAGTTCCTGCCCATCACTGTGCAGCTGGCTCCCTTCACCCCTTTCATCCATCCCTCAACCACCTGCCCCTCTGATAACCACCAGTCTGTTCTCCATGTCTGTGAGTTAGTTTTTGTATTGTTTTCTTTGTTTTCTTTTCTTTTCTTTTAGATTCCACATATGAACAAAATCATACATTGTTACTATTTTTGCTCAAAGAAGTCAAATGTCCTTTAAGAAGAATTAAATAATTTTTAGCGTCTTACTATTTAGCCATGAAGTTAACATCTCTCGTGCTGTTCATTCCTTTGCTGAGACCCATGTTTCCATCTGGTGTCGTTGTCCTTCTGTCCAAAGAACTTCCTTTAACATTGCTTATACTGCAGTTCTGCTAGTGAAAAGTTCTTTCAGCTTATGTATGTCTGAAAAGGTTTTTATTTCACCTTTGATTTTGGAAAATATTTTTGCTAGATATAGAATTCTTGGCTGATAGGATTTAAAAAAAAACCCAAAACTTCAGTCTTTAAAAGATGTTGCTCCACTCTTTTCTTGCATTGTTTCCAAAGAAAATTGACTGCTGACCTTATCTTTGTTTCCTGTACGTAGCGCATCTTCTTTCCCTGGTTGCTTTTTAAGAGTTTCTCTTTTTCACTGGTTTTGAGCAATTTGACCGTGGCATGCGTTGGTGTTGCTTTATTCGTGTTTTTGTGCTTCTTGGACATGTGAATTTATAGCTTTCATCAAATTTAGAACATTTTTGGCCATTCCTTCTTCAAATAACTTTTATCTGTTTCCCAACTTTCTCCCATTCTTCCTTGGAGACGCCTCTTACACGTATGTTGGGCTGTTAGAAGTTGCCTCATGGCTCACTGGTGACCCGTTAATTTATTTTCCACTCTTCCTTTTGGATAGTTCTGGGTAGTTTCTATTGCTAAGTCTTCAAGCTCACTAGTCTTCCTTCTGTAATGTCTGATCTTCCATTTATCCAATCTCAGACATTGTAGTTTTCATCTCCAGAAGTTTGATTTGGGTCTTTTTTATACTTTTCATGTTACCACTTAACATGTTCAGCCTTTCCTTTAGCTTTGTGATTATATAGAATAGAGTTATAATAATTGTTTCAGCATCGTTCTCTGCTAACTTGAGCATCTGGGTCAGTTTGATTGATTGGTCTCTTCAGTGTGGATCTTATTTTTCCATTTCTTTGCATGTCTGATGATTTTTTATTTGATGCCAGACCTTGTTGGGCACTGGCGATTTTTATATTCCTGTAAATATTCTTGAGCTTTGTTCTGGCGCAAGGTTCAGTTACTTGAAAACAGCTGGATGCTTTTGGGTCTTGCTTTTATAATGTGTTAGGTGGATCTGGAGGACTCAGCCTGGGGTTAATTATTCCCTACTACTAAGGCAAAATCTCCCTGTGCATCCTATCACTGCCTTGTGAATTATGAGTTTCTCAGCCTGGCTTGTGGGAGCAAGCACGATTTTCAGTTCTGTGTAAACGTCGAGGATTCTTCCTTCTAATCCTTTAGGGTGGTTCTTTTTTTTTGGCTTTGGTAGTTCTTCTTGGGGATGTGATGTTCATTACTCAGCTGACTGCTTATTAGATCTCTGGATTTTTCTCTCTGAGCAGCTTTTGTTACTGACCAGCGTTCTTGGACTCCATAAACAGTAGAAATTGGTAAGAGACCAGAGGAGAAATTCAGACAAGGCTTTACTGGGACTCATGCTGCAGCACGAGGGAGCGAAAACAGGTAACAGATTCCCTTGCTCTCTCCCTGGGTGGGGGTGAGCTGGTCCCTTATATGCAGTGAGGGTAGGGGCAGATCCATGGGTCAGGCCAGGAGGGAGGGTGGTTAAGAGGTCACTCACCCCCTTGGTGGTGCTGTGTGCAGGGATCATGGGTGGCACCCTGCTTTTGCTCCCAGCAGCTCAGAAGTGGCAGTTGAGTTTTTGGTCTTTTGTATCCTGTTGTTCACAATTGGCCCCAACTGTGCATGCGCGCAGTTATTTTCAGTCCCTTGTAGTCTTTTGTATTCTGTTGCTCCAGGAGATGTTTGTCCAGGTGCAAGCACTGAAGCAAAGGGCCCCAGGCCCCAGCCTGTCTCACTTTCTCCTCTCTGGTACTCTGCCCTGTGAAACCTAGTCACCTTGGCCTCACCGAACTCCCAGCCCCATCTCCTCAACTCGGGGAGACCACGAACCCTCCACCAGGGCCCCCCCTTCCTGTGGCGCAGCCTGGACACTCTCTGCAGTAAGCCGGGGTAATGGTAGGCTCACCTGGTTTGTTTCCCAGCTCTCAGAGATCCCTGGCCTCCATTGCCTTTTGTCCAGTGTCTTGAAAATCATGCTCTCATATATTTCATCCAGTTTTAAGTTGGTGTGTAAACTCAACCCCTGCTACTCCAGCTCGGCTAGGACAGAAAGTATATGTATACCCAGTTTACTGAACGATGTTTGTGACATGAAATGTTTTCCCCATCATCTTATAGTGTTCGCAAGGCAAGTATATTTTGAACTTTTTATTTTGAAATAATTTAAAAGGTACAGAAGAGTTGCAAATATAGTATAGAGAGTTTCAGTACGCACTTTACCCAGCTTCCCCTGATGTTACTATTTTTATTGGTACTTTTTAAACTGAATTACTTTTAAAAAGTAATGAATGCTAGTGGTAAAAAAAAAAAGTATATATAAAGAACATATACTTAAAATATGTTACATTTTATTTTATGTTATGCTATTTATTTTTTGAAGTATAGGCAGTTTACAATGCTGTGACAATTTCTGGTGTACAGCGTAATAGTTCAGTCATACATATACATACATATATTCGTTTTCATATTCTTTTTCATTCTAGGTTACTACAAGATACTGAATATACTTCCCTGTGCTATGCAGTATAAACTTGTTCGTCTATTTTATATATAATAGTATCTACAAATTTTGAACTCCCAATTTATCTCTTCCCCCCTCTTCCCTGCCAGTAAACATAAATTTGTTTTCTATGTCTCTGAATCTGTTTCCGTCTTGTAAATAAGTTCATTTGTCTTTTTTTTTTTTTAGATTCCACATATAAATGATATCATATGTTATTTTTCTTTCTCCTTCTGGCTTACTTCATTTAGAATGACAATCTCCAGGTCCATCCATGTTTCTGCAAATGGCATTATTTTATTATCTTTTGTGGTTGAGTAATAACATGTTATATTTTATATATGAGAGTATAAATAACACAGGAATCATAGGTCACGAGTGTTCTTTTCATGCTGACGGGACACCGTCCTCCTTTCCATATTCCTCCCACGGCAGACAGCGGAGAGAGCGTCCCCCCTCCTCTCCCTTGGAGAGTGTTGCTTCCATTTCCTCTCTCCACATTCACCCACTTGGCTCAGGTGGGCAGAGCCAGCTTTTCTGGTGAGGCCCACACTGGATTCTCTTTTGCTAGTGGGCAGAGTTAAATCATTAAGGGCCAGCTCCTGTGGGCAGGCTCACTTGACCTCTCCTTAGCTTCCTGTCTCCATGTGGTAAACTGATCCAGGGCAGGCCCAAGTGCCTGCCTCCTTTACTCTCTCCTTTCTGTAAGTGAGACAGGCCAGTGGTCCATGGTGCTAGCTGGGGAACTGGACTCAGAGAGAATTCCACGATTCCAGCTGTTACCACCGACAAGTCCAGGGGAAGAAGAGGCCTCTACTTTGGTGTCAGCTCCGAATCCTGTTCTTCCAGCAGCTGACACAAGAGAGCCCTGCCTTGGGGATTATTGCTGCTTCCCTGGTTACTAATAAAACTGTTATTTTGATACCCACTTACCTAGAGATTTTCTATTGGCCATAATCCTAAGGAAAGAGGGGGAAACAGTAAGATTTGTATATCCAACCTCACCCCCAAACCTCCAGCAATTTACTTTACAGCATCCTTTTTTTTTAATCACTGGTGATTTTTTTAAATTGAAGTACAGTCAATTACAATGTTTCTATGGGGTACAGCACAATGTCCCAGTCATACAGCATCATTTTTTTAAACATTTTGTAATTGAGTTATAGTTATTTTACAATGTTGTGTCAAATTCTAGTGTAGAGCACAATTTTTCACTTATACACGAACATACATGTATTCATTGTCACATTTTTTTTTCGCTGTGAGCTACCACAAGATCTTGTATATATTTCCCTGTGCTATACAGTATTATCTTGTTTATCTATTGTGCATATGCCTGTCAGTATCTACAAATTTTGAAATCCCAGTCTGTCCCTTCCCACCCCTCGCCTCCTTGGCAACCACAAGTTTGTATTCTATGTCTATGAGTCTGTTTTGTATTTATGTTCTTTTTTTTTTTAGATTCCACATATGAACGATCTAATATGGTGTTTTTCTTTCTCTTTCTGGCTTACTTCACTTGGAATGACATTTTCCAGGGATATCCATGTTGCTGCAAATGGTATTATGTTGTCATTTTTATGGCTGAATAATATTTCACTGTATAAATATACCACATTTTTAATAGCAGTGTAGAAGTACTTTGTATGTTATACCCATGCTGAATTTGTTCACTTCCCTATTGTTGTACACTTAGCTTGTTTTCAGTTTCTATTATAAATAATACATGGTAATAATCATTTTATACATGTAGCTTTTCATAATAGTCTAATTATTTTTTTTATTCCTGTCATTTAGATAAGCTCCTGCTAGCTGAATGATAGTACCTACATATAATCTTGAAATCTCACAGAGAGGCTTTCCTTACACCTGGGTAAATAATCCAAAGATTCTACTTGGTTATGTTTCCTAGAAAGTTCATTTTAAAATATCAAAATAGCAGAGAACAAACAATTAAAAATCGACTTTTACTCTTCTAAATAAAATACATAATTTTAAATGATAAACATACATGAATTGAAGGCAAATGAAAAGAAATACAAACTCTTCAATTCAATCTGGTAAATTGCACGTTAACCTTTGATTCTTCTTTGCTACAATATTTAATATGAGTTGCTCCTCAAAGTCCAACAGAAATGAAGCTTCTGGTTTACCTTTTATTAGTGTAAAAAAGTCTTCCTGGAGATGTTCTTACTATTTTTAATGTATGAAAATTGAGAATTTCAAGGAAGGTTAACAATCACACCTCTTTCATGGAGTGTTCTTTTCACTGTTTCATTTCTTGGTAATAGATTTGCCTCCCTGTCTCCCTAGGACTTATCTAAGATGGGCTACACTTGCCTTCGCAGACGCCAGACCTCTGTCTTTCCTCTTCTTGGAGTGAACAGTGGCCAGGCCGTTTCTCATCCCCAGGGCATAGCACTGCGCGTGACACGGAGCATGCACTTGCAGACACTTGTCCGGGTTCTTGTGGTGAACACCGCGCCCCCAGCCACGGGCTGAGGCCGGGAGGATGTGCTCTCCCAGCAAAGACTGTGCTCTCTTCGCTGGATCCTGAGCATTACCTGGCTTTGGTTCCATACGGAGCTTGGTTTTGAGTTGTAAGGCCACCCTGCAGGCATAGTGTGAAAATGTCTTTCTGAGGTCATTTTTGTTTGACCGAGAGAGTCCCAAGGCATTATTTCAGGGGCGGGCTTTTATGGGAAACAGTCCCCCAGGTTGGCTACTTTGAGGCACTGGAAAATATAGGTTCCTGTGACGGGGGCTATTTCTTTAGAGCTGAATTATTTAAGGAAGCTGGGTAGGGCACAAAGGGTCATTCAAGGGGTCATTTCATTCTGTCCACCCCTAAGCCAAGAATTACTGCTGGCCTGGCTTGGATGTATAGCAAGGGAAGTGGCCCCAGTGCTAACTTCCTCACCAGGGCCAGGAGTCCACAGTCAACACCACAATGATGTGGGAAAGGAGAGAGGAAGGCCAGTAATGCAGAGACAGGGTAAAAAGAAGCCTTACAGGCTGAGGACCCAAGATGTTGGAGGCCCTCAAGAAGCGGAATTGTTTCCATTGCTAAGGTGGTAAGAAAGAGCAACCATCCTAGGCTAACTAAGCTCTCTCTACCTCCCCCATGGTCTTCCTCTTCCTCGGCCCTCCTTTACGCACTCCTTCTTGCTCTAAGCTTTCACCTTGCGTGATCCCTTTGACATTTCTACAAGGACCCCAATATGCCCAGTGTTGAACCCATCTCATATCTGCCCATCAACCTGCAACCTCAACTTCCCTGAACTCATCTTCACCAGAATTATGGTCCAACCTGGCTCTTCTTATCCATCACCCACATGACTCCACGGTCTGTCAGCTCCATCCTCAGCGTGCTTCTCAGACTGGCTCTTCTCTTCATCCCACTGCCCCTAACTGGTGGGGCTGACTCATCCTGCCTCCCTGGACTGCTGCGGTCTTCTCCAGCCTGGCCTGAATCTGGTCTCACCCTTCACTGAGCTGGACATCACAGTGCTGCCATGACTACTTATAAAATGCCAGGTCTTATAATACCTACCCTCCAAGGCTCCCAAACCTGCTGCGGCTTAAGTCCACATCTTTAGCAGGCATTCTCAGGGTATCCCCAGTGCAGTCCCCAGTGTACGCATCATCATAATGTGGCAATCCCATATTAAAGTATTCCACATGGATTACAGCTTGTTCAATATTTGCCTCTGAAATTTCTGGGGTTTTTATTAGTCCTGTACCATTTCAGTCTTCTCAGTTCCAGTGGTTATTCTTTTACTTCAAAGTTCTTCGTCCTTCTCTATTATAGAGTTTCAAATTTGCCTTGCAGTCTATCTGCTTTCCCCTTTAATGTTAAGTCCCTATGTCTTCTGTGGTTTCTCAAAGGTCCTACCATAGTTTAACTATTTTTATACTTTTTAAAATTTCAAATCTATAATTATATAATAAAAATTCAGAATGCATGAAATTCTTTTATTAATTAAATATATGGATGGGGATACCTGCATTTCACACACTTTTCTGTACTGTTCAAAAAAAACATTACAGGGAATGGGAATTTTAAGTTTAAATTTGAGAAGGTTAACTACATAAATGATCAGAAATGCATACGATTCTTATAAACAGCTCCATACTTGCCTGTCATCTCTCGGTATCAATATTTATATACATTAACAGACATGCTTCTTAAAGGATCACTGAATGTTTTCTTTACTTTGGCAGGAGTGATCAAGCAAGGAAAAAAATGTGCCCAGATGAACTTTGAGAAAAAGGACACAGTGTTTCATGTAGCCACATCACAGCACAAGCCCTTTGTATTATTGTGATGAGGGGCTCAGCCTGCCTGCTGCCATCCAAGGACAGTTTGAGCATTAAGATGTGTTCCACAAATGCTGCTCTCCCTGGAGAGGGGCAGTGCTCGTGTTTTTGTTAGCCAAGCATGCTGTCTTAACAGTGATACCAAGACACAGCTCTTTAAAAAGAACAATTGTTCTTCCTGATATAACTTCAAAAATTTGCAGTCTTTCCCCAAACATCTCTGTCCCCCTTCATAGCTCGGTCATCTCAGAATTTATGCCCTAAGTGTGTATATTCCCCAGCCTGTTCCAGTGCTTACCAGGAGAAATCCAGTGCTGTGATCAGGTGCATCCTTTCCTTGGTCCTAAAACTACCTCTTTCTGTCCTCAAGGAGGCTGATCTAGAAGCGGTATCTTGAGACTGCTGATCAGTCCCACCATATCTGCTCTTTCCGGAACGACACCACACCAGTCTAGTCTGGAAAGGTGACTTCCTCCTTTGGACCCTATCCTTGGTGCCTGGCACAGCACCTGCCCACTGCAGGCACTGAAGGCATGCTTGTTGAGTGGATGACTGAACACCAGGTGTGTGCCCCTGCAGACCGTTTCTTGTGTGAGCCCCAACTTCCCTAGACCTTCATGACTTGACCATGGCTGGGGTAACTTAACTCCGGCTTCATCAGCAACCACATTCCAGGCCCATGGAGGCGGAAGGCAGAAATACAGACTTTTTGCCTGAACCACTAGACCACAAGTTTCATGTGCAACAAAGACTGTCTGACCCGTGACCTCTCTTCTCCTTATCCCTCTGTCCCCTGTGGTCCATGCTGGGGAGACAACGACTTTCATCTACCAGGCAGCTGGGTTCAGCAGCTTGATGTTGGGTCGTAAACAGAGAACCATAAATTGTAAACAAACTCAGGACGGCTGTCATTGTTTAAAGTTTCTCCAGGGACCTCTCTAGACAGAAGCTGGCTCCACGCGGGCACATGTCCCTGACAGCTCTTACCAAAGAGCATCCCCTGAGGAGCAGTTGGTTGAAGGTCCTAAATGGTGGTGTTGCTCAATCATGAGCCATCCAGCTGTGCTGTAATTTCCCTCGACAAGTTGTCAGACATACTGGGACATGTTGAGACAAGCCTTGGCAGAGTCAGCTGGACGTGTCCACCCTCTTTGCTCAGATCGCTGCTTCCCTCTGGTCAGTCCCCATGTGCAGGTGAGGGTTGCTGGTTGAGTCCTACTTTGTCATTCCTGGGCAGAAGGGTAACTTAGGCTGTAAAATCAGATGCTATCTTACAAGTTTGGGCTTTACTTCAGTTAGTAGCAGGTTACTGTTCACTCCCTGAACGATGGTCAAGCACCAGCTAAGTGCTCAGCAAGTCTGTAAAGACACTTAGACATGGTTCCTGCTCTCATGTCTCTTACATTGTAATGGGATCAACTCATAGTTCAATGAGCAATTAGAATCCCGTGATAAACGCTGAAATGGAAGAAACGTAGAATGGCGTGTGCTCTACATTTCTCCCCTCTCTTGTTGGGAGATGTGCATACAGAAAAGACCATATGCCGTATATACAAACTAAGAGTAATTTCAAAGTGGACACCAAGAAGACCTTGACCCAGGTCCCAATTGAGAATACTTGCCAATACCCCAGAAGCCCTCTGTCTGTTACTCCCTGTTCAAAAGCAAATCCCACCAACCCTCATGGTAACCACTGTCCAGACTTTTGAAGCAATCTCTCTTTTTTTGGCTTTTGTTTGTTTTACACCCTATTAAATGCATCACCAAAGAGGACAGCTTAACTTGGCCTCTTCTAGGAATAGAGTCGTCCTCTATATATTCCTTAGTGTCTGGCTTCTTTCATTCAAACTTATATTTGTGATATTGGTTCCTTTAGTAGAGTTAAGTTCTGTTCACTTTAACTGCTGAATAGTATCCTGTCATACAAATAGACTACAAGGAATGTATCTGTTCAACTATTAATGGACATTTGTGTTGCTTCCAGCTTTTGCCTATCACGAGCACTGCTGGCACATGTGTGTGTGTGTTCAGTGTTTGTAGCTATTGACAAGAGTTTTCCACAGTGGATGTGCCGATTTGATCCTTTCATCCTCAGTATATGTGAGTTCCTCTTGCCTACATCCCTGTCTACATTTAATACTGTCTTGAGTTTTTAATTTTTGCTAATCTGTTGGGTATAAAATGAAATTTCATTGGGATTTTACTGAACATGTCCCAGATTACTAATTAGATTAGGGGATTTTTTTTTCCCCACATACTTCTGGGCTGTTTGTATTTCTTCTTTGAAAATGTCTGTTGTCTTTCTACTGGGTTGCTTTTCTTTCTCTTGATGATAAATGGGTATTTTTGTACTCTGGAGGTGAATTCTTCGGTGATTATATATGTGGCACTTGTCTTCTCTCGTCTTTTTGTCCTCTTCTTGGTGTCACTTCATGAAGTTTCTAACTTTAATGTAATCATATTTATTAACCTTTTCCTTTATGCTTTATGCATCTCCTATCTTGTTGAAGAAAGTCTTTTCCATGTGTTGTTAACATATTCTATATTGTCTTCTAAACATTTTATAGCTTTTCCTTTCACTTTTTTTTAACTTTTAATTTTGAAATAATTACAGACCCACCCACTGGCAGTTGCAAAAACAGTGCATAAAGTTCTGTGAACACTTCCCTCAACTTTCCAAAATGGTGATATCTAATGTGACGGTAGGACAATATAAAAACCCAGAGACTGACATTGGTAAATACTGTTAGCTTAGACTACAGACGTATTCAGTCTTCACCAGTTTTCACGTGACCTCTGAGTGTGTGTGTGTGTGTGTGTGTGTGTGTGTGTGTGTGTGTGTGTTTGTGTGGTTTTTATGTAATCTGGTCCCAGGTACAGACCTGTATTTCATTGTTTAGTGCTCAATCCACATGGAATTGCTTTTATACGTGGTGTGAGGTAGGGATTCAGTGGCCTTCCATTTCCCATGGATCATTTATCATGGATATTCTAACATCATTTATTGGCTAGTTTATTCTTTCCCCCACTGATGTGCAATTCTTCTTCTGTAACAATTCAGGTTTCCATATATGTTTAGGTCTGTTTCTGACCTCTCTGGTCTACTGCACTGAGCTATTTATCCATTTCTGCTATAGCAACACATCATCTTAATTACTTTATATTAGTAAGTCTTGCTATATGGAAGGATAATTCCCAAGACTTTGTTCTTCTTCAAGAGTGTCTTAGCTACTCTTGGACTTTTCCTCTTCAATATAAATTTTGGAAAAGGTTTTTCAAGTTTCATAAATGATCTTGTTAGGATTTTTATTGGAAATCCATAAAACTGCATCATGGAGAATTGATGTCTTTACAGTAATGAATCTTCCTATCCTAGAACATAGTTTAGTTCTTAATTTATCTAAGTTTTTCTTAACATCTTTCAGGGAAGTGTTGCAATTTTCTCCATAAAGATTTTGCACATGCTTCATTAGATTTACTCCTAAGGAAATCTATACTTTGCATTTTTTTGTTTCTCTTATAAATTATATCATTTTTATTATATTTTCAAACTGATTATTGGTGGTGTGTTAAAGTACTCTAGAATTTTGTGTATTGACTTTTTATCCATTAACTTTGCTAAGATCTTTTATTAATTTTATTTATTTATTTATTTGTTTGTTTATTATTTTGGCTTTTCTGAGCAGACAGGTATGCAATTTGCAAGTAATGCTATAGGCTTCTGTAGTTGCCTTGGATCAAGTTAATATATTTCCTTGCCTTCCAATTTGTTTGTTCATTTGCTCCTCATTTCTTCTAATATCTCCAGTTTTCCTTCTCACATAATTTTTCTTCCTTCTAAATTATGTCCTTTAAAACTCCTCTTTTTATTTAAATATTTTATTTATTTATCATATTATTTAATTATTTTATTTTGGCAGGGGGTGGGGGAAGTTACCAAGTTTAGTTGTTTTTCTGAGGAGGTACTGGGGACTGAACCCAGGACCTCACGCATGCTAAGTATGCACTCTACCACTTGGGCTACACCCTCCCTAAAACTCCTCTTTTTAAAGTTTGTTTATGAGAATCTCTCTTGATTTTTGTTTATCTGAAAATATTTTTGCTCTTGTTTGTACAAGAAAATTTTAGTGGTATAAAATTCTGTGTCTCAACTTGATTAAGGTATAATTTATATATCATAAAATTCACCCATTTTAAGTGTGCAATTCACTGGTTTTTGGTGAGTTTACTAAGTTGTATAATTTGATGTAACCATTATCATTATCCAGTTTTAGAACTTTTACATTATCCCAGTAAGATCTCTTGTACCCATTCATAGTTAATTCCTGTTCCCACTCCCAGGCTTAGGCCGCCACTAATTTGCCTTTTCTGGACATTTTCTATAAATGGAATTATATAACAGGTGCCTTTTGTGTCTGGCTTCTTCCACTTAGCATTCCACTTAGTCTTACATTGCATGAACCTAGCTTGTTAGTTTTATCCATTACTAATTGCTTCTTTTCACTTTAATGGTTAGTGATTAATGATGCTGTGAACATTTTGCAAGTCTTGATGTGGACATATGTTTTCATTTCTCTTTGGTGTTATCCCTAATAGTGGCATTGCTGGATCATATGGAAAATTTATGTTGCAAGTTTTTAAGAAACTGCCAACAGTTTCCCCAAGGAGCTTCCCACCAGTAGCAGTATTTGAGGATTTTGATTTCTCCATAACCTTGCCAACATTTGTTGTTGTCTGTCTTTGATGGTAGCCATTGTAATGGGTGTGAAATGGTATTTTATTCTGGTTTTAATTTGCATTTCCCTAATGACTAATGATACTGAGCATCTTTTCATGCACTCATTAACCATTTGGTTATCTTCTTTGGTGAAATGTCTATTCAGAATTTTTGCCCATTTTTTAATTGGGTTGTTTATCTTCTAATCAAGCTGTTAAGAGTTCTTTGTTTATTCCAGATATAAATCTGTTAGGGACTGAAAGTGTCTTCCCCCTAAAATTCATCTGTTGACATCGTAATGTGATGGTATTAAAAGGTGAGGCCTTTGGGAGGTGATTAGGTCATGAGGATGGAGTCCTTATGAATGAGATTAGTGGCCATAAAAAGAGACCCCGGAGGGCTCCCTAGCCCCTCTCCCTGCAGCGTGAGGATACAAGAAAATAGTTGTCACTGGAACCTAACCATGCTGTCTGTCATCCTGACCTTGGACTCCAGCCTCCAGAAGTGTTTATCAGTCACTCAGTCTGTGGCATTTTGTGATCACAGCCTGAACGGCCTATGACAGAGTCCTTTGCCAGATGTGTTATTTGCAAATACTTTTTCTCAGTCTGTGTCTTGCCTCTTACAGTGAGCGTACGCCCCTTGGTATTTATGTATGGAATTCTTTGAGGCCTGGGTAGAAGTCACATTGTTCTGGAGGTGAACTGGGTTTTTGCATGATCCAGGAGGACCCCTTGTTTACTTTACAGACAGCAGGCAAACGCAGGAGGGAGGACAGGACGCGCGTCTTCATTTTGGGCCGATGAGTAAGTTGCACACTCACTCCCACTCACGATCGCAGAACATAGTCATATGATCACACACACAGCCATCAGGCAGGCTGGGAAATGCAGCTTTCAGCTCCGTGGCTGTGTGCCCAGCTGAAAATCTGAGACGAGATGGTATCACACATTCTGGTAAATAACAGAACCCACGTTCAAACTCAGGTCTATATGATTCCAAAGCCACGCCCTTTCCACTAGGTTATGCTGCCTTCCTGGGAAGAAGCCAACAGAATTTTATTTTTTAATAGAACCCTCAGGCCCCCCTCCTAAGAACCCTACCACCTGCCAGTAAGTGTCAAGAGTCAGGACTTGAACATGGGTCTCCTCAAAAGATCGTCTTCTTGCTCCACCGCTCTGCCCTCTGGACTGTTCCCAAAAGGGGCATTTTCATGGTAATCTGGGTGGCATTGCACTCACTCTCAATTTTTCTGGGGAGCCAGTAGTTAACCTCCAAGATGTCATCCCTTCTTTTTCCTGAGAACTAACTTTGCCCCGCATCCCAGCATTGGGAATTTTTCTAGCCTGCATTGTGGCATCCTCCCACTTCTCTGGCTCCCTTAGCGTCATCTGGGCCATCGGGCAGGCAGGTGGGGAGTCAGCCTAGAGCCTCCCCGCCAGGGACAACATTTGGAGGACAAAGCTCTCAATGGAATGCCCACTGCAGCAGCCAGTCAGGAAATGCCACTGGCCTCAAGGCTGCCCACAGAAGCATCTATTTCAGTGGCAGGGCTCCTGAATATGAAAATTGTTGGGTTTCTTTTTCTTCCCTTTGAAGATGTTTGCAGGAGTTTGAGAACCAGCTAAGTGGGAGAAATGTGTGATGGTTTCAAAAGCAGGTTCCTCTCCGGGACCGAGCTCTCTCTGGCTGTCTGGGAATGCCTAGGGTTCACGCCACTTCACCCTCTGTCTTCACTTCACTGTCAGGTCTGCTTCATGGGTGGTTACTGTCCCCCTAACCAGAGCTGACAAGCCCCCTTCTGTGCTGAGCAAAAAGGTTAGAGAGGTTCCCTTCATGTGGGATAGATGCCCTGGGGACCATGAAACGCTGCATGTGTACAAAAGAGACACTCACGCCTCTTCATTAGACTATTTGCATATTCCTAAAATCAGAGGCCATGATGAACTTCCCTTATATTGGAGAGAAACTAGAAAATCTCAGGCGGTTCATCACTCATCAGCCTACTAAACCCCATCCTCCGAGCCAGTAGACAGCACTGGGGTTGGTGCCAGTGAGGGGTGTGGAGTGGGGGAAATGTAAAAGAGCTAGAGGTCACTGTTCAGTTCCACAAGTGTTAATTGGGCACCTGCCATGTGACGGGTGCCATTCCAGGCATCATGAGTAAAACAGCTATTCCCCCCCAGGAAGCATGGTAGTTTCCTGTCACAGATAGTGATGCTAACAAGTCATTACAGCAAGATATGCTAATGCTCTTCTAGAAGAATGGACTGCCTATTGTGGGAGTGCGGAGGTAAGAAAAGCTCCCTCCCCTTGGAGATGGCTGAGCGAGGGTTGAAGGCAAGAAGACAGAAAGAGCATCCCAGACTCAGGCACCAGCTTATAAAGGGCGAGAGAACATCAGAGTTTGTGGCGTGGGGAAGGTTTAAAAGTACTTCCATGTGATTCGTGCATGGGGCTAGAGGAGGAGGAGAGGGAGGGAGGTGGGGTGGAAAAGTATGTGTGGGCTTGTCTCCGTGGCCCCTGTACACCTTTCTCTGCCTTTCTCTGCCCTGCTCTGGCCCCAGAGGCTGACCTCTATGAGTTGTATCAGCAGGGCTCCCACACTGCTGCCTTCCAGTTGGGTTTAGCCAACGACAGGCAGCTGCAGATCTAGACGGAGGACAGATCATGAGGTTGGGATGTCCATTCCCGCCGCCCACCAGCTCCCTCCCTGCTGGGGCTGCCAGGCCCCTACAGCTCTCCCCAGGTTCCAGCACCACTGCTCTGCCCTCTGCCCCTTGAAGACTCGAGGTGGGAATAGCTTCTCTCTGATTCAAGGGCTTGGACATTGCACCATCAGATCCCTTGACTTCACCAGCCCTTCTGTAATCAGTGCCTTCATTAAACTTTCTCCAGTTGACCCTTACGAACGGACATCTGTTTCTGCCGGGATCCTGGCTACTACTGGAAGTTTGGGTGAAAATGTAAAGAAACGCCATGCCAAGGAACAGCTGTTGCTTTTTTATTTTGTTTTTGTTTGGCAGTGGCAGGAGCAAACTAGCAAACTATTATTGTGAACACCTATAAATTATAAGCTGAGATACACCATTCACCAAAGACCATAGATTATATAATTCCACCTGTATGAAATGTCCAGAAAGGGTAACTCTATAGAGGCAGAAAAGCGGATTAGCTGTTGCCTGAGGCTGGGGTGTAAACAAGGCACTACAAATGTGCATGAAGAATCTTTTTAGGGTGATAGATCGTGGTGATGCCATATAACTCTGTAATATATTTTAAAAAACATTGAATTGTATGCTTAAATTGGATAGATTTTATGATATATAAAGTAAACCTCAAGCTGTTAGGATTATAAACCATATATATCCAGGATATGCGAAGTTTAGAAAATAGAGAAAAAATTAACCCATAATCCCATCACTCTAACATAACTATTGTCATTTTTTTTTGCATATTCCATTCTAGTTGTATGCTATCTGCATTTGACAATTAGGGAAATAATGACATTAGCTAATATTTACTGCCAGCCTACCATAGCCCCGATGCTCAGTTAATCATACAACACACATCAGTCCTCACAACCCCTTATAAGGAAGGTACTATTTTTATCCACACTTTATTAATAAGAAACCTGAAGCTTGGAGAGATTCACTGGTTTGCTACATAAATGTCACTTTCCACTTTGGGGCAGTGTTGATTCTTTTAATGTCTGCAGAATCGTTTACTGGGTCAGTACACCACAGAATACTTAACTCTTCCCTCCTCTGCATGGATAGTGTTTCCATGAAAAATGATGTGATGAACATCTCCATCAGAAACAGCTTTCTGTATCTTCCACAACGTCTTCTCAGGATGCTTTTCAAGAAGCTGGGTCAAAGGGAATGAGGTAATTGAAAGATGTCTTGAAGTGAAGTCAGTTTCCAAAGGGTTGGATTAATATTTCCACCTGGCAATTTTGTCCTATCCTCAGTAGAACTAAATATGCCAAGTTTTGGATGTTCTGCTTAATTTAGTGACTTCTTTGTTCTTATTTTAATTTTCACTCATATAACTACTGGAAAGGGTGGAGTCTTCCCTACCAGTTGAATTTCCTCATTTATAACTTATCTCTGTTTTTTGCCCCTTTGTTTATGGTATCTTACAGGTTTTCTTACCAATGTCTATGAGATCTGTGCAAATACGTTCACCCTTCATGTTTTATCTCAGCTGGAAATATTTCCTGTTTGCCTATTTCTTTACTTCACAAACCGCTTTTACCTATTTTTACATGGTGAAACCAATTATTCTTTCTCTTTGTGCATTTTTCCATTGCTTTTAGACTTTCAGAGACACCTCTCTGTAAGGCTTTGGTAACATGCGGTTATATTTTCTCCTGATTTTTCCGTAGTGGAGTTTGTTTTACGTTTAAGAAGAGTGCGCCGTTTATTTTAGTGTAGAGTTCAAAATGTGAGTCTAAATGATTTTTCCCCCAAATTGTCACCCAACGTTGCCAATACTGAGCCTCACCTCCTTTCCCTAGTTTTATGACACTTCTTTTATCATGTATTATATTCTTATGAGCGGGTCCTTTCTGCTCCGGAGCTTTACTGTCTTAATACTGTTGTCTGACAACACACTGTTGTATTTAGTAGGTCTGGAACATCGCACCTGTTTATCCCTGAGAGGTCAGGGCATCCCGCTTGCAGGGCACGCAGGTAAACAGCAGGAAACATGGGTCTGGCGCTCAATGCAGGACATAGGGGAGGCTGTGCTACGGTTTGGGGGGAAGCATGCTATGACCCTGGGGGTGACTGGGACCCCCAAGGAGAAGAGTGAGCAGGAAACACGATCTTGAGATGCTCAGAACTAATAGGGCCAGAAGAGCCTCCCAAGACAATTTCACACCATCCCTTCAGTTTATAGAGAAGGAAACAGAGGGGGGAGATGATGTCCTTTGCCCAGACCCAGAGTAGCAGTTAGTGACAGGGCTGGAACAAGACCTGGGCCTCTTGACGGCTGGTCAGGGATGTTCCCCAGGAAAGAAGGATTCATAAGGGGCAGAGGTCCACGTGGGCTGCAGCATCAGGGGAGGCTCAGTGATCATGAGGAAGGCTTAGACACGAGAGCCGCCGCGCTAAATCCTTCACTCCTGCTCTCTGCAGTTGGTCCTCACCTCAACCCTACTGTGCAAATCCTCTTAGCCAGACTCCACTTAACTGACTGGTCAGATCAACCAGCCCCCACGCCTGTCTTACATACACCCACTGATGCTTCCAACTAGGACTTTATCTATTACACACCTCCACACTTATGCTGCCACCAAAATCTTTACCAAGAATCAGTTATTTTTGTATATTCTTGCCTCCTTTGTCAAAGATTAGTTGACCAAAAGTTTGTGGGTTCATTTCTGGGCTCTCTATTCTGTTCCATTGGTCTATGTCTGTTTTTGTACCAATACCATGCGTCTTGATGACTATAGCTCTATAGTGTTGTCTGAAGTCTGGGAGAGTTATTCCTCCAGCCTCTTTCTTTTTCTTCAGTAATGCTTTGGCAATTCTAGGTCTTTGATGGTTCCATATAAATTTTATTATGATTTGTTCTAGTTCTGTGAAATATGTCCTGGGTGATTTGATAGGGATTGCATTAAATCTGTAGATTGCCTTGGGCAGTGTGACCATTTTAGCAATATTGATTCTTCCAATCCAAGAGCATGGGATATCTTTCCATTTTTTAAAGTCTTCTTTAATTTCCTTCATCAGTGTTTATAGTTTTCTGTGTATAATTCTTTCACCTCCTTGGTTAGATTTATTCCTAGGTATTTTATTACTTTGGGTGCTATTTTAAAGGGGATTGTTTCTTTATTTTCTTTTTCTGTTGATTCATCGTTAGTGTAAAGAAATGCAACTGATTTTTGAACATTAATCTTGTAACCTGCTATCTTGCTGAATTCTTCAATCAGCTCTAGTAGTTTCTGTGTGGACCTTTTAGGGTTTTCTATATATAGTAACATGTCGTCGGCATACAGTGACACTTTTACCTCTTCTTTTCCAATTTGGTACCCTTTTATTTCTCTCTCTTGCCTGATTGCTGTGGCTAGGACTTCCAAGACTATATTGAATAGGAGTGGTGATAGTGGGCATCCTTGTCTTGCCCCAGATTTTAGTGGGAAGCTTTTGAGTTTTTCACCATTGAGTACTATGCTGGCTGTAGGTTTGTTATATATAGCTTTTATTATGTTGAGATATGTTCCCTCTATACCCACTTCGATGAAAATTTTTATCATAAATGGGTGTTGGATTTTATCAAATGCTTTTTCTGCATCTATTGAGATAATTATGTGGAAAAGACAGTCTCTTCAGCAAATGGTGTTGGGAAAACTGGACAGCAGCATGTAAATCAATGAAGCTAGAACACTCCCTTACACCATACACAAAAATAAACTCAAAATGGATCAAAGACTTAAACATAAGACAAGATACAATAAACTTCCTAGAAGAAAATATAGGCAAAACATTATTTGACATACATCTCAAAAATGTTCTCCTAGAACAGTCTACACAAGCAATAGAAATAAAAGCAAGAATAAACAAATGGGACCTAATGAAACTTACAAGCTTCTGCACAGCAAAGGAAACCATAAGTAAAACAAAAACAACCTATGGAATGAGAGAAAATTTTTGCAGATGAAACCGACAAAGGCTTGATCTCTAGAATATATAAGCAGCTTATACGACTTAATAAAAAAAAAAACAACCCAATCCAAAAATGGGCAGAAGACCTAAACAAGCAATTCTCCAAGGAAGAAATACAAATGATCAATAGGCACATGAAAAAATGCTCAATATCACTAATTATCAGAGAAATACAAATCAAAACTATGATGAGATATCACCTCACACTAGTCAGAATGGCCATCATTCAAAAGTCCACAAATGACAAATGCTGGAGAGGCTGTGGAGAAAAGGGAACCCTCCTACACTGCTGGTGGGAATGCAGTTTGGTGCAGCCATTGTGGAAAACAGTCTGGAGATTCCTCAAAAGACTAGGAATAGACTTACCATATGACCTCGGAATCCTGCTCCTGGGCATATATCCAAAAGGAACCCTACTTCAGAATGACACCTGCACCCCAGTGTTCATAGCAGCACTATTTACAATAGCCAAGACATGGAAACAGCTTAAATGTCCATCAACAGATGACTGGATAAAGAAGAAGTGGTATATTTATACAATGGAATACTACTCAGCCATAAAAACCGACAACATAATGCCATTTGCAGCAACATGGATGCTCCTGGATAATGTCATTCTAAGTGAAGTAAGCCAGGAAGAGAAAGAAAAATACTATATGAGATCACTCATATGTGGAATCTAAAATAAAAAAAAACACAAACAAATAAACAAACAAAACATAAATACAAAACAGAGCAGACTCATAGGCATAGAATACAAACTTTGTGGTTGCCAAGGGGTCAGGGGGTGGGAAGGGATAGACGGGATTTCAAAATGTAGAATAGATAAACAAGGTTATACTGTATAGCACAGGGAAATATATTCAAGATCTTGTGGTAGCTCACAGCAAAAAAAAAAATGTGACAGTGAATATATGTATGTTCAAGTATAACTGAAAAATTGTGCTCTACACTGGAATTTGACACAACATTGTAAAATTATTATAAATCAATAAAAAAAAGTTAAAAAATAAAATAAAAGAATCAGTTACTTTTGTTTCCAAATCTATTTTTTAAATTGAAGTATTGTTGATTTACATTACTGCATTACTTTCTGGTGTACAGCACAGTGATTCAGTTATACACTTAAATATATATTCTTTTTCATATTCTTTTTTATAGGTTATTACAAGATATTGAATATAGTTCCCTGGGCTCCAAATCTATTTATGACACTTGTATTTGACACTGTAATTATTTAATTTAACCAAAAGGAACATAAACCAAAAGAGAGAAGTGGCACAAAAGAAAATTATTGCTGTTTTATGACAAACACGTTGCTTGAAAAAGGCGAACCACTAAAAACCTTTTTGAACAAAGTGTGGGCAAGATAACTGTAAGGAACAGGAGGCGCTTTGTAGAAATCTAGGATCCTGCAGTCAAATTGTTTCACAAGTAACTTACATCTCCTCTTTATAGGAACAGAAAATGCAAATTATGAGTGTGGCTTGTATAAGACAGACAGGGAGGATAGTCATCAGGGGGCTTTAAAAAAAAAGAAAGGAAGGAAGGAAGGAAGGAAGGAAGGAAGAAAGAAAGAAAGAAAGAAAGAAAGAAAGAAAGAAAGAAAGAAAGGGAAAGAAAGAAAGAAAAAGAAAGAAAAGAAAGAAAGAAAGGGAAGGAAGGAAGGAAGGAAGGAAGGAAGGAAGGAAGGAAGGAAGGAAGGAAGGAAGGAAGGAAGAGCCCCGGCTCCACATTAAAATAAGATTATATGTGTCCTATTTTATGATTTTTCCAGCTGGACCAAATTTTTCGATTACTCAGCTGACTACCAGTCCCAATCGCCTAGGACAAGAGGACTTGCATTTGCTATTAATGTAAAATAACCCCCATTTTCAGATGACTTGTCCAGGCTCCTGAGTGAGCACCGTGGACAGTCGCCAAGGGGGAGGCACGTGGGTGTGACACTGGGTGCAGTGCCTCAGAAGACATCAAGTCCAAATTCCAGCTCTACCCTGACCAACGTCGTGGACTTTGGCAAATCACTTACGCTCTTTGAGCTCAGCTTTCTCACCTCCTAAGCAATGGTTGTGTCTTGGGATTAGTGTGTAGATGAGCCAGTATCAGTAAGCACCCAGCATGGTGCCAGAGCCACTGTTTTTTTACTCATAACAAAATCGTAATACTTGCGTTAAGTAAACCTATAAGCCACTATTATTGTATAAATTTGTAGCAGTTCAAATATTTTAGAGAGGCAGACCCACTTTTAAATGTGAGTTTCCTTTGCTGACTCTAAATGGGAGGAGTGGGGATAAAATGAGCCTTGGTGGGGGGTTGGACGTGGATGAGCAGGAAAGACAGATGGTGCCCCTCCTTGTGGGCACATTCCAACTCACAGGAGGTGGCCTTAGGAGAGGGGCACCTGCTGAGTGGTTCTGTTAGGCACATTCAGACCCTGCACCCAAGAGCCGAGACAAGGGGGTCCTGGGAACAGAATGTGCGGGACCCTCTTGGAGCCAAGTGAGGGGGAAGCAAGAGTCAAGAGCTGCCATGTGAACCGGCGTTGGGAGCCCATTTGCAGGGGGTCGCACCACCTCGCAGGTGTGCCTAGCAGTGCCTCGGAGGGCATGCTGAGTCCTGGGGCTTATAAGCTGCTTTCCCCAGTGGTCACCGCCCTGTGACTTCCCCAGCTCCTGAGCCAAGAGCTGAGGAGCAACCTGACCTTAGCACTGGGAGAGGCCCCACTCAGCGCCTCGGAACATCCCTCTGTGTGTGTGTCTCTCTCTCTGTGTGTTCCTGTCTCTCTTTCTGTTTCTCTGTCTCTGCCTCTCTGTCTCTCTCCACATCTCTCTGTGTCTCTGCATCTCTCTCTCTCTGTCTCCCCGCACCCCAACCCCACCCAGTGGCTGAGTCATGTGGAGCAGTCCTCACGTTTCCCTGGTTGGCAGTTTTGGTTTCCCAGGATGCCTGCTCCCGGCCCACCAGATGCAGAACGAGCTGCTGCTAGCAGGGGTTATTTTTGTCAGCTGAGTCACCACGCCAGAGAACAAGATAAGACCCTGCCTCATGTCTAATCTGAGAGGCTAGAATGGGCTGGGACCTCGGGAATACTGAAAGCCTTAACTGAGACATCACCTACTGGAGCCCAGGGTTCAGCCTTTGCCCTTGGAGGCAGCCCCTAACTGGAGAGGGAAGCTGCCCTTCTGTCCTGGTGCTGAGGACTTTGGGACCAGGGGTGTCCATCCATCACAGCCGCTCTGCACCCTCCGGGCTTCACATTGGCACTGCTGCTCCCTGATGCCCCCTGACTTGTATTACAGTTAATGGTACTCAGGACTCAGCTATCTACCCTCCTAGACCCTGAACTCCCTTGGGTGAGGGACCACATCTGTTTATATCCCTCTGGCACACATCGCAATGACGAGAACATAGCAGGTGTTCAGTAAACAGTAGCTTCCTTCCCCTTACTGCCCCACAAAAAGCCATCTGCGCATCAGCTCCTCTACCTTTAAGCATCTCTCTTGTCTAGAAGGATTTCTCGTTTCCTCTCTGTAGCCAAGTCTTACTCAAGGTCCAGGCCCCAGCCACCACCCTGTCCATTCAGCCTGACTCCCTAGGATTGCTGCCTGCCCTGGCCTCCTCCAGCATCCTCTGCCCTTCACTCCTGCATCTCCTGAAATCATGGGCGGAAGTGGTCTGCATGCGGGCACAGGCACCGTCTTCTGGGAAATCCCAAGAGTCCTCAACCCCCAAAAGGTTATGGGGAGGGATTTAAAGGGGCTTAGAAAGGTTTGGAATAAGCAGCCCTTGAACAAAACTGGCCTGGCCGTGTGCTGGCAGGCTCTCCTCCATCTTTTGTCAGGTTCCGTTTTGGGGTGGGGACCTTGGCGGCGGCCCCAGGGCGGCGGCCCATCAGTGTGCCAACACGTGTGTGCCCTCCCGGTCGGTGACAGCTCTCAAACACGAGGGGTCGTGGTGGCCGTCCGAACAGCTGCTTGTGAGACTTGCCAGCTTTGCAGTTTCTCATTTCTCCACATTCTGAACATTTCTAAAGCAGAAATCATTTTCGCTTGGCTGGAGTGGAAACTCGGGATGGAGTGAATCGCCTCGGCCTCGTCTAAAATAGATAACTGGGCTGAGCGCGGAGAGAGCGGTAGCCAGCCATTTACTTGGACACCACACACAGCTGCACGAAATGATAGCCTTCTTGTAATTAAATCAGCGGCTGGCAGCCTCACCTTGGAATATTTATAAGGAAACAGACCTGGGAGGGAGAACTGTAAGTCTAGGCTGCAAAGACTATTGGAAAAAGGACTTTCTAGTGTGTCCAGAAAGTGTGGTTCTTGCTTGCCCATAGGAAGACAAGGGAGAAAGAAAGGAAATTCTATTAGGGAAATGGCATGTGACGTTTTATTTCATTTCAAGCGGTGTGCCTGTCCTCGTGTGTGCATGCGTGTCTGTCTGTCTGTCTTTCTCACTGCAGAAGAGGTGGGGGTCTGCTCCTCTTCTTTCCTATCCTCCGAGCTCTGGCAGGGCACCCAGGGCGGGATACCCTCCGGTGTCTCAGGGGAGTCCCTGGGTTTGCTCCCAAATTATGCCAAAGCCCCGTCTGCACCACAGGGACGCCGCCTGGCCCCCCTTGTCTGGCTCTCATGTTGATGAAGCACCTTGGGTGCAAGGAGATCTGCCTCTGAGAAGAGATACAGCCGGGCAGTATCATGTACTCTTATCGCCGTGTAGAGCCAGATGCTGCAAAGGGGCCCCCAAGGTCAGTGAGCAGAGTGTAACCGTAGGCAAGCTGCCTCCTCTACAAGCATCTTCCCCCCCAACCCCTCCCACCACTCATCTATTAAATTCCTCCAGGGACCCTGGGGAGTCGCGCCTCTCCCCCACCCCAGAAAAGCCTCAGAGAACCCCAGGAAAGGAGCATCAAGGTGTGGGAGAAGGGGCACCGGGTGAGGGAGCACTGAGCTGGTGGCCCTGGGCCATTGACTTAGGCTTCGCTGAGTTCTCAGTAGCAACAGTTGATTCAACAGTTATTCCTGTGCTACATCCTTGACCTACAGGCACCACTGTCCTAGGTAATAGGATAAAAAGATGCAAGAGGCAAAGTCCCTCCCGTGCCCCCTGGGAATCGGAGATGTGAAAGCAAGCTGATACGTGAGTCACAGTGCAATCAAGTAAACTGTGCTAGACATTCATGGCAGGCGCCGGGCGTTGGGTAGGGGGCACATCACCTGGACTAAGGGATGGGCTATAACAGGAGGGAGCATCTGAGCTGAGAGCTGAAGGATGAGTAGAGGTGAGCCAGGCCAAAGAGGAGTGTCCTTCTGGGCAGAGGGGACAGCGGAGGCCAGGTCCCAGAGGTGGAAAACATTATGGTGCATGGAGGAAATGAGAGAGTTTTGGTGTTGCTGATGGAAGGGGCAAGAAATGAGTCTGGTTCTGTAGCTGGGACCAAAACATGAAGGACTCTGAACCTCAGCCTAAGTAGTCTGAGTCCTGTAGATGGTCTTTTTAAAATGCAGCCTGGAGGATGTCACGTCTCTATTTGGAACTGCAATGGCTCCGTTTCTCCCACAATCAGAACTGAAAGACCTTAAAATGGCCCACAGACCCAACACAGCCTGGCTTCCAACTGCCTCTCTGACCTCATCTCCTTCCAGTGTTCCCCCCTTGTACACTCTCACAACCTCCTTCCTAGCCCTCAAATAAGCCAGACAGCTGCTGCCCCAGGACCTTTGCACTGCCTCTTCCTTGTGCCCTCAGTGCTCTTTTCCCAGTTATCTTCATGGCTCAGTCCCTCACCTCCTTTAAGCCTTGCTAAAATGTTACTTCTTGGTGAAGCATGTCCTGACTGTCCTTTTCAAAACTGTATCACCTTCCTTCCCTCATTCCACACTCGAAACCCTGTGACCCTATTCAATTTTTTTTTCAGCACACATTTCCCCTTTTAACATACTGTATAACTGTCTTCTTTATTATGTTTCCCCCGCCTAGAATATAAATTGGACCAGGGCAGGTGTTTTTGTCTGCCCTGTTCACTGCTATATCCCAGCACCTAGAACAATGACTAGCACATAGTAGGGCCTTAATAAATATTTCTTAGTTAATGGGTGATGTACCTAGAGAGCCAGTGACTGGCATTAGGTAAGGGAGTGACATACTCACTCCAATTTATCATTTAAAGTCACTCCAGCTACGCAGTGTAGACTCATGGTGGTTTTCCCACGCCCCTCCCCCTTTTAATCATGAGTCACAGTAAGAAATTCGTTTTCAATTTCTTGTACCCACACTAGGAACATACAAAAACATCTAACTGAAACAAAAGTTTCATGAAACAATAGTTATTTTTTCACCTTTGCAGTGCTCTGTTACCTACTCTATACCGTGCTGCTTCATTTTTAAAAATATATATAATGGTTGCAGACTACTAAATTGATTTCACAACCCACCAATAGATCAAGGCTTGGAGTTCAAAAAACACTGGTATAATTTTCTGGAATTTGATAGTGATGATGATTGTACAGTATTGTAAATATACTAAAAAAAACCACTGAATGGTACACTTTAAAATAATTTACATGGTGGATTTCACGTTACATGACTTTTATCTCAACAAAAAAAACCTTTTTAAAAATGGTATAGAGGATTAATCTAAGCGAGGCCAACATAGAGGTAGGAAGACCAATGAGAAAATGATTATAAACATCCAGGTAAGAGTGATGAACAGACAGAAAGTCCACATGGACAAGAAGGGCAATTCCAGAACTATTTTAGAAAGTTAAATTGGAAAGCGTAAGTCATAGGAAGAGTCAAGGATGAGTCTAGTCTTTTGCCTCTGGTACAAGGGGACAATGGTGCTATCATTTGAAATCAAGCCAGTACACATAGTAGGAAACCATTTGCGGGGGGCACTAATTAGGGATATTTATTTAGTTTTAATGGAAGTACTGGGGATTGAACCCAGGACCTCATGCATGCTAGGCATTCGCTCTGCCACTAAGCTATACCCTCCCCCCACCTTATTTTTAAAAAGTAAGGGTGAAAATTGTGGAGAGTTTTGGGTGGCTTACTGAGGAATGTGCACTTGAAGAGAGCCAGAGAATTTGGGGAATGGGGGTTCCCAGTCCCTAGGAAATCCTCCCTGGCGACCGTTGGAAACAATGTCCTGGGAACCAGTCCACGGCCACTATTCATTGACAGCCTGACTCTAGTGGTCTTTAGGCTGGTAATTTGCTGCGTAGTTCACTTCTCTCCTGGAGAAGATTGAATGTCGCCTCATGCATTAACCATGCAGGGGAAAGGGCTGCCGGAGCTCCATTACCCACCCATCCACCTGTGGTCTGCATCCCTTCATCACAGGCCATCTGGATTGACACACTGATTGATTACAAGGGTTCCAGTACGTGTGGAGCTGCTGCAGCATTACTGGTGGGAGGGGGAGGACTGTGCTGTAGCCAGCCCGTCGGTCTCTGCTGAGCACCCCTCCTGTGGGATCTGGGCACATCTCCCTGGCATGCTCGTTTGGAGCCCTCGTTTTGCAGGCACACATCTCCTGCTAGGATAGCGTCTGCCAGCCCACCATTTGCTCCACATCCTACCGAAGGGGCTGTGGCAAAAAGAGTCTGAATTCAGCAGTTTTGATAAACCCCCAGAGGAGATCATCCACTAGGCCGTTTCCAAGAAATACCCACACCAACTTGTGAATGACACAATGCAGCCACAAAATAAAGGGTTGGTGGTTTGCAGAGAAATTGGCACAGCTGGGGAAGAGAAGAGAGCTGCTGCTGATAAATGCCTTGTCTTTCCAAATACCAGTGGGAAAATAAGAAATGGCCAGCCTCTGCATTCCAAACCTTTGAGGGAGGAAGAAAAGAATTCAAAAGTCTGATTTGGAGGGAGGAAGGTATAGCTCAGTGGTAGAGTGCATGCTTAGTATGCATGAGGTCCTGGGTTCAAACCCTGTTACCCGTGTTAAAATTAGTTAAATAAATAAATAACCTGATTACCTGCCCCCCTCCCCAAAAAACCCAAAAAAGTTTGATTTTTGGCTGCAGTGCAAAGCGCTATTGCTGTAGGTTCAGCAGGAGGGGAGGAGAGGCAGGAGGCTAGTATTTGCTGAGATCCTGTCACGTGTCTGACATTGTGCAGGCGATGTGTGGACCCGACCTCTCGGAGACTTTACCATGGCGCTATGAGCCAGGTGTTTCTGCATTCATCCCCCAGGTGAGGTAGCCAGTTCAGAGAGGTGACACAGCGTGCCTACCATCTCACAGGTCCCACATGGCAAAGCAGTGATTCAACCGGAGCTGTCTGAGGCCGAAGTTCACCCTCTCTCTGCTGTCCCACGTGTTCTCCCCGGCACATTCCAGGACAGTGGGAAACCAACGAGGATCTGAACTCATATTAAAACAAAATCAGAACAAGAAACTTAAGAGCAAGTGTCATTGAATAAAATTAGTTTGAGTAATGTATGTTTATAGATTTATCCATCCATCCAGGAGGGAACAGTAAATACACATGATGCTGGGTAAACCAGTTCCCCTCAAGTGCAGTAGTTACTATTACTGAAAACTCCTACAGCAGGCGCTGTGCTTGAGGGGGAATGGGCAGGCCCCAAGAGACATGCCAATGGCCAGGTGAAAGGCAGGGGCACCGATTCCTTGCTGCATGGCCCTCGCACTCAACGCCAAGATTCTGAGTCCTCCTTACCACGATTTTGGTGTAGGAAGAACAAGCAGGAAATGGTTTGGGGAACTTTGGTGCCCAGGGCTGTTTTAAACCCTTACTTTCAATTCCACTGCTTTGAAAAATTACAGCAGGTTATTAGCAATGACCATGACAATGGGCAATGTTTGTGTCCCCCGCAAAATTCTTACGTTGAAATCCTAACCCTCAGTGTAATGGTACTAGGAAGTGGGGGCCTTTGCCAGGAGGTTAGGTGATGAGGGTGGGGCCCTCATGAATAGGATTAGTGCCCTCATCAAAGAGCCCTTTGGAGAGCTGTCTCATCCTCTCTCTGCCATATGAGGATACAGTGGGAAGTCTGCAACTCAGAAGAGGGTGCTTGCCAGAATCCAACCATGCTTGTCCTCCGATCTTGTGCCCCAGGCTCTAGAGCTGTGAGAAGTACATTTCCATTCATAAGCACCCCAATCCGTGGTGCTTTGTTACAGCAGACTAAGACAGCCACGCAGCTGCTCTGGAAGCAGTTCTGAAGCCGCGTTGGGCGTTTCATTCTGCGCAGCAGTGGAAGGTAGACAACTCAGCTGGTGAGGGGCCAGGGGGGGAGGGGTCCAGAGATCCCCAGAGCCAGAATGTTCAGAGAACAGCAGATGGTATCTGAAGGCAAACAGTGAAATGTGGACTTGCCAAAGAAGAAGACATATGGCTGGAGAACAGGAAAGGCATTCTGAATACCTACCACGCTGGCATGCTCATGTACTAGCCAGATGTACTGCCAAGCGTATAGAGGAGCAGCTTAAAGCAGCGTTGTCAAATAGAACTTACTGTGATGATGGAAATGTTCTCTGCCTGCACTGTCCAGTCTGGTGACCACTAGCCACACACGGCTAGGCAGCCCTGGAAATGTGGCTAGTGTGACTAAGGAACTGCGTTTTCACTTTTAGTTAGTTAACTGCAGCTTGAAACTTAAATAGCCACATGTGACCACTAGCTCCCAGATTGGATGGCACAAAAGAGGAAACTAACCTAAAAGTTGGGAAAATTCTGGAACAAAATAGACCTTGTCTATAGAGGGTCAACCTTGATCAGGCACCACGTTGGGAGATTTCTCAGCAGCTCTGGGCATCTGAGGCACAGAAGGAAAATTCTAAAGGAAGGAGGGTGGCTGAGGAGTTTATGAAGACAGCCTTGCCAACTCAAGTTTGTCCAGAAATAGCCCTATTCATTCGGCAACTGGAATTTGACCAGGGAGATGTGGCTCCAGGCCACATCTTAGAACTGACCTCCATGCTTTGCACAAGCTCTGGGAGGCAGTCTACTGTGTAGGAGGCCATGCAATTTGACACTGAATCTTTGATATCAGGCCATTCTGTCCACGCCATTTAGTCCCACAAACCAGGATAGTGACTGCCCGGCTCCATCATTTCCCTCGATCCCTGTGTGTACCTTCTGGAAAGGACCCATTCTGTGACTTCAGACGTCTTTCTCTTTCCCTCCCTCCCCCCACTCCCCACGTTCCTCCTTTCCTTCTGTGAAAAAGTTTTGGTGCGATGAAATGGAATTTATTCACAGGCCCTAAGTTTTGCCCTGTGGGGTCCTCTTATTTTAGCAGCTGCCTCTCTCAATTAACGTACCTGCCACCTTTGCCTGAGGCTTATGATTGCAATTATACGGGCCACCTTTTGTTTTCTTCTTAGACCCATAGAGGGGGTGCATTCTGGGGAGCATCATAGAAATGAACATGTCCAGATCCCTTATGTTGTATATAGGAAAGGACAGATGCTCAGAGAGCGGAGGGACTCCCCCCAGGCCCTCCTATAACATGGTAGCAGAGCAGGGATTATAAACTCTGCATGATGCACCCGGGCCCTCCTTATCCAGGAACCGCTCATCCTCTCTGCCTGGGATGAATCCTCGATTTTTGTCAGCTCTTCACATGCTTCCACTGTCTCTAGTTTCCTCAAAAAGCTATCCTTCACCCTGTTTGCAGTTAGAACTTCCAGCACAGTCTTTCCCCTTTCTCCAACTTCCCAGGCTCCAGTGGAAGTTAGGCCACAGGAGAATCACTGTTCCCCACTGTACCCTGTTCAGAGCTCTCTTTCTTCCTACAACACCAATGATCTGGGACAGACTCCTCAAACTGTAATGTGCACACAAGTCTCCTTGGGATTTTTAAAAATTGAAGTATAGTCGACTTACAATGTTGTGTTAGTTTCTGGTGTACAGCATAGTGATTCAGTTATACATATATATATTCCTTTTCACATTCTTTTTCACTATAGGTTATTATAAGGTATTGAATATAGTTCCCTGTGCTGTACAGTGGGACCTTGTTGTTTATTTTATATAGAGTAGTTAGTATTTGCAAATCCCAAACCCCAGTTTATCCCTCCCCTCCCTTAACCCCCTGGTGACTATAGTTTGTTTTCTGTATCTGTGAGTCTGTTTCTTTTTTGTAAATAAGTTCATTTGTGTCCTTTTTTTAGATTCCACATATAGGTGATATCATATGATACTTGTCTTTCTCTGTCTGACTTACTTCACTTAGAGTGACAATCTCCAGGTCCACCCATGTTGCTTACAAATGACATTATTTTATCCTTTTTATGGCTGAGTAGTATTCCATTATACACACACACACATACGTATACATATATATGTGTATATATATAAAACTAATGTATATATACAACTAATATACCCAACTCAGTAGGTCTGGCACAAGGTTTGAGACTCTGCATTGTTAACAAGAACCTCAAGTGATGCTGAAGCTGCTGGTCCGTGGACTGCACTTTGAGTAGCGAGGCTCTAGTCTCAGGCTTTGGTCCTAGATGGCTAGAGCTGAAAGGGACTATCAAGGTCATGTTCTCTAGAAGCAAAACCTGAGCGAACAATTCTTACAGAAGTGCTCTCCTGAGAAACCTGTAAGACAGTGCAGGATGAGGCAGTGGAAGTAGCTCAGCACAGAGGTTGAAATCTAACCTCAGCCTCATCCCAAGGGCAGCTCCGGAATATAAGTGACACCACAAAGCTGTTCCACCCTGAGGCAAGGAAGCCAGGTTTCCACAATGAGGCTCGGTCAGTTATTGACTGTGGGTTTCCCCCGGGGAAAGGGCATAACCTCCTGGATAAACTCCCAGGCATTTTCAGTGTTGGTGGCTCCCATCTGGTCAAGGGCAAGATGCCACAGAAGGACACAACTGTGAGCCATCAGCATCCAACACTTACAGCCGTGGGAGGTCGGGCACCCCCACAGCATTGGGGAGCTGGGATGACAGTCTACAGCAGGGGCCTAAAACCCGTTCAGGCCAAATGCCCATCCCTGCTTACTTTCTTTTTTGTGGAGGGGGTTGGGGGGAGTGGGGTAATTAGGCCCTTGTGCATGCTAAGCATGTGGTTTACCACTGACCTATACCCTTCCCTCTAACTTACTTTCTTATCAGAGATTTTATCTTTTTAGAAAAAGAGAAGAAGCACATACACAAAACTACTCACAACAGTCAACTTCTCAAGTCAACTTCTTTGTGCTTTTCTGCATCTTTCAAGCTCGCTGCAATGAACATGCACTGATACAAAGCAGCCATCAAAGGAAACCGCTGATGCCCCAGCTCAGGGTCTTAGAAAACATTTTTTATTTAATAGCTATTTATTGAGAGCCTATTACTCCCATTTACACAGCTGTGTGATTCTGATCAGTGTTCATAATGCGGTACTAATGACAGGGCACAAGTCTGAAATGCCGTTTGTAGCAAAGAGAAATTATAGACTATTCAGTTGGGTTTGAAGTTTGAGCTTATTTATTTATTTAATTGTTTCCCCTAATTCTCCAAAAATTGCTCATCTACATAGCAAACGGCCTGTAACTGGAACAGTGAACTCTCGCCCCCCGACCCCCCAGGTCTTGGCAAAGGGCAAAGAGAACTTGGACCTCCCAGCTCTTGCCGGTTCTCAGAGACCACGCATCCTGTCTGTGCGCCGTGAGCGATTTTCATTTTGACAGGCTTCCTCCCTTTTTTTTTTTTTTTTTTTTGCACTGTCTAATTAAGCAATCAAGTTAATTGAGATTAATGGCTGGCTATTTAATAGGGATTAATAACTTGCCAAAAATCCCCTGGGTTTGGAACCCAGCTCGGAGCAGCAGAAATGTTCCTTGGGGAAGTTGGAGACTGCATGGAGCCTCAGCCCTTGGGCCTCTCTGCCCACTTCTCTCTGCTCAGGCCTTCTGGAGGCAGCAGGATGCTGAGGGCAGGGAGGAGGGCAAGGAAAATCTGCCAGGTTAGCCTGCCCTTCAACACTGCTCTCTGAGTTACGAGGCCCTCCAGCCCTTCTGCTGAGCGAGATGCCGCCCCCCACATCCAGGGGCTGGGTTCTCAGCTCACGGGGATGCTCCAGCATCCCCTGGACTCCTGATGAGCACCAAGGAGCCACCCAGTCCTGACTGCTTGTGGGACATTTTAAAAATGCTGATGCCCCAGCCATACCCCAGAAATTTTGATTTAATTCGTCTGGGCGATTGGGAGGCCCTGGGGATTGGAGCTCCCCAGGTGAATCTAATGTGTAGACATTGATAATGAGATCCAAGTGTATTCGTAAGCGGGGTTTCTTGAAAGAAATTGAACCACAGCCACTGATAAATCACTGACTCCGAAGAGTTATCAGATGGAGGGGAAATAGGGCGATCAGAGCAGGACTTGAGATGCACCAAATGGCAGCCACCTCTCCTTCTTTCTCTCTCCCCACCTCCCCCTCCCTCCCTCTCCCTCTCCCTCTCTCTCATCTGGTGTCTGTGGAAGGATTCTGGTTGTTTCTTCTCACCCTCAATGGAAAAAAGCATCAGTGACATGGATTTTCCTGTCCTTTTTTATCTGGACTGATCCCTTGGCTCGCTCAGCAGAAGCCTCAGCGAGATGGGGTGCTTGTCTCAGTACACCGCGGCCTGCCGGCCCGCTCAGATAGATAGAAGGTTGCGTCAGCCGCCGCCTGCCTCCCCTCCCCAGGTGGGCGGGCTCTCCCCTCCCTTCCCACAGTCACTCAGCCTGCAGGTCTGACATGTGCACAGGAGCCAGACGCCAGGGGTCACCTGGGCCTGCCAGCCAGATGATGGTTCTAGTCTTAGGAGACCCTTCTCCCTCCTTTCAAACATCAAAGGCTCCATAAAACCTAATTGTGGGGCTCTAGGGCAGGGACTTCTGGAACGAGGTGGGAGGCTGTGCCTGTCAAATTGAGTGGAACAGGAAAGCTCGAGTGCTTGTTGGTGGGAGAAGCAAAGAAGCATCCTGCAAGGGAGAGGGGAGTGGAGAGAGGGAGGTTCCCTGGGAGTTTGGGGGGTTCTGAGAAGGGGTGCTGAGAGATCTTGGAGCGGCCCGCCTCCTACTCTGAGCGGGTGGAAGCAGATGTGTGTGAGCCTACGGTTGCAAATGTTTTGCAGGGGGAGGGTATAGCTCAGTGGTAGAGTGCATGCCTAGCAAGCATGAGGTCCTGGATTCAATCCCCCGTACCTCCACCAAAAGTAATAAATAAATAGATAAACCTAATTACCTCCACTCTCCAAAAAAAAAAATAAAAGAGAGAAAGAAAGAAAGAAAAAAGACCAAATGTTTTGCTATGCTTCTTGGATATAGATGTTTTTCAGGAGAAGACAGAATTTAAATTGCTTTTCAAATATATTGCATGTAGGACCAGTGTCACTTCTGAATGCAGCACCTTGTGAATGAAAGTTAAAGCTTAAACCAAGAGTCCCCAGTTTATTCTGGAATACGAATATCTACCAAGTGCAGGTGAGGATTGAACTGACGACATAGCAGATGCCCGGCAGCATGGTGCCTGGCACAAAACGGGCAGCTGCTTACTAAATTCGAGGGCCCCCTGCACCCTCCCACATCCATCCTTCCCTAAGCTGATCCCAGAGAACCATGTTTTAGCCTAACTGCGTGACACAGGCTGTGTCTCTTTAAGGGGTGACTGCAGGTTTTGTGGGCTCCTAGGAGATGGCTTCAGGTCAGCTGTGACCTGCTGGTGGGGGTACTCTCGTACACAGGTGGCATTGAGGTGTGAGGCTTAGGGGCAGTTAACTCCAGGCACCAGCGTTCCCTGGGAAGGTCAGACTCCAGATGGCTTCCTCTGAGGTGTGGCTGTTCAGGTGACCTCTGTAGCCACCATCAGTCAGCCCACACCGTGTCTCTGTCCCTGCCTCGCTCTGGCTCTCCTTTCAGGCTGGGATCCAGCCCAGCCTGCAGGGTTTGGGGCTGTGGGAGGAAGTGGTGAGTTGCCGTTGGACACTCCAAGATCAGTGTCTGTAATTTGGTCTGGAGAGACTGGCCATCCAGATGCAGGCAATTTTGACTTTGATGTGAGCAGAATTACAAAGAATCATAAAAAGAGCCTATGATTTGGGCTGAAACCCTGCCGAAGCCGTCTGGTCCTAGCCCTGGGTCTTTCTAAAAAGAAATCCTTGAGAAATCAAAACCGTTAACACCAGCTGGCAACAGCCTGTAGGACTGACCCCTGCTGGGCGCCTCAGCCTCATCCCCTACCACTCCCCATGCCCCGGCACCCACAAATCCTGCCTCAGCAACTCAAACTGTCTAGTTCCTCCCTGCCACCCGCACCCCGCACAGTGCCTGTCCTGCCAGGAAGGCATTCCTCCCCTTGCCTGGCCAGGGCGCTCTTGTCCAGTTTCCTTTAAACAGCACTTCTCCAGGGAAGCGCCTCTGATCACCACCCTCCAGAGGAGTTTGGGGACCCTACTCTACTTGCTCGCAGCCTGCACCCCACCCCTCACAGCACTCACCACCTGTTTCCTTACATCACCATTGGGGGAGTTACTTCACCCCCTTCTCCCCTGTTAGACTGAATGTTCCATAAAGACAAGGGACCACAGCTGTCACGCTCTCCTCTGTGTTTGCAAGCTGGTCCGGGGCACTTCGGTTAAGTTGACGAACGAATGAAGATGAGCTGGGCTGAGACATCTTGTGTTACACAGAGTGTGTGGCCACACAGCCCCGGACAGGGATGGAGGTGGGAAACCCCCTTTTCTGAGGATACTCCAGATTTTGTGAACCCTGAAGCTTGTATAATTTGGAGGCCCCTTTGAAGAAAAATGAAGTTGATAAAAACATGACGTGGGAGCCCTGAAGAACCCTACAGCTTCGGCCTCGCGAGCTTCCTGGTAAATCCACCTCCCTCTGGCACTCTGGTCTGAGGCTGACCACGGTGACTTCCACATCCTTCTGCGGATGCACAGCTTGGGGGCCTAAGGCGCAGGCCTCCTTCCTCAGCGAAACCCCCTCTCCTCTCGCCCTTCCCTTTCCTGAGCCTCAGTCCTGTTGGTTAATTTGGGTCCGGAGAGAGTAGAGGTGCTGGGGTGAAGGACAAAAGCACAGAGTCACTGCAGGGAGCCCTGCATTCCCCCCAGCCCCCAATCTCATCTACCTAAAGTCACTGCTGCCTTGAATCCTTTTCACGGGAGTAGAGATTTTCTGCGCAGGCCTTCGGGGCCATCTCAGTGCTTCCGGAACAACCCGCCACAGCTCTCTCCTCTCCTGTGCTCTGTGCGCTGCATGCCGGCCACCTCGGCCCCTCTGAATTTGCAGCTCAGTTTGGGGAGACCTCCCTGTCCTGTGGCCTGGGAACTCTCCACTTCTCTCACGGGTCACTGTCCTGAGCTGCCTATTGTCCAGTATCCGAAGACCACTGTTTGCTATATTTTGTCTGGCTGCTTATTTTTAAGCTGTTTGAAATGAGAGAATAAACTCAGTTCCTGTTGCTCTGTTTTGGCCCAAAGTAAAAAACCCACATCATCCATTTTCAGGAAATTGTCTGCCAAATGCGAATGCAAAGAGCCAGAGTTTGTAGTCGGCCACTCTGTGCCGTCTAAACAGCACTCCACACACAAAAAAGTGGCTGGTTCAGTTCGCGACTCACATCGTGGCACGACTGCTTGTCCTGCAGATGATGACCAGGGAGTTGGGTACCGGGCACCGTGCGTCCCATCTCATCACCCAGAATATTAAAAAGGCATCTACTCGAGGGCTGAGATTTAGTACAATTAATAGTTCCACGGCTTCATCAAGGACACTTCTAATTGTAACCGGCATTTTTCTTTCATTTTTTCCCCTTGTTTTCTCTCTCTTTCTCATGAAGTTGATGCCTGGTGGTGCCATTTGGGGCCACAGGCTGGGTTCACGCTCAGGTGCCCGCCGTCACACCCACCTCTGCTTTTGCACCAGCAGCATGAATGTCGTTACATAAACGGTTTGAGCCTCTTGGATCCCCTGAAAGAGTCTCAGGGACCTCTTGAGGGCCTGCAGGACATCCTCTGAGAAGGGCTGAGTCAGGGGACCCCAAGTAACCCCCAAACTGTGGGCTTGTCAAACCTGGGACTCCCCGGAGAAGCAGCCTCACTGTGGATGGATATAGCTTCCTAGTCTGTTTCTCATTTTCAAAAACGAGATCCCCCCAGTGTGAGCTTGGTGGTGTTTCTCTCCTCCCCGCTCTCTGTTTCAACCTCTGGAGCCAGGACTTGGGTTCCCGTGTCAGCTGCTGTCACCATCCCTGAGCAGGCAGACCCCAGCCACTGCTCACAATCTCGGCTCCTTCCATCTGAGCGGGTTGATGGAGATATTAATAACAGCCAACCCTTGTTTCCTTATCCTGGACTAAGAAGTTGCGAACATTACCCGACGCGTGCTGGAGTTTTCCTGACGCACAGCAGGCTGAGCCCTTCTCTTCTCCACTGAGCCAGGTCCCGTCCCCGAGAACACAATGCAGAAGTCACCCCCTCTCTTTCATGCTGCGCCTGACTGACGTGTGAGTGTGTGTGTTTTCCTTTGTCGGGTTTTAAAAAAATGTACCAAGTAATTCATTCTAGGAAGTAACAGGGGTATTTATTTTTCTTCTCTGTGTTTTCATTTCCTCTCGAAATTTGTTCAGTAGCAAAGAAAACAGCAAACTAAAAACTTTGTCAGGGGTGCTCTCGAAGCTGGTAGCTATTTCCCCCATGCTTTTTGAGGAGAGGATGATCGTAGGCTACCTTTTACACTTATCAGATCTTTGTTGGAATGGAGCCATGTGTATATTGAATGAATGAATAAATCCAGACTCCCATTTAATTAATGCCCCAGAAGCCATTACAAGTGCTTGAAAAGAGCCCCCTTCATAGAGGGCAGGGGGCGGGGAATGAAGGTTTCCAGATGTGGAAGGACCCGGGAGTACAGGGAGACACTGGAAAGCCAGATTGGCCTTCTCATCACCCTCCCTTTCCCCTCATCCCCAGACTCCTTTTCCTGCACGTCATCTGTTAGTCACAGGGAGGTGGGTCCCCAGAAGCCGTCAAAAGGAAAAGCACTACCCAGCCTCCTCTGCTGAGGCTGGTGTGGCTGAGAGTGGATGCTTGAGTCAAAGAGACCTAGATTCAAATCCAGCCTCTGCCCTTCCTAGCTGAGTGCCCTTGAGAAAGTTACTTAACCTCTCTGAGCCTTAATTCCTCACCTCTAAAAGGCATTAATTAGTACTCAGCTCACCGGGTTGTGGTGAGAGTTATATATCATTTAGGTAAAGTGCAGACCGTACTGCCTACACGCTAAACCAGGGGCTAAGTTATTACTCTGGTTGTCATAATGAGATCGAGCTTCTGGTAATTCTCCGGAACCGTGGTTGGCAGACTACTGCTACAAACCAAATCTCGCTTTTGGCCTGTTTTTATATGGCTTGTGAGCCAAGAATGGTTTTTATACATTAAAGGAGTTGTAAAAAGAAGGAGGAAGAGGAGGAGGAGGAGAGACGACATTTACCATCTAGCCCGTTAGAGAGGAAATTTGCCACCTCCTGCTTTAGAAGCCCAAAAGGAGGAGCTCATTTCTGGATTATTGATGCCCGCCCCCACCACCAGTATCCTCCAAAATGATCCAAATGTAATGTTTCCATCTAAGAATGGAGAAGTAAGAATCAGACCGGGTCACCTGTTCTGGGGAGCTCTCCGTAAATTCCCCAGGTCTGAGTGGTCTTCCCCTCCTGCAAATTTTTCCACCTTGTGCTATTCTGGGCACCTTCTCCTGTCCCCTCAAATAGGCATTCAGCTCCTGGAGGACAGGGACCATCTCTTAGTCCTCTGTGTCCGTGTAACCCCTTGTAGCATATTATCCTGATCATACTAGGGGCCCAGTAAATCTTACAGGATGGTTGGATTGGTGATTTAGCAGACACTCACAGACTGCCTGCTTCCCTCATCCTCCTAAGCATTCAAAGTCTCTGTGTGGCAAGCAGACAGCAACTCGGTACAAATGTTGATTTCTGGGGTCGCAAGGCAGCATGTCAAGTAGCAGGTGTTTTGTTGGTCTCTAATGAATGCTGTGCCCAGTTCCTACAAGACAGCTGATGCCCTGAACCAGCTGTTCCCTGGAGCTGGGCCCAGGCCCAGCCTGCCTCTGAGCGCTCTCCTCGGCCACCAAAACCAGATCTGGGAGGCAGCCCTTGCTAGAAGTGGGGGGGCAGGCTGGGGTGGTCTTCAGGGGAAACAACCAAGGGAAATCTGGGCTCTGGGAGGCAGCGAGCATTGGGACACCCACCTAGTTACCACTGTGAATGGACAACCACGGATGGAGGGCTTTCAACAGGGCGTGCATCACCTGCAGACGCGGGCAAAAACAGGATAAATGATCTATTCATACTGTATTACAGTAAGTGACAAGCTAATAGAACCTGTTTGAGACATGGTGGCCTGTGCATGTCCGGTCTTCAGCTCTAAGCACTTCACGTGTATTATTTAATTTAATCCTCACACTGTCCTAAAAAAAATGGTCACCAATTTACAGATGAGGAAACCAAGGCTCAAGGCATGCCTCTGGCCATGTCACACAGTTGACTAGAGGCAGATAGATTGAAGGCAGATTTGCCCCCAAGTCTATCTGACCTCACAGCTGGTTCTCAAACGTACCATACGGACCCCCCTGTGTAGCAGACACCTTGCCAAGTGCTGTGGAGACCAGGAAAGGGATGGATGTCAGGTCCTGTCCAGTAACGGCTTACCGTGCGTCACGAAGACGAGATGTACAGAGATCCGAACGTCAGAGAAGCCCTGTCCATAGGGAGCCTAGAAGGCTTCTTGGAGGAGATGGGCCTGACCCTCTGCAGGCCTGGGGACCAGTCGGCCCTGTTGGGGGCAGTTTGGGGGTGGGAGGCTGGCAGGAATGCCCAGAGCAGGAAACCAGACCGTATCCTGAACCCACCCTGCTCCTAGGCCCATCAGACCTGGACAGGAGCCAGCAGTGAACTCCCTTCCCCAGGCCGGCCCAGAGCGTGTGGACAGGACTTGGCGGTTGCCCCTTGCACGTCCCTGGTTTTGCAGTAGTTCAGTAGCTGATTCCTCTGCTGCCCAGCCCTGCCCAAAAGCCTCCTCCCGCTTTACCCCGCACACTCATCTCCGGCCGAAAGACGCAGCGCTCCTGGCGTGACAGCCCAGAACCACGACTAAGGGCACGTGGTGTTGGCCTGCTGATCTCTTCCTGGGCCTGGGGACTGAAAATTAAAATAAAAAGTAGTCCCACAAACATCCCTGCAGAGCAAGAAGGAAGAAATTTACCTCCCAAGTCACTGGGACACACCTAACCAAAGGCAATTTTCGTGTTATTGTTGTCGCCATTGTCACTGGCTGTCTTCGAAGTCTCCCAAGCTTTCCTGAGTGGCTTTCCTCCCCTTTCCTTGACTCCATTCCCATCCACCTTTCTCTGTAGGAAGGCCTCTTTGGGTCTCTCTCTCCCTCCCGGATTCCCCTCTACTCCAGGCTTCAAAATACGCCTTCCCTTGTCTCATTCCATCAGCACCTGGGGAGTCCTGGAGAATCCAAGGGCATCTTTTCTCACCGGGGGTTGGTTCTGGGAGTTAATCTGCTAACCGAGCCCACGCTGACGTGCGAGTGAGGCAGGCGGCTCCAGGCGTGGCCCCTCACACACAATATGGGGAAGACACAGATCTTGCTCTAACACGTGTTTATTGAACAACTGTTTAGTGCAAGGCACTGTGGGGGAGTTTTGCCAGCGGCCCCCAAAGCTGAGAAGGTGACTTGAGAAAGATGCTGGAAAAGGCATTTCCTGAGCCTGCTTCTCGTGTCTGTCTGTCTTGGTGATTTTTTTCGTGTTTTCACATTTCTGCCATCGGATCTATCTCTTTCCTGGCAGCAGGGACAGAGTCAGGAGGTTCCAGGAAAAAGCATGGCCGAGGCAAGAACAGAGAGCGCCCACAGAAACCCAAGCTCTCTGTGAAAAAAGAGAAGCGGTGCTGAGCTGTGGCCCCGGGACTCTTTCCCTTCCAACATCAGCCACTGTGGGGAGAAAGAGGGTGAGGGATGTACTCAACCCCCTAATTAGAGCTGGAGAGGATTGCAGAAAGCTTCACCAGACGCCCAGCCCACAGAGATTCAGATGAGAGCCTGGGTTGTGTTGGAGACATCAGTCAACTGAAAATAGGGTCATGAGCCCACTCTCTCCTCAGTCCCTTGAGTGTCCCTGGAAAGCTACACGCTCCAGAGCAGTCGTGGACCTGGAGAGAGAAAAGCTGGAGTCATCAGCCAGTGAACCAGAGTGCCTTCTTAGCCATCCGAACGACTCAGCCCTGTGCCGTCATTAACTTTCCTTTGTGTTTCTGTGGGCGCCGCGGCAGGGCTGGGTTTCCTGCCCTGGAGGGGGACCCGCGAGCTCGCTCTGCTCCCTGCAGTCTCCTCTCTTTCCTCCAAAATTCCTGGGAAGAGGCCCAGAGCAGAAGCCAAATTGATGCAAAAGATGCATTGCGATGTGGTTGGAGCCCTGAAGTTCACTGTGGGCACAAGGCTCCCTGCGGGTTTAGCGGTCCTAATTCTGTGTCCCAGAAGCTCCAGGACGCCGGTACCTTCCTAATGGAAGCCAGACGGCCACAGAGGAGAGCGTTCTGCTAACCTGCAGAATCAAGAAGTTTCTTTCCCCCTCCTTTGCCTTTTTTCAAAACTCATTCTTTTACAATGGAAAAATCTTTCTAATTTTTTCTAATTAGGTACATAGTGGATACTCTATATTGTTTAAAAAAAATTGAACACGGCAAAAATGTACAAGGGAAATAAAAATCACCTGAGTTCCCACCACACTGAGACGTCACCGCTAATGATTTAGTGACCATTATTTCATACATCATTATATGCAAATACACACACGTATGTATCTTAACATAGAAGAGATGTCACACATGCTGCTTAATTAGGGACACTTTGACAGTCTGTTTTTGTTTAGGTTTGGTTCAGTTTGGTCTGGTCTGAGCTGGTTTAGTTTTGTCTGGTCTGGATTTGACTGGCTTGGTTTGCCTTGTTCTGGTCTGATCTGGCTCGATTGGGTTTAGTTGGATGTAGTTTGGTTTGGTCTGGTCTGTTCTGATCTGGTTTGGTTTGGTTTGGTTTAGTTTGGTTTAGTCTAGTCTACTCTCATATGATCTAGTCTGGTCTGGTTTGATCTGGTTTAGTCTGGTTTGGTTTGGTTTGGTTTGGTTGAACTGGCCCCCTCAGACTCCCTCCTTGGCATGTCTTATTCATTCAAATAAGAAGGGGGTGGGAACATAGTTCATTTCACAGAAACTGAGACTTTGCTGTATATATCTCTCCACACCTTGCCTTTCTTTCTCATGATACATCCTGGAAATCCCTCTGAGTCGGTTGATTTAGACCCAGCTCATTCCCTCTAGTCTTTGCCCCATATTCCATGGTACACATGTACCCTATGCCCTCAGCCATTTGTCCACGAAGAGGCTGGGGCCTGATTGCCCACGTTTGGCCACTAAACACATGTTTCCATCAACGCCAGTATGTTGCACACACCTCCAAGGACAGCATTCACATCACTGCCACCCTGCAGCCCAGGCTGCAATGAACATTATCCTGCGACTAGTCTTACATTCTGATACTTTTATTCCCATGAGATGCACAGCTAGCAGTGAGACTGTCAGAGCATATGTGTGTTTTCCCTTGTAAAAGGTGTTGCCAGATTGCTTCCTTCTCCTGCAAGAAAAAAAAAAAGTTGGTAACTTACATTTCCCTTGGCAGTGTATGAGCAAAAAGTCCCACCTTCTCCCAATTCCAGCCATCAGCAATATGGAAATATTTTATTCTGCATTTTCTAGACTGGTAATGAGGCTGAGCATCTTTTCAAACATTTATCAATCAATTTGGATTTGCTCTTCTATTTTTTATTGAGATGTTCATCTTTTTTATTAATTAGTAAAAATTTCCTGTTTATTGCAGATTGTAATCCTTTATCTGTCATACATGATACATACCTATCCCCCTCCCAACTTTAACATTTGCTTTTTCACCTCGTTTATGGTATCATACATTTATTTCAAATTTAATGTAGTAATTTTATGTAGTAATTCATGTGTTTTTCATTTCATAGCTTTGGGTTTATTGTCTTAGATTAAAATGTATTGCTATTCCCTAGATCATAAGTAAGATTTCCTAGATTTCAATTTATTGTTTTGTTTTTTACATTTAGGCCTTTACTTGATCTAGAATGTGTCTGTAAATACAGTATAAGCAAGGAATTCAACTTATTTTCTTTCACATGGATGGCCAGTGAGGCATCACCACTTATTAGAGAGATCTTCATCTGCAACTGACACGAAACGTCTCCCTTGTCACACATCACAGTCACATACCTTGGGACTATTCTGGTCTTTCTTTTTGTTCCAGTGTCCTATCCATCTATTCCTGTGCCAGGGCTATTCTGGCTTTCATTGCAGAGGCTTTGTGGTATGTTTTAATATCTTGTAAAGCCCTCCAGCCTCGTTTTCCAGAAGACATATGAGCCATGGAGAGTCTAATTAGAATTGTATTACATTTTTTTAAAATTAAGCTTTCTACCCAAGAATATGAGATGTCTTTCCATTTGTTCAGTTCTCATAAGACTTTTAATAAGATTTCAAGTTTTCTTCGTGTAATTCTTCTACCTGTTTTTTTCAAATTTATTCCTAGGCTTATTATAATGTTGAAGCTGTTATGAATGAGTTATTTTCCTTTTCTTACTATGGCTTAGGGGAAAAAGCTATACTTTAAAATATTTATCTCAGTGCCAAATGCCAAATTTCCTTATTAGTTCTGAGTGGGGGGTTGTTGTTTGTTTTTTGTTTTGTTTTTTACTAACTCTACAATATTGGATTTCCTAGAGGTAATTATAGTATCAGTCAAAGGAGCAGTTTCACCTCTTTTTTCACAAAATTTTATACAAATTATTTCTCTTTCTGGTTTTATTGCACCCATTAGCACCTCCAAAGCAATGTTCGACAATAATGGGGATAACGGACATTCCTGTCTTGTTCCTGATTTAATTGGAAACATTTTTAACATATCACAATTTATGACGTTTGCTGTTGTCTTTTGATAGTTATATTTAGCTATTTCCTCCTACCCTTTTTAGGGTTTTTATTAGGAAAGGCTGCTGAATTTCACTGAGTGCCTTGTCGGTCTCTGTTGATCTGACCACATTTTCCCCCTTTAATTTGTTGATGAAAATAGAAATTGAAATAATATACTATCATTATATCAAAAGAATAATGCACTTTGACCCAAGGGTTTACCCCAAATATATAAGGATATGTTGGTATCTCTAATCACAAGTTAGATTATTTAGTTTTTGTTTTTGTACTAACTTTTTCAGGCTTTACATGTAAGTTTACGGTATTGATACACTCAAGGTTTGCGTCCATTTGTGCCTCACCATTTCTTGCAGTTTTTCAAATTTGTTGCTATAGATTTACACCTGCATTTGCCTACAGTTGCTCTGTTTCCTTCTACCCCCGTGATTATACCTCTTTTTCTCAAGGCTGGTCTTCTGTATTTCTGCTCTCATTTTCTCATTTCCTTGGTCACATTTATTTTTTTTCTATTTTCATTGGGCTTTTCAAAAATAGGAATGGTGTTGTTATTGAAAGCTGGCTATTTAAAATCTCATATACATGTTTTCACTAGCTGATGTCATGTGGCTGCTGTCCCATGGTGACCTGCCTTGATTGACACAATTCCTTAGAGGTCCCGATTCTGTCACCTGAAGAGGTGACACCCCCGTTGTGACAGAAGAGGCCCCATGAGACTATGGGCTTTTTCCAGTTGAGAACTCTGACCCCTCATTCCTGGCAGAGGGCTGGGCACTGCTGGCATGTCAGGGATGCTGAGAGGAAGGTTGCAGGAAAAGTTGAACTAGTCCCCTAGAGTGGTTCTGAGGAATGGGACAAGGAAAGAGAGGTTTCGATCACTCTCTTGTTCTCTCTGTATTGTAAAGGTAATATTTACTCATCAAAAAAAAAATAGAAAATACAGATAAGTAAGAAGAACATTAAAAGCCACCCAACGTCCCACAACCCAGAGATTAAGTCACTAACACCTCACTCAACATCCAGAGCCAGACTCCGTTATCCACTGTGGGGGATCTCAGGCAAGTAACCCCACCTCTTTTTTTTTTTAATTGAAGTATAGTTGATACATGATGTTGTGTTAGTTTCTGGTGTACAGCACAGTGATTCAGTTATACATATATATGTTCCTTTTTATATTCTTTTTCATTATAGGTTATTACAGGATATTGAATACAGTTCCTATGCTATTCAATAAGACTTTATTATTTATCTATTTTATACACAGTAGTTTATATCTGCTAGTCCCAAACTCCTAATTTATCCCTCCCTACCCTCTTCGGTAACCATAAGTTTGTTTTCTATATCTGCAAGTCTGTTTCTGTTTTATACATAAATTCATTTGTCATTTTTTTTTTAGATTTCACGTATAAGTGATATACATATGATATTTGTCTTTCTCTGTCTGACTTATTTCACTTAGGATGATCATCTCTAGGTCCATCCGTATTGCTGCAAATGGCATTATTTCCTTCTTTTTTTATGGCTGAGTAGTATTCCATTGAATAAATATACCACATCTTTTTTATGCAGTCAACTCCATCTCTTGATCTTCATTTTCCTCATCTGTAAAACAGAGAGAATACTTAATTAACCATGTAGGTTTGTTATAGGATTAACTGAAATAATATTTATAAAGTGCTTGATACATAGTAAGAACTCAGTGGACAGCTATTATTAACAGCACTATTATATGTCTATTCAGTCTTTTCCTCTGTGCAAATGTTACACAGACACATACACATATGTAGCAGAATTGGAAGCTGGGTCCCAGTCCCTTTCTAGAACAAGGAGTGAGCGTCTTATTTCACCCCAGCACATGGAAGCAGAGCTCAGCTTGATCTTTATACCCTCCGTCCCGCACCCTCACCACATGCTTCTCCTTGGCAGTCAGGCTGGAGCCTCCCTCCAGCTGAAAGGTGTGAGCTCCCTCGAAGCTCACCTGGGGGCTATTAAGTGGACAGGATCAAAGGAAACCTAGTGTATGTTTTTTCATTCAATGTGATCCATATGTCCTACATCGTACTCTTTGGTGCAATGATACTTGTCAGAGTGAAGCAGAGGTCACTATTTCCAGTGTCACAGGATATAAATAATTTACATGCACTCCAAAGATAATGTTTTAAACTAGACTGCCCAGACAGGCTGGACAAAGGGATATGGGGGCAGTCATTCCACCCTGTCTCATCCTGCAACAGTCTGTGAGGGATCTCCCAGTTCCTCTCTACCCTAATATTTATAAAATTCTCTTATCTAAAATGTATACAATTATTTCATCATCTGGGTATGTTTCTGTCTGTCCTGTAACACTAAAGCTCCTTATTCAGCTTTCATTGCCGAGAGTTAGACAGAGTGGGTACGTCCCAGAGCTCACTGAATGAACAAATGAATGGGAAGTGAGTTCCTGCCCAAGCTAGAAAATAAAAGAGAACTAAACCTAGAAACAAAACCCAGACCTCATGACCCTCAAACCCAATTATTATATCTTTCTATCCTTTCACTATGACAGATTTTATCTTATACCAAACCCAAACAGCCATTGTCAATCCTGTTAATCTTCCATTCATTCATTTAGCAAATCGACCCTGAGCACCTACTGTGTGCCGGGGGTTTCCTCTCATAATCACACGCACAGAGGTTTGGGTGATGACCTTGACCATTGCTATAACCAGAGAGTCCAAGTGGTCCAGCCCATGCTGCCCTGGGCAGAGGCCCACCTCCCTTCTCACCCTGCTCTAGCCCAGCCTGAGATGAGAGTCAGGATTTGGAGGTGGGTGTTAGAGGGAGAAATTTCAATCCAAGGACTTCCTGTGCCCCAGCCCTTCTCTGGGTGTAGCACCCCAGGTTCTCAGGTCCTTCCAGCACTTCCTCTGCTCCCCTAGGTTCCCAGCTGTTGCACTTCACCCAGCTTGCCCTGCCTCAGACTTCAGACCTTTCCTCCCTCTTCCAGGAAGGATCTAAGCCCACCTGCACCCTATTCATTGGTCCCCTGCAGCATGGCCTCGTCCCACACGCTTCAACTTCTTAGCACATTCTAGCTTCTAATCTGGTTATCCGGTGTGTATCTTACCTCCTCTCCTAGATTATCAGCATCTTGGGCTCAGGAGCCATGTCGAATTCGTCTTTGCATCCTCAGCGATGCCTGGCACGATGCCTCCTAGCGGATATTCCTTAGTCCTTGTTGAATAAATGAATGTATGAAAGTGTAATGGGAAGAAAAAGTGTTATCTGATGAGACAGGGGTTCGAGAGAACAGGATTACTTGCTCAGCATAAGAAATGAAATAGAGTTTGGGGGGAATGGGAGAAAGAAAAAGAGAAAGAAAGCATGGTAGGAATCCAAGTGAATATAAATGGCCAAGGGGCTTTATAAAAAAATTGGGGGGGTGGTAATTAGGCTTGCTTATTTATTTATTTATTTATTTATTTATTTATTTATTTATTTATTTATTTATTTATTTATTTATTTATTTATTAAATGGAGATACTGGGGACTGAACCCAGGACCACGTCCACGCTAAGCATGCACTCATTCTACCACTGAGCTATACCCTCCCCCTGCCAAGGGGCTTTTTAAGAGCAGGAGAATTTGATATTTGAATCTGTGGTTTATAGGATGCGACGGAACCGTCTCTCACTGTATCGTCAGTCTGCAGGGATGCAGGCTGCACTCACAGCAGCCTTGTATGCGTCATGTTTTCCCTGGGAAATCAGAGAGACGGAGCTGCGTTGCACATCTGGAGTGAAGCCACAGAGAATCGATGTGGGGAATCCAAGGTAAGGGAAAACTCAAGCTCTGTTCCCCACCAGAATCCATGGAAGAATTAGGAATGAGAGGAAGGGGAGAAGGAGGTTCCCACCGTACGTGGAATGAGGTTGAGGTTATTTCATTTGAATCTTAAGGACCAGGAGACTTGATTCCTAGCATACGAGTGAATGAATAATAATCATTGCTAAAATGTTTAAAGGCTATAGTGGTTTAGGGTGCCCCCAGCAACAACCAAAAAACATCTTCAGTGACCATTAGTGTCTCATTTTTTTGGCTTCAGCTTCCATGAGAGAGATGCTTTTGAGCTGAGACACTTATTTGGAGGTTCTTTAAATTTATGAGCCCTGATTCCAAGGACCTTTCAAACGCTATCTTGCTGGATAAGTCACTGTCCTTTTGAAGCCAAAGGCTAGAAGTGCCTGACCACTGTGACACACTGCCACCCAACCCAGTGGACACGGCAGGAAGCTAGGCATTAAAACAACCTGATTTCCAACCCCAGTTCATGAATTCATGTGAGTCTAAGCAAGTCACTTAATACCGTTGAGTTTCTGTTTTCAGATCTGTCAAACTGTGGAAATGCTACTGTCTTTGCTGCCGGTACTGTGTTGTTGAGGTGTAGACCAGGAAGCCCTCTGGGAAACCCAATCAAAGAGCTGAGGCACTTCATTCTGCCTTGGGCACAGATCATATTTTACTTCATTTTAAATGCAGCCCTTGGTTTCCTTGGGCAACCTTTATTTGGCTCCACCCTAAATTCCAGAGAGTAGGGAAATGCTGGTTTGGCTGTGTGGAGGTTACGGAAATAAAGGTACAGGCAACTGGTTTCGCGAAGTGATGACAGAGAACAAAAAAGGTCACAAGGTGGGAATCTGAAAAAAAAAACAAAAAACAGAAAACAACTCTGAGGACAGAACAGACGGAGCTATTTGTCAGGCTATAAAGCTCCATCGCCCCATAAAACTTAATAATCCCTAAAAGCATCTCTGGGGAGGTAGAGAGCAGCAGAGCAGATGGAGCCAAGTCATTGATGGTTTAAGCCAATTACCTGGTCCTTCCTTAGGGCTCGAGCACGCACCACAGGCAGTGGCTTGTGTTCACAGGATGGCCTTGAATCAACGAGAAAAGGTTGGATTGCGTTGTGCCGTTTTTAATAAGGAAGGTACAGACGAAGCAGGTTTTAGAAAGCTCTTAGTCACTATGGTAGCAGAGGGGAAGTGGGAGACTCACGCTGATGTGTGTTCAGACCCAGCTCCGTCCTAACCAAGCCATTGAGTGTGCAAGTAACACCTCTGAGCCTCAGTCTCCTTATAGGCACAATGGGAATAGTGAGAGTCACCTTGCAGAACTGTTGAGTGACTTAAATGACAGAGCATAGACTGCAGCCAGCCCAGATGTTGACGTTCAAAGGTGAGGTGTCAGTTGTCAAGGAAACTGGCAGATCTAAAGCACCAGACCCCGGGCACAGTGCTGGGCATACGCGGCATTGCATCGTTGTTGCTAGTGTCGCCTCTGCAGCTGCTACTGCTACCGCTTATACGCTCCTTGTGACTCCGCTCCCATGGAGAGACTAGGAGCCGCCATCCATCATAGGGGCAGGAAGGCATTTATCTTCAAGGCTGAGGTGAGCTCTCGGTTCACAGACTCCTAGCCTCTTCCAGGCAGATGGTCCCGCCTTCCTCTGCATTCCCCAGGCGTTTGTCCACATCTCCATTAGTCAGGCTGTCCTGTCTTTTTGGAGATGGTTTTCAGTGATGAGTAAGAGTAATCCATTGCATTTGGGCAGACCAGGTTCAAACCCATGTATGTCCCTGGCTATGATACTTTACTCCTCTGTGCTTCATTTTCGTAATCTGTAAATGGGGCAGAATAAATTACCTACCTCATAGGGATAGTAGGAGGAGGAGATGAGTTCTTACATGTCAGTTTCTCGGAGCAGTGGCTGCGGGCATAGAGTCACCAAATATTAGCTAGTTACAATTATGATGGTGATTTGCATACAATATGTATATATTTATATGTGTGAATGTATAAATGGCACCTCATACAAATGACACCGAGTGTTTTATGAATGAGTGAATGAAAGCTGATAGACTGGGAGACACTCTGACTTTGTTGATGACTTTGTTTTGGGTAGGTTTGCTAGAGACCTTTCCTTTCTAATCACCAGGCTTATGGAGGTAGGGAGAGGGTGGTGGAGCAGAAGACACTGAAGCCCTTTCTTGATTTTACAAGCCTCCCTGTCTTGTGACAGCACAGAAAAGGAATTCAGAGGATCTGAGACCCTTGCTGGAGGCATTCAGGAGAGGAATTCCATCTGCTGTCCTATATAAACAAACAACACGGCAGGGACTAGTCCCTTCTCCACTGGAAACCATTTGTTCCCCTATTTTGGTTTTGCCTGCCTCTCCTGTTATAGGATGATAAATCCCCAAAATGTCATGTGGCTACAAAACGCTAAAAGTGCATTTTTTTCCCCCAGCCAGTTGGGTAGATCTTTGCATCCATGGGAACTTGCATTTCTACAGAGACTTGGAAAGGTCCCTGGGAGCCTCCCACCCCCCATCAGAACTGGAGGCCTGGGAGCTGTAGCCCCTGTGTCATTCCCATCCCCCTCTGCTCAGGTACTGAGTGGGGACTGGGGAGTCTCTCCATGACCCACTAAGAGCAGAAAGCACAGCTGGGACTTAGACTAGGATTGAAATCTCAGTGCTGCCAGAACTTTCTGCCTGTGAGCAATTGGGCAAGTTGCTTAAATTCTCTGAGCTCCCCCCACCCTGACCCCCCCACTTACATCTGTGAAATGGGGGCCAAATCCCTACCTCTGAGGACTGCTGTGTGGATTAAGGGATAGTCATAAAGCATTTAGCACATGGAGGAAAAAGCCAGTATGTGGTGCTGTCTTTGATCTACATAGGAATGTATGACCCCTGGAAAGATCTTTGTCCTGAGGTAGGGGGTCCTCTCATTCTAATGTCAGCCCATGAATGCATCCTGGAGTTTGTGCACATCATTTAAGCTCTCTGCCTCAGTTTCTTCTTGCAACATGAAGATAAAAATAATTATCCAGCTTACTTCCTGAATTTATGAGAAGGTTAAAAAAGTTTATGAATGTACTTTGAAAGTTCTTCCAAAAAGTTAAAAATGTATAACTTATTTTTTTCTAAAGTATCAAGTACAGAATTTCTTTGAATTAAGCACAGTTGGCACCGTGGCCTTTGATTCATCAAAGCAGATCACTTCTCACGGGTGAGACTTTAACTCATTAGAGCCACGTTCAGGGAGAAGCCCTGCGTGGCTTTTGTTCTCACTGCAGTGTACATGACTGATAGCAGAGCCTTTGCTGAGACACGGTTTTGACTGAGCAGAGGAGGGAGTGAGCACAGGCACATTTGTGGGCTCAAGACGTGCCCTTCAGAGGGGCACCTGAGAACACCAGAGACACACTTGGCCCCACTCATCCGTAGCCTTTCGGCTGGTCTGGACACACAGTTGTTCTAATTTCTGTGTCATGCTGTCCTCTCTGAGGACCAGCTGCCTCTATTACTTATAAATGGAGAGGCAAGAAGAGCTGGTTATTAGAAGGTATCTTGTTTCAGAAACAAGTGTGCTTTACAAACATTCCAGCAGCAGGCTGCCTAGTGTCCCCAGTCTACCCAAATCCAGGACAAGTGTTCCTGCCAGTCTCCAGCCATCCATCTCTCCAGGCGGATCTACAAATCATCATGGAAGTTAAAGATCTGCTGGTGGCCACAGTGCATGATCCTTCTCCTCCCTCTCTCCTGTCAAAGCTCCCTGCCCCTGCGTCCCACAACCACAGTTCCTCCTCTTGTCATCAGGTCCAGGTGATGAGCTCAAAGAATGCCCCAGAGCAAGCCAGGAATGTCTTTGTCTGGCTTGGCAAGTGGCTTCCCTGCCCTACAATGGCCAGGAGATAGGGGTGGAAAATTATTTTGGTTTCCTTCTGGAAATGACAACAGTGACCAGGGCCAGGCTCAAATCCTTTAACTGCCCTGAGGGAGATTTGCCTCCCTTCCGAGGACAAAAGGAGACTTCGTCAGGCTTGTTTGGGAAACCCAAGTATCTCCCAGCTGCCATGTTCTACTCTCAGGACACGAAGGGAGGCCAGGAGGGCCGATCTGGGTGAGAATGAGTCTCACTTGAGATCACTGCCTCTTTCCTCAGCTTTTCAAACATACCCCAAGCCTCTGCCACCATGGCTGTTGGAGCCCAACTTTCCCACTGGTGCCCCTTTTACGCATTCAGGCATTGACGTGTGCCCGGCCCGCTGTGCTCACGGAGAGGAGAGAGGTCCAAGGGAGGAGCCCGACACCCCGTCCTCCAGTTTCACCTGCTGGGGTTCGAGGAGATGGGAGGGGAGTGGGGAGATGGCCACTGTCATATTGGCCCTGGGGAAATGCTTCAACCCCTGTGTGAAACGCTTTCCCTCGATGCCCCTCTGCAGAGGTGGAGCAGACTGAAACCTTCTAAAGGGTTTCAAATAAAATCTAAGAGTACCGTGAGGGAGAGGGAGGAGGAATGGAACTACTGTTTCTTCGACTGCTGTTTGTTTAACGAATATTTACTGAGCCAGTATTATGTGCCGACAATGGGAAAACAGTTGTGGAAGAGCCTCTCCCCTGAATTCATGGTCCGCTGGTTGCCAGGGGGCAGCAGCCCTCCCCCACCTCCCCTGCCCTTCCGTGCCAGTATTATTAAAAAATGAAAAGCCTAACATAATTTGCTCTCCCATGTCAGCTAGGAGGACCGAAACTCCCACAGGCTGAAAGTGCACACTGAACAGGCGTGATTAATTAATAGTTGTCATGGAAAGGGAATGTCATTAATTACCCAATTTGAAACCGTTTTCAAGTCCACTACCATCAAAATTACATCCTGCAACTGTGGCATCAGAAAGCCTCCACACATGCTTGACTCCTATTTGAGTCATATAACACACTACATATTATCTGCAGAACAATCAGCGTGAGCAACTTGTGTGTGTGTGTGATGGGGCAGGAAAGGTGGTGCTGCTCACACTGAAGGTTGCCTGAGCACGTGGCCCATTACTGAAATCTAACACACAATTGTACATCCGTTTTGAAATGCTGTTGCAGCCAGACCATTGTCTAGTGGATGAAGCCTCCTATGGGCTCCGCCACCTGTGTAAGGTGCCCACATGACAAGTCGCCCCAAAATGTAGCAGCTTCAAATAACAATAACCATTTTACACGTCTCACAGTTTCTGTGGGTTAGGAATTTGGGGACAGCTCAGCTGGAGGTTTTGGCTCAGGGTCTCCCCTTAAGTTGCAATCCAGTGTCAGGTGGGGTTGCATTGAAGGCTTGACTGGGGCTAGAGGATCCAGATCCAAAGTGGCTCACTCTCATGACTGGCAAGTTGCTGCTGACTTCTGGCCAGGGGTCTTTTTTCCCTCCACGTGGGCCTTTCTCTGGGGCATCCTGGGTGTCCTTAATATATAGCAGCTGGCTTCTTCCAGAGTGAGCAATACAAGAGACCAAAGGTGAGGTAAAGGCCTTTTAGGACCTAGCCTTGGTCCCAATTGTCATTTTTACAATATTCTGTTGGTCACACAGGCAGCCCTGACTCAGTGTGGGAAGGGCTCACACAAAGGCCTGAGTACCGGGAGATGTAGCTCATCGGGCGCCATGCTGGATGCTGGCTGCCGCGCCCAGTGCTCCTCATCACAGCACAGGCAGGCAGCGGGGTACTCCCATTCAAGTCTCTGCGTACTGGAGTGAAGCTATGTAAATAGATATGCTTTAGAGAATTTTGTAGTAATGAAATAGACAATACCAAAACCTCATCGAATACCATTTGGACTGTTTTCAGGCATTCAGGGGTCTTTTGATTCCACTATCCATAGATAATCACTGTTAACATTTCAGCATCTTAAAGATGTTTATGTCTGTCCCATCTTAACCAGACGTTTCCTTATCCCCTCTTCCCCTTCGGCTGTTACCTCTCTCACCACCTTCGCAGCCTAGCTTCTTAAACAACTTGGCTAAACTTCTCACTTCCCAGTTGCTCCTCACGCCACTTGACCTGGCTTCAGTCCCCACTATCCCACGGGAACTGACTCTGCCAAAGTCACCCACGGCCTTCTTGTTGCTCAATCCGATGGACACTGTTAAGTCCCTTTCTTACCTGACCACAAATCTCCCTTCCCTGATTTTTCTCCTACCTCTCTGACTGCTCCTTATCATGTTCCATTCTGGGCTCCTGATCGCCTGTCCACTCCTTAAATGTTGGGGTTCCTCAAGCCTCTGTCCTAGACCCACTTCACTCTACACATGTTGCCAGACAATCTTGTCCATTTCCACACCTTCATTTACCAACTATAAGCTAATGCTTTTGAAATCTATGCCTTTAGTTCAGATGTCTCTCCTGAGCTTCAGACCCACATAACCAACTGTGGGATGAGTACCTTTGATCAGGTCTCACACTCGACCTGTTGAAAACCAGATTGATCATTTCCCATCCCCGCATACCGGCTCCTCCAGTGTTCTCCTATCTCAGTAAATGCACCTTTATCCACTCAGGTGCCCAAGCCAGAAACGCAGGCATTCGTCGTCCCTGACACCACTCCATCATTCATAGTTCACATTCATCGCTCACATTCATCAGTCACCACGTCCTGGGGATTCTACCTCCAATATATCTCTAGAATCCATCCATCCACTTTCCTCCGTCCCTACCATCAGCTCTCTAACACCATTCACTATCATTTCCTCAGCAGCTCTTAACTGGTCTCCAGTCTTGTCTCATAATTTACTTAACCACTCTTCTATCACGGGATGTTAGGTTTCTTGTACATGATTATCTTTTAAAACAATTTTTTTGGTCACCTGATTTCTTTGTCAGGTTGAGTTTTGATTTCATGATGTTTAATATATTTGATTCCAAGGTATGCTTTACAAATAAAGAATCAGGAATAAGCATCTGATCCCTTTCTGTACAGACCAAATCTGTCTCCAGAGTCCTGTGCAGTCTTGATTCCAGGGGAATGCATTTCAGTGTGTTCCCATGAGTGGACTCACCATTCTTCAGCCTAACCATCAAAGCCCTCTGTAAACCTGTCCAAATGCATCCTGCCAGCCACGTTCCCACCCACACACTCTTCCATTCTCTTAGGCATCTGGCTGTTCCTTCATCGAGTATTTACTTAGTACATATAAGGCATTATGCTAAGAGATAACCTCCCTGTAACAGGTCTGTACCTGCATGGCATGCTTCACCCCAGCTCCAAGCTGCATGTGATTTCTGATTCTGGCCCTTCACTCATCACCACCCAACTACCCAGAATGTCCTCTTTCATCCCCTTCCCAATAGCCAAGTCTTTCCCATCCTTTGATGTAAGCCCACCTTCACTGACCATCCCAGTCCACAAGGACCCATATACCTTTTGTATCTCTTCTGTCATTTCAAAATGTAATTGGCCTCTCATTGCTTTTTAATTATTTCTCATATCTATAGTTCTAATGATAGCAATCCTCAGCTGTATCAATAGTGTCTCCTCGTCTAGACTTAAACCCCTGGTGACTCAGAATCATATTACACTTTTTTTTTTCTTTTCCAGGGAGTTACTTAAGTAGGGAATTACTTGTTAATAACTGGTTGATTAACTAGTTAATTATTTTACTTCTCTGAGCCTTGAGGTCTTCATATCTAAGACTGGATAGTAATTCCAACATTAAAGGGTGGTTGTGAGAATTGAATGTGATAGACGAGAAAGGTGCCTGGCTCACAGAAGGTACCCAATAAATGTTAGTTCCCATCCCTCCAACATCTAATCCTGGGCTGAAAACACACTAACTAAAAGTAATTATTTGCAAAATGAATGAATGACAAAGGGCTGGAAGAATGAAATAATGCATTCTGGACACACCAGAGGGGCCCTGTCAGAGAAATAGACGGACTTCCCTTGGCTGGCATGGGAGCGCCTTCTGCCAGAAGGTAGACTGTGGAGGATAGATTTCCTGCTTGGCTCTGAGATCACGCAACGTTGGGAAATCAAGTTTGATTTGGGTGTTTCTGCTGCAGCCAGCTAATTTTTGTAAGTTTGACTGAATTTGTGACCTGTTAGAATTCCCAGAAGAAAGTAGCAGGCACGTGTTTCTTATAAACAGAAAAGAAATTCTCGTGTAAATTAATTTTCGCTGGCATAGACCTGGCTCCGGGCTCTGTAAGAAATGAGAATATATTGGTTTCAGAGCCCAGGCTATAAACATTTATCCCCTCACTGTCACTGGTGTTTGGAGAAACTTCTTTTCACTAATGGTCATTCCATTTGTTTTGAAAAAGACATAAAACTATCTGAAAAGCAGTGAAGTCACGACAGAAAAGGCCTTTGGGGAGGGGGGTGCTAAGAGAATGGAGCGTCATCTCCAGATGCTAACCATTTGGTTTCCAAGCGTCATACGTTGAGTTCATGGTACAAGTTTGCGTTCTCTGTGGAGAGAATGACTTTGTAGTCAGCAGCGGTCAGCAGTGACAGTTCCCCCCTCTTCTCCTGTCTTCACCGCCAGAAGTGACAGAGGTGACAGAGATCTCTCCGGTATTTCTCTCATCCCCTTCTCCCTTCCCCACTCCCTTCACTTCCCCATCCCTAACAGACCTCCCCATCACCCCACACCATGTCTTCTCAACTGTGTGGAATGTTCCTGAAGAAGGGGGATCGTGGTTGGGGGCTTCGGTCTTGGCACACTGATACTCCATAAATGTGCAAGTCTGTGGAACTCTAAGGGATCTGTGGATAGAATTCAAAGAGTCCGTGCATTTGGATGGAAAGAGTCAATGTCTGTTTTCACTCCTAACTGAAAGTTAGCATTTCCATCAGTTATGAAACATGCCACAGTAATGTTGGCAGTGTCTGACTTTTTCAGCAAAGAAATCATATTCATTTCTATATCTTACTATAGTTATTGCAAAAATCTCAAAATATCATTTACTTTCAACACTACTTCAAGATTACCGTAAAATTATCACATTTTAAGTAAAAAACTACCTGCCACCAGAGCTTGTTATTTGATGCATTTAGAAGCATATCTGTTATTATGTCAGATATTTATTCTCTTTTTCAATTATGTTGAAAGCTATATCAGCATAATTGGTTTCTTTTGTAATCCTTAGTATTTTGTTTTATGCATGTAAAAACATCCTTTTGAGAGGGAAATCTACAGGTTTCATTAGACTGTTATAGGGGCTACAGCACAAAAAAGGTTAAGAACTCAGGTCTAGTCCCTGGAAACACAAGGTTTGCGTCACATCAAATTCCAGGATCTCTGAGAAAGATAGTGAAGACTCATTAGGACATGGAGGGAAAGAAAACAGTGATTGATTAGCCATGTCTGTCAGGGGCACAATATGGAGAAGAGTGGTAGAGTGGAATTGTCTATTTCCAGTCTAGGCCAGTGCTGCAAATACAACTGTCTACAATAATGGAAATGTTTTATCGGCACTGCCCATTATGGTGGCCACTAGCCATACATGGCTTTTGAACACTTGAAATGTGGCTGGTGCTACTGCAATTTTGAATGTTTAAATTCTACTTAATTTTAATTGATTTACATTTAAATAGCCACCTGTGGCTCGTAACTGCTACATTGGACACCACAGCTCTACATTAATCCCATACATACCACCTACCCAGGTTACCTCCCACCCCAGCCCACCTCTTCTCATGGAGGAGGAACCTGGACCCAGAGAGAGAAGGTCTTTGCCAAAGGTCAGTGGATCCGTTTGTGACAAACCCAGACCAATATCCCAGATCTCTCTGCTTGCCAGTTTGGATTTTTCTCTTACATGTAGCATTCTGTCATTTAGCAGAATGCTCGTTCCCTGGACAATGCACAGATACACCACGAGAGAAGATCTAATCCAAAGTTACATATGACCTTTTAGCAAAACAAGACAAGGTGCTGTCTGTTCATTGCAGCGAGGTCTGATTCACTGGCTCCCTTTTTGTTACGTCAGTTTGAAGGGCAAGGGGTGGGAAGAGGAATTATTTTGCTTTTTTTGGTCTGCTAATTTGTTTTAAGAAAATGCTCACAGGCATTCTGGATAAAAGCATATTGCTCGCTATTTTGCAGTCTCCAAACATTTAAGAAACCTGCTCTAAGCTAGACTGTTTCACTGGGATGATTCACTGCCCTGAGCAGGTCTCCATTTGGATTCAGGTTGGAGAATATGGAACTTTACTGTGCCTCTACTCTCAGTTTGCCAGAGGGGCCTGTGTTGATGAAGAATTCGTGGTGGAAAGTCCTGGCCTGAGGAGGGCATGGATTCTGATGAGGTCATGGGGAGAGAATGCCTTCCTCAGCAGAGGTGGGAGCCTGGGACGGCCGCCAGGAGTGTGGTCTGGCCAGCACGGGCCCTGGGACAGAGGAGAAGGAAGCGTGCCCTTGCTCTGCACGTTAGAAGTCTTCGGGGGTCTCAACAGGTGGCTTCGTAGTTTCACCCTCTGCAGGCTCAAGCCTCAGAAAAAACAAACAAACAATGGGCCCTTCTCCTCTCCTGGCTGGGAGAGGGTTTAAACTTGAGCTGACTTTGATGGTCTGACCGCACGACTCAAAACATTCATAGACAGCAGAACTGCCCAGCACACTGATTATAATGTTTTCTAAAGCTTTGGTGGTATATAAACAATTGTCAGAGGTTTCGCATTGTGGACCAGCAGGCCCTTCTCCAGACACGCTGAATCAGAATTTTAGAGGGTATGTCCTGGGTGTCTAGGTTTTCAGCAAAGCTCCCGCTGATTCTGACGTGCAGTTGGATGTCAAAAATGCTAGCCTCAAGAATGACACCCATGCCCTTAATCCTGGCATCCAAGGCCTCTGGGAGCGGGCCCTACTCTATTCGCAGAGCATCATAGTGGGAAACATGCTAATTGTGTAGTCACTGTCAACTGAAAAAAATGTGCAATCTGAAAGTGGAGAGTTATGCTTTATCCAGGGACCGTACTGAGGAGTGTACTCTGGGTGCAGCCTCTCAGATAGCTCTGGGCACTTTGGAACTGTTCCAAAGAGGTCAGGGAGGAGCCAAGATATATAGGAGTTTCTGCTGGAAAAAAAAAAAAATGTACTCAAACATGAAAAGATTACTGCTAATCTGAAAAAAGACATCTCAAGTTAATGATGTTAGTGCTTTTCTATGTATGGGCAGTTGCAAGAGGCTGGGCTCATTGAAATCATTCCTTTGATTTCTAGTTCTTCTTCACCCCGAATTCGCCTTAGGGTGCACCATCGGGGGTGGCTGCAGTGGCTGATGACAGGCAATTTTCGTTGTTTACCAGAATAGCCGGAATAGCAGGCGACAGTCATTCCACGTAGTGATTGATATAAATAACAACAGCTTCCACTCACTGGGTGCCTGCCGGGTGTGAGGGATCCGGCTGAGAGCTTTAAGTGACTCACCATTTAATCTGCACCTTAGCCCTGTTGTTACCATTTTGCAGATAATAAATTGAGGTTTAGAGTGGTTAAATAATTTGTCCAGGGACACACAGTCAGGAAGTGTAGAAATGGAACTCAGACTGAGCTCTATCAAATTCCAAAGTCCACGCACTTGAGCTAGGGGCGGTCCCAGTTTGCCCGGGACTGAACGGCTCCCTAACACAGGCGTGTTCTGTGCGAAAGCCAGGACAGGGCTGGGCACACCGAGACAAGCTGGTCACTCTATCTCAACTTGGAGATCAAGGCTCAGGCCCACTACTTGTGACCCTATGACACGGGCAAGCCTGCACACCCACAGGTCAACCGGGTTCCTCATCTGAAATGATGATGGTAATTCCGATGAGAAGGTGGCTGGTGGCTGTGAGCACTGGATGAGACAGTGCCTGTACCAACATCCAGCTGTGGACCTGGCACTGAAGGAAAAGGTTCCCCTGCAGGCCCACCTGGTGAAGCCCTGCTTTGCGTTGCCCGATATGTGTTTATTGCAAATCTAGAAAATTCTCAGCTGTGATCTCCTCAAATAATTCTTCTCCCCCATTCCCTCCATCCTCCTCTTCTGGAACTCCTATCCAATTAAATACATTTTAGCATCTCTCAATCAAGCCGAAAGGTCTTGATGTTCTCTTTCCTGTTTTAAAAATATTTTGTGTGTACTCTGGGGGAGGTCCTTGGTCCTTTCATTCATTCTTTCTTCAACTATACCCAACAAATCCTGACGCTGATTACTGAGCTTATCGGTAACTACATTCTCATTCACAGAATTTGTAGCTGGTGGCTTCATACCCACTGCTCTTGCCTCCTATCAGACTGCTTTTTGTTTTACAAAGGTCTTAGGTTTCTCAAGTTTATCTCTCCTTGGATCTCTTTGAAACCCTTCTCCCATCCGTTGATTTCGGTGACCATATTTCGCAGCATCCCTGTGCTTCCCGGTTTGGAATTTAGGTTGGCAGGTGCCTCTGGAGCTGGAGCTTGCTGTGTTTCGTTTTTTCCTCCCTCTCTGGTCACCCCTCTCCCACTCGCCATCATGTTGTCTCTGCTCTTACCCAGTGGCCCCAGTTCAGAAGCAAGTCTAATATTGGTGGCTCTGGGTTCTCCCTGGGGCTGACTCTGCCAAGGTGACAGATCTGAGCACAGAGTCGAGGCTGGCACTGCCCAGGACCTGGCGACCTCGCCAGGTCTGCTTCCTTCTGCCTCTCTCAGAATGCAGCTTCAGCGAGGTGATAGCCTGGGCAGGGGTCCCTGCTTCCCTTCAGTCTCCTTCCACATGGAGGGGGCTTGCCTGGGCCAGGCTCTTGTCCCTACCTGACTTAGGGTACTTTTACTCCCCTCTATGTCAAAAGGAGCCAAAATGGCCAGTTTTCCCCACCTGGTCCCAGACCCAGAGCCATGCACCCCAGCCTCATCTACCCCTAATCACTTGTGTCCTGTGCTGTTTCTTGAACACTGGGATGTTTTGTGTCTAAGTGCTCCTGTGCCTTTTTGGTTTTTCTAGGCTTTCTTTACTCAGCATTTGAGAACAGAGGGTCCTGAAAGGAGTGTCTGACAAAGCTATCTTGACTTAGGCACTTCCCTGAAATTGTTTTAAAAGAAAATTAAAACCCAGGAAGATTCAAACTTCTTATGAATGTTTCCTTGGCACTTAAAACAAGAGCCCTGAGCAACCAAGAGAAAGAAATCAGAAGCCACACTGTGATGACAGCGCTCTTATGTGACTTGTCCCAGACCAATCCCTAGTCACCCACGATGGACGATGGAAGAGCCCTATGCTGGGACCTCAAGTGAGAATCTACCGTTAACTCTCTGCGTGATCCTGGCTGCCAGTAAGTGAGTTCCTTGCCTCTCCCTGTTAGGTTGAGACCTCCCTCCTCCACTTCTGAAAGCCTGTGATTCTCTAACCAAAGGGCAGCGTAGCCCCGTGTCCTGTGATCCCGGAGCAGGGTCCCGAGTATTCCCTTCTTCCTGACCTGCACCCTCAAATGACTGCCCGGCCACCACCTCCAGGGCTGCCATTCCAGATAACACAGCACTTAACAAAGTCTGTTTGGGTTCACAGAGGGAATTATTGCTCAAATGCTACTTACGCTTTTCATTTTTCTTCTTCCCTTCCCTCTGATCCAAACTTTAATGCCTAACTAGCGTTTCAGAAAGTCCCAGTTCAGGGTTAAGGGGAAATAGCGGTGACTGTCTCCATACCATAGAGGAAGACATCGCAGCCAGCAAAGGTTAAGGAACTTGGTCACTCAGCAAGTAGATAAGGCAGGTGCATCTGCTTCTCGAGCCCCCACCCCACAGCACAGCATGCCGCTCCCCAGGCAGATGGAGGTGGTCCTCTGAGCAGCTGGCATAGTAACAAGTGTCTCCACAGTATCTCTCCATCCCCACCGCTGGCTCTCGGAGCACTGCCTCACTCAGCTGCAGATGCCCACGGGGTACTTACCAGCGACTCCAGCACCCATCCCAGGTTTAGGGCCAACTTTTCTACAAACATCCCACTAAATCAATTGGGGCTTTTATTGAAATCACAGGGTGCAAATTTTGCAGATCAAAATCTCATTCTCCACTCACCATCACTTTACACCCAGGGCAGTGTTATAACCTCAGAGCAAGGCTCCTCTGCCAAGGAAAATAGCGCTCTACTTTCTGCTGTTTTCTTGGCATCATAATTCCCAGCTCAGGGCAAAACTGCAAAGCTGGCAACGTTCATCCCCACCACCCCTGCTGGTTCTCTGCTCTGCCCTCTTTTCTCCCTCCAGAGGCTCTGTCACCCTCACTCCCGCCTCTCATGACCACCCCCTCCTCACTCAAAGCAGCTCACGCTGGAGAGGCGCAAGGTTAGCATGGCAGCAAAAAGGGGACTCTTTCCCAGGGGATTTGCAGATTCATGAGAATGCACCTGTGCACCCGTGCACACCCAGAGACACACGGTTCGTTGTGTTTATGATTAGCTAGTCAATACATGTCCATCACAGAAAATTTGAAAAGTACAAAGAATATAAAGAAGAAAGTCGAAACCCATAATCCAGCCACCCAGACAAACCTCCACTAACTCTTTAATATATTTCCACCCAGTTCTTCATCGTAGTGTGTATGTGTGTGTGTATTCTAGGGTCTTACACATTCTAGGCTCTGTTTCAAGGTTCTCTTGCTTTTTTTGCTATGCCTGTCAATTTTCCCCCAAATACTGCAAACATTATTATTGTTTTATAATAGACTTTAATCTCTGATGGCTGGAATCTTCCCATCATCACTTTTTTTTTTTCAGCATTTAAAAAATTATTCTCAACTATTTCTTTTTCCCAATAAATTTTAGATTCATTGTGATAGGCAATTAAATAAGCCATTGCCTCTTGGATTGCAAGTTTATTAAAACTGTAAATTAATTGAGTAAAGTTGGCATCTGTACAATATTTAAAATTTTCATCTGGAAATACTGTATGGCTATCTATTTAGTGAGGCCTTCTTTAATATCTTTCCATAAAGTAAAAATGTTTCCTTCAGATGAGTCCCATACATTCTTGTTGAGGTTTAAACCTCAACAAATACATTTAAAAAAAAATTTTATTGGAAATTGGGATCTTTTGTTCTCTGCATGCTTCTAATTTGAATTATTGACTTGGAAAATTTATCCCACATCTAGCTCTTATTCTCTGAATAATTCTAGTATTTTATCAACGGATTCCCTTCTTTTCCTAGGAAGAGAATTGTACCATCTGCAAATAATGATAATTTTGTCTTCTCCTTCCTATGTATGATTCCTTTTCGTGAATTCCTATACAACTTCAAGAACCATGTTAAATAAAATCAGTAAATTCAGTGATCTTTCTTAATTTACTATGGGTCTATCCCTTAATTAAGGACTTATTTTTCTAATCGTAATTTTTAGTCTTTTAAATCAGGAATGGATGTTGAAACTTCTCAGATTTATTTTTCATTATCTTTTGAGATTATCATATTTTTTTTCTTCTTTTACCTGTTAATATTAGAAATGACACTCATCATTTCCTAATACTAAAGTATCTTTACATTTCTAGAATCACACCTAACTTTTCCTGATGAAAATTTTAAATGTACTATTGAATTTGATTCATGAATGTTGTATTTAGGATTTTTACAGCTGCCATATGCACAAAGTGAGATGAGTTTACAGCTGCATGTCCCAAAGTCAGTTCCATGGAGCACTGCTGCTATGAATTATGCTGTCAGCAAAGGGCAGAGAAGGGAAGTTCTGTGTTGAAACTAATTTGGAAAATATTACATATCCCTTTTGGAGATTCTCAAGGTATATTCGCATTTTAAAGATTCTGACATGAATAACTGAAAAATTGTGCTGAACACTGGAATTTGACACAACATTGTAAAATGATTATAAATCAATAAAAAATGTTAAAAAAAATAAAAATAAAAAAATAAAAAAAATAAAGAGTGCCTTACACATCAAAAAAAAAAAAAGATTCTGAGAAAAGCTATATTTAAAAAAAAAAAAAGGAAAAAAGAGAGAGATTTGTGTTTAAACACATATAATCCAGCATTTTCCAAAATGATTGACCACAGGAGTCCCTGTTTGACGTAACTCCTCTTAGCATCTTGCAGAGCTCACATCTGAGGCATGCACCTTGGAAGCTGACTTTGTCGGTGTTGGTATCAGAGTGACACTGGTTTTGCTGGAAAGCCTCTTCCTTCTCAGAAGTTCTAATCAAAGGCTTATAATCAGTTAAGCTCTGTTGCTGCTCCCCTACACAGTAAGGTACTTAATGTTTTCTGTAGTCATCTTCCAGTGAAAGCTGATGCCTTTGTTTTATGATTCTGAGATTTTTGTCTTAGTCCACGGAGTCCCTTTGGGATCTCAGGGATACAGAAGAACTCTGAACCGTCAGACGGATCCAATTCAGGGTTGTCTTTGTTTAACCTTCCCGCCTTGCTTGACTGGCTCTTCCTTAATCTTCTCGTCAGTTCACGGGGCTACATGGCGTTGGCCCTCTACCAACAATGTCTTCATTCCGGAACAGCCTGACTCTTCAACTCCAGTGACTTTATGTGGACCAGGTGACTCTTCCTCCATCCCTTGCCCTGCATCCTAAAATCATCTGCTCCCATCCCCCCTTTCTCTCTCTTTTCCTCACAACTCCAAAATCCCACTTTTTCTACTAATCCCCAATAGTTACTCAAGACTCAGAAACACGAGCACTGACATTCTCTTAGTTGTTCAAAAGTTCCTGGAAACAAAAGCCTTCTAGGCACTGTGGGGGATAGGTAGATTTACGGGACGGCCTCTGCCATTTAGGAGGTCCAATTTCCGTGCCAGGGGTGAATAGTATCAAAGCATTGCAGGCACTCTTTTGCGCCGTGCCTGGCAGAGGAAGAACTCAGTAGCCACTGACTCAAATCATGCTGAATATAGAGTGGTAAGTGCCATACAGAGTTATGTTATGGTGCTTGGTTAATCTTCTGAAGAATTCACAAAGGACTGGCATTTGAACAGGGTTTTAAGGGATGAATAGGAGTTTGTGTGGCGGAGAAAGGGGGATATGCCATAATTTGCAATATAATCAGACTTTCCAAGGCTCTCCTGTATACCAGCCTCTCTCAATCTCTACCAACACCTCGCAAGGTAAACTTCCTCGTGGCTAAACCCATTTTCCTATTGAGGAAGCTAAAGATGGCTTGCCGCAATGAGCTTACCCAACTCAAAAGATTTCAGGAAAACGTGAATAGCTATCTTAGCACTCTGATGAAAACAGTCATTCTCACAAGGTGCTGAGGTCCCAGGAAAACAGGGCAGGTGTGGTCCCTGCCCGCATGCAGCTCATAGGGTGGATTCATAGAACTTTAGGGCTGCAAACTCTCCCCTGTGAGGAGGTCTTTAGCTCAGTAATTGGTGAGAGAACAAAAGGAATGGCTTTTTCCGCAGATGGAAGCTGGGTCTGTGTTTAGCATTGGAGTAAATGATGCAGCAGCCAGAGTGTGAGGACCGCAGACACCCTCAAGGTGCTGGGGGGATGGGCTCACGTCTGAGCCACCTGGGGAGCCATAAAAATGACTGGTGCCAGGCCTGCCCCAGACTGCAGAAGTCAGAATCTGGGTTTTGGTGGGAAGGTGTTGTCGTAGGTATGTTTAAATGTCCCGCTTGGTTCTAATGTGCAGCCAAAGTTGTAAACCAGATGGAATTCTGACAGAAAGACTGGGGCAGCACAAGAAGACAGTTGTGAAGTTCTAATTCTGCTTCTTCACTTCTTCTTCCCCTGCCTCCTCTCCTCTATCCCTGCAACTCCCTTCTCCTGGTCTCATTCTGAGCACCCTCATCTGCTCCATCTCAGTCACCTGACATGGGGACTGTGATGTGTTCCCGGTTTATCAGCACCAAGGGCTTCACTCTCAGATCCTAAAGATGCCATTAGAAGGGGCCTTCCAAGGGATGACTCAGTGGTCATCATGGTGGCAATAAGGCATAGAGAGAGCTGAGGTGCGATGGATCTTAGGGATTCTGTGTGGTCGTACCACGGAGGCAGCCGTCTGCTGGGCTGAATTGCAGGACTGGGCCTGATGTACAGTGCTAGGCCAGCTCTCGCTGGTGAGACCGCCTTTCCTCTCCCCATCATTGCTTCAGGGGTGTCAGGGGAGTTAGGGGAGACTCCCACCCTGCTTCTTGCCCATGGCCAGAGTGGCCCCAGGTGCACAGCCCAAGGGAGGCCGGGACCTGGAGCAGAGCAGATGCCAAGCCAGCTGGGCCGCTCCTTCACCCTCCACATGCTCCCCACCTCCACCTCCACTCGGGCATCTTCTCAGTGGCCCAGAGAAGGAAGAGCAGTGCTTGCAGTCTCTGCCCAGACACAGTGTTATGGGCCTTTGTGGAGCTCAGCCTGCCCTGCTCCGAGTCCTGGATGCTTTCCTAGGGAGCAGGCAACTCCCTCTAGCCAGCAGCCACTGAAACAAGTTCTGGAATCAGCTGGATTAACTAGGGGACTTGAAAGGAGGAGGTGGCACTGACCAAAGCTCCTGAACAGTGCAGTTCAGCTAAACTGATGCCATCTGATGAAGCCACTGAGAGTGAAGTGTTACGGAAACAAGCCAGCTCCAGGCTGTCATCCTACTGGTTGGTTATCACTACTGTTATCTGATTTACATATTTCCACAAATGCTCTATTGCACTATCTCCCTGTGGCTAAATCCATGGTGTAAGGGAAAGAGGGACCCACAGATAAAACCCTGCCTGTGGATGCAGGGAGTTAGATTGTAAACTCCCCAGCCATCAGCCAGATAGAGGTGGAGTCTGCCTGTCGGTCCTCCTTGGCCTCATTTCTTCAACTGCAGAACCAGAAGAGCACTGACTCCAGAGGTGCTCCCCTGGGATTTTGTAAAAGTGAACAAGTTATTGATGGCGGAGAACTGGTGGCCTCCAGGTGAAGAGGCCAATGATAAATCACACATGCCGCCATGTCTGTTTCCAGTTTCTCCTTTCAGTGAATGTTTTGCTCATCGCCTACAGCATATGGCAGCAGGCCTGTGCTCTAGTAATGCTGGTCTTCTGCGTGTCATAGGTTAAGAGCATAAATTCAGGATCCAGACTGCTTAGATGTTAATCCCAGCTCTCTACGTCCCAGCTGGGTGACCTTGGGGAATCTGCCTCACTTTTCTGTGCCTCAGTTTCCTCATCTGTCAAGTGAAGGTAATAATGATCCCCACCTCACAGGGTTGTTAAAGGGAATAAATGAGTCAATGCAGCTTCGAATCCTGCCAAGCACATAGTAAGCGCTCGATAAATTTTCACTATGATGCTATGACTAACATATAGCTCTTACACATAATGAGCTCACAGAAGCTTATTTATCTGTTTGACACTTAAACTCTTAACATAGTATTTTTCTAACTTGTCTGGAAAAAAAAAAAAACTCAAGGGACTCATTAAAAATAGAGGTTCCAGGCCTCTGCCCTGAAGATTCTGATCCAGTAGGTCCAGAATGCGTCCAAGAAGCTGCATATCTAGCAAATGGCCCTGGTGACCCTAATGAAGTGTGCAAGGAGCCAGCTGCTCTAACGGGGCTGAGAGGCGCTAACCGGGCCTCTTCGGTGCCTGCCCGTCCTCACTCTGCCAGGTAATCTGAAATACCAGGGAGCGGAAGGCTGCTGGACTCTGGAGCTTTGGGAAAGCTCACGTTGCCTCCCCGGTCCCGTTTCAGCAAGAAAGCCTTCCTAGAAAAGGTGGAGGGATTCCCAGGCCTGGAACAAAGGGAGGACCTGGGCTCACAGATGAGAAGATGGTGAGTTGTTGCAGGACTGCTGACAGCCAGGGAGGAAGTAGCCAGGGAGGAAGTAGCCAGGGAAGGGTGAGCCAGGGGCGCCTAGAGGTCACATGTGGCCTGAGCCTGGCCCTCCTTTGAGAACTGCACGTGTTCAGAGTCCTGAGCTGCATGGCATCTGGCCAATCTCTCTAGGCCTCTCTCCTTCCCTCTACCCAGGATAAAATGCTCAGGTCCCCCTCAACTCCAGACCCATTTTTACAGAAATCCTGTTATTGAATCAGGTGTTCATTGATTCAACCACATCTCCTGAGCGTTCGCCAGGCACTGGGAACGCAAAATTGTGTCTGAGTCTATGACGGAGAGCTGCTCTCCGGGTATGATACAGATCTCTCTCCAGGAGAAGCTCGGAAGCTTGGTGTCCAGGAGGAAGGACACGTGAAAAGGTAACTAGCCACGCAGAGTGACAAGTGTGTGCTTGTGGCTGGCCGTGTGGGAGCTCTGAGGCGAGGGGAACTCTCCTGGGGAGGAGGAGTGCTGCAATCTTAGAAGGCTTCTCAAAGGCGTTGAGCCAGGTCTTGAAGGATAAGAAAGTGCAACCAGACTGTCAGAACAAGAAGGGGTGTTCTTAAAAAAAAAAAAAAAAAAGGTCAGAGGAAAGACATCACGGTACAAAAGGGCACAGGTGTGGCTGGCTGGATGCAGGGGCTGGGCATGGGGCCAGGAAGGTAGGCGGGTCAGGCTCCCAAAGATCCCTGGGTTCCACGCAAGGGGTCCGGGCTTCACCCTGTAGGTAATGGAAGCCACCGAAGGACTTGGTGAACTGGTTCCATTAACCGAAAGAAGAGCAAAAGTGGGCAGGGGTAGGGGTCAGTGGTCTCAGTTTGGTTTGAGTTTCAGTCACCAGTTGGGCCGCCACATGGAGGTGTCCAGGAGGCTGTTGGACAGAACATTCTGGGGCTCTGACCAGAGGCCCAGGCCGGAAGTGAAGACTGGGGAGTCCTTATCATAAAGGTGTGACTTGATGCTGGGTCAGAGGAGGGAACCTCCATCCCTCCCCAGGGAGAGCAGCAGAGACGAGAAAGCCCCCAGCAAGGGGTTTCACTTCCCTGGAAAGTCCAGCCTCTCATCCATCCAGGAAGAGGAAGCAGCACTTACTGTAACCGAACCTCCTGTGAGGTGTTACACTTGGTCAGATTCTGGCCCGGTCTCTGGCTGAGGCCAAATTAAGCCCTGGTGTTACCTGCTAGGCAAGCCTCCTCTAATGAAGGGAGTGTGGCCTTGTGGTCATTTTGTAACTTCCCAAGGTGTCTTTGAAGCTTTGGAACAACAAGCAGGGGACTATTTGTGCCGTCAGATCTCTACGAAGGAAAGGGTCTAGTTAGAGCCATCGTCCCTAGGCTGGGCTGGACGGGTGGCGGCGGGCACTCTGCAATGGGCCCTTGCTCCAGCCACCCCCAGGGTTCCCCCTCCCACCTGTCGTGACGCTATCCATTCCCACCATCTGAGTCACATTTGCAGCCCTGTAGAAGCGGCTGCAGCCAGGTCACCTTGGGTGGGGAGTCGCAGGTGTTGGTTGGCGCTCCTTCCTTACCTCTCCAGCTTTGCACCTGTCGCCTCTGTTTAGCCAGCTGCCACATTTGCCTGATGACCAGGCCTCTTAGCTGTGTCTGGCATTTCCAGTTGCCAGCAGGACATTTACAGCTGAGAGCAGTGTATCTTTGTTGTTAAGGACAAGGGCTCTGGAGTCTGAGTTTGGAACCCAGTTCCACCTCCTACGTGACCTCAACTTCCCTTTGCCTCAATTCCTTTATCTGTAAAATGGGGATAGAAAAGTACCTACCTCACTGGGCTTTGGTGAAAAGAAGATGAGCTCATGTGCATAAACCTCTCCAACCATGCGTGGCACACAGTGAGCACACACTAAAAGTTCGCTGTAATTATTATCTCCTCTCAGAAGTCCTGCTCTCACTACAAACTCAAATGTCCAAATGGACACCTGACTCCTGAGTTCTGGCCTGGTTCCTCCATCCCAAAGCTCTGGAGGCTCTAATTTAACAGACAAGGACATGAAGCGCAGAATGATGAAGTGACTTGGTCAAGGTCACAGAGCAAGCCAAAGGGAAAGCTGGGGCTCAGGAACGCTGGCCACGTCCCACATGCTGGCTCCTGCCAGCCCAGCCACCCTGCAGGAAGGCTCAGGTCCCCGCAGAGCGCCCTTGAAGAACACTTTAGACTCAGTATCAAAATCACCCGGGCCACTTATTGAAAATGCAGATTCCTGGGGTCCCCTGTGGGATTCTGATTCAGTTAGTCTGTGGTGGGGCCCCAAGTGAGCATTTTGAAAAGCATATCTGCGCCCTTTCCCCCAAACAAGTGATTCTGATTCAGGCAATCTGTGCTTTGGAAATTGCCTCTCCAAAGCCAGTCCCCCTCATGTGCCTCCGCTGGAGAGGAGCCCCCAAGTGGGACCCAGGAGGGCCCTCTGGCCAGCCCCGTGCTGCGCTCTGGGGAAACACCCACGCCCTGCACAGTAACTGGGCATGGCTGGGGACCCTCAGTGGTATTTCAGGAATGTGGTCGCATTCTTTCATGCTCTCATCCTGAAAAGGAACTGCCACTCTTTCAGACAAAGATGCACCTGTACCCCTGCAACATCAGCGGGACATTCAACACCAGGATTGTCATTCCACGGGGCAGTGTTTACTGCGACAGGCACGCTGGGGACCAGGGGGCTTGTGGGTAAATCCGATTCATGGCACCTGTCTCCTCCGTGGGGGACCTCATCAAAGGCTCACTGACTGTGATCCTGCCTCAGAACTTCCGTCCTCACTTTCCTACAGCAGTGAGTGTGTGGCTCTTCTTACCAGAGGGAGGAGATCAAAGCAGAGCAAGCAGTTGGAAGAAAGAACAAAGACTTGAAGAGCAGTGTTTGGAGATAGTGACCAAAAGCACAGTTCTTTATGTCTGTCTTTTAAGGGGCTCTGGCTGTGGGCAACTGTCCACTAGGAGAAGAGAAAGCATTCCCACACTCAGTAAGTGGTCAACTCTGAGATGTCATTTAAAAGAAAAAAAAAAAAAAAGTTGACAGGATCCAGCTTGTGGAGGAGTTTATCTTGGAGGGGTTTAAGAGCTCTGTTTACTTTCTCTTGCTCAGAACTTGTACCCAGGCCTGTGTTTACTTATTTCCATTTCTGAATGATGACTGGGACACAGAGATAACAAGGGCTGCAGATCAGAATATAGCTGTGAGGCTGAGGAACTACCATGATAATCGCCTGTCAGCAATCCCAGGCTGGCCGCGGTCAGCCCGGTCAGCAGTGTGGGCCACAGTGGGACGTGCACAACCTTCAGGTTCACCCAGAGTGGGTTTCTGTTCCAGGTCTGCTGGTCACTCGCTGTGGGGCCTTGGACGGGGTACTTAATTCTCTGAGTCTCCATTTTCCTGTCTGTAAAATGGGGATACGCATATTGAATTCATAGGGCTTTAGTGCTAATCAGAGAACATAGTGAAGGCCTAGCACGATGCCCATCACAAGACTTTCAATAAACAGTTGTTAGACTTTTCTTCTGTATTTTCTTCTTGGTGACACAGAGATGGGACGTGATTGTGCCATTGTTCAACTAAAGAAGAGAAAGGGAATCAGTTTCAAGCTCAAAGAAAGGGAAATGAAATTAAGCATATTTAACCAATCCAGTAGAAGGGAATAAAGCAAAAAAAAAAAAAAAAAAAAAAACAGAGAGAGAAGGAAAGACACAGCATGCAATTAGGAAACGAAGTCGTAGAAGTTAATAAAAAATATCAGTAATCACAATGACCATAAACAGATTAAACTCACTTGCTAAAGGACACATTTTCAGATTCAATTTACTTTAATAGTAATAATTATCCAGCACCTACGATGTTGTAGGCACTATTCTCAGCACTGGAATTAAGCTAAAAGCTTTCACAAAAGAAACATCTAAAACCAAAAACAGAAAAAGGCTGAAGTTAAAAGATTAGGAAAAAATATGTCTGATAAAAATTAACTAAAAGAGAGCTGATGTAACAATATTAATTTGAAACAAAATAGGCCTTAAAACAGAGACTTGGCAATAAATAAGGTATTGATAAAGGGGACAGTTCACACAAAAAAATATAACTATCTGAACCTGTATGCATCTTACAATATAGCCTCAAAAAACATAAAGCAAAAACTGACAACATTATAAGGAAATATTGACAAGCGACATCACAGTGGTAGATTTTAATCACATCTCTCAGAAAATGTTCAAGCAAACCAAAAAAATTAAGAAGGACACAGTAGATTTAAATCATAGTCAGTTATGAACCCTTGCATCTCATAAATACAGAATAAATAGCTTTTCAAGTACAAACTTACAGGAATGAGTTACCCTAGGCCACAAAGGGAATGTCAAATGGCACTAAAGAATTGGTATCATACAGGTCACATTCTCTGTGCAGTGCAATAAAACTATAAATCAGTAACCAAAACATTTGTGCACGAAACCCACGTGTTAAGAAAACTTCTGAATAGATTTCTAAATAATTAATGGATCAAAGAAAGAATAATCATGGAAGTTTTAAAATATTTTATAACTGAATAACAACAAAATGTTACATAGCAAAGAGCAACGTGAGTATGGTTACCACCCCACAGGCATCTCTGTGGCACGAGGCTGTGCCAAGAGAGTGGGGCTCAGACAGCAGATGGAAGCCCTAAAAACTAGAGCAGGTGGCGTTACCATAGTGCTGGACTAGATTACTTCTCAAGTACCTTTTATTCCTCCCTGCTTTCTCTTACACTGCTGTCTCTGTCCGGAATGCCTTCCTCCCCTGTAGACCTCCCAACCTCCCTCCCGACGCGGACCTTCATCTGGTGAACTACATTTCCTACGTTAAGAGCAAGTTCAATTGTCATTGACTCAGCTTACCCCTGGCTCCCAAAGCATCTCTCTTCTAGAGCACTCTTAGATCACAAGTAATTGTCTGGGTACATGTTTCTCCTCTACAATAGCTATAAACTCCAGAGAGTGAAGGCTCCATCCTAGTCTTCTTCACCCACGTAGAGCCGCACACAGGAGGCACTCAGCACATCTTTGCTGAGAGACCTTTGGGATTTTTCATCTCCATCCTCTGTCTTTAATTAGCTGGAGCATTGCAGACAGTGGCCTGCCTGCCAAGGCTGGAGGGAAGACCCCCACGCTGGTTGCCAGGGGTGTGCCACAAAAGCTCCCACGATTGCTGTGCCAGAGAGAGCCAGAGGGCCCCATTCCTACCCGGTAGCGGCCCCCCTCTGAAGCCACAGCTAAAATGCAACGCCACCCTGGAGACCTCTTTAAATCGGAGCCTGGGATTTTTTTAGTAGATTTCATTTTACAGTCTGCCCACTGGAAGCCGGCAAATTTGGACTTTTGGCCCAAATCCTGCCTACACATTGGTGTTCACCTACTTTTACAGGAAGAAGCAAGATTTCACTCTAGGCAAGGAAAAACCTCATGAAAAACTGTCATTTATCTTCCTGGGGAGCCATTTGCCTGATGGAAACTGAATCCTAAAATGCAAATTCTTTCCTGGGGAGTGAGTGTGGCAACTGATGTTGCAACATGGCTCAGAACAATTTGAGAGCAATTCTTTTATTATTACTATCATCATCATTATCATTATTTCAACCTAGCAATTAGGTTAATATGATTAAGTCAGCATTCTCGGGAAAGTGTTCCGGCATGAAGGTGTGTGTGTGTGTGTGTGTGTGTGTATGTGGCGTTACAGCTGTCGTCATCATTTCTCTTCTGTTTTAGGGGTTGGTTAAATATTCAACCACAAGTATGTGCTCCAGGCTGAAACCTGATCAGTGACAGGAAGCCAGGGAGAAAGGGGGGCTCCTAACAATACTTCTTCCTATTAATATAAAAGTAATCAACACGACTGCTTGATAAAATACACATCAGCTGGTCCGAGAGGCCACAATAGATCACGTGCGTGCACATCCGCATCTCAGCACCTCCCATGGGTCCTGGCTGTGTCCGTGGCTGTGTTGGTAGCAGCCCAAAGAAGGCTAAGTTGAACTTGATTTAAGCAAGAGGAAGCGGCACTTGTGACTTGTGCCCCCCCCCCCCCCCGAGCCACTGCTTGATTTATTACCACATCCCAATTACCTAACACTTTAACAGACCTGTAAAGGAGGGGGTGGGGCGAATAGCATTAGATCTCTTCCATGGAGTCAGGGCAGCATCACTGAAAGTATTGGAGCGTTGGAATCAGCCAGACCTGAGTGTGAGTCCTAGCTGTGTGACCCTGCACAGGTGACTTAACCTCTCTGGGTCTGTTTCCTCATCCACAGAATAGGGACTAATCACGCTCTCCCTTAGGGCGGTTATGAGTGTTAAAAGGGACACAATTCACATCACATAGACTTGATGCGCATGCATTGTAGGCACTCAGGAAAGAGTAGCTACTTTGTTGTGGTGGTTATTCTGTTCTCCTGCCATCTCATTGTTGCTTTCTAGCTCCCATGTGCTTAGCTCAGTCTCTATCTTAGGGCTCCCATGGTACTTGCTGTCCGGGGCCTTTCACAACCTCACTGGCCAAAGGGACTGTCCTGAAGACATCCAGGAGGAGGCACCCCACCCCTGGGGAATCTCCGTTCTCTCCCCCTGGCCCTGGGAAGTAATTTGAGATGTCAGGCTGAGCATTGCTCTTAGAGGACAATGTGTTTCCAAGCACTGGCAGGGCGATGGCGTGCAGGCTGTGATGGGACGCTCGGGGACTGGGTTTGGGTCTCCCTTCCCTGGGGACCCCCTATCGGTCTGTCGTGTTCCTCGGGAGGCACTCACGTGACATGCCCCTCCATGCACACACATATACTCACACACAGCGTTATGCCTCACCTTCTCTTTGGAGACTTTGGTTGGGACTGAATGACTTGGGGCCGTCCCTGTTCAGAGTGTGAACATAAAAGATACATAAATAATCTTGGCAGTGGTTTAATCCCCTATCCTTAAACTTACTTTTTTTAAAAACTTGGAAATAATAGAAAGGTAGAAAATAGAGGGAAAAAAATCTATAGTCCCACTCTCCAAAACCCTTTGCTAACATTTAGCAATACCTCTTGCAAATCTTTCTTGTACATGGTAATAATTATCCTATGTATTTAACATCTATTTGTGTATGTCCTGTTTCTTTCACTTAATTTTATAGAGTTAAGCATAATTTTAATTGTTGCATAATATTCTGTGAAGAAGGATACACCATGGTTTATTTATTCCAGTCATCAGAATCTTAGATCACTGCCTACATGTTTCCTATTATAAATGGAATGATAAAGTCGAGGGTTGGTTTTTTTTTTTTTTTTTTCTGCTTTGGGAGTTTTTAATCTCAGGAATTATTTTCTAGAAATATAAAAGTTATAAGGCTCCTATGACATATTACCAAACTGATTTCCAAAAGAGTTACATCAATGGATAAGCCCCCAAACTTTTGCTCCTGATCTTCGCTGATTTTACCCCCCCCCCCCGGAAAATCCCAACACCCCTGGAGGATGCCTCAGTCAGGCAGCAGAACATAGTTCCACCATTACATTCATCACTCACCAAAAGATGACTCCCACACCGCTGGGTACAGGAGATGATGACATTAGGGCACAAAGAAACAAACTTTTTTTTTTTTAACATTTTTTATTGATTTATAATCATTTTACTTTTTTTTTTAAACATTTTTAGAAACAAACTTTTTTGATGTGTTAGAAAAACCATGAAACACACAAAACCCCTGTTTCTCTTAAATATTATTGTTTAGGACCTGGCAAAAATGTGTGTTTAAGGTTTTTTTTTTTTTTCAAGTGTGTTGAGTCAAAGAAAAACTACTATGTAATAAAAGTTCAGTCCATAAACTAACATGATAAAAACTGTAAAAGTGGAGTGTGTCTGCCCTGGTCAAATAGGCGTAGCTCAGCCATGCCCTTCCCGGAGCCCAGCCATCCCCTTAGAAGGAACAGAGGTAGGGGCAGGAAAAGTGAGTGCAGAAAACGGCTTCCCACACACATAGGACCACATGCTAATAAAAGTGCAGAGACCCTTGGAGGGTTGGGTGTGAAGGGCAGCATTTGTGTTGCTATAAGACATTGCTACCTTGGCAGGAATGAGGGATCTAAGAAAGCAAAGGGGCCAGAGCAGACCTTAGGATCTGAGGCTTCACCATCGGGGGTTGGGGGATGGGAAGAAAGGAAAAGAGGCGAATAGGCAATTGAGAAGGAAATTTTGTATACTGATTTGCCAGTTTCACAAGGTTGCCTTGAAAACAAGTATCGTCAAAGTCAAGCGAGAGCCAAGTCCTGTTTCACTGCTGCTAAAGCATCCGGGTGTGCAGCCAGGGCGTGAGCTTCAGATCAGCTGGACCTGTGTCCAGATCCTGATTCCCACTTTGTAGCTGTACGCAGGCTCAGCTTTACAACTTTCAGTCAGGATGGTAATACTACTAATTCCGCTGCACCACCGGTGGGGAAGAGACAGGACAGAGGTGCCTAGCTCGGGGCCTTGCGCAGAGACAGGCTCCAGTGAAGGCCAGTAGTAAGAGCTGGGGACAGAGAGGTGGCGGGGACAGTAGTTGTGCCAAAAGAGACAGTGGGGGAGGGAGGAAAAGGGGGACATAATAGAGTGTTGAATAGTAGGCGTGCTGCTGGTGGTAATTACCTCCCAGATAATTCTTGATTGTCCCTCACAGAACTCAGAGGACATCCTGCCTCACCCAGTCTTTCAAAGGAGTCCCAGCAAAGGAGAGATGTGGACTAGGGAATCCTACATATCCAACTTCCAAAGGGCTGACACCGATAAGAACGATTGACGACCTGTAATCCAACTGTAGTGGGTTGAATAGTGTTCCCTCAAAACTCATGTCCACCGTGAGCCTCAGAATGTCACCTTACTTGGAAGTAAGGTCTTTGCAATGTAATTGATTAAAGATTAAGATGAGATCATACTGGATTAGGATGGGCCCCAAATCCAATGCCCAGTGTCCTTATAAGAAGAAGAGACACATAGGCACACAGAGGGAAGAGGACCATGTGAAGACGAAAGAAGAGATGGGTGTGATGCTCCCACAAGCCAAGGGACTCCAGGAGGCTCCAGAGGCTGGGAGAGCAAGGAAGGATCCCCGTGGAAACTTCCCAGGCAGCGTGGCCCTGCTGACAACTGGGGACTTCCCGGAGACCTAGCTGACCACCACACGGGAGGTGCATCATAATAAATGAAAAGTAAACCAAAACACCATGTGGTAAGTACCTGTCGAATCAGTGAGTGTTGTTAGATAAATGGCCAGGTATCCCTTTAGCTGGGCACAGAGTCTTCTGTTCTCATGTAAAAACTGCTTCCGTTTGTGGTGCTCCTTGTATGGGCCAGGGCGCTGTGCTAAGTTTATCCGTCGGCCCCTCAGGAAGCCGATTAAACATTCAAATCTGGTAATTTGAGGAGAGTTAAAGCAAGGGGCTGTTGACAAAAGTGTGGGCAGAGTGTGCAGCAACCACAGGGGAGAATACAGTGACCCACGTGGGTGGTACAGAGCCATTACCACCTGGGCTAAAGGGATAAGAGATTGGAGAGGAGAGCTGTGCAGAGAGGGCAGCGGGGCAGGAGCTGTCTGACGTGGAGGGAGCCAGCCTCAGCCCCCTCATCTTGTACCGGATCCAGAGGGGCAAAAGGGACGTTCGCCTGGCCTCTCAAGTGTCACCTGGCTTATGTCAGTTAATTTCTTAAGAACCCTCGAGGCAAGTGCCATTGTCACCAGCCTGTTTCAGAGATGAGGAAACTAAAGTTTAAAAAAGAAACAGTTTCTAGTCATTAGTGGGTCAGGATTTGAACCCAAATCTCTCTGACTCCGCAGATCCTAGAGTTCTTCTATTCTCGCGTGTTTGGCCATAATTTGCCGTGAAGATAGCAAAATTGATCTTTTTTAGAAAGTAATTTTATAAAGCTGGATTAACTCTTCAGTTTAGCTTTTTAACAAGTAATCATTTTCTTTGGGGATGGAAAGACTGATTCAGAAGGTAACTGGCGAGCAATATAAAAACGTATTTAAACATGAAACTGTGGGGATCTGAATATTCTCTGTGGGCATTCAGAGAGGAGAGATGGGGAAAAGATAAAGGGTAGGCTGTGAGCACTGGAAGGGATCTTGGAGGTCAGCAAGCCCACCCCCTTCACTGCACAGGGAAGAACCCAGAGGCCAAGGGAGTTTCCCGGGACGATTGGGTGTGATGCACAGTAGGGCTCCTTGCAGATGAGCCGAGAAAGCTCCCCGACCTCAACTTCTCCCCACGTGCGCACATGCTCTCCCCACACATGCCCTTTGAGCTTTGCTCATGCTGTGCCCTCTGCTTGAAATAACTAGAAGGAACAAGCACTGACACTGCTCCAAGTGCTGAACACACAACTAATTTCATCTTTGAAACCACCTGTTATGTAGGTACTATTACTATCTGCAGTTTATTGCTGTGGGAAACAGAGGCACAGAGCAGTTAAGTAACCTACTCACGATCACACAGCTAATAAGTGGCAGAGCAGGAATTGTAACCCAAGGAATCTGATCCAAGCCCTTGCACTTGTCTACTGAATTATACTTTCTGGAAGGTCCTAGCCACTTCCTCCCCAGCCTCTGTTCAATTCATTCCTATAGATATCTCAGAGACCTTTAACTCAGGGCTGCTCAAACTCTTCTTCCAAAGGACTTTTAAAGTCACAGGAGAATGAATAGATACTCCTGGGGTCTGGGCCCATAGCCTGGAGAAGCCTGTCATGTCAGAGATATTTATTTGCAAACAGTTGTCTTAACTTAAAAATTCATCCAGATTTTGTATTCTTACACGTAATATTTTCATGTGCGTTTTGTTTTTAAAATAATGTTTTTAATTCCTTCCCATGGAGGAAACTGATGCTGTGGAGACTGGCATCAGGTTTATCCTCCGGCTTCAGCCACCCTGTCGTACGAGCCCCACGTCCTCCGGGGACGTGAGTCCCATCTCAGTCCATCCAGCACAGCTTCCCCAGGAAAACCTGACGCTAAATCAGAGCCTGTGCTCACCAAGCATTCAACTTCCATCTCTCATTTCCAGAGGAACAGTCAGCAGTCCCATCCCCTAAGACAGTGATTCAGTCCCTCCTTGAGTAATTAAGGCAGCTGCCATGAAGGGCTATTTGCTCTAAAAAGCCCCAAGCAGATCAGGTGAGACGCCAAGGGCTCCCTCCCCTGCCCAGTGATGGGCGTACTGAGGACGGTGGAGGTGGAGCCAACTGAGACAGGGCCTTTCTCAGCTGCTCAAGGTGTATCTAGTGGCTCTGGGTGGGGGGAGGGGAGCCCTGACTTGCAGTGTTTGCTCCATCGGGGTGGGGTGTAAGTACTCCCACCACGGCTGACCTCACGCTACCAGCAAGATGTCCCTGAATGTGGAGCTGGATAGCGATGTGCAGTAACACACACACACAGCGTTCCACCAGGCAGAGGCAGCTGGACGTGGGTAATGTCCAGGACACAGATCGTAGTAAAGTGTCGTAAAACAATCAGGAAGGAATGACTTTTTAGTGTTTATTAAATTTTGGTTTTAATACGATGTGTTTAATTATAACTTTGTATAATCGACTGTTTAATAATGGCAATGTTTGACAACTGGCTTGCAAAGTTCTGGAAGATTGATCAGTCACCTCTTGCAAGCCAGTGTGGGCTGTCTTCAGCACACTACTGGACAGCTGAATTTCTCTTCTGGGGCTTAAACACTACTATTTCCCAAAATTAAATATACTCTTTTCTCTAAAACAGTAAATATAGCTTAGATCATAGAGCTCACATGCATGCAGCTCACACTGATGCAAATGTTGAAAAAAAATCCAAAGAGAAGAGTCCACTAATGACCATGGACTATCAGACGGGGAACTTCTCCCTCCTTGGTCCCTGCTGGCCCCTAGGCTTTGTGGGGCCACGAGAGGGACTGGAGAGGAGAGGGTGGCTGAGCAAATGTCTGAGTGGGCAGTACTCTGGAATGAATGTTCCAGAGGATGGATGGAAAGGATGGATCCAGAGAGTTAGAAACTTCTCATGGCGAGGAGGAGAGGTTTCCCAAAGAGCTGGGTGGAAATCTGAAGACAGGGACTCTTTCTAAAGTGTAGGAGAAGCTCAGGGTTCGGTGAACGAGGTCAAGTGTGAGACAATGTCACTGAGAATCCCGCTTGTGATAGACTTGAGTTTAAGTGCCTTTGCTTTAGGATTCAGGGGCAAGTTGAAATTAACAAGAAGTAGGACTTTTCTTCTCCTCTGTTAGAATTTTGAAGTGGCCGCAACCTCTCTAGCAGAGAACTCAGCTCGTGCCTGTCCAGCCTGCCACGGCTGTTTTAGGTGGCAAGTGCTCATCTACGCACTGGCCTCAGAGAAGAGGGACCCGGAGCCTCGCAAGTGTCCGGTGACTCGGGGTTCTAGGAGGCAGACCCACCAGTACTAGGGGAGGACAGGTGGCTAACCCAACCTTCTGCTCACTCCTGTAGGTTCGAGGATGCCGCCTTCTGAAAGCAGGAAGAGGGGCCCCATGTCCGGCTGGCGTCCCTGACTCTGCCTCGCATGCAGTACTGGCATGGTTGCTTCATTTGCTTGCATCTGCCCATAGATCCTACACTTTCGAAGGGAAGAGAAGATGCCATTCCTAGCACAGGACGTGGCATACAAGAGGTGCTCAATAAATGTTTGGGGGTATGAATGAGATCCCAGAAGGAGTGCCTTCAGTCTTCCCAGGAGAGGAAAGCCCCCAGCAGCTGGAGGCAACAATGAGTGAGTGAGACACCCTCGCCCAGGAGCGCCCAACAAAATGCACAGTTGATGGACAAATGTCATGTTTTTCTCCGGATGAGCTTGAAGCACTGGGAGAAGACGGAGAAGGAGAGACTTGACCTTGACGTCCAGAGAGTCTCCTGCAGTGAGGAACAGGGCACAGCTGAGGAGCTCAAACAAGTCTGGACTTGAGGTGAGTTCATGGCTCCTCTGTGAGGTTGGGTGACTCATCCAAGATCTCAGCAGCAGGAGGAGGCTTCTACCCTGAGTCCTGGCTGCTCAGCCTGTGCTGGCTGCTCCCCTCCTCTCCGGACCAGGCAGCCGTGCTGGGGAGGGGGTGGTGGGTCACCTCCAACGGAGGAGACTTCAGACACATGGGACTGTCCCTGGGCTTTGCAGGGGTGGTGGGGATGCCTGGTGGGGAGAGAGGAGAGAGGAGAGGAGGCAGCCCTGAGGCCGGAAATGACAAGCTGTACCTGGGGAGAAAAATGCTTCGAGGTGCTGGAGGGTAGGTGAGAGGGGAATGTGGGGACAGAGTTGGGAAGGCTGGTGGTCTGGGGCCTGGAGTGCCCGGCTGAGACGCTGGCACTTTCACACGTCAGTTTCTTCATACACGTCGGGGGAGGAGGGAGTTAACATTTACTGGTGTCATTATTTAATGAATGTGTCTCTCCCACGCGGAAATGGAAGCCCCAGGAGGGAGGGGGGCCTGTGTCTCGTGTTGCTCGCCGGTGTACCCCCTCCCCCTGGAGAAGTGTGGGGCATGGAACAGGCCCTTATAAGTGTTCACTGAATGAGCTATCAGAAATGTTCAGTTTGTATGTTTGGTGTTAGGTTCCCGGGCAGCCACAGCAGCCAGAGAGACACAGCCAGGAGCCTCTGTGCCTTGTAGTTCGTCAGCTTCCGGTCTTCTGTATGCAGTGGGGGACCTTTAGTGTCTCGCTTGTAGCAGGAGTTCTTTAACTAAAAAAAAAAAAAAAAAGAGTAAGTGTGGAAACCAGTGGAGCAGGTGTCCTCTCAGGCCCTCGGTGCTCTGTCATTCTGGGCGTGGCCTGGAGGCATGACCCAGGGGGCTGAGCATGGATGGGCGTGGCCCTGGTTCTCTGGGCCCATCATCTCCACCACTGGCTGCACCCGGACGTTTGCCCACTTCGGAGGGCACCTCTCTGTAAGTTCAGGGCCTGATCACCAAACAGGCCTTTCCTTTCCTATTGCCTGAGGCCCCGAGAGAATGACGCGGCACAAAGCCCCCCTCAGTCTCTGCTCTGCCCCTGCAGGCCCACTGTGCTCACCCCCTCGAGTTGGCAGCTGCCCTGACCTGCTGGAGGGTCACCCCGAGCCATGCCAGCTCCCACTAGCTCCCTGGATTTCCTAGACCTAGACTCAGAGCAGCCAAGTCAGTTGAAAAGAAAAATACATATATCCTTTCTCCACACCCAGACTCCTCGCACCTGAGCTGGGGAAGTGCCAACAACAATAGCATGATGCCATCCCCGACTGATCCTGTTAATCCCTTTTCTGACGAGTATTGAGTCTTGATTTTTATTTAAAAGCGATTGTATTGTCAAAAGCTGGTTAAAAGCCTCTGAGAGCCGTGCTGGGAGAGCTGGTGGCGTCTCTGATGTGCAGAGTGGTGCAGGGCCCTCAGCCCATGAGCCCTGACAAGGGAAGAAATGGGATTTGCAGAAGGCCGGGAAGCTGGAGGAATTCTATTTCAGACAGTGTGCCTTACCAGCAGCATCTGGTTTTGCATTTCACGGCCAGCGCCCCTCTGCAAGACAACCTCTCCGAGAATTTCTCAGCCTCTGCAGGGCCTGTGAGGAACACCACGGCCCGACTCCCTCTGGACCACTGCCTTTCCTGCCCCATCATCACTAGAGAACGCACTTGCCTCTGTTGGAGTGCCCTGCCCGACTCTCATCCCCATCACCCAGCATCCAAATCCCAACCCAGTCTAGAGGGGCTGCCTTCGAGAGGCAAGGTGGACTTGGGGCCAGGGGACATGGGCTTGAGGCTTAGCTTTGGGCAAATCTGGGAAATCCACTTTACCTCTGAGCCTTGGTGCCTCGTAGGTAAGACAGAAACACGAGTCCCTGCCCTCCTAGCTACCCTACGTCATACGCGACCACCCCAGTGTCCAAAGGAAATCACGTGTCTTCAGAAGCTCTACAAACACAAGAGCCCTGTACCAAGGCCAAGCATTGTTGCAAGGAAAGTAAAGCGCATAGGAGGCCCACAGGAGCAAGGGAGTTGGAGGTGTGTTCAAGGGAGTGAGTCCAATGAGGGATCATGGAATCTGAGACAGAAAGAAAGGGAAGTGAAGCCAGGAGGACACTGATGGGTAGTGAGGAAGAATTGGGCCAAGTAGGTCTGGGTTCATGCGGTCAAAGAATTGTTACAGGAGGCCTTGAGGAAGTAAGCTGGAGGGATAGGCATTGACGGCCAGAGAAAGAGACGTTTGGGTTTTGGTTTTGGGAGGTTTGCCCTTTTGGTGATGGGAAGGGAATGGGTAGCGAGCTATGAAAGTGTTCCTGGCAATGAGGTCAAGATTGGGATCCTGGAAAAATTATCCTCATGATTGAAGAGAGGCTGAGGAATTATGAGGGAGTTGGGGCGGGAAGGATTCCAGCAGCCCAGGAGTGAAGGTGGGCAGGGAGCGAATGGTTGACCAGAAGGCCCAGGGGGCATCAGGGACGGGGAGGGAGTGACTAGTGTGAGTCTGAAGGAGCAGAGGCTTTGACAAGATGAAGGGGAGTGTAGGGGCGGCCTGGGGAGCCAGGAGGATACAGACTGATCCTCTGACCCTGAGGAGGGGGTGTGAGAATAGCAGCCCCCACCTGAAAGGACCGCAGGCAGAGGGAAGGGAGGGTTCCAGGAAAAGGCTGAGGGTACAGAGGAGTTCGCTGCCTCGAAGACGAGGGGATGGGAGGGATGTAGGGGGCAGAGCAGGCCGGCTGAGCAAATGAACAGAGCAGAGTGGGGATGGAGCCACACTGGGAGCCGGAAGGTACCTGGGGAGACCTGGGCTCCGAGCTGAGCATGAGGAGAATGGGTTTGGATATGATGGATGTTGTCCCTGTGGTCTGTAGGAGGGGGTGAGGACTTGGAGCTGACGCCTTCACACGGTGGCTTGGCCACAGTTAGGTTCGGGCAGGCGGGGCTTGAGCGGGCCATCATCTAAGGGCTGCTTCCATGGACCTCAAGCAGTGGACCTTCAGACAGCTGTTCACACAGGGCTTGTGAGGAGGGATGATGGCTCCACTGGCTGGAGGGTGGTCAGATCAGGGACCGGAGGAGGTTCCATTTGCCCCTCCTCACACAGCAGCCAAACTTAAGTGGGCAAGCTTTTGTAGTGACCTCTGTCAGTGTGACAGTCATCTCAGGACCCTCTCATTCTACCAGCCTCCAAGATGGCCCCCAGTGGTCCTTATCTCTCGTTATTCTTGTTCTTGTATAGTCCCTTTCTCATTGATCAGGGCTGAGATAGGTGAACAATAGAATACAATGGACATGGCGATGTGTGACTTCCAGGACGAGGTCACAGAGGCATTATAGCTCCTTCCTTGGTCTTCTCAATAGATGACTATGGGGGAAGCCAGTCGCCACGTTGGAAGGACCCTCAAACAGCTTCATGGAGAGGTTGGTGTGGAGGGGAACCAACTTGCAGCCACATGAGTGAGCCACTGAGTTTGGGGGTAATTTGCTATACACAACAGTAATTGGAGATGAGAAAAAAGGGAGGTAACGTGTATGGAAGCAAGAACAGTGGAGTAGTGTCTGGCACATTGCCCCTCCGGGGGCTCCAAGGGACCTTCCAGCAGGTGTGGCCAGCTCCTCAGGAACATAGCTAACAGATGCCCAGGCTGTCGGTCAGCCTGGTCCCTCACATGTCCCTCATGTGTGGTTATGTTTGCAAGAGATGCTAAATATCTTGGCCTCCGGGGGCAAGGGTCAGGCAGTGGTGGGGCCCAGGGTAAGGCAGTTCATGAACAGCCTCCCCTCTATAGGCAGTGTCCTCCTGGCCCTCTAAGCCCGTCTGGCCACAGACCTCCCTGGGCTGTGTTTTCCCTTTGTGTAAACCTGGGATTAGAACACCCATGAATGAACAGCCTGTGAAGCACTCACCTGTCTTTGTAAACAGACAAAGCTTGATGAGAACTCAGCCATGCCTGTTTGTTTGTATATTGTCTAAGGCTGTTTTTGTGCCACAAGGGCAGATCTGAGCAGTTGTAACAGAAATACATACATCCTGCAAAGCCTGAAATACTTACTAGCTGACCTCCTAAGGAGAAGTTTGCTGACTCCCGGTAGAAACGGTCGGAGGATCGCTGGCTAGCGCAGCTGAGAGCCAGAGAGGCAGCACGGGCTGTCTACTCCGTTCCTAGCTCTGCTTCTGTCTTTCTCTCTCAAGGTGAAGGACTTCCCAACAAGATGAAGAGTAGACACATCAGGGGAATCTCACCGATCCTGACACATGTGCCAACAGATGTCCATCCTCCTGCATTAGTTACCTATTGCTGTACGGCAGCTTACCCCAAAACTTGGTGCCTTCAAACAATAAACAGTTATTATCTTGCACAGTTCCTGTGGGTCAGGGATCTAGGCGTGGCTTAGGTTGCTGGTTCTGGTTTGGGTCTTTCACAAGATCAAGATGTTGGCTGGGGCTGCAGTCACCTGAAGGCTTGACTGGGGCTATAAAATGCGATTTCAATCAATCAGGATGTGATTTCATTTCACATGGCTGTCAGGTCACAGCTGGGTGTGGGCAGGGGTCCCACCCATCCCAGCAGGACCTCTGTTTTCTCCTGTTTCTTCTTTGAGGTAGGGAAGGTGTTCCGTGGTGCTTCGCCTTTTCCAAGGGTTTCTCCCAAACCGAGGATGTTCCTGAGAAGTGACCTGCAAACCTCATCCCAGACTGCACAAAAAATTACACTCTCATGCCAGTCTGGGCAAGAGGAGGACCCCCTCCTCCATCTCCTGCCCCAGCAGATAAATGGGCAACTGCAAGCCTTGGGGATTATCCTAACGTAGAAAGAAACCTCGCTTGCTCCGAGACTCCCTCCTTAATCACCCCAGTCAATTCTCCGGGCCTCCGCTTTGCCCTCCAAAGCAGTAATCTGACACTTAGGACCTGCATTGATTACATTCACAGATGAGTTGCATCCATATCTTTTCCCAGCTGGAGCATAAGCTGGAGGACAGGGAGCCCTCTTAGACTTCCCGTCCTCCACACACCTGGCCCAGTGCCTGGCGATGAATCAGAGCTTACAAATGTTAGTGGAGTGGCTGCCCCATGGATGGCGTGGAACACAGGCTGCAGACCCTGCCTCCCAGGGCCCAAAAGAGCAAATATCGTGGTCAGTGGGACAGTGGAAAGGCGAGTCTCTCTCGGAGCCAGTGCAGATGATTAAGGAAGTCAGCTGACAGACAGGACCGCACCGGCCCCTGACAGCCTGAGCCTTTCCTCCAGGCTGCGGAGGCAGGACCTGTCCTGTTGTCCATCCCAGAGGCGGAGCCGAGCCGCAGCGCCTGCTGCCTGGAGAGCTGGTGCTGTCTCCGCTGAGATTCCAGGCCTGTGGGAGTGAGGTCTCGGGTTACACCCCCCTCCTAGGCCCCTCAGCTTTTGACAGGAGCTGCTTTGGGACAGGGCCGTCACCACCACCCCATTTGTGCAGGAAATATTTGCCAGAGAGCGTCACCCTCCAGGAGGAGAATGACAACTGAAGATCTCCGTTTCCTGGTTCCAGGACCCTTTTAGCTTAGATGCGTTCCTTAATCCTTCCTCCCTCCCAGGCGGCTCAGGGACCTGCAGGCTGTCCACACACTGTGTCCTTTTTAAGTTTAAAAATTGACCTCGCGGTAACACCTCCTTGCAGCGTCCTTGCAAGTGTCCCAGTGTGCACCACCGGATGTATCTGCACGTCAACGCCATGAGGCAGGACGAGATGTTTCGGCTCTGATAAATAATGGAATAACCACAGACAACTAACACTGTGCTGAACGTTTCACAAATACTATCATATGTAAGCCTCTGAACAACCGTCTGAGGTGGGAATATCTCTGTCCCCGTTTTCAGATGAATAAACTGAGGCTTAGGGGTTTTAAGAAACTTCCAGAGTCACCCATCTGGGAAGTAGTGAGACCAAGATTCAAATTCAGGAGAGTCTGGCTCCAAAGCACAAACTGTCTCTCTCTCTCTTTTTTTAATTAAAGTATAGTTGCTCTACAATATTACATATCACAGGTGTACAATGTAGTGATTCACAAGTTTTAAACGTTATACTTCATTTATAGTTATTATAAAATATTGGCTATATTCCCTGTGTTGTGCAATATATCCTTGTAGTTTATTTTATACGTAATAGTTTATACTCCTACCCCTATATTGCCCCTCCCCTCTTCCCTCTCCACCCTGGTAACCACTAATGTGTTATCTATTATCCGTAAATCTGTTTCTTTTTTGTTATATTCTCTAGTTTGTTGTATTTTCTAGATTCCACATGTAAGTGATAACATACAGTATTTGTCTTTCTCTGTCTGACTTACTTCACTTTGCATAACACCCTCCAAGTCCATACATGTTGCAAATGGCAAAATGGCATTCTTTTTATGGCTGAGTAGTATTCCATTGTGCATGTGCATGCGCGTGTGTGTGTGTGTGTGTGTGTATGACGTCTTTTTTCTCTGTTCACCTGTTGATGGACACTTAGGTTGCCTCCATATTTTGCCAATTGTAAATAATGCTGCTGTGAAAATTGGGGTGCATGTATCTTTTCAAATAAGTGTTTTTGTTTTACTCAGATCTATATCCAGGAGTGGAATTGCTAGGTCATATGGTAGTTCTATTTTTGGTTTTTTGATAAACCTCCGTACTGTTTTCCACAGTGCCGTACCAATTTACATTCCCACCAACAGTGTCTAAGTGTTCCCTTTTCTTCATATCCTCACCAGCATTTCCTATTTGTGTTCTTATTGATGATAGCCATTCTAAAAAGTGTGAGGTGATACCTCATTGTGGTTTGATTTGCATTTCCTTGATCATTAGTGATGTTGAGCATCTTTTCATGTGCCTGTTGGCCATCTACGTGTCCTCTTTGAGAAAATGTCTATTCACATCTTCTGCCCATTTTTCAATCAGGTTGTTTGGGGCTTTTTGATGTTGAGTTGTATGAGCTGTTCATATATTTTGGATATTAACCCCTTATTGGTCATATCATTTGCAAATATTTTCTTCCATTCAGTAGGTTGTCTTTTCATTTTGTTGATGGCTTCCTTTCCTCTGCAAAGCACAATCTCTTAACACTCACAGTCCCCTTCTGCCCACATGCCTGTGCTGCTATCAACACTATACTACATGCAGGAAACATAGGGGCACTTAAGATACCAACTTTGACTCTCAAGTTTTCAACCCAGCGAGGGAAACTAATTTAACATGTTTTTAAAATTATATATCATAAGGTGATATTCATAATAATAAAAGATATGTATAGGAGTGATTCAAAGATGGTGATTAATTCTATATATAAGGAGGAAAAGAGATTAGGGAAAGCTGCACAAAGGAATGCTCAAAAAAATGAACTTTAAAAAAAAATTTATTTTTGAGGGGGGAATTAAGTTTATTTATTTATTTTAACAGAGGTACTGGGGATTGAACCCAGGGCCTCATGCATGCTGAGCACAGCATTCTACCACTGAGCTATACTCCACCCCCCCACACACAAAAAAATGGAACTTCCTTTCCTTATGGTGTACTTTCTTTTCTACTTTGAGTGTGTAATCTTTAACTATCATCCATCCACACTGACATCTCGTGGCTGAGTCATCCATCATCTGGGCAAGACCCAGACAAAAGGGGCCTCATCATATTAATTCTTTTTTTTAATTGAAGTATAGCTGATTTACAATGTTGTGTTAGTTTCCAGTATACAGCATAGTGATTGAGTTATACATATATGTGTGTGTATATATATATATGTATATATATTATTTTTCATTATAGGTTATTATAGGCTATTGACTATAGTTCCCTATACAGTAGGAACTTGTTTATCTACTTTATAGGTAGTAATTTCTATCTGCTAAGCCCAAACTCCTAATTTATTCCTCCCCAACCCTTTCCCCTTTGGTAACCATAAGTTTGTTTTCTATGTCTGTGAGTCTGTTTCTGTTTTGTAAGCAAGTTCGTTTGCATCATTTTTTAAGATTCCACATATGTGATATCACATGATATTTTTCTTTCTCTTTCTGACTTACTTCAGTTTGTATCATAGTAATTCTTTATGTTGACGACAGGTAGACATTGAAAGCTAGAACTGTACGTAGTTTTGTTTTTTTTTTAATGGAGGTACTGGGGATTGAACCCAGCACCTCGTGCATGCTAAGCACGTGGTCTATCACTGAGCTACGCCCACCCCACTACATAGTTTCATTTTTACAAAAACATTTTTAAAGATTACATTTTCAAAAGATTAAATGGCAATTTTATCTAAGTAATGTTGATTTTTCAGGTTGACATAAATTTATGATAATTTATATTTTCTCTTTCAATTCAATTCTCAAACAATAGATTGTTTTGCATATTGATTTGCATAAATATTCAGTTACATGGAAAAACATTCGATGGGTTCACTCTCCACACCAACCACATTCACTCATCGCCCCACAAGCCCTCCTGAGCTGGCAAACAGCGGACTGGCGAGGTGTAGAGCCCCGCAGTCGGCACCTGACTCCACAGGAAGCATGTAAAAGGCTCCCTGACTGGGGCAGGAGGGGCCTCACATACAAGCTGTATCAGCTGCTGCCATGTATAGTGTTCAGTTGCTCACTCTGCCTTGCTTTGCCCTTGGCTTTCTGTCTCCTGGTACCTAACTCTTCCCCTGGCTTCCTGAATACCTTGACTGATCGTTTTAGCGCTATCCTCCTGAACCAGGTCTTTGTCAACTTTGCTTTGATGATCACAATCCCTGCTTCCTCCCCAGCAAGTATCCCCTCACATCCGTTCGCCTCGTGTGATGCAGTTCACTCACACACGTATGCTTTAAAACTGCTCTTTTCAAGAATACGCAGAAAATGGTCTCCTTCATCACTCATTTCATGTAAATCATTGTACCAACCAGTCTGATCCTGGCCTCACTATGCGCTCTTTCAGACTAACTCATAAATCATTAAACCTAGAAAGGAGATCCGCCAGTTTGCGGCACTCTTTTCACAACTGGATCAACGGTGGCCCGAGGAGAGGAGACGACTTGCCTGTGGTCACACAACCAGAAAACTCAGACCAGAGCCAGCCCTCCAAGCTCCAAGCCCAGCAACCATTCTCTTGCTCCACACCACCTGGTTGGCTAATTGTGCATTCCAGCAGCACCCCACCCCAGTACATGTCTCCCTGACGTCCTAAAGAACGGTTATTGTGAATTGCTGGCTGGAAATTTGACGCTGAGTGTGCAGAGGAAAAGCAAGAGGGGCTATTTCATAAATGACACAATGGCATTCTCCGAAATGGAGCTGCAGGGATTCTGCTGCCCTGAGAGCCTGCATGCCTTTCTGGAGACTAAACATTTTCACAGTTCCTTTGGCCCAGGGGTTATTTTCTTGTTGAAAAAATGGAAAATCACCCTTCCGGTTGCTAAGAAAAATAACTTCAGCTGGACTAATCTGGAGACAAAGGTTCTTCTGAAACCAAAGGAGGGTAAAGAAGTCAGGGGAAGTAAATATTTACTTTATATAAATGCTGAATGTTTCTTCTGGCTTGCTTTCTATTTGGTAGTACCTAAGAACTCCTAACTGGCTGGTTAGAGAGAGGCTGGGTCGCCCAGGTCATAGGAGGAGCTGGGTGGTCATGAGGCTGCAGGAGAAGCCGGCCACTGGGCTCCCCTGCCCGGCCACGGCTGTCGGGAGCTGCAGCCCAGTCCCTGAGCTGAGGACGGGATGACTCTTCCGGGGGAGACCCACCCAGAAGAGCTCCTCCCTCGAGATGGAATCATTAGCAATCTGACACTTAATTTATTACCTATCTTCAAAGTGTACTTCTTCCTAATGAACTACTGCTTTTGCCACTGACATTTCTCTTGTTACAATTTGCTTCTTTTTGGTTTGGTTTAGTTTGGTTTTTGGTTTTTAATATTTTTATTGGGATACAATTCACATATCATAAAATTTACCATTTAAAGATGCTCAATTCAATGGTTTTTCTGCTTTATTGAGGCATAATTGACAAAGTGTATATATAATGTACAATGTGATGGTTTCATATAAATATGCATTGTGAAGTGACCATCACAGTCAAGCTAATTAGCATTCATACAATTTGCTTCTTGGTATCAGAATCATTTATGTTCATTTCATTGATTTCATAATCGATTCATTTTTAATCCAAATGTTCTCGGTTATTTAGCTAAAGAAGAATGAGTTTCTTTAAGGAAAAATCTTAAGTTAGTATCTTTTAGTTAAAAGATTCCACAAATGAGGCAAACCTGAAAGGAAAAAACCTAACTGTTGGAAACACTGAAGATGTCAGCAACTTCAGGTAGCATGGGGGAGAGGTTTCTCCTGTGAGGTTAAGGAGGTCAGTGGGGCGTGACACCTGTTCTGAAAACCCACTGATGTTTTCACAGACGCTTGCAGCTGCATCGCCATGAGTGTGAATGCTGTTCAACAGCACGGCACCATCTTCTGGAATGTGTTTCCGTTTGTTGAATGAAGTCACAGATAGACGGTTTTTACTTGCCAGGATGTTTGGAATTGCCCTTGAAGGGCCAGTGCAAAGAAGGAGCCTGAAGTGCCCCTAGCTTCACAGTAAATCTGCCCTGTAAACCATAAAAGTGAGGCGCAGCCTCCCAAGGGTCACTTCAGCTACACTTCAAGATACCCACCTCACAGCCAATGAGCTGGACAAAGCCCAGTGCACTGGGGTTACAGTGTGATCATGCGATGGGACTAGACCAGGGGAGAAAGGGCATCTATCAGATTCAGGCCGTGTGACTTTGGGCAATGCTTTACATATATCTGAAATAAAATAGTGTTAATAATACTACATATTAATACTGCTATAAATAAGATTAATGATACTGGCCCGATCTAACTCACAGAGGTGATAATCAAATTGTATAAGAGCTGAAAAAGTGCTTTATAAACTACAAAGTACTTCCTAAAAATAATGTCATGTTTGTTTGTTTTGGGGGGAGATAATTAGTTCTATTTATGTATTTATTATTAGCTTTTTTTTTAATGGCAGTGCTAGGGATTGAACCCATGACCTTATGCATGCTAAGCACACACTCTACACTAACCTATCATCCCTCCCTCCTCAATCATGTATTCACTAAATGTTTATTGAGTACCTACTATATGCTAGGCGCTGTTCAGCATTGGAGATAAAACATTAAACAAATTGTCTTTTTAATTGATAAAGTTGATTATCTTCCTGGCCTTTAAGCTGAATGGTTCTTCGGCATGGTGGTCAGTCTCCCAAGATGGCCCGCAGTGATCCTCATCTCCTCTTACATGTGCTCTTATGTTGCCCCTACCACACTGAACCTGGTCTGTGTGACCAATAGAATATGGTAGAAGTGACAGTCTGTGGCTTCCAAGGTTAGGTCATAAAAGAGATTGCTGCTTCATCCTTGGTCTCTTGATTTACTCACTCTGGAGGAAGGTAACCACCATGTTGTGGAGACACTTACAAAGCCACGTAGAAGCCATGTACAGAATGTGGCATTCTCCCAGCACCCAGCACCATATTGCCTGCATTCCTTTGGGAGTAAATTCTTCTGCACCAGATGAGCCTTCAGATAACTTCAGCCTGCCAACATCTTGACTACAACCTCATGAGAAGCCCCAAACCACAGTTGCCCAGCTAAACCACTTCTTAATACCTGACCCATAGATGATGTGAGGGATAATAAATATTTGTTCTTGTTTTAAGCCACTACACTTTGAGGTAATTTGTTACACAGCAATAGATAACTTATACACTTGGTCAAATGTTCCTCCAAAAGGGTAAATGAAGATAACACCACATTTGGTTGCATATCACTACAAACTAATGTTTGTTGCCTCTCAATTGTCATTTGGCTGAGCAATGTTGCTCCCAACCATGTAGATGGTGCTACATAAATAAGCACTTGTCGGCTATTGGAGTAATGATTTTAGAGCCACTGAATTCAACAGTGGCTTAGAGGGCAAGGGATAGGTCACACAAGGTTAGCCAAGATACAGGGAGACCCACCAAGGCAGATCAATGGTGGTCTCTGCAACAGGTGATCCCAGAAGTCCAGAGAGATGGGCTGGCTTAAGGGAAGTTTAGGGGTAACCATTGGGCATCCCCGTGGCTAGTCAGGCAGATCCAGGTTTGAAGTTCTGTATTTTAAGGAGGAAAGTAGTAGACAAGTGCAAGTGGAGGGAAAAGTAAAGGAGAGGTGCAGGGACTCAAAGGCAAGACTTCAGACTAAGAGATGATTGCAAGGTGGATCCTAGGGGGCAAGATAAAGGAACCCAGTCTCAGAGGCTTAGGGAATCAAGGTAGAAATGGTAAGCAAGTCGGAAGCCCAGACCTGGAGCTCAGGCCCCGTGGAGCTGAGGAGTGCAGCAAGGACACAGAAGGACCAGTGGCCAAGCTGGCTCAGCGGGTGTCTACAGAATGGCAGCTCCAGGTCCTGCCGTTACCCTGGCCTAAGACCTAGATTGCTCCAGGAGCCCAGAAAAAAAGCGCAGTGTGCAGAGGAGACGGTTAAGGCAGCCCCATCCCGTGAAGTGGAGGGAGGTGTGAGCAGAAATCAGATCCATCTGCAGTTTGAGAGAGGGATCCAGCTGGTATAAACTGTTACATCTCTTTCCTCAATGTAGAGACAGGCAAGGAGACATAAACCAAATCATGAGCTGAAACATTTGCTTATTTCAACCTCTGATCCTCCATCAAAACTGTTCTTTTGTTATTGTTACTGGTTGGTGGCCAAGCGGATTCTTGCGGTTTCTCTGTGCTTCCATCTCCCTGGCCACTTTGGGACGGAGGGTCAGGTAGATAGATTCAGACAGGCAGCAGAATCTAGGCAGCCAGAGGGTGAAGAAAAGCAGACGGGCATGATGCTCTCGGGGCCGCCGGGTGAGTGTTTCGGATCAGTACTCTCCGCTGGAGAGCGACGCAGCCCCCGGCTGTCAGGGGCGCTCTCGCGCGCGATTCCCTTCACAGAATGTCCCGACTCTTGAGCCTGGTAGCCCAGTCTCTTCTCCCAACTCCACCCTCACCTCTCTGCCCCCTCTCCCTTCCACCTCAGCTACCTTTTGGGTTTGACACCTGCTATGGCCCCCTTGGGCTTGGCTTTGACCTCCTCTCCACTTCGATTCCTCATCTTCCGCCTGGCAAAGCATCCCGGAGCTGCTGCCCTAAGTAACACCCTTCTCTGCTCGCCCGGCAGGCGGTCGGACCTTCTTAGCCGGGCACCCCTCGCACTGGTTGAGCTGTCACTACACTCACCGTAAAGTTTTCTGGTTCCTAAGTCTGAATTCACCTTGATTCGCGATGAGGGGCCTTTAACACAGTCCTCCCGTGTCAGTACCCCAGGGGACGCTGTCTCTCCTTAACCATACCTTCACAGTTTTCCCTTCTGTGGCCCATGGGCTTCTGGGGCAACAGAGAGTGTCCCCAAAACTGATGACAGTGACAATCTGGTGATGACACTAGATTGTGAGACTCCAGTGAAGTGTCAAGGCGAGAACCTTTATTGACAAAAAAAGAACTTAGTCCAGGAGCTCTGGAGATAATCAAGTGGAAACAAAATACAGCGTTATAAAGCCCTCACTTTCCAAAATACCTTTGCCTTCTAGAGTTTGATACTCGAACCACAAAAAGGATAACACAATGTGAATATCAAGCTCAAGTCCAAATTCCCCTTCTGACACTCTAGAGACCACTTCCTGTGGCTTGGTGGCATCTTTTACTTTTTTCAAATTTATTAAAGACACACATTTTCCAGGCATTCTTCCCAAAAGCAAATCCCCCCCCCAAAAAAAAGTGTATCACCCAAATATTGTGCAGGTTGGACCTGAGTTCAGCCTTGGCCCTCTCTTTTCCACTCTTAATACAGAGGGTTCAGGTCCTAGCAGAGTTTTTCTATAGCAGTTTCCCTATACAGTGTTCACCATTGTAAACTGAACTCGCACAAATCTTGAGCTGTAAGAACTGTTTCTACTGGAAATGTTTCTGAACTAAATCATGTTGGGCTCTGAGCCCTCACAGACCAAGCTCAGTGAAAAGTCCCACGTTGGTCGTTTTTGGGTGGTTCATCTGCCCTCTCCCCGGGGCTTTCATGACCCAGGAGACAATATGAGCAAGTCCTCTAGCTGTGATCCCTCATGGTCCCTGTGGGAGTCCTTCGTACAAGCCTGTGGGGTCCCTTCAAAGGTGGGCTTCTCCACACACATATCCACGAGCACCAGGCCAGGCTGAGGCATGGGACAGAAGCCAAAGTTGCATGAGTGTGGTGTTTGGACCGTGGTCCTTGAGCATCCGAGCAGTCATCCACGCTGGGCCCTGCCACCCTCAGACATGAAGGTCTCCCATCCTCTCCCCAACCCAAGCCCCAAGGCCCTGACCCCTTTTCCCTCTAGGACAACCAAGCCTTTCTCCTTTTTCTTCAAAAAAGCCCAGGTGCTTTTCCTCTTGCCCCTGGAATCACACACACACACACACGCACGCACGCACGCACGCACGCACACAAAATGAAGCTGTTCCTTATCGTCCCTCCACCCCCGCCCCATCTCCTGGGGCCAGATGTGCAGGACCCGACACCAGGATGGCTGGGCGCCCTCTTGGTGAGGCTTGAGGGAGAATTACTTCTCGCCTGCAGCAGACCCTCGGTTTTCAATAACTTGATTGTTAATTGGTGATCACCTTTCCACGTTCTTGGCTCTAAAATAGCCTACACTTTTACAGCAGAAGGTCCACGGGATAGAACTCACAAAACAGGGGCTCAGCGCAGCCTGGTTTACGTGGATCGAAGGAGTGTGTGAAGCCTGCCTTAGCTTCTTTCAGCCCCGTGAGATCTGGCACAGTACGATTTCAGGAACAGAGATAAGACTTTAAAAAAACTAGACTCAGGGACTGGCTCATGCCAGGGACAGATATACCTTCCCGAGCATTTGTCTATTTTGTGTGTTGAAACTGTTGCGGGTTTGTCTGGCACCGTCAGAGATGGAAAGAAAGGAGGAGGGAATAGCTCAGTGGTCGAGCGCGTGCTTAGCATGCATAAGGTCCTGGGTTCAATCCCCAGCACCTCCATTAAAATACATAAATAAATAAACCTAATTACCTCCCCTCAACAAGATTAAAAAATAAATACATAGATGACATGGCCCCTACTCCTAAAGACTTATTTTCTAGTTGAAAAGTTCTGCACCCATGAGGAGGGTTAATAAGAGTATGAAAGAACAATGAAAGTCATGTCCCCAGACACATTGGTACATCTCACTGGACTCCTGCAGCAATCCTGAGTGGTAGGTGTTATGACCTCCCATTTCGTAGTTGAGGACACTGAGGTTCAGACGAGAGATGCTATCCTCCCATAAGCTGTGCCTCTGGAGGTGGAAACTAACCTGAGAGCAGAGGAGACCACGCCCAGCTGGTACCCCTCGCTAGCTGGCTCCCTCCCCTCCCTGACCTGCAGGCTTCCCAGCACACACACCCGCAGTCTGACTCTACCTTACAAGGGCAACTGCCTCTGTAACAGTCTCTAAGTTTTATTGTTCCTGCTTTCAGGAAGTTGCTGAATCTCCCCAGTACTTGCCAATAAAATGGCACTCCAACCGCTGCCCGACTCTGTCCCTAGCCGCGGGCACCCAGTGAAGCTGAGGAAACTCTGTCAGGGGATTCTGGGGTCACACCTGTTAGTTGTCGACCCACCATCCCATCCGGCCCAACCTGTCAAGAGACAATTTCCACGGCCCAAGTGAGAGGCACCCTGGTTTTCCAGTCTCACCACCCACTCTGCCCATCAGTCTCCGCCGTACATCAGAAGACTTGCCACTATTTCCTGAATGCTCCACGTCCCCAGGCTTTGGCTCATGTCGAGCCCTCCTGGAGTTTTCTTCCCTCCAATTATGCTTGTCCACTCCCACCCGCCTGTGAGAACTAGGTCTAAATATCGCCTTCTCCTTCACTCCTTCCTCAATTTCTTCCATCTGTCTGTGAGCTCACCAGTCCCTGTAACACCACAGAATTTCACCTGGAGCATCTAAAGCATTCTTGTCCATCTGCTTCTTATTTCAGTTATTTGCAGATTTGCTTAGGGACTGGGAATCAGAGTTCTGAGTCTGTGTCCAACCTCTGCCACTTATGACTTGTGCAAAATTGGGAAACTGAGCCATAAGCAGCGCATCTGTAAAGTGGGGTTTCTTGAGGATGAAATGAGATAGCAAGGAGGAAAGCGCTTGATAAATGATCATGGGCGTTACTCGTGTTGTGCTTAACCACTACTCTCGGCTTCAGTTTGCTCATCCATAAAAATGAGGAATAATAGCGTCTCCCCCTTGGCTCTGCAGCAAGGATTAAATGGGCTCATGTATGTAAAGCACACTGAGCACAGTTCCCTGCTTCTGTCTCTGCCCCACACGCATGATACAAGCAGAGCTGGGACCACAGACCCAGCATTATGCTCTTCATTCTAACCTCAAGATTAAGCGGGATTCAAGGTACCGTTGCAAACACTCCTCCCCGTGGCTGACTTTTGGAATCTGGGCAGGGATTCCAATGCTCTGCAGTCATCATCATCATCATAAACAGTTGGTGGTCCCTGCATCCAGGAAATTAATTTTGGGGGCGCAGGTCTGTGCTGGGATGGAACAGCCCCTGCGCAGAGGGAGGGACTGCAGAGCATGTGTGTCCGTAAGGCCACAGCTGATTCTCAGAACCGGATGAAAGAGCCTCCATCCTGAGTTGCAGGACACTGTGCGAGAGTCCGAAATCGCCTCGAACGGCAGTTTGGGGAGCGTTGGTCCTAGCCCTCCAGGGGCCATGTTATCTAACCGCTTCAGTTCAACTTTGGTGCAGGAGGGGAATACGTCAGTTTAGGGTCCAAGGATCTGCATCTGAGAGGAAAGAGAAACCAGAGCCTATCGGGGCTGGGAGAGGCCAGTGTGGACCACGGTCCTGGCTGAGAACCTCAAGCCACACCCTCCCCTTCCTCAGCAGCGCTCCCTCTTTTTAGGGGGGAGCCACAGATTGTTAGCGTCATGTGTCCCTAACCCTCCAGCTGTGGTTGCCACGACCAAGCATGGACCAAGCTAGGCCAGTCAGATACTCTCCCATGGAATTCTGGAATTGGAAATAGGATACAGTGGTCAGTTGCTGTTGGGATCTTTACCCAAGAAAATTCACTTTCCTGCATGGGATACAGAGTGGAAACCAGGCAAGAGAGAAGAGTTTGGGAAACTGGGACCTCATTCCAGAGAGAAACAGCTCAAGAAGGTGGTCCCACATGAGGAAGATTGCAAAAAACACTCACCAAGATACTAAACTTCTTTTGCCTCATTGCTTTAGTTAATTAACATATAACCCAGTGCCTTGCACATAGCTGCTGCTGAAAATTTCGTTGATGCTTGAATTAGTCATCAAATACAGGTGGAGACCAAATCACAGTATAAATTTTGGGGGAGAAACACATAGGCACTGAGTTGCTTAAAATTAGAAGCCAGATTTATATGAAGTTCAAAAACAGACAATCAAGGTAGTGTTACCTTTAGGGAGATAGTATGTGGAAGGTGAAAAAAAAAAGGGCTTTTGGAATGTTCCAATTTCCAGTCTAGGTGCTGTTGAGTCTGTGAAAACTCCTTTGAGTCATATTTATAAGATGTGTGTGCATCTCTGTATGTATGGTGCACATCAATAAAAAGTTTTAAAATAAAACAGAAAGGGATCAGGTCTTGACTTGCCCCTGGAGCCCACCCGATACACTTCTGACAGGGCTTCAAGGTCCCACCTCCCCAGCGTTTTCATGCAACAGATCTGGTTAAAAGAAATAAGCGAAGTGGCCTAGAAGAGAACAGAAATCACACTCCAAGTCATGGAAGAGCAGCCTCATTCTGAGAAGAGTCTGGGGTGAAAAGAGCTCATTGTCCTGAAGACAACTCCAAACGGCATGATACTAATGTGTTTGGGCTAATGTTTTAGACACAGACCCGCAGAGACACAGATGTGTGGGTGCACGTGTCCACACACCTTGGACCTTCTATAAGTTCCTAATAATTATAAAAGTAATATTTATTAGAACATTTGACATGGCAGGCACTGTGATTTACATTCATTAATTAGCTCAATTATCCCAACAACCTGATGAAGTGGGTACTATTATTTATCCTTGTTTTTCAGGTGAAGAAACTGAGGCACAGAGAGGTTTAGTGACTTGGCTAATATCACACAGCTAATAAATGGCAAAATCGGGCTGTGCTAATTCCAAAGCCTATGCTTTTTAAATAGTACTTCCCAATTCCCTAAAAATGTGCAAATAGAAGTGTGTAATCTTCAGGGAGGGATAAATCAGGGGGTGGAGATTAATAGACACACATTACTATATATAAAACAGATAAACAACAAGGACCTACTGTATAGCACAGAGAACTATATTCAATTTCTTGTAATAACATATAATGGAAAAGAATCTGAAAAGGAAAATGTATATATGTGTGTGTGTATATATATATATATATATAACTGAATGGCTTTGCTGTATACCTGAAACTAACATTGTAAATTAACTACACTTTAATCAAAATTTTTTTTAAAAAAAGAAGTGTGTACCCTTGACTTCTCTATGTGAAATATAAGACAAGAAATGTTCACTTTCATTCATCAATAGTTTATACTGAAGACACATCTGGTAGCAAGACAAGTGAGCTTGTTTATTTCGAGGGGTAAATAGGAGTAATTAATTTGCTGGTCATTTTCCCATGTGTGAATGTTGGAGAGGAAGTGGTAGACATGGTGGTTCTGTCATCACACTTCATCCTCCTAAAAATTTTATGAGGTGGGTACTCTTGCCTGTAGTTTGCAGAAGGAGAAACCTTCTCCTGGAGGCTAGGAGAGATTAAAGGGCCTTCATCCCTATTCAGACTCCAGCCTGGGTAACTCTAAAGCCCAAAAGGGCATTTTCACCCCTAAACAAGTCAGTCTATCTCATGTTGATTTCTGAAATGGCTCTGGAGTTGCACAGAAGGGCTCGTACGTGGCCTGGCCTTGCCCTGGACCGGGTGTGCTCGGTGACAGTGTTGTTACTTCCCGGGGCTTCTGTTTGTCTTTGGCAATCCCAGGGCTCTCAGGTCCACCAGCTCAGCACATCCCAAGAAACAATGACATTGAACCCCCAATGCATTCCCTGTAATGGAGGAACCCAGAAACCCAGAGAGCAAGCACCAGCATCTGTGCCTGGGAGGAATGTGGCTGATGACTGAGAAGTCACAAGCTATGCCAGCTTCCCTGGAGGAAAGAAGGACATGAGTCCCGGCTTCCCCACTGACCACACAGCTGGGGGAAGCACATCATACTCAGACGGCAAGGCTGATGGAGAGTGAGCGGAGGTGAACACAGGCCAGAGTGACCTTTGTTTCTTCTCTTCTCATAGTTGGGAAGACACTGGCTGCCGGCTTTCCTATTGCTGTTAATGACGTGTAACCGCAAATTGCAACAGCACATGTGCAACGTTTGTTCACTCAGTAAACATGTGTCATGGGTCTCCTCTCATTGAGCACCTGGAGGGGCGATGCAGTCTGGTGTTAAGAAGGTGAACTCTGGTGCCTGTCTGAACTGGGTTCAAGTCCTGCCCTGTCCAGCCTAGTCTGGGGAGAGTCTGCTGCTCTCATGGCTTGTGTTATTGCCCAGTGGACATCCGAAGCTGGGTGCTGCAGGGGAGAGGGGTGGTCCACAAGGAGTGTTCCTGCCACGAGGGGCATGAAGGCAAGCACACGAATAGCCTGTGGCTGTGAAATAGGAAACACGCAGAATTTGGCGAGGAACCGAACAGGTGATTCAGAGTGAGCAGCACTGCCCCTTTCAAAACTGTCCTTTTGAGAGGGCTCGTATTTACATGGAAAGCATTGTTGCTGATGGTTAAAGGAGTTTGGGAACATGTATCGACTTTTTATTACCATTGTAAAAGTAAAACGTGTTCATTTTTGAAACTTTGTAAAGTACAGAAAGTATTTCAGATATTTCTCTTCATTCCATCAACTAAGAAACCATAGTCAAAATTTGGCTGTATGTTCTTTTACTTGTATTTTTTCCAAAAATATTTGGAGCGCCACATTTGGAGCCTCTGTTTCCTTAGACTCTGTAACACATTCTTTTTTTTTTTAATTGAAGTATAGTTGATTTACAGTGTTGTGTTAGTTTCAGGTGTACAGCAAAGTGATTCAGTTATATTTTTTTTTCAGATTCTCTTCCATTATAGGTTATTACAAGATATTGAATAACCCTCCTGTAGGAGGGCCTTGTCATTTATCTATTTTATATATAGTAGTTTGTATCTGCTAATCCTGAACTTCTAATTTATCCCTCCCCCCAAGCCCTTACCCCTTTGGTAACCACAGTTTGTTTTCTATGTCCGTGAGTCTATTTCTTGTTTGTAAATAAGTTCATTTGTATCATTTTTTTCAGATTCCACATATAAGTGATAGCATGATATTTGTCTTCGCCTTCATTTAACATAATAATCTCTAGGTCCATCCATGTGGCTGCAAATGGCATTATTTCATTCTTTTTTTCACGGTGTAGCACAGTCTTTTGACTTTGGCTCATGAGGCAAATCCTTATCCTTCGAGGGTAGGTTGGCATTTTGGAACAGCCTTAAGGTGCCCGGAGCCAGGTATGGCACATTTGGTAAGTGACTGAGCTGGAGGTGTGTTGCTTTTGGTCCAAACACAAGATGGTAAGGTAATGAAACTAATTTTATTAGGTGGCTTGTAAAATAGCACTAATGACAGCTCTAGTGGGCAGCCTGAAATCTGAGTTTGCCACAAGCAGCAACTTAGAAAGCCCGGAATTCTGAGTTGATTGTTTTAAAATTTCTGGTGTCCAGTGTTTTGCCTGGCAAATAACAGGTACTTACTTAAAAACAGTTGGGTGCCCTGAAGGAGATGGACCACTTTATTTTTTAATTGATTTTTAATTGCTGTGTGGCTTTAGTTTGTGTACACGCCAAATTATAAAACATGCAATGAGAAGATTTCTCAAATTTTCTATGATACTTTCACGAACGTATTTTAAAATAACAGTAAAGAAAAATAAGAAACCGTTAACACTTTATATAATTTGTAAAAATATTCTACTTATATAAATTAAACCTTAAAGATATGGCTACACTCCTCTTTGACCACCATATCCAATCCTAGACCCCTCCCCCTCCCCAGAGGAAGTAAATTCAGTTACATGATCAATGTGCAAATTTCCAAATTGTTTTGTTTGTGTGTATACACATCTATATTATGTATATCATACATGTCATTTTTAACTAAACTGTATCATGGGTTGTGTGATTCACTGCTTGCAAGTTTCACTCAACTAAATGAAAACTGACCACCTTAAAGGGGACAAAACTCATTCGGATATTTAAGTTCTGGTTCACTTCCTTTTGAAATAAGTTCTTCCCTTTATAACCAGGTCTTCCATGGCATTGGGGAGAATTTAGAGTAGCCAGAGAAATCAGCAGAGGCACCTAAGAACACCCACCTCTAGAAGGCTGGCCCTAGGATTTTTCAGCCCATTATTGTATGTCTGACAGTGGCACCAGGGAATGCGGTGGGCAGTATGGGCTGAGGTCACACTCCAGGATTGGAGACATCCTAAGACACACTCATTGTCCTTCATGGCCCATGATGAAACTGTCCTCCACAAACGTAGCAGGTGTCTTGAGAACGTATTTCTATTCTCAGCTTGCCTCATCTTTAGGGAGTAATGAGTTCAGTGAGTTGTACCCTCTATGAGAAGGATGTTTGCACCCCCCCACATCATCATCTGGCCTAGAACATTAGCTGGATTTTGTCCCCCATCGTCACATAGTTGATTATTTTGATCTTCCCATATCAAAAAAGGATTTTGCTTCAGGGAAGTATGTGGAGACATTCTCTGGTTGCTTCCATCTGGCATGAACAGGAGAGGGAAAGACTGCAGTTGGGAGCCATGAGTAAAATCATCAGAACTAAAGTGGTTGGCATCGAGGTACACAGATCCGGTGGTTTTCTCCAACTTCTTCCCAGGCCAGACGTCACACACCTCAGCCAGGACCCGTAGCAGCCCCACAGTCTGGGGAGGAACAAGAAGAGGCACAGAGCTGGTAATGCAATGTCTCCCGCAAGAAAAGCCTCCCTCGGATGGTATTTCAGGGCATTAGCTCAGGCGGCCTTGTCCTCAGTCATCTCGCTGGCATTTAAGTAGCCCTTGGGTTACAGATCATGGCAGGTGCGGGGAAGTAAAGAAGGCCGTGCTAAAAATACCCAGCCTCTTCTGGAACTCGGCCGGCAGCCTGAGCTCCCTCCTCCAGCGCCAAGACCTCAGAAAAAGAACAGAGAGTTTCCTTCACCTCCAGCACTAAGGAAGGTCTGGCTCCCTCCTCCACTGAACTAGCTGAGGTGGAAATGGTCCTCCGGAGAGAACAAACTCAAAGAAGCATTTCTACCGAGCAAAAGCAATTTCTACTAAATGAAGAAAGCAGGTTCGCTTAAGGAGAAGCCAGGGTCCCAACAGAAAGTACCCGGAGGGGGAAGAAATGATAGCTCAGTGGCAATGCGTGCTTAGCAGGCATGAGGTCCTGGGTTCGAGCCCCAGTACCTCCACTAAAAAAAAAAGAAAAGAAAAAAAAAGTACTTGGAGAGAAGGGATTTGCTCGTCATCCAAGAAAGAGTCGTTACAAAAATAAGGATGTTCACTGCCTGTTTTCAGTACCCTAGCCCACCCATAGGCCTCCAAACCGAATCATCTCAACTGAAAATTAAGCTGTTGGCAGTGCACAGCACAGGAACAAAATTTTAGAATTCCTCATTCTGAACTGACCGAACACAGCGGCCCTCCTAGGGCCTGGATGAGTGGGAGCCTGACGTCAGCTGGAGCAGGAGGCACTGGGGCCGTCCGCGTCCACGGGCATGTTTGCATCAGGTTTCACGGTCAGCAGCATAAGAGAGGAGCCCTGCTCACCTCTCGGGAGGCTGCAGAGGTCACTTTCACATATGTTCCTGTTAAGAACATCAGTGGAAACTCGAGAACCTAGTATAAAAATATAAAAATGAATAGGCGGCATTCAATACGACAGAATGCGGGAATTGCCAGGAAGCCGTGATTAAAACCATTCCACAGCTCCGATGTGGCCCCTGAGGCTGGCTCAGGGCTCGGGACCGCGAAGCTTGTGGACTTTGTCATTTCTGCACAGGCTCTGGCTTAAGGAAACCCTAGATGCAGTCCTGACCACATATTTTGTCTTTGTTTTCCCCCAAACATGCTGCCTGGGTTGACTGGTGGCTCATTCCTTTGCTGACCCAAAAGTTTTGAGGGAAGAAAATGCAGATTTCTAATGATTACCTCCAACTTCCTTGAAGGTGCTGGGAACAAAATGAACGTACTTGCCTTTCTGTCTTCGTGAAGATGTCCTTTGTGTCCCATCTTGGGCTATAAACACCAGGCTCTCCCATCAGCCATTTAGGAGTCTGGGCTGCAGTGCTGTGCTGGCCCATGTCGAGTGAGACACTCCTTCAGTCCCAACCTCATTACTGTCACCTTTTATGTTCATGTGTAGAAAAGACCTTTGGTGCTGCCTTCTCCTCTCCTCTTCACCTTACCATGTGTTGCTTTTAAACAGGGAATTAAATATTAATATAAAACCAGGTTGTGTGTGGTTCATGAAAAGAGCACCGTTGCTGGAAGCCAGGCATCCACATTCTTGTTCCTGCTCAACCACCTCCCAGCTGGATGATCTTGCGTCCTCGGTGCCTTTGATTTGCTACTCTGTAGAGCGGGGGTGATGGCAATCCCTCTGATGCTGTCGTGTAAGAGGTTGTGAGGAAGAGCTAATTAACTTGAAGATGCTTTTTCAACTTGACATACATAGGGAATATGGCTGTTCTTGAGACAACACTCACCACAAGTCGGCTTGATTCAACCTATGCGTAATTGCTGCTGTTGAAAGACAGAAGGTAAGATGTAAGACAGGAAAACTCACGGCCTTTTTCTGTCCTAGAACCATTTTGCCTGTGCAAACCCTCCAGGGAGCAAGAGTACTCAGGGGGCGCACAGCAGAATCAGGACCAGCTCTATGTCACCGAACACTGAAGGAAGACATCCACAGTGGCCTTAAGACCTTTCTCAAAGCTCCAAACCCTCCCTGGAACCCTTCCTTGGGTTCTTGATGGTAGTATCACAAATCCTCAAGAAAGAAAGCACTCTTGTGTATGGGGAAAGCACGCTGTATCTTGTTCCGTGGGACGTGACACGCTGCATTCCAAAACCCAGTGCAAGAAGCAATTGTCTCTCACTTTAATTATAGATTCTTCACTTTCCCTTAATTGCTTTGAGTCAGGACTGCGGACTCCGGGGGGAGTCTTGGTACACAAGTAGAGAGGCAGTGCTGTTAAACAAGATGGGACGATCAAGTAATGAGGTTTTTGTTTTGTTTTGTTTTGTTTTTTAAACAAACAGACCCTGATGTCCATATTCAAGGGAGTGTTCCTGTTAAAGGTGCCACATTAGTAAGCTGTGCTCATGTTGACACTCTCTTGTAGCCAAATATTGGGGAATGTAGTCTGGTAAGTATGGGTGCTCCTATGGGGGTGGGGGAGGGACAGTGAGTTTAATATTAAAGCTCTCCTAGAAAACCTGCCATGTGTTTGTCGCAGCTATAGGGGGCCCAGGTAGCATTTGGGACAATGGTAACACAGTTGGAAAAACACATCAAATGACACACAGAAAGAGGGTTTTACCCTGCAACATACGTAGATACTTTTCCTGAAGGAAAAGATCCATGTCTCTTACCCACATTCCTTGATCCCAGAAAACTTTAGTTAAATGCCTTGCACATAAAAGGTGTTCAATAAATATTTGTGGGACATTTGTCCTTCCTGATCACAATAATTATAGTCATTCTTCAGAAAATAAAAGAGTCCTTTTTTTATTTTTTAATTGTTTTATTGAAGTATAGTTGGTTTACTATGTTGTGTTAGTTTCTGGTGTATAGCATAGTGACTCGGTTACACATATATACATGTTCTTTTTCATTTTAAGTTATTAGAAGCAATTGAGTATAGTTCCTTGTGCTATACAGTAGGACCTTGTTGTTTATCTATTCTGTATATAGTAGTGTGTATCTGCTAATCCCAAACTCCTAATTCATCCATCCCTATCCTTTCCCCTTTGGTAACCATGAGTTTGTTTTCTATGTCTGTGAGTCTGTTTCTGTTTTGTAAATAAGTTTATCTGTGTGATTTTTTTTAGATCCCACATATAAATCTCATATAATATTTGTCTTTGATTTACTTCACTTAGTATGATAATCTCTAGGTCCATCCATGTGGCTGCAAATGGCATTATTTCATTCTTTTTTATGGCTGATTAGTATTCCATTGTATATATGGACTCCATATTTGGAATGGAAATAAGTCTTTTAAGCCTAATGTTCTTACCTTCCTTCCCACATACTCTTTCTCTTACTGGCTTGTTTCGTTAACAGCCAAGAAACAGCCATTCAACAAACATTTATGGAGAAATGACTGAATACCAAGTACTGGAGAAATCTCCTGGAAATTCCAAGGGCATTCTTGGCGAGAACACAAAACCTCTGGACCAAGGATGCTGTGCGGGTTCCCACACCACCATGATTTGGTCAGTTTTTTACTTTCAGTGAACACAGACCCTCTTGTGTAACCTCAAGAAAGAAAGGGGGTGATTAAGAAGACCCCTGGAACTGAGATTTGGTTATCATCTCCCAGTTTTTTTCTCTCAGTGGTGCTTCTCTTTATCTTGCTGTGTCTACTCCATTCTCTTTCTCTATAACCAGACTTCTCTGCCTCCTCATACCTGAAATGATAACATAGCCTATTGTGGTATGCTAGTCAGGAGAAGCTAGTTATGCTTCAGTAACAAACAACCCCAGATCTCAACGGCCTGAAACAGCAAAGGTTTATATCTGGCTCGTACTACATACGTGTCCACCGAGGGTTAGTTGAAGGGAGAGGAGGAGTTCTGCTGACCAGAGCCACTTGGGAGCCCAGAACAGCAACAGCCTTGAAAAATGAACATAATGAATCATATGCCAACTTTGACAGTGTCCACCTAAGTCACTTTGGCTCACATTTCCTTGGTTAAAGCAAGTCAAATGACCACACCTAACTTAATTGGGTGGGAATGTACAGTTTCACCAAGACCTGACTGCAGAGAAGGCACAAATATTTGTGAGTAGCCTTCATCACCGTCACACGCGGCATCTCCAGCCCAAGATTGCAACTCCTTTTTGTTTCAGCAGCCTCAGCTAATGATTCGTATTTTCCATGCTCTTTAGTTCAAACTGCAGTGAGAGAGAAGCTGAGGGGCACAGACCATCTCTGCCTGACAGGCCACAACAGCAGGGCCCTGGTTAGCCTCTGGATCTGTCCTTGAGTCACCGCCAGTCAGGTGGGGAGCAAGGATATACACTGTATCCCACGGCTGTGTATACGCTGTATCCCACAGCTGTCCAGCCCACGCCTCTTGATGCTATCCAGGGACCAGGAGACCTGTCCTGTACAGAATAAACTGTTGTTTAAGTCATGGTATTTTGCTGGTCCTAGCCCTTGATGACAGAAAGGTCTGGATAGTGCAGTCCATGAAGCTGGGTTCAGTCTGCCCAATGGTCAGGCTATTCATGGGGCAGAATCTCAACAGAGGTGAAGTGGAAATGACTGAGTCCAGGGACCTGCTATGTTAACCCATCAGTCTAGGGATCAAGGATATGGTACCAAGGGGTTTTTAAAACTGGCTTTGTACAGCTCCATTTCCACATTTGGAGAGCACAGTCTTTGACCTCTGACCATAGCTCTAGGTGAGAGGGGCAGGGTGGGGAAGAGAAATGTATGGCTTCAACTTACACAATGAGACTTGAACATCTGAACCTGGAATTCAAGCCCCTTCACCACATGCCTCCCATCTACCTTTCCAGGCTCATGTCCCAATTCACCCCCAAGTGAACCTACTGTTCAACCACCATCAAACATTCCCTTTTCTTCCCTTTGGTCATACAATATCCTCCTCTCTACCCAATGGCTACCCTTCCGCTAAAATCAGTTTAAAAACCACCAGTTTTCAGAGTTTTTATCTGTCTTGTTGGACTTGGTCATTTCTGTTTCTTCCTCCTCTGAATTTTCATACCTACCCCTGCTCATTCTGAATGCCTGGAGAGCATGGATGGGTCTTACCGATTTGGGGATCCCAGAGCCTTGTGTCTGCCTGCAGGTGACCATTATTGGTGTGTCTGAATGAGTGTCTGTAACACCAGTTCATTTAAGGAAACTTTAGCAAGTTCCTCTGCTATGTTTGGCACAGTGGAGAACAGTCAGTAATATATGGTCCCTCCAGGAGCTTCTCTAGTTCAGTTGCCCCATTTTATAGATGACAAAACTGAGGCTCAGAAAGGAGAAATGACTTTTCCTCTGCCACCTAAGCAGCCACAATTTATTGAGTACTTTGCTAGGTGCCAGACAAAATGCTTTCTATTCTTTATCTCATTTTCATCCCTGTAACAACCCTAAGGGAAGAATTTTTGTACCTACTTAACAGAAGAGAAAACTGAGACTTTAAGAGGTTGTGACATGGCTAAGGCTAGACTGCAAGGAGGTGGCCAGGCCAGGTTTGGATCCCAGGATCTAACTCTGGGGTCTTACTCGTGCCCCCTATGTTGAGCTCCAAGCTGGGGAGTTGGCTCCCTGCAGTCCACACACCTGTATATTGCCCATAGGCCTTGAACTTTGTCAGTGCTCCAGTGCATGGGTTGACATCTGGTGTTTAAAGGGTCCTGGTGAATTTCTGGGCCATGCAGTGCCTATGTACACAGATCTAACATTCTGACCATTAGGTCAGGGTATTTTTTCCCTCCTGGGCAGTTGAGTTAGCGGAAGAAACCTGATAAAATCCTGGAGAGGAACTTAATCATTCTCTGAAGGACTTACAAGTTGTTTGGCCTGCCTAATCTGCTCAGATACAGTCTGGGAATATTCAGTATCCATGTAGTACAGGTTGTGAATTATTCTGTGGGGACTGTTAACAAGACCCTCACCAACTCTTGCCTCAGCCAGTCTCAAGCAGGGCCTTGGGGCTTTTTCCCCTCCCACCAAAGCTCTGAAAAGAGCAGGCTTTTCCCCAGTGAGGGCTGGGAGGACTAAGAGGTGTAGGGGAAATCCTCCTGCCTCCAAGCAGAGCTCACTGTACAGAGTTGGGCCTGTTCCCTCCTCAGACCTAAGCTATGGATATACAATGACTTGGCTGGGATAGAACTTATCCAATGTTTTGGCAACCTAGTACCTGAGTGCCTAACATGGAAAGAGACCAACTCTGTAAAATCAGTGCAAGAAAAATGATAACAAGTTAGATCTGCAGGCACCTCAGGGATCATCTACCCCCTGGATTTAAAGATGAGCAAACTGCAGCACAGATGCTAAGTTACTTGTCAAGGTCACAGAGCTGCTGGTGATAGAGACCAAAGTCCAAGTTGCCTGAGTCTCAACTCAATGGCCTTTCCCCCTTAAACTCACATCCACCCACCTACACAGCAACAAACACACCCCACCCTTTCCGGAAGTACCACATGCAGGCACACACAGAACTGAGCCAACTGGGTCCTATGTCCCAAAAGTATATGACTGCCCCTATGCTGGGGTACAGGGCACTGAGTAAAACAGATTCCCAGGCGTTCTGACCCCCATCAGCTGAGAACCTCAAGAACATCTCCTAGGCCTTCCTCCCAGTACTCCCCTTCTCTGCTCCAGATGAGTTTCCAGAACTTGAGAGCCAGGGCTGATGCCGGGCCAGCTGTGAGCGGCGGGAAGAAGCGCGGGGCTGGTGCCGGGAGCGCACCGTAGTGGGCGGCCGATGCTGTGGCTGCCGGGGACTCCGGGGCCTGATGCCAAGCGCTCCGGGGTCTGGCGGCTCAGCGGGGCGACACGCACCCACTACCTGCCTTGCTTCTCCGGCCACCTGCGACTCAGGATGGGCTCGGCCGGGGACCCTAAAGGCAGGGCGTAGACCCTGAGAGGAGGGGGCGCACAGAACAGAGGTTAGCGCGTCCGCTCCGGCACGGCCCCCGCGAGGTCCGGCTGCCCGCTCCCTGGCGTGCAGGTTTGGAAAGCGGGAGGCCTCGCCCGGCCGCCGCCTCGGCTGCTCGGGTCCCCATATATAGTCATATCCACCGTCAACTGGGAGGCCGGCAGGCGGCAGCGAATGGGCGAGCGGCCCCCGCGGGAGCAGCGGGGAGGGCGCAGGAGGCGGAGGGAGGAGAGGGGGAAAGGGGGCAGGAGAAAAAAGCTTTTCCAAAAAAGTATTGGCTGTCTTGAGGAATGCGGTCGCCCCCTTGGGAAAGTACATATCTGGGAGCAGCAGGCGGCTCTGCGCTCGCACTCCGGCTCGGCCACCCCAGCGCGCGCTCGCCTCCCCGCTCCCGTCGCAGCCCCAGGGCCCCTCGCCGCCGCCGCCATGGACGCCATCAAGAAGAAGATGCAGATGCTCAAGCTCGACAAGGAGAACGCCTTGGATCGAGCGGAGCAGGCGGAGGCCGATAAGAAGGCGGCGGAGGACAGGAGCAAGCAGGTCTGCTCCTCCCGGGTCCTGCGCCCACCAGTCGCCCGCGCTCCCCGCGCCGGGGTCCCCGAGTCCTGGGACCCGGGCCGGGCACCCCTTCCCGGCGCCTCACCCCGAGGACTTGGGGAGCCACCCTGACTCCTGGGCGTCCGAAATGGGGAAGGGGAAAGAGCGAGACGCAGGCTTATTCTAACTTTTTCTCTTGTCTGGGGACACTTATTTCCCTTCTCTGGTTCCCAGAGCCCGCGAAGTCCATTCAAGTCCTAGAGGCACTTGATTCTCAGAATCAGAAATCAGTTTTGGATCCGGAACTTGGGGTGCGGGTGGGCTGAAGGGAACCAAGTCCAGAAAGTGTTAGAAGTTCTTCTGGACTTTTGACTGGGGACACTAAAACTTTAAACGGGGGGCGATGGAGGGAGGAGGGTCAGTCACAGAGTTTTCCTAAAAACAAAGATGGGGCGGAATAGAGAGCACGACCCGAAGGCCGGGGAGACGGGGACGTTTTCCGCACCCCCAAATTGTGGACTTGAGCCCGCTGAGACCTCGGCAGGAGTCTCGTCCTGGGGCGCGGGGTGGGGGTGGGAAGCGGGTGCGGAGTGAGCACAGAGTAAGTGGGTTACCTAGGGAGCCTTGAACCCCAACTCGCGGCGCCCCAAACCCGAAGGGCCCCAGCCAACCCGGTGCCCTGTGTTGTATGTGTGTGTGTCTGTGTGTGTGTGTGTGTGTCTAACACCCGGTCCGTGCCGGCCGCCCGCGCCCGCTCGCCGCTGCCCCCCAGCTGGAGGAGGACATAGCGGCGAATGAGAAGCTGCTGCGGGCGTCGGAGGACGAGCGGGACCGGGTGCTGGAGGAGCTGCACAAGGCCGAGGACAGCCTCCTGGCCGCCGATGAGACCGCCGCCAAGGTACCCAGGGCGCGCGGCGCGACACACGAATAGCTAACTCTGTCTCTCTCTCTCTCTCTCTCTCCCTCCCTGTCTTTCCCTTTCTCTTTCCCGCTGTCCCTGTCCTTCTGGTTCTGTGCACCCACACCCCTCTCCTGCGGGATCACGCTGCCTGCTGCACCCCCACCCTCCCATCCCCGTCCCCGTCCCCCCACCACGGCCAACTCCCAGCTGGAAGACGAGCTGGTGTCGCTGCAAAAGAAACTCAAGGCCACCGAAGATGAACTGGACAAATACTCCGAGGCTCTTAAAGATGCCCAGGAGAAGCTGGAGCTGGCAGAGAAAAAGGCCACCGACGTAAGTGCCCCCACACACTGCCTCCCTCACCTTTTGACCTTGAGGCTGCTCTGGGGTCACCACAGGGGCCAGAGAGCATTGGAGGAGGGTCACCTCCTCCTGCTGGACACCTGCACACAGCCTGCCATGGCCCAGCGCACTGGATGCTGCCTCCAACTGCTACTGCACACATTCATTTTTATTTCATCCATTCTTCTCTTTTTTTTTCTCCTTCTTTCCCCCACCCTTGGGGGTGGAGAGGGGGTGGGTGAGAAGCTGGGAGAATAGAGCAACTGAAGTTGGGACTCTGGAGGTGAACCTTGCCTCCCTGCTGGCAGAAAACCTCTAAGGTGTCATCACCAAGGTTGGTCCAAACAGAGTACCTAGTTTTCTTGACTTTCCATTTGCCATTTCTGGTGGGTGGGAAGGCCTGGTTTTCGGTGGTGGGTCCAGTCAGAGTACAGAGGACCTCTAAACTGAAAAGATGGCATGGTGCTACTTAGAAGGCTGAGCTTGGTAGTGGACCACAGAGATCCTTGAGGCCTCCCTTCTCAATAGGGAAGCCTTAATCCAGTCCTTAAGATCTGCCTGGGAAGATGATACTTGCTTGAGTCTGCAGTCTGAGGGCACTAGATCCAAAAAGTAAGCTGGGAGTTATATATAGCTCAGTGCTTTATATGGCATAGTGAGCTAGCTGCCCCCGACTCTCCTGCTCGCCCCACCCCCACCTGTCAGCCTCTGACAACCACCACATAGTTTCAGGGGTGATGCACGCACCGCAAAAGCTCTACCAGCATTTTGTCCGCTGCCCTCTGGAATCTTTTTAACTGAAGAGCTTGCCTCTTCTGCTAAGTCAAGACAAGCATTAGATTTCCAAAGGCCTGGCTTCTTTTCACACCGTTGGATTCCATTCTAGAAGCTAATTAAGCCTAGATGCCCAATTAGGAAAGAATTCTTTGGGAAGTTAGTAACAATTCCAAGAATGTATGAGCACTGGGGAAAGCTATGCCCAGAAATTGAACTACCAAGTCCAACAGCAGAATTTTCTGAGAGTAAAGTGCAGGCTGCAGGAGTGTCTGGGTCTTGAAATCAGTAAAAGTTTTCTGTGACATGAAAGGCTTGAAACGTAATCTTCAAGTGTGCTTTGTAAATGAGAGATCCAGACAAAGGACATTTAGAATCTGACAAAAAGAAAGCTTCAGTGAAAAGCAAGGTTCCTGGAAAGGCGGTTCAGGGAAGCACTGATTTAGCTAAAACATTTAAGTTACAAACTACTTGGCTTTAGAAAAAAAAGCCAAAGAACACATATAACTCTGCGCCTGTTTTCTATAATGTAGATCAGATGCCTGCTCTTTATATGGTTAAATGGAGGATGTCTGTCTCCCCCAAATTCTCTAGCAGGACGTTTATTTAGCTTTTTCAAAAGAGCCGCTGATAGATCAAGGAGAGATATTCCTTATAAGGAAAAGAATGCAGAGAATTTGAAAACAGCCCAGTAAGACCAAAAGCAAGAGAAGGAGAAAAAAAGCTACTACAATTCTTAACAGAAAAAAAAAATCATGATTATTATAACTACGCGGTGCTATCATGTCTTTATTGAAAACCCTTGTTTAAGGGAGCATTCTAATGAGGCAGGGCAGAAGTGGAAAAGAGGATATTTAAAGCCACCTTGGGGGGCGGAGCCAGGAGTAGAGGGAGGTTTTTGAAACTACGTTTTGTTTTTTTTCCCCTCACTGGAAAACTGTCCCTAATATAGTACACATTTTTTTTGTCGGGGTTGGGGGGACGGTAGTAAGTATATTGATCATCTTCCCCTTTAAGACATCTTAAGTTGTTTGGAACCTGTAGGAATGTGGAAGGAGTTTATGAAGAAATGCTATATTTAGAGTGATTCCTAACTAGTAAAAATAGTCAAGACTTAAGGAGGAAGAGACAGATGTCATTAGAGAAAGGAGGTAGGAGCGAGGTCAGCTTCCTGAGGCAGAATCATATTACATTTGGGATTAGGACACTGCACTGTTATTACTCACCAGTGTAAAACATTTTCACATTTTTCTACTAATTTACCAACATACTTTACAAATCCTATTCCAGAAATGGGCTCTTCCTAGCTTAAAAACATGTAATTCCCAAGGTCAGATCTCTGACGGTTTTGTTTTGAATTTTTTGTTCTCACCCCACCTAAGTGAGGCTTTTTGGGATCAAGGGCTCCATTTTTCTCTCTGGCCCCAACCCCTTCCCCAATAACTATGATGTATCTGTCATCTGCAGTATGTGAGTCTTTAGTCCCTGCAGGTCTTTGCTTCCTAAATCAGTGCTTCTCAACCTTAGCTAAACAACCACCTATGATGGTTTGAAAACTTAAAATCCAGGCTGCACCAGAGGCCAATTAGAATCTCTGGGAGTGGAACTCAGGTGTTAGTATTTTTAAAATACCCAGGTGATTCCAATGTGCAGCTAAGGCTGAGAACAACTGTCCTAAACTCTTGTATAATGACATCAGCATGAAAATGAACTCACCTGAAACTGACTTTCCCAGGTGTTTGAAAAGCAGGACATTACGTCACTAGTTGGCCGCTTAGAGCATTTGCACGTGTCCAGCAGTTTCTGGGGCTCCTCCTGGAGGCTCCCAGATGCCCCCTTCTCCCACTCTCAAAGTTAGGTCCACAGTCTATACTCTTAAGGAAGGAGTTGTGACCTCCTTGCTGACTAGATGAACTGTGTGGAAACAAAGCAAGAGGCTCCACCTACAGGATGTGAGGGTCGGTGCTGGGGTTTGTGAGTGTTTCAGCAGAGGCTGTGAGAAAGTCCAAAGCAAATGAGTCAGAAAAGCAAAGGAGCTTTGCTCTTAGGGCTTTGGAGGAGGAGGGGTTGCCAAGTGTGTTTTCTTTTTCATTATTATTCCCACACTTAAACACAGGAATTTACTTAAAGGGCCTTCTGTGTTAAAGATGAGGAAGGGGAGCCCTGAGACTTAGAAGGCATTTTAAAATGTAGCCCAAGGGGAGAATTGGCAGAGGCCAGTTCCCAGAGATTTTGTCCACTTTGGTTTTCATCCAGCTGTAGCTAGAGGCTCTCCTAGGTTTCTGTAGCCCTCTTTGGCATGCCTTTTAAAGGCATCTCAGTCCAGCCCAGAATTGGTCAGATTCCAGAAGATTCTCAAAGGCTGATCTAAAATCAGAGAAGGTTGTAACCAGAAAGGACTCTTTTTATTTAATCTTAACTATTTTTTAACTTACGTATTTATTTTACAATATCATTTTTTTAAATAAAAGTATAGTTGATGTTCAATATTATATGTTACAGATATACAGTATAGTGACTCACAATTTTTAAAAGCTATACTCCATTTATAGTTATAAAATATTGGCTATATTCCCCATGTTATACAATACTTCTTTGTAGCTTATTTTATAACTGATAGTTTTTACCTCTTAATCCTCCACCTCCATCTTGCCCCTTCCCCCGCTTCCCTCTCCCCACTGGTAACCACTAGTTCCTTGTCTACATTTGTGAGTCTGTTTCTTTTCTGTTACATTCACTAGTTCATTGTATTTTTTTAGATTCCACATGTAAGTGATATCTTACAGTATTTGTCTTTCTCTGTCTGACTTACTTCACTTAGCATAATACAGCATGGATAGACTTGGAGGGCATTATGCTAAGTGAAGTAAGTCAGAAGGGACTCTTGAGATGATTGTTTTTATGGAAAGGAAAGTAAGCCCCAGAGAGGCTGGCGGGCCTGAGATCCCACAGCTGGTTATGAACCCCAGTCTGAGTCTTAAAAGACAGTACCTGTGTATTTATTAAATACTAAGGCTACCATTTGAGTTAATCATATACAAGGTTTTGTGTTTAGCATTTTCTATTTATTTCATAATTTTCACAGCAGCCCTATGAGGAACGGACGCCTATGAACCCCGCTTTTACAAATGAAGTCAAATCATTTGTCGAAAGGAATAGCCAGGAGAGAACTAAAAGCCAGATTCTAACCTAGGAAGACTGCATTTAGATTAGGAGGTTTAACCTATCTACAGTATGATAGTGATTTTCACTTCATGAGTTCCATGAGGCGGAGGAGAGTTGCTGTGGGTACGATCTTGCGTCCTGGAGTTCTTTACATCGAGAACAGTCCCTTTGGGGGGCACATTAAGGCCCCAAACCTCTCTCGCTCGGCTTCCCTCTTCCTGAGCATGGGAATCCGAGAGTCCGGAGCGGAGCCCTCCAGCCGCCAGTAGGCGGCACCATCGCCCTTAGCAGCCAAGTCCGTTACCCCAGGGTCCCCACGGCGCCGGGAAAGGGCGCTGGGAGTCGAAGTAAAACTCCTGACACGGCAGCTGCCCTCCCGCCCGCCAGGTGCCCCCGCAGCGCGCGCACCTCGCCCGTCAGCCCCATGGCCGTGAGCATGCGCAGTGCCTCCCGCGCTGGGCGAATTCCCGGGGTCCGCGGCCCGCGCCCCGCCCCGCCCGCTGGGCCCGCCCCCGGCGCTCGCGCACTCGCCTGCGGTTCGCCTGCGCCGCCCGGGAGGCTGCGACTTCCGGGCTGTGCCTCGGCAGCAGGGGGCGCCGCCGTCTCGCACCGCGGCCTGGGCGGGGCGGCCGGGCGGTCCGAGTGCGGCAACGGCAGCGGCGGCAGGAGCGCAGCAGCCGGCCTCTCCGAGCGCAGCCCGCCTGCCTGCCGGCCCGCCGCCGCCGCCCGGTGCGATGGCGGGGAGCAGCTCGCTGGAGGCGGTGCGGAGGAAGATCCGGAGCCTGCAGGAGCAGGCGGACACCGCGGAGGAGCGCGCGGGCAGCCTGCAGCGCGAGCTGGACTACGAGAGGAAGCTGAGGGAGACCGTAAGGGACCCACCCATCACCCACCCCCGGGGGCGCCTCCCCCGCCGTCCGCCCCACTGCGGCCGGCGGAGCCCACCTTCCCCGCCACCCCTCCCCCCGCCTCGGGCCGCACCTGGAGCACCTGGGCCAGCAGGCGTCGGGCTCTGGGGAGGGGCCCTGCCTGTTCTCCGCAGCCCTTCCTTTTCATCTCTCTGGTCTAAAGTCAAAGAACCGAGGTGGGAAGCAGGAGTGATGCTGAGAAGCTTCTGGAAGCAGCACTTTCTTTCGCAGAAGGGGCTATAGGTGGAGGCGGTGGGGGGGGGGGGTTGCGTTCGGCCCCGTGTCTCGGGTTCCCTGGGACGTGCACTTTGCGCCGCTGGCATTATTTACTAGGAGGGTGGGGACGGAAGAGGTCCCTCCTCTTGGAAATCCGTTCGTTTGGGAAGGGCGCTCACAGGTCAAGTCTGAGGCATTGCCGGACTTTGGGGCCTGGGGATGCTAAACTCCCCCATCCCTGTTCACCCTTGATTTCATGAAAGCCTGTTTCTCTGGGGTGGTTGAGACAGTGACAGCGCGTGTTCTGGCTTAATATGCGGACCTTTGCCCTTCCCTTTCTTAACCTTCCCTCCTCCCAAGTTCTCTTACACAGATAGATATTCCTTTGTTACCGAGTCTTGAAAAAAGTTGGCTAAATGGCTACGATCATTGAGTGTTTTCTCTTGCCAGCTTCCCCTCCCCCACGTTGAGTGTAATACCTGCCTTCCTTTCTCCTAAAGCAAAGTATCCCGCAAACAGGAACAGGATTTCAGGGGTGGTTTAAGCATTTGCTGTTTGTTGATTTTGAGTGTGTGTTTTCAATCAAGATTCTCAAACACCCTAGGGAATTTTATGACAAGCGGTAATATGGGGTCCTGCTGTGCTTAATAGCAGCCTATTCTGAGTAAATCATAATGTTTAAGTGTATGCAATGGCATTATGGTTGGCCACAGAAACTATAAGACCTATTTTGCATAAAATACAAAGAAGCAAACAGGACCTCTTAAGAGGAACACCTCACTAGGTGAAGTTTCAGATGAAATAGACAGGAACCAGGAAATCAATAGGCAAAAGATCGATTTCTGTAGAGGACAGGACAGCAAAGGTCCCATGGATGTCTCTGAATCTGGCCGGGCGATGAATGAATTCCAGCTCCCTCTCCGACTGGCTCGCAGCTGTCCTTGAACCATTAGAACCAATAGAACGTAATGGATAGGAGAAAGAACTCTGGACCCAGGCTGCCAGGATTTGAATCCTTTAACTTCTCAGTCCCTCAGTTCCCTGACTGTACAGTGTGGGTAGTGACAGTACCTGCCTGTTGTGAAGGTGAAAAGAAGCACGTGTAGAGAAGTTGCAGTGCAGCTTAGCACACTAGGCTAAGTGCTCTGTCAGTAGGTGTTAAAACTGTAGCACCCTCCTCATCCCTCATTACTCCTTTGCTTACAATTCACCAGCTGTCGAAGGGTCTTAAAAATGGCCTGCTCATTGCACTCTAACCTAAAACTCTTCATTTAAATGCTTCTGATCAATCTTTTTTTTTTTTTTTTTTTCTTTTTTGCACCTTGAATGGAGAGAGGATGCCGGCTGGGTGGAAGGAATATTTGGTGAGGTCGAAGAGGTATTAGTGGTGAAAGTCTGTGGAACTCTCCTCCCCCTGCTCAGAAAGGGAGTATGTGGTCCTGTACAGGAGAGCCTTCTATCGACTCCTGGCCTGGTGATCGATGTTAGACACAGAAGATAAATTTTATGAAGAGCACGTTGTTACTACTACGCTCACCTTCTCTTTTGGGCTTAGTTTTTATAACCACACTCTTCCTGGGTCTGTTGGCTAAAGATGGTGTTTTCATTCTTTTCAAAGCTTTATATTAAAAGTGGTTTAAATAGGTTCAATTTTTTTAAAGTCTGTTTTGAAAATAGTCTATCCAAGTGATTGGACGGTTACGGAACTTTTTAGGACAGCAGTTTGAGGACTGGGTCAGACCATTGAAGAGCGAATGTCCAATTGAGAGCTGTTCCTAACTTCTGGAAGATGTTAGGAACTTAAAGGTGACTGACTTAAGGTGGTTTCTTGGTAGCTGTTAGACAAAACTGTGAGTTAAACTAGCAGTCACAGTTTTTCTTGGTAGCAAAGATGAAAGTTTAGAGACAAAGTCACAAGCCCCTGCAAAAAATACGTGGTGAGTTGGCCCTGAATTCAGTTTCTCAAAGGTTCAGTCAGGCTGTAGTTAATTGGCCCTATTACACCAGCACTTACCTTGGAAAAAGCAGCCATCCCTTTTTTTCCCTCTCAGTTTGTTTTTCCAAGGTGTGTGGGCCCTTCAAAATGTTGGAATGAGGCTACTTTGCTTGATGTAATGGTTGACTCTAGGTCTTATGACCCACTAGGGTTTTGTTTGTCTTTTGTCCTTATCAAAGGGAAAAAGGGAGCAAGAAAAAGCCAGTTCTCATTCCTCCTTTCTGGATGGTACCCAGCAAATGAGGGGACTTAAAGTTGCAGCCTGTAGGTTCTTAACTGGCAACTTTATTAAATCATGGAAAATAACCAATTTATAAAAATTCCCAGCCCTTTCCTCTTTAAGTTAGTAACTATTTCCAAGACCAGGAATCTAAGAGTGCATTTTGTGCTCACGTGGGGTGGCAGTAATGAGAGTGTCTCCTCTGGCTTTCTGCTTTCACGCACAGGCAAGGCGAAGGCACTGCCCCGTTCACATCCCTCTCGCTCATTATACAAATATGCCTTGTGGATTACAGGCTTCAGTGCAGATTGAGGAGATGGTTTTTATCTCTTATCCATGGGAGTGTCCCTTAATGTCATCCGTGTTTTCCCCCCTTTCCTTACCATATAAGGGCAGAAGTTTAACTTGGCTGTAGTGACTTGGTCTTCCACAGTAAGCTGGGTGCAACCGTCTCTGTACAACAACAGTTTGCATGCAGTAAAAAGGCTTGACCTTCATCATCCCACGCTGCACTCCAGTTCAGGCAGGACTTTGAAAATATGTTCCAGAGGATTTATTTTTAGGATATAGTATTATTCTCCTCCAGTTTTTTTCCTTAATAATCTTAACTGGAAAACTTTTTTGAAGAAGTAAAAAGCATTGCTATTTTTAAATTGTCTTTAATTGTATTGGCTGTAACATCTGGATTTCATGAAAGTCTAGGCCATGTTAAAGTTTTTGTTTAAATATGATTTGGAGTAATATCTTGCTTTATTGTGTGGGCATGCCCTTGATTTCTGTGTAGTGTCTTGTTGGGACGGGACTGGGGTACACCTGCCCTTGTTTTCTGTGTAGGTAGCTGGTACCTTGCCAGAGGATGGGGGGAGACATACGCAGATCGAAGACGGCTCACAAACGCAGAGCGCCTGGTGGTGGTTTAACAGCAAATCTGCAGGAAGACAATTGGTAGCCCTTACTAATATAGCAGTCTCTTTTTCTGAGTAGCTCATTACAAGTTGGGACACAATAGCACTTTTGAAATAAAAGAAACCATCATTCCAGGCTGAGAGACTTCGCCAGCAGTGTCGGTACATGCACTGTTGTTAGAAGCTAACCCAGTGCACTGAGGGTGATTTCCATGCCTGGAAGTAATTTGCTTCTGGGGTCTTGACCCTTCCCAAACGCCTTGTTATTTATATCTGCTTTTTAAATAACAGATGGTCATGTGGCTGTGGGGTTTGTACTGGCAGAGGCAACAGCAGGTTAAGTCTTTTTTTTTCTTTTTAACATTTTTTTATTGAGTCATAGTCATTTTACAATGTTGTGTCAAATTCCAGTGTAGAGCACAATTTTTCAGTTATACATGAACATACATATATTCATTGTCACTTTTTTTTTCGTTGTGAGCTGCCGCAAGATCTTGTATTTATTTCCCTGTGCTATATGGTATAATCTTGTTTATCTAGGTTAAGTCAAGTAGACTGCCCATGTGCTGTATTAAAGAGAACCTTAGAAAATACCTAAATAAACCTCAGAACTCAGAGAATATATACCAGAAATAAAAGCTGGTGAAGGTGAGAGATGGGGGCCTTTTGAATACAGAGCATAATCCCCCCCCCCAAAAAAAAAAACAAAACTATAAAGATAAGTGCCCTTAATCAACTTATCGAATTAAGTGTATCTTGAATTTTAGGGAACCAAACCAAATTGCAGTCACACCAGCCAGGTCAGTTCTGAGAAGCCAGATTTTTCCCAGAGGAAGCTTACGTGGAGATAGATGGACCCCAGACACTGCTCTCAGACCTGGGCTGTAGCCTACAAGCACCTCTGCCCGTCTGGTCTGAAACCTGTGGGGCAGCAGGCCTTGGCTTCTGGCTCTCGCTGAAGACCTTCCTTGTGGGCTGGGTGGGGGGTTGCTGTAGAGACCCTGCCACTCTGACATCAGAAGGCAGAAGGACCCTGTAGGTGAGAACCACCAACCCCAGGGCTTCCGCAAGGTGCCAGGAGGCCTGGAGAAGCGAGGTGAGCCAGCACAGGAGAAGCAGGGGGCTTGAGTGTTACTCTCCTCTCCCGCTAATGGCTGTGTGACCTGAGCACGCTTCAGCCCCTGGCGTCAAAGTTTCCTCCCTTTTTCTATTTTCTCTTTAACCTAGAGCTAGATGAGTGGTTCCCACAGGATTTGCCAGCTTCTCTGGGTGGTGGGTGGGGTAGAGGGGTGGGACTGGTTGCTTCTTTATAGTGCAGATTCCTGCCCTTCTCTCTGGCCTCTTGAGTCATCATCTCTAGGGATCCGGCCTGGAAATTTGTATTTTTAATGTGCAGCTCCTAGTGAATTCTGACACCCAGCCCGTTGTGGGAACTGCTGGACGAGGCCTTCCAGCTAAACCACTGTGACCCCGTTTTGCAGACCACCCACAGGTCTGTTCTCAGTGTTGCCTCAGCCTGGCTCCTGGAACAGGTTCCCACTCCCAGTCGTTGGGGTGCCCTGTATGAGGCCTGTTGACTGGTTTTCTCTAGGACACAACCTCCTGTACAGTCTGCAAAATGCCCCAGGAGGGAAAGAGTTGGTGACGTTTATAAAAGTGTCTGAGCTAAAGGAAAGAACAGTAAGAGGGGAGATGCATATTGATGGGGGGGCCTCTCTTGGGGGAAGATCATTTGTGCAGAGGAGGATGGAACACAGGGAGCCGTCTCCTTACTCCGACGCCCTAGCTGTGTGGGAGGCTGGGGACCTAGCCTGGCCTGTCACCTGGAAGTTTCTTTCCCCAGAGCATAAATGGTCTCCTTTCTATGAGTACAAAGTCCTCAAGGTTGGGGCCCAGTGAGAAAACAGCTGGGAACTTAGAGTGTGGTTGCTGTGAAAATCGTTTTAAAAATCTTGTTGACATTTCTCCAGCCACAACACCTGCAAGAGAGATATTTAAGAAAGTCGGGTGGGGGGAAATACTCTTGAGTACATGACCTAGACGTTCTACTGAGTTTTTTGTTGGTGGTGGTGTTTTGGAGAGTGGTTTTTGTTTTACTCTTCCTTTTAGTTTCAGCTTTCAGAGTGGCTTGTTCTCCCCCTGTTCATAAAAGAAATAGAATTTTACTGGAAATGGAAAATACAGAAAACAAATCTGACCTGACCCAAAAAGTATACCCTTAATGTATACCTCCTTCCAGTTTTTTTTAAAATGGGGCTAAAATCTTTTAAATAAGATATGTGTTACCCCTATTACCTTCAACCCTTCTCCAGAAAAACCCAACATTCATCTGCCAGTCAGGCCTGGTGGGGCCCTGACTGGCTGTGCACCTGTAATGATTTACTCTGTGAGCCAGTACAATTGTAAACTGACCTTGGCTTCATTTCACACTTCCTCCTGCTCCCTGCCTCTATCAACCCATTGTTACTACATAGTTAATTTTTGACAAGATAAAAGTGTATTTGAATGTTTTTATAGAGAGCCCTTCACCGTGGTTGGAGATGCCCTAATCACCCAGACAGAATTTCCCAGACAGAACTTGGCTTTTAGAATCTCACAAATCTAGATGAGCAAAGAGCAGAATGTTCTCATATTCCTTTAGTTCAAGGCCATAATCACAGCCTCTAACTATACGTGCATTTCCAACTGTACATCATGCGTCCAGGAGCTAAGAAAGTTGCTTTTGTTTAAATTAGGTTGGTTTTACTCATTTTATTCGGTAGACATTTACTGAGCCCATACTCTGTCCAGAGAATCGTAATTCCTTGCACATAAGATGCTGAGTAAGGAAAACAGGAATGTAGATGGAGCTAGCATAGGTCCCTAAGTGCATGTTGTGATTTTTAGGAAACTCTCAAGTGTCCTGAAAACCCCATCACCCCAACGCACATTCAGAGTGGACAAGGAAAGGGGACCAGATTAGCAGACTCCATCTTTCACTTCCATGCATTATATTTAAACAGCCACCAATGCAAGTGTATATAATGGACCATCCAGTCATACAAGTATTCCGAGGTGCATAGTAACAAATGGTAACTTCTGCATCCCCAAGAAAAAAACATCTTACTTCAGAGACAGATACCAAGTAGAAAGAGTATCTACAGTGCTTTTCTCCTAAGGAGCCTGAAACTCTTCTTGTAGTAACCTTGACTTGTGAGAAATTCCAGTAGGCTTAGGTTAAAAAACACTTGAGAAATTTGTGTCGGCCCTGTTCCAGCGTGACCAGTTATTCTAAAGGGGTCGCTGAAGGGGAGGGGGCCTGCTGGGTTTTGTTGTGTCTGTATGGTGTATATTTTAGAACCACTGAATTTAAAGATATTGTAGTTTCTTTATAAAGCCCCTTTGAGAAAGTGGCCAGGAGAAAGGAGAACTGAGACTCCTGAGACCGGGTCTCACTGTCAACTGAGTGCTCTTGTGTGGTGTGGCTGAGCCTGGCTAGGTCCGTTTCGTCCCTCCGTCCGCACCTCAGGCCCACCAAGTGCAGTGGCTGTAGTGAAACTCTCCTTTAACAGGCAGGTAAAGCCAGCGTGGAGAAACCCATAGAAGAAAGGAACCACGTGAGAGAGCGTTTGGTCCGCCTGCTTGATGAGGATGGTGTGTGGGGGTCTGTGTGTAGCCCAGGGTGGACGTTCACTGTGGAAATCACAGGATGGACTTGTCCAGCAACTCCAGAGTCGACCAGGGCTTGTAACCCACGTGAAGGTAGCTCAGCATGAGGCCCAGGCTTGCTGTCTGGCACCAGGGCTTCATTCTCAGCCTCTCCTGAGGGCATTGCCCTCTCTCTCCCTCCAGCACTCAAACACCTTTCTCTCTCTCTGCCCAGGCTGAAGCTGACGTAGCGTCTCTGAATAGACGCATCCAGCTGGTTGAGGAAGAGTTGGATCGTGCCCAGGAGCGTCTGGCAACAGCCTTGCAGAAGCTGGAGGAGGCCGAGAAGGCAGCAGACGAGAGTGAGAGGTGAGGACCCCTGGTCCAGCCCGCCTGTTAGCATAGCCTTTCCTCCTGGTGGTACAGGAGGGCTTCTCTGATCTTGGGCGTTGAAGAAGTTTCCAGTACCTTGATGGGATCATTTCCTCACTTGATCCAGGCGTAGCTACTGGTTTTGTTCATTAAACATTAGTGGGACACCTTTGTGCAAAGCACTGTTTTAAACTCCAAGGTTCTTAAGCAGAAAAAGACCCTATTCCTGCCCTCCGAGAGCTCACCACCCAGTGAGGGAGTTGGACGTGTAAACAGGAGGTTCTGGGGATGCTTGTTGGTTCTTTCATTCCTGCTGATCCGGAGTAGTTGTGCGTTTTTTAAAAAGGTAACTTTATTTTAAAATACACCAGGGCGGCTTAGACTTAGGTAAAGTGTAGGCCATCGATTGTAGAATAGCCCGACAAGTGAGGAGAAGGGAAAGCACAGATAAAGCAGAAATATGGTCCACAGGAGTACATTGTTCTGGACTTAGTAAACCTGGTAAGACACACGTGCACAGATAAATAGTCAGATACACATGTTTTCTGAGCCTGCTCCCCCTGTGACCTGGCTCTACCTGACTCATAACCCCAAGATTCAGGCTTATGGTAGTAAAGGAACCCCAGGGCCATATCGGCCAGCTCAGCATCGTGTATTCCAGGAGGCATTTTCTCTCATGCTCGACCGCTCAAGTTAATGTACTCATATCGCTTGGAAGCACTCCAAGAAAGACTCCTCAAGACTAGAGAGAGCTCTGCCACTTGAGGGATGACAACGTAGTGTGGTGTCTCAGACACTAGAAAGTGTGTATCTGTGCCGTAACCTGGGCAGCTGCATGCAGTCAGTCATCGTGTCCACCTCTCCATCTTGGAGGTGCGTGTCTGCCCCTCCACCACGCATAAAGAGTGACTTCAGGCCTTAGGATTAAAGAAGGTCTTTAGCTGAAGTTTTCAGCTCATTATTCACTGTTGCTTACTGTTTCTTTTCTGGCCAAGAGTTTTGGAATCTTTAAGATGAGTCATCATCTCTTACAGTGTACACATAACCAGCGGCTTTGTGTCTCTCTTCTTCGGAAAGACACTTGCTAGTGGACTTAAAGGGCAATCTGGCAAAGTTAGACTTGGGAGTAAAAAGGTATTAGAGACATTTAGTCCAGTCCCGTGGTTTTACAGATGAGAAAACTAGGGTTCAGAGACTGGTGTGGCCTGCCCAAAGCCTCGGAGAATTTACGGCCCAGCCAAGACGCAGGTGTCCTAAAACATATTGTAGTGCTTCCTCAAAAAATAGTAATTTGTTTATCTTACTGCCTACTTAGGCTTTGGTAAATGAATCCCGTTTTAACATAGCTTGTTATTCCTTACATCTGTAATAGATCATAGGTCAATTAACATTTTCCAAAACTTACCACCATGCTGAAGGATTCAAACATACGCATCAGCATAGAAGATGGTTTTGGTCCTGTCTCTCGACACCTCTGTAATGAGAGCGTTCCATTATAGGCAGAACTCAGTTTCTCATCTGAAGTGTTTAGGTTACCCATGTGAAATTGCTATTTTTATAGGTCTGACGTGGTCAGATACCAGCCATTTCGTATGGTTCAAACTAACATTTATGTTTGTGGCTAATGGGATAAGAACAGCTCCTTTCATTGTAGGAAGGAAGTACATGAAGATAGATTTGCTTTTGTTCTAACTTTGGTCCATTTTCAAGCTGAAGCTTCCCACCAGAAAAGGGAAAGACATCCCATTATTTATATAGCAAGTAAACCAGGCTGGCTTTTCCTGATTCCACGCCTCCCAGATTCAAACAGGATCCTGATATGGTACTTTTCATTTACCCTTAGCTGCCTGGACAGTTTCAGCTGTACCAGAAGTGCGAGGTTTCATTCACAATAAGCAGATAGAGAAGTGCATGTCTTTTTTCACCTTCAGCTCTGGGAAGTCTCGCTTCATGGTTTGGAAAATAGAAACTGGCTCTATGCTCTGTTTCCGTCAGCCGGTTACGGTGAGCCTCTCAGACCTGTGCGGAACAGTGTGGGCTCTTGGAAGCCGGCTCTAATGCTGGGGTCTTCCCGCTCGTCTTCCTTTTCAGAGGCATGAAAGTCATTGAAAGCCGAGCCCAAAAGGATGAGGAGAAAATGGAAATTCAGGAGATCCAGCTGAAAGAGGCCAAGCACATTGCTGAAGATGCCGACCGCAAGTATGAAGAGGTCAGCTCCTGGGGCCCACAGCCTCGCGGACTCCGCGCCGCGGCCTTGAGGGGGCGGGGGGAGTGGGGTGGGGGCGGGGTGTGCGTTGTGCAGCCTTGCGTTCTTCAGTGAAACCATCTGTTTCCTTAGCTGAAATGGCTGGTTTTGAGAAGCAGAGTCCCTTTGTCTCCAGAAAATGGCTCTTAATTTTGACCCTGCTAGGGGATCCCAGGCTTTAAAGCCGATCAGTCACACTGGGAAAGACAAAAGCTTCTGTCCCACCGGCCCCTGCCCCAAAGACTGGGTTGGCCAGGAGAAGGGAGAGTTGGACCTCTGGTGTCTTGTGGAAGGGCCTGTCATGCTGTCACCGTGCAAACAGTCCCTGCTAGTGTGACTCACCTAGTGCAGCCCAGTTCAGGCAGACAGAGGCGCAGACCGTGCCCTGGCTGCCTGGATTCACGGAGGGCCCTCTCAGTCTGTCCTCCTCTCTCCTGAGCTTCACATATGAATCACTCCTGGTCATGTCCCCATAAAACAACCTCTTATGGTAACAAAGCTGACACGACTATTAAGGTTTTAGTTTTTCTTTTAATGTAACATGGCTGTCCTGAAACGGCATTGACCCTCCTTTGTTACCATTTTCATCATCAGCATCATCTCCGGGTTACACTGTGCCCACTAGTTTTGAAACGCTTCAGAGGATCCCTTCTCTCTGGTCCTTTCTTCCACTGAATACAGATTTTACCTCATTAGTCATCTCGCCAGCTTCGCATGCTATTTCTGTTGGCATTTTTAACCTCCTCCACAAAAAGGAAGTTGAGGTACAGAGCTCTAAATTGATGGAGTTCTTAGGGTTATTTTCAGCCTTGTCTTGCAGCCCCCACCTCTGCAGCATAAAAGGCAGCATGTCTCATCATACTGCTATTTTTGAGATTGTGGATTTCATCTCTCTCCCTCCTTCCTCACGTTGGTCTGACTGCTGTGTAATTATATGGGCTTCACCTGGGTCGGACTTAAAATGAGCCAGCCCACTCATAAGTGACCGCTCTGGGCTTTGGTGAGCAGAAGCCTCTGGTCTCCTCTCCACTGGCCCTCCTGGTGGAGACTTGCTTCTCTCCAGCCCACAGGAAAGAGGATACTCCTGTTTGTAGATGAGAACTCCGGCGAGGGGTGGCGGGGGTGCTGATGGATCCAGCCCCAGCCCCAGCCCCCCTGCTCAGAGCTCGTAAGCGCCATGGTGTGTATGTTCTGTTTGTCCTGCTGCAGGTGGCCCGTAAGCTGGTCATCATTGAGAGTGACCTGGAACGTGCAGAGGAGCGGGCTGAGCTCTCGGAAGGGTAAGCGGACCCGGCGCCAGGAGGCCGTGTGTGGGGTGCTGCAGAGCAGTGACTAAACAGCATGACCTTCTGGCAGCTGCACATTGACCTGTTTCGGCTCCGGGCTCCTTATGTGCTCATTTGACGTGGATGAGCCACGAGTATGGAACACGGAGGACCTGTGTGGGGTGTCTGTGTGAATGCGTGTATCACTGCATGCCTTACCTGCACACTTGATTTTGAGAATGGCCTTGTGCATTTCCTGTGTCCACTAACAGCCAAGTTCGACAGCTGGAAGAACAGTTAAGAATAATGGATCAGACCTTGAAAGCACTAATGGCAGCAGAGGATAAGGTACTGACGGCTCGTGTGTGGGTTTTAGGTTTAACTGCAACCCAGGTGCCTTTCAGCTTCCGGTGCCTCCTGCTTCGTTTCGTAACGCCTGCGCCTCCACCACACCCTCTGCTGTCTTATATCTCGCTTTAAGTGCTTTCTTTGGGTCCTTTATACTCCTTTGTTTTTCCTTCATAAATGCTCTTTGGTGCAGCCTGAAAAGAAGCCAAATCATCAGCCTCCAAGAGTGGTTGGGTTTTGTCACCCTGCCCCCCTGCTGCTGGAAGGTCGGAGGGCAGTGTCCATGGCAACACGAAGCATTTTGGTACCCGGCGATTTGGCTCCTTTAAGGCAGCCCTTTGTTCTCTAGGACTTGGTTTTCATTTTTTCCCATCCCTCTCCTTTTTCTCTCCTCCTTCCTTTGGCTTGTCTCCCACCCTCTCTGCCTCTGATCGAAAACATTAGCAAATGTGCCGAGCTCGAAGAAGAGTTGAAAACTGTGACGAACAACCTGAAGTCACTGGAGGCTCAGGCTGAGAAGGTAGGCCAGGAGCACGGCGTGGGGGAGAGGCCTCTTTTAAGAGCTGCTCAGAAGACACCCGCTTTTTCTCTTCTGAGGCCCTGCCAGTGAACCCAGTAGTCCGTTAGGCACTTCAGCAAATGGCATTATTTTGCGATCGTCTCCTAATGGTTATCAATAACAGATTCTCTTCTTTTTTAATAGAGAATATATTGTATGTTGAGCACGTGAGTCATCTGTAACAATTTAATTTAAGCCAAGTGCCAAATGGCTAAGTTATCTTGTTCTCATCCCATGTGAAACAATAGGCGAGAAAACAGAGAACGCATTGTCGTATGCCATTTGATATCAGAGGCTCCATTACCGCCCAGGAGATCCTCAGCGTCTGTTGGCTGGGCTGGCGCTTTTCTTTGTGTGAGAAGACACGAGTGTAGGGTGAGCCGTGGCCTGACATCTGGAACGTTCTTTCTAATTACAGTACTCGCAGAAGGAAGACAAATATGAGGAGGAGATCAAGGTCCTTTCTGACAAGCTGAAGGAGGTAACATTCGGGGTGTTTGGGATGAGCCAACTGGATTTCAAATGAGTTTGTTTTTATGGAGCCGGTCGTGATTTTTTTTTCATTTGGAAGTTACGATGATCCAAGTCCCAAATATTCAGGGGTGGTCTGGGGGTGAGCGAGCTGTGCCAGCTGCCGCCACTCTCTGTAGTGACGGGTGGCCATGGACCCGGCTCGTGGGTGCCATGCTTGATTTTCATTCTCTAGTTTCCCTGTCTTTGCAGCCACCAGAAATCTAAAACTTCCTGGTTTTGATTGAAATAAATTGAATCATTGCAGGCCGAGACTCGGGCCGAGTTTGCAGAGAGGTCAGTAACTAAGCTGGAGAAAAGCATTGATGACTTAGAAGGTAAGAGCTGACATTCTGTTGTAAACTTGATTATTAAGGCTGAATCCTGACCCGGCAAAATGATTTTCCAGTCCACGGGCATCTCCTTGGTACACTTCCTTGCTCCGTGCATTCTTTCTGTCTGCCCTTTGGGGTTTCTATTCTGTGGCTCTTAAACTCTGGGACCTGAGTTCTCTGCTCACCATCAGCCACCAGCTGGGGCACATCTCTTTCTGTAACAGCAGATGCCGAGTGGCTTTCCTGCACACTCTTCAGAAGTGTGGCAGGTTCATTTTCCATTGTGAGTGAGTCGGTTGTAGGTGAGAATGATGGTGTATGTTTTATCTTTGGTAATATCTCCGTATTGTCACAATGGTATGGACTTGTTTTTAGGCACAACCAGTCTTCCTCTAAGTATGAATTCACTGTAAGGGTTTGGAATTTTTTTCTTTTAAGTTGCTGATCATCTTGGCCAATGCTCTATGTCCTGACAGGGGGTGAGAGTGGAGTAAAAGGACAGTGCACTTTGTCGTTACACTTAAGCATTTCTCCCCTAAGATATTTAGGTTTTATTTTAGTTAACACCCCTTCTGTCTCTCAGAAATCCCAAACGTTGAGCTCTGAGGCTGTGAGAAAGTAAGGGAAAAAAATGCATTAAATACATACATCAAAGGTGGAAGGGGCTAGAGAAGGGACTGGAGGTTGGTGAGGACGATGGCCAAGCTGGTGGAGAAGAGAGTGACAAATGGCTGCAAAACAATCTGCCAAAGTGCAGCGAAGTCTGAAACCGTCATCATGACAGAAGCTAAAGTGCAGAATTGGCACAACCACCCCATAAAAAATGTGGCTCTCGCTCTCTAAGCCTCTCGGAGCAGTGAGGGCCGCTTGAGTGGGAAGACCACAGGAGTAGTCTAGATGGCACCAAGAAATCTATGTCCCAGTGGTCTAGTTTGGTCAGGAAGTCAATGGTTTAAAGGTGGAGCCAGATAAGGGTTACAGACTGTAGTCACAAATTGTTCTTCCAAAACAATGCCCTTGGATGTTTTCCCTACTGTTTATAGTCGCAGGGGCTGACTGCGCCAGTGTAATTAAATTATAGCTCTGTAAAAAGAAAGATGTTCTGTTAACCGTCCCCCACCCCCGGCCCCAGGAGACAGCCTCTGGTTTCGTTTAGGATTTAATGTGGTTTACTGATAGACCTACCATATGTTATGATTTTCATATTGAGTTGTTCTTGTTTTATTTTCTAATGGGTTTTGTTCTTTTTGTTTTTGTTTCGACTTTATTAAAAACAAAACGCACGCCTCCTGCATTGGCCACCTGCTGCGGCACCAATTCCTTCATGCATTGCCCTTTCCTTGCTGCTGTGTCGGGATGGCATCCGTGCCACCCCCGCTCACCCTCCATCTCTTGATCACTCTTCATCTCCTTGCACCTCTGCCTTCCACTTCCTGGTCATAGACGAGCTGTACGCTCAGAAACTGAAGTACAAAGCCATCAGCGAGGAGCTGGACCACGCTCTCAACGATATGACTTCCATGTAAATGTTCATCCACCCTGTCTGCTCACACCCGTGCCCTCAGGCTAATATGACAGACTCACCACCACTCCCTTCTGCATCTCCAGTGTCTCCGTCTCTACACCTTTCTGCTCACTCTATTTGCATAACCTGGGACAGGCATTGTTTTTTCACATGCTACTAACATAAAGGCCAAGTAGGTTGCCTCTGTAGACAAACCATTTTCCTTTCAGAATCCATTCATTTCCCATTGTCTCAACTAGCCTGTTCCCACCAAGCAGTGAACTGGAGTATGAGTGACTTGGGCACCCTCCTTTTAGGAAATTATAACTAGGCTCAAGGAAAATTAGTAGGCCGTGCAATGGTGCAGGAATTTCCTAAGAACTATCAAAAGTTGGTTTCCTGAGATTCAGTTAAATACAATGTGATCATTTTTCATAAGAGAATTTCAAATGTAAGGAACTCTATAGTGTCAGATTACAGAGGCGCAGAGGGAAAGGAAATTGATCTGATAGAGCCTAAAGGATCCGATAAAGCCTAAAAAGTCACATCTGCCTCACTTTCAAGAATTCTAGACAGATGTGAACCCTCTGCTGAGTAGCCAAGCCTTTAATTTTTCTGTGTTTTATCTGAAAAAGAATTTAAATAATTATAAACACCACAACCTGTGTCAAAGAAGTGGGACATAAAACACAGATTGTCTAATACACGTTTGGGAGTCAATGGCCCAGCTTTTACTACCGCGAGGCCGGGAGAGTGGAGGAGACGGTCTTAACCTCACAAGAACCTGGAGCATACACGACTGACTGACATGGTGCTAACCAAACCCCAACATTAAACTGGCTCTGCCCCTCTAAATTCTAACCTGGAGTGTTGCACAGAGGCTTCCCTTCATTGTCATGATGTGGCACTGAATTCCTTACAAGCTGGAAAGTTCATTTTCCAGGCCCAACTGCCATTCCTTTACTCCTGCAGAGGCATGGTAGCTTGAAGAGCATTGGCGTGTGCCTGCTGCCGTGCAGATTACAGATCCGCCACAGGACCCTTGGAGACATGACTGTCACCATGGAAGCTAGAGAGCATTCCATCCTCTCGCCCCTCTTTTGTAAATGAGGGCATGGGTCAGATCATCTGTCTCCAGGTGCTAAAATGTGATGATTCTGTGGGGGAAACTCTTAGCATCAAGTATGATTAAGTGTTCTGAAAGGTGGGTTGAGCTTCAAATTGGTTAAGGCCTGTCCATGGGTCTGGAAATGGATCCCCCCCAGCAGGGGCAGGCGCTGGCCTCGGGCCCAGACTCTGGAGGGCAGAGACGGACATCCTCCCGCAGGGGCAGCTGGCAGCGGGTTTCGCATGTCTGCTTCTCACCTGTGTTTCGGATGCTGCTCTCCTCTGTTTAGCTTCCCTGTTTTCCATTGTGCCACTTTTTTTTTTTCTTTCTCTCCCATCTTTTCTCTTCATGCAGATAAGTTTCTTTGCTTCACTTCTCCCAAGACCCCTTCATCAAGCTGGATGTCCCACCTCTCTGAGCTCTGCAGTGTGTCTGTTCTCCAGCTGACCCTGGTTCTTTCTTTTCGCATCCTGCCTTAGGGCCAGGCGCACACTGTGCTTTCTATTGTACAGAAGCTCTTCATTTCAGTGTAAAATAAACACTGTGTAAGCTATTTCTGTTTGCTATTCTTTTTACTTCTTATTTATTGACATTTTAGTTTCAACATTGAATAAAGCTACAGGTCTGCTTCACACATATGAGGGTTAATTTTTGGCTGCTGGTTTGCTTTTTTTTTTTTTCTCCCCATTCTGAACATTAGACATGGATAGCAAGAATTTCTAAAACAGTGGTTCCTTGTGGAACGTCTTAAAAATACCCAGGCCTGGGTCCCTCTCAGAGTTTTGGCTTCCAAAGGTTAAAGTGAGGCCCGGGCACCTGAGTGGTTTTTTTTTTTTAGGGACTGAGGTGGTCCCTGGAACGCAGTGCGGGCTGAGAACCTCTGTACAGGGGATGTTTCCTTGTTGCGGTCGGGAGGCCTGCCTTGAGCAGTGTCTTCCTCTGCCAGATGTTTGGTTTGGGATGCAGTGAGCCCTCTGTGCTGATGATCAGGTAGCCCTGCTGGGAGAGGGTGGCTAACGGATGAAAGTCATGATGAAGTCTCCATAGCCATCCTGCGTTGCTAGGAATTTACCCGTTGGAGAAGGTGAAAAAGAACACGGCTTCAAACACTGTAAACTAAGATGATTGTTGATCATCCTTTTACAGCCCAAAGAGCAGTAAAAGCTTTTTAAAAGTATATTCATTCCTCAGCCACCTTCATTTTGATCATGAAATGACTTTAGGTTTTAGAAACATACGATTATGTTCAAGTGGAGATTTATATCCAAGTAGAGTGGACTTTTAAAAATCTATGATCTAGACTATGCCTCTCCCTTGAGACTATAAAGACTTCTGTGATTTCTTGTTTTTCTTTTCCTAAGGCTCTTTGGGGCTGCCTTTGACTATGACTCCTGCCTTGTGTTTTGGATTCAGAGTAATAGAAGTGGGGCCTTCTCTGAATAACCCTGCTTCCCACCATAGACAAAATGACACGCCTGAAAGTTCTGCTGGGCAGATGTTCAGTTAATTCTGCAGGCTCACGGTTTCTTGGAAACCCTTCCGGGGACTCTCACACTTTCTCTAATCATTTTCTACAAGGAGAAATGGGAAACTGATGGGCTGGGAAGGCAGATCTGGAATAGCCCAAGAGGGTATGGGCGCACAAGAGGGTAAGTAGCTAGTTGATTTTATCAAGGAATTGTCAGAGCCCAAGCTTTTAGCTCAGAGGGCCAGGCAGTACATAGAGGCAGCTGCTGCAAGAGGCTTAGTTGGCAACAAACCAAAAGCACTGCCAAATCTGGGCCCTAGAGTCCCCTGACATCGGGGAGGTAGAATAGGAGGGGAAAAGACGGATAACCGTTACCGGTCCCTGTCCCCGGGCCACCCCAGCACACCAACTCCACCATGCAGCTGAAATGGAGCAGGTCCAGAGGAGGATGCGGGCGGGACAGCTGGCATTTAAGCTGCATTCACATTGATCCTCTGGGTTCTCTAGGATTTCTCCAAAATTGGCCTGGGCATTGGCTCAGCAAACTGAAGTGCCCCCCATGATGGTGTGCGTGTGCTAGTGGCGTTTACACTGTGCAGCCTCCAAACATGCGGGCCAGTGAGAGGGAGGGAGGGTGTGGTGACGAGGTGAACCGGAAGTGTTCTCTGTCCTCATTGCGTCTTGTAGGAAGACAGATGAGAGAGGCGAGTCTGAGCTAACAGAAGGTGTGTATTTTAGAGTCAATGGGATGAGAGGATAATTCTGCCTGGGAGCTTCCTGGAGGAGGTGACATTTGACTGGGCTTTTGAATAGTCAGGAAGTGTGGATCAGCAAAGAAAACAAGGCAGCAGATACTCTAAGCTAGAAAGCACGATGAATAGAGCGTTTTCCCATCTCCTACCACGTATGAGAGAGAGTTAAAAATAAGAGCTGGTCGATTTCCTGGCAGAGTCGGGGCTAGGAACCAGACACTTTTATTTTCCCCTGGGGGCAGGACTGTCAGCCCTCTAAGATCAGTAAGTAGAGTTTGTGGGTCCAGGTTGTCACTGTCATTTGAAACAGTCACGAGTTTGTAAGTGCCAGGTTCTTGTCATTGTTGGGGCACAGCCCCGGCCCGCCAGAGGCAGACTGACTGTCACGCTGCCTTCCTGCCAAGTGGGCAGCTTACATGCCAGTGTGTAACATGTATGTCACCGTGGTCCCCATTGGGGTGGTCTCCATCTGGGGGTGGGGTTTTGTTCATTTTGTATACGTCCATCTAGCACCAGAGAATGCCGTCCTCCTCAGGAAGTCAGCAGTTAAATTTTAAATCCGTTTCGAGTGGAGATACGTGCTTGTTCCTTTGCTGTTTGAGTAGGTAACACACCCCCTGTACCTAAGCTGGATGAGAGTTCAGAGTTTGCACCGAGTTACGGCAGTGGGGTGGGACAGGGCGCTTAGTTCTGCATTTCAAAGACTGTTCATACAGCAGTGGCCTCTCTTGGTTCTACCTGCAAGGAAAGCCAGCCCTGGGAGCGGAGATGGAAGGGTTCCGGGAAGAGGTGAGCAGAACCGGGCAGGGTGCGGTCTGGCCGTGAGCGCCCCGCTGGGCCGAGCGAGGAGCGGGCAGCGCGCCGCGCCCCAGCCCTGCCTCAGCTCCGGGGGCGGTGGGCAGAGGCTGCGCCCGCTCCGGCTCACACGGCGCGTTTAGTGAGATGCAGGAGGAACACTCTCTCTCTCCGCCTCGGGCCCTCCCGCTCTCCTTCCCTTCTCTCCTGCCGAGAGAGGAACCTCGGCTCTTCCTAAGTCTGTCGGGCCTCCTACTGTCCGCCCACCCGGGGGCTGGACCGCCGACCACGGGGTGAGGGTAAACTGGCCCACGCGCCCCTGGTGCCCGAGGTACCTCTGTGTCCTGTCTGGTAACTCGCTCTCACTGGCTCTAGCTAACCTCTCTCCCTTCTGCCTCCTCTCTTCCGCTAACATGCTTGCTGACCTGTACAGACCAACTCTACCAGCAACTTGAGCAAAACCGCCGCCTCACTAACCAACTAAAGCTGGCCCTGAATGAGGACTAAACTTAAGTGGGAGAGGACTGGGGCTGAATTCTAGGAATGGAGCCCACGGGCAGGAGTTCTAACTGTCGAACTTAAGAGGATTGAAAACAGTTGCTTTCTGCAGAATTGAGCATGAAAGGAACCAGTTGAAAGGCTGGCCTTGCCTGCATTTTCTTCTTATATCTGGAATAATTAAGTTCTCTTTAATCCCAAAACGACTTCTATGGTAAAATGACACATATGTATATGGATAAATGTTTGTACTCAGTTCAGCACTTGTCTTTGCCATAGCAGGTCCTCTTGTTTGAACTGATGCATAATGAGGACCAAAAGACTGTTTTCTATTTCCTACAGAGAACTGAGTCCTGCTCTAAGTTAGAAAGCCAAAGCAGAGGGGTGTGTATGTGTACAACCATATATATATTATATATAGGGCGTGATATATATAATATGTATTCCTATCGCATATTCATATTCCTAACTTCTGAGTATCTGGTATAGTGTTTGAAATACGATTAAATGTACCTATGCTTGGGCAAAATAGCTTTTGAAAACAGGAGTTCTTGTCAGAAGTTCCCGATTGTCTGAAAGGTATGCTTTTATCCAGTCTCATGGCGCTATTGGAATCTGGTGAGGATGTCGTGCTAATTTAAACTAGAGCACTGTGAGAATAATCAGAGAATGTCCTCCTGAAGTGTGCATGAAACGTGTTGATAATGTTTTTTAATGAGCAATAGAAATAAATCATTTACAACGTTGTCAGAAACCTATTTACGTCATCTTTGTTTTCTGTGAGATTGTGTTTCAGCAACACAACTCCCAGACCTTTAACTGCCCGTTAACTCAGAAATGTCTGCTGTTATTAACGTCAGCGCCACGGGCTCCTCCCCCTGTCCCCGCAGCGCGGGACCTGCGAGCCTGCACCACACCCCACCGGCGTTTCGTCCTCACGGTGGCTTGTTGGCGAAGGTCTGCCTGGCCGCCCTGTGAGAACCCGCTGTGTCCGTAGTTCCTTCGGGTCCAAGACGGCCTCCCCTTTGTAGGTCCTTGTCTGGGAATGAGTCATGTCTTACAAGCATGCCAAGTCCTAATCATCTCATCCTGTGTTTGTGATTGATGTTTGCCTGCCTAAATGTACGAGCTACCACTGTGTCCAAAGTGCAGCTATTCATGATTTAATTTTCTAATCCCACCACAGAGAAAGTGGCTCATGCCAAAGAAGAAAACCTTAGTATGCATCAGATGCTGGATCAGACTTTACTGGAGTTAAACAACATGTGAAAACCTCCTTAGCCGCGACCACATTCTTTCATGTTTTTGTTGTTTTGTTTTGTTTTGTTTTTAAACACCATGCTTACCATGAAACCCCTTCAATGCATTTTTACTTACTTTTACCACTGTCACAGAAACAGCCACAAAATACCAGCTAGATCGGGGGTGGGGAAAACACACACACACACAGGAGAGCCGGTGTCAAGGCGACGATGATTTCAATGTGCCATGTCTTAGGTCGACGTTGCCACACTTGGTAGAGAGTTTAGCAACACTGTGTGCTTAGTCAGTCCAGGAATCCTCACCAAAGCAGAAAGATTGCCCCTCGAAGTGCCAATGATGTTTGAGCAGGACAGTGAATGTCGGAAACACAGTCAGGTGTGGATTGGTGCTACTTTAAACAAAAGGTCCCCCTGTGGTCTTTCGTTCAATATTGTACAACTTAGAATCCTGTCCAACACTAATTTATTTTGTCTTGAGCTTTACTATGAGGTGAGACTGTGGATCCTGTCTGCCAGAATTCGCTGAAGCCATGGGCGTGTAAGCCACGATGCCCCTCTAAGGCTTCTGTTCCCTTCTCATTGGCACGTTTGCAGCTCATTACAGCTCGTAGGTTAGCATGCGATGTGGATTTCCACCATGTTAAACTGAAAGACTTAGGCGCTACATACGATTGGTAAAGAAAAAACCCTTTTCTTTAAGAGTTATAACTGTATGTAAACCTTGTATAATGATATGGAATAAAATGCACATTGTAGGACATTTTCTAAATGTGGTGGTCCTGTCGTTTGTATGTTTTTACTTTGTGAACTTGAGATCATGTGATCAACCTCCTTCCCTTACACGTGTTTCTTAGAGCAACGTCGTACCCAGGGTTCTGGGGGAAACAGTCTTGTGTGTTCTCCTCCCAGAAGCACTCAAGGCAGCAGCCCTGTAGTCTGTGAAAGTTACAACCAAGCAGGAAGGGACCCTTTCCAAGTCCAAGCCTTTCTCCAGGCTACAGGTTATATCTGCACATATCTGCACCAGTGGCTCTACTGGTTTGGGGATGTTTTCCTCAATTCTTAGTTAAGTCTTTGGCAGTGGCAGTCACACACATCAGCAAATTGTGAGTTAACGCGCTAAATCTGTTGTCTCCCAGCAGCGTGATTCTCCTTAAAAGTGGAAAGAGTCTTGGTGTCTGCATTCTAACTCGTGCTGAGTTCTAAATTCCAATACATCTTCTTTTTCTTGGACTTGGAAACTGAAAATATCACAAGTCACTCTTCAAGACTTTAAGCAAACAAAAACAGATTGCAGACTATATTAGTTGGCTAAACTTGTGCTGCGAGGGGAAAAGGACATCTCCACGAAAAGCGAACACAGTAAAATGGAAATACACAGATTCACTTGGATGCACAGATAATATTTTCATTGGAAAAGTGTTCATCATCCCTGTAGCTGTTCTCCACGCCCTTTGATCGGGAATTTTCTCCCTGTAAACCCAAATAAAAGCCTGGCAGCCAGGCTTCCAGTTCCCACCTCCAAAAATCTGTCCCTTTGCTCAAGACAAATAACGGCTCTGAGTCTCGGCCCTCCCACCTCTTCACCTGGGCTCGCCCCTGCCCACCCTCCGCTAGCCAGAATGTCTCCTGCCTCAGATCATAAGAGGTTTTCCTACACTAGGCAGTTTTTCACTTTGGGAGCCAGATCTGGCTTCGCCTTTCATAGCTTGTCTCCCTAAATCTGAGATTCTCCGTCTCTGAAATGGGCACGTCGCTTGCAGGGTGCTGTCGTGGGACTCGAGTGTGTGGCGCAGGTGATGACGTGCAGAGCACCTCGGGCACGCTCGCGACAGTGCCTGTGGCTGCCCTCCCTCACCGCCAGCGCTGCAGGGACCACCACGGAGGGCGTTTAACAACTGGCCCGGGAAGCTGGGACAACACTAGCCTGCCCCACGTGGTGATGCTGGTTATCAGCACTGTTCTCAGGTACCCTGTGCCAGAACCATCATAAGCACCTTACGAGTGTTATTTCGGTTTCACCTCCGTCCCGTTTTACTCACTACAGGAACAGGCTCAGGGAGGCTGAGCAAACGTGCTTACAGGGCCAGAGCTCACAAGTAGTGGGGAGGGCGTCAGACTCAGGCCTGTGGACTCCAAAGCCCTGTTTGGATTCTTCTGCTTGTTTCAGGTGTTTTACAGCAGAAGAGAAGGAGTGCCTAGACACAGGTGGAAACAGGTGCGGCAGCAGGTACAGCGGGGAGAGGGCGAGGCTGGGAGGATGGAGGAGGGCTGGCACGACCACGAGTGAGCGGTGTAAGGCCTGACTTCCTCCCGGGCTTCCCGGCATCAGGTGAAATCAATGAATTACTGCCGATTCATGCAAATTCGAAGAATTATTACTCCCTGATCTTTCTGATAACTACAAAAGCGAGAACGCCCTTGTCCCCAAGGGGCACACACCTTGCGCCCTCTCAACATGCTGCTCTGTGAGATTGGGGAAGAGTGCTTGAGGCATAGCCCTTCAGTGTGTAAACGCCGAGGCTGGACGCTGATGTCACCACTTAGAAAACTGTACAGAGAAAAAATACAAGATTCGTACTCAATTCCATTGCCGAGACTTGGCAGGCCCAGATTTCCTAGTGAACAGCTGGGGAAGTTGCCTTTTTCAGAGTAAAACACTGTGGGACTCCACAGAGAAAGGATACAGGGTAATAATGTAAACATCTTCCAGGAGTATTTAAATTTATGATCAGAGTTCTATGATGTCCTATTAATGAGGAAAGAACAGCGCTTTGTGGATACATCGTGAACTCTGAAGCTGGCGTTGAAGAGGACCGCTGTTCACTGCTCCTAGAGAACCATCAGCAGAAACGAAACCTAATTTTTGTGTATGCTGTCATGTATCCTCCAGAGTTTAATACTTTGGGCCTGATTTTTTTTTTCTCCAGGAGGAAAAAAAATGTATTTTTTTAACTTGAACAAATATTTGAGTCTATGTTAACTATTTTCACCTGATTACCACGATTTGTATATGTAATTTAAAAAAAAATCTGTAGTCAGATGTACATACAGAAAAAAAAAGAATCTGAATTCACCAATCAAAACAGAACCCTGGGGTGCTCAGGGAGCCATCATTTCCAGGAAGGCAGGCAGGGGTTTGGAAAGAAATGAGAAATGGCGGCAGTGCGGGAAGCATTCCTTCCGTTATATACACGTTTTGACATTGAGGGTTTTCAGAGCCACATTCCTGTGACAGATGTCGTAAATTTTGTGTCAAACAGTGAATGAAGCTATGTTGAGGGCTGACTCATACGAATGCAACTTTTGCCAAATTTTGGACACACAGGCATCGACCTAGAGGATGAGACTGGTTCCCGCTGCCTGTGAGTTTTCTTTCCATCTGTTCCCAAGGCCGAGGCAAACAAAGAGGTGAGTCAAGGCCTTATCAGGGCCCGCCAAGGCCCATGCCCTAACTGAAACGCTGATAGGGAGCAAGCCGGGGGAGGCTTATCATCAAGGCCTGAGACTCAGTGGCTTGCTCAAGGTCGCTCATCCGGTTGCCTTCAACCCCAGCTCTCCTGCAGGGCAGGCAGCAGAGTAGAGGGCATGGAAACCAGAGGGGCCGCTTCCCATTCCCCGCCACTCACTGTGTGACCTCAGGTTTGTGCAGCCATTTCTTCGTCCTTGAAGGAGATCGTTGGCTCTTGGCGTGCCTGTACACTTCCTCTTCCTCCGGTCCCCATTCTGATCCTCTGCCCTGACTCTTCCTCCCCTGGGTTGGATTCCTAAGGAAACTGAAAGTAACTTTCATTTTGAAATGAAAGCCCCCCCCCCCCCGCTCCCCCACTGCACATCCCCTGCACCAGTCCCCCGGTGGTGGCTTCCCAGTGTACCCCACACATAAAAGACATTCCAAATCCATTTGTGGATTGGCCCAGACGCATATGCTCCTGTCACAATTCTGGCGTCCTTAATCACCTATGCACAGGACAGGAAGAATGTTTTCAAAGTGATAGGTTCACATTTCATTTTTGAGCAAAACACTGGCCCTTGAAAAGAAGTTTCTGTTGCTCCCTTCCGGGGCTGCACTTGGATGTGTTGCTGGGGGGAAGCCTGCTGGTAGGCCTTGCGGCAGATGTAAGTGAAGGCAGTTCAGCCCTCATTCATCCTTGGAGGGGCTGCGAGACAGGACCACTGCCGAGTCTGTCTGCTATCTGCAGAGGACAGCTAATGACAGGAAAGGGAAAAGCCCTTTATGTGGGTGTGTGTGGGGCAGAGGAACGATTCTCCTTCCTCTCTCCCCGGGTCCGTGGATGCTCCTTAGGGATGGGGGTGAGAGTGGAGGACACTTAATGGTGGTGAATCCTAATCTGTTATTAATTCAGGAGATACTCAGGATTTGGAATGCTGTCTTTCCAGTGAAACTTGTTGGACTCATAAATCAGATATTAAATTCCCAGGTACATGCAGTGGAATAATACAGCCCTGTGGTCTTTGATGAGCTGGGCTGACCACATCCTGCATCAGGACCCCACCCCACCCCACCCCATCCCAAGCCCACGTCCTCTATGAAAACCACATTTCACAATAAAACAGTTTGCCAATTAGCTGGTGGAGTCATGCTGTGGTCATGGACACCATCATCTGAAGTGAGCCCCGTCACTGTCTCAAATGAGGAAAGCACTGTTGCTAGAAACCCAGTGATCAGCATGTTAGAAATGTGACCCAGCGCTCAGGCAATAGGGTTTTTCCTTTTTGTTTTTAAGGTGAGCGATGGCTTCACAGGGATGGCTGGCGTAGCTGCATCCTGGGAGTCCGTCGGGAAGTGACTCCCTGGCTTTCTGGTGCTCAGTGACCGCCATCCCTGCTCTGTTCTCACAGTGTACTCCTTTCCAGGAAACTCCAGGACTGTCTGCCTTAGCACCTTCTTAAGAAATAAAAAAGGAACAGGCCGATAGTTTTCCTAGGAATAGGAGTGTAATCAATGTAAAGACAGTGTGACTCAGCAAAGTGTTTCTAGTCTCAAATCCTGGCAGGACTGTTGACATCTCTTCAATCCCCAGCCCTCCACTGGAGAACGCCTATCTGGAAGGCCTCCCGTTTCTGACTTGTGTTCTCTCTTTCCCCTCCAGCGACAGTTTTTCATTAATCTCTCCTGCTCACTCTCTCTTAAACATAGAAAGAGCTTCCATAGTGCCTTCTAGTCACTAGGGAACATATGGAGCTTAAGATGATAAGTAAATTGGCCTACAGGACCAGGAATTTCCATTTCCACTTAAGCATTTATTTTAGGGATTATAGGTTGGAGGCTGTCGGACAATATAGAGTGAGTATAAAACAGACTTGGGGAGTCTATAATCTGGAGGAAGCAAAGCATGCATATTAAAAATAATAATAATAGGATCTGATTGCCTGGCAAAATGAGAGCAAATGATACAGGAGTGCATTGAAAATAGACATCATGCTCCCTTCCTGGAAGATTTTTAACCGCTGAAAACCAGTGGGAAAGGCTCTCTCGGGCACGCTGTGTAATTTTCTCCAGTACTCCAGCCTCAGGCATGCGCGACCCGCCTTACCTCTCAGACCTTAGAAGCAAGAGCTCTGCTGGTTCGTAAGTGCTTTGGTTTTGCTATTTACTCTGGCCAGCAAGATTTTTGTTCTGTATTGTCGGTTTCTTCTGCAGGACTTAATTTAAAAATTCTCCCCTCTTACCCATGTCCCATTTCTCGTTTTATGTCATTTAACTTCAAAAAAAATTTTTTTTGGTCTTACTATATCTTCGCTTTTATCCTAGAGCATCCGTAAATCTTCAGAGCAAAGAAATAGAGCATAAATAAATAATTACATAGACTCTCATGGACTACAGGATCAGCTTTTTACTCCACGAGAGGGATCTGCAGGGAGCTTTTGCTTTCTGGGAAAGCAGGTGGATAAGTCACCATGAACACTCACTTCTTCCATGGAAAGACTTCCTTTGGTCCTTGGAGAAGAGTCACCTGACCTGCTGGGGTTGCCAGACTCCAGTCTTCTTAATGGGTTGGGAGCCCTGGGGGTCTGCAGATAATCCTTTTTCCAGCCTTCCAGGAAAGATGGAAAGCGAGCTGGTGTGCCAGAGAGAATTAGGTTTCGCTCCTGTATTGATAGGAACTGAGGGGGGGGAGGGGTGGCAACTCCCTTGTACTTTTCTCCTTTTGGTTCCTACCCAAGAAAGAGAAAGCATTACTGATAAACATGGGGTAATGAATTTGGATGAAAAAGGGTCTGACTTGCATATAACAGCAATAGACATGTGCTATGTATTTAAAGGAATATGTAAATTTCATGCAGCAATTTGCAAGTTCAAATGAAAATCTATTTGCCAGATTTGGATACAGGACTGCAAGGTAAATAAGCCAAAATGTGCACATAAGATATAAGGCACCATGTAATTGTATGCATTCCCAGGTTATTTGTTATAAAATGATAGGGGAAATATATAAAGAAAAAGAATGTCATTCATAATCTCACCACCACTTAAAAAAATTATTTTCCTTGTGTTTTACCTGTGTGTATATATAGAGCTTTTTATCTAAAACCTTATTTTTTATTCAAAAAAATTTCTGTAAGCACCTTCCTAGGCTGCTAACCTAACCTTCATGGTATCATGAAGATACTGGCTAATCCACTGTAACTTGTTATTCTCCTATTTTTGAACATTCGGCTTCTTTCTGATTTTTTTTTTTTTTTTTTTTTTTTTTTGCTCTCATCACTGTAACTGATATGAGGTTCTTTGTAATTTGGATATTTTCTGACTCATAGGAAATGAAAACATACACTTTTTTTTTAAAAAAAAAAAAAGCTATTTCTTTTCAGTGTGGGCATACCCAAAATATGATTCCTGCTCCAGCCTGGACTGGACAGCCCATTTGATTTCCAGGCTTTGAGTCCATAAGAAAGAAACAAAGCAAAACTTTCCCCAAATTCGTTGAAACAGAGGCGTTTAAGCAATCTAGCTCCACACGTTACCTCTGTATCTCCCCCCTCCTCCTCCCACCGGCAGAAACAAACCTGAACTTGAAGAGATGCTCTCACAGCGGCCACCCACTCTCTCCTGTACCCCGAGTCTAGACCAAGCACTGATACAAGTGAACAGCAGGTGTGTGGGCTCCAAGGCACTGCCCAGGGTCACTCTTTCTTCCGTTTTGGGAAGACCCTGGACTACTGGTAACAAACAGTGATAGAAGGAAGCAGCAGTGATAAAAGAAACTTAAACTGCATTGCGAAGATGCAGTCCACCATAGACGTTAAACCCCAGGCTTTGCTCACTCTTGTTTCAAGGGCAGGCGTTTTCCAAAGAGGTTTGTTTTGCATTTTGTATTGGATCCCCATGGAGGTGAACGGGCGGGAGGTTTTTTATCTTAAGTTGTTTGGACTGAGATTGACAGCCTGGAGTTTCCTGAAGTATGGACTCCAAAATTGCCTTTTCTATACAAATCCGGATGAAAGTCTGCCTCAGAAGCTGTTCCGGGGACATCACCGGGCTCTGGCCCTTCACCTCCTCTCTCCCTTGTTGTGTTACAAAAAATAAATACAACTACAAAAGCAGAAAATAAAAACCCAGGCTTTGAAGCAAGACCAGTATTTGAAAGTCGCTCAGCCACCTACTGGTTGTGTGGGTTTGAGTGAGCTGTGTAACTCCTCTGTCCGCAAGGTAGGGATGATAATAACCGTACCTGCCCCCAGGGCATGGCTCGGACAGTACATGGGAAGTGTTTAGTACGGTGCCTGACACAGCAAGCTCTCAGTGATGCACGACTTCCTTTGTGTTATTTAAACACACCTGAGTCTTGTGTCTGCAATCAGCCTCCCCTGGCTACAAAGAAAAGGCTGCCCCTTGTCTCTTCCGTTCTCACCTGTGAGGCTGCTATTTGGTGCTGTCTTTGCTCCTTCAAAGCTGCCTCTGATGTTTATTTCATCAGGATGGTTCAGAGCCAGATGGCCCAGTTGGATCTTCCTCCTGAAGTCACAAGGAGGCAAGGCTCCATCGCCCTTCAGGACTAAAATCCAGTATCGACGAACAGCAAGAACAGCCCCTCTCCAGTGGGGAGGGCAGGGCTTGAGTAGACCCAGCACGACGGAGCGACCAACCACGGCCAGCTCTCGGGGAGCCACCTCCCCCGTGCCATCCGGAAGAGAGCGCCTAGGTCCTGTGTCTCCTCCGAGGCGTGATGGGGTTTGCCTCCGGGGTTCGGTTTCTTGGGGATTCGCAATGACACTATGAAAACTCAGCTCACCTGGTTGTTGATCCTATTTCCAGACACTGGAAGGTTACCTAGGGCACTTGAAAGTTGTCTTTGGACAGTAATGAAATCCTTGTCCTCCTCTGGTGAAATCCTTATCGTCTGAGGTCCTGCTTCATGGTTTCCTCTGTTGAGATGTGGTTGTATCTCTAGCCTCGAAACAAGGGTCAGCAGGAGGAAGCAGGCTCTTCTCAGTCGGAGCAGATCCTGGATATGCAGAGAAGGCAGCAGCCTAGCTTCCTGGCTGTGGCTCTTATCTAGAGCAGCTTTGGGGTGTGGGGCAGGGTGCAGGGACCCAGCCAGCACCAGGAACAAAAGCCAAACACCTGCTCTGTGCTTTTGAATCTGGTTGGCCAGGGTGTCTGACACCAGGGAACATCTTTCCTTTCACACTCCATTGTCTTGTGGCTTCAATTACATTCCTGACTCAGAGCCCAGCAATGGGGATAGCAGACACTCCAGAAATTCTTAGAGCAGTGACTCACTTGAGTTTTCAGCCTCCCCACCCTGCTAACCGTGCCGCACACGGCTGGTCCTCCAGGGGGAGGGCATCAGCACCTCCACAAGCTGGGCCAGCGTCCTCTGGCCTCAGAACTGGTGTGAGGGTGGGTCCTACCGGGGTGAGCACTGAGTGCATCAGCAAAAGCGGGAGACCCAAAAGAATGAGGAAAAAAGATAGAATTTAATATTTTACATTTCCCCCCTCCAAAACCATTAATGAAGTCATTATTGGAAAAATCTGAATATCCTTGGTCTTCCTTCCACTTACTTTACAGCGATGTTTTACCTTGAGTTACAAACGTGGGAAGTCTTAAGCTGACTGCATATCTCTTTGATGCCGTGGCGCGCCACCACGAAGAGCTAGGGCCCTCTGCAAGCTTCTCACTTGCACACTTGCCCTTGACTCTCCTGAGGACCCCACCCTGCCGTCCCCCAACCCAGAGCATTCTTCACCCCGCCACCACTCTCACACGGGGCAAATGCCGACCACAGTTATGTGCTATGTGTTTTTGTGAGTCTGCAACACTGAAAACCCTCGGGTTCAGTCCCTGGTTCTTCCCGGGTAGCAGCTGGATGGTTTGAGGCCAGTCATTTTGGCCTCTCCAAAGCTGCTTCCTCCTCTAAGCCTGTCCTTTATGGTTGCATTAAAGAATAAAAGATAAAATATGTCCAGGGCCTGGTACGAGGCAGACTATCAGCAAATACTAGGGTTGTCAATGCCCTTTCTTCACGCCTGGTCCATTGTAAAAGGAAGACTGAGCAGGTCCTGTCTGTCCCTTAAAAAGAACCCCTGCCGCCTCACGTTAGCCTGAAGGGTCTTGCATGGAAACTTGGCGCTTCAAAATAGCCCCATGAGTCTCCTGCCTCCACTGCCCAAGCTTTTAAAGCGGAGGGGCGTCTCCAGAGAGAGGCTGGTTCAAAGGGTGATGCCGGCATCGTTTTCTGAAACTAATGCTTAATTTTTTTTCTTTTATTTTAGAGTCAGCCATTAACAAAACAGCAGGAGAGTGTGTCTGAGGGCTCCTCAGGGAGCGAGGCCCACCTGGGAAGGGCAGGGCCAGTCCTGAGCCTCCGTGAGTTTCAGCAAGTGGTGCATTTCCAGGCAAGGCCCGTCTCCCGGCCGCTGGGTTGCGGAGTCCAGGCCAGCAGCACCGGCCCTGCTCGGGGCCGGGCGGGCGGGGGTTGATGCACATGGGACTCACCTGGGGACCCAGTCAAAATGCAGATTCCGACTGTGGTGTGAGGCAGGCCTGAGGGTCTGCCTTTCTCACCGGCGCCAGGGCTGCCGGTCCCGGGACCACACCTGGAGCAGCGGAGCTCTGAGGGGTGGCTTGGACTGTAATGTTGGCATTACTCAGAGAGACTGTAGGTGGTGGGAAGAGACAGAAACCAACTCACCCTGCCCAGGAGCCACAGCCCGGAAGGGAGCGTGTGGTGCTCACAGCAGCCTGGGTCCTGGGGCGGGGAAGTGAGGGCCTTGAGACTGGATACAGTAAGAAAGAAGCAATCCCTCACCAGGGAATCGGGGCATCTTAGGTAGCCCACACCCACAAATGCCGGCTCCAGCCCTCCCAGGCCCACAGCAGACACTGAGGGAGCTAAGGCACCTGCCAGGGCTACGGCCAGGCGAGTGGGACCCTAGGGTGCAAAATTAGGGAGGTTCCCACCTCGCAGTCACGCAGGCATGCATGCATGGACACCTCCCTGACTTCTGCACCCCGGAGGCCTCACTCCCCTCACCCTGGTCCAGGCCTGCTAAGGAAGAGACCAGTCACTCTGTGCTTTCCCCTCTTTCGTGTTCTGTTCCTTCTGGGACAGCCAGCTTGACCCTCTGTGCCTCCATTTGTCCCTCAGGAAAATATGATAACACAGTGAAAGCGAGTTTGGCGGTGGCTTACCATGAACAGCTTCAGAATCTATCCTGGAACATCTGGCACCTAACCCAGGACCTGGCATGTCGTCGGTGCTCAGTAAATGTCTTGTGCCTGAGTGATTGACTCCTATCGCTCGCTGGAAAGGAGCTTTCATTATCTAATTGCAGTTCCTCCCTATCAGAGGGCAGGAGCTGGTTTCTCATCATCTTTGCATTTAGTGTGTTCCTGGAATATAACAGCAGGCAACAAAAGTCTTGAATTTGATAGAAGTGAAACTCACTCCCCACGAAGGTTAAGTCATTAGTTGTAACAAGGTGGCAAATGAGGGACCCTCTTCAAAATACTTCCCTTACTCCTCTTGAAATTCCAGTGTTGATAACTTATTCCTTTGATGTTCCTTTTTCTTACCGACTTGTCTTATTTTAAAACAGCAGAGCTGTAGAGAAAGGACTACATTAACCAAAAAACAAAACTCTGCCTTTATTGCATTTGTGCCTTGGAATTTTATAAACCAGGCAAACACTCGCCTGGGGACCGTATTCAAGGCATCGCCTGTTTTTGTACAGCCTGAGAGCTAGGAACGGCTTTTATATTTTTACATGGTTGAAAAAAAACTCAAAAGAAAAATAATAGTTCATGATATGTGAAAAGTATATAAAATTCAAATGTCAGCGTTTATAAATAAAGGTTTATAGGAACACAGCCACAGCCGTCCAGTTATGTGATGTCTGTGGCTTTTTTGTGCTCCAGTGATGGAGGTGAGTGGCCATGAGTCTTATGGTCCACAAAGTCTGAAATATTCACTATCTGACTCTGTACAGAAAAAAATTGTTGACTCCCGACTCTAAAAGGAGGCTGTTTGTACTTCTACAATTATCCTATCAGCTTGTTCCAGGATTGTTTACCAAACCATTAGATAGAATCTAATTTCAGTGAAAAAAAAAAAAAAAAAAGCCCTCATTTTAGAAGCTATGTAGATTCCCAGAAAGCTATATGTAAGTAGAAATCCTATGAATGAAATCATGGCTTAAATATTTTTTATAATTTCTACTTAAAATAATTATTTAGGTTTAGAGAAATGCAAATATTCTCTCTCTGAGTTTTGGAGTCAGGTTTGTCTGAAGCAAGTGCCCCATTATCCCAGAGGCACGTCCTCTTTAACCTGTCTCCTCACTGCTCAGAATTCTTGGGGCACAGGCCATCAGGACAGGTGCACTCCACACGTAACCTCAGTCTCGGCTCATTGGAGGCAGACTGCTTTGAATTATGCTTCTAGCCAGAGAGAGACTTCTCAGCGGTGGAGAAGGAAGTGATTTACTCCAGGCACTCCCAGCAAGATGCCTGGTAAATCATCTACAGTGAATGGTTTCCATACTGCAAGGAGCAGGGGCGGGCAGGAACGGGCAAGAATAGGAATTCCAGAATTGGTATTTCTCGTCTTGTCCCCTATCCCACCCTGCAGCTTATCGGTAAGTGTGAGGTTGTCATTTTGGCCCCGTATCCCCACATGGACTCACTCTCTCCACAAACTTTCGGTTTTGCAGCTGGTCGACTTGAAGGAATGTGAACTTGGGCTGAGCTGGCAGCGTGGAGATTTTCAAGTGGGACGTCACTTCCCAGTCGGGGAAGTTGGTCAAGTCGGATCCCAGTCTGTAAGTTGTGATTCCCCCTGGCTCTCTGGAATTCTCGGTTTTCCTAGAGGGATTTTGATGGTGTCACCACTGTGAGTCTTGGAGCTCCGTTTCCCTTTCTCACCTTCGTCGGTGTCGCAGCAGGTGCCATATGAGAATTCACAGGCCCCTAGCAGCATGGGAGCCTTCTAGCCGTGCTTCAGATTGCTGGTGAGCAATTTAAAGATCAGCTCCACCTTCAGGATGTGAACTGGGGAGAGTTAACAGAAGGCCACAGGCTTTTCACTCTGCCTGCACAGGTGAATTTTCCCATCTCCCAGGTTCATAGTGTAATGCGGTACATGGCATGAAATATCTTCAAGCAAGGAATCCCCAGTCTTTTCCTGATGTGAAGAAACTTTGCATCTGCCCAGAGTCATAAAATCAGTCCTGCCATACTCACAACATTTCTGACACCAGATGCATGGGTTTTCCACACATCAGTCCATTCTCTGACACCAGCCAAGGGTCCTACAATTCAGTTTGGTTCTGACACTGTCTGCTTGGAGTTAGCATCAGATCCCACAGGTTAAGGGCTCAATCCCACAAGACTGCTCCTACCTTGGGTGCCAATCACGAGTCCCAGGCTGTCGCCCGTACTTTCGAGTGTCCGCTGGCTGTAAATCAGAGTTCCCGTTCCCTCCTCCTTGGGTTAAAAAATTTGCTAGAGTGGCTCACAGAATTCAGGAAAATGCTTGCTTTTGTTTACTGGTTTATTGTAAAGAATATAATAAAGATTTGAATGAACAGCCAGATGAAGAGATACATAGGACAAGATCCAGAAGCGTCCTGCACTGAAAGTTCCAGGCTTCTGATCATGGCTTGGTGTTTCTGGTGACGAGCCCCCATCCAGGATTTCACCACAGGTCCCCTCATTAGAACAAAAGGCGCTCCTACCGCATAGGAATTTAGAGAGGTCTTTGGAGCTCTGTGTTAGGAACTGGGGTCAAAGACTAAATATTAGAAGATTCTCCTAGCACCCCTATTTACAAGGGTTTTTGGAGCTCTGTGTCAGGAACCAGGGGCAGAAATCGACATATGTATTTCTTATTTCACAAAAGGAGACCCAATTTTACAGTTAGGGAGCTGAAGACCAGATTGACGAAGCAAGTTGCCCAACATCCTGCAGCAAAGGGGCAGCAGGGTTCACATTAAAATCTAGGGTCCCTGACCTCTTATCCAGAGCATTTCCCATTACACACACTGTCTTCCTTTGACTAGTGGAGGCAGGGCGGCAGGTGGAACCAGGAAGGCAGATTAGTAAATGGATGGGACCAGGTCATTAAACAGAGGTGAATAAATACCATATCATATCACTCATATGTGGAATCTTAAAATAAAAAAAGACACTAATGAACTTATTTACAAAACAGAAACAGACTCACAGACATAGAAAACAAACTTACGGTTACCAGTGGGGAAAGGGGGACAGAAGGGATAAATCGGGAGTTTGAGATTTGCAGATACTACTACGTATCAAATAAACAAGTTTACACTGTATAGCACAGGGAACTATATTCAATATCTTGCAGTAACCTATAACGAAAGAGAGTATGAAAAGGAATATATGTATGTATACATATGACTGAAACATTATGCTGTACACCGGAAATTGACACAACATTGTAAACTGACTATACTTCAATTAAAAAAAAAAAGGTGAGAGGAACCACTAAATGCCAGACAGAGGAAGCACCCAGGGCTGCACACCTCCATCTCTGATACAGCTACCGTATGTCTTTATGTTACAGAAAGGATGAAAACACAGCTTCAAGACCCGTGCCCTAGACTCTTCTCAGACTGCCAGCTCTAAGTCCTACTGGTGCCATGGACTTCACACGGATCCTCTTAGGCAGCAATAACTTGCAATAACTATCCGAACAGGTAATATCCCCATTGTAACTGAAAACAAAACTGAGGCTCAGAAAGCACAGTGAGCTGGTAAGTGGTAGAGCTGGGCCTGGAACACGGAGCTGGCTGTGTGCAAAGTTCAAGTTCTTTTTTTTTTTTTTTTTTTTTTTTTTTTACCATTTTCTGCTGCTTCCCTGCTGAGAATGCTAATGAGCTTCAGGGAGAAGAGGAGGGGCCTAGTGGGGGCGGCTGGTTGGAGGATGAGCCAGGCAAGGCTCCCCAGCCTTCTGGGCCTTCTGCTGGGCTGCCCGTCTGTCCTGCAGGGAGCCCTGGGTTCAGCTGTAACTGGAGTGAGAGTCGGAGGGAGAAGACAGGCTTCCCCCAGCCAGAGAAAGCGGCGCCCGCTTGCCCCCGAGCGTGGCCCGATGGCCTTACTGCTCTCCGATGCTTTGGGCAAAGCAGGGCACCCATACCCGCTCGTTTGACAGGAGATAAAGAACCTATCTGATCCTAAACCAGGGCTAAGTTTTATGCCATCTTCCTTTGTCAGAAGGAAAATCAACACCTACATGCTCTGTATGGTACCCCCTCTTATGAAAAATTCCCTCAGAGCATGGGGCAGATGGACCCAACACATGCTGACCCATGTGACAGAACCAGCCTCTAAGTTAGTTCATCTGACTCACCTGGTGGGCGTGATGGTCCTTCAGTTCCAGAGGAATCAATTTTCTTCCCCCAGGAGCACAACCATCCTTTTAAACGGACTTTCACATTGTGCAGTTCAGTGGCGGGGGGGGGGGGACCCCTGCCCACCAGGGCCACGTAATAACTGTTGTGGACCCTGGATACTCTGGCTTTCGTGGGCCCCTTCCTCCCTAAAAAAATGTAAAAGTTTTATTTTATGTCTGCATTGGTATGAAGACAAATATATTAATATTATATACCAAAATAATTTCTTCATCCTAAAAATTCTTTTATTTTCTTCCTATTTTAGAAGAAATTAAAACGTTTTCACGGGCCTCCTAAAGCATCCTGGGCCCCGGACACTGCGCCTCGCCTGATGAATGGAGGAGAAGTTGGTCCTGCTCCCCACCCACCCCACGGCCCTGTTTGATGAAACAAGCAAAGAGCCTGTTGCATTTGCTGAAGGAAATTCACAGTGTAGAGCATCTCTTCACTGAAGAGAGTCAAGTAATAAAAGACAGTCAGGAGGAGAGACCCTAGAAAGCCCAGGCCTGGGTGTCAGAGGCCTCGGTCTTTGTTGGGACTTTGCTACCTGACTCCTCAGTTGTCCTGTGGAAACAAGGGTACATTGTTTGGGGGTTATGTTGAAGGTCAAAGGAGCCAGAGGCAGGGCCAGGAGCGGGAGTGAAGTTTTAATGAAGCCAGAACTCAGATTGATCTCATGACTCTGATGGTGAAAATAAGCCAAAGGCAAGCAAAAGCCCTGACCTGAGAGACGGTGAGGTCCCCACCCCGGGGAGTGTCCAGAGGGGCTCCTGCCCAGGTGCTCTCAGGAGATGGAGGCCCCAGATAAACAGACAATCCAAGGGGCCTCGGGGGTGCGGGCCTTCCAGGCAGGTATGCTGTTTGAGAGAGAAGCAGCCAGACAAGGGAAGGGAGCCACGTGGGCACAGGCTCCCTGCAGAGCAGCCCCAGGCAGGTGGCCGCCCTGCTGGCACAGGCAGCTTTGCGGATGTGGGGTGAGGGAGGGTGGGCAGCGGGTGGAAAGGGTAGCGCCGACCAGATGGCAGAAAGCCGCGAGGTACATGAGTGACCTCTCTCCACGGCCCGCGGAATTTGTCAGGTCACCAACTTCATGAAACGTGGTTGAATATTTTGTAGGAAACAATGAAGGAGCTGAGCTTTGCGACCAGTTTTGACATTAGCTGAAGCCGAAAAGTGCAGATATGCGAGAGCAAGGAATCAGAAGATGCCAGAAGGGAGGTGAGGCACAGGCCAATGATCTTGGCAAGGGCTTCGGGCAGCCACAGTCAGGGCCATCTGGTGAGCAGGCCCCACAGGCACAGGGCCTCTGGCAGGTCAGCTTTTTTCAAAAGCTTCTGAAAATATGTGAGACAAGAAAAAAAAAATTAATGGATCTAAAATACAAAGAGAAAAGTATAAAATTGAGAGTAATACATTTAATGAGACATCTGTAGGACATAATTATGTCAACTTCACTTTTCAATTTAGTATTTATAAGTTCTTTATAGTTGAAAAGAAAGCTATGTTTTGATTTTTCTCACTCTATAAAATTTCCTGTGTCTGTATGATGACAGCCTGGAAAGCAGAGCCAATCACATAGTCAGCGGATGACTGGGCAGCTAAATAGTTTCAAAAGCAAAATTAAGAAAACCCTTTTGATTTTTTTTCCCACAGCAAGAATGTTACATTTAATGTGAAATAAAAGTATATTCTAATTTTGATATGATGCCGAATGTGGGCTCGATGATTAAAAGGTCCTGGGGCTATTATGGTCTGAAACCAGCCCTGCCCACGGGCCCTGGAATTGGGGTGCAGGCCAAGTTGAACCAGATCGCTGAGGAGGGAGATGGGGGCCTCAGCTGATATCAGATAATGACTGCACTGGGGCATATCAGAACCTTCCAGTTCAGAGTCCGTCTGTACACAGGTGCTTTTAAGCCTGAAGGGCTGTTCAGATGTACGAGCTCTTGGATGCGGGTATAAAGCCCTTGGGAAGGAAGATGCACCTTACAAGTGTAGTGAACCATTCAGTCTTCACCGGGGCTAAGGTCGCTCATGAAGGAGAGAGTGAACCAGCACAGGGCAGGTGACAAATGACTACTTGGCTGGTGGCAGGGGGCCTGGGTGTGAGGCAGGGAGCTGCCGCCTGCGGCCTGGGGTGGCCGCCATGCAGCATCACTTAGCGTGGTGGGTGTCCTGATGGCAGCTGGCACGTACTGTCACCCGCTCCAGCAGTAAAAACGACACTAATCACCATTTGCCCTCTTTTTTGCCCCCTTCATGGTTTCACTCTTACACTTGAGAAAAGGGAGGAGAAAAAACAATGGTGCCCTCCGGGCTTCTCTCTCTCCCTCGTTTTTTGTCTTTGGTCCTGCTCCAAGGCTCATATTGTGCCAGGCCCTTGCTCGTCACACCCCGCCGTGTTCTCTCTCTGCCCCAGCCCTCCCCAGCCCATTTCTCTGACCGCATGCTCCTCTCAGTGCGGCCTCACAGTGGCCCACAGACACCCGCTCAGGGCCCTCGCGGGCTGGGCTCAGAGCTGTGAGCGGTGGGGAGAGGAGAGGCCAGACTGAGGGGCCCCGGGGAGAGCCCCGGCCTTCTCTCCCCTCACCACCAGGGGCTCTGGGCAGAGGACCTCAGCCCTGAAGCAGCAGTGAGGACGCGCTGGTGTAAGGCCACGGGTATTTGCTCTTCATCAGCTGGTGACCTGGGGAAGGCAGTTTAATGGCTCTGTGTGTCTTTCTGTCATGAGTATCAGTGACCAGAAAGGCAGTAGTCAAACAGCAAAGTGGGGCAGTGGCCCTCCTCCAGAAAGCAGGCCTGGCCCTCCTTCCCCAAGGAGGTCCTGCCCCTCCCAGCGCTCCCTCCACCACACCAGGGTCGCTCCAGACCCTGAGGTCTAATATTTTTCACAGTAATCAACTAGTACTTCCCTGCGCACTGTGATGCTGGGAACAAGGTGAGCCCAGTGTCAGAATTACACCCATTTTACAGATGAGGAAACAGTTCAGGGTGAACTGACTGACCGGTGTTCTGGGGCTGGTAATGGACCAGCCAAGCGAGACTGGAACCTGGTTCTTCTGACTCCAAGCTCACAGTATATGGGCTTGGACCCGGAACCCACAGGAGCCAGGCCATGAGCATGGATTTGGATGAGGAGTACGCCGTCAGTGAGTACATGTGGTCCCAGAACCAGAATTTCTGTCTCAGGCAATTCTCAAGGCTCTTAAAATGCTGATATCGTGTAAAGCCACTGAATCTTAGTGAGAAGATTTTCTACCTTAAGAACATTATATTCTGATTATGGGGGTGCCCTGAAGTCTGGGTCCTAGAATGAAGAGACATGGGACACAGCCACAACACATGACCACAGCCAGTAACATACAACTCAAGAAATACACAACTCATTGTAAGCGCCAGCTAAAAGTTGTTGCTCGTCGTCTGCTTCTGCAAGGATGAAGTCACGAGCCACTGCAGTCTCGGACCTTCAGCACACCCTGAAAGGAGTGTAGGGCACTCTGGGAAAGCTGGCAGAACAGGCCTTCAGGTAGTGAGGTATTTTTAGGAGATCCTGTGAGCCTAATTTCTTGCACTTTCTCATTTCTAGAAAAGCACTAAAATAATTAACAGAGAACAGAGACATCTGCTCCTGGAGACGAGCAGCAACTCTCTGCCAAAATGCATGCTTGATTGCACGTATACCCCCTTCACCAAGATCACATGTATACTCACCTCCCTCTCTACCTATTCAGAGCAGTTTCTCAGAACTATCTCAGGCCATAGCCCTCATTTGGCCCCAAATGAAATGTTACTCACAGCTCTCACGTTATGCAATTACAGTCCACATAAGCCTCTGAAATTTTAAGGTTCTGTGTGTCACAACCTCATTGTAGCAAAAGATGACTGATAACAGCCTCCTGCAAATGACATGATCTGTGGTGCACAGGGCAAGGGCATAAGGGAACCGGCGTATGGAAACTGATAGGAACTCAATGTTTGTATGCCCTCAAAATTAAACCTCTGCTTCCCAATGTGAGGATGTTTGGAAGTGAGGCCCTTTGGGGGCCGTTCCTCTGCCCGGGAAGGGACAATAAGCCTCAACCCAGTGGCTGCAACACCCCCCCTTACTTTTCTGCTCAGGAGAGCACGGGGGGGCATCACCCAGGGACACCTCGGACGCGAGCCCCCGCTCACTGAGTCTGCGCTAAGTCTAGCTCACTTCGGATGACTCGCGCATAAATCCAGCCTGGTGCAGGGGTCGTGCAGGGGTAACCTTCCCACCCCGATGGGGTTGGAACGGGGTTTCCTTGCCCAGGGGTCAGCAGGCACAGCTCGGGACCCTTCCCTGCTGCGGCAGGTGGCAGCCCAGTTCTGTCCCGTCCCCTGACTCCTCCCCCCCACCCCGACATCCTGGAGGCAGACGTCATCAACTCATTTTTCTCTCTGCCAGCCCCACTGGGGGAGTGAAATAGCGGATGACGGCAGAAGTTCTCCAACGGGAGGGTGCTTGAAAATCAACAGGAAGTTGTTTAAAGCCCAGGCTTGCCATCTCTATGCCGTACCTGCGCACCCGAGCTGAGAGGGGACCCCCATTCCCAAGGCTGAGCCTGCGGTGGGGCCCTGAGGGCCACACTCAGGAGGTGCACGCACGGCATGGTGAGCAAGGGCTCCTGCCAGGAAGCCGAGTCTGCTCTGGCCAGTCGTGCTGGGAGGCCAGGGGAGGCGTGGAGAGTGGAGCTCCCGGATCCTCACAGGAGGGGAGCGGGGCCCCTGGAGCAGGTCCTGCCGCCTGTGATCCACCTCTGCTGGCTTGCTGTCTGGAGGCAGAGCGGCCCCCTTTCTATTCCGCATGGCACCCCAAAAATGACTTACCCACAGTAGGTCTCAGCAAGCATACTGAGTGAATCAATGACTCGTATTTTCAAGTGAAGTTCACCTATGGTGGGCCACTTGCTTATCTGTAACCAAAATATGTCATGAGTTAATGTTTACATTGAGAGGTAACATTTATGTAGGCATGATATCTGTGATTTGTGCTAATTATGTTGAGGGAGAAATACTGGGTTGGCACAGAAAAGAAGTTCCTTAACATCCCTTGTGGAGCTGGAGAATCCAGATGTTGGCTGAGACACACCCGTCTCTCCTGGGTATGTTTTCAGGACCTTCATGCTTTGACGGCAAGGCCAAAGAACTCAATTTTGAAAGGTTTGGATAACGTTTTCACGTATTGAAACATCCCCTCTGTGTCTAAATATTAGTAAAGCATCATCTTCTTCAGCCTTAGATTTACATTCTGTTTCTGAAATGTGTGTCTCATTATCTGAGAAGCTCTGTTGCTTTTTACCGCAAATGCAGAACGGGGGCCACTCTTGAGAAATCGTGGTGACTGGGTCTGCCTCGGGAAGCCAGGTCTGACCGGCCCAGCAGGCTGCAGGGGACCTGGGGACAGCCCTGCAGGTGGCCTCCCAGAGGGCAAGCTGGTATCACGCAGGATGCCAGGTGGACATGGGGCCGGCTCGGGCTGTGTGCTGGGGGTTCTGTGTCTCCATGTTGTGGCCATGGGTCTGCTCATGGGTTTTCTGTTGGGCGGTGAGATCCTGCTGCAGAAGGCAGCGCCCGGGGCCCTCTGCAGACCAGTGGAGGGTTAGTCTGCTGGTGCTGGTTGGGCTGGTCCCACCGCATCCCCGTTTGCCTGGTCCTTCCTCACAGCTAATCAGCCTGCAAGATCTCTTTTCCCACTAGGCTGGCTCTTTCCTCTTTCTTAGGAAAATTAATCAAAACCGCAGGAGAAATTTGTCCTTTTACCCAAATCCTAATGCTTCATTTCTCGGCTTCTAGATGCCAGGAAGTTCCCAGGCAAACTGTATCAGGGCTTCTGTGCACTGACGGATGGCTGGGTGGCTTTGAGCGCGATAAGCCAAGATGCCTTTTAGCAACGTCCTGATTTTGTTCCCCTGCATGGTGGGGTGCTGACTGAGACTGTCCCCAGGTGTCGTGTCCCCAGAGTACCATTTACTCCTGCCGCTGTCCCCTCAGTCCATCTTAGGTGGGGAAACCATGGCCCAGCGGTGAGAAATCCGCCAGCTTTAGTGTGCGAAGTGCTGTTAAAAATGTTCTCTGCAGGAAGCAGAAACGGCTGCGCCCTGTTGTGGACGTGGCAGCACCTGCAGGAGCCATGGTTTGATGGATCTTAAGAAAAGCAGACGCCTTAGAGCACAGTTCTGGGCTGGCGATAACCAGGGCAGAAAGAATTTAAAAAAAAAAAAAACAAACATAAGTACTGTTCCATGCCGAGTTGAAAAGCCCTGAAATGAACACAGGTTTAGGGGACAAGAATAAGACATGTAAGAACATAGTCTTGTATTCAGGCATTGCTGTGTATCTGCCCACAAGGTGGGGGCTTTTCTGGGTAGGTGGGGGAGAGTGGAGGGAAGTCAGTTCCTTATTCACGGATTCCAGATTTGTGAAGTTACCTCCTCGCTGAACTATATTTGCCACCCTTGCATCGATCCCTAACTGCACTTGTGTGCTCATGTGTGGACGTGCACAGGCCAGCAAAAAACGTGAGTCTCCCAGGATGCACGTTCCCAGCTGAGGCTGAACCAGGAGACATCCTGCCCTCGTATCTCTCAGGTCCTTCTGCAAACAGGCGCATTTTCATGGTCTACTTAGTGCCATGGTTTTTGCATTTTGGGGGTGCTTTTTGCTGGTGATCTTGGGTGGCCCCAGTCATCCTGCGGAAGTGCTGTCTGATGTCTCTAAGTGCACGAAGGCTGTGATGTCCCTTATGGAGAAACATGCGCTAGGTAAGCTTCCTTCCAGCCTGAGTTATAATGCAGCTGTGAGCGCAGCGTTCGTAAGTCAGCAATATATACGAGCGAAGTTTCTTTAAACAGGAACACACATATAACAAGGTTTTGTACTGATCTATTGACAAAAATGTCACAGATCGGAGGCTCGCGGGAAGCTCTCGGTGTCTTTTCCCTGGAGCGTTGGTTCAGTATTTGAAAATCCATTGTTTCCCAGTGACTTTATAGAATGTAATGACTGCAAACAGTGAGGGCCGACCGCGCGCTTTGTCTCCTGCGTAGGATGGAGAGAGAACAGAGCCCAGAGTAGCCATGCCGACACGGTGGGGAGGGAGGGAAGACGGGAAGGAGAGGAAACTGAAGATGGGTGAGTTACGACGTGGTCAGTGGCAGTAACTCATCTGACAGTTGAGCTCTGCAACGTCCCAGGCTCCGGTATCGTGGCCTTTGCAGCATTTGGGGTCAGTGCCTCTGACCATCTTCCATGGGGATGGAGGAAAGCAGACTGAGGTGGCAGCTCCTAGGGGCATCCACTGGGCCTCTCCCTCCTGACCTTCGAGGCTTATCTCCTCCTCCTCCCTCCTTAGTACCAGAAAGTTCTACCGTGACTCCACCAGAACCCAGCCTCACTCACTCCCCGGCCTGGGGGGCCTTGCTTGTCATCAGACAATTCAAATATGTATGAAGTGCCAGTGTTTCTCTCTCCCGGCCCTAGTCCACGTGCGGTCTTAGTTACCTCTTGTCTGTAACGGATTACCCTAAGTTTAGTGGCTTACAACAGCACTGATTGATTACCCCTCATAGTGTCTATGGGCCAGCAATTTGAGATGGTCCGGTTTGGGTCGGGGTCTCCCATGAGGCTGCATCACCTGAGGTCCCATCAGGGCCTGGAGGACCCTCTTCCGAGATGCCCCGTCCGTCCTGGCTGTTGGCTGGATGCCTCCGTTTCCCTAAAGAGCTTCACAAGCACCCTCGTGAGTTGGCGTCTGGCTCTCCCCAGGGTGAGCAATCCGGAGACCAGGGAAAGGCTGTAAGAGCCTTGACAGGCTAGCGTCAAGCATCCCACAGTGTCACTGCGTGGTCAGTCCTTGTTTGCGCAGGAGAGGCCGCACGGGGGCCTGGATACCCGGAGGCGATCATCAGTGCAGCCATCTTGGAGGCTCCCTGCTGGGTGTACATTTTAAGTCTCCACCGAGCTTTGCAAGGTGGAGGTCCATTCTTAGGGTGTTCCTGAGTCCAAACTCGTTCTGCTCGCCACACAGACAGGCCAGTGCAGCGGGACATGAGGTCTTGGGGCTAGGAAAAAAGGCTTTATTCAGAAAGCGGGCAGACTGAAAAGATGTGGGGCTAATGTCCTAGAGAACCATCTTCCCCAGGTCAAAATTCAGGCTCCTTTTATACTAAAAAGGGGACAGGGTGTGGTTGGTTGTTGCAAACTTCTTGGTGTCAGAATCCTTTGTTCTTGCAGCCATCCCTGTGGATCAGGTCATGGTGTCCCTGTAAACCGCCAGCAAGACAAATATTTTCTGTTCTGCAACTTTCTATCTTTATGTGAATGGGAAAATGTTACACCCTTACAGGCCAGAGCCTTGAGAATGCGCTCTCCTGTCTATTTCAGGCAAGAGGCAACAGTCTTTTACAAAAGGTGCGGAACCTGCAGGACTGAGCCCAGGAGACAGAGCCCAGGGTTAGAGTCAAAGGAACAGGTCTGACGTGGAGTCAGGTTTGTTCCTCCCAACCACAAGGGTAGCAGCAGGGAACGATGGGCTAAAACACTGGTCCTCGTGGAGTATCTGTCTATTCTAATGTCTCTGGGGAGGCAAACGAGGGAAAAGGAGGTTATAAAGCTGGGGTGGGCTGAGGAGCGGGGGTGGGGGGAGATGCAGAGCCCAGCCCCGTTCATCACGTTGACTTCGCGCTGGTCATTCTTCTGCAGGGGACGAAATTTCCTTCCACCAGAGTCGTGGGTTTGAGACAGCTTTTTTCATCTGCTAAGCCTGGGTGTGAGCAGCTGTATCGAATCTTCCACTCAGGCGGCCCCCAGAAACATGACTTTTTTTTTTTCCCCAAAAAAAATTAGCTCAAATCTTATCTGAAAAATTGTGTTTATGACGGGGAGCTTGGGCTATGCGTCTTAATCTACAAAACTGCCGTCTGATAAGATAGAACCACACAAGTGATGTTTTCCAGCTAAAGGCATTTTACAGGGCAACGGTTGTGCAGGGAGCCTTGGTCCCGGGATGGGCGACGTTGGATGGCAAGAGCCTGCTTGAAAGGGGGACCCATAACACATCAGGAAGAGCCAAAGGACATGGTGTTGCTGAAGTAAAAGGTGGAAGACATGAGGATGCTTGTTGGTTTCAACTGTCACAATAATTCGTCTTTGCAGGCTGCTGGCGGGGCTCCTCGGGGCTGGGGCCGCCAAAATCAAAGCCCCAGGAAGGCAAAGACTCTTTTGTAGATGTAACCCTTCAGAGCGCACCGAGTGCAGGATGAAGCCTGAGCTGACTAGGCAGGGTTTTCAAGCGGGAAAGCGTTGTCTCCGGCTCAGTTCTGAGTCTGTTTGTGGGGTGCACACAGGCGCAGTCTCTCCCTCTCCCCTGTCAGGTGCTCCCCATGCCTTTCCTTTCACCATCCCGTGATGAACCAATCCTTCTCTTTTCCATTCAGAGCCCTTGCTCGCGGGTTACCAGTTGCCATGGGTACCCCTCAACACTCTCCATCACAACTGCAGTTAGTTACAGGCACAGGACTATGGGGCTAATGTGCCCAGGTCACACGAGCTGGGACGAGGTGCCACCCTGTCCAACTCTCAGCCTCTGCTTTGCCCCCCGCTCTGCTGCCTCTGGGTCCAGTGCATACTCGCCCCCCCAGGGCGCTGTCCCTTTCCAGCCCTCCCTGTCCTGCGCTCAGAGTGACAATGGTAATGAATCAGATAAGGGGATATTCATAAATTTATCCAATTTATCACTGAAGATGCTAGAGCAACGGAAAGAACACATCCGATTTGTGAGCAGCCCAAACCGGGAACACAGTGGCTTCCAGCCAGGGGACCCCTGGGGACGCTGCCCCAGGGAACATTGGCAGTGTCTGGAGACAGCTGGCATGACTGGGGAGCCGGGGAGGCCGCTGGCAGTCGTGGGTGGAGACCAGGCTTGCAGCGACCCGGCCTGAAACGGACAGGACAGCCCCCACAGCAGAGACTGATCCAGTCCCGGTGTCAGGAGTGCTGAGGTCGCGAAAGCCGCTACGCCCTGTGCTGATGTAATGAAAGGTGACAGATGGAAATGGGTGAGACCAACACAAGAAGTGTGAGGGGCAAAGGCAGCCGTCAGTGTGTAAATCAAGGCTGGGGAACACGCTTTGACAGCATATGGAAGGGCGCCTTTTCATTAACCAGAAGCCCAAGTGGATGCCGGGAGCTGGGGCCACCCGGGGCCATGTCTGGGGGCCACCAGTGCAGCCCAGGAGGGCCCTGTGCACTTGCGTGTTTAGATCTTGGCAGTGGCAGCATCAAAGCCAGCTACGGTTTTAAGAGGGTCTTGGGGAAAATGGGATTGTGCGGGTCCAGGGGACCAGCTGAGTGCATGCTCTGCGGACAGCGTCGGATGAGGGAAGATGCGGGAACTTGGAGCAGAGCGGCCAGCAGGTTGCTTGAAGGTTGTTTCGGGGAATAGGAACTGGAAGAATTCTGTGTGTCCTGTGGGCAAACAGAGGGTGGGGCTGGAGGAGGAGAGTTCGCTGAGAAAGTCTTTCCTACCAGTCACACCCGTCCCACCCGGGACGGGTCCCCTCAGGAAGCCACGAGCTCCGTGCAGGGACCCGGGGCTCCACTGGGGACCGGGGACTCTCGAAGGAGGCTGGCTGCCTATTCTCTGAGGCTCTTGACTCTGGCACCGTAATCTCCCCCGGGGCAAAACACAGCCACACAGTGAGCGTTTATAGTTAGAATGTAAAGCATGTATGTGTGGAAGCTCTAAAAAGGAATGCTCGGCGTGTTTCCCTGTAGCAGGTGTTTTGTGAGCATCTGGGGCGCCCCTGACTGCTGGGTGCAGGTTGACACTTCCAGACCTTGGTGCTTACGTGTTAGAGGGGGGATCACGGGCTCGTGGTGACTGTGATGAAGGAGATGTGATGAGAGAAAGGTGGACAGGGGCACGAAGCCACCTGTCCGCACACACCCCCTTCTGAGGAGGTGACATAGGCTTGAGACCACAGGCCTGGGAAGGAGGGAGCCAGCCAGGAGCAAGGGCAGTGAGCAGGGCTGGAAGACGGTGGTATGGCTGGACAGGGCGAGCTCTGGCAGACGGGGGCAAGATGTGGGGGGCAGGGGCGGAGCCCAGGCCAAACCAAGCAGGGCTCCAGGGCCAGGGGATGGGTGTTTGGGGCACGAGGGGGGGAGGGGGACGGCCTGTCACTGTCACTCTGCCTGCTGTGTGGGGAGCGGACCACAAGGAGGGCCGGGCGGGAGGCAGGCAAGCCTTCCGTCCACGGGAGAGCGAGGCGGTGGGCCCGCCCCCGGGCGGCGCAGGAGGAAGCAGGGAGGAGCCGCGGCTCTGGGGTGCATCTCCGAGGAAGACTGGTGAGGCTCCCTGGAGACCAGCTGGCCCAGCCTCCTTGGAGACTCCCCAGCGCCTGACGGAGCCCCTCGGTCCCTGCAGGGAGCTCCCTGCTTCCTGAGGGGGCCCATTGCAGGAGGGACAGACCCATCTGAAAGAAAACGTGTTCTTTTCTGACCCAGTGGATTAGCTGAGATGTGCGCGGTGAGGGGGAGCGAGGGGCCCCGAGAGCACCGAGGGTCTCGTCCCCGTTAACTGGGTGCAGTCGGTGGCGTTTCCTCAGTTAGGAGGGGCCGAGGGAGGGCCGTGCGTGAGCGACTGGGAGCCCCGTTGGGGGCTCCTGGAGGCTGAGTGGCCTGTTGGACGTTGAGGTGGAAACGCCAGGTAAGCAGCGTTCAGGCCGGGAGCTCAGGCGAGAGAGGTGCGGGTGGGACCCGCAGGCACGTCCGCGGCAGTGGGGGCCGCGGGCGGGGGCGCTGCCGCTGGGCCGCAGAGCACGTGAAGGAAGGAGCCACGGAGGGGAGAGGGGTCAGCCGAGCGAGAGGCTGACCCCCTGATGTGGGGGCGCCGGGCCGCGTCCGGCGCTGCTGGGAGGTCAAGCAAGATGGGGCCTGAGGAGTGACCTTGAGGTTGGCCATTTAGAGGTTGGTGACAATGGTAGGAGCAGGTTCATGGAGTGCAGGCTAGAGACCAGGCAGAGACGGGGGGTGGAGGAGCTCCACTGGGAGGCGACCTGGGCAGACGTGCGCAACCAAGGTGCTGGTGGAGTTTGGGGTGAGTTGAGGGGCCTGGTCCGTGGGGACTGCGAAGTGAATTCACACGTGGAGAGAGAGAACAGAATGTTGAAATGGATACACGCAAAGTAGGCAGCAAGCTCTAGGCACTGCTGAGAACATTATCCCAATGGCTGTGAAATGGAGTCTGAGCTACGGGCTTTCCCTGGAGTCCAAGGAGAAGGAAGATGTAATCCATGCCTGGGACCCAGGGCGGGGCCGAGTCGATGGGCGGGTGGAGGGAAGCGCACGGCACATCACACGTCGGGGAAGCTGCAGTCTGTGCCGATTTATCACACGGAGCAAGGGATGGTGTCTGAGGAGCAGGGCTGAGGACAGCAGTGTGGCCACGCAGCGTCTGTGGACGGTGGCTGCAGCAAAGGGGGCCATCTCCTGTCACCGTGGCCCGTGTCGTGGACAGGGCCCCAGCCGGCTGCTGGCAGGAGCTGGTCCTTAGGAGACGCGAGCAGGGCCTCACACCTGGTGTTCACCCCCCAAGTTAAATAGCCAAGAGTGCGTGCCCTAAGCTGTCCTCGCAATAAAGCATTTCTATTATCAAAACCACCGCCAGCAGCAAGGGCCCAGGGCATCATTCTCAGGCCCACGCCCAGCGTCACCTGCAGCACAGGAAGTCGCACCATCAGAAGGGGAGGGCTGCTTGGCCAGACACTGTGTCTCCAGGAGCAGCCAGGCCTGCGCCCTCCCAGGGAGGCCGGAAAGGTGCCGCCTGCTCAGGGGCGAGTCTGAGGGTCCACCCAGGCCTGGAGCACGGGGCTGCCTCATCACGGCCCGTCATGTCACGCTGACTCGCCACGCCATGGGATTCCCAGCAGAGGGCCCGCGCCGATGCAAACATTAGTGGCAAACCAATGAATCTTAAAAACGATCGTTGTTCAGATTCATGTAAATTTTTAAAAAATGTCTGTAAACACTTAAAATATTGTTTTTGAAGACCCAAGATTTTAGTTGAGGCCAGTGGTGGGTGGCAGCTCTGCATGGGGTCCCGAGCAGTAGGGACAGCTGCGAGAAGGGTGCGTCTGGGGCAGGCGTACAAGACGGCGTGTCCCCCAAGCAGAGGGAGTGTGTGAGCAAGGGGGCGGGAGCCCGTGGACTGGGCCTGCCAGGGATGGGGCCGGCAGGCGAGCGGTGCTTACAGCCGTGTAGCGGAGTTGATGCGTCAGAACCAACAGTGATGATGGGTACACAGAGAGACACGCCCTTTGGGAAGGAAGCTGGAGAGAAAGCAGGGACCCTCAAAGGACTCTGGGCTCCTGGCCGGGGCAGTGCCTGGGCTGGGGAAGGCAGTCGGGTAATACGTCAGCCTCCGATATGACACGGTGGGGGGAAGGGTACGGAGGGGCCAAACCTACAATGCCACCAACACAGAGGGCTTGGCCTGAGATGGAGACAGAAGCAGAGGAGAAGCATTGCTTCCAAAAGACACATCAGCTCCCTGTCTCCCCAGAGATGCTCTCGGTGTCTTGTGGATGTCTCTTGTTTAAAAGCCAACGTGGACCGTACTTTTAAGAGAAAACAAAAGCTTGTTGAGAGATGAATGGTTAGAAACCTCAACAAAGAAAAATCAATCATCGACAGTCAAATCTTAAGAGACACAAATGAGAAAATTATTATACAAGCCGTGACTTTTTAGGGGCTCGCTCGGGAAGACTGATTTGGCGATGTTGCCTGGAGAAAATTCTGTTGCCCCCGCCAGGCGGGTGTTACATTCTGCAGCCCTTTGTACGGTTATTTATATCGGGAAGAGGCTTTTTCATGTAATCGTGTGTGCATGTGTGTTTGTGTCTCTGTGTCTCTGTATGTGGGCAGGGTGTGTGTGTTGCAGTGTGTGTGCACATGTCTCTGTGTGTGTAACACAAAGGGGCAGGTGCCTCGCTCCTAGACACACAGGTGCAGTTATCTGAATACTTCTCTGCCCATGCATGACAAGCCCCTTCGGGTTAAGATGTGCACCACTTTGGGTACTTCTGGGATGGGCAGTATCGGTCCTTCTTATCTACAACTGCAGCTGGTCAGTCTTCCCCTCGAAGGTGCATCCACTGCCTTCGCACTTCCCCTCTGGAGTGTGCGTCTGTATGGTGCAAGAAGCATCTCTTTCTGTGACAGTGTCCCCACCAAATGTGGAACCTGCCCTGTGTCTTCAAAATCGGCCCTTCAGACGGTGCAAGGCGGGGGCCAGGAAGTGGTCTGGGGGAGGGCAGGGAGCAGCCGGCATGTTGCTGCGGCCTGGGGCTCTGGGCGGGTGTCACTTTTCATGCCTCCAGGCAGCCGCTTGCCCATCCTACCTCCCGGCCAAAGGTCTTACGTGGTACAAAAATGCGGCCCATACTCAGCTCTCTGGTGTCTGGTGTCCAGTTACAGCGTACGACGCAGTAGACCCTGAGTGTTCGGGTGGGGGTCCGGTAACATCCTCACTGCAGGTGGCTGGCCAGTGTGAGTGTTTACAGCTCTCTCCATCTCAAGAGAACAGTGGGTTGCCCGGGTCCTGCCCCTGTGCCCTGCTGACGGTCAGGTGAGCTCCTAAGCCCTGTTGTGCAAGGGGATATCTCATTTTAGTTAGTCCCAGAATTCTCTGCCTCCACTAATAATAATCATAATCATCATCATCATCATCATCATCATCATCATCATCATCATAATAATAATAATTTGGCCATATTGGTCCAATGTGCTGTTTTTTGGTCCAACATTGCAGGGATGTGTTTGCGAAGCTGATGGTAATGTGGGCAGGAAGGACGCAGGCGCGCTCGTTAGGGCTGTAGCCCCGAGTCCCAGCGGCAGAGCGCCCGCCACCTCTCGCTGGAGGCGCGGCGCTCAAACCGCTTCCTGCTGCTCGGGTCCTGACCGCTGTCCCGCCTTTGTTTCGCCAGGGGGACTCCCGCGCGCGCCCTCGGCCCCAGGAGACGCCGCAGGCATGGCCGACAGCGCCAACCACCTGCCCTTCTTCTTCGGCAACATCACCCGGGAGGAGGCGGAGGACTGCCTGGTCCAGGGCGGCACGAGCGACGGGCTCTACCTGCTGCGCCAGAGCCGCACCTACCTGGGCGGCTTCGCGCTGTCGGCGGCGCACGACCGCAAGGCGCACCGCCACACCATCCTGCGCGAGCTCAACGGCTCGTACGCCATCTCGGGCGGCAGGGCCCACAGCAGCCCGGCCGAGCTCTGCGCCTGCCACTCCCAGGAGCTGGACGGCCTCGTCTGCGTCCTCACCAAGCCCGTGCACCGGCCGCCCGGCGTGCAGCCCAGGAGCGGCCCCTTCGAGGACCTGAAGGAGAACCTCATCCGCGACTACATGAAGCAGACGTGGAACCTGCAGGTGGGCCGCGCCTCCCAGGGCCTCGCGTGAGCCCCTTTCCCCTCAGCCACCAGCCTGCCCCCCTCCAGGGGGACTGCCTCTCCTCCTTTGCGGTCACGCCTGAGAGGCTGGGCCCCGAGGCGCCAGCGATGGGGTTTCTCCACCGCAGGAAACCACTGCCACCCAGTTCACACTGGCCCTTTCGGACGGGCGTCCCAGGCACATACTGGTTTTTGTCTTTTTAAATTTACCCTAGAAGGTCATACTGTGCACATTGCCCAGCACTGGATTTCACAGCCTCAAATCGCCTCTTGCAAAACTTTCCAGATCAGCCGACACACGGCTGCGTCAGCCTGTTATTGGCTACCTGATACTTCCTCCCGTGAACCCTAGTTTATTTAACTATTGACGGATACCCTCACTATTTACAAATAATGATGCTGCTAACATCCTTCTCAACTTCTATGCAGCATCAGCAGGACAACCCTGAACAGGCTGGATTCGCCACAGCGAAGGGGGGTGTGTGGGATTCAGACGTATTGACATACTGTCTTCCAGGAAGGCCCCGGGGTTGTGACAACTTGCATTCCTGCCACACTCTTACTGTCAGGAGCCAGCAGGCTGGTGGACGGTCTCCTGCTCTGACTTACGTGTCCGATTTCCTCGCATCCCCCGGGTGTCTGCTTCACGTGTCCTCCTGTGCTGTCCTGTCCGTGTGGATGTGTGACGGCACAGTGCAGGCTTTCTGAGGAGTCTGCACATCCTCTACTCCTTTAGTGTGTCCTGCACTGAATTCAGCCTTGCAGACAGATCCTACATTTTCAGTATTTTTATTAGTGTTTCTCGAATAAGTGTCAGACCATCCTTCTACGTTTTTTAAGTCAGGTAAATCAGATTTGTTGAGGTGTAGTTTACACCCTCTTTTGGTGTACAGGACTGTGATTTTTGACAAATGCGTGACATCACGTAGCCCCCCGTGTAGTCAGGGTGCACGGCAATTCCATCACCCGTTAGGCACTCATGCCCGGCCCCGGCCCAGCCCCTGGCGGCCCCTCATCTGCTTTCTGGCCCTGTAGCTGTGCCTTTTCCAGAATGTCAGACAGAAGGGCCACCCGGCACGCAGCCTTTTCAGACTGGCCGCTTTCACGCAGCATGAAGTCCTGGCGAGTCAGCCGCGTGTCAGTGGCCGCTCTCTGTTACAACAGAATCCCGCACCCGTATTGCTTCTGCCCTTTGCTCTCTTTGAGTCGGGCGCCTTTCTGGTATGTCACTGCTGCGGCTTTGGCTTTTCATTCCATCCATGAGGAAACCCTTCCATGTTCCCCTTCCCTTCCGTCGCCCCCCCGCCCCCTCCATCTCCTAGTCTGGGGGGGTTGTGGTTTTCTTTTCCCTCCTTCTGGTTCTTCCTGTAACCTTGAGTAAGCACCTTGGATTCCTCATTCACTGCTGCGGGGGACAGCGGCGTCTCTCCCGCTGAGGACGAGGAGGACGGGAATTCAGCCAGCTGTCCGCCTCCTTCTCATTTTTGTTTTCCGCGCTGTCGTTTCTGTGTTGTCGAGGTTCGTCTCCTCTTGCTGTGGTCGCGTCTCCTGCAGGTACAGGCGGCAGTGCCTGTGAGCGTTCAGACTGCAGCCGTGTAGAGGGAGACGGGAAAAAGCACGTCTCCTTTGCTGCACGCGTCTGAAGGCTTCCTGGGGGTGATTAAATGACCAGAGTCTAATACGGAACAATCAGTTCTAGGAGGCGATGGTGGGGAGAGGGCGGGAGGGCCATTCTCTAGATCTCATGGATTATGCCAGGTGGCTTCTAAGGCCCGATGTGGCTTTTAAAAGGCCAACCTCTGCATTCTAAAATCCATTTTGTTATTTATACACTCGAAGGTACTCAAGTAATACATACGAGCTATCGGCTTTATTTCTTGAATAGCCAAACAGGTAAATAAATGTGACTGCATTTTGCTGCATCAGGACTTAGGACAGAGTGGAAATGCCTTCTGCATCTTCCTTGTCGCTGTCACTCAGCTTGTCCCCACTCTCCTCTCCGCGTGGCAGGGTCAGGCTCTGGAGCAGGCCATCATCAGCCAGAAACCCCAGCTGGAGAAGCTGATCGCCACCACGGCCCACGAAAAAATGCCCTGGTTCCATGGAAAAATCTCTCGGGATGAATCTGAGCAGATCGTGCTGATAGGATCAAAGACAAATGGAAAGTTTTTGTAAGTATTGTGTCTTTTCCCTTCGCCCCCTACCGCCAGGGCTGCCTGGACAGTTAGGGGTAACGCAGCCTCCCCGATCCTGGATTCCTCGTGACCCCGGGGAAGGAGTCACTGCTGTCATCTGAAATGAGCGTGTTGGTCGGCCACACCGACGTCTCACATTGAAGCCGTCCCACTTAATTCGGCATTTGTTTTGTCCAGTCTGACCCCAAAGCAAATACGCTCCTTGGGCCCTGAGGGACGCCGTTTAAAGAAAACGTATTCAGCCACATAGTCTGCTTTTAATGAGAAACATGAAAGGTGTCACATCGTGGTGTGTCCGCTCAGATCTTGCCCCAAGATCTCAGACTTGACTTCTGTCTTCCCTTGGAAAGAAATGCTGATAGGGTGGACGGGAAAGAAAATTTGCCGAGAGTCGGTCATATGAGAGGTCAGTGCAGAAGCTTGATCACAAACAGGTGCGTGGGCTCCAGCCTTTTCCACTCAGCAACGAGGCATGCATCCCGAGCTCTGTTCCCTGGAGGTGCTGGAGATGAAGACCACCTTGGGGCAGGGTCGGTGGTCTGGAGACGGCAAGGCGCTGTCTTGGGCACATGTCGACCTTATTCCCCCGGTGCTGTGGCCGAGGGTACAGAGGGGCGTTGGCAGTGGAGGCACACTCGCTCCTGTGTCTTTGTCCCTGCTCCGTGCCCCTCCAGAGGTGCTGGCTGGGGGTCCCTTCCTTGCCTTGGACACGCGCAGCAGTGGAACCCCATGGTCAGGCACGGGGAGCCACGCCCTGCTGGCCTTAGGAGCTCTTCTTAGAAGTGGAAGTGGTTTCTCTGATCAGCTATCTAGTGAAAGAATGTTCCTCATACTTTACCATAATATCTATTATTTAAGAAATCCAGACACACACTACTGTATATAAAAGAGACAAGCAACAAGGACCTCCTGGAGAGCACAGGGAACTCTCTTCAGTTTCTTGTGATAAGAAAATGCATTGAGCCGTTAGACTTGTGCACTTTTCATGGGTTATGCTTCATTAAAAAGGTTTTACAAATGAAAAAAAAAAAAAAGAAATGATCTTAAGCCCAACCCTCTTTCTCCAGAAGTGATCCTAGAGGGGGCGGGGCACAGCTCAGTGGCAGAGCACCTGCTTAGCATGCATGAGGTCCTGGGTTCAACCCCTGGGACCTCCATTTAAAAAACTATTTTAAAAAAATATAATAAAAAGTGATCCTAAAAACAAATGCAGGGCAGCCCTGGCTGGCACACAACGTGCCTGGATTGGTGGTTTCATGGTTACAGCAGTGGCCGGGGCAGGAATCCTGTGGCAGGCAGATGTCCTTTTCCCTCAGTGTGGCACCTGGCAGCTCATCCCCCCTGAGGTTTGGACTTTTACTGTCTTCTTAGTAATAGTCTCCAACACAGGTGTCACAGGACGGCGTGTGTGGCGTCTGGGCGTGTGAAGTCAGCCCCAAGGCGTGCAGAATCCAAAGAGCAAGGCCTTGCTCGCCATTCGGAACCCCACTCTCAGGCTGGCTGGGGGGCAGCTGTGCTCAGGGAGGCCGCCTGTCCCCCACTGAGATGTGGGGTGCTGCCGGGACCCCCCCCCAACCCTGAGCCAGCCCCACAGTTGTGGCACCTTCCTCCTGAGTCTTGGCAGGCCTCAGCCAAGTGTCCCTAGAGAACATGCCTCCTGCCTCCTTTCTGATTGTGTGAACTGGCTTGTCCATCTGTGGGCTTGTCCACTTTTGTCCACAGGAGGCACTGGATGCCAGGACCGTCCTGGGCAGTGAAGAGGGGGGCATCTTCCTGGTGGAGGCTGCATCTCAGTGAGGGAAGTAGGTGCTGAGCCACTGGACAGGAGCCTCACCATGTTGGAGCATTTAAGGAAGGGGGTAGAGCAGCCATGGTTGGGGTACCAGGGTCCTGTTTTATGCTGGGTAGTGAGGCAGGGCCTCGCTGTGAAGGAGACATTTGAGCAGAGACCCAAGGGCAGCTGGGAGCCATCCTGATGGGGGAACAGCTTGTGTGGGTGCCTGGATGCAGGAGTGCACGTTGAGAGTCAGGCCACCACCGTGCCTGGTGCAGAGTGAGATGGGGAGGGGTGGAGGGTGAGGGCCAGGCCTCCGAGGGCTCTCAGGCATCAGTATGTCCGCCTTCAGGAAGGTGTTAGGGCAGATCCGACTGAAGTTCAGTGGGACCCGCCGGGCTTGGTGTAGAAAGGAGCCAGTGCGGAGGTGGGAGCCTGAGCCCGTTCGCCAGCCACACTGCACGCATCTACATCCACTTGAACCAAAATGTGCTGCTCATTTCTCTGCAGTGATTTCAGGGCTTTTACCATCTCGTGCCTGCTGACACCGGCACGGCCTTTCGTGCTTGTCGGCAGGAGGGGTGGAGTGGGTGCCGGTGTGCAGCCCTGCTGGGTGGCTCTGCTCTGCACGGCGGTCAGGGCAGGCCCGGTGTCTCTTCTGCGCAGGCAGGCCCTTATTGTGGGGATCTGGGGTTTCCTTGCACCCTCCATTGTCCCCAGCCAAGCTGCAGCGAGGAGGAAGGCAGATTTCAGGGCACGGGGTGCTGTCCGTGGTGAGCGGACCTCACCCCACCCCCTTTACCTGATGTTTACAGTTCCTTGTTCAACCTCGTCTTGCTGCTTGATTTTACGCACTTGGAGCTGATGTTTTTGCTTGCAGTTCCCCCACTGGCCCATTCCCAGCCCTTCTACACTCGATTTGGCTCCCACTGGCCGCCCCTCCACGCTTCTCACACCCCCGCTGCTCCCCTCATCCCTGCACACTCAGAGGTACTTGTCCCCTGCGTGACCCGGTCTGAGCCTTGCCCGGCCCGACGGGCCTTCCCTTGGACCCCCCTGCAGTGACTGGCCGACACGAAGAACCCAGGAGGCTTTCAGATTCAAAAACAGAATCTGATCTTTGTGATTCCTCACGCTGGTCATCTTTGTTAGATTGAAAATAAGTTACTGCCTGTGAACGGATCCTGCCTAATGTTGAGCGCTTCGTGAAAGGTTAACCGAGAGGAGTAGTTAACGGACAGAGGGGAAGGGCCGGGGGACGCACGCTAGTGCTGAATGCTTGCATTTCCCAGGAAGGACGAACTTGGAGAGTCCAGTGCAAAAATACAAAAGTTCATTCCAGAATCTCTGGTCTGCGTTACAGCTCAGGGTAGCAAGGTCCCTTCCCACCTTGGGAAGGCAGTACCCCTGCTGCCCCCAGAGAACATGGATGGAGAGGCATCGCATTCCACGAGGTCTGAGAGCTCGATGAGGTTATAAACCCTCACCAACGCAGTTTGAAGTGCGGAGGCTCTGTCCCAGAGACGCCTCACCGTCAGGGCGGGCTGTGCCCGGCGATGCCCGCCAACTCCGGTTTTCTCTCCTCTTGAATTGTGCTGTGAAATCCATTTGCGGTGACCAAACACCTGCGCCGGAAGGGACCTTACTGTTGATGCTCTGAATCCCTTGATTTCCAGACAAGGGCTTAGACACAGGGGAGCCTGCCCAAGGCTGTTGGGCAAGTGAGAGGTGAGGGTTGGCATGGGGGGGGGTCCCTGATGTGTCTGGGCTGAGAATGGGTGGCAGCAAAACCTACACCAGGGGACCCCAGGGCCACCAGCCCCAGCCCACTCCCCCGGGAACTCAGCTGGGACTGTTCAGGAGCGGCTTTGCGAAGAGAAGCCGTCAGGGACTTCGCACTGTGCTTGGGGATACAGAACGTAGGTGTGAAGGCTCTTTACAGGCGAAATGCACAGTGCGCGCCTACGGCCCGTCTCTCTCGGCATCTGCGGTGTTTCTGGAGGCGGTTTCGCATCGCCTGGCGTTGCGGGCCCAGTGTTCGTGTCCTTACAGTTTCACCTGGTGGAGCCGCAGCCCCCAGCGTGACAGGTGGAGGTGGGGCCTTTGGGGGATGATGTAGACAGAGCCATGAAGAGGGGGCCCCGTGATGGGACTGTCTATGACAGGAGGAGACGGGAGCGTCTCTCCACGCCCGCACCGAGGCGAGGCCCTGGGAGCACACGGGAGGTGGTTCGCCTTGGGCAGGCTCCCCGCGCCTAAGCCTTTGTCTGGAAATCAAGGGATTCACAGCATCAGCAGTGAAGTCCCTTCTGCGCAAGCGTTCTGTCACCGCCAGTGGGTTTCATGCCATAACTCAAGGTGGATCCCTCATGAATGGGTTTCGAGTCCTCATTAAAGAGACTTCAGAGAGCCTTCCCCCTTCCGCCACGTGGAGGCGCTAGGAAGGTGGCATGTGAACCGCGAAGCAGGCTCTCAGCGGACACCGGCCCTTCCAGCATCTTGGTCTCAGACCTCCAGCCTCCTCCAGGACCACAAGGATGAAATGCCTGCCGTTTAAGCTTAAGTGTCTGTTCAGGCTGCGGTGTTCTGAGGAAGACACCCGTCCGTGTCTGGGCCTCCAGCCAGATGGGGACGTCAGACGGGGACCCCCCGGCCCGGGTCCTGTGGGTGTGGGACCGGAGCTCTGCCCCATTGGTGACACCAGGGACAGAGGCAGAGCAGACGGGCTGGTTTGGGGGTGCGTGTCCTCGGCTCTCCGAGGCCCCATCCTGACAGCACAGTTTGCCGTTTGAGAAACTGGTCGCGGCTCAGGTGTGGTTTGAATACGAATCTGTTAGGCAAGGGAAACAGAGCTTCCTTTCCAAAAATGTTGCATCCTCTCCATCGAGGGAGGGCTCTAGGATTGGTGGGATACAAAGCATATGCAATTTGGAGACCCTTTAAAAAAAAGAACACAAAATTTGGCACAAAATACAATATTTTGGGAAGTAAGGAAAAAATCACAATAAATTACATTTTTTAAAAGCTGATAAATACTACAAACATACAAAATTTAGAAAAAAATAGTATAATTTTCTACTTAAGTGCCTGACACATCTCTATAGTGCCTTTGATTTTGACATCTTTTGACTGCTTAGTGTTTGACTGCCTCTTCACTGGGCAATAACTTGGTAATATTACTTTCTACGTATCCCAAAAAAGAAAACTCTGTCCTTCTGGTAGGTTCACAGCTCACTGTGAGTAATGCAGGTACATCTTTAGGATCGTTGTCAACGCTGAGATAGGCAGTCAGAGTGGAGGAAAGAGTAGTCTTCTCTGGGGGTAATTAAGTATCTTTTACAGATCGTACAAAACCCTCCGGCCGCGTGGTGACATTGCTTGGGCCGGATGAGGCCGTGGGGACAGGCCGCGGTCAGCAGGCCGCGCACCCTCCCGTGCAGAAATATCTCACGCTGTGGTTGGTGCAGGGCAGCTAAGAGCTCTCGTGCGCGTGCCCAGTGTGCATCTCGTCTGCTGAAATGTGATGTGCTGTGCCCTTCATGTCATCATGTCAAGTGTCTCAGAACAAAAACGCTGTAAAAAGCCCACGTTCTGCAAGCGGAAAGTAATGGAATTGGCACCCTCTTTGTGTTTAGTACCTGGTGAATGTTTTGTTGTTTCTGGCTTAAAGTCCTTGCAAGTCTTGCAGAGTCAAGAGTGAGTCGGAAGCGACCTTTAAAATACACAGATCGTGGTTCTCCAAGTGGCTGAATTAACGTTGCAAAGAAAAGGGAGGATTTCAGATTTGTCAAGGGAGTCACTAAACCAGGAAGTCACCAATGCCTTTTTCATTCTAGTTCCTACTTTCTGACTTTAGAAGTGTGCTGCTTTAAAAAAGGAAGCTACAAAAATAGGCTTTCATTCCACAAAGTGTAAATGCATTCCACCAGGTAAATGCCAGGCATTGTGGTAGGACTGTGACAAACATGACAGACGTTGTTCCCTGCCCACACCGTGCTTCCAGCCTAGGCGGAGGATATTAAACTCAGAGAGACATGCTGCAGAGTGTGTGACATGTGACAGTGTTTCCCGCTCCATCCAGCACGGTCATCCCATCCAGCTAATGACACTGCTGACCATTGAGCAGGATCTTTATTTCCACTCACTCGTTTATTGTCCGTCAGTCCACTTGTTCTGAGTGTCCGAGCGCAGGGCCAGCCACCGTCTTCATGAGTGGAACCCCACTGCTCAGAACAGGGTCTCAGTGGCAGGAATCTTTCAAGGGAAACGGACCCTTGAGCCTCGCTTTGAGCAATAAGGAGAAGAGGATTGATGGAGAAGGGGAAAGGGGGTCCTGGGCAGGACGGACTGCTGGTGCAGAGTCTTCGGGGTCAGCACTGTGACCTGAGTGTGGCCTGGCCTGGGGCTGCGCAGGAGTGACAGTTAGTGGTGACGGGGAGGCGGTCAGACCCGCCAGGAAGTCCCTGCTGGTCCTAAGGGGTGGACCAGGGAGTGGATTGTCCACTTAGGGACACACTGAGAGGGGAAAAGGGACCAATGACAGGATGGGAGGGGTCAGCAGGGGTCAGCAGTTTGAGTCTACCCAGAATCAGGGATGTGCAGGTCAGAGCCATGTGGTCCTCTTCCAGGACAGCCCTGACCTGGGGACACCAGATGCCAGCCCTGACACCCTTGACCATTAGAACAACACCTTTCACCAGTGCCCTCCCCTCCGCTCCCCCATCCCATCAGGCAGACTGCTTGGCAGAGGGATCCCTCTCTTTGGAAATAGCTGTCAGTAATCTTTTCCAGTGCACGTGCAACTCTGTATAAGGGAGCCCTAAAAAAAACGGGTTTACAACGTGGCACACTTTTCAGAGACTTTGAGATAGCTTGTAACAGTGTACACTTGTGTTCCCTACGAGCAAGGAACAAAGGTTAATTAGGAGAAGGGAGAAAGACTGAAAGCAGTGCCTTCATTGGGATTCCACAGGACGGAGACAAAGTCCAGAGCGGTTGATGTAAGCTGTGGTCCTCAACCTGCTGTGCGTGTGCAGACCACCTGCAGGCTGGAGAAAACAGCCTCCGTACTGTTCCACAGATTCATATGGCACAGGTTTCAGCCGCCTCCCCTGAGTTTTTAACTCACTGGGGCTGGGTTTTTGTTTTTGTTGTTCCTCTCATCTTCTGTGCATCATTAGGGCTGGTGTGTCTCCTGGGCCTGCGGAGCTCTCGGCCTCACGCTGGCAGACGTACGACTGTGCGTGCCTCTGCTGCAGCCCTCCGTCCCCGCTCCCCAGCATCTCTCTAGAGAAGCCGCTGTCGGGGACCCAGCGGCAGTGTCTGCCCGCCCGATACAGCATCAGCCCTGGAAGGGAGCCCCTCCCCGTCTCTCCGTACAGCCCCTCCCGGTCGTAGCCACACAGACGCCCGCCTTCCCCTCCACCAGCCGTGCTCCTCTCTGCTGTGAACGGAAAGAAGACGCGCCAGACAATGAGAATGCCTGATGGGCTGGGACGTGCCCAGCCATTCCATTCCGTCTGCAGCAGACACAGTGCAGTGCCCCCAGACTTTGGCTGGTGAGGGTCACCTGAAGGGTGCCACCACCTCCCGGGTCCTCACTTCCCCATCAGTGTCTGGACATCTCTGATCCAGGAGAGCACAGGAGGGTGGAGGAGGGGCTCAGGCCTCCAGGCCCTGCCTGGCAGAACGAACACCCTCCCTGCCTCGGCTTTGCCGAGCGCCTCGTGTCAGTGAGGGCAGGACCTGCTCATCGCAGAGCCCGAGACGTCCACCTCGGAGGGGAGGTGGTGCTCCTGCCCGCTCACCAGCGGCCTCGAGACAGTCTGAAGGCCGGTGAGGACGCTTCACAGCTCAGGGCACTGAAGCCCCACACTCTGTAGCAGCAAAACACAAATCTGTGGTGAGCCCGCTTCTTGTGAGAGACTCGCCGGGAAAAAATACTCTAGTGCTTCTGGGAACGTGCTGAATGAAGACGGCTGGCCCGGAGGGCGGAGGCCGGCAGCCCCCAGAGAAGCTGGAAGGCTAGTCTTTGCTCGTGCCTCGCTGGGCATCCATGTGACAAACCTAGTGAGTGTCCCAGGGACGAGGGGGGCTTCTGAGGAACAGGAGGGGCCCAATAGGAGGAGCGACTTCAGTTTCCAAACCAGCATTTTCCATAGGTTAGACTAAAAATAGCCCAGCCCAGGATCTGCCTGCAGCCAGCAGGCGTCTCACGGTTGCTGGCCGTTAGTGTCACCGAGCCTCTGGTCTTTGTCACCCACAGATGCCAGGCCTGTGGGTTTCCCTTCTCTGCCCTTGTTTCCTGCCAGCTGCCTCGGGGGCTGTTCAGGCTGCGTGACCACCGCCTGTCCCTGCGCCTGCCAGTCCTTCAAGTGTGCTCACCAGGGAGCTGTCGCCGCTGGCCTCGTGGGAGCTGGCCCAGGCTGCCTGGCTGGGGCTCTGGGAGAGAGGCTCCTCTGGGACCTGCTCCCTGCAGGACTCATGGAAGCACGTGCTTTTGCAGAACTCCCCGTCCAAAAGCAAGACCTTCCCTTTCTGCCTTACACAAGCTCTCTTTTAAGGCTGTTTTAATTATGAAATATTAAACGCACAAAAGAGTGCATTACCCTCTATGTGTTACCAAAGGCAAGTTCACGTGCCCACTGCACCACGAGGCCAAACAAACTGAAACACGAGTTTGGAGCAGAGAAAGGTTTACTGCAGGGCTGAGCAAAGAGGACGGGGTGGCACATGCCCAAGAAAACCCCAAACTCCTGGAAGGGTGGCAGCAAAGCATATTTAAAGGCCGGGTAAGGGTGGGGGGTGTGCAGGGCACCTGATCAGCTCGTGCACAATCTCTGACTGGTTGATGTTAAGGGAACAGGGGGTCAACACTGTCAACCCCCAGGCGCCAGACGGTCTGGATCATCAGGTGGTTCATTTCATCCCTTTGTTGGTGGTTTTAAGCATCTGACAAACTCAGGAAATATGCATGAGATACTATTATCTGGATGCTTCAGAGAGGAGCTCCAGCAGAGGACATGGGGAGGGGGTCTGACGCTGGAAGCCCCGCGGGGCCTGCCCCGCACGTATGCGCCGCTTACTGGATGGCTCTGAAGCAAATGCCGCTGGAGTCAAGAACTAAACCACGGACAGTGTCACCGGGGGCCCCGCCCTCACACCCCAGCCCCTAGAGGACAACGCTTCCTGCACCCTTGTGTCCAGCCTGTTCTTGCTTTTTTCTTCTTTTCTCTCTCTCTTTTTTTTTTTTTTTTGCCACCTAAGACTGACCTATGTGTACATCTCGCAACAAAACCGTTTGCTTTTGCCTGTCTGGGAACTGCATGTGTGTGGAATCACGGTGTCCGTTTTGCGATCGTGAGAGTCACCTGTCCTCTGTACCCCTGCTGCTTGTGTGTTTTATCCTGTGACACTGCGTGGTATGAATCCCCCCCTGCAGACTCGCTCACCGTGCAGTCAGTGAACACTCAGGCTGTTGACAGTTTTTGATAATCACAGATAAAGCTGCTATCAGCATCCTTGCACTCAATCCAGGTGCAGGACGCACACAGGTGGCGTATCTTCGAGTAGGTTGCTCACTCACAGGGGACAGACAGGTTCAGCTTTAGCAGAGAACTCAAAATGGTTTCCCAGATTGGTTGAACCGACTCACGCTCCTGCTGGCCGCATAGGGGAGTGCCTGGTGCCCCCCTGCTCAGCAGTGTTCAGTATCTGGCATCAGTCTTTTATTAAATTTCTTCCAGTCTGAAAGGTATGTAGCAGTATTTCCATTGCAGTGTTCATTTGTGTTTCCCGATTTCTGGTGAGGTGACGGCACCACCTCGCTGGGCGTTCTGCAGTCCTCCGTCTGAGTTTTAACAACAAAAGGTCAATCAAGGCATAAAGCAAGATGGAGAGGTAGCGACTGGTCGTGAATCCAGAAAACCAGAGCTCAGATCCAGTTCATTGTTTCCAGGACCCCGAAGTCCAAGACTTAGAGGACTCGAAGTCAAGGAGGGTGATATTTTGCAATGGCTTGTGGACATTGTTATTCCAAGGCCACCTGCTTATATGCTTATAAATGCTTCCTGTTAAGAATGTATATAATTCTTTATACTTCCAAACTATCTTATTTGTTTGCCACCAACGCTTAAGAAACAAGCAAAGCAGGCATGAATAGTCCCACGTTATGAAATAGCTTCCCTGCTAGATTGACTCACTTCTCCCCCGTATGAAAATCTGTTTTACCTTTTATGTGTGGCTGTTTTTCAGTTTGACAGCAGCCGCCTGGCCTTCCTGCGCCGTGTGACCGTGAAAGAGAGCTTACACTTTGAGGTGCGGGTGATCTGGTTGAGTTGAGAGAAAAGGCTGTTTTCACAGTGCAGGGTCTGGGCGTGCCCCGTCACCCACACCAGCTGCCCTGAGCACTGGGGCATGGCGGGAACCCGTTCCTCGTGCACAGCCAAGCACGACTTAACAGAAATGTATTTTTGAAACAAAGTTCCAACCCCACGTGACACAGCTTAGCTCTCAAGTCCTGGGTTAGCTTTTGGCGATCAGTCTACCAAGTCAAGGAAAGTGTGACCACGTCAGCTTCCAAAGCCCGTCTCATAGGTGTGGCCTCGTGCAACCAAGAGGAGGCATTGGAAATGTACGCCAAACGTGGAAATCCCACCAGCTTGGCACATTTGAACTCTTCCCAAAATACAGTACATTGGCCACACTGCTTAACATCTGGGGGGACTCAGGGTCCTCATTGTAGAAAATGCCATGGCTAGAGAGGCTTTCTGGGACCTTCTGGGACCTTCTGAGACCTCTGTGACTCACCGTCTCTCAGATTTCATGATCCGAAGGGCTTGAGTGGCTGAGGGGGAGGATGGCCTGAGGATGGTGATGACTAAGGAGTTCTTCTGAGGGAGGGGGTTCACCTCCATCCCCAGCCTGTACGCCTCGGCCTGGACTGCACCCTCCCCACGTCCCACAGGCCTTCCCCGGAGGTCTCTGTCCTCCCTGGAGGCAGCAGCCTCCCTTGGGCAGCACAGTGGGTGTCTCTCTGCTTGGGACTCACAGGTCTCATTCCCTGAGTAAGGGAAGGGTGGCACCAAGGCGCACCTGCTGGGACAAGGAGGCTGAGCGGGGGTGGCCGGCACCACCAGCGCAGCCCTGGTTCTGCTCGCTGGTCCCCACCCTGCCGTGGGTGACATTTTCTTCTCTTGGTGACTTCATCTGCCCTGTATCACATGAAACAACAGTTTAAATTCTGGTCCTGCCCTCTCCTGCCTGCAAAAGGAAGAGGGCCCTGGGAAGTGGGAGCTTTCACCCTTCTCCATCTGGGGTCCAGAAGGTTCCAGAAGGTTCCTACTTTACAAGCCCACCAAACACCGCCCATGCCGCAGCCTCGACTGGGTGGTGGAGCTTCATCGTCTGGAATCCAACCCAGATGCAGACCTCGCTGAAGAGAGGCAGGCTCCACAGAGGCCTGTGGCTCCAGGATGCTGGGGTCCCTGCACTGGGATCTGGCGCGGTGTTACTGCTCCAGGTGAACAGAGGACTCACCCACAGAGCCGGGCTCTCCTGACGCCCACCTGGGCCTCCCAGGCCCCCTGGGCAACCGTAGCACTGCCTTGTCTGGAGTCACGGTGTCACTGAGCTGTGGGCTGGGCCTCCCTTGACCCCGAGGGCAGGGTGCTTCTCCCTGCCGGGCGGTGGGAGCGATGCTGATGCGCGGTCCCTGTCTTGCAGGATCAGGGCCAGGGACAACGGCTCTTACGCCCTGTGCCTGCTGCACGAGGGGAAGGTGCTGCACTACCGCATCGATAAGGACAAGACCGGGAAGCTCTCCATCCCCGGCGGGAAGAATTTCGACACGCTCTGGCAGGTAGGCGTCCTCCTCGGAAGCGAGGGGCCCCGGCCCCTGGACCTTGTTAGAAACGTTCACCTGGGCCCCCGAGGACACCTGGCCCAATCAGGGTCTGCTTTTCGACCTCCAGGTCCCTTAGGTGACGGAGGCTCACAGAGCTTGTCCGGGGCCCCTCGGGTCTCGGCTCCACGAGGTGGAACCCGCTCGGGTCTGCGCTCTGTTTAACAGGACACCCCGCCCTGGGGGCTAGAGGCATTCCTTTCTGAGATGTTCTCCTGGAACCAAATACACCCACAAAACAGGTGTGGATGGCTGGGAAGGGAGGCCCAGGGGCAGTTGATCGGACTGCTCTTTGAGTTGTGAGAGGCCCAGTGGAATATATAAGGTCACATTCTCACTGCAGAACGAATCTTGTTGCAAAATTAAGGGAATGTAGAAAGCACCCAGCATTTCCTGTGCTTCAGGCTGCCCTGGTCTTTTTCAGCCCTGGTCTGAAACGGGGTTATTCTTAACCCACCTTGTAATAAACCCAGAAACAGCTCATCACTGGGGAGCTCCTTAGGCACTAATGGGCCCTGATCCGAGGTCCGTCCCTCCTTCCATCGGGCCAGCGTGGGCACGAACACCTTGGCTTCATTCGAAATCACAGCTCCACGAGGGAACAGCAGTCACCGTACTGAATGCATCGCTTTTAGCAAAGCAGCCTAGATGGAGCCAACCAAGGGACCCTGCCACCCCAAGAGCAAAAGCTGCAGTGAGCTTTTGTAGGTGAGGGACTTCAGCAGGGGGTGTGTTCAGATGTCCACACCCAGGCCCCACGAGGAACCTCGTGTGTGGAAAGGACCCAACTCAAAACCTGATGTTTTTAAAAATTAAAATCAAGGATCCGCATTACCTTTAAAGCACGTAGCGCAGCCACCGCATGGTGTATCTTGGTTCCTAATGCTGCAGTTGTAAAGAAACACTTCTTTTTGGAGTGCTGGGTATTAGAACGTTGATTCATATTAGCCATCACACCGACACTGTCTTTTGGTTTGTGGCTCATTCGTATATAGCTTATGAGGGACCACAGACTTAGCTTTATTTCAATGGTGTCACTTTGTAAGAGTATTTAGCCTTCTGGGTGCTAGTGTCCAGTGGGAGTCAGAGCAGTGAGCAGGGAATGTCACCTTCTGGGATTAAATTCCCAGTGGAGCCTCTCACCTCCCACAAGAATTGCTGACGGTGTGCATTTAAAGGCACCGGCTGGAGTCCATCTGCCAGCCCGATGCTTGAAGGCCTGGGGCGCCGTCGCTGGCATGCGGCCACTTGGCTTCTGTTGACCGCCTTCTCTGCGTGAGTCCACTCACGGCCTCCAAGCCCGCACGCTCACCACAGTGTGTAAAACGTCTCTAATTGACAGAAAGTCCCTTCCTAAGACTTTTTCCTGTATTTTCTGATCCATCCAGCGAATCGTAGTATTCAGCCTTAATTAAATCTTCCCCATTGTATATATATTGAAGAAAGAGCATCAGAAAATGCCGCAGTGCCTCCCACTTTTACAAACGGGGTTTCACTGGTTTTCCTTGACAGCGGCGTCAGATACCTCTGTGTCCTGCCTCCACCCGGGAGTCTGGTGCCATTTTTCTGACGGTCGGTAATTGCCACACCACCCTGGTCTTCCCTTCTTTAGAGCAAGCGTCCACACACCAGTGGACCAAATCTGGCCCTTTTTGTTTTTGTTTTTGTGTTGTCCTCGAAGAAAATGGGTTTTATACTTAATTTTTTCAATTCTTTTTTTTTTTTGAAGCGTAGCCGATTTACAATGTGAGTTTCATGTGTACAGCAAAGCGATTCACTCGTCCATATACATACATCCATGTATTTTTGGATTCTTCAGCATTACAGCTCATTAGAAGAAACTGAATATAGTGCCCTGTGCTACACAGTGGGTCGTTGTTGTTTATCTATTTTACGTACAATAATGTGTATCTAATCTGTATCTAAACTCCTAGTCTGTCCCTCCCCCCAGCCCTTTCTCCCCTGGTAACCACAGTTTGGTTTTTGTGTCCATGAGTCTACTTCTGGTTTGTAAATGCAATTTGTATCTTTTCTTAAAAAATAAATACAGGACTACGTGACAGAGATGGTCTGTGGACTGAAAAAGCCCAAAATATCACTGTCTGGCCCTTTACAGAAAATGTTTGCAGGTCCCTGCCCACGAGGGGAACCCGCTCTCACAGGTATGCCCGCCTCCCAGCCACCCTTGGAGAGTAGGTGGTAGGAAACACTGGCGTGTGAAGAGATACTTAAATGGCGCTGGAGAGATGGACAGGCTGTTGGAGCTGTTTCAGGGACCTCCGCACTATTAGCCTGAGAACACACTATCGCATTTAACAGAGCAGAGGGGGAGCTTTCGTGTCCACTTCAGTAGCGTGTTGGAGCTGGCCAGGTGGAAGCATTTGCTAAGAGGGTGGATCTCATGTTGTGTTCTTGACCACAATGAACTAACATTTTATAAAAAGGATGCCACCTGGAAGGATAACATGTATCACATTCAGCAAACATTCACCCGAATAGGTAAGTTTTGGGAGGAAAGAGGAGTCAGGAGCAAGGAGTCCTTAACTGGAAAAGGTAGCGATAAACAGATAAGGACGAGAATTCAGATCTGAAGATTTTAGCTTGTCTGAAGATGAAGTATCAGTACGAGAAAAGAAAATGTGAACTCTGAGACTGTGTTCCTAGTGCATAATTTTGATTAGATATGAATAAATCTTCTTGCTATTAATTTATATTTCGACGTAGAAGTCAGACACTGTGGCCCAGTTTTCTGGGAGCCGTTAGTCTGTGTTTTGTCAACATCAGGCCATTCTCCAAGGTCACCATTCCCCAGGTCCCAGCTCCTGTGTCCCCTGTGCTGGGATGTCTTCTCTCTGAAACTTTTCGGCTGAATTGTCGGGTCCCTCCAAAGCCTTTGCCCACAGCACTCTTTCAGCATTAATCACTCTCCGTTGTGACTCATCTGTCTGTCTCTCCACCGGGAAAGATGCATCTCATTCACCGTAGTTTATTTTTTGTCCTATCTCCGGGCCTAAGCACACAGCAGAAGTGTTTGTTGAATGACTGAATAAATGAGTGAGTGTTAGCTTGCTGAATTCATTGTCATAATATCACACGGATATAAGAGAATATAAACAAAGAAATGCAATGCAACTTACCAAAAAAAAAAAAAGAAAGAAAACAAAGAAAGAAAGAGAAAGAGGGTGAGTTGAGACCAGTAGGGTCTGCGTGGGAAGGTGGCATGTGGCCTTCTGTCCAGAAGTCTGAGGACGGCAGGGGAGAGGCACAGGGAGGGATCAGGAAGACCACCTAGGAAGTACCATTTTTTTAACTGAAGTCTGGTTGATTTTATAATATTGTGTTAATCTCCAGTGTACAGCATGGTGATTCAGTTATACACACACACATACATATATTCGTTTTCATATTCTTTTTCATCATTGGTTGCTACAAGATATTAAATACAGTTCCCTGTGCTGTACAGTAAGACCTTGTACCTTTGTTGTTCAGGGCTGTCCTCGAGCCATTTTTAAAGTCTGAAAGAGGAGTCCAGGTCAGGGTTGCTCCATTTCCTGCCTCGGTCATTAATTGTATTTCCTTACTGTTTTCTTTTCCAGCTAGTGGAGCATTATTCTTATAAGTCCGATGGTTTGTTGAGAGTTCTTACAGTTCCACGTCAGAAAATTGGGCAAACGGGTGAGTAGCCGAGACACGGGAGTCTCACTCTCTCAGATGCTGCTGACAACCGGCCTCGTTTTCAGTCTGGTCTGTTGCAAATCCAGGTGGGACAAGGCGGTTGTGTCCTGCTGGATTAAAATGATGCTGGATTGCTCCAATCTTATATATATGTGTCATTCATCAAAAACAGCCAATAACTTTAAAAAAACTAATTCATTTTCACTGCTTATGTGAGAAAGGTGAGTGAAAGAGGATAAAAAGGAATGTGTGCAGAGAATGTCCCTACTTCTCCAGCGGTCACAGCGCACAGTCGCAGTGCTGGATCTGCAGTGGAGGTGGGGTGGACATAGGGGGTTCTCACTGACGCAGCGCTAATTGTCCGCGTTCTTTCTGACCAGGCAACGTAAATTTCCGTCCACAGCTGCCAGGCTCCCATCCTGCTGTAAGTGTCATTCAGCGGCGCCGTCAAAGGTGGGGCAGTTGTAAACTAGCACAGTGGAAAGCGCGTTTTAGATAGCGGGGAAGCAGTGATGGTTTTTATCACCCTCGATAAACTGGGATTGCTGATGAGTGTCGGCTAGAAGGTTAAGTTCCCTCCGCTTTCTAAAAGTGTACACAGTGACCATGCGCCCCAGTGTTAAGTCAGACGTACGCCTCCTGGCAGATTTGGGAAATGGCCACATGCTCTTCAGGGTCAGCCCTGACCCAGCCATGTGGAGCCGCGTGCACAAGCCACATGGCCACGTGCGCGATGGAGCAGTGAGCCTGGTATACAAGATGTAAGGTTATCACATGGCGGTAGAGGGTGCGCTTGGTATGTCTGGGGTCCTGGGGTCGATCCCCAGTACCTCCATGAAAACAAACATAGACAAACCTAATTACCTCCTCCCCCCAAAAATGAAAATAAATCAATTAAAAGTACAAATAATAATAATAAAATAGTGGACCAAAAAAAATTTTTTTAGAAAGATGTCTCCCTGAGGTTGACTGCCCAACTCTTTTGGTTAAATCACCCAACACACTGTTGTCAGAGAGCTCACCCTTTCCAGGAGAGCTGCTTCGGCAATAACTCAGTGGAGGAGGGCACAGGATGGGGGGGCGCTCGGGGCCATGACATGAGGGACAGCCCTAGAGAAGGATGGAGCTGGGGGCTTGGCCAGAACCCCCCTCCCCTCCTAGTCAGTGGGCGGGGAGACTGTGGCCTGACCACACTTCTCCCCGTGGGTTTGCCTCCTACGTGCCTGATGCCCCGAAATTGAGAGGATCCTGGCTCTCTCCTCCCTCCAGACTGTTATGAGCTGACACACAGATTTATATTTAAAGCAGGAATGGCATCCTGCCTACCCTGTCCATGGTGGGGACTGCTGACTGCTCAGAAGCTGTGTCTGCACTGAAACAGGAAGGCCCTCCCAGGGACGGCACCTGTCCCCAGACTGGGGGAACCAGAATTTGCTAAAATACCCATGATCTTTGGGGTCAGCCTCTAAAATATAGCACCTTTATGGAGTCATCGTTTTATTTCACCTTTTACGTGGCCCATGGGCCCGGCCAGCCGACTTGAAGGCTGTACCCTCCACGAGACAGATCCGTTTTCCTCTGAGCGGCATGAGGGCTTCGGGCTGAGAACTCTTAAAAGAACAGGAAGCCCTCTGCTCAGTCATTCATCACCTAACGGCTTCAGGAAGTTAGACATTTTGGAAAAATTTTTCACTGACCAGTGAGATACATCCAGGAAAAAAAAATGCATGTTCCTTAAGGGTCCAACTCGGTGAATTTCCACAAATGTCACAGAAGCAGCACAAGGAAGAAGTAACAAAATTGGGCACTCAGGTTTACTTTTAGTTTCCCTAGGACAATTTGTCTTGAGTTTGGGACTTAATAATTCTATATGAAACGTGGGCTAATTAATGCAAAAGCTCGTGTTTTATAGCCTCCCATGGAAAATATTGCCAAAATGTGTTTCCAGCTCCTGCTGCTCAAGTGGCAGGTTTTCCTGGAGTCTCCCCATGATCAGGTGTCGCCCACCGTGCGTCTCATCAGCAGAGTCTGGCAGGGTGATCACAGAGCAGGTTAAAACAGCTTGTCGTGTAACGAACGCAGCCTGTGTTTTCTGAAACATTTACTGTTCCTCTTTGCCGTTGTGGTTTCTAGACTTGGTCAGCGGGCGGAATAATCTCAAGAATCAAATCGTACTCCTTCCCAAAGCCTGGCCACAGAAAGGTGCTAACACGTCCCCGCCCGCTGTCCCTGAGTGGTAGGACCGACACGCGCTCGGCCCCGCGCTCTGCTCTCTGGCTGCCCCTCCGTGTGCCCTGCTGCTGATGCTCCCGCTGCCGCGGTCTCCTGTCCCCGCCGCGTGTAGCCCTGCCAGGCGGCCCACGCCCCGGCCCTCACTGTGCTTTCCGTGTGGGTCCGAGTCACTTCGCTGCCATGTCCATCACGGTGAGCGCAGCTGTCTGCTAACATGTGCGCTGGAAAGTCACTTCGCTCAGGGTGATGGGTGGGAGGGAGTTCTCACCTGGGAAAGTCTTTTCAGAGGGAGCTGAGTCACTTTTGAGTCGCCGGAAGCATGTGCTGCGGCGTGAGGGTCATTGACTAGATAACTTACATGTTGGTGGAAGGAACACCGAGGTTGTGTGGGTCCCACCCAGTGACAACACAGGACCCATCCCTTTTATAAATGCCACATGCCGTGGTAACTTCATGGTGGCTGTAGAGTTCCCACACAGAACTTTCAGCATAACGTGTAGGAAGACGAGATGGAATTTGAGAATGAGAAACACCGTTTTTATTTATGGGACAGTAAGGTGGACATTTGGCTGTACGACAGGATTATGAGGGAAATAAAAAGATGTTGTTTTTTAAAGACTTTTACTTATAATGAATCACCTCCCTCAAAAAGAAAATATATATATATAGCATGCATGGATTGCTTTTTGTTTTTCACTATGGTATAGAATTAATTACTTTATTAATCATTCTTCCAGTGTTCATATCAGTTAGTAGTTTTCCAAACATTTCAGCATATAACTGAGCATCAGCTCATGAAGCAGATTGCCTAAAGTACTTGTTAGAAACAACAGAAATAAAAGACGTGTAAGTCCTAAGATTTAATTTCCAGGTGGGCAGTCTTAGTTTCAGTGTTCCCAGCCTTGCTGACCATAGAACAGAGAAGTGAGTTGAACGTGGTGTTTGATGGGAAGTTCTGTGATGAACCCGGATGGAGTGACTGTCTATTTTGATGGCTGCCAGGCAGCATGGATCACCTATGACAGGGCATCGCTTTTGGGAGGTGACAGTAGGGCTGCCCACGCACGGGTGGCATGTTAGGGGCTGGGGGCCAGGTTGTCAAGGCAAAGCATGCTCTATGTCCATGTCCCTTCTGCCCCATGACCTGGTGCTTGTTTCAAGAGGCTTTGGCCTTGAGCGAGTAACACTGCCCACGATCCAAGGTGAAACTCTCCACAGCTGCCGCCTCTGGCCCACATGGCCCTCGACCCCGGTGAGCATTTGCCCCTTCTCCTTGGAGAGGGCTCACTCCGTGGCCAGGGTGCCATCTCACGGGACCATAGTCCAGGGAGACGTAGGCCAATTGGTGCCCCATCAGCCAAGGGGATTCAAAATGTGTTCTGGTTCAGGGTGCTTTCCAGTCGTGAGTCATCCTTTCAAGAGTCCTTAGTCACCTGCTGCACTGACACAGCTCCATGGAACACCCCAGGGCAGGACCCTGGGCAGGCACAGTGCCCCTTCAGCAGACCCGGACCACCTCCATCGCCTGGCTCCCTTGGCCAGGAGCCCTGGCAGGTGCGGGACACACCCCTGGACCCCACAGTTTGTTTGTCCAGCATTCCCTTTAGGACGTGTGCCACCGCACAGCCCTCCGCCCACGTGCAGTCCCAGAGATGAGTGGTTTCCCTGCAGGGTAGATGCCGCATTCCACAGGTATCGCAAGTCTGTGGTTTCCAAGGGCGTCGTTCAGGGTTCAGCCAGGGGGGCACGACCATTTGGAGATTTATGTATAAAACGTGCATGCACACACACACAAGTACATAGATAACACACACACCTACATATTTATACACACACATCTACATACATGTACACACACGTAAGTACATAGATGACACACACCTACATACATGTACACGCACATGTAAGTACATAGATGACACACACACCTACATATTTGTACATACATACATCTACCTACATGTACACATACACACACACACACACATACAGATATATTACCAGGACTTGCCTTACACAACTGTAGGGGCAAGTTCACTGTCCACAGGGCAGATCATCAGGAAGGGAGGACACCAGGGTATTTTATTTTTAATTATCTCAGGCAAGGCTGAAGCTGTCATTCACAGCCTCTCCCCCAAACCCCCCACCTTTCTCCCTCTTAAGAAAGCTGCAACTCTCTTCTGAGGACTCTCAACTGATTAAGGCAGGCCCACCCAGGGAAATCTCCCTAAATTAAATCAACTAATTAGGAATTTTAAGTACTTGCAAAATCTCTCCGCAGCAGTGCCAGGATCACTTGTATCACGAACACAGGAATATAGTTCAGGCAAGCCAGGCCGACACAGCAGAAAGCCATCACCCCAGGAAACAGTAACCCAGCACTGTTTTAGGGGACAAAGCCCACTCCCACCCATGTCCTTTTTCCAGGCAGGCTGAAGCCAGCTCAGGCCACCCATGGTGACTCTAGGAAGTAGCCAGAAAATACATTTTAGTAGATTTTTAAGTGAAAGAAGAATGTGTCTGAAGAAGTGTAAGACTAGCTAAAAATAAAACATGTGCATGAATAATAACCACAATATCATCAAAAGGAACGTAGTAAACTTGGAATAGGTATTAGTAATGATGATACAGATGGAAGGTTAATCTCTTTAATATATAAAGAGACTTTATAAATCAATAAGCAAAGTTTCAGCCACCTAACAGGTTAATGGGCAGAGGATAGTTTATGGTAAAGCAAACATAAATAGCCCTTAAACGTAGGAAAAGCTGTTCTGTTTCATTGTAAGAGAAATGCAAGTTAAAACTATGGTGCTCTCTTACGTCCATCTGTGAAATGGACCCAGATAAACAAGCTCGGTGTCACAATGTACAGCAACCGTGTGGTGAGTGAGCCTGGCCACACTTTACTGGAGAAGTGTGAAATGGTGCAATCTCTAAGAAAGGCAATTTCACATCCATCAAAATTAAGAGCTCACGTAACCTCTTCACTGCAGTTCTATTATCTGGGTATTTTTCATACATTATGTGCAATCGCGTTCATACGGAAGTGTTTGTTCTGACATTGTGTAATGGACAAAGTCTGGAAATCATTTAAAAGTCAGCCGATGGGAAATAATGCAGTCAGTCACAATGACATCCGTACTATGATGGGTAGCTGGGATCTAGAATTGTTTCCGAAACACAGTGTTAACTGAAGACCCCAAATTCATGCACAGATATGTGCTGATATAGTACAGAATGTTCTAGAAGAATACAGAAAATGCCGATAACCCTAGTTGCCTTGGGCGTAGGAAACGGGGTGTCAGGGAGAACCATGTCGTAAACCCTGCCGTGCCTGTTTAAATTTGCCCTTGCTAAAATTATTTAACCAATTTTAAAAGACAATTAAATATTAGAAACTAATTAATCTGATTAATACTGTGAAAATACTTCTCTGGCAAACAAAAAAAAGGCTGTTGCCTATTTAAATTTATAACAACTTTGAAGTATGCATTGAATTTTCATAGATGCCAGAAATATCAGTAGTTAATTGATGAAAAAAGGGATTGTGTGATTTAAGCAGTGGATTAAAAATATCTTAATTGCTCATCAGAAATATTTTAGGAGAACTAATCCTTATGTTTTCACAAATAGAAGTAGAAATTTCCATTATTTAACCAGAGAAAAAAACTTGTGGGCATTTATGTCAAATAGCTCATCTGTTAAGCTAAGGTGCAAATAACTTGCGTGAATTTGTTAATTTGCTCAACATAAATAGCTGTTTTTTAATGCTTCACGCACAACAAGTGCATGTTAGAACTTGAAGTAACTCAAGTACGTAGTTAATAACAAGTACGTTTTGATCTGCAGGACATTAATTATTCAGAATATTAATTGTGCAGACTATTATTAAACCGGTAATTTGAAATTTCACGAAAACTTAACAGCAGGTGTATTTTTTCTCTTCTTTAGTACATTTTAACGCTTAAAAATGTAAATGAATTTGACTGAAGAATACGAGCATTTGACCCACGCTGTCCTCGCCCCCTGCCATCGCTTGCTCTAAGGACTGGTAGTCCTTACGTGAATAAAATTGCTCCTATTATCAGCATTGGAATCTATTTCTTCACTACTTTAAGGATGCAAACCCATCCTTTTATTAAGGACAGTTGGCAGAGTTTAAACAACAGCATTCTTAAAGGCCGTGCTTCTGTTCCACAGTTCAAAGGCACATTCTCTAAGGTGAAACATAGCAGTTGTGGGAAAGGGTCCCAGAATTTCAAATTAAAACGTGTTTCGTGTTTTCTTCCAACATTTGCATTGATGATGGGACTGTTTTTTAAGACATATTTCATGATTCACGAGGGTTCAGCTGAGAGAGAGAAAGAAAAAGTTCTTAAGTCCTACCCGTTTGCCTGGTCATGTGGAAGCAGTGGCCCAGACCTCTGGGACGGTGTTTCCGCATCACTGTATAAAGCACTGGATTTTAGATCTTTGCTTCAAAGGTGAGGGAAGATGAATGATGAAGGTCGAGTGTTTATTCTCATGGATCTGAAGCAAACCTAGTGTTATCTCATGCCCTGGCCAAGGAGAGTCTGCCTTCGGCTCTGAGTGAAGCCTTGGTCCCCGCTGGGACCACGATCATCCCACCAGGGAACAGAACCGTGGCTGAGCCTACAGGCTCTTTTTGCCCATTTTTTTCGTGAAGTTTTCGTGAAATTTCAAATTACCTGTTTAATAATATTCTCCACAATTAATATTCTGAATAATTAATGTCCTGCAGATCAAAACATACTTGTCGTTAACTACTGCAAAAGTATGTTGGCGTCTTTATTACTGCTGTTGCCTGATTAGAAAACGTCTTTCAAGAAGTCTAGAGATTAAGATCCAGAAACGGACAGCAGGGCACGTGGCGATGCTCCCAGATCAGGAAACTGTGAGCAACCCTGCCGGCTCCCTACCTTAACATATTTTTTCTCTTTTGTTCACTTCTGAATTCATACTTCTTAAACACAGGCACTCAAAGAGTAATTGTCAAATAAATTTTCTCATTGCAGTTAAGCCTGGTAAATAAGAGATCACGATTTATCACCTAAAGTTTCTTTTCATTATTGTGGGGTGAACAGTTTTTACCTGAATTTGTAAAACTTAAAAATCACAAATCGCTCTTTGGAAGATGGGATGGGAAGGTGGCTAGTGCCATCTTGTGGTGTCCTGCAGGTGTGACTTCTGTTCCGAATATCACCAAAAACCAGGAAAAAGACAAGCCAGCCTTTCATTTATACCTTGTTCTATGCAGAAAAGGTGATACTATTGGTTAGGACAGAAAAAAACGATCAACACAAAGCAGGAAGAAGAGTGATGACTTACATAGTGGACCGGCAGCCTGTTTTTCTTTAAATTAAAATTTTTTTTTTAAGTTCAAAGTACTAACGTACTTATAGTTGACCATTTTTGCCTCAGAGCTCACTTTTTTACAAAGTCCTCAATTTCTTCTTTTCAGCTGAGCATTCGATTCCCGAGGCTGTTTGTTGTTCTTTTTGCTAGATGGCACGTTCACCGAGTTCTTTGGGAAGGATGAACCTTGCATTTTGTAGCTTCATCTTTATATAAAGCCACCCCTTTTAACAGACACGGGAGAAAACCTCCCATTTCTCCCAAAGAACAGTCTCTCGAGTGCAGTTGCATCCTCCGCCCCAGTCGGGGGGCGAGGAGGGCCAAGGGGTCCGAGCGGGGAGCTGGCGTGGTTCCTGAGGGGAATTTGGGGCTCTCCGGGCCTGGGGAGGCTTGTAAGCACATGGTGGTCTCTGTGGGCAGCGCTTGAAATGAATCCCTGAGTCGCCTTGGCTTAACAGATGGGAACTGATCTTCTAAAGGAGACCCCCAACCCGTTTGCTTATCCATAGTGAAGACAGACTAGGGGCGAACCCCACGCAGCCAGTCAGAGCACACATTACTCGTCCAGGGCTTCAGGCCGACTGTCCATCTCTGCTAACTCTTATTCTTCGTACCCCAGGTATCCTGTGCAGTACTTTCTACACCTCCGTCTCTGCTTTTAAAACCTTCCCCACAGGATTCCTACGTCAGGTAATTGCATTCTGGCTTAACTGCAACAGCCTTTATGCAACCTTCCTGCTCTGGAGACCGTTCCATCCGGGCGGAGAGGCTGCACCCCGGGAAACGTGCCTAAGCGGGCAAAGGGCCGTGGGTCTTACGGGCAAGAGCAGGGGTGCTGGTGCCCTCTCCTCGTCTGTGGCGGCTGGGCCTGATGTCTTGAAGTTTTGTCTTTGCATCAAAACTTTCCTGCCCAGAGGGAAAATCAGAGAAGCTGCAATGGTAGTAAAATGTGAACTTGAAGGTCTTCATGTGCAAAGTCTCTCCACCTTGGAGTCTGATGGCCGGAGGGACCTGAGCAGAGCGGGAGGACGGCCAGCCTTGGGAATCACCTAGTCTCTCCCGGGACAGTTCTGTCGAGACGGGGTAACTAGACTATACGTGCGAAGTGACGGCCCAGCACATCCAATAGCCTCGTAGTTATACGCCAGTTTTTAAAAGAGAGATATTGTCTTTAGGAATTATTCACACCTATCCTTTCTGTTAATATAAAAACTGGAGCCAGAACTCATTTTTCAATCACATTAGCTTACACTTCACATCTCCCAGTTTTAAGGTTGTTTCCATTCATTCATTCATTCGTTCATTCTCCATATGTTTGTTCAACCCATCGCTACCTAGCACCAGTGGTGGGCGCGGCAGAGCTCTGAGGCGGGGAGTAAACGACTTCACCCCACAGAACTTAGATTCTGTTTTCACCCGTGATACGTCGTAGCTGCTTCTATGAAACAGCTCGAGAAGAATGCTGAGACAACCGTCCAAAAACGGATCCGGTGACATCCCGTTGACAGCACATCAGTGTGTGATGTCCTTTATCCCGTCAGGAGGGCCTCTGCCACAGCCAGCAGTGGTTCCACAGAGCTCGGTGGGCAGCAGGAAGAAACAGGTCAAGGTTTAGGAGACCAGCGGTCAAGTGGCAGCCATGACGCACTGTGGCTTTTGTCCCTGTGTTTTTGGTCCCCGGTCTTGGGCCGGCAGGAAGGCAGACGAAGATTCAGTGTGTGCGGAAACTCAGTGGCTGTGTCAAATTGAGCTTAATGCCTCTGTTTCTTTAAATTTCTCCAAAATCTGGCATTATCTCATTTCTTCGTGGCCAGCGTTGGGGCACTGCTGACAAAAGCAGATATATGAAGTGTCCGCTCAGTGCACACCCCCAAAATGGTTTCAACTGTGCTTTCCCTGCAAAGTCAAATTTAGTAGCAAGGCCTTTGTTTTAAGTTGGGGGTGAGAGTGTATTAGGAACACTTGAGACAGAGAGTTGCAGAAGGGAAAGGTTGTAGGAACATAACACGTAACAGTGGATTTTTACCCCATTATTTCAGTATGCACATTGGTGCAAATCAAGTGAATAATAGAGCAGGTTGCTATTAAGAATGGCCAGCAAATATTTGTTCTGCTAATGCTTCAGTTAACCTGCTCTGGGTACAGGGAAGAATTACCTTCCTCCGGGTTAGCAAAACGAGTCTTCCCTGCCTTACAGGATCCGTGATGATGGTGACAAGGATGGTGACGAGGATGACAGCTAGCAGCATCGCTGGGCCCTGGGCTGGGGGCAGCCGCTTCCTCTCGGGACCCCTAGCTTAGCGGCCCGCGCTGCCCTCTGGCATCTCCCCAAATGTTGCCTGAATGCCATGGAAGATAAAGATACAGGAGGATACTCAGAATGCACGGATGCTTTGCAGTTGGGAAGCAGCTGGTGGAGAGTTAATGTCTCTTTTTAAGTAATTTCCCTATAAAGTAAAGTTAAAGAGAAAGAGTTAATGGAGGGAAATTATCCAAGGGGTAATGAAGACCCCCCAGCACCTTCTAGCAGGTGGAAACAGGCTTTGAAAGGGTGTGTTGGTAGGAGGTACCTTCACCCCCACGGCGTGGTTTGTGCTCTCACAGCACCCCCGTGACCTTGCCGGCCCTCCCACTGCAGGAGCAGGGGTCCTATTTAAGTCTCCGAGCACCCCAGCAGTTGCCCGAAGGATGAGACAAGCCATGTTGTTGTCTGCTGTTTTCCTGTCTCTTTTCCTCGTTCCTTTGTCTTCCCTGCTTAAGTTGAAGTGTGATGATTTAAAAACAAAAATAATTACCCACATCAACTCAACAGTGTTACCAACGAAGAAAACTGAGCTCTTATCCTTTGTGTGCCTCAGACCTCCTCATCCCAAGAGAACCGGCCAGAGAGTTCGGTGTCGTTCAACCCGTATGAGCCAGACCGAGGGCCGGCCAACGACAGAGGTGAGAACCGCTCCTGCAGCCCCTGGGCGTTCGCAGCGCGGGGACACACCCCGCGCTCACTGCAGACCGCAGGCCGGCCTGTAATTCACCCCGCTGCCGGCAGCTGTGACGTGGCGGCGGTTGGCAGTGAGCGGCCCTGTGGGCTGGCGGCCGGTGGCAGGTGCCACGTGCCTGTGAACAGGGGAGACTTTCGGAGGAAATGGCCTGCACAGCCTCCCTCCCAATAAACCGGCTGCCCTGACGATGGTCTTCAGTCCTGCTGCTTCGGAATCTCTCCTCTCTCGCAGTGATCACCAGTATTCCTCACAGCTTCCTTTTCTAAGATTGCGTGCGTGGCAGGGTGTCTGTGTCCACGAGGAGGTCTCAGCAGGCGGTGCGGTAGTGGGCGACTGGTGGACACTGGAGCAATGTCCGAGTTGTGGGAATCTGGATTCTGTGAGGCCTGGAGAGGGTAGGGTTCAGGAAGACAGCCCCTCGGACTCCGCAGGCCTCCGCTAGACTTACCGGATGATCGCCGCTGGGTGACCTTCTTAGGTTTTCCAGGAGGTTTTTTAATTGGTGAAGTTGGTCTGTTTATTACTCCCCCCAAACCGCCCCACAGCTTAGTAGCTTAAAACCACCGTAGTCGTGCAAACCCTCACGCGGGTCAGGAACCTGGGCGGGGCCCGGCTGGGCCTCTCCCCGTCAGACGGCGGGTGGGGCCGGGCCAGCACGGGTGGAGGGGCGCTGAGGCCGACTGAGGCGTCTCCCTGCCTCCGCTGAGCCCCGGGGGCCTCCCGGCCGGGTCCCTGTGCCCGGCCCGGCTGGGCACTCTCCCAGCCTAGCAGGGCTCGGGGCAGCCAGACAACCTGCACGGCACTGAAGCGTCAATAGCCAGTTTCCCGCAGGCCAGGCAGAAGGTGCATGGCCTTCTGGCAGCTCACCTGAGTGTGCCACCAGCCTCGCTCCTGCGGTGCTCTCGGGGGTGACACGGTTACAGAAGCCACCAAGGGGAGATGACACAGACTCCACCTCTCGATGAAAGAGGGTCAGAACTTTCAGACATGGTTTAAAGCCACCATGGCCCGTTAGGAGGACCCCGTCTGACTTTGCCTCTGGCACAAAGGCCCCTTCCCGATGCAAGAAGAGGGGTCAGGTACCACAGGGACGAAGGCTTTCCCTTCCCCACCGTTACCAGCTGTGGGAGAACGCGTCTTGAGTGCCCACAGGCCCCGTAACTGCCCCGGGTGACCCAGGGCTCGAAAGGGGAGGCGTGCCCACAGGATGCAGGAGGGCGGCACTGTCTCGTGGGACCCAGCCCCAGGGTGCTGTGTTTCTGGCCTGCGTTGCAGAAGCCCAGCGCGAGGCCTTGCCCATGGACACCGAGGTCTACGAGAGCCCGTATGCGGACCCCGAGGAGATCAGGCCCAAGGAGGTCTACCTGGACCGGAAGCTGCTGACCCTGGAGTACAAGGAGCTGGGCTCCGGCAACTTCGGGACCGTGAAGAATGGCTACTACCAGATGAAGAAGTAAGTCACGGCTGTGCGCCCTCACATCACAGCTCATGCTCGTGCACGCTCACATTCCAGAAGCTCCTGAGTGTTTTCACGTATCGTGTTCATTTAATCCCAGACACGAACTATAACCCAGCACTGCTGAATCCTTTTTCATCAGCAGTGTAATTTTTGTTCACTTCTGGTACAATTACAAGCAATGCATCCACTATGCATATTAGCTATGTATATAATAATTATATATATCAGTGGTATTATTTATATTATTATATTGGTTGTGTTATTATATTAGTTGCGTGCCTTACAGAGAATTAGGAAATTGAAACAGACAAAACATAAGAAGATAAAAACGTCGTATTTTATGACCCAAACACTTCTCCTGTTAACGAGCCTGAATGTCTATATAATTTTTTTGGATCTTTATGTTGAATTAAAATGCAATCATTCAATGATAACACAGTGCTTTCACTTTTTTTTTGATTGTTTAAATTGTTTCATTCCTCTTAACCAGAAAATTCCTGTTGACAAATATCATTCGTCTGATTATTTATTTGCTTTATCCTATCATTTCAAATGGCAATACATGTGATACAACAATTGGAATAGTGACATTGCTAAAAATCTCTTCGTACTTCATTTGGTCTTTAGAAGACACCCCACAAGGAATGTTCAGGAAAATACTGGTTTCTGAAGTCCTTTGAAACAAATTCTCTCTTTGCATGTGTATGTTTGAGTTAGTATGTTTCTGAGATAAATATAACTGGGTTTGGGTTTTTTGATGCCATTCTGAATTTAAGGAATTTGTATAATTTTTTTTTTCTTGAGTAGGAGGTCTACATGAATCAAGGGTCAAAAATATAGACAAAAGTATAGACGGAAACTTTGGCTTTTAATCCTGCCCCTTCCACCATATGTGTGTGTGTGTGTGTGTGTGTGTGTGTGTGTAATGTATATGTGTGTGTGTGTAATGTATATGTGTGTGTAATGTATATGTGTGTGTAATATGTATGTGTGTAGTGTATATGTGTGTGTGTAATGTGTGTGTATAATGTATATGTGTGTGTGCGTATGACAGCTATGCTTGTTTTTAAATGTATATGTATATATATACACATATATAATCTTACACTTATTTTGAAAAATGAATATAAATTACCCTGTATTAAGGCATAAATTTTCTCAACTAGTTTGCGATGCTGAAATTCTTTGCTTAATTAAATACGTAAATTAGCAGGCGTGACCATGGATGCGTTATTTCGGCTAGAGGTTTAGGGAGAGGAGAGGCCGTGTAGGTCAATTTGGGGCAAAATGACGTCTTTGCAACACTGAGTTTTCCAATTAATAAACACGACCCACCCTTCCATTTCCTGGGGTCATCTTTAACTTCTCTCGGGTTTCTCTTGGCATGGTTGTTTAGTTTTCTGCACAGAGGTCTCGCACAACTTTCCTGTTGGATTCATTCACAGGGAGTTAGTACTTTTGATGTCAACATGTATGGTATAATTTTTAAATTGCTATTTGCTATTTCTTCTAGGACTGGTTTTGCCTGTCAGCCTGAAGCCCAGCAGTCTTGCTGAAGCCCCCTATTATTTTCCACTTATTATTTCCAGTAGTTTATCTATGTATTCTTTAACCCAGAAATTCTCTGTAAATGATGCCAATTTGATTATATTCATCCTGTCCAATCCTTATTCTTCTTATATGTCCTCCTTGTCTTATTGCATTAACTAGGAACTGTGGTTTGATGTTAAATTTAAGTGGCAGGAGCCTCATTCCTTATTTCAGAGGGAAAACATTTAATATTTCACCATCAGGTTTATAGCTGCTCTTTATCAGATTATGAAAGTTTCCTTCTGTTTCTACTTTTCTGAGAGATTTGTTTTTAATCATAAATGGTCTTACATTTTCTGTGGACTTTTATTTCCTCTACTGATATGACCACAGGTTTTCTTTCTCTTTTGTTGTGTTTATGTGGTGAATTACACTGATGGACTTTCCAGATGTTAAACCTGCCTTGCATTCCCAGAATAAACCCACCTTGTCTGTGAATTATGTATCATTCTTTCTTTTTCATAGATTACTGCATTTAATTTATTAACATTTCCCTTAGAATGTTTACATCTATGTTCATGAGTGGTTGTCAGTACATTAGTTTCTTGTAATTTCTCTGCCTGTTCCTGGCATCAGGCTAATGCTGGCCTCATAAAATGAGTTGGGGAGTTCCCTTTCTCTTTTGTTTTCTGGAAGAGTCTGTGGGTGTTCTTTCTTCCTTAAACATTGGGGAGAATCAAGAGGTGTCTGCTTGTTAACTTAGACCCTTACCTCACACCATACACAAAACCACATCCAGGTGGACGGTAGACAGAAACGTAAAAGGTAAAACAGTAAACTGTCCAGAGGTCGCAGAGGAGGCTGTTTCCTTGGTCTCAGGAGGAGAATGAACGGGGAGGGGGCGGACCCAGGATGCTGATGATGTTCTAAACCTCCATCTGTGTAGCAGCTACAGCTTCTGTCCAGTGACACAAAGCATATAAATACTCTTTGAGTCCTAAGCTGAAGCTGTATGTGCTTTTCTGAATGTTATGTCCGACTTACTCTGTTATTCTGTTGTTTTACCTATTTCATTGGATAGTTCTGTTTTTATTCTCCCGTTTCGGAGTTCAACAGAAGAGGAATACTTCCAGCATTTCTGGGAACTGTATCCCAGAGAGATGCAGTTTTTCAAATCATGCCTAGTTGAGTTCCATTCCTTTATTTAAGCCCTGCTATATCAGAATGATTTCAAGAGCTCAAACGTGACCTGGATGATGTTTTTACTAGAAAACAGAAATAATTTGTTTTTTGCAAATTTGTTAAAGCTAGCTTAAAATGAACAAACTTTATTTTTTTAAGTGTTTTGTAAATAATGAACTGTAATAGTGTATGCTTTTTAATTCTGCATCTAGAAATTCATTGTAAGATATATTAAAGGAATGTTGTATTTACATACATTAGAAATACTCTTGAGATGGTAAATCTCAAGGTGTTATTGGAATTCATGTATGTCATAGGTTGCAAAGTTTATTTGAAAGTTATTTGAATATTCCATAATACGTAGGCTTTCCAATTGCTTGGGGCAATCTTCAGTGCTCTCCCATTATGTTTAACTAATTAGATGTTACTTTCTTTGTCTATAAAATGAGAGAACATGATTGGAAAACTAGTCGTTTACAGCATGGCTTCTCAAGATGACTTTCTGTTCCGTGACAGGTACCATTTCTAGCATAGGAGTTATGCTTCATGGAAAATAATTATGTACGAGTGAGCCACTTTGAAAAATTTCTTATGTGTTATGACTTCTTTTGCAGAGTCGTGAAAACAGTGGCTGTGAAAATCTTGAAAAACGAGGCCAATGACCCCGCCCTTAAAGATGAATTATTAGCAGAAGCCAACGTCATGCAGCAGCTCGACAACCCGTACATCGTGTGCATGATCGGGATGTGCGAGGCCGAGTCCTGGATGCTGGTCATGGAGATGGCGGAGCTCGGTCCACTCAACAAATATTTACAGCAGAACAGGTACCTTTAGGCGCCCCCACTGGTTATTCTCTGAAGGGCAGAGTCCACCTGCCCAACACACACAGTAGCCTGATGTCTACAAGAAGCCGTCTCTCCTCCCATGCCTACCCGGTGATGGTCCACACTCAGGGCTCTTGCACGGGGAGGCAAGAGAGGTGCGGTCTTAGGATCAAGTGCTCTTAGTTGTGCAAATTTTTTATCTTTTCCTTTGCTCACTCTGTATGGGCCTGTGGAGAGAATCATTCTTAGACTATCTTGGCAAGCAGTCTCCCCTCGTTCAAGCAGGCAGAACGAGCGCGCTCTTTTGAAAGAAATATTTATTTACCTGTTTGTTTTTGTATTGATTTATTATTTTTAATTCACATATAGTCAGTTTACAATGCTGTGTCAATTTCTAGTGTACAGTATAACATTTCAGTCATACATATATATACATATATTCCTTTTCAGATTCTTTTTCATTATAGGTTAGTACAAGATATTGAATATAGTTCCCTGTGTTATACAGTAGAAACTTGTTGTTCATTATTTTATATATAGTAGTTAGTATCTGCAACTCCTGAACTCCCAATTTATCCCTTCCCACCTCCTTTCCCCCAGTAACCATGTTTGTTTTCTATGTGAGTCTGTTTCTGTTTTGAAAATAAGTTCATTTGTGACTTTCTTTTTTAGATTCCACATATAAGTGATATCACTTTATTTTTCTTTCCCTTTCTGGCTTACTTCACTTAGAATGACAATCTCCAGGTCCAATTCATGTTGCTGCAAATGGCATTGTTTTATTCTTTGTTATGGCTGAGTAGTATTCCATTGTTTAAATATACCACAGCTTCTTTATTCTGTCATCTGTCAGTAGACATTTAGGTTGTTTCCATGTCTTAGCTATTGTAAATAGTGCTGCTATGAACATTGGGGTGCAGGTATCTTTTTTGAATTAGAGTAAAATAAACATTTAAATAAACATTTCACAAGGGAAACCAGTGATATTTTCAGAAATCACTTCTGAAAATATCTGTTGGTCTTTATTGAGGACAGCCGTCAATGGAGTAGCCATGCTGTGCTCACCTGCAGCCACGGTGGGGATGTAGGGACTCACGTGGAGTAAGTTATATTAACAGCCACTAATTACTTCATCCCATTTGCTACATTATGTTCCTACTAAACTCAGGGTTGGTTTTGTTACCTGTTCAATGTTGGAACTGGGATTCCCACTGACGCCTGGGTCTCCGTGAGACAGGTCTGACCACCCCCTTACACGGCTTTCCATGCAATTCAAAGCACACCTTGAAAATTCTACCAGTTAAACACCAGGAGAATGGTGTTCACACTTGAACACCTGTAGGTTAACATGGTTATTTGTCACCATTTGTGACTCTTGCTTGAGAAGAAAAGGAAATGAGTGGATTCACATTCCGTCTGTGCAAGGGGCGTGATTGGTTGTTCTGAAATGAACTACTGTTCACTTTTACTGACGACACCTCTGTGACTTCCAGGCACGTCAGGGACAAGAACATCATAGAGCTGGTGCATCAGGTGTCCATGGGGATGAAGTATTTGGAGGAGTGCAATTTTGTGCACAGAGATCTGGCTGCAAGGAATGTATTGCTGGTTACTCAACATTACACCAAGATCAGTGACTTTGGACTTTCCAAAGCACTTTGTGCTGATGAAAGCTACTACAAGGTAGGGACAGCTCAGCTGACGTTCAGAGCAGCGGGTAGCAAAAATCTGAAATGCAAATGTGTGTCTTCTTTATTTTATTACAGTAGGGTTTCAAGAGGCAATTTCCTTGTGTAAATATAACTATGTAAGAAATGTTCATAAGCTTTGATTCTCTTGTTTTAAAAAATGGGAACACTGTAATATATCACAACTTGCGACTTACTCGGAATAATGTCTTCCAAACTATTCCTTAGAACAACAGGGAATCAGGGTATTAATGATAATTTGTTTAAAAAAAAAACAAGAATAGAATTATTGTATTGAATTACTTTGGAATATACAGGTTGAACAGGTTGATTCTTGCAGGGTTTTTCGAAGCCCCTCTCTGAGCCCTCAAATGAACTAATCAGAACTAAAACAAGGGGGAAAAAATACGAAAGCCCCATCCTCATATGAACTCAAACACAGGGCGTATGTAGAGTCTAAGTTGGTCAATTGGAAAATGCTGTGGGGTTGAGCCCAGGCAGTGGAAGAGGGTGCCAAGGACAGATTCCCAACTCTTCCCTGGGAGTGTCCGGTGGTCCAGAAACAGAGGACAGACCCTGAGGGTCTAACCAGAGAATGGCAGGACGGGGCGCTGTGGGGTTGCCCTGAGTGGCTGGGGAAGCACGGTTAAGTGACCACACTGCCCCCCACTGCAACGATTCTCCAAGAGGCCAGCCAGGGGAATGGCAGGTGGCAACAGATAGCAGATCTCGTCCAGCTAAGAGTCAGCACAAAGGACGACCGACAGGAGCAGAGCTCCCCCCTGCATTCTTCATAGAGGAGCTGGCCCCCGAGCAAAGCCACTTCAGACATGAGCCTTCACTAGAAAAGCATCCAGTGAGCCCCATCCAGGGACTGCTGGGAAACGGAGCAAAGGGAACAGCTCACCTTGAATGACAGCCAGACATACACAGCAGTAAAAAAAAAAAAAAAAAAAAAAAGGAGATTTTAAGGTTGGAGGTGCTTTGGGTCATGCACCTCATCACGACAATGAGAGAGAAGAAAACATAGACCATCCAAAACATAGACCCAAACAGGAGATGGAGAAGTGAGAGAACAAGTCACCCCAAAACTTAGTGCCTTAGGGCGACGCCAGGCGTGGGTTCCCTCGCAGCCCTGCCGCGCGGGCAGGGCCTGGTGGGGGCGCGCCCCCTGCTCCACGCAGCGTCCCAGTGGGGAGTGGTCCTGAGGGGGCGCGAGGGTTACTCCCGCTCTGCGCACTCACACAGCTCATGACTGACTTGACGTGGACCGTGGTCGGGGACCTCCACTGGGCTGTGCTCACAAACAACGACGCATCTGCACGCGGCCTCCCCGTGTGCCCTGGGCTTCCTCACTCACATCCTGGCGGCTGGGCCCTGAGAGCAGGTTATTCAGGAGGCAGGAAGGGGGGGCTGCCGGGCTTCCGTTGCAGAGCCAGGACCACCCTATTAAGGAGAGCGGGGAAGAATGACAGCGAACAGGGGGCCAGCTTTTCCCACTGCCACTGGTATTAAATGGCACACCATTGAAAAGTAAGCCAGTTAATCTCTGGAAACCAAAAAAGAAGAAGAAAACGTAGAAGATAGTGTAGAAGTGAAGTGAATCCACCCAAGGGAGCAGGAGTAGCTCATGCCAGGCTGAGCCCCCGGCCCCGAAGGAAGGGTTTTGCTGGGCAAGATTTTCATCTCTTTATGGCCATTCACTATTTTTTTTTAATTAGAAAGTTTAAAACTTTGTTTTAAATGACAACTAGCAGTCTACCCCAAAATAATTAGTATTAATATATAATTATATTATAATTAATATAATTAAGTATAGTTAATATCTATTAATATACAGTAATAGTGAAACATGCTTGTGAACAGTCCAGTATTTCGTGGAGCATAACCACGAAGCCATATTCAAGCTCAACACGCCAAACTCCAAGGAGCTGCGAAGAGGTGAGGGAAAGAGGCTAAAAGCTACAAAAAAAATTCAGTCTGAATCTCAAAAATACATATTTAAATCTTAAAAACTTAAGATTTTACAATGTGATGGCATTTTTGAGTCTCAAATCAAATATACGTACACAGGCATTTTGCGAGTCATGATTTCATTTGTTTTCATTGTGGTAAAATACACACAACCTAAATTTGACCGCCTCACCCATTTTAAGGGTAGAGTTCAGCGATGTGAAGTACATGCGCTTTGTCTGCAGCCCATCTGCAGAGCTCTTTTCATCTTCCAAACTGAAACTCTGTACGCCTTAAACGACGCCCCACCCATCCCTCTCTCCCCGTGTTCTGCTTCCTGTCTCTATGAATCGGACTCCTCCAGGGGCCTCAGTGAGTGGAGTCACACAGTATTTGTCCCTCGGTGACCTGACTGGCTCATTTCACTGAGTGTAGTAACAGGTAACTGCATGACTCATCCACGCCTTCGCATGCGTCAGAATTCCCTCCCTTCCTAAGGCTGGATGGTGGTCCACTGCATCAGTATACCCATCTCATGTATCCATGCATCTGTCCACGGTCACATGGGTGACTTCCACCTTCGGCTGCTGTGAACCAACACGGTGACCATAATGTTATTCTTAACGGAACGTCTCCCCTGGCGTGGTGAACAGACGCGGCGTCCATATCTTCTTAACGGAGCGTCTCCGTGCGTTTCAGGCGCAGACGCACGGCAAGTGGCCCGTGAAGTGGTACGCCCCCGAGTGCATCAACAACTACAAGTTCTCCAGCAAGAGCGACGTGTGGAGCTTCGGCGTGCTGATGTGGGGAGCCTTCTCCTACGGGCAGAAGCCGTATCGGGTGAGCGACCTCTGCTTCACTTCCTGATTACATGGCCATCAGAACAGATAAGCACCAGATTAGCTTCACCAGACCCTGAAGGTCATCAAATCTGGGCCCCCATTCTGAGTCTTTATCTTTTGAGAGTGGGCAGTTAGTATGATCTCAGTTTCTTCTAAAACTGAAAGAAATATTTGAAGCTACCTGGACAGTGTGTGTTTTTTTTTCTATTATGTCTTACACATTTAAATATGCATAAATATATGCCCAAATCAACATTTAATAGGATTGAAATAGAAATAGTGACTACTCCCATTATCAAATTGGCAGCTCCGTTACCGTTTTTTGGATTTTTTTAAATCAAAATATACGTACTGAAAAGTGCACAAATCCTAGAACACAGACTGAGGAATTTTGACAAATGGGACATGCCCATGGAACTGGCCCCAGATGAAGAAACAGAACAGAACCCCAGAAGCCCCCCACACCCGCTCCATGCACAAGGCTTACCCCGAGGGCAGCCCCGTCTGACTTCCAGCATCACAGATTAGGTGCTTCTGTTTTGCACTTGATGTCATGGAAGTCGCACAGCGTGCACTCTTGTTTCTTTTCGGGGCTGGGTTGTGTCTGTTGTGTTTCGCTGAATGCTGTGTTTTAAAAGCTCAGATGTGTTTTGCATGTTTCAGGGAATGAAAGGCAGCAAAGTTTCTGCCATGCTGGAGAAAGGAGAGAGGATGGGGTGCCCGCCAGGGTGTCCAAGAGAGATGTACGAGCTGATGACCCTGTGCTGGACCTACGAGTGAGTACCCAGCCCTCCCTGCCGCTCAGCCCAGCACGCTGCAGGCAGGTGGCATCGCCAGGCACTCAAAAGCATAAATGCTGTCCTTTATGAATCGGGGTGGGCTCCCTTCTAAACAAGCAATGGGGGAGGGGGCTTGCTTCCTGGACCAGGTGCTCGTGTTCTTCAGTCTAAAGAGTGTAGACAATTGCTCTAATTCAGGGCACCGGAATTTAAATGTCGGTAATGTTGGCCCAGGGGTCGGAGGGGTGGTCAAAGTGAAAAAAATATTCTTTAGCGTCTGGTCTGGGGGTGTGTGCCATTTCTGGTGACAGAGGATGGTGGCGGTACTTAGGGGGGTGCCATACTTGGCTAATTTCTGATTCCCGATCACCTTCCTTAGTGAGGCATGACCACGGATGTGGGCCAGCTCACAGATGGATTGGCTAAGGTAGCACGTCCCGAGAAGCGGCTCAGATCTTGGCACAGTGGCCCTCAGATTCTGCCCTGAGGGCCCTCACGTGGCCTGCCTGGTGGAGCACATGTGATGTTGTGGGCAGGTGATGTCAGGGCAGTTCAGCTGGCCAGGGAAATGCGCTGCACCTGAGAATCAGGAACGTGGCCTTTGACCTTGCCTGGGTGTGGCAACCTGGAAATGCATCGTGGGGAAACCCTAAGCCATGGTCTCTGTCCCTCTGGCACTGAAACATGCAGGTTGGAAGTGATGCGGCTCATATAACCAGGAGGTTTGTTCTCAGACACCGCAGCTGAGGCTGCAGGAGCGTTTAAGGATGAGGGATGTTCCAAGTGCCTGCAGATGCCACCTGGGGTTTCTCCGCATCCCAGGGAGCGTCTTCCGCCACCACAGCTGGGAGTGGAAGTGAAGAATCTCATTATTATCTAGAAGTGACCCTGGCACGAGCCCCAAAGGGGGAGGGCGGAGATTTCCCTGTCTGCTGCTGACACGGTTCAGGGAAAGGGCCTTTCGGTACCCAAGGTGCCCGTCTAGGCCCCCAGGGAGCTTCTCTGGCCCAGGTTGCCAAAGAGATGTCAGGGTGTCAGCAAGAGCGAAATCCAGCTGATGGATCTTAGGTGTCCATCACGTGCAGTCTTGACCTCACCTCCCCACGCCCGAACGGGAATCAGAGAACCACTGACAGGCAGGGCATGACATTGACATGGAAGTTCTGGGCTAGAAATCAAGGTGGGGGAGAGATACAGGAAACAGATAAATTACCCCAAGGTGATGTTACAAACCTTGCAGTCGGGCCACCGTGTGCCAGTGCTGAGTCCAGTCCCTGCTGCCCCACCTCTTGGTGCCTCTGACAGGCAGGGGCGGGAAGCACCTGCAAGACGTTCCAGGAATCCCATAAACGAGGACAGGCTGTTAAGCTTTTCCTCGACACACAATTCCGAAGGACCTATAAAGCCACTGGGAACGGGGCAGGCTTTTCCTGGCTTTTAGTAGGCACCGTGCACACCCTCCCCCCAGGATTTGGAGACCCGGTGGTCTGTGAGGAGTCACTGGGAGCAGCAGAGACCCCCCCTCAGGGTGGGAGGCAAGCTCATGGCATCTCCCCCACCCTCTTGTTGTGGAAAAATGTGTTACAGCTCTGTTATATCTCAGTTGTGACAACAACCTGGATCCAGGCGAGAGACCAAGCAGCACTCAGAGTTGGGGAACTCGGGTTTATTACACCAGCAGGCCCACAGGAGCTAACACTCCAAGCTCTGGACCCCGTCTGTAGCTCTACACAGGCCTTTATAGGCTGCCTGTTTACACTTTGCAACATCATATGCAAATAAGGTATAACAGAGTTTGACCAACTAGGAACAAAGGGGAACAAGGCACTCCTGGCAGTGCCCGTGGCGGGGGTGGCGTTGCCAAAGCCAGGAAGGAAACAGTCCCCCACCCCACCTCCAAGAAAAACAAGAACCCACGCTGGGGGCGGGGGCGTCACTCATAAGTGTGTCCCAGGGTCAGTTCACATCCTGTCTGTTCCCACATGCTTGTGGGAAAAGCCCTTGCAGATTGCGAGAATATGGAGATCCTGATCCTGAAAACACAGGGCCTCTGCCTAACGGAGAAAAGCTGGGGATGTTCGGGAGTCTCTGAGAGCTGGCAGTGATCGAGGTGGAGCCCAAGGTGTTGTTTAGAGATTGGCAAGCCCAAGGCACAGTGTCCCTGCTCTTCCCCGGCGCCAGGTCCTTGGCCTCTGTGCGCCTCATCGTCTGAGAGCCGCGGGCATTCACTGGGGCCACACTCACCACCCGAGCCAGCTGCATGCAGGCCATGCTGCTGTCCCCAGCGGGCGTGTGGTCGGCAAACCTCACGGAAGGCACAGGTCCCACCCCTGTAGGAGCCCGCAGTCCAGGGGAGGGGCAGGCAGGCAGGCAGGCAGGGACCGAGAAGCTCAAGAACCAGTGCATCTGTGATGTGTTCTCAGAAGGTGCCGAGTCCACGGGCAGCTCGGAGCCCAGGAGGACCCCGGGCCTGGGAGGGAGCAGCACGTGTGCGTGAGGACCTCCTGGGTGGTGGCTGTTACTCTGCAGAAGGAAAGGAAACAGCTGCTTGGGGCACAGAAGCACATGGAGCTACCAGAACCTGGTGGATTCAAAGAAGTAAATACAAAAGATCCCCATATAGTTTCCAGCCAACCGTTTTAAAGCATTTTTTTTTCATGGTTTCCTCCATTGTAAACAGTCAGCCACCTTTTGCCAAAGTGATGGATCGTCCCATGGATGTGTAGATGAATAAATGGTTAGACTGATGATAGACGGATTAGGCAGACAGATTGATCAATTCATGATGGATGGATGGGTGGACGGGTATTTTGACAAACATACACATACACAGTTTTAGATTTGTCACCGACACACTCTGTTGATGGCCCGGCACTACTGAGCCCCGCGAACAAGCACTAGCTGACACTGTCCTCATGGAGGTTACAGTTCTGGGCTGGGCTGGGGGCTGGGCGTTGCTAGGCAGACGGGAAACAAATTAACCCTCATATAAACACGTGATTACGTATTCTGATGGGTGCTGTGAACGACAGTAAAGGATTCCGGTGGGTGTGCATCTTTCCATTGGGGCGTCCGTATCAGCCTAAAGGAAGGGGCATTCCAGCTGAGAGCTGCAGGATGAGGTGCTTGAATGCAAGAAATGAGACACGAGGAAGGGGGCCACTAGGCAGGAAAAAGCACCCCAGCTCCAGGTGGACAGAAGTGGGCGGGCAAGGGGTGGATGGCAAGATGGCACACAGGCAGGACGCTTGGCCACCCTCCTCTGCAGGAGCTCGGCATTGGCCTGGCTTCCTAGAGGCAGCCTAACCCATGGTGGAAAGGAGAGGTTCCCTGGAAAACTGACCAGGTGTCTTTGCCGAGAGCCAGTCCGTATTCCTGTTTACCTACACTAGCTTGTTTGCTTGGTGCTAGGCTCCTGGGTGGATGAAGCCCTCGTGGCCAGACTCAAAGGGACGCTGTGCATTGGCATCCCTGTGGCTGGAGCAGAGCGCCCTGCCCTGCAAATATGATAAGGCTGCACTGTTTGGCTATAGAAGTTTAGTAACAGGGGGGAGGCTTCCTCGCTGTGTGGATACAGGTTTCCGCACATGATCCTGCATCCCAGGCTTGGTCATCGCTTCCCCTCCTGTCACAAAATTTGGTGGCCAGAGACACATCTTCCTGCAGTAAGCCAGAGGAAGCTTTGGTCTCCAGACAGGACCACAGGTGGCTGATTTTTGCAAACAGTTTTATCACGCTTTTCGCTTGCTCTTGGAAGCTCTCGGTCCAACCATCTATTTTGATGCCATTTGACGGAACTACCCATTTTGGTCCTGCAGACATCACTCTGCTCTCATAGTGGCGAGCGGTTCTTGATCCCTGGCTCTTCTTTCGTAGCTGGACTGAGCCACGTGAAACTGCAGCTGTTGCAGGTCGGAAAGGTTGAGTGTGGACACTTCCTGCAACCGAACCTCAACGTCTGTTTCACTTACTGGGCAGTTTTACCCACTTGCCATGTGGCCCCAAGTCTTGCAAAATAAAATTAATTTCCAAGCGAAGATAGAGTCTCAGAGTTTTGAGAAATATTTGCTCCCAACTTATATCCTTTCAGTGTGCCCGTGTTAGCGAAAGCAGAGAGGCCCAAAACAGTTTTGTTTAGATGCTGCACATTGTTAAAAACGTTTACCTGTGGTTTACGTACATCATCACCTCACTGGCCAACAGTGACAGAAGCAAGGCCTTGGCATGTTAAGGTTTATAACAGCAGCACGTCTTCAGAAAATTCAGAGCTGTCCGACTAGGGTGTGAGGAGGGAACCTTTGAATCGTGTCTACATTTTAATTTTCACAAGATTGTTGGTCAGATGTTCCATTTATGTCTGCAGCACGTTCACCAGCTGAGCATTTTCAGACACACTCTGTTTTGCTAGATCATAAAGAGACAGTCTCTGAACGTGGGATTAAAAGATTGTGACTGTGAAATTGACACAGCATTGCAAATTGACTTCAATATACACATATATGCACACAAAAAAATCTTTTTTTTAACTTTTTTTATTGAGTGATAGTCATTTTACAGTGTTGTGTCAAATTCCAGTGTAGAGCACAATTTTTCAGTTACACGTGAACATACATATATTCATTGTCACGTTTTTTTCGCTGTGAGCCACCACCAGATCCTGTATACGCTTCCCTGTGCTACACAGTATCATCTTGAAGGGACATATGGGGACGCGAGCCACCCGGAGACCTCGCTGAGCGCAGACTGGGCCCCGGGGGTCTGGGGTGGGCCTGACGCCGCGTTCCCCACAGGCTTCTGGTCGCCGGGGGCTGCGGCGGGGACGCTCTGAGAGCCGCGTGGCCGCGGGGACGCCGGCAGGGGGCGCTCTCCCCGCAGCGCGCTAACGATGCCGCCCCTCCTCCCTTGCAGCGTGGAGAGCCGGCCAGCCTTCGTGGCGGTGGAACTGCGCCTGCGCAATTACTAACTGATGACGGCGGGCCCACCCGCCGGTGGCTGCCCTGGAGCAGATGCGCCGCCGCGGGAAGACTGTGCCAAGCGCCTTGATTTTGAGTCTCCATCCCCCTCCGCCCGTCGGGAGAGCCGTGCTGACTGTTGTTCCCCAAAGCCTGTGCCGGACGGAACCCGCCCTCCGCCAGACAAACCCGTCCCGGAAGAGCCGTGGGGGGATGGACAGACCCCAGGATCAGAGGGCCCGTGGGTTCGTGTTTCTTGACTGCGGGTTTTCATGGCAGGTTAATTTGCAGGGTGTGTTTCCAAACTCCTTTCCGTCTGCAGCCCCCTGGCTCCTGGGCTGCGTTTGAATCGCGCAGCATCACCACCACCCGGGGTGCTGAATGTCCCCCCACCCCCAGCTCTGCGTTCTAAGCGGCCGCGGCCGGGGGCAGCCGCTGGCCGGTGACACCTGCCCTGGGGGAGGAAGGAAGCGGAGAAGGGGTGTGGCGGCCACCGGAACGAGGCTCCCTCAGGTCCCAAGACCGAGTCCTGCCACCGGAAAGCTTTCCCCATAGAAGTGCTTTGAGGCTTTAAAAAAAAAAAAAAAATCAAGCTGAATCTTTACAGGGTCCAAGCCGGTAGCCAGTTAAGGGGAAAAAAACTCGGTACGGCTTCTGCTCTGTGAGTTCTGAGGCGGAGGGCTCCGGTCTGCGTGAGGTTGGGGGCCTGCTGCGATGAACTGGCTTGCTTGTCGCCCCAGAGCCCCTCTCCTGCGGGCTCCTGAGGACGGTGCTTGGCTGGAGATGCATTAATAAAGTTCTTTGTGGAGACGCAGTCGGGGAGAGGCTGTGGCCATGTCAGGCCTGACGCAGGGCAGACCCCGGGTGCTGCGGGCTGTCCCCGCCTGCCGTGGTCCACGTTCCCTCTCCCCTGGGGACGGCGGCCGGGCCGGAATTCCCTTCCTTTTCCTGTATTCGTAGTGGGGGCAACCTGGTAGCCAGGGCCGTCTGCAGATGGGTTTCTAAGTGTGAATTCATCGTAAAGCCGCAGATCGTGACCTTGCCTCACGCAGGCCTCGCTGAGTGTGACTTTGGGCTGAGGATGTGAGACCCACGGAAGGATAGGGGACCCAGGAAATCTTCTCCAGCCCCCTCGGCCCTTGCTCCTGGCTAATGTTTGACCTTCTACAAGTCATCAGCCCATTGGTACCAGTTTTGCTGTGGCCTTTGAGGTCAGAGCTAATGAGCCCGCATTCTTAGGTCAGCTGAGACACAGACTCAGACCGTCTCGTCTTCAGCGGCGCCCAGGACGTCGTAGCGTCCTGCCCCCGGCTGGGAGAGGAGCCGCACTCCTAACAGGGGGCCAGGCAGCACTCAGCACCCAGCTCCGCCGGACGGGAGCCCACTCTCAGAGCTTGCGTTAAGGAACGTTTAGGAACCGCCCGTGATTTGTAGAATGGTGCCACCTCGTGTTAAAGAGAGGGTCCCCGTGTGCTCAGCAGATGCTCAAACCAGTGGCCACGCACGCTTGGTGTCCCTGGAATTAAAAAGATGAGCAACGTAACGTCTGTGGTCAGGCTGGGCATAGCTTTAGAGTCCTCAGAGGAAGGCCTGGAGAACGTGGCCTGAGAGGGAAGCCGTCCCTGCATGCCGCTGAGCTTCCGCTGTCCCCCCAGAGCGTGTCTGTCACAAAGGCCACCCGCTCACGGCAACGAGGGGGCACGTGCAGAGCGCTTTCCTTCTTTCTGGTGGGATTTCCCGCACCGTCCAGCAGCCCCTGCCCCGCCCTAGAATGTGAGAGGACAGGAGAAGCCCAGCCCGGGAGGCGGCCAGCGCCCCCTCCTCGCTGTCCTCCACCTCCTCCACGCTGTCCTCCACCTCCTCCCCACTCCCGGCAGAGGGAGTGCCTGCGGCCGTGTGCACATCCTGCCTAGAAAAAACAAAATGTGCCCTGTGTTAGGAGTAAGTCTCCTTTCCCCTGGGGTCACAGTGGAGGGCACACGAGAAAAGGTGACTTCACGGAAGACGTAAATGAGCAAAATTCAGAGGGTTAGGGCTTCTTGCCGGGCATCAGGCTGGGCTCCCCCGCACGCCGCGCTCTTCCTGGCTCTCACCCTGTCTTCACCCTGTCTTTGCCTGGGTCTGGGTTCCCTCCACGTGCCTCCAACCTTCCCATCCTTGTTTAGCGACAACTGAAGGACGCCACCATCCCATCACACTGCCCTGGCAACACCAGTTGTCTGCTGATGCCACAGTCACTTGTCCCCTCAGTGGGACCAAAGGTTTCCATGAGAGAAACATAATCCACTCCATAGTTAAAATAATTACAATAATAATGATGATGATGATGATGATGATGATGATGATGATGATGATAAATGACAAGTTTTTTTTTGAGCGTGTCCTTTCCTGTGCTCGCTGGCACCAGCCTTGCCATTCTGTTGGGTGGTGGTGTCACACGTACGCCAGCCCAGTGACTGCCACCCCACCTGGGTTTTCACGTCCTGGGGTGACCGCCAGATTTTCAGGCACACCCCCCCAACCCCAGCCTCCCAAGGAGCACACTTACCAGTTAATCTGAGCATCATATTCTCCATCCGTTTCAGAAGAGCAATCTTTGGTCACTGGACTTTTTTTTTTTCCAACTGTGATTTTTAATAAAAATTTAAAATGAGCTTTGTGATGATCTTCATGGATGATTTTTCATGGGTGTTCAGAGGCTAGGTTACACTGTCCAACATGCTGCGTCAAACAGCATTGTCAACTGTGCAGCATGTTTAAACAAAAAAACAGATTAAGTTTCCAGCCATCTCCTGGAAAGATGGACGTGTGCAGGCCTGTTGGAGCGGGTCTGGAGGCTTGTGCTGCGCGCAGAGGGAGAAGGCCGGTGGCTGCGGGTCCTGCTCCGCTGGGATCCTCTGTGCGTGGGCAGGGGGTCTGCCCAGCCAAGGCCTGACAGCCCACATGGAACCCCAGCGGGAGGTGGGCTGAGAAGACGGGAACCCGCAAAGGGGCCGGAGCAGGCTTGGGGGCTGCGAGTGTTCTCCATACAGATAGCTTAGGGAACATAGGGGTGTCAAGGAAAGAAGCCTGGAGCCCCCATCCCTTTTTAAAGGAGATGACACACGTATACATGGGCATATACGTACAAACACCCCATACACACACACCACACAAACACACACACACACTCAACCTTATTCCAAATGGCCAGCTCACTGCCAGGATGAGGCATACATCCTGCCCCAGGACATAAGCTGGTGGCTCCATTCACTTCTCCTCCACCCTCTCTGGTTCTGGGTCCAGTACTAGAGACTTGCCCAGCCCCCAGCCTCCCTCCCAGCCCCACTAGAGGGCCTCCTGCTCCCGGCAGGCAGTTGGAGGAGACCTGGGCTGGCCGGCCTCATGCTCCCTAGGTGGGTCCTGAGACCGGGACAGCCCCAGGATGGGAATGACACAGACCGTCAAGCAGCCCCGTGGCCCGCTGCCCTGGAAGCAGCATCAACAGGTGGTCTCCATCACTGACCCTGAGCGAGCCATCCACACTGCAGCACCGCCGCAGGTGAGGGCTGCCCGCCAACCCTGTGGCCACACGTGTGTGCCGGGCACAGAGGCGGGGGCTGCGCTCTAAAACCCTCAGCCTGGCCCGTGGGGATGGTGCGGGCCGGCAGGTGGTGCTGTGTGATGGCTCAGGAGGTGACTTCAACCCTCAGCCCCTGCGAGGGCGCAGAACCCACGTGCTCACACGTGCGTGGTCTCTGGAAGCCTTGACGTGAGCATGGCCAGAGATTCTAAGCCCGTGCTTGCCTCTCCCAGGTTAGAAGAGGACTTCAGACTCTGTCCATAAACTCGAGCTTATTTCAGGGAAAAAAGGGAACGTTTTGAAAGAGCTGGGTGAGCAGAATGAGGTTTTAGTTCAGGACAAGTGATGCTGGCTTTCCCCACCCCAGGCAGCGCTGCTTCCGTCTCTTGGACTCGAGACAGCGTCCGTCCCTGCTTCAGGGACCACACCTCCTCCTGGATCACGGCGTTTCTCAGGCGAGGTGAGCCCAGCAGAGGCAGAGTGTGGTCAAGTCCCCCCGCCCGACCCCTTCTCCCTGCCGTCCACCCCCAGAGAGGCCCCCGGAGAGCATCTCACAAATGTCTTCCCGCGAGTGTGAGTCTGGAAGACAGAGCCGTGCTGTGGCCCCGCAGCTCCCTGGTCACATGACACTGGGAAACACTGCCGAGCGCACTCCCACGTCAGGGCCCGTGCCCCTTAGCCATTCGGAGCTCGAGGACTATTGCAACAAAGACCTATTCACAGATTTTTTTCCTAGTTCATCATTTTCCCGACTCCTTCGACCACAGAACCACTATTGTGCTCAGTGCCTATTCGCAGGATGAAACTTGTGTCCCTCACACACTTCGGGGAACACCGCACTCACCACGCAGGAGGGAGGGGCCTCTGCAGTGTGCTCGTGGGAAGGCAATTCCATCCCTGAAATCACCCAGGGAGGCAGCTACACGTGTTCTCATTTGCTGAAAATCCAGCCCTGTCCTGTTCTCAAATGTGGGTTATTAATACATCGTATTCCCTCATCCTCTCTCTCTCTCTCCCAAACACACACACACACGTGCACACACACATCAGGACACATATAACCAACCTTTCCTTCAAAGAAAAAGAAACACTATGACAACATTTTGATACAGAAGGACGGCCCAGGGCACATGACGTGATGCTTCATTACATTGAGAACTCTTCTTAAGGTTGCTTCTTTTTTTATTATACTTATTGAACGGTAAGGATTTGTATTTTTTTTTATTGAGGTGTAGTCAGTTTACAGTGTTGTCAGTTCCTGGTGCACAGCACAATGCTTCAGTCATATGTGAACATACATATATTCATTTTCATATTCTTTTTCACCATAAGCTACTACAAGTCATTGAATATATTTCCCTGTGCTGTACAGTGTGACTTTGTTTATCTATTTTGTATATACCAGTCAGTATTTGCAAATGTCAAACTCCCAGTTTATCCCTTCCCACCCCCGGCAACCACGAGTGTGTATTCTATGTCTGTGAGTCTGTTAAGGTCGCTCCTTATTTCGCAGTTTTACAAAAGTACCCTAGAGGAGGAAAGAACACATTTGCAGAGCCACCGCCACCAAGTCCGGTGGGCACCCACCTCGGGACGCCTGGTACCGCCTGAGCTGTGATTCCACCCGCCCTGTGCTTGTTTGAGCCCGTCGTCTCCCTGGCTGGGCGCTGCCGGTCACTGCCGGTCACTGCCCTCTTACGGGACATTAGCTGACCAAGTGATGCTCTCAGCCCACATGCCACTCAGCTGAGGATGTTTCCAGGAGCTATTTTTTCAGCCAGGCGTTATTTTACCAAAGCCGTGAGTCATAAGACTTCACGCCTTTGCAATCTTTGCAGTCTTCGAATGACTCAGTTTTCCATGACTGCCGTTCGGCTGTGGAACAATGAGTGGAAAATGTCTGTGGTTCACAGACGACGCTTTCTCATTCATAAAAGTAAATAGCCGGCGTCTGGGGCTGTTTATTCTCCACGGCGCGTGTGAAACGGCATCATGTGTTTCTGTAAACCGCTGAGGATGTCGCAGCGCTTCCGAAGACGGTGCTGGGTGTCCTCAAGGCTTGTGAACACCTGCTCCGAAGCCTGCCTTCCCTGACATGGGGGCAGGAGAGCGGCTTCAGCCTCACAGGGAGCGAACGGGTCAGGAAAGGCAGGCACGATCGCTGATCAAGAACACCGTTTTGCTAAGTTCACGTCCCCATCAGGTGGGTTGTGCCGGAAAGAAAGTGACTTCCGCAGAAGTAGGCAAGTCACCGGCACCCACGGTGCGGGAAGTGAGTCTTCAAGTGCGCGATGTACCTGGAGGTTCCTGGAGACCATCGGGAGCGGTGTCCCCTCTTACACTGAAGGGGCTGGTGACGCACGGCCTCCGGACACTGGATGTGACCCAGGGGTGGCAGGGAGCCCTGGCTGCCGGCGGCGCCCGGGTGAGCCGTGTTGGAAATGACCCGCCTCCAGTGCTGTTGGTATGCAAGGCAGTGAGGCTTAAACCGTATTTCCTGCGCTCACCACAGATCAAATGCACCAGTTTCCTGACACCAGCCTCTTCCATTTTCTTCCAGGGGTCACCTTGAGTCTTGACTATTAGACGCGCCCACGATGGGTCTAAGCTGCCTCACACAGACTGTACACTATAATCCCACCACAGCCCCCGTGCGGCTCCGTTGTTAACTCGACAGACCAAACCGTTTGCTTCCGGCTTCACTTACTTAACACACGACGTGTGACTTTTCTGCATCAGCTGTGACAATGGTAAAGAATTTCGGTCTACGGGAAGGAACAGAGAACTGATACTGTTTTAAAGCATCTGTAATTTCTTTTTTTTTTTTTTTTTTTTTTTTGCTGAAACATGGTTGAGATCATTCTAATACCAAGTATAACAAAACTGAATGTCTAATCAACTCTTTCGATCAGAGGTAAGTGTCCAGGTGGAACTGAAGCATTTCCTGGACAGAGTGACGTCAACCCTCCTGGTTACCCCCTCGCGGGTTGCCGCACTGTGCTCTCATTTGCCTCCTTACCTTGCTGTTTGATACATCGTGTGCATTTCTCCATCACTGTAACGATTATCACCACACGTTCTCATCCTGCTGCAGTCAGGAACGGACTCCGGGGGCCAGGCCTGAGCAGGGAGCCGCTCACTCAGGCCCGGGGCTCAGTCGTATGGCCTGGATCTCTCAATGTTTGCCCTCTCTGTTACACATATGCTATGCCATTAAATGCTTTGAAATTTAAAACCAAACCAATTACCCCCCCCTAAAAAAACCCCACAGCAGTGTGCTTTCATCCTTGGCACCTGTCAGAACTGAGGGGCACGAGCCACCAGGTAAGCCCCCAGCCCACCCTTTCCCTCCTCACCTCTTGTTGCTTCTGTCAACGCTCAAGAAAGAAAACAAGATGCTTGATGAAGCCAGCCCCGCCTCCCTCGGCGCTGTGACTCATGCAGCTCTGTACGTGGTGGGAAAATCAGGCAGAAAACAGGGGCTCTGGACACCCAAGGGGGTGTCAGCAGTCCGGACGCGTGCAGACTCCGCTCGACTCAGAGAGAGGCCGGCCTTCTGAGATGCACAGAATTAAGCCGAGGAGGTGGCTTCGGAGAAGAGCCTGACCCACTGACAGCTTAGCCCGACACGGAGGCCGTGTCAGTCGTCTCCTCTCTGCAGTCGAAGCCTGCAGCCATTTGTTCATTCTGGGGCGCCCTTCTCTTAAGTCAGTGCGTTGTCCGTTCCTGGATGTTCTGCTATGAGATTTTTTTCCTCTCAGTTTCATTCCAGCACTTTATTCTCGGGCACCGAGTCAGAGTCTCCCTAAGGCTGCTGTCTGACTGAGGGCGAGGGGTTGCCCTGAAGTGCCAGTAAGTCCGCTCTCGCCAAGTCCCAACGTCTTAGGTCGTCATTTGAAAACACAGGGTCCAAAGTTGCCGCATGGGGCCTGCACTGGATGGTAATGTTCCCCAGGGATTCTGTGTGTGTGTGTGTGTGTGTGTGTGTGTGTGTGTGTGTGTGTGTGTGTGTGTGTGAGACTCTGAGTCACAAAGGTATCTGTGTCTTTTCTTTTTCCCAGGTCTTCCTCTATTTTTAATACTCCTCTCAACATGAAAGTAATTCTCTGTTATTAACCAACTTGATCACTGCTCTGCCCATGTCGGTTCTCAGTGTGCAGAACCGGTTTCCCCACTCACCCACGTGGACCTGGGGAGATGATGCCCTGTCACTGACGTCTTCATAAGAGCCAAGCATTGCACAAGGAAAGATCTGCTTTTCTGACGCTGTGCAGAGACTGGCTTCCTGCTGTGGCCCTGCTGGAGCGAGAAGGTGGGGTGGGTGCAGGGAAGCCCCCAGTCAGGCAAGAGGCAGAGCCACCAAGAACAGGGAGGGCATGCTTCCCAGACCTGCAGGCACGTCCTCAGTGGCACTTGGACATCTGCTGTGGCTCCCTGTCCTCCTGCCCCTGATGAACCAGCCTAACCAGCAGAGCCGCACATGTGCACGCCCTGGGAGGCCAGCCACGGCCCAGGTTGTCCCATAGCCAACTCCCTGCAAGGCTGACAGGGAGGGGACACTTCCTTGGCCTCAGTGGACACCTCAGGCCACTGGTGATCCTTGGAGGCTTCCCCAGGAGCGAAAACAAAGTTAGACAACGCATTCACATCACTTGAGGGTGACGTTAGAATCTGCAGGGAGGGCATAGCTCAGTGTTAGAGCGCGTGCTTAGCGTGCACAGGGTCCTGGGTTCAATCCTCAGTCCCTCCACTAAATAAATAAAGAAAAATCTGATTACCTCCCTTCTCAGAAAAAAAAAAAAAGAGAGAGAGAGAGAGGATCGCAGGCGTCAGAGTCTCTCTCTCCCCATCCTCAGCATTTGGAGGGCACCCAGGTGAGCAGACGCCACCTTTGGGAGGCCCCCAGCAGCCCAGGGGCGGCTCCCCTGGCCGCTGGGCAGACCAGCCTGCAGAGGGCTTAGGGTTAGGGGGAAAAACCAAACTTGAGCAGCACACGAGCGCCTGGAGCGTGGCCCGCACGCACAGCCGGGCTCACCTGCCCCTGCAGGCCGGCCGCGGGCAGGCTGCTCAGGAGCGCTCTGTGGCGGCAGCCGCGTCTGCTGACGCTTCCCAGCTCGCAGAGCCATCTCAGGCATGTTTTCTGTCTGAAGTCAAAATGCAGCCAGCTTCTGAGGCCTCAGTCATCACTGACTCAGTTTACAAGTGAAGAGGCCGCGACTCAGCAAAGGGCACCGACACGCAGGCCAGCCCGGGTGACTGTGTGGCAGCTCTGGCTCTCAGGCCTCCCTGCACAGTGGGGTCGGCTGGAGCCTCAGAAAGCCCAGTGCCCAGGCTCTGTCCCCAGAGCCCGGCTGCATCGACCTGGGGGGCCCCGGGGGCCAGGCGTTGATTGCATCTTGAGACATATAACCCATCCCCCATGCTGGCCGCTCACTGGTCCCCCCTCTGTCGGGGCTCTGACTTGGGGGACCTGGAACCTATGGGGTCCTGGGGCAGGAATTCAAGGGTAAGAGCCCCCCCTGGGGTTCCAGCAGGTTGCGTTTCTCCAGTGGAGGCCAAGTGGCCTCGAGCGATGTCTCCTATGCTGGGTCCTTGAATGCCTGCCAGTAAAGTTCTCTAGGGGGTGCCAGCCACCCCAAAATGGCTTTGTGATGAGGGACGACCTTGAATTCTCTTGGCTGACAGAAAGCTGACCTGCGGTTCTCACTGTTAAACCTCATCCCTTGTCTGCGATTTGCGTTCCCACTGTTCATGGAAGAAGCAGGCAACCTGTAGGCTGGAGAAGCCCTGTCGTGGCCAGCCTGTCCGTGCTGGCTCAGCCAGCTGGGGAGCAGCCTGGGAACTGAGCCACCTCCCCCATCCCTCTCTGTCTGCAGAGTCTGACAGACAGGGATGGGGTGTCCCACAGGGGAGTGGGGGGCTGAGAAGGTGTCGGGAGCTGTTGTCAGCCCAGGATGACTCAGAGGCCCCTGTGGGTTCCAAGCCTTGCTCAGGAGAAGAATCTGGGCAATCTCAGCCTCGAGGGCCACACCCAGCACCTGTGTCCCCGCATGGCTTGCAGGACGACCAGCAATGAGCAAAACCCAAGGTAATTTCAGCCCGAAGCCGTTCCCTTACAAATGCCCCGGTGGGGAGCCACATCATCTGGTGCAGACACCCTGGAGGCTCGGAGGAATGACTCCCTCAGGCAGGGAGACTGAGTCTCCCTCACGGCTCTCCCGGAGGCCAGGGCAGAGTCAGGCCTGAGGGCTTGAAGCTCGCCCACAGGGTGGTGGAGCCGACTTTAAGAAAGAGACTTCTTCGGAAGCACCACGTCCGGCTCTGGTGCAGGCATGCCCAGAGCTAAGACTCAGTCCAGTGTGCTGGGAGGTACGAAAAGTGCGAATCTGGGGGACGTGACTCAGCCTGAAACACTGTGCAAATGGACCGTTTGTCATTCTGTTCACTGGTTCATCCCAAGAGCCTGGAAATGGCTGAGTCCCCACTAGGGTCCAACCGAGGCCTGGCTCCCAGCTCAGAGAGATTCTGGCTGACGGACCCAACAGTTCCTTCAGGGCTGGACACTCAGGCCGGGCTGTGAGTGGGCGAGGATGCCTTCTGAGGATGGCAGGGGCAGCGGAGTCAGGCTGCAGCCGTCAGAACTTCCTGCATGTCCCTTGGCCGCGGATGGTTCTGGCACATTGATGGGGCGGGGTCGGGGAGGGGATGTGCTGAACACCAGCCTCCCCTCCAGACACTCTGGACAGTGCTGCGGAGTCGTGTCCCCAATGAGACGTCGCGGTCCTAGCACAGGTCCTTCAAGCACGAACTCACTCAGAGAACAGGGTCTTCGCGCAGGACTTCAGAGAGATGAGGTCCTGAGGGTGGGCCCTGATCCAGCACGACTTTGTCCTTATAAAAAGGGTCAGCTTGGGCACGGAGACACGCACATGGGGAGATGCCATGTGACCCTGGAGACAGTCATTTACAGGCCAAGGAGAGCATCCCGGGACAGATCCTACCTCACAGTTTCAGAAGGAGCCAGCCCCGCCGACCATCCGATCTCAGACTTCCAGCCTCCAGGACTGGGAGGCGATAAAGTTCTGTTGTCAAGCCACCCCGTCTGGGGTCCTTTGATACGGAAAGTCCAGGAAGCAAGTGTCAGCAGGGAAACCCGGGGCCCAGCAGCCCCGCCACCTCTGCCAGGGCGCCTCTGTCCCTTAGTGGCAGGGACCCATGGGAGGGGAGGCCGAGAGGCTCACGCGGCCTTCCTGTGCCCGAGGGTTACGTGGATCTGGTTGGAAAGTGGATTCTGGCTCAGCGGGCCTGGGGCAGGGCCTTCTTTCCTCCCAGCCCCCGGGCGAGGCGAACGCAGGTCTGAGGAGCAAGTGTTCCCAGCTCGGATGCTCGATTCGCTGCCCTTCACGCTTGCCCGCTGAGGGCCTGGGCAGGGGCCTGGGCGTGGACGGTGTTTCAGGCCCTGGAGGAGTCAGGTGAGCGGCCTTCGGGAGGAGGACGCTCCCTGGGTATTCGGGGCAGGTGGGGGTCAGAAGCATCTCCGGTTCTGCGGGGTTCTTTCCAAAGACCCCGGTGCACTCGGGACTCCACTCCTGTGTGTCCCGTGTTGCAGGAGTGGGCACTGTTGGGGGATCTGGGAGCGGTTGCCCCACTGTCCCCAGGACCACACCCCTGGTCAGTGAGGGTGCCTGGCCTGTCCCCTCCTGCTCCCTCTGGCCCTCGGTGGCTTCCCGGGGCCAGAGCGAGGAGACAAGATGACTGTCCCCACAGAACCCACAAGCCTGTAGGGGTCAGAGTCAAGGTCACGGGTGGGAGGGGAGCCCCACACCCACCTCTGTGACCCCGTGCCCAGCCCAGCGTGGGCTCGGGACAAAGTGCAGCAGGACCTTCCTCCGAGGGGGGTTCATTGCACTGGGATGAGCCTCCTTTAGGAGATGCGAGGGGAGGAAAAGAAAGGAAAGATGGGAGCGGTGACTGTCACGTCACGTCTCTAACACAGGCGGCCTGGCCTGACCACAGCAGGAGGAGCAGGCGGGCCGTGCCCCTCCCAGGGACACATCGGACCCTTAGCCGAGCCCCTGGCTCCCGGACCGGCAGTGCGCGGCCATTCCCCGAGTGCCCACTACGTGGTGGCCTGACTCCGGGGCGCGTGCTCACCGGCCCTGGAGAGCGTGATTTCAGTTCTGCCCGCTTCCACCGGAGCCTGAAGGTCGCCGACCGGACGCAGCATTAGAGATCACATCTCAGCAGGTGTGAAAAGACGTAGGAAGTGGTTTACTTTCAAAGTAAGTGGCTGGCAGCTGGCTGCTCTATTCCGGGAAGCAATTTCTAATCTTTGCCGTTGGGCACTGGCCAGTAGAGGGGGTTCGAAAGGTTCCTTGACGTCCCCTTACTGAAGCTCTGCCTGGCGCGTGTTCGGTCCTGCCAGCCCGCCCCGGGGGAGCTCACTGCGAGGTGGGACGCCAAACGTTTGTGCTGGAAGGGCCCCCCCCCCCCCCCCCGCCAGGCCTGTTTATCTCCAGCCCGCAGACCTCGGGGACCGAAGGACGCATCACGAATTCCCGGCGAAGGGCACCCGGACAGCAGAAGCACGTGGGTTTGTTCACTGGGGTTCAGATAGTCCGGGCCTCTGATAAGAGAAAGTCTGAACAGCGGATTCACTACTTGGCCAGCAAGGTTTGCATGTGGGTTCTAAGGAGGTAACAACGGGTCCCGGGTCTAGCCCACCCTGTTGTACGGGGGAAGCCAGTAAGGCCCCCGGGGGGTGTGGATGGAACGGTGGCCTCGTACCCACTTGCTTGGAGCGCTCTCCACCCCACTGTGCCTGCGTCCGGGGCCCGGGGCCTTAGCGCGGGGAGGAAGCCCCCGGCAGGGCTGAGCTGTCATCTCCTGATCCCCAGACATAAAGCAACGACAAGGATGAGCTGCCTCCTTGACACGTCCCCCCCCCCGCCGAAATCTGAGGACTGTCAAGAAGGGTGGCAGGTGACATTTCTAGGTTGGCCAAAAGAGATGTTTTTTGCACGTGTTCTCTGACTTCCCGCTGGTTATGCCCGCGGATAACACCACACGGAGGTCAGGAGTTCAGGCCTTAAACAAACGTGTTTTGCCCTCCGGTGTCCCCTGCTCTCCGGCACGTCGCTGTGAAGCGTTTCAAGCAGCCCGCTCGAGAGCCAAGTGCCAGCCCTCTCATGACAGCTTCTCCAGGCGACGTTCTGGTCCACGCGCGGGGACGTCTGGCTCAGGAAGCAAGCTTCTATATTATGGGCAGCGGGTCCCCCCTTATCCCATGTTTCTGCAGCATGAGAGGGCAAGGTTAGACTCAGAACTTACACTCGGGCTGAGGATGTGCTGGAGAAGGAAGGGCGGGCTCTAACGGCAGAGGGAGGAGCCTCTTCGAACTTTGCCTCCCCGGCCCCGACGGAGCCGGGCTGTGCAGGAGTCCAAGTGGTCCTCAGGCCCCGGTGGCCGCTCTGGGATCAGGTTCCAAAGCGAGGAAGAGCGAGGGCATCCGCCACGTGATCCTCATTTGCCCAGATTTCCCAGGGTGGAAGTTCAAAGGGCTCTCCATCCGTGTGGACCTCAAGGCTGGGGGGGTTGCCATGTGCCTGGGGGTGGGCACTGCTATATTCCCGAGCCAAGCAGGGGTCTGGCACTCTCAGATGGTCCAGGACGAGTCCCCAGACCTCAGGCCAAGCACGGAGCCCCGCACTGCCCCTTCGATGCTGCCTGACCGGCTTCCCCGTCTCCCGCAGGAATAGAACAGCCTTCCCAGAGCGGCCAGTCAATACACACTCATTTCTGTTTTTGAATGACTGGACTTGGAGATTGTACTGCATACATTCTCTTTCCAAACAGAGAGGACGGCTAAATGAGACTCCCTCCCTCTCCCGCCCTCATCCCCTTAACCCTTGACTCCATCCTTAATCCTCAGAGCCCTTTATCCCCTAAGGCAAGCCCCTAACCATCCAAACAGAAGCATCACCAGGAGAAGTCGTTTTCTGCGACCACCTTCAGCACGTGGATTGTTCAAAGTCCATTTTAAGTCAAAGTGGATGGCTGCCATTGTCCCCCACATGCAGTCTCTCCCTTTTCATGTCGATAATGACCCTCCTGGAAGTCCAGCTGTACTGGACCCCCTACTGAGGTCATTTTGTATTTCATCCTGAAGGTGGGCTGAGCGGACACATCCCACACTTTGCATTTCTCTGCAGGTGGGCTGCAAATTCAACCAAGATATGTGAGCAAACGGGTGAGGGGTCACTCCTGCCATGGGGCCGGTCCTTTTATGCCAACAGCAGCTTTCCAGCGCCATGCAGGGCGGATCCACTCTGCCGTGCTTTAGAATCAGGACCCTCTTGGCCCGTCTCCCAGCTGCAACCTGTCACCTTCCAGTAACCCTTACAGCCTCTACCATATGCTCCCGTCAGTGTTTACAGATTGTGTTCTGCTCAGCAGAGAAGCGTCTGTGGTTGAATGTTTATGGAGACCTGTGTCAACTGCAGTCCCCTGTCGGAGATCCAGAAAGACATGTAAAATGCACAGAACTCCTGCAGCACAGAAACCTGCTCACAGCATCCCGTATGTCCTCGGGGCCTTTAGCCTGCTCCACGAGGGCGCCCGGCTGCCCGGCCTGGCCTCACTCTCTGGCCTGAGCTCTTCCAACTGGAGAAATTGGCTCCCGCCTCCTTCCCCATAAAACTTCCCCTCCTTCCTGCCGACCACCCACTCCCTCACACTCCCTCAGCGCTCACGGTCCCTGGAACATGATGCGCTGTCCAGTCTGAGGCATGTGTTTTACGGACGTTGGGCTGTGAGTCCTTGGAAGCTGGAGTCACGCTCCGTCCCTTCCCTGAGCCTGGGCCAGCTCAGCAGACGGAGCTGAGTGAGGAGCTAGCGGGGACGGCCAGCCCCCGCCCGGCGGGGCTCATCCCCAGGGCTTTGTGACTGCGCGTCCTTGCCCCGATGGCTTGGCCGGCTTTGCTCATTGGAGCCTCCACCAGGGGATGAGGGGGAAGGCGCAAAACGCAGGACCGCGTCTCCCCGTTTGCTTGGCCAAAGTGAATTGTCTGCTCGCTTCTGTATTTGAGGAGCCAAAGGAGAACTTCCATTGCTGTGTGTGTCCATGTGTCTGTGTGTTTGTGTATCTGCCGCTGTGTGTGTCTATGTGTGTGCCTGCATATGTGCGCATCTGTGTGTGTGTGTCTGCGTGTGTCCATGTGTGTCTGTGTATATTTGTGTCTGTGTCATATGTGTTTTTATGTCTGTGCTGTGTGTGTCTCTAGGTGTCTGTCTGTAGATGTGTGTGTGTGTGTCTATATGTGTATCTGTAGTTGTGTGTGCGTGCGTGTGTGTGTGTGTGAGGTCTATGGCACGTGAACCCAGGGTGTGCACTCAGAGTTAGTCCTGTCTAGCCTCTGGCGCGGGAGACGGGAGTCTCCCAGGCGGCCGAGTGCCCTCCAGTCCTGGCCGCATGTGTCGCAGCCTTGCCCCACCACCCCGTCCCCCCTGGCTTTCTGCTGGGCCGTGGTGTCCGGGTGCCCAAGCAGCAGGACGCTTTGTTCCAGCACGTCCTCGATCTGCAGCCCGCCGCCTGCAGCCCCGCAGGGACAGCCCAGCCAAGCTGCGTCTCGGCACATCCCAGGACCCGGCCTGGATCTAGAGCCAGCCCTGCCGGCTCTGTGAGGAGACGGCCCCGGGGACTTCACAGCCAGCCCGCTCACAGCCCCAGGACGCTGGTTTCCCCACCTCCTCTGCTTTCTGGACCAGAGGACGGCAAGTTGCAGGCTGGGCCTCCCGGCTGTTCAGAGGCTGTGGGCCTGGCCCACACAGGAGCGGGGAGTCCTGGAGTGGGGGTCCCCAGGCCCACGTCCCACGTGGTGCGACCTTGATCAGCCACAGAGTCCTAACCCAGCTCAGCCACCACCTGTCGTGGCCACTCATTTCTTGTAAATGAACTCTTCTTTCTCTCTCTGGAAACCTCGAACATTCTCCTTTACCTCTGAAGTTCCAAAATCAGTAAGTTTAACCTACATTCTGCTTTGAATCTGCTGGACCTTTGAAACAAGACCAGCTTACCTCATTTGTAGGACCCATGGCAAAAGTTAAATGTGGGACCTTCCTCAAAAAGCGGGAAAACAGTGCACTTCAATGCTCCAAAATATAAAGCTTTCCTTTCCTTCACAGTCCTTGACTGGCCGTGGTTTTTCCTTAACGTTGTTCCAAAGAAAGAAAAGTTAAGATTTTAAATTATTAGCATGAATTTTAGCAATCACCTTGATATTGTGTGATGATGCCAGCTTTCAGTGCAAATACAAGAGCCTTTAAGTCAAATGAAGAACCACTGGAATCACACAGTTTATTCTGTAGCTCCTGCATGCAGGTGCGTTGCCTCCTTACCAGAACACACCCTGCACAAAACTCATGCGAGCACTTTCCGTTCACTCACTGGCACCGCTGGCTGAGGAGAAAGGAAGGGCTGAATTGGAAGATGTGTCCCGCCCCTCCTGCGTCATCACTGTGGAGTAAGTGGTCGTGGTCGGCTGACACAGGGCCGTTAACAGGTGGGGGGTCGGCCAGGCTGCCTTGGTTACTCACGTTGCTGGGAAGGCCACTGCCTTCTTTCTGCATTTGCAACAAGTTCTGGTTCAAGTGGAGAGTGTGGCTTCTCAGAGCTGTCAGTGCCCCACTCACTCAGCTGTCAAGGTGCACACTCACCTGGATTCACTCTGAGTCTCACTGAATGAGCTCCATGCATCCTGGGAGCATGGGAATTGTGTCATGGGGCACTGAACTCGAATCAGGCAGCAGGAAACTGGCAGACACCTGTTCTGTGCAACGTCTCCTCAGCTCACCGGCAGACTCCGTTGTCCCATCAGACCTCACCTACAGAACATAAGGAGACTAGAGATGCGAAACTATCCATGAAACAAGAAGAGTTTGTTATGAAAAAGAACTAGGAAACTTAATAAGGAAATCTCAATAAACAGGCTCAGTGGCCAAACAGACATGAGTGAAGAATGAATTTGCGAACTGAAAGACCAGGTATTTCTTGCAGAATGTTCATAAGGACAAAAAAAAAAAAAAATTGAAATAAGAGAGAGAAGTGGACACATTAAGGGGAGAACCAGAGGTCTTGTCACTTATTTACTTGGAGTTCCAGGAGAACAGAGAGAATTCAGGGAGGAAGTAATCAATCAACAAACATAAGGAAATGTATCAGGGATTTTCAGTTCTGGAATTGTCCCCACGATTGTGTGGCCTTTGCAGTCACATGGGACCCCACCCTCGGAAGGTCTTCCACTTGATACCCTGCTGTCACTGTCTTGAAATGGTTAATAATTCTAGCTTTGAAGGAGCCAGTCTTCCAGCTCACGAATTCATCCCGTCAGTCATGTCTGTTTGGCTGTTAAACATATTTATTGAGGCTTCCTTAGCAATCATGGTTTAAGATTCTGAGTTCCCTAGTTCTTTTTCATAACAAACTCTTCTTGTTTCATGGATAAGTTTATCTTCTCTAGTCTCCTTGACGACCCTAACGATAGTTACCTTGAAGGTGTTGCCGTTTGGGCTCTTTCCACTTGTTAAATTGGATTATCATTTCTCATAGCGCTCATCTTTCTCAGCTGTTCGACAGCTCTTGGCTATCTGCTTATCTTCCCGTTTAGGAATCCCTCATCAGCATGTTTCTCTGTGCCCAGTTTTCTCACTTATAAAATAAGGGACTCAAGTAAATCACTGGTTTTCAACTCTTTTTCGCTTTGGTAAATGTTGTCACATGAAAACTTATTTGTGGATGCACAATGTGTAAATGGAGACAGTGTGGCCATCATCACAGCAGGAGCTGACCCTGGAGGCCCCACCTTGGAGCTCCCTCCTGCAGCCCCACCTCAAGATGGGCTTTGACTGGGCTCATGGGCCAGGTGACCCGGGCTCCGGAGTGCCTGGCCCAGAAGTTCATGGACCTTGGGGTCCAGGTGGTCATTTCAAACTCGAATATTGTATGATTCTTCGTGGGGCACACCAGACTTGAGGTCTGTGAAATCCCTTCCTGCGCGTTCATTCTGGCGTGGATTGGGGGGAGGGTATAGCTCAAGTGGTAGAGCACATGCCTAGCATGCCTGAGGTGCCTGAGGTCCTGGGTTCAATCCCCAGCACCTCCACTGAAAAATCAAATAAATAAATAAACCTAATTACCTCTCCCCTGCAAAAAAAAAAAAAAAAAAAAAAAGAAAAGAAAAGAAAAGAAAAGAAAAGAAAAAAATTAAAAAAACAAAAAGCAAGATACAAAAGCCATTCATTCTGGCGTGGATATAGACATGGAAGCATCGCCCCCTCGCCCCGACAGGTAGACTCGCAGAGACTGGAACAGCATCACACATCAGCCCCTCCCGCAGCAGCTTCGGGATAGAGTCTCGACAAGGAAAGCCGTACACAACAGTGGTGATGTATGTCTCCAGGGAACATGCAATTCTGTTCTTTCCTTTTCCAGGGGACCTCCTGATTCCAAAGGAATCAGTTCCAGAAAAGACCGGGCTAAGTTCCAACCCTGGCCTCTGCGTACCCTGCCAAAGCAGTCGCTGTAAATCAGCAAATTCTTGGCATTCTATCATAAAAAAAAGACAAAGCTGCCTTTTCGGCTTGACCCCACACCGCTCTCTCCCAGCGACCGTGCACAGCGAACGCCAGGTGGGGACGCGGCTTTGTGGACCTGCGATCCAGTTTCTGGTCTGGAAACAAGTCAAAACAGCAATGTGGAAATCTGTGTGTCTCAGTGCCGCCCCCCAAGCTCACTCGATGCTCAGCAAACCAAATGAGGAAGTGAGAGCTTTGAACTGCTTTGTCCTCTTCTGTCTCGAAGAGGATGGTTCTCTTTTTAAGGGTTTCTGAGAGCGAAATTGAATTTAATTCCTCCTCAGAGGTCAGTTTTATGTGAACCAAATTAATAACAGCAACAATAATAGTAAGTCCTGGGTTGTAACCGTGGAAGAAGTTCGCCCCTGGAAGCCCGGCCCCTTGTCTCTCAGTGCCCGTCCTCGGCCCGGGCTCCTGCTCTCTCTAGAGCCCCAGGACGGGAGGCTGCTCCTCGCACACGTTTCTTCTTATACCCCAGCCTCGTTGTCCTCCTCCAGGGTGAACCCTGGACCTTGGGCCTCAGGCGCCCGACTGTTCTTGGAGGTTTCCGCTGCTGTTGATAATCTGGAGTCTTCGTGTTGATAAACAACAGTAACAATCTTCTTGTTTTGTTTGCTCTTTTGTCATCTATGTCAAAGCCATGATCCCACAGGGAGGGACATTTGGGGGTCCCACCGCAGCCTGAGCTGGCCACCCCCCCTTCTCCGATCCCCCGCTTGTCCCTTACAGCCCTGGGAGAGAGGACACAGACCCCAGCGTTGAGCAGGAGAGACGTGCCGTTCTCTGGACGGAGGAGAGTGGCGTCTCCTTTCCCGGGGCCCACGTGGATCTTCTGGTCCGCTCACCCACGACGGATGAGGCCCTGGAATTTTTAAGTTTTTTAAATCTCAGATGTGTGCACACACACACACACACACACGCAGCACATTCCCTAAGTGCATGGTTTGTTGAAGCCTCACTCACTGCGCAACACACGTATCCAGCCCCCGGGCAAGAGCTGACGTCAGCAGCATCCCCGAAGGACCTCCCGGTTGCAGCCGGGCCAGCGACCATCGTCATCCTGACTTCTACAGCATAGCTTGGTTTCCTTTGCTTTTGCTCTTTGCATAAATGCATTTACACAGTTTGTCCTTTTCCATCCAGCTTCTTTGGCCCATGTCACATTTGCAAGATTCTCCCATGTTGTCTAATGCGTCACCGTGTCCTGCATCCTCGGGTTCCACCCTGGTGGGAGTGTCAGGGGACGTGTTAGCGCGTCCTCTGCTGGTGGGCCCTTGTGTGCTTTCTCCGCTCTCTGGGTTGAGACAGCTGCCATTGTCCAAAGAATTTGAGAAACAGGCCAAACCCAGCCCCACTAAACGCACAATTCTATCAGTACACGAAGCGTCAATAAAAGCCACTTCCAGATCCCTGGATCGCTGCCCGTTTCCCTCTTTCTCTGGGGGGTGTGGGGAGTGTTGACCGAGCTTATAAAGATCTGAAAATTAGTCAGCCACGGATACCTGGGGAGCGGCTCACCGGCCCTCCCCTCGATGTGCCGAAAGATCTCATCAGAAAAGCAGGGGTGAGTGCGTAGGAGAGGCGAGGAGGCAGGGGCACATGACCTCATTCAAAAAGAAGATCTTCCAGAAAAACCTGTATGCTTGACTGCACAGATGTGTCTCCAGCCTAGAAGGTTGTGAAAACCACATTTGACCACTCTACCTTGCCCCGCTGTGAAGAACGGGAGGGCGGACCATTCATCCTGTCCTCAAAGAAATCCCCTTGGATTCAGGGAGGTCAGAGTCAGCGAGGGGTTGACGCCAGAAACCTCCAGAAGACGCCAGACCATTCAAGGAAGCCCGGGGACGTGCTGCCTAGAAACTTCTGACTGGAAGTCGAATTTCCCCACCTAGATGAAGTAAAGTAAATTCCAGAGGCTTTTAAAATTTTTTTTTCTTCATTTTTGATTTTTTTGTTGAGGGGGGCAAATATTGTAAATAGTGCTGCTGTGAACACTGGGGTGCAGGTGTCTTTTCAAATTAGAGTTTTCTCTGGATATAAGTCCAGGAGTGGGATTGCTGGGTCACATGGTAAGTCTAGTTTTAGTTTTTTAAGGAAGCTCCATACTGTCCTCCGCAGTGGCTGCACCAAACTGCATTCCCACCAGCAGTGGAGGAGGGCTCCCTTTTCCCCACAGCCTCTGCAGCATTTGTCATTCGTGGACTTTTTAATGATGGCCATCCTGACTGGTGTGAGGCGACACCTCACTGTAGTTTTGATTTGCATTTCTCTGGTGACTAGCAATACTGAGCACCTTTCCATGTGCCTGTTGGCCATCTGGATGTCTTCTCTGGAGAAACGTCTATTTAGGTCTTCTGTTCGTTTTTCAATTGAGTTGCTTGCTTTTTAGATATTAAGCTTTATGAGCTGTTTGTATATTTTGGAAATTAGTCCCTTGTTGGTCGCGCCAGTTGCAAATATTTTGTCCCACTCTGTGTGTTGTCGCTTCACTTTGTTTATGGTATCCTTAGATGTACAAAGGCTTTTAAGTTTAGTTAAGTCCCGTTTGTTTGTTTTTGCTTTTATTTCTATTAATTTAGGAGCTGGTTTGAAAAAAATGTTGCTGTGGTGTATGTCAAAGAGTGCTCTGCCCACGTCTTCCTCTAGGAGTTTTACAGTATCCTGCCTTACATGTAGGCCTTCAATCCACTTTGAGTTTCCTTCTGTACGCGGTGTTAGAGCACGTTCTGATTTCAGCCTTCTACAGGCCGCTGTCCTGTTTGCCCAGCACTGCTTATTGAAGAGACTGTCTTTCCGCCATTGTGTGTTCCTGCCTCCTGTGCCGTAGACAAGTTGGCCACATGTGCATGGGTTTATTTCTGGACTTTCTATCCTGTTCCATTGACCTGTTAGGGCTCGTCAATGAATTCAGTGAAGTTTCAGGACACAAAATTAATCTACAGAAATCAGTTGAATTTCTACACACTAACAATGAAATGTCAGAAAAAGAAATTAAGGAAACAATCCTATTTATCATCACATCAAAATGAGTAAAATGCCTAGGAATAAATCTACCCAAGGAGGCAGAAGACCTGTACCCCAAAAACTGTAAGATGCTGATGGAAGATGGTGAAGACAGCACAGACAGATGGAAAGATACGCTGTGTTCTTGGATTGGAAAGATCAGTATTGTTAAAGTGACCATACTACACAAGGCAATCTACAGATTCAATGCAATTCCTATCAAATTACCAATGATAATTTTCACAGAACTGGAACGAAAAGTGTTAAAATTTGTATGGAAATACAAAAGACCCTGAATAGCCAAAATTAATCTTGAGAAAGAAGAACAGAACTGGGGGAACCACACTCTCTGACTTCAGACTATATTATGAAGCTCCAGTAATCAAAACAGTATAGCATTTATTTATTTTTTACTGGAGGCACTTTGGGGTTGAACCCAGGATGCCGTACATGCTAACCATGCATCTACCACTGGGGGGCCCAGGTATCTGCTTGAACATGATTATGGGTGTGTCTGGATGAGATTAGCATCTGGATGGTAGACTGAACAAAGTGAACTGCCCTCCCCAATGTGGGTGGGCCTCATCCAGTCAGTTGAAGGCCTGAATAGAACAAAAAAGGTGGAGGAAGGGAGAATTTGCTCATTGTGCTGGACTTTCTTGGAGTCATGACATGGTCTTCCAGGGGAGCAAAAAGGTGGAAGAATGGGAGGGAAGAGGCAGAAAGGAACTGAGATGGAGGAATGACACCAAGCTCATTGCCATGGGGGGTTTGGTTCAGTCCCGGCAGCTGCCACAGGGGCCCTGACGTCCCTGTAGGAAAAGAAGCTGTGGGGTGGACTGGCGCTGTGAGGGGAGGCGGCAGCAGGGTTACAACCCAGCGGACCTCCTGCTCCGGGAGCCAGCAGCTGGGGGCCTTCCACAGAACCCTCGAGCGATCACAGAGGAGACCCCATTTAGAGGTCCACCACCCAGAAGAGCTTTAGCTCAAGTGGGGACCAGCCATAAAAACAGCCGTGACTGGTGGACAGGACCTGCGCCTCACACACCCCATGCTGGAGAAGCTGGTACTGGGAGAGGGGAGGAGGGTTTGTTGTCCGAGAACCAAACCCTCGTCTTCCACCCCAAGCTCATGGCGTGATGCACAGGAAAGATGTGCCAGCGTTCTTCCGGCTTTTCGGGGCAAACTTAAACAGCTTGTTGAGAGCTGTGGCAGGTAGCTGGGTTTAGAATGCACGGAGGCAGAGCCACAGTGCCCAGCACGACAGAGAAGTTTGTGTTAACGTAAGTCCAGGTGCTAGGGAGCCAAGCAGGATTCAACAGGAGAAAGTAGATGCTGGCAAACTGGCTGAGAAGACCCAGGAGCCCCCCAGCCTGGGCCTCTGGGAGGGGCTCCTAGGCCCCAGAGCAAAGTCAACCACCGAGCGGTCTGCTACCTCTGCCACGGTGGGGAAGCTGAATACCTGGGGGTGGGGGGAGGATGCTGGCCGCCTCAATCTCCGAGCTCACTCACCTTAGCTGCGATTCTGGGATCAGGAAACCACCAGCTGCAGCTGAGTGCTTCAGGAGCAGCTCACTTCAGCTGAGAGCTAAGGTTCAGAAAAGGCATCCGGGCCCCTGGTAAATGCTACCAGCAAAACGCAGGCTCCAAGCCTGGCTGTTGACTCTCATGCAGCCACTACCTGCAGGTCTGGACCTCAGGACCTCTGCTAAGATGCTACAGGAAAAACGGAGGCTTTCCCACCATGCTCTCCGATGGAACAGTTACTGAGCTGACCCACGTCACCTCTGCCCACAGCTTCTCAACCAGCTCTTCACGCAGCCCCATGCAGCCACAGGGGCCAGGAGGGTGCGCCTTCCATGAACCCAGAAGACTCAAGAACAAGAGGGTTTGGTGCACGGCGCTGATGGCAGCAGGCGACAAGACGGGGGGCCCACGCGTGCATTTGGGGAAGGGAGCACAGGCCAGAGGGCGGACAGGTGCACGATGGGCTTGTGGGGAGGTGAGTAGTGCCATCATAGAGTTCCCCAAAACAGACCCTGATGTGTGCAGCAGCAGTGCATCGGGATGCTCTCGGGATCAGTCCCCGTGGGGAGCGAGGGAGGCAGCCCCAGAGAAAAGGGTGCTTCAGTCTTGCCCCCGTGGGCGAGGCAGGTCCTGAGGAGACCTCAGCTAGAGGCCTGAAGCAGCGAGGAAGTCCATGTAGGGGTCCGTGTGGAGCCCACAGGGTCCAGTACTGGACAGAACTGCCGGGTCCATCTAGAGTGTGGCTGGAATTCTTGTGTAGTCCTGGAACCCCCAGGGCCGAAATTTCCAGAAGTGCTAACTGGCAATCCTTCTGCAGATGTTAACCAGGACCTGAGCTTCTGAATAAAGGCAGGCGGCGTGAGGGCTTAATAACACAGTGACAGCTGCAACTTAGCAATAGAGAAAGTAGCATTTTGTCTAACAGGTCATATCTATTTCGGACTGAGGGCAACCGTGTGCAGAAAACCCAAAAAGGGCCTGGACTCCTGCCCCAGTCATGATCGAACGGAGCAGAACTGACACATTCACGCCCAGAGCAGATCCTTCTGAACACTCATCTCCTCAGTAAGACTAGACACCCGCTGTGGTAATCATGGAATGACATAAACGCAATTCACCAGTGAGCCAAAACCTGAACTGAGCAAATAGAAACGCTGCACTCCCTGTCCTGGCAAACATCGCTGTTTGGAATTTTAAACACAGACAGAAATGTCAGGGGGGCACATTGAGGAACTCGGTTCTGCTTCTTCATCTTTCTCCATCACCGCGCTGCTGTCCTGGTACGTTTCAGATCTGCTGTTTTGATGCAGGAACAGGTAGCACCCCCCCCCTACCGCCAGCGCTGGGGACCCCAACAGTGCCTGAGGCGGCTTGAATGATCAGAACCCTGAAGACCGTGCCCTCACCACCAGCGTGTGGCTGAGTCCGAGCGTCTGGGACCGAGAGCCGCCGAGGGTTCTCTGACACAGCCCAGCGCCTGTCACGGGGTCAGAAATGACTGTGTGCTCCTCTGCCGCTGACGCCACATCGCCAGGGCTTGGGGAACCACGGCGCTGCTCTGGGACGTACATCAGCAGAGATTTGGGGGGAACAAGTATGTCACCACTGACATCATTTAGAATTCCCAGTGCAAGGTGACAAATAAAAATTATTCATCAGTGTTATTACTGTCTTCAGATTCTCTGCAGTCGGTGCCCCCTCCACCCGCGTCTGCACCAGGGGAGCTCGCCCCCCCACACCCTGCCCTGCGTGTGCCGCTGGCATGATGCTGCCTCCCACGGAGAATGCCCGCGTGGCCCGGCTCTTTTGGCGACCTTGTAATAAGTTTTTGCCCCAAAGTTTCACTAAACTTGGACCTAACATCTCCAATGCAGAGCAGCATGTCTCAGGACTGAAAGCTGAAATGATCCAGAGACATGAGTGTTGTGAGCCAGAAACCTTCGTTCCCAGCATCTAGGGTGTGTGTGTGTGTGTGTGTGTGTGTGTGTGTGAGATGTCACTAAAGAACAGAGGCTGTGAGGTCAGGCTCAGGAGGAGGCACTGTTGCTGGAAATGCAAACAAAGTAAACATCTCGAGACTTTGCTTCCTCTTCATCCAGGTGGGGACCACAGCTCTACCTGAAGGCAGGAGGCATAAAAATGAAATGAGATCAGCCTCCCAAAGGAAAGCCCTCAGGAAAAGCTAGTCCTGCAGCACCAAGACTCAGAACGTCTCTGTGCCCCTCTGCCAGGAACAAAACCACAGGGGCACAGAGGCCGCTAACTGAGGACCCCCTCCAGCGTCCTGTCCCCAGGGCCCTTCCGCCAGCGTGCTCGGGATGTGTGGTTGCCACGGCGCCCCTGCGTAGGCCACACCCCACACAGGCCTGGTGAGGTGACTCGCGATGCCGGGTGGCTCACAACAGAGGAGCACGTTCTCTCCGATCTTGCAGGGGTAAGAATGAGGCAGGGACAAGCACACTTTAACCGTGGATTCAGTTCAGAAATTAGGTCACTACGTCGCCATGAAATTTGCTACAACTGGATTAGGAAACCAACCCTCTTATGATGCAAGGATGAAAGGCTTTTCTAGAAGGCAACGATATAACCATTGCTGGCATGAATCGAACGTTTGCTATGTGTCTTCCAAAGACCCCCACCATAGGGTGAGGGATAAATTGAGTTCGGGATTAGCAAAAACACACTACTATACATAAAACAGATAAACAACGAAGCGCTTTGGTAGAGCACTGGAAACTACACTCAGTATCCTGTAATAACCTGTAATGGAACATAGTTCATACGTGTGTGACTGAGTCGCCTTGCTGTACACCTGAAACTAGCACAACATGGCAAATCAACTCTACTTCAATTTAAAATGTTAAAAAAATAAAGCTGCCCACCAAGTTCTGTCTTAGTTCAGCTGCCCTTACAAGCAGCTGCCAAGACAGGAACTGGAAAGAGGGTGGTTTATCTGGGAGGTGGTCTGGGAGGCCCCCCTGAGGGAGAGGGAATGTGACGGGGGCAGAAAGGAAGCCGTCAAAGATGCCCCGATGAATAGACCCTGCGTGGCAGCCGGGATCCATCCCCCGGGGAGCCTCTGAGTCAAGGCTTGGCCCATGTCTCCAAATCATCCTACCCGAGGGATGGGGGCACTGAGGACCGTCTGCTCCCTCCTTCGCTTGTTGGCTGAGGGGAGTTAAACAGCCAGCCCTCTAGCTGCCCTGCACAGGCCCTGAGCAAACCCCTGGGACACCAGGGAAGGCCCGCAGACACCGGGGCAGAGCAGGCTCGAAGTCGGGTGTTGCAGGATACGGGGGTGCTGTCTGACTTGGCTGCAGGTTAACTCGGGGGGACTGCAGCTGATGAATCTTGACCATAAATTCTTTGCTACTTCTTCACTGACACGTGAAATCTGGGTGCTCACCTTCCTAAATCCCTTGGCCCATAGGATGTGATACAAGTGCTCTTCTGGGGTCCCAGGCCTCTTGGAACACCCACCCCTGGAGCCCTGAGTGACGATGGATACGGCTGACTAGCCTGGGCCTGCCACGTTGCAAGGGGGCCCGGGCTCACTGCGTAGACTGTGAGACATGGACAGGGGGCGGGGTCTGCACGCTCCCCGCTGCCATCCCGGACGCCGCAGAGCAGAGGTGAGCCGGCCCGACTCTACCGTGCCTACATTTCTGACCCGCAGAATCAAGAGATGTGATAACAACAAACCACTGCTTCATCTACTGCGGGTGAGGGTAATTTGTAGCAGTGGGCAACTAGGCACAGCTAAGGGGAGGTGAAGGAGGACGTGGAACAGTGTTTGCTATGGCGCAGCGGCTGGGAGGACCATCACAGACCCTCGAGCTCAGTCCTCGCCTTCGAGAGCTGAGGACATGGAAGTCCACTGACACCAGCCTGGGGCCCTTTCACTGCCCTGATGCAGCCTCTGGGTGATGCTGGGGTGAGCACATCCAGAGCTGGCTTAGCCAGCAGCCCCAGGCAGGGCACGTGGAGGGTCTGCGCTCGGGAGGAGGGGGGTCTGAGGACAACCGGATCCCTGGATGGGATGGGAAGGACCGCGTCCAGAACGGGGGGCAAGGAGAGGGCGGTGTCATCCTGCAGGTCTCCACATGCGGTCCTGTAGAGGCACCTGCGTCCCCTGGGAGCTGCTGAAACTGCACAAGCCCAGCCTCCCTCTGGACCAGCTGAGTCAGGAGCGCTGGGGTGCGGGCTTTCCCAGGGGTCCCAGTGCTTGCCAGGCCTGGGAAGCTTGGTGAAGTAGAGAGCCACATGGGGAGAGAGGCTCTGCAGACAGCCGGCGTCTGGCCGCAGCTCCCCCACTGGAGGGTCGTAGGCCCCGAGATGGGGCCACAGCACTTGTCTCGGAAAAAATAACCTTCCAGACACGCTGGACCCTGCGTCCATCCCGGGAAATGGGGCTGGATGGACAGATCGGTCCAGCTCAGGTGTTCCTCCTCCAGGAGTCAGGGTCATCCTAGGGCAAGGGGCCTTCACGCCTCGGAGAGATGTACGGAGGAGCCACTTGGGCGCCCGGCAGCCTCACTGCGCAGGCACGGGTAGGACGGGCCCACGTCACTGGGTCAGCTCCTTGCCCTGGCAGCGATGCTCAGGGGAAGAGGGGTGGGGGAAAGGCTCTGCTCAAAGCAGACCCGGCCTCCGCGTCCCCCTCCCGCCCACAGCCCCCAAGTCACAGTGGAGGCGCACTAGCGCAGTTCTGGGTGCTAAGCGCACAGGAAGTTCTCACAAATGCGCCTTCCCTTTCCTTTCTTCACCACGCAGCTGATCACCAGTGTGTTTCTCTGTACCACCTCGCTCGCACTTACAGCGGTGACTCTGGATCCATCCACATGTGAATTGACCATAAGCCCCCGAGGGGCAGACGGTGTTTCTCATTGAACACCCAGCCATGATTAACTACTGATGCTATGTGAGCACTATTGTGCTTCTGGCTCTAACACAATGCTTCATCCCAGATGGTGCAGGCAGGCTCTTTGCTCTACTTTGACACGTGATTAGCATCCTTGGTACACCGAGAACCGCGTGGGCACTCCGGCTCTCAGAGACAGTGAAAACGGCAAAGCCAAGAGGAAGTGAAGATAGTGGGAGACGAACAGGCGTGTGTCCACACTCTCCGCAGAGATCAGACACCTAGGAACAGAGAGAACGATCAGCGTCTGACTCACCCGCTGTGTAACTCCATGAGAAATTTCCAGCTCAGTCACTTAGGCAGCAAACCAGACTCAAAAGACCAGATGCCTTATTTGGTAGGAAAGAAAATTCCATCCTGCCTTTCCCCTTCATCGACCAATTATGAAGAGATTAAAATGTAACAGCTCGCGTTTACTAAAAATGGCAATTAGCAGTGTCATTAACAAGTGTTTAAATCAAATAGTAGGTTAAGATGAAGGGATAATTAAACATCACTTCACACAATTCTCTCTTCCATAGAAAATAGCATTATTGATTAACTTAGACCAGGAGTTGGTAAACTACAACCCATGGACCAAATCCAGCGCATGGCCTGTTGCGTTAACTACGTCTTTGTGGGAGCACTGCCACACCTACTCATTGAATTGTTGGAATGCAGACCAGACAGCCTTCAGAGGCTAAATTACTTACACTCTGGCTTTTTACAGAAAATGTTTGCTGGGCCCTCATCTGTGCTTTCCAATGCCAGTGTCCACAGAAGGTCCTGGAATGTGACACACAGGTGTCCATGGTGTCCCTGGGGCACACACGACTTGCTGACCTCCATCCTGGGGTTGTTACCCTGGGTAGCGTTCGCTCTTAGGGCAGGTTGCCTCCGCTGACCAGCACAGAACCGAGACCAAGCTGACCCCCAGGCTGGAGAGCGAGCACCTGATGAGCCTCGTTGGCGCGGTCAGCCGGCCTCTCAGAGAACCAGCTCAACCCGGTCTGCCCCCAGCTCCAAAGAAAACAAAGCCACAGTCTGGCTTTCCACTTGTGCCAGGGCACCTCCGGCTGAGAATTACTGCCTAAACTTCACGCTGCCCACAGATGGAGACTCTGTCATCCTTGGGAAGGGCCCAGACTAGCAAGAGGACGAGAGGACGAGCTGGCCCACCTTTCAGGAAGAGCATCCAGCCCCCAACGCCACGCCCAGAAAGGGCCAGACCCAAGCTTAGGCGTGAACGCTTGCTGGGTCCAAACACACATGTGCTGCTGGGGTCCGCCCCCAGCTCCAATGGATGGCTGCCAATGACAAGGCCAAGAATGACAAGGGGCGCCCTCAAGCCTGGTTTACACCAGGGTTCACATCCGTCTGGGTGCCCGGACCTGCAGTATTGGCAGCCCCACCTCCTGGACACCCAGCACTTTTGTTCAACTTGCACCACTCCTACGACCCCCCATCCCCGGGTCCACAGGCCGGGAGTGGGGCTGACCTGCCCGCAGAAGGAGGCGGGCGGTTCAGGCCCAGGACCCCACAGCCCAACCTGCTGGAACGCTGCGCGTGATGAACGTAGGGAGGGGAGGGGAGGGGAGGGGAGACACGACTAAGAGCGCTTTTCTTGGGAGCTGAGTGACCACGCCACCCCCGGCTCTTGCTTGGGGGCCAGTCTCACCCACTTGCTTTTCTGTTGCCTTCCTCCTGTTTCCCAAAAAGGGGAAGGGAGGGACCCCCGTTCTTGTCTTACCCGAAAGATAAGAATTCAGACAGGAGATGCCAGTGAAAGATTTTGAAGGTTTTATTTGGCAAAGGCAAGGGCACCTCCAAGATCGGGAGGCGGGCTGCTCCGGGGCGGACAGCAGTGGCCTCTGCCCCTTCTCTCACGCCCTTCCTTAGACGTGGCCTCCGGACTGACTGGCAGCTCTTGCCCCGGGAGGTCTTAGTCATGCCTGTCCCCTTTTGCACACGTCCTTACCCATGATGCACACAGAAGGGCCCACGGGGAGGGGCCTAAACCGCAATGCTAATCATATTACAGTGAGCACTGGGTCGTGTCCAGTCAGATTCTTCCGGCTACCGCGCATTTGCTGCTGTCAGGTTCTAACCAGCTTCTCGCTGGCGCCCAGTTAGAGGAAATAAAGCCCCTTTAAGCTGGTGGTGGGCGCAACGCCATCTCCTGGGCCCTCCTCCTTCCCCTCCACCTGTCCGCCTGGTGCCCCCACTTGTCTAACCACCTAACACTTCCTCCATCTCTCCTCTCAACTCCCCCTCCCTTCCCTATGTTAGCGGCCCTACCCCTGGCCTGGACCATATTAATAAGCCTTAGTGTCCACGAGCCTCTCTTTCCTCTCCTCTCCTGCCCATGCAGTAGGCCAATGGCCCCTTGCCATGCCCTCCCGACCCCCTACTTCCCAGAAGTCCACAGCAGCTCTCTGGGGGTGGGGGGTGGGGGGGGGGTCAGTGGGCACATGCCAGCCCCACAGGATGACTGCACCCGTCACGGAGGCCCCACCCTGCTTCCCGGCAGTGGGATCAGACACAGATGTTCCAGACCATTGATTGAAGAGACATGGAGGTGGGGTCTTCTGGAAGCCTCTGGAGAAGGTTGTCCTTGGGACACCACAGGGGGGTGGGAAGAGACAGTGCCTCCCATTTCACTGCACTGCTGCCAGCGGGTGTGGTGCCGGGACGGTGCAGGCAGCTTATGGGGAGCCCGCCTCCTGCAGCCAACATGCCGGGGACGATGGAGAGAACCCACGTTCTTAATGATGTTGCAGGTGATGAATGAATCGACTCTGGAATCACTCTGACAACAGAATTTACAATGCGTGAGAAAATACACTTCTTTTTGTCACTGAAGCCATTTTGAATTTATTTGCATGTTACTTGCAGCTAAAGTCACCCAAGCTTAAACAAGCTTTGGAGGGCCTGCCACCTGACGAAACAGCCCAAACCTGGAACCTTCCCTCCACCTCGCACGGCCTCTACCCCACAGAGTCTGCTGGAGGGGCATCTGTACCGCCCACCAAAGCTAGCACATTCCCTACTCCCCCCCCCATACAAGGCATCTGCCTCGACCTCTCACTTTCTCCCACCGTCTCCAAATATACTGCAAATTCTATTTAAAATGGAATCACCGAACTTCTGCTTTGAGTAACGATGAAGCAGGTCATTTGAAGTAAAACTCCTGTTGAGGTCAAGATAAAAACTGAACACAAAATGCAAACGTGAGTTTGTGAGCCTCAGAGAGCTTCAAGTCAAGTCAAGAATTACTGAGCTGGATCAGAGTGAAGACGGAAGCTTTCTCCCAGCATGTTTTCCAGTTCCAGGGAGGCGGCTGGGAGAGAGGGCAGCACATTTCATAGACTCAGAGTCGTCACTGAGGTTAAGGTATGAGCAGAATGTGAAGCTAAGGAAAAGCCGGTCTGGGCGAAAGAAAATTCTTTTCACTAAGTGGCGCTAGGTCAGCTGGAGATGCACATAGAAGTAGAAGAAACCCGTGCAGCCTCACTCCGCACACACATTTGTAGGTCTCCATGCGAGAGGCAACACAATGCAGCTTTCAGACAAAAATATGAAAGGCTGTTTTGTTGAACATGGGGTAGAACAAGCGTAATCAAGCAAGATGCCAAAAGCGCTGCCTACAAAGGGAAAGACTCGGTCCATGGTCCTACGATAACCCTAAGACCCTCTAGCATCAAAGACACCAGCAGGAAGGGAAAAGATAAATAAAGCGGTGTGGAGAGACACCTGCAGGGAATTGTCCTACAAGGGGCTCCTTCCTGCTGTACGCAAGGGTTAATTAATAGCAATTAATTAGGAAAATGACAGTCAAATTGAAAATGGAGAGATTTTAGGTGGATAAATCCATGAATAGATACTCCAGTTTACTGATAATTAAGGAAAGTTAAAGTCACCGTACGATGGCCCTATACACGCCAGAATGGACCGAAATGGAGAAGGTGGACAGCACCCAGCTTCGGTGTGGAGTGAGCGGACAGAGCTCTCACGCTGCAGTAAGAGCTTCCATCAGTACCTCTCTGGAAGACAGCTTGGCATCCTTTATTGAAGCCGAGGACGCTAACGACGTAGGACCCAGCGGATGCAGCTACGTATGTTCTCAACAGAACTGCTTGGACACGTGCCCCAAGAGGTTCACGCAATGACACTCACTGTAGCGGTATTTGTTACAGCCCCAAACTGAAAGTAGCAAAGTGATGTCAAGAATAGAAATGTCCTCACAAGGTGCTGGGCTAGACAGGAAAGAAAAGGAAGGAGCTAAATACAGCAAGCCAGATACAGAAGGACACTTCCCGCGTGCTTTCGTTGAGATAAAAATCACACCCAGCAAAACTAAGCCACAGAGTTCAGTTGCTAAAGGAAGCAAGGAAGTGATTTCCATCGAAGTCAGGATAATGGTCGCCTTTAGGGACAGAGGCAAAGGAGGGGTCCCCCAGGAGAGGCAATGCTGTCCTTCTTGACCTGGGTACCAGTTATGTACGTATTTACTTGGTAACACGCGATCGTTCTGCATCATTTTCTGGTTGTGTTTTACGTTTCGCAGTAAAAGGAAGATAAAGGAAAATTTGCATCAACACCATTCAGTGAAGCTGTGCGGACTACGTTGCCCAGCTTCTTAACTCTCCTCACAATCTGCCTGAAATATTTGAGTTATTTTGAAAGAAAGAAAACTCTACTGTTCTGGGATCTAAGAAATTTTGTTTGCTGCTTTTTGTTTCAATGCTAAGGGCTGTATTAGGAAAGAAAATCCATCAGACATTTGATAAAGATTATTAGTCCTCAGACAGGGACACAACCGGCGTCAACAAGCAAGATCAGTAAGACGAAGGAGGGTCAGCTCTGCTTCTGATTTGGGACAAGTGGTCTCAGTGACAATGACTAGAATAAACGTCCCTGAAATGTTCCCTCAAAGGATTTTCTTCCGTTACCTGTGATGCAAGAAGGCAGAAAAGAGCGAGTGGAGACACCGAAGCACTGCGAGTGAAGGCTTTCGCGGGCCTCCCAACAAGGAGGCCAGAGCTGCGGGGGGACGCCCTCCTCGGTCTAACCAGGGAAGCCAGAGGGACAGAAGCTAGACTTGACAGCTAGGTGGGCAGCGATGACGAAAGTGGCTGCCGTGTGTTTAAAACCAGCCTGAGAGCAATGACCTGAGAACAAGACACTGTGAGACGCACGGAAGGATGGCTGCAAATCAAACACGTGTTGCAGAGACGGCTGGAGGTCACAGCAGAGGACGGGCTGCGAGCATGGCCTGTTTCACCGCGGGACTAAGACGGAAGCAAAACCAGAGTGACGAATACATAACAGGATGCCACAGGAGGTGAGAGGCGGCACAGGGTTGGAGAATGATCATTGAGAGGGGAAGGTAGCTGCAGTTTTCCTGACATTGTAAACATGCTGGCTTCTTCATCTTGGAGAACCAGGAATCAAGAGAGATTGGCAAAACTGATGAATGACTTAAAAGAGAAGTAAGCTTTTATAAATGCAAAGGGAAACCTTAAAACATAATTAAATAAGAAAAAATACCGTATGATATCATTCATACGTGGAATCTATGCAAACTGCCTCTGCCCCCTTAGACAGTCACAGTCAACTGGACAAGGTGAGAGAGGCTCTTCGTGAAAAGGGATCACGCTATGGAAGTTTACAGCAAGTGTTTGCCAAACTTATTTGAGCAGAAAACGCACGTTGACGAGCACCTGTGGGGGGAGGCACGCCGTCGTCTGGCTGCAGGTGGGATCCGCAGAGGAAGCCGTGAACTTGACAGCCGGATGCACCTGGGTCCAGACCCCAGCCTTGCCACTGGCTACGCATGGGCCCCAGTTCCTTCACCTAAAAATTAGCCGTCATATTACCTCCCAGCTAGGGTTAGTGTGAGGGTGGGTGGAAGACGAGGGAGAGAGCGCACAGTGTGACATGTAATGCAAACTCAGTGCAAGGGCACGGGCGGGGCGTCACCTAATCAGAGCCCAGCGTGCCAGTCTGATCAACAGTTTGCGTCAGGCGTGGTGAAGGACTCCTCCGGGGACCCCTTCCGTGCCGATTTTGCTAGTGCCGACGGGCTCTGCCTCGGGCCACTGAAATGCTTTGGGATGGACTGGGAGAGCCTGGTTCAACTCATTCTGCCCGATTCTCACCTTAAGATGTTGTGCCGTAGAAACCCCAAGGACAGCGCAGACCCCACGTGGCTTCAGGCTGAGCATCCCGGGGGCGCAGCCGGTGGCCTGTGTGCGGTGAGACACAGAGCTTCCTCCTCCTCACTCCGGGTGAGTCGGGTGGAGGTGCGCTCAGCTACCGAGGCGGCGTTGGTTGGCCCTTTGCAGGGTCTGGAGCTCGGGGACGATCTTCTTCAGCTCCGTGGGGCCCTGGTTTAGAGTCTGGGAGCCCCGGTTGGGCTTCCCATATTCGAGAGATGCCTTAGGCAGTTTCAGGGCATCTGCTCTGACGGTCTCCTTGACAACCCCTGGGAGCCCGGAGTGAGCAAGCGACAGGCCTGCCGGCAGGGGGGCCATCCCCCTGGAAGAGCCACCCCTGCCTGGCTCGCAATCAAAGGCTGCGCTCGGCACCCGGGAATCCCGCCAGCCTTTTACGCAGGTACCAGCAGGCTTGTTCCCGCCACAGCAGCGGCCCTGCTGGCAACTAGCAGTCACCCCTGGTGTCTGTCTAACGCCCACGAGGTCCCTGAGAGGAGTTTTGTGGTTCCCATTTTGCAAATAAGCGAGAGACAGAACTTGACCAGAACAATCACCACAAAGAGGAAAGGAAGAGGAGGGAAGGGAGGAGAAAGGGAAGAGGGACAAAGCTGCCGCTCTGTATTAGATCACAGATGTTAAAAAACACTGGCGGCTACTGTTACCGTCTCCCGCCTCAGGGGCAGAGTCTGAGACAAGAAAGAATTTGCTCAGAATGCCCTGGAGGACGTTGCCACCGCTCCCCAGACGCCTCATTTTTCTAATTTCCCCTTAGATGGCCGACAGCTTGAACGAAACCACAGGAGGACAAGGCCACGTGGCCACGTGGGACCCGACCACCAGCCTCCTTTCCTGCTTCTTCACCGGCCTCAGAGGATGCCTAAGGCTCTTGAAACCAAATCGTCCATTTTGGGGGCCTTTTGAGCTACCAAATATGGATAAAGAATTAACAAGTAACCACCATCCAGTGTAGGAAAGATAGCTCATTTTAAAGCAATAGCAAAGAATTTGCATTGAGTACAAATTAAATGGTTTTGTTTGGTTCATTCTAAAAACAGAAAACTAGAAAGTGGTGTCTGATGGTTTGTAGGTGCAAAGAAAACAAATCGTTCTCGGGCAAAACTATCTTCGGCCAGATTTTATGGCCGACTCAGAAATTCTTAAAGGGCAGAAGGTGTTAATACGATGGTGATGACTTGGAGCTGTTTGCTGCGCTGCCCACGCCAGCTCTGGGCTGAGTTTCTCATCAAGGAGCAACCCTGCACGCTATCCAAGGAGGGCAAGGGCCCACTGCTGCCTCATCATGACATGACACCCTGGTCCCTCCATGCCCTGACTCACCTGGAGATGTCCACAGGCGGTGACATCACGGTCTCAGAGCAAGTGGGGAGACGCCCATGGCCAGGGGATGGGCTGGCTGTCACCTGCCCCGCCCCCAGCCTCTGAGCTCATCTTTCTGTGCACACAAAGAGCCAGCAAGTCTCAACCAAATTTAAAAGGGGCATCTCTTAACCTGCCAGTGTGAAGTCATTTTTCTCTCGGAGCTCAGTCAGTCCCACAGCTGCATCACAGGAAGTAGATAATGACAATGATAAACACTAGAAAATGGAATCACATTGGGATGTAGTCCCGGGCGATTCTGTTATTTGCTTTACTGTCCCAGACGTTTCCCAGAGGGACACGCGTATGTTCCCTTAGATGCAAACAGAATAATGGTTCCCATTTATTGAGCATTTGCAATGTGACAGGCAGCCTATACACACTTCCCCTTCCATCCTGAGGCTAATTTAACCAGTAAAGAATAGCGGAGACTGTTCCATTCTGTTTTACAAATGAGGACACAGAAGCCGAAGGAAGTGGAATAATTAACAAAATCTCCCAGCTAACGAATGAGATTCAAGTACCAGCCTTTCTGGCCCTCAGACCTCCTGCCAGGCGCTCCACCTGCATGCAGCCTGCCGTCCAGCACCAAAAGCAGCCCACAAGCCACGCCCACCCGGCCAGGCCTCTGCTTCAATTCCCGCCTCCTGGGAGAAGTGTTCAGCCTTATAGAGTTTCTCCAAAATGCTCCACTTTGTTCAGATCAAGACCACCACCGAGAGAGGTTAAGAACTTACTGCACCAAGAATCGTCAAAATGTTCCCTCTGCTATATAGTGTATATAAAATATAGACTATATATAAAATGGATAAACAGCAAGGTCCTACTGTATAACGCAGGGAACTGTATTCAATTGTAATAGACTATCACAAAAAAGAATCTGAAAAAGACTATATAAATGTATATATATATATGAATCACTATGCGTACACCAGAAATTAACACAAAATTGTAAACCAACTATAATTCAATTTAAAAAAAAGACCAATCTGCATTAGGAGTAGTGAATGTAACAGGATGGACTGTCCCTAGGATTTCATTCGTATGGACATGAACGTATCCAGACAGCAGTTTTTCTCTTACGTGGCTCATCCTACCTGCCACAGGTAACTGTATGTGCTCGTTCACATACAGCAATACTTTCACATAAACCCAGCTTCCTAGAAACCTGGTGTCCCCTTGGTTGATCAATGCCCCCGCAGAACAGCCATCAGAACGCGCAGTCTGTGTCGCGACGACCTGCATTGTCCTCACTGCCCAGTGGACAGGGAACAGGGGAAGAAGCAACACACGTGGAGGGAAAAGATGCTGGGGGGTCAAGGCTGCAGGTTTTCAGGAAGCCAGGAGCTTCTGGGTCTGAAGCAGTGATGGAGAAAAGCTTCACGGAGCCCTTCAGCTCCCAGGCCGGGGATGTTCAGCTCTGGGTGGGGGTGGGGGACCTCTGGGTACCCGTCCTGCTGGTTGGTGTGGTCACTGTCACTCAGCTCAGAGCCAGGCTCGCTGACCTTGCGTCCTCTGCCCTCGGAGGCCTCTAGCCTCTCACCCGGGCATGAACTGATCTAATTCCCTTGGCAACAGGAACACACTCACAAATAAGGTGACCTGCCCGGGTCCACAGGACTCCATCCTGCGACGGTTCCTCAGGGGAGATGGGTACGAGAAAAGCCACATCATCGGCAGGAATATTGCAGTCTTGCTCTCTAAAATGACCCCCACCTTAAAACAGATCTGTGAAAACTGGGGGTGGGCTTGTGCTAATTTCAGTACAGCAGCAACTCTAAAGGAAAGGCAGCCTGGAGGCAGGGGAGCACCCTTGGCAGCCTCATCTGCCATCACCACCACCGGCCGGTTGGCACCACCCGCCGGCTTTCGATCCCAACTGCCTGAATTGTGGGCGCAGCCGACCAAAGGGAATCAAATGCAAAGCAAATCCATCCAGCCGGGATCCACTCACTTCCTTCTCTGCTGCCCCCCCCCCCCGTTTCTTTCTTTTGTTTTAAACAGGAAGCTAGTGCTGCAGCCACTGCTGCAAACCCCGTGGCCTTCTTGATACACTGAAAGCCAACTGGTGTGTGCAGCTGCAAGGCCCTGTTTCACTGCCGGTGGGACGCAGATGGTCCGGCCACTGTGGAGGACAGTCTGGCAGCTTAACAAAATGAAACATGCTCTTATCCAGCAATCATATTCCTTGGTATTTGCCTAAAGGACACAAAGACATGCCCACGGGTGTTTATTGCAGCTTTACTCATGATTGCCAAAACTCAGAAGCAACCGAGATGTCCTTTAGTGGGTGAAGGGACACACAGACGGTAGCTCATCCAGACAGCGCAATATTATTCGGAGCGAAAAAGAATTGAACTATCAAGTCATGAGAAGACGTGGAGGAATCTCACATACACGTTACTAACTGAAGGCAGCCAGTGTGAAAAGGCCACGTACGGTGTGATCTCAGTTCTGTGAATTCTGGAAAAGGCAAAACTATGGAGACAGAAAAAAGATCAGTGGTTGCCAACAGTGAGGGCCGGGGGACAGATGAATGGGGGGGGCACAGGGGATTTTTTAGGGCGGTAAAGCTGTTCTGTAAGATGCTATAATGATGGATACACGTCATCAGATACGGGTCCAAACCCACAGGATGTACAACACCAAGAGTGAACCCTAACGTAAACTATGGGCTCATATCAATGTCAGTTCATCCGTTGTCACACAGGTACCGTCTGCGGGGGATGCTGACAAGGAGGGGTGCCCTGCATGTGACTGCAGGAGGCCTGCGGGGCATCTCTGTACCTTCCCCTCAATTTCTCTATAAACCCCAAACTGCTCCCCAAAAAATTGTCTTTAGAAAAAAAAGTCAAACGGTGGATTCAGGAATCGGGAATAAGCGGTTGAGTTTGGAGCATGTGGTTTTTGGAGTGAGAAAACAGAAAGTTGCAGGAAGAACTAGCAGTCAGACCTCTCTTGAATCCTTTCTTTCTCTTCTGCAGACACAGAGGAGGAAGGAGAGAAACAGCCTGGAAAGGCCCGGGGCCCGTGGTAAATAGAAGCCGCCTGTGGGCCAGTCTCAGGCCTGAGCGGTTTCCTCATCGGGGTGGGAGCGCCGGCCGAGGCGACAGGATGAAGGAGCCGTTTCACAGCCATTGTCCCCAGTGATGGAAAAATATGTGCCCTTAGTCCCTCGAACTAAGTCTGAAAATGCAGCTAAGTGTGTGTGTGTGTGTGTGTGTGTACACGTATATATATATTTTTTAATTGAAGTATGGTCAGTGTACAATGTTGCATCAATTTCCGGTGCACAGCGTGATGCTTCATTGTTTTCAGATTCTTTTTCACCACAAGTTACTACAAGATGTTGAACATAGTTCCCTGTGCTGTACAGTATAATCTTGTCGTTTATCTGTTTTATATATATGTTAGTGCAGCTAAGTTTCTGTAAGTGTTTACCAGCCATTGGTTTTCAAAGTAATTAATGTTGGTGGTGTTTCCCCACATCCAGATGTACACAGGCAGACTCAGAGTGCGAGGCATTCAGAAAACACACGGCGCTGAGGGGTGATGCCGTGAAGTAAGGAGACGGTGGGACTAGAACGCTTTGTTCTCATTGGATGAAATGAAGGGATGCTAAGCTTTGCGGTGGTTCCACAAGTTGGCCGCCCTGCAGAGTCACTGAGAGCTGCAAAATTCCTGGGGACCCAGGCCCCACCCAGACCCACTCGGTCAGAAGATCTGGGACAGGCAGCACAGGGCCGGTCTTAATTCTCCAGGGGATGGTGCTGTGCGGGCAAGGCTGGGACCACCGCCTGCAGGGTTGATGAGGGAACATCTTGCCCTGGAGATGCATCATGGCCATGAGTCCCGGCTGAGCCCTTCACTTGGAGCGTGGAACTGGGGAGAGCCTTCTACCAGAAATTAGAAAGCAAGTTACTCTGTAGCTCAAAAATAGAGCAGAAGTGTTGTCACCAAGAAGGCTTGTTCCCCACCCCCCATGGCAACTGGGAAATTGTCGCACCATAAAGAGTGACAAACTGATCCCCAGAAAGCATTTACCTGTTCTGTTTTCATGATCCTTCAGAACACTGTGATGGGTTTGGTCACAGAAGAGGAGAACCTGGAGGCAGGGAGCAGACGGGGAGCTGGCAGGAGCAGGCGTGCGTCAAGGGCACAGCAGGTGCAGGCTGAACGCACTGGAGGCTGGAGGAAGACGTCAGGGCCGCCGGGTGCCTCCCTCTGCAGCTGACATCATCACCGCCTGCGTGCGCACGGGGGCAGCCAGGGGGCAGCCAGGGGGCAGCAAGTCCTGAGAGCACGGGCTCGTGGCGGCTGGAGGTGAGGGCAGAGGAGCAGCATACCCCGTGACAAGCACAGAAGTGCCAAGCAAACCAGCTTCTCAGCCACGTGGCAGTTTTCAGCCAATGGATGATATATTATCCTGACCGCACTTTCTCAAGGAGGCACCACCGAAGGAGTGGTGTTGTTATGAGCTGGGTAAGGAGCAAGAATTGTCTCTTTTTAAAGGAAAAATAAAAGCGAAGACGTGCCACAGCACGGGGTGTTTCAAACACATCTTCCCTCAGGTCCCCACGGGGAGAACCTCCTCGCACTTCAGGGCCAGCCCCGAGGAGGGAGAGGGGAATTCACGGCGGTGGGGGTGAGGCAGGCTGGAAGTCTGCTGTCCTGCTCTCACAGTGCGGACTTGACCTCTAAGGATGGAAGTGCCTGGTCTTCTCAGAGCCAGGAGCCCTTTGTGATGTACAAAGGGGTGAGGACCGAGTCTGTCCGAGTCTGTGGACCCCAGCAAATGCCCCGGCCAGGGCGCGTGTGTCCCGAGGGCCCCAGCCTGGACTCCACTTTACTGCCTTCTTCTTAGAAAGTCTTCCAGCCCCCACCGCGCAGCACGTTAAGTGGCGACTCTCAGCCCTGCCGCGAATTTGTGCCTGAGATGCACATCTGGATACAAAAGAAGCTTTAGGGGTAAATGCTGTGACATGAAAGATGTAGGGTGACTTCCAACAATTCAATGTAGCCTTTTCTTTTTTTCTCCAGGAAGGGTATTTTATTATTCAATAAAAAAAAAAAAAGGAAAACAAACTGCATTTCATCTGGGGCTGTCGAAAGAACATGAGAGGTATTAATAATATTTTAGGTTCCTGTATTTATTTCACAAGTAGTATTAATAATGATTGTTCCCCGTCTACCCCCTGTAAGTTGTTCTTCCTGCCATGTCATACACCATGTTGCTTTTTTAAAGACAATGTCATCCATCCCTTGTTCGGCATGTATCTTTACGATCGTCATCGACACGGAAATTGTCAACACAAGAACTGAGCGACTCCACGTGCTGAGTGTTCTTTTAGCCCATGTGTGGGAAACATCTTTCCTCAGAGAAGCTGTGTGTCTGGAATTTGCCACAAAACACGTGCACAGATAGATGGTCTTGTGCTCCAGCTAGCGATGCTCTTCCCTCCTCCTGTTTCTGATTTTCTGTGACTTACCTGATTCCAGATCTGATCCTCTGTGATCTACCTGATCCCAGTGCTGATCCTCTAGGAGCTACTGGGTCACAGTTCTGATCCTCTGTAATCTAGCTGATCCCAGATCTGATCCTCTGAGAACCTCAGAGCCCACATAGAAGAAGTAAAGCCACCAGGAGACTTTTGACCCTCTCTTCCCACCTCCTTAGAGGGACCACTTTACAACTCAAGATGGAAATTGCAGGACCCCCGTTAGGAAGTCAGCCCTCACGTGGAAACTGCAACTGATTTCTCATTTCATCTTTAGTGGTCACACTATACTTGTCCCCTCTAGCTAGAAGAATTTCCTCTGTGGATTATTGAAAAAAAAAAAACAGAATTAAAAATATCTCACTTAAAAAATGGAATTTTCACGTCACTGGACCCTTTAATATCTGAATTAGTTCATCTAAATGTCCAAATAAAATATCCAGAGATGATGCTTCTTTTTCCAGCATCCTCAACCTGGGGCCACAGCTCCCCCAAGATTCTGTGGATGGAATTTGGAGAAGAGGTACATGGGCACGGATGGAGAAAATGAATCTCTATTTTTGTTCACCTCTAACTGACACACCGTGCTGACTTCGACTGTGAATGTGGGCAACAACCCACAACAGGACTGTAGCTCTCGTGGTCCTGTCACAGAGAGGTTCGGGTTCCTGTGACGGCCTGTGGATTGTGCACGTGCTTGGCAATCTCATCCTGAAGATGAGTCCGGAGGCCACGGGCTGCCAAAGGCGTCCAGGGTTCAAAAAGGGGAAAATGAATCGAGCAGGACTAAGTAAGACAGAGACACCGCTCAGCTGGGCACTTAGCACGTCCAGACTCCTTGAAACTCGAGAACACGCTGGTTAAGATGGACCTCGCAGGGCATCCTTTACTTTGCGATGTATTTTCAGAGGTCATGCACTCCTCGCTGCAATTCTGCCAGGGGGCAAACACCAGGCAGCTTTCGTCACCCTCAGAGCCCTGAGAGCAGAGAGGTCTCGTGAAGCCCACGGAGGGGTGCAGCTCACAGCTGGAGGGAGACCCTGTCTCCCGGCCCGCTGCCTCCCCGGGCAGGCGGCCCCCCCCCCCGAGGTGCAGCTGGGCCGAGCCGGCCCCTTGCCTTCCTGTCTGCTGCCCGCCTCTTTGATGGGATCCGGAGTCCCTCACGTCGCGGCTCTGCGAGGCTTGGATGGATGGCCGCGCTGCGCGTCCAGCTGCCCAAACTGCTCCTCGTCAGAGCATCCTGCACCTTACTGGGGAGAATGTGGCTTCTCCGGGGAGGACCACACAGCCCATTTCATGGGTCCCACCAGAAAGCTGAGTCTGCCCAGAGGGAGGAAGTGTTAGCTGCTCTGAAACAGGCTGGCCGAACAGGAGAGGAGGGGGGTGAGTGGCAACGGCAGGAGGAGAGAGGACAGCTCGGGGGAGGATGGGGACAGGACGGTGAGGAGCACAGGCGAGGGCGGGAGAGAAGCGCAGGAGGCAGGAAATGGCTTAGATGGACCTGGCCTGAGGGCGGGGGGCAGGGGACGGGATGCGAGGCTCCGAGGCCACTGCGAGCTTGGCCTGCCCTCTTTGCTGCGTATCCGGGATAACTTTTGTGCTTTGCAATAATAAAACCCAGCAATCGGTAAATTTTTAAGTCCTCTGGTTTTCCTCATTTTCAGAGTAATTCTCTTCCTGTGCTTCTCTGTACAGAGACCAAGGCGACCGATTCACATTCCATCTGGAGGTGCTCTCAGCCTCAGTTTCCCCGACTGCAAGGCCCCCGCCCCCAGTGTGACAGGGGCGGTGTCGGGGGCAGGGGTGGGACACAGCATCCCAAGCTCCCTGCAGCCCTGCTACCCACCCCACTCCCTCTTGCCCTCACTCCCCTGTGTCTTCACTCCAGGGCATCTGGCACCATCAGACATACCATGTAGGCAGCTTGCTTATCTGTTCATTGTGCCCACACCCCGGTCCCGAATGTGAGCCCCGAGAGCCGGGCACGTGGAAAGGTCCAGGCAGAGCTAAGCCCGCAGCCCAGAGCGTCCCTTCCACCAGGACGGCTGCCCTGGGCTGTCAGAGCGAGCTGAGAGTGCCCAGAGCAAGGCACGTGCTCCGTGGTCCCCTCCATGTCCCCACCCTAGGCCCATGCCTGAGCCCGCCCGGGGTCCCCAGGGACCAGCTGACTGATGCACATGCCGGGCACACAGCGGGCAGTCGTGGGTCATTTGTCGGCTCCCAGTTCTGATGGGGTCTCCCAGGTCCTGCCCTGAGCATCACACTTGGGCCAGGAAGGGAGAAGGGGGCTGTCTGTGCAGTTTGCCCCCATCTTTCAGGGTCAGAGGCCCAGAGGCCCGAGGTGACAGGAGTCAGGGAAGCAGCATCTTGTCCTGACAGCCCAGGGCAGCCGTCCTGGCAGAAGGGATGCTCTGGGCTGCGGGCTCAGCTCTGCCTGGACCTTTCCACGCTCCAAGCTGGGGGCAAGCCTCCTGTGGCTGGCGGGTCACACTGAGCAGGCCTTTTTTTACGCAACCCTTTTTGTGGTGGGCTCTCCTGCCTGGTGCCTGGGACATCTGCTGGAAATCAGGCACCATCTGTGGGATTCCGCAGCCGTCTCAGCTGGCCTCCTGCTGCCGTTGACTGAAGCCACAGCCCGGGCCTGCCCCTCAGCGAAGGGCTGAAAAATGCAGCTTCGTGTGGGCCTTCAACCAGCCCTGCTGGTGCCACCCGAGGCGGATCGCGTGCAAAAATACAATCAAAACCCCCAGTTCCGAAATACCCTCCGAGGGAGGCGGCGGGGAGCCCCGCCTGTGGCGGGCCGGGCCGGGACCGCAGTGCCTGCGACTCCTAATTATAGGGGTGCTCGGGGCCGCACATGCCGTGTGGGAGCAGAGGTGCGCCTGTCCACGCAGCCTTCCAACTGTCGGCCTGGCCACCAGCTTCCTCACAGCATCAGGACAAAAATACAGACTTCCCTGTGCCCCAACGAGCTTTCCCACATGCGTCGGAGTGACTTTTACTTTCCTCCTGAGGGTCAGTTTCAGACTTGGGGTCAGCTGGTGCCCTACCCCCATTCGTGGATGAGGCCTGCGTGGCCTAAAAGAACAGTTCTCTTTTTAAAGTTTCCACTGCAGGTAAAAGACGTACTCGTTAATATCTTTGAGGGGAAAGTATTTCTCAACAATATGTTGGAAAAGTAACATTTCCCTCCAGACTTTTCCACTCAAGGAGCTTCCCGTGTCTCTTCCTCCCACGGCTTCTAGACCAAAGTGCTGAGATATGGCCACTGGGCAGCGGGGAGCTGCAGAAGGTGTCACAGAGCAGGAGGGGACCACAGGGGGATTCTAGAGACCCAAGGATGCATTGGGCCCACTGGAGTGTGACCTGCAGGAGGAAGGACCATCGGTGTGGCCTGGGATCCCTCAAGTGAAGAAGGAGCAGGGCTGACAGTGGTGCAGGAGAAGAGGTACCACGCCCAGAGCATCAGCGCAGGGTCCTGGGAAGGCAGCCCTGGGGATGAAACAAAGACCATGTGAGTCTCAGGTGAAGGTTAGCGCAGAGTGGGAGCGACCATTCCCCAAACAGAAGAGTTCAAAGGAGAGGGGAAAAGTTCAAAAGAGTACACAACTGGTAAAGAAGAGGGTAAACTTGTCTGGAGGGCCACGGAAACTGAGACAACAGTGGAGACATGGTGTGGAGAGTGAGTTAACATCACAAGAGGCAACAGGTTCTCCAAGGAAGTGATGGTTGAAAAAATATTGCCTCGTGATGTGCAATGGAGATAATAAGAAAGAATCACTCAGAAAAAATAAACCCAGGAAGCAGCAGCAGGCCAGAAACAGGACCATCAGGAAGCCAGAGTGATGATGGTTACTGTCAGGGGGAAAGAAAGAGACCCACCTTGCTGGAGGAGAAGGGGCCTGGGCCATGCGGTGGCCCTCAGAGCGGGCGGAGAGCCTGACGGTCACACAGCCCGGGACACGGGCGTTGCAGCCTGAGTCGCTGGTCCGGGCACTGGCTCTTCCCCAGGCTGCACTGAGCAGTGGGCGAAGCGAAGATACCCACCCCCCCGGGCTCCAGACACCACTGAGTCAGAGCCTGGAAGGTGCAGCCTGGCCCCTCCCCGCAAGGGAAGCCTTATCCAACCCAGGGTCACTCCAGCAGGCACCTGGGCCAGTTCCTGGCAGCGGGACTCTCCTTGAGAGGAGAGCAGGGCCCACCAGCTCAAGGAGCTGAAAACTGACACCCAGCACCACATGCCAGAGGGAAGGGAGTACCGTGAAGATGTGCCAACCCAACCAGCAGGCCAGAAAACACCCGTGAATGGAATGGATGGAGAGGCAGGAGGATGCATTAAAACCAGCCTCCTCGGTGTCTTCAGAGAAGGTCCAAGAGGGCTTTAGATAAGCCAAGTAGAGAGGGGTGTTAAACCTCTTTGGGTGAAGGGTCTGTCTCCTCTCGGTGGCGCCGTCTCCCTCCGGGCACAGACCCCATCCTCCATGTCCCCTCTGTCCTTCATTGTCAAGGTCACGCTCTTCAGCGGGGCATCTCAATCAGCCAACAAGACAGCACAGCCAGCGTCCTAAAAGGACTAAAAGGACTCAGCCCTCAGCTGCTGCCTCTTTCCTCTGCGTCCCTTTTGGGATAAAAAATCTAAAGGCGAGTCCTGCCGCCCGGGACACCCATCCCCGTTTTCTTTGACCCCTCTCCACCGTGCTCTCTTCCAACTCCCCCTCCCCCAGACGGCCACCAGCAGGATGACGCTGCCCTTGCAGTCAGACCCAGTGTTGGAAGTGAGTGACTCCTTGTCCCTGACTCCCCTCCCAGACTCGGCTTCCAGACCCCACACTCTCCAGGCCCTCCTCCCACCAGTGGGTGCTCCTCCCGGGCTCCGGGGCCAGACTCTGTCTTCCTCCCAACTCCGAAGTGCTGATCGACCTGGCTTACCTGGCGCCTCCCCATGTCACCTACACATTGGTGGCCTCCAAACCTGTGCCTCCAGCTGTGAAAGGAAGAGATCCAAGTGGAGTCGGCATGGCTGAGAGAGCTCTCTAAAAGGCGCCAGGATGCCACTGAGCCTCACACCCTCAGCCTGGATGGAACCTGACCTTTCGAACACTGCTGTCCTAGCAGAGACAGCCAGATCACACGCCAGAAACTCAAGAGACTTGCCAGACCCTTACCCTAAAACAACTCCTGACCACCTGTCCCTCAAGGACAATCCCTTTGTTTTGTTTTTTTTTTGTTTTTTTTTTTGAGTTGGAGTAGAGCCTTGTGGTTTTCACCTCAGATTCTTCCCCTTCCTTGGAACACTTCCCATGTTACTCAGATCTGTATCTTGAATGCAATTCTTAAGATCCACCCCCCAAAAAAGATCTTCTTTGTTCTTTGCAGCCTCAATGCTGACTGTTGTTTGACACAGCCCAGTCTCCTGAACCTCAAACTCAATTTTTTTTCTTGTTCATGCTTCTCCCTTTATTTGTCAATAACACAAAAAGAAGCAGGGAAATAACCCAGGGGAAAATTAACCCACATCAGCGATCAGCTTCCCAGAGTAAGTTTCAGCTCCTCCGGTAACTAACCAGCTTACAGAGCTCACCTGCTCTGTGCCTTCCACACCAGCCGCCACACCACTGTGGTCCACCGTCCAGTCAACTTTGTCCTCGTCTGTCTCTGCTGCAGAATCTTCTCCATCTACCCAGTCGCCCTTCTCCAGGGAGCTCCTAGGTTCTTGCGGGCCACCCAAACTGGCTCAGTCCAGCTGGAGCTCTGTCACCCCCTCCAAGACCCCGCTGTCTATCTCTCTTCAAAGACTCACATAGGTCAAGTCTGCCAAGACGAATTTCACTCGAAATGAAAGGTCCTGTCCTTGAGTTCCAAAAGTCACTGCACATAAACACAATGGAGATCTCTGACTAGAGACTGAACTAGAGTTCAATGTCAAACAGGCATCACCAACATGCCCAAACATGAACCCCACTGCGCTCACCCCAACCTCCTTCTCCCCACTCCTCCCCACTCCTCCCCACTCCTCCCCAGACTGAACAGCGCCCAGTTGCTCAAGCTAAAAGCTTGGAGTCACCCTTGATCCCTCCCCTCCTCCAAATTCCAACACCACCAACCCAGGCCACTGTCACCTCTTGCCTGGGCTATGTCAGTAGACGGCGAACTCTATGTGCTTTCACTCACTCATCCCCCAACAGACCCCAAGGGAGGCTCTTAACAGGGAAACTGGATTAAGTCACTCCCGGTACATACCCAGATCCCCCGCACCTCAGAGCCCGGCGTCCTCATCATGGTTTCAAGCCCCAACATGGTGCCGACGCTCCTGCCAACCCTCCACCTTTTGTCCTGCCCTCCCCACCTGGGTCTACTCACTGTCACTGGCACCCATTTTTGTCAACAAAATTTAAAAAAAGAATGAGAAAACAGTACTGGAAATGAATGGAAACATACAGAGGAAATTAATACTGTGAAACACAGTCATTGTTTAAAAGACAAAATGACTGTCTCTATAGAAAATCCAAGATACTGCCTCACAAATCGTTAAACCTTAGTAGAGAGCTCAGCAAGTTCACCAGATGAAGTGTCCACAAATAAAAATCAAACTTCTCTCTGCACAGCAACAGCCAACTAGAAAACGTAATGGGAAGACAATCCCCAGTCGGAACAAAAGTATACCATACCACTAGGAAGTGTGCAAAACCTACCCCTCAAACAACCCATAAAACTATACTTCAAGGTAGAGCGAATCCCTGAGTGTATGGAGACACACAGCATACATCTCAGTGTAGAAGCAATATGGTAAAAGTATCAGTTCTTCTCCAACTAAACCTTTAAATTCAGTGGAAGACTAGTCAAAATTCAACAGGATTTCCTCCCAATATTTTATTAGGGAAAAATTTAAACAAAGGAAAAATTGAAAAAATTTACAGTGAGCATCCATGTATGTGCCACCTCAACTCCTCTTAACATGTCACCATCTTTGCTTCATCACAGACTGTCCATCTACCCATTCCTCCATCCACCCATCAATCTGTCCTTTTTAATGCATATCCAAGATGCAGACTCATTACATTTCACCCTAAATGTTTCATGCACATGTCATCAACCAGAGTCAATAATTTTTTATGTCTTTTTTTAAAGAAAATTTACCAATTAAATGGCCAAATTTTAAGTGAGCATTTCCTAAGGTTTGGGGTGGATACACGTGTGTAACAGAAACTGGTATCAAGCATGAAATATTACCATTATCCGCAGAAGTTCTCCCAAACACCTGCCAGTTGATCCCCATCCCCCTGTGACACAAACACGTTCTGAGTTTTTCCACTGTGGCTCTGTTTTGCCTCCTCTAGAACTTTATATAAATGGAAATTTACACTATGTGCGCTTTCTGTGTCTAACTTCTTTCACTCAGTGTAATTATTTTGAGATTCAGCCAAGTGGCTGTATATATCCGTAGTTCAATGCCTTTTTTTATTTCTGCCTAACATCCCACTGTGTGAATGAGCCACAGTGTGGTTATTCGTTCAGCAGCAGATAAATGCGTGGGCTAGCTCACAAGCAGCTTTTAAATGGAGTTGGGCAAGCTAGTTCTAAGATATTAATGGGAGGAATAATTATAACCCTGGCCAAGCAGAAATCTCTGAGAAGGGGACTTGCCCTGCCAGATATGAAAGCACATTATACAGTTGTAATAATTCAAAGAGTCGGTTTTGAAACAGAAAAGGCAAGTCCACAGAATAGAATTTAGAAGTCCAGAAGCAGGCTGATGTATGAAAGATAAATGTGTTTAAATAAAAGTGGGCATTTTAACAGTCCTCAAAATGCATAGATACAAATTTGAAGAAAAAGAAAAAGAAAACTACATATAACATGGAAAAGAATGTCCTAAGAAAAGTGTAAAAGCCAGAAGTTATACATGGAAAAATGAATGAATTTAACCAGAGAAAACATAAAACCATCTGCACAATAAAAAATACATAAAAATTAAGAATATGAGAGATAAATTGGCTGAAAAAAGCATGTCCTTAGATATTTTTTTAAACTCTTACAAATCAGTAACAAGAAGATAAATCCCGGAAAAGTCAGTAAATGAAATGAACAAGGTCACAGAAAAGAAGAACACAAATATAAAAGAAATAAAGCGTTGTCTTAAATATTCAGTCCCATGCATCAATAAAGCATCGCAAAAACAAGGCCACCAATGACAAAGTGTTTCAAATTGAAAGTAAACATTCTTGCCAAAAGTTTGAGATGTTCTCACACATTGTTTGCTGGAGAATCAATTTATAAATCCAGCATGACAAGCAGGCATCTCCGCTGACCTGCAGTCCCCCGCCTGGTATCTAGTCTTGCATATCTACAAAAATACTGAAACCTAAACACGGTGGCATCGCAGAATTGAAAACAATTAAAAGGTCCATCAAGAGGGAAAAAGATGAAAAGAAATGTAGTTTTTCAATACGATAGAATATTATTTAGCTCCCTAAAACTTTAAGGGAGAGGTTGCAGACGAACACAGAAAACCATCTCCAAATTATAGTTTTAAAAAGAGAGTCCTAAATAGTACGTATTGTATGATTCAAAACTGGTGGAGGGGAAAAATGGTCTGGGTATGTTTATCGATGCAGAGGGAAAGACCTTGAAGGCTGCGTTTCCAAGAGCTGGATTTCCACTCTATTTCCTTTTCTACTGCTTGGATCTTCACGTTGGAAATGTGTTACTTGTCTGACAAAATGTGTGTGTGTGTGTGTGTGTATTTTAAAAGGGAAAAACTGGTTGAGGAAGGTTTACCTTTTCTATGACTCTTGAATCCTAATAATTAAAAATTATTTGTAACATTTATAAATAAAATCTTGGCCCCTTTAATTGCTTGAAAGCTAGAAATGAAGGATGAGGAAGCAATGGAATTATCAGCCTCCCCTGGCTTACAGTCACGAAGCACCCCCAACATGGCGGGCATCATCTGTAAGTCATACCTGTCGCCCACCAGGACCCTGCAGAGGGGACACCGTTACCTCCACTTGACAGAAGGGAAATCTGAGGCTCGGGGTGTCCCACCACTGCCCCAGGCCTCTCGGCCACAGAGCAAGGACTGGGTCCAAAGCCTCTCGATGCTTCCTCTGTACCCCTTGGCCCCAAGAAGCCATGGCACAGGTAGGACCCCTGTGGGGGCACGGGCCTCCCAGAGGGACACACTAAAGACCCTCTTACATCCCTGGTTGGCATGGCCCCATGTCCAAATGGAGCTGCAATCACAGGGGTGTTCATCTGGCGGGGTTGCCCCTTGGTATTGTAAAGTCAAGTTGGCCCTGGTGTGTGGCCAAGATACCGCCCACCATCTTCACATACACACACATATGCTTCTACATTTATTCCTGGAATCTTGGCTACTTTGGGCAACAAAAGCAATTAATTATATTAAATAGTTCTGACCCTGGACAAAATTTTCAAGAATGAGAATGCATCCTTACCATTTCTTATACTTCACATGCAGCACACGGTGCTACTGACACCCAGTGTGTGGGCAGGTGACGCAAGGATGTGATGACACGAGGATGTGGTGACCCCTTGGTTGAGCTAGGCCACCCATTCTCCCAGCCGTCCTACCCCATCCTTCCACGCAGGGGCCTCGCCAATGCACCACTGCAGGTGTTTTAAACAATTAACGGTGTGAGTGGGCGGGACTCCTCCCCATCTCTGCCCACCTTTCTTTCCACTTAGCAACTCTCTCCTCCTCCCATTACTTTGCCTTCAATATCCACACAACAGGCTGAGCGCCCGTGCCCCACGCCCAGCGCTCAGTCTTCCTTCAAGTTCAGGGCTGCCTGCACTTCCCTCCGTCCTCCCAGCCTCTCGCTCCGCCTGCCTTTCCCTGAGCCACGCTCCACCAGATACGTGGGGAAAATTATTTTCGTGCTTCCACACTGATGACAGATGATGGTTTCAAGTGGACCCTCTCTTGTAATATACCTGAAACCTGAAGAGCCAAACCTAGGAAATTCAGGCACCAATGGGTACCAGTGAAATCCAGAAAAAGGAAATACCTGGGGGTAAGTGAGCCTCTCAGTCCCCTAATATCATCCTTTATCTCTCGTTATATCTTTAACTGCTGCTCTAGTACTGCTGAGTTAAATAAAAGTGCACAAACAAAATATCGTCATCAAACTCCTCCCACACCGTGGCTCCGAGTCTCATGGCCTTAAATGCTTAAGAATTTTACACTGATTCACTCATCCCCCAATTATGTTGTTAATCATCTTTCTTACACATCCCATTTTCATGGGGATTCTAGAATATATTTTATTCATAGCTGTCTTCTATCAGCAGCAAATACATCCCAACTGGACCCACGAGTCCCTTACTAAGTTTATTTATTTCCATTTTTTAAAATTTTTTTGAGGGGCAGGTAATTAGGTATTCTATATTTATTTGTAATGTAGGTGTTGGGGATTGAACCCACGACCTACCACTGAGCTCTACCCTCCCAGTAAGTTTAAATCTTATATCGTTGTCTATTAGCCTGGGCATTCAGGGAACTTTCTTGGGTTCCAACCAGATGCCAGAGCATCATCCAAGATGAAGAGACGTGGAGAACATGATTGCCACAATTCCTCTTAGGAAGAGCCGAGGTCATTTGTTTTCAAGGACTGTTCTCAGCAACTCCTGGGGTGGGGGTGGGGTGAGTGTGCGGAGGCACCAACAGTGAGGATGTGGAGCTTGAAGGTGGGTGCAAGTCTCAAGCCAAGCAGAATTGTTCTGGACAGCATAGGAGGAGGAACTGAGGGTGGGGGCAGAGGACCCTTCCTCGGCCTTCCTCCCGGAGAGCTAAATACATGCTGGACAAATCATCAAAGACCTTCCTGTACTGGGATGCACTTGGACCAGCTCATAACTCAGGCTTGCTTTGCTGATATGTGCACACCAGTCCCTGCTGCTCCCAGCTCCTCTCCTTAGTGGATAAACCCGCTGGCTTCTCCTGTAAAGGTCCACGCAGGTGCCCTGGGCTGGTCTGGACTTGTCCTGGGCAGTGATCCGCACACTCGGATTGAGCAGATGACTTCCCTTCCCTGTTTTTCAAGGTGGATTCACAAACACATGATTTCTGTCTGAATGTGTAGGAAACAGTTCTCTCATCCACTCGGTGCCCTGGCTGCCAGGACCTGCCCTCACAGGTCCAAAGTCCGGCTGTGCTTCCTCTTCAGTTACAACATGACTTAGAGGACTGTCTATCTTAAATTGCTTTAAGGTAGAAGACAATGATAATCAACCATTTAATTTCTGTTTCACTTTGTTAACAGGGATTCATTTTCATAAACCCATAGGGAGGGCAGCAGAGTCATCACCTGTAATTTGGATTTGACCCTGGACATGTGCTTTCTTAATTCATGTACCCTCTTGACTCGTTATCAGCCTCCTCCATTTCCTGCCTCATTCATTTTCTTGTTCTTAAAAAAATATTTTTTTTTCTTTACACTCATTTTTCTTTGAGGATTTTCTATTTCATGGCCTTCTTGATATCAGAATCGACTTCCTCCCAACATATCCAATTATTCTGTGGTTTAGTATTGAATGACTTTATTGACCTCACCAAATTGGGGGTAATTTCCAAGCTTGAGTTCTCTGGACAGAATTATAGACAGAAAGACAGACAGACAGACACACACACACACACACAGACACACACACATACACAAACACACACACATTTCTCCAAACTTCTCCAGCAGCAGACCCTTGGCTTCATAGGTGCTACATCACTGTGCTGTTTGGAGCAGAGGTGGGGATCTCCGCTAGTTCCATCCAAGAACCCAGATAGAATATGGTGATCAATTTCTGAGACCTCAAAACAGAAGCCACAGCCTTGTAAACACAGGTGCTCTCACAAGAAAAATTGAATGTGAGTTTGAAAACCCAAGGTATGGGATAAACGCTGGCTGGGTGACTTCCTCGTGGCCCTGTCTCTATTAATGCTTTTAACTTACTGCTATGAGTTTACTGAATGCTCCAGGACACATTTAATTGGCTATCTGCCTGATTCTAAGTGATGACTGTCCTGGGTTGGGTTCCCCCAGGAGGCAGCTTCATGATCAAAACAAATTATTGTTGGTGTTTCAAGCCACTAAGTCTGGAGTGTTTGTTATTCAGCTGTAGCCACTGGAACAGGTTCTTCTGTGAGGCCCAGGACATCTCCATCAGCTTCCTTCCTCCTGTTTCTGTAGGCTATTTTTCCTCAGTCCACTCGTATTAGTTCTATGAGCCATCAGACTGTTTATGATCACAGAACCTAATAAAAGATGATCTATTTCATAGATCCAAGAGGCTCGAAAATTTGGCTCCCAAATATCCCTGCCATGAAAAGTGTAAGTAATCGTGACACCACATGACGGCTGATTGAGAGCACATTTTAAAATCATTTCAAGTCAGAACTGATTTATAGTATATACATATGTTCTATGTTGATTTATTAATAATTAATATATAATACTTCATATGGAAACTTTTCATGGGGCTTCTAGTAGCAAATAATACTAGCCCTCGTTCCCTGGCAGGGAGTAAATATGAAATGCCTGGATGGAGTTGGGACCAAGCACAACACCATATCACAACTGCTGGTAGCTGATGTGTGTGTCGGCACAACAAAGAGGCGTAACAGTCTCTCTCAGAATGAACACGTATCCCTTTGGTTTATCAGGACACTTGACAAATCATCAGTCTTTATGTGCAAAACAGGGAAGACACTAGATGGGAGTAATGATAGCCACTGTGATAAGTGGTGCAGGGATTTCGAAGACTCTTTTCCACTCATGGGTGTTACTCTGGGTAACATAAACAGCCACGGCATGACAATCAATCCATAAATACGCTCATCAGTGAGATAAAGTGAGGGATCAGTTGTCATGATCTGCTTCCTCCCCACCTCTGCCTGCGGAAACACAGCACCAGAGGTCTTCTGGAACATTTCCAGCAACTCCCCAGACCGATGGATGGATGATCAGACACTCAGGTGGCTGGCAGGGGACAACTTAACTAGTTGCTGCAGTCAAGAATGTCTCTTTGGGTTTGTTGTACAAAGCTCTTGTGGCTATGTCCACACTCCCTGTTACCAGCCTGATCCTCTGTGTGTTCACAGGATGGAAAATGTCATGTGTCTGAGCTGCTGCTCAGATATTGACTACATTGTCAAACTCCCCAAACCTGAGTATACGCTTGATGCTGACAAGAGAATTTTCTGCAGGGGACTCCATAGTAGAACGTATTTTTCAAATGTGACTCCAAAATATGCTCCAGTTCTCAAGTTCTCCTCAAAGTAATGCTCAGACCAAACTTCGGACTGCTTAGCCCAGAAGAATAAACAGAAAGGTCCTTAAGTGGTCTGGCAGCTTCTGCTTCCTGTTTCCTAGAAGCCACCCATCATGAAAGAAGCAGGGCTGTCCTGATGCCACCATGCTGTGAGGAGTCCAGGCTCCACTGAGAGGCCCTGAGGGATGAGATGCCACAGGGAGGGGGAGCAGGGACACTTCGGTGGCAAGGAGCAGTACTAAGTCACTAGATGCAGAAGGAAGAAGCCATCTTGGAAGTGGGTCTTCCAGCCCCAGCCTGGTGGAGTAGAGGTGAACCATCCCAGTGAAAACCACTCCAAATTTCAGACCCACAAATCATGAGTTTAAGCCATGAAGGCTTTTTTTTTTTTTTAACTGAAGTATAATCAGTTACAATGTGTCAATTTCTACTGTACAGCATAGCATCCCAGTCATGCATGTGCATACATATATTTGTTTTCATATTCTTTTTCCTTGAAGTTATTATAAGATATTGACTATAGTTCCCTGTGCTGTACAGAAGAAATTCTGGTTTTATCTATTTTTATATATTATGGTTGCCATTTGCAAATCTCAGACTCCCAAATTTATCCCTTCCCACCTTCTTTCTCCAGTAACCGTAAGATTGTTTACCATGTCTGTGAGTCTATTTCTCTTTTGTAGATGAGTTCATTAGTGTCTTCTTTTTTTTTTTTTTTTTTTAAGATTCCACATATGAGTGATATCATATGGCATTTCTCTTTCTCTTTCACTTTCTGGCTTACTTCGCTTAGAATGACGATCTCTAGGTCCATCCATGTTGCTGCAAATGGCATTATTTTATTCTTTTTTATGGCTGAGTAGTATTCCATTGTATAAATATACCACAACTTCTTTATCCAGTCGTCTGTTGATGGACATTTAGATTGCTTCCATGTCTTGTAACCCATTAAGTATTGAGGTTGCTTGTTACACAACAAAAATAACTTAAACAACCACTGGTGTTTTGCCCAGTCCCAATTTTTCTGCCATTTTATATCATCCTTGTTCCATTCAGTTCAAGTTGGCAGTGTTTCTGCTGATACAACTTATTTTTTGAGACATTTGTAGGCCTTGAGTATATTTTCACTGAGTTTCACTTAAGATATATCCATCAACGTTTTCCAAATAATTCCTTCTCTAGCTTTGGCTTCTGCTGAGAGGGCTGAGGAAGAATGTTCTTAAGTTTCCCCAGGCCCTCTTGACCTTCTTAGTCAGACCAGATCTTGTCAAACTCTTGGAAGAGTCATTTATGTGGCTAAACACTTCTATAATTTTAAGCTTTCAGGATTTCAGCAGAGTGGTGCAGTCACATACTCAGCCTTTTCTCCATGCCATGGTTTGGGCATCCATTTCTGTCTTTTAGGATCTTCTGTCATCTGTAGAGGCTGAGAGTTTCCCAAATCACCAAGACTTCTTCCTTCAATTCACCTCTCTTCTCTCACATTTTACTAGAAGCAGCAAGAAGAAACTGAGCAACATCTCCAACCCTTTGCTTGGAAATCTCCTTAGCTGTGCCTTCAAGTTCGTTGCTTGTGAGTTCTGTGTTCCACTAACTGCAGGGCTCAATGTCACTGACTTCCTGCTACGATATAACAAGTGTCTGCCTCCCTCCAGACTCCAGCTTCCTTGCCCCCAGCAGTAATATCCTTTAAGACCAGGTTTCTACCAATAATCTGCCCACAGGGACTCCGGCTTCTCTGTGATGCCCCTGTGTCTTTACTGGAAGAGTCTCTAACACCCATATTTCAGCCAAACTGGTGGAGTCCCTTCTAACCCCCCAGGCCAAGACAGTGAATCCAGAGTCTCATCTTAAAGAGGCTGTATCAATACATTCAGGCTCAGCTCAGCCTGATACTCCCACCTTGACACCACCCCCTTAAGATCCATTCCTACACGCATTCCCAAGGATCCTGTGGATATAAACCAGGAAAGTCACCAGCTCTCCGGAAGCAGACCACACCTCTCTGTGGGTAAACTTTGTACCTCACCCTTTAGGGCCTGCTGGGACTTGAGCTCAGTTATGGGTCCAGAAGCAGAGAGTGGGGGTGGGGGTGGGTCCTGAGGAGAATCAGCGGTCCCTTCAGGCCACCGTCCAGGGGAAGGCCGCTGCAAGTCTTCAGGCAAAGGGGGCGGGGCGCTAACCTCTTCAGGGGGGAGAAGGCCTGCTTGTGCCAGGGCTCCCCAAGACCACGTCCAGTTCAACCCCCAGGACTCGACATACCAGCTGTGACTACCTCAAAGGGAAATGAATCAAAACCAACAAAGGAAAAAGGACAAGGAGCAAAGTCTGGAGGAGACCAGGCACTGGCTTCTGAGATTCCCCTCCCAGTGAAGTCACACAGGATGCACTTAATTCCTCCACCAACGAACCGTGAGGACACGTGGGAGTGCTGCCTCCCAGGGAATCGGATGCTCAGTGCCCAGGGCTTTTAACTGGGGGCTGGCCATCAAACCACCTTCCGTCCAGCACATAACAAAACGTCAGAGTCCCAGAAGGAAAACAGGTCTCGCGTAAGCCCCATCGTTGGCACAGACAGGTTAGGAACAAGGAGCCACTTTCATCATTTAAGGAATGAGGGATCCCTTCCAAAGTCCAAGTGCCCTTAGAGTCAACTGAGGGTCAGCCTTGCAAGCAGGCCTTTCTATGTTTAACTCTTTCCTACACAACTTTCCAAGAAGACATGGGGGCATTTAGGGACTTAAGGTCCCCAGCTTCATCGCATCTGTTCATATGTCCCTGTTCCAATTTTCCCAGTCCCACTCCTTCCCAATCAGTGCAGCGCTGTAAGGTTAAGAATCACGTTTCACTGTAATTCAGCCCTCACAGAGTAAGACTCGGGGTTCGCTTGGTTGCTGACGACCTCACAAAATAACTAGTTGCTCCTCCTCTCACGTGAAGCTTGAATGCCCACTCGGATGTTCACACAGACGGAGAAAGCTATTTATAATTATCTGAACCTTCCATCTAACTCTTTACAGGTAAATACAAGGGATATTTTTACACGGGTTGAAAACACAGTGACATTTCCAAGAATGTATCTATGGTGTAATTGAGGAGATTTTTCTCTGTTTTGTCTGGAACTTTGCCAGGCCTGATTCGTCATTTCAGAAAATCACGTTCCTGATGACAAAACCACGTGTGGCATTGGAGTCACAGAAGCAACACCTGCATCGTCAGCCTGCGTCTTCGGGTGGGGCATCCAAATTTGTCCCGTGCGTGTGCGCGCACGCGTGTGCGCGTGTGTGTATGGGGGAGTGATTATTTCAAAGTGCCAATTATAGAGACAAAGATTTTCAGCTGAATATTGGCTTTTCTTCTCTCAAATACAACCTTGCTCATTGTAAGCAGGTACAAAGGTCCCCGTCACCTCCTTGTCTCAGAGGGAGGTCGCCCCGCGTCTTCGGTCACAATGCACGTTGTTAAGGAGTGAATTTGTTGCTTCGGTTATCCATTTCTATGCAACAAACCATCCTAAAACATAGCACCCTTTCGAACAACAAAACCTGTTTATCATTGCTCACGGTTCTCAAGTGAACTGGAATGAACAGGGTGGCTTTTCCAACCTGCAGAGTGTTGACTGTAGATGCCTGGAGGCCTGACCGAGCTGGGCACCTAGGGTTTTGTGTGGAGCAGTCCTGACTGGTTGGCAGGTAGCTTTGCTGTCTCTGGGCAGGAGGGCCTTGTTACCCTCCACATAGCCTCTCCCTGGAGCCTGGGCATCTCCCAGAACTATGCGTGGGCTCAAAGACACAGCGTCCTAAGCCTGGGGTGGCCAAGCCTTGGAAGACCCAGAACATCAAGTCCACTGCACTCAATGGCTCAAAGAAATCTCAGGCCCAGCCCAGATTCCAGGGAAAGGGAAATGAGCTCTGATTCTCTAAGGGGTTGGCCAAGAATTTACAGCCACCCATCACCATACCCAACAGATAAATTGGAGAATAAGACCATCTAGTAAAAACCAAACCAAAAAAAAAGGAGCCATTTTCCATGAGGTGGGTTAGTTCTGTGCAGCTACACACTAAGAGGCGTAGGTGAGGATGCCCTCCACCCAGCTCAAAGCCATTGCCTTCTGAGATCTCACACCTCAAGCCCCGTCACCCACGGGCCACGCCAGGCAAGCTCGTGAGGTGCTGGTCCCCTGAACGTCAGAATGTCATGACAGAAATATCCGTGACAGAGACTCAAACATGAGAAAGCATTTCGGCCATACAAATCCAAGTGCGAATGGCAAAGGACAGCCTTGAATATTGAGGAGAAGCATGAAATAATAAAATATTTGGTAAGACCTGGAGACCGTGAGTTATTGCAACAGAATCACACCTGCAGGAATCCATGTTGTGCAGCAAGAGGAAAATGGCACTGAGAGCAAACATAGAATAAAATCAGATAAAGTAAGATGAGGAAAATGAAACAATGATACTACGGTGGTCAGCTGCCCTAAGTGTGGCCAGAAATCACTTGCAATGAATGGAAGGTGGCAACTCTAATGCTGAGTGCAACAGAATTTCTACATCGAGCCAGCGAGAAGACACAGAAAGAGGATGGGCCACGGCCAGCCGCCCTAGTACGGTGGCATTTCAGCCTGTGAATGGCATGGCCCTTCCAAAGCCCCCTTCTCCAAAAGCCACGCCCACCCACCCAACTTCACCTGCTTGTCGAGGTAAACGGCGCACTGTTGTGTGTTTCTTTCTTTATGAAGAATTTAAGATGCCTCAAACTGCAGCAGAATTTTAATAAGGTTTCTCGTTTATTGAATAATAAATTAATTGGAAGATTACACAGATGTTGAGCTTTCTCTTGCTGCCTTTATTTTCCCCACAAGCACTGTTATTACTTCACACAAAATTCCGAAACATAGTGAATTTTAGGAACCTGCTTTGTAGAAGAAACAACCTTAGGTTGAAATGCATCTTATTGTATTAGGAATTTTATTTTTCTTTTTTACTGTAACTGTTGAACCCAAGTCTATGTGCCTGGTGCACAGTGAGGCCAAACAAACTGGAACATCGCGTTTGGGGCAGAGAAAGTTGTACTGCAGGGCCGAGCAAGGAGGACGGGGTGACTCATGCTCTAAAGACCTGAACTCCCTGAAGGTTTTAGGGGAAGAGCTTTTATGGGCAAAATGTGGGGGGAGGTCTGCAGGGTGCGTGGCTTCCTCTGACTGGTTGGTGGGGAGGTAACAGGGTGGTGTTCCAGGAATCTCAACCATTAGCCTTCTGGTTACAGCCATCCAGGGTCCATGTGCTTGTGCTCAGCATGAGGTTACCGTCCTCTACCTGGGTGGGGCCGGAGTTCCCGCATAAGAGCTCAGGGATGTGAATCGGGGTGTTACGCGATCTCGTATCCCTTGAGGAGGAAGTAGGACCTTGCCCCGTCGCTGCACTATTGCTTCTTGGCTGCCTTTCCTCTGCTTCCACATCCCCTCACTCCTCTCGTTAGTCACTGCTCACAGCTGCCCTTTGGAACCCAGGGAAGGTCTAGGAGGCTAAAGCTTTTCCCTGCAAACAAGAAATGAGGGACACGGAAAGACTTTTGTACCCGGGAGGGCCCCACAGGATTCTGCTCAGTTTCACTGTGGCTAGATACATAAATATATATGAATATATATGAAGGTATGTACTTATATATATACGTATCACATAGCTATATAAATTGTGTTGTGTGTGAAGTTCATCATAGGACAGTGAAGGGGTGTAAAAAGACATGTTTACAAAAAAGGAAACTGGGGACAGGGCTGGGGCACGCACTCCGTGGTCGCGGAGGTTTGCCATCAGGTCAGCTCATTCCCTGGGCTGGGAGCCAGAGGCCCCTGTATCAGTTGTCTATTGGTGCCTAAGACACACTGACAAATGTCATGGTTTACAGCAATAGTTGTTTGCTACCTTTCCCGGTCCTGTAGGCCACAAATTTGGAGGGGAGCAGCAGGGCGGTCGGTCTCTGCCCCACGGCGTCTGGGCTCTGTGGGGGATTGAAGTGGGGCAGGCCACCCAGCTTCTTTTTCCTTCCCTGAGCAGCAGGGCAGCCGGGCTGGAGCCATTCCAGCCAGCCAGTCTGGGCGAGCTACGCGCAGAACCATTTGCATTTTCTACACGGGGCGTTTCCCATCCATGCCAGAGTGTGACAAGGAAACCAAACAAACGTGTTTTCGGATTCTCTGAACTGAAGGAAAACCTCATCCTCAAAAGAGCTGGATTCCTGTTTTCAACCACGACTTTGCATAACATTACCTGGAAGTAACGTGGATTGAGACAGCGGCTCCGGAAAACCAGCTGGGTAATTACACCTTAGAAGCCAAGTACAAAGGCGTGACGTTTTACACACAGCGCACCAAACAGAGTAATGTGTTTAATGTTCATTTGCCCCACTGGCCCTCTGGCCTTCCGTTTGAAAGCACCTGATGAAAATTCAGCATTCGAACAGCCAGAAAGCCCTTGCAGGGACCACGAGAGAAATGACTGTGGACTGTTTAGGCCACAGCGGTCTTTATACTGCCCATCTGCGGCTTCCTCCCCTTTCAGGGTTCCCAGGGCCCCCCAACCCCCCGTCCCTGAGGGAAAGGCTTCCACTTCGTAGCTCCGGTTGTGACGTCCAGGGGAGTCGCAGGGAAGATGGCTGCCATTGTGCCGCCCTTGTGCGTCAGTCACCTTCCAACCACGACAGCTGTTTGGAGTCTTACTCTCATTTTTTTCTCTCTCTTGAAACCCATGTCTGGTCAGTGGCCCAAATGTGTGCCAGGTGGGCAAGAGTCTCTGCTGGAATCCCTTCTGGAATATGCTAAATACAGATTTCATTTCCAAGTTAGCATAGAGTATGTTACTATTATTATGTTTTTCAAAGGGGAGGCACTGGATTTTGGCTTAGAGATGCTGCGCTGATGAACTAGGGTCAACCTGCCATTCCTATTTCCAGGAAAGAGTCTTTTTTTTTCTCACTCTAGTGATGACCTTTGAGGAATTGGCTCATTTTTCCCCTAAAGCTGTGAAGGAAAGCTGGAGATTGAATGGGAATATAGAATGAAAGAGAAAGAAAGGGAAGAAAAACAAAGAAACTTAAACTTTTGAGCTTTATATTTTTTGCACAGTAATTGAATAAATGGGTCTCCAAGCTTCTGAAGGCTCTCCGTCCATCACCAAATGACGGAGCAATGTGGGGCTTGGCAAATGGGGGCACCCGCCCTCTGACTCAAATTGGAGAGAGCAGAACTTGGCTGCACTGGAGATTCTGCAAAGCACCAGGAGACTGTGCCTTGGTCCTAAGATGCAGCCTAACCCTAGCCATGCACAGGGTAACACGAAAACAAACTGCGATCATCTTCATAAAGGGTGTAACTGATGGTCTACCTGTGCTGGAAGCCATGATGCTATCTTGCCCTAACTGACTTCCAGCTTGTCATCCTCAGCTCTTTTCTGTATGGAGCCAGTATTCCTTTAGACCTGCAATCTCCTAATTAAGCACACCAAGCCTTCATCTCACCAGAGGTGAGCTAACGAAGAAGCTGAGTTGCATAACAGAACACTCACCCTATTCACCCACCTCCACAATTGTGCAACGGGCCTTGGAGATTGGATGGAGCACACAGCAAAAAGCCAGGAAGGTCTCTCTTTAGGGTCTCTCTGAGAACTCAGACCATGGCAGAACCAGGCCAGCCATGGCCAGCCCTGCAGAGACCAGCAAAGCTGAGCCTCTCGATGTTTCTAAACTACTGCCAGGGGGGTTTCCACCTAACTTGTTAGCAATGTGAGATATGGTTAGTCTTTGCCTTTTAATTTATTAAACCAAAAGACTGTGATGTCTCTGTCTCTGATCTATACATATACACATTTATGTTACACACCATAACTGACTAATACATATGAAGAACGGTGTGTTTGTTTAATTGCCCAAAACTGATGCACAGACTTGAGGTATGTAGCCATCAGGGTTCAACTTAGGAAACCAAAAAAGTTCTAGGTACTTGATCAAGAAAAGGTTTAACACTTGGAATTCAGTGTTTTAAAAACTATCGAAGGAACAGGCTGGGGTTCTTAGAACGACTTTTGGAACAATAAGGACCCGCCCAGTTGGGGAATTACTGCCTCTGAGTTCATTGCTGGAGCCCCGCTCAGAGCCATTGGGGCTGTGCCCCAACACATCAAGGAGGGACTTTCCTCATGCTCAGGAAATCAGAGGATGGACACTGGGACACACTTGGAGGAGAGAGCAACAGAGACAGAACCCACAGGAAGGACACCCAGCCTCAGCCTTGCCTGCCAATCCTTCTCTGCACCAAAGGTCTGCTAACTTCTCCTGGGAAGAATTAGATGGGAAACATTTTGATCTCTCTGGACCATAGAGTCTCTCTCACAGCTACCCAGAGCTCCAGAGCAGCACAGATTACTCGTAAATGAATGAGTATTCTGTGGTCCTGTCCACAAAAACAGAGGGCCCACCAGGTTTGGTCTGTGGCCCATTCTCGGCCAAACCTTGCTCTAACGAAGCTCAGTAGAACTTAACTTACCCCCAGAATCCTCGCTGCAAGGGAGATTAGAAAGAGGAGTTCTTAGTTTTTCGATGAAACGGCCCTGAGACAGGGAGGGAGAGCTGCTTTCTTGCCTGCTGAAAGCACATTACTTCTGCTGCTTTTACGTATTTGAATAAAGGAAGAGCATCAACCAGAATGAAAGGTACGTACCAGGGACCCAGGGCTACGGTGCTTTTCCTCCAGTAAAGAGACCACATCATGATGAATAACGCCAGTCAGAATCACACAGGACTGATTTATGATCGTTCTACTGTTATTCTCCAAGAACTGTCTGTCCTCTGATGGGTCAATAAAAAGACAGGAGCTGGACCTGCCCCCTCGGCACCTTGCAGCGCTGTGGTTCTCCCAGAGATGCTGAACTGACTTTGGTTTTACCCAGAGGGCGGTTCCGCGTGGTTCTATTTGATCATTTCCGGCAGAGAGGCCCTCCGTCCCTCAGGGAGGGAGCAAAGGTGGGCGATGCAGCCAATCGTTGAGTATGTCTACCTTTTTTCTAGATTATCGAGGTACAGTGGATTTATAATATTACGTGTTTCAGATGTACGCCATAGTAATTCGCAGTTTTTAAAGGTTATGCTTCATTTATCATGATGAATATTTCTATCTAACTGTACATTAAGGAAAATGAACACAGGACGGGTTTCCAGAGCCACTGGGTCTCCCGGGAAATGGACATGGGTCGAAACTCCATTTATCCCCTGACCTTCCCACCCTCCACTGAGTCCCAGTCCTGGAGCAGACCCATCAGCTCGGAGACCGCTGTTACTCCCTGACAAGCTGGGCCTCCCTTCCCCTGGGCACAGCCACCCTGGTTAACGGCTTCCGGTCACGTGCAGGAAGGGAGGGGGGAAAATCATGGCATGTTCTTGCAGTAGCTTCTCAGGGTCTGAGCTCATGGGACTCAGTCAGCTCCTCATCCAAGACCCTTCCTCAGGCGTCCTCACCCGCGGCTCCAGAGTGTTGACTCAAGGATGTCCATTGACTTCACGGCCACCACGACCAGTGCGACCAGCAAGCCTCCCCCAGGAGACCTGTGGCCCAGACACTTTGGTCACAGCTTGGCCCTGCTGCTGGCCACTGTGGTCACTCTCATCTTGCCTCTGAAGTAGGGGTCCTCCCTTCCTCTGCTGGGTAAGGCCTCCTGACAGTTCTATCCAGACCACGTGCAGGGAATTCACCACCCACCTGATCACGGAAGGATCATGTCTTTTTCATGTGTTCAGTGCAAGAACTGTGATGTGGTTAACACAGACTTCCCGCAAGATTTCTTTCCCTATTTATGTATGACTGAGAGCTATGAAAACCTGTGTGTTGTGTTTCAGTGCTCACAGCAAACACAAAATTTGGAATTGTTTGAGTTGGCACCATTTGGAGTTCTGCCTCTTTGCTGGGACTAAGGATAAAGCCGGTGGAAACAGACCTCACAGAGGCGTTTCCTGTTATCAGCCGGAACCAGAGTGGAGAGAAAATGTAACCTGTGTGAATCAGAAATCTATTTAGCTGAAGCTTTTTAAGAAATCTTACCCCATAACCATTGTGATTGCAAACCTGGAAAAACTCCGTGGATCTCTAAGATTCGAGGTGACTTGTCTGCAGCAGCTGAATGACATGAAACTCAACTCCGAAGCAGAGACAGATGCGGGGCACCCCAAGTGGACAACTGCTTCTAAAGGAGGCGTGCGCCTGGGGCATGGCCCTGACTCCCCTGCACCAGGGCGCAGGATGCCAGCAGTGAGGATGGAGCACACCCACAGGCTGGCTCTCAGCTCAGGCCTGGAAGAGGTTCACGAAAAAGCACAGGCACTGGAAACAAATGGCCCAGGTTTGAATCCCACCTCCGCCACTCGCTGGGCAAGCTGTTCATTTCTGTGTTAGTTTCCCCATCTATCCAATGGGGATGAGAGAGATTGTTTTGAGATTAAATAAATTAATTCATGTAAAACACTGTGAGCAGTGCCTGCACATTGAAGCTCAGCACAGCACACACATCACCAATGTTGGGGGTGAGGTGGGGGCAGTGGGGGGGGGATTAGGGGCGAAGGCAGAACGCTACGGGGCTTCTGTTATTTAACTGGGCTTCACGTGCCCCGCGTGGTGCCTGGATGGGGTTATGCTAACTTTTTCCAATTTTTTTTTTTTTTTTTTTTTTGTAAATGAGCTTCTCTCTCAATAAAGATCATTAGAGTTTAAAAAAAAAAAAAAAGCACATATAGTTCAAGACCAGACTTGCCTCTCAGGCCAAAAGCGCAGCAGGAAAACTTGCAGCCCAGCCTCCTGCCCAGGTGATCCTGCCTGATAAACCCTTCCAGGCCCAGGTAGCGGGAGCTGTGGTCGCCCTTCGGGGAGACACTGGATGTCTCAGCCCTGCATCTGCTGATGCTTCCAAGGACAGTAGTGGCAAAATAGCCCCTTCCCCTGACCTCCCTCTTCCCTGACCTTTTCCCTCCTTCCTTCCTTCCTTCCTTTCTTTCTTTCTCCCTCTCTCTCTCTTTCTTTCTTTCCTCCTTCCCTCCCTCCCTCCTGCACTCCCTCCCATTCTGGGTGTCTGTTGAATTAAACTGAATCCTAGAAGAAGTTCTACATCTTCTAGAAAGTTTGAAATACTCTTAATTCAAGCCACATTCCTTCAAGGCATCCAAAAAGCTTGCTGCTGGAAGAAATGCGATTTGTGCCGCAGAGAGTTACCCGTGATGAGCAGTCCATTAGGATGAGTTCGGGATTCTCAGTCAGGCCCACTCAGCTCAAGGAACCCCAGCACAGGCAGACACATCCTCTGTCTTCAAGTGCAGTCAGTTCAGTTACCCGTGCCTAGCAGGGGGTGCCTACCTAGCAAAAGAGGTGCCAACGCTCTGGATTCGTGTGGTTGGGACGCCAAGAGCTTTGTTGGCACCAGCAGCTCTGCGGGCGACCAGAGCAGAGTTCTATTCAGAAACGGAGCCAGGAGGCTCCCTCCGGGCAGCCTTCACAGAATCGTAAGCAGGAGAGATTATAAAAATGTGAGCAAGACCCATCCAAGGAGGAGGAGCAAAGAGAGAAAACACACGGCCTACGGCGGCAGCGGTGGGCTGGCTAGTTCAGCCCAGCTAAGTAAGAGTAGCTAGAACAGTGAGCAAATATCAAGAAAGAGGGAAAGGAAGCTCTTTGTGTAGGAGCGATCTTAAACCCCTGTGCGTGTATATTGGGCATGTTCTACCCCGTTAAGCTTTTATTTGATGGTTGCTAACATTCTTTGCCATATGGAAATGTTTAACATCTGCAGTGAATCTGTCACCATTTGCCGTTTTGATCTTTGAGGGTTTTTTTTTTTTTAATTACTTGAGAAGGCCTTCCTCACTCTGAGAGTAGATGAAAATTCCTCTCTGTCTTCTTCTACTATTTTTACGGGTTTGTTTTACAGTTAGCTAGTTAAACCTTCTGGGATTGATTTACATGGAACAAGGTAGGGGTCTGTCTTTTTTTTTCCTTCCAATTGAGTAACTGTTATTCATCCAACCGTTAGTCCCTTCTCACTTCCTTCTTAGCAGTGTAATTCCAGACTTCTTCAAGAAGCACGTTCTTCCATGTTCTTCATGGGAAGCTGACTCCACTCTACTCCAGACTCATGCTAACTTGTCGAATCTTCTCCCAAAGATTGGTTCAAAAGTAGACATGTGGTCCAATTCTGGCCAAAAGGCTGTGAGGAAAGTCGTGCCATCTTTGGGGAAAGCTCTGTCTTGCTCATTGGATTAACATCCAGAAGTTGCCGTCTCTCTCCTTCCTCTGGAAGTGGTCCTGCGTGGGAAGAGGCCAGGACACCCTACAGCATCTGACCACCTGTAGGGAGGCAGGTGACACAAGAGGGTAGAGCCAAGAGGCTCACGGGAAAGCTCTAAAGGCTGTATGTCCCTAAGCTCACCTCATTCCGCATCCTCCTGCAAGACTGTTCAGTGGTCTTCCTTTGTGTTCTGTTAAGTTCATTATTAAATTCATTTCCATTTATTTTCTGGCTTTCATTTTTATTATTAAATTTATCTCTACTTATTTTCTAGCTTTTATTTTTATTATAAGTGAGGTAGTTTTCCATTTAATTTCTATTGATTGATATTTTTAAAGCTATTGATTTTTACGTATTTTGTGTGCAAAATTCTCTTTTTAATTCAATAATTTTTAATTTAGTCTATGATATTTTCCAAGCCTGCAACCCTATCACCTACAAATAAAGATAATTGGATCCTTCTGTTCTAATATTAGTATAACTTATTTCCTCTTTCTTATTTTATTACATTAGCTAGACCCTCCAAAATCATGTCACTTAATCGTGATGACAGAGGGCATTGAAGTCCTGTTCCACATTTTAGTTGTTTAATATTTCACAATTGGAAATGTAGATTTTTGATAAATTGGATTCATTCTGTTACAGCAGCTTATTCCTAGTCTTATTTTACTTACAGCTTATGTTACAAATGGCTAAAAATTACTCAAATGTTATCTTAGATCTGTTGATAGAATTACATGGTTCTTTAATGTGTTTATGTAATGAGTTTGCAAAACATGTTGAATCAATTTTACCTTTCTTGGAGGAAACCCTGCTTGGTCAAGCAAGATTTTTTTAAATTCACTACTGAACTTGATTTGTTAATATTTTATAGAATTTGGGGTTTGCATCTGCACTTACAAATGGAATTGATCCATAGTTTTCCCTCTTATTTTATTCTCTTTGAAGTCAGATTTTCATATTAAAATTATAATGAGTGAAATATAAAACAAATGAGAAATTTTCTTCATTTAACTTAATTTGCCATATTTGAATAATAAAAAAACGACATTTTACTAACTGAGGTATGTCCTCCAGGGGCACCACTCTCTACCAAATGAAGTGACGTGCTTCCTAGTCTACAGAGCACCACCAAAGTGTTTTCTTGCCTGAGAAAAACAGCTCCTTTGAAGTCAGAGAAATAACACTGATTTATGAGGCCCATTAATTTTAACATTTAAGGAAAACATAAATTTAGGAAAAGCATTCCAACTCTTCTAAAACTCAAATAATATTTCATGCCCAAGTTATATTGTCAAATCAATATTGTCCTTCATGAGAAATTTATTATTAAATGGCTTCACTGAAATGCATAAAAATACATTTTTGAAGTGATGAAAATTGTAACTCGTAAAGGATTCACATCGAGATCATCACAGTGACCAGAACCACAGAAAACCATAAAACTACAATTATACGGCTGAAATGTACAAGACTAGCCTGATTCGCTGGGCCTAAGGAAACGGTCACTTGACACAAACAATTAGTCATCCCTTTCCTACTTTACAACGATACAGTAAAGAGAAAAAGGTTTCCATGAGAATGCTTCAGGGTGTTTCAAAGGAAGCTGCATTCTCCATATAATCACCATTATTTTTGAGACTGCCAATTTAAAAATGACCCATCTCTGGGATGACAAAAAGTATGAGCCATTTATGGTATTTGCAAGGACTTCAACTATGAGAAATGATTATTATTCTTGGCTCCATCGTAAAATAGAATTATTCAATAGGTACCATGTGCCAGAAACCAGTAGGTTTTTCCAGAGAGCTCTCAAGCTAAAATTAGATGATAGCTGTCCAACCTTACGCTGGTTTTTAAAGGCTACGTAATCATATTACTAAGTCACTCCAGTTGAGAAAAATTCATATAAATTTACAGCTAGGACTTGAAGGCTCACACAGAACAAAGTGGTCTAGATTTACTGTTTTACAGAACATGAGCTGATTCTCAAGGTGAGATGATTTTCACAAGGTCTCATTTATTCTGCAGATAAACCGGAAATGGTACAAGATGTTGCAGAAACAGTGGTGAGCAAACAGAAATGGTACCTGCTCTCAAAATGTTCATAGCTTAACAGAAGAGCATAAAGATCAAAACAGGTAATCACGAATGGTGATCATGTGAGGAGATAATACGTTGATGACCTGACTATAGTGACCATTTCTCTGGCTTTATGTATATCAAATCACATGTGTACACCTTAAATATATACAATTTTTGTTATTAAGAAAAGAATTACAAAGCATAAATACAGAACAGAAATAGACTCATAGACGTAGAATACAGACTTGTGGTTGCCAAGGGGGTGGGGGGTGGGAAGAGATAGACTGGGATTTCAAAACTGTAGAATAGATAAGCAAGATTATACTGTATAGCACAGGGAAATATACACAAGATCTTATGGTAGCTCAGAGAGAAAGGAATGTGACAATGAATATACATATGTTCATGTATAATTGGAAAATTGTGCTCTGCACTGGAATTTGACACAACATTGTAAAATGATTATAAATCAATAAAAAATGTTAAAAATAAAAATAAAAACTATTAAAAAAAAAAGAAAAGAAAAGAATTAAGTTGGACCCCTACCTTATCAAATACAAAAATTAACTCAAAATGGATGATAAACCTAAATGTAAGAGCTAAAACTGTAAAACAAAAGAACTGTAGGAGAAAATGTAAGGAAAATAAATAAATAAACCTTCTGATTTACTAGGATGTTTTAGTTTTAGAGAAAAAAAGAGACTATAAGAGTAAATCTTCATAATCTTGGGTTAGAGAGCACTAAAATTACAAACAACAAAAGAAAAAAAATTGAGGAATTAGAATTCAACAAAATTTAAAACTTTCATGCTTCAAAAGACACTATCAAAAAAGCAAAAAAAAAAAAAAAAACAACGAAAGAGGATAATGTATTTGCAAATCATACACTGAGAAGGAACTTGTATCTGGAACATATGAAGAACTCTTACAACTAAACAATAAAAAGACAACCTCAGTTTTAAAATGGGCAAAGGGGCCGAATAAACATTGTTTCCAAAGAAGATATACAAATGGCCAACAAGCACCTGGAAAGATTCTCAACATCGTTAGTCATTAGGGAAACGCAAATGGAAACCACAATGCAGAAACCACTTCACACCCACTAGAAAGGCTCTTAAAAAAAAAAAAAAAAAGACAGACAACAAGTGCAGGCAAGGATGTGGTGAAACCAGAATCCTCAAACATTGCTGGTGGAACTGTAAAATGGCATAGCCATGCTGAAAAACAGTTTGAAAGTTCCTTAAAAAGTTACCACATGACCCCTCAATTCTACTCCTAGGTATATATACCCCATAAGAATTGAAAACAGGTATTCAAAGAAATACATGTACTTGCATTTTCATAGCAAAATAGTTCACTATAGCCAAACGGTGGAAATGGCTGAAATGTTCGTAGAGGAATGAATAAACAAATCATGGTAAATTCACGCAATGTTACATTATTCAACCATAAAAAAAATAGTCTGATACATGCTATAAACGTTTCGCCGGCTGGATGAAACTTGAAAACATTATGCTAAATGGAGAAGCAGCCAGTCACAAAGGTCACATACTACGCAATTCCACCTACACGAAACATTCAGAGTAAATAAATCTATTGGGACAGAACTCAGGTTGTCAGCTGCCAGGAAATGGGGAGGATGGGAGTCACTGCTTACTGGGTAAAAGGTTTCTTTTCTTTGAGGAGGGTGATGAGGATGTTTTGGAATTAAATAGTGATTGCACAACATTGTGAATATACTAAATGCCACCCAATTGTGCAAAGTGGTCAATTCTATGGGATGTGACTTTCAACTCAATAAATAACTTTTAAAAATGCAGATAATCATGTGATGAGTCGCTGCTGCTCCTGCTGTAGCACCTGCTTTATTTGGGTGGTCAGCGCCCTCCCTCTAATACTTGCCCCTCACGCTTCTAAGCTGTATTTGATCAACTCAGCATGTCCACATAAAGGGAATCCCTAAAACCCCTGCATACTAGCCCCTGATTAGCAGCCACTGGCCAGCACCAGATGAGGGATGGAGCAGCGGAACCAGTCCTTCGGGACCAGGTTAAAAATGAGTGCTGTCACCTCCCAGGTGTGCACCACCTGGGCAGTGCCCTTCATCTGGGCTCCACTTCCCCCTCTGTAAACAAGGGTCATAACAATGCATTACCTAAGTCTTGAGACCACAGGGTGTGAGAATTGTATACACGCTCTTGTAAGCTGTAAAGCACCAGGAGGGTGTAAATTTTGTATGTGATTGCACCACATGAAATTGCCAAGAGTCAACCATTTCTGACCTGCAGTTGCCATTTTTGACCTACAATTGCTGTCTTTTTTTGGGGGGTTGAAAATGGTTAACCCTTGGCAATTTCATGTACTTCAACCTAATTTCTAGTCCATTATGTAGCAACAGTCTCTTTCATTAGAAATATTGTATAGCACAGGGAGGTGCATGCAGGTGGCTCACAGCGAAAAAGAATGTGACGATGAGTATGTGCGTGTTCATGTACAACTGAGTTCATATGTGATACACTGAGGGTACTTACCAAAGACAAATTTTGCCAGCATGTTAAGGAGGAAATTCTAATATTTTTCTTAATGTGAAAAGCCTGCCTTTATTCTTAAATTGTCTTAATATATGATTTTTTCTATTAAATTATAGAAAAAAATGGATGGGAAAACCCAGTACTATAAAGTGGATATTTGTACCTTTCTTAAATTATATTGATGTTTCTCAAGGAATTTTCTGAGGAACAGTTGCATCAGAGTTGCTTGGAATATCTGTAAAAACACAGATTGCTAAATCCTACAGGTTTTGAAGTGAACAGAAACTGAATTTAAAATAATTGTGTTATTAAGTAATTTTTAAAGGAAGCCTAAAAATATGGCCAAAGAACAAGACACTGTATATAATATCTGCACAGCCTTAAAAAACACAAAATAATTTCTAGATATAAAAAAGCTTGGCTTAAATTAAAGCACAATGGACAGATAAACATTAGATCATAGTCAATTAGAGAGAGAATTGGGAGAGGGCTGGAAGGTAGAAATAAATCGATTATCTGGAATACAGTCCAGGGAAACAAAGAAACAGAAAAAACAAAAGGTAGTTAAGAGATGTGGATGCTCAGTGCAGCCACTATGGAAACAGTATGGTGATTCCCCAAAAGACTAAAATTAGGCTTACCGTATGATCCAGCAATCCCACTCCTCAGCATCTATCTGGAGGGAACTCTAATTCAAAAAGATATATACACCTCAGTGTTCACAGCAGCACTATTTACAATAGCCAAGACAAGGTAACAACCTAAATGTCCATCAACAGATGATTGGATAAAGAAGCTGTGGTATATTTATACAATGGAATACTACTCAGCCATAAAAAAGAGTAAAATAATGCCATTTGCAGCAACATGGATGGATCTGGAGACTGTCATTCTAAGTGAAGCAAGCCAGAAAAAGAAAGAAAAATACTATATGATATCACTCATATGTGGAATCTAAAAAAAAGAAAGCAAGAAAAAGAAAAAAGAAGACATTAATTGAACTTACCTACGAAACAGAAGCGGACTCACAGACATAGTAAACAAACCTATGGTTACTGGGTGGAAGGGGGTGGGAAGGGATAAACTGGGAGTTCAAAAATTGCTATTATTAATTACTACAAATAAAATAGATTAAAAAACATATTTCTTCTGAATAGCACAGGGAACTATATTCAATATCTTATATTACTTAAAATGAAAATGAATATATGTATGTGTATGTATGACTGAAACCTTATGTTGTACACCAGAAATTGACACATTATAACTGACTGTATTTCAATAAATTAAAAAATATGTATCTATTAAAAAAAAGAGATGCAGATGCTCAAGTGAGCAGGTCAAATATAGGTCTAATTGGAATTTGAAAAGGAAATAATGGAGGATGAGGAGGAGTGATTTTTTAAGAGGTAGTTGCTGAGAATTTTCCAGAATTACTGAAAGACACCAATGTTCGGATCCAGGAAGCTCAACGAACTTCCTATATAAACTTTAAAAAATCCTCTCCACATATAGATACATCATAGTGGCTCTGCAGAACAACAAAAGAAAAGAGATTTTAAAAGGGTCTCAAGGACTGAAACAGATCATCTACAAAAGAACTGATGGTAGCAACAGGATCCAGAAGACAGTGGAGAGGAAATATCTAGGTTGGACACATTGTCAATAAAAGATCTTGGGTTACCATTTCACACCTACCAGACTTGGCAAAAATACAAAGCCTGATCATGTTGGGGAGAATGTGAAACAACAGAAGCTCTCATCATTACCAGTGGAATTGTAAATTTGTTCAACCTGGTTTGGTAAAGCGGAGCGTGAGCACACTCTCCGCCCCACTCGCTCTGTTTCTAGGGCAGCACTGACAAACATGCTCCAGGAAGCATACGCAGGAAGGTTCTAGCAGTGCTGTGATAATAACAGGAAATGTGAAAATAACCAAAATGTCCATCATTACTACTACGAAAAATAAATTTTGGTTATCATTGTGGAAATCTACAATCATGTGATCCATAGCTACGTGAATTAGCGTGAATAAATTCCAGCAGCATAATACAAACAAAAGTAACCACTTAGAATATATACTGCATGATTGCATTAGTAGAAAGTCCAAAACCAAGTGAAAGCTTAGGGATAACAATTAACACATTGTTAACTCTGTGTGTGTGCGTGTGTGTGTGTGTGAGAGTGTGTGTGTGTATGTGTGTAGTAAAAGGACAAAGCCATAGATATACACCAAGTTCAGATTAATGCTTACTTCTTAGGAGGAAGAATAGAGAATTAGGGAGGGGTAAGAAGAGGGCGTCCAATGTCTCTTATCTATAACATTTTATTGAAAAAAAAAAACTCAAAGCAAATATAAAAACATGTTATCATCAATTCAATATGGGTGACAAGCTTATAGGATTTTTATATTATTATCTGTAATTTCCTCTATATTTGAAGCAGTCCTTTATTTTAGAAGTAAAGCAGACTAGTATACATAATATATAAAGAGCTCCCAAAACTGCTAGTAAGAAAACAAACCACCATGAAAAATGGGCAAAAGATGTGAACAGATACTTCACTAAAGAAGATATATGGATGGTAAATGAGCACATGGAAAGCTCAACATCAGCAGTCAGTAAGAAAATGAAAATCAGAACCACAATGAGACGCCACTAGTAGAGACGATAAAATTTGAAACACCCTATCAAGTGTTGCTAAGGATGTGGAACAACTGGAACGTTCTTACATTGCTGGTGCAAATGTACAATGACACAATTTCTTTTAACGTCACTTAGATAGTTTCTTAAAAATTAAACATAGAACCTGTATAAACATATAAACCATATAACCCAGCCATTCCACTCCTTGGCATTCACCCAAGACAAAAGGAAACGTGTGTTCATAGAAAGACTTGTATACAAATAAGCATAGCGGCTTTATTTGTAATAACCCAGAACTGGAGGCAATCTGAATGTCCATCAACAGGTAAGTGGACAAACTCCGATATAGAATATTATGCGGCAGTAAAAAAGGAAATCATTGTAGGCTACAACATATGTTACTTTCAGAACAATTACGTCAAGTGAAAGAGGCCAGACGAAAAGAGGGCATGGTGTATAATTCCATCTATTTTAGGAAATGTAAGTTAATGCACAGCAACAGAAAGCAGCTCCATGACTGCCAGGGGATGAAGAGGTGGGGAGAGGGGGGATGGCCTGGAAGAGATCATGAGGAGACTTCCAGGGGTGATTAGTATGTTCATTACCTTGATTGTGGTGATGGTTTTACGTGTGTATTCCTGTGTCAAATTTTGTCAAATTGCACCCTTTAAACATGTGTATTGTTAAATATCAATTATATCTCAATATAGTTATTTTAAAAAATAAAAAGAACAAAGGGAGAAGCAGTAACTGACTCCCAAGGCAGATGAAGGCACAGCCATAAAACTGCAGAGGATTCTGACAAAACTGAGCACATGTTCCCCAAAACACCAGAAAGTTTCAGGAATTGGATGGCCCAGGGATGTGGGAAGGTACAAAAGAAAGTCATTGGATTAAAGGGTTTGCAAACCACCAGGTCACTTTCCCCATTCCCCAGTTAGACGTTGACCCCCCTCCCCACCCCATTCTGCCCTCTGCTGTGGGGCCACCAGCTGCTGCCACCACTCTGCTCCTGGAGTACGGGCAGTCAGGCTCATCCCGGCTCACTGTTGGTCCCAGCTCACTATTGGTATATTCATCTTCAGGGAGAGGAAGGGCCCCCCCCCCGGAAGATACACATGGAATTCACCTGTCATGTGATGCCCCCCACAGGGCGGCCCCCACAGGTCACAACCTGCCCCCAAAACAGTGAGCTTTCTCTTAACTGTCTCTTTAACACAAATAGGGGTTTCCCAAGCTTTTAAGGAAAGCTACCAATATGAAAGAACCGAAAGAGAGAGGAGAGGTGGGGAAGGGAGGAGGAGGAGGGAGGAAGATTAAACCAGAAAAAAAATGGAGACAAGACAGAAAACAAAACCAAACCGCAAACAAACGGTCACTAGTGTGTTTACAGAAGACACTATACTCATAACTCAAGCATAGTTGTCATGCAAAAGAGCAATCACAGATTAAGAAACGAGCCTGCGAATTAAAACTCTGACAGCTGAAGTAAACCTGGAGCTTAGGAAAAGGGGATTTGGAGGAAGAGCATGGAAAGTGAGCAGAGCTGGTCTGAGCTGGCCAGGAGGGAGGAGGAGGATGGACACCAGCAGGCCAGCCAGGAGCTCCAAGCGCTGGGACCCCAAGTTCAGCCCACGCCCCAGCTTTTTGAGGCTCTCATCCTTTGCCGACCTGGGTGGAGGATGAGCGCACAAGGTACCGGCAGGGTCACCATGCTGGGTGTTCCGTTTCTGCCCAGCCACGGGGCAGAGGGATCCTGACCTGCGCTGGGGGCACGGCTGGGGGCACCAAGGGAGTGAGTCCCCCAGGCAGGGGGCTTTTGTAAAATTGACACAAAAGAGCACAATGGGCCAGAAGGGCACCGGCACAGGACAGCCATTTGTCCCACAAAGGAGCACGGACCTTGGACAGCTGGCCGTGCCCTGAAGCGTGGCTGGGGCACTTGGCTGTTGAAAGACGCAGCTCCCACGGAACTCCCTCCGCACAGCATCCCCGCATCCGTCTCCCCGGCTCGCCTCTGCAGTCTCCCCACCTCCAGGGCCCCTCTCCCCACGGCAGAGGCGGCAGCATCCTGCTTCCTTTGAGCTCCCCTCCCGCAGAAGGACACTGGGGGGCAGTGGTTCAACACTGCACACACTCCGTCCTCTGGGAGGCTGGTGCTCAGGCCCCTGCTCACCCCGGGGATGCAGCCTTTACCGGGGGCTCCAGGACGCTCTGTGACAGCTCGGAGTCCAACCCCACAGCGAGACCACGGGTGATGGTGCTGGAGCTCGACTGCTGCGGCCCAGCCCTGCCGGCCTGCAGGGCTCTCGCCCACATCACTCCCCGGGCGGAGCGGCGGAGCCCAGGGCCCCGCTGGCAGGGCTCGTCGCTCACAGCCCCCCTCGGGCTCAGCGAGTGCCAAGGGAGAGCAAACGGGGGTGGGGGGGGACGCGCCGTCTCAAGTAAGCTTAGGGGAACCACCAGCACACACCTCGCTCTCCTTGCCACGCGTCTTCTCAGTCCCCGAACCGCCCTGCCCACTTGCGGGCACATTCCCTCCCTGTGTGTACAGTTTCTACGTGATAAAACCACTCAGGCTCAAGCGGATCAAAAGAGGGGCATTAGACGGCCTGGAACTGCCGCCTGGGCGTGTCCCCCACCAGTCCTCGCTGGAGTTTGGGCTTCTCTCCCCTGCTCGTCTGCGTTTCCCTCATGACAGCGTTTTCACTGATGGAAACAAAACCCCACGGCAGGATTGTGACAACCTCAGGACCGGAACATTGATAAACAGACAACATGTGGACAAATGGCCAGTCTAAGGAAGGCAGTCGGGTGATAAACGAGCAGGAGTTCAAAGGAAGCCGAGTGATGTAAGATCCATGAGGGTGACTCACGCGCGCGGCATTTGAGACGGACGCTCACAAACAAGGGGGCGGCCGCGGCGTCAGCAGGAGCAGCTACAAAGTCCAGCAGCCCAGCCCCGGGTGGGGGCTCTGGGAAACCCCAGCAGAGGGGGGACTGCCACCGGGCTGAGACCCACGGGCTTGCTTGCAAACAAAATGAGCCCGCGGCTGCTCTGCCCCTCTGGGAGCTGCCCTGCATTTCTCAGTGGCAGCGACCCCACGTGAAGGCAGTCCATCCCCGATCACTGCGCACCCCCACGCGCTTCCAAGCTGCGGCCCCACCTCAGAGGGGCAAAGCCAGTTTTGTGAAAGAGAAACTGGGGTCCGACCAAACTTGCCATAGGTTTCTTCATTGCTCTGATGAAGCCATCTTCAGATCCACACCCACATGACAGCCCAGAAGCAAAGAATGCATGAGTGTGTGTCGTACGTGTGAGAGTGTATGAGGGCGTACGTGTGTGTGTGCATGCACAAAGACACACACCCACAGGCTCCAGAGGGCCACAAACAGTCCTCTGTACTGAGGAATTTCAGGCCGGTTGGGCGATTCACTTAGGGGAACTGCTGAGAGCACGTGCAGGAAGGGAACACGTGCCCATGCGTGCTGTCCCAGGCTCACCACTGCTGTCCCCGGCTGGGGAAGGTCACTGCTTTCAGGTTTCGCTGAGAAGGGGACACTGAAGCGTGGGTGTAGCACAGTGGTAGAGCACTCACTTAGCAGGCACAAGGTCCTGGGTTCAATTCTCAGTACCTCCATTAGGGAAAAAAATTCTTAAAAGGAGATGCTGAAAAACGAATCCACATACACGGGTGTGATCAGACAGATGTTGGAGGAAACACGGCAGCCAGAGAGCCGTCCCAGTTCAGGAAGAGGAAACCTTTGCAGGAGTCAGGGAAGTTTTTTATTTCCTCCGCAGTCTTCCCTCTGCGAGCCTGTGCTCTCCCTGGTCGGGGGGTGGGGGTCCTCCTTCCATCCTGGGCACCCAGGCTCCCTGCGGTGACGGTGGGTGTCAGCGCACCAGTGTCTCTGGCTGCCCTGCGCTTCTGCTGCATTAACTGTATTTCTTTGGGTGGATGATGACCAACTCACAGGCCACCTGCAGGGACACAGAGAACCCGAGAGTTAGGCACCGTCAGGACAAGGAAAGGCTACAGTCCTCCCAGCACGGGGCGGCCCTGCACCTGCGGGCTGGACCGGCCCCACGCGGGGCAGCCATTGCTCACACGCACGTGAGCACATGAGCACAAACACACCCCCACGCCACCAGACACTCACATGCACACAAACACTGTGCTCACATACACACTCACGCACACCCACCCCAACATCACACACACACACACACACACACACACACACACACACACAGGTTCACGGGCTCACCCTCACACAGTCACACACTCACCCCTTCTCACACACACGGACACGTGCCCACCTACTTTCACACAAACACACACGCACACTCACACACGCCCTGGTTTCAGGTGAGACCTCCCCAGCCCCACACCAGCCCATGCTACAGACCCACGACCCCAAGTCCCCTACTTGCTGGACTATAAGGTGACCTGTCCCGCCGCCCCCGCCCCGCGGTGCCCCACGGGCTGGCTGGAGGCCCTGCAGGAAGGGACCAGGCTGCGGCACTGCCCAGAGTCACACTTCCCACTTCTCAGTCTTCTCACCACGGCTTCCCTCCCATCGTGCTGAGAGCCACAGAGTCTTTTCTTGGCCTCTTATTTCCCTCAGGACCAATGGAACTTCAGAACAAGTTGTGTGCAGCCCATGTGGTCCCACTTGGGAACCACCAGTCACTCCTTTGATCAGAACTGATGGAGGCAGGATTTCTCCAGCCTAGAATACAGGGGCTTCCTGAACCCCCCACCTCATCCATGCTGAGCTGGATCAAAGCTGTCCCACCCTTGTGAAAAGCTCTCGTCTGAGCGGCACGTCACCATGAGATGCAGCAAGGAACGTTTCCACACCGTCTCTCTGAACGCCAGGCCAGCCAGGGTTTGGGCTTCTGTGAACGCATAATCACCTAAAATCAAATTGTTTATCTTTATGATCAAAATACTATCTTTGCAAGGCTGGTTGGGATAATAAGAGGTCGTTTTTGCCAACGTCCTTTCTCACCAAAAAGCCATCTCATATTTGCAAACGTCTCAACATTGGGCATCCACATCCTCGTACGTAGACGGAGCCAGCATCAAGCTGCCTTAATCGCACTGTACGTTCTGTTTCTTCATCCAGGAGAGAGTTCCAAGCCCCCACCCTCTGCACGCTGGTGGGCTCAGGTCCATCTGCTGATGACCGTCTACACTCACTCTCCTGGTGCCCAGCCAGCCTCTGGGCTGAGACAGCTGCCCTCAGGTGCCTCTAGACTGCCCCTCTCCCCCAGACCTCAGAACCCCGTACCCAGTGATCTGCTCAGAATGTCCGGAATGTGGAACGCGCCCTCACACAGGCCATGTCGAAGATCAGACTCACAATTTCCACCCTCCTCTTGGCAAGGGCTGGTTCAGCAGCAGGAAACCGTCTCCACACAACACAGGCTTAAGCAAGAGGAAATTTGATCTTTTTTTTTTTTTTTTTGCCAGGTCAGGTGATTTATTTGCATTTCTTTAATTTAAGGTTGTACAGAAAAGGTACAAACGTGGTCTCCCATATGGCCTTCCCCCAACTTTCCCTACCGTCAGCATCTTATAGGACCACGGGGCAGTTATCAAAACCAAGAAAACAGTTTTGGTAAAATGCTGTTAACTCGTTAACCAAACTCCAGACTGTATCCAAATTTCCGTCGCATCCCCATCGGTGCCCTTTTTCCTGCCATGACCCCAGGTTGTGCGTTGCTGTCAGCTCTCTGGTCTCCTCCAGTGGGGACAGCTCCCGAGTCTCCCCCATCCCTTGTGGAGCGTCCTGGGCAGGTGTTTTGTGGATCTGCTCCATTGTGTCTATTGGACTCTTTCCCAGATTGCATTATGCTGGGGCAGGGGTGGCTCCGTCTTGCTGACTTTCCTTGTGCCTCGGTCTCCAGTGCAGCTTGGCGTAGCCTCATCACTGATGGGCTTTGTCACTGTCTCTCGTCTCGCCGTAATCCCAGCCCTGTGTCGTGGCCAAGCCTGGATTCGGGGAGGGTCAGCCCCCTGCCGAGGGGCGGGGATGGTGGAGGCTGTCTCTGGAGACAGCGTCTCCCGCTCTGCTTTCCATCACTTTCGGGGGTACCGCAGCTCTCCTCAGGGCTCTCTTTCTGGTTCAGAAATGCTGCTCTACCTAAAAATGACAACCCAGCAGAGGCAGGGCTCAAGCCCCAGTTCGCCCCGAGGCCCTCCTCGGCAGGCACAGGACGCCGGGACCCCCAGGACTGCAGCTCAAGGAATGCTCTGTGCACCAGGGGAGGGCCCAGGAGGGAACAGAGCAGGAAGACTGCGACAAGAATCTTCCCAGGTTCCTACAAGAATGTTCTGTTGTGCGCTCTTCTCCATGAAGTCGCACAGCTGTAGGAACAATAAAAGGGGAAGTAAAATCTGGACGCCAGTTTGCTGCCTGCAAAAGAGATCCCGCATGGGAAAGAGGCGAGCGTGACCGCACCATCCCCGTGGCCAGCTTCCACATGGGGTGTGTGCAGAGGGACGACATGGCCGCCTCGAAAATGCCCATGGGCACTTACCAGAGCTCCCCCACCCCAGGAAGATGCAAGGAGCTGCTGACATCACATGACACGGGACATCATTCTCCCGACTTCCTCACTCCTCCCCCAGCATCCTCACAGCACCTGCCCAGCATCCTCCCCTCCTTCCTGCCCTTCTCACATGCAGTCACTGCTTTCCCTGCTCCCTTCCTGCTGCCTTCTTTCTTCCCTCCAGGAGTTCCCAAAGTCAGTCACCTTTGTTCCTTCTATTCTGCCATTCTCCAGTTACGCTGCACCAGCCCCATACAAGACCGTCCCCCTCGCCCCCTCCGTCTCTCCCCTCCTTCCCCACTCTCTCTCCATCCCAACTCCCTTTCCCCCTCCCCCTCCATCTCCCGATTGCTTCCCCTCCTCTCTCCCCCATCCCTCTCTCAGTTGCAGACTCTTCCCCCTGGATCCTTGAGCTGGCATCTCTGAAGGACAAGAGCATCGTCCCAGTGGAGGCACCTGGCTGACACCATCTTTGCCAGGTGGTCCAAGTCCACACAACCAGTCACACTACAGGACAGACAGACACCACATGTCTGATGAAATGGGGCATGTAGGGAACATTCCTTCCAGCCGGGCCTCACCTGGATCTGATGTTGCGGACATGTCAGACAGGCCCGAACTCCCACCTCCTACAGAACAACCGCCCTGTAATGTTTCGAACCCTCAGGATCACTAAAGACAGAGAAAGACCAAGGAGCTGCTCCTGCTCACGGCTGACCAGCGACGCAGGATTGCAGGCTGAATCTGGAGCAGACGGAAGGCACTATGAAGGAAGGACATCAGAAGACAATTGGAGAAACCTGAACGCAGCTGCACGTTACATAATAGCAGCTCATCAGTGTTAGGTTTCTGTAATTTGAACAATGTGTTGTGGTGACATGGGAGAAGGTCCTTGTTCCTTACGCAAGTTATTGGAAGGCAGAGGCCCCGTGCATTGACTCCCATCACCCCACACATCATTGCATGTGGGGCGCAAGGCGCTCAACACCCTTGTTAATAAGCAAACGAGTGAACCACTCTCTCGTTTACCATCACCTCTAGTCCTTAGGACGCCCTGGTGACATAGGTGTCTCCATCCTTATTTTACAAATGTGAAACCAACTCAGGGACAGTGGCGCCCCCATGCTAGTAGCAACTGCAGCCAGGGTTTGGGCATCTTCCCTGAGCCTGACATCCTCATACCTTCCACTTCACAGCCCTCTGCCATCACTTAAGCCCATCAGCGTTGTGCAACCGATACAATATTCTCCACTCTAACCAGCTTTTCCCAGGAGTGGGGGCAGCTGGCTCAGAGCATCGGCCACTTCAGGTAGCCCACTTCACGCAGGAGACACCTCAGCAGGGACTCTGGGTCCGAGCCTCCTGCTCACAGTGTCTGGGACCAGTGTCATCAGCAGAAGCATCCCGGGGGGAGCAGTCAGGAGTGCAGCCTCCCGGGCCCCATCCCAGACCCGCTGGAGCTGAGTCAGCTCTCTCACATGACCCAGGTGATGGGTGAGCACCTGCAAGGCGAAGAGGACTGAGCTGGAGCAGTGGAGAAGGCCCTCAGTGCCCCAGGGAGGACGGTGGAGGCTGGAGACGCGGAACGGGTAAAGCCACGGAGGGTGGTGTGAGAGGGCTCGCCCGACCTCAGCCCCCGGGGAGAAGCCTGGAATCCCTCCATCCTCGGGCGCCGGAGGCCTCTCTCCCGGGGTCCCCTCAGCCTCCCTGGTCAGCTCTGCTTCCCACCGAGCTGTGGGCATGGCCGGCACTCATTAGACGACAGGACGCCTGCGCAAAATGTGACCAGCCACTGGTGAGCCAGGGAGGCAACGCAAAGTCAAAATGAACCCAGATCTGCCACCCACAGACTATGGCACATAAACAGGGGTGCAGAATATTATATAGAACATTCGGGGACGCCTCCTCACTGGGAGGGCTGGAAGGGGAAATTGGAGATTTGTCTGTTTTGCTTATTTTGATTTTCACCTTATCTGCAGTGAGCTTCTATCGCTGTGCCTTTTTTAAACTTCAGTCTAGGCTCTGTGGAGGGCTTGACATGATTTTTCTCAAAAAATAAAAGATAAATAAATATTTTCTAAAAAATTAATAATGGCAAGAGATATATATATGTGTGTATTATATATATGTGTGTGTGTGTGTATATATATATATATATATATATATATATATACACACACACGTACATAAATTGTCTTCATCCCTGAAAATAAGAATAATCTTTGTAGAGGAGTTTTCTGCCTCAAACAAGCAATTTGATAACCCAGTTACAGAGGTCAGTTGTTGCAAGGATGAAGCCTCAGTCTCTGGGCATCCAGAGGTCCCTCGGGGACCAGGATATTCCCAGGTCAGCCCCGAGGACACTCCTGCTGTTCTGTGTGGGGCTTCTGGGTGTCCTGGTGGCTTCTCCCTGCAGACACCTTCCTCTGCTGATTCGTGGTTTCTCTGCTTTCCCATGAACTGCCTGGACCCCTTCAGACCCAGCCAAGACCTCGCCATTCACGCATCCATCATCATCCAACTGCTGCTCTCTGCCCCGGCTCCTACTGTGAACTGTCACGAGATCTGACGAACCCTGCCTGGGTCCAGATCCTTCCCTAGGTCATGCAAGTGATGGCCAGGGGGCAGGTCCCAGCTGAGAGGAGGCGTCAAGAGGAAGAAGGAGAGCAGACCCCTCTCCCTCTGTTCAGACTTGCCCCGAATTAATTACCCCTCTGACAGGGACATTTAAACCGGGTTTCTGACCTCCGGGGAGCTTCAGTTATAAACTTAATCACAAACCGATGGTTAAAATGCTAGACGGCGACAGATGGTTTCTAGCACTTCACACAGTGTCCAGAACATACTAGAAATAGGTGCTTAACGAAATTTTAGGTCAATGAATGACTCTGAGAAATTAGAGGAATTCCAGGGTGGTTGTTTCAAACAGCCCACACAACTGGCTGGAAACATCTTCATCCCGGTTTTGTTTTTCCTCTTCTACCGTTAAGCATCTATTCACACACAGTCACAAATCAAAGCCAGGCATTGGCGCGAAAAGGCGGCCACCTGGATGCATGTGTGGTCCCTCAGCTGGTGCACAACCTTTTTTATTTACTTATTTATTTTTTATTATTATTTGGAGGGTGGAGGGAATGGAATTAGGTTTGTTTAGTTTTTGACGGAGGGACTGAGGATTGAACCCAGGACCTCGTGCATGCTAAGCACGTGCTCTGCCACTGAGCTGTGCGCGCCCCTCCGGGAGCCCAGTCTGAGTATGAAGACCAGAAGCATGGTAGTGTCTGAAGCTCCTGCTCCATAGAATTCAGGTACCTCTTTTAAAAGCTAATATTGTAAAATACCTCAGCTGCCCTCAGGGCAGACAAGAGTAAAACCGGACTTTAAATCAGCTGGTGTCCTCTGGCTGGAAATGAAGTTATGACACGTGTTTATAAAGTGCTACTCTGGGGCAGGCCCTGTCCTGAGCACTTTGCGTGTTTTTAGGCACTTCAGTCCTACAGTTACCCCAGGAGGGTCTCTACGTCCATCATGGGCAGACGAGGAAACCGGCAAGTTGCTTAAGCTCCGCGCCCAGTGTCGCCCGTGGGTGTGCGGGAGGGGCGCGAGCCTGCAGCCCGGCCCAGGTGCTTTGCTTCCGACCTTCGCATCTTTGGCCCAGAGCAAGTCTTTCGCTTCCTACACCATGAAGGTTACACACGGGTGCGGGAGACTTCAGAAGAAACAAACCAAGTTGGTTTCCTTGCGTTTTAAAGTTCAGATCCAATTCATCCAAGGAAGGAAATGATACACTAGTTTCCTTTCTTTTTTTTTTTTTTTTAACCTACTGCCATACTTAAATTTCACTTCTGAGTCTCTTTAAAAACTTCACAAGATCCCCTCCTGCTCTGTCAGTCATTTTTAACTGTCTAATTAAGTGAAGTGAGTAGACACGTTGCCAAAAAGCATCAGCAGATTGTCACACGTCAGACCCACGTAGGCAAAAAATTGAGTGCGTTTCGACACTTAAGTCATTGGAAGACGGGGTGATGGCAGGTTTCTCTCAGTGCCTGAGGTCTGCCCCACAGCAGAAGTCTTGTTGCGTTTTTCTTCCACTTCGGTAGTAAAAGCAAGTGTGTAAGCTGCCTTGCTGGCACTTCCAGTCTGTCACTGTGTCCAAGGCTACCCCAAGGAGTCTCTAATGGAAGAGCCGTCAATCTTCTGTGGGTCCAAGCACTTCTTGTTAGGGGTGCAGAGCTGTCATCACCTCTCCCTCCTCCCAGCGTGTCGGGGCACGTGGCACAGTGGAGAGTGGCTCCGTGCGAATCTAAGCTGGCCCTGCGCTACCCCTTTCTGGCTGTATTTGCATCTCTTCGAGCCTCAGCTTTCCACCTGTAAGCTGAGGACAGTCATAACCACAGCAGCTTCAGACTGTCAAGGGCGTTCGTCTCAGAGCGTTGCTTCTCAGCGCAGCCCTCGCGCGGGCGGCCAGCGGGGCAGTCGGCTGAGAGGGGAGAGGCCCGCTGTGCTCAGCTGTGCAGAGAAGTCAGTCCCAGCGAGAGAACCAAGACCAGCAGGGGGGCTGGATCAGGGGACGGATTCGGGTCCAGTATTAAGAAGGAACTTTCTACAAACTGGAGTAGACTTACAACAGAGAGGTTTTTCACAAGAAAGGATGGGTTACCTCGCCCATGAGGTATTAAGGTCAGGCCCTGATAAGTACTCATTGGGGGATTTGCAGAGAGAACACACAGAGCAGATAAAGGGTTGACCCGAATGAGTGTCTCTGAATGTTTTCTAACGGACCACGATCCCTTCACCTTGAGATACTCTCTGTCATAACATCATGACTACTTCCTTCATAGGATCTTATCAAAACCTTCAGTCATCTTGTTGATTTACCTGTTGACTTCTGTTACTGCCTCTGCCACCTGCCTGTCAACTCATGAAGGCAGGACCCTTCTCCCTGCTGTATCTTCAGCATCAAGGGACATTATTTGACAAATAAATAAATGAGTGAGTGAATTTCTAAGACTCCTTTCAATTCTGAACCAATGAGGCATCAGGCTTACTATGTCTGCTAGGAAGCTTCTTTAAAAAAAAAAAGAAAGAATATGAAAAGGAATACAGGTATGTGTATATGACTGAAACATTATTCTGTACACCAGAACCTGACATAACATTGTAAACGGACTACACTTCAATGAAAAAAATTTCAACAATTTTAAAAAAAAGACAAAGATGTTCTTTTGGGACTGGTTGGGCAAGAAAAAGAAATAAAAGAAAAAGAAGAAGTAAAACTATCTTTGTACACAGATGACATGATCTTGTATGTAGAAAATCCTACGTGAGCCACAAAGTAATCTGTTACAGCTAATGAGCAAGTTGCAGTGCACAAAAATTTACTGTTCATCTGTATAAAAGTAATAAATGATCCAAGAGCGAAATTAAGAAAACAACACCATTTAAAATATTATCAAAAAGAATAAAATATTTAGGGGTAAATTGAACAAAAGAAGTGAATGTCTTATATCCTTTCAACCACAAAACATTGTTGAAAGAAATTGAAGAAGACCTAAATAAGTGAAAAACAACCCATGTTCATAGATTGGAAATCTTAATGTTGTTTTGATGGCAACGTTCTCCAAATTGGTCTATAGATTCAATGCAATCCCTATCAAAATTCCAGCTGGCTTTTGTCCCCCTAAAGTGACAGGCTAGTCCTAAAATTCATAAGACAATGCAAGTGGCTCTGAGTAGCCAAAACTACCTTGAAAATGAAGAATAGTTGGAGAACTCACACTTCCTGACTTCAAAATTAATACAAAACTACAGTAATCAAACCAGTGCGGTCCCGACATAAGGATAGACATACAGATAACTAGAATAAAGAGTGTAAAAATAAATGCACATATATGGGTGTGTGTATATGTGTGTGTGCGTATATGTATATATATATAAAATTTAGTTTCAACAAGGATGCTAAGACCATTCAATGGGGAAAGAATAGTCTTTTCATGAGTAGTGCTGAAACAACTAGATATTAACAAGTAAAGGAATGAGGTTGGACTCCCACCTCACACCACATATAAAAATTAACTCAAAATTGATCATAGATCTAGCTGTAAATACTAATACTATGAAACTCTTAGGAAGAAAATGTAGGGAGTAATTCTTTGTGACCTTGGATTAGGCAATGAATTCCTAACATATAATGCCAATAGTACAAGAAACAATAGAAAAAATAGACAAACTGAATTCATTAAAATTAAAAATGGTTTTGCTTCAAAGAACAGCGTCAGGAAGGTGAAAAGACAACCCACAGAATGGGAGAAAACATTTGCAAATCACTTATCTGATAAGGGACTTGCCAACAGGAAACAAGTCGACACTAAAAAGACGAATAGCCCAAATTACAAAATGGCAAAGGATTTGAACAGACCCTTCTCCAAAGGAAATACACAAACAGCCAATAAGACACGAGAAGATACTCAACATCACCAACCTTTAGAGAAATGTAAAGCATAACTAGAATGAAACACCACTTCACACACGCTGGGATGACTCAAATTTAAAAGAAAGACAGTAAGAAGTGCAAGGACGTGTGGAGAAATTGGAGTCCTCATACATTGTGAGTGAGACTGTAAAACAGTGCAGCGGCTTTGAAAAACAGTTTGGCAGTTTAGGGAAATAGCTTTATGCTATTGGGTCTTCTCATCCACGAACACCTTAACATGGTTCTGTCAAGTCTTCTCTTAGGTGCTTCAGTAACACTTTGAAATTTCCTCCATAAAGACTTTCCACAAGTGTTTAGGCTAATTCACAATTACCACACGTTTTGTTGCCACCATCAGTGGCGTGTTTCTTAAACTGCACTCTGTATTGTCTGTTGCTTTGGATAACATGTTGATTGCTGCGTACTGATCTCGTGTCCAGAAATAGATCGTCGATTCTAATCATTTGTCTGCAGGTTCCCGTGGATTTTTCTACGTAGACTATCTTATTATCAATAGATAATTCCAATTTTGCTTCCCTCTTGGAAATTCTTGCTCTTCTTGTTTCCCTTCGGTATCTTATGATAACGTGTAACTCAGGTAAAATATTGGATACAAAGAGTGTTAGCAGACATTCTCAGCTTTTCTTGAATTTAAAGAGAGTTATTCTAACAGTTCATCATTGGATGCTGCTTGCTACAAGTTTTTTGTAGATGTTTGCTATTCCCAATTTCTATTCCCAGTTTCCTATGAGTTTGTCTTGTGAATGAGTATAGATTTTTAAACTGTCAAGGTGTAAATTATAGTCGCCCTTTGGTATCCAGGGAGATTGGTTCTAGGACATCTTCGGATACCAAAATTCAAGGATGCTCAAATCTCCTATATAAAAGGGTGTAGTATTTGCCTATAACCTAAGCCCATCCTCTTGTAATACTTTAAATCATCTCTAGGTTGCTTATAATACCTAATATAATGTAAAATTCTATATAAATAGTTGTAAGTGCAATGTAAATGCTATGTAAATAGTAGCCAGCACACAGCAAAGTCAAGTTTGTGGTTTGAAACTTTCTGGAATTTTTCTTCTTTAATATTTTCAATTTGCGGTTGATTGAATCTGCAGATATAAAACCCAAGGACACAGAGGGCCACCTTTGTACACAGAGTTGTCCACAAATAGAGTTTTAAATGCAATCTTACATTCATATTTTTCATGATCTATTCATGCTAAACGCTGCTTGCTAAGATCTATTAGGATTTCCATGTCCATGTTTGAAATAAAGATGAATCTTTTCCTTTCTCACACAGTCCTTGTCTGCTTTGGTATGAAAAATAAACTAGCCTCAGAAGATGCGTCAGCGAGCAGTGCCTCCCTTCTGTTCTCCGGAACATTCTGTATCATGTGGGGATAACTGTTCCTTGACTGTTGGGCAGAATTCTCTTCTAAAACTGTCTGTTCCTAGTATTTTGTACATAGCATTAGGTAGCCTTTTAAACTGCTCTTCAACATTCTTTAATGGTTAAAGTTCTGTTCAGATTCTTTTTATTTGGGGGTTTTGCCAAATTACATATTTTTAGAGGTAATTATCCATCTGTGTTTTTACGGGTTTTTCCATGGTTTTTGTTCTCAGCATACTCTTAATTTCTACTCTATCTACAATTATATGCCTTTTTCACTCCTAGTGGTGCCTTCTCACACTCTTCTTTCAATCTGTTTTGACTGAGTGTGTCTTTTCTATTTGTCACTTCATAAACTGGCTCTTGAAATTATTGATTCTCTCTTTTATACTTGTTTTTTATTTTATATGTTCTTGCTCTTAATTTTATTACCTCCTCTTGTCTGCATTCTTTGACTTTACTCAGTTTTTGACTTTCTGTCTTCCTGAGGTTTTTGCTTTTCTCAGTGAGTGTGAGTAATTGTTCCCTCAATTATATATGTTAAACACTATACATTCTCCTCGATTCTGGTGTAGCTGCATCCCATAGGTTGTAATGTATAATGTTTTATCATTTCATTTGAAATATATATATATATATATATTTATTTATTCTAAATATTTTTAAGAAAACAGAATTAAAAGATAAAATAGTTTTCTTAGCTTTCCCTTCCCTTGACTAAATAAAGTGCTTTTTGTCTAAAATTGAACAAATATTAACTTTTTGGGTAACAAATACTTGCTTTGTGGTTAGGACATGTTAATTGCTACAAATATTCCATGTGTGCTTGAAAATAATGTATATGTGTTCTCAGTTGGTCTTTATGTTTATTTGGTGGGGGTAATTAGGGTTTTTAAAATTTATTTTTGATGGAGGTACTGGGGATTGAACCCAGAACCTTGTGCATGTTAGGCACACGCTCTACTGCTGCGCTGCACCCTCCCCCACCCGTCTGGTCTTTAGCTCAAGCAGCAGCTGATCTGTAGTTTCTCTCATCCCTGGGTGGTTGTCATCATTAACCTCTGTTTGAGAATTCTGTTTTCAGAAGTTCTTGGATGTGTCGGGGAAGTTTTGGCAGACATTCTAGTCGACCAGTTTGCAGGAAATGATGCCTCTAAAGCCTTCCTTCGATGGCCTGATGGACCCTTCTCCAAGAGGTGGTCTTCGAGGTGGCTGGTTCTGCTGTCCTTTGACAGATGTGCTGCTGGAAGGTTGAGACATAGCTCCCAGGCCAGCCTGCAGGGAAGGTGGACTTAAAGGCTCTTGAAATGCTGCAACCTTGGAAGTCCAAGTTTCCTTTTGAAAGGGGAGCCCTTTGAAGTAGAAAAGCGTGAGAAATCACTGAGTTCCATAGACATCCACAGATATGTGTCTTTGAGATTGTCTCCTAAAATTAAATATTTCTGTGGAGCTCTCAAGGGTGTTAACAAGATCCCTCTTCTGAGCCACCCTCCCTTACCCCCAACCCCAACTGCCTGCAGAAGGACCCTGGACATCCCCAAACATCCCATTCCTCTGACAGGACCCAAACAGCAGACAGTGAGTTTTCTGTTGGCAGTTTATTTTTTGAAGCCTTGCTAGAGTGAGGCAACCGAGATGCATCATGAGTTGTAAGATACATGAAGACCCCAGGGACAGACTTACATCCCAAAGCAAAGATTCAAATTGCCATCAGGAGAGAAACAGTGAGCTGAGACTTTGGGGCCATTGTGATTTTTTTTTTTTAAACATTTTACACTCCTAACAATGAAGTGAGCAAGGGATGCGCAGAGAATTTTCAGATTAATTTTTTTGTAGGTCTCTGGGCCTCTTGCAAAAATTAAAGTGAATGAATGAAAGAAACAAAAATATGAATGAATGAATGAAAAAATATGAAATGCAAAATGAATGAATGAAAAATATGAAAAAAATCTGTATTATCAATAGTAATGAAAGAAATACAAATTTTAAAAAAATGAGATGGCATTTCTCATCTCTTAGATCAGCAAGGAGTAAGAACTGGTGACATTTGAGGTTTTCAAGAACAGAAAATAAACTGGTGGGATGATAAAAATGTTGTAAACTTCTTAGGAAAAAAAAAAAGGTGGCCAAACCCAGTAACTCCCCTTCTAGGACATGCATGCATCCTAAGTGAAAGTCACACCCTCACGCAGGGGCTGTTACCATCGCCTACCCACATCCTCCTCTCTTCTCCTCTGGGCTCGTAGAAGATGACACACCACGTCCTTGGCAGGCAGACTGGGCCATGAGACTGGCTCAGGCCAAAGGCTGTGAGCGGAAGTGATGAGTTTCACATCCGGCTAAGGGCGGAAGGGCAGTGCAAGCTTTCCAGTCACTCTGTGTTCTCTGGAAGCGGACTCTGGAAGCCGCCTCTGGGACTGAGTGAGCATGTGGAATGGAGCTCTGGGCGTCCTTTGTTTCACTTGAAACTGAATAAGAAACAAACCTTTGCTGTGGTAAGCCACCGAGAGTTTGAGTTTGTTTGTTATCTGCTCAAGCCAAGATAGTCCTGACAAATACATAAAAATGCGTATCACATGAGATTCCTTGTAGCGTTACCTCTAACGGTCCAATTTTAGCCACAACCTAAATGTCAAAAAATAGAAGATGGACAAATAGTGACGGCCGGCGGGATAGTATAATATGATAATATAATTATATACAAATATATGATGTAATAACATAATTGTAATATGTAATATTATGTAGAAATATGAACACTATAATAAATACTTACACCAAGTAAAACTGATATGCTGAGGGTCTCTAGGAGCCATGGGAACATTCCCACAATAAAATATTGAAGGATAAAGAAAAAATATTTAACTATTAATATTAAACTAAACTAAAATATTAAACGATTCATGCAGTGTGATGACATTTTTGTTTAAAACTGCTCATGTAAACGCAGAGGAAAAAGTAAAACACAAACATTGCGATATTCGTAGGGATCACGATGGTGAAATAACACAAAATTAATGACCCAGAACCCGAAGGTGGCCGTCAGGGAGTTTGGCAGAAGGAGCCTTGAGAGATGCTATTTCACATAATACGGAAAAGCTAAGTAAGGACTGTTTCCTAAGACCACAACCACAGCAAGTGGAAATAAGTAATGAGTGGCCACGGGAAGGTTGTTTTACTGAGCAAGTGAACCCCTTCCTTGGGAAATCATTTTATGGGGCAGAGTGCCAGCTGATTCCTTTCCTTTCACAGATGATTATCCGAATCTCACGCAGGCTACAGGCGAGCTGAGCACAGTTAATGGAAAGAAAGAAAGACAAGGCGACTATTTAAACACACAAGTGGGTCTCAGAAAGTCTTATCGCGGCTGCTACGTTGAAATCGAGTCTTGAGGTGTGGGCTTCTAGATGTCCCGTAAAACGGCGTGGACAAGTTGGTTTTGTCATCCCCAGAAGTTTGAAAAATGCCAAGCTTTGTTTCAGGAACACCGTGTGGGCTTGTCGAGACACAGGAACGTTCCAGTATGATTAGGGCCCATTCCAGGAATGACAGGGGAGGGAAGGCAAGCTGGGGCATCCTGTTTTTAGAAACGGCCATCAGGTTGATCAGAGGAGACTCTTGGGTCTCAACAACAAATTCGGAGTTCCGGCGATCCGCACTGTTTCCCTTTCGGGGGCCGTCCCTCTGCCCGGGAAGGGCCTCTCTGGTCTTTGTGGGTTTTCCCAGAGGTGGCCACAGAGGAAGTCCATTTCTCAGCACAGTTCGAGCTGGAATGACTCCCACAGAGATGCTGATAAACCTTTTGTGGAATCTAAAAATGCTCGTGACGCCCACGGCTCCTGAATGTCACCAGCTGGGAAATTACTGCTGTTCTCTTTCACTGGCAGGAGTGACACTTGAGGTAGTCACTGTGAGTGCAAAGCAATGACAATGATGACAGTGTTTTACAGGATAACTCCCAGAGCATATCTGAGGGAGCAGAGGGGATTAAGGAGCGTCAGGAGCAGGGAATTTGAGTTAGATTTACTCCTAGGCTCAGGATGTGGCAAATGGATAATCTGGAGCATCTGTCATTCATTATTCACTTGGTAAGTTTTTATTTAACATTTATTCTGTGCCAGACCTTGCTGCAAGCACTGAGGACAGACATAGATCCTATAGTCATAAAGTTTACCATCTAACAGAGGATACAGATACTTATAAACAGATAAACATAGAAAGAGTGGCAGAAGGCTTGTCAGGAAAGCAGTCTCTGAGCTGAGCTTGCAGAATTGGAAAAAAAAATTAACCAAATAAGAATTTCATCTCTGGTGCCTCAGGAGGTAACTCCCCGTGGGTCTGTGGCAACTGTCAACTAAAAAACATGCACAGCCTAAAAGGTGAGCGTTCTGTTATATTTGGCAGACTTTCTGAGGACCCGGGCCTGGGAAGCGGCCTCTCAGATGGCTCTAAGAGACCGCTCCGAAGAGGGAAGGGAGGAGCCAGGATAGACAGGAGTTAGACCAGGTAGTCAGACCATCAAAAGATGACTGCGAATTAAAGAAAACCAGACATCTGAAGGTAAGGAATTCAGTGCTCTTCTACGCATGGGAAGGTGCAAAATCTGGGCTCACTGAAACCATTCCTTTGATGTGCACCTAGCTCTCTAGGGCCAGTGTCCTGCTCTTTCCCATCCCAAGTCACCTTGGTGGGGCACCGTGGCGGGTGGCGGCCGAGGCTGGGCGGCCCGCTCGCCTCCATCACTGGGGTGCAGCTCGCTGTCGGCGGTGGAGGCAGCAACTGATGACTTGATGGCCACAGCATCCTCTGTTTACTGATACGGCAGCAATGGTTTCCATTCACATAACTCTGCACGAATCAGGATAGGGCTGCTGACGCCCCCTTGTTCTGGACGATCTTTGGGAAGACTCATGGACGAGAGGAAGAGTGACTTCCCCCGGACAAACACCTGGCAGGCTTACTGTTCGGGGTGATGAAGACAGAACCTCCCTGCAGGTCTGTGTCCAAAAAATTCAGCTTCCAGAGGCTTCGGTTGCCTCTCCTGTAATGCAACCCACTGCCAGCGAAGATCTCACTGGAGCCTCAGAATCGGGGGAAATGGGAATTCCAGAGGATTCGGGGTTCAGGGAACGAGCCACAAACCACTGACCCTCCGCTGGCTGTGACTGCTATAAATAACAAGTGCTCTTTGCCTCTAATCCAGGAGTCTCTTGTCTTCTCCCAGGAATCCTGGAAACTTGCAGCTCACTTGTTTGCTGGCAAAGAAGGGGGAAGCTCAGGACCGTCCTGGTTCTGGGAAGGGCAGACTTACTGGAAGAGAAAGCATCACGGAGAGATAAGAAGGTCAGGGTGGAGAAGGCTTAAATGGCTTTTCAGGAAGATAACCAGTGTGTCAACGGAGGGGGACTCCTGTCCCCAGGAGGCCAAGTTCCAAGGAGGAGAAGCAGCCTTCAGGGCCTTCCTCCACTGCCCAGGTTGCTTTAAAGGCCCCATTGCCCAGGTTAGATTGAAGGAAATCAGAGGCTTTGGAAAGTAACGGCCACCTCAGTGACCTGGCTATAAATAAACAATCATTTTAAATAATAACAGTGAAAAGCTGTCACAGATCTCATTTCTGGAGCTATTTATAGGCTTCCTGTGGCAGCCTAATGAGATGGATCACATTTTAATGCTGCAAAGCTTTTGGTCGTAAGATAGTCTATCTTAAAGGTCAGCCCTTCCCTGGAGGGGACCCGGCCTCTCAGGCATCACGGAGCTCAGGTGGTCCTCAGTACACAGTCCTGGTGCTTCAACACAGAGTCCATCTCCCAAACCTCAGAGGGAAACGAACCAGAGAACACAGCTCCCTGCCCTCAGGTAAGCCACGTCAACACCGAACTCCTGGCCTGGCCCCAGCGCCCCAGGAAAGTTTATGTTCCCCTCCTGAATTTCAGCATCATCAGCTGTCAGTGATCTCTGCCGACCCCGGGCAGTGACCAGCCTGGTGGTTGAGCCCCACACATGCCCTTGTACCACCTCTGCTTGGGTGCGAAGTGAAGTTTCACACTTGGCTTTTAAGCATCGGCGTGCCAAGGATTCCACCAGGGAGTTCCCACTTGGGAGATCCACCGCGGGTCCCCTTTTCCCAGACCCACATCACTCGCTGCTCCTCCCCCCGCTCTGCAGTAATACGCTCTTCGGAGTGCCCGGCTGCCCAAGCCGCTTTTCCCCCAGTTCTATCCCAGTCACTTTTCTAGTCCTTAAAATGAGGCTGGACGGGGTGAAGTTGGGTTTGAAAGATCTCTTTCCCATAGGTGTGTGGAGGAAAGGAGGACCTTAGAAGATTCCCATCTAAATTACCAATGGATGGCGATCTTAGTAATGAACACTTAGCCACAAAAATCAGAAAAGCAAGTGACAACAAGTATATTTCCCTAAATCTTAACAGTTTATAATGTGTTCCACAGACTTACTTTAAAATTAATACTTGGGAGGGGAGGGTATGGCTCAGCGGCAGAGCGCATGCTTAGCACGCCTGAGGTCCTGGGTTCAGACACACACAGCTGTGTATAAAATAGACAAATAACAAGGTCGTACTGTTTAGCACAGGGAACTAGATCCGATTTCCGGTAGAAACATATAATAGAAAAGAATCTGAAAAGAAAAAGTGTATATGTATATGTATGTGTAACTGAGTCGCTTTGCTGCACACCTGAAACTAACATTGTAAACCAACCACACTTCAATAAAAGGTTTTTAAACGTAAATGAAATTAATACCATATGTTTTATTTACTTTATTTGAATAGATTATTTTTAGACAACTGTGGATTCATATGCAGTTACTCTTAGCCAGTTTTTCCAATGGTGTCATCTTGCAAAACTAGACTATGTCACAGCCATGACATTGACATTGAGACCGTCCACCTGTCAGTCAGATTCTTCCAGTTGTGTATGTACTGATGTGTATTTCATTCTATACAGTTTAATCACACGTGCACATTGGTGTATCCACCACCATAGTCAAGATTCTATACCATTTCCATTTCCCCAAGAATTCTACCTGTTGCCCTTTTAAACCACATCTACCACTCCCCTGCCTCCAACTAATAACAATTCATTTAAAAATAAAATAAGTTGGTGGGAATGTAAAATGGTACAGCCACTGCAAAAAGCAGGCAATTTCTTATAAAACTAAATATACAACTCCCACACAAGCCAGAAATTATGAGCATTTATCCCAGAGCTATGAAAAATTATGTTCACACAAAAACTTGTATGTGAATGTTTACATAAGCTTTATTTGCAATAGTCAAAAACTGGAAATGACTTAGATATGCTTCAGTGTGTGAATGGTTTCACAAGTTGTGGTCCACCCACACTGTGGAATATTACGCAGTCATCAAAAAGAATGATTCATTGATATATAAAACAACTTGGATGAATGTCCAGGGAATTATCCTGAAGGGGAAAAAAAAGCCCATCCCAAAAGGATATATACTATATGATTTCATTTTTATAACACTCTTGAAATGACACATTGCTTTTGACCTGCTCCTCACGACAGCCTAGGGGGAAGGGTTATGCACAGCAGTTACGGCAGAGGAGAGGCAGCCCTGAAATGAAGGCTGGGGTCTACAGTGGCATTTGATTTGCCTCATTAGCCTGTTCCCTTCCTTTCCAAAACACCCCAACAGACACACCCAGTCTTAAGATTGACCGAACAGCTGGAAAGCCAGGATCCCTGTCAAGTTGACACATAACCCTAATCATCACAGCCTGTATTTTAATATAATTAATCTCCTGGGTAATCTCATGTTCTGGTTTTCTACTGCTGAGTAACAATCCCTCTAGCCCCCAAAATAAATGAAAAACAAACAACCTTAGTGGCCTAAAATAACCATTTTCTTCCACTGACAATTCTGTGGATCAGGAGATTGCGGGAGGCTCAGCTGGACAGGTCGGGTCTGACCCATGTGGTGCAGGCTGGGCTGTGGGGGCTTTCTGGTGCCCTCACATCCCTCTTCACCCAGCCTGCTGCCTCTTCAGTGCCCCGTGGCCTTCCAGGCACCTCGGCCTTGACCTTGATCTTCCACAGCACTGCGATCTGGGGGCCAGTGAACTTCCTACACAAGCTGCCTCCCACGCAGATGAAGATGAAGGTTCAGGATGACGTCACTTCAGCCTTATCCTGTTGGACCACGTATTGTTGGGACCTGCCCAGGTTTGAGGGGTGGAGAAACAGACCCCCCAAGTGACAAGGTGACTGAAGAAGAGCATGTGGCCCGGGGACATTGACCAGCCCACCTTCGGAAATTCCAATGTGCCCACTGAGTGGACTTCACGTATTAAAAGCATCACTCTGACTGGTCATCTGGAGGCTGCACCAAGCCATCAAAGGGGCACGTGGCCCCGGCTAGGCGAAGACCCCCATGCCAAGCTCCTGGTTTATTCTGTTGGGGGCAGAGAGGGAGGGGGAACCTGTTACACTGAGTATGGGCTGAACTGAACACCACTGGAACTGGCAGCCTGGTGGACCTACAAATATGCTTGCTCTCCTAAATTCATCACAAAGTTCAAAAACTCTCAGTCCAGGATGAGATGCAAATAGGGGCGGTCTGTTAACTCTGGGATCACATCTTATCCCAGCTCCTTCCCTGTTTCAGAGCCACCAGGTTGCTTTCCGGGGTGCACACCCGTCTCGTGGCCAGGCCCGAAGCCTTCCCAAGGAGGGCACCACTCACTATCGCTCAGAAAAAGGTCTAAGTTGTAAGTAACTGCCAACCCCGGGGAGTTGGCTCCCACCCTGGCCAGCGCCCCTGGGGGACCCAGGGCTGCAGACAGCTGAGCAGTTCCTCCCTGAGGGCGCTGTCTGCAGACGCAGACACAGCGCCTGGGGTCAGAAGTTCCCCATCCACTCAACAGGCCCCCGCAGGTCCCCAAGACCTCCACAAAGAGGCACTAACCCAAGGATGCCAGCGGACAACAAGGGCCCGTCTCAGCTCATGGAGTCAAAGGTTCCATTCGTTCCTAAACTCTGAGAAAGGGCTTTCGCCGGCTCGCTGGGTTTCTTGCATGAGATGATTGACTCAGAAAGAAAATGACTTGCTGGGTTTCTCGCTTCCTACGTTGGCCTTGCAAACAGAGGGGGCCTGCTAAGCGGTGTTTGGATCAGAACCTCCCGGCTGAGGAAAGCGAGTCAGCAGCTGGCGGGGTCGGCCCACAGTGCAGAAGCCAGTCATGAGAACAAAGGCAGTTGGTTCCAGCCCGGGATGGATGGTGCCGCAAACACAGTCAGCGCAAACATCTCCCAGAGGAGACAGACCTCAAGCCCTCGCGTCACGTGAGTCAGAGGGAACTTCAGAGTGACTCGCTTCTCTGTCCTGAGTTCAAAGTCCTGTCTAAGTCAGAAGAGGAGAGAGGAGGGAAGGGGATGGATTAAAACCATCCTGCTTGCCAGACGCGTGTCCTGTCCCCTCCCTTCCCTGGAGAGCCTTAGTGACCAAAAGCCAATTTGGTCCCCAGGGCTTCCTCACACCCCGCCAGAGTGTTCAGGAAGTAATAATCAGCTGAGACCGCTTCACTTTTAAATCACCTGGAGAACAGGGGCGGGAGGACGGACAGCCTTTGACCCACTGCTCCAGGGAGAAGCTGAGAGAGCGAGAGTCCCCGCGAAGTCGATCCCCCCCAGACGTGAGGACAAGGGCGGGCTGCCGGCTTGCTGGGCAGCAGGGCGGGGCTCTTTTTATCCTCTCCATGCAATCTGATTTCCAGCTGGCATGTTTTCAGACAGAACTTTCCTATTAAAATGTGCTACACTTATGACTGAAAGCTTGTGGTGCTCAGAAAACTCTTTACCAAAGGCGCTCTCACCACGGTGCCCGTGTGATGGTGGCCTGGCTGGGCTTTGGAGGACCGATTTTTCATCAGTGTCTGACCCGACTGGACACGTGCGGCCAGCCCTTCACGAGGGATGAGAGGTCACTGCAGAGGAAGGATGGCAACAGAAAGCACATCCGTGCCCCACCTCTTCTTCCCCGGGCCAAACACGCCCTGTGGATTTGGGACCTCACACCACACACGGCCCCCAAAACTGAAGGCTCTAACCAAGTACTTGAAAGAGGTTTAAAGAAACTTGCTGAAGTTTGGATGAACCCCAACTGGGCCAACAACCCCTGTCTCCCAACCTGCAGACCTACCTTCCTGCTGAAACGTGCAGAGGGAAGGATGTCAACATAGCGATGAAGAGAGCGATGAAATGAAACCAAACACGTGCTGCTCGCGCCAGAGGTCCCCAGCCCCAGCTGCCCTGGCCAAGAGGAGAGCGCGCCTCCGGCCGGGCGGCCGGGCTGCTCACCAGCTGCTGGTGGAGGGCGCGCAGCGGGCAGGGGAGCCAGGCTGGGAGGCAGAAAGGCTCGGAGCATCCTGACTGCATCTTTGCCTCCGCGAAGCATCCCGACGCTCCATCGCTATTTTTAGAGCTCAGCATTTCAAAGGTCAAGTGCTTTCTAAAGTGTTTGTTTTTCCCTCCAGGGTTTGTGCCCTGATGGAAGCGACAGCCTTGTGCTGCTCCCCTGCCCCCACACCACACTGGCTCCAACACTCACCACTTACCTTTTACCCGAGTTGCCGACAAAGCCTGAAATGAGCAGTCTTCAGGGTTTTGGTTTTTTCTTAACCTGGCTCCAGTCTTGACCCTCGGAACCACAAATGCATGGTGGGCCCTGAGGAAAACGCAGAGTGCTTCCCCTACGGGGCCAGCGGGCGGAAGGCACCCCACAGGTCTTCACAGACAAGACCAGGCCCTCCCTGCACAGATGCAGCCTGACCCCGGGGAGTTCAGGCCCCCGGACCCACCTCAGTCCTTGCAAGAAGTCTGCAGCTTGCGTTCAGGGGCTGCCCCACATCTCTGAGCCTGTCCGTGGAGAGCTGTGAGGCCACCTCAGTCCTGTCTGTCTTCTGTCACCTCTTGCCCTGGGCTTCTCCACCCGTCACTCCGTGTCACAGAATTCGCGGAGCTTCTCCCACTGCTGTCGCTCTGCCAGGATCTTCCAAGGCACGGAGGAAGCCCACCCTACTCCCCAAAGCACAGCGAATTCTGGGCTGTAGTGTCCACATGACCTTAGCTAGCCCGGCACGTAGGTGACAGCCCCGGGGGAGGCCAGCCACTGCTCTGCAAATGCTCATCTCCTCTGGTTCATAGGCCATGCGTGGGCCTTCAGCTGGTGGCATCCCAGTCTAGCCACCTCCCAAAGGACTCCCCTTTGACTGGTGCCCTCTCCAGAGTCCAGGCCTCCATTCTGGTGAACAGGGCACCTCCACCGGGAGCCCCAAAGACAGGCGAGGCCACGGCAGCATGGCATCCCCAGTACTTCCCCTGTCTGAGGACCTGGAGCCTCAGACTCCAGGGTCCCCTGCTCTACCCCAAACCTCCAGGAGAAGAAGAAAAAAGAAGCAGGCTACAGCTCTCCACTAGCAAAGCTCTCGAACTCTTGGACCAGAAGGACAAAACACTTCTCCCCAAAACACACGCTTCTCAGGTGAGCACACAAAATCGACCTGCACGGGGAAGTAGCATCTTTCAGTCCAGTTAAAAATGTCTGTGTTTGGGTCATTTCCTCAACTCCCCAGAGTAAGGCCAAGGTCTGCTCTCCAAGACGAGCCCCAGCCCTCTCCCCAGGACAGGGCCAGGTGGATGAGAGGGGAAAAGCACAGTAAACAAACGAAGCGCGTGTCCCCTCGGCTGGGGAGTCAGAGATCTCGGACCCAGTTCCCAGCAGGATGCTGGCGGTCTACGGCACGTCTCTGTCCGCGGAGCATCCCGGATCAGCCGGCTCCCTCAGCTCACGAGAGAGCGCTTCAAAAGGAGGACCAGGACACGGAGTTCTTCCTTGGTTCTCACCATGTAGCCGTGTCCGAAATAAAAATAAATAGATGAGGTACATTCTCTTCTCAAGGAGCACACACTCCCTTTTCCCCTCGGTCTCAGCCTCCCCTCCCCTCCTCCCGGGGCCGCCTCCACTGCCCCAGCTCCTCTCCTTCTGCCCGTCCAGTGCTGCCCTGCTGCCCAGGGAGGGTCTGCTCCAGCCCAGCCTGGTGCCTCCTGCTCCCTGCACCCTCTGATCCCCTACCCAGGCCCCCACCTCTACCGAGACCACCCTAGGGAGACAGATGAGCTTTGGCAATGTGGTGAGGGCCCCCCCGTGAGGCCACCTGACGCAACAAGGGCGTTCAACCAGCCCAGCACGCTTATTCTATTCCCTTTTGTGCAGGGTTCACTCTTCCACTCCCTGAAGCCATCTTCCCTGTAGCCTGCCCTCTCCTTGGATGCACACACCTTCCCACCCTGCCACCCCCACCACAGGCTCTTCTTTGGGGAGAATAATAAAAGCTAAAAGCAAGTGGGTGGTGACTCCCTTGCCATCACTCCGGTCTTGACCTGCTTGCTTCTGGACCCGCGGAAGACCCTACTCCTCGCCAGAGCACACCTCCCCTGGGTGCCGGACGTGTCCCCCACCATCTTAGAAACTTCTCTCTTATCCTGGAAAGACGATCTTCCCCTCTGTGCCAGATACTTCCAACAACAAGGAAACATGCTGTAAGATTTCAGTCTTAAATTTTTTTTCCTGACTTCACATCCTCCTCCATCAATAGCCCCGTTGCCTTGTTTTCTATCACAAAACTCGAAACACCATCTGTAGAAGCCATCTGCACTTCCTCTGCCTTGTAGTTTTTGCTTGGACCCCTCCCAACTTTCTGTGGTCCCCGGCACCCTGGGAGTCACTGGTCAAGGTCACCGAGGACTTCCAGTGACCTCCAGGTTGACAAAGACGGAGGCTGCGCCCTAAGTCACCGCACCGCTCAGCAGCGTTAGAGCCAGGATAACACGGTCTCCTGTCCTCCCGCATCAGTCTTGGGCCCTCCTCCTCCCAGCACATCCTTCCAGGCTGTGTGTGGCTCCCCAGGGGTGCCGCCCAGGTCTTGTCCTGACTGTCATCTCAGGACCAACAATTCCAGGCACCAGCCTCTCCATCAAGCACCACATACAACCCAGCTGCCTTCTTGGTTCTTTGAAGATCCAACCAGGATCTCATACTTTGTGTGGCCAAAAAAAGTCTTAACTCCCCATCCCCCAAGTTTCCAGAGTCTCCCTCCTAATCATTCTCATCTCAGTCAGTGACTCAAGCACTTGTCCTCAACCCAGCTCCCTTCCTCCCCCTGCACATGACTAAACCACACATTGTCCTGCTGGTTCTACCTTCTACCTTGTGTCCACCCTCCACCCTGCCCAGGGCTCCCTCATCTCCCACCAGGCCCGTGGCCACCTCCGCAGCATCTATGGTTCCTCCTCTTCCATCCCCAGTCCCATCTCCCGCAGCACATGTGGCCCAGCTGACCCTATGGGACTTCCTGGGCTGCCAAGTTCTGTGAAGCTTCCGCCTGGATGTCCTGGATGCTCGCTCACCCTCTTAGGACCCTCCCTCTCTGAACCCAGCTACCACACTGGGAACAGCCAAGCCACATGGCGGGGGGCCCTCACGATGATGTTCTGGTCCACTGTGCCACCCGGCCAGCCTTCGAGGCATCCCAGCCCAGAAGTCGTCTGTACCCCTCATTCTGAGGTGGTTCTTCACACAGCGATGCTAGTTAGAGCAGGGCATCCCACGCATAGGAACAGGGAGGTATCGAGACGGGGATCCACAGGAGATAAAAATTAAACATATATACAAACAAAAATGAAAAAGTCAATAGACGGATTAAAGAAAGCATGGAGGAACTCTCCAGAAAGCAGACCCAAGAGGCAAGCATGGGAAAGATCAGAGAGAAGATGAGACAGTGAGCAGTTCAGACCCAACTTCCAGATCCAGAAAGGACACGGAGACAACCGGCGGGAAGAAGCTGTCAATGAGCTAATTCAAGAAAATGAGATCGCAGGCTGACAGTGCCTGGCACTGAGATCCCAGCAGCCGAGAAGGAAGGCACTCAGAGCGGAAATGGGGAGACGACAGCGTGCCCTGGGGGAGACCCTAAATGCCCCCCGGGGGCTCCAAGCCCCGCAGGGAAAGCTCCGGGGCAAAGGAGCGATGCTTTCGAGTCTCTAAGGGAAAATTATTTTCAACCCAGACGGTCTTCTGGGGCCAGGTAGCTGCCCTACAAATGAAACTCTACGATGCTGGGATGGTGGGTACGGGACATTCTGCACAGATCCAACCAGCACAAAAAGGGAGCCCTGAGATAGACTGCAGACTTGAGTTAATACCAATGCATCACTATTGGCTTATTAATTATAATGAATGGACCGTGCTAATGCAAGATGTCTGTAACGGGGGGAACTGGGCATGTGGGATCCTGCATGCTATCTGATGAATTATCTTGTAAATCTAAAACTCATCTTTAAAAAAATAAATTATCAGAATTTGTGGATGGCAAAAAAAAAAAAAAAAGAGTGGGAGGAAGAAACAACTCTTTTACACAGACTGGTTCCTGAAAGTTTCCGGGTGGCTGGGGGCAGGGCTGGGAAAGAGACTTGATCAGCTACCTTGTCAGTCCTTTTGAATTGTGTACCAGGTGCACGCATTGCTCTTCAACAAGAAACATAATTTAAAACTTTTTATTTTTAAAATAAAACTGCCCCGTAACTCAAGTGGAAGCAAAGTGCTGAGAAAGGAGAGAGGCAGGAGCAGATGGAAGCAACCGAAGAAACGGGCGAACGGCGGACCCAGCCTTCAGATGCGTCTGGTCGGTTTGTAGCTGTGTTTTTCGCCCACACGTTGGGAGATTCTGGATGACAGCGCAGATTCCAACTTCTGAGCAACAGGACAGAGGTCACAGAGTAACAACTGGGTCATACAGGACAGGTGGCTGGCGCCGAGGAGTGGCTGTCCCTCTGTGTCGCAATGATGTGCCATTTGCCGCCTGCCTCCCCATGTCTTGTACAGAGTCTCGTCTCTCACTCACAGAACCTTCTGGGCTTCTGGGAGAACAGACTGGTGGAGGCCAGGAGTTAAAGGGGTGGGGGCGGGGGGAAAGGGAAGTGGCTGTGGCTGTAAAAGGGCAGCATGAGGGTTCCAGGTGGCAATGGAAATGTCCTGCACCTTTACTGCATCAGTAAGCGTGTGTGTTTCAGTCCCCGGAGGTGGCTGGTCCTGCTGGTCAACCAGCTCTTCCTTTGTCATGGTTGGGGGACACCTGCCACCATGCTGGATGGTGACTCGACCTGAGAGACGCCGAAAAGCAAAGGCGTTGTACTGTTCCCGTGGCTTAGCTCTACCCAGGGAGCTCTAAACACACCCAAATGACAAAAAGTCAGAAGACGAAACGAAGCTGTTCACAAGAAATGCAGGTTAACGGCCCAGAGTCTGGGGCGTGGGGCGCCGGGAGAGCTGAGAACTGATCACTGTGTTCCTGTTGGTGTCGTTATTCTGTTTCTATAAGGAAAAGTACCCTAAATGTCCGTGCACGGAGCATTTTATTTTATGTCAGTAAGAGGCCAAAAGCTGCCAGACTTGCTCCTTGGCAGTTTCTTTAAATGTCGTAAAACTCCTCACCTGGCAGATTTACGAGCGCTTGCTTTGCCTCTTCGGCCTGAAATGCAGGCAAGACTCTAACAATATTTAAAATTCCTGGCAAAGAGCCTCAGGACCGCCACAAACAGACAAATGTCCCCTGCTCAAAGCCTCCTTGAAATGTCAAGTGCCCTTGTGACTTGATGGACGTGCACAAAAGTGACGTGTCAAGCTCTGAGGACGCATTTCACTCCCAAGAGAGGGAGGCTGCGGGTGGATGCTGCCTCCCAGCGTGGTGCTTCCCGCTCTGTCTCGAGCGCTGAGTGTCACTGCATGTCTCTTTCTTGGGGTGCCTCTCTTCCTCCCCACGTAGCACAAGGAGCATGTGCACTTAACTTGCAGGGTCATTAGTGGAATGAATTAATTGCAGCCACAGCCAGAGATGCTCAAGTTAGTCACGGTGAGCAGTGGGACTCTTCTGTGGTCCCCCTGGAGCTGGGCTTCAGGGCGAGAAGACAGAGCCAGCGAGGTGTACACGCCCCGCAGGACAGCATTAAGCCCTGGTGTGCAGGAGGATCACCTGGGATGTTTTTTATGTTGTGGGTGTCTTCCTAGAGCTGCTACATTGAATGATCTGGGGGTGGGAACCAGGGCTATCGCATGATCCCTGGCACGCTGGCCACCAGCTGCAGTGAGAGAACACAAGCCCAGCAGAGAACAGGAATCACACCCCTGGTCACCAAGGACCAGCGGGTCATCTGGGATGACAGCTGGAGCTCCAGGGCCCCGGTGCGTCTGGCCCGTCAAAGGCTCCGGAACCTTCATGACCCTCCACGGCCGTCTGACAAGGAAGGTGTCCAAACGACACAATACAGGGCTTCAGGGGATTTGCTGCATTCACAGCCGTTACTTAGACCAGAAATGGGGAAGAATTTCGAGAGGCCCTTGTCCTTCACCCTCCCTGATGAACAGACACGTGGAGATCACGCACAGGCTGGCGCAGCTCGGAACAAAGAGATGATGCCGGAAGTCAAAGCGGCCGAAAAGAACTATAACCTGATGCCAGTGCAGACGTGATGCGGGGTGACCAGTGACGTGCGTTCACAGCTGTGGGAACGATGCCTACCTTTGTTATTAGGAGTTAGGTTCTAGGCATGAAAGCGTTGCAGAGACAGCGTTCTCACGCTGAAAATCACGCTGCACATAAACCCTGCACCTCCAACAGGTACTGAGTCAGGGTGGATCAGGGGCTCAAAGGCAAAACTTACAACTGTGACACTCAGAAGAAAACAAAGGAGAAAATCTTCAGGATCTTGGACTAAGCAAATAGGTCTTAGACATGACACCAAAAGCATGAGTGGAAGGGAACAGTTGGTAAGCTGGGCTCCATCAGAATGAAAAAAATTTGCTCTGCAAACGACTTTGCGGAGAGGATGAAAGGACAAACTAGAGACGCGAGGAAAAAAGAGTGGCAAACCGCCCACCTGCCCATCAACAAAAGGCCTGCGTCCAGAGTATGTGAAGAATTCTCAAACCTCAGCGATGAAACCGGAGTCCAAGTAGAAAATGTGCAGATTACGTGAGGTCCTTCACCAGGGAGCATACCGATGGCAAATACACACACACACACACCCCCCACACATACACACCACACACACACATACCACACACACACACACACCACACACACACCCACCACACACACACACCCACACCCCGACACAGACACTCACACACACACAAAGATGTTTGATATTATTGGCCATGATAGGAGTGCAAAGTGAACCATGGTCACATCACACCTATCTGAACAGCCAAAACAGAAGAGAGTGATGACACCAGATGCTCGAGAGGACCAGAGAAGCTGCATCACTGACATTGCCAGTGGGAAATGAACGGAAATGGTTCAGCCACCCTGGAAAACAGTGTGGCAGTTATGCATTATGCTGGACACCAGAAATTGACCCACTGTAACTGACTATACTTCAATAAATTTAAAAACAAAAACAAAAAAACCTCAACTTGTAATTAACATACAACCCAGCAATTGCAATCATGGGCATTTTTTCCAGAGAAATGAAACCATGTCCACACAAAAACCTGTGCACGGCTATTCACAACAGATTTTTTTTTTAGTAATAATCCAAAGCTAGAAACAACCCAAATGTCCAGCAAGGGTGAACAGTTGCATTGTGGTCCATCTATAGCATGAGATACCACTCAGCAATGAGAAGGAAAGCAGCACTGATCCATTCAAGAACTTGAATGAATCTCCAGGAAATTATGCTGAGTGAAAAAAGCCATCCCAAAGGTTACATACTGTATGAGTCCATTTACATAGCATTCTTGAAATGACAAAATCGTAGAAACGGAGAACAGACTGGTGGAGGCCAGGAGTTAAAGGGGTGGGTACGGGGAGGAAGGGGAGTGGGTGTGGCTGTAAAAGGGCAGCATGAGGGTTCCAGGTGGTGACGCAAATGTCCCGTATCTTTACTGCATCGACATTAACATCGTGGCTGTGATACTGTGCTCTAGTTTTGCAAGATGTTACCATGGGGGAAACTGGGTGAAAGTTACATAAGCTCACTCTGTATTATTTCTTACAACCGCATGTGAATTTACAGTTATTTCAAAGTGAAAATTTTACTGTCCAAAAGCAAAACAAAATACACAGAGAAATATCATGAATTCAAACATAAAGGCACAATTTTACTGAATATGAATACAACTTAAGTAACGGGAAAAATTTTTTTTAATGATTTTAGAAGCCAGGGGTTCAGTGAATAAGGGCTACTTAATAATCACAAGCATCATTTTTAAGGATTAGAAAGCTGTTGACATTCACCCTCAAAACACACACACACACACAAAAACAATTTTCAAAGCCCCAAACTGTTTCTACTGTCGAATTCTCTTAATTCTCCCCTACATGAGGAACCAAGCCAAAACCATCTCAAGCAATACATCAGGTTGCCAAGAACATGACTAACTCACATTATTTAAACCATTTCACCAATAGTTCTTGTTTTATAGCATCCTGTAAAGTTCTGATGCATTCAGACTCTTGAGAATTCATGAGCCTCTTCCTTTTCCATTTGATACCATCCCAGCACCTACATCGGCCTGTCCCGTTTCCTTGTGAGTCCTTTGAATGCCTTCTTCGCAGTGCATCTCAAGGCTGTGATGGGCTGGATAAGTCCCCTGGTTAAGTCCTGGCTGGCCAGTGTAACCAACCATAGCTCATCCCAGGCTAACATGGAGAGTCACTTTAGTAACCCACCAGGGTACGCTGGACCACATTTTGGCTGTCCCCTAATGTAAATTCTTCCTTGTTCACCCAACGCATGGATGAAACAGAATTTTTTTTCTTCTGATCTGAATGTAACTTTTTAAATTAGAAAACGTGGCAAATTTCACGCCATTAATAAAACATGCTGATCTAACTGTAAAATGTAATTTCTCCTGTCCGTGAGTTTTAACAGTAGAAAATTTAACAAATTTTGCACCTTTGGAGTTGGGTTTAATGACACACTTAGCATCCGAGGAACTTAGGCCCCCTAGAAATACTCCCATGGCCATACATATTTGTTGCTGTCAAATATATGACCCCTCAACTTAGTGACTGAAAGTAACAGAAACATTTATTATCTCAGTTTCTGTGAATCAGAAATTCAGGAGGGCCTTACCTAAGAGGTTCTGGTTCAGGATTTCCTGGTCATCTTTGAACCTTCAGAAAAAGGCCTGAGTCCTGCTCCGCAGGAGCCTTTCCCCTAGGAGAGCCAGGAGGGCGCCCTCTGCCCAGATCCTGCTCACGTCCCCGTGCCCATGGCCCAGACTGCCCCGCACGCCACCTCAGCTCCTGTTCCCGCACGTCCGCTGGCACCCCTTTGGATCCCAGCTCAGGACCACAGCAGTGAGGGGTGAGTTCAGTGTGTGGATGGGGGTTGCAGCTCTAGGAACTTGGTGATGGAGTGAGCTAATGAACAAACAATTGGGATTATGGTGTTTATTTATTTGCTGGGAAACGGACCACCATCTCGCTTTTTATAAGATGCTGGTACATTTCCCAGGAGCAGGCATGGCACAGAATGTGCGGCTTACACCCGAGTCAGGAGCAGCCCGGAGGCAACTGCAGAGACCCCTTCTGGCCTTGGGGAGGTGAGGAAGGCAGTGTATCAGTCAGCTCAGGCTGCTGGGACAGAAACAACAGACGCCTACTTCTCACAGTTCTGGAGGCTGGAGGTCTGAGCTCCCAACGTCAGCAGAGCTGGTTTCCTCTGAGGCCCCTCTCCTTGGCTTGTAGACAGCTGTCCTCTCCCCGTGTCTTCACATGGTCTTCCCTCTGTGTGTGTCTGTGTTCTAATCTTTTTTATAAGGATACCAGGTAGATTGGATTAGAGCCCGCCCTAGCGACCCAATTTTAATTTAAGTACCACTTTAAAAGCGTTATCTCCAAATAGAGTCACATTCTGAGATACTGGGGGTTAGGAGTTCAATATACGAATCTGGGGGACCCAGCTCAGCCCGTAACAGGTGGTTGCCTCCCTCTGCTCCGTACTCCCTTGGGTTTCTGGAAAGACGTTCTAAACCCTCCTTCCTTTGGATTTGATGGTTTTTCATTCACGAATGCTTCATCTCCGGGTCAACATCTCAGGATGCTCCTTGGTCCTGTGTCCTTTGCTGAACAGCCAAATAGTCACACCTGCAGCCGGGCCAGCCTTCCCCTTCCTTGGGCCACTCTGTGAGTTAAGGAGCATCAGAGGCTGGTATCTGTCTCCTTTGTTTCTGAGTCTGATTAATCTGGTGCTTCCCACGTGATTCCAGGCTGTGGACCCTCCTCCTGACCTGCAGGAACCTCAGGGCCGACCGCCCACCCTGACGGTGCCTGCTTCCCCCACAAATCTAAACCAACCATGGAAACCTCTGACTCAAGCCAGCTATGAACTGCAGTATTATCGGTATTCAGGCTCCCAGCAGACCTGTAGACTAAACCACATTCAGGCTGAAAACCGCTTCACATCAGCACTGAGTTTCAACATGGATGCTACTTCCCGCAGGGCCACCGCATCAGGCACCCGTCCCAAAGACAGCTCCACCGACAGCAGGCCCCGCTGCCAGGGCCCCACGCGCAGCTGTGACCGCTGGCCACCCTCGCTGAGGCTGGCGGATCACCTTCGGGGGAGGCGAGGAGCGCTTGCTGGAAATTTCTAGTTCCTGAGAGGCAGTGCAGGCGAACGTCCAAAATGCACAATCTGGACTTTGCCTAGTCTTGAGTGTTGACTCTCCCGGGTGCTGGCTGTGTGTCCTTGGGTATTTGACCTCTCTGGGACTCAGTTTACCTTTTTGGGAAGTGGGAACACTAACACTACTTCCTTTCTAAAGTAATTGGGAGGGTTAAGTGTAGTTGTCTGCAGAAAGCAGTCCAGGCATGCCCGGGATTCAGTAAGTGTTCTGCAAGCGTCTCCCGCGATGGTTGTTATGGCTTTTGCCACTATTCAGTACCCGCCTTGTGGTGTGGACCACCCGCCTCTGAAGTGTGCCCAGTTGCGTTGTGGCCGATGGGGGTGGAACACGTCAGCACCGCTGCCGTTTTGACTAAAACACTCCCCGTGAGACGCTGCTGCTGGGACTGGAGGCGCCGACACCCAGCGATTCTGTAACTCTGTGATGATGCCCCCCTCCCACCCCCCAGCGCCCAGCCCTCCCCACTGCGTGCTGTGCCCAGGACGGAGTCTCGTGCACGCCGCTAGCCCCATCCAGACACTCACAGGCTGGCCGGCAGGTACACACCTGCCTGCTTTCCTAGGGAGGGGGGTGTGTACCTGAACACACTGCAGGAGCAGGATGTGAAGTGTCGCTGAGAAGCCAGGGTACGAAACAGAGTGCTCTGTGCCTGTGTGGCTGCCGCTGTCCCACAGGCCATCCTGGGGGTACGTCGTATCTCTAACATTTGTCAAGCAGCCTGGAAACAGGTTTGAGCCATCACTGTGTGCATTTAAGTTGATTTCATTCTAGGCGCTTCATCACAGCAGCTGATGACCTCATTTTAAAGAAAGCTTTCCTCTGAGGAGCTTAAGACATCTTATATCCATTAAGAATCTCCTCCTGCACCACGCCCCAGAACGCTGTTTGCGCACGCCTGTTTTCGCCTGTGCCCTTCATTACGGCAGACAGAAATAGCAGGGAATTAAAATGCACGTACATCCTTGGGGTGGGGAGCCTTGGTTTCCTCCTCCATCAAACTGTTACCTGGCAGCCAAGTCAGATTTAAGCTTCCTTACCCTCCACCACCTTTCCACCTGCGATGGAGGAGGTTAAAGCAAGCAGTGGTTACATCCAGGAGGAAGAGGTGGATGGAAATTAGAGAGACCCTTCCCCCGCCCCCCCGGCCCCCCGCCTGGGTGAGAAGGAAGCCTGGTGCATCTCAGAAAGTCTCTCCAGTCTCCCTGGCTTTCACTGTCACTTGCAACGTTCAGAAAATGGAGATCCAACCACATGCCTCTGTTTTATGGTGAGAAATTACACACACGAGGGCAAGGAAATAGGAGATCGGAGGCTCCCACACACCAAGAATGGTATATGTGAACTGGACATCCCTCATGGACCACGACAATGGAAAGAAATCTCACAGTTCAGATGACCTGACAGTGGAAAAGCTGCGAAGGCATTACTGAATAATTCAGAGTATGGGAGAGGCGGAGGGCGCCCATCCAAAATGCTCTCCGCTCCCTCGGAGTTTCTCAGCTGCTCTTTCCCTAAGCAGAAAGGAAAGCTCTTTGAAAGACAATGATCTGCTTAGAAAACATTCATTTAAAATGTCTTGCAATTATTGACACTCTCATTAGATGCTGGCAGACGTACAGTATCCCTGCCTCCCCTGTGCGCCTGCCACAAGAAGAGTCTCATCGGTTAGGAGGCAAAATGGAATGAAAGTCCAAGGACACGGTGCTTGAACTGCTGCTGTTGTGAAGCTGATTGCCCCAGGATTCAGGAAGCCGGGGTCTGTATTGTTACCCACCTGGCAGCCTGCATCACTTCTCTCTCTCTCCCTCCCTCTCTCTCTCTCTCTCTCTCTCAGACACTTGAACTCAGCTGGGCAGTCATCCAAATGAGTCACATTAAATTCTAGCTATATTCAGCACAAAAGTCATCCAACATCAGAGGATCGAAGTTACATCAACTAAGAAGCACTGGGGAATTGGTAAGCAGCTAAAATTAGGTCATTGCCTAGCTGCGGCTTTTGATGGATGAAGTGAAATTTCGCAGCAGGTTTGCTATTTAAAGATCTGTTACAGCATCCTTTCCTGCAGCCACAATGAGCACACAACGAAGTATCAGGCCTCTGATGAAATGTTGAATCATCACTGCTCGCCCCGCTGTCTGGGGCAGAGATTTACAAGTTCCTTAAGAGCACGTTCAGTCTCAGGCTGGGCCGCGTAAATAAATGCATTTTAATTTCCACATTCAGAGCCCTAAGGGAGGCTCTTTCTTCCTCCTTGGGGTAAATTCTGTAAAGTTATTTTAATCCCTGTGGAAGGAAGGAAGGAAGGAAGGAAGGAAGGAAGGAAGGAAGGGAGGAAGGAGGAAGGGAGGGAGGATGAAAGGAAAGAAGGAAGGGAGGAAGGAAGCGCAAGATGGAGTCACTTGTGCTAAGCCACATGGCAGCAAACTGAGACTTAACACCTAACTTAAATGCAGTTTCAGCTTCTCCCAGGAATGTAACCTTTAACCACTCAATCCAGTATTCCCTGGTCTGTAGATTCCTTGTTTTAGTGTCTTTGTTTGACTTGGCAGGAAAATAATGGAAGCCTCATCAAATAACTTGAGACCTGTCCTCTCCTCTGTTTTCTCAAAGAACTCAGGCAGGATTGGTAATGTTTCTTCCACAAATGGTTGGTAGATTCACCAGCGCAGCCATCATGCCCAGAGTTTTCTTTCTGGAAAAATTTTTAATTACGGATTCAATTATATATATATATATATATTTTTAAATATATATATATATATAAAATCTTTGTTTTTTAATTCCATACAAAACTTTACATTTAATATAATTACCCATTCTGGTTAAGTTTAAATTTACCGTTTTGATATTTCTTTTCTATCTTTCTCATCTAACTTTTATTACTCATTTATATATATATAAAGTGAAAGTATTTTAGATTTTCTATTTCTTCTAGTGTTAGTTTTGGTGAATTATCTGACATAAAGTTATTTTAAGATTCTCTCATAACCCTTTAATATCTGTAGGATATGCAGTGATGACCTATCTCGACACTGGCAATTTGTGTCTTCTTTTTTTTTCCCTCTGTTTCTTGATTATCAGGTTAGCTAGCAGTCTTAATTTTTTTTTCTCACATTCTCAAACTATGGGCTTTGGGTTTTATTAATGCTTCTCTATTGTTGATACCAAGTCTTTTCCACTAACTTCCTCTTCTTTGTTAAAAGTGGAGGTTCAGTCACTGATGGCAGATCTTTTTATTTTCTCATAAAAGCTTTTAAAACTCTGATTGCTCTGTTGCTTTAGCACCGTCTCACAAAAGTTAATGTTGTTTTCATTTTCCTTAAGGTCAAAATATTTTCTGATTTCTCTTTTGACCCATAGGTGTACCCAGTATTCTTTGAATTTCCAAGTATCTAGAGGGTTTGCATGTAAGTTTCAGTTAATGGTTTCTAATTTAACTCTGTCAGGGTCGGAGAATATGGCCTGTATTATCTCAGTCCTTTAAAATTCATTAAAATTTATTTTATGGTCCATCTTCCTATTTTGATGGCTATTCCACGTAAACTTTAAAGACAACTTGAATTCTGTGGTCATTGGGTAGAGTACTCCGAAAAGATCACTCAGGCCAAGCTGTTCCAAATACATTTCAAGGTTTCTGTATCTTCACTTACTTTCTTTCCATTTGCTCCATCAACTACGAAATCTCCAGGAGAAACAGTGGATTTACGTATTTCTCCTTTTCGTTCTGAGAATTTCTGCCTCAAGCATCTGAAGTTCTGTTCTCACAGCGGCAGGCGCACTTGAAGTCACACCCTCCTGATGGATCTCTTTTCCCTTCTGTCATTTCACGATGTCCCTCACAGGGACATCGTTCCTCGCTCTGAAACCTAGTTTTCCAGTATTCACAGAGCCAGTCCAGCTTTCCTATTTATTGTGAGCGTGTACGTCTTCTTCCATCCTTTCAGTTTTAACGTATCTGTACCCTTGTAAAGTAGGGCTCATAAACAGTATGTAATTGAGTCTTACTTTGTAAATCAATCTGTTTTTTAATTCCATAAAAAATTTTACATTTAATATAATGACCCATTCTGGTTAGGTTTATATTTACCATTTTGATGTTTTTCTGTCTTTCTCATCTATTTTATTACTCGTTCTTTTTTTGGGATTGAGCATTTTTAGCATTTCATTCTACCTTCACTACGAGTTTGTTGTTAACATTTAATTTTTTTAACTGGTTAGTAGCCTTTCTTAAGTAGAGTTTTGTGAGAGAAGAAAGCTAAGAGAAAGTGAAATTAATGAGTATTTTAAAATGTCTCGATGACAGTACTTTGCTCTTAGACGCATAGGATAGAAATTAACTTATTACGTAGAGTAAATGCCTTAAAGCATTAGGGCTTAGTTTTTACCAAATTCAGAAAAGTTCTGGTCTTTTTCTAATGCAAACAAGAACAAAACTTTATTATAAGCTATGAAAAAACACAAGGGTTTTGGGAGGAAAATGGGGAGAGGAGGAGTCAGTTGTAGGCAGCAGGGGTGTGCCCCTTGCTCTGGGGCTGGAGAGGACAGGACAAGGGCCTTTGTCTACTGTCCTGAGGACTCTGACCACTTGGGATCAGTGGGATCAGGTAACAGTCTCAAGTCAACCACCTCTGGGGACAAGATCGCAGGCAGGGAGCTCCGGGATTCCAGAAGTTAGGGCCAGGCTTGTGTTTCACCCCCAAATGGGGCCTGCCTGCACGAAGTCCAGCCTGGGAGGTAGGGGACACTGACTGTGTCTCCCGAAGTCACCAATTCAGGCCATGATCCGCCTCTTAGATTCCAAGGGAGGGGATCCCAACCTGGAGGAAGATGACTTGGACGGCCCAGCAGCCTTGTGTGCAGCCACGCCCTGGACAGGTGATGGGCGGGCCCTCACAGTGTGGCTGCTCATTCCTGTGCCCGCTGTGCAGGCGGGCTGCTGCCACAGGCCAGGACAGACATGCCAGCCTTGCTGGGAGAGGTGCCGGGCCCTCGGCTGGAAGCAGAGGGGCTCTGCCTGGGGGCGCCCCCGGGGGTGGGACTTAAGGTGGGGGCAGCAGTGCCTCCAAACCCAGGCTGCTGCTTGGTTCTGGGTCCCGTGGCCAGCATGGGGGTGCTCTGGTGAACGGGGCCCCAGGTGTTCAGGCCCCTGCGTCCCCCACGGCAGCGTGTGGTGCTCGGGCTCCGCGTCACCTCTTCTGTGATGCGAAGAGCTGCAAAGAGGCGGCACAGCTCAAAGTCACCCACTTGGCTCCTGCCACCCTTACATGCAGCCGAGACCCCGAACCTGCAGGGGACTGGGCTCGAGCTGGCAGATCTTGGGCAGTGCCGCCAAGTGTTGGGCCCAGCCCTGGTCACAACGCTGGGCATGTAGGCGGCAGCTGCACAGCCACGGGGGAACAGAGTAGAGGTGGCAGAAGACATCGGCTGGGTGCTGGCATGAGTGCCCATGGTGGGATTTCTGGATGACAAACTGTCAGAAGATGCTTTTGGTGGGGGCTTGAAGGCTACTGGACCTGGAGCGGACAGTGGGTCCGAGGTTGGGGCTGGAGCTGCCTGCTTTCGATACTGCGAAGAGCTGTCACAGGCGGCGGCTCCACACTGCTGCCCATGAGGGACCGCAAGGATGGGCTGTGTAGAGGTCCCAGGGTTAGCAGGAAGTGTCACAGTTAGGTTAGGCCCACAGAAGCTCAGTGCAGACAGGCTGGTGGTGAGGATGATTAAGGCCACACCGTCATGGGGGGCCGTCTGCGGGGCCTGCAGAGGGGGCACGATGCTCCCACTGGTGGTCTGGGGAGCCCCCGAGAGCAGAGGCTGAGAGGGTACAGTGCTATTCATCGGGGTGACCCCAGTCCCCTGAGCAGGGGTGAAGACGGCCAGGCCACCACTGGGGGCCGTCTGCGGGGCCTGCAGAAGAGGCAAGATGCTCCCACTGGTGGTTTGGGGAGCCCCCGAGAGCAGAGGCTGAGAGGGTACAGTGCTATTCATCGGGGTGACCCCAGTCCCCTGAGCAGGGGTGAAGACGGCCAGGCCACCACTGGGGGCCGTCTGCGGGGCCTGCTGAGTGGGCAGGATGCTCCCACTGGTGGTTTGGGGAGCCCCCGAGAGCAGAGGCTGAGAGGGTACAGTGCTATTCATCGGGGTGACCCCAGTCCCCTGAGCAGGGGTGAAGACGGCCAGGCCACCACTGGGGGCCGTCTGCGGGGCCTGCTGAGTGGGCAGGATGCTCCCACTGGTGGTCTGGGGAGCCCCCGAGAGCAGAGGCTGAGACGGTACAGTGCTATTCATGGGGGTGACCCCAGTCCCCTGAGCAGGGGTGACGAAGGCCAGGCCACCAATGGCGGCCATCTGCGGGGCCTGCAGAGGGGCCAAGATGCTCCCACTGGTGGTTTGGGGAGCCCCCGAGAGCAGAGGCTGAGAGGGTACAGTGCTATACATTGGGGTGACCCCAGTCCCCTGAGCGGGGTTCACGAAGGCCAGGGCACCACTGGGGGCCGTCTGCGGAGCCTTCAGAGGGGGCAAGATGCTCCCACTGGTGGTTTGGGGAGCCCCCGAGAGCAGAGCCTGAGAGGGTGGAGTCGTGTCCATAGGGGTGACCCCAGAGTCCGAAAAAGGGGTGAAGACAGCCAGGCCACCACTGGGGGCCATCTGTGGGGCCTTCAGAGAGGGCAAGATACTCCCACTGGTGGTCTGGGGAGCCCCCGAGAGGAGAGGCTGGGAGGATACAATGCTATTCATGGGGGTGACCCCAGTCCCCTGAGCAGGGGTGAAGACGGCCAGGCCACCACTGGGGGCCATCTGCGGGGCCTGCAGAGGGGCCAAGATGCTCCCACTGGTGGTCTGGGAAGCCCCCGAGAGCAGAGGCTGAGAGGGTACAGTGCTATACATTGGGGTGACCCCAGTCCCCTGAGCGGGGTTCACGAAGGCCAGGGCACCACTGGGGGCCGTCTGCGGAGCCTTCAGAGGGGGCAAGATGCTCCCACTGGTGGTCTGGGAAGCCCCCGAGAGCAGAGCCTGAGAGGGTGGAGTGGTCTCCATCGGGGTGACCCCTGAGTCCGAAGAAGGGGTGAAGACGGCCAGGGCACCACTAGGCGCCGTCTGCGGGGCCTGCAGAGGGGGCAGGATGCTCCCACTGGTGGTCTGGGAAGCCCCCGAGAGCAGAGCCTGAGAGGGTGGAGTGGTCTCCATCGGGGTGACCCCTGAGTCCGAAGAAGGGGTGAAGATGGCCAGGGCACCACTAGGCGCCGTCTGCGGGGCCTGCAGAGGGGGCAGGATGCTCCCACTGGTGGTCTGGGAAGCCCCCGAGAGCAGAGCCTGACAGGGTGGAGTGGTCTCCATCGGGGTGACCCCTGAGTCCGAAGAAGGGGTGAAGATGGCCAGGGCACCACTAGGCGCCGTCTGCGGGGCCTGCAGAGGGGGCAGGATGCTCCCACTGGTGGTCTGGGAAGCCCCCGAGAGCAGAGCCTGACAGGGTGGAGTGGTCTCCATGGGGGTGACCCCAGAGTCCGAAGAAGGGGTGAAGATGGCCAGGCCACCACTAGGCGCCATCTGCGGGGCCTGCTGAGTGGGCAGGATGCTCCCACTGGTGGTCTGGGAAGCCCCCGAGAGCAGAGGCTGAGAGGGTACACTGCTATTCATGGGGGTGACCCCAGTCCCCTGAGCGGGGGTGACGAAGGCCTGGTCACTACTAGGGGCCATCTGCGGGGCCTGCAGAGGGGGCAAGATGCTCCCACTGGTGGTCTGGGGAGCCCCCGAGAGCAGAGGCTGAGAGGGTGGAGTGGTCTCCTTGGGGGTGACCTCAGCGTCCGGGGAGGGCGGGGGAGCCAAGCCGGCCTCCGTCTCACCCCGTAACATGCTATTGATTTGCCGGAACGCTGCTTTCTTCTCCACGTTGAGGTCTTCCGAGGTGACTCGGGAACGCAGTTCAGGGGGTGGGGGCAGCCTCAGGGGCTCCCCTCGCCTGTGTGGCAGCAGAGAAAACCTGCATCTTCGGGGCCTGGGACCATCGGATGTGTTCCCCTCGGTTCCCCTCGGCCCTCTGGCTGTGTCTGCATCCCTGTCGGGCCAGTTCGTCTGTGGTGAGACCACCGGAGCTTCAGCGGGAGGTTGGGGGCTCTCCTTCCTCGATTTCTTCAAGGGTTTCGGGGGCAGTCCGCTGCGTGCGGGACCCCTCTTCCTCCGTACTGGTGGGGAACCCTGGGAGGAGCTGTACGAGCTGTTGATGGCATCTCTCCGGGGGCAGGAGCTCACGCAAGAGGTCTGGGGTTTCTCCACGCAGACGTCTTCTGAGTTCTTGGCACAGAGGTTCCTCTGCAGAGACCCGGGCCCCGGAATGAAAGAAACGGGGCCTCTCTCGGGTTCTTCACCCCCGGTGCCATCCGGGCTCCTCTGATCTTCCCCCTCTGGGACTGCCAGGTCTTCCTTGGCCAACCCTTTCCCGCTCTCACCAGGGGCCCTCGACACCGCCTCCCTGCACGAGTCCAGGGCACACCCGGGCGTTGCGGGCAGCGCAGGAGTGCGGGGCTGTTCCCTCACTGCACAGACGGTGGCTGTGCCCGCTGGAGACGCTGAGCTGCAGGACAGCGTGGAGGTCTCGGCGCGCAGCACGGCCCTCCTCCGACGGACCAGACTACAGGTGGAACTGAGGACGCCCAGCAAGGAGCGCAGGGTCCGCGGGAGCAGGGAGCATCTTCTGTGAAGCGCTGTTACAAGGCGTCGATGTAAAGTCATGGGACACCTGTAGGCTGGCCTGCCAGCGGCCAGCAGCTGGTGGAGAGCCAGGTGACCCGGGCCGGCCAGGGGCAGTCGGCGATGGCGGGGAGCGGGCTGGAGGTGGCCGGGCCCTGGCGGCAGGTGCCGGCCCCCCAGGGCTCGGGGCGGGGCTGAGGGGCAGGGTGTGCTCAGGTAGTCGCCCATAGGGCACTTAGGTAAGGTCAAGGGCAGAGAGCAGGACTCTGAGCGCTGTCCTTCACTGCCAATTCTGCTGAAGGCCAAGAGCACACTGTTTGGTCTGTTGCTAGGACGTGGCTCTAGAACCTTGTGAGCAAATAATGCGCACGTGCACAGGGCCCTGTGGGACCCTCCCTGTGCAGCAGACACACAGGGACCCAGGGCTGCACACATGCGGATGCGCCCCCATCCCCCCCTCCACCCTCTGGTGCTTCCGGATCTCCTGGAGCCTGCGGATTGGAGGGGGGGAGCCCAGAGCTCTCACGGAACTAACTGTACAGGACGGGTCTTTTTTTTTTTTTTTTTTTTTTAAGTATTGTTCTTTCCCCACCTTGACTGTGAGCACTGAGACCTTCATTACATTCTGTCAGACCACTCGATGCTGCCCCAAGTTTTCTCTTGGGCTTTGGTTTTGGCAATTTCTACTTCTGTGTTGTCAAATGCACCAAACTTCCCTTCTGCAGCATCTAGTCTGCAGTTAATTCCGCCCAGCAGTTTTTTTCATTTCAGGGACCGATTTTTAGCCCTAGGAGTTCCAGGCGGTTCTCTTTTACACCTTCTAGCTCTCTCCTTACGTACATTTTCATTTTAAATATCCTTGAGCACAAATATAAAGTCGTTTTGAAGTCTTTTTCTGCAAGTTCCACCATCTCTGCTGTATCTGCTTCTATCTAGTCACGGTTTCTCCCCCTACGTCACGTGTTTCTGCTTCATCCTGTGTATAAATTTCGGATTGATTGCCAGACATTGTTTGATGTGCTGTGTACTGCATTCTGCTGTTTCCCTTTACAGCACGTTGGGCCGTGGCCCACAGACAGTTAAGTTCTTTGCAGTGCAGGTGGACCCTCACTAGGCTTGTCGTTAAGCTTTGTTAGGGCAGGTTTAGAGAACTCATTACACGTTAGGGTTAGTTTGGGCCCTACTCGCACAACCAAAGTCTTTTCCATTTTATATGACAAATATTTCACCATAGTTCCCTGTGCTCTACAGTAGGTCCTTGTTGTTTATCTATTTTATTTATACTAACTTGTGTGTTAATCCCCAATCCCTCACTTAGCCCTCCCTGCCCGAAAAATGGATGCTTAAATATTCTGATAGGCATAAGACTGTACAAAAAAGGAACAGTAAAAAGAAAGTTACGCAACCAAACAGCAACTTAGCCACTTATATCTAATCCTTAGACAGATGTGATTTTTAAATTTAATTTTACAGAAATCATCAAACAAAAAATGATATTGTAAATTATTATTGTTTGCTGCAAACAATATAACTTTACTACAGGAAACATTAAGGAAACAGACTTTTAGTTCTATGGCTGACAATACTGCTCTACTTATACTACCATTACTCAAAGCATCTAATGTAATTGTTATCACACATTTATATCTGGTGTTATTATATTATTTTGGTAGTATGGTCTCAATATTTCTTTAATTTATTGGATATGTATTAAGAAACATTTTTTATTATATACATTATTTTGGTTGCTGCTCCCACAATTACAATCACACAATCATAAAACCTTATGCAATCCCTTTTAAAATAGCACCCAAGTTAATAAAATACCCAGGAATAAATCTAACCAAGGAGGTGAAAGACTTACACGTGGAGAACTACAAAACATTGATTCAGGAAATTAAAGAAGACTTAAAAAAATGGAAAGATATCCCATGCTCCTGCATTGGAAGAACCAGTGTTGTTAAAATGAACATACTGTCTGAGGCAATCTACAGATTTAATGCAACCCCTATCAAACTACCCAGGACGTATTTCACAGAACTAGAACAAATCATATTAAAATTTATATGGAATCACAAAAGTCCCAGAATTGCCAAAGCATTACTGAAGGAAAAGAAAGAGGCTGGAGGAATAACCCTCCCAGACTTCAGACAATACTACAGAGCTACAGTAGTCAAAACAGCATGGTATTGGTACAAAAACAGATATATGGACCAATAGGTACAAAAACAGACATATGGACCAACGGAACAGAACAGAGAGCCCAGAAAGGAACCCACAAACTTTTGGTCAACTAATCTTTGACAAAGGAGGCAAGAACATACAATGGAATAAAGACAGTCTCTTCAGCAAATGGTGCTAGGAAAACTGGACAGCAGCATGTAAAGCAATGAAGCAAGGAAGCTAAATTCCTTACACCATACACAAAAATAAATTCAAAATGGATCAAAGACTCAAACATAAGACAAGATACAATAAACCTCCTAGAAGGAAATATAGGCAAAACATTATCTCACATACATCTCAACAATGTGCTCCTAGGGCAGTCTATCCAAGCAACAGAAATAAACGTAAGAATAAACAAACAGGACCTAATGAAACTTACAAGCTTTTGCATAGCAAAGGAAACCATAAGCAGAACAAAATGACAACCTACAGAATAGGAGAAAATATTTCCAAAAGATGCAACTGACAAAGGCTTGATCTCCAGAATATATAAGCAGCTCATATGACTTAATAAGAAAAAAACCAAAAAACCCAACCCATAAATGGGCAGAAGACCTAATAAACAAGCAATTCTCCAAGGAAGACATATGAATGATCAATAGGCACATGAAAAAATGCTCAATATCACTAACTATCAGAGAAATGCAAATCAAAACTCCAATCAGCTCTCACCTCACACCAGTCAGAACGCCCATCATTCAAAGGTCCACAAATGACAAATGCTCGAGAGGCTCTGGAGAAACGGGAACCCTCCTACACTGCTGGCGGGAATGCAGTTTGGTGGAGCCACTGTGGAAAACAGGATGGAGATTCCTCAAAAGACTAGGAATAGACTTACCATACGACCCAGGAATCCTGCTCCTGGGCATATATCCAGAAGGAACCCCGCTTCAGAAAGACATGTGCACCCCAATGTTCACAGCAGCACTATTTACAATAGCCAAGACATGGAAACAGCCTAAATGTCCATCGGCAGATGACTGGATAAAGAAGTTGTGGTATATTTATATAATGGAATACTATTCAGCCATGAAAAATGACAACACAATGCCATTTGCAGCAACATGATGTCCCTGGAGAATGTTATTCTAAGTGAAGCCAGAAAAATATCATATGATATCACTCATATGTGGAATCTAAAAAAAATAAAGGAGGCAAATGAACCTAAATATAAAACAGAAACAGACTCATAGACATAGAATACAAACTTGTGGTTGCCAGGGGTGAGGGGGGTGGGAAGGGACAGACTGGGAGTTTGAAATTTGTAGATACTGACCAATATATATAGAACAGACGAACAAGTTTATACTGTATAGCACAGGGAAATATATGTAGATCTGTGGTAGCTCACGGTGAAAAAAGAATGTGACAATGAATATATGTATGTTTATGTATGACTGAAAAATTGTGCTCTACACTGGAAATTGACAAAACAGTGTAAACTAACTATAACTCAGTAAAACAAGATTAAAAAAAAAAAAAGAGTATTAAAAAAAAAAAAAAAAGATGTCCTGGGGTCTCCTCCTCCTCCCAGCGCCAGAACCCCAGGCTGGGGCGCCTGATGCTGGGCTTATAACTCTCACTCCTGTGGGAGGTTCTTTGTGGCTTATTCTTCAGCTTGTAAGTTGCCCACACCCGGGGGGTATGGGGCCCAACTACATCATGAGAATGCCCTTCCCACCATCCTGCTGTGGCTCCCTCTTTACGTTTCCAGTTGAAGATCTTTTCTTGGTAGGTTCCAGTCTTGTTTCCAATGCTTATTTAGCAGTCAGTTGTGGTTTCACTGTGGTCACGAGGAGAGGTGAGCTCATGGAAGCCTATCAGCTAGTTTTCAGCAGTCATTACAGGCCGGAAGGAACAGCCATGATATACTTAAAGCACTCAAAGGGAAAAACCTAGAATCTAGGCTACCTGCGCAGCAAAGTTACTAATCAAAACTGAAAGAGACTTAAAGAGCTTCTCAGATGAGTAAAAACTAAGTGTTCATCAATCCTAAACTGACCTTATAAGAAGTATTAGGTTTTCTTTATACGAAAAAGAATAAGAAATAAGAACTTATATAAAGGGGAAAATCCCACTTTAAAGTAAAAATGGAGCAATGGTTGTGAATCAAGCACTTAAAGAAGCTGCTACAAAGGCTAAAAAACAAAAATTGTAAGAACAACTATACTTGCAATAAACATTTATAGGAGGCACATGAAGATGTAAAAAATAAAATTAAAAAAAGAGGAGAGAGGGAGTAAAACAGCAGATCTTTTAGAACTTATAGGACCTTAAATGATAATCTCTTTAAAACAATCAGATACGTAACAGAGCAACTTATATGAACCTCATGGTAACCATAAATCAAAAACCTACATTAGCTATGCAAAAACAAGTAAGAGAAACACAAATGTAACAATAAAGAAAATCAACTAACCATAAGAAAAGAGTATGAAAGAAGGACAGAGAAGAACTACAAAAACATGTAGCAAGGTGGCAGGATATAACATTAACATGCACAAATCAGGTGCATTTCTTTACACTAACAATGAAATAGTAGGAGAAGAAAGTAAAGAAACAATCCCTTTTAAAATTACATCCAATAAACAATAAAATACTGAGGAATAAGTCTGACCAAGCAGGTGAAAGATTTATCCATGGAGAACTACAAAACATGGATTAAAGAAATTAAAGATGCCTTAAAGAAATGGAAAGATATCCCATGCTCTTGGATTGGAAAAATTAACGTTGCTAAAATGGCCATACCGCTCAAGGCAATCTACAGATTTAATGTGATCCCTATCAAGTCACCCAGGACACTTTTCACAGAACTAGAACAAATAATCCTAAAATTTCTATCGAATCACAAAAGACCCAGAATTGCCAAAGCAATATTGAAGAAAAAGAATGAAGCTGGAGGAATGAGCCTCCCAAACTTCAGACTATTCTACAGAGCTACAGTAATCAAAACAGTGTGGCACTGGCATAAAAATAGACATATAGATCAATGGAATACAAAAAGAAAGCCCAGAAGTAAACATGCAGACCTACAGTAAATTGGTCTTCGACAAAGGAGGCAAGAATATACAATGGAGAAAAGACAGTCTCTTCAGCAAGTAGTGTTGGGAAAACTGGACAGCAGCATGGAAATGAATGAAGTTACGACACTCCCTCACACCATACACAAAAATAAACTCAAAATAGCTTAAAGACTGAAATATAAGACATGACACCATGAACCCCTAGAAGAGAATATAGGCAAAACATTCTTTGACATAAACTGTAGCAATGTATTCTTAGGTCAGTCTCCTAAGGCAAGAAATAAAAGCACAAATAAACAAATGAGACCTAATCAAACTGAAGCTTTTGCACAGCAAAGCAAACCATAAAGAAAATGAAAAGACAAAATACAAAATCGAAGAAAATATTTACAATCAATGTAACCAAAAAAGGCTTAATTTCTGAAATACACAAATAGCACATAAAACTCAATAACAACAACAAAAGAAATCACCCAAACTCCAAAATAGGCTGAAGACCTAGTCATTTCTCCAAAGAAAACTACAAATGGCCAACAGGCACATGAAAAGATGCTGAACACTGCTAATTATTAGAGAAATTCACATCAAAACTACAATTAGGTATCACCTCACACCAGTCAGAATGGCCATCATTAAAATGTCTACAAATAATAAATGCTAGAGACATTGGGCAAAAGGGAACCCTCCTACACTGCTGGTGGGACTGCAAATTGGTACAACCACTAAGGAAAATGGTATGGAAGTTCCTTAAAAAACTAAAAACAGAGCTATCAGGTGATCCAACAATCCCATTCCTGGGCTTATCCAGAGAAAACACTAAATTAAAAAGACACACGCACCCCAATGTTCAAGCAGCGCTATTTACAGCGGCCAAGACAGGGAAGCAACCTACATTTCCCTTGTCAAATAAATGGTAAGTAAGTGTTTTATATATACATCTATATATACACACACACACACACTAGAATACTACTCAGCCATAATAAAGAATGAAATGATACCATTTGCAGCAACATGGATGGACATACTAAGTAAGTTGGTTAGATAAAGATAAATACCATATGATATCACTTATATGTGGAACCTAAAGTATGCCACAAATTAACTTATTTACAAAACAGAAATAGACTCACAGACATAAAAAAATTTATGATTACCAAGTGGAAAGCAGGAGGGAGGATAAATTAGCAGTTTGGGATGAGCAGATATAAACTACTACATATAAAATAAATAAAACACAAGGTCCTACTATATAGCACAGGGAACCTTTTGCAATATCCTGTAATAAACCATAATGAAAAAGAATGTGAAAAGGAACATATAAAGACTCACACACATATATATATATATCTGAATGACTATGATGTACACATTCAAACAAAATATTATATGTGAATTAAGCCATTATGTAAACAGAATAGAATAGTAGACTATATTGGAAAATGCAAGACTGGCCAAGATTCAAAAATAATTGTGTAAATTATCCCATTAGCAGAAAAAGCACAATGAGAAGACAACAATTAAGTAGGATAAATGTAAAACGGTATTTAATAAACTCATTGACTAGTCATGAAAATTACTCTTAGCAAAACTGTAAAAGAAACCAACTTCCATTACAAAGTGAAAATAATCAAGAGTATGGCGTTGGCTTGGAAACAGACACATATATCAATGGAACAGAATAAAGTTCATAAAGAAACCCGTGCATACATGATGAATAATTAACAAGGGAGCCAAGAATATACAATGGGAAAAGGACAGTCTCTTCACTAAGTGATGCGGGGAAACCTGCATAACTACATGCGGAAGAATGAATATGGACCCCTATCTTATTACCAAACACGAAAGTCAACTCAAAATGCGTGAAGGACTTGAATGTAAGACCTGAAACCATCAAACTACCGTAAGAAATTATAGGCAGTAAGCTCCTTGACATCAGTCTTGGTGACGAGTTTTTGGATTTGACATCAAAAGCAAAGGAAACAAAAATAAAAATAAGCAAGTGGGATTACATCCAGCTTAAAAGCTTCTGCACAGCAAAAGAAATCAACAGTAACATGGAAAAGCAACTTACTGAATGGGAGAGAAGAACTGCAAATAATATACCTGAAAAGGGTCTGATACACAAAACATATAAAAAACTCCTACAACTCAAAAAACAACAACAAAACCCCCAATCTGATGAAAACATGAAAAGGATCAGTGGCACTTATCACAAAGGAAACAGAAATCAATACCACAACAAGATGTCACCTCACATGTGTTAGGATGAGTATTATCAAAAAGACAAGATGTAGCAAGTGTTAGCAAGGCACGGAGAAAAGGGAAACCTGTGTCTGTTGGGAACGTAAATTAGTGGAGCCACAGTGTAAAACAACATGGAAGTTTCCCAAAATATTAAAAATAGGGCTATTATGTGATCCAGCAATTCCACTTATTTATCTGAAAGAAATTAAAACACTAACTTGAGACAGTAGCTGCATGTCCATCTGAACCGCAGCATGAATGACAATAATCAAGATACGGAAACAACTGAAGTGTCCACCAGTGGACAAATGGACAAAGGAAATCTGGTATGTCTCGTGTGTGTGTGTGTGTGTGTATGTATGTATATAACAAAATACTATTAAGTCATTAAAAAGAATGAAATTTTGCTATTTGCATCAACATGGATTGACCCTGACGGCATTAGGCTAAATCAAATAAATTACTCAAACAAACATGCATGACTTCACTTACAGGTGGAAACTAAATAAGACAAAACCAAAAACAAGCTCATAGATACAGAGAACAGACTGGTAGTTACCAGGTGTGGTGAGTGGAAAAGAGGAAATAATCGTCAATGGGGTCAAAACATACAAATTTCCATTTACAAAATAAATAACAAGATGTCATGAAACATACAGTACGGGGACTCTAAGTAATAAAACCACATAAAATACTTGGTATTACTAAGAGTAGAATCTTATCACAAGAAACAATGTGTAAATATATATAATGATGGACGTTAGCTAAACTTACGTGGTAACCATTTCACAATACATATAACTATCAAATCATTATCTTGTATACCAGAACCTAATATAAAGTTGTATGGCTATTATATCTCAATAAAAACAAACACAAAAACACTATGCAATTTGTAAAAGGATACATTTGGGATAAGATGAACATTTAGCAACATTAGTAATAATAACGGTAACCCTGGGCACTTCCTTTGGTGATCATTGTGGTAACGGTTTAATTCACATTATCTCACTTGCAAGATAATCAATCATAAAAAGATCTGTATCATAGATGATTTTACAGAGAACGAAGCTGTGGCTTGGAGAAGAGTTAAGCAATTTTCCCAAGACAGCCAGTGGCAGAGCCAGGACTCAGACCTGTCTTTCAAGTAGCTAAAACTTGGCACCAGAATAAAAGTGCACAGACTGATTTTCATCCTACTAGACTACATCTTACTACCTAATCACTTCTGGTCCCGGCTACTTCAGCTCTCTGAACTTCAATTTTCATTTACATATAAAACGTAGGATATGAAAACCTGCGTTTCCTATCCTGCAAGTTGTATTGAGAAACAATGGGGTTAACGTTGCTTTGAAAATTGTAATAAGATAAATACAAGGAAGACAGGCAGTGGTCATGGCATAGTGGTAGCCTCAGCCACGGCAGCCATAGTAAAAGCAGAACAGGTTAGTTCTGGTCTCTGCACAAGATACAAATTGGACACTCCATTGTTCTTAGTCATTTTCTTGCTAAATAAAAATAAATGAAGCTTAAAAGAGTACAGCACATCCAGAATCAGCTCATTAAGCATGGAGGGTTTGGGGCGGGGGGGGGGGGGGGCGGTGTATGTTTTGCTTTGCTACATAGAAGAGGGCTGCTATTAACTTTAAAAGTACAGTGACTGTCTAATTGTGGTTCTCTAGTAAAAATGTATTTTGGGTCCTATTCTTGCATTTCCGGAGTGGGAGAGGAAGGTGGGGGTGGCAGGGACAGGCTTACTCTACTGCACAGTGACGTATGTCCACGCTAACACCCCATTCTAGTGAGTCAGCGCAAACACTTCAGGATGAGCAATGTTGGAATAAAGAGAAGGCATCCTGGACCAGGCATTCATTTTCATAGACTCCAGGTGCCCAACTACAGGAATCACACACTCAGTTAAACAAAATGCAAACAACATGAGAAGAACATAAAAAGACAGCAAGTTCTTGCTTTTTGTTCAAAAACAAAAGTGACAATTCCGTTTTGCTTTACAGAAACCTGCAACTGTTCAGGCAGGTCCTGCAAGCGGTTGCAATTATCCAGGTCACCTCAGCTGTAGTTATTCCTCCCCTGGAGGTAGAAGAACTCTAAATAAAGATTGCCATCTTTATTTCTTTACTAATAGAAATTCCACTCACAGTATTGTCCGTGTTCTTTGGAAGGAAACAGACTGAAAAGTGGCTTTTTACTAGACAAATTCAAAGTGAGGTGCAGACGAAGGAAATAGAAAAATGAATCTAACAAGAGTGAGCACGATGAGTCCAACAATATTTAGAATCCAGACAGGAAGAAATAATCTCAGAGCACCATGAACTAGAAAAAAAACAAAAGGAAAGAAGGGAGCTTCCTGAATCTGATTATCTAAGTGAACTGACAGTGGAAGCAAAGAAGAAACCTGACTCCATACTAGATGCATTCCTTTGCCTTTAACCCTGTGTTGTTTCCTGGGCTTAGTCTTGCTGGCTCTGCACCTTTTGTGAAACAATGTTGCCTGTAGCCTGAAATAGACAAGAGAGCCTGTTCCCAAGGCTCTGACCTGTAAGGATATTAACACTTTTCCATTCATATAAAGAATACAAGTTGCAACATAGAAAATAACACTTGTTTGGTTGGAGGTTTACAGGGACATCATGAGCTAACCCACATGCACAGCTGCAAGAACACAGGATTCCAAGAATAAAGAATTCCTACAAGAAATTTGCAGCAACCAAGCATTCCCTTTTCCTTTTTTTTTTTTTTTTTTAGTATAGAAGCCTTAAGTCTGACTTGGAGAAGATGGTTCTCCAGGACATTAATGGGCCATCTTCTTGGTCAGTCGGATTTCTGAATAAAGTTGCTATTCCTTGTGCCCCAACACCTCATCTCCTGATTTACTGGCCTGTCATGCGGCGAGCAGAACAAGTTTGCACTCAGTACCAATAACAAACAATACAATTAATAGGCAAATATTGAGAGTTTTCTCTGTAACCAGAACCAGATGCCAGCTTTCACTCCTTCTCTTCAGTACGTACTGAAGACACTGTCAGGATAATAATGCAATAACAACAAAATAGGAGGCATAAAGATCAAATTTTAAGTGAGGAAACTGTCACTGTGTGTGCATGGCATTATTATTATGCATGGAAAATCCACCCTAATCGAAAGACATTTACAATTAGTAACTGAATTAGGGCATGGTTACTGGGCTGAGGATCAGTATATAAAATCAACTGGATTATTCTGCAACTGGATTATTCTGCATGAGCAAGAAGGAAACAGTAAATAAAATTAACCTGCAAATACTAGACTAGAAAACGAGTATCCACAGGAGAAAAGAACCAATAAAAGATTAACTTACACAACATAAAAGAAAATGCTTCAGGCCTCATGGCGCCTGGCCTGTCCACCCTACAGGGGCCGAGAGATCTCCCAGCCAGGCCGGGTCCAGCCCGGGCTGTGGGGTGCTGTGCACAGGCCGGCAGGGGCCCAACATCGGCCTCCCTGTGCAGCTGGTGCTCACACCACACTGGCCCTGGTCTAGCACCTCTGAGCCCAGAGGCTCTGGGTGATAGAAATTTTAAAAATAGGTCTTCGTATCAATATAAGAAAAACACAAAGAACCAACAGAAAGTGAGCAGACAATATGAAGAAAAATAAGCCCAGGAGGCTGACGGACCTTCTGAAACATACTCCCCTGATGCCAGTCCAGGTGAGAGGATCCCAGCAGGGCCCCAGGACAGGAGGCCAGGAGGCAGGACCACCAGGGAGGGGACAGCGCCCCCTGCTGTGGGAGGGTCCAGGACCCAGGACTTCCAGTGGGGGCTCCAGGTCTCCTGCCTCAGCCTTGGCCCCCACTGCACCGTCAAGCACAGCCCCACATCACCACCCCCAAGCCGGGGAGGATTCTGATTGTCCAGGTCAGAGAAAGTCATGTAAAATGTGACTGTCACACAAAAGTCAAGGTCTCAACTGTCATCACAGCACTTCCTAAAGAAGAAACCTTAACTTCACCCTCCAATCAGGCAAGAGGTTACAAAATGCTCAAATGAGTATCAGACTCACATATTCATCGACTGGGTCACCAACAGTAGGAGCAAAAATGACCTGTGCTGCTGAACTGGCCCATCAGCTGGTGGCTGTCTCCCCAAAAACACTCAGATTCCTCGGTCCACTGCGGGGTCCTAAATAAATCAACACAATAGAGTCAGCGGCCTGTCCGTGAGCAGGCGCACATGGGGGTGGAGGGAGGGGTGTAACAGAGCTGTAAGCAGGTCAGAGCGCCTGCACAGGAATGTCACCACTGTCTGGGGGGTGTGCTCCCTTGTGATAAAATCCACGTCTCCTACAGTTTTCACGTGGACCCGAAAACAGTAGAAAGTGCTCCATTCAGAGCTTTTCAGGCAACAGAGGCGACACATATTTCAAACAAGTTTCCCTATAACGAAATGGGATCTTAAAAAAAAAAAAAGGAAAGAAAAGAAAAAGGGAAGAGAAAGAAAGACTTAACATTACCTCCATCTTATCTGAGCTTCCAGAAGGGGCCCAGGTGATTCTGCAGAGAGAGAGACACGTCGGAAGCTCCGTGATCCCATGCCCCTCTGAGACTCTCTGGTGCCACCTCAGCATCTGCAGGTGTGCTGGGGCTGGCACAGTACCTGCCGTGAGGAAAGACAGCACGAATTTTTTGGAGGTGACCTACAAACTGCATTTAATGAAACTTGTTCTAGTTTCATGGACACGGGGAAACTGGCTGACACCATGGCTTAGAACCAAGTATCTTACCAGTTCAGTCCATTTGAAAGTTAACTATGAGACAGGGCTCTGAAAACCACAAGCATTTTATGGATGTAATACGTTACTATTTATATTCTACTAAAATGGTGATTTTTTTTTAAAGCTTACATTTAGTCACACTGTTCTAACTCAGTGGTTCTTAATCACTTTGCACCTCACACTTTTGGGGGAATCTAAGGAAAACCATGGACTCCTTCACACAACAATACACATTAAGTACAAACTTCAGCCCACAATACAGAGAGCACAGGGGCCTTCGGGGTCCATAAAATGTTCTGCTCTAAGTAATTCACATGTAAGCTTTGCCTATAGATCACTCACCTTAAACACAACGTGCCGCTGACCATACTGACTCTATCCAGAGACAGGAATAGCCCTGCAGTGCTGGTGACACTGAAATCCCAATTAAGAGCCCTGCTACTGACCAGCAGTTTAGTTCGTTTGCAGCTCAAGCCATCTGGAATGTCTGCCACCAGTTTGGAGCTTTCATTGTCAGTTTCTCTATTTGGTAACCAAAGCCAAATACACAAAACCCAGAGCCATCAAAATACTTGTTTCTAATCATTATAATGAAAAGGCCCACTGAGATCGAGAGACTGGAACCACTTTCACAAGCACGGCTGCAAAGCAAACCAATCATAAGGAATGCACTTTGGATGCATCTAAAAGTTCTTAGGAAATCTGAAGGCTCACAGACATACATTGAAAGTATCCCTTTGGTATATTAAATGACCTGCTTCCACTGGTCTTTCTTCCTGACATTTTCTTCTCTTGACCACTCCTGCTGTTTATGAAAAACCTGTCCCTCTGCTCATGTGGACACATTTCCATCTCTAGCCACTACCCTTCCAGGTAAGAACTGATGCCAAGAAGGCAACTGAAGTTGCTAAGAGGTATTGCCTGGCCTGAAAAGAGCAGAAGTGGGTTCTGGCTGATGCTCAGGAGCAGGCTGGGACACCTGGCAAGATGTCTTAAGCATGGACAGACAGCTGGGCCCCAAAGGAGAAGTTTCTAAGCCTCCATGAGACTTGCTGGCTAGGAAGGGAAAGTTCCAGGCTATAGCTCTGATCCCACCACTAGCTTCCTGGGCCAGGCTGGGCAAGTCACTTAAATTCTCTAGGCCCGCGCTGTCCACCATGGGAGCCACCAGCCACACGCAGCCATTGAGTACTTGAAATGTGGCATCCGAATTGAGATGTACTATAAATGTAAGTTAATACACACTGAATTGCAAAAAAAAAAAAAATTACCAAAAAGATGTGAAATCTCTCATTAATAATAATACTGATAAATGTTAAAATGCTAATATTCTGGATATAGAGTAAAAACATAACAACACATTATTAAAATTCATTTCATTTTTCTCTTTACCTTTTCTAATGTGGCTACTAGAAAATTCTGAGTTACCTGTGTGGCCCCCATGATATTTCTTAGGAACCTAGCTGGTTCCAGACCTCAATTTCTTAATCACTGTTGAATTAGGAAATTACGTGCTGAGCACTGGGCCAGAAACTGGAGACACAAATTGAGCAAAATAAACCTGTCTCTGCCCTCATTAGGAGGGGAAAGTCCAATAGACAGAAAAAGACCAACAGGTAATGATAACTGGATCACACACTATGCAAGCACCATGAGAGGGAGAGACAGGGACACCTCTTCCTTGAAGTGGCCTCGGAATGGAGCAGGGAAGGCGGGGCCCGGGCAGGGGCCCAGCATCTCCCCCACGTTTCCACTGCGGAAGTCAGCCCTCCCTGAGAGCCACACGCCTCACCTTCCTTACATGATCTTCGGTTCTGCTACAACAAAATCACGAACTACTGAGGGCAAGGATGCTTAGATTTTCCTAGCCCTGATAGCACTTTACATATAGGAAGATCTCAAAACATCTGATAACTACTGCATGGTTTCCAGAGACAATGTCCAACATACATCAAGAATATTCTTTCTCCCCACCCCTCTCCACACACACACACACACACACACACACACACACACACACACACAGAGCCATCAAGTATCTGGAAGATGAACGAGTGACAGTGGCAGGTAGACTAACAGGAGAGAAATTATCATAAAAGGAACGGACACAAAGATAGAAGACGGGAAGAAAATAAGCAAAAAACAGTCTAGGAACCCAAACATTATCAAACCTGGGCAAAAAAATAACATGAAGAAACGAAGTAACCAAGGAGATTCAGTGACACGCGCACACGGTGCTGTTCCCCAAGGATCAATACAGCGCAAGTGCAGCTCACGGGTGCTTTCCTGAGCAGCCCCTAGGGGGGCCCCCGTCACACCCTGCAGAAACGCCGACTGTGCACATGGTCTGTGAGAAGAGGTCTTCAAGGGGCGTCCTGGCCCGTGACCTGTCCACCTCTACCTATAAGAGAGCCCAAAAATGCATGGACCAGAGCCATGTCTCTCACCACTGTCTGGTAAATGTCGGCCTAGGAATTCAAACAACAGAATCATTTCCCCTGCCTCCCTTCACATCACTGCCTTATTCCTCTCAGAGAAATTCTCCTGTGTATTAGCTTATTTATTACACACAAGAAGTGAGACCCCATGGTCATTGTACCCCTTTTGAAATTGAACCCCGGAAAGAAATGAACATGTTCATGTGTATAAATGAGCTTCTGGACAACCCAAAGGAGCAGCACAGTGCATAACTGGACGCTTACAGAAACTATCTCTAGCTTCCAAAAATGCCTCTGAGATCCTCACAAGAATGGCCCCTCCAGCAAAGGTGTTTTAAATCCATTTGCAGCTGAAGCCCCTCGACTTGCTCCCACTTGGAAGCAGGTTGTCACGGATACAGCTCTCCACCCCCAACATCATCTCAAAAATGCTCAGTGCCAAGGCACACTCCTCTAACATGCTATTCATGCTTTCCCTTCATCCTACTCAACTGTCCTGTACTCCTTTTACCTGACAACCCCCCGCCTCTTTCGAGCATCCCCTTGCTAGCTCTCATTTTTAGAAACATTATTATGACAATTTTTAGTCATCCATAAATGGCAGAGCACCGTAACAGGCATCTGGACGAGAGGGAAACACCACCCTAGTCTATAACTCTTCATCTACTAAGGGATGATGTTTTTGAGATTAACATCACACAGCAAACCATTTCTAAACAAAATGCGAGACAGCCCAACATATTATCAATATTCTAACAGTGTTTTATTAATATATAATAGAACAAGTTTTCAACACTAGATCAATGAAATGATAAGTATGCAAAATATGCTACCATCTATGCTTGTTTAGGCTCTTTTGTTAAACCTACTAGGAAAGAAAACAAGTATTTCTAAACCCATTCTAATCTCAACCTACCTCTCTGACAACCTCTTCTGGTGTTTTGTAGTGGACAATGTATTTATGCATTTTTCCAGGGGCAGGTTCCCACAAGACATTCCTGGTGCTGCGAGTCACGTCTCGGAGTTCCAGGTCTCGAGGACTGGGCAAAGGCCCTGGAGATGCAGGACAAATTATTTGGTCCAGATGCGGTTCTCAACCACAAAGCTCTAAAGCATCCACACAAGCTTTCAAGAAGTTGTTTGGAGAAAACTTAAAGGTGCGCAGCAGAGTAACAAGCTGGTTATAATGACACAAGCACCATGATACTACCAGGTACAGCTGAATTCTTCTTAAGAAGGCTTCTTAAAAATAGGGTAAATTTAAATTTTTATTCCAACTCTAACTTCTCTATGTTAAATTTCTTCTACTCTATTTAAGTAAGTCTTATTTGTTGCTCGGCTGTATAAAGCATAATTCACCATTAAGTGTATAGCTCATGTTTCTTTACCAGATAGTTACAGCCGTTCAGAAAGAAATCAAACTCGGCGATATGCTCCCTTAAGAATGTGATAGAAAAACAAACGGTTACAAGGGTGAAGGGTGAAGATGAGCTGAACTTCAGCACAGAAGTCTAAATGGTTGGGAGAAAATCCCCATGAAAAATCCACGACGTTATTGTGGTACAATTTCTGTACAGTAAACTACACATATTTTAGACGCACCATTTGATGAATTTTGACAGACGTGGACACCTATGAAGACACCACCGCAATCAAGAGACCTAACATTTCCACTGGGAGTTTGAGATTTGCACTTGGAGATTTTCTTCTGCTCTCTGAGGCATCTCTCACTCTCTCTAGCTGTCTATCTAACCAAGTTCCTTTGTCTCTTTCAGCTCTGTGCATCTCTCTTCCTGAATCTGTCTCCACCTCTGTCCCTTCAGTGTTTCCGTCTCCGTGCCCTCCCATCCTCTGCTGCAGCAGTCCAGCCCCACATCCCAACCTAGAACCACACTCATCTCTCCTCGCACGTGACTCTTGGGACTTCTCCCCCAGCACTCCCAGCACACGCCTCCACCCCTGGCTGGCTCCCCACTCTTCCCATCTGCCACCACTCCACTCCTACAGACCACCAGCTCCTGATAGGACCCAACATATACAAGACAATTACTTGCTGTCAATTAACGTCTCCTGCCCCACCTTGCAGGCGCTTCTTTTCTGTCTCACCATGCTTGTCTCATCCCCTTCCCCTGTTGAAGGCTCTTTCCAACATCTTAATTTCCTTAGAAATGTGAGCTGAGATTCTTGACATTTAAGCCATCTCATTCATCCCAGCGTGCCCACCTCAAGAAGCAAGAAACAAAACTAGGCAAGGCCAGGGTCCTAGATGCAATCACTGACACTTTTCAAGAAAAAACACCTAAATGCTACTGAAACAAACCAGGAACACAAAAGGGGCTGAGCACACACATGAGAAGTGCAAACCACGAAGGAGTCCGTGTGCTCCATGCTGTCTGTATTATTCATTCCCAACATCTGAGCACAGGACTGGAGTGTCCTAGGTGATCAGTATGTTGTGACACTGAGTTAGTTGATTAAACAATTTACTTCACTGAAAGAGACTACTCGTATGTGCCGTAGAGTTTCTACTCCAACAAGAACGTGGAACATCTTGATCTTAAACTTAGTGTCTTCCACCAAAACCGCACTCACCCAACATTCCCGTCTCGCCAGTGCTGTACACCATCTTTCATGGATCTACAGTATCGACTGTAAGATGCTCCATTCCTTTCTGTCTTATTCCCCGATTGACACCTCACCAAGAACAACTGTCAGACACCACTCAAAATCAGGCATGCTTAATATGGAAAGATAAACGCAAATCCTAGAACCAATGCAAGATGCTGCCGCAAGGCTAGAAATTATCTTAATTCTCAAATTTGACTGCAGTAAGTAATTACCTTGTAACTTATGCACAAATGATCAAATTATTGTTGGCATCATCGAGTAGAAGAAACAGCCCAATGAACATGATGTTCACAGCAACAAGGGAAGAAGGAAAACCAGCGATGTCTTACAGGTGACCTCCCTTGTGCTGACAGGTTCGCTGGCGAGGTCACACAGGATGGCCTGGACCATGACCGTGTACTCGGTGTTGGCAAAGAGCCCCCTCAGCAGCACGCTGCTCCCTGTCAGCCCCACTCGCATCTGCAGATGGACACGCCGAAGGGAGTAAGATGCTCAAATTACACTAACTTGTAACCACTAGACTTTGTTTTCTTTTCCATTATACTTTATCAAAAGATATTGATTACACTTCCCCTGTACACAGTAGGTCCTAGTTGTTTTATCTCTTTTATGTATAGTAGTATGTATCTGCTAATCCGAAACTCCTCATTCATCCCTCCCCTCTTTCCTGTTTGGTAACCGTAAGCTTGTTTTCTGTACCTGTGAGTGTGTTTCTGTTTTGTAAGTTCATTTGTATCATTTTTTAGATTCCACATGTAAGAGATATCATACAATATTTATCCTTCTCTGTCTGACATAGTTCACTTAGTGTGACAATCTCTAGGTCCTTCCATGTTGCTGCAAATGGCATTACTTCATTCTTTTTTATGGCTGAGTAATATTCCATTTTGTGTGTGTGTGTGTGTGTGTGTGTGTGTGTGTGTGTGTGTATACCACTTCTTTATCCATTCATCTGTGCATAAACATGTACATGAGACAACTTTTATTTTTCGTTTCTCTGAACTGCTTTTCCTTTCTCATGCTAATGTTTCCTAAGATGTGTCATGGGCCACAAATCTAACCTGTTTTTCTATTTCACATGTAAAGATATAAATGAGTTTGTAAGTCACCGCTGTTTCATGGAGACTCTAAAACAGTGAGGTCTTAGGAAGACCCAAAGATAAAGAAAACAAACATCTCCCACCTCTTTGGGTTTGGTCGGTTCTATGGCATTAATAGGCTCGTATAACAAGGTGTATCCAGTAGCCCCTCCCACTGGCTGCCACTGGACCTGCCTGGTGGTAGAGCCAACATCATAAAGATTGAGGTGGACTACAGGGACTGGCACTGTAGGAATGTAAAAGCAGACATCAGTCTAATTCCTCTTACTCTGCTCATTTTTCAATTGTTGTCTCCCACTTAATCATTGATATCTGTATGTACTAAATAGAGAAGGGACTGCTGTGAGAAATCAGTGGGAGTTAATACAATCCTTTCCTTTCCAAAAAAAAAAAAAAAAAAAAAAGCTCCTCAGGCTCATTGTTTATCTCCACCTCATACCCAGGGACTTCATGTTATAACTATTTCACAGAGAAAAGAAGTTTAAACTTAAAATGCCATTCCAGTGAGTCCATATGGCAGCCAAAACAGACCAACCTCCTGAGATTTCGATGTTTTTCTGGAACTTCTTTAAGTTGATTTTTGTTCTTCAATCAGAGAATTTCATACATAAAAAACCAACACAGTATTTCATTTCATCCTTCTTTTTTAAAAATTTTAAACAAGCGCGCCATATACTAGTAAGTGAAACCTAGGGGATGATGGGCTTGTTGTAGATCAGCCCATGAGGCAGAGTAAAAGGTTTACAGTCTCCTCTCCATGTAGCACCCACACAGCTTTCTATTTTTTGTCCAAAGATTAAGTTTAAGGTTTTAAGGAACTATCAGATTAATCCTGCCCATTATGAAATACATTATTTCCCACCTCTGCTGGTCTAACATGAAAGGAAATGAGAGAAGGGATAAGGACCTAAGAGACTGGGCAGTGAGTAGGGTCAATTCTTGCCTTGGAAAGAGTTACGCCCACTCCTTCCTCTTATGAGTGACCTCCCTCCTTCCCAGAGACCAGCCAAGAAGATGGGAGGAGGAAAGGGTATTTTCATATGGCTTCAGAAACCCTACCAGGAAGAGGAGTGAGGAACATCTTGCCCAAAAGCTCTACTCAAAGCCAAAGCCATCAGAGCTTCTCTAGCAAAGGCCAGAGTCCAAAAGGCAGGGGAGAAAAAGGGGAGATCTCACTGCCAGCATGAAGATCTGGCCACGTGCAGCACTGAACCCGGTCATTCCTGCACAGGTGCTCTTCCAGACAATCCTAGACCCACTCCCCACACGGTCTCTTCCCTTAAGAAGTGGAGAACTACTTGTAGATAGGTCATGGTTACACTAAAAGCCATATAGTTTAGGTGCCTAAGCAAATGAGATTTTGGGTGTTGACAGCTCTGATTTCATTAATAAATTGTAAGTAATTCTAAAAATGTGAAGAAAAAAAGGGGATAACTGAGAAGGGTACTTTTCCCCATGAGGTATCTGTGGCCATGACTACCCATTCCACCCCCGGGGCCCCGTGACGGCAGGACCAGCCAGTACAAGCAGAAAACCACACGGTGTTTATCGAGCACGAGCAGCGCACTCAGTAACTGTGCGCTGAATGGATACTGAATAAAGGAATGCTTCGGAAGGCTGACAAAAATCCCACTTGGACTTTCACCTCTTTATCTTAAAAAATAAAACAAGAAGATCTTTTTTTAAAAATCGGACTTACAGGTTTTTCTGTGTCCTTCATCCTCTACCACTGAAGACATGTCAACAACGCACTCGGTGTCGGGCTTCAGGTCTTTCAGGACTGCGCTACTTTCCATCGGCTCACGTAAAACTAGGGGGAAAGTTAAAAAATAAAAACTTATGTTATCGCTTCCCTGTTTTCTACTACAATTGCATTGCAGTAGTTCTGCAACGAGCTTTGAAATTAGATTTTAATGAGGCTCTTGTCATTTGTTTTTGGAAACCACCAGATTACAGTGAAATCTTGGACAATTCACACAATTTATTCTCCCAGCTGCTGCTTATCTGTAAAATGTGTGGGCAAAACTAGATCATCTTCCATGTTCCCTTCCTCCTCTATGATCTTGTATAAACTCATGGATAAATTAAGCATCCTCTAAGAAAATTTTAATTAAAAATTGTATTGCTATTCTGCAACTCTTAGAAACTGTAAGAATTTAAGTCAAGCCCTTTCCTTCTAATTAAGCCCAAACAGAAGTGCCTGCTTACCAAGAAATGGAGAGCACCCTGGACTCAGTTCAGCCTCCTCTCCGTGCCTCCTGCTCCTTGCCCAGCACTGTGCTCAGAGCCCTAAGGAGGAGGCCCCGAGCTCTCGACCAGGAGGAGGGTGCTGCAGGAGGTGTCTACTCACCGCTTGCCATTCCCCTCCAGAAACTGGGTGGAATTCCGCCTTGTATCTACCCACGCTGTCAGAAGGAGGTGCCAGCTCACTCTCAAAGAACAATGCATTCGCTCAGAAATGATAGGTTAGAAGGTGCTTCCAAGTCACCTACTCGTGGAAATAAAGTGCATACGCTTTCTCCACTGTTAAGTAAGGTGATGACATTTAAATTAGGTTGAAAAGAGGGGCGGGTATAGCTCAGTAGTAAAGCGTGTGCTTAGCATTCACAAAGTCCTGGGTTCCAGCCCCAGTACCTCCATTAAAATAAGTAAATAAACCTAATTACCTTGCCTCATGAAAAGACAAATTTTTTAAGTCATACTTTAGAAAAATAAAAAACAAATTAAGTTGAAATGACTTTCCTCTCCATATTTCAAGCTTATACACATATTCTTTCACATGCTAAGTAGTCACAGTAAGTCAGTTTAGAGGCCCAGTCCCAGAAGTCCTCTCTGAACGGACAGTCAAAGGGCTCCTCAGCCTCAGAAGGCTCAACCCTGAGCTCACTCTCGTTAAAACCTGCTCCCCTTCTTCCGGTTGGCACCCCAAGTTGATCAGTCACCTGGAGCTCAAAACCTCTGAATCATCCTTGAACACTTTCTCCTTCTCTTTAACCTGGTACATGTATCAATAAATGACTGGGGTCCTGACAGTTCCACCGCCTCTATCACTTGGCACCACCCAAGCTCACTGCCCTCACTGTCATTTTGAATATCTATATTCATATCTTATCTCCTTAACTGTAAGTTATGCTCCGCGCAGACAGAACTGGTTTCTTACTCACATCTAGTTCCCTGACAAGATCTAATTGAGCGATAAAAGCAGCTAACCATTTTCTCATCCAAAACAGAGGAAGAACCACCAAATTTTCTAAAATTTGGTAAGATTCTACTTCCCGTGATTGTTTTCCCTGTGGAAACCAGTATAGGTGAAATGACTAATGCAGAAATATATTTGGAGTAAATATTAATGAAAATAGAAATACTCAGTTCAGTAAGACCATTAGAAAGATGTCCCAAATAATCATTATAGGAGAACTGATCCAATGACTTCATGAGCATGCCTTTCATTCTCAAATAAATCCGTTCTACTTTCTTTGTAAGCCAAAGCTGGGAAAAAGCATTTCCATTCTTAGTGTATCCTAATCTTAATTGTACCAAATTATCAAGCAATTTTACTGCCTGGGAAACTAAAAGGATGCAACTAGTACACAGTGTGTATTTAAAAAAAATTTTTCAAACAGATAAAAGACGTTTTCATCCACATTCAAAGTTCTAACTAAATAAAACTACAACTCTCTTAGCTAATCCAGGGAGAAGGGGGAGGAGGAGGGGGAGGAGGGGGCGGAGGAGGGGGAGGAGGGGGAGGAAGAGGCGGCTTTTCCCCCCCTTACCTATGCCCAGAACAGAGATCTGCTTCCACAGGCCTTGACTAGAGGCTTATTGGTGGGAGGAGATGGTGCCTACCCACAGCTGGTTTTTAAATTAAAATATCCTTAACTGTTGTTATTTCTGAACAGTAGGCTTATAAAGGATGTTTATTTTCCTTTGTGCTCTTTTGAATTGTCCCTAAGTTCTAGAATACACATAAAAATATTTTTCCTTCTTTGATCAAAACATATACACACAAACACCTCTTTAAAAGGAAGACTGCCTAGATACAACACCTCCTCAACATTCACAGCTTTGGCAACTGCCATTTTCACTATCCGAAAAGTCTGGCCCTGAAATGCATTACTTCAATATTTTGCAGCTTCATGAATATGAATCTCACCTCAGAGCTCATAGGTAGAAGTGAGTCCCATGGCCAGGGGACAGTCCCCTAGGCACTCAGCACCCACATCTCAGCCCAGCTTTATTCTCTATGTACCTTCACGTCTCTCATGAAGGATCTGAAGAAACTGCTTGATCTTTCCATTTGTACTTTACTGTGCTTCATGAGGGAATAAAATATATTTATGCACCATGGTTTTTGAAACACCTAACATTGTTGAAGGTTTCAGGACATACATTTTACAAGCGTCAGTCTCCCACAGTATATGAACAGTTAAACAGCATCCCTGTGGAGGACAGGGAGTAACACTGGTTTGTTGAAGCTGCTAGATGAGTTTATGCACTACATAAATTTAACAAAGCGGTAAGTGAAAAGTATTCATACACAATCCACATCTTGTTTCACTCCCCCAAAACAAATATATAAAGGTGATACAATACGTCAAAAAAAAAAAAAAAACAACAAAACTCGAATATGAAAGAGATGAAAAGATAGCCCCAGGTCCACTGCTTTCCTACTCCCCGCTGAGGTCATCACTGTGAGCAGAAGGCGTACGCTGCTGAAGAATTTTAATGCACATATTTTTCACCCTTATACAAATGGTAGAATTCATGGAGTAATCCTATTCATATTCCATGGATAGTGTTTTTTACTCTACAGTATTTTATACCTACCTTTCTGTGGCCTAGCTGTTGATCAGTTTTATTTTTCTTAAATTCCACAAGATACTAAACCAGTGAGCTACTGGTGGACACTGTTTCCATGAATATCTTTTACATACGTTACTGTCCACATTCACAAGGGAAACGACTATGTCTAAAAAAACACCTGTTAAAAATGGTGATCACCACCCCTCTGAAAACAACTGTGCCAACTCATACTCCTTCCATCAGTATGAGCGCGCCCACTTCCCAGAACCGTCACTAACAATGGATTCATCTACATCGTTTTGACCAATTTTGCTTCACTTACACTTTCTTGAATAAGTGAGACTCAGTATTTTCTTCAGATGTAAATTGACCACGTGCATTTCTCCTCCTTATTGATGTATTTGCCCAACTACTTTTTTTCATATATACATTACAAATATTTGTTTCAAGTTTATCATCTTTTTCTACTTTTGTTTATGGCATTGTTTACCATTATGCAGTTAAATCTATGCATTTCTGGCCTTGGTGATATACTTAGAAGGATCTCTCCCCGACAACAAGATCAAAAAGATGTTTTCCTATAATGTCCCTGTGGTTTTATTTTTCACACTAAATCCTGAAACCTCTCATTACTTTGGGAAGATATGAGTTAGGGATGAAATTCATGTCTCCCACATAAATTGTCATTTACAGTAATACCATTTATTGACTACTTTCTTCTATCCTCCACTGATTTGAAATTCTTCCTTTGCCATATAACACATCCCCACCTACACATTCCTGCCCAGCACCTGCTGCATTAGTACTTCTAGGCCATGACTTGCTTCATCTCTGCCCTGCTCCATTATTTTTAAAACTTTTTTAGTCTCTCTTAAGAGTATCTGTGTATGGAAGAAATGCTTAAGTAATTAGAGTAAGTTTAGGGAGTAATTTTGGGGAAAACTGACATCTCTGTCATGTTGGGTCTTCTCACCCAAGAACATGCCATGGCTCTGTCTGTCCTGTAATGCTTTATAATCTGTTCCTCGGGGTCTTGCATAGTTCTCATTAACTTTATTAAGTACTCTGAGCTTTCACTGCAACTGCGAATAGGACCCTTTGCTATATACAGGAAAGCAATTGTTTTGCCTATTAATTTTCTATTTGGCTCCATGTTAACTTATTTACCAAATTAGTATCTGCATTTAATTTTTAACTGAAGTCTGGAAAGGCAGACCTCCCGCTCAGTCCTGCTCTCCAGAGACGGCTACCGGGACACGCTCCTCCCCCACGTCCAGCTGATCCTCTTGAAACGTTCTAGGTGTGTCGATACCTTGGTCTTCCCTCTTCGTTATTTATTCTTGGTTCTCTTCCTCATCGTCCCTCACTCAGACTCCTGACTGTAATGGAAAGTCATTAGTGCTCCACTGGTGTTACAACATGGATAATCCATGCCTATTCCTGTAATAACAGCACTTTTTTTCTTCTAATATTAGGAAGTATGATTTTGGGGGAGAAGAAAAATTAAAGTGCCCAAATATAGATTTTGATAAAATTCCAAATCCATTACTGATTAAGTCAGTCTTGCATTATTGGAATACATCCTCCTTGGTCTCCATTGCTTTAGTACAGCACTAAATTCTATTTGCTAGCATTTTACCTAGGATTCTTTGATTTACATAGTATTAGTAAGAATAAGCGACATTTTCTTTTCTTTTTGATGGTATCAGTTAGGTTTTTAGACCTGGGGTTATTTTAACCTGTCTTACTATGCATCCTTTCAAAGTTAAATAATTTCAGATGCCAGTGGTCTTTCTCACCATCACCTTTCCTTTTTAAATGAAAGCTAACCTTAACAATTAAAGATCCAAAAAAGCACACAAGAAATTTTTGCCAAGTAGACTTATAAGCATGTAAAAGCAAAACACTTATCAGTTAATCACACATCTCCATCCCCATTTAGTAAAGAAATGGGCATCAGTCAACTAAAATTCATCACACTCTGCACTGTCCAAGAAAAAATCAGAGCTCTTAATTGATATTAGTGGTAAACAAAAAGAGAATGCAACACTACCAGACCCTATCATACACTTTTTAAAGCGGACAGTAAGCTCTTCAACAAAATAAAAATCAAGTCTGACAGTCCACAGGAAAGCCAGCTGAGATACAGGAGACGCGTTTCCAGCCAAACGTAAACACCTCAGGGTGGTCTGGGCCCCCTGACACGAATACCAGTCACATCAGATGCCAAGAAGAACACTACTTGGGATGTGAGGCGAATGCCATCTACCACTGTCCTGTTTGTAGCCCCAGTCAGCCACCTCGGGAAGCTGTCAGACACGCTCCTTGGTGGCCTCAAGAAAGGAAAGTCTCCCATGAGAGCACTCAGGGATAAGCGTAAGTGAAATGCTACGGAAGGCAGTAAGAACCATGTATAGGACCAACCTGGGATGGGGGTGGGGGACTCAACACAGAAGGAAGGAAGGAAGGAAAGAATCCTGAACAAGTGAGTGTCTCTGGGTCTTCCAACCAAAAACCATCTGGACTAACTGGATTTTGTTAAACATGAGGAAATAGTTTTCAAATACATGCATATATATATAATATATATGTTATTGTATTTATATACAAAGGGACATTATTTTTTGTAGTAACATCAGTATTACTGTTCTTACCAAAATTATCCCATGAAGTCATAATTTAATTTAGACTATATAGTGGGAAGCTAATTGCTGAAAATATTTACTTTCACAGATTTCCCCTCTCAATGACCAAATGTTTGTTTCATGATTTAGTTAGCCTATACTCATGTGCCATAAATATAAAGGGAAAGTGGTGACATCTGCTATCAGGTACACTGTGATATTTTCTTAATCTCAAATAGGCCAAAAAAGAGCTTTGGAGACACATACTATAGCCACGTATTTTAGGAGGAAGTGGAGTGGATGGGGGCTTCCTTAAATTTCTTCTGTACTTCTGCTCAAAAGAGACAATCAACACTGTTGGATAGGTGGGGAGCACACTAAAAGCATCTACAAAGTATATTCAGGTACATTTTGCAGGGTAACTTGATTCCAGAGCAGCGCTGTCCAATAGGACCTTGTGCAGCAATGGAAACGCCCTGCGTCTGTGCTGATCGGTACAGCAGCCACTAACTGCATGTGGTTACCGAGCACTCTAAAATGGCTAGTGTAACTGAGCAACCCAGTTTTAAATTTTAATAGGCACGTGTGACTCGCAGTTGCCATACTGGACAGTGCAGTTTTAGATCAATAGAATCTTCTATTTTCTAAGAAAATATTATATTATATGTTTATTAATCATTATGACAAAACTTCCTAAAACAGTTGAAGAGGAAAACAAAATTACTTTTAGTGGACAAGCAATTCAAGGTAGGAATTCTGTTATCTGCCTTCAGTGCAGAGGTGCTTAATGAGAATGCACACTAGATACTCTTATCTTTTTTCTATCATAGTTTCTTTTCATGAATGAAGAGAAAACATAGTCATTTTAGTGGTTGGTCAAGGGCAGGTCTTTTCCCTTGACTAAGCAGTTAATACTCAAGGGAAAACATTTGTTCAAAAATATCTCAACGTAAATGTGAATTTTAATAATCTTGCAATTAAAAGCAAGGCCTCAGGCTTAACCAACAGCTATATCATCACTAGAGTTCTCAAATTATTAGTCATACAACACATTAAATGTCACTGCAATTTAGCAAAGTTTTATAAGTATTCTTTCTTTCTCTTGGCTTCTACTGGAATATCCAGAGAATAAATTGTTTCATTAGATCAGAAAAAGTTTTACTATAGACTTTCAAGTTTAAAATTAGCATCTAAAAAGAGGAGAAAGGTGAGAAATGTTTAGTTTGACCTAAAATCTCTGGCAGGCATTCTTGCTAAATTGAATTTTTTTTGCTAGAAAGCAACATTCAAGTTTCACTTTTGTTAAGTTATAACACAAATTCATCAGAACAGTTAACAACACAGCACATGTAGATGGAGCTTAGAAATCTGTCTAGCGACTCAAGGGGGAAAACGAATTCTAGACCGTTAAAGTATCTTTACCTCGTAAAGAACAAACTGGTCCATTTTTTTGATTCTTGGAGCGCTTACTTCTGAACTGACTTGGAATGTCTAATGAAAGAAAGGTCTTAAAAAGAAAGGAAAATAGAGGACTGTCAAAAGTTTATAACTACACTCCAAATACATCAGTTTTTGAAATTATTTTTTAACATTTATCTCTTTACTGCCTTCATTTTCAAAGGAAACATTACAGTTATTATTTTAATACACTATCATGCATCCAGATGTAAAATAGGAATGGATCAAACTTTCTACATTCTGTCCCACATAGGAGGCAGTTAACTTCATTTTGGAGAATGCCTCCGAATATTGCCGTGACGACTGTAGATGCTCCATTTCTAAAGAAAATCACCACACAGGAAACTCAGTAAAAAAACTAAATATGTCTATGAGCTCCCTTTGGGGGGACATATACATCATATATACTCATTTAAATTTTAAAAATACAAAACTTTCAAAGCTCTAATAGATGTAAACGAAATAAAAGGCTTAAGCCACTGACGGGCCTCCCCCCAGCCCTCTTTCAGTCTCACCACTTTCTCCACAAGCAACACTGAACGCTTGCGGTTACTAACAAGCAGATCAGGGCAGGTGGGCCCCTTTCTTTCCAAGCGTACCCCTCAGGAAAGAGGGAGCTGTACACTGGAGCCTTTGCAAAGCCTCCTATTACTCAGGGAGCTCTCTCGCTTTACTCTGAACAACAACTTCCATCTAAGATGGTTTTAGATTTTTGAGATGGTTGTATTTAGGGGAAAAAAGGTAAACAAATTTAATACATATTTAGTAATTACTGACGGAGGTATCACTTCACAGTTGGAGTGCCGGGTGTTACTGTCAACAAGCCTTTTAAAAAGCTCACGTAAAACACTATTATAATTCCACCATTATCCCCATTTCTCAGACCAGGAAGCTGAGGTTCAAGGTTAAGTAACTTGGTCCAAGTTCACACAGCTGGTCTGACATGAGCACCTGCTCCTAACACTGCACTCCTTCTCTGAACTGAACCAGTATTAATGGATACTGAGGATGCTTCATTTGCGTGCTTCGTTAACAGGAATGCAGCAGACACATACCCTCACCTAGTGCACTCACACACGTGACGGCACTTCTGCAGTTACTTAGGCCTGTGAATTGCTCTTTTTTCTTAACAGCAATTTGAGGTGGTTTCTGTCACTTACAGTCAGTAACACTTCCAGTACACTGAACTGTACTGTGAGTTGCTCCAAGTTAAACCTACTGCAGAGACAGACAAAACCTACCCAAGCAATTCTCTTCTTTTTAAAGTTTGCTTCCTTTTCTAAGAAAGGGCTTCCTTCCTTACTGGCAGAAAAAATATACTGTAGCTTTTTTCTTTAAAGTTGTTCATAAGAATAAAATATATATATAATATATATTAAGTTGTTCATAAGATATATGTCTTTAGTCAATTAAAAAGGGAAGATACATTAGGAACTTTAGGATATAGTGGCTATTTCAGGTTTTAGATCTAATGGCTGTCATAAACCAAGGATACATTTTTTAAAAAACTACTGAAAATAAAGGGCCTGTGACTGATCCATTCATACTGATGTTCACATACACGGCTGCCTTTAATTAAAATGGAAACTGCCTTACTACAAACAATACATTTAAACTCCATGTACTTCTTCCTTTAGAATTTCTTCCTCTGAAAAAAAGATATTAATCAAGTCTTGGCCATCTGACGTGTATGACATTAAGTTTAGGTATACAATGACTAAAAACAAGATTTGCAACTGATTTCAAAATCGCTGCTCCATTTCTTATACTGCACACCAAGAGTGTTTCCATACTGACTACTTGGACAGGCTGTTATGCTGCGAAGGTCCTTTTTATTGGCACTAATGATTTTCTACATATTAAAAAACCCATCTGCCATTTATGTCTACCACCCCCACCCCCACCTTCAGTAGGGCTGGATGTGTTTATACAAGTAAATAAATACTGTACAGGAAATCTGTTTTTGTAGTTTTAGCAAATACAATTCTGATCCTGAAATGTATCCAGGGAATTTAAGAAAATATAAGGAAACCTGAATTTTGAATATCTGACATTAATTTATGTTCCTAACTCACTAAAGGAATGTACAACTACTATTCTTGAAAATATTATAGAGTTAATACTGAAAACTCACTAGTTACTGAAGGAACACCTTGTGAGTGTCACACACTCACTCCATCAGGGCACCTGGGTGTCAAATAATGAAGACCTCCCCCCCCCTTCACACGGACTGTCTGTGATAGAACCCAGCCTAATCTCCCCTGGGCAGGAGCGCACCAGCATCAGATACAGAGCGGAAGTTTTCACTGACTGCCGTGTGTAACTTGGTGCTGGCAGCAAGGACAGTGCCCCCAGGTCACACGCCCTTTCCCTTCTGTACTGGAGTCTAATGCGAATCTCAGCCACAGGACCTGGAGGGCCAAGCATTTGAAGAAGTAGGCAGTTCTTAGTGCCCGCTGACAAGGTCAGGGTCGCTGTGAGATTGCTCTGTGATTAAAAAGCCCCATCTCACACGAAATCTGATTTGTGGACGGCCAGGCAGTTAATACTGCAGCCACCCCTGTATATTACTTACTCTTTTCGCTCTTTCTTTGGGGAGTCTGTCTTACACACTCCTTTCCTGCACAGGTCAATATAAAACTTCAAAAAAAAAAAAATCTGAGCAATAGGAGACTACAATTAACCAAAATCCAAGCTGAAATACAAGTCAACTATCCCTTCCTCAAGCAAAACAAACATTCTGAACTCCATGTACATTTCGGGGCCTTAGTACCTGGGAAAGCTAACTAAAAGGTCTGTTTTATTCATATTGAGAGGCAAGTAAGAATTCTGAAAACGTACAAATGCCTCAATTTGATTAAAAAACAGACATATTCTAGGAAAATTAAAGTCCAAAATGAAGCTTTAGGAAAATTCACATTGAAAATATTGTAAGCTTTCGTTATCAGTGAACAAATTATTTCAGTATATGAAAATTAAGTTGCCTACATATTATTCAGTACATTTAGAGGAAAATTTTTAAGTACATAAATTGTAAATAAGTTAAAATAATTTATAGTAAATAACAATCCTAGCTACACCAAGATGGAAATAATTACAAGATGCCTCTGGTCTAGAAGCAGGAGGCATGTGCTAGTCCACTTGGTCACAAAGTTCAAGTGCACAAAAGTTTCAGCAGAGGTCCAGGAACACTCTCCGCTGTCCATTACAAATGTAATAAACAATAACAGCAATAGGAATGTCTGAAGTCTTCCTAGAAAGCAAAAGGAAGCCAAATCTCACATGCAACGTTTGTTACTTGCAGACAGAGCAGAATTCTACTGCAGAACTGCTGAGCGGGAAATCCCGTTGAAACCGCCCTGGAGTTCCAAGTGCAGGTGGTCGAGCAGGTAGCGCATGAACTCGTGGGTGTCCTGCTGCTGATGGCCCCTTGGAGCAAACGGAGACCGTCAGTCCCTGTGCGGCCCCGCGGGCCCTGCCAGTGCGGGAGGGCAGTGTGCCCGGAAGGGCTGCTGCTCAGAGCTCAGGGAGGTTCCCTGCTCCTTCCTCCTCACTTTCTCCACGTGTTATACATTAAATTCTCTTCAAGAAAGAGTTCTACAACTTTAAAACAAGTCTGAAAATACGGACTACAACCAGAATTTCCCTCAATACATATTTTCCCCTTTTCCTTAAGTTTCTTCTGGGAATTATAAATTATGGAAATAATCTGCCTAATCAATGGAACTTAAATCAGAAGTCAATTTAGCATTTAGCATTTCATAAATGTTTCTAAACTATTTAGCAACTAAATATCAACATATGTTCAAGCATTTCTTCTAAGATTATTATGAATAAAATGCTAAAATTCACAGTCAAAAGTATTCAAAGTTAATAGTTCCTTTCGAGATCCAAGGAGGTGCTTTAAACTTTTTCAACACAACTTTTTTTTTGTAACTCAAAGGTAAGATTAGTATTTCCGGTCACATCTCAAATTCTATCACATATAAAAATGTTTTTTTCTCTTACCAAAATAACCTAGGGTCTAAGCATTTTCTAAAATGGATCATGAAAATTAGGACCTTGTAGTTACACCAATTTGCATTTTCATCAAACACACATCCATCCCTTTTTAAAACAATCTGCCACTGTGCATTAACAAGTATATGGACTTGTACTTGCATAAATAATATACATTATCCAAGTATATGTGCTTGTACAAGTAATGTACATTGTACATTAACAAGTATATCCAACCACATCATGATTCTCTTGATTCTCTTTTCTTGTATCAAAATACATTATTTTCTAATGTTTCCTTTACCATTAGAAACATTTTTTCACCTACAGGAGATCATGGGAAACTCAGCTGTTTTATAAAGGTTTATAAAGGTAAGTTACAGGCATCTGTTTCAATTTGTGACCTTCCCCAGACAACAAAAAGCCTCTATTTCTAAGACTAGGAAGTGCTTTGATTCTGACTAAATGGAAGCTATTTTTATATAATAATAAAATAGAAATATTAAATCTCTATCAACAGTCTGAGTAGGTGATTGTTAGAAATTTTCTAATAAATCTGAGCCTGATTAATGGTAACTTAACAGTCATTTCTACCTTTCTATTTAGAGTCAAGAAATTCTATGATTCTTGCAAAATTAGTCTCACCTGAGAGGGGATTTAAATGACATCAAACATAAAAGAAGTTTCCTTCACAACAAAGACCAGGGTAATGAGAGTCAACTACATCTGATCCTCAAGGCTAGACTCTTCAGTAAGGCAACAAATTACAATCCTTTAAAGTTGTTACCCTTTAAACATTTCTCCAAACTATCAATACATCTAAACCACTGTTAGGCAATATAGCCAGATACATTGCTGTCTCACTACAGCATGCTGTTTAAAAAGGAGAGAGATGTACTTTAGGTGCCAAAACCATGACTAGGAAGAACCATGACTTGCGTCACAAGGATAAAATCAGCAGAGGGTGGCAAAGGCTGCTGTCAAACACCTGCAGGGCCTCAAATCTGCTGACACCTGATTCCCCACAGGGATGACCAGCCTAGGGCAAGAGGGCACGTCCTCTAACAGCACAGCTGGCTGCCCACTCACGCGAGACTAGACAGAGAACGTGGAAAACACGGTGACTTTACAGCCACATTAGAAGGTGACCCTGATCATCGTGTTACCTCCTGGAAAGTGAATCCCAGTGGACTTCACTAGTCTTCTAAGGTCTTCAGAATCCAGAACAGTGAATACAATACCAGTTTTATACTGACTACATGTGGAATTTCTTTTAAGTTGAAATAACAATACAGTGTATGATGATAATTATTGCTTACGAGATTTTGAAAGAATCGAGGAAAATGTGTCCAGTTTGTTTTCCAAAGGCAATAAATTATTTAGAAGGGCTTTGTTTTTATACAACAAAATGTCCTACCCTCTAGTTAAAGACATTTCTAAGGTCTACCTATTATTTATATAAACACATTTATCTAGTTGAATATATTGAACTTCTACTCTTCTTTTAAAAAGCCAACAAACACTATCCTTTATTGTTTAGAATACCACCACTTTGTTGGAAATTGTCTCAGGAACAGAGTAAGGACTAATATTAATATTTCAAATAGCCCTCATTAAATAATACTTACCTCAAATTCGGCATAATCTTCCAAACAACGTAAAATAAGGACTCTGGGCTAAAAGCAGTCTGGCTACCCTGCCATGAAGCACACAGTGTCTTTCTAAACTCTTCCACCAAAGACTTCGAAAAGAGGAAGGGATGATGGTTCCCTTAGCATTTAGTGAGAGGCTACTATTTCAATACACAATGTTCAGTTGTCTGAAATTCGTAATAAAAAATGAAGACATAAAAAGGCTGTGGTCTCTTCTGAACTAAGTCTGAGAGTTAAGTAAGAGCATCTCAAAACCCCACAAAAACAGCAGTAATTACTGACAAAACTAGTTTTTTAACGTATAGTGAACTCTGAGTTTGCCAAGTACTGTCATACTTGTAGAATAAACCAATGGGTAGGTTACAAACCAATTCAGTTAAGAATGTTCATTTTAAAAAACTTAAAATAAGGAACAGAATCTTTCTCCTTCTGTATTTTTCCTTCTTAGCCCTCACTAGGAGCACTCTTCCCAGACCTCAGTGTGTGACCATCCGCTCATCTCTGCCTCAGAGAGTTCATCTGGACTCAAGGATCAACACTCAACTCTATATCAATGACTCTCAAAGCCAAATCTGAAAGCCAGATTTTTCTCATCACCGCTTTGATTCAGGAGTTTCCCAGTTCCAACAGGAATTCTCTACTGCTTGTCCTCTTGTCTCTTGAGACACAGTGTGCACTAAACCCGCTCTCTGCATCCTCCCTGCTGTCCCTCTATATCCAATCGCCCCTTCGCTCACAGGAATACAACTTCCATTTTCTCCTTTGAATGTGTCCAACTTCTGAGAAATTTCCTTAAAGAGAAAGAGTAGCCCTTCTTGTTAAGCCCTTCCTTCTTCCTTCTAGCTAGAATGAGGACGAAATGCTGCTGCTCCAGAGTCACCCTGGACTCTGTGGATGAGAGCCTCACCCCAGGGAGGGTGCAGCAGAGAGCCAGAAGGAGCCTGATGGTCGTGTGAAATAAACCTAGATGAATAACCTCCAACTTGACATGAGAAAATAAACCACGAATGTTTAAGTCGCTGTCAGTCTTGGTTTTCTGTGCACGTAGGTAAATTGATAAATGTCAACTTCAGACTCTGTCCGTCACTACAGCTGCCATACTCACAGACACCTGCCTGATGCCTCAGAGGATCTCGGTATCTTCTTTCTCAACCCCTGTCATCCAATAGGTTCGTATTTTTTACTTCCTACTCCCTGAACCCTCTTCCTGTGTTTGAGGAGCCCCACCTGAAGAGTCTTGTGAGAGTCTGAGCCTGCCTCCCACTATGGAATCTGAAAAGGCCAGATACTTGCTTTCTCAGCACCCCTGGCAGCCAGGACTCGGGCACATGGCTTGGGTTCTGCCTCTGTGAAGCAGGAGTTAGTGATGCAAAGAAGCTGAGACAGTGCCAAATCCTTCCTGGTGGCCAAGAGCACCATCAGGAGGGCAGGGACAGCAGTGACAGCATCCAGCCGGCACCCAACTCCAGCCGTGCAGGCAGTGGGAACTCCGCTGTGGCCCTGGGCAGGGGTCCTGATGAGACATCCTTACGCAGGCCTGGACTCCAGACCCGATTTTCTACCCATCCAGTAACGGTGAGCTCACCAACACACTTTCAGGACATTCCTTTTCTGCCGACATGGCCAGAGGCAACTTCTGCAATGTGTAACTACACCCTAAACGACGCTAATGCATCGAGTGCTACTAATTCTTCCCGAACTTCTATGCACATGTAATTCTTCCTTGTCATTTCACCGTTTCCTCTAACCAATTACTCCAAAGCGTGAAGTCTCCTGGAACGCAGCACGTTCCAGCTCATCCACACGCTGCTACTGAAGTAAGCTCCTGGCACAGCGCTTCCAGTGAGGTCACGCCCTCCCCGCTCCCGTGCCCGGCGTGGAGGTTCCCGCCCACCCTGGCCTGCTGCACGCTCCACTCTGCACAATGTTCCAGCACGGTCTCCTATTCTCTCTCAGCCGTCAAGGCTTTCATAATATGATACATCTTTAAACCCAAAAGAGAACATGGCTGCACTGAATTTGAATGCATACTGGTTTGGTTCAATTGTCAATTTTTTTCCCTTCCACTTCAAATAAAAATTGACTGTACTGCCCCTGCAAGTAATTTGGTAACTACAAATTAATTTAATTATCCAAGACCAGTTTACCTAACCCTATCAGACAAATCAGCTCACAAAGCCTAACGACACTCATGCTGGTCTACACCCAGAACTGTATTTCATATACACGTCACTTTTAGAATGTCCAAATCCACAGACTCAGCAGGTAGACAGAGTACTAAATTTATCCTATTAGGTAAATAGACACAAAAGAATTCCAATAATTATTAAGGCTGCCAGCTAGATACTTACACGCAATTTTTAGAAGAAGAGGCTGTTTTTGAAATGCATGTGCCTATTAACTCGCATAATGCAATGGAAATCACCAGTAAGGGTCATTTGCTCAGCAGCTCAAAGCCAGAAAGGACACATTCTTAGACTCACACGTTGTTGTCCCCCTGGCTCCTGGTGTGGTACGTCCGCCTTCCTGCTGTCTTCCCATTCCTTAACTCCACGGCGGGCAGTTCTTTGAAATAACAGCAAAACTGCTCAATGTTACTATTTTAAAAGGAAGGGAAGAAAATTATTTTTTTTTAATGTACTAAGACTGTGAAGAAAGTACTCTGAGACCTACATACGGACTTTGAAAATGTCACCTTGCAATTTCTCATTAGAACTGTACTCAGCGCAATCTCTTCACTAAGTCTCCTCATTTACTCCAAGAAAACAATAGAAGCAGATGACTTTGCAGAAATAAAGACCTCAGAGCAAAACCTCTGTTCAAAAAATCCCCAATCCCCTCTCATCCCCGCACCCCCAACACACACACACACAATCTATAGATTGCAATCATTTCTTTTCAGGGTGTTTGCTCCCAAGCGTTCAATAATTTCCTCAAATAAAAACAAATCACGACACCAATCACGCTGTTTAAATACGCCCCACAGAGTCACCAGGAGAATTCAGCAGTGACTAGAACTTCTTCCTTGAGCAAGACTAGACAAGCCAGTACCTAGTAAAGGTCAGTGCCTTTAAGGAGAGATCGAACTCGGCTTCTGCTCCTCATTAGCAAGGTGGCCTTGGGAAAATATAATTTATTCTGGTCTTTGATGCCACATTAAAAATCTAAAAGTACACAACTTTCAAAATAACTTCTTTTATGTAACAGCTCAGCCTTGTTGTCAGTTTTATTTTTACTGCTCATCTTACATTTTCAAGATCTTCTAAACCTCTCATCTTATGACCATACTTAAGAATGAATCATTGAACCAGGTTCTCTGAACAAGGTTCCTTACAGCCCAGGAGTCTGCAAACTGTGGCCCATGGGGACAAATTTGGCCCTGGACCAGTGAGCTTTTATTTTTAAAGTGGCTTTTATATTTCTGAAGAGTTGTGTAAAAGGGAGGGGCTGCTGAAGGGAGGAGACTGGATGTGGCAAAGATTAAAAAGATGTATTTAACCTGGCCTTTTACAGAAGTTTGCAGGCCTGTGCTCAACCCTATTCAAGAAGCAACAGGAACCAAATAATAATAACAGCTAACAGTTATTAGCTGCCAGGCACTGTTCTAAGCACTTTGTACAAATTGTGTAATAGCTTCCCAACCACCCTGCCTGAGGTTCACTACTATCCCCCGTTCCACTGATGAGAAAAGCAAGGCACAGGGAGCTGGGGTACCTGCCCCAAGTTCCTAGACTAGAGTCAGTGGCAGAGGCAGGATCGGAACCCACAGCCCTTGCTCTTAACCGTTCCACTCGAAACTGACGTCAGGTACTTAGGCTCTGGCTGTAACATTACCTGAGGGACTGAAGGATGGCATTCATGAAACACGTGTTCCCCAAATTCCGCAGGCCTGTGGCACAGATGGCAGTGGTGCTTCCCTGTAAAACGGAACAAGAGGCGGCCATCAGGAACGCCAAGAGAAGGCCAACTGTTCCAAACATCAAAGCGGAGCGAAGGGCTGAACTTGAAACTCTAGCATCAAGCCAGCTTGGAACTGATTCTTTTCTGCCCAACGAATATTTCAAATTCCCTTTCTACTCTCTGTGTAAGTGTCTGGATATTTTTAGGAGGCTGTTTCTGATCTTAGAACTGTTCTAAATGGGAGTATCTTATGGAAGCTTATGAGGGAATCGGCATTACTAAGTACTGTGGAGTACACACTGCAGAAACCAGGCAGGTCCTTCAAAGAAATACGTTCAGAAAAACTTAATACTTGTGTAAGATTCTATTAAAGCTACTACAAATTGGAAAAAATATAAATACATACATCCCAAGTACTTCTGTCCCCCACCTTTTAGTTCTAAGCCACGTAAATAATCAATACATGTTTTCCTAGCAGTGGAATACCAATCTTAAAACACCACCTGGACTTCCCTTAAAGACTAAGGTTTAGTTTTCTGATTAGCTGTACAAATGCACCACGATGTCTGAATACTACACGTGGGAAGTCAATCTACCAATCCAGGCCAAAGCGTCACGTCAGCTCTTTCTTCCACGAAGTTGTAACACTTTAGCTAAGAGCGTGTCTAAACATAGCTGGCGTGACAGCACGGGGGTAGATGCAGGTTGAAATTACTGTTGTATTTAGAAGTATTTAGTGATCTTTACGTTTTGTTACTCCATTCATGGCTCATACATCTGGTAACAGCTGCATATCAGAATGAGGAAGCATACTCTTTTACGGTGAAACTGTATTAATGCAGTCCTAAGAAAGAAAACGTACCCAAACTTCAGACCCCTGGAGTTTGCACTAGGGACCTTAAACAGAAGGAAGCAAGGATCTCTGGGATCCTACAGAAATGGAGTAATAAGGCAGCCAAGTAAGCAAGAACTAATGCTTGCTAAGGCAGAGGAGCAGGGCAGCAATCCTGACAGAGGGAAGGCACTGACAGACGGACCCCCTGGGGGACTGAGTCGCATCAAGGATCATTAGTACAAGTGGCAAACATTTTGTAAAATAATCCAAGTCCAAGGCATGCAGTTACAAAAGTTTACAAGGGGCAACATTAATGTTAGAACTGTAATCAAACAGTGACTAGATCTCAACCAATTCTTACAGCTGAATAAATTTTAATTACTTACATTTACTTTCAATAACTTGCTGTTTAGTGATGAGTTTTCCAAAAGTTTTCTTTTCCTATGCCTGTCAGCTGCGAAAGCTGAGCTATTAAAACACAAACAGATGGTCAAAAAGACATCAGTACAGACACACTCCACAACAAGGTAAAGAATAAGCGTGGCTGTTTGAAGCGTCCAGGATGCAGAGCCTGGATGCTTAGGCCAGGAAGGGACCCGTTGGGCCCACTGCAGCCCTCAAGGATTTCAAGTAACGCAGGAGCTCCACTTCCCTGGAAATCCCCGCTGCTCCTCCGGCAGGAGCTTCCCAGAAAAGCTGGCCAGGTAGATGTGGTTTGCGGGGCAGTCCCTCGCCGCCACCACTCTCTCTATCTAAATGATGGTGAAGCTTCCAACAGGAGCACAGGCCTTCCTTGTAACAAAAGGACAGCCCTGGTCTGACACGATTATTCTGAGAGTTAACACTAAGTCTCAGACACTATGCTACTTCTTTCTTAAGTTTAATAAAGGGATCATGTTTTATTCATATGTTGTAATAGATGATGATATACTGAGTCTGCAGAATGATAAATAAGTCATAGGCATATATAAATTCATTTGACTCCGCTATGGTACAAAGCATATTCTAAAAGAAATCCTAATTAGCACATAAGTCCTGAATTTAAATTATTTAAATTTTTCTTGATGAAAGAGATTTTGTTTGAAATTTACCAGAAAGCAATTCCTATCTTCAAAGCATCACTTTCAAATTATATGTCAGGAGAACTGATCTAAAGGAAGTAAAAACTACTATTAAACAACACAGACTTTTAAGTCTACCAACTCCTTCCTGTATTCCAAAAGTACCAGGCTAATCCAGAGTAAATACATAATTATTTTTCTTTTCAGAATTTCCACAGGAACTATAATGTCTTTGGAGCATCAGATATTAGTGACAGTCAGTTGCTTCAAATCTAAAAATGTTCTTAGGAAACAAGTCTTCAGAACTGTGTGTGTGTCCCTCAGTGCCTTGGTGACTACAAGACAAGAAAAGATCAACCCCATGGACTGCGATGCTAACTTACTTCCTCACAAATCCTGTCAGTAAAGAAGCTGAGTCACAAGCACTGTGTATATGCTACTTAGTGACAATGCCTGATAGTTGACTTTTAGTTTCAACTTATATAAATAAGGCATTTAGCTTTTCAAAATGTAAGTTACTAAATTTTACCATCAGTGATTCTCAAAAGGGCAGAATCCTTTAGATCCAAGCTGTTTAATCCGGTAGCCACGCACTACATCTACATGCGGCTACATCAACCTAATTAAACGTAAGTAAAATTTAAAACTCAGCTCCTCGTCACACGAGCAATTTTTCAGGTGCTCAACAGTCACGTGTGTCTCGCGGCCACCTGACTGGACAGCGCCGATCACAGAACGTTTCTGTCGCACAGCGCTGCTCTCGAGCGCGTGCCCCACGGTCTGAAATCAAACATGACTGGAAGCACAGCTCTAACTTGTAGCGGTCATTATAGATTCCAGCCTGCATTTGAAAAACATAAAAGTAAACCTAGGTGATGTTCCTCGACATACGAAAAGGACTACAAGGTAGATTTTTTCCAGTGGGGCCAAGTAGAAGTGTAGACAAGGCGATCGGTGACATCTTTTCCCCGGTGACGCGGTCAATGGCAATAAAAGATCTGATAACTGCATAAATGCAAGCAGGTTCCCGAATGTCCTGTTTTCTGTTTGACTTAGTTCTGAGGAAGTTATCTGGCATTGAGATGGCAGCCTCTTCTTAGAGAAAATTCTAAGCAGCAGGAAAAAATAACCTGGTAGCTACCCACTTCTCTAACAAAGAATCAGGTTAGTGAGATCTTTACAACGACATCACCACATCGGAGAGTGATGTTACATAAATTACTGCAGGAGTCTCCTACTTTGCAGTTAATTATGACAATCTGAGACAAAATTCAGTATGTTGCATCTATGCATCTGTACCTGTGACTCATTCCAGACAGGGCTCCTGCTGCTTTGTTCAAATTAAAAGAAGGGAGGAGGCTCTTTGAAAAGGAGAGGAGACACAAGATGACAAGCCTAAAAGTACTTAAACCCAAAGTGTTCTAACTGGTTGAGACTTTTAAAGAATCAATTCTTCTTTCTTTATCAGCTTATAACTTATCTGGTGGAGACATGCAAGAGACTTTGGCTAACCAAAGCTGGACAGTGTTTCACGCAAAGAGCTTGGGTTATTCCCCCTCAGTATGCAATTTCAAAATACTCTATCGGCTTTGCATGTAAGTTTGCCAAGGGACCTCACTTCTGGCGTGATCTCACAATAGTGTCCAAATACATTAGATAGCACCTGACAATCAGGGGTGAATTACACAAATTCCACCTGAGTCAGCAACCACTCTGGGCCATGCTTTTATCCACTGCAGCTTCAAAGACCATGGCTACTTGGGCTTCTGTTACTGCTTGAATTTTGGGTCCAGTGGGTTTTATGTGACTAACCGATTTAGCCATAGCAAAAAACAAACAAACAAACAAACAAAAAAACTATTCACATAGGTACTTTAACTTTCTTATGATGACAAAGCATTTCACAGCTTCCTGTACTTTCGTGATATATACCGTCCCTACCAAAAAAGGGAAAGAAAGTAGGATCCTGTGCTCTAACACTGATGCAAAGTGAAAAACAATGTAATTCATCCTAATTTCCCTTAAAAATGATCAATTTCAGAGCTTCTACGAAGACCTCATAGTACATTTCATAAGGCTTTATAACAAAGGAAACTCTATAATGATTATTTTGTTTTCTGCCCGTCCTGTGCAGTCCCAAAATTCCCCTTGCAAATAAACTGGGGAGCTGACAGGTTGGTGGGGTGATAACTGAGAAAACGGGCTCTGGAGCCCTCGGATACGGATACAAATGTTAAATGGCACGAACGCTGAGCTATGATCAGGAACCATGAGGATTTTCAGACACCCATATCTGAGGTTTGAGTTGTTCACATTTCAATCACACTAAAAGAACATGATGAAGTACAGAACTCATAAACAAAAATCCTGCTCAGAAATTCTACAAGACCCCTCAATCCCATTCCACCCCTTCTCTCCCAAGGCCTGTTACTTACTTTTCCAAGTTCTGTAAGTGTTCTCTGACTTTCTGCACCAGTCCCAGCTTGGTGTCATTGACCACAAAATCATCACAGCGATAACTGCAAGGAAAACATTAATCAATGCGTGTACAGAGCTTGCGGAAACCACAGTAATGGAATCACTGAAAGGCCTGGCTGCTGTCAAGACGATCACATGGCTCTGCAGGTAGTTACTATCGCTGGTGAGTTGAAAGAGGACTTGGAATCCACAATGGAATGTTTTTTAAGAACCTTTTTAAAAAGCCACATAGGCAATGAACACTAACTTCTTTTCACATTTTTATTCAAAGGTTCTCCAATTCCTCTTTCAAAAATGAAATAAGCTGCTACATGTGTTATATTCTTTTTAGTGGTGTGTAACACACGGAAAATGAAACACAAACCTCCAATCCTATTCCTGGAGCATGAAGCCTGAAGCTTTAACATCACGTGATCCTTCCCAACTCAAATTAATGGGGAGTTTGCGGGGAGGAGAGGTTTAAGTGAAAAGCAGGGTAAAGACAATTAACCTGTGGGGATAGCTGGATAAAAAACAAAAAGCTATACGCTTTATACATAATTTAATTTAAATAAATTGAATTCAGATGGCTGAGAAGAATGCATCTTTTCATTCGGAAGTGTTAGAAGACAAAAGTGTAAAAGAGTGCTACATCTTTCAGGAAACTGACAACCGCTTTGAAGAAAGACATTTAAAGTATTCTTTAAGACTGATATTGTGTGTGCGTGTCTGTGCAAGACAATAAGCAAATAATATAAGGAATCACACATAATAGCTTCAACTTGTACATCAGCATTCATTTTTTTCCTGAAATAAGGCCAATCTTAACAAACAACTTACAAGCTAGTACCAGTACATTCTTTTGAACTGCAGCTTTGAACAAAACTACTTACTATAACTACCAAAGAATAATGACACTAACACTGCCATTCTGAGCAAACAAAACTTTGAATGCATAGCAATTAGTAAAAGTTAAGTCATCTCTAGCAGAATCCAAAAAACATTTCTTACATACCTGAAACCAGTCTATTAAAACATTGAAAAGAGGATGAGAGAAAGGAATTTAAAAAAAATTAGGCACCAAAGTATGGCTTCCATCTTTTATTCACAGGAGTCAAACTGTGAATGCTTTCAAAAACTTTAACTAAAATATATATGTAATTATTTAATACTCCCTTCCCCCATTAATTAACTACCTACACTGACAATCAAGAACCCCTGACGTGCTCTCCCAGTGCCTGTGCTTGAACCCTAACATTTCCACGTGTAGCAAAAGCTGCCTCTTATATCCTAGACCCTTTCTCTATGGTCAAATACCAGCAATGGCAGGAGAATAATCCCTTATCAGTTTTATGACAAATACACAGAGGAATTAAATTACTGAAAAGGTTTAATTCCCTGCTTCCTCTCGGCATAAACGTGAAGGGGGTAAGGTCTGCTCTGTAAACCTGGGCTTAAGGCACTTGGTTCTTCCCAGAACCCCAGGCGTCACTGACGAATGAAACTGCTCTGTTACTCTAACTCCTGCTCACGTGTTTATGTTATGTTTGCATAAATAGATGCATGTATTTCAGCTAAAACTGTGCTCAGCGTTCAAAATAAAAACACCACCAAATGCTAATGTTCATCTGGGAAAGGAAGTTTAAGAGCAAACACAGATCACCTCTCATGTATTTACATGCTGCTGGAGTAGCTGATTGGAACGTGAACCCCTTAACCTCCACCAAAAAATGGCTGCTTTAAGAAATGAATTGTTTCACATGGTATGAAATAACTAATTCTTTTTTTATTAAAGTAGTTCTTTTTGGTGTGACACGGACTCAGGCTTCAACATTTGTTAAAGTAACATTTTCATACATTGAAATACAGATTTATTTACGGCTTGATCCATTCTGAACTAACCTGGCTTAACCGGGTGGGTCTAGCTGTCCCTGCTCTCTTAATGGTCACCATTCAAGTAAGTTGCTCTGGGATCCAGAGCTGTGCTAACGTGGCTGATGCAACTGAGAAGCTGAATTTAAACATTTTAATTGACACAGAATTTTACTTAACAACTGAAGCAGTATACAATACTTCTCCATTAAATATAACTTTATGGTTTTGGTAATACTATATTTCACTTTTATGATTATACAGTGTAAGACGTACTGCAGTGCACATGGTGGGTGCACGTGTCATTTCTAGGACCGCACCTAAGCGCATCACCAGTCTAGTTTGTGTCAACAGAAAGACTCAATTAAAGTTATTTTTCTATGCAATAATGCAGCACCATAATGTATTTATTTGCATATCTTATGCAGACAGCATGAGTTACAGGGACACCTATGTAAACTGTAATTGGTAGTTAAATTAAAATACTTATTTGGGGTGGGGGGTGGGTATAGCTCAGTGGTAGAGTGCCTGCTTCATATGTACATGGTTCTGGGTTCAATCCCCAGTGCCTGCATTAAAAATAAATAAATTAACACTTATTTTAATTATGATATAATTAAATTATCCTTCCGGCTTAAAAATTAAGAATGAAAAATTTTTTCACTTCCAAATGAAGGCACACTAATGAGGCAGAATCAAGTCGAGAAGGTGTATCACAAATTTTACGAAGAATGGCAATTATAACTTACTACAACAGGGCAAAATTACCAAGCTGTGTAAAAAAAATTATAAGATAATAAAGCAGACAACATTAAGAGTCATCTTCAGCAAGTGCATAATAATTTAATGAGAAGTTAGCTCTCTACAGTCAAAATATAATCAATGTAATGTTTCACAATCAATGAAATCAGAATGAAATGTATAATAAAAAAAATTTCTTAGTGATTTTAAGGATTTGCACTTGTAATTCTGGCCAGCTATAAAACAGCTTGAATTCTTAAGAAAGAAAATCATTTTCAGATGGCAAGATGGAACAATAAATTATTATTTTAGCTAAAGGAATTATGTTTAAAATTTTGAGGTAAAGATTAAAAAGGCTATTTTATAAAAAGTGAAAGATCTTCAATTGATCCACCAAGCAACTGTCAGTGAATAAAAGACCTTTCTAGAAAGATCAATCAATTCAACATCTGAAATTTTTAAGTACTTTTATTTTTAGCTTCAGATGACTTTTACAAGACAAGAAATGGTGGCCAATTAATACTTCAGGGACACTGTGTCTCAAATGACTTCCAAATTGAAATGTCTTTGTCTGTTAGCAACCTTAAAAACAATCAATCTCATGCTGTAAATATTTCTTAATCTTTTACATCCATCACTTTCAGCTAGATTAAAAAAAATTTAAGACAGACATATGGGATCAAAAACCCAGATTTACTGGAATTATTTCCCTTATTTGCTCTAGTGAGTGTTAACATACTGAAAATACGTGTGCTCTGAAGCAGACTACCATGGATGCAGTTATGGAAATTGTAAAATACGTATGTACAAATGCTATGAATCATCACCAGTTTATGGAGCTGTTAAAAGAAAACAGAAGATGATGAATTTAATGATGATGTGTTCTCCGCAAGGGTTCACTGGAAGTCATGGAAGAATTTAACAAAGGTTCACTGTACTGTTAACTCTAATTCAAGATTTTCTTGAAACAAAAGGCACACTTGCCAGTATTCAGCAGAGAGAAAACATCACAGCGGGATTTACATCTTCTCACCTGGATCACAACGCACACGCCTGAGCTCAGTTTACAAATCCCAGGAGAGAGCAAGCTTGTTTGTGACCTAGACAGACAGGTACTAGAACTTTTGTTAAAATTTATACTATTCGTAATACAAATCAATAATGATTCTTACACACTTTAGCATGAACAAAGATGCACAAGATTTTAATGATAAAGCATTAAGTTGGCTGCAGAATCTACAAAAAAAAAATGAAGAATGCTTTGTGATACGGATAATTTAGAGGTGATTTTCAGTTTACATAATCGCCCTCTGAATTCAATAATACTGAGTTGTTACAAGAGTTAGTGGATTTACTCAACTTACATACAGTTTTGAAACTGATATGCTCTTGCTTCAGAGTCAAATCAATTATTCTAAAAAGATGAGTCAGTCTTGTCAATACAGATGCAAATACTAAAGAAAATAGGGTTTTCTGGTACTTTACTCATTAATTGGAAAAATCTTAATAGTGTTTGTAATCTACATTTTTAACTGCAATTTTAATGACTAAATACAGATCAAGCATTTCAGATGGAAAGTTAGCATCTGAATGGAGACATTCTGTATGTATAAAATACACGTTGGATTTTGAAGGTTTCATGAAAAAAGATGCAAACTATCTCTAATAATTCTATATAAATTACCATGTTGACATAATACTTTGGATAACTGGGTTAAATAAAATACACAATTAAAATTAATTAACCTATTTCTCTTTGCTTTTTTAATGTGGCTACTTGAAAATTATAAATTATATACGGGATAAATTATTTCTGTTGGACAGCACTGCTAGTCTAAAGAATATCTAAGATGCTACCTGCCGAACATCATAAAGAGGTAACAACTATAACTTTATTGAATTATAAGAAATCAACTTTAACTGGACTTAACTGGACACTGGCTTAACACATTTTAAGTTTTCGCAATTATCCCTATTTGTCAAGAGTCAATTTTAGGTCTTCTTACAATCACTCGGAAGGACATTTCCTGCTAAGATTATAAACTGCACACTGCCTGAATCTACTGCGCTCTGTGTTAGCTGATGATGAAAGGAAAGCACCTGCTTCTATGGGTCAAAACTTCGAGGAGCGCCTGGCACGTGGTAGAGGATGGATACATGTGAGCTTCCTTCCATGGCGGAACCAAGAGCTGCCTCACAGCCCTCTCTCCTCTAGCTGCCCCCATCCTCCTGTTTTGATTTCTTCTTCCTCCCTGACCCAGAGGTCAAAAGAAAATAAGTTACAAAAGTAGGAAATAAATAAGAATTTAAATGCTGTCTGTTGCCTTAGTCTTTAGCTGAGACATTGATTCAAGTAAACAAACTCTAAAAAGTCTCTTCCTGGTTTACCATTGTGTTGAAGCTACTCAGTCAGAATCAGGCTTTCCTCCAACACCTGAAAACAATGTAGCCACTCTTCTTAGTTTGCCCTTCAGAAAGGTCACACCAGAATAAGAAGTATAAAAAAAGATCGTAACTTGCAGGTTGTGTTTCAAAAGCTTCTAGATTTGGCCTCTGAAATGTGGAATGCTTTTTCCCATATTGAAAGATATACGGTTGTAATGTATGGTTATATGTTGTAAAGTGAAAATACACCTGGTTCCCAAAATGTAACTGAAATAATATAAAAAGTGCCACCCTTTTTCTTCTTTCCACTGAGAAACTGGAGCAGACGTCCAGGTTTTGGTGCCCCTTCATATAAACAGGACTTCATGTGTCTATCAAACCAAAGTCAGGAACTACCTTTATCATCTGACCAATGTTTTGGCTATTAAATTAACACTTAGGCAAGTTTTAATTTAATGATTTTAGGTGATCCTTCCAGAAAAGATGAGCTCTACTTCTAACAGACCACTTGTCACATAAGGAAAACATTTTCTTCTGTATTTAGTAAGAAGAGAGAACTGCGTAAGAAAATTTAGGCAAACTGAACACTAAAGACAAAAAAACACTTAGAAATCACATTAGGCAACATATTAGACACGTTAGATGAGGAAATCAGATATAAAAAGGCAGGAGGAGGACCGGCACTTCCTCTATGCCCAACACCTTGAGACAAACTACACCATCATCTTAGCTACGTGCAACTTAGCCTCAAACCAAACTCCTTGAGCCAAATATGATCCTAAAGTAATTTTACATTACTTTAAGCCAAAGGTTAACAAACTAGTTAAATCGTAGAGTATTACATACTGTTAAGGGCAGAAGATGCACAATTAATTTGACTACCTTGTGCTGAAGGAGTATCTACCAGGTAGCAGGTATGTTTTCATAAGAAACACACGTTATTTATACTATTATATAATTAGGCTAAAAATTGATTAAAAGAACCACAGCTTAAGTTATTTTAAATTCTGCTTACTCTAATAAACAGCAAAAATGTCCGATTTTTTTTAATACATTGATTCTTTATGTGTACATTTGTAATTTTGATTTTTTTCTAACTTCTCACATCTAATCATACCTAATCCTTTCTGTTTCTTTATATAATCTCCCCCAAACTCATCTTTTTCTCCTCAATCTCAACTAACATTCTGTTCTATACCTTGGTTACCTCCTTTGGGGTGATATCCCCCCAACCCCCAAATACAGTGACTTTCAAATCCACAGATACCTGTATCTGAATTAAGCTACAGTACTTGATGGTCTGCGCAATGTCGACCTCACCTAAATTTTCTTCTCTCTCACCTTTCCCCGCTAAATCTTCCCTTTCCCTTCAGCATTACCTGCTTCATGTTTAGATTTACGCTTTCGTCCCATACACCACCAACTTCCTACCCTCCTCAGTATTTTCCAAGTAGTACCACTTAGTTGTTTTAATAGTAAAAAATATTCCCTACGTGGCCACCCCCAACTGTACTCTCTTCCCTCGTTCCCCAAAAATTAAAACATGCAGCACGGCTCAGTCACTTGCTTGTCCTACAATTTAATGTAGGTTTACTTCCTTTTAAAAACCCTAATTTTAGAAGCACTTGCTTCCTTCCTATTTTTGCCCTGCACCTCATGCCCCCTCTAATTATAAAAGACAAAACACCAATGGCTCCTAATCAAATTATTGTCAATGGCTCATAATCAAGTTAAAAAATAAGCCACAAAACTGAGAATCCACTACACCCAATATACGTTTGTATTAATTGTATTAATTACATACGCAAGTAAATCTAAAATAATACACGTATAGTTAAAAAAGAAAACTTTTAGAAGATTCACCTAGAGATGAAATAAACTATTTTAAAATTTCTTGCTATTCAGGATATCTTTAGAGTATTATTCAACTAATATCTCAAAGTACAATATACACATAGGGTGACATTTGACATAAATGACAGTGGATGTAATTTCCTACTTCCTATGATCTCTTGAACTTTTTGTCCCGTTAATCAGATCTGCTTGGTCTGTGTTTTTATTAGAGAGCCAGTATCTTTACTTTGCGGTACATCTGATGAGCTCACAGTAACGTATGTCAGCTCGCCTCTGCCTTGTTCACCAGCATTTGCGTTACTACTGTTAGTGTTACCTTGGAGGATTTTTTCTTGTGCAAATCTTTAAAAATATGTATCCATTTGATGAGGGTTGATTTGGTAGTATCAAGTAAATCCACATTAACTAGGCAGACAGAAACCGTAACACACTGGCCACGGCCAGACGTCAGCAAGGGTGAGGACAACACGTGAAGCTCCGAGCCGGGACCCTCCGCGTTTGGTTCACGCCACGTAACCGTCTCACCCACCGACCACTGGCAGCAGGCAGAGTAAATATTTGGAAACCCTTTTTTTCTTTTCTTTAGATAAAAGGATTTAATAGAAGTTCTGATATTTTCTTCCCATACCCCCAAGTACATTATTTTAGAGACCATTGCTCTAAAAACCAGGCCCCTAACACATAGCAGGTTCTTAATGAATATTTACTGGATAAAAACAATATACACTATTCTGATTTTAAGAATTGTTCACATTATGTTCGAGGACCTTGTCTCAAATAAAGGTTTTGAAGGTAAAAATCTGGGGGAAGAGAAAGGAACTGCTTATAATGCCAAGTTTTCTTCATAAAGGATCTGTATCTTTGCTTTGTGTCTTTCTTTATTATATTTATTTCTAGATATAGTTTACAGTTTTTGTCATTACTGTGAATGTTTCTTTGGTCATTTCCATTTTTAATGACTGCTAATGAAGAGAAAACTATTAGTTTTTGCATATTTATCATGCACTATTTCAAAATTTCTTATTAATCCTACTTGTACTGAAGTCCTCATGTTTTCTGGGTATTCTATAATTTGAAAGCAGAAATAATTTTTCTTCTTTTCCAATATTTATAGCATTTATTTATTTATTCTTCATCTTATTTCAATCGTTAGAACTGCCAAAGCAATGTTTAAAAATAGTGACAGTGATATAAATGATGACAGAAACATTTGTCTTGTTTCTGATGTAACAGAAAGGGCTTTAATATTTCACCAACTAGTATGTGATAGCTGCTTTCTTTTTGGGGGGTACTATCATATTTTAATAGTTTCCTTTTTTTTCAGTGTTACCAGTTTCTTAAAAATGAGAAATGGTTTATTTATAAATGTACTTTTGCTTCTAATGGTACAATAATCTTGAGTTTTCCTTTGAAAATGAATATATGAATAAATATGAATATGCAAACTTATGAAATTAATTCAGTAATTATATAATTTGTCTTTTTAACACATCTTACTGGATTAGATTTGCTTTAAGTTAAACTTACAACTATTTTAATTAGCAAAATTGACTTCTTTTTGGAGTTTCTATCAGATTTTTCTTAAGGTTTGGAAAGTTTTATAGTAGTAATATACTTAATGTTAAATGTTAAGTTTGATGCCACACTCTCTGATACAGTAGCTACCAATCAAGTGGCAATTTAAACATAATAATTAAAATAAAATAAAATAAAAACATTCAATTCCTCAGTCCCACTAGCCACTCTCTTTTCCAGCAAGGTGACTCAGGTGTACATATTTATATGAACATTCTCTTCCCAGATTCTTTTCTGTTAGAGGTTATCACAAGATACTGAATATAGTTTCCTGTGCTATACAGTAAATCCTTGTTGTTTATCTATTTTGTATACAGTAGTGTGTATCTGTTAATTCCATACTCCTAATTTATCCCCCCTTTCCCCCTTTGGTAACTTGTAAGTTTGTTTTCTGTATTTGTGAGTCTCTTTCTATTTTGTAAATAAGTTCATTTGTATTATTTTTTTAGATTCCAGATATAAATGATACCATATAATATTTGCCTTTCTCTGACTTACCTCACTTAGTATGATAATCTCTAGGTCCACCTATGTTGCTGCAAATGGCATGTTTCATTCTTTTTATGGCTGAGTAGTATTCCACTGTACCTACATCTACACCACATCTTCTTTATCCAATCATGTGTTGGTAAGAAACTTAGATTGCTTCCATGTCTTCTTGGCTGTTGTAAATGCCCACTAGCGACTTTTAATTGCTCAATGGCTACCAAATTGTATGGCACAGATGTCATGCCCAAAATAGAACTATCTCTCTTTCTCAGCTTTAAAATTCTGAAGGTTTTTCCATGCCTGTTCTTAGTGCTACTGAAGCTACCCAAGTCATAAGGCTCCACATCAGATTCTTGAAGAACTAAGAAAATATTCTCAGACCAAACCATTTTTGACTCATTTGCAACAAGAAGTAATCATTGTACAAATTAACCTGATATTTTAAGCAACAGTAAGGAAACAAGTCCTTTAATCTGCTGGCTATGAAGCCATCCTTATACACTAAGTCCTGTGTAATATTAGTACAAAAAAAAATCCTTCATGTAAAAAGTAACCCTCAAGAAATGACAAGGGCAAATAAATCATTACATTTTAAATTCTTTTTCATTTCCCTGTTTAATAGATAATATCATCATAATAGGATATCTAGAGGAAACTCTGACCTCTAGTTTTACTATAAATGACAAGATACAGATACAGAAAAAAAAAGCTGATGTTCTAATGACTTCACCTATTTCAAACCAATAAAAGTAAAAACTAAAGAACTCTTTTAGAATATAAGCTTATTTTTAAATTCTCTTTTATTCAATTCTAATGTATTGCCATCAAATCAGCCTCAAATCAGCCAATTCTGGAAAATGAGAATACCTGCAGAGAAAATCCATTTCCTTTGTTAAAAGCAGACAAGCACCAGCTTATTAAGAAAGAGACTTTTGTTTTCAGACTATGCACTAAAAGGTTTCTTTTTACTAAAATTGCAAAATACTGTTTTTAAATTTAAAAAATTCTTCTTCTTATCTAATCTTTACAACATTGAAATTTTGTGTCCAAAAGTTTACAAGGCTAGTCAATAAAAGATCTTCCTATTTTTAATCACAACTGCCTCTGAAAATGATTCACTATCAATTTAAGCCCACAAATAAAAGCTTTATTTTTATTAATTTTAATTAAAATGGCTATTTATTATAGGTGTTTAAAATCTGAACTAGAAGTCCATTTTCTAGACAAATCAATTGACTCACATTTCATATTTCTCCGTTTGAAGGAGTGCTTTAAAACATTACCCTGCCAAGATGGAAAAATTCTGGTTATTCAGTTTTAATATCCCTTTCATACTTTTGAATCCTCAGAAATTCATGTATTATAAGTTGACAAGGCTATGTCAGGTGTCAAAAATTATTTGTTCAGTATTTTAAAAATATATTAACTCTAAATATGTCTGCGTAAGAAATCAAAGCCCCTAACTTTTAGTCTTTCTTTTTGATCCACTACTGTACACCACATACAGTTCCATTTGTGTTGACCGGGGGAGGGGAGTTGGGGTGAGAGGAAAGGAAATATTACTGAATACACAATAAACCGAACACTTGCCCTTGTGTGAAAATCTTAAGATTTTCATTTTTACTGAAATCTTCATTTGATTCTCAAAGCAGTGGGTCTGTGCCAAATCAGAATTATTCCCTTTGGTGTTGTTTTCCCTCTTCTGAAATAGTGACCTATTTTATGCTGTTCTGCTTGGTTGATAACGTGCCTCTTCTGGATGCCCTCCTTACATCAGAAGTGAAGCGAGCTGCTCTGCAAGGGTGTCCCTCTTGGGAGGTATATGGAATATATGATTTTAGATCTTCAGGAAAAATGTTCTGCAGCCCTTCAGTCCTCCAAGAGGATCAAGAGGGCACAGTAATACAGATTTGGTATAACCTTCCCCACTTTTGGAAGATAGTTAACAAAATTCAATCTTTCAAACATTTACGCCCTGCTCTGCACCAGACACTTAGTACTGTAGTTGATACAAAGATGTGACATATGGCTCCTGCAGGCCCCAGGGACATTTGCAAATAACTAACGTGCAGCAGGAAATTGCAAGTATCTCAGGAACTCTGAGTTTAGGAGAGATCGCATCCAGCTACAATTGGAGCTGGGGCGGGGGCGGGGGGTGGCGCAGTGTGGACAGCTCAGTGATAACTTCATAAAGGATCTGCACAGACAGACACACAGGGCCTCTTGGAAAAGGGAAGATAAGGACAGAAAAACTGTCAGCCTCAGAGCATGTTTCAACTTCCACAGAGCACTTGGAAAAGGAGCTTCAACATTAGCTATAGTCAAAGTCTTTTGACTACAAATAATAATTAACAATCAAATAGGTTCAACCTAAAATACCGACATTTTACCTCTGAAGCAAACCATTCAGTCTAACCACAAGAAATGTATGCACAAGGAAAATTTACAAACTAAAGTGAAAATACTTAAGCACACTGGGAAATAACACAGACACACACCCCATGCAGAAGAAAGCCTTTTTTGTTTGTCTCTTCATCATAGTGAGGTGTGGGAAATGTGAATTTCAACTGCAGCCTCATGGGTCTACCGCTCTCACAGGTTCCTTGTAGGCTGTCAGTGTCACGCTACAGGAGCAAAATTCCCTGGCATTTTGTTCTAAAACCACAAATGGGATGGTTCTGTGACCAGCTGCCGCTCCCTGCACTTCAGAAGCTCTGGGTGTCCACACACTCACGGCTCTGTACAGCTTTACACAAAAGACTGGCAACTGGCCAAGAAGCCCCTGCCATGGTGTCTATTCCCCAAGGTTCAATATCTGCCATTTAATTCCAATTCGGCCGTGAAACAACTTGTACTTTAGCACGCTACTCCAACATAAAACAAATTAAATTAAATTAAATATAAAACAAATTAAATTCCAATTCTAGTTAATAAAGGTATTCCTCCAAAATGCAATATACAAAGACGTTAAAGTAGATAATCTTTATCTTTAAAGGGACCTATGAATAAAATTCCACTCCATTAAGAAAATTCTAAGGTAATTCTTTAAATTTCCTCAGAGTTACTATTTCCTCATAATCTCACCAATAGCAAGAAAACCCACTGCACACAGAGATTTAGCTGTATCTCCAAACTTCCCCATTAAGCCTTTCATGCACATTGCTAACTGAAAACCAAGAAGACAATGTTTTCAACGTCTGGTATGAACAGGATGCCATGACCTACACCGATGACTGTGAGACAGATACTTCAAGAACGATCTTAATTTCTGCTGTCTAAAGAGAAATACTTACAAACTTACAGAAACACATGATTCTGCCAATTAGGTAGCTCTGTCATTCTAGTTTCCTGAGGGGAAGGAGGGGAAACTAATGAAAACACTTTAACAGCTTGGCTAACACTTAGCTTTCGTAGGAAGGGGTGTTTTGAGAACAAATGACAATAAACTGAACACTAGGCCTTGTGTGAAAATCTTGAGAAGATTTTCACTTCTACTGACATTGCCATCTGCCTCTAGCTTCTCTCTCACCCAGGTCTGGACACCTTCTGCACAAAGGATCACCGAAATGGTAGTGATCTGGATGGCTAGCCCTCACGAGGCTTTACTCAACCGTCACAGCAATGTTAAACCACCGACCTTTCTTTCCTTCCTTTTGATGGACAGCTTTCTACAATAACCAGCTAAGGACGATGCAGAAAGGACCAGCACACAACTCCAGTACAAAGTATGAATCAAAAGCGGTGTCTGGACTTTAAATCCCCATCCCTGCCCAGTATGACCTACGGCCTTTGTGTGACATTGATTCAAGGGCTGTGTGGCAGCTACAACACATCCAAAGAGAGCCTTTAAATAGCTTGGGTCTTTTTCTCCTTTCAATATCAAACACCTTTTGAATTCAGTAAAGTGATTAAAACAAGTAAAGAATTGTTCATAATTTACTAGACAAGGAAAGAAATTTGCTTCACACTGAAGTTAAAACTGTAAAACACACTGTATTTCTGAGCAGACCAAATGGACATGATCACTTGTAATGCAAATAACCTAGTTCTAAGTCATCACAAAAACAGATACTCACTTTACTGTCATTTATATGAAACAGACACGTGACTATATTACAAGGAGAGAACAGGGCTCCCAATATGTTTAAAAAATATGATACTTTAAACAAAAGTTGGTTTGAAAAGCTACACGCAAAATTCTTGACATGTATCTACCGAGGAGAACAGGAGACTGGAACTGTGTTGGGGGTGGGGAGACTGTCAAAATAATTTTTTAAACAAAGAAGTTAAAATTTTAAGATTATATAACAAAATGTTAACTGGACAATAGGAACATGGGTTTTTATCTGAGGTGGGGCATGAGTTTTTAATCATTTCATTCTTCAATTAAAAACAAAACAAGAAAAAGAAAAGGACTTACAATGAGCAACAACAAATAATAGTTACTTTTCATTTCCCTGCAGCCTACGGGGGGGTGGGAAAGAAGAGGCGGCCGAGACGCTGAATGGGCAAAGCAAAGGGAAATCGGAATGAATACGGACCGTGGTCCTGGTGGCCCTATCCCCTGTGAGTCCTCACAGAACTCACAGGCAGCAGTGGCCGTCTCGACTGCTTTAAGAGGCTGGGGAGAGCGGAAAGAGTGAGGAAGATGAGAAAACACTTGCACTCACAGTAAAGGAACACCGTTTTCAGAAAACAGTAATACTTACCAGTACGTACTGTAGCTACTGCAATCCATACACACCGTGTGCTGAGCTTTTTCCTGCTTTTCTGACTTCTTATGGTTGGTTAAGGGTATTTGTGCGTCTTCATAATGTTTTTTTGCATGACCATTCACATACCTTACAAAAACCAAATGAAAACTTACTTTAGTCTAAACACTGCTTTGGAAGGTAAAGTAGTAGGAAATGATAATAAAATTAAATGGTTATCAAATCAGAAATGAGAAAGAATTCTTCCTAATAAAAGCATTCAATCCTGTAAAAGCATTCAGTCATTTAGTGATTTATTAAGCTGAGTACTTAAAATATGCTCTTCTTTCGCCATCACGTGCGACAGTCGGCTTTTAGTTATACACAAGACTGGGGCCGGGCAAGGAAGGTGTTACCTACGCAAATCAGTTTCAACACCTTTGTTATTATCACTTATCAACTCCTTTGCTAGATACTTCTGTTACAGCATTTTTCCTTTTCTAAAGTGTTTCTCAGATGGCTAACCCCCAACTCAGGCTATTATGAAAGACAGGTTTTGTAAACTAAATTACTCAGTCACTGCCCACAGGGTCACGGGCTCTGCTTAATAAAACACATGAGAATCAGATAGTGAAACAGGACAACCTCCCATCTCCTTCTCATCAGTACGGCTGCAAATCTTTTATTTGAATGCCTGCACAATCACTCCATTCATATGGAATAGGTTTGTTTAGAAAAAATCCAAACAAAACACAACTCATGTTAACCTTATATAAACTGTTCTTTCTCTACATGGACAAAGATAATCAAAGGTTGACTACAGTCATAAAAATTAACACTTTCCAATTCAGATTGAATAAATCTATCACAAAAAGCAAAATGAAACTGAACTGAGGGTTCACATGCATACGCTGTGAACACAAATTCACCTACATCTTCACCTAAATATGTACAAAGCCGTAACCAACCACTACTTGAAGACCCTTATAAAACAAAAACTACAACTCCCCAGTTCCTAGAAAGCAGCTAATTTGTAGAAGGCAAGGCCTAATGGAAAACTCACAACAGCCAAAACGAATGCTGATTTAACAGCACCAAAATAACTCTGCTCAGAGAGTTAAGGTGACATTTTTGTCACAAGGCGCCTTAACTGTGCAAGGAGCAACACTTACCTTGGGGAAAGCTGGGGAAAGCGAGGAGGACCAACCGCAAGCCCAGCCTCTGTCCCCAGGAAAGCTGGAAGCATGAGAGGCACTACCAACCTCCACTCAACTCTGACTTTCGTCATGGCTTTTTCCCACATTTTTTCATTGTAATAAACATAACCAACACTTGTGGGTACAAGGGTCTTAAGTTTATAAAAGTGGACTAAAATGAATTTTTAAAAAATGATTAAGAGTATAAACTCAAAAACTAGACTGCCTGGGTTCAAAAGTAGGCTTTGTCACATGCTGGCCAGGGGAGCCCAGGTGAGTTAACCTCTCTGTGCTTCTGTTTTCTCATCTGTAAAATGCAGGTAACAATACTTATATTGTTGGTTGTTAGGTGATTAAATAATCCATGGCTCAGAATGCATGCATGCATGAATGAATGTTAGCAATATTTTTATTCATATTTTCCTTTATCTGCTTAAATACTTTTTTTTTTTTGTGGTGGTAGAGGGGGAGGTAATTAGGTTTTTGGGGTTTTTTTTGTTAATGGAGGTACTGGAGATTGAACCCAGGACCTCATGCTTGCTAGGCACACGCTCTACCACTGAGCTATATACCCCGCCTCCTGCTTAGCTACTTATTTATACAGAATCCAAACAACGTAATTGCTTGGAAAGCCATCATATTAAGTCCATACTTTGAGATAACACATTGCACAGGTCAGGAAACACCCCATATTTAATTAAAAGATAAACTCCAGGGGAGCCTATAGGTTCAATACCTAATCAGCTTAATTTCCTATGCTTGTATGTATTTACAGCTTCATTTCCTAGGCTTGTATGTATTTATACTGCGCCATGAAAAACAAAGAAATATTTATAATGAGGAGTACCTTCAGAATCCAAGAAAAGGCTATAGGGAATGATAATAAAGGCATTACCACGTTCAAATCTTTGGAAACTGGTTACATTACATATAGTTCATTTACACACATACTGTAGTCTCCAAATGTACTAAATGCTCACATGTCAACATCAGTGACACAGCAGGGCTGCTTTACTGCTGACATAAGAGTAACAATGTTTTGGCTAATACTCAAAACATCAGTCGGAAGTTAACCGACATGTATAAACTGGCCAACTTAAAAATAAACATTTCTCTCATCCAGTTTTAGATTTTAACTAGACAATTTGGTCTAAAAAGGAAAAATGTCAATATACACATCACAGATTTTTTAACAACAGCAAAAATTGGAAAAATAGCTTAAATGGGATGGTGTCATGAAGACTAATAGGATATATAACTCAAATATGCTATGGATAAACTATGTTTCCTAGTGGAAAAAATAAATTTAAGACTTCCCTATAGACAAGTGGGCTAAATCACTAAAAAAAAAAACCCAGAATCCTTGGCAGTCAATACCCAGGATTACATGATAAAAGAACATTAGCCAATCAGCTATGTAAAATGAAGGTCTAAATGCAGGCTCTTCTCATCTGTGTAATCTACTTAATCACGTATTTCTGAACCTATGTCAAAGTTCTAAATTTATGATTGCTTACAATTGGAAGCATACTGCCTACAGAGTCTAGAAAGTTTTCAATTTCTTTTTCTTCTTTTTCAGTTTTATTAGGTAGAATTTTCACAGCTTGATTATTTCTCCAAACCTGCTTAGAGAACTGCTTGTTGTCTGCTGTTAAGGACATTAAATCTCTCCAATTTTTTAGAGTTTGTCAGGTCTTTTTGTTGACATATGACCTTCAAGATTTAGGCTGTAGAGCACTATGAGACAACTGGAGAATAGAATTACATAAATTTTATTACATTATAACTCTCACCTCTCAAAATCTAGGAGAGGAATCTGTCTCTTCAAAGTGCAGTATTTAAGTGCTTCTACTTTTCTTCTTTTTTTAAAAAAATGTTATCTGTACAAAGTATTCTCAGGTTCCCCAAATCCTAGAGATTTCAAAACCACAACAACCACAATTAAGATACACAGTTAACATTCTCCAAAGGTACTCTTAAGTGTACATGAAAAAAAATACTCAATTCCAGGACTGAAAATAAGATGCTCTCTTCATGCAATGAAGGTTTATAAATAACAGTGGGGAAACAGTCCAAATAAATGCAGTACAGATTTCAGCCTGTGCCACTTGGTATGATTTCCCATCTCCCTGCTGCTGGGCTATTAACTTCTAAAGTAAATTCAAAGTGGGTTTTCCAAGCTAAAAGAGAGACTGAAGTAAATGCGCTACTACAAGGCACACAAAGGTGGATGTTTATTTGAGTTTGTGTTAGAAGAGTTACTAACGTACTTAATATTTAAGTAACATCATTTTGGAGCAAAGACCTAGGAGGAAATGCTCAGGCTGGAACTGGGGTTGGGGGTGTTAAGTCTTAATGGAATGAAACATGTGGTACATTTGAGACAGCATTAATAACCCCAACAGGGAGATCGTTCTCAAGGGAGAACGATCTGTAAATATTCTAGTGTTTTGTTTTATTTTTAGAAAAATAATGTGTTATCTGGGATCTGATTCAAAAGTCAGTAAAGGTAAGGCTGGCATAGGTAATAGGTGAAACAAAATTGGCCACCTGTTGATAAGTGTTGAAGCTGGACGGTAAAAATACAGGGTTCAATTAATTATACTCTCTACTTCAGAGTGTGCTTAAATTTACCCTAATAAAAGGGATTTAAAACAACCATAAGACATCAGAGTTCCTTATTTCATCTTTTATTACTAGCAGACTGTCACATATTACTAGTAGATTGTCTTATTCATCAAATTAATTCTTCTGAGTACCAACAAAAAAGGGTTCTCCAGATTTTCCTCAGTTCCATCACCGAACAGGGATTCTGTTAGGAGAGGGAAGCCCTACGGAGAATTACGTACACACTATGATTAAGCAGTGGTGCTAAATAAACCCAAATCAATAAAACTTTGACACAAAGCTTAAGGTAAATTGAAAAAAGCAAGCTGGGTAGCAAAGCAAGAATAAGTATGTCACCCACCTTCCACAGTGGACACTTGAACAAGTCAGACAGACCCAGGGGCTTTTGTTGGACCGGCACACTAATAAAAAGAAAAATACACAATATACCAATTGTATCATGTTATTTCCCAGTTTCTCCCCTAATCTGTAATATCACATCCTGTGGTTAAGTTATAAATTCCACGGCTGCTGAGGCGTGGTGAAATCACAAATCCCTGCTGTGTGAGTGCATTTACACAAAGTGGCTGCCGAATTAAAGTTAAACCAAAGAGAATTTAAGCTCATGTCCACAACAGCTGCTCATTTTAATTGTTGACTTAAATAGTTTCACCACAAGTTAAACACATACACACTTTTCTCCTCTATTACTTATTGCCTTTTACCACAGTCTCCAATAAGTTAATGACAGTCTTTTTTCCTCATTAAAAACATTTTAAAGTCTAATTTTTCAATCGCGTCTTTGCCATGCAGATCATATACGTCCACAAATAAATGACAACTCTTTAAGTTTCTTCAGCGAGAGGCATAACTTAAGGATACAATTAGAAGACTAAGCCCAGTTCTTCCCAAATTAATGTCTGAGTTGGATTAAATGTAATTCTAATACGACAACGGCATGTAGTTCTTGCTGAGGGTATAATCAGGACATTATTTTAGTTTTATTATAGAGATGGGGCAGCCAAGAAGGGGTATGGAAACTTTTAAAAATATTGATTGCAATTTCGCTTGCTGTTTACTCATTCGATTCCTTTTAACGAAAGCCCAATAAACACAACATTTTTTTAAAGGAAAGGGATATAAAAATCACCTGTAAAGCTTTTTCTAAACACACATGCTCTACTCAAGCAGGGACATCTACATTGAGGTTGGGACAGAAGGACAAAGGACATGTCTATTTTGAGAAAAACAACTTCCCAGGTTGTTAGTCCAATACTAACACTTGAGAACCACCAGTGGGCCTCCTACGGGCACGGGAGGGGCACCAAAGCACAATTACACACTCGGGACTATAACAAATCCACCGCCGGGCACACAGTATGTGCTCAATAAACAGTTGTTGAATGGAGGTTTAAATTTCTTAGTTTAAGATACCAAGCTCTTCCAAGATCTGATCTACACTATATTGGTCTTGCTTAATCATACATCTCATTATTAAGAAAAATTAGCCAAACCTGGAAATAAAGTGAATCAAGAACTGCAAGCACTTTCAGTGTGTGATGAAACACACTGTACAATAAACATCCCAAAGATTATTTAGTTAAAATACCATTGTTTGGCCTGCTGTTTACTACTGATTAGGACCCAAATTCCATAACGTTACAGGTAAACTTATATATTTTATTTGGTAGAGATAATTTCTGTCCAGCAGACTCCAAAGGTTATGGTTTTACTACCTGCAGGACGTTAACCAATTTTGTATCTAGTCTAGCAATTTATTTAGTCTAGCAATTTATTTCAACATTCGTTCTTCAGTGCCTGCATACACTTAATTTCTCAAATGCTCTTGGAATCAGCTTTACCTTCCTGCTGGTTCCCTCATTAAGGAGACGAATAAATTTTTGACATACATTCATTCTATGCTAAGAGGGAGGAGAGGGCAAGGAAGACTAGGAGAGTGCAGTGATGCACTGCCCGTCTGGCCACAACAGGGCACTAACTATTTTTCAATAAGAAAGCTTTCAGTGGTAAGATTCCCCCTGCAGTTAGCCTGGGGCCTTGCCTTTCCCAGGTGCATTCACACATTTACATTAACTGATAGCAAGGGGGAGTGGAGGCCGCCCCCCCCCCCCCAGTCAGGGTTGGGAGGTGGGGAGGACTGCTCAGTGGTACAGTGCATGCCAAGCATACCTGAGGTCCTGGGTTCAATCTCCAGTAACTCAATTAAAACAAAAAGAGAGAGAGAGAGAGAGAGACATGGGGCCACCCTAAAGGCATTTTGAGATTTTCACTCAATTAGGTCCGATTTTATTATATGTGTGTGTAAGCCACATGACAAAGGCTAACCAGACTGCCAAACTGCTACAATTATTTTAAGCAGATACAAAAGAAGACTATTGTGAAGGGAGACTGGTAGCTTTTTATTTGTACACCCCTGTGGTATTTTATTTCTATCAACAAGAATATGATGTTTTTATAGTTTGAAAACAAAGTCCCACGAAATTCATTTTTAAATGAAAAATAAATTAGAACACAGCTTACTTGAAACAACAATTCATGATCTGAGATAACCTGGAGGGTTGAAAAACTACAAATATTATGTAGTTCTGTTCCTCCAGCAAATTTTTTTCTTTCAAAAAATACTAAAAAAAAAAAATTGTACTCAATCCAAAAGAAGTTTAATATTATCCTGCAATAAATAATTATGTTATAATAATAGTAAGTTTAGGCCCAAGCTTTTAAATATCTGTTTTTATTTTTGTTTTGTTGTGTAATTATAGGAAGATTTTTCCCCCTCCTTTAAATGAAGAAAAGAAAATCTAGAGCAAAATCACTGTTACTTTGGTGTGTTTCCTACCAAGTATTCCTTTCTCCCCCTTATGGTTGTAAATATACATGAAGCATACACAGTTTTGTGATCTGATTTTACAACCATTAGAACAGACTAAACCTAGTCTTATATCAATTATAACACAAAGTTGTATTAATTTTTTAATTTCTCAATTTCAAATATTAAAAAAGGTACCCTAAGGCTGAGGGGAGGAAGGAATGGGGAGTAACTGCTTACTAGGTATGGGATTTATTTTGGGGTGATGAAAATATCTGGGAACAAGATAGAGGTGGTAGGTGTAGATGTATTAAATGCACTAAATCAAACCGTTCACCTTAAAATGGTTAATTTTATATTATGTGAATTGCATTTCAAATAAATAAATAGGCACTTAAGACACGGATGAGGAAAAAGAATAAAAGGAAATAAAATAGTACTGACTTTCTAAAACATTGGAAATAAGTGCGCCTTTTACCAAATCTCAAAAAAGACCTCACTTTCTGAGTTAAGAAACCCATTTTCTTCTATCATAAATATTTACAGTAAGAAAATTAAGACGATGTGTGTTAGGACAGCTGATTTTGGCTATTTAAATGACAGTACTCTCTGAGAGCTTAATACTTTCCCACCAGAAACATTTGAAGGCCAGGAAGCTATAGCGATGGGTATTATGGGGCATTCTGAAGCCATTTATTACATTGCTTTGGAGAATATTCACTCTGTATATACACACCTTATCCAGAGTTGTAGCTAAGAATAGAACAAAAAATACTGGCTTTAAACCCTCAATTTTTAAATTTACTTTTTACTTTAAAATCTCAAAAAACTAAGAATAGAACAGAGCATAGCATGAATAAAAGAATACTACAAATAATCTTAAAATCATTTATTTTAATTACCTTAGCGGGAAATACCTTTTTTTTTCCTTCATGAAATCTTTAAATTTTTATTTAATTTTCTAATTACTTCAGAACAAACTAATAAGAAAAATATGAAAGCCTGACTTTGGAGAGAAGAGCTGAGTGAGCTCAGGGCAGGTTTTGGTCTCACCTCCCCATGAACTTGGACCACTGCGCAAAAGGGCCACCGCTTCTATATGAGGCGCAGTAATAATCAGCCTTGTCCTCAGACCGGAGCCCAGAGGTGGTCAGGGAGGCCGTGTTGCCAGACTTGGAGCCAGAGGAAATATCTTATTATGAAAGGTAGTCTCAACTTATAGCAGACAAGTTTCAAATTTATCTGTAGAATGAGCACATTTCCTATGGAAACTGCCTTAGAATTTTCCAGGCTCTTCTATAAAACACTACAAGAATCATAATATAACTGAAATATTATATTGTGTGTGCATGTGTGTGTATATAATAAAACTATAGGCAATAAAATGTTTTTAAGTTATAAATATACTATCTATTCAGCAAAACATAAAAATATTAAACTGAAGCTTTTTATTGTCTTAATCTTACATGCTGGTACATGAGAGAAAGAGGATAATAAGGATGGAACCTTGTAGAAGTTCAAAAAGGTAAGTCTGAAAACTTATATAAAGGCTCTTTTTATTATGCCTAATTACACTTCAAGGTGACGTCAAGGCCAGGAAGCCAGGCAGTGTATTTCTCCCAAGTTACATGTGGCCAAGGCAGGGTTCTGGATCTCATAAACAGTCTTGTCTTCTTTTGCTCAGATTATACAACGTCCTCAAAGTTACTCTCCTCCAGCCATCTCTCCCATATGCTTAGATTCTTCCAACCCCAGCTGGGTGTCTCCCTTCTCAGCCCCCGGGCCTCCTCGCAGCCTGGGAGGCCGGTACTGTCGAGCTCCCTCCTCTCCCCTCCTCCTGCTGCAGCCTCAGCCTCAGGAGCCTCCCCAGCCCTGCTCTCCTCCCCTCCTCGTCACAAGCCCTGCAAGTGGGCGGCAGCGCCCCTTGGGAGGGAGTGGAGAGTCTGATCCTCTCCTGAGCTAGGGCCATTCCCCACAAAGGAGAAGCGGGGAGAGAGGTGCAGGAGCCCAGCCTCCAAAACACGCTCACACTCACGTCCTTTTCCTGAAGCCCCCCGCCCCCGCCCAAAGCTTTAACTCTCCCGGAAACCTGGGGGTGAGAACTGACAGGGCACAGAGGCAGAGGGAAGGCAACCAAGTGATCTACATTCCAGAGAACAGCAGTCTGCTCCTTCATCAAGAGATAGAGAAGGGCAGAAAACCAGGGAGCTCCGTGCTTAAAGCGGCCTATTTACGCACGAACGTTTTCGAGTGGTGTTCACAAGACGAAGTGGCACCCTCACTTAGTGTGACGTTCCCCCCACGTAACCACTGGTCTTCAATACCCTTAGTATTCACTACACAGAACCAAATAATACAGAATACATGTGATAGTCAAAGCCCATCAACAATTCTCCTGAAATTCTAAATTTTTTTCTTATAAAACATCATGCACTAGTGCTTATGACACAACTTAGTCACTGTCTCTACACAAAAAACAGTTCAAGCACACAGCACTGACAGGCAAGCCACTTATAGTGCGTCCGTCCATTATTCAACAGCTGCTTCAACTGGTAGAGAGGCTCCTGAGCTTCTTAAGGATGCAGAAGGGGAGGATCTGATGACCAGGATGCCAGTCCTGGGCCCACCATTACTAGCGATACAACAGAGAACTTCACTACTATTCTGGGTCAATTTCTTCACCATAAAATGAGGACTAAGTAATTAGCAGGTCCCCTCTAATTATATAATTATTCAAAGAAGATAAAGCAAAAAGTAGATTAAATAATCACATCATTCCCCTACAGATATAATTCCTCCAACTCCACTCTCCTCCTAATTTTCTTTAAAGGCTTAGCAAAAAGATTAATTGCTAATGCAGTATAATCTAAAGGCAAACACATCCCCATCTCATTGCCCATCAGTAACAGCAACTCACTGCAACAGCGAGGGTGGGAAGCGTGTGGAATCGCTGTACAAAACCAGTACAGACATGCTGCCACAGCAGTAAAGCTCAGAACACTACCCCACCCGCAACTCAGAGGATGTTTTAAAGTGCAACACTCAAAAAGATCAGCAACTCTTAAGAAAACATCCGTAACATGAGTTTTTTTTAAAGGTTAGTATTTATCTAGTATACACTATGTGCCAACCACCACTACACACCATTATAACTATTACTTCATTTAACTCTCTACAACCCAAGGAAGTGCGTACTATTATTTGGTCTGTTTTATAGGTAAGGAAGCTGAGGCACAGGGGTTATGTACCTTGCTAATAAATTAGTAAGTGACAGAACTGGGATTCAAACTCGGTGTCTGAAGGCATGGACTGCTGCGAAGCAGTAAGTCCAGAAAGTTGTCATTTTTGCTTTAAAAAGATTCCATGCTATGTTTTTCTGCATACGTATTATATATCCATATATAAAATGTTTAGTGTCTAGGAGGGTGTATAGTAACTGTTACCAGTCACATAAAAAGAATGGGACAGGGGATTAGAGCCACATGGACCTACTTTCAGCTATACACTTTGAATTTTTTCAAAAAGCATTACTTCTTCTATAATAAAAATAAATTTTAAATGTCTTAAATTTAAAGATACTGTTATTAAAATACTGTCCTAATGAAATAAATGTATTCTAAATTATTAAACATGTGGTAAGATCCACCAAAATCCAAGATTACAACTCTACAGGTTCTTAAAAACATGATCAATGAAAAAATGTTTGCAGCAGGTATTTAAAACTCTTCCTCTCTCTCTCTCTCTCCATAAACACATCAGTAGTAAAACAGTTATCCCTCTTGAAATCAGAGGACAGGGCAGAATTAGCATAAAAATTCTATAAATATTCCAGTACATATGTAAGTAGAAACATATTCCAGGAGTAACCCAGCTTACCCTCCAACTGACATATTTTTAAATGTTTGGGAGAAAGGCATGTAATCTTCTTTATACCATGGATGCTCTGAACCAAATGTTTATAAGCCTATTCTATGCTGAAAGTTCTGAAGTCTCTGCTGTCTTCAACTTGAATCTTCTGAAATCACAGGGGGAAAGAGTGGTAACGTCACATAGAGAGAGCAGGGACTCGGCCGGGACTCGGCCATAACGTAGTCCAGGGAAGCCAGCTACACTGAGCAATGCCAGAGGTGCCACAGCAGCCTGAGGGCAGCCAGAACCACTGCCTGTCGCTCAATCACCCAAACCCAAGGCTGCTCGTTCTGGGAGTGGGTGCTGGGTTCCCTGGATCAGGGAACAGGAGAGCTCCTATACAGAGCAACAGGAGGTGCCCAGGGCCCAGGAAGGGAGCCAAGGCAGGGCTGGGAGACTGAGCATGAGCCCCACACCCACAGAGGTCAGAAGCAGCTGGCTGGGACTCACAAAGATCACAGAGCCCAGCGTCAGGGGCCAAGGCAGGAAGGCAGTGGTGAAATAAAGCTTATCTTGTAGGAAAGGCAATCTTCTCCACCTTCCTCCTCTGGCAGTTTTCTCTTGCCTCGGTCCCATTCTTATTCAAGATGACCAATGTTAATCTCTCCTGAATCATTAGATGAGTAAATTGTTTTCTGGTAAAGTCACAGTTCAGGATTTCTCATAGCCATTCTCCCCTCTCTGTTTAAAGGCCCTACTACAGATTAAAGATGATCTCAAAGTCCTTGACACGCCTCCCATCAGAGGCTCATCTGCGTTCTCTTCCATGCAACCTGGGCAGGCTCTGTCAGTGCCCTGACCAACTGAGTATGGCTGAAGGGACTGTGTGTCAGTTTGCAGGTCTAGGTTTTCAGAAAATGACGGCTTCCTCTTTCTACTGCTTGCAATGCTTGCTCTTGGGAAAGCCAGCCACCATGTGAGATGCCTAATCACCCTGAGACCAACATCCTATGAGAAACCAAATGACACAGAGAGACCTTGCAGAATATGATACCACAGAGGCTGGGGAGGGGAGGGGTAGGTGGGAAAGGGAGAGGGGCAGAAACGGAGACCAGGACACAGGGGCACAAGACATGTGACTTGAGAAACCATCCTGGAAGTGGATGCTCCAGCCTCAGGTTCTCCGGCCGATACCACACCAGCCAAGTTCCTCCTGAACTCCTGACCCATCCTAAGATCATAAGCAAAATAAAATGGTTGCTGTAAGTCACTAAGATGTAGGACAGTTTGTTACGCAGCAAGAGATAACAGGACACCTGGAGAAGGAGGAGCATCAGCGATAGAGCTTCCACCGTTCACCTCTGCCGAACAACTCGCTGGAATGACTGACGCTGCTGTTTAGTAGAAGTGAGGATGAGAGCCTTCAAGAGGTTCTACCCCACAGGAATCAAAACTGAAGACTAGACTATCCTCTCTGCAACAGAGGTAACGATAGTAAAGCATGGCAGCGCATCATCACTAAGCTGCCACCATCCTTTGAAACGGTTCTTTCTTTATCCCACCAATATTTTAAACCCAGATTTTAATACCATATGACAACCCAATTCTTTCTTGAGCAAAACCACACTCCTAATGTTGCCCTACATTGTAAAAACAACCTTCAAAAATCTCAAAGACACTATTCCCAAATTCTTGATAAAGATTCTTTTAAAAGTGTCATTGGCACTTGCAGGAATTCCTTTTCTCTTCATTTAAAGCTCCAGAGCCTTGTCCTTCATTCCTTTTGCCTCTCTGGTTTATGCTCTTTAAGAAGCACTCCGGGAAGCCTCACATTTATTGAAGGTTAGATTTGAAAAACTGACTGTAGATAATTCTGAGTTGAGAACACCCTACTCCATCTCTGTTTCCAGTTCTCTCTTTACTACGAGCCCTGACGTGGTCCTCAGCCAGCCTGGCTTGACCCCCATCACACCCTATCAGCAATGTCTGATCCCAGGCCTCTGTAGCCGGCTCAGAGCCCACATCCTAAACAGACTCCCAGGATTTCTGAGGAAGTACTTACACTTTTAAGGTTCTCAGAAAAATGGTGCATAGCTAGCCCCGAAGGAGGAAGCAGGAGATGGGCACGGTGACCAGAACTATGCTCCACGCCATTTTGGTTGAAGTACACCGAGGCCTTGATCCCTGCCCTTGGCCTCTAATCCTGCCAAAAGAACTCCTTCCTTCTTTAATACAAAAATGTACCAAACTGACTTGGTTACCCTACTAGGGATGTAACTGTTACTCTGAGGACTCAAAAGGAACACGTCAGAGATCATGTGGCATAATGAAGCAAGCACGGGCTCCAGAACCAACAGTCTGAGGCTCACCTGCTGGCTGCGCCAGTCTCTTACTCTACGGCCTTAAGGAGGTGGTTCCAGAGCCTGCTTACTCATCTGTCAACAGGACAGACACCACCTCTGCCTCGCACGGCTACGGTAAGGGACTCATGAGACAAGCGGTATCGAGTACACAACAAGAGGCCTAGCGAACAGAAAGCACCCAGTGCCGCTCAGTTCCCTTCCCTAAACATACACTAAAGAGAGTAAAACGGCTGCCAGGGGTTAACTCTGGTGACTGCGATTCTATACAAAGCAGTTAACATATGTCCACATATACCATGACTACTAATTCTCAGAACTTTTCCCCTGAGTTTCCACTCATTAAAAGGACCTGCAGCTGACGATTCCTTTTCAGAGAAACATTCCAAATATCTACGCCAAAGTCAGCAAAAATCCCTCAGAAACTCCTCTTTTATCTGACCTTAAATTAAATTATATTTAAAACATCAAATGAATGAGATAAAATAGTCTATTTTAATAAGCTTATTTCAAAATTGGTAACAACTATAATAATTACCTTAATGTCAGAATCATTAAATTTTATATATTTTAAGTAAAATAAATACTTCAGAAGCACATTTTGAGAGATGCACAAGGAGGTTTAGACAACTTAATGAGATACTACTCAGATAAAACATGTAAGTAGAGAAGCAACTTAGGTGTCAAAACTATACTGAAATACACCTGAGAGGTATTCAGAACAGAGATTAAATCATGGCGCACCAATCTAAAAAATCAAAATATACCTTGGGTGTTCCAACATCCATATAGCAGGGTTTCAGGCCAAGTCATTAAAAAAAATTTTTCTTTCAATTTGTAACTTTTGTTTTAGCAAAGAAGTAAACAGAAATGATCTCAAATCACACCAGATTTAAGATATGGTGATCAGCTTATTTTTACAGATTTAGGTTTAACCTTCTACTCTAAATAAGTCAATTCTTCTCTAAGAGGCACTGTCCTTGGCTCTTAGAGGTTAATTTGAGATTGCTCTAGCCTACTTTCCTAACCTTTTCCATGTCAGGACATGCATGAAAAATGGTAACATCTGAATAGAGCATGTGCATAAATTGCGGTGTCATCTCGGGGCCAGAAGTGACCTGCTTGGAGGCTCCAGGCAACCCTAGGTTGAGGGGATCATTATCTCAACATATACAATAATCCTTTCATGGCCCTTCTGAAGGGAAGCTGTGTTGGCCTGGTTATCCGGCAACGCAGGAGGAGGTCCCCCACCACCACCTCAATGCCCATTTGCTGGGACAAAAGACTGGGAGTCTTTTGCTGGAGAGCCAGCAGCATTATCTAGGAATCCAAGATGCGCCCCTGCGTTTATGCTACTCACTAATGTGCTCAGACCTACCAGAGAAAATGGACGCCCAAACCCTTGTTTCTACCCTATGTGTAACTGTCTTATCCAACTGCCATTCTATAACCCCAGGGAGCAGCCAGTTAACAGCAGGACAGGAAGGAACCCAACACGAATTAAATTAAAAGAGAAAAGCACTAGAAACAGCTGGGTCTGAGTACTCGGTGGTAAAAAGCACTGATCAGCATGTAAAAGGAATAGCCAGTTGCTTAAAATGAACCGGGACCTAGACTAACAACGCTTCCGAGGCCACTTCCAGCTCTCGAATTTCAAGGTTTCCCAGACAGAAATCAAAGTACAATAAATTATTCCACGTCCACAGCCTTAAATACATTTGTAAGATCACAGTAGGTGGGAAGATAGGAGCTGGCAGACAAATAGTTTGAAGTATTATTATAAAATCACTAACTTATTACTGCTCAATTAAAAAGTTAAACTTTTCTTCTTCCCTGATGATACCTAATAATACAAATATATGTCTGTGTGAGGCTATTAGCTGCAGCATTGTCTGCAACTGTAAAATCCTGGGAACAACCTAAATGCCCAAACATAGGAGAATGTTTGAATTCACTGTGACATCACAAATGGAGTACTATGAAGCTGTTAAAAATAATAAGGAAAATTACTACAAACATGGAGTGATAAACAATATACTATTAAATGAAAGAAAAAAATTTCAAAAGAATATACTTAGTTTGCTACCTTTTGTGAGAAAAAATAAGAAAATACTCATGTACTTTTTTTTTTTTAATAAAAAGAAACACAGGAAGGGTAGATCAAAGTAATTGATTGTCTACAGGGATGGGTAGCAATGAGAGGAAGGATCAGGTGGTGACACTTTTTGGTATAATAGTTTATCGTTTTAACTCTGAGGACCATACTCATGTTTTATACACATAAAGTAAAATCAGCAAGGATGAGGTGGGAGAAAAATCTAAAATGGAAATCAAACACAAACAAATGAAGCTAACTGCATGTCAAGTAAATAAGTGTATTAAAAGAGGGAAGGAAACTAACCCAAATAACTTTTGAACGTAATACTTTATACACTGTCAGTATACAGACAAAAAGAACTATAAACAAATATTGATCTCTAGTTATAAGGTATGGGTTAGCAGCTCGGACCTGATTTCTCTGCTTATGGAACTGAGCGAACAAGTACGAACGCTGAGGATAATGGGAACCAGATTCTCACTGATGGGGACAGAAAGAGCAAGACTAGACCTGTAGGGCTGAACTGGAGTTCAGGTATCAGTATGAACTCATGGTCTCACACACACACACACACACAAAGAGATACAGACATGTCTGTTTATTTATGTTTCTTAGCTCCTATTTGCTGAGAAATCTTAGTTTATAAATCTTACTCCCCACTAGAAGGAAGGAGGGCTACTTGGAGAAATGACTGATTTCAGGACTAGGGCAGGCCGCGCCTGGGGCGTCTGGCTGTGCCAGGAAGAACGGCCTCCAAGAACAATGGGGGCATCTCAAAATTATGGCTTAAAGGGGCTCCCACTAGGCAAATCTAAAACAATTTGAGCCTCAAAATAAGTAACAGAGTATCACAGAATAAAATAAAAATCTATGAGTCCGTGTTAATAAAATAAATGAATAAATAAATGGGAGAGAAAGGAAAGCTCTTCCCTATATATATTTAGGAGAAATAAGAGATAGAAAATCTACATCTTGCAATCATCCTAGTAATAACTAATTCAGTTAAGAATCATCGATGGATGCTAAATTACTGGGTGCAAGTCTGACGAGGAACAAGACATCCATAAAATTATAAAGCATCTCCTACAAGTTACTTATTAATAATAAAGGGGAAAAGAGTAAATTTACAGTGGAATAACCTTGCAAATACTACCTTAATAAAATAATAGAAGTTAACATCACCGGAATGAGACAAACAACCTCACATGCCTCTTGACACGATGCCCTGAGAAGACACATTACTTCTGCAGTACTCCCACCAAAACGATGCATAACTTCAACCTAATCATAAGGAAACATCAGGAAAACTCGAATTGAAGTACATTCTATGAAATAATTGGCCTGTATTCTTCAAAAATAAGATGTGAAAGACAAAGAAAGGATAAGGAACTATTCCAGATTAAAGGAGACTAAAGATTGATCTCAACTAAATGAAAAGCATGATCTTGGATTAGATCTGTGGGAGGTGGGGGGGGGGGACAAAAAAGGGGAAATAGCTATAAAGGACATTACTGGAACAATTGGAGAACTCTGAGTATGGAATGTGCATTAGATAATACTATTGTACTAGTTATTAAATGTCCTTGTTTTGACCAATATCCTGTACTTACTGAAAAGAAAGTCTTTGTTCTTGGCGGGGGGCGGGGTACCTAAACTATTTATGGATGAAGGTGCATTAGGTCTGCAAATTACTAGGCAGTGGGGAGGGGGGCAGGGGCTGGGGGGGCAGGAAGAGGGTGGATAAAAAGAAGATGCACACGTAACATAAGTGTGGGAAAATGTTGACAACTGGATGGGAGTTCTCTGTACTGTTCTTAATGTTTCTTTAAGTACCAAATTGTATCAAAATAAAAAGGTTTTTTGAGGTTAAAGAAATTTTATTCTTTACTTCCAATTAAGAACATGTTTTTCTTTTCATTATAAAACACAAGAGAAAAGGTTAAATTACCATCGTGCAGAGCCAAAGAGTACTATAAACCTGACATTAACTTCCCTTTATTGATGGATGATGAACTAATCCAGTAAAAATAGTACAACATATTGACTGCAGTAGTCCAAGTGGCTTTACAACTATGTTTCTTTTACATACCCAGCATCTGGCTTGTGATCTGGCTTCCCAAGCAGAGTCAAACCCTTGGGCTTATCTGCTCTCTCTGCTGACTCTGGTAATAGCAACAATACTTTGCTCTGTTCATTGGGGAAGGTAAATCTGAGTTTGAACTTTTACTCAAATATGGTACTGCAAAATTTCAGTTTGAGTGATTTAACTCTCTGGAGGGTAACTAATCAGATCCATTTCTCAGCACTTTGCCCTAAAAACCAGATTAAAAATATTTCATTTAAAAATAGACACCAAATTAAGTATGGCAGACCAACTTCTTGCTTCCCTCTCTTCTCCATCCTAATTTCCCACTAAACCGGACAATAAAGAAATTAAGTTGATATTAACTCCCAAAGATAAAGAGAACATGTGAGGCCAGCAAAGCAGATAAAAGATTTCAACACATTTTTGAGAGTCAGGAAGAAGTCAGAGGAGCAGTAACAACCTAAGCAGCGTGAAGGAAGCTACAACCTAAGTGCTGGCAGAGGAAAGTGTAGACAGGAGGGGGCTCTGGGCTCAGGGACACTGAGCACAGCAGACAGCAAAGGTACGGATGGGACTGAACACAAGGGGGTCCAAGGGCTGTGATGAACGACTGATTCACAGAACTTCCTACGTCCTGATGTCAGAACATCAGTGGCCAAGTGTACAGCCACCAGATGGAAAACTGAAAAACAAAATGCTGCAAAAAAAACCCAAAAAAACTCCACAAAGATGTCTTCCTCCATTGAAGAAGGCAGCCTGCTCCCCAACCTCACAGTGAAGCCCACTGCAGACAAGCCTCACTCTTACAGACAAACTTACAGAGCTTTTCAGTGCCTCACTCTTCTATGAAAAGATAGACAAAGATGAAACAAGACCCTCGAAGAAAACATCTCATCTGAGAGAATCATTTTGAAAAAAAACAGAGGAACCCAGAGGAAACAGAAACAATGCAGGGAGCACAGAAAAGCTTCAAAACAAACTCTAAAACCCAGAAGTAATAAGAAAAGATATAGCAAAGCAACAGGAACAGAAAGGATGAAAAAGCAATGGTCAGAAAATGAGAAAAAGCCCTTAAATTAAGAATATTATTGTCAAAATTCAATAGAAAGAGTGGAAGGGGAAAAAAAAAAGTAACTAGCTCAGGAACTCGAACGAAAAGGCAAAGAAATAAAAAGATAAGAAAATTACAGGTTCCACCCAGGGCGCTCAACATTCAATTAACAGGAGTTGCACAAAGAGAACGGCAGCAATGAGGAGATATAAGCATGGGAGGACGAGTGTACTCTCCAATGTGCAGGCTGAAAAGTCCCCTGAGCACCCATGGCAACAAGAGGAAAACTAACCACGTGAAGACACGTCATTCTGAAGTTCCAGAGCACCGAGGCTGGAGGGAAGAGCCTGAAAGTTTCCAGGAAAAAAAGTAAAAGGACCCACATGAAGGAACGGTAATCAGGAGGGCATCAGGCTTCTCAACAGAAGCACTGGAAGCCTAAAAACAAAGGAACACTGCTCTCAAAATTCTAAAAGAAAATCTTTCCAAACTAATAGTCTGTCGAGCAATCAAGTAGTAAAAGTAAAATCAAAATGTCAGACTTGCATGGGGTCAAAAATCTGCCTCCCCTGAGAAGGGAGCTAAATGATGTACTCTAGCAAAATGGTCTAATAAACCAAGGAAAGTACACACCTGGGATCCAGGAAATGGGAGATCCAATACAAGAGGACAGCAAGGGAATCACAGGATAAAAACTGCCCAACCGGCCCAGAGAAGACTCAGCTCAGATGGGAGTGAGAGAGCTCCGGGAAGGAGGTGTTCGGAAAAAACAAACAAACAAACAAAAAAACACTAACAGATTATGTGTTTAAAGTACTTGGAAAATAATACTCATAGACATTTCACAGATTTATAGGTTGTATTTGGGAGAAAATGTATAAAAGGCAAAGTAAGCAATTTTTTTAAAAGGCAGTTATTAACTCAAGGAAAAATAAGATGCCAGACAAGAAAAAGAGCAATCACCATTTTAATCAAAAATTGTAATCTAATTATACAGAGAAATGGAGAGTAGGGCAGAGGGGAGGGTAACGCAAACACTAATGTCCTCATTTACCATAGCATGATGTCAAGAGATGATACCTAAAATGGATAAATTAAGAAATAACAGTATATTACTTAGATTCATGTAGGTAAATATGAGAGAGAAAACTAAATCGAGCTGAAAGCGGTTGTCTGTGGACAGGAGGACTGGCGGTGGCGGAGAAGCAGACTGCTGTTCTATTTTAAATCTTCTGATACTATGACTTAACTGTAAATATATATCACCTTTTAAAAACATGAATTATTCTTTAAAAAGTGATGTAACAGTCGTATCAATTAATGAAGTTGCCCAAACCATTTTTTCATCTTAAAAAAAATGCCTAAACTCTATTATATGAAATAAAAATTACAATAGCAGTTTACCATCTGGGGCCAGGCACCTACTGAATTCCCTGAACACTACAAGGCTAATTTGCAGAGCTAACGATATGTTTCCTCTACTAAAGAATGTAATTTCAAAGCTGGTCAAAATTTGTCATCTGTGTATTAACAGATCCAGATGCCTACAGAGCCAGAAAAGAGAAGGCGTCTGCTCCTGCTGACTTCCTACACAGAGGCAAATTCTGACCCATAAGACTGGTCCCCTCACTGGCTCAAGCATTCTATTCTACTTCAAAACGGATTTTTGAGATCAGTTTTCAACATCAAATGAAAATAAAATATAGAAAGAATGTATGTGAAACTACATAGTCTCAAAAACTGTAAAGCACTAGACACACTTGTAATCACTCATTCTATCACAAACTCAGACCTGTTCACATCCACTTTGGTGAAAACCACCTAATGAAGCTAGCATGCTTTATCTGTTCTGCAGTCTTCTGCTAAATGCTGGAACTGTGCCCCGAACTCCAAATGAGAGGAAAGGGTAGTGGGGACAAGGATTAAAACCACTGAAGTCAAAGCAGACGACTAAGTCAGAGTCAAATGGGCCACTCTGGCCTTTAAACGACCAGATACAAATTAACTGCATAAAAATTACCAGGAGTTGATATTGTTTCAAAAAGAACTCTCCCTAGGAAGCTGATGATACAGAGAATGAACACAAGAGCCATGAATCACTCAAGAAAAATTCTGGCATCTAATATTCCCATCTATTTAATATAGCAAGATCTGATGCAATTCCACGCTCTTGCCAACAACCTGAGTAAGCGAATCCATCGTTAAACAACAGGATTTTCAAAAGAAATGATCAAGCCATAAATGTAAACACCATACAACTATTATTTCAAAACAACAGCAAGTGTATGCAATATAAGAAAAGATGCATATATATATTTTAGAGGAAGCACCACCTTCCATAAATAAATAAACCAATTAAGAGGGTTAGGGAGCTCTTATTATCAAAGACTTCACTTAGAGTGCAGGTCTAGTATCTGCAGTGCACAGTTCTCTTCCCAGTTTTTGTGGTTATATAATAAAGGTTGCACTAAAGCACAAAGTGGCGGTGGTGGGGGCAGGGAATCACCACACTGGACTTACAGGTGTGCTGGGAAGCTATTCTTTTAAAATCAATGGGACTTTTTATGAAGATATGGAAAGAAAAAACATAAACTGAACACATGTTTATACTCTGCTTAAAGGGCTAGAAACCCAATATAACAGAAAATAGGCACCTGTAATCTCCAATCACTGTTCTAATTATTTAACAAAAACCAAGAGTTGGAAAATTTTTTTTACAACCAATAAGTACAATGTTTAAATCTGATCCACACTTCCCCCAAAATATCTATTAATTATTCAAATAAAAAAATACACAAAAGCCTGAAAAAAAATTCTTAAATGAGATTCTTAAACTATACACAAACAAAACACTTGAAATAACTGAAATGAAATTGGTGCAGTTAAATTAAATTGGAATTAAATTCTCACAGCATGAATTTGAGCTCTGGTAGCTGCTTCACACACCTAAGGTAAAGCCTGACTCCTTAGTTGTAGAGAACAATTTCTCCAATCAACATTTCCATTCACATTTAACATTTCCCCAATCCACATTTGCATCCATCTCACAATTAACATTCAAAGTAATTCAGATGGAAACTAGAGTTAATCTCAATTTTACTGGGTGACACTAAAATAAAAAAAAAATCAATCAACGATTTAAGTGTCAGCCCCAGATTATCTAAGCTAAGTTGTTTTTTAAAAATATTATATGAGGATATTTCTCCAACATATTGTCTATCAATTATCCCAGGGAACCAATCTGTGGCAAAAAAAAAAAAAATTGCTCCCTAGAAATTTCAGCATGATCTTCACAAACTTTGACCAGAATCTTACCATCCCAACATTGTGCAACAAATGTTCAAAACAAAGGAATGAACAATAATCTATTATTTAAAAAAAGATTATCTGAGCATGTTCAGTAAGAACAAAGATTTAAAGAAGCTAAAACAAGTGCACTATCACAGTCAGTTACATTAAACCTGCAGGGGCATGACAGCTAATCACCAGCCTGCTCATCCCGGTGATGAGAGACAGTACAAGAACAGTCCATAAAGGTCTTCAAGGCGGGTCAAGGGTAAGTAGGCAAGCAGATTTCACAACTCAGGGGATGCTACTGGTATCCAGTGGGCAGACTCCAGGGATGCTGCTAAACATCTCGCAGTGCACAAAAGAATCCACTCCCTCCATCCAAAAAAGAATTACCTGGACCAAAATATCAAACATGGTGAGGGTGACAAACCCTGGGCTAACCTTACCTGGACTCCTGATGCTGTTACACAAGTTGAGGGTGAGGTCATCCAGGATCCTGGAGAGGGACGCAAAATCTGCCAGCTTGCATGCGTGGGGATCATCGGAATCTGCTGCAGTCATCTTTTAACTTAGCTTTGTCAGCATTTTTAATACCTTGGAAAAATGGATGCATACAAATTAAAAAACAAGTCTCAGAAAAAAATCAATGGAATAAAGCTACTATTTCAGGGGCTACCCCTATATATTCAATATCAACTAGATATGATGTTCCTCAATAGTAAGATGGCTACCCCTATGTATTCAATATCAACTAGATATGATGTTCCTCAATAGTAAGATGACTACATATCTCTAATTATAAAATAGACACAAAAAATAATATTAACCAAAGCCTATTTTGTTTAGATTCTCCTAAATGCTTCTAGCACCAATTCCCCACCAAAAAGTGTCTCTTCGGTGTTTTTTCTGTAAATTAAAAATAACGGATATCAAAAATAGTCACAGCGCTGTGGAAAGTCAAACCGAAATTTTCCTGAAGCCTATTTGTCCTCTTGGCCCATTACTCTCTTCCAGGAAGCCAGAGTTTCGGATCATTACAAGGAGAAAAGAAGGAAATGAATTAACGTCCTGGCACAGCATTTTGATACATTATGTAATAGGGAAAATGTGTCTGCTTGTTTGTCTATGCTTCAGAAAACGGTATTAACTTCAAAACTATCCTCAGCACACTTGTACGCCCGGGGGCACAGCCAGTCTCTTCAGTGCTCACCAACAGCAAACAGCTCCACGCCTTCATCCTTGAGTTGCTCTGACGGGGCCTCAACATCATCAGTGATGAGAACACCAATTTTTCAAGCTCGAGGCCTCATGCCAGCTTGGGTCTTGAAGCTCTGTTGGCGAATGCAGTTCAAAGCCATGTCTAGTGGGATTTTTAAAAGAGAAGGCCGTCACATAGTTATTCAGCCACAAGCTCTGACCACAAGCAAGAGCTCCAAGCGCGCCAGACACTTTTACTCACCTGTGAGGGTCCTGCCTCCTTTGTGAGGTAAATTCGCCACAGCCTGCAACAAGCTCGTCTCGTCTCCATAAGCATTTAAGTGCCCCTGTAATAGTAAGGTGAATTCAAAATATCTAAGGGATATACACAGGAATCATTACAAACAAAACAGTTCAAAATATGTATTTATAAAAATGGTTAAGTCAGAAAGCGTAAGCTATCACGACAGAGCGCTGCCCAAGTGGAAGTATAAAGGGTATTCCCAATTCAGAAGATTAGATTAGAATGAGGACACTAATAGGTAGAATCATTTTAGCAGGAACTAGATAGGTAAAAATCATGTGCTATTTAGGCATCCTATCTAACCATTATAATGTAATTCATTACAGAATCAGTTTCAGACATTTACAAAGGAAGCAGATGTATTAAAATCGCCCTTTAAAACATTACACACTTTCCCCCAAAAATTATCATTTTGTACCTGTCGTGCCTGATCCTTACCTAAGCTTCCCCTCTCCTGTCTTGTAATCTGGGAGAACTGTGATGTGTGTGGTCTGGGGCTGAAGCCGCTTTAACCCAGTGGAGGTGACTGTGGGTGGCACTTTGGCCACCAGATGTCTCCTGCCCCCACGGGGGTGATACACAACACGGTAGCTGACGACGTTCCCAGGTGCTGGTTTCCAGGTGACTCTCGTGTTTTGTTTCTTCATCCACCTTCAAGGTTTATCAAATCTTCCAACACTGTGAGATAAAAGGAAGATGACAATGTCACACCAGGTGAAAGAGTTTATGCCCGCCCCCCTCATTTATGTGAAAAGACGCTATCTAGTTTCTTTAGTGTATACACTATTCTGTTACTTAGCATTGTGATCTCTCATAAATTCAGGATGGCGTGTGAGCCTAATCTCAGTGAGATCACAGTAAGTTGTTTTCTCTTTATCTGGCTGGTAACTAAAAAATGGAAGTAAACATTGCAAGGATTTCCTATTTGCATTCCAGAGACTTTAGTAAAGAAAACATCCATTTCTGGAGAGAAGCTTTTAGAATTTTTATTATATTTCCATTTGTAAAGAATTCCCATAGCAAACACATTGAGGGGAATACTAAAAATTACGAATACAGGGTCAGAAATACTACTTGAGTCTTTTCAGAAAAAGGTACAATGAAGAAATGACTAGTCAGAGTGTCTGTAGTTAACTCTATCCTTTGTGATTGCCATGAACATGTAAGACTATCGACACAAAGGAACAGGAAACTCTGACACAGAAAAATACCTCAAGGGCCCTGGAGATAAACTGCGATATGCCGAGTGGCTGTAGGAAGCACTATATGTAAAAAGTGTTTGATTAATATATAAACAAAGTATTTATTAAGTTACATTTTAATAACAATCAAAAACAGGTGACCAAATCCACAAATAGCCAATCCATCCCTTTTTTCATACATAATTAGAGCCTTATATAAGCAGGAGCATTTCATTCAGTTCAGGCATCTCAGCATTCAGAGGTCATAAGCATCTTCTATATGGAGACTAAGCTGAAGAAAACACTGGGAAGAACTTTTCTTGATTCTAAAAGACATTTTCATGCTCAAACAGGCAAGGACCACTCAAAACAACTAAAAAAAATCCTGAAAAAAAATTTAAAAAATATATATACACATATATATGACCATTTTTCAGACACTGGACACCAGGCAGCACAAGACTGGGACCCCTGAGCGACGAGAAACAAATGAGAACGAGTCTGACCACTGCCCTGACTCACTGCTTAAAGTGCGTTCCCAGCCCCAGTACAGGAAGGAGGACCCAGATGGAGCCTGGTGGTCTCCCGTAATTGAGGCGGTGGTTTTTTGAGTCTGTGCAGTCCAAGGCACTTAGAATTCACAGAGCCAAGTGCTGCAGAGGAGACGGAGTTACAGAGGAAACGTTTCCTTGCGTCTTGAACCCAGTACTGATCAAGGCACAGGAATGAAGACACTACCAAAAACCACAGGAAGAACCACCTGAAAGGAGCAGAAGGAACAACTCCTGGAGCTCAGTCCCCCCCCCCACCAGAGTACAACACCTCACAGTCCCCAGAATATTATATAAAGCACTAAGGAGGTTACTGCCCCAGGAGGGGAGCAAAATGAGCCCTAAACTAAAGGTTTCTCTGGTCTAGCGCTAACACTTTGAAAGAAAGCTTCAAAAATATCAAACTGTCTCCAAATGAGTTAACTGCATCCCAGAACAAAGCTTAAGGATATTGAGAAGAACATAAAAATAGCTGGCACCCAATAAAGCAAAGCTCGTATTGTTTGACTTCTAATAAGAATACCAGGAATGCACGGAAAGAAAAAAATAGGACCCATATTGTGGACTGAATGATTGTGTCTCCCCGATATCCCTATGTAAAAGCCTTAACCGCCAATGTGATGGTATTTAGACCTTTGGGGAAGTTATTAGTATTAAATGAGGTCCTAAAGGTAAGGCCCTGACCTGATGGAACTGGAATCCTCATAAGAGGCAGAGGAGGCATTAGAGAACTTGTGTGCTCTCTCTATCTCTCTGTCTTTCTGTCTCTCTCTGTCTCTCCCCACATGCACAGACTGAGGAAAGGCCATGTGAAACCAAATTCTGTTAGAACTTTAAGCTGGACTTCTAGCATCCAGAACTGTGACAAAATAAATTTCTTGTTCAAGCCACCCAGTCAACATTATTTTATTAGGGCCCTAGGAGGTAAGATACCCATAAGAAGAAGAAAAATGAATCAATAGAAACAGAACTAAAAACAAATGTATGGTTACCGGTCAGGGGGTGGATAGTGGGAAGGGATAAATTGGGAGCTCAAGGTTTGCAGATACTACTATACAAAAAAGAGATAAAAAACAAGTTTTTACTGCACAGCAGAGGGAACTATATTCAATGTCTTGTCATGACCTACAATGAAAGAGAACATGAATATGAATCTATGTGTGTATACGGATGACTGACTTACTCCGCTGCACACCAGACACTAGTGCAACATTGTAAACTGACTATACTTCAATTTTTTAAAAAGGAACACCGATGGGGCTTTTTGTGTAGACCTACACCTTTGGAAACGCCTCATAGGGTAACTATGTGGTTTCCTTTCCTCGCAGAACTACATGTTAGATCTGTGGGAAAGAACAAGACAGAGCTGGTAAATAAACTATGAGAAACCTAACAAGCTCTTGTATCTTAGGTGCTGGCATATCCCAACAATCAGTACTGCTCCAGGATGTGATAAGCTTAGGAGTAAACATGATTTGAACCTAATACATGTTCAGAGAGTGTCTAAAATTCAGAACCAGGCAGATCTATCGTCCCTGACCCCAAATACGTAATAGTCCTAAAGTAAATTGCTTGAGAAAATTGGATCCCAAAGATTACAGGTGAGGAGTTTTTGAAGTGTGTCCACGTTCCACTGGAGATCAAAGAAGCCCAATTTTTAAAAGAATTATGAACTGACTGACATGACAACTGCTGACTGAGCAAAAATTCTTTTTCAAAGGGCTTTCCTGAAGATTACGACTCAAACACTGGAGGAGCGAAGGTGATGGGGTGATGGGCAGTGGAAGGAATCAGAACATGTGAAATTCCTACAAAATGTATTGACTTAACCAATTTTGCCTATGTTACACAATACTTTACACTTAAAAGAAACTGAAGTCGAAATAACATATATGACTTTACACTAAAAAATTATTCAAAAGGGACACTAAATAGCTATTATAACCATATTCCATATGTTAATGATAGCAGAAAAAATATTAACCATGCTAAGTAAACACAAAGAACATATAAGAAAGATTCCAACCAAACCTCTGGGGGTGAAAAATACAGTATCTAAGATGAAAAATGCACAGGATGGTATTAACAGCAGATTAGAAACTGCAGGAAAAAATATTAATAAACTTGATGGCATGATAATAGAAACTATCCAAAAGGAAACACAAGGAAAGAAAAGAAAACTAAATAACAGCACGACAGTGAGCTGTGTGGTAACTCCAGGCAGACTAACAGATGTAGAACTGGAGCACCTGGAGAAAGTAGGGGTAGTAAATAAAATATTTGAAGAAATAATGGCCTCAGTGCCATACTGCCCAAGACAATATACAGATTCAATACAGTGCCCATCAAATTACCAACGACATTCTTCACAGAGCTGGAACAAGAAATGTGAAACTATGTATGGAAACACAAAAGACCCCGAACACTCAAAACAATCTTGAAAAAGAACAGAAGTGGGGGAATCATTTTCCCTGACTTCAGACTGCACTACAAAGCTACAGCAATCAACAGTATGGCACTGGCACAAAAACAGACACATAGACCAATGAAACAGCATAGAAGGTCCAGAAATAAACCCACCCACTTATGGTCAATTAATCTACGGCAAAGGAGGCAAGAATATACAGTGGAGAAAAGACAGTCTCTTCAATAAGTGGTGCTGGGAAAACTGGACAGCTACCTGTAAAAGACTGAAATTAGAGCATTTTCTAACACCACGTACAAAAATAAACTCAAAATGGATTAAAGACCTCAATGTAACACCAGATACTATAAAACTCCTAGAGCAAAACATAGGCACAACACTCGCAGATATACATTACAGAAATACATTTTTTGAACCAGCTCCTGGAGAACTGGAAATAAAAGCAGAAATAAACAGATGGGATCTAATTAGACTTCAAAGCTTTTGCACAACTAAGGATACCATCAACAAAATGAAAAGACAACCTACGAAATGGGAGGAATATCTTTGCAAATGATGTGACTGACGGAGACTAATTTCCAAAATATACAAACAGCTCATACATCTTAATATCAAAGAAACAAGAAACCCAATCCAAAAATGGGCAGAAGACCTAAACAAGCAATTCTCCAATGAAGACATACAAATAGCCAACAGACACATGAAAAATGCTCAGCATCACTAATTGTCAGAGAAATGCAGATCAAAACTACAATGCGATATGACCTTACAGCAGCCAGAATGGCCATCATTGAGAAGTCTACAAATGACAGATGCTGGAGGGGGTGTGGAGAAAAGGGAACCCTTCCACACTGTTGGTGGGAGTGTAGATTGGTGCAGCCACTATGGAGGACAGTATGGAGGCTCCTTAAAAAAATGAAAATAGACCTACTATGTGATCCAGCAATCCCACTCCTGGGAACTTATCTGGAGGAAAATAAAATTCAAAAAGACACATGCACCCCAATGCTCACAGCAGCAATATTCATGATAGCCAAGACATGGAGACACCCCAAATGTTCAGTGACAGATGACTTGATAAAGAAGATGGAACACTACTCAGCCACACAGAAAGAAGAAAATAATGCCATTTGCAGCCATACGGACGGACCTGAAGACTGTCATTCTAAGTGAAGTAGGCCGGAAAGAGAAAGAAAAATGCCATATGACATCATTTATATGAGGAATCTAAAAAATAATAACAATAATAATAAGGCCACCAGTGTACTAATTATCATTTTGACTTCTTGAATACGTGTAAGCACATCTGACTGTCCTTTATGATTGGATTACCATATTCTTATTTTGTAGTTGGGTTTATTCCTTTAATAACTATGTAAGTTTAAAAACCTAATCTCTTCTCAGAATCAGTACATACATGTAAACTAAAAAAAAGTTACAGTATACCGTATCTATGTATCTACATGCAATATAATGTGTATGTGCAGTCAAACTGTAGTAATTCTACCTAATAAAACTGGAAAAGGAGGGGGAAAAAAACACACAGACATACAGATCAATGAAACAGAATAGACAGCCCAGACATAAACCCACAAACATTCGGTCAATTCATCTTCGACAAAGGAGGCAAGAACATACAGTGGAGTAAAGACAGTCTCTTCAGCAAAGCATGTAGGGAAAACTGGACAGCTGCATGTAAATCACTGAAGTCAGAATACTCCCTCACACCCTACACAGAAATAAATTCAAAATGGCTTAAAGACTTAAACATAAGATAACGCACTATACATCTCTTAGAAGAAAACATAGGCAAAACATTATCTTACATACATCTCAGCCATGTTGTCCTAGGGCAGTCTACCGCAGCAATAGAAATAAAAGCACAAATAAACAAACAAATGGGACCAAGCTGAATTTATCAGCTTTTGCACAGGAAAGGAAATCATAAGCAAAACAGAAGGACAACCTATGAGATGGGAGAAAATATTTGCAAAAGATGAGACTGACAAGGGTTAATTTCCAGAATACAGAAACAGCTCACACAACTGAATAACCAAAACACCACCCAATTCAAAAAATGGGCAGAAAATTTAAACCAGCATTTCTACAATGAAGACATACAAATGGCCAGCAGGCACATGAAAAAAGGCTCAATGTTGCTAATTATCAAACAAATACAAGTCAAAACTACAATGAGGTATCATCTCACACAAGTTAGAACAGCCATCATTCAAAAGTCCACAAAGGATAAATGCTGGAAAGGCTGTAGAGAAAAGGGAAGCCTCCTACATTGTTGGTGGGAATGTAGTTTTGTGCAGCCAATGTGGAAAACAGGAGGGAGATTCCTCAAAAGACTAAAAAGACACTTGTCAAAAGCTTTTAATCTCGGGGACAGGCTAACAAGCTCCCAAAGGCCCAGGCCTCGCCCGTTATCCTGCCCCAGGCCGCCTGTGCCCCACAGGGTTCGGGGCGGCCTCCGCTCCCAGGGCAGGTCCACCTGCGAGGGAAGGCCACGGCCTCAGGGCCAGTCGGAGGTGGTCTGGAGCGGTCCAGCGCCCTCCCATCTCCCGGGGCTGCTCCGACTTTCCCAAACCCGCTCATGAGGGGCGGCCAAGAAAGATGCGGGATTCAGTGACTACTAAACAACCGGGGCGGCGGCCGGGACCCGCCTCAGTGTCCTGACAGGACGCGCGGCCCGGACCTCACCCACGCACCCCGCCCTGTGCGCCTCCCCAACTGCACAGCCCAGCCCTCACCCGCCGGCTCCCCGACCTGCACGCCCCGACCAGCGCCCCCTTACCTGCTCGGCGACGGCAGCAGAGCGACAGCAAGCGGCGGGTGGCCGAGACCCCAGGCGGCGTTCCTCCGGGAGCTGGCTCAGGAGCACCCGGCTCCCGCCCAGCGTCCGCACGCTCTGGGCGCGCTCCCGCGTCCGCGCGGGTCGGTGCGCTCCCCTCCCCCTCCCGCCCTCCGCGCGGACGCTAGGCTCCTGCAGTAGGGTCCCGGCACCCAACTAGAATCACCACAGGTTCGGGCCAGGCCACACCCACCCCCAGGCCCACGCCCCCTGTCGCCGCCCCCCACTCAGTCACTGCCTCCCAACCCCCTGCCAGGCCTGGTCCCCGATGGATCCATTGATAGATTGATCTCACCAAGACAAGGCTCCTTCTCCTCACACGGAAGTCTCCGCCCCTAGACTGCGCCCCACTAGGTCCTAAGCTACAGCCCCCGCAAACCAAGCTGACCTTTCATGCCTCACCCCAGGCCCCCCCACCTTACAGAGATAGTCCCCTCACCCTTCACCCCGGGATTACCCCCAACCCCTCAGCTGGGTGCCCCCACTCCAAGCGGCCCTCACCGTGGGCGGGACCCCCTAACCCCTCAACTGGGTCACTTCCACCCCTAGTGACCCCCTCACCCCTCAGCCTGTCCCCCTTCACCGCGGGATCCCCCACACCCAGAGTGCACCCCTAACCCAGCTGACCCCCTCACCCCTCACCTAACGGGGGCGGGGCTGTCCCGGCTCCAATCACCAGGGCGTCAACCGCCAGACAGGGATCCCGGGCAGCGTGCGGGCACACAGCCCTGTGTCCCAGGCTCCCGGGCCTAGGCGGGTGGGGCTGGAGGCCGTTCCAAATCCCACCCGGGCGCCCTGCCCCCCCCCGACCCCCTTACCCCCCCCCCCCGTCCAGTACCTCGTCTGAGCCGATGGGTCAGAGTGGTCCCGGGCTGCACATCGCCCGCCAGGGGGCGCTGGGTGGTTGACGGTGCTGCCGGGTGGGAGGGTGCAGCCCGGTCCTGGGATGGACAGCAGGCGGCAGCGGGGGAGGGAGGCTGCCCTGGGAGAGCCAGTAGACTTGCCACCATCTCCCCCGCTGCCTGGCCTGGAGCAGCCTCTGCTACCCCAGCCTCCTGGAAAGAATTCCTCCCTGTCAGCCTGCTCCTGGGAGGCAGGCGCGGTGTGGTCAGGGAGGCGCAGCGGCCGCGGCGGTGGCCATAGCGGCGGATGAGACGGCTGGACTGGGGCTGCCCCATTCTACAGCAGGGATTCGCTTCCATTTCCTGCTGTCCCTACTCACACTTCAAGAAACCTGCCTCCCAGGAGCAGGCTGACCCCTACCCTGCGTCCCAGGAACCTAGGGCGGTAGAGGGCGCCACCAGGCCAGGCTGCAGGGGAGATGGGAGCAAGTCCACCAAGAGCATCTGGGACAAGGCCTTCTTTCCTCACAGCTGCTGCCGCCACCACCAATAATTACTCGACCCCTGACCACACCCCGCAGGCCTCCCAGGAGCAAGCTAACCACCAAATGTGTGTCCCTCAAAGGGGGGGGGGAGAAGATGCCCCCAGTCAAGCCAGGGCTCAGGGGACATGGGAACAAATCCAGGGGCTCACACCTGTCAGTCCCCCTTCCGCCTCAGCAGCCACCACTCCCTGACCAAACTGTGAAAGGATCCCCAGAGATGGCTGACCTGGGGATGTGCCTCCATTCAACCTGGGGCAGCAGACACTGCCCCCAGGGCAGGGCACAAGGAGTTGGGAGCAATTTCACAGGCTCACACAGGGTACCTCCCTTATCCCGCTTCCACAGCTGCCACGACTGCCTTCACCCCAGCTCCCTCACTGGACCAGCCAGGGCTCTGGGGAGCAGTCAGACCTAAAGATGAACCTGGGGCAGCAGAGGCCGCCCCCAGGTCAAACTGCAGGTGAGATGTGAGCAAATGACTGGCTGGCGAGGGGGTAGCCCCCCTCCTCCTCCCGCCACCACTACTGCTGCTGCCATCCTCCCAGCCCCCTGACCACACTGAGCCCCAGGTCTTACTAAAGTCAAATTGAGGGAAAATATCTTAACATAATAAAAACTATTTATAACATCCCTACAGCCACCACAATAACCTACACTGAAAAGCTGAAAGCCTGTCTGCTAAAATCTGGAACAACACAAGGATGCCCACTCTCACCACTTCTATTCATTCAATATACTTTGGAAGCTCTAGTAGAGCAATTAGACAAGAAAAAGATATAAAAGACATCCAAATTGGAAGAGAAGAGGTAAAATTGTCACTATATGTGGATAGCATAACACTATATATGGAAAATCCTAAAGGCTCCACACAAAAACGACTAGAGCTAATAAAAGAATAGAGCAAGGTAGCAGAATACAACATCGACATACAGAAATCGGTGGCTCTTCATTACACATGAAAGTAATAATCCCTTTTAAAATTGCATCCAAAAAATTAAGACTCAGGAATAAATCTAAACTAGGAAGTGAAAGACTTACATGAGACCTACAAAACACTGACTAAGGAAACTAAAAGACGACTTACAGAAATGCAAAGATAGCCCATGTTCTTGCATTGGAAGAATTAATATTATGAAAATGGCCATACTGCCCAGAGCAAACTACAGATTCTTATCAAATCACCCAGGACATTCTTCACAAAACTAGAACAAATCATCTTAAAATTTATACAGAATCACTAAAGACCCAGAATGACCGAACCATTACTGAAGAAAAAGAATGAAGCAGAAGGAATAACCCTCCCAGATTGAGACACTACTACAGAGCTACAATCAAACCACCATGATACTGGTACAAAAACAGACCTACAGATTAATGGAACAGAATAGAGAGCCCAGACATAAACCCACAAACATTCGGTCACTTTATATTGGACAAAGGAGGCAAGAACATGCAATGGAGTGAAGACTTTAGCTTCAGCAAATGGTGTAGGCAAAACTGGACAGCTGCATGCATATCAATGAAGTTAGAATACTCCCGCACATCATTCTCAAAAATAAATGCAAAATGGCTTAAAGACTTCAGTAGAAGACAAGACACTACAAGTCTCTTAGAAGAAAATATAAGCAAAACATTATCACACATACCTCTCAGCAATATTTTCCTACAGCAGTCTACCCAAGCAATAGAAATAAAAGCAAAAACAAACAAACAAACAGGACCTAACTGAACTGACAAGCTTCTCCACAGCAAATGAAACCATAAGCAAAATAAAATGACAACCTACAGGATGGGAGAAAATATTTGACAAAGGCTGATTTTCCCGAATATAGAAACAGCTCACACAATTTAATAACAAAAAACAAACAACCCAATCCGAAAATGGGCAGAAGATCTAAACATACATTTCTCCAATGAAGACATACAAATGGCCAGTAGGCACATGAAAAAAAGCTCAGTATCTCTAATTATCAGAGAAATGCAAATCAAAACTCCAATGAGGTATCACCTCAAACTAGTCAGAATGGCCATCATAAATGATAAATGCTAGAGAGGGTATGGAGAAAAAGGAAGCCTCCTACACTGTTGCTAGGAAATGTAGTTTGGTGAAGCCATTATGGAAAACAGTATGCAAATTCCTCAAAAAACTAAAAACAGACTTACCACATGAACCAGCAATGCCACTTCTGGGTATATATCCGGAGGAAACTCCAATGTGAAAACATACCTCCATCCTAATGGTCACAGCACCACGCTATACAACAGCCGAGACATGGAAGCAACCTACATATAGCAACAGATGACTGGATAAAGAAATTGGGGTATTTTTATACAGTGGAATACTATGCTGCCATAAAAAAGAAGAAAATAATTCTATTTGTGGCAATGTGGATGGACCTAGAGAACATTATTCTAAATGAAGCAAGCCAAAAAGAGAAAGAACAATACCATATGATATCACTCATATGTGGAATCTTAACAAAAAAAAAGAAAAAAAGGAAAAAGAAAGAAAAAGGACACTATGAACTCATCTACAATACAGAAACAGTCTCGTACACATAGTAAACAATCTCATGGTTACCAGGCAAAGGGGGTGGGAAGGGATAAATTTGGGAGTTTGAGATTTACATATGGTAGCCACTATATATATTACATATATATATATAAAAAACATATATAGGCTTAAAAATATTTTTCTTCTGTATATCACAGAGACCTACCTAAGTTCAATACCTAGTAATATCCTATAATGGAAACACCGCTACAGCCACCGCCTTAGGAAGCAAGAGAAGAAAGGAAAGGAGAGTCAGTTACCCCAGGCTAGAACCCAATCCTTTGGAAGTCCTTGCTGGTGCCCAAACACTGTCCGCTGAGGGCACTGCACCCTCTTCTAAGGAGAAGGCTGACTTGAGGACGTGCCTCCAGGGAACCTGGGGCAGCAGAGGCCGCCCCCAGTCCAGGACACGGGGGAGATGGGAGCAAATCCACAGGCTGGCACAGAGCAGCCCCCTTTCTCCTGCCCTCGCAGCTGCCACCACTGCAGTCTTCCCCGCTCCCTGACCAAATCGTACAGGCATCCAGGAAGCAGGCTGACCTAAACAGATGAGTCCTGCAACCCTGGGGCAGCAGAAGCTGCCACAAGGCCAGGCCCCTGGGGGAGATGGAGATAAATTCAAGGGCTTGCACAGGGCAGCCTCACTCCCGCCCCCGCCCCCTGCACCCTGACCTCACCATGCCAGCCTCCTTGGAGCAGAATGACCTATAGACTTGGAACCAATGCTCCTGGGGCAGCCAGGCCAACCCAAGGCCAAGCCACAGGGGAAGATAGGAGCAAATGACTGGCTGGCAAGAGGTAGCCCCTCTCCTCCTGCCACCACTGCTGCTGCTGCCATCCTCCCAGGCCCCTGACCACACTGAGCCCCTGGTCTTACTAAAGTGGGTATGTAAGGAGAGGGAACATATCTCAACATAATAAAAGCAATTTATGACAAACCTACAGCCAGCATCATACTCTACACTGAAAAGCTGAAAGCCTGTCTGCTAACATCTGGAATAAGACAAGGATGCCCATTCTTACCACTCCTATCTTACCACTCCTATTTAATATAGTATTGGAAATCCTAGTAGAGCAAATAGACAAGAAAAAGAAATAAAAGAGATCCAAATTGGAGGAGAAGAGGTAAATTTCTCACTATGTGGATGACATAATACTATATATGGAAAACTCTAGAAGCTCCACACAGAAACAACTAGAGCTAATAAAAGAATTCAGCAAGGTAGCAGGATACAACATCAACATACAGAAATCAGTGGTATTTAAATACATGAAAGTAATAATCCTTTTTAATATTGCATCCAAAAAAAAAAAAAAGACTCAGGAATAAATCTGACCCAGGAAGTAAAGACTTACATGCAGAGACCTACAAAACACTGCCCAAGGAAATTAAAGAGGACTTAAAGAAATGAAAGAGAGCCCACATTCTAGCATTGGAAGAATTAATACTGTGAAAATGGCCACACTGTCCAGAGCAATCTACAGATAAAATGCAATCCCTATCAAATTACCCAGGACATTTTTTCACAGAACTAGAACAAAACATCCTACAATTGATACAGAATCACTACAGACCCAGAATTTCCAAAGCATTACTGAAGAAAAAGAACGAAGCAGGAGGAATAGCCCTCCCAGACTTCACACACAGCCACAGAGCCACAATCAAACCACCATGGCATTGGTACAAAAACAGACCTATGCATCAACGGAACAGAATAGAGCGCCCAGACATAAACCCACAAACATTCCATCAATTCATCTTGGACAAAGGAGGCAAGAACATACAATGCAGTCAAGATCGTCTCTTTAGCAAATGGTGTAGGCAAAACTGGACAGCTACATGCAAATCAATGAAGTTAGAATACTGCCTCAAACCGCACACAAAAATAAACACAAAATGGCTTCAAGAATTAAACATAAGAAAAGACACTACAAACCTCTCAGAAAAAAACATAGGCAAAACATGGTCTGTCATACATCTCAGCAATGTTCTCCTAAGGCAGTCTACCCAAGCAATAGAAATAAAAGCACAAATAAACAGACAAATGGGACCAAAGTGAACTCATAAGCTTTTGCACAGCAAAGGAAAACATAAGCAAAACAAAATGACAACCTATGGGATGGGAGAACGTATTTGCCAACGATGCGACTGACAGAGGTTTAATTTCCAGAATATAGAAGCAGCTCATACAACTTAACAACAAAACAACCAACCCAATCCAAAAATGGGCAGAAGATCTAAACCAGCACTTCTCCAATGAAGACATACAAATGGCCAGCAGGCACATGAAAAAAGGCTCAACGTGGCTCATTAACAGAACTGCAAATCAACTCTCCAATGAGGCATCACCTCACACCCGTCAGAATGCCCAGCATTCGAAAGTCCACAAAGGAGAAATGCTGGAGAGGCTGTGGAGAAAAGGGAACCCTCCTACACTGCTGGTGGGAATGTAGTTTGGTGCAGCCATTGTGGAAAACAGTAGGCAGATTCCTCAAAAGACTAAAACTAGACTTCCAAAAGCTTTTGATCCCAAAGGTAGGGTGACCCGCTCCCAAAGGCCCAGGCCTCGCCCGTTATTCCGCCCCAGGTCGCTTGTGCCCAGGAGGGTCCAGGGCGGCCTGCAGTCGCCAGGCAGGTCGACCTGTGCGGGAAGGCCGTGGCCTGAGGGCCGGTCGGAGGTGCTCCGGGCCCATCTGGCGCCCTCCCACCTCCCGGGGCTGCTCCCGCTTTCCCAAACCTCCCTATGAGCGGCGACAGAAACGAGGGGGCTCAGTGACCACGAATGTGCGGGGCGGGTGTGGGGGGCACCACGAACCAGGGCGGCGGCCCGGACTAGCCTCATGGTCCTAACAGGCCCAGACCTCACCTACGCACCCCGGCCTGGGCGCCTCCACAACGCAGCCCAGGCCTCACCCGCCGGCTCCCCGACCTGCGCGCCCCCACCAGCGCCCCGTTACCTGCTCGGCGGCGGCAGCGGAGGCGACGGCCCGCGGCGGCCCAGACCCCCAGGCCGCGTTCCTCCTCAGCGAGCGGGTCCAGGAGCGCCCGGCTCCCGCCAGCGTCCACAGGCTCTGGGCGGGCTCCCGCGTCCGCGCGCGCCCCTCCTCCTACAGCCCGCAGCGGGGAACCTCGGCCTGGTTCTGCTGCAGTGCAGAAACTTGGTGGCTGGGGCCGAGCGGGGCCAGGCGGGTCTGGGTGGTGGGGCAGCACACCCTGGGGCTGGGCCTGGGCCTGGCAGGGTCCCCATCGGCAATGCCCCCACCCGGTCACTGACCGGCCTGGCAGCCAACTAGATCCAATACAGGCATTGAGCCAGGCCACACCCCCAAGCCCCTCTCCCCTTGCTAGCCTCCCCACACCTGCTTGCCTTCCCCCCACGCCAGCCAGGCCTGTCCCCAGCCAAACCCCCAATACGGGGCTCCTTACCTCACATCAAGGTCCCAGCCCCCACACTCTGCCCAGCTAGGTCCTACCCTATGGCCTCCACACCCCAAGCTGACCCCTCATGCCTTACCCAGGGTCCCCCCAGCATCCCAAGATCATCCCTTCACCCCTCTCCCCAAGATTATCCCCCACCCCCAGCTGGATCCCCTTAACTCCGAGTGCCCCTCACACTTCAGTGGGGACACTTCCAATCCAAGTGGCCCCTCACCCCTCAGCCTGTCCCCCCTCACCGCGGATCCCCTGTCTCTCTGAGTGCACCCCTATCTGGAGCTGACCCCCTCACCCCCACCCTGCTGGGGGAGAGGCGGTCTAGGCTCTGGTCACCATGGCGACAGCCGCCAGAGGAGGATCTGGCATATTGTGTCTGCACAGCACTGTGTCCAAGGCTCCTGGGTGCAGTGGGCCGGGCTGGAGGCTGTTCCAGTTCCCGCCCAGGTGCCCTGCTGCCCATGCCTTGTGCCATGTCTCAGTCAGGTGGTCAGGGTGTCCTGGGCTGCTTGCCGCTGGCCTGTGGGCCTTGGGTGGGTGATGGCACAGTTGGTGATCCGGACCCCCCCCCAGAGCGGAGGCCCTGGGCCCAGGGTCCTGTGGGGGTAGGGAGGGAGTAAGGTGCGGCAGAGCCCTAGGATGGAGAGCAGACGGTGGGCTGTGTGCATGGCCTGGGCTAGGCCCAGGTGGGTGCGGTGACCCTGTTCGTTTTAGCCCGGGAAGAGGGAAGAGGGGCAGGAGCTTTGAAAGTGTCCACATTAGGAACCCAAAGCTGGAAAGCAACGGGGGCAACTGCACTGGCCAGGCCACGTTGGCACCCGCCAGGATGCTGGTCCCTCACATCCAGGAAGACTTGACCACTGATAGGCCAGTGAGACATCCTCCTCCAACCCCCCCCCCCCATAGTGTAGTTTACAGGCAACTGAAGGGACTTTGACAGGTAATTTTAATCACCAATAACTGTTACTTTCTCTGTGGGAGATCAGGTCCACAGTCATGGTGAACATGGCAGGGGTCCTGCCCGAACTCCAGCCTGGGGCAGAGGAGGACCTGTCCAGAAACATCCTCTTACCTCTCACCAAAAGGCACTGGACCTAGAAAAGCATAAACTTGACTCCCTTTTAGATCTGTTCCTTTTCCTTTAACCCTGTGCCTTGTGTTTTGGGCTTAGTCTTGCTAGCTCTGCACCTTTTGTAAAACACTGTTGCCTTTAGCCTGAAATACACAGGAGAGCCTATTCTTGGGGCTCTGACCTGTAAGGATATTAACACTTTTACACTCCTATAAAGATAACACATTGCAGAATAGAAAGTAAGTTTGTTTTGTTGGAGGTTTTACAGGAGCACCATGAGGGGACCCACGTGGACAGCTGCAGGAACAAAGGATTCCAAGAAGGAAGAAATCCTGCACCAAGAAGTCTGCAACAACCAACCACACCCCCTCCCCTTTTTTGTATAAAAGGAGCCTGAAGTCTGACATGGGGAAGTTGGTTCTCCAGGACACTAGTCTGCCATTATCTTGGTCTGCTGGCTTTCCAAATAAAGTCTCTATTCCTTGCCCCAATACCTTGTCTCCCAATTTATTGGCCTGTCGTGCGGTGAACAGAACTCAGTAACAGAAACAGGAATTGCATAAAGTAACATCTTAGAATTTCTTTTAAACCTCCTCCATACTGAAGTTCCAAAATGCCACCTTTGCCTAAGGGAGCGAAAGGGAGTGAACGCTGGGGCTCTGAATTCAGCACGCCTGCCACAAATCCAGCTCTTGCCTCAGTTTCTTAAACTCTAAAATGACAAACCCATTTCCTGAGGCTGTGGAGTACTGGATGGAACACGCAGGTAAACAGCGCTCAGTTCAGAGGTGGCGCTGAGCAGGAATAGCTGGCGCTGTCGCCCCAGCTGTCCCCCCATCAGACCGCTCATTCCGCACATTTAGTCTCGGAATCCAAGTGATGGGGACACCGAAACCGGTCTGGGCAAAGGCTGGCTCACACAGCGCCTTGGGTTGCGTTGTTCAGCTGTTTTCAGGCTCGACAGCAATGACAGGGCAACGGCCCCAGGTCCAGTTCCTGACCCCTCCACCCACCTGGAATCCCGCTCGGCTCCAGCCTCCTGCTCTGGGCCCCGGGAACAGCGGTGCCCACCCCTTTTCGGATGCTCACAGGATGGACTTAGGGCCTCACAAACTGTCGCCATTTTACCATGAGGATCCCCAGCCCTCACCTCCCATCTCATTCACATCCGCGTCTTCAGTGATTCTGTCAAAAAAGTCACATGGAATGAAAACACACCGTCCTGTGTTTTCTGTACTTTAAAACGGGAACGGACAGGCGGGTGGCTCTGAGGTCGCTTTGCTGGTCCCAGGGAACTGTCAGCTCAGGAGGAAGGGCATCTGCCAACCTGCCTCCTTGGCGCTTGTGCTGCGTGGCCCAGGGTCACGAGGGCTGGCCTGACCCCAAGAGGGGCGTCTCTTCACGCATCCCTGGGTTCCTTCATGCCCCCCGGTGGGGCCCAGTTCTCTGCCCCGAGGACTGGTCTGAACAACGCGCACCACGTTGTCTGAGGATTAGCGGCTCTCCCTCGGAGGGGCGGCTGGGTTTCGGAAGATTCCCAAAAAGGAGGTACTTACAGCCTGTTTCATCTCTGCGGAAGAGTGATTCTCATTTTACCAGAATACTGCCAACGAACTTTTTTTCTTTTTTTAATTAATTAATTAATTTATTTATTTATTCAATAGCAAAAATGGGTTTATTTGGGACCAGCAGAGAATTACAGTTTGGGGTCTGCTGTCATGGTGAGCGACACGATTTCAAAATGTAGAATAGCCAACGAACTTTAAAATGCTGTGTTTTTTTTGTTTGTTTTCTTTTGTGACACATGTACACATTCTTTTTAAACGTAAGAAAATCATTTCTATTGTCTTTTGAAAAAGCGCAGCAAATCCTGACACACATTTTAGTTAATATTTAACTATGTAGGGAGACAAACAATAATGACGTGATTGAACAGTGAAAAAGTCCGTCTGCCTGCCAGGAGTTTTGGACCCCAAATCAGAGCACATGTAGGGCGGCCCCTAACCAGAAGAGGGAGTTAAGGTCAAATGAGGAAAAGGGTGAATGGCCAGCCAGCCATGAGTCCATCAGAAAGAAATCAGCATTTCCTGTTAAAACGGCACCCACAAAATGACACCCCACGACGCCAGTCTATGTGCAAAGCTCCGCGCTAAGTGCTAGCAGAAAGGTAACACTTTGCGACCAGTTTTTTTGACAGCCAGAAGGAAAAAAAAAAAGACAGGAGAACCAGGTCTGTTTTTCACTGAACACAACACAAACCTGAAATGTCCCTTTAAGGCACAGAAAATGAGTCTTATTTTGACCACGATTACAACTTTTGACTCAGAGCCTCTCTGTGGCTTGGAGACTGCTGTTTCCTTCAGAGGTAAGTTATAAATTAACCAGCCCTACGTTCCTTCAAGACCAGTAAGTCTCCTGCTCTGAGCTGATACGGAATGTTTTTCCCCTGGAATGATGTGTGTCCAGTTAATCATCCTCCCTCCGTCGTCTTTTAACTTCACCTGAACGTGTGGATACACCTGCCGCACCTCCAGCCACGTCAGTGTGACGTGGTTTCAGTGGAAGGACGCGACAGCACTCCAAGCCCTGGAGGGAGACAGAGGGGGCTGCCTGTCCACCGGCCAGCGCAGGTGCCGCCCCCTCCGGGAAGCGCAGGGCGCCCCCAGCACCCAGCTGCTGCCCCTGGGCCCAGGGTGGTGTCGGGACCCCGTCCGTCTCAGCAAGATGCTCTGCTGGAGAGAAACCAAGGGGAAGGCACACGTCTAGACAGACAGCCGGGAAGACGCGCCGATGCTACCACAGGACGTCTGCTTTCAGATGCTCTCCAGTGACTTAATCAGCACTTGTTAGGAAATGCATTCCCTCAGCAACAGACTACAAATCCAAGTTAGGGGAGTCAAGTCACTCGGCACCCTCAATATTTCTCCCCGTTAACGTAATTCTTTCCTACTCAGTTAAAATGCAGGTGGCACTGGAACGCGACATGGACAGAACAAAACGGTCCTGAAACCTTTCAGGGGCCATGAAAACAGGGACCAGCACTTTATCTGCAAATCATCCAGCATGAAATGAAGGGCGCGGGTTTATCAGCCAAGTGTACACACCACCTCAGAGCTGAAGGTGAATCTTAGAATTCACAAGCTCCTTTCAAAGGATGCCCATCGGCTGAGCCAACATCATAAATCGGCAGAGTGAGCAGCAAAGGGGCCCCCGAGCACAAGGACGTGTGTGGTGAGGACGCCGGACCCCTGAGGCCAAGGCCACATTTGCCTCTTTTCAAGGTATTTCGAATTGAGACTGAGTCTAATTTCCCAAAGTTAAAAAAAAATTAAGTTTCAGTGATTTTAAACATTCCAAGTCTGCTTCCAAGAGCAAGGGAGCTGTGGTGCTGAGCCGGGGGGAGGCACGAACAGGTCACGCACGTGCCAAGCTTGACTTCGGGGCGGTGATGCCCAGCTGCTGTGCTCGGGGCCGGCGAGGAACAGGCACGGTCCAGGCTCAGTGGGGCATCGCCAGCTGCTGGACGTGGCCCGGGACGCGGCCAGGGCAGGTAGGCTGCTTTGATCAAACGCAAAGGCAACAGCGCAGATCCGCCCCGGGAGCCGCCCTGGTCCTCTCTCCCCTCCGCCCTGGATTCTCCAGTTCACTACTTCCCTCACCCGTCCTGTCTGTCCCCCACGCAGGGCTGTATAAACTCACACACCCCGAGCTCCTCTGCCAGAAGGGGGCGAAAGGGGCTGCGCCCACCGCCCGTCCTGACTGGAACCAGGCGTAAAGGGCTGAGGGCAGGGGAGCAGGGAGGAGGCTTCACTCTTCATCCAGGACTCCGCCGCTGGGACGGCCACCCTGGCTGCGCCGTCTCCTTCCTGGGCCCGGCCGCCTGCTCGCGGGGGGCGTGGAGGTGAACAGCATCCAGGCCTTCAGGTGGCCCCGGTCTCTTTCTGGATTAATTCTGCACCGTCCACACTGTAGTCTAGGACTGACCACGTAAAGAGGTCACCCGAGAGAATCTAAAATCCAACAGGCGATGATTTATTCACTACAAAAAGAACGGGGTAAGAGAAAAATGTCCAAGTTTTCTTTTCACTGATTTCATTTGTATTTGGTCATTTTCACTCAGAATTCTGCCTGTCGGCTCCTCTTTCAGGATGAGACGTGCGTGTGCGGCTGCGTATGTGCATGATCCCTTAGGAACTTTATTTGGTATAACTTCACATTTTTGGTATATAGAAATAATTTTATTTTCATACGGTAGCACTGGAGACATACAATCATTATTATTTCCTAGAGTGTGCAATATATATAAATTATTCACATTAAAAAATTTAAGAACAGAAAGCCTCATATGCAGGAGGTATTTAGAAATGTGTACCTAATTCTGAGTCGATGTTTTGACAGTGTTCGTCACCAGCTTTATAAATCTGAATGGACGCGATGATGCACAGTGGGACAAAGTACACGCAGGGGTCACTCCAGACACCTAGCTCAGTATACGAGTAACTCGCTCTTCACTTTGGCCATTGGGATTCCAGGTACCGAGGCACATCTGGGTCTGAGAGATGCTTCCAGAAGTACCTTTATGACACTGGCATTTTAACCATTTCTGTTTCTCCTATTCTCCTTTATAGCGAGGGGTCCTCTTCTCTTTAAAAGCAAGAAGGCCTTCAAGTCTGTCTTTTGTTGGAATAGTCTAAGACAAACAAAACAATGCGCCATCTATGTCGAAAAGTAAAAACAACTGCAGAAGATTAACAAGGCTACCGCGCTTCTAAGGGAACCTAATTAAAAGGCAACCTAAATGGTGACGTCTAGCAGTCAGCTGCACAATGCCAGTTATGGGAGCGTATTTATCATCCTAACTCCAAACGCTTATTGTCCCATTTCACGTATACTTTAATAAAATTAAGATTTTACTTTTTAGACAATTTTAGGTCCATAAAAAAAACTGAGCAGGAAGTTCAGAGTTCCCGTGTACTCCCTCCGGGCCCCTCACTGCTCCCCGTTATTAACATCCTGCATTAATGTGGCACATTTCTTACTATTAATGAACCAATATTGATGCAGTATTAGTAAGTAAAGTCCATAATTTACATCAGGGTCTACTGTGCGTATATCCCATGGATTTTGACAAACGCAGAATGTCGTGCGCCCACCACTGCAGTACCACAGAGAACAGAATAGTTTCACTGCCCTAAACGTCCCTGATGCTCCACCACGTCACCCCTGACTCCCCGCCCCTGTCGTCTTCTCCAGAATGACAAACAGTTGGAATCACATAGTATGCAGCCTCTTAGGACTGAAATCCTTCACTAAGCAGCATGCAGTTAAGGTTCCTTCACGTCCTTTCGTGGCAGGATAGCTCTTTCCTCTTACTGATAAGTAACGCCCCACTGTACGGATATACCACAGTTCGCCCATTCACCTAGTTGTTTCCAAGTCTGGCAATTATGAATAAAAGCGCTGTAAACACCGGTGTGCAGGCTTTTGTGTGGATGTAACTTTTCAACTAATTTGGGTAAATATGTAACAACAACATCACTAGATCATGTGGTGAGACAACGGCTTTGTGAAGAAATGGCCAAATTGTGGCGTCTCGTTTTTCTTTGTCGTTCTTAACGACATATGATGTAGAGCATCTTTTCCTATAGTTATTTGCCATCTGTGCATCTATTTTGGTGAGGTATCTGTTCAGACCTTACCCCCACTTTTTAACAGGTTATTTTCTCATTGTTGAGCTTTAAAAGTTCTCTGTGTGTCTTAGATACGTCCTTCATCAGGTCTGCTTTACTAAGATTTTTCTCCCAGTCCGTGGCTTGTCTTTTTATTCTCTTCACAGTGTCTTTGCAGAACAGAAGTTGTTAATTTTAATAAAGTCAAACAACAAGATTTTTCTTTCATGAATTATACTTCTGGTGTTTTTTATAAAAAGCCATTGCCAAGCTCAAGGTCTCCCAGAATTTCTGTCATCTTCAAGAAGTTTTATAGTTTTTCATTTCACATTTAGGTCTATGACCCATTTTGAGTTAATTAAAACACATTAAAAATTTGTTTATATATATATATATTACTGAAGTATAATCAGTTTATAATGTTATGTCAATTTCTGGTGTACAGCACAACACAACACTTCAGTCATATAGGAAAATACATATATTTGTTTTCATATTCTTTTTCACCATAAATTACTACAAGACATTAAATATGGCTCCCTGGGCTAAATAGTGATTTTGAGTTAATTTTTGTGAAGATTCATTCTTTTTTTTTTTTTTTTTTTTTTTTTTTGGTAATTGTCCAGCTGCTGCAAATGAAGACAGTCTTCATTTTCAAGACTATCCTTCCTCCACTGAATTGCCTCTGCTTCTTTGTCAAAGACCAGTTGACTATTTTTGTATGAATCTACTTCTGGGCTCCCTATTCTGTTCCACTAATTAGTTTGTTTTTTCTTTTGCCAGTACCACACTTCCTTGATTACGGCAGCTTTACAGTAAGTCTTGGAGCCAGGTAGTGTCACTTCCCCAATTTTTTAGTTTTTCAATATTGCGCTGGCTAATCTGGGTCTTTGGACTTTCTGTATACACTTTAGGATTGGTTTGCAAATATTAACAAAGCAACTTGCTGGAATTTTTATTGGGATTGCGTTGAATCTATGACCAAGTTGGGAAGAAGTGACATCTTAATATTGAATCTTATTATCCATGAATATGGGCTTTCTATTTATGTAAATTATTTCTTTGTAAAGTTATTTCTTTATTAAATTATTTGTTTTTTTTTAATCAGAGTTTCGCAGATTTCCCCCTATAGATCTTGTACATATTTTGTTAAGATTTATATCTAAGCATTTTTTGTGTGACCTAATATAAACTATGTTGTGTTTTTTATTTCAAATCCCAAATTCTTCACTGCTGGTATACAGGGAAGCAACTGACTTTCGTATATTAACCTTGCATCGTGCAATCTTGCTCTGCCTGCTTGTTAGTCATGGTGGGTTTTTTCTTGATTCTTTGGGATGTTCTACATGGACAAGTACATCACTTACAAACAGTTTACATCTTCCGTCCCAATCCATATATCTTTTATTCCTTTTTCTTCTCTTTTCACATTAGCTAGGACTCCTAGCAGATGTTGAAAAGGAGTGATGAGAGGGAACATCCTTACAATGTTTCTATTCATTAAGTAGGTTTTCTGTAGAAGTTCTTACAAAGTTGGGGAAATTCCCACCTAGTCATAGTTTGCTGAGAGTTTTTATCATGAATAAGTATTGAATTCTGTCAAATGCTTTTTCTGCTTGTTGATACAATCATATGATTTTTCCTGCTTAGCTTGCTGATGTGATGAATTAAATAAATTTTTGAGTGTTGAACCAGACTTGCATATCGGGAAAAAAAATCTCACTTGGTTGTGGCATATAATTCTTTTTATACATTGCTGGATTTAGCTTGCTAATATGTACATGTATTTATACTTTTTTGGGGGGTTTGCTAATATTTTATTGAGGATTTCTGTATCTACATTCAGGAGAGGTAATGTTCTATAGTTTTCCTTTCTTGTAATGTCTTTAGTTTTGTTATCAGGATAATACTGTCCTCATGGAATAAGTTAGGAAGTACTCCTTCTGCTTCCAATGTCTGGAAAAGACTACAGAGAACTGGTATAATTTCTTCCTTAAATGTCTGGTAGAATTCACCAATGAAACCACCTGGGCCTGGTGCTTCCTATTTTGGAAGTCTGTTAGTCATTGCTGCAATTTCTTTGACAAACATAGGACTATTCAGATGAGCTATTTCTCCTTTGGTGAATTTTGGTATACTGTGTCTTTCAAGGAATTGATCCATTTCCTCTAGGCTATGAAATTTGTGAGCATATAGTTGTTCACAGCATTCCTTTATTATCCTTTCAATGTCCATGGGATCAGCAGTAATGATCTTTCCTGTATTTCTGATATAATTTTTATCTGCTGCCTTTTTTCCTTGATTAGCCTGACTGGAAACTGTCAATTTTATAGATCTTTATGAAGAACCAATTTTTGGTTTTGTTTTTTATCTATTGTCTATTTTCAATTTCATTGCCTTCTGCTCTGAAGTACTACTGATAGTCTTCTGCTGACTTTGAACTTAATTTGCTCGTCTTTTCCCCACTTTCATTAAGGTAGGAAGTGAGTACTGATTTCAGATCTTTCTTTTCTGACACACGCATTCAATGCTATAAATTTCTCTCGAAGCACTGTTTTTGATGCATTCTCACAAATTTTGATAAGTTGTATTTTCATTTTGATTTAATTCAAAATGTATTTTAATTCCCCCTGAGGCTCCCTCTTTGACACACATGTTATTTAGAAGTGTGTCGTTTAACCTTATTAAAAAGGTTACTTCTCATCATCAGTAGGTGGGATTTTCCATCTATCTTGCTGTTACTGACTTCTAGTTTAATTCCACTGTGGTCTGACAGAACACTTTGCATGATTTCTGTTCCCTTACACTTGATAAGGTGTGGCCAGATATGCTTTTAAAATTTTTCTTCAAACTCTGAGGTTGTCCATGTGTAAGAGGCTGGTAATTTAGTTCATCCATGGCATGTGCTCATCAATGACAGGTGGTAATTTACATATACAGACCAGGCGCAGAGCACACTCTGGCTACTGCTCCTAATTTATGATGCTGCCATGCCTAAGTGGGAGCTGACACCGTTTCCAATTCTCAGGAAAGGTAGAACAAAATTCTTCTGCTACTTTAGATGCCCTTAAACAAAGTTATATCCTCCATTTAAAAAAAGGATGGAAGAAAGGAAGGGAGGAAGGAAGATTTGTTCCTCTACAGAAAGCCTTATTCATTTGTGTACAAAAAAGAAAACTGTGTACATAGTTGAATGAGTGAACTTTCAGGGTAGGAGGAGAGGCTCAGAACGTCGGGAAAAGCCAATGTGTCTCCAACACCAATACTTCCCAGCAGGCACGTGCTCACTGCCGCCTTCTTCTCACCTCTCCACGCTGGCGTGAGGGTTCAAGGCCACACCCACAAAATACAACATGAGTCAGAGAGACAGCTACAGCATGAATGGTACTAACTTAATTATTCTAAGAGTTTTCTGAACTACAGAGGCAGGAGTCATCAGCATGGGCAACAGAATCAGTGTAAGAGCTGTTAAGTCAAATAGCAGAAACAAGTAGTTTTAACTCATCTGTATGGTTCCAGGATAGGCACGAGTGCCACCTCGCTCAGCGATCCATAATGCAGCTGACTTACACGGAGGGAAGGGCTGTCCTCACTGAACGTGACTGTGTGATATACCTGAGCGTAGCACGCTTCTTCGATGGCTAATCCTGTGACCAGATCGACCTGAGGATAAAAAGGTACGTCGTTTCAGCAAGAAGCACTTTTAAGAATATGGTATCCTCAATATACACATAAATTCAAGCTGAATAACCTTATTCTAAAAGAACAGACTCTTTCAGTGTAATCAGAAGTATGACCAGCATGAGAAACTCTGGAGCCAGGCCGCCTGGGTTCAAATTCTGACCCCACCACACGGGAGCTGCGAAGCCCTCCTACACAGCTGCAGCCTCAGGGCGGCTAATTACAGTAGGTACCAGCTGGGGTTACTGCAAGGGTCGAATGAGTTCTTCCAGGTCAAGTCTTCATAAAGTACAATTTATATATATATGGTCTGCACATAGTGGGGTCATAGCGGGTCTTTGCTATTAATATTGTTACTGCTATGTAAGAATTAAAAAAAAAACAATCAAATACTTTGTAAATGAAAAATATATATTTATTGCTAATGAATTCAACCTCCTTTAACGCTGTGGAGGCCATGAAGATACCGTGGCCTCTGGGTCTGCAAGGAAGAAGTATCTTCCTTCAAAATGCTCAGAATATTCAGAACTTCTTATGATAATAAAAAGCCCAGTGTAAGGGGGAGGGTGGAGCTCGGTGGCAGAGTGCCTGCTTAGCGTGCACAGGGTTCAATCCCTGGTGCCTCCATTGAGCAAATAAACCTAACTACTGCCCCCTTCCCCCAAATAAATAAAAGTAATTAGAAAAAAACAAAAGCCCAGTATAATTGGGTACCCGCATCACCCCCTTGCCCTGCCTCCTCCTCCCCCGGCCTGGGGCCTCTGCCCCTTCGGAGCCATCTCTCTGGGGTAACCCGGGGCCCCTACAGGGCTTCTGTGTGTCCTGCTGCAGAAAGCACGCGGAGAACTTAAAGATGGTCTCCATCTTTAGGAGGAGCTTTGAGTTAGGAAGCTCTCCTTGGGACAGTACTTAATGATACTGGTGCTGAGAATACACAGAATGCCCCTTTCCTTTGGTTTTCTATGAACTACTAGCCAGTAAACCGCTCCATGAACTCAATGGCAAAATCAGCGGGAGTCAGCGAGACAACTGAATTCCGGGACTATGATCCTGAAGCAAAACAGCTATACGCGGAACGAAATCAGTGATGCAGCGAGAAGGAGCCTCAGACGCTCTCAGTAGCAGCTGCAGCAAACAGCTCTACCTCAGACTATTAACAAAATAACGGTTCACATCAGTTAAATCTCCACCACCTATTCCAACAAAAACCCCAAGCCTGAGGCACTCACCTCCATCCCTTGATTAATTGCTAACTTTGCCACTCTCATTGCAACAGGGCCCTAAAATGCAAACAGGTTTTAATTATTATTTACGCAAATCATGTTGTACATCTCAGTAAAATTCAGGAATTCCCTTGGCTGGATCCATGGCATAGAAGCAACAGTGGTTGTAAGACAGTGGATGGAAGTTTTATTTTCGGAGATTTGCAAGGTCTTAAGGAAACAGCAGTGGTCACATTCTGTTGCAGCAGCAGGTGACCCGGAGTCCACAGCACGCTGTGACACAGAAAACTGCACGCAGGTGGTGTGTGTCCAGCAGAGGGCTTTTCCCTGTTCAGCAAATCTCCTTACAAGTTAGTTAAGCAGGTAAGAGGAGATAAAGAGCTTGGCACAGCACCACACCCATCAGTGTACGACAGAAGCCGGCGAAGGGGCTGACCTACTGACTAACGAGGGGCTCAGGCAGCATCCGTTTCGGGCACTGGATCTGTATCTTTCTTCCCTGGGCATCAGTAACCAACCACGATGACACCTTATTAAGATGTGTCCTCCCACAGCACACAAACGCTCAAGGTCCAAATAGGTCCTTCAGGACGTGTGAGGGTCACAGAGAGAAAAACTGGAAGTCCTCTGTGAGAAGGGACACATTACTTTTGTCTTAGAAAACCACCATCCTCCAGATGGAATCCGGTTATTTGATCACATTTTAAATTCCTAAAAGTTGTTTACAGGTGATGAATCAGAATTCAATGGCATATTTAAAAGCGTCTTTTGAATTAAAATGCAAGAGGCTGTAAGTAAGAAGCACAGCAAAGGACTCCAGGAAGTGAAAGGATAAACGCACAGCGGCAGGAAAAAATGCCTTTTGTCCCTGTTTGGGGGTTTTGGTTATCAATTTTAACCTACCCAAATCCTCTTCCTAAATCACGTGCTGAAAAACCTTTCTCAGAGGCGGCAATCTCCTGAGGCTTAGGCAAGGATCTTAATTAGAATTCTTCCAAACGTGATTTGTATGTTTGTATGTATGGTCTACACCGCCATTTGTTTGTTGGTTTGTTTTTAAGACCATCAATTCAGTTTTGTAAACAGAGTGCTCCTCTCGATGGGAATCATACCCATTCACTTTTATCACCAGCTGACCCAGACAGGGTGCTTGCCATGTGCACACACAGCCCCAAGCACCTTGTTAAAATGGAGATGAAGATTCGGGGGTCAGGGAGGGGCCTGGGGAGTCCGTACATCTAACATGCCCCCCCCAAACTGCTAGTGCACAGACCACACGTAGCAAGGTTTAGAAATTTGGAAAAGCAGAATGATGAAGATGCTATTAAATATAATGTTTATTTGGTTAACTTCCCTTTAAAAATATAAAACCAGTGCCTCTTCTACATGTACAAACCTTTTTTCTCAGAGAGGAAAATGGAAGTAACATATGATGCCAGAATCACCTAGAAACATTAATTTTACAGAAGCTTTCTAATTATTTGGAAGAGTAATCATTCAGAAACAAACCCTGTAAAAACAAAGATTATTCCACTTCAAATGCTGTTTTGTAATTTTTGCACAGAGTTTCGAAGTTACACATTTTCCGAAGTCATCTGACATTTCCCTTCACCTGGGGAAAAGCTAATTTTAGCAGTGAACGTCCTCAGAGGCACGGCCCTCAGAGGACAGGGGCGACGAGCGCAGCCTGGCTCACCATGTGGTGCGGCTAGATGTCAGGTTGGAGGTGGGGGGGCTCGCAGGCGGGGTGAGCTGTGGGCGGTGGCGTCATTAATGGCACTGCTGTCACAGGAGAAAGGGCCAGTTCCCAGGGGTGAGGTAAGGAATGTGAACCACAGAGATGCCAAGGGGCTAATGAGCCACTTGGGTGGGGATCCGGAATGCTCACATCCAAGGCCCAGGGGAGGCTGCGAGTCTTGGAACCGGAATTATGCCACAACGTGTCTTAAATACACCCCTTTATGTCAGCTGAGACGTGCACTGTTCGTACATTCTTAAGCCAAAGGAAGTCATTAAACCTTACAGAGTTGAACTGTTACTTCTACTGACATTTGCACCTTTAATGTCTCTTTAGGTAGATGTTTCCTTAATATTTTGAAGAAATAGTAATACCACAGTTACAGTGAGAGCTTTTTTGCCCCTTAAAATAGTGAAAGTCAAATTGCGCTCTACACTGGAAATTGACACACCATTGTAAACTGACTATAACTCAATAAAATTTTAAAAAATAGCAGACGTCTTTTTATTCGCCCTCTCTCCACCAAGTCAGAGTATAAGGCTCCGTACTACCTCCTAATGAGGCATACATTATTTAAGGGTCCCACCTTAGAAGAGCTTACAGCTCAAGCACAAGCTGAGAAGGGCTGACACCTCGCATCAGCGCCAGGCAGGGTGGTTTTATTTTTTTTTTTAACACTTTTTATTGATTCATAATCATTTTACAATGTTGTGTCAAATTCCAGTGTTCAGCACAATTTTTCAGTTATTCATGGACATATACACACTCATTGTCACATTTTTTTCTCTGTGAGTTATCATAACATTTTGTGTATATTTCCCTGTGCTATACAGTGTAGTCTATTCTACAATTTTGAAATCCCAGTCTATCCCTTCCCACCCTCCACTCCCCTGGTAACCACAAGCCCAGGGACTAATCACAAGGTGCTGGATGAGCTCAGGCGGCAGGTCACAGAAATCCGAATTAACAGAGTGGCGGCAGAAACAAAAATAAATTGAGACAGCTAATAAAATGGTAAATTGTTCCAGCATCTCTACAGTTAACACAAGAAGTCAAAAAGTATTTATATTGGTGACCATTTATGCGCTGTCAACCCAACGGGTTTACACCGTGAAGATTACTTCCCCGATAGCAAAGCACTGCTCTTAACTAACAATTCTGAGTGGTGGAGTGAGGCAATCGATACATCTACTAGAATCAAACATCCCTCGTGAGCCATGTGACCCTAGACACGGTTCCCAGGTTCAGTGATCCACCTGAGGCTCGATGACAAAATACAAGACCGTGAGATTAACGCTCATCCCATCTGTGGACGCCACGAACAGACCCAGGATCCAGCACAGACTCGCAAGTCAACTACGTCGGATGCTGTCATACAAAAGTTGCAGTGAGATTTTAAGTTTCGGCTTAAAGAGTTTATATATCCCAGAAGTTCCCATTTGGGCCACAGGTTTGGGATTTTAGCCTTCTGACAGTCTTATAAATTCACTAAATGTGTACGCGAACATGTACACACTCCTCAGCATCAGAACAAACTAATTAAACGCTGGCACACTATTAACACTCAGAACAGTAAATACAGTCATAAGAAGTTTCATGGTTGAAAACTCTTCAGAGAGATGGTACAAAATCCTGAGTGTATCTTTCGTTGTGATTTTTAAAAATTAGTGATTTCAATTTAAACTGTCCCAAAAGAGTAGTTTTTCCACGGACATAAATTATAGTCACATCGTGTCTCTCATCGAGTTCTACAGTGGACTTGCTGTTAACTTGCTGCCCAAACGTGCAATGTGTGAGTGACGGCAGGCAGCGCTACAAAAGAATGTCCTTTTTAAAAGAAAAAGCTTTGCACAGCTGCTTGTAATAAAATAACCAAACCAAAATGTTATAACTCACAGAGAAAAAAATGTGACAATGAGTGTGTATATGTCCATGAATAACTGAAAAATTGTGCTGAACACTGGAATTTGACACAACATTGTAAAATGATTATAAATCAATAAAAAATGTTAAAAAAAATAAAATAAAATAAAATAAAATAAAATAAAATAAAATAAAATAAAATAACCAAACCGCGCAGCAAGGGCTGATCAGATAAAGATAAATATAGTAACACACACGTTAAGTCTGAAATAGATCTGAGAAACATCGTGACGAGGACATTTCCATGACTGTCCTGACAAGCAATTTTTAATGATTAAATGTGCCTATGCGTGTGTATGTACATGTTTTATATCTAAAAGCTATTTATAACGCTCTCTTACAGAATCATAGAGTTGTTTTTATTTTAAACTATCAAATGCTAACTTGGTACACAGTGAAGCTATGATCTTTGTTATTTAAAATCAGAAGTATCATGTGAATTAACTTAGAAAATGTCTTTTTTTTTAATTTCCAAAAAACAAGCTAATTGCTTGTGAATTGAGGCACTATAAATTATGCAGCTCGATTTTAAAAATACATGGAAGACAAGTTCTAAGTTCTGGCACTTTTATCTGCTCTTTTACAGGAATTAAGGATAATTAAATTTAAATAATGTCATATAAACGTTTTATTTCGCTTTCAATTTATTTTAAAAACAACAGGGGTTGATCATTTGTAATCTATGGAAGTATTTGAAATTGTTTTTGGTGAGTCTATTAAATCAGTTAGTGACGCTTAAAGTGTAAAACAAATCTACATCAACCCAGATTGCAGCCATTAAGCTTATGGGTTTATTTCGTGACGTAAAATAGCACTTCATAAAATCTGTTCTAAAATAACATTTGCTAATAAAAATAGGACCAAGATTCTTCTGAAATTCTATATGTCTTATAACCAGACGACAAGTGGGACTTCCACTGCTGTCCCTCCCCACTTCCCTGATCATGTACATGGGAGTCTATTTCTGGAATTTCTATTCTGTATGCCTGTGCTCACACCAGGATGATGCTGTCTTGATTTCTTTATAGTAAATCTGGAAATCAGGAAGCGTAATTCAACCAACTTTGTTCTTTCCATCTCCATATAAATTTAAGAATCACCTTGCCATTTTACAACAACAACAACAACAAAAAAAAGCTGCGAGGATTTTAGCTAAGCTTGCACTAAATCTATAGGTCAATTTGGGGAGAAAAGACATAACAATTCTGCATCTTCTACTACATAAACATGTTATGCACCTCGCCATTGATTTGTCTTCTTTCATTTCCCTCCACCACGTTTGATAGTTTTGAGTGTATGGATCTTATACAGAGTTTGTCAAATTTATTCCTAAATATTTCATGTTCGTTGACGCTACTGTAAATGGGAGTGATTTTTAAATTTTATTCTGTAGTTGCTCATCACTAATACATAGAAGGACAACTGATGGTTTATATGTTGACCTCCTAGTCAGAGACTGCTCGATCCGACCACTAGTTCTAATGATGTTTTTGGTAAACGTCTTAAGACTCTGTCTGAACGTGCTCATGGGGCACTTGTGAATAGAGTTCTTTCCAGCCCGTATGCCTTTCGTTTCTCCTTGCCTTTCTACACGGGCTAGAACCTACAGTACAATGTTGAATAGCAGCAATGAAAGTGCACATTTTTGCCTTGTTTGCATTATTTGTGGGAAGGGTTCAGGTTTTCATCACTGAGGATGTCAGCGGTAGGAATTTTATACAAGCCTTTGGCCAGACTGAGGAAGCACCCTGCTATTCTAATTTACTAAGAGTTTCTTTCCTTTTCTAAATTATGAATCAACACTGAATTCTGTCAAATGCTTTTTTCTGCCAATATTGAGATGATCATGGAATTTTTCTTTTATTCTGTTAATATGATGAACTGTATTGTTTTATACATCAGGTAAGTCCCATTTAGTGACATCTTTTTTAATTAAAAAAAAAAAATTAGTGAATGTTTACTGGCCAGTGACTGAGGGCTGAATCCACGGTGTGCAGAACAGCTCTCATCACTTAATTCTGCACAGCGTCAAGCCACTCAGCCAGGGTGGGCGAGTGACGGGGCTGCGGCCCATACAAGGAAGTGGCAGAGCTGGGAGGGCAGGAGGTCATCAAACTCCCGCCGCGTTACATCAGTCGTTCAAATCAGAGTCAGAACCCTACCCCGTCATCTCTCCCCCAGCCTTTTGGCATTTCAGACACAAAGCCAAAGACAGAAGAAGAAATGCATCTGCCTCAGGCCCCCTTCCCAGCATTCCCAGTAACATTCCCGAACAGAACATCCACCAGGGAGCTCGTGTACCAGACAGTTCACCTCCCACACCCAACTTATCTTTTTATATATTTTTGAGTTTAATGCACTAAAGTTTTAAGAATTTTTACATACGTTTCCATGAGACATACTGGTCTGTAGATTCCCTGTTTTAGTGTCTTTGTTTGACTTGGCAGGAAAATAATGGAAGCCTCATCAAATAACTTGAGACCTGTCCTCTCCTCTGTTTTCTCAAAGAACTCAGGCAGGATTGGTAATGTTTCTTCCACAAATGGTTGGTAGATTCACCAGCGCAACCATCATGCCCAGAGTTTTCTTTCTGGAAAAATTTTTAATTACGGATTCAATTATATATATATATATATATATATATATATATATATTTTAAATATATATATATATATATAAAATCTTTGTTTTTTAATTCCATAGAAAACTTTACATTTAATATAATTACCCATTCTGGTTAAGTTTAAATTTACCGTTTTGATATTTCTTTTCTATCTTTCTCATCTAACTTTTACTACTCATTTATATATATATAAAGTGAAAGTATTTTAGATTTTCTATTTCTTCTAGTGTTAGTTTTGGTGAATTTCCTGACATAAAGTTATTTTAAGATTCTCTCATAACCCTTTAATATCTGTAGGATATGCAGTGATGACCTATCTCGACACTGGCAATTTGTGTCTTCTTTTTTTTTTCCTCTGTTTCTTGATTATCAGGTTAGCTAGCAGTCTTAATTTTTTTTTCCTCACATTCTCAAACTATGGGCTTTGGGTTTTATTAATGTTTCTCTATTGTTGATACCAAGTCTTTTCCACTAACTTCCTCTTCTTTGTTAAAAGTGGAGGTTCAGTCACTGATGGCAGATCTTTTTATTTTCTCATAAAAGCTTTTAAAACTCTGATTGCTCTGTTGCTTTAGCACCGTCTCACAAAAGTTAATGTTGTTTTCATTTTCCTTAAGTTCAAAATATTTTCTGATTTCTCTTTTGACCCATAGGTGTACCCAGTATTCTTTGAATTTCCAAGTATCTAGAGGGTTTGCATGTAAGTTTCAGTTAATGGTTTCTAATTTAACTCTGTCAGGGTCGGAGAATATGGCCTGTATTATCTCAATCCTTTAAAATTCATTAAAATTTATTTTATGGTCCATCTTCCTATTTTGATGGCTATTCCACGTAAACTTTAAAGACAACTTGAATTCTGTGGTCATTGGGTGGAGTACTCCGAAAAGATCACTCAGGCCAAGCTGTTCCAAATACATTTCAAGGTTTCTGTATCTTCACTTACTTTCTTTCCATTTGCTCCATCAACTACGAAATCTCCAGGAGAAACAGTGGATTTACGCATTTCTCCTTTTCGTTCTGAGAATTTCTGCCTCAAGCATCTGAAGTTCTGTTCTCACAGCGGCAGGCGCACTTGAAGTCACACCCTCCTGATGGATCACTCTTTTCCCTTCTGTCATTTCACGATGTCCCTCACAGGGACATCGTTCCTCGCTCTGAAACCTAGTTTTCCAGTATTCACAGAGCCAGTCCAGCTTTCCTATTTATTGTGAGCGTGTACGTCTTCTTCCATCCTTTCAGTTTTAACGTATCTGTACCCTTGTAAAGTAGGGCTCATAAACAGTATGTAATTGAGTCTTACTTTGTAAATCAATCTCTGTTTTTTAATTCCATAAAAAATTTTACATTTAATATAATGACCCATTCTGGTTAGGTTTATATTTACCATTTTGATGTTTTTCTGTCTTTCTCATCTATTTTATTACTCGTTCTTTTTTTGGGATTGAGCATTTTTAGCATTTCATTCTACCTTCACTACGAGTTTGTTGTTAACATTTAATTTTTTTAACTGGTTAGTAGCCTTTCTTAAGTAGAGTTTTGTGAGAGAAGAAAGCTAAGAGAAAGTGAAATTAATGAGTATTTTAAAATGTCTCGATGACAGTACTTTGCTCTTAGACGCATAGGATAGAAATTAACTTATTACGTACAGTAAATGCCTTAAAGCATTAGGGCTTAGTTTTTACCAAATTCAGAAAAGTTCTGGTCTTTTTCTAATGCAAACAAGAACAAAACTTTATTATAAGCTATGAAAAAACACAAGGGTTTTGGGAGGAAAATGGGGAGAGGAGGAGTCAGTTGTAGGCAGCAGGGGTGTGCCCCTTGCTCTGGGGCCGGAGAGGACAGGACAAGGGCCTTTGTCTACTGTCCTGAGGACTCTGACCACTTGGGATCAGTGGGATCAGGTAACAGTCTCAAGTCAACCACCTCTGGGGACAAGATCGCAGGCAGGGAGCTCCGGGATTCCAGAAGTTAGGGCCAGGCTTGTGTTTCACCCCCAAATGGGGCCTGCCTGCACGAAGTCCAGCCTGGGAGGTAGGGGACACTGACTGTGTCTCCCGAAGTCACCAATTCAGGCCATGATCCGCCTCTTAGATTCCAAGGGAGGGGATCCCAACCTGGAGGAAGATGACTTGGATGGCCCAGCAGCCTTGTGTGCAGCCACGCCCTGGACAGGTGATGGGCGGGCCCTCACAGTGTGGCTGCTCATTCCTGTGCCCGCTGTGCAGGCGGGCTGCTGCCACAGGCCAGGACAGACATGCCAGCCTTGCTGGGAGAGGTGCCGGGCCCTCGGCTGGAAGCAGAGGGGCTCTGCCTGGGGGCGCCCCCGGGGGTGGGACTTAAGGTGGGGGCAGCAGTGCCTCCAAACCCAGGCTGCTGCTTGGTTCTGGGTCCCGTGGCCAGCATGGGGGTGCTCTGGTGAACGGGGCCCCAGGTGTTCAGGCCCCTGCGTCCCCCACGGCAGCGTGTGGTGCTCGGGCTCCGCGTCACCTCTTCTGTGATGCGAAGAGCTGCAAAGAGGCGGCACAGCTCAAAGTCACCCACTTGGCTCCTGCCACCCTTACATGCAGCTGAGACCCCGAACCTGCAGGGGACTGGGCTCGAGCTGGCAGATCTTGGGCAGTGCCGCCAAGTGTTGGGCCCAGCCCTGGTCACAACGCTGGGCATGTAGGCGGCAGCTGCACAGCCACGGGGGAACAGAGTAGAGGTGGCAGAAGACATCGGCTGGGTGCTGGCATGAGTGCCCATGGTGGGATTTCTGGATGACAAACTGTCAGAAGATGCTTTTGGTGGGGGCTTGAAGGCTACTGGACCTGGAGCGGACAGTGGGTCCGAGGTTGGGGCTGGAGCTGCCTGCTTTCGATACTGCGAAGAGCTGTCACAGGCGGCGGCTCCACACTGCTGCCCATGAGGGACCGCAAGGATGGGCTGCGTAGAGGTCCCAGGGTTAGCAGGAAGTGTCACAGTTAGGTTAGGCCCACAGAAGCTCAGTGCAGACAGGCTGGTGGTGAGGATGATTAAGGCCACACCGTCATGGGGGGCCGTCTGCGGGGCCTGCAGAAGAGGCAAGATGCTCCCACCGGTGGTCTGGGGAGCCCCCGAGAGCAGAGGCTGAGAGGGTACAGTGCTATTCATCGGGGTGACCCCAGTCCCCTGAGCAGGGGTGAAGACGGCCAGGCCACCACTGGGGGCCGTCTGCGGGGCCTGCAGAAGAGGCAAGATGTTCCCACCGGTGGTTTGGGGAGCCCCCGAGAGCAGAGGCTGAGAGGGTACAGTGCTATTCATGGGGGTGACCCCAGTCCCCTGAGCAGGGGTGAAGACGGCCAGGCCACCACTGGGGGCCGTCTGCGGGGCCTGCAGAAGAGGCAAGATGCTCCCACCGGTGGTTTGGGGAGCCCCCGAGAGCAGAGGCTGAGAGGGTACAGTGCTATTCATCGGGGTGACCCCAGTCCCCTGAGCAGGGGTGTAGACGGCCAGGCCACCACTGGGGGCCGTCTGCGGGGCCTGCAGAAGAGGCAAGATGCTCCCACTGGTGGTTTGGGGAGCCCCCGAGAGCAAAGGCTGAGAGGGTACAGTGCTATTCATCGGGGTGACCCCAGTCCCCTGAGCAGGGGTGAAGACGGCCAGGCCACCACTGGGGGCCGTCTGCGGGGCCTGCTGAGTGGGCAGGATGCTCCCACTGGTGGTTTGGGGAGCCCCCGAGAGCAGAGGCTGAGAGGGTACAGTGCTATTCATCGGGGTGACCCCAGTCCCCTGAGCAGGGGTGAAGACGGCCAGGCCACCACTGGGGGCCGTCTGCGGGGCCTGCTGAGTGGGCAGGATGCTCCCACTGGTGGTCTGGGGAGCCCCCGAGAGCAGAGGCTGAGAAGGTACAGTGCTATTCATGGGGGTGACCCCAGTCCCCTGAGCAGGGGTGACGAAGGCCAGGCCACCAATGGCGGCCATCTGCGGGGCCTGCAGAGGGGCCAAGATGCTCCCACTGGTGGTCTGGGGAGCCCCCGAGAGCAGAGGCTGAGAGGGTACAGTGCTATACATTGGGGTGACCCCAGTCCCCTGAGCGGGGTTCACGAAGGCCATGGCACCACTGGGGGCCGTCTGCGGAGCCTTCAGAGGGGGCAAGATGCTCCCACTGGTGGTTTGGGGAGCCCCCGAGAGCAGAGCCTGAGAGGGTGGAGTCGTGTCCATAGGGGTGACCCCAGAGTCCGAAAAAGGGGTGAAGACGGCCAGGCCACCACTGGGGGCCATCTGTGGGGCCTTCAGAGAGGGCAAGATACTCCCACTGGTGGTCTGGGAAGCCCCCGAGAGCAGAGCCTGAGAGGGTGGAGTGGTCTCCATGGGGGTGACCCCAGAGTCCGAAGAAGGCGTGAAGACGGCCAGGGCACCACTAGGCGCCGTCTGCGGGGCCTGCTGAGTGGGCAGGATGCTCCCACTGGTGGTCTGGGAAGCCCCCGAGAGGAGAGGATGGGAGGATACAATGCTATTGATGGGGGTGACCCCAGTCCCCTGAGCAGGGGTGACAAAGGCCAGGGCACCACTGGGGGCAGTCTGCGGGGCCTGCAGAGGGGGCAAGATGCTCCCACTGGTGGTCTGGGAAGCCCCCGAGAGCAGAGCCTGACAGGGTGGAGTGGTCTCCATGGGGGTGACCCCAGAGTCCGAAGAAGGGGTGAAGATGGCCAGGCCACCACTAGGCGCCGTCTGCGGGGCCTGCTGAGTGGGCAGGATGCTCCCACTGGTGGTCTGGGAAGCCCCCGAGAGCAGAGCCTGACAGGGTGGAGTGGTCTCCATGGGGGTGACCCCAGAGTCCGAAGAAGGGGTGAAGATGGCCAGGCCACCACTAGGCGCCGTCTGCGGGGCCTGCAGAGGGGGCAATATGATCCCACTGGTGGTCTGGGGAGCCCCCGAGAGCAGAGGCTGAGAGGGTACACTGCTATTCACGGGGGTGACCCCAGTCCCCTGAGCGGGGGTGACGAAGGCCTGGTCACTACTAGGGGTCATCTGCGGGGCCTGCAGAGGGGGCAAGATGCTCCCACTGGTGGTCTGGGGAGCCCCCGAGAGCAGAGGCTGAGAGGGTGGAGTGGTCTCCTTGGGGGTGACCTCAGCGTCCGGGGAGGGCGGGGGAGCCAAGCCGGCCTCCGTCTCACCCCATAACATGCTATTGATTTGCCGGAACGCTGCTTTCTTCTCCACGTTGAGGTCTTCCGAGGTGACTCGGGAACACAGTTCAGGGGGTGGGGGCAGCCTCAGGGGCTCCCCTCGCCTGTGTGGCAGCAGAGAAAACCTGCATCTTCGGGGCCTGGGACCATCGGATGTGTTCCCCTCGGTTCCCCTCGGCCCTCTGGCTGTGTCTGCATCCCTGTCGGGCCAGTTCGTCTGCGGTGAGACCACCGGAGCTTCAGCGGGAGGCTGGGGGCTCTCCTTCCTCGATTTCTTCAAGGGTTTCGGGGGCAGTCCGCTGCGTGCGGGACCCCTCTTCCTCCGCACTGGCGGCGAACCCTGGGAGGAGCTGTACGAGCTGTTGATGGCATCTCTCCGGGGGCAGGAGCTCACGCAAGAGGTCTGGGGTTTCTCCACGCAGACGTCTTCTGAGTTGTTGGCACAGAGGTTCCTCTGCAGAGACCCGGGCCTCGGAATGAAAGAAACGGGGCCTCTCTCGGGTTCTTCACCCCTGGTGCCATCCGGGCTCCTCTGATCTTCCCCCTCTGGGACTGCCAGGTCTTCCTTGGCCAACCCTTTCCCGCTCTCACCAGGGGCCCTCGACACCGCCTCCCTGCACGAGTCCAGGGCACACCCGGGCGTTGCGGGCAGCGCAGGAGTGCGGGGCTGTTCCCTCACTGCACAGACGGTGGCTGTGCCCGCTGGAGACGCTGAGCTGCAGGACAGCGTGGAGGTCTCGGCGCGCAGCACGGCCCTCCTCCGACGGACCAGACTACAGGAGGAGCTGAGGACGCCCAGCAAGGAGCGCAGGGTCCGCGGGAGCAGGGAGCATCTTCTGTGAAGCGCTGTTACAAGGCGTCGATGTAAAGTCATGGGACACCTGTAGGCTGGCCTGCCAGCGGCCAGCAGCTGGTGGAGAGCCAGGTGACCCGGGCCGGCCAGGGGCAGTCGGCGATGGCGGGGAGCGGGCTGGAGGTGGCCGGGCCCTGGCGGCAGGTGCCGGCCCCCCAGGGCTCGGGGCGGGGCTGAGGGGCAGGGTGTGCTCAGGTAGTTGCCCATAGGGCACTTAGGTAAGGTCAAGGGCAGAGAGCAGGACTCTGAGCGCTGTCCTTCACTGCCAATTCTGCTGAAGGCCAAGAGCACACTGTTTGGTCTGTTGCTAGGACGTGGCTCTAGAACCTTGTGAGCAAATAATGCGCACGTGCACAGGGCCCTGTGGGACCCTCCCTGTGCAGCAGACACACAGGGACCCAGGGCTGCACACATGCGGATGCGCCCCCATCCCCCCCTCCACCCTCTGGTGCTTCCGGATCTCCTGGAGCCTGCGGATTGGAGGGGGGGAGCCCAGAGCTCTCACGGAACTAACTGTACAGGACGGGTCTTTTTTTTTTTTTTTTTTTTAAGTATTGTTCTTTCCCCACCTTGACTGTGAGCACTGAGACCTTCACTACATTCTGTCAGACCACTCGATGCTGCCCCAAGTTTTCTCTTGGGCTTTGGTTTTGGCAATTTCTACTTCTGTGTTGTCAAATGCACCAAACTTCCCTTCTGCAGCATCTAGTCTGCAGTTAATTCCGCCCAGCAGTTTTTTTCATTTCAGGGACCGATTTTTAGCCCTAGGAGTTCCAGGCGGTTCTCTTTTACACCTTCTAGCTCTCTCCTTACGTACATTTTCATTTTAAATATCCTTGAGCACAAATATAAAGTCGTTTTGAAGTCTTTTTCTGCAAGTTCCACCATCTCTGCTGTATCTGCTTCTATCTAGTCATGGTTTCTCCCCCTACGTCACGTGTTTCTGCTTCATCCTGTGTATAAATTTCGGATTGATTGCCAGACATTGTTTGATGTGCTGTGTACTGCATTCTGCTGTTTCCCTTTACAGCACGTTGGGCCGTGGCCCACAGACAGTTAAGTTCTTTGCAGTGCAGGTGGACCCTCACTAGGCTTGTCGTTAAGCTTTGTTAGGGCAGGTTTAGAGAACTCATTACGTTAGGGTTAGTTTGGGCCCTACTCGCACAACCATTCTGGATAGCTACTTAACTCACATCGTGTCCTACAGAGCGTCTCCACCCTGCTACTCAAGAGGCTGCAGCTTTCCCCAGTCTCTCTTGTGTGAGGTCTGGGGGTAAGTCTCCTTACAGTTACCTGGTTATTCTTCATCGGGCCTTGCAGAGTTTTACTCTGTGTGAGTGCATCTTAATCAGTGACAAACTCAAGGGCACCACTGTGCAAGTTTCTGCAACTACCGTTCTGTGCAGCCGCTCTCTCTCCTAGACTGTATCTCACCTGTTTAATCCACTGCATCCCAAGAGAGACCATCTCAAAGCGCCTGGGTCCCCCTGTCTCACCCTGTTCTCTAGAAAACGCCTCTAGGCAGAGAGCTGTAATTTTAGGACTTTGCTTGTTTGGTTCTTTCCTCTCAGGATCACGGACCTGAGCTGTCTGTATCTAGTCTCTGAAGAAAGTTGTTCCATGTGTATTTTCAATTTTGTAGTTATTTAAGGCAGAAGGGCAAACCTGGTCTCCGTTACTCCAGTATGGCTGGAAATAGAAAAAGGTACACTTCTAGGCTGGGCCTGAGACGGAAGCTTCAAACTGGGCTAAACTCATGAACAACCAAAGGTAACTAGGGAGTGATGGGATCGATCAAGAAATGAACTAATAAAAGAAAAAGGAGATTTTGTAAAAGCTCAGCTGAACACAGTAACTGGAGAAAACTAAAAGCATTTCATGTTTATATTCCATATAGTTCATACTCTTCAACAAATTGCTCAGTTCTGTAAATACATTCTTGCAAAATGCCATCAAAATACATTAGTTATTTGAAACATCTTTAAAGGCCGATCTGTATATTTAATACTTGCCAACCTTAGTGTTACATTAGTTATGTTCCTATAAAATTTAGTATAAACGGAGACAATTTGCTTCGAATCTGTCTTCCCATAGAAACAGTTCAACGTAGCGTTACGTTCCTAACCCTGGAGAGGTGACCTGGGGACAGCGGGATCATTTATGAGAGGTACCAGAACCCGGGCCCAGCTGCTAGGGTCTCCCCACTCTCCTCACACACAGCAGGACAGCATTGCCCCTGCTGAGCACAGACACGGCCTCCCGTGCTCCCCCTGTGGTGACCCAGCTCATGAGCGTAAACTGAACGGCCGCCTGGACCCTATTCCAGTGGCTAAGCGGCAAGAGCCACTGCCGGGGCCAGGCACTGTTTGCAAGTACGTTACGTACTTGACCTCACGACACCCTGTGGCCTGGTACTTCCATTACCTTCATATTAAAAATGAGAAAACTACCTCCCACAATTAGTGGGGGAGCTGAGATTCGTACCTCGGTGGTCCAGTTCCAGAGCCCGTGCCCCTAATCAGCGCTTCGGGGCTTGGCAGACGGGCCCGGGGGCCAGCTGCCTGTCTGGTGTCTTCTCAAAATATGTACGCGTAGGACAAATCTAATAGTACAGTAGGATGTATGTGTGTGCACCCTTCCTGCACACCCTGAGCCCATCCCCCAGAGGAGAACTTCCGACTGTTCTCGTTTTTTGCTCCTCTGATAGTTCTCTCTGTATCCCCAAATAATACACTCTTATCTAAAAGTTTCTAGATTTAACGACTTGACGTAGTATCTATTGATTTTCCTAGATTTAAAAATTAAAATTTAGTTCATCATCATTAATCTTCACCTGTCCCTCTCAGTATTTAGCCGTTTTATAATTACTTACGATTTCAAGGATACAGAATATAAATTCCCTGCTCCACTAAGCTGAGTCTGCGTCTCAATTCCTCAGATACTGGAGCCATCACACACCTCTCCTCTGCCCTTCCGCAGCTCACCTGGGGTCAGCCACACTTCTCCTTTAACAGCATCAAGGCTGTCAGCATTCGTATCTTGAAGTAAACAGCAACCAAACCTTTCTGATCACAGACTGGTTCTAAAAGTTGAAAATCAACAACCAGCATTCACATTATGATGTATAAATATTATTTAATGCCAGGCCAAGAGGTGTGCTAACGTTACACTTCATTCTTTACAAACTCAATGCCATGATCCTGTGACCACTCCAAGAAATTAAAAAAAAAAAAAAAAAAAAAAAAGCTCTAGTTTTAAGATTAAATGGACCCATTTCTTTGGCACGGACTGCTTAAAAGCAAGGCCTTTCCTCCCATATTTAGGCTAAAATAGGAGTTTTTCCTGGGGTTCCTAATGGTTTTCTTTCTGGTAGAGTGGGGGGCTGGGGGTAACACATCCCCAGGCTGTCAATCCTTCCTCTCCCTCAGATGTCTCACACTCCTGGCTCCAGTTTGGAACGATTGCCGTCTGGATCTATTTTATTCCCATTATTCCTGGGTTTGCTCTGATGCCCAGTTAGGTTGAGTCCTCTATTTCCAGAAGGCCAAGGCTGTCTTTATTGGTTATTCTTTTGTTTGGCTGGAGCACACGTCCAACTACCTTCCTAATAACAGTACTCGGGAAGCCAATCTTTCCAGGCCTTGTACACCTGAAAACGCCTTTATTCTGCTGTCACAACTGAGTGGTAGTTTGTCAGATACAGAATTCTGGGTTAAAAAAAAAGTGTGTTTACCCTTTGGATCTTGCTGGCAATACTTAGAATATCCACCATTAAAACTGAGAAGACATTGCCGCCCTCAGCTGGACACTTCTTCGTCGATGGACAATTTGTTTTCTCCCTCTCTGAACATTTTTACAGTCTCCTCTTCATCCCTGAAGCACCGATCCTCCACAAACGCACACCCATGGATGAGCTGCTTCTGTTACTCGTGCTGGCTCTCAAGGGGCCCTTTTCGTATAAAGACACGTGTCACCTCTGCCTCCGGGAGTTGCCTTCCCTTCTGTTTTCACACTTCTCTCTTGTTGCTTTCCTCCCACTTCTATTAAGTCAAGTGTCGAACCTCACAGACTCCTTTCCCACGTATCTCTTCCGGCATTCTTCTGGTCTTTGCTGTACATTTTGGAAGATTACTTCACTTGTATTTTCTTAGATTTTCATTTCAGTAATCCTTTTTAAAAAATAGTAATAAATCTAATAGCCTTTTCTTGTAATATCATTGCTGCTGCATCAGCTGCTTCCTTAGGGCCCGTGTTTTTTTTTCCTTTCATTCTGTCAATTTTCCTTGTAAACCCAACGACCCTTTCGTTCTCTGTTCATATAAAGGGGTGCGGGGTGGGAAGGGACAGACTGGGATTTCAAAGTTGTAGAACAGATAAACAAGATTATACTGTGTAGCACAGGGAAATATACACAAGATCTTGTGGTAGCTCACAGCGAAAAAAATGTGACAATGAATATATGTATGTTCATGTATAACTGAAAAACTGTGCTCTACACTGGAATTTGACACAACATTGTAAAATGATTATAAATCAATAAAAAATGTTAAAAAAAAAAAAAGATGAAAAAAGAGGAAGATGGGGATTACTGTTCTCGGCTCTGTTAGTTGGTCTATTTTTTTTTTCCCCCTAGAAGGGCTTCGTCTCAAATTGGAAATTCTAGACTGTGTTTGACCAGGCTGGGCAGGCTTCCTTGGTGTAAACAAAAGGGAACCTGACTGTTGAGGAGGAAATCCTCCCCATCCCCAGATAAGGAGGGCTTTCCTGCGGTACCGAAACCCTTATCAGAATTTAGTTTCATATCCTAAGCAGAAACAATTTTTGCCTATTTTGCCTAATAACACGTGCCACCTCCGTCTGCTCTGAGGACGTCTGTGCGCACGTTGTGAGCGTGTGCACTTTCGCTGGGAGAGGGGCGCTGGGGGACCTATCTGTACCACAGTTTGATGACCAGCCCTTCAGTCACACCCTGCTTATGGAAGCCACGGGTCCAAGGTGTCAGCTCTGAACGGCTACTGACGCTGAGCCTCCACGATTCCCTGAGAAAGACGGCCTGCGCCCCACATCTTCAGACGCCATCGTGCAGCACATCTAGGCTACTAGGGCTTTTCAACCTGTCTCACCTCCGACATTCCAAAAACGCTGTTGAGAACTCAGTTGTTAACGAGGCCTCTCCCTTAGCTTGGCTATGTACTGGTTAACGACTAAACCTTTTTTCTTTTCTTGTACAGTCTGTGCTTTCATTTTGATGAGGCCTTAAAATGGGCAGATGGCAAATGGCAGTGCTCACTGCCTCGTGGACCTCCGTGGCCAGAAGGCTTAATGGTCTTTAAGCCTACACTGGAAAGTGAGGCTCACAGGCAAAAGTTGAGATGACAGCGTAACGTAATGTCACGTACTGATGACTACCTTCCAAGGATGTTTCAAGCAAACAGAATTTGATCATTTGCAGCCTCTACAGTAGTAAATTTTGTTGAGCAAAGTCCTCTGTGACTGGCCTCTATGGGTAAGAATTACACAACATCTAAAAGCCATTTTGTAAGAAAGAGTTTGTCATATACTTTGATTTTGTAATCAGAGCAAGAGTTCCTTACAGCAAGTGTCACATGAGATTTCACAGAATAATCGCCCAGGAGGGAACGCAGGCCCCACACAAGTCAGTGCTCGTCTTTAACAAGTAAGAGGAGCCCCCGAGCTGGGTGTCTGTGGCCCCGTGTCTAGGGCACGGGCACTCACGTCTCGCCCACTAACTGACGAAAGAGGTAGGGCTCCCTCCCCCTCTTCAATATCTTATTCATGGGTAACTTAAAAGGCACACGTTTAATATAAATATTCTATAGGCTAGACTGAAAACTCTACATAAACTGTAAAATAAATTAAGATTTTAGGGAAACTATGAGCATGTGACAGACTGCGGGAACCCTGTGTGCACCTGTCCCCTTTCAGGTCTGTTTCAGTAGAGCGCTTTAGAGGCACAAAGGTGATCAGGAGTAAAACCAGACCTCCAGCCTGGGACGCAGGTCTCTGTATTGTAACAGGAAAGGAAGTGTCAGCTTAACCCACCGATGCATCCCTAAGACCCAGAGTCAGCGATGCACGCGCTGGAGGTACGCCAGCTTCCAAATGTGAAACTGTGGACAACCAGCGTCCCAGCCATAACCAGTGACCCGCCACACGACTGGGTCAGCGACTTACACCCAGCCTTAACTCCAAACCTTCACGACGCAAAACGGGGCCTGTCTTTCCCTTTGATTGTTCACCCGCTCCCTTTTCGTGGTGGTGTCTGGTTCTTGTTTAATGTCTGTAACAGCCAGGCAGAATAACCCGATGTTTTCAGATGTACATTTTCAGTTGCTTGCTTTTTTTTTTTTTTAATTTCTTTGGGCCTCATCTGCTTGCCCCACGCCACCCCCCACAGGTGCAAAGTGGACGTGAGGCTGCTGCGGGCACGCACGTCTTTCTCCCTTTGCTGTGGCTTCAGCTTAAGAGATCAACCCGTTCAACTGCCATGTCCCGTTCCTGCTGTCGGTGGTTCCAGGGAGCCCGAGTCTCACACGGGTGGTGTTCGGCCATCTCCTCTCCAGCGCAGTGGGTGCCCCAGGCAGCACAGAGGGGCAGAAAAAGAGACTGCTTCCCCCTTCCTTGTCTCTCTTCCCTACTCTGCGACTGCTCCCCGTCCCTAAGGCTCCTACCACCTTCTCCACACCGGTTCCTGGACGGACAGTAGTGCGGGTTGGCTGGGTCTGGCCCCTCCCACCACAAACATCACATTCCTGCCCAGAACCCTATTCCTACTCCTGGACTCACAGATCTGTCCCACTAACTCCCAGCTTTAACTACACACAGTCTGGTCTTCAAACATCAAGTCCAGCAGACTCTGAGGAGGCACTCAGATGAAAACTAAAGATCCACAGAGTCAACCTCTTCTCAGCAACATTACCGTTAAAAGTTTATGCACAGAACAGTGTTTTCCTTTCTTTTGTACTTGAAAGCACGAAGTAGCTCATCCAAACTTCGGATTAAGTTAAGCTCTAGCGCTGCCCCACGGGCCTCCCCATCCTGTGGAACAACTTCTACGACAAGGACACCCTCCAGGTGCCGCCCGCTCCAACATCGCTCACTCCTACGTCAGAAAGGGGACGGAATCCAAGCGCTCGCAAAACCCGTGAATACACGAAGAGCACACACGCACGCTTGCACTGAGAAACATGTAACGCTCTGTACACGCCACATACACATTTTTTAAAACTCCAAGTTCCTACTGTTTATGCTAATATACCAGTTGCAACTATTTCACAGCTTTCTTTTGAAAGTCGGGGTCTTCTCTTGAAACCTTTCTAGCATACACATTGCCAAATCTAGGTACTCTGAGGTAAATCCACATATAATTGTTATAATATACTGTGTAGAATACATCTAAGCACAGAGAACAGAAGAGAAGCATATATTAATAAAAATGAATACAAAGCAAAAAGCTAGCCGCGCTAGCCTTTCCCCAGGTCTATCCTATTCAGTGATATGATTCAGACAATTAACTCTTTCCAAGAGCTGAGAAACTTCCCTTGTAAGAGAGGGATTCGCTACAGAAATGCTTAACTCTCCAGAGGGCTGAATGCAGAAAGATGGGACAGGGTCAGAGAGTAACCTAATACAAAAACCATGCAGTGACAGATCTAAATATAAATGCTCAAATTTTCCATTTCACGAGCTCATCGTGAGTGAAAAAATACGCAATTTATTTTCAATACATAGCTCTTCCAGCAACATTTAGATTTTTATAGAAAACAATTGTCTTCAATGATAAAGGCAAATTTTATTCTACATGAGTGAGTTTTAAAATGTAACGCTTCAAGTTTAGTCATCTTCTAACCCTAAAACTATTGCTTTAAAACTACAGAAGAGAAAATGACATACTTTGCTTGCTTTTTTTAAAAAAAAACCTACATTAAATAAAAAATCAGTTGAAGAAACATTTTATTTCAGCTGCCCTTTTACGATACACACCATCCAGTAACTAACTGGCTTTTAACACTCGGGCACTGGGAAGGATTCCTACAGTTTTAAATATAATTCAGCCAACAGAAAAATACCACCAAATACCTTTACAGCCTGCTATCCAGACCTGTATAAATTATGTCTCAAACACTAACCAAGAGAAGATGAAAAGGGATCGCCTGGCAGGGTTTACAGGGCAAGTGTGGTCCGTCTCCGAGCAATGGGGTCTGAAACTGCCACCAACTGGACACTTTCACTGAAATCAAAGTATCACCTTAGTCTTGAGAAGGATACGTGTCTTTAACCAGCTAAAATTGTGGTGAAGGTGATAAGCAACTGAAATTGGTTCTGATTAGCGTAAGGAAAGGGGGATTTCTGGAAGGCAACGGGCAGGCACCAGTCAGGACACCCGGCTGGGCCACAGTGGGTCGTGCTCTGGGAGAGGCCGGGGTTGGGGGGAGCCCCCACACCCAGGGGCGGCGAGGTTCCGTGCCCAAGGGCAGGAGGGGGGACTCCGGCTCCCTCCCTAGCAGGAACAGGCCCAGAGTTCCCCTCCTGGAAACTGGAGTGTTTTCAGAAAGGAGAATGCTAGGTGGCCAACAAGCAGCAAACGTCTACTGCAACCATCAACTGTCCAGCAGCACCGCAACGTTCCTCAGTGTCATGCGATGAATTTCAGCCGCCTTCACAGCTGTGGCTCGTAGGCGGGGCCTCACACTAGACGCTCCCTGCAAGGGAGTCAAGGAATAAACACATTCTGTCTGGGCTCTGCATAGAGTTTTTGCACAATTCAGACTGCGATCAATGTGAAGACAGACTCAATCTGTGACAATGCTGGTACAGCGTATCTGGCGCTGTACGTGGCAGCTGTCAAATCAAACACTAACTATTCACCCACGAAAACATACTTGTACACAAATAAATTCGCCAGCTAATATTCATCACTTTGCTATAGACAATAGGTCTGTTTCAACACTTTTCAAAAGACATAAACTTTATGAAGATTCTAATACAAGCAAACCACCTTAAAAAAATGCCACTGTATAAACTGGGTTTCATATATGGAGAAAAAGCTAAATATTAATAATTCAAATATTTATTAGATAGATGTTTCAAAACACTTCTTTAAAATAGTAAGCTCCCTTTCTCTAAATACTCATTACTATGAAATATGGAAACACCCCTTACACAGAGTACCTCAGATGTAACATAACAGGACTTTGTCTGTTGGAAATGATGCAAAAAAAATAAATAAATAAACTGGAAGTTACAGCAGCATTCATCCGAACTCAATCGTAAAATACTTCACAACAAATTACAAAAAAGCTTGCTTCCAAATGGCGGCTGCGGTTTTGCGCATTTGCTCCCAGAGACAATTAATGCATGCAGCTGGCGCTAACCTTCAGTGAGTTTCAATCAAAGCTTGACAGCTACCAGTTACATTTCACACGGGGTAATTATAGCAAATGGCATTTAGGCTTAATGTTCTGCCATTTCTTTTTCTTTCTGGAGTGTAATCAACAAGATACTAAGATTGCGTCTGCTTAGCTTTTCTGTAATCTTCACACTGACAAAAATAAATATTCCATCACGAGGCGTTTACTGAAGAAGTACAGGTGGGGAAAGAACACCTGATGTTCAGCAGGATTTTCCTCGCGACAATCACTTCGACAAGTGATGCATTTATAGCTTTTCTGCATAATAAAACGTTAGTTCTTTCATAAAAAAATACAAAAGTCTTCACGATGCCTCTCATTTGCTACAACGCCTAGGCTTTCCGACACACCTTGTACTAGCGCGTAAGCGTCGGCGTGCAATGCTCTAGTGTGTGCTCAGCACGGAGAACCCACAGCAGCTCCCCTGGAAGGGCCATGTGGGTCTGTAACCTGGAGCTCCTACACATCCTTCACGTGGTGGGACAACAAACCAGACACTAGGATGCAAGCACATGGGCTGGACTTAACAGACCAGGCGCCTACATTTTTAGAGTATTTAAAATGCTAACTCTTACATTTGAATGCACTTTTAAAACTGTATTCTACAAAAAACTGCACATGTATCATATGTATGTTATATATACACACATATCTATATTTAATCTCATTACACCTATACTTGCTGAAGTGAACTCAGGCTGCTCTTTTAAAATTCTGCCCACCTGCTGTCTGCATCTGCCATCCCTGTGCTGGACCGACCAGCACATCTCCAGAGTCAAAGCGGTCCAGAAGCGGTGGGTGCTGTGGGTGAGCCTTGCTCCTTCCTGCGCCTCCAGCGTGCTCCAGAAGAACTGGAGTCAGGGTGCCAGCACGCACGCCACCCCTGCTGAGGAGGCCCTCATTTCTCACCAGCAGGAGGACCTCCTTCACCTCAATCTGCCCCTTCCAATGCATTGTCCATGTTTCCTGCAGGAAAATCTTTCTACAATGCAGTCATGCTATCCCCCTATTTAAAATAGTACAATGACTTATTCCACATTCAGGGTAAAAATAGAGCAAACTTACAGCATGGCACAGGAGGCATCTGATGAACTAAGTCTGCCCACCTGCCCAACCTCTTCTCCAACCTCTCACACCTACTCTGTGTTCTAGCCCCAAACTACTTAAAGCACCTCCAGAAGCCATTCCCATCCACACCTGTGTACAAGCTGTCCTCTGCCTGGAATGCCTAGCAAGTCAAAAGTCCCTTCCTTTACATTTCCAAGGCACTCTGTACGTATTTTTCCAGCACAGCATTCACACCACTGTCCATCCTGAAGCAAGATTAACATCACATCAACGCTGATCAGTAACATCCTTCTTATCGCTCTGCGACAGATGTCAAGGTTATCCCCTGCCTCTTCTGTCTCCATTACATTAACCCTGGTGTTTTCTCTACTTTTTGATTTATTATCAACTTCTTTCACTTAATACTTTAAAGAAACAACATGAACATGTGCAGCCTTCTAGAGAAAAGAAAAACTGCAGAGGTCCTAAGTTGGAGGGAGCAACGGGAAGAGAGTGGGGCTGTTCTCTCCTGGCTGTGTGAACATGGGGGTCAACACAGAGAGCCTTCAACACTCACTAATAAGTTTCTGCTGGAAGCTGACTCTTCAGAAAAAGAAAACACAAAAGTGAGTTTAAAGGGCCTCCAGAATCAAACCCAGGCCTTAAATATGTGCGCTTTTGACTTCCCATTTCTGAAAATTCCATCCTAGGGTAAACAGGGGTTATCTCATATGCCTTAGATTTCTTTTTCCCTAAAAATAGAGATAAATTGATTTGATACATATGGAAGGAGGAATTTTTCTTCACATCAAATTGTGCACTGAAAATGTGGACTGAATAGAAGGGGAAAAGGAATAAACCAACTGCAAATTACAAAAGTAATATACATAACTTCATAAGCCTGAAGCCGAACAGAAAGAATCCGGGAAGGTTACAATCCTGGTCGTCGGTAATGTTCTTAGTGCTGCCACACAAAGGCAGTGGCTGCTCAAAGGGTTGACAAGGCTTTGCTCTACATTTTTATTAGTTAATATCCTCAAATAAACATTATACTTAAAAATCACACTAAGCCAACAGAAAGTTAAAAAGCATCATTTTTCCAGTGGTATAAAATGTCAGTAAAAGAGAGAAATAAAAACACAAATGAAACTGATTAATGAATATACCTTTTCCCTTCACGTGAGAGGTCTATAAACAAACCTTACTTTGATAACATAAAATTGTAATAGAGGAGAACAGATCTGACTCCATACTGGATCTGTTCCTTTAGTTTTGACCACTGTGCCCTGTTTTCTAGGCTCAGTCCTGCTCGCTCTGCACCTTTTGTAAAACAATGTTGCCTTTAGCCTGAAATACCCAGGAAAGCCTATTCTTGGGGCTCTGACCTTTAAGGATGTCAGCATTTCTGCACTTACGTGGAGATGGCAAGTTGCAAAATAGAGAATAACCTTTGTTTTTTTTGGAGGTTTACAGGGACACTGTGGCCTGACCTACACAGACAGCTGCAAGAACAAATAATTCCTGCAGCAAGAAGTTTGCAACAATCAACCACATCCCCCCTCCCCTGTTTGTTTTGGGGTTTTTTTTTTTGTTTTTTGGGGGTTTTTTTTGTATAAAAGGAGCCTGTATTCTGACTGGAGCAGGATGGTTCTCCAGGATGTTAGCCTGCCATCCTCTCCATCTGCTGGCTTTCCGAATGACGTCGCTATTCCTTGCCCCAACACCTCGTCTCCCAATTCACTGGCCTGTCATGTGGCGAGCAGAACGAGTTTGGACTCGGTAAAAAATGAAGGGGAAAGGGAAAGGGGTATGTCCAACAGCCAGATTTTAGGTTCCACATGACTTAAAGTATGAGGATAGGGTTTATATAATGCAGTGGTAGGAGAAGAGGAGAAATAAAACAAACATACTGACCCAGGAGATGAGGGGGCTAGGGGCATGGGGTGCTGAAATGATTCATCTCCTTCTAAAGTTTTTCCTAATTCTGAAGTTAGAGAATGTAACACTATTCCCCAATATGCTTCTACTTTTTGGAAGTAATGAAAATTATTTTTAAATGTGACAATTAAAAACTTAAGACATTTTTCTCAAGGAGATAAAAGTTTTTAACATTACAACTTACATATAACACAAATGACAAGAAATGTGGGGTTCCTTATATTAAAAAAAACCAAGGAAAATGGTATTAACACTCTCAACTCATTAAATCGGTACAGTACTTAGTACTTTCAAGTATTAATTAACACAAATTAGCGTTACATAAGGCAATCTATAAAATTTTTCCTACTAAAGGATTAAGTAGAACAGCTTAATAAGTAGTCAATGAGTCATTAAATTTTAATCTTTACTGTATAAATCCTAAAGTTCTGCAGAAGCCTAATTTTTCCCTGAAAGATGTTTCTCTTACTTATTTTTTTCAGGAAAACATGAGCCATCTCAAAGTCCATGCTAGTGCCGTAATTACCTAATGTGCTTGTTTTTACGTGCAGTATTTCTTCTACTTGGAGCACTTCATAATCTCAGAGGAAACTCAGTAAGACACACCATTAGAAAGGCAGATTATCAGTTTCAAAGACCCAAGAAAAATCAAAACGGCAGTTGTATAAAACAGTGCAACTGAACGAAACAGGAACCACCAGGAGCAATGGCTGTTCCCAACAGCGACAGGAAGAAATCATGACTCAGGACGTTATGCAACCAGCAGGACCGCGTACTATTTTGAGGTTAGTACCAGGAAATGAGCCAGGTATGACAAAGAATAATTCTTTGAATGATCCTAAAAATATAATTAAAGAAAACAAGCAAAGTTTTGCTATTTTAAGAGAAAAATAAATGAGTGGCAGAGGAAGGCTCCCGTCTACCCCGGAGTCCACAGGACACCCCTGTGGGCACAACTGGGGCCAGACGGCCAGGAATGTGGGGAAAAGGCAACTGAGGGTCTCCTGTCAGTTCTGAGGTAAATGCAACACATAATGTAGGTTTTCAGATGTTTCCGGAAAAATACAAACAGTGCAGTTATTAAGGAAAAACACTACTTTTAAATTTGGTTTTGCTTGAATAGTGTTCTCACAGAAAACAGAGAAATCAAATATTTCAAAAGAAATGTCCATCGAGTAATACCAGAAGTCTGACTTTATTGAAATCATTCAAAGAGAACAAATAAAATCAAGCTTAACTGAAAATTATAATAAATTGCTAATGGCCCCTAATTTCAGCCAAAACTTTACCGTCAGGTTAATGTATTCTCTCCCACTGCCATCATCAACTTTCAAAGGAACCACAAAAAACAAACAAAACCACTCCTGCCCAAAGCCTCCAGGCTGGCTGTGCCCTGGCTCTCCTGGAGCCCAGCCAAGGCTGCTGAGAAAGGAGCAGGCCTGGACGCCCACACGCACACTCACCCCATCGCACAGAGGGCTGCAGGGCCGCAAGTGGGAGCCATCGCTTCAGGAGTCACGACAGTGACCACTGTGCGAAGTGAGAAAAGCTGCTTGATTCTTCCAAGCCTACCACTTACCCACCTGCCTTCTTTCTTTTTCACTGCTACCTGTGGATCTAGCAAAATACTTGGAAGTGCTTACTACGTGTGGTCACAGGACTAAGCATGTTACAAACATTACCTGAACCTCCTACCAGTCTTATGACATCGAACTATCGCAACTTCCACTTTACAGACAGGGACACTGAGTAGAGAAGCTGCTGTTACTGGCCTGGTACAGGCATAATTCGAATGCAGGTGGTATGGCCCCAGGGTCTCCACTGCCCCCATTACTGCTTATCACCAGCCCTCACAGCCCGGACCCAGGGTCCCTGAGGAGGACATCCATCCCAAAGGACCTGCGACCATGTATCTGAGGAAAGGGAAATGCCGACACTCCTAGGGAACTCTGACGAGCACACTGGCTCTGTGCTCTGCTAATTCTTGGAAATCTGGAGCAACACCGCAGCTCACTGGGTCCAGTCGGGGACCCTAGGAACCAGAGGCAAGGTACCAGCCAGCTGACTACACTAGAGTTCTGACTCGAGTTTCCCAGGACGCCCCCAACCCAGACCGTCTCTGGTACGTGACTGTGTAGGTCATTAAAGTAAGAAGAGCCAACACCAGAGCACCCTCTTCCCACCAAAACTCCAAATCAAATAAAGCCTCACTACGGAAAACGCGAAGACGGGATGCTGGCGAGGTAAGTCCCCACGCTCCCACTCAGCAGACTGGTCTGGGAGATTGTAACAAATGTACCTGAGTAATGACTTCCACTATGGACTGCTGCTTCAGATGTAACAAAGCTCTTGGCACTTCAAATGCTGCTTGACAATGGCAAATGTAGTTATTTCCATTTCTGATTAAAAAAAAAAAAAAACACACACTACAAGTAGTTTACTTTCACCTGTAGGAAGAAACTACACTATTTACTGCCTTGCTTGCGTCAACTCTCAGGCTCTACAGCCTTGCTCTTCAAAGTGTGATCGTGGTCCAGTAGCATAAGCATCACCTGGAAGCTGGTTAAAAATGCAGAATCCCAGGTCCCACCCAGACCTACTGGGTCAGGATGTGCATTTTCACAAGATCCTCAGGCAAGGCTCTGGATACCGTGACTAACCCACAGAGAACCTGACCACCTCACTGATCCACAGAATGCTGATAAATAGAAGCAGTAAGAGCCTTAATTCTTTGGGGAAGACTAGTGAAGGTAAAGACAGTTAAAGATTTAACACACAAATGTTTGCAGCAGTTTTATGTGTAACTGCCCTGAACGGAACACAACCCAAATGTCAGCACGTGGTACCTCCCTGCAATGGAACGCTGCTCGGCACTAAAAATGAACCAACTTCTGATCCATGATACACACGGATGAGTTGCAAAAGAAATATGCTGATTAAAAGACTTACAAAATTAATGCATACTGTGTTCCGTTCATTAAAAAAATGTTAAAAATGGGAAGTAGTGTCTAGTGATACACAGCAGTTCTGTAGTCATCCGGGGACAAGTTGAGGGACCAGGAGGGGCAGGACAAAGGGATTACCAACCTTCTGGGGAAACTTCTAGGGGTGATGGATATGTTTGCCATCTTGATTATGGTGATCTTTTCACAAGTCAGAGTTACCACACTGTACACTCTAATAGCTGCAATTTATCGTACATTATACCTCAATAAACCTGTTTTTAAAAAGTGTATTACTTGATTAACATGAAAATGATAAATTAAACAAAACAAAGTACACCAGTTCCCTGAATCTTTTATAAACGAGAGACACAATTTAAAATTGATAAATCAAGTAATACAGGTACCAGTCTATTTAAAACTATAAAGAAAACAATAAGGAAAAATGTTGGGAGAAGAGAAAGGTGGGAGGAAGGAATTTAAAACTGGAAAGATGCCAATTCCATCACTGCTCATTTGAAGAAGTCAACAGAACTTTCTAAAGGAACAGTGGACCAAGTACAGCACATAAAGTTCTAATAATAAAGATAACCCCTAGTACAAAAATGCAACCCTTTCCCATTATTAGAATAAGTCCACAAACAGAACAAACCAGAAAAACACACAGCATATTTAAAATGATTTTTTAAATATAAAATCATCAAAATCAGAAGGCACAGAAAATCATAATGATGGGCTCAACACCAAGCATATCAATATATTTAAAGGAGCTATATTCATCCAGTAAGGAAAAAACTCCAGCTGGATCACAAAGCAAAACCCAACTACAAGCAGAACGATACAAAGACATCTAAAACAAAACAGAAAATATTAAAAATATGAAGAATGGGTAGGCACCTCAGAGTCAAACACAAAGAAAACACCTCATAATCTTAACAAAAAAGAGCAACAATGGGGTAAAAGCATTAAAAGGGCTTAAAAAAAAAACCCAAAAGGCACTTCATAAGGCTTAATAAAGCAAAAATCCACAATGAAGATCTAGCAGTGATAAAATATCTATATACCAGGTAACACAGTGTGAGCATCCACAAAGCAGAAACACAGTACATTCCAAACAGTACAAATATTACAGCCATTCTCTGACCAATCTGCAAGAAGTCAACCAGGAAATAACAACAGAAACACTGGCTAACTGGGGACAGACGAGTATGCGTGGCCTGGAGGTACATTTTCTTTGCCATTTCAGCAGCTTAGCAGAGAGTGCAGAAAGCTGGCTCAACAGGCGAGCATCGAACATCAGTTCAGCAAGAGGGCCAGCTCCAGCCACCTGCCTCCAGAGATGCTTTCTGACAAGGCTCCTTACTCAGTCTCCCAGCTGGCAAGTGTCCAGAGTACATGTCTAGACAGGTTCTCTTCTTCCCTAAAATGCTAAATACATACAGCATTACAGAGGTGGGTCTCCCTCTCCTGCAACCTTGGTCCCCAAATTTCTTCTACCCTAACAAATGATTTATCTAAATGGCTCATTCAAAAATGAATAAATGCACATGTTCTTGGTTGAGCTATTACCTCCTTTTTTCTTTTGGAAATGTGCCTGGCCTCCAAGGTCACACGTGTTCCTGCATGTGTGCTCAGGTGCCCTGTGAGTTAGCCAGAGCCAGCACAGAGCAGCTCTGTCTGGGGGAAGTGAGTCTAATGCCGGCGATCCAAATGAGCAAACCTCATCAACAGATCTGAAGCCACAACCTCAACTTACCTAATACCAGTCATAAAAATATTTTGCCTTTTTTTCCCTAGTTTTTATTTCATTTTTTAATTTATTCCAAACCTCAGAGAGAAAGATGTATCTCTTTATTGAGGCTTCCTCAGATACACTAATATTATGTTTAATGCTATTTTCTGCATTGTTGTTTATAATAGTAAAAAACTAAAAACTACCTAAAAGCCATCAATAAAGGAATAATTATATACATTATGGTATATCCGTAGTAAACAATACTAGGAAATTCTTTTTTTTTTTTCATTGCAGTGACAAAAATCCACATGGGAGAAACCCAGACTTCAAATTACAATGTCTATCACACAGCCAAAGAATAGCCAAGGAAACAAGATAAGGGAAACAGTAAAAAGGAAAAGGGCCACACAAAACTGAGATCCGTATCACCAAACGCTGACTTTCAAAAACATGAAGCCAAGCAGGAAATGTAAACTGCACACAAAGAAGTGACATTACAGATTTTTTAAAGAACCAAAAACTATTTTGAAATGAACAAAAAAACTCAACGTTTGTAAAAAATCAGGTGCAGCTTAGGAGAAAATTACTGAACTGGTGGAGAGGTGACAAGAAACTATTCGCAAAGAAGAAAGGAAAAACAAACATGGAAAATACAGAGATAAAAGGATGCAGTAAGACGGTCTGATATATGTCTAACTGACAGAAAATAAATGAAACAGACAACCATCTGAATAAGTTTAAAATAAAGCAGCAAACTAAACCTGAAGAAAAAAGGAAGGAATTAATAAAAACTAGAATAGGAATTAATAAAACAAACAATAGAGAGAATTAACAAAGCCCTAAACAGATTTTTTTTAATGTATAATAAAACTGGGAAGGCTCTGGAGAGACTGATCAAAGGAGGAGACAGAGGACACGAATCAGGACACCATCAGGAGTGCAGAGGGGACATCACTGCTGGCGCTTCTGACATTAAACAGATAAAAGAACATGGTGGATGACTTCAAACCAATACATTTGAAAATCTAGATGACATGGGTAAATTCCTAAATATTATACATTTCCAAAAAAAAAATTTAAAAACCTGTTCTTGTGATTATTTTCATATACATACATACATATACATGTTTTACATAATCTATATAGCAATCTATGTATGCAAATATTCAAGTAAAAAACAAGAAAAGGACTAAAAATCTACATATTAAATTAGTATATGAGCAATAATTACTTATGAGGAGAGAAAGAGAATGAGGGAAAGCTGCTGAAAAGAGTTTTAAATTTTTACATTAAACACATACACAGATATTCCTTGTGGAATTAAGTGCTAATATCAAAAAGCCAAAAAATGGGGGTGGGTTTAGTTTAAATGGTAGAGCGCATGCTTAGCACACACACAAGGACCTGGGTTCAATCCCCAGTACCTCCTCTAAAAATAAATAAGTAAAACCTAATTACTGCCCCCGCCAAAAAAAAAAAAAGTGGAAAAAAGCCAAAAAAATTTAAAGTCATTTTTTTCTAGTCTTGTCAAATTCTAGAATATTCTAGGGTAATATTTTAAGAGTAAGTGACAGAGCTTGGTTGATAAGCTCATTACTCTTGCTATATTTAGCAACACATTATAATTTTCACAAAACTGTCCAAAGTCATAATGTGATTAATAACCCCAATGAAAGCAGCCAAAGCAATAAACTCCAAAAAGAGACAAGAGACCATAGTTGCAAACTGTGACGTGTAATGACTCCATTCTAGACTATGATTCAATAAACAGGGGCTGTTAACTACTCATAAGGGAAAACAAGTAACTCCTAGGTACTTGTGTCAGCTTTCCATCACTCTTGGCAAGAGGGTAAAGAAAACTAAAATTGAGATCTGGAAATTACTACTTGGAAAACTAAAGTCAGACTTAAGCAGAGTGTTTCACCAATCAACCTTTCACGCACCGTAATACAGTGCCTCCAATTTCTAGTTATTACATCAAATGGGGGGTAGGGGGCATGTAAAATACACGCTGGATAACATCCAATTTAACTAAATTACTTAAACAGGTCAACTTGGCAGACTGACAAACAATTCTTCAAACTTTGAAAATGTTCTTTTCTAAACAATTCTTAACATAATACAGCTAAAATAAAAGCCAAAATAGGCAACAGCAAAGGTAACATAGCAAGTGTATAATCTCTCAAATTGTATTATAATAGTCACTGTGGTACCGATTAAGTATTTTCAGAATAAGCTTTATTTCAGATAAAGCAAAACAAAAATGAAATATCTGAAAAAGCTTTGAATTGTATAATGGTGATAAACTTAAACTGAAAAAAAATAAATAACACCTCTGGATTTCTCTCAAGTAAGTATCAGATGCCTCTAAACCAAATGGAAAGCTTAACAGGGATACACCTGGAATTGATGCAAGCTCTCTTATGTTCATTACTGGAGAATATCTAAATCCTAAAATGGGATACTATAGAGTTTTAGGTGGATGTATACCTTTACAAGCACATTTCTTAGTTGAACATTTCATGTAATTAAAAGGAATATGATGACTAAATGCATGAAATGACAAATACAATACTTTAAACTCCCGTAAAAGTTATTCACACTTTATTCATAGGCAAAAACTCTGAATCTTACATCAGAGACTATGACTGCCATGATAAGTCAGCATCCGAGACTACAATTAAGCCATGATAAATCAGATGCTATGCTTCATAGAAAGCTATATACATATATTTTAGAGGAAAATTTTTCCAAATACATTCACTTACAGTTTATTTACAAGAAATCAAATTATAGGAAGTATTTGTCCATAACCAGGATAGGTTTCAGATAACTAGTTTTTGGGGGTTTTTTTTAAAGTACTTAAAACCAGAAAGCCCAGCCTGGTGGTACTCAGACTAAGGTATCTCCCAAAATTGCCCTACAGAAAGAATGCAGTTTTTCATTGTCTCCCAGGCAAATTAAGCATCTGACCGTAGCCTCAACGCTGTTGCCAAAAGGGTGCTGGTTGTAATATTAAGCAATTTCTTTACCACGCATCTTACTTGGCCTGTCAGCAAAAGCTCCTCCCTCCTTCATGAAAGTCTTTCTTCCTTTGGGTATCAGAATACTGTTTTCTTCCCACCTACCTACCCAGGTTGATCATTCTCCGTCTCCATTCTGGTTCTTCTTTCTCATCTCAGCCTTAAAACATTATAATGCCTCAGGGTTACCAGACATTTTTTCTCTCTGCAGTTAACTTCCTAGGTGACTCACCCAGGGCCAGAGTTTCACGTATCATCAACATTCTGATGGCTCCCAAATTCACATCTCAATCCTGGACTACCTGCTCCTGTCCAGACTTCTCCCTTGTTGCCTGCCTGACATCTCCAACTTGGATGTCTCCTTAGCATCAACTACCTTTACATTTCAAACCTGAACCCTTGAGCTACACCTCCCATTTTAATCCAGCCAAAGGACAGTGTCCTAATTTACTAATCACGATAAATAAGCAAATTGGTCCATCTCTGTCTGTTCTATCATCCTCAGTCACATCCCGGAAACAACACGAACTGGGGCGGAAGAGAAAGAATCAAACTCAGGCCAGGATGAGCATGATTCTTTGAATTTCAGGTACAGGCAAACAGAAAGGAATTCCGAGGGAGAATCCAATCTGAAGATGAGAGGAAACCGGTACAGCTCTGTTAACTGCTACACCAACAGGATCCCAGTCAATTTACTCTTTGAATCGGAGATCTACCACGGGCCAGTTACTATGCTAGATACTACCTATAGGTAGAGAAAAAACCCACAATGTTCTCACAACAAGGAGACAGGAAAAGTACCAAATGGTAGAGAGGACTAGAATCCACATCTCCAACCTCCACATCAAGAGATTTACGCATGGTATGCCTCAATCAACATTTATCAAAACAATTCATAGAAGCTCACTGCACTTTGGTAATGTATAAAATACAACTTTTCTATAATAAAATAAACATCTATGGCAAAGCCTTTGAGCAACTATTAAATTGAGCTGATGTTCTGACGTAAGACCAACTTACAATATGAACTGTATTGTATCTTCTAGTTTAAGGTAAAGGCAACAGGAAGACAGATTATGCAGTCACCAAAACAGAAAGAATATTCTCTTGTACAAAGTCAGCTAGGCTGGGGAAAAAAAGTCTGATTCCGTAACAAACCCCTGCAGAAAGGTGACTAACACAGAAGTCTGATAGAAATGTGCTTCTATAGTCTTGTGCTTCTTTAGTTTTTAATTATGACTTACCCTTTATTTCTTTGAGCCTTTCAATTCTAAAGTTCAAAAGTGTGTCTCAATTTTAAAATTCAAAAGCATGCCAAGAAAAGAAAAGTGAGAAGCACTTCTTGAGAAGAGGTTTATCCCATACAATTTACATGAGTTTTATACAAAATTTTCTGTTCCACTGTACAAAAATATTTTCTATGTATCTGACCCAGAGAGACAGCTTTTTCTGACAGAAAAATACTTAAAACAACTGATTTTTCAATCACATGAAGAAAAACTAATCAGAGAATTTGAAAACTTTCAAAATCAATTTCCTTCTTTAAAAATTTACAGTATAACGAAATCTTAAAAAAAATGATGTCGTTAAACAGATGAATTTTATAATCTGTCCTCTTAACATAATTACTTGTATTTCAATGTAAATTAAGCTCTGCATTTACATAGCTAAATTGAAGCTTCTGCAATTTTATTTTGGGGGGGGTGGCGGGGAGCCAAAAATGCCCGGCATTTTAAAGGATTACTGTGGAAGATCATTCACAGAATTATCATCCACATCCCACTAGAGCCTACAATTTAAAATTCTGGTGAAAACCTATTTTAAATATTCTTTACCATTAGATAGGAACTCCCTGAGGCCTCAACTTGAGAGAATCAAGACTTCCCCCCCTCAAAGTTTCTACTTCAGAGAGAACTTTAAAAATGCTTTCTAGATCTTCATGAAATACCACCTGATTAGACAAATACTGGTCCTAAGTAGGTAATTAAACACCTCTGCTTGAGAACAGCATATTCTAAATTGCTAATTTGCACAACAGTGGCCCCAGCAGTAAGGTGCCCGGATCATGCAGCTGGAGGAGGGGTGGAAAGCTGAGGAACAAGAGCAGTTATTAGACCAGGATAATCCCATCTTTGCACATCCCTGCTGACTTGCTAACGCACATTTCAAAGTAGTTACTTACTGCTTTCTACCTAGACATCTCATGCTTGAAGGGGACAGTGGGGACTTGTAACAATGATCAACTTTTGAGAAACCTGAGAATTTCTTTAGAATAAAATATCTCCCAAAAAAAAGCCATGCATTTTAAGGTTTTTTTTCTTTGAAAAGAGCAGAAGAACTAAATTTTGTTGTAGAATTTTGGGGTTACTTCTTAAGAAGCAGCTTTCTAAGAAGTTAGGAACAGTAAAGTAATTCAGTGACTCAATATACAGAACTTCTTTCTCATCTCTATTTTAATAGAACAGCTTTCAAATGCATCCAGTGCCTTTAAGTTCCTTAGACCCTTTCATTAAAAACAAGCAGAGCACAGTAGCCACTGTGGCCAAGAACAAAGTTCAATCACCCTTTAGAACCCAGAGAAAGATACTCCAGCTGCAAAAAATGAACATGCAACAGGACGCAAGAGGGGAAAGTGGTGTCAGAGAGGAAGGATACGTTCTGATTTGTATTATTACTGATGCTGTTACAATGATGGATCTCAAGATGTATATGGTTGTTGAAAAGCAGCTCACAAAATTCCTGACAATTTAACGATGCTCAGGTCCATATGAACAGGCGCCAGCACACCTGTATGTGAAAACAGCCCCAAGTGTACAATGCAGGATCCTCCACCACCAGCATCCATTAACACCCACCAGACAAGCCATTTCCTCTAGGGAAAAATAACCCCCAGGAAGCCCTTCTGTATAGAAAATGAACTATGAGGAGAACTAGAGGATAAGGACCCCAAAGAATACCGGAGGCTTATGTGTGTCGACTGAAATAAATGCACAGCCTAAAAGTTAAGAGTTATGTTTTATTTGGCGGGAGGACTCGAGCCGGGGATGACAGCCCCTCTGAGAGACTGCTCCGAAGAGGTAGGGGAGGAGCCAGGATATATAGGAGCTTTACAACAAAGACCAGGTAGTTGGAATAAAAGATTACTTGTTATCTAAAGAAAATCAGGAATCTTAAGTTAGGTATAAAATAGTATCCCACTGTGGTATGCATTTGCATTTCTATGATTATCTGTTGGACGCTCATCTTTCCTGCGCATACTTCCCATTTCGCTTTTGTGGGAAACATTTTTGTCTTACTGACTTCCAGGTTACATGTATGTATGCATGTGTTGATTCATGCATTCATGTGTGTGTGTGTGTGTGTGTACTAATCTTTGGGCAGCTATGTGTTTCAAGTGTTTTCTCCCAGTTTGTGGCTTTTCTTTCTACTTTCTTTAGAGTGTCTTTTAACAAACATGTTCTTAAGTTTAATTTCATAGAACATTATCAACCTTTCCCTTTGTGTTTTTTGTGTTTAAGAGATTTTTCACTCCATCAAGACCATACAAGTTTGTTTTACTTCATAACTGTAGTCACGTCTTTGCCACCCGCCAGTGATCTGCAGCGCCTCCTCTCTCCACATCAGTTCCCCTACTTTATGGTTCTATGGTCCACTCCACTGGTCAGTTCGTCTATCCCAAAGCCAGTAATATACCACCTTAATTTTTGTATCTTTAAAATAGCTCTTGAGCATAATAAGGCAAGGATCTTTATTTCCTTCTTTAAGAATGTTCAGCTATTTTTATTTGGGGGCCTGTCTGTGCCCACCAAGCTCCTCACAAAATTAATGCACTTAATTTCATTTCTGAGAATCATCTTTTTGATACTGAATCTTTCTATTCAATAAGACAATGTCTCCATTTAATTTTTTAATGTCATAAATAAAGTTTCATAATTTTTTCAAACAGCTTGCATATATTTCTAGATCCACTTTTGTTCCTACTGTCAACATTATCTTTCTTTGATTGATTACCTTGTGTCTGTTGCTGGTAGCAAGAAAGGCAATTAATTATTTTTAATATGAATCTTATATTCAGCTATCTTGAAACACTCATTCTTTCTCATAATTTTTTGATCCTTACAGATTTTCAATGGAAACATTCACCACTTGAGAAAGACAGTGTCATGTTTCTTCTTTTTCAGCCATTATTGTGTTTCTACTCCCCGCCTTTGCACACATGCCAGAATTTTCAGAACCATATTGAACAGAGGTGGTGGGGGCCTCCTGTCTTTTTTCTGACTTTAGGAGATCAGCTGACTTTTTTTTATATTCTATTATTGCTTTATTGTCTGTGAGTACAGAGCCTGTTTGATTTGAAATCTCCATGGTAAAACAGGAGATGATACCTAATGAGCACTTACTAAGAAAACAGAACAGGAACAGGAGTGCTCTGCTCCTCCTGGCTTGCCTTGCGCTTTACCTATGACAGAGTTGACATCTCTCTAATTCTTTCTCTCAGTCTATTGAGAAAAACCCATGATTTTACTTGGCTAATGTCATGAATTAAATTTTGTATTTTCAAGTGGAAATCTTTCTCTCCCCCTTCAATTCCTGTGAAAATCCAACTTGGTCTTTGTAATAAACTTACTGATCTCATCTATGTTCACAGGTGTGGCACCTCTCAATCCTTTCTTCCATTGTTTGTGTCATATTTATGCATGAAGGTCCTGCTGATCTGAAATAATGAGTTAAGGAAGGAACTCTAACTCCACCGTTCTGTGGAAGAGGTAGTATACGGTTGCAATGATCTGTTCCTCACCGGCTAGGGAAAGAATCTGAAATGTAAGTCACTTAACATGTAAAAACTGGGTCTCAGGCTTTCTCTGTGAAGAAACTTTCAACTACTGATTCAGTTTCTTCGGTGCATTCTATATTCAGTACGTCCTGAGAATTGCAACACCATGTCTAGACATCTATCCTATAAACACATACTAATGCTCTAAAAGACTCTGTACAAAGATACTCATTGTTGTCTTATAAATAACAAAAACAGCAAAAAACCCAAACAACAACAAAGAACCCTAAATGTTCATTAAGGAAGAGATAATTTAAAATTTTGGATAAGACTACACTATGCAGTACTATGCAGCAATGTATTAAAAAGCATTAATAAAAAAAGTAAATTGATGCGTATGCAAATATAAACATTACATAAAATGATCCTATTTACATAAAAAACAAAAAATTCCAAATCCCTAAATGTTTGTGTATGCAATTATTTAAGAAATATAGATACTTTATGTCAAAGGCTTACACCAAATTCTTATTTTCTAATAACTACCTGCATATACCGTGTCATCATAAATAGGAAGCATCTTTAAAATTATAAAATATTTTTCACAATTTTTCAAATTAAATATATTTCATGCTGTTTTACAACCAGCTTAGGTCATGACAATCTAATTATATATTTTAGTCAAAGCTTATATAGAAGACAGTGTGCAACTTTTTAAAGCTGATATTTAAGGTCCTCTGCAGCATGCTAAACAGACAATGTAATTATGCTTACTGATTTCATTAATCACTGCTCTTATTTTGGAGACAAAAGGGACAACTTCACTGGAATTCATTTTGACTCTTTCCATAAGATCAGCACCTGCGAAGTGTTTTACTTACAAATATAATCCAGTTATAAACAAAATTTTAAGGCAATGAATTGAAAATTTACTTAAGATTCATATATAACTTGAATATAAGACTGAATTTATCTACCAAAGGAATTAATTCTATTACCTAACTTTTCCTTCCCGAAGATGCTGGTCAGAATCAGAAAGGATAAAATATTTGTTTGTTCATACATCTACCATGTGCTTAAAGTAATGGGTCTCAAGCTTTGTGGTCTCAGGCCCCCTTCATACTCTTAGAGGAAGGGGCTTTGTTCAGATTATATAATATAAATCTACCAACAGTTGTTCTATTATAAAATGAAACAAAAATTTTTAAATATTTATTTATTCATTGAATAATACAAATAAACCCATTTGTGTTAACAAAATCACTGCAGATTGATGCCACTTTCTTGGTTCCTGCAAATATGCTGGCACTTTACCCACCACTGCTTCTGCCCCATCAGTGCAAATGCCAACCCAGTGAAAAGGGCACCTCACTGCTGTGAAAATCATTGTGCCCTCACGGATGCCCGCTTGGTGACCACGGATCACATTTAAGAATCACTCATTTGAAAGTATATACAAACGAACAGTGTCATAATTAGGAGTTTACCCCAGACTTATAACTTGGGAACAGATACAAATAAACATAAAGAATTCCTAAAGGGATTGTTTACTCTGTGGCTCAACAAAGACATGCTTTTTTATAAAATTAACTTCTCTGGGACAAGGTAGGTCCCTATTTAAATAAACAGACAAATAAAAGACAAAGTACAGTTACAGCATAGAAGGTATACAGTCAGCTCCTCACTCTCTTACTAGCCCACTAGAAACTGATCATGACAAGACGTAATATCGAGTATCAGCTGAGGCCGGGACATTCTGAGCCCACACACTTCCTGCGGGAGTGAGAACTACAGTTACCAAGCACACATCCCACAACCCGTCACTTCTTAGGTATACACACCCTAGAAAATCTCTCAAACACACGCCCAAGGAAACATGTACAATAACATTCAATGTAACATATATAAAAACAGCAAAAAATTGGAAGTAACCTAGACACTCAACAAAAGGATTAATAATAAAACTGGAACATATTTATGCAACAGAATGTTATATGTGCATCATGAAAATGAAGGAATTAAAGTCTAAATATGGATAAATTTAACAATGTTGGAAGACTTGTAAGTATAGAAATAAGTGTAACATATTTATAATCATATATAATTACAGAAAGATACACAGGATAATAACCATTTACATAAGTTTTTAAAAGAAGAATGCTACTTTGGGATACAAAACATGCATGGAAATAATAAATTCCAAATTCAACTGGTGGTGACCTCAGCAGAGGGGAGGGATGTGACTGGCAATGGACACAGAGAACTTCAACCTTATTTGTAATACTGTATTGCTTTAGTTAGGTGATGGTTACTCAATACGTTACTCTTTAAACATTTTTGGATGTCTGGTATAGTATCTTCATAATTAATTTTCTTCTATGAAAAGTTAAAATTTAGCAGAGAAAAAAAGTTAATAGGGCCAAAAAATTCTACATTAAATTAGTAGGATGTATTTGTTAACGAAGTTATGGTTCAAACTCACTGTCACTTAACACTGAGAATATAATTGTAAACTGAGAATATAAAATGTTGCTTAGCGCATGTTAGCTAATACATACTGGCTAACAGAAGTAGCTAAATGTAGTGTGATACGGGGGAAGGGAGTGGATGAAAGAGGAGCCAAAGCAATGCAGAAGTGGAAGCTGATGGGACAGCAATGCAGAAGTGGAAGCTGATGGGACAGACGAGGACTCTGGATGAGGTGGTCCTGAGGGGACCCCGTAACTGCATCATGGGACCCATCATGTCCTATGGTCTCAGGACACCATGAGGATGCCCTCTAACACACCAACCAGAGGTCTGATGGGGGGCTTTTACCAACATTCTGACCCTGTGGCCACACAACATGCTTTGAAAAGCACACTCAGGTTAAAGAGACCAGGCTGCTGGAAGCCATGGCAGGAGCCAAAGAATCAAGGTTTGCTCGTAACACTTGTGGCCCATTCACTGCACACCAGTCCCAGCAGAGAAGTCATGGAATACTGCTGTATCCACACAACAGTGTGAGGCAGAAAATGAGTACCTTTGAAGTCAGGAAAGAAAATAACTGCCCACCTAGAATTTCAAACGAATCAAATCTATGCATCAAAAATGATGGTGAAATAAAGACATTTTCACACACCCACTCAGACACACTCACCCACACAATCAGACGTCAGAAGGCCTACACTAAAAGAAACACTACAGGGAAATCTTCACACAGGTTATGCAAGGAGAGTTTAAAATCTTATTTGATACCGTTTACAAGAGATACGTCTTAAAGTGTAAGAGCACAGAATGGCTAAAGAAAAAGGGTAAAAAAATACGCAAATATCAAGCAAAAGAAAACTTGTAAAGTCATCTTAATCTCTGACAAGGGAGAGTAAGGCAAGAAACATGACTCAAGACAGAGGGTCACTTTATAATTCTTAAGAATTTTTTAATGGATCATCATGTTTGTTATTATAAACAAAATACAAAAAAGACACAGCTCTAAAATATAAAGAAGCAAAAATTCACACATCTACAACCACAGTGGGTTTTTAACAGACCTCTCACAGGAGCTGACAAAGCAGTCAAATATCCTTATCAAGTATCCCTAACAAGAAATAGAAAAAAGGAAGAAAAAATCCCAAAATAGAAGAAAGATAAAAAACTAGAGTAAAAAAGTTTTTTTAAATAGAAAATAAATGTGCAAGAGAAAAAAATCAAAGTAGCTTGTTCTTTGAGAAAAACTAAAATAAATAAAAGGGCTTTTAGCAAGACTCATAATGGAAAATCAAAGAAAGCACAAATTCCAATCAAGAATGAAAGAAGGCCAGTACTAAGGATTTTACAGACAATAAAACAATGAGAGAATATTATTAACAACTCTGGCCCAATTAATTTGAAAAAGGACAAACAACCAAATTTCTAGGAAAACACAACTTACTAAAACTGACAAAGAAACAGAAAATCTGAAAACACAAATACATATTAAAGAAACTGAGTATGTAATTCAGTTTCTTGAGTAAAGTGTCTACTCCAATCTTTTGCTAATTTTTTTCCTAAATAATTTGTTTTATTCTTGGATATAAGTGTTTTTCAGAAATATGATTCACAATCATTTTCTCTCCATCTGTGGCTTATCTTTTGATGATTCTTGATGGGTTTTGGAAGTTTTAATTTTAAAGAAGTACAGTTTCATCAATTTTTCTCTTTTACTTGTGCTTTTGGTGTTCTCTCTAACCAACCTTCATTATTAATTAAAAAGTCATGGCAAACTAGGAATAAAAGAATTTTTTTGATCTGATAAACAGCAATTATAAAATACCTATACCTAACATCACTTTTAATGGTCAGTTATTTCTTCTCAGAGATCAAGAAATTATACAGATGGGAACAGATGTACTAGTCAGTGTAATAAGAAAGGTTTTTAATTGCAAAGATCAGAAAGAAAAAAATAAAACTGTCATTATTAACCGATGACTTAATTATACATGAAAAATAGCCAAAAGAATTTACAAATCATGAAAATAAGTGAATTTAGTAAGGTTTCTAGATGCAAGTTCAATATATGAAAACCGACTGTGTTTCTATATAGTAGCAAAAGAAATTTGTGCAATTTTAAAAAGATATCTTAACATTAAAAAGATCAAACAGCCAAGGAATAAATCTAATAAAAGATGTATAAGATCTTGACACAAAAACCTACAAAATCTAAATTAAAGCAGTCCTAAATAAATGAAAAACTACATCGTGTTTATGGAGTAGTACTGTATGGAGTGTTGGTAGACTCCATGCTAAAAGAAGTAAATTCGCTCCAAATTAATAGAGTCAGTGTGGTTCCAATCAAAGCCCTAATGCTTTCAGAAACTGACAAAATGAATATGCAAAAGCCTAATAATAGTCAAGATAACTCTTGAAGAAGAAAAGGTTGAAGAAGAAAAAGTTGAAGCATTTATACTAAAAGAAGATACACTGTAAAGCTATAGTCGTTAAGAGAACTTCAAATTGGCTCAAAGATAAACAGAGCAATGGAACAAAACAGCAAGTCCAGAAAATATCTGCCTTATTTATGACAAAGATGGCACTGCTGGAACATGCCAATAAATGGGAATAAGGCCACTGGAGGTTCATATGGGAAAAAGTAGTTCTTGACCCTTCATATCATATACACAAGCAAATCAATTAATGGTGAATTACTGCCTAAATGTGAAAGGTCAAACAATTAACTTCTAAATGAAAACATCCAAAGATATCTTCAAGACATTAAAGATATCTTCAAGACATTAGTAAGAAGATTTTTAAAAGATTTCCCCAAAGAATTCTAAAAGGAAAACACTAGATTTCACTAAAATTAAAGTCTTCTGTTCCTCAAAAGATATCATTAAGCGAGGGAATATGGAAGTGAAAGAATGGGAAAAGTTATCTGAAATACACGTGCCCTGTGCGTATAAAGAGCTGTAAATCGGGAAGATAAATTAGCCAACTAAAAAATACAAGTAAACGATACAGACAATTCACAAAAGAGGGCATCACACCGGCTAATAAAGACATGAAAAGGAATATGACATAATTAGCCAACAAGGAAGCATAAATTAAAAACACAATTTTATAAGCAATACAGAGTTAAAAGTGTTAGTGAAGGTACGGAGCAATGAAAACTCTGATTTAATGCTGCTGGGGGTAAAAATCACTTTGGAAAGCAATCCCACCCCAAGTGCACCATGCATCAGAAATGCATAATATGTAACTAAAAAAAATGCACAATACATATAAAATAAACAAGTTTATACTGCACAGCGCAGGGAAATATATTCAAGATCTTGTAGTAAAAAAAGAATATGAAAATGAATATATGTATGTTCAGGTATGACTGAAGAATTCTGCTGTACAGCAGAAACTGACACAACACTGTAAACTGACTGTAACTCAAAAAAAAATGCACAAGCACATTCACAGAAGCATTATTTAGAACAGCTGAAACCAGCAACACCCCCAAATACTCACCAACAGCATAACGAACTGCGAAATACTCCCAAATATGATCACCCTATTCCTAGGTGAACAGTACGTACTGAACCCCGCAAACATGCTAAGTAGAAGTCAGCCTTAGACCACATGCTGGATAATACCAGTTCCATAAACTTTAAAAACAGGCAAAATTAGTACTTGGTAATAAAAATCAGAAAAACACCCAGCATCTTTTGGGTGAGAGATGGTTAATGAGAAGAGGCGTAAGGAATGCGCTGGGGTGTGCTGGTAAGGGTAGTGTTCATTTCTTAATGTGGGCGGTGACTGCACAGGTGAGTTCATTTTGCAGAAATTTATTACATGCTTATAGTCCGTGTGATTTTCCATATGTTCATTATAATTCAATTTTTAAAAGTTCATGTTAAAAATACTCCTTCTGCAGCCAATTAAGCCCACCATGCTCTTTTCCCCAAGGAGGCCTGGTGTGCAATGGCTGCAAACAGGAGACCCCTCAGCAGTGCATGCAGCCTGCTGCTTGTATGGACTGCCCTAAGGGACCTTGGAGACAGCCCTTTCCAGTGAACATTCATGTCTAACTTCATGCTGTCCCCAGTCTAGGCTCCAGACAGGTATGCAGGGTGCCTCTGGAAAGTCCCAGCACACAGGGCCCAGGGGCCACACTGGCCAAGTCATCGTGTCCACCCACACCAGCTGCAGAACAAGGAGCATGTGCATGTGTGTTAAATGAATGTAACAACAAGAAATGGCTGAACTTAATTAAACCAAGAGCAAGTTTAATTTGAAATTAAAAAAAAAAAATAGAACAAACTAACAATCTGAGTATGAAGTGATGAGAAAACACAACGTTAGAAGTGAAAAGTAGATCTACACCAGAAATTAACATAACATTGTAAACTGACTCTTCTATGATAAAAAAGAAAAAAAGTGAAAAGTGGAAACTGTCAAGAGATAATGATGATTTTGGAATTACAAGATAATGTATATAACTTTATATTGTAAATAAAAATGTATTGAAACATAATCATTTGACTTATAAAATTATTAGCAAAATCGACCCAAGAAAAGACAATAAATACAAATTTTGAAATATAGTATCTTTCACATATAATTTCTTTGCCCCGAAGGCACTAGACTCAGATCATTTAGGGCTGCATTCTCTTTTCCGAGGTTAGAAGTTTTCCTGTTACTTAAAACACTTTAGATAAAGATAGAATAAGCTGCCCTGTTTACCCCATGAGATTAGTGATGCTAAAATATTAGTACAAAGAAAGAATACAATGGTTCAATTCCACTTGATACACATACAGAAATCCTAAGTAAAATCTGAAAAAAGCAAGTATAGAAATAAGCTCAAAAATATAATTAAGGAATACAAGAATGATTTAACAGTAGAAGTGTATTAATTCATCATGTGAATTGATTAGAGAAGGACAGGATGGTGATTTCAGTGTATGATAAAAAGGCATGTGGTGTATGTTATGCTTCCTAAAAACTTAGCTCAAGTGGATACTTTTAAAACTTCTTAAGAATATCTGTTAGGTTCTCATTAATATGAGAAACAAGATGTCTAGCATCCTGTTTTTGTTTAGTAATTTGGAGGTCCTGAAAAATGTGATTAAAAAGAAAAAGAAAGGAGTTTTGTGTAAGTTAAAGGAAGGGACAAAATTATAATTGGGTGATACGACTGTTTACCAGAGAACTCAAGAACATCAACTGAAAGGCTGCTCTGGTGCCTTAGAAGATAAATGTGTAAAAGCCAATAACTTTCTTATATCCTAACAACAGGTTTTATTTATAGTTTGTTCAAAATCCATTAACTCTTGTATCCTAACAAGAAATATGCAACATAATGTATGTTCACAGATGGATATGTGTGATATGAAATGAAATAACTGAATGACCGTGCTGTACACCTGAAACCAACACAACACTGTCAGTCAACCACACTTCAACGAAAAAAAGAAAGAAGAGCAGAGTTGGAGGGCTGATTCTTCAACCTCCTGATACAATTCACTTAACAGTCCTTTAACCTCTCGGGAATGCAGCTGTATCATTAAAATAAAAAGCACTGAGCTCACTTATATGTGGAAACTAAAAAGGAAAAACTCAGAAACAGAAGACAGTGGTGGTTGCTAGGGTTTAGGAGTGGGGGAAACTGGGAGGTGTTGCTCACAGGGAACAGATCACCAGTTATAAGACTGACAGGTTTGGGGACCAGTGCTCAGCATGGCGATTACACAGAACACTAGATCATGTACCTAAATGCTGCTGAGAGAGCAGGTCTTAAATGTTCTCACCAGGCACACACAAACTGGTGACTGTGACGGGGGCGGAGGAGGTAGCTGACAATATCATGGTACTCAGTTTGCAATTTACAGAAGGATCTCATCAACACATCAGATGCCTTAAACTCACACAATGTCGCATGCCAATTATATCTCAATAAAGCTGGGGGACAATGAGCTGGAAAGGCTGGTTCGATTTCACGTGGTTGCTGCGGCATTCATGAAATTACACAGAGGAAGGGACTTTGGAAATTTTAAACAGGTTGTATAATAAAAAAACACTGTTAATATTTTAAAACCTACTTGAGCAAGAATACAGGAAGGCATAGAAATGTAATGATACAGCTTCATGAATAGCAAATTTGATTAAAACATGGCAAAATGTGGTACATTATTTGGTTGTAATTTATTTTGATAAAGTGAATATTAAGAGCATATGAGAGCAGGGATGAAGAATTAGTGATAGAGTGCAGGCTTAGCATGCACAAGGGTCCAGGTTTCAATCCCCAGCACCTCCATTAAAATCAATAAATAAAAGTCTAATTACCTCCCTCCTAAACAAGAATAATAAAAAAAAGAGCACAGGGAACAACCTAAATGTCCATCTACTACATGACTGGATAAAGAATATGTGGTATGTATTTATACAATGGAATACTACTCAGCCATAAAAAGGGGTAAAATTCTGCCATTTGCCACAACATAGATGAACCAGGAGGGTATTATGCTTAGTGAAATATGTCTGACAGAGAAAGACAAACACTGTATGTTAGCACATATATATGGGGTCTAAAAAATCAAACTAATGAATATATATATATTTTTTTTTTAAAAAGCATATGCTGCACCTTCGAACAACAACTATGAATAGGGGAGTGGGGACAGGGTGAGGGCACACTTAGATGGACTTAGCACCCAGACTTCCACGGATGACTGTCACATAAAGGAAACTTTCCTATCTTTTGGGATTTGGTGAAGGGAAGAGCTGAGAAACTTAGGTTCTGGAGTAAAATTAATAATACCTATTATTATTATTTGTGAAGCAGTTCTTTTTCAAGAACTGTGTGAAGCACTTTACAGACATCATCCATTATCTTATATCAGAGCCAAGCGTTTGCTTATGGGAACCAGAATACTTAATTCATTTTTAAACTGAAGTATTGTCAGTTTACAATGCTGTGTCAATTTCTGGAGCACAGCACATACTGAGTAATTCATGATTAACAACTTCAACCAGATGCATTACTTTCAAAGCTGGAAGATGAGAATGTACTACCCAACAGCCAGATGTTCCCATGTGTAAGTTACAGGCAGAAAAATCCAGATGTAAGAGTAGAAATACCCTGATATCTCTAGACTTTATTTGAAAGCAAGCATTATATTAGACACTCTCCTACCCTCTGTGCCTGAGCCCTATGCTAATTAGAAATAAGCTTAATGAGAGAATGAAGGAGGTACGAGTCAATGAATGAAGAAGTTTGCTGCCCTGCTAGAGGTTAAGTTGGATAAAACCATGCTGAGCAACTACGCCTTTCTCTGCATGGGGGAGAGTACTGACAGCCTCCTAGAGGGACTTACTCCAGTATTTAACAACTAACAGTGTCATCAGTTCCTCCTCAAATGTCATACCAAGATTTTGATCCAAATCTATCTCAGTTCTCTCTGTAAAGCAGAGAAGGGCTAGTCCACACACCACGTAGCGCTCTGGAGTCTGGATTCGTGTGTTTACTTCGTTCCTTGTCCTGCTCAACCCTAGGCAAAAGGGTTTCCAGGAAGGGGTTTCTCATTTTTAATATACTTTCTTTTCTAATGGATGTATAGTTGGTTTACAATGTTGTGTCAGTTTCTGGTGTACAGCATAGTGATTCAGTGATTCCTTTTCATATTTTTTCATTACAGGTTATTACAAGATATTGAATAGAGTTCCCTGTGCTGTCCAGAAGGTGCTTGTTGTTTATTTCATATATAATAGTATCTGCAATAATAGACTTTTAATCATCTTAGTTTTTTTTTCATTTTTTGAGTCCATCTTTATGTCCTAGTGAAGTTAGAAAATCTAAAATTGAGCGCAGTAATTTGATGTGAAGTTAGTTTAGTCAGGGCCAATGGGCACGGGAGTGACTGAATCAAGCATTCAGGTGCTTTTTGAATATGTATATCCTGACCTCCTTTTTTTTCCTGAAATGACTGCTATTTCTCCTCACTTCGGACCCAGGGCATCTAGGAATGGCCACCTGAAAACTGAAGGGAAACCAACAAAGCAAGATCTGAAGTCAATTCAGAGATCTCTTTGGCTTTTTGATCCATGTTTATGGTCATGATCAGATCAGAGGGGCAAAGGAGAGCCCAGGGGTCAGATCCCACTCACCACCTCTTTTTGCTGTCTGGGAGCTAAGAATGGTTTTTGCGTTTTTAATGGTGACATTTGACAATTGTGCAGGTATGCGCACTATCCTTGATGTTGACTCCTATTCAGCAGCGCCTAAAATATTTACTATCCGACCCTTTAAGGGAAAGTTCCCCAACCTTCCCTCTTGACAAATTCTTTTTTCATAAAAAGAGGAACTTAAAGCTCTTGTGAAACAGTTATATTATTGGTAGAAGGGAACGTGGGTACGGAGTTTTCCAGGAAGCACTTCTGGCTGTAACCCACTTAGAATCTTCTGTCTGGAATCTGTCACTTAGGATGTTCTTTGTCACTAATTGTGTGGCTTCTTTCCTCATAAACCATGGATGGCCATTTCCTCCCAAGCCAAAACAGAGTATGACATTTTAAAAACAAACAATTCAGCGAGAGCAAAACGGAAGACAACAGGAGTTTGGTATTTACCGAGACAAGATTTTTTTTCGTATATTCAGTTTTCAAAAAAAGGCAGAACTGAGAGCATCTCGGAGCAGCGCCCACCACGCTCCACCCTGGAGGAGACGGGAGGAGGGGTCAGGAACTCCCCAGAAGCAGTTTAAAGTGAGACCCCTTCAACTTCTCTGCTCCTGCCCCCAGGCACTGAGCCTCTCTGCCTTGCTGAGCAAATGCTCTCCCAGGGAGCATACAGCCACCCCTCCGGGGCACCGACTGGGGAAACCAAGGAGCTGTTACAAAGCCCTCCATGCAGAAAGCTGAGCATCTCTCATCCGGTTGTTAAACCAAGTCTGAGGCAAGATGGCAAGATCGGCTCCACCAAGAGGGGTGCTTAGACAAAAACGAATCAGACTAACACCTGGACTGCAAACCGAGCTGTAATGACCAGCACTGCTCTTGCAGGGCCACACAACCCCTGCGGTAATTTTGTAGGGAAAAGATTCATGTGATTTGCCTCATTTTACCACAAAAGAGGTGTGTTGTATGATTTAAACTACTGGCACCTGAACGGATTAAGAACACTGCTTGAGGCTACCTAAAGATAAATTCATGAGTTAGAAGATGTTGATACTTAATTAAAAATTAATAAATTATTTTTTAAAGTAAATGCAACAACACCCATAGCATGATTTGGTCAAGTTCTCACCTCTGGGGAATTCGCAAACTTTTTAAGTATTTTGACCTCTGTGGAATAGCTGGCCAATATAAACAAATCACTTGATAATTAAATTTTTTTACACTTCTGAAACCTTTCTCTATGATGTATACTTTTTCACCTCTGTATCTGACAATGATCTAAACTAATAATGGGTAAGACATAAGACTGTTTAATCATAAAAGCTATCTTTTATTGTGTCTCAAAATTCTAAACATACTCACTGTCATCGCTCATCTGCCAGGAAATTTGGGAATTTCTAGCCTACCGATGAGAAAATATCATGTGGGAGGTATATACATGATGCTTTCATAAATTCACAAAGAAAGTGGTTTTAAAGCAAACTTACCTACAAAACAGAAACAGACTCACATACATAGTAAACAGTCTTATGATTACCAGTGGGAAAGCGGGTGGGAAGGGATAAATTAGGAGTTTGAGATTTGCACATACTAACTACTCTGTAGAAAATAGATAAACAAGTTTCTTCTGTACAGCACAGGGAACTATATTTAATACCTTGCAGTAACCCATAATGAAAAAGAACATGAAAACAAATATATGTATATATATGTATGACTGAAACATTATGCTGTACGCCGGAACTGACACAACATTGTAAACAATACTTCAATTAAAAAAAAGTGGTTTCAACTCCTGCTATTGATGCCTTCTCTGTGATTCTGTCTACCAAGCAAAATAAAAATTATAAAGGTATTAATAAGGTTAATTAATAAACAGAAAATTCCATTCCCAAAGTAAGCTTCAGTGCCAAGAGTCTCATTTGCTTGGATTGTGTGACTGCCCAATCTCCATCCACTTCTCTTTAGAGCAAGTAGACATGCACAGAGCACAGTCAGGCACCTTCTGTCCCTGACAGTGACTACTAGCAGGGAAGGGACCAGGGTAAAAGCATGTCTTATGCAAGATCAGGTTGATGGTAAACACTATGTTATAAACAATGAATAGCACTGTCAGGGTAGGACACGTGTGAGGCGCTCAAACAGGGAGGAGGAGGTTGAGGATCCACTTCCAGCACTTCCATGTCTTTTACCACTCCTATTTCTGACCTTTCTTTTGCCACTTTTCGTAGCATTGCCACCACTGGCAGGTAAAGGGGCAGCAATGGGACTTGGCCATGTGGCTGATGGGGCTACATTTCCCAGCACTGGTGTGAAAAGGCACTGGAAGAGGAGCAGCATCAGCTGAAAGATATGAACCACGGTCCTGGCCTGTGCCCAACACTGACCAGGTGACCCTGGGTGACGCACTTAGTCTCTCTGGGCTCCCAGCTGTGTACTAATAAAATAAGGTTTTCTCATTCCACAAATATATCCAATATGAAATCTAACGTGAAAGTCAAACATAATGACATCTCACCTGCTTGCCTCAGGGAAACGTACAAGCACTGAACACTATGTGAATGTAAATGCACAGTTAAGAAAATCATTGAGGTTAAGCACTAAACTCAACATAGAGATAAATTCTTATGGATTTTCTAGGCCTTCCTCATTTTCAATTACAACACTGAATTAAAAGTTATTAGCTATGTTCCAGACCACCACCCCTGTGAATAAATCAAGTAGGAAAGCACTGCCTGGATGCCCACTGTTGCCCAATGCTAAGCAGGGTGAGGGGTATAAAGGAGGCTGAACATGGGAGCCTTCTCCACTTACCAGCTAAGTGAGGAGAAACATTGGAAACCACCCGGGAATTGTACCAAGTCAGTACTCAAAGCCAAGATTACGGGCTATCGATCATCAACAGTGCAGGAATACAAAGAGGAGCTAGGAGTTGGAGTAAATAGGGAAGACTCTATAAAGGGGATGGGGCTCCAACTGGTTCCTGGGGTAATTCTAAGCTATTTTAACTGAGAACTGGATGGGAAAAAGCTGGATTCTCCTGGCTTGTGATAAAGCACAGGCTACCCTAGGAGGCTAAGGCACATAATGACTGGAACAGATAACGCAGGGCCAAAATGATGGAGGGCCGAGACTACCTGGCTGAGAGATCTGGTTGCAGTAAGTCTTTGACTTGACTCTCGATGTTGGCGGGTCGAAACTGTAGGTGGACTGAATGGTGGGGAAAGAATATCCAAGAGCTCAACAGAGGGAATTCAGGTGTCAGGGATGAAAGCTCTCCATCAGAGTATCAGCAATCAGAATGGACACTTGAAACCAAGAATGTGCAGTTCCGGGAGCTGACAAAATGTGGAAGATGGTGCGAGACAGAGAAATCAGAGACCAGTCCAAGGCTTTGGGTATCCAGGACCGGAAGAATGATTATCCCACTGAGTAAGCAGAGATGCTGCAAGTGGAAGTCAGTTCAAGAAAAAGATTACGAATTCAGTTTAAGACATGTTGAATCTGACATGTGAGCTAAGAGTAGGTGTTCTCTAAGAAGCTCAAAATTTGAAACTGAAGAACAGATCTAGAGTCTAGGATTAAGATGCAGATGGACAAGACACGATAAATCAGCTAAAAGAAAACATAGGCAAAATATTCTCAGACATAATTCTTAGCAACGTTCTCCTAGGGCAGTCTACCCAGGCAATGCAAAGAAGAACAAAAATAAACAAATGGGACCCAATTAAACTCATAACCTTCCCCACAGAAAAGAAAACCATAAGCAAAAGAAAATAATCTATGAATGGGAGAAAATATATGCAAATGATGTGACTGACAAAGGCTTAATTTTTCAGAATATGTAAACAGCTCATACAACTGAGTAACAAAAAACAAACCCAACCCCAAAATGGGCAGAGGACCTGAACAAACAATTCTCCAAAGAAGACACACAAATGGCCAACAGGCACGTGAAAAAATACTCACTATCGCTATTATCAGAGAAATGCAAATCAAAACTACAATGAGCTATCACCTCACACCAGTCAGAATGGCCATCATTCAAAAGTCCATGAATGACAAATGCTGAAGGTATGGAGAAAAGGGAACCCCCTACACTGTTGGTGGGAATGTAGTTTGGTGTAGACCTTATGGAAAACAGTATGCAGATTCCTCAAAAAAACTAAAAATAGACTTACCATCTGATCCAGCAATCCCACTTCTGGGCATATATCTGGAGGGAACTGTAATGTGAAAAGACACTTGCACCATAATGTTCACAACACCACCCTATACAACAGCCAAGACATGGAAGCAACCTAAAGGTAGCAACAGATGACTGGATAAAGAAACTGGGGTATATTTTACAATGGAATACTACTCTGCCATAAAAAAGAATAAAATAATGCTATTTGCAGCAACGTGGATAGACCTAGAGATCATCAGTCTAAGTGAAGTAAGCCAGAAAGAGAAAGAAAAATACCATATGACATTGCTCAAATGTGGAATCCAAAAAAGGAAAGAAAAAGGACACTATGAATTCATTTGAACTCAATACAGAAAGAGTCATACACATAGTAAACAATCTTATGGTTACCAGGGAAAGGAGGTGGGAAGGGATAAATTTGGGAGTTTGAGATTTACATATGTTAGTTACTATACATATAGATTTTAAAGAAAGTTTCTTCTGTATAGCACAGAGACCTACCAATATCTACTGATATCCTATAATGGAAACACCGCTACAGCTACCACCTGAGAAAGCAAAATAAAGGTTAGGAGAGTCAGCTACCCCAGGCTAGAACCCAGTCCTCTGGGAGTCCTTGCCCGTGGCTAGAACCCAGTCCTCTGGGAGTCCTTGCCCGTGGCCAGACACTGCCCGCTCAGGGCACCGCGTCCTCCTCCCAGGAGCCGGCTGACCTGAGGACGCACCTCCAGCGAACCTGGGGCAACAGAGGCCACCCCAGGCCAGGCCACGCCACTGGGGAGATGGGAATAAATTCAAGGGCTTGCACAGGGCAGCCTGACTCCCGCCACTGCCCCTGACTGCATCATGCCAGCCTCCTGGGAGCAGACTGACCTAAAGACTTAGGCCCAATGAAACTGAGGCAGCTAGGCTGCCCCAAGGCCAGGCCACAGGGGTAGATGGGAGCAAATGACTGGCTGGCAAGGGGGAGCCCCTCTCCTCCCGCCACCGCTACTGCTGCTGCCATCCTCCCAGCCCCCTGACCACACTGAGCCCCTGGTCTTACTAAACTGGGTATACAGGGAACATATCTCAACATGATAAAAGCTATTTATAACAAACCTACAGCCAGCATCATACTCTACACTGAAAAGCTGAAAGCCTGTCTGCTAACATCTGGAACAAGACAAGGATGCCCACTCTCACCACTTCTACGCAATATAGTATTGGAAGTCCTAGTAGAGCAAATAGACAACAACAACAACAAAAAAAAATAAGAGATCCAAACTGGAAGAGAAGAGGTAAAGCTATCACTATATGTGGATGATATAATACTGTACATGGAAAACCCTAAAGGCTCCCCACAAAAATGACTAGAGCTAGTAAAAGAATTCAACAAGGCAGCAGGACACAACATCAACATACAGAAATCAGTGGTGTTTATTTACACGAAGGTAATAATCCCTTTGAAAACTGCATCCAAAAAAAATAAAAGTCTTAGGAATAAGTCTGACCCAGGAAGTGAAAGACTTACATGTGGAGACCTACAAAACACTGATCAAAAAAATTAAAGAAGACTTACAAAGAAATGGAAAGATAGCCCAGATTCTTGCATTGGAAGAATTAATATTGTTAGAATGACCATACTGCCCACAGCAACCTACAGATTCCTATCAAATCACCCAGGACATTTTTCACAAAACTAGAACAAATCATCCTAAAACTTACACGGAATCACAAAAGACCCAGAATTACCAAAGCATTATTGAAGAAAATGAACGAAGCATAACCCTCCCAGACTTCACACGCTACTATAGAGCTACAATCCAACCAGCATGGTCTTGGTACAGAAACAGACCTACGTACGCATCGATGGAACAGGATAGAGAGCCCAGACATAAACCCACGAACTTTCACTCAAACCATCTTTGACAAAGGAGGCAAGAACATATAACGGAGTGAAAACAGTCTCTTCAGCAGATCGTGTAGGGAAAGCTGGACAGCTGCATGCAAATCAATGATATTAGAATACCCCGTCACACCATACGCAAAAATAAATTCAAAACGGTTTAAAGACTTAAATATAAGTCAAGACACTAAGTCTCTTACAAGAAAACATAAACAAAACATTATCTCACATACTTCTCAGTAATCTTCCCCTAGAGCAGTCTACCCAAGCAACAGAAATAAAAGCAAAAATAAACAAACGGGACCTAACTGAACTTACAAGCTTTTGCACAGCAAACGAAACCATAAATAAAACGACAACAAATGGGAGAAAATATTTGCCAATAATGCGACTGACAAAGGCTTAATTTCCAGAACATATAATCAGTTCATACAATCTAATAATAAAAAAACAACCCAATCCAAAAACGGGCAGAAGACCTAAACACGCATTTCTCCAGTGAAGACATACAAATGGCCAACAGGCACATGAAAAAATGCTCAGTATCTCTATAAGACAAATGTAAATCAAAACTACAATGAACCCTCACCTCCTACCAGTCAGAATGGCAATCATGAATGAGAAATGCTGGAGAGGGTGTGGAGAAAAAGGAAGCCTCCTACACTGTGGCTGGGAATGTCGTTTGGAGCAGCCATTATGGAAAACTGTATGGAAATTCCTCAAAAAACTAAAAATAGACTTCCCATTTGAACCAGCAATCCCACTTCTGGGTATGTATCTGGAGCGAATTCCAATGTGAAGACACCTGCACCCTAACGCCGTCCCCTGACCGCACCGCGCCTGCCTCCCCGGAGCCAACTGCCCTGGAAACAAGCGTCCCGCGAACCTGGGGCAGCGGTAGGGAGAGGAGCGCTGCCCCTGGCGAGCTGGGGGACGATTTGCCCCCATCTCCCCAGGCACATCCCCAGGTCAGCCGGCTCCCAGGAGGCGGACGCGGTGTGGCTGGAGGCAGCGGCGGCAGCGGCGGATTAGGGGTCTGCCCAGGTGAGCTTGTGGATTTGCTTCCAACTCCCCCGCGGTCTGTCCTGGGTTTGGCCTCTACTACCCCAGGTTCGCGGGTCTCAGGTTACAGGTCAGCCTGCTCCTGGAAGGCGGATGCTGTGCTGTCAGAGCTTCGAAGGCGGCGGCGATGGCGGGATTGGAGCTGCCCCATGCGAGCGCGAGGATTTGCTCCCATTTCTGCTGTCGCTGTCGCCGGCCCCGCACTGACCGCACCGCGCCGGCCTCCGGGGAGCAGACTGACCTGTAACCTGAGTCCCGCAAACCTGGTGCAGCAGAGACCGAGCCCAGGACAAGCCGCGGGGGAGATGGGAGCAAATCGACAGGCTCCCTGGGGCAGACCCCTCTCCCCGCCGCCGCCGATAGCACAGCCCACGCACCCTGAGAACACCGCCTCCGCCTTCGAGGAGCAGGCTGACCGCGAGACATGCACCCCGCGAACATGGGGAAGCAGAGATCACCCCACTACAAGCCGTGGGGGAGTAGGAAACAAATCCAGAGGCTCGCACGAGGCTGCCCCCATCCCACCGCAGCCGCCGCTGGGACCCCGCGACCGCACCGCACCCGCCTCCCGCGACCAGGCCAAGGCCTGAGGGCCGGTTGGAGGTGCTCCCTCTCACCTCCCGGGGCTGCTCCCGCTTCCCCGTAGGAGCGGCCGCGACGACGCGGAGTTCAAGGACTACTAATGTGGGGGGCGAGGGGCACCACGAACCAGGGCGGCGGCCCGGACCTGCCTCAGGGTCCTAAGGGGCTGCGGGGCCCAGACCTCACCTGCGCTCGCCTCCCTGCGCGCCTCCCCAACGCAGCCCAGGCCTCACCCGCCGGCTCCCCGACCTGCGCGCCCCCACCAGCGCCCCCTTACCTGCCCAGCGACAACAGCACAGGCGATGGCACATGGCGGCCCAGACCCGAGGCCACGTTCCTCCGCGGGAAATGGTCGGGGAGCACCCGGCTCCCGCCCGGCTTCCACACGCTCTGGGCGTGTTCCGGAGTCCGAGCATCTGTGCGTCCACGCGCAGGCGCGTCACACCGGACACTCGGGCTGGGGCTCCAGCAGTGTGGGGCCCAGCACAGCCTGGCGGGGCTGGGCAGGGCGGTAGTGCGGGCCCACCTCCCTGCCCGCCCTTCTGGGTCTCCATCCCCAAGGCCCCCACCCGGCCACCGACCAGGTCCCAGGCACTGAACCAGAACCACCCCTGGCCCCGGGCCAGGCCACAGTCCCCAGCCCCACTCCCCCTGCTCACCTCCCCCTCCCCGTTACTGCCCCCAGCCCCAGCCAGGCCCAGTCTCCAAAGGGACCCCCAAGATGGGGCTCTTTCTTATACCGAGGTCCCTACTCCCACACTCCACCCTGCTAGGTACAACTTATGGCTCACCACTGTCTCAAGGCAGGATTCCCCCCTCCTACAGTGCTGGTGGGAATGCAGTTTGGTGCAGCCACTATGGAAAACAGTGTGGAGATTCCTCAAAAGACTAGGAATAGACTTACCGTATGACCCAGGAATCCCACTCCTGGGCTTCTATCCAGAAGGACCCCTACTTCAGGATGACACCTGCACCCCAATGTTCATAGCAGCACTATTTACAATAGCCAAAACATGGAAACAGCCTAAATGTCCATCAACAGGTGACTGGATAAAGATGTGGTGTATTTATATAATGGAATACTACTCAGCCATAAAAACCAACAACATAATGCCATTTGCAGCAACATGGATGCTCCTGGAAAATGTCATTCTAAGTGAAGTAAGCCAGAAAGAGAAAGAAAAATACCATATGAGATCGCCCATATGTGGAATCTAAACAAACAAACAAAAAAACAAAAACAAAATGTAAACACAGGACAGAAATAGACTCATAGACAGAGAATACAGACTTGTGGTTGCCAGGGGGGCGGAGGGTGGGAAGGGATAAACTGGGATTTCAAAACTGTAGAACAGATAAACAAGATTATACTCTATAGCACAGGGAAATATACACAAAATGTTATGGTAGCTCACAGAGAAAAAAATGTGACAATGAGTGTGTATATATGTCCATGTATGGCTGAAAAATTGTGCTGAACACTGGAATTTGACACAACATTGTAAAATGACTATAAATCAATAAAAAATGTCAAAAAAATTTTGATTTCGGAGGGATTAATGATTAATGACTAATGCAATCAGTATGATTAATGATTAACACAATGTTACACATGGTATACAGTGCAAATAGATAGGCTGAAAGGATATTAATGTTAATCAAGGACACTGTGCATCTTTGTAATTAGACATTTCATTGGTGCGTAATCAATTGCGCTGTGCTGCATAGAATGTATTGATTGTCAATTAACTTCAATGGTATTTATTCCACTGTTTAAACATAAAGCATTCAAACTAACCAAAAAAAAAAAAAAAAAAGGCAGGATTCCCCCAACATCCCAAGATGGTCCCCCTCACCCCTCAGACTGTCCCCCTTTACCACAGGATCCCCCCTCACCCCTAATGCACCCCTACCCTGAGCTGACACCTGACACCCTCACCCCTTACCCCACACGTGGGGCGGGGAATTCTGGGCTCTGGTCACTATGACGACTGCCACCAGCAGGGGACCCGGCCTAGTGTGAGGCAGCACAGCCAATGTCTGAGGCTACAGGGCGCAGCGGGCCAGGCTGGAGGCAGCTCCAACTCCCCCTGGGTGCCCTCAACCCCGAGACCTGTGCCTCATCTGAGCCTGCGGGTCAGGGTGGTCCCAGGCTGCCCACCACTGCCCTGTGGGCCTTGGGTGGTTGACATGCCGGATGGTGATCCAGACCCTGAGGGCTGAGGCGCTGGGCACTATGACCTGTTGGGGGATGAGGGTACAACTGAGCCCAGGGATGGACAGCAGGTGGTGGGCTGTGTGAGGGGCCTGGGTTCAGCCCAGGTGGGTGCAGGGACCATGTTCATTCGTGCCGGGAGAGGGACAAGGGACGGGAGATTAGAAAGTGTCCATGTTAGGAACCCAAGGCTGGAGAACCAAGCAGGCAGCTACGCTGGCCTGGCCACCTTGGAATCTACCATGACCCTGGTCCCTTGCATCAGAGGAGACTGACTGTTGAGGGACCAATGAGATGTCCCCTGCCTGCCTCCTCCCACCCCACCCCCACCATGATATATTTTATAGGCAATTGAAGTGATTCTGACAGGTAATTTTAATCACCGATAATTGTTACATTCTCTGCAGGAGATGAGGCCCTGCAAGAGATCACAGTCATGGTGAATGTGGCAGGGCTCCTGCTTTGAACCCCAGCCTGGGTCAGAGGAGGACCTGCCCAGGAAACATCCTCTTAACTCTCACCAAAAGGCACTGTAGTAGAAAAGAACAAATGTGACTCCATATTAAATGTTTCTTTTCCTTCTACCCTGTGCCCTGTTTTCTAGGCTTACTCTTGCTGGCTCTGCACCTTTTGCAAAACAATGTTGCCTTTAGCCTGAAATAGACAGGAGAGCCTATTCTCAAGGCTCTGACCTTTAAGGATGTGAACACTTTGCACTCCTATAGAGACAACAAGTTGCAGAATAGAAAGTAAAGTTTGTTTTGTTGGAGGTTTTACAGGGCACCATGACCTGACCCACTTGGACAGCTGGAAAGGATTCCAAGAACAAAGAAATCCTACACCAAGAAGTTTGCAACAACCAACCACAGCCCCTCCCCTTTTCAGTAGAAAAGGAGCCTGAAGTCTGACTTGGGGAAGATGGTTCTCCAGGACATCAGTCTGCCATTATCTTGGTCTGCAGTTGTCCATGTGGGGTCAGGTCATGGTGCCCCTGTAAAACCTCTAACAAAACAAACTTAATTTTCTATTCTGAAGCTTGTCTTTATAGCAGTGCAGAAGTGTTAAATCCTTAAAGGTCAAAACCTTGAGAATAGCTCTCCTGTTTACCAGACAGGCTAAAGGCAACATTGTTTAACAAAGGGTGCAGAGCTAGCAAGACAAAGCCTCAAAAACTGGGCACAGGGTTAAAGCAACTGGGCACAGGGTTAAAGCCAAAAGAACAGATCTAATGTGGAGTCAGATTTGTTCTTTTCTAATACAGAATCATCTATTTTTTTATGGTTTAAGTTTACAAGAATAAAGCTTAGCCTTTTCCCATTTTAAATTGTGCAATTCAGGACCATTAAGTGCACTCACAATGCTGTGAGCCCAACACCACTGTCTATTTCAGACGATTTCTTTCCTCAGACTAAAAGCTTGCAACCAAAGCACACACCACTTCCTCCCTCCCCCAGCCCCTGACAAAAACTAAGCCCCTTTCTCTCTCTCTGACTCTTTACCTATCCTGGAGGTTCCCTATCACCGACATCATATAAAAGGTGGCTTTTTCTGTCTGCCCAAATCTCTTAAGTGAGGACTGGTGAATTTTTTTGTTTTTATATGAATTAACATTGTTATGTTTTGAGAGGAAAATCCAGATAGACTAAAGATGAGACGTACAAAATGAAGCCCTTTTAGTGACTGTGCATAATTTCAGGGTAGACACTACTGTTCCCCCTGTGACACCACAGCCAGAGGACAGAAGGGAGATGCTTAGCTATTCCTGTGGCAAAAATAAAACCAAACAAATCAAAAGACAAGCAAAACCCCAGAAAAACAGCTGGAAAGACAAACCACAACCTGAAAAAAGTGTTCCTCATAACCCAATGTTGGAGAAAGGTTTCACGTCCCTGTGGTCCAAAATCCTCCTGAAATCCAGTGTTCCCAACAGAAACCCAACACACACAGGCAGTTCCAACGAGAGGCAGCGCAGGTGGCCAGTGTGTGCTGGAGATGCTCGACCTGTCAGGTGAGGACACAGGCAGACGGACACACTGCAGGACAGCACTGGTCACCATCACGCTGGCAGGTCTTTAGCCTGGTGACAACCAGCCCTGGTGACAATGTAAGGAGGCAGAGGCCCCAGCAGGTCCCCTGGAGGGAAGGGAAGAGTTAACAGACACTTCTCTCCAGGGGAATAGGGTACAGGGCACATCAAAGGGCCACAGTTGCATCCGTGCCCCAGCAGTGCTGATCCTTAGAGTTCATCCCACTAAAGTCCTTGCACAGCTATTCAAAATGTCTTTTCAAGGGTGTTCATCACATCACTGGTTGAAACAGTGGGAATTAAAGCAACACTAAGGTTGATGGAGAGGGAATGGGGTCCATCAGTTCTGGTACACGTGGATGAATGAATGCTGTGCAGTTGGAAAAGTGGATATCGGGTTTCTACCCGATGTCAAGGGAGGCCTCAGGGTGGAAGTACGCAGACAGACCGTCTGCATCCTGGGTCCCATCTTCACGACCACATATGTGTGAAATCAACATAGATGTAAATGAATCTGACTGTGACTCCCAGGAGCGCAGAGAAGAAGGCCTTGGAGGCCCCAGCCGTGCAGCAGTCACTGCTCCCATCCGCCAGATTATCCTGGGAAACTGCGACCACTCTAACCTGCGCCCGGGGAGGCGAAAAGACGCTAACCACTGTCCCCAGTTTTATTAATAAATTAGAAATTTCTTGTCCAGCTTACTGGCCAAGAATTGTGCATATGAGCTAATGGCCAATAACTGTACATATGAGCTAAATCAAAGGAGAAATTTCTGAAGTTCATGACTGGCTGTTTTTGTGATGTGATATGGATCTCCTTGAAGGCTATTTGTAATCACTTGTCATTTAGTGTTTCCAATGTTGTAAATACCTTGGAATGTTTATTTCGGGTGGTGACAATTATTGATAATGGTGCATTATTCCAAAGAAGAGCTGGATAAAGATTTTGAATAGTTCATGAAAGAGGTATGTTTCTATTTTTAAAAGCTATATTGTATTCATATTCTTTTCCATTATAGGTTACTACAAGTTATTGAATATAATTTCTTGTGCTATATAGAAGAAACTTGCTTTTATCTATTTTATACGTAGTAGTTAGTATCTGCAAATCTCAAACTCCCAGTGTATCCCCTTCCCACCAGTGTATGTATGTCTGTGTGTGGCTGGAACGTTGTGCTGTCCACCAGAAGTTGACACAACATTGTAAACTGACTGTACTTCAATTTTAAAAAACTATACTGTAAGTCTGTCTCATAAGCAACTCCTTCAGTTCTCTCTTTCATCTGTACGATAGTCAGTCTGTCACCAAGCTCTGTCACCTATGTCTCAGGAACATATCTGTCATCCCTCTAGTTCTCTCCCTCTTTACTGCCACCATCCTCACCCAGGACACCGTCATCTCACCTAGGCCACTGAGACAGTTCCCAAGTACTGTCCCAGCATTCCTTCACCACAATGCAGCCAGCCTCGTCTGTGACATAAATCAGACTCTGTTCCTCCCCAATATAGAACACTCTGTTGGCCTCCCATCACATGAGAATAAACTCCAGACTCCTTGCGGTTTAAAAAGCCCTGGGTGGGTTTGAGAGTGTCCAACTCGCTGACTTTATACCACTCTTCCCCCTTGTCCATTCGTGCTACAGTGGCCTTTCTTCTCCCCCAGACTTGCCAAGCTCATTTCACCTTAGGAGCTTTGAACTAACTCTTCCCTCTGCAAATAATGCTGTTTCCTTGTTCTTTACCTGGTAGGTGAATATTTCTCCTTAAAAATCACTACCTGAGAGAGGTTATTTTCTGTTGATCCAGTAGAAGAGTAACCAAGTCATTTCTTAGTACACTGTGTCCTTCATTCTCTACGTAGCACTTGGAACCACTCACTGTTTGACTTCTTCAGCTCAATTTTCTGCCTCCCATAAGAATGAACCGTCCATGACATGATGGGTGTATTTTTTGTATTGAAGCGTGGTTAATGTACAAGATTATATTAGTTTCAGGAGTACAACATAGTGATTCTATATTTTTGTAGATTATACTCCATTTAAAGTGATTATAAAATACTGGCTGTATTCCTGTGCTGTACAATAAATCCTTGTAACATTTATTTTATACATAGTAGTTTGTACCTTTCAATAGCTACCAAAATTAGAAATGTAAAAAGAAGACTAAATCTCCTCACCCAAAAATGAGAATGTTAACAACCATTTGCATAAATTAAAAATAAATGAAAATAAATGTTCATTAAAAAATGTAGACTATGATTTAAAAATCTGTTTGTCTTCACTTCGTCTCAAAACCCCCTAAAATAACAAAGGAATAAAAAGGCATAAAAAGTACAAAGAGAACAGGAGATGAAGTGACTACAGAGGGGAGATGTCAGAAAACTCTAGAAGATAGAACGTAGACAGACAAGGAGTAACTAAGAAAAAATGGCACTAAGCCTAAGTTCCTGCGGCAGAGCGTCCAGCAATACCCAGCCAAGCCCTGATGTGAAACCCTAGAAAAGGTCAGAAATGAAGTCACTAGCCGCCCCTGAAGGCGTGGGCACAGGGCACAGTGGAAACCAAGCCTTTCCTTCTGAATGGACAGCCCAGGATCACCAGACACTCGACAAAAGTCTAAGATGAAAGCAAAAAAGAAAATTAACCTGGAGAAAACTGAGACAATACACAAGAAGAAAAGGATCACAGACTGTGTTAAAACTTTAAGATGGAAGGCACGGGATGGTTGGTTGTGCTCCTGAAGCTGAGTGTCACCTGATGAGGTGCATGAAGAACACGGCATCACTTTTGGTGATGTTCCTGCCAAACTGAAGGCTATTCCACAAAATAACTGGCTGCAGTCTTCAAAAGTATCAAGGTCATGAAAGTCAAAGAAAGACTGAAGAAACTTTTCTGACTAAAGGACACTAAAGAGATGTGACAAACGCAACACACATTCTTTGTTTTGGTTTTGGGGGGAGGTAATTAGGTTTCTTTATGTATTTTAAAATTAATTTATTTTATTTTATTTTTTATTGGAGGTACTGGAGATTGAACCTAGGACCTTGTGCACGCTAAGCACCCACTCTACTGCTCAGCAACACATTCTTAAGTGTATCTTTTTTTTTTTTTTTTTTTACTATAAAGGATATTACTGGGATGACTGATGAAATTTAATAAAGGTCTCAGGATTGGGTAATATGAATGATCTATGTTTACTTCCTTACTTTGATGGTTGTGTTGTGATTATGTAGGAAGATGACCGAAACACCCCATTAAGTCTTTGGGGGTGATGGGGCATCAGGTTGGTAACTCACTCCCAAATGGGAGTTAATAAAAAAAAGTTCTTTATATTGTACTTGGAATTATGTAAGTTTCAGATGGTTTTAAACTAAATAAAAATAATACTTATGTGTGCTTTTAAGAGGGAAATGAATAACCATTCTTACACATGGGTCTAAAAAACTTCAAATGTAACTAATAAGATGTGTTTTGCAATGTTGTAAGAGAGTAAAAGCCAACCATCTGGAGATCACCGATTAATTCATTAAAAATGATCCTGAAATTGCTTTTACTCCTCCTCCCCCTGAATGCAGGTTTCTGTAAGAGCCAGCACTTTGAAAAGGAATGTTTCAACCATACGCAAAAATAGAAAAATGCAATAGAAACAGTAGAGCCAACACCTAGATATCACACAATGTTAACATTTTCCCATATTTGCTTCAGCTCATTTTTTAAATAAAAACTTTATTAAGACATTCACATATCATATAATCCCCCCCACATTAAGTGTATAATTTCATGGTTTTCAGCATAGTCATAGATTTTGTCATCATCGTCACAATACATATTACAACATTTTCATTACCTCCAAAGGAAACCCCATATCCTTTAGCTTTTATGCCCTGTCTCCACGTCTATGTCCCAACAACCACTAACCCTCTTACTGTCTCTGTAGGTTTCCCTATTCTCGACTTCCACATGAATGCAATCATACAACATGCGGCCATTAAAGTCGGCTTCTTTCACTTAGACTGTTTGTCAGGTCCATTCATTCAGAGTGCTGTGAAGCACTCTGTTCCTGAAGATGATGAAAATATTCTCTTTTTTTTTCAATGAAGTTTAACTAGTCTTTGTACCTAGCTAGCATACTTGGTAAAACATTCCCTCAATGCATTTCTAAAATTATGACCTTTCAAATTCGAACACGTTTCTGAAATAAATTTGCTTGTAAGAGTAAAATACACTAAACCTCCAAAATTGTTAACAACATTAATTAAGGAAAACAGGGAGTTAAAAAAGGGGTCCCGCAACTGAAACAAATTCTTAGTCTGCAACCTCAAGTCCGACTCTAGTTGTGCGACCTTAGGAACCGGCTTCACCTCGAAATACATTCTCATCTGAAGAAGAGACCTGCCCTTCCCTCTCCGCAAGGTGGTGGACACGAATTTTCATAAATAGTTTGCTTCCTTCATGCAACACGAAAGACCCACTCACATGAAAGTTAACGTGTAAGGGAGCCTACACTTCCACAAGTCTCCGTCAGCACAAAATATGACAGGTAGCTGGTTCTAAAAAAACCAAAAAACAAAAAAAGCCTTCCCCCCGTTCGGCAAAGGCTTCTCAGGGATCTGGAGCCACACAAGGGAGCCTGTATGCGGTTTGCAAGAACTCCATCAGGGCTGCATATACACTGAGCACTAAAGCAGTAACTGGGAAAGTCCACAGCCATTGTATTAAAATGTCTAGGTGCCTTTATGCCAGTACCTGAGCTCACACACGCGGTAAAAGGAGAAAAAAGTCAAATTAGGCCCAACTCCAAATGACCCCTGGAAAAATCAAGACAGGAATGCCGACTTAACCTTCCTGAAGCGGGAACAGTACCACATCAACATCCACTTTAAAACTTCAAGATTGAAACATTCCACACCAACACTAGTGCCGCTCACGCTGCTTAGAAAGGCTGCGCAGGAGAGCAGCCCTGGCAGCACGGAAGGGGCTGAAGCAAAGCCGGCCGCGGAAAACGCAGGCGAGGGGGGCAAACAAGATGATGATTTCGGGGCTGTGCACACACGCCGCTGCCGACCTCTTTCCAGACCACGGCCCCGCCGCGAACTTCTCAGGACTTCCTGGCTTCCCAGTCGGACGTCAAGGGAAAGCCCCGAGGGGAGCGCCCGGGGGTCGGGGCCCTGTTACGGTCCTGAGGGTGCCTGAGTGCCCGGGTCCCGGCCTCCACCTCCCACCCCCTCGCCACCCTCCTACTCCACGCGCCCAGCGAGGGCCGGCCCGGGAAGAGCCGCGAGTAACGCCCCAGCGCGAGCCGCCTGGCCCCGCCAGAGACCCCCGGTGCGCGGACGGCGGGGCAGCCCTGCTGGGGTCGGGGCCGGGCTCGCGGTTGGGGTCGCGGGTCAGGGGCCGACGCCGCAGCTGCGCCCGCCGAGGCCGGACGGGGGGCCGCGCGGGCGGGCGCGGCCGGCAGGCGGGGCGCGGACACTCACCACACGACGCCGGGGGAGCCCTCGCCGGTGTAGCAGGTTGCTGGAGCACCGCCCACGTCGAACAACCTGCCCGCGCACCATCTCGGGGCCGCGCCGCTGCCGCCGCCGCGCTGGACAAGAAGCTCCGCGGCCGCCGCTCGGCCAACACCGCGCCTCCCGGAGGGACTGCGCTGCCGCCGCTGCAGCCGCCGCCGCCGCCGCCGCTGGCCGGAGGGAGCAAGGCCGGCGCTGCTCGGGAGAACCGCAGAACCGCGAGCTGCTCCGACAGGCTGCCGCCCGACTTTCTGGCAAACTGACCTTAGGGTGGGTGGAGGGAGGGGCGGGGCGGAGGACTGCGTCTGGGCGGGGCCGGGAAGCGTGCACTCGGATTGGCTCTCGTGTCCCCGGGGGCGGGTCTGGTGTCCCTACAGATTTGTAATCTTTTTGTTTATCAGGATTAATTCTGCTGTGAATATTTGTATACAAGTTGTTTTTTACACCAAAATTGTTCATTGTAATTTTATTTGAACTTAATAGAAGAAAAAAACTAAAACAAAACTGGAGGAAGTACTGCATTTCAAATAAATGTATCTTTGTGATGGGAAATCAATCAATAAAATTATGAAATGCCTTAAGAAGTTGTGAAATAAATTAAAGACATTATGTGTTTTCTAAACTCTGTGTTTCCAATTTAGACATTATCTATTGAGTCTGTTTTGAAAATTTAACAGATTCTCTTCTACCACTGTTCTTCCCAACTCAAATTTTGAATAGTTATATATATTTTAAAAAACATTGTTCATGCTTACAATATTTCAAGGCTAGTCGGTGACTATAATTCCTATGGTTTCTAAACATGTTTCAAATTTAGAACACATTCACAATTTAAAGTTAAAATAACAGAATGCTGTACATTGAGAAGTTTCACTTCCACCCTTACAACACCTTAGTTCCCCTACTATCATTAGATAACTACTTCGTTTCTTATATGGTATTTCCAATGTTTCAGATACAAGCAAAAATGAAAATATACTTTATTTCCCACTTTTTCTCACAATTATGCATTATATCATAAGGTTCTGCTGTGAACATTTGTATACAAGTTTTTGTGGGGAAATATGTTTTCATTTCTCATAGCTGTATACCTGAGATTGTCATGGCTGGGTTTTGATTCTTGAAGTAGTGAGAGGGCAAGGTTTACTTATTCAAGATTGCCTCCCTGCAGGAGGAAGGCTGGCCTTCCTCAAGACTTCACGGGCACTGACCGCAGCCGAGGCTCACAGCTGTCAAGGCTGGTAAGTGCTGCCCACTGACTCAGCCATGGGTCTGCTGAGCATTACAGCGGCAACCACAGCTTGTGCCAGCCCTGACCAGTAGGAGAGAGGCTGGTGCTTCCCTCATCTGGAGTGCTCGTCCCGTGGAGAAAGCTGGACCTGGGGCCTGCGTGTCACAGTGCTGGTTCCAGTCCCTGCCCACACTGGGCCTGGGCTTCTCTGATCATACCGTATAAAGCATCTGCCTGCTTTCTCCAATTCTCAGGGCAGTGGTTTGCCCTGTGACCTCAGTTCTCTGATGGGTCTAGGAAGAGTTGTTTCTTTTCGGTCTGTTCATCTTTTCTTGTTTTGAGGATGGGAGGGATGACTTCCAAGCTCCTCGCACCCTAGACTAGAAACCGGAAGCCTATGATTTCTGTTAGTTTCTTCTCACCTCCGTAGCTTGTCTGTGTTTGACTCTGGCAATGAGCACTAGCAGCCCATGCCAGCGCACCGTTTGGGAGGGCAGGGAGTCCCTGAAGACAGACCTTTCTAGTCCCTCTCCCTGCCAGTGACTTCAGTGGCAGTCCAGGCCCCACTCCCAGGCTCACTGGCTCCTTCTGTCCTCTGCTTAGTCCTTTCCCTCCACCCCTACCTTAGTCTCTCTGTTCAGTAGTGGGCATCTGGGGTTTGCTCTTGGGACAGGTTAGAGTAAGCCTACTGCAGGTGATGAGGGGAAGTCAGGGTAACAGGCATCTGGGTACAACATGCAGGAGTGAGAAGGACAAAGACGTTCAAGTTCTCTCAAGAGAGATCAAGTTTTGAATTCCTGTTCCACTGCTTCCTACCTTTTCACCTCTGAAAAGCTACTTAAAACCTACTAGGCTTCAGTTTATCTTAAAAAAAAAAAATGATTAAACCAGGATAATAATACTAAGCACTAAGTTGGTTTCAGGCAATGGGGAAACTGACTGGGCTGGAGCTGAAGTTTGGTCAGTGTGTTGTGCAGATGAGATAGATATTGGGATCCCTTGGTTAGAGGTCAGAGCATACAAGATGGGCAGAGAATCACCTAACTTCAGGAATAGGGTATTTGAAGGCCAGGCCCCTGGGGCACAGCCAGCCCAGGTCTGCTGTGGTTGGGTGCAGAACAGGAGTTTAGGGCCAGTGGAATAGCTACTACTGCGGCTGAACTGCCTGAGCTCCCCTGATCCAGTGGAGAGTGTGGGTGAACAAATGTCATCTCAGTAATTCACTGACATCCAGGGCCTGAACAACCCAGCCTGAGACCCCTATAACTGAGTTTACCACCAAGGGAGAGAATGTTTGTCTTCCCCCTTCCAGAGACAGCTGAGCTCTTAAGGACTGATGCTGCTGGTGGGCACATAGCTAGGCGTAGTGGTACCTCAGTGCTAGAGCTGCAACTAGAGAGGTGGCCAGAGGTAGGACTGCTGGCAATGCCTAGATGGGTGTGGACGCTGGGAAACCACTTTCTTGAGGCCTCCCAAGATTATCTTGCGAAGGGAGTTCCTGCGCACGTTCCTGCTCAAGCCGGTGAGATTCCACTGTCAATGTGCACATGAGTCCATTTGTGCCCACCTGCCAGTGAAGGTCAAGGATACCTGGGCAATGCCAGGATTGGAAAGAATTTGCACTGAATTGTTTGAATGTCATCTGGTCAACACTGGATATGTGCTAAATGGGGACTTTGCCACATTATCATGGTTTCTAAGGGCTGGGACAAGTGCACTGAGGCCTCCTGGGATCCTGTTTTATTGTGTATATGTGTACACACACACACACACACACATATTATTGAAGGATAGTCAGTTCACAATGTTGTGTCAATTTCTGGTGCACAGCACAATGCTTCACTCATATATGAACATATGTATATTTGTTTTCATATTCTGTTTCATCATAAGCTACTGCAATGTATTGGATATAGTTCCCTGCGAGATACAGCATGAACTTGTTGTTTATCTGTTCTATACGTATCAGTTAGTATCTGCAGATCTCTATCAGAAAAGTAAAGAAACAATCCCTTTTAAAATTGCATTCAAAAAAATAAAATATTTAGCAATAAATCTGACCAAGGAAGTGAAAAACATATGTGGAGAAGTACAAAACATTGACTAAGGAAATTAAATATGACCCAAAGAAATGGAAAGACATCCCATGTTCTTAGATTCAAAGAATTAATATTGTTAAGATGGACATACTACACAAAGCAATCTACAGTTTTAATCCCATTCATATTAAATTACCCAGGACACTTTTCACAGAACTAGAATAAATTATACTAAAATTTAAATGGAATCACAAAAGACCCAGAATTGCCAAAGCAATACTGAAGAAAAAGAACGAAGCTGTAGGAGTAACTCCCAGACTTCAGACATTCCTATAGAGCTACAGTCATCAAAACAGCATGGTATTGGTACAAAACCAGCAATATGGATCAATGGAACAGAAGAGAGAGCCCAGAAATAAATCCACAAACTTTTGGTCAATTAATCTTTGACAAATGAGTCAAATACATACAGTGGAGTAAAGACAGTCTTTCTCAGGCCGTCCGTGAAGTTATTCTCTACTTTTCATAAGCTATATAATCAGAGAGAATCTTTATGAGAAGCTGGATCATCTACATAAAATACTTTAGTGTTGGAAGAGGCTTTCTTCTCTTTTCAGGGCATGGCGGACTATGGAATTTTAGAAGTATTTAACACTGTAGACGGAAGAGAGGATGCATGAAGGGCAACCAAGGGCATGAAAAAATTTTTAATGACTTTCCTAAGAAGAAATAGATTGTTCCTAGGTAGAGATTCACCAAATAACTTGATGGAATGAATGAGAAAACTGCACTTATCTTACCAGAATGAAGAAATTCAGCGTATAGTAAATGTTACTAGTCAAACCAGCATTTTGTTTTGGACCAAAAAGACAGTATTTGATTCTTGAAACTACCTACCTTACTAATGTACTAAATGAATATATTTAGTGTATGTGTGTGTGTATACACACACACACACACACACACACATATATTTATATAAAACATATACAGTAGATATAGACTTAGTATATATAACATAACCTTTAAACTATGTATTATTTAAAACCACTTATTAAAGCATTCATATTGAACAAAACAGCAATAAAACTACATGATCAATATGTGATCAACCTCCCTTGGGAAACGGTGCTCTGCTGGACAGCCAGAGGGCCGATCCAATACAATGGAGGTAAGAGCTGCACAAAACACAGCCTGAGCTTTAGCTTAAATTATGATTGCATCAAAAATAAAATACCTAGGAATAAACTTAACACAGAAGGTGAGAGACCTTCACACTATTAACTGTAAGGCACTGATGAAAAAACTGAGGACAACAATAAATGAAAAGTTATTTTGTGCTCGTGGATTGGAAGAATTAATATCGTTAAAATGTTCATGTCACCTGAAGCAATCTACGGGTTCACTGTAATCTCTACTAAAATTCCAATGAGATATCCCCCAGAAATAGAACAAACAATCCTAAAATGTGTATTAAGCCACAAAAGACCCAAGTAGCAATCTTAAAAACAATCTCGAGAAAGATGAACAAAGCTAAAGGTATCACGTTGATTTAAAATGCTACAGAGCTACAATAATCAAAACAATATAATACAGACCTTAATAAGGACAAATAGATCAACGCAATAGAACAGAGAGCCCAGAATTAAACCTGCATATCAGTGATCAATTGGTTTATGACCAAGAAGCCAAGAAGGGTGTGGGGAAAGGAGAGCCTCTTCAATCAATGGTGTTGAACAAAATGGACAGAAACCTGCAAAAAGTGAAACCAGACCCTATCTTATACCATTGACAAAAATCAACCAAAATAGTTTAAAGATTTGAACGTAAAACCTGAAATTATCAAACTCCTATGAGAAAACACACCAGTAAATTTCTTGACATTGATCTTGGTTATGATTCTTCACATTTCACACCAAAAGCAAAGACAATACAAGCAAAAATAAGTAAGTGGAACTACATCAAACTTCACAATTTCTGCACAGCAAACAGAATAATAAAAAATGAAAAGGCGACCTATGGAATGAGAAAAAATATTGGCAAATCATATCACTGATAAGGACTAATATCCAAAATACACGAACTCATACAACTCAATCCAAAAAAACAAACAATTATGATTAATAAATGGGCAAAGGAACTGAATAAATATTTTTCCAAAGAAGACATACAAATGGCCAGTAGGGACATAAAAGGCTGCTCCACGTCACTAATCATCAGGGAAATGCACATCAACGTGACAAAGAGGTATCACCTCACACCCGTTAGAGTGGCTGTCATCAAAAAGACAGACACAACCTGAGTTGGAGAGGATGCAGAGATTAGGAAACCCACATCCACTGCTGGTGGAAATGTAAGTTGGTATAGCCATTATGGAAAACCATATGGAGGTTCCTTAAAAGAAATTAAAAACAGAACTATCATATGGTTCAGCAATTCCACTTCTGGGTGTACATCCACAGAAAACGAAAACAGGATTCAGAGAGGTATCTGCACACCCATTGTCATGCGGCATTATTCCCGATAGTCAAGAGACAGAAACTAAATGACCACCCAAGGATGCATGGATACGGAAGTCACACACACTCAAGGGGAATATTAACCAGCCACGACAAAGAAGGAAATCCTTCTATTTTCCTAACAACACGGATGGATCTTGAGGGCATTATGCAAAATAAATAAGCCAGACTGCGTGGTATTACGCAGATGAGAAATCTAAAAAAGAAAAAGTGAATTTCAAAGAAATAGAGAGTAGAAAACTGACTGCCAGTGAATGGAGGGTGGGGAAATAATGAGAGGTTGGTAAAAGCCTAGAAACTTTCAGCAATGAGAAGAATAAGCTTTGAGGATCTAATGTTACATATGGTGACTATAGTTGACAACACTTACTGTATAATTAATGTTTTTTAAGAGTAGAAACTATGTCTTCTCAACCAAAAAAAAAAAAAAAAAAGACAAATATTTGAGCTGATATGTGTTAATTAACTACATGGAGAGAATTCTGTTACTGTGAGTATGTGTATCAAACCGCCGTGACATACAGTATGTTTTCTACACGTGTCTGTCAATTATACTTTAATACTGAAATTTTAAATGTAAAAATAAAAATCAATGAATGAGATTTCACAATCTTTTTACCTGATTTTCCCAGTTAGTAATTAGCCTAGACATTATTTATTCTGTAAATAGTTAACCAATCCTAGAAGTCAACCTCAATCCAACATATTTACTAAGACCAATTCGATCCAGACTCTGATAAAAACTGGGGTTGAAAACAAAGTGAAAATCCTACATATTATGGTGAATTGATAGAAATTTCAATACTCGTTCTGTTGTAATTGTTGGTTGTGAAAACTCTGGCAAGTCACTTAGGTAATACGAATCTCAATATTCACGTGTATTTATTTGAAGTTACAAGAAGCAGCATTGGGTTTGGGGAAGAATTTTGCAAACTGGGAAAAGCATCTATGAAAAGCAAGTATCTTACTTGTTTTGAATGAAACAAATAATCCTTTTTTATTTTGTTATTTATTGGATGGACAGATATTAACTTGGTGAAAAGTATTTTGCACATAAATAATAAGATGTACCCAAATGGCATTCACTGATACCTGTTTTAAAGATTTCTATTATCAATAAATTAACTATATTTTAAGGCTCTGATACTTTAAGCCTAATGCACTGCTTATTGAACACACAGTATTTCTAAGGTATTTCAGAATCTTCAAGATTTTATTTTTATTTCTGCTTCATCCATCTTTAACAGTTGTCTATCTATGAAGGGTAATGCTAGAATATTTACTTAATAAAAATACCCCGTCCATCTTTTATACTTGATGATTAATGCACACCCAATACAATTCATATTTAAATTCCTTTAATGCTTTTCCATTTAATTTTTAAAGTACAACAGTTGAACCATTGGTAGAAATCACTTACTAACAGAGAGAACTTTATTTTAGTATTCTCTGTGTCATATAATTTAGGCACAGAGTTAAAGAGAAGTTTGTAAAAACCCCTACTGAAACCACAATCATTGTTACTTTTTTACAAAGAGCTGTTGGTGTTTTGAGTTGCCTTTCCCTTGAATATCAAAAACTACCAGTGGGAACATGCAGGTGCATTTACACAAATAGCTGCCCTTGATGAAAACACAGAAGTTCATGTGATCTTCAACTTACTTTCTCCGTTATATACAAAAGTGGAATTTTTAAAAAAACTTTTATTGAAGCATAGTTGACTTACAATGTTAGTTTCTGGCATATAGCAAAATGATTCAGTTATGCATATACATACATCTATATTTTTTCTTTTCAGAGTCCTTTCCATTTTATATGACAAATATTTCACCATAGTTCCCTGTGCTCTACAGTAGGTCCTTGTTGTTTATCTATTTTATATATACTAACTTGTGTGTTAATCCCCAATCCCTCACTTAGCCCTCCCTGCCCGAAAAATGGATGCTTAAATATTCTGATAGGTGTAAGACTGTACAAAAAAGGAACAGTAAAAGAAAGTTACGCAACCAAACAGCAACTTAGCCACTTATATCTAATCCTTAGACAGATGTGATTTTTAAATTTAATTTTACAGAAATCATCAAACAAAAAATGATATTGTAAATTATTATTGTTTGCTGCAAACAATATAACTTTACTACAGGAAACATTAAGGAAACAGACTTTTAGTTCTATGGCTGACAATACTGCTCTATTTATACTACCATTACTCAAAGCATCTAATGTAATTGTTTTCACACATTTATATCTGGTGTTATGTTATTATATTATTTTGGTAGTATTGTCTCAATATTTCTTTAATTTATTGGATATGTATTAAGAAATATTTTTTATTATATACATTATTTTGGTTGCTGCTCCCACAATTACAATCACACAATCATAAAACCTTATGCAATCCCTTTTAAAATAGCACCCAAGTTAATAAAATACCCAGGAATAAATCTAACCAAGGAGGTGAAAGACTTACACGTGGAGAACTACAAAACATTGATTCAGGAAATTAAAGAAGACTTAAAAAAATGGAAAGATATCCCATGCTCCTGGATTGGAAGAACTAGTGTTGTTAAAATGAACATACTACTGTCCAAGGCAATCTACAGATTTAATGCGACCCCTATCAAACTACCCAGGACGTATTTCACAGAACTAGAACAAATCATACCAAAATTTATATGGAATCACAAAAGTCCCAGAATTGCCAAAGCATTACTGAAGGAAAAGAAAAGAGGCTGGAGGAATAACCCTCCCAGACTTCAGACAATACTACAGAGCTACAGTAGTCAAAACAGCATGGTATTGGTACAAAAACAGATATATGGACCAATAGGTACAAAAACAGACATATGGACCAACGGAACAGAACAGAGAGCCCAGAAAGGAACCCACAAACTTTTGGTCAACTAATCTTTGACAAAGGAGGCAAGAACATACAATGGAATAAAGACAGTCTCTTCAGCAAATGGTGCTAGGAAAACTGGACAGCAGCATGTAAAGCAATGAAGCAAGGAAGCTAAATTCCTTACACCATACACAAAAATAAATTCAAAATGGATCAAAGACTCAAACGTAAGACAAGATACAATAAACCTCCTAGAAGGAAATATAGGCAAAACATTATCTCACATACATCTCAACAATGTGCTCCTAGGGCAGTCTATCCAAGCAACAGAAATAAACGTAAGAATAAACAAACAGGACCTAATGAAACTTACAAGCTTTTGCATAGCAAAGGAAACCATAAGCAAAACAAAATGACAACCTACAGAATAGGAGAAAATATTTCCAAAAGATGCAACTGACAAAGGCTTGATCTCCAGAATATATAAGCAGCTCATATGACTTAATAAGAAAAAAACCAAAAAACCCAACCCAAAAATGGGCAGAAGACCTAATAAACAAGCAATTCTCCAAGGAAGACATATGAATGATCAATAGGCACATGAAAAAATGCTCAATATCACTAACAATCAGAGAAATGCAAATCAAAACTCCAATCAGCTCTCACCTCACACCAGTCACAACGCCCATCATTCAAAGGTCCACAAATAACAAATGCTCGAGAGGCTGTGGAGAAATGGGAACCCTCCTACACTGCTGGTGGGAATGCAGTTTGGTGCAGCCACTGTGAAAAACAGGATGGAGACTCCTCAAAAGACTAGGAATAGACTTACCATATGACCCAGGAATCCTGCTACTGGGCATATATCCAGAAGGAACCCCGTTTCAGAAAGACACGTGCACCCCAATGTTCACAGCAGCACTATTTACAATAGCCAAGACATGGAAACAGCCTAAATGTCCATCAATAGATGACTGGATAAAGAAGTTGTGGTATATTTATATAATGGAATACTATTCAGCCATGAAAAATGACAACACAATGCCATTTGCAGCAACATGGATGTCCCTGGAGAATGTTATTCTAAGTGAAGCCAGAAAAATATCATATGATAACACTCATATGTGGAATCTAAAAAAAAAAAAGGAGGCAAATGAACTTAAATATAAAACAGAAACAGACTCATAGACATAGAATACAAACTTGTGGTTCCCAGGGGCGAGGGGGGTGGGAAGGGACAGACTGGGAGTTTGAAATTTGTAGATACTGACCAATATATATAGAACAGACGAACAAGTTTATACTGTATAGCACAGGGAAATATATATAGATCTGTGGTAGCTCACGGTGAAAAAGAATGTGACAATGAATATATGTATGTTTATGTATGACTGAAAAATTGTATATCTCCTCCACCCTCAAAGAGCCTGTGACTTTATGGGGAAAAGGAATTCTAATCTATATTAAAATATTAAACTTGTTGACGATGCTGAAAAAGGTATAGAGGTCACTTGTTCTTCATTTGTTTACTCTGTCTGCAAAGTGTCTCGCAGGCTGGTGTGAAATAGATTATATTAGCAGGAAACCTGAGGTTCAGAAGGCCAACAGATCAGGGGACAACTGCCATTGAAAAGGCAGCTTCTACTCACCGGACTGGAGGCAGGATGGCACCCCACGCGGGGCCACACCACGGGGGGCCGCACCATGCGGGGCCACACCACGCGGGGCCACACCACGCGGGGCCACATCACAGGGGTCAGGAGCGGAGGAGCAGGGCGCCATGGACAGGACTGTTTCTGCAGGAAGGAAGGGCAAGGCAGGTGAGCAGCCTGAGGACCGGCCGGTTGAGTAACTTCATGGGCTCTGGGGTGGGAGGGTGGCCCCGAGGATCTGGACCTGACTCTGGGTGAGTCGGGCAGGTGGACAGTGGCTCAGCATGAGTCTGAGTCCAGTGGAGGAGGTGGGGGGTTAGACCCAGGAGGACTCCTGGGGCGGGAGGGCCCAAAAAGGGGGCAGGAGGCCAAGTCCAGGTGACTGAGAACAGGGCGTGTCCTGCATAGGCCTGCAGGGCGGATGAAAACATCTAGTCTACAGAAGGTAGAAACAGGGTCCATACAAGGGCTCAGCTCAGATGTCACCTCCTCAGGGGAGCCTTCCCTGCCTGCAGTCTACAGGGACAGCTTCCTGCACACACGTCTCCCCAGCAGTTACCCGCCTCTTTTCCTGCACAGCATTCAGGACCCGACCCCCTGCTCCGCTCCCAGCCATGGTCCCCCCTGCCCAGAGGAAAAGCCCTCATAGGGGCCACCAGGCCCTGCACGGCCTGGGTGCCACCTTTCTGTCTCCTCTGCCACCACTGCCCCCCCGACCCGGGCCCTCTTCTCCTCCACCCTCCACTCCTGACTTCCCCGAGCCCTGCGTGTTCTCCAGAGCATGTGTCCCTCCTAACACGCTCTGTGTGCTCACTGTGTGTCTCACTCACTGCGTGCCTCCCGCCCAGGTCAGTGCCCAGCACACAGTAGGACTCAGTAAGTAGTGAATGAACGACCCTTACCGTCACTTCAGGGAAGATGCTTGTCAGTGGTGTACAGTGTTTACACACTCAGCACACATTCACTGAGGCCCTACTGTGTGCTGGGTGGGATCCAGACACCGGGCACCGCAGGGAGTGAAGCAGGCGGGTCTCCGTTCTCATGCAGCAGACTGCCTAGTGGGGGATACAGAGAAAAATAAGTAAAATGTACACAAAAATCAGACGGTGATATGTTCCATGGAGAAAAATAAAGTCATGGAGGCCATTTGGGCAGAATACTGGAGATGTTTAAGGAGCAAGCAATGCAGAGGGAGCAAGTTTCCACCTGAGAGAATGGCCAGTGCAAAGGCCCCGAGGCCACAGTGGTCTGCGCGTGGACAGTCTTAGTGATCCTGTGGGTTCTTAGTCTTGCCTTCAATCCGTATGCTGCTTTTATTTGTAAACCTTGGGTTCAACTTTCTAGCTAACTAACCCGAGTCACCAAGCTTTGAATTTAGCCAATTCTGTCCCAGGGATTTAAAGTGGAAATGGAAGAATTTGCATCAAGTTAGCACGTGCTTCCTGAGTGACCTCCCTGGACCCAGCTGTTAGGCACCAGTGGCTGTGAAATGGATGTGACGATCTCCACCCTGAGGACCCAATGAGTGAACATCTGGACGTCCTCAAGCCCCTTCTGCTGCACCCCTGCCCCACCTCATCTGGGACTCAAGCTCTAACCCTGACCCCGGTGGCACCTTCGTCCCCTACATCCAGCTCCTCCGGACATACCTATGCTAAGCTTTTCCAGGTCAGCATGCCCCAGACTGAGCTCAGCCCTTACCCCACGACTGACTCCTCCCTGTGAAGTCCCCTTGTGAGAGAGGCCACCACCAGTAGGATCCTTCAGCCCCAAGGCTCAGCTCTCCCCACCCCTCTGACGCCTCCCAGCTGGTGATCCCCTCTGGCCTCCCTGGGACCCCTAGGGCTGTGACCACACTCTGATTACCTCTCCAGTCTGTGAGCTCTGTGAGCACCCTGGGCCCAGTACGGAAAAGGACTCAGAAAAACGTGACCAAAAGTCAATAGGAAAAATGTTACTAGTTCTCTATTACAGACAAGGACACTAAGCACAGAGAGGGCAGTGGCCACCCAAGGCCACAGAGCAGGGTCTCAGTGAGCCCTCCCGTGGCCCTGTTACTGGTTCTGTTACAGAAGAGGACACTGAGGCACAGAGAGGGAGCAGGGACCTGTTATAACCTCAGCCCCATGGCCTGTGTCCTTTATGACTGGCTCCATGCGGCCAGCAGGGGTGGGGGCCTGGCATGGACGTTAAAGCAGCCTGGCCCCTTCAGAAGCAGAGTCACCCTCAGGAAACACCCCTCAACACCTACTCCACACCCTTGGGGTGGGGACCTCACTGCTGTTCCTGGAAGCTGGCTGGGCCTCCCTGTGGACTGGCCCGGGACAGCCCAAGAGAGGCGTGGGGCAGCCACAGGGCCCATGAGGCTCCCTGTCCCTGGCTGAGCAGCTCTGGTCTCCTTGACTGTCCCTGGCAGAGGCCTGATGCCAGGAAGTGTCAGCCATGCAGGCAGGCGTGCTGTGGAGACTAGGAAATGGGGGGCACCACGCAGATGTTCAGGTATTCGCTCAACACCGATTCAGGCCTTGCAGCATGGCTGGCCTGGGCCCGGGTGTCCAGCAGCGAATACGGTTAACACCTTCAGCCTCCTGGAAAGCAGTGCTCAGAGAAAATGGGCCCCAAGTGCCCCCACCCTGCTCCCCACGAACAATCACGCTGAGATGAGGCTGCAGCTGTGGGTCCTAGTGGAAGGTGAAGGGAGGGAGGGGACACCCAGAGTAGGCACTGACCATGAGCCCGGTCCCTGGAGCCACACAGCCTGGGCTCTGTGATCTGAAGCGGTCACCTCACCTCTCTGTGCCTCAGTTTCCTCGCCTGTAGAAAGGGTTATTGATAACCCCGGTCCCTGCCTCATTGATTTCCCCGAGGAGTCAGTGAGTTCCTCCTTCTAAGGCACGTAGGACAGTGTCTGGCCGTGGGCCAGGCTCCCGCTCACCTCACAGCAGTCTGTCCCACGTTAAAGATGAAAAAGCCAAGGCTGACGGGGTTATGAGACCAGCCCGGGCTCACCCCCTCCTCACACTCTGCTGACGTCCCCTCTGTGCCCAGCTCTCCTGCGTTCACGCCATCCCTCTGTCCCCCGAATCCACCCAGCAAAGTAGGTGCCAAGAATCTGAGCAAATCAGAGCGTGAATGGGGACACACCCTCTCCCCACCCTGGGCAGGACAGGGATATCGGGCTCCCCCAGAACATCCAGGAGGCCCAGCGTGTCCATCACCTCACTTCCACTCAACATGGAGAAGGTGTGGGGCCAAGGGGCAGAGGGCACTGGAATAACCTGGGGGGGTGCCAGGTGGTGGGGGGGCACAGAGTGTCCAGGCAGCCAAGGTGCGGGGAATGAGGGTGCCAAGAAGGGGCAGAGGACGGAGTCTAGCCTGGGCACCACCCCCTGCTGGACCCTGAGTGGGCGTTAGAATCGGGACAAGCCTGGGCCCCGCTGGGACTCCTTCTCGTCCAGCAAAGAGGGGAGGACGAGATGAGGAGACCAGTGCCGCTGACCCCACGATGCTCCCTGTGTACGGGCGCTGCTTCCTCAGAACCTTGTGAAGTGGCTGCTGAATCCAGCCCCGTGTGGACAGAAGAACTGAGGCAGGGAGGACAGAGTGACTCAGGACAGAGCTAGGATTTGGCCCAGAGTGTGTGCTGGGCCCCTCGCTGAGAGCAGCCTCTGGGCACCATGGACTCAGAAAGTGCCCTGCCCTCCCTCTTAAGGCTCCTGGCATGTTAGGGAGGGAAGGTCCCAGGTCCCATACTCGGGCCTGTCTGGGGGACACTGCCATGTGGGATCATGACGGTCCTGGGAAAGGAGAGAGAGTGTGGGCTTGGCATCAGGTCTGCACCAGACCCCAGTGCTGTCCCTACTGCTGTGTGACCTGGAAACTTTCCCCGACCTCTCTGTGCCTGGCTTTCCAACCCTGACTCAGAGGACTGCTGTGCTTGGCACACAGTAGGCCCTCAATCAGAGGAAAAAGCCAGTCCTCTCCCAAGAACCTCTCCTGTTACGCGCCCAAAGCTAAGCTCATACGCCACACGTCACCAGAGCTGATCCTTCACAAGCACGGCACGTGCAGTCCAGCAGCTCCCTCCTCCTGCCTGAGGCCCTTCCCTCCTGGGTGACAGTGGCTCGGAGCAGGTCTCAGCATCCCAGAAGTCTGAACTGAGCTTTGCGACCTGGGGGAGACCCTGTTCCATGCAACTTGGTTTCCAGGTCCTTCCAACAAGGAGCAAGAGTGCCTGCTCAGTGTTTTAGCTGCAAGTCCCCCCTTTACATGTTGCCCCGTCACTTCCGGCCTGGAAGATGGGAGCTCCAGAGCACATGACCATCCGACTGATGACTTCAGGGAAACATCCCACCCACACTGCACTCCTCGGAGCCCACCTCCTGGAAGAGGGGAGAGTGACCCGCCACTATTGCAGTTTCATCTGCCAACCAGACCTTTCTCCCAGCTTGTTCTCAGGACCTTTTCATCCAGAGTAAGGAGTGGGAGCTTTCAGGGAAGAGCTATGAAACACACCTCCCATGGTTAATTCTCCGTGGTTCCATGATCTGATATGTGTACACCCTGCTGTTCTAAGGGGTCCTGCAAATGGATCCCTTCCCACGTCTGCAGTATTCTATGTCCTCTTTTCCTGCCCATCTCTCAGCAGCAACTACACCACCACCACCACATCTAACAACAAAGTAAATTAGGGAAGGGCACATTGCCTGTCTCAGAGTTCTGTGCAATGTTACTGCCAGTCGCCATCCCCTAGGACGGGCTCCTTGTTACTGTTTAAAAATGAACCTTGCGGAGCTGGCAGGGGACAGGAGGCAGAGACTGAAGGGGAGATGCACAAACCGGAGCCTCCCATCTCCAACTTCACCCCGGAATCCCCTTCACCTAAACCCACCAGGATTAGAAGATGTTTGCTCGCAAATCGAACCTCAGCCCAGCTACCAAAACTGGGGTGGGAGGCACGGTTGCTGCTTCTTGGAAATCCCCCCAACTCTCACCCTGACAGTCCCTTGCGACGGCCTAGGGGAGAACTTTTTACTAGGACTCCTTGGATCCTAAACCTGGAGGAGGTGTGAGGCCTTGAGAACAAGGAGAAGCTAGCTCTAAAACCTGAAAGGCCTTTGTCTGGAACCCAGACAACAAATGAGCCAGGGTGCTCCCCGGGCTTTCCAATGCTGCAAATCTAAGCGCCTCTTGCTTGCTTTTTTGTAACACCACGCCCCTCTCCTTTAGGTTTTGCTGCCACCCTGCTTTGGCCCCAGGGTTGCAAAAGCAAAGAGCAATTTAAAAAAAAACACGCACATACTCAGACACACACCAACGGCGGCTGGGGAGAGCTGGAAAGAAGCAGGAGAGAAGCCGGAGGGAGCGGAGAGGGAGCCGTGGGAGCGGGAAGCAGGCAGGGCTCCTCACAAACCCCCTTCCCGCTCCACTTCGCCTTGCAGGGCGGGCAGGGGAGCGAGATGCCCGGGAGCGGGTGCCGGACGAAGCTGGCTCTGGGCAGCGTGCTCTGGCCAGAGATCGGAGGAACCGCCAAGGGATGCACGGACTCGAAGTAAAACGCAGAGAAAGGGAGGGATTTGGAGGACGATTTCCCCCCGGGGACAGGCGGTGGCATAGAGGCTTCCGTCTGGCTCTGCAGAGCTCAGCGAGCTTTCAACCCGCAGTCCCAGGCGACTGCAGGTGAGTGCGAGCTGGGGGGCAAACAGATCCGAAAGTCAGCACGCTCGCCAAGCTAAAGGGAAGAAGAAAGAAAAACTATTTTTTTTTCTTTTTCTTACCTTCCGTGCGCCTCCGGCGCGGCGGGAGGGAAGGTGCGAGGCGGAGATGCCAGGGAGGCCATGGGGGCCCGGGAGGCCGCGCGGCGCCAAGGAGACTCAGAGGCGCGTGATGGGTGCGTGCAGAGCCGCTTGGAGGAGGGCGGTCCCGAGTGCGGCGCGGGGGCGGAAGGGGGCCGCGATGCCATCAGCCTCTCTCTGATTGGTTTCTGCTTCTCAGTCTCCTCGGTGACTCCCGTACCCCGCATTGGTACCGCTGTCACTCCGGCTTCGCTCCTCGCCCCGCCCACCCCTCAGTGCGTGGACCACGTCCCCACGCCCCACCCCCACCTCTCCCCGCAACACCCATGCTTGGTCAGTGTCCCCGGAGCCGCTGAGTATTTCGGAGGAGGGGGCAGCGTCGACCTCCGAGCGCCCTTGGCAAAGCCTGGGGACCCACGTTGGGCTGGATGGAACTGGTTCCCCAAGAGGCTCTTCCACCGAAGCCCTTCATCGTCTCCTCCCGGGTTCTGGAGTGTAAGGATATTTTTGTATTTTTAATTTGCACGCAGGGCATTTTGCAGGGGTAGCTTTTTTTAAAGTTTCGTGCGTGTGTGTATGTGTGTGTGTCCGCGCGCGTATGCGTGCTGCCCAGCAGCGAGGCTACCTGGAGGCAGGTGCCGAAGTGCCACTATGGGAGTGCCTGCCCCAAGCTGGTGGCTGTGCTCAGGGGGGTATAAGGGTGGTCGGTCCAGAGGAGGTGGAGGAACCGGTGGGGGAGGGCTGCTGAGGACAGGCCTGTAAGCCTCCACCCAAAAGTTAAACTATATTTTAATTTTCTTTTATCAGAATTTTCTCTCTTTATTTTTATATTCATGAATATACATTAAATATATATGTATGTATGTGTCTATGCATATAGACAATATGTAAGACATTTTTGTCAATTTCCAGGTTCATTCAAAGTTCTCTCCTGATTTATGTATGCCTTTGTGATAGTGTTTGTTATTCCTCTAACTATAGGACTTGACTAAATGATTACCAGTAATACATTATTGAAGGAGAAATGGCCTATTTTTATTCAGTGTAATGTTCCATGATTTTGTCAAGACAAATGTACAAATTGTTCAGCAACAACTCTTACTGTTTGTATGTCAGCAAGTATGAATCTACTGCAGTTGATTTATCTTGTCGATTATTGTTTTCAAACTGTGCCTTCAGCATTTACAGGAATGCTTTAGAATCCTACCTCTTCATCTTACCATTTTAAGTAATAGGTCATTGGCAAATGTCCAATGCTCAGTGGTGTGCTAAAGGATTCTTTGTAGAGTGTTTTCTCAGTGTAAGTTTTCTGACAGAAACTCCAGCTGATGGCCTCACCACGTTGACTTAAATATTGTCATGTCCATAATGTGAGATCATAAATATTGACTGATGATCACTGAAGACCCTCTTCCGTTTATGACATTGACAGTGTTTCCTGCAGTGAGAATCCTCACATGTCCAAGTGTCACTGTGTGAGGACTAGGATTCCAACGTGTAATTGACTGAACTGATTCTCCGTTAGGAATTATTTGGTGCAGTCGCGGAGTTTTCTTCTCCAAATAAAGAAAGCTTTTCCTTCTTTTGTGTTTTAGAGATTACTCTTATAGTTTTCTTGCATACACCGGGGCTGGAGCTTGGATGAGGGTTCAACCAGAGTGATCACACACCTGTCTTTGCTCCAAAATGAGAATGTGTTTTTGTTAAAGTAATGAACAATCAGTGACAGCTTTTTCGCATTGGTTGCAAACATAGAGTTTCTCTACCGTGTGTGAATTATTTGGGATAGTAAAGGTTAGCTCTCTGGCTGGCGCTTTTCTTACATATGTTGCATATGGTTTCTCTAAAGTGTGTTAGATTTTGGTATTTCAGGTCAGTTATGTTCTGTTCAATCCTCAGTTGTTTACCGTCTGATAAAATCATTTCTCTTGAGGGCAGGCGGCATTAAGAAGAATGAAGTGAGGTCCTATTTCAAAATAGTTTCTTTCTCTCCTACTGGAAGTGAAGCACATTTCCCCCAGGTTTCAGTGTGAGAACCTGGTAGGAATCCTGAACAAAAAAGGGGGGCCCCCTCCTAGTGCCGTGTCCCCTTACCTCTCAGACTAGTTCACTGAGCCTCCAGCAGTTTGTCAGCTGTGGTTCAAGTTCCTCCCTGGGGTCCGTGGAGGTTTCTGCATGTGCAGTTTTGCTCTGTTAAATGAGTCTTTGTGTCCATCTGTCTGTCTCTCTGTTGGAGGTTTCTGCTTGTGCAGTTTTGCTCTGTTAAATGAGAGTCTTTGTGTCCATCTGTCTGTCTCTCTGTTGCGGGGCTGGCAAATTGCCCTGGACCTAAATTCTCTGAGGCCTCCATCTAACAGGAGGCACTGCTTTTGGTTTGTGTAGTTTTTTTACTTGTTGTAGATAGAGTGACAACTTCCAGACTCTACATGCTGAACCAGAGTGAAAAGTAGGAATTGTCCTGTTTTGTTCTTTTATTTCCTGAAAGCTTTGCTTTTTAAAATTATTATTAATAAAATAATCTTTCTTCACTTCATTCTTAATCCCTAATTTTTTAAACTTTGTTAATATCTACTTTGTTTAAAGTGATTTGAATCTTCTAATTCACTTGGGTTTATTTTGCCTTCTTTTAACTTACAAAGATGAACATTTAATTAATTTATTTTTAAACACTTTTGTACTCTATTAATTTGTTAAAAACTCAAGTTTCAATTGCATAATTGTGTTTCTGTTTTAGTGAATGATGCCCTTGGAGTTTTGACAGGCATTGCATAAGAATGTGTCTATCACTCGAGTAGAAATACTTTTTAACATTAATAATTCTTCTAACCCATGAACTTGAGATGTATTCACATTTACTTACATCTTCTTCAATTTCTTTCATCAGTGTCACATACTTTTCTGTCCCTGGAAGATGGGACTCGGGCGAAAGTAGGGAATGGAAGAGAGACTGTCCCAGCAGCTGCCGAAGCCACTTCCGCTTTGGGGACACTCCCTTTTTTCTCTCGCCTGCACCGGCTTGGACTCCCTGCTGCATGGAAGCTACTTGGAGAAGAAAAGCAGCCTCAGAGAAGTCACGACCCCTCCGCCAGAATGAGGGTAAGCCCCCGGGTGTGCGCACTGAGGCCCCTGGACCATGTTTGGGGAAATCCCTGGGGTAGGAATTCCTGATCTGGTGGAACCCCCTTAACCAGAATTTCCCACCTGGAAGGCGCCAATTGGATAGTGGTCACAGGCTAGCGGGACTTGGAAGACACTCTGTATTTCTGCAGTTCAGTTTTGGTTTCTGGTCTTTCTTGTTTCTGAGGATGCCATCTGCTGGCCGAGGTCTGTGTTTGTGTTTTGCACTTAGAGATGAAAATGCTTGGCACCACTTCCATTCCATCAGACAGCCCTTTGGGCAGAATTTTGGTTGGTCGGTCCAACTCTAGCTATAGCCCCATGACTTGGGAAAAGACGGTATTTTAACTTAACTGCTGTGTGGCCAATGTATGCCCTTCAGTATGTAAGAAAAATGGGAAGCATGTTTTCAGTAAAAGAAAGTATGAGGAACAGAAATGTTTTTGTGTTAAAGGGAAGAAAAAAAAAAAAGGAGATGGTTTTGTCCTAGAGCTGGTTGTTTCTGAATGGAAAAAATAAGGAACAAAGCAACATGGATACAGAAATTTGCAGGAGGTTTCTGGGGGAAAAAAAACACAAGGAAAAGAATTTTGTACGTGGTCAGGATTTCCTAAGAAAATCTAAGACTGGATTAAATGTAATTAGGTAATGGATTTGGTTAAGAGTAGACAGATGCAAGGCAGCATTTGGTTTTTCTCTCTCTGTTAGGAAAACAAAATTTTCTTAGACTATTGAGCTGCTTTTGATAACAGATTACGTGAATTTCTTTGTCTTGAGGAGATCTGTTCCCTATCTTCCCTTGAAAGCTTTTATTGTCACCCTGGTTAAGTGGATAAGTATTGTTTTGCAGTGACCTATGATCTTATCTGACCAAGTGTTTTAAAGCCCTTTGACAAACTTCCCAGATATTAAATTTTAATTAAATTCTTTAGACCTTCAGCTAACTTTGAAATGCTTCAGAGGGCCCCTGGAGCATCCCAGAGAGAGATCCTAGATGTGTTGTGTTCATTTGCAATGTTAAATTATGTGGGAAGCATTGTTGAATGAGTGATGATAAAATGTCTTAGATTGTATTATATGGGTGAATGTTATTAATATAGAGATTCTAGAAATTATGTGGAATTCCTAAAAATCTGGTATGTCCTGATAAAATGTTGTCGGCCATAATTCTAGTTATTGTCTTAAAATGTGTGTCACATCATTGATCAAGTTTCTTTGTCAATTGCATTGCAGTCCGGTTTTTAAACATGCCTTTAGACTTTGTCTTTCGTAGACAGTTAAGATTTTACTCTGATGCCCTTGCAAAATGCCTCCTTTTCAAAAGGTTTGTGGAAAGGACGTTTCGACAAGTACAGGTTTCTGATTGTCAAATCGAACCACTGAGCTGGGTAAGAAATTAAAAGTCTAATGGAATCTCTAATTTCATAAAACTGTTAACAAAAGGTTTAGTTACATGGGATGGAGTAAACTGATGAATATAGTATGAATTCTTGGTTTTGTCTGAAATATTACTGGCTTTTAATCTTTATTTTCCAAATATAGAGGAACCTTCCCCTTTAGATAATTATGGCTTACAGCAATTTGGTAAATTACACCTTTATAAACAGAATCGAAACCCTTATCGTTTCTTTCAACCTGAGACCTCTGAATTTGGAAGCTCTTAGGTTCCTAGCAGCCTCTCCAAGTGAATAATGAAGGCTACTTTGTGGCAGTTGCAGGAACCTCAAGAGATTCTGAAACTCAAGACAAGAAAAATCCACCTAGATCAGGTGATGTGGCTTTCCTGGCCTTGGGAGGCCTTTTTAACAGTTCAGTTTGAAATCCCTTATGAACAGTTCCAGCAAGGCCAAACTTAAAAGAGCCTCTTAAAATAAATATTCTTTTTACAGAATGGTGGATCTTCAAACAGATACTATTTGCACTAGAAAAACTAGAAACTAAGGGTTGAGTTTGACTGTGACTGTGTGGTGTGCATGGGGCCCAAAAGGAAGTTAGGGTTTTGCGGTAAAGGTTTCTGTGGGGCAAGATACAGTCTGCAAATGTGCTGATTGGGTCACACTCTTCGGAATGTGCAGTGTATCGGTGTGATGTTTTGTGACTGTAGCGTGGCACAACTTGGTTTTCGCGGTTGCAGGTGGTGGTACATATACAGAGATACAGCACGTTGTCTCTGGAAAACACGGTGGCAACTTTGCAGCAAACTGTGTTTGAATTTTTACAGTGTCACCCAGGCCTTTTCCCTGGGTTGTAGCACCCCTGGCACGATTTGAGGCAGCCTTTGCTGAAAGGTGACACCGTGGACAGGGCAGGAAGAGGGGCAGGTTGTCCGGTGAGACTGGCTGCGGGAATGTGAGTTGTCAGTGTGGTGGTCCTCGTCGTCATTAGAACAAGAGGTGAGACCTTTCACACGCACACATACGTCCCCTAGTCAGTCACGTTCCGGGCCAAGTGAAGGCCCTACTTGTCGCAGATCCAGTCTGATGGCAGTGGCCTCGGGTGGGTGCACTGCTCACACTTGCCACAGTCCTCACACCTGCAGGCGTGCAGCCCTGCGTCTTCTTTGCTCAGGGGCTTAAGCTCTCCTGGCTTCAGCTCTGATTCGTGCTGCACCCGGATTATCCAGTCAGTAATGGTCCCAAGGAGAAAGAAGGGATTGCTGTTCGGAGGGACTCCTGCTGGTGCTTGTCCTCATTCTGCTCCAATACCCCGGGCTGGCCGTGCTGATCGGCCTGGGCCTGCGAGTCCTGGAGCCACGGTGCTGGCCATGCTCAGGCAGACCGTGGAATCTCTTGTTTCCCCTGAGCAGAGGGCGAGGAGCGGCCTGAGCCCTGCTCTGGGGACCACTCTAGGGCCTTCTGTGTACCCACTGGAGTTTCAGGTGGCGCTGAGCTGATCCAGAGACAGCACGTGTACCTGCTGGGTGAGGGTGGCTCTGGGGTCGGGCTCCCCACACTGCCCGCCACCGTCATGACTGCCTGCAGCAAGGACCGCCACCCGCGCCACTCTGAGCTCTGGCCTCCATCAGGTCTTGGAAACGGTCACTCCCATGATCATGGCTTTGCAATGAAGCATCTCCGTTGGAGCCTCTTCTTTCTGTGACATGCAGTTAATCCAGCCCCTATGCAGACCTCTTCCCACTCTGTCCACACTCTGCTTCAGTCTGTCTTCCAAGCAATTAGCAGGACAGGATGAGGAAAGGAGAGGAAAATCTGGAGCAAGTCCCCAGAGGATGAACACTCGGGCTCAGGGCTGAAGGCCACGTCCCTTCTAGAAACACACGCAGAGTATTTCCTCTTTTTTTTTTTCTCAATGAACTGGAGGCAGAAATGTCAATGTCAAACCTCTTTTCCTGACAGATGAGCAAACGGGAAAAGAAAACAAGCTTACAGAGACCCTGTGACCAGATGGCCAAGTCATGCAGCCACCTCGGAGTGGAGGGGATGCCAGGGGGCTGGCCTGACCAGTCAGGGCCAGGGGTGTGGATAAAGAAGATGTGATATATAGATGTATAGATGTATACACACAATGGAATACTCCTCAGCCATAAAATGAATGAAATAATGCTATTTGCAGCAACATGGACGGACTTGGATGGTGCTAAGTAAAGTCAGTCAACCAGAAAGAAAAATACCAATTGATATCGTTTATATGTGGAATCTGAAAAATGGACACATGAACTTATTTACAAAAGAGAGACAGACTTACATAGAAAGTAAACTTATGGTCACCAGCGGGGATAGGGGAGATGGAAGGATAAATTAGGAGTTAGGGTTTAGCAGATACAAACTTCTATGTGCAGAACAGATAAACAAGGTCCTACTGTACAGGGAGCTATATTCAATGTCTTGTAATAACCTATAATGAAAAGGAATATGGAAATGAATATATATGAATAAATGAACCACTATGCTGTACACCAGGAACTAACACAACTTTGTAAACAGACTAGACTTAAATTTAAAAAATTAAAAGTTGAAAAAAAAAATAAAGAACAGAGTTGCATTGCGCCCAGAAGTAGGCTTCCAGCCAGAAATAAACACAGATTTCAAGTGTAACCTTCAAGCGTCACTGAAGGAATTAATCCTAATTGTAGAAAACACAAGCATGGCAATCTGAGAGCACTGCTGAACAACGAGGACCCTACTTGAGTGTCCACCATATGCCAGACGTGGCTGTAGATATCTCACACTTACAGTCTCACCGAATCCCCGCTAAAACCCTGTGTAGCTTTGGCACTACTCTTGGATTCTGACTCTCAGACACCTTGGAAGATATTTCACACAATCACGTAACGTTCATTTGTCTCTCAAAGATAAGAGAGTTGCCCATAATGTGCAAATGTGTAAACTTAAGTGTGACTCAAAGATATTAGTAAAATTTACCCAAATAACACAGAGATTTAGGTAGCAGAACCAGGATTCATACTCCAGTGTAAGATTTCAAAGCCTCTTATTCTAAAATACTGCATGTCCACTCCAAATTGTTGTCAAACAGATCTAAACTATCGAGCGGTTCACCTTGGAGTGGAAAATACATACCAGCTTCTCACCTCTCCGCCAACCGTTTAGAAATATCTGTGTCCAATCTGATTCATTCCCAAGGAAATACTATTTGCCCAGATACCAAAGTAAATCTATTTAGAGTTTAAAGAGCTCAGCTTTATTTTAATTACATTAGCAAAGCCTTTCTGTATTACCCAAGGGGCACTCAGAGCAGGCATTCTATGTCTGAGATGGAATAAAAGAACACAGTTGTCCTGGGCATGCTCATCCCAAGGCAAGCAGGTGTTCTCCGTGTTTTGCAGACCCAGATGGAATTAGGAATCCCATGATCAACTATTCATCCTTTCCAATTCTGTGCTGACTGGAAGGGGACGAATGGGGATTATGAGACCAGTCAGTCCACAATGTTTATTACTTCTCCTTGAAACCTGGATTCTGCCAGCAAAGCTGATCTCCAAGTGACCTCATGCCTTCTGAGACTGCACTTCCATTTTGGATTCATAATTCCTAGCAGGTGGGAGCTTAAGTGTGGGGTATCAAAAATGATTAAAAAATATATAGAGTTTCCAGTTCCTTTGAAATATGTAGCTGTACCTTACAGCTGACTATACCTGATAAAATGAATATGGTGTCACTAGTGGACCCAAAAGCTATGGTAAAGGCTCAGGGTTGTTTATTAGACTTTGTTCTTTTTAACATAGTGCTCTAAGCTCAGATTGTGAAAAGAATAACTGTGCTTGAGTGAAGTGATCGCTAACAGGAAGTGGTCAGGAGGATCGTAGCTGGGAATTTGTCTCGCGTTGGGCAACATGAGGACGTGGATGGCTCATCACCTCAGTGCTAAAGCGCACCGTGGTGCTTGCTTGATTAAAGTAAGTTATGCTTTGCACATCGATACGGAAAGAAATATCCTAAGAACGATGAAGAGAGGTGCGAAAATGAACTGAATTTTACCTATGTGGGGTACAAGTGGTTTTGTTGTTGTTGTCTGTTTTTTCCTAGGGGTCTTGTTTATCCTCCTGAGTTCATGGTCCATTTATTATGCTTGGTACATGCCAAGCCCTTCTCATTTATTTTCTTCCCTTTTCTCTTCTACACTGCTTTCCCATTCTCTTTTTCCCCACAGGGAATTGCATTTTTGCATTTGATGCTTATCTTTTTGCTTATGTATGTTTCTGTAAAACGTTTACTCTTTTGCTGCATGTATTTTTAATGTCTGTAAGTGGTATTGTGTGATATAATCTCATCCCCTTTCTTACTCTTCTCACTAAACATGGTGTTTTTAAGATTCACCCGTGTTGCTGTGTTGAAATCTAATCTGTTGCTTCTAATTGCTGCATGATGCTCCATTCAGATTTTATTTGGTGGAACAGTAAGCTGTTTTGAACAAGAGGTCTGTCTGAACTTCAGGAAAATAATTCTGCAGATTCTGGGGAGAACAGACTGGAGTCACTGGGGGAGGGGACACGAGGCAGCAACTTTAATCATCCGAATGAGAGGTCACCTGGGCCAAGTACTGGAAATGGAGAAGAGGAGTTTGTGTATTGGACCTAATCTGAGGTAGATGATGTATTTTGCCTACATGTTGGATAGAAGGAGTGAGGAGGAAAAGGAGTCAAAGGGGACACAAGGATTTTGAGCCTGAGGGGTGGGATGTTTTCAAGCACCAATGATTGAAGGAGGAAACACAATAGAAGGCAAGGGTGGTGGGGAGAGGTGGGGAGGATAGGACAGCCTCAAACCTAGACATTCATTCGTTTATTGAATCAAGCATTTATTGAGTCCCACTTGTGTGCCCGGCACTGAACTAGCCTGCTCGGAGAGTAGGGCGGGGGTGGGGTGTGTACACATCTCTACCCGCATTGAGTGCAAGACAGACATTAACAAAAGATCACAAAAAGAAAAACACCATCACAGGCTGTCTCAAAGGCCCTGGGAAGATGAAGGACCCGGCATTCTGCACAGAGCAACAGCACTGGGCACACGTGAGGTGTGAAGGTGGGAAAGGATTTGGCCTGTTGGAGGAACTAAAAGAAGTGAGGGTAGCTGGGGTGTAGGGAATGAGGGGAAGACCTAGCTGAGTGGGGACCGAACTCAGACCACATCAGAGGCCAAACTGCAGAGTCTGGATACTAACCTGAAAGGAAACCACGGGAGGACTTTATGCAGGAAGGACCCCGCGTGATGTGCGGGGTTGAAATCTCAGGGAGGCTGCTGTGTGGAGCATAGATTGGAGAGTTAAGTAGGAGATGTTCAGGAACTGTTGCAGTTTTTCAGGTGAGGGTGGGGCTGGCGTGGATTGGGGGGGGCAGAGGAGGTGGAGAAAAGGAGGTTGAGTTGAGAGGCTCTGAGGCTGAGCTGACTGGACTTGATGATGGATGGGAATGATGGGGGCCGGGGGGTCTGTGTCAGCGGGGCAGTGGGTTGAGCCTGAGCTCCCTGTTGCATGTGCAAATGCAGACATCCAGGGATTAGCTGGAAAGGACACCCTGACATGTAGGAGATGGCTGAGAGGCAGTGAGATGTACTTCAGAACCACCTGTGCTATGGCAAAAGGGAGACCCTTGAAAATAGGTGAGATCATCAAGGAAGAGGGTGTAGGGACATAAATTGAGAAATGTCTCTTTCGAAGATAAAGCTTTATTGGAGATTTAAAAGTTTGTTATTCATTTTGAGACATTAAAAATGGAATAGCAAGCAAAAAAAATATAGCATAATCTCATACTCATATCACCAGACACATATTTGGTTATATCTGCTGTGGTGGGAAAAAAAGAAAGAAAACATTACAACCTAATCTCCCAACTCCTGGCAAGCACACTGATGAATTTGGTAGCGGAATACTTTTTTGAGATCCAGATTCATCTTTTCTCTTTGTGTTTTTTCTTCCCTGATCGAGGCAGATTGTAGACTCTATGCTTATAAGCCTTACAAGGTAGGGCTCTGACGTTTGTGAGGTCAAGGCTGTCTGTAGACGATGAGGGCAGTCGAGGCAAGGAGGGTTTCCCAGTGACTGAAGAGTTCCCTGGGCAAGTTCTGCGGTCCTGGAGGGGAGCAGTGAGGTTCTTCTCGCTGACCCTGGTGGTATTCTGAGCACCGGCAAGGCCGCAGAGTGGGCAGCCCCTGCTGCCTGGGCTGCCAGCCCAAAGCTTCACGGGTGCAAGCTTGGTGGGAAAGAGCAGGGCGCGCAGGGCTTCGGAGCCTGAGACAGCGCAACTCTCAGAGGGGACTGAAGTTGTGTTCCGCCTTAGTCAGCCCCGTGTCCTGTCTGAGAACTATGGCAGAGCCCCTCCGAGGAAGGAGAAGAAGAAAAGAGGAGGAAAACGGACTGACGCTCAATTTCTCACCAACCCAGCAGGATGAGAGCCTGGGGTTGAAATCCAGTTAATTAACAGAAAATAAGGAAATGCAGTATTTCTTGAAGACTTGAGTAGAGACAGAGGTTCATACCCAGTGTGTCTGCTTAGTGGGAGGAGACCGCAGTGGAGACCGAGTACGAGGAGGGCCAGTACCAGCGCCTCCTGGGGAAGAGGCAACTCCAGAGGGGAGCGAGGTCAGCTGTGTGACATGTGGCAGAAAGGCCTGACGGGGAGGGGGACACACCTGCAGGGAGGGGAAGCCTTTGAGAGCACAGAGGGCACACGGTAAGGGGCTGGGAAGAGAAACTTGTGTAGACTCCATTCAAGAAGATGGGTAGCGGGAACCCACTCTTAAGCTCTGGCCAGTGTAGATACCAGGCTGCCATTGTGCTCTTCTAGAAGACCCGGGGCTCTCACTTCACTCATTCTTCGATATTGCCATTCAGTAAGTCCTTTTGGTTTGAACTTGAATATACCATTGGTTACTGCTTTATGTCTGAAGCAGAAGATTAGGGGATGGATTAACTACATCAGTTTGTCTGTACCTCCTAGTACAGTTGATTTTTTAAGTTGATTGTTATCAAATCTTGATCAAATATTTAGCATCCTATAGTATAAATGCATGTTATATTGTTGACTAAAAGAGCCAAACCGGGTTATTTGAAGTGTCTAAATAAGTTTTGAATGCAAGGGCAGAAACAGCTAAAGACACATGGAGATAAAGTTGTTAAAATATCCATTAGTTCATTTCAACAGATGTCATAATGAGTCATGACAGTCACCACCACAGTAAAAAATGAGTATTGAATTTTTAAATTTTGTTCACATTCCTTTTTTTTTTTAACATTTTTTATTGATTTATAATCATTTTACAATGTGTCAAATTCCAGTGTTCAGCACAATTTTTCAGTCATTCACGGACATGTACACTCTCATTGTCACATTTTTTTCTCTGTGAGTTATCATAACATTTTGTGTATATTTCCCTGTGCTATACAGTGTAATCTTGTTTATCTATTCTACAATTTTGAAATCCCAGTCTATCCCTTCCCACCCTCCACCCCCCTGGCCTTTTTAAAAAGAACTTTAACAATTATTCAGAAAACAAGACTAAGTTTCTAAAATAAAACAAGTACTTCTGAAATTGTCTTTAAAAAAAAGATGATGGTTAGTGGAGCAAAGGCAAGAGAAAGAAGGTCTAATTTTTGTTTGTTTTGCTCAGGGCTAGGAGAGACTTGAGGTCCCTTCTGTCCTGAGGTAGAAGGAGAGGTAGGAGAGTCTGAATAAGAAGGGTAGAGTGGATGACTGGTGGAGGGAGGTGCCTGAGCAGTGACAGCTGGAGGTCCTAAAGAAGAAGGGACTGCCTTGTAAGGAGACAGAGCAGAGTCTCTGGGCCTGCGGGAAGGAGGACCCCATGGCTACCTAGAGAGGGACCTTTAAGGCACTGAGGAAGCACATGGGGGAGGTCTTGATCTTCACAATGAAGCATGTCAATGTCAAGAGATCAGTGTCTGCCCGTCAAGGACTTGGGAATAATAGAAACATTTTAGGGTCTATACAGAGAAGAACACAATAAGGAATCATTAAGGCTGAATATAAGTACACTCATAATAAAATTACCTTTAGGATTGCGTATTATATGGTGGGCACTGTTCTATGCCTACTACATAAATATTCATATAATTAGTATAATTCTTAGACATTACGAGTATTATTATCCCCACCTTATTGATGAGGAAATCGAGGCTTAGAGAGGTTAAATAACATAACCTCCTTAAGTAGTAGAACCCTGTGGTCATTCAACAAGAAAATCACAGAGCCAGGGTTTTAACCAGTCTTCTGGGCACCAAAGTCAGCCTTAATCCTTTGCCAGTTGGAGAAACACACCGGGGCAGGCTCTGAGGTTGAAGCAGAGGGCTTTGTCACAGGATGTTCACCAGCATCTTGGGGTCAGGAAGATTGCTGGATGCTGGGTGAACTGGTTTAGGAATTCCTTGACACTGATCGCAAAATGTCTGGATGAAGACATGGTGCCCAGGTCATGCAGAGAGAGTCTGGCAGAATAAAGAGTGTGAAGGTGTGAAAGAACTGAAGACTGAGGCAAGGTGGATTTCAGAGTTCAGCTGTGTATAGGCAGAATCTGAAGCCATGAGGCTGGTGAGTTTGCTGAGGGAGAGAGTTTACAGTGAAGATGAGGGGGGCCTGGGAGCAGGTCTGGAGGAATTCCAATATGAAGCAGTCAGCTAAAGGAGGAGACGCTTGTGAGGGAGACAGAAAAATCTGTTGGCAGGAAATCTATGAGGGGGGCAGGGGTGTGTCACTAGAGCAGAGGGAAGAGAGTGGGTATTGAGAAGTAGAGAGGATCCAACAGGGCCAGTGAGAAGCTGACCAGTGCGGTGAGATGGGGATGGAAACAGGCCTGGGTTGGGGGCATGGAGATCTCTGGTGACCCAAGCAGGAGCTGTTTTGGGGTAATGATGGGGACTAAAGCCAGCCAGGAGTAGGCTGAGGAGTGAGAAGAGTGAGGAACTGTAAATGAAACAACATTCTTAGGAAGTTTGGCTTAAAGGGTAAAGAAAGATGAGGCAACAGCTAGAGGGTATGCAAGGTTGAGAGAAGGCAGTTTTTAAGTGGAAAAGACTTATGGGCGTTTCAGTGCCTTTGGGAGAAATCCATTAGAGAGGGTTGGTGGCCAATGTACACTTCCTGACAGCGGCAGAAGTTGGATCTTAAGCCATCTGGACGAACCAGCCTTGGCTTGGGGGAGGGAGAAAAGGCCAGGGAACAGGTGGGAGGGAATGGGCTTGAGCACTCGGTGGTGGGTGGGTGAGAGAGATCCTCATAACAGACTCAGTGTTCCCTGAGAAAAAGGAGGCAGGGTGGTAAGAAGTGAGGGAGTCAGAGGTTTGTGGAGGGCAGATTAGACCAGAAGTGCTTTGCAGAGTTGACGAGAGAAAAGTGGCATGCGTACTGGGCAGGGCTGAAAGACATGTGAGAATCGTTACCGTGAGTACATGGTGAGATGTTGTGTGTTACTTTCTCAGTAGGACTCGACATGTGCTCTGCTTCAGAGCAAGAGGGGCGTTGGGTCCATTCGGAGCTGACTTTTTGCCAGATGGGTCTGATAAAAGGACAGAGCGACAGAGGAGTTTGGAATTCTGGAAAAAATGCTGTGGAGTGATGGGCCATGCGATCTAAGTTGGATAAAGAGGTCAATAAAGAAAGAGGCTAGGTGATGGGTTGGCAGAAAGTGAAGGGTTCATTGACTGGAGGTTCCCAGGAGGCTCAAAAACCATTTGGGCAGAAGTTGACCAAGCTAGCTGGAGAGAAAGTTAAGATTTATGCATAAAATGAAACATGATGAAAAGATTTAGGTGGCTTGGGGAGTAGTGACCAATGTGAAGTAGGGAAGATGGTCGCTGGGATTGAGAAGATCAAATGATTAAGAGGACTTAATGGTCTAAATATAAAACAGAAACAGACTCATAGACAGAATACAAACCTGTGGTTGCCAGCGGGGAGGGAGGTGGGAAGGGACAGACTGGGAGTTCAAAAGTTGTAGATGCTGACAGATACATGTGGAATGGATAGACAAGACTGTGCTGTGTAGCACAGGGAAATACATACAGGATCTTGTGGTAGCTCACGGTGGAAGGGAGTGCGACAGTGAATGTGTGTGTGCTCTTGTGTGCCTGAGGAATAATGCTCTACACTGGAAATTGACACAACATTGTAAGCTGACTAAAACTCAGTAAAATAAAATTTTAAAAAAAGAGGACTTGATGGCCATCCCAATGTTGGATGGTCATCCGTGTGGACCATGAAGCACATGATGCAGGGGCCAAAGTCATCTATGAATAAGAATGGTAGGAAGATGGCGTTGCTGAGGAGGGGAAGAAGGCTGGGTAGCCAGTAGCTCTGGACAGGGACTATGTGCCCAGGAGCAAAGAATTGAGTGTATGCTTATGCCTGAAATGCCACAATTCCTTTTTTGACTTAAGATTGCGTTCCCTTTAAGTTGCAGAGGTTTTGAGGAGGAGTAATACACCAAACCGTGCAAATCATTTACTGTTTGGAATAAATGAGTTTCTCACTAGTTTACAGAGAATCCTTTTTGGCCAGGAGAACTAAAAAGGCATATGTAGTGAGAGGAAATGGCTAAGCCTAGAAAATGTCATCACAAGTCAATCCCAGGAACCAACATGGGGCAACTGGCTCGGCGTACCAGGAGAGGTGTAATCAGGCAGGTGGAGTTGCATCAGCTCACATCAGCCCTTGTGGGCAAGCAGGGAGCACCATGAGACTTGGCTCAAGGCTTTTCTACACCCTGGCTGGACTAGTTTGAATGAGAGCCTGGCAGAAATCAGGACCTTGGACAACTCAAGGGGACCACAGTTTGCCTCAATAAAGACCATTTCTAGGCTGCTGACTACTAACCCCATAGCTGTAGACTTTCTAAGTGGAAAGGGAGGGGTGTACAAACTTGGTTATTAAATTATAGGTCCTTTCTCATTATGGGAAGCAGATCACATTCGTATATTTTAGGAAGCAGATCATACTGTACTTCTATTTCCATCCATACATCCGAAACCAAACATTTGTTAATCAGTTTCTATACGCAGACCTTTTGATGAGGGCTGTGCAAAGACATGAATAAGATGTGATCCCATTCCCAGAGATGATCATCTGGGCAAGGGAGACCAAGAGAAGTTAGACAGATAATTAAAATGCTATTAGAAAATTCCATCATGGTGAGTTGAACAAAAAAACCGGGGCACATAGCAGAAGAAGTAACGAGCTTTGTATACATTTTTTTGTTCTCAATCAGGGTACAGGCAAACTAAAACATTTGCCACAAATGTCCTAGAATAGTCAGTGCCTTTTTGGGTGAAAGATAAGTGCCTTCTCATATGTGCTTTCTAAAATTCCCAAAAGTTGAAGAAGGTTTCAGAAGATCGTAGCATTTAGACAATTGTCCTGATGTTGGTATGAATATGATGTGTTTTGGTGTGGTTTTGAGATGAAGAATATCCCAAGTGAATAGCAGAAGTATTTTGAGAGTTAGAATGCCTGTACAAAGAAGAGAATGCAAGCAAAATCATAGAACTGGGATGTGCCTCATGCTTGGGAGCTTGTCTGAGTGTCGCTGAGGCTGGTAGGGAAGGGAGCCCAGAGAGCCCTGTGTTCTCTGTCTTTGGGACAAGAAGCCTGGGACCTCAACACGGCCTGGAGCCCTGGAAGCTTTCCCACCTGCACCTCTTTTCTCTTTCATTCATCTATAACCATGGTTTTCAACTTGATGTGACAGCACAAGGATGCGAGGCCACACCTGTTAACAACTAAATATGACTCATGTGGCCCCCATAATAGTTTCAAAGCTGTTTCTATAGCAGTACAACTCTTACTCATATTTGAGTCTTCTCCCAGTGTCAGAGAAGGGGATGGGTGTGCCGCTCTGGAAGGAAATTCTGCATGGCCTGCCACCTATCTTATTTCTATCACATCTCTCCTACCATGAGGACCATTGCCACTGAGCCACTAACTGTCACGGATCACACAGGGAAGGCTCCGTTGGGGTTGGATGGTAAGGTGCCACTGCTTCTCCAGGTGTAAACAGTTGACATCTCAATGATAGCGCATAAGATCCGGTCAGTCAGGATTCTTCCATAAAAAGAAAGGATTAAAAAAACCCAAATATTATGCATTAATGTACTCTACTCCATAGGAGACTAAGTTTGTGGTTTCGCTGGGGTGTAGAGAGACACAGAGCAGTGAGGCGCAGGCTGGTGCCTTTGGACGGGAGCTGTCATTAATTGCTGCTTGACCTAAGGTTCTCCTCTTCTCCTCCGGGAATCCTTGTAACACTTTCCAGCCCCTGCCTGTCTGGGAACCTCTGGTCCACATTCCTTCTGGCTTGGCCTTTGCTAGGCGGGATAGTCTCTGCTTGCTCGATTCTCTCCGAGTCCCTTTAAGAGACAACTGACTTCTTGTTTCTGTTCTTTTGTGGTCAGAGCACAAAGAAAGTGAAAACTCCTGTGGTTCCCAGTCTGGTTTCCTTCTAATCAGGTTGTGGTTACCTGATGACGGGGTCACTGCCACCAGCCGGCTGTGCCCTCCGCCCCCTGCCTGGCTCTCTCCGCTCACCTGCCCTGCCTTTTCTGATGATCAGACCCCTCCGACACATGTAAAGCCTCAGCCTTGGAGCCCGCAGCGTGCAGGATGGTACAGTCTTCTTCTGCCAGCCCTTTCCTTAAAAAAGCCAAACTCTCTTGCCCTTTCCAAAATTTTAAATATGTCTTAAATATGCCCAAGCACGTGTTAAACCGAGCTATATAGTAGTTTTCGTATCTCCAAGTTGCTAATTTCCTGGGATCTGCCAAGATTTCCATTTTAGGCTTGTGAGATTAAAAAGGATAATTTGGAAATATGTCAACACTTCACACTTTCCATCCGGGCCTTGGGTGTGGATCACCTCAGGGTAGACGCCCTGGTTCCCGGGCTACTTCTCTTTTCTTCCCTTGGTTACTGCCCTCTGTCCGTTCACTGGAGGGTGGAGGGGGCCCAGGACACGCTCAGGGCAGTCTGCACAATTTTAGTAAAGTCCTGGAGTCAGAGAGAACTGAATGTGGGAAGAATATGAAGCCACGGACTAAAATCGGACGTTACTTATCATCCATGAAAGAAGGGTGATGGCAGATAAAGGAAACTGAGAGGACAGGGAGGCAGTACCTTTTCAGGGCTGTGCACGGAAGGAGATGTGCAGCCATGGAAGGGGAGAGGCACCACTGCCCTGTGCTTAGTCTCCTTTCAGACCCTCCTTCATCAGTGCTTTCCCTGTCACACACACACCCTCTCACATATGTAAAGCCTTCCCACACCCGCTCACAATCACATACACAGAGTACACTCATTCATACCCACACACACACACGAACCTTCTCCAAGTGTGATTCTCAAGTAGAATGGAGTGGAGGGGACTCTTGGCCGGGCATGGAAAGGTTTGGTTAGCTGTGTGATCTTGGCAGACCCTTCACCCCGTCGGAGCCTCGATTTCCCCACCTGGAAGATTAGGGGTGGGGACCACATGATGCTGGAGTTTGCTCCCAGTCCCAGTGCAGGCAGAGGAGAACCGCTCTTCCTCAAGGTGCGCTCCCACTGCTCCTGCACCGAGGGCTTCTCGGCATCCAAAGAAGATGCTGAAATGATTGCTGAGCCAACAGAAATGAACCCAGCTCAGCATTCCCAGTTAACAGTTTTGTGGCCTGCTGAGCTGGTCTGGCACCTTCAGACCTGTTATTCAGGTTGGCTTTTTGCCGGTCTTTTCCAAGTATCCAGATAATTCCCCTTGGCAGGGCGCCCGTCCCCCGTTTCCACCGCCTGGCCGGCGGGGGTGGCGCTGGAGGCTGTTTGGAGATGCTGCTGCTGCCACCCCTGCTGCAAACGGCAGAGAAGTGAGTCTCCCTGGGGCACGGCCCTTAAAGGGAGAGACTATCCCCTTGAAAGGCACGAGGTGCACACGGTCACACCCGTTTTTCCCATCACTTTGCCACAGGCGATGCACATTCGCACTTTTTAACCACTTCATTTGGTTCTTCCAAGAGCTCTAAAGAGAAGAGAGTTCAAATATTCTTCCTGCAATTTTTGATAAAAGGTTAAGTGACTTGCCTTCTGGTCACAGCTAACGAGGAGCAGAGGTGAGGCCGCACGTGGCTGCTTCTGACTGACAGATCAGGACCCTCCCTGGAGCTTTTCATCATCTCTCAAGAACATGGATGTGTGGGACTGACCCACCCTGTGTGCAGGGGCATGTGGCGTCAGGACTGGGGGGCGGGAATCTAGCTGGTCAGCTGGAGCCCCAGGGGATTCTGACACACCCCAGGTCTAGGGGGCCCAGGTGTCTGTTATCCAGAGGCTGGGACAGGCGTGGTGTGGTTAAGAAGTGGGTGGGATGGGAAGCACATGGTTTTTCTGCTACATTCACCCTCTACTCACTCTCAGACTCGGTCTCTTCACTTGATCGTGAGGAGAAGGAAACATGGACTAGCCCTTCCCCCTACACACGGAGCTAGCTGAGAAGGTACTCTGTGGGAAAGCCCTCATCATGCACGTGGTGGGTTGTGTTGGTTAGTTTCCACGGCCGTAACAAACAGCCCCAGGCTGTCAGGGCCTTACAACCATCAACCACTTTTCTCTTCCTGACTTTACATGAAGGGCTGCGGGTTGGAGTAGCTCGGCTGGCCTCTGCTGGGTTGGACCGAGCTGGGCTCCCCATACAGGTTAAAGGGGCGGCCACTCTCTGGGACAGGCTGTTCTCAGAGTGGAGGGTCAGAATGAAAAGGGCAGAGCCAAATCCCCAGAGTATATTTACAACTTCTGCTCAGACATGGCCTCCATCACATCCACACACTCATTTAATTAACAAATCTCCTGCCCAACCGTGAAATCATTGGAGTGGGGAATTACATACTCCGCCGGCAGGGAACCGCAGCCTGGGTGGAGGGGGAGTGAATGGTTATCAACACACAGTACAGTTCAGCAGAGGGGTCTTATTATGCTGCCCACGGTCACAGAACTCAGGAGCCTCAGCTCCAGCGGTTGAATCAAGCTCTCCGTTGTCTGGTCGGGTGACTGTCTTTTAGTCTGAGTGGCCTCAGTTCCACTCTGGCACTTTTGCGGCTTCCTCTGTCTCTATGTCTCTTGCAGACCCTTCTCTTCTGTTTTCTGCCCCAGCAGAGCTCAAGTCTCAGAGGCAAGGCTCTCGCTCCAGGGACCATGCTCTATAAATGCAAACAGAGAGGAGGCTGGAAATCCCAGGGGCACCTTGAGGGCCTGGCACGCCTATCCGTCTGTGTGGCCCGGGCAAATGCACTCATGCCTCTCTCCTGCAAGGAGGGCCCCTGCAAGGTGAGAGACCACAGACAGAAGAAAGGGGACCAGCATTCAGTACCTCACAGAGAAACCAGTGTAATTAAGGGAACTTGCAGGATTCCAGAAACTTGCAAGGATTTCCATGAAAGAAAGAAAAATGTTATTAGCATGAGTTCTCCTGCCTACTGTTTCGGGGACACAGTCCCGCAGGTCCAGAGCACACTGAGACATCACGGAGGCTCAGTGTTCTGTAACCAGCCTCACCCTTTCGGTGGCTGTGTCTCCATTGTCACTGGGCTGTTGCGGATGAACAAACCTTTATCCCTTACCCATTATTACCATTCCAAGGACACATATTGAGTGCTTCCTGTGGGCTGGGCCCATGTCTGAGGGTATGGCGATGCACAAGCCCCAGGTCCTGACCTGAAGAGCTCATACTCTGCAGCACGAGGTAGACGCATGAACCCAGCCTTGTACACCAGCAGGGGCCCAGCAGAGATGCATGAGCATCACCCAGGCTGGTGCAGACGAGAAGTTTCACTTCCCCAGCTGCCTTGTCTTCTCTTCAATAATAATAAGAACAGGCATGTCTGGAGCCCTCTAGTCCCCGTATTTTGTTCTCTCCCTATACACAACCCTTATGGTAACGCACTGGGCAGTGGAGCAAAATGAGAGACAGACAGTCCTGGAATTCTGATCCTGGCCCTGCCACTGTGTGACCCCACGTGAGTTATGTAACTTTGCTGAGCCTCGTTTCATCAATGGTAAAATTAGGGCAGTAATACCTCCCTTTCTGGAGTCCTGTGAGGATTAGAGCCAAGATGCTCGCATTGCCTGGTCTGGCCTCTGGATGCTCTTTGGATAGTATCTGCTTTCACAGTGCTGTATGTTCTAAAACGGATCACTTCTCATGACCTCATGGCCCCGTCCTTTGCTAGGTATGTGAATATTAGCTGCTGCAACAAACACACCTCTTGATTTCAGTCATTTTATACAATAAAAGCTTATTTCCTCCTCATATCAGAGTTTGACACAGATGATCTTGATTAGCAAGAGGCTTTCCTCCATGGAGGCTTCAGGGATCCACACAACCTCCATCCTGTGGCCTCACCATCCCCTGAGTCTTTGCAGCTTACAGCAGATGAGCAAGGAGGAGACAGCGCATGGCTCCCTACCTGCCTTGCCATGAAACAAAACACACCAGTGCTACGTATATTTCACTGGCAAAAAAGTCAATGGCAGTCTTAACAGCAGAGGAGGCTGGGAAATGCAATCTCCTTGTGAAGCGAGGAAGAGAAGGTCCAGGCAGCCTATGCTGCCCCCTCTTTCTCCATCAGAACACTGCAAATGCCCCCCTGAGCCTACTCTTACCCCCATATAGGCTGTCTCCTCTCAGTAGCCAGAGGGGTCTTTTAAAAGTGTGAACTATGTCATTTGTTCCCATGCAAAACCCTTCAAATGTAGACTCCCAGCATGGCCTCTCTGTCTGCTCTCACCTCCTATTACTCTGCCTTTCGCTGCACTCCAGCCCCACAGGTCTTTCTGTCCCCGGAACATGCTGGAGTTACAGCTACCTCAGGGCCTTTGCACTTGCTGTCCCCTTGGCCTGTGACAAACTTCCCACCTCACCTTTCTTTCATTCAGTTCTCTGCCTCCTTAGAGAAGACTTGTTTGACCACCCAACTACCCTTCATTAAAAAAAAAATGACATTGGATTAATTAATGGATAATCATTAAATACTTGGATAAATTCTATGTAAAATGAACTATTTGAAATATTGGTCACCAAAAAAAAATTACATTAGGAAATGTTAAAAACAAAAAAGATATAGGAAATAATAGACTGATACCACCATCCAGGTTTATCAAAGCCTAATGTATGTAGGAGTTTATTCAAATGAGGATCTCTATGACTCAGTTTTGACCCAAGTACCAATAAGTGCCAGGTAGCCTCATATTTTAAAGCAAGGTGATGGTATTAGCTGGTTGCCCACCTCCAACTTCTAGGATAAGGTGATGTTGGGGAGGTTGGAAGGGAGAATTTCTTTGCAAGGAGTGGCTGGAGTGTGTGGCATGTCCCACCCCTGTCTGTGAAAGGATAGAGTGTTTTTCTCTCCCTTTAACCTCAGAGATGGAGCATTAGATGAACCACTCAGAGAGCCTGTCCTGTGTCCCCAGGAGTGGGGGAAACTCTGGGACTGGATGAGCCTGAAGAGAAGGGCCAGCTGAGAGCTAAGGACTGGGTAGTGGAGAGAGAGCTCCAGAGTCAGCTGCCAGCCAAGTGATGATGGGGTGAGAGTGAGATTGTCCCAGTAGGAGGTTGGTCTGAGGAAGGGAGCAAGGTGCGGGTCCCGCTGAAGAGGGCCACTGTTCTTAGAAACAGTGAACAAGTACGTACGTGTGAATTTTAAAATGGTTTTTAAAAAAAAAGGCATCTCCTGATCAGCACTCATTAGGTAATTGGCTTGAAAGAACCCTGCCATCCCCTAAAGGAAAGTAACTTTGCAATAACCAAGCTGTTTTTTGCCTAGTATGTCCTTGTGCCTTCTCCCTTCTGCCTATGAAATTTTCCATTTTATATTGCTCCTTGAAGTTCCTTTTTATCTGCTGGATTGGATGCTGCCTGATTCAGATTGATACGTGATCAAATAAACTTTTAAATTTAAAAAAGAGAGAGCGAGCCACTGTGGAGCCTCATGTTTCCTGGCAATGAGCTGTCTGGGACGAAGGCTTCCCATGGGGCTGGGGGCATCACTTCCTCCTCCGCCAAATCTAACCTCCGTTTGGGTAGTGGAGTGCTAGAAGCTGGCCTTCTCAGACAACTCCCTGTGCAGCCAGGGGCTTGGATGGCTGACGCTTCTGCTCGTGAGTTCCCCCCCAGCGGCAGTGTGTCACTGTGCAGCGTGCAGTGTACATTTCCTTCCCCAGCCCCCACCCCACAGCCCACCTTGGGAGGAGGTTACTTACCCAGCCCATTAACACTGGACCTTCCCAGATGCCTAGCTTTGGACAGAATGTGAACAGACGTCTCACTGCACAAGTTCTAAACAAAGCCCTTTCGAGGGATTGCCAGGCTGTTTTTTCTACCTTAAGAACATTATATTCTGATTATGGGGGTGCCCTGAAGTCTGGGTCCTAGAATGAAGAGACATGGGACACAGCCACAACACATGACCACAGCCAGTAACATACAACTCAAGAAATACACAACTCATTGTAAGCGCCAGCTAAAAGTTGTTGCTCGTCGTCTGCTTCTGCAAGGATGAAGTCACAAGCCACTGCAGTCTCGGACCTTCAGCACACCCTGAAAGGAGTGCAGGGCACTCTGGGAAAGCTGGCAGAACAGGCCTTCAGGTAGTGAGGTATTTTTAGGAGATCCTGTGAGCCTAATTTCTTGCACTTTCTCATTTCTAGAAAAGCACTAAAATAATTAACAGAGAACAGAGACATCTGCTCCTGGAGACGAGCAGCAACTCTCTGCCAAAATGCATGCTTGATTGCACATATACCCCCTTCACCAAGATCACATGTATACTCACCTCCCTCTCTACCTATTCAGAGCAGTTTCTCAGAACTATCTCAGGCCGTAGCCCTCATTTGGCCCCTAATGAAATGTTACTCACAGCTCTCACGTTATGCAATTACAGTCCACATAAGCCTCTGAAATTTTAAGGTTCTGTGTGTCACAACCTCAGTGTAGCAAAAGATGACTGATAACAGCCTCCTGCAAATGACATGATCTGTGGTGCACAGGGCAAGGGCATAAGGGAACCGGCGTATGGAAACTGACAGGAACTCAATGTTTGTATGCCCTCAAAATTAAACCTCTGCTTCCCAATGTGAGGATGTTTGGAAGTGAGGCCCTTTGGGGGCCATCCTTCTGCCCGGGAAGGGACAATAAGCCTCAACCCAGTGGCTGCAATACCCCCCCCCCTTACTTTTCTGCTCAGGAGAGCATGGGGGGGGCATCACCCAGGGACAATGGACACGAGCCCCCTCTCACTGAGTCTGTGTTAAGTCTAGCTCACTTCGGATGACTCGCGCATAAATCCAGCCTGGTGCAGGAGTCGTGCAGGGGTAACCTTCCCGCCCCGATGGGGTTGGAACGGGATTTCCCTGCCCAGGGGTCAGCAGGCACAGCTCGGGACCCTTCCCTGCTGCGGCAGGTGGCAGCCCAGTTCTGTCCCGTCCCCTGACTCCTCCCCCCAACCCCGACATCCTGGAGGCAGACGTCATCAACTCATTTTTCTCTCTGCCAGCCCCACTGGGGGAGTGAAATAGCGGATGATGGCAGAAGTTCTCCAATGGGAGGGTGCTTGAAAATCAATAGGAAGTTGTTTAAAGCCCAGGCTTGCCATCTCTATGCCGTACCTGTGCACCCGAGCTGGGAGGGGACCCCCATTCCCAAGGCTGAGCCTGGGGTGGGGCCCTGAGGGCCACACTCAGGAAGTGCACGCATGGCATGGTGAGCAAGGGCTCCTGCCAGGAAGCCGAGTCTGCTCTGGCCAGTCGTGCTGGGAGGCCAGGGGAGGCGTGGAGAGTGGAGCTCCCGGATCCTCACAGGAGGGGAGCGGGGCCCCTGGAGCAGGTCCTGCCGCCCGTGATCCACCTCTGCTGGCTTGCTGTCTGGAGGCAGAGCGGCCCCCTTTCTATTCCGCATGGCACCCCAAAAATGACTTACCCATAGTAGGTCTCAGCAAGCATACTGAGTGAATCAATGACTCGTTTTTTCAAGTGAAATTCACCTATGGTGGGCCACTTGCTTATCTGTAACCAAATATGTCATGAGTTAATGTTTACATTGAGAGGTAACATTTATGTAGGCATGATATCTGTGATTTGTGCTAATTATGTTGAGGGAGAAATACTGGGTTGGCACAGAAAAGAAGTTCCTTAACATCCCTTGTGGAGCTGGAGAATCCAGATGTTGGCTGAGACACACCCTTCTCTCCTGGGTATGTTTTCAGGACCTTCATGCTTTGACGGCAAGGCCAAAGAACTCAATTTTGAAAGGTTTGGATAACGTTTTCACGTATTGAAACATCCCCTCTGTGTCTAAATATTAGTAAAGCGTCATCTTCTTCAGCCTTAGATTTACATTCTGTTTCTGAAATGTGTGTCTCATTATCTGAGAAGCTCTGTTGCTTTTTACCGCAAATGCAGAACGGGGGCCACTCTTGAGAAATCGTGGTGACTGGGTCTGCCTCGGGAAGCCAGGTCTGACCGGCCCAGCAGGCTGCAGGGGACCTGGGGACAGCCCTGCAGGTGGCCTCCCAGAGGGCAAGCTGGTATCACGCAGGATGCCAGGTGGACATGGGGCCGGCTCGGGCTGTGTGCTGGGGGTTCTGTGTCTCCATGTTGTGGCCATGGGTCTGCTCATGGGTTTTCTGTTGGGCGGTGAGATCCTGCTGCAGAAGGCAGCGCCCGGGGCCCTCTGCAGACCAGTGGAGGGTTAGTCTGCTGGTGCTGGTTGGGCTGGTCCCACCGCATCCCCGTTTGCCTGGTCCTTCCTCACAGCTAATCAGCCTGCAAGATCTCTTTTCCCACTAGGCCGGCTCTTTCCTCTTTCTTAGGAAAGTTAATCAAAACTGCAGGGGAAATTTGTCCTTTTACCCAAATCCTAATGCTTCATTTCTCGGCTTCTAGATGCCAGGAAGTTCCCAGGCAAACTGTATCAGGGCTTCTGTGTACTGACGGATGGCTGGGTGGCTTTGAGCGCGATAAGCCAAGATGCCTTTTAGCAACGTCCTGATTTTGTTCCCCTGCATGGTGGGGTGCTGGCTGAGACTGTCCCCAGGTGTCGTGTCCCCAGAGTACCATTTACTCCTGCTGCTGTCCCCTCAGTCCATATTAGGTGGGGAAACCATGGCCCAGCGGTGAGAAATCTGCCAGCTTTAGTGTGTGAAGTGCTGTTAAAAATGTTCTCTGCAGGAAGCAGAAACGGCTGCGCCCTGTTGTGGACGTGGCAGCACCTGCAGGAGCCATGGTTTGATGGATCTTAAGAAAAGCAGATGCCTTAGAGCGCAGTTCTGGGCTGGCGATAACCAGGGCAGACAGAATTTTAAAAAAAACAAACAAACATAAGTACTGTTCCATGACGAGTTGAAAAGCCCTGAAATGAACACAGGTTTAGGGGACAAGAATAAGACATGTAAGAACATAGTCTTGTATTCAGGCATCGCTGTGCATCTGCCCACAAGGTGGGGGCTTTTCTGGGCAGGTGGGGGAGAGTGGAGGGAAGTCAGTTCCTTATTCACGGATTCCAGATTTGTGAAGTCACCTCCTCGCTGAACTATATTTGCCACCCCTGCATCGATCCCTAACTGCACTTGTGTGCTCATGTGTGGACGTGCACAGGCCAGCGAGAAACGTGAGTCTCCCAGGATGCACGTTCCCAGCTGAGGCTGAACCAGGAGACGTCCTGCCCTCGTATCTCTCAGGTCCTTCTGCAAACAGGCGCATTTTCATGGTCTACTTAGTGCCATGGTTTTTGCATTTTGGGGGTGCTTTTTGCTAGTGATCTTGGGTGGTCCCAGTCATCCTGTGGAAGTGCTGTCTGATGTCTCTAAGTGCACGAAGGCTGTGATGTCCCTTATGGAGAAACATGCGCTAGGTAAGCTTCCTTCCAGCCTGAGTTATAATGCGGCTGTGAGTGCAGAGTTTGTAAGTCAGCAATATATACGAGTGAAGTTTCTTTAAACAGGAACACACATATAACAAGGTTGTGTACTGATCTATTGACAAAAATGTCACAGATCGGAGGCTCGCGGGAAGCTCGCGGTGTCTTTTCCCCGGAGCGTTGGTTCAGTATTTGAAAATCCATTATTTCCCAGTGACTTTATAGAATGTAATGACTGCAAACAGTGAGGGCCGACCGCGCGCTTTGTCTCCTGCGTAGGATGGAGAGAGAACAGAGCCCAGAGTAGCCATGCCGACATGGTGGGGAGGGAGGGAAGACGGGAAGGAGAGGAAACTGAAGATGGGTGAGTTACGACGTGGTCAGTGGCAGTAACTCATCTGACAGTTGAGCTCTGCAACGTCCCAGGCTCCGGTATCGTGGCCTTTGCAGCATTTGGGGTCGGTGCCTCTGACCATCTTCCATGGGGATGTAGGAAAGCAGACTGAGGCGGCAGCTCCTAGGGGCATCCACTGGGCCTCTCCCTCCTGACCTTCGAGGCTTATCTCCTCCTCCTCCCTCCTTAGTACCAGAAAGTTCTACTGTGACTCCACCAGAACCCAGCCTCACTCACTCCCTGGCCTGGGGGGCCTTGCTTGTCATCAGACGATTCAAATATTTATGAAGTGCCAGTGTTTCTCTCTCCCGGCCCTAGTCCACATGCGGTCTTAGTTACCTTTTGCTCTGTGACGGATTACCCTAAGTTTAGTGGCTTACAACAGCACTGATTGATTACCCCTCATAGTGTCTATGGGCCAGCAATTTGAGGTGGTCCGGTTTGGGTCGGGGTCTCCCATGAGGCTGCATCACCTGAGGTCCCATCAGGGCCTGGAGGACCCTCTTCCGAGATGCCCCGTCCGTCCTGGCTGTTGGCTGGATGCCTCCGTTTCCCTAAAGAGCTTCACAAGCACCCTCGTGAGTTGGCGTCTGGCTCTCCCCAGGGTGAGCAATCCGGAGACCAGGGAAAGGCTGTAAGAGCCTTGACAGGCTAGCGTCAAGCATCCCACAGTGTCACTGCGTGCTGGGTTATCAATTGTTTTAATAAATCATTAGGTATTGGTTAAGGTTTATTTTCCTGTAAACTATCAGTGGGTTATCCATTCTGATGTATTTTTATGCAAGGAGAAATTTTTCTTGGGACCCATATGAACAGTATTCCTTCTATTAATTCCTAGATTAGCCCAGTATTAAATCAGAAGTTGGTTTATTGACTACTGGTATTGAGATGAACATGTTCTTTTTTAAAAATTTTTTAAAAATTGAAGTACAGTCAATTACAATGTATCAATTTCTGGTATACAGCACAATGTCCCAGCCTTGCATATACTCATTTTCATATTTTTTTCCATTAAAGGTTATTACAAGATATTGAGCATAGTTCCCTGTGCTATTCAAAAGAAACTTTTTAAAATCTATTTTTATATGAAGTATTTAAAAAAAATTTTTTTGAGATGAATGTGTTCTTGACCTTGAACACTTTCTTCACTGGTGGCTTCTTTAAGCCAACTATGGTGATGTTTATGCTTACTCTCTAGGGAAGGTGTATCCTGGTTCTAAAAAGCTGAATCTTTTTAGAATAACATTTAAAATTATGTTGAAAGTTATGCTTTGTAAGTAATATTTGAGGAGGAGGGTATAGCTCAAGTGGTAGAGTGCATGCTTAGCATACATGAGTCCTTGGGTTCAATCCCCAGTACCTCCTCTAAAAATAAATACATGAATAAACCTAATTACCTCCTCTCCCCCAAATTTTTTTCAAATTAAAAAAAAACATAAAGTGGAACTAAGATTATTTTCTGGACAACAGTCTATCACCTGGCTTGTTAGCCTTGTCACCTTTATTCATAAATCTTCTATTTTGTCATATAGGTGATTTTTGTCCTTATAAACTTTTCATAACCAGCTCATCTGCTTTCAGGGTATTTAACTTAAGTTCCCTACATTAGTCTTCTAGTTAAATCGTTATGCAAAATGTAAAAGAGGTTAAGCTTTGCTTTTTGGTACAAATGCTTTTTTCATCATTCCCTTATGGTACTTTCTCTGCAGCACAAAATTTAAATTTTTATCTCCTATATTTTAGATATTGAATGAAAGAATTTTCTTATTTGAAGTATAGTTGATTTACAACATTGTGATGGTATCTGGTGTACAGCAAAATATACAGTATATATACACATACACACATATATGCACTTTTTCAGTTTCTTTTCCGTTCTGGTTTATTACAGGATATTGAATATAGTTCCCTGTGCTATGCAGTAGGACCTTGTTGTTTAGCTATTTTACATAAAGCAGTGTGTGTATGTTAATCTCAAACTCCTAATTTATCCCTCCCCCTTTCCCCTTTAGCAACCATAAGTTTGTTTTCTATGTTTGTGAGTCTATTTTTTAAATGAGTTCATTTGTACTGTTTTTCCAGATATAAAGTGACACCATGTTTGTTTGACTTACTTCATTTAGTGTGATAATTTCTAGGCTCATCCATGTTGCTGTAAATGGTAGTACTTCATTATTTTTATGACTGAGTAATTCCATTGTATAAACATACCACATCTTCTTTATCCATTTATCTGTCGATGGACATTTAGGTTGCTTCCATGTCTTGGCTATTGTAAATAGTGCTGCTGTGAACATTGGGGTGCATATATCTTTTTCAGCTAGAGATTTCTCCAGATATATACCAGGAGTGGGACCCTGTTTTAAGTTTTTTAAGGAACCTCCATACTGTTTTCCATAGTGGCTGCACCAATTTACATTCCCACCAACAGTGTGAGAGGGTTCCTTTTTCTCCACAGCCTCTCCAGAATTTATTATTTGTAGACTTCTTGATGGTGGCCACAGATATTGAATGAATGTTTTATTTAATTCACTTACGGTAGTTGAATTTGGTGGGAAGTTTGGGCTAGTTTTACATCAAAGTGTCCGTGCAGTATGAAATCTCCTGGGTGTAAACTAGGAACTTTTGTTTAAGCTACACCTTGATCCATCCAAGCACAGTTTCCAGTATGATTACGCTGTTAAAACTTACCTCCTCTTATATGTTTGGAACTTGTTAATCGGTTATGAAGTTATCAATATTTGAGGAGAGTGACAGTCAGTGTGTCCGTGCTCCACGGCCTGATTCAATTAAGCCCTTTATTCTTAATTTACCACTAAATTCTTCTTTGTTTTTTTTAATTTCACAAAAGCATTCAAATAATTTATTTTATGTTCTTGAGGTAGAAAATGTAGCTCATTTCTTCCCCTCATAGGTACACCTTGATCTAACATTCTTATGTCTGATAAATTACACTTACTCTTGCTTCTTACCGGGGTTTCCTGAGGATGGCGGTATACAGACCTAGTGAGATTTATCAGTTTATTGATCAACTCCAGAGGAGTATAAAGCCAAGTCCTTTGAATTTTTCTGACACTAGTAGTACTTGATGAATAATTTTACTGTTACAGTTATTTGTATTTAGGGCTAAGCATAGTGGGATCCCAGGTTGCATCTTAGCTGTCCTGTAATCAGAAATGTTAAAGCTATCTTCATGGCTTATTTGTATTTTGGCTATGGTTTTTCTCACCTTATCTAGGACTTTTTTTTGGGTACTCTTTAACATGCTTTATGCTGGATTTCTATTAATATAGGTTAATATGATCACAGTGGCCAGCACAAAATTTACTAGCACTAATGAGTTAATTTAGGCAAACATCGTTAAGTTGTTGTGAACTACTTTTTAGTGTGCTTGGTGCCTGCTCCTTTTCATCTTTTATGATTTGGAGAGATTCTCACTGAGATGCAGATACTTGAATGTGTGATTTTATTAGAAATTAATAGAAAGATGGAGAGAAGGTATAGCTCCATGGTAGAGTGCATGGTTAACATCCCTGAGGTTCTGCTTTTTATCCCCAGGACCTCCATTAAAACAAAAAACAAGGTATAGAAATTGATAGAAAGGCTAGGACCACACCTGTGTATTTATGGAGTTAGTAAACTCAGGCATGTTCAGTGCTTTGCTTAAATCATTACGCTGTTGAGTAGGACTTTGTACATATAAGATTTACATCTTTAAGTGATCTATGGGTATTTGGTGTAGTAGTTTGGGTTGTGTTAAAATTACTATTGAATTGTTTCTTCCTTTGGGGATTATTAAAATGTACTTTGTTATTTTGTTTGAGGTAAATGGCATATCTAGGCATCTGTCTGTCTGCATAGGCCTTATATATCTAAGTATCTGATATAATTAGGCTAATTTGTAGTTATACTGAGTGTCGGTGAAGTAAGAGCAGTATGTTTTGTTCGATGAGTTAGCTGAATCTTATGTAGTTATGTACTTTGGCTTGTTTGGGGGTTTGGCCGGGGAATAATGGTCTATAAAGTAGGGGAATTAACGTAGGGTAAGGGTTCGATTAAGGAAGCGAGTACCTGATAATCATGTGTGCACGTGTATGTATCTGTAATTGTTCTATGTCCTGTGACCGCTGACTCTAACACATTCTGGTTGACGATGCTGGTAAATGATTTAAGCTGAGCTACAAGTTGCTTGACTGTGTTAAGTCCTCTGATGACCCTAGCTGAGTCATGTCATTCCCCCAAATTACAGAATACCCAATGCATAAACGAGTTATATGTGAGCGCAGGGTAATTAGTCATGAGTCCATTGAGATGTCTTATTTAAGGGGGGAAAAGTGGGCAAATTCAGGTGAGAGGGCCTTGAAAGAACTAGGTGCCAGTTATAGTTTGTTTATAGAAACCCCCGTGGGTCATAGGCCCAGAACAAGCAGAAAGGCATGTTTTTGGGTGGGCTGATGGTTTATCGAGCTCTGGTTATTGGTCATGTTGGCTAGAAATGTTTGGACTTATGTGTATGTACAAGTAATAAACATATGCATATGTTCTGTGTAGTATCAATCACTTCAGTTACCCCTGTGAATATCTGTAGGGACTGGAATCTAATATGGACTGAGCTGTTTAATGTGTCTTCTAATATCAACAGGCTGATGTATGTGCTTATACACATGGGTTAGATAATTAGTTCACAATTATACGTATCAGTATTGTGTATGATAAAGCATCTGAATTGTACTTATATATGTGGAAGTGTAACGAAAAAGAACAAATCTGACTCCATACCAGATCTGTTTTTTTGGCTTTAACCCTGTGCCCTGTTTTCTAGGCTCAGTCTTGCTGGCTCTGCACCTTTTGTAAATGTTGCCTTTAGCCTGAAATATACAGGAGAGCCTATTCTCAGGGCTCTGACCTTTAAGGATAGTAACACTTTAGCACTATATAAAGATAACATGTTGCAGAATGGAAAATAACATTTGTTTTGTTGGAGGTTTACAGGGGCACCATTAGCTGCCCCACATGGACAGCTGCAAGAACATAGAATTCCAAGAACAAAGGATTCTTATAGCAAGAAGTTTGCAGCAACCAACCACACCCCCTCCCATTTTTAGTATGAAGGAAGCCTGAATTCTGACTTGAGTAGGATGGTTCTTCAAGATATTAGTCTTCCATCCTCTTGGTCTGCCAGCTTTCTGAATAAAGTTGTTATTCCTTGCCCCAGCACCTCGTCTCCCAATTTATTGGCCTGTCGTGCTGTGAGCAGAATGAGTTTGGACTCAGTAACATCCTTATCCAGGAAATTGTGGCAGTCTGACTTGTTAGCTCCCAGAACCATCCTTATCCAGGAAATTGTGGCGGTCTGACTTGTTAGCTCCCAGAACCCTTGCAGTTCTGACCGTACCATTAATTTCAAAGCAATGGTGGCATAAATGATATTTTGAGATATATGCAACAGCTATAATGCAGACTGAAAACACTTGGACTTTTTACTGGTGAAAAAGTCACTGTGGTTTGTTGTTTACCTTTGTAATTGAAGGAAATGCTACATTTCAGTGAGAGTTTGCAGAAAATAAATGTCAAGAGTTTTTTTCTCATTCAAGTTCGCAGATTTTATGCGAATTCTTGTCTACTGTCAACTCCTCAAAAGAAGACCAAAAAAAACCTGTTGATCAAGTAAAGTGAGTGTAAGTTAATTCAGTATTTATTGCAGTAAAGGATATTAACACCTTGATAAAGACTTGGTGTATTACCTAAGAAGGGGAATTTCAAGAAAGGCTGTTTATAGGATTTGGAACCTGGGCCCAAGTGGTTTAAGGTGGTTTTTCCAAAGCAAGAAATTGACTTTGGAAATTGACTTTGGGATTGGACAGAGTTGATGACATTTAAGACAGTTTAGGATTTGTAGACACAGAGAAGCAGGTGGCTTGAAGCAAATCTTGATAAATATACTTTGTCACATATGTGAGCTCTCTGCCTCTGTGAGCAATCTGTGGGCCTGATAAGAGCTAGTCATCTGTCTTGCAAACTATCTGCCCAGATAAATTAATTTCTTGAAGCAAACAATGTATCTTCCTGGACAGGAATTTCCTGGAACCACTGTGTCATGTTGATATGGGTGATCTTGGTTTTTACTTAACAAGGTCAACTTTGTAGCCTCAAATCCCCTTTCTCACAAAAGTGGAGGCCTGCCTAATTTTGCCTGTTTCTGCTGTCTGTCCTTTCCAAACTGTGAGTTTACCATGGGTGGGAGCGAAATCTCATCCTCCTCGATGTGGGGTTTGTTTCTGTACTGAAAGTGTATCATATACACTATTTATAACCTTTGCCTTTATTTTTGCTTTGTAAAAAAACTTAATATTACATCATAAACATTTCCTTGTGCTGTATACTATTCCATATGTATGTAACACTTGAATAATTAAGTTTTTTTTTTTTTTTTTTTTTTGGTAATACCCTTCTGTTGACCCTGATAGCTATGGATTCCTTTTCCCTTTTGCTCTTTTTTACATCAAAATTCCAAAAAAGAACTATCTGTACTTATTGTTTCTAATTATTTTCCTTTCGTTCTCTTTTTTAATGAACTTTTTTATTTGGAAAATTTCAAACATTAACAAAAGTAGAGAGAATTGTAGAGTATGCGTCACCCAGATTCAACGATCGTAAACTCAGAGTCAGTCATGGTTCATCCATGCCCCATCCCCACATACTTCCATTGTATTATTTTGAAATGAATCTCAGACCTTGTGTCATTTCATCAATAATTATTTTAGCATCATTATATTTATATACATCACATAAACATTTTAGGTAAGATTTTTTAACCTAACCATAATATATTAATCTGAAAAATAATACAGTAACATCTAAAATATCATATTATAAAATAGCACAATACCACAATATCTTAAAATTAACAATTCCATAATATCATTAAATATCCAATCAGGGTTCAAATTCCCAATTGTCATAAATGATAGCATTTTTTGTTTGTTTGTTTGAATCAGGATCTAAATAAGGCACATATATTGCATTTGGGTTACTATGTACCTTAAATTTATTTTAGAAATTCCTTCACCCTCCCCCCTTTTTTTCTTTTTCTTTTAAATTTATTTATTGAAGAAACTAGATCACTTGTCCTGTAGAGTTTCCTACAGTCTGGATTTTGCTGCTTGCATCCCGTTGATACATTGTTTACCGTGATCATCTTATCCCAAGATTTTCTGTAACTTGCTGGCAGTAAGAGTTGGTGTCTTGATCAGATTCAGTTATACAAGCACATATATATTTTCAGATTATTTTCCATTACAGCTTATTACAAGAAATTGAATATAGTTCCCTGTGTTATATAGTAGGTCCTTGTTGTTTATGTCTTATATATAGTAATGTGTATCTGTTAATCCCAAACTCCTAATTTATTCCTCCTCCGCCCTTTCCCCTTTGGTAACCATAGTTTTTTTTTTTTTTTCCTATATCCATTAGTCTATTTTTGGTTTGTAAATAAGATTTGATTCCTTTTTTTTTAGATTTCACATGTAAGTGATATCATGATATTTGTCTTTGATATACTTCACTTAATATGATAATCTCTAGCCCCATACACATTGCTGCAAATGGCATTATTTTATTCCTTTTTATGGCTGAGTAATAGTCCATTGTGTGTGTGTGTGTGTGTATCTCACATCTTCTTTATCTGGTCATCTTTCGGTGGTTATTTAGGTTGTTTCCGTATCTTGGCTGTTGTAAATAGTGCTGCTATGACCATTGGGGTACATGTGTCTTCAAATTACAGTTTTCTCCAGATATATGCCCAGGAGTGGGATTGCTGGATTCTATGGTGAGTCTATTTTTAGTTTTTTAAGGAACCTCCATACTGTCCTCCATAGTGGCTGCACCAATTCACATTCCCACCAGCAGTGTAGGAGGGTTCCTTTTTCTCCACATCCTCTCCAGCATTTAATATTTGTAGACTTTTTAATGATGGCCATTCTGACTGGTGTGAAGTGATACCTCATTGTAGTTTTGATCTGCAAAATCAAAATTTCTTTAATTATTAGCAATATTGAGCATCTTTTCATGTGCCTGTTGGCCATCAGGATATCTTCTTTGGAGAGATGTCTATTTAGGTCTTCTGCCCAGTTTTGATTGGCTTTGTTTTTTTGATATTGAGCTGTGTGAGCTGCTTGTATATTTTGGAAATTAATTCTTTGTTAGTCGTATCATTTGCAAATATTTGTCTTCCATTCTTTTGCATGTATGTTCATAAGTGACACTGGTCTATAATTTTCTTTTTTTGTGATACATTTGTCTAGTTTTGGTATCAGAGTGAAGGTGGCCTCACAGAATGTGTTCAGAAGTGTTCCTTTTAAGCAAAAACACTGAAGTTTACAAAAATGGTTACATAACCAGCCAAAAAGAAAGGAAAAAACAAAATCTGGCTACGTGGCTGCAAGATCCACATCAGAGTAATGTGCACTTGAGCTGCCCTGGTTGTGTATGTAAACGCTCTGAGAACACAAAGCCCCGTTTTACATGTGCTCCTATGGGGGAAATCGAGTTACCAAAACACTGCCGTTATTAAGTCAATTTCCATTTTCACCAGCCTTTCCCATCCAGGAGTTACTTTACTGACGGGCTAATCTGCCACATAGTGGTCAAAACTGGAAACTACAAGCCACTTTTTAAACATCTAATGTTTAGTACTTAATGCATCAAAATAGTAAATACAACATAAACACCTGGAAACGCACCATCCAACTTAAGGACAAAAACGTTACCTTTTGATGGCTCCACCTGTATGCCTTTTTCCTATATTATCCTGCCTCCTCACCGGAAATAATGCTGGCTTGAATTTTCTGTTGACCATTTTCTTGATATTTTAGAAACAGGTGGTTTTATCCTATGTGTATGCATCCCTAGACAAAATATTGTTTAATTTACTTGTTTGGGCTTTATAAAAATGGTATCATGATTTTATGTATTTCTCTGCAACTTGCCTTTTTCTTACATTGTATTGGACCAGGTTATGTGTGTAGCTGTAGTTCATTCACTGTGGGAACATACAGTGATTTATTTATCCATCCTCCTATTGACGGACATGTGGTAGCCTCCAATTTTCTTTTTTTTTTTTTTTTTTTGCCATTTCAACAGTATTGCAATTAATATGCTTATGCATATGCAAGAATTTCTTTGTAATATATCTAGTTCAATTTTACAAGATACATATAGCCAAAGTATCTTTCAAAGTTTTACCAATTTACACTCCATTTGTGGTATATAAAACGTCCCACTGATCCTCCATTAGAACTTGGTGTTACTACATTTCTTAATTGTTGCCAGTGGAGTCGGAAAATGGATTCTTATTGTGGCACTGACTTGTGGTTGTCAATGAGGTTGAGCATATTTTAATTTTTGTTGGTAATTTACATTTCCCTTTTCTATAAAGTGCCTATTCATATCTTTTGCCCATTTTCTACTGGTTTGTCTTTTTCTTATTTTAAGGTTAAGATCTTAATCTGGGGATATATATACATAGAGAGAAAGATCAGTTTTTGTGTTTAGCAACCTTGGTGAACTGTCCCATTAATTCTAATAATTTGTAGATTCTTTGGGGGTTTTCTACATAAACAATTATATTAGCTGCAAATCACGAGAAATAAGTATTTCCTTCTGTCTCCTTCTATCCGTTTTATTCTTGCCTTGTGGAACAGCAGAGGTGACAGCAGACACCTTTGTCTTGTTCTTCCCTTAAAGGAACAATGATTTCAGTGATTCACCTTTTAGAAGGATGACTACTGTAGGCTTTCAAAAAAGGGTTATCTTTTCACATTAGGAAGTATCATTTCCTGCTTTACTAAGAGTTTTTATTGCGAATGGATGTTTACTTTTACTGACTGCCTTCACTACACCTATTGAGATAATCATACAATTTCTCCTTGAACCCATTAGCTCACTGTCCAGCTGTGTTTAATTGTTGTTCAGCCCGTCCACTGAGTTTTTAATCTCAACAATTAAATTGTTAAGTTCTAGAACAGTTTGAGGAGCTGCCAGATGTGCCTGATCATTTGCAATAGTCTCTTTGCCTTGCTTATTTTTTTTAAATAACAGCTTTATTGAGATATAATTCCCAGACGATAAGATTCACCCTTTGGAAGTATACAGTTTGGGGGAGGGTATAGCTCAAGTGGTAGAGTGCATGTTTTGCATGCTTGAGGTCTTGGGTTCAATCCCCACTGCCTCCATTAAATAGGTAAATAAACCTAATTACCCTCCCCCCCAAAAAAAAAACTAAAAAAGAAAAGTATACAATTCATTGGCTTTGAGCATATTCACAGAAGCTGTGAAACCACTACCACTATCTAATTCTAGAATATTTCTTTCGCCTCCAAAAGAAACCCTCTACCCGTTAGCAGTCGCTACCAATTTCCTTCTACCCTGTCTCCCAAAGCCCACTATTTTCTGGTCTCTATGGAGTTGTCTATTCTGGACATTTCATATAAATAGAATCATACGATGTATGGCTGCCTTTAACTGGTTTCTTTTATTTACCCCAATGTTTCCGAAGTTCATCTGTGTTGTAGGAAGTATCAGTACTTTGTTCCTCCTTGTGGTTGAACAATTCCGTCATGTGGGTCTGCCATGTTTTGTTTATTTATTTACCAGTTGATGGACATGTGGCTTGTTCTTACATTTTTGGCTGTTATGAGTGATGCTGCCAAGAACATTCATGTACTAGTTTTTGTGTCGATGTGTATTTTCTTGGTTATATACCTATACGTCTAGGTCACGTGGTAACTCTACATTTAACAGTTTGAGGAGCTGCCGGACTGTCTTCCAAAGGGGATACACCGTTTTACAGTCCCACTAGCGATGTGTTAAGGATTCCAGTTGCTCCACATCCTCCCCAATATTGGTTACTGTCTTTTTGATCCCTTGCTTATTCCTGTGATCCCATCTTTTATTTCTTTAAACACTTCCTACTAGTTATGTTAATCTTTCCAGTGCCATCTACTGAGGAAGCGTAAGATCACGCTGACAGTAATAAGTTAGGTTTAAAGAAATTTTGCCCATAATCACAGAACAGGTATTGAAAAGTGAATTTGGAAAAGGTGATAAATTGATAGTTGACATGCCAAGCATCTAAATTTTGGGTACGGGGAAATAGAGGTTTACACAACCTTTGGAAGGGTTGGGGGAGCAAAGGTAAGGGAGCCTTCAAGTGCAACTTCAGTCTGTAGCACCCATGTGGGTGGTTCTGAGACTTGCCCCGAGGCCACTCTAATCTCAAGAGCCTCTGGGAAGCGGCCACCCACCCTCTCAGGCTATAGGTCATTGCAGAAGCACATCCAGAAGCTACTGTGAACTCACGTCTGCTCCTGAGTCAGCCTGCAACACCTCTGGAGAATAGCACCCCGTCCCTTTCACCTGCCTTCCAAGTCTCTCCCAAGGTCCTCTCATTTGCAGCCTCTACTGAAACCCCATGGGGCAGAGGATTCTGGGAAATGTAGTTTCTGCTTCTCAGCGATGCAAAGGAGGCCAGAGAAGGCAGGGAGGGCAGTGACAATGCACAGCCCCTTAGAAACTTGAGCTAAGGTGGAGTTCTGAGGCAGATCCCCCGCGCTGCTACTGGCCCAAGGGTGGGCTTCCCAGGAGCGACTGAAAGGGCATTTGCCCTCAAAGCCACCCAACCTTTCCTTTGCTTTCCAATCAGGTCTTCCCTCCTCCAACCTCAGGTCCATGATTTATTTGTTTCTTTAATTTTAGTGGTGAGGAACCTTGGTGATTTCCCCTACTACCCACATACCCACCAATGCATTAAAATTTTTGTTTTTGCAAGATCCAGTTGTTTTATAGAGAGGTACCATCTAGACCATCACACTGCCAAGAACAGAACATCCAGGCTACTTCTTAAAAGAATGATTGCAACTCTGAGCACGGCTTTAAAGTCACTGAAATGATTTTAATGCCACTGCTCGCAACAGAAAAAAAACTAAGAAATAAGTGATTCTAACTTGGGGCTGTATCACAGAGGCCTGTGAGGATCTGATGAAAGCTAGTGATTCCAGCAAAAATATATGTCCTCAAAACATGTTGCATGCAATTTCAGGTGGTCCAGAGTTCCCTGATGTGCATCTGTGGACCCTGTCCGTGAGAGTAAGAACATGACAAAAGAGAAATAAGGTCACATACAAAATGTCAGTCCAGCTTTTATAAAGAGGCCAAAGCCATTGGTATTTTTGTCCCAGTGCTTTTCTAAACATGAATAAAAGCGCTTGTAATTAAATGTTCACTGTTCACCATTTCAAGCGTATTAGTTTTAAATTATATTAAAGACATAGTACATTTTTTTTGTGTTGCATAAAAACACTGGCAGTGGAATAGGGCCCCTTGTGTAATTAACATCTGTCATGCCCCCATGGCTGCTTCATAAAGACTGAACATGGCTTTACAAACACGTTACTTTTTATTTTTAATACACTTTTTATTCAGCATGACTTTTTTTTTGCCTCTTGCTTCTTTTATTTCATTGAAGTATAATCAGTTTACAGTGTTGTGTCAGTTTCTGGTATAGAGCATAATGACTGCCACATGTATACGTACGTATATTCCTTTTCATATTCTTTTCCATGATAGGTTAGTACAAGATACGGAGTATAGTTCCCTGTGCTGTACAGTAGGACCTTGCTGTTTGTCTATTTTATATATAGTAGTTTAGTTTCTGCAAATCTCAAACTCCCAGTTTATCCCTTCCAACCCCCTCCCCCACTGGTAACCGTAAGTTTGTTTCCCATGTCTGTGAGTCTGTTTCTGTTTTGTAAATAAGTTCATTGTGTCTTTTTTTTTAGATTCCACATATAACTGATACCATATGGTATTTTTCTTTCTCTTTCTGGCTTACTTCACTTTATTAACATGTTATTATAAGGGTTTCTGTTTGTAATAACTTTACTTGTAGGACATTTTCATCACTTAATTTACATCAAGGTCTTAATCAGGAACAAACTCCCAACTCAAAACAGCGTTCTTACGGGGGAAACACAATTTTATGCAACAGTTTTTTCAGGAATGCCCTTTGGGGGGGGAACTGGATTGTCTTTTTCATGCATGTTAGCCTTGCCCCCACCCCTCCGCACCTTACATGTTCCCTAGGGAAGGAACGGCAGAGCAGAAAGACCTGGGAGTCCCTTCTGGCTTCTGCTGGGTATAGCTTCGGCATCACATCTCCAAGTTTCCATTTAATCATCTGTCAAGGAGTAATGACAACACCCACGGAGTGGGTGGGCAAGGACAGTAAGGTTGCAAGAAATATTAGTTCCACTTGCAGCATCCTGGCGCTGCTCAACACATGCTTACTGACTGATTGTGTAACTGAGAACTGACTCCGGTTCATTGTCCAGCGAGGAAAAGGGATCCCGCTTTGTCTGCTGGGTCTACTTAGAATTATGACTTGCCCATTGTTCGATGGAGGATCCTGTAGCCAAACCAATGAATAGTTAATTTAAAGTCAGGCAACTAGGGCTTTTTGCTTTGGGTGGAAATTTAATTCCCTGATAATTCATACATTATGTATAGACTGCCTTGCCTGCTTCTGCACTTGGCACTCAGGCCAGGGCCCAGCACAGGAAGAGAATGGAAGGGCAGGGGAGGATGAGACACAGGATGAGGGCGAATGACCCAGTTTACGGCTTCCCTCTCACATCGCAGGGATGAGGAACCTCCAGGCAGTTAAACGTGCAACTCAATTCATCATCAGTGTGACACTGCCATGGTTACCTCTGCTGTGGTCCAGAAGTGATCTTTTTTTTTTTTTTGACTCCTACTGCAAGGCAGAGCATCTGAAATTTTTAAGATTAAAACAAGTTTCGACTGTATAGCACAGGGAACTATATTCAATACCTTGTAGTAACTTACGATGGAAAAGAATATGAAAACAAATATATGTATGTATATGTATGACTGAACTATTATGCCATACACCAGAAATTGACACACTGTAACTGACTATACTTCAATTCAAACAAAAGAAAAAAGATTAACGCTCACTTGAAATGCTATAGCAGCTTTGGGAGACAGTTCGCAGTTTCTAAAAAGTTAAATGTGCCCCAGCAACCCCATTCCTAGGTGTTTACCTAAGAGAAATGAGGCATCTGTCCACACAAGGACTTGTACGTGAATGTTCCTAGCAGCTTTATCATAGAAGCCCCACACTGGAAACAATTCAAGGGTCCTCCAAATGGATTAACAACCCTGTGGTACATCCAGACAGTAGAATTCTACTTGGCAATAAAGAGAACAGAGCTCCTGATACGTGTAGCAATATGGGTGAATCTCAGATACATCATACTAAGAGGAAAAATCCAGATAGAAAAAGCTAGGTGATTCCATTTACATGAAATTTAAGAAAAGACAAAACCATAATGACATAAAGAAAATCAGTGGTTGCAGAGCTTGGTGATGGTGAAAGGGAGTGATGGTAAAGGAGCAGGAGGACATTTTCTGAGGTGATGGAGTTATTCTGTATCATGCCTGGTGGTGGTCACATGAGAATATACATTTGTCAAAATTCATTGAGTTGTACTGTTGTCGAAACACACCTCCGTACCCAGCTTACCAAATGGAGACTCGAGGACAGAGTTTTGGGTGAAGTAGAAAGGCAGCTTTATCTCTTTGCCAGGCAGTGGAGGTTACAGTGGGCTAATGCCTCTAAGACTGTGAGCCACTGGGGAGAGAAGGCAGGGGGTTTTATAGTCAAAGTTCAAAAGTTCAAGGGGCAGAGCTAGTGTCCACAGAGATTGCGTACAAAGTTGTTCTTGTCTTTGCAGATGCAATGGTCCCCTTTCTTCTGCCAGGTATGACGTTCACCTCCGGCTTTGGGACTCTTAATGTTCTTGTTCTTAGAACAAAGGAGGCATAAGAAGGGGCTCTGTGGAGAAGAGCTCTAGAGAAAAACTTCTGCAGCTTGAATTCATGTCGATAAATGCTTTTAGCCTTTTAAGCAGGCTGAGGCCTAGAGCTCGAACAACAGGATACAAGGAACCCACAAAGGGTCAAGAACAACTGCAGAAGTGCACATTTGGGGCAAGTTATATACAAGATGCACAAAACACCCAAATGCTGTTTCTGAGGTGTTGAGGTGAAGAGGAGTGCACTGGGGGCAAAAGCAGGGCACTGAGCATGATCCCCTCATGCAGCACCATGGGGGGGTTACACAGACCACCCCAGCCTCCTTCCTCCCCAGCCTAACCCTGGTCAGCAAGAGCAGGAGAAAAACTCTTTAAACTATGATACAGTTAGGCAGTTACAAACACCATTTGCCGATATCAGATGGTCACCAATGACAATGGGGTCCTGATCAGTTACAGTAATTTAAAGAATATTATTGTATGTATATTATACCTCAATATGTCTAACTTTTAAAAAAACTGTGACCTGAGGCTATCACGTTTATCTCTCAGTTAAAGCCAAGAGTAGCAAAGTTTACTTAAATGTGATCTTACCCTCATCTTGCAGGCAGGTCAGTGGACCTGCTGCTGAGCTGGTGACGGGAAAGGCTGATGTAGGCTTCTAAAGCCAGAACTTACGTGGTGTTTCCTGCTTCAGGACTCCATGGGTTCAAAGCCCAGAAAGGAATTCAGGGTCTCTCCGACGATGTGGAGCAGAATACTGACTGCCTGGTGGGGTTTGAGGGGACCCCGGAAGTCCTCCTTCGGATGGTCCCCCCGTTGGTGCTGAATTTCTGGTCTTAGTGCTCCCTCTGGACTGAGCTTTGCCTTCCCAGAGCCTCCCTCCCAGGGACACACATTTTCTGCCACCAGGACAATGACCATGAGTTGAAGGTGTCAGTTCGGCTACCTTCTCTGAGCTTCCCAACAACCCTGGAAGGGGCCTGTTTTGATCGGAGAGTCAGAGAGCTAGGGTGGCTTTTCCTGGATCACACGGCCCTAAATCAGCCTCAGTGGGGCCAGATCCTGTCTAAGGCCTCTCTCTTCAAAGCCCTCTCTTTCTGCAGCATGACTGTCCACTCGAGTGAACGGCTTTTCTACTTTTTCAAGATGAGGCCTAGGAAGATGCCTCCAGGAAAAGCCTAGGTTTTCTCACACTAACAGCTCTGGGTCTCTTGAACAGATGGTTAAATTTCAAAGTCCAATAGCAGTATTCAAGCTTGACAGCTTAAACAGCTTTTAAGATCAGATATTACTCACTGATCATCACGGCCATGGAGAAACTGCCTTCAAGCCTGCATACGGCCAGTCTGGCCAGGCAGTTGGTGTGGTGGCTTCTGAGGAGGGCAGGCCCCAGAGGCAGGTGCCCAGTTCACTGACAACTACACCACGGACAGGCTGTGTGGTCTTGGACAGGTGACTCAGCCTCTCTGTGCCTGAGTTTCCGCATCTGTAAGCTAGGCAAAAGTTATTCCTACCCCTTAGGGCTACTGTGAGAATTAAATGAGGTCAGATACATAAAGCACTGAGACCAGGGCCTAGCACATAGAAATTGTGCAATAAATGTTAGTTGTTAAGAGTGAAAGAAAAGAAAAGGACCCTGAATTCCTTTCTGGGCTTTGAACCCGTGGACTTCTGAAGCAGGAAACACCACATAAGATCTAGGTTTAGAAGCTCACATCAGCTTTTTCCACCAGGGGCTTTTGAAGGAAGAATTTTGAGGCCCACGAACCTGCCTTTAAAAAAAAAAAAAAGGGGGTCTAAGTGAGGGAGGGTATAGCTCAGTGGTAGCATGCACAAGGTCCTGGGTTCAATCCCCAGTACCTCCATTAAAAAAAATTTAAATAAAGGAACCTAATCACCTCTGCCCTACCCCCCCAAATGGGTCTAAGATTAAACTTAAGTAAACTTCACCAGTGTTCACTTAAGAGCTATGGATGTGGCATCAGGGCAGTGGCAGGCCCTGGGCCCCTCTCAGCAGGTGATGGGAGGGGAAGGGGCTAGCTGAGAATGTTTCAGCTCTGGGCTGCAATGGAGAGGCTGACTTCCAGACAAGGTTCAAATTTACAACACATGTAACAAAGCGATCGCTTCCATTAAGGGGTGGGGGAAAAGCACAGAGTCTCCTATCTTTTGTTGAGGAATGCAAGCCCATGGTAGTGATCTGTCCCCTCTTCCCTGACCTGTCTGGTCAGGGAGGGAGCAGTCATAATTGGGCAGCATGTGGCCTCACTGATTGGCCTGGTGAGCACCTGCCTCAAGCCGGACCAACCGGAATCCCTGCATGAGAACTTAGGACTGGGCCCTGGTTCATTCTGCTCATCTCCTGCATGGAAGCGAGGTAAACCTGGAAGCCACCAGCTGAGGCCATTTGCTGCCAACGCCCCCCAGAACACAGGGCAAGCCAGTTTCAGAGAGAGAGAATGGAACAGAAGAAGAGTTGGAAGGGGGTGGCTTTCTGGGTTCTCTGAGTCCAGGCCCTGGTTCTCATCTGTCCCCCATGGCCCAGCTGTATCCTTGTTCTTAGATTTTGTAAGATGCCCCTGTATCCTTATAACATAAAATCGCCTTTTGCCATTAATCTGGCCCCAGTTGTTTCTAGCAGTCGCAACCACAACAACCTTAATGAAAACAATTTAAGGCAATTACCTCCTTCTGTCTGTTTTTCCATGGTGTGGTCACCCTCCACAACTTCAGCCTGGAGGAGGGTGTCCTACAGGTGACATCGGCTGGCAGGGAAAGCCAGTCTCTTTCTCCTTCTGTGTCCCTCCCTCTTCTCCCAGGCCTGTCCTCTCTTCCCTGGGGTCTGTCCTTCTACAGACTTCAAACCATGTGTAAGCCCTGTTTCCCACACGCAGAGGTCCCTAGATCAAGCCTTTCCTGAAGGCCTTTCTTCCTTCCCCATCCCATTTCCTCTTTGTCCGCCATCCTGAGTTCAGAGGAATGTGTGTCATGCCTCCCAGGGGGTGGCTACAGTCTAACAGGGGACTTCAAAGCCTTGAAGATGATGGGTATTAGCTGAACCTATTGACGTAACCATTTTGTAATATATGTAAATCAAACCACCATGCTGTGCGCCTTAAACCTGTGCAGTGATGTATGTCAATTAATTCTCAGTAAAACTCTGGCGGGTCATGGCGAAAGCCTTCTGGGGGCAGACTAGTGTGGGAAGATGTTTTGGGAAAACAAAACTTTTCAAAAGTTCTTCCATAAACTGGATGGAAAGGTGAGGATCTGCCTCACTGGATCAGGGATGAGGAGACTGGATTCTAGTCCTGGTTTTGCTTCTAACTCACTGTGTGACTTCAGGCTTCAGTGTCCTCAGCAGCAGAATGAAAGAACTGAATGAGATCAAAGGCTTCTGGGAGCCTCGTGAGGGTGCCGTGATCCTCGCCTTGGAAACAGTAGAGGGAAAAAGAGACAGCACCTGGGTCCCGGTTCTCTCCACTCAGAGTGGCCCCACGTGTACCTGATTTATACACTGAGCAGCCTTCTCAGATGTGGTCTTAGCCCAGGTTCGCAAAGAAGCAGGTCTGAGGCAGAACTGTACGTGCTCACGTTTTACAAGGGAGTGCCATGTGGGGGAAACTCCGGTGCGGGGAAAAGCCAGCTGAGAGACGGAAGGAGGGGAGGGCACGGAATGCTTTGCTGAGCTGGCTGCCATGAGCTTCCCTGATGCTCCTTTTTTTTTTTTTTTTTTTTTTTTTGGTGGCAACAAGGTGATTTTATTTTTATTTATTTATTTTTTTATTGAGTTATAGTCAGTTTACAATGTGTCAATTTCTGGTGGACAGCACAATGCTTCAGTCATACATGAATATACATATATTCATTTTCATATTCTTTTTCACCGTGAGCTACTACAAGGTCTTGAATGTATTTCCCTGTGCTATACAGTAGAAACTTGTTTATCTATTCTATATGTACCTGTCAGTATCTGCAAATCTTGAACTCCCAGTCTGTCACGTCTCACCCCTGATGCTCTGTCTTGTGGGACCTGCTTTAAAGAGACTGTATGAAGCTTATTAGGGCAGTCCACTCAGAAAGAGGAAGAGACATGAATTTTATCTTCCAACCCGTGTCTCTTATCGGACAGCAGTTCATCCTATGGAGGGTCTGACACCCCTCCACTGCTGAGGCCAGAAGTTGGAGGTGGGGGTGCTGCTGGCTTGTGCCAGAATGAAACAGGTGACAAGATCTGGGAGACAGGTGTGTAGCCAAGAGGATGTGATGTGGTGCATTAAAAAGGATCTCACACAGCTCTAGTGGAAAAAGAGTGAGAACATCTAAAAAAGTTGAAACCGCGGGCTGTTTCATCCCCAAAAGACCTTCCCAGCTGCAAAGTTTCTCGATGCTCTTCACTGAAATCACAGCTCAGATTGCTGAGAATATCTGCCCTTCTGGTGTGCAGGAATCATCCCCAGATTGTTGCAAGCAAGATCCCTGGAAATGTGTACCCCTCAGTGCCCAAGAGTTGATGCCAACTTTGGTCTGTCCCCCTCTGCTGCCCACCACCACCCCCAATTTCCATGCAATTTGAGTGCTAATGCAGATGGTGTTTTTAAAGTGTCCTGATGGGACAGGAAAGAGGGGGACTGATAATCCTGCCAGACTGGGCGAGTTTTCATCTTGTTTGCTCAGAAAGTCCTGGTCTCCCTGCCAGCCTGGCCTCTCCCTCCATTCAAGGGGTAAGCTGTTGGCTCCAAACAGGAGGCAGATTTGTTGGTATTTAAGGGATTGGAGGATTAAATGGGCCGGAGAGGCCCCCACCACACAGCTTCACCCGCTAATGGTGGGGAGCCCTCCCCTGGGTATTATTAAGTCAATGATTACATGACAGGCACTTCCGGCCCCTTCCTCTGAAGCCCAGCAGGCTCGCAAAGCCAGCAGAGAATGAGAGATTAGGGTCAGAGAGGGAAGCTTCAATCCTTTGTCTCTGGTGTATGCACAGATCAATCTGCAGATGGAAGCTCAGACTCACCCAAAAAAACCTGGGATCCGTTCTGAGCGTTGTCATCGGCTGACACTGGGTACACTGCTTCGGCTCTGGACACTGGCTTACTCTGCTCATGACATGGTGAGGAGCACATGAGAAAGCAAGCTATAAAGCAAACGTGCCCTTTAGCGGGGCACCAGTGGGCGCTGGGGTCGGCCTGTGGGCTGCTGGAGCCCGGGATGCGGCTGCTGGAAAATGGCCCCGATGCAGGCACCAGCCATAGCCAAGATGGGACCTGCGGGCTCTGATCAGGAGGAGGAATAAACCCAATGAAAGTCTCCCAAGAGAAAAGACAGGAGAGCAAATAAAATGGAAGCAGGCACAGCTCAAACCTCTCAAGTGACAGAGGGAAACTTCACGTCCGAGGACAGACTGTTGGAAATAAGAAACCCACCCGTGCCAGGCTCTGTGCTAAGTGCTTCAGGTGCATTATTTCATTGAAACATCACAACCCCAATGCAGTAGATGCAACAAGCTTCTCCTTGTTCCAGATGAGTAAACTGAGGCTGAGAGGGGTCGAGCAATTTACCCAAGTGTCACAGCTAGTTAGCAGTGGCACCAGGACTGAAACCCGGGCAGTCTGCCTTGCAGATGGGTGTTGGGCTGAGCCCTTTGTTCTTTCCCAGGGACGCTGTGCCCCCAGGCAGCCTCTAAGGTTCTGACTGTCATCTGTATTCCTGGTGACTCACACATCTGTCTGCCCAACTCCTAAGTCTGGCCTAAGTTTCAGATCCTTGGGTCCAACAGCCTTCCTGACCCACCTCAAGCTTAACATGTCCAAGGATGGATTCTCGTTTAGCCCAAACCTGCTCCAACTCACTTCCCAAGGGGCACCTCCACCATCCACCCAGCTGCAGAAGCTGGCCACCGCCTGAACTCTTCTCACCCCTGACACCCGAGTCACAGCCACCGTACCTCCCACACAACCCTTGATGTCATCAGCTCTCTCCTTCCCACTGTCACTGTTACCAGTCCAGGACCCTCACTAGAACTGTGCGCCATCTGCTCCACATCTCGCCCCACACTGTGGAGGGAAGGGTCTAAAATGCAAATATGATGGTGCCACTGCCCTGCCCAAAGCCCTCCCGGTGTCCTCAGGATAAAGGCTCTCCTCTTTTGCACTGATCCCTTCCCCTGGTCAACTCCTCTTGCCTTTCCTCCCTGCCCTCTGCTGCCCTCACTGAACTTCTGTCCTTTCCTCCAAACACCAGGGTCTCTCTGGATGCTGGGCCCCCTGGCTGGCTGTTCCCTCTGCCTGGAACATTCTTCCCCAACCACCCCCACTCCCCTGTGTGTTCAGCTGACTCCTGCTCAGATGTCATTGTCAGTTCAGAAGTCCAAAATCACAGCTTGGATGTCCACCTGAAACTGAGTCCCCCTAAACCGAGTTCATGATTAATCTCTCTGTCCAAAACGCTATTCTCTTTCTTGTCCCGTCTGACCTCAATCCTCGGCTAGCTGAAAACACTAATCAGCCAGAGTCAGGTGACTAAAACTGCTGTTGTCGGTAATAACATCGTGTGGACGAAAAATGCAGCTGCCATTGCAGTAAACAAAGGATGTTGCAACCGTAAAGCCGTCAGCCAGTGCAGCCACCCCCAAAGGTGCACCCTGAGGGGAATTAATGATGGGAAAAGATAGGATACCGGCCCTAGATAGTTAAGGTGCACATCAAAGAAATGATTTCAATAAGCCCAGACTCTTGTATGTTCCCGTTTCATAGGAAAGTATGAAAATTATTAACTTGAAATGTCTGTTTATTTGATTAGCAATAATCTTCTGATGTTTGACTACAGTTTTTTTCCAGCAAAAACTCGTATAACCTGGTTCCTCCCTTACCTCTTTGGAACAGTCCCTCAGAGCTATCTGAGAGGCTGCCATCCCAGGCTACAGTTCTCAGTAAGGTCCCCAAATGAAACATAATTCTCAACTATTAGGCTGTGCTTTTTTTGGTCAACAATTGTTAATGTACTAAAATTGCTATTATAGATAACATCATTAATGTACAAACTCAGGTTATTTTTCCAGGGCAAGATGAGCTAACAGACCCCCAAGCTATGGACCACCTGGCCAGAGATTTGTAAGCCAGAGATATCTCGATTCTTGAAGCTACAATTAACAAATTTCACAAGACAATGATTAATTGCAGCCTCTTCTTCCCTTTAAAAAAAAACAAACGTAACTCAAAGACTGAGTTGGAGTAGATTTGAGGCTTGTCTCCCACTCCCTTGCTTGGCACGGGCAATAAACAGTGCTTTCCTTCAACACAACCTGGTGTCAAGACTGACTTTGCTGGACATCCAGAGCAGACCCAGTCCTGTTTGGTAACAGGTCCTCCAGAAGCCTTGTCTGAACCCACTCCCTTCAGGTCTGCCTGCGCAATACTTTCCACAGCACACCATTTACCAATGCCCCCTGCCCTCCAAATGTAGGCCCTACTAGAGCAGACTTCTGGCACGCACAGTGCCCTGCTCCCAGCAGAGCTAACACGTTTGAATAATGAGAGAGAAGGGAAGTAACTTTTCCAAAGCCAGAGTCCAAGAGTGACAAAGCGAGAATTGAGATCTGCATCCCTCCCACCATAACTTGGAAAGAATTCTTCGGAAAGAGATCCTGTGCATCCTACCCACCTATCCCACAGCTTATTTAATTCCTAGCATCAAGAGCCACAGAATTGACATTTTAAGGAGCGACACCTCCTGAGGAAGGAAAATGGGTCACACAGTGGGAAAGGACATGAACCCTTCCCCCAAGCTTTCCCATCCCCAAGGACAAGGGAAATCCCGCCTCGCCTCCTCCCCAGGAGAGTATTTGCGTCCGGTTAGTCTTTTCCGACGTCCCTAGCGCAGACTAAACCAGTATCAGGTCTCAAGCAGCTTAGGCAAAGTTTCCTGCCCCTGGTCACGGAGACGACCCCAGCAGATCCCAGCCCCAAAAGGTCACACGCCGTGGGTGCAGGGCTCTACACCCGATCCCAGCAGGGAACACCGCGGTCCTCCGGCCCCTCCTTTCCCGGAGCGGAGTTCGCCCCGCCTGCCTCGCGCCGTTGGCTCCTCTCCTGGCCACGGCCCCTCTGGCCCCGCCCCCACGCTCGGTGTTTGCAGTCTGGGCGGGCTGGCCCGTGGAGCCGGTCTGCGGCTCGGACCAGCAGGGCCGAGAAGCCGGCCCGGGGGCGGCAACCATGGAGGCAGCGGCGCGGAGGCGGCAGCACCCGGGAGCGGCGGGCGCCCCGGGGGTGCAGCCGGGCGCCTCCTTCCTGCAGGCCAGGTGGGTGCACGCCGGCGGGCGGAGCGGGACGGCGGCCCCACCACGTGACAGGGCGGGCGGGAGCCCGGGGCCTCGGAGCTGCGGAGCCGGGGGTGGGTTTTCCGCCAGCTACCCTTGCAGCTGAGCCCCGCCTGTGTGCCCCTTTCTCTTTCTGGGGGACCCCCGGCCCAGGGAAGCTCAGCGGCTCCCGCGGCCTGGTCGGCTCTGGGACAGACGCTCAGCCGGCGGAACTTATCCACGGGTTCAAGAAACTCTGCTTGGGGGCAGCAGGCCCAGAGGACACCCCTGCTCACTCGGGCCCGCATCGCGCCTTCAAGCCCTTTGCGCCACCTCCAAGTTCATGGTCCGTCCAACCATGAATAGGATTTGGCTTCTGGTTTCGCTCCTTGTGCGGAGGAACCCAAGAATGTAAATGGAAGAGATAGCAAAGCGTGGAAGCTCCCCTCCAGAGAAAGAATGAGGAAGGGCTTTTCCCACACGGTAGCTGTTCCCTTCTCTCAGCAAGGCGAGGAAGTTATTGGTTTATGTAGTTGAGACCAGGCGCATGGAGCAGACGAAGAGGTACAGAAAGCCACCTTTTAACCTTTCCCTCCACTCTGCCTTCATTCCATTTTACAGATCAAAAACAGAGCCCCCGTGGGGCTGAAAGGTCATCTTGGAGGGCTTCCTGGAGAAAGTGGCAATTGAGCTGCGTCTCAAACTACCCAGTAGGTGACAGAGAAGAAAGGCTGTTCCAGCCAGGGGAAAGGCAAGGAGTGCAGTGGTCTTGGAGCTTTCTGTGTGTACAGTGGCAGGAGGATACAGGCTGACTGTGAAGGACCTTTAATGGCAGCAGGGCTGGGACCAGAGCGCAAAATTAAGGAGACGCTCCCTCTCAGGACACTTGTGCTCAAAAACCTTCCATGGGTCCCCTGCACCAACTTAAATGTTGGGCCCTATGTGCCTTGCTTGCCTCAGCCTAATTCCCTCCCTGAATGGCAGGTTAAGGATGCAGCTTTTGTCTGTAGGCACAGGGGAGCCATGGAAGGTTTTTGAGCACTAGTGTGCTCAGTTTTAGGAAGTTTGTGGTACGATTTGGATAAGAGGGGAAATCTGAGAGATTTGCCTGAGAGTAGCTCTTTGTCCTGCTACTGAGGGACATCTCTGTTCTGGATCCCTTACAAGTGGGGAGTCTGAACTATAGTAGACCAGTTAGAGTAGTCTGTGAGTATCAGACATGGTCACTACTTTATCTCTTGTGTGAGGTTTCCATATGCATCATCTTACTCAGTCTTTTTGTGTTTTCAACCTGTGAAAACTGAGGCCTAGAGAGGTTACATCATTTACTGGCAAGAACCAAGGCCCAAGGCCAAAGCTTCTGGGTTTTTTTAAGTGATTTTTTTTAACTTTAGTTTTATTGGATTTTTTGTTGTTGTTATCTGAGGGAGGTAATTTGGTTTATTGCCTTTTTTTTTTTTTTTTTTCCTTTAAATGGAGGTACTGGGGATAGAACCCAGGACCTCATGCATGCTAAGCAGGCACTCTATCAATTGAGCTATAACCTCCCCACTGGTTTCTGCTCTTACTACTCCACTTTGGTTGCCAAGGAGTGATGTCTCTCTTCACTCCTGAGTGAGCTCCCCACCAGCCAGGGTGCTCTTGGGAATGTCATGAGGGGCTGACTCTCTTCCGGGGTGTCTCTGCCCGCTTCATTGGGTGCCTCTAGGCCTGTTCTCTGTATCATTGCTGCTCAAGACAGCAGGCACAGTCATACTGACCAATTCCTAGGATGCTCGGATTTCCTCTGCAGCCTCCACGCTTTGCTTACGTACCTCTAATGACATGATATTTACTACCCTTCAATGTAGCCTATTCCAGCTTCCACCTGCTTTGTTGAGTTATTTTTTTTAATTGTAATCAAAGTAGTATGTGCCCATGATTAAATAAAATTGCACAGACAGGCTTAGAGTAAAAAGCAATGGTCTTCTGTACCGCCTCTCCCTAGCATCAGAGACAACCACGGTGGCTTCTTTTAGCTGTTTCTATCAGTATTAAATTCATATTTCTAAATAATAATAAATGCTACGAATGTAACATTTTCTGTGAACCAGGCCCTGCTCTGAGTTTTTGCATTTCAACCACAACTCTTGAGGTAGAATCCACTATTATCCCCCATTTTACAGATGGAAACAGTGAGGCTCAAGAGGTAACTTGCTCAAAATCTAGTTAGTGGTAGAGCTGAGATATGAACCCAGGCAGTCTCCAAAGTCCATGCTCTTGAAAGCTATACTCAACTGCTATTTCTTGGTTTCTCACTTTTAGCCTCTAAGCTAATGTTTACTAATTTCCTATTATGATTTGGTTCGCTTATACCTCTCCCTTCTTCATAAGACGGTTTTTTTTTAATCACCATTTTTAGTTTTGCTCATTGTTACCTTTGTAACCTTAGGGAATATGTATATACCATTATTTCTTTTTTGGTCAGCTGTAGGCAGTGTCTCTTGATTACTTTTTAAAAGGAGAATATTACTCCCCAACCTAAACTTTAGCTTTCTTTGCCCTTTCCCCAATTCCCGTCATCTAAAGTTTTACTTTTAAGTTGTCAAGGTTGACAGTATTTACATGCTGTATTTTAATCATTATTGCCTTCCATGTTTTGTTTGTGGCTTGATTCTAAACTTGGAAAATCAATATACAATGTCTTTATTAGTTCAGCTATGTAAATGTTGTTCCTACAGAGTCAAGTAATGTTTAGCAGTTACATTTGCTTTCTTATATGGCTTTCTTTTTTTGCCCCTCTTATTATTTGCCTTCATTTTCTCATTTTGGTTCAAACTTTTCATCATGGCAGATATTTTCACCATGTGTAGACAGAACCAGAATCGGTCCCTCTACAGTCCCCATTCGTAGGTCCCTGCTTGACTCCACCATGGCTGAGATGTCTTCCTTTTCTGCCCAGCAGTCCTGTGGATGCCGCTGATTGCTTGAATATTTCAACTGTGTGGTATGCGCTGGATGGTATCGCTCCCCAACTGTCATGGTATCAGTTTCCCCATATGGTAGACCTGTAAGGCTGCGGAGGAGAGCAAGGGCCATCCTTGTCTTGGGTTACCTGCCCTGTGGTCAGAATCCCAGCAGAAGAAAACCAGCCAGATGCTGACCGATCTTGATTCCCTAGTTGGGTGTCTGCCCTGTACCTCTGCTTTTTCTTCCGACCCTGCTCAGCCAGGCTGCACTCCTGACAGGGGTCCCCGGTGACAGAGGTGCCTCCTCGGGTGGAGAAGGAAATCGTTTCTGAGCCCCTAAACTGTGTTTGGTACCCACAGCTTCTGGAGACCCATGCTTACCTGCTTCTGGGCTTTCAAAATGCCTTTATTTCCTATACCAAAATCCTGCTTTTTGCCCAGTTTGGAGGTTTCCAGAGCAAAACACTGAGGGCTGTTATCTTCCTTCTCCATCCAAGTTCTTCAGGCCTAGAGATTGTCGGCTTTTTGAGGCCTTGCCCCAGTGGCCACTAAGGGGAAGGGGCGGGGGGGGGCCTCTGTGCCAGTCACTCATCTCAACCTCATCTCAAACATCCTCACAGTCAGTGAGTATCTGCCCAGTCTGAAGGCCCAGCAGCCCCTCCCTGCTCTCCCTTCCACCTGGAAGCCAGATCTCCCCTCCCTGCATTGCCTTTCTCACTTCCCCACCTCCAGCCTTTGATCCTGCTCTCCGCCTGCTTTTCTGCCAACTTAAATCCACCTATCCATGCTTCCAGGCACCCTTCCTTCAGGCAGGCTGTGCATCCTGCCCCAGACCACACCGATGCCTCCATTTTTTTGACTTGGAAAATGGGGGTGACATTCCGACCTTAAAGGGTTTCTGTGAGGATTAGAAGAGATAAATGAGATAATAAACGTAGAGCTGTAACAGTGCCTGAAGTAGAGAAGGTGTTCAATAAAGGTCCACTATCATCGTCCATCACCATGTTTCACGTTTTCTCAGCTGCATTTGCACCCTCTGCTCCATCTGATTCCCCTGACCTCTAGGTGAGAAAGCCCAACAGTTATTACATCCCTGGGGCACTTTCCTTCCTGAATCACAGAGAAGCTGTGGTCAGGTCAGATGGCGTCCACTCCCAGGATACCTTCCCCTGGACCACAGTATTTCCAGCAAAACTCTTTTCCTAAAACTTAATCATGTGTGTTTCTTCCCGCCCCCCAGATCTCTGTGGCTCGTCTTTTGGGGGAAGCTTCCCATGGGAGGAGAGGGGCTGACCCCTTCTGTCTGCTCCTTTCCCAGGCACAGCTCTGTCAAGGCTGATGAAGCCGCCGGCACAGCTCCCTTCCACCTCGACCTCTGGTTCTACTTGACCCTGCAGAACTGGGTCCTGGACTTTGGCCGCCCCATTGCTATGGTGAGCATGAAGCTGTGGATAAGAGTCCCGACCAGCAGTGAGGACACACGGTGACTTGAATTAGCTGAGTGACCGCAGACGAGTCACGGCCCTTAGCAGTTAACTGTGAGAACAGGCCTGGGTACTTTCATGTCCTTTAGCTCCGTGACTGTGACCCATGAGGCAGGTGCCAGTGGGTGGGGGATCTGGGGGCCTGAACAGTCATACTGTGCCTACCCCCACCGTATCCCACATCCAGGTTTACCAGATAACCAAGCCAGACATGGGGGTATGGGAAAGGATCCCAGCTGCCTTCCCCACAGCCTTGGGATAGCATTGTTTTTCTGGAGGTGAAGCATATAGGCTGATTTTGCACAATACGTATGACTTGAGCCTCAGGTCATTTTTTAGTGCCATCTGGTGAAACCGTCTCCTTCCCTCCAAGGCTACTTCATGCATCAGGGTATAGTGGTGGCCTCTACAGAGATTGATCCTGGAAGAGCATTGAAGCCCCTCACTTGTCATGGATGGGTAGATAGATAGTAGAAGGTGAAAAAAATTGAGTGAGGGACCAGCATGTACCAAGCTGTTAATTTTTGCATGTGGGTGGTTAAAAATAACCATATCCAACGCTGAAACTGACACCTTGCACATGCTAGTGATGATGCAAATTTGCAAAGCCCTTTGGGAATACAGTTTGTCAAGGTGGTAACTAGTACCCAGAATAGTGCCTTGCAGGATATGTGTTCAGTGTCCTTGTACTAAGTGAATAATAATTATAACAATAATAGTAAGGTAGAAATAGTGGTTAACATACATTGAATGCTTACTTCGTTCGAAGCTCTTTACATATTTAAATTTATTTAGTTCAACACTATTACTAATCTCAATTTATAGATGAGATGACTTGAGGGTGGAGAGGGTAAGTGACTGGCTCAGGGTCACCCAACCAGCAGGTAGAGGAGCCAGCCCACTGGCCCGAGAGCCCACCCCCTCCTGTTATATATATACCCAGAACCCTAACGTGTTCAACCCTCCTGACTCAGTAAGACCTCTTCCAAGAATGTGCCCTGAAGATGTAATCAGCAAGACACCAGCCCCTGTACCAAAGATGTTCATTGCAGTGTTGCTTACAGGAGCTGAAACTTGGAAATGACTTCAGTGTCCAGCCAAGATCAGCTTGGCTACATCCAGTATAGAGGTTGCTACCTGGGCATTAAACAGGAATTATGGATACTATAGAGGAACCTGGAATGTTTAAGGAGAAAAAAAGGTGCCTAAGTGACAGGCAGTCAGTAACAACTCTTAATCCTGTATCCGTTGGATCAGAGACTTGAAGGGGAAGAAAAAAAAAGCTTCCTGGCAGCAGTGTCAGGGAGGAGTTATGACAGATGCTGGGTCTCCTTTCTGCAGATTTTCCATGAGGTTTACGTGCCGTTTTTTAAATGTAGGAGAAAGAAAAGGGACTAAGCCAGGAGTCGGGGCACCCGGTCAGGTTTGTGGGCAAGTCACTGTCGCCCGAGCTTTGGTTCTCTCATCTCAAGAAGGCTTATTGAACTAGCTCATTGAACTCATTGAACTCACTGAAGGTCCTGCATACTGGGGAACAGAGGAGCTGCCCACCAAACTGGTGTTATGGGGAGAGGGGAGATGAAGCCAGGAGTGGCCCATGGCTCTCCTCACTCGCTAGGGCTTAGCCTCATGTGGCCTAATAGGGATCTTCTGTTGGAGAAATCACTTCCCCCATCCTGGCCAGAGTTGCTGTGGCCACTAAAACCCTGAGCGGGCTCGTCATATTTGAAAAGCTGGTGTAGACACGAGCTTTTCAGTTGTACACATTGATAGTCCCAAATTTAACTACAACCACAAAACAAACTTTTTACAAGTTATAAAAGTAATATGTCATATTATAAGGGGAGAAATGATAGGCAGTTCCTACTCAGGTATATAAAGAAGTGTGAGACTCCCCCTTTCAGTCCCACCCCTGACAGTCTGGGGCACATCCTTCCACTCCTTTCTCTACTCATGCAAATATATGTATACATCCTTTTTTTTTTTTTCTCTAACCAAAATGAGATTTTATTTCATCCCTTATTCTACAACTTGCTTGTTTTTCTCTACATCACATCATGAATATCTCTCCATGTTATTTCTGTTAATGGCTACTTAACCTTCTGTAGTAAAGATAGTGTATTCACCTAATCCTGTTTGGTTGAAGAGTTGGCCTGTTTCTGATATTTCGCTATCACAGTTTCGGCCAGCATGTATATCTTGCTGTAGATAAATGTACAGGGATGCACACACATACCAAGTAAGAAAGAGAGAGAATGAGATTCCTGCGTCCTAAGAGTTTTATTTCTGCAGGTTCATTTTATCCAACAAGACATTTTTTTAATTAAAAGACACATTTAAATTTTTGATTGATGTTTATGGTCATTACACGTGTTCTCAATCAACAGATAATGGAGGTACAGTTGGGCAGAGCAGGGGTTGTGAAGTGTTTTGAGCTCGGGTGAGGGTTTTCACGCTGAGGACTCGCTGGTGTAGACCAGTAGGAGGACAAGGGAATTCCAGACGGGAACGGCCCCAGCCTGCCTGCCTGCCTTTCTTAGGAAAGGAAGAACTGAAGCTACTTTATAGGTCTCTCTTGTTTTCTTATTTGTTTCATAATGTGTAGTTTCAACCTGATTTGGAAATGGTCCCACCTGCTCAGCGGACAGAGGGTTTGTCCACACCTGGGTGGCCAGGAGATCTGGTCGTCATCCTAGGACTTGGAGTGTCGGATCCCTTAGGGTCCGTGTAGACCCCCGGGCCACATTTCTTGTGTTTCAGATGGGGAAACTGAGGCCTGAGAGGCAAAGGACTTGCCCAGGGTCACCCAGAAAGTTGGTGGCACAGCTGAGTCCCAAGGGAGCCTCCAACTCCCAGGCCAGTACCCAGTGACATTGACTTACTACCTGGGGGAGAGGGACCCACAGGGTCAGGCCCTGTATTCGCATCAGCTGTGTGCCTGGGGACAAGTCCGTTTCCTTTCTCTGGAACTTGGTTTGTCTGTCTGAAAAGACCCTCACCCCAGGGCTGCTGAGAAGGTCCCGGGAGATCACAGGAAGAACTGAGTGTGTGCAGGGGGGTTCTGAGGGCCTCCTGGGGCCGTGCCTGGTGAGCATCATTCCTCTCCTTGCTCCCCAGCTGGTGTTCCCTCTCGAATGGTTTCCGCTCAACAAGCCCAGCGTGGGGGACTACTTCCACATGGCCTACAACATCATCACGCCCTTCCTCCTGCTCAAGGTACAGTTCTGGGCTCCCTGCCCTCCCTTCCTGCCCTCATTGCTTCCTCCCCCCCAGCAGGGAGCTGGTGCCGAGCCCTGGAAGTGCCCTGAATCAGGCTTTCCCCTGCCCAACTCTGGGGGACGAAGTCTGTGATAGAAAGAAGTGTCAAGAACCCGGGGCCCCCAGGGGAGGCAGGGCTGCCTCCGGCCGGGGCGGGGGATGGAGAAGGGCTCCCCAAAGAGGGGCGTCTGATGTGGGCCCCTGCCTGGGGGTGTGCCTGGGGGTGACCTGGGAGAGACCTTCAGACAGGAGAACCTGAAGACAAGGCTGGGCTTGAGAAACCATAACACATTTGTGAAGGCTGAGATGGAAGGGGTGGCTGGGTTGCCCAGGGAGAAGTCAGGGACCAGTTGGGAAGGCAGGTGGGGGCTGGGGGCAGAAAAGGCAGCAAAGGAGGGTGAACTCTCCACTCTGGCCTGGAGATCCCTGACTCTGAGATAGCCCTGGGAGCACAGAGCAGTCGCCTAGATGCCTCTGGGAGATTAACTGTATCCATCTCCCAAATGCAGTTCTTGGCAGAGCTGCTGGCTTTGCATTTTGCCAAATAAAGGCTCTGAAACCAACTATCTCCCTCTACTATCCCCATCATTTTGTTTTCAGAGAGACATTTCAAACCTCCAAAAGTACCAAAGGTATAACCTCAGAATTCAGAGGAATATTTAGTTAAGTAATTTAGTTTCAGAAGCACCCGCCCCATTCCTATTATTTTGCTGCCGTGGATCAGTTGCTCAGAAATGGGAGGGTCTCAGCAGGCCAGCCCAGCCGCCCAGGAGCAGAACTAGGGGTGTGGGAGGGCAGGACCTGGACCCCAGATGCTTGTGTTGAAGGCCTGGCTGTCACCTTTAGCACGTGGCTTGTGTGTGACCTTGGGCAATGAGCCTGTTTCCTCACCACAAAAAGAGGGTGCTGTTCCCCAGCTGCTCCTGGGTTCACAGGGATCCTGTGAGACTGGAGGCTGGGTTAGGCCACTAAAGGGACCCACCAGTTTGAGAGTGACTTTCTAGCTAAGGATGTCCATCCCAGCCCAGGTGTGAGGGAGGGAAGCGGAGGGTGTCTGTATAAGGATAGAGGCAGGTGTCATGCTGCCGGGCCTCCCTCTGACCTCAGCTCATCGAGCGGTCCCCCCGCACCCTGCCGCGCTCCATGATCTACGTCAGCATCATCACCTTCATCATGGGCGCCAGCATCCACCTGGTGGGCGACTCCGTGAACCACCGCCTTATCTTCAGCGGCTACCAGAACCACCTGTCGGTCCGCGAGAACCCCATCATCAAGAATCTCAAGCCAGAGACGCTGGTGAGGCCGCCCCCCTCGCTCCCCCCACCTCCCACCCCCGCATGTAAGCCCCGGGGGGGCACAGTCTGTCCTGGAGGTCAGAGAGACTGCGGGAGCCAGGTCACCGGGCCGAGCTAGGATGCTCCTGTCACCAGGAAGTGGCACACTGGCTCCCACCTGGGCCCCCTCCTCTTCATAGGGAGGGACTGAGGGCAGCTGGGGGAGGCGGGCGTGCGGGGAGGGTGGCCGCTGCCCCACCCCCACCCCCGCAACCTCCCTGAAGCCCCCCCCCCCCTGCCCCTGCCTCGCCCCTGCCGCCCGCAGATCGACTCCTTCGAGCTGCTCTACTACTACGACGAGTACCTGGGCCACTCCATGTGGTGAGTGATGGGGCCCGTGGTCCCGGGCGGCTCTGCCGCGGGCTCGGGGACGCTGAGCAGCTCTGGGCCGCGGGGCGCCAGGTGTCGAGCGCGGCGGCCGGAAGGGCGCGCTCGTCCCAGGCGGCGGCGCTGTCACTTGGCTCCCGCAAGGCAGCTGCGTCGCCCTCCAGCCCGCGGTGCCCGCGGCGGCCACTAGAGAGCAGCGAGCGGCTGTCCTCGCAGGGCCGAGGCTGCCGCGCTGATAAACAACCGCCCCCACAAGGGGATGGGGATGGGGACCGAGAGGACCCCGCTGTGTCGGGCCGGGACGGGCCGCGATCTTGGGCATGAGAGACGGCAGGAAGCCGAGGAGGGCCGGCTGGACCAGGCTGGGGGCAGAGTAGGAGTGGGGGTGCTGTCTGCGCTCCCCCTCCGAACTCCGAGGAGAGCTTCGCCCCCCACCCCCTCACGGCAGGGCAGGAACCCTGGCATATGCAGGCCCAGCCACAGGAGACTCCGGGCCCAAGCTGGGGGCAGTCGTCCGTTCCAGGCCGCAGGATAAACTGGGGCCAGTGGGAAGGGGTTGGACGTGGGTTGACGGCTAGTGACAGAGCCAGGCCTGGACCTTGGTGGCCCCACTCCTGGGTGAGGTGGGCTCCCTCATGTCGCATGTGCCCTACACTGTGTTTCCAGGGTCTGTTTTGGGGCCTGGAAAGTCGGCGGGGGGCGGGGAGGGGGTGTCCCTGGGCAGACAGGCCTCTTGCCAGTTCTCCCTGGCCTTTGGCGGAAGACCCTTCCCGTGGAAGGTTGGGGAAGGGAGGAGGCGGAGGAACGGAGGCCTGGAGCAGTGAAACCTCAGGACAGGACTGGGAGTGTGTGGGGGCCGCAAGAGCAGGAGGTGGGAGGTCAGGAGACATGGAGGTGGGAAGAGAAAGGGGGTGCGGATGAGAGATGGCACAGGTGCGTGGGGAAGGAGAGAGGGTGGTACTTTTGGGGTGAGGTGTGTGTGTGGGAAGGGTGAGGCTGTGGGCTGACTGACAGCTCCTTGCCCCCCCCCCCCACGGGTCTGTTTTCCCCACTTCTTTTTTTAAGTTGGGACCTCAGGCCTCTTCCTCCTCAGCCCTGCTGGCTACACCCGTTTCCAGGCCAGTGAGTGCTGGTGTTCCGCACGTGTCTGGGTCAGATACATCCTCACCCCCCTACCCACCCTGCAACACAGCGTGAATGAGGCAGCCAGGGCAGTGTGGGAGGGAGCCCCCCACCCCATGACCAGCCTGTGGGCGTCTGGTCTGCATATGCTCAGGGGGCAGGCCTCACCTTCCTGCTCCCTCCTGTTCCACCCTGGACGCCCTGCTTGGGAAAGGCTGTCAGGGTAGTGCCCGCACCCAAACCAGGTATTTTTGTAAACTGTTAAGTGACTGCACGGGTGGTGCAGAGAAGCAGCACAAGGGTGGGTGGGGAAGAGGTTATGGGTGGGGCAGCCGGGCAGGCGTCTGAGGCGCTGGCTTCCCTGTCGCAGGTACATCCCCTTCTTCCTCATCCTCTTCATGTACTTCAGCGGCTGCTTCACTCCCACCAAAGCCGAGAGCTCAATGCCAGGGGCAGCCCTGCTCCTGGTGGTGCCCAGTGGCCTGTACTACTGGTGAGTGGACCTCGGGCCTGGGCTGGGGGCGGGTGGGGTCCCTCAGAGAGCTAGCTACAGAAAATGTGCTCATGACCCCTGTGTGACCCCAGGTCAGGCTCTCCCTCCTGGGGCCCCTGCGTCGTCCTCTTCTAGTGGGGACTGTGACAGTGCCTTGTGGTGGCTGCTCTGTTAACCAAGAAGCCAGGCTTGAGTATGGCCTCTCCACACTCCGAGTGCTACCTTGGGGCCGACAGACTCCAACACCACACGCTGTAGAGCCCTGGGGGCTTCAGTTTCCTCTGTGAAATGGGGATAATACCTGCCTGTCTCGCTCTTGGGATATGGTGAGAATCCAGGGGGAGAGAAAGGGGCTTCATAAACTTCAAAGCATCATGGAGGTGACAAGGGCAGATAAGGGGAATGTCAGAGCCTCAGGGGCTGCCCGCCTGGTTTCTTTTCCCTCCAGCTCTCTCTTCCCATTCCAGAGGACCCAGGCCTCAGCCAGGCTCTTCCTCTTCCTCGGTCACTTCTGCTCCAGATCCAGGCTCCCCTGGGGATTGTGGGTGTCCTAGAAAGGGCTGAGTCCTTCTCCGGTGGGAAGCTTCCAGCAAAATAAAAAGGGGCCCGCTCCAGCCCACCTCCAGGGGCTGCTGCTGACCGGCCAAGGGGGTCCACCAGGGCGAATCTATAGGGCCGCTAAGAACAGGGTTAGAAAGAATGGGTGGCAGCTACAGCTGGAGGGAAAGAGGTGACACGTGGCCTGTTCTTAGCCACGGCCTGTGGGTGCAGTGATGGCTTTTCCAAGTGCATAGTTCTTGTCAGTAACCTTGAGAGATAGGGCCATGTATGCCCCCTTTATGAGTAGGAAAACAGAGGCTCCGTGATGTCATGTGAATTCCCCACGGAGACACAGCCGCTAAGTTGCAGAGCGATGTGGCTCCTTCAGTGGGATGGGTCAGCATTGAGGTTCTCTCTAGAAGCAGGGGAGTAGACCAGATGATCTCTCAGAAGCCCTCAAACAAGTGTTACTGAGTTGCTGGCCCTGTGGTAGGTAGGTGCTGCCTAGATACCACAGGGAACCCTGGGTGATCTGACTGTGTCCCAGCCTTCAAGGAGACGGTAATGACAACCCTCATAAATTGAAACTGCATTCGCAAACTGAAATACCTTTAGGGACCAAGATGGTAACACAAATGCATCAAGCAGGCATCAAGTGAGGCAGTAGGGAAAGGTGGGGACTGTGGCTAGCTGCAGAACAATCCTCTCTCTAAGGGGAGCAGCTGCTTTCTCCTCTAATCAGTTACTGTGGTGTGGGGAATATAAGTCTAGTGTGAGCAGGGGAGCCAGAAATCCACATTTGCAGGTAATCTGTTACTTAAATATCGGCGACAAACTCAATGTTTGAAGAAAAAGTAGTAACTGTACAAGCCCAATCAACGTGCTGCTTATGGACTGTGGCTCAGAGGAATGTGGTCGCCCGAGCCTCTGACTCCGTGTGCTGTTCTGACTGATGGGGAGGGTAGCCTGGTCCTGAGGGAATGCCAGGCAGGGTGGGCTGTCATGACACCCACTGCAGCTCAGCCACTGGCCTCCTCAGGTACCTGGTCACCGAGGGCCAGATCTTCATCCTCTTCATCTTCACCTTCTTCGCCATGCTGGCACTCGTCCTGCACCAGAAGCGCAAACGCCTCTTCCTGGACAGCAACGGCCTCTTCCTCCTCTACTCCTTCGTCCTCACCCTCCTGCTCGTGGCGCTCTGGGTCGCCTGGCTGTGGAATGACCCTGTGCTCAGGAAGAAGTACCCGGGCGTCATCTACGTGCCTGAGCCCTGGGCTTTCTACACCCTCCACGTCAGCAGCCAGCACTGAGTCCCGGGCACCAGCCACCCGGTGTGCTCTGCCCGCCGGGGAGATGGACCACAGAGGGCATCTGAGCGCAAGGTGTGTGTGCGCGCGTGCGCGGAGGGCATCGCTGTGAGACACGATTATTCTGGTCAAGTCTCTGTTGGGTTGGGCTCTTTCCAGGATGGGATTTCCAGTGTGTCCAGGCCGAGACAAGTTCCTGCCTTCCTGTACATCTGACTGCAGTCAGGCCCTCTCACTCTGCTCAGGGCTGGTCTCTTCCTAGGGTGCTTCTGGCTCACTCCACAGACCCACCCTGACCCTGGAGGCCACATTACACAGGTTACATGAACTTTCTGTGTATTACTGAGCAAAACACATCCTTCCTCTAGGCTTCATTTGCACCAGATGGGCCCACGGGCCCCAAGTAGGTCAGTGGGCTGGTTTGCAGCCTCGTCTTGGGGCACCTCAGGCTGCTTGGGGTAGTGGGCCAGCCGACCCTGGGGGCCAGAGACCCGCCCTCCTCCAGCACCATTGGCCTGATCTCAGGGTCTGGCCGTGGTAGCCCTCCAGATACCTCCTTCTCCTGGAAGCTCTGTCTACCCCGCCCCGATTCATGGCACCCCCTTCACATCAGCCTGACCACAGGTTTTTGAGCGGCAGCTGAAGGCCAAGTTCTCATGCACTTGGACTATTCCCTGAGCCCCTCAGTAGGGGCAGGGGGCGTCTTGAGGTTCTCTTCAGTCAGCCCTGCCTCAGCCTAAATGTCATGCCTTCTGCCAGCTGCCCTGCTCCCTTAACAGGGAGGCCTCATTCCCAGCAGGATACCCCCGCCCCACGCCTGCCCCCAGGTCTCATCCAGCTGCAGGGACCACAGCCTCACTTCACCCAGCACCAGCCCGTGGCTCTCCGGGGGGGGCCTGCCTCGCCCTCCCCAGGCCCTGTCTCCTCTCCAGTGTTACTCAGGGAGCCCTGTGCCTCAGATTCCTCTTCTATGTGTGGGTCCCCCCGCCCCAGGTCAGGCCCCATTAGGTGGTGAGAGGTGTGAATGAAGGCGGTGTGAAGCCAAGCCTGGCCGGCTGCTGCCGCCTCCGCGTTTGGGTATGAATTTGGGAGGTGGGAAGCAGGAGGTCCTGGGAGCAGGGGAGGGAGTGGCTGGTCTGGGGCCCAGGCAGGAGCCCTGGGCCGACCCCGGGGGCCTGCTCAGCCCCACCTGACTGGGAGCAGATGCTGCCAATGCCCACTGCCCCTCCATGCCACTTGGTAGGACCCCAAGGTGGGAGTGAGCCCCCCAGAAGGGCCGCCTCGGTCATTCCCAGCTCTCTTCGGGGGGGTCTGGGGGCCGTGGGGGTGGGCTCCACTAGACGAGATGCTTGCACCTTCATATGCCATGCTGTGGTGAGAAAAACATCTTTTGAGAAAAGCAACTTTGTTTCCCAGAGTTCCTGGGCAGGGGCTCTGATAACCCTGCTCTCCCAGAGTCCTGACCTTTAGAATAACGACCTGAGTGTACGATTCCTGCTGTATAAATCCCCGCTTTGCTCCACCCCCACCCCCGGCACCTTTTCACATGACCACTTCGAGTTTAAACCCATGAAAAGTTGGTGACCTCGGTCCCCGCCACCTTATGAGGAACAGGTGCTTGCTGCCCTGCATGCTCTGGACCTGGGGCAGAGGACTGCCCTTCCCCCGGCTCATGGCGACCCCTGGCTTCTGGGACCTGAAATGATCAATCTTGTGACTACTTCCTTTGTGCGGATGTGCCTTCAGTCAAAACCCCGTGGGTTTCACTTTCCCAAAGTGGGAGCTGGATGACAGGGGCGCTGCCTGCTGCCCCTGCATGGCTGGCTCGTGCCCCCTCAATCAGTGCGTCACAGTCTGCATATTCTTAATTCAATACACCAGCTCTGGCTTCTCAGCACACAAGGGCCCCCACCTGCCCAGCAACCTCCTTTGACTCTTTCCCTCCCTCGAGGACACTGCTCTTCCAAACCCTGTCCTGGGCCTGTTCTCCACAGAAGGGCTTAATGGCTATCTTCTGAGCAGGCACAGACCTGGTTATGTGGGTCTGAAGTGCGTACGATTTGAGGGGCACTTGACAAGAAAACAGTAAAAGCATTTATCTATATGAAAGTGAATATTTTGAATGGAAAAAAAAATCAGCAAACTATTGGGGACTTGGAGATTCATGTCCCTCTTGACCAAGATCTCTGGGCAATTTACTAGGAACACTTTCCTAGAAATAATTCGTAATTACAACCTGGCTTCACTCCACTTAGAAAACTAAGTTAGTGGTTCTCAAAGTGTGGCCCTAACTGGCAGCATGTAGATGGCAGAAGGAGATGCAAATTCTTGCCCCCTCCCACCTCCTGAATCAGAAACTCTACACTGGAAAGTAACACAACATTGTAAATCAACTACGCTTCAATTAAAAAAAAAACGAGTGATGGGGACCTGCAGGTGAACAAAATCTCGGCCCCCAAGTGGGAGGGCCAACTGTTCCTCACGGTGCACTGAAGTGTGGCATACATGGGACACAGTAAAGCGTGCAGCTTGATGAAGTTTTGTGTAATGAACCTCATGTAGTCACCACCCCATGCAGGTGTTGTTGATCATATGCACGCCACTCTTTGGAGGCTCCTAGAAACCGAAAAAAGGAGTTGGCAAGGGTGTGTCAGTTTGGTTGCCTTTGGGGGCAGACAGCCCCAAACCCCAGCACACACTGACCTAAACCTAAACCCAGTCCCTGCTTCATTCGCATGACCATCCAATCCTCTTAATCTTAGGACTTGGTCAGTAATTCCCTGCGTGCTTGCCCCTCCCCAGCCGCTGGTTTCCCTGGTAACTGATAAGCCAGCCTGATGTCAATTCCCGCTATAACTCTCTCCCTGAGTAGCAAAAACTGCTGCTATATCCTGTGTGCCGACTGCCATGCACGGTGGGGTGTCTCTCCAGGATGTTGCTTCGGACATGTAAGACTCCCCTACCCAACACATTGTTGACATCTCCGTCACTGTCTCAGGGCTATTTCTTTGGCCTCAAGGTGGGGCAATTACAGGGCTCACAGGCCTGTGGGATGCAGCCCATCACTTGGAGAGCCAACCAGGAAGCCACGGAAACTCCCCTGAGCACCAAGATGTCAGGGAACAAGGATGGGGAATGGAAGGTTGCAGGGGAATTTGGGGTGGCCGCACACTTGTGTGTGGGGCCCTGTGGTGACTGTCCTTGATGAATGGGGGCCACCAAGAGACTACAGAGAATCCAGAGACACCCTGGGTGTTGTGGAGGTGTCGGGTGCCATTACTGGGGGTAAAAAGAAGCCAGACGGTGAGGCAGTGGCGGCAGCCATGGGCCGCCTGCTGGCACGGTGGAAGGGAAGGTAGCTTCCCCAACAGAGAGGCTGGAGAGTCATGGCGCATCCAGATTGGAACCCCAAGGTGTGGGACCCTACCGACAGCACTGAGAAAGAAGAGGTAGAAGATGGGGAGAAGGTCCTAGTGGACCCTGTCCCACAGGATACAGATGAAGAGCAGCTCCCTCGCCCAGTGTGGAGGCAGCTAACCACTGTGAGTCTCTGTCTTCCATCATGTTGATGGTGCTCTGTTAACCTCAGAGTCGCTTTCCAGTTTAAAAGCAGCAGCCCCGGTGGTATCCCCTGTGGCTCGTGGCTCACCTGGCTGCACAGAGATGGCTGGTAAATGCAGACAAAACACAAGGGCCCGGATTATCTGTCAAATACTTGGGTGTTATCTTGTTGGATAAGACGAAAGTGGTGTCCTCAGCAGTGACCGGCAAAATACAAGCTACCCCCGACCCACCACCCCTAAACGATTACAGACATGTCTAGGGCTGTTGGACTATTGGAAGCCTTTTATCCTGCATCTGGCCCAACCAAACTTTGCAAGCTTCGTACAGCTTTGGAAAGAAGCAGGGTGCCAGATTGGGCATGGAGAGTAAGACGCCTTCACCCAAGCCAAGGTGGCTGTTAAGCAGAGTCAGGCGTCAGGGATACTGACTCAGGGACAGGCTTGTAAATTGGACGTGGCTAGCTACCTGGAAGGGTTAGGCTGGGGACTGTGGCATCGGCAAAATAACGAGTACCCTTGGGCTTCCGTTCCCAATTATGGAAGGGGGCAGAATAACAACATACTGTGATGGAACAAGAGCTATGTGCAATCTACGATGCTTTACGGCAGCTGAAAGACATTACCAAAGGCAGCCTGGTGACTATGTGCTCAGTATCCCATAGCTGGGGGGGTAAAGGATACTTTCTGGAAGGCCCAGTCCAGGCACGCACAAGTCCAGCCGTAGCTAAGTGGCATGCCCGTTTAAGTCAACGTAGCACTTTATCTATTAGCCCCTTGAGTGCAGTTACACGCTGTCTTAAGCCCGGTTACCTACACCGCTGGGGGCCCCGCCAGCCTGACGGAGATGCTGATCCTCCTGATACCATCTTCAGTGGAAGAAGGCCGAGGCCCCACCCCTTGGAGGCACAGTGCCACAGTGCACAGATGCGTCTGCGCGGGGTGGTCCATGCATGTGGACCCCAGTGGGCACCCAGCCTGTGATGGACAGTATCCTAGTGGATGTAGTGGAAAGCCCCACACTGCGTGGTGGCAGGGCGCCCCCTATGGGGAGAGGACACTGATAGCTCCCAAGGAACCCATTTGACCGTCCACGAAGTTCAGGAATGAGCCGGTAAAAATGGCAGACACTGGCATTTACACATGCCCTCCAACCCCATCGCTGCCAGGCTAGTCAACAGGGTGAATGGGCTACTTAGCCAACAAGTGAGATGGGAAAACTGCTCTCCCCACGTGTGGACCAGGAAGCTAACTCAAGCCCTGTGAGCTGTGACTCGACATCCCAGAGCAATCGTCCCAGTGCGTCATTGCCATGTTAACCCAGAGACAACTAGTCCACCCCACAGTTCAACTGTCCACCACTGAAGGACCATTGCCAACTGTCAGTCAGGACAATAACCTACTTTTGCCCCCCGGAGCCACCCCCAGGGGAATACATTATAAACGGCCCTGGAGTTGGCAAGTAAGTCCCCAGTGGTTTGGGTTTGCCACCTGGCGGGGAATAGGATTAGAAAGAGACTTTAGACCATAATTCAAAAAGACACCTGCACCCCAATGTTCACAGCAGCACTATTTACAATACCCAAGACATGGAAACAAACTAAATGTCCCTCGACAGATGACTGGATAAAGATGTGGTATATTTATACAACGGAATACTATTCAGCCATGAAAAATGATAACATAATGCCATTTGCAGCAACATGGATGGCCCTGGAGAATGTCATTCTAATTGAAGTAAGCCAGAAAGAGAAAGAAAAATACCATATGATATCACTCATATGTGGAATCAAAAAAAAAAAAGAAGACAAATGAACTTAAATATAAAACAGAAACAGACTCAGACATAGAATACAAACTTGTGGTTGCCAGAGGGGAGTGGGAAGGCACAGACTAGGAGTTCGAGATTTGTAGATACTGACAGATGTATATAGAATAGATAAACCAGTTTATACTGTATAGCACAGGGAAATACATTCAAGATCTTGTGGTAGCTCATGGTGAAAAAGAATACGAAAATGAATATATGTATATTAATGTATGACTGAAGCATTGTGCTGTCCACCAGAAATTAACACAACATTGTAAACATACTATACCTCAATAAAAAAAAAGAAGAGACATAGAGATTTCACCTGTCTTCTACCTGGCCCCACTGAAGACCACTAAGTTAATTAATCCAGGTCCCCCACTGGAGAACAGCACTGTGTCCCCTCCTCTCCTGCCCCAGCACCAGCTGTGGGGACCCAGGGTGGACAGGTGGACAAACCACAGGCAGGGGTGGTGTCAACTCAGAACGCCATTACTGCTTGTATTTTGCTTAATGGTCATGATCTCCATTAAGCATCTTATATTGCGTCCCTAGTCTGAGGGGAGGGAATCTGTTTGTGGGCTGGGCAGCAATGATGACCTCACTGGGAAATGAGTCTGCCTGCTGGGTCTGCAGTGAGATGTCCGTGTCGTCCTCCTCTGGACTGCCATGAAAAATTGACCCGATAAGCGCTCAATTCCAAAACTTGCCCACGTCTTGGTGAGCTGCTATCTTCAGCATTACTCAGTGTCTCAGTGTTGAGCCCCTTTAGCTGCTGTTGTCCGTGCTGCGTGTGTGGCATTTGGTTGCCACGCGCCTCTGCACACCTGACCCCAGGGATATCCCAGGAGGGGCAGACCAAGGTTGTGAGGGTCGCACACACGTCGGGGTGGCGTGTAGCGTCAGGCCACTCAAGATGGCTGTGCTCTTGCTCTCCGTCCATCCCCTGCTCAGCCAGTCCCTGCCTCACCTGTACCCTGTTCACATGACTAACCCATCCTGTTAATCATAGGGTTTAATCAGTAACTACCTAGTGCTTGCCCCTGCCCCAGCCTTTGGTTTCCTTGGTAACCAATGAGCCATCCTGACGTCACCTCCCCCATGTAAACGGTAGCCTCCCCCTCCCTTGGAGGAGTGGAAACTGCTTCTGCGGTCCTGCCTGCCGTCTGCCCAGCAGGGTGGGGTGTCGCTCCAGGACTTTGCTTCAAGCGTGTAAGATTTAACTGTCCAATAAACTGGTATCTGGGTCTGGGCTCTTCAGTCTCGAGGGCCGGCAACTACAAGATCTGCAGGCGAGCAGTGCAGCCTGACAGTCCTGTCTCCCCCATGCGCCCTTTTGCAAACGCTGGGTGATTCCAGATGAGTGCTTTGGCCTGGCCGCTCCAGGCGCCCCCGCCAAGCCTCAGTTCTGTGCCTCTATCCTTCCAAGCCCCCCCCCCCGACATTCCCTCACCTCTTCTCTCTTCAAGGCTGTTAGGGGGAAGTGTCCCTTCTCTCCTGCCCCCAACTCGCCTTTCATCAGAATCCTCTGAGGTGGAGAGGGAAGGAGGGAGACTAGACCAAGGAGGGCCCCACCCATGCATCCTGAACAAATTAGCAATAGGTCCCTCCTCTGCACACGTGCAGCCCCTTTCCAGGACCCACTCATCCCTGGAGCCGGGAGCCCTGGTGCAGTGCACCACCTATGCAGCCGTCCATGCCGGTCCTGATAAAGTGTGCGGACCCTGGAGTCGGAGCCCCCACAGGCAGGGCAGCCACCGGCCGGCCGTGGACAAGGGATACAACAGGTATCTGGGAGACCAAGGTGGGGGAGAACCCAGCTGTGCCCAGTGCGGCAGCTCCAGGGAACCGCCCCATCCTGCCTTCACTTCCTCAGTGCGTGTGGGGAGGGGCGGGCGGCACAAACCGCTGAGGAAATGAAGAGTCAGCAGCTTCGGCAGGAAGGGGTGGGGGCTGCAGTGGGGAGAGGAGGGGAAGGAAGGAAGGAAAGGGGGAGTCCTCCTGGCCAGGAAAGTTGCCAGAGAGGCCTCCCTCTGCGCCCCCTGGGTAGCCCGTGGTGGGGCGGGAGACCCCAAGGCGGGCACCTCCCCCACCCCCTGCCCCCGAGGGAGGGAACTGGCCATTTGACTCTCTCAACAGCCCTGGGATGAGGCCCAGCGAGGACACTGAGGCACAGAGCAGTGAAATGACGCACCAAGGTCACTTAGCAAACAGGCGGAGAGCACCAGGGCCTGGGTCCCTCCTGCTCACGGCATCCCCAGGCTCTGGCGGTGGAAGCGGCTGTTGCTGGGTTGTGCCATCAAGGCGAGGTTTCCTTCCACTTACAAGATGGTGTGTGATGGGCCTTGAGCAAGGCAGTGTGCAGCGCCCGGCACCTGGGAGGCGCTTGTCCGCCCCCAACTCAGTCCCAGGAGAGAGAGAGAGGAAAGATCCCCCACCCCCATCCCGGAGGCAGGCCCTGGGCGGGACCCTGCGACCCTGTGTGTGTGTGTGTGTGTGTGTATCATTGACCCCCCTTCTGAGTGTCCGCAGGGGGCTCCAGGAACGAACAGCAGCGTCTGTCCTTGGGCTACAGAGCATCAGCCTCCCGGTGCCGGGGAAGCCCTCATGCAGCCTCGTTTTCTCCAAATCCCAGCTGCCTCCGGGCCCAGGCAGGCCGGGGCATCAGCAGTGCGCGGGAGCTGGAATCTGACCCCTGGCGTCGCGCCTGGTCTCCATGGCAGCGGCGGATTTATTACCCGGGCCTCCGCCCAGCTTGGCGGACTTTCGACTTGAAGCCGGGAGGAAAGGGAACGAGAGGGCAGTTCTGGGAGCGGTGAGCCGGCGGGTGGCAGCCGGAGGCCTCGAGATGGTGCGTGAGGGTCTGTGTGCCCTGGCCGGGCTGCCCGGGGCTTAGGAGGTGGAGGGGAAGCGGGGTGGGATGGGGTGGGGCTTTCGTGGGGTCCCTCCCTAACTGCCTTCTTCTCTCTGCTGCAGGCCAAGTTTTTTTCCCAGGACCAAATTAATGGTAGGTTGGGTTTCCACTTTCATTAGCAACTCGCAGCAAAATGTGAGGCTCATTAGGCAATTTGCTCTGATCACTTTTTGTTGCCAGGAAAGGAGGAGGCTGGTGGGGGAGCTGGGCCCACCCACGGGCAAGGGGGGGTCGGGGCCGCAGGGGAGGCGGCTGCCTGGGGCAGGTGGCGGCAGGACTTAGAGGTAAGACGGGTCACTAGGACACTTCTCAATGTGACTTAGAAAAAGGGAGTGTTAGGAGCGAGCCTCACTAGGTTTTCCTCCAGAACCTGTTAGCTGGAAGGGGAGACGGGATGGACAGAGAGACGCTGCCAGCTGCCAGTGAGGGGCCCAGCCAGAGAAGGGGGCTTTGTAGCCCGCTGAGAAAGAGCAAAGGGCCCAGGTCTTCGCTCGTGGGCAGGAGGCTTTCACTCTCTGGGCCTCAGGCCCCCCATCTGTCAAGCGGAGGGGTCAGCTCCAGTGGTCTCTGAGTTCCCCTCTGCCCTGACACCAAGCCTAGTTTTGGTGTTTGGAGCACTTTCTTCCCCGAGTGCCCTGACCTGCCGGCCCCCAGCAGGCTTCAGTTTCCCACGGAGCATGGCTGTTTCCACAAAGGCCAAGCAGAAAGAATTGGGTTACACAGAACTCATGGCCCAGGCCTGGCAGATGAGGCTCGGCCTAATTCAGGTAGGGTCCTGCAGGCCCTGGAGGTGAACGGAGGGTTACCTGGGCAGGGATTCCAGAGTTCTGGGTACCAGAAGCTTGGTGCAGAAGGGATTGTAGGTGGGTGGGTAGGTTGTAGACTCCATGATACCCTCACTCCCAAAAGGGGTTCCAGAGCAGGGACTTTGCAAATGCAAGGCTCAGGGCACGGGCCTCTCTTGCCCAGCTCTCAAGGCAAGACTTGATGGGTCTCGGGACTGGAGTCCCGCTGTCAGCCTTAGCATCCCCCCACCAACACCTGGTTCTGAGGCGCACTGACCCTCCCTCTGGGGCCTCGGAATCGTCTAGAAGGGAAGAAGGTAAGCTTCCTCTTGTATCCCAGTGTCTGACACAAAGTGGCCACAAATGTTGAATGAATGAGTGAAAAGACTGGACGGGGTGGCCTGATGGAATGGGAAGACCAGGGACCACCTTGGAGGCAGTGGCCTTGGGTCCAGTCACTTCTAAGCCTCAGTTTTCTCATCTGTGAAGTGGGATAATGACACTACCTCACCAGGCTGCTGTGAGGGAGAGACAGAGGGTAATGCGAGTCATGTACCTGACACTAGGCCTGGTGCAGCCCGGGAGGCACCCAGATGTTCTCTGGGGCCATCTAGCTCCAGCCAGGTAGTGCAGTTTAAGATATTTTCTGACCTGGTTGTTAACATCAGCCATTATTAAATAACGGAAGATCATAGAACCCCTCCATCTCTACCAAAAAAAAAAAAAAAAAAAAAAATTAAGATAGCTGTACTGCAATCAATAGTGCTGAAGGTGTGAGAGAGATTTCAGTTTAATGAATGTAATTTGCACAAGGGTGAGCGATAGTTTAATAGAAGATCACTCATCAGACTTAATGACAATACAGTCATTGGGAAAAGTTGCATTCACTGGCATGCAGCCTCACTTGTCGTGGGTAAATCGAAACTAGGTTGGCAGTGGCTGTAAAAGCTGGCAAAACTCACTTGTTTTTTTGTTTTTTATTGAGTTATAGTCAGTTTACAATGTATCAATTTCTGGTGTACAGCACAATTTTTCAGTCATACATGAATATATTCATTTTCATATTTTTCACCGTGAGCTACTACGAGATCTTGAATTTATTTCCCTGTACTATACAGTATAAACTTGTTTATCCTATATATACCTGCAAAACTCACTTGTGATAATCAGTTGGCTAGATGGAATTTACAATCAAGAGTATTGCATATTTTATTTGTAAATTGTGCGCTACACATCCTTAAGGTTATAAAATTTATAGCAAACTCTATACATACGTCATCAGAACCGGTTGTTACCTTCGCCAACACGCAACTGGTGTGTTATCCTAGGCCCTGGGGAAATTCTTTCTGGCCTCAGGGCATTTGTATTTTCAAAGGGAAAAAACCTGAAGGAGATTTTTTAATCCAATTTCTTTAACCCGATTCATTCTTTCATTCAGCAACTGTGAGCCTTTTCTTGGTGGCAGCCTAGTTCCAGGCATTCAAAATACAGCAATCGAGGGGGAAGGGTATAGCTCAGCACCCAGGAGGTCCCGGGTTCAATCCCTGGTACCACCTCCAAGCGGAAATCAATGAAGAATCGAGATGGAGGGGTATGTCTCAGTCGTACAGTTCATGCTTGGTATGCAGGAAGTCCGGGGTTCAATCCCCAGTGCCTCCATTAAGGGGAAGAAGTGGGAAAAAAATACACAGCAGTGACCACAGCAGCCCAATAGAAGGCAGGCGGTGGTCGTCGGGGAGCTGGGGAGGGGGCAGAAGAGCCCCGTTGTTTCCAGCACGGGACTCCCAGTTCAGATCTGGCCTCCCAGGTCATTAAAGGCAGGAAGACAGAACACACTTTATGTACATTTCATGTAACTGTTAGGAGATGGGCCCCTGTCTGACCTGGCCCTGCTGATACCAGGGGCCGCGGGTCTCCATGGTGCAGGGCAGGTGGCGGGGGCAGTTTGCCCATCTGTAGAGCCTGGCCCATTCCAGGCCCCAAGAATGTGACGACCGCCTTCAGGCCCCGGCCAGATGGGGACAACTCTGATAGCAGGACGTCTCAGGAAGGCAGCGAGCCTTCTATCTGCAGCCCCTTGTGCAGAGGCAAACTCAGACCGAAGACAAGGTGGGGTGGCCAAGAGAGGGCCCGAAGAGGGGCACGGTGGCGGGGGAGACCTGGGTCGGAGCCCTGCCTACAGGGCCGTCCCCTCTGTCCCTAACCCCTCTGTCACTGGGCCCTCTGGGAGGGAATTAAGGTTTTGCGGGAACCAGAGGTGGGGTTAGGTCAGGCTCTGGCCCTGCGTGGCCTGGGCCACTCCAGCCCCTGCCCCCGGGTCCTGTGGTGGTCTGCCCCTCCAGCAGCCCAGGCTCTGGAAAGTTCTGAGAGGGTGGGAAGTTCCCTTTCAACCTCTCCATAGGAACAAAAGCAGCTAATTGTCCCTAAACCCCCACTGGCTGGCCTGTCTTTTATTAGCAACCTCCCTGAAATCCTGGGTTAGCAGAAGAGGCCTTAATTAGGGAACATGAAAGGGCCCCAGGCCTGGGCCAGGGGGGCGGGGGAGGGGGGGCTCCCTTCTGCTGGCTCGCCTGCTCTGCTGCCCCCCTGGTGGCTGCTGCCTGGCAGTGGGGATCCCAGGGGATCCCAGGCCTTGCTGCTCTGAGCTTCCTGGCCCCATCTGCAGGATGGGAACCACCAAGGTCCCAGATCACAGGGTCGCGGTGACGGCCTGGGGGTAAAGTGTTCCTCAGCATGAGCTGCTGCTGTTGCTTTTGTCGTTATCAGCTAAGGAGCCACTTAAGGTCCAGGCTTCTAAGGAACTAGCTGGGTGGCCTGAGACATGGGAAGGAGCAAGGTGCTGAGAAGGCCACCCCAGGGCCCTGCGTTTTCCCAGGTGGCGCCACCCCATGGGACTCTGGGATTGGAGCTTTTGACCAGTTCTGGCGAGAACCCCACTCTCACTCTCTAGTCAGAACCTCTGTGAGGGGCTGGCCTCACTGAGCCTCCAGGGCTGGGGGCTGTGGATCTGGAGATCTTCCCTCGGGCAGCCGCCTCACCTCCTGCAGGGGAGAGCAGCAAGCAGGATCTCGCCACAGCCTGGGGGGGGGGGGGGCTTCCCAGCAGTGAGTGCCTCTTGAGGAACAGGACCAGGGTCTGTGTCAGGGGGCGGCTGGAGAGCGCAGCCTGGAGGCCAGAGGCTGGAGCAGGGGACTCAGAAGCACCCACCGTTGTGATAACTGTCACCACGTGGGAGTGCCTGCCTCTGCCAGGCCTTCCCAGAGGGGATTGCTGGCCCTCCCAGTAACCCAGAGGCATTATTGTCCCTGGTTCCCCACGTCAGCTGTCTTGGCCAAGGTCCCCTGGGAGTCTGGGTGGCCCTGCTGTGGGCCCCCGGTCTCCCTGTGCTGGCCCTGGAGAGTGAGAGAGCTTGTCTATGGTTTTAGGCAGCTGTGAGAGGGAAGGAGGCAGAAGGGAAGTCAGGAGAGGGAGGAGTTAAGGTTTGACAGATAAAATACAGGACTCGGCTCAATGTGAATTTCAGATAGACGACCAATACCTTTATACTTACATCCCCTGCAAAATTTGGGACTTAGACTAAGCATGTTTTCATTTGTTTACCTGAAATTCAGTTTACCTTAGCAGCCCCTGTATTTTCCCTGGCTGCATCTGGCCACTCTGGGAAGCCGGGGGTGGGGTGAGGGGAGTGGAGGGAGAGGGGAGAGAGGGCGTGGGGGGTGGTGGATGGTGGAGGAGAGCTCCTGACCCTCCCTGCTGGGCTCCGGCAGAGTACAAGGAATGCTTCTCCCTGTACGACAAGCAGCAGCGGGGGAAGATAAAAGCCACTGACCTCCTGATGGTGATGAGGTGCCTGGGGGCCAGCCCGACGCCCGGGGAGGTGCAGAGGCACCTGCAGACACACGGGATAGGTGAGTGAGCCGGGAGGGAGGAGTCTGGGCTGGGGGGTGGGCCCTGAGTCCTGCGGCTGTGGTCCTGGGGAGGGGCCCGGCGGGTGGGGGTGTGAACAGCTCAGAAGTTTGAGGGGCAGGTGGTGGCTGTGGACCACGTGGGCTTCCTTGAGTCCTCACAGCAACTGGTGACACCCCACCTCTCTGAGGATGGAGGGCTCTAAGCATTCCAACGAGGTGATCACAGACCTGTGGTCCAGACAGTGCTGACGGTGACCACAGTGTCGTTCTGATAGAACAGTGTCTCGTTGCTGAGTATCTGTCGTGTGCTTAGCTCAACAACCCGATGAAGGAGGCTGTATCCTAGCCTGTCTCACAGATAAAGATCAAAGTCCAGGGCCCAGGAGGCAACCTGGCTGAGTGTTGAAGCCAGTGGTGGAATCAGGCTTGGAACCCAATTCTTCGCATTTCCAACACCAACCTCCTAAAAACTGGGCAAAACTAGGAGGAAAAAAACGGAGGAAGACCCACCCAAGATGTTAGCAAGCGGCTCTGGTAATGGAGTTATGGGTGATTTTCATTCCCTTTATTTATTGTTTCCTGTATTTTTGACAGTGGGAACATACAGGACTTCTACAACCAGAAACAAGTTTTATTTTGTATAAAGAAAAAGAGGGAGGGGTGGCAGAGGCCGGGACGGCTGTTGGCATCGGTAGCTGGACACTCAGGGAGGAAAGAGGAAGGGGTGGCTTGGAAAGAACACTTGCTCAGGAGCCCGCCTGGGCCTCGGTCTCCTCATCTCTCACATGGGGAACCACCCCCTGCTGGGGTCGTCCTGAGGTCGCACTGAGGGCTCCGGCTGCAGCGCCCGGAGCCCGTCCTGGGGCAGGCCAGGCTGCGCCACCTCGAGCCCGGTGCTAAGGGTCCCTGTTTCCACTTCCGACGGGGTGGTGGTTTCCTTTGGTTTTTGTCTCCTCCAAACAGGAAGTGGTGGTCGGGGCAGTTCCAGTTTCCTGCCACTGCAGCCCAGCTAGAGCCAGGGCTGGGGTCCCCAGGCCCGCTTGGAAGAGGGGCGTGGGCAGGCTGCAGTGAGGGGAAAGGCAGGTGCGCAGCCCAGGTGGGACAGAGGCTGAGGCCACAGGTGCGGGTCACCTGTCCATCTTTGTGGATGTGCCGCGGTGGCTGTCGAGAAGGGGTGGACACGATGGTGCACTTCCTTCCAGTGCAGGCAGGAGAGGAGCATCCAGAAGGGAGCAGAGGAGATGGTGCTTCATCCTGGTCCTGCCGCTGCTTTGAGGTGACTCCACGCTATAAGCTTCTGTCTCCTTAGTGAGCAAAATGAGAACCGTAGTCACCAAGCATTGTTGGGAGGATTCAGTGAGGCACATCCATGGTGGGAGCTTAGCAGGGCAGACTGCATCCGCTTCCCCATGACCACTACCACCATCACGGCTCTTTCTGAGTTAGGTCGCCCCCGAGCTGGCCACGCAGGCTGGGGCCGGAGACCAGCTGGCTTCCCCACGAGGATGCTTTCCTCCCTGCTTACTCCGCTACTTTGGGGGTTTCCTAGACAGAAATGGAGAGCTGGATTTCTCTACTTTCCTGACCATGATGCACATGCAAATAAAACAAGAGGACCCAAAGAAGGAGATTCTTTTGGCCATGTTGATGGCGGACAAGGAGAAGAAAGGCTACATCATGGCGTCTGAGCTGCGGTCAAAACTCACGAAACTAGGAGAGAAGCTGACCCACAAGGAAGGTAATGGCCTCATTCGTTCCCTCTCTCCCAGCAGTGGGAAAGGATTAGGGAGTTAGGGGAAGGGCACCAAAACCCAATCCTTGCCACCCGTGGTGCGTAGGCGCTGCATTTGATGGATGCCCAGAAGGTTGTGACTAGGTGTTGAGTTTGAACTCTGGAGTAGAGCCTGGGGCAGAACGCGGGGGCCTGGGGGGTGACAGGGGAGAGGTTGGCCCAGGGTGTAGGGAAGGCCCCGGGGAACTGGCTAGGATTAACTTGGGCATCACCCCATGTTGAGCTTTCACTGTGGCCCTTCATTTGGTGCCCCCCGCCTTCTGATGAAAGAAACAGGTGCCATGAGTGGCTGGTGAGTAGCAGGGCTGGGAGCCAAATGCAGGTCTGTGACATTCGTACCCCTGCCCCCCTCAGGCTCTCTCAATCAACACAGCTGTTGCCTGAAGCTGCTACTGTTGCCAAGAATTTCTAAATTGAGATGCTACTATTCCCTTGTCACGATTCAGCCAGCACTGAGAAGGGGGTGTGTGTGCGGTGGCCTTTGCCTCACGCCGTCCATGCTTTCCTGCCCCAGAGCAGGACCAGGGGCCTGGGGCTTCTGGGAAAGCCCGATGTACGTGATAAGGGTGACCTTGCTGCTGGGGCCTTTGCCGGCGTCCCCCAGCCTGCCTGCCTGCCTGCCTGGCGGGGCCCGGGGCCCGGGGCCCGGCCACGGCAGCCATCCCGGGTTGCTGCCAGCATCCACAGCCACCAACCCCAGAAGCTGAGATTCTAGTTAGGCCACTGGCTTCGCCTGTGATTGGGGCAGGAGGGGCCGGGCTTGGACACACTGGATGGAGGAAAAAGGCTTCAATAATGATGGGCCTTTATTTAGCTTTTGGTTAAATCACAACAAACCAACGGAGGATTTGTAAGGGTGCAGTTTGAATGAGACTTGAATCCTGGCTCCCCTTCCTTCTGGGGGACCTCAGATGGGTTTCTAAACCTCTCTCACCCTCCTCAGTTTCCTTGTTGGGAAACGAGGTTACAATAGACAACCCCTCAGGTCCTTTCTTCCAAGAACTAACATTCTATAAAGCAGTCTGCTGAGATTTTATCTGCAGTCACAAAGGCACAGCGCAAAGCATGTAAAAATAGTGCTACCGAAGGCAGATGGCGCGTCCCTCGCTTTTTCAGGCTGGCAGCTCTCATGATCTTGCCTTTCATTGCAGCTGCTTTACTGTGCACAGGGAACCGCGGCTCTCCTTCCCTCCCAGGCTCTGAGGACACTGCTTGGCCTTTTAGGTACCGGGTAGGGTGTTAGCAGAGAGGGCCAGCAGGGGCCTTAATTCTTAGGGTTTAATGATCTGTCTGCAGCGCTACTGCAGCCCCCAAATTAGAACACGCCTCTCATTTGTTGATGGAGTAGGAGAAACATTTCAAGGAAACTGGCGACGTGTTCCAGCCAAGCAGGGCGACCGATGTCCCTGCCTCTTGCTGTGGAAGACAGGAAAGGTGATACTAGAAGAAAAACTCCCTTACCCTGGGTGGCTGAAGGAAAAGCTTGTTTTATTACAGAAGCATCCTGGGAGCAGCTGGAGACGGCTGCAGGGAGGCCTCCCGCCCGAGGCCTGGGCCAGGCCGACTCCGGGACCCCAGTTCCTCACGGGCTTGCAGGGAGCCGCCGAGTTCCCCAGGAAGCAGCGTCGGACTGTAGCTGCCCCTCTTCTGGGCAGCTGGGGGCCACGTGTTTGGCACCGGAGCTGGTGTTGGGCCCTGTCCCCTGGGACAGGTTTAACCAACTGGTTGACGGGTAGAAGCTTCTGCATGAAACAAGATAAATTACAGTCTCAACGTTCTAAAAATACTCACAGTACTATCAGCTTAGGCACAGAGCACAGTAATTACGTTTTGGAGCAGGACGGCGAGGCAGGAAGTCACAGGACCCTTCCTGACTGCGCAGCGTTAGGTCGGGGCCGTCGTGGGCTGGGGAAGTTGACGTGGGGCAGGGAGACAGTTTTATAAGAGGGTGAGAATGGTTCTGAGAGGCCACCGCAGAGAAGTGTAAGCTGAAATGGCTCTTGTCAAAGCCTGGGACAAGCTAGTATTTTATCCTAGGAATCCAGAACCAGAAGAAGCAAGTAAGTGTTTTTTTTGTTTTTTGTTTTTTTGAGCAATGTCAGAGAACAATGGCAGTTTTGTAGGCTTTGAGCTTCAGGCACAGTTCAGTTTATTTTCTTATCCTATCCTCACCCTCCAAACACACTTTAAAAAAAAGATGATGGTGGCAGGTACCACTTGTCACCAGGTCCCCTCTTGGGGTGGGGGGTGTCGATTTGGAAGGACAGGCAGGCCAAAGTCTGGGCTCGGGGGGCCCAGGATGGAGCTGCAGTGGGCATCTGGTCTGCAGGGGCTGAAGGAAGGTAAAATTCATGCCAAAGTTTTCTGGAAATATTGGCACAGGGGTCAGGTATTTTCTGAAGAAGGGGAAAATAAAAGGGAAAAAAAAAAAAAAAGGCAAAAAGTGGCCTCAGGGTCTGACTCCTTACCAGTATGCCTCCCTACCCTGGCCCCTGCCAAAAAAAACAAAAACAAACAAACAAAAAAAACTTGATTAAGTCAAAATTGAATCCGTGGTCTCCAAGAGGCAGGGGGTGGATTGTCCTGTTCTGTTCACTGGTTTACCTCCCAGTCTACGAGAACAGTCAATTGGATGCTCAGGGAAGACCTCTGGGGAGCCCCAGCCCCCAAGAACTGGATGTCCTAGAACGTAACACTGGAGCCAAACTGAAAAATTCATGTGATTTATTGCAGTGGACGATCTTTTCAGAGAAGCAGGTATCGAACCGAACGGCAAAGTGAAGTATGATGAATTTATCCACAAGATCACCATTCCTGTGCAGGACTACTGACTAAGGAGGAGGCCAGAGAGCCTCCCCTGGGCCTGAAAACTCAGACTGATGAATTTTTAACAAGGAAAGTGTTCCTGTCACGCTAAGGGGATGGCAAACACAGCAAGATGACGTCCCTGACTACACAGAGGGTGACTTAACAAGGAAAATGAATGATTTCAGTTATGGTATTCATGCGTCTTTAATAAAATATTTTTATTGATTTTAATAACTACCATTAGTGGAGCCCTTGACAGCATGGAAAGAGCCTATGGTTTGAAGTTGGGCCAGGGTTCCAGTCCTGACTCTGCCACCTCCCAGCCGTGTGGCTTTGGGGACATCGTTTCATCTTTAAAGCCTTAGGATCCTCACTGAAGTTGGATTCCTACTTCTTACTGCATGGAGCCTGTTGAGGATGGGTCTGAGATGATCTGAACATGCCTCTGCAAACTGTAAAGTCCTGTGCAACCCTGAGTTGCCATGATAGTGCTTCTCCTAAAAAAAAAAAAAGGGCAATTTACCAAAAGACACTAATCTGCATCTGGGTGCTGGAACCATCTTCCACATTTCCAAGATAAAGCCAGTGCTAGCTGAGAAATAGCAACAGGCAGAGAGCTCAAACTATGGCAACATTTCCTGCAGCACCACAGGGCCACTTAGAAATCCTTATTCCCAAGGCACAGCGGTGGAGTTCAGGATGTTCACTTACAAGCAGGACAAGGTGAAAGCACTCAGGTTAAAACAAAGCCTCGGCTTAACCCTGGCGAGAGTGACCCACCTTTACGCCCCTCACCAGAGGAACCCAGATGTCACGAGTTCCACTCCCGAAGCCTAGCAGAGCTCGAGAAGACCCGTGATGCGTCTGTCAGAGTTTCGCGCTCTCCCCTGGCCGGTTATCAGGGAGGTTTATGGGACTAGGTAAGTGGGCCAAATTGATCGTGGCTTTAAGCCATTTCCCCAGGACTAACAGACAGTAAATAAAGGGATGGAAGAGGCCATGGCCGTGACTCAGCAAGAGGTCAGGACACAGGAGGGGTACTGGTCTGGCCGGGAGCTTTTCCAGCTCAAGTGGCTTTTAAGTTACTTATGTAGCCAGGAGGTGCCAGGCTGGTGCTGCCTGTGCGCTCATCAAATTTGTGGCCACACTGCTGGCGTCAGCACAGCCCTAAAAAGGGCTAGAGGCACACACTGGCATGTTGAGGGGGGAGCAGGGTAGAGCTCTAAGTGCAGGGATTTTCATCCTTATATGTATCAAAATTGGGCTCTCAGGGCTGTGGCTTTGTCTAATGGCGCCTCAGTGGCTAAAGCAAAGGAAAACAAATTAAGAGGGAGGTGTGTCTTTTGGGTGGTTTACACAGGACACTGAGCTAAGGGCCAGGCACAAGGGAAACTGCAGGGGACAAGACAGTCTTGGTACAACTATCCCCTGATGCTCCGTGACTTTAGACCAAACAGAGGTCCTGAGAAAGGAGAGCGGCTCTCATTTCCCCAACAGTGTAGCCGCCTGTGGGAGTGGGGAGGAACCCCTCAGAGCTGCAGGGGGGAGTTTTGTGGGGAGCAGGCAGTCAGTGGACAATTAAACACCAAGTAGGTAACTCTGTCTAGCTGGGAACCCCAGGTTCACACGGTGCGGGGGGCAGATCTACGTTCTATGGGGTCTGGGGGTTCTCTGATTCAGCAGCCTGCTTTAGGAATATTACAGTAGAAACACAGGAGTCCTCGGGCTGCTCCCGGGAGCCTGGATGAGGCCAGAGCAAGTGAGGGGCCCCGGTCGGTGCTTTAACTTCATTACCTTCAGGGTAAATCCACCTGAGGGCTGGCTGGCTGTTGGCAACCCAGGGAGAACAGTTACATTTCACTTTCAGGCTTGGCTCAAGGGTCCAAGCTCCTCATTCCTTTTTTACACTCATCACGGACATCAGGAAGTTAGTCTTGCACAGCCAATCTGGAATACCAAGGATTAGACAGCAGGTATCTGTGATTTAGGTGGGATGGGACAAGGAAGTTCTGGGCTACAGTAACAAATGAGGGCGCGCTCCCCCAGAGCTTTGTCTTTGGGTGCCACTGAAGGGCACCTGTATGGTTTTAAAGCAAGTTTTATTAATCTCACTTGCCTAACAGGAATCTGAAGTGTATCTTGCCAGAAGCGCGGTGTGGGGGCCACCGGAAGCTGGGGCTCGCGTCCACCGACTCAGGGCTCCTGATGAAGGGTGTTCGTGGGGAGGACGCCCAGAGTCTGCGATGTGTTCTGATTTAAACCGCTACCCCAGGGAAGGCCTTGACCCTACCCCATGGCCCGATTTCATGCTCATTCCCGAAATTCCAGTTAGTTTACCTAGCACCTAGTATTGTTTGCAAAAAAAAGGCCATGGTGCTCTTAATAATCAAACTGCAGATTAATTAAACAGGTTTAAAACTAAACAGACGCTGTGGCTCATTACAAAGCTAAGCCGTATTTCAGTAAGAAAGGGGAGTGATGGCTGCATGTTCATTACTTACCTCAAAGCATGTTGCAAGAGAACGAGTAACGTGTCATGCTTTGAAATCTCTGGATCAAAGGGGCTCTGGAAGCACAAAGCATTGTCACTTTTTTCTCATAAGGACTGTCCCCTTGTATACCCAGCAGTGTACTCTACAGAAGACAAAGTAACTGAAGGCTTTTCTTTTATTACATCTAAAGAGCTCTACATAAACAGGTAACATTCAATAGGTAAACAATTTTTTTTCCAATGCATGTAATAAATATTTTCCACTTGGTACTTTTATACAAACTGACATTGGTCTACTATACATTTTTAAAAGCCATTTTACTGGTTTGGCATGCGGTGTGTAAATTCTAAGAGAGAAAGTTTTAAGGCAATGAATCACAGATTTAAGTTCATGGAATTTATGGTAACTCTTATATCTGTTTATATACATTTTCCCCTTTGTTAATTAAACAATTAACAGCAGCACACTCTGGGACCACCAGCTCTTCTCTCCCTCCCTCTTTCTGAAATCTAAGCTTTGTGTTTTCTTTTGATTAAAAAACAGAATTCAACATGTATTGATAAAACAAAATTCATACTAAAATAATTTCCAATGTGCTTTAAAGCCTGAAGATCTTGAAGTGTTTTCTGTGTTTAAAATTGGAGCTGTTTAAAAACAATGTTCTTTCCACAATTGGTAATTTAAAATTGGGATATGTTTTCATTCAGTTTCAGACATCTGAATCAAAGGAAAATCTGCCAAGAAATCACATTTTTCAGAAGCTTAAGTGAATATTTTCTGAGTCAGTAATAATAATGTGATGTCTAAGTTAATAGAATAGAAGTAGAAAAATTTTAATGCTCAAAATAAATTAGTCAACTGAGCGTGGCATGGTTAAGGTCCAGATTGTTTTAAAAAGATGTGTTCAATAATGCCCAAAACAATTAAAAGCCACTTCAACCCTGCTAGTCAAACAGCTATTTTATCAAAGATGAGTGTGTGCACATGTATACACACACACACACAGAGTACTGTACAGAAATACAAACATGTGCACACCTATTATAAATGACCAAGGCAAGGGGGATGGTGGCAACTTGACTAAAGAGTCTGAGAACTATTACTTGTCCACAGACAGCATGTCAGTGTTAGCAAGGGTGGGGGAGTAACGGTGGGCTAAGAAAAAAAGAAATGACTGTGGGTTTTTTTTTTTTAACTTAGAAGATAAAGCTGCAGTGCATGACCCTACCAGTAATTACTATGAACCATCAAAGTCTAATATCGGCCATGAGACCAACGGAGTGATGGCCACAGCTGTCACTGCTACCACTACTGCTACGTTTTAGAAAGTTAACAACTGAAAGGAACAGACTCCTTAGAGTGGAATGAACTAAAATAAAAAGACAAACCAAACGGTTACTTTCTCCTATGGAGACATGACCAAAGCCACTAGACAGACATGTATTTCTCCCTGTTACCTGTTCTTCCCTTAGGTTGGTAGAATGCAGGACGCTGAGGGAAATAAACCCTTTCCAAAACTGGGCTGAAGAAAGTAGAGGGACGGGTTTTCAACTGGATCATTCAAAGAGTTTGTAATTCAGCATCAGACACAAAGTTATTGATCAGAATTTTGAGACCACTAACGACGACAAAAAAAAAAAACAAAAAAAACTTCATTTTATCTTAGGTAGTTGAATTAAGAGAAAGTTTCCTATTACAATGTGAAATAAGAGGCAACTCCCCACAATTTAAGTAATTTCTATCCCAATCTGAATTTAGACACAAATTATAATACTATTAGATATTAGTCTAAGTTAGCATGGCAATGAGAGTTCTAAAGTGTTTACTCACCATTACACCAGATTCATTTAAAAACTTAACTATTTTGTTTTAAGTGACAATGAACTTTTTTTTAATTGCAAATCGTTTAGTGACTGTAATTCAGCCATGTATGTGTGGAATACACATGCGCAGGGGAAGACTATATAACTCACTTGTCACTCACACACACTTGTCTATAAATACATATATACACACACACATATACATATCAATACCAACTTGTTTTTCAAAATTCAAGTCAACAATTTAGTGGCAGAGAGATGCTGCAAAAACAGGTATTATTTTTAGGTGCCACACAGTCAGGTGAACCATTAATTTTATCATACAATTGAAGACACAGCCATCTTGAATTCTAACTGGATTAAAGCAGGTCAATTTGTTACCACTGCAAGGTTCAGAATGACAATTTTATACACAAAGGTGGTCCATCAACTCTGAGAACATTAACACGGTTGTGATATAAAAATCCAGTCTGGAAAACTGGTAATCATTATGCCCCTTCTTTACCTTTTCCGTTAAACCTTTCAATCAGCTAAAAAATATATTCGACACCTTCAGATATTACCTGAAGAACGTACTATCTGATGACAATTTTGGAACACAAGTAGAACCACTTTTTCCTTCCCGCCAACCCTCACTCATCTCCTGAAAAACAGTTTTCAATATATTTACATGTTCCATTATTAATAAGAATAGATCAGACTGATCCATGAATTCTTTAAAAAAAAAAAAAAAGTGACTTTCCTATGTCATGCTTGTCTTTAAAAGGTGAAGAAAAAACCAAAACAAAACAAGATAACTAAGCTAAGAAACTAAGCACGCTCAGAACCAGAGAGTAAAAGCGACTAAGGGTCAAGCCCATTTTGAATTTCGTTTATCAGATGATGGATTTCTACGAACTGACATGTGTGGTGTGTTGTATTTTCTGAAGAGAAGTTACTTTTAGGATGACTGACTGTCTTGTCTTTTTTGAGGTGATGTAGCCTTACCTCTGTCAGCTGCAGAAGACACCCAACAGGGCCTTTCTAAGCTACTTTAACTTCCTACTTTGGTATCAAGATCTTATACGAAAACTTTTTACCCTGTGGCCAAAAAAAGTAGGTGTTCACAGACTTGGTTTAAATACATAATACTGGCAATCCAAATTCAGAATAACTAGACTAAAGTGTGTTATTCACAGACCTGCTAAGCCTACCTTACCAGACAGTTTCCTCCCATCTCTGAAACACATTCTCAGGGGGTGTCTAGCAAATAAGAGAGAACATGTGATGGAGAACATGCAATTGGGATAGTTGATAAAGATGCTCGTATGTGAGTTCAAGACCTTCAAAGCACTTTGAAAAAAGCAGGCAACTGATTTATCAACTGAATGCAAACTCGGGAGAAGGAACAGTAATGACAGAAGAATACACACAGACACACACTGAACGCACACACCCACAAGCTATGTCCTGAAAATACACAGGGAATGCAGTGGGACAGATGAGATTTATAACTTAAGGCTGGATGAAATATGCACACACACAAACAGAATCCAAGTCTGTCATTTTTAGAAAATGGAAATTAAAACTATCCTCCCCAGCCCCCTCCCCACAACAAAGAAAAGCCCACAATTTAAAACTTCATACATGCAATTCCTTTTCTGTTATTGCAAATAAAATAATGCCATTGAAGTAAAATAAAACCAAAACCATAGGACAAATGATGGGGGGAAAAAATCTTCAGAATCCAGAAAAAATGAACTGAAGGTGGTTTGTGGGTACTTGTTTTTTTTTTCTTTTTTTCTTTTCTTTCCTTTTTTTTTGTTTTTTACAAGTATTTTTATCAGACAGGCAGTCTTAGATTTATATACAAAAGTAAAACTGAAAATATAGTTTTGTTCTCTGTACATTTCTTTTAATTTTTTTCCCTAAAAAAAGGAAAAAAAAAAAAAAACACGCTTGTGTACTTTTCCAAACAGAATAAGGTAAAACATAGCACAAAGTTCTCCTCTTTCTGCCAAGTTCATTTAATCTGGGGTGGGGACGGGAGCAGCAGGGGCAAAAGGATCAGTCCAACGAGATAATGTCCGGTATGATGCCGAAGATGGACGCCGTGTCCGCGCCGCTCCTGCCGGCCACGGCGTGGCTGTGGCTCTCCCGCAGGCTGCTGGAGGACACGAGGCTGCCGTTGCTGCCGCTGCTGCTCCCGTTGGTGGTGGGCAGAGAAGCGCTGCCGCCCGCGCTGAGCTGATCGAGGAACATCTGGGAGGAGGTATATGGGAAAAACCGCGACGAGTGTAAGAGGTCTTGATCATCTGAGACCGCGGCGGCGGCGGCGGCGAGGAGCGAGGTGTTATAATGCTGGGAAGGGAGACGAGAGACCGAAAAATACATAAGGAAATAAAGTTAGTTACACTCATAAATAATCAGCTTTCTTCTCAGCAAGACCAAGTCTGAAATTTAATATATTCTGAGTACCTGGTGTTTCTGAAATACTTAGTTACCGTTTTGCAAAAGCAAATGAACTTATGTAATGATCACATCGTTTTTTTTTAAATTGAAATAGCTTCTTTAAAAAAATTAAATTTTTTGTTTTGTTTTTAATTTTGGGGGGAGAAGGTAATTAGGTAATTTATTGTTTGTTTTCATGGGGATTGAGCCCAGGTCCTCATGTGTGCTGAGCAGCACTCTGCCACTGAGCTATATATACCCTCCCTCCTTCACATCATTGATCTTAAAAGACATTTTTGTATCTGTTTTACTGTTTTTTGTTTTAACTTGTATTGCAAGCAATTCTCAAAATGCTATTTCCAAATAGGCAAATGCTCAGAAGCTACAGGATGGAGAACAGTCCACTTTCTTCCTCTTTGGGAGATCCTTGGCCAAGCGATGTATCAGTCAATATGACTGCCCTGTTTCTTTATAAAACAGCACTGGAAACCAACAAATAGACACTGTTTTTATTATATATTTAGGCGCAGCTGAAACAAAGGAACTATTACTTACAATTTTAAATCTGTAACAATAAATGGGTATGACTACTATGAATTTTCTAAGGAAATTTCCTCTCTTGGCTACATACTATACTGTTGAAGTATTTTAATGTAGAATTAAAATAACAGTTGTTTTTTCATATAACATACCTGATTGTCTCCTGATAAGAAAGGAAAGAAATCTAATCCTGTGGGAGAAAAAATTATTTTAGTTAAAAAGAAAAAAAAAAAAGGACAAAACCCCTCCCAAATGCCCCAATACTACAAAAACAAATACAGTATCTTAAAAGCTAATTCTAAAATTCATTTAGAATTTTATTTAAACATAAAGAGTTGAGCTGAACGTTTCACGTCTGTCCCACTTCTGGATTACTGAAGTCTGAAGGCCAAGCTTTAGCAATGATTTTCGCTCCCAGGGACTCCACTTGTGGGACTTGGGCCATTGCGGCCCTGTTAAATCTAACATTGATCCCTTAAGCTGACACAGCGCTTTTCATCAAATGCTCTCACTGACTCCTGTAAAGCAACTTTTTAATCTATTCTAATTTATCACTCACAATCACCTAATGAAGTATGTAACTATTTTTGGCCTCATTTTGTGGATGAGAAGGTTTGAAGTTGAAAGATGGTAAGCAAGCCGTAAAACAGATTTTCTTTCTCTTTCTCACATTCGCTCAACTTCCCAACTGTCTGTACCAGATGGTAACTCAGGGACTCCTGGGTGACTTAAGAGGGGGAAGAGATCTGAGGGGGTGTCCGACTGCTGGCAGGGAGGCTATTCCAGAAGGACCAGCTCTCATCCCTGGCTGCCAGGAGGTCACTGCAAGCCGATCCCTTCTACCTCACATTCTAGTCCATATCGCCCAGTGTGCAGTGCAGTGAAGAGCAAGCAAACCAACATGAATAAAATGTCTTGTTGTGATATCTACACTGGGGGAAAAGTACAACAAGCAGATGGAAATAAAAATACAACAATAACACAAATACCCTGGGACTCATCCACTGTCTGTACTAGAACCAGATTACAGCATAAGGACCTGCAAATGCACAGCACTGCGGTCCTCGCCAGTGAGGTCAGCAGTGGGCTAAGTGAGAAACAGGGCTGCACTATCTAACAGAGTGGCCACTAACCATGCGATGTGGCTACTTAAACTGACTGAGATTAAGTAAAATGAAAACTTCAGTCCTGTAGTCACACTAGCCATGTTTTAAATGCTCGATGACCACAGGTGGCTAGTGGCTACTGTATTAGCCAGTATAGATTACATTTCCCTCACTGCCGAAAGTTCTACTGGACAAAGCTGAAACGGTTTTCAGAGCAATCACTAAGAATCCACTCAACTATCTCAGCTCCCAAGAATCCTTGCCAATGACCCTGAATCTTACTGTAGGGAAGGGGGGGGGGAGCTTCTACTTTACATTTTTGTATTTTATTTGCTACAATGAGCATATGTGGTTTTTTTGTAATTTAAAATACGTTCTAAGATTATATATGGCTAATATATAAATTACTAAATTACAAAGATGTATGAGACCTAGTAATTCTTTTTGATAATGTAAACAATTGTTATGAACTCAAAATACATCATAGAAATGAGCACACTGACATTTCAAATTACTTTTAAAAGAAGAATCAGGTTCACTGGAAGAAAAATTAAAAATTTTCCAATGTCTCAATTCTACATTATCTAAAAGATAGTACAACATAGTTACCCACAATGCCTGCTGCATTGTTGTAACTGGATTCAGGGAACAAAAAATAATTTTCACAAATATAAAAATTCAAAACAACATACTGGAAGTCATTAAAAAACCACCTCAGAATACTCTGAAGCCCACAAAACCTACAGATCACTGCACTGTTTTCACCACTAGTAGCAAAACACTGGCTCTTGATGAAGGTACAAACAAGGTACTGCGTTCGAATTTATTCATGACCACAGTATATATTTCTCCCAGTTTCCTAGATCCAGCCCCCTCTTTTCCCAATCTTCCAATTCTTCCTTAGACTTACCCAGAAGAAGACTATAGAGATCAAAGGCATTCATAACGCTGTGTGACAACACAGAATTGGTGACTCACCTTGTAAGTCATAAGGCATGGGTGTCATGTGGAAAGGATGTCTGTAGTCCTGGATGAGGGATGTGTTGATATAGCTTGTGTCTACAGCAGGGAGGCTTGGCGTGCGGGACACTGGAGATGCTTGATGTGGAAGACTTAATATGCTAGAAGAAGGAAAGGTTTGCAAAATTTCCATGAGTCAGTTGAAATTTTAAGTTTAACAAAAGGGGTGCATCTCACATTGAGTCCTAGTTTTTGTGCTGGGGGAATAAAAAAACAAAAGACAAGCAAAGCAGTGTATAGTTTAGACTACCATAATTATTAGGAAATAATTTGTATACTTATTAGCATCTTGCAGAGGCCACAGGGACAAAGAGAAGGATGCAATGGCATCCAACATTCATGAATCGCATGCTGTCTTTAGAACATCAACACTTTCAGGGTGTTGGGGGAAGGCCGTGGCTGAGCCACTTGAATGGGACGTAAGTGAAAAGTAACTACAGCAGACAGAATTCTGAAATCTTTTTAAAAAAGCACTAGAGGGTTTGCTAGTAAAAAGTACAGGTAAATCCTTGCAAAGAAAACACATATAAACAAGACTAGGGGAATGCAGCAATCTGAGAGCAGGGAGGAGTTAACAGCTGGCGCCTAGACTTGTGAGATTTATGAGAACAAAAACTAGGTACTGTTTTTTGGTATACCTAATGCTCAGTATAGTCAATAGCACATTGTTTGCATAAAAGGTCTTCTGAATGAATGAAGGCAGCAAGACAAGGGGTAGAGATGCTCCAAAATGAAGAGGTGGTGGAATGGTTTTAAAGGGAGAAGGTGTAACTGGACAAAGAAGAAAGAACAAAGAGAGTGATTCTGTAACAATAGAGTGAGCTGTTCAAGCAGCTGAGTAGTTTAAACTTTTTTTGCTTTACCAAAAATTAGGGGAAAGCAGAAAGGGGGAGAGAGAGAGGAAAAATGAAGAACTGAAATGATTTTGAAAAGAAAAAGAAAGAATTCTAATAGTCCTGAGTGAAAACATGGTATCCCGACCATGCAAGAGGTTAACAGACAAGTTACAGAAAATAAAGAGAAAAAAGAAGGTAGGAAGAGGCTGTTGTTTGCTTTTAAAACTTCGTGTAAAGTACTCGGGGTATGCAGATACAGTTACAGTGGTAAAGAATATTTCAAAAGATGTCAAGGTTGGATTTCCAAGAACAGAGTTCTAGTTACAACCTTCTACCATATTTTTATGAATGGGGTATGAAGCATAACATACAGTCCCCTCCACCTCATAAAAATGCTTTGTCTAAAGGAAATTTAAGGTAAACCTCTTAACATCTATAAAAAGTATCATTTTCCATTAGCTATCTCCTCTGACGACGCCTAAGGGATTACACAAGAGACAAACGCAGCTGAAATGCTAGTCTTTGGAAACACCTTGGTAAACCAAACAGCAAAGGAGACTTCTGGATGAATACTAAACGCTCAGCATCTAAAGACAGCAACATGTTTTACCATTTACTGATGTTTGTCTCTTTCTATTTCCTGGCTGGCTCCTTTGCTTTCAATTTTGTGGCAGTGTTCTAAGACGCATTTCCACCTTCACACTGCACAGTAAAACAACACACTGGGTCTAGGTTTCTATTTACTGGCTAGTCATTACTGTAAACCAGCCACTGGTATTGAATATGGTGTTACCATTCTAAAAATGTCATAAACCTTCAGGTGACCTGAACCTGAAAATTTTTATCTGAAAATGGAGAAAGGTCTGGAATTGCAAATACTCTACCTGGGCTCAGTTAGTCACTGGGAAGCTCAGGAAGTAGTTAATGCATCTAATGTAATTTTATAAACATAATAAACAAGCTATTTTTGGAGAAACAGCAAAGCAAATAATCAAGGAAGAAAAATTAGATTTCTAAACACTCAAAAAATTTCCTTTAAGGAAAAATGTTTACATATATATGACTACCATCAATATTCTAAAGAGTGGAATTAACAGATATAATTATGCATTTAATCCTTTTTTAAAAAAATTGAGTTATAGTCAGTTTACAATGTTGTGTCGATTTCTGGTGTACAGCACAATGCCTCAGCATTTAATCCTTAATTTAAGTATTTCTATACCCAGATTTATGAAATATCTTTTAATGGGGCTACTATGGCATTTAAAGTAATAATATGTTTGTAGTCATACTATATTAAAATATACATTAAATATAAAATATCTTAGAATCAAAATCCTACAGGTATTTGTTCTACCTATGCCAGCTTCCAGTAATTTGACTTTTGCTCTCTCCCCACTCAGATTTATAAAAGCTGCTGTAGTGATGATGTCAGGCTTGCTGGGTAACAGCCATCAAGGCAGGCTTTCGCCAGAGGTGAACGTTAATAAAGGAGAATGCAAAGTGGAATTAGTGTTTAAATATTCATTCTGTTTAGAATAATGATACTGCTTTCAGTGCCTGTATTTCAGTCTGTATGGGGAGATAAGCTACTCTAGAGTGAAAATACCAACCTGTGGAGTATGTCTGGTTGCATTATAAAGAGTCCTGAAATAGACAAAGCCCTCTAACGAGAGGAGCGACATTAATCATGGCTGTGCTCTTTTACTGTTGCAACTTCACCTTTCAAGTAACCACACATATATTCAAATAGAAGATCTTTTTATCTCATCAAACAACATCAAGCCTGAAAATAATTCGACTCAGAGCACAGAAATGCCTGCTCTTGGTCTGGTGTTAACTTTCTCTCTTAAACCTTGAAGTCTGTAACAATGCCTTCTGTAGACTTTCCTCCTCCCACTTACGTTCTTCAGGCACTCCTGTGTGCTGGAAGGTTAAAAAAAATAGTTCCTATTTGGTTACACCAGGCCACACCACTCTCCTGATGCTACCTAAGAAGGGTCATGTCTATTTCTAGATTTACCTTTAGTGTGCTGCAATTGTGCCGCAATGTCTCATGAGACGGACAGTCTGTTTAAGAGCACAGCTGGAGGTAGCTGCCTGCTTTATATACCATCCCCTACGAAATGTTCAACTCCTTCAGGTTAGGACTGTACTCACTCATTTTATTGTCGCCAATGTTTAGCACAGGGAGTTTTACATAAAGTAGGTATCAGTGTTTCCTGACGCGAACTGAAGCATAAGCCAAGGTACATTATTATTGATATGAGACTAATGGGAAGTATGGGAAATGAGTCTGCAAAATAGAAAGCACTGTGCACTGTGACTCTGTGTAAGTACTGGGCTTCTCTCATTGCCAGCCTTACACGTTCTGAGGCATGTTTAAAGCCTTCATCTGGTCTTATGCTGCTTTCTACTTGAAACATTCAACTTTGGGTTAATTTCACAGCATACATTCTTCAGTTTGAGTAAATATCCTAAATCTTATAAGCAGCATTAGGATCACCCGGGAACTTAAGAGAAATACAAATTTCTCAGTTCCTATTCCTGAATCAGACGTGGAGGGATAGGAGAGCAATGTGTGCTTTCATAAGCCCTTCAGGTGACTTCTGAAGTACACCAAAGTTTGAGAACTACTTTACTAGAATCATTTTTTGGTGTGATGAATGTCATATCCAAGTGACCCTTCTAGTGCATCACCGCAACCCCTCAAGAATATAACACAGATGAAAGTTCTCTGACCACTAAGTTTTACAATCATGTGTAATCATTTTATTTGGCAGATCTTTTAATCCTATTTGCAAAATTAACTTCGACAAGGAGTTTTTTTGTTTGTTTTTTTTTTAAATTCTCAGTACTTACCCTTTATTATTTAGTGGTGATGTGGGAGACAGGGAAGGACAGGTTCTCTTGGCAGATGGCTCTTCCTCCTCTTCATCAGATGAACTGTCTATGGTGAGGTCAATCACCTCTACTTTCTTATTTTTATTTGAGGACTGGTGGTGAGAAGCCACCTGGTGCTCTAATGTGGAGCTCAAGCATCCTGTGTGGGGACGATTAAAACACAAGGCAAAAAAGACCTATGACATCTCTCTTTGTTTCCGCAATGTGTCTATGGATTAGCTGATCAGTTACGGGTCAGAGAGTAGAAAAGCAACAGTGGTTCTGTTTCCTCTAAGCTTAAAACTACTATTTATTATTGGTTGTTACAGGATTTTTTGGAAAAACAATTCTGAATTAGGGCACACAATCAAAACATATGTCCACTTCAGAATAAAAGTCGTCTGAGAGCAAAGACTATACATTGCACGTTTACCCGTACATTACCTGATACACTGAGAAATGTTATGGTAACATTTTAAAAAGCCATAGCCTCCTTCCAGCAGAAAAAAAAAAAAAAAAAAAAAAAGCCAGGGAAAAAATGTAAATGAAAAAGGAACATTTACTAATCTGTACCAAGTCTGTTAAAAATTTAAAAGGATAAGATACCATTTCAAAAGCATGACTTTACAAATAACTTATTAGGTTATGTTACTTTGAAATCTTATACCACAAAATTTTAAAAGCTGGCAAAAGTAAATTTAAGAAGTTTCACTACTTCTGAACATTTAATCAATAATTTAATAAGACTTACTGAGCTCTCCATAAACTGCTGAGTGTTTTTTTAAAAATTTATGCATTTTAATATTGAAAACCAAGGCTCTACAACCGCAGGGAGACTGCCCCACCCTTTTGGAAAAGGAACACTCACCATCGACTCCATTGTAAGAGGCAGAAACTTCCTGTACTTCTTTTTTTGACCTCATGGGTGCCCAAGAGCCATCCTCCTTAAACTGTATTTCATCACAATCTGTACAGTACTTTAGGATTTCCATAAACAAGCTATAAAAAACAATTTGCCCTTTGAATATCATATTCTACATTAAGACATCAGAATCATTACTCTTCAAAAAACATTCAGACCTTCTATGTTTGGTACAAGTATAAATGAGAAGGAAAGTGGAACCCAGAAGATGTATTTGTTCTCAAAAATCTACGGCTAAGTAGGAGAACAGTTATTTAAATTACGGTAACTTGATGCAAGAACATATCATGTAACAATGACAAATGAGGTTTCCAAAGATTTTTAATAATATGGGAGGAAAACTATGTTCACAGAAAGTGAGAAGAGGCCAGGAAAAGACAATTCAACATTTTAAAAATAAAATTCTGTGTATAAGTGGTATATAGTGTTTATCTCTGAGTGGTGACATTGTGGATATTAACTTTTTCTTTCTACTCTTCTATATAATCCAAATTGCCTATAATAAGCACATCTTATTTGATGAACTGAAGCACTACATAAAAAAATATGTATTGAAAGTTTAAGTCTCCTTGATAAATACCAAGCAGATATTAAAAAACAAGATTTGCAAAAATGTGTAAAATTAATGATCAAATTCTTAGGTTATAATGTTAGATGAAACCAAAGGATAAAAAATACTAATATTGTATAAATACAATTATGGGAAAGCAAAAATCAGAAAGTAACATAACATAAAAGCTTTTTATTTTCCTACGTTTTCCAATTTTTCTACATGTTTACTTTTCCCTGTATGATTGGTCCGACATCTTTCATGCTCTGGGTTACACTTGTATTGCTAAAGGTATTCCACTCCTTATGTTACATCTTAGGGTCCTATATTTTCTCAAATACTTTAGGTAAGTTGCCTTAAGTGTTTTGCTAGAGAGTACAGGAAATATCAACAGATCCTTCTTTTCACAACAGCAAAAAGGAGGTTAGAGAATGGGAGAAAAATTAAAGGGACATTCCAAGGTGTCTGGAAGGGCAGATAAAACACCAGAGTGTTTAAAAAAAAAAACAAAACTGTTGTGATGCTGTGGGTAGAGAAGACAGACAGAGGTAAGTATTTTAGAGAAAAGAGAAAAACAAAGAGAACTGCTATTCAGTGTACTGACTCGCTTTAGAAGCCTGTGCAGCAGGGACTAGGTATGATGGATGACGAGAAAATCTACAAAAACCGGCAACTTAACTAAAAAGCCCACATTCTGGTCAGCTTAAGTGAATCAGAACTTCGTCATTCTTTCATTCTTTCTCTAACCTGGTCTGCATGTCTAGGGACAGAAGGAGTCACGCTAGGACAAGGTGTAAACACACAGCCTGCTTAGAACCACTGGCGCTTTAAGCAGTGACCGTCAGGACGGATGGATAGACAGTAAAGCGCACGTTTTCAAAACAAGAGGACTTAAAGATGAAAAGTAGATGGTTACTCTGAGGTGCGAGGAAAACCTTTAAATCGACATACCCGTCAATAATAAGGTGTTCATATGGCGCCTTCTTATCGCAGACAGGACAAACCCAGGTTGGCTTTTTCTCATTCATCTGAATATAAAGAGTTGCATCAAAACACTGCAGATGAGAACATGTAAGGGCCCGACATGGAATTGTCAGCCGCATTTTACCAAGCTTTAAAAGAGGGAGACAGAAGTAAATATAAGTTTTGGTAAAATTTTCCCAAAAGACAATATAATAAGTATTCTGATTTAAAGCATATCGTGTTTACCTCTCATTACTATGGAAGAACACTAAACACATTTTAGGTGAAACATTTACAGGTTAAAAAATTACAGTATTTCTTTGGATATTAAATCAGTATATGGAAAGTCTTCTTTACTCTCAGTCCACAGCTCACCGATCAGCTTTTAGCAGACAGGACTGTGAACCTCTTGAAATTATATGCAAAATCTTTTAAGTGTGTGCATTTTCCTGGAGAGCATGTTTTCAGCAAATTTTTAGAGTAATCCCTGATCCAAAAAAGTTAACAACCACTTTGCTGGGGATCGGGAAAGGAAGAAGGAATGCCTTATTAGATACTGCAAGATACAGGTAACAATGACATTGATTATCAACCTGATCTCTGAACAAAAGTAATTCACAGGTCAAAATGGAATGAGCACTCCCCACAATGTTTGGCCTAACATGCCAAAAGGCAGCTTTGAGAAGAAAGCCAGGCATGTGTGTTCTCTATTTCTTCCCTCCCTGCGCACCACCACGGGCAATTCAGCAAACACCTCTGGACTCCTAGCATCTCTAGCATGATATGAGACTTTTTCTTCTTGCCCTGCAAATGGTGCTTTAAGCTGACATAGGTTGAATCTGTCCTACAAACACCAAAATCAGCTTCATCTGGTCCCTGAACTGCCAGCTTTAGCCCAAAGCAGACAAGCTGTCCAGAGACCTGCCCAGGGAGCTACCACATCTGGACCTCCTTCCTTGGAGGGCACCTCGTACAGTGCAGCTGGATAACCACAGTGGAGGCCCCAGGGCGTACAGTGGCCGTACTGCACAGAAGTTATCTACGTTCACTAACCACATTATTTGCTAAATATCAGGAAAACACCTCCCACATATTTGCAAGCTTAAAAAATGCAAAGGCTTGAAAAGGATATGAGTTAAATGAGGAAAAAAAGAGGAAAAGTTTCTTGCCTTTGAAGAATTTCAGGGAAATATGCAACTTCCTAGACTACTGCGGAAATTAACTGTCATTTGGGGCCCTAAATTATTGTTCTGGCACCAATGATTTACTGTAACTCTAGGAAAGGCACTTAACCTTGCTGGGCCTCTTTTTCTATCTCTGAAGTAACACTGTTTCCTCCTTAATGCAATAGGATGTAGTGATGAAGAATAAAAAGGACCCAGAATGTGCTATCAACTTCTGAGAAGGGAGAAAAGCCAGTTACAGTATCAGAAGTATGGACAGGAGGAGTGCACAGAAAAACTGAGAGCTCCCTTCTCTGGCCCCCCAACTCTACCCTTCATGTGACTACACTACCCCCCATGATTAATTACAGTACAGAATTACTTGCTTCAAATCACTCTGTAAGGTAGCAGGAGACCCACTCAAACCTCAGCTCACTCAGTCTTCTATTCTGTGCTCACACAGTGTTAAACAACTTCATTACTCCCTTCCTACACTTCATTTTTTTTTTCTTTTTTGGTTTTGTTGGGGGAGGTAGTTGGTTTGTTTGTTTGTTTGTTTGTTTAGAGGAGGTACTGGGGATTGAACCCGGGAACTTATGTATGCTAAGCATGCTCTCTACCACTTGAGCTACACTCTACCCCCCATACTTCAATTTTTATGATTTGATTTATCTAAGTACCTGATGAAAATACACACACACACACACAGACAGAACTAGCTCTTATAAAAGAAAACTCATCTATTTACCATTAGCCAGGACATGCTACATTAGCCTAGAAACATTTTCCAAATAACGATCTAGTTGGTGGTGCTAAACTGAATTTTTATGTCTTAAGTCAGACCCTAACTTACCTCTGAAGTGCAAATTCCTAGAAGTCATAGAATAGAAATCCTAGGCACACATAGTAATCACAGACAAGGTCCATGTAAGTGCAGAACTAGCAGGCTACTCATGACAGTTTATGAAGACAATGGATAAAAAGATAAGAAATAAAGACTGTTGCAGAATCCAAGCCATAGGCCATACAATTGTATACTCTGAAAAGTAGTTACTCTCCAAAGACCATCCTCTCACATATTTTCAGTCCTATAATCCCCAAGCTGTCGGTTCATCTTTCTGGTGGACAGCAACTCTCAAACCCTTAATGATCAGCCACACTGACAAGTTCACCTACAGAGTTTTTAAGGAACACTGCTGCATGAGTGGCACAGGAAGGATGTGTACAGATAAGGTATAGGAAAGGGAAAGCACAATTCAGAATGCACTGTTTATCAGCTGTCAAACAAACGCCTTGCTTCAAAGAATCACGAGGTAATTGTTCTGTGATAATCCTCATATGCCTGATTTTTCAAAATAATCACTAAATTCTAAATACTTATCCACAAATGGACACTGATTTCTCTAACTGGGTATCAGGAGAGAAGCTTAGCTCTGAACATCTTCATCTTGTAATTACAAATTCCCCTTTCCCTTTATAGGATGGGGTGGATATTTGCATCATTTGCAAATAAACACCGAAAACAATTCCCAAGTAAGTTTTCTAATGGGACGAATCTTACTGTAACATAATCGTAACTGATAATATGGCAAAAGGGAAAATATTCGACTTAGATTTAAGTTCAAACCAGCTTATTATCAAAAGGACCCTATAAACATCAATAATATCATGTACTTTTTCCTTGTAAAAAGAAAGCAATGGTGTGATATTAAGAATTCCACAATTTTTTTTATCACCATCACCATCATCATCATAAATATTTCATGAATAAATTTCCACAGAGTGTTTTTTTTTTTCCTTCTATTAACTCTAAGTGATTTGTATTTGAGTTTACAGGTCTGGGGAGTATCTCACAAGGCAGGTTCTCAAATGTTCTTCCAGCTCTATTTTTAATAAATCAGAACTAAAAAATTCCCAGAGAGCAAAAACATTTTTAATTATTTCCATTGCCTTTAGCTAAATGGCACACAAACAACAGAAACTCATTTATTTTGAGCTGTGTATATCATAACAAGGGCAATTCAAATGCACAGTCAGACATCATATTTACATATTTCAAAGGGAACAAATCTCTTTTATTATTCTATAAATTTGATATATAGATGAGTTATCATTACTAAGTTTTACTTTTTAGAGTAAAAACATACCTAAAATATATTGCCTTGCTGTTCCAGAATAATCGTAAAAGGATTGTCCCTTTGGTCAAATAGAAATCCATAAAAGTATTATAATTATGGATTATATATATAGAGGTTTTTCCTATAATCTGAATTTTGAAAGCATAAGTCAATTTAAAAGGAACTCCTAAAACTATTTAAACTAAAAAGGGAGGCGCAGGGGTTTATGGAAAGAAAAATTAAAGCTTGCCCATTAAATTAACAGATGCAAGGAGCAAAACATGATTAACATTTTCTAATAACATAAAGATCACCTCAACTATGAAATTCAAAACTAGTTCTATAAATAAGAACATCAAGATTTATATTGTAGTGCTTATTTATATGAATAAATGCTTCATCTAAATGTTAAATGATATAAACACCATATTTATTAGTATAACTGTAAACACTTTTAAAATGAGATTTCAGAAAAACAAGACTCCTGCCAGTGATTTAAATGGAAAATGAAGCATATGCACTTTCCTAAATTTCTCATATTCTCTGGACTGGTGTTTTATAACGGAATGAGGTGGCAAGCAGTCATGTTGAGGGGGAGGATGGATAAATCGGCGTTTGGAGGAAAGGAAGGTATGAAAAGTATATACCTTTAAAAAAAATACATGTCGTTTTCCCACCCTCCACTAACCTGGTCTATAAACCATTTTTCTAAATGCTAAAAAATACCACAGTCCTTTATACCATAGTCAGTTATAACATCTATCTGATTACTTAAGAATACACCCCTTGTCCACCCAGCCAATATTTTTTATTGTGGTTAAAAAAAAATTAACATTAAGTTTACCACCTTAACCATCTTAAAGTGTGCAATTCAGTAATGCTACATATTTTCGTGTTGTTGTGTAACAGGCAGCTACAACTTCATCCAGCAGCACTGACCCTCTGTACCCACTAATCTGCCCTCCCCCTAGCCCTTGGTAACCACCTTTCAACTTTGTTTCTATGATTTTGACTACTTCAGGTATTTCAGGAGTGGACTCATACAGTACTTATGCTTCTGTGGCTGGTTTATCTTGCTTATTGTAATGTTCTCAAGGTTCAACCATATGTAGCACAGGACAGGATTGCCTCCTTTTTTAATGTTGTATACATAATATCCTACTGTATGTCCATACACAGTTTATTTGTTCATCTCTTGATGGACATATGGGATGCTTCTACCCCTTGGCTGTTGTGAATAATGTGATAAACATGGGTGTGCAAATTATTTCCTTGAGATCTTGCTTTGAATTCTTTTGCATATTTACCCAGAGGAAGTGCTGGATGACATGGCAATTCTATTTTTAAATTTTTGTGGAACCTCCATACTGTTTTCCATAATGGCTGCAGCATTTTGCATTCCCACCGACAGTACACAAGGGTTCCAGTGTCTCTGGCATCCTTGTCAACTCTTATTATCCCCAGTTTTATTGACAAGGGCCATCCTGAAGAGCGTGAAGTTTATCTTATGTAATTTTGACATGCATTTCCTTAATGATTAGTGATGATGAACATCTTTTCATGTGCTTGTCAGCCATCTGTGTTAACTTCTTGGGAGAAAAGTCTATTCAAGTCCTTTGCCTACTTTTAACCAGCTTGTTTTTTGTTGTTGTTCTTGGGCTGTAAAAGTTCCTTCTCAGGTATAAAATTCACAGTTATTTTCTCCCATTCCACAGGCCGTCTTTTCACCCTGTTAACTGTTGCCTTTGACATGCACAAGTTTTAAGTCTGGTGTAGTCCCATGGGTCTATTTTTGCTTTCGTTGCCTATGCTTTTGGTGTCATGGCCAAGAAGTCACTGCCAAATTCAACGGAAGCTTTTCCCCTATTTTTTTCTTCTAGGAATATAACAATTTAAGGTCTCATGGTTTAGATTTTTAATCCATTTTGAGTTAATTTTTGCACATAATGCAAAGTAGGGGTCCAACTTCATTATTTTGGACGTGAATATCCAGCTTTCCCAATGCCACCTGTTTAAAGAGACCCTCTATGTAGTCTTGTTATGTCTGTGTATGGTTTGGGGATCAATAATGCTAGCTTCACAGAATGGGTTTGGGAATATTCTTTCTTTGATTCTTTGGAAGAGTTTGAAAAGGACTGGTGTTAATTCTTCTTTAAATGTTTGGTAGGATTCTCCAGTGAAGCCGTAGGGTCCTGGGTTTTTCTTTATTGGGAGGTTTTCATTGCTGCTTCAGTCTCCTCACTACTTACAAGTTTGTTCAGATTTCTTACTTCTTCATGATTCAGTCTTGGCAGGTTGTATGTTTCTAGGAATTTATCCATTGCTTTTTTTTTCTTTTAATAGACTTTATTTTTTTTAGAGCAGTTTCAGGTTTACAGTAGAACTGAGCAGAAAATAGAGCATTCCCACATAGCTCTCCCCACCCACACATACACACTCCCCTACCCTCAACATCCCTCATCAGTGTGGCATATTTGGTACAATCGATGAACCAACGTGGACACATTATTATCAACCAAAGTCCACAGTTTACATTAGGGTTCACTTGTGACGTTGTACATTCTATGGGCTTTGACAAATGCACAATGACATGTAGCCACTATAGTATCATACAGAACAATTTCACTGCCCTAAAAATCCCTTGTGCTCCATCTATTCATCTCTCCCTCCTAGGAATTTATCCATTTCTTCTTTGCCAATTTTCTGGCACAGCAGTCTCTTATAATCCTTTTTATTTCTGTGACATCAGTTATAATGTCTCCTCTTTCATTTCTAATTTTAGCTATTTGAGTCTTCCCGCTTTTTTTCTTAGTTTAGCTAAGGGTTTGTCAATTCTGTTAATCTTTAAAAAAAAAACCAACCCTTGATTTCATGATTTTTTTAGTCTGTTTTTCTATTCTCTATTTCATTTATCTCTGCTCTAATCTTTAATTATTTCCTTCCTTCTGCTGACCTTGGGTTTAGTTTGTTTTTCTTTTTCTAGTTGCTTGAGATATAAGGTTAGGTTGCTGATTTGAGATCTTTTTCCTTTTTTAATGTAAGCATTTACTGCTATAAACTTCCCTCTTCCTACTGCTTCTGCTGCATCCCTTAAGTTTTGGTATATTGTGTTTTCACTTAATTTGTCTTCAGATATTTTCTAAATTCCTTTGTGATTTCTTCTTTGACCCATTGGTTGTTTAAGAATGCATTGTTTAATTTCCTCCTACTTATGGATTTTCCTTTCTATCTCCTGTTACTGATTTCTAGTTTCATCCCACTGTGGTTAGAGAAGATATTTAATATGATTTTAATCTTAAATTTGTTAGGACTTGTTTATAGCCTACCATGTTCTGTATCTTAGAAAATGTGCTGTGTGCACTTGAGAGGAATGTGTAATCTGCTTTGCTGGGTGCAGTCCTCGGCATGTGTCTGTTAGGTCCAACTGGTATATAGTGTTGTTTAAGTCCTTTGCTTCCTTATTGTCCTTCTGTCTGGCTGTTCTATCTATAACCAAAAGTGAGGTATTGAAGTCTCCTACTATTACTGTGTTACTGTCTATTACTCCCTTCAGTTCTGGCAATGATTGCATCATATATTTGGGAAAGAATTTACATATTTTAAACAATAATATAAAAAGCCTGGAGTCAAAATATTTTCCCTAAAAAAATGACTGGCTATAGTAAGGAATAAAAAGATAGAAGGATATATACAAAATGATACATTTGTTGGTTTTTATTAACTTCACTGTATTTTTTCCTATAATTTATAGAAACTTAATAATGAACAGGAGTTCCATTATCAATGGTAAAACAAAATTTAAAAAAAAGCTACACAAAATACTGTATTATAAATTGATTCATCAGCTGATAACTTTTTCATACTGTGTTTGAGGTTTGATAAACTATAAAGACTAAGATACAGAACAAGTAACATTTTCTGTTAAAAATTTTTGTTTCTTTAAGAATAAATAGAGGAGAGAGAGAATAGCTCAAAGTGGTAGAGTGCATGCTCAGCATGCACAAGGTCCTGGGGTCAATTCCCAGTACCTCCTCTATAAAGAAACAAATAAACCTAATTACCTCCCCCCCTGCCGAAAGAATAACTTCAGCTTCATTTTAGATTAGTAGGATTTCCAATATTAAAAGCTCTCAATATCAGGCTTGCCTTAACAATCCCAGCAAATTAGGAAACAGCTGTGTCCTCTTATTTTTCATACTTTCTCCCCAGTTTAGATATTAGTTTGATTAATTATAGAACAAAAGGTCATCAAAATGTCAAAGTAATTTACTCTTAGTTTTTCATATATTTTTATATGAAAGCATCATTCAACTACCATTCCTAGTACTGGTGGACCTAACATCAAACCAGTTGTGGGGGAGGGTACAGCTCAGTGGTAGATGAGCTTAGCATGTATGAAGTCCTGGGTTCAATCCCTGGCACCTCTATTAACAAACAAACAAGTAAATTAGAATGAATAAATAAATCTAATGATCTCCCTCAAAAAAAAAAAAAAATTAAAACCAAAACAACAAAATCCCCCCCAAAAAACGGGTAAAAAATAAACCTTAAACAACACATTTTTGGGAAACTTTTTCACTCAAAGTTTAACCATTTGGTATATTAATTTTGTAGAAATGATTGAAATTGATCTCATTTTCTGGTTTAAAAATATTTCTAGTTTATTTTTATATGCATAACCAATTCAATTACTCAGGCTAAAGAGAATAGTTTTTAATTGGTGTATTCTTATAATATAGTCATTGTTGGCAAAATGGTTAAGTTGAATGTGTGAATAATCATGGCCAGATTTTTATTTAGAAGTATACTATTTTAAAAAATGAAATTATAATAAATACCCTGATATAATAAATATGCCTTATTTGGAGATTTTATACTTTAAGTCTAAGAGACAGTCAATTAGTAACTACAAGCAATATTTAAATAAAACTTACTAAGAGAAGAAAAATTTTATAGACATACGTTTGTTTAGATTTCAAATCCTAAGACTAAATAACAATGTCTTTTACTTTTCATAAACTGTAACCAAAAACGGGCATGTTTCAAAGTTAACAGAATTTCTCAAACAGTGGAAATACTTAATAAAAAAAAGGCACCCCAAGCCTTCTGGAGAGCAAGTATTAGTTAACACTTACTGGACACAGAAGAGAAACCCTCAGGCTGGTTGTAGCTATTTCACTGTCTGGATCCGCGGTCAATTTCTCTTTAACTGACGTTCATCGAAGAGAAAAACAAATAGAAGAAGTTTATTACAGATATATCACTGATGCAATATAAGAAAAAGAATGGGAAACTTAAAATGAGGAACTTTTAAAAAAAGGAACTCAAAAATAATCTGCTCAATTATTTTCCAATTAATTGAATTAAAAGATAAAAACGATATGGTTTACAATCTCTGCCATAAGCAAAGGAAGGAAAAACAACTGTATATCTACAGACTGACTACATTTCCTCTAAGTTTCCTATTTTTCACCCACAAAATAAAAACTGCATTGCAGTAACAGAAAAAATTTCTATGGCAGGTTGACATATTCAAGTGATGGCAGACCCTTTTTCTTTTGTAACTCTAAGATACATGGTAAAGATTTTCTTTCTTTTAAATTATGACCAATATTATTTTAAAAGGAACTAATAAAAAAGAACTATAAAACAAATATGTTTAAGTTTTTTCAAAGCTCAGATAATAAACAAAACATTTATTGTTAACACATTAATTCTAATTTCAAACTACAAGAAGAAAAAAGTTCAACTGCTTTTCTGCCATATAATTATTTGAGTTTACATTTATTTATCCATATGCTAGTTAATTATGCTACCTTGGGCAAGTTAATCCTCTCTGAGTTCAATTTTACTTCCAGCAAAATAACAACCCACAATAGGTAACCTCCAAGTCTTCTCAGTTCAAATTTCCTATGGTTCTTGAGAGAGGTAATAGGTACCTCTCTTAAGTACCTGGTAAATTGATAATTTTACTTTTAAAGCTATTCGATTACTCTCGGTCAGTCTAATGTAACAATGACCTTTATACTTCTCATCTGAAAGCCTGAGGTATCTGTTACATCTGAAAACCTTGAAACTTTAATTAAACTTCAACACAGAAATGAGGTTGGAAATGCTTAAATATTTCAATAATTCCAGAAACTGTAAGGGGGCCCACATGGAGTAGTTGTGCACATAGGCAATCACAGAATTTCAGAGCTGAGGCATAACTAAGTGTGACCAGATAGTTATAGATAGACAGATAGGAGAAAATGGGGAAGGGAAAAGTAGTTGGCTAAGGAAGAATGATTTCAGAGTAGATGTTTGTTGCACTAATAACCATTTATCAGAATTAAGAATCCTGCCTTTATTAAACATGATGATCAGACAGTCTGGATTTTTTTTGAGATAGTCCAAATTTTAGATATTCTATCCAGTTGTCTCCATAAATTAGCGGACCTCAACTGAGATGCACATCAGAACCACCATAGAGCTTTCTAATTTGTAACTGCACACTGAATCAGAATGGAGAAGAGGGACACTAATGGGTAGTTTTTAAAAAGCCCTAGACGCAATTCTGACGACAGACTAAAAAGTCTATTTATTCATAGCCTAGAAACTCCAGAATTTTAAAGTCTACATAGAGACTGTTTATCATATCTAAAAAGGCATACAATCCCTGGGTTTTAGTTTGGAAAATATAGTTATCACATCACTTATGTTAATTAATACTGTATGTAAATTATGAAAAGTATGCCTTTGCCATTATAGACCCAATCTTAGTCACTCCTTTCTTATGAAGATACATTTAATGAATAGTATCTTTTTAAAGGTAACAAATAATTGCCATACAAAACAAGCGCAGAGGTAGAATTCTAATGTGATTACTAACCATTCTGCATGTCTTCATCAACCACCCTTCTAACACCCACCATACACACAGCAATGGGAAAAGTAACTGACTCTAGGTTTTGTCTACTTAAACTTCCACTTAAATGAAGCAATTCCATAGATCATAATATGAGCTTCATGGAAAACAAAGTTTAGTGTCAGTATTCTGAAAAGAAACTGAAACAGGAAAGGCAACCTGAGGTAGTGGTCCAGAATATAGGATCTAGAGCCAGTCTAGGTTAGAATTCAGACTTAGTCATTTAACATTTCTGTGCCTCAGTTTCATCATCTTGTAAATGGGAACAATAAGTGAACCTCAAAATAGCATTGTTTTAAGGAGCAAATGAAGTTAATACAAATAAAATGCTTTTAAATAACCTAACATTATACTCAAAAACTGTTAGTTACTGCGACTTAAAATGTGACTTGTATGTTCACTTTCTTTCAGAGATGAATTTTGTGAAATTATTTTAGAATCAGCTTGTCAATTTCTATTTAAAGAGCTTTGCCTTTTACCTTTGCCATCACAGACTCCATCTTAGGCAATACTTTTAATACATCACGATCTTGATGGATTGAATTCAATCTATAGATCAATCACAATGAGTATTCTGATCCATTAACATGATATATCTCTCCATTATTCAGATCTTATTTTAATTCCTCTCATCAATGTTTTATAGTTTTCAGCATGCAAATCTTGCACATATTTTGTGTAATATAGCCGTAAGTATTTCATGCTTTTGGATGTTATAGGAAATTCTTATTTTTTGAATTTCAATCTCCAATTGTTTACAGCTAGTAGAAATACAATTTTTACAAAGTGACCTTGTATTCTGCAACCTTGCTAAATTCACATATTAGCTCTAGTAGCTTTTTGGGGTTTTTTCCTACACAGTGAGGTCATCTTCAAATAAAGACAATAATTATTTATTCATTTCTAATGCATATGCTTCTTTTTTTCCCTTGCATACTGTGCTGGCCAGGACCTCAAGGGCAATGCTGAATAGAGGTATTAAGAGCAGATATTCTTGCCTTATGCCCGATCTTAGGGGTGAAACATTCAAATTTTTTACCATTAACTATGATATTAGCTGAAGGCTTTTTGTAAATACCCTTTACTACATTGAAGCAGTTCCCTTCTCTCTATTCTGCTCAGTTTTATCATGAATGGATATTGAATTTGACCAAATGCTTTTTCTGCATCTATGGAGGCGGTCTGATGATTTTTTCTTTTTTAGTTTGCTGAGGTAAATTGTACTGCTTGATTTTTGAATGTTGTATCAACCTGATATTCCTGGAATAAACCTTACTTGATCACTATGTATTATCTTTTTATATATTATACTTAAAATTGTTTGACTTAGTCAAAACAACTCTTAAAAAGTTGGAGAACTACTTAATTTCAAGAATTACTATCAAGCTTTAGTAATTAAGACTGTTATTTGCACCAGGATAGATAAATAGGTCAATGGAAAATAATGGGGTCCAGAAATTAATTCATATATCTGTGGTGATTTGGTTTTTGACACAGGTTCTAACATAATTAAATGGAGGAAAAATCAGTATTTTTGACAAACGTTATGGAACAACTCGGTATCTATGGGCAGAGGGGTTGGGTGGGGAGAAGGTGAACCTCTAACCTTACCTTGAGTCATATACAAAAATTAAATTATAGGCCTAAATTGAACAGCTGAAAAAAAAAACTTCTAAAAGAAAAATAGAAGAAAAATATTTGTGACCTTGGGTTAGGCAAAGATTTCATAGCATACAAAAAGAACAGACCATAAAAGAAATGGGGGAAAGATGTGAATAGACATTTCGTCAAAGAAGCCATAAGGATGGCAGTAAGCACAGGAAAAGATGCTTAACACCAACAGTCATTAGAAAAACACAAACTAAAACCACAACTACATGTCACTACACAATGACCAGAAGAGCTAAAATCACAGCAGTCTGATAATACCAAGCACTAGTGAGGGTGGGGAACAACTCAAAATCTCATACGTTGGTGGGAATACAAAATGGAATAGGCACTTAGTAAGAAATTGCTAATCTGTTTCCAAACACTTATCATGTGACCCAGCAATCCTAGTCCTGAATATTTACCCAAGAGAAATGAAAATGTGTGTCCACAAAACTGCGATATCTATATGCAAAATGCAAATGTGTCAGCAGCTTTACTCATGATAATGCAAAACTAGAAGCAATCTAAATGCCCATCAACTGATAAGTGGATGAGCAAATTACAGTACAGACAAATGGAACACTACTCAGTAATGAAGATGATCCAACTACACGGATGCACCTAAAAGCATTATGCTATGGGAGAGAAGCCGGAAACGAAAGGCTACCTGCTGCGGGATCGCAAGTGTCTGATGTTCTGGAAAAGGCAGAACTACAGAGGCAGAAACCACATCAATGGTTATAAGAACTGGGGGTAAGGGGACGAGTTGGACTCAAAGGGCCACAGGGGAACTTTCTGGGGTGAAGAATGTTATACATTTTAACTGTGGCATGTCAAACTCACCAAACTGTACACTTAAAAAGGTGAATTTTTACTGCTTGTAAACTATACCTCAATAAACATAACCAAAATAAAGGAAGAAAGATAGACAGTGGGTGGAAATCACTACGTTAAATTTCACAAGAAAGTATGGAGGAAAAACAAAGTAAGTAAAGTACTTATCCTTTGTGGGCAAGGGAGTGAAAAATAAAAACCAGAGTCAGTATTCACCCTGCTCCATCAACCACCACGTGGTAAGTCTCCTCGTGTCGCTGTGAGCTGCAGCGATTACAGTATTGTACTATATGACCTTTAATAAAGTTAAAGTTAGTCACATTCAAAATTAATCTTTTTTAATCCCTACTGTCATGTGCTATGAGAGGTAGCCACTAGTCCTAAGTGGCTATATTTAAATTTAATGAAATTTAAAATTCAGGTCCTTGTTTGCACTACCACATTTCAAATGCTCAATAGACACAGTTTGCTGGTGGCTACCACATGGGACAGTGCAGATACAGAACACTTCCATCATCACAGATTGTTCTATTAGACAGTGCCATTCTAGGTTTTTTTAAAAATAATTTCTATCTTAAAAAATTTTAAGGCTGGGAAATAATTGAATACATTAAATCCAATACTTCATTTTATAAGCAAGAAAACAGAGGCACAGAGATCCGATCTTTAACTCAAGATCTCTCTCTCTCTTTTTTTTTTTTTTTGCAAGGGGGAGGTAATTAGGTTTATTCATTTATTTTAGTTTTTTTCAATGGAGGTACTGGGGATTGAACCCAGGACCTCGTGCACGCTCAGCATGCGCTCTACCACTTGAGCTGTACCCTCTCCTCTCCAAGACCTCTTTTCATCAGTTTATTTCACAAAAGTCTGAGGATCTACTATGTGCCAGGCACTGCACTAAGCGCTAGGAATTCAAAGAAAGGTAAGATTAAATTCCTGCCCAAAGGAACTCAGTCTAGTAGAGAGCAGACACTTGGTGACATCATCTTGAATGTACTCTGACAGAAACTAGCTGGAAGTCAACGCTGCTACTCTTGGGGGTTCTGGAGGTGCCTCCTGGAAAAAGTGAAACATGAAGGGTAACTAGAGTTAGACAGAGAGGCACCAGAGAAGTTCCGAGGCACAGAGAACAATACTGGCTAATACTTGCAAAGCAGTGAGAAGAGGAAAAAAACATTATCTTTGGGATACAAAGAATGAGAAGAAGAGTGAATGCAGATGACACAAGAAAGTACTAAGCAGGTGCTACATCATGGAAAGCTGGACACAGATGTCATGCTAACAAAGCTGGGGTTTTGACTCCATAGGTGTTAGGAAGCCATGGATTTGCAAAGGAACAGTAAGATCAGATCTGTATTAATCACTCAGACTGCTGCCAGAAGGGAGGTATGAAGAGGTGAGCCAAGAAAGGAGAGGAATGTATTATTTAAGAATAGGTTTTAAAAATAAAGGCAAGAAACGAGAGCTACATGAGGGCAAAGACGGTAGGGAGAGAGAGAACTCTCGACAGATTTGAGAAATATTTAGGGTGTATGTCTGACAGAACTTGCTGAGTTCAGTTTTAATTACTTGAATTTGAAGAACCAGTGGCACGTTTCAGTGAAGACAGCTATGTGTATCTACACGCGAAATTCAGGGGAAGGTCTGGAATGAAAATATGTATTTGAGAGTTGGTGCTAATTCTTTTTAAAAAAAATTTGAGTTGGTGCTAATTTAAACCACAAGAGTGAATGTGATTATCTCTAGAGAAAGTATGCAGAGAAGTGGACCAAAGATGAAAACCCAGGGAAAACATTTAGGATGTTTCTCTTAAGAGAATTCACTGAAGGCAAGTGATTGAGAAGACACAGAGAAGAGAATTTCAAGGAGAAAGTTTCTGGTATGAAACGCAGCAAAAATATTTAAGATGAAAGCTGAAAGGACAAAGTTTAAATCTGGCAGACTGTCACTTATGACATCCGCAAGAGTAGTTTCAGTGGAATGATGGGAGTTAAAAGTTCAATGGGTTTCAGCGAGGAGGTAGAAAGGGATGTGTAGACTGCTCTTTGAAGAAACCAGGATGAAGACAACAGGAGGAACACAGAGCTCTATCTAGAGAGCAGCTTGTTTTTGTATTTTTTAAAGGATGAAAAAGGCTTGACAAGCAAGATCGACAGAAAGAGCCTATAGAGTGGAAGGAACTGAAAATAGTAACTGCTTCTGAGCATCTCTACCTGGATGCCCCATAGACCTCTCAAATACTGAAAGGCCAAGAGTGCACTCTGATCTTGCAATGCAATCTTTACAGCACTGCTCTCCACTTCAGCAAATGGCCCTGATAAGCAACCCAGTGCTTAAGTAAGAAGCCTAGAACTCCTCCTTCACTTCTTTTTCTTCACTCCCCACATGTAATCCATCACCATTTTCCCCCTTCAACAACTTCTCAAACCATCAACTTCTGTTTCCGTCATCGTCACCGTTGCATGAGACATACTCATCTCTTATCTGTACAACAGGTTCCTAACTGGTCACACTTTATCAGCCTAGCTCCCCTTCAATTCTGTCTTCTAAGTGATCTTTTCATTGACCACATGTGATCATACCACTTTGTTTAAAAATCCTTTACAGGTTTTCTATCATCTGCCTTTATATGACCCATATGAACTCACCCCATGGCTATCTCTCTGGCCACTTTCCTCCTCTGTTCTCTCCACTCTTAACTCCACTGGCCGTGTTTCTTGGCATTATTTCCTCCCATGTTGGGGCTTAACTCTGTCTCATCCTTATAGTCTTGTCTCAAACATCACAACACCAGAGGACTATGTTCTCCTGATGTTACCTCCAGAGTTCCCTGTCTTTCTTCTTTAAGACACATGTCACAACCGTAATTCACTAATGACTTGTGCAATCATTTAATTCTGTCTTTCCCACCAGACTACAACCTTCTGATGGATGCAGACACAGTGTGTGTTTTGTTTCATGCTATATTCTCCTGTGCCTGGAACACAGTAGACTCTTAGTACAATTTTTTGAATGAGAAGAATAAATGAATAAAAGATTAACTTTGGCCAAAAAAGGGGACACTTCCTCCTGAGATTGAAGAGAGTAAGTAAGTACGTTGGGTACAAATGAAGGTTAAGTTGAAAATTGGTTATGGTGACATTAAGATTGAGGAAGAAATGGGCAGTTTAGAGAATTCACATCTTGTAGCCCCAATTGTCTTGTACTGTCAGTGTGCTGTTTGAGTAAAGTATGGCCAAGGTTTAAAGTGACTGCTGAAGGGAAGAGGGTAAGGAGGTAGGAACTTGACCAACAGTTAGTAAAGGACTGTTTTGTGACAGTTGTGAGAGGCCAACTCTGCACAAATATGGAAACCACAATACAAAAATCTACTAAATCAAATGAATCAGAGAATGAATTTCTCTGTGAAAAGTATAAATACTATCGACTTTAATATCAAGAATAGTGCCTGTTTTAGTTAATAAAACACTGCCAGAAGAATCTATTGATAAGACTAAGAATGACTCACAATGAACAAATTTGTAGATAATTTGACTCTTGAAAAATATCTGAGGAACCCACCATTTTCTTCTGTCAAGTTGTTTCACACCTTCTTTTAATTACAAAATTAATTTGTTGGGAAAGTTTTCTTTAGTGATAACATAAAGGCAGAAAATGTGTTCTTTAGTCAATGACAACGAATGTTTTACTGGTAGTAGGATCCAAATTGGTGTTTTTGTCGGTACCCCAGGCCAGTAAGGAAGGTAAGACACACAGTGCTGCAAAAATCCTCCCCAGTCTCCACTACTCTCCACCTCCAGCCCTGTATTAGAGATGAAATCAACAGGCTGCGAATGAAGCCGCTTCTGCTGCTTCACAGTGGCTAACAGCGGTTCCTTCCATAAAACAAAATACCTCTAGGCTCACCAGCCCACTGTCCCTCCAGATGGTGCTGCGGCTACCAGTGGGGAAGAGTTCACAGCTTGAGCCAAGACAGTGTGCCTCCTTCTTCTTCTGATGATGATGATTAAATATAACATGGTGCTTCCACTACCCCGGACCCCAAACCAGTGCTGCCATTCCAGTGATCCACTGTCAAGGAATGCCTACACAGGCATTAGCCGCCAGTGTGCCCCTCTTGACTCAGAATATTTGCATTTTTAAAAGGGTTCTTTTAATACAGAAACCCCTTCAATGAACTCTTGAGGGTATACTGATATTCAGAGGTAGTGGAATCTTTTACTTTGGCATAGAAATAGTTTAGGAAAAAAAGATAAAAGCTATGCCACAAAGGCAAGTGAGACAAAAGATGGCCTGAACTACTTCAGTTGCATGTTCCTGACTACAAACCTGATAGTGGGGCTTCGTTAATCAATTCAAATCAAGAATCCTTCAAGGGTAAGCTATCTAACCCCAGTCTGTAGAAGCTTTGTTCGCCAAGTGCCCAGCCCCACCCTCAAATCCATCCATGAACAATCTCTCTCTCACAAAGAAGAGAATAAAGGAAGAACTTAGTTTACTTCCTTGGAAAGGCTGCCAACCTCTGGCCTTAACCCTCAAACACTGGGATGAGAACACTCAACTTGCACCTTCCTCTATCTCAAATTCAACACAAGAAAATGAACCATCTAGTTATTCATACCTAAGAACTTAGACTTGGCAGGGGCTTTAGAGTTCATGTGGTATAAATCTCTTGTTATAGATGAGGAGTATGAGAGTCTGAGGAGTAGAGTGACTTGTCCAAGGCCACATATTTAATTAAAAGCAGAACCTACTTGACTATTGTATCTACCACCCCACTGACTCTCTTTGTACTTTGGTTTGCAAGGATGTTATCATCACATATCCTTGGACTTTTTTCCTGGATAATATAAAATAATTCTTGTGAGATATAGGCAAGACTTCCTTCCCATCTCCTAGGATTCCTGAACATTTATTTGTTTTATCAAGTTTTGGTAAAATATGCATCTGTATTCATGTACTGATTTTACAAAGTTAATTTTAAGATCAGTCAAATATAAAACAGAGGTCATGACAAAGATATTAAAACTATTCTTAAGTCTTGATTTACTCTGGCTCACAAAACACGGTCTTCAGTGTTTTAACCACTCTGACAAGCTCTAGTTAAAAACCAAACCCTGAAGTTTCTTGAGTTGAGAAAATACTACTCTAACCTTTACCGAAATAGTTCAGCTGCATAAATAAAATAAGATTATCATACGTACTTAAAGCTCTAGAATGATCCGGATTCCTTATTCCCTTTGCTCGTAACCTCTGAAGCAGAACTGTTGAGGACAACTGTTTTACAAGATATACTGCCATGGAATAGTTCTGGAAAAAAAAAAAAAAAGATGTAGAAAACAAACAACATATGTAAGTAAATAGGTACATCTATTTTAATCCCACAATGATAGGGAGAGAAAACGAACACCTGTTAAAACACCTACTGTGTGCCAAGCACTATCTTAGGTGTTTTCATGAACAGTGTTTCATTTAATCCTAACCTAAAAAGCTGCTGAGGTAATCCTACTTTTATGGATGAGGAAAGTGAACTGCAGAGAAGTAAAAGAACGTGCCCTAATTCCGCAACTTTTAAAGCCAGGTCTGCCATGCTTCTGTACTACCTGACTGCCTATGCTTGAAGCCAATCAATTTCAGTCACTTCTATAAAAGGACACTGTTAAAACTAAACATAAACCAAGGCCAATAAGATGTCAAAGTCATCATATACTATATTTACAGGTATAATATGGTTTATTTATAGGTGATTGGTATATCTAAAATCGTAGCTATTTTAAAAATTACAAATCAGATTGGTATCCTAATTTATACCACTTAATCTCTCTCTCTGCCTTTAACTAGTTCTTGAAAAGATCCTACTTGGGCCATTATCACTACAAGAAGAGAGAATTTTAAAGATTTTCAAAGAGAAGCTGCTGGATTGGCAAATGAACAGATGAATATCCACTACCAGAAGAGGGACTACCCAGCGACGGCAGGAGGAGAAAGGGGACAAAGGAAATAGGTAAGCCAATGCAAAGTAAAGGCACATGACTGGACAAGAGGAAGGAAAGAGGGCTGAGGCGTACGCACGGTAGGAAAGGTGTCCGCATAAGAAGGCCCACTTCCCATGTGGTGTTAGAATCAAGAGGAAGACCAAGAGGATTTGGAAAGAAGCAAAAAGGAAGAATGATTACTGCCATCTTCTATTTATAGCTACAGTTTTCCAAGCACTCTTACTATATACTACCCACTTCATTTAAACCTCACAGAAGGCCTTTCAGAGACAGGCAGGGTAAGTATTTTTCTAAGTGAAGGGTTGATGAAATGGAGACACACACAATTTTTTAAATTTAAATTTTAAAAAATACATGTAATCTGCTCATGATCTTGCATCTGCTTGGTGACAAAGGTGGCACTAGAAACCAAGAAGAAAGAGTAGGGATGTCAAGACAATAGACTAATGGCCAAGGCCACTGTAGTACTCTATAGTTCTTGATCTCATATAGTTTGCCTTGATCCTCCTAACCTAGCCAATTCCAACAAAATCCTACATTCCAACTTTCAGTTCATTTCACACCTTTGAAAATGTATTCTCCTTCTTTGGCAAGAAGAGAACATATCCTACAATACCCTCTAGATGGTCAGATTTTCATTTAGAGTTCAGAAACCTATTTGTGTTCACATGTTACACATTTTCCAGGGGAAAAAAATGAGGCCTCAAAAAAGCTAATTTACTTTCATTAATAAATTGTGAAATATATAATTAATTATAAAATATATATTTTTATAATTCATGAGGAACAAGTAACCTTAAAACCTGCATAAATTTTAAAGCATACAACATACCAATCTAATATAAAACTTAAAAGCTTCTTTTAGGAAAAATTCTTTATTCACCTTTATTATTCATTTGATGAATGCTTCAAGTATGACAGAAACTGGAAAATGCTAATTAACACTGTGAAATTATGTACTGACAGCTTGAATCTTCAGAACTAGGAATTACCCTAAGGCTTTATATAAATTTTTAAGGAGAGATCAAGTAGAAACCACAACTACAAGTTCAGTGAAAAGGTATGTTCACTCTAGTTGAAACATGTAACCAGATTAAGGGGGTGGGGAAGAGAAACAGCAGTAGAAGAAAAAGCAAAAAGAAGCTCAGGTGTTAGTCAGTTGCACTTGTACTGACAATATGGAATTAAATTTTATATTATATGAAAGAAATTCAGCAGCAACTCCCCCACCCCAAAACTTCACAGTGGTATAGGATCTCTTCTAGGGAGATGATATCATATTATTTCTGCCAACCCTTCAAAGTACTACCTAACTCCAACTACTGAAAGTTATTACATTACACCGATGTTTTTGTCTAGCGCTTTTCTGGAAGTCTTCAGAATTGTTTATCAAGAGCATAGGACAGTTTCTTCATTATTAAGATATGATCTGCTCATTAACAGCCCTTTACACCAGTGTGTCAGTAACTTCTCTGTAAGTAAGTGCTAAATGCAGTGATTCCCTGAGATAGGATAAGAAGTTACAACACAGTTCACTTTTTTCCTTCAAGCATTGTACTAGCTCTTTTTCTTTGAAATATTACAGTTTTAAAAATTGAGCTATAGTTGACATATAACATTGTGTAAATTCAAGGTGTGCAATGTGTTGATTTCATAGTTATATATTGTAAGTTGGTTACCACCACTGCATTAGCTAACACTAGCTCTTCCATTTATTTCCTTTGAAGGCATAATGCTAACATTTCTCAGTGGCAACTAATAATAGAAATTAATCCCCAAAATAGCAAGGGATTACACACACTGTTCAGAGTATCTTCACAAGTTGAATTAAAACCAGTGATCAAAAAACAATCTAATAAGTTATCTTCTGGGCTTTAGAAAAGAGTAATTTTCTCTCTAACTTTTACTTCAAAAAGAAGGTCTCCAACTTGTAGATCAGGGTCTCACCAGGCAGACCTTCAAATCATTGAAGATAATGTTTTCTTTCTGAGGTGTGGAAGGCTTCCCAGGGAAGAACAGCCCCCCTCTCTTGTAGGACTATGTATCAGCAACCACATCTCCCTCCTCTCCCACAGTTTCAGACTTCTTTCATAGCTTACTATAAACACCCTGGTGTCTACACACTTCCTTGGCAGGCTATACTCTTCATACAGACAAAAAAAAAAAAACAAAAAAACAAAAAAACCCAAAACATTTGCAACACTCTCTTCAAAAAGGGGGACAAAAAGGGAGAACCACAAGGTACATTCGAAGAAAACATTTTCAAAGGATTTTAAAAATTCAAAATCCATTTCTCTCAAAGATATCCAGTGAAAAAGATGCCATAGGAATACATTCTTGATGTAAGTAAGTTCTGTCAAAAATTAACGGCCATTATAATACTTAACGTTATGGCACCAGCAGTATTCTCATTAACATAAGGAACAAGTCAAGTATGCCCACCAGCACTCGCATTATTTAACATTGTTCTGAAGGCTCTAGATAGCACAATAGGACAAGAATAAGAATTAGGATTATCATTATCTGTACGATACATGTATCAATGATACATCTCAAATTCAACGCTGCCTATCTGGAAACACCAAGAAACCAACTAAAAAGCTATCGGAACCAACATAGATTTATGTGTGAAGTAAATATTCAACAATAACTAGCTTTTAAATAAACTAACAATAAATAATTTTTTAGAAAATATAATAGAAATAATATCTATTTACAATAGCAGTAATAATAATATACAACTCAGGAGTCAATAAAAATATGGAAGATGTATACGAAGAGACCTATTAAATTACTGAGGAACATGAAAGAGGATTTGAACAAATGGAGAAACATACAGTTCCTGGAATAAGGACATTAAGTAATTTAATAAATTGAAATAGTAAATTTAATTAATTAATTAAAATAAACTAATCCTCCCTAAGTTAATGTACACATTTAAAAGCAATCTCATTCACACTCTCAGAAAGATAATGCAGGGGAACCTGTCTTCCCTCCTGTAATTACTTTCCCAACACTTGCACTCTCCTCAAGGCCCCTATTTCTTTTCAAACTTTCAGCAGGCTTACCTCACTTCCTATCTCCCAGACATAAAAGAAGTCATCAGATCAGGACTTACTCATCTCTCCAGCACCAATCACATGGACTCATCCAATCCTTTTATTCTTCTATTAAATAAGGTTGTCCCTCCTAGCTACAATGAGTTACTATGCAATTCACTATTATCTTCTCTTTCTCTCAAGATTTATCTGCCATCATCCTTTAAACATGTTTAAGATTCTCATTAAAACAAGTAACTTATATCTCACATTTCCCTCCAGCTCACCCTTCTCTCTTTCCAAAGTCACACTTTTATACTTAACTCCAGCCTCACCTCCGCCTGGTCACAATCTGGCTTCTCCTCCCGACATTCACCAGAACAGCTCATGCTAAAGTCACCTTTATGTTTCTAATCAAAAAGGTATTTTTTTTTAGACTTCAACATACCTGACGTCTCAACATCTGTTCAATACTGCTTACAATCTGCTTCTTTCTTGGCACGTTTCCCTTGGCTTCTCATAGCCACCCTCCATTCTGCCCCACCTCTCTGGTCCTATTTCCCCATGTCCTCTGCAGGCTCACTCTCTTCTACCCAGCGTCAAATGTTACAGTTCCTCAAGAACACGTCTTCAACCCTCTTTTCTCCCTACTCGATAGGTTTCCCTTAAACAATGTCATCCTGCTTTTATGGCTCCGATAACCACCAATGTGCAGATGACTCACATTTTTTCCCTCTAGCCCAAACTTATCCTCTGAGCCTATCTGCCCCACTGCCTATTCGGAATGTCTCAAAGGCATCCCACACTTAAAAGCTCCAAAACTGAACTCATGATTGTCTCCCTGTAGTCCCATGCTTCTTCCTTCAAAGCAAAACAAAACAAGACACACCTAAACTCTGTACTTTTCCAGTGTTTCCTCTATCAGTAATATTATCATTTACCTTGATACTCAAGCCAGAAACCAAGGAGGCATCCTTGACATCTCCTTTGTCTCAGCCCCTGCTTCTATCACTCAATCCTACAGAGTTACCTACTTGTCTTCATCCCCAACGGCATCACTCAGGGCTAATATGCTCTCTCACTAACACTTCAGCAACAGCTTGCTTGTAAGAGGTAACCTCTCTGTGTGATTCTGGCCTGTGTTCAAATTGTTCAACACTCTGAAGAGTGGCCCTTTCTGAACAGAAATAGGGTCCTAAAAACTTCCTGCTTAAAGAGAGAATATTCTTAACATTAACAATGCCTCCAAGGCCCTGCACAGTTTGGCCCCTTTCCACCTCCAGCCTCATCCTGCATCCTGCTCTCCAACATTCTCTGCGCTCTAACCACAGTTGCTCCCTTTCAGCTTCTTAAAAAGAACTAGACTCACCCCTGCCAGTGGGCTATTCTGAAGATTGTTTCCTCTCAACCATTCACCTAACTGATTGATTCCCTTCTACCCTTCTCTCAGCTCTTAGCTCAGCCATTACTTCCTCAGGGAAGCCCTGCCTGCCCTTTCTCTAGTTCAAAGTGCCCTTTAATATAATCTAAAATCACCACACACCTCTCTCCTTGATAGTACTTATAATAAAGTTCACAGTTTTGTGTGTGACTAGGTTCCTGGCTCCTGGATCCTAGGCTCCAAAAGAGTCAGGACTTCTTTTTCTTCTTATGGTACTGCCAGTTTTTAGTATAGTACATGAAATATAGTAAGTATTCTATAAATTTCAAACAAATTAGTGAACAGGCATGAGTTCATATCACAGAACTGTAATAATCAAAAACAGTCTGAAATTATGCCAGAAAAAGAATGCTAGGCTAAGAAACGTATACAGAAAAGTTCAGAATAAATAAAAACCAAATACATAATAATGGTGGCTTCTGAGTTATCAGCATTTAGTTAGTTAATGGTTTCAGAACTGGCTATTAAAAAAATTAAGTAAATTTTTATTTCACATCCCACATAAATTCGTAACTGATTAAATATTTAAAAGTAAAACAAGGAAACCTCAAAAGTTCAGAGGAAGATATAAACAAGTATTTATGTAAGATTGGGAAGCACAGACAGACTAAGCATGATGGGGGCTGAGGGAAAGACTATAAAGAGCTAGAACTGGTCAGTATTTGGCTCCACAGTAAATTAAGTCTTCTACACATTAAATAACTACATAAATAAAAACAAAAGGCAACAATCTAGAAACAAACATTTGCAACATGTGAAAGAGGGTTAAATCACTATATAAAGAACTCATAAATCAATAAAAAATAAGAAAAATAGCAACAGAGAAATAGATATTGCTATAATTTAAAAATGTAAATAATCGCAAACAAAATATGTTCAATCTCAGTAAAAATAAAAGGAGCACTAATTGAAGCAATGTGGTACCATTATTTACCTATTAAAATTGGTATTGGATTTTAAAGAAAATAAAACTCTGTTGACAGGCTATCGGTCAATAGGCATGTGAATAAACACTGAAAGTCAGAGAATAAATTTGTACGTCTTTTGGTAAGGCAATCTGCCAATGTACACAAAATTTCTTTAAATTCTGCATGCTCTTTGACGCAGCAATTCCTTTTGGGAATTTAAGGAAATTATCATGTTTATGTATGCAAAGTTATAACCACTAGGATGGTCTTCAAAATGTTCTCTGAAACAGTAAGGAATCAACCAACCAAATAAATGCTCAACAATAGGGAATAGGCTAAATTATGGCACACTCATATTGGAGTATCATGTAGCCACTTAAAATCATGCAGTTGCACATGAAGTAACGTAGGAAGACATTTATGGTAAATTGCTGAGTGAAAGTTATCAGGTTCTAAAACACTGGATACTGCGAGATCCCATTCCCATTTTTTAAATGGGAACACTCTGAAAATTTATTGTGAGACAAAAATAAATCCTTCTGCAACTCGTCTGATAATATCATTTACATTTATATAAGCTCAGGTATCCATGGAATTTAATCCTTCCTTCTACTACGAAAATCTGGTAGAAACAAAAATTTACTTACTCTTCCAATTTCTGCAGTCCAAGAAACAACAATGGTGTTTGGCACAGTTGTGGACAACCTGACAAGGGAGGTGATGTTAATTGGTCGGCTAGGTCGCTTTGGTTCCACACCGTTTTTCGTAGGTGGAAGATAACCCTAAGGATGAAACAGAATTCATTTGACATTATTCCCATAAACCTCAACTTTCATTCCTTAAAAATACTTTACAAACGACATATTAGAAAATCTGAGTATTTTAGTTTAAAAGTAGAGAAGCAATCATTTCTAAGAGTTTCTTGTATATTTCTCTAAACAACCCTACAGTCTCATTGTAGTAAGCCTGAAAAAATACTGGTAATAGAACTTAAAAATCTCTAAAATTTAAGAATTAGACTAAATTCTTAAAGAGCTCGGATAAGTCTATAAGGAATATTTTAAAGGTGAACAATAAGAACCCCCATTCCTCTGTTAAAGGTCCAGCATTCTTCAAATCTCTATGCTCCCACAAGCTTCCAGATCCAAATGAATACATCTGAGGTTTTGTTGAAATCATCTCTTCTTCCCAAAATTCGGCACAACACTAAATCTACCACACCCAATGCCAAGTCCTAGACTCTGTCTCCACAGCTAATGTCACAGCTGTTAATTGTACATAGTTGGTACAAGTGTTTCACTCAGTCACATGAATATATATCCAAAATAAAGATGTTTTCTTAGGGGAAAAAAACCCCTATGATTAACAACAGCTGTGATGACTTATTTGATAGCTATGTTGGCAATGCATTTAAAAAATAGTTTTTAGGACTTACTGGAAGGCTGCAAGGTTTTGTATTCACTTTCACACAAAGATTGGGTGGGAAGTGATCTTCTTGTGGACAACTGGTTTCTGATAAACAAAACCTAAACAATAAAGGACAAGTTTAATTTCCTTTATTAAAGGATGACCTCATTAATATTTTTGCTCCATACTTAATCTAAAAGATGGTCAAACTTAACAATCAAAAACTACTAAAACTAGACATTTCACATGATGAATAAATGTATTTAAACAGGTTCAAAATAAATAATTCCATCAAAGTACAGTTTCAGTGCTCACAAGTACCAACCTGTAGTTGTCTTCATAATATTTCCAATCATTTGTTTAAGCATGTTTGGGCGGGGGAAGGAAGGGAAGGCACTCTGTGGTTGAATAAATTTAAGAAATTCTGAATCAAAAAATTAAGTTCCCTTAACATAGAACTTCTCAGAGCTAGGCTAACAAGCACTGTAACTTTTTAAAAGGGAAATATACAGTATTTCTCAAACTTATGTGCCAGTAAAACAAAACACTGTTTTAGTTCTCAGCAGAACATACTGAAAATGCTAGCAGTGCACCCCCAGGATCAAGTTCTGTCCACTAAGCCCAGGTACTCCATTATTCCCTGAGAACTGAAGATGTTGAATAACATTATTTGTATTATATCCACAAGTATTTAGAATACTAGTTTAGAAAACATTCATTTCTAAATTAAATGTATAATCTTTTGAGAAAACCAAGGGCAGCTACGTAAGTTATAAATTCTCTATTCATTCTTACATAGATCAAGAAATAAATTATTAATTTGCTCTTTAAGACAACTATTCTTAATTACTTAATTATTCCCAATATAGAGCTGAGGCTCATTCCATATTTACAGAATGTTCATAGCACCTTTGAGTTATATGTAAGATGAAGGCTGCCTCTGAATTCTGTGAAATACCCTAATGCACAAACATCTTCTTTCAACATCTTTTATTGTGTGGGAGGATCCACAAAATGGGACAATTTTCTCTGTCAAATCTCATGGATACACATTTATGTTCATCTTTAAGGGGAGACAATCTATAGCTTCCATCAGATTCTCAAAGGGATTAGAGATCCATGAAAGGGTAGAGAATTACTAATCTACAAACATTTTCTCAAAGCATACTCAGCAAACAGGTGTCACAGCTCTCAGGATCATCTGTGACCCCAGCAGAACCGCCCACTACAGGCCAGCTCTTTACACGGCAACAGTAAGAGCACGTCATGAAGACTTAAATCAATTATTCCAGTGCGGTGATAAATTCGAAACATGGACCTGGCTGCCTGAAGCTACTGAAAAAGAATACTTTATATGACAAGCTGACGCCTATTCAACGAAGTAAAAAGTGAAACTCTAAATCGCCCTAACAAACCAAAGGGAAAAAAAGAAAAAAAGGCAAACAATAGTAAAAAGTTTCTGTATAGGAGTTCATGGCAGTGAGGAGTGGAAACAAATAAATGAAAACAGATTAGGAATCTAACAGAGAAAATGCTGACCCTAATTCTGACCAAATTCTTTTCATGTTTTAGAAAAAGAACTGTAAGTAGGTGATAGAAAAATGCCATATGATATTGCTTATATGTGGAATCTTAAAAAAAGGACACAAATGAACTTACCTACAAAACAGAAACAGACTCACAGACATAGAGAACAAACTTATGGTAAAGGGGGTGGGAAGGGATAAACTGGGAATTTAAAAACTGCACCTCTTGAGGATTGATGGAAATGTTAGATATCTTGATTGTGGTGGTGGTGTCATTGGTGTGTACATCTATCAAAATTCATCAAATTATACATTTGAAATATGTGTAGTTTACTGTATAGGAACCATATCACAATAAAAGTGTTAAAAAATAAAATAAAATGCAAGTTCTGATTTGAAGAATACAATCTCTTTTGTATCACTCTCAAAAAAAAAAAAAAAAGGATAGTAGACAGGTATATGCTCCCCACTTAATACAATGGGATTGCTGTGAAGGGTGAGGAGGGCGGGGATGAAAACTTTTTTATTAAAACACAAAGAACCACCTAACAATTACCAAATATAATACAAAATGGCTCTTTTTTTCAACTTCTGGAGATAAATTTGAATAAAAATGGCTAAGCCATTTTTAACCATCAAAATTCCCTTAGAATCTCTGAATTGGTCTATCCTAGGGGGAAAAAAACCTTCCTTTGGAATATGAACCATACCTCTTGCTGATTTAAAGAATGCACATATGTTAATAGTAAGGATAGTAACTAGATCTTTTGTTCTAGAGCTACAGTTTTCAAGCTTTATTTTAGTCTTAAAACTTTCCTCAAATAAAAACCCAGAAGTCAAACATGCAAAACAGATCAAAGCAAGCACTACTTTGATTCAGAGTGTGTATATATGGTGGGGTTAAGGGGGTTGGAGGGGTAGAAGGTGAAATGGTAGCCGGAGGGTAGATCCCAAAGGGTGGCTCCAGGCAACAATTTGAAAATCACTGTTTTAAAGGACAATATCACATATCATATGAACAAAATGTGAACTGTTGAGGCAGGAAGTAAAAAATATTACAGCAATATATAATTAATTATGAAGGCATCATATTTTAACCCTTTATTCAGTCATGATCATGGTCTGCCCCTGACAGAAGACAAAGTAGCTTTTACATAGAAATACCTTTGTTGGTGCCTTCCAAAAAGCAAGACCTCAACCTCTCCTCCGCTTTCTCAGTCTTCACTATTTTTAAGCCTAGATCAGAGATTTCCACGTCGCTCCAGGAAGCATGGTGCTTTAGGCTCTTTTCAGATCTCCTAGTGTATCTACAACCTGTACGTAAAACTTAGGACTTGATTGTTGAGACTGGGCTACCTGACTTATCCTTCCCACTTTACAGAGAAAACAGGCTGAGGCAGACAGTGGTCCTGTATTTCCCCTTCTACTACTGCAACTACAACAGCGCAGGGCACTTAGGCCGACACAAGTCTAGTCATTGACTAAAAAATCCAGCATAAGGTGGTTTATACAAGCCAGAGAGAGAGAGAGAGACATATTAACGTAAAAGATTTCATAAGGTATTCTTAGAAGAAATGGGCTAAGAAAAGAAACTGAATATGGGGCAGTACCATGTTGGAAAATTTTCTTTTTGTCTTTGCAAAACTATAAAGAGATGTCTCACATGGAATCTAAATTAAGAGTGCATTTAAATTAATGATTTAAAATAACAGGACAAAGCAAATTAGACTATTTTGGTTGTTAGCCCATGAGACACTGTAGACTTAACCTAAGTACCAGTTCCTTATCTACAGCAGTTTGCCACTCATGTAGATAAGGTCATTGCTTTCATAAAACTTGGTGCTTTTAAAGGGCTGACCTCTATGATATTTAAACATATCATTAGCTGGAGCTTATAAACCAACCAAAGGCAACCAAAATAGAGAAATGTAGTTAAATACATGGTACATGACTTGCTATATTAAAACTGAAATTGGATAATAATTAGGACATTTCATAATAGGAAAAGGTTTTCCCTCCCCCAAACATCTAAACCCAGTACTTTCAATACTTGTTGAAAACTGGGTATATTTTTAATATCCTTAAGAAATATTAACTTTAAAACTTGGATATATACTGTAGTCATCACTGTACCTTAACTGGACCTGCACTGTGAAGTCACATTTGGTCCCAGAAATATCCCTAGAAAAGACAGAGGAAGAACTATAATTATTTTAAAGACATGCACATGAAAGCTGATTCAAAGACACTTCTACTCCAGAAAGCATTGCAAATTAATCAGAGATACTAATTGTTCTCAGGGTAACTAACACTGTAATATATTTTCAATACTAATATTTGCATGACATTAACACTCACCCAATACACTGTTCTAAAAAGTCACTTATTACAGACAGTACTGGGTTCAAAAGTCAAACTGCAAGTTCTATTTGAAGACAACTTACATGGAACTACTGATCTGCTGCACTTGCTGTGGCGTCAATGCAAACGCAAAGCAGGTTTCTCGAAAGCGCTGACTGTTGTCTGATGCTAAAGAAGAAAAGGATTATACTTTTAATTATCTTCAAATGTATATGTCCATGAATAACTGAAAAATTGTGCTGAACACTGGAATTTGACACAACATTGTAAAATGATTATAAATCAATAAAAAATGTTAAAAAAAAAGTAAAAAAAAAAAATTCATCAACAGAGAATACAATGCAAATAAAACAATGCACCCACTCACATGACTTTAAATTAACTAGGATGGATACCAGAGTTTAGATAAGTCAACTAAGGCACTGAAAAATAAGAAATGTGCCAAATATATAATCATATAAACATTTTCATCTAAAATGCACACTTGTTTAAAAACAGAATAATACAAACCCATTTAAAGATACATGGTTTCTCAGCTAAGTAACAAATATATACACCTTGAGATCTCCACAGGCGAGATGACATCTGGTCTTTAAGGCAAATTAAGAGTTTTACCATCTCCCATCTAACTACATCATGCAAGTTTTATACAATAAATATCATATATAATTTCTTCTATGCTTAGATGACTTGACTTCAAAATTTGCCTGTGGTCACGATCTCAAAAGAGGAAAAACAAGAAGCAGGGAGGGAAGGAAGTGAAGGTGGGGAGAGAGAAAAGAGCAGGAGAGCAGACAAGCAAGCCTAGGTCAGTGTGGACCAGGGACGCCTGCAGGCTGCTGCTGTGAGCAACAGTCCTACTGGCTTTTAATACATGTTATATATATATTTAAAAAAATCAGTGGTCAATATCCCTCTTTTTCACTGATGTTTTCTCAGTGCTTGGCACAAAGTAGCACTGAATGTCTGTTAAATGAACAAAAGACTGAAAACTAAGAAATACCAAATTAGGCAGCCACTATGGAAAACAGTATGGCAATTCCTTAAAAAACTAAAAATAGAACTACCATATATGATCCAGCAATCCCATTCCTGGACATACATCTGGAGAAAACTCTAATTTGAAAAGATACATGCACCCCAATGTTCATAGCAGCACTATTTACAATAGCCAAGATATGGAAGCAACCTAAATGTCCATCAACAGATGACTGGATAAAGAAGTTATGGTATATACCTACAATGGAATACTACTCAGCCATAAAAAATGAAATAATGCCATTTGCAACAACATGGATGGACCTAGAGATTATCATACTAAGTGATGTAAGTCAGACAGAGAAAGATAAATATCATATGACACAAATGATCTTATTTATAAAACAGAAAGAGACTCACAGACATAGGAAAGAAACTATGGTTACCAAAGGTGAAAGGAGAGTGAAGGGATACAATAAGAGTCTGGGATTAGCAGATACAAACTATTATATACAAAATAGATAAACAACAAGGTCCTACTGTATAACACAGGGAACTATATCCAATAGCTTATAATAACCTATATTGAAAAAATATGAAAAAGTATTTATATGTGTAATAATCACTATGCTATACCTCTGAAACTAACACAACATTGTAAATCAACTATGTTTCAATTAAAAAAAAAGCCAAATTAAATTATGTAAACTATATTTTTCCAGGGTAATTTTCTAGAACAAATGGATCACTAAAAGTTACTACCAAGGAACTCCCAGCATGTGAGCCACTTAAACCTGTGCAGAAAAAGTACCTGAACTTGGCCATCTCTTACTTTCAAGCAATACTTCCTCCAAGACTACCACCAAACTATAGTATGTCATGCTAAAAAATCTGTACAAATGCAAAAAGGCACTGTTGACCTACAATTTCATGTCAATACAGGAGTATCTTTTCAAGTCTAAATTTGCATTTCTGCATTTTGTGATCTGGGAAGACTTTTTTCTTAAAGACTCTATCTCCAAGAAATAGTTACTAACTAGAAAGTTACCTTAATTGTGAAATATCAACCTGCAAAGAGGCTGATAATCAACAATCAGAATGTAGAAAAGTAAAGTTTCCTCTGTTAGACAATGAAGGTAACTCCTTTGAGTCTTAGAGGATATATCTCTATGAAGATTTCAGTCCAGTAGGCTTAGCCCGATTTAGATTATTGGCTTCATTCTAGAAGAGTGCTAAAACAATTTCTGAAGTACTAAAACCCATCATTCTCTAGGCAAAATTTCAGATTCATTTTAGAATATATGAGTACAGTAAGTTTTGGACACACATATGCAGATTTAAATAAAGAAGTTATGACTAAAATGACGAGACTGTTTCTTGAGCCACAAATAAAATCCAGGTTTATTACTTAATACTAATGCCTATTTACATCTCTTTTACAGACAGTTGACTGGAATGCTCATGGGGTTATTACTGTTTAACTGGAAAAGCGTCTTTCATACTATGTGATTTTCAGGTTTAATTTTGCTATGAATGCCAGTGAATTTATACTTTTGGTCTTAGATAACAGACTATTTAAAATTTTTTTTTAAAGTGAATTAAACTATTATTATCCCTTTCAGAAAAATTACACCAAACAGATTCATGGAATCTTCATATTGAAAAAGGAGTCTTACAAATCATCCAAAATAACGACCTCCAGTGTTGGGGAAATGCATTCAGATGGGTACACACGACAATCCACAGGGATAAAGGAACAAATACCTATCTACTTATAAAACGGAAGTGTAAAAAGTTGAGCTTTTACATAAAATCTACTTTACAAAGACATCTAAAACTTTATGTCAATCTTAAAAACTTCCATTTTTGGTGTGTTTTATGACATACACAATATTAGTATAAGAGTTTAATGTATAACACATATATGGTATATACTAAATTTTTTTGCTGAGAGGTACAAATGATCGAAGTTTGCAGACCATTGTTCTAGACAGAGTTCAACTTTCCTTTCAGTTTTTTCATTTATAGTTTGTGCCCTTTTAGCCATGGAGGAAGAGGGGCCATTACCTTGTCAGACAGGAGATGACTGGCGATGAACAGTGTAACTGTAAGAAAGCTTGCAGCCCAACAGAGTAGCAAAGTTTAGTGGAAAGAGATGAGATCACAGAGACCTCGATTCCAAACTGGTCTTACCATTTACTTGCCATGTGACCTTAGGTACTTATCCATTCTCAGTCTGTTTTCTGTAATATTTAAACATAAACACACACACACACACACACACACACACCCTCACTGGGTTATTTGAAATATAAATGAAGTAAAGTATTTAAAACAAGTACCAATTTCCTTTAATGTCACCCTTCCTCATGTTCTTACACTGAATCAAAAAATATAATCCTGTAACTCCTACCCATAGATGTCATACAGCATATCCAATCACAGCCATTCTACAAATATTTACAGATATTTCAGACAGCATTAATGTGCCCCCTTCTCTCCATGAACTCTTCCCACTGTATTCCAGGCAAGATTTCAGAATGACTCCCCCATCCTGATCCTTCTCCTTTGGATATATCCCAGGCTATCACACTCTTAAAGTGACAGCCAGAACTGCACACACTGTCATAGCACGTATCATTTCTCCAAAATACCTGCTGCCTCTCTGTATTGGCCCATCCCTGTGGGAGGATTATGACCCAGTGCCACTGATAGTAGCCCTGATCAATGGAGTATGAGTGGAAGTGTACCACTTCTGAGCAGACCTTAAAGAACTATCCTTGGGCCTTAGCATCTTTATCTCCAGTCTGCCTTGATTCTAGAGTGAATAAAACATACAGCAGAGCCACAGCCAACCTGCAGTTAATAAATAATATAAGTGAGAAATAAATCTTAGTTGTCTGATACTGAAATTTTTGATTTGCCTGTAAGCTGACTGATGTATTATTCCATATGTGATATGATTAGCATAGTATTTTTTTTAATCAACAACTACTATTGTTAATCCACACAACAATCATGAAGAAAAAGTATCTGCTCTTTTTTTCAGATTTAGAAACTGAGGTTCAAAGTAGTTATGTAATTGTCAAGGCCTCACAGAAGGTACGTAAAACCAGATTTGGAACTCAGCTCTACACATTTCCAAAGCCCATGTTCTTCTCGTCACATAGGTCTAATCAGCTCCCCTGATCCACATGGTTTATTTTTATTAATGCAGCCTAGCATTATACTGGATCTTAGAAAACAGGAAAAGAATTATCCATGATACCTTCATCATAACTGCTTATCATTTTTACATTTCTTTCCAATCAAATTATACATATAATTTGAAAGATTGCTTTTTAAAAATTGCCCTTAACATATTTTCAATCACAATCCCTATTAACATATTTAATTATTGCATTGTATACTATCTATGGGGTATATGAAAATTTTACCCCACTGCATATGGGCATCCAGTTGTTCCAGCACTATTCATTGAAAAGACTCTTCTTTTTCAACTAAATTGCCTTTTACACCTAAGTCAAAGATCAGTTTTTCATATATATGTCGGTAAAAATATATACAAAGGGCCAATAAGCACATGAAAAGATGCTTAATATCATTAGTCATTAAAAAAAATGCACATCAAAACCACATACCACACAAAACCAGGAACACTTCAAAATGTCTAGGATGGCTATAATTACAAACAAAACAAAACAGAAAACAAGAGTTGGTGAGGACATGGAGAAACTGGAACCCCTCATACACTGATGATGAGAATATTAAAATGGTGTAGATGCTGTGGAAAACAATTTGGCAATTCCCAAAAAAGTTAAACATGGAATTATCACTAAGACCCAGCAGTTCCACTCGTAGGTATATACTACTGCAAAGAATTGAAAGCAGGGACTCCAACAGATGCCTGAACTCCAATGTTCATAACATCTTTATTCACAATAGCCAGAAGATAGAAGAAATCCACATGCCTATGCCTACCAACAGATGAATGGATAAACAAAATGTGGTCTGTTCATACAATGGAATATATTATTCAACCATAAAAAAGAATGAAGTTCTGATACAACATGGATGAACCTTGAAAACACTATGCTAAGTGCAATAAGACAGACACAAAAGGGCAAATACTGTATCATTTCACTTATACATCTAGAATAGGCAAATTCATACAGACACAAAATAGATTAGGGGTTCGTAGCGGCTGAGGGAAGGAGGAATGGGAAGTTAATGTTTGATGGGTACAAAGTCAGTGTTTGGGGTGATATAAATTCAGAAACAGTGGTAATCATTGCACAACAGTGTGAATGTAATTAATACACTGAATTATACACTTAAAAATGTCATTCATAGTATATATATTTTATTACAATAAAAAGATTAATAAAATAGGTCTGAGACCTAAATGTAAAACTTGTAACTACAAAACACCTAGAACACATAAAAGATAATCTTTGTGACTTTGGGTTAGGTAAAGATTCCTTTAAATACAACCCCAAAACATACTCTTTTTTTTAATCGATGAATTGGACTTCATCAACATTAAGAAGTTATGTTCTTTGAAAGACACTGTTAAAAATAAAATGAAACGAGAAGCCAGACTGGGAGAAAATATTTACAAATCACATATCCATTAAAAGATTTGTAGCCAGAATACACAAAGAACTCTAAGAAGTCACTAAAAAGAAAGTAAACAATATAACAAAATTTAAAATGGGCAAAAGATCTGAATAGACATCTCACCAAAGAAGACAAATATATGGATGACAAAAAAGTATATTAAAAGATATTCAGTATCCTTACTCTGTGGAAAATGCAAATTAAAACCACAATAAGATACACACCTATTAGAATGTCTAAAATCTTTAAAATGACAATATCAAGCATTGACAAGGATGTAGAGCGACTGGAAAATTCATACACTGCAGGTGAGAATGTAAAATGACCCAACGCTTTTAAAAAGTTTGGCAGTTGCTTACAAAGTTAAACTTGTATCTATCATTTGACTCTATTATTCCATTCCTAAGTAATTTATCCAAGAAGAATACAAGCATATAACAAAGATTTGAGCCCCAATTTTCAAAGCAGCTTTGTTCTGACAAGCCAAAACCCAGAAACAACCCAAATGCCTATCAATGAGCAAATGAATAAAGAATGTTATAACCATAAAATTAAACACCACTTAGCAATCAAAAGGAATAAACTACTGATACACACAAAATCTTACAATAGATCTTATAATCTTGAGTAAAAGAAGTCAGACCTCACCTCCTTCAAAAAAGTTAATAGAGAGTATATGCTCCATGATTCCATTATATAAAATTTAAGGAAATGCAAACTGATCTATAGTGACAGAAAACACATCTAATCCAGGGGCTGGGTGGGAATGGAAGGGGCAGCAGGTAGGGATTATTAAAAGGACGAGGAAACATTGGGGAGTTATGGATATGTTCACCATTTTTACTGTGGTGGTGATTTCACATAGTCAAAATGTATTAAACTGAACATTTCAAATATGTGCAGTTTATAGTATGTCAAGGACATATATATGAAGTTGTTTAAAAAAAATAGTAATTAAAGCAAAATGACACACATACACAGGTGGGCGGGGGAGGCAGAAGGAAAGGGAGGATTAACAACAGAACCTTGGGGAACTTGTACCACATTTCAGGCTCAAGTCAAGGAAGAAACAGCCAGATATTCAGAAAGAAAAACATGAGGAAATGATGTCCTCGACACCAAGGGAAAGGAGAATTTCAAAGTGACAGTGTTAAATGCTCAGAGGTCAGTTAGGATAAGAATTGAGAAGTGAATTTCATAACTAGCAAGTCACGGGTGATCTTGGCTGGACCTGTTTCAGTGGAATGTGGAGCAAAAGCCAGACTGCAACAGATTCAGGTATGAATGGTTACTGATTTAAACACTTAAATATGAGAACTCTGTTTTCATATCTGCTATAGGAAACTATGTATCTCAGATTTGTGAATTAATTACCATTCTGTTTTGAAACATCATAACCAATCTTGAAGATCTCCGAAGTTCTATAATGTACAGTAATTAGAAGTTTTGCTAAGATAGGAGTTGAATATTATCTATTTTGGGGGTGTAGAATGAGTATCCTTTGGGTAATAACTCAGCCTCTCAATGTGGCCGAAATTGCTGTATACTTGTCAGTAGCTCTCGTTGAGGGTAAAAACATTTACCCTCGTTTAGAGTCATTAGATTTTCATTTTTTCTATGCTCCACTTTAGAGAAAGGATGAAATGTTCTAGTGGAGTTCATAATCAAGGATACCTACAAAGGCCGTGGAGGGTATCTCTTGTGAATATTAAGGGCTTGTTGTACAAGATTTTCAATGACCTGACCCCATAAGTATTAATCACTAATGTTTCATCTGTAAGAAAGAAAAGCATCGCCCACAATAATCAGGATAGAATTATAATTTAAAGTATACAAAATGTGCAGAGAGAAAGTTAAGGTTTTAGAAATTTCATTTTTTTTTAAACATATTGTTCCATAGAGATGAATTGGACTAAAAAGAGAAAGGAATCACGTTGCAATTTACATAAACTCAAAACACTGGAAGGTAAAACCCAGATACATAAAATAAACAAGGTTATCGAGATTCTGATGATAGAAACACTGAGCTAATCTAAGTGGTTGTACTTTCAACTGCTCTAAAAATATTCGCTATTCCACCTCACCAGCAGAAAGGAAAGCTAAAAATAGTCATCTTTCTGTTATAGAATATTTCTTGCTGGTCTTGGGGAAAGTGAAACTCAAGTACCTATCTACAAATGTCAGCCTTAACATCTTTAAGAACATTCTGGTTTATTCAAACAAACAAAAACCTGGGCAACTAGGTAGTTTTTAAAAACCTAGCTGGAATTACAGAACTTTATCATTAGGCTACTAGCCACCATTAAGACAGAAAGTTGTAGAAAATTTATATCCTCCAATAAAAGACATATACCAAATCATCAACAAATTCACAATGCTTTAACTATCTATCTTTAATATGGGAAGTTTTTAAAGCAAGTAATATATAATGACGTGAGACCATAGTCATAAAATATTAAGGGAAAAATGCAAGCTATAAACCTGAAATGTACAGCATAAGTAAAATTATTTATAGAATATATGCACTGAAAGATCAAGAGGCAGCAAAAACTGATTTCTCTGTAACTTAAAAAAATTTCCATATTGAGTATGTATTGCTTTTATAATAATTTGTTTTAAGTATCTTATGTAGAAAACAATGTAAAATCACACACACAATAAATATACAGCTATGATGTTCTATTGCTAGATTTTAACAATTCTCATGGTGGCAAATGCTTCACAATAAAACCTGGGTAAAGTTCTTTGGGGTACAATGTGAATTTTTCCACTCATACAGAATAAAAATGACCAGTACTAAGAAGTGGGAAACAACGCTGTAACATGTAATCAACACCATTTGACTCCAGCTCTGTAAAATCCTTTGATTTTATTGCATCACATTCCAATTGCAGGTTCCTAATAAATTCATTTTCAATAAGCTTGCTACACTTTTCATCATTTTTCTCCTCTGGATTTAACTCTACTTGTCCTATTTATTTTGCCTTTATAATTTCTCAGATAGTTTACTGAGTTAGCTGGTCTCCTGACAGATTTAAATTGAATGAATCTATATACACTCTCGGGTAACTTTAAAGCTAAAAGTATGGTAAATATTTTATCTGGCCTATCCTTTCACAGCTGGCATGCTATCAGGCTATTTTAAGTCAGAGGGGTTAAGAAACAGGACTGGGTCAAATCAAGCCAGCCAGCTATGAACCCAGTCTGATGATCGATGTTTAAATGCAAAAATAGAAAAAGGAAGCAGACTGTAATTGGGAAATTCATTTTCTTTCTTTTGAAAAAAAAATTCATTTTCTTCTTTTTCTCTTGTTGGCAATACAACCAACCCAAGATAGAAAAAAAGACTAAAATTTTGCTACTTGATGATAGAAGCTAAAAAACATTTTGGTGTACATTCTTCCTCCTATACATACACACTATGTGTACATAATGTACACATTGTTTCCCACAAAAATCTCACTAAATACTTTTCTTTTCTCACTTAAAAATGTATAATAAAGGGAACTATATTTAGTATCTTGTAGTAACCTATAATGATAAAGAACACGAAAAAGAATATATACGTCTAATTGAATCAATACACTGTACACCAGAAACTAACACAGCACTGTAAATCAACTACACTTCAGTTTTTTATAATGTATAATAAAAAAACTCTCCACGTCAATAAACCTATCTCTGTCATCATTTTAAGTGGCTACAAGGTATTCTATTACATAGATATGCCATAATTTAACCGATCTCCCATTGTTGGGCATTTAGGTTGTTTTCAACTTTTTCCTACTAGAAACTATGCCTTGATGAATCTTATCCTCTCTCCCTGGTGTGTGTGTTCATTTATATGATCTTTATTTCCTTAGGACAAACTCTTAGAAAAGGAATGAGTGGGTCAAAAGATATACATATTTTTAAAGCTTTTGTACAAGTTGCCAGATTGCTTCCAGCAATGTTCACTTGCATAAGTAAGTGGTACACGAGAGTAATAAAGTTCCTGGCCAACAATGGGCACTAGATTAAAAACATCTTATTGTCTAAAATTTGCATTGCTTTGGCTACTCTGTAAGTTGACTACTCTTCATAGTCTTACTGTCTTTGGTTTTTAAATCACTATTTGTATCAGTCATCTTGTAATTTTTTCTTTTGATGCTTCAAAACTGAGAAATGACCACTGCTTTTAGTGACATAATGGTCATTCACTGATGACCTAGATGATAGCAGTTTATTTGGCATGGATTAAGTGAAAACCATTTGGAAAGGGTTCATGAGAGAAAGAGAGGAAAGAAATGAGAGACAATGAATTGAAACATTCCTGGTAAGGATTTTTGTGAAATAAAAGAAAATGGGGGTATAGCTGGAAGGAAATTAGGAGAAAAGTAGTTTGTTTTTTCAAGATGGGAAAGTTAGCATAAAATTGTATATTATGGAATGACCTGGTAAATAGGCAAAAAACTGATGACAGAGAAGAGAGAAAGAAGAATTACTAGAAAAAATCAACCAAACCAAAAGCTGGTTTTTTAAAAAAGTAAATAAAATCGACAAACCTCTGGCCAAACTCACAAAGAAGAAAAAAGAGAGAGCACAAATTAGCAAAATAAGAAAGGAAAATGGAGAAATTACAACAAACAAAATAGAAATACAGAATATCATACGAGAATATTATGAAAAACTATATGGAACCAAACTGGATAACCTAGAGGAGATGGACAAGTTTCTGGAAACATACTGTCCACCAAAACTGAATCAAGAAGAATCTGAACACTTGAACAATCCGATCACTAGAAAGGAAATAGAAATAGCAATTAAAAACCTCCCTACAAATAAAAGTCCAGGACTGGACGGCTTCACCGGGGAATTCTACCAAACATACAAAGAAGAACTCATACCAGTCCTTCTCAAACTCTTCCAGACGATTGAAAAGGAGGGAATACTCCCAAACTCATTCTATGAAGCCACCATCACCCTGATACCAAAACCAGGCAAAGACACTACAAAAAAAGAGAATTATAGGCCAATATCACTGATGAACATAGATGCCAAAATCCTCACCAAAATTTTAGCAAATAGAATCCAACAACACATAAAAAAGATTATACATCATGACCAAGTGGGGTTCATCCCAGGGACACAAGGCTGGTTCAACATACGCAAATCAATCAATGTAATACATCACATCAACAAGAGAAAGGACAAAAACCACATGATCATCTCAATCGATGCAGAAAAAGCATTTGATAAAATTCAACACCCATTTATGATAAAAACTCTTGCCAAAGTGGGTATAGAGGGAACATATCTCAACATAATAAAAGCTATATATGACAAACCTACAGCCAGCATAGTACTCAACGGTGAAAAACTCAAAAGCTTCCCACTAAAATCTGGGACAAGACAAGGATGCCCACTATCACCACTCCTATTCAACATAGTCCTGGAAGTCCTAGCCACAGCAGTCAGGCAAGAGAAAGAAATAAAAGGGATCCAAGTTGGAAAAGAAGAGGTAAAAGTGTCATTATATGCTGATGACATGTTACTATATATAGAAAACCCTAAAAGGTCCACACAAAAGCTACTAGAGCTGATTGAAGAATTCAGCATGGTAGCAGGTTACAAAATTAACGTTCAAAAATCAGTTGCATTTCTTTACACTAACGATAAATCAACAGAAGAAGAAAGTAAAGAAACAATCCCCTTTAAAATAGCACCCAAAGTAATAAAATATCTGGGAATAAATCTAACCAAGGAGGTGAAAGAATTATACACAGAAAACTATAAACCACTGATGAAGGAAATTAAAGAAGACTTTAAAAAATGGAAAGATATTCCATGCTCTTGGATTGGAAGAATCAATATTGTTAAAATGGTCACACTGCCCAAGGCAATCTACAGATTTAATGCAATCCCTATCCAATTACCCAGGACATATTTCACAGAACTAGAAAAAATCATAATAAAATTCATATGGAACCATCAAAGACCTAGAATTGCCAAAGCATTACTGAAGAGAAAGAAAGAGGCTGGAGGAATAACTCTCCCAGACTTCAGACAATACTATAGAGCTACAGTCATCAAGACAGCATGGTACTGGTACCAAAACAGACATATAGACCAATGGAACAGAATAGAGAGCCCAGAAATGAACCCACAAACTTTTGGTCAACTCATCTTTGACAAAGGAGGCAAGAATATACATTGGAATAAAGACAGTCTCTTCAGCAAATGGTGTTGGGAAAACTGGACAGCAGCATGTAAAACAATGAAGCTAGAACACTCCCTTACACCATATACAAAAATCAACTCAAAATGTATTAAAGACTTAAACATAAGACAAGATACAATAAACCTCCTAGAGGAAAACATAGGCAAAACATTATCTGACATACATTTCAAAAACTTTCTCCTAGAAGAAATAAAAGCAAGAATAAACAAATGGGACCTAATGAAACTTACAAGCTTCTGCACAGCAAAGGAAACCAGAAATAAAACAAGAAGAAAACCTCCGGAATGGGAGAAAATTTTTGCAAGTGAAACCGACAAAGGCTTGATCTCCAGAATATATAAGCAGCTCATACGACTCAATAAGAAAAAAATAAACCCAATCCAAAAATGGGCAGAAGACCTAAACAAGCAATTCTCCAAGGAAGACATACAAATGATCAAAAGGCACATGAAAAAATGCTCAATATCACTAATTATCAGAGAAATGCAAATCAAAACTACAATGAGGTATCACCTCACACCAGTCAGAATGTCCGTCATTCAAAAATCCACAAATGACAAATGCTGGAGAGGCTGTGGAGAAAGGGGAACCCTCCTACACTGCTGGTGGGAATGCAGTTTGGTGCAGCCACTATGGAAAACAGTGTGGAGATTCCTCAAAAGACTAGGAATAGACTTACCATATGACCCAGGAATCCCACTCCTGGGCTTGTATCCAGAAGGAAATCTACTTCAGGATGACACCTGCACCCCAATGTTCATAGCAGCACTATTTACAATAGCCAAAACATGGAAACAGCCTAAATGTCCATCAACAGGTGACTGGATAAAGAAGATGTGGTATATTTATACAATGGAATACTACTCAGCCATAAAAACTGACAACATAATGCCATTTGCAGCAACATGGATGCTCCTGGAGAATGTCATTCTAAGTGAAGTAAGCCAGAAAGAGAAAGAAAAATACCATATGAGATCGCTCATATGTGTAATCTAAAAAACAAAAACAAAAACAAACAAAAACAAAGCGTAAATAAAGGACAGAAATAGACTCACAGACAGAGAATACAGAGTTGTGGTTACCAGGGGGGTGGAGGGTGGGAAGGGATAGACCGGGATTTCAAAATTGTAGAATAGACTTCACTGTATAGCACAGGGAAATATACACAAAATGTTATGATAACTCACAGAGAAAAAAATGTGACAATGAGTGTCTATATGTCCATGAATAACTGAAAAATTGTGCTGAACACTGGAATTTGACACAACATTGTAAAATGATTATAAATCAATAAAAAATGTTAAAAAAAAAAAAAGAATTACTAAGCAATGTCTTTGAATAAGCAACCGGATGAGATCTAATGCACAAGTGTAAGAATTGACCTTGGCCCAGAGACCAAACAACTTATACAGTATCAAAAGAAAGTGTATATAGCATATGGGCGGAGAGGTAAATAGGTGTGTATGAGGCACTTATGACTGTGGGAACTTTTAGAAGTTAACTTTTGACTGGTTCCATTTTCATGGTGAAGAAGAAATAACAAGCAAAGTCATGAGCTAAGAGTCAGAGTGGAAGAATAGCTGTTTGTGAGAGAATAATGTGTTCTGAGAATAAAATACGAAATAGTCATCCAGCAAAGTGGGAAGAGCGTGTAAACCAGTGTAGCACTGTCTGATGGCTGGGTAGGATTAAGCCCTCCTGTCCATACACAAATCACTTCTAGCAGCTTTTCATATATTAAAGATATGTAATATAGTCATATAATTATTTTCCTTTTATTTATTTTTGCCATTTAATGTAATTTAAAAAATTTTGAGTACTCATAATGAAATTTCAATGCTTTCTTTCCTGAAGGAAAATTTCTTCCTAACCTCAATATTATTTAAATATTTTTATGCAGTTTAATGCATTATTTATGCACTTATTTCAATGCAACCTATATTTCCCTCTGATATCACTTTAGTTTCATTTTAAGCATTTGAATCTTTAAGCCATTTTGATATTATTCTGACAAGTTGGCGGTAGAAATCTTACTTTTTAACGGTTAATTAGGTACTCCTGAACAATTCAGCATCCAATTCATGCCACTAATTAGAAATTTCACTTTTATGTTACTTTAAAATTATATTTCTACTTCATTAATTGCTTATTTAGGCATCAGTTCCACAGTTTCAATTACTAGGCCTTTGCTACATATATAGATAGTTATGTATTATATGTGGGATAGCATATACTTCATCTTCAGAATTCCTCTTATTTTTTTCTTCTAGATTATACTGGATATTTCAGTCATGCTACCTACCACATCCAACTTCCCATCCTAGTTGACTCTTCCCAGCCCATACCTTCTACCAGGCAAGCAGCTCTAGGCTGTTTTCTATACTGAACAGCCATTGTTGGCAATAGGGAGCCTAATTCTCCCAGGGCTGGCCTATCCACAGGGCAACCCATAAAATGACTATGCCTGAAGGAATCCATCCATGCATTAGCAACATATTAACTAAAATCAATTCAAACTAGCTTCTCCTAGGATTTGGAGTGTGGAACATACAGGGTCTCCAGAGCCAAACAAAATAGATGCTTAGAAAGAAAAAGAGATGCCACAGAGGACGCACATTACCAGTCAGAGAAAGCACATAATCATAATTTTGTAATTCTGGTTTTAATTCTTGTATAGCCTTACAATAAACCTTTCTTAGATAGCCTGAGGTATCACCGCTCCTTGCAATAAGGAAAAAACCTACAAACACAAAAGAAACTTTAAAATCATTTGATAAAGCTCTCTTTCTCTTCCCTTATCTCCCCTTCTATTAAATTGGATTTTTAATTACAACTATGCTAAATTTATTGAGAACAGACATCTTTCAAAGGACAGTGTCGTTCTATATATTCAAGTCTTTAGGGGGGATCATAAACTTTCTTTTCTTCAAGTAAGTTCTATAAATTTGATGAGTATTCTCTTGTATGCTTGTTGTTGTGGCATGAGATTTTTCTTCAATTTTCTATCTAGTTCTTAGCAAACCTAACAGTATTTCTCATAGTGTGGGCCATGAGAATACAGCACAAGCTGTTCTAAAGGGAAAAAGGTTCCGTGCTCAAAGAATTTTAGCAAGTTGTTGCATAAAACATCTCCCACTTATGAGATTCATAGAGCATATTATCATATTTAAAACCCTGAGAAATTCTGCAATAACAAAGCTTATTTAAATTTAAGTTTCCAAACGTAATGCGACATGGTCAAAGAATACCGACTGACATCCCATGGAACCAGTATCCAAGGGTCACATTTTGTAAAGCAGTCGTATATAAACTAATAGACATTTCTTGTATTCAGCCGCTTCTATTCCCCTAAAAGGCATTTTTGCTTGTGATTTACTTCCAGTCTCAAAATGGAGCATATGACCAAAGTCCAGGCTGAGAAGTGCACTGCATTCCCCTGCAGGGCTGCTTGGCTGGACGTGGCATTTAAAATAGCTCAATCACCGTGAACCTCAGGACTTATCTTGGGAATGTAGGGACAAAGATTTTTTCTCTTTTGGGCTACATTTGAATCTGGAAGGATTTCAAGAACTGCTGGGAACTATATATACATAATGTCTAAAAAAGATGAGACCAAGCTCAAGGAAGCAGAGTCACAAAATAAAGACTATAAAACAGATTTGCTATACAAACATTCACTCAATAAATATTTATTGAGCACCTAATACATGTAAGACATTATTCTAGGTGCTTGGGATTATCAATGAAGAAGAAACCAAAAACCTTTGCCCTTATGGCACCTACTTTTCAATGGGAAAAGAAAGATAATAAATGATATCACAATAAATAAAAAGTATGTGAGAAAGTGATAAACAGTATGGAAAAAAATAGTGCAGAGTAATAGGGATTAGAAAGAATGAAGTGGAATTTTAAATAGGGTAGTCTGGGTAAGTCTTTTAAAAAAATATTAATATCTTGACTTAAAGGAGGTGAAGGAGATCGTCACGTGAGTACCTTGGGAAGAGGTAAATACCCACGCCAAGGCCCCAATATAAGAGCATACAGCATACAGTGTATCCAAAGAACAGCAAGAAAGCCACAGTGGTGAGGGCAAAGTTAAAGAACACTAGTAAATGGTGATATCGAATGGGTAAAGACAAGACAGAGCTAGATCACAAGGATTTTGGATTTTACTCACATGAGGGGCCAGTGGAGAGCTTTAAACAGAGAAGAAACATGATTAAAAGAAGCATTTAAAAGAATCACTCTGGCTGCTAAGTTGAAAATATTGTAAAGGAGGCAAAAGTAGAAGCAGTGATCAACACAATAATACAGGTAAGAGATGGCGGCGGCTCAGATCAGGGTAGTGGCAGTGAAGGTTATGAGAAATGGTCAGATTCTGAATATATTTTAAAGATAGAGTCAACAGAATTTCCTAACTAACTAGATTGGGACATAATAAAAAAAGAAGAATCCAGGATGGCTCTAAAGATTTTGGCTTGGAGACACGGCCCTACCCACCAGAGGTCCAGGACCAAGCTTCACCCAGCAGTGGGCAAGCACTGACTCCTCCTGTCAAGAAATCTGCATAAGCCTCTAATCCAGCCTCATCCAGCAGGGGGCAGATACCAGAAAATAGAAAATAACAATCTCAAAGCCTGTGGAAGGAATCCACACAGGCCAGACTCTACACTAGGACCAGCTGGACCCTGGCCCTTGGGTGACAAGAGAGGAGTGTACTGCTGGGACACACAAGATGTCTCCAACAGAAGGCCACTTCTCCAACGTTAAGAAACGTAACTAACCTACCTAAAAATACAAATAGAAAGATAAACAGTATGAAGTGGCAGAGGAATATCTTCCAGGCCAAGGCACAACATAAAATCCCAGAAGAAGAAATAAGTGATGAGAAGATAAGCAATTTATCTGAGAAAGAGTTTAAAGTAATGATGGCGAAGGTGTTCAGAGAACTCAAGAGGAGTATAGATGCAGAGAGCAAAGTTTTTAGCAAAGAGTTGGAAAATATAAAGAATACCCAGAGTTGAAGAATAAAATCACTGAAATGAGTAACACACTGGACGGAACCAAGAAAAGACTAAATGAGGCAGAAGAATGGGTCAGTGAGCTAGAAGACAGATTAGCAGAACAGAAAAAAGAATGAAAAGACATGAGGATAGTTTAAGAGAACTCTAGGACAACATGAAGCACACTAATATTTGCATTACAGAGGTCCCAGAAAGAGAACAGAAAGAACCTGAGAAAATTTCTGAAGAGATAACTGAAAACTTCTCCAACTTGGGAAAGGAAACAGTCACCCAAGTCCAAGAAGCACAGTGTGTTCCACACAGGATCAATCCAAAGAGGAACACACCAAGGCATACAGTCATCAAACTGACACAAATTAAGGATAAGTAGAAAATATTAAAATTAGCAAGCGAAAAGCAACAAATATCATACAAGGGAACTCCCATAAGGTTATCAGCTGATTTTTCAACAGAAATCCTACAGGCCAGAAGGGAGGGGCGTGACATTTTTAAAGTGATGAAAGGGAAAAACATACAACCAAGAATACCCTATCCAGCAAAGCTCTCGTTCAGATTTGATGGAGCAATCAAAAGCTTCACAGGTAAACAAAAGCTAAAAGAATTCAGCACCACCAAGCCAGCTTTGCAAGAAATGTTAAAGGAACTTCCCTAGTCATCAAACCACAAGAAAAGAGAACAAAAAGAAGAAAGAGAAGAAAAAAGACCTACCAAAGATTGCTTTGGCAGTTCGGGGTCTTTTATGGTTCCATATAAACTATTCTAGTTTCGTGAAAAGTGTCATGAGTATTTCGACAGGGGTTACACTGGATCTGTTTTGATAATATTGATTCTTCCAATCCAAGAGCACAAGATACCTTTCCATTTCTTTGTATCATCTTCAATTTCCTCTATCAATGTTTTACAGTTTTCAGAGTATAGGTAACCTCCTTGGTTAAGTTTATTTCTAGGTATTTTGTTGTTTTTGATGTAATGGGAATGTTTATGGCAGTTATAAAATTCTGGTTTTTGAAGTGGAAAAAGAAGTAAAGGGCCACAAATGGCAAAATATCCTTTTTTATGGGTGAGTTGTATTCCATTTCATATATATGTACATTTTCTTTATCCATTCATCTACTGATGTGCACTTAGGATGCTTTCATATTTTGGCAATTATAAATAATGTTGCTGTTAATAGCGGGTGTATGTATCTTTTTGAATTAATGTTTTTGTTTTTCTCAGATATATGCCCAGAAGTGGAACTGCTGGGCCATATGGTGGTTCTATTTTTAGGTTTTTGAGAAACCTCCATATTGTTTTCCATAGTGGCTGCACCAATTTACATTCCCACCAACAGTGTACAAGGGTTCCCTTTTCTCCACATCCCTGCGAACATTTATTAGTGTCCTTTTTGATGATGGCCATTCTGACAGGTGTGAGATAATATCTCATTGTGATTTGGATTTGCATTTCCCTGCTATTAGTGATGTTGCACTTTTCATGTTCCTGTGGGCCATCTGCATTTCCTCCTTTGGAAAAATGTCTGTTCAGTTCTTCTGCCCATATTTTAAATGGGTTGGTTGGTTGGTTGTTTTAATGGAAATACAGTTGATTTAAAATGTTGTATTAGTTTCTGGTGTACAGCATGGGTGGACCTGGAGGGCATTATGCTAAGTGGAGTAAGTCGGACAAAGACAAATACTGTAAGATATCACTTACATGTGGAATCTAAAAAAAATAATACAACAAACTAGTGAATGTAACAGAAAAGAAACAGACTCACAGATGTAGAGAAGGAACTAGTGGTTACCAGTGGGGAGAGAGAGGGGGGAGGGGCAAGATGGAGAGAGATGGGGAGAGGTACAAACTATCAAGTATAAAATAACCTACAGGGATATACTGTACAACATGGGGAATGTAGACAATACTTTGCAATAACAGAACTATAAATGGAGTATAACCTTTAAAACTTTGTGAGTCACTATACTGTATACCCATAACATAATATTGTACATCAACTATACTTCAATTTTTAAAATATGATATTATAAAATAAATACATAAATAAATTTTAAAATGGTTTAGAAATCTTTTTAAATTACTGAAGAAGAAAAAAAGATTCTTAGCTTGAGCAACTAGACAGATGGAAGATGCCCTTAACCAAGACAATGACCGTGGGTAGAATTTGTTTTGGAAGAGGGAACAAAAATTCACTTCTGGACAAATTAAGTTTGAGATACACATCTAAACAGTGATTTTATATAGGCAGGTGGATGAGACTCTGGAACTCAGAGAGGACTTGGCTAGAGATATAAATTTAGGGTCATTAATGTTTAGTTACTATTTAAAGACTTGAGACTAGATAAAATCACCAAGGAAGGAAGTATAGACAGAAAAGAGGTCTGGGAGAAGAAGAGGAACAAGAAAAGAAGTGTAAGAAGAAATGACCAGTGAGACAGAAGGAAAATCGAAGAGAGAGAATAGTGCCCTGGACTATTTTGTCCAGTGACTGGAACCTGCAAGTAGCACCTGATTAGCTGTGTCAAATGCTGCTAACAGATCAAGTAAGCAGGGGACTGAGAACACACCATGGGCTTTGGCATCACAGATCTTCCTGACAGGGCAAGTTTCAGTGGAGTGACTGGAATAATAGCATGAGTGGAATAGATCTGTAGGAGAATGGAAAACTGAGGAATCGGGGATGGAGACTACAGAAGACTTGTTCATGGAATTAAGCAGAGGGTCAAGAAAAGGATCATGGTGATGCTCACTGAGCTCAGCATCACACCTCTTATTCTTTGGTTGTATAAAGTAATGGATTAGCTTTTACATTTATGCCAGTTTTGGGTGGATTCTCTATCATTCGCAGTAAAAAAGAATACTGATTTTTTTTACAATAACTTTTAATTAGCTCTCATGCTGAACTCAATTCTAACAATTCCTCACAATTGATTTTCTAGTAATTTTCTTGTATGAGAGTTCTTGTATAAAAGGAGCTAGAAGTTTCTAGCTATATTACAACTCTAGACTAGAAAGGAAAATTACTTTAGTGTTTCAGTAACTACTTGGTAGTACAGACTGAAACACAATGACTAGGCACTTAGTTTTTTCTTAAATGTGTCATTTTCTCTAGCTAAGTATAAGCATTAAGTATTTGCCGTGAATTTTCTTCTGGTTTATAAATGTTGACCCTTTTTTGTCATCATATACTATTAGTTGTATAATTGCATTTGGATATAGTTTAACAGCCATTATCAAATCCATTTATGCTATCCTTTCTTTCTTAAGTGAAGTATAAGGGTAAAATATTAACATTTGAGGAGCAACCTAAATTCATGAGCCTAGAAAAGGCTCCAAAAACTATAACTACCTAATATAAATATTAGGCATTTAAGAACAATTACCCATAACTGATTTCATATTTACAACAGACTAACTAGAAGGTCCAGGCGTTTTGGTAAATACTGATTTATGCTCTTGAAGTATACTACTTAAGAGAACTCAGTCTTATAAACTATTATGTTTACTTCCCCACAGGAAGAAATGGAATTTCCTTCTGATAAGGATTAAGAGGACTCATGAGGTGAAGGTGGTGGCAAGTGAGCCCATACCCAAGCATACTTGTTACGAATAGTGATCAGAGGGAAAACAGTTTTAAGTTAATGGATAATTCCTGACAAATATTTAAATTACAGAAGCATGTACAAATAGCTATTACCATCTTGAACTCCCATCTCTAAGCAGAGAAACTACACGTTAAAAAGCAGAAATGAGTATCAAGATTAATTTCATGGAACTGACCCAGAAGAATGCTCAAGCAAAAGTGAGCTTCTTGGATTTAGCTCCTTGCTCAAAGCCACCTTTCCTCTATGGTGCCCAATAATCATAAATAACGCCAGAAATCCTGTTTGACCACAGTCCCCGGGTGAAAAGAGTGTGATTCCCTTGATCAGTCTGTTTCTCTACTCCTCTCCTAACAAGAGCATCTTACCATGCTCACTAATGATTTTTCACACAACATGCCCCTAAACATAAGCCAACTTCATCTACATTCAACAACAACAAGAAAAAACCAGGAATCTGACCCAATGCTGGAGGAAACCTTACTGTGCTACGTATCTATTTACACATGGTACACTATTGTAACTGAAGAATTTCAGGAATTCTCAGTAGTCAGGTTACTAAATTGACTTTCAGAACCAACTCCCTTCACTCTATAGATCAGACTGTTTTCTTATTTTACAGACATTAGAAAGAAAATGGAGGGGTTTTGTGGAGGCTAGTAAGAGGTTCATCTACAGGCCTGGAAAAAAATGCCACAGTAAGGAGCTAAAGGCACTAGACGCCTAAGAAGCAGGCAGAAGGAAGTGGCAGAAGCATGAAGACAGACAAATAGGAAGATGCCAAAGACAACTTCCCACTGAAATCTGGCCTGGGCCAGTTTTGCACCAAGGTAAGAGAGTATTTTCTTCCTGCTCCTCCAGTTCACCTTCTGTACCACAAAACCTTCCATTCAGAAAATCTATAAGGTCTAAAATCAAAGGGTATTTTCCTCATGGGCACAGAGATAGGTGTTTAACCATCATTTTTAGCCTTGATGAGGAAGAAAAGGGGATGCAAATAGTTTAATATCTCTAACATACACATTCTCATATCTTTCTCTTCCTCTCTCCAACTCTAGGCGCACGTGAATATATTCTGTCTCTTACACACACATATTTATGCGTGCAAATGCGTGTATATGCAAACTAGAGTATAAAAAATCAACTGGAAAAATAATCACCTTTAATTGAATCAGTATCTAAACTGTAGTATGCCATGCAGAAGTATGCTTTGCAATGACCCTCAGTTGAAGAAATGAATTAGACTAATAATTATCTTTTTTTTAAAGGGTGAAATGTTTAATTGTGTGAGATGGCTGCTTAGGTATTAAAAAAAATTAGTGTCTATCCTCTAATTTTATATAGAAAATCTCATATATGTAAGGTAAGAAGAGATACAACAAATTACTATCATTAAGAATTATAATTTCATTTCATACAAAGTTAAAAAACATTTCAGAAGTTACTTTAAAAACATAATGGAGGTAAAGCTAGAAGTGAAATACTAGATTGGGGAGCAAAGTAGAAGGAAACTGCAGACTTAGAAAGGCTGATATAGATTACTCGTTAGGCAGTAAAAGCTCCAGCATTTTAATTCTAGTCACACTAAGTTAAGTGTCATTCTCCTCTAAAAAGTCTCATTTAGCAAACTGAAATCTTATGATGAGAAAGTGAGAATTAATACGAAAAAAACCATCACATACATTAAGTATAATCTTGGCTTTAAACTCACTTCAAAATCACACCATAAACTACATAAGCATAAGCAAATTATACACAAACACATGAATAACAAATACATACATATGATAATTTCTGGTGTACAGCACGTTTCAATTAACACATTATAAAATGACTATACTTCAATTTTGAAAAATGAGAAAGAAAATAAAGTACTGTTTCTAATTAAAAAAATATATATATATGGCCTGGTTCTCTTTATAAAAATTTTTTTGGTGGGGGAAGTAATTAGGTTTATTTAATCATTTTTTTAAAGGGAGGTACTGGGGATTGAACCCATGACCCCGTGCATGCTAAGCACATGCTCTACCACTTGAGATATACACCCTCCCCCCTGGTTTACTTTATCTTAACCATGGGATGAATTCTAGAGAAACTTCAACCTTAAGTAGAAATAGAAGCTATAGCATCAAAGCCATCTGTTAAAGAATGATGTATTATTTCTATTAAAAAGAAAGTTAACAATTCATGTCCTAAGTGAACTTGAAAACATGAATTTCCTAATCTGCTAAATGGAAAAAAATTACAATTTGACACATTAAATATTGTTATAGCTGCACTCTCTTGGTGGAGCTTTAACTCAATTCACAATGTATTCCTCAGATTTTCTTAGCCCACCCCATCTATCTTGAGTTGAATGACTGACAGCTAGCTTGTGGATTCTACAGAGACTTCCCAAAATAATCTGAAATAAAGTACTAAAGTGAATGTATATTTCTCCATTTGACAGCAAGTCTTTCATAACCATAATTATTGAGTCTATTAAGATTTTGACTCTCATCTCTCATCATGCATGAGGGAATATGTTTCTTCTGTCAATGATTCTTATGTAAGCTTTGTTAATATAAATTTTGAGGAAATAGCCACCAACATATTTCTGATAAAATAAATCAATGAATACACTAATGAAGGGGGAAAGAGGCAAGGCACAATGATTACATGAAAAATTAATGATGGTGGTAAGAAAGTTTAGGCTTAAATGTGCTTGGTAAATTTTAAATAGTAACTACTTATAGAACAGAAATAGAAGGTAGAATTCCCAAATCACTAGAAAATGAAAGGAAAACAAAGAAAGCAAAATTCATCTCACAGAGGTCAGGAAAGAAAAATAAAATGACAAAAGGAAACAAAGACCAAATGTAACAGTGATAACATAAATGTGAGAATACGTTACATTTTCAGAGTGAGTTTTCTTAAAAGCCAGCTAGATGCTTGCTATTTATAAGAGAGAAACCTGCCACAATGAGATACCACTTCATACCCACTAGGTTGGCTTATAATCAAAAAGACAATAATGTGCTGGCAAGGATGTGGAGAAACAGGAACCCTCATAATGTTACTGGTGAGAGTGCAAAATGGTACAACTCCTTTGGAAAACAGTCTGGCAGTTCTTCAAAGGTTAGACACAGAGTTACCGTGAGACCCAGTAATTTCATTCCAAGGTATATAACCAAGAGAACTGAGAACATACATCCATACAAAAACTTGTACATAAAATAAATATTCATAAGCATTATTCAAAATAGTGGAAAAGTGGAAACAACCCAATGTCCATCAACTGATGGATTTTAAAAATGTGGTATATCCATACAATGGAATATTATTTTGCTATAAAAAGGAATGAAGTACTGATACATGCTGTAACATGGATAAACCCTGAAAATGTTATCCAGAATAGAGAAATCCATAAAGACAGAAATTGCATTAGTAGTTCCAGGGGCTGGTGAGCTGGGACTGGAGAGTGAATGATAATGAGTACATGGTCTCTTCTTGGGATGATGAAAATGTTCTAACACTGACCATGGTAATGGTTGCACAACTCTGAATATACTAAAACCAATAAATTGTACACTTTAAAAGGGTAAATTTTATGCTCTGTAAGTTATATATCAATAAAGCTGTTATTTAAAACACACAGAACATTCTAAAATAAAATGCTACAAAAAGTTGGAAAGAAAAACCCCAAAGAACAAAGTTTCTATCAGGCAAATGCTAACAAAAAGGAAGCTTAAAAAAGAATAACAACACAAAACAAGGTAGACTTTAAGGGGAAAAGTCTGAAGGCAGGAGAAATTGAAAAATCAGCTTCTCTTGAGACTTTCGCCTAGGATTAAAAACAAAGAAAGGATGGTTATTTTCACCACTACTATTCAACACTGTAATGGAATCCAAGTCAGTGTAGTAAAGCAAGGCAAGTATATGAGTGGCACGTAAGATGGTAAAAGAAGAAATAAAACTGTCCCTATTTGCAGATGACATTGTAGTCTATGCAGAAAATTCCAAAAGATTTACAGAAGACTTTCTAGAACTAAGAAGTGAGTTCAGCAAGGTCACAAGCTATAAAAATCAATAACAAAAAAATCAACTGTACCTCTATATACTAGCAATGAACACATGAAAATCAAAATTTAAAATTCAGTAACATCCACAATCACTCAAAAAAGTGAAACACTTAGGTATAGCTTTAATGAACAAGTACAAGACTTGTATACCAAAAATTACAAAATGCTGATGAACTAAATCAAAGATGAAAAATAAATGGAAAGACATACCATGTTCATATATTGGAAGACTCAACATAGAAAAACTGTTAGTTGTCCCTAAATTGAAATGCAGGTTTAATTCATTTAGTATCAATCCCAGTAGATTTTTTTTGTTGAGACAGACACGATAATTTTAAAATCTGTGTGGAAAGGCAAACTATATTAGTTATAAGAATTTTTACACCAAAGAATAAAATTGGAGAAATGACTTTACTCAATTTTAAAACATTATACAGCTACAGTAATCAAGATCATGTGATGTAAGTGGGAGACAGACCACAGATCAGTGGAACAGAACAAAGGACCCGGAAATAGACTCATACAAGTATGGACAACTGATTTTTGACAATGGTGAAAAACTCAACGGAGAAAGGAAAGCCTTTTTAAACAAATGGTATGGCAGTAATCAGACATCTTTTAATGAACCTCAACCTAAACCTCACCTTATATAAAAGGTAACAACAAATGGGTCATAGATCTAAATGTAAAACATAAAAATATAAACCTTTTAGAAAAAAAACCAGAGCAGAAAATCTTTTACATCTAGGGTTGGGCAAAGAGTTCTCAGACTTGACATCAAAAGCACGATCTACAAAGGAAAAAAATTTAATTTTGCTTTGCACAGTACCCTATTAAGAGGACTAAAAAACCACTACAGAATTGGAGAAAATATTTGCAGACTACATACCCAACAAAGGACTAGTATCTAGAATACATAAAGAACTCTGAAAACTCAATAGTTAAAAAAAAAACCAAAAAACCAACCAAACACTTCAATTAGAAAGTGGACAAAAGAAATGAAGAGAAAATTCACCAAACAGGATATTCAGATGGCAAGTAAGTAAGATGTTCAATATTATTAACTATTAAGGCAATGCAAATTAAAACCATGAAGAGATATCACTGCACATCTATCACAATGGTTGAAACAAAAAAAATAATAACACCAAATGCTGGCAAGGATGCAGAGAAACTAGATCACTTCTGCACGGCCAGTAGAAATGCAAAATGGTATAGTCATTGTGAAAAATAATCCTGCAGTTTCTTTTAAAGCTAAAGATGAACTTAACCATATGGCACAGCAATTGAACACTTGGGCATTTATCTCAGAGAAATGAAAACTTAACTTCCACACAGAAAACTTGCATATGCATGGTCATAGCAACTTTATTCATAAGAGCCAAACACTGAAAACTATCTAAATACCCTTCAGTGCATAAAATGGTTAAATAAATGGTAGTATATCACACAATGGAAGACTTTTCAGCAATAAAAAAGAACTACTGATACACAAAACTTGAATGAACCTCAAAGAAATTATGTTGAGTGAAACAAAGCCAATCTTCAAAGGGTGTATAAGGCATGATTCCTTTTATGTAACACTGGTGAAATAACAATTTCGAGACAGAGAACTGATTAGTGGTTGTCAGGGACTAGAGATGGAGGAAGAGGGTAAGGGAGGCTATGAAAGAGTAGCAAGAGGTAGTATCGTGGAGTTAGTAAAGTTAAATATCTTGATTGTGGTGGTGGTTACATGAGGCTATCATGTGATAAAACTACAGAGCTATATACATACACAAATGAGTGCATAAATAACTTTATATATAATGTAAATATATATTATTTGAATATAATTTGAATAAGCCCTGTGAATTTACCAATGTTAATTTCCTGGTTATGATACTGCACTATAGCTAGGAAAGATGCTAACAATGAGGGAGACTGGGTGAAGTATACACAGGATGTTACTTCCTGTACACTTCTTTGCAACTTCCTATGAATCTATAATTATTTCAACATCATATGTTTTAAGAAAAAAAAAACACAAGCTACGGACTGGAAGAAAATATTTGCAAATCATGTATCTAAGGACTAGTATCTAAAGTATATAAAGCAACTCTCAAAATTCAAAACAATACAATAAAAAACGTGAAAGACATGCACAGACATTTCAGCAAGGAGGTTACAGAGATGGCAAATAAACACATGGAAAGATGTTCAACATCATTAACCATTAGGGAAATGCAAATTAGAACACAATGAGGTAGCACTACATATTTCATAAAAAAGTGACAACAAATATGCTGGCAAGGATGCATCTCATACTTTGCCACTGAAAATGTAAAATGGTGAAGACACTCTGGAAAATAGTCTGTTGTTTTCTCAAACTAAACACACACTTACACTTATGATTCAGAAATCTCACTACTGCGTATGCATCCAGAAAAAAGGAAACTTATGTCCATATGAAAGCTGTATGTGTATGCTTAAAATAACATTATTTGTGATAGACAAAAGTTGGAAAAAAACAAAATGCCCTTCAATAGGTGAAAGGGTAGAGAAACTATGACAAATGCACACCATGAGATACACCATGAAATAGCAATAAAAAGTAATGGAATGCAAATTTCCAACACCAATCATAAATAAAGTCAAAAGATATTACACTAGAAAAGAGCTGCAGTTTCTTAATTCTGCAAATCAGAGGAAAAGTTCAATGAACCAATTTTTAAGAGGGCACAGTTTACAAACAGTACAAAGAAAAAGAAATATAACCATCTCAAACAAATAAACCTCATTCTCACTCAAGAGAAATGGAAGTTAAAACAATCATGAGGTACAAATACTCACCTAATAATTTCAAAAGATCAAAAAGTTTAATAACACACAGTATTGCTGAAGGCATAGGGAAGAAAATACTCTGCGTTGCCACTAGGATTATGAATTAACACAAGCCTCTGGAAGGAAATTTGGCAACATCTATCAAAATCTTAAACATACATTCTACTTCTAGGAATTTATCTTATAAAAATATTGGATATATTTAGACATGTGCACAGTGATACATATCACAGAACAATTTCTGTAATGCTGTTTCTAACAGCAGGAAACTAAATGTCAATCAACAGGAGAATATTTAATAAAGCACAGCCTAATCAATTGCATACTAAGTAGATGCTAAAAAAAGAATGAGGCAAATATGACTCAGACAACCTTCTGGAAAGACATAAAAGGAACTGAAAGCAACACCGGTGGTTGAAATATAGGTTGGAGAGGGACTTCTTTTCATTAAAAACTCTTGTAACTTTTGGTTTTTGTATTAAGTAAAAATGTATTACCTATTCAAAATTTTTAATTACAATAAAAAATTAAGTAATTCATGTTAGTGGGGAAATATACAAACAGATCAGGAGAACAGAGTAAGGTCTGGAAAAAACATTCAAAGCAGTCTGAGAAAATAAGAGCCTTCTCTCATATAAATAAAAATAAAATGAAGAACTAATTGAAAAAACCCACAAATGTCAAATAGAAAACGTAGGGAATTTTTAATTTACTCATCTAGGACACAGGATAGGTCATCAAAAATCAGACAAAATCCAAAAGCCACACTGTTTAATAGAAGAAAAGCAATTAACATAAGAAATAAAGAACAAAAACCAGAGTCATCTCAACAGATGGAGGAAAAAGCATTTAAACAAATTCCAACACAATTCTGTAATTAAAAAAAATTCAACAAAATGGGCATCTATGAAAAAAATTCACAGCTAATGTCATACTCACTGGTAAAAGACTAAATGCTTTCCCTCTAGAGAGGGAGATTAAGAATGTCCACTCTTCAAATTCAACAGTGTATGAAAAGAATTATATACCATGACCAAGTGGGGTTTATAGTGAAATGCTAGGATGGTTCAAAATATGAAAATTAATCAATATAACAACTGTAATACAATGAAAAAAAAAAAAACCACATCATCTAATTTGAAGCAGAAAAAGTATCTGACAAAATTCAATATCCCTTCATGATAAAAGCACTCAATAAACTAAAACTAGAAGGAAATTATCTCAACATAATAAAGGCCACATATGAAAAACCCACAGCTAACATCATTCTTCAACAAGATCAGGAACAAAGTAACTCTCTATTCAACAACATACCAGAAGTCCTAGCCAGAGCAATTAGGGAAGAAAAAGAAATAAAAGGCATCCTAATTCAAAAGGACATAAAATAATCTATGTTCACAGACAATATGATTTATATGTAGAAAAACCTAAAAATCCTACAAAAAGCAATTAAACAAATCCAGGAATGTCACAAAACACAAAATTAACACTCAAAAATCATTTCTATATGCATTTCTATACAATAACAATGATCAATCTGAAAAGGAAATTAAGGAAACAATTTCATCTTCTATAGTATCAAAAAGAATGAAATACTTAGGATTAAACTTAACTAAAGAGGCAAAAGACTTAAATGCTAAAAATTACAAAGCACTGCTGAAAGAAACTAACATAAATAAATGGAAACACACCCAGTGCTCAAGGACTGAAAGACTTAACATTGTTAAAAATGTCTGTATTACCCAAAGTGATCTGCAGATTCAATACAATCCATATCAAAATCCCAATGGCATTTTCTGCAGAAATAGAAAAAAATTATCTTAAAATTCATATGGAATTTAAAGGGACTCCAAGCAGCCAAAACAATCCTGAAAAAGAACATAATCAGAAGTCTCATATTTCCTGGTATTAAAAGATGTAACAAAGCTACAGTAATCAAAACAGTGTGGTACTGACATAAAGACAGACAAATAGATCAAGGGAACAGAAAAGAGCCCAGAAATAAACCCTTGCACATAAAGTCAAAAGGTCTTTGACAAGGGTGCTAAGACCACAAAATGAAGAAAGAACAGTCTCTTCAAAAGCTGTTGGAGAAACTGGAAATCCACATGTAAAATAATAATGTTGGACCCTTCCCTTAAAGCATATACAAATATTAACTCAAAATGAATTGAAGAACTGAAACTATAAGACTGCTAGAAGAAAACATAAGGGAGATGCTTTATGATACTGGATTTGGTAATGATTTCTTAGACATGACACCAAAAGGACAGGCCAAAAAAGCAAAAATAGACACTCGGGACTACATCATGCTTAAAAACTCACACACATCAAAGGAAACAACAGAGTGAAAAGGCAACCTACAGAATGGCAGAAAATATTTGGAAATCATGTATCTGATCAGGGTTTCAGAATAAATAAAAAACGCCCATAACTCAATAACAGAAAAACAACCCAATTTAAAAATGCACAAAGGACTTAAAAAGACATTCCTCTCAAGAAGATATACAAATGGCCAACAAGTGCATGAACAGATGCTCAACATCATGAATCATTAGAGAAATGCAAATCAAAAGCACAATCAGATACCACTTCAGACCAATTACTATGACTACTATAAAAAACAGAAAATAGTGTTGGTAAAGATGTGGAGAAACTAGAACCCCCTGTACACTGTTAGTGGGAATATTAAATGGTACAGACACTATAGAAAATAGTATGGTGGTTCTTCAAAACATTGAAAATAGAACTACCACATAATCCAGCTCTCTCACGTTTGTATATATATCCAGAAGAACTGAAAAGAGGATCTCAAAGAGATGTTTGCAAGAGCCGAGAGGTGGAAACAACTTAATGTCCACCTAGATTAACGGTTAACCAAGCGTGATACATGCATACAACGGAATACTAGCCTTAAAAAGGAAAGAAATCCTATCACAAGCTACAAAACAGATGAAACCTGAGGGCACCGTGTTAAGGGAAATAAGCCAGTCACAAAAAGACAAGTATCATATGTTTCCACTTACATGATGAATCTAAAGTAGTTAAATTCTTAGAAACGGAAGTGCAGTGGTGGTTACCAGGAGCTGAGGGGAGGAGAAATGGGGAGTTGTTTACTGGGTATAGAGTTTCAGTTTTACAAGATAAAAAAATTCTAGAGGTCTGTTGTACAACAATGTGAATATACTTCAACATTAGTCGCACAATAATGTGGATACACTTAACACTACTGAAATGTACACTTAAAAACAGTTAAGATGAAAAATCTTTTACCACAATTTAAAAAAATTGTTAAGGAAATTATACACATCCCATTAAAAATAATTATACACCTGCAAAAGAATGAAGTACTGATGCATGCTGTAACATGGATGAACACAAAACATTATGGTAAGTGAAAGCCCGTCACTAAAGGCCATATATTTTGTGATTTATATGAAATATCCAGATTAGGCAAATCCAGAGACCGAAAGATGACTAACGGTTTTCAGGAGCTGGGAAGAGCAACGAATGGGAGAGACTGCTAATCACTACGGTGTTTCTTTTTCCAGTGATGATAATTTTTTAATTAAATAGTGGTGATAGATTCACAACTCCATGAATATACCAAAAACCACTGAATTGTATGCTTTAACAGGGTGAGGCTGTTAATTTAAAAATACAAACACCATAAAAGTAATAATTAACAGACTGGACAACTTGATTGTTTTCAACTTCTGTGAAATGAAAGATACTATAAATTACATAGTAAGATATGTGACAGATCAATGTAAACAATTTAATACATAACACACAACAGAGGGTTGGCTAGTATGTATTACATACAAAGTACAAAACAATTATTAAAAAAAACAGACTAGAAAAATCAGCAAAGAATATTAACAAGCAATTCATGGACTACAAATGATTAATAATCATTAAAATGTTCAACTTCAGCAGTAAGCAAATGTATGCAAATGAAAATAAGACTTTCCATTTATCAGTTTATAAAAATTATTTAAAGTATCGCTAAAACTGTGGGTGAGAGGCACTCTCATAAGAATGTTGCTGATTGGAGTATAAACTTTTGGGGGGGGTAGGGGGATGATGCAATTTGACAGCAAATTAGAGTTATGCATCTCCTTCGACCTAGCAAAAACTACTTTAAATGTAAAGAAATACTTAAGTACAAACATATATATTCTCATATATAAGGATGTTCACTGGTAGAGGAGCAAAAAAAAAAAAAAAAAAGAACCAATGCAAGGAAAGGAGAAAATTTAAGTTTATGCTTATACTATGATGCATTCTGTAGGAGTTCAAAGAAATGACCCGATCTACATGGGAAAGGTGTATAACGTAGTATGATGTTAAATACAATTCAGAAGATGTGGGGTGTGGAAAATCTCTTTTTTTAAAGCATCCTCAGTAATTCTGACTCAACTATTCCACAAGACAAAAATGTTAAATTCATGATCCCTGGTAAACATAATCCCTTTAGTTTTTATCCTTAGGTTATGCCGTTTAGTTTACTTTGCCTTGTGTTTTCTAAGATGAATTAATGTATGTTTGACTCCTCTACTAGATCATGAACTCTTCAATAACTTTTTTTCTTTTAGCAACTACAATGGTGCTTGGCACAAAAATAACAAACATTAGTTAAATACATAAACTTTTTTAAAAATCAGAAGTAAGTTATTTTTATATTTATGTTGTTTAAAAAGTCTCGGAATGGAGAAGACTGTACTTTCATGATTATCAGTATTCACATAAAAATGAAAATATGCTTTATTAAAATCTTTGTTCTTCTGGAATATTTTACAGTGGCTTGATCCATATGGAAAGGATAAAAATAAGCAAAAAAAGTAAGAACTAAAGAAAAAATTAACCAATAAAATAAGTGATGAATCCTCTGTAACTTCATTTTTTTTCAAGAGAACAAATTCACACTTTTATTAACTTTTCAAAAAGTTAAATCCTTGAGGGGTACAGCATCACATGGATTGTGTCCAATGGCCTTAGCAGGAAGGTTGCTTCAGAATTCGCACACAAACCATGCCACTGTTTCCGTGAGCACGAGTTACCTTTCCCCAGATTACTCTGGTTTTGTCCAGTTTTCCACCAGGAGTTAGTGTGTTGTTCTCTGCTTTGTACATATAAGCACAGCTTTTGCCTAGATAGAATTCAGCTTCTTCTCAAGCATAAACACCTCCAATTTTAAGAAGAGCTGTGTGCTCCCTCTGGTTCTAGAGACCCTGCTTACAGCCAGCGAAAATGGCCTTGGACAGCAGCCTTCCAGGCATATTTGTTGTTTTAGAAGTCCTGCTCCCAGCAGGCCTCCACAGGCTCCAGGATGGCTGAAAGAGCTATAACTTAATTTTACACTTGTCTTTTATTCAGTTATTTTAGAAGAACTTTAAAATTTTACTTATAATTTTTTTCTGCACTATTTTTGAGGAGTCTTACAATCTTCATCCTATTTTTAAGGCCTCTCTACATCTTAGAAAATACTGTAAATCATTTTATTTAAAGCAAAAAAGGTTTTGCTCTCATCAAATATTAGAAAATCAGCGAGATTTTGAGATTAACTACATATACTTGTAATTTCAACAGAATGAATTTAGCAAAAACCTGAAATACAGACTGGACTGAAAAAATTGAATTTTTCTTTAAAATATGTAGGTATTGAGTAATGAGGGGTCTATAATTTTAACACTTTAAAAAAATCTAGTCACAGGGAACTATATTCAATATCTTGCAGTAATCTATAATGAAAAAAAAAAGAAAACAAGCATATGTATGTATATGTATGACTGAAACATGCTGTACACCAGAAAGCGATACACTGTAACTGAGTATACTTCAACTAAAAAAAATACTAAGATCTAGAGGTGATAAATCAAAATTCATCATATGTACTGTGAATTTCACACAGGTCCAACCTGATCTACTGAAATAAAACTCCATTTACAGTATGTACCGGTAAGGATTATCATGTAAATTAAAATGTCAAACCCTCTTTCAATGTATGTACGAAATACAGAAGACTTTCAGCAGTTCTCCACACAGTAAATTACAACACAGTGATCCTATTTGTAGAATTCTCCAAAGAATTCTATAGAAAAAAATCAAGAAGATTTCTCTAAATAAAAAAGAGAGCAAAAGATGTTATAAGATTGCAAAATTATTTTAAAGGACAATTAAAAATCTACTTTTTTTTAATACATTATGTTATACAGGAGTATTGGCTTTAGAAGAAATTTGTGTTCAAATCATGACACCTTCACCTCAGTTTTGTGAATTACCTTCTTCAGTTCTCAGTTACTACCTCTTTCATAAAATTTAGGCTATTAGTCTAACCTACCAAAGCTGTCCAAAGGCTTAAATGAGATAACAGTTATAAATCTCCTAGCTAAATGCCTGTTAGAGTATATAACAATTTTTAGTTGTGTATCCCATTTCTCTCCTCGACTCATATATTAAAGACCTTACAATCAATTTTAACCAAGCCTCAAAATATTCCACATAGTAAATAAACCACATGTTAATTAAATATTATTCTACTATTGGATATTTAGGTTATTTCTAATTTTCATACTAGAAATAATGTTACAATGAATATTCTTAGGTTTGGGTTTCCAAAGGTGGAATTAATAGATCAAAATGTCGTTTTAAGCTCTTGCTAGTTACTGACAAGCTGCATCCTCAAAGAGCTGTAATAATTTATATTGCTACCAACAGTAAACAACCATTTTAACAAATCTCGTTGATACTTAATAGAAACACATATATATTTTAATGCAAACTACAGATAAGATTTAAAACCTCACTGCTGACCTATTTTGAGTTTTCTTTAAGAACGAGTGGAAGTGAGTATTTTTTCATGTTTCCTAGTTGCATTTCCCCTTTAATAACTTACGTTTTCATACATTTTGCCTAATAGAGTCTTAGTATCCTTCATTTGATTCCAATATTTTTTATTTGGCATTTACCTTTACATTTGGGCTTTTTTTAAAAATTGATGCAAAGAGGTTAACATTTTATGTAATTAACTCCATCATACCCCTGAGGTTTCTTAAATTGTATGTAGACATAAATTGCTAACTTTACATGGAGAGGTGGTGAAAAGAAGTACAAAATGCTAAGAGTAGTTTTAGTGATTTCCCCTTTAATTCGTATCTTAAGTAATAAAATCATTAATTTTAAAATTAAAATAAAATTTCAGAGCAGATATAAAGTATTTAAAAACACAGCACCAAAATAAACATAGAAACAAAATTCTAGGAACTGCAGAGAAGTTGTAGAGGTGATTAATTTGTTTTTTTTTAAAATAACTCAGCCTTTTTATTCTTACCTACGTTAAAGTGATTTAATTCTCATACTATATTCAACATCTAGCTTCTTTTCCACTGCAAAATGCCCATCTTTGGCACATCTAAGGCTTATTTACATTTTAGTGTTAAATTTAGCAGCAGTAGTACCAAAGAACTAGAATGACTAATACCCACTCAAAAGTATTGGGGTCATCTGCAGGCACTAGAAACACTGAAGTAGTATGGCTCAAGAAAGGGAATGGCTTAAAATTACCTTCTAATCACTCAGATAGCCATCAACAAAATTTCATTTAAAAAAAAAAGGAAAGAGGGGACGGGTACAGCTCAGTGGTAGAGTATGTGCCTAGCATGCACAAGGTCCTGGGTTCAACCCTCAGTACTGCCCCCAAAAAAGAAAAAGATAAATAAGTAATATCTTTATTTAAAAAAAAAAAATAAGGGAAAGAAATGGAATGCCAAACATGGGTTCTTCCTTTGTTGCACCATCCTCCCTTTCCCATGATCACCACAACCAAGTCCTCCAGCTGGCTGGTCTGCAACTCGTATGGTAACTCAATTGTGCTGGGGAGACTGAGACAAAGTGGTGTAGAAGCCACTGGCAAATTCTAAAATGCTACCATTTCAAACATTATATATACTACATGTTTGATCTTTAAATTTTATTCCAGTAAAATCTTATATGCTGGATTTCTCTGTAAAACTGTACTTGCTGGCTTCTGAACCTAAATGGCTGGTTAATTAATCTCACAATTAAAAAATTTTAATGTCATATTTACAATTATACAGGATTCTTTACTGATTCTGATTGTCAAGATTCCTTCCCAACAACAACAAAGTCCATCATTCTTAATTCCCAAGATAGCATTCAAGAACACAGACAATCATTTATTTAAAAAACAATAGATGCCTTCAGGCTTCTGGGCCACTTATACAAACAATAATAAAAATATTAAACTTATCAGCTAAAAAGACAGAATATTATCTACAAGGGGCTGCAGATTTAGAAGGTAAATCTTAGATTTTGTTTTGGAAGTCAGAAACTGGAGCTGCCATATTAGGAAGAAAAGTTTCTAGGGAAGAAATCCGCCTACAGAAAAAATTACTGCTTGTGATTTCCCAAAATTCAAGTACAGAGGAGCACAGCTTGTGTTAAATTGTCAGAAGGCAAATTTTCTAAAAGCAGAGCAGAGTGAATCATAAAACCTTTGAATGCCCTTTCCAATACTTATCAGAGCCTGCGTCCTTAGATTTGCATCACCTGATCTCCAGGCACTGGCTATTAGGCATGTGGAGGAAGGCAAACTCAATTATAAAAAATAAGAGGAGAAGGAAACTGTGAAATCTAATCCAATGCCAGAGGAGCCGTTGGCAGAAAACACTGGTAACCAATGTTATTAAGATGTAGCAGAAACCTTACCCGCACTGCACAAAACAAGATGGATCATTTTAACTATTTAGGAGTGCTGAAGCATCTGCTGCCTTGTTTCTTAAGGCAAGAAACCAAGTTTTTATATACATATATTTAATTCAAATCTTTTCCATAAATTATTCACACATCTTCCCAAGCCTAAAATAATTGTAATTTTCTATATAGAAATGTTCTACTTAAAAAAGGAAAGAGCTTGACCTAGCTTTCTAAAATACTGAGACTATAAACCCAATACACCTAGGTTGTTGGTCTTCTCTAGAAAGTTATCGATACACTGTACCACATCAAATTGGAACTACTTGGAACAGAGCTCAGGAAAATAAAATACATGTAACCGAGAGAACAGATATTTGTTGTGTTTAACAGGAAAGATTGTTTGACAAATATTAAAACTTAAATAGAAGCCACCTTCAAAGACTTAAAAAAATAAGCAAATGACTTGTTTCATCACCAAATGAAAAATGACATCCATATGACCAACTAAACTGTCTCTGAATTTCAGATTCTTCAGTCTGTAGCACAGAGTTTGCAAAAACTATTAGAATACTTAGAATTTAGGAGGATCAAGAATAGGAGATAATCTTCACAGATAAATTTCTAATATTTTAATGACAATTTTTAGTAAAAAATCAAATTTAAGAGAAAATGCCCTGTGAACAAGTTTCTTCTGTATAGCACAGGGAACTATATTCAATGTCTTGTAGTAACCTATAATGAAAAAGAATATGAAAACGAATATATGTATGTATATATGTATGACTGAAATGTTATGCTGTACACCAGAAATTGACACACTGTAAACTGACTATACTTCAATTTAAAAAAAAAAAAAAAAGTGGGAAGAAAGAGAAAATGCCCTAATGCTGAATGAAAAGAAGCCAGTCTCAAAAGGTTATGTACTTAAAGATCTAGAATATAGTAGCAGTTGACAGGGACTGAACAGAGGGGAGAATGGGGAGGTACTGTTTAATGGCTATTAACGGGTATTTCAGCTTTACAAGATGAAGAGTTATGGGAATGGATGGTGGTGATGGCTGCACAACAACAAATGTATTTAATACCAGTAAAATGTACACTTAAAAATTTTAAAAATTACAAAAGAATATACAATTTAAGTATATAATCTGTCAAAGCACACACACACAAAAGAAAATGCCTGAGGTTTTTTCATTTTATCTTTGTTATTTACTGTCACTGTCTTAAATGAGAAAACAATGAAATTGTAATGAGTTCTGTAAGACTACAAATATAAAAAACATAATTTGCTTTCTTCCCTGTTTCTCCCAATCCTTCTCTCCATTATAACCCTCCCAAAGAGGTGACAGGGAGATGAAAGCAGATTTCTTAAAAACAAAACAAAATGAACTTAATCATAAAAATTATAATTTATGCTGTTCCTCCAAAGAAACCGCTTAAAATTATTTTCAGGCAAAAGGACAAATAAGCTTCTAATTTCATTGTCTGTGGAGAGTTAAGTAAGAATGGTGCAAAAGAAAATCAGTAGAAGCCCTCTTAATTGATGTTCTGTTAACTGGATTAACTTATGCTCCCAATTGCTTCTATCCATCCTGACTTACGCTCTAGCAAGGCGACTGCTCGTGCTAGCAGACCACTCTCTAGTATTTCTGCGCACTTCTGCTCACACCACTTGCTGTGCTCACCAAGAACCAGAGGTGTTTATTCTCAGACCTGTTTATGCCAGTCGCACTTGTAATTATAAAACTTAAATATTACAAAATCCATGAAATACAGTGCAAAAGGAAAGAGTTGCTCTTTTTATGAAAACTAAGTTAAATGCTCTGCAAAGACCCAATAAAAGAAAGCTGCTTAAAAAAAAATGCAATGGAATTAGGTGAGTGACATAACTATAAAAGTTTTTTCCTCCCATTTTAACAGATTCTGCACTCAAATTGCTTCACAAAAGCCTTTAAATTCTCTCTCCACTTTAAAGAAGCTAAAGCTCGGAAATCAGGGTCTCAAAGAAAAGACCCTGACCCACAACATGAAAAGATAGGCAAGTAAATATACATTAATATGCTTTACATTAAGGTAAGATGTTTAGATTATTATGTATCACTTTTATCAATTAACTACTGGTTCCAATTTGGATAACAGAGGATAGCATATCTATCCTTCAGTAATCAGCTGGAAGAACACTGAATCCGAACATTAGAAACAACACTCAACATCAATTATTATTCCTTGTATCAATCTATGAGACATCTCTAATCCATAGACACGGAATATGAACTTACTCAGATGTATTATCTAAGATTTTTAAAAACCTGAAAAGGAAGACATCCTTTGAGAACATACAATTTGGTTTAAATTTCATATGAAGCAAACCCTTGAGACAGTTTACCAAACTTACATGACTACTCCAAATGAATGCAAAATAACTGTTCTCTACATGTTAGCCATTGAAACAACTGCAACAATTAAAAATATGTACAGGCACTACATGGAAAAATATACTTTCTCTTTGAAGATTTACCTAAGTCAAGGAAGACAGAAATAACTCAGTAACAAATATAAAATTGAGTATTAATGAAGTTGTTTACTTAAAATTGAAATCAAATGCTACATTCTAAAGGATTATTATTCTTTCAGTCACTGAAAATATTTTGTTTTTGCCTTTACTTGCTTTAATACTGGCCAACTTAAACAATATATATACAAATAAAAATATTCTAAATAATTTTATTATTCTAAATAAAATAATATTAAAGGACTAAGGGGAAATATCTTGCCTTAAATGGACGTAACAAGATACTTTAATCCAAAATTACTTGTCCTTCTGACTTTCATAATTGTGTAAAATCCCTGGCTCATAAACACCAACAGTGGCACACTATGCAAATAAGATGTTTCAAACAAAGTACACTCTAACACCTGGTGCTCAATACACTATGAAGACTGAAATAGTCGGGATCAATACATGTGGCTAAGATCCTGCTGGGTTAAGTCAGTTAATATTTGAGATCCTCCTCTTCAAAAGCAGAAACACACGCACACAAACACACACACACACACACACACACACACACACACAAAGACTGACTAGAAGAACACACTAGGAATACTTTAAAATTTATTCTTTAAAGCAGTGTCTATGAATTCTACATCAAACATGTGGTATTTTAATAATTAGGAAAAAATTTTAAATAGAGTATATTAAATATCAGAGTCATCAATTAACCAGAGATCAGAGCAGGGGCAGAACAATAAAGGGAAGGACACTGCTTTTCTCCCTCCTCTATTTCCCATCCCCATCATAAGCCACTGTTTACTGTTTATGATACATGGTGTGCCACAGTTGTGTTTGGAATGTAAAATAGTTAAAATTCACTGAATTAGAATAAAGTAAAAGATTCTATTGTTTTTAAATAAATTGGAGAGCTAATAAATGTTTACTGAACAACTACCACATAACAGGTTCACAGCTAGCTATTATGGAAATATACACATGAATACAGCAGACCCTACCATTTTGAGGAACTAACAACAACAAAATGCTGTAAGAGCATGCAGCAAAGTGAAACTGATTTGGATAGGGGAAGAAACAGACAGATATAAGGGTGACATCTTAGAAAGACTAATGGAAAAGGTTTCAAAAAGCATTTGAAATGGGCCTCATAGAACAAACAGGATTTTAATATTGACAGACAAAAAATACACAGTAAATCAAACATTTTACTTTACAACCACCTCTACTTCATCTCTCAATTCTTCTAGTTAACCATGGAAAATAAAAAGAATTCTGTTTAACATGTGTTCCAAAATGATAAAGACCTTAAAATTACTGAATGTTAAAGAAATGAATTATCTAATAAGATGGAGGAATACCACAAGTATTTTGATTTTAGTTAGAAACATGAACCATGCATAAAAACATTCAGCTTACACTAGACATCTTAAAATCTGTTTAAAGGACATAGTGCTTAAGGACAAAATGGAAGGGGAAAAAAATGAAAAGTGAAATTTACCCATCACAGTCTTGACTCAAGTGATTATCGTGATGAACTAGCTAGCTATAGGTCAAAACTAAAATCTTAAGAGCTTGTAATGATTTTAAATGTATGTATGTTTAGAAACAAAGAGAATGTTGGAAGCCATTTAATTTTTCAGACAACATTGTTTTCTTAGATTCAAAACAAATAATCTACTGGCAAAAGTAAGCCTTCAGAAAAATGAATTCCATGATGAAGTAGTCACTGCATTTAATGAAGTACAGAGACAGTCTTTTAACAATGTTAAAAATCTTATAGCTCTTTTTTCAATGGTTTTTTAACAGAGCCTCAAAATATATTCATCTTAAATGCTGCAGATTATTCAGCATCTTTTTACAATCCTTTTCAGATTCACTAAGCATTTCCATCCCCCGAATATTTACTGAATCAATTAACTTCCACAAATTACTTTCTAGTGAGATATTTTTATGCATAACCAAAATGTTTGCTTTTGTTTTAATTCTGTGATAACAATGAGAAACTAGAAATCTATTTACATACCATCAAGCAATTCTACACCACCTATTCTTTCCGTGTGTATACCACAATGAATTTATTCTTGAAAACTGGTATTCAAATCAAATTATACTTTAAATGTATAGTTGATTTTTATTACTTATGGTAGCTGTTCTATAAAGTCACCACAATCAATGAATTAGTGAATACTGAACCACTGCTCCTATGGGCAATGTAGGGTTAGGTTCCTGCAAGCCTCTGATCACGTTTTCATCAACTGATCAATACCTAAACTTGTTTTATGTGTGTTTCTGTTTAGAGACACCTTATTTAACATATATTGATGATTCATTAACACTAAGTTCATGGCCAACAGCAGTGTAACTCATGCCTAAACAAAACTAATCTATATCTTCTAATAATCTATAATGGGAAATAATCTGGGAAAGAATATATATAAATCACTCACCAATTCCCCACAATGAAATATTTAATGATTTGTAACAGGGGTCGGCAAACCTTTTCTGTTAAGGGTCAGACAGTAAATATTTTATGTTTTGCAGACATACATGGTCTCTGTTGTATATTCTTCTTTGTTTTTGTTTTTGTTTTTGTTATTATTCTACGATACTTTAGGAATATTAAAAAAAAAAAAAACCCAAAACATTCTTAGCTCAGAGTCACAAAAACAAGCTGCAAGTTGGATCTGCCTTGCCAGCCATAGTTTGCCAACCACTGATTTATAACAAACCAGCATCTGGAAGTCTGATATTTTAAACTTTGTTTTTTTGGATTTAAAAAAAAATTTTTTTCCCCTTAATGGAGGCACTGGGGATTGAACCTAGGACCTCATGCACTCAAACACGTACTCTACCAACGAGCTACACCTTCCCAGTTCCTAATATTTGATATACATTACACCAAAGGCATCAGAGATCACAATAGGTCAGTTTTACTCCACCTTAAAAAAAGTAAGATAGCATTATAGCAATTAAAATTACAAGCTGATTAATGCATCAAATTCTATTAATATCTAGACACTAATCAAATGATGGGAAAACACAGTAACTGAAGGTTCAAGTATTCATTAGTAGTATATAACCATGATCAAGTGTATACCTGCAAAGTACACATATCCACTTGAAAAAGTCAGGTGAAATACTATACATCTAAGCTCAAATCCCCTTTTATAATAATTAAAACCATTTACTTACTTGAATAATTGAAAATAGTCATTTGTTTCAGATGTCATTAATCCTTGAAAATCAAAAACTGAATCCAAAGACTGGTAGTAGTCACTGGGTTTTAATTTTCTAATTTGTAAGGGTTATTATGGAATATTTATCAACAATCTAAAACATTACACTTTAAAAACATTTATATTCTTGGAAACCTTTTATTCACTGTGTCAGCAACCATCACTGAAGACTTGAATGTACTTTTTTCTGTCTAAAAGACAGCTTTTACGTATTTGATTTTTGTCTAAAATTGAAAGATACTTATCATCAACTGGATGCTATTACCACGTGTAAATTTCATTATGAATAATAAACTGGGTCAAAGTCAAAGTCAAAAATGAAAATGTATCCCCTAAAAGAAACCAAATAACCATTACAGAATAATCTTACCTAGACTGGTGGGTTTTATCAGTTCATCCAGTAAGTCATAAAATGGTAATTTTTGAAGTTTTATATCCGGATGGACTGGGTGAAGAGCTGATGTTAGATGTGGGAGTTCCAGTTCATGTTTAGGTCCCAGAAGAGAAACAGGGAGTAATGGTGATGATGCAGGGTGACCGTCATAAGTGAGCTGTGGAATGGTAGATGGAGACAAAGTTGCTGGCATAGGACTTGAATGTACGTTGGGGATGGACAAGTCCGCAGGCGTCATGATTTTCTGGGGGAACCTCCGCCTATAGAGTTCTTTAATTTTCATTTGTACAGCAGGGCTGCAGCCAGCCTTTAGCAAATGCAGGGCTTTTGTGAGAAGTTCGTGTTTGCGTCCGTGCTTGTTTCTCCCAGCGTAGCCCAACAGTACTTGGAGTTCAGAAACTCTAAGGCTCATAACCATTTGCTTAGAGACAAAACAAAACGCAAATATTAGTATTCAACAATATAATCTGCAATAATAAACAGTACTTTATTATAATACTTACTCCTTATGCTTTGCTTAAAGGTCAGCTCATTTACAGTCAATTCTACTCATTTCAAACTTAGAATTCAACCATTTAATGTAAGTAACCAAAGAAACTTAAAATTAATATTCATAAATTCACTAACATCTACCGAGGGTTATGGAAGATGTAAAATATATACCAGGTAGAGCCACATCTCACCACATTTCACTGTTACAATGGAATTTTCAGGTATTTTTATCAAACACTGAGGATTCAGGAGAGTGCTGAGTGGATGGCAAAAGATAATAATGAGCCCTCAAGAACATTTGTTTTCTTGTAGAAAAATTATATAAGTATATATGAAACATAGACAGCCCACCTCAAACACCAGATGTAGGCAGCATACAAATAACATTACCAGGCATTACATTCTACACTAACTTCGGTATTATTATGGGGCTTAAACCATACCTTTTTTACCCATTATATACAAGAGATAGTTGATATTTCATATGGGTTGTCACTACATCTTTTACAACTCCACGAGGTGTTATCCTTCCAGCTTTACATATGAAGAAACTAGTTAAGAAAGGTTAAATAACTTACCTAAGGCTGTGTAGCAACTAAGTAGCAATCAGGATTCAAACCCAGATACACATGATTCTAAACCCCATGATCTTTCCACTAAAACCATTTCGAAAAGGATGACGCTGGAAACATTATAGACTTACTCTACTGTTTGCAAAGCCAGGCTAAGAAGTCCCAGAATTTAATCCACACGCATGAGGCTGTGGTAAAGAAATCTATTTAACTTTAACTCTATGTTGTCAAACTTATTCGGTCACTCTCCTTTTTCCCCAACTACTAAGAGGCTACCAACAGGAAATGCCCATCTACACCAATTCTCTCACTTTAAAGTTGAGGAAAATGAAATCCAAAGATCACACAGCTATCAACAACAAAAACACATGACTGACTCACTCTACTGGCATACAGCTATTAACAGCAGAACCCTGACTTTACCACCGACAGGGAGGTGTCAGGATGAAAGACACATGTAAGCTTACCATTTGCCCTCTATTTTCCCAAATGTTTTATCCTTTCACCTTATCACAAGTACCAGAAACACAAAAGCTAAGCTGTCTTCCCTAATTTCCTACTACTCCCTGAGATATCCATCCCAAGCCAATCATCTAGAAACTGAAGTTATTTGCAGATTACAAAACAATAAAAAAAAAATAAAAGTGAGGAAAAAAGTGTACAAACAGCTTTATATACAAGCTGGTTAATCAAAGAAGTATGAGCCCTTCCCCTGCCTTTTCCGGCCTGGAGAATGCTTTGTTTCCTCAAAGCCAGCTTTTGTCATCAGCCTTGCCCTCTGGGCCTAGCAAGACTTAATGACACTCTTCACACTACTTTTACTGGCCATTGTTCATATCTTTATTTTAGCACTTACCTCGCTGTATTATAACTTTCTTTTCATACAAATGATTCCATGATCAGACTGAGGTCCTCTATGGTACAAGGTCGTGTTACCCTCAGCATCTAACATTAGTGCCCAACAATAGTAAAAACTCATCAAATGTCTGGACAATGAATGAACGATGAACAAAGTAAACAAGAAAGTCACACAAGAAGAAAGATTGGAGATGGATTCTACAGTGCTAAGTTACACACATAACTATAATATAAATCCAAATGAACTCTCAAGCTCTTATGTTCACCAATGTAGACCTTAAAAACAAATTCTACCACAAATCCTATAAATGTTTTTTTTAGATTATGTTATCAGAAATTAAATAATTACTAACTATAATGTCAGCAGGATATCAATTTCTCCCTACTATCGAAACTGTCCTAAGAGTACAAAATAGTTTTAAAATTTTTTGTTACTTATTTTATTTTGGGGAGGGTAATCAGGTTTACTTATTTATTTATTTTAACAGAAGTACTGGGGACTGAACACAGGACCTCATGCATGCTAAGCATGCACTCTACCACTGAGCTATATCTCCCCCCATTACTTATTTTAAAAGGAATGGGGATTTCAACAGAAAAGCCCTAAAAGTAAGCCTCTGCTTTTAGAGAAATAGCACAAATTATGCTTCAAAGATTATAGGTTAAAAATAAATTTAAGTTGGCACTGGTCAGATGTATTTTGTTTTACAGAGAAAACAGGATAAATTTTTAGAAAGAACAGAATGTCTTCCATTTCAGTTCAACTCCATTCTCCTAAGTCAAACACAAACAAAAACCAAAATTCAGTGATTACCATAAACTTATGGCAGCTCCGTCCTGACTCTATAGGTATAGGATTTAAATACAACAGAGACGTATTATTGTTCTATTTTTGCAAGAACACATTGACAATTCACATAAAATAAAATCTCTTGCTTGATGAACGACAGAAAAAAGTTAATGGCACAGGTATATAATTTTTGTTTTTGCTTTCACAGGATGCATAATTAATCATCACAATTATGAGGCAGGTGTTGTCCCCAGCTTATAGATGGGAAATCTGAGGCCTTGGAAGGTTAAGAAATTTGTTGAATGTTACACAACTAGTTCTACTCTAAATATACTTTTATACTATGCTAGTGTCTTTTAGAGGAAACAAACCACATGCCTTTTAATTAGGAAACAGAAAAACTTTAAAAAGATCGATTTATTTAACATCTTCAAGTTTCAACACCTTTGGCTTTAAAAAAAATTAGTGGTTAAGATAAAAGAAAACATCTGGATTAAAATTAACCATTGAGGGGTTGCACTGGATCTGTGGATTGCTTTGGGTAGTGTGGCCATTTTGATAGTGTTGATTGTTACAATTCAAGAGCACAAGAAATTTTTCCATTTCTTTGTGTCATTTCGGTTTTCAAAGTATAAGTAATATCGTTGGTTAAGCTCATTCCTAGGTATTTTGAAGTTTTTGATGTAATGGAAATGTTTATGCCGGTTATAAGACTCTGGTTTTTGAAGTAAAAACAAAAAAGTAAATGAAGGGCTGCAAATGGCAAAATATCCTTCTTTCTTATGCGTGAGTTGTATTCCATTATATATTTATATGCTGCATCTTCATTATCTATTCAACTCTTGGTGTGCACTCAGGATGCTTCCATATCTTGGCAATTGTAAATAATGTCGCTGTTAATAGCAGAGTATATGTATCTTTCTGAATTAATTCTTATTTTGTGGTTGGCTTTATTTCTTTGATAACTACATAAGTTTAAAAAGCTAAAGCTCTTAACGTTCTTAGACACAATGAACAGTACATATATGTAAATTTAAAAAATATATGTGCAGTAAAAAAGAAAAAAAGGAAATGAGCTATCAAGTCATGAAAGTCTGAAAAGGCTACAAACTGTACGATTCCAACCAAATGACATTGTGGAAAAGGCACAGCTACAGAAACGATAAAAAGATCGTGGTTTCCAGGGGTTTGGGGAGAGGGAGGGAGGGAGGGATGAATAGATGGAGAACAAGGGATTTTTAGGGCAATGAAATTATTCTGTATGACACTGTAGTGGTGGCTACATGTCATTATGCATTTGTCAAAACCCATAGAATGTACAGCATCAAGAGTGAACCCTAATGTAAACTGGGGACTTTGGTTGATAATAATGTGTCCATGTTGGTACATCAATTGTACCAAATATGCCACACTGATGAGGGATGTTGAGGGTAGAGGAGTGTGTATGTGTGGGTGGGGAGAGCTGTGTGCGAACTCTGTATTTTCTGCTCAATTCTGCTGTGAACCTGAAACTGCTCTAAAAAAATTAAGTTTATTAATAAAAAAAAAATTAGTGGTTAAGATAAAAGAAAACATTTGGATTAAAATTAACCACTGCACCTTATTATCAGGTATAGTGAAAGATGAGAAGGTATCTATTGCTATTATTGGAGCAGCTGCTGTATATTCTTTAGGACAGTAGTAAGCACGCAGTATTTTAAAAAAATAATAATAAAACAGGGCAGGAAACACAAACATCTGAAGTATCACCCAACTGGAAAGCTTCAGAGAAGCATGGAACAGTCAATTCACAACGTAAAGTGTTGACAACACAGAGGAAAACTAAACACATCTGAGATGCTGAAATGCAGTATGTTTTAATCTTTCATGTGTTTGAAAATCTCCATTTGTTAGCACTACAACAAAATGAATATTTATAACTAAGGATAATATCAACCACTGCTACTTCTAGAAATCATTACCTCCTCAGACAGCATTCTGCTGACTCTTCATCCCCAAATGATACAGTTCTCAGAATCTTAGACAAAGCATTCTGTGAGGGGCATCTTTTTAAAATTAATCTTTTTAATCAGCCAGACATGCACACAGCTTCAAAAGTCAGTTTTACAAGTAAAACAGATGTCCCTTGCCCCTCTCACATTTTTCACATCCCTAAGGCAACCACTTTCACATCTTTTTAGTGATTTCTTCTGGCATTTTTCACTATATTCCACTATCTAAGGCTAGAGCAATTTAAAATTTTTTCCTTTTAAGAAAAAAACTGACTTCCTATTAAAAGATAATGGTTTTGATCTGTTTCACCTCCTCTACCTCTATCTTCCCATCAAAATTTTTGGTTGAATCAATTGTTGGTGTTTATGTTATTACTATGGCTGTTAAGTAATATTCACAGCTGAGCCAAAAGCACATGATTACTGTTCCTTTTTTGTTATGATCTTGTTTTCCTTCTAGTTAGTAACTGCATCATTTTTCTCAGTTTTCTATGTAACTACTGCTAATTCATCTGCAAACTGCTAAAAGTGTAACTTTCCTCTCAACAAATTCAAACATATCAGGTAAATCTGCTTTAATTTCTTTCTTAAAAATATACCTCCTATAACCCTCCATCAGGGTCCAGTTTGGGCTGCTTGCTCTCTAGGCCTGGTACAAAACTATGGTCACGGAATTTCCCTTAAACTTATCCTGGGAATTCCCTTGTCTCTCTTCATGTTAGACCCCCCCCCCCCCCCCCCCGTTTCCCTGATCTCACTTCTTCCTTTTCTTATATTCTCTTTTTAATGGGGTATTTCCTCCAGTAGCTTCCTGAGAAGGGGCATGGGAAGTACTTTTTGTTTTTTAAATTCCTTGAGTTATCTAAAAATATCTTCATCTACCCATACTTAATAACAGTTTGGTTCAGTATAGAATTCCAGACAGGAAAGTACGTAGTCCGATTTCTGAAGGCCTTTCCTCATCTTCTGGCTTCTAGTGCTGTTGTCATGAAGGCTGGGGTCCCATTCTGATCCCCAGTCTTTCACAGTCACCTGTATGTATATCCCCCTCCAGAAGTTTACAGAAGCTTCTCTTTATGTATTCTGAAATTTTATAATATTGTATCTTGGAGTAGGTTTTTTTTTTTTCTTAATTCTATGAACCAATAACTGCTAACTCTTTTACATTTAGAGATGTATATCCTTTAGTTCCGGGAAGTTTTATTACAATAATTTCCCTTTAACTTTTTTCTGTTCTCTTTCTTGTATGCCTATTATTTAGACACTGGGCTTCCCCGATTGCCTAATTTTCCTTTGCTCTGTTTTATTTTTTCTCTTGCATTTATTTTCATTTTCCTCCTGCATTTATCTCTCTTGTCTTTAGCTCTACATTCTGGGAGATTTCCTCAATTTTATTGTCTCTTATATTAGAACTTTAATTTCCATGAGCTTTTTCTGATTGCTGTAAATTTCTTTTTCTTTGCTTTTCCCTCTACATCTTGTTCTACTTTTCTTGAATGTAGCTACCTTCCTTTCCCTTGAGGGTATAAATAAATTGGGTGTTTGACGTTGCTGTTTTCTTCAGCTGCCTGCACTGTCTCTGTAATCTCTTGAGTTCTTCTGTGGTATTTGCTTTGGTCTCTGCTTTCTGTGCTTGACGTTTTCCTCAAATAGGGAATCCTTGGCTGTACATTTATGGGTAAGAGTAAGACACTGAAAAGATGATCAGATGAACTGTGTGAGTGAGCAGTACTTCATTCCAGGGTGATCAGACAGGAACCTGGCTATCTGGAGGATTCCTGTTTTTCCTTTTATCTGATCACTTTCGACAGAGAGGAATCTCCCAATCTTCTGCTTTGGCAGTATAGGGTTGGCCTCCAGTGGTCCCAGGGCAGAGCAGGGGAATGGGGCATGAAGAGGGGGAGGTCTTCACCATTCAATAAGAAGACATTTGAACTTAACTCCTTTTCAGATATGTAAGATTTTACAAACACACACATTTATACATACACATAGACGTGTGCATGTGCATGTATAAGAACACTGTTCCAACTACAGAGGCAGGGACCATATTCTGAGAAAGATAAACAAAATATTCAAGCAACATCAAGTATTGTTAACAGAGTGCTTTTTAAGATTAAATAAGAAGTGCCAATTTTACTGTCTCATTAGCTATGACCTTATGTTACTAAAAGTCATATCTAAACTATGACTAAGAATTGGGCACTTTCTGTTGAACCACCTAATTGCTGTCGTTCATATATCCCACTGCAGTATTTTAGAGGATCAGTCATAAAGCAGACTCTACGTTATGACTCTTTACCTGGTATCAATTTGTAACCAACTGTAATCCAAAATGAATTCTAAAGATAGACAAAATAGGCATTTAACAATATCATATTTCATTTATACTTTTGCTTTCTATCTACAAAAGCAATCATCAAAAATTCTCTAACTGCATACATTAAAGCCTGTACAGTACTACAAAAATATTTTATTCATTATTTTCAAAGATTCTTCATTCAATGGAACTGACTTCTGGGTCATTTCTAATCCTCTCCACTTGAAATGGTTCATAAGCAGCTGTTAGATTAGCAATTTGTCAACAGTGCCCAGTTCAACCAGAAAACCTAGTTAGATAGTTTCTACTAACGCAGCAAGTCAGGCCGGTTACATACTTCTCCATAATCTTGTTCCACCCAATTTCTCATCTTTAAATTCTCAATATAAGATGATTGAAAAATGACCTGTAGTGCCTACTGTAGCCGACTGTCTGCCTCCTCTCCTGGTTTCTTTTATCACATGGGTTGCATTTAGCTCTCACATAATGACAAAACATGGAGATGCCGTTCTCCTTTAAGCAAAGTGTAAATCTAACACTGTTGAAATGGCATACCATGGCTCTGATTTTTGATAGATAATTTAAAAATCATCCCCATTTATGTACCACACTTCATAAACCCTTGTCCTTCAAAAAGCTCCTTCTAGGTGATAAATACTAAAATAACAAACCCAGACCAAAACATTTAAAATTTGGGGCTTTTTTGGGGGGGAGAGGGGTAATTAGGCTTATTTGTTTATTTTTTAATTAATTAATTTTTTTTAAGGTGGAGATACTGGGAATTGAACCCAGGACCTTGTGTATGCTACATATGCACTCTACCACTGAGCTATATATCCTCTCTGACAAAACATTCTAAATTTGGGGTAAAATTTTTTTTACAATAAAAGAGTTTAACTTGGGGGGGAGGCTATAACTCAGTGGTAGAGTGCATGTCCAGCATATGTGAGGTCCTGGGTTCAATTCCCAGTACCTCTGTTAAAATAAATAAAACAAACAAACCTAATTGCCTCCCCCATTAAAAATTTTTTTTTAGTTTTTGAAGTTTAACTTAATTTTAAAACTTAATTTTAAATTTAGAGTTCAAAATTCTACCATATTGCCAAACTTCCTATGCAGAGGTAGGAAAATATGACTTTAAGTAAAAAGCTGCTCTGCACACAAATGTTCAATAAACGCTTTTTGGATCAATGAACAAGCCCTAAATGAGTTGTAGAAAGAGGGACTAAAGGAACAAACAATGAACATATAGAGATAAGCTAGCCTTCACAAATGGACACCCATAATCATATTAATCCAATTCTCAAAAGTTACTGAACACCTACCATGTGCTAAGTACAACTACAACATAGTACGGTACTAGTTTACATAGAATTCAGATTCTAGTACTGAGTCGGCCACTGATTTATTGAATCACAATCTTTCAGGGTCTATTTTCTCACTTCAAAAATGAGACTGAGTAGATGTTCTCAAAGGTTCCTTAAAATTTCAAAATTCTATAATTCTATGACTGTGTTAAATGAAATCTTTCTTCTCATTCTTCTACTCTTCCATTGTTAATGAAATACAAACAATCTGTATAGTCAGTGAAATTTCTATTAGCAATGCTTTCAATCAAAAATTTAAGTGTCATACATGGGTTGATAAAGTAAAAATAATGATAAACCTAATACATGTTAAATGCTTATAACATGCCAATTACACACTAGTTATAGTAAGCATGATTATCTTATTTAACCCTCACATGAACCCAAGAGACAGACTATTATTATTCCCATTGTATGGATAAGAAAACTGATGCTAATCCTGAGGTCAAACAATAAGTAAGTGATGGAGACGGGGCTCAAACCTGACCTGACTCCAGAGCTTAAACTCACAACCACTAACCAACACAGGTGTCTTACCACAAATCTCAGCCAGGATAGTTACGTGTTACACTGGGATGAGGGCACTAAATGACAGTTAAAGAAATTAGACTATACACAGAGTGAACAAGCACTGGAATAAATGCATATATACTTGGGGACAGTAAAAATGTGATAGAAATAGTGTTTAAGGTCATTCGTGTAGCCACCTATAGGATGAATGAAAAAAACTAAGAATTAAGACTTCCAGCTAAAAGAAATGGCAACAAGCAAGAATTATTTATCTCATTATAAGGTAAGAAAGAACTGTGACAACAGAAATAAAGGAGACAGTACCAAGAAATACTGCAAAAAAAAAAAAATCTGCAGGTTCCATTCAATATTCTATCTAAAGTGCATCTTTTAAAAAGTAGTGCTAAAGGGGAGGTTGAGCCAAGATGGCAGAGCAGAGAGACTCACGTTCGCCCTCTGCCAGAAATACACTAAGAATTACATCTACAAACCCACTGAACCGCACAGAACACCTACTGAACTCCGGCAGAGTGTCTCTCATTTCAAAATACAGGAGGAGTCTCACAAAATCTGATAAACAACAAGTTTATACTGTATAGCACAGGGAACAATATTCAATGTCTTGTAGTAACTTAAGGTTAAAAAGAATATGAAAACGAATATATGTATGTTCCTATACGACTGAAACATGTGCTGCACACCAGAAATTGACACAATATTGTAAACTGACTATACCTCAATAAAAATATATTTAAAAATAAAATTAAATAAAAAGTAGTACTAGGCCCAATGGAAGGCAGGCACGTCATTAGGCTCCGTGCCATGAAAATGAGGATCAAGTGCTGGAACAGCGTGGCCACTTGTCTCGTGGTGGCCAACGATGAGCATCTGCCGGACAGCCTTCAATGGCTGCTGCCCAGACTGCAAGGTGCTGGGTGACGAGCGCCCCTTGGTGTGGGGCCAGTGCTTGCACTGCTTCCACATGCACTGCATCCTCAAGTGGCTCAGCATGCAGCAGGGCCAACAGCACTGCCCCATGTGCCGCCAGGAGTGTAAGCTCAAGGGGTGAGGCTGCGCTGGGCCTGGATGCCCCTTCCCCTTGCTCTGGGATGGGCCCCTCACAAGTGGGTTTGGGTGGCCATGGTCTCCACTGGGGACAGTCCTCTCTGGGCTATGACAGGGCTGAAACAAGGACTGGAGCTGCATGTGTTTTTTTCCATCCCAATGCTGGACACTTTTTTCTAATTAAAGCCATGGTCTTCACTGGGGACAGTCCTCTCTGGGCTACGACAAGGCTGAAACAAGGACTGGAGCTGCATGTGTTTTTATCCATCCCAATGTTGGACACTTTTTTCTAATTAAAAAAAAAAGTAGTACTATACATGATCATGAGAACAATCATCATTCACTTTTCAAATAAAATCTAAAATTTTAAAATAATAAGGCTTTAAGAAATTTTAAGTTTATCAAATTATAAAAGATTGACTATCCTTTCACAAATCCAGCAAGTAGCGGAGCTCAGACTCAAAAGTCAGATGCTAGTCCACACAATGCTGCAGAGTACTGACAATGACAGACACTATTAGGTAATCTGAAAGTGATGTTTTTTAAAACTGTAGAATCGTAGGATTATAACATAAAATAAAACTAGAAATCTTCTAGTTCAACTCTCTATCTAACGTATGAAGTTCTACTGTAACCTCTTTAATTGATGGTCTCCCAGTCTCTGCTGAAACACTTTTAAAAGAGTTCACAGTCTAATCTTAAAAGTCTACATTACTAAAAAGCTCTATGAATAAAAATTTTTGTTAAACTTCTACCCAATGGTTCTAAAATTTTGTCCTGTTGGTATAGACCCCTTCCCACCCTGATCATTACTCTGAGCATTCTGCAGTCCATCATACTCAGAATGAATGAAATAATCCAGATAACAGTCTGACTAGTCTTAGCATTACTACCTCTCTTATTTAATGGGCACAAATATTTCTACCAGTGCAACTGAACAGGGCATCTTAGGCTGACTGGCCTGCTTTATTTGGGCAACTGGAAGGATGCTGTATGTTATGCTTTTGTTTCAGCAGGGACAGGGAGTCACATCCACATCAAACTCTTGCTCATATTAAGCTTGAAGTTACCTAAAACCTTTATTCAATTGCTTTCACCTCCTCATCCTCTAAAACATTTTTTTTTTACATTTAAAAATAGAACTTTATATTTAGTGCTGTTAAATTTTTTTTCAAGTTCATCATTCTAATATTTTAAAACCCTGTTGAAGAACTGAAACCTATACCCTCTATATAGCACTTATCAGTGTTGTAAATAGTTGATTTTCTAGTCTATATCCTCCCCTAGACTTTGAGCTTTCAAGGACTTTTCTCTGAAATATCACCTATGCTAAGTATAGTAGTTAAGTACCCAGAAGGTGATGATGAAGATGAACTAATTCCCCTCAATTCTGTCATCAATGGTCTTCCCAGGTTTGTGCCACCTACAAAACTGGGGAGTTTTGCTTCTTAAATACTCATACAGGTCCCCCTTAAAACTTGGGATATAACACAGTCAAGACTACAGAGTCCAGTGGCACATGGTAAGAAATTCCCCTCCAGGTAACAATAAAGTATAAGGTTACAAATAAGACTGCTCAACTCCCTAGGGATTCAGATGACTATTTTCCCCGAGGATTCTCCAATCTTAAGGTAATTATTCAAGAAACACTGTCCAGGGTACACAAGAAAAACAACTAAGTTTATTATGTTTCACTCTTGATTTACAGATGCCAGAGAAAAACAAGCCTAGAAAAAGATACATACAAATGTTCTAAAAGCCTTGGGAATGATTCCTCACAAACTACAGAGGAATAGTTAAAAAAAAAAAAAAAAAAAGGATGCAGGAAAAAGTTGTTCAAGTCTTGCAATGACAGCTTGCCTAAGTATTCTTTTAAATCCTATCAGAAACCTATTAATGATAACACTCCTTCCTTTTCTACAGAGAACAGAATGCTTTCACCTGATCATTCTTTTAGTTATAGGTAAGAGAAACAACAAAACATCCTTTATTCCACATAAAGTAAAATTGCTAACCTACTACAAAATTTACACAAATCATTATCTTCAGAACAGATCAATATGAATATTTACATGCAAAGTTTTTATAAAAGTGAAATCAAGTTTTAAAAAATGCTTATATTTTCTTTTGAGAAATTCCATTAATGTACATAAAGATACATTTCAATGTGAGGACCATGAAAACATACTACACACTCTTCTTAAAATTTATGGGAGAGGAGATTAGCTACTCACAAACTCCTGATGCCAAAAACCCTAAATAGCATCCATTTTAACAAATGCAGAATATTAACTCCCCCCACCCCACAAAAAAGACAAAGCAATGCCAATGCCAAAGTTACTGTCAAGGAAGAAGAAATTTTTTAAAGCACAAAAATAGGGGGAAAAAAACTTAGCTGTTATGTCTAAAGGACAATAAACTAGCCAACAAAAGAAATTTACTATAGTTATGCTAAAAGAATATCTTAGCTTTTGTTGCCATTAGAAGTAAAAAAGAAAAATAAGTTTATCATATCAATCAAAAGAACAAGAAGAAACTCAATGCCATTCCTTAAACACATAACTAATCAAATTCCAGAGCATTTCTCCAAATACTCAGAGCAACTAATATTCTTAAAAGTTGAAATTCAATTCTTTCTTTTTTCCTAAATCTAGAAGGCATAATTTTACATTTGAGGATCAAAAACATAAGAGATGGGTTCTGTGACAGAAGAGAAACAATACCTGTTGCTGCATCCTAAGTCTAAAATGATAAAAAAGAAGAAACAAATGCAGGCAGATTGCCTAGTTTGGAAGAAATAACACTGAAAAGGCCTTCTGAAAAGTCGGTTCAAACGAATATATGTATGTATATGATGACCGAAACATTATATTGTATACCAGAAATTGATACATTGTAAACTGACTATATATATGTCAATTGAAAAAAATCTGTTCAATAAATTAGTATTCAGTCCTCAAAGTTCCCTAATAACAAAACTGCAATGTTTTTCAGGGAACTGTAATTGAGGTTGTCTATTTAAACTTCAAAATTTCTTTATTTTAATAAAGTTAGCTGCCTAGATATGACAAAAAAAAAAAAAAGCCAAAATAAAACATCACTAAGAAGCAATCTGATTGGGTTTCACATTAAAAAGCTCCAATTTAAATGACAGGATACTCTAAATCAGCATTTTCCAAACGAGGTTCATAGGGTTAATAGATACTCAGAGAAATAGGATGCTGTGGCAAAACAAATACAGGATATTGAGATTCTGTAATTCCCTACCATGCCCTCCTTCTCAAATACTAATATATTAAAGGTCCTAAGAAGTTCAGCAGAAATATGTTATCTTTGCATCCAACATTTTGCAAGCTTTCTTGGCCACAGATCTCTTCTTTACTATTATCATTGTTTAATTCATTGTCACCTCATTTCTTAGTTCACAGAAAAAGAATTCTGGGGAAAAAAATGATAAGATCTTCAAGATTTCCAGGAGTTTCATTTTACACCTGTTGTTCCAGCAACAATATTATAAGCATCCCCTTCCACTCTAAAAAGTGTCCCAGTTTAGATGATAAATGATATGGTCTCCCTAGAATTAATACTCTAAAACTAAACATGTATTATGAAACATGTGAACTACTTTTACCAAATGTCAAATCAAAAGGCCCATGTGACTACATGTAATTAAAATGTTATGTAGATGTGATTAATCTCTATCCCTTTTCCCAAACTTCTGAAAAAATTCTCCACTAGCAATCTTATATATATTTTCAAAATATTCTATAGACTACTGAATTCTTGCTAAATGAACTCATAAACCATACAGATGTAGACAGTGAAAGATAACTGTAATTGTGTAATTTTTACAAAAGAGCCTATTGTATCTAATTGTAAGGACAGGAAAACTCTTAAAAACATTAGACCAAGTCCAAAGAAGATGTTTTTATGTTTCAAAAGATATTTTAAAAAATTATTCCAGGCCTCCATTCTAAGAGTTCCTTAGAATTCTTGACTCTATTTTCACTCAGTCCAGTCTTCCTGGGTGACCTCATGCATCTCATGACTTCAAAATGCCATTCCTAGGTTAATAATTCCCAAATCTTCATTTCCAGCCTAGCCTTTGTCTTCTGAATTACAAATCAACTTCTGCTAAACACCTCTATGTCCCAGAAGTACTCAACATGTCCAAACCTAACAAACCAAATTTCTTCCAAACCACCTAACTAGTTGTCCAAGCCAGAAACTTCTATACCACCTTTCCCTTCATTCATGTCTATTTACCAAGTCACAGCAATCCTACCACCTTAAAATGTCTAAGTCCCTATTACCACTTTCAGACTACCACGATCTCTCCCCCAGACGCCTGCAAGAAACTCAACTGTCCTCCCTGCCTCTAATATTATCCCAAGTCATTCTCCACAGTAGTGATCTTTCCAAAATATAAATCTGACCATGTCACTCTGGTGCTTAAACCTTTCACGATTACCCACTGCATTCAGGACAAAGGCCAGATTTCTTAGCATGGCTAATATATCCTTCATGATCAGTCTCAGTCAGACCCCCTAACCCCCTTAGCCAGCTCTCCATCGTCCAGGACTTTCACATACATCCTCCAGTTCTTTCAGTAACTCTTCTTCCCTCTCCCATCCCAACCTTTTTCTAGCTAACTTCAACTCATTCAGGTCTCAACTTAGATGTCATCATCTTTGGGATACTTTCCTCAGGCCACTTGCAATATTAGTAACTTTACCCTCTTATGTGTTCCCCAATTTAACCTAATACAGCCCTTATGCCATAATGTAGAGAGGCCCTGTTTACTTGCCTATTCTCTACCAAACTATAAGCTCTGTCTGTACAAACTGTGTCTTGTTCATTGCCAATGAATATGAGTAATGATGTTCTGGCATCAATTATTATGAACCATACAAGCAATGCAAACGTATTAGAAATTATACATATTACCTCCCACAAATAAGGGCATTATATAATTCTGCCCAGTGCCTACTCAGCATGTTACTGGAATCCAAGCAATAATTTACCCAGTTTGGACAGATAAGTTAAAGAATTTTGTTCTTAATCCTACAAAAAATAGGAAGTTATAAAAACTTGTCCAACTGCAGGAAATGCAGGGGTGGGGAAGAGACTGACATATAACCAAAAAGTCAATCTGACTAAAGAGCAAATAAATTGAAAAGAAAAATTAAGATATGAGACCAACCTAGAGGTTGGTATGAAACTATATAGAGTCTGAAATAATGACGGTGGCAGCAGGGAAGGAAAGGAAGGCATAACATTAAGAAAGATTTGACAAGACTTGGATGTGGAGGAAGTCTGTAGCTCAGATGGTTCGGAAAGCCTTCCTTGAGCACCCAAACTACGTCAGGTCTCCTTGTTACATGTGCCTATAGAGTTCTGTCTTCTTCCTTTACAGAACTTAGTACAACTTCAGACTCCTAATTTCAATGTGAAAAGTTCTAATAACAATCTATCTCTAACTTCCCCAAATTCGCATTACTCTCTTATATATAGATCTTCACACATGGATCTAGTGCGTGTTCCATAAACGTAATCCAGTGTTTTCTCTCCTCACCACCATGCTGTTCCCTCTGCTTGAAATAACCTCCCTGTAATCACCAACTATCAAAAGTCTTCTCTTTTAAGGCCCAGTTTGAAGTGACTGTTCTTCTTATGAATATACTGTTATCTATTTACATGGTTAACCTTCTATATTGTTTTCTATTATAATTCTAGACATTTCTCTCTTCCACGAGAATGAGGCAAACTCCTTGAGGTCAGCTATGGGGTGGAAGGAGCGGAGGTAGGTGTGGAGGGACTGAATAGATGGGAATTCCAAGCACAAAGAACAGGAGAAGAGAAATCGCCCAAGAACTCAAAAAAAAAAAAAAAAAAAAAAAAAGCCTAGGAATAATGTCCACACCTTCTCCTGAAGGATTCTTATACCGGGTTCTACAGACCCAGTCTTTCCTCCTAATCCTCATACTAGTTATTGGTGATAATATTTCTAGAAAATCACTAACCCAAAGAAATATAAGCTGCAATGGCGAGCCACACATGCAATTTAAAACTCTCTACTAACTACATTTTAAAAAAGAAAAAAAAAAGTAAAAAGAAACAGGTAAAATTAATAGCATAATTTTACTAAACCCGGTATATCCAAACTATTATCAAACATATAATCAATATAAAACAATTACTGAGATATTTTCCTTTTTTTTTCATGCTATGTCATCAAAATCCAGTGTATATTTTTGACTTATAGCACATCTCAAATCGAACTAGCCACATTTCAAATGCTTAATAGCCACATATGACTAGTGGCTGCAGAACTGGACACTGCAGCTCTAAAATAACATCTCTGTCATTCACTGGAGCTTTTAGCCCCTGCCCCAGTTATCCAGGCTCCAGCCCAATACCCTGGGCTGTGTTTCTTAACTCCTCATCATTACTCTCCACCCTCAGCCACTCACTTTCATGGCCACACCTTGGACCTTTCCACCAGAACCTGTACCACCTCCAAAATCACCAGTTCAAATACTCACATACTCCAACTATCACCTCCTAGTCTTATGTGCTTAAGTTATCTCCACTGCAACAATTCAACTTCTTGCTATCTCCAATTAATTGATATTATTGCTCTCTACCCCTTCAGGTCCAGCTTAGATTCCATGGTATGTCATGGTACATCATTAAACATTCCTTTGCAAAAATCCCTTTGCGCCTCTATGCCTGGCACACTCAACTGGCTCCAACTTTACAACTCAGGCAGACAGAAGAATGTAGGCATACAGGCAAACAGATGTTATAATACATCCATAATCATCAATCGCAATGGATACAGGAATTCTATTAAATTTTCCAGGGAGCCAGCAAACTCCCCACAGTAATTATTTCATAACTTTTCCTTGCTCCTCCCACATATCCTTCCCCTTATAACTGCCTTTAGGAAGCATACATAAAACCAATGACTTTCTTTAACAATGCATTCAACATTATTTGATATTATTTGATAATTTAAAAAACCTTCCAAAATTAAAAAATTGCATTTCTTGCTAATTATAAAGATTTAGATACAGAAAGGTGCAAGAGATCAAACTACTTTTCATATACTTATCAAAATACTAGAATGCAAGTTTCATGAGGGCAAAGACTCATTTCCAACCTACTGTTGAGCATCTAACAGTATCTGGCACATTAACCAGCCCTCATTTTTATTGATGGAATGAATAAAAACCTTGCTTTAAAAAGCAACTGTGATTTGAAAGGCCAAACTTGAAATAGGCAAAAGGCAGGGGGAGGAGAGAGTCCTTGTTTGTTTTCAATATTTGGCACAGAATATCTATAGTCTAGTAAAGGCTTAATTATTTTTATTCTACATAAACCTTAAAAAATGTATCAAACAAAATAATGGACAAAAAGATATAAAGTACAACATAGATTTGAATGGTTTATGCTTCCACCAAAAAGCTAGACTTTTCTTATAACTCTGATTTAACTTCTTCATAGATTACACCATGGACACATAATAGTCTAAGCACTTTTCAAGACTTAACCAAGTGTGGATCACTGTGGCGATTAACTTAAGTTCCGTTTTCTTCCCCAAACATCATTGAGCATAACTGTTAGATTCTATGGGCATGTATATTTGCCACAGTTAGGCATTTTTCCAAAATGAGGTTTCCAAAACTTTCCTCTCCACCCGTGGAATCTTCCTCTCCAAAGAATATTACGTCAAATTTGGAAATGTATAAGACTATGATATAATTAAATAGCTTGATTAGAAGCAAAGGCTTAAAAACAATCTTATAAGTTAATAATACATAAAACTAACATTTCACTACTAGTTTTGATTTTGAAAGTAACCTATTAATAAAGTTACATGGAGGAAGTGGGGGAGGAGACAGGATGTGGGTGCACAAAACAAAGCCTCAATGGTTTGGAATACTCTGTTAAGTTTGATGTTTGTTTTATTAGTTGCCTATAAGCTATACATTCTTCTACAGTTTTGTATATACATTTTGGGGGGTTAATTAGATTTATAAAATAGACAGACATACAGATAGATAGACAGAGGTACTGGGAATTGAACCCAGGACCTCATGCATGCTAAGCACGCAGTCTACCACTGAGCTATACCCTCCCCACCTACATTTATTTTCTTTTAAAGCAATTTAGCTTCCTCTCAGAAAAGAAAACACTTTCTATTAACACAATATAAACCCTAATTCAACACTGGCAACTATTTAAGAATGGTCATCATACAGTTTGTATCATGAGCCTTGCAGAAAGCTTACAATATTCACCAATTAAATACAGACTGACTATACACAATATTTATCGTACCCTCTCCTAAAAGGAAACATAAAGAGAATAAAGCAAGAAAGAAATAAAAATTAATTCACACTCATGAAGAGCAAAAAGACAATAAATGATTTAAAAAAAAAGAAAAGAAAACAAACGTGGAGGTTCATTCCTCTGGCAAGAGAAAACAGAAAAGGAAATGGAGAAAATTACTAAAGGATTAATACAAGAAAATTTCTCAGAAATAAAGGACATGTGTCTCTAGACTGGGCCACCAAGTACCTCAGCACAATGACTGAAAAAATAACCCACACAAAGTTTCCACATCATGAAGTTTGAGCATACCAGGAATAAAGATCCTAAAACCTCCAGACAGGTTACAAGGAAAAGTTCAAAAACTGAAATGTCACTCTTTACCCTGTACAATGTGGAAATTATCTTTAGTTTCTGTTACAAGGCAAAAATATAGAAGAGAAAATGTCTGTTCAAACTGGTCAAAATTATATCATACTTCAAACTGTTGAGAGTTTCACTCAAGGGATAAAACTAGTCTTTAGAGAAAATTTTCTGAAAAGCTAAGATTTGTCAAAGATTTAAAAGTAAAGTAACTTTGAGTAAGATCATTATTAGAGTTCAATGTCAACTTTATTTAAACTCCTCTTGCTCCTAAGATTTTGGTTTCTTTAATTTAGTTTGGCATAATACCCGAAAAATGAATGAGATACTTTATTAAAACCATGGGGCAGGAAGGGGGAGGTGAGCAGGGGGCAGGATGCTGTAAGAAAGAGACACAGGAATCTCAGAATTAAAAGCCTTTTTTATACATAAGTTTTTCAAAAGAATAAGTTACAGTAACCAGTTTGTTTTTTTTTTTTTTTTTTTACTAATCTAAGTCATTTGTATGTGAAAGCTGAGGAGAAGCAATTTTCTTAAATGCATCAAGAATGTGGAGATTCACAGTTAGGCAAAAAGTACAGATCAACCACACATGGCTCTATTATTTATCTTAAGCAGATAATTACGATGCAAGACAGTATGTGTCCATCTCTCCACCACATTGAATTCCTTTCTGTCAGGAGTTATGCTTTAACCATGTTTGTATACTGATGACTAGCCCAGCACCAGGCACATGGAATACACCCAAATATTTACTGAATAAATAAATGAGTGCATGAAAAGGCCTAACTATATAGGAAGTATAACAAGTTCTCCTCAATACCATGTTTGTAACAAGCTAAGACTGTAAAAGGGAAAATGTTAAAGGATCAATTTTTAAATCAAATGAAAAAATTACTTTAATATTCATTAGGTATTACATACTTCTTCAATCAAATACTCTAAATTCACAGCTAATAAGAGATTGCGCTTCATACTGCTTTTTCCCTTGACCTTTATTTGTAAAGTTTCCTTTGAACTTTATTTGTAGAATTATCTTCAGTAGAGAATAAACGTTTTGAATTGACAGTTTTCACTGCATCCTCACGACCACCACCGCCACCACCCTCCCTATACACTAACACACATTGCCCTCAGACCCCATTCCTTCAAATGGATTATGCAGTTAGGATGACAGATGTTTGAACAACAAAAAAATATGTCACTTTTACCAAAGCTACAAATAAAACTGAAATCTGTTTGCAAAACAAAATGTTCGGTATCACCCTCCACACTCAACAGTATCACCTGTTAAGATCAACAGTTTCCAGAGAATAACTCAGTAAAGTATGAAGTGTTTACCTACAAGAAAATATGTTCTAAACAATTATCAAGCAATCTATGAGTAGATTTAACCTTCTCAAATTTAACCTTCTCAATAGTTACAGCACGTTTGGTTTATATGCAAATGCTGCTAATTATAAATGAGTCTTATCTAATATCCTTTCCATAGCACAGCAGGATTGCCACTTGGAAAACCTTTTTAAAATACTTGCCACATATACCAAGAAGTTACTTTTTAAAAGTAGTCTGAAACTGAGGGTTATTAACTTTCATTGTTCATCCTTCCCATTAGTCTGAACTATAGCTAGGACTCCTATCTAAATTCAGGAGTGGAAACTAATGGCAATCCTAAAATTCATGTTCTTTTCACTAATTATGATTCAATTAAACACAAAACGTATTTTTTTAAAAAGATCTTTCACCCTTAGGATGCTACTTATTTTCAAATCACATATTAGAACAACTTCTGTGACAAAAAAAATCTTCCTTTTCCAGTGTTAGTTTGTCACCCTGGGGAAAGATGCTTGAGAAATACAGAGGCTGAAATTTTTCAAACATGACTCTAAAGAAAGGTAGAAAGAAAGTGAAAAGCATTCAGTTTATAATCCCTAGCTCCCACAACAGGGAAAGGAAGAAAACAAAATAGGTCAAATGCAAATCAATCATCTTTGATATTTGGTAAGGGCTAATAAGATCTGCTGAAGAGGAAATTATTAGCTAAAATAAGGCTAGGGGGCAGCTGTACGGATTTTTCATTTACCAGAGCTAATTCCATCCCCCATTACAGGAAAAAAAAAAAAAAAGGCAATCAAGGGTTGATACATAACCTTGAACAAATAAAAAATTATACGATCCCCATACCTTTACTGATTGAAATATTGGAACACGTTTATTCAACACAACACAAGCTGCTTAACATTTTTACTACAAGACACAGGATACAATTAAACAGCTCTGCTTAGCAAACTTGCCTTGGAAATGGATCACTATTACCTACACGCAAACTGTTTTTTCTTTTACATTATAAAAAATACCATGGATGAGAAGGTGAGAGGGATATTCCTATTTTAAACTACAGACTCCTACACCTTGAATCTTACATAAAAAAGAGCACTCAGGTTCTCAAAATTTTGGCTGTCTGGACTGTTTTATAGTCTTGGAAATGGAGGACCCCCCAAAACTTTGTTAATCAAATCTATTCATGTTCACTGTGTTAGAAATTAAAACTGAACTGTTGTCTAATGGACACATAGTTTTAGTTTTGTAAAAAGTGCGGAAGATTGGTTGCATAACAACGTAAATATATTTAATAGTACTAAACTGTATATACTTAAAAATGGATAAGATGGTAAGTCAAGTTATGTATATATTACAACATAAAATATTTTAAAGAAAAAAATCAAAGCAAAAATTTAAAAGATCTGTCATTTTGAAATAATTTGTTAACATAAATCAAAATATCAAATTAAAAAAACTATACTAAAACAAAAAATATTAGCAAAACGACTGTCATTGTTTCACAGTTCTGAAATCTCTTTAATGTCTGACTTAAAGACGACAGCCTGATTTTCATGTCCACTTTTGCATGCAATCTGCACTAGGTTCTTTTGACTGAAGTATACAAGTAAAATTCAGTCTCATTCAGGTATCTAGTGGAAAAAGTATTTCAATAGCTTTCTCAGATAACTGTGGATATTCTTTGATCCTTCACCAAAACTCAACAAGTGGCAGTTTCTTAAAAGCTGCTCCAATATGGAACCTGAAACTGTATCAATGAACATTTCCTACTCTGATAAACTGAAAACCATTGGTCTATCTTCCATTTCCAATGGATCTTTTTACCCATGCATGATTTTGTAACACCATGCACCAGTTACTTAGAAAATACTGGTTCACTGATTTACACAGTTCTTCCAAATGTTGACCTTTTCATTATACAACTTCAAGATATCACATTCATTAATGCTACCGCTGAGTTTACAAAAAAGGAAAAAGAAGTTATGTATTGGGAAACTGTAGAGCTCTAAGTGGCAAATACAAGTCTTCCAAAACTCTATTTTCACTCAAAGCTTGAATTTTATCTTTAACTAAAAAATACTGTCAGTTTGTCAGGCTCGCTTGGTTTAGTTCTGAGAAAATGTCTGCCAAATAGCCAAGCCTTTATAACCATACTTTGTAAGCCATTCTTCAGAAAAAGTGGTATTCTATGAAAAAAGCAGCTAGTTCAGCACGTGACTCAAACAACTGTACAAGTTCTTTTCCTTGAATTAACCATTGGATTTGATGTTCAGTAAAAGTGGTTTGGAGGACTTTTCATTTCATCAAACAAGTATTTTTTAAAATGTACTCAAAGACTGAGACATAATAAAATTAGTAAGTTTTATTGCTTCATCAAGGACATTAAGTGTAACTGCCATTTATTTTTTAATTCCTAGTGCAGGGTGATGTCCTAAACCAGTACAGTTTAGTGCTTCTGTTCTAATTCATGCAATTTTACCCACCACTGATTCTGCAAATGTCAATATAGCAAATAATGCCTCACTATTATTGAGAAAATAGTTTTGACCTGGAGTATCCCCAGAAAGAGTCTGGAGACGTAATAGAAGTCTGGGAGATAGACTCTGAGAACCACTGAAATAGCTGATGCATTACTTGGATGATTAAGAAAAAAAAAATGTTTTTAGTATACATCACATTATAACAAGAGTGTTTAAATATACACAATAATATGGTGATATGCTCAAACCACAATCTGGTATTTCACACAGTCAGAACTCAAACATATAATGAACAACAAAATACGATATACTTCCTGAATAACTTAAGAAATAATTACCAAATACTTACCATAAGTCAGACTCTGAGCTAGGTGCCTCTACATTCCCTTTCTTGGGTAACTCACAGAAGCCCACAGACCAGATTGATGATTTTAATATACAAGAAAAAAAATTTATCCTGAAATCTTTCAGATCTTTTTTAAGATTAGACCTACATGGCTGCAAGAAAAAGTCTGAAAATTCACCATAAAGCGCAAGATAGCATGTTAAATTCTATTTTAAGCACTATGCCATGAAGCTAAAAACAGGCTTGCTCACATTCAGACACCCAAATACAAAATGAATTCTGTGGCTGTGTACTGCCAGAACCCCATAAAGAACGCTATATTTCATTTCTCCTCAAGCCAAACAACGCTTACCTATTAGTTTTATTCCTATTTTTAAGTGAAGTTCCAATATTAACACTATAGAAGCTACATTAAATGTGGCAACTACTATTTTTTAAACATACAGAAAAACCATCAATCAAGTTAAGAACTTTTAGACATATACACCGATAAATTCAAGAAGATACATATGAAATATCTGCTCTATAAAAAAGAATGAGACTATCTCGTGTTGAGACATGTCATGGAAAAAGCTTGAATACTGTACATTGTTTAGTGAAAAAAGCAAGTCAAAGGATATTATGTATAGTGTGTATAGTCTAATTATGTAATGTATATACATACATTTAATACATACTTACTGAGTTCCATCTATGTCTCTAGTTTGTTCTGAATCAAGACATATACACATACAATAAATTACAAATGTTATACAGACATAATTAAATGCCCATACAAACAAAAATGAGTGGGACAGACATAAAAGGCTACATATTATATGATTCCATTTATATGAAGGTTCAACACAGGCAAATCCATAGGGACAGAAAGTAGATTAGCAGTTGCCTGAGGGTGAGGTGAGTTGTGGGCAGTGGGGGTGATAGCTGAAGGGTGCAAGATTTTTCCTGGGAAGAAAAATGTTCTAAAGTTGGTTGCAGTGATGGTTATACAACTTTGTGAATACATTAAAATACCATTTAATTGTGCACTTTAAATCGATGAACTACATGGGATATGAATTTTATCTCAATAAAGCTGTTATACTCTCTCCTCAAAAAACAGAATAGGTACCAAAGTGATAGCAAGGGGTGAGGCGTGGGTGGGGTGAAGATGATGAAGGCCTATAAAATTTTACTCTGCTTACTGCTGTATCATCAGAGTGAGAAATGTATGCATTTATCATCTATGTAAATTAAGGAAATGTAAAAGGTAAACTTAAAACAGTGTTTCATAACTTACTCTGGATTTAATGTTACTCAAGCTCATCTACGAAGCAGCCATGGAAAAAAGTGTGAAGATATGAGCCTATCTCAGAACATTCACAATTCAGACTGGGATATAAACATGTGCTTCTGCCCCCTAACAGAAACAAATCTTGAACATAATTTGTTCACTTGACAAATCTTAGGCGCCTATTGTGTCCACAGGGTAGGGATGGGGGAAATGGAGTGGTATACAAAGCAGAACACTAGTCAACAACAAAAAAAGCAAACTAACAGCTCTGGCTTTAAGCTAAGGACTTTTGTTATCTCGTGGAGGAGACAAAACACACACACAAAATATACCAAGGTCAGACTATAGAAAATGTTGAATACCAAACTGAGAAGCTAAGACTTTATCCTGTTTTCGATGGAAAGCCAATGGAGTTACAGGATGAAAGGAGTGTTTTGGGAAAACTGACCTGGCAACCAAAGAGGGGAAACTGAAAGCACAGAAGAATAGCAGGAAAGGTAAGAAAGAGATGAAGTTTTCTAAAATAGGAACATATACAACAGTCCTGTAAGAGTTATTGACATTTCAAAGTTACTAGTTAATATTCAAAGGGTTTATGTTTGTTTTGTTTGCATTTCTATGGTGAAGCAGAAAAGGAAAAAAGGTGATTTCTTCATCTTAGTGAATTATAGACGTTCATGGCTAAGAATGAAGGTTTACCAGAAAATTCTGAGGGGAGGAAGGGCTGGAGGAGTTATCTTCTCATGTGATATCACGAAAGCAAGAGTAGAGGAAATCAAAAGCAATGACAGTTCCACAATTTTTTAACAAGAAAAGGGAAGCAGTATAGTCAACAAACATTTTCTAGAAAGAGTAGCAAAAAGTGCAAGACAACTTGTGCTATTTCTGCAATTGACAGTAAAGGACAACCAAGTATTTTTAAATTTCTCTATCACCTATTTTCAAAAAATCCTAATGATTCAATTTGTTACATAAATGCTAAAGATTATATAGTAAGGAGCAAATTTAACATATCAAATTTAGAGTATAATCCAGTCCATATCCTTAATTTCATCAGCTATCCCTTCTGTGGTGCAGTACTTTTCAAATGTTGCACAAATATTCTTAATTGAATTCACATATGCATTTATTAGCTGATTTAACCCATAAAGTTCTTTTTTAAAATATAAAAATGTTTTCATTGCCTATTTAACCTCCTTTCTCTAACAGCCTCCTTGAAACAACATTACCTACCAATCTTATACTATGGCAAACACTTTGAGATTAAAAATATGGATAAGGCAAAAATTCTTAACTTCCACTGTCTTTATATTAATGTTCAGCATTACTTTTTCTTTTTAAATATCAGTTAAAAACAGGTGGGCATGTAAATAAGGCACATAAACTTGCAATATTTGATTACTGTGATACAATTTCCAAAATCAACACTTCTTGAAGTAAGTTATACGTGCTATTTCATAATCTACTTCATACTGTATCAAATATTCTGATTCAGAAGCAATGTTTACTTACATTTTATAAAATCTATCTCTGCCATCATTTAATAATCTTATCTGACAGGTTTACAGGAACAGAAACAATAAAGGTAAAGACAATGAACAAATCAAAAACTACTTATTTCACTCACAACACTTTATCCAATCAAAACTATCATTCGCACTGTTTCCTGAGGTACAAAAAAAGGTCTATCAAATAAATATTCAGTTAGAATAAAACATCTGCAAACTTTTAATCAGGCTGTTTGTCAACACATTGTTTAAAACAGTTTAAAAAAAGAGTGGAAATAATCTAATTGTCCAGCGACAGGGGACTAGCTGAATAAAGTACAATGTTACCTTTCAAATAATCATATAGACCTGTATTTACTAACCTGGAAAGGTAGTCATGAAAATAGATTACAAATAAAGAGTATCATTATCTCTTTTTATGGTTAATATACATATGCATAATGCTCACAGAGAGAAAGTCTAAATGGATAGATACCCTGATGTTAACCATGATATTTCTAAATGCTGCGACTACAGGTGCTGTTAATTTTTCTGCTTACTCTTCAGTGTTCTCCGAAACTTTCCCAAGCAAAATAATATTTGAAAGAATTAACATCTATGATTCTAACTAACAAACTCCAAAATTTTCCTTGCAAAAAGCCCAAGGAATATCCAAAAATATTCTGGCATAGAGCAAGAGGGAAAGTATTAGCAACAACATAACTAGAATTCTTTGTGAGCGAGGCACCCTAGAGGGCTCCCGGGACTGACAAGGCACCTTTAAGGCAGCCTACAGTACAGGGTTTTGAAATCACAAGACCTAGGTTCAAGTGCCTGCCACTTTTGTTTGTACGACCTTGGGCTAGTCACTTACCCTTTCTGGGCTTACTTTATAGATAAAAGGGAGTATTATCTGCCTTTCTTACCTCAATGAACTGTTGGAAAAATTAAAGAAGATAATGTGATACACTTCGAACAGCAAAGTACCATACATTATTCAAATATAAACAGAAAACAAGGTACTTAATGCCAGAGCAGAAAACTTCAGAACACAGCACAATCAAGTCTATGGAGTAATGAACCAGGGGTTTTGTTTGTTTTTAAAGAGAACATCTTGTCATAAACACCCAATTTTTCAGAAATTTAGATAATTCTTCCTAGTCCCTACTACAACTCTAAGCCCTTTTCTTTTCTTATCCCTAGCTACAAGCAAGAACGGTACAACTTACACTGAACTCAAAAGCCTCAACAAGAACCCTGGAGCAGCATGTTGATGGAGTTCACCAGCAGAAACCCAAGGTTAATCAGCTATGGACTCACCACTAAGCACTGCTGCAATCAACTGGGATTACAGAAGACTCTTTGAAGAGAAAGACAATACAACCACCAAAGAGAAACGGTGGAGGAAAAAGCTGTATTTCAAAACAAGTATATGAAATACTTGAAAACTAAAGTGTTTTATAAATTGCTTTTAAATACTGTTCATAAAAAGGGTGACTTAAAACAAAAGCCATCTAAATGTGGCACTTGAGAAAAGCAAGTTATGGAGATTCAAATCAAACCCACGAATAAATTTTCAGATTTACTTGCTTCCATCTGAAATAAAAGGTGACAAAATCACACCATAAAGATCAAAATTAAGTGGCTATTTCTTGAAAACAGAGATGCAGAATATGATGACAGAATTTATTGACATGCTTACATAGATAACTACTTTTAAAAGTATGGTTTTTAAAGTATGATTTCTCTTCCCCTTGAATTTCATCATTTACTCCACTAAAATGATAATGAACTTCTTCCTGCCTACTGTTCCTCCTGTGAGTTAAAATGGCAATGTAACTCAATTTGAGTTTTAATGCAAAAAATGTGTAATTTTTTTTAAGTACTTTAAGAGGAGCTACATGAAGCTGTCAGATTATTAACTTCCAAGATCATATGACCCTCCTGCTTCTCAGTTCCCAAAGATAATAAAATGCTCACTCTCCACATTCTTACAAATGTCATTTATGGATAATTCCCCTAATAAAAAATTAAACCTTTCATAAACAAATGGGTACAGAGAAATTTTTGATATGTATGATTCACAATCTAATTTTTATTGGCACTATCGTTAAGTGTTGCAGTTTGCACTATTCCTACAGGGAATACAGATCTATCCATTTTCCTCATCTGATCCTGCAGATCTGTTACAGATTTAAAAAGACTCACTGAGATGGGTTATGAGGAAAACAATTATGAACACAATCCACAGTAAAATGAAATGTGGGTTATAAGTTCAGATAAAAAAAAAGTCACTGTATTTACTCAAAGCCTCATAGTTGGAAATCCACTGAAGCATTGTGTTTTCACCTAGAATTCTGAAAAACCTGAGCTTTTCTTAATTCTTACTCTGACTTTCACTCCTTATTAGGAATAAATGTTATTTACCTCCAAAAATCACAAATAAAAAACACTCAGAAAATACAATTTCCAAAAAGGGTTATCTTCCAAAGCTTACTGCACAGAAAATTATATACACGTTCTCAAATAACTAGGGTAGGTGTTCTTAAGATCATCTTCTCTCCTTTAAAAAAAAAAAAAAAAGAACAGCAAACGTAATCATAATCAAATATAAACAAAAATTTTAACATTGCCATCACCAGCTAAGCAATTTATCACAGCTCCTCAAAGTACTGGGTAACACACAATGACAGATCATTATGTCAAGAGGAGTTATTATAATTAGAAAAAAAAAACCTGTACAACAGAACAGAATAGTAGAAAAAACTCCTTTGGAAAAACTCACGTAGATTTTGGAAAACCAAAAAAGGAGATCAATTTTAGAAAAATAATGTTTTCCCCCGCAAGTGTGTAGCGTTTATCCGATGCAGGATCATTTTTGTAAAGAGAAACTTTACTTAACAAGACTCACACCAGGGATCTGATCTATCCCCAAAGGCACTTTCTTAAAATGAGAAAGAACAAAGGAGGAAATCTCCCAGCATGTGCTTTCCATACCAGTTTCTTTGGACAGCATCAAGAGTGACAACATAGCCAGCACAGGCTTTTCAGCTTTACTCTGTAGCCCACGTATTACAGAACTGATTAGCTATCATTCAAAAGGATTCCTAACAAAATAAATATTAGAAGGCAAAGGATCCCAGCAACATAGTGACTACATTTTAAGAGTTATACCATAGAAAACGTGTATCTTAAAGTTGCATACTTTATTTCAGGAGTTAATTACCTCCAAATAGTCAAATTCCTGAGGCTTTTTCATTTCAGTCAGTAGTTTGAAACTGGAAAAAACGAAACCATCCATTCTAAATCTGCTCTCCTTTAAATTAATTTGCAATAAGAAGTAAATTTTAAAAAGAATGACAAATGCAGAGCCTAATTATACAAATTTTGGAATGTTAACATTGCAAAATTATTGGGGGAAACGATCTCCCATCAAAGCTTTCCACTGAAAAACTCTCCAGAAACAAACCAGGCGTTTGGTTGTTCTGGAAGTTGTCGTTTCATTATAAAGGAGACAATTGCAAGAATAATTTTTATTAATTACAAAAAGAAGACTCTCCCCAATGATGTACAATTGTATATCCCAATCTCCACTCTGACAGAGATGTCAGTTCTCTGGGTCAGGATACAACCAGCTGCTCTGCTCACACACAGGAAGCCACGGAGAAGGGAATATCGCGTTCAGAGCCTCGAAATAATACGCGTTAGTTAAAAACTGCTTGTTACTAAAGCAAAATTATTCAAGCGGAGCCCCATTTGTCACAGTCCAATCATAAGGGTTCCAACCCCCTCCTCCAACTGCTTGTGTAGTGGTGTATCTGCTTCAGTAAAGAAGCCATCATCAGGTAAAGAAGATTGGGGTGGGAGAAAAAGCGGGGAAAAGGGGGCACTCTTTCATCCAATTTCGCGAGGCGTGAGTAATTGGTACAGTTGGGAGGAACGGAGGAACGTTCTATTTATTGGGGGTTGAACTAGGATGAGGGGAGAATTTCGTTCAAATCAACATGGCCAGCAAGATGTCCCTACAAACAAAAGGCAACGGGGGGATATAAACACGAACCATTCACCTCCATCAGCTATAGCATCGCCATCATGGTGTGTGCAGACCCCCGAAGGCTCCTCTCACCCTCCAGCCAAAGGAAGAGAAGGAAAAGAAGGGAGAGTAACTGCCTCCCACCACCTACCACTGCTTCCAAATACACACCCTTCGAGGGGGTTTCTCCCCCACGATGCCCGGAATCAGGGCGAAAGAGTACCGTCCCGCCCAGGGAGACTCCCCCGCTACCCACCGGTCGAACCCCAACGCCAGCCGGGGGTTCAGTAAACTTTACCAGAGCTTCTCCCCTACATCCCCACCCCATCGCCCCAGGATCGCGCTGCCCACCAGCGGGGCACCCCGGGCGCCTCCTGACAGGCGGGCAGCCCGGGAGAGCAGAGTCCGGGGCGGGGGCGGCAGGGAGCCACGGAGGGGCGGGGCGGCCGGAGCCAAGTTCCCGGGGGTCTGAGGAGAGCGCCTGACAGGAGCCCGGGACTGCAAAGGAGGAAGAGGAAGCGGCGGCGGGGAGCTTTCCCGATCCCCCCTACATGAACACCCTGCCCCTGCCCCCGCTCCTCCCGGGGGGCGGGGAGGCCGACTGGAAGGTGAGGAAGCCGAGCCCGGGGGACAGCCGCGGCCCCCACCTCCCGACTCGCGATCTCTTCCCCCGCCACCCCCGCCAGAGGCGCCCACAACAATAACACGCCGGGGACGACCCGTCAGCGCCCCCGAGGCACCCGGGGCCCGCGGCCCGCCGCTGCCGGGCCCCCTCAGCTGGGGCCGGACGCGCCTTTCCCCTCTACAACTCCAGGTCCCGGTGGAGTCAGGCCCGAGCGGCCCCCCAGGGTCGGACCCATCCCCCCCGGCACCAGCAGCGCCGTCTCCGCGGCCGAATATTAGAAGTGAATTCGAGCTGCGCTTTACCTTTAGTTCCGCACTGTCCGCCATCTTGCGTCTGTCAGCGCAAGCGCAGTGAACCTCGCCGGGGGCCGCCGCTAGACCCGCCCCTCTAGCCAGCCTGGCCCCGCCCCGGCCCGTCCCCTCTCGCCCCTCCACCTCCCCGGCCCGCCCCCGGCCTCCGCCCCGCTCTGGATGCTCGCAGCCCCGCCCCGGGCACGTACAGCTGCGAGACGGGCACGTACCATTTAAATAATGGCGCCAAGAGGGGAGGTTTGACAGTTACTCCCCCCTCGGCCTCCCCGCCCCCCATCCTGGCCCGGCTAGCGCCTCCCGGGAAAGGCCGGAGCGCGAGGGCTGCTGGCCGGAGCCCCGCCCCTCCACGGCCTGCGGAGCCCTTCTGCAAATCTTCGATGCCTACAGTCGCAGGAAACAATAATGCCCCTCTCCCGCAATCAGCAAGTCCTTTTCAGCACCTGCTACCTGCTCGGCTACACGTGGGCTAAAAATAACAACCCGTTACATTTCATTTAAGGATCACTTAAAGCATTTCCAGGTTTTTTAGCTCAGATCCTCATGACGCAGTGAGGCAAGGAGAGATTACAATTCCTGTGCTATATACATCCTGAGACGTAAAATCTCAGGAAAAGTGACTTACCCAAACAAGGACTTTAAAAAGGTTGCCTCTAAGACAAAAATTGTTAAGACGTTCATTCATTAACGTCTTTGTTTTAACAAATAATGTAGCGGCACTATTTCTAAGGGCTAGATATACACTGAGAAATTAAATACAACGAAGCTCTAACAGGGGAAACAGACAAGTGAACCAATAAAGATACAATTACAAATGATGAGTACCAAAAAACAAGCAAACAGTCCCCGAAGAGAAAAGGAGGTTGGAAGGAAATGTACTTAATCCTGAAAGGGCTTTCTCCACTGAACTGATATTTAAGTAGACTGATAAAAGAATTATTTCACACCTTTCCCTCTCCACTAAAAGCCTCCTATACCTCCTCCCAAACTCCACTTTTTGCTGCTCATCTTTGTCTCACACCTGATAGAAAGATGTCAGATATGAACTTCCTTGTCTTCTCACCATCAAAACTACTCTTAAAGGCACAGTAACATTTGGGATGCTATGAATGAAGTTTCCCTGTGCCTGTGAATGCCAGTCCCTCCACCAAGAACTCAGATTTTTCCCCTCCACATTCGTAAGAATTTCACCCCTACAATAACCTTGCCCTCCAGCATCATTACTTTCCCCCCTCTCTATTGGATGGCTTCTGTCTGCATATAAACATCCTGAAATTTCTCCCATCTAAACAAACCTCCTTGACGCCCAAATCGCCTCCAGAACTGCCCGATTTCTCTGCTCTCTTCACTGCATAAATTCTCATAAAGTTTTTCAAGAGCTCTCTGCAGTGCTTGCCCCCACTCCCTCACTTCATATTTATTTAGCCTACTCAGATCCAGCTTTGACTTCCCTCATCAGGATCACTTATGAAGATTACTAATGATCACCGGTTTTCCGAAGCCAATTGCCAATTCTCTATTCTTATCTAAATTGAACTCTCAGCAGAATTGCAAACAGTTGACAGCTTCCTTTCTTTTGAAACACTTTTCCCCCTGAACTTCCCTCAATATCTTATTGTCCTGAGTTTCTTGTTCCCTCCCTGGGCCCCCTTTTCAGTCTTTTTGCTGATTTCTCCTCTTTGGCTCAGTCATTAAATGTTGCTATGCTCCAGGGCTCAGTCCTTACCTTCTTCTCTATTTTACCATCCCCAGGTGATCTCATCCAACTCCTTGACTGTAAGTCTACAAACGGAATGACTCTCTGATTGCTGTCCAGCCCAGACCTCCCCACCAAAACCCAGACTGGCTACTTAATATCTCTACTTCACAACTCATAGTCGTCTCAAACTCATAGCAAAAGGCCTTGATTTTACCCCAACACCTGCTCCTTCCCCAGGATTCTCAGTGGATGGCAGCATCATCCACCCAGTTGTTCAAGCCCAAAATATGGAAATCATCCTTGGTTTCTCTCTCTCATTAACCTCTCACATCCAACCTATCAGCCAGCCCAGTCTAAAACATATCCCAAGCCTGTCCGTTTCACTGTGTCTCCACCACCCTCACTCTACTCCAGGCTGCCATAATTTCACAAATAGACCGCTGGGAAGGCTACATAACTGACAGGACCACATTATGATTTTTGTGGCCCTGGGCACTTTTGCCTTATAGGGACTGTGGGATAATAAAACAAATATAACTTGACTTTGTCCCTGGCTCCTGGCACAGAGCTCCTGAAACCCTTGCAGTTTTCTGAGTGGTAGGATTGTCTTTTGTTACTCATAATGAGCCCCTTTCCACCACACCTGAATTTATGCTAATGAAGTAACGTAGGGTGGGGCTCCTAGGAAATTTCAGGATGGGATCTGCTCACTGCAAGACCAAATGTGGTTACAGACATAGAATACAAACTTGTGGTTGCCAAGGGGGCAGGGGGTGGGAAGAATAGACTGGGATTTCAAAATTGAAGAATAGATAAACAAGATTATACTGTATAGCACAGGGAAATATATACAAGATCTTATGGTAGCTCACAGAGAAAAAAAAATGTGACAATGAATATATACATGTTCATGTATAACTGAAAAATTGTGCTCTACACTGGAATTTGACACAACATTGTAAAATGATTATAAATCAATAAAAAAATTTTAAAAAAGAAAAGAAAAAAGACCAAATGTGGTTAGAGGGAGGTTGGTGAATACATGGAAGTACTGGGAAGCCTGGTACCTGAAAAGGGTTTGGGAGCTCTGCATCCTCTGCCCCGAGACCTACTCCATGCATCTCTTCCATTTGGCTGTTCCTGAGTTGTTTCCTTTTCAATAAACAGGTGCAAGTAAAGTGTTTTCCTGAGTTCTGTGAGTCTTTCTGATGCAGGAAAACGGATGTGGGGCATGAGGAGGGCCATGTCCCAGGTCTTGGTGGAGCCCCTGTGGTGTGCCCCACCAGGTGTGGGTTCTTGGCTTCTCATGGGAAAGAATTCAAATGTGAGCCACAGTTGAGTAAAGGTAGAGTTATTTAGAGAGATACGTACTACATAGAGTGTAAGGCAAGAGAAAGGCAAGGAAAGAGGTGTAGAGTTGGGTGCTCAGGTTAAAGTAAAAGTAGGTACTCACTCCATAGACAGAGTGCAGGCCGTCTCTGAAGAGGAGGGAGTGAAAAAGGGCCGCTAGGCATAGTGTTGCCAGTTTTTATGGGCTCGGTAGCTTCACAAGCCTACAGGTGGGACCATTCCAACTACCCTGGTGAAGGGGCTGGGATTCCCAGGAATTGGGCCACCGAACATTCTTTGGCCTTTTGTGGTTAGCCCTGGGACTGTCATGGCGCCAGCAGGCATGTTATTTATCATTATAGGCTGTTACAATGAGCATATAATGAAACTCAAGGTCTACTAGAAGTCAAACCTCCTGCCAACTTAATCCTCAAGGTCAACTGGGAGTTGAATCTTCCACCATTTTGATGTTAAACTGCTGTCATTCCTTGAATGGCTCTGCCCTGCCCCCTTCCCTCCTGTCTCACTTTTTCTGGATTATTGAAACTGAGGAGAAGATTGTAGGAATCCTCAAAGGTAGTAGTCAGAAGTACAAGTGGCCTATGGAACTGGCAACTGGTATCTGAAGTAGGTGCAGTCTTGTGGGACTGAGCACTTAATCTGTGGGTCTGAGCCTCCTCCTGGAGTTAGTGTCAAAAGTGAATTGTTGGATACCTAGTTAGTTCTGGAAAATTGACGTGGAAAGACTCCACATATTTGGTGTCAGAACCTCAAAGGCCCTTTCTTCCATAAAAAAATTTAAAGTTATATTTTTACAGCTGCATCGGTACAAAGATGAATGTAATCCAAGCAGATTGTACTTATTTTTTTCTTCTCATTTTAAAGATTTATAACACTTTTATGGGACCCTAAAACTATTGTGGGTCTCACTCAACACTTAAAAATTAACCCAGAATGAATCATAGACATGAGACAGGAGGGAAGTGGGCAGGACACAACCATTAAAAGGATGGCACAGCAATTAGCACCAAGATGGCAAAAGATTCAACTCCCAGTAGACCTTGAGCTTCATTATACACTCACTGTAATAGATTAGCATGGTAAATGGCACTCCCACAGGTGCCATGACAGTTCCGAGGCTAACCATAAAAGGTCAAAAAGTGGATGGTGGCCCAATTCCTGGGAATCTCAGCCCATTCTCCAAACTGATTGGAATGATCCTCCCATTTGTTAGCATATGAAGTTACCCTGCCCATGAAAACTAACAACCCTACACCTCGTGGATGATGTCACTTTCCCAGACAACTCTGTGCTCTGAGGCTGCCGCCTCTCGCCTCTCACCTCTCACCTCTCACCTTTTTCCTCTTGCCTCTTTAGATAGCCCGCATTCTGCCTTTGGAATGTGTATCTCCTAAGTCTGTCTATGGAGTGTATCTACTTTTACTTTAACCACCCCCACACCTCCCTGCACTTTGTCTATGGAGTAAATGTGTACAAATCCCATACCTCCACAGAAACATGGAAAAAAACAACCAAAAGCTGTCAGATCAACTTTATTGGAACTCTGGAAAACAGTCAAAGGTTTACAGCAATCAAGAAAATGCTTATTATTATTATTTTATAAAGGCAACTTAAAAATGGTAAGAAAATGGTATGACAATTTTACTTGCCCCAGCCCTGCTCCCTCCCTGTCTCCCAGGGTGGAACCCTGGTCCCGTGTGATCATTGTGTTTGTTCCAATCTATCTAGGGGATAGCTGAAGGACTAATTCAAAGCACTAGCCTCTATTTTGCCTAACCTGGAATCCACAGCAAAAAAAGCAGTAGGCATTGCTTGAAAACACTGTTATAAGGTGAACAAACAACCTGCAACTGCCTGGGGCCAAAGACTACAGTTGGTACGTGCAGTAGACCACCTAAACTTTGGAAGTAAACCTGGAGAGATAAATATGCTGGGGAATTGGGACATTCAAATTAAAAAATGCTTGTGAACACAGGGGCATTTAGAGGCTACACATATGCCTGAGACAAGATGCATTCTCAGGAAAGACCCAAGAAGATACTGAGATTCTACCATTGTCTGATCTATATGCTCAGTGCTATCAGGAAGTGAAGGTTGAGAAAATTTCAAACGGCCTAGCTAAGTATTAAAGGAATCCCCCCACATTGAGCCAACTGCAAAGATTGGGAGAGGGTGTTGTTTTTGTTTATTATTATTATTATTATTATTATTTTATTTATTTTTTTTTTAAGTTCCCAGTGTTCAAGGAAGTCTCAATAAAAATACTGGCTAAATACAAGCTGAGGCTTCAACAATCAATAACAGAAAATTCTGGGCAAGGTAGATTGTGTGAATTCCAGAGATAACCCATGTATCATTCAAGTGTCTAGCTTTCAACAGTAAAAAAAAAAAAAAAAAAAAAAAAAAAAAAAAATCACAAAATGTAGAAAGAAACAGGAAAATATGGTTCTTACAATGAAAAAAATAATTGACAGAAATCATCCCTGAGGAAGCTCAGACATTGAACTTATTATACAAAGACTTTAAAACCACTATCTAAAGTACTCTCAAAAAACTAAAGGAAACCAGGAAAATGATGTTTGAATAAAATGAGAATATCAATAAAAAGATGGAAGTTATTAAAAGGGACCAAGTATAAATTCTGGAGCTGAAAAATATGATACCTGAAATGAAAAATTCACTAGAGGAGTTCAAGAGCAAATCTGAGCAATCACATGAAAGAATCAATGAACTTGAATATAAGACAACTGAAGTTATTCAATCTGAGAAGCCAAAAGGAGAAAAAAATGAAGTGAACAGATCCGAAGGGGCCTGTAGAGCACCATCAACTGGACCAATATACAAGTTATTGGAGTTACAGAAGGAAAAAAGAAAGAGAATATTTGAAGAAATTTTGGGCAGAAAATTTCCAAATTTGATGAAATACACAAATACACATACCCTACTCCAAGTAGGGTAAACTCAAATTGATTTATGAGACATATTATAGTCAAATTATCAAGGCCCAAAGACAAAGAGAGAATCTTGAAAGCAGTAGGAGAAAAACAGTTTATCACATACAATCATCCTCAATCAAATTAACAGCTGATTTCTCATCAGAAACCATAGAGGCTAGAGAGCAACAAGATGGTATATTTAAAGTACTGAAAGAAAAAAAAAACCTGTGAGATAAGAATTCTATATCCAGCAAACCTATCATTCAAGAAGGAAGGAGAATATAAGATATTCCAAGATAAATAAAAGATAAGAGAGTTTGTTACTAATAAAACTGCCCTAGAAGAAATGCTAAAGGGAATCCTTTAGGTTGAAATGAAAGGACAGTAAATAGTAATTTAAAGCCATATGAATAAACAAAGAACACTGGTAAAGGTAACTACATAGATAAATGTAAGAGTCGGCTTTATTGTACTTTTAGTAACTCTCCTGTTTTTTCCTACATAGTTTAAAAGACAAAAGCACAAAATAATATCTATAAGTCTATGTTAATGGACACACAAAGTGTAAAGATACAGTATGTGATAGAAATAATATAAAGGAGGAGGGACAGACTGGTGTCAGCAGAATGTTTGTATATTATTGAATTTTAGCTGGTACTATTCAGATGAGGTTGAAAAATCACTAAAATATGTACAGAAAAGGAAAGAAGAAGGGAATCAAAGCACCACACAAAAGTCAGCCTTTTTTAAAAGACAGTAATGGAGGAACTGAGTAATAAAAAGTACGTAAATCATAACGAAAAATAGTTAAATGGCAGAAAAAAAATCCTTTCGTATCAATAATTACTTTAAATGTAAATGGTTAAACTCTATTTAAAAGACAGAGATTGTCAAAATAGATTTTAAAAAACATAATTCATTTACATGCTGTCTACAAGAGACATTCTTCAGATACAAAGACATAAAATGGTTGACAGTAAAAGGATGGGGTAAATTATTTTACACAAATAATAACCAAAAGAGAGCTATGGTGGTTGTATAATTATCAGACAAAATAGATTTTAAATCAAAAAAAGGTAATAGGAGGCAAAGAAGAACATTATATACTGATAAAGTTTTAAAAAAATCTGTTCTGCCAATCTCTGTCTTTTAATTGGAGAGTTTAACTTGTTTACATTTATATTGATAAAAGGTTTAATCCACAAAGAATATATAACACATATAAACATATATGTACTTAATGACAGTGCCCCAAAATATATGAAGCAAATACACATGAAGCATTCTCAAGAATAGACTACATGTTAGATCACAAAATAAGTCTAATAAATTAAAAATATTGAAATCATACAAAATATTTTTCTAGCCACAATGGAATGAAACTAGGAACCAATAACAGAAGGAAAACTAGAAAATGCACAAATATGTGGGAACTAAACAACACTTATAAATAGCCAATGGATCAAAGAAGAAACCACAAGATAAATTAGAAACTACTTTGTGACCAATGTAAATAAAACACAACACACCAAAACTTACCGGGTGCAATGAAAACAATGCTCAGATGGAAATTTACAGCTATAAATGCATACATTTAAAAAAACGAGAAAGATCTCAAATCAATAATCTAATTGTATACCTTAAGGAACTAGAAAAAGAAGAGCAAATTAAACCAAAAGACAGCAGAAAGAAAGAAATAATGAAGATTAGAGTGGAGAGAAATGAATTTGAGAATAGAAAAACAGGAGAGAAAATCAACAAAATCAAAAGGTGGTTCTTTGAGAAGATCAACAAAATTAACAAATCTGTCGCTAGATTGACTAACGTAAACAAATGGAGAAGACTCAAATTACTAAAATCAGAAACTAAGAGTTGGGGGGAGCAAAGAGCTCAGTGGTAGAGCCCACGTTCTAGCAAGCTCGAGATCCTGGGTTCAGTCCCCAGCACCTCCATTAAATAAATAAATAAAACCTAGTTAACTCCTCCCACCATAAATAAGTAAATAAATAAATAGGAAAAAGAGAAACTGAAAGAGTGGACATTATTATCAATTTCATGAAAGGAAGAAATAGAAAATCTGAGTAGCCCTATAACAAGTAAGGACACTGAATCAGTAATTTTTAAAACCTTTCCCAACAAAGAAATCCCAGAACCAGATGGTTTCATTAGTGAATTCTACCAAACATTTAAAGAATTAACACCAATCTTTCTTAAACTCTTCAAGAAAATTGAAGAGAGGGTAACATTCCCTAACTTATTCTGTAAGACCAGCAGTAGCCTGAGACTGAGACAAAGAAACTACAGTAAAACAACAGACCAATCTTCCTTATGAATCCCTCGGTTAAATTTATTCCCAAGAATTTTATTCTTTTTAATATTATTACAAGTGAAATTATTTTAATTTTCTTTTAAAAATTGTTCCTTGCTAATGTATAGAAATAAAAATAATTTTTCTGTGTTGATTTTGTATTTCACACATTTGCTGAATTTATTTAACTCTTAAGTGGAAATTTTTTGTTATATAACTTAGCACAATTAAAAAAATAGTAAACCAAACAAAGAGGGAAACTTATAGTCATACATGCCATATTAGAAAAATTTAAAGGTTGAAAATCAATTATATAAGTTTCCATCTCAAGAAGATATTAGGAGAATAGCAAATCAAACTAGCAGTAAGAAAATAATAAAAAATGAGAGCAGAGATAAAATTTAAAACAAATATAAAATAGCAAAGATCAACAAAGCCAAAAGTTGGCTATTTGAAAAGTTTACTAAAATTGGCTACCCCCTAATAAAACTGATCAAGAAGAAAAAAAAAAGAGAAAGAAATGATCATCGTCATGAATGAACAAAGGATCACTACAGATCCTACACACACTAGAAAAGATACTTTAAAAAAATACTATGAGCAGCCTGATTCCAATACAGTGGATGGTTTAAACGAAATGAACAAATTCCATAAAACATACAACTTATCAAAACTGACTCATATCCAAGAAAATGAAAATAGACCTACACCTATTTTAAACAGTTGAATCCACTATTTTAAATTTTCTTACAAAGAAAACTCCAGACACAGATGATTTCACCAGTGAATTTTCAGACAATTAAGGAAGAAATAATACTCAATCTTAATAAATGGATAAGGAAGTTGTGGTATATAGATACAAGGGAATTTTTTCAGCCATAAAAAGAATGAAATAATGCCATTTGCAGCAATGTGGGTGGACCTAGAGATTATCGTACTAAGTGAAGTAACTCAGACAGAGAAAGACACATATCATGTGATATCACTTACATGTAGAATCTAAAAAATGATACAAGTGAACTTATTTACAAAACAGAAATAGACTCACAGACATAGAAAACAAACTTATGGTCACCAAAGGGGAAAGGAGGGAGAGGGATAACTTAGGAGTTTGGGGTAGTAGATTCTAACTACTATATATAAAACAGATAAACAACAAGGTCCTACTGTATAGCACAGGGAACTATATTCAATATCTTGTAATGAACTATCATGGAAAAGAAAAGAATACAAACAAACAAACAAAAGGACAAAATAACCAATCTTAAAGTCTTCTCAAGGATACAAAAAGATAGAAAAAGGTATAACACACTCAACTCTTTATGAGGCCAAGACTGTGAAACCAAAATCTGACAAGGATATTACAAGAAAGGAAAAGTATAGGCAATTCTTTCTCATTCTCATAGGGATGAAAATCTTAAGCAAAGTCTTAACAAAATGAATCCAGTAATATAGACATAAGCATAAGGGAGGAGGGAGGGTAAAGGTCAGTGGTAGAGCGCATGCTTAGTATGCATGAGGTCCTGGGTTCAATCCCCAGAAGCTCCACTAAAAAACAAACAAATAAATAAACTTAATTACCTCCTCTCAAAATAGAAAATTAAAAAGCCAAAAAAGAAAAAATAAAAGAAGAGGAAGAGAGAGGAACTTCTTTCTTTAAAAAAAAATATATATATATATTTTATATATATATATAAGCATAATGGAATATAACAAAGAGGGGCTTATTCTAAGAAAACAAAAAACTGTTGAACATTTGAAAACCAACCATTTTAATTCGCCACATTAACAGAAACCAAAAGAGAGAAATGATATGATCATGTTGATAGAGGCAGGAAAATCATTTAATAAAATTTAAACACCTATTTGTGACATTAACTTTAATAAACTAGTAATAGAAGGAAACGCCTTAATACGATTATAAGTATCTATCAAAAACCTACAGAAAACATAGTTAATAGTAAAATGTTGAAAATATTTCTTTTGAAAACAGGAATGAGACAAAGATGATAAGGTAAGAAGAAGGAAAAAATTCAGGATTGGAAAGGAAGTAATAAAACTGTTGTTCACAGAGAACATGATGGTGCGTGGAAGAAAACAGCAAAGCATTCTCAGAAAAACTATTAGAATTTACTAATAAGTGAATTTCATTAGATACAACGTGAGCTACCGAAAATCAATTATATTCCTATATAACAGGAATAAACAAATAGAAGATGTAATTCAGAAAAAGATGCCAATTACAATTACATTTTAAAAATAACAAAAAATATATCAGAACACATGTTACAAAAAAAAAAGTCTACACTGAAATCTATTAAACGTTTGCTGAAATTAAAGGCTTAAATAAATTGAAGGATTATATTCTTTTCATAGATTTGAATACTCAATATTGTAAAGATGTAAGTTCTTCCCCAATCTAAATATTTATTTCATTAGAATATATTCAATGTAATTGTAATCAAAATCCTAGTATTTTTGTTACGGATACTATTAAACTGATTCTAATATTTACAGAAATGCAATGATTGAGGAATAGCAAATGCTGTCTCGAAGGGAACAATTAATTAATTAAGCAATTACAGACAAATTATAAATTTAAATATGAAATATAAAATAAATAAATCTTCTGCAAGTTAACATAGAAGAATATCTTTATGGTCTTGAGATAGGCAGAGATTTCTTAAATGAGATAAAAAAGTGCCAACCACAAAGGAAAACACTGATAAATTAGATATATAAAATTTAAAACTTCTCTTCACCATAAGACACTATTAAGATATAGAAAAGGCAAGCCAATAGTGGGAAAACATACTCGAAATATATGCATCCAACAAAAGAGATCATCCAGAATATTATACAAGAAGTTTATAAAACTCCTTCAAAGCAATTGAGCAAAATGAAAAGCAGATAACCCAACAGAGCAAATAGACAAGAGGGTTGAACTGGTGCTTCCCTAAAGAGCATATTCCAAATGGCCAATAGATATATGAAAAGATGCTCAACTTCATCAGGCAACGGGAAAACACTCATTAAAACCAGAGTGTGGCAAATTTGGGAAGAGGAATGGAACAGGCTTGGCTCAGCTTAAATGTTACTCTCTCTGAGAAGCCTTGCTATCCAAGGATGGTACTTGGTAGAGTTTACTGCATCTCTAGTTGATATTTGCCTTGTTTCTGGCTGACCCACATCTAAGTCACCTCTGTGACAGCAGACCTCATAGAGACGTGCGTGAACGAAGCCCGATCAAGCAAAACCTCACTGCTGGTTCCCTGGTTCTCTGTTGAGACACAGAGACACAAGGGCAGAGACCCAGCGAGCACAGCTTTCTGCAGCACCACCTTCTCAGTGGTTCCTGCAACCCAGTCCCTGGATCTCTCAGGGTTCTGGTTCACATTCCAAGTCCACTCGTCCAGGCTCCCTTTGGTCCTAAGAGTTCCCAATTATCTTCTAATAACTTTCATTTCTTTCTTTCTTTTTTTAACCTAAGTGGATTGACATGCTTACAGCCAACAACCCTGTCTGATGCAGCATTCTCTCATTCGTTTTCATTGTTGTTATCACAGAGTGAAATTGTTTTATCTATTTGTCTACTTGGTGCACACCCATACCTAGGAGTAAGCTCCAGGAGGTCAGGGTTCATACCTGTCTTGTTTTCCACTGTACCCCCTGTACCTAGAATAGGACCTGACATAAAACAGGAACTCAATGAACTCTAGCTGAATGAATGAATGAATGAATCAATGCCTCCTTTGCTTACTTTCCTGCTGTCTTGTCTGTTTCTTCACAGACAAGGAGTTTTCAGCAGCCATCCTCACTGTAATGTTTATTTTCTGTCAAGGCATTTTCAACCAATGATTAAGAAGCCTGCACTCAGGGAGCTGAGCTTCAAGACAGACCTAGGATCTAATTTCAGGATGAAAGATTAGAAAGCTGCCTCATGTTGCTCCTTCTCAAATATGCCCAGATTATTTATATTAACCTTTTAGTTGCTAAACAACCGTTTGCTTTTCTCTCTAACATTCTTCCATTCCACAAAGTAGACCATACAAACTTTATGAATACCCATTGTTTTAGTGAACAAAGTTAAACCATTTTTTATTTTGAATAAAAGCAAAAATGAAACAAAACTTTTATTTTGCATTAAGCCAAACATTTTTAGTTTTTCTGAATTGATCTTCTTGAAAAACGCATTATTAACCAGGCTTTTCAGTCTTCAAAAGAATTGCAGAGTGAAATATCAGGTAAAGAAGAAGGAAGAATACAGAGATATCCCAATTATAACTTACTTTGAGTAGGCTGGTTTAGTGGCAGGAACTCAGTCTTAAGGATTAGATATTTTTACTCAGCTTTAAAGCAAAATTAAAACTTTTTGAAGAGGGGCTTAGAATATGGTGGCCCACCCTCAGAACCATAAAAATAAAGTAGCAGATGTTCTACATGGAGTTAAAAAACTAGACCCAGTGATGGGTAATGAGAGGTTGTTATTGTTACATATCGTCTATTTCATTGCAATGAACCCTCAAAACAAAAATACCTGTGATGGTCATTAAGTTTGTCCACAAATACCCAAGTGTTAGGGGGAGGATGTGTCACTTCTAGGCAGAGTCATGGATCTGTGCTATCCACCCCCCCCCCAACCCCGTTGTGATGATTGCGGAAGCAGACGCTGAATTGGGGCGGCCATAGCGAAGATTCCTGAGTGACTTCAGTGAAGAGATGGCCCTGCTGACCCACGCTGGACATTTTGCAATATTTTGCTATTATAGAAAACATATTTTTATGTATAGATATACAATAGAGTTTTTTGTTTATTGGATGTTTGGTATTTTAATCATAAAAGTAACATATTCTAGCATGACTGAGACATTATGCTGTACACCAGAAATTGACACATTGTAACTGGCTATATTTCAATTAAAAATATATATATTTATCATAATTGTGATAAACCAAACAATATAGAGATCTATACAGAAATTTTGATAATGTCCTCACTAGCTTCTTCCAATTTCACCCTTCTGAGGTAATTAAAGTGAATCAGTCAGGAAAACAGAAAATACATGGGTACTTTTAACAGAGATAATTTTATCCAGGATGGGGTTGACATGCTAAGGCCCATACTTCATTCAAGTACAGTATTTGGCCAAATTCCACCCACACCTATTTTTGTAAATAAAGTTTTATTGTAACACAGCCGTGCACATTCATTTCTGTATCATCAATGGCTGCTTTCATGTTATAACAGCAGAATTGAGTAGTTGTGACAGGCACAGTATGACGTGCAGAGCCTAAAATATTTACTGTCTGGTCCTTTCTAGTAAAAGTTTGCAAAGCCCTGATCCAGGGGATTGAAGTTGTAGGCCGAATAATAGTTCCCAAAGATGTCCACATCCTAGTCTCCTGAATCTATCATTCTGTTTCTTTACATGGCTAAAGAGAATTTGCAGATATGATTAAGTTAAGGATCTGGAGATGGGGAGATAAGCATGGATTATCAATGTGGGTCCAATGTAATCACAGGAGTCCTTACAAGGGATAGAGGGAGGCAGAAGAGTCAGATTTCCAGATGCCATGTTGCTGTCTCTAAAGGTGAAGGAAGGGGTCATGAACCGAAGAATGCAGGCAGCTTCTAGGAGCCGGAAAGAGGATATGGCAGTCAGCTGGGGGAAAGGTGATGCTAAACTTTGGACCAGTGAGCTCAGCTTACAAGGCCCTACACTTATTTATTTATTAGATTTCTTTTTTAAAATGACTGTCCCTTCTTGCTAAAATGTAAGTTACACAAGGAAGGGGATTTTTTTTCTCACTTTTGTTAATTGATGTGTCTCAAGAGCCGAGGACAGTACCTCTCACATAGTAGGTGCTCAATTAATAATGGAGTACTTTGCAATCATTACAAATGAGCTTATAGAATGAAATTTCCACATTTAATCCTGTGGGGAAAATGTTCAAAATATATGAAGTGGGAATATCCCATTATAAAATAATACCTACCCTATAATCCAATTTTCAAAAGGTATATTTACACATGGAAAAAAATATGGACAGGTACATTCTAATATATTAAACAGAGGTTATCTCAGAGTATGGGATTTTAAGCAATTTTTATTTAAAACTTTTATTTTCTTCTATCTTTTCAAAGTTACGTGTATAATATATTATATATGTCTTTGAGACACACTTTAGGGGCCCCACCACTGCTTCTCATGGGACTCTTTAGCTACAGAGGAATAAGAGAATTCCTAAGTTACTGCTTTCCCCCACCCCGGCCCGGCAAGGCGTGATTATTAAGAACCAGGGCTTTTGGAGTTGATCTGGGCTTCGTATGCAAACTCTGCCCCTAGTGTGCTTTGTATCCTTAGGTCTGAATATCCTCCTCTTTATATGAAGAATCATTATACTACCTATTTCAAAGGTTTGGTGGAGGATGGATAAGAATGTAATCACTATGAGCTCACGGGTCCAAAGCTTAGCATCACCTTTCCCCCAGCTGACTGCCATATCCTCTTCTTTTTTTTTTTAAACATCTTTTTATTGAGTTATAGTCATTTTACAATGTTGTATCACATGTCCTCTTCTTTTTATTTTTTATTTTTTGAGGGGGAGGTAATTAGGTCTCTTTATTTATGAATTTTCTTACTAGAGGTGCTGGGGATTGAACCCAAGACCTGCTACATGCTAGGCATGCGCTCTACCACAGAGCTATGCCTGCCCCCTGCAATGGCCTCTTCTTGTCTCCCTGCTTCTCCCTCCAGCCTCTTCTCAACCCAGCAGCCAGGGCACTCCCGCTGAAGCTCAGTTAGATCCTGTCACTCCTTGTCACTCGGGGGTCAGCCAACTATGGCTCTTACGCCAAATATAGCCCATAAGCTGTGGTTTTCACATTTTCAAATGGTTGGGAAAAATAAAAAAATCAAAAGAGGAATAGTATTTTGTGACCCATGAAAATCATACGAAGTTCCGACAGGACACAGAAATGAAGTTTTATTGGAGCCCAGCTACACTCGTCTGTTTAGCAGAGTTTAGTACTGTTTAGTACTCGTCTGTACAGCAGAGTGGCAGCTTAGCTTTTTGAGTAGCTGTGACAGAGATTATCTGGCCAGCGAAGGCTAAAATATGTACTCTCTGACCCTTTCCAGAATAAGCTTACCAACCCCTGTTTTAACACACAGTTTAACAAAACAAAACTAACTATAAACCCTGATGGCTTCTATCTCACTCAAATGTTACTTTTCCCAAGGAGACCAGCTGGACCATCTATCTGATATTCAAGCCCCCTGTGTCCCTCCCTACAGTGGGCACTCCTGATCCATCTAACCCAGCCCTAATCTTTTCCTCAGTAATTGTCATCTTCTAATGCTCCACTTAATTTACTTATTTAAACATCTGTGGGCCTGTCTCTTCCACCAGAATTAAATCTCCTCCAGGGCAGGGATTTTTGTCCATGGAAGGCTCCCAGCACTTCCAACTAAAACAACTATGTGGAAGGAATAAATGAAATAAAAGAAAACAAGAGCATTAAGCGCTGTGGCTAGACCACAGCAAGTGCGTCAAAGCCTCTATTATCGTTTTCGTTATTACAGATTGATTGGCGGTACGTATCAAGTGTCTAACATATAACAAACTTGTGAGAGATTTTAATTTCCTTCCCTTCCCATTATATCTCTTACAGTATTTTGAAAAATGCCTTATCAGTACTAAGCACTCACTACTCTGGTGGCTTTTTGCTCACGGCCATGCCCTTCCCTACCAAGCCAAAGACTGGTACTCAAATCCTTGTCCTTCTCCACTTCCCAAATCTCAGCTCTGGGGCTCTGTGACCAGGCGGAAAGTGTGTCTGTGACTGCAGAGATGCTAATGGCCCCTGCCTTGCCAGACCTGCCTGAACTACTGTGGACTGTGCTGTGGAGAATTCTGACTCTGGCACCAACCTTTGAAAGACTATTGGAATGCAAAACACTTAGGAGGTTATGGATGCTTGTCCTGAAGATAAAACTGTTATAAAGTCTCCAGGCTCTGGAAAAAAAACCTGGCTGTGTAATCAGCATGGCTTGGCTTTGTTTAAATAAGAGTGTTTGAGGAATGTGTTCAAGACTGTTTAAACTCAGATCATGTAAATTCTAGAGAATTTAAAAAAATAAGGGTAAACACTTAAATGATTTTAAAGATTAGCAACACAGGAGATGGCATAACTCGCATAGCCTCCACCGCTGGTTCTGAGGAACAAGTCACTCTATGGGGAATGTCTGGGGAAGACAAAGGGAGGGGTTGGGGAGCCCATCCATAGGTGTGCAATGAGGTCATGCATCCTGGATTTCCTGGGGGCACGCTCAATATCAAATCTTCTGGCATTAGCAGACAGCATATCTTGGATTTTTATTTCTGAAAATATGGCCACCATTTTAATCTGTTGAGATCATCTATTCCGACAGCCTTATTTTACAAAGAATAACAGGAAGCCCAGAGAGGGACTCACCAAAGCTATGCAGAGTTCCTGGCACATAAGTGCTGGCTAAATATTTGCCAGCTGACTACAAATCAGGCCAATGACTTGCTTAAAAGAAGTCACAGAGTTAGAATGCGTCCTTAGGCCCTGGAGACCTTCAAGCCCGCCATGTGCAGCCTCAACCCCACATAAGTTCTCGGCCAAAACCAACCACTGCAAAGAGAGTATTAGCAGCCACAGTTCGTTCAGGCAGGTGGGTCTGGGGTTAAGTGAGCTCCTGCAACCTTGTTGGGGCCTCTGGGCACCAGTTAACATATTTCACGAACGCCTATCTCACTGGAATCACGTGACGTCATGCTTATGGACCCTTCTGAGAAAGCTGTCTTGCTCTGAGTCAGGAAGCTGGGCAACCTGTGTCCCCATCTGACTAGATAGAGGAGAAGGCCCCGGTCGATGGTGGCCATCTTTAGGGACTGGAAATGAGGGAAGGCTGCAGGGTGCCAGGCATGAGAACTCTGACAGATACTTCCTCTCCTCTACCCTAGAGTGACCGGTGGACCCACGAGAACTACCCTTTAGGGGACGCTATGATGTCCTTTACAACTGAAACGCAGGCATTATTGGCGATTCACAGCCCACCCTTCTCCTAGACTTACCCTCAGCCAAATTATACCCCTTCCTCAGGAGCAGGCAGCATCGAAAGCCTAGAAGGAGTATAAAGGCCTGGCCTCATCGCCTCGATTTGAAGCATGTCTGAAAGGCCACCCCAGCTCCAGATCTCCCCCTGGGGTTGGCTGAGGCCTTTGTACTGATGACACTGAAGTCCAGCTCCTCCCTTGTCTCGCATTTCTCACAGGCGCTGATTCTGAGAGTTCTTCCCAATAAAGTTCCTGCTTACAAATATCCACCTCAGAAGTCTTTTCCTTGGGAATTCATTCCACAACCGGGGGAAGGAGATAGTGGAACAGAAGCCTGGGCACCATCAGAGAAGGCAGTGGACAAAAGGCATGAGGTAGCCAACACTATGGCCTCACAGAAACCATTCAGAAGCCAGGAGCTCCAGGTAAGAGGAGGGAAGAAAAGCTGACAGAGCTCACATCACCTTCTAAATGCATTCTTCAATTTTTTGGCGGGGGGGGGGGTAATTAGGTTATTTACTTATTTTAATGGCGGTACTGGGGATTGAACCCAGGACCTCCTGCATGCTAAGCATGTGCTCTACCATTGAGCTACACCCACCCTTCTCAATGCATTCTTAAAACTGGTTTAAGTTTTAACCAGTTTTAACCAGTTAAAGTTTTAACCTGAATTGTCTGCTTTCCCTTCAACAGGAAAGAGCCTTAGGACCACACTCGGCTGGGCATCCGCCTTGCGTCTTTACTGTTTGTGTACTTCCTGCCTTGACCCTGGGACCATGTGACCAGGACACTCTGCCCACATTCATCAGCCTCTCCCTTTGAGGAACTGGCCAGTATTCTCTAAACCCCCAACTTCTGGCTGCCGTTTTGTTCTGAATCAACTGATGACCCAGAACTGAGGTGCTTCCGCCTGTCTGACTCTGAGTACTGCGTGTCCCTTCGGACACTGTCCTGGACTGCGGCCAGCTCCCCTAGGGGCTAGTCTGATGGCAGGGTCATTTTCCCTAGCTCCATACCCTCAGGCTCTGGCTCCCCTTCCCTCCCCATTACCCTATGATGTTGAGGGTACAGCCAAGTACACTCAGTTTCTATAATCTCCTTTTCCTTTTTGGCTTTAGTTTCGCCTCTAAGAAAATACAGACATGACTTGCTACAATTTTATTTTTTCGTCTCCTTTCTTGCTCTCTTGGTCTGCATGTTTCATCCTTTAGCAAGAGACATTCTTCAGCTTTAAAAAATTCATTAGGTCAGAACTAAGGGTTATGGAGAACATCAAACTGGTAGAAAAAAATGTTCACATTGAGTCTGAAATGCTAGTGTCGTTATTTCTTGTAATATAGAAGTTGACAGATTGTAAACAGTTGCTTTCAAAATGGATTTATTTACTAATTTTTTAAATGTTAGTATGCAAAATTTTAAACTTACACGAAATTGTGCAATGAAACCTCATGTACCCATCATCCAGCCTAATCTAAAATGTACATATTTATTTTTACAATGCTCAGTGCAGTCAGTAGATGATGAGTCAACTAATTTACTTGCAAGATAACTCAAGGTCAACCTAAAATGACAACTTTGTGTGATTTTTGTGATTACTTTGTGTGAGTGACCGGTGCATTTGTGAATCCCACGTTGAATTTGTTGGCAAAAAAGAGTGATTCTTTTTCTACACATCTCTTGACTTTATCCCCTGGATCTGCACCCTACTTCTGTGGTTCATGGGCCTCAGTCATCTCTTGCCTCTGTAACTAGATTTCTATATTTTCAGATTTTAATATTCTATCAGTCCCTCCCACCCCCTAGATTTGTTCCTCTCTATTGCTCCCATTCGAACAGAGTATCACCTCTGAACTACGAAACCTTGAGAAAGGTCTGAGGCAGAGCAGAAAGCAGAAGCGAGCAAAGCTTTCTGGTTTTTGTTTTCCCCAAACCCAAGGAGCTTGAGGGAAAATTAGAGGGTTTGTAAAGGAGAGAAAGGAAGAAGGCTATTTGGAGGTGTAGATAGTGTTTAGGGGCAAAAATAGAGTTCCTTGGTGGGGGAGGTCCCTGAGCCACTGGTTCTGATTCCTGGGAAGCACCAAGCCCCTAGTGGGGAGTGGCTACTGGCTGCATCCAGGCGGGGTGAGTATAAGCAGACTCACAAAAGATGCCCGAATCCCCACTGTGGCACACAGATAACAGAATTGCTGGGTCTAAAGGGACCACGTGGGCAGGGCCAACCGTGTCTCAGTGGTACCACGTGTCTGGTAGGAGCGCGTTGCTGCCGACCCCCATCTTGGCACTGGGGGAGACCCTGGAGCTGTGTGGCACTACTCTTGCTGGTGAAGCAGGGAAGAAGTCAGTTTCAAGTCTCAGCGGGATGGCCCTGGAGGCAGTTAAATAACTTGCCCACATTTATACATCTGCTAACGCATGGCAGAGCTGGTAATGAAGGCCAGGTCTGTCAGTTACCAAAACCCTCCTCCCACCACCACTACCGCTATTACTCTTCAGAATTGCAGAAATTCAGTGCCTTAATACCTCCATCAGCCCCCTGAGGAGTGAGTGATTGATACCCCTTTACCCCAGAGGCATTATGGGTGTATCAGATGCCCTTTCGGGTAACCCCCCCTGCCGAGGCAGCTGTTGGGGGGTAAGGAGCTCAGGCTGGCACAGCCTCAGACTCCCTAAGACTCACTGAGCCATGTGACGATGCCCGGTCTCAGGCTCCTCATCTGTGAAATGGAGCCGCAACACCTACATCATAGGACTCCTGGTGAGCAAGAGATAAAGGTGATCATGAAATGTGCTGTAACAGATGTCTGGGTTTAGGAGTAAGATCAGGACGGTCACACGTAATAACCACGCCCCGAGGCCTGCTGGACCTTCAAGGGCAGCTCTGTTCCTGGAGGCTGAGCTCCCTGGCACGTCAGCCTCTGCAGAGCCCCTTTCCCGGAACATCTTGCCCCAGGCTCCCCTCCCTTTACAAACTCCTACTGATCTGGCCTCCATGAAAAGCGTCACCTCCCCTGAAGGCCCTTCCTGGACTACACCCCACCCAAATGTCTGGGTGACACACCCCTTCTCTGGGCAGTCCTCCACACATGCGTTGCCCCTTGAGCGCTGAAATTCCCTCGTTCACCAGCCCATCAGCCCTTGCCTTTTCCTCTGCAGCCGCCCCCTCCAGCTAAACTAGCAAGCTCCTGGAGTGTGGGGGCTGTGTCTTGTTTCTCGTTGTATTTCTAAGGTCTAGAACAGGGCCTCACATTTAACAGACACTCAAAATTTCAAAATCTGTTCAATGAAGGAAGACACAAACACGCCTTTTGGGTCATCAAAGACAGATTCATTTATGGCCCCAACAGTTTCAGTGCCAAGCATGTCTTACTAAAATTGAATTTCTCGAAAATTGGTAATCCAAATACAGTTTAAGTATAACATAGCTAGTCACAAACCACCCAGAGGCAGAGCATCAGTTCCTCCTAGAAGGGCTTAATAATTCATTGGCTCGCCTAAGAAAGTTCTCGAGAAACATTTGCTGAGTAAGTGGTCAACATAACATACCTTTCCTTGACCAGTGAGGGGACAGAATTAACTGCATAAATTCTCATTGCTCACCACAAGCTGACAAGTGGTCTACGTTTCATAAATTACAGGAACTGGGAACAGATCTTTTCCTCTTAAAAAAAAAAAATAGTGTCTAGAATGTTCAGGCCTGATGCCAGGAACTATGAGATGGTCAAGATTATCTAAAGTCTAGATTCTAGACAGCCCTGCCTTCAACTGTTTACAGCCTAATATTGGAAGGTAATAAACGGTGTACCACTCCCCACCTTAACCTTGGCTTCTGCTTACGTCTACAGTTTTGTGCTCTGTCTTCTGTACTTGAACTCGTCAATGAGAAGTTAATGAACTAAGAAGTCAGCCAAGCCCTAAACCAACAAGTGCCCTAAATATTGACTAGACTCCTCAGCCACAGACATTTCACAATGAATGATGGGGGGAAATTCAGTCTTACTGCAAACAGTGCTAGATTAAAATGTCACCCACAACACCATGGCAAGCAGCCGGGCCATTACGACTAGAAACTGTCACTTGGGCTAGTGTACTTTGTGTGCCTGATGCCCTCTGGGGTTGTTCGTCTCTCTGCAGAGATGACACAGGTTTGTGATGTCTTGGTTTTATCTTAGGCTGGAGGAAGAACAATGAGGTCTTCTATAAAGTTTTGGATGGCTGGTGTCAGGATAGCTGTCACCTTTTACAACACCCAGTGGACTCGGAGTACAAATGATGTGTTTCCTCCTCAGGGAAAAAAAGAAAAAACGGACAGAGAGAGGTCGAGTTTTTGTCCTATCTGGCTTCCATATGTCCCTCAGCCCTGTTTTATGGAAGAAGAAGGTTTGATGAGTCCAGAGCTAGGTGTGTGGAACAAGCTGAGCCAATGAGCTCCTTCCCTGGGAATTTAGAACCAAGAGCAATAGGTTCTGTGTTCAGTGTGACTGGTTTATAGACAGGACTTACAAACTCGGGACCTGGGGGTGGTGACCTCTGCCACATGGCCTGTGGAACAAAGAAAGCCAAAATGCAGTGAGGAAAAAGTAAAGGGGGAGAGGATGGAAAATGAGACAGAAAGTTCTGACAACATTTCATGGTCTTTTCTGAGACATGGCTACTCACTGGGATTCCAAGAGACTCTTCTGTATCCTCATAATAAATCCCCCTTTCTGCTTAAGTTGGCACAAAGTTGGTTTCTATTCCCAATTTGTAATTCCCAATTACATTTATTCTACTGCCAATTTGGCTTACTCTATTAGTGGAGCGATTCAAAGCTAAGACACAGACAATATTGTGGCAAATATAAACTGCATGAGGCATTTGATGAGAGGGGACATCGTGACACTACTGGTTAGGTAGAGTGGGGCCTACAAGGTTGCAGCCTGATGATTTCCCCACTTTATTGCTACATTTAATTGTTACAGGTCTTTGGTTTTGTCCAGAGGATATAATACAATATTGGTGCCAAGTCATTGTCAATACATTCTTGTGGAATGTATTGAGATCAGCGATTTGCTGGTAAGTGGTGCTGTGTGCGTTGGGGAGGAGAGGGAGGTAAGCCCTAATTCGTTGCATTTGGCAATTTTCAGGGCGTAAATACTCCATTCGTGGCCAATTTCAAGCTACCTACGTGAAGTCAGCACACGCAGAGTTGGAAGCAGCATACTGCTACAGAGTATTTCTACAATACACGTACAAAAGATGCAAATTACTTCAAGAGCATTCCATAAAACGAGCATGTAGTAAAATAATTAGGAAGTGATAAGTATTGAGTAAGTATTCATTACTTTTGTTTTAAATAGAATGTGTTTAATATATTCCAATTTATGCAATGTGTAATTTTTAATAACCTCTATTTAATAAATGCCTGTAAATTTGACCATCTACTTTTGCAAACTGGTACAAGCCGGTTCTAGCATAGCACTGATTAAGATGAATGCTGGTCAAATTCAAATACAGGTTTAAGGCCTGGTTAATATAATAGCTAATACAGAGTAATCTCACCTAACTCTTCATTGTTAGTGCTTGACACGACCCATCCATTTCTCCTGTTGTTATTCTAAGCCAGAACTTTCTGTTCTCCCTGGAAGCTGTTCTAAAATTTCACCCATCCTTCTTTCAAAAGAAGGGACGCCCCACCCTTTCCAAGCCTTCATCCCGCACCCTCAAGCTCCAGCTCCCAGCCATCTCTTCCGGGACGTCAGGTCATTAATTACAGTCAGCACATCCAAAACCGAACTCATTATTTTCTGCCTGAGCTTGCTCTTCCTCCCCCTTCTTCACCTATTTTACACCCTAACCACAAAGAACTATTTGTTCCCTATCTCATTTAATACCATCCCAATTCACTCTGTTTACCAAGGTGGAACTCTGAATGCAGCAGCTCCCAGCCTTAGCTGAATTCAGAAATACCTGCGCCTGAGTCCCACGGGGCAACGATTCAGACTTAATTGGTCGGAGGTGTGGCCTGGGCATTGGGGGAGGGGAGGCTTAAAAGAGTCCCAGGTGATTCTGATGTACAGCCAAGGTGCAAACCACTGCTTTAGGGTCATCCTTACCTACTCCCTCTTAGCATTTATTATTTTTAATTGGCTGCCAAAGACCAGTCAATCCTGCCTCCCAAATGTCTCCCAATCCCACTGCAAATCTCCTTTTCTATTGTCCTCGCTCCATCACTCCCTTACCTGGACCACCATCATTGCTCCTTGACTGGTCTCCCTGCAGTCAATCCTTCCTCCTCTGGAACCTCTTCAACATCGTCTTACACTTACCAGAGAGATCTTTCCAAAATACAGGTCTGGTCATGCCTTAACACCCACTGAGAAGCCATTATAGTGGCAAGATTTTGCACCACAATATTTAGATGTAAGAAACATCGCATCTCATTATTATCTTTCTCAATCAAATTAAAATGACTTTGAGCATCCATTTTCCGGAAGAGTGGCTTATTACTGAAGATCTTCTTTCCTAGAATTATACAAGAATCCCAGGGGGCCTCAGTAGGCAAGAAAATGTGGGGAAAGCTCTTCTGGGTCCATCTTGGCCACTCACTGCTGAGATGATCTTTACCCAACTCGTGAGGCAATTCCATCCCCTCTGATTCAAGCAGGTCACAAAGACCTTTCACCCAGACTTCTGTGTCAGTGTCTAGGTCTGGCCTCCCTGGCTCAGCACATAGCCATCTTCAGTTTGGGACACCATGTGCCAATGGTTGCTCATGACCCCCTATACCTGAACACGCAGTCCCTTACCTGTCTTGGGGAAAATGACTTCCCTCTCCCAGAGGGACCAGTTTCAAAGTTCAACACAAGGTCCTGGTTGCTGAAGGGCTCCTGGCCTGGCAGCTTGCAGCAATCCGTTTAGCACAAAGGAGAATCTGAGCAGGTTGCATCCCTGGGCAGGGCTCCCTCTTCCCCAGAGAGAGTGTGGGGCCAGCCCTGCCCGTGCAGGTAGCACGACTCTCCCTTTCCTAGGCTTTGTTATGGACTCACCCATTGTCTTATCAACACATTCCTCTTTTACTTCACCCTGTGGAGTTGCAAAATAATAGCAGGAAGGTGTGGTTCGTCAATGATTAAACAACCTATTGTTGGTCACGTTCTTGGAGAATCTAGCATCAGCGCAAGAAGAGCTCACAGGATCTGGGAGTTTGGGGGGAGTGTCTCTACTCGATTCAGCTGGTCCCTCAGCAGGCTCTCGGCCACTTCTAGCCACTCTTCCTGGGTGTGCAGGGAACGTTGTGAGTTACCTGTAGTTTGCCAAGCATGCACACTTTTGTGGCCTCCATAACTTCGCTCATGCAGATCTGTGCCCCCAATACCTCCCCTCCTCCTGTCTGTACCTGGTGAGCTCCCATTCTTTCACAGGATGCTTAAATGCCATCTTCTCTAACAATCTTCCAAAATCATCTCCCAAACACTTGACTCCTACCTCCATCAGGTTACTAACACTATACATGTTGCTTCACCTCCCGCAGACCCAAACACACACCTCATGCTTAGCTGATGGATAGAAATTGTGTTTTCCTCTAGCATCTTTCACAAGTCAGGGATATGTCAGACGGATTCTAAATTCCTAGAATTTTAGAGCTATAAGATGCTACCATTGAATAGGTTCTTGTCTGGCACAGGAAAGATTCCAGAGCGAACCATAGTACGATGGAAGTAGATTTATTAAGGGAGATATACACTCCATACATAGACTGCGGTCCATCTCACAAGTAGGGATAAATTGGGAGTTTGAGATTTGCAGATACTAACTTCTATACATAAAATAGATAAACAACAAGTTTCTACTGTATAGCACAGGGAACTCTATTCAATATCTTGTAGTAACCTATTATGGAAAAGAATATGAAAACGAATATATGTATGTATATGTATGCATGAAACATTATGCTGTACACCAGAAATGGGCACAACTTTGTAAACTGATTATACTTCAAATAAAAAAGAAGGGAGAAAAGCCATGAGGAGTCGGGGTGGTTAGTTTTTATGGGCCAGGTAATTTCATATGCTAATGAGTGGGAGGATTATTCCAACTACTTTAGGGAAGGGGCTGGGATTTCCAGGAATTTGGGGGACTCCGCCCACTTTTTGGCCTTTTCCTGTCAGCCTGGGAACTGTCATGGTGCCTGTGGCTGTGCCATGAAGCTCAAGGTCTACTGGAGGTCGAATCTTCTGCCATCTTGGTTCTAACCTCAATGGCTGTGTCATTCTTTTCATGGTTGTGCCCTGCCCCCTTCCCTCCTGTCTCAAAGGGACCTTGGGGGTCATCCAATCCAGTGGTTTTCAAACTATTTTAGTTCTGACATCCCTCTTCAAACAAAGTTACATGGAAACTCAATGTTTAAATAGATGAGAACAGAGAAAATCTAATTAAAATAGGGGAGCAGGTGGTGCCTAGAGAGGCACACAGATCCCCCTCTGCAGGTCAAAATCGAAAACCCACAGATCTCACCCAATGCCTTCATTTTGCTGATGGAACAACCATGGTCGGGGAACATTTCTATTACATGGAAATCTACTCCACCCTGCATCTTTAAAAAGTTGTCACTTTACTCTCTCCAGTTTTCTAGAATTGTCACAGCCTCACAAGAAGAGTCAATGGCCCATTTTTAAAGCCCTTGTAGAATGAACGATTTCCTTTGCCACGTTTTATGCATCCTATTAACCAATTCTTCAAGGAAGGTGTTTACAGGCAAGTTATTACCGTGTCAAGACTGCAGAAACATGTATAGCAATTATCTGTGGGGTTTTTTTTATTGCTTAAATTTTTTTCCCCCTATAATACTGTGTGGGTGTTTGTAAAATTAAGCACCTTGAGTTGGTGCCACATGGCTCTGCCAGTGTGCCTCAGTGAGCAGTTCCAACCTGCAAAAAGACTCTTCCAGGCTGAAGACACTCGGGAAGTACCTGCAGTCTCTTATTACAAGGTCTAGTTTGATTTTTGTTGTTGTTTTTAAACAATCCAGGAAGTGGACCAAAGCACTCCCTTCCTTTAAAAGCCACTGTGCATTGAGATGCAACTTTGAGGGAGGAAGTATTCGCTTATTCTTAATCAGGTCTTGGGTACTTTTAAATTATAAGGAAAGTCATTGGAAATTCTCAGGGCAGATCACAGTTGCCTCACAGTAAATGCATATTGTGAATTCCTGCAGAGAGGATATTGTCAATTGTATGATTTCCACAACTCTTTACATCTGACCCTTCCCCTCCTTTCCACCATCACCACCTGCTTCGTCACGCCTCACCATCTCTTGCAAGTAGCATTGCTGTCCATCCTGTTTCAACCCCTTCAGACCCAGCTTTGAGCTAGAGAGGACTTCTGCAAATGTGTTAGAGACTCCTGGGAAAGGGTGGCGACCAAAAGGGGCTTCTGGGGTGCTGATCTTGTTCTGTTTCTTAATTTGGGTTCTTGGTGACACGGATGTGTGCACATTGTGAAGATTCCTGAATCTGTGTACTGATGCTTTGTAACGCTTTTCTGTCTTTGAGCATTACTTCATGCATTACCATAGCTGGTTTATTTGTCCCGTTAGACTCTCTGTGATCCAAGGATGCTTATTTCATCATCTTTGTATCCCGGCATCTAGCACACAGTAGTTATTCTATCAACTACTGTTGGATGTTACAGGAATAAATAAATAAATGAATCAATGGAATTGAAGACTCGGGTTACAGGGCTCTAGGATTTTCCTTGGGCTGGATGATTCGATATACAAGAATGGAGTTATGAAAACTGGGGGAGTGGGTGGAGTGGAGGCCATGTACTAGTCCTGGAGGTGGGAAGTTTGTTTAGAAGTGTTGTGTTCAGACAGGAAGAAGGCCTGAGTGAAGTGAGGTGCCCGTAGATCACCTGCCAGCGCAAGTCACACTGGCATCACCATGCCTTGCTCTGCTTCAGGCCAGTTTTTCTTGTTGACTTATTTTTTTTAATGAAAGAAATATCTATTTATTTATTGGGTTTTTTTGGTGGGGGAGGAGGTAATTAGGTCTATTTAATTAAATTTTTTTTTAATGGGGGTACTGGGGATTGAACCCAGGACCTGCAGGCTGAGCACGCTCTCTAACACTTGACCTATGTGCTTCCCCCTCTTGTTGACTTTCCTATTTTGGTTTCTGGGACTTCCATCCTCCCGGTCACAAAGGTATTAAAACTCTTTTTTCTCTCCTTTTTTGTCCCCTCCACCTTTGATTTGCTGCAAACTAAATGTTTCTCAAATCAACCCTCTTTCTCTTTCCCTCACTAGCCCCCTCTCAAGACTCTCTTGGATCCTTAGTCTAACAGTTCCTGCCTGGTCTCCCAATGAGGACTTCCTGTGAAATGGAGCCAATAATGGAAATGAACTGATTTTTGGGAAAAAAAAAAAAAAAAAAGGAAGAAAGAAAAAGAAAAAAAGAAAAGAAAAAAGGCTGGAGGGAAGATTCATTAAAAGATTACAGGGATGACCTACAAAACCTCAAAAAAAAAAAAAAAAAAAAAAGGCTACAGTTAAGGAAAAGAAAAGTTACCGAGGCTCATTTGCTGCCCTTTTCTGTGCACATCTTGGTGATTTTAGTCTCCACATCTTTCTCCTGTTCCTCAGACCTCACGGTGGGAATCATGGCATTGACCCACAGCCGAAGTTTTACATCTGCTTCTAAGGGACCACATTGAACAGGGATGAGAAACTCCCAGGCTAAACTCCTATTTTTCATGCAAGGGACTCTGATTAGTCCCCTGGGTCAGGCCTCTACCCTGGGACCATTCAGCTGGGTTCTGGGGACAGCATCCCACTGCGCCAAAGACTGTCCTGATCAACCACCATTGCCACGTGGAAGGGGCAGGGCCATTTCCAGAGAAAAGGAGTTGGATATACAACCCAAATGAGACAGGAAGGAAGGGGGCAGGGCACAGCCATTCAAGGAATGACGCTGCAATTAACATCAAAATGGTGGAAGATTCAACCCCCAGTTGGCCTTGAGGCTCAAGATGGCAGGAGATTTGACTTCTAGTAGACCTTGAGCTTCATTACACGCCCATTGTAATACATTAGCATGGTGAATATCATGCCCACAGGCGCCATGTCAACTCCAAGGCCAACCATAAAAGGTCAAAGAGTGGGCAATGGCCAACTTCCTGGGATCCCAGCCCCTTCCCTAGGGTAGTTAAAATGGCCCTCCCACTTGTTAGCATATGAAGCTACCAAGCCCATAAAAAGTGACTGCCTCTCGCTCCCTCATCTTTCAGAGATGGCCCACACTCTGTCTATGGAGTGTGTACCTACTTTCACTCTAATCTAAGCACCCAACCCCAACACTTCGTGGCCTTTCTCTTGCCTTTTGAAACAGCCTACACTCTATGCAGAAAGTATCTCTCTAGATAAATCTACCTTTACTCAACTGGCTCGCTCTTGAATTCATTCCTGTGTGAAGCCAAGGACCCACACTTGGCGGGGCACGTCCCAGGGGCTCCACTGAGATCTGGGACACGGCCCTCCTCACGCCCTACACCCGTTTTTCCTGCATCACAAGGATGAATTTACACCTTTGGCCTTGAATCCGCCTCGCAGGCTGCCATAGGGCTATCCTTCCCAAAAGAGAGCACTGATCAAGTCACTTTTCACATAGCAATTTGACCTCAGCTGCAAGGTCACCCCCACCTGTGGTCCTGCTGCTGGGCAAACTATAGCTGCCCTATAGTGAGACCAAATGAAGTGGGTGTGGTCTAAAGGCCTGGCCATTGCAACTTGACCTGGGACAGCACTGCCAGGCACTATTCCTTGCAGAATTCCCCACCCCATTGGCTAAGGCTTTGTCAAAGCTGCATTGTAATTTCACTTCTTCCTCTGTCCTTCCTACTTCCTCTCCCTTAATCTCTAATACACTTTGTCTCTGTTTCTGCTTCCAAGAAGCCAAGCTTTGACAATTGCACGTATCCTTCTGCCCACCTTGATTTCCCATTTCCTACCATCTCTTCCTGCCTCAATTCATCCTACCCTTCAGATGCCACCTCTTCTGAGAAGCCTTGCCTAGTTACCCCAATCAGATGTGCTCTCTGCATCCCACAATCTGTTGCCACCTTGGATGGTGTGCCTGTGTCATTGAACTTGCCTCATTCTCCCCAATATGGCAGCTATCTGTGAGCCTTTCTACCCTACCTGCCATCTTCCCTATAACACACACTAATCAGTAAGCCCATGGAGTGTGACATCCTTTTTTTTTTTTTTTAACCCTTCTCTTCAATGCTCTGCTCAGTACATGGTCAATCCTCAATGAGTGGTTGTTAATGTTGCCAAACCCTTGGGAGAATCAGGCAGTAAATAAATACAAACCACCAACGCTCTCTGAAAACAATTTTTTTTTACCTTGAACAAGCCAGCATGGAAATAAATTTTAAAGTTTGCAAAATTGTTGAATCTCTGCTACTAGTCTAGAAGCTCATTAAACAACAGAATGTATCTTACCAGGGTATTCATATCCCTTCCAAGCACAATTTTAGGCAAGTGCAAGATAGGGCATAAACTTACTGGATCCAGGGTCACATCTTGACTCCGTCACTGACATCTGCATGACCTTGAGCCATTCACTTCACTCACTGAACCATTTTTTTTTTCATCTGTAAAATGGGAATGATACCTGCCTCATAGCATTGTTAAGGGACTAAATGAGATAACTAACTCATATAAAGTACAGTGTCTGGGTCAGGTACAGATTTGATAACAATTACCAAACTGTTAACTTTATTCATTATTATTCTCAGTTAATCTTATTTCTTTTAAAGGGTGTTCTACAATGTTTACTAGATGAATGAGTGAAGACAAAGAAGGGAGGAGAAAGAAAACGACTTAGAGAAAAAACTTACTTAGACATTCGCTGAAAGTAGAGACCAGGAGTCAAAGGATAAGATGCCAAGTCTGGTCAATTTCATAACTGTTTCATCCTACTTATAAATGAGAAGGGCTGAGAGTCTGCCCACAGCAGATATTCAGTAAATGGAACTCTTCCAGAGACAGAAATGGGAGAGAAGGTAAAGGAAATGGATCTGTCTTAAGACTAGGGCAACTGTTCTCAGACCGTTTGGTCTAAGGATCGCTTTACATCCTTAAAAATTATCAAGGATCCTAAGAACTTTTGTTTATGTGAGCTGTATCTGTTGATATCTACAGCATTAAAAATTAGAACTGAAAACATTTAAAAATATTTATTGTTTTATTCTTTTAAAAAACAACAGTAACAAACCCACTACAGGTTAACATAAATAATATCACTTATGGAAAATAACTATACTTTCCACACACATGATGGTGAGAAGAGTGACTTCTGCAAATACCTTTGATGTCTGGCTAACAGAAGACAGCTGGATTCTCATCTCTGCTTCTGCATTCTGTCTGTGACATGCTGTTTTGGTTGATGTATATGTAGAAAATCCAGCCTCACACAGATATGTAGATGGAGAAGGGAGGAGGATTTTAAAAGCCTTTTCAGATAATTGTGGCTATTCCTCTTCGCTACCGCTCTAAAACTCATTAAGTGATAGTTTCTTAAAGGTTAGTTGCAATGTGAATTATGAAACTGCGTCTACGAACCTTTCCCACTCACTGTGTTAGTATTAAAATACATATACTTTGAATGGGTCATTTGACTCACATGTGATTTTGCAACCTTTTGTTTTGGTCATTTGGAAAATATTGGCTCACTGAGTTCTACAGATCTTCCAAATGTTGACCCTAGTTCATCATATAATATCAAAGAAAAATCACACTTGTTAATATCGCCAAGAATCTCATCAGGAAAGTCTTTAAGTGTCTGTAAGCTGTCAAGTTCCCGATGGCAAATACAGGTTTTTCCAAACTTGTAGTTTTCCATTAAAACCTTGAATCTGATCATTGGCAACAAATGCTATCAGTTGTTTTTCTTACAGTGACTGGCTGACTTTGTTTATATTTAAGAGAATGTCTGCCAAATGTTCAAGTCTCAATAGCCACCTTTGTCAGTCTGAAGTTCTTTCAAGCAAAAATGTGGTTTCAGGGGAAAAATAGAGAATTCAGTTTGCAACTCAAAACAACTGTACTTCTCCTTGAGATGACCACTGTTCTTCAGTATTTAGTAAAAGAGCTTTATTTGTACTTTCCACTTCATCATACAGGATAGTATTGATTTTTTCAAAAATTTATTTATGTTTTTAAGCTTTTTGAGGGGTGATTAGTTTTATTTATTTATCTTTTTTTTAATGGAGGTTCTGGGGATTGAACCCAGGATCTTGTGCATGCTAAGCACACACTCTACCACTGAGCTGTACCCTCCCCACCAACATCATGTAAGATACTATTAAAAAGACAGGTACTCAAGAGTCAAGATTTATAAAAGTAATATTTTTACTGCTTCATTAAATACACTCTTAAGTGAATCTGGCTCTTCTTTTCTTTTCTTTCCAAACTGAGAGTGCAGAGTGGTGAAAAATGCAATGTCTATAAGTACAATTCGGTGCCACTGCCTTAATTCATGCTAAGGTGCCTGCAGTGATACCCATCATTGTTTCTGCATCATCCATGCAAGTGTTAACCTGAAGAAAAAAGCCAACTGGTAATATTATGTGTTATATATAACACACACACACACATATATATATGAACAATGGCTCAGTTATACATATATATTCCTTTTTATAGTCTTTTTCCTTATAAGCTATTACAAGGTATTGAACATAGTGATACCGTATGGTATTTTTCTTTCTCTTTCTGGCTTACTTCACTTGGTATGACAGTCTCCAGGTCCATCCATATTGCTGCAAATGGCATTATTTTATTCTTTTTTATGGCTGAGTAATATTCCATTATATCTATATCTATATCTATATCTATAGCTATAGCTATAGCTATAGCTATAGCTATAGCTATAGCTATATATCTATCTCACAACTTCCTGGTAATATTATGAAAATAGTCTTGGCAGATGCTGTGGAATGGGCTTGGGGATCAACAAGGGTCCACGAACCACACTCTGTAACAGCTGGACTAGAGGGATGAATCTGAGAAAACAATAAATCATAACTCAAGGCTTAGAGGAGGGATTTGGGAAACTACAGGGAGGCGTAAAGACAGAGTTCCTGGAAGGGACAAGAGCAAACCCCTATGGTTGGCAGATTTCATAACTGAAGGTTATCTTTAATGATGTACCCAGCTTGTTTAACTCTGGAGTTGGTCATTTTATTTCACAGGTGCATTTTTTTTTAAATTGAAGTATAGTTGGTTTACAATGTTGTGTTAGTTTCTGGTGTACAGCACAGTGATTCAGGTATATATATATATATATATATATATATATATATATATATATATATTCCTTTTTATATTCTTTTTCCTTATAAGCTATTATGAGGTATTGAATATAGTTCCCTGTGCTATACAGTAGGACCTTGTAGTTTATCTATTTTATAAATAGTATTTAATATCTGCAAATCCTGAGCTCCCCATTTTTCCCTTCCTCTCTCCCGCTCCATAACCATAAGTTTATTCTCTGTGTCTATGAGTCTGTTTCTGTTTTGTAAATAAGTTCATTTGTGTCATTTTTTAAACATTCCACATATAAGTGATATCATATGATATTTTTCTTTCTCTTTCTGGCTTACTTCACTTAGTATGATGGTCTCCAGGTCCATCCATGTTGCTGCAAATGGCATTGTTTCATTCTTTCTTATGGCTGAGTAGCATTCCATTGTATACGTATACCACAACTTCTTTATGCAATCATTTGTCAGTGGATCTCTGGTGAACTTTTAATTTTAAAATTATTTCAAATTTACAGAAATTGAGAGTTCCCATATACTCCGCCACCCATTTCCCCCTATGATTAGCATTTTACATTAGTATAGTATGCTTGTTACATATGATGAACCAATATTGATACATTATTATTAAAGTCTCTACTTTATTCAGATTTCCTTAGTGTTTATCTAACATCTTCTTTTCTGTTCCAAGATTCCATTCAGGATTTCACGTTGCATTTAGTTGTCATGTCTCCTTAGGCTCCTTCTGGGCTGTGACAATTCTGGTCATTTTTTAACACTCCCCTCCTCTATATGACAAAATTTTTTCCAATAACAATAATTAAATAAAACAAATAATAGTAATGGACAGAAAAAAAAAGCAATCAGGAAAAAACTTTCTTTTATTGAACTTCATCTATACAGTCATGTCAGGGAAAAATGAATAAATATCATAACACAAAAGAGGGAAAAAATAAATGAGCGATACTTCTTAATTACATCAGTGTCTCTTTTTTTACGAGGAAAAAGCTTATAATTACTTCACTTTGTTTTGTTTTGGGGGGTAATTAGGTTTATTTATTTATTTAGATGGGGGTACTGGGGATTGAACGCAGGACCTCAGGCACGCTAAGCATTCGCTGTACCACTGAGCTATCCCCTCTGCTTATATCTACTTATTAATCTCTTGTAGTAATAAATAATATCACTGTAGTTTGTTTTCTTCATTTGTCCTTTAGTTTTTAAACACAACAATTTCAAAAGATGAATACATTTAAAATATAAGATATTAAAAAATCATTCAAACATTTTATGTGTGAGCTATAATTTCTGCTTATTATATAAAAATATTCCATCTCACAGTTCTTAATTCTGTTTCAATATTTTACATTTTAAACACAAAAGCTCCACGTGATATAGAATGACAGAATTGAAGTAGCTCGTTCTAACAGTCACTGTGCTCTTATTCTTTGTTGCAAATGTTCTGTTTAAATGCAGGAAGATGTAGAACCACAAGGGCTGGAGACATGAATTGGGTCCAAAATGGGCTCAAGATGGATTCTGACCAGAACGCACGTAGCTGAGTTTGCTCGTGTGTGAGGAAACCATAGAACGAAGAGTTCCCCAAATTAACTTCCATGTAGAATACAATGTTTATTAAGGGATATGTAATCATAATGCCAATGTTAAGGGTTTATTTGTTTATTTATAATTAAAATTCAACAATAAACTGCTGCAATCATTTAGAACTTAGACCAAAAAAAGATTTTTTTTTCAGGGAGGATTATTTCCTCATGGACATTGTTTCGAATTGCCAGTCCATCATGCTAGTACAAAGCAAAGGGGTTCTTAGAAGATTTCATTTTTGGTTTTAAGTTCTCTAGAAAGGATCCGCCCCTTTATTGCCTGTATTTACCCAGGGAAAAACTGCTCCCAACACTGGTTCTTATTATGCCCCTGTTTTTATGAGAACTTGAAGGCTTGTGACCAGCCTTCAGTGCTCTGCCCTTTACCTCTTTTTTACTTTATTATTTTTATTTTTTACTTTAATATTAATTATTATTATTTATAACGTTAGGTCACAGAGGCATTTGGGGGGAGGTAACATTTGCTTTCCTGCCGTTCATCAATTCTGTTATGTACATCATTTTCTCATTATAACACCACTGAAATTGAGACACCTATGGCAGTCAATGGCATCTTACAATTGCCCTTGGGCAGATGGGGGTCGCGGCGCAGCTGGCCCTGCCCACGCATGTGTGATCTTGGTGATCGTTTCCCGTGGCCCATTAGACTGATGCCAACCGTCAATGTCTCTGTCCACAAATCATTTAAAAACCACTCGGGGAAGGACCATGAGCCCTGCTTTTTGTTTGAAAACCTCTATTGACACCTTCTGGGTAGATCAACTAATGGAATGGGAGGCAGGGGCTTGGGAGAAAACCCCGGAAGCCGTCACGGAGCCCTCTTTGAGGACACGCTGCCTCGCTAAGGCTCTTGGTGGCAGAGAGGACCATATTGTGCGGAAAACACAGACATCAACTATTCTTGGTTGACAAGTGATGCAGGAACGCTGGCTGTGGAATGTGAAGATATTTCAGGAATACCTTAGCCAATCTATTTGTTTTTCTTTCCCTTTTTACATATGAGTGATATGTAATAAAAGTAAATGTCTAAATGAGTCTGAGAGAGCTCTTTGAATACGTATAAAATGAAAAATCTAAGGGATAAGAAAGCTTTGTGTCCGTTTATTTGGCAACTTTTTTTTGCTCATTCTTAGTGATACATGAAGCGATGGGTGTATCTTAAAATTGATGGTCGGGGGAGGGTATAGCTCAGTGGTGGAACGCATGCTTAGTTAGCATGCAGGAGGTCCTGGGTTCAATCCCCAGTACCTCCATTAAACAAACAAACAAACAAACCTCATTACCTCCCCCACCAATAAATAAATTTAAAAAATAAAAATAAATGGATGGTATCTTAGGTTTGATGAATTACGGTGGTGGCATTTGCATTTAGGGACACCTGAGGTTTTTGAAACATGGCCTTTCTGAGTGAAGAGACTCATCATATTTGATTCTTGTTTCTTTCCTTTTTGTCTTCTTCTCAATACAAACATACGCACCTGCATCAGGAAAGAGAAAAACAATTCAGAAATGAACAAGGCCCCCCACACAGTCCCCCAGACATACCATTGTAAACAGAATAGTGCCTGTTCTTTCAAAATAAACTAAAATGTTTGAAAATATATTTAATTTTGAAGTATTTGCTACTTATAAAAGAATATATATAATGTATATGTAAGTTGTGAAGCATAAAACCGATAACCATGAAGCTGTCTCCCACTTTGAGAATGACAGCCTTCCGACAGCATTGTGTTTTCTCGAACACTCCTTCCCGATCTCATCCCCCAGTTTCCCCACCAGGAAAATTGATTTTGTTGTTGCCACTTCTCTTGCTTTCAGGATAATTTTAGCCTATATGTGTGATTTCCTAAACAATGTATTCTTTTTTGTTTTCTTGCCTTCGAACATTAAAAAACAGTATTATATTGTATATATATTCTTCTGCAACATGCTTTCTGCATTCAGCATTATATTTATGAGATTCACCGATATGAATGCCTATAATTCAGGGTTTCTCAGCCTTAACACTGTTGATACGCTGGCTGGATAATTTTTTTTGCTGTAGGGGGCTGTGCAATGGATGTTAGAGCCTGGCACACAGTAGCTTCTCAATAAATGTTCTTTCTCTCTCAGGGAGTTGCACATCCAGCAATCAACGCTGAATGAATGAACGAATGAACGAATGAACGAAGCGTTTACTCTCCTGAGGGAATCTTCTTAGGGCTTCTGCTGCCCTAGCTCAGCATTCCTGGCTTGGTTCTTTCACTTAGGCTTTGAATTCCAACTGGATCTGAACTAAATGGTGACTTTTCGACACAGCTCATCTCCCTGTGGGAAGCCACAAGCAATCAGGAGCGTACTTGACCCATCCAAAGAAGGTAGCTTCTGGTCAGCTCCATCTAAGTATCAAAGGCCAGAATCTTCTGATTTTCAAGAGAATCCCCGATTCTGGGTTCAATGGCTATCTTCTGATATTTAAACATTGGCAACGAGTTTTTTTTTTTTTTTTTTTTTTTTTAACATCACATAGGACTAATTAGACATGCCTAAAGGTTGGCTTTGGACCACAAGTAGCCTGTTTGCAGCTTTTGCTTCCAGCCAGGCACCATGGTCCTGCTTTCATGTGACCATGGAGGTAATGGCTCTTGGCCTTGAGAATAGGACTGTCACCCAGGGCCAGTAGGACCCTTCCCACTGTTCCCCCCGAAGAACATTTTTGTGGTTTTAAAAAAAGTCTCCAATTAAAAAAAAAAAAAGTTCTCCAGGCTAAAAACTAAGAGCAAGGGAGGGAAGCCAACATTTGTAGGTGAACCCCGCACAGGACACCTGCTCTTTCCTTCCATTCCCCCAGCAGCCCTGTGAGGTGGGGTGTTACCATCACTCCCATTTTGACAGAAACAGAAGCTCTGAATTACCGCATCACTTACTAAGTTCCACTTTGCTACTAAATTACAGGACTGAGATTTGAACCCAGGATTATCTGACTAGACTATAAACTCATAAAGCGAAGGGAGAAACAATGCCTTATTTCTCTCTCTGTTTCCCTCCAGACACAGGTCTGGGCACAGTCAGTGCTCAGCAGGCATGGCTGACTGATGATCAGTTGACTGACTGGGGAAGGACATGCTTATGGCTACATCTTCTCAATATTTAAACAAGAATTTGAAATTCAGTTTCTCTAGGCCAGATAGACAAAGTCCTCCACCAAACAAGAAAAACACCAAAATATCTACAAATAAATGGAATTATTTGAATTAAGTTGTCTGAATTGGCATCAAAGAGATACAGAAGAGATATAGAGTAAATATTTAAAAGAGTTGTGATTACCTTCTAGCTTTTCATAAGCTTGCCCTGCTCCACATCCCCCACAAAAGAACATTTTTGTGGTTAAAAAAAAAAGTCTCCAATTTAAAAAAAAATGTCTCCAATTATTCTCTCATGAGCACATCCTGAACGGGATTCCATACACTAAGTTCATGTGAGTGGCTGGTGGTGATGTCAATGCTGCCTCAACTATGAACAGTGATTAATATCTCTATGTCAGTATTTCACAATATGGAGCTCAAATTACAGACTTAATCCAATGAAAAAACATGAGAGGTATTTACAGTCCAGATACTTGTTGAAAGACTCCCTACCTATGGAAACTTACCGGATAGCTCCAGGGCAATGTATATCATCCTTTTCCTAAAATTTTGGCAAGAAGCTGTTAGGAGTCCTGATAAGCCTGGCAGCACGCAAGAACATTTCCTCCTTTCGATGGCAGCCAGCCAGCTTCTGACAGCCGTGTGCCAGCTTCCCAGAGCTGCAAATGGCTCGGGGTGATTTTATCTTGACTTTATTATCCTAACTCACAACCTATAGAAGGAATAACAGAACACAACAGATGAAATGTGAAGCCATAGCAATGAGCCATGACCAATTTAAGATGAAGTTCAAAATGCATAACCAAGCAACAGACTTAATTCGAACTCAAATCGTAGGTAGTAAGGTGGACAAGCCCCAGAGAAAATAGTGGCATTAGCGAAATACAGGGGAAAGATCTAAAATTTTCCTTTGACTCCAAGTTGTGCCAGACAGGCAGCAACTCTTTTTCCTCCTTCTTGGGTGGTTGAAACTGAAGTCATGGATGATACAAAATGATTTTCTATGGAGTTCATTGTGCTCGAATATCATTTGTAGTATTATGAGAGGTCGGCCATGATTTATTCATGTATTCATTTAAAAAATACATTGAGAAAGATACAGGCACCCCAATGTTCACAGCAGCACTATTTACAATAGCCAAGATATGGAAGCAACCTAAGTGTCCATCAACAGATGACTGGATAAAGAAGATGTGGGCTATATATACAATGGAACACTACTCAGTGGAATACAGCCATAAAAAAAGAATGAAAATTTTGCCATTTGCAACAACATGGATGGACTCAGATGGTATTATGCTTAGTGAAATAACTCAGGCAAAGAAAGACAAATACTGTATGATATCCCTTATATATGGACTCTAAAAAATAAAACAAAGTAGTGAGTATAACAAGAAAATAAACAGACTCACAGATACAGAGAACAACTAGTGGTTACCAGTGGGGCGAGGGAAGTGGGAGATGAGCAAGTTAGGGGTAGGGAATTAAAAGGTACAAACTATTATGTATAAAATAAATAAGCTACAGGGATATATTGCACAGATCGGGGTTATAGCCAATATTTTATAATAACTATAAATGGAGTATAACCTTTTAAAATTATGAATCACTGTGTTGTACATCTGAAATTTATATAATATTGTAAATCAACCATACTTCAAAACAACAACAACAACAAAAAACTCCGAAGTGGGGAAAAATATGTTTCGACATCCACTCTGTCATACTCCTGCCCTCAAATCCCTCACAATTCAGGGATGGGCTCTGTCATGAACAAACAGTTTCCAGATAAAATGGTAAGTTACAGATCAAAAAAGGTGGGAAATCCAGAGGAAGGAGCAGCCTGACTCCTCCCTCAAAGATGGAAACCGGAGTGAGGACCTGAGAATCTGAGGCTGGGGTAGGGAATTCCCCATCACACATAGTTAGGTCCCCCAAATCAGAAGGCTGCACCAAGTCTAGGATCCATGCAGAAAGGCAGAGTCCAGAATCAGAGTGAGAGACCTGGGGTGGGCAAGACAAAGGGCCCAGGGGTAACTTTCAGGGCGGGATTACAGAGCTGCAGGTCTGGGGACACGGGGAGGCCAGATTGACCACAACTGCCTGAGTATCCCTGCTCCTCCCACATCCCTGTCTCTCCCCTGGGATCTCCCCACGATCCAGCAATCAGTGGGTTCAGAAGGCCCACCAGGGGCTCCCTGGACGGAGCTGCATACTAGGCATGCTTCTGTTTTGATTGCTTTTCCATACCTGTCAGGGGTGTGATGTGCAGGTGGGTCAGCCAAGCTTGATGGTTTAGGACGTGATGAAGGGTGTATCTTGCTCTTTGGAGGGGAAAAGGAGGAGCTTTCCCAGAGACATTGATAAATAGGCAGGTGCTGGTTGAGCTGGTGGAAAATGGGAGGGAGGGAGTGTGTGTACAAAGGCAGGAAGTATGTGTGACAGGCTGGGCTTTGGGCCAGATGGTTTGTGGGTGCCAATGAGCCTGGGTCACTGGGCTTGAGCCAGGTTGGGGAGGCTCGGTTGCAGGCCTCAGGGTTTAGAATTTATCCTATAGCCAAAGAGAAGACCTTTCCATTTAAGAAGAGGTGGTTCTACCATATGACCCAGCAATCCCACTCCTGGGCATTTATCCAGAAGGAACCCTACTTCAGGATGACACCTGCACCCCAATGTTCACAGCAGCACAATTTACAATAGCCAAGACATGGAAACAGCCTAAATGTCCATCGACAGATGACTGGATAAAGAAGTTGTGGTATATTTATACAATGGAATACTATTCCACCATAAAAATGACATCATAATGCCGTTTGCAACAACATGGATGTCCCTGGAGAATGTCATTCTAAATGAGGTGGGCCAGAAAGAGAAAGAAAAATATCATATGATATCAGTCATATGTGGAATCTAAAAAAGAAAAGAAGAAGAAGAAGAAGAAGGAGAAGAAGAAGGAGGAGAAGAAGAAGGAGAAGAAGAAGGAGAAGAAGAAGAAGACAAATGAGCTTGAATATAAAACAGAAACAGACTCACAGACATAGAGTACAGACTTGTGGTTGCCGGTGGGAAGAGGGTGGGTAGGGATAAACTGGGAGTTCGAGATTTGCAGATACTGACAGGTATATATAGAATAGATAAACAAGTGTATACTGTATAGCACAGGGAAATATATTCAAGATCTTGTAGTAGCTCATGGGGAAAAATAATATGAAAATGAATATATGTATGTTCATGTATGACTGAAAAATTGTGCTGTCCACCAGAAATTGACACAACATTGTAAACTGACTATAACTCAATTAAAAAAATAATAAAATTTGGGAGGGTACAGCTCAGGGGTAGAGTGTGTGCTCAGCATGCACAAGGTGCTGGGTTCAATCCCCAGTACCTCCATTAAACAAATCAATCAATCAATCAACCTAATTACCTCCATCCTCTCCAAAAAAAAAAAAAAAAAAAAAGCACAAGCGGAGGATTTAAAAATTAAATTAAATTAAATTAAATTAAAAATAATATAAAAAAGAAGAGGTGGTTCTGCACCCAGGAGCCCTCACTGCCTTACTAGGTGGGTCTGAATGCTGGTGGTCGCCATGCCTTTTTCTGTGTCTCAGAGAGCGAGTCACTAGGAGACAGACACACACCTGTCACAGCCTCTGTGTGGAGTAGGGCTACAGATGTTCCGGCACAGGGAAGCTTCCCACAGGTGTGCCAACATCAGCCGTACCTGGTGACCACACCCAGGGAGCCCCAGGAGGGAGAGGGGTCCCACTGCCCCAAGTTCTGGGATGCAACCATTTCCCTGGGCTTTGACCTTTGGCCTCTCAGGCTCTCCAGGGCCACAGAGCCTGTAACTGCCCAGAAGGTTGTTTTCACAGGGTCCTAGTGGCAAATAGCACATCTTCATATTGAAAGAAGGCATTTTACTAGGTTCACAGCTCATTTGTCCCTGGTCTGTCGCTTGGGGGAATCACTGAATTATACAGAAAGTATACACATCATCTGAGAATCAAACAGACGTTCCTTCCTTCCTGTCTATGTGTAAGCTTACCTGTAACACCAGTTTGCGTTGCTCAAAGTTTCAGGGACTGGGAGGGACTGTTTCAACCAGCTTGGTGAGGGAGGTGTCATCACCCCATCCTACAGGTTAGGAAACTGAGGCTCGGTGAGGGTAAATTCTGCTGCTCGTGAAGTTGAGATTCCAACCCAGACTTGCCGGAAGCCCCAGTCCATGCTCTTCCCTCTGGCCCACAATCTCTCTCCTCCCAGGGAAGAGAGAGGCAAGGCCAGTGCGAGAGCTGCTATTTCCCAGGGCCTGGGGTTCCTCTGAATGTTTGCTTGTCAGGTCAGTTGAACTGAATAATCTTATCACTCAAATATTTCATTCTGACAGGGCTTGAACAACAAGATCTCATGAAGGTGAAAAGTGGGTGGAAGGCAGGGTTCATAATAATATTTTGCATTTACAGGACTCTATTTTCCAAAGCATTTTATAGTTTCCACTGCACTGAGTCACCCGGCCCTCCCGTGAGGGAGCTGGAGCATTTATTACTATTACCAGCTCCTTCTGAGGATTAGGGTGGAGGTCAGGCAGGCAGCTCCAGACTTCACCAGGGGTTACAGTCCTCCATGTTGTATTAGAAAGGAGGGGGTTCACGTGGCAGGGACCCTCCAGCACCACACACTCCCCCTTGACAGCTCGCTGGTGCTTCCTGGGACCTTGCTCGTGGTTCCCTTGAGAGAAAGCTACTTTCTCCAAATAGGAGGGGCAGGCCACTCTCACCCTCCTGCCCCCTTTTCCTTTATTCTCCATGGCATCACCATACGAGGTTAAACTAGGAGGTAGGGTAACTTGGGACAATCTCAATGTAGCAATGGAAAAAATTTAAAGCATGCATGCTTAATATGATTTTTTTTTCCTCCATAGGTTGAGAAAGAGTGCCAAGAAATTAAACCAAGAAGTTTAGGGCCAAGAAGTCATCGCAGGTGTCTGTGGGTACCACAAGCCTCCAGGGCTGCCACATTGCACAGCTCAGCCCTGCGTGGGGCCTTGCTGGTCCCTGACCCGCTGCCGGAGCCTAATGCTTCCCTGAGAAAGCTTCTTCCGTTTTGACTTCCGCCTTGCAGACCTGACTTGCAAATCTGCCCACTATGCCTTGCAAGTCTGCTCCTACTCTTTAGGAAACCTCACCTTCAAACTCCAGGACTTGATCTCACTTTAAAACATTCCATACCCCAACAGTACAGTTCCTTAAGTAGGAGTTATTCAATCTAGAGTGATAGTCTGCAGGACAGACTACCGAGGATAGTGGCACTCTGTTCCACAAATTGTCAGAGGCTGGGGAGGACCTCACCAGTCTCCTTTAGAATCCTCCCCCCACCCACCACGACCACCACCCTGTGAGTATCAGGTAGACCTCTTTATTTTTCTGGTTAACCCATTGGTAACTTTCGATTAGATACACACATCTAATGGACAAGTTTTCAGTCGAAAGTCCTAAAGATAAATGAAGTGTGCAAACATCTTCTACTTGGTGAGTGCTGTGTTTTCAAAATCTGTTTGAGAATCTGAACTCCTTTAGGTGGGGTATGCCCTCTCAATTAGCCACAGTCCCCACTGTTCCCTAGTATCCTGCACCCAGGCTGAATCATTCATTTATGTTATCTATGTTGCCCTATGGGCATCTGTGTTTGCAACTATTTTTCCAAACCCACAAAGAGGAAGAGAAACATTTCCCTAATGGTCCCCTAATCTGCAAAGCTGCTTCTCTCTCAGTGGAGCTGGTACTGCATATATTACTGTATCACGCTTGATCTTTGCCTTAAACACCCTTCCCCCTTTCAAATAAGCCTCCTTGGCTCTGTTGGAATTTTAAAATTCCATTACTGGGCTGCTTGCCTCTTAAAGGTTGTTCTTCTCATTATACAAATGCACAAAGTTTGAAACTGTCTCTGGGGCTGGGGCAAGACGGTGGGGACAGGTAGGTAATACACACCCCTATCACAAGCCAAGCTGGAGAGACATCCTGACCTGGGACCAGGTCTGGGACTGGCCTTCAGCTTGTGGTTTTCTTTTCAGGGAAAGCAAAAGGAGTTGGCTGGAATCAATTCACTAAGCCTTGGGAGAGCCAAGGGGAAGCCAAGAGCATCAGCTGCAGTAAGAGATCCAGGTCAGGTTAAGCGGGGGTCTCAAATGTTGCAACGCGAGGCACTCTCCATCCCACACACGCCTTCCCACAGCCGGGCAGACATGATTAAATGATCTCAGCACTCTTTCCCACCAAGCGGGCTCCTCCCTCACGAGCCTTCTCAGTCCCTCGCTTCAGGCAGCCACCGCAGCCTGAGCAACGCTGACAACTGGGACGAAACCGATCTCCTATCCCTGGTGTAATGGGAGGTACGCTGGACGGCGCATCCAAAGACCTGGATTCTGGTTTCAACCCTGCCGTTGACTCACTGGGCTCTCTGGGGGTTGGGCAAGTCTGTTTACCTCGGAAGACCTGTTTCTTCATCTGTTTAAAGAAGTGGTTGGGCAGGTGATTAGGAGATTTCCAACCTCAGGTCAAGGCTAAGTGAGCAGAGTGCCATCCTACCATGCGTTGGGCATTGTGCCAGGTGCTGAGGTCCTACTGTGAACAGAAGACACCTGCAGAGTGACCAGTGCTGTAAGCGCCCTCCTCACCCATACAGAAGCATAAATAGGTCTGGAAAGAGTTTGCCCTCTGACCCTTCCGGACAGGCCAGGAGATACATGTTAATGGCTGAAGGCATACAGCCAAGGCACCTAACTGCTCTCAGCATTTTTGAAGATAAGTCAGGCCCTTCATGCCAAAGGCACTTCATAAACTGTAAAAATCCTCCACAGATGTTTGTCTGTAAATCTAAATCGTAATAAAAGCAACAAGAGAATGAGATACTGTTGGCAGAATTTCAGGCAAGGGCCCTTGCGTGGCAGAAAGCATTCAAAGCACCCCCCCACCGAAAACCAATTCGTTGCTCCCTGACCATCCTACCTTCAATGTTTTGACCCAGTTTAGGCTTCCCTTTAAAAGCCCAGATAAATATTTCCTCACTATAATTACAGGCGAGGCTCAGGATGTCTGTCGTAAGTTGAGCTGGCAGAAAAGGGACAATTAACCAAGGCATGTAATTGAAGGGTAGGTAAATACATCCGGTGGCAGATGAGGCCCCTTCCTATTGGACACTATTCCCAGTATCCAAGGGCAAAGACAGGCACGTGCTTCATTTAGACCAGAGGATGCTGCGCACTTTATTATTAAAGGCTCCTGTCGAGAAGTGAGGTGTGTGTGTGGATGTGGGTGATGGAGGCATGCCGGTGCCTCCTGCACGGACTGAGTCCACAGGCTCCTTTTCCTACCCTGGAGGCTTTCCATGCTGCTGGCAGTGGCTCTGTTTAAAAAAAGCCTGCTAATCATGAGATCGGAGGGCACATTGGGAGTAGAGACAGTGCGACTCCTGTCACTGAGCAGAACAATGAAAAGTTCAAAAATAGTAGCGTCTGCTGGTGGAGAACCAATAAACATATAATTTCCAGGTAATTGCTATCATGTAATTAGCTCTCTGCTTTTATATGCCCCAGCGGAAATTGGGTTGGGGAGCAACTGTAACACAGCTTAATAATCATGGTAACATTCCACAGCAAAATGAAGACTTTTCTTTTTCCCCTCCAGCAAAAATTGAGGGTCAGAGAGCACCAAGACCACTGAGCGCGGGCCCAATTCATATTGACTGGTGAGTAAGGTTCTTGGGTGACAGAAATTGGGCTCTGGGCTCAGAATATGAAGAGCTGGTTTTCATTCCAGCTCTGCCTGGTCCCCGGGTGCAACCCCTCCTCCAGCTCCCAGTGGTCCTTCTAATCTGTAAAATGATGGTGTTGGGCTAACTTGCGTGGCTTCATCACCCTCAAGGGTGTGAACACTGGTTCTGGGGATGATAAAGTCTTAGCGATTACAATGGCTTGTGGCCCTCCAAAGCTCAACCCTGCCTGGCAAAATCTTACTTCTCAGCGTTTAATTTATTTCTCTCATCAGGTTTTCTTTGGTATCAGAGGAACAGCACTGACATCAAGTTCATGGAAGAGACACAAAAAGCATTCAAGGTCAGTGCTGCAAAACTACGGGGGCTGGACGGTGGGGACTGGAAGACTTCCTTTGCATCGCCCACTCCATCACAAAGTCCCCTTACAAGAGATGACTCGTGTGTGCCCAGGAGCTGCCTCCTGGGTGGTGGTGGTTTATTTCTCAGTGATTCTGTGTGTGACTTGGGCTCCGAGAGTTAAATAAAAAATCATTATATTTTACTATTTCATTCTGCTAAGTTATTCAAGCCATCAATAATGATGTCAAATGATGAAAAGAAAAAATGTCAACAATATCTGAAAGAATAGCCCAGTGCACGCGCGTGGTATTAAAATTTCAAGGGGGGCAATGATTTGGATTTTTTTTTAAGTCTGAAAACAATCTTGGGTAGGTAAATAGTAGGTTGAGAGTGTGGCACTAGATGATTCTAAGCGTCCTTCCAGCTATGAGACTCCGCAGGTGCATGATTAGGAATTATTCTGTCGAGGGGAGGGTATAGCTCAGTGGTAGAGCACGTGCTTAGCATGCACCACAAGGTCCTGGGTTCAATCCCCAGTATAAATAAATACCTAATTACCTCCCCTCCCCCGCTCCCCCAAAAAGGAAGTGTCCTGTGAGTTGTGCCCACCCAGCACAGCGATGTCACTTACCGTCTTATGAATTTGGGAAGATTCCCTGACCGCTCTGGGCCCTGAGTTTCTCATCTGGAAAGAAGGCATGCATATGCGCATCATAAATGTCATCATCTTCCTTCCGGGGGAAGAGAAATGGACCAGTCTGGCAGGGTCTTCGTTTGTGTTCTCCTAAGAGCAGAGCCCGAGATGAGGACTTGAATGCAGGGGGTGTTTTGGGAGATGATCCCAGGAAGCAGGAATAAGGGAGTCGGGGGGAGCGAGACAGGAAAGGGGGAAAACCAGCAAAGAGTGTGAGTTGGTTATTGCTGTGTGCAGGTGGGCCTCAGTCCTGCTGGCGAACTCTGAAGAATCATCTAGAAGTCATCTCAGAATTGTTCCTTTGAATGGCAGGAGGCTGGGCTCTTAAGCACTGATTTTCATTCCTCCACGGCAGAGGGTTATCCCCAGGGATGTTGACTCTGCTACACTTTGAGGTTGCCCTGCACTTAGGCTGAATGAGATTCTGGAACTTTGGAGAAAGGTTTGAGGCAGAAAAGGGGGTAAAATGCCTGAGGTGGGACATAGTGTGCTTGGAAATATCTATCTTGGCCTCAGTGGTGGCACAGAGCCTCTGCCACAACCACAATAGAGGGTGTGTTGAAGTGTAGTCCTGGCCATAGCACCATCCATCCATCCTCGCATCCATCCACGCATCCATCCATACATCATCTATGCACCCATCCATTTGTTCATGCATCCCTGCATCCATCCATGCATACGTCGATCCATCCATCACCTAGTCATCATCTTCCTTCCTACTTCGAAAAAGAATTTGAGGGAAGCCACCAACATGTGCTAAAACTCTGGAAAAGTCATTCCGTCTTTCTGGGATTGCCTTCTTCTCTGGAAAAAAAAAAAATGGGGTAGGGGATTGGAATGCTTGGCTTAAAGCCCCCTGCCAGCTTTGGAGTCTGAAGTCTAATAAAAACAAGCATTGAAAAGGCAGGTGGGGTGTGGGTTGTCAGCAGGCCAGAACAGCAGCTGGAGATCTGAAGTAAAGATGTGTTCTGGTGAGGCTGGTTGGTTGTCCAGAGAGGCAAGGCCCTGGGGCAGGTCCTCACTCCAGAATCTGGTCCTCAGAGCTTCAGACACTTAGTTATTGAATCTGGGTATGACCAGGTTCTGGAAATGGAAGTAAAGGTGGTTGGGGAGCTAGAACGTGGGCCCTGACTCAGAATCCCCAAGTTCATCAGATATATCAGAGGCCAATTTATTTAGAATGAGCTCTAACTGTCAAGAGAATCAGAACCCTATATGTGCTGATCAGCACATCACATCCTCTCTCTACAGGAAATCTATACGGAAAGTCAGATGCTGAACACAAGGCTACTTGGGGAGTCTGATTCGGAGCCCGGGCGGGAGCAGGGGGTCTTCATGGCAGATGTCACTAAGCTGTGACAGTCTGATACATCCATCTCTCTGTGGGGCCAGGCTCACAGAGGGGCTGATAACGAGCCCGCCTTCTCCCCTGCCAGTGTTGAGACACACAGCCACATTCTGTTCTCTGAGTCCTCACTCCAGGTGTCCATGCTCCCATTGAGAGTTCTTAGAGCACCTTGACTGGGTACAGTGAAATCAATTTTTAATCAGTTTCCTTAACTGAAATCACATTTCAATTCTGCTTCCCGGGAATAAGTCTTGGGTGCACTCAACCCTTTCGGTTACCTACCAAGCGTTACTTTAGGGTGGCTGATGGCAGCCATCATGTGTAGGTTCTTCTAGTTTGGCTCTCTGAGAGTTTACTGGCTAGCCATCCCCTGCTCCCTGGCAACACACAAACCCCCTACCCCCAGATCTATTCTCTGCCCTCTCCATGCCCCAAAGTCTGCCTCTGGAGATGCACCTCCTGGCCCCCCTTGCCAGTTCCCTTCTGGTTGGCAGGAGACTGGGGACAGGAAGAGATATGGGTCAGATCTTTTTCTTCCCCTCTATCTCCCTGCTGTGATGGCCTGTCTTTGGCAGTGGCTGCCTCTCTCCGTGGCTATAGCTCCTGATGGGCAGTCCCTTCTCCCTGGTCCAGCTCATACTGGGCTCCAATAACACTACTTACTCCTCTTATCCTTTCATATCTAAGGGTGGTAACAACATTCCTCCTCCCTAAGATGCTGATCTCTGAGTGCACCAGTGTCCCTTGTTGGTTCCCTGAATTCTGCTCAGATCTCTGTAAGTATCTCCCTCGACCAAGTGTCATTTGAACCATCCGGGGTGAATTCTACTTCTTGCTATATGACCCTGATCATCATAGAGGGTACCCTTATCCTCAGAGTGCTGCTAGGGACCCATGATAGTTTCCCATATCTTCACAAAAGAAGGGCTTTCTGTTTTCACATGACAACATGTGTTAGTGTAAGATCAAAAGCAATTGACATTGACAGGTTTAGAAACCCTGGGCAAGGGTAAAGCGTTCAAAGAAATGTCTCAGCTGGACAACGGCGCATTAAGGAGGAGAAAATTATGACCATCAGTGACCTTCTCAATGACAACCCAAGGAGGGCACGCCTGTCCTGAAGGTCAACCCATCACATTTCACTTTAGGAGAAAAGGGAGGTATCAGATCATAAGATATTAAAGTTATTAATTATTAAAATGCTAATCAGGCATTAAGGTACTTTAAACACTTAAAAATACACTGAGCTTCTAACAAATTGAATTTTACAAAAAGAACATTGGTTGAAATGAACAGAAGTTAATTTCTCTGGGCCTCCCTTTCCTCTTTTGTTTGGCAGAACACATTTTATGATCCTTCTTACTAGTTTAAAAAGTCTGAGATTCCATGACCCATGGAGAGTCATTCTGCTCATTAGTATATTCATTCTGCTCAGCCTTTCTTCAACTTATTTGACCAGCTGACACTATTATAGAGGAGACTGAGGCTCAGAATGACCTAGTAGCTTGCCTAATATCCCATAACCAGTAAGCAGTAGGGCAGGACATTACACCGGTGTGTTCCCATTCATTACCTTGTTTAATCCTTGCAAAGGCAATAAGAAACAGGGGTCACTGCTCTTGTTTTAGAGATGAGGAAATGGTGGCTCACAATGATTGATGTGACAGAAAAGGCAACACTAGATTTCAGATCCAGGTCTTAGGACTCCAGCTCCAGGAGGCCACCAAGGGCCTCTGCCACACCTGATCTCCCACCATCATGCTCTCCCTGCCTCTCCAAGAGATGTCCAAATACCCCACTGCTAGTAATGGGGAATGAGGTGAGAAGAACTGTGTGTCTGCAGAAGAGCAAGCAGTTTCCTCAGGGGACAATAATAATGATACTTAGATTAAATTAATTTCAGACTGTCACAGCAAGTCTTTGTCCTCTGCCTAACTGAAACACATCCTCCTTTTGAACAATTATGGAAGGAATTGTATTTTTTTCCCCTTTTCTCCCTGGCTGCTAGGAAGCTCAGAAGCACGTCTAATGCCCAATCAGTGAAGATGTGACCCCTTTCATGAGTATATCTGCCATCTCTTCCTCCTGGACATCATTCTCTTTGTTATTGCCCTTACTTTTAGTCTGTCCTTTGTTGTAAAGTTTTGATTTTTTTCTTCTTCTTTTTTTTTTTTTTTTTTTTGTTTTTTATTACCTAACCTGCTTCTTTTCCATGAAAATATACACTCTTAAGAGACAGGAGTTTTAATGCTTGCAGAATAATCTTATGAATGGAAACAATTTCATTTAACCAATTCCTTCTTGTTAGAAATTAAATGATTTCTTACCCTTATATTCAGACAGAAGATAGACAGACAGGTAGACAGAGAGATGAGGAAATGAAAATAAAGAATACTCATATAGGTATCAAGACCCAAAATTATGGCAGTGCAGCACTAAATGTCACCTGAACCTTTTAATTTATTATTATTATTATTTAATTTTTTACTGAAGTATAGTCAGTTTCAGTGCATCAATTTCTGGTGTTCAGCACAATGTCCCAGTCATGCATATACATACATATATTTGTTTTCATATTCTTTTTCATTAAAGGTTATTACAAGATATTGAATATACTTCCCTGTGCTATACAGAACAAATTTGTTTGTTTTTTAATCTAATTTTATGTATAGTGGTTAACTTTTGCAAATCTCAAACTCCCAAATTTATCCCTTCCCATCGCCTTTCTTGTATAAATAATACACAGATACCTTCTCTGGTTTAAAAAAAAAATGACCATTGCTGATAAGGCTAACGTCTTTTTGGACCCCTTGACTCTAGTAGCTTCCCTGTCAGACCACAGAGAAAACCATTATTATCAGTTTGGTATGTAAACTTCTCTGCCCTTTCCTATGAATATATAAATGTTCCCATAGAAAATTGACTTATCTCTATGTTTTGACAGCTAATCTTCTGGGTTGTGCCTAGGGTTACCTTTCATATTCATGATTACTTTTTAAGACAGGACACAAGTATATAAGTGTATGTAAGTGAAATAAGTTATGTAACCTAAGAGAGAAAAGGTGTCACATGGGAAATATCTCTAAAAACTCCACAGCCTTTAAGAAAATAGAGAGCTCATATTCCCCCAGTAGCTTCTAGGGTACTTTCTCTTTTCTGGGTTAGTCTCAGTACCCAGGGCTCTCAGGAGCTGCCAAGGCAGTCAGCGCACTCTGTGTGGACAGGGTGAGTGTAAGAAGGAAAGATCCTTGGTGATCACGCCCAACTCCCACTCTACAGATGGGTATGTCAAGGCTCAGGGAGGAAGAAACGAAATTCCAAGGTCAAACAATTGGGTAGTGGCAGGGCTGGGGTAGATACCTAGGCTTCCCAATTCCCAGGCCAATAACCTCTCTACACTCACACGCCCAGTTCCTGCTTTCCCTTTGGGAACTTGCCCACAGACCAAGCTGTGAGCAATCGCTCAGAGGTGATAACTCTCAGCCTAGTCTTGCACACACATTGCGGACAACACAGATGTGGGAAGACTGTGAAGGTGAAGGAGACTGCATGGATGTACTCCTTCCTTCACTTATCCTGGTGTTCACAGAGCGCCTTCTCCATTCCAGGGACTGTGACAGGTGACACAGGGACTCAGAGGTGACACGGGGACTCTGACGCCTGTCAGAACTGGGACAGATGACACAGAGGCCAGGTCCTGACCTCCAGGAGCTCACAGCCTAACAGAGGATGAATGACAAAGGTGGTAACAGGTGTGGTGCCAAGTCTGAAGTGCCATGTGCTGGTGGGGGGAGGGGGAGAATACAGAGGGCGCGCAGACCCCACGGCATCTAAGAGTGGGAAGTTGGAGAAGGCGTTTTGGAAGAGGTGGCATCTGAACGAGCCTTGAAGGATGATTAGGTTACCCAAGGGGCAGTAAATGAAGGAAAACTCGAGGCACAGCAATGTTCCAAGAAAGAAAAGCAAGTGGGGGAGGGGAGGGTATAGCTCAAGTGGTAGAGCATATGCCCAGCAAGCATGAGGTCCTGGGTTCGTTCCCCAGTACCTCCATTTAAAAAAAAAAAATTAGATAAATAGACCTAATTACCTCCCTCCCCAAAGGAAAAAAAGAAAAACAAGGAGGGTTTTAGAGAAAAGGCATAGCTCAGTTTGGTGGGAAATGAAGATGCTTATAAAGGATGTTGGGGTCGGGCTTAGCCCCCTTGACCTGCAATCATGAGGCTTGTATCTTGCTGCTTCCACTAAAGCCTGTGCTCCCAGAGGCCTCACATCTCTGAATCCTCTTGGTGCTCAGCAAAGGCATGCATACATCACATCATCGTGGATTATATTATATTAATAATGATAGTATGTAACATTATATTACAATGCACACATTGTATGTCTGTATATACACACTATTGATTACTTACACTTGCATATATTTAGAAAGGAGGAAGGGGGAGATGTAAAGAAGGAAAAAGGGGAGGAAGTAGACAAACAGGCAAGGAAATGACCCCCTCCTGTCACCCATTCTTTACCCTTCCCTGGAGATACTGTGTTTCTTCATTCTAGGAGTCTAAATAAATCGTCAGTTCAAGCCTGTGCGGTAATGTGGCTGTGTCGCAAATGACTTGACTGCATTTAAGAGTAAGCACGGTAATCACTATTTATTACTTCACAGGAGTTACAAGTAGCTGTGCTCTTCTCACGCCCAAGAGGAATGTATGACTGCCACGAATCCCCTCAGGAACCAGGAACACAAAACTCCCTCTTCTGAGGGAAAAAAACATCCTCTCTAATGATTCAGGAAATGCCAATTAAAACATTGCGAAATGTTCCCCCTGAAATTAGCAAAATTTTTAAGTGAATGAGAACATGCACGAACGTGATCGGGTTATTCTAATTCATATGAATCAAGCATGTAGGAAGAATCTTAAAATGTTCATAGTCCTCTAATGGAAAAGAAGCTGAAAAAGAATATATGTATGTGTATATTATGTGTCACTTTGCTGTACACCCGAAACTAACATAACATCGTAAATCAGCTGTACTTCAATTTTAAAAAAATGCCCATACCCCTGGACATTATTTAACATTCCTATGGATTTATCCAAAGGAAGAATTCTGATATGTGGACAGAGTATTAAATACAAGGGTGTTCACTTCAGTATTATTTATCATTGGGAAACATTAGAAATAATAGAATGTCAAATGTGAAGGTCACGGTTAATAAATTGCAGTGTACCCAGCCAGGGGAGTATTATGCATGTCCTACAATGGATGCTCCTGGAAGATTTTTTACTGGCATAGAAATATGTGCCTCTGTGTCTGTCTGTGTTTGCGCGCTGGTTTGTTTATCCATAAATACTTCAGTGTGTTTTCCCTAAAAATAAAGACAAAATAAAGACTTTCTTACATAACAGTAAGCGAAGTCAGGAAGTTGATAACGAAACAATCCCATCACTTAATCCACAGACATAAACATTTCGCCATTGCCCCAGTGATGTTCTTTATCGCAAAAGGGGAAAAATATTTCTTCTGATTTAGGATACAATCTTGGATCGCATATTGTATTTAGTGGTCACGTCTCTTTAGCCTCCTTTAATTTGGAACAGTTTCTCACCCTTTCCTTGTTGTTCATGATTTTGGTAACTTTGAACAGTACAGGTCAGTTATTTTGTAGGATGTCCCTCAGTTTGGGTTTATCTGATATTTCCGTATGATTAGACTCTGGTTATGCCTTTCTGTCAGAAACATGACGCAGGTGATGGTGTGTCCTGATTAAATCAAGAGGCGTGTGGTGTCTCCCTGTCACGTTACTGGCGATGTTAACTTTGATCACTCGATTAAGGTGGTGGCTGTCAGGTTTCTCCACTGTAAACATATTACTCTCTCTTTTATAATGAATAAGCATCTCATGGGGAGATGCTCTGAGACTATGCAAATATCCTGCTTTTTTGTTAAATGTTTACCTTCTAGTTTTAGCATCTGTTGATGATACTTGTTTGAAACATTCCTTACTTACAGCGGTTGCCAAAGGGTGATTTTCTGGTTTCATCAATCCTTCTTTACTAATTGTAATTCTGCCCTAGGGAGGAATTCTCTTCTCCCTCATATATATATATTCATCTTTTTACCATCATGGATTCTTTTCAAAAAAATTTTAATTGTCATTTTTATTCTTTTTTTATTGAAGTATAGCTGATTTACAATGTCGCGTTAGTTCTAGTAAAGCAAAGAGATTCGGTTATCCATATACAGGAGGGATTCTTATTTATTTATTTTTATTTTATGAGTTATTATTTATCATACCATTATTTATTTTGATGCTCACGTTGCCCCAGATTTGGCCAATGGGAACTTCTTCAATTGACTCCTATGTCCTTTTGCTCTACTTTTATCATTTTTTTTCTGGCATTTGCATGTTATCTGATGCAACAAGATGTTCCAGGCTTACCTTGGACTGTCCATGCCCCAGTCCTAAAATCAGTCATTTCTCTAAAGAAGCCTTGGTTACTTTTAGTGGATAATAGTATTTAGAAACCAAGATTTGAGCAATAAGTATGTTCATTACTACTAAGGTTTCATTGCCTCTGGGCCCCTGTCAGCAGACACAGCTAGGAAACACACACACATACACAAACACACACACACACCCCTATACTCACATATCTGAAAATATGTTTTTAACACACTATTAAGCAGAAAATACAGAATTATATACACACATACTTATGTACATGCATGTGTGAATATATATGTATATGTCAGACAGAGCCCTCACTCAGCCTTAGGAAAGAGAGGGGGACAAGGTACATATTCAAAAACAAGCAGGGGCTTTCTTTATGGTCCAAACCTGTGAAGGGTCTATGTGAGACTGAAAGCAGGCATGATTGGACTAGAGAAGGAAGCAGCAGCCCCAGTTGTTGAAGTAAGCCACCCTAAAGGAGGGAAGAACACCAAGATTCCATGTCCAGGGTTAATGGGGAAAAAAAAAAAAAAGTGCCCACTGGGAAACTGAAACTGACAGGGGAATGAATTGCGAAACTGTAGCAGGAGCAGCCAGGCCCACGGACCTTGCATTTCTCCAAGTGCCCCGCGTGTAAGAGCTTTGGGGGTAAGTGCTTGGATTAATGAGAAACAGCCATGGGCTGAGTGGCTGTCAAAGTCTGGAAGGAATGAAAAACATCCAAGCCCAGAAGACCAGCTGCTGAGATTCCACCCGGCAGCAGGTCCTGCCCATCAAAACAGCGCGGAGTACAAGTTCCAGCAGTTGTCTTGCCCCTCCCTATAAGCAAACAGCTCAACCAGAGGCAGCCATCAGCCTAATCAGACAATGCAACTGCAAAAAAAAAATGCATACACAGCCAAGAATCACCAATCGTTGAAGGTGGGCAATGTTATAACAGAGACATACTATGTCTAACAAAGAGATAAATGCACATCTGAGGAAAGAGAGTTAATAGGGTAACCGGAACTAGACTTAAAAATAAATGTAATGATAAATCCTCAGAGAGTAAGGGAGAGTATTTCATTTGTGAAACAGGAAGAGCTGGTTGCAAAAAAAAGAAACAATTAGTGATTTTGTAATAAAAAGTATAATTATTGAAATTAAAATATAGATGGCCTAATAGAACGAACACAGTTAAAGAGTGAATCAGGGAAGTGGAAGATGAGATCTAGGAATTCTGGATTGCAACACAAAGTGGTGGAGATGGATGGCAAAAAGGAAGCTTACGGATGTGGGGAGTAGACTCAGAAGTGTCAATATTTATCTAATAAGAGTTTCGGAGCTATAGGGCAGAGATAATGGAACGGATGCAATATTTAAAGAGACAATAGCCAGAGATTACCAGAATTTTTCTTTAAAAAGTAAGTCTTCAGATTGAAAGTTTCCACCACGTACCAATAAAAACTTTTAACCCACCTTTGGGCTCATCATAGTGAAATTTCAGACCATGAAGGATAAAGTAGAAATTCTACATTAAATGCTCATCTAAAAAAAAATCAGATTTACCAACTGCAACAGAATGAAGTCAGGTTTCTTTTTGGCAACATCACTTCAATAGCTTCAAAATGCTAACCATAGGGACATTTGAGTTTATTATTTAATAGCCAAATTATTATTTAAATAAGAATTTAAAATGTTAAAGAGAGGCATTTTTGGACATAAAAGTGCTCAGAAAGCTTACTCACCTCTCCTCTCTAGATCCCTTCTGAAAATAATATAAAATAAAGCAAAACCCAACGAGGTGCTGTGCTCCAGTTAAGGAAAAAAATAAATAAATCTGAGAGGAAACTGTCACGCAAAGATCAAAGGTGAACAAGGAATTTAAGAAATCGTAGTAAGAACTTTCTTGAAGAGTTATAAAATCTCCACCTGGAACTAAAAATTTCAGGTGTCAGCAAAGTAGAAGTGTGTGGAAATATCCCATAAAAAGTGAAGGAGAATAAAAGTTTCTTATTGGCATTTTTGCCTTGTTTCGGTGAGGACATAGATACTAATGAATTCTTTTAAAAATACATTTTAATAAGCACCTGAAATGGTGCTCAGCATCATCAGTCATTAGGGAAATGCAAACCAAAATCCCAATGAGATATCACTTCACACCCAGCAGGACGACTATGATAAAAAAAGACAGATAGATGGTGTTGGGTTATTTTGTTTTTGTTTTTTTATTGAGGTATAGTCAGTTTACATTGTTGTGTCAATTTCTGGTGTACAGCACAATTCTTTAGTCATACATGAATATACATTCACTTTCATGTTCTTTTTCACCATAAGCTACTACAAGATATTGAATATATTTCCCTGTGCTGTACAGTATAAACTTGCTTATCTATTTTATAAACAGTATTGTTGAATTCAACTATGTCCTCACTGACTTTCTGCCTGATGGATCTGTCCCTTTCTGACAGAGAAGTACTGAAATCTCTGACTATGATAGTGAATTCATCTATTTCAGTTCAATCAGTTTTTGCCTCATACAGGTTGACATTTTGTCATTAGGCACACACATGTCAAGAACTGTTATGTCTTCTTGGAGAAATGACCCCTTGATTATTATGTCATGTCATTTTTTAATCTCTGATAACTCTCTTATTTTGAAGTTAGCTCTGCCTGAAATTACTATGGCTATTCCTGCTTTCTTTTGATTAATGTCAGCCTAGTGTATTTCTCTATTTACGTCCTTTTTTTCTCTAATGTTTTTTTCGCTTTTCTATTTTTATTTTTGTTGTTGTTTTGTTGGGGGAAGGTAATTAGGTTTATTTATTTATTTAATTTTAGCAGAGGTACTGGGAATTGAACCCAGGACCTTGTGCACACCAAGCATTGCGCTTTACCAGTTGAGCTACACCTTTCCCTCGCCACCTATTTACTTTTAATCTATATGTGTCTTTATATTTAAAATGGGCTTCTTGCAAACAATACATAGTTGAGTCATGTTACTTGATCCACCTACAAAACATCTTTCTTTTATTTGGCACATTTACACCAATGACCTTCAAAGTGACTTATTCATGGAGTTGGATTAATGGCTGCCATATTTGTTACTGGTTTTCTACTTGTTGCCTTTGTTCTTTGCCCCTTGTTTTGCCTTCCACTCTTTCTGCCTTCTGTGGTTTTGATTAAGCATTCTCTATGATTTCATTTTCTCACTTTCTTAACAAATCAGTGATACCTCTTTTTTTTTTTTTGTGGTTTCCCTACAGTTTGCAATCTACATTTACAACTAGTCTAAGTCCAATTTCAAATAATCCTATACCCCTTTACAGGTAGTGTGAGTACCTTATAATAGCAAAATATCCTCCTTCATCCTGTTCCTTGTATCACTACTGCTGACGTTTCACTTATATATAAGCATACATACATATATATGATATATACATAAGCACCATAATCAAATGCCTTTTTGCCATTATCACTTTGAGCAAACTATTATCTGTGTTATCAATTAAGAATAAGAAAAATAAGTTTTATTTTACCTTCACTTATTCCCTTTCAACGCTCTTTTTTTAAACGTAGAACTTTTTTAAAAGTTTTTTTTTCTTTAATCTGCAAATCTCGAACTCCCAGTTTATCCCTTCCCACCTGCCTCATGCCTGGCAACCACAAGTCTGTATTCTATGTCTGTGAGTCTGTTTCTGTGGGGCTTTGACCTACAATTGGCCCTCCACATGCATGAGTTTCATATCTGTGGAATCAACCAACCTCAGATTAAAGTTCTGGGGAGAAAATCCAGAAAATTTCAAAAAGCAAAACTTGAATTTGCCATATCCTGGCAACTATTTACAAAGAATTTACATGTATTTACAACTATTTACATAGCATTTACATTGTATTTGGTATTATAAGTAATCTAGAGATGATTTAAAGTACACAGGAGGACGTGCATAAGTTATATGCAAATACTATGCCATTTATAAAAGGGACTTGAGCAACCATGAGTTTTGGTATCCGTGGGAGGTCACGGAACCAGTCCCCTGCAGATACCAAGGGACCACTGTGTATTATTTTCCTTTTCTCTAAAGAACTTCTTTTAAAATTTCTTGCAAGGCAGTTCTACTGGCAACATATTCCTTCAATTTTTGTTTATCTGAGAAATTTTTTTTTTTTTAATTTTCCTTCACTTTTGAAGGATAATTTTGGAGAGTACAGAATTCTAGGTGGCTGGGCTTTTTCCCTCCCCACACTTTATTCTTGCTTACATGGTTTCTGAGGAGAAGTTGCATGTCATTCTAATCTTTTTTTCCATCTATAGATAAGGAGTCTTTTTCTTCTGGCTTTGTTCAGGGTTTCTTCTTTATCTTTAATGTTCTGTAATTTGAAAATACTATGCTAAGACATTCTATTTTATTTGTATTTTTAAATTTAATTTAATTTTTATTTTGTTGAGTTATAGTCAGTTTATAACGTTGTGTCAATTCCTGGTGTAGAGCACAAGTTTTCAGTCATACGTGAACATACATATATTCATTGTCACATTCTTTTTCACTGTGAGCTACCACAAGATCTTGTATATATTTCCCTGTGCTGTACAGTACAAACTTGAAGACATTGTTTTTTAAATGCTTATCTTGTTTAGTGCTCTCCGACTTTCCTGAATCTGTGATTTGGTATCTGACATTAATTTGAGAAAATGCTCAGTCATTATTGTTATAAATATTTCTTCTGTTCTTTCTCTTTCTTGAGGTATCCCCATTACACGTGTGTTATACCTTCTGTAGTTGCCCCACACACCTTGAATATTCTGTTATATTTTCCCCAATCTGTATTCTCTCTGCTTTATGGGATTTGAGGATTCTGTTGAGACATTCTCAGGCACAAACATTCCTTCCTCAGCCATAGCCAGTCTACTCATGAGCCTGTCAAACACATTCTTCATTTCTGTTACAAGCTGGGTTTTTTTTTTAACTCTAGCATTTCCTTTGGTTCTTTCTCAGGATTTCCATCTCTCTGTTTACATTGCCCATCTGTTCTTACATGCTGTCTACTTCTAGCCATTAGAGCCCTTAGCGTATTAATCAGAGTTATTTTAAACTCCCAGTCTGATCATTCCAACATCCCTGCCATGTCTGATGCTTGCTTTGTCTTGTCAAACTGGTTTTGTTTTGGGGGTTTGGGTTTTTGTTTTGTTTTGTTTTGCCTTTATGATATGATTTGTAATTTTTTAATAGTCAGACAGAATGTACCAGGTAAAAGGAACTACTTTCTGAATCACTAAATAAAATTATTTTTAAAATTACAGTATAACGTACTCTGTACAAGAAAAAAGGCATAGAAAAAAGACTGAAAGGAAATGTATAACAATGTTGAACAATGGTTGCACTGGGTAACATATTTATGGGTGATTTTGTTTTCTTTCTTTTTTTTTCCTGTACTTTGCAAATTCTCTGGAATAGCCATGTGTTACTTTATAATTAGCCATGAAAAATGGAAAATAAAAATAAAGAGCCTTTTTTAAAAACTCACTGTCAAATTCAGTCTTTAAAGAGGAGTGTGCTTACTTCCCTTCCCCCTAAAGGAGCCCCTGACATTTAGAAACAGTATAAAACAGTCTGAAGCACCATTTAATCCTATTACTCTTCTGGACCTCTCATAAACCAGGGGATGATCCTCTGGCTCTTTAAAATAATTCTCTCAAGGTCATGGGGCTTGTATGTAACAAAGGGGGATGAAACACCCAGGCCAGTGCTCCTCCCCCTGCGCCATCTGGCACCTCGGAGTTTCATCAGAGGCAGCTTAAGCTAGCCAAAGAGCCAAATGTTCAAATTTATCTTCTTTCTAAGGCAATATTATTCCTTCTTAGGATCGCTCCACTGACAAGCCATTGCCCCCTCTCTGAGCCTCAGTTTTCTTCCTCCGTAAAAATGACAAGGGTTGTGATGTCCTGGCCGATCTGGAAATTCGACGTTCCAAGACAACTTGTGCCCCCTGTTCTCACTTCCCTGTTACCCGCAAGGCTTCTGCTTCTTTCTGCCGGCTCTGTTGTGGTCCTGGCGACACCATGTGCCATCCTGGTTCTGCCACGAACTCATTTATTGGGTGTCCTTGAGCAAGTCAGCAGCCCTCTGGGGACCTTACTTTTCCCATCTGTACCCTCAGAGTTTGGGCCCAGACCGGAGATTTTCACATCCTGGGTGTTGCAACCCTAGAGTCCTGGGGAGAGTGGGTGAACAGCTCCCTGTATATTTGATTTGCATATTGGGGTTCTGGGTTAGATTTCCTTTGAAGCAAGGATCTGTTGCTACAAACCTGCTTGAAAACTACTGAGCCAGGAGACTGCGTTCTATTTCTCCACAAACGGCAGAACACTGGGTACCAGGGTGCAAGAATTGGGAAGCCTCGGCTTCCCTGTAGGGGCTGAGCTATTGGGAGAAGCGGAGATGCGTATTACTAGAAGGTGCTAAGGTCTGAGCCGCCGGGATGAACTCAGCCCGCTCACTTCCCCCTCATCCTCCCTCCCCCTCCCCGTCACCTAGGCAACCGGGCGGGGCTCTGGGCCAGTGGTTCCTCCTTCCACTCTCTCCCCACCTACTCAAACTCCAGGGCGCATTCCCACCCCTCGGTCTTGTCTAAGAGCTTCTCTGGGTCTAAAGATGTGATTCCCACTGTTACGGCTGCCTTTTTGTGAGGATGAAAACCAGATTCCAAGCGGGGGCCCCTAACCCCTAAAATAATCCTGGTTTGCATGCTGAATTTGCCTGCTTTCACGGAAGGCGTGTTGCTGGCAAAGGTCTGACTTTGCCAGGGCAGCGTCTGCACAGCTCTGGGAAGCCTGAGACCCGGGGCCCTCTCACTGGTGCTCCGGAAGACCAGGGTCGCCAGGGAGTGGTGGGGAGTAGAGGCGGTGGATGTCCCCCGCGGTTCTCTGCTCCAGCTGGGAAGTCGGGGTAAAGGGTCCTGGGGTTTCATTTATTGAGAGTTATCTCGGCGACCAGGCAGCCAGAGCTGAGGGCCAGGTAGGGGTGGGAGTCCAGCTGAGCTCGTGATAATGGTTAAAGGAGGCCAATGGGAGGTAGAGACTGGGGAGTTGGGAGCGATGGACAGGAGGCTTTGTAGAAAGAACTCGCTGGAATCTGTGTCTGCAAATTACACGGCAAAGTCCCAGGTTCAATTAGGAGGGAGTGGAGACCTAAGCTGGGTGTAACTTCAGCCATCAGAGGCAGTAGAACCCAGGGCAAGTGCCAGCTACTTGGTTTCTTCAACAATTAAATGGGGATTAAAGAAGGTGTGTGGACTAGAGCAAAGGTCACATATTAATAGCAATGAGAGCTAATAAACAAATTCAGCAAAGTTGCAGGGTACCAGATCAATACACAAAAATCAGCTGTATTTCTACACTAGCATTTAACAACCAGAAAAGGAAATGAAGAAAATAATGCCACTTATAATAGCATCAAAAAGAATAAAATAAAAAGGTATGTCAGAACTCTTACTTTCTGTTCATTTTTTTTCTGTTAACCTAAATGTCCCTCCAAAGTTCATTAATTAAAAAGAATAATAATGAAATATTTAGGAATAAATTTAACCAAGGAGATACAAGACTTATGCTGAAAATATTGCTGAAAGAATATAAAAAAGATCTACATAAATGGAAAAACATTCTGGATTCATGGATTCAAAATTTTAATACTGTTAAAATGGTAATACTATGCAAAGCAGTCTACAGAGGCAATGCCATCCCTTTCAAAATCCCAAAGGCTTTTTTTTGCAGAAATAGATAAGATGATCCTAAAATTCATATAGCATCGCAAGGGTCTGCAAAGAGCCAAAACAGTCTAGAAAAAGAACTAAGTTGGGAGTCTCACCTTTCCTGATTTAAAAATCTACTATGAAGCCACAGTAAATCAAGCCAGCGTGGAACTGGCATAAAAATAGAAATATAGATCAATGGAATAGAATTGAGGGTCTAGGAATAAACCCTTATATTTTTGGTCAATTGATTTGCAAAAGGTGTGAAGACCACTCAGTGGGGAAAGAGTCTCTTCGACAAATTGTGGTGGAAAAACTGAATATCTACTTGCAAAAAATGAAGTTTGAATCCTACCTCACACCATATTAAACAGTTAACTCAAAATGAATCAAAGACCTAAAGGGAAGAGCTAAAACCATAAAACTCTTAGGAGAGCACATAGGGGCAAATGTCCATGACTTCAAGTTTGGCAATGTTTTTTTTATTAAAAAAAAAAAACACACCAAAAACACAAGGAACAAAAGAAGAAAATGGATGAATTGGACTTTATCAACATTATCCTTTCAAGATGGCGGAGTAGAAGGAGCTGGAGCTCACTTCCTCTCACAGACACACCAAGACCATGACTAACTGCAGAACAACTAGTGAGAAAAAAGACTGGAAACTACCAGAAAGGATCTTCTGTAGTTAAAATCTTCAAGAAAAAACCACGACAAGACTGGGAGGAAGGGTGGACTCGCAATATAATCAGGTCCCATGTCGCCCCACCGGGTGGAGGCCACAAACTGGAGAATAATTATATTGTAGAGAGTCTCCTATGGGAGTCAGAGTTCTGAGACCCATATCAGGCTCCCCAGCCCTGGGGTCCAGCACCGGGAAGAGCAGTCCTCATAGTGTTGGCCTTTGAAGGCCAGCAGGGCTTAACTACAGGAGTTCGGCAGGACTGGGGCAATCAGAGACTCTACGCTTAAAGGTCGCACAGAAAAATCTCATGCTTGCTGACTCAAAGGACAAAAGCAGTAATTTCATAGGATCCTGGGACGGACTTTATCAACATTAAAAACGTTCATGCATCAAAAGACACTATCAAGAGAGTGCAATGACAACCCACAGAATAAGACAAAATATTTGCAAATCATATATCTGAAAGGGACTTGTTTCAAGAATATATTAAAAACTCCTACAACTCATCATTTAAAAATGGGCAGAGGACTTGGATAGATATTCCTCTAAAGAAAATATTCAGTGGCCAATAAAAACATGGAAAGATGCTCAGTATCATTAGTCATTAGGAAATGCAAATCAAAACCACAATAGGATACCAGTTCATACCCACTAGGAGAACTAGAATTTTTTTTAAATAGAAAGTAACAAGTACTGGTAAGGATTTGGAAAAATCAGAACACTCATATATTGCTGGTGCAAATGTAAAATGGTACAGGCACTATGGAAAACACTTTGGCAGTTCCTTAGTAACTTAAACATATGATCTCGCTCTTCCTCTCTAGGGTATATACCCGAAAGAATTAAAAATATGTGTTCAAACAAAAACTTGTACAAAACTGATTATAGCAGTATTCTTCACAATAGACAAAATGTAGAAACAATTCAGATGTCTCTCAACTGATAAATGGAGAAACAAATGTGGTATGTCCACACAATGGAATATTATTCAGCCATAAAAAGGAATGGCGCACTGATACATGCTACATCATGGGTGATCCTGGAACATACTTTACTAAGTGAAAGAAGCCAGACATGAAAGGCCATGTGTTGTATGATATCACTTATATGAAATGTCCAGAATAGGCAAATCTATAGACACAGAAAGTAGATTAGTGGTTGCCATGGGCTAGGGAGAGAGATTAATGGAGGGTAATGGCTTAATGGGTATGAGGTCTCCTGCTGGGGTGATGAGAAAGTTCTGGGTCTAGATAGTGGTGAATATCATACAACATTGTGAAGGTTCTAACTGTTGCTAATGGTAAATTTTACGTTTATGTGTATTTTACCACAATAATAAAATGTTTGTTGAATTATTTTCCAAAAGAAAGTGAATTCCCTACAATTTTTGCTCATCTCTCCGTAATCAACCAAACACACTTGTTCTGACAGCAAAACTATGTTGTTCAAGTATGAGCCTCTGCAGAAACTCTATATCTGAAACAGATAAATGTGGCAGTCCTGGGGCAGGGGGTGCCTGTGCCCCTTTTTACTCATATGAAAGTCCCTAAGTGACTAAGTAGTTTCATGGAAGCCGTCTCGCCCTCAACTCCTGAGTTGGAGGTGCTTAGTGAATTTGTGTTGAAGGACTGCTCTGCCAAGACCACCAGAATCGAAGGGTCCTGAATTGGTGGCTGTGCCAGAGTTTCAGCTCTAGTCTACGTCCACTGTGGAATTCTGGCCAGAGCCTGCTGAGCTCAGCACTGGATGGCATTCTTTGAAAGACGACACAATGAACCAGTCGCAGAGTGCTAGGGAGGAGAGGTAGGTGTGGTGCTTAGGAGCTGGGGGCTCTAGACAACCTGCCTGGCTTTGATTCCAGCATCCATGCTTACTAGCTACTTCTTGGAAGTTAAGTTCTCAAACTATTCATCAGGGATTAATATTACTACATATGGCATGGTGGTGTCACGAGGATTAAATGCATTAATTGGAGTGCTTAGGACAATGCCTGGCATATAGAAAGCCCTCAATAATTAATCTGATTTGTATCCCAGAATTACAGTGGTCCCTTTCATTGTATGATTCAGTTCAGTCAACCCTATGGTGACTGAGAATCGCTCACCGAGGAGGGTCCAGGAGATGACTTTGGACCATAACTTGCCCTTCATCCTAGTTTGTCCTACAGTATACATGGCTGTGGCAAACGGAGGTTTTCTCTCCAAAATGTCTGCATAATTTGGTTGTCTTGTGTGTATTTCAAACTGCTGGTCTTAACCCACTGGCATTGAAGTCAACTGAGTGAGTTGTGAGCAGATACAAACATTCCAACACATGAAAAAGAAAAGAATGGCAAACAATCAGAGTGCAGCGTAGATAATCAGGGTAAATATTAAGTATTGTTTGTTGAAACTTCAGTTTCTGTTTACGTGTGTGTGTGCGCACACGTCCGTGTGCTAGTGAGCACCTATGTATGGGCTGTGATATAACATGTATTTCCTGGTGAGGGTTGAAGGCCATGACCTGGTAACACCCAGGGGCTTTCTGAAGGTCCCTGAGCTGAGCGGAGGAGGGCTGTCTGCCCTAGGAAAGCAGACCTGATCTGGCCGGCAGGACTGAGTGATCTCAGGCAATGTGCCCGTCCCCCAGCAGAGCTGGGACAGTGGCCTGCCCTGGGGACTGGAGGCAAGGAGGAGGGAAGACTCTTCAACTGGGAGGTGGGGAGATTCAAAAGGTGGGACAGGTGCCCTGATACTTGAATCAAGTCCACAGAACTTGGAAGACTTCAGTCCCCCTCCTCCACCCCCCAACGTAAACACACACCAGGATCATTTAAGCACAAACCAAGACCCTGGGTCTCAGGCGCTTGGCTGTCTCATTCATTGTATTTTGTATTTTCTGGGCTACCTTATTCCCCAGGGTTGTTTTGTGGCTCCAGAAGCCCCCCTTCTTCCTCGGCCTTTTAAATGACCCAGGCAGACTCATTTCAGGCTCTCCTGCTCTCCTTACCCCCTCCTTTCTCAGATGTCAGTGGCTTCCTTGTTCCAGTTCCTCCTGGCGTGGCAGCTTTGACCCTGCACAGACTCCTCCTCCCCCGTCCCAGCATGGAAGCCTAGCGCCCGCCAACCCCACCCCACATATGCAAACTTAGACTCAGCACAGGCTTGGAGTCATTGTCAAGGCCCGGGCAAGGGCTGCCAGCTTTGTGCAAGGGGGGCTTCTGGGAATTTCCCAGCGGGGGCTGTATCCTGAGAAAGCGGTGGCCGGAGTTGGTAGTGTTGTTGAAATTGTGGGCAGTTGACAACCTGGACTACTGTTGGGTATCACTTAATTCCGATTACTTAATAATTAAGTGGGTGGGAGTTAAAGTTGCCCTCTAGTGCTTGGGACATCTCACCCCCTACCCTCACTCACCCTCACCTGGGTGTCCTGGAAGCATGGCCATTCTATGAAGCTGGGACATCAAAAGCCAAGAGGAGGGGGACTTGGCCTCAGCTGGGGAAGGATGCATTGAGACCCAGTTTTCAAGGACTGTTCATGTGCTTTAAAGGGGCTTCATCACATTAGAGGCTTTAAATCCCGTCTTTATGACAACCTGGGTTATTGCCGGTGTTAACCACACCTTTGCTTTGCGTTGTCTATAAGCCATGACCACAGCCAGAATCTGTGGACCAGTCATATATCATCTCTATAAGTTCCATCTTCTTTACCTGCCAAGTGGTTCTAATAGAACCTTTCATAGGGGATTGGGAGGCTAAAATAAACATATAACAATTCCCTAGTTTAGTGCCTAAAGCAAAACACACATCACAGATCGCTCAGTTACCACAAGCATCATTCCAATAGCACATTTTATCATTGATACCACATTGTATAATTTGGTTGAAAATTTGTCAAAACACGTAAAACAAAAACCACCCACAGCCCATCTATACTTAAAAAGAAGGAGCTGTACGAAGACCTCACCAGACCGCTCTGTCCACTTCCCAGATTAACAATTTGCTGTGTATTCTTCTTTATTTTTCTCTTCAAGTTTAACTGGACCTACCCATTGGTCACTCTCTCTTTCTCTCTCTCTCTCCATGCTTTATTTATCTATTTAACTTTTTTGCTTGCATTTTTCGCTTAATATATCATGAACACTGTATAAGTACAGCTGTTGTCTTACTGGGTGTTACCTGTCTTTTTAGTTTTTTTCCAATTTGATGGGCACAAAGTAGCACCTCATTGTTTTAGGTTTTGCATTTCCTTGCTCAAGCATCATTTTATGTCTTCTGAAGGTTTGCATTTTTGCCTCTATGAACTGCTGGTTCAAACCTTACCCTAATTTTTCTCTTGGGCCTTTTTATATTTTTATTAAATTGTGGAGTGCTCTTTGTATAGGAAGGACATTTACCTTTTGTCTGTTACATGTGTTGCAAATATTTTCCCTCCATTCTGTCATTTGTCTCCTGACTTTATTATGGTTCTCTTTTGTCATTCAGAAGTTTAAAGTGTTTTATGCAATCAAATGTGTTCATTTTTCCTTTATGGCTTCTGGATTTCTTTGGAGGTTGTTTTAGCAAGTCTTTCTTTTCTGGCTTTCTTGGGCCCATCGCTGTGTTCTCCATGCACTCCTGGGGGGCAGCTGGCAATGAATGTCCTCACTGAGCCCCGCTCTGTCCTTTATGCCAGCACCCTGGGTTCCTTATCTATGAACACAGAGTAATAATGTCTGGTGCTGGGAAATATTACATTGTGTCAGAAGAATAGAGAAAGGCAAGGATAGAGGAGCCAAGACAGCCTGAGAAGGCAGTGAAGGAGGTGGGGTGGGAGTTGGTGTAGCTGAAAGGTTGAGAAAACAGAGATGAGGAGGGTGAGGAATTCCATGACCTTGACCTGAGCGTCTGAAAATCATGCTGGTGGATACTCTGAGTAGGATTTTTAAAGCCCGGGGCATCTTGGCAATGAGTTTCGTTTAACTATTTTCCAAACTCATTTCTTTCTTTACAAGCACTACCTAGTGGCTGGTCCCCACACCTGGGAGGCGATGTAAGAACCTCCTGCCAGACCCGAAATGAAAGAAAAAGAAAGTGGAAAATAGGACCTCAGCTCCAAAGTATGTCTCTTCTTGAGTAAATTTTAATAGATATTCCAGGCACCACGGGTCAAATGCTTACATTGAGAAAAAAAAAAAATCAAGAAAGTAATGATACTTTGGTTAGAGTAAGTCTGAGCTCCTTACCTCCTCAATGAACAGACAAAACAGCCCTGGCCATTGTGCACACGGGAGCATTTACCCTGCACCAACTCTCTCTCCTGAAAACAGCCGTGGAGGCAAACAGGACACAGCGTAGCGGGTCATTCGGGATCACTGCAGCTCTGATGCCTGGAGCCTTGCCTAGTGGTCCCTGGCATCCACTGCCCCTGACTCTGCGGCTCCACCATCAGAAACAAAGCTTCTCTCTGCCTCTGCTGTTACTGCTCCTACAGCCTCGCTCCTCCTGGGGGCTTCTGCTCACTGCCTTCTCTCCGCACAACTGCCTCCTCCCATCGCCTCCTCGGCACGGGATGCCCTCTTAAGATTCACATCCCAACTCTCCAAAAGACAGGGTCTGCTTGGTTCAGTTAGTTACTGGGGTCCTTTTGGGGCTGTCTCATTGGCTGCTGGTCAATCTATAGCCAGTGGTTCTTGGGTTTGTTGCCCACGCCTGCGCCATGGTGGCAGGGTGGTGTGGCCAGCTTTCCTCCAAAGGAGGTCCACGTGGGCATTAAGGCCTCAAGAATCAAATAAGTTGCTTTCCAATACTGACTCCTTCCAGCAGCACACTGTTGCCACAAGGCCTGACATCTGGCCATCCAGTGTATAGCAGATGAGAGGCAGATAATATTAAAGAGGGGAAATGGAAGATGAAAAAGCATTTACAGCCATTGGTCAAACATTATTCATCCACCAACAATTGTCGACAATTCAGCATTTAGCCCTTTCTAAGCAATAAGATATGGTGTCTTAAGGCCCACAGTGAGGAAATAGGCCCCAAACTGTAATACAGAAAAGTATACTTGAGATGTAAGAACTCAAGAAGCCACCAAAGGGGGCCACTTAGTGTCGCGACAAGCCTTGCGCCCTTCTGTAGTGTGGTGTCCCCCTATTTTACAGCACTGGATCGTACTTGAGATTCAGGGTAACACCCGAGCCGTGGAATGGTTAAGCGTGGTTCTAAACACTCTATTCAGTGGTTAAGAACAACTTAGGTCTTTGATTGCTGATCTGGCGTCACCTCTTCCTTCCACTGACAACAGTCAGCTACAGGCCACCTCGGGGAATCTTGGTGCAGACGTCAGGCATCACACCCGTACTTGCCAGAGGATTCAGCTTGGGATATTCTGAGCAACCATTTCTGGAGCATTTTCTAAACTCAATCTTAGGTCTACGTGGATTGAGAGCAATCTTTCAGATTAGACCATGTATTTCTTTTTTATCCAAAGTTATTATTAAAAGCAGCCGTACCTAATATTTTTACAACATTTCTAAGCTGTATGTGTCACTCAGGTCCCCTGCAGGGTATCTGTGTGATTTGAGGAGAATTTATAAAGGGACTGTTTGTAAAAGAATGAGGGCAGAGTGTAGGGAAACTGGCATGGGCCAATGCAGCACCCCGGGGCTAGCAGCAGTGGAAGCAGTTAGCATCTCTAGGTCTAGAGAGGAGAGGGGAGGAAGTGATGGCCAGTACCAAGCCAGAGGGTGCATATGGAGAGGGTCCCCCAGACAGGAGCTGTGGCCTTAGACAGAGGCACAAAGCCAACCTTGGTGACCTGGCAGAGAGGAAACCAAGGAAATATATTCCTCTCTTCTCACTGTCCTCTGGCCTTGCTACCTCCAATATTTCCCATTCACCAAACCCTACTGGAGGCCTGAGTGTAAGAGATACAGGCCCCTGAGGTCAGTCCCCAGGGACACAGAATAGAGGATACAGTCTTCACCAAGTTGGACCAAAGGATCTTCCTTGAATGGATCATCTAAGACATCTACCCAGTGAATAAACAATGCTAGCTCTTTCTACATTAAAAAAAAAAAAAAAACTTCAGAAAATTTCTGTGATAATAGGGCACTAGTTATGACATCAAAAATAGTACCCCAAACCCAAATGTCCAGCCATGTGGGACTGGCAGCATTAACTGTGTTACAGCCACACAGTTGAAAATAATTAGCTGCACTGAACTTTCTGCTACAATAGAAATATTCTACTTTGTCCAGTATAGTAGCCTCCGGCCGCATGTAGCTACTGAGTACTTGAAATGTGGCTGGTTCTGCCAAGGAATTAAATTTTATCAATTTTAGTTTAAATAACCACATGTGGCCAGTAAGGTGACTTATTGGACACTGGTCCTCCATACATGGATATTATATGGTTTCCAGGATGGATAGTGAAGTGAAAAAAACCGGATACAGCACATGCAGATCAGAGTATAGAGGATGTTATTTTTCGTGACTGAAAGGGAGAGAAATAAAAAAAAAAATTTATATTTGCGTGAACTTGCACAAAACCAGTGAAAGGATAAAGAAACATGGTTACCTTTTGGACCAGGGTCACAGGGTGGACAGGGATGGAATGAAAATGAGACTTCTCACTGTGTACTTTTGAATATTATTTTGATTTTTAAACCAAACAAATGTATTGCCTACTCCATAAAATAGAATAAACCAAAATAAAACAAAAATTTTAAGAGAATAGAGAAAAAAGTCCGTGCAAGGATACACTCAGTATATGAATGTTAAGAATAGATCTTTCTTTCTTTGGGTTCTCATTGACTCCCTACTACCAGATAAGGCAGGGCGTATAAATCGTCATGTTTCTTTTTGCCTTAGTTGCCTGGGAGGGCAGATCAAAACTTAATGCCTACCTGTAGTACCTTCCATTTACCTAGGTTCCTAGTATGACACCTCCCCACAGTCCTGCTCCTCGCCTGGCTTTTGGTAATTTATCCTTCTTTCTAACTTTCATTGTCAGCCCACTCTAATCTTTTCTGAGGCAAAATAGTCGGAAAAAAAAAAAAAAAAGAATAAACATAAAATACTTGATTGAAGAAGAAAAGAAAGCAGGCTCTCTTGCACATATTTCTCTCTTTCTTTCTTTTTTATATTTTTGGAGGGGAGGTAGTTAGGTTTATTTATTTATTATTATTACTTTTAATGGCGGTACTGGGGATCGAACCCAGGACCTCGTGCGTGCTAAGCTCTGCATTCTACCACTGAGCTATCCCCTCCCATTCTCTTGCACATTTTTGATAGCAGTTTAAAATGATCCAATCTTTTAAGAATGTCATTTTGAAACATCTATTAATTTTCTAAACGTACATGGTCTTTGATTCAGCAGTTCTTCCAGGAGTTTGTCTTATGTAAATACTTGCAAAAGTGAGTTAAAATTTAAGTGCAAAGGTCATTCGTTGTTCATTATAAACAATAATGAAAAAATATAACCAATTCTAAGTGTGCATCAAAAGAGGAGTGGTTAAGTAAATTACGAGAAAACATACAACAGTGAGAAAGAATGTGCTAGACCTATATTTATTGACATGTAATGATGATCAAGTGTGAAATAACATGTCTCTTATCAGTTAATTAGGATCCCAAAGAGTTTTGTTATGTAGGTTTTACCTATGGGTATTTACCATGTTAGAAATTAAAACTAAGACATTTAAAAATGTACTTATTAATTTGTTTAAATTAACAATAATAAACTCATTACAAGTATACATAAGGCACATCCTTTTTATAAAAAATGTACTATATCAAAACATAACTTAGTGAGAAGGTTGGCACGGTCTCACATTTCTGCAAATCTATTTAATATCTGGCTTAATTGGAGACAGTTGGATTCTCATATCTGCTTCTGCGTTCAATCTGTTGTGATCTGTTGTTTCGGTTGACGTACAGGAAGAAAACCCAGCCTCATATTCATAAGCAGTCAGATAAGGGAGGATAATTTTAGTAGCCTTTTCAGATCTTTGTGGGTATTCTTCTTGGAGAGTTCACCGAAATTCAACATGTAGTCATTTCTCAAAGATCAGTTGCAATGTGGATTCTGAAACCATATCAATAAACTTTTCCTGCTCTGTTACATTAAAATCCGTTGGTCTGTTGTCCACTTTGAATGAGTTTTTAACCCATGCATGATTTAGGGGGAGGGCAGGGGTGGGTATTGGATATTTATTTATTTACTTACTTACATTGTTTTTTAATGGCAGTACTGGGGATTGAACCCAGGACCTCATGCATGCTAAGCACGTGCTCTACCACTGAGCTGTACACCCTCCTCCTCCATGCATGATTTTATAACATCATGCATTGGTCATCTGAAAACTATCCACTCACTGAGTTGTACAGATGTTGCGACTATTGACATATTTCATTAACAATAATATCATTTGTTAATATCACCATCAATCTCATCACTAAAGTCTTTGAGTGTTTGTAAGCTGTCAGCTCACAATGACAAATATGTCATAGAGCAGCATTTGAGTAGTGCTGGGTAGCTTATAATCCCTTTTTATTTAAAACAATCCTAACTTTTGCTTGAAAGTTTGAATTTCATCATGAGTAATAAACACTGTCAATATTCCTTGAAGTAACAGGCTCATTTATTTTTGAGAAAATGTCTGAAAAATGCCCACCATAGGTTGTCTGTTAGTCATTATTTCAAGTGAAAATGTTTATCTAATAGCAGCAATATTTACAATAGCCAAGACATGGAAACAGCCTAAATGTTCATCAACAGATGACTGGATAAAGAAGTTGTGGTATATTTATACAATGGAATACTACTCAGCCATGAAAAATGATAAAATAATGCCATTTGCAGCAACATGGATGGCCCTGGAGAATGTCATTCTAAGTGAAGTAAGTGAGAAAGAGAAAGAAAAATGCCATAAGATATCACTCATATCTGGAATCTTAAAAAAAAAAGACAAATGAACATATATAAAATAGAAACAGACTCACAGACATAGAATACAGACCTGTGGCTGCCAGGGGGGAGGGGTGTGGGAAGGGATAAACTGGGAGTTTGAGATTTGCAGATACTGGCTGGTATATATAAAATAGATAAACAAGTTTATACTGTATAGCACAGGGAACTATATTCAATATCTTGTAGTAGCTCACAGTGAAGAAGAATATGAAAATGAATATATGTATATTCATGTATGACTGAAGCATCGTGCTGTACACCAGAAATTGACACAACATTGTAAACTGACTATACCTCAATAAAAAAAATTTTTTTAAAGACATCATGTGAGTAGAAATTGAAAACACAATGTTCCTCTGAGAAAAAAATAATTGAATGCTTTGCAAGTCAAACAATTGTACAAGTACCCCTCCTCCAGACCACCATTGCACCTTGGAATGCAGCTGAAGTCTGTTATGTGTACTGCTCGTCTCATTACACAGGATCTTAAAAAGTGCAGAAATACTGCAGAGTAGAAATTTAATAAAATTAATCATCTTCAGTGCTTCATTGAGGGCATTCTTAAGGAAGCTGGCATTTCTATTATTCTGAGACGGTGGTGATGAAGGATACAATGACCACCCCGACAGTTTGGTGCCACCACCTTGATCTAAGGCACCAGCAGTTTTACCCACTTTTGCTTTTTGTAACATCGTGCAAAGGTCAACACCGTAAAGAAGGCAAATAATGCCTTAGCACAATTATAGGAATAGCTTTGGCCTTGTGGACCCTCTGAAATGGTCTCAGGGATCTTTCAGAACTCATAAGACCACCCGTTGAGAACTGCTGATATAGCACATAATCCCTTTTTTGTTTAAAAAATATAGGAGGCAAAAAGCAAAAAAAGACACACACCAAAGTGCTACCAGGGGCAACCTCTAGCAGTAGACGGTGATAAAGGGATGTCAACTTTGTACTTCACATATTTTTCTATTTTTTGAATCCTTCACCATTAGTTATGTATTTCGTAAGGAATTAAATGCACAACGGAGAGCAAAAGAGGAACTTTAAATTATAAACATCAGTTACAACACACGCAGAGAATGTAAAATGCCCCTCAGACCTACTTTCGTATTGAAAATACGAAGAGATTAGAGGCATAGAGCAGGGAGCTTAAATGATTCAAAAAACAAAACAAGACAAAACAGAACCCTCACCCTGAGAAATACCTCATTTCCCAGAGGGCTGGAGGAAGGAAGTATTGCCATGCCTGAGAGCTGAGGCGTCCACCAGAGCCAGGTAGCTTAAGTGAATGACCCTGCTGATACCTCGAGGTGCAGTTTGAAAATAAATCTAAAACACATTCTCTCTAGAAGGCAACAGGATTAGACTCGAAGAGTGATTTGACACTTTAGAAACCTCACAGCTTCCTTCCCAGAGGGAAGAGAAAATCAGGCACAGGACCCAGGGCTTACAAAGCAGGTATTAAGTTTCCCTTTGCTGCCTCAAGCCTGCTTCCTCTGTGCCCCCCTCCCTCTAGACTGAGCCCATCAGCACTCGCCTTTGCAGGATCCAGTGCCTTTCTGATCTCCTTTCCTCTGCCCCCCTTCCTTAACCCCTCAGTGTCCAAAACCATGATCTCAGTCATCTATGTCTATCAGTCATCTACACCCTAGCATAAATGAGTTTGCATCACCACACTTCCTCTACTGCTGCATTTGCTTGTGAGGCTGATCTCTGATGGTGGACTAGACGGCGGGGTGCTAAGAGAAGGCAGCTTAGGCACCATCAGCAACTGCTAGGGAAGCCTCTAAAGTGGGAGTCTTTTCCTGGGGCTTCTGAAATCACACTCCAGGGGTGGCTACCTTAAGCAAAGCTTCTTTCTGCTGTGTGACATCAAAGAAGTTACTGCCCCTTTCTGGGCTCTGTAAACCAAGTGGGTTGGACTCATGACCTCCTGGGTGGGTGGCTCCTGCTCTGGGTTTCTGTGACTGAGCCCCATTAAGCTAAGGCAGTGCTAACTCAGGAGGCCTTGGGACACGGCACCTTGTTTTCAGTTCCTGAATTCAAAAGAAGACTCAGAGGAAGCTCCCCACATGCTCCCTGCAGTTTGCCCCCCCCTTCCCCCTTCTCTTCCTCATGACCTGTGTCTCCAGGGGGAAGATCAAACAAAGAGGTTGCAGAGGGTGGTGGAATGCTGTGTTTGGTCAAGTCCCAGCCTGGATGTGATTACAAAGTTCCTGTGACTGGGGAGACGTGGTGGGGACTGTGGCGGGAGGGATTCTGATCTCAGAGAATGTGCTCCGGCACACTCCCCCCCACCACGCACACACACCCCGCACACACATGCGCGCAGGGTGCTTGACACAACTGTGAGTTGCTGAAGTTTGTGCTCAAACTCCCACCCCAGCCCCAGCCTGTGTGTGGCCCCTGCCTCACTAAGAGATCTTTTGGCATTTGTTTTTTCCATAAGGGCTACTGGAAGGCTGAGGATCTTTCAAAAATTAAAGGAATAAGTAAGTGCCTTTCTAATATGGTTGTGTCTCGATGTCTGTCTGCTTACACACTGTGAATTCTCAAGGGCAAGCGTCATGGCGGATCCCAACCCCTGTCATCACGCCAGCACATATTCCATGCCTCCCCCAACTGTGTTGGATGTATAGATGCATGAATAAAGGAATAAATGGAGAAATGAATGTTCTCACTAAGGGTCAACAAAGTGTTTTTAAAGGTAATGGGTTATTCCCCACCGAGGGTCACCATGCCTCGCAACATGTCTTCCTGTCTCTTTTTTTTTTTTAACCGTAATTCACAAAAGACTGGCCCTGGAGGGATGTTCATGTTAAATAAGGGACAGCAAAATCAAGACCCTGTGCTGGCACGTTCAGCTGTGTGACCTTAAGAAAGTCACTAGCCTTCTCTAGACCTCAGTGTCAGCTCAGAAATAGGGTTAAAAACACCCACCTTGAGCCTACAGGGACTATGTGAGCCTATGCGAGACGCTGGATGAACAAACAAGATTTGTCAGTGAGTGACAGTGACACCCAGGCTAACCCTTGAAATGCACAACAACATAAGAGAAGGGAGTGTCCCTTATCTTCATCACCCACCAGCCCCTCTGAGCAGTTGGGACCATCATCTAAGTGGCGCATTCTGGAGCCGCTTGTGTGGAGATGGCTGGCCGGCCAGCCGGGATGAGCCTGAGTCCGTGACCATCAGACAGTGTTGCTGCCGTCTGGGCACTCTGTACCTGCAGACAGCCTGGGCTGGTGGTGATGGAGCGGCGACGAGAGTGTAGACAGCCTTCCTGCAGATGCCGTCACGGTCCCGCCCGTCGCCCCACGGCCCACGTGGCAGATCACCTGCTGATGGCCAGTTCCTGCGCTCATGGGCTTGCCTCTGCCCGAGGGCTCTCCCCGGCGGCAGGAGCACGGGGCCGGCAGAAGTGCAGAAAATCAACAGCCCAAGATGTCAACCTCACGCAGTGAGGAAGAGCTGCTGATGGCTAACAAATTCCTGGCCCCTCAGAGGGTCCCCAGCGGGACTGAGCCCCAGTTGCCCAGAGGAACAACCAACCCATCAATACCCCTCAATAATGGGGTGACGCTCCTGCCTTTGCTGTCCCATTGCCCCACTCCCTGCCCTTGATTTCCTGGGATCATCCTCTGAATAAGTAATTACCACCGAACCCTCGACTTAGGGTCTGCTTTACGGGGATCCCAGCGAGGACCACCGCCTCACTGTCTAAGTGGGGAAACGGCTAGGAGGGCGGTGGTCTATCCACCTACCCACTGACAAATCCCTTCACCGGGCAAACCTCCCCCGCCCAAGACCACCTAACTGCGGAAGCAGGGAAACAGCCTCCAGGCCTCTGGGTCCTGGGCTGTTCATTCCTTCTTTCATCACATGTTTTCTGAGAGCCAACTATGGGCAACGTCTTTGCTGGGGGTGAGCATGCCGCGATGGGAAACAGCCCAGGCTCCTCCCTCCCGTGGGGCGTGTCATCAGCCCAGGCCCTGCCCTGCTGTGGCTTCCTGGACAAGCTCTCTCTGCTTTCTGGGCTGAACTAGACCAACCTTCAGGCCTTTCTGGGCAGAGCATCCGTGCCTCTGGCACAGGACCCTGCCCTCCAGCGGCACAAACTCCAGCAGTTTCTCCAATGCCTGCACAGTCCCGGGTGGGACTCTGCATGGCATAAACGTGGTCAGTGTTACAGTGCACATTGGAATTTCTTCCCTTAAAAGAAACATATAATGGAAGGGAAGTTTGTTTATTTTTTTTAACTTGGCAATAAAGTAGCCAACTCTCTCCCCTCCGTGTAGAGGATACCATGATCGTGAATCCCCAGCTGCCTGAGTTCCGTGCTGAGGTCAGAGCGTTCAGGGCTTGGCTACAAGGGATGTCTGCCCTGGGGCCCTGAGCACAGTGTTATCATGCCCTGCTGCACAGAACGTCCTGGGAAAGCTGGGGGTGGGAGACAACACTCTCGCCACAAAAGGGAACTCGGCAAGGAGCAGTTTACCACCATGGACTCCATCCCAGGAGTCAAGGAAGGGTGCCCTGCGGTCCTGGCCCCGGGCTGCTCCTCGATCCCCCACCAGCAGTGTCGGGGAATGGCAGGAGCGCCTGCAGGGTGGACAGTTTGGGTCAGGAGGGGGTCATGAGGGCAGGTTTGGACAGGGCCAGGCTGCCAGGCCCACGCACAGCCCCTTTATCAGCAGCTTCTCTATGTTTGGTAACATTCTGCAGGACACTTGATCAGATGTTGTGGGAGCTGCAGCAGCTGCTGTTCCTCTTTGCAAAGACACAATGAACAGAGGGTTTTGAACCCAACTGTGGCCTGGGGGAGTCTGTGGCATGCTGCAGTGGTGGGTCTCTCTGTCTCCGTACCCCCTGCCCTATCCCTCTTGTCTATACAATGAGTAGGTGTGTGGAGTCTCACATCCACCTCTGTTTGTCCTCAAAGCCCACGATCTCACCCTCTTCAGTACAGAGTCGTCGGGGGAAATTATCTTCAAGCCCCTTCCTCTTCTCTGAGCCTCTCTCCAGCACCCCCAGCCCCAGGGAGCCAGGGTCCTCTTGGTAAGGAGAGGCCCACACTTAGGAGGAAGGGAGCAGACAATAAACCCATTCGGACTGAAGTTTTGTGGATTTAATGAGTGTCATTTCAAAAGGGGGGTTGCATAAGAATGATCTTTAAGAAAAATGGCCAAATTAGCTGTATGGCTTTGGGTTACTCACCCAACCTCTCTGAGTCCCAGTATCTTCAGCTATAATATGCGAATGACACTATCTTTGCCTCATGGACGTAACGATTAAATGTGGGAGTATAGCACAGGGAACTATATTCAACATCTTACAATAATCTTTAGTGAAAAAGAATATGAAAACGAATATATGCACGACTGGGACATTGTGCTGTACACCAGAAACTGACACAGTGTAACTGACTATATTTCAATTTTTAAAAAGTGTGGGAAATGCCTGGAACATAAGAGGAATCCATATATTTAGCACCGTAGGCACAACAAAAATGAGATTCGGGCCTGCTTTCCTGACTTCCTTCTCCATCGTAAGATCCATCACTCTGTTTTTAAGCTTCCTGCGTTTACCTGTGGAAGAAGGGGATGTCTTTCCTTGGTGAGTGATTTGTCACAAAGTTGCCCATTTTTAACAAGGTAGCAGGAATCGGGGTCTGTGCAGATGTCAGGGAGAGCAGGACTCTGCCAGGCCCCCACTTCTGGCTCAACCCTAAAAAGGAATCTGACAATAGACAGAGGAGGGGACCTGGATTAGAACACTCTGTGTAGTTTCACCAAAGCTCCCACCACCATTGGTCTGTGTCTAAATTTCCACCAAAATACGCTTTCTAGCTACAGAGAACGTATACAGCTAAGAGGTTTAGATATGCATATGGATTTGGCTCTCTGCCAGTAGGAAATTTCTGAGAACACACTTGTATGCTCATAAAAATTCCTGCAGATTCTTCTACTCGCTGCCAAAATCTAAACGTATTTAATTTAAAACTTAAAAAAAAAAAAAACAAACCAGCAACAACCATGCCTCCCTACCATTATAAAATCTTCAAATTGGTACTTTGATAAGACAGAGTGTGTTCATCCTGTGGCTTCATGCTCTGCCTGTATCCGCCACAGGCCCCCTTCCGTGGCTGTGCAGTCTCAATTTGGCAGCATGGCTCAGGAATTAGGATCTGAATCTGGCCGACCCCACCGTCTCTCTTAGCTCCTAACACCCGACCTGGCCTGCTCACCGGCTACCCACACCACATCCACAGCATAAATAAAACACAGCAGGAATTAGCAAGACCACTCACACAAAATGAGAAGCCTGAACCATTCTAGGGGGAGGAAATGGGACTTGAAAGACCAAGGTGGCCCGGGTACCATATTAGCCTGGGGTCTTAGGTGGTAAGAAACAGAAATTGACTCTGGGTAACTTACCCAGAAAGTCCTCTCTCGGAAGATGTGGGGCAACAGAGAGCTCAGGGGAAAGCTGGCCAGAAGGATAAGCAGGAGAGCCGTTCCAGGACCCTGGGAAGCAGGTACCAGGGGGTAGTCACCAGAACCAGGATGGATTGGTCCCAACATTCTCTAGTCTTGTATCATCTGCTCAAAAAATTCAACTTCCTAGGAGAGAATATCTGATTGGCATGGCCCATGCCCTGGCCAGGGACAACAGGGTCCCTTCCTTGATGGGCAGTCCCACCAAAACTGTATCAGATGGAGAAGGGTCAGTTCCTAAGGCAAAATTGTAGTGCTGTCACCAGAAAAGTGGGCACTGAATGCCGGGCAGAAGCAATTCACAGCTATCCACAGCAATGGTCCTAGAGAGTATTATGCTTGCTGAAATGTCAGACAGAGAAAGACAAATACTCTATAATGTCACTTATATGTGGAATCTAAGAAATAATGCAAATGAATCTACGTACAAAACAGAAACAGACTCACAGACATAGAAAACAAACTGGTGGTTACCAAAGGGGAGAGGGAAGGCGGGAGGGACAAATTAGGGGAATGGGATTAACAGATACAAACTGCTATACATGAATAGATAAACAACGAGGATTTACTGCGCAGCACAGGGAATTATACCCATTGTCTTGCAATAATCTGTAATGGAATATAATCTGCAAAAATACTGAATCACTATACTGTACACCTGAAATTAACACAATATTATAAATCAACTACACTTCAAACAAACAATCAGACAAATAAATAAAAACTATCCACGACTTGTCTCCAAAGCCAGCCTGGCCCTCCCCAAGGGACTCAAAGGTCCTCTCTAGGGAGAGCTGTCATCACCAGATCACCAGCATCACCAGCAGCGGCTGAGTGTCCCTTTCTCAGGACCCAGAGCCTTTTACCCCCAGCGAGAGGTTCCAGCAGAAAGGACAAAGGCCCAGGGGAGAGGAAGTCCATCTGGAGAGGACCTTGTCCTCAGCAGAATAACCTACAGTCAGAATCATTCAAAAGGGAAGGGGTTTCAGGGAGGGAGGGGTGGGGACATGCCCTCGAAGGGGAACCCAGACAGAGAGGCCTGGGCTCCTGCAGGCAGACTGACGACCTTCACGATTTGGCCAAAGGCAGGTGCTGGTCTAGAGGTCTTCACTCTGAGAAGTCTGGAGCCAGGGGAGGGAGCGTTTTTATTCCATAGGTCAAGGGACCGATGTTGGGGTTCTACCAAGTATGTCTATTTCAATAGACACCCAGGAACAGACATATAACCACAGTGGACCCGTGGACCCAGTGAACTCACTGTGAGCTGGAGGAAGGCCAGGGCTCCATTATCCCCTGGCCCCCATGTTCCCCTCACTCTAATGGGGACGTGATGACGCTTTGGGTCACCAGATACCAATGTCAGTTCAGACCCTGTACCAACAATTCTTCCAAGTCCTTGCAATTCCCCCTTCCTCATGCTCAGTTACAGAAGTATATGGTCATGGATCCTTTTTTGGAAAGGACCTGGGGGAAATGTTACTGCAGACATTTGCCATGATGTCGCATGTCCTTTCGTCAATGGCTCAGGTCCAGAAACGGGTTAAGGAATCACGACATTTTACCGGGGGCGGCTGCCTTCAGCCCCTGTTCATCCATCCTTGGTTTCTTTTGATTGTCTAAATTAAGCCATACAGGGTCGGCCATCCATCTGTCTTGCCTCTAGGAACACTGTGTTCTGGTAACCGTCTCTATAGCCCTTTGCGGGTCAGGCCCTCCTGATCGCCACTCCGATTTTGCTGCTCAATGCAATAATTGTGCCCACCTGGGTTCTAAAGGTTAAACACCGCCACCTGGCCTCTATTCTGTTTGGGGGGGGGGTGTTCTATAACCCCCATGGGTATCAGAGCCCCGTTCTGTGATAGTGTCTCCTACTGTGTGTAAAGCTTGTGCCCCTCCCTCCCCAGCTCATCCCTTACTGCTTCGATATAGGGTGTTCTCCACGGCCTCCCTCGGAACAGCTGGCGGGGTTTCTGGCCTTGGGTACTACAAACGGTCTAGAATGCCCACTCCTCTCAGCCTTTCGAGTCCTTCCTGCACTGTGTGCCACGGCAGCTCTGTGGGCCATTGCTTTTCCTAAGCTTCTCAAAATCCATCTTTAAATTGTGTCAGCACCACCTCCCAGGTTCCTGGCCAGAGTGTTAAGTCCTGTCTCATAGGAGAGTACTTCCTTATCAACACCTGCTCTGATGCAACCGCACCTTCCTCCCGTCTTGGTCCAGCGCAGGACTGAGTTCTGTGCACACTCCCTGCTGGAAGAAATTAGCCAGATCCTTGGCTCCTTCAGCGTGGAGTCCCTCTCCTCCCTGAGTGGGCCCAACATGGTTTGGATTTGACTCTTGTGGTCCATCAGAGCACCAGAGAGGCGGTGGAGGTGGATTCTGAGGACAAGCATTATTTCGCAGGGGCCTGCCTCATTTGACACTGAGTGTGATCTTTCTAGAAGAGGGGCCAGTACTTGCCGACAAGAAGTGTCTCACTTCTGCAGGCCCAGTGGGTTCAGAAGAATCGGAGAGGTCAAGGTTCTTAAGTGCATTTACTCAAGTCTCAGTTTCCCACCCCTTTCCTAATAGGGCTCTGAGCCTGGCACCCAAGGGCATGTCAGATTGAACAATTCTACCTTCTCTGGAGCTCTGCTACACGTACCACTAAGTCTTAAGCCTGGTCCTTCCTCTGCAAGTGAGATTTCTTCACATGTTGCCCAGGAGGTCTTCTGGCTTTTGCTTTTGGCTTGGGTAATTTTTCAACTTGAGACTGTCATTACCCATTTTTAGCAAATCACCCGGCTCAGCAAAGTCATTCATTTCCATAGTTCTAACACCCACTACTTCCCTCAAGCGCCAGAGACATGGCATTAGCCAGTGCGACTCCTCCCGCCCGTGTCCCCCCACCCCGGCCCAGGTCACCAGTACTGCATTTTAACAATCATGAGGTTACGGTATGCCATGGACTAACCTGACTTCTCCCCCAGTGATGGATTCTCCTCTGACAGCTGTCTGGCAAATGGACCCTCTCCAAATTTTCACTTCTGCTTCCTAGGACCACCTCCAGCCCAAACTGGCTTGGTTTGGGTTCCCCCAAAGCAGACTCTGCAGAAGGTTTATTAGGCGGTGCTCCTGGCAGGTACACCTGTAAATGAGAAGATAGGATTGCAAAGAGGGAGACACCAATCTCCAATGTGGTTACAACCGAGGCCTCAGCTGATCCTAGAAGGGAGCCTGGAGCTGGGCTGGCCCTTCAGAGGGTCCCGGAATGAGGCACGGAAGCCGGGGTAAGACGTTTGTACATCAACCAGCCACCGGCTGCAGACCGCCCCCGCCCCTGGGCCTGGACCTCACCTGGGCGGAGGCAACAACCTATAGTCAGGATTCCCAGTGAGGGAAGGAGCAGTGAGACCCCAGCAGCTGGGAATGGGTTTGTGGGCCCTGAAGGGGGGCCAGGAGGAGCACCCCTCCACCCTTAAGTACCACCTCAGCAAGCTCTTGTGCAAACGGAATCAGAGCAGATGTGATAAGAGCTTAGCAATATGCCAGCTAACTCTTTTTCCTTAAAGGTACCTATTGTTATTATTATTCATAATTATAGTTATGGTTTATATAATAATATTCAGCTGAACCATGTAAATTATAGACACTGAACCACATTTGACCTATAAATAAAGAGATTTCACAGGGCTCATCCTGTTCTTCTCCACCCCCCCGCCCCCCCGCCTCTTTGGAGCAAAGCAGGCTTTTACTGTTCACAAAGTTGCAAAACACTTTTCGCCCTGTATTCCCCTGTTCAATCTGGGCTGCCACAACCGGACAGGCAGAAAGCGCGAGGCCACTTTTTTCTTGCATCTGGAACGGAAAACTTCGTAGCAGGCAGTAACTGCTCCAGGCGTGTCAAAAAGATGCATTTCATTCTGTTAATTAATAAGAACGATTAACGTAATGCCTGTTTACCTATCTTATAGGATTATCTGAGGATCAACTAGATACGGGCGTATGTAAAAACACTTTGTGAAGTGGGAAGTTCTGTTACAATGTTGACACACTAGATTATTGGTGTTATCTGCTCTTACTACCACAACATCTAACAGAATGGCTATCTCAGCCTTTCTCAGCCAATGATAATAAACTGTCTCATCGCAGTAATACTCAAATTACAATTTACTTTGAACCCTCCTGGCCCTCATGGGAACCCAGCCTCTGCAGATTGTTCCAAGCTGTTTTGAAGAGCCCTCCGGTGCTGGGTCACACCAGCCCCAGAGTGTCCCCTTTATGTTCTTCCCTCCAGCTGTGGTCCCCACAGCCTCTGAATTCCCACCAGGCTGGGCATGGCCATCCTCTGGGGGTGGCTGCCACCACTGAGCCCACTGCTGGTCTCCTCTTAGCCACTCAGCCCCAAGCATGGCTGGGGCCCTTTTCTCAATATTTAATGGACCAGACACAGTGTTTAGCAGAAGCTGATAAAATTTAGGGGACCATGGAAGGAGAGGAAAACAAAGAGAAATACTCACATCCTTGATCAAGGTGGTTCTTCTCAGCACCCACAGATCCCAGACTGGTACCCGGGTCATCTCACAGGGCCACCACCTGGCCGGTCCCAGCTTGCTGCACACGGCAGGGCCCAGCCCTGCACCGCCTCCAGCGTGGCTTGGACCGTGTCTTCCCTCACAGGGCAGATGCAACTTTCTTCAAACAGGGAGACAGAGAGAGGGAGAGGGGGGGACGAGCTTCTCCATCACCCCCAAGGCCCACATGCTAAGTCCTCAATTTCTGCTCCAGGACAGCCTTCCTCCCAGGATGACTGGCAGTGGGAATTTTCCTTTAATGGCATTTACCCCCCTCCCAAGGCCACAGCCTTGCTCTTTGCAAACAGCAGAATGATAATCGGAATCCAGAGCCCTCAAGATCAGTCCAGCCCAGGATGTACGTATCCTCTGGGTCCAGCCCAGGATGGTCCAGGCCCTTTTCATAGTTTCTGTTCCAGGCGACAATCACGTTTGACTATGCTTTCTGCCGTCCTCTGGACTAGAGTTGCCCAAATCTTCCAAAACACCCATTCAAAGTACCCACAGTTCCACATAGAACAAGCAACAGTGTATGGCTCAGTGCACTCTTGACTAAGACAGAACCAGGAACCCTTTCCACACCCCCCCCCCCAAAGAGCACAGAATTAGCTGAGCGCCAGCTCCGTGCACCACAGATATAAGACCCCTGCTCTCAGGAGCTTCCCCACCAGTAGAGATAAAAGATACTGACCCTTTAGCCTGGCAGCAGAGCCCCGGTTAAAGGGACAGGGCTCATCCGTGTGATGGAAGGCTGGGACAGGCCAAGCATGCTTTTTATTATGTACTGGTAGAGGATTGTGGTCGGCCCCTTCTGAAATAGCTCCCAGTGATTCCTGCCTCCTGGGATTAACAACCTTTATAATCCCCTCCTTGTGTGTGTGTGTTTGTGGACGTGTGCACATGCATGTGGTGGCTGGGGAGGGGTGTGGGGGACGGCTGGACCCAACGCCTTCTTCCAACAGCTAGAATATAGCAAGGGTGATGGATGGCACTTGGGGATCGGGCTCTCAGTTTGCTCACTCTCCTCCTTCTCAGCACGTCTACCTTAATGACATGAGCTGCCGTGTGGGAGATGCCCACGTGGCCAGGACCTGAGACGGACTAAGCCACTGGGTCCAGCGGCTCCCAAGGAACTGAGTCCTGCCAACAACCCCACGAGTGAACTTGGCATCTGATCCCCGTCGACACCTGGATGGCAGCCTGGGAGAGGCCCCAAGTGGAGAACCCAGCTGACAGGGCGCCTGGGTTCCTAATCTACAGAAACTGAGATGCAAATGTTGTCGCCACAAGCCATTAAGTTTTGGGGTAATTTGTTATGCAGCAAGATAACTAGGATGGGAATAATCTTCAAGATGTCTTTTTAAGTAGAAAAATCAAGGTACAGAAAAATGTGTATGTTATTTGTAGAAAAAGGGAGAAATATTTCCATTATATGCATATGTGTGTATCCATATATAAATTTGCATCCATATGCATAAAATAGCTCCGAAATGATACAATTAAATTCAGAATTTGGGTTGAGTCCAAGGAGAAGTCCTGGTGTTGGTCACTGCACACCTTTTATGTCTTGATTTTGTATCGTGTGAAACTGTTGACTATTCAAAAAGTAAGCACAACGTTGTTTTTCAAAAAGAACCAGTCAATAAACCACCCAGAAAAAAAGAAAATGAAGATAAAGTTCTTTAAAAAGCAATTAATCAAACCTCAAACTCGGGAGCTATTATTGATCCGTGCCTGCCTCTTTGTCCCCACATCCAAGGGCTGTCAACTCTCCTTTCAGAATCTCTCAGATCTGACCCGCTTCTCCCCCGCTGTCCTCACTCCTACTAGCCTGGACCAAGCCACAGATATCTTTCACCTGGACTATTGCAATCACTTCCTAAGCATCCTCCCTGCTTCCTCCCCTGCCTCCTTTCCCAATCCTTCCCAGCAGCCAGAGGGATCTTTAAAAATTAAAAATTAGACCACGTCGCTCCCTTTCTTCATACTGGAGTCTTCAGGTCAGATTTTCACCTCCTCTTTTAATGTGAATTTGGGTATAGGTGATAGCTTCCAATGATAGAAATAACTCCTGGAAAAAAAACAAAGGGAGAAGGGAATTAATACGTACTAGGTGCTTCCATAAAGCAGACTTCACATATATTACTTTGTTTGCTCTTCATAAAAGCCCTATGGTATGGCCAGTTATGGTCCCCACTTTCACAGATGAAGACAATTGAGGTCAAGGAGGCTGCAGGACGTGTCCATGGGAACTGTCTGCTCTGCATCCCCTTCTCCTGGGATCTCCCCTTAGCTCCATCCACCTGCTCATTGTAGGAGCTGCCATCATCTGCAATTATCCTGCCTCCTGACCACCGCTGATTCATTCAAGGGCAGGCTTCTGACCCTGTCCTGCAGGGACCCCTTCCCAGGCTGCCAACAGCTGCAGAGAGGCCCAGTAAGCCAGCTCGGCAAGGGGCCTTTGATGACCATCATTTGCAGCAGAGAAGATGCCGATCTGTGGTGGTCAACCTTCCCTGGATTTGGACCAGGGAGTCTGGCCACTGCTCCCCCTTCTGCCCTGAAATTGAGTTTGTCACTTTCTCTCCACTCTCGGGATCGTGTCTGTAAAATAACAGGATGGGGGCCAGTGGGGTGGTTTGGATTGGAGGAGGTGATCTCCGAGGACCCTACCTCTTCTGTGTTAACTTGGGAGCTGTGGTTCCCCACACTGGGCCTCAGTTTCCTCAGCTGTAAAATGAGAATTGGAGATGGCAGTTGGGGGTGAGGAATGGATGAGACAATTTCAAAACCTCATGATGCCATCACGTCAGCGGTAAGTGGCTGCCTTCCTTCTCAATAGGGGAGACGTCTTTCCCCCTGACTTTTGGCTGAGCCCCTCCAGGCTTCTTCAGTGAGAGGATGGTAGACCTTCTAATCTGGGACTCCTGACTCGGAAGGAGCTGATCTCACTTAGAGCAAACGAATCACAGAGACAAAAACCATCTGTGGTGTGGTGGAGACCCTGCCGGAGGCCCCCTCAACCTGCCTGTTGCCAAGACCCCAGCTCCTACCCCCCAGCCCTCTTGGCAACCCCTCTTCCCCTAGATTTGATTAAATGTTACATCTCCCATCGTGCACTCGGGCCTCCTGCTCTGAGGTTACTAGCTGCTCTTAAGAGTTCTTTATACAACTCCACTTGGGCTCCGAGCCACCAAATTCTTCCTGCTCATGCATTACTTAGATTAGCTAAGGATGTTGGCATTTAGAGCCAAACTCCAGCATTCATCTCGGAAGGCAGCCACATGATGGCCATGGCTGTTCTTTAAGTGTGGCTCTCCTCTGCAGGTTGTTTGCAATGTAAGGTGTTACACAGGCTCTCACTCTTATCTCTAATTCTGCATGCTTTCACGATTAGCTGGCTAGGAGTACTGACGTTCCACTGCTGGCCTCTGGCATGTCAATCAGTCCAAGGTACGAGGCAGCAGACTCCAGCCACTTTTATACCCCCCGAACCCCGACTCCTCTTCAGGAGACCCCACCTTGCCTCTCGGCCGAGATCGAGCAGGTCTAGCGTCCCCCGCTGCCCGGAATGCTGAGGGGCCCTCACATCTGCATGACATTTGACAGCTTATGAAACTTTCACTTACCATCTTCACATGCCTGTGATTGCTATTTTACAGATGGGGAAACTAGATCTCACAAAGGACGTCTTTGTCAATTATAATGCAAAGCACAGATGGCTAATTAGGTTCACTAAGCAGCCAAATTTCTTCACTTTTGAGTCCAGGGTTTTTCCCACTACACCGCAGCTGCCTGTTGTTTATTAAAAGGAAACCAACTCGGAGAAATTGATGGCCTACCCAAGATGGTCCACACCAGATGTTAGGGATAAAACCATGGTTTAGGGAACATAAGAGTTCATTTTTCTTTCACGTGACAGTCCATGATAGCTGTCAGCTCAGCTGCACACAGTCTGTCAAGACCCAGGTTCCATCCAAGTTGTTGCTCTGCTGTCTCCGGGGCCCATTTATGACTTACCTGTATGACTGAAGCTAGTTTTGTAGCCACATCTGGGTTGCAGCTGGTGGGAAGGGAAAAGAGGAGGAGAATGGCCATGATTTTAAGGCCGGAGCCCCCAGATGACACATATCATTGCCACTCACACTCCACTGGAGAGAATTTGGTCACATGGCTGCCCTTCACTGCAAAGTGGGCAGGGAGCTATAATCTAGCTATGTGCCCAGGAAAGAAGGGAGATGGAGTTGGTGGGGTGACTAGCAGAATCTCCCACACAAACCTTTGAAAGTCTCCAACTATTCTTTTTTTTTTTAATTTACTTACTTGTATTTATTTTAATTTGGGGAGTAGGTGATTATGTTTACTTATTTACTTATTTATTTAATGGAGGCATTGGGGGTTGAACCCAGGACCTCATACATGCTAGGCATGCACTCTACCACTGAGCTATACCCTTCCCCCGAAAGTCTCCAACTATTCTTCATACTCTCCTTGACTCCCTCCCAAGAAAATAACTTCCCTCTTACCATCCTCCTCGTACCTAAAAAGCAAAATTTAAGGACCATCTTTGGGTTTTGAAGGCCCCTTGGTCTTCCAGTAATCATTATTGAAATATTTTTCCATTCTTTCAATTACCACCCACCCTCTAGAATGGGCACCTAATGGCGTTATCTTTAATCCTCACAATAGCCTATTAAGAGAGTATTACTACTTTCCTTTTGTAAGGGAGGAAATTGAGACTCTGGAACATTGAGTGTCTGATCCATGGTAGAGTCCCAGTTCTGACTCCAAAGCCCAAACGTCCTGCCACACACGTGGTCTCACGCTGATCTATTCTGTCACTACCATTTTTCTTCTCATCCAGAAACACCTTCTGAAGATTGGCTGCTGGGCCAAAAGCCAGGGCTGAGGGACCACGGGAAACAGACAGATGAGGGTTTGAGATTTTTTTTATCGATCCACCCTGCATTGCCACAGGAATGTTGCAAGGTCCCAGGATAGCCGCACACTGGGAGCATCTTTTATTCCAGGGCTGTGCTCTGGTTGCCTTCCAGAATGGCTCCAGGGCTGGGACCCAGACTCTTCACATTGAGAACAATTCTTAACAAAAATGAAAGCATGTATTTTGGTTCCAGATACTGTTTTATGGAAAAGGCTAATCTAATAAGAAAAAATTTTTCAAAATCCTTGGAAAAGCCCACTTCTCCAAGACCAACATGACTTTCCGTTGTGGTTTTGGACAACCTTGTAATTAATTTCTAGCATGTTGGTACTGGGTCCAATGGAGAGGAGGAGTCTTAATGTGTTCATGTGACAAATTTATTCTCTGTCTCCATCAGTCAGCATAGGCAGAGAGTCCCCAGTTCCATACTAAATGGCACTTGAGGGTTATCTAGAATGAGACCCACACAGGGCTGCCCTTTCTTCTTACAGTATACACCCCACCCTTGGACCCATTCACTCCCAAGTCACCACTGTACTTCTGGGCTGCTCCGGAAACCAGTTGAGTTGAAAGAAAAACTTTTGACGTCTTTTTCCTAAAAACATTCATCTGTTGGTCCTGGTGTTCCCTCTGGTATCATCTAAAACAAATCTAATTCCCCTCCCATGTGACAGCTCTTTACATATCTAAAGATATAGCTCTGTCTCCCAGAGGCTTCTCTTCCTTGAGTGAACACCCCAGCTCCTTTAACTTTTTCCTGGATAACAGCTCTGTTTCCTAACCCCGCAAGCATCCTGGTCCTCCCTCTGCAGAAGGGGTTTCCATTTGGTCCGTCTCCCTTTTATTGGTCAGGAATAGAAATCCAATTCAAATCAAAGTAAGACTAATAAATAAGGGAGGGGGTGTTGAGAATTTATTGGCTCACAAAGCTGACAGAAGGAGATAGACCTTTGCCTTCAGGCATGGGTGGATCCAGGAACTCAGTGTCATCAGGACTCTGTTTCATTTTGTCCACCTCTTAATTCTGTTTTCTTCCATGTCATCTTCATTCTCAAACATAAGCATTCAACGCAGTGGGTCATGATGACTTAAGGCTAACATCCTCCCAGGTCTAATAGTCTCAGTGGAAGGGCTGCATTTCCCCCCATGATTGCAACAAAAACCCCAGGCCTGGGTCTTAGTGGCAGGCCTGGGTTGCCTGTACTTCCTTAAAACCAGAGGATAAAATGGATCCCTCAGAACCACACAGACTGAGAGTGGGAGGGAGACTCCGCAAAGGAAAATCTCACTGCTATTATCAGAAAAAGGGGAGAACATGGTGGGCAGAAAAAAACCAATGAAAACAGATGTCGACTCCATGACTCTTACCCTCTCAGCTACATGGGTTTTCTTCTTCTTTTTTTTTTTATCTTATCTTTCTATCCCCTGAGTGTTCAGCACAGTGGGAGCTAAAAATTGCTTGCTGAATGGACAAGTCATGCTCACAGAAGAAGCCCAGCTCTATGCAAGGAAAAAAAAAAAAGGAAATTACCCTAACAGGAGGCAAATTATTCAACAAATATTTATTAAATGCTTACCCTGTGCCCAGGCACTGGTCTAGAAGAACAAGAAAAACAGACAGAGCACTTGCCCCCAAGGACCTTACCTTCCCATGGGGGGTGGGAAGGTAGCCAGTTATGATCATAAGCAAATAAATAGATAAAATCCAGGTGATATGAAATTCTGACACCTGCTATAACATAGATGAACCTCGAAGAAATTATGCTAAGTGAAATAAGCCATAAAAAAAAAAAAAAGAACATTGTACGATCCCACTTACATGTGGTATTTAGAGTAATCAAGTTCATAAAGACATGAAGCAGAATGGTGGTGAGCAGGTGCTGGGGGAGGGGTGAATGAGGAGTTAGTGCTGAAAGGGTACAGAGTTTCAGATGGGGAAGGTGAAGAAGTTCTGGAGACGGATGGCGGTGACGGCTGGACAACAGCGTGAATGTACTTACTGCCAGTGAATTGCAAACTCTGAAATGGCTGAAATGGTAAATTTCATGTGAAGTACATTTACCACACTTTTCTTAAAAAGGCAGGTGACAATACACGGAAGCAGGAAAAGAGGAAGAGAAAATGCTGCAGAGAAGAAAGGAAGTGTTATTTCAGACGAAGGGTCAGAAAGGGTCTTTCTGATGGGCTTGCATTTTTTTTTAATTGAGTTATAGTCAGTTTACAATGCTGTGTCAATTTCTGGCGTACAGCATAATTTTTCAGTCGTACATGAATATACATATATTCATTTTCGTCGAAAAATATGGAATGCTTCACGAATTTGCGTGTCATCCTTGTGCAGGGGCCACGCTAATCTTCTCTGTATCGTTCCAACTTTAGCATATGTGCTGCCGAAGTGAGCACCTGATGGGCTTGCATTTGAGGCAGAGTCCTGAATGAGGCAGGGGGTGGCCCACTGACCATGGAGGGCGGAGGTGGGGGGCATCGGAGAATGTGCCAGGCAGAACAATCGTATATGTAATGGCCCTGAGGCAGCACCAATGGTCTTGGCAAGAACAGCAAGGGAGCTAGTGCAGCTGGGACCCAAGCACATGGGAGAACAGCAGGTGGGGAGATCTAGGGGCAACTGGGGGCCAGATGTCACAGGGCCTGAGGGCCACAGTGAGAGCTTTGAGTTTTACCTTAAGGAACTGGGAAGCCATGGAAAGGCTTGAATAGCATAATATTACTCCCCCATCCCCTTTATAAAAAAAATTTTCAAACATATGTAAAAATAGGGAAAGTAGGATAATGCGTACCTACCACCTGAATTTAATCATTATTAACATTTTGCCCTGTTTGCTTCATTCTTTTTTTTTTTTTTTGGCTCAGATTTTGAAAGCCATTTTTCAGACATTGTGCCATTGCATCATAATTCAATGTGCATCTCTAGAAAATGAAGACATTTCCCACATAACCATGATATTAAATGTGTTCCTAACAGAATTAATGACCCTTTCATATCTGTATTCAAATTTCACCAATCGTTCCAAAATGTCTTTTTCCAGCTGGTTTGACTCAGGATCACACATTGCATTTTCAAAGTATGTTTCCTAAAGATTTTAAATCTAGGACAGTCTCTCACCTTATTCCCCCCTCCCCTTTATATCATGCTTTGATTATCGAAGAGGCTTGGGCAGTGTCCGATGGAATGTCCACATTCTGGTGTTGTGACTTACCTGTATAAAGACCCCCTCTTGTTTCTGTGTGCATAATAAACTGTAAAGGGACAGTGATGGAAGCCAAGAGACCAGCTGCGGGGCATTGCAATAAGAACGAAGACTAGGGCCACAGAGACAAGAGTAAAAGAATGGAAACAAGATGGGGGTCTTAATACAGGTAAGTCAATATGTTACTGAGAGTCAATATGTTATGAGAGTTGTCAATATGTTAGGGGGGGTCAAAGCTGATAGAGGCATCCAGTCCGTCTTATCAGGGTAGAAGAAGCCGACTCTTTACAGACTACACTGATGAAACCATGAGAAGTAAGCTGGTTCACCTTGTAGAAATCCAGTAAGACTCAGGAACTGGGGGCACCAGGTATGCAGAAGGCTAAAAATAAGAGGCTTGGTTGATAATGACACTTAAGAGTGTCCACCTAAGAGTGTCTCCCCAAAATACTTTCCCTGCTCTAGCCCCTTCAGTGTGGCCCCCGAGTTGACCACCCTCTCTATGAATACAGAATTTCCATAAAACTTTTCAGCATCTCACTCTTTCATAAGAATAGACAAAGATTTCAAGTAAGTTGAAAAAAGCTTCCAGCAGTAAAGACAGAATAAAACAAACATAAAATAAGAACTAGAGGAAACAAAGACAATGCCGGGAGCAGAATAAAACAAAAAAAAATTCCCATCCATAATTAATATCCTAGAGTAAGAGTCAGGAAAGATCTGAGAATGTGTGAAAAGAACACAATGCTGTGAAAGCAACAGAGAACAAGACAGAGCTTGGAGAAATCCTAAGTGTGGCAGCTGGAATAAAAATAAAGAAGGGTTGGAAGTTAGGGTCCAGGAAATTCCTCCAAAAGTAAATTAACAAGATAAAAGCAGAAAATTGGGGGAAAAAATCAATGAAGGGTTAAAAAGCCAATGAATTGGAGTTTCAGGAAGAAAGAAAAGAGAAAATGGATGGGGAGGAAATTATGAAAGAAATATTACAAAGAAATTTCTCAGAACTAAAGGACATGAATGTTCAAACTGAAAAGGTCCACTGAGTGCCCGGCATGATGACTGGAAATTAGGCCTCACCAAGGTATATCACATAGAAACTGCAGAACCTTAGGAATAAAGAGAAGAACATAAAAACTTCTAGACAAGAAAAAACAGACTGCATACAAAGAACTGAGTGTCAAAAAGGTATCAGACTTCTAAGAACCCATATGCTTTAAAATATTGAGAAATAAATGATTTCCAGTCTAGAATTCCACACCCTGCAAAACTATCATTTAAGAGTGATGGATGATTAAAGACATTTTCAGATATTCCAGGTTTCAAAATTTTACCTCTCATGTACCCTTTCTCAGGAATCTACTAGAGTATGTGCTCCAGCAAAATGAGGGAGTAAGTCAGAGAAGAAGATGTGGGATCTAGGAAAAAGAGATCCAACATAGAAAAGAGATCCAGTGGATTTCTCCTTTCTTCCTAGGAGAAAGGCTGTCTGAGAATAAGAGCTGAACCCAAGCCCAGGGGGTACCCAGACCACACTGGAGCAGGAGGCTGGAGGGCTCCGGGAGGGGCTCCAGTAAAACAGTGGCACTGGAGGAAAAAAAAGACACGGATACACTATCTGTTTAACCATGTAGAGAACTGTCTGAGAAAGCCTGTTGAAGGTCAAAGAAATTATACAAATGAAAAAAAAAAAAAAAAAAAAGGATGAGATAGTTGTCAACTCCAGGTAAAGACAAAAGCTGTCTGAGAAAGGAAATGTCACATGGTTTACTACTTAACTCAGCAGAGAATAATATTTACTCAGTCATAATAATGCATATATTGAATATTGATTTAAGTGATAGTTATAACTCTATTAGGATGACTCAGGAGGATAAATAACGGCAGAGGGTAAATAAGAAAGGTAAGTTCTTATCTGCCATGATAGAAAATTAGCAGGCAATGCCGGAAATTCCAAATTAAGAAAATTAAGAAATATAAGATTAAGCAATTAGACAGGTGTCAACCAACTACAGCCCACCGGCCAAATCTGTTTTTGTAAACAAATCTGTTTTTGTAACTAAAGTACTGGGACATATCCATACCCACTCGTTTACCTACATTGCCTATGGCTGCTTTCTAGATACAAGGAGATCTGAATAGTTGCAACAAAGACTGCATTGTCCAGGAAGCTGCAAATATTTACTGTGTAACATTTTACAGAAAAAGTTTGCCCTCTTACAGAAAAAGTAACCCCTTCATTTCGAATAATGGAGATAAATACGTAAAGAAGTAGAAGGGTTAAGCAGTTGTTCTGGGATGCTGTCTTTTTGTTTTAAGTCTGCAAATACTAGTTGACTAGTTGGTTTTTTTTTTTTAATTATGTACATTACTACTTTTGATAAAAAGACAAAATTGTTTCTAAGTCGTCCTGATGCCCCTGGAGGGACAGAGAGGGAGACATTGGGCTGACATCAGGGTTCGTGCCTGAGCCTTGCCCTGCTGCCTGCTGCTCTCTGCCAGCTGTCCATCTAAATGGGGTTGAGTGAGTCAGAGCTGCCTGGCCAGAGTCTCACAGGAACTGGACACAGGACCATAGATATCAGACTTGGGAGGAACCTCCCTGGATCAGCCTCCGGCCTCAAGCCATTATCAGTATTGTCAATCAGTGGACCGCAGTGTACAGCGCAGTGGTCTATGTGGCTGTGAGTGCTGCTGTTAGGCTGCCTGGCTTCATAAACTTCAGGCTCTCCTCTAGCCGTGACGTGGTTGAGTTATTTAATTTCTCTGTGCCTCAGTTCTGTCATTGATAAATCAGGCTAATAATGCCTCCTTACATGGTTGTGGTGAACTTAATTCAACTAATAAATGTCATAAACATAAGCCTAAGGAACGTTAGCTGTTAGTACCCCCGTTTTCACAAGTGACGGGTGTGAGGTTCAGAGAGGGAGAGTGGCACGTAGGAAGTCACACAGCAGATGAGAAGCAGAGCTAGGACTAGTGCCTGGGACTATTCTGTCTCAGTGCACTACTCTCTCCTTGTACCACTCCAACTTGCTTACACATGCATAAAACATTTCTGGAAAGATACCCAAGAAATGAACAACAGTGGTTACCCACAGGTAGGTGCAGGCTGAGAGGATGAGGGACAGAATGAAAGGGAGACTGTATTCTCAGTTGAAATTCTTCAAACCATCTGACTGTATGATTAACACAAAACAAGGAAGTGAATAGATGAATCAATTACATAAGTGAGATTATGTAATTAATGCCTTTCTTATGGTGGCGATCAGGTAAGATAACAGAAGTAGAAATCTTTTCTACACGAAAGTGATAGCTAGGTGTAGAGAGTTATTACTAGTAATCACAGTGCTTTTCAGTGAAGGCAAACTTTGCCCTGGATTTATAGAACAGACTGTAAGAAGGGGCACGCATTTCAGGACGCCCATTAGCCAGGGTCTCCCCTTTGGAGACAGAATGGGTTCCCTTGGCCACAGGTGAAGCTGTCTTGGAGTGCAATGGAAATTTCCACCTTGGCACCTTGCAGATGAAAGGCTTCTGCCCCCACTGACTCTCTGACACCCAACACTTAGCATCCAGGCCCCCATTTGGATGACTCTCCTGGAAAACAGGATTAAGGCTGCAGAAACTAGGGGTTTTATTGGGGATAACAGTGAGGGCCACAGTTTGTTTTTCAAGGGAGGGAACTAAGTCCCAGAAATAGCTGCGCCCGAGCTGGCAGGCGGCTGGCAAAGAGCAGGAGGCTCCAAGGCAACGCTCCCAGGCCATGTTGACTTTGGACGGGCTGCCTGAGCATTGTAAACAATTGCAGAAATGATTTCCTACCCTGGCAAAAGTCTTGTTTGGACAAGGGGTTCCCCCCCCAACTTCTTTAAAAGGCAGTTTTATCATTTGTTTGCAAAAATGCTCAATCCCCTCTTTCTTTTCTTGTTCCCTCTGTGGCTCTGGTCTCCCCCAGAGCCAGATGAAAACTCTTTGTGCTTCTTTAATGTTAACCAAACCCCCACTCCTCCTTTTTTAAACTGTTCCAGGTCTGTTGGACAAGTACTCCCCAGCAACAGAACTTACAAGGGTCTGTTAAAGATTTTGTTAGGCTGCAGTCTTTAGTCAGTGATTAAAAAAAATTTTTTTTCTCCTTGTTTATTACATTTTAAACTCCGAGCACAATAAAATCTGTGCACAAGGATTGGGAAAGCAATAAAAACGCAACTCATAATGTCTTGGACTGAATCGGCAAATGCTCGATCTAGCCACTGATGTAAGAGATTTGGTCTCTCAAGAGATGTCACACTGGGAAATAAATGGGTTGTCTATAGGAAGAAAGCATAGGAGAACTGTGAGCTCTGTCGGGTTGCTGGCAAGGGTGGGGCTGCTGAGAGAGGCTGGGCGATGGGGCTGCACATTCTGAAAACCAGCCAGGATACAGAGCAGTGCAGAAAGAAGGAATACTGTGTTCTTGGCCACCCAGGGACAAGAACAACCACAGACCAGATGAGGAGCTTGATATGTTAGCAACATACTTGCCCATAACCTAGCCCCCAAAGGAGCAGACTAAAGAAAGAGAATGGGGAGGGGCAGGCGTGCGGGAAGGCAGAAGGGAGGGAGAGAAAGGGGGCAGGAGGCAGGGGCAGGTTGAAGACAGAAGAGGAAAAGGCTGCTCAGGCATGGTGGAAACAGAAGCCGCACTCAAGCTGGATACCCAAGGAGAATTAAACGAAGAGATGGACAGTAGATAAGGTATAGGCAAGAGTTGAGGGGAACCAAAGGGAACACGGGGCACCCCAGAGCCTGCAACAACAGGGAAGCTGTTACCCTGCCCAGGTGGGAAGGGTCTTCCTCCAAAGACATCACATTAGCATCACAGTAACATTTGTATCATTCCTTCTGTCATCAGGAAATCTATCACTCTCTCTGAAGACATGATAAAAACAACCAAAAGGTGAATTCAAATTAAGAACTTACGGGAGGGTATAGCTCAGTGGTAGAGCACATGCTTAGCGTTCCCAAGGTCCTGGGTTCGATCCCCAGTACCTCCAATAAAAAAAAAAAAAAAAAAAAAAAGAACTTGGGTAGAGGGGCAATGGGTGTAGCCCAGTGGTAGAGCACATGCTTAGCATGCACAAGGTCCTCTGTCAAAAATAAATAAACAAATAAACCTAATTACTACCTACCCCCCAAAAAAACTTCTTAAAGCTATATAAAAAAGAACTTACATAGAGGGAAATTGAGGTCTAGAAAGAATGGTGATAGGTAATGAAGTAGAATAAGTTATGTATATGTACAACTGAATCACTGTGCTGTACATCAGAAACTAACACAACATTGTAAATCAACTTCACTTCAATTAAAAAATGTTTAAATAAATAAAAAGAATGGTGGTAGGCATTAAATCTATTTAAACACATGATTAAGCATCTATAGCTATCATGATTATATTTACCAGGAAAATAATACAATTGTTAGAGTGAAAAAACAGCCTACAAAATGTTGTTGCTGCTGCTGATGAAAAACCATGAGGGGGAAATGCTAAAACTGTCTTTTAAAAGGGAGATGGGAAGAAATAGAAGGAAAAGGGATGATGTTTGTTTCTATTTTGGTGAAATATACATAAATGAAATTTACCATCTTAGCTATTTTAAAATGTGCAACTCTGTGGCATTAAGTGCATTCGCATTATTGGGCAGTCACCACCACCATCCATCTCCAGAGCTTTTTCATCTTCCCAAGTGAAACTCTGTACCCATTAAACACTGACTCCCCGGCCATCTTCCTCCAGCCCCTGGCAACCACCACCTTAGTTCCTGTCTCTATGTACTTGACTATTTTAGGAATCTTATATCAAAGGAATTATAGAGTATTTGTCTTTTCGTGCTGGCTTCTTCCATTTAGCACAATGTCTCCTAGGTTTGTCCAGAATTTCTCTCATTTTTAAGGCTGAATAATATTCAAATCCCACATTCTGTATATCCATTCATCTGGTGATGGACAGAGGCTACTTCCACTTTTTGGCTAGTATGAATAATGCTGCTACGAACATGGGTGCACAGATATCTGTTGGAGTTTCTGCTTTCACTTCTACACCCAGGAGTGAGACTGCTGAGTCATACGGTAATTCTTTGTTTAATTTTTTGAAGAATTGCCCATATGGTTTTCCAAAGCAGCTGCAAGGAAGACTCTTTAAATCACCAATGCCCTTATTTTTCTTAGGAGAAATGATATTGTTTCTTTTCTGAAGACAACACATTGAGAAAGACTGGATAAACATATTATTTAAAAATACAAAGGTAACCACCAGTAGAACTAAAAACAGTCTGAACACCTTCCAAATTGCCAGAATGCAACAAACAAAAACGGAGCACACAGAAGTGTAAAAGCAGAGAATACAAATTATGACAGAGGGAGACTAAACCTATCTGTTCCAGGGATGAATACAACTAATATAAACTCACTGTTTAAAAGAAAATGAAAGACAGCTACATGTTAGCAACAAGAGATATACCTAAAACCAAAAAACCCAGGGAGGCTGAAATGAATGGAGGAACCAACACACTGCAAGCAAATGCAAACAAAAAGCAGGCAAGAATTCTGTTAATAACAACAGGCTGAATTCAAGCTAAGAAATGCTCTAATAAGTAACAGCACTGGAAAACGTGAAATAAAACTATCACAATTATAAGGATTAATTAACAGAGTAACAAGACTGAAATAAGTAAGAGAAATAAAAGCACAACAAGGTGCTTTAACTCACCTCTCTCAGACCTTGACAAAGCAGATAGATGAAAAAAATAACTTATTTTTGGAGATTAATTTGGAGATTTTGAATAACATAGTTAATGAGATTGATGAGAGAGAGCAAACTAGCTGGTTAGATAGGTAAATAGAGCATAAATATGTATACATCCTGAAGTAAGAGATTATAACTTATTTTCAAGCCTCCCTGAGACTTTTACAAAATCTGATTTGCACTATCAGATTTTGAAAAATAATTTCTAAAAAAATAGCAATAGAATCAAGTCCTATTTTCTGACTGCAGTGCACCAAAATGAACAATGAATAATAAAAATAGAATAAAAATTACAAAAGTCTTCTAAATGCCTTCTGTGGCAAAGAGGAAATCGAAACCAGAAACTGCAGAAAATTTAGAAAACACCACATGTAAAATATCCATGACCTTGAAAACATGCTAAGTGACAGAAGCCAGACACAAAAAGGCCTATGTGTTGTATGATTCCATTTATATGAAGTGTCCAGAACAGACAAATCCATAGAGACAGAAAGCAGATGAGTGCTTGCCAGGGGCTGGGCGGAGAGAGGATGGCGAGAGACTGTTACTGGATGTGGGGTTTTCCTTTTGAGGTGATGAAAATGTTCTGAAAATAGGCCGTGGGGATGACTGAACAACACTGAAAATGTACTAAATGCCGCTGGACTGTACATTTTTAAAAAATGGCTGAAATGATACATTTTGTGTTCATGTCTATGTAACCACAATGACAGAAATAAATCTATGCAAACAGGGATTTGCATTTCCATTAGTGGGAGACTGGCTACACAGACCAAACTGAGGACAATGAGAAAAGCTGGACAGGATATGAAAAACATCCGACTGGAGGGTGGAAGATGGAGCAAGGCAATGAAAACTTACAGGGTCAAAATCCAGAAAGAGAAAACCTAGAGAGGCAAGCTCAGGATTTAGTGTTGCCTTACTCCAGTGGGCGTCAGATGGGTCCAGAAGAGGCATTTGAGAGGTTGAGAAGTTGAGCAGAGATCTGTCAGCCTTTGGAGCAAGGGATAAAAATTGGAGTCTCTTCTGATACCGACTGGTGCACTGAGATGCAATTTGGAGGCTGACCACCTGGAGTTAGCAGCAAACCTCACAGGTTTAAGGGCATGGCCAGTTCCTAACCAGACTGTCCTCACTTCAGATACCAGCCACACTTTGGGGGTCCCCCCCAGCCTCCGTGTAGTTTCTGACCAACTGGCTACAAATTTGAGGGTTCCCATGACTCCCCTCCAGCTCAATATTTCACTAGAATGGCTCACAGAAATCAGGAAAGCACTACACTTACCGTAACAGTTTTATTATAAAGGAGCAGCCAAGTGAAGGGAGACAGACGCGTAGGGCAAGGTTTGGGAAGTCCCTGAACACAGTGCTCTGGGCCCCTCACCCATGGAATCAGGGCATATCACTCTCCTGGCCCACAGATGTGCTCACTAACCAGGAAGTCCTACAGAGCTCAGTGTCTCAGTTTTTGCTGGAGTTTCATTACCTAGGCAAGCGTCACTGAATCACTGGCCACATGATTTAACTACATCTGCAGGTGCCATCCCCTCCCGGGAGGGTGGGAGGTCAGGCTGATATAACAGAGCTCAAACCAGCCCCTGACCTGAGGCTATGTGAGGGCTCACCCTGAGTCATCTCATTAGCATAAACTCAAATGTGACCCACGGGCTCATGAATTACAAAGACACTCTGATCACTTGGGAAATTCCAAGGGTTTTAGAAGCTCTGTGCCAGGAACGCTGGACAAAGACCAGACAAATTCTTTCTTATAAAACTCAGGCCACCTGGTCTCTGGTCATGGTTCCTTTACAACAAAACAATCAACCCTCTCTAAGCATGTACATTTGGAGTAACATTTATGTAACATATACAGCAACAGTCAAACATGAATATGAAATGGAGCAGGACCCTGTGGGGCCCTCAAGGGTACAAATCCTTTCCTGTCTCTCCGTTTCTTATTTGTAGGAAATAGGCTCCATTCAGCCTCCTTGACCTTCCCTGAGTTCCAAAGGGCAGGTTCAAACAGTTGCTTATCAGGAAAGGGAGGGAATGCAGAAACAAAGGAAGTGCAATTAAGAAACAATAATGCAGCCTTGGGGCAGGGTCCTGGGTCCTCCTCAAGGAATATACACGGCAGTACCTTTGAGTTTTTCTGTAGAACTAAGGCCCCCACCCAGGTGGAGGGTGATAACTTCAGGCTGAGCCCAGGAATCCTGGACACCGCCTTGTGACCTCACCACCAACCAATCAGAAGTCTGCAGACAGTGCAAGAGAACGAAGACTCTGACCCCGTCCCCAGTGATTCTCCCTTTAAAACTTTCATGGTACAGCAGAATCTTTAGAGTTGGTTTTTGGACACGAGTCCACCATCTACCCAGGTTGCCAGCCCCCTGAGTGAAGCAACCTTTCCGTTCCTCCCAGCACTTTCAAATGGCAAGCAGTTGAACCCAAGCTCAGTAACAAATATGTCTAACATTTGGAAGAGCCAGTGTGGGATAGGAATAGGAAGCTTTTAATTCAATTCCCCAATATATTTGACCATCAGTCTCATCGTTATAATCTTATGAACAAAGTCAATGTTATATCATTATCATGCTATAGTAGATATCGCTTGAAAAATAAGAGTAAAAAGATATTGGCACATTCTTAGAGTCCCCTTCAGTTACTACTAATAATTAGTCCAGTCCATTATCATATCATATGACCAAACTGTGTCCCAGGGCAAGGTTATATAGGTTTGCAGGTTTCTGTGTGAACTTGTCAATAGCAGGGCTGGTCCTAGAAATATATGGCTTCACACTTTCAGGTATCTGGTATAATTGAGCTAACAGACAGTGTCAGCTCTTGTTCTGAGCTTCTTTCCAGGTATTAACATAATACTAGATTTCCCTCATTGCATAACTTATTCATTCATTCATTTACCCTCAGCTACTATTCTTTCTTTCCATTCATACCCAAAGCTTTCCACCTTTGGAAGGAATGTTGGATTCAGTCATTATGCTGGTCTAGATCGAAGTACTTGTCTAGCAACTGCCTTCCTCTCAGCTCACTCTCCTTCATCTAGGAAAGGGTTTCATGGGTACAGAACTAGTGGGCTGTTTCTACCACTAGGTCATATAGCTGCATTCACTATTCACCCCAATTGTGCTAGATGAGATGAAGACACAATGTACTCCAGTGGGCCCTTAGGAATTCTGACATAAAGGTTTAAAAGTCTAATTACGGTTTCCTCCTTAGGAGTCATCCCTGCTTCCAGCACTGATAGTTGTCACTGTGTTCCTGGGACCACTACATCAGGTAGGAAAAAGAAGTTGAGGTGATGGGGCAAAGAAGAAAAATGCATGGTTGTGTCATCACCCCCCCCCCCCACAGGGAGAACTGTATAGTCATACGAACATCCTCTCCTACCACCAGCCCCTATTCCCCAAATTCACCAAAAAAATAGAGAAATCTATTTTGTGGGAACACTGGCTTGGTACCCTTTAGGCTGAGTATAAGCACATGTTCATGAAGTGTGTAAGCCAACCCTTCATGCCTAAACCCCCTCTCCTTTTAGACCACCAATGTTTTAATCGCCCGGTCCAATTCTCTGTCAAGCTATTACTATCATCCAACAATAGTAGGAGGATGTCTCTCTGCCTGTTGTTGGACAATATGGGGTATAAAGCAAGCTCCTTGGTCTGGAGAAATGTGACTTGGAAGTACAAATTGGTGTAGCGTCTTTGTTCCAGTTCTTTTATAGCACTCTGAGCACTTCCACCTACAGCTGGGTATGCAAAGCCAGTCCAGAGTAAGTGTTTGTTCTTATCGGACCCATTTGTAGCCTCCCAGCATTACCAGCATCAGTCCCATTTGCCAACTATGTTCAGGGCGCTCCCCGCAGGGAATCTTCCCCATAGCTCTCTGCAATCTTTATCTCTCTTGTTGGCTGATGGAACAGTTCTTATTGGCATTTTGTGCCTCAGAGGGTATAAGAGGAATATATCTAAATTCAGCCCCTATCTGCATTATTGCAGCTCCCATTTCCTTTTCTTTCAAGGACCTAGGGGGCCACCTCAAGTGAGCACAACTGGACATCTACTCACTGCTCCAATGACCTTCTGATCATGAAACTACTGTGTTCTTAGATTTTTGTCTGCCTGGCATCCATTAATCACAGGGCCAAACTAACAGCCAAAGTTGTCTGTATCTTCCCTGAGATCCAGAGTCCATACTCTGAATCACCTCTTTTGTTCACTCTCACACGCCAATCCAAACTTTCCCCTGCCCTAAACCATCCCAGGGCCAGATACCAGACTATGAGAGACAGCCCCCTACCCCAAAGCCCACTGGAACCTTTCAAACTACCTGATTCTGAGCTATTTATGTTGTCCCACCTTGTGTTTCCCACAGAAACCCCAGTAAAGGCTGTGACCTATGCCTTCCCTTTGCTCCTTTCTGCCTCCTGACCAACACTGGTGCTTCTCCACATGGCCCTATATGGCATAAGAAGTCCCTCACCCCCAACTCAGGAAATGTAAGTGATAAAAAAATCTTCTTTCAATGGCAATAATCTCTAAGTGTCATCACTCAGTCACCTTTATAAATGACAACCCAGGCACAAATAAGATAGGCATTAACATGTTCTATCTTAATACCCCCCTCACATTCCCAAAGCAGCTTCCATAGGGCTGCACCCCATATGGTAATCTCTTTCCTATGTCAGTTTTCCATGGTCCTTCTGCCTAACCACATGGCCAGGCCATTGGCTACTGCCCGTAAGTCAGTAAAAACTCAAACAGGGGGGCAAACAGCATGCAGCTCAGTCCACCGAGCTGATTTGTTTTTACATTTTTCAATCAGAGTAGCAGCCTTCCAAACAGGATGCCATCCACTCACCTTGGAATGTCCATCCATAAACCAAGAAGCTCTTTTTTAGTCAATAGAGAGCTGTTCGCAGGGCACGATCCATGTTCTAACAGCTCCTCAGATGTTTCTAAAGCCAGCCTTAGGGAAAGAGCCTACCTGCTTGGGAATGTACTGAGCAACTCTTTGTATTCTCTCAGAACTTAATCAAAGAACTAGAAACCATAAAAAAGGACAAAATAGAAATTCCAGATGTGAAAGATACCATAACTGACAAATAAAAACTCAATGTGTGGAATTAGTGGCCAATTAGACAAAGCTGAGGAGAGAATTAAACCAAAAAAAAAAAAAAAAACAAACAAAAAACAAAAACAAAACAAAATAAAACCTGAAGAAATATCCAGATTGCATGAAGAGTCAAAAACAAATTAAATATAGAAGTGAAAACAAGGAATACGCTAAGTTGAACATATGTATAATTGGAGCCCCATATGTAAAAGAGAGAGAAATGATGCAGAAACAGTACTTGAAGAGATAATGGCTGAGAATTTTCTACAATTGACTAAAGACCTCAAGCCACAGATGCAAGAATTCCTACCAACTCCCAAAGAGGATTTTAAAAAGGAAAACCACACTGAGACAAATCATAAACTCAAGCACAAAGAAAATCTTGGCAAATAGACAGCTCTCCTTCAAAAGAGCAATATAATTATGATATATAAAATCTCAACAAAACAACGAAGTGTAAAATACATAATACCATCAGAGTGCTGAAATGCAACACAACCAGAAACACTCTTCAAGACTGAAGATGAAGTAAAAACATTTTCAGACAAATAAATACCAGATTTGATTCAAAGTAAACATTAAAGGGTGCGTACCAGACAAATGAAAAAAGGTATCAGATGGAAATACAGAGATGCAGAAGGAAATGAAGAAGAACAAAGTAAGTAGGTATGTAGATAAATCTGCCTACTGATTGCCAAAACAATAACAATTTCCTACAAGGTTTGAAATATATATGGAATTAAACACATTTTAAAAAAATCACATATAAGTTCAGGAAGACAATGAATGGATTTAAAGCGTTCTAAATTCCTTACATTAGCTGGGAAGAAGGTAAAACTACCTCATATTATTAGACTGATAAATCAGAGGTTCATTTGTAATCACGAGCTACCAACAATAGAATAATTTTTTAAAGTATATAATTTTCAAACTATTAGAAGATGGAAATAGAATGGTCAAATATATCAATCCTAACATAGACAAATCAATAAACAGAATCCATTTCAGACGCATTTGGTCACCTAAGTTATAGCAAAAGTAACACTGTAGTACATTGGGGAAAGAAAATCTTTTAATATATGGTCTTGAGCTAACTGGAGGTCCATGTGAAAAAAAGAATTTTGGTTCCTGTCTGATACCATACATGAAAAATAATTCCAGCAGATCTAAATATGAATAAAAAACAAATGAGCTCTTAGAAGAGAACTTTGTCACCATCTTGTAGTGTGCAAAGATTTTTAAAACAGGGCCAACACATTAGACTACCTAATATTAAAAAGATAAATTGGACTATATTAAGAATAAAAGTATTTGCTAGTTGAAAGAGAATAAAATGGCAAACCACAGTGTGCAAGAAGATTATTTTTAACAACAGGAAATATTCATGCGGCCAGAATACATTTAAAACCCCTACAAATAAATAACAGAATGACAGAAAATGAACAAGCACTTCACAATAAATCACACTCCAACAGCCAATAAACACAGAAAAGGTACTCAACTTCATTAATCTTGATAGAAACACAAAATCATAAGACTGTCCTTTCTACCTCCAGAACTGATTTAAAAAAAAAAAAAAGGAAGAAAGAAAGAAAGAAAAATCACATAATCCTAAGTGCTGACAGAGATGCAGGACAAACAGAACTCTCAGTAACTGCTTGTAAGAGTGTAAATTAATCTGTGGGAAAACTGTTTGTCAGTATCTCATAAACCTGAAGTAAGAATACTTAATGGACCTAGCAATTCTTGGGTACATATCCAACAGAGATGTTAATGTTCACCAAAAGACACAGAATGCTTATAGAAGCTCTAGTCGTAAAAACTTCAAATTAGAAACTGGCCAACTGCCCATCAACAGTAATAGACAAATAAAACATAAATAAAAACATTCACACAAAGAATTCCTACATAGGTATGAAAATTCACAAACATGTAATATACAGTTGTGGATTAAATTGTGTTCCTCCCAAATTCGTATGTTGAAGCCCTAACCCCCAGAGTAACTTATCTGGACATAAGGCCTTTGAGGAGGTGATTGAGGTAAAATGAGATCATAAGTGCAGGGCCCTAAACCAATAGGAGCAGAGGCCTTATAAGAGAAAGAAACACCAGGGGTGCACATGACAAGAGAAAAGGCCGGGTGAGGACACAGGGAGAAAGCGTCCGTCTACAAAACAGACAAACAGGCATCAGGAAAAACCAAACCTGCTAAACCCTGATCTTGGACTTCCAGCTTCCAGACAGTAAATGTCCATTGTTTAAGCCTCCGAGTCTGGCAGCCCTAGCAGACCAGCACAGTATGGACATACCACATTTTGCTTTTCCATTTATCAGTTGGTAGCATTTGGGTCGTTTCCACCTGGGGGCTATTATGAATAAAGCTGCTATGAACATTCATGTTTCAACAAATTATATTTTTTTAAGTATAAAGGAATCCATTAAGATAAGAGCAAAACTTAATGCAACGAGAAACAAATTTACAATACAAAGATTGTGATCAAAGTCAAAATACCATTCTATGAAAACATTAATAAAATGTGAAATCCTAGGAAAACTGATAAAGAAAAGAAAGAAGGCGTGAATTACCAATGTTAGTAATGAGAAAAGGACACTGCTACAGACAAACATTATAAAGGTTATGAGCTACTTGACGTCTTCAGATAAATTAAAAATTTAAGTGAGTTGAGACAGTTCTGAGAAAACCACAACTCACAAAAACCAACAAAACAAGGAATAGAAAATCTGAATAGTACTATATCTATTAAGGAAATTTAAGTTATAAGTTAAATCTTCCAACAACGAAAACTCCAGTCCCAGATGGCTACACTGGCAAATTCTAATAAATATTTAATAAAGAAAAAAATACCACAATTACACATATTCTTCCAGAGAACAGAAAAGAGGGAACATACCTGAACTCGAATTCTGAGACTAGCACAACCCTAAGAAGGATAATAAAAGATAGGAAAGGTACAAGCCAAGCTCACTAATGAACACAGGTGCAAAACACCCTAAATAAAGTAACAGCAAGTGAATTTAACAATACATACAAAAGCTAATGCATCCTAAAAGTTTGTGTCATTCCAAGAATGCATGGTTGGTATAAATTTGAAAATTAACTGATTAAAACTTACCATATGAACAGGGTAAAGAAAAATCATTATGATCATATGATAGATTTTTCAATAGAAAAAGCAATGAAATTCAGCATCCATCTAGGGGCACCCATCATTACGCAGACCCTTACGCACATCCCTTAATCTAATCCAATTTCCCACCCTTCCTGTTTCCCCTATTCTTCCACTATGACCCTGGACCTCCACGCCCACCCTCAGCAAAATGCCTTAAATGCTCAACCTCTTTTGCAAACATTCATTTTCCCTTCTTGCTTGCACTAAAACCTGGTTCTGCCTGAGGACATTGTTTTTGCAGCCCACTCGTGTAGCAGCTGGTTTTTCCCCTACACCTGCCCAGAGGTGGGGTGCCGGGGTGGGGGGTCCTCCTTGCCCTTCTTTGCGTTTGCTAGACTAATTATCCTTCCTTTTCTCTACAAACCCCCTTTCCCCTGAAATTGTATCCTTAGACTAGACCCATCGCTATTCTTACTGATGCCTTCACCAGCCTCCCGGCTACTCTGCCTCACTCCTTGAAGATTCTCAGGCCTGGCTCTCAGTCTCTTTCTCCACCATCAATTCCTGACCATCCTTGGTGATTTCAGCCAACATCCGTCACAGACCCACAGCACCCTATCTTTTCAGGTTCTGTGTTACTTATCTATTATGTAACAAATTACCACAAAACTTAAAAACAATGAGCATTTATGATCCCACCCTTCCTCTGGATCAAGGGCTCGGGAGCCCCTTAGACCAGTGGCTCTGACTCAGACTCTCTGATGAAGCTGCCTGCGGTCACCGGGCTGGAGCTGCCCCCGTCATCGGAGGGCTGGCTTCCAAGGTGGCTCACAGACATGCCTGGCAAGTTAGCGTTGGTTGGTCCTCACCACATGGGTGTCTTGAGTGGTGGCTGGCTTCTCCCAAGAAAGGGCAAGGCAGAGTCTTTCGCAGCCTAGCCTTGAAAGTCATATATGGTCATTAGTTACACAGATCAGCTCCACTGAATGTGGGAGGGGCTACACAAGGGCTGTGAATGCTGCCAGGTGAGAATCCCCGGGGGCGAGGTTAGAGGCTGCCTACTCAGGTTCCCGATTTCTTCACCTCCAACTCTCTTGCCCTCCATGCCCCTCATCCTCCCACTGCCAAGGTCATGCTCTAGACCATCATTAACAGCACTCTCACTCCCTTTAAATCAGTTTCCAGCATCCCACTCTTCAGCCATCCCTTCCAATCTTTCCAGCTCTCTTACTCTTGTATCCTGACTCATTTCTTCAACCCCAGGGAGACTCCCCAACATTTCCACAGCCCATCTCTTAACTTGTCTCCTCACTTTCTTTATTACCCCTTTAGATTTCACAATCCATCACTTTAACCACGCCTTGCCCCTCTTTTCCTCATCTCATTGCCCTGAAAAACACTAAAAGCTAATCCCCTGCAACTCACACCCACACCTGAGCCGCTAGATGTGGCTGGAGGAAAACACAGCTGTGCCCAGTAATCTCTCTTTAAATTCATGACCACAAACCTCAAGTGGGCCATCAGCACTAATCTTCATAAATTCACACCCCCCCCCTTTCAAAAAGACTATTTCATCTCTTCCTGTCTTTTAAGAAACCTCCCATACCTGTCTCCACTCTACTCTCAGCCTCTCGGCTGACAACCTCACTCACTTCCTTGAGATAAAAGAAGCAATCTGGGGAACTACCTCATCTTCCCGCCACTAAACAGCCGACCTGCACCTGCACCCGTGGCCTCTCTCCATGTTACAGAAGAGGGACCATCTCATCACTAGGGCATTGGATCCCATCCCCTCTCCCAGGAAGTGGGATCCATGGCTGAGTGATGTCAACTTATCCTTATTAGACACTGGAACTGGGGGAACAGATACAAAGTCAGGGAAGGAAGCCGTGGCAGGTGTGTGCACATCCAGATGAGTCAACCCAAAGACTGAGACGACCAGAGCAGGCAGGCAGAGAGAAGCAGAGAAAAGAGAGTTACCAAAGTTCCTGGCTTTCTGCATAACTTCCAGGTCTCATGAAGCTTGAGTGGCTGGCAATTCTAGGAGACACCCCTGGTTCCTCACAGCAAAATCCCTGTTACATAAGTTAGCTTCAGTGGATCTTTGTCGTTTACAACCGAAAGAGCCTGTTTATTTATTCTATTTGGATATAGAAAGATGTCCGGAAAGGTGTTCCAGTAAAAGTTAATAGCAGTTCTCTCTGGGAAATTAGATGTCAGAGAATTTTTTTTTAATTGAAGTATAGTCAGTTTACAATGTTGTTAATTTCTAGTAGATTTCAGAGAATTTTACATTGTTTCTTCTTTATAATCTCCCGAATTATTTGAATCATTTAAAATGAGCACATACCAGCTTCCTTCCTCTCTTTATCAATTCAGCTCATGAACATCTTCTCTCAACCTCAAATGGCTCAAATCGATCCAGCTTGCTCTCTGTCCACAGGCATCTCACTAGCCGAATCGCCACTCTCTCTCACCTGGCTGAGTGCAGGAGTCTCTTCCCTGATCCCTCTGTTCCTCCCTTTGCAAACCTGCAGCTGCCACGTCCCACAGAGCAGCCAGCTGGATCTTGTTATCACATCAACCCAGCCATGCTACTGCCTTGCTTAAAACCTTTCACTGGCTTCCCTTTGCACCCGGAGGAAAACTCAAGCCTCAGTCTCCTCACCTGTAAAGTAAGTTGTTGGAAAGGTCAAGTACACTACTGCTTGAACAGCCCAGTACGGAGCCTGGTCCATTACAGGTGCACACAGAGTGGGTGGCCGTGGTCTTGTTCTTGGCTCCCCAGGCTGCCCAGCCACTCTCAGAAGTTAAGTTGGAAAGTTCTTAGAAACGGGTCCATTTCTACTTGGCAACTCTATCTTTAGCCATTTTCCCTTGCTCCCTGAACTCCTCCCACACTGGCTTCTGACGAAGTTCAGAACACAACAAAAACCCCCTTCGAGCTCTGCGCCTTTGCTCGTTCGTGCTGCTATAATATTCCATGCAACTCCTTGTGTGGCTGGTTCCTCGCCCGACAGTCCTCAGTGTTTCAAAGTCGCCTCCTTCCAGGCGCCTTCCCCAGCCACCCTGACTAAGGTTCTGTCCCTGCTACGCCCTCCTGTGCCCGTCATGGCGGCCTGCATTTCCTTTGTGGCTTTTGTCACAACCTGTCATTTGACATTTGCTTGTTGACTTTGTACCCTGTCTCTCCCACAAGATTATACCCTCCCATTGGTTTTATTTGCCTCTTTATTCATCCAGTGCTTGGTGTTGAGAAACTCTTCAGGTGTTAAAGGCATGGATTTTAACACAAAGCCTTCCCTGGTATGCCTAGCTGAAAGCCATCAGTGGGTCCCTTGAATTCCCACACTTCATCTCCACTTTCTTTTTTAGGAGGGAGTGGTGAAGGCAGTAATTAAGAGGTACTGGTGATTGAACCCAGGACCTCCTGCATACTGGGCATGTACTCTACCACTGAGCTCTACCCTCCACCAACCCCCATCTCCACTTTCTTAGGACCCACCTTCTTCAGATTTTGTATTGGACTTATACAGTACAGAGAGACAGGGCGGTGTGGTAGTTAGAACCAGACCTCTGTTCAAAGGCCAGCCCAGCTTCTCCCAACCTCCAGAACAGTGCCTGGCACCGTGAATAACATTAAGAATTAGTGTTACTCTGCTTTGAGTTATCCCCCGCCAGGAGCTGAATGAAAGTTCCCTGAGGGTAAGAGTACACATATAACTTACTATTTGAAAACTTCCACGATGCTTAGCTCGGGACACACAGTAGGTGGGCAATAGATAATAAATTGTAAGAGCTGAATTTTATTATGGGTTTAATGCACCAGGTTCTAAACTGTTCCAAACACTTTACATGTATCAGCTCGTTTAATCTGCACAGTAAGTACAACTACTATTTCTATTTCACAGATTTTACCAAGTCATAGGAAATTAAAAACTTGGCCCAGGGTTACTCAATAAATAGGTGGAGTGTCTGGGATTTGAATACAGGACTAATGCAGCTAAGCCTTAACTACAAGATACTGTAAAGTGTAGACCAACTAGTTAGGGCAGGTTTATGAGGCTAGAATCAGAGATAACAATCTATATGTTCAACAAAGGAGCTGGTCAAACTGTAATAGAATCTTATGTAGCCATTTAAAATGATGATATATATCTATATTTATAATACCACAAGCCATTCATAACACATCTGGAAAAAAACAAACTAGAAAACAGTGTAATAAAAGCTGCACATGAATGTTTATAGCAGCCTATTTATAATTGCCCAAAACTGGAGGCAACCAAGATGTCCTTCCAGAGGTGAACAGATAAACTGTGGTACATTCATACAAAGGAATATTATTCAGCGATAAAAAGAAATGCGTGATTAACCCAAGAAAAGACATGAAGGAAACTTAAAAGAATATTGTTTGGTGAAAGAAGCCGGCCTGAAAAGTCTCCTTACTGTGGGATTCCAACCGCATGACATTCTGGAAAAGGCAAAACTAGAGAAACAGTGAAAAAGATCAGTGTCCGCAAGAGGTCCTGGGGGAGCACTCAGGGTTTTTACGATAGTAAAACTATTCCTATGATACTGTAATGGTGGATACATAACGTTATGCATTTATCAAAACTTTGAACTTTACAGCACAAAGAGTAAATCTTAATTAAGCTGGAGACTTTAGTTAATAATAGTGTATCAAGGGGGGAGGGTATAGCTCAGTGGGTCGAGTGCATGCTTAGCATGCAGGAGATCATGGGTTCCATTCCCAGTACATCTGTTAAATTAAAATAATAATAATAATAATAATTAATCAATAAACAAGCCTAATTACCCCCCTCCAAAAAAGGACCAAAAAAAAAAAAAGTGTTATCAATAGTGGTCCATCAATCGTCACAAAAGTACCACACTAATAGTTACTAATAGTGGAAAACTGAGGATGGGGGGTGGGTGGGGAGTGGAGGGGAGGGGAGGAGGAGGAGGGGAGAGGGGAGGGGGACGGGGAGGGGAAGGGGAAGGGTAGGCTAGGGGAACTCGGCACTCTCTTCAGTTTTCTGTAAACCTAAAACTGCTCTAAAAACTAAACTCTATTACTTAAAACAAAACAAAACAATAATAGCATGATCCTTTTCATGCCCGTATACATGTGTGTTTTTGTGCATAGAAAAGTCTGCGAAGACGTAACTCAAATTAATAGCAGTTGTCTGAGTGGTAGGATTAACGGAGAGCTTTCTCCTAGTTCTACTTGTCCTTTTTTTTTTTTTTTTTTTTTTTTTCACAAAAGCATGCGTTAATTTCTTATCGAGAAGTCAAGTGAGGCAGGGAGGCCCCGAGCGCCCGCGAGCCCCGGGGAGACCTCGGCTCCGGCTCGGCGCCCGCGGGGACCAGCGCCCGGCTCGGCATCCGCCCCGCCCAGCGCGGCCCTGGCCTTTGCAGTCTGGTGCCGGGGCGCTTGGGGAGCAGAAGGGAGAATTCCTCCGGTGCAATTGCGTCTGCACACTCGGCTGGCTGGCGCGGAGGCCGGGAGGGCGCCGGGCAGGGGCACCGCGGGGCTGGGTCCCGGGGCGCTGCCGCCGCCCCGCCTGGCCTTCCGCGGGCTGGAATGTTCCCGCGGCCCGAGTGTACTTTGTTCTGGGGCTGGGGGAGGGGGGAGCGGGGGCAGGGCTGCAGGGCTGCAAGGCTCCAGGGCTCCGAGGGCCCCTGGGACTTGGAGTGCGGCCAGCTTTCCGTTCCCAGGGTGCCTTCCGGGGTGGGGAGGGAGGGAGGGAGGGAGAGGAGTTGCCTAGTTCCCGGGCCGGGCAGCTGCGGGGCACCCCTGGATTCCAGCGCCGACCCCGCCACGACTAGCTGCACGCCCCTGGCATCGGGTCTCTTCCCCGCTCTGGGCCTCAATTTCCTCAGCTACAAAATGGGAATAATAAGGATACCGGCACATAGTTATTGACAGGCGCTGGCATATGATAAAGCCCTCTACGAGGCTCATTCCTCATAACCCTTTGACGTAGGTGCTGTTAATGCAACATAATTATCCTACTGCTATTCTAAAAGCATCATAGGATTCATAGGATTCTGTTAGTGAATATTCCCGCACTGCCAGGCCCTTTGGACAGAACAGATGCTCTGGTGTAGAAAGCCTGGCCCAGCCTCCTTCCAGGTAGTGTAATGTACATTATTATTATAATTTTCACTGTAAAGATGAGGAAGAAGCAGCTCAGGCAGGTTAAGTAACTTGTCCAAGGGCACACAGCTCCAAAGTGGCCATCCCGGATGCAAACCCAGGCAGTCAGGGGGAGACCCTCCACTCTTAACTTCCATAGATACTGTCTCCCTACTGCCAGTCTCAGGGGGCCCTTAAAATCTGTTTGTTTGGACATATTGCAATCCATGCAATAATTCTGAGGAGGTACTGCTACTAATAATAACTAACACTAAGTAATGATGGCAGGGAGGGTATAGCTCAGTGGTAGTGTGTGCTTAGCATGCACCAGGTCCTGGGTCAATCCCCAATACCTTTGTTAAAAAAATAAATAAAATTAACCTAATTGCCTCTCCTCCCCCGCAAAAAATAAATAAAAATAAACCACTAAGTAATGATAGTCATCACCAGTCGAGGGTGATTCTCACAACACCCAATGAGATAAGTGCTACTATTATTGTTCCCATTTTAGGGATGAAAGAATCGAGGCACTGGGAGATCACTCTGGTTCTAAGAGATGGAACTCATTTATTGTGAAGCCAGAGCCCCAGAACTGCTTAGCTGTTGTCCCGTTGTGTTTTATAGGCAGGCAGACTCCTCCAGAGGCTGATTACAGAGGTCAGCCTGGAAGGACAGTCCTTTCTCTAAACATTGCCAGAGGCAACTTTGCCTGGTAATCTGAGGAGCTTTGGAGAGTGTAATGAGTCTCAGATGATACCTAACACCAGCTGGGGAGCTGCTCCTGGTGTCCCACCTTCAGGAGCCCAGCTGCCTTGTACCCGCCTTGTACCCGTGGAAGCATATCCACCCAGAATCTCTGCAGAGGGCAGGTCAGCTGCCCCGCTAGGTTGTGAACGAAGCAGTGCCCGGTAGCAAAATCTGCCCGTCCTGTTACCATCACGTTCCCTTCCCTCTCCAATGCCTCCATCACACTGGCTGGAAGTCGTTATTGAACTCCCATCACCCCCTTTTAGGTTAAGGGGCTGCTTCCTTTCAAAATGCAAATGTTGCTGTTACTTCTCTGTAACCTATGACCCATGTCCCTTCAACTGACCACCTCCTGGGAGGGAAACACTCTCATTTTTTGCAGTAGGCGTTAAAGGTTTGTTGAAGATGGTTTGGCAGATAGCCACATGCTGCTGTTGCTGTCAAGCGGGCATATACATAGGCACTGAGTATCTGCTCTGCACATCCGCTCCCTCTGGTTACCTGCACGGCTTCCTCCCTCACCTCCTGCAGTTTTTACTCAAGTCCCCATCCTTGCAGGGCCTTCCCTGACCACCAAATTTCAACTCAGCCCTGACAATAGTCCTGATTCCTTTTCCCTGTTTCCTTCTTTCCATAGCACATTTCACTGTCCTATACACTCGATTATTATTGTCATGTTAAATGGAGATACTGGGGCTTGAACCCAGGACCTCATGCATGTTAAGCATACACGCTCTACCACTGAGCTGTATTACTGCTCCCTACACTCTGTTATTTTTATTTAGTTTGTTTATTGTCTGTCTTGCCCCACTGGAGTGCAAATACCTTGAGGGCAGAGATTTCTCTGTTTTCTTCCTCCCTGTGTCCTCAAGTGCCTGGAACAGGGGGGAAGGAGAGGAAGAGGAGGGAAGGGTAGCTTCCCTGGCCCATCGAACCCACTGTGACCACCACCCCTTGGAGGAACACACATTTCTTATCCGTGCTATTTACTCGACGTTTGGCATACTATATCCCCCGGTAACATCTCCTGCAGCATCGCCTCATTTGACTTTGCAGTACCAAGAACAGGGCAGAATTTCTACAGGGCTCTTTAGATTTCAAAAAGAAAAATTTCACCCCTCCCTCCCTTCCCCCCACCTGGCTCTTCCTCCTGTCCCACCACCGCCATTCCCCCACCCCCGATGGTTCAGCTCCATCGTTACTAGACTTAACTGGTTAAGTGTGTTTTCTTTCAAGTTTGGCATTCAATGTTTTTAACCAAATAAACTTATAAATTTGACAAATCACATTTAATATTTGTTAATGGGGGCAGTATGTGAACTATTTTATTTCTTAACAACAGCTCTATTTGCTCATTAAATGAAACAGAAAATTCCATCCCTTGATTATGTTCTTGCTATAATCTGCATCCTTGCTTTCCTCTTTATTATTAAGAGGAATTTAAAAAAAATTTGTTCAAATGACTTAAGTGAGAAAGAGAAGGATGGAAATGAGTTGCATCCCCAGGAGGTGAATGAAGCCTCTGCCTCCTTCATCTGTCACTCAGCTCACCCCCGCCCTCGAAAATGAAGGGACCACACAGCTACGGATAGCCCTTAGTGTTAGAGCATCACAGATGATTACAGCAAACACCGAATTTGTCCCTCCTCTCTCCCTACATTTTCCCAGGGTTGGCTGTGATGTGAGTGGGTGTCACATCCGTCTCATGGGAAGTGGGAGGTCTGGGGAAGTGGGGGAGACTGCTTGGAAAAGACTATCTAGTTAACTATGTAAGTTTCAAAAGCTAAAGCTCTAAACATTCTTAGAAACGATGAACAGTACATGTATGTAAATAAAAAAAAATGTGCAGTTAAAAAAAAAAAAGAAAAGAAATGAGCTATCAAGCCAAAACTTAAAAGACGTATTACTAAATGAAAGAAGCCAGTCTGAAAAGGCTACAAGCTGTACGATTCCAACCAAATGACATTGTGGAAAAGGCACAGCTACAGAAACGATAAAAAGATCGTGGTTTCCAGGGGTTTGGGGAGAGGGAGGGAGCGAGGGATGAATAGATGGAGAACAAGGGATTTTTAGGGCAATGAAATTATTCTGTATGACACTGTAGTGGTGGCTACATGCCATTATGCATTTGTCAAAACCCATAGAATGTACAGCATCGAGTGAACCCTAATGTAAACTGTGGACTTTGGTTGATAATAATGTGCCCATGTTGGTTCATCAGTTGTACCAAATATGCCACACTGATGAGGGATGCTGAGGGTAGGGGAGTGTATATGTGTGTGTGTGGGGGGGGGCTATGTGCGAACTCTCTGTATTCTCTGCCCAATTCTGCTGTAAACCTGAAACTGCTCTAAAAAAAAATACAGTCTATTAATTGAAAAAGACTATCTAGTGACTACATAATTTTTATTATCTATAAACATCTAAAAATGTGCACAAATAAGCATTTATAGTGTGACTGAAATATGAAATTTCATCAGGATATTGCATGTGTGTGATGATCTCCGTACCTGTTAAAATTGTGATAAAAAGTGCCATCAGACTGGCCTGAATCTAAGAAAAGTCCATCAGAATAGGTTCTGCATGACTCTCTACAAAAAAATAACTGCAGGGTCCTCATGAGCTATGTGGGAGGGAGTGATGACTGAATGGAAGGACGAAACGGGTGGATGGTAGATGAACTGATCTACGGAAAAGTAGGTGACTGAACGGATGAATGGCTAGGAGCTGCACAGATGGATGGATGGATGGGGGATGCCAGACAACTGGATTTGTTGGGCTCCAAAGGTCCCTGGCCGACCCCAGCACTGACCATATGACTTCAAAGATTATTCGTTTACCCACTGGCCTTCCCCAGGAGATTTTGAGGCCCTCCAAGGTACAACATTAATTTTTACCTTTTTTTTGTATCCTGTTCTGCTAACTCAGCATCATGTCCATTCACAGGGGCATTAGTTAGTTTGTACATTTACACACAGCATCTCCATCTGCACGACGGAACACCAGAAAGTCTGTAATGTAGCCAGCAGGAAGGGAGACAGAGGAAGAGGAAGGCACACGTGCTTCCTTCAAAAGCAGGACCTGCCAGTTGCATTTGTCATTTGGGCTCTCATCCCACACACCAGGACTCAGTCTTACGGCCGCATCTCACTGAAAGGCTGCTGGGCAGTCCCGTGTCATCTAAAAATCAGTGGTTCTAAAAACAGCAGAAACGGATATTGGAAGAAGTCTCTGTCACATAAGTGGACAATACATTCTTATTTGTTAAATGAATAAATCAACAAGTGAATCTAACTGACATTGAACATCTATTCTAATGAGGAAAAAAGCATGCTGAATCGCAGTTAAGTAAAAAATCAAAGTAGGATTGACAGACATAGGTTGCAATTATGCTGCCCTTCTTTACCAGGAGGCATTTTGTTGAGAGTGACAGTGGGCAGGGATAAAACATTCCACTCCCCAGGCTCCCTCCAAATGGCCATGTGATACCACTGTGGCCAATGAGCTTTGAATGGAAGGCAGCTGGAGACCTCTGGGAACGTTTTTGCTTTAATACAGGCATCACTTTTCCATCTTTCTTCCTACTTCTTCTTGATGAGTGAAATACAGAGGTGAGTGTGAAGGTGGAACGAGCGAAAACCACACATTAAGTTTGACCAAGCAGAAAGATGGAAAATAGCAAGATGATAGCAACGATGTCGTGAAGATGCTGCCTGGCCTTGACTGCCTGCCTCCAAGACCATCGAGAGACTTCTTGTTGGTGAGAAGCAGAAATTCCTCCTTGGTTAAGCTGGGATAGTGACCTTCTGTTTTATCCAGCCTAACCTATATACATACATACATACATACACACATGCATCTATCTTGAAAATTCATTGAGTACATAGAATATTTCTGGAGGGAAACACAAGAAACTGGAGCCATGGCTGCCTCTCTTGGGAGAAGTCATGAGTAACTGCAGGACAGGGATGCACAAGAGACTTACTTTTCATTTATAGTGGTACATTTTTGAATGAAATCATGCCATTTGCAGCAACACGGATGGACCTGGAGATCGTCATACTAAGTGAAGCCAGAAAGAGAAAGAAAAAGAAAGAAAAAAATAAGCCAGAAAGAGAAATAAAAGATATGGTATCACTTGTATGTGGAATGTGAAAAAATGACACAAATGAACTTACTTACAAAACAGAAATAGACTCACAGACAGAGAACAAGCTTACGGTTACCAGGAAGAAAGGAGATGGGGAGGGATAAATTGAGAGTTCTGGATTTGCAGAGACTAACCACTATACATAAAATAGGTGAACAACAAGGTCCTACTGTATAGCACAGGGAACAATATTCAATACATAATAGCCTATAATGAAAAAGAATATGAAAAGGAATATATATGTATAACTGAATCACTCTGCTGTACACCAGAAATTAACACAACATTGTAAATCGACTGTACTTCAATTTAAAAAAACTATAAAAGGACATCAAAAAGTTTAAAAAATAACTGAATTTTGGAAACTATTTATTCATAAAAATAAATTAGTAGATGGTACTTCATAAAAGTGGAGGGGTTTAGTTTGGGTTTTTGTTTTGTTTTAATCAGAAGGAGCTTTCATTGTCTCCCTAATGTGTCATCTCTTAAGCTAGGTGAAGAGTATACTGTTCTTTGCCTCATCATTCACTGTATTTCTTTGATTGCCTGGAATATTTCCTAATTTGAAATTAATTCATTAATTAACCGTGAAAACTCAGAGTGCTTGTAAGAATAATAAAGCACTCTCTCCTTTGAATCACAACACGCTTTCTTGACAAGCAGAGACGTGGCTGGTACAGTGAGCCCTCCGAAAATGCACACACCCCACAACTTATCTCAGCCTCAGCTGGTGGCAATTAGCCCTGACTTGGCACCACAGATCGTCGTGGGGATTATAAACGATCTCAGTGCCTGTGAGTCCTGATTCTTACACTTACTTTCACTTTCTTCTTGACCTTACCCATAGATAAATTCTTAATAGGGAAGGAGGCAGGGCAGACGAATCAAACACAAAGGCTGCATCCACATCGAGAAGGCACAGGAAACAGTCCGGCAGGGGGATCACTTCTGTTAGGAATCCCATGGCAGCGACGGTCACCGAATCAAACACGAATCAAACATGAACAGTTTGTCATGATCATGGTCACGTCGATGCACAGATTTAAATCCCCTTATAATTTTAAGTAGTAAAATAAGATGAACTCATATTTTTTCTGCAACAGCACGTGTTTGTTGCTTTCCTAATATTCTCTGGTGTAAAGATGTGGGGAAAATAAAATTTATTAAAGATACATTTTAATTTAAATAGAGCTGCATATTTAAAAAATTAAGTTGGTTATAATTATGCACTTTTCCTTATAAAAAGACAAGGTTGTTTTTTTTTTTTTTTTTTGAGTTCTCTAAAGGGTTGATTTTACTACTCATATGTTTATCAAATGCTTTTATAAATAGCATGCCAAAAAAAAGTCTGAGGGGCTATTTATTTTACTTGTCTGCAAAATGTTTGATATTCCTCAAAAATAGGTTATGTCCATGAAAATTTGCCTTGTATGTGACTGTCCTTCATTTTGTATGTCATTAGGGTAAAAAAAAGGCTGAGAAACAAAAGAAAAATCACTACATTATCAGTAAATTCTAAAAAAACTAATAATAAGATCAGCTATGAACAAAAGGGTCACTGAAGAAGATTAAAGCTGGATTTCTGAGTATCCGTGTGTGTGATAAATTATACAATTATTTTGCACCAAGTCCAAGACTCTTACCATGCAACCCACTAAGCCAAAAAGGGAGGAGGCGGGGATATGGGAATCTGTAGCATCTCATTTGGATGCGGCTTGCTAAGGTACAAAAAAGATATTTCTCCAGGGAACACTGATATTTTTGTTTGGTTATATATTGCTGAATGGGCTTGACAATAAAGATGTGTAGGTCTTTTTGAAACAAAAAAAATCTATTTTAAAAACCTTAAAATAAACCCTAGCAGAATTTAAAAATAGGATATCTATCTTCCAAATCATAGCAAGATAAAAGCAAACAAAACACAGTCTGCATAACAAAAGGCAGGAAAAAAATAAATATCGTAAGCATGAGCCATAAGCAAGGTTACCAAAAACAAAATGCATAATCAAAACAGTACACGTAAATGCGTTAAAACCCCCGATTAAAAGACAAAGACTCACAGTTCAGATTAAAAAGAAATCAGTCGTATGCCTCATAAGAGACAGACTCAAACAAAAGTATGCAAAAAAGGTTCAAAGGAACACAAAAAGCAAAAATTTAACCTTAACTTCATGTGAGTTATAAATCTAACTGTGATATTTACTTTTCAATGTTGGGGCGGTGCTGATAAATAACTTCTAGTGGAATAAATATAATGATTAAGTATGGACCTACCTGTTTGAGCAAAATGTTCATGGTTATCCTCTCATGCCCTCAAGACTTCCCTCCTCTCCTTTATGTGCCCAGAAATCCAGTGTGTGTGTTATGTGTGCCTGTGCTGGTGGATGGAGTGAGTGGGAGAGAGCTGCTCATGCCCATCTTTTGCATCACAACCAAATCGAAGGTCCAGTACAGAGCAAAGATCTTTAAGAATGAAACTGGAAGTTGCACAGTCACCTCCATTCACATGCCGTTGGTGAGAGCTTAGTCAAATAGTCACGCAAGGTGGGGCTGGGAAATACACTTCCTCGCTGGGAGGCCCAGTTCCCAGGATGGAGAGAACAGTTTACTCAGTCCACCGAAATGATCATCAGTGGTCTGTGCAAGACCCCTCACTTTTTCCGTTCATTCATTCATTCACTCATTTTCACAGCCATTCCGCATACCCTCCCGTATTCCCCGGCAAAAATATTGTGTTTAAAGTACATACTTCGGTTTAAGTTTTTAAAAATATGTTATTTTTAGTTTTGTGTGCATGTATTTTTTTCCTTTTTTTGAGTCAATTTTATTGAAATATAATTTACATTCAGTAATAGTCAGCAGATCTTCAACAAAGGAGAAAGACAATTCCATGGAATAAAGGGTTGTCTTTTCAACAAACAGTGCTAGAACAACCAGGTGTCCTCATGCCAAAAAAAAAAAAAAAAAAAAAAAAAAATCTAGACACAGACTTTACACCTTTCACAAAAACTAACTCAAAATGGATCATTGACCTGAATGTAAAATGGAAAACCATAAAACATCCAGAGGAAGACAGGAGAAAATCTAGGAAACTTTGTATTTAGCAATGACTTTCGAGATAAAACACCGAAAGCATGATTCACAAAAGAAAAAAAAATAGAAAAGTTCGACTTCATTGAAATTAAAACCTTCTGCTCTGCAAAAGATGCTGTTAAGAGAATGAGAAGGTCACAGGCTGAGAAAATATTTATAAAACACATATCTGATAAAGGACTTGTATTCAAAATATATAAAGAGCTCTTAACAGTAAAAAAAAAAAAAATAAACAAAAAGAGAAACAACCAACCCAACTAAACCATACGCAAAACTTCTGAATAGATATCTCACCAAAGAAGATAAACGGATGGCAAATAAGCATGTAAAAGATCCTCAATATCATCTGTCTTTAAGGATTTGCAATTTGAAAGAATGAGACATATACATGTGTGTATCCTTAACCTTATAAGAAACTGTATTCCAAAGGGAGGCACCATTCTGCCTCCCTCCAGCTAAGTATAAGTTGTTCTGTGTCCTCAACAGTAGTTGGCATTGTTAGATTTTTTGCTGTCAGTTTATTCTGTGGTTTAGTATTATCTTATGGTGTTAATTTCTGATTCCCTGATGACTAATCATATTGAGGGTCTTTTTATGTACTCACTTGCCATCCATCCATCTTATCTGGTAAAGTGTCTGTTTAAACCTTTTCTTCATTTTTTTTTTTTAGCAGGTTGTGTGTTTTACTTGTTATTGTGTTATGAGTTTTCTTTATATATTCTGGGTATAAGTCAGTATCAGTCAGGGTCCATTCAGGAGAATTATTAACAGGAGACTGGAGTCATAGGGAGTTGACTCATAAAAGTTCAAGAGAGTGCTGATGAATACAGGAATAGCAAACAGGGACAGGCACTCCTGGCAGGGCTGAGATGGAGTGTCCAAGGAGAGGCTCCAGACCTTGCTGGAGAGAGCACAGTGTGGTCCACTGGATGCTGGGCGTGACACTTAGATGGCTCACCCGGCGATACTAGAAATTGGCCATTTGTGGGAATGGAATGTTGTCTACAGGGAGGTGCAGACCTTGGAACTTGCTACAAAGTCACCTTAGGAATGCTTGAAGAAGCTGTCCACAGTCAGGTGACTTGCCAGTGACATATCACTTTGAGAATGTGCTGAGGGAAGCTTCTAGCAGCTGGGCACTGCCCTGGGCTACCAGAACTGGGAGCTGGGGAAGCTGCCCTCTGCAGGAGCCAGGCAGCGGAGAAAGCGGCACCCTGTGGGAGCCCAGGGCGGGAGATCCTGCACTGTGCCGGCCACGGGCCACTCTTTCACTGTCCTTCCAGCATCCTCTACTGGCATAACACCATACAAGTGATTGAATTACTGTAGGTGAAATATTTCCTCAGCACCTCCGTTATCACAGAGCAGGCAAAGAAGGGTGAGAAGGGTGGATTTGGAGCTGAGAAGCAAAAAAAAAAAAAAAAAAAGAAAGAAAGAAAGAAAAAAAGAAAGAGAGAAAATTAATGACTAGGACAAAATCCTTTATCGTATGTGTGTTTTGCAAATATTTCTCCCAGGCTATGGCCCACCTTTTCATTTTCTTAACAGTGTCTTTTAAAAAGCCAGTGTTTTGAATTCGGTGATGTTCAATGTATCAATTTTTTTCTTTAGCCATTTATTCTTTTTTTTTTTAATTCTAAAAAATCTTTGCCTAACCCCAAATCAAAGATTTTCTCCTATGTTTTCTTCTAGAAGTTGTTTTAGCTGCTAGATTTAGGTTTATGATCCATTTCAAGATTTTATTGTATATGCATTTTTAAATTTTTATATTTATCTTTCTTTAAAAGATTATTTTGCTTTGAACAGTTTTAGGTTCACAGCAAAATTAAGAGGAAGGTACTGAGATTTCCCATATACCCCCTGTCCCCACACATGCCTAGCCTTCCCTGTTTCCAACATCCCCGACCAGAGGGTACACTTGTTACAGCTGATGAAACCAGCAGTAACACATCATAATCAGAGGAAGGGTATAGCTCAGTGGTAGAGTGCATGCCTAGTATGCGTGAGGTCCTGGGTTCAATCCCCAGTACCTCCATTAAAAATATATAAATAAACGTAATTACCTCCCGTCAAAAAATTTTTTTTAATTAAATGGAAATTGTTAAACACACACACACACACACACACACACACACACACACACACACACACACACACACACACACACACACATCATAATCACCTAAACCCATAGTTCACATTAGGGTTCACTCTTAACGTGTACATTTTACAAGTTTGGACAAATGTATAAAGACATGTATCCATCATTATGGTGTCATAACAGAGTATCTTCCCTGTCCTAAAAATCCTCTATGGTCCACCTATTCATTCCCCACCCCCACCCCTGGTATGCATGTTTTAAATTGCTAAGTAACATACACATAGTAAATTACAAAGATATGTGAATGTACTTTAACTTATAGGGATGGTATTGAGTAATTTATCTCATTTGACTTCTTCCTTTTGTCACTCAGCACTGTTTTTCAGGGCCATTCCTGTTGCTATGTAAGCATCGAATCCCTTGCTTCCCTAACTGCTGCATGAGCATCTTCCACACTGTCCCCCTCTGCTCCTCTGCGGGTGGAGAGCTGAATGTGTATGATTGCCCCCTATTAGAATAACACAGCAGTGGACATTCTAATCCACATCCTCTAATGGACCTGTGTGGACATTTGTTTGGTATATCCACTCAGGAGGAGATCTGCTGTGTCCTGGGCTATGTATACATCTAGTCTATGCAGTGCCAGACTGCTCCCCAGAAAGCTTGGCTGTCCTGCAACTCCTCCAGCAGCACACGAAAGAGCTCACGTCTCCACGTACCTGCTAACATCTGGCCTTTCCTAGCCTTCCAATTTTTGCCAGTCTCATAGGTGTAAGGTGATATTTCATTGTTGTCATCATTGAACTTCTCTGACTATTGATGGTTTTAAGTCTCTTCATAGGCCTGTCTGAGTTACGACTTTTATAAATTGCCTGTTGATAAACTTTGCCCATTTTTCTCTAGGACCTGCTACCTTTTGCTTACTTTGGATTAAATTTGCTCTTCTTTTTCTAGTTTCCTGAGATGGAAGCTTAGATCACTGATTTTAGAGCTGACTGCTTTTCTAACACATGCATCAATGCTCTAAATTCCTCTCTAAGCTCTACTGTTGCTGCATCACACAAGTTTTGATTAGTTGTATTTTCATTTTCACTTAATTCCAAATAGTTTAAAATTTCTCGAGACTTCTTCTTTGACCCACATGTCATTTAGAAGTGTGCTGTGTAATGTTCAAGTATCGTGGGATTTTCCAGCCATCTTTGTGATTGGTTTCTAGTTTATTTCCATCGTGGTCTAACAGCAGACATTGTAAGATCTCTATGTTTTAAGTTTGTTAAGGTGTGTTTTGTGGCCAAGAGTATGGTCAGTCCTGGTGAATGGTCTATCTTGATGAATGTTCTATATGAGCTTGAGAAGAATGTGCATTCCAAAGTTGTTGGACGCACATCAGTTATAACCACTTGATTGATGATTTGTGTTCAACTGTGTCCTTACTGATTTTCTGCCTCGTTGATCTGTCCATTTCTGAGAGGGGTTGTTGACGTCTCCAACTATGATCGTGGATTCATCTACTTCTTCCTGCAGTATTATGAGTTTTGCCTTGGATATTGTTAGGTGCATCCATGTTAAGGATCATCATGTCTTCTAGGAGAACTGATCCTTTTATTATATATAGTGCCTCTCTTTATCTCTGAAGACTCCTTGCTCTGTAGTCTTCTCTGTCTGAAATTAATACAACTTTCTCTTAATTGATGTTATCATCATTTAACTTTCTTTATCCCTTTACTTTTTTTACCCCCTTACTTTTTTTTAACTATTTTAAAATTTATTTATGTATTTATTTTACAATATCATATTTTTTTAAATTGAAGTATAGTTGATGTACAATATTATATGTTACAAGTATACAGCATAGTGATTCACAAATTTTTAAAGGTTATACTTCATTTATAGTTACTATAAAATATTGGCTACATTCCCCACATTGTACAATACATCCCTGTAGCTGATTTTATACCTGACAGTTTGTGTCTCTTAACCCTCCACCTCCATCTTGCTTCTCCCCCTTCCTTCTTCCCGCTGGTAACCACTAGTTCCTTCTCTACATATGTGAGTCTGTTTCTTTTCTGTTACATTCACTAGTTTGTTGTATTTTTGAGATTCCACATGTAAGTGGTATCTTACAGAATTTGTCTTTCTCTGTCTGACTTATGTCACTTAGCATAATGCCCTCCAAGTGCACCCATGCTGTACACCAGAAACGAATACAACATTTTAAATCAACTGTACTTCAGTTAAAAAGCAAACAACCAACCAACCCATTTAAAATGTGGGCAGAAGAACTGAACTTTACTTTTAAAGTATTTGTGTCTTTATATTTAGAGTGCGTTTCTTATAGATGACATAACTGGATCATGTCTTTTGATCCGCTCTGACACTCTGTCTTCTAACTGGTATATTTAGACCATTGACATTTAAAAACGATGACTGATATAGTTGGATTAATATCTACTATATTTGTTACTGCTTTCTATAAGTTACCTCTGTTTTTTGCTTCTGTTTTTGTCTTCTATTTTTTTTTCTGCCTTTTGTGGTTTTAGTTGAGCAATTTCTATGATTCCATTTTCTCTCTTTTCTTAGCATATCAGTTGTGCTTCTTTTCAAACTCTGTTTTAGAGGTTTCGCTAGAGTTTGCACTATACCTTTATAACAAATCTAAGCCCGTTTTCAGATCGCGCTGTACCACTTCATGGGTACTGCAATTACTTGTAATAACCAAGTATTCCTAATTCCTTCTTCTCATGAGGTTACTGCTGGCATTCAATCATTTACACATAAGCTATAATCATTGAATACATCATTTCTGTTATTATTTTGAACAAACTGTTATACATTAGATCAATTAAGAATGCAAAAAATGAAAGTTTTGATTTTACCTTCACTTATTCCTTCTGTAATGCTCTTCCTTTCTTCATGTAGGTCCAGGTTTCTGACCTGTATCACTTCCTTCTCTCTGAAGAACTTCCTTTAACATTTCTTGCAAGATAGGTTTATTGGCAACAAATTCCCTCAATTTTTGTTTGGCTGAGAAAGTCTTTATTTCACCTTCCCTTTTGAAGGATAATTTCTCAGGATACAGAATTCTAAGTTGATGGGGATTTTTTCTCTCTCAAGACTTGAAATATTTCACTGCAGTCTCTTCTTACTTGCATGGTTTCTGAGAAATCAGATATAATTCTTCTTTGTTCCTCTATAGGTAAGGTGTTTTTCCCCCAGCTTCCTTCAGTATTTTTTGTTTATCTTTGATTTTCAGCAGTTTGAAGATAATATACTTGGATATAATGGCTTGGTTTTTTGTGTGTCTTGTTTTGGGGTTTTTTGTTTCATTTTTGGTTTTGGTTTTTGCATTTATCTGGCTTAGTACACTCAGAGCTTCCTAGATCTGTGTTTTGGTGTCTGACATTAATTTTGGGAAATCCTCAGTCATTACTGATTCAAATTTTTTTTTTGTTCCTTTCTCTCATTCTTTAGTATTCCTCTTATGTGTATGTTACACGTTTGACAGTTTCTCCACAGGCTTTGGCTATCATTTTCCATTCTCTCCTTTCAGTCATTTTTCTCTTTGCTTTTCAGTTTTGGAAGTTTCTACCGACATATCCTCAAGCTGAGAGAGTCTTTCCTCAACCATGTCCAGTCTGCTAATGACTACAGCAAAGGCATTCTTCATTTCTGTTATAGTGTTTTTGATCTTTAATAATTTCTTTCGGAGTCTGCCTTATTATTGCCATCTCTCTGCTCAGATTGCCCGTCTGTTCTGGCACGTCGTTTACTTGATCCATCGGTGCCCTTAGCATGTTAATCACAGTTATTTTAAAACCTAGTCTGATAATTCCAGCAGTTCTGCCAGATCTGAGGCTGGTTCCGGTGCTTGCTCTGTCTCTTTAAACTATGCCTTTTGCCTTTAGGTATGCACGGTAATTTTTTTTTTTGAAAGCCAGACATGAGGTCCTGGATAAAAGGAACTGCTGTAAATAGGCCTGCAGTCACGTGGTCAAATGGGGGCGTGGGAAGGGGAGTCCTGCAGTCCTTCGATTAGGTCACAGACCTTTAGTGAGCCGGTACCTCTGGGCTGTGAAATTTACAAGTGTTTCTCTGGTTTTTTGTTTTTTTTTTTTTTCATTCCCTTAAGTAGGACTAGCGCTGGCTGGAGTTGGGGATTTTCCTTCTCCCCAGGTTGGTTAGACTCTGCTAAAAGCCCAGTTGTTTAGGCTCAGGTAAAAGAGTTTCTTCTGGGGGTGTTAGGAAGATTGGAGCCCTCTGACATATTACAAAATGGTTACTTTTTCTCTCCCCCTGCTGGAAGCATGACCTGATTTTTTCTCTGACATTTGCCGTGAGAACCTGGTAGAGTTGCTGGAGGTTAAAACTCACAAAAGTTTGGGTGCCCTTATAAGCCTGGGCCCCCTGGAGTTTTGAAACCTCAGACTTGTCCACACGGAGCCTCCAGCAAGTCACCAATCACAGTTCAGGCTTGCCTTCCCTGTAACTGGTTGACAGGGAAGTTTCTGTTCACAGGTTTCCGTTCTGGTAAGTTGTGAACATTTGTCTGTATCTCCAGTTTTTGGAGCAGTGGTTTGCTCTGTGTCCTCAGTTCTCTGACAGATCTAAAAAGAGTTGTTTCTTTTCAATTTGTTCAGTTTTTTAACCTGTAGGATAGAGTGCCAACTTCCAAGCACCTTACTTGCCCACAGGAAACTGGAAGTCTCTCTTTTGCCTTTTGGTGTGTATGAGTTACTAGCATGTTCTATGAATTAATCCCTTATTATTTTTAGATTTACATTCTCTCTTCTATTACATTCTCTCTCATAGTATCCTCTTTTGAACAGAAATCCTTAATTTTCATATCATCAAATTAATCCATTTTTTTCCCTTCTGGTTTGTGCTTTTGAAGTTTTATTATAAGGAGTTCCCTTCCCAACCCAGGTCCCGAAGGGACTCTTGTATTTTCTTCTATTAGCTTTAGTGTTTTATTTTTCACCTTAAGGTCTTTTGTCATTTCAAGTGTACACTTTTATTTGGAATCAAAGAGGAATTCCATTTTGTTTCTCTCCATCTAGTAAGCCGGTTTTCTCTGCCCCTTCTTCACTGATGTGTGACACCTCCCAAGCATATACTCATGGTCTGACTATGAGTTTTCTCTTCTGTCCCATGGTCTGTTGGTCTGGTTTTGTGCAAATCAGTGTTGTTGTTTTCATTTGCCTGGCTTTTCATATGGCTTTGCAGTGTGCTGCTCTTTACTCTTGTAAGGCTGACTTCATCTTGTTCATCTATATAAATTTTAGAATGAGTTTATCAAGTTCCTGAAAAACATACCTGGAATTTTTACGAGAATTTCATTGCACATATAAGTTAATTCATAAAGAACTGACTCCTGTATAATATTAAGTCATTCCATCCAAGAGCATAAAATTTCCTGCCATTTATTCAGGTTAATTTCTACACCCTTTTTTAGAGTTTTAACGTTTTCTCCAGAGGTTTCTTGTATATTCTTGGTTAAGTTCATTCCCAGGTTTTGTACATGCATTTCTGCTGCTATTGTAAATAGAGATTGGTTACTGCTGGTGAAGAGAAATGTTATGGATTTATTTTCTTAGGTTAGTATTGTATCTAGTGATTTTACTGAATTCTCTTTTAAAAATTTTTTTTTCTCCTTTTACAATTTTATTAGGTAGAATTATTACAGTTCAACTGCACATACACATTATATTGCATGTAAATACACACATACAGTATACTGCACATTTTTTTTTAGTTTACATAATGTACCAATTATTGTTTCTAGGAACAGATTAGATCTTTAGCTTTTTTAACTTACATAGTTATCAAAAGAATAAAGCCAACTACAAAATAAGAATCAACAGAGTGTGGTAATCCAATTGTAAAGGACAGTCAGATGTGCTTACCCATATTCAAGAAATCAAAATAATAATTAGTTCATTTGTGTCCTTTTTATTATTGTTATTATTTTTTAGGTTCCTCATATAAATGATGTCCTCTGGCATTTTTCTTTCTCTTTCTGGCCCACTTAGAATGACAATCTTCAGGTCCATCCATATTGCTGCAAATGGCATCATTTAATTCTTTTTTATGGCTGAGTAGTGTTCCATTGTATATATGTACCACATCTTCTTTATCCAGTCATCTGTTGTTGGACATTTGGGTTGTTTCCATGTCTTGGCTATTGTATATAGTGCTGCTATGAACACTGGGGTGCATACTGAATTCTCTTAATAGTTTTAACAGCCTATCTGTTGCTTCTCTTTGTTTTTCAAGATGAAAATATCATCTTTACATAATGAGAGTTTTCTCTCTTCTCTTCTAATTATTCTATTTCTTATTCTTTCTTCCCAATAGCTTTGTCTAGACCCTCCATTATTATATGTTGAATAGTAACAGTATATTTGGAGTCCTTATTTTTTTCCAGACCTTAAAAAAATGCACTTAAAGTCTTTTCATTAAGTATAATGTTTACTTTAAGTTTTTGATATATTTCCTTGACCAAGTTAAGAATGTCTCTCCTATATCCAGTTTCCTAAATTATTATTTAATCACAAATAGGTGATAAATTTTACCAAATGGTTTTTCTTCATCATTTGGGATAACTGTATGATTTCTGTCCTTTATTAATGAGGTGAATTCTGATGCTCAGCCAACCTGAAACTCCTGGAATAAACCCTATTTAACTAAAATGTATTTTTCAAAATATATAACTCAGTTATATGACTGGGTTAGTTAGCTGATATTTTATTTAGGATTTTTATCTCTACGTCATAGTTGAAACAAGCTTATTTTTTTCATTTATTGCTTTGTTCTTAATGACTCTGGACCCAAGATTTTTGAAACACTGGTTTCATAAAATGATCTGGGCAGCTTTTACTCTTTTCTCATTTTTTGGAAAAACTGATATAAAATAGGAATTAACTGTTCCTTGAAAGTTTGGTACAACTCCAGAAGTTCATAAACCTTTTACTATCATGATTCTTCCAGCCTCATTGTTTTCTATTGTCTACGCCATGTTTTGAAATGTTTGGTTTCAATGAATAAGAGTACAACGTTTTCTTTCCCCAGGTGGCTTCCTGTTGTGAAGTACACCCAGCCCTTAAGAACTGTGCCATCGCAAACTCAAGGTCGTCCACTTCAACTGGACTGTCAACTCTTACTCTCTAGGAGTGAAAGGGTAGCATTTCTCAGCCCCTCCTCAAGAGTCCTCCTTAGCCCTCACCTTCTACCTTTGAATAGATGACTCAGCCTCCTACTTTACTGAGCAAAGGGGACTCCTAGGGACTAGCTCTCTTGAATCTCACCCACCTGCTTACAGTGACCATATATCCACATCCATTCACACCTCTTTTCACCAGTCTCAGAAAATGAGGTGTCTTTTCTTAAATGCAAGACAATTCCTATAAATGTGCTTCAAAATGTGCCATCCTTTCTACCAGGAACCTCACTCCTTTAGACCTCCTCTCTCTCCTGAAATTTAAACCCTCCCTCCCTACAGGGCTCCTTCTCCTCAGTCCAGTAACATAATCAAATCTCACCCATCCCCAAAAAATCCCTCCTTTGTGTGCTGTGGGATAGGCATTCCCACGCACTGCAGGTGGGAGGGTAAATTGGCAAGATCCTTCTGGGAAGCAATTTGGTAACTTGAATCAAAAGCCTGAAAAACATTTGCACCCTTTGTCCCAGTAATCCTACCTCCAGAAACCCCTCTAAGGAAGCAATCAGAAATGCTGACAAGGAGAGATGTTTAAAGATGTTAATCTCACTGTTATTTTAAGAGCAAAAATTGGAAACAATCTAAAGGTTCAATAATCAGGGATAGGTTAAATAAACTGTTCTTAAATATAATGAAATTGTGTGCAGTCACTGAAAATATCATTTTTAAAGAAGAGTTGACATGGGAAATTGTTCATGAAGCAATCCTGTAAGTAAAAACAGGAGCATATAAAAATACATATATAGTGTGGTGCTGAATTTGTTATATATATAAAATAGTGAACACTTGTGGAATGTTAGCTCTTATATTCACTCTCTCACTCAATCTTCAAAACATTCCTTTACAGTTAATACTGTTATTCACATTTTGTAGAGAAAGAAACCAACTAGAAAGAAAAACATCAATGTCTACGGGAAGGCAAGGGGATTACTGATGAATTTTATTTTCTTCATACTCTTTTGTATTTTCCAACTCTTTAACGAGGAGGCATTACTTTTTGTCAAGCAAACAGTGTATCATTCTTTTCCCTTCTGGTGTATATATGTGAGGAATGAATAATTTGAACAATCCTCCCTCAGACTACTATTCCAACCACCAGAGACAGCCCACTGTGGGCAGTCTGGCTGTTTTGTGTTTGCTTTTCATTTATATTTGGCTTTGGTATTTATATTTGCTTTGAAATTGTGTATGTAGATATATACACTTTAAAAAAGCAAATGTGATCATCTTACCATGTCAATACTTAAAACTCAGCAATGTCAGCCCTTTCAGCCGCTGCATTTTGGTTTGCGCCCTGAGGGATGTCCGGGGACCCTTTCTGTTGGAGTGGCCCAAGTTGGACCATCTCCGAGTGTGCCTGGCTTCCCCAAGGGCTCCGGGTTTGCGGCCTGGAGAACTGAGTTCTTGTCCTATTTCTGCCATTTACTAGCTGTGCCACCAGAGGCCCATCACTTTTTCTCTCGGGGGTGGGGGGTGGGGGTGGGGTGGGGTGGGGGTGGGGTCTGTTTCCCCATCCTTCCCATGATTCAGGGCGGTAACAGCTCTTGCCAATTTCAGGTTGGCTCCAAATGGCAGATGAGTGCGACTTGTCTAAGTGCTTCCCCCAATGCTTTGGGGCTCTTTGCTTTGGCTCCTCCCCACTCGTCTGCTGCCTCAGAGACAATTCAGCTCGTCTCAAGTAGAGACGGGGGCCAGGGGACAGCGATGCGAGGAGAGACATGTCCCCACACAAGTACCATAGGGCCCGGGGCTCGAGGCTGGCTTTGGAGCCCCTCTCCAGTTCACTCGAGAGACTTCTGATGGGCACCGGCAGGGGAGGACTCTCTGGAGGCGGGAGCAAAAAAGAAACGCCTGGTGTGCAGCGGCGTGTAGCCGGGAAAGGCACTGGAGGGGAGCTGGGGAAAGCGCTGGCGGGCTGCAGACGCTGCGCGGCGTCCACTTCCAAAGCGCCTGTTAAAGGCTCTGCAGGAGCGAGTCGGCGCAGAAGCCAGGATCTTCTTCCGCGGAGCCGCCGCCCCCTGGTGGCCGCTTGCGGACATTACAGCTGCTCCATAGGCCCCCGCCTCCCCGCGCAGGTGGGGAGGGGCTGAGTTGCCACTCACATGTCCAGCAAATGGGAGACCCTTAGGGGGCTCCTAACCTCCTGACACCTGTCAGAAAGGGAAGCCACGCCTCGGTGAACCAGCACTGTAACCCGGGACTCCAGATGCCCCACCCCATGGATGCTTACAACAACTTCTGGTAATCTTCACAGCAAAAGGCACCAGGCAATGAAGGAGATTCTGTTCGGGCTATTGCACTAGGGAGAAGGTTCATTAACGTCTCCAAGGAAGAGGCCTGAGGTTTTAGACAAGCCGGTGAACCAGCGAGTCCTCAGCCAGTCTCGTGGGAATAATAAAAAAGGATGGAGACGGGTTGTTTTCTTGCAATAGGTGAGCGCAAGGTGGTCCTTTGCAGTTAATTTCCCCAGGAGGGAAAGAGGTGGGGAAATGCCTTTTTTTTTTTTTTTTATCCTGCCTCAGGTTTATTTGTACAGGAGGACATGAGCCCCATGCAGACAGCAGCCTGGTGGGGGGGGGGGGTCACACCAGTCCTTCTATCCTCACATCAGCAGATGAAGGCTTTTACTCTAGAGCCTTTGTGGGGGGCTGGGCGCATTTGGGACGCGGAGCCCAAGCTGCTGATGCAGGAGCAGCTGTATTTGTGGCCTTGGTTTGAGCTTTGTCCTTGCCCTTGCCCTTGGGCCAGCGGAGCCTGAGACCCTTGACGGTGCCGCCCAAGCAGATTTCCCGAGCTTGGGGTGAGCAATGTAGGCAAGTCAACTGAACTTGGGGCTCTTGCCCTTTCCCTTTGGGATCTTGGGCTTGACCTCCTGGGCTTTAGGAGAGCCTTGACAGCCTCCGCACGTGCGCTCGTGGCCGTGCCGTTGTTGGCCTGCATCTTCTTCAGGCCCTTCTTGTTGTGCTTCTTGGCAAAGCGCCTGTTCATCAGGAACTTGGGGTCCACCCCCTTAAGAGATTCATGTTGTTGTGATCGGGGGTTTTTTGATGCCGTTTCTGTGCCACGTTTGGGACTGGTTGTGCGTGGTGTGGTTCTTGGACTTGGCCATGTCTGCACTGCGGCCAGCAGGTCCTGAAGCCCCTGTGACCGGAAGAGCAGAAATGTCTTAATTATCGCTGCCTTTCTGGAGCACAGGACTCAAATAAAGTTCAATATTGTCATCATAAATGGACCCCGCTGCAGGATGACCATGTTAAGAGCTGAGGCCGGTGAGGTGATGTGGACACACTTCTGTTGGATCTGGGTGGACCTTTATAACGGCCCCAACCAACAGGCAGAAGTGACCCTGAATGATTTCTTAGGTTAAGTCATCAAAGTTAATAAGGCTTCCACCTGGCTAGCTGGCTGGCTCGTGCTCGCTCTCTCTCTCTCTCTCTCTCTGTACTTGCCCTGGGAACTCAGCCCCTACTTTGTGAGGAAGTCCAGGCTCCACAAGATGCCACGTGTGCAGTTCTGGTTAACAGCCCCAGCTGGGCCCCAGCTGGGTGACAGCCAGCACCAACCAGAGGTGGACGAGCCTTCAGATGATTCAGGCCAAGCTAAAGACTCAAGCTTTTGAGCCTTCCTGCTAAGGCCTCGGACATCGTGGAGAAGAGGCAAGCCACCCCTGCCGTACCCTGTCTAAATTCCTGATGTACAGAAACTGCAAGAGATTATAAATGGTTTTTGTTTCCGGCTGTTAAGGTTTTGGGGGGTAATATGTGCAGCTGTACTCACTGGAACATGCAGCATTCAATGTAAATAATTGTCATAAACCTGATTAAAATTTGAATGACAAATGCCAATTGTTCAAAAAAGAAAATATAGTTTTTAAAAAGAGAGATGTGATAGCTGAGCCTTTAATGGAGAGGCATGGCAGTAGGGAGCTGGAGAATGTCTCACCTTACATCATAAGGGAGGCAAAAATTACAGATTTTTCTTGAATCGGACAGTTGGAGAAACATGGGTCCAAGAAAGTGTTTTACAATCGTGAAGGTGTCAATGGAATTAAAACAATAAGCTGTCCACTTTCCAAAGCACAGAATAAGATAAAAATAGATAAATCATATATATCACAGAAGGTGAGAAACAAGAGAAACAAAAAAGAGAAAGCATAGACTAAAACAAGAAAATAAAACCCAAACATTAAACATAAGACCAAACGTGCCAGGATAAATATAAACGCATTAAACTCCCCACTAACAAAGACCCACCAATGAGCTAATACAATTTCATTACTACCGTGCATCTATATTACTGTATATACGGTATAGCTAAATAAAAATATACCCTTTCCATCTGTATCATCATCACATTGAGCAGATGTATCTTCCAGACGGCCCCCTCGCTGGTGCCACCAGCTCCCTGCCTCCTGGGGGCTGAGTGATGGTCTCCAGCGGCACGTGGGAACACTTGGGCTAACGGGGGAGGGGGCTGGTGGAAGTGACCCCCGCGGGCAGTTGTACACGCACGGTGGGAGGCACTGTCCAGTTTTCTGCCTGGAGCGACCCTGAACGGGGCGTGCTCCCACTCTCACGTGCGTGCTTCCTGTCTGAAGGTTCTAGGCCAGTTTAGTGGGCAGGCCACAGGGCACCGACCATGCCACTCTGCCCAGCCCCACTGGCCCATCATTAGGGAAGGTTGCGCCCGGACTCCTGCCTATAATTGACCACTTTTTCTGAAAGGTTCAGAACTTCTGTCTTTTCCTATGTCTTAGTGAGCTTTGAAATTGGGAAGCTGGGAGATGGGATATCAAGGAAGGTTGTTTAATGCCGTCTTAAGTCTGCAGTCTTATCTGTCATTTTAACAGGAGAAGCTTTTTTAAAAAACTTAAACAACAGGGGCTCATGGTCTGGGGGCTGGGCAGGGAGAGAGACACCTAACTCTAATTCAACGCAGAAGGAAGTAAGCGCTAAATATAGGTGCTGTCTGGCAAGAATAGGGAGGAGGGAGCAATAAACGCTGATGGAGAAATAAGAGAAGGTTCCGTGATGAATCTGCAGGGCCGAGCCTTGCTCTGAGCCCACAAACAGTAACTGTAAATGGAGGCAAGTACTCTCACCCACAAAGTGCATGCTTGGCATTCGAAGCCTGCTCACCAGGGGGCAGCTGAGCCACTCTAGGGCAAGGCCCCCCCTCGGGGCAGGGAGGCTGTGAGGGTGGAGAGGGCGCAGATGAAATGGCTCACATTGGGTTCAGGGGAAAGTAGTGGCCCAGGACAAGGGGGTCCTGGTGCAGGGGACCCCAGCCCTGCCCTGAGGACTTCAAGATTTCTGACGTTACCTAAGGTGAAATGTTGCAAATGATCAGGGGGGTGAATTGTGGGCCTTCTCTCAGTCCCAGGTTGGACAGGAGGCACGGGCCAGATGAGGGGGCTGCATGAGTCCTGCCCCAGAAACAAGGGTGGGAGTCTCAGCTAAAAGGCGGGGGGAGGGGGGGACTAGAATTCATCGCGTGCCTCCTCCATGCCAGGCCATACAGGGCATTATCTTATCTAATCTTTGTAACCCTGAAAATGTTTACTGAGCACCTACTATGTGCCAAACCAAACAAAAATCATGCTCCTCGTGCACAAGTAAACATTTGACACAATCTCAGTGATAAACACCTATCACCGTTAAGTACTACGAAGAACAATGAAAGGGGAAAGGATGAAAGGAAGTGCCATTGTCAAGAAGCAGTCAGGGAAGGCCTCCCGGAGGAGGTCACATCTGAGCAGAGACCCCACTCAGCAAGCAAAAGAGCCTTACAGCTTCCCCAGTCTAAAGATGAAGAAACAAACCATGGAGAAGTGCAGTGGCTTTCCCTAGATCACAAAGTTCCTAAGACTTCTCTAGGGAGGGTGTTCCTCCCGAGATTCTGGGCTCAGGTGATGTCCTCAGAGGCTGCACCTGACCCTGAGATGCTCAGACCGTTAGACCAACCCACTCAGTAAGAAGTCATCAGTTCTTTCTCTTTATTTCTTCCCCTCCCCCTTCTCTCCCACCCCAGAAGCCTTCCTGTGTTCCTTTCCCATTTTGGGGGCCATTCGTGGTAACCCCTTCCTTGTTTTTCTTATCATTTTTTACAATCTGTATGTGTGTAAACAATATAGTTTAGTTTTGTCTATTTTTGAACTTTATATAAATAGTATCATTTCCTTCTTCCTGACGCCTGGAACTTGGAGCTCCTGCAGCCATCAGGGACCATGAGTTATGGCCCTAAAGGATAACAGATCTTGCCTGGCTTTGTGACAGAGTGGAGCCATGAGACCAGACCTTGAGAGACAACTTGTTTCATGCAAGAGAGAAATTAACCTATCATCTTAAAGCCACTATTCGGTTTTCTATTATATGAGGCACAATCTAAGCCTGATCCTTATGGAAAATAAATGTTTTCAGTTAATTATAAACATCGGTTTGCTTGAGCTAAGTTTTCTGCTTCCATTAAAGCCACTTTTGCTGGTCAGCAAAATTATATTTAAATATACACAAATTTTTCAAATAGCCTATTGGACCGGTATTTCATGATGATATGAATAACTGAGATACAGTGTCTTTCGCTATAAAAGTAGATATCCCCTAAGATAGTAGATATTCCTTATGCATAAGAAGCTCTCTGATTCATGACAGCTACAGGTAAGAAAATGTCAGGGTATTCAGGAGGTAATACATTCATCCTTTTTGAATGGAATTAGCAGCAAGTAGATCACAGAGAATTTCCTACATAAGTTAGCCAGGTTGCCTCCTGTTCAAAGTGAGACTTTCAAGTCATGGTCCCTACCCTCCGTGCCTGGAAAGTGATAAAGAGACGGGTTGTAAGTAAGTCACTGTCAGGTAGCAGGTTATTGTGTTTGGTCACGGACTCCAAAGGCAATAGTTTTGTTTTCTGTTTTAGAGGAGCAGAGCATGGGGAGTGGGTGGGGAGTGGTGAACACTTACACCCACCTACGCACTCACTAATGAGGGGGCTACTGGGGTTTAGGAGTGAACACTGTGGATTCTGACTGTTAAGGCCTCATATGAGTCAGAGCCTCAGTTCCTCATCTGGAAACAGTGGCTTACAACATGGAGGTACTGTGTGGACTAAATGAGAAAACACATATAAAATACTGGCATAAAGGAGGCACTCCATAAATGTTAGATAAAGTGGATTTGTTTTATTTTTAATCTGTCAACAGGTTAAGTGGAGTCAAAAAGGACCAATGTGTCCCTTTGGCAGAAGGCCTTATTCCTTATTCCAGCCTCAGCCCCCAGCCAGGCCCCAGGGGGAGAGGCCGCTGAAGGCCTGCCCCTGCCACCCAGCCCTCGAGGGGGTCCCAGGGCCCCTCACCTCCCAAAAGCAAGGACACTCCGCATCGCCAAAGCTGAGAAGAGCTGGGCGTAAGTACACATGACATTCCCGTGTTTACTTAAAAGATCCTAATCTCTGGGCGTTTATTTTGGGGATTACAGTGGTGGCTTAAGCTAAATTGAAGTCTTTCCTTCACTTGGCTGCTAAAGTTTAATTCAGTCTAATTATTTCATATAGCATGGACTATAATAGTTTCATAATTTCTAGTATATTAAGCACTTAATATGTTGTGTCATTTGAAATCACATATTAAATTCAGCAAAGCACATTTTAATGAGAGTTAAGTGGTGTGAAAATATTAATACGATGTGATGGTTCATCCTGGCGCTCACATTTCGTAGGTCTGTTCCTGATGCACAGACGGCTCGCTCACCAGGTAAGGGAAGCATTTAACTGCCTGGGGCTCAACTGGGTGTCTGAGCAGACAGTACTCGCTACCTTTTGCTGTACAGCACTTTACAGTGGGATTTCTCATTGGTGCTCAGGACCCACGAGAGCAAGTAGGGAAATCATTATTTCCATTTTAGAGACGAGGAAACTGAGGCTTACAGCCGGGATGTCACTATGGCCCTTCCTGGCTCAAAGCCATGGCAATTTTTCCCCCTGTTCCACGGCTGCTGTCAGTGTAACCTGGGGGTGAGTGATGTCTGGACTCTGGGGCAGCAAGGATTTGGAGGTGTCACACGTCTCCAACTCCGTCACTCCATAGAGAGAAACTGACAGAGCCACAGAGAAGCTGGCCGACTTTGGACTTGGACTTGGCATTTCTTTGTGTCCTCTCTTTCTGAGCACACCCCACATCACAGCGAAGCCTTAGACAGTAACAGCTCAAAATAATGATGCATCAATTACAGGCTTTAAGGCAACAGAGAGAGAGAGAGAGAGATTTGAGAGAGAGCTTCCCTGAACCCCTCAAACTGTCTTCCCATATTCCTTCTAGGTGCAAAGTTAACCCTTGGAGTCAGAGAGATCTGAGAGCGAACTCCAGTGTCACTGACTAGCTGCGTCACTTTACCTCTCTAGGCCTGAGTTCTCCCCATCAGTAAAACAGGAATAAACTCCCCTGTGCTTCCCTCTCAGAGACATTAAAATGAAGTAGGAAGAGGGTAACAGGTCAGTGGTAGAGCCCACGTTTAGCATGTATGAGGTCCTGGGTTCAATCCCTAGTACCTCCGTTAAAATAAATAAATGAACCTAATTACTGCCCCCCCCCCCAAATTTTAACATTAAAAAATAAATAAAATGAAATTGGACGTGGGAAGGCCCTGTGTTGATCTGAATTAAAGGGCAAGGACTCATCCTAAGCTGAGTGAACAGCAGTTAGTGAGTTTATGTGGTGTCCCTTCTCAGCAACATAAATGCGTTTTTAACCAGGGCCTTTAGTAAATCAAACCCAAAGGGCTAAATCCCTCTGGGTGACAACAGTGCCTACAGCAGCTCAGAACAGTAGGCAAAAAAAAAAAAAAAAAAAAAAAAACCACCCAAAAACCTAAGAAAAAAATCCTATAGTAGCTAAGAAACAGTCCCCATAGTAGGCTAAAAAAGAGAAAAAAAAAAAAAAGGCAAAAAAAAGGCACCCTCTCACCACCTCCCACCCTCCCTCCATGCTGGGCCTTCAGCACTCAGGGGCAGGGGGTGTATGGTTCAGTGGGCCCCTGTGGACTGTTTGTGGGATCTTCCGTGCCCCAAAGATGACCAGCATGCTCTGCTCTTCTGGAACAGAAAACAAAACTAGTGTTGAATTTTCACATCTGGCTAATTACAGTCTTTGAAAAAGCCCTCATCTACCCGGGCACAAAAATCACAAGGTCAAAGCTGACAAAGATGTTAAAGAGCACCTCGAGGGCATTTCCCCCACTTTGCAGAAGATAAAACAGGATCAGAGAAGTCCAGGAAGTTGGCTGAGGTCACACAGACAGGTGCAGGGAAGAATGGGAACTAAAATTCAGCTCGCTCTCTTCTGTACCACAATTGCTCAATTAAAAAACAAACAAACAAACAAACAAAAAACCCGACAAACAAAACCTCACCTCTGGCTGAAAATAACACATGCACATGTAGCCAGAAATGGTAAACAACCTGCTGCCTCTCCTGCTGGTTTCCGCAATAAGACAGTTATGAACCCACGAGCTGTACCTGTCACCGCGACACGTGTGTGCATCAACTGTGTCGAAAAGGCTCGCCTTCTCAATAAATGAATAAAAACGTGGATGCTAATTGAAGACTAGCATCATCTCCCATCAATGCTAATACGCTTTTTGGTTATTTGCAATTCCCTTTTGTAAACCTGAGAGAAACATCATTGCCCAAATCAGCTCTTTTCGCTCACTAACGGCCATATTAGCATTCTGAGGTTTGTGTTTGCTGACTGCTTATTTAGAGAGAGGTCAGATGAGAAGCTGGGCTACCTACACCTGATTTCCATTTCACTGAAGACAGGTGGAGGGGTGGGGCTCCAAAGTCCCCAAGGGCCAAGCTGGGTGCTCCCTGGCTGGGCCTGAGTCAGGCTCACAGGGCAGAGCCAGAGCTCCGCCTGGAACACCCAGTACCTCCACGGTGGCTTCCCGAGGGAAGGACTGGCCGACATGGGTGAAACTGACTCAGGTGGCTCCGAGGTCTTCCTCTGCCTGGAACTCTGACCTATCCTCTCAGGGCTGCATCCCTATCATCAAGTGACAGCTCAAATGTCCCCTCCCTGCTGCCCACCCACTGAGTGGCCTTTATTCTCCAGCCACGCTGTATCCCACTCGTTCTTTCTAGTCTGTCTCAGCACTGAGAATTCTTGTCCCTTGCTGGAAAGGAAGCTCCGTGACCCCAGCAACCCTACCACTCGTTCACCCCTGCAGCCCCAGCGCTCACGTCATAGGGGCTGGATATTTGGTGGAGGAATGAAGGAAGGAAGGAAAGCCCGAGCTGATAAGGCCTTGGGAATATTGTTTAAGAGGAAAAGGGGCAGGCTACACTCCTGGTCCCAAAGCTTTTCTCTTGAGTTCCACTGTGAAGAGGAAAAGATCAGTCTTTGAAACCAGACTTACACCCTGATCCCAACTTCTTTCACCACTGGCAGGATAATTTTGGCCTTGAGAGTTTAACCAACTAGAACCTCAGTTTTCTAACCTGCCAGCTGAGGACGGGACACCGATCTGGCTTAAGTGCCTAGCCCAGGGCTGGATCAAAGGGTGGCGACTTTTCCCAGATCGCCACCCAGCCCTCCCCGAGTCACTCTGTGCAAAGCCTGGGCCCCAAAATGAACACCCTCCCTCTTCCCCTTTGGCTTCAAGTGCCGGGCGCAGGTCCTGAGAGCCCCGGGAGAAGCAGCGGCGCGCCCTGACCCCGATCGAGCTGAAGCCGCAGCCCTCGGCCGCCCCTGCCCAGCCCCTTCCGGTTCACGGTCGGCGGCTCCAGCCCTCACAGGGGTCACCGGTGCCAGCCCGGCCGTCTGACCGCAAACGTTTCGGGGGTCCGGGACCGCACTTCCGTGGGGACCTCATTGGCACCGCGGCCCCCACCCCGCAAAAACCCTCTCGCCGCGCAGACACTACCCTGCGCGGTTACGGGGGGGGCACTGTCCCGGGGCGTCCTCCTCTGCCACGAGCAGGGAGGGCCCCGGGCGGGGGGCCGACCCCCGCGCGCACAGCCCGGCTGGCACGGAAGAGGCGCGCGGGGAACGCGCACCACGTGACCCAGCGTGCCTGCCCGCGCCGTCCGCCAGGCGCACCGAGGTCGGTAGGGAGGGCAAATTTCCCATGGTCCCTTCATTTGCATATGGGATGTAACAGGGTTAGGGAGACAATTAGATTTCAGCTAGTCGTAACTACAAAAGATAATGACAGCATGTGTGATACAGAAGGTAGTAACTTCTTAGATACTTTAGAATTAAAAATAAAATTGACAGTAAAATCGCCATAACCGGGAAGATTTTGGTATTATTAGCTTTATATACTTCGTGAGCGAGCCCACTAACCGTGCTCGCTTCGGCAGCACATATACTAAAATTGGAACGATACAGAGAAGATTAGCATGGCCCCTGCGCAAGGATGACACGCAAATTCGTGAAGCGTTCCATATTTTTGTCCCTGAGGCTCCCTTAAAAAGTGTTTGCATTGAGGTGCAAGCTGAACAGGTTCTACTCTGTGACACAAAGGAGTCCCTGGAGATAGAAAAAAAGTGTGGGTGGTTAGATTCATCGCTCTGCTGTGCTTTTTACATTTGGCTCTTGGGCCTCAGTCTTGTCTTTCAAATCTTGCCTCTGCTTCCCTCTGAACTGAGTTCTGTACTGAGAAACGGCCTTGCTAAAGTTGATTTGTTTCACCTCCAAAACATAACAGGACCTTAATGCTACCATAAACGTTAAGCTGTACTATAACAGGAACTTGGAACAAGACTGACTTCTCAAGCTGCCTCTGAATCTTAAAAAAAAGAATGAAAGAAAGAAAAAAAAAAAAAGCCCACTTCTTATTGAACATTACCACGTCCTTCACAGAGACCTCATTTTTAATACTTCCGACAGTCCTGCCTTGTGGGTATTACTGCCACCATTCACAGGAGACACTGAGAGGTAAAGCGACCTGGGCATGATCATATAACTAGTAAGCAGCTGAAGCAAAGCCTGATAAGACCTTTAGAGGCATAGACCCTGAAAAGACCCCCAGGTAATTCAGTTGCAAATAGCACAGTCCTAATTCTTAAGATGAGAAGGGTGGGGAGGAAAGGCCAACAAAGTTCAGATTTCCTGTGATGCGTTTGTCAGTGTTTTTGAGATGCCAATTTCTTTCCAGGAGAAAACTGCACATATACTTTCCTGGTGCCTGAACACGCACGCAGTCAGCCTGACAGTCCTGCAGTCACTGGGAGCCTGGTTGGTCTGCTCCAGCGTCCTCACAGCGCCCAGGCTCTGTGCTCGCCTCAGTCAAAGCAGATGGACAGACATGGAGCCCCAGGGCCTCCCCACCCAGAGCAGTGTTGGGTCCTCTCCCGGAGGGTGGTCAGAGCCACCCACCAGCGTTCCAGCAAGGATCCATTTCTGTTCTCTTAAGTGGAAGTAACAACCAAAAATAGGGATCTGTGGTACCTCTCGTTGCGCCTCCTCGGCTCACCGCCTCCAATGCATGGAGTTAGAGGACGACCTTTGTTTTCCTTTCTTCCCCTCAAGATACCTGGTTCCTTGGAGGCCACTTGGGCAATTGGGTGAGTAGTTTCAAAGGTTCTTTTCCGGGATGCCCAACAAGGAAATGACCAATGCTGGTCTGGCTCTCTCTCCTTCTAAAGAAACTCATCATTCTTCATCCTTCTTGGCATAACCCTTGCCTCAACAGAAATCAGGAAAGACACAGGGAATTCCTAGTGCTGTAAAAGCCAAAGACACAGCTGGCTGTCGCAGTTCTGCACAGCCCTATGAGGTAGGTATCTTTTTGCGTCATAATATTCACGAGGAAGCTGAAGCACAGAGATTCAACAACTTGCCCACACATCTAATCAATGGCAGAGAAAGGACCGAGACCCAGGAAATCTGGCTCTAGAGCTTGTGCTCTTAACCAAACACTATGTTCCCTTTGGGGGTGTGGAGTGGGAAATGAGACAGTTTAGAATAATACAAAGAGCATGCAGGTCCGGTTCTGCTTTTGTTGGTGATCAAGGACAGGAGTCACATTTTTGCAAAGGATCAAGGCTAGACTTTATATCAGGGTAGCTGAGAATGGGTGGACAGGAATGCACCCAGTGACCTTGCAAAAGTAGATGGGGTGAAGGATCACCCTCTTTGGGATGCAGTTGGAAGGGGAAGAAAGCTTTCCTGTCTTAGGCTGACAATACTTTACCTGCCCCCTGCCCCCTAAAACTAATCCTATTAATGAAGGATCTTCTGAGCAGTAAGCCTGTATTTAATTAACTATGCAAACGAGCTTAATTACTTCCCAGTAGCTATTGTCCAGAGCACCTAAGGATTCCTTCTCCCAGACATTGTCAGTACCCAGATGAACCACAAAGATGGAACCCATTCGTCTACATCTGTTGAGTACCTGTGATGCACTGGGCCCTGTGTTGAAGGCCACAAGGAAGATCAAGATGTGGCCTAGTTGCCGAGGCACCTACAGCCCTCGAGAAACAGAAACACACGACCTAGGTTAACTCAGGGAGGTGAGCACCCTATTACCTTCATGAACCAAGTACCACAGTAACACAGAGGTTACTCCCAGGAATCCAGGGGTCTTCCAAGGGTCATCTGCTGACAGGTTACCCCCATACGCAGAGGAAATGGAGGTTGGGAGCAACTACTGGTTTCTCCCAGAGGAGTGAAAAATCAAGCAGCTTGACACTGTCTACGCCTGCTCCTCCCACCTTCGCTCAGTTTTATCACCCTGGATTTTCTGGGACAGGTGAAGATAGAGACCACCAGCCCTACCCCAGCTCCTCATCAGGGGTCTGGAGTTCTTCTGCTGAAAAAGGAGTGGGAGGTTGAAGAGGCATGTTTACCTGATTCTTCACCCCCAGACCTCAGTCTCCAGATCCCGACCTCCTGTGGGCACCGCCGGAGCCGAGATGTGGAATAAACAGCGGGGAAGAAATTCTATGCCCTATAGCTGGCTCCAGATTCCCCAAGCCCCACTCTTTCTCCCTAAAACAAGACGCCCTAGTCTGAGGCCTTCGGACGTTGGCTGTAATGCCTAAAACGTGTCGCAAGGTGGCAACGTTGTGGCGAGAAATAGACTTTTTTAAAAAGCTTGGATTTTTTTTCAAAGCATATTTTCCCTATTAATGTTTCATTTAACTTAATTAGAATCTGGTAAACTAATTAAAGTAGCTACGAGCCCCGCAATCAGCAATAATTCGTATAATTATTGATAATTACATCCATACCAATCGTTTGGTTATTAACATTTGGGGGGGGAACAAACCACTTCTGAAGGGAATCGGAGCCCAGGAGGGCTTTTGCGACAGAGCTTTCTGGGTCGCATCCGCCTACACCTCCAATCCACAGAGATTCCGGCAGATGGGGCGCCCTTTCCGGCAGGTCCCAGACGCCTACGGCGCTTTTCCCGTTGTTTGGGGAATCCGGAAAGGAAAGGTGAAGAGGAATACTTGCCAGGCTCTTCAGTGTGGGCCGCAGCCACGGAACTTTCTGGGAACAGTTAATCCCATTTTACAGAAAAGGAAAGTGCCACTTCCAAAGAAGCGGCTCCGCCCAAAGGGAAAAGGCGCGTGCACTCTCCCAGCCCGCGGTCCCCGCAGGTCCCAGCTCCGCTCGCCCTTGGTACGCCCTGGGGACGCGTGGCCCTCCTCTCCGGACCTCAGTTTCCCCTTTGGTACACTGAAGGAATGATCCCGTTCCCTGGAGGGTCCCTGTCGGGATAATCGCGTGTCCCAAGGCGAGTTCAACCCTTGGCGACACCTCACGGATTACCCGGCGCCCTCACCGCCATTCTCTCTCCTGTCCCGTCTGGATCTAGTACCTCGGAATATCCTGGGACATGAGGGCTCCGAGCCCCAGCGCAGGGTGTCTGGGGCCTGGCGTCCTGCCTGTGCCCCTTCCGGGAGGCCCCGATGGCGCCCTGGCTCGTCGGCTCCGCCCTGGGTCCTCCCGACGACCCGCCACGAAATTTCCGCACCCTCGCAACCGAGGGCTCCCGGGCCCGAGCTGCTCGCCCGGCGGCCCGGTACTGAAAGCCCGCCTCCAGGGTCTCCGTCCAGGGCGCCCAGCGCAGCCAGGAGACGAGCAGTGGGGGCCCCGGGGCGTCGGAGGGCTGCGTCGTCGGGGTGGGGGGTCCAGGCTGCGGAGCGCTCTCCTGCGCTGGCTTCCCTCCCACAGCGCGTCCACGCGCCGGCGGGGACAGACGCCTGAATATTAATTTAGAGGCCGAAACGGAGACCTAGGAAGAATTAAGGGCAGGACACAGCACTCCTGCTAGTCAGCTAAGGAGGGGAAATTGGAAGCCAGGACTGAATGACTCCCGGGACCATGCGCTTTCCCACTCGAGCCACACTCTCCTCCCCCTCCAAAGAGCGCGCTGCAGTTTCCATTCTTTATCTGCAGCCCAAGCAGCAGGTGCGCTGTGGAAACTGAGGCCGAAGGGAGGAGGGGGGCAAGGTAAGGCCTCAGCAACCGCGGCCGTCCCCACGGACTCCAGCGGCCGGCGTATCTCACCTTCCTCCTTGGGCTTCTCGACGTCCTCTATCCCCCTGGGACTAAAATGGACGGAAACTTAAAAACCACCAGGGCTTCCTCCCTCCGGGTAGCAGCGAGGCAGGCGGCAGGGCATCTGCGCACAAGCGGCGAGTCTCCCGCGAGCCTTCCAGGCCTGCGGGACCCAGACCCACCCCCACGTACCTTGTCCCTCCCGCCCCTAGGCCAGGCCGACGGTGCCCGCGCCTCCTGGCAGTTCTGGTTGAACCTGGAATTTCGGGCTGGGCGAGAATTCGGTCCCTGAGCACCCTGGAGGTGTCTTCCCCGGGGCGGGGGGGGGGGGCAGGTGTGCAAATGGGCACAAGTAAACTCTCAAGAGTCAGATACTTGCGGTAGTTCCTTTTCCCGGCGGAGGCCCCAGGAAGGATCCTAAACATGGGGCGAGGGTTGCTGCTGGGCAAGCTGGGTGTGCCTGGAGGACTGGTGGAGAGGTCGGGGTATTCGCCGCTGCTCACCTGAGCCGGCGCGGTTTTCAGCTTGAGCGCCCCTGAATCCGAGCTGCGGTCCCCACATCCCACGTGTTGCGTGGCCCTCAGCCTGCCTCCGCCCCCCGCCCCTCCTCCAGCCACACTCCCACCTCCACAGTCCCAGGAAGTGACAGATTTACTTTTTTTTTTTATTATTAAAAACAAAAGTCACGGATACAGGGTGGTCTCCCCAATCAAGGTGGTTTCCATCTCGTGAGTCAGTTGTCGCCCCTTTTAAAGTGCTGTTACATCAAGAGATTACAACAAAAAATAGACAAAGCAAAACCCAAGGGGGAATGCAAAACGGAGCTGGAAGTAGGTCCAGGAGAAGGAGGCAAAATAATTTATAGCATAAATAAATTAAAGTGAACCCAATACTGAACCAAGAGACTCACAGTACATTTATATCCATTGCACATAGCCACTTTGTCGTTAGGAACAAGTTTCAGAAGTGGACGGGGCGGGGAGCGCGGGGCCAGAGAAGTTGCTACATTGTATTCACAATAGGGGTTCCGAAGCTGTAAGGGGGGGCCCCTCCCCTTTTTTACCCCCTTCGGTCCAGTTAACCCCATGAAGTCCGATGCCCCGGAGTTCAACCGTGGGGCGAGATGATATTTACATTTGGAAATGAAGAAGGGGTCCTGGGCTGGGTCGCCCGGGAGGGGGCGGCCAAGGCCGAGGCGCCCGGGAGGAGAGCGGGCGGGCGGGAGGCTGTATTTACAACGGTCCGGTCTGAATGGCTTGTATCTCGCTCTCGGCCGCCGCGGCCACAGGTATTTACAAGAAGAGAGCAGCATGGCTTGAGGGCGCGTGGGCGCGGCCGGGCCGGCCCTAGGGCAACAGCGGGGGCTTGAAGGAGCAGTTACCAGTGCAGTGCCGGGGCGTCAGCATCTTGCAGGAGAAGTGGTGCAGGGCGTCGTGGGCTTCTGGGGAGACAGTCGAGTTGGCCCGTTGGGCGCCTCGCCTGCCTTGCTTTGCTTCGCCTCACCCGAGCGGTCCACGCGCCACCCCTCTACCCGTCTGTGAGGGTCTCACCCACCCGCTTCAGACTCAGGAGCTCTCAAGGGAGCGGATCAGAAGATGGGAGGGTAGTGGAGAGATCCTGGCGATTCAGAATCACTGCTCAGGTTCAATAGCTCCATTTTACAGAAGAGGAAACTGAGGCACAGTAAGATCAGCCCAAGACCAGATATGGAAGCGATGACCGACTTCCCAATGCCCAGAGCTCAAGGGCTCTTTCTCCCTAGCCCACCGTTAGAGAATCATTTCTCCATTAAAATCAATTCCCATTTCTCTCCTCTCAGCTTCTGATCCATGTAGACCTGGCCTTCCCTTTTCACTAGCCACGTTGTGCATTCATTCATTCACTCATTCATTCGCCAGCACAGCCAGCTCCTGGCACCCTTCCTATCTTTATTCCCCGGCTTCCGCACCTTTTAATTTCTGCTGGATGGCATAGCGCGCCTTCCGCTCTTGGTCAAGTTCGTTACACAGAGTGTCTGGAAGACATGGGAAGTAGCTGGTGAGGAAATGAGACCACCCTAGGGCCATTGGGGTCACAGCCCGGGCCTCACCCTCTTCTCAGCGCTCAGCCCCTGGCAGAAACAAGTCCTGGGGACCAAGGGAGGGGGCGTCGAAGCTCCAAACTGCAGCTTGGCGGAGGGAGGAAATGGCCTGGGATGGCGCTTAAAGGCAGACGGATCTAACCAAAATTAAAGCAAACTTAGGCATTACTTCCCAGGTAATTTTACGCCTCGATTTTTAATTTAGAAACCATGGAAATTGCCGCGATAAGAAGTTCAATCACTCCATGTAATGATGCCTGCAAGCCGTTTGCTGGGCTCGCTTGCCATTCTGAGGCTAATCAGAGTATACAAAGGATATTAAATAAAAAAAAATAATTGTTAAATTACCTTCAATTTAAATCCAAATGACTGAGCCAACATTGCGGCTCCTGCCAGACGAGAGGCAGTTACGGCCCTTGCACGCGCTCACCTGACTCCCGTCTTACCTCTGACAATTTGCAGCTGTTGCACCATTTCTTCTCGATAAGCCAATTCCCTCTTCATTTGATCCTGAAAATTATCTGTGCAAATTGATTAAGTGAGAGCTGTTAGGCACAGCCCCCTCCCTCGGTCCCATTTCCCCACTCCCCAGCCCCAGCCCCACCCCCTCCGTCGTTGGCCTAGCGGGAAACCCGGGGAAAGGGGGGAGTTCGGCGGCTCCGGCTGCGCGCGCAGCGGCAGATGCCTGCACCGGGGTCCCGGGGCGAGGCCGGGGCGTGCAGGAAGAAGGCTCTGGCGATGAGGTTCGGGCGGGTCGGAATGGGGGTACCTTTGAGACTCTGAAATTCTCGCTCCAGCTTCTTTCGGAGCTCCATTTGTTCCAGGAGCAGTTTTTGCAATTCGTCTGTGAAGGGGCCAGAGTGGGAGGTAAAGGAGGAGGGTGGTGGGACTCAGGGGGGCCTATAAGGCAGCCAGGTCCTGTCCTGGCCGGCAGCCCTGAGATGGGAGCTGAGGAGGGTGAGACTGGATAGTGGAGACCCTCAGCAGTCAGTTTTTCTATCTGCATCCAAAAGATTTTGCGCAGGAAATGGGGTTAGGGGATGAAGTTGCCCAGGAGAATCAAATTCAGGACAGCAGAACGCATGCTAGACTTCTAGGCCCTGGCCCCAGGCACTAACCAGCGTTGTATCCATTCTAAGTTGTTCCTAACTCACTAAACTTAGAGGTTGGCCCACAAAGACTCAGTTTACATCTTCAAATGACAGACCTAATCACTCCCTTCAACGATACAGACGAGGGAGAATCCAAAGTCTTGGACCCCCGCCCTGGAAAAATACACATATTCACCACAGTTTACAATTTCAAAAGGTCCCAGGACCCCACATCCATACTAAGAACCCTCATATACAGCACTAAGGATTTTGAAGGTAATTGCATAGCCTGTAAACTCCATAATTAAGAAGAATGGGAGAGCAACAATGCTTCTCTCCCTCCTCACACCAATTTCCAAGTCCAACCCCGGGCAGGGGGGCCTTGGGTGTGGAAAGCCTCGTGGATGCCCTCAAAAGCAGCTCCAAAGGAGTGGCAGGGAGCTGCCCTAACCATGGAGCAGTTGGTATCTGGGTCCTCCACATGGGGAGTTTCTCTGAGAAACCCTCCCCTGGCAGATGCTCCAAAAACAGAAAAATGGGAGACAGAAGAGCAAAGTGGGGTGAGAGGCTCCTCTCTCTGTGCCTCAAGCCATCCTCTTTCCCTTGCTTCACTCCTAGGATCCCATTCCACCAACAAGCTCCATCCTCACCCCATTTAGGGTGGGGTGGAGTCATTCTGCATTAATTCCAGGGAAAAAAAATTAACCTCTCAGACTTTCCTAAAGTAAATGCCTCCACAAAATCTTGCTATTCAGAAAATGTCATGTTTTCCCATGAGGTTGAGAGACCCAGATTGTCCTGTCTGATTGTCCACATGCATCAAGTTCTGAGGATCATTACTCATTGCTCTTTCTCAGAAAGGCTTTTATTCAGAAAGGCTGGACCATGGGAACTCCAGGGTGGTTGACTCCCTCTCCCCTCCCCCCTACCCCCCCACCTCTGTGCCAGGATAATGTGTCCAGGGGAGTACACTTTTGGCTCAGTGAAGACTGATTTCCCCAAGAGCCTTGTCATCTCACACTCACTCCTACAGGAATAACACCCGCTACAAGAAGGCCCCGTCTCCCCCACGCACAGCATATACCCCCATTTCACAGGGTTAACCTCACCTCTGGCCAGGTTCTCGATATCTTTCTCCACTAGTTGAGTTCCCGTGACATCTAGGGTGAGTCCATCTTCACCTGGGACACAAGGGCAAGCGAGAGGGGTTTTCTCCTGGGCGAGGCCTTGGGAGCGGAACCGTGAGCTTCCTGGGAACTGCATTAATCTGGGGACTAATTTCAGACTCTGCCTTCAGAGAAGACAGTTACAGGCATCCAGTATCACCCACCTTTCAAGGCCTTATTTTAGGGGCTATAGCCAATATGTTAGATAGTGACCCACTGGAGGAGAGTGGACCCAGGGAAAACAGGCCACCTTAGGGCAGGAAGTGCCCTTTGACCTGTTTTATGTGGGTGATGATGCTTATTTCCTTCCATTAAGCCTCCTTGCCTTACCCGGAAGATCCCCGAACCCACCAAGGAGGTAGGCAACTCAGAAGGAGTGCCAGAACCTTGCCCACGTTGTTTAAATATTTATCTGCCAGCCGCGAGAGGGGACCGGCAGCCCCTTAGGCTTGATGGAAAACCTTCCTCGCAAGCCGAGCCAGTGGAAAACCTGGGCGACCTGGGCCCTAGCTCTGGGGGGGGGTGGGGTGATGCGTGAGGGTCCTAGGGCTCACCTCGGTCTGTATTTGCGGGACTTGGCTGGGAGATACTCCTTTGGTCTGGATAGGATTTCCTCGTTTCCAAGTCGTCGGCGGTCGAATGATTGTCTTCCTTATCTGGCTCTTAAAGGCAATAAACCGAGTTTCAAGGAGAGGCAAAGAAACCGTGACCCCGATACGGCCAGAGCTGCCGCGGTCGGGGCGCCCGAGCCCTAATTAAAAGCGTGGTGGCCGCCGCTGGTTGCCGGCTGCGCGCCTGGGCCCGCACCCTCAGGCTTTGGGCCAGGCACCCCCCTCCTTCACGCGCGATCTGCTCATCTCCGGTTCCACGCCCCCTCCCCAGCCCCTCGGAAAAGAGCGAAACGAGCAGCCGAGCCCACCAGGGACGAGCGACCTACATCGCGCGCAGATACTGGGGCACCGCGAGCGCGCGTGGCCGCCAGGTCTACCTGCGCCAAGAACGCGGTCCAGGCGGCGACCCTCTGGGTAGCCTCAGCGGGGAAGACACCCTCCCGGGCTCGGCCTGCCTGGATTTCTGCGACCCTCAACCCCTTCTTTGAGAGCCATTGGGTCCCGCGCGCGCACGTGCTGGGCTACCCCCGCGTTGGGCTACAGCTACCACGGCGTTTCGGGGGTACCCAAGCGCGCCACCAAGCGCCCCCACCTCCGCCCGGACCAGGCCTCACCACAGGGGACCTTGGGGCCAAAACACTTGCTGAGTAAATGAAAAGACTTTAAAAGGGTGCCAGGAGTGTCTTTTAAAAGGTTTAACCCAGTGAATGAAGTGTATGTGAGCGGTATCTGTGTTCTGGAGAGGGTGGTCTGTTGTTAAGTAACCAAACGATGCAAGTTATTGGGAGTCCTCGCTTAGCTTCCTTTTTCTTTCACTGGTTTTCTTTCCCTCTCCCTCTTTCTCTCGTTTTCTCTGCTCTTTCTTTCCGCCCCCCGTTTTTCCTCGCAGGCCTCCCCTGGCCCCGGCCCTCTGCCCCGCGGTCCTCCTATCACGGTTGTCCTACGACCTTGGCAGGGGGGCTGGGGGCGTTACCGTGGGCCTCGGGGGTGCAGAGGTAGGAGGCCGCGGGCCCCAGCGCCGCCGCCGCGCTCTTCACGTGCTCGTCCCGCTCGGGCGCGTACACCTGCGGCGGCCGAGAAATGACAGGCGGTTAGGAGGGTGCTTGGCGGAGTCTCGGTGCCGCCCAGCCCTGAACCGCGGCCGGGAGGAAACCTGAGGAGGTGACTGAGGTCAGTTTGCCCGCGGGACCGGAGCACCCCGGGCGGCCGTGACGCACGCGGCGCAGCCCTGCGCCCTAGCCCTGCGCCCTCTGAGGCCGCATCACCATTGTAGATCCCGAGTAATTATTACCGCCCTCGAGAAAATTACCCGAAATATGAAGCGGCTTCCAAGCCAAAGGCTGCTCAAAGCCGCCCCCACCCTCTTCGCCGGCCTCCTTTTCGGCGTCTTCCCTCCCGCCCGCGCCCAGTCCTCGGCATAAATGACTCCTTTCGCATGCGGCTAATGATTCCTATTTTAATGGACCGAATGGAAATGTACAGGTGTGGGCACCCATTTTCAAATGGCCAACGATTCCAGCTTAGCAGCACACACACACACCCCACCCGAACCCGCGTCCCTGCCAACCCGAGATCCCCTCTTTCGCCCCGAAAACCGTCTCTACAGTTTTCTGCCAAGGAACCCTGCGGTTCCCAAGTTCGAAGAGGCTCGGAAATCTACGACTTGGGTCAGAGGAAGGTTCCGGGTACCCTGTATTGCGGTTTGGGGGAAAGGCCGCCCTCTCCCCTCCTTTCCCGCTCATCTTCCCCTGAGCTCTGATCCCCATCCAGGCGGGCGTGCTACGCCCTTCTCGCTTTTCTCTGGCTTTTGGTCCCTTTCCCTCCTCGACTTTCTCCCTCCAGACCCATTGTATTTCTATCTGTCTCTGTGTGACAGCCTGTCTCTACCTGTCTCCCCACTCCCATCAACAAAAACACACCACACACATTTCTATCTTATGAAACCCTCAGTTGGGGGGTCCATGGCACTCCCGAAGCTGGGCCTATCGAGAGCAGCCGGGGCCTACTGCTGTAACATCCGCTCAGAATTAAATTCCGGCTCCCCACCCGGCCAGGACTCGGCTCACATCCCCAAGCTGCCGAGGGATAAGCGAGGAGACACCACCAGCCGCAGGGGCGCGGGGCTCACCTTGGCGGGCGCGGGGCCCCCCAGCGGCCCGCAAGGCTCTCGCAACTCATAGCCGCCGCTCGGCGGGCTCGTCTCAGGTCTCCGCACCATGTCGTCGGTCGCCAGGTCCCCAAATGCGGACCGGCTGGTTGGGGGTAGCCCCGGGCGGCGCCGGGGGCGAGGGCTGCCGCCGTCGGGAGAGTCTGTGGGGCCGTCAGCGCCTGAAGAGGTGGTAGACGGGGGCCCTGCGGGCTGTTCGCCGTCCGGGCCGCCTCCTGTGCTGGGCGCGCCGGGCACTCCGGGCTCGCCCTCGTCCGGGGCGCCCTCTTCGTCGGGAAAGCGGTTGGACTCCACATCCACCTCGGGCTCGTCAGCAGTGTCCACGTCGGGGGAGGCGGAGTGGTAGCTGGAGCTGCCCTCGCTCAGAAAGTCTGGGCTCACGTAGCCGTCGCCGGCCCCTGCGCCCGGCCCGGGCCCACGAGCTGGCCCGCCCCCGTACGCGTCACGGGCGCTGCCGTAGAGCTTGGCAATGCTCTCGGCGTCCTTGACCACAGGCCGGAAGGCCGACACGTACGAGCCTTTGCGTGTGGGCGGCGGGGGCGGCGGGGGCAGCGGAGCCAGCGGTGGCGGCAGCGCTTCGTCCGTGCCGTCCTCGTCCAGTGGCCCACGGGACAGCGCGCTCGGGCAGCGCTCCTCTGCGCCCAGGCCTCCCTCCTTGGCTGGCTCGGCACCGTCCAGGGGCTCGGGGCCGCCGCCACCGGCAGCCGCCGCCGCCGCCGCCGCCGCCGCCGCTACAGCGGCCGCCACGGCCTTGGCCTGACTCTGCGTGGCTGGATAGGGCGGCACCGGGAGGCTGCCTGCCGCCGGCCAGAACATGGGAAACGTCGGGTATACAGTGGCTGCAGCAGCTGCTGCAGCTACGGCCGCGGCGTCCTTGGCTGCCCCGGAGGGCTGGTGACCCCAGAACATGGCCCCGCCATTCGGGCCAGCCCCCGCCCCCGGCGGCAAGTGGCCGATGCCTGGGCCGCCCGTGCCTCCACCGGTGCCCCCGCCCCCGCCGCTCCCGGCGCCTGGGCCGCCCTTCGGTTCGCCAGTGCCTAGCACGGGGTCGTCCTTCTTGGGGCAGAGGCCGAAGGCCGTGGGGAAGCCGTAGGGATGAGGGAAAAGCGGCGGGGGCAGCTTCTGCAAGAGGCCAAAGCCCTTGCTGGGCACTGGGATCACCGGGTAGCTGCGTACGCCCGCGCTGCCACCAGGCCCACCAGGGCCCGCGGGGCCGGCGGCTCCCGCCGCCAGACCGAGTCCCCGCTGCGGGTGGGGAGGAGGCGGCCCCGGAGGCCCACCGGCCTCATCCTCGCCACAGCGCAGGCTTTTGTGAGGCGGCGGGCCTGGGGCCATCTCCGCGCCGCACCCCGGGCCGCTGCCGCCGCCGCCCGCACCACCTTTCCCCTGCCCACCCGACCCGCCATTAGAGCCGCCGCCGCCGCCTCCTTGCAGAGAGAAGGTCCGCTTGCGGGTACCTCCATTGAACATGGCCTTTACGTCCTCCCAAGCGTGGCTCAGCTCGTCTGTGGCCGACTTGTCACTGAGTTTGAGGTGTCGGCGCCACGAGTTAAAGTTGGCTGCGTCGGGCTGCGTGTACTTGGCGTCGGGTGTGCGATGCGAGTGGAAGATGAACTTGTTAGGCGAGAAGTACATGCTGCAGTAACCGCATTTGATGCACTTGGCCCGAGAGCTGTTGTAACGCGCGGGGATGAAGCTGCCACGCGAGCCCCAGGCGCACTCGTGCACCACATCGAAGGCGAAGTTCTCAGGCAGTTTGGGTGGCTTGTGCTCGCCCAGGAACGACTTACACAGGCGTTCGGCCTCGCGCTTCGTGATCATGCCGCAGCGGCGCGACGAGATGGGCATGGCCCCGGCCCGACGCAGAATCTCCAGCTGCACCGGCGTACACTGCACGCACGTGATGCCCAGGGCCACGCGGCGGTTGTGGATCTCATTGTAGCTGTAGTTCTTGAGGAGAGTGTTGGAGATCTGCGCCAGGCATAGGCGCTCCTGGCCGTCGATGACCAGAGACACGATAGGCACCCCGTACAGCGACGTCTCGCCCACCTGGTTGGGTTTGAGAGCGCTGGAGCCCGAGTAGGGCTGCAGCTCCTGCTTGGAGTTGGGTGAGGAGTTGCCCTCGCGCCCCGGCCCCAGCTGAGTGGTGAGAGCCTCCATGCCGCCGCTCCTGCGAAACAGAGAAAGTAGAGAGCCGATAAGCCATTTTCAGAGCCTCCGCGGCTCGGGTCCGCCCAGCAGGGCACGCCGAGTTCGGGGCGCGGAGAAACTTGGCAATGGGGAGTTCAAGCTCATTCGCCCCCTAGACGGGGGCTTTTTGTTATTTAGACGTATGTTGGCACCGGAACAAAAGCCCGCGGGGTTTGGAGGAGGAGTAGGGGTATTTGAGACCTCATGAATTACCCCCAGTATCTAGGAACCCAATCCCGTTTTCGGATTGGGGAGAAGGTGGGGCCCAGAGACGGAGAGTGACTTGCCCAAGGCCACACAGCAAAGCCATCGCGGAACCCAGGCTTCCTGGCACCCAGATCCGTGCGCCTTCGGCCACCCTCGCAGCCTACCCTACCCGCCCGGGTCCTGAAGCCCGGACTTCGGGGACAGGCCGCCCCTCTGCTCAGCCGCGCATGCACGCGGGCGGGAGGGGGCAGCGCAGGGAGGAATAGGGAGGGGGGAGGGGCGGTCACTGCCCATCTCCAGACGGCAGGGGGCGGGGTGGGGGGGGCAAAGAGAAGAGGAGGGTCTAGAGGCCGTGAGGGAGGCGGGGAGAGGCTGAGGAGACCGCTGTTCGCGGTGCTGAACCCGACTCTCTACAAAGCATGCCTTATGCGCCCAGCCCCAGAGCTGTCCCCACTGCACCCAGCTCCGTGCCAAGGCGGCTCCCCGGGATAACAGCTACTTTCCACAAACACTTGCTTCTCCTCTCACGCTCGGAGTCCCGCGTTCGTTGAGCAGAAAGATTCTGGCTGGAAGTGTAAACCGTTTTTGTTGTTTTTTTCCCCCAGCCATCAGGGGGATCAGGGTCAAGCAACTCCTAACCACATTTCCTGAATTTTCAGCTGCATTCCAGACCAAAGCTGGTTTCCCTCTGGGTCAGCACGTGGGACAGAGAGGTTCTCAAGGAAGTTTCTCAGAAGCCACTTCTCCTTTGCTTCTAGCCGCCCACTCCCTAAGTTTTCCTCCTTCACTTTACCACTAAGGCCAAATGCAGTCTCTCCAGACTCTGGGCTTCCTCTTTGGGGGAGGGGCCTCTCCTTTTTGAGTATCCTTCATTCCCGGCTGTCCTGATTCATATGGGCTGAGAGGAATCCTGGATGGTCTCTGAAGCCACCACAAGGCTCCATGTCAAAAGTTACCGTCGAACCCAAGCTTTGCTTTCTGGCTGAGGCCGGGAGATAGCCACGACCGACGACATCAGCGAGGACCTGGGGACTGATGCGTGGGACCCCTAGGTGGCCCAGCCCCGCCACGTGTCCTCCGACACGGAAAACTCCCATCCGGCCCATGGCTGCAGGTGCTCCTGCGGCCCAGGCAGCTCAGTCCTGACGACCCCTCCTCTAAACTCGGCAGCAAAGGCAAATCCATTTTCAGAGGGGCAGCTCCAGAAGGACAGGGGATCCGAGCTCAAAAGCCTCATCAAAGAGACTGGGATCTTCTGTCTCCCTACCTCCCTGTTTGTCTAGGTGCCCCTCATCTGTCGATCTTATCTGTCCCTGAGCTGTCTGTCTCTCCCAGGTCTCTCCTCTTTCTCCCATCTGTTTTCATACCTTCTTCAAGTATCAAGCTATTTATTTGTTACCTGTCTGTTTCATCTTTATCTCCGTGGATCAAATTGAAACTAGTTGACCCTCCTTTTGCGTTGAAGTCCCCTTTAACATTTTAGAAAGTAAAAACGCTGTCCTAACTCCCCGGCTGAGGGATCAGCAAGAAAAGCCCCGCATCCCCGCTGAAGGGCTCTCGGGCAGGCCAGGTAAGTGGCCGGAGAGCCTTGGCCCTAGGAAATAACGAGGTCTTCTCGGTTTCCTGAAATCGGCAAGTGTGTCCTGCCCGCATGCAGTGAAGAGAGCGCCTGGAGCCGAGGGCGTCCTCCCCAAGCTGAGGGTCTGGAGTCCCCCCGGGGTTTCCCTGAGTGGGAGGAGGGGGCTCCGGAGACAGGAGAAGGGGGGCCCTAGGAAAGGAGCCGAATTTCGAGCGGAAAGCAGGGGCAAAGGGCTGTGTGCAGCGACAAGCAGCAGCGGCTAGGGTGTCTCGGGGAGCCCTCGCTGGCTGCTGGGGCTTGAGGGGTGAGCGTGGAGAGGGCAACGAGACAGCAGGCAGGCAGCAGAGAGAGTGAGGCGATGGAGTCTTTAGGTATAAAAAGAAAAACAACCACCACAAGAACCCAAATCGGAACTAAACGAAAAAAGCTGTAGGGACAGGGCGCGAGGGCAGCAGGCGACCGGGAGCGGGTACTCACCGTGCGGCGGCGGCTGGAGCCGGGCGAGCGGTGAGCCGAGGTGCCCGGCGGGAGGAGCGGCGGGCGGGAGTCCGGGATCCGCCGGGCTCTCCGGGTGACGGCGCGGCCCCTCCCCGCGCGCGCGCACAGCCGCGCTCCCGGGCTCCCCGCGCTCACACCCGCGGCCCCGCTGGCCCCTCCCGCGCGGCGCGGGCTCTTAGCAGGCGCGGGGCTCCAGGGCCCTGGGCGCGGAGACCTGTGCCCTGCGCCGTTGCCCCTGAGGCCCCGGACAGGCCCGAAACGGAGGCCGAAGCCTGGAGCGCATGGCGCGGCGACGGGCACGGCGCGGTCACAACCCGAGTGATGAGGCCAGCGCGGGGCTGGCGCGCCTGACAGCTGCGAGCCGGGGCGCCACACCCACTGATCGCGCAGTCACTCGCGCCCTCCCGGGGTCCTCTAGCCCGCGGGCCACGCGCCGCGCCCGCCGCCTCCCCGCAGCCCCTGGGCCTGCGCACCCCAGGTAAGCGGCCGCACACCTGCGCCCTGCGCCCGGCACCTGGGGCCCGAACAAGCTAAGGGGGCCAGGAGGGAGGAAGGGCCCGGGGCCACAAAGTTTGCCTCGAAGAACAAAGTGGAGCAATCCCAGCGCTCCCCACTAAGAGGCCAGGAGCGAGCCGGGCTAAGGCTGAGTGTTGGGGCTAAGGAAGGCTCAGGACACGGGGAGGGGTACTGCAGAGTAGTGTGGGGAGCTGAGGCAGAGACCTGGGTGTGGGGTACTAGGGGATGGCAGCTGGGAAGGGGCAGAATCAACTCTCTCACAGCTTCTGACTTGGATGGGAGGTGTCAGGACAGTTCCAGCCTGGGGAGAGGTGACTTCTGCCTTCTTCACTGAGGTGTGGACTCTGGAACTAGGTTTGGGAGGTCCCGGGCTTTGAACCTCCCCCCACCAACACCAACCAGCCAGGGCTGGAGCCAAGTCATCGCTGGGAGATACCTGGGGTCAACTATTAGTTGACGGCTAGATTACTCTCTTGCTCTCCTGTTAACTCAGTTTCCCCGTGGTGGGGGTCTAGCCCCTGACGCTGCAGACGCCTTCGGCACCTTCCCTCTTCCCAGAGCTCCATCTCTCTCCACCCTCCCTTTTCTCTCTGCTGATTTCTATCTTCACCATTCTTTCCCCTCACTACCCCAGTAGGTCAGCTTCTTCTCCTTCTCTCTCATTTAAGTTGCCTTTACTTCATTTAAGTTGCCAGTCGCACTCCCTCCCTCTTTGCCCGCACCCAGGCGCCCCCTCGCCTCCACCCGCCCCCCCACCCCCCGCATTAAGTGTCCTTAATGGACACGTTAATTAAACTGTAATTAATCATACTGTCCGGCCCAAGTTTGAACAATTACCCTAATCAAACAGAAGTTAATAATGGCAGGCATGGCCCGGGGCGCGGCGGGCCGCCCGGGCAGGGGGCGCAGCGGCCACGGAGGCTACCGACAGTGGCAGCAGCGACGAGCGCAGCCTGTCCTTGGAACTCGGGCGGCGCCATAAATCTTCCGCGGCCAGCGGCGTCGGGTCGCCCTCGCCCCCACCCCCTCGTTTTCTCTCTTGCTCCAGGTTACAGGCCCTCTCCCCTCCTAAACTCCAGTTCCTCTGGGGCTCGTCTCCGCTCTCCTCCACTTCTCCCTTGTGCCTTTTCCTTCTCCGGGGGCTCGAAGGGACCCTGGGAACCGCCTCTGAGGATGCAAGCGTATCTCCCAGGCCTACGTTCAGATAGAGGGGGTGGCCAGGCCTGAGGACTCGTTTGCCACCCCCCTTCTCACCTCCGCTAACGTGTTCTCCAAGGCCGAGAAAGCTACCCCCCAAGTTTGGGGGTTTTGTCTCTGCTGAAGGATCTCTTCTAGAGGGTTCTTGCTCTTCCTCCTTCCTCATTTCCCGGCTTTCTCCCTCTTGGATTTCCCCGCCTTTCTTCCCTCCCAGAGCCTGCTCAGCCCCTTTTCTCTTTGACTCTGGCCCCTCCATTGGCGCCTCTTTCCCAGGCTCTCCCTCTGTCCCGTTCTAACTCTGACGATCTCTACCCCCTCAGCCTCACTCCCCTCGTAGCCTGCTAGGAAAACAGGAACCTATTTTCCACCCCAGTCCGGCAGCCGCCCCCAGCCTCCACCTGCTCATCTCCCCTCCCTCGGCCAGCCTCCCCACCCCATAATTACAATCCCGTTCGGTAATTATTCTTAGTCTCCTAATGATTTTTTAAAAGGCATCTCAGAATTCAGTATGGTGGTGACAACGATCGCGGAGCCAGGACGCCCCCGGGGTAGTGGGGAGTGGGAGAGAAAAGAAGATGGGGAAGGTCCCCCTAAGCAGGGCCTGTCTGTCCTGCCTTCATTGTACTGTGAGGGCCAGCAACGCCTCCGGGGCCGGCCTCTAGGGCATTCCCAGCAAACCGGCTTCGAGCCCTAGGGAATTCTCAGACAAAAGTTCCCTCGGTGTGTTGCCGCACCTGGGCGGTGCAGGGTCACCCCTGCGTCTCCGTTCAGCACCAAGCTGCGGACAGCTCCCTGCTCCCCAGCCCGGGTCTCAACTGGAGAAAGACCGAGGGCGCGCTGAAGGAGGCGGGGGAGGCGCCGCCGCTCGCCTGAGGGGCAGTGATCTCCGGGGAGCGGGACTTGGGGTCTGGCCTGGGCTCAGCTCTGGATCAGTGTCCAATGGGTTAGTAACACCGCGGAGACCTTTTTACAGTTTGCAGAATCCTTTCTCACAACGGCCCTGGAAATAGGTAGAGGTTATTTATTCCCATTTTACAGGCAGGAAACTGAGGGTCAGACGGTGGAAGCCAACCCACTCAGGTGCCTTGGTCAATAAAAGATGCAGGCTGATCTCCCATACCCCGTTGCCTGGAGGGCCTCATTTAGTGAAGGGAGTGCAAGGAATGTGCAGCGCCCTGTAGCTCACGAGGAGCTGCTATGACCGCCCTCGCAACACTCCAAGAGAAGGAAACAGGCCTAGCAAAACCAATTCACTTGCTCAGATGCAGGCAGCAGGTGCCGGGCAGCCCTGGGACTTGAACTCAAGCTCGGATGGGGGATGGTGAGACTCCTCCTGCTCAGAGGGGGCTCTGAGTCCTGTGGCCTTGCCCAGAGCCTGGGGAGCCCGTCCGAGTCGGTGCCCTGGGCCTTTCTGACCCCCACTGGCGCCGATTCTCTCTCTTTAACCCGCTGCGGGGTGCACCAGGGTCGGAGGAGGGTCGGAGGGTCGGAGGGCGGGACTCCAGATGAGGAGCGCGCCTGGCGTGCTCCCCCACCCCAGCCCCAGCCAGGTCCGTGCTGCCTCCACGTCCCCGGCGTCGCGTCCACGCAGCCGGGCGTCCTGCGCCCATTCGGGCTCTGGCTTGGGCTGGGGCTGGGCGGCCGCGCCTCCTCCGCGAGCACATATCTTTTACCAGTTGAATTAACGGCAGTTTTCGTCAGTTAATTAGGTTTAATTTACATAATTAGTACAGTATAAAGAGGATTGGGGATAATCATGGGGTACGTAGCGCTTACTGTGTAAACACGTATTCTGAATTAAAAATCAGATGTAATTAAGGCGCGCAGGCCCTGTTTAGGCAGGGTTTTAATTGTAATGAATTTCTAATTAACACTCAATGATTGCCAAATGCAAAGGGCTGTAAAATTTTCTTGTAGTTTTGCTAATTTATTGTTTACTTAATATCTGGATATTAATCCGACGGCCGGATAGATCCTAGCCTCGCGCTGCGGCCGGCCCCGGGCCCGAGCAAATGAAGGTGGCTGGGCGGGGCCTGCTGGCTGAAGCCCCGAGCAGAGGAGAGGTTGCCGGGAGGCAGGGACCACAGATCCCACGCGAAAGTGCTGAGAGGTGCCCACCTCGCCCTGCTGCTGGCGGGAAGGCTGAAGATCCCGGAGGGCCCGAACTTGCCGGAGGCCACGCACTCCTGGTTCCTGACACCCAGACCCAGCTCTTGGGAATCAGAGGCCAGGCCAGCGCTCCTCTCTGCGGAGGACTCCTCACTCCTGGAGACATCAAAAGGAGGCAGAAAAGTCGAGGCCTGGATACAGTTCTTCTGCTGACCCCTTGAGTAACCATAGACCTTGACTTGGCCTCAGTGAGTGCATCTGTAGGATGGGCACACTGACCTGACACTTTGCCGGAGCGAAGAATTGCTTGACTTGGAGGCCCAAGAGCATGGCAGGTGAACATCTCTCTCCTGCAGCCCTGAAGGGATGGCTGGTGGGGCTTGGACTCTGCTAGAGTGTGGGTTGCTTAAGCTTGGGGGAGGGGAAGAGCCAGGATGCCCTGAGGATGATTGGAAGGTCTTTTGGTCTGGCTCTGCCCACCCTGGGGCAGACTAGGAGGGAGCCCAGGACAGACTTACTTGCCCCACCCAGACATAGAAGCCTCCAAGGCCTGAGCAGAGGTATTTTCTCTTCATCCTCAAATTTCTAGTTTAGTCCCAGCTGCCTCCCCTCTCCCAAGGGCTCCCCTCCTGACAACCCCAGCTTAGCTCCAAGGGGCTAGTAAGGTCCTTAGCACAGGGGAGCCTCTGGGTGGGCACTTAGAAATTTGCTGCCAACCCAAGGAAACACACCAAGAAAGTTCAATGGTTCCTAGAGGCTTCTGCCCCTTGGTTTCTCTTCCCAGTGCCTGCCCTAAAGAAGACTCAGTGGCCCCTCCTGGACACTACGCAGGGCCTCCTCTAAGCCTGCCTGCTTGCCTGGACCCCTCATCCCTGTCTGTCTCATGCTATTTTACTTTCATCAATGGATTGTTCATTGGTTACTGTTTCCTGCTTTGTTTGTGAGTGTTATCTGTCGCTCCCACTGGAATGTTCTGTTTGCTATTGTATTCCCAGGGCCGAGCACACAGTAGGTGCTCAACATATTTCTTAAATAAATGAGCGAATAACACTAGAGTGTAAAGGCTGTGAGCTGGCTTGCTGGCCACAGTGATTGAATGGTGCCCTTAGTGTCCAGTGGCCAATCTGGTTCTTCAAGAGTTGAAGGCTCTGGGATCCCCTGGGGGAGCACAGAGGGTCTTGAGGTTCTCACCTTCCACACAGATTTAGGCCAGTCTACTCAGGCAGACCCTCCGAAGGCTGGTTCTCCTAGGAGGAGGGGCTGGGCTCTGGCAGGCAGGTGGGGAGCAGCTGGCAGGCTTGCTGAGCTGTCCCTGGTGGCAAGGGCTTCCTCCCCAGGGCTTCTTCCACATGCATGGTGTGGAGAGGGGGTGGAAAGAGAACAGACTTAGGAGCCAGCAAGATTTGGGTTCGAATCCCAGTTCTGCTCTGTTTGAGTCTCCAAACTTGCACCTGTAAAGTAGTTCTTGGCCTCATAGGGTCAGGGATATCCTGGATCTCACATGATGTCGTAAGGATTAAATAAGGTGCTGGGTATATGGCCCATAGGCAGGACCAGGGCTAGGTTGAGTGGCCAGGGCACACAATTTAAGCAGGGAATCAGTCTCAGGCTCCTGAAAATCCTCCCTCCAGTCCCAGCCCTGCACAAAGCAGATGGCAGGGAGTAGGTGCTCGGCACCTGTGAGTCCCCCTTCCGTGGCAGACTAAGATCCGCTCTGGACAGCTGCCCGAACATGGGTGGAGTCCAGTCTGCTTGCTGGGACAGCCTGAGTTTTTTTGGGATGTAATTCACATACCATAGAATTCACCTATTTAAAGTGTACAATTCAATGGTTTTTTCCCCCCGCGTATCCAAAGAGTTGTGTACCATCACCACGATCAGTTTTAGAATATTTTCATCACCCCAGAGAGAAACTCCACACCCATTACTTATCACCCCATCCCCCCACCATCCCTCATCGCCTGGCAACCACTAATCTACTTGCCTCTTCTGGACTTTTCATATCATTTGGAAATGTGCAATATATGGTCTTTGGTGTCTGACTTCTTTCACTGAGCATGTTTTTAAGGTTCATCCACGTTGTAACAGGTATCAGTACTTCATTCCTTTTTTATTGCCTAATAATATTCCACTGTATGGCTAACCCACATTTTGTTTATTCATACACTAATGAATATGTGGGTTGTTTCTACTTTTTGGCTATTATGAATGAAGCTGCTATAAACATTAATGTTTTAATTTCTCTTGGGCATATACATCTAGGTGTAGAATTGTCATGTCATGTGATGTACACTGTGTTTAACCTTTTAGGGGACTGAGACTGGTTTTCTACCATTTTACATTCTCACCAGTAATGTATGAGAGCCCTGATTTCTCCACATCCTGGACAACACTTTTTAAAAATCTGTCTTTTGTATTATACCATTCTAGTGGATGTGAAATGGTATCTCTTGTGGTTTTAGCTTATATTTCTCTGATAAGTAATAATTTTGAGCATCTTTTCACAGGCTTATTAGTCATTTGTACATCTTTTGAGAAATGTTTATTCAGATCCATTGCCCGCTTTTTCAGCTGGGCTACTTGTATTTTGATTATTGAATTGAAAGTGTTTATATATTGTAGAAACAAGTCCTTTATCAGCTATTTAATTTGCAAATATCTTCTCCTGTCCTGTGAGCTGTCTTTTCATTTTCTAATGGTGTCTTTTTGTGTGTGGGGGGGGAGGTAATTTTGTTTATTTATTTATTATTTTTAGAGGAGGTGCTGAGAATTGAACCCAGGACATCATGCATGCTACGCATGCACTCTACCACTTGAGCTATACCCTCCCCTGCTTTCTAATGGTGCCTTTTGATGCACAAAAGTTTTTAATTTTGATGACGTCCAATTTATTTTATTTTTTGCTGCTTGTGCTCTTGTTGTCATAACTGAGAAGGCTTTGCTTAAGTTGGGTGATAAGATTTACTCCTATATTTTCTTCTAAGACCTTTATATTTTAGCTCCTACCTTTTGGTCTATGATCCATTTAGTTAACTTTGTGTGTATGATGTGAGGTAGGGATCCAAATTTATTCTTTTGCATATGGATAATCAGTTGTCTCAGCACCGTCTGTTGAAAAGATTATCCTCTCGCCATGAAATTGTCTTGGCTTTCTTGGTCTGGAGAAATGACTGTCTTCCTTTCCCCAGGAGAGATGGAGCCTACCCAGAGAAGGGGCCCAGCCAGCCTCCTCCCTCTGCAGGTGCAAATGGAAGCTCACTGCTCAGGAATCAGGAACCTGTCATTCCTCAGCAAATACTGTTGAGGACCTCCCCCCCCCCCCCATTGAGAACTCTCTTCTCCTGTGCCTTCTGATGTGTGTGGCATGTGCCTTTATTATGGCTCATTCTGGGGTGAAGCGACAATGGAGCGGTCCATCTCTCTTAGTGGCGTAAGAGTTCTGAAAGAACACTGTCTGCATCTTACAGGGAGGCAGCTATTGCTACAAAAACAATCTTCACTTAGACAGGTCTGGGTTTAAATCCAATGGCTCCTACTTCCTGGCTGTGTGGCTTTGGGTGAATTGCTTCTCCTCTCGGATCCTCAGCTTCCTGAATCATGAAATGGGCATGCTGGCATCGTAGGAATGTTGGGAACATCAAAATGAGAGGGTCCAGCCCAGAGTCTGGCATGCAGTGTGGACTCCAGTTTTCTTAGCTGGTATCAGTGGAAATAGGAAAGTGACCCTCCTCTCAGCTCCACTACTGCCACCCCAGCCCTAATCCTGGGCTGGAAAATAGAACGGAGACATCCAGTTTCTCATTGTTGTCATAGCAAATGACCCCAGTGTTTGAAAACAACACAAAATGTATTATTTTATAATTCTGGAGGTCAGGAGTTAGAAATGGGTTTCACTGGGCTAAGGTCAAGGCATTAGCGGGGCTGCCTTCCTCCTGGAGGCTCTGGGAGAATCCATTTCCTTACCCTTTCAAGCTTCTAGAGAAGCCGCCTGCATCCCTTGTCTCCTGGCTCCTTCCTCCATCTTCAAAGTCAGCAGTGTAGCATCTTCAAATCTCTCTCTGCCTCTCCTCTCCTCTCCTGTCTCCCTCTTCCACTTTAGAGGACCCTTGTGATTACACTGGGCTGACCCCGACAGTGCAGGATAATTTTACTTTAAGGTCAGGCGAGTAGCAATGTTAATTCTCCTGTGCCCTGTAACATAATATATTCATAGATTCTGGGGATCAGGACGTGCCCATCTTTGGGGGGCTGTCATATTCTGCCTACCGTAGATGTCTCTCCAAAGAGAGGCCCTGGGAAGCTGGAGTGTGTGCAGGGAACTTGATTACAGTATCAGGATTAGAGCAGGTGTGCATCTGGGTGGCCGCCTGAGCTACTGCGTGGAATCCAGAGCTTTGCTCCTGTTGCATGTGGCCAAGGCTGAGACTGGAGCGATTGCACTGGGCTGCACAGACCTCCTGGGGAAGCTGAGGCAGGCCTGAGTGTGGGCTGAGGATCACACTGATGGGGGTCAGTGTGGTCACCCATAGGCAGAGCCGTTTGAGTCCAGAATGCTCACGCCAGGCCCTCACATCAGACGTGCAGTGACCCTCGCTGGTGGTGATGTGTCTGTCTTACATCCTCATCCCCTGTCCTTCTCCAGACCTGGAGGGCAGAGGTCAGATGAAAAAGCGGGGAGTCCCAGGGATCAAGGAGTGGCTGTGTGGGTCTGTGTCTATGTGGGGCAGGGGTGCCTGGCAGGAAGAAGGGGGAGAGAACCAGGCCTTGGGAAGTGTTTTGTGCATGTCATGGTCAGCCTCAAGGATAATTCAATGACACCACCCACCCATTAGGTGGACACTGTCATTACCCCATTTTACCAATGAGGAAACTGAGGCTTATCCAGAGAGGTTAGGCATCCTGCCCAGGGACACACAGCAAGTCCGGGGAGGAGCCAGGTCTGTGTGACTCCAAGCCCATGCCTTTCATTGCTACATTCCATCGACTCCCACACAGGATTGCCAAAAAGAGGCCGTGGAGGGAGGAGAAGGGCTTGATTTGGGTGTCAGAAAACTTACAGAGGGCTCTCTCACCAGAGATTTAAAATACCTTTAACACAAATTATTCTTTTTAAAATTTATTTTTCATTGAGTTATAGTCAGTTTACAATGTTGTACAACTTTTTCTTATAAAAATAATACATGTCTGTTGCAATGTGTTAGGAAAATGCAGCACCCCCACTCCTTCGCTGCACAGTGTTAACTAGGGTCTTACTCCTGGATGGAAGGATGGTGGAGGCCAAGTCACTAAGTCCTCTGAAGCCCCATCGGCCCTGCCAGCCTCCCTTCCATTTATTTAACCACGTTTCTCGAGCATCTCCAGAAGCTCGGCAGTGTCCCAGCTCCTGCCTTCCTGCGGCTTTCACTGGAACAAGGTAGACAAAGGGCGCAGATGGCGCAAGAAAACCGACAAGGACGGGACCGTGAGGTCGGGCAGGGGTGGGCAGTTCTGAGTGATGGGCCAGGTGGGGTGTCAGGGAAGGCCTCCCCAGAGCATTGCAGCCAAGTCTTGGAAGATGAATAGGAGCTGGGCAGGAGAAATATGTTTAGCAGGGAAAGGTATCTGGGGCTGAGGGAACAGCCTGTGCGATGGCTCAGAGGCAGAAAGGGCTCAGCTTTACTTATGGGGTAGAGCATCACCCCTGTGATGGGAACATGGAGTGGGAGACAGAGATGGGGCAACCATGCCCCCGCCCTTGTAGGGGAGCTGGGAGGACCAACCAAGGCGAGTGTGAAGGCAGTTTGCTGTGTCCAGCTGATACTGCAAGACAAATTCTCTTCTCTCTCAGAACTCAAGTGATCTGGACACTGGAACTCCAGGTACCCGTCCTGCTCTTTTCCATCCTGCCGGTCTCACTGCTCCTCTCAGTGTGCCCCATGCTGCTCTCCCTGCTACCCCCTCACCACCTCTCAAAGCGGGGAGGAAAAGATAAAATAAGATAAAAAGCAGATTCTTAGGAAGAACCAACAGTACAGGCTGGCTGGATGCTTTTAACTAAGTCTGCGGGCAGGAGAGACTTTTTATCCCTTGCAAGTTAATGCAAACTGTTAGGGAGATAAATAAATGACAGAGCTGCCGATGGACTGTTGGGCTCAAAGGAGGGAAATTTGTCTCACTTTAGAAGAAGGACCTGGAGGGCTCAGCCCCATCGACTCGTTCATTGTGCTGTTATCTGCCAGAGAGGTGGTGACACCACAGCAATTAAGACAAACTTTAGTCTATAAGTTCGTGCCTGCAATCTCGTGGCTTCAAAATAAGACAAATGATACCGCCAAGGGAGGAAACGAAGTCTTTCTCAGACTCCGTCCAAAGTCACAGCGAATGTTTGTAGTTGTTCAGCAGAAAATGTGTCATTACGAGGCCTGGGCTCTGCCGGCTCCCCCTGCCCCACTTCATAATCCATCTCGGTGGCCTTTGCCGGCCTCGGCTGTCTCTGGGACTCCACCTGCCCCCGCCGTCAGAACTGCGCCCACCTGACTGCCTCTTACGTTTTGGGCATCTCAGGTGGGTCAGGACTGGGTTTCTGTTTCTGCCAACTGGAGAGGGGTCATGACCAAGCCGGAAGTGCCATCAAGCCCAGCCTTGCTGCGAGGGCTGGTGACTTCCTCCCAACCCCGCACGAGCAGCCAGCGCCCACCAGGACCAGGCTTGGGGCTCCGTCCGTCCGGAGCCGCTTACTGCTTCCGCCGGCCTGGGCTCCCCGCCGGCCCCCCCCCCCCACCGCCCCCTATCAGCACAGCTGTCGGCCTTCTCCCCAGGCCCCTCAGAGCTGATCCTGCCCTCTGCCTCCCACCTGTGTTTGGGTTGAGATGCTTCTGGGGGCTCGAAGTGAAGGCGCCCCAGCCCCTCAATGTGGAAGTTGGGACCTGGCCCGGGGACCGTCTTGGGTGTCTGTCTGGCCTCAGGTACGGAGCCAGGACCCCGCCGGCTGCCCGCCCGAGCCGCTGTGGGCTGTCGGCGCGCCGGCTCCCTTGTGCCCTCCTGCTCCCACTGCTCCACGCTTTTCCGCTGGCGTGCCTGGCGCTGCCTCCCTCCCCCATCCCAGGACTCGTGGTCTCCCTCCCACCCTCCCCCTGCTCTGTGAACACAGGCTCCCATCCTAGGACAGCCCAGACTTGGCTAAAGGATGAAGCTCCAAAGGGGAATTGGGGCAGCAGACAGTGGGGACGGAGGACATCTTTGAGGCAGCATCACGGACCTCTCTGGGCTCCTCCTCCTCCCCACGTGGATGCAGTTGACCACCCCCCTTCTAACCAAGCCATGTGGTAGAGGGGGTCTGGGGAGCTGCTGGCCTGTGGGCCTGGCACCATCCCAGGACCTCACTTTGAGGCTATGTTCTGGCCTTTAGCCCTGAGTGAGCAGAGGTCTGGAAGCACAGGCCTTCCCCCAAAGATTCGGGTCTGTTCAGCTCGAGCACAAGGCCCCAGGTTCCAGGCCTGCAGGCAGGGCACCCACAGCTTCCCCAGCCAGGCTGCAGTGTCCAGCTTGCCCTGCACTGGCCTGACTGCCCCCAGCTGGGCTGGGCCCTAGGTCACACCGCTTTGGGTCACAAGGCCTTTGTCTGACCGCATGTGGGGAAGAAGTGTCCCAGCCTGGCCCCCCTGGCCCCACTGCCTTCTTGGAGGATGCTCAAAGCCCTGGGGTCCCACAACTGGTACTTCTCATTGGGCAGGAGGGCAGGACAAGGAAGGTCCAGTGGGCTGAGTGCTGAGGGGACTCCTCGCCTCCACATCTGAGCAGCGCCCACCTTCCAGCATGACCTGGGGGCTCCATGAGGCCCAGCGTGTACCACAAACAGCCCCCTTCAGGGAAGCCGAGGCTGCATCCCATGGGGGTCTGGTCTCCAGGAGGCTCTGGTTAGAAGGCCAGTGGGTGTCACTGGGGCTTGGAGTGAGGGCTCAGAATAGGACAGTGATGAGGCCTGGGGAGGCGGCCTGCGGGCCTGACCCTCCCGTCCTGCCAGCTCTCCCTCTGGCCCTCCTGTACCTCAAAGCACCTTCCACATGCTGCCCTGGCCAAGTCCTGGGGTGATGGACCCCAGGAGCCTCAGTCTGTACCTAAGAAGGGAAGAGAGAAGCTTCCAAGAGGAAGTGCCCTTTGAGAGGGGCCTCGAGGGAGGGGTGGAAGTTGGCCACACGGGCAGGGGGAGGGTGGCTGAGGTGGCATCCTGTGGGAAGAGCTCATTCCTGCCCCTCTGTGTTCCAGGTCTCAGTCCTCCATGACCCTGAGGGCAAGGGCAGCCTGGCCTCAGGGCTGTCAAGGGTGACTAGGGGGATGACTGGGCCTAAATGGGCCAAAGAGGGCCCTGCCCACCAGGCAGAGGCATCTTTGCAGGAGAGCCCTCAGGGGTCGCCCAGCTCCCCATCTTCCCAAGACTGAACCACAGAGGAACTTAGACCTTGGGGCCAACCCAGAGCTGGGGTGTTAGGCCTGGCGCCCACCAGTGAGTGGGTCCCAGGGGCTCCATGAACCATAAGTTGTGGACAACACTGTGCGTTTGTGTGTGTGTGGGTGCACATTATTCTCGGGCAATGGTCTGCCACTTCTGTGGGATGCTCGTGGTGGTCCATGGCCCCAAAGGGCAAGAACCCCTGTTCTGGAACATCAGGGCTGGGAGGACCTCCAGGATTCTGCAGAATCAACCCCTGCATTTACCGATGAGGAAACCGAGGCTCAGATGGAAGCGTGCTTTGTCCAAGGTCACCCTGGAAGCTGCTCTCCAGGTCCAGGGCCTCAACACACCCTCTAGAGCAGTGTTTCTCAGTGCCATGGGAGGGGTCCCTGCCTCTGTGTCCCGGGGGTGCCCACCGAGCAGATCCCTCGGCTTCACTCTAAAGGAACTGATACATCAGAGTTCGTGCGCAAACTCTGTTCCAGAGGACAGGGTACATGTGTGCTCACATGTACACATGTGGTGCTTGTGGAGCTGACTTCTGGAGCCACGGTTAAGAGTGTGGCTCTGAGTTCCAAAGGGTACTTTGCTACTAACTTGCTGGGTGTCCTTGGGCAAGTCTCTTGGCCTCTCTGTGCTTTGGTTTCTCCATCTGTAAAATGGGCAGATTAATGATACACCTACCTCGTGTGATTGATGCAGAGATTAAACAAGATAAAGTAAGCCGTCAGCACAGGGCTGGCAGGGGACTCCTGTTCATTTTCCTTCCCTCCCCTGGCTTAGGGCTGGGGGACCGGCTGGCTGGGCATATCTCCTCGAAGCAAGGATGCACTTCACGTCTAGGTGGTGGCTGGTTCACGTTCTGGGCAGGGCAGGCCCTGGGGAGCACCCTTTCTTGAAAAGTCCCTAACACATGCCCCTTGCAGCTCTTTCTGAGCACTGACCCAGGGAGCAGCCGCCTTGATGGGCCGGGCCTCACCCACCCTGGGACCTTCCCAGCCCCAGGGACGCAGCAGGCACTCAGTAAGGGGGTGGACGCTCTGCCTGACGCCCAGGGGCAGCTGGAGGCCTCTACCACCTTGAAAAGCGTTACCAAGAACATGACAACTCTGCCCCAGGAAACAAAAGGATGCCTCACGTGGGCTGAGCCCTTCATGGGCAAAGGACTGAGCAGCGCTGGAATCACAGCCCTGCCACTTGCCACTGCTGACAAACACTTACTGGGCACCTGTGAGGTGAGGCTCTATTCTTGGCACTGGGACAGGGGTGAGGGGGTAGGTACAATGTGAAGAAAACAGAAACAGACCAGAGTCTGCCCTTGTGCATCTGCAGCTCAGCCTTCCCCCAGCTCCCGCCACGGTCATTTTTCCATTTGGCAGGAGGATGGGGAGAGGGGTCGCAGAGAAGGCACACCTGCATCTTAAGCTTCTTGGCCAGGAAGCAACGCACCATCTGCTTCAACTGACAAGAACCAGTCCCGTGGCCCTTGTGAAATGCAAGGGGGCGTGGGAGGTGTGGTCTGGGGCCGGTCAGAGGCTTCCCCACAGCCCTACACTCTGGAGGGAGCGCTTCGGGGGTCAGTGGATGTCTGTGCTGTGGCCCTGAGCGGGGAGTGTGCTGGGCGTTCAAGGATCAGTAGGGGGTCCAGGTGGCTGGAGTAGAGCGAGAGTTGGGGGTGATGGGAGCTGAGGTCAGAGATAATGGGGCAGACTGCACAGGGGCCATTGCTGGGTCTTTGACTTGTCTTCTGAGCCAGCTGGAGTCCCTGGAGGTGCCACGCCGGGAGGGCCATGACCCACCTCCTTTGAACTGGCTCCCCCTAGTGGCTGTGGAGAATAGACCGCAGGGGGCAGGTGGGAACAGGAGCCTGGTAAGGAGGCTGCTGCCGTGGTCCAGGCGCCTCGGATGCGGATGGGAGGCAGTGACATCAGGACACTCTGAAGGCAAAGACAACAGGACTTCCAGGTGGGCCGTGAAGGACAAAGGCGGCAAGGCCACGCCCCAGGGTGTCAGACTGGACCCTGGGAGGGTGGAGCTGGGAAAGTGATAGAGGAAGTGAGCTTCTGGATGTGTGTGTGGCATCCGGAGGTTGCTTCTGGCTGTGCTGGGAAGTCACTTAGACCTCCAAGTGGGAACCTGAGCCTCACTGAGACTCAGTTCCTCACCTGTAAGATGGCGGTAACACACTCACCTGTCGGCTCACTGAGAGGGTTACTTGACAGGATGGCTGTGAGTGGCTGGAGGTGAATGAGGTTCGCTGGGCGTGGGGTCAAGGGCAGTGCGGGGCAGCCTGCTGTGGAGAGGAGGGGTGGTGGGGTGTGGGGGTGGCAGGGAAGAAGGGCCTCTCAGAACCACCTGGGGCCTTTTGCCGACTCTTGGTCTCCTTCCTCACCCACGGCCCCAGGTCAGATCACTGCTGGAACTTCCTGGCCCTAGAGGGTGGGGACAGACCAACTCCAGCCCAGCAGGGAGCACACGCCGGGGGTCCTGAGAGCTCAGCTCCCGTGCTGGCTTGGCCACTCCTCGCGGTGGGTGGGACTTGGTTCAGGGGCCTCCATGCCTGAGTTTTTCATCTGTCAAACGAGCCGGGCCACGGGCCTCATCACGGAAGTGCGGGGAGCACTCCCAAAGTTTGCAGGTCCCCAGGGAAGGGCAGCCCGGGCCCAGGGGGCTGGCACTGCCACACACATTCCCACTGAAGTGGGGTCCCCCGCCCCACCCCCGGCCCTGGGTGGGTCACAGACTCCCCACGCAGCCCAGCCCTCATGGGGAGAGGCGGTCACAGAGCAGTAACACTTTTATTCCCATCAGCGATGCCGACGGGGCCTGACCTTTTACAAAGAAGAATGTTAGGGGAGAGGAAGAGGCGTGAGGGCACCGGGGCCTCCGTTCTCGATGCCCCGACCCCTCTGCCCACCCTGCCAGCCAGGCCTCCGGACCTGAGGCGGGTGAGGGCTCCCTGGAGGGCTCCCAAGGCAAGACCATCTACCAGCCGAGTCGAAGGTGAGAGCGGGGAGGCCTGGGTCCAGCAAAGCTCCTCTGGCGCAGACAGCAAACGGAGAAGGGCGCAGAAGGTGGCGTTTCCCTTGGTAACCAGTCCTGGGCTCTCGGGCGCCCCCTGCAGCCTCAGGGCGGGCCCTGCTGGCTGCGCCTCTCCTCCAGCGCCCTGCACACCCACATGGACACCACGGTGGCATTCCCATCGTTGAACTGCACGATGAACGGGTGGCCCTGTGGGGAAGAGGAGGAAGCAGTGATGCCCGTTCCCCAGACTCCGCACCTCACACTTTCCAAGGCCTGTTCTCAGCCTTCCCCAGAGGCCCTGTGAAGTGAGGAGGGCAGCTCCAGCCCCGTTCCACAGCCCAGACGACTGAGGCCCGAGGCGGAGCACGGACAAGCCCGTCTGGGGCGCTCACTCGGCCTCGTGCTCCGCTACCTTCTCCCGAAACTCCAGCCGGCCTGGAAGGTCCCCAGGACTGTGGGCCTGTCTTAACTCCACACCGCCTGGCCCTTCCTCAGCCCAGCATCGCTGTAACAGCTGGCCAGCGAGGCCTGGCTCCTGAGTTGCCAGCGGTCCAGTCCAGCTGCTGCCCAGAGACGAGGATCACCTGGTTTTCAGAGGCTGCATCAACCCCAGCTTTCTTTTTTGTCTCAAGCTCTCCTGGGAACAAATCACCATCTTTGGGGTGGAGGGAAGGCAAAGAGTCAGGGAGAGGAAGGATGTGCTGGCTTGGCTCCTGGTGGGAAGCTGGGGACCAGGGACGGGACTTTGGAGGGCGGCGCAGTCTCCCCGAGGCCATCTCGGGCTCCAACCTAATCAGCCTGCAGGCAGGCCAGGTTATACTTAAGTCAGCCCCCTCCCCTGCTGCCCTGGAGAGGAAGATGTCTGCTCCCAATCTGAGGGCCTCCTCCGCAGATTCCAGGGAAGGTCGGAAGATAGCAGGGGTAGCCGCGGGCTCACCCTGGCCACAGGTCAAAGGTGAAAGGAAAATGGCAAAGCATTCTCTTCCCTCCACTTCCCCAAGTGCTTCTCTGCTAAGGAACACACACCTGGCAGCCTCCTCTCCTACCAAAAGCTTTGTAGCCTGAGGCTCAGGGAGCCTCGGTGGGCGGGCGAGCAGAGAGAATGGGGGACCCCCAGCCCCTTCTCTCCCTTCCATCCAGTTCCGGCTTCCCCGCTCCCTCCTGCCTCCTGAGCCCTCCTTGGGTCCCCTCTGGTCTCCCCTCTGGCCAGGCTGGGCTTTTGAGGCAGCTTCCCTGTACATTCCAGTCTTGACCTGCAGCCCTGGGGACAACCAGCCCCTGGCAACCTGCTTGAAGCCCCCAGCTGTCCCACAAGGAGCTCGTCACATGGCTGGAAGCGACTGGGCCCAGGGCCCAGATGCCTGGGATGCCCAGACCCTACCGTCTTTGGGAGCAGTCAAGGACAAGGGTGGGGGAGGGAAACGCATGGCCAGACCTAAGATGTCTCTGAGGACGGGAAGGAAGGATATCCAGGCTTCCTCACTCGGGGCTGACGCCGTGTCCCTTACCCAGTTTCCCCAATTCAGACAAGAAAAAATCAGCCCCAGAAGCATCCTGCACGGGTGTAGCTCAGAGGCACACAGAACACTACCAAGGGAGCAAGGAGGAAGGGAACTCGGCTTAGAGGATGCAAAGGGCACCCAACCCAGGGCAGGGCCTCACCAAGGCCACAGGAGAGCTGGGCCCGGTGCCCAGCTGGGTGCCCCCTGTGATCTGTACGTGGCTCCCAACACACCTGCAGCCCCCTCCCCGGCAGGGAGCAGGCGCCCAGCGCAGACTGCCGCGGGGGAAGGGCGCTGGGGGTCAGCTTGGGTGGATGCCCCGCAGGAGGCGCAGGCCTGGGTGGGGCTCCGTCTCGTTTCTCATATGCTCTCCCTCCCCCAATCCCAATATACATAACCCCACCTTGTGCGTGCCCCCCTAAACCGGGGCCTTGACAGAGGGGATTCTTCCTGGAGTCAGTGTGCACGTTTCCTTTCCAGGAGGCTCAGAGGAGGCGACCTTGCGCCCTTCTGAAGAACAAAGGGAGAAGCTGTGCTCGGAGCCGACGGGCCCCTCCCCCCCAGCCCGGGGTAGCACAGTGTCACTTTCCCAGAATGCCTGGTGACTTTGGGGGCCATATGCTCCATCTCTGTTATCATCTGTTCAGCAACAAGCAGAGCGGAACTGCAGGAGGGGAGAGAGGAGGCTCCTCCAGTTATGGGCAGGCTGCTGGCCGCTCGGCAGGGAGCGCTGTGCCCAGGTGCCCCGGGCGGGGGAGGAGGAGAGGGTCGGCCCCCGCCGCTCTGGTGGAGACTCTGCCCCTTTCCTGCCCGCCTTGCCTGGGAGGCGGCCCTCGTCTCCTGTGTACCCCTGATGCTCTAAACCACCCTGCACGGGAGTGACCTAGACAAGCGGTTTTGTCCCCAGCCACTGTTGAGGGGTTCGCGAGGGCTGGGAAGGGGAACCCCAGAGGGAGGAAGACAAGGGAGAGAGACAGACTCGGAGGGGAGACCCCAGCCTCTCCAGGCATCCTGGCTGTGCCAGGTGATCTTGGGAGCTGTAGGCTCCTGGCCCACCATGTGACAGACACACTGAGAAAGCCACTGTGTGGGGAGTGAGCACAGAGAGTTGTAGAGAGGGAAGCAGAGTGGAGATGGCACTAGGGACCCCAGGGGCCAGGCCTGGCAGCATCTCTGTCTCCAGGCTCCCTGTGCACCTCACAGTCTGGGGTGGAGGCACTGAGTCACAAAGATGGGCACGACAACCCCCACTTTGCAGAAGAGGAAGTGGAGACCGCAGGCTCATGGTGGACCTGCCTGGGCTCCCACAGCTGGGACTGGATCACAAGTCTGTAACCCAAACCCACCACCTGGGGCTCTCCCTGGGCTGAACTGGGCAGGCAGAGGCAGGAGAATCAACACCCAGGTTGCAATTCCCCCTCGCCTTATTTCTGCCACGTGATTCAGGCCCGCCTGGCACGAGACGGGGTCCTGACCTCTGTGAGCACCACCCCGGGACACCCTGGGAGAACACTCTGTCGCTCTGACTTGACTCCCTCTCCTCCCATCAGCCCAGCCCTGTGTGGGAAGCAGGGAAAGTATACCATCACCCCATTTTACAGACGAGGAAACTGAGGCCTGGGGAGGCGATGTGACTGCTTAAGTGCTGGGGCTGAACTCCGGTCTTCTGGTTTCTGCTTTAGTACATTCTCAGGGTACATCCCCTGTGACCCTGACGTGGTCCCATCTCCCTGGAGCCAGGACACCCACATCCTGCTCATGAAGAGCACCCCCCACGCAAGGTGACCGCCCAGGACACCCAGGCCTCCGTCTCCCGCACAGACAGCGGGTTAGCCGCTCCTCTGCAGAGGCTGGCGGGGAGCGTGCCAGGCTGGAGCTGCTGAACCATCTCACTGGCCTCATCACCAGGCAGTGGGAGCCACTCTCATTTCCCGGATTCTCTCAGGGCCAATTGCGACAATTAAACCGGCGAGGGTTGAAGTATAATGGTCCACAAACTTCGCCACAGAAGATGGAGACATAATGAAGGGAAAAGGATGGGATTGCAGGAGGCAGGATGGAGCCAAAAGTGGGACACAGGGGAGAGCGAGGGAGGCGAGGCAACCCCAACCACAGTGGGCGCGGCCCCCACCCCACCGCGGGCCGAGGAGCCGCCGGGGCTCGCCAGTAACTCGAGAAGGAGAGGAACCGGGGTGGTCAGTCCATCTCCTCTCCTGGGCTGTAGTCTCACCAGAGTTTGGCTCCCCACTTCCGTAATAACGTCTCCAACTGATGCCTGCCCGTTTCATACGAGATGCCTTCCTGACGACTGACCACAGGACCTCCCTACGTGGACAGCACCCCTTGGGCGCACAGGAGGTGGAGGCGGGGAGCCATCCGCCGGGGTGGGGGGCAGGTGTGGCCGGAGGCTGAGGCCAGGGCTCCTTCACTGACACCTCACTCTCTGCCCTTAGCTGGGCTTTGAGTTCCTTCCCAAATGGGAACTGACCTATTTGGGGTCTCTGCAGTTTCTTCTCTTGTACGAGCCCCTAAAGAACTCTGTGCACGTGAATCACTTCATCACTTGCCAGTGTGGCTGCCGGCCTGCTGGAGCACCTGGCACGTAGTAGGGCCTCAATTAGCCGTAGGCCTGCGGCAGGAAAAAGTCACCCGCCGGTTCTGTCTGCATCTATTCACTGCGCCCTTCTGGCTGCCTTGGTTACGTGGCCTTGAACCGACCCAGCAGGCCCATTCACTGACAGAGGAAACCAAGACACCAGTAAGTGCGACCTGGGGCAAGGTCTCAGAGCGCAGAGGACGTGGCAGAGTTAAGGTCTGAGCCCAGGACGGCTTTCTGCCACGGGGACACTGCGCTACTGTGCTCAACGAGGTCGGGCACAGTGAGTCTTAAATTTCCACTTCTTGAAAAGAAAATGTGGTTCATTATTTTTAACCAGTAATTTTTTAACCGACAAACTGAAATTCTGGTGGCAAAAAGGCACACTGTATCCTCCCTCCTCAAAGTTGTGCCAGGTACTGCTAAATCAAGTAATTTATTTAATACTCATCAACTCTATTAAGAATTATATCGCACCCATTTTATAGAGGAGGAAGCTAAAGCACAGAAAGATGAAGGAATCTGTCCAGGACTGCAGTGCCTGAACGTGGCATTTTCTCCAGAGCTCAAGCCGTCAGCTGCTATTCTGTCCGGCTTCACCAGCGCCAGGGCTGGAGGATGGTGACGTCCACCCCGCAGGACAGCTGGCCCTCAGAGCCGCAGAAGCAGGCAGCCAATAGCTCCGGCTTCCCTGGTTCTCTGTTCCTTCTCGGTGGGTCTAGAATCTAAAGAAGAAATTTTCCAGGGCTACAGAGACTACATACCCTAGAGATAAGGGAGGAAAAAAACAATGAGAAATAGGATGCCTGGCAGGCAGCAGACTGCACCCCAAACCCAGGATCTGCTCGGCGGGGCCTTTCTCCACATCTCCTCCCAGCAGGTGCCATCCCTCCCAGAACAGAGCTGTCCAAGCAAGAGCACACCCTTGTTCTGCTGTGTTAGCATCATCTGAGTCCTTCTTATCCTTGCACGAGACTGGGAGCCACCTGAGGGCAGGGCAGTGCTAATCACAGAGGAACCACCAGGGGAAGTTGGTTGGATGGACGAGTAGGTTACGGCCCTTCCCAGGAGAGATGCACTGCGGGTTGGGGTGGGCGGGGGGTGGGCGGGCCCGGAGAGAAGGCTTCACGAGCGGAGGCTGCTCTAGGCTCCTTGGGGACCTCTCTGGACCACAGGACTCCCCTCCCTCAGGACGAGCTCCAAGTCACCAGGCACCTCCTCTCCCACCAAGGATGCTGCAGGGGACAGAATGCCAAGGACCCACGAGTCCGCTGAAGCAAGAAAGCCCAGCCCAGTCGCACCCTGGCCAAGTCAAAACCAAGTAGAGACCAGCAGGCACTCCAGCGAGGCGCAGGGCCAGGCCCGCCATCAGCAGACGTCCGAGGCAAGGCAAGAGGTCCCTGAGAGGCCAGAGGGGCCAATGCCCACGCACTGCCCACCACTTTGCCTTCTCGCTCTGGGCCTGGGAGCCTTGCTCGAAGGCTCTCTGCGTGTCTCTTTGGAGGTCCAGCCCTCGTGGCAGGGGTAACACTTTGTTCCTCTCTCGGCAATAGTGTAGGCTTGGCAGGATCGGATGGGACCCCAGAGACCAGCAGGGCCATGAGGTGTGAGGTGTGTTGGGGCTTCTACAGATGTTTGACTCAAATTATTAAGATATTTTAAGCTATACTTGTTAAAAAAAACTAATTAAAAAAGAACATACACACTCAACTGTGTTCAACTCTAAAGGTGACACTGAACAGTGGCCACGTGTCGCCCGGCATTGCGATGTTAACCGGTTTTCTGCAGCCCTTAGAACAGTCAGCCTGCTTGTGAGATCTCTGGGAATGACTGGCCTGCTTACCCCCGAGCTGGCCCCTGGGAAGGCTGTGGTGGTGCGCTGGGCATCTGACAGAACTCAGGGCTGTGATGTCCACGCACATTGCACGTAGCTATAAAACTGTGGGTACCACACCGGGGGCCGGGTGCACTGAGCCCACAGCGCATGTGTGTCTGCCCAGCCAGGGATGTGGGTCAGGCCCGCTCTGGAGTGTCCAGTGGCGTCAGCTCCTGCAAGCTTGGAGTCCCTTTTGTCTGACCTCCTGATTTACCATAAGCAAGCCATCAACAGCCACTACTGCTGTCAGCAATGAAACTCTACAATAACTTTCCTGCTTTTCCTTTTTTAAGCTTCTACATGGGTTTAACAAACGCCTAAGCAGCGAAGGCAAGCAGGTGAGTCAGGATTTCCTTGATATGGGGCTTCTGAGACGGCATCACAGAGAAGCAGAATGCTGGTGCGGATATTAGACTGTGTCCATCACCTATGACGCCAGCTCCCAGGTTTGTGTGTCCTTCAAGAGAAGTCTCACGGATGCCTTTATAAAGAAGTGTCTACAACGAATACTACCACACTCATGCTACCCCCCCTTCTCCCCCTATATTGAGTTTCTGTATCCATTTTACATAAAAAGCATTCCACTGCATGAGTTTCAAAACTACCCATCTAACCCCTACCTACCCCGGAGAGAACATCGGATCAGAGAAGTTAAATAATGTAGAGAAGGATGCACAGGTGTCCAGTGGGTGCCAAGCTGCTGACAAGTGGCAGGGCAGTGGGCAGCCGTCCTATTAATCACATGAGCTAGTAAGTCATGACCGTCCCTGGGGTCGGCTCTTCCTTCCAGGCTGGGCTCCCCTGGGCTAATCAACGGGGAGTCAGGGAAGGAGGGGGCTGGGGTTGAGGCTGCAGGGGAGCCCCTCAGGGTGGCTCTACAGGGAGAAGCGAGGCCCCTCCACAGCAATCCTTCCACCTGCCCCAGTGTGGGGTGAGGAGCCCTGGACTGAGTCAGCAAGCCTTCCCTCGCCATCCCAGAAGTTGTGAGGGCTTTGGAAGGACTAGAGGGGAACCCCGGTCCTCGGCTCCATCCTTCCCCAGGAAGGGACTCATGTCATTTCGCGTCTAAGCCCCGCCCCCGGCGGGGAGTGGCAACGCTGGGAGCACGTTCCCGAAGGGAGGCTGCGTTCCAGCCTCAGACCGCTGCTCACCTCCCGGCTCTGAGATCAGGTCCCAGCAAGGCCCATCAGGCCACACCCCTAAGCACACCCTTCAACTCAGATTTCATCGAAGTAAAGCTGACGCTTCCTCTCTGTCATGTCCTGAGGCTTCTCTCTCAGCTTCTCAGCTGGTTTTGAACGCGGGGAGGTTGCTTGCTGGCCTTCCCGCTCCCACCGAATACCCTTGCTCGCTCTGCCTCCTGGGTGGGTTGGGGGATTGCCTGTCCACAGACAGGGCTCCACAGACACACGCTGGGCGTGAGTGATGGTTTTTACTCCTCCACGCAGAATGCACCGGGGGAGCTGCCGTGAGATGCGGGCGTGGAGCCTGGCCTGTGAGCCAGCGTGGCATCTGCCCACCTGCCCAGCCCGGCTCACCTGGGCCGATGCCCCACCTGCAAAGCTTTCTGGGGCACCACGTTTGTTCGGAAAATGTGCCTGCTCAGCCTCTGATCCCTAACGCTTTTCCATGGCTGGGGGTCGGGGCCCCCTTCCAGCCCTTCATTTTCTTTTTAAGACCTCAGAAATGGTTTGCAGCTGTGACATGCCGTTTCAATCAACCTTCCTGAGTTTATTCTGCACAATGGCTACCGAAATAGATGTTTTGTCCCAAATATTCAATTATTAGCAGCAAATTGCTTACCTCTAGCCATCCTAGACGGTACACAGGCATCTATGGGGGTCAAGGAGCTCTCCCCCTCTCATCTGGGCAGATCTATGTGCTCCGACACAGAGTAATTGGTCAGAAAATGGCCCATCGGGAGAGCAGAGGTCTCTGTGAGTCATTCTGCCGCCCGTGTGTACAAGGCAGACACAGGCCCGGAGCAGTGGGGGGTGGGGAGGGGGCACAGGATGATTTCAGGGGCCACCGTGAAGAGGGTAAACACTGGGACGCCAGCACTCATGAGTGTGTGTCGGAGGAGCTGACTCATGTGAGTGGTTGAATGGTGCCACCAGCCCCTGTTAGGGGGGCTGTGGTGGCTGCCTTGTAGGGAACTCAGATGGGACTGGTGGGGTGGGCAGGCAGCAGCCTGGGACTGAGCAGACACCCAGACAAGTCAGGATGTGAGGGTGCCAGAAGGAGAGTGGGGGCCTTGCTCCAATAATGCTGAGGACTCCTGTCCGAGAGGCTGAATCTGCAGCAGGTCCAAGCAGTGAATATGGGGGCCAGTTACAGGCATTTGGATATTCACAGTTTATCCTTTGGTGTGATGGTTACGGAGTGGTGAAGGTTTAAAGACACAATGCTCAGAAGGATGGATTCTCTCTGCCCTCTTTCTTCTTCCTTTTCCTTAAACTCTGAGACCTGGGCTGTGTGTGTAGGTGCGTGTGTGTGCACGCATATGTGGGCATGTGAGTGTGCAGAAGGGGAGGGAAGAGACGGCGAGCCCCAGCACAGTTTCTGGCCACACAGTGGGCGCTCAGTAGGTTTGCTGAACATAACAGGATGGAGTGATTCTGACAGCGAGTGAATGAAGAGATGACAAGAGACTGAGACAGCCTAAAAGCCCTCCCCACGACAAACTCCGAGCCATGCCAGATAAAATGGAACTTCTTTTTAAAAAGCATAATAAGTGAACTCGTAAGAAAGAAGGAAATCTACAAGTGCCAAAAATGAAGAGGGAGCTGAAAACCAGAAGTAGAAATATGTGAGTGGAGATCTTGTGACCTGAGGGAGGCTGTCAGTCCCAGGAATGTAAGATGTGGGAAATATGAAGAATTAATTGGAAGCAGGATGCAAGGCCCACCTGGGGAGCTGGCCTGGGACCCTGAGCAAAGTTGCAGCTGCACTGGGAGTGAGCGAGGAAAAGTCTGCCTGTCAGCAGAGGGGGTGCTGTGCAAGGTGGCTCCGAGAGGGCCACCCAAGAATACAGAGAGCAGGCTGAGCCTCGTGCACAGTGGGGTCCCCTGGATCACTGTGGCGGGATGAGGACGAAAGGCCCACAAACTAGCGTAACATCAGTGTTGATCCAGCAACACTCTGTGGAGTGTGTCTCCGGTGCCTGAGAAAAACCACTCCAGACCAACACTTCTGGAATTCAGCTGTTGCCACGGTAATAAGCCCCACCCAGCATGAGCTTAAAATAGAAATTTCAAAATGTGAGGAAACAATTCACCATGGATGAGAGTCAGCAGACAAGACACACAGGAAGATGAGAGCTCTCAGAACTGAGATAATGGAAAAATAATTGGGAAGGAAATGTTTTAAAAAGTACACTTGAAAAGACTGAAGATACAAAAGAAGAAACTGAAACACTAAGAATGAGATATTATGACAAAGAGAACAGTAGGCTGGACATAGCTGAGGAGAGGCTTAGCAAGCTAGAAGAAAGGTCTGAGAAAATTACCCAGAGCAGTATGAAGTAGCAAGAGATAAACTAACAACAACAACAAAAAAAAGTAAAATAAAATAAAAAATTTTTTTAATGTGAAAGAGAAAAGGAGGAAAGAATGGGAAGTGCCCAGACCCAGCAGGGTAGGGACAATGTCCAAAGAGGCAAACAGCTGAAAATTCTGAGAACTGGTGAAAGACATCAATTTTCAGATTCAAAAATCACAATGACCCCAAATAGAATAAGTAAAACAAAACCTACACCCAGACAAATTGTGGGGAAACTGCACAGAACCAGGAACAGAGATACTACAAGCAACCAGAGAGAAAGACAAATTGCCCAGAAAGGGCAGCGGCTGGGCAGCCAGCAGATTCTCACCAGCAAGTAGAGAAGCCAGAGGACAACAGAATATCTTCTAGGCCCTGGGAAAAGCTGTCAGTCTAAACTTCTCTACCCAATTTAAATAAGAAGCAAGAGTTAGGGCGAATGCTAGAACACAAACTCAGACAGTTTTACCCTCACTGACAGAACTCTCAACGTACCTCCAAAAGGAAGAGAAACCATAGCAGGAGGAAGAAAGATCGGACAGGAACGAGGAGGACGTAACTGGTAAACACGTGGATAAATTGCAACAGGCCCTGATTATATAAAATGCCAACAAGAGAAATGGCTAAGTGGGAAGATCTAGAAACAAGATGACAGTGAGGTCCTGGGCTCTGATGACGTGACAGAGGAAGGGACTGATCAGACGCTTGTAGGGTCCTTCTGTCTGGGGGAGAAAGGCTGTGGCAGAGGCTGCTAGCTGCCTTTCAGTATCCACTCCCCCTTCCTCCTGAGTGATTCGAATCCTCATTTTAACAAGGAGCAGTGTCACCCAGCAAAGCAGCCATGTGCCCAGCCTCCCTTGCAGCTAGGTTTAGCCAACGCCATGTGAGCACATATACTGTGTGCCAATCCTAGAACTGTCCTCAAACGAAGGGGTGCTTCCACCACCCTTCCTCATTCCTGCTGGCTGGAGCTCAAATGCCCCTTGGTTGGAAAGTTAGAAGAAGCTGCCAGCTGGTCTGTGTACCCTACTCCCTGCCTTTCTTTACATGTGTGGGAAATACCCTGCTGTCTTATTTAAGCTGCTTTTTAAACATTTTTTTTTATTGAGTTATAGTCATTTTACAATGTTGTGTCAATTTCCAGTGTAGAGCACAATTTTTCAGTTATACATGAACATATATACATTCATTGTCACATTCTTTTTCACTGTGAGCCACCACAAGATCTTGTATATATTTCCCTGTGCTATACAGTATGATTTTATTTATCTATTCTGCATATTTAAGCTGCTATTTGCTTTCCTCATATGCAGCTGAAGCCAGTTCTACCCAATATAAAGGTAAGAGATTGAACCTAAGGCTGAGTATTGCTGGGGAGAGGGGTAGATTTAGTGATTAACCTTAGACTTTGCTAAATTAAGTTAGAAAACTTAGGGATAACCAACAGAGGCTAGAAATAGAATATAATTTCTAAACCAATGGAAAGGATAAAAGGTAAGAAAATTAATCTAACAGAGTGAAGAAAGGAGAAAAAAGTCAAAAAAGTAGAGAAAAAGTATAAAACAGGATAGTGGGAAAGAATTCAAGTATATCAACAAGCAATAAAGATAGATGATTAAAGTGATCAATTAAAAGTCTTACATAAAATTAAAAACATCAATAGCAGAATGAAGAAATTCATTTAAAACAAAAGAACACAGAAATGGTGAAAACAAAGGGGTTGGAAAACACACGGCAGACAAATACTGACCAGAAGAAGATAGCATAGGTATATTAATATCAGACAAAAATAAAATTTAAAGCAAAATGTATTAGAGATAGAGTCATTACATACAAATAAAAGAAACATTTTTAAGTGAAGACATAACATTTTGATATAGGCCCCTGACATCACCACCTTAAAGCAAATACTGACAAAACTGCAAGGAGAAATAAAGCCACAGATTCTAATAGTAGGAGCTTTAACACAGCTCATCCAGAAATTAATATAGATAAATCAGGTAAAAAATTAGTAAGGCCACAAAAGACTTAAATAATACAATGAACAAATCTGACCTAAAGGATGTAAAGATGACACTGCATTCAACAATTAGAGACTCGCATTCCTTTCAAGCAAAGAGAGAACACTGAAAAAAACCTCCACAGTGCAGCAGAGCAGTCGCAGCAAATAACGAAGATCTGATAGTATCCCAGCCACGGGCTCTGACCACAGTGCATGGAAAGTAGGCAACAATTCAAGACAACAAAACGTCTCTGAGTATTTGCAAATAAAAAAATATTCCTAAAGCATTCATGGGTCAAAAAAGAAATCCTAACTGAAATTGGAAATTACTTAGGACTGAAGGACAAGGAAAACACTGCATGTAAATACCTGAGGGGTGCAGCTAAAGCAGTACTTAGAGGGCAATTTATAGTTTTATATGGCTACATTAAGGGAAAAAAAACCCTGGAAATTTACGAGTTAGGTGTTCAATTCGACAAGTTATAAACAGAACAAAAAGTAAATCCAAAGAAAACAGAAACTGAAAAAAAATAATGAACACCAAGGAATCAAACAGAAAGATAGCAAAGAGATGGTCAAATCAATAAAATACTGGTTCTTGAAGAAGATTAGTAAAGAACTAACCTCTGACAAAATTAGTAAAGAGAGGACACAAGCAAACATCATTAGGAATGAAAAAAAGGATACATAACTACCAATCTAGCAAAAATTTTAAATAACAAGGGTATACCAGATGAATGATATGAGGCCACCATAGCTGAACATGCATAGTGATGACTTGTCAGCAGACACAGTGAGTGAGTGAGTGTGAGTGAGTGAGTGTGAGTGTGTGTGTGTGAGTGTGTGTGTATGAGTGTGTGTGTGAGTGACGGTGGGGGCAGTGGGAAGGGTGACAATGGTGGCGACTGGAAGGTGCCAACGAGCACTGACAAACCCTCATGCTGGCAGCTGAATCACAGGTTTCCAGCCCTGGTATCACACTTTTAACTTTTCAAAACACTGCATATCCATTGCCTCCTCTCGTTTCAAGAAGCATCCAATTAAGTAAGGGCTGTTACCTCTTAAAATCTTAGTAACAGCTTTTCTAGTTTCGTAATAAGGAGAAACAACCATTCACACAAAGACTGAAGCTAAAGTAGAGTTTTTTTTGATGACATTAAATCAACAAAAGACACCGAGGAAAAGCTGCTAAAGACACCAGATGTCGAACTTTTGGGTAAATAACTTTAACTGAAGTGACTTCTTTTTTTTTTAAATTTTTTTTTTTTTTTTTTTTTTTACTGTTTCCAGCTATGATGCCCCAGAAATCTGAGTCTCACTCAATTCAGTAGAAAGGGCTACTGTCGGGGTGAGTGTTGGGGAGCCCAGGGGGCTGGCTGGGGCAGCCCTTTTGGAAAATTTGAAATAAAAGCATACTAAAGCCCAAAGCTACCAGGACTGGTCTATAAATTTAATGCAGGACTGAGAACTACCAGTGACCCGAGTTTCTGCTATCAGCGACCATTTTCCATCTGAAACTGCCCCCTCCTCTTTTTTTTTTTTCCTACAGGAAATCCACAAAAAGGAAGCAAACCATTTGAAAATTCTGATCATTCTGTATCCCAGCCACAAATAAAAATCATCACTAGAACCTACTTTTAGCCCTGAGCAATATTTTCTAAAACAAAACACAAAGAACTGTGGTACTTAAACTATTCAGTTATTGATTTACTGTGGTTTGCAAGGCAATGTTGAAGAAAATTAAAGCGTACGGAAGCCAGAAATGCATTTTCTGTGGCGGTGAGCAGTGTGGCCTGTGTTTTCTGAGGCCGCGTCGCTGGTCGTGCACCCGATGAATGTCTAAGGGGGCACACACGCCACCTGGTTACAAATTAGCTAGCAAAGGCCCTCCCTGTAGAGCCTCATGAAACCAAAGGACAAAGTTATTTAGTTCCAAGCCTGCTGCTTCTGCTAGTTCTGCTCCAATTTATAAGGAAACTTCAATTCAATCAAATCCAATACAGAATGCACTGTGAGGCGTCTACGCGTCTGGCTCTGAATCTGGGTTTTAGAGCCGCAGGGCTCGTCTTGGCGCATTCATGGCTTATTTGGTTCCTTCAGAAAAATACCAAAACTTCAACAATTTCAAGTCTCCTCTGATTACTGAGTCAAGAGCAGAGTGGTCACGTGGTTTCAGACTTGGGCACTTACAGGCAACATTATGAGGCAGTGTATTTCCCATGTAAGAGTGAAACGGCCTGTTTTCAAGTCTACAGGCACTTTGCGTAACTACAGGGCACCGTAATTTGATACCCTCACCTAAGACTAGTAATCTGGAAGCTAAACCACAACTTGAACACTTCACTGTTAGCTAGTCCCTCAAGCCTTTATTCAAGACAATAAATAGCTCGGAAGGAAATTTTCTAAAACGCCAAATCCTGATGCGTGTCATCTGTTTAAGAGGACGGGGGCGTATATAATACGTTTAAGACCTTTTATCTGTGATCTTTTTTTAACGTTTTGATTTTAGAAAGAATAAGGCTCAGTTATCTGAATCATTTCCTTACGGAGTAGCTCATTCATGGAAGGTGGTGAATAGAACACTTGCTGCCCTTTTGAGTTCTGCAACGTCAATGTTAAACACGGTGAGAGCTCGCACTCCGCCGGCCGCCTGTCTGCAGCGTCGCGTGATGTCACGGGGCAGACACACCTTCAGATCCTCTGAATTCAGCAAAGACGTATGAGGCCACTTAGGGCCCAAGTTTATCTTGGCTTCCTTTGGAGAGAGCTTGATTACTTCTAAGATTTATAGTCAAAGCGGAAGGAAAAAAGAAATACCTCACAGAGCAGATTTATAACCTCGTCTTGTTTTTATAATAACATTAAGGGATGACATCCTATGACAGGATCTGGGAATGACTGCAGGGCGACTTGGAAACTCGGTGGGAAGTTTTATATTTTGGGGTTTGGAGCATCTTGCGCTTGCAAAGGTCAGGTAGGAAAGGCCCAGGGAAATGAGCCGGGGAGGCGGTCAGCGAGTGAGTGTCAGCTGGTCTAATTTTCTGTGTCAACTCTGAAAATTAGATAAACAATGACAAACCAGGCTTTTTAAATGAACTTGTCACTTCTGGTTTTCTTGATACAAGGTAACATTTTTCAAGTCCTAGTAGCCCTAAAGACAGATTTAACCCCTGAGAGTGTAAGTGTTCTCAAGTCCCCACATTGGAAAACAAAAGGTTTATTCCAACCCTACCACCCTTACAAGAAAAACTGATTATCCTTGAAACTTAAATCCTTTTCTCCTAACAATTAAGGGGGCTTTGCCTGCAGCCAAAAGGCCCAGCATGTGCAGGACAGTCTTAGTAACTTTTGATTTTTTCTTTCCATCATCTTGTTGGCAACTTCAGATCAACTCAACCCATCAACGTACGTGGTCCCTTGATCTTTCGATCACTGTTCTAGGCAATACCGTCCCCACCTCGAGCAGGAGCTGGTTTTCCTCCCACTAACCCAGGGGAGCTGAGACTCCGTCCTGGGTCCGCCCCGCTTCTCTGCAGTCAAGATATGGGATAGATGGGTTGCTCTGGTCTACAACTGGGCCACAACATGCTCCCTGGTGGGGAGGGGGACAGAGCAGCGAATCTTTTTTATCAGCTGCCCTCATTGGCTTTGCCATAAGGATATTTATTTAAAGATAACACAGTACGAATATGTTGATTGGGAGAGAGAAAATACCAGCATCTGAGGAGCGTTTTTCATTCCACAGAGTGCTTTCAACCTCATCATCAAACTGAACTGTCACAAAAATCCCCCGAAGTAGTGGGGATGGCATGACTGTTATTACCTCTTTGTGGATTCAAAAACCAGGTTCAGAGAAGTTAAGTGATTTGGCTAAAGCAGCACTGGGGTTTGAACAGGACGTGTGCTCCAAAGCCTGCACCTTTTGTTACAGTATGTTTTTGTTCTGTTTTCATACTTTACGTTTGGTTGTAACAGATCATAACAGCAACGTTAACAGCTGACAGTTGTGCGCGCCGAGCCCACGCCAGATAGCAGTCAGGTGCTCTCACCCACACTGCTTCACACGACCTCCAGCCCTGGCAGAAGGAAGGAGATGCTAGCTCATTTTACAAGCAAAGACACTGGCGCTCCCAGCTGGTAAGGACTGTGCTTCAAGCTGAAGTCTCAACCCTGGGCGTGAACCCAGGTTCTCGGGGCTCGCGGGTCACTCTTGACCACACTCTACAGTTGGCGGAAACAGCCCTCCCCCCAACAAAGCACAGGTACCAGTCTGCCTGGATCAAGGCACAGAGGAGGAATTCTAAGTCTCTGCCTCATCCCTCAATTCACATGCCCTCTTCCTTTCTGATGGAGAAGAATCTCCTTTCTCAAAGGTCCCCAAGCTTCAAAATTACCTCTGCCGCCAGCTCACTGCTGAGAAGAAAACCATCTGATCATACCAACTCCCAGGAAGGTACGAATAACACTTAAGGGCACTGGGACTGCGTGCGTCTGAGAAGACGATGCTTGCCCCAGCCCAGCTGCATCCCTGATCTCCTAGGTGGTCGGAGCTCTTGGTGTGCGGTCTGCGTGGGCAGGGAATTCGCCTGCGGTTGCTGGAAGGCTGTGGATTTCATTCTCTATGGGGCAGCTTTCCCTGCTAGCTCTGGGGACTTCTTTGTCCTTTGTCAGACAAAGAGGCCAGCACCCACTGGACAGGAGGGCTCTATGAAATTCCTAACACGGAGGCTCTCCTGGAAACAGCTCGATAGTCATGACCAGCAGTGGCCCAGACTTGGCAATACTTACCACACTTCTTTCCTGGGGAAGTTTTTATCACACCTAACACATGCTCAGTGCTAAATCTGGAAGGCACTAGACCAGCTCTCCTGACAGCTGCATGCAGTGTGGGTGGCCGGGCAGAGGAGGACGAGGGGCCGTGCTCTCCATGGATTAAAGACCCTCACCACTCACTGAGTGGCTCCTTCTCTGAGCCTCAGGCCTCAACACCCAGCTTGCTCCCCCATTTAAAGCAGGAATGAGCAGACTTCCCCGCGTTCAGAATCCCGTGTAACTAAAACACAAATAGAAAAAAAGGAAACCCAACTGTTGCACTTGTGCACAGCCTACAGACAAGACGGCAGTGCCCTCAGACAGCATTTCAAATACAGTTTATTAGTGTGTGATATGAAAAGGGTATTTTTATTGCATGATATAATGCAATGGGACCTTGGGCGCTCTGTGGAAAGACCTCACACTCAGAAGCGTAATGAACCCGTAGTCCCCAAAACATTATACTGTACATTAACCTATCATTAATGGCACATTAGGGCCAGGGGCATTGCACGCTTGCTGGTCAGGGCTCCATCAGGACAGTGCTGAGAAAACCACACAGACGTCCCAGCTTAAAACAAATAGAGAAAATAAATATTCCTGCTGTCTACAGGCAGCTTTAACGGAAGTTCAATCCCAGCTCGGCCCTGTAATTTCCAAGCCTGCCTTCTAAGAGAGGAAGATGCACAACTGAACAAAAGAAGGAAACGAGCCTCCTGGAGTTCACCCGCAGCTACTGGCACCGCAGCCTCCAGGCTGGCCCGGCAAGGTCATGAGCGGAAGGGCACCTCCGGTAGCACAGAAGGTGCCCGCGGCACTCAGGCCTGGACCACGCCTGGCGAGGCAGAAGGGCCCTTGGAGACGGTGTGTCTGCCTCCCTGCGTCTCTAGATGGGGAAATCAAGGCTCAGAAAGATGAAGGAAGAGACAACCTATTCACCAGAAAAATGGGCAAAGTTATGTGCAAAAAATACAAATGGCCAATAAACATGAAAAAAAAAATGTTCAACTTCATACTTAATGCAAAATGAAAACAACCAGATCCCATTTATCACTGATCAGATTGGGAAGGATTAAAGCCTGATACTTCAGTATGAAAAGAGGTGAGGGGGAGCTGGGGTCTCATACCCAGTTTATAAAGATGTGTATATACACAGATGGTCACCAGCTTAATAGCAAAGATCTGGAAATGGCCAAAATGTTCTATGGCAGGGTGCTGGTGAAATAAATATGGAACACCCATATTCCAGAACACCACGCAGCCACGAAAAAGCATGAGACAGACTTTCACATGATACGAAAAGATTTCAAAGATATATTAAGTGAAAAAGCAAGGTACAGAGCAATAAAATTAAAAATTCTAGAAGGATACACAAGCTACCATTAACAGTGCTTGACTCCGGAGATGGGGCTGGAGGCTTACTGTACATCCATCCTTCTGGACTATGGGAAATTTTAGCCATAATTTTAACACTAGTTTTAGAAAGTCAATGATGGGAACAAGATCAAATGTTTTGGGGGAACTTTCTGTTTTCTAACTTCTATGCTAAGTGCTTTACCTTGTCTGGATTTTCACGAAAAAACAGAAACAGCACGGTGGTCACTATTCCCCGTGCCATGAAGTGAGCACTGAAGTTTCGAGGGGTGAGATAAATTGTCCACGGTGACCCTCTTACCCACCTACTTTCAATAACGAAACAGGGTATTTGTAAAATAAAGAAAATCTTTGCAGACTCTGACACAGCCCAAGTCCACCTTTCACCTTGCCTAGGACGGCAGTTGACGGAGGAGGTGGGGGAGGGAGGCAGCCAATCAGCTGCTGACTTCGACTGGGATCCAATCACATTTCTGGAAATTTCCTGTCTCCACTTCACCACAGGGGAGGGGGCCTAGGGACCCCAGGCTACCCACGCCGTTCAAGTCAACAATGCTTGGCAACTGGGGCTCCAACACACGAAGCGAAGTGTTTCCCTAATTAAATGTGAATCAACTTCAAAGGAAACCCAGGTGCTGCTCCAAGGAGAAGTAGCTGTCTCAGACCAGCAGAATCACAAGGTGAGCCTGGGGGCCAGGAAGGATGCTGCAGCGCCCCTCAACCCTCGCCGCCGCCACCGCCACCCCAGGACTGTGCCCAGTCTCGCGTTGCTGCGGGAGATTCGCTCTGTTTTCTCATTCCTCCATTCTTCCCAATAAAAGAGTCTTGTTATTTTCAGATAACAGAAATTTGCAGCAACATTTTAAAATGCTAGATTTTATTTGTCCTAGGGTCTGCCAACACACGCGGTAATTAAAATGTTGATTAGTAAACAGTTTAAATATATGACAGACAATGCAGTTAAAGCCTACAGTTAGGTCAATATGTGATTTAGATTTGCCATTTAAAAAATCTCATTTAAATTTTGCATACATTAATCACTACCATACTTCAAGGTTCTGATATCCACCTGACTACAATATTAAAATAAAACTTGCTGCCCCAGGGAAATCCTACTTATTCTTAATTGTTTCGAGGCTTTGATGGGCTTTTAATCTAAGATTAATTTATGCAATTTTAAATAACTCTTCTTATGATTAATAAGCTTGAAAATTAAAAGGAGTCTAAAGCAATTATAATGAGCATTTGGTCATAACCTCATTAGAAGAAGGAGTGAAGGATACAGCTCTGGAATTCTTACAAGACTACAATTTAAGGTTACTTTTAGAGAAGTCACACGTAGTTCCTGAAATTGCAAAGGCAGGTTAGCAAAGGTCAGTGTTAAAATGACGGCTAGCTAGATTAGCATACTAATGATTTTCCCCGATAGTGACAGAAAGGACACTGCAAAGAAGATGCAGAAAGAGAGACAAATGACACGCTGCCAAGAAGCTACAGGCGCTGAACTCGGCTTCCTATTCTTTTGGCTGGAGACCTTCATGGAGAATTTCAGAAACAGCCAGGGGGTGAGGACATCCCTAGTCATAAATCAGTTCCAGCCAGAGAGTCCGGTCCACGTGGAGCAATCTGAGATCAGTCCTGTGTGTCCCCTTTGCCTGCAGTGGTGGAGCCTCGTGTAGCCACTACCCAGCTTAAGAGTGGACAGCAGCCTCAGGCAGCCACACTCCTCTTCGGTGTGCAAAGCCCTTCCCGGCTGGATCCGCCCCACCCAGCTAACTTCACTCCCTTCGATCCCAAGGGCCTTCTCTGCTTTGGCCAGGGTGTGTTCCTCACGGTCCTGTTTCCTCTGGTCTCAGCCTGTGCTGTTCCTTCTTCCTGAGATACCTTCCCTCTTGCTATCAGCAGTGCCGATGATAACATGATGGTTACCGTTTATTGAGCACTTGTTTTATGCCAGACGGTGTGCTGAGTGTGCAACACATTTTCATCTCACTCTTAAAATCTCCCCTTCGTGAGACCCTCATTTTCATAGGTAAGGAACCTGAAGCTGAGAGAGGCGTGATGACATATTTGAAATTAAGCAGACAGCTAATAGAGGCGTGGGGGGATGGGGTGGGTGATGGGGGTGGGGATGGAGGATGGGGTGGGGGTGGGGCATGGGGTGGGGGCTGGGAGGAGCCGGCTCTCCGCTGAGCCGCTGCTGTCTAATTCCCACGTTCAGACAGATGCTAACAATCCTCCAGGTCTGGCTGGAGCTGAGATGCCTCCTGTGATGATGGAGCCCGTCGGCCGCCCTGCCCTGAGCCCTCACACCGTGCAAGTCAGCATGGCCCATCCCGCCTTCTCTGAATGTCTCCCGTGGGTGTGTCCAGTCTGCTCCTTGAGGACCTGGCTGTCTCTTATATTCCTTTTGAACCCATCACAGCACCCCACGGACAACAAATACTTGATTAACTGATGGTTTCACAGTAATTCCCTCACAAGATGCTCATTATGTTTCACGGGTAACAGAGACAGACACAAAGGTTAAGGCTTTCCCATGACTGGGGAGGAATAACCCACAGAGGTCTGCCCACCTCTGAGAAATTACCAATCCATTAGACACTAGCTGTAAATGTCCAACATACGTATACTTTGTTCTAAGTCACATCGAGTTCCACTAAACACACTTGTCTTCTAAGAAACTGCTAGCCAGACATGTCCAGGAACACGAGACAGATGAGACAGATCATGACTCAAAGATTTAGTGTCCCACATGTGCCCGGCACTTTACAGTTTACAAACACACTTTCATAAACCCTATTTTATTAGGGAAAAAACCTCATCCTTCAAGATTGGTAACCCTACCCCCATTTTATAGATGAGAAAGCTGAGGCTTGGATAAGCTAAGTGAGTAACTACTGATTACCCAGTTTCACAGAGGCAGAGGCTGCACCTGAAACCATGCCTTCTGATACCCAGACCAGTGCTCTTCTCAGTGTCCCCTGTCGCATGTTCACGACAGACTAGAGCTGGAGTCCATCTTCAGCCTCCCCAGACTTCACATGCAGAGGACAGAGCACAACCTGCCAGTCGTCGGCCACACCGTCCCCACCCCACCTTTCCAGCTCTACGGCCCGGGGTACAGAAACGAGCGAGGTCACAGCTTCACACCTGTGCTGTTGCTCCTCTGATTCCCCTACTGTCTGTGCTGGCGTGGACACCTGCAGGCCGTCGTCCCAGCCTTAGTCTCCCTTCTGCCTTCCTGAGGGACCCAGACCTCTGTCTGGCTCCCTATTCTGTGAGACCAGGCTACTTCGTTCACATGTCTCTTAAGGCACTCAACAGTTTCGCTTCTATATCATTTAGCACTCCCTCCCGCCTCTAGTTTTATCGAGATATAGTTGCCATACAGCACTGTGTTAAGTTTTAGGTGTAGATGTGACTTACATATATTGTGAAGTGGTTACCACAGTAAGTTAACACCCATCATCTTATACAGGTACAAAAGAAAAGAAAAAAATGTTTTTCCTTGTAAAGAGAACTCTTAGAATTTATTCTCTTAACAACTTGCAAATATACCACACAGCAGTGTTAAGTACAGTCATCAAGTTGTACATGACATCCCTAGTACTTGGTTACCTTATAACTGGAAGTTTGTACTTTTGACTACCTTTTCCAATTGCTCCTTCCTCTACTGCTAGTAACCACAAATTGGTTTTCTATAATATATATATTTTTTAAGATTCCACATATAAGTGAGATTATACAGTATTTGTCTTTCTGTCTGACTTATTTCACGCAGCATAATACCAGGTTGTTGCTAATGGCAGGATCTCCTTTTTTACGGCTGGATAATATTCCATTGCGTGTGGGAGTATCTAATATCATACAACTTCTTTATCTATGCGTCTACTGACACTTAGGTCGTTTCCATGTGTTGGCTATTATAAGTAATGCTGCTATGAACATGGGGGTACAGATATCTATTTGAATAGTGTTTTGTTTCCTTCAGATATGATCCCAGAAGTGGAAATGCTGGGTGATACGGTACTTCTATTTTTCATTTTTTGAGGAACTTCCATATTGTTTTCCATAGTGGCCTTACCAGTTTGCAATCCTACCAACAGTGCACAAGGGTTCCCTTTTCTCCACATCCTCACCAACATCTGTCATCTCTTGTCTTTTTGATGATGGCCATTCTAACAGACATGAGGTGACATGTTATTGTGGTTTTGATTTACATTTCCCTTATGACTAGTGATGTACCCATTGGTCATTTGAATATCTTCTTTGGAAAAATGTCTATTCAGGTCCTTTGTCCATTTTTTTAATTGGTTTGTTTGTTTATTTATTGCTATTGAGCTGTATGAGCTCTTTATATATTTGGGATATTAACCTCTTATCAGATACACAATTGCAATATTTTCCCCCCATTCCAAATGAAAGACTGTCTTTCACTCAGTTCTTTCTGATCGTCTCTTCAAGAGACATGACTGAACGGCTACTTGTGGCCGTGCACAGTGCCAGCTGCAGGGGATGCAGTGGTTGTGAGAAAGCCTCGCTTTCTCACTGCGCTGTAAGCTCCTGGAAGGCAATATGAGTGTTTCATTAGCCTCTGCATTTCCAACTCCAGTACTTGGTCTGGGAGCTGCTTGCTCCTGGTTTGCAAGAAGAGAAGGAGCTATGGCCACAAAGTGCATCTGCACACAGCTTCGCCCCTGAGAAAGTTTTGCTACCAAAAAATAATTTCAGCCGAATTAGAAGACTTTGAGACATGCTTGATTTATATTCTGGCACAAACTCCTTATCTTGTGTTCAAGTTCAGATACTACCACTAGCCCAAAGTCCGTATTTGAGTAGCAATACACTAGAGCACCTAGCAAGATATTCTGTGTATACAATGTGCTCAGTAAGGTTTGCTGAGTTAAAAGAAATTTCTCCCAAGGGAACCCTCCTACACTGCTGGTGGGAATGCAGTTTGGTGCAGCCACTGTGGAAAACAGTGTGGAGATTCCTCAAAAGACTAAAAATAGACTTACCATATGACCCAGCAATCCCACTCTTGGGCATTTATCCAGAGAAAACCCTAATTCAAAAAGACACCTGCATCCCAGTGCTCATAGCAGCACTGTTTACAATAGCCAAGACATGGAAACAGCCTAAATGTCCATCAACAGATGACTGGATAAAGAAGTCGTGGTATATTTATACAATGGAATACTACTCAGCCATAAAAATGATAACATATGCCATTTGCAGCAACACGGATGTTCCTGGAGAATGTCATTCTAAGTGAAGTCAGCCAGAAAGAGAAAGAAAAACACCATATGATATCACTCATATGTGGAATCTTAAAAAAAAAAAAAAGAAGACAAATGAACCTAAATATAAAACAGAAACAGACTCACAGACATAGACTAGAGACTGGTTGCCGGGGGGAGCAGGGTGGGAAGGGACAGACTGGGAGTTCGAGATTTGCAGATACTGACAGGTACATATACAATAGATAAACAAGTTTCTACTGTATAGCATAGGGAACTACATTCAAGATCTTCTAGTAGCTCACGGTGAAAAAGAATATGAAAATGAATATATGTATGTTTATATAAAATTGACTGAAAAATTGTGCTCTACACCAGAAATTGACACAACATTGTAAACTGACTATAACTCAATAAAATTAAAAATAAATAAATAAAAGAAATTTCTCCCAAACTCAGCAAGTAATGTCTCTTGGAAGCTGCTCACTTCTGTAATTGTGAAGGTAGAACGAAAAAGAAGAGAAGGTTCCGTGGCCGGATAAACTGCAGAACACACTATGCCTTCAGTTTTTGCTGCAGGTTGACAAAACCAAAACACAGGGATAGCTCACAAATTTTCACAGCTTCCCTTGAGCTAACTGACTGACAGGTGCAAACTGCTGGTGATTATTTTCTCTCTTCCTGTTTGGTTTATTTGCACTGAGGTTCAGGCCTCAGCCAGGCCCCTGGGGCTATGTTTAGGCGCCAGCTCTCTGCTTCCACCATGGCCCTCCAGATGCACCACGGCCCTCCAGATGCAGGATGGGGCCGAGGTGGAGAGGACTATAAGGAGTGAGCTGAGTAAGCCTCCTACAGGGGCATCTTGGCTTCACAAGCATGTCCTGCTGAAATTCTATACGTTTCTTTGTGGGAGATTTGTATTTAGTTTTGTTTTTGATTGTTAGAAACAGTCTGACTTAGCTGAACTTCTCACAACCATAATAACAACCCCTTGCTAACTAGGCACCAATAGATATTAGCTTTGATGGAGTGCAGAACAGTCCTGTATTATTCCTGGCTGTGTGACTCTAGGCAAATTAATTAACCCCTCTGAGCCCCGGTTGCATGCATCCGTAAAATGGGAATAAGAATAATTCTCACAGTGTTTGTGTGAAAGTCAAGTGAAATAACATATTTAAAAGGACTCTGTAAACACATGTGTTTTACAAAATGTTGACTGTTTAGGTTAATTTCCCTGAAAGAAAGCTTTTCTTTTTTTAAGGTTAGACATAAGAAGCCTTCTGAATTTATCTACAGCCCCAAGTTGTGTGCAAATAGTTGCTCTAATTTCTTTTAAGTAATTTCACACAAGTTGCAGTACAGACTTTGATATGACTGTTAGAGGGCCTGGCAGGTTCCCTCATGATCTGAGCTGTGTTTCACATGTGCGCAGAAAGTAATACACTCACAGAAATACCCCAATGTCCTGCAAGGCCTGGCTCATTTGTCACCCCATTCACAAAGCTTCCCCACATACCCCTGGCTAGAAGAAATCTTGCCTTTTCCAGAACTCATTTTACCTGTTAAACTCATATCATTTCAATTCAATAGCTGGAGATTGGGCTAAACGCTAAGGATACAATGATGAAAAGACATGATTTAATCCTCTAGGAACTCATGGTCCTGTTTACGGCTGTGTAACCCAGTTACCAGCTGTGTAGACAAGTCACTGTCACAAAGAGTTGAAAAGGGCACTAACAGAGGTACCTGCCAGAAAGAAGGATGACATGTAATAGGAAGTCATCAACCCCCACGGAAGCAGGCCTGAGAAAGCCTCAGAGAGGATGTGCCAGTTGGGCCTCGGAGGCTGAGTAGGAGTTCGCCACGTGGATGTGAGGAGTTCACCACGTGGATGTGAGGCATTCTGGCTGAAGAAACAGCACAAGCAAAGACATGACCATGTGAGGAGGCCTCGTGCACTGGGGGACTGTCAGACCGTTAGAGCGCAGGCGGCGTGGAGGGAGCGCCACGGGGTGGAGGGGCGGGAGAAGGTGAGGGAGGGCCTTTGGCGAGTCGAGCATTCTACCCTGTGCTTGGCTGTTTGTATCCCCACCTTCCCTGGGAGATGGTGGGCTGCTTGGGGGTGTGACTTGGGGCTGACAAACGGCTCCCTGGCATCAGGCAGGATGCTCTGCCCAGAGCAGACACCCCACAAGGCAAAGAGGTGAGTGCGCACAGAGATGCACACTCATCTCACGACGGCAGAAAAGGCTGCCGGAATGCAAATCTGTACCCGACATGCCGCGGGTTACGATTCAGCCGGCCCCAAAAAGCCATCCTCACGCCTTCCTCTGGTACTTAACCCACTTTCCAGATGACACACGCCGCTGCCTGCACAGGAGAGCTGGGAAGGGGGCCGTTTCCCAAGGCAGGGAGCCGATCTGCCCAGCCAAACTCTGCTGACCTCCCCGACAGGGGGAGAAGGAAAAGCTCTTTTTTGGAGCAAGAACGCTCCAGCCCTGGAGCCGGAGCCTCAGGCCCCGCACACGGCCAGCATTCCAGGGTGGCCCGTTTGCCCTCCCGAGAGTTAGAGACAGCGTATTCCAGAGGCAAGCCTGTGGCTTAAAAAAAAAAATCATGTTTAATTTAAAAATTAGAAACTGGAGCAGGCTGTGAGCACAGGGGTTGATTGAAACAAAATTTAAATTCCTGTCAAGCCCATTTAAACACGGGGGCCCTTCATAGACAATTAGCTGCTCCCTGTGAATGCGGAATAAACTCAGGCCTGGTCACTGTGAGGAGAGAGGCGCCTACTGTGAGGCGCTGGAAAAAAAATTAACTAAAATCAGGCTGTATGAAATATTTAGCCTTCCAGTACATCACAGGGCTTTGAAAGTGTAAACAAGACAAAAATCGATTCCTTGGTGCCCTCAAATCAATCCCCCAAAATGGTTAGGGCATCTGTTTCTGCTAAATTTTGTTTACATCGGCAGATCTGCCTTAATTGCAGTTGTTTGTCTCACATTGTCCCCGGGGCCCTAATCTCCCGATTACTAATACTTAACACTCATTTCACATCTAAAGCTACTTCTAACCCTCAACAGGTTTTGGGGGCTCTTAAAATGATCGAAACCGCAGAGGCGGGAGACACAGCCTCTTTGTGAAAGGAACGTTTTCTTATCTGCTACCAGCTGGGCCCCATCGTCGCCAGGGATGGCAACAACAAAGGTGCTAAAAGGCTCTTCCACAGTGACTGCTGCTCCGCTGGGGATTCGGAGGAGAAAAAAGAGCTTTGATGGAAAAATCTGAACAAGAGGCTAAAGCCGTCCAGCCAAATAAAGTTACTGTCATAATCAAACGCTGTCAATCACCATGAAAATCCAATTAAAACTGTCTCAGCACAGCCCTCTTAAGTGGAAAAATGTACACTATTTATACAGATTTTTGTCAACGCCACACCAATCCCACGATTAGAAAAGTCCTGCTACTAATTGAATCCCCCCCAAGCCCCCTCCCCAAGTTTAAAGGGAGATGCAGGCCATTCGGAAGCCTTCTGAGGGAGCTGACACACACAGGCTATTGGTATACAATTAAGAGTTAATCGGGTTACATTTGAAAATTCCATTTTTATTTGTGTCAAGGGAACCTTTGCACGAACAAGCGAATGGTACCTACTCTCCTACTTTAGAATCAGTGACCATTTCTGCTAAGAGAACAGAGAAATGGTAAACCAGGATACTGGAAAGAAACTAGTCCACACTCCGGCAAATGTCTCTCGGAAGACCACGGCCTAATGTTTAATTCTAATCTTGAAAATTAAATAGAGGACAGAGGCCTGAATGTCTCCACTGCCTTTCTGCAGTCCCTAAATGGCCGAGTGAACCTCAAATTATTCGCGGGTAGATTCGGTCCCCCCAAATAACTGCGTGGCTTCCAAAAGGGCTCGCGGTCCCCAAAGGTCTCTCTCAAAACTGCTACAAATTAAAAAGCAAACAACCCATTAAACAAATCCAGCTGGTTACAACTGTAAATAGGAGGCTTTGAATATTTTTCCAGCCCTTGAAATTCCTGGTTAGACTCATTAATTATTGATAAGAATTGCAGCCATTTATTGGAGTGTACTCACAGGAAAATAAGTTTGCTGCTTTCAACAGCAATTCCCAAATCACACAGACTGGGCTTCAAGAACCTTTCATAATTTCCCCCAACAAACGGCTAAATGTCTTTGGGTTTTTCAGCCTAATCCATTATCCCCGAGAGCTGGGGGGCAGGGTGGTCTGCATCTGATACGCTGATAGATGAAGGCCTTGGGGTCCCCTGCCATCAACCTCACCAGGCGAAGATGGTGCTGGCCAGGTGGTCTCCGCTAAGTCTTGACTCTCTAATGACCTCTTGGTTTGGAATTAACTGTCCAAGGTGAGCTCTCAAGGGGTCAGAGCGCAAGCCACAGATCCCAGGTGCTGCCGGGCAACACCTGCTGGACGCTTTCTTGCGGCTTCCATACCTGCAGGGTGGGATGGCCGAACCCTGGTGCCTGTTCTGGTCGGTCACGTGCTACTGGTTGTTAAATGCTTTGAACAGGATCCCTGCAAACACTGCGACGTCCTGGAAATTCCACCGTTTTGGTGCCAAATAATTCTACCTACGTGACCTCTCACAGCAGGAGGTCAAACAAAAACCTCTGCTCAGACCATGTATTTCTAGGATGGTTGCCCTAACTTACACTGAAGATCGCAGAGCACGGGGATTGTTCTTGGGTCAGCCTCCTCCACTCTGAGCTCCTGGAGAACAAGGGACACGTCTTGTTTCTCTTCATCTGTTCAATGTCTAGTACAGTGTTTTACTGAAATGGATTAGAGTGAGTGGCACATGCAAAGAGCAACTGACAGTGATGGCTCTTCTTTTAATCAGAACAGAGAACTTGCCCGAATGACCGCAGCCTAAGGCCAAGCTAGGGACTGAATTAGAGACCGTGCTTCTTCTTCGAGAACTTACAATCTAGTTGGAGAAAAAAAGGTATTAGACCAGTGAGTTTCCCCTGTGGCTGTTCCTTATAATCACCTGGGGAGCTTTTAAACACCACCACCACCACCACCACCAAACCCAAGTACCTGCTCCCTCACCCAAATGCCAGGGGGTCGTTGATCTGGGTTGGGATCCACGCTTTTTTTTTTTAAACGCACTCAGATGATTCTGATGAATTGCTGGGGTTAGGAACCACCGTGCCACATGGACCAACTTACGACTCGACCATGAATGCGTAATTTATGGAATTAAGTGCTGTTTCAAGTTAGAGACAAATTCTGGACGGCTTCCGAGAGGGGAGCAAGCATTGTGAAGGGAAGAGGGGGAGAAGCGGGAGGGAGGAGGACGGAGACCTTCGAGGGCAGCGGAGCGGAGGGCACTGGAGGCTGGGGCCACACTCGAATAACACGAACTCCCCATGAGCTGAGCAGCGCCGAGTAAGGAACGGATGTACCACACACTCCAAAGACCCAGCTTAGCCACCTGTGAATGGGGCCGAACACTGGAAAGCGGCCCCGCCGACCCACGCCACTGCAGCCCAGGTAACCAAACCACTCCTGCGGTCAGGGTTCTGCAGCCTCATTGTGCCTTGAAATGTGATGCTGGGAAGATGACAGTCAGTCCAGTGAAACAAGAAAGAAGCCTCGCAGGCAGGAGTTCAAAAAACAGCCATCTTAAACAGGCAAATCATCACCATATTAAGAGATCTGACTTGACTGATAGAGGAAAAAAGTTATCCCTAACCAGGAAATTAGAACTGTCAGATCACCGTGATCAAGGAATGACAGATTTTATCTATCTGTATCTCTCTTGCTCTGCGCATGTATATAAACACACACATATATTCATCTGCTAAAGTCTTGTGAAAAGATTAAGCAGTCACGTCTATGGGAAAACAAAGCTTGTTTTTCAGGGTTATAATCTCTCTGTTCTTGCTGAAGTGCTAACGTGTCATCAAAAAATCAAATTAAAGCTGTCTGATTTAGTGCGATCTCAAGCATTCAGTGATTCTGCTGTTGTAATTACGTGCAATTAAAAGCTAAAGTCAACTTCGTACCAGTGGATTCCTATTTATAAGCAGACACAAACAGATGATTTTAATGGCCTTTAGAACTTGAAAAAAAAAATCATTACATGGTTGTCACCTGGACTCTACGTGAAGGCCCTGTGCTTCTGGGAAGCCTTCTGGACCTGACGGAACTATTGAGTGAAAGTTACAGTTTGAGTTAGGGCAAATTCCGGGTGCCTCAGCCAATGATCTGGTGTGCCTCTCCAAACGAACAGCCAAAGCATTAGCGATGTTTGCAAGAACCGGCAGCCAGACACACAGACTTAAGTCTGGCCCTGACGTTCTGCTTTAGAAATGCCCCCTCTGATGCAGGCAGAACAGCTAAACACGGTACACCACAGCCAAGTTCATATGTGCTTATTAAACCATCATCAGTATCTTTAAAGGCTCAGAAAGCGGGCACAGTGGTCCATGAGCACTATGCAAGGGGGCTGCGGAAATGTGTCCCTCCTCCCGTTTGTCCTTAGGGCACATGCAAGCCCTGGATCCAAATAGACTTGGACTCATCTTTTGGTCCACTGAGTAGCATGTGGTGGTAAGGCTGGACTTTATCTGAGCCCCGTGCTCCCAGAAAACAGTAACAGGTGAGAAATCTCCCCATTCTCCAGCTAGCTACAAACATGACGCGAGGCCCCGTTCCCTCCTTCCTCACGACTTTTGTCAGGCTGGCTGGTGACTGCCTTGTTCACCTGCCTCCATGAACTTGGCCCCCACCCTCTGCTCTGAGACACTCCTCACTCCCCTGCTGCAATGGCCTGAGTAACAGCACGGCCTTGACTGCCCAGTGCACTTTTGTCTTTCACAGTGGTCAGAATCTTTGGGTCCCCTAACAGTGAACAAAGCCATCTGGTGTAAACCCCAAAATCATGCTGGAATTTGAGTGTTGCAGAGACACAAATTTTAACATGGCGGTTTTCCCGATTTTTGAAAGGCCCCCAACTTATCACACAGTTACCTTGATTAACTTCGAGAACGGCCAGCCAACCTATCTGAAAATGTAATTACAATCAGGTTTGGATAAGCAGAAAAGCTAGTGGTGACAATTTAATTTAGAGGAGTTAAGCAAGTTAACATCTCTTTGCAAGTAATTAAATGTTTAAACAGATTTTTCTGGAGCAGTTTGGTGTTTATTAGCCGCCAAACAATACCACCTCCAACACATAAAGCCTTCTCTGAGAAATGAGATGCCTTCAAGTTTGCAGCTGCTGGGATTTAGACGAAGAGGGAAAAAAAATCTAAAAGCACTATTTTGATTGTAACTGACACCCCTCCGCCAAGACCCACACCTGCTTCTCCTGCACTGCCAGCCCACTATGTACTTGCTTTCTAAGCAAAATGTCAGATTTGAATTGCAAACTGCGCTCTGTGTTTCTTCTTAGGCCCCGGAATCGAAAACCAAAGCCGAGGAGATGCTAAGCGAGGACACCCTGCTCTGGAATACACAAGGCAACGCGCAAAATCACAGGCATTATTAGAACCTAAGAAGAAAACCCATGTTTTTAAACAATTACGAAAGCGGTGTAGTAATAACAGAAAGGCAATTTCTGCGCCAGCTTGTTTCTCTGAAATTCTCTCTGCCACTGAACAGATAATAACTATTAGTAAATCAAACTCCTCTGCAATATCCAGCTGTGCCTCACGCATTTACATACAGATAGAATGGGTATATGTTTTTAATATGTATGCGATACGTACTTTTACCACAACCGAGGCGCGTGGTACAAAGGAAGAGGAGAATGGCAATCGGATCAGCAGGAGATAATACAGTGGCCCCGACAAAGTATTAGCCAGCGATTGATCTCAAAGCAGGATGCTGCTTCCTCTGACCTGATTACTTACTATGCATAGATTCCATTAAATAGAGCTTAGACATGGAAAGCTTCTGGAAGCATTCTAAATGCATAGAGGGATCTACAGCACTTGGAACCCAGATTGTCACAGCATAGGTGCCCGCCGCCCACACCCTCCCTGCTCCAGGCGAGGCCCAGGTTCAGGAGACGCTGAGAGGTTAAAGGGCTGCCTGACAGCTGGCGGGAAGCCCCGCGGGGAGGGCCCGCCCCTTCCCTCTCCTCCCCCACGCCAAGCAAGTACTTTCCGAGTGATGCCTGCCTCCCTCCTGAGCTGCTGGTCGGGTCCTGGCCTCACAGGTCCAACTATCAGAGTTGGGAAGGCAGTGAGGGAGCTGCACAATCACTTAGGGTCATGGTCTCCTTTGAAAAAACTGATGACCCCCATTTTAAAAAATGCTTAAAAAATGCAAATCCCCACGTGCAATACACGACCTGGGATATAACTTCAGGAGCACTCACGGACTTGCTGAAGTCCAAGAGCCTTGGCCAAGGACTGCTGGTCTGGTCCATCCCTTCATTTTGCAGATGAAGACACAGAAGTGGGGAGGGACTGGGGAGCTGCTGACAAGGGACGGAAGCAGGGGGCTTGCCCTGATAAATCTGCCTGGCCTTTGGTACAAAGGAACCCGAAAGGAAGATTAATTCAGCAGAAGGCGTTCTCTGCGGTTTACACAAGCCAACAGTCTATACAATAAGGTTTCTCACCAGGTCCCTTTTATCAAAAAATATGCAAACATATAATGCGAATAGCAGAAGCAGACATGATCCTCTCCATCACGGTGCCCTCCTCTCAGGTTACGTCAGTCCCTGAGTGCAGGGGTCTGATTCTTAGTTTTTTGCTTCCCTCAATCTGATTATTGACATTTGGGCAAACTTTCCCTCCCGCTTTCGCATCATCGTCCTCTCCCCTCTTGTCTCTGAAGTGTCTGGGGACTCGACACGCTCATGCTTGGCCCATCCTGTCTTTTTCGTTTTTTTTTTTTTTGCCTGGAATGACCCCTTGAGAATTCTCTATTAAAATTCCATCCATCCTCCAATGGCCCTTTTCAAATGCCTTCTCCACGTGGCTTTTCCACGTTCCCCAACATGGATTCCCATAGAACTGGCAGCCCTTTGATAGCAGTTACTTTGTTTGAGTTACATCTGGACTTGCCCGATCCCCTGCAACACCGTGTGCACGCAGCTTACTTTTCTCTGTATCTTCTGCTGAGTCTAGCACAGGACTTTGTGTGCAACAGTCTAGAAATATCAACTGAATTCAGTTCCAAGATCTCCTAAGATGACATGCGTGCCGAGGATGAAATTTTTTGGTGAATTCTTTACACAGTTTAATGGCTACAGGCCAGAGAACTGTACCTGGCTTCCCCCAAATGTGGGCGGTAAGGAAATTTCTCCATCCAACTTTTAAACACTTCCACTTAGAACAGAAAAACTGTAGTCACTTTAGGAACAGCCATGCAAAGTAGAGAGAATTGAATAGCTAAACCAACAAAATGAATTCTAACACAAGGATGTTAATGACCTCAAGAGTCTAAACTTGAGTTTGACATTTCATCTTTAAAAGTGATGTGGTCAAAAATTGCAAAAGATGAAGATTTTAAGACCCGGGGTATTCTTAGGGTGGCCCCACCAAGAAAAAAGACAAAAACCACTTGCGTGTCTGCTATGTGCATGGCCAAGGCCCAGAGGTGAGGGCGACCTGGCACAGTACTCCCTGCATTCTGCTTTAACTTACGCTGGGATTTGCTGGGTTCACTGGTGGTCAGGGCCACACCTGAGTTCATTTGAGAGTTCCCTGATGGTGAATCTGTAACTTTCAGTATTTCCACCTGACCTCATCTCTGACGGGTCTTCCTTTGATTTGGGAAAATGCAGGCGCATGGGGGAATCTCAACGATGCTGCAGGCCTCACAGCTGATGTGGCCTGAGCTGTGAAGAACGCGTTGGTACCTTGCTGGCCAGAGTCACTGCGCTTTGGAGATGAACTGCTCTCTTTGTGAAGGGCAGGCCCCCACCCACAGTGACAAATGGACTCTACTCGCATGCATTCCAGAGGACGCTCTCAGCTTCCAGATGGGAGCGCCATCGAATAGGTTGTAGGCAGAGAGGGGAAGGGAAAAATTAAAGCCATTAATATGCTGGAAGGAATAAAGGGACTGGTTCCTTAAGACTGGGTCCCTGGGATGTGACTCAGGTTCCTCGAGCCAGGGACGAGCCGCTCTCTTTCCCATCCTTTATTGGGCCTAATGTTTCAGTCAAAGGCAGGCAGCGCTCAAGCCCCTTGACCACCGGAGCCACACGCACACTCCATTGTCTCCTGCCTCCCCAGGGGGTGGCTCACTATTGCTATACCTAGGGGAAGAAATTCATTTCAATCAAACTGTGAGCAGTAGTAGAAATAATGTTAAACTAAGTATAGGCTGGTGCTTCCTGTGACTAAATTTTTCATTGTAGTTTATTGATTTATTGATATTTATTAATTAAAAATGTGGGACCGCACACACCAGGGTGCATAGTTGTAAAGAGATATATCGAAACATTCACTCGCCGTCTCTCTCCATACGCACAGCCCTCCACGTACACTTGCTGCCGAGGCACTGAAAGTAGCCACCCTTGAGCCTTCATGACTTGCCACCCTGGAGTGGAGCTCCTTACCAACCCATACGCCCGCCCGCATTTATGAGTGTATGTATGATCAGCAGATGTTTTATTTATAAGTGGCCAACTCATTGCAGCACTGAAACATGCATTTACAAACAGATATCTGTTTTATGAAACCCTATTCCTTTGTTTTAATAGCTAAGCTATCCAGCCATAGCATAATAATGTACAAGGTAAATGGGTCTCCATCTCTAGAACCTGTTCCAAGTTTTCTCAAATGTGACTAACTGCACGAATTTCCCAACCATCACAGAAAACCGCTCCCCCCAAAAGAAGACCAGTTTATTCTAGACATGAAACCTGCACAGTTATAAATTGCAGAGGTTTTAGGGGTGAACTTTAACTTGAAACTACCATGAAAACTGAGATTTTGCTCCAGGGGTAACATGAAACAGGAAACTACTTTCCTAGAGAGCACTTACGATGCAAAAGGGAACTGCACAGTTATTTTATATTTGGGGGTGAAATCTGCATTATACAGAAGTGTGGGCATTTACAGTATTTACTAGGATGAAATACAAAAGCTGAGACCCTCTGGACCAGTATCTTGAAATGCTTATTATTTCAAGTGGCGAGAGAAAACGAGTGAGAATTTGCTCTGACTGCAATATGTAAAGACAGGGAATGGTACGTAAAACATTAGAAAGCGCAGATTATAATTATTATTTACTAATGCTCGATGCTAACGTTATCCTAACAGCTTGTGGGTTGTCAGATCAACAATCTGCACTAAATAAATGACCGCTTGGGAATTGTCCGGGAGCGTCTCTGTTCCTCTCCCTGCTTGACTAAAAACTGTCATCTGCAATCAAAGAAAGTGGCCTTGGAGCTGAGAACACAGCCCTCACAGCCTTGCAGTTGCGTCTTTCTGAGCAAAGACCAAAGATTCACATTAACTTGATCTTTTGCAGCCAATCTGATTTCATTCTCCATGAACCCAAGAGGACTCAGAATTTCTGGTAGGAATGCACTTAAAACTTAGTATGCTGACTGTCTTCTCTGTTACCAATCCTCCGAATTCTGAGAGGCTGCAATAGCAAATGAGGACAAGGACTAACCTAAACGACCTTCGGACCCTTGAGTGGGAGGCAAAGGAGAAGAATTCTGCGTGAAGTTTCAAAGCGGCAGTAGGTTTCTACAAAATGAAAAACCACGGTCGAAGGACGTGAGCTTCAGAAGCTCCCACCCAAATGAAGTCAGTGATACTGGCTCTCCAGAGTCGGCAGATGCTTTAAATCCCGTCTGGTTCTTTCAACAGAATGTTAAGCACGGATATGTAACTGGAGAATTCTAAAGTAACTGAAGAAGTCTACTTACCATCAATTCTTCAGGTGCTGGCCTTTCTTTTGGCTGTTTCCGCATGCTGTAAGAGAAAAACGCGTATTAACTGTAATCACTTGTAAAACTGTGCCATAATTTTCACCATTGACTATTTTCCCTGGAATTTGAAAGTTTTCAAAATTTATCGTATGTCAATTCCTGACCAAAGCATTAGCATATGTTTCCTTTCTTTTGCTTTGGATTTAAATTAATTAGATTTTGGGGGAATCTCAAGAATCAAAAACACGAAGTTTTTTTTTTTTTTTAGAGTTACTCTTGCAATATAGATAATGAGTGAATTTAAATGTATCCTAATTCTATTTGTGAAACTAGTATGAAAAAAGCAGCAATATTCTCTTCCTGACTCAGTCAGCAATTTATTTCAAACAAATCTAGGGAACAATATACTTCTTTTATTTGGGTAGCTGGGATAAGACAATAAAAGAAACATGCCTATCAGGTCAAATGAGAAAACATCTCATTCCTTCACTATTACTCTGAATGACAATATATAAAAGAGGTCAGGAGTCCAGATAATGCTACAAAATGACAAATGGGTTATTACATTATCTGGACTTTTATTTTGGCTACAAGTTGATAATTGATTAAACAGCTGTGGGAAAGTTAAGTTTGTTTAAGCTGCTTAAAGAATCACATTCCTCATGCAAAGGTATAATTAGTAGCTGTAGCAGGTACTTAGCTACGTGATGAAGCACCCACACGTGGGACCGGGGTGACCATGGGTAAGCTGCCTACTTGATGATCGATTTACACCAAACCCAAGAGTGTCTGTGGGATGAAGTCATGGAAAGAGACTGCTGCTTCTATTACTGGGAAAATCACACAGACACTTTTTCTTTATATAAGGCAACCTCAAACAAGCAAGAAGAGAACCCTCCACATAATCTCTGCATTTGCTGAGTGTTTTTTTAAGCAGAGAGACGCAACGATCATTTGGTAAACAAGCACCATAGTTATGAACCATTAATGACATCGAGGACATTTGCTTTCCCTATAAATAACCATATGTACCTCTCAAATACTGCAGCCATTAGCAAGTAATTCAAGCTGTCTCGCCAGTGCAGTTGGTAACAGTCCTAATCTGACATTCCAAAGTAGCTGCATCTCTTGGGAAAACACGCCTATTACCCACTATCATTTCTGTTTCAGCTTGACATTTGTGGAAATTTCAACACAGGTTATCCCTCCCTCTGTCTTCATAAAACTTTTATACAACAGCTGATTAATTTTTTGGACAGAAGGCAGCCAAAGCCTTCTCTGCTTTTCTCCTTGTCTGCCCAGGTTGGTCTCAGACCACAGAGCGAGATCAGCGTGGTGGCCACGTCACAAATCCAACATCTCGGAGCGGGTGATGCTCCAAACCCAGCGCCCCAGACAGCTTAGGAATTGCCTCATTTGTTTTTCAGTTTCTGCGTTTCAGAATGGGACATTCCTGTCATGTGCTTCTGAGCGTTTCTACGAATTCCATGTAAAGGAAATTAAGAGATTAATACATATTTCTAGATAATGACTCCAGGATTAATGAGGTTAGAATTCTGGGGTTTAATCAATATGTATGGCTTTTTTCCAACATGGCGTGTTTTGGAAATAAAATGTCTGCAAGATAAAATAGTTTTTTAAAGCTACAGAATATTATATAAGTCTTTTAAATAAATAGAGACAGTGTTAATAAAATTTAGAAGTCAGGGGGAACGATCTCTTCCCCACATATTTTTCTACAGAATGTAAACCACATGAGACATTTTTATGAAGAGGTAACATATTCCACTTACTCAAAAAGGTGATAAAGCTTGACATTTATATTAAGGAATATTTCTTGGTTTCACTTTAGCGTCATCATCAGACGGCTGGTGGGGGGGAGGGGAAGGGGCCGGCGCATGCCCCTTTGGGATCAGCAAGGACTCCTGCCAGCGCTGCTCTGCGGCAGCGCAGGAACGGGAGGGCTCGCTTCCCACTTGTGGACATGACTCTGAAGGGGTGATGAAACGCGGGCTTTGGTGAAGGAGGGGAAGGGAAGGAAAGGTGGTTATGAAGGAGTTCCAGAATGTCCAGAACAGTTTCTGCTTAGCACTGTCTCCTGCTTTGGGTGGTCACTTCTATGCCAATTTCCTTTTCTCTTTCTCTCTGTCAACCACGGTGGGGTGAGGGAGGGGACAGAAGGAGGGCAGTGTTGTAACTGGGCCTTCCAAGGCCACATGGGTGCTGCCAAACAGGGGAGCGGAGGATGGTGTGAAAGGGACAAAAAGGGAAAACCCTGTTCTACTGGGAGGAAAAAGGCAGAAGACTGGCAAAGAACCCTTGGCAGGAAAACGCCTGTTTCCTCAGGTGTAAAACGACAAGGGGCTGCCCAGAGGCTCTGAGGGCCCCTTTGACTTAAATTCTGTGGTTCCCCTCTGTTCTTAGAATGGGTACAGTGGGACTAACGGAATCGTGTTTTCGTAGTCATTCAAACATCAAAATTCACTGAAATGGCACACCGGTGTTGTGTCTAAATTACAACCAAAGATAAAACTTATTTACTGAAAATCCGATGAATGAATAAACTGTGCTGCCTCCGCTAAGTAAGTGACAGACAGTTTTACGGGTAACTTGAGGTTGCATCAATAAAAAGAAGCTTCATATGTCTGTTCAAGAGGGGCTACCAAATTGCGTGCTTCTTTGAAAAAAAAAATTCGGATAGCAACGGTATCTGTGCTCAAAGAAGTAGCCTGACTGTCAGCAGTTTATCAAAACAGGGAAAAGCCTCTAAAGTACGCTTAGGACTCTTTGTGTAAATAACGTTTACATAATCTAAACAATTTCTTCAGCTTTGCTGCCCCATCTGCCCAAGGCCCCGAAGTCCCTCCCGTCTCCAAAAGGAAGCAGCGAGAGCCATGAGGTCTCCTGGAGCCGCCGAGTTAATGGCATGTATCATTTACACTGAGGGCATGGCATGTTTGCAAACGGGCTCACCACTGAGTGATGAAATGTACAAATGGCTCGGAGAACTCTCCAACCGGAAGGACAGGCGAATCCTGGGATGGAGGAAAAACAAGTCACCAAAAGTCACAACAATTCCCGTTCTTCCTTTATTACCCCCTACCCACCCCCCCCATCCCAAAGGAGCATATAAAGATGAATAAATGACAAGGATTCGCCACCATGTGCAAAGGAAAACGGGTCCTTATCCAATTAAAGAGACTGTCTACACCCTCTTTCACATGTTTATGTAAAAATGCCAGATTTAAAGCCACACACATTTCACAATGGTGAGAAACATGAGGCAAGGAGGGAAGGGAGGTGAAAAAAGGACAATGATAGCCACAGGGCAGGAAAGAAGGTACGGAAGTGTAAATGAGAAATTAATGATTATTTAAGTAACACGCAAATGGTCTTGTAATTAACAAAGAGCTGTGAAATTATTCTTGTGTTGACCTTTGTTTCTTTTACTGGATTTGCAATTTATTTACACTTTCTTTTTTATTTACATTTGTTTGTATATTCAACTGCTCTTAACTGCTTGCCCCTAACTGGATCATGTTGGTCAGAGGCTTTTGGTTTTTTTTCCCCCTCCCCACTGTAAAAGAAAAGCTTTTATACCAGAGGCTGTTTCCTGAAAAGGAATTTCAGCCTTATTCGCCAGTCTGGGCAAACTCATGAGAAAACCAGTGAACTAAGGACACAATGAAAAACTCCCACCTTGACCACCTCCAGGACTAGGGTGGAGGTGGGAGCCACTCAAAAGAACTACACAGCAACAAACGACAACTGCCACGTAACACAGGGAGCAAACCCCATTACCGTTTGCAAAGGAAGGCTTTAAGAATTTAGGAGTTTTTCCAAGAATGACAGAGAGCGCCACTGTGTTTATAGTGTAACGGCTCAGGATGTAATGAAATTACACTGCAGAGTACTTTAACAGTCATCTCATTAGACCTACAGTTGGAACAAGAGAGCCACATAAAGTAGGCAGCTGCAAATGACTCCATTCTCATCTATTCTCATTTGCTATTAAAAATACCTTTCGGCGGCTTTTTTTTTCCTCCTTGACATCCCTACACAAAGTGCCCTGCAAAGTATGATACATGCACCTATTTAAATTAACAAAGGAATGACTTATTTTAATCTCACTGTGCTTTGGAGTGCTTTGGCCATTTGGATGAGCAATATATCATTACATACAACCTTCCAGCGCTGCAGGCAAGAAACTCAGAGCATGCAGCATTTGGCGGGAGCCAAACAATTTCTCCAGCACACAACTGTGTCAAATGCATGCATGTATTCATTATTGCGAACGAGAGGAAATGGCTTTGATGTAGTGGAAAAAAGAAGATGATAAAAGTACCTTTGCAATGTGCATGTCATTATCAATGGTGGCACACAGATACAACTGCACAGCCTCCTATGTGATTAGTAAATATACATATAATTGCTGTGGCCAATTATCAGAAAAATGAGATCGGTAATTACAAGACAGAAAATTAACTAGAACTCTTATTAAGGCTTTGTTTTCAATTCAAACAATTGGAAACTGCTGGAAAATACAATTAAATCAAAAGGAACTGAGGGGGTCAAAGCAGCCAAAAAAAGAGAAATAAATAAAACCCCAAAGAGGTTAAAAGAAAAGGGATGTGAACCAAATGTTTCTGAGTTTTTGCATATCTGTCACCTTTGAATTTACTCTGTTCATCCAGAAGAGGGGAAGGTTAGTGAAGCTAAACTTAAAATTCTCATCAGTAGGGAAAGGCTTCCAAGAGGAAAGGAAAAGAAAACAAAGGAAAATGGGAGTGAAGTAAAAATCTTGCCAAGTTCAAAGGATTACATGCAGGCATTACATAGACAGGACATGAAAAATGAGGGGGCTGATGAAATAGTCGGCTCAAAAGAAACCAGGCACGCAGAAACATGACAAGCCCTCAATAAAGGTGCTATAAAATGGTCACAGAAGTCCGATCAGTTTGAAGATCAAAAATAAAACATGAAATCAATTTCAGCCCGGTCTGTTTTAGAAAAGCCATATATATCACCAAGCCTGTAAGATTCTACAAGGCCCAGCTCAAGAAATGACATTTTACTGTCTCGCACACCATGAGTAAAAAGAGAGTTCAAAGTCTGAGGTACAAAAATTATGGACTCTGGTCAGGTAGGTAGTTCTCTAAATCATTCCTTTCTGAAAATTTTTAGGTGGCTGTAAGTACTGGAAGTGAATGTGTAATAGTTGCTTTACAAGGAATGCTTAGGGGGAAAAAAGCCTACTGTCTTTATGTGGCTGCATATTTACCAAGATGGTTAAAATTCTAGACTGGTTTTCTACAAAGATCCTGATATAAAATGTGATGGCAGTGTGGGCCTCCTTTCAAAGTATGATACCAGGAGTAAATCAATGAATTATTGACCAGGCAACTTGATGAAGACGTCATTTTAATATGGGTGAGAAACAAAATGAGGAAACTGTGACATCTTTGCATGGGTAGTTAATTTTATTTAAGACCTGATATTGTAGCCTGTTAAGTTCCTCATAATATGAAGCTAAGGAACACTGGGTGGTACCCATGAATAATTTATTTCACTTGTGAAAATGCCAGCTCAAGTCGACTTTGCAGAACCACAGAGAGTGGATTCTCATCTCAGTGGTGCCTGGGAAGAATCAGTCATCAAAGATGCGGGGGTAAATTCTAATCTCACGTGCACACTGCCAGGTATTTCTTTTCATTTTAAAATCCATGTCTCTTGTGTATCTCAGAGGAGAATTTTCTGAGATACAGAATTCTGACTAGTGGGGCAGGGGTCAGAACACCACAAACATGGGAGCAAAGGAGTCCTCTGAGAGCCTCCAACTCCACAAAAAATAAGCACGCAGGCAGTTAACATTCCAGAGAAGGCAAATGAACAGACCCGACAGGGTTCACCACACTAGAGGATTTTTAAGTACACTTCTCTCATTTTTAAGCAAGTAAAATTAGAAGTTAGTTTAGATCAAGATATAAAGAACCTCCAAGAACCCACTTACTCTGTGATCTAATTCCAATCTGTGCGAAGGAGGGAGAGAGGCTCACAGTACAGCTGCCCCAGCATCTCCAGGGTGCCCAGGACGGAAAGCAGCCAGTCACCGCGGGGTTAGAGCAAGACAGAACCATGCCCAGGGTTTCAGAGGATCTCATAAAGTCATAGCTGCTACTTATCAAAAAGTTCTCTGTGAAATGTGGGCTCAGGCCAGTCGGAGAAAAAATACATTTCGAAAATGTAAACACAAACTGGAGAAGCAGTTACACTAGTAACTCTCAGTACTGGCTGAAACGGACCCTAAGTTGTCAATAAAATCACTTCCTTTAAGACCCTGGGTGCGAGACTTCATCTCAAGGGCTTTTTTTGGAGATGCTCTTCTGTTGAACTTTTAAGCACAGAGGTACAGAAAGAAACAGTGGACACAACCTTAACCAAAAGCCTTGACCTGAGTGAGAGTCTGGTCCTGAATCAACTTCAGAGTCACTACAGGGAGACAGGCTGGATCCTGGTACAGAGAGGCAACCGACGCATAAAAAGGGCTGCTGTAAACCATCTCGGTAAGCACTTCTGCTCATGACGGAGGACAGCCTCCAAGTCACAGACGTTTCCGGGAACTACCCTTCTGCTCAACAACTGAAGCCGCAGCGTGGCACGCCGGAGAACAGAGAAGGACAACGCACGCGAAGTCTGAGTGATGCCTTTGCTGTGTGAATAATGAACAGTTCAGGAAGGTCAACCCATTACAACGGAAACTATTTAATTATTAATTATGCACAATCTATGAGCAAAAGGACAAGTTCAGAATGTTTAATGTATGCTAACTTCAGCCGGACTCTCTCTGGGTGTTTTGTTATTAGCACTTGTCAGCAAGGTACTCAGGCACAAAAAAAGGTAAGCCGCAGAAAATCTGAAAGTGTGTACGTGTGTGTGAGTGTGTGTATGTGTGTGTACTTGTAACGAGGTGGGGGAGGGGACGGGAGAGAAGGAGGTCCAATTTCAACCACAGTGGCTGCTAGTTCACATGCAGGGGAAGGGTACTTACTAGCACACTTTGTGATCTTCAGTGCGGGCAGGTAAGTTGGATACTCCAAATATAGAAAACATAAATGAGAAAAATGCTTTTGAAACGACTTAAAAGGGAGATCATTATTTTAAAGGCACAGTTTTTTTTTTTTTTTGTAAACCATGTTTCTTGGCTTTGAAGGGATCTGTGTCATTAATGCTTGCGTGCGTGAATGCGAGTGCGCACACACAGACATGTGCATCCGTGAACGTAAAACTGGCAGCATCTGAATGACTTCTGTGGATGGGATCACTGTCAATTTCCTGGTTGTGATTTTGTACTTTCTGAACTGTTACCACTGGGGGAAACTGAGTGAAAGGTACACGGGATCTCTCTGTATTACTTCTTACAACTGCCTGTGAATCTAAAATGATGTCACAATAGAATGTTTAAAACTAAAAGGTCAGGAGCTATTTTTTTAAACTCATGAGGTCCAGAGTTTTAGTGGAGCCCTGCTTCGTAGAATGGAGAAGCCTGGCATACCTATTCAACTGGAAAAAAGTTGCCGGACTCTTGCTTAGAAAAATACACCTGAGGACTTCTTTTTTGCCTTTAATTCATAAGATGAAAATGGAACCTGACAATGATGTGGTGGTTAGTTCAGACACTAATAGGGCATAGACATAAAATACTGTATAAAAATAATACAAGCATTATTACTTATTTACTGGGTCATTCATTCAAAAATTTTCTAGACACACTACCATGTCAAAGGCACTAGGCTGGCACTGGGGATGACTGATTCTTAATCCGTATCCTGGAATAATCTGTGTACAGTTCAGGGGGTTAAGACGTGCACGCATAAGAGTGATGGGGAAACAACTGTAGGAGTCTGGAGGGCCGTGAGACACCGTCTTTATTCTCTGATCATCTTCCTTCCTCACTTCCCGAGAGCACCTGGGGGGTAAAGGGACCTTGAACATCTTAATCTGTGTCATGGCCCCTCCTCTTTATGCAAAACAGACATTCCTTCAAATCAAGATTTTATACTTGTTGGCAGTAAAACACAAGGAAGATAGGAGGACAACTTCTCAAAAATCTCAAGGCGTTGGCCACGCTGGTGAATTCCAAGGTCAGCTGTGCTGTGGTTAGATTAAACCAGGAAAGTTAAATGAAATACAGCCAGCCTTTTAACAGTTTTTAACTACCTATTTCTAGACCTCTTGGTGTCGGGCCATTGAGCCAACAGGTGATTAACATCAGAGAATCGCCTGCAGTCTGACCAGTACTGAGTGTTATGCTCTAACATCTGAAACGTAAATCTTTTAATTCAAGTCTGATATTCCCTTGGCCCTGGTGCAACGATCTCTGGTCCCACACACTGGGGTTCAGACTAACTGGCACAGCCCCCTGGATCGCTCCACTTCCGTCCGCAGTGCTGGGGTCAAAGGCTGTCTGCCTGTGATTCCAGTGGCTTCACATTGGGCAGGACAGCATTTTGCCTTGTTGGATCCCAAACTGCTTTGTGACTCTCCATTTTCCCCTGCCTTCCAACAGCATCTCTGTGAAACAGCAGAATCCACAGGACAAATATGCTCCTGACTAGGGAGCAAACCTAGCTCATCTGGGGAGAAAAAAGACACACAAAAAACGTCTTTCCATCACCTTTAAAGATTTCCACTGAAGCTAATCTACAAACCAAAAATTTACCTGGTCAAAGGGTAATCCAGTGATAGATTCTGGGAAATTAGCTTAGTTTTAATATTTTGAAGGTCCTGGATGTTCATGTCTGTAAGTTTCTGTAACAGACGGCAGCCAGGGAAAAAAAAGCCATTGCATCTCATTAGTGAGAGAAAGGTGGGAAATGGATGCACAAGTGCTCAGCCAGAGAATGACTTGGACCCCTTAAGATATGAGTAAACCAGAAGTCCACACTAGCCTTGTACCAGGTCAATCAGTGCTTGTTCAAAACATGTAGTTCACTTAAAAATGTGGCCAGCCTGTCATGGTGAAAAGCCAGTATTTTGACACTAAGTGTATTTTTGATTTTGCAGTGCAGACGGAACTGGCCTAATCTGCAGGGTGTTATGAGGGACAGCGCTGAGGTGAGGGAGAGGCTTTGACGTTAGGAAGGCCCGCAGATGGACGTGACCCTCCTCAGCTGAGACCAGGGAGCCCCCCTCTTACTCATCCCACTCCACATCAAGCCCTGAGCGGAGAGAGTGAAAGATGATTCAATTTGCACACCGGGTCACCCCATGCTCTGGGTTGCCAGACGTGACAAATTACACGTGTGGGCATTTTGGTCTGAAGTTGTCCACTGGGTCCTGGCTGGCAGTAGCAGCTCATTTAACTCGACTCAGATGGACCTGGAACCAGGGGCAAAAGGCCTGAATTTTCACCACTGAAACACCCACCGTCCCCAAAAAACCTTTAAATCACGGGAGAACCAACTATGAGCCAAGTGAACATCACAACCAGATGGCTTAGAAAAAACACAAAATATAAATGAACTGGTCTAAAGGAATCTCTGAAATCTCAAACGATACGGATTTTTTTCCTATTTTGTTTTTCTCCTAAATGTTTTGGCAGTTTTTCAGTACCAGGATAAAAGGAGAGAAAACAGAGTTTGTCATTTGTATCAAAACTAACCCTTTGCCTTTTTGTCATTTAAAAGATTTACATTTACTTGGAGATTTTCGAAACACATGGAAAAGATCTTGGGGTTTTATAAAATTCCTTGAAAACAGGTAGGTGGAGAACAGGAAAATGAATTAATCTCTTAAGCCATTTTTGTAATTGCTTCCTTTTCAGAGCCAATGGACATCTTTTTTCTCTTTTTATTTTAGGTCTCTTGTTGGTCATAAGCTGTAGTGCACAGTATTACTCAGAGGTGCCTATATGAGCAGCACACTCACACACACACACGCACGCACGCTAACACCCACAGACACCTCTTTCCAATGGCTTAGGCAGAGCAGCAAAAAAACATGCTTGTCTCACACCAAAGGGATTTCATTTACAAAAGTAAAACCCCTTATTGTCCTCTCTCTCTCTCTCTCTGTAGCCTCCCAATGCATTTCTATTGCTTTTTCATAAAACACTACTGCAAATAATCAAGCATGACCATTGACATCCACAAGATTGAGTTTTAGGAACCATTAAATGAGCTCACCCTCGTGGGAAGCCTCCCGCTCAGGCTGGTCTAAAGGTAATTATTCAGCAATTCCTACCTGTGGTTTTACCTTGTCCCTGTATAGTGTTTGAATTTCATACACTGGTAAGGTCAATTTTTTTTTTTCCCGCAGGAAAAGTCCAGCTACACATGTTGGATCCAGGACCTAAATGATAATGCTAATATACACACTGGCGTTTCACCAGGTTCTACGTGCAGAGGTGCTGATTACAAGCGATCTTAGACGAGAGGTAGATCATAAACTGTACTGAACAAAAATGCAAGAGGAAAATCTAGGGGTGAAGGAAAACCCTTAACAGTTTCCTAAGTGAAAGGAGTCATTCCTCTGTTCATAGGTAAAGGATTAAGAGGGAAAACAAAAACAGCTGAACTACACCCACGTTCCCTTCAAGGGCGAGAACCTGGCAGGTCCGTGTCCTGAAAAATCATCAAGCCATAACACCATCCAGTGAGACTCCTGGAACTCGCTGCAATCCAGAGTCCACCACTGCCACACCGTGTGCCTCCTGAATGTTCATTCGACTGTTAGTTAAAATAATTACTGCCACCTTCACTGCAAGCTACGGATACGGGGAAAGAGCTTCCAGCGGCTGAGCGGTGCAGGAGCGTCAGTGGGATCTGCTTACACAAAGGCTATGTCAGCTGGGACTCAGAGGTTGAGAGTTACATGTGAGACTGTGCCCTACCTGGTTCCACGTGGTGAACACAAAGAGAAGGGAACTGAAAGCTGGCTGAAGGAGATCCCGCATCAGTTTAAAATGAGTCAGTGCGAGAGGAACAAAGAGAGGGAGACAGGGAGGGAGGAAGGGAGAGGAAGTGGAAAAAAACAGAACTACATACTGTGAAATGCACAAGTTCAGTTAGGACGTTCATCAGGGTTTGGAAAATCAGAATGCCATCTGCTGCTCTGGCCCTCAGAACATCAGGGGCCTCGTGGGCCCAGACGCTTCCATTTCCAGGAGGAAGGAAGGAACCCACCCTCCCTGGAACGCTGCCTCCATTCCGGAATGGAGGCAACACCCCAGCCGACCAGCTTGGAATCTCTTTTTGAGAACATTTGCGCTGTTCGCAAATGGGCCTTCCCTGGTTTAGGGGAAATTAACGGCAGGCGAAATGGTTACAGCAACTGGGCAGTGAGGCAGACCCGAGCCCCAGCCCGAGCTGCTCGGTAACTGACCCTGGCGTCCAACTTGGGCTCGGGGTGTGCGGGTCCCATCATGCTGGACTAGATGAGCATTGTCCTGCGGCTGGGTAGGACTGCACAATAGAGCAACACATGTTAAGTGACAGCAGCCAAAACCGGCCCCACCAGGCGACTGTCCAGTCACACAACGCTATTCATAGCCCTTCACCACCAAGAAATTGATTCATTAATAATACATCAGGCTTCGTGGTCAATCCAAAGAAAACAACACAAAGCTACTTGTTCAATGACTGCCTAAGGATGCAGAATTTTTCCTGGTTTAAAAAAACAACCACCACCAAATCTGACTTACTGAGCTCAAAGTCAGGGATGTTTATACTAATATTCTGACTAGTGAAAAAGAAGAACTGAAAAGTCTATCCACTGAATTCACTCACTAAGAAATGATAAACATATAGATTTTTTTCAGCAGTAGCTAATAAAATCTGATTTTATGTAACTGAATTAAAAAAATTTTTTTTCCCACTTTTAAGTGACTCTGCATTCTTCACATTATCAGGAAAATTTCTGCTCTTGTTTCTTCTGTTACTTTTTTTTTTAAACTTACTTCTTTCTTTCTCCTCCCTCCCAACAACTCATAAATATGAATTAAATATAATTATAAATGAACAGAACATTAACTTTTGGATTACTGCTGTGTTTTGGTAGAATGTTAATGTCATTTCCAAAGAAACAGTTATTACCAACAGAAAAAGTAATTACTAAAGGAATCATGGCCTTAATGCTAACCTATTTTCAATTTTCAAATCAGTCAAACTGCATTAATTTAAACATACTGGACTCTTCAAAGGAGATATCAGATTTCTAGAGGGTGCCTTGCATAAAAGAGGAGTGTCGGTTTTCAGGCTCCCAATTCCATACGCCCAGCACTACGAGGCAGAGGTCTGGTTAACAACGTTGCTGGGGGACAGGACTATTGTGTATCCACTTGTATTAACTTACCGAGTTCTAATGCCTCCCAGTCATTAACTCATACAAGTTGCAAATAACATAAATCCCACATCATCAACACCCGTTTAAGCGAGTGGTTAGTGTTAGTCACTGCGGTCGGAGGCTCCAGGCCTGCCCGGGGTCATCAGACAGCTCAGGCCATCAAGTCTTGTGTCGCTTTAAACCACCTGCCGTTACGTGCTGTGAAAGGAACAGGGCATCATCCCAGGATGCTAGCAGCGGCGGGGAGGGTTCCTTTTACTTTTTGCCAGAATTCTGGCTTCTGAAGTTAGCAAAGTCCCTCCGGGGGAAAAAATGAATATTGCTTCCTCAAAAGTTGGTTAATCCCACTTTTTGAATTCTAGGGAGGTATTATCAGGCAGTAATTTTCACGCCCCGACTCCCCCATCCCCAAATCCCAGAGAGCACTTGCTAAGTTCACAGCCCAGCAGCTTCTCAGTGAACCAGTCCAAAAGTGAGTGATTCTGCATGAACACATTTTTTAAGATAACAGTGGTTGAAGAGGCAAATCTTCTGTATATAAAAACCTTTCTAAGAGGACAGATGCTCCTCCCCGCCACCTTACACAGAATATGCAGAACAGAATTCAATTCTTAACGACATGGAGTCATTCCTATAAACTGAACTGTGTTGTAATATACCTCTGCCCTTGGGGCATGTCTGCAATGCTTCCTGAGCTGTCTTCTTCCACAGTTTTTAAAATAATCTCTCTCTTTCATGCCAAAATGTTCAGCTGTCACTTTTTGTTTCTATCAAGGATAATTATAGTGTAGTAGAAAGAGACCAACCCTTTGCCCCTCAGTTTCCTCTTCTGTAAAATAGAGTCTTGTGGGAAAGTGACATGACATTGGGAAACACTGTATAGACCAAAAAGTTTAAGGCTAGACTTCTGAATTTTGATAAAGGACCATACGTATTAGCTAAGTATCTTCCTGATCATATACTCTCTACTACTTTTTGGATTTGTTTTTCTGAGGTCTTGAAAAAAGTAGTAATAAGTTCCTATAACCATGTATAAATTTCATTCAACAAATATTTAGGACTGACTGTCTTGGGAAGACAGAAATGAAAAGCCCAGAGTGTTAGAGTCTAGTTGATAAACTTCCTAAAATTGGGTCTAAAACAGGAATTAGGATGAGGTGCTTGGTGCTGTCCAGTGAACAGAACGCTAATTATATTCTTCCCACGAAGTGCGTCCACGCCCCATCTCAGCGAGGGCTTGGCTGCCCAAGTGGAATGCTTCTCCCATGACCCCACCTCTCCACCCTCCCCTACATCCAATTATGCACCAAATCCAGTTTATTCTATCTCCTAAATACCCTTCAAATATGCTAACTCTGTCCTAATTAAAACCCCTATACCTTTGATCGGGCACATTAAGTTCCTAACCGTCCTTCCCAACCCGTCCTTCCCAGCCCCACCAGTGACTTTTCTAAAACACAAGTCTGGTTCTGCTGACCCTCCGCCTAAAACTCTCTCACCTCCCACCCCTCCATTCCTGCAGATGCCTGCAGGTGCAGTGGGTAAAGGGCCTTCGAAGTGGCCACTGCCCCACCTCTTTTAACACTGTGCCAAGCACCGCAGTCATGCTGAACTCTCCCCGGGGCCTCGGCGACCTACCTCGACTGGCCCTTCCGGCTTCCCATCTCATCACCCCTTGGTACCTCATCACCCCCTTCGTTATCAGCTCTCTTCCCTGTGCTTCCCCAGCACCTTGTCCACACCTTTAATATGTCTAGAATTTTTATAGCTTCAAACATCATTAAAACACCTTATCATTAATACCCATTTATGAGAGGGGGTTTAAACAACAGTCACTATGCTCCTCCGAGGACCCAGGCCGCCAAGGCTCAGACCACTTACACGGCCTGTCGTCTAGACTAGAGCTAGCCGCTCACACATGGCTGTTTGCTGGCCTGTCTCCCTGACTAGAGCAGACACTCTGCTGGCGGTCATGGCATCTGATTCACTCCCGATCACCAGTACCTCGCTCCGGGATTGGGACAAGTTTACAGAATGACTGTCTGCATCATCATGGGTGGTTTTCAAACTACAACCTATGGAACTCTAAGGACCTTTACGAGGGTGCTGGGGAAGGGAAGGGTGGGGACAGGGTGGAGATCTAAGCTTCCTACCCTCTGGTCAAACCACAAAGGCTTCAAAGTCCAAAAAAAATTAATAAATAAAAAATTTAAACATTTGTGTGTCAAAGGACACCATCAAGAAAGTGAAAAGACAATCCATACAATGGGAGAAAAAATTCAGAGCCCAGTATCCAGACTATATAAAGAACTCCTACAGCTAAAAAAAATAGTAATAATAAAAACCCCTTGAATTTAAAAATGAACAATAGATTTAAATAGACATTTCTCCAAAGAAGATACTCAAATGACCAATAAACACATGAAAATACACTCAACATTATTAATTATATGGGAAAAACGTAAATCAAAGCCACAATGAAAGGCTGCTTCACATCCATCAGGATGACTGTAATTTTAAACAAAAAAACAGACAAATAGAAAATAACAAACAGGTCAGTTGATGAGAATGTGGAGAAATCCGAACTCGCATAAGCTGCTGGTGGGAATCTAACATGGTGCAGCTGCTGTGAAATATAGTTCGGAAATTCATCAAAAAGTTAAACAGCTTTTTCATATGACTCGGCAATTCCACCACTAGGTCTAAATATCCAACAGAACTGAAAACATATGTCCGCATGAAAACTTGTACGTGAATGTTCACAGCAACGTTATTCACAATAGCCAGAGTAGAAACAGCCCAAATGTTTATCAACTGAACGATAAACAAAAATGTGGTATATCCATACAATGGAATATTATTCATCCATAGATACATATGAAGTATCAATACATACTATATAACATGGATGTACCTTGAAAACATGCTAAATTAAAGAAACACAAGGCAAACAGCCAGATACTGTATGGCCCAATTCATACGAAGTGTCCACAGCAGGAAATCCAGGGAGACAGAAAGTGGATCAGTTACTGGCTGCGAGGGATGAGAGTGGAGAGAGGAACTGGGGGCTCCTGTTAACAGGCACTGGGTTTCTTTCTGAAGGGATGAAAATGTTCTGGAACTGAGCTGTACACTTCATCTGAGTGAATTTCATGTTATGTAATTTATATTTCGATAAAAAGAATTTCAAAGAAAAAAAGAGAAAACACAAATGTTTCTGGACGATGACCTCTGAACTCAGCCGTCCTTTCCAGCTCGATAGGATGCGCCTCAGTAGAAGAAAAGACAAACTTAGAGCACTTTCCGTTTTACGCAGGACTAGCCCTGCTGGAAAAATCCATTATTTTAATTTACTTCAAGGAGCGTTTACTGTGCTCCTGCTTGGGCCATGATCTCTTCCAGGTGTGGGGATAAAGCCCTGTCCTGGATGACTTCATGGTCTAGTGGGAGACGAACTCGCCAACTAAATTTGATTCAGTATGATTGACAACTATAATAAAGCTCTGTAAACACGCTATGCTGAACTCCGCCCAGCCCTGGGTGGGCATGTGGGAGGATGGGAGAGGTGGAAAGGCAGCAGAGACAGCTTCGAAGAGCAGATTACTTCTGAGCTGGGCCTTGGAGAACGCTTAGGCATTTATAAAAGCGAGGGGTCATTCTAAGCAGAGGGAGGAACCCAACCCCAAGTATGAAATATGGGGCAGCTACGAAGACTAATGTTGCACCCAAAGTGAGGCTGAAAAAAAAAATGGGTGTGAATCTCAAATGCTGTGCTAATAATAATAAACTCAGTTATTACCCTACAGGTGGGGGCGGGGCGTGGAATCCCTGGTGGGTTTGGCAGGTTGAGATCTGTAGTTTTTAAAGGCTAATTCTGTGGCGGTGGGGTGTTAGGACAAGGCAGGCAGAAGAGCTCAGAAGCATTTTAGGTTGTATGTGGCTGTAAAGCAGACTCTTTCCTCCTTTTCCTCCCTTTCCCAGTCCTCTGTTTTCTCACCCCCTTCTCTCTTCATGCGCCACCCTCTTCTAGAACAGAGATGCTAGCTGCCTCTAGGTTTGCCCCGCCCATGTGGAAGTGTCTAGCTGTGTGATCAGCCGCCACCCTCTTCTTTACTGAGCTGCCAGGTGGGGGCTGGCATCAAACACTGCTCTCTCCCAGCACTGAAATGTTTGCTGGCATTTCTAGAAAACATCGGAGGAGCCATCATGTCTCAGTGAAGAGTCCACATGAAGCCTCTTGCGAGTTCAGGTGATGGGGGCGTGGATGACTGTCCCCATTCGTGGCCCTTCTGAGTAACTGTAGTGATGCGCATACGCCGGCCAGGCAGGTAACAGTGGAGGCTCTCTTATGTCTTCACTACATTTTATGATTAAATATAGTCATAACAACTCACAGAAGGCACAGACTTTTACAAATGGGATTTTGTAACAATGGGCTACTAAATAAGTTTGGGGGCCAAGAGGGTCTGTTCCCATCTTAAGCAAGCCGCCTTTGCTCCTCCTCATCAATGAGGACCCAAGGCCAGGCCCCAAAGCAACCCCACCCCCACCTCTTCTTGTCCATCACTCTGCTGGGCACTTGCTTTCCACCGCCCCGCCTTCTGTCCCCACAGTGGCATCCGTGTCAGTGCTTTCTGAGCTGCAGCCCTTACAGGGAAAGCCATCCTCTCCCCCACCTCCCAGACTGGGGCACACAGGTCCTCTCCTTAGAGCTGGGCTTCACTCTGGCTCTGCCTGTCTATGGGCCTGGAACCCTGGCACTGCTACAGTGACTCCACTGTCCTGAAGATGTCGTATCTAATAAACTGTTACCTAATCTAAGATCTACACCAATGTTTCCTTCTAAGAGTTTCATAGTCTTAGCTCTTACATTTAGGTCTTTGATCCATTTTGAGTTAATTTTTGTAGACTATGTGAGGGAGGCTTCCAAATTCATTCTTCTGCATGCCAATTTCCAATTGTTCCAGCATCATTTGTTGAAAAGATAGATGACTATTTCACCATTAAACAGTCTTGGCATCCTTGTCAGAAAAAACTGACCACGGACACATGGGTTTATTCCTGGACCCTTAATTCTATTCCACATTCTATTGTTATGCCGGAACCACGCTACCTTCATCACTGTAACTTTTTAGTATGTTTTGAAATCAGGAGGTTTGAATCTTCTAACTTTGTTCTTTTTTTCCCCAAGACTGTTTTGGCTGCTCTGAGTCCTTTGTATTTCCACATGATTTTTGGGATCAGCTCTTCCATTTCTGCAAAAGAGCCCACTGAGATTTTGACAGGGATTGCTCTGAATCTGTGGATTAATCTGGGGAGCACCAACCATTTTAACAATATTAAGTCTTCCATTTCATGAACATAGGATGTCTTTCTATTTATTTAAGTTTTTAATTTCTTTCAATGATGTTTTATAATTTTCAGTGTAGAAGTTTTTCACTTCATTTGTTAAATTTATTCCTGAGTATTTTATTCTTTTTGATGCTAATGTAACTTGAATTGTTTTAATTTCACTTTTGGGTTGTTCATTCTGGGCTACTAGTTTATCGGATTAAAATTGATTTTTGTGTGTTGCTTTTATATCCTATCAAGTAGAGGAGACTTCTGATCGGGTACCAAACATGACTTATATGAATTCATTTTTAACTAGTAAAATGAATAAATAAACAGAAGTATAAATCAGGGATTTGCTAACTGTCCAGCTGAGTACCCACAGATGTTAGACAGAAACTTATTTTTAGCTATGCTATGCTTGAAACATATATGTACTCAGAGTAATAATCCATTTTTTCTGGCTATCATATTTCAGACAACCTGAATATTCTGAAACATCTGTGAACTAAAAAATGGTTCACAAGAAAGTTTCAAGCCCTTCTGTATGATGTTTACTTTTTTCCTTCCATTTATTTTAATTCTTATTTTTCATTAAAGTGTAGTCAATTTACAATGTTAGTTTCAGGTGAACAGCAAAGCGATTCAGTTATACATTTATATACATATGTATATATATATATTTTTTTCAGATTCTTTTTCATTTCAGTTCATTACAAGAAACTGAATATAGCTCCCTGTGCTATACAGTAGAAATCTGTTGTTTATCTATTTTATATACAGTAATGTGTATATGTTAATCCCAAACTCCTAATCTATCCCTCCCCTTCACCCCTGGTAACCACAATTTGTTTTCTATGTCCATGAGTCTATTTCTGGTCTGTAAATAAAATTTGCATCTCTTTTTTTTTTAGATTCCACATGTAAGTGACATCAAATGGTATTTGTGTTTCTGTCTGATTTACTTCACTTCATATGATGATCTCCAGGTCCATCTATGTTGCTGCAAATGGCATTATTTCATTCTTTTTTTTATGGCTGAGTAGTATTCTATTATGAGTATGTATCTTTATCTAGTCATCTATCGATAGGCATTTAGGCTGTTTCCATGTCTTAGCTATTGTAAAGAGAACTTCTGTGGACACGGGTGCAGGTGTCTTTTTGAATTATAGTATTCTCTGGATAAATGCTCAGGACTTTTTTTCTTTCTTGACCTTGTAAACTTCTACCCATCCTTTAAGACCTAGCTTAAATGTTAACCTCCCCCGAGGGCCTGCTCCTAATCCACCCCCAGAACAAACCCTCGTGCCTCTGAGGTGTACAGTATGCACCTTATACCGAACCATAATGCCTCATTTCCATATCCTCATCTTCCCCAAGGCTGTGGACTTCTTGAGGGGCAGGCTCAAGGGGAAAATCTCCACTTCAGTCTTTGCAATTCCCAGCACCTCAGTCCACTGACGTCCACCACCACCTGGCCCTGGCCAGCATGGGATTTGGCGACTCAGTGTTCTGTTCCCACCTGCCACATTAGCAGTACAGCCAGTCCTTTGTTGCCAGCCAAACTGGAAGCCCAGGCACTGGGACAGCATGAGATGGCTACACAGCTTTCTGAGTCCCAGAACACTGTATTGGCCCAGGGTTTGGGACTGTGTTTCTGTCTCTCTACCCTAACCGGCAGTTGGACTGGGTGCCCTGCCTAGAGGCCCAGTTCTCTTTAGGCCTGGAGGCTGTCCTGAGCACGGCTTGGTCAACTTGGGCTCGCGAAGAGCAGGTGCTGTTTGATAACTATCTGTTGAATGAACGAACACAAGCCCACTCATTTTACTTCATCAGCCTCTCTTCTCAGATGAGTGTGTCTGACTTTACACATACCACTTGGATAACTGATTTCAACTGTCACCTCTTAATTTTTCTAGGGTCACTCTCAGGAGTGCAAAGACCGAAGACAAGGTGGTCAGATCACTGGGGCGGCAAGTAGCCACTGACAAGACCAAGGAGTAACCACAGAGAGCAGAGGTGATCACGAGACAGAACACGAGGAAAGCACCAAACAGAGCAGCACACACGTGCCGGGCCATTTAGTCTGGGAACCAATGACTCTACACACCTCAAGAGGCCCAAGCACACCACTGAGTGCCGAGGCCAAACACACAGGCAAAACGGTTGGTAAAATTCAGTGAAAGAACAAGGCAAGACCCACAGAGTTCCGCAGCCCTCGAGGGCATCGATGCATCACCGTTTATGTCGGCACCGCGCTCAAAACGGGGCCCTGAGTCGTCAAGAAAGGTTAAGTGATATTCACTCGAGTTTGTCAACAAGCTGCCAGAAGCCAAATACATTCTAGAAACACTTCTTTCTAAAAATGCAGATTTCCTCGTTGATGTCTGAGCTTAAAGTAGTATCAGTTATCCAGAGAGTAAGGGCCACATTATTCCCTGAAGATACCAGATGGCTAAGGCACCACGGCACAGGGACACGTATCACGTACGGTGAGTCCAAGTGCCTCATCACTCAGCTGTTCAGGGACTTGGAGAGGGCCTGATTATATACGGACCTTAAAGTAAGACATGCTTTTGCCAGAAGAACTATGAGGCACAGATGGTTCTGAGACAGCACTCACATCCTCAGTCAGCCAGGTCCAAGCCCGATAAACTCCACCCACCAACATTAAACTGGATGGTCCCGATTTTTCACTGCAGCTCGATTCACCGGCTACCTTGGCTACCCTTCCGGTTCCTGTTTTGCAGCGCAAGTTTCATGTGCATGATTCTTACTCCTCTGCATAACTTTTGATGTTTTCGACTTGGCTCTCTGGTGGCTGACTCTGGCTTTGTCCCATGATTCTACCTCCTGACTCCCAACTGCCAACATTCACCTCTGGCCACTCTAGGGCTGGTTCCTGTCCACCTGTCTTGTTCTCGTTTTTATTCTTTGCCAGGCCATGCTAGGAGGTCAAGGTGCATCCACACAATAGTCAGGTATATAACACCGGGCTTTGCTTAGCTTCTGTACACGATTCCAAATACATCCATCTTGCTTGAATTAGATTCCCTTAGGAGTGGTACTTTTCTTCCTTTATTTTTATTTTTAAATTTTAAAGATTTTTAAGCTTTTTTTTTTTTTGGTGAGGGGAGGTAATTAGGTTTATCTTTTTTTTTTTTTAAATAGAGGTAGTGGGGATTGAACCCAGGACCTCATGCACTCTACCACTGAGCTATATACCCTCCCCAACCTTTTCTCTTTTTTAAATTGAAGTATAGTCAGTTTACAATGTTGCATCAATTTCTGATGTACAGAATAATGTTTCAGTCATACATGTACACAAATATATTCCTTTTCATATTCTTTTTCATTATAGGTTACTACAAGCTATTGAATAGTTTCTTGTGCTACACAGTAGAAACTTGTTGTTTATCTATTTTATATATATCTTAGTTAGTATCTGCAAATCTCGAACTCCCAACTTATTCCCCACCCCCTCTACTACCCTGGTAACCATAAGTTTGTTTTCTATGAATGTGAGTCTGTCTCTGTTTTGTAAGTAAGTTCATTTGTCTTTTTTTTTAGATTCCACATATAAGTGATATCATATGGTATTTTTCTTTCTCTTTCTGGCTTACTGCCCTTAGTATGACAATATCCAGCTTCAACCATGTTGCTGCAAATGGCATTATTTCATTCTTTTTTATGGCTGAGTAATATTCCTGTGTGTGTGTGTGTGTGTGTGTGTGTGTGTGTGTGTGTGTGTGTATTTCTTTATCCAGTCATCTGTCAATGGAGATTTAAGTTGTTTTTATGTCTTGGCTATTAATTGTAGTGATGCTATGAACACTGGGGTGCATGTATCTTTTCAAATGAGTTTTCTCCAGAGAGTTCACCCAGGAGTGGGATTGCTGGATCACATGTTAAGTCTGTTTTTAGACCCTCCATACTGATTTCCATAGTGGCTGCACCAAACTACATTCCTACCAACAGCGTAGGAGGGTTCCCTTTCCTCCACACCCTCTCCAGCACTTATTGTTTGTGGAATTTTTAATGAGGGCCATTCTGACCAGTGTGAGGTTATACCTCATTGTAGTTTTGAAGAACCTGCATTTTTTGAGCAAGAGCACCAGGTAATTCTGGTGCAGTTTGCCCTCGGACTACCCTTTGAGAACACTGACAAACACGGGACAAGCAATGAGAAATGAGAAATCTGACAAACATGGGACAAGCACAGTAATTATAGGACCCCGTCAACCCTTCTTAGAAGCTGTGATGCTTGCCTAAGGTGCATGCACCTGGCCAGCTCCTCCCTAACACTAAACATCAGCTCGGTTCCAAGATCAATTTATGTTTGCTTTAGTAAAGACAATGTGAATTTTCCAGGTTTCCACTAGTAACATACTTTAATGTTTTTAGAGTAAATGGGAGTAGGTGTCTAAGTTATATTTTTCTCTCAACTAAGGAAGAAACACTATAAAGAAAAACATTTGATTTAAGTCACACGCTACTGTCTTTCACCACAAAGAACTTCTCTTCTTAGAACATCTCCTAACGATAATGTCAAAAGTCTCAAGATTTTACCTACATCAAACAAATGAAATACATTAAATTTAATAGCAATCACTGCTACTTGAAGTAGGGAATGAAAATGTCCACTTGATCCAGAAAAGACTCAAGTGAGCTCTCCAGCGATACTTTCCTTATTGGTGAAGATGCTGAACGTGAACGTTCTGCCGCTCAGCAGCCTGGCTGACCGAGAGGAGCAGAGCCCGGGAAACGTGGCAGGCTGTGCATTTGACTGGGGAGACCCAGTTTCCCTGGGCACGTCCCTAAGCAGTGCTGGAGGGGGACTTCAGGAAAAACCAGTTTAATTGGGAGGATTCTGATGGGGATAGATGCTTTTGGAATCAAAGATGACAGAAGATATTGATGAGCTATTAGATCCAGGAGGCCTGTCTGATATTTGAGATAATGGGGCCTCCATTTGTTTCAGGACGATGCCTTCATTTTTGCACTAACGTGGTTTATGGCTTGCAAGGGATACATGGACTGACTGACACGGCCATTAAGGATGCTGGAGCCCCATTCTTTCTATTATTGTGATATGTGTATGTGTTTGTTTTTTTCCTAGGAGAATCTTTATTTTTTTCTCCCAAATCTCATAACTAGTTATACAGATGTTTAATTGAGAGGAATAATTATGAATTACGATTTGCTTTTTTTTCTTTCAAACTTTCCTGTCTGAATCATTTATGGCCTTCATTACAAGCATTTTAAATATTGTAAAATTAAAGTTAAAAAAAAATAAACACTGCTGGCAGGCAAGCCCAAGCCCAGAAAAACTCAGTTTAAAAAAAAAAAAATGAATGTTTCTTAATCGAGAGTCTTGTGCACTGTAAGACTGCTAATTTAAGGGGAAATAAGGAATTTAAAGTCAGAATTAAAAGAAGAAAGAGCTGACTGGGAAGAAATGCAGGCAGCTTAACTCCATGAAGGCAAAGGGACAGTGAAACATGATGGACAAGGACGACCAGAGGCAGGATGACTGAACATGTGAGAACACGGGGTACAAGCACAGAAAGTTAGGGATATATTCAGGGGGGATCTCCTAATTAGGAAATTAAAGCTGAACTGCTGACCCAGAGCTTTGGAATGCTTTTATCACTCCGATATGCTTTGGGTAAATAAAGCAAGGAGGAACGCATTTTATCCAGCTTATGTTTGCTGTTCAACTCTGACCCTTGCCTACCGAATGACTTTAAATATCTGTTATGGGAAAAAAAAAATGATACCACTTTAATTTCCGGCTCCATCCCCATCTGGCCAGAGAGAGGGTAAATTAATATTATCGTGTTTTGTCTTTAGGGCTTCTGATACCCCTGAGGACCAGCCTGTGGGACAGTCTGTTTTGGCCGAGATTCTTGGCCAGAAGCGGGGGAGCCGGATTCAGGATGAGGCCGGTTCACGTACCACAGCTCAGAGCCATACGACACCACTTGCTCCGAGGATGTTGGGCATTGTGCTTCATTAGGAAACAAAATATAAGCTTTCCACACCATTAGGAATGACTTTAGGAGTGAAAGCACATAAGACGATGCCTCACCTCATCAACAATGCACTGCAGAAGCTGGAGAGGCTGCAATGGGGAAGGAGAGAGGAAAAAGTATTAGCCTCTATGCAATATCTTCACAGTGGAGTGGAAAGAAAAAAATCATTAATGCAATAAAATATAGCAAGATTAATCAACAACAGCAAACTCTTATAAAAACATTGACGCTCAGGATGTTCTATTATTTCTAATGGTACCTAATCTAATACAGGCAGTTAAAGGTTTGCATTTTCTTCAAAATGCAATTTGCTAAGTTTAAAACAAGGCATTCGAGCATGCAAAGGAAGCAGCCATCAGGAAAAAGAAAAGTGAATTTTTTTTCCGAACTCATAAAGCTTACCATTAAAGATCCCTGGTTTTTCTGAATCTGAAAAAAGGCAATATGTAATTAGCATGTCATAATCAAAATGACTCACTTGGACACATTATGATCACTGAGAGAAAATTATTGCATTGCTGGTGGCAATTTGTGGGCATGTGTTAACACAATTTACATAATGAAAATACACAAATGTTAATAGCTCGCTTCTCATTTATAGGCGAAAGTCAGCAGAATGTTAATTTCACACAACACTTTTTAGTACCCTCCAGGTTGTATTAGAATAGGGAGAAAAACCATAATCCATTTCAAAAGGCTGTTTACGACTCAGATATAAATAATGTTTTATATTGCTAGATTGTGAACACTGGGGTTCATGTTGCAATCATTGCTGATGTTATGAAGCTCACTCTTTTTAAATTAAAAACCGATTTATTTAAAATTGAAATTAAATCATAGTCAGAAATTAGAATTTTGGATTGCTGCCAGTGTCTGCTCACAATCCCCTATTTTGTGAAGAAAACTTTAATTATGTGGTGGAAGTATTTGCCTCTGACTCAGAAGTGGGTGAAGACGCCACCTTTTCCAAAGTTCCTTCAGCCTGTTTCCAGGGCAGCAAAGCTCCCTGGGAAAATCAAATTCATGCCAAGTTTTAACACTGTTTCTCAGGAGGTAAAAAGCAGGATCACGTAAGCATGTCTGTTCTGAAGGCAGGCTGCTCACACATCTAACACCGTAAACCACGTCTCTTAGAAAGTTATTAAAATGTGACACCAAATTAATAAAACATCCACTTAGTAGTTGAAGTATTAAACCCTTCAACGTCTCTCCTCCTCCCCACCCAGCCTCCCAAATGCCTGCAGTTATTACAAACTCAATGAGAATGGAGTCCCAGGTAAATTTCCTAAGGAGGAAAATTTCAGGAATCAAAATGACTAATGAGGGGTCAGTTGTTTGCTGGGACAACTGCTCCAACCAGCTGGTAAAATCCAGGTAAAATAGTAACAGTCCCTTATATGCTTTTAATGGTGCCTTAAAAAGTTCTTTCACACGCATGTTCTCATTAGGTCGTACAGGCCACCCTGAGGTTGGCAGGGACGATCACCCCTAGTCTGCATGGGCAAGCGGGGCCTCCCCGTGGCTGGGCAGGCCCAAGGCCGCGGGAACAGGCTGTGGTTGTACTGGGGCTCCTTCCACGCTTCTCCTTCTCCAGCATCACCTCTGCCTACGATCACAGCGTTACTTAAAAACAACTGGATTTGCATGTATTTACTTGGCATGGAAAAGTTGGTAAATGATTAGTTTTGGCACGTGGGTTCTTCTCAGCTGGATTATAAGCTTCTCAAAGGCAGAAGCCCTGTTTCTGCATTTCTTTTGCATCCATCTGGCTGATCAGCAGAACCCTCTGCCTAGCGCCTGAGTGTTTAAAAAAGTGCTTTCCCAAGTATTATCTCAACTGAACATGGTGCCCACGCATTCCTGCTCCTGGCCCTTCATCATGCACTCCCCAGTCACCACTCCTTGGAACTTCTGTCCCAGGTTGACTGGCTGTTAGTCTTTGACAGTCCTATTAATGTTGTCCTGAATTACTGCTCCCTCTGTTCCCCTGGTCTGTGATCTGCAGGGAGGGACTGACATTACAAAGGAAGACAGAGCTGCGAACTATCACCTTGGAGTGGTTAGGATTTTGGTAACAAGCCACAGTACCTTTAAAAAATCATGAAAAGCCCAGGTAACGTCTCCTATGACATGAGGTATCTTTGGTGTTTGCTTGTACCATTGATCTTGAACAACATGGGTTTGAACTGAGCAGGTTCACTAATATGTAAACAGTTTTCAATAGTAAATACTACAGCACTGAATAGTCCAGGGTTGGTTGAATACACAGATGCAGAGGAACCTCAGATTCTCCAACGTCGGGGGGGGGCAAAATAAATTATATGCAGATTTACCCCCTCGTTGTTTAAGGGTCAACTGTATTTTTTTTTCAAGAACATAGATAATCCCTCCCTGGCCAAAACATTCTTAGCAAGACGTACCTAATTCAACAGGAAGAGTTACTTGTAAAGGAACAAACACCTAGAAATCCGTTTTTGACATCAAAGAGAATGCTTTTCACAAATTTCCAGCAGTCATGGGCATTACAAACTCTCTGAGGAAAACACGCAGCAAACATTTTAAGTGATAATGTTTCAAAATGAATTCAGGAATGGACTGTGAGACATTGTTCCCAGGAACATGAGCTGTGTGAACTAAATGAACTGATGGCAGAAAATGTCCTCGTGAACCCAGACCTTGGAAAAAGTCTTCGTTTTGCCCTGTTCTGTGGGTTAAAAGCATAGATGAAGACAACTTAAAACTGTACTTTTTTAATGCTTGCTCTTGACTACAAGAATAGGAGAAACAGCATATCAAAGTCTGTTTTATGATCTTAGAACCGTACTGTTTTGCCCAGGTTTTTAAAAAGAGACATTGTTACTGGGTTTTATTACATAGTTTTGATAGCAATATATTATATGAAATCATCTTTATAAATTCTGTATTAAGGTAGCAGTGCCAGTACCTGAAATTGATTCAAAATGCTTCAGATACTCAATTACTTTTTAACACTGTTACACAATGCAGTGACTTTTATCTTCTGTATCACAAGAATTTGATGATGCAACATCATTGTAATTGATTCATTTTCTCAATTAAATAAAGCTACTGTGCTTTCCTTTATATGAATGCCACGTAGACCAGAGTTAGATGTATTATCGCCTTTCTCTGGCTCAGATATATTGCTTTAAAGGCTATATTCTGTTCCTCTGTTAATTCCACCAGAAAATTTAAGGCCACGGTCATATTTTTCCAATTCTGAATTGCTATGTACTCGGCTGTATTTATATTAGGCATATTTTTCACTGCTAAACTCTTTGTTGCTTACTTTTTTCAAGATCACATTACTGTACGGGCGCAGAAACCATAAAGCAGATCCAAACAAAGTCGACCTCCAGTCACTGCCTCTGCTTTTGCACACAGTTCATGAAAAAGTGAAGCCCCTAGTTTTATAGCACATTAAAAGCGGTACTAAGGGTACTCAATATAAAATGTTGGCTTCGCGAATGCCTCTCTTTATTCTGGGTCTGCCTTCCAGAAGCTTGGCTGCGAGGGCAGAGTTCAGAGGAGCATAATATCGTTAGGGCTGACGTACTGCCTGAACCTCACAACATACGAGACGCTGTTTATAACGAACATGTCCAAGTCCACCCTTCCGCTTCTACGTCCCGCTTGTGTTGAGTTTTCGATGTCTAACTGCCACCTGGGGACACAGCACAGACCAGTAATCGCTCCAGTTGTATGCTTTGCTCATCAGTCTCTAGAATCAGAACCAGCAGCATTTTGAAACACTCCTTAAATAACCTCTCCCTCTTCTGGGCATGGCTTCTTTTTCCTTCCATCAGCTGTGAGATCCAAGATTTTAAGCCACACTAACAGGGGACAGTTATGCCTCATGCTAATGTAAGGCAGACCCTTGTATGTTGAAACTGGGAAGAAAGTCTTCACAACAGGCGGACCTAAATCATCAGTGAGGTCTTAGGGTATTAGCTGCGGTAACATTTACCACGTATTTCCTTGCAAGGACCATACAGTTGGCAATTAGAAAAGCTCCTATAATAAGACCCGTGACTTTGGAAAGTGATCCTGCAAAGGCAACTGTCAATGTCAAATTTGGCTTATGGGGCCTCGACGATTTAGTCAATGACCCTGGTGAGAAAAAGCAACTCTGGAAGGCTCCTATCACGCTTCTGTGTCTGCAGAGGTACATTTTACACACACAGTGCTAAAACAGACCTTGCTGCCAGCCCTTTTACATTATATTCAGAAGCACAATCAGAAAACGAAAATGAATCCACCTGTGCAACTTAGGGAAGTCACCGGCTACAGCCTTCATCTTCTCTTTTACTCTCTGAAATGATGGCTTGCCCTGCAGCTCTTGTCTGAGAGATTTATGTGTGACCTGGGTCAGATCTTCCAATATCAGCTGACAAATTTTCTCTTTACATATTTACTGCTTCTCAAGCTTGTGTTATTTTCTCTTCCACAGAAAAAAAGAAATATAAAATTAAATCATACGGTTGGAATTTTAAAAGAATATCGCTTTTATTTGCTGTGCTACTGGCATCGCTTTCTAGCTTTCAGTGTTGAACTCTATTTTCCTTTTAAACTTCAAATTTTAGGAACTATAGCTATTCGGCAAGGATTCTCTTTTCAAATCAGACGCATTAAGCTGTAACTCTGCCTAGATACAAGCAGGGATTATGGCAGACTGAGATTTTATATTCTAAATGAAGAATAATGACCTAAAATTTTTTTTTTGTTTTTTAAGTGGATGGGACCTCCAAGATCTAGTTTAATCTAGTCATCTGGCTGTTAGGGAAACTGAGGCTCAGAGGGGAGCAGTGCCCCAGAGAGAACCCGGCTTAGAACTGACTGCTGGCGAGGGAGCTGCCTAGTGTGGGCGAAAATGCATCAACTTTGGAGTTGGAAAGATCCTTGGGATTCCAGCGCCCTCCCCCGTGGCTTCAGAAGCTCCCTCCCCTCACCAGGTTCACGGCTCTTGTCTACAAAGTGAAGGATGAGCTAGAGGGGCTCAAATGTCCCCCCAACCCCTGCTCGCCACCAACCCCCGCAGAGCTGCCCCTTCAGCCCCCATGACTTTCCTCCTACCTGAGGGGGACCTGCCACGGGCATTCAATCTGACTGTATCTGGCACTGTGCTAAAATTCAGGGTGGTACCTTCTCTACTCCATCATGACTTGCAAAATCAAAGTGCCCAAATCTCAAAAAGCCCTCAGTGAGAGAGAGAGAGAAAAAAAAAATCACTGCCACATGACCGCAAACTGAATACACACTGCTTAGTCCCACTAACTTGAGTTCCAAAACAAAGGACTGGTTTTTGTTTGTTTGTTTTTGAAAAGGAACAGAACAAAATTTACCGCGGCTAACTACAAATGGGGATCTTGGCAAACGGATGTTATTAGACAGGAATGCATTATGAGACAAGATAAATGAATAATATATGTTATTTCTAAGAATACAAAATGGAAAAGTGTAATTTGCTCGTGCCATCCTGTCTCCCCTGTTCATCAGCCTCTGTCCTCTGTTGAAGTTCCTAACATGCCTGAGTCTATTAGCAAAGCTTGTATAGAACAAAACAAAACCAAAAACAAGTCACAGGAGGATTTAGTAAGGGGCGACTCAGTAAGGCGCAAGAAGGCCGCTATGATTCCCACAAGCTAAGGTCCACTCACTGGCCCCTTCTCTCCGCCCCACATCTCAGACTCCAGCCAGGGTGTTGCATTCAGGAGTGACCAGTTTTGAGAATTGAAAATAGCCATCCTGGAACTTAACAAACAGCTGGGTGGGATGAAAGGCTCTAAGATGCCTAGAGGAGGGCACAGCTCAGATGGGACCGGACAGATAATCATCACAGCCATAAATTAGATCACTTGGCTCTTACTGCTTCCTGAGTACCAAGGACGATGCATTTTCGCACAAGACACAAGTAGCTGGCGCATCCAGGTACAGGGTAACATTATTCATTCACTGGGTCTGCCAGTCAGCGAGCAGGAAAGAAAAGGGCCCAACTGCCAGGCTATACCCTTTTATCCCTTGTGTATTTAAAACTGACACAACTCATGTCCTCCTCCACACAGGTGTGTGTACAGCCGCCAGAGTAAATCATCCCCTGGGCAAATAAATGAGTCTTAATATTTAGACCTGAATTTTGTGAGAAAAGCTGGGGCTTCGAATTGCAATTCAAAATGACCAATGTGACTCACAAAATTAACCTCTTCCCTAACGGTACAAGGTCCGGCCAAGGAGTCCATTAGGTTCATTAGCCTTTCAGAAAGGATTTTAGTCTTTTGCCGTATCAAACTTTTCTCTCTTCTTTGCTCCAAAAAAGTGTGCTCTTTTTTTTTTCAGAATCTAGTTTATCAGTTCTGTGTGTAGAGGAGGGGTGGGGGTGGGGGCAGGAGGGTGGGGGTGGGGTGGGAGGGGTGTTGGTTTTTCTGAGAGAGGCCTGTTGCCCATTCTATTCCTTATTGTCAAATAAATCTGCTACGGCAAAAGTCATCTTAGTGTGTCAGAATGTCTGAAAGGGTTTTTCTGGAGCCATCATTTAGTTTGCATCTCTACTGGTTGAAACCCTCCCTGTGCCACGGATCCAGAACGGTGTTAGTCACCTGGTTCAGTTCCTTGTTTCGTGTAGGAATTTGCTTTACACTATTCCTGGCAGACAGGTATCCTGTCTTCGCTGGAAGACTTTCAGCGGTGGGATTCCAATGACTCGATCTTGCACAGCTTCAATTGTTAGGACGTTCCTTCTTATTCTGAGCTCGAATATGTCTTCCTATAAGATGTGCCCATGGCCTGGAGCTGCAGTGATTAAGTCTACTGACAGCTCTTCGCGTATTTGAAGATAGCTATCGTGTCTCCACAACGTCTTCTTTCCGGAACGAACATCCTATTTCCTTCCCAGGATCACATGCTGTGTTTGGTTGCCCTCCATCCTTCTCCCTTCCGTTAGTAATGGCACTCTAACAACACTCCCCTGGCCCTAAGCAGCCACGTGCTTCATGGGAAGATGACTGCACCTTCAGCTTTAGGGGTGGGGCAAGCGGTTCAGGCTTCAACTAGCCAGCATCGTCTGAACGCCCTGGGTGCGGGGAGTTAAACTGGTCCAATCAAACGGAAGCCTAGGGCCTCTGGCTGCCTGCGGGGAAAAGAGATCTGCCCTTCCCTTCTAAACCAGGAAGGTAAACCTCCAGGTGAGGTGACCTTCGGAGCAGACAGGTCACCCCCAGGATCCCCAACAGCCACTCTTGCTCTGTGAAGAGAGAAGCCTATTAAGAATGAAGCCCAAAGTGACCTGCTGGATGAAGATCTTCCTAACACCAGCAATACTTAGCTTTTTGGTCATGCAAGTCAATCAGCTCCCCTTGTGAGGCGGGCTTTCTGTTACCTGAACCAGAAAGCTCCCCGGACTGACTTCATTCTCCTCCTCACCTACCTCTGTACCATGTGTGTTCGCTCCCCATCAAGTCTGACACCCACACCTGAACACAGACCTCGGACTCGCTCAGATCACCTTGTTCTGGACACTATACACTGTTTAGTAGAATCTCATGGAGGCTACAAGTGCATTCTCATTTTTGAGAGCCATATCACACAGCTGGCTCAGTGCAGAGAAACAGAGGCGTACACAAGTCTTGGGCTGAAAAAGAACTACATCTTTCCTGTACTCTTCTATTTCTTATGTGTTTCATGTTGACGGTATTTGAGAGTCAAAAAAAAAAAAGAGCGGATGATTAAATCAATTACAGAATCTAGACGAGTTTGATGAAGTTTCTAACTGTTGTCTCCCCTCCGCCCCCCGTAACTGACAGACACCGCATCAGCTTTTTATTAGTTTGCCTGCGTCGGGGAGGCCTGCCCAGCACTGAAATAGACTCACAGACTTCTGGTGTCTGAAAGGATCGGAAAGGTTTTTACACCTGACCTAGCTTTCCACTCCTGTCTGACCTCTGAATCCCTCCTTCATTTACGCCCCTGCTGACCAGGCTTCTGTCTAAAGCTTTACAATGAAGGAGAGCTTGGGTCTTCTGTCCATTCTACTTCCAGTTCCAGTCCTACCCTCCCCACAGTACAGATCCACATTTTTTTTTTTTTTTTTTGCAGAGAATCCTCAAATATGTGAAGACAACTATCAAATTTCCTTGGAAGCTTGAATTCCTCAAGTATTAATGCTGGCAGGGTAGAGTGGAAGCATCAACATGGAAGGAAAGAAAGGGGACAAAATTATTCATGTAAAGCCTAAGGAAGTGTATTGATTCTTAGTTTCTTTTGTCTCTAAAATGTGCTGTGCCAACATCAAAACAATGAAACTAGACTCAATGATTAACTCATCAATTCTTATATGTTTAGGAAGTACTCACTCTATGCCAGGCACTGTTCTAGACTCCAGAACCCAGACGATGGGTACGATATACTTGCTGGTCCACAAAAACGAAGTGACTTATTAAATTTCCTGATTTTAGTGGCAGAGCTGAGACTTAAGCACAGGACTTACACTCTCCTCTAAATGCCACTGAATATTTGGACAAAATGTAATTCACTGGATTCAGGGTGCTGTAAATTTCTAAGACAGCCCCCTACCCACCCCCCCAAAAAAACAAGTGATGTTTTTAGGTACTGCAAGGAAGGTTTTCTTTATGAGCTTAGACTCCACATAGAGCTGCCTTTTCTTTTTTTTTTAAACCATGATATAGCTGATAGCTAACAACATTGGCCTGCTGAGATTTTGAGATAAACTACAACTGCCACCAATACATGGTTTGCACAGGATTAGGAAGGAGAGAATCTTGAAATAGAGTTACATAGAACTGTGTTAATTAACACGTCTTACTGGCTTGACTGTAAATTTAAAACAGATTTAAAGAAAAGAAGTCATGGATCTAGAATGAACTGAACAAAGTTTGACTTCTGTTCAGTTTTGGTTCACACCTCCTATTTTGACATAGGTAAAATACAGTTTTAATAGACTCTAAGAGAGGACTAGGGGAGATGACGAGAAAGGTGGCTGGGAGTGTGGAAAAGAGGAGGAAATTGCTCACAGAAGATGAGAAGAGATCACAGAAGTATCTGGTCCAGCATTTTTCACTCTGTTTACCAAATAACTTCTAGTTCATACAAGATACTACTTAGCCACATTTTAAAAATTAACAGATACTGTGTGTGTGTGTGTGCATTCCTGTGTGCATGTGTCTGGGAGTGGATCCCCCCTCACTCTGCATATGATTCTGCAAATCACTGACCTAGACCACCTCCATCATTTTCCAGATGAGGAAGCTGAGATCTGAAAAGGTCAAATCACTAATAGGAGCAGCCAGGTCCAGAACTCAGACTAGCTATGTGAGGGGGGGCTGGGCAGAAACTATTCACTGACAATGATTTAATGTGTCACTTGCTGCCCTCCTCCCCGTCGCTTCTGCCCTGAGTCACTGAGCATTTCCAGCTGCCTGGCTACTAAGGAAGCAAAGGGTTGTCCAAAGAGCAGGGACTGGAGGGAACTTTCTTTTGTTTACGGTATTTTACCAAACTACAGCCAGGACTAGAGTCGAGGTCTCCTCGTGCCCAGAGCAGTGCTCTCTGAAACCTGTTTCTGAACAGAAAACAACATAAGCTCCATTACCCGACTTAGTCTTTCTTTCTTCCTCTGAGCTCCCTTTCCCATAAGACCGTGCTATCCCCCAGCTTTCCTTTTCTTCTCCCCATGGCAGTCACCACCTACAGACCCGGACAGTGTACCCATCACAGAGTCCACAACTGGTTCTAACTGGTTGGCTCAGTCTCCCACAATTCCTTGGGGATGACAGCTTGATTCTGTGCAGAAACAGACAACTGCCTCCTTTCTTAGCTCCTCATGGTCTCTGGGACCCTCTTTCCACCTGGTGTGTCCTGGGCAATCTCCAGTCCTAAATCGAATCAGCTCTTTGCTTCTTTTAGGCAACTCATTGATTTTTCAATGAACTTAGCTTGTCTGTTTTATTGGCACTAAAGAGGGTTGGGTTCTTAGCATCATTAACATTTTAGTTGAAGAAAAATTCCCAAACCCCCTAAGCATTAATCCAGAACTGTTAAACATCTAAAAAGTAATCTGTACTCAAACAAAGCTTGGCCAGGTCTGCCCCCTTTTAAACTTGGATGCCAATGAGCCCCTAGCCCCAAATCTACCCACGTTTTCTATACTGAACGGTGATAAGCAAAACACTGGAGTACAATAAAAGCTGATGTCTTTGTCTGTTGCTGCTGCTACTACTGCTGCTGGGGACCACTTCCCCCCCCAGGGATCCATATCCACCAGCAATTACCTGGCAGGCACGGAGCATCCTGGGACAGTAATTTCCATCTCCGCAGACACACCAGTTGGAGGCAGTGCTTGAGTGGATGGGTGTGTAAGCTAAGGAGAGCTGTTTGGGCTCAAAGCCTCTGGGTGCCTTATCTCACTTTCTCCCCCTGCCCCACCCCCTAGACAGGGAGACAGTCTGACCCTGTTGCCAAATATGCGGTAATTGTCAGTGAGTCATTAAATGGCTATGGGCCCCCATTTCCCCCTCTAAGAAAATAAAGGAGTTGGACCAGACCACTGTCTTCATATCCTGAAATCCTATGATTCCGTGCAGTAGCAGACAGTGCCAATGAAACCACCTGGGCACAAGTGGAAGGCCTCCCTGACCACAGAGTCCGAGAGGGAAAGAGGACACCAAAGTTGCCCCTGAAAGCCAGGCTGGGCACCAAGTTCATTACTTCAAACTTCAATTCTATTTCTGGGCTCACCTGATCACTTAAAAATTATGAAAGAAGCAAGGTCCCCAGTTACTGGATTAGAAAAGACTAGATTCTGTCTATTATCAGCGACTGTGGTTGCGAACGATGAATTACAACTCAAAAAAGCAAGACTGTAAAGGAAGGCTCTTACGGGATCAGAAAAGTAATTCATTTCAGTCCTGCCTGGTGTGAGGCATGGCCATGTATTTTCAGAGTTACATAGGTAAATCCCCAACGTACTTTCTGGAAATATAAGTAACGCTAATATTGCCTCTCTCTTGTTTACCACCTCGTATTTTTCAAAGTGCTCTCTTAGGTATTAGTTCATTTGATCATGACAACCCCACACACGCTGGCAAGTCCAGGAAATGTCCTATGATGCGCCACGTCAAATTCATAAAGGGTGGCAGGGAACCCCTCAGAGGCACGTGTCAACTGACCTTAGCGGCAGGAATCTTAAAATGCAATGATTTCCAACCTCAGACTGACTCTCAGTCATCTCAGAGGGATTCATGAAATTCTCAAGCCCAATTTCATTATCTGGTCTCTGCTATACTTGCCTGATACACCACCTCTCTCCTCTATCGTTCTTCCCTCCCCTTCCTGCCGTCCCTCCTAGTGCTTTAAAAGTCACCTAAGGAAATTCCCAAACTGGGGGAGATGAAAGTAACACTCAGTCCGAACCTACTGAGCAGAAGTACAGCAAGGATGCCAAATGCAACATGCTGCTTCAGATCTTTAGCTTTTACCGAGGAGTCTCCTTTTGACTAGAATGCCTGGAAAGTTCTTTTCCATCCTTCTCGCCTCAGAGCCTCAGCTCAAGCATCATCTACTCTGTGAAACCATGGCTTCCTAAAGGGAGCTGACCTCTTAATCTCGAGGTCAGAGCATACCACCTCCTGTAGGGGTCTTTTTACATCAGCTGCCATTGGTCTGTTTGATGTTTCTCTTCCCACTGGACTCTGAGAGCAGGGACCACATCTGTTTCATTTCTCTGCTCCCAGTGCTTAGCACAGTGCCGGGACAGAGTAGATACGCAATGACAAGTACACGATGAATTAAATTGAGATCTATGTCCTACAATAGTCTAGAAGGTACTATAAAATCAAACCAACATTGGGTCAGTGCTCAAACAAAACAAAACAGAAAGGGATCACTAACCTAGCTGGCTAACTACATATACCTTAATCAAGGTATTAACAAGTAATTTATCTTTAATGGAAAGTTCCACATTTCTAAGCCACCCACAATTTCGGGATGATTTCTCTTCCATTTCTGCTCTATTTTAAAGATGTACTGGGAAATCACCTCCTGTCTTTGGCATAGGCTAAGCAAAAAAATATTATGAGATCTCTTGATAAGTATGAGATAGACATTGGGAGAAGAACTTGACACAGGCAATTAAAAAATTCCTGGGAAGAAGCAAATGTGTATAAGTGAATATCTTCAAATCACTTAAATTTCACCTCAGCATTTTATGGAACATAAAATCTGATTTTATGGCTGGCAATATCAGTATATTTTAAATGTCTATATCCTAAATAGTGAGGGCAAAAATAAACAACGAAGTAAAACACGTAGGCTACGTATCTATCTGGGAAGAAACAAAACGAAACAAAACCACATGCGTATCACTCTTGGACTCTTGCCAATTAAAGGTTAGTACTTGAAGCTGGGGTAATTAACCCACTGCTGTTTTTCTCTTGGACCAGAGATCTCACACAGAAAACTGGATACTTACAATTTACTAAAATCCTTGATGTTCAAATTTCAAAAAGTTCATTCAACAAGGGATAGATTCCAAACACCTCTTTTCAAAGCAGGCAAACTTTTTAGGTTTTATTTTGCAAATCTAGGTTGGTCTAGGCATAATCAGTACATCAATACATAAATAAGACAATGTTATCTACAGTCTCAATATAACACCGAATATAAAAAATACTAAATGATCAAAATTAGGATTAGTAACAATAAACTCAAAAGGTTTTAAAACATGAATAAAATTAGGTGTAAAAACTCCAGTATTGTGACATTAATTTTTGAAAAATGTTTAATATTTAAAATAGTTTTAAGAACATACACTTTCTACTCTATTAGGAGACAAATACTCTATCCAGAGCACAATTTATTACTACAAAATAAATGTATGCTTAAAAGACAGTCTGTCAATTAGAAAAAAAAAAAAAAAAACTCACACATATTAAAATAGCAGGTTTCCAAGCCAAGTTAAAATATTTTCTACTTGACAAGTTGCTTACATTTAAATGAAAACAGGGCAATTTTGGTCAATAATATGGATTGCATATAATAAAAAGGACCTTAGATCATGTTAATACAAGGATCAGAAAGCAGTAACGTCAATTAAAGCCACCCAATTATTTAGCAAACTTTCAGATACAGCAAATAAATTAATCTGTTTTAAATTAAAGTGCTCAGATAAGTAGCTTTTTGACCTATGAGTAAGTCTTGCTAGCAGCAAACACAGCGAAGCTAGAATCAGCTGAAGCAAGGCAAACCCCCCCCCCCAATCAAACAAATGGTATTAGTAATCAAAAGGCATTCGCACAACGTATTTCCTCGGTGAGTAGCAGGGGGTTCTGAGCAAATGCCACCTACGGCTTCCTTCATACTTTGATATACAGTGTGCGGGGGGGGGGGGGGGACACACACATTTCTCTTAACCATGAACAAGTTGGGGGTGTTTTGCCTTTTAACAACAGGATATCTTCATTTCTGTACCATCTTGTGAAAATGCCAGTCATTATACTGCTAAGAGCACACGTCTTTCACTTAAAATCCTCTATTATCCACTTATGTTTAACTTGTATTGGGATTTAAGAATGCCTCTTTATTGAGACAAGTAATATGTCATCATTTTGTTCAGCTAACAGGCCTGACAGACCCTGTCTCCTTGAGTTAAGAACAGTAGATCTCTGTTTCGTACACTGGTGGCAAAAGCTGCCAGAATAAACAAGAATTAGCCAATTGATGGTAGAGGCTTTTAATCCCAAAGATCCAGACTTTCTTTTTACCTTGGCTTTAATTATTCTATTTGGCTAGATGATGTTATATATATATTTTTCAACAAACGTGATTTCTATATATTGCAATAATTTACTTGAAAGCTATTCTTTTGTATTTTTAACAAATAACACCACTGTTGACTATCGCTCATGTTTTTGATCCTTTTTACTACTTATCATCTTCTTTATTTGAAACAGATTTTTAACAGATAATCTTGATCGTTACAACAATATCTTGCTTGCATTTTATTCAAATAATTCTTAAAAACAGCTTAAAAAGCCGTTTGGAATAACATCAAGCTTGCCATCAATCAAACGAAAAAATTCCGCTGGCGGTTGTATAAACATCAGATCAAGTCTGATGTCTTCAAGGATTTCAGAGTGAACCATAAAAAACTCCATTAACTTCTGACAAAGAATGCAAATTAATCACAACATGGGGTGAAATGAAATTAAAGGCTCTTTTCTAATCAATGACAAGGCAGGATGAAATATTTGTTACTCTCTCTGCACTCAGCCTGCCTAGGACGTTTGCACTCCCCTCGCAAAGCCCCAAATGCAAGGCGTGAGTACAGATTCACCCACACTCGGTTGCGCCCTCGCAAGCCCCCCCAGAGCTATCCGCTTACAAGTCGTGGAGATTCGCAAAACACACTAATCATCTGAATCTCAGGTGCATCCAATTTGTTATTCACACTCTCCCATGCCAGTGAAAAGCCTGGCGCAGACAGATGCACCAGGAACCCTAAATGACAGTTCTGGCCTCCGGAAGTACGATCACTACAGCAAAATCTAGTGCAGCCTCCAGGTGAAATGTCTGGAGCTCCATATGGAGCGGGGAAAATTAACAACAAGATGAAAATCACTGCCGCAGCGGGGAGTCGGAATTTTTGAAAAAAAAAATGAAATTTAAAGATGAAGAAAGAGAAGTAATAAATTAATGGGGTGTGAAAACATTCAAAGCTTTACAATACCAGGGGCACTATTTGCTCAGATTCCCCCCCCCCCCTTTTTTAACTTCAGGTCATTTTGATGTAATTTATTAAACAAGATCAGGAAATGTAGCCAAAAGAAGAAGAACATTTTATACATGCAAAAGTCCCTTAAGTACATTTGTATCTATATTATCCTCACTTTCCTGTGGCAGCTTGCTTACCAAATTTCCAAATGCCAGAGCTGGCACATCTCCTGAGAAGTCTCCTTAATGGATTTACTATCATCCTAATGCAGGGCCCTGCTGCAGAGTTTGAATGAAAGATGACAATTTTTAGCAAGCAATCTTTTTCATGTCTCCTAAATTATGGTGTCATAAAACAAACCATCGCCCACCATCATGTTTTTTAGGTCAAGTGGATTTGGATCTTCATGACTAACTATACACAGTTCCAGTCCTCGTCCGGACCTGCACATCTTTCCAATTACTATTAATGCTAAATTGTTCAAGAAATTGAGATAGTATCTGTCTGCCAGATGTCTTAAAAATAATTTTTCATTAAGCTGTTGCAGAATGTTTCATGGGGACCCAGAAAATGGCACCGGGGTCATTGAGAGCTCTGGGGCCTTCCAAACCCCCGTGTCAGTCTGCTAAACACATGGTAAGCAAAGCAAAAGGGCTCGAGGGGACGGTCTTGTCACCCACCATGGGTGGCACAGCCCTCCGATGTTCAGCCTTCCTCATCCACACAAGAGGCCTCCTGAGGGCAGAGGAGGCAAGCCAGGAGAATGGCTTGGTGGGGCTGAGCGGGTACCAACAGCCAAGCAAATTCAGAGTACACGGAGCCCGTCACCTGGTTTGGCTGCCTGCAAGTCCTAGATCTACCTGGGCCCATTCGCTCCTGAGGCAAGGTGCCTCATCTCTCTGAGACTCAGTCTGCTCACCTGGAGGCTGGAAATAATCGTCCCCACAGGTGGGAGGTACAGCCTGAGTCAGATAACGGAAGGTGCTCTGGAGTTTGACGTCAGAAAGGTGCTGGATGACTCTAAGGCATCACTGTTCTTCCTATTATAAGCCGTAGTAATAAGACTGTGCATTTAAAGCAGCTCCTAACCTTTCTAATTTTTTTCCATACAGTTCTAAACTGCATGCCAATGAGGCTATGCAACCTTAAGTCCTAAGGGAAACTAAGACAGTTCTCAAACAACAAATGAAAACCCAACTCCCCCAAACAATGAGATTCATGGAGAATGATCATCTCAACAAAACTCTAGTCCTTTAACCCTTTATGTTGGTCCCAAGCCACCGACTCTCCCGGATACCTTCCCAACAGCCCCCCTCCCCATCTGCATCCCCACCGGATACACACTGTGTCACCGGCGGGAAGAGACGCCGCTAACGACGCTGTCAGCAGCACTGACACTGGGCTGGGGAGGGGACGAGTCTGGAAGCTGGCCTCTCCGCCCCACTCCTCCCCTCTGCTCATCTGACACCCTGCTCCAGCTGCAGCTGGCAGGTTGCTGAGCACGTCCTTTCGCAACCTTCGGGTGACAACTAGAAATTCTGTTCTGTGCCGCAGCCCAACGTCAGGGCCAGTGGGGCGGCCCTTTGTACTTTTCCAAGTGGTTTTATACCCAAAATCTCATTTTATCTTCATACTTCTAATCAGATGGGAAAGGGAGGTACCAGGATGCTCGTTTTAGAGACGAGGAAACCAGCCTGAAGGAGTTACAAAGCAAGAATTCAGGCCTGCAGTGACAGCATGTGCTACAGCTGCTTTCTCATCCTCACCTTCTGGCTCCTGGTCCAGAGTTCTTTCACACAGGCCAGGCTTCTGAGTTTGCCACTAGTGAAGAGAGCTGAGATCTGGTGCCCTGATTTGACTCTGAGTTCAGAGTAGCAATATCCTAGAACTACCCCCAGCCCTGGGTACAGAAGGGGTACAAAACTATGAGATCTTAAGGTTATATGGAAAGCCTTCATGTGTTCAAGGACCAGACCAGCGGGTAGCAGTTAAGATGAGGCAGTCCTCAGCCTGGTACATGGAGCTGATTCCACGGCTGCCTTGTACGCTAGTGAGTTTCCTATCACTGGAGCTGTCCAACTGGTTGCTTTTCAGAGATAGAGTCGAAAGATTTGATTCAGCGATGTCTGGGATACCTTGCCCATCCTGAGAGTCTGTGATTCACTCCTGCCTATTCCACTTGGGATTCTACGACACCACACCGGCCACAGCACAACAGTGAGCACGTGAGCCATTCTGTTTGCCCAACCTGTGTGAGAAGGCCATCTCACAGAGTGTTTGGGGGTTCAAGTGAAATAATATGGGCCATTTCATAATCCAGGCTCTGCGATACTACAGAAATAAACGTTTTTCTTCATGTCTTTTATTTGAGGGCAAAAGGGAAGGGCAGGAAAGGAATTTAGAAAGTACCCTTTCCCAATCTTCAGTCTACAGCACAAAGCCTGTAAAATAAATGCCAACTCCACCAAGAGCAATGAAGTGCACAAACTTCTGTTGAAAGACCTGGGAAACAGGCCTGATGGTGTCAAAGCTGCTTCTATTATTTGAAATATAATTCCCAATTTGGTGACAATATTCTATCACGACTCAAGGAATACAGTCCCCACCCACCCCCAACTCTGGCATAACGGTGCTTGCTAACTTGGGAGTCCAGTGCATTAGAATTTCCCAACTTCCACTTGACTGATCAAGTAAATGTATATTTTAAACATTCCAGAAAACAAGAATGCTGCAAAGGTAGACAGCCTCTCCCCAAATTCGACCAGAGCCTTTAAAAGCTGCATTTGTCAAATGCAACGACGATCTGTTTCTTAGACTTATCACTTAGCAAATCTCGCTGATTAAGTACGCTAGGCATTAGGAAACTCAAGAATACAGCGACATTCTCAATCTTTGGCATTTTTTAAAAATAGATGGCTTGCAAGTTTTGTACTAAGACTTGTTTGAGAGACATGTTGCACTGTGCTTCTTTTCTGATTTACAAAATTTAAGGGGATTACACAAATTGGCCAAACAGTGAATTGTTTAAAAATTACTGACAGAATAAGAGGCTTACCAAGATAAATATTCTAATGAGCTATAAATCCTGAAAATGTGATTTTAATTTGATGGGCTACCTAGAGCTAAGCAGCAAGGCTGTATACACTAAAATCTCACTAGATGCAAGCATGCGTGCCAAGCCATTACATTTTAGATTTTCTCTTTCAGGGAAAGATTATGTTTAAACAAAGAAGCCTACAAATTCGAAAAGTGAGACTGACACCCTTGAACCTAACAACCTGGACGATTTCTCTTACATTTATCTGATGGCTTTAACTGTAAAAGAAAAAGGATACAAAAGAGACATTTCAGTGTGTGAAGGGTCTTTAAACGTCCACATGGGTACCAGGAGAATTTGTTTAAAACTGCTTATAACGATGGTAGGGAGAATGAGCCCCATCCTATTATTCAATAACCATGTTTGTGATGCATCTGCATAATCTAACCATGCATAAATTAGTATGTGTAATACAACACTTATTTGCATAATAATAGCAAGTTAATAGATGCTTAAAGAGCAGAGACCAACACCACCTTTAAATCAGACATGCCTCCGGGCACTTTGGCCTGTACAGACCAAGATGCCAGAAAAACTGTGAGCGTCAACCAGAGGAAAACAGTCAAATCATTCATTTTTCATCCCTCTAGACATTTCACTTATTTCCCCACACACACTGGGGAATCATTTTCAAACCACAAAATAGCTTTATATTTTAAGTGGAGCACCCTTCTATAATAAAAGTCTTAAAGAAATTACAATAAAGATTATCATCAGCAGTGGTAACATAATGGACATTTTGTTTTCTTAGAAATGTAGATAGGGAGGGCACTTTCTAAAATAAGAATATGTTCAAAACCACACGCACATAAAATTGCAAATATTTGCAAACAAATAATGAGCTAGATTAGACATTTTCACCCTTCACCTCAATCCTTTAATTCAAATAACTAATTGAATCCAAACACTTGAATAATGTATAAAGAAAAGGCTGTGTCTCTCCTTCACCCTCAGTATGAGCACATGGTACCGGGCTGGGATGAGGAAAAACATCACCCATGTCACACAAAGGAAGAGAACGATGAAGGCTTTCAACCCTTAACAAAGAGGAGAAAGATCTGGAGTTTAAAAAAAAATCAGAATCAACAGAGACTTCTAAATGACTGCTTTAAGATACCACTTTTCAATTTAACAGGACAGATTTATTTGTATGTGGCTCAAATGTTCACAATTGCTCCCTGCACCTTCATACATAGGAATGAATGTCACAGTGGCAAACGGCAGTAATGAACAATCTTACCTGAGGATATGGAAACCTCCCAAGAGCAAGCTGGGAAAGGAAATAATATTTGTCTAGTTATAGATTTGCATGCAGGGCAGGTTTCCTTAAGACAGACAAGTACTAAATATCAGAATTGTACCCAGCAAATACAAAAAGCTCACAACCTTAAATGTATGATGTAAATTATTGCTGTAATTACATTGAGAGTTGTATTTAGAATGGACATTTACATTAGACAATGTTGTATCCTGACAAAATATCTTACCTTTAACAACTAAACATGACCCTTATGTGGTTTCTCCTAGGAATGTGCTCAGCTCTACCGACATTACTCACATGTACAAGTGTACGACAATTTCTTCCGGACTGAGATGTACAACTATAGGAGACTGCTGGCTCTTCCTCGTGTAAAATATTAATTGTTCCTAGCTCACAGCTCTGTAGAATTTCCAGTTACAAGTGTTACAGGAAGAGTTGCAGGATATAGGGGATGGGCTGTATGAAACTGAAAATTTTGCCATTATTTTCATCTATTTTTTAGTTTTTTTCATCCATTCATAGTTAGAAGAGCTACTACTAGAGGGAAAATGGCATTTCAAGGCTGTGAAGCTGGAACTATACACCTAAGTCTGAGAATGGGAAAGTGAATCCTTAGAGCTTCCAGTTTTGCTTGATTTGGAAACTGCTACCTGGCCACTCGCTTAATTTTGGTCTTTGAATGTCTACCTGTGAAAACAAAATGATTCAACCAGGAACAGGACTGATAAAAGTAATAAGATCAAAAAACCCAAAATGCCATCATTTACTTAAAGAAAATAGTGGCTAAATTTTGAAATTTCATAATGTGGCCCATCCTCAGACCTGAAATCCTTTACATGTATTTGTAACTATTTTCAAAGTAGAATTGTTACATCAAGGAACTTTGAAGCTGCAGGAGCCAAGGAAACATCAGTCCATTTACAGATTAGAACCCCAGCGTCTCACTGAAGATGTTTCCACATAGTTAATCAGCAGAAGCCTAGGGACTGACCCAAGAATTGCAACTTAATCCAGTGTTCTTTTCAGCGTATGACATTTATTTCTAGATCTCGAGAAGCTGTGCACTTATTTCAAAGACACTAACACTACTTAAATATTTCTGAACTCTTTTTTTGGAACTGTCTTTAGAATCATTTCAAATAACAGATGACAATGATTTAATTTTATTAGAATTGCGTCTTATCTTGAACTTAAAACTATATTCCTCTGCTTTTTCGATCATGCGAATTATTTGTTGACTAAGGTCTGATTGGTCTACAGGTATTACCAAAACCCAAAGTCACCTTCAAAGAATAAATATTTTGTTCCTTACTAAGGATAGACATGATGGTGCTGAAGTTAATTTTTTAAATTCTAAAACCAGTTTGAGCAACAGCCATGTAATAGGAATAAACCGTATGACTATGAAAGGTGACTACTTTGAAAGAGCCAACACTCATTTGGATGTGTGTGCATGTGTGTGTGTGTGTGTATATATATATATATATATCCCATATATATATATATGTTTTGAAACACTTGGTAAGTTTTGTTACCTTGTACTCAGAATTCTCAGAGTTTCAAGATACAGAATTATATTATCACTATTTCACTTGATGGATGAAATTAATCTGTTCAAGTATAAATAACAAAAACATCAAAAGATGGGGTGAAGGAAAGACAGCGTGGGTGTTAAACTCCCCTTCACCATCTCACGTAATTATGCTTGTTGTCTATATATTGTTATTAATCAGGAAGGGAAGGGACTCAGCTCTCTGCTGTCCCCACTCCACCCCCACCCAATATAGGCCATCGATTTGACTTATATTTTGTAAATATAGTGTGTTTCTGGCCAATGAGATGACGGACACTGATTCACTGTGGTCTACTGCGGCAGTCATGGGTGGACTAGGTGTTTGCACCATTCTGTACTGAACTGACAGTGACAGCTCACCAAAAGCTGTCACCCACAAGAGAACAGTTGGACTTGGTTGAGTTTTTCAGAACATCACATCCCCCCAAAACAGAATATACATTCTTTTCAAGTGCTCATGGAACATTCTCTAGGATACACCACATACTCAGGCACAAAAGAAGCCTCAACAAATTTATGAGGATAGAAATTATTCCAAGCATCTTCTCTGACAACAAAGGCATGAAACTAGAAATCAACCACAGAAAAACAAATGAGGAGACAATGACAGCATGGAGACTAAACAATACGCTATTAAAATACCAATAGGTCAATGATGAGATCAAAGAATAAATTAAAAAATACCTTGAGACAAATGACAATGAAAACACAACCACACAAAATCTATGGGATGCAGCAAAAGCAGTACTAAGAGGGAGGTTCATAGTGATACAGGCCTTCCTCAAAAAAAGAAGAACAATCTCAAACAAACAACCTAACCTACCAGCTAAAAGAATTAGAAAAAGAAGAGCAAACAAAATCAAAAGTCAGCAGAAGGAAAGAAATAATAAAGATCATGAAGGAAATAAATAAAATAGAGATCAAGAGCTATCACCTCTCATCTCACTGATCTGTGGATTACGAATTTTGCATACTCTTCCATTTCGAGTTAGAAAAGTACCAAGAGGAGGGTCTCTCATCTGAAAAAGCTAACAGCCTAATAATTGCTAGAAAATACTCAGAACATTCTCTCCCAAGCCCTTCTACAGGTGCTGCGCCATGCACTCTGGTACATGTCGAACATGTCATTAGGGCCCGTGGAAGAATTCTGTCCACGTTGCTTACCAGCAGGAGAAACCTGCCCACCAAACATACAGTTAAGGTCCGAACTAGCTGGCTGGTGCCAAAATTGGCCATTGGTTCGTGCAGATTAAAGAACTAAGCAACAATAAATGGAAGGCTTTAAAAAAAAACAGTGGGATAAGGTAAAAAATGTGAACCTTTTCCACTTTAACACAAAGCCTCCAATTTTCAAGTCATCACTGTCCTATGGAGAGGTGAGGCTACAGCCGACTTGGGAACGTGCACTCATCTACTCGGCCCCTTCTCACAACTGGTGAGAGGTAGTCAGGCTGGTGGATGTCACTCATTTACTCTGTAAGAGACCTTCATGCAAGAGAATAGAGAGAAATTCAGCTGGGAGCCTCTCTGTACCAGCCTGCTTGGGAACAGGTGGCAGTGCTCGAACTAGCGAACTCATTCTAGGGACTGGCTTTACTTCTGTGCATTTTCCTGATATCCTGGGGAACCTCAGTCTTACCTGTCAACTACATTCCTGGGGGAACTGCTATTAAGGCATCTTGTAGGTCTGATCTCTTTCGAATCAGGGGACAGAAAAGGGCTCCTTGTCCCTGACCAGAGCGGCACAGCCACCATTCCCTCTCTCACAGTGTCACCACTGGGCTGCTCCAACGGCAGGCCAAGGATTCCAGTTCTGCGCCAGTGACAACTGGCGGCAGTCCTATGAGCCTGGCACCAAAAGCAGTTGTTGTCAAGGCCCTAGGAGAGGGAGCTGCCTTCCATGCATGTCTCTGTCCTTTTAGGTTTAATGCGGCTGCAGTGTTTACGTTCCCCGCTATTTGTCTTGTGGCAAAATAGAAGGAAACAGATAACCAGGGCCTAGAACCTTTTTTATCAAGTTCAATTAGGAGAAGGTAAAAAAGGAAAAGGGCTCGTAGCAGATACGGCTGAGGCTGTCAGAAGTCAAAATAAACACTGGACCCTTACAGGGAAGAGGGAGCACATATGCTATGAGTGAGCATTTCAGAGACAGACAGACGTGGGGCCATTCTGTATCTTTTACCCCTACTGGTCTATTAATCTACTTGCATTTCCCCAGTTTTTATTGTCAAGGTATTATAAATTAGGAAACTTACAAAAGAGAGTATGTAATCTTCTCTGAAATGGCCTGCAGATATGTCACTGTACTAAATGTGTTTCAGATTTAATGAAGCTTTAATGTCCTTTTTAATTTTGCCTGTTTCTGTATCACCAGGGGTCGGGCAAGGCAATCAGCACTCAAGAGGGTGGTTTGGTTTAAAACTAGGAAAAAACTCATTTGCTTATGAGTTGCACTGTATTTTCTTAATTAAATTTACTGAGTAAAATGGTTTAAGTTCAGCCAACCAATGACCTCTGGATGTAGATTTAGATTTATAAATAGGTTAACAGTTAAAAGAAGAAGAAGAAAAAAAGAAGAGTCACAACAAAGCACACAGATTAGGGCTAAGCCAATAGAAATCTCTGCTCTATCATCTTTACAAAAGAAGCATTAAAATTTAGGCAGCTTAAGTCCAGTTAAAAAAAAAAAAAGGATATTGAAAAATGTGGACACACATAAGTGCCTGCAATTCATCAAAAGACTCTAACATCCTTTTCATTCCCAGGAGGGGAGCGGCTCACATTGCAAAAGATTTGGAAAAACTTTATTTATTTTGTGGGGGAGGGGGCATGTATGGAGGTAGAGATGGGGAAGGGAAAGGATTCTATTTAATGTCAAATTAAAAAGTGCTTTTTAATTCCAAATACTTAACATTCAGCAAACTGCTAAATACTCTGTTCCTTGTGGGAGATTTATTATGCAAAAGACAGAAAAAGAATGCTCTGAAAACATTTACCGGTTGGGAATACACTTAAATAACAGTAAGCCACTAACATTTCACTGTAAAACTAGGACTGTTCCTTAGTGTTATCTTATTGGTCTCTGATTTCTCCAATCAATCCATAAAATACTCTTGAGTTAGCAGCATTTGAATATGTTGGATTTTATAGTTTAAATAACAAATACATGTGTGTGTGTAATCATAACAATTGCCAAATACGTAACAACTGCATGATAGAAACCTTTGCATTTTAACAAAAAGTTAGGGTAGAAGATATTTACTTACAAAGCAACAAAAATGGCTTCTGCTGATAATAAGAATAATTACTGTCATGAACCCACAAATGATAAAGAGAAAACGTACAATGTACCCAGAAAGCAAGGGCAGGACACAAATTCGGGATATGTTTTTGGTGATCAAGTTTCCAACTTATAACATCTACAATGTGGGAGTAGTTTTAAATTTATAGTTCTACTGAAGAACACTGGATTTTATCAATTCTTAATTTAGACTTATTCTGTATTTTTCAGCATAACTGCAAATTGAAAATGAGCATTTCCAATATAGCCAGTGACCTAGCTGAAGGAGGATTTTATAGCCTGAAATGTTCTAAAATTTCTTCTTAATTACCTTGTGCACATTTTACACAATTAAATTTCCATCTAAGGATTTTGCATTTAGATTGTGCATTGCGGGTAGACCTTCATTTTACAGAAATGCAGCAGCCACTTTGGAACACTCAGACACAGAGAAACTTTAAAAAAAATCAGACTTAACTACTGGATTACATAAAATTCCCTAGGTGAGATTTCATCCCAAGACCAATTTACACAGTCCTAGAGAGAGTTTAAATCATCTGAAACTATGCTGGGTGAAGGACCATAATAAATATTAAATACCTCAAAATCTACCCTAAGATTTGACTTTTCTTCCCATGTATCAATTTCACTGTCCTCTTACTGAATGGTTTAAGAACAATCCAAAGGATATAACAGCAATTTACCAGTGCTAAAGTGCTTCGGAGGTTAAACTGACAACAAAGAACAGAGAAACACAAAGCGTCTTGAAGTAGGGTTTCAATTAAACGTGGAGGATTAAGTAATGCAGTACCAAAAAAAAAAAAAAAAAAGAGTTACAAATTAATTTAATCTTCTGCCTATAGTTTGCAGCTGCACTCCAAAGTGTCTAGGGCTTAAGAACAAAGCCTTGAAAGGCCTCGGAGTGAGGAAAGCTTCAATTTTTAATGTATAACGCCATTAGCTGATAACTTGTGGAATCTGCAACCCCTGCGGAGGGGCATAAGTGCGAGTAACAGAGACTGATGAAGTGACATATTTGTTCATGTCTGCAACGATGAGGAAGAGGGTTATTACTAACACTGTCAGGCCCAACAGAAATATGCCCTAATAACCTTTGGGACCCTCCACGTTATCAGTTCTCACTACATCAAATATATTAAAATCAAAACCTAATTCACTTTAATTAAAGACGATTAGTTTGTTTTACTCTTATTGTTTTACCTTGTAGGATATGATAATACATTGCCAATTAAAGAAGGAATAATAAATGTACTAAAAGCATCAAACTGGGTACACCTTTTCATCCGTGCTTGGTGAAATTAGCTTATTAGTAGTGTCTATTTAAGGACATTCAAAAACAACCATCATTAAAAGTGGCGTAGAAACATTTCACCCTAAAAAGAATACACAAGAACCAAGTGTATCTTTTCCCTATTCAATGGATACTTCTTTTCATTGAATGCTTTCCTATAAAGTCCAAGAATTTCTTTAACACAAACAGAATTATGGCCCAATAGAGGCACCAGAAACTTAATTAATTTGCCCGAGGTCATACTGCAGGTTGGTCAACGGCAAAGCCTGTTAAATTACTAGGAACTCTGGGCTCTCCAGATGTTTTGGCAATGGTGAAGGCCCCAGAGGCTTCCAGTGCAGTGGGTAAACCTCGGCAAGTAACTCATGACGCCTGTATACAAAGGGCTAAGTGCTCTGGAGAGCTAACAATGTTTTCTTTGTGTACAAAGAGCCTATAGATGTGAGGTTCCCATCAGGAGTGCTTCTCAACATGTGCCCAAATTTTAAAAAAGAACTACTCATCCTCACCAGAGTCCCCTGGTAAAAAGTACACTGATTTTAACGTCAGGGTCCCAGATACAGGAGCGCAAAGAAGTCAGTCGAACATTTCTCCATCACTCAGAAGGTCCTGCATTCTATCCGGCAGATTACTAATAATAATGGAGAAAAGACAGTATCAAAAATAAATGTTTCTAATACAGTGTTGTTGTTTGTTTGTTTTTTTTTTTAAATTAGAAACGGGCTTATTATAGTGGACACTTAAATGGGGCCAGGGCAACAGTAATTCACAAGTACAATATCCTAATGCTGTTCCTTTAATTGCTTTATTTGTTTTACTGTTAAAAATGATTGCTTGCTGTAGTCTAACCATGAATGCTGAAAAGCATGATACATTGAGGTCTCAACCTGGGCAAACTGTACCTAAACTTACACTTTATTGCAGCTTAGTTCACAATCTTCGCCTAATATAGGGCTATATCCCAGTGCAGCAGGGGGATAAATCATCCTGGAATATTACCCTGGCAAAGTTTAGCTGTGACTGGAGCATATGTGCTTTCGAGCCACTGAAGCAAAGGCCCATAAAATACACTAATTACTGGAAGTTATGGTCACTGAGTGATTGATAGCGCTCTGCAAGGCAACTTCCTCATTTTCAGCTCCTCTGACGGGGCTCATCCGCCACATAGCAATTATTAATTCATGACCCACCCCTCAGGCACCGCTACCTTTACTTCTAATTCTCCTGCTACCCAAACCAGTGCTACAGCTGGACACTGTCTTTCTTCATTCTGATGGCTGGGTAAGGATGATCAAAAGTAGGTTTTATGCTAAATGCTATTGTTTTGAATCTTTAAATGTTGCTTGGTCTTTCTAACCCTGCTATCCTAAAACACGTAAGGCTCCTTCCTCTCCTTTAACGCTATTTTACTTGCATCATTTTCTCTTTTTTCCTTAAAAAAGAGCTTGTATGTGTTTACGCATATATATTTATATATATGTATGCATATATATGTTTATGTGTGTGTGTATGTATACATGTGTGTAAATATCAATCTGTCTACTTATCCTACATTAGATCACAAACTCTGCCTGAATAATTGTTTGAACACTGTAATTTAAATGCAATATATAACTCCAACTAGGCTGTAGTAAGTATGAGGCAGCTAACTGATTAAAAAAAAAAAGGCAACCCCCCTCTCAACTCTCCATTTAAATAAGACCCCTTTGGTAGCTCTGAAGACATTCTAATTGTTTCAAGTTGATTTCCATCAGTAGCTCTACTCAGAGAAATGCTATTAAAATATCTGGTTATATAACTAAAATCTCTAAAAGTCACTTAAAAACAACTGCAAAGGTCTCTTTTGATGGTGGTCTGTGTTGAGAGGAAACTCAGTGAGAGATTCTGAATTAAAGGGAGATAAAGTTCAGCCATGATGGATGAAAGCTAACATCTCACTTTTCAACTAGAAAAATAAATGTTCTTCAAATTTCTAAACAACTCAAAATGTAATACCAAAGGTGGTTTTCCTCTATGGAATCTGAGATGGTGCAACAGATGAATAGGGCTCCAAGCTACCTATCCTCTCAGAACTTGTCTCAAATTCCTCCTCTCCTGTTGGGAATGAGCCACAGAAAATAATTTTGAGGACAAAATTCATACCCTCGCTGCCTGCCATTCACTAGGCAGTGCATCACATCTTACCTGGTGACATTTCCTAGAGTTCCACATCTTCCTGTATCTCCGCTGCCTGGTAAATTTCACTGGTCTAAGGGTAAACCTGACACCGGAAATACTATTTTGCAGCAGGCTGACCACGAGCATGTGTTAATTGTGATAAACCCCCTGACGATTCTCCCAAAGCCTGGTCAGCCTGGTGGTGCACAGCTTGGCTGTTTCTGCCATGAAAGCTACAACACTTAAACAAACGCAGTACACAGACTCCTCAGTATTACGAGCTGATAGTTTTAACTGGCAAGGCCTAAACTCTTAACACATACATCACTGCTTAGAATAATCACTTTTGCATATTGAAAGCACTATGACTAATTTATTGAAGACTAAAGAGTTGCAAGAAGGGAAAAGATTAGAGTTAACTGCCCCCAAATCCATCTCATGTGCCTAGTTCAAAAACCATTTCACTCTTCACAGTAAGAATTAAGAAATGACACCCTTTCAACATGTTTGTATAATGCTGACCTGCGTCCTTTTTAATCATGAAACAGTCCCGAGAGACTTAGATGGGGGGAAATCCTCCACTCCTAAACTGCTCACTGAGGTTGTGCAGCTCTGGGGACCCGAGGAAACACCTGTGCTGGGGTCTAGTCTATTGAGCTCAATCTAAGTTACACTTGTATTTCTGGACATTTCAAAGTCAAGAGTCATCATCAGGGAATATCCTCACACTTCCGGCCTGTCAGTGTGCTGCTGGTCTTGTGACAGAGGGAGAGGGATGAAGGGAGGGGAGAGAGAGACAGGGGGTGGCCATCCCCACCAAGACTCCATGCATGCAGGTGAAGCCATCTTGGGCTTTCCATTCTTTACCACCATATAACTGCACCCTCGCTGGAGGACCCCATGGATGCCACATGGGAGGCCTGAGCCCTGCTAGGATTCCCGGCCCACAGAATAAATAAAATTAATGGTTGTTATTTTACGCTACTAATGTTGGGTAGTTTATTAAGAGTAACATAACTGAAATGCTGTTCTTCACACTGAGGTCAGCCCTCCCGCTCGTCTGCCCGGTCCACGCATTCCCATTGCATTTCCACTTGTCTTTCTCCCTACTAGTCAGGGAGCTCCTGAGGGCAAAGCTTGCATTCTCAGTGCTAACACAGGGTAGCACTGCATAAATGGTCACTGACCAGACAGGATTCTCATCTGCCCACTGCCATTCTATTATAGCAGACACATGGGAGATTGGGTTAATTTTTGTGTTTCTTTATAAAAAAAAACCTAGGTCTTGGTTTCTGAAAAACAGCAATTGTACAATTCAAAACACAGTAAAAGTGAACCAACTACAGACAGGGTAGGCAGCTATCCTGTGAAAAGCTATCCTGACTAATGAGCAGAGCCACAATAAACCAGTCTTGCCCTTACCTAATTTCCTGCTCATCTACACTTACCATCATCTCCCCCCCCCCCTTTTTTTTTTTTCAAATTATTGATTGACTTCCTTTCCACAGCAAAGAGGAAGAAGCAGACTTTCATCCAGAGTCAGGACACTTAACTGCTGCTGCCTGGTCGAGTCACTTAATCAACCTGGAAAAGTCCTTTATTTTCTCTGGATCGCAGTTTCCTCACTTGCAAGATGGGAACTTGGATGCTTATACACCAAAGTTGGTGGAACAATCTTGGGTACCTTAAATTACTGATTTTTTCAGTCCTTTCCCATCACAGTGGGGAGAGACTTAAATGAGATAATGAATATCAAACGGCTTTGTTAAGTGATATGTACACATAAAGTGTTGTCGCTCTTCTAGAATGACACTGAGCAAGAAGATGTCAACAGCTAGGAACAGAGGAAAGCACTACACTTCCCTTTATCACATGCCAGTCCCCTTCTGCACAGTCCTAGCTGCATGCTTGTCTGTGGGCACACTCCCGCCTGTCTCTGGACTCGAGCTTCCTCACTGGCAAGAGGAGGGATCTGCTTTTAACAAGTTCTAATGTCTCTCTTCTATTTATAACATACTATTCTCTAAATACAAGTTAAGGTGTGTAAAAGATTTTTCTAAATAAATGCTGAAAAAGGTTAAAGGTGTTACCATTCAGTTCATAATCAAAGTATGTAATATGATCTGTAGGCTCTTCGAGTGGATTTTTAATTTTTTTTTAGTTTTTTTTGGGGGGTGGTGGTAATTAGGTTTATTTATTTATTTTATTTTTAGAGGAGGTACTGGGGATCGAACCCAGGACCTCCTGCATGCTAACCATGCACTCTACCACCTGAGCTATACCCTCCTGCCTTTGAGTGGACTTTTAAAGTCCAGGTCACAGGACCTGGCTGCTGCTAGAACTCTGTGAGCAGTGGTTTTTAACTACAGGATATCTTGAAGGCAACAGCAGTGGGTCCACAAATGATCACCCTCATAGAATTTTAGAGTTGACAGAGGTCACTAGGACACTGGCCCCCTCTTATCATTTATTTATTTATTTATAACATTTTTTATTGATTTATCCTCTTATCTTTTAGATCTCAACTCAGACATAACCCCACAACACTCAGTTACCCCCATCATATGATGCTGTTTATTTCCGTCCAAATAGTTCCTATTATCAAGCACCCGTCTTTGTTACGTAGGCTCCATGAAAGCAGGGGTTTTGTCACTTTCATTCCCAGCGATGTCCCTAGTAACTAGCACAGTGTTGGCCACATAATGGGTACTCAATGAAAATTTGCTACATGACTGAATGAATAGATGACCGCATCTTGTCTAACCCTATACCTGTCTCTTCTACAAAGTATTTCTTTAAAAAAATCCCTGAGACAAGCGTTCAGTCACTACTTAAATGCCCCCAGGGACAGGGCATTTTTACCCATCAAGGGATGACTCAATGGTTGAGTAGGAAGGGAGCAGGAACCCATCCATTAAAAAATTCTTCCTTATACTGAAAAGAAAACCATGGGATTTTCGGCTTTTTCGATTATTGTTAGCCTCAGAAAGTTCAGCCTGCCAGTCATAAAGCAGCATCTTGCCTTCTCTTTACGGATGATCCTTCAAACACCTGAATACCGGTTGCCAAATGCCTGCCTTGTCTTCTCTTTATTTCTTCATTCTTTATATCAAGACTTTGTTAAAAAGAAAAAGACAAACGAACTTATTTACAAAACAGAAACAGACTCACAGACAGAAAACAAACTTATGGTTACCTGGGGTGGGGAAGGGGGTGGGAAGGAATAAATTGGGAGTTTGAGATTTGTAGATACTAACTAATATATATAAAATAGATAAACAAATTCATACTGTATAGCACAGGTAACTATATTCAATATCTTGTAGTAGCCTATGGTGAAAAAGAATATGAAAACAAATCTATATAAGTTCATGTATAACTGGAGCATTGTGCTGTACACCAGAAATTGACACAACATTGTAAACTGACTCTACTTCAATCAATCAATAAATAAATAAGCAAAAAAAAAAAAAAAAAAGACTTTGGTGAGTTAATATTTTTTTAAAGTCCAAAGTGTGTAAGTTTGTGTGTACACATGATTTGGATATGTGCGGCTGGAAAACCTTTAAAGTCAGTCTGAAATCCATCAAAATAATAAAATGCTTAGCTGGGACTGCTAACACCTGTTTCATCTCGTTTTGTCGATCTCATGGCTGTTCACGGCAGCTCTGAGCACAAAGCAAGCCCAACAATGCCTCATTCAGTGGGGGAGCACTTCACTTTGTCTGCCAGTTTCACATTCACCACAGTCACTGACAACCTTGGAAATGCACATTTAGGCATGGTGATCCGAGACAGCTGGACCCCTTCACAGACCTTGCAAAGGACTGAACTAGTCAATCCATCATCTGCCAAAGGTCATTTTAACAGCTTCTTTTTGCAGTAAATTATATAAAACTTTAGATGGAAAAAAAATGACAATGAAAAAATCAAGTTAAGACAGAATTAGAGGAAGGGGAGTGCGAGCAGGGGAATGAGGGACAGGAACTGTTACATGCTCTTTTTTCCCCTCAATATTCTTCAATGGAAGGGAAGGAGGCCCACGACAAGGATTCCAAAACCACACCCCTACCCACCTTCCTATACAGTCTTCCGCTGAAATTCCCTTTGTCTTTGGACCATTCAGCCTTGATCCTTCTGCCTCCTGAGGGGTTTCAGCAAAAACTTCTGATCAACAGGTGAAGTATTTCACAAGATGGAGCAGCAGACTGAATATATTTTAATAAGATTCAACTTTCACTCAAGTTGTTGACAATAATTATAAAAAAGAAGAGGAGAAAAAAAAATCACTAGTCGAGTGAAGCACACCAAACGCCAAGTTTTTATGGTCCAAAGAAGCGGACAGCAGCTGCTCATAGGGCATCCCAGAGCCATCCGTCACCCTGAGACCAGGTTCCTAATCACCAAGGGCTAGAAAGGCCAACAAAGCTGCAGGTGTAGGCCCACCAGAGACAGCTGCGTCTCTGCTTTGTTGTTGTTGTTTCTTTTTGTAGGGACAGGGGTGATAGGTTCGTCAGTATATTTAGAGGCAAGAACCAGTTCTAGGTAATGCTTCATAATTCTTGCTGCCTGGTAAACACCCAACACACAGATGTTGTATCAAAGAGAAGCTTACTTCTCAAAGTAATTTTACGGGGTTGTTACTGTTAAATGAAAGTTTATTAAAAACCTAGAATACCGAAAGCCTGCTCTTGTTTCCTAGATGCAGTCTTTTCTCTTATCCTTCTGAGAATATTAGAATTCATTTGAATTTTTCTCTCCTGCATAGCTTCCAACCCTCCAAGTTGCTTTTTTCAGTTATTTTAGGTTTCGGTTTTTACCTTAATGCTTTCCTCAAATGTTTTGCTAAGAGTAAGGCAACTACAAATCTGAGTGGAAACTCTGCGCTTGTGGGTGGAGCCTGTAGACTGAAGTAACATGACCTAGCTGACTGTTTCCTTGGAGAACTCCCAATGCCTGGATCTCTAAGACCTCTTGGTCAGGTTTCCCTAGAGAAAGTCTTCCAAATATCCTGCCCGAAAGGTAATCCTGGCTGTCGGTGTTGCAAGAACATGGTGTGGTAAGATGGCTGGGAGTCTCCACATTTAGAATCTAACTTTCACTTAATGCCTCTGCTCTCAGTAATGGGACCCAGCCCTCTACAGTGTCAGGTATCACTTATTATTCTCAAGAGAAAAATCCTTTACTCAGTCTTGTGTTAGGGTTGGGGAGGGGCGATTGTCTGTGGGTCAAACAGCTTAACTGTTTCTCATACAGACTTTATTTATTTATTTATTTATTTATTTATTTATTTATTTATTTATTTATTTATTTTCTTATTGAGTTATAGTCAGTTTACAATGTTGTGTCAATTTCTCATGTACAGCACAATGCTTCAGTCATATATGAATATACATATATTCATTTTCATATTATTTTTCACTGTGAGCTACTACAAGACATTGAATATAGTTCCCTGTGCTATACAGTTTAAACTTGTTTATCCATTTTATATATACCAGTCAGTATCTGCAAATCTCAAACTCCCAGTTTATCCCTTCTCACCCCCCTCCCCCCGGCAACCACAAGTCTGTATTCTATGTCTGTAAGTCTGTTTCTGTTTTATATATAAGTTAATTTGTCTGTTTTTTTTTTTTTCAGATTCCAGATATGAGTGATATCATATGGTATTTTTCTTTCTCTTTCTGGCTTACTTCACTTAGAATGACATTCCCCAGGGCCATCCATGTTGCTGCAAATGGCATTATTTTACCATTTTTATGGCTGAGTAGTATTCCATTGAACTGTTTCTCATATAGACTTTAAAACAATTCTCATCTCTGGTCCCTCCTTCACTCCTAGTTCCAGATACCTGGTTCCACCAATTCCTGAGCCTTCAGGTAGTTCATAGGAAATCAGGTGCTGCGTTCTTTCTTTACCCCTGGCTTAGGATTTCAGTACTCGGTTCTGCTAAGCTGTTTACTGCTTTCCCACATCTAAAATCTGGGTGCTGCTGTCTCCTTTCCCTTTCTCTATGATAATAAGCCTTAAAAAATCCCTTTACAGGTATTTTCAGTGGATTTTGAGGTGAGAGAGGAAACTAATGCATGCACTCCATGCTTTAACCAAATTAGCAGGCTTTTCGAACCAAATACAAACATTTTGAAAGGTAATTCCTCTTAAAGAGAGGGGATTAATGGCTTAACTTTCTCACTGTGACCTTTCCAGAAACTCTGAAGTAGAGCTCCCATCTAAAAACAGGAAACTGAGGCTCAGAGAGATTAAGTGACTCACCTTAGATCTATAGTTTATACTGGCAGAGGTGGAATTTGAACTTAGGGCTGATACTTTGGCAAACAGGAAGCTCTTTTTCACATCTGTGATCTATTCAGCAAATGTTTGTGAGCACTCATGGTAAAAGCTCCAACAAACTTTAACGCTGATCTTTGTTTTCAGAACCTGCTTTAAAACCATTACAGAAGGATGAAAAACTTGAGGCAAAAAGATTTCTTGAGTACCCAATAGGGCAGTGAAACTGTGCTAGAGGGTGGAGGAGATTATGAGAGAATCAGATTTAAATCCCGTCATAAGGAACTATGACATGTCTATAAATTATTATAATACGAAATGAAAAATGCACATGCCACAAGGAAGATGTAGATGAAGGTCAAAAGAAGAAGACGTTACTTTCAGCTGGAGAGATCAGAGCTGGTGTCATAAAGGATGGGTATTTAAATTGTATCTTGGGAAGAAAAGAAAAATGATATTCCATGGAGAGTGAAGAACATAGTATTCCTTGCATATTTTTAACTTCGTAAAGGTAATTCTCAAACTCACAAGAAAAACTTTAACTCTGTCAAAACAAAAGAATCCATAAAATCTTCAGAAGGTGGTGCTCCTTTGATGACAGTGACCTTGCGTGACTCCCCTGATGTGTTCTTCACCTATCTGGAGACAGTTTTCTGAGCCCTGGACCTTGCTTTCATCATTCAGCACATCATTCAAGCCACTTCAGTAAAACAGTGAAGAGGGGTCTCAGAGGGCTCAATGACACTCCAATTAACCAAGCACATTGAGCCAGATTGTTCTATGCCTTGGACCCAAGAGACCGGTGGAGAGAGGGGGCAAACAAAGGCGGGAAGAGCGAGAACCCGAGTGAAAAGAGCAAAATGCACGCTCTGAAGATGGGGCTTTCAGTCTGACTCCCACGGAAAAGGCTGTCAGATTATTCACCACTAGCCTTAATAAGGCTTTTATAATAGCCTGCCAAAGAGAATCACAAACCAGAACGTGTACGCGGAGAGCACGCTCAGCGAGAAGGAGCGCGCAGGACTGATGTGGTGCCTTTTCAGATGTGTGGGCATCGTCCTCGGGCTGACAATGCAAGGCTAGAGGAGGGCGTGTGTTGACTTATTTTTTGACCCAGTTAGGCCCAACCTAAAAATCCAGCGTTTCCAAATATGACTGTTTACTTCCCTCCTACAGATTTATGTTGCGACTTGAATGACATGAGAATATGAATGGAGCAACTAATTCGTGGAAAACAGCAGTGGGACCCTCTCCTCAAGCTGCTCGTCGTGTGGGACAAGAGAGATGCACTGCGCACGCTGCGAAATTAAGAAATTCTGCCCTGGAACGTTTTAGGTATTCCCTACCCCTAGGAATTAAAAGCATCAAACTTGGTGAAACCGAAGCCCTTATTATGTCCACGTTCATTTTCATTTTAAAGTTTAGCCCTGAAATCCTGCAGAGCAGCCACCAGGGTGAATAGTCCTAAAAATCACCCAGTCAACTGAATCAGCACGAACTTTGAAAAAGGGTCAAATATTCTTTTTTTTTTTTTTTAATTTTGTTCTTTGTTTCCTTTTTGTGGCGGAAGGTAATTAGATTTATTTATTTACTTACTAGTGGAGGTACTGGGGATTGAACCCAGGACCTCGGGCACACTAAGCAATCACTCTACCACTGAGCTATATATACCTCCCCTCTCAGAACAAATATTCTGGGGTAGGATTAATCTTTCCAGTTTGTCCTACTCTGGTCAGTGGGCCTCACTTCTTTTTTCTTCTCTTCTTTTTTTTGCATTTCCACACTGATTCTTGTCACGGAGGTTCAAGGAAGAAGTGCAATTAATTCCACATGGGTTCCTTGCCCCATTATGAAGTGAGCCCACACAAACCCCTATATGGCAATGACCTTTATTCTGTGCTATAACTAATCTGCGTGAGGAGAACTACAACACATTTAAAGATCTTGAGTTGAAAACCAGAACCGAAAAACTTAGAAAGGGGCCAAAATTTCCACTTTTAGTAAAAGTGCTGTGCTCTGGTTAAGCTGAATAATACCATTTTTTCCCCCTTCTTAAGGGTAATGTCCATCTTTATGTTACTTCTGCCAACTCCAAGTACTCCACACAGCTGACAAAATCCTGGAAGAGACCCGCTTTATCCCACAACAGAGGGATGCTGAACCGAGAGGAGGCGGGGCCGTTCTAGCCCTGTATAAAACAGTCATATTAAAGATTCTTTGCTTAAGGCACGAATGTACCTGTCTGTGACTTTTTAATGGCACATTTTAGTGGCGTGTAGCATTATCTTTTATGAAGGAGTGTGGCGAGAGGCCTTGTAACGACTCCCCATGGGAACTGTGACAGCACAGTGACAAGGGAAGGGGCAGTGTGAAGGAGGCAAGCAAGGGTGAACCTTGTTATTTTAGGAGTTGAAAGCAATAAAGGCACATTTCTGACTCCTGCATCACCCAAGTTCAGGGATTTTATGGAATTTGGGGGTGGGGGGTGCTAGGTAGAGGTAGAAGGGATAGAAAACTCTAATGCCCATTCTGTCTCTATTTGATTCTTGTGTAATTTCAGGACAATTCCTTTGCTCTGTTTCCTACATTTTTTTGGCCTACTTGTTTCTTTACCAGCCTGGGGGATACACTGACTGATGGAAAACACTTTGAGGAAGGTAAGCACACAAACAGGTAGGCCTCGCATACTTAGACACCGGATCTCTCCCCAAGTGTTCACAAAGATCCACCTTAGAGTGTGCTGGGGGGGGGGGCTCCCCCATCTTCTCCTTCTTTCTCCCAGCGGCAGCTCCCTTCAAGACCAACCCGGCTCAGCTGTCAGCTCCTTCGAGAAACCTGCCCCTCACCTCCAGCCTCTGTAGCTCGGGTTACTTCATAAACATCTTTACTCTTGATTTTGTCACACTGTTCTGGGCTCCAGGTGTCTGTCTCCTCTACCAGAGGTGAGCGTTTCTCAGCACACAGTAAGTGCTTACATAATCATTGATAATTATTGAATGAGTGAAAGTTTCTACTCGTCAGGGTGCATACGAGGAAGGGAATCTTGCTTTTAAAAGTGAGGATAAAGAAAAGAGAAGCAATTCTTCTTTGAAGACGTGGACTATGTTTCAGAACACAGGTTGTTATTCAGAATTTTACAGTGTTACTGAGAGCCACACTTCTTTCAATCTACAGTGACTTTAAACAGGGTTTACCACATCTATTCCAAGCATACTGTGGTGAAAACAAAGAAGAAACTGGCCTTGATGTGCCTTTTTGGGACTAAATTCCCAATCTCTTCAGGTAATATTCTCATCAGATCTGCTCCTTAAAAAAAAAAAATCTTGGGGTTCTCCTTATTATTGAATCACCCACAATTTCTCATCTATGGACTCAAAATCTCCACTCCCCATTCCCTAGCACATGTTTTCTGTTACCCTGCACCCCAAGTGAATTTGGCAAAACACACATGCTGGGGCCTTACTCTACTCTCTAAAGACACAGTCCACCACCTGTGTTTGGTCATTCGTTCTCACCTGCCTCTCTGGTTAATCATAAGCTCCCAGAACACGGAGACGTCAATCACAGAGCTCCTTTCGAAAGCGTTTAGGTGGGCACTGCAAAGAGGTGCCCAGCAACCCTTCCTGATGATCATAATCAGACTGCACTTCGCATCTGCTAATGCCACCTCCTCTTCCTTCTCACGTGACACCCTTCTCCTCGTCACCCACTGTAAAGTACCCAGCCCGTCTCTGCCCTCACTCCTGACCGGTGGTCCTTGTCCGCTCTCCACTTCACCGCATGAGCCAATAGGCTCCTTCTGGCATTCAGGTGTCGCACACTCAATGAGGACACCTTCTCACACAGTTCCTTACACCTTAATCCTCCTCAGTCTTACAGATTCAATGAGTCTGTGTTCTTCAGTTCTTCAATAGTTTACCTCCAGGGTATATGGACATGATCAACAAAACCCCAAATACATCCATGGCAATCTCCCTGCCTACAGGACTGGCAATCTCCCTCCCTATAGGACAGCGTCTCTTTTTATTAATCCTCGTATCCCTAGCATCTGGAAAATTCTGGCAAACATACATTTCAACATGCAATATAAATACGTTCTATTTATTAAGCATCTATCTACCTTCTATCCATCCATCTACCTACCTTCCTATCTTACCTGATCTCCCTGCTTCCATGATTGCCCCTCTATAGTCTGTGCTCCACAGAGCACTAGGTTACCTCTTGAAAATGTAATTTAGAAGATTTCCTCTCAGAGTAACAGCCATATTCCTTACCATGGCCTACAAGCTGGTATGTGATCTGGTCCTTGGCTATCTTTCCCATTTCCCTTGCTAATTCCACTCCAGCCACCCCTGTCTCCCTGCTTTCCTTAAATATGCCAAACACACTCCAGCTTAGCACCTTTGTATCTGCTGTTGCCCGATGGCCACCCCTTTGTTTCAAATCATTCAACTCTTCTCAAAGGTTACTTTATCTGCTTTATTTTTCTCTGTAGGACTTACCACCACCTGACAAATTATATACCTCATTATCCTTCTGTTCTCTGTCCTTCTCTTCATGCCCCACCCCTCGCCAAAGGCAACTCCATAAGACTCAAGAACAGAGTCTCCTCCATTACTATATCCCCCTGTCTACCTAGGAGACACAGCAGGGGCTGAATACACGAATGAAGAAATGAACGTGGAAGGAAGGAATGGTGAACATGCATGTGTGCTCCACCTCTTAAATCTATTACTTATGCTCTCTCACAGTACTGCCATGCCTCTGCCCACGATGCCATGCTGGGTGTATCATTAAGTCACACAATTCTAGAGCTGCTGCAGAAAGTTACAGAAAGACAAGAGCAGAGAGTCACAGAATGTTAGTCTGGAAAGGGGCTTTGAGGTTATTATTTTACTGATGAAAAAACTGAGGCCCAGAGTGAGGGGCAGTGGCTTGCCCAGGGTCACCCAGAAAACCAGCAGCACAGCTGGGACTGCAATCCAGGTCTTTCATTCCCAGTCTAGGATTCTTATCTTTACACCATGTAACTTCACAAACATTTTGTAGTATTGTCTGGTTGTTTATCAAATACATTCAATGACAATGATTTAAAATAGGCAAAGGGAAATTATGTGACAGCAAGACTTGAGCTCCACAAATCAAAAGCACTAGTTTCCCCCTGAAACAGGCTAACTGGACAAGCCCTTCAGGAGAGTCAGTTCTGAGCATCTCTCCTCCTTTACCGCTGACTTCTCAACTGATGTGTACATTATTATGTTTGCTCTTAGATTCCCTTTTATAAAGAAGCAGAGAAATATGGCTTATTAAACTTTGAATATTTTTGTTTTCTATAGGGCAGGTGAACTGAGTCTGAAGATATTTCCTTAGAAAGTCAACTGCATTCATGCATTACAAAAATCACAGAAAAAGTACTTCACCAAAAAAAAAAAAAAGATGATGAAATTGTGACTGCAACTCTATCCATGATCTTATTTAAGGAGTTCTGTCTACTTTTTAAAGAGTCCTCCTTTATCTGATCAATGCATGCAAAATACAGTTCTTGACGCACTGGTGAATATCCAGACTTTATCTGACCATAATTCATGCTGAGCTAGATGTCCCTCTGATATAAATCCCATGTATCTCCTTCTGGATCAATAATTACTGTACAGACACCTCAGCACAGAGTTCGAGTAGGGCTACATGCAGCATTCTAAGATAAAGTCCATTCTAAATACAGCTAGAAAGAGGAAAGATTTTAAACTGTGCATAACCTCCTCCTAATCACACCACACCCTGTCCCCCAACACGTGATGTGATTCTACTGGAACAAGGTGGTTTTTTTCCTTTCTAAACAAACATACAGAATTTATACATCCAAATGAGTAGGGCTGTACTCTTTAATAAAGTAATCACCTTTGGAAGTTACATATGCATTCCTACAAGGCTGCTACCACATGTAATTTTCCTGGAATTTCTCTTTTAAAACACAGGTTCTCCAGACTCAGCGTGCAGAAGGATCACATGGGGAGCATGTTAATCATGCTGATTCTTAGAGATGTGAATTTAACTGGTGTCGGATGGAGTCTGAGAATCTGTATTTTTAAGAAGCACTCCAGGTAAGTTGCATACAGGTGATTTGTGACAAACAGCACTTTAGAACAGACAGTTCACAAGCCTGCAAGGACATTAAAATAAGGACTACTGAGTTAAACTCTGTTTACATACACACATAACACACCAGGGGTTTAATTTTTTTTTTTCAAAATCTTCATTCTTCCTGATAGAACGTATTAGTACAGATATACAGAGAAGCATCTATTTGCAAACAAGAACATACCTCCATGAAAGAGATCCCTAAGCTCCAGACATCAGAATGGATTCCATACTGCTCCCCTGAAATTCTTTCAGGCTGGAAGAAAACAGAAGGGAGCTTATAGGCTGATGTAAGCTATTCCAGACAACACATATACCAACATGAGTTCAGCTAAGGCAGAGAGCCTTCAATGCCTACACAGCTTATTATGGAAATAAAAACAATTTTATATGATACATAGACACTGTATAGGTAATATAGATAGATATAATCTTACTGAATCCTCAAAGGCACCGTGAGGGAAACTCTGTTATCTTTATATTTACAGATGAAGAAAATAGAGGCTGAAATTAGTGAAATAATTAGGCAAAGTCCTAAGCTAGCAGAAGAGCTGAGACTTGAACTTGGGAGGTCCTCTCCCAGCAAATCCAGTGGTCTTAGTTGTGCACTGGCAAATTACATGTTATATAATATTATCACTTACTTGCATTTTAAGAGATGGGCCTGAATCACTAGGGCTTCTGATTTTTTTTTTATTTGGAGATAACTTTGAACTTACAGGGAAGTTGAAAGATTAAGACTAGTACAAAGAACGTCGTATTTCCTTTCCCCAGATTCACCTGCTACTCAACATTTTATTCCATTTATCAGGGTTTCTTTTGATATGAACCAAGGAGCAGTCTGCAAGTTCCAATGGGGACTCTTGGTCTTCCATTCAAGATATCTAGCAAATACCTGGTTCAGGAATTATCTGCACACTTTCTACTTTAACAGGAATAATTTCATACTGAAGTGGGTGCTGCCTGGTCTCTCCAACCCTCCAGGATTTGGCATTCAGTAGGGGACTTCCTAGAAGTCTTTTGAATGAGCACAGGAACAAATGAACAAGAGAAACTGAGGTCTCGCTGAGATGGAGTGGTTGCTCAAGATTACAGGGTGAGTCAGGGCAGGGCTAGGACCATGACCCACACCTCTTGGACCCCTGTATGGCATTCTGTTCTTTGTGCCATCCCTTCAGTTCCTGGAAGCCGCCATAGCCATCATCCTTCAAAAGCTTCCATGAGAGCCCTTAAGAGTAACTGGGGTCAGAGTCGGCCCTGTCCACTGTGGATAGAAGAAATAGACATTCACCAACTCATCAGCAGGGGATACACCAGAGGTGTAGAAGATGGGGGCCAGATACTCTCAGGTGAGTTGGCACAGTCCCACATCTTGGGTGGTTGGCTTTGCTAGGACCCTGAACTTTGTAACCTGCTTCCCACCCCCACCGACCAGGCTATCTCAGTGTATTTACTGCCTTCTCCTGGGACCACTTTCCATGAAATTACACAAAGCCCTACCCTGAGGTAGCAGGATGGACTGCCTTATTTCCTTTCCTTTATTTATTTCTTTAATTTGTAAAAGCCCCTTTCCTACTGAAAATAATTCTTCCCAAGGGCCATGTGTCATGTGACCATTTCTCCCAGCTGCTAACAGACACGGTCATTCCAATCCCCTAATACTTTTCCTTTTGTGTTCTAAGTCCCCACAGCATCACTTTTCAAGTTCCTTGTTCATACATGAATGAACCCATTCTCCAGTTCTAGCTAGATCCATAGACTACGATGTAGTCACGTGGCACTGGCCAGCCAGTTACAGGAGTAATGCCGTCGTCCCCATCACCACCACCACCACCACCAACAACAATGACATCACCACTCTGTGTGTTTACTGAAGAATCTCCATGTGCCAGGCATTGTTTTATGTGCTCTTCATGCATATCTCACTTCAGACTCAGAAGCACCCATATTAGACTGGTACTGGCATCATCCCAATTTAACAGAGAAGGAAAATGAGGCACATAGAGGTTTAACTTGGACCCACTACGAAAGGATAATAATAGCTATCATTTAATGACCACCTAGTATGTCCCGGACACTTGGCTAGATACTTTGCATCCTCTACACTTCATAACAATCTTACAAATATTACTGCCCTCATTTTACAGATGTCAAAACTGAGGCTTAGTAAGATTAAGTGACTTGCCAGAGTCTAGAGCTCTGGGTTAGCATTAAGCGTATATTTTATTCAGATAATCCAGGCATGTCTGACTGCAAAGTCAGGGTTCTTTCCAGTATAGCAAATAGTCCCTAGAACTGGGAGTCAGAAGAGCCACATGCTACCCTTGATCTGGTATTTCTCAAAATGCAGCCTTTGGACTCGCCATCATAGACCTGCCTGAGGTGCTTATTACAAATGAACCCCCAGTATCAGAATCTCTGGGGGTGGCTCTGGGGATTTTCATTTCAAATAATAATTTCTTTGGGTGAATTTCTGGTAAACTCAGCTACAGTCACGAAACATTTCTGTTTCCTGCAGAGGCAATGATCTCCCTTCCTCTTCTCTGCTTTGTGAACGTTTCTTCTATGGGCCCCATTCGAGGGCCAAGCAAAGAGAGTGTCCTACTCACCTCACACGCAGTACCACGCCTGGCACACAGCCGGTGCACTGTCAGTGTGTGCTGACTGAAGGGACGCAATACATGTTTACTGCGCATTTGCTTTTAAGCATGAACTAATCACTGAGTTCCCCGGAGCGTTCTTCTAATGCTAACTGCCCCGCATACGATTGCTATTCACGTCCATCAAGAACTTCCAGCAAACATGAAAATCCTAAAGTCCTCTATAATTGTCAAAGAAATGACCAAATACTGCCTTCCTCCCTGTCTCTTCTTTCTGTCCCCTCTCCTTTTCTTCATTCCACTAGCTCACAGTTATCAATATACAGCACTCCATCCAGAGCACAGAAAAAAACAAATAAGCAAAAGTGGAACCTAATACGAAATATTTTGGCAGGACCAACAATAAGATTAAATACAATCATCACATTCGCCCCCAAACTATGGAAACAAATGAAACCGTCATCTGCAAAAAGAGCATAGAAAAATTGAACTTAAAAAGAAAAAAATAGCAAAAGTGATAATGGTCACAGATAGGAGCTGACAGAAGCACTCCTTAAGGACAAGATTCTGACAGCTTCTCACTGGAGAAATATTCTTACAACAAGCTAAGAAAATGAGATTACTGCTGTGACGCAGTGCTCACCCCCTAGGGTTTACTTGTCACAAGCAGGAAGACACCAAGATACATCTCTTATCTCATCCTATAAAGGAATTTCTGCTCAGGGTTAGGCTACTCAGAAAATTAACAAAGTAAGCACAAATACTTTAGGTTAGTATGTAATCAAAACATATATCACAAACATATGTCACAAAGCCAGTAAGATCATACTGGTTAAACAAGGGTTCTGGAGTCAGAATGCTCTAACTAAAGACTATTTTCCAGTTCACTAATTCTCTCTTCTGCTCTGTTCAGTATGCTGAGTTGCTCAATATGCTGAGTTTATTTTATTTTTATCTGGTAGTTTTATTTGGGATTTTCTCAAATCTACTCTGTCACTTTGAAAATTTGTGATCTGAAGTCTGTGCACAGCTCCTGTTCTGCTGGTTCCTCTTCACGTTGCTCTGTTTCCCTGTGTGCTCGGTTTTCTTCAACTGCTTGTTAGTTTCTGGTCTTGGAAAAAAAAATTTGGAGAGGTTCTCTGAAGCCTTGGGTGGATGTGCCCACCTCAAATGATGTCCTCAGCATGAAGCTCCTTTTCGAAGTCAGGTCACGTATATAAATACCCAGGGTGCAAATCTGTGCCAGAGTTAGTCTATGGCCACAAATTTTCCTCTTTTCCTTTTTCTCCAGCTGCTCTACTTGGCTCTGAAAAGCCTTCTCTTCTGCTCCTGGGATGGGGGAGGAAGAGCAGCTCTAACTCTGGTTTGCCCTTGCACCCGGGGTGCATGGCCAAGGGAACCCTTCAACCTTCCAGTGTGACATGGGGAAGACCTCCTCCGAGACCCTCTGCCGTCAGGGGGCCCCCACATCATTCACAGCTGCGGGACGGGCAAACGTCCTCAGGAACAGGCAGCTCTGTTGCTCTGACGTTCTGCTCTCCCCTCTATTGTAGGACTCCATCTGAAAAATGTCCTGGGAATCCCACTCTTTAGCTCCTCAGTGCACTTGAGATGGCTTTAAAAGTATTTTATTTAGCATTTTCAACAGAAGAGTTGGTTTTTCAACAGAAGAGTTGGTTCAAATAACCTACTACCAGAAACTAGAAGCTGGTACCCTAATTAAATCTTGACTGTCACTACTTGGTCAGCTCTGAGACTCTGGACTAAAGTTACTTTGCCTTTGGTTTCCTCATCTGTAAAATGAAGATGATGATGATGATGATGATGATGATGATGATGATGATGATGATAATAATAATAATAAATTAAAAAACTTAATGGAGTTGTGTGAACATTAAATGAATCCATGTAATATGCTCGATTCAGTACATGCCACATGGGAATGCTTGGTAAATATTGGCCTCCTTTCAATCCTCACCATCACCATTGCATGAGCTTGGCCAACTAAGTTGGATCATGTAATCTGCATAGGTTTTGTTCTGGGTAAAGATAACTTCCAAGAATAGGAATAGTCTAGGTAGAAAAAAATGTTCAAGAGATGAGAAGAGTTATTTAGATTGTCCTCCTGATCCCAAAAGACAGGTATCTACAAAAGGTTTCTTAATTTCAAAATTTCAGGCATTCATAACAATAATGTCAAATTTTATGTTTGATTATTAAAAAATGATAATAAACCACAATAACTGAAGAGTAGGTTAAAGTTCCAGGGACTTCTATCTTTAAAACAGAGTAAAAGTTCAGTGATTAGAGTTTCTCAGAAATGGTTTAACATATGCCCACAAAGCCTTCTGGACCCCTTCTGTAATCCTTCTGGATGAAATCCTCTTAAAATACAGTTGAAAATGTTTCCAGCTTTGGATTAAAATGTCTGTTAATCCTAATTATCTACCCCTAAAATGGGATGTGTCCTTGAACACGCCACTTCATTTTCCGGGTCTGAGTATCCTCACTGGTCAATGAGGAGGTTGGACCAGATGACTTTCCAAGTCTCCTACAAGCACCAATAAGCCCATAAGTCAGCACTGTTTTTGTTTGTTTGTTTTAATGACTTACAATCTTACACAAGTTTCCCTATTTTTTTCCCAATTACCATTTTCTTGTCCCTTACACTTCAGATCATAGGAGAATAAAGCGAGACTGTTCACATATGTAGGGCAGCTGACTATATTTGAGTCATCTTGGTGTCTTCTATACTTTATCATGCAAGTAAGACAATACAAAAAGTTAAATGTTCCACTTATAACTGGTAAACCTGTCATTTTTGGAATGCAGCTTTCAGGAACTGAGTCATTCATTTAGTGCTGTGTGAGGCGCTGGATATAGACAATGAGCGGAATAAACCCTGCCCCTGTGAAAATCCTCATCTAGATTTGCAGAGACACATAAATAATCGGGATAGTGTGAGAGGCACAGCAGTTAAGAGTTTAGTCTCTGGAGGCTGGTGACTCCAGTTTGACTCCTGACTCAGCCACTTATTAGCTGTATGAACTTGGGTAAGTCACTAAACTTCTCTATCCCTCCGTTTCTTCATCTGTAAAAGGACAATAATATCACCTACCTCATAGGGTTGCTGTGAGGGTTTAAAGAGTTAATACAAAGAGTAAAGGTTGAAAAGAGTGACTGGCACCTGGTTCTCCTTAAGTGTTGGCTATTATTATCATTGCTATTATCACTGCACAGAAACAGGTATGAATATAAATGTGAGAGGAATGGATGTAAAATGAGGGTAAGACATCACATGATCTCTAATTGTATATCCCCACAATCTGTTATTTGTCCTCTACCCGACACCTCCCTGCCCCCACCCATGTCACATCACGCTCTATTTCTGAGTCTTTGCTCACCTTCCCACCAGATCGCTCTTTTTCATAAGTGCCCTTTTCACATGCTGCATGAAGCATCAAATTTGTACATTAAATGCCTCCTTATTCTCTAAAGATACGCTTGGTACAACTTCAGTCTTTATTACGTCACATACGACGTGGCTACAGATAACGCCATGTTTCCTATTTCGCCCACGTCTCACAGCGTGCCTGGCTAACTGCATGGAAGGCGCTCAGCAAGTGCGGGCTGATTAACTGAAGGCACCCAGTTTCAAAAACCAGCTTTCACTGGCAGAGATCAGAGGTTGGCAAACTTTTCCTGTAATGGGCCAGACAGTAAACATTTTTCACTTTGTGGGTCATATGGTCTCTGCTGCAATTGTCACAACTACTCCAAGGTGCCACCGGCGTGCTGGAGCAGCCACAGACAACACATAAACAAGTGGGCGTGGTCACGTGCCGGTAACACTTCCTTTTTCTAAAATTTTATTTTTTACTTTGAAATAGTTATTAACAAACAAGCAGCTGAAAAACACATACACAGGGAGGTTTTGTGCACCCTTCCCCCAGTTCCCCCAGTGGCAGTACTATAACACAGTATCACGACACCTCAGGCAGGGGTTAGGACCTGTAGCAGAACAGCAGGACCCTCACTCCAGCCTCTGATCTCACACATATTAGGCAAGTACGTGGCTGGTGGGAACCTGCTGAATTGAGCAAGGCTTACTCTCAGGCTTCCACACTCTTTGCTTCCTAGGTATCTTATGCTTTTTACAGCTTGAACGATAAAGTTGATGACTAGAATTCACTCACCCAAGAAGCAAAGCAATTTTAGCTTCGCCTCTCTGAGCTAACGTTTCCAAATTTTAATCCTCATATTTTTCAATTAAGAGATGGATGCGTCACATTCATCCATAAACAAAAAGTGCGGGGAAGTAATTTCTTCAATGTACACCTGGGAAAGACAACTGTAATCTAAATTTGTACATTCAAACATAATGCAATTTAATTATTAGAGCAATTTGAAGCCATTAAGAACATGACGGGGAGTGGAGAAGTTTCATTGATTTTTTTTGTTTGTTTTAAATCAAAGCATTCCATATTTTTTTCAAAGACTGAAATCATGGCATTTGGCAAGGTTTTTTAAATTATAAAGGTGGCTCACAGATCCAGCTAACCTGGTAGAGCCAAGAGGGTGATTATGTTTTATAAAAAATAGATATGATGACGTCAGAGGTTAATTTTTTCACATTACCTAGAAAAATGAGAAAGAATGAATTTTCTTTAAAAACAATGCAAGGCAAAAATTAACCATGCTGGTATCTCAATTAAAAAAATGCTTGGTACTGTTCTGAGAATAAGACCCCGGGTTCCAGCCACACTTCATTTAACTCCGTATAAGGACTACTGGACGTGAAATGGACTACCTGAATACATTTAGAGCCCTCATCAAAAGATCTAAACTTAAGATGTTAAAACAAAACTTTGCCCCCAGAATGATACTAGGTAAGTTTCCTGCTTGCCTCCTGCAACCCCCCACTCTTGAAGTGATTGTGGAAACGAGTAAATAAAAGCAATTTTATGGACACAAATAACTTCCCTTACTTAAAAGGTAGGAAAAAGAAAAAAGTCAAAGCTAAGTCCACATTAGTCATCGAAACAGTTCTATGCTTCTATTTGTATACTGGTAAGCTTATTTCAGAGGGACTAATTAAATTATCTTACAATAGGCATGAACTCAACAAGGAAACAGAATACAGATACACAAGTTCAAGAGAGAACTGTCTGTTAAACCCTTACACTCAGAGATCCATAAGTAATCATTTAACTTTCAATTAATGATTTAATTTTGATCTGGTGCCAAAGCATGTTTATATTCCTGGAAAACACTGCTGATCTTACTGACTGACATTTTAGTATACTTTAGGGTTAATTAAATAAGCGATGTGGCAAAGTATGTTGTAAGATGCAATTTTTCTGTTAAGATTAAACTTCAGAAATTGGTGATTTCATACTTGAACAAACCGGTTAAGTCAATGAAGTCAGAAAAGTTGGCAGCTCCTGTATAGACTCTACCGTCCTTTAGGAGGGTTTAACAATCGGCTCGTGACTGGGTTGACTCTGCAATTTACGATCTGTTAGGCTAAAAGTGTGGAATTAATTCAAGAATTATACATTACCAAGTACATAAAGATAAAGACGTTGGCTTTAAATGTTGTTTTTGCATAAGTTTACTTACCGCCATATAAGCATTTGTTCCGACATACGTCTTGGCTATAGAATTCACCAGCTATGAGACAAAACAGTCTGTTAGAACAATATAAAGATAATGTGGAAATAAAATGGGCAATTATTCCTCATTTAACCTACAATCATCATTTCTATAAATCAACTAAAAATTATGTAAAAGGGAACAAATTCATCTACAAAGGCATTTAAAAATGATTAAATCTCTCTTTTCTTTTGAATGTGATTTCCGATTTAAACCAGCACAGCATTACAGTTTATAGCAGATAACCTTAAACAATTCACTTACGCAGGATGCTTATCGCTTTAGTACCCCAAACCCGCCTGATATAAAAAGTCAATTTGAAGTAGAATTTGAGCACACTCATTTTTGAGTCAGATGGTTCAGGATGTGAATGAAACCCCGTGCATTACCAGAATGAAACAAACACTAAATACGCTGGAGGGATAACAGACTTTGACAACTCATAATACAACGATGACCTTCGCTTTGGTCTTCGTGTTTGGCTGGGAGTAAAGGTGGCTGCAATTCAAATCAACATCACAGCACGCTCATGGGTCACTATCACTGGGGATCTCAGGGGAGGCCCAAAATGGAAATTAATTAAAATTTGTGCTGCACATTGTAATGGCCCTCCACCATTGTTGCTCCCAATATTAATTCTTATTGTGGGCCAGTTGGGCTCCCCAGGCACAGCTCCCACTCTGCCCTCCCTTTTGTCTGGCCAAAACGCTTTCATATCAAAGCTGCATATCAATGAAGTTTGCTATTCGTAAGTAGTAATTACAATATCAGCAGTTTTTACTGTCATTAAACAATGAACAATCATATTTTGATGAAGGAAACGCGCTCGGAGATTAAAAATGAATAACACAATCCCAGCCGAGGAGAAGATGCAGGGTTCTGTTTGTCTGGCAGCTAGGTGCTTTTTCAATCCAGAGAGTAGACTGAAGATAGAAAGTGGATGTTACAGGGAAGAGAGAAAATCAGAAGGAAAAAGAGACCTACCTGAGTGCTAACTCCAAAATCACACAGCTTGACTTGTCCTCTGGTGTTTACTAGCATATTGGAGGGCTTCACATCTACAAAAGGACCAGAAAAGTTCACGCAACTAATTCCGTATCTACAGTGCTTGTCCTAGAAAAAGCACACACGCTCATCATACCATATTGCAGAAGTGACATCATCTGTTCAGCCCGAATTCTAATCACAAATTTAATGCAAAGCATTTTATCTGGAGGCAAAATGTAAGGACCTAACTCCCTCACTTCCACCCATTTCTGGTTTCTGTAGAAGCAAGGGTTTATTTATTTCACATGAAAGTCAAATAAAATCTTGGCTTCCAACAAGAGTAAACAAAACCATCATCCTACTCCAGCTTTCAGGAAAAGGAGATAAGAAAATGTAATCTTCTTGCAAAGATTCTGTACAGAAAGGCTTAGCTCTGCCCTCAGTGTGAAACGGCTCCTCCCACCTAAGAAGCAGTAAGGCCAAAGGGAAGCCAGCGAGGAAAAAAACCATTCAAATGTTTGCTGGTAAAAGGTTATATATGACAGAAACAATGAGAACACGAGTGCAGTACTGCGATTTCCTGGTTTTATGTGTAAATGCTGCTTCAGATAATCCTCAGAAATTGACCTAAAAGAGGTGTGTGTGCTTGTGTGTGTGCATGCGTGTACTTATAAATCTTTGTTTTGTTTACCCTTCTCTTCCCTTACATCATTTTTGACTGTTGCTAGAGTTAACAAAAGAACTGACATAGCGTTTGCCAAGGCGTCAGTTGCTAAATAATGACACAAAGGGTTTCTGTGCAGCATCGTCAGTGAAAACAATGGGCCTTTTCAGGAATTCAAGGAGCCTACAAAAACTGTCCAGCAGGATAAGAGCACAGCACTTTTAATGGTACAGAACAGTTCCTGCTTCAACCTTTCACCTTCAAGGGCAAAAGTGGTCTGGAAAAGACAACGTCCTATATTTAGTAAGGCATATAACCTTAATTACCCCAAAACTGAAAAAGAGACTCATAATTTTTTATGTAACATCTCAAAAAAATCTGAGTTAATTTCACTCCAACCCTCCACCCTGCAAAAGGGTACCCCCGAAAGCATCTTGCCAAGAGTAGGTACTTAAGCTCAAACTCGGTAACCAACGATTACCGAACCTACCTACCATATGACAGGCAACAGGCCAGGTACATTCTCATATGCATGCTCATTTGGTGCTGCCTGACTGACATTAGAATGTAAACTTCACAAAAGTAGGGGCTTTGTCTTTTCTATTGACTACTAACATCCCAGACCTCGAAGAGTGCCAGGCATACAGTTAAGTGCTTAATAAGTATTTGCTGAATGGATGAGAATGAATGAGTGGAAACCACGAACATGCATTATTTCGTTAACGGCTCTGCTTCCGTGATGGGGTTAGCAGCACACCCTGTCAGGTAAGACCCAGTATGTACTTCTGTTAGGGGGGGCTTTCTCTTTGTATACAAGTCAGTATGTGTTTGCAGGTGTAAGGGCTTTTACCAAATGGTCTCTCTGCCTCTGGTTTTCCCCAATTTTAATACAACTCTTATATCACCATCATATTAAATATACCACTCTCACTATATCATTCCTTGAGGAGGAAGTAAAACATTCCCTGACCTCCCCGGCCAACCCAAATGGGAGCTCCTTAAGAACAGGGCTGTGCATTCGAATGTGCTCCAGCAGTCCGCACAAAAATTCACACCACAGACAGCCACAGCCAGCCACAAATGTGTGCCAAGTTGAAAGAACTGTTAGACTCTACAAACTCTGGTCTTATTTTCCAAATCGAATTCTCATTACAGGCTCTCAACTTGGAATATTTTCCTTTTGGACAATCTGCTCTTTTATACATTGACACCCTTAAACCACTCTGAATCCACCACATCAGATGGAGACAGTTAATGAACAAATATTCTGAGCTCCTGGGAGATGGAGCTGCCTGGAAATTACAAGGTATAAGAAAATTAACACATCTTTAGCTTTAATCACATACATATTTGACTTAAATGGATCAACAGAGAAATAAAACAAAATTTCTATATTATGTTCTAAGAGGCAAGATGTAAATAAGAACTTTATGGCATTTTCAGTGCTCCAACAATATCTACTTTTACTTACATATAAGTACTTTTACTACTGTGTGACTTTTGCACATTCACCTTTTAGTCTAGTTTTCAGGAATACTTTACGTGTGAAAGTAGCAGACACACAGCCATCCTCAAAACAATCTTTGTACTCCAACTAGACTGCTTCAGTCACTGTCTCCAAAGAACCCCCCATTACTAAGCCTTCCTTTGTTTACACTGTCTGTCCCCGCCACCGAACCCCCGGGTTTAGAAACCCTTCTTCGATTATTTTTTGACTGAACTCTGCCCATCTTTCAAACTCAAGTACCCCACTTCCCAGTTATCCTAACTACTCAAGTCATCAAAGTCTCTGCTTTCTTTGAACTGCTAAAGCATTTACTGTCTGTACCATGTGGAGCTGAGCATGTGGCACTTTTATTTTTTACTAGTAATTACTCACCATATTTACTGTTACAGGTACCACCAAGTCCTAAGTTCACAGCACAGGAATACACTTTACACATTTTTGTCTGTATCCTATTTGAGCGCAGTGTCTTGCTACCGGTTGATGGCTTTCTCAGTAATACACTTAATTTGCTAGTGTAAGTGTTCTCCCCACCAGCAACATCATTTGAACATAACAGATCCTTTTAAACAAAACCAGCGGATTCAGGCTAGGAGACAGAGACTTGGATTTTAGTCTTTTGGGCCCTGCCACAAGTTTGGCGTGTGACTCTGGAGTAGGCATGGGACATTTTAGCTTTCAACTCTGTGAAAAGATTATTCGGGAGATAATAAAAGTCACTGTATCAATCTTAAAGAACTGTGGGGATTAAATGAGATAATTGATGTAAAATAGCTTGTAAACTGTCAAACACTCTATAAATATAAGGTATGATCATTATCCACTGGCAATAAACCAAGCTACAAGAAGTGTTATATTTCATTATGTTCAGGAAATGATTTCTGCAGCTACTGCAGTAAATCCAGGCTGTGTTTGGGTAAAAGACTTGTTGAAAGAAAAGAATTTCCAAAGCCCAGTAAGTAGAATGATAAAACCAATTCAATGTTTATGAGGAAGCGCTTCTGCCAGGTTGCTGAGGCCGTCTTGGAGCCCGTCCCCTGCTACCTCTGCGCTCAGCCTTCCGAATCCCCTCCCTGCCCACTCCGCTTCATCTCGCTGGTCTCCCTGCCAGGCTCCTGCTCTGTGATTCCATATCCCTGGAAAACCCTGCTCCCACATACAAGCATGGCCTGCTCCTTAACTTCTTTTTGGGTTTCTGCTCAAATGTTTCTCTTCAAAGAGAAGCCTTCCTTCCTCAACCACCCACCACGAACAACAGTATCTTCCCACTCCAGACGCCCCCTGTTCTCTCTCCCCTGTTCTTGGCAGCACTGACACACTCCATTTGTACGTGCAAATCTGCTCCCTCTCAGTCCTCCTCTCTTGAAGGAAAGCTCCATAAAGGCAGAGATTTGATCTGTTTTGTTCACTCCTGTGTCTAGAATGGTGCCCGGTATGGACAAGAAACAGTACGTGTTGAACAGAACGGTGAATGACTATTCCCACTGAACAGACGGGCAAACACGCTCACCTGGGGAAGCGTGAATCCGGGCTGAGAAGGAGCTGCAACTTTTCCCACTTAATGGCATGGAATAAATATATTTCACTATTAATAAATCTATTTGTAGATGACATTTTTCATTCTGAGAAGAATCTGGCGTTCAGAAATACTCGTTCAACAAGTATTTACTGACACCTTACCGTGGGCCAGATATGACAAGAGATGCTGCGGGGAGAAGTGTGAGTGAGACCTATCTCGGCCCCCCAGGAGAGTGCAGCCCGAGGAACTGCTGGTGTATGTTTTGACCAAAAACAGTGCAAATGAGAATTCAGGACAATAAAGCTGCTATGTATCCTCTAAATGAGATTTTCTTCCTGAAAAATTGGCAAGCTTCCTATAACAAGAACAGTAAGTTATGTAACTAAATAGCTCCCAAGCCTGGCTGTGCATTAAAACAAAACAAAACAAAACAAAACCTTTTTGAGTTTAAACTCAGATCTACTGAATCAGAAACCAATCTAATACAGCCTAGTCTTCAGCACTTAGAAAAGACCAACAAAACCTGCTGTATTTCCCTCTAATTTAACTGCTGGCAAGTTCAGGATATCTGAAGACAAAGTTCATCTATTGCTTAACTTTTTAAAATCAATTTTATTCATTAAAAAACCAATTTTATTGCAGTCATTCTGAATATACAGTTTAACAAGTGCGACAACTGTATACACTCATGTAACCATATCATAATCAAGATATGAAACATTTATATCACCCCCAAAAGTTCCCTGGGCCCCTCTAAGGTCAACTCCACCCTGACTGATCTCTGGCAATCACTGACTGGTTTCTGTTATGTGAGATGACTTTTACCTTTTCTACATAGATTATAAACCCCATAATATGGTGCTATAATTTTTGCTTTAAACTGTCTGGTGATTAGTGTTTGGTTGGTATTTCCCTGTCATTAACATTTAAAGTGGATATCCTGCAGATGGTACACAGCTGGGTCTTAGTTTTTAAACCAGTCTGACAATTTGTGCTTTTCATCTCAGTATTTATACCATTCACATTTAATGTAATTATTGATATAGCTGAGTTCAACTCTACCATCTTACGATTTGTCCCACGTTTGCTCCTTTTTTCTTCTTTTATTGCCTTCTTTTAGATTAGCTGTGCTCTTTTTAGTATTCCACTGATCTCTACTACCGGCTTCTAAATTCGAAGCTGGCAAACTTTTTCTGTAAAGGGCCATATTTCAGGTGGAGGGCCACATGGTCTTCCTGTAACTACTGAGCTTTGCCATCGTAGTGCAGAAGCAATCTTAGGTGATATGTAAATGAACTGGCATGGCTGTGTTCCAACAGTATTTGTTTACAAAAAGAAGTTGTGAGCCAAATTAGGCCCGCGGGCTAAAGTTTGCCCGCCCATTTGAAGTTTCTTTCTTTCTTTTTTTAATGGCTGTTCTAGGGTTTACAATATGTTTAACTTCTCATCGTCTACTTTCTTTCTTTTTTTTTTAACGATTTCTTTATTTTCTTTCCACTTTCTCTTTTTTTTTCTTGGTGGGGAGGGGGGAGGTAATTTGGTTTATTTATTCATTTATTTATTTTTAACAGATGTACTGAGGATTGAACCCAGGACCTCATGCATGCTAAGCCTGCACTCTACCACTGAGCTATACCCTCCCCCTCCAATATTCTACTTTCAAATATTAGGATATTTAATTTATAATGTAAGAACCTTAGAACAGTATGTTTTCATTTTCTTCCTCTCATCCTTTGTGCTACTGTTATACATCTTTCCTCTATATATGTCATAAACCCCACAATATAATGTCCTTATTTTTGCTTTAAATAATAATCTTTTCAAAAATTTAAAGAAAAAAGTGCTTTCTTTGCCTTAAAAAGTCTCCATTTAACCGTTATTTTGGAAAAATAAATTTACTGGCATGGAATTCTGGATTCAGTAGGTTTTCTTTTTTTCCAACACTTTAATGATGCCTTCCCACTATCTTCTGGCTTGCATAGTTTCCATTATTATTTTTGCCATTATTATCTTTGTTCCCCTCTATTTAGTGTATTATGTTTACTCTGAATATTTTAAAGATTTTAAAGTATCACTGGCTTTCACATTTTTTATGTTGACATACTTCGGTATGGTTTGTGTTTAACCTGGTTAGTTTGTTAGGCTTCTTAGATCTCTGGGTTTACAGGTTTCATCAAACTTGGAAATTTGGGGCAGCATTATTCCTTCAAATTATTTCCTGTTCCCTTTTCTTTCTTCTTTCCTTCTGAGACTCCACTTATACACACATCCTAGACTTCTTGATGATGTTTCAAAGACCTCTGAGACTGTGCTCATTTTTCAAGTTTCTTTTTTCTTTGCAGTAATTTTAGATAATTTCTATATCTCTAATATCAAGATCACAAATTGCTTCTTCCACAGTGTCCAATCTACTGCTAATTCCATCAAGTGAAATTTTTACTTCAGATATTTTATTTTTCATATCTGGGAGTTCCACGTGGTTCTTTTTTTATGTCTTCCATCTCTTTCCTCATAATGCTCATGTTTTCTTTAAAATCTTTGAGTATATTTACCATAACTGTTCTAAAGTGCTTGTTTGCTAAGTGGGAGTAAGGAGAGTCCCATTTCTATTGACTGACTGTTCTCCTCGTTATGGTCTTCCATCCATTATCATAAAAAAAAAATTTTCAACTTACTGATTTTTATTTAGATGCCAGATATTCTGAACTTACATTGTTGAGCAAATTTGTTGTAATTCTTTAAACAGTGTTAAACTTGATACTAGAAGGTAGTTAGCTTACTTGCAGATAGCCAGATCATACTGAGGATTACTTTGGAGTTTCTAAGGAAATCCCAGAGCAACCCTCCTTTAGGGCTAGGTTAGCCCCACTATTGAAGCATGACCCCTTTAAAGTCTCTCCTGGATGCTCCAATGTATTCAAAACGGTCTCTTTACTCTGGCTGTTTAGAATTTTAAAAATTCCCAACTTTGTGTAAGCTTTAGGAATTGTTTAGCTTACAGATCCCCACAAATTTTCATTCCCGGACTAGCTTTGCAAGATTCCACCCTACAAGAGCAGAGGTTGACACTCAGTCAAAAAACCTCAAGGAGACTCCCACAAAAGCTCTTGAGCTCTTTCTCTGCACAGTTCCTGCCTCTCTAGGAGTCTGCCCTGTAAAACCCAGCCATTCTGGCCTTCTTGATATCCAAACTCTGTCTCTTCAGCTCAGTAAGATATCTGAGCTCTGTTTGGGTTCCCCTTCCCTGTGCTGCAGACCGGAAATTGTCTCCAGGCAGAAAGCATGGGTGATCACAGGCCTCATCTCATCTGTTTCCCTTCTCTCCAGGATCACAGTCCTGCACTGCTTGTTATCTAATATCTGAAAACAGATGTTTCATAAATTATGTCTAGCTTCCTCATTGTTTTCAGCGAAGCCCAAGTGCCATTAGCACTGATGCCTTCCTAGGCAGACGTGGAAATACCTTTATTTTAAAATACTTGTTTTTCGTCTTTTGTTCATTGTTTTGACCTCCCATTGTAAGCTGCCTCAAATCCTTTTTTGAAATAAATAGGATATAGATAATATTAAGACTTTATTTAGTTAGGCTAAATCTGAATTCATGTGACAGGATTTGAAGCAAATGGAGTCTTTTAAAATGTTGGAATGAGGATAGCTCTCTGATTTGTTTCACTTTATCTGAATAAAATAGTCCACCTTATATAGGAAGTATCAATATTGCTAGTACATAGCCACAGAACTTAGCGCTTCCATGTTTTCATTTAAAACATGCAAATTCTATAATTCTCAAGAATAGCTCCAGGAATACTAAAAAGATTTTTGGGGGTTTTTCTTTTTCTCGCTTTTCTTCAGCTTCATTCCAAACGATAAACAACAGCACAACAGATTAGGCAAGAACGATTCCTTTTAAGGAGATAGTTATATCTATGTTTATTTTAATACACTCTCAAGTCATGGCAAACAGCAACTGAGAGCACACAGCTTTTCATTTAGCTCACTTAAAAACATCACAGTCTTTCTTCTGTAAGCAAAGTGCAGAAAAGATGAGTCATTAAAGTGACTGATTAGAGGTGGCAATCATCAGGGCAGATGTAAGTCATTTTGGTTTAATCAGGCCATTAATTATTAGGGTTTATCAATTAGTTTTATTGAAGGCAAGGGAGCTTAAATGAATAGTAGGGCATTGATTTTTAACTGAGACATTTTCTAAAAGAAAATACAAATGAGGTGTTTAGAATTTGAAATTACATACAGGTCCTTTTCATACCACTAAAAAGAAATAAGCTTCATCTAATATAAACTATAAGCCTTTAATAAAAAAAACAAAATTAACTCTAATCCATTGCATTACATATAAAATAACATATTTTAATGTTCCCTAATTTGAGGTTTTCTTTAAATTAAGAAAAAAAGAGAGAGGGCTCATAAATAAAATCAGAAAAGAAAGAGGAGGTGTTACAGCTGACACCACAGAAATACAAAGTATCGTAAGAGACCACTATGAATAATTGTATGCCAACAAATTGGACAACATAGAAGAAATGGATAAACTCCTATAACCACACAAACTTCCAAAGCTGAATCATGAAGATATGGAGACTCTAAAGAGACCAATTACTAGTAAGGAGATTAAATCAATAATTTAAAAACTTCCTAAAAACAGAAGACCAGGACCAGATGGCTTCACTAGTGAATTCTACCAAATACGCAAAGAAAAATTAATACCAATCCTTCTTAAACTCTTCCAAAAGACAGAAGAAAAGGGAACAGTTTCAAACTCATTTTACAAGGGCAGCCTTACCCTGATACCAAAACCAGACAAAAATACCACAGGAAAAGAAAATTACAGGCCTATATCCCTGATGAACACAAATGCAAAAATTCTTAATAAAATATTAGCACACTGAACTCAACAGCACATTAAAAGGATCATACACCATAATCAAGTGGGATTTATTTCAGGGATGCAAGGATGGTTCAATATCTGCAAATCAATCAACATGATACATACATCAACAAAATAAAGGATAAATATCACACAATCATCTTAATAGAAGCAGACGAAAACATGACAAAATTCAACATCCTTTTTTGATTAAAAACTCTCAACTAAGTGGGTACAGAGGGAACATACCTCACATACCTCAACATAATAAAGGCCATATATGATAAGCCCATAGCCAACATCATACTCAATGGTGAAAAGCTAACACTTTTCTTCTAAAGTAAGGAACAAGACAAGGATGACCAGTTTTGTCACTTTCATTCAACACAGTATTGGCAGTCCCAGCCAGAACAATTAAGCAAGAAAAAGAAATAAAAGGCATCCAAATTGGAAAGGCAGATGTCATATTCACAGATGTCATCAATATACATATATTCCTACACACTTCACCAAAAAACTGTTAGAACAAATAAATGAATCTAGTAAAGTTGCAGGATACAAAATCAGTATACAGAAATTTGTTGTGTTTCCATATACTAATAATGAATTATCAGAGAGAGAAATAAGGAAAACCATCCCATTTACAATTGTGTCAAAAAGAACAAAATATGTAGGGAATAAATTTAAGGAGGTAAAAGACCTATACACTGAACAATGTAAGACAATGATGAAAGAAACCGAAGAAGATACAAATAAACTAAAGATATTCTGTACTCATGGATTGGAAGAATTAACATTATTCAAATGTCCACCTTACTCAAAGCAAATTACAGATTCGATCCAATCCCTATCAAAAATCTAATGGCACTTTTCACAGAAACAGAACAATTCTAAAATTTGTATGGAACCACAAAAGATCCCTGAATAGCCAAAGCAATCTTGAGAAAGAAGAATGAAGCTGGAGGCTTCACACTCCCTGATTTCAAACTATATTACAAAGCTATAGTAATCAAAATGGTATGATATGGACATAAAAACAGACACATAAATGAATGAACAGAATATAGAGCCCAGAGATAAACCCACATTCACACAATCAATTGATGAGAAAAAAGCCAAGAATACAAAATGGAAAAAGGACAGTCTCTTAAATAAATGGTGTTGGGAAAATTGGACAGCCACATTTTAAAAAAATGAAACTGGACCATTATCTTACACCACACACAAAAATTCATTCAAAGTGGATGAGAGATTTGCATATAAGACCTGAAACCATGAAACCCCTAGAAGAAAACACAGGAGGTAAGCTCCTTGACATCAGTCTTGGCAGTAATTTTTTGGATTTGACTTCAAAAGCAAAAGCAACAAAAGCAAACATAAACAAGTGGGACTACATCAAACTAAAAAGCTTTGCACAGCAGAGGAAGCCATCAACAAAATGAAAAGGCAACTGAATGAGAGAAAATATTTGCAAATCAAACATCTGATAAAGGGTTAGTACCTAAAATATAAAAAGAACTCAAACAACTTAACAGTTTAAAAAAATCTGATTAAAAATGAGCAGAGGAACTGAAGAGACATTTTTCTCAATAAGACATATAGATGGCCAACAGGGACATGAAAAGGTGCTCCATATCACTCATCATCAGGGAAATGCAAATTAAAACCACAGTGATATATCACTTCACACCTGATCAAACAGCTATTATCAAAAAGATAAGAAATAACAAGTGCTGGTAAGGATGTGGAGAAAAGGGAACACTTGTGCACAGTTGATGGAAATGAAAATTGGTACACCCACTATGGAAAACAGTATGGAGATTCCTCAAAATATTAAAAATAGAACTACCATGAGATCCAGCAAGTCCACTTCTGGGCATTTATGCAAAAACAAAAAAAAAAAAAAACAAAAACAAAAAATTATGAACTCCAAAAGATATATACACATGTTCATTGCAGCATGATTTATAATAGCCAAATACGGAAATAAATGTCCATTGACAAATAAAGAAAATATGGCATAAATTTACAGTGAAGTATTATTCGGCCATAAAATACAGTAAGATCTTGTCATTTGAGACAACATAGATGGACCCTGAGGGCACTGCGCTAATCAGATAGAGAAACATAAATACCACATGATTGCCCTTATAAGTGGAATCTAAACGCAACAATAACAACAATAAAAACAAGCCCACAGGTACAAAGAACACATTGGTGTTTGCCAGAGGAGGGGGACGGGGGTAAAATGGCTCAAAGAGTCTAACGTACAGACTTCTGTTTTTAAAGTAAGTATGTCTCAGGGATGTAATGTACAGCATGGCAACTACATTTAATAATCCTGTACTGCATATTTTAAAGTTGCGAAGAGAATAAATTATAAAAGTTATCACAGGAAAAAAAATTTGTAACAATGTATGGTGATAAGATGTTAACTAGACTCATTGTAGCAATCATTTCATAACATTCAAATATTGAATCGTTATGTCATACACCTGAAACTAACATAATGTTGTATGTCAATTATCAATTTAAAAAGATACTTAAAAAAAGGAATGGACTGCTCACATACCCATGCTACTAAATGAAGAAAACTCAAAAAGATTATGCTAAATGAAAGAAGTGAAACAGAAAAGACTTTCTAATGTATTAATCTGTTTACGTAAAATGTCTAGAAGAGGCAAATCTATAAATTCAGGAAACAGATTAGTGGTTCTCAGAGGCTGGGGCTGGGAGCAGGAGGTGACTGCAAATTGACATTCGGATTCTCTTCTGGGGTGATGGAAAACGTTCTCAAGTGGATTATGCTGACAGTTACACAATTCTGCAACTTATTAACAATGCCTGAATCACACACTTAAAATGTACACAAAAACTTTGTGATACGCAAATTTCATAATAAAGCTGTTTGAGAAAATCAGCCTCAAAACACAGCCATTTAACTTCTTACTGGTTTCTCCACAGTTTTTCAGGTGTTCAGTGAGCCCTGTGGTTACTTTCCTACTCTATTTATAACAAAATACCAGACATCAGTTAATTACACTGATCATATACCACGTATTAATTGTAAAATGGTATTCCCTCTCAAAACCGACATGCTCTGGAAGGCCTAACTGTGATTATAAATATTTTTTAAGGGTTACTTCTGTGTATTTAAGATTATTCTCCCAAATGACTAAGGCTATGTACACAAAATGTGAAAACAATTGGTTCAAACACGTAAATTTTATCAACCAATCGTAGTTGCCTCAATAATCTCCAGTCACTGCTCTGGCTGATTTTCAGGCTGGACTTCTTTTTTTTTTCCCACTGAATTGACCAAATTGACTGTGGAAATTGGTATCATGTTGAGACAAACCCATGTTGCCACCCATAACCGCCTCATGCAGGAAACTGTATCTTTACACATGCTGCATCAATTAGCCATTAAAGGATCCACATAAACAGCCTCAAGCTGAAGCTCGCTAATAAAGGCCCAGAAGAGCATGTGCTTTCGGCAGCTCTTCACAAAGGCTCCCCCGCCCACTGCCCAGCCCCCGCCCCCAACACAATCAGGGGTCAGTGTGGGAGGTGACTCTCGCTCAGGAAGTGGCTGGGTACCGAGGGGGTCGTTCAAAACCGATAAATGAAACCTCTTTCACAGAACTACAGTTGGAGTTAGCCAATGTTTTACATAGCAGGGCCCTACCCATCAATTTCCTTTAAGTTTACTCCCAGAGACAACCATGACTTCGTACATGCGATTCTGCTTTCCCATCAGAAGAAGAAAATCCATGCAAACTGAGGACTGCCTTTTTGCTGTGATCTGCTTGTATCAGGTGCTGGTGATTCTCTCTCACTTCTCCTCCCTTTTGGTCTCCGTTTTGTTTTATATTTAAAGTATTTAGAAATTGTCATACTAAGTGAAGCCAGAAAGAGAAACAAAAATACCAAATGATATCACTTGTATGTGGAATCTTAAAAAAAAAAAAGGGACATATGAATTTATTTACAAAACAGAAACAGAATCACAGACATAGAAAACAAACCTGTGGTTACCAGAGTGGGAAGAGCGGGTGGTGAAGGGATAAACTGAGAGTTTGGGATTTGCAGATACTAACTGCTATATATAAAATAGATAAACAGCAAGGTCCCACTATATAGTACAGGGAACTATATTCAATACCTTGTAATAGCCTATAATGAATAAGAAAATATATATATGTGTGTATGTATAACTGAATCACTATGCTGTACACCAGAAATTAACACAACATTGTAGACTGACTATACTTCAATCAAAAAAAATCTATCTTTCTTAAAGAAATTAATTTGCTCTGTTCTTTCATGTGTAAGCCTCACTGACTGCTTTTAGAAACAGGCACAGTACAATCCTTAAGGAAACATGAGTTCAGTTTTAAAATACGGTATGTGGCTTTACTGCAGGATGATAATGGAAGCAGAAATAAACTTCTCTTCAACTTTCTCCCTCTATAAAGCAATGACACTGTTTTGCTTGAATGCCAGGAATCCACTTTCAGTTTACGAGAAGCCAGAGGACATATTGGCAGGTCTTCACTCCTAGTAACCTCTCCTAGCACTATGCCAGGGTGCTTCAGCAAACGTCTCATTATGTTTAACTGTCTTATGAAAAGACAGCAACTAATATATCTATCTAGTTATTTCTTGGGGACTGCATTCTAATGAATGAGAACAGCAGGTACAATTAAATACAGGCTATGCTGACATTCCGCATTACAAATTCATCTGCGCACAACAGGAACACGCTTAAGAGAAAACCACAATGCAACACAGAAGTTATTCTAATCATTCCATCGCACGGGAAAGGGTAAGTCATCCAAACATTCTTGCAAAAGCCTTAAATAAAATTAAGCAGCATCATTAGCTATCCTAGAGGCAGTTACCATCTAAAGTCTCATGATTCAGCTCTGAATGGAAGCAACAAATGTGGTTCTTCTTCTTAATGTACGATAAGGGCAGGCGACGTGTAGCCTTTACAAGGCTGACACCAGGGAAAAAAAGGCGTGAGCTTCTCAATTCTGCCTTCGTTTTAGTAAGTGAATGAGGTACCCTTCTAATATGGTGGATCTTAGATTCCTGCTTGGCAACATACTCTGGTTGATGTCTGGGAAACACCAGGTGTGGACGAACAAGTTCCTGGGAGTTAGAAGGGACCTATATTCTGCTCCATCTCTGAACAATCTGCTTTCCACAAGCCTAAGATAACACCCATTATAAGACTCCTACTGATTACAAAAGCTTTTCAGTGAAAAAGGAAAGAGAGCAATGAAATGCCACATTGAATGCGTAAATAAATTGTAAGATACATTTTGATTATAGACTTGATTACAAGCAGTATGTCCAGAAGTCCAACCCTGGTACATTGTTCTAAAGAAATTAACAAAAATTAGAGCAAATAACACTTCTCTGGCACGTGCTACATGCCAAGCACTGGGCTAAATGCATCATCATCATATGCATTATATCCCATTTAATTCTCATCATAACCCTTGAGATAGTTACTACTGTTAACCCCATTTTATAGATGAGAAAACTGAGGCTCAATTTAATGAAATTACTTGCTCAAGGTCACACAACTAGAGACTCCAACCCTAACTCTTGAGCCTTACCAAACTGCATTATGTTTATGAGATATATCTCATCTGAACTTACGAGCTGGTACATTATCTCAGCTTTGGCACTGAACAGCTGGGTTGATCTTCGGATGTTTCATTTTAGATTTTTCTACTTCTCACATAAAGTAGATATAGGAGGGAAGTTTGGGGATGGTTCTATTCTCTCATTTAACGTCTTGCTGCTAGTCTTGAGAAGCAGTTGGTCAAACTATAATTATTATGTGCCAGGCACGGTGCTATGGCCTCAAAGAGGTTAAGGGATGGATCCAAGGCCATACAGCTGAGTTGAATTTAGAGGCAGAAGCTGAACTTAAATCTGGGTCTGACCCTAAATCTAGAGCTGTTCCACTAGGCTACCAACCACGTATCACTTTTCTAGTGACTAAGTTACAAGGCTTTTCAAGCCTTAGTTTCCTCATCTGAAAATGGGGAGACAGCGATGCCTTCCTTGAAAGGTTATCAAGAAGCTTAAACAAAATAATATACACAAAAGATCTAACACAGCAGTATGCAGAAGGCACTCAACGAATGATAATATTAATAACAATAGTAACTACTATTGCACCCAATCCAGAAGGAGCTTAATCCCCCACAGCAAAAGAATGGCCTTGATTTCCATGGGGCTCATCACCTTAAACCATGCCTTTGGAGAAAGGGAGGGATATGCAGAGGTCTTCTAACTGCTAAACATTCTTGGCAGAATGTTCTGAGGGTATCTTAATTTAACACTAAAAAGAGGAACAAAGCGTGAGTTTCAACTAAGCAACATTACAAAAAAATTCCAGGAGAAAAACATTATTCCCAAAAAATTATGATTCAATTTATACCTCTAATAAAAATGCACCATCACACAATCAGTGCCACAAATTAACTGCGGTCTCCAACCTCTACCAGCAGAAATGACTCATTACACAGCTGTTCTGCTGCCTCTGACGAGCTCCTGAACTTCATAGTTTGGTAAGAGACAAAGCTATGACCAGGGCTTGATGAATCCAACATTTATCAGACCACAGGCAGAGCACGTCATGCTGGGTGACTGGACGGGGTACCGTGAAGGACTGTGAGTCAGACACACAAACATCATGTAACCTGCTTTGAATCCCATCCCCAGTAAGGCACAAGGATCTTAGGGGAGGAGACAGGGGACTAAACGCCTCTCCTGTTTGTACTCCCTCCCTGTGTAGCACATGACTTCTTCTCTCCTCTAAGGCTTCCACTGATACTCATTTGCAGAATGGAAGAGGAAGGTGGCCTGCATGGTAACTGCCCGGGGTGCCTCATCTTCTTAGAGATGTCCTAAAAGGGGTGACTCCGTCTGTGGTAAATCCTATCACAGACGCATGGGTGAAAGAAAAGCTAAGTCTAGGACAACCCTCTCTGATTAAGTAGACCACCCCAAATACACATACTTATAATAAGAGCATATTCATCATTATTATTATTGTTGTTGTTGTTATTATTAAGCTTTTTGAGATACTTGCAGGCTCGCACGCAGTTATAAAAATAATAGACATCCTGTATACCCTCTTTATCCATTTCCCCCCAACAGTCACATCTTGAAAGACTACAGTACAGTATCACAACAGGGTATTGATGTGCACACAGTCAAGACGGAGCATGTGTCCATCACCATACCCTTTCATAGCCATGCGACTTCCTTCCTACCTCGGCATCCTCTCACTGGCCTCTGGAAACCACTAATCTGCTCGCCATTTCTATAATTTTGACATTGCAAGGATGGTATAAAAATGGAACCACACAATATGTAACCTTTTGTGACTGGCTTTTTTCCCTTAGCATAATCCTCTGGAGATTTATTCAGGTTATGTGTATCAGTAATTCATTCCTTTTTACTGGTGAGTAGTATACGGGATAATGTAGCACAGTTTGTTTAACCATTCACTCAACTTAAGGACATCGGGACATCGGTTTCCAGTTTGGGTCTATTATGAATAAAGCTACTATAAATATACACGTAGTTTTTTTTTTTTTAATGTGAACACAAGTCTTCATTTCTCTGGGATAAATGCCCAGGAGTGCAACTGCTGGGTTGTATGGTGGCTACAAGTTCAGATTTTTAAGAAATGCCATATTGTTCTCCAGCGGGGCTGTATCATTTGACATTCCTACCTGCAATGTATTACCGATCTAATTTCTCTGCATCCTTGCCAGCATTTGGTGCTATCATTATTTTATTTTACTTTTTTTTACTTTTAACAATTCTGGTAGGTATGTAGTAATATCTCATTGTGGTTTTAATTTGCATTTCCTTAACGGCTAATGATACTGAAAACCTTTCCTATGCTTATTTTCCATTTGTGTATCTTCTTCAGTGGAATGTCTCTTCATGTCTTTTGCTCATTTTGGGGTGGGAGGGGGATTGTTTGGTTTCTTTGACTGTTGAGTTTTAAGAGTCCTTTATACACTCTAGAAACACATTATTTAAAAGAACACTTCTAAGTAATGCTATACGAGGTTCCTTGTCTTTTGAAAATCATTACCACAAATCCCTAGTAACCACCCATGGGAAAGAGAATGAATGACCAACGTGGGGAAGGAGGCTTAATTTCTAGAGACGTTCATCTGTGTGGAGAGTCAGAGCTGGAGAAAAACCAACAACCCAGGCTCATTAAACTAGCCTGTTTACTTCAGTTAACGGGCTAAGTCTTTTTTCTTAAAAAACACAAGTGTTCATAAGTTATGATCTACTACATTACTGGCATGTGATTAATGTTTTCATTTAAAGAACAATATTTAAAGGATTTAAAAACAGGAGCCAAGATGTAACTATGTTCCTACCACTAGCACTTGCTTAACATAAAGGCCTCCTTCCAGACACATTCGAGTAAGTAGTCCCAAAGCTCAGGGATGAGCCCGCACACCCCAGCTTGCTCATTACCATGTGTTGCAATATAAAACCAACTGGGGATGATTCCTTTCAAAATGACTTGGGTTGCTCAAACACTAACCAGTTCTTTCAAAAAACTGTGTGTGTTCCTCGAGGTAGCAAAAATAAAACTCATCATAACCTAAGGGTAAGCACCAACTGTGTAATCTCTGTAAAGAGGTTGTTATGAAAGTCTGTGCACATTTCATTTCTTCTACACACTTAAAATTAATCAGGTTAGTTTCCTGTTGATGGTAATGCTTTCCAACAATCCTTTCTCTAAAGAATCACTTTATCCAGCAAATGATCAATTCCCTAACTTATTTCTCCTACAATTCCTAACTTTCATATACACTAATGTATTCTTTTTAACGCTACCACCTTGACATTAAAACTCCTTCCCTAAGGAATTCAAAGGTTTTACTTCTACCATTTCACTTCTCTTTTCCCACTTAATAAATATAATAAAATAATTTGGAATATAATATAAATGTTCTTATATCACTTTTGTCTTAAAATGTATACTGATCTTATTTAAAAAGTATTTGCAAATATATATAATACTTACTTGCCTACACTCTTATGGATTATCAACTGCTTATTTTCTTCCAAATTACTTCTTTAAAAAGGATGCCCTTGCAGGGGACCTTCTTGTACCTTTTTTGGGCAGCTTCTTGTGGATCTACAATCATTTCAAGATAAAAAGATTTTTAAGAGCGAATGCCTTTGCTATCCATGTAAGTTGTGAGTCCACACGTCCTTTCTGTAACTCTTTGTTAATGATAATATTTTATTTTCGGTATACTTTACAGTTAAAAAACCCTTTCTCCTTAAAGATGTCTTTTGATTACATCAGTTTGGTTTAGAAAGCGACCATTTTCTTGGCTAAGTCACACAGCTTTCACTCCCAATTACTTGTTTGCATTTTAGTTTCTTCAGTTCTAAAATATTTCATATTTCCTAAAATTCCCCACTTTGAAGGAACATGAAATAGTTGGCACATTTTAAGTACTCAGAACGGTGCCTGGTACAGAGTAAGTGCTTAATAAATATTCATCAGTATTACTATTACTACTATTATTGGGATTTTCATAGCAAAATCTATTTTCAGGGATTCTCATTTTCTTTTTTTTTAAATTTACCAAAGAATAGTTGATTTATAATGTTTCAGGTGTACAGCAAAGTGATTCAGTTATAAATGCACACATATATATTCTTTTTCAGATTCTTTTCCATTATAAGTTATTACAAGATATTGAATATAGTTCTCTGTGCTATAAGGTAGGTCTCTGTTGTTTATCTATTTTATATACAGTAGTGTGTATCTGTTAGTCCCAAAATCATTTGTTTTCTTTCTTATTCCATATACTTGACTTGCTTTTGTACCTTGTTAGTACGTCATACTTCCTTCTGTCACAAGTCAGAGAATCCAGAATCGTGGTAACTCAAGGAAGTTGAGTGACCATGTAGCCGTCCCTTCTTTGTATGAGGAACCTGAGGCCCGGAGAGCAGGAGTCACCTGCCTTTCCAGGGTCACACAACGAGGCAGTCAGTCAGTGGGACTGGATTGGAAATTTAAATAAAGCTTTAGGGGGGAGGTGCCAAAATGGTGGAGTAGAGAGACTCACGCTTGCCCTCTCCCACAAGTACATCAAGAATTACATCTACAAACCCACTGAATTGCACAGAACACCTACTGAACTCTGGCAGAGTGTCTCTCACTTCAAAATACAGGAAGATTCTCACAGAACCCAGTAAAAGAAAAAAAGAAAAAAGAAAAAACTGATGTGGGACCGGTTCTGCAGGGAGGGAGCGGCAAAGGATGAAAGGTGCCCTCATGCTGGGACACCCCCCTCTTTAGCCGGGAGGTCAGCGGGGACAAAAGTGGAGCTTTGAAGGCTCGGAGGAGAAAGTGGCAGCCACTTGGAGGATAGAACTGGCACAGAGGGTCCCTGCGATCCCCAGCCCTAGACACGAGTCTGCAGGGACAAGCTGGGACTGGCTGCTGGAGATCGGTGAGGAGCCCGGGGAGAGGGCTGGGCCCCCTGCAGAGAGGCAGCCTCAGGGGTTTGGAGGGTGGTGTGAGCTCTGGCTGGGGTGTGTGCAGTACAGAACTGCCTGGGACCCCCATAAAAAAGCACCATTGTTGGTGTGCATGGTGGGGAGGGGTACAATGCAGCCACACCACAGCCCCTGTCTCTGGCTCCATTGTTTGTGTGCTCTCACGAGGAGAGAGGTGGGGCTCGGTCGCAGCCACAGCCTCTGCTGCGTGGAGGTGGGGCTGAAAGTTGAATCCATACCCAGTGGCCCTGCAACTTCACAGGCAAGACCGAGAATCTGTTCACAGCCCCAGGCAGAGAGGGTGGATTTGCTCTCTCTGGACCTTTTGTGGACCTGTGTCCCTGGGACGAACAGGCAGTGAGTGGAATTCTGGCACACGGTGGGGGCGAGTACAGTTATTTACAACAGGCCAGCACATGGTGTGTGGAGGCGGGGCTGAGGTTTGCACTGACCCTGTGGCACCACGGATTCAGCTGTGTGGCTGCACACTCACTATGGTAGGTCTTAGCGCCTGACATTGGCAGATCTGTGCTGGTGGTTCCTGGGGCCAGGACCTGGGGGACACCAGAGTGGGTGGCTGACATTCCTGCAGCTAAGGTGGGGACAAAGGCAGCATCAACAGAGAGTGCTTTCTAAGCCCACATAACACATGACAGAAAACACCACAGAGGGCACCTCCCAGTGGACATCTCCCACGGAAGTATATTCAGTGACTCTTCTTCCCGGTTGAAGCACTCCAACCCTGCCTACCACACACCACAGCTCAGAAATGGGTCTAGAAGCCTCTATTTCAGCAACAGGGGAGCAAGCCGGCCCCTGTCAAGGCTGTGACAACCACAGAACAAAAAAGGAGGCCCCACTCAACAACAACAATCAGGACAGGAACACCAACCACACCCCAATCAAAGGGATAACAGCCAACACACATGGAAGACGTAGCAACCATCCATACTAAGAACAGCCCTCGCAACAAAACTATTCGATGCATACAGTCTACACAGGAACGCTCCCATTTTAAGTAAAAACAAACAAAAAATAATAAAACAGCCCTTCAAACTACAGTAGATAACTGATACTCCTAAATTCATAAAGTCAGAGAACTTCAAGCAAAATGAGGCAGCAGAGAAACCACTCCCAATGAAAAGAACAAGAGAAATTCCCTGAAAGAATGAAGAGAGAGAAGTCAACAGTATGCTAGGTCATGACTTCAAAAAGGGGGTGATAAAAGCACGGAAGGAAATAGGAGAGACTATGAATAGAGACAGAGACTACTATAAAAAAGGAAATAGAAACTACAAAGAGGAGCCAATTAAAAACAGAAAATTCAATGGCTGAGATAAGAGTTGAGATAAAGACAGTCAAAAGCAGACTAGATAACACAGAGGAACAAATAAGTGACTTAGAAGACAGGATAACAGAAGTCACCCAAGCAGAACAGCAGACAGAAAAGCAAGTAAAAACCAGTGAAAGCAATATAAGGGACAGATGGGATAATATAAAGAGTGCCAACCTATGTATAATAGGGGTCCCAGAAGGAGAAGAAAGAGCAAAGGGGATTGAAAAGGTATTTGAAGAAATCATGATTGAAAACTTCCCAAACCTAAAGAAGGAAACAGATATCCAAGTACAGGAACCACAGAGGGTCCCAAACAAGAAGAACCCAAACAGACCTACATCAAGGCATATTATAATTAAGATGGCCAAAGTTAAAGACGAAGAAATGATTCTAAAGGCAGCAAGAGAAAAACTAAAGAGTAGTTATAAGGGAATCCCCATAAGGCTTTCAACTGATTTCTCTACAAAACACCGCTGGCCAGAAGGGAGTGGCAAGATATATTCAAAGTCCTGAATGAGAAAAAGATGCAACCTAAGATACTTTATCCAGCAAGACTATCCTTTAGAGTAGGAGAGATAAAGAATTTCACAGACAAGCAAAAACTAAAAGAATTCAGCAATATTAAACTTATCCTAAAAGAAATATTGAAAGGTCTCCTCTAAATAGAAAAGAAGCAGGAAGCTACAGAAACAAGAAAATCATAACTGGAAATGTGAGCTGCAAGAGAATAAACAAGATGATATTAAAAAAAAAAAGGACATCAAAATCATAAAAGGTGGGAGAGGGGAGCAAGAAAATATAGATTTTTCACTCTCTCTTTTTTTCTTTTTTTTTTTTCTCCGTTCTTTTTAGGATGTGTTTGAGCATGTGTTGTATGACTACAAGTCTAAAGCAAACAGATCTAGTAAGCGGTTAACATTCTTGAAAAACAGGGTAACCACAAGTCAAAAGTACACAACAGAGTCACAAAACCCAAAAAGAAACCAAGCTAATGCAAAAGAAAATTATCAAACCAGAAAGATACCATATGATATCACTTATAGGTGGAATCTAAAAAAGAGACAAACGAACTTATTTACAAAACAGAAACAGACTTACAGACATAGAAAACAAACTTATGGTTACCAAGGAGGAAGGGGGTGGGAAGGGATAAATTGGGAGTTTAAGATTTGCAGATACTAATATATATATATAAAGTAGATAAACAATAAGGTCACACTGTAGAGCATGGGGAACTATATTCAATATCTTGTAGTAACTTATGGTGAAAAAGAATATGAAAACAAATATATGTATGTTCACGTATGACTGAAGCATTGTGCTGTACACCAGAAATTGGCACAATATTGTAAACTAATGATACTTCAATAAAAACATATAAATAAATAAATAAATAAAGCAAGCAAGCAAGCAAGCAAGCAAGCAAGCAAGCAAGCAAGCAAGCTAGCTAGCTAGCTAGCTAGCTAGCTAGCTTTATTTCTTCTCAGAAATTGAGCTTTTAAAATTGTCCAAGTTGGGCCAAGTCAGTGCTGCACATCTGCAGTTATTTAATAGTATCTGAGGAAAACATGGCTTACCTAAGGGAAGAAAAATCTGTCCTATTTCCAGAAGCTTCAAATTTCTGGCCAAGGACAACAGCAACTTTCGAGTTTCTCTCTCACTCTCTCCTTTCCTCTTTCTCTTTCTGACGTTGCAGATGTCCCTCTAACCAGGAGGGATTCTATTTTTCAGCCCGCCAAGCTAGTGAGCTATGAGGCCAAACCCAGGGAGGATTTTTTATGAGCTACGGTGATAATGACAGAATCAACAAGACCCCATGAAAGAATGGTTGTCTCTTTTGGCAGGAAAACTTTTCTAAAGTAGACCTTCAATTTCCCTACTAATAAGTAAAAGAATGCCTTATTTCTCATCCTTTTTTTAGAAAGTCTAATATACTGAGGTATACTTTACAGCACAATTCACCCTTTCTGGGTGTATATGTCTATGTTTTCTAACGAATGTGTATAGTCATATAACCACCACCAAGATCAAGATACAGAACATTTCCACCATCTCCCAACATCCCCTCACAGCTTTATAGTCAACCCTTCCTCTACCCCTTTTGACAACTGCTGATGTAGTTTCCATCCTTACAGTTTTGCCTTTACCAGAATGTCATGTAAGTGGAGTGACAAAATAAGTAGCCCTTTGAGTCCAGCTTCCTTCATTTAGCATAAAGTATTTGCGATGCATCCGCGCCACTGCAAGAATCAGCAGTTTGCCCCCTATTATTGGTGAGTAGTATCCTATGGATGGACGTACCACAATTTGTTTATTCATTCATCAGTTGAAAGACACCTGAGTTGTTTCCAGCTTGAGGTCATTATGAATAAAACCACATGGAGTGGGATTGCTAAATCATGTAGTAGGATCGTGCCAAGCTAGCTGCCAAAGTTGCTAGACCATTTTATTTCCCCACCAGAAATAGATGAGAGTTCAGTTGCTCTGTACCTCTTGTCAGCATTTGATATTTTCAGTTTTTTCTTTAATTTTAGTGAAGGTCTCTCTTTTAACAGAAAAAATGCAGCAAGAAATATTTTTTAGTACACTGAACTATGGCTGAAAGTTTAAGCAACTTTGACTCCTCTCTTTCTCTTAAAACACACAAGCAATCCATCAGGAAATTCTGACTCTACATTTAAAACACATCCAGAATCTAACTACTTCTCCCCATCTTCATGACTGTCTCTCTGACCTGAGCTTCTGTAACTCTCCTGAATTAACTGCTGATTCTACCCTCACCCCTATCCCCAGCCTGAGACACTGGCCTCCTTGCTGTTCCACGAACACTCCACACACATCCTACCCGGCGTCTTCTGCTCTGTTCCGTCATATACTGACCTGACCAAGACCTCTTCTCCTTTAAGCCTTTGCTCCAACTTCATGTCCTCGATGAGGCTTATCTGGTGAACACGGCAACCTGCCTTTGCCTCCTCTAAGCCTGGTCCACTTTTTCTTTTCTCCATATTAATAACCACCTTCTAACACACACTGTATTTACATTTTTATGTTTATTATTTATGGACAATTTCCCAACCCTGCCCCACCCCAGCTGGAGTATAGTTTCCACGAATGTCAGAATCTTTCCTTTTATGTCTGTCGATGCATTCCAACTATCTAATCCAGGGCCTGGAACCCTGGAGGGGTACAACAAACAGCTGTCCAGTGAACAAACTAACAACACTGGCTTTGGCATCTACGGTAGCACCAAATATCTGTGTGAAGCCACATTTATAAAAGAAAAAGAGCCAGGGGCAGAAAATAAAATTTCTAACATGTTTTTTGAAGCCATAAGACTTAGGTTCTCTAAACAAATCTATTTGGGCAGCACTGCCATCAAAATAGTATGAAAAAATGTAAATATATACATAACATAAAATACCCAAAAGCTCTCCTATTAGAGAAAACAAATGAAACTAACCAGGTTCATATGTACAGAAAATATCCTGGGACATCAACTATCTAGATTTTTTTCTTTCTATAAACTTCTCCATCTGTGTAAGACTGCCCCAGCCTGACTGCCAATTTTATTTTCTTAATCTGAGTTCTATTCTCATTACCCTTCCATTTCTATTTTTTCATCCTCAGGGAAAGAGAGAGCAGTTCCTGCCAGGGCATTCTCACACCTCCCGAAGAAATGGCCCAGGTGTTAATCTTGCATTTATGTTTGATGTGGGTAATGATGGCTGTGACTGGAGCTGTAGGCTTATTAATATGCAGGGCTCTCACCTCATTAGTGGCGACGTATGTTTTGAAGTGAAGCTGCAATGTCTGCTGCAATGTTGGGTCCGGCCTAACAGACTTCCTCACTGTTCACGTCCTCTGTTTTTACCCAGACAGTACACACTATGCTTACAGAGCTCACATGTGCACTTTCTAATAAAGACAGTTTTTCCACAGTAGTCAATCTTGGTGGAAGTTTCAAAGAGTTTCAACAATTTTGTCCTCAGGTGATATCACATGTTTATCTTGGAGAAAAGATTTGCATAATTTTTGGAGGTAATACAAATGGTAATAAACTTCCCTGGCTTGATTTGGGAGTGGGGTATGTTTACGAACAGCATAAAGTGGTTAATTCTAACAATAGTTATTATACAATTAAAACATACCTGCATTATTAGTATCTGATAGTTTATAAAGTACTTTCATATATATCATCTCAATCAAATCTTAAAAAGACCCACTTAAACAGCAATGAAACCTGATTGAATATAATATTTGATGATCCATTATGAATGGCAACTGATGCATATCAATTTCTAAAAAATTTCCAGTTGACATAACACACAAATAAACTGACCGGGACCAGTACCAGACTAACAAGCCTCACGGGGTAGACGGGTGTCCTGTCACTGCTTGTTGCTCAGATTTCATTCTACGCCCTGGTCCTCACCGGGTCTAAGATCTAGGAAAGGCTCGATTGCCAACAGCTTGTCTGAAAGTCATTAACCACATTTTATCAATTCCACCATATACTGTTTTTATATATAGTATCTGTTTTACAGCTACAAATCCAGGGCCGCTGTGTTTCAAGGAAGCCATTTAAATGTGAGAAACATTTGTTTTCTTCTCATTAGGTAACTGAGTATTTTTTCATTTCTTAATCTTCTAAAATTTGTGTTCATGAGTACAAGACCCTGGTTTTTAGGGGAAGCATTTAGGAGGGAAGAAAATGACCGTCAGAGGAAAACACAAGGACTTAAGACTGAGACAAAGGAGAAAGAGGCTTAGATCATTCATTAGTGTTTCTCTTTCCCCGTATTCTTTTCACGCTGTCTTCTCAGAGCCTCATACCAGGCTCCCCCTCCTGCACAAGGACCACTGTCTTTGATTTGACAATGTGACACATATTCAGCTAGAACTCCCATCATCATTCATTTCGAGAAAGGAAAAATGAGGATATGTGCTTTTAAGAAGATAAGCAATGAGCCTGCACAGCAAAAGTGTATAAACAAGTATATTACCTATTTAATTGCCTTAGCTGAACTTAAAAGCTCTGATCTTTAATTGCCTGATTGAACTGATCTAAAAAGCTACAATTTTTTAATCAAGGAGAAAATTAAATAGCTTTTTGGTAAATAAAAGGCATCTTTAATCTTATTTTTATGAAATTCAAGTTATTAAATATGGACAAAAACCTCTAAAATATTAAGTTAACAACTACTCAATCTAGAGTGAATTTCTCATTCCAAAGCTTTATAAAAGTCTTCAGGGACACCTGGCTTCATCCACTCTTCAATAAAAACACATGCTTTTAAATCCAGAAGGTAAAAGTTTCCACAAATAAGAAGGAAACTCAAAAGCTAAACATGCGTATTTAGCGAGGTATATTACCACAGCGTATTATTATTTCTATAGCTGAGGACCCATAGTTACTGGGGAAAAACTGCTCATGTGCACTGTTACTCGTCAGTCCTTCCATCTACCCAGAGGCAGGTGCACATTCACTCAGTGGTGCTTATTTAAAACTGAAATCCCTTCAGAGGGCTGGCTGGCCCGCTCCCAGCATCCTCACTCAGCCTCCACAGATGCCCCCATCCCTTACAGTGGTTGCTCTCTGTAGGGAGTGGGCTGGCCAGCACAGACTGAAAAGGGAAACACAGGCTTGGGATTCCTTCTTGAAACCTCTATGTCCTCCGTAAGTCAGAGAGGTTCTGGTCAACCACACGTGCCCACCATGGTCACAGGGTGGTGGTACTGGGACTGTGACCAACGCCGTAGACTTTATTTTTAGATCCACACACAAATCCATTTGAAACACGTCTATCAAGATTTCATTTTGAGTGAAAAATTCAATTATTCCTCTAAAACAGAGAGTAGAAGTAAAACTAATGATTTTTAAAGAAGAAAAACAAAGACGACTGCAGAATAACTGGACAGGATTACCCTCTCCACCACAGTTCTTAGTGCTAGTAGGAGTCTGCACAGAAAGATATGGCCAGTGAGAATTCACTGTAAGCCAAAACTGTGCCACATGCCCGCAGTATAGGACGATCCTGAGGAACACCTTAATTATACACTGTTCTATAACATTTGCATTTCCATGGCAAGGGCCTTTTAATGAAGGCTCTGCTACTGAGAACTGATGATTTCCTTGAGTACCTTTGTCAAATGGATAGCAGATGTCCATAAAAATCAATAAAATGACAAGGCCGGACCACTGTGTTAATTCCTGTTAAAACGGCCATCACCCCTTTGTGGGCTGGTGATGCGGGGAGGTGGGCGTACAGGGAATGAAAGCCATTTAAGTCGTGTTATATTAAATACCATTCTCTCTTCATCTTGGGGGAGAAAACGCTCCCTTTGTTTCTCCCCCACCAGATGTGTTCACATGCTGATTTATCCCCAAGAAGAATACTACGAACACACTGGGCTCACTCGCCCCACATTTTGTACCAACTATACACTCTACAGCTTTAAAGAAAAACTTGCTTTATGATTCCATTTAATCAGCATAAATGCCTTCCAGAACTGAACCGAAAGTTTTACTTGTCACAATCGACACATCCTCTTCGGAAGAGGAAGGAGGATTTACGAAGAAATTTGGAATCACTAGGATATTAAAACCAACATAACAAAACACAAGCCTAAGTGACAGATGTGGTACTACAACTGAAGACATCAGTTATCTTCTCGCTCTCATAGCTTGTATCTTTTGGAAAAAAAAAACCAAAAAACCTTTCCTTTAATCACATCTAATGTGTATGCTGTTGCATTTCCCCGAACATGCATAAAGCCAGGCTGAGCAGATGTGTAAGACTGAGCAGTACTGTTAGTAACATTAGGCCAACTTGGAGTTGCTTTGTTATGTAGTCTGTTTCTCACTTAATTATTTGCTCCAAATGGATTCAGACATTTTGGGAATAATAAAAAAAAATGCAAAGGGAGGTTCCTTTTGCAACATACAATAGTTATCTGATTATTCTTCTCATGTGTTCTGTTAATAGACTAGGAGACTAATTTCCGATGCAGTCACCAATTCCTTCTTTAAAGTTCCACTTTCAAAGTATATTAAGTAATCTCTTAAGGAGCAGCGTATAAGGATATTTGAAATGTTAATAAAAGGAAGGGATGCAATTGTACAGATAGTGAAGGTTTTGCATTAACTAGAGTTAACTAAGAAAAATAAGATTCTGTCATTTTCAAATACCATGAAGTGCCATTTTACATGTTTTGCAAACATTATTTACCAAAATGCAATACCAAGTTTATAATCTAAATCAGAGCAATTAAGGGTGAAAACCTTTTAAAATAACATTTATAAAGCAGCCATCTTCTGACTATCAAATATATCACCTGACTTAAATATTAGATCATTTATTCACTTTAAAAATCAGCGTATCCAGAAAGCTCCCCATCCTATCCCAAATTAAGTTAGAGCTTGTAAGTACATACCTCTATGTAAAATCTTTAAACTCCACAAATAAGTAAGGCCTTTAACAACCTAAATTTGAGAAAGAGAAAACAGGACAATGATGATTTTTATAAGGAACTTTCCACATTTAAACATATAATCATATCAACTATAATTCTTCCTTCAAAAGTCTGTTAACCAATAAGCACTTATTGAACACCTCCCATTTCTGTGCCAGGCTCTGCGGGGACGCTGGACGTATAAGCTACAGGTTCCTTCCTTTAATGAGCTTACCATGCTCTCAAGCTAAGGTGTGGTCAATGAGTGAAGTAAGTATATGTGCATATAAAATGACCCAGCAAGTTCTTTGACTGAGTTCTTAGCGGATGGTATGGTTGGAAAGGAGAGGGAGAGGAAAAAGGGGCAAAGATTTTCACTTTTTATTTTTCTACACTTCTGTATGTGAAAAGAGAATTTAAGTCGTGACATTTATGACCAAGGAGAGACATTTCTAAAAAGTTAACTCATGAAGGCAACTGGTGAACTAAAAACTGCTTTCCCTGATAGGAGTCAAACAGCCTTTGCCAGAGTGCCAGGCCTTGAGGAACAGGGTTAACTGACGTGAAGAAAAGTGAAAAAAGCATTCAGGCCAAGGTAAAAACACATACACGATCAGAGTATTGGGGCGGTGTACTCTTCAAAAACACCAAGGTCACGGAAGACAAAGAAACATGGAAACACTGTTGGAGGTTAATGGAAACTAAAGAGACGTGACAACTAAATGCAGTGTATAATCCTAGACTGGATGCTGTATGAGAACTTTTTTCTTTTGGTCTATAAAAGGTATTACTGGACAACTGGCAAAATCTGAATAAGGACTGGTGATTAGATAGTAATACTGCACCAGTGCTAATTTTCTAGTTTTGATCAACCTAAAGTGATGAGGTAAGAGAATGTCTCTGTGCTTAGGAAATATACATCTGAAGTATTTAGGAGGAAGGGGTCATGAATATCTATAACTTACTCCAAATGTTTCAGGAAAAAAAGGTGTATATATATTTTTAATCAAATGTGCTTAATTGTTCACAATTGGGGAATTTGGGTGAAGCATCCATGGGAATTCTTACTGTTCATCTCACAGCTTTTCTCTACGTTTAAAGTAACCTTGAAATAAAAAGTTTCCCCCAAAATATTTTAAATGACACTGGGGTAGGAAAGAACGAAGTATACCAAGACGATGATCTTCAGTCTGGCTGGTGCAAGCATATGTGTGGGGTCATGTCGAAAATATTGAAGGGGCAAGTGAGGGAAATACAATGAGGAAACACAGACATCTGAGTTAGGTTTTGGATTTTTTTGAATTTAACAGGCTGAGTTAAGAATATTTACTCAAATAAGATACAGAAAAGATGATGTTTCCAAGACCCTAACATGGGTTACAAGTGCTACCTTCTGAGTGAGAAATTAAACTATTAAAAGCTTTAAAAATCTTGGGGGGCAGGGTATAGCTCAGTGGTAGAGCACATGCCTAGCATGCCCAAGGTCCTGGGTTCAATCCCCAGTACTTTCACCAAAATAAATAAATAAACCTAATTACCTCCTCTCAAAACAAAAAAGGAAACAAAAAAATTTTAAAAAATAAAAATCTTTATATAGAAATTGCTGTAAAAGGAGATGCAAATTTTATCTGGTTTTGGTTTTTTTGGGGGTTAATTAATCAGATACAATGAACAAACTACTATTACTCAAAGTTTACTATAAGAATTTAAAAGTAGCAGTCATTACAGAAAAATCTAGCTGAGTCAGGAATATAAGAATGAGAAAAATTACCGTTATGAGAAACAACCAAGTGATTTACGTATCTTGAGACTGGTGAAAAGAGGGCTGAGGCTAAATATGCAAGGATTTTACTGGATCAAAAAAGGTTAAGAGCAATATTAAAAACAGAAATGCAAAGGGAAAAACCCTATTTTCAAATACTAAAGATCAAGAAGAAGCTAAAATCTGTATCAATCAATGCTGAGCAGAAGTTAACATTTTAATTGTTCTCATAGATCAGAACGTATTCCTGAAAAATTTGCTAATACATTAGGATCAATTCTATGATATATCTATTTTAAGAGAACGGAATACACGTTCATAGCAAATTATTTCTTCCAGGGTTCAGAATTAGTGGCATTAGAATAAAACACATGTGCTCTGGACAGTAAGGCAGTAAAGAAAGAAAATAGCAACATAGTGATAATAACACAGAAGGAGGAAACAGGACAAAAATATTTCCTTAAATGCTTTTTAAAAAATAACATCAAATAATAAAAACAATTTTTTTCTTTGAGTAGTAGGACAGGGTCACCTTATTTAGCATGGAAGTAATCATCTTCTGAGCTCTAGAAATAGAGTTAAACCTCAACTTACATGAGGTTATAAAACCTTCTCATTAAAGATAACTCATCACTAAAAACTGGCCCCAGAGAAAAAGAATAGTCAGAAGACACATAAGGGAAGGCAATCCACCATACTCAGATTACCAGGCAGAAAAAAGTAAAACAAATACTGATTTTATGATACTTGCTAAAATTATAAATTTTGTTTGAGATTCAAAAAGAAAATATTCTTCTAACGTTGTCAAAATAGACTATATTTTCCTTTAAAAGAAGAGTAAGTGCACAGGGAGCTAGACTCGGTCCGATGAAAATCTAGAGGGTATTATTGGTATTCACTAGGCTGGGTCTCACAGCAATGACTTGACAAAGCCTTGACACTAAAAGTACTTATACCTGCTGTCAATCACTCACTCCTTGACATGTCAAGTGCACGTCCCTTCAGGGACAACTTCAATCAACATTAGCACTCAAAATACAGTACACAGTGTCACCGCTTCAGAAATGAGAGGAAAAGTAAAATGTATTAGATGGCAGGGAAAGGCAGAAAGGCGCTTCTCCTTATAGGAGACCAGGTTCAAATGGAAAGTGGATAAAAATCACTGAGCAAGGTGGGAGGCTGAAACCACCAGTTTATATGGATTTCTTTTTCTGGGAAAATATCCTCTTGCCCTACATCCTACAGAAGAAAATTTGGACAACATATCATAAAGGCTGACAGGGTCCGTCCTGTAATGAACCTTGGGTCTGTGGACCTGCACAGCATGCCAGATTATTAGAGCCTGGAAAACAAAGTCAATTTGCAGAGGGAGAGATGCCTAGACGTGGTTCTAAGATATAAAAAGAACCTGAAATAACTGTATATGTTATTCCAGTATTCTCTCATTTGTACTTCCCTTTTTTTTTTTTTTACTTTTTAACCTTTTTTTCCCTTTCATTTTTCCCTCTTCTTTTTTCTCATTCTCTTAGGAAAGCACAGTAAAGAGCATGGGGCCTGGAGTCAAAGTTCCCTGGGTTCTAATTATTACTGACTGGGTTATGTGGTAGTTCTGGGCAAGCTGCTTAACTTTTCTACACCTCATCCTACACTCATACAAAATATGTACAATAATCTGCACATTACAGAGTTATTGTGAAGGTTACATGACAGTATTTGTACGTAAAAGATTTATTATCGCCTGGCACAAAAATACAAAGAAGTATTTAATATACACCTATTTCCCTCCTCTCACCTCTGGTTCTGTTGCTTCTGACTTGGCAACAGAACCCATGTGCTTTCTTGGCCTCACTGAGGGAACTCCGCAAACAATGCTGGTGCATTGTTCATAACATCAGAGGAGAGCTGGTCAAAGATACTGGGAACCCAACCAAGCTGTGCGAACATTTACTTTGGGAATCATGTCCTACAAACCACCAATTTGCGAGTCTTATTTCTATTGGGAGAACCCTTCCACTGACGCCTGTCAGCTCCAACAAAGGATTATCCAAGTTTCAGTCTACTAAAATTTCATTAAAAAATATACTTTGGAGGCTTTACATAAGCTCAGGCACCAGCAGAGTTTATAAGAAGTGGCAGATGAAGAGCAAAATTATCAAAAGCATTTTTTTTTCCCACTCTGGCCACAGGCAGTTTTCATTACTATGACCTGATGAGCCATAAAAGCTGGAGAAATTGGACACATTTTAGAAAAGAAAAACCACCCTAATTTTTAAAAATGTAAGGGCAAATGTAAACAATGCTTTGGGCTAGCACTTATTTCAAATGCCTTTCACTAAAATCATTGTCATGTTTGCAATGACCCAATAGGTAAGCCCTGTACTGAAGCTGGATTATTATTACTATTATTTTTTGCTGACTCCATTCACTCCACAGGCTTCCCATTCCAGCAGAACTGAAAAGACGGACAGCCTTGTGCCCTACACAAGACAGAGGCAAGATTTATGAAGTCCCAGGAAGAATGTGCTTCTCTAGCGAAGAAGGCAGATTCCTCTGTTAGCCAAGTTCGATAGATAATTGAGCACACAGAACTCATATACCTTTTTCTTTTTCAATTGGTATCCCTGCCTTTTTTCGCCCTTTACTATACATGTTATTAAACTTTAGAGCCAAGAACTGCCAAAAGCCACAAAGCATTCATTCCCCCCGAGATTAAAAGAGGAAATGAAACATTTTTATTTTCATCTAAAATAGTGATTTAAGCACTCAAATTTCATACTAATCTACCTAAACATGTAGATTAGAAGCTACTTAGAAGCAAGAACCTCAGAAAAGAAAGTTCTCATCACCCCGGGCAGTTCACACTAATAATTAGGAAGAAAAAAGGAAAGCTGTGAATTACAATGAACTAAGACTAAGTAAGTGTCCATGTTGGATTAAAGGACTGAGTAGTCAGTTTGATGTATAATGAATGTGAAAATCAGCCACTTAATTAAATGGTACATGGTATAATCACTTTCTTCTGCATTAAGCCGCTTAAGTTACTAGAGTGCCTTAGTTTAGCAACTGTTTACTATTATACCACCCCATGGCTTCTCTTAAGACACCGTTTAGCCTCCATACATCATTCCAAATTTGAAATCTGGAGTTTATATAGTCATGTTAATTTAGTTGGTATATTTCAGTCAGTTTTATTCATGAATACAGAAAACAGGAAAACTGCTTCTGATCACAAACGGAAAACATTCCTAGAAACAGCTGGTGAAAAAAAAATTAAAACCAAGCACATAAAGAGTCTGCAAAACATTTTAAGAATAAAGTAGTATTTTCTTATAGACGGTTTTATTACAATAATTTAGACTTTCCAAGTATTTTCTAATCATATATGCCCTATAAAATGTTCCTCAAACAACTTTCTTTCTGAAGAACTTGGAAATTTTACTGGTTAACAAGAGCACTAAGATCCCTGCAAACACATGAAATTAGAATGGGTCAGAGTATCGTTAAGTCTGAAGACATCATGTGTCTATGTCATTATTGTGAGTTGGTCTATGAAAAGAAAAAAGGACATAAATGATGAGAATTAAGAAGGCCCTGGCAGTTAATAGGGATTGAAGAAAAAAAGAAAAAGAAAAAAGTCCTGAGGATATAAGGAGAATAAGGCTTGGCTAGAAAGAGTAAGCCACCCAAATCTCACAGAGTTGACGCCATGTACTCACGGCCACTGCAATTCTTCCAAGGACATGCTCTGGAATTTTTCTATATACATCCAAAGACCCTCCTGTGAAGACAAACATGCTGTGTTACAACAAATGAAACTGTTAGAACAGTATGCTGGGGACCTCCTCTGTGCATCCACTGTGAGACTTTTTTCCCTTCTACTTCCATCATGCATTAGATGTCTAGAGTAAAACTAGCTTTTTAGTCCAACTTTATGACATCATTTTACATCCACATCAAGCATAACTAGATACTTCAATTTTTATTCTCAAAAGGCAGGGGCCATGTTATTCATTTTTACTTTTCATCAACCTAGAAATGAGTACAGCTAGCAAAGAGTAGATGTTCAATAAATATCTATCAGATGAACAGACAAATGAATTAAAATCACTATGAATTTCACCAGATAGGTTAAGTTGCTCTGAAAACAGCTTCAACAGCGGGGACTGCAAACCACTTGTCGCAACAGTATCACTGAGATAAGTGCGTAACTGTCCTAGGTTACTATTTAAAAAAAACAGTATTTATTTGGAAGTATAAATTTGAGTACGCTTGTTAAATTTTTCATCTTACACACGTAGGATAAGAATTTTAGAAGGATATGCAAAGAATCACTGCTTTACTCACATTAATGATATGATTATACAAGAACTATTTTAACCACATGTAATAACTTTCTTTGAGTCAAGGTGGTATGTACGATCTTTCAGTTCCATAAAGGAATTATCCAACATATTTGAGAAACAATTTTTGTTTTTATCAGAGGTTAGAATTCATATTTAACAAATTTACTACAGTATGAACTGCAAGTATGCCTCATAAGATATTAACACAGAGCATATAGTATCCTTTAGAAATGCAGTTAAGTCCATTTTGCAAAAATAAATATTTTCATATGTCAAGTTTTTCTAAAGCTGAACATTAGAAAAAAATTATATTACTTTTTCCTGTAACAAAATGTTATCCATAATACATATATATAAAGCTACTGGCTTTGTACTTATCCTGTTAAAAGCAGGAAAATCACCACTTCTTTAGGTAACTTTGGCTTGTAGTTTCCAGATTCTATGAGAAGCTGGAAAACCACAGTGTAACTGAACCTTATACTTTGGCTCTGGGTGCTACTAGGAAGAAAATTGAAAAAAAAAAGACACCTATGTAATGAGCTGAACCATCTTTACTTCCTAAAACAGCATTTTTATTACAGATGCAATGAAAATACAGTAGAAAAATACTTCATGTTCTCATCGATCTTTCAGATGGGTTGGCTGTTGCAAGGATGAACAATCTCAGGATCAAGCTTTACGTGCTGGTATTTGGAATACTGACAAACACAGTTTATTGGGGCAATCCCTTGGGAAGTGAACAGCTTCAGTAGCTCAAAACTAGGAGGTGCAAATCTATTCACATATACTAGTAAGAACTCTTGAGAGGAGATTTACTTTTACAGGATATAAAGTAGGGCTTAATTAGCTAAATGGACAGCTAAATGAATAAGCCAAATGAAAAAAACCAGAGATTATGTTACTACATTAGTGGAACAAGCCAAAAAAAGAATCCCATTTTGAGGTAACTCACTGGTTTTTGTAAATATCTACTTAATCTCAGTTATATCCCACTCTCCTTAGCCATCCATATGGTAAATCTTTACATAGCTGGCTTTGTTCCATCACAGATTCATCCTGTCCTTGTCATAACCATTAGAGATAGATGTCAGAGGCAAAAAAAAAAAAAAAAAAAAGATGTGGCTGATCCACTCAGAATCAAGAGTTCCTACTAAGCCTGGTGAATTCTTATCAGGCTAAAAATGCAGAGGGTTTTCATTTTTTAATTTTTATTTACTTATTATTGTATCATTTAATTATTTTGGCAGGGGGGTGCATAATTAGGTTTATTTATTTTTAGAGGAGGTACTGGGGATTGAATGCAGGACCTCGTGCATGATAGGCATGCACTCTACCACTTGAGCTATACCCTCCCCTCAGAGAGTTTTCAATTGAATTTTTACAGAGTTTTACTATCATTTCTATCCTATATGCCCATCCCCCAAAGGCAATCCTTAGACTCATCAAATCATCAAACACTAGTGCAGGAGGGACATTTAAGCTTGATCCAATGACTTTATTTGACAGATGGGGGAAGCTGAGTCCCAGAGAGGGAAGTATTCTAGTCCCGGCTGAGAGTCAGTTGATGCCAGAGCTCAGAAAAGATCTGAGCCCTTGGATTTCCAGAACTGCAAAAATCTAAAAGGTTTCCCCATAACATCACATAGCTTGAGAATCACATGTGAACTTTTTACAGTCTCACTGCAATGTGATACTACAACAACACATACTCAGAGAGACGGTTTAATCTTAGCTGAGAGACACTGGTATTCAAGGCTTCAGATCTGACTCATTTATCTGTTGCATGGCTGGTTTGAACCTTTTCTTCATGATTTCAAGGTCACTGGGTTGCTGTCTGTGACCTGTCACTTCTTTTGGTTCCCTGGCCCCAGATCATCCCTAGTTAGTCATTTCTTGCATGCCACTATCCACTGTGGGACCCAGGAGGAGGACTGCTAATAGACTAGCAAAAAACGCATCTTAACTGTCAAACAAGTACCCATTTCCGCTGATGAATTACAGCTATCATCTTCATGTAACTAAGCCAAAACGAACTCATGGGGTGATGTCTGTGCTTATCCTAATACAGGGTCAAAATATAAAGTAGTTTCTTGCATGTGGGATAAACAAATTTGTGGTACATGAACAAGGCAACATTGCCGTCATATTCATCCTAACATTTTTCTTAAAATGATCATGACTGTTATTAATACTAACAAAATGGAAATCTGGAGTCACAAGCAAAAATTTCAGAAGCTCTCTTAGTTTCTTCCAGTTGAGAAAATAAAGAGCCCTTTCTTTCTTTCTTTGCAACATGGGTTTTGGGGGGAACAATGTATTCCCATGATGGTAACCCAAATACACGTGCATAAATTCTGAGATGCTGTATTTGGCTGCTTCGGAGTGGATCTGATTTTGATTCAGTGAGAAGGCATATCACATCACTCCCCGACTTCAAACCTTCTAATGCATCCTAATAAATTCAGACTGAAATCCAAGCTCCTTTCCATGACCTACAAGGCCTACACAATCCAGCTTCTGCCTGCTTCTCTGGCCTCCTACCTGGCCCCAGGTCCTCTCGTCACCACTCTCAAGGCACCCTGGCCTTCTCTTGTGGGGCACTGATTAGGCTTGCTCCCACCTTGGAGCATTTATACTTGATACTCCCACTGCCTGGAAGACCTTCCCCGTGACCTTCCCTGCGCTGGCTCAATGACCTTAAGACTCTGCTAAAATGCCACCCCCATAAAAAAGCCACCCCTGACCGTCCTATCTAGCACCCCCCCTCCTTATTAGTCATCATCTACCCTGCTTTAGGTTCTAACCAGACCTGTCTCTCTCTCAGAGTGTACTGCACATTTCCCGTCTGTCTCACCCTTCTAGAATTTAAGCCCCATACCAACAGAGATCAAGTCTTGTTCACTGTTGTGCCCCCGGGTTTAGAACAGTGTCTAAAAGAATATGCTTAATAAATACTTGGAAATAAACAACTAATGTAAGATTAAAACAAACAATGAGAGTCTACAGTCAAGGAATGGTACTAGGGCTGAGAGAAAGGTGGTTAAAAGGTTAACTGGGAGGAGGAGAGTGGGAATGGAAGAGGACGGTACACAGTTTTTGGTGCTTGTATTTTTAGGGAATGTTTTGTTGTATTAGAGAGAATGAAGGCCCGAAAGAGAGCAGATGGTTGGTGGAGAAACTCCACCAAGGGGACGCCCACGTAAAGGGACTGACCCTGGGCAGCGCTTCATGGGAGAGGCGGATCAGGCGTGTGCAGTCGTGGCTGGGCCACAGGAGGAAGAGCAAGGAAGTGTGAGCGCTCACACCTGACAGTCTATGTTCTCTCTGAATGAGAAAGAGGCAGATAAAATCTGGGGGAGGGTGAGAAAATTTTAGAGTTGTTGATGTGGGAGATAACACAGGAGATGGGAAAGGGAGAACAAAATGAAGAAGTGGGAAATTTTAGTGTTCGGGGACCAGGAAGCACAGAGGAAAGGGAAGCCGCTAAGTAGCAGTAAGGGAAGGCTTTAGGCAGCTCAAGTCTAAGGAGTGAGGAGTCTCAAAAAAGTGTTAAACATAGTCTATAAAGACTGTATTTGTGCATAGTTTAAGATAAGGGTATAAAGTATTAAAATATTAACTAAAAGATGACATCACTGAAAATGGCAGGGCAAAAGTCCTCTGAAAATTCTCTTTTCCACAGAAGAAACGGGCAAAAATTGTCAGAATGAACTTTTTCAGAACTCTGGAAATTAGCCAAAGGATTGTGGCAACCTCAGAATTATTTATTCAGGACAACACCTGAACCTCGGTAGGAGTGGCAAGCTTTGCGGCATTTTAACTTGCCACATTCCCAGTGCCTGCTCTCCAGCCCCTGGGACAGTACTGAAGCTGTGCCCCAACACACTCGGAGCCCTTCAGCAAAGATTGGGACACGTAGCCTCAGGCATTTAAGGAAGTCTCTGTCCAGTCATTACCTAACCAGTAAGTTAACTGAAAAGAGGCTTCAGTGGCCATATACTGGAGATACAAACACTATGGAGTAGTTCAGAAAAGTCACTAAACAAACTTACAACAACAACAAACCCTGGGGATGCAGGAGAATCTGATTTCCAGAGTTAACACATTATATAACTTAAAATGTCCATTTTTCAATAAAAAATGAGACATGTCAAGAAACAAAAACGTATGACTCATACACAGGAATGAAAGCAATCAACAGAAAACTGTCCCTAAGAAAGCTCTGATGTTGGACTTAACTGGAAAAAGATCTTTAGTCAGTTATTTTAATACATGTTCACATAACTAAAGGAAACCATGTGCAAGGAACTAAAGTATGAGGATGACATCTCCCCAAATGGAAGCTATCAATAAAGAACCAGAAGTGACACATACTCCCACAAACACACCTATACACAATATACATTCATATGCATATATTCATACATATATAAATGTACCTATGTCTATATATAAAGTCTGTAGTTGAAAAGGACAACAACTGAAATGAAAATATCTCCACAGCATATCTGACCAGGCAGAAGAAAGATTCAGGGAATATGAAGATAGGTCAGTTGAGATTATCCAGTCTAGGAACAGAAGGAAAAGAGAATAAAGAAAAATGAACACATTTTCAGAGGTCTGAAAGATACCATCAAGTGTATCAACACACGCATAATGGGGAGACTTGAAAGCGAGGAGGAGAAGCACAAAGAATATCTGGAGGACTAATGCCCAATAGTTTCCGAATTTCATAATACCATTAATCTCCATATCCAAGAAGTTCAGTAAACTGCAAGAAGGATAAATTCAAAGAGTCCTATACCTAGACACAATATGAAACTGTCCACAGACAAAGACAAAAGGACAATCTTAAAAGCAGTAGGATAAGCAATGCATCAATTACAAGGGATTCTTAAAAAAATGAACTGCTGATTACTCATTAGAAACCATGGAAATCTGAGGCAATGAGATGGTATATTCAAATAGCTCAAAGGGAAAGACTATCAACCCAAAATTCTATATCCAGCAAAACTATCTTATAAAAAATGAAGAAAATAAGACATACCCAAATAAACAAAAACTAAGAGAATTCATTAGCAGTTGATCTGCCCTAGAAGAAATTCAGTCCTTCAGACTGAAAGAACTTCAGATTGAAGTTACTAGACAGTAACTCAAATTCACATGAAGAAATAAAGCACATTTTTTTTGTTTGTAAGTCTTTTTTCTCTTACACAATTTAAAAGACAACCGCATAAAGCAGTAATTATAAATCTGTGTTGATGAGTGTAAAACATACAAGGATGTAACATACAACAATAACAGTAGAAAGGAGGGAGAAGGAATGGGGCTATATAGGAGCAAAGTTTTTATACACCTTTCTATTGAAAGGAAGTTGATATTAATCTGAACTAAGTTGCTACAAGTTAAAATGATAACTGCAGTCTCCAAGGAAACCAAAAATGGACCTTAAAAATGCAGTAAAAAAAAAAACAACCCACAAGATAATTTAAATAGTACATTAGAAAATATCTATTTAACATAAAAGAAAGCAGTAATAAAGGTTTAGAGGAAAATAGAAGACACAAGACTTAAAAACAAGTAGTAAAATGGCAGATATAAATCCTATCTTGTCAGTTAATACATTAAATATAAATGAATTAATGAGAGATTTACAGAATGGATAAAAATATTAACCAAATACATGCTGTCCTTAGCAGATGCACTTTAGATTCAAAGACACAAATAAGTTGAAAATAAACAATGGAAGAAGATGTAACAAACAAACAGTAATCAACAGGGAACCAGGATGACTATACTAATGTCAGACAAAATAGATTCATATAAATTTTGTGACTAGAGACAAAGAAACACATTTTATTATGGTAAGAGCCAATTCATCAAGAAGATAAAACAATTATAAACATATATGCACCTAACAACAGAATGCCAAAGTATGTGAAGCATAAACTGACAAAACTGAAGGGAGAAGTAGACAACCCAAAAATACCCCACTTAAATACCCTACTTTCAACAATGGATAGAACAATTGCAGTAAAGATTAACAAGGAAATAAAATACTTAAACAACACCATAAACCAACTAGCCCTAACAGACATCTCAAGAACACCCCACCTGTCAACAGCAGAATACATTTTTCTTAAGTGCACATGGAACATTCTCCAGGACAGACAATATTTTAGGGCATAAAGCAAATCTTAATAAATTTGAAAGAAGTGAAATCATACAAAGTATGTTCTTTGACCTCAAAGAAATATTAGAAATCAACAACAGAAGGACATTCCATGTGGAAAATGACACAGTCCTAAATAAAAATGGGCCAAAAAAAAAATCACAAGGGATTATCTTTGTGGGGAATTAGAAAATACTTCAAGATAAGTAAAAATGAAAAAAACAAAAAACAAAACAACAACAAAAAAACCCCAACATATCAAAATGTCTAGGGTGCAGCTAAAGCAATGTTTAGAGGGAAATGTACAGTTGCAAATACCTACATTAAATTAAAAAGTTCTCCTAGTCAATAGCCTAACTTTGCAGCTTAGAAATACAAAAAAGAGAGAACAAACTAAACACAGAGCTAGTAGAATGAATAAATATTAGAGCAGAGATAAATGACACAAAAGAAAAACGAAAGGCAAAATCAAAGAAACCAAGAGTTGGTCCTTTGAAAAAGACAAAGAAAGTGACCAACTTTTAGCTACCCTGACCAAGAGAAAAAGAGAGAAGACTCAAATTACTAAAATCTGGAATGAAAGAGAGAACATTAATACTAACTTTACAGAAATAAAAATGATTAGGAATAACTGAGTACCAACAAATTCGATAATCTGGATGAAATGAACAAATTTCTAGAAAGCCACAAACTACCAAAACTCACTCAAGAAGAAACAGAAATTCTGAACAAATCTATAACTACCTGTAATTAATAAAGATATTGGTTGGTAAAAAAAAAATCTATTCACAATTGTTATTCAGTCTTAAAAAGGAAGTAAATTCTGATACATGCCACAACAATCTTGAGGACATTATGAAAAGTGAAATAAGCCCCCAAAAGACAAATACTGCGTGATTCCACTTAGATGACGTAGCCAGGGTAGCCCAACTCATTCAGACAGAAAGCAGAATGTTGGCTGCCATGGCCTTGGAGCAGGAGGCAAAGGGGAGCTATGGTTTAATGGGTACAGAGTTTTAGTTTTGCAACATGAAAAGAGTTCTGGAGATGAATGGTGGTGGTGGTTGCAGTTATGTGAATGTACTTATTGGTACTGAACTACACACTTAAAAGTGGTTAATATGGTAAAGCATATATTTTATGTATTTTACCACAATTAAAAAAAAAACTCTGAAGGGAAGATAGTCTTACACACACAGTCTTGCAAACTCAACTTGGCCACATAAGAATGCGCCTTGGACTTGGAATACTTGCTTACCAAGAGATACAGAGCCCACTGCCTGTGTTGGGTTCACCTTCTTATTCTGGAATATCTTTCCCTGTTTCAGGCTCAATATGTACTCCTTTGTCCTGCTTGAGCATGTGCATCAGCAGACCTCAGGCATGCCTCTAGCTTTCAGCACTTCTGACTCTAGGGGAGGAGGGTGGAATGGGGGCTATCTCTGCTGCAACACGAGATGGGTACGTGCAGACCAACTGCCCTACACAGACTGCCAGGAGGGACTGCTGCTAGCCATGGGGAACTGACACCCACTACTGAAGCTGATCTTGCTTGCTTGGTCTCTTCTTTTATGTGAGTAAAGCATTGTTCAATCCAGTGCCTGACTGCATAGTGTTTTTCTAGGCGACTCCAATACCAAGATGCAGTGGGCAGAAGTGCCTGGACTTCTCCTAATAACAGACAACAGATGCCACTTGACCAGAAAAACAACTCAGAAGGAAAACCCCAGGAACAGATGGCTTCACTGGTGAATTACACCAAATGTTTAAAGAAAAATTAACATCAATCTTTCACAAACTCTTCCAAGAAAATGGAAGAGAACACTGTCCAACTCATTCTTTGAGGACAGAATTATTTTAATATCAAAATTACATAATGATATCATAAGGAAAGAAAACTACAAACCAGTATCCCTTAAGAATACAGATGCAAAAATCCTCAACAAAATACTAGCAAAGTGACGCCAGCAACATATGGAAAGAATTACACATCATGACTAAGTGGAATTATCCCAGGAATGTCACAATTGGTTCAATATGCAAAAATCTATTAATGTAATATACCATAATTATAGAATAAAGGACAAAAACACATGATCATTTCAACAGACACAGAAAAAACACGTTACAAAATCTAATGCCCTTTTATGATAAAAATACCCAACGAAGTTGGAAGAGAAGGGATTTCCACAACTTGACAAATGGCATCCACTAAAAACCCACAGCTAACATCACAGTTAATGGTGAAAGACTGAAAGCTTCTCCTCTAAGATTAGGAGCAGAAGAAGGATGTCTGCCCTCACTACCTCTACTCAACATTGTACTGAAAGTTTGAGTCACGGTAATTAAGCATTAGAGAAACAAAAGGACCCCGACTGGAAAGGAAGAAGTAAAACTACTTATATTTGCAGATGACATGATCTTCTATATAGAAAACCCTAAGGAATCTACAAAAACCTGTTAGAGTTTAAGAAACAAGTGTAGCAAGGTAGCAGAATACAAGATCAATATACAAAAATCACTGTGAATGCAAACTGATGTACAATGGGGTGGGGAGGGTATAGCTCAAGTGGTAGAGCACATGCTTAGTATGCACGAGGTCCTGGTTTCAATCCCCAGTACCTCCTCTAAGAATAAACCAATAAATAAACCTAATTACCTCCCTCAACCAAAAAAAAAATTGTGATGTGCAACGGAATGGAACAGTTTAGCAGTGTCAAATAGAGTTATTGTATGACCCAGCAATTCTACTCCTACTTACATACTCAAGAGAATTAAAAACACATGTCCTCACAAAAACTTGTACACAAATGTACACAGTAGCATCAATCATAATAGCCCCAAAGTGGAAACATAAATAGCCATCAGTGATGAATGAGTAAATAAAATGTGGTTCATCCACACAATGGACTATTATGCAGTCATAAAAAGGAATGAAGTACTGATAAATGCTACAACATGCATAAACCTTGAGAATGTTATGCTAAGTGAAAGAAGCCAGACACAAAGGCCACATATTGTATGATTTCACTTATATGAAATGTCCAAATTAGGGAAATCTATAGAGAAAGAACATAGATTAGTGGTGGCCAGGGACTAGAGGGAAGAAGGTATAGGGAGCGACTGCTAATGGGTAGGGAGTTTGTTTCTCGAGCAATAAAAATGTTTTGGAATTAGTGGTGATGGTTATAGAACCTTCTGAATATACTAAAAACCACTGAATTATACACATGAAAAGACTGAATTTTATGGTATTTGAATATATCATCTAAATAAATAATTTTTAACGTAACAAAAAATTGAAGACTTCAAGAAAGAATGATGAAAAGTCATAAAATAATGACATGTACTGGCTCTCTGAACCCACTTTTTCTAGTCAGTCCCCTGAATATCCATATGGCTGTAAGACTTTCAATTCTTGACATCCACTGCAACTAACTTAGCACACGTTATTACAGTATGAAGACATCAGTGCTGGCTCGTTAAAAAGTATTGCAAGGCATGAACTAATTGTATTAGTAATATACTGAGAATCCCCCAAATGAACTAAGTCTTACTTTGAAAAGTTCATACTTTTAAAATGTTGTTTTAATGAGCTAGACATTAAAAAATTGAAAATATGAAATTTAAAGACTGCTTTGATTTAAAAGGGTAAACAGTAACAATGATGACATCATTTCATTAACGGGATATCAAGAAATCTGCATTTTGCCATAATATTCAAATCAAAAAAGAGTTACCAAAATAGGATTGAATGAAAAATAAAGAAGGAAGGAAAGGGCTGGAGTCCAAAAAAAAGCTAAACACATTTTGGCTAAACAGCTGTGTTGAAAAACAATTTCTTATCTTGCAATTAAGAACCGATTTCTTTCTAAAAGACACAGGACATTGGGTTAATAGATTTCTTTAGAGGAAAATCTGTTTTGGCTATTGAAACATTAGAAGAACAGAACATCTGTTTTGTAAGAAAAGACAGATTGTATGGAAGAATCAAGTATCAAACCACCGATTAGACTAACATTTAATCTGTTCTATTTAAATTTTCAATAAAAGTAAATGAAGTTACATTCTTGAAATTATAGCTTGGCTATAAATATTTAACACCAGGAACCCCTAACACCAGGATGTTTTAGAGCAAAAAGGAAGTCATTATTAGTGTATTTTAACTATTTTTAAAAATTTAAAAAATTTTTTATTTAGTTATATTTTAACTATTTTTAATTCTACTTGATATCTATATCACAACCAGGTTTTAAAGCACTCTACCCCCAAATCATTTTTAAAGTATTATAAAAGGAAAAACTCACCATCCATGAATTCTGTACATATTGAAATCCTATTTTCAACGAAAAATGCACCATAAAACCCTATGATATATGATGAATCACACTGTAACAAAAATGAGACAAAAGTGGTTAAAAACCTGCAAGCCAATACCATAGGCATATTTTGCAAGGAAAAATAACCAAGAAAAAAATTACCTTATAAAGAATTTCCAATTCAGACATAATTTGCTTCTGAAGTTCCAGTGTAATATCTAGTAGTATGACCTAAACATACAAGGGAATCAACATTCACACATTTATTCACCTCTAAATTCAACACAGCTATATTCACTATGAAATGTAACAACTAAAAAATATGGTGTTTTTCCTATTCATTCCCTCTTTCTCCTCCCCATCACCATAACCTCCAGTAATACAAACTGTGTCCACATCCGTCTAACACTTTGTACTGGGGGAGGGAGGTGGTATAGAAGTGATTGATGGGGACCCAGGAAAAAGCCAGGTCTCAAAGGTCAGTATTAATGGCTTTAAAAGTCAGTTAAGTTATCACACCCTTAATTTACACACCCTATTTTTGTCACATTGGTTATTTTCAGAAGAGGAAGATAGGAATGACCCTGAAACCATTACAAACATAATTGTCTTGTAATTCATACACCAGGCAAAAGCAGAAGAGGATGGTGAGTAAAAATGACATCTAAAGTAGATATTTAGGCATGAGAGAAATGAGGACTTTTTCAAATGTCTCATGTTTTTACATTCTTCCAGTTACGTAGTATTTCTTTCCTGAAACCATTATGAAATGTTGGAGCTTGAAGGAACCTCAGAAATTACTTCATCTAATTCCCATCTTTTAGAGGAGGAGCCCAGGGTTCTGAGGGGCCACAAGGCCTTGCCTCTGAGGACCAGGCACTTTGCAGTATGTCCTGAGGCTTTGTGGTTTTCCCTAAAATACCAACCACTGAGTTCAACTCAGCACAGAAACGTACACTTAACTCGAACAAATTCGTTTATTTCAAACACTTTTTTTTTTTTTAAGAAAGAAGACCATCAACCATTCAAATTTTATTTAGCACTTCAGTGAAGCCAATTCAGGGGAAACTGTTTTTAACTTTATTTTGGGGGGAGGCAGGTAATTAAGTTTGTTTATTTATTTATTTTTAATAGAGGTACTAGGGATTGAATCCAAGACCTCATGCGTGATAAGCACACACTCTACCAGTGAGCTATACCCTGTCCCTCTGTTTTTTACTTTGAAAAGGCAGTGATTAGTAAAATAAGTAAAAGATAATTTCTAAGATTTATGGCAGAGTTTCTGATTCTAGGCACTTCTAGGCAAAAATTTAAGTCAAGATTACCATGACAGTGTAGTTACACACCATCCAACACGGAACTACATTTTGTATTATAACTGCAAATATATATATATACTTGAGGAAAAAACAGAAATTTTGAATTGCAAACTGCTGATAGAGCAAAGAAAGAAAAGGATCATTTTCTAAAATCCACGTTTTACAGTACTAACATCTATTTGGGGAGGATAAAGTGACGGGAAAAAAGGCATAGTCATTTCTATCAAGAGTTTGCTTTAGGGTCATTTATAAAAGCTCTCACTAAACTAGGTTGTAAGTGTAATGCAGAACTGCCAAGAAACATTTAAACATTTCTCCCAATCAACAGTCATTTGCTGACAACTTTCACTTACATTTTTGTTCCTGTATAAAACTTAGCAACGAAATTAATCCACCTAGAATTGTTTCATTTTACACCATAAAATATGAGAGCTATTCATACTACTATGTCAAGTACAGGGAATCTTCCACCCTTAAAAACTCTCCTAAAAGGAATACATTATTACTTACCTTAAAGCTGTGGTTCTCAGCGTAGGCTTCACATTATAATTACCTTTGTATCAAGGTTATTTATATGAATATATAAGGACACTTCAAAAAAACCCTGATGCACAGGCCTTACCTCAGAATATTGGAATCAAAATTTCTGGGGTTGGGCCCACGTCTTTGCATTCTTTAAACATTTCCCAGATGATTTTTAATCCACAGTGAGGTTGAGAATCCCTTATTTAAGGTTTCAAAATGCCATTTTTGTGTTTAGTATGACTACTAAGAGGTACTGCATCCCAGGCCCCCAATCAAGAAACATGATTCTACATGGCCAGCCAGCACCTGGGAATTAGCCCGAAACTACGGGCTATGAATGTATTCTCTTGATAGAGAAACTTAATTGGGTTCCCATGGCTTAGAATAAAGTTAAAACTTTAGCATGACATTCAAGGAATTCTTTCACAATCTAGCTCCAACTTGTTATTCTAGCTCCTTCTCTCTCCTTACCGCAAACCCAAGCTGCATGTGAAACCAGCCATTTCTTCTGGTCCACATGCAGCCGGCACTTCTGCCCACGTCCAGCCTCTGCTCCTGCTGTTCCCTCCACCTGACGTGTGCTTCCTCGTTCCATTCCACAGCTGCTGATCATAAAACCATTTCTGTCCTTAGACACAGCTTGAATGTCACTGTCACCTCCATGAAGCCAGCCCCAAAGCCTTCCATTAAACCCTTTACCTTTCTCTGTGTCACATCCTGCCTTTAGCATTAATGCTTCACCTCCTAAAAACAGAAGCCAGGAGTACAGAGTGGTTGTGAGCCCCTGCAGGGCAAGGGCTGAGTCTTGGGCACCTTTCTCTGGTCCCCTCCCCTGACACCCAGCACCTAGCACAGGGTCTTACTCACAGGGGTGCCCATTAAATGACACAGGTCTTAATTAAAGCGCTCCTTACAACCGTAATCCTCCAAATAAAAAGCTGCTTCTAGACAGAAAGGAAATGAATTGCTTGATTTCTACAACTGAATTTCAAACCAAAGGCATAAACACCAAGATAAATAAAACCGCCACACTGGCCTAAAATGTAGCAAGTAATATGGTATTTGTGGGGCCAACCCACTGCACTCTAACAGGTCTTGATCATTCTTGGAATTCGTTATAGTCCGGAACAGTGGAGATTCCATAATGGTGGGAAAGTGAATAAAATAATTTCTGGGAACTTGAGCAGGAAAGTCAAATCTACCTTAAAATGGAAAAACTGGAAAAAAGCATGGCAGATGCTAATTTTCTTTTTGAAGAATAACCAAAGTAGGAACTCCCTGAGTCTATTGTTTTAATTATTTTTTTCCTCTTAGGAAGAGCTAAATTTTTCAAACTGGAGAGAATTTGCACTTACAGCATTTCCTGGAGAAAGGGTTAAGTTCGAAATTGAAGTACCTGAGTACATTCCCGCTGCTCTCCACCGCACCTCCAGGACAAATAAGGATGAGTTGTCAAGTTAAATATAAGCAGCCGAGTGACTGAATTATAATTTACTCTGTGCTCAATTTAAATTAGTGTGAGGCTATTAAAATATACAGTATAAATACGGCAATTCATCACAAGCTGTCATGGATGACTTCATTTATTTGCTGGAGTGGCACAAGCCCCACTAAAGGGAAGGAGAGCAAAATCACAGGTCAAATTAAGCTGCTATTCTGTTTTAATTCGCTTATTTAATCTGTGGCGACATAATTGTCTTTTACAGTACGTACAACTCAGAAAGGAAATTTGGGAGGATTACAGTCAGTATACAAATGATTAATCAAATGGTCCATTTAAATGCTAGTTTAAAAGCAGCAGAAATCCAAAGCAGTCCAAGAATGATAATCAGCACATGCTATATACAGTGCTAAATTTCCTGTGCGACGGATGTCTCCCAATTGGAAAATACACAATACGGGGGAAACCTACTAAGCTCTACTCTTTGAAAGACTTTATAGAATACATTAACGGTATAAAAAGGTTCTGTTTGCAAGATGGCTAAAAGTATTTTTATTTGTTTTCTGTTCTGCTTGTTTGTAATCATCTTGCTTTCCTACACTCCTCCCGCCCCACCCCACAAAAAGCCAGTTAGAAACACGTTTCATGAATCATACACAGCCATCAAATAGCTATCTTGAAAACAGCATTAAGTGTCATTTTCGAAGTACTCTCTTTGAGGCAAATTTTTTTTTCTGAATTCAGTGGTATAAAATACAAATCCAGGGTACTTCTATTCTTTCCAAAATTCAAGGTGCTGTTGATAGTATCTGAGGTGGTATTTTCCCACCTTTGAATTCTGAAGAGGTAAACACTACGACATGCTTAGACACTGAAATATGCTTTAGACATTGCAATATGCTTTAGACAAAAAAGTCTCGAAAATAAGAACATTTACAAGTACAAAAATTAGAAATATTCTGAGGAGGAAAAGTAACAGATTTTCAAAGACTCCCATCTAATTGCTCCCACAGACATTCAAAGTATGGGTCCAAATGACCACTTGACTTGGGAAATTAAATCTCCCTTATCATTCTGTGCAGGCGTCGGAGCCCTGCAGGTGATTCTGTTCAGACAAGGACTGTGATTTGCTGCTCTTCACAGTCCCTCTGTGACACCAGAAGGCCCCGTTTCACAGCTGAGGTCACTGAGAGGTTCAAGTGACATGCTTGAAGTCACACAGAAGTCAGGAGGGGGTCAAGAAAAGATCAAACGCGCTTCTAACTCTTAACCTTTCATTTCACCCTTTAATATAAAAAAAAAAAAAAAGGCTAAGAAATACTCTGGTGAGAGCAATGGTCCATACAAAGAACACTATGGGACATTCTGTACGTGAGCTGAACCTGCTCTCAGGATGTTACTTCAAAAGATGAATGAGTGAACTGAAGATAAACAAAAGAACAAAATTTATTTATTCAGTTAGTCAGTCAACAAACTATGTGCTGCACACCTAGTCATCCCATGTAGTGCCCTGCACTATGCCCTCTATGCAAAGTTCTGCATGAATCAGTGGGTATGGCAAGAAGGTACGTGAGATCTGTTCCCCACTGACAAAGGGACTCCAGTGTAATGGGGGGAAATGTACACGTGTCCTACTAGTAGAATACAAGGCAGTATGTGGTAACGTCCATAAGAGACAGACTTCTAGACAGGTTCAAAGGCGAGGGTGAGTGAGTGACAAATATACCACAGGTGATGGGATTTATTCAGTAAGTTCACTGGAGGAGCAAGCTTTACAGCCGACCCTTGAAGGGGGTTAAAGATTCTCCTACATGGAGACATGGGTGATGGCATTCTCATTAGAGCGAAATAACGTGAACAAAAGTGTTGAAGAGAGAAAGTACCTGGGTTCAGACAAGGCCATGAGGTCAACTTAAAAGAAGCACTGGATTCAGACACAGAAGATAATGCTATGAAAGTAGGCTGATAACCTACTCTGGAAAATCTCGAATTCCATCCCATTGAGTGTTTAGTTTATCTGGGACATAATGTAGAGGTTCTGAAGAGTTTTGAGAGGGGAAGAGACGTGACCAGGACTGTGCTTTAGGAAGCCAAATCTGCGGGTGGTGAGCAGCAATATAGTACAGACATTAAGAGCACGGACTCAGGGCAAGACTTCCCTGGGTTCAAAGTCTGGTTCCATTCCTTATTAGTTGCGGGACTAAGCTACTTAACTTTTCTGTGCCTCAGCTTCTCCATCTGTAAAATGAGGATCTGGCAGCAACTGCGTAAGTTTGTTGGGAGCATCATTAAAAGAGGAAAATGTGTGTAGAGTACCTAGCACAGTGTAAATGATCGATAAATGGTAGCCTCCATTTTTTGCGAGAACAGTTTAAAAGCTGTTCCATTGATGAGAGGCAAAAACAAGCATCTGGATTAGAGCGGTAACGAGAAAGGAAGAGATACTAAAAAATAAATAACAAAAAACCCCAGAAAAATCAACAGGCTTCCAGACATCAGACATCAGCTAAGATAGGGCAGTGATCCCTGAGAGATGGCAACAGAGGTGAGTCCTATGACTGTCCAGCTTACTGTCCACACAAGAGCTTTCAGGCCCCATCCAGGGAGGGGACCCCAGGGGAGCTCAGCCAGGATGAGGGAAATTAAAGTATAATTGTGAAGTTCTCATGCAATAGGTAACTTGCAGGTAGACTACGGTAAGTTAAGATGTATACTACAAACTCTAATGCACCTGCTTAAAAAAAAAAAAGAAAGGACCCATAGACAGAACAAGTAGAAAACAAAGAGCAAACTGATACACTTGAATCCAACCATATCAATAACCACATGAAATGTAAATGATCTAGATACCTCTATTAAAAAGCAGAGTGGATTAAAATACGAGACGTAACTAACGGTATGCTGCCTATGAGAAAGCCCTCCCAAATATAGAGACAACAGGGTATAAAAGTGAAAGGCTGGGTCATGCTAACACTAGTCAAGACAAAGCTGGAGGAGCCATATTAATATCAGACAAGGCCAAACAGTAAGTTGTCTGGGGTGATTTATAGCAGTGCTCCCCTCTCCTGGAGTAAATAACCTAAAGTTGACTGTCTTTAAATACACCACTGGCAACAATCTAAAAGTTCTGTCATCAAAGGTACAAACAAATAACTAGATGAAAAGGGAAACAGTGCTCAGGTTGGCGGAGGCGCCCTCGGAGCGAGCAAGCAGCTCAGCAGGCACAGGTGGGACAACCCAGGGCCCAGGCGGTACCATGGGGCTGTACTCAACGAACAGGGTCAGGGCTTCTCCCCCCGCCCACCACCCAAACCTCAAACCATTTCATTTCCTCTCCGACAACACCTGTGACTCAAGCTGAGACGGGTGGGGGTGGGATCAAAGCGGTAAGCATCAAAAATTTCACGAGTTTCATAAAATGAATCCAGCACTTACCTTTACAGCTAGTATTTTCCCACTTGGGACATGATATGCTCTATGGAGAGAAAAAAAACAACAACAACAAATTCACTTGCGATCACTAAACGACCCACAAAACGGTTAAGGATATAAATGTAAATCTGAATACATCCCAGCAAGGGGATACGTAATGCTTTCAAAGGACTAGTAACAGCAGTAATTTGCAGTTCTGTTGAGCTTAATGGTTTACACAATGATTCATCACATACCACCTTAAAATAACCCTCTCAGGGAATGCTTGTATTATTACCACTTCTTTTAGAGCCGAGAACTCTGACACACAGAGAAGTTAAGCAGTTTGTCCAATGGCACAAAGTCAGTAAGAGGCAACTACACATCAAATCCAAGTCTTGTAGCTCCAGATCCTTCATGACATACTGCCACTGTGTGTGTGTGGGGGGGGTGTGTGTCTTCTGTAGCTCTCTGCTAAGCACTGTACTGAGCCACGTAAGACGGGAGGTTTTCCTTTTATTTTAATTATATATACAGATAAAGTATATCACTACATTTCATCGAAACAATCTCAAAACACCTGGAACTAGCTATGGTTTAAGACATAAATTCATGTAAGAAGGCACTGAGTTATAAGGCTCAAGTATGTGGTTCCTCTTTTCCTAAGGCTGGCATCTCTCAACATTAAAAAAGCTTTAGAACAAAGACAAGTCTGAAATGACCAGATACAGTGAAATAATGACAATTTAAGTCAAGGAATATGAACACACTCATTTGTGAAAGAGTAAGAGAATAAAGTATGTGGAGATGAAATACGTTACGTCTCATCAAAATCTCCTGTGTCTAAATGAAACGTGTACACATGTACCACAAGGACTGCACATTCTGACCACTATCCAGAAACCACCTGCTTCACATAAAATTTTCAAAACAAACCACATAACATGAACAAGCACTGCTACTGTAAGTCCATGTAACTGTAAAGAAACAAATTAGTTTGGAAAAGCTAAAATCTTGCTCCATAGAGGATTTTGCACATTAGCCAAGATCGGATTCGTCTTCCTCTCACCCAGCTGGTGTTAAGATGTAAAGCAGGGTAGGGAAGATATGAGGAATGGAATTTAGCTTCTCAGTAATTTCCTGTCCATATGTGCAAGTTGCAAAATATATTTACCAGGCTCCCAATGTTTACTGGGTCATGATCTAGTAGTAAAAATTATTCATTTATTATTCTTTTATTGAGATATAATTGACATGTAATATTATATTACTTTCAGGTGTACAACAGGACTCACTATTTGTATTCACTGCAAAATGATCACCATGATAAGTCTAGTTAACATCCATCACCACACATGTTATAAAAATAGCTTATTTCATAAAACAAAACCAAAACGTATATTCCACTATTATCAAAATGAAAAAAATCATTTTCTGTTGCTTTGGCAGAAATATTCACGTGGCTACTCTGACAATTTTTTAATAGCTTTACTGAGATATAGTTATATATGACAAAGTTCACTTGTTTAAAGTATATAATTTAAGATTTTTTGGCAAATTTACAGTTACGCAATCACTGACAAAAGTTTTTAAAGTGACTGACTTAACAGAAATGGTTCAGTTATTAAGAACCTACAAATATTTCTAACTTTTCACATATAAAAAAAGTCACAAATTCAGGTAAGACTAAGAAAAAAACCTATCAATATATATGTATGTATCCATATATATGAGTGTTATATAAGAAAGTCACTCTGCTTTTCCTACTTAAGTGGACCAAGGTCAAACCAATTATGGAAGGTCAACTTAGTCTTTATTTTATCAATTAATTGTAGAGAAAGTCAGGAATATCTCATTTAAAGGAAAGGCAAGATTATAAAAACTGGCAATAGTTCACTTTACCAAAGAGTTCTTTAATTTATAAAAGTGTCTAAAGGCTTTCTCTAAACCCCAACCTCCCAAGTGTATTTAAATACTATTAAATTATAAAACTTAAATTATTTAAAATTTTTTTACACTTTGTATAAAGTTATATACATTTTTAAAGTGGAACCCCTATACTATATTGGTTTTAGAATAAATTACCCCTTACTTTACCATCAGACTTTTACAATGAGAAACTACATGTTATGATTTGATTCATGATCTATCTAAAGTCATGTAATCAATTAAAATATAAAAAGTTACATTGTATTTTTTTTCAATGTCTGACAGAGAAGCTGCTGGACTAAGCCAATGTGAAATGTGATTTGAAGGAATTTAGTAACTTTATTCCAGGTAATATAATATGTAAGATTTAATAATGGTATATTATTTTTTCCTCTCTTTCAACTTCAATTTTTCAAAATACTGCGTATTAGAATCACTAACCAAAGACTAAAACGTAAAGATAAATAGCTGAATGCATACATAAGGATTCAAAAGTTGTAATAAGATCAGTGTTGTTACATTAGACAACAAGCAACACCTGGACATTTTAGACCTATAAGAGTGACAGAAAAATGATTAGTAAATAGTCCAGTATATATAGTATTCTGGACAGTTTGGCAACTTAATTAGCTTGTTAAGAAAGCTGATCTCTTTTCCAGAAGAAGGGTCTCCTATTTCCAAGTGAATTAAAAGGCGAGGCTTGATGATTTAATTATGACACACGCTAATTCATCCGTGGAAGTTTGGGTTTGATTTCCAGCAATAAAGATGCTGCGTGGTTTGGCTTACAGTGCAATGACAGTACCAATTCAACATTTAATCATCACGGAGAAGTGGGCGGCAAAGGCAATGCCAAGTATGAGTCAAGTGTGTCCCTTAACTTTGCAAACGGCATTCTACCCAGAGAAAAGGAATTCGCTTACTTTCAGTGGATACTGTGTCTCGACTGTCTTGACCTTCCTCAACACATTAACTGCAAAGTGATTAATGAAGTTTGAATGGAGGATCCGGTTACAGCAAAAGACAACTATACACCTCTGCATTGTTTTAATTAACAGCTAACACTTCAAATTAGTTTATTGTTGCCACAGTAATTACTTGTTCCACTGAGTGCATGGAGGAAGCATTTTTATGAGTTATTTTTAGCACCGAGTCCTTGAGTGTCCCATTTTGGTTGTGACCAGCACAGAGCTTCTGGGAATAGTCTCAGCTCTTGAAATTAAGGACACAATATACATACACTTTAGGACTATAAAAGCCAAGTAGCCTGGTATAAATTTTTTACATGTTTAAAAGTAACAAGGAACCAGCAAAAGAGAACATGTATATTTTTCACACTTTCTTACTTTCTTTTTCCACTTGGAACAATAGGTTCTAGATGACTGGACAAAAATGTTGGTACCAACTTCTAATTTTGGTAGAGTACAGAATCAGACAATGCACTGGACAAGTAGGTAACAGAGAACTGTCTAATCTTATCCATTCCTTTTACAGTAGAAACATCTAAAAGCCAAGTTAAAAAACTTGTCTAAGCCCACACAGTTGGTCAATGGCAAAACCAAGACTGGACCTGAGACAGAATATACATATTTTAGGACTTAGAAGAAAAAAAATATGTGGTGATGTTTAAGTTTTCTTAGCTGCATTCTATGGCAGGGAAACTCAGTTCTAAAATTACAAAGGTAATTTGTAATTTTGACCTATTTCAATCAGGCTAAGGACTGTAGCACTGAATCTTTCCAAGCAAAGAAGCGTTCTGCAAACACTACCAATCCACCACGGGAGGCAGAAGAGCAAAGGGGGTACGTGGGCTGTAAGTCACTGCCCGGGTTCCGATGCCAGCTCTGCCATTTCCAAATGTGAATCTGGACAATTATTAAACCTGACCTTGTCTCAGGTGCCTCAAGCCTGAAAAGGGGAAATCAGCTCCTACCTTACAGGTCTGTGAGGGTCAGTGAGGTAATATAATTAAAGCAGTGAAGACAGGACCTGGCACACAGGAAGCAAGCATTAAACGCTAGGAAGTTAGAAAGTTTTCAGGGTTGCTAGGTTTTCTAAGAGTAAAACCCGCAAAAACAGAGTGAAAAAGAGTTACCTCTGTGCTTTGAGTCAGGCTACGTGCTCTACAAAGGAAAGCTAATAAAGTTCTAATAATGATGACTTATAAAAAGCCACAATACAGCATTTATTGTCAAGAAAAGCAAGTAGTGTGATTTCATACTGAACCAACTTTGAAGACCAAGAATCAGTCATCCAAAATGCTATGATTATACCATAATTCAAATTCTAGACTTCTTACCATGCTTCTCTCCTGCCCACGACTGTAACTTAATCGCACTCAGACAGAAGTGATGAGTCCCACATGCCAGGTATTCATCTCAGCAAAAACACCATTTGACAGTAACTGTTCCTAAATAAGAAGCCTAATTTTTCATTCTCCTTGGATTAACAGAAAAATGTAGGCTACTCTAAAAAAGAAAAAAAACCACACTCTTTCCTTTAACATACACCCTTATAGACTATAAAAATTTGAGACTTCTCCTAGTCTTCAGACTATATTAGTATCTCTGTTATAATCCCTAGCATACTGCAGACAAATCGTTTATGTCTGCCTCCCGTACTGGGCAGGGAACACTACCATGTCTTAATCATCTTTGCATTCTCTACACTTTGCACAAGTCTTGGTCCACAAGCAGGTACTCCAAACTTAATAAATGTTTGACAAATGATAATTACTTTTGGATGGAAAAAAAAAAATCTATCCTTGGATAGTGCTTTACAAAGAAATTCTACATGCATTTAATTGATTAATTCCAAAATCTTATGAGTCGGAGTAGGAGTTATTTTTCCCCAGCTTTCAGATACAATCGACATACACATAAGTAGAAGTCATGATCATCCCCATTTTATGGGTAGATTTCTAACTGCTGAATGAAAAGTCCTTACAAGGATTTCATGATTGGCCCCTTGATTACTTCAATGATTTCTGCTTCTGCCAATCTCCCTTATCCATAATACTCACTGTGTTCCACCAAACATCTTTCTGCCTCAGGCCATTTGCACCTACTCCTCAGGCCTGGACCACTCTTCCTCCAATATCCACTTGGCTTGCTCCATCACTTCCTTCAGATTCAATGTGACTTCTTTGACTATCCTACATAAAAAAGCCCATTCTCTCTTTCTTTATTCTTCATAGAATTCATCAATACCTTATACAGTTTATTTATTATCTATCTCCTACCACTAGAAAGGAAGCTCTGTGAAACAGGGACTTTTCTTGTTTTTGTGGTTCACTACTGTATCTCCAATGCCTAAAATTGTGCTGGGCACATTTAATAAATATTTGTTGAATGAATGAATAAATTCCCTTAACTGCTACAGATCTATTTTTACTTTTTATTTTTCTTAAGACAGTTTTGGGTTTTTTTTTTTTTTTTTGAGGAAATTGTCTATTTTCTGTCTTCAAGTTTATTGCCATGAAGTTCTTCATTATATCCTTTTATGTTTAAAATCTCCACTCTGTCTAGAATTATGTCCCCTTTGTAAATTCCAATTTTGCTATTTGTGTCTTCTGTTATGCTTGATCAATTTTTCATAACAAACTGTTACTGGTTTTCTTGAATTGTTTCTTGAGTTTTAATTTCATTAATTTTTTTCTTTAGAATTCCTGCCCCTTCACTCTCTTTGGGTTTAACCCCTTCCCTTAAAAAAATTTTTTTTTCTTGAGTTAGATACTAAGCCTATTAATATTCAATTTTTATTTTCTAACATATATACAAAAAAACTATCCTTTAAGTATGACTTGGACTGCAGCTCTTGAGTTTTCATATATGGTATTTCTTTATTGTTCAGTTGTAAATATTTTTATTCCATTATGATGTATTATATGATCCAAAAATTATTCAGAATTTATGTGTGTAATTTAAGCTCAAAATGAATAAGGTTAACTTATTATTGATTTCTAAACTAATTGTATTATACTCAGAAAAAGTGACCTGTATGTTACAAACTTGCTTTGTGCCCTAGTACACAGTTTTTTAAAAATAAGTTTTCTGTACCTAAAAATAACATATACTCAATTTGAATAATAAAGAGTGCCAGATGATCATGAAATCAACCTGTAAACTGTGGTATTAAACTCTCCTATATCCTTAGTAATTTTGGTCTAATTGACCTATTGATTACTGAGACACATTTTCCCACTATGACTGTGGATTTATAAAATTTTCCTTGTAATTCTGTCAACTTTTTGCTTTATATATTTTAAGGTTATGTCATTAGTTACATACAAGTTTAGGGCTATTATGTATTCACAGTCTTTTTCTTCTATCATCATATAGTAGTTCTTTTTATCCTCATTCCTATATATTAAAAAAAAAAAAAACCCGAAAACTTCTTGTCTTAAAGTCTGCTTTGTCTTGTATTAATATACCCACAAAAGCTTTCTATTAATTAGTTTTTGCCTGGTATCTTTCCACCAGCCTTTTCCTTTCGACCTTTCTCTGTCTTTATGTGTTAGGAATATATCCTAAAATAGTCAAAAATAGCGGATAGCTGGACTTTTTAAAGTTCCATCTGACCAATCTACTAACTGGCAATATTAGTGTACTTACATTTAATGAATGATTGATATACATGGATTTATTTCTACCGCCTTACTCATTTACTTTACACTTCTCTCTCTCTTTCTCTCTCAACTATATTGGATTATTCCCCTCTTTTCCCTTTATCTGTTTTGAAGTTACATATTTCATTTATCTTTTAGTTATTACCCATACATTTTAAAATCATATCTAACTTAAAAAAATATGAAGTCAATTGCTATTGCTATTCTTCTCTCAAATAATGTAAAAATCTTAGAATGCTTTAATTCTACTCAGCTCTTCTCATCCTACATTATTTTTTCCAGTCTTTTTGTTTGACTTCATTTTGATGTTCATAAATTAATCACCACAAGTGTTGTTTTATATCGTCACGTTTATATCTAAATAGTCACCACTTTTTCTTTCATTTTATTCCTATCTGGATTCAATTTCTTTCTACCTGAAGTATTTCCCTCAGTAATAAACTAACTCTCCCCCTTCCCTATTGATCTATCTTTTTCTCTCTCCCTCTGTCTACACCTACATACACACACATATATATTCTTTTATATTCATTTCTGACAATGTATTTATTTTGCCCTCATTCTTGAATGATGGTTTAACGGAGACAATTATTCCCTTTCCATCTTTTGAGGATGCCATTGCCTTTCAGCTTTTATTTTTGCTGTTGAAAGTTGGCCCTACCTAATTTGCTGGCCAATAAGTGCCACTGAAGGTTCTTGAACCAAGAAGTGATACAAGCAGATCTTAACTTTAAAAATCCTTACTCTGGCTGCAGATGACCACAATACTACTGGAAAGGAGAAGAAGCCATAGAAAGCAAGAAGCACTTAGAAAGCTGTTACAGTAGTCTATGTAAGAGGTGGCGACATGAACTTCCATATATCATAAATGGATAAGGGCATATAGGTACAAAAGACTTTGGTCAAAGAGAATTTATGAAATATGAGGATGAGGAAGATGAATCGAAAATTTCAAGTTAAGATGACAGGAGAATTATAGTATTTATTAACAGAACTAGAAGAATCTTACACTAACTATACAGTCCTGCACTTTTCAGCTCCATGAGGGCAGAGACCATATCCACCGCATTCAACAATGTGTATACACTGTATCAGTATCTAGCACAATGCTCATCACACAGTAGATACTCAAATAGTAGGAGTTAATACATAAATGGGGTAGTCAGGGGAAGGGAGACAGAAAAACGAAACAGGGGGAACTAACAATTCCTGAGTCCACAGAATTATTCAGATTTCCATATGATGATGTAACATAAGCCGCACTTTACAGATAATAATAGAAACAGACTCAGGGATATTAAGGTATTAAGAAACTCACTCAGTGTAATAAGAATTCATAAGTGGCAGATACAGGATTCAAACCTGGGTCTATCTGAATTCAACCCTTGTGCTCTTTCCAGTATAGAGAGAGTATACGCAGAGAATGATTTGAAATAAATTTACTTCCAGATACTGTGAATGTTGAAGGTGGGATTCAGAAAAAGAATCATTAAAATTCCGCTTACCAGATTGCCCACCTTGTGGTTTATGTGGTTGAATTTATCCATTGGCATCGACTACTCTGATGCCTTATGATACTTTACATGTTGCCGTTATGAATTATTTCTCTTCAAATTGTTATGTAACTTCATTAGTGTATGCTTTATTTAACTATATTGTAAACTCTAATTACCAAACTATGCTATAAATTCTTTATATAGGGTCTATGTCTTATTCCACCTTATTTTACATTTCAAGGTCAAAGTCAAGATACATTGGTCCATTGCTGTACCCTCAACTTCTACCACTGTATATGACACACTCAGATATTTAGTTTATGTATCCAACAAATAATGCATGTCTCCAGCTGCCAAGCTGGGCACTGTGGGTGGAGCAGAGAACTAACCAGACAAAGTCCCTGCTCTCATGGAGCCTACTTTCCAATGGGGGAAGGCTGACAACAATCAAACAAACAAACAATATGTCAGGTAGCAGATATGCAATAAAAAAGAATAAAGGTAGGGATATAAAGAGTGATCAAGATTAGGGGCATTGTTTTTTCATATGAGCGGTGGGAGGAAATTAGGGAATGCTCTTCTCATTAGGTTATATTTGAGCAGTAAGGAAGCACGCCATTTAGGGAGGTGGAAAGGAGGACTCCAGGCAAAGGAAATGTTAAGTTCAACGGTCCTAAGGTAGAAGCGGGTGTTTGACATGTGTGTGATCGTGAAAGAAGCAAGATGGCAAGCTGTGGGAGACAAGCTCAGAAAGGTAAGAGGAAGACAGATTGTGCAGTACCACGGAGGCCATGCTGAGGATTTTGGCTATCATTTCAAGTGACATAAGAAGTCATGAGCCCAGGGGGACAGCTTCTATTTTAAAAAGATCATTTTGGCTGCTGGGTGGAGAGAACGCGGTGTAGGAAAGCAAGGATAGAAACTCGAAGAATAGATGGGAGGCTACTGCCAATAATCCTTGCAAGAGATAAGAGAGGCTTAGAATAGGGCTGTGGGCGAGAGGTGGTCGGCTTACTGAAACAGTTTTGAGGAAAAGTCAGTAAGATGTGAGGGTTAATACGCTGGATGGTCTGAGAGTAAAAGGAAGATAAGAATGACTGCCAACTTTTCGTCATGAGCAGCCTGCAGGAGAGTCCTCCATTTGCGCAGATTGGAGACACCATAGAATGAGCAGGTTTCAAAGGAAATAAGACTCAGTCTGTAGTAACTTTGAAATGCCTAAGAAACATTCAGCCGATAAGCAATGAGTCTTAAGTTCAGGACAGAGGACAGGGAAAAAGAAATACATTTGGGCTTCACCAACATATAGATGGTATTTAAAGCCATGGAACTACAAAAATCTCACTTAGGAATTAAATTGAGACTGGACCCAAGTTACTCCAAATCCAGAAGTCAAAAAGGTGAGAAGAAACCAGCAAAGGAGATAAGAAATTGCAGAAAGTAAGCCAGCAACAGAACCCAGAGAATGGTGCCCCTAAGGCCCTAAAAATTGGTTTTGCATCTCCCATATTGCCAAATACAGTACCTTGCACAGAGCAGATATCCAAAAGAAAATATGACTGATTTCAAAAGCAGTATTTGGGGACCAATACAATTAATCCCATTATCTGCTATTTGAAATTTTAAAGGTGGGTCTAGTACAATACATACAACACAAGAGGTGTGCTCACCTCCATCTACACCCTAATGGAATTTATTACAAGATACATCCGTCCAAAAAATAGACTGAATTTCTGTAAGAATCTTATAAGTGAGTAAGGAAAAAAAAATTGAAAACAAAATGTTAAAAGGTCCTACATTCACACAGGACATAAGGGAGAAGCAACCTGTGTTCACATTCCCACATCTGGACTCCCACACAAATTTATGTCATGCGTAAGATCAACTGCATCTGTATTTTACAGTGTTTACTGAAATTATTTATGCTTGGAATTTCAAATTCTAGGAGAACCAAAAAAAAAAAAAAAAAAAAAAAGAATCGTCCCAGCTGATTCCTGTTCACAAAATAAATAACCTAGAGCTGATCATATATTTTCTGATAAAGCTTGCACAATCTCACACAATTAAAGTAGGCATCTGATTTCTATGGCATTATTCTGCATATTAATTTCTGAACACAGTCTAATCAAATTATTTTAAACTATGAGGAGAAAGAATTTATAATAGGAAGTATCTGTGCTTCTCTAGTGACTGTGAGGTGCGATATAATTTAAGTACGGAGGAGCAGACCTATGATCTGACTGTAAATATTTCGTATTTCAGCATAACTGATAATATGATATGTGATAAATGTCAACTTGTTAGCAAAACGGTCATCATGAGTAGGAAAATATCTCACCCCCACCTTTTTTGCCTCTTAGAGCAAGGATCCCAAGAATAATTGCATGTATGATGACTTTTAATCATGATGGAAAAACAAGAACACTGAAATGACAACACTGCCACTGTCCTGTGAAGGGGGCAGGGCAATTCTTTCATACAGCATGTGGAATAAATGCCACTGACTTAAGTTCCACTTCTCACATAGCATACTTCATAAAAGGGTAGTGAAAAGAGGGACACAATTACTCTGTGAATTATTTATAGAGCACTATCAATTGCTGGAAATTCTCCAAATGGATGGGAAAACCTAAGAAAACAATCCAGTCACTAAAAATGGTGAAAGCAGTAGTTAAGATATGGCTTAAGAAAAACATACATACACAAACAAAACAGAACTCTTTTGTTATCTTGTGAGATTAATTTAAAAAAACAACTCTGGATGTTGCCTTTTAATGCAATGACATGTTTTCAGTAACCACATATAAACTGGCGATGGTTCAGTTAATTAAAAATGCTCTATTGCTTGATCTTTTAAGAGATTTGTTCTCTTGGTAGGTTTCTTGGGGGCTGGATTTTTATCAGTATGTCACATACAAAAATAGCCATCCACAGAAAAAAATTCAAATAGTTTCAGGGAAATCAACACTGACAGTTGTTGCCTTCCATGATAGATAAACACATTAGCCAAGTGCTAGCTGTTAAAACAGGAAATCCAAAGTAAACAGCAGTTGTAAAAGGCTTGTATAAAAGCTGTACTAGTCAAACAACAGTCTACGCCAACCTTCCTTCTGCCTAAAAACCCATTACAGATGCTTGGCTACTGATTGTAAAATAATTTACGGGTAAGCAACAGGCCCCCCCACCCCTTAGACTGTTTAAGCACCAAATCAAACTTGTTATTAGGTTACAGATATTAAGAATTCTTTCGAGATGGTGATCAGACACAGGGCTCACAAATCAACCTACTGTATAACATGGGGAACTTGGCAGGGTTAGAAAGAGTTTCAATCAGAAAGGAGCTACCATTACTCTACATTTTTATCACTTCTTCTTCTTTCTACTTACTTTGGTTACACACCCTTTTTACTCCCACGCCTGCCTCAAAGTTAACGTGGTCATCACTGCCTCCATATTTCTTCTGTAAGTTGATTTGGCCTGATTCAAGCCTTTACCACTCCCCACATCAACCAGAGTAATGTCTTTTAATATATGGGCTAAATACCTTTGAGATCAAGGAAGCTACAGTCAGAGTGATCTCTTGATCAAAGCTTCTGAAAGGATGTAACGGGCGAAACAGAGAGGCAAGAGGTATAAAGGCTAACAATGATAGTGCAAGAACGAGAGGGGGCAGTGAGGCCATGGCACATGGGAGAAAACAGGAGTATCCTGAGGGGTAACTAGCTAGAAAATTTCTCTCCTGAAATGGCTTGATTACAACATAATCTCTGCTCACAGTTTCTTGGTGGAAAGCTAACTACAGATCACCTTCCAAGATCACATACAAAAACAGCTATTTCAGGACGCCTCCTCCTACTAGTAATTAACATTCGATTGTGCCTTGTGGTTTATAAAAATTTTTTTAATATTGGGAAGCTATTAAATTTGTATAAAGATTTGTAAGGTAGGTATTCTCACTATCCCGATTTTATAGATAAGGAAACCAAGGCTTGGTGAACCAGGCTAATGACTGTTTCAAGACTCCCATCTCCTGGCTCTGGAGTGGGATGTGGGTTCAAGTCCTCTGAAGCCAGATCCAATGCATGCCCCAACAAGCCTGTGCGAACGTAAACTGGTGGCTTCTAGATCCCCTAATTCCAGTTGTCTACAAGGTTCTCTGGATATGGTCAGTGTTGCTTTTTAAAAAGCAATAGGGAAAATCGATTGAATGACTCACTTCTCAGCGTTGCATTAACTTTTTCAGGCCACTGGGGTACAATTTACTAAATTACCTCTCCTAGAACACTAAATAGTACCCTAGTGGGTCAAAGAGTAAATGCACCTCTGAAAAGTGGGCCATTTATCCCCTTCTTCCCTGAGTACCAGATGTAATATGTCCCCTATGACAGAAATATTAACCCATTTCCATTAAAAACTCGAGAAACTGTCCCACACTGGACAAAACGAGTACGGGGAAGCTTCCCTGGACGGGGGGGAGGCAAAAATCTCTCTTCTATAACTTTGCCCACAATACTGTCAAGAAGCCAGCATGGACTTATATGAAAACAGTGGTTTTTCATTCACTGGAGATTGATTTTAACCAAGACCGCAAAACAGAATAAAAATGTAAATTCAAAGCTGATGGTTTTCAGCGAGGAGATGCAAAGGACACCATGATGGCTGGTTTCACTCTGTGCTGCAGTATTTAAAAAACAAAGCTCAAGCTTTCATCTTGCTTATGAAATAAGAGACACGTCACAAACAGCCATTCTTTCACATACCTCACTATCCTACAGGTTATCCCTCTGATGGGGAAAAAATTTCCTTGGCTAGCAAGTAAGTATATTATTACTTCTAATTGCTATAAAGGCAAAAACCTCTGAATACATTTCCAAGGTGCCTTAGGAAGAGCTACTGAGTGATTTAACAGTTGCCAGACACCTTAATAAAGCCAAATTTTAAGTTTTCAGCACTGTTAGTCCCTTACTCTTCTGGAAGATGGGCTATGCAATGAAAATAAGACAACTTTAATTTAAGAATCATTTGGCTTCTAATTAAACTGCCATAGGCAGCTGGTTGGATAAGTTTTAATCAGTTTCAATCACCTATTGATTGGTATACTGAAGCCTAAAAATTAAAAGTAAAAGATGATTGGGGAATTGTCCCATCTCAGAACAACAGTAGAGGCCTCTGTAAATAACTCCTCTTTTAACCATCAGCTAAATGAACACTTCAATACTGCAGTACAAAGTCTTCTGCAAAATTACTTTAACTAACAAGCAGAAATTTATCAGCTTCAGCCAAAATCAATGCTGAAATCAATTTGAACACTGGTTGTGTCTAAAGGGGCTCATTGGCAATTTAGGGAAATTACACCATGTAAATGCCTGTGCTTTAATTGAACAGTTTCATCAACTAGGCTGTGATTGCTGTCCATTCATTTATTTACTTTCACTGCAGCTACCATTCTGCAAAGGAATGACTTTTGTCAGGCTGGAGAGAGGCACTTTATCTTCATTTTGTGCACTTTTGTGCATAACAGACTTCATGAAACTGGCGTATCATGACTAGGGTCAAAACAAACCAGGAGGGACTTCTTCCTTTAACATAAAAACTGAATAGCACTCCAGCTACCATCATACCTTCCACCATCCGGGGACAGTCATCTTTAAAACCAATAACAAGGAAAAATTTGAATGACTACCCTGCACATGGCACTGTGCCTTTATATTCTGGACAACAGAAGAAAGTAACTGGATTGTAAACTCAATTCCCCCATGTTCTTCTTTCTGAGATATCCCAGTGACTTCCAAAAATATATAAACTGTATTAGAATATTTTCTTTAAAAATTAAGCAGCGTTTTGTTTTACAAAGTCCTTTGAGATAAGAGGTGGTACTATTCTCCAATCCACTCAGGAGATTAAGGCTTAAAGATGTCACATACATTTTTTAAAGTAAGATTAAAGCACAAAGAAAGGGAGAGGGAGAGAGGTCTGTGTGGGAGGAAGACAACAAACTTGGTAATAAAAACCAGCAGCCATTATACATATAGATATACAGATACATCTACACATATACACACACCATGTGCTTCCATGTCTTGGCCATTGTAATTACTGCTGCTATGAACACTGGGGTGCATGTATCTTTTTGAATTAGAGTTTCCTCTGGATATATGTGGTGGAATACTACTCAGCCATTAAAAAGAATAAAATAGTGCCACTGGCAGCAACATAGATGGACCTGGAGACCATCAGACTAAGTGAAGTAAGCCAGAAAGAGAAAGAAAAATACCATATGATATCACCCATATGTGGAATCTAAAAAAAATGAGACAAATGAACTTATTTACAAAACAGAAACAAACTCACAGACATAGAAAACAAATTTATGGTTACCAGAGGGAATGGAGGGAGATGAAGGGATAAACTGCAAGTTCAGGATTTGTAGATACTAACTACTATATATACATAAAATAAATAAACAGCAGAGTCCTACTATATATCACAGGGAACGATATTCAATACCTTGCAATAGCCTATAATAAAAAAATATGAAAAGGAATACATACACATATGTATAACTGAATCACTACACTGTACACAAGAAATTAACACAATGTAAACTGACTATACTTCAATTAAAAAAAAGACAGCAGCCAAAAACACCTGCAAGATTCCAAAGATGATTTAAATACACACACAAAAGCACTCACAAAATCATGGGTAATGAAAAAACCCAAAGACATAATTTCTGGAGAATCATACGCTGAAGTGACTGACGTCTGGAGATAGGAATTAACATTTTAAACGCTGGATTAATCAGTTACTTCAAAGATGACAAATTCCAGAGGAGGAGGGAAGAAAGGAGACAGCTGTTTAGTCATACGAGTCATGTGTAAGGTACATGTGACTGACACAAAAAATAAAAACACGAAAAACAAGTGTAGTAAATTTGTGAGGAAACGCCAACAGAAATTCTTAGGTTTGCACATAATCTGCTTATCTTAGCTCCTCGTAGAATCAAAATGCAATTATTTACTAGCCAGGGCACTGGGGAAGGGCCAAGAAATAAGAAAGCCTGAGTTCCAGCAGTGGTTCTATCCCCAGTCTTGCTTAGACTCCTCAGGGAAATCCCTTAATTTCGGTGCTTCAGTTTCATCACAGGCCAGGTGAGGACGGCGATACCTGCTCTATCCAGCTATGTTCCAATACTGCCGGGGGCTAACCCTGGGCTTGTGATGGTGGCTCAGGTTGGAAACAGAAATGCAGCCACTGGGATTCTGCACATCTTCCGGGTCCTGGGTGTATGAAGGCAGGTGGGGCCTGAAAACATTTTACTAGGCTTCCAGGGAAACAGGGAACCTTCTCATTTGCCTCTTCAGTCAGTTACCCCAGCAACACTAAGAATTACCTTTTTAAAAAAAAGTTCAAATGAAGAGGAAATAGTGTACAGACACTCAGCACAGGTGTTTGTGGTAAAAATTCATTCCGTAATTTTAGCCCACATATCACTTCTCTACCACTATAAAGTTTCATTGGCTATATATTTTGTTGCCGAGACAATGTAAAATATATATTATTCATAGTTTTTAGATAACTTTTCTGAAAACTTAATTACGGTTTAATCAGAGCTTTATGTTTATTGACTAAGTATATTGTTACATTTTGCTGCCATAGTTAGCAGTCATAATAGAATCAGTATGTTTGAGAACCTTACACAATGCATATTTTCCAAATACACTAAGCTTGTTAAAATGCTATATTGATTGTGCCCTAAAGCAAGTTCTAATTTTAGCTGAACAGTTTTTATTTCATTATTTGAATTCACAAAACAAAAACCATGAACTCTGCTTTCAGCAATAATACTGTACGTTCTTTTTCTTTCTTTCGTAGTAACTGACTCAGGAAATTATGTGAATTTTAGGGTCAAAAGGACAACCTAATACAAAGTCACACTTAAAAATCAAAGTGAGGTTTAAAAAAACTTTATGCTTAGTACCCACAGCCAATGTCTCTAATGCTATTTCCCCCTCTAATTTAGTAACCTGCTCCTCTGATTCAGTTATTCAGTTTTACTACACACATCAGAACGTAAATTGTTGCCTCACTCCAGGAAGGCAACAATTTAACAGAAACATGGTCTCCTATATCAAAATAACCAACGACAGAGCAAAGGAAAAAAAATCGTGGCAGAAAGTTATACACAGTAAAGCCTTTTGGACTTCCCAGTGAATTATTTTCTAAAAAAGCAATTTAAGTAAATACCCTAGATGCTATGGTGTACAAATATTTGCTTGTGCTATATGCCAACCAAGAGCCTACAATTTTCTAACAGATACTGTAAAATAGCTTTAAAAAATTAATCTGTCTTACAAATCAAGAAATGCACCACTTCCCCTAGCACAACCATTATAATTAATCTGGGGATTCAATTATTAAATTCAAAGTTTTTGATAAGTAAAGAGACCCAAAGGATAGACCAAATACCAAGTTATGTTGCAATAATTCTGTTAGTCGAGTAATGGTTGTTTTAACATCTGCTAAAAAGCCTCTACAATTAATAACTAGAGATGGCACATCACTGACTTTCAGGATTACATATTATTTTATACTTTATATCCAAAAATAATATGGATTAAAAATCAGGAAACTCAAGACTGTGAAATGGCAAACAGAAAAAGCCTGGCTTGAGAAGCAGGCCCAAGTACCGATCTGGGTGTCAGAACAAATTTAAGGTGCACAACTCGATGTTTGGGTACTGAGTTCTTGTCCTGATTTGACCTTGGACATGCCACTTAACCCTTCCGAGCTCTATCCTCCTCAATGGTAAAAAGCGGGTAACCATGCCAACCCTGCCTTCTCAGCAGGAACTGAGCAAGGTCTCAAAGATGCTGCACGATCCCCGCCCATCTCTCCACTCTCCCTGGAGCTCTCATGACTCCAGCCACACTGGCCCAGACACATCCATTCACCCTCATCTTAGGGCACCTGCCGGAACAGTTCCTCCTGCCTGGGATGTCCTCCCAGCTTCTCCCATGACTGGCTCCCTCCTGTCCTTCAGATCTCAGCTCAGACACCACCTCCTCAGATAAGCCTTCCTGAGCATCTGTTTTACCTTTTGTTTTTAAAGCACCTGCAAGGTCTGATGTCATCCTACTCTGGTGTTCATCTCCCTGATTACTGTCTGTTTTGTCCCCCCTAGTGTGAGCTCCGGGAGCACTGAGAACTTGCCTGTCTTGTTGACTACAGGACTGTGGGTGCTTAGAACAGTCCTTGGCACAGAGTGACTCTTGGTGAGTATTTGTTCAACGAATATACAATAAGACAAAATTTAAAAGAACAAAACCGAGTGACACCTGACATTCAGATTTTTACGGTAGCTGAATGCTGAACTTCATTCCGGAATTACAACTCGGGAGTAACTTCTGCAGTCACCTCATGTCCAGGCTAAGTGGAAATTCTCTTCTCCGCAGTCCTGAACACTAAGCCATATTGTTCTGCTTACGGTGGAAGAGTTCACCACCTCCCAGAGCCACCCAGCCAAGCACGACACTTTGTGTCCATTGTCAGGATGTGAAGACTCCCTCTGCAGGTTAATTCCTGAAACACTAAGTTCCTACAGTCAGTCGGTAAGGTGCAGTGCTGGGCCCTGGGAGGATGCCCGCTCAGACTGCCCCTGGGGAGGTTAGTCTGGGGCGGGGGGAGGGTGCAGAACAGGAGGAAGGGGACAACGTTCGCTCTAACCAAGGGCAGACCATCACAGAGACGTTCACGACAAGCAGTTTGAGGCAGGCCTTCAGAGGAACACAAAGCAAACCCGTTCTTCTGTCTACAAGAATGCTCTGAATTCAGAACTTTTTATGTCAGTTGTCATGGGGACCCTTAATTTTCTCTTCTTCAGACAAAAGTCAACCAACTCTTCTGACCGCTTTTCAACTCAAATAATAGTTCCTCCATGAGGCCCTTCCTGATTCTTCCTGAGGAAGCAGCTAAAAATCAACACTCCTAGTGGGAGGGTAGAGCTCAGTGGTGGAGTGCCTGCTTAGCACGCACGAGGTCCTGGGGTCAGTCCCCACTGCCTCCATTAAATAAATAAATAAGCCTAATTACCACCCTCTTTAAAAATGTAAGAGATATTCAAAAAAAATGACAATAGCTATAAAAATAATAGCTATAAATAAATAAATAAATACAAACCATCACTCCTTCCTCAACCCCCAGGGCCTGTGTGCCACAGACACTTGGCCTAGACTGCGAGGGCCCGTGCTTATCTGCAGGCAGAGCTTCTCCATCCATCTGGACACAGGTCCAATGAGAGCCCGGCTGCCCCCAATAGCTGGCACAGTGCCCCCACACGGCACGTGCTCAGAATGTGCCCCACCAATGAAAGGAGGAGGGTGGGCCAGGTGCAATTCCCGGACCCCTGTTATCCTCTCCATACCCCTCTGGGCGTTCTCGAAACTGTCCACATCTCTCTGTAAAACTCAGTACCCAGAATCAGACGCACAGATCGAAAAGCAGCATCCTGTAAGATGAAGTCAAACCCAAATGTAACACCCTCCTAATGCAGCCAGAGAACAGATTTCAGATGAAAACTAGAGCTCTTCCATCCTACACAAACAGAAGTGTGCTAATGCTTATCTGTTACAACCACTTCTGCTGGGGACTCTAGATTCCTTTATAAAGAAAGCGCTTTTATTAAATAAAATACTAGAAAGAAGTCTTGCTACTTCATAACTATTTTTCCCTGGAAGGACATACTGTTGAAACGCTAAGATTCAGCAAATTCTTACTTGAAATATTACCATAATGTATCGATTTTTACCAGACTCAATTGACTGAAGAGCTGTTTGTATGGCAATATTGGCCAAACCAATATACTAGAACAGTTTTGTTACCCATGGTAATCAAGTGCATTTCTAAAGTATAATTATACTGTCATAAAAATAAAGCCAAGATACCCTTTTCCAAGCAATAAAACAATAGGGGCTATAAAATAGGAAGAAGAAAAGGCTAAATAAATGAGATTTTTTAAAATGAAATTTAGTGTCTTTCAAAAACACTACCGCTGCCTCTTCCTTCCCTTAAGCCAAGCTTAGCAGAAAATGATCAATACTTCAATCTCAATAAACTATTTCAATAATAGTTAATTCGGGTGGAAACAGAGACTGAAAAACTCTGCTCAGCGACCTGTGACATCCTGTCATGTTGGCTGGATGCCAATAATCCGTCACTGGCATATCGGATATGAGCCTGTGTGAAGTTACGGGGACGTAGAGGCGGGGCAGCAAAGGTGCGAACGGTGCAGACAATCAGGAGCTCGGGTTCATTCTTTAGATTCTAATCAATACAACACACATTATTGTATGAAACAAACTTGAACGGTGGATGCTGAGAGAGGGAGAAAGGGAGGCATACATAATTAATTTTATTTGACAAATACTCATTGATTTTCTGAAAATATTAATATCCTTGCTCGTCACATGATACTATAATACAATCCAGCCACATACAAGTACTTAATTTTACATTAAGATGATGTCTTGTTTACTTGTTTAAAATATGATCTTGGCTGCAAGGAGAAGGCGCTTCATTTGATTGGAAATTAAAAGTTAAAATAAATCAAACAATCACCCTAGCTCTTGGGTCAATATCAAAACCACTTAAAAACTACTCTTAATTTACAAGATGCACTTCAGGGAGAAAACATAAAGGAGTGGGGTCACTGATGCAGCTGCTAGAGAAGCCGGGGTCAGACCTACAGCTGTCTTGCTTCGGAACCTTCAGGTTGGTTGGCGACAAGGGAAGTGAGAGCTTTTCTGGGTATTACGTGGTTCATGGTATTTTCAACAAGGACTCTTTTTGTTATGGGTCCCCCTCAGGAACCCCATGTTTTAAAGCATTCTGTTTACTAAACAGCATTTATTTAGACAACAACTCATGTCTTTTCTCATTTTCTCTAACTGACCACCACAGCTTCTGATTTCATGAAATAAATCATGTTAACTGTAATGAGCTGATATAATCAGCCCCAAAACAAAAATATAAGGTTTTAGTTGGCCTGTCCAGCCACATCACAAGGGCAAAATACAATTTAATAGTTCACGTGATCTCAGCTACCGTCTCCAAGGGCCATCCCTCCCCTCTGCCCAACAAATATTTCATAAAATAGGACAACAGAAAGGAAGAGACACTGGCGCCTTTAAGAATTATTGTCTCCTCCCTCTTTTCTTGTCTCCAGATATGGTCAAATTAATACTTAAATAACGGTATATATGCAATCTTCAAAACACCATGTAGTCAAGCATATACGCTACCAACTAAACCACTGAGAAAATCCTACCCAAAATCCAGATTAGACCCTTAACTGTACTGTAGGAAGTAGCTGGATGTAGAAAATTCACTACCATCTTCAAACACCTAGAGATTAGAACACATATCCAAAACGCCAACAACTTGACTCTGAATAATTTGCATTAAGGAAAAAATAATACAAAGATGACCCTTAAGTCCTTGTTGACTGACTGACTTAGCGCGACCTAGTCCTAAGAGTTAAATATTACTTCCTTTCTGGACCCGAAGCTCACGTGACTCCGTCAAACCACGCGCTGAGGGAGCAAAGAGCCTGAGTGACTGGCCTTCATTATCACAGATAACGTTTCCAAAATAACTAAGCCTGTTAATCGCTTTCATTTCAACACGCCATATTATTCAAGGAAAGGGGACAGTAACTAGAACCCTGGGTTAACGGATGCCAAGTACTCAGAGTTTTAACATTTCAAAGAAAATGAATCATTCAAATATTTGCCCTGAGTTTAGAAACTCCTATTTCTTCTAGGTGAATGTTCTAAAATAATTACGCAGCCTCAAAATGATGCAGCCACTAAAACTAGCTAGGTATGGGGAGGATCCAATTAAAGAGCCCTACGAACACTTGCTTGAAAAAATCTCCACTTGCCTCATTCTCATTCCAGCCAGCGTGTATACAGCATCTGCTCTATCCTTGGGACTGTGCTGGGCACACTGGAAAATACAAGGAAACACAAATGGACTCTGCTTGACCTTGAGAAACAACACTGCCTCAGGGAAAAACGGAGAGTGGAAGGAAGAGGTGCTGTGCAGAGTGCTGGCTTCGCCACTCAGTGGCCACGTGAATGTGAGCCCTAGCCTCTTCCAGTGAGAAAATGTGCTTAACATAATACCTGCTGTCCTAGAGCAGTTTGAAAATAAACTGTGATAAGAGAGAAAATATCTAGAAACCTTGAAAAAAAATCATTATGTTAAAGATAGTACGTAAGACAGAATAATAAATCATATTCATGAGGCGACTAGAGAATAAAAGGAAATAGAGAGGTATTCTGTGTATCATAACATACTGTAGAATTTCTCACAGTTAATTCAACACAACCCTAATTCTGTGAGTTATTTACAGATGTTCCTCAAAAAAAAGAATCCCATGGTTAAGCAATTAAAGAAGTTTAGGGATTAAGAATTTTTCTATCATTGGTTGATTTCTATCATTGGTTGATTTCTACCATTGGTTGATTGCTACCATTGGTACTACCAGTAGCTAACACTGAGTGTCAGTCACAGTGCTGAGCCTTTTCTATGGAACATCTCCTTTAACCTCACAGTAACTTTATAAGATAGATGTTATTATTATCCCCATTTTACACACAGGGAAACTGAGGTAGAAGGGGTTATGTGACTTTCCCAAGGGCACACAGCTAGTTAGTGGCAAAAGCAGGATTCAGATTCAGAGCCCCCACACTTAACCACAACACGTACTGCTCTTTCTCAAAGGTTTTGAAAGTTACTGTGAATCTATCTGAAGGGCACAGAATGTGGGGACTCGGAACACTTTGGGAAATGGAGCAAATAACTGAATAATTAAAGCGCATTCATTTCCTTTTCCTAAATTATTCTTCTTCCTAGGCTTGGGTACTTCAGGAGATTTCTTTTATGATCTATTTCACCTAAATTAGCAACACAAGAAATATCAACTTAAAATTACCCGCCTAGGTCACTATCATAACAATAGCTCAGCAGGGGATTACAAACAGGATCCACATTTGGTTTAAATGTTTGGGCTCAGAATTTAATTTTGTATAACTGAGAAGAACACCTAGACTTAAAGGATAAAAATGTGATCAACTATTAAATAATATATACCGTGGTCACACACGATATCGTATTCCTTGAATTTCACAACATCCCATCAAGTGGAGCAAATAAGACTGAAATCTTAAACTTTTGCTTTACATTTATTAGCTTTATTATTCTTTATAAGAAAAAAATTTAAATAGGCCCATTAGGCAGTTTTGTTACCAACGAGTGGATTTTCCAATATCTTCTTCATCTAGTTTATGTAGCATAGCTTGTAATATAATCATTTTTGTTTGAAAAATCAGTTTTTATAGTCAACATCATTAAGGTAAACTTAGTGTAGGAGAAAAAGTCAATCGCAACACATCAAGCACTTAGTTTTACAGAGACGTCAGTAAAGTGGATTTTCGTTTCTTGATGATTATACTGTTTCTTTGTGCTGCACTAAAAGCCTGGGTTATAAGGACTGCGCAAATCAAAGCCCAGGCAGAAAGGCAGGCCAGAGATCAGTGACAAGTGGTCACACAATTTCACACCTCCATGTTTTCTCCTCTTAAGCAGCACCTAGGCAATGAGGGCAATGTCTTCTTTTCATAAGAAATCTACTACATGAAATAAAGGGCTAAAATGGTCACAGCACTGCCACTCACCCTCCAGGAACAGCCACTGTCACAAACACACCAATCCTACAGCACATCCTGAGCATGAGCAATGGTAGCTGAATGAACCCAGACAAGTTGCCAAAGCCACCGGGGCATACTAGCAAATTAAAGAACTCGTACTGAGGATGTTCCCTTGGATACTGTGACCCTAATAAAAAGAAAACTGCTAGCCATGCTTCTTAGCTAAAAACAACATTAGCCAAGCAAATGGGGAGTTACTGTTGGATGGGTGCAGGGTTTCAAGGTTGCAAGATAAAAGAGTTCTGCAGATGGACGGTGGTGATGGTTACACGACAGTGGGGCTGTACTTAACGTCACTGAACTGTAGACTTAAAAACGACTGAGATGGTAATTCTTTTGTTATGTGTATTTTACCACAATTAAGAATAACAATTAAAGAAAAACAACACTAACATAATTTCACGTTGTAATTTTTCTTTGCTGGTTGGGCATGTTATTTCCACGTTCCTGTATCCCCTCTCCTCTTTCTTTTTTTTTTTTAAAATAAACCTGTTTTAAGATAAAAGATTAAAAATTTAACACACAGGATATTACTTCTAATAAAAATCATCTGCTGGGGTTTGGTGGGCTTATGTTTTCTCGCTTCTAGAATACACCAGGACAGTAAATTCACAATAGGCCTTCAGTTTAAAAATCAGAACACGCTTGAGAGAGTCAAACATTTGGTGAAACAGCACAAGTAAGAAGTTGGTTAGGAGTCTAAAGAAGCCAATAAAAGGAATCCAAAAAGTTGCTAGGAATCTTCCCTGTTTTATTACACCTCAACATTAGCATAAAAGCATTAAGAAGAAGGGTTGAGACTTTGAAAACTGCTCCCCTTCAGGGAACTAAGGAAAAGCAAATCAGAGTGTACATGTCCCTTCTTATTATTATTAGGGAACCTGAACCCAAGAACCTTCAGATCAGGGTAAAAAGTCAAGTCAGACGAGAGTAAGGAGGAGGAGACTAGGACGAGAGGCGCATTTGTGCAGAACTGGGGCTGGACGGGAAGGAATGTTAGCGTGACCCAGGGAGGGACAGCAGCAGCTTCAAGCTCTTCAGACATATTAGGTATCAAGCATTTTAAGGGCGAGACCCAAGGATGGTGTAAAAAAAAATGCGTTACTGTAATTCTCTGAATTATCTATCATCGTGGAAGCACTTAACTTCCAGACCAACTATTTACAATACTGTGTCATCTCTAGGAAAAAACAATCCAAATATGTAAACATAAGTTCTTAAAGGACTATACTCAGGAGAAAGGACTCAACATCTTGGCTCTATCTACAGAGAGGACTGAAGCCCTGGGTGGGGGGCTGGAGCGGGTAACTCTGAAGGAGCTTCCCATCTTGAGAAATCTAACTCTCTGCCAAGGCTTCATCTGTGTGGAGGGTGTTCTAGGCTGGTTCTGGGATTTTAGGATGTGACCTTTCATGCTCATGTTTAAGAGGGTAATTTTTATCTTTATTCACATGGTTAATAAGAACTTAAAATTCTAAGAACATTAGTAACCAATTAAAACATAAGTTAATTATTTTACAACTTTGAAAATACATATTAATATCAATGGTAAAATATCTTAGGTGAAAACACAGTCTTAATATGATGCAAGGTTAGTGTACACATGGAAAACAGCTCTCTGGAGAAAAGCTTTATTACTCCCTCAGGGCTTTTTTTACAGAGTATGGATTTTTTAGTTCCTAGTGGAATATTTTTCATACACCATTGCAGACTATTAAGTATCAGATATTACATTATGTAGTTTAAACTTTGGACTATTGCATGAGAAAGACTTCCCTGTCAAGAGAACTATTTTTTATGGTTAGCATTTTTTTTTAATATGAAAATGAACACTGCTTTAGGGTAAGATCACTGCAGCTGGAATTTGGGAGAGTTTTATAACTTAACATATTCATCAATGTGTAGAAATTCTCCCAGGGGAATAGGGTGAGGAGAGAAGGAAATACAACAGGAAGAAGGCTTTTAATAACTGAGTGTCGACACAAGGCAAAGCAATGGTATCTATAAGGTCTGTCTTCCACTGGGCATAGTTGTAAACAGGCAGAGGACTAACACAGGGTGCCAGCAAGTTAAAAAACAGAACAAGACAAAAAAAGATGTTAAAGAATAAAGGAAAAAATGCATTAAACTTCAGGCCAGTTAAAGGTACATTTGCTAATGTGGACTATTAAATGCTCACCCAGGAGAGATGCAGATGCAGAAATATTAAAAAGGCAATATAAATGCACTTTTCCAAGCAATTCCTGAGCAAATAGATGCCTTGCAGAGTTTTGGAGTCAAATGTGGAAATAAAATCTAAGCGCTGGTGGTCATTTAAAAATCTTTGCCATAGAGAACCTGGATACCCACATTTGGCAAAAGTGGACAGAAAGTTCAAACAAAATTGACTACTCACTTGTAGACTGTGCCTCCGTTGCCATGACCAAGAGTGTCTCGATACCGTATGTCTTGTTCATTCATCTCCACAAGAAAGAAAGAAAAACAAAAAGGGTGTCATGCTGTGGATGGAAATGTCAAGGAAAAGCAACTCTGGGCCATAAACAACAAGCAGTCTGGGTCATTTCAAGTTCAGCTGCGAGAACGAGAAGATCAATACAACATTTGCTGTCCAATTTATAAAAGACGATACCAAGGGACAAAGTGATGGAAAGTTTAATGACAATTTGTTTGCCTGGGTCATTTCATTAAAGTTTGATAAAAGGTGTCAAAATGGAATGATATAACATAGCTCAAAAGGGTCAGGTCAGAGATACTGATAAGAACACAATCTCCAGCGCTACGTATAACCACCGCCAAACAGCATTGCACACAACCAAAGTCAAACTTGGGAAGACAACACACACACACACACACACACACACACACACACACAACCAGTAATCTAATGCAGGATCTGTAAATAAATCAGCCCCCCAAAACTCCTCAAGTGACCCTCTAATTAACATTGAACAAACTAAGTGAATAATGTTAATGACTTTCCTAGAGTAGATACAGCTTTTCTTGAAAAATGATAAAATAGTACCCAGCAATAGCTGGGTAGAAATCATATTATATTCCTGGAAAAGTGCCAAATCAGTGCACGTTCAAATGCACATACCGTTAAATATTACAAAGCATAAAAGGAAAGCATACAAGCACGTGATTCATATAAAACAGTCACTTTTTGGTAATTTATTGTATTAAACAGTATACACATTTCCCCAGTTCCTGTAAAACTATTATACCACAAATCCTACTCTCATTTGTATCGTGAATAGTAGTGAATTATTTCAGAATCCACAAAATAATGTTTTAGAGTTTGAAAGAACTCCCTAAATAATTATTTATCAAATGACTTTAAGATTAGTCAGATTATATTTGAGGCATTCAGCAATTTTCTAGTCACTGGTCCAGTTGCTTAAAAATTAACTGCCAACTTTATTCACTAAGTGGATTCAATAAAGGTGTTAGTTTCCATATAGCTAAAGCTTGGGAAAAGCCATAGTAAGCCCTAAAAAAAATCAATTTCCAGGGAATTGCACGGCCTTGCATGGGCAGAAAATGGATGGAGTTTTCAATTCAATATCACCTGGAAAAAAATAGTTTGCTTTCAGACCATTATAGTAAAGCTTTAAATATTTTTGCTCTACTCTAAACTTTCACCAGTTGAATAAAGAAAGACTCCATTTATCAAGGGAAATATTTTTCTTCTATATATTTCTGAGGTTGAAGCTTCAGAGAGCTGTGATAATTAGGAATACAGTGCAGGTAACAGAAACAGCTTCCTTTCCAAGCCATTTTGCCAAACCTTAAAAGAATATTGACAGATTAATGTGTAAAGGCCAAATCAGCACCCAATTTAATTGTAGTACAACCTGATTGATGTAATTTGCAATCAGCTAATTACTATATTTAGGGTCAGAGGCAAAATGACAGACAAGTCAGAAAAACTGGCTCCTATTTTCCTATTTGAGGGAAATTCTGTTCTTCAATACCTTACATCGCTTACACAGAAAAAACAAACCATATTTTAACCTGTGTAAAATACATGGCATGAAGAAAAGAAAATCTCATTATTCTGGACCAAATGATAACTTTTAAAACAGCATGAAAAAAGGTGACACATGAAGTACCTTGAGATGCTAAACCAGCAGAGCTGCTATTGGGTTTACTTTGACCAATGGGTATTAAAGTCACACATGTAAACAGCAGGATCTACTGGAGGGTACAAATAGGCTAATTCCTTGAAAACATTCCTCAAGGTAGTCTAAACATGACTCACAACCTAATAGCCTAATTTGTACTATTAACTTGCCTAACAAGCTGCACCCTCATCACGGCTGGAAGTAAATTTCTAGGAGAAATTTCACTCACTCGAGTCTACAAATTCTGAATTAGTGGCACTGAGATATAAGGGTAAGCAGGATGTAGCTATAGATCTAGGCTCGGAAAGCCCAAATCTGCGATGACATCCCCTCCACCTCCACCACTCCATCAGTCTTCCAGGTTAAAGGACCAGTAATTTCCTCCCAGAAAAATATAAGCAGCAAAACTTACTAATATTACACATCCCAATAGTACACTGCAATAGACCTGGACTGTGGAGGGGGCTGGATTTTGTGGTATTTTGTTGGAGGAAGAGAAGGCAAAGGGGTAGGGAGGTCTCTGAGCAGCTTCAACCATTATAATCCCAACATCATCGTCTTTTCTACCTTTAATACCCATTGGTGGAGCAGTCACCCACCAGCACTGCAGCCTAACCAGGGGCGGCAGACATCAGAAAAAGGCGGGGAATAAGCTGAAAGCTCCGGAGAGTCAGGGGATGCTGTGGACGTTGTCCCACGTATGCCGTGTGTGTGTGTGTGCATACATGTGTGTGCATGCGTGGGTGTGTACTAATGCAATGTGTAAGCAAATTCGAGGGTGGAAATCTGGAAGCCCTCAGATGATAAGGAAGATTTTGAGTCTCATAAAGATAAAAATGGTTTTAAAGAACAAGTTCTAGAACCATGCCACTCAAAAAGACAGCAGCCATAAAAAATAAAGTGTTTCTACAATGTTTGAAAATTTTATATAGACATGGCCTGGTCTGTGAATGTGATTGATAGATTTTTCCATTAAAAAATATCAGACTTTTTTTCTTTCTGCTTATTTGAATCTTCTATTTTTTTTATAGAGTATACAAATATTATTCATGTCAAAAAAGTTTTTAAAAGGAAAACTATTAGGGTCAAGCTCATGAACTGATTATAAACAAATTTTGAGAATTTCATATCTCTGATCAAAATGGATTACTTTGATTATCTCAACTATGAATAAATCATTAAAGGGATCAACACACAGCTAAAAACATTTTTGCCTTTTTAGTATACAAAAGCATATTAATTCAACTTTTCAAAGTGAAGCAAAGGAATAGTGCTCATTATGATTCAAAAGCGGAATTTACAAGCCTATAGAGAACATTTCAATATTACAGGTGGGATCGAGTATTATAAAAATCACAGAATTTTGCAGCATTTTAAGCATGTAGCCCAATTTGCTTGGGTCATATAACTAGACAGCAACAACTAGTCAAGGTGAGAACTCAGCCTTTCAGTGCACTTTGCCCAGTGCCCCGTCTGAGCAGCTGATCCCGTGTGTAAGTATGGAGTGACATCCTCTCCAACACTGGTCACTGGCCCTTAGGAAGGAGAACAGTCAACTGAAGGGCACTCAAAAGTGAAAAGCAATTTCATCAACCATGGTAATGGGTTTTAAGAAGAGAAATCATATAGCTCTTTAGATTAAAAAAAAAAGAGGTAAAGTAAAGTTTTTATTCAACAAAGATACCAAAGTTGGTTTCCTTTCTTTGACTAAAAAAAAAAAAAAAAAAAAAAAAAAGAGGCAAATAAAAGGCAGAATAATAGATGTGAAGGAGAAGGAAGAAAAAGCCCTGAGAGTTACAATTACGTGTCAACTGCCAAGACGGCAAATGACCTGGGCTGCACCGCTGCTGAAACAGGCAGGGGAAGTGACAACCCACGGGGTGGAAAGGCTGTGTTTGGGTGGGCTGAGGAGGTGTCATGTAGTTTGGACTCACACAGTTATACACAATTATACATCTATGTTTCAGTCTTCTTATGGGCTCTGAAATGAATAATAAGAATCTAAGAGTTTTATATACTGGTTATAGTGTAGCTTTTAAAGCTAATTTTACAGTAGAATACCTATTTTTCTTCTTCCTCCCTTTTTTCTTTTTTCTAAAAAAGTTTTTCTAAAGGCATTTCAAGTTCTTAAAAAACTCAAACATGTAGCAGGATTAGAATTATTTTTAGATTTGTGACTTGTCAGTATGCTTATACTTGATTTATCAAGAATAGAAAAAAAAAAAAAACAACTGTCACCTTCTCCTACAAATTATAAAAAACAAACAGAGGAAAAACAACTTTAGAGATGCAAAGGTCAAAGTCATACATCCTTGGAGTAACTGCACTTTTTTAATCCTTTAGATTGACCCATCAAGCCATTTCTAATCAGTTTCAAATCAAGGACCAATGTTAAACAGATGATACCACACTAAGACCGAAATGCAAAAAACACATCCGGAAAACACATCAGTGGTACTGATTTACAGCTCTCAATAAAATATGCCAAAAATACCTTATGATTTGTTTTTTTTTAAGCTGGAAAAAAACGAATCCTCCATCATAAAGGGATAACAGAAAACCAATGTCTCCATTTGAAAGACTAAATGTTAAACTTTTAAAAAAGTGTTTGATTTAATATAGTATTAATGAAATTAATGGAGAAAATGAAATGGAATTCAATTATGGATCAGCAAAGAAAATATTCTTTGTTTACTGTCTGCCTGTGTTAAGAAGAATCAGTACCTATCGCTTATAAATCATTAAAACAAAAATGCTCAATTAATTCTTATTTTATATGTAAAGGTCTGACAGAAACCAGTCCTATCACTAGACCTTTGCTTCACAAATCGAAGCAATAATGGTTTCAGAAAGCAGTCACACTCTATGAGCAGACAATTGGAGAGATTTAGTAAATCCCACTTTATAGAGCAGAGACTAATCGGAAAACACAAGCCAGTCAAATGTTTCTTATGAACTGTTGACACTATATCAATGCTGAATCAATTGGTGGCATTTACTCTGAGTGACAGAAAAGAAATAAATATTTATATCACATAACCTATATCAATGAACCCAGGCAGAAAGCTATTTCTAACCTGTCAATATTTGATTATCTTGAAGAATCATGCCCCTTTCTTTTAATGATTAATATGAATTCCTTATTAAATCTAAGTGGAGACTAGTGGAAAGGCAAATCATTATTAATGCTTGAGAGCATAAACCACTAAAATAAAAAACTACGCTCAAGTGTTAAAGTATCGTTAAATGTGACTTACATCTTCCATATCAAGTGGTGTCAGTGTTCAGCCTGGAAATTTACTGACGCCTCAACTGCCCATTACCTCACTGCAGTGCAATCTCACTCACTCTTTAGTTACCCGATTGCACCAAGGGTTGAGGAATTAGGATCAGGAGGAGGTATTTCGAGGACTTCCAAAGGTGGGGGTTCTTTGTTTTGTTTCGTTTGTTTTTGTGAATGACAGTAAACGCAATAAAGGCTAATCCTTAAAAGAAAGGAAATGCCATACTGTTTGAGGTGGGGGTTAGCACACTGCCCAGGGAAAGCTATAAACAATCTTTAAGTGTCAAAAACCACTGCCATGACAATCTCCCACCAGAGAGAACCTACTGAGACCACTAGGATATTTATGGTACTCCGTTTGATGTCAGAACATTAGGAACATTTCAGAATTTTTTTTTTTTGCACTGGAAATAAACTGTTTTTCATTTTTGAAAGAGGAATCTATGACAGGTTATTTTCCATTGCCTGGGTTGAACAAATGTAGTTAAAGCTTCTTAATTTATGTCAATTTTGAAATATATTTTCCAGCTGAAGAACACAAGTGACTCATACATAAATTACAGTTAGTAACTAGAATGCAAGCCGGTTGAAGAGGCATAAATATCCTAGGCTCGGTATTTCTGCTTTTGGCCAGGTTTTGTTTCATGTTTCTGAAAAGACGCCAGGCACTAGGAGGACATGTATGTGGACCTCAATCTAAACAAACCTTTGGCCGCTTAGAGTTAAAAGCACTATTAATGTACCTAAAATGTTTGAGGCCATTAAGATTATGCATACACCACCAGACTCTCCTTAGCTGTACACAGAATATTTAAGGACCTGAATTCACACACTCTAGATGATGATCAGAAGTCAAAATCAACGTCCTTTTTCGAACTATATTCAAGGGATTACGTGCTAAAGACGCACCACCATACAGTCACCATTTTAAGGCGTGCACACCTCTTTAGGCTGCAAAGTTACAGGTGATATTAAAGGACAAGCATGAGGACCCAGCTCTGTCTTCCTGACATGCCCCACTACAAGTACTTGATTCATGAAATGCCAATGAGGCTTGGAGAGGTCAGCGTGTGAAGGCACTGAATAAGCATCTGAGATAATTAAGATTTCAGCCTTCGAAACATGGACGGGAAGTGAACAGCAGTTAAGAAAATCAATAAGAGTCTTTTATTTGCGGTGACACAGATGTCTCAGTCAATAGAGCCTAATAGGCAGGCTTGATCGCAACAGACAGGCGCCTGCCTCCGAGGCTATCAAAGGGCTTCCTCTATAACAAACATTAAAACGCATTTATGTTGCTAGTGAAGAATCGAGGACCCTGTAGGTAGCTTAATTTACCAGTGTATGTTTAAAAGCACTAGACTATTTCAGATGTGTCCATTTAGTTGAATCAAAATTAGCGAGAAATAACTGGCCCGCAGGCCCGTCTGTCCCTCCGTGGCTGGGGGAGGTCATTCGGCTTCAGATGGCCGGTCAACCAGGCAAACCGAGGGCTCCGGAAGCCCAGGAATTCTCAATGCCAAAGGTCTGCTGTGACTCGGTTCCCCTAAAAAGCCAGTGTTGGTTTCAGGACAAAAGAAAGAACCAAGATGAGAAAGTGGACAGTTTTTCTTTTTCTCCCCAAAGATAATGAAGGAAATAGTCACCTCAGGATGCAGGGCCATATCCACAACCCATGGGTTGACACACTTGTTCAGAACTGATTAACTCTTTTTAAACTGAGCTGGCAGCAGGGTGTGCGCATGGTACTCCAATCTGCTGGGAGTGAAACCCATTAGCACAGTTTGCAAAACGTGCTGCAAATTGTTCTGCCAATCAAATTAAGCCATGGAATTCACTTATGACAAGAAGAAATTCACAGACCCTTTATCTGTTTATTAAGTTTATGGATACAAAAACTGGACAGCACTAAGTTACTGCTGCATGTAATGACACCTACCTGGCCATTGGCTAATATTTTTTTCAGTTCAGCAGAAGACTTCTTTAAGCTGAAAAGAAAAGACATAATGTTTAATGGCAAGTCTGTCAACACCTTTGAACACCATTGAAAATTTCAGACTAAAATACACTTTAGTTTTGGGCTACACTCTTTATATCCTTTATATCCTTCTCCCTAGATAAAATATTATCAAAAGTAATTGGCCAAGTGGTAAAGGAACTGATAAAGGGACTGCAACCCCATTGGTAATCCAAAGCAAGAAAGAAGCCCACTGTCATGATGAAGCTAGAATATCGTACGGACTAGTCCAGAGACCTCTTTTTGCTATTAGTTCTGGTGCCTTTTGGTGGCCTACGAGTGGCTATTTTATGTAGACTCTGTCATCTGCTAAATACCAAGTACTTAACAAGGCACTCCTACAGAACGCTCACAGCAACGATTACAGGCTTCAGAAGATAAAAGAATTTAAGTCCTGATTTTTCACTATAGTTAAAAGTTACAATTCAGCTTACTGGGAAGCAAATGTGTAGCAGAAATAAATCCTGCTACTCACTAGCTGTGTGCTCTGTGACAGGATACTTGTCCTCGCTGAGCCTCGACCTCCTCTTTCTATAAAATGGGGGAAATATCAACATCACAGTGTAACCAAGAAAATTAAATATTACACAAAGCCCCAGCACTGTGCCTTGCACATAGCAGGTATTAAATCAATTTTAGCTGCCTTCTCTTTCCTTTCCTTTCCTGTAGGTATGAGACCCAGCTTCCAGAGCTATGTGAGAAATATGGAACATATATGACTACGTAAACACTTACGCGGATGAGTTTAAGGAGCATGGCCAAAGGATGCTGTGATGTCTTTCTAGCTTTATAATGAGTTACATACACCTGTACACATTCATCCAGTGAGCAGAGTGGTGTATAAAGTAGTACCTCCTCCCATCAATGTTTTAATTTGAAATTTAAAGCTTGGTAACTCTGTCCTTAATCCATGTACTCTAACCCTCTACCCTCCAGCTAAATTAACTCTCCTCCCTTTGGTAGTTATCTGTGGATGTCTTTCTTCCCACCATCTGCTCCCCTAAGGCTGGAAGTTCCCTCAGAACACAGCCCACATCTTACCTCTCTGTATGTTCCACTTCCTTCCCACCCTTGAGCCTAGCCCAGTGACTTGGCACACACTAAGTGTTTCACAAATGGCGATCATTATTCTGGTTGTTATTACATGGTGGTAACACACACACATTCATTTGGTGCCCTTAATATGTTATATTAAAAAAAACTGCAGATTACAAGCTTGACCACACTCACCATTCCAAGTTATAATTATTTTTCTTTCTAAATACTTCTTAAACTTTTGCTATGGATAAATGCAAACTATGGAGGCCTAGTCTCTACTTTCTCCAGATTTTATAAAATGTGCCCTCCACCAATGTCTCTAAACTTCAGTAATGTCCTCCCAAGTCTAAGAATTCATGCACTGAAATGGCAGTTAAAAATTCTGCAGAAAGGGACTGAAGCTGAAATATATACAAAAACTAAACAACTGCCTAAAATCAGTCCAGTTGGGGGAAAAAAGAATTAGTCTCTACCATTTCCTGAGTGATGCGCATGGGCCAAGCACTGTGCTAAATACTATTACTTACCACCCTGATTTAAGCCTCACAGTAACCTGTGGGGTATACACACTTACTCCTGGTGTATAAAGAAAAGTAAGGTACAGACCTTGCGCAAAGTCAGTCTGTCTCTCTTACACAAACACATACTTTCTTTTTCCCCCCGGGAAACATCTGGATCCTTGTATTCCCATAAATGGTCTCAATTTAATATCTGCAATTATTGTAAAAACAGAAATAACCAAACAATGCCCAGGCGATGTTTCTCCACAGATATTCCATTATGTCACGCAACTTGAAATAATAACATTTTGATTCATTGCATTTACAAAACACCTTTCATCCAAGAAACAAAACGTGACTCCTTAATACAGCTTCATCAATCTTCCTAACACCAGAGGTAGGTAGACGGAAAGTTTAATCATCCCAGTTGTATTGAAAGAGAAAGCCAAGATTTTCAGGAAAGGCCGTGCCTTGGCAGTAGGACTTGAATTCAGTAATTAAGGCCCAGGAACACCGTGCGGGTTAGTAAGCTCAGTTTAAAAAACAGTCATCCACCGAAGGCAAGGACCGATTCATGCTTTGAGAGTAATAGAGGAAAACAACTGATTTCATTCATTATGCCAGTATCTGGCTACCAACTTGGTCTCGTTAAAAAAAAAAAAATTGTATTTATATATCCTGGCAATTTCTTTGTGGCCCAGTTTACTCAATGTTTTGTTTATCTGCATGGTCACAGTGACTTGAGCTATCCAAAAATCACTTAAAAAAAAACCAACTTTTTTTTTTTAAGTTTTTTTGGGGGGGTGAGGGGAATTAGGTTTCTTCCTTTCTTTATTTGTAACGGAGGTACTGGGGATTGAACCCAGGACCTCGTCGTGCACTAAAAACATTTTAAAGTTTAAATGACACAATTGTAACCTGGGTATGATGCTTTAAGAGGGACACTGAGATTTCCAAATAAGAGTAAAAGGGTGAGGGGAGCAGAAAAAATGTATCAGAAAAGCTGAATGAGTTGGGAGAATTTAATCCAAAGACAAGACTTAAAAGGACTATAAATTCATTCATCTAATCACTTACCCAAGCATTACTGGCTATCATCTATATGCCAAGCATCATGCTGGGAACTGGGAATTCAAGAATGAATACGCTACAGTCACTGCCCTCAGAGAGTACGAATCTCCTGGGGGACAGAGGTGAGTGTTAATGTAATGTGCTAACTGCTACAGTAAAAGCCAGCACAGGGAGATGATGGGAGTTCATGGAATGGGTACTGGGTGTAGACTGGGAGGTGGGTAATAATCTCGGACAGTTTTCAGAAGAAGACAACAGCTTTGTTCCTTGAAGATGCCCAAGGTTAGCCAGACTAGAAGGCAAAGAAGGGAATGGATTAAAGCAGAAAAAAGCAAGAAAGAAGCAGCAACAGAAGTGAAGGCCCAGCCATGAGAGGGAATGCGATCCATTCAGGGTACCATGTATCCACCAGCAAAGTCAGAAGAGCAGCTGGAAGGCAAGGAGCGGCAGGCCGAGGGACTGGCGCGGGCAGAGGCCCCACGTGTGGGAGGCCACTGCTGGCCTGCCGTGAAGGGTACAGTCTGTGCCGAGGAGCAGTAAAAGGCGGGGTGATGGGCTCGGAACACGCATCAGCAAGATGGCCGTGGCTGCTCTGTGGCGGAGGGACTGCGGTGGGGCAGGATGGAAGGGGGACTATTAGGACGCTGTAGCAGTGATACAGAGAGCCTGAATGACTTGTACAGCAACCGAGGTGCTGGCAAGTAGACAGACTGCACAGAGACTCAGCAGGCAGATCCTACAAATGTAAGGACTGACTGGTCGTGGGGCTGAGGGAGGCCCGGGAAGCCGGTCAGCTGGAGTCAGCAACTAACAGGGTGGCTGTCAGAGAATTCACTGAGACAGGACGTGCAGGAGGAGAAGCATGTTGGGAAGGAAGGTGACTGGAAGCGCTATCACCTAGAAGAGGGAACAGCCCTGTTCTGAGGGCTAAACTCAATCTTCACAGGTGGGCGCTAAAGGGAGACAAATCTCAGCTCATGAAAAAGAACGTTCTGAGACACAGCCACAGACAATGGGACGACTGTCTCTGCCAGTGAAGTGCACTCCTGCCACAGGGATGCTCGGGAAGAGCCGGGATGACCGTCTGGCGCAGCAGGGAGTCGGCCCCCAAGGAGAGCAGGATTAGGTTGGGCTTCCCCTTCTCACGCTCCGGAGCACAGGCAAAGAGTCAGAAACACAGAACTGGCCATGGCCACTCTTCTGCTGAAGGCCGTCCAACGGCTTAGCCAACACACTGAGAGGGACGTTTAAACACAAGCGCCACATGATCGGGCTCCATCCTACTTCCTTTTCTCCCATCACGCCTACTGTTCTACCCCCTCCCCCACCCCACCCCCCTTCCTTGTGCTCCAGCCAAACTGAACATGCGGAGCTCCATTTCCACCCCAGGGCCCTCACTTAGGCTCTCCCCACCCTCTGATGTGCCTTCTCTGATTCTTGACGTGGTGAGGTCCTTCTCATCCTCTAGGACGAGGTGGAATGTCACTCTCACCTGGGCACCCAGTCTGAATCTAAACACATTCCTGCCCCGTGTTCTCTCACTTCAAAATCTGCTTGTTCCCTTCATAACACTAATTATAATGTATAATTACTTATATATTGGGTTTTTTTTTTTTTTTGGTCTGTATGCAGCAAGCTCCAGAGGATAAGGATCACACTGTATTCCTAGAGGGTAGGACAGCACCAGATAAACAGGAGGCACTCAGTAAATACTTTTGATTAGTTACCAACGTGGAGAACAGAACACGGTCAACCTAGGGTGGCATATTAAAATCACCTGTGGGGCTTTTTCAAACTGCATTCCTCCCATAAAAAAAGTCACTCCTGGGGCAAACTACCATTACTATTTGGGAGGCTGTCATACCCCTAAGGGGAGATGTTGCAACAAAGGGCTGAGAACCACTAGATAGGCAGTCTCTGTTCAACCTGAAGATTTTAATACTCTGTGAATATAAATAATAATTTTTTTAAAAATCAGGCTAATTCACTTGGGTTTTGGTTAAAACCAAATCTGAGAGATCTGAACATTATCCTGCTGGATCTTTCTTACCAACTTTTCCCTCCGTCCTGCTTTTTACACCATGATGAACTTTGATCTAAAACACCAGGAAAAGTCCTTGCTTTCCCCTACGGCTCCCAGTCAGTCTGTCTGAATAACATCTTTTCTAGAAGCAGCAGTAAGAATTAAATGCCCTGCACTCTTTGAGCTGAGTGGAACAAGACACCTCAGTGCCCATGCCTCTACTCGGTGGGCCATGGCTCACACGCCCAACAGGACAGAAGAGAGAAGCCACTGAGCATCACCTGGCAGGGCCAACTGCCTGGATGAGGACTAAAAGACCTACCCCTTGGGACCAAAAGACACACGATCTACTGGTGAATAACCAGGGGATGTATTTGAAGACAGAATAAATTGTTTAGGAAGGAAATACACTTTAAGAGTAGTGTGTTCACAGCAGGAAAGCCACAGGGAGGTATACTGACACTACAAAAAGGTAATCAAAGAAGTGACTTTTCGGGAGGGGACAGGAGACCAGAGAGAGTCAGAAGGAGAGACTTTAAATTGCCTACAGTAAAGCCCAGCAGCAAAAGAACCAAGAAGCTGGGTGAAGGCGGTAAGGAGGGGCATGGAAGGGAAAGCAGAAGCCTCAACTGCATCTCAGTAGACACAGGTGCAAACACTGGCTACTGCCCTAAACCCAGAAAGACCTGGGCACACAATGAAGGTTTTCTGGCTCGGTGCTGGCTTTTCAGTCACCAGTGTGCATACATACACACAGAGCAATCACCCTCACAGTGTCATCTTCAAGTACAGGAATATGATGTTGACCAGTTGAATAACTGAGTGTATAACAAACATGACCTACAATTCTATCAGCTTAAGCAAGTCCCTATGCTTGAGAACCTTAATCTTCTGGCAGTCAGTTCTCACGCCTGTCAGAAGAACACTTCGGAGAGTCTCAAGTCTTTAGTATGCATCCCAGTTGTGGGACAACATTAGCATGAATTAATAAAAATTATCTTCCTTCTATACTAGTTCAATCTCTTGTATAGCCAAGGACACAAAAACAAGCAGCTTGTCTAGTCAGCTTAAATGTCACTGCTTTACACTTTCGTTGCCTCTTTCTGGGGAAGGTGTTAGAGGATCACGACACTGCCAAGAGGCGGACAAGCAACACAAAAGTAACACGCATTATACAAACAGGTCATTAAAGCATAAGCAGTCAAAGGCACTGGATTTTCTGTACAATTTGGAGACTGAAGTAAAGCCATTCCACCAAAATTAATGGTTCAGTGTGTCTAATTTTATCTTTCTCTATGAGGTCCTTTCTTTTCGTCAGTACGTAGCTGGGGTTACCCCCTCGGTCGGATTTCTCCTTAGCCACATACACACTTCTGTGGTCCTACAGGAAAGAGGCATCGTCGCACAAGCCTCTCCCCCCCCTCCCCCGTAGATAATCATGCTTATGGGCACGCTTCACTTGCTTGCTCTCACCTATTGCTTGGAAGTGAATCTGAGACTGCTGGGCTGCTGTGTTGAGAGGGTCCTGCCCGGGTGTTCACCTACGAGTAAAGAAAGAGTCTTGATCAGTCTTGTGTTCTGAGGACACAGTTCTAATTAACCTATAATTTGCCACAAATTTCTCATTTCACTATGAAGGTTAATTAGCTTGTTGCTCGATAGACCCGTGGTTGGAGTCTATTCAGTATATAGGTTACAGAAATGTACAACCTGTATATTACATAATACTTTCTTCCTGTCATTATTCAAATATTTAAACGGTGCTGAAAAAGGGAGAGATAAACGGGAAATTTTCAACTCACTGTCTAGAACTGAATTCAATTCTAGAGGAAAAAATACAATTCATGGATTTGTTGTATATATAAAAACAGTATGTTCAAAAAAGTATATTAGGAACACATTTAGGAGTTAGTAGTGAACCCCATGTTATTATATTCCTCCAGCTCTAAAACCAAGCAGAACACTGCAGAATGTTATTTCACTGAAAAATGAGCTCCATGTAATTAATTATAAAATGCTTGAGTCTAATACAACAGCCAGTTTTTCTTTCAAATGTAAAGCCTTAAGCAGAAACCCAGAATTCAAAATACGCAGAACAATGAAAGGACATTAAATAGATATATGTTTCTAGCATAAATATGTCAAAAGAAGAGGGGGGTATTCTGTGTGCAATATGCTTATGTGCTTAATTAATCACTGAAATGAAGTCTATATTTTCACTCAAATAAATCTTTGTGGAGACCAGTACCCAGGATCATCCTGAAGAAACAGACCAAAACAGTTTCAAATGAAAAAAAAAATGGTACCAAAATCCCTGTATCCAAATATATACACATACTGAGCAAATACTACAGATGAATCCCCCTCCACTTCCCATTTAAAAAAAAAAAAAAAGGATCGCTTGTCAGAGCTTGAGAAAGTGCAGTTTTATTTGACATTTCAATAAGTGGAACACAGCATTACAAATCCATCTAACTTTACTGAAACAATTATTGAAATTCGTACCTTCAGGCCATGTATGTTCCGTTCCCCAGGAGGCTTGCAGGCTGAAACAGTAATTGACTAAATTGTAGAACACATCAGGGCCATTTACAAATTTGCTCAAAATGAATCGTTTAAAAAGAAATGAGGGTGACACCAAAATTAGCAGAGAGAAATGATTGAAAAGTGGCTCCCAAGACCCAAAGTGGGAATTATGAACCAGGATTTTTAACTTGCAGGAGTGAGCATTTATAAATGCAAAGAGCTTTCTGACACCACCTCATATAAATTCCAATTTCTGCTTAAAACATATAAAAATCGAGTTAACTGAGCTAAAATGATTAGATTCCTTTCATAATTCAAATTCCTGCAATCTTTCCTCACTCTATTACATTGTATATCTGCTATCACTTAGACTACATTGAAACAGCTACGGTTTTTGGAGGGGAAAGGGAGAAGGGTCTTTTAATGCCAGAAAGATTGCTAGAGATTCTAAGATGAAATACGTAAGTTGGATAACTAGTTTGCACAGCAATAAGCAGTCAAATTTTTCAAAATACAGAGATATCATTAATTTCATTATATTCCTTGCAAATCTTGACATCTGCCGATACTTCAGTGTAAAGATTAAGCAGTACCAGGAAAAACAGTATTACTTCCCTGACACCATCTTGAGTTACAGCTTAGTTAGTACTTTTCCAATTCAACAAATACTTCTTCATCAAATGTTAAATATATAAAGTGCTTCCTGCCCGTGTTATAGGCTGCTTCCATCTGAAAACTACCGTGTCCTACATACTGCATATTAAGGGGCTGTCAATTTTGATTGATTGTTTAGGGAAGGATGAATTTGATTTTTTTTTTTCACTCCTTTCTCAGATGTACATGTATTTTCCTCTGTTTCTGCCAAGAAATAGAACTGTTTAATAGTAATAAGATGTGGGTAATAATTACAAAGCATGTCAGTTACTTTAGTTTTGTATATTTCAAGTATATTCAAATTTATTCTGTTATTTTCCTAAAAAGAAAATTCCAAGCTTCAATAAAGAATTTTTTTATTTGTTTTTCTGTAATACATTAAAATTAAGATGCCAAATCCTCTTCTCTTAAAATGAAAATTAACTTCCTGAACAAATCAACAGTCACATACATTTGATGCCTGGTCCTTTACGGGTCATTAATACTTCCAAAGAAACACTGCAGAGCATTTCCTCTGAAGTACCCAGGCCACCCTTAAACTTCACTTAGTAAGAAAGTGGCTAATCAAGGAATCAGAGACTAGCATCAACTCTTATCTCCTACCTTAGCATCGCCCTCGTTCCTCAACTGGCTTCTTAAAATCTTTATGATTGGAAATCTAAGCAGTATTCAAAAAACCCAGTAATCTCATATTTCCTACAGTTGTAGAGTCAGAAGTTACTGTAAAGCTAGTGAATGTTCATATTTATTAATACTTTATATAAAGATTTTCTATAAGATTTATATAAAATTATATTAAAAATAAAATTGGATTAAACCTACATTTTATGTAGATAAATAAGCAAAAAGCAAAAGACTGTAAAAAGCTAGAAAGAGTTTTACAGTATTATACAGAAAACCATAGAGATTAAACGTGGTTTGGAAGAACTACATTTAATAATTTATTGGAGGCTGGTGGGCTCTGTGCTAGGACTTACACGGGATACTCACATCTCATGCATTTTCGTCTTTAAAGAATCTTCTCCCTACGATAAGCTCTTCTCCACACTGCCGCCAAGCCCTCCAAACTATGCACTCTCCGTTAATATTTTAACTTACATATGAGTATACAGCCCTTCCATTTTAAGCAAATTAGAATTTAAACAATTATATTTATATTAACCACTTATAAACTGTGTGACTCTGAAGTTACTTAACATCTCTGAACTTCAATATTCTCGTGCATACAATGGAAGCAATAACTGGGAGAATTAGAAATGGTGACACACAAAGCAGCATTAGTGTCTGAGCAGAGATGATGTCTAAAAATGGCTTTAACTGTCACATTATTATCACAGTGGTGTGGACAGTGAGACTGACAGGGACTGCTGACAAAATAAAACAAACAGAACTTGGAAAGATTTTGCACAAAGAGAAATAAATATTTTTGGGGAAAAAAAATGAAGACCCATAGCATGAGAATTATAATTCTCCAGGATGCTGTACTAAGGTTTGCTACAACAACAGAGCTATAAAGCCATCAAGTAGAAAAGTAATTAATGGAAATTTTCAGTTGGTAAAAAGAAATTCCCTATAGAGAAGCAATTCTGAAACTTTCCCAAATTCTCTGGTCATTGAAAATATTCGGAAACAATCTGCATCCTGTTATTGGCCTAATACATAGAAATGGCAACATTTTCCTTTTTTTAATTTATTTTGCTTTAGTTTTTAGCCTTCAGGTACAACAGAACTGGATTAATCATAATCTTGTTTCAGACACTATCAATGGCCCGATTTTATTTACTTACTTAGCTCTTTAACAAGTTATTATTAATATTGTACGAAGCATTCCTAATCCCACCCCCCACGTTAATGTTAGAAGAATGGCATTAGTCTTGAACCCACATCTTCCCATGGGCTGGACGAGCCAGCTGCCTTTGGAGACTTTTATCAGTGCAAACAGGAGTCTACCAGTTAATTGAGCCATTCAAACTTCAGAGAGTTACAGGTAATGAAAGTCTAGAATGGTTAATTGGAAACCTCATATCATGATTATTTGTACAGTATCAGTTAACAAAGGTAAGTTTAACTTTTAATTATTTCAATTAAGTTATTTCTACAAGACTTACTTACATAATTTTCTTATCTGTTCCATCAGTTAGAAAACAGAGATTCCAAGTGGGGCAATGTATAATGGGGGAAAGACTTACTGGTTTATATAATTAAACTGTTCTTTTTCACCATTATTCACATTTTGAGGGAATGCTGATATACAGTCGAGCAATCCTATCTGATACAACGCTAATACTACCAAATCTAAAGGAAAACACGAATGATTTGACCAGGTGATTCACCAAGACTCACTCTCATCAGCTCCTATTTTTGGAGACTTCATACAATTCCCACTTGTGAGGATTTTCAACTATTTAGAAAACGTCTCCCCCCAAAATCAAGCACAAAACATTCCACCAAAATCTTTCTCCTAAAACCTCCCAGTAAACCTTGGCTTCTGCACTAGCTGACAGCTTTCTCCTCAACAGCAGCTCTGGCTACCATCCTGAGCCACAATTTATAAATATCCAAAATTAAAGCCATTCATTTGCCTTGGTTTAGAAATCATGTGGACCCCCGAGGAGTTCTTTAAGCGAAAGTAAGTATGTACTTCAAAAACAAAAAACAATCTAGTTAGTTTAATTTACTCTAGTAAATTAGATATTTTATCTGCCATAACTATCACATAGCCTGCAATCCCCACGATAATGAATACTTCCTTTGTTTTTTCAAATTAAGAACAAAACATCATGTTATGTGCATTTAAACCTTTGGAAAACATAACTGTTGATGAAACACTTTACTGAAATAATCACTGTTGATTAGAATTTGTCCAACATTACCTCTTGGAAATATCTGCAAAGGCTCTATTAACTGTCCATTTACTTGCTGTTCCATTACTGTGGAATAATACTGCAAAGAGATTACAGAAAGAGATTACTCAGTAATGTATGAATACTGAAACAGACACTTATGGGTTGTTTAATTCACAGTACTTTTGTAAATTGCTGGTATATACATATCAGCCTTGAGAATTCTTTTTCCCTATTTGCACATCAAAATGACTAGAGTGAATATTCAAAATTGAAAGTCCAGCACGGTGTTATCCTCCATACTGTCATTTATCTTTAAGAGTAAAAAAATGTTGATTGAGACTTTAGGTTAGTATTTGATCCCTAGAAATATTTTGAAAATGATATATATTTAAAATGACACAAAAAGCATTTTAGGAGAAATTTCTCAAATTGCCTTTTGTTCTTTTTCCCTGGATTTTACAAAGCAAAATGGAGACGCCTCACATTTCGCTTGGACCTGTATGCCAGTTAGTTAACCAAACATTATTCATATTTGTGTATAAAATGTACCAATAATAGAAATCAAAATCGTACAGACTGTGGAATGAGCAAACAAGATATGATCCACCCAAAGATGATGGGATTAATATGATAAAAAGGCTGCCTAGTTTCAAGCAAGCATCCCTCTCATGTTTTAGTCTTCTAAACACTCTAGATCAAATTTCACTTTAAAAATCTGGGCATGAAAAATAAAGTTCCAAGTTGAAAAAGCTTTTACACTCCATCACAAACACAAATTCATTCAGTAGGCTGTATTCTGGTCCGGTCACATTTTCCTTAGTTCGCTAATTGGTGACCACATGTCCATCTAACTTGGAGATGGTTTCTGTGCCCTTGCTTCTTTTAACACCTGACAAACAACACAGTGATGCTCTTGGTGGAAAATATCAATGATAAAAAGCACTGAATTTGTGTTTTGAGGGGCTGTCACAGAGCAGAACTGCCCTTGAATCCTCGTGGTTTCTATATTAAAAAACACACGCGTATTTTCTGTTTATCACATTTTCAGAAAATTCCTGACAATCATTCTTTGCTGATATTCTTAAAGTTTCTTTTTAGAAGATATATACATATGTCTTCCTACTGCTTTTACATATATTAAAATTATTACAAGATCAAGCTTATTTTTCCCTTAGAAATAAAAGGGGAGTTATAAAATTCTACATCATCTTGGGAATCACAAGCTGACAAGTCTAAGTCTCTTCACCCTAAAGACAAAGTGGAAGTGGGCTTTTGATGGCTTTTGGACTGACATAGGTACCCCCTGCTCTCCAAGGACTTTCAAACTGTAAAAGGAAACTGATCCTCTCCTTCTAGGGACGTAAAAACTTGCCTACCTAGAGCAGAAACATGTGTGCCACCCTCTCTGGAATACATACTAAGGCAAATGACTTCCAGGAAACTATATCCTTAAAACCACAGAAATATAGCGCTCGCCATTACTCAAACAGTGATGACAAGTAAATGAAATATCAATCATGTAGGCTGTCAACCTTTTGGGACAGCAATAACTGTTAACAAGTAGTCTGGAAAAATTGTCCGAAAATGACTTGTCCCCAGCACAGAAGTATTTGAGGTTTCCATGGAAAATTAAGATGCCAGTGGCTATTTGGAACATTGCTCAGGTATTCTTTTTAATGGGAAATTTGCCGGTTATTGATCCACAGCATGTACCCCCTTGCTTCTGGAAGGCTGCAAGCAACTTTCCAATCAGTGGCTGTCAAAAAAATTACTGCCTTTTTATACTGATACAAGACAACAGCAGTGGCGGTGCTCTCCTACAGTTAATGCCTTTCTTTAATTAACTGCTATGTACAAGAGGTTAGTAATTTCAGTTACTACTTTAACCCAGTCCTAGAAATCAAAACAAATAAAATATCCTTATGCTTTATCTAACAAATTAATTATAGAGTTGTCTGAAACTGGTGCTTGGGGTCAAGTTTGAAAACAAATAACCTTACATGTAAAGGGTCAGACCAGGTGCAATGCATTTTTTTTCCTACTATAAAACCTCACATGCATGAAATTGACCTGTTTTCCAACTTTATTTATTTACCTCACAAAATACATAAATAAAAAGGGCTGCTTTTTCATTTCAGATCTGTGCCAAATCAACTGGAAAACTATATACACTTTTCTAATCATTGTAAGAATTTTTTAGCAATCTATAAACATCTCTTTGCACTACGATTAAGACAGTCATAGTAATGATATCAAGTATGCCATTTGACAGTTTCTCCAAAGCAAATAGTAAGGAGTTGTTTTTTGTTTTCTATAATTCTTCCAAATCCAAGGAATATTTTCTCCTGTTGAAATACTGGGTTTGATCTGTGTTTGTATTAACAGAGAAGCTTGTGTTCCACATGGCAAAGTAACTCACCATAGAGGACAAACTATAAAGGGTGGTGATTAAACCCAAGGCACGGGCCCACTCTTGGCAACTGACCTCTGAGGAACAAGCCTGGTGAGGACCCGGTGGCAGCCAATGTGGCACCAGGCCTAGGAGCTCAGGCAACTGCTTACATGACATTCTCTAAAGGACAAGGATGGCTTGGGCAGAAAAGTAACAAAGTGACCATGATAACGTTAACTGAGCCATAATTTGAAGTCATCCAAATAGCTTTCTTAGCTTAATCTCTATAAGCCTATCCTGGCTTTCATAACCCCTAACACAAAGCCCCGCAAGGAGTAGGTGCTGGATAAATTTTTACTGATTGAGATGGAGTCCAGTCCTGATTTCGCCACTTCTTAACCAGTATAGCTTTCAGGAAGTCATTCAACCTCACTGAACCTTAGATTCCTTTGAATGAGGGTTCAGATATCTTCTCTATTACACAGGGTTGTTGTGAAGCTTAAAATTAAAACGCAGCAGCAGAATTAGTGAAGGCATTTGTAAACCGTAATGATTAGTAGCTGAGAAATTTAAAAGCAAACCTCCCCAGAGTGAAGCAATATTAAGCACAGCGCTTTGAGTAGAAGTGTTAACGGCATTTAAAAATACAAAAAACGGTTATGTTAAAAAGTATAAGATATTGTGCTCAAACTGACTACGCCAGCCGCAGGTATAAAAATGTGTTTTCTCTGGGATCCCTCGTAGAATCCGTTACATGCAGTAATTGCAGCAATAATCAATACGCTAGCTGAGTAAAAGATTAATCAGTTTCGTGATTGCTAATGGAATCTCCAGCGCCAGACTCAGATTGGGTTCAGAGTCCCTCGGAGATGTTCTTCAAAATCCTTAAACAATTTTAATAAGGATGTGACAAAGTTTAGCATAGCTATCCAAAAATCTAATTAATTTGAAACAGAGGGCCAGATTCGACAAGGGAATAGGCAAGCACAATTTTTGGCTTTGTTTTGCTTGCGAGTTTATCATACACTGTTCCTGCTTGTTATGAACCTAATTCTAACAGCACAATTCAATCAATAATTACAACATTTTTCTTTTCTTCATGGAAATTTGCCATATAAAAAACTTGAGTTCCAAAACAGCACAGTTTAATTTTATAAGACACAAGTTCTCTGTTTAAAAAAGAGACAGAGATACACACGCAGAAACAACTATCACTTATTGACTCCCTACTGTGTGTTTAAGCTTGACTGAAACCTGAGCCCTCCTAAGCCCCCTGTTGAGTTTATGATTCGCCTCCCCACCCAAAACTTTATTCCCTTTCTTGTCCTGCCCCTGTTCCCCTCAGGATTGAGGAGTATGAGAGGAAAGGGGGGATTGAAACCTGAGCAGGACCCTGTGGGGCCCTCCCTGGTTCAAGCCCCTCTCAGTCCCTTGTTTGTTTGTAGAAAAAAGGCTTTATTCTCCTAGGCTGAAGTGACTTTCAAAGAGCAGGTTCAAGCAGTTAATGGTTAGGACGACAGAGTCACAGGACTCCTAGTTCGTCCTGAAGGGATACAGATAACAATCTGGGGCATATCTCTGAGCTGCTCTATAGAAACTAAGACCCCCACCCAGGTGGAGGATGGTGACTCCATGCCGAGCACAGGCCCTAGACCCCAGGCTGGCTGGAACCAGAAGGTTGAGATTCTTGAAATATCACCCCCGCCACCAGCCAATGAGAAGGTCCACAAGCTGATCATGCATCCTGTGACCCTCTCCCCTCACACAGTCTTTAAAAACGCTTGCCTGAAAGTCACTGGGAGTTCGGATCTTTTGAGCATGAGTCAGTCGCCCATTCTCCTGGCTTGGCTCCCTGCAAATAAACCCTCACTTTGCTGCAAACACCTGCTGTCCGAGTTTGGCTCTCTGCACCTCAGGCACACAAGCCCTTGCTCAGTAACAATCCTAGATACTTACACTTATTCATTTAATTCCTCACAGCCCGATCCTATTCTGGGAGTATCATCACCCGTTTCATAGATGTAGCAAACAGTTTATCAGTCAACCAAGAAAAACACTTCTTTTATTCTAGTCCATTCAATCAGAACATAAAATGTGTTTGCTATCTGAGACTCAAAAGGTAAGTTATCTTTCTCATACCTCAAAACATTTCACTAAACCAGGCTATTGGGCGGACTGTCGAGCTGGTGGAGAGCTTGGCTTCTTCATTCAGACCCTGTGTGGCTTAGGCCACGTCCCCTGATCTGTCAGGGCCTGGGGAAGGCAGCACAATGCAGTGCAAATACCTCCGAGGACGGGTGGCCTCGCCCCCCCAAGGCTTTCCTCCAACCTCTCCTACCACTCAGTTTCCTGTAAGTGGTTCCTTCCCCAGCCCTCCTTTAAATGTTGAAGTTCCCCGTGGTTCTTCATCAACCTTCTCTTCTTATCTTATACCCTCCTTGAGTTAACTTCAGCCACTTCAAAGGTTTCAATTACCAGAGGAGTCATTGAGACTAATTACAGGCTGATGAATCACAAACCTTTACTTCCAGCCCAGATTTCTCTCCTAAGATTCAGAACATACCCGACTGGTTGTCCAGAGGCCCCTCGAATTCAACAGGTCCCTACCTCCCATACTCCTCCCTCATGCCCTAGGCCTGTCTTCCAACACATGGCTTCACCATCTCAGGGAACGAGATTACCAGGACCCAGTTTCCCACACCAGTTACCTGGGAGTCATCCAGACCATCTCTCTGCTTCTTCCCCACATTTAATCAATCACCAATCTTATTAACTCTACATTTTCCCCACTTCTCAAATCCCCAAGCTAAGGCCCTCCATGATCTGGCCCACCTTCCTTCCCAACCTCATCTCATATGTGCTAAAGGACAATGACTGAGCTATTCTCAAAGCCACCTTGGTTTCAGCCGGTTCCAGCTTTCTGTCATCTCCTAACAGCTGTGCCCCCTCTTCATTTAACTGGTGGTGGTCTCCTGCCCCTCCCCCTCCTGTCTCACCCTCACTGTCCATACCACACTACTCACAGGCAGCCCCTTCAGAATGCATCCAGCATCCTTTCACCCAAACCTTCATGACACAGTTCTCTCTGCTCAAAACACCCTTCCCAGTCCCCTTGTTCTAACCTACTCCATCTAGACGCCACCCTCCTCAGGAAGCCTTCTCTGTCCCCAAAGCTAGATCAGATGCTCCTTCTTTGTGCTCACAGAGCATCTAATGCTTAAGCGTTTATCACTCTGCCTGGTAATTATGAGTCTTCCTGGTCCTCCCACATGGAACACTGTTTCCTGTTACCCTCACTGACTGGACCGTGAGCTCCTTGAAGGAATGAACTGTATATTCACTGTACCTCCATCACCTAGCACAGGGCTTGGCTAGATAGTTGCTATCCCATAAATATTCACTGTATGGAAAACTGGCCATATAAATAAGAGAAAAAACCAGCGAGAGATCTCAGGCCCCCGCTCTACATTTACCAGCTGTGTGACCTTGAGAAAGGCATGCGATTCATACCTTGGTGTTCTCAACTATAAAAATGAGAAAAATGCCTGCCTTGCTCGCCTCCTAAGGTGTTAGGAAGATCAAAATCAAAGAAGCTGGTATGTGGGAAACTTTCCTAGACAGTACTTTAAAAAAATCTTAAATAGGGCCCAGGGCTATGAATCGCCCACTTCCAAGCAACAGTACATAGAAGAAAAATGTCCATGACAATGGATGATACAGAAACAGGATGACTGAAATGTTTAGACCAAGTACAGAGGCAGAATTTAATTGTTGATCAAGGCTGTCAGTATCCCCTTCCCTTCCGTCAATTACTATAGTACAATTAGATAATAAAACAAGTAAAAGGGCTCCATAGGAACACTGTTTCTCCTTCTGGAAGTTCATCAAGGGCAGGGAACATGTCTTGTATTTTCTCTCTTACAGCAGAGGTATTAACCTGGGGTCTATGCGGGCCTTGGGACACCCTCGAAGTTCCTGAACTCCTATGTGAAATGCTGCACTGTGTGAATTTTCTAGGAAAAGAATAAACAACTTTCCTCACATTTTCAAAAAAAGGCTTGTGTCCCCCAAAATGTGAGAAACTACCGCCATACAGTGCCAAGCACTGTGCCATACATATAATGGTTGCTCCCCGATTAAGGGAAAGAACCAATACAGCAGCGGTGATTACGGACTGTCATTGGTTACACCTTCTAACTCATTCAGTGGCAAGTCTTATATATCAAATCACATCTATTATTATTCTATACATTTACAACAGAAACGCTTCCTATATCTCTCCTTAGCATCCCTTCTAACAGACAACATAAATAGTACCGTATGAGGAATATACTTACAAGGAATAAGCATGCTGGCTTTTTGCTACTGATGATAAAATTTTCAAATTCCTGTTTTGTCAATACTGCAAGCACACCCCATTATATGTAGCTCAATCAGTAATTACAGCAATAATCAATAAACTAACCAACTATCTGAAGTCCATAGTTAATTTATTAGTTTTCCTAGTGAAGAACCCAACTATCGTAACTCTGTCAAACGGCTACAGATTCAATTACAACACTACTCAGATGTGTTACCAGTTATATTTTCTTTCAACTATTTCTTATACTTTACATTAAGAGGCTCCCTGACACTGAGCTCTCAGGAAGCACATAACTGCTCCAGTCAAAAATAACATGTGATGATAATCTATTTCAAATACCAAATTAATAGCTGTATTTACTTACCTGGCTTCAGGTCCCCCCAACTCCCTGATAACTCACTGCCTCTGCCTTGAGGTGACTACAGTGTGCACATGCTCTTCCTTAAATGACCCTAGAGGGTCCGCATATGGTCATGGACTGATCAAACGATGAGAAAGAAATCACAATGAAAAGTCTTCCAATGAAAAGGTCAACAGGGAAAAACTCTGGGGCCTGTTCATAGGCTAATGTTATTAGACAGATGTATTTATTAGTGATTTGAAAATGAAAAAGACGGTAAGTCAGCCAAGTTTAACGATAACACTATTTGTTTTGGACAGTAAAACCATAAAGGATGTTGGGGGCTCCAGATGGTCTTAATAGAAGAGAGGTTTGGATCGCCAACAGCAGACAAAATTCAACTTGGCTAAGTTCAAGGTAATGTGTGTTGGCAGGAGGAGTTTAAATTTGTATTCAGCAATGGGTCCAAAACTTGTAGGATCCTCTCAGCTGAAGCTCGCATAGTCATCACCATGGCTAGCCTGGGGCTTTGTCTACACTGACCTTTCACCTGACTTTAGCAATTCTGCTTTATTTCCAAAGTAGAAGTTTTTTTTGTTTTTATTTCTTTTTTAATTGAAGTACAATCAATTACAATGTGTCAATTTCTGGTGTCCAGCACAATGTCCCAGTGATGCATGTACATACATATATTCGTTTTCATATTCAAAGTAGAAGTTTAAATAGCTTCAGGGAACCTGCCACTTAAATAAAACAGGACCATCAGGTCATGCAGACAGCAGGCCTAACAGGACATTCCCTTACAAACAGATAGCTTTATTTAGCCAGTCCCAATAATGCTCAATAAAGGTCCAGCCTACTGCTAAACTGCTATTAAAAAAGAAACAAATGAAAAGGTAGTGAGGAATGAGTAAAGAACACATATGTAACAAAGAAATATATATTGAAAGAAACAACTTGTTTTGAAATTTCCAACTCCAGGTTGATAATTTACTGAATTCCTCTAACTTTACTGTATTACAGATTTATGTTCACCTTTTAGATGTATGTAGAAAATACCCCTGTTGTTTCCAGTAAAACTGGTCCTACGAGAACAGGCTCATTAGGAGTACCAACAGGAGCCTCACACCTTGGTTATGCCCCAGAGCAATCCTACTGCTGGATGTCCATCCTTACCCCGAAGCTCACGTGTCTCTGGAAGAGGAGCTCCTAGCTGTAGCCCCCAAGGGACTAACTGATGTCCTACAGGGTTCTGCCCCCTCACACCAGCTGCCTCGGGAGAGGACCCTAGAGGAACCCACCTAAGCCCTCCACAGCTGACGCTGAACTGAGAGCACGGCCACCTTGATGACAAAATACCAGTGGTTCAAAGGACGCCGAGTGCCCCGGGGCCACCCTGTCTGAGGCCGGCTGCCTCTCCCTCTGCTTCCATGAGCTGCACAATAAACTGGTGCCCATTTCAGTGTGCTTCTGCTCCTTGCTGGCAAAGGTGCCCTAAGATACTTACGACAGGGGCTAAGTAAGGGGCTACTATAGCCTGAGCACTATTTCAAGGGCATCCAAACGTCCCAGACAACACAGAGAAAAGAGTTAAAATAATCTGTCTTGGAAAAAAAAAGTTGTATTCTTTGACTAGGATGAGAAAACCAAATAATACAAAAACTTTATTTATAGCTTAGAACATGTCACTATTTGAGTTTAAAACAATTAAATAATTTTCCAAACTATGTACTTATTTTCTGAGGTTTTCACAGTCCTGTCTCCACCCTGCCAGGAGACGGTCATGTGTTATCAGTTGTTTGGATGGATCGCATTGAATTAGGGGACTAGCCACTCACCGAAGACAGAGCTGACTTTGCCTCCCACAGAGTTCAAAGTAGGGCCCCTACTTAATATGGAGCGTGTTTAAAAGCACCATGTGGGAAATGAGCCTCCAATCTCTGCTCTTTGAAGAAAACTTCCTACCAGCAAAGGCTGTTTGCCTACCCTGGGGCTGTTAAACATTCAGTTCCTAAGTGGGCAACCAATTCTCAGCCTTGGAGGTAAGGAGGAAATCTCGATCTCAAAAACTTCAAAAGCCCACAGAGTATTTGTTTACATTCCTTTGCAGACTCAAGCACACCAACATGCTAGTAAATAGCATTATTTTTCACCATCAGGAAAAAAGTAGTATTTGCAAAAGCTTCCTCAGCAGGATCTCAGCAAATGTCAAAACAAAAACACCACTTAAAACCACCAGGAGTGTATCCAAGCCTTCCCGTTCATTAGCAATGCGGCCTCAACACTGAATCTCATCTCGTTGGACCTCAGATTCCTTATCTGTAAAGAGACAGCTGGACAAGACCCCTAAGGTTGCCTTCCAACTCTACTTGAGTAACTATGATTTTGGAGGCAATCTCCAAGTTATGCAGACTAGAATAAAGCAAATCATATCCCAAAATTTACAAGGTGCTACAGAGGTCAAAAAATATCTTCCCTCATGGTGCCCAGCATCTAACAAGGTACACTAAGGTCAAGTACACCAAAGGGAACACTTCCACTCCACTAAAACACAAGGTCTCTGCCATGATGGGAGGCATTGCAGTCACACTCATCTTGTCCTCTTCCGGCAACGTGGAGACATGGTATAAAGAGAGAGGGCAAAATGAAGAAAACTATTCTTGTTAATACTGTGCTCCACTCAAACAAGCCTCTCAGTATCGAGAGAACCAGGTGTAATAAATCCTTTATTACACAAGGGATTTAGCAGAAACAAACATGAATCCATTTACAAAAGCAAGATGCACTGCTGAGTTTCTTGATGAAAGGTCATCTGAAAGCAGAGGTTAACATTCAAATAACCCCCTCCTATAAATGGGTCTCAGTGATAAATAAAGCTTATAATGAATCAATAAATAAGGCCCAGCGTTGTTTGATGCTCTAAGGAGATGAAGCCAGCACTACTAGACAACCGATACAAACAGACAGAAGGAGAAAAGCGGCATATTATCTTCAATCTTTCTAGAAAATGAGAGGGGGAAAACAGGAACAACAAAAAAATGTAAACTACTCTAAGGGACCATTTAATAGGGTCCTTTAAATAATTAGCAGTGATCAGGTATTTAGTTTTCAGAATATGTAGGTTGTGTGTATTTGTTTTTCTAATAAAGCATTTCAAATTCTAATTAAAAAAATACTTTATGGAGAAATTAAAAAGATACAATAGTGTCAGAGGAAAAGCCATGATCCCAGAAGTGGAATATTCCAACAACATAACTTACAAGAAACTACGCTATAAAAACAGATTGTTGATTAACACAAACTCATAACAAAACGCAGAGAGCTATCGCAATGGTGCTGTAATAACACTTGGCGGCTGAATTCTCTCAATACATTAAATATCTCCTTGGAGACCAAATTACTTTACATTTTCTTAAAAGACAATTTATTATAGCTTTGTTTTCTTCTCATTATCTCTTAAAAATATATCTAATGAAGAAAAGAACACAACTTCTAAATAACTTACATAAAATGGTACTAATGTGTGACAACAGACTTTGGTTTAATACGCTGGTCATTATCTACAGCCCACAATAACCTGCTGTCATGACAAATCCTTACCACAGAGCAACAGTCCACGCGTCACATGTATCACAAACCACCGTATGCCATTATTATGGTACACATAAAGTGAGCAGCCGAAGGCTGCTGGCAATTTAAATAATTGATAAGTTTCCAATGAAAAAGGCAACATTTTCAGGTCTAATACAAAAATCTATTTAAATTATGGATAAAAACTCATGCTTCTGTTGGCCCAAAGCCAGAAAATGCTTGCATCCAAGGGGGAAAAAAGTGATTCCGGAAGTTTCAACTCAGAAGTTGCTGGGGTTTTTTGTTTTGTTTTGTTTTGTCTTTTAATGCAGAGATCCAGGTGGTTTATTCATTTAACCTTTGTAATCAATGGAAAAGGATGATCAGAGGATTTATGGTGACAGTGTGTCCCGTTTTGCTTTCCCCATATGGTTTTTAAAGAAATACTAAGGTGACTGCAAATTTATGGAATTCCACATGAAATACTAAGCTCTCTCTCTCTCTATATATATATATAGTAAATATGCGGTCATTTTTCAGTGTTTTCCCCATGCCAACACCCAAATCCTGGAATCATTTTTCTGGGCCAGACTGAACCTAAAAAATAAGAGACCAATGCAGGTGTTTAAAAACAGAGTGGCAACTTAAGACCACCAACCAAGACCTATTTTGAGATTAAGTCCAGATGGTTCTATTTATGGCAAAACTGTAACCCAAAGGAATCTCAGCCGTAAAAACCAAGACAGACCAAGAGGACAATCAGCCAATCTTGTCTGTGCTTTCTGAGACAGAGATCCCCCTACTCTTTGCTTTTTAATTGTTTATTCAGATCTGACTTGGCTTAAACGAAGAGTATGTGATGGTAGGGGCTGCCTCAAGAAATAAGGGGGAAAGGAAACCCATTTAGGTTTTAAGGAACTTAAAACGTTATCCTTCTCAAGTGTATTTTCACTTTCTTTCTCATTTTAAAAATAATTTGCTCCAACACTCTGAATTAGGAGAGTGGAGCTCTACTTTAAGTTAAAATTCTTTGGGGCCTCAGGTTCTCACTATAAACATTAAGAGAATTCATGAGAGGACCTGGACTTGACATCCTGACCCAGTCCGTGGACCACTGCCAATTCACAAAGAAAGTTTTCACCACCCAGAGCAAATCAACAAAATTAAGAATAATGTAGTGAGTTTTACATAAAATTAAATTTACTCACTTAGTGATCGTCTTTACTTTTGAGATTATGTACTGCCCACCGTTTTAATCTTTAAATGACTCTCATTCTTTTTCTTTAATAAAGTAATGGTTAACAGCACATTTTTATTAGTTGATTTTATTAACGTTTTTATTTGGCAAAATTAAAAGTTATCATGCCTATGTCTCCCCATCAATCTAAAAATGAAAAAATTGATTAGTTCACAAAATCCAAATATTTGGGGATCAGTAAGTTAGATGAGCATTTTTCAGACTAAAAAGTGGCTCTCAAGAAATCTCAGGGACTTTTAAGTCTAAGGACAATTATATAACTCTGATATTTTACTACAATGCAAAAATAAACACTGCATTTGAGAAAATAAGAATAAGTCATAAGGAATATATACTACAGATAACTAAGATATTATATAGACACAAATGATTTAGCATGTAATTATGGTGATAACATATGTTAAAAAAAAGAGACAAGAGGCCCAAAATGGAGTCACCTGTGCCATGTCCAAGTCACCAAACCAAGACTTAAAATACCTAACCTAATTACAGTCCCACCCTCTCCCAGGAAGGTAATCGTAACCTGTCCGTCTGCAATTTCCTGGTCAGCACTAATGAGGTAATCCACCCGATAGACCCCCGCTGCCCCCTAAAGGAAGGTGACCTTGCCTGGAACCATCAGCTCTTGGCGAAAATTACTTCCTTGTCCTGCCTCCTGCCTACAGAAGTCTTCAGACTGCCTTTCTATCTGCTAGGTGGCTTGCTGTCCTACTCATGAATCACTGCATCAGGCCCGTAAGAGCTTGAAAATCTACTCAGTTGAATTTTGTTTTTCAACACATAGAAAGATCCCAATGCTAACGTGCAAGAAAGTGGATGGGAGACAAAAAGTGTAAAACAGTGAAGCAGCATGGGCTCTGGCATAAGGAGAAGCTGAACTTAAATTGCATATTCACATTCATACTAGCTATAAGACCTGGGGCAGGTCTCTTAACCACAGTGTCCTCATCTGGAAGACAGGGATGGTAATATCCACTTTGCAGAGTGGTTATTAACACCAAAGAAAATTAAATACACCTAGTGTACAGTGAGCACTTAGAAATGGAAAGTATTATTACCATTATGATCACATGCCGCAACATTTCCCAAAGAGCACGATTTGTTAGATCTGTCCAAAAGTCCATTTTTGAAAACACACCTTGTGCGTGTGGTTATGTCAGAGACACAAGGAAAGTACGCTGATGTCAGTGATGCATGCTCTGCGGTTGGATGTATGCAGAAAAACTAGAATCCATCTGTGTGTACGCGTGTTTTCTAAAAATAAGCATGTCACATTCTCAGGAGAGTCAGCCAGTCCATCAATACTAGTGCTAGGCCTTTCAGCAGACAATCCTACTCTGCCTTTCAAGGTACCGATGAGCCCTGCTCTAAATTCTCAGGGCACAAAGACTCTCAAATAAGGTAATGGGAAGTCAATGGGAAATTGACTTTTCCTACTCTGTGCTGGTGTGAATGCAACGCTCTGTTAATCATGCCCTCCTTCTTGTTCTCTTTCCTCCCACCGTAAATTAAAACTATCGGCGGAAACCCATACAGATGTTTTACAGTTTTCATTACAATGAAACAATGTCCTGGTTGAAGTTGAGGTCTATCAAAAATCCACCACCTAGCTGTTGGCTGAGATGAGAGTCTGGCGGACAAGCCAGGGCCCTGATTCCATCATTTCCACCATGATACCACTTTGCATTTGTATAGAACCCTCTTAACTTTTCAAAGGGCTTTCACATCTATTACCCCATTTGATCATTACAATGACCCTGTGCAGGAGAAAGGACAGGCATTATTATCCACAATTGACAGATGAGGCAACCACAGCACAGAAAGGTTAAGTGTTTTGCCTAAGGCCAGGAAGCCAGAGGAGAGCAGTGGTTTCTGGACTTTCAGTCCGGTGCTTTTTTTTTCCACCAGACCTCTGGACCAGGTTTTGTACATAGACTGTAAAGGCAGATAAAATGAGTAAGAGAAAATAAAACAGAATAAGAGAAAAGAACAAATGAGGGCTCAGGGAAGCTATGTCTCTTCACTGTAGTTGAATTTTTCAAGCTTAGAATTAAAGTTTTTAGAAATGGATTCTTTTTTCTTGTTTATTTACTTCAGTCCTGAGACAAATGTTAATGCAAATTTTCACTGAAATTTGAAACCCAAAAGAAAAGTCATTTCAGGATATATTCAAAGCACTTAGATTCTGTAGTTCATTTTGGGGTGGGGGGTAAAGGGGAGTTAGGGCATAAAATAACTCAGAATACATCTTTAAATCATGTATCCATATCAAGCCTGCAGCTACATTATAACTACAGTCTGTCTGGAAGGGTGAAAGAGATCTCCTGTCGAAAGTAGATTTTGAAAAATTTTTTAGAGCCCAGGGGTTCATTTTTAATGAGCCGTTACTTTAAGTACTGCATAAAAAATACAGGAAATTGATAGTCCATTTAGTCTGCACCATACCTAATGCAAAAGTCATTAAGATGCATTATTCTTAATGTTCATGATATGATCAGTAAGTGCCTTTCAAAAAGAATGCCCTTAACTTTCACGTAAGGAAATCTTTAAAAAGATTATATATTATATAGAAAAATATTACAGCAACTGTGATTTACTTTTATATCTTCACTATGCCAAGAAACAGCATCCTCGATTACATGAACTTTTAAAAAAAGTCATTTGTAATATACTTACATATGACAGCATTGCCTTCATTTCTTCATCACTTCTCACCGTAATTCGATCACCATCTTCATCTTCATCTGTTTAAAAAGCAACATCATGCAAGTCATACGATTTGCATTTGTGTAATGTACAAAAACTACATCAACCAGGAACGTAATATAATTGGTTTGTACAACGTGATACCCAAATCCTCAACACCACATTTTAGGGATGGTGACATTATTAGTTTGTTGGGGTTTTCTTGTTGCTGTTCGGAAAACAACCACAATCTCAATAAAGAACTAAAAATTTTAGGGAGAGCTGAAAATTAAAATAGTGCTCGCATCATTCATGACACATATCTAAGTTAAGGTGAGCAGAACTAGAGTATGACTAAATAGGTTTCGTTAGGAGAACATTAAAAACCAAAGAGAGGCCAGTCTTATTCAACTAATAGTACTTTTTCTTTTCCCACATGGCAACCCATCCCTCGATCCCTCCATCACCCTTTCTCCCAGGCAATCTACCGCGTAAATAATAGCATAATAAAAATGGCTAACATTTCCTGAATACTGCTATACACAAGGCACTGAGATTTATGCTCCACACACAATATCCCCTTAACAACCTCACAACGATCCCCTGATGTGGACAGTACGACTTGATTATCATCACTCCCTTGATGCAGAACTGGGAGCCTCGTGTAGGGTTAACGTCAACTCTAACGGTTCTCATCATCACCCACTTGACCTTGTAGCTCTCCTCTTTCCCAACTGCTCCATTTGTATTGGGTATTCTGGGACCACAGTAAGCTTCAAATGGTGGTCTGTGCTACTGTGAAATTATTTAATGGTCCCAAAACTAGAGTGTAATAAGACTTCCCAAAATACTTAACCAGAATGGATACATTTGAGTAAGTGGATCATCAAAGTAGCCACAACCGGAAACAATGTACTTATTTCATTGATGCTTCTCTTATTCAAAATAGTTTTGAAATACCTCTTCAAAATAGCTTTAAGAACCTGAAGATAAACCACGTGAACATATCAGATCTCATTTTTAGCCCTAAATGGAACTGTTCATCTGATCAGCCTACACAATCTACCAGGCAGGACCAAGAATGACTTTTGGCTGTTTCTAAATATTTAGTTACTTCACTCTTCTAAAGATAAAAGTCTGTGAACTGGAGAACAGCCTATGCAGTAGACTCTACATGTATAGCTGAAAGAAAAATGCCAAAACATTTTGAGCGATGGCAGCACTGCTGGAAGACACAGCCTCCCAGGGGGACAACTTGGAAGGGACAGGATCTCTCTCATTTTCGTGCCTCAGCTCTGGTGCACTTGTTAAACTGTGTTATTATTATTTGGCGGGGGGGGGGGGTTGCTCTTGGGCATCTAATTGCTGATTTGATCAGGTGCAAAGAACATGATCCCAGGCACTAGAGAAAAAGACAGATCTCTCATCATAAAGACAGTAAGCTAGCGTGACATGCTCTGGGGACTCTCACTGAAAATGCAAGGAGCTCAGTTCAGCACCTGGATCTCAGCCCAGCACCCCTCAGCGGGCCTTCCCTCCTGTCCACCTACAGTTCTTAAGCTATCCCCCTACTGGTGACCAGGCCCTGGGAGCCCTGAGAGGGAGCTTGTATTCGCTCCTAAATAACCACTTCAGAGCAAAATGCTACCTGCTTTTTCTCCTCAACAGCCAACAGCAACCTGACAGCATGAGGCAGACTGGCACTTGTGCCTGCCCTGCTCAGTGACCAAGCCAACAGCCCTCACTGGGGTCTTCTCTCTAAAGCAACTGTTACCTGGATCTGAGATACCGTTCACTCCCGCAGAGTTCCCACCTCGATGTAAATCGGTATCATCAAGTCACAGTGTCTGAATATCTGCGTAGCTGGGAGCCGTCACAGTCACTACTGGTGTCATTACTACCAAGAGTTGCACACAGGGGTCACTGTCAGTAACAAAGAAGGCACATTCCTACGGAGGTTACATATATAAAGGACTACACAGAAATCCAGCATTTTCCTTCCCTCTCTTTTTTTTTTTTTAAGACACAAATTAGGAGAGAAATGCTATTCTAGTTTTGGAAACAGAAGGAGTTTCTACACAGGTTTGAGAAACTAGTATTTCCAAGGTTAAGTCAAAAAACTTTCTTGCAAACGCAGGCAACAAAAGGGGCAAAATGATACTGTATAAAGGGATATATTACCACACATGAAAGCACTTTACATTTTTGTTTTAAAGCCAAATCAAATGATCAGTTTGGATGTGGACTAAAATGATTTGTTCCTGATGAAGTCCTGAACTTGGTAAAATTTCCAGCCTGAATAAAGTAGCTTTTTGTAAATCTCACCTCTACACCAGAGCTAGCTATAGAGATGGTCACCACACAGGGACAGATAACATTCAAGTTCAACATTCACAAGGCCTCAGCAAGGCACTTGTTCACATGGAACGAGGAAGTGCTTCGAGTTTAATACAACAGGTGAAAAACCTTTTTATAATTTGTAAAGGGAGGGCACAGATTCCAGAAGAAATCATTTAAACACCGTTTTCTCTAAATCAGTAACAACAACAAGAACAAAAAATAGTTCTTTAAGCTCTCAGAGCCGAGGCTTGAACATTTAAGGTGACTTAGAACAAAGGATTCTGGAATTCTATGAAATCTAGGCGAGATAATTTCAGCAAAAAACTGTGAGGGAAGTCAATTACCAGAAAAATCATACATATGTAACATACACAACATATATAACCAAGCACACATACATAAAAAATGTAGCAGTTCCATGGAAAGCAGCTATGAAACACTAAAGGGTACTTTGTGTTAAGTGGACAAAGAAACTGAGGACAAATGGCCAGAACAGTTTTTGGTGCAAACTTAGAGTTAAAGTGTTGCAGCTGTCCCATAAAGAGACAAGGTAGGTTGAAAGATGCATCCTGATAAAGCCTGAGGATAAAACCAGGTGTATATGACACAGTGATGAACAGTTCTTACGGATTAACAAGAGACTCCATTTCACATAGGTACTGTTTTCCCTTACAGAAACTGCTCTTTGGAGGGCTGTTTGCTTCACTCTTTAATATCTGTAATTAGTAGTTTTAATGAAGACTTCCTGTTCTTGTCAGAAAGGAGACTGAGTTGGAAAAGTAATTATACATAAGAGAAGACTAATGATTCTGGTCCAAGGGCAAAATCCAAGCTATCAGACCCTGATGGCAACCCAAGAGCAAAGCACAGGCCTTGACATTTCAAATGAGAATACACATCTCTCTCAAGACAAGGGATTCCAAGGGAGGCATAAAAATAACCAAACAGGTGCATGAAAAGGAGCTCCATATCTGTAATCATCAGGGAAACAGAAATCAAAACCACAGTGACATATCATCTCACACCTGTTACACAGCTAGCATCAAAAAGACAAGAGATAGCAAATGTTGTGAGAGTGTGGAGAAAAGGGAACCCTTGTGTACTGTAGGTGGGAAGGTAAGCTGGTGCAGCCACTATGGAAAACAATATGTGATTCCTAAAAAAATTAAAATTACATTAACTTATGATCCAGCAATCGTACTTCTGGGTCTATATCCATAGGAATTGAAATCACAACCTCACAGAGAGACCTGCACTCCAATGTTCATTGCAACAGTATCACAATAGCCAAGATATGTAAACAACCTACTTGTCCATCAATGGATGAATGGATATAGAAGATGTGTGTGTGAGTGTACAAACACACACACACACGCACACATGCAGAGGAATATTATTCAGCCAAGAAAAAGAAACACGGATGATGAAACTTGAGGGCATTATGCTAAGTGAAGTAAGTTAGAGAAAGACAAATACTGTAAAATATCACTTATATGTGGAATCTAAAATAACCCAAACTCAAGAGAAACAGAGTAAAGGTTACCAAGGGCTGGAGGGTAGGAAAATGGGGAGATATCTGTCAAAGAGTATAGCCTTCCAGTAATAAGGTTAACAAGGTCTGGGGACCTAATGCACAGCATGGTGATTATAGTTAATAACACTGTGTCATATACTTGAATGCTGCTAAGAGAATAGATCTTAAATGTTCTCACTACAAAAAAGAAATGGTAAGTATGTGTCGGGATGGACATGTTAGCTAACACTGTGGTGGCAATCATTTTGCAATATGTAACTGTCAAATCAACATGTGTATGCCTTAAACTTACACAATGTTATGTGTCAGTTATAACTCAATAAAGCTGGGAAAAAATTCTTTAAATGAAGCAAATGAATTGACAGGAATGAGAAGTGAGGGAAGGGTAAGAAAGCAGAAATATACACCAAGCAATTAAGTATGACAATAACTTAAAATCCTTTTCTGAAGAAAAAGTTGGACATACACAGCCAGCCTATCTAGCAAAGACTCTGGCTACTGGCCTATCAAATTGGATTAGCTTTAAAAAGTACATTAACTGGAATCGTAAATCATAAAAACTCACTAAAATGGTGCAAAGAGTTTCAAAGGTATAAATATACTGAAGAGCACTAGAAAGCCAAGGCACTAAGTAGAGACAAGTAGAAAAAAAATACTTTGAACTCTTTTTGTCTTACACATGGAGGTTCTTTGCCATCTGACCAAAAAAGCATTACTAGATATGGCCAAGGTGGGGGGGGGGGGGATCCGATACCCTGGTTCACAATGAGAATTCCAGGCTTCTCTCGTTGCCTGGAGCACAGTAATATGATTTTCCAGCACATTAGGGAAGCAAAAGTAGAACCAGAAAGTCTATGTACTGGCTGGATTTTGTTAATGTCACTTAAAATGGAGGAAAGAATCCTAGCAAGATACCAAATAGAGTGCAGCAGATGGTAAACAAATATTATGAAGCAATCTTCACAAAATCTGCAGTGTGTCACAAATATACAAAATGGCAGAGTTTGGGAAAAGAGAATCATAACGGGCCATATGTTGTTAGCGATTTTATTTGAAGCAACATGCAATCCAAAAGAGAAACCAAGAGGAGGAACATAAAGGCCCAATAGAGGAGAGGCAGCCTCAGGTAAGGGGCGGTCAGGATGGCAAGCGGGGCGCCTACCGAGTCAGCAGCAGACAGAGAGCAGACTCCGGGGAGCGCCCGGCCCACCGGCACCCACCGCTGTGGCAGGGCTCAGGTGGGCTTTTGAGAGAAACAACCTAGCATCTACCAAGAGCAACAGAAAGTCAAGCCAATACTGTATTTTATATGTCATTTGTCATATCACTTCAGTGCCAGGGAAGAGTCGATTAGAATTACAGCAAAGGCATTTTTCTCAGGCAAGAGGAAAGAAATGAAAACACAACTGTAGAGGTTAGAAAGACATCAACAGGAAATTACCAGAAAAGTCGTCAAGTTTAGAGCCCTTCTCAGGTGTGGAATCTGAGATCTGGTGCGGACTAGAGGTCATAGTGTCCGTGGCTGAATCTTCACATCCGTGAGGTGTAATTTTGCCCCAGGCCTCTCACCGCTGCTTCTTCTTCACTTCTTTGCTTCCTTTCTCTTTCCAAAAAATGTGTAAGCGCTGCCCACCACGCAGCAGGCAATGTTCTGGGCACTGGTACAGTTTAACAGCGGGAAAAGGAAACGTCCTGCCCTCATGGAGTTTGCACTCTACTTAAAAGGGATGAGGAAGTGAACCCCACAGGTATCTGGGGAGAGAATGGTTCAGGCAGAGGGAACAGCTAATGCTAAGGCCCTGAGGCAGAAGACTACCTGGCATGGTCAAAAGAATGACAGAAAGCCAGAGTAGCTGGAAGAGAACTGAGAATGAGGTGGGGGAGAGAGGCAAGTTCAGAGAAGTAATGGTAGGGCAGGGTTGGGGGCAGACGATGAAGTGCAGGGCCTTGAAGGGCACGTTAAGGACTTGGCATTCACTCCCAAGTGAGATGGAAACCACCAGAGGATTTGGAGTGTAGTGACCGCACTTAACTTCTAAAAGGATCACTTTGGCTGCTGTGTGGAAAAGAGGCCATGTGGGGCAAAAGCAGAAACAGGGAGACCAGTTAGGCAACCACCGTCCTAGCCTAGGTGAGAGGGGCTGGTGGCCTAAAACGGGCTGAGGTTTTGAGCAGTCATCACATGCTGGATGTATTTTAAAGGCAGAGCTAACCAGATTTACTGATGGATGCGCTCTGGACGGCTTGTCCACGTTACTTCATTCCTTTAAGCAGCCGTGCATTCCAGAAACACATGTTGAGAGTATACTATGTACCAGGTACTACACTGGGTTTCTAGGGATTCAAAAAGGAGCAGCACCGTCTCTGCCCTCAAGGAACAACTGGCCTTGTGCTTAGGTAAGACTTAAACCTCTTAATGCTCACGTGAAATAGCCAGACTACTAACACCTACTCCTACTAATAAATACTTTCCTAAGACTAAAAAAGATTTGTACTTTTCACATCGACACTATGAAATTTGAATAAATTAAAGCTCTCTTCAAATCATCTCAGATTCGAGGTACACAATTCTTAGGTGTTATATAATTTGTAGACTCAGTGTATGTCTACTGTTAATTACAATTTTCATTAACCTACCCAGCTTTATTTACAGACAACCGGTTATCTTTTACATATGCTATAGTTTAAGCAGATAAAACTTCATTTTTCCCAGAATTTTTCCAGAAACTCACAAAACAACTGAAAAAGATTCCATTCAATGAGAAATGAGAATAAAATAATCACCATTGAAGAAAAACAAATAAAATAAAGATTTATCCTATAGTCATATTTTCTGAACCAAAATTCAGACATGATTTGATGAGTGTGAAGATATTTAAGAGGGCCACAGACCAAAAGATGTGAAGTCAGAGCATCATGGAAAAGCAGGGCCATATGGCATTTATAGATATAAGTCAGCATTTGTCTACATAGGCTTAAAACGCCATCTTTCAAGTCACCAGTAAGATCTTACTATCCAGCAACACGAGCCCAACAGTCATTTTACAGCAGTGGCGTCTTGTCTAGAGAAAGTCCAGGGAAAGGAACACATGTAACAGACACGCACAGGAAACTCATTAATGGGCACAGTGGATTTCCGTCACCTCATGTGTTGGTGTACTCATTAATCTGCTAATAAAACTGTGCAAATCAGCAGGGGCCTTTGGGCCCACAGCATATGGAAGGCCACCACATGCAAACATACAAGATATTCTATGGTTATGGAATTTAGCTGCATCTTGGAAGTGTTCTCACATTTGGGAAAAGACAAATTAGTCAATAACCAGTGTGGAGTCAACTGTCTATCTGCTTGAAAAATAAAGTTGGCTCCCCTTCTGACTCCTCCTTTCACCAAAATAAAATGAAGATGGCACAAGAATTTTTTTAAAAATCTTCTGTGTAATAAAAATGCATGCTGTTTTACAAAATAAAAAAATCTACACAAATACATATTTATAACATACTTAAAGTGCATGTTTACTTAATCCTATTAAAGTGGAAAGAAAAGAGAATATAAATGAATGTTTTTTCAACATCTTGGAATGTGGAAGACCTTTCTAAGCATGACATAAATTGAGAAGTCACAAAGGAAAATAGGATAAATCTGACCATGTGAAAACTTAAAACTTCTCCATGGGGGAAAAAAAATGAGAAAAAAAGACCAAAACAAGCTGAAAGGAAAGGCAATAAACTAAACAAGAAGATTTATAATACATAAGACAAAGGGCCAATTTTCTTAATATTGGAAAGCTCTTAAATCAACTACAAAAAAACAATCTAATAGAAAAATGAGCAAAGGTGATAAATAGTTCACAGAAATTAAATACAAATGACCAAAATATAAATGAAAACATGCTCAAGCTCATTTATAATTGAAGAAACACAAAATAAAACAATAATAGAATAATCCTTTTCCACATATCAAACTGACATCAACTAAAGTCTGCTGGTACCCAGAGCTGGTGACAGTAGAGGGAAGTGGGCATTCTCAAACACTGCTTGTGGGAATGCAAACCGGTCCTAACTTTCGAGGAGCAATATGGAAATAGCTATTAAGATGTAAAAGACGGATACTCTTCATTTCAGTAGTTCTAAATCCTAGAAATTTTATCCTACAAACACATTTCTACAATGTGGAAAACCATAAGACAATGCTGTTGACTGCAGCATTTTTTCTTTCTAATACTACTGAAAAACTGGTAACAACTTAAACTTAAAACTGGTCCATCAATAGGTTAAATAAAGTTATAGTCACAGAATTAAGTATAATGTAATCATCCAAAAGAATGAAGTTGATTTGTGCACACTGATGCTGGAAAGACTCCCAACATATACTATTGAGCGGGGGCAGAGGAAACTGGTTGCAATATAGTGTATATCATGTATGAAAAGCTTTCTGTAAGGACAGAGAAGAAACTGTTAACTAGTGAATTGGGGAAATGAGGACTTTTACTTCTTGCTTTATTTCAATACTGCTTGAATTTTTAAAAAATATCTATACTTTCTCAACTAAAAAAAAAAAATCAGACACTGTATGTTGAAAAGTAGTACTTTCATTTGTATTCTTGTTGTAAGAGGAAGAGGATTTAAAAGTGGTAAAAAGAAATTTAGGGCCATCAGTCCAATAGGTAACTTTGGCACAAACGGGCCTCCCTCCCCCATTCACCTCTAACCCCCCTTGGAAACACCACTCCCAGGGACAGAAATAAGAAAGCACAGAGCCACCACAGACCCTCTGCCCCCTCGGGACATGGGGCCCAGCCAAATGCGGGAAAATTTGAAGCTGAAGCCTGAATTGTCCACCACCAACCAATTATATCCCACACCCGGGCAACTGCACAAATAATTCTTAAAGAGCAAATTACTTACTTAGCTTTAGGTTACATGCATTTTATAATTCTCTTTTGAATACCGATATATATAATATTTTATTCTATTCAACAAGAGTGTTCCTACAAGGCACGAAGTTAAGAACAGTCAACCCTTGTTATCCACGAGGGATTGGCTCCAGGACCCCCCTGTGGACAGGACACCAAAATCTGTGGATGATCAAGTCCCTTATATACAATGTTGGTCCTTGGGATCTCCAGGTTCTGCATCCACAAATCAGGCGGATATAGAACCTATGGAAATGAGAGGGCCAACTGTCCTAAGGGCGCAGGAGTGAAACAAAAGATGGTCCCTGTCACGAAGTCATTCAACACCTAGTGAGGAAGGGGAACTCCCACACAGCCAACCAGATGGCAGGCCCAACAGGCTACCTCCTCTAGGAAAGTGCCCGGAGATTAACCACACCTGGGGGATCTGAGGTTTCACTGAAGAGATGGCATTTCTCAGAACTGAATGATCAGTAAGGTTACCTGATCTTTCCCCTCTTTTCCACTTACTCAACTCCCTCGTTTTCCCTACGTTTATGTAAAACAGGTGAATTTGACACTGTCCTTTCTCTTGTTGCTTAATTCAAATTACTAAATGTAATACCACCTCTTTGGTATAAGAAGTCAATTAGTGTTAGGTACACTTAGCAGTATTAAATCTATTACCATAAATATCTTTGGTTAAACTTTTATTTATTCAAGAGTTGTTTCAAAATATCATAAACCACCAAAAGAGCTCAGAAAGTTCAGTAAATTAGCTTACAAACTACATCTGTCCAATTATTTCTTATACATAGATCTCATTAGTGCGGATCTTTGGTATAGAAAATAAGGCCACCCTAGAACAATCATGAAAAAAAGCCAGTCTAAGATTTTAAGTCTGTAATAGAAAGTACATGAAAATGTAAGCACAAAAAACAAACAGCTATCATTATTTTGTCTCTCTGTATTTTTTATCTTAATCTTTCCACCTAAAACTGGTCTGGATGCAGATGGTACAGCACTTGCTGAGGGAAAAAAAGGAAAGCGATCTTCTAAGAAGTTAAACCTAGGAGTTTAAACATTTTTTCTGTTAGGTTCAAGTATACTTTTCAGTGTTAGTTACCACAAATATTTCTTTAAACAAAGTTTTATTTATTCAAGAGTTGTTCCATCATACCCATAAACTGTAAGCCGCAAACCACACTTGACACATGTCACAGGCTTTCAACACGCTAGGTTTTAGAGAGTGCAAGTCTGACATCAGACAGAGCTGTGTTTAGATACGGGCTCCACTGCTTCCTACCTGACCACCTTCAGCAATCTTCTGAGCTTCGGTTTCTTCACAGGTACACTTGCCCTACCTCGCAGAGTTGCTGCCAAGATTAGCAACAGTCCAACTAAATCATCTAGTACCTCGCCTGGCCATCAACAGATGATAGCTAAAATGATCGGTATCACTCCCATGAACCCCAGCTCTGGAAGCCAGTACAGCACAGGCATATCGAGCCACTGTGAGGGACCCAGAAAGCAAGAAGTACAAAGTACAAGTTGTTTTCTTTTTCTTTTTTTTTTTTGGCCATGCTTAAAAACAATCAGAATACACGATTTCAAGAATTATGACAACTCTCAGACCAAGTCTCAACTGCGTCTGAGAACCTACACGTGAGAACTTCCTCTTTACCACTTACTAGCCGTGAGGCTCGAGCGAGTGGCTTAGCGGAGATGTCCTCTCCTCGGAGCTAGTAACCGTCCTTCCAAGGACTTCCTGGGGGCCTTGTGAAGCTTAAATTAAATGAGATCACCCATGGAACTCTCTCTACCCCGCAACTGCCAACAGGAAGCGCTCCAAATGTTAACTCTCAGACTGTCCATGAAATCCCTGGCACCCCCAAGGAGTTACCGCAAGGGGTCTGAGAAGCTTGCAACACTACTATGTATTCCAGATATACAGCCTATTTTTCAATAGTATATGGAGTCCAGTGTGGCTAATAAAATACTAATTATGTTAAGAATTCTACTCAAGTAGCTTTTAAAACCAGGAGATGATTGTTGAAGAATATTCAACAGCGAATAGGAAACAGCAATAGAGAAATACATAAAGTAACAAGTGTGCTCATTGAGCCAACTTTTCCCCCATTCTAGCCCAAGTCTACTTTCCAGGGGAAACCACCAGAAAGCACTGCTGGGGGCACTTTTCAGATCCCTGTCTCTCAGTATACACATGAAGTTGGAAGGAGGAGGAGGGATTAAATATTTTACAAAATGGGATCATACCACAGATAGTTTGTTTAATTCAATAATATATCATGAATATATTTCCATGTCAATGTTTAAAATCCTCATTCTTTTTAGCCACTGCTTAATGCTTCAGACTATGGATAAATAATTAACCCACTACTGTAGGCATTTAGCTGACCTCTTGTTTTTTGCTATCAAAAATACTTCTACCAATGAACAACTTTGGCTGAGGGGCATTCAACACATGCGTAAGTAGTATTTCTGTTGGACAGCTTCCTAAAAGTGGATGTGCTCAAAGGTTTTGAACATTTTATATTTTGTTAAGGATCGCCAAACTGCCCTCTAAGAGAACATAAATAAAAGAGAGGATACTGTACTCTGTCTTTAACCATTTGCTTAAAAAACTAGAACAAAAAATATACAATCATGTGGAGAAATGGTACATTTTGCTTCATAGAAACGTGGCCCACATTCAAAAAAAAAAAAAATAGGGACCACAGTTACAAATACTTACTTTATCCTTCTTAACACCAGACCCCTGTGCTACTGACTAACTTAACAATACTCAGCCCCTGACCAACCTGGACTGGTTTTCTAGTACACCCTGCCCTTACCCCAGTCCCCAAGCCAGTTGGTCTGGTGGGGCGTGGGGAAGGCTCAAGACCTGAAGTGTTTCCGTCATCATTTAAAAGCCGTGCCAAGTCCCACTAAAACAGAATTATTCCAGGCAACGTTCACTTAAAAGCTCTACTCTGTTGCTGTTTTAAAGCAGCAAAGGATTAAAATCTTTTAATCAATAATCATTGGCCTACAGGTAGTTTACACGCTTCATTTTGTCCAACAATATTATTACAGTGAAGAGCAAGAGCAGATAAAGGTCATGTTGGTAATTAAAGCTATATTATAGAAATACGCACACCCAAGATATGATTAAATAAGAAAATATTACTCGGTCCAGTATCATCATTAAACTTGCATTAATTTATAAATATTTAAATGTACCATATGATGATCATAAATAATCTGTTTTTGTCAGTTTCTAAAGTAATGCAACCCATAAACCCTTTGAAAAATTACTGCAGAAAGAAACAGTCAAGAAAGTGTACGAGCCAGACTTACATTCAAATGCTGTGGTTGTTGCTTCAGGCAGAACCTGGCCTATCACATCCTAAACAAAGAAAGAATAAAGAAACACAATTAGCCATCTTCTTTATTGCTAACATGTGGCAAATCCTAGAGGAAATATGAGAACCTGGGAGAGATTTTCTGAAATGCTGGTGTAAACTATAAAAACATTAGCTCATAATCACACTTAGCCCAGCAATCTAAGTCCAGAGTTTAAATCTCTATTCTGGAGTTTAAATCTCTATTTGGGGCGGGAGGGGGGAAGAGGGTCTTTAAAAAATCCTTCCTACTTTGTATTAGTAACATAATGTTTTACTCTCAACAGTGAAGACAAATATACTGTTGTGTATTTACAAAAAAAAAAAAATAGGTTTCTTCTATGGGAGGCTGTAGGAAGAAGGTACTGTTAGTAGAAAAGGAGGTCTGGGGAGTTGGCCTGGGTTTGAATCTCAGCTCTGCACTGTGTGGCTGGAAACAAATTACTCAACCTCTCTGAGCCTTAATTTGATTATCCTCCAATATAGGTCTAGTAATGCTTATAGAGGTAATGTAAAAAGTATTAAGTAATGTAATAAACATAAGCTACACTGGCAACATTAAAAAAACTTGCTTCTTTTTTTTAATTGAAGAATAGTTAGTTTACAATGTGTCAATTTCCAGTGTATAACACATTGCTTCAGTCATATGTGAATATACATATATTCATTTTCATATTCTTTTTCACCATAAGCTACTATAAGATATCCAATATAGTTCCCTGTGCTATACAGTATAATCTTGTTTATCTATTTTATACTTACCAATAAGTATCTGCAAATCTCAAACTTCCAATTTATGTCTTGATATGTAACTACCAACACCTGGCCTTGCACTCACAGTGGGAAGACTTCAAAAAGACAAGTTTCCATGGATATAAATCGATAATACTACATTTAATAGAAACAATTCTCATCAACCTTTACTTTTGAGCAACTGAAAAACATATTTACTGACACCGAAATAAAGTTAATCTAGCCTACAAGAAAAGAGTTTACGTGCATATACAATCTGGTATCAATGTTTAAATGAACCTATAAAGTTGAAAACACTTGAAAAACAGTCTGCAGGGACAGCTTAATTAAAGAGGCACAGAGCACTGTTGACAAATAGTTCTGGAGAAAGTGACCCTCCCCCATGTCCGGTCCAACCCAAGTGGCCTGCAAGCCTCACTGCTCTGGGGGAGCTCTGCCAGTATGTCCCTCCTGGGCTGCGCCAGAACTGTCGCCAGGCAGCCTGGGGACAAAGCTGCCTGCAGTATTTCTCAGCAGGGAGCCCAGAGCCCTCCTTACCAGGGCACTTAGAGGAGTGGCGGCTGCAACTTCCTTCTAAAGGTGGCCTTTTAGAAGCTTTTGCTGCAGTGGCAATTTGCATAATAGCCTTGTCTCTACAGTGCTTTTTTATTTTTTTACATAAATCTGTGTATATAGAATTGATCAAAGGGAACTATCTTAGGCAACCTTTACTCATTAGAGCCAAAAGAGATTTTTTTTTTCCCCTTCTGGCTCTAGGATTAGCAAATGAAACACCAACCTTTTAAGGAAATGTTTGTAAAAGATTTTAGTGCTGAAAAAAATTCTTTCTACCTACTTGTAGGCAAAAAGTGTGTAATGACAGGTAAATGAAAACTGCAGAGCGAGCATGGAAAACATAGGCAGCCAGTGTAAGGCCTAAGAGTGTGGACAGGAGCCAGAATGCTGGGGTTAGACCGTGGCTCTGCCACTCAGTCACTGGATGGCTGAATCTCTCTGTGCCTCAGTTTCCTTCTGTGTAAAATGAGATCATAACTGTTCCTACCTTGTAGGACTAAGGAGTTAATATTTGCAAAGTGTTTACAAGAGTGTCTAACGCATGGTAAGTATTAACGTCTATTAAATAAATAAAACTAGTCACTGATGACTGGAACATTACAAATCTTACTGCACAATGAAACTCACATGTTTCAGCACCTGACAATGAGTAAAGGATGGTCTCTGGTTCAGTTACTTCATCATTCCAAAGCATGTACTGAGGACTAGCCAGTATTGGTTTAAAAAAAAGGTGGCGTGTGCTCACTTCAGCAGCACATATACTAAAATTGGAATGATACAGAGATTAGCATGGCCCCTGCACAAGGATGACATGCAAATTCATGGAAGTGTTCCATTTTTTTTTAAAAAAGGGGGGGGAGCACCCTCCACTTCCCCAATCCTCCAAGTCTAAGTTATCACTGCTTATTTTCCGACAACCAATCTTTTATTTATTTTTTTTTTTTTGAAGGGGGTACTGGGAATTGAACCAGGACCACATGCATGCTAAGCACACACTCTACCACTGAGCTGGACCCGCCCTGCTCCAGACAACCAATCTTGAGATGTGAACCCTACAGCATTAGCCAACTAACTTAGGATCCTTCCTACTTGTGAATAGCAGACCCCATGGAACAGCAAATGTCTAGTAACTAGCCTGAAAACCCTGCCAGGCTGCAAGGGCATCCTTTGCCCATCAACATAAACAAGGAGCCACACCTACTTTACAGCTAGTGTTGGGGGAAAGAGAAAGAAAAAGCAAATCTGATTGAGAGAATCATGAGAATCACATGAACACTACCAACCATCTTGTTCCGTCAAAGCAAATAAAGTGGGGCTATCATAACGACAAAGGGCTAAAAAGTTTGAAAGCCACTCTCTACTGGTCTTTTCTAAGCAGGCACATTTAATTTTACGTGTATTTGCTAGCTGTATTTTAAGTGATGATTTATTTCAAAACGACCCTGTCTTATTCTCAACATTTTACGTTACCCTAAAGAAGGTTTCAAAAGAAAACGGGAGTTTATGTCTCTTGATGATGATCTTTTCTTGATCCTTTTCTTCTCCTTCCTTACAGTAAATCAGTCAAAGAAATGGCAAACCAAAAACATAAATGAGCAGCTACAACGTGCCAGGAGAATAAAGATCATAAATTCTTGACTTTAGGAAGATTGTAATCTGTAACAAGGGTAAAGACAAACCTAAAAGACTAACTATTCAGAGCACTTACAGTACAAGAAAAGGGCCAGACAAAAGACATAAATGAGCAAACAGTAGTTTGTAACTCAGGAGGCAGCAAAAGCACAGTCCCGGTTTAGACAGAAACTTCACAGATGAGGGGAAATCTGGGCTGGGAGCTGGGAGAGAGGATTCAAGCAGCAAGATCTCCTGCACAGTCTTCCCCAGACTGGAAGCTGTGTCACCAAGGAAGAAGAGAACCACAGAAAGCTCAAAAACGCAAAGCCCAAATGCCTCTGCCCACGAAGACCAGCGAGGCCTCCTTCACACCACAGCCAGTCCCTCATCATTCAGATGAAGGACACAGGGCTGGAGAAACCCAGGGCCCTGCCCCAGGGCGTCCGAGCCACTGGGTGGAGCTGTGATCTGAGCCCTCAGCTGCTGACTCCAAGTCCACAACACCTCAGCTACAGCTAACTCGGGGACTACAGACTGCTTCTGGCTTCTGCGTCTGGTTCCACCACAAACCAGCTGTGTGGCTTCGGCATTTTCCCCGTCCGGGGTTCAAGATTCCTCACTTGAAAACTGGAGTGAGGAGAGTGATCTCAGATGCAGGGGAACATTCCGGGTTTCACCTGGCTTTAAATTTTAAGGTTCCAAGCCAAAGATGCTGAGATGCACCTGTTGGTCTTTTGCCAATTTCCTGATGACGAGATCAGGTAAACCTGGAGAAGAGACGGCAGGAGTCTTCCAGGATTTGAGCTCATGGTTCAAAGAACTTGACAGACAGCATGGCACCTGCTGTCATGAGCCCTTCATCAGGTCTGCCCGACATAACAAGTCCCACCTGGGTTTACCTGACCAAGCACGTGTGAATGCTCTAGACGGTGCGACCACTCGTGCAAAGTTTACTTTTAGGCCAGTCATCCGTGAGCCAAGGTACAAGAGAGCTGCACAAGAAGCAGAAGGCCAGGCCGTGGCCCTTCTGCTGCGTAACAGCAGAGCACTTACCACGCGAGGTCGCTGCGAGTGCTTTATGCGTATCAACTCCAGGAGTTCCCAGAACTCAATGAGGTAGGCACTATTTTTATTCCCTAAACCTTTTTTTTCCTTCTAACAGATGAAGAAACTGAAATACAGAAGACACTTGCCCAGATGAGCCTGGTAAGGCTTGCAATCTAAACCCAGTCCGCCTGGCTCCAGAGTTTGTGTTTTTCATCACTATACCATTCCACTTAAAATAATGCCTTTTGTTGCCTCAAACGAGTAAAGTGCAAGAAAGCTCATGTCTCTTCTCATCAGGGACACAATCTCACTTACTCCTTACAAGTCTTTGAGGCAGGTCTCATTATCCCTAATTTACAAGTAAGGAAACTGAGACTCAGAGAGGTAGAATGATTTGCCTATTTAGTGGGATGGCTTGCAATTAAAACTCAACTTTCTTGATTCAAAACCTGTCATGCTGTCCACAAAACCGTAACGGCATATAACCTCTTTAAAGCTCCCCTTACACAAATATTTTAGGGTCCCATGAAGCATCAGAAACAGAGAGGAAACAGAGGTGTGCACCTCCTCCAGAAGTTTACAATCTAGTGGAGGAGACAGACAAAATTAGCACAAAACCCATGTACTTGGCTGCAGGAACAGAGAAGAGGGGCGTGTAACCAAGGCCAACTGAGAGGAAAAGTGAAGCTGGGCTTTGAAGGACAGATAGGAGTTGTCCAACTGAAGAAAGAGGCCAACTAGAGATGGCCTGGGCGCCTGAGAGAACTCAAGGTTAATTCTACGTACCTGGAGCACAGGATGCTCAAGGGAGTGTAGTGAGAGATGAAGCTGGTGCCAGACAGGCACCAGCCAATCCAGATGTGCCCAGAGGATCATGCCAAGGAATTCGGGCCTTACCATGAAGCGAGATCCACGTGCGTGTGAGTGTGTGGAGAGCTCCGGATACAGAGAGAAGGATGGCATATGTGTACAAGATTGGAGGCTGCTGGTTTACTCCAGCCTCTGCACTCCTGGCCCAGACACCCAAAAATGTGTGTGGTCTGGGTGCTCAGTAACATCCAGAACTCAAATTGAGGGTACAAGGATCAAATTTTGATTGAGTAACCTATCACAATCAACAACCACATCACAGATCCTCCTCTTCCCCAAAATGTCCACCTTATCCTGCAGGGAAGCACCGCTCTAGATCTGGTACTTGCAACGCGATCCTTGGTACATCAGCTCTGCCTTTGATAGCTCAGTGATTCAGTACAAAAAATGGGCACAATGCACTCTGTCTCAAGTAAACGCTAAAAGATATGACGTGGCGCGGCAGCGTGTGGGAATAAACACGAAGTAAAGTAAGGAAATCTGAGCTCTGGTACTGACTCTCCCACTCAAAAGCAACATGGCTTTGGAAAAGCCATTTCACCTCACTGCTTCTCTGTAACCATCTGCAAACAAAAAAAGATCAGAGGGCTCAAAAGGCCACCTCCAAGGTTATACTCAACTGTAACACACCATGATTTTCTCTGAAATACATTCTGAATATTTATTATGAAAGTCAGACGATATTTTTGACTCTTAAGATGCACATTTCCCCTTCTATTTTAACATCCCTGAAACTGGGTTTTGTACAATGTGTGGCACGTCACAGATAATCTTTCTTAGTGGTATATAAAATATCTTAAAACCTATGACATCTTAGGTTTGCTGAAATATGATTGATTAGAGCTGCCCTGTTTCCCTTTCCCACTAGTCACCAACTTCAGGGAACTCAGTAGAAACATGGCTGGATTCTGGCCAGGGGCATTCCACAAAACACTTGAGAAAAACTCTCTTCTAGATTCAGCATTTTGTATCCCAATTAGTTGCTTCTATGTGTCATGTCCCAGTCCAGTCTGTGAGCTCTTTGAGGGCAGGGGTTCAGCCCGATTCACCTCTACTCCCCCAGGGACCTGCACATTTATCAGACTTCTGTCCATGCAAATAATCGATGTTTGTGGCTGAAGCAATAAAACTGCCCCAACATGAGGCCAGCATGTCCACTAGCTCAGGCCACCAAGGTAAGATTCAATGATCAAGGTGCTGACTACCCCACAAATCCCTGCGCGCCCCTCGCTGCGACTGGCACACTGAGATTAGCACTCACCAGCACATCCCTGAAGAGTAGCTGCGGCCCGGAGTGCACTGTCCAGTCCACCGCTCCACTATTTGGAATCTTGATGCGAATCACCAGCACCTGGTTCTCCATGGCATGGAAGGGACCAAGGACCAGCCACAGCATTACAGGTTAAAAGGGCTCACATCCTGGTAGGGGGTACCCACTGGCCCCTGGTTAGGCGGGGGCTCCAAGAGGTGACAAGGGGACCGAGGGTCCGAAGACAGAGAGGGAGGGGCAGCGAAGAGAGGAGGTGGTCCGGAAGCGGCCCGCAGGCCCCCAGCCAGGCCCTGGCTGTGTGGGGCGGAGGGATGTCTCCCCGGGAGCGTGGACGGGGCGAGGGGCAGGAGCCAGTAAGAACTAGCGGAGATCAGAAGGTTCTGGAGTTAGGAAGAGGGCAAACCGGATCGTGCAGCAATCCGCCGTCTGTGTGGGCGTGAGGAGACTGCACAGAGAAGACTCCCCGTTTGGGGGAGACAGCGGCAGGTGTCCACTCCTCCTTAGAAGGAGCGGGGGGGTCCCCGACTTGAGGGGACTCAGTCTGGGGCTGTTCGGCAGGAGCCCTGGGGCCGCGGGAAAGCCGAGGGGCGCCCTCAGCAGGAGGGTCGGGAGAGGGTCCTCGGCCCCAACCCTGAGCCAGAGTGCGCGGCGCGAGCGGTTCAGCCGTGGGCACCCGAGGCCGTGCGTCCCGGCGGCGGCGGCGGCGGCAGCGGCGGCGGCGGCAGGAGGGGGAAGGCGACGGTGCGGACACTGTTACTCCGGAACCAAAACGCGCAGCGCCGGAACCCCGGGAGCCAGCGAGGGGACCCGCCTCCCGCGGCGCCATGTTGGAAGAGGGCAGCGCCTGGCCATGCCCGCCCCCGCCCCGCCCCGCCCCTGGGAGGGCGGGGCCCGAGGGAGGGGACCGGCCGGGCTGCTTGTTCCCGAGACCGCCGCCGCCGAGTGACCGCCCGCGGCCACCGAGTGACGACCCTTTCCTTTCCCGACCCTCATTAAAGTCAGCGAGGTGAAAACATCTGACAAACGAAGGAGGAAACGGAACGAGGGCAGGGATCCTCCAAAAGCCGATTGGTGGCTTCAGATGCGTACGGTTTGCCTTTACAGAAGGCTGAGAGGATGGAACGTCAGCTCTCCTTTATCCCTGCTTGTCAGGTCCTGCACCTAAATGTTCGTGGGGGTTTGTGCATCAAATCATCAAGAGCACGGGTGCCTTTTTCTTTTCCTTCTTCCAAGTCACAGATCCAGAGGTCATCATCTTTCTCCCACACGAGCAAAGCGAGTATGGATTTTTTCAGTAAGGTCCTTCATCCCACCGTTGCCCTAAAATAGTAAACAGCCCCCTATTTAAAAGCAACAGTAAATAAGTCCAGTGGAGTTTAACTGCCTGGGGACAGCTGCAGTAGTGGCATCGTCTTTTCTTATTAAACCGTTGCAAAAAATATCCGGTCTAGTCCATAAATTGTCAACTAGATAGCCATGTTTACCTAATCAGTGATGTCACAGGCAGTAGCAATAACCCTTGGTTATTTTTAAGTGACTTGTTAACCTCAGATTTTTAAATGTATAATTTTGTTGATCTATGATGTAGAAGTTTGTTTACAAATTGCAACGCGTGGGTTCGTCCTTTATCTCTAAGAAAATTGCACATACCGCTTTACTTTGAGGGACTGAATTTTGCATAAATTCGCTGCGGGATGAGTGTCATTTTTCTCTCTAATAGTCAAATAGTTGATAAATATGAGAAAAAATAATTTAAATATTGGTCAGTTTGGGTATAATACCAATTTTTTCTGCATATTTTTTCTGCCTGCTTTCGTTTTATATTTAATTTGGAAGTCCATTGTAGAAGACAAATTATCTTTTCAGTTATTGTAAATTAATGGCTTAGGTAGGAATTCATTTAGTCAGATCCTCCATATAGTGTAGGAATTGCCCCTTTCCACCTGCACTTCAGTCCTGTGAAAAATAAGCCATCTGCTCAAGGTCCCCGTGCACTTTTTATTGCAAGTTCTTTTCCTATTATTTGAGAAAATAGACCACAAAACTAGAGATTTTCCATGAAGCCTGATTTGTTAAAATGGCTTTTTTATTCATAGTACTATGGGGAAAATCAACTCAATTTGTACTTTCAATTCTTTTGGACATATACCCACAAGTAGAATTGCTGAATCATATAATAATTCCGTTTTTCACCTGTTTGAGGAGCTGCCTTTTTCCACAATGGCCACACTATTTTGCATTCCCACCAATAGCCCAAGGGTTCCAGTTTCTCCACATCTTCACCAACAATTGTTATTCTCTGTATTTTTGCTAGAAGCCATCCTAGTGGGTGTGAGGTGATACCTGATTGTGGTTTTGATTTGCATTTCCCTAGTGATCAGTGATGTTCACTATCTTTTCCTATGTTTGTTGGCCATTTGTTTATTTTCTTTGGAGAATTGTCTATTCAAGTCCTTTGCCCATTTTTAGTTGGGTGATATATCTTTTTTGTTGCAAAGTGATTTTTTAATGAGAAAAACTAACATTTTAGTGTTACACCTTCAGAGAATTCATCTTGTTTTACCATCCTAACCAAGTGATGAAGGTTAACATCACCAGTGATAAGTCAATTTGATGTTGCATACTCTCTGATATGATGCAGTAGGAATGGCATTTAACCTCTGTGGTCTTCTTCCCAAAACTCATAACCCCAAACTAATTAGGAGAAAATCTCAGACAAACCCAAATTGAGGGATATTCTCCAAGATACCTCACAAGTACTCTTCAAAACTGTCAAGATCATTAAAAAAAAAGAAACTGTCACAGACCTGAGGAGACTACAAAAGACACAAGAGACATGATGATTAAATGTAATGGATCGCCAATGAAATCCTGAAACAGAAAAAGGACAGTGATGAAAAACTGGTGAAATCCAAATAAAGTCTGGAGTTTTGTTAGTAATAAGGTACCAGTGTTGACTTCCTAGTTTCGATATGTGTACACTGATTATGTAAGATGCTAATGTTAGGGGAATCTGGGTGAGGGTACTTGGGAACTCTCTGTACTGTATTGCAACTTTTCTGTAAAACTAAAATTATTGCAAAATTAAAACCTTTTTTAAACTGCCTTGCATTTTGACACGTTTACAATAATGTCTGCGGTTCAGTGGAAGTCTATGATGGTTGTTGTCTCAGTCTGGACGGTGGTGATGGTGGTGGTGGTGGTGGTGGTGGTGGAGGAAAGGCAAAGGTGCAATTGAGACTCAGGACAGGAAATGCTCATGGTAATTGCATTCCCATTACTCAATGCACTTTGCCTTCAGAATCCACTCATTCAATCAACATTACTAAAGTGCCTACTGTGTGCCAGGTACTATTTTAGGTATGAGGGATGTGGCGATGAATAAAACACATACAGTTCCCTCCCGTCATGAAGTTATAGTTTAGTGGGGAGATAAACACATGAGTGAGACGTGTGGCACAGTGTATGGTGATGAGTGCCAGGAGAAAAGTAAGCTAGGAACGGGGACCAGGAATTCTAAAAAGATATAATTTCCAGTAGCAATAATGACTAAACAATAAACATCAGCATTTTCCTCATGTTGCTTAATATCCATTAGTTTAAAAAAGGAGACGGTGAAGAGGCATGGACAGAAGTGATCAGGGACAAACCCTTGAAAGTGTGACAGGGAAGTCTGCTCTTTTCTGTTGTGGTGGGAATGGAAAAGGACAGTGGGAGCAAGTCCAGCACCCAGGCAGCAGCAGAAACAACAGTTCCTCATGGAGCACGTACTGTGTACCAGGTACTATGGACTTTAGATGCTCTGAAATGAATTAATGCATTAATTTCTAAGGGCACTAGGTTTGATTTCTACCTAACACATTTTCCTTTAGGCAGAGTAGGTTAGTGTTCCTATAGATTACTTAAGCTTATTTCCCTCTTTTCATTGTGCAAACATATCTATATTATTTTCTTTATAATAACTAACAAAATACATATCCCACGTTTTTGTGGCACTTTACAGCTTGCAAAACACTTCTCCCTACATTATCCTGTGCATCATCATAGCAAAGGACAGAGTAATGATTCAGAACGTGGACTCTGGAGACAGACTGCAGGGACTGGAATAACACTCACCATGCGTGACCCTGGGCAAGACTTCTTGGTTTCCATAGCCAAAAAATGGGAACAAAAACAGTGCCTAACTCACAGAGTTGTTATGAGAGGATTAAGTAAGTTAGAATGTGTGAAGTGTTTAGTCTAGGACCTGGCACAAGGTACACTTTGCAAGTGTTAGATAAACTCCTTATTGTATATGAGACACTAAGAAAGCTCTAATTTTTCTCATTCAATCAGTATTGGTACAGCAAGAACTTAAACCATATTTTTCATCTTCAAAACAAGGTTCTTTGTATCACATACATAATGGAACAGCAGTAAACACCGAACTAAATCACACATAGGCATGCAAGAATGATAATAAAATTTCAGAGTTAAAGGAAACTTACAAAATCACCAACCTAATCCTCTGCCCAATTCAAGAATTCTCTCCCCATTTACCTGAGGAATTGTCATTCATCCTCTCTGGACATCTCCGGTAACAGGACTCACTGCCTCAAGAGATAAGCCATCCCATTCTTTGCCAATTCAATTAAAACATTTTTCTTGTCTCCTTGTTACTAATGTACTATTTCTAGTTCTGTTTAAAGAGAGTATGCCCAATTGATCCTAGTATTTTGTGTTTAATATTTCACTTCAGGTACTTCTACACATCATTCTATTTGACTTTAAAATAGCAAATTCCTGCGTGAGAAAAGAGTTGGCACCTTTTGAAATGCCTCAAAATGCTAATGTGACAAAATTCTAATCTTTTATTTTTCAGAATGCATAGAACAGTGTAAATGAGTTTATTACATCTGAGATAATATTTCCAAACTTGTTGCTGTTTTATAAGGAATCCATATGATTTCCAATTAAAGTATCCTTTTCTTAAAGCTCTTAAAGATGAAGGCAAGTTTCCTTTTTAATTTTGAATTATTACATGTTCATTTGACATAGAGCCTTCATTATATGACAAATACCAGAAACACAAAAATTAGTAACACACGGTTCTCATTCTGCTGTGTGCAGAAGTGGTATTTTTCAGTATGGCTTGAAGGGACCCTGTATGTAGGTTCAGAATTACTAGATTTTGTTGACAGGTAAAATTACTAAAATTTGTCTTCAGCATGGTCAATGCAAAAAGATTTGTAGGATGAATGAATGTTGATTTTTAAATTAAAAGTAAGTCATACTCTTTAGATTTTTATTCACACTTGGAAATTTGTGGTTCCTTCATTTTATAAAATTTGGAGGTTTGAAAACATAAGAAACTAAAATTTTGGCTTTATCTCATAGTCAGAGCCTTAACACCATGTGTTAAGAAATATTGCAAGATAATCTCCTACCTTTTTGAATTCTTTTCATCCAATTCATAAACGTATACATTTTTTGAAATAAAAATATCCATTTTGTTAAATGGAATTTTAAATTTGTATCTATTTATTAGAGTATTGATTTTTACTTTGTATATTTTAATTCTTCCTTTAGAGTTTAGGTAGACAACTTTTTAGATCTGATTTTAAATTATGCACTTATATGAAAATAGAGTAAAATGAATCACTTGTGGTTAATAAATTCAATGTTCTGTTTGTTAGAAAAGATTGTTATAAAATCACTGATACATTCTAGCAGAAGCAGTAAAGGTTATGTCAAATAACTACTAAAAAAAAAAAAATCATACTACATAGTGTTAATGATGTTACCTTAACATACCAGCTTCAGGGGCTGCATAATTGTTTCTGCCAACCCATAAATTTTTGAGTAACAACAAAATTATTGTGATTTTTCTTACTAAATAATTCATACATTACAAAGCATGTATGTAACAAGGTCCATGAATCACTAAAGCATATAATGATCATATATCTAATGACATATCTCTTTTCATAAGATGAACTCAAATAGATTTATGTATTTAGGTTAACTAAAAAATACTGCGTTTATAAGGTTCATAATTCTATCATCAGCAGCAACAATGTAAAAAACTTCAGGTTGTCTTTAAGAAGTACATGATTTGCTTTTAAAAACTGAAAGCTTTTGTTTATCAAAATCCTTGTTTAAGCTACTTTTCATGAAGTTTTACAGCTTTTAAATTGATACTATAAATATCACTGAAGATAAATTAATAATATAATGGAGTGGTACAATGTTCATAAACTGTATTTAAAATGATATAAGTGCAAAGAAAATAGCTATAAGCAATACTATATAAAATCTCATTCTAGTAGTAGCTGATACTCTGTATCCAGCAACTAGGATCTAAAAAAGGATATTTTCATTTCCTAACATTTTATGTACTTTCCTTTGGTCTTATCTTAAATAATCTTAAACCAAGTATATCCTTTACTTAATTCTACCAAAAATGATCCCAAATGAGATTTCATCTCCTTGATTAAAATCAGGATTCATATTAAAATGTTTAAAATTCCAAGAATACAACATATAAAGTGTTAAATTCACATTTCACCTCTTTTTAATTTCTAGCTTTTTTCTAAACTCAGTTATTTTCTATAGAAACCATGCAATCAGTTGTGTTTTATCATAGTAATATTGAATCCTTCACTAATTTTTATAAATTATTTTTATATACGGTAAAATACACATCACATACAATTTACCATGTTAACCATTTTTAAGTGTACAGTTCATGTTATTAAGTAATTCACATTCCTGTGTAACTATCAATACCATCCACCTCCAGAATTCTTTTTATCTTGCAAAATTGAAACTCTATACCTATTAGATACTAGCTGCCCATTTCCCCTCCCCCTTTACGAATTTTTTAACAGCTTTGTTGAAAGATAATTCACATGCCATACAGTTCTTCTGTTTAAAGTGTACAGTTTGATGTTTTGAGTATAGTCAGAGTTGTGTAACCATCACTGCAATCGATTTTAGAACCATTTCATCACCCCAAAAAGAAACCCCATGCCCAGTAACAGTCATTTCTGGTTTCCTCCCAACCTCCCTAGCCCTAGGCAATCACTAATCCACTTTCTATCTCTATAGATTTGCCTATTCCGGACATTTCATATAAATGGAATCATACAATATGTGGTCTTTTATGATGGGATTCTTTCACTTGGCATAATGTTTTCAAGCTTCACCAATGCTGTAGCATGGACCAGTACTTCTGTCCTTTTTTGGCTGAATAATATTCTCGTGTGAATATGCCCGTTTTATTTTTATTATCAGTTGATCTTTAAGTTATTTCCAATTTTTGGCTAGAACAAGTAATATTATGGATATTTGTATACAGGTTTTTGTGTGAACATATTTTCAGTTCTCTAGGGTATATACCTAGGAATAGAATTGCTGGGTCATGTGGTAATTCCTTACTTAATATTTTGAGGAACCACCAAACTTTCCCAAGTGGTGGCACTATTTAACATTCCCCCACTAGCAATGTATGAGGGTTCCAATTTCTCCGTATTTCTTGTCAACACTTGTTATTATCTGTCTTTTTGATGATTGCCATCCTAGTGGGTATGAAGTATTATCTCACTGTGGTTTTGATTTGCACTTCCGTGACAGTGTTACACATCTTTCATGTTCTCAGTGGCTGTTTGTGTAAGTTCTTTGGAGAAATGTCTGTCCAAATCTGTTTTTCAATTGGATTGTTGAGTCATAAGAGTTCTTTATATAGTCTGGCTACATGTTCCTTTTCAGATATATGATTTGCAAATATTTTCTCTTATTCTGTCAGTTATCTTTTCATTTTCTTGACAGTGTCCTTTGAAACACAAAAATTTTTAATTTTAATGATGATAATTTAAATGATTTCTTTTTGCGGGGGTCATTTGCCTTTTCTAACTTTTATCCTTTCCCCAAATAAGAGATTTTTATAGTAGGCTGTATATAAAAGCAGCTTCTTTGCTAGAAAGCTAACTGAACTTTCAGAAATATACTTACTAAAGACAATCTAGATTTATTTCATTCCAGTTGTATTAAATATACTCTCAATTAGCAGAACAGAGTTCTGAGAAGTTGCTGGATGGCCAAGCTTTGTGTCAGTGGAAACTATTTTATCCACATATTCATTTAAAGAAAAACATTTTTTCCTCAGCATCTGATCCCCAATTTATATTAGAAAAATACTCTGTGGACTGTGGTCACTACTAACAACACTTCTTATTGTTAGGAAAGCTCGTGTGAAACATTTGTCAAGCACATAAAATGGTATAAAAGTGAAATACAGTAATTAGGATTTGTGTCCAATTGATTGTGTAGCTCAAGTAATTTTTCATTACCAACATAAGATTTAATAAGTGTAAGTAGTTAAAGATTCTGACTTGGCACTAGTCATTAGCATGTAATTGAACTAGTAAAAAAGATCAGTTACAGCTGTGTTGATTACCACCTTATCTTTGAAAGGCAATTAAAGACCTCAATCATTGCAACAAGATTTGATTGTGCAGCCTTTATTGGACATTGATCTTTCAGCAAAGTGCAGTTACATTTTCCATTAATTTACAGTAACACAGTTTAACTCTGATACCCTAGACTGTTGACCCAGGTGAGATGTAATGCTAAGTACCTGTTTAGATTAAGATGCCCCCAAACGTCATTACTGTCTGAATGGTAAGTGCTGAAAAAAAAGCAGATATCTGATCCACCAGCTTTAGGATAAGGTTTCTGTTATCTGCACTAGCTTTTAAATGAAATGAAACTCCACTCATTCAAACATCATTCATTCTTTAATAGAGTTAAGAGATAATTCATGAAGAATTACAGATGTTCTGTGATTATAGTTTTGAGTGAATATAAATGACACAAAATAAAATGTACATTTTAAAAGAAATACATATGGCTTTTAATGATTAAAAATGTTTCCATTTTTACTGAAGTCAACAATTTGCAAAATACTAGTGACCAGATACGTGTGATGAAATGTATTAAAACTCTTTGTACAATTTGGTACGTTAAGGCATCAGCACTGAGAAACTAGGGCAACCTAGTTCATGCTCCCAGTTCTGTTACTACCTTTTTATGGTGGTTCACAACTTACACATTAACTAAGAATTCTGACTAGAAATTTCTTCCAACACTTGGTAATTGACTTGTATAGAAATTACAACAGAAGAGATGCAAGATTTTATATTAAAAAGACATCTTCATTAGAAAATAGTTTTGCCTGGATTATTTTAAAGAAAAAAAAAATCCCACTCAAGAAATATAGGCAGAAAAGCTATCTTTGTTTCACCAATTTAGGAAACTCCTGATATCCAAAAAAGCAGGACCCACCTGCAACCCTGTGGCATAACCAGCATGTGCCCAGACACACTTCCACGAACTGCTATCATAGTGTCTCCTCCTCTCTTCCTCCCACCTTATTTTAAAAATCTTTTACTAATGAAGTCTCTTAAACATAAATATATATGGAACACAAGAACGAGGATTACAAAACCAGCTTTTCTGAAATAGAAAACTGACATTTGCTTACAAGCAGATTCATGAGACATTTTAAGGTGAAGGCTTCTTGTTTTGTCCTCCTCAGATTACTGGTGGAAAAAACTAAGACACAAAGGAGTAGTTATTAGCCTGAGGTCAAGAAGTAAGACAGCACTCTTACTGAAAATAGAATCAGTCTCCTGACTTCCCGCATTTATATTTTGTCCGTTTTAGGCCATAATACTCTGACGCAATATCTAACTTTAAAGAAAACACTTAAACCATTACTGTTCAATGAGGAGCATTTTTCAGACGAAACGGTTCACTACAAGACTTCATAAATCCAAGGAATGAAATTTAAAATATTTGAGCCATGCCCTTGGCCATCGTTGAGTTCATCCTTCACTATGATCAACTCCATGAGAGCAAGAGGTCTATTGATTTTCATGTAATACAAGAAAATATTACATTTGCTTAATTGTTACACAGTGAGCACATCAGACAAGAAATCAAGGCTCTATTTAATGCTGCAAGCAGCAGAGAATTACGGAGATCAATAGGGTAGTTTGTCAAAGATGTTCTCCAAGGAGACCTACCTATCACTATATGGACAAGAAGTCACTCTGGCTGTAGCTATTGAAAAACAGGTAAGCAGAGTCAGCAGTACGAATTATCAGAAATCAAACAGGCCAGTGTGAAAAGAAGTGCAACTCTACCGAAAAGCTGTATTTATAGTCTGGTAATTAAAAACCATTTTATCAGCCTGTGTTGGGACCAAACCTTTACAGCCAGTATTGACAAGACCAGCGGCAATGAATGAGCAGTATTTGACTTAAAACTTATGAGCTAGAGTTATTTAACTTTGCCCATTACAGAGGAATCAGTTCTAGCCTTCCTTGCAAAATGCAAATAGTCGGTTTTATTATTAATGAAGCTTAATGTCACACTATCTCCTTTGTGCAAGCCATTCGTTTAACCAGTGTCAAGTATATTCTTCTGGACTAAATATATTGGCATAAGTACTTCTTTGATTAAAGTGTTATTTAGAATGGCTTTTAGACAAGTGAACACTACATATATTTGAACAACAGTTCACTCTCTGGAACTTACTTAAAATGACTACCTTTAACGAAGCCGGTTTGTAATACTTCATTATCCTGTTGCTCTCACCTCCATCACTTCCACTCACTTTCCCTACTGATTTGCCAGAAGTAAGCACCCAAATGTTGGTTAGATTGAATTTTATAAAATATTTTGCTACAACGATGTGTAAACGTCACAGATTATCAGCAACACATTAACATAAAATGATACATAATGCATGTTTGTAATTATGGGAGAGATCATAAATCTTAAACACCCATTGGTTTAGAAATTAAATAGTTCTACTTAGTTCTCCCTAAATTACTCCAAATTTCTGAAATTTACCATTCGTCTGGGTATTTTGTAACTACCCCCAAGGATAAATTTTTTTTAATGACTTTGCTTTCAAAAATGCAATTAACTTAATAAAATTCTAACGCAAAACTGCCATCAGGTCTTTAAAATTTCAGCCCACTTCCCATCGCCAATAAGTCTATGGATATGTACCATTTCAGCTAATTGCTTTTTTAAACAGTCACCAAATTTATTTTTCTGGGTCCTTCTAGATCTTAATTGTTCTTACAGCTTTATCAGCATGCCATTTTAACTTTTAGTAAGCCTTAATTTCATTCATCTTGCTGCATTTATATTAACCAGAGTTGTTACTACATTAAAAAAAGTAGTAGTATGGTATTGGATTCTTCAGGTAGTAAGACGTTTCAACATGACACTCACACCTCTCAACACAGGTAAATGGCACAAGGGCTTTAACACATTTCTATTTAAAATCCTGGCAGCTGAATGGTTTAAATTTCAGATTGCAATTAGAATTCTCATCAATTTGGATTTGCCAATGATATTATACTGTTTCCACCGTCTATCCTAAAATCCTCTACTTCTTTTTCCAATGTTAAAGATTTCCCCCTTTCCTTCTTTGTGTGGTATCTGCATTTTCAAAGAGTTGATTTAAATTGTTAATACATAACTGTAAGACCTAAAAGTTACAACCATTCTTTAGCTGTAGTTTAACCTAGTTATAGGAAAAAAATTGGTATAAACATTATGTGTTTGTAGTTCCCATTGGCTAGATGGAGTATGAAATATATAACAGTGTATGAAAAGCTTTGCCTCTTGAGGGCAGTGATTCATCTTAAAGAACCAGACACCGTAGAAAGGAAAAGGTGTTTGCAAAAGTTTTATTTTAAAGGATCAAAAATAAATAATGCATATACACATGAGAAAATCTACTGATATTTATGTCCTTCAAAGCACACTTTCAGTACATGGCACCTTCATCTTCTTTATTTAGAAAATAAACTGTTATTGGTCCATAACTGGTGTGCACAGTCTCTGTGACTCTAGCAAATAACCAGGAGCCAAGTCCATATAATAAAGTTGGAATACCTAGAAAACAAATGAATATGTTATTTGTGAAATCAATACTCATTAATCATGCACTCGTATATTTGTCCTGGTACAAATCACACAGCACTCTTGAGCAACATCAACAGATCATAAAGCTACAAAAATATTAAAATATTAGTAAATACTGACTCTACCTAAGAGCTCAATTTCATCTATATTTGTGGAACATGGTAACAACTGTGTGAGCCCAGAGATTTTTTAAAACTATAAATAAGACTGCTGTAAACTCTAATTCTAAGCACTTTACAAGCATTAATTCATTATCTCCAAGTACTTAGGAAGTAATTCTATATTCTTTTCACAAATAAGCAAACAGAATATTCATTAATTTAGCTGATGTTTCCCAATTATTGGCCTTGAGCTTAAATTACTAGGTCATCTTTACTGCGCTTTAAGTTGGACAGTAATATTGATGGCTAAAATAATTTTTTGTACAACTTTAAAGAAACTAGGTCAAATAGCTGCCTTCAAAACCAAAGGCGGAAAACAACTCTAAGGAAGATCTCAGCATGATGACAAGCATGAGAAAGAAATAATCCCGTCAGTATTTTTACAACTGATTTGAAAATCTCATTTCAACCTATTTGAAATAGGTACACAGCAGACTCAGACAACATGCTTTTTCTTTGGAATATTTCCGTTTGCGATTAGTTACCATTTGTGATACATGAAACTAAACATACACTACCCAGAGATATGGATTTAAGCGCTCATATGCGTATCACACTAAGTTGGACACAAAACTAACTTCCACAATTCCTATTTTTTAAGGCACTTACTTAAAATCAGTGACTTTTAACATATTAAAAAACATGTATAAAACCACAGGCACTTAAATCAATAACAAATATTGGATGCTCTACACAAGTATTAATTTTACTGTTCCTATGTAGGAGTTGGACAGAAAACGACAATTTAAAGAGCTGTACATTTGTAAAATGACTTTCTTCCTAGTTAATAGGGAAATGGACATATGCGCAGGACTAATCATATTCCTGATCTTTTTCTTATTTTTCCTGCAAGAATATATTTGCTGTGTTATGCTCTTTTTGAGTGTGTAAGTATGTTGGCCTATTTTGTGCTTATTCCCTGAAGCTGCACTCCAACCACTGTGATGCCAAAGATTAATCAGGAGAAGCATCACTAGTTGGCACTGAGAAGAGGCAAAAATGCCCATTCAGACTGGCACCCCTCTATTTTTAGGAATATACTGGGTCACAGCTTGTCACTATCACAGGGCTCCCTGGAACTCCTATGAAACCTTTTACACTATGCTGCCTTCTTTGCCTTGATAATACCTCCCCCGAATCTCTAAATGCCTCAGGGAATGTCACAAAAAAATCCACAAAAACTAGCATCGTAAAGCTATTTATAAATCATTTAACTGGAATGGAAAAAAAAAAGGCAAGTGTTGGCGTGGAGTGGGGGAGTGAGGAAGAGAACAAGAAGACAGGCAGAAGAGAGTCAAGAGTGGAGGGAGCAGTTGAAATAAATAAATTTAAAACACGATATCACAACTTCAAAAGCTGAAAATCAATGGAGTGAGAAAGAAAAAACAGGCTCTAGAAATAATGATTAATTTTCCAAATACAGTGAGAATAAAATACACAAAATATGACTTTTAAACCAAAGCTAAGGACATAAATTTAAGGAGTGGCTGATGACCCTGAAAATGCTGTTTTATAGTATTTATCACAGTTTTCAGTTAAAATATTGACACTTAAAAAAATCACACAAATGGTCAATATTTTTTCAGCTAAGATGTAGGACTGATCAAAGACTACTAGTCTAATAATAACTACATTTTATCTTATTAAGAAGCAAGTAGGAACCATTATCATTAAGGCTGTTTGATAGGGGATGGAGAAGTGATACGGGAATCAGAAATTCTTTATTTCTTTTTTTTCCTGCAGTCCACTTAATTTAATGCAGTCAGGCTAGTATACAAAATGGGAAGATTAACCACTTATATAATTGACATATATTAAAAAAAAAACCCATAATTTTCTTTATCTATAGCACATATGCTTTAAAGTCTGTAAGATTCCATGAAAAATTAATTTTTTCCAGACTGTCTGAAACACGTAACATCAAAATAAATGTGAAAGTCAGTTCTTTGCATAATGATTCATTTTGAGTCAGCTGAACAGTAGGTAAACCACTGTCAAATTAAACACTTAAAAAAAAATTAGAACTTTGTGGCAAGTCTCTGATTACCCATTCATTCCAATGGTAAGTTGCTTTTCTTAAATCTCAATCTACTTCGCAGCATGATACCCAGGCTGGTAAACCATCAGTAAAATGTCAGCTTCCATTGAAAATGAAGGCAGAAGAGAAAGGGAACAAATATGTAAAAGGGAAATCTTTAGTATTTACAAAATGGAAAAGGGAATTACTTTGATAATTACTAAGTTGGAAGGGAAGAAAAGGATTAAATGCAAAAAGATTCTTTAACAGAACTTGTACTTGATGATCCAGAGGGGCAACTGCACAACAAGAACAGGAAAGAATCCTATTATGTAATTCCCTATCTTGAGACAAAAATACAAAATAAACATTACCAAATTGGTGAATACTCTTTAAGTGGACTTTCTTTTAAAAAGTCCAGCAAAAAAAATAAAAACCCTTTATTAGTATAAGCCAATTTGTATTAAAGCATGCTTGAACAGAAAGTTTTCTTTTGTTTAACTTAAAACTCTTATTTTCTTTTACGCAGGAATTTTAGAATTTTCAGAAGACCACAAAGACCGTTAAATCACTATTCGGCTTTCTCTTCCATGTCAGAAAAACTACAGCTGTTGTTTCTTTCTTCAAAAGGTTTTACTACTTTTCTATATGAGAATGTTCTGGGCATCCTATTTTTCTTTGGATTTCTTTACACCTAAAAGAGAAGCCCCTAACCACTAAGGTGTTCTAAACGTGTTAGCTTTTAAATGGCGAAACCTTTTTTTAAAAAGGCATTAGGCTCCCGGTTTACCTATAACCCTCCTGTTAATGCTTTTCCTAAACTATTACTCTACATTTGGGAAGAATGATTTTTTCTGATTCTGGAAACGCTAAAATAAACTTGTTCTTCTTGAATCTCGTCATCACTCCAGTCTTTCCAAATAACTTGGAACTGAATTTTCTAAGTCACCACAATCTTCAACCTCATACCAACCTCAAAATTAATGGGCATGCTCTATCATCAGTCAAATAATAAAACATATTTTTAAAGGGTTACACAGTGGTAAATAATCTTCTCCTTAATGGACTAAACCCAGAACAGTCCCAGTGGACCAATGATTCCAGAACCCCATGAATTATTATAAGCAAAAATACATATACCATATTTAAATTTAAGGACCTCTCAGACTATATAGTAATAGAGCAGCTGAACAGGGATTTAGCTTTAATTCTGGTACAAAAAACCGGTTGGGTAACATGGGTCAGTTCGCACGTCTACATTCTGAATTACTGAAATCTGGATTAACTTGATATGAGCTATTAACAGGTTCAAAACATCTTAAGGCCTATTTTTCACTGACCTATAAAAGATACATTCATGTCAATGTTCACGCCTCTTCTTCAGGTCATTAACCAAAAGAAAATAAACATCCCGCTAGAGTAAATACTCTGAGTTAGAATATTCCCATGAAAATATACCAAGATTAAAAAGACAGTCTTTTAAATATATTTTAGGCCTAGCATTCTAAGAGGCTAACTTCACTGCTGAAAATCTTTAGTGCTTTTAGTAAAACAAACTTGCCGGGATTTCATATAAAGAAAACAAAGAAACTTTAACTGTAGTTCCAGTTTTTATAATATGAACGCACCCACAAAGTGATGTTCACGGGAAGTACGTCTGTCATGCAATAAGGCTTTTTTTTTTTTTTTTAAACTTCAGAGCCTCTTTCCAGCGGCTTACAACCTCCTTCTTACTGCCCAATGTAGGGGTCCTCCTAGTTCAGAGCCGCAGGAAGTGAGGATGGATTGCCCCCTCCCCAGGGATGTTGCGGCAGAGGGGTGGGGGTTTCTCAGTACAGGCCTGTGGCTAAGCCCCACTTTCTCGGAACCACTCAGGAGCAACAACTTAGCCCTGACAAGCATCCACTGGGCGGGGGATACAGAAGACCAGGGCCACAGCCAGTCCTGGAGGGTGCAGTGTAGGTGGACGAGGAGGCTGGCTCTAGGAAATCCCTTAACACTGGGCGAAGCTCGGCGAGCGCCTGCGCGGGGCTGAGACAGGGCTCCCCCTGCGCGGGCGCGGTCTGACCTTGCGCCGGGGTCTCGGCCTCCGAGCGAGGACGTTTGTCAGCGTGCTTTGCAAACAGTGCAAACAGGCGTCGGGGGGACGTGCTTCACCGGCCCGGGCCACTCACCGAGGTTGACGACCTTGAGCGCCGTGAAGAACCGGTCCTGTCCGGCCAGGTCCTGCCAGGGGGCCTTGGAGCAGTGGTACTTGATGAAGGGGAAGCAGCCGGTGCGCAGAACGTGGTAGTTGGCGCCCTGCACGGCCCAGTTGAAGTGCGAGAGGCCGAACTGGTCGTTGCGGACGGAGCTGTAGGGCACGCAGAAGGAGGTCCAGTACGGCAGGCGCCGCTGCAGCAGGTGCCGCGTCAGCACCTCCGAGGCGCGGGGCTTCGGGCGGGAGGCGGCGCCCGAGGCCCAGGGCCGCCACAGGAGCAGCCGGAGCGCGGCCTCGTGGGCCCGCCGCAGGGCCTCCATGACCCGCCTCGTCCGCGTCCCCGGCCCCTCGGCCGCCGTAGGGGCGCGCGCCGCTGGGGGCGGGGCCGCGGGAGCGCGCGCGCGCGCGGCCGCTCCCCGGGGCGAGGGGCGGGGACGCCCCACGGGCGCCGTGAGGGCGCGCGAGAGCCCCCGGGGCGCGGCGGCGCGTGCGCACAAAGTTCCCGCGGCCTCCCTCAGAGAGAGCGGAGTCCGGCCGAGGGCGGCGCAGGGCCAGGCACGCTGAGGAGGTAGTTAGGTCGTCACCCAGGAGCCTGGTGACGGGGAATTCGCGAGTTTCATCAGTTTAGGTATGAGGAAAACTAAGGTTAAAAAGAACTTAACCACCCCGCTGAGTGGCAGAACTCGAACCCATATCTCTCTTCCAAGCCCTGGGCTGAAGTGAAATCCTTAGTTCAGGTTGTTGAGGAAGCTGGAAGGTGTCCTCAGGGAAGTGAGTTCAAAGCCAAGGCCCCAGATTTGCACTGGCTGGTCAAGTCAGGGGGCATTTTTGCGTATTTAGGTCCCCCGCCGTCGTGTAGTTTAAAAGAAGTCCCAGGTATTTCAGCATAAAAAGTTAAATCTTTAAAATAGTCCCCCTTCTCTCTGCAGTGTGCATCGCCATGTCCCCTCTAAGAGCCTGGTGCGCACGAGGCGAGGAGACTTACTTAGAAACCTTAATAACCCCCAGTCACCCATTAGCAAATCTATTACTCTGGGAAAATTTTTTTCTCAAATTTTGCAGCCTCTTGAAGTACATACACACCTGCTTTCGAAAGAAGCATTTCCTCTTATATGTTCTAAACGCCTTATGTTTGGAGAAACCATATATAAATAATACGTGTCTGGAAAATGCTGTATATAAGTGAGGTAATTATGAATAGAGAAAAATACAACAATTACTGTTACTGTTGTACATACTCAATAGGAATGTAGGATAGTGTGGCTACCTCTTACATTCTCTACTTTTTATTGATTCATTCAACAAACATTCCTTGAGCACCCACTAACGTGTGCAGGATCTTGTAAGTTAAGTCTTTTCAGGGGCCTTGTAGTCATGCAAATAATTTGAACTTTATAGATTCCCTATTAGATAAAAGCTTTTTAAAGATTTTAAGGTGGAGGTATGATGTAGTTAGATTTGTATAGAAATGGCTGCAGAGAGGTTAAGACGAGTCAGGGAGGTGGTTCAGTACTTTAATTTTAAATTAAATTTTAAAAAGCACTGGAATCCTTTTTCAAACAAAATCTGTCACAGAACCCCAACATATAAAGGAGGTGAAAACTTGTATTTTATTACTAAACATTTGTAAGTGCAGAATTTTAACATTAACTTTAAAGGTGAATTTTTAAAATGAGGCTAGTTTGTTGTTGTCTTGGGTTTTTATTTTGTTTTATATTGTTTTTAGCAGAAAAGGAATTTATTGGAAGGAAATTGGATAGCTACAATAATAAATAGGAAGTCTGCAGAACCAAGTTTAGGAATGGGGAGGAATCAAAGGAGGCCAGCCTGCAAAGACACAGGTTAAGACCAACAGGAAAAGATATGGTTAGAATGCCGTGGCTGGCCCCACTGCCACTGGTGTCTTAACACTGCTGTCTAATCCTAAAAAAATTTTGAAGGGTCTGTGGACAACAGTTGTAGTTATAGCAACCTCAGAATGGTTTATTTCTTATTCCTCTGTTTTGGTTGTCTGTTATCAAGAAAATCCTGATCCCTTGGGAGAAGTAGGTACAAATAAGAGTGGTTTTTAAAAGAGTTGTTTGAAATCTTCAGCATGTGCTTCAGTCACAGAAATGGCAGAAGGAGATTAATTCTGAGCTCTACACTGAAATGACTTAACCTCAAGTTAATTTCTGGCAGTTTGCAATATGTTAAAATTTGACATCATATCTATTTTGGGAGTATAAAAACCTATTTTTAAATAAATGAAGTTTGAATCAAACATTTGCAAAACCTCTGAAGGCTGTCTGAGAACTATGTTCTGTACCATTTAAGGTGAAAACTACAGATAAAGGGAACCAGATATTTACATAGGTTTCACTGCATTGTCTCATGAAAGCTAGGGAACTAAAGGATTTCTGTTGGAAGATGCCCTCTTGGAAAAACCCCATCAGTGATGAGGGCTTCTCTAATCCAAGGCTCTTTGACTCTCTCTTTTCTCTTCAAGTAGGAAGTTCTTCCAAAGATTTTTCACAGGTGGTAGACCACACCCAGATATTCAGGAGTGTCTGAATGAAATATTACCCTAATGTAAGGATACAGAGCTGGAGAATATGGCATCTAGATATTTCTGCTGACTTTAAGATTATACTGTGTCTCTTCCATAACTGAAATAGGATAATTTCTCAAAAAACCCACAACTCAGGTCATCAGATGCTTGATTTTCTTTTCAGTTCTCATTCTTAATGGCCATGAAACAAAAGGGCTTAGAAGTTGGCATTCACAAGCTTAAATCAGTGTTCCAAAACTGTGTCCAATAATTAAGAATCAAGTGCATTAAATACATGAATACTTAGTTTTCTACAAAGGATGGAGAAATGGCATATCCCTTAGAAGGAAACCCTTAAAAGTAGCTGAATAGTGCTTCTGTGTATGGCATTTAATGTGTGCATGGATATATCTTGCTGCTTCTAGAAAGGGGGGCTTTTGTTTTCATTTTGTTTTAAAGGCACCCAGGACATTGTAGATGTTCAGAACATGTTAAAAATTAGTTATACAATGTTGATAGATTGGAATATATTAAAATTAAGAATTTTTATTCTTTAAAAGGCACTATTAAAAGAGAGTGAAAATGTAATCTAAAGAATGGGAGAAGTATTTGCAATACATGTATCTGACAAAGCATTTGGTATTCAGAACAAATCATTTAAAAAAAAAAAAGACAATCCAATAGAAAGGTGTAAAATATTTGAATGGACTCCTCAGAAGGGAGAACATCCAGATATCCAATAGACATGTGAAAAGGGGCTTAATTTCAAAATCATCTGAGAAATGGGAATTGAAACCCCAATGCAATACTGAAACCAGAAAACATCCATCAGAGTGGCTAAAGTAGAAAAGACAGAAAGTATTAAGTGTGGATGAGGCTTGGTGGCAGTTAGAACTTTCATGCACTGCTGGCAACCACTTTGGAAAAATTTTTGGCCGTTTGAATTAAAGCTGAATATATGCATACCTTATGACTCAGCCATACCACTCCTAGGTATATATTTATATATTTATATTAGTGTGGTCAGACTGCTGTAACGAAATACCATAGACCGGGTTTAGCCAACAGCAGAAATTTATTTATCACAGTTCTGGGGACTGGGAAGTCCGAGATCAGGTACTGGCTGATTGGGTCCCTGGTGAGAGTTCTCTTCCTGGCTTGTGTTTCCTTCTTGCTGTATCCTCCCATGGCAGAGAGAGCTAACTCCACCTGACTCTTTCTTCTCTAATGAGGGCATCAGCCCTATTATAAGGATCCCACCCTTACGACCTCATTTAACCTTTATCACCTCTTCATACATGAGGCCGTTATCTCCAAATCCAGTCACACTGGATATTAGGGCTTCAGCCTATTCAGCATATTTTGAGGGGACACAAACATTCAGTCCGTAACAATTCCCAGCAGAAACTGTATGCATTTGCTCTTCCAAAGACATGTATTAGCATGTTCATAGCAGCACTATTCATGTTTGTAATAGTTGACCTGGAAATTACTCAAATGCCTATAAGTAACAGAGCAGATATACAAATTGTGGTATATTCCTGTGGTGGAATACTATACAGCAATGAGAAAGAATGATCTACAATCACACACAACATGCATGAATCTCACACACATAAGGAAGAGTGAAAGAAGCCAAATACTAAAGTACTTACTGGATGATTTCATTATATAAAGTATAAACCTGGCCTAAATTCGTCTGTGTTGTCAGGAGGCCAGATAATGATCAGTCCTGGGCAGGGAATCAGTGGCTAGGAGGAGAATGAGGTGACTTCTGGGGGACCAAGATTATTCTCTCTCTTTTAAAAAAATTCTTTTGTTTCTATAGCTCTTTATTTAAGTCTTAATTTGTTTTAGACTAGTTTTAGACTCAGCAAAATTGAGAGAATGATAGAGGTTTTTCATATATCTCTACCCCACACATGCATAGCCTCCTCCATTAACGTGGCACACTTGTTATAGTTGGTGAACCTGTGGAGTATTCTCTTTCTTGACCTAGATTCTCATTAAATGGGTGTACACATATTAAACTTCCCATTGTTAGTGTTTACTAAGAAATATGTACAAAGGACATATATAGTGGACATGACCCAGACATGACCTTGTACATATATAGAATCTTTATTCTCACGTTGTTTATACAACCTTACTGTGAAATCCTGATTTACTCACATATTCCTAATAGTGTGACTTAAAAGAAAGTAGAGTAGGTGTGTAGATTTTAACTCACTGCTATTCTCAGAAGGGGAATTAAAGGCAAGATGCTGGGAGCATATGTCAGCATACTGATAAAAGATAAAGGAATTGTGAGAGAAAAAAAAAAGAGGGGGGATAGAAGTGTTTACAATTAGGATTTCATTTACAATTTCCAGTTTGAAGCTTTAGGAGTTTGGGTTCAAGGAAAGAAAGACCATGGAGTTGCTGCTCCCCCAGTTCATATTCCAGCATGTTTTGGAACTTAAAAAACAGATACTCCAAAGAGCCACAGACCTGAGTCTCCTAGGAACCCAAATCTGCTTCATGGCTCAGTGCCCTCTAAGCCAAGCTCAGCACCAGAGGAAGTGGCGTGAGTTACCCCTACAGCTGGAAGAATGCTCATTCATTCTCCCCATAGCAAATAGTGCTTGCTGCTCCATTCCTGTATCCTTGTGTCTGCCCTGGCAAGGACAATATATACTGGCTTTATGCAAAATTATCCTCATGGAAGTACTGAGCTATGGCAGGAGTCATTAGGAAAGGAAGGAACCGCTGTATTCTTATCAAGATCTTTTTGAGTCCTTCTTTGGAGGTGATTGATGTTCTGAAAGCCCCCAAGGAGTCGGCTGGCAGTTGGGGCTGCAGTTACAAAGAGTGGTAAGAAGAATTATTTTGGTAAAACTTTTTACTGTGAACATAGTGGGTATAGAGATCTTGTCCAAAAGCAACTTGTGTCTAAACTACTCTCAAGTTCTCCCCTTGCTGGAATGTAAACTTTCTAAGGCCAGGGATTTATATCTGTTTTGTTAACCTTTGTGATCTCAGCACCTAGTAACTTGGCATATGGTAGGTTCTCTACTTGTTGAATAAATGGAAAAAAAAAGTGGGTAAAGTGAATACAGTTAGTGTGTTTGAAGGATGTTAGAGAAAGGAAATCATAATATGTAGGGTCAGTAGTTTTAATTTTAACTTTAACTTAAATTTTGGTAGTTGGAGAAATTAAACTACAAAATAGGAAAGAAACTTACCCAAGATCATATACCAGAATCAAGAAACAAAACTGTGGCCTCCCAGCTTTCAGGGAGCTTTTCATTAGGAAGCATGTCTATGCTATTCTGCTGCAGATGCTGGTGTCCAGTAGCAAGGAGACATATTTGTGACTTTCTGAAACCAGATAATGATTTATGCTGGTAGATAATACAGTCCATTTTATGGGCACGTTTTCAATATTACAATCTTCATAGCATGTAGTCAGTGTTTGGGGAAGCATTTGAAAACATGGCCAAGTAAATTCACCTTGTCACTTGAGTCATAGTTATGGTCTCAGCTTTGTACTGTGAGCCTTGTTTTACTAACCGATACATTCATGAATAGCACAAGACATTTTTGTAGCAGAAATCGTATTTTCAAATCAAATTCCTAAGATGTTTTGACTTTATTGCTGATCTTCAGCTGACAGTGTCTCTTAGCACTTTAGCTGTGGGTCTTTCTGCCCCCTCCCCACTCTCACTGTCAAGTAGTTAATGATCTATAAACAAATACTGAGATGCCCTAAGGGGGCTCTCCATTTAAAGGGGCCTCGAATCATTTTATAATAGAAATACAGTAGTCCAGCCACTGATTTACGATTTGTCTTTTTAGGTTTTTGAAGTGGCATTCCACTGGTATTTTCCAATGGGGCAGGTTTTAAATTTACTGTACAATAGCATTACATTTCATCCAATTTCTCCCTTCAGGAGAAAACATCGAAAACGTGAATCTACAGTTGCTGTTTCCATTGTACGAAGTAACGTTTTTGTGTATGCGTGCATGCACACAGTTCAGTTTTCTAAGCTAAAAGTGGCCACAGAGGGCAATAGTGTCAATGTAATAGCATTGACCTGTTACTGAGTGTTTATTTTGTGCTAGGTAGTTTCCACCTTTTGTTTCATTGAAGTGACACTCCAGAGCAGGGTTTCATTTTCCTCATTTTCAAGCTGAGGAAGCCGAGTATCAGTAGTTAGAGGTTAAAATAAGCTGCCTGCAGTCACAGGGCAGGCAGGTAGTGGAGCTGGGATTCGAACCTACATTGGTTCAGATTGGCAGGCCTCAAAACCGCTTGTTTGACCACAGTGAAAAAGAGTCATCTGATGCTAGACCCAGAGGTAAAAGTAGCTGGCACAGTTTAACATCCTTTAAATGCTACACGATTAGTAAGGAATCAGGAAATAGCATTCTAGATCAAAAGTACAGCTCAACTAGCCCAGAAGTCTGTCTGACACAAAGGAAATTTGGGGGTTTACATGGTGCCTCTCAAAGAAAAAAAATTTTTTTTTCCACAATCACTTGCAAAATTTGTTGTTAAACAGCTACTTCTGTGTACATTGAACGTACTTTAAAAATATCTTTAAAATTGAGAGGCATGCACTAAGGAGCGTGGGCACCACCAACAAAGATTCCGACTCTAAGCAAGTTCTCAAGCTCTAAAACTTGGATTTCATTTGGGGAACCCGAGTAAAGAGTATATAGGAATTCTTTGGACTACTTTGACAACTTTTCTGTAAGTCTAAAAATTTAATTCAAATTAAAAAGTTTAGTTTTAAAAACTTGGATTTTAATGGATCCATCTGGCCATAGTTTGGACGGGTGTGAGTAGTGCCGCTGCTCAGGGTAGTAGGCACATTCAGCCTGAGCCGGCATTTCAGGGAACTATGACTGTGGCTCAGCTCTTTCTTTTTATTCCTTATTGCTATTTCTGATATAGCAAGATGTTAAAGCTAACTACATGCTCTATTAATTATATGAAGGTGAACTTGAGTCATATTTGTTACTGAAGATGATTAATAATTACCAGTTCTGCACACGTTTCTGGTGCATTTCAGTAAATAAACAGGGTACATTGTTGGGTAGTAATTGATTAATTAGCACATTCATCCTACACAGCTCAATGGTCTAAGGATGCTGAGTTTGAGATATTGCTCATAATTATTACAAGAAACAAATCTGTTCCATTTCTCAGTTTATTCTTCTGTACACTAAGATTTTTTTTCCTAAATCGAATGTTTAATGGTTCAAAACCTTATAGGTTTTATTCAGATAAATCAACTCATGAAAAATTGCTAGTCATAACCTCAGAATCTTGTTTTTGTGTGAACTAGGGTGAAAACTTTTACAAGGCTAATTTTAACATTAGATCTTGCTGTTAAACTGGATGAAATTCTGTAAATATAGGGCACTTTCCCACCATGCAGGAAATGCTCATTGAGCACCTATGCGCAACAGGGGCACTGGAATCTCATTTGCTTCCCAACCACATCAAATAAGCTCAGGACTGCAAGTATTGTCGGGGTGGCACTTCGCAGCATCAAGTGAATATACTGTGTAATCTTCAGAGAAGTTTAGCAGCATGTATTGGTCACTGTTTAAACTATGCAGCAAGTTAGGCCCCCCCCCCCAATTTATTGACCCAGTGTGTCACTGAGAGAGAGTGTGGCTGAGAGAGCTTTAGACAGGGAGTCAGGAGCCCTGGGTTCTAGTCTATCTATATTCTTTCTTGAAGAAGCCTTGTGACTCTAGGCACATCATTACTCCCTTCCCTAAGTTTGAATCATAACTCTCTATTGCTGGTTTTATTATTTGGGGAAAATTATTTAACCTCTCTGAGTTTCTGCTCTGTTTGCATGAGTAGACATGGCACTAAAGTCATGGTCTGGTGTGAATTCTAGAATATTCAGACTAAGAATATTAAGCTTAGACTAAAACATTCAATTCACGGTACTAGGGAACATGCCATTGCTATCTGGTGACAGCTTTGGAAACTTGGAGCAGGGAGGTGGTTATGATATTCCCAGGCTATGTTCCTAAGTTCATTATCACTTTGGATAGCAGAACTTATAATGCAGAAATTAGTATTTTTCTTTCCCAACCTCCCCCAAATTAGATTTTTGTTTTACTTGCTCCATTATTTAAAAAAAGAAAAAGTTCATTTTAAGACAGAAAATATAGAAAGAAAAAACCCCACCGTTAAGAAGTAAGCACAGTTACTCACACATAGAAAACAAACTTGGTTACCAGCAGGGGAAGAGGGGAGGAAGGGATGAATTGGGAGTTTGAGATTTGCAGATACTAACTATATAAAATAGGTAAACAGGTTTATACTGTACAGCACAGGGAACTATATTCATATCTTATAGTGACCTACAATGAAGAAGATATAAAAATGAATATATGTATGTATGTGTATGACTGAAGCGCTGTGCTGTACACCAGAAATTGACACAACATTGTAAACTGACTATACTTCAATTAAAAAAAAAGAAGTAAGCACTGTTAACATTTTGGGGATTATCCTTACAGTTCTGTGTGTGTGTGTATGTGTGTGTGTGTATGTACACATATATGTATACATTTTTAAAAAGTCATAATTTGGAGTCATAGATTTCATGCTGTTTTAAAAATGCTTCTTTACTTAATGATAATTAAATATCATATCATTTTCTTCTAATGATACCTGTTTTTTCATGAACAGCTTTTTGAGGTATAATTGATATCCAAACACTGCACATACTTAAGGTGTACAGTCTGATAAGTTTTGACATATATATGCATCCAAGAAACCATTCTCACAATCAACATAGTGAAGCCCCAGAATTTTCTTTCTGCCCCTTTGTGATCCTCCTGCTCCTCCCCTTCTCTACCATCCCACTCCCACCCCCAAGCACTATTGATCTGATTTTTGTCACCATAGTTTGCATTTTCTAAAATGCTATATAAATGGATAAATACTTTTTTTAATCTGAAAATTTTCATTCAGCCTAATTATATTGAGATTCATCCATGTCTCTGAGTTTATCAACAGCTCACTCCTTTTTATTGCTAAGTAGTATTCCATTGTAAGGATATCCCACAATTTGTTTATCCATCCACCTGTTGTTGGACATTTGGGTTGTTTCCAGTTTGGGGCTATTACACATAAAGCTGCTGTGAACATTTATATACAAGTCTTTATATGCTTTCTTTTCTCTTGGGTAAATGACTAGGAGTGGATTGGCTGGATTATATGTTAAGTGTAGTAACAAGATTTTCTAAATGGCTATATAGAGGTCCTTTATATAGCTATTTATAATTTTCAAGTAATACTCTTATTTTTGAACATTTAGACTTTTCTGATTTTTTATTATTGTTGCAAATGATCTATCATTTTTGGCTTAGGAATGTGGCTATAGATCTTCAATTTGGGGGAAAAAACCCCAAGCTAATGAGTAGAAAGGCATAGTAAAGGAAATCTGGAGATAACGTGTATGTTGTTAGATAATTTTGAGTTCTTCAGTGATTGCAAAGTAAGTATTTAGTGTTCTTTGCTGGGAAGGAAAGTGGCGTAAATCTTTAAATGAACCAAAATTTGAATTTGAGTTTGAAGTTTATTTTGCAACCAATGGAAGTTCTGCCGTTTTGTTGTCAAGTTTATGGAACCATGATTTCATCACAACATTACTTATGAGGCAACTGCAGTAAACTTAGGTGTGGCCTTTTGTTTCTGGGAGCTATAATTAGCCATCTGGTATACTTTTTAACATTTTTGTTAAATAAAAAAAATCTTAGAATGTAGCATTTTACTCACTTCCCTCTCTCTCCGTACATACATACACACACATACATGATATATATGGTGACAAATGAGGAAGTGAAGCAAAATGTTTACAGAAAGGTAAAGAAATGCTTGAGGGGAACCACCGTCATAAAACTCCCCAAACCAAAAACACACACGCAGAGATGCCAAAGCTGTATTTCTCTGTGCTACATTTAGGGTCTTCTTATAACAAAACAAAAGTTGTTTTTACCAACAGATTTTTAAACAGCAGGGACATGCTTATTATTTACTGTTTTGGTATCTTTCCCTCATTTACATAAATACCCCAGAAACTAGCAGTTCAAAACTAATAAAAGCCAGGGCCCTCCATCAAGTGCAATAAAGTTTCATAACCATGAGTTAGACTGTTAGAGTGAAAAATAAACCTATATATGTGGTTATGAAGGGATTTCTTTGGAAAGTGTATAATCACATTTCAAAGTTAGAACTTCCATTGGAAGTTGCAGTGTAATAATAATACTTAAACATTTATGCAGAATGCTTCGTCTTTGAGACTTTCCCAACATTGGCCAATCAATCTCTGCTGCTTCCCTAAGGAGCAGGTAGGTATAAACTATCTGCCATTTTCTAGTTAGAAAATTGGGAAAGGGATGGCCAGCTCAGAGAGACGGAGGACTGGAGAGACAAGGTTCTGGTCCTTATTATTCTGTGACTCTTTGGGATGTAACTCCTAATAGAATGCCTCAGTTTTCTGTTCCACATCAATGAACTCATCAACAAAACAAAGATATAAATAGCTCAATCTGCCTCAGGCTTTTAGACACAGTCCTTATATTCCTGAGGCACACCTTTTGGAAAGACTGGGATACAGAAAGCATACAGAAGACCCACAGTGCATTCATTTCATCAGCACTTGGAATGGATGGGACCAAACTTCTTCCAGTGAGAAAGGCAAAGTCAGATGCTTCCTTCTTCCCAGCAACCTCTGCCCTCACATTATCCTGGCAACTTAATTTCTATTTTTCCAAATAAGATTTACTATGATTAGTGCATTTAAAGAGTTGAACAAATTTGCTGTGCACATTAAAGCCAGAGGAACAGTAAAATAAAACTAATGAACATTTACATTTTTGGAAATATAATTAATGTAAGCTTGTGAAATTCTGAAAGATAAACATTTAAATGTTAAAATACTTACTACCTTCCCCACAGGGACAGTGTTGGGAATTAATGAGATAACAAATGTAAAGTGCTTTAAGCTCTTTAGAAGAAAGGTGCCAGATAAATACAAATGATTATTAATTGTTAAAGCTATCAGATGGTTACTAATATATTACTTAAGACAAAATGCATATTTTCATACTTGAAAATAGGATGCTTGCAATCCTATTTAAGATGATATAGCTAAAGTAATGCTCCTCAAACTCCTCCCAGGTTACTTTTACATCTTGTTGCAAGTCCTTTCTTAACCTTCCCCCAGTTTCTTGACTTAGTATCCATCTTTTGAGTAAAACTATAAGGCATGATTTCCCAGCTTCCAAACTCTCCTGTACCTTCCCATCATCAGTCTTCCACCAAAGTCTTAAAGATCCAACACCATAAGAGTTTCCACAGACACCACTTCTTCTGATTTCTCCAGTCATATAGTTGTGATGCTTCACAGTGCTGTGAGTTGTCCACATTTATGTTATTAGCAGTAAACATGTACATTAAACTTCTTTTAAGCAACACACTAGAATGTGTTATTAAAGACTGTAAGTCCTTTGCACGATCTGGGACAAGGGAAATTGAACTTTCTACTTTATACAAAAAGGTAGAATTTGTGGTAAAAGAGTTTAAATTCCATTTTTTTTTTTTAATTTAGCCTGAAACATGGAGTGAGATACCCTCACTACATCTCAGTTCCCTCATGTAAAACGAGGGCAGGAGTAGTATTTTCCTAACGGGGTTGTTGGAAAGATGCAACAAAAGAACGTATATAATGCTTCGAGCACAGTACCCACCTAACCAGTAATGTGTTCAATAAAAGGTAAATGTAAGTAAATAGTGGAAGGTAGGGAAGTAGGCAGCACAATTTATCATTAAATATCATCAATCTGGTTTCTTTAAAATCAGTATAAAATAGGTAGTATGTGAAGGGAGATACTTACCATCCAATAGTGAGCTCCTAAATGACTAGTAAAATTTGCTTCTCAACCCATCCCAAACATTCCACATTAAACAATGGATCCTTTCTCATGCAAAGATAGCTCTACTGTCAAATGTATGCTTCTCCCAAAATCTTCTGGGAAAATGGCACCTCATTTAAAAAAAATCCTCTTATCGACAAAGATTTCAGTTTCCTATTTAGAATGGTGAAAGTTCATTAATTTGTCTTGATTAATTTATGTTTTGGATACATCGTACACATACACTTTTTTTTTCAAACTTTCCTTAGTTTACTGATAGCACAGTATCTTTGCTATACATATATGCTAAAAGATAATGGACTGTCTTCTTTTCAAATGTTCTGTAATTAAAACATTTCAGTAATTTAATCTGGTCCTCTGGCTTCTTTCCCTTAATTACTTGAAGTGATTGTTGTATTATACCAATTTTTCTCCTCTGGTTTTTGAAGCCGTAGGTTTTTAGGTAGAGGACCTGACTCCCAGTCAACTTTCTGGTGAGAACTAAATCTGAATGTATGGCCTGAATTTGGAAACAGGCATTCTGTGGTATATGTTAATGACAGAGGCGAAAGAGAATGCATTGTTTGAGAGACCGATCATGTGGGTAAAAAAACCAAAAAACGAAAAAAAAAAAAAAAGGTACCGGAGAGTGAACTCATTTTACTACTGCCAGCAGCTTGAGGCTCAAGAGTGCTAATCAAAATTCACATATAAAACTTCCCTGATTGATTTAGCAGTTTTGTGCTGTTGAGAAAGGGAATCTCACCATGTGAAAGATCCACTGCTGTGCTGAACAAAACAGAGACAGTTTTCTTTTAAAGTCCTGAGCAGATGAGAGCCATAAGGAGACAGAGGGTTTCATTTACTCTCAGGACACGATTGTGCCAGTGAACTAATGAGTCTCTTGGACCTTATGTTGCTCTGGCTTCAATCGAGGCGAGACTCTAATGGGCATGTAGTACTTCCTATCCGTCAAGTGTCTGGACAGTGGGCCCCTCATATGGATTAGAGCAATCTGGCAAGAAAAAGAGGTCATCGTACCTAGCCCAGGCAGGAAACCTGGCTAACTAATGTATTTCCAACTATAGCAAAACAAGAGCCAACACACACACACACACACACACACACACACACACACACACACACACACACACACGTTAATTTTATTGCAGAAACTCGACCTATGGCTGAGGCATAGTTAACACATTATTGGAATTCCATAGGTAATAAACGCCCCTCTTTTCCTCAACACATTCAGATATTTTTAAAGATAAAAAAGGCCATTCTTTAAAACAGCTCTGTGATTTTGGTGTTGTGAATTGCATATTTCACCCTTCAGTAAAGCTGGATGATGTAGAAATATTCTGAACAATTATAATAACAAGCAAATGCTCAGAGTTAGTATCAACACTGCATAATTTTAACAATTTACCCTTTAAAAGGTACTGTTGAATTGAGCTTGTAAAAACACTACTGCTGTATTAAATGGAGAACTAGAGAATACAAATGTTTATTCAAGCTAGAGCTGAGTTACTCTATCCTAAACTGAGAGCAGATACTGCCACCTAGATACATTCTCATGCTTTAGTTAACTAGATGTTGGCTTATCTTACTTTTTGAAAAATGATAACAACAAACAATAGTGGCTTGGTACAATAAAAATACAATAATTGATAAAGAGTCACTCTAAAAATCCATATAAATGTAGTTTTCTTGGAAAAAAAGACATTTGTGTTTTGCCAAATAGTGATGATTAAGCCTTTATTCAATTTTTTAAATGCAGAAGACAAATTACTATTGGAAATAGGAGGGAAAAAACTTTATAAAACATTAAAAAAAAAAGCTCCATAATCCTGAAATTTATAAAGCATTAGAGGCAGAAGTGATAATAGTAAGCCTTGTAACTTTTTTGACAAATTATTTCTTCCTCAGTTTGAGAAGAGGAAGAGATTGTTTAATACTTTCAAATGAAAACGCAAATAGGTTTTGGTCTAATAAGTAAAATGATATCACTTAATAAAATTTTTTCTAAAAAGAATTACATTATAATCTGTTCTAATACACCTCCTAGCAAACAAGGCAAACTGACTTCCCCACCTTTTATTCCTAATAGCAAAATAAATGTTGCCTTTTTTGGCTCCAGGTTGGAATGAAAAATCAGTAATGTATTCCAGGATCATTCATTTATCAGGTTTAGAGAGTTTTTTTTTTTTTTTTTATCATCTTTGGACTCTAGCTCTTCTTCAAATCTAATTTTGTTTTCCTCTGTTACTCCTAGAATGTCTTCAATGTCATCAATGGTGGTCTGTAAATGAACAGCAAAAATAATCCTTGTTACTTAAAAACTTATTACAAGTCTTCCACCCAGCCCCTCAAGCATTTGCTCCTTTTTGGAGTTAAGTATGGTTTAGAACAGTTCTACTTAAAGTGTGTTCCACTAACCAGCACCCCTCTAAAATTGTTGGTTATCAGTCTTAATGAAATAAGCAAAAAGATTGAGAGTAAGAATTTGGAAGCCTTTATAGAAATTTTTATGTCTATTAAATCTAATAATAAAAAATATGCTCCTATTTCATGTGTCTTCAGTTTTTTCATTTCATTTTTCTAGGAATTCATTTTGTTGTATTTTACAAAAGTATTGATCCACTATAGGTCAGAAAAAAACAAAACAAACAGGTCCTTCACTACATATAATTTGAGGTCCACTGGTCTAGTCACCCTGGAATGAAGGCTAGTAGGCTGATGGGAGTATTTATTTCCACTGGTTTTGGGGAGAAAAAATTGCACCTTTCCATTTTATTTTATTTAGTTATTTTTTATTGAGGTAGAATTCTTATACCATAAAATTCACCCTTATAAAATGAATAATTCAGTGGTTTTAGTGTATTCATAAGCAACCACCACTAGTATGTTATTCCAAGACATTTTCATCACCCCAAGTATAAACTTTATACCCATTAGCTGCCATTCCCCATTTTCTCCCTCTCCTGGCTCCTGGCAACCTGTAATCTCTTTTCTGTCTCGTTAATGATTTGCCTACCTTGATATTTCATGTAAATGCAGTCATACGATATGTGGCCTCTTGTGTCTTAGCATAATGTTTTCAAGGTTCATCCATGTTGTAACATGGATCAGAACTTAATTTCCTCTTTATGGCTGAATAATATTTCATTGTATCGTACCTATTTTCACTTTGGTTGCTTGCACTTTAGGTATTATGCCTAAGAAGCCATCGCTAGCCACAAGGTGATGAAGATTTATACCTGTGTTTTCTTCTAAGAGTTTAATAGCTTTAGCTCTTACACTTGTGTCTTTGATCCATTTTTACTTAATTTTTGTATGTGCTGTAGAATAGGGAGGTATAACTTCATTCATTTATATGTGGATATCCACTTGTCCCAGTATCATTTGTCAAAAAGACTGTTCTTTTCCCATTAAATTGTTTTGGCACCCTTGTTGAAAACCAGTTGACTGTAAATGAAGGAGTGTCTTTTGGACTTTCAATTCTACTCCATTGATCTATATGTCTGTTCTTATGATAGTACCACACAGTCTTGATTACTGTAGCTTTGTAGTAAGTTTTAATATTGAGAAGCCCTCTAACTTGGTTCTTCTTTTTCAAGATTATTTTGACTATTCTGAGTCTCTTGCATTTCCACATGAATTTTAGGATTGCCTTGTCAGTTTCTGCAATAAAGCCAGCTGGGATTTTGATAGAACTTGCATTGAATCTGTGGATCAATTTGGAGAGTATTGCCATTTTAACAATGTTAAGTCTTCCATTCCATGAACACAGAATATCTTTCCATTTACTTAGGTCTCCTTTCTTTTATGATGTTTTACAGTTTTCAGTGGTTAGGTCTTATACTTTTTCTGTTAAACTTATTTCTAAATATTTTTTTCTTTTTGATTTTTAAAAAATTGATTTAAAATTAGTTTTTGATTATTCAAAAATTGATATAAAATTACTTTTTGATTATTCATTGCTATTGTATAGAGATGTAATTGATTTGGTATATTGATCTTGAGTCTTGCAACCTTGCTGAGTTTATTTAAAAACTCTTAATAGATTGTTTCTTGGTTCCTTAGGATTTTCTACATATAAGATCATGCCTGCTGTGAATAGAGATAATTTTGCTTCCTTCTTTCCAATCTGGATGCCTTTTATTTCTTTTTCTTGCCCAGCTGCCCTGGCTGGAACCTCCAGTACAATGATGAATAGAAGCGGTGAGAGCAGATATCCTTATCTTGCTCCTGATCTTGGGGGGAAAGCTTTCAGTCTTGCACCATTAACTATAACGTTAGCTGTGGGGTTTTCCTAGGTGCCCTTATCAGGTTAAGGAAGTTACTTTTTATTCCTAGTTTGAGTGTTTTTATCAAGAAATGGTGTTAGATTTTGTTAAATGTTTTTCTGCATCACCTACCATTTTTATTCAGCCTTTACTTTGCTGGCAAATCCTTGTTTACAAGCTGAAAATCTTTATTAGACTGTCATTAGGATAGTAGATAGAAAATGCTACCAAATACCAAATACTACCAAAAACAAATCTTTTCTACTTTTCAAGTTTAAAAAAATTATTCCTATTTTGTTGAGATTTAAACTTTTTACCTTTAGACTTTCTAGCAAGGGTAAAAAAAAAATCAAGATAACAGTGATTCACATGAGAAGGCTAGAAACCATGAGATATTTAAAAGCTACTTAAGAGCATATGACTTTTGATGATTTTGACTTGATTTTGCCCTTCACACAAACGGCAGAGAAAGAGCCTTTATTTTGGCAACAGTAGTTGGCTCTGCCAACCTCAAGTCCACGCTCAGAGTCTACTAACTCTGTGTGGTTTTGGGGATAAATCATCTGTCTTAGTCTGCCCAGGCTGCTAGAACAAAATACTATAGACAGGGTAGCTTAACAATTTATTTTGCACATTTCTGGAGGCTGGGGAGTCCAAGGTCAAGGTGTTAGCTGATTCAGTTCCTGGTAAGAGCTCTCTTCCTAGTTTGCAGACAGCCATCTTTTTGCTGTATCTTCAGATGGTGTGGGAAGAGAGAAAGAGAGAGACAGGGAGGGAGAGAGAGATTGACAGTGAGAGAGAGAGAGAGAGAGAGAGAGGGAGAGAGAGAGAGAGAGTGCACAAGTGCAAGCTCTCTGGTCTCTTACAAGGGCACTCATCCCACCATGAGGAGCCCACCATTATGACCTCATTTAAACGTAGTTACTTCCCGAAGTCCCCATCTTCATAAATCGTCACATTGAGGATGAAGAGTTCAACACATGGATTTTGGGAGGACACACTTCAGTCCACACCACCAGCTGATTATGACTGTTAGCTAGTATTTGGGCAGACTAAACTGATCGCGTGCACACAGGCTTAGAATTTTGCACATCACAGTAACAGATGAAATACTGCTAGCAGGCAGGGACTTAGAATATAAGTGATGAGCATAGATCCTTCAGGACCAGTGAAAGTTGATGCAACACATAAAGCCACATTGAAGAACAAAGCATTATTATCACTATTACTATTACTAGAGGGACCAGGCATAGTTCAAGGAGAAAAATGTATTGAAAAAGTTTATTTTATCAAGCTTTTGTCGGGTTTTCCACTGAAGGGAAAAATCACATGTGATTTCTGATTGAATCCCTTGAGTTACGCGACCCATTCAAACATGATGAAGGCTTAGACTGGGAACCAGGTGCACACTCTGGTGATCAATACCAAGTGTTTGTCTCTGTTCAGCTGGTATTTTTAAAACCTTCGTACAGATCTTGCTCCTGTTTTCTAGAGTTTGCAGACTTCTAGTCAATTACACATGACTAGATTTCCTGAACCAACATCTTTAAAGGACGTTTGGGAGCTTCAAAAGGTTAGTGATGGAACACCTGTCCCACTTTGGCGAAATGAGGAGGAGCAGGTGGCTCATATATACGCTGAGGTTTTCTTCTGCTTCTCCCTACACACACTGTCCTTCCTGGGGTCTCGGAACTTCTCTGAATTTAGAAATGTGGGCTTCCCAGGAATCCTTAGCCAGACACTGTATTTTCTGAAATATACGTAGATTATATTCAGGATTTTTGGTTGTGATAGTCTCTGTTTCGGCTCCATTGTGATGGTGCAGCTTTGCCTTCAACACTGGAAAAGCCCTGTTGTCTTAGACTTGGAAATGGAAGCGAGTTAAAACAAGTCTACTATATTTCAAAGAAAAAGTTTCAAACTATTAAATTTAACTAACGGGTTCAGTGGGAACCTTACAATATTGACCCTGCACATTGTAAAATATGTACTGCTTACAATGAAAAAAAAAATGGTTTAGCACTTGTTTACAATACAGCATGAGGTATTTTCAGCCCTTGTATAGAAATTAACCAGGATCGTTAGTTAATTAACACCTCACCTTAAAATTGGTCTCGCCTTGCATATTAGGTGCTGATATTTCTTGATGGATGATGAAGAGATTGCGAGCAAAGGTCATGAGGACCCCCTGGAGATCCTCACCGATTGTTCTGTTAATGATATCCAAACAAATGAGTTTACCAACGATTCCCCTCACAAGCTTAAAAACAATCACCCTCTCATTTGTGCCTGTCTGGTGATGGAATTTAATGAGTATTTTCAATCTCACAAGGTGGCAATCTTCAGGGAGATATGAAAGATGAGGCTCCATTTTAACTTGTCAACAAAAAGGATTTGTGTAATGAATATTCTTTATTAATCAACTTAGCAGAATGCAGGAATAGGTTCAGTCATTCCTAGCAAAAGGCTACCACTGCGCCAGGACACTAGCATTAGCTCATGTTAAAAATTAAGTTAGTTTAGGAGAATTGTTGCTGCCTGTAATTTGTGCCTAACAATTCATCTGCCTACAGAGGCATTTGCAGCTCAGTACTCTGGGAACTTTCATCTAGGGTTTCTTTTCTATTTCATGCATACAAGTGATTCCTGCTTCTGATGAGTGTGCCCCATCTATGTGCAGAAGAGAATGTGCCCCATTCGTGGAGAGCTGTCTTTGTGACGCTGAACACGCATGTAAAGATTTCAGAGACAGCTTGCCAACGATCCTGCAGAATTAAACTGCTGTCAGTGAACGTTCCCAGACAACTAGATCATTGTAAGTTTTAACTTGGAAACAAAGCGCTAGGGTATTTCTCTAGCTATTTTTTCAGATTTTATCAAAGGAAAAAAAGAGATTAAATGAGTGGATTAATTTTTTTAAATTGTTCTGCCCTGAGAGGGTAAACCTAAAGAGTTAGCTGCTCCTTAAGGCAGCTGCAGAGAACTTTGGGATTACTTCTTTCCCAGTTGTTACCTATAAAATAAGTCACCTTAGAGTCTAAGGCTTGGACCCCTTTGGAATGGCTGCCTTCCAGCCTGACTGGGCGTTCCCTTGGTTCAGGGTGGGAGGAGGCAGCGTCCCAGGTCCAAAGACAGGAGACAGCACCCTGTGTCCTGCCACTGACTGTGTGACTTCGGGGAAGTTACTTAAGCTCTCTGGCTCGTCATTTCTTTTTCTCTGAAATGAAGGAGTTGGACTAGATAAGTGCTTCCAAACTTTTTGAGTTACAGTTGCAAAATCCAAGGACCCCCATCCCTACCCCTTATAGCTACTGAACATTAGTATCTCTTCCTTTAATAGAAAAAGTAATAGCCAAAGTCACCTTTAGACTCATTCATTTTTAACAGTGATTTGTATTTTATTGCCACAGGATCAGTATGTATTAGACCCTGGGTGCTTCTGAAAAAATTCCTGGGCCCCATCCGGATCAATAAAATCGGAATCTCTGGGTTTGTGATTCTAGAATGTGTAGTTTCACCAAGCCCCCCCCCCCCAAGGTGATTCTTACATATACTAAAGATTGAGACACATCCTTTGAAAAAAATTGTGTGTGTCTGTGTGTGTGTGTGATGCTGGGTCCACACATGTATTCAAGCCCCTCTCGCCACCCCTCCTCAGCCTCCTCAGGTCCATGGTTCCCAGGTTGGGAACCAAAAAAACTGGATGGACTCTTAAGTCCCCTTCCCTATTAGTAATTCATTTGTAGACTTTCCTTCATTTTCCCTTCCTTGAAATTTCTCCTCAAATTCCACTATTTCCGGAAATATCCCAATATAATGGAGTCAGTATGAAGTTACCCCAGCAAAGCCAAGCCACACAGTTCTGGTCTGTAAGGTCATCCCTTCCTGGAGCCCTCACCTGACGTGGCCTGATTGCAATAAAGCCAAACGAAGCCCAGCCATCTCATGAAAAGCCTCTCCTTAATCCCCCAGAGAAAATCAAGCAACACAAGAAAAGTTTGTATTTGCTCACCTTTTCTTTTCAATATGCTGTAGATGTTAAAAGGATAAGTCAGGATAAGTTAGGATGACTTAAATGTACCAAATAACTACATTCCAACATATGAATAAAACACAATTCAAGGTTGTGGCTCCAAAGTTCTGAGTCCTAGATGGGGAGACAACTTTGCCAGCCCTCCAGAACACCCTGGAGAGACGTTTGCAGGAAGGAAGCACAGAGAAGCCTCCTGAGTGGTGCAACAGGACTCTTCCCAACATAAATGTGTCTAGAGGAGCCTGCGTCAGGGCTGGAACGGGATGTGAGGAGGGGCTCCAGACCCGGCCTTTCTGGGGAGCATCTTACCAAATCACCAGAGCATTTTTCTAAGAAAGCCAGAGTGACAGCTGCCTGCAGTCAGGGCATCTGAGCTGGTTCCTCACCAGTCAGACTTGCTGTGCCTTGCAGGTGTTTGTTTTTAAGTGTAATACGTTGTTCAAACTAGCCCCTTTCCCATCAATTTTGGACAATTAATCAACTTACTTATGAACCCCCACTGCCACACCTAAAGTCAATTTATGAAATACTTGAAGACCTAAACAAAACAAGATAGACTTCCAATAAATCAGCATGCTGATTAAAATGCATGAGAAGCGTCATTCCTGTCGGTTGTTATAGTCTATTTTCTTAGCTTATTACATCTCATAGACACACTTCATACTCACAGCATTCCCAACTTGTCTCTCTTCAGGTGTTCATAAAATATAAAGACAGTTCCTTGTCTGTCCTATAAAATTTGAATGGGAAGAAAAGAAATAGCATGTTATATTGGAAAGAAAGGAAAGAAAACACACTAAGACCACTTGGACTGATCTGAATTGAAATCTAGAGCTCTGCAAATACTGTAAGAGGCATATTTGGGAAGGCTGTCTCCAGAATGTGGAGGAGACATGTCCTAGGACAGTGTTTTTTTTTTAATTGAGATGATAATAGATTATAATTTACATATAACATTGTGTAAGTTTCCCATGTACAGCATGTTGATTTGATGTATTTGTTTTTTGCAATATGATTGACCACTGTAGCTTTAGCCAAAATCTCTATCTTATCATATAATTATTATCTCTTTTTTGTGGTGAGAACATTTAAAATCTAGTCTCATAGTGGGTTTGAAGTATATAGCACAACGATGCTGAGTATAATCACTTGCTGTGCATTAGATCCCTGTACCCTTTAACCAACGTCTTCCCAATTCCCACCCTCACCCCCACCCCAGGTAACTCCCATTCTACACTCTGTTTCTATGAGTTTGACTTTTTTAGGCTCCACGTATAAGTTACATTGTACAGTCTTTGTTTTTGTCTGACTTATCTCCCCCAGCATAATGCATTCAGATTCTATCCATGTTGTTAGAAATAGCAGGATTTCCTTCTTTCTCATGGGTGAATGATATTCCATTCTATATATATACACCACATCTTTGTATTGAGATATAGTTGATGTACTATGTTACGTAAGTTACAGGTGTACAAATGTAGTGATTCATAATTTTTAAAGGTTATACTCCATTTATAGTTACTATAAAATTTGACTGTATTCCCTGTACTATGTACTATATCCTTGTTGTTTATTTATTTTATACATGATAGGTTGTACCTCTTAATCCCCTATACCTATCTTGCCCCTCCCCTTTCCCTCTGCCCACTGGTAACCACTAGTTTGCTCTCTATAAGTCTGTTTCTTTTTTGTTATATTCACTAGTTTGTTTTATTTTTTAGATTCCACATGTAAGTGATAACAAACAGTATTTGTCTTTCTCTGTCTGACTTATTTCACTAAACATAATACCCTCCAAGTCCATCCATGTTGTTGCAAATGGCAAATTTCATTCTTTTTTATGGCTGAGTAGTATTCCATTATATATACATATGCAGTATATCTTCTTTATTCATTCTTCTGTTGATGGACACTTAGGTTGCTTCCATAACTTGGCTGTTACAAATAATGCAACTATGAACATTGGAGTGCATGTATCTTTTTGAATTAGTGTTTTTGTTTTTTTTTTTCAGATATATACCCAGGAGTAGAATTGCTGGATCACATAGTAGTTCTATTTTTAGCTTTTGAGTACCCTCCATACTATTTTCCATAGTGGTTGTACCAATTTACATTCCCACCAATAGTGTTCAAGGGTTCCCTTTTCTCCACAACCTCACCGACATTTGTTATTTGTGGTTCTTTTGATAGGTGAGAGGTATATCTCATTGTGATTTTGATTGGCATTTCTCTGATGATTAACAATGTTGAGCATCTTTTCATGTGCCTATTGGCCATCTGGATGTGTTCTTTGGAAAAATACCGTCTGCCCATTTTTTTTTTTTAACATTTTTTATTGATTTATAATCATTTTACAATGTTGTGTCAAATTCCAGTGTTCAGCACAATTTTTCAGTCATTCATGGACATATACACATTCATTGTCACATTTTTTTCTCTGTGAGTTATCATAACATTTTGTATATATTTCCCTGTGCTATACAGTGTAATCTTGTTTATCTATTCTACAATTTTGAAATCCCAGTCTATCCCTTCCCACCCTCCACCCCCCTGGTAACCACAAGTCTGTATTCTCTGTCTGTGAGTCTATTTCTGTCCTGTATTTATGCTTTGTTTTTGTTTGTTTGTTTGTTTTTGTTTTTGTTTTTTAGATTCCACATATGAGCGATCTCATATGGTATTTTTCTTTCTCTTTCTGGCTTACTTCACTTAGAATGACATTCTCCAGGAGCATCCATGTTGCTGCAAATGGCATTATATTGTCAGTTTTTATGGCTAAGTAGTATTCCATTGTATAAATATACCACATCTTCTTTATCCAGTCACCTGTTAATGGACATTTAGGCTGTTTCCATGTTTTGGCTATTGTAAATAGTGCTGCTATGAACATTGGGGTGCAGGTGTCATCCTGAAGTAGATTTCCTTCTGGATACAAGCCCACGAGTGGGATTCCTGGGTCATGTGGTAAGTCTATTCCTAGTCTTTTGAGGAATCTCCACACTGTTTTCCATAGTGGCTGCACCAAACTGCATTCCCACCAGCAGTGTAGGAGGGTTCCCCTTTCTCCACAGCCTCTCCAGCATTTGTCATTTGTGGATTTTTGAATGACGGCCCTTCTGACTGGTGTGAGGTGATACCTCATTGTAGTTTTGATTTGTATTTCTCTGATAATTAGTGATATGGAGCATTTTTTCATGTGTTTTTTGATCATTTGTATGTCTTCCTTGGAGAATTGCTTGTTTAGATCTTCTGCCCATTTTTGGATTGGGTTGTTTATTTTTTTCTTATTGAGTCGTATGAGCTGCTTATATATTCTGGAGATCAAGCCTTTGTCGGTTTCACTTGCAAAAATTTTCTCCCATTCCATAGGTTTTCTTCTTATTTTACTTCTGGTTTCCTTTGCTGTGCAGAAGCTTGTAAGTTTCATTAGGTCCCATTTGTTTATTCTTGCTTTTATTTCTTCTAGGAGAAAATTTTTGAAATGTATGTCAGATAATGTTTTGCCTATGTTTTCCTCTAGGAGGTTTATTGTATCTTGTTTTATGTTTAAGTCTTTAATCCATTTTGAGTTGATTTTTGTATATGGTATAAGGGAGTGTTCTAGCTTCATTGTTTTACATGCTGCTGTCCAGTTTTCCCAACACCATTTGCTGAAGAGACTGTCTTTATTCCAATGTATATTCTTGCCTCCTTTGTCGAAGATGAGTTGACCAAAATTTGTGGGTTCATTTCTGGGCTCTCTATTCTGTTCCATTGGTCTATATGTCTGTTTTGGTACCAATACCATGCTGTCTTGATGACTGTAGCTCTATAGTATTGTCTGAAGTCTGGGAGAGTTATTCCTCCAGCCTCTTTCTTTCTCTTCAGTAATGCTTTGGCAATTCTAGGTCTTTGATGGTTCCATATAAATTTTATTATGATTTGTTCTAGTTCTGTGAAATATGTCCTGGGTAATTGGATAGGGATTGCATTAAATCTGTAGATTGCCTTGGGCCGTCTGCCCATTTTTTGAGGTTGGGTTGTATGAGCTGTTTATCATATTTTGGATGTTAACCCATTATTGGTGATATCATTGGCAAATATTTTCTCCCAATCAGTAGGTTGTCTTTTTGTTTTGTCCATGGTTTCCATTGCTGTGCTAAAGCTTTTAAGTTAATTAGGCTCGTTCGTTCATTCTTTCTTCTTTCTTTCTTTCTTTCTTTCTTTCTTTCTTTCTTTCTTTCTTTCTTTCTTTTTCTTTCTTTTTTTGCTATTGTTTCCTTTGGGAATCTGCCTTTTAGCTCACTTCCTGGGTGATTCTCATGCATATCAAAATTTGAAAACCACTGTTCTAAGAGGAATGGGTAAAAAAAAAATAAGGAAAATAAAGAATCAGTTTATTGTGTGGAAGATAATTTGTACTTCAAAGGAAAACTGTACATTGTCTATAGGACACCCTATTGCCTTGATTCTGGGGGAGATATTTTTAAACTCTGTTAAGTTGTAGGTGACTGAGAGATGAGCAAATTCTGTGCAGTCTGATAGAGGTTCAGTTGATTTTCCTCTCTTGCTCTCCTTATGGAAAAACCAGTTTTGCCTCTGTTTGCATATTCATTTCAATGTTCATGATCTATAGATGTCTATTTTTGGATTCTTTTTATACTGGTTATAACATTTGCCTAATTCTCTCTTGAATAAAATCTTTATCACGTGTTTAGTTTTGTATTTGTATGAGAGGTGTGATTTTATCCTTTTTTGAAAATTATTTAACACTAGAGTTGTCTGGTAGGGGAAATGGCTGTCCCGTGAAGCTGTGACCTCCTCATCACTGGAAGTACCAAAAAGAAAATTACATTTTGGGGTTTTGGTAGAAGATACCACATGCCAGGATTATGACTGCTCATTGGCTCCCCATTTTATCAAGAAACCTGGGCATTGGAACAGACATTGGACTCAGTTGCCTCAACCTAATCACAGCCCCTCCTGACCATCTGTACTTTGTAAAGGCCCTCACTCAGGCCGTTCTAATGGGCAGCCAGGGTTGAGGACTATTGACTAGTTGATCTGTAAGGTGTCTTGCATCCTTTATACTATGTTGTCCAATATGGTAGCCACTGGCCACATGGGGCTACTGGGAACTTGAAATATTAGTCATTGAAGTTGAGATGTGCTGTAGCTTTCAAAGACTTAATACAAAAACGTAAAATACCTCATCAATAATTATTATACTTATTTCAAGTTGAAATGATAATATTTGTTTTCTGTTTGGGAAACATCCTTTTCTTGATACTGTTTTCTGAATCAATCATGTAGGCTAGGTTATGCTGCAGTAATTAAAAAACAATTCTTCATTTTTATACCAAAAAAAGTTGGTTCGTGCTCATACTTCATTTCCCATGTGGGTCAGCATGGGTCTCTGGTCATTGTGGGCACACTCAGGGCTGAAGGAGGCTCCATCTCTGCTTCCAGGATTTCTGAAGCAGGAAAAAGGATATGGCGACTCATGGAGTGGCTCTTAAAGGCTTCTGCATAGAAAGGACATACAGCACTTCTGTTTATATTTCACTGGCCAAAACAAGTTACATGGCCATGCTGACTTCAGGGAGAGGGCAGAGGAAGTACAATTCTGCTGTGCGCCTGGAAGGAGAAGAATCTGAACATTCTGAACAGCCCTAATGATTGCCACCACGGCAATGCCTTGGCCTGAGGAAGTGAGAACTGGCGGTGGTGGAGCTATTTAGGACCGTGGCACACTGCCTGTGTACGTGTGAGACCAGCCCTGCCACACTGTCGCAGGCAGTAAACATGACACTTTTCTCCATATGGCTTTCATTACAAGTTCATTTCATTAGGAAATCAGTGGGGGTATTTTGTAGCATTACAGAAATACCAGGAATGAGACCCACCGAGTTGGTTACAAACTCAGCAATGCTTCCTTCCAATATTCAGCAAGGAAAAATAAACTCATAGGGTGATCTCATTTCCCTTTTACACCCCTGAGATTTTCAACAAGAAACATCATGTGAAATTCTGTGCTGATAATGGGAAGAAAAACAATGTTGAGAATAAGGGCTTTTGAGGATTCTTTTTTTGGTGGCAATGACAATAAGATATAGTTAATATTGCTGCTTTTTCTGGAAAGAGCACCTACATTAAATTCGACCAAGAGTGGGAGCAGGTGGCAGAAGTTACACTGGAATTAGGGTAAGTGATCTTCTTTTTAAACTCAGCATAACTCAAGAAGGCAGTAAAATTTTGGGAGGTTAATTGTTAAACACATTTTTTTTCTTTTGTAAGGTGTAAGTCATGGGGGTTACAGAGAATTTCATGCTTCTTCAGCTGAAGAATATGTAAGAAGTACCTAGATGGAATATTTCTTTTGAAATGGATCCCAGAATTCTTGGATTGGATTGGCAGTAAGATTTTAGAAACACGTATAGTCAGTCTGAAACAGTCCTTAGGGGAAGAAGGCTCATAGGAGATGTCCTAGTGTAAGAGAAAGAGTCAATCATGTTTGACTTATGGACAGTTACGGTGTCAGGCCTTCCATAAAATGTCTGGCTGTGAGATCTTGGGAAAGTGCTTAAACTCTTTAAGTCTAAATTCCTCACCACGATATGGAAGAGACAGTAACTTTTTACAGAAGAGATACGAAGATTAAAGAGATAATAAAGTAATAGTGTGTAGCTTAGTGCCAGCACACAGTAGGTGCTCTGTAAATGCTGGTTCATTGCCTGCCTCTCCAAGAAAAGGCAGAGGAGAGAACAAGTGGAGAGTTCTGACCAGGGATGGACTCCAGGGTCTAAAAAGATGAGAACCCATCTCTGGAAAAATAGAGCAAGGGCATTGTTAGAGAATTTCCAGATTTTCCTCGTAGTCACATGACTCCTTCTTCTTACCTCAGATTTTTGTGACTCCATTTCTCTTTTCTTGTACTATTGTTTATTATTTGCTCTTTTTGTTTCTATTTAACCCCTCCTACCTTTTTTGTAGATTGTTCCATTCTCTGGATTTTATCCTATCTATTTTCTGTTGTTATCTTTTTCTCCTTCACATTGTTCCACCACTCCATCACCCCCAATCTATATTTCTCTTTCTCTCCCATTTCAACTTTCATCTTTTATTTGTCGTTTTAGCACAGGTGACCTGGAGGCAGAGTCTACAGAATTTACAGTACGTGTTCGGCGCCTCTCCGCCCTTTCTTCGTTCTTCTGACTCTCAGAACCCCTTCCTCTGCACCATCCACTGTTTCCCTGGGGCCACAACGGTCTGTTTTCCTTACTAAAATTTGTTCTTGGAATGAGTCTGATCAACTCTGAGCCACAAAGTTGTAAATAACCTACAAAGTTTGGTGCTTTACTTTTCCCAGGAGTGCTAGAACTTCAATCAGGTACAAAGCCTTTAGTCAAAGAAACAAATCTCTGATAATAATTTTGGGTAATAGAAATCTCTGATTAATAATAATTATGGCGTACGTTTTCTTTTCAGTAGGACACATCCCCTGCCAAATATGCCCACTCACAGAGCTTGTCCTGCTTTGATATTTTAGAAGAAAATAAAATAAATTGATTCAGGTAAATCTAGAGTTAGATTTAGCCACCTTCGGGCACATGGAAGTCTAATCAATTTGGGGCTAAAAACCACAGTTGACCATTGAACAACATGGGTTTGAGCTGTGTGGGTCCACTTATATGCAAATTTTTTCCAACAGTAAATAGTGCACTGCTACACATCTGTGGTTGGTTGAATCCTTGGGTGCTAACCTGCAGATAAGAGGGCCAACTATGAAGTTATACTTGGATTTTTGATTGTGTGGAGGGTTGCGGTCTCTAACCTTGTCATTGTTCAAGGGTCAGCTGTATTTAATTTCAAAGAGACTGTGTTAAGCAGATGCAACAATTAATTTCAGATAAATCAGTTCAGTCTGGCCTTTTCAGTCCTTCTATATTTTATCAATTTTAATGTGATTTGTGAGGGAATATGAGCTTCATCATATATGTTTGCAAACAGCATGAATTAGTCTAATCAAAAAGGTTTATGCACCCTGACAGCACCCTGCAGTGCAGTGGGGATTGCCAAGTGTCAGCCAGGCCATCCTATTCAGTGTTGGCCACGTGCCTAAGGTCCGTATGCTTTTCAAGGGCCTATAACAAGATCTGAACCCTGAAAAATTGTATTTGTTCTCAAGTATGAAAAATAAAAATTAATATAGAACTAAGTACAAAACAAAATATTTGATCAGTTGGTTATTGCCCAATTATTTGTCATTATCTATGAATTACACTTAATGTGACAGGTGAATATATTTTATTATTTTTTAAAAAATTGAAGTACCATGTGCCAATTTCTGGTGTACAGTACAATGTCCCAGTCATGCATATACATACATATATTCATTTTCATATTCTTTTTCATTAAAGATTATTACAAGATATTGAACATAGTTCCCTGTGCTATACAGCAGAAACTTTGAAAATCTATTTTTATATATAGTGGCTAACATTTGCAAATCTCAAACTACCAAATTTATCCCTTCCCACTCCCTTTCCCTGGTAACCATAAGATTGTTAACTATGTCTGTGAGTCTGTTTCTGTTTTGTAGATGAGTTCATTAGTGTCCTCTTTTCTTCTTTTTTTTTTAGATTCCACATATGAATGATATCATATGGTATTTTTCTTTCTCTTTCTGCCTTACTTCATTTAGAATAATGATCTCTAGGTCCATCCACATTGCTGCAAGTGGCATTGTTTTATTATTTTTTATGGCTGAGTAGTATTCCATTGTATAAATACACCACTACTTCTTTATCCAGTCATCTGTCAATGGACGTTTAGGTTGCTTCCATGTCTTGACTATTGTATACAGTGCTGCTATGAACATTGAGGTGCTGATGTCTTTTTGAATTAGGGTTCTCTCCAGATATATACCCAGAAGTGGGATTGCTGGATCATATGGTAAGTCAATTTTCAGTTTTTTGAGGAATCTCCATACTGTTTTCCATAATGGCTGCACCAAACTACATTCTCACCAGCAGTGTAGGGGGGTTCCCTTTTCTCCACACCCTCTCCAGCATTTATTGTTCATGGACTTTTGAATGATGGGCATTCTGACTGGTGTGAGGTGATACCTCATTGCAGTTTTGATTTGCATTTCTCTGATAATTAATGATACGGAGCATTTTTCATGTGACTATTGGCCATTTGTATGTCTTCATTAGAGAATTGCTTCTTTAGGTCTTCTGCCCATTTTTGGGTTGGTTGGTTGTTTCTTTGTTATTAAGTTGTATGAGCTGTTTATATATTCTGGAAATTAAGCCTTTGTTAGTCGCATCATTTGCAAATATTTTCTCCCATCCCGTAGGTTGTTGTTTTGTTTTGCTTATGGTTTCCTTTGCTGTGCAAATGATTATAAGTTTAATTAGGTCTCATTTGTTTATTTTTGCTCTTATTTCTATTGCCTGGGTAGACTGCCCTAGGAGAACATTACTAAGATTAATGTCAGAATGTGTTGCCTGAGGTTAATATATTTTAATATATTTGATGTGATGCTGGAGGGGTCTTCCACAAGTAAGAGTGCATGGGGTCACTCAAGTCTTAGAATAGCCCTCAGTGTCAGAGGCTTGATGATCTGAATCAAAGGGCAAAATCCTGAAACTAATTCTCAGAGAAATATGAGTCTTTAGGCATGAAAAAGAGGTACTAATTTAGGTAGTACCCATCCCACTCGCCTCTGTCTAGCTCCATTAAGGACGAGAAAGCTGGGCAGGGCTTCTTATTCAGTATCACTGGAAATAGACCAAAACGGAAGAAACTTTTTTTTTTTTTTATCAGAACTCCTCCTAGAAAGAAATGTAGGTAGGAGGATGCCATGGACCGAATTTCATGTCCCCTGAAAATTCATATGTTGAAGCCCTAATCTCCCATATGAATGCATAGGAAACAGGGACTTGGTTAAGGAAATGGTTAAGGTTAAATGAGGTGATAAGGGTGGAGCCCTGTTCAGATAGAACTGGTGTCTTTCTAGAAGAGGTTAGAGACAGAGCTTGCTCTCTCTCTCTGCCATATTAAGACCCAAGTGATTCTGCAAGTCAGGAAGAGTCCTCATCAGGAACTGAACTGACCAGCAACTTCACCTTGGATTACCCAGCCCCCAGAACTGTGAGAAAAAAATTTCGGTCGTTTAAACCATCTACTGTATGGCGTTTTGTTACAGTGGCCCAAGCAGACTAAGAGAATGTTCCTTAGTGAGAAGCTTTGGGTGGGGTCAGAAAGCTCAGGACATGCTTCAAGATGAAGAGATGGTCCCCCGAATTACTCCTAAGTCTGGTGAGCTACAGGTGGGTGTACAAGTTCGGGGACAGAGCTCAACCTCCCAGGACCGAGTTCTTCTGCCTCTTGTGCAGTGGCCTTTTTGCCCTTCCCCAGGCAGCACTCATCAGACTTCCTCTAAATACGGGTCCAGCCAGTCTTTAAAGCACATCTGCTTGGAGGGGCACCAGATTATTAGCTGCCTAGATGACCCTCAGGCCTGCGTTTGCTCCAGCTCTGGCCAACTGTCACCCTCCATACCTCGATGTTGTAGCCGATGCCATGGGCCTTACACATCTGGAGAAAAACATAGTGGAAAACCAGCGAGAGATTGCTGTGCTTCAGCTGGGTGGTCATCACTGCATAGCGACTGGTTGCCAGCGACTGGAAAAGATCACAGCTGAATGTCAGAATCTTTACAAAATATTTAAATAAACTTTAAATTTTAGAATTGTGGATTAACGGAAAAGTTGCAAAGATAATACAGAGAGTTCCTATATACCCAGTTCCCCTACTGTTAACTCTCGCACAGATGTGGCACATTTGTCACAGCTCAGGAGCCACATTGCACATTACAATTAAGTCCATACTTTGTTTGAATTTCATCAGTTTTTCCCTAATTCACGTTTTCTGTTCCAAGATCCCCTCCAGGACACCACATGGTATTTAGTTGTCATGTCTCCTTAGGTTCTTCTAGGCTGTGATAGTTTCTCAGTCTCACCTTGTTTCTGATGATCTTGACAGTTTTGACAGGTACTGATCAAGTGTTTTGTAGACTGCCTGTCAGTTTGGGTTTGTCTGACGTGTTTCGTGTGATTAGATGGGGGTTGTGGTTTGGGAGAGGAGGGCTGCGCAGGTAAACTGCCACTTTAATCACTTTGTATCAAGGGCACATGTGTCAACATGACTCATCACTGATGATGCCAGCCTTGGTCGCCTGGCTAAGGGAGGTTTGCCAGGTTTTTCTGCTCTAAAGATCCTCTCGCCCTTTCCATACTGTGCTCTTTGGCGGTGAATCACTGCACGTACTCCACCTCCCTGAGGGAACCGATGTTAGAATTTTGGTTCCAGCCACTTTCTTTCTTTGGGAAGTCGCTATTCTTTGTCTTCCTCGCCTATCAGTGGGAGCTATCCCAAAGAGACTGGTTACAGTAGGCCCAAAGCATCTCAATTATAATGTCTCCTAAAATATTTAAAATTTAATATGTGCAAAAGGAAGTGTTGGATCCTGGTAGTTTTGTGGAATGTCTTCTGTGAGATGTTCGCCTTTGACAGTTAGCTACATTTATCCTTGGATAAATGGAAGTTTGGAGAACTGTACATAGAGTCATGGCCAACCTTAGGGCATAGAAAATGGAGATGCCTGGCCCAGATTTTGAACTTTGGGAATCCTTAAGTGCTGGGAAACCAGGTGCCTGATCTCATGCAGTGACTTGAAATAGGAGAAAGGAAAGGAGCTGCTGTTGGCTCACAGCTGGCTGCAAGGATCCTGACAACCTGGCATTATCTTTTGTGAAACCCCAGGCTCTCTCTCTGTCTCTGAATTAAGGCAGGGGAGCTGGGGATGGCTGAGTGAGTGCCCAGTGGAGAATGAACATCCTTTCCCCACCTGCATCTCACACACACACACACACGCACACACACTGATTTCATGTTCACCTTTTCTGACTTGTCCTCCACATATTGTGTCTTTTCCTTCAACATTTACAGGAAGTACTGTATCTGATGGTCACGTTGTCTATCGGTACTATTAATTAAGCCCATTCTTCCCGCACATAAGCAGGGTCCACATCGACAAAATGGTTAGGCTCCCACAGGATAGTGCGTCAAGTTGTGCACTTCCATTGGCCTTGTCCCACTTGTAACCACCGGGAATTTTATTTTTACAAAAGAAAATCTGTTTGAGCCTCTATGCCTCACAACTCTACCTTGCTGTCACCCTGACCGATCATGAATTGTTCCCCTGGCTGCCTCCCTTACATGACTGGGAGTTCTCTGAGGGCAGGCATGGTTTGGTTTCTGAGTCCCCAGGCTGGGCATGATGCTAGCATTCAGTGCTTACTGACTGCAAGAAAGAATGGATCCATGAAACAGAGTAAGTGGACTGCACTTCTCTCTGACTTAAGAGACTCTTCAAAGGATGTAATTCAGGGGACTTGCAGTCACTGAGTGCTTTGAGGTAGAAGCAGAGATTGATTCACAAAGCTCAGAGGACAGTCACACCATCCCTAGAGAATGACAGCTCAGGACATCCCAGGCCTTGCCGCTAGAAGACATCTTTTGGAGGACAGTGTAGTTCCGGTGGATCTGGCAGGGATTACTGGTGGGGAACAAGAATTGGCTAAGAGAGGTTCTGGCTCAGGTATTTAGTCCTTCTGGAGGAGCGTGATCACCAGGCCTGCTGGCCCCACCATGCCAGGCTGTGCCATGCTCCCGCTTTCACAACGGAGGCCCAGAAGCCTGGGCTTTTGTGTATGGAAGTGAACTGTAAATACTCTGAAATTCCATTGTGGTTACTGAGCATGTAATTGCATGGTAATTACCATGAATTCACAAGATAATTCCAAGGTTATTTTTGTCTTCTAAACTTGTCTTATGCTGCCATAGTATATAAACCAGCAAACCTAAGATCAGGCCCCAGTCAGCAAGGGAGAGAGGCAGGCAGGCATCTCTTAGGTCCAGCTCAGTGCTGTGTCTTTTGGCTCCAAAGCAAGGCAGAAGAGCTCACTGCCCAGTATTACTGGACAGCAAGTAAGGACGGGCTGTCCTGAGGTTTCTTCCTCTCCACGGAGACAGGCTGAAGTTCCCCCTCCTCCCAGACCTGGGCTTGTGATTCATAAAGAATCTGAAAGAAAAGCTAGGATATTTGGTATAAGTCTCCAAGCAGTGTCTTCTTTTACAGGACCATCACTGTCTCAGCCCAGACCATTATGGCCTAGAAAGCCGCTTCTCCCCTCTACCAGGGTGGTGGGGGTGTGAGCAACAGTCTGTAGTGGAGGGTTCTGTAGAGTCGGAATGGCTAAAGCTCAAAGCCGGAAGGGCCACGTACTGCGTGTGTGATCTTGAATATGCCACTCAACTTCCCTGACCGCTGCTGATCAAGTGAGCACCTAGCACAGCACCTGGCACCCAGTACGCGGTGTCTGCTACTGCTGCTGCTGTGTCTTTGGACACATCTGCGAAGCCTGGAGCATTTGGACCTACACTAAATGTAACCTTCCAGGCTGTTCCTTCCGCATTGGTACCAGGGACTCTGAGCATCACCACCAGATTGAGTGTTTCCCAAACCCGGGCTGGTCAATGCTCAGAACCCTTGGGTCTCTTCCTTGCCTTCAAGGTGAAATGCAGGCACCTGGCTTAGCTGGCAGACTCCCCAAAGCTTGCTCAGTGGGCTGCTCCAAGCACTCCTCCTACTTCCCTTCCCGGATTCTCTGCTTCAGCCCGGCTGGTTCATCACCACCTCCTAACGGACCATGGGCTCTCTTCGGCCTCTGTCCTTCCTGCTGGGCGAGGTCTGCCTTTCCCTACCACTTGTGACTGCCTTAGTCCTTAAGGCCAGGCCTCAATAAAGCATCCTCTGTCCCTGCCAGTCCACAGTAGTTTCTCCTAAAAGCTCCAGCAGCAGATTAAGGGGCTGTCACTCAAATGGCACTTAATTGAGACTTTGTGGTTTTTCCTGGTGTATGTGCTATTTATACTTTCAACTCCTCAAGGAAAGGGACTTTATCAAACATCTTTGTATCCCTGGTGCTTGCCCAACTTCTTGGCTTGTACTAAACGTTTAATGAATGTGTTATAATAATGGTAATAAAGATGAACATACACGATACATCTGCTTTTTTAAAAAAAAAAACAACTAACTGCAGTTTCTATGGGAAAAAACTGTCGATGACCTAGGGTTGTCTTTTATCCAGCTTCGTAGCACAGCGGATGTATTGTCTTGAGGATTGGGTGAGTTCATAAAGACCTTGGAACAGTGTCTGGCACAGAGTAAACACTCAAAAACAAGCTAGCTTCTGTCAAGCATTTGTTAAACTAAATAATTTCACAAATAAGATAAATTATTTGAAAACAAAAACTGATCAACTGACCAATAAATCTTTTCACCAGAAAGGGACTTGAATCAGAAGACCTGGGTTTTGCTACTTACTTAACTTTATGGCCTTGGGCAGCTCACCCGACTTTGAGTAGCCTTACTTTCCCAACCTGTAAAATGGGCATGATAACCCCTGTCGTATCTATTTCTTGGAGCTGTCACAGGGATCAAATAAGCGCATGTCTATTTAAAGCATAAAGTAATCATACAAATAGGAAACATCATTTTTAAAAGGCCGACTTGTGTAATTGACTTTCTTCTGATGCTGTAAAGTCCATTTAGGTTTGCCAAGGAAATCATAACTGAAATGGATTTTATAGCATCAGAAGACTCCTCCGTGACCATCTGGTCCATTCGGTGCTCACCGAGTTCCGGCCCGGCTCAGAGCAGATTAGGAGCCAGTGGATGATGGCAGTGTGCCTGCAAATAATCTCATCACACGGAGATGATGCTGCCTCCGGAAGAAGAGCTTTCTCCATGGCCTTAACCAGAGGCTTCTCCAGGGGTGTGCTGAAGCTCTGCTCTGGGGCTGGATCACTGATTCTCAGCCAACACGAGGCGAGTTAGATAGCACAATGGTCAGACACATAGGCTTCAAAGTCTGACAGGCCTGGGCTCAAATCCTGGCTTACACACTTGCTTGTTGAGTGACCTTCTACAAGCTGCTTAACATTTTTTAACCTCAGTCTTCTTAACTAAAAAGAAGTGCAATAACAGCACCTGCCTAATATGTTGGGGCGTATACAGAACCATGTAAAGAACTTCGATGAAATACCTGGTTGGAGTAGAGGCGTGATACATTTTGGATGTTGTCATGTTATTATATGCATTACAGTTATCTGCTGGCCTATCTGTGTCCTTTGGAAACCTCGGAGCTCCTTGCCACTCATCCTTATATCCTCTGCGCTTAGTAGAGTGCCTGACAAAGTAGGTAAACTTACTTCTAGTTGATTCTGGCTGAAACTATTAAGGGATAATTAAGGTGATGGCTGATGAGGACTTAGGACGTGACCCGTCACAACAGTGTTACTACTTTGTAAAAGATTCTGCAAGAACAAGAGCTTTCCATGAAAGGCTGTGGTACCGAGGGACAGGCCCTTCCTGTGTCCCCTTGCGGGACATATTCCCCACCCCAAGCAGCCCACTGGTCCCAAGGCTGCCTGGGCCAGGCTTGAGACAGAGGCTTATTCCACAGGCCCCGTAAAATCAAACCCCTCAAGAGGACCTGGGGGTCATTTAGGCCTCCCCTATTTTACAAGTGAGGAAACTGAGGCCAGAGAGAGAATTCATGACCCCTGGCTTCCAGAGCAGTGTTTTTTTGTTTGTTTGTTTTTGTTTTTTCAAATTCTCTCCAGATTCCCACTGGCCACATTTGGAATGTGTGGGACTTTCAGAGGTTAGCCTTTTCTAGTAAAACAAGGGGAAAAAAAATAGAAAGCAAAATATTATTGGTAGAAGTCTAGTTTTATTAAACTACCTTTCTAAATCACAATCTAACAAGAATGCTTCAAGCCAAATAAAGGAAGCTTGAAATACTCCTTTTCACTGGAGAATATAATTTTGCTTCAGCCACAATTTAAATTGATTTAGTTCTGAGCACCAGCACTTGAAGTGTGGAGCAAATTCTATTTTCGCCATGATACTTGTTTTGACAGTGATGCATTTCAGTTGACATAGCTGAAATCCTTATGTAATAAATCTCTGCCTGAAAATTAATCATGTTTATAATATTCTGAGAATTAATAACACCCATTGCTCAAATCATTAACTTAAAAAAGGAGCTTCCAAAATCTGTTGCCGGCAGTAAGGGACCACAAATAAATGAATGTTTGATAAAATAATCCAAGTAGCAGTTTAACAAGCGTAAACTTGAATGTGGTTGCAATAACACAGAACTATTGTTTAAGGGTTGGCAGAGGCTGATGGGGTTCTTATTTCAGTTACGAAGCAGGCATCCACATGCATAATGAACTGCTCTCTGAATTATTAATGTGTTGCTTATTTAGCCTCATCTGTCTAGAAGATAATGTATCCTAACTCTAATGAGTGATTGGTTTTGTACATAATTACAGTAGCAGCAGTAGCGGGGAAATGTGTGCCTTCAAAGAAGGCGTTCTAAAAATAAAGTCATCACATAAACTCCGCTGTTGTTGCATTCTATCAAAATCAAACCCAAAGCATTTGAGAATTCATAATAAATTACAGGAGACAGAATCATTATTAACATCATAATTTAACACAAAAGGTTTTACTTAATCATTCATTACTGATCATGTGCTGTTAAAATGCTTATAAATGACTTGGGTTGTTTGAAGATGTTTGCAGAGATGGTCCCTCTTGGCCACTCACCAGCTGTGGTGCAGAGGGTCCACCAGGAGAGAGGATGAGTAAAAACAGGTAGAAAAGGGTAACAATTTATGCCCATTCTGACAGAATGTTAATTAAAAGTTTAAAAGCCATTAGGTGACTCCTTTTTATTTCTAACACATGCACGTCTGGGACTCATCCGATCGTGTTTCCACCTTCAAGTGGTTATTGGTGGAGGACACTGGATCAGAAGCCCATGCACCTGGTCTAACAGGTCTAAATGACAGTTGTTTGCCACCTGTTTCTGATAAGGGGACAAAAACTTTTCTTAAGAGTTCAGAAAAGTTTTTGCTTTTCCCCTGCACAGCGTATAATTAAAATGAATAGGCCCAAACTGGAAACCTTATATAGGCATTTGTTCCGAAGACGCCCTCATTATCACTGTGGTTTTATCTGTGTGTTTCCTTTTTCTTGTCTTCAAAGGGGGCTGTCAACTGACTGACTGTAAACCTGACGGCATCACAGTCCATTCACACTTGTTCAGGAAGCTTCAGTTTGGCTGTAAATTGTACCATGTGTGCGTGTGTTCATGCTTCTTTTCAGACTCGCCCATCACAAGTGCACATATGCATAGGAGTTCGTGTCCACACACACACAGTGGCACCAGGGTGAGAACGTCCGCTTTTCTTTCTAAAACCCAAAGCACTTTCAGTTTATCCCTACATCAGAAAACCTGCATAGCTTTTCTTCAGTGATTGCAGAGACGTTTGAATTACTGGAGATCATAACGCTTCCTCTTGTGTGCGGGCAATTCCTGTAAGTGTTTCAGACTCTTGGTCACAGGAAAATCCCTGTATGTTGCCTGTAGCTAAGATTGAAGCCTATAGGCAAGATGGGAAAAATGGGAGAGTGTATCTAACTCAAAGTACAACTTCTGCTTACAGCCTTCTGAAACAATGTGCTTAAATGCAGCAAATTGCCTTTGAAAGTCTTGTGTTGAATACAAACTCAGCTTCCAGCTTCCTTTTGGAAATGGATGGAGTTATTTAGATTTGCTAAGCCAGAAGGTGTTGAGTTTTACTGCCTTCCCTCCCTCTGGCACTGAATTTAGGGTCCTGTATGTCCCTTTGGTGAGGACAGAGGCCACAGGTGAGATTGAACCTGGGAGATTTCTAGCAAGGTCCTGGGGCCTAATTAAAAGAGATCTATGTCTCCTCTCCAGTTTAACTCAGCTTCTCTCCTCAATAAGCAAAGAGATCTAAGGGATTCCCACGAGGAAGAGTACTTCACAGGACAAGGAGATTGGGAAGGAGGAGGGGGCTGCCACCTGAACCCTCAAGCCATCTGGCACCCTCTCCAGGCTGCTCTTCGAAGTGTACACTGAGTTCCTGCCAGGGAAAGTGACTTGTGGGGACCCTGGGCAGAGTCAAACAGGGTTCTTTAAATCCAGAAGCATCTCTTGGACCCGAAGATGCTCAACAGAGAGGCAGGAGTTACTGCTCTGAAAACATGTCTCTAGGGTGCTGGTGTAGGGGGGCTTTTAACCACCGGCATTCCTTCTTTTATCTGCATGACATACTTGGATCTCAAGTAGTGCTTCATTTGCAAAAAGGGCATGAAGCCCCCTGCTATGGGAGAAGCAGAAGAAACCCTCTGGCACTGTCAGAGCAGCTGTGGCCTGAGCCCCAATCCACTCTCATATCCCACCTACACGAAGGGCCATCTGGTCCTCTTGACCTCTGCCCTCCTTCCCCAGGACCAACCTAGCTCACCGTCCCCATGGAGATTTACCCTTTGTTACCCAGGGTCCTGGGGTTGGTAAACCTCAACCAGCCCCAGGACTGCTGCCTCCAGCCGCCCTAGAGATGGGCTAGTGATGAGATGGGGAACTGGGGCCATGGGAAGAGGCGGATCGGGGGCGCCTCATTAACCAAGCTGGGAGTTAGCATTTTCCTGAAGATGACAGGAGTCATTTCAAAATCATAAGCAGAGGAGCAACATACTCAGATTCTTTGCCTTGATCACCTTGACAGGAGGCAGGGGATCTTAGTGAGAAGCTATTATCATCCTACCGTAAGACCATGAAGGCCAAAGCGAAGGCAGTATCTTTGTGGAAAGGAGAGGAGGGGTCAGAGTTGAGGCATGTTAGCAGCTGGCATCAACATGAGCTGGTTGCGGCCGGGATGTGGGGATGTAGGGTGTCTCAGCCTCTGGCCTGATCCACCAAGAGGAAGTACGGGGAGGAGAGAGGGCAGGTGCAGTTTTGGATAGTTTGACCCTGAGGACTCTGAGAAGTTCTGCTGAATATTAGATCTAGGACTCTAAAGCTCAAAAAAGAGATGGGGGTAGAAAAACACGGGTTTGGTCATAAGCTGCCGGTAACTGAAGCGCTGGGTGTAGAAGTACTTTCTCAGGGAAGCAGGCTGAGAAGAGGATGGAGGGCAGCACCCAAGCACCCAACCCTGGAAAACCCTGGGCTTCCCCTTTCTGGTTGCCCTCTCCCCTCTCCGGTGACCCATAGCATGCATATCCCAGAAGCCCATCTTGGGCAGCTGAGTGACTAGCCTGAGGTTCCTTTCTGCTTTCTGGACCCACAGGCAGAGCTCAGCACGTGGCGGCTGCGTGTTGCTGACGCTGAGGAGACTGAGGGAGCACCAGCTGCTTACCGGCATTGCCTGGGCGTTCAGGTGGCTCACTCTCCGCTCTCTCTTGGGAACAAAGGAGGGCACCTGCAGGGTGCTCAAGCTGCAATCCAGGTGGCCGTTGGTCAGGTACAAGGCGAGCTGCGTCAGGGCCAGCTGGTCACTGTATGAGAGGTTGAGGCCCGTTGCCCACACCTGAGTAACACAGGAGCCGTAGACATGAGGGTGAGATGAGCCGCTGGGAGAGAAAGCCCCTCCCGCCCCGCCCAGCCCAGACCACCCCCCTGGCCCAGCTACACCGGCGAACATGTGACTTAACAGAATAGATGTTTTTGCTTCCGTTTCTCCTTCATGTAACTGAAGGATGGAGCCTCATCAGAAGATTGAAAGTCCTCGAGGGGAGTTACACAATGGGACAAACGTGGCCAAGATAATCTGCTGGAGAGGCCCAGTTCCGAAAGATTCACGTGGACTTTGATTTTTCTGCCTGCGGGTTGCATTTCTACAGTGGTTAATGCAGTGTGTTCCACTGAGAAATGAGGCTAGACAAAACCTCAGAGGATGGAGAGTCAAAGTGGAACACAGGAGAGGGGAAAGAGTGAGTAAATATGAGAAAAGGGCAGTTTTCCCTGGTTTCAGAAAAAGCAATGCTGGCCTCTCTGGGAATTCCTATCTGGGAATATGATTCTTAAGGGATTTTTAGGGTTGGCTTATGAGCCTTAGCTCTACCACTGTGTCTACTGTTTTACTTTAAGAGTCCAGGAAAGTCACTTCACCCCCCCTATGATGTCACAGATACTCACCCAGGGAAAGCTGATGGCACCCACCCTAGCTGAATCACAGCCTTATTAGAAGAATACTATGATGCAGTGAGAATTAAAATGCTTTGAAAAATAGATGCATGTAAGCAGTAAGTGACTAGATCACTGACTAATGTCCATTTCCTCCTCGGACGGATACTTACTGAGCACCCGCTATGGGCTAAACTGCCGATGGTGAAAGCCGGTCACGTTCAACCTCTCCCCTCTCCTGTGGCAGGCCACCCTTAATTCCTCTTGTCACCCTCACCCCTACACTGAATCCAGAAGCACCCCCAGAATCCTCCTCAGTTCAGTGCTCAAGGCATATTATTGTGCTAGTTACACAAGTGTAAAATGTAAAGAGACACAGATCCTGCCATCAAGGAAGGGAAGGCGGATGCAATCATATTCGATTAATTATGACGCGATGAATACTTGAGACAATAAAGGGAGGGAACGAAGTAGTACAAAGCAGAAGGAATGGATAGTCTGAGTTTGTCTAGTGAAGTCAGGGCTACATCGTGGAGAAGGGAACATCTGAGCTTTGAAGAGCAACGCAAACATGACTGGTTCCCATGTAGCAAGTACCTACAGTGTGCCAGGAGCTTCACATACATCTCACATCTGTATAATAGCCTAAAAATAACAGCTGTGTGTCGCTGATAAAGACACAGAGGTTCAAAGAGGTACCCAAGTCCGCACAGCTAGGAAGTGGTGGCGCTGGGATTTGAATCCAGTTCTGCCTGGCTCCAAGTCCACCCTCTGCCCTTTCCCTGAAGGAGGAGACGGCACTGATCCTGGACCAGCCAATCCTCACCCTGGACAAGTTTCCCAGTCAAACTAAAAGCTAAAGTTGCAGAGGATCAAAACATGTTTTTGTTGAACTTAATCCATGCCACGGAAATGTCTTGTGGAGAAAACACGAAGTATTGTGTTTCTGGAGTATGCGGTAATTAGCAGTAATGCATTTTCACTGTAGGAAGTTGGAAACGAACACATTTTCGTGAAGATTTGATTAAACAGTTTCTCCTCTTAGAAGGCCTACGTGTGCCCCACACACTAGCTGGGTCTGTTAAAATACAAAATACATCTGCCCTAGAGTGGACTCCTCTCAAACAAATCTAGCAGTGAGTGACTTGAGTAAGCATTGAATGTAAATGGCGTCATTATAAGGATATTAAGAGGTCAGGCTGTCAGGGCCCCTTGCTAAACTGAAGCTAATTTCAGGAGTCATATTCGCACAGTAATGTCCTTTTGTAATAGCAAATAAATCACATTTGCAACAATTGTTAAAAACTAACTGCCAAGTATCTGTTGCAGTTGTAAATATCCTATTTGTCAACTTAAATATTTCCTGCTGTATGGCATAAAATGCAGATCAGATGGGGACAGCCACTTCTCCTTAATACAAGAACGTGAACTTGCTGTTCTTACATGGTGGGCACTTCCCCCCACCCCCGAGCTTCTATTTTTGATGTTTCAGCCTCCTCGATCACAGGGAAATGCATATAACAAACATTATTAATATTATGTTAATAGTATTAATGTTCGGTGATGAGGATTTTAGTGGGAAGGCAGCCCAGAGTAGGGGAACGAGAACCGAGGAGTCGGAGAGCCTGAATCTGTGCAATTGTGAAATGGATATTTAAGCTCGCTCAGTCTCAGTATTCTTCGATGTAAAAGGCACAAATGATAACAGCTACCACAAGTGGTTTTGAAAACAAAATAGAATAAATGCACATAAAATTGCCTTACCTATGGTAAAGTTCAATACAGGTGTTATTTATGATTGCTAAACATTTCCTTTAAGAGCAGCAGATCCTCAGGAGACACATTTTCAGTTGCCTGCGTAGCTATTAGATTGCCCCATTTAATAGCTGTTCTCCCCAGTCGCCATTGTCGTGTTCAGCCTCACGACTCAATCCAGTAGGTGGTTAGGTTTGAACAAGGTTGGTATTATTCTATCTCCTTTTGCCCGATGAGGATACTGAGATGGAAAAGTAGCCCCACGGTTTGCCCAGGAACACAGAGCACAGGCCAGAAATCTGGTCTTTTTGTAGAGCCAGAGTCTTTTTGCTACCCCAGCCTGCCCTAACTCCTTGGTTTACAAGGGAAATAGAACAGATTTCTTCAAGCCTTTTCCTCAACAGCAGGCTTGCCTGAATTGCTCAGATAATTGTTGTGTTCTCCATCTGGTTTTTCCATCGAAGACACCGCCTGAGGCATGCTTGTTTTGCGGACAGGGGTTCCTATTTCCCCCTCTAGACTGCCAGCCCTTTAGGGGAGGCTGCTCAGTCTTTGTCTTCTCACAGCGCCCGGTGTCTGGGTGGGCTCGGCTGCCAGCAGGGCACATAGCACCTCTGATGGTTCACTGTGAACTCCTTCACAGCGCTACAGGGACGGGATCTAAGTGGGTCTCCTGAAGCTGGTTTCAGATCCAAATGCAGCAAATATTCAATGAGCATCTCCTCTGTGCCAGCCCCAGGCTTTCACACATAGCACATTTAACCCTAGTCTTGATTTTCGATTTCGCTGTTACCTTCAGAACCCAATCTCTCTCTGCCCTGGCTACTCCCACCACAATTTAGAGGAGCAATGATGTACAGAGACACTGTGCAAAGGCACTACGCCTGGGGATGGAGAGAAGTGGATACGGACGTGGCTTTGACACGACTTGTAGGACTTGCAATGACTTGCTAACAGGTTAATTGGTTAGATGTGAGGGTGAGGGGAAAACATAACCAAGGGTTAGCACTGGAAAGACCCTTAAAAATCACCCGAAACAATCAGTTGATTTCATAAATGGAGCAATTCTAGCGTGAGAAGCAAAGTGCTTTGCCCTGGGTTTCAGAGCCAGGTATCGAAGGTGTGGGACAAGAAGCCAAGGTGTCTTAGCTCCCAGCCATAAAGCACCTGTTGATAGTTGTTTGACTGATAAATGACATTCACAATCCATTTTGCTAAAAATGGCTAGAAAACTAGAGAGATTTACATCAAGGCCTTAAGCAGCCCAGGCAACACAAAAATAGTCATCTGAGCATTACTTGTAAAATAGAAGAATTGCAGCTGTCCAGCATTTGGGCATTGGTTAAGAAGATTATGACATATCCAAGTGATGGGATAGTCTGTGATACTGTCATTAAAGATAATGATTGTGACTGACTTTTGATGATGTAGGAAGATACACAAAACAGCAAGAGAGGGATGTAAAGTCATACAGGCAATATGACTTCAGCTTTGTAAAAATGATAGTATATGTAGAAAAGACTAGATGAGAACATGACAAAATGTTAGCAGTCTATTGTTAATACTCGCAGATTTGAGGTAAGCAAAATTATAGACAGGCTTTCATATATATTCCAGAGCTGCACCAATGTGGTAGCTACTAGCCTCACGTACCTACTGAACACTTGAAATGTGGCTGGTTCAAATTGAGACGAGCTACACCATCTTTTGAAGGATGAAGAAGTAAAAGACTGAAATATCTTATTAATAACATTTTATACAGATTACATGTTGAAATGATACCATTTTGGTTAAGTTAAATAAAACATTATGTATTAAAATTATTTTCATCTAGTTTTTGGTTCCATTTTTAAATGAGGCTGCTAGAAAATTAAAAATTACACACGTAACTTAACATTTGTGGTTTACATTCTACTTCTGTTAGATGGCTTGCAAAAAAAGTGCATTGCAGCATCAGCCAGGGGCAGGGCCAGCAGGGGTGGGGTAGGCTGGGGAGAGGTGTGGCAGAGGCCCCAGCTCTCCACTCCCTGGGGCAGGGTGGGCAGAGCACAGGGCAGAAGGGAAACCAAGAAACTGCAGTAACCTCATCGCTTTTAAACAAGCACATGAGAACGGAAGACAGGGTCAGGCAGAGGCAAGCTTGCCCAGAACAGTTCTGTCCCAAGGTTCTGGGTCCTGCTTAGGCTGTAAGCTTGGGGATGGAATGGTGATAACAGGCTTCTGTGTGGGGAGGTGTGGGGGAGAGGGTCCCAGTATTGAGCCCTTTTCGCCTTGGGTGTTCCAGGCAGATGGAGGCTGCCTGCTCACCCCCGCTGCTTCTGCCTCCTTCGTGTGACAGGCAGGATGGATGGCTGGTGGAGCATGTAGATGTGGGCAGATGTGCTCCGGCCCTACGTTCTGTGACTAGATCCATGTGCAAATAAAGTGGCAAGGAGTTTGGTCTTATCAACCTTCTATTATGGGCACTGGGGTGGGTATAGGACTGAGAGACTGATTTATAGATCAAATAACATTCGTTGAAGAATCATAGAATTTCAAAGCTTTAAGAGCCCATGGATGTTTTGCAGACCCATCTCGAGGTTTTCTTTTCTTCTTCTCCTTCTTTGCTTGTGAGGAAAAGGCCCCAAGGCCCCCAGACGGGATCAGTCACTCTCTAAAGGCCCTACTCTCCGCACCAGGGTTTAAGACAAGCATTTGTGACTCTCAGCAAGGCACCTCCCAGGACCACACTTTCCTCGACCAGTCACTGAGGATAACAGTCCTGGTGGCCCTTCGCTCAGTTGCCTCCAGATCTGTGACGCTAACTGGGAATTCCTAAGCTTGTGCAGAATATTTTGGGGGGAGGATTTGAAAGTTTTTATTTAGAACATTTCATTCTGATAATACATTTGGAAAAATCATCAGTAGGTTGTTCAATTTTTTAATTGAAGTGTAGTTGATTTACAATATTATGTTAGTTTCAGGTGTACAGCATAGTGGTTCAATATTTTTATATATTATACTCCATTGAAAGTTATTATAAAATGTTGGCTATATCCCCTGTGCTGTACAGTATATTCTTGAAACATTTACTTTATATATAATGGTTTGTACCTCTTAATCCCTTACCGCTGTCTTGCCCCCCTACCTTCGCTCTCCCCGCTGGTAACCACTAGTTTGTTCTCTGTATCTGCGAGTCTGTTTCTTTTTTGTTATATTCATTCGTTTTATTTTTTAGATTCCACATATAAGTGATAACAGTATTCGTCTTTCTCTGTCTGACTTATTTCACTAAGTTTACCTTCCGGGTTCATCCATGTTGTTGCTTGTGTAGAATTTTGTTTTAAAGGCAGATCCTCTAACTAAGGCTACCGAGAGATGCAGCAGTGAGAATTCACCCACCACAGAGGTGGCTTCAGGCCTTTAGAACAGAGTGCAGCGCACAGCCCACCCCCCTCAGCAGCTCGTCTTAGCTGAGGGACGTGTGCATCCTGCTCACATTCATGTCTTTATCCACCATTGGATCATTTGGTTCTTTCTAGAGCAAGACCAAACCCTCAGTCAGACCCAGGGCCCCACAGCTACGGCTGAGCTGTGGAGGCGAGGCCATCTGCCCAGCTGTCTGCTTGTTGGGCGATACAGCCCTGGGTGACCACAGTTCCCTCTGTCCTTATTGCTTGGGCTAAAAACAGGGCCAAGGGCTGATTTCCTTCTTACAACTGTGGAGGCCAGGAATCCACTGGAGGGTGTTGAGCCAAGGAGGGACATGATCCAACATATTTTGAAAGGGTTACTCAGATTGTGGTGGGGAGAAGAGACCGTGAGGAGACAAGGATGGAAACAGGGAGGAGGCTGCTGCGGAGGTCCAGGTGAGAGATGATGGTGGGCGGCCCAGCGGGGTGATAGTAGAGGGGGAGGGAAACAGTCATCTTACAGATACACTTCAAAGCTAGAGCCTAAAGGGCTTATTGATGGGTTGGATGCAAGGTGTGAGAGAAACAGAGGAGTTGAGGATGTCTCCAAGACTCCTGCCCTGAAACAAAGGAAGGATGAGTTACCGTGTACTGCGTGGGGCTCACTGCTAGAGGAAAAGTTTAGAGGGTGAATTAATATTTCAGGTTTGGGTGTGTTAAGTGTGAGATGCCTTTGCTGAATGGTGTTCCGGAGGATGGGATGAGATCCCAGGCACCTTTTCTCCTTTCTCAGCTGTGAAATCAGGAGGATGTGCTTGGCTGTGTCGTGGGGGTAAAGCACAATCAGTCCCTGTGGGAGGCACTTTTTACTCTGATGTCACTTTGGGGCCTCAGGCTCGAGGCTGTCCTTGGTTGAGGAGAGGCGAGTTCTGTAGGGCATGAGGCCCTCCCTAGGAGACATGCTTCTCACAGGTTTAGGCCCAGAGGAAACGAGGTTGAGAAGGGAAGGGGCAGCTTGGTAGGGAGAAGAACTGACAGCCGCTTGAGGGCAACAGGGATTAGAGGGGCCTGTGCCCTGAGGGAGGCAAATGTCTTCACTGGATGGAAAGAGCACTGGGCCAGAGACCCAGGGCCTCACTGGGAGGGGGTGTTGGCCTCGCCGTTTACTGTCTGTGTGATCTTAACTTCCTTCCCCTCTCTGGGCCTCGGTTTCCTTGTCTATTAGCAGGTCCGATGGTGTCTGTCCCTGGGGGCTGTTGTGAGGATCCAGTGGCTACATGAGATGCGTGTGAGACTGCTCTTGTGGGGCCTGGCACACACAAATCTGTCTGGACTCTGACTTGTTCCCCGTGTGACTGCCAGGAGCAGAGTCTGGCGCAGGCAGAACTCGCTTGGCTCTTGGCTGCGGTATTCTAGCCGGCTTCTCAGAGATGGGGGTGCGCTTTTAACTCTTCTCAGATGCTGTTTAAAAACAGGCTCCAGGATCCTGGCTCTCATAGAGAGAACATACTTCCTCAAGCAGCTACTAAACGAGATCTCTTCCCATTTTGATCATTTGAATTGCCAGACAGCTTCAAACTCTCCATTATGGTAAACAACACACCTGACACTTAATTTTAAAGAAGGTGGTACACTGCACTGCAAGAATTCTCCCTTAGGAAAATATTAACGCGATTATGATATTGGTAAGAATTGTTTGTATTATGTAAAAAAAAAATCAATAGACAGGCGGAGGGGACTGCAGCCTCTTGGCATGTTGCCACCTAGTGGTGGCTTCTGGGATGGCCCAGTGTCTCAGAGGTGAGGAGCTGCAGTCGCTTCTGAATGTGGCAGTCGCCCTGGGCCCTGCTCAACAATTGAAGCTCCTAGTATTCATCTTGGAGGCCTTCCCCTCTGTCCCTATGAACCCCATGTATCCTTCTGGGCATGATTTAAATAACAGCTCCACCAGGCTGTCTCTGAGCACCCAGAGCATCCATTCTCTCTACTGCCCACCCTGGATCCTACCTTGTATCGGAACTTTGGAGTTCATGGGGCCAAAGGCAGGAGAAAACCATCTGCACCTGCCTGCTACTTAGCACTTGGGGCCCAGGTGTCCACCATGCTGGGGCCTCCTTGAATTTCAAAGGCCTTTAAAATATTTGGATTCTGAAAAAACAAATGTTACTGGCCCCCAATTATGAAAGGAAAACTATTAAACAGCAACATTATAAAAATATGAACAAAATTGACCTGTCAGTTAAATGCAACACAACTCTTTAACTCAGTTATGTCTGTGTCACATTCCACGAGAGTGCATTTAATACACTTGATCTGATATAAGGTGATGGAATCTCAGAAACTAAAAATACTCAGGACAGAGAGAGGCCTTCAACAGCCCAAATGGCAGACCGAAAATGACGTTCATCATTCCCACCTCCTCACTACATGGCCGAGGGCTCCGAGAGGTGAGCTGACTGGCTTACATCCCGCAATGAGGGGAGATGCTGGAATCACGTTTCCTGACTCCTGCCCCAGCTCTTTCCACGACACCTAATTGCCAGCGTTCATAGTCCAATTTCTATGTAGTGCCAGAAGCCTCTCTGTGACTTTCAGGGAGGTGTAGGAACTACATTCAGAATTAATTTGGGGAGCCAAAATGGAAAATTGAAATTTAAACCTGCACCAGCTTTATTTATGTTTTCCACTTTTGAAAAAAAATTCACAAAAATTTTAACGTACTCTTGCCTTCCCTACTTCCTTCTCCAAACTTCTTCCACTACCTCTATAAATTTATGATTTTCTCTTTCTTACTTTTGAGATTGATGGCCTAACCGATGTTATTTGTATTCTTAAGATACAGAATTACCTACTCATTCCTTTTTTCCTTTTAAGTATTTCCTCACTTTCATATTATGAATTTTTGGAAGGCCATTTTCTTATTTTGACATTACGCACTAAGCTATAATAAACATGAAAACCCAATTTTTATACACCATTATGGGTTTCTAGGACTACTAACTATATATGCTTCTCCCATGCTAATTCAGTATAATAATTCCATGCAGTAGACAGTTCTTCTTCTTAATTTTCACACTATAAGTGTCAGGGTTGGTGAATGATTTGCTTGGCTGAGAAGTGCTCCTTTAAAGTTACTACAAATGACCTCCAGAAGGCTCTTGTGTGGACTTTCAAAGCAGAATGCTCTTGTTCTGGAGCTCCCATTGGGGACATTCCTGTGCCCGGTCCTTGAGGACATGGAAGGCGGTCTTGCAAAGTGAGGTGGGGATGCAGCACTGGCCCCGTCAGTCCAGTTGGCAGAGTTCGTCTTTCCCTCCCATTTTCCTTGACAGCTCCAGTAAACCAGAATTTCTTATAAGGAACAACCTTGGTTGCAGACTCTGTGGGCAAGAAACACTGGCTGTGGCCTTTGAAGTGATCTTGTGCAGCTTCCTCAAACTCCAGCACGAGGCTCCAAGAAGGGAAGAGACCAGAGCTCAGAGCTTTTGATGTCAAGTCCAAGGCAAGTTTGCTTACATTTGGGAAATTCCTAGAGAGGAGAATTAAACCAATAGCAGACCTCTCATTCATATCTGAATCCTGCATAATACCCAGCACCGCACTCCTGACATGGGTGTGCAATAAATCTTTATTGAGTGATTCCATTAAATAATACAAGGAAATAAATCTTCCTTTTAAAACACAGACAGGAGCAATACCACTTCAAACCCACAAGGATGGCTGACATATAAAAGACAATAACTAGTGTGGGCAAAGACAGGGAGATATTGGAACCCTCATTCATTGTGAGATTGTAAAATGGTGCAGCCACTTTAAAAAGGTTTGGCAGTTCTTCAAAAGTTAACACAGAGTCACCGTATGACCCATCAGTTCTACTCCTAGGTGTACAACCAAGAGAAAAGAAAATGTGTTGACACAAAGACTTGTACATGAATGTTCAAAGCAACGTGATTCATAATGGTCAAAGAGTGGAAGCAATCCAAATGTCCAACAAATGATGAATGGATAAAAAGAGTGGTACATCCATACAATGGAATATTATTCAGCCATTAAAAGGAACGAAGCATTGATATATGCTTAAACATAGATGAAACTTGAAAATACTCTGTTAAGTGAAAGAAGCCAGTCACAAAAGACCACCTACTATATGATTCCATTTATAAGAAATGTCAAGAATAGAGAAAGCCTAAGAGACAGAAAATGGTTTTCAGTGGCAAAGGGCGAGACGATATGGGGAATGATTTCTTTTCTTTTTTTAAAACTGAAGTATAGTTAGTCTACAATGTTGTGTTCATTTCTGGTGTACAGCATAGTGATTCAGTCACACACATATATATTCTTTTTCATTACAGATTGTTACAGGATACTGAATATAGTTCCCTGTGCTATAGAGTAGGACCTTGTTGTTTATCTATTTTATATATAGTAGTTAGCATCTGCAAACCCCAAACTCCTAATTTATCCCTCCCCGCCATGGGGAGTGATTTCGAATGGGTGCATTTTCTTTTTAGAGTAAAAGAAATTGTCTAAAATTAGATAATGTGATGGCTATGTAACTCTGTGAGTAGACTAAAAGCCACTGAACTGTATGCTTTGAAAGAGTGAGTTTTATGTATGTGATTTCTCCATAAAGTTGCTACACACACACACACCTGAGTAAGCAGTCTTCAGTCTGGCCTGCCAGCAGGACTCTGCCACTGTGTTAGCCTCTGCTCCTCTGAGCATCACCCCAGACGCTGCTTTAACAGACCCATCCCTCTGATACCATTTGCCCCTAAGTTCAATTTCTAGCAAATGAAAGACGCATTAAGGAAAGTGTTTCCTTTCTTCCTTCCTCTTTTCCTCCCTCCTTCTCCCCATCTCTTCAAAAATTCAACACACTGTTTCTTAATATACAGCTCAGTCTCAGGAGAATGCACCAAGAGGGCTTGTTAAGTCATGGCAGATGAGTGTGCATTCTTAGTTTTAGCTCTGCTCGTATTTGGTAAGCGTTTTATATAATCTTCAAGGCAATTTGTAGAAAATCATTGTGAAGTCACTTTATTCATCCACAAGTGAATAAAAAATACAAAATACTTACGTTGGTATTTTCCCCCCAAATCTCATGTTTTTTTGGCATACCATCAGTCTTTAAAATGTAGTTATTTCTCTTAAAAGTGTCTTTTTCTATATTGAGCCTCTTTAGAGATGTCCTCTTGTCCACACTCCTCCTTGCGGAGGGTAGGGCTCTTAGTTGCTGCCACACGGGGTTCAAAACCTGTTCCTCCCGGTTCAAGAAAGAGCTGCAGAAGAACCCAGTTCTCCGTGGTGGTACCGCCAATTCCACATTCTTCCTGGACCCATGTGTGACTGACTCTTCTCTCTGCATTTCCTTTGTATCTCCTGACAGTGTTCTCCCATGGGAGATGAATTCTGTTATTTTATTCTGACTTCTGTTTTGTATTGGTTCCTGACTTAGCCTGGTCAAGTTTCAGTGGGTTGGCTTGAATTGTTTACATATTAAGACATTTATGAAGACATTGGATAAGGTCTTAAAAAAACAGACATAACGAAGTAGGTACTTTAGAGCGGGCTAGGAATGTGCCATAACTGGGGAAGACTGACTTCCCTCAAGATGTGAAGACATCTCATTTATTTATTTATCGGGGCTTGGACTGACAGGCAACACAATGACTCTTATGCTTAAGAAAGCAAAATATATGTTTAAAGGAATATATGTATTGTTAAAACAGTTCTATTTATGCAAAAGATTCATGTAACTTTATAAAGGTTTTCAGGGATTTTAAAGGACTTTAAGTGCTGTGTAAGACTGTACTAGTAACAGATGTTCAACGGCGTGTTTAAGTTTTTGTTTTACTGAAAAAGCAATGGATTACTTGATATATTTTTAAAATCATACCAAAGCCACCACATTTTAAGTATAGCTCAAATTCATTATTTCTAAAAAGCATTAAGTGATCTAAAATAACATAAGGGCTCCTAAAAATAAATATTACTGTCGTGGAGCTGGAAGATTTTGTTTGCTAACTATTCCCTTCAGAGTCCCAGTCTTTTGTGTCACTTCTTGTTCTTTTTCTATGAAGACAGATGGTGTCAGTAATTGTCTATATATTTAATTAAGTTAAAAAGCTACAAAGTAAGATATTGGCAAAAAAGTAGGATTTTGTGCTAGGAGCAAAGAAAGCAAAAGGAAGCAAAAATTGATAGCATCAGACACTGTTCCTCACCAGACACACATTTTGGTATCCATATGTGTTGGAATGTGAGATTGGGTTTCATCAACATAATGACAAGAACAAAGGCATTTATCCTGAAAGGCAAAACCCCTAATAGAATTCTGGCTGGCGATTCTCTTACATTTCTGACCAGCAAGCTGGGAATGACTTTTCCTATTGCCCACGTCACCTCCAACCTTAGCGTGACACTCAGTGGTTGTTTTAAACTCCCCTAATACTCAGGTTTTCGCCTGGGATTTCTCACCTAGCAGGCTAATTATTGTGAAATTATTATGGAGGGAAAAGCAGTAGCTACTTGTAGAAAGTGGTTTGGAAAACTGACTTAACCGTTCTTGTGGTGTCTGTTTTCAATGTTCCCATCCCGTGAATCCACCTTCTGGCTTAATGGCAATATGGCGCTCCCAGCTGTGGTGCTGTGTACAGGCTTGCTCATTTAAACTCTTAAAGCTTAAAAATGGCTACCACAACACTGATTTTGTTCCATTGCGCTTAGTCATTAACATTTAATGATTACCTTATGTGCTGAGCACAAGGATGGAATATATTAAAAAAAAAATAGGAGATGTGTTTTCTGGCTTTAAGCTGTTCGACTCAATTCAACAAGCATATTGAGGAGATACAAGAGAAACATACATCTTCTTTGGCGATGGTGGCTGAGGAGGAGGGAGAGGCTTACAAAGGAAGTCACCATCAATTCAATGCAGTACCGGGGGAATATTTACTGTGAGAGAAGGACCATGGGCTCAGCAGGCAGCTGAATCATAGTTTGAACCCTAGATCTGCCACTTAGTCCTTGTGTGACTTTGAACATGTCACTTTAGCCTCAGTTTCCTCATTTGTAAATTAGGAATAATACTCATTTCTCAGGGTGTGAGGATTAGGAAGGCTACGTGTAAAATACATACCAGAATGTCTGGCACATGACAAAAATTCAATAAATAGTTAACATTATCATTAATAATTACTCTAAAAAAAAAAGAAGACAAGTGAACTTCTATATAAAACAGAAACAGACTCACAGACACAGAAAACAAACTTGTGGTTGCCACGGGGGAGGGCGGTGGGAAGGGATAAACTGGGAGTTCAAGATCTGTAGATACTGACTGGTATATATAAAATAGATAAGCAGGTTTATACTGTATAGCACAGGGAGCTATATTCAATATCTTGTAGTACCTTATGGTGAAAAAGAATATGAAAATGAATATATGTATATTCATGTATGACTGAAGCATTGTGCTGTACACCAGAAACTGACACAACATTGTAAACTGACTATACCTCAATCAAAAAAAAAAAAAAAAAGTTACTCTGGCCATCAGTATTACCTTAGCTCAGAGAAGCTAGACAATGACTAGAAGCTAGAGAATGAAGTGGCAATTGAAGGGGGATTAAGTAAGTTGGGTTTCCATGAGGAGTTGGATTTTGAAACATGTTTTGAAAGAAGGGAAGTTGTATATTGACAGAGGGGAAAGGAAAGGCCAGTTGTAGGCGTGGAGGTAGCATGTGGAGGCAGGAGGAGGATGCATTTATTGAAAGTGGGAGCCGCCAAGCAGGTCAGCCTGCCTGTGCTACAGAGCACTTCGGACATGATCAGGGAGAAAGGCAATTAGTGCCACATGGTGAGGGACGGATGGTTCAGGGCTATTTTAAGAAATAGGTAAGGCCCAGAAAAAATCACCCTGTACTTTGTCACCCCAACATTATGGTCCAGATAAAATTAAATTAAAATGAACATTAAGGACCAATTTTGAAAGGGAAAATTTATCACACAAAAAGTCTTAACAGCTGGGAAGTAGGAAGGGCCACTCAGCTTTGTTTTTGTGATACTGGTGGGCGAGTCGTAACCACATGCATGCGGAGAGTGTTTTGGTTTTTCTTAGCATTAGCAGGGAGACTTTTCCTTTCTCCCTACCTGCTGCCCTCCTGAGTCCTGCAGAGCTGTGGCATCTCCTGAAAAGTGCACGATACAGTGCAAGTGGCTGCATTTGCCCTTCCCTGGCAGTGTTTCTGGTAATTAAAGTTAGTCAAAGACCGCAAAGTCCAGAGAGAATTGTCTAAGTTTCATTCAAAAGGAAGCAGAAATTTCCATGATGAGAGCAGTCATCTGAAGAAATCCTGTGTGCAGCGACTAGATGTAAACAGGGGTCTGGTCTGTGTGGAACCAAAGTTCTAACCAAGAGCTGCTGTTTAGGCTTGGGTTCAATCTTTCTGAAGGTTGAGGTTTACAATGTAAGGGGACCAACCCAACATTTAAGGATAGTCACATACGGCAAGATTATATATAGCAAAGTTGGCCACTAGTTTACCTGCATCATCAGTGTTAAGGAACAGAATTGTCATTTTCACTGTAAAAATTATTGTCATCATTGTCTTTGTGCGTATTGCAGAAGTCATCACCATCACCATCACCATAAGTATCACTTGCACATTACAGGTCTCTTTCATTGACACAAAGATGCAGACCTTTTAAAGGGACAGGTCTTTTACTTTGATGCTTCAAAACCCTTGGGATCGATTTTCCCTTCATTAGGTATTAACTTGTGATTTACAGTGTGCCTATTACAGCATTTTAAAAACATTGAATAACAGGCACTTCTGTTTATACTAAAGGCCTATTAAATTTTAATTTAGACATACACTGTTAACCATCTCATGTATAAATAAAATACCTTCCCTAAAGAGAAAAAGTAAATCTCACTGAGGTCCCTTGGTGAATACCTTGTATATCTTGAAGATAAAGATAGGAAGATCTTGCAAATGAGAGTACTAGAGGGGAATTCAGAGAAGTATTCATTCATTTATTTAATAAATATTTACCGTGAGTCTGTTATATGCTAGGCATGGTGCTAGGTGCTGGGTATTCAGCAAATAATAAGAAGAAATTATGATATTTCTGTAGACTTTGGTTTTTCCACTCCCTGAAATAAATATATTCACTTCCGATGCTTATATATCACTTTGAGCTGATAATGTTCACTGACTTTTAAAAGTAATGCTAATTCAATTCAGATTCCACTCACAGTTTGAGAACCTGCTGAGGGCTCGGGCGACAGTTTTACATGTGATTATGCTGCTTGATTTAATAAGAACAGCACCTTATATCTGCTCAGCCTCTCAGAACATCCAGTGGGAAGGAGGGCAGGGATTCACCATTTGTCAATGAAAATGAGGTTCATAAGAGGTCCGGTGAGTTGTCTAAAGTATCACGACTGGTAAGTGGAAATACAGGGGCCAGAACCCATTATCCATCACAAGGAACGTATTTTCAGCTCTCTCTTTTTTTCCTATTCTAAGCTGATACATTTGTGTTTAGAAACTCACTGAAACAGCTTTCAGAATATATGAGATATTCTCTGATATATATCAGGGTCTCCATTTTTCTCTTTCTTCATAATTTGAACTTTGTAACAAGTCTCATTTCCTTCTGTAGCTACCTTACGTGTCCAGGAAGGGCCATTGCTGGAAGCCTGCAGCTGTTTTTCATCTAAACTCTTTTTTCAAAGATTAGATTTCCTTTCCTTTTAAAAAAATAATACCTATCAATGCTTCTGACAGAGATAGCTATTTCAAAAGTTTACAATGATCTAAACACACAGTTTTCAATCTGAGGATTTCAAAAGAAAGCATCTTTGCCAGTCTGTTTGTTGAGTGACTTTATATAAAAAGAACTGGAGAGTGATATATAAATGCACATTTATATGAGACAGGTCAGATGTGTTGTTTATAAGACTTAGAGCATCATTTTTATCCCCTTGTGTGTTTTGTGCATTTCTACCATCACCCTTCACAACATCTTTCCCACTTGGAACACACTCTTACCCTCCTTTAAATCCTAGTTATCTTTCAGCTCAGATCCCACCTACTCTGTAAAAACCTCTGTTGATTGCTCCAAACAGAAGACAGTTAGATTGGCATTGCCTTTTTGATGTCTCTTATATTGTTCTATGTAGTTGTCACCTAAGCTTTTTCTTGTAATTCATTTATCAAGTCTGTCTCCCCAACTAGATTGTGAACTCCCCCAGGGCAGGCGTTTTCACTTCTTTTGCATCTTTGCGGCCTCTCTAGCACCTACCATCATGTCTTGTACATACTAGATGCTCAATAAACACTTGTTCTTTCCTTTAGAATTTCCCAAAAGTAAATATAAGTAAGCTCAACAGATCTGGGTGTTCTGGAAGTTCCAGAAGTCCATGAATCAACTGGCTATCATGGAATTGTCATTGCATTAGACATCATGAAGAGGTACTATGAAAATATTATTGAAATAAATAATTTTTGAACTCAGAAGTCAAATAAGCTAACCGACTCATTTTACAGATGAGAAAACTGAAGATGACAGAAAGAAAGAGATAAGCTCAAGGTAACATAGTAACTTAGAAAAGGAGCTAGTTTGACTATTTGAAACTTTAGTGTGCTGAAGAACATAACAAATAAACTTGAGACACAAATGGTAAGGTTCAGTGTCCAAGTACAGATGTGGTAGGCGAAGAACACAGCCGGATTGGCTGGGAGGTTGGTTACCCTGAAGAAATAAATTGATTGAGCAAATAAGTAGATATATTGAAGATAAACAGACACAGGTTTCTCACTGTTGGAGAAGGTATTTCTTTTTAAGGGTGGAAAAGGGGAAATCTAGAAAGAATCTTGAAGTGTTAAGATTGGAATTAGAAGTATTGGCAGGAATGCATGGTTTTAAAATATATACATTAATAGGTAGAGAAATGGTTATAGATGCATGCATGTCTGAATATATGTGTGAACATATGCTTGTGTGTATGTGTATTGTACATATATAGCGCGTGTAATTCCTAGCTCTGTTCCTTGAAAGAAGCCAGAAGCAATGACACTCCAGTAGCAATAAGACCACCAAGAGCCCAGATCTTCTTACCCGTCCTTCGCTAAAAGGACCCAGAGCTCTTAGGCTGGTCCTAGGTCTGGATCTGAGAAAAGGTAAAATGAACCTGTAACATCTCGTTGTGCTAGAAAGTAAGACAGTGCTCAGAGGATAAAGGGGACACATCAAAAGGACACAGAGCCACCCTAAGGGGTCTCCCACTAGCCAAATCTGGGACAACTTGAACACCAAAATGACGAAAGTGTCAAAATATAATTGACCTAAAAGACTGGAAACTCACAAGTTCAAACTGGTAAAAATACGTATGTAAATAAATAATACATACATAAATAAAAGGTGGGAAAAGGACAGACTCTCCCCTGCAGTAGACTTCCAACTAGTGTATGTAGAAAGAGTGTTGGAAATAGAAAATTACCACTGTCATCATGGTGGCTGACTCAGGAGAAAGTTGGTAGTGGATACTAAGTTTTGTGTGGAAATTTGATGAGGAATAAGACACAGGTGTATGCTTGGAACACCTTTCCACAAAAAGATTACTAATCAATTGCAAAGGAAAACACAGTGATTTTATGGCGGAGAAATATGCTGGAAAAAAAGAAAAGCCACAAGTGAAAATCTGGGAAAAGATACTTATAATATGTGTAACAAAGGATAAGAGTTTCTTATACATAAAGAGCTTCTACAAATCAGCATTTATATTATAGTCCAATTTAAAAGGGGCAAAAGACACATGAAGAAGGCGCATGAAAAAATGCTCAATGTTGCTAATTATCAGAGAAATGCAAATCAAAACTACAATGAGGTATCACCTCACACCAGTCAGAATGGCCATCATTCAAAAGTCCATGAATGATAAATGCTGGAGAGGGTGTGGAGAAAAGGGAACCCTCCTACACTGTTGGGAATGCAGTTTACTGGAGCCAATGTGGAAAACAGTATGGAGATTCCTGAAAAAACTAAAAATTGACTTACCATATGATCCAGCAATCCCATTCCTTGGCATGTATTGAATGAAAGATACATGCACCCCAATGTTCATAGCAGCACTGTTTATATTTCCAATACATGGAAACAGCCTAAATGTCCATTGACAGATGACTGGACAAAGAAGTTGTAGTAACAATGGAATAGTATTCAGCCATGAAAAGGAATAAAATAATGATTTTTGCAGCAACATAGATGGACCTGGAGATTGTCATTCTAAGTGAAGTAAGCCAGAAAGAGAAAGAAAAATACCATATGATATCACTTATATGTGGAATCTTAAAAAAGGGCAAATGAATTTATTTACAGACAGAAACAGATTCACAGACATAGAAAACAAACTTATGGTTACCTGGAGGAAAGGGGCTGTGAAGGGATAGATTGGGAGTTTGAGATTTGCAGATACTAACTACTATATATTAAATAGAGAAACAAGTTTATACTGTATAGCACAGGGAGCTAGATTCAATATCTTGTGGTAACCTATAATGAGAAAGAATATGAAAACAAATATATGTGTGTATATGTATGACTGAACTATTATGCTGTACACCAGAAATTGATACAACATTGTAAACTGACTATATGTCAATAATAAATAAATAAATAAATAAATAAATAAATAAATAAATAAGGCAAAAGATATAAGGGAATTAAGACAAGATATGTAAATGGCTAAGAAATTTATAAAAAGATGTTCATCCTCACTAATAATCATAGAAATGCTGAGTAAAACAGATGCCATTTCCCCGTTAGACCAGCAAAGAATGAGAGGTTGATAATATGCCAGTCTCTTCATTGGGACCACAATGCATGTAAATTAGAAGAGAAAATAGTGTTTTCTGAAGTGATGTCTCTTGCAAAGTGGCAAGAGTACTTACTAGTGATTTTGCAAATAATCTGTTATATACAGGGAGTTAACATACTTCCTTTGCCAATATAGAAACTACTTTTGGTGTGCTGAGAACTTCTTCCAATGTTCTACTGAAAATTGTAACACAAACGGACATACCCTGAAGTATTAATGCGAAGAGACAAGGAGGATGATAAAACCAGAGAATCTTGGGTTAATATTTATTTATCTCACTCATCAACTAATGTTTGAGCTCTTCTCTAAAAGCCTCCAGCGTCTGCTAGAATACCTCTATTGTTCATTCATTCATTCTTTCAATATTTATGTACTCACTGAACACCTACTTTGTGCCGGGGCAGAGATAGTGGTGAGAATTGGGGAACAAAAAGAGTACATCTCAAGGAGCTTACACTATAGAGGGGGAGCAGCTTTAATCAGATAATCACGCAAATAAGTTTAAAATTGGAACAAAAGCAAGTGGTATGAAGAAGAGGTACATGATGACATGAGAACCTACAACAGGGAATGTGACTTTAAAGCTCCCCTAAGAAAATGTGGCTTGAACTGAAATATGACAGATGGGAAGGGGTTAACTAGGTAAAAAAGAAGAGGCAAGAGCATTTCGGGCAGAGGGGCAGCATGTGTAAAGGCCCTGTGGCAGGAGGTAGAATGACAAGTAAGGGGGTTGGGAAAGAGAAAAAAAGCAGGGAGTTAGGGTGAGCAAAGGCTGTCAAGGCACATGGGACCAGCCAAGTGAAGGGTGGAACCTTTATCCCAGAAGCTGGGAAAGGTAAGCCCTGAAACAGGAGTGTTGGGAGAAGATACCTCTCACTGAAAATTCTCTTCATGCCAAACTTGAATAAATCAAAACCATAAGTAAGCTGTCTCCATAGCTCCATCCTCCCTACCGCCTCAGGGATCACAGATTTAATCCCTGCTTCTCATGACCAATTTGGGGAGGGCAGCTTCTGGCTTCTCCTCCCCTTGCTTCCGTGCCACCCAGCTCTTTTGCCAAAGGGCACTGTTCCTGTTCTCCCTCCCCGTAGGTCGATTCCTGAACGCCCTTCGTGTCTTTTTCTCTCTCCATGTGTGAGCCTGATAGAGGAATGCAGAAACCAAAGGAGGGCTCAGGAAGGCAAATGGAAAGTGATCATTCAACAATCTGAAAACTGCTCAAAACATAAACTCTCACTTTGATACTATCATCTGACTGAATTGGAGGATTGTAAAACCGAGAATAATGAATATAAAACAACTAAACTGCATTTACAGTGTTGGATGGCCAGAGGGTATCAGGAGAGGGAGGGCAGGAGGCCACTTCATTCTTTAGACAGAGTTCTGGTCACCCAACACTAACACAGGAGGAACTGAGCATTTTGAAAAACGAGTCTTGTGAAGTACTAGTGAATTTAAGCATTACCATTTGTTGGGGGGTGGCGGGTGCAGTCGGAGGGGGCAAAGCAAAAGAGGTTAAAAATTATTTATCTAGACTTATTATACATCAGAGCCAGACAGGTGCACACAAAGAAGGTCACAGATGAAATATTGAAGAAATAAAAGCATATTGTAGAATAATAATACATAAGATGTTATGATCTATAAAAAGTTTAAAAATAAACAAAATTAAACTATTATTTATGGCTACATCTGAAACCCTGGGTAATCGTCAATTAAATCCGTTTCACCTGTAATCTGCCTTCATTAATCAAGGTCGTTTTAATTGTTGCTACAATAAAAACTTGTAAGTCCTCAAAGCAGCATGTAGTCTAAACAATCAGGTGTTTGCCTGAGTTATTTTCCAGAAACTTGGACTCACCTGTGTCCAGTTCGAGCTGAGGCAGTTAAGGCTGGATAGGACCACCCACCCTCCAACTGGGCATGCGTGAGTGTCAGCTCAGTGACACTGTGGCATCAGAGGGCAGAAAACTCCATCCTCAGATCGCGCCAAGTGCCTCTGTTTTGAACACACCTCCCATGACGTGGCCTGTAGCTTCATTACGCCCATGCGGAATGACGAGTCCCTCACCTTTTTCTTATTTCCAGTCACCTGTCCCCACGCTCCCCATGCCTAGGTCCACCCTGCTTCTTTATCCTATAAACATCTCAAGCCCCTGGAGGCAGATCTGAGGCTTGTTCCCCTTTCTCCTCGCTTGGTTGCCTTGTGAATAAACCCTTTCTTTGCTGCAAATCTTCGCTTGCTGTGCATCAGGTAAACACGCCTGCCTGAGCAACACATTCATGTGCGATAAAAGCATAAAGACACGGAAAGGAATGAAAGTCCCAAGTGTAAGATGGTAGGTGCCTCTGGGAGGAGGGAGGGCCGCGTGAGGGAGGCCGGCAAGGAGCACACTGGGCTGAGGTGGTCTTGGTTCATCGTATTAGGATCGAGACCTTTTTATATTTATGAAATATTTCCCAATATAGTTTTTTAAGAAGGAAAATTGATCACCTAAGTTGCTGGTAACCATTACTACTACTGATAAGAAAAGGAACAGAAACAAGGACTCTTACCTCCTTCCTAGTGATTGACTTTCTATCTAAGAACAGATTCTAGAAAGTTTCACTCCCTGGATGGCCTAAAACAGTCTCACAATAAGATACAGGCAGAGCACTGATGGGCAGAGCTGAGGCCCCACTGGGATGAGATGCGGTCACTCAAACTCCAGCCGCACCCAGTGAGAAGACCCTGGTGTGCCAGCAGAACCAGCCCAAACCTGGCCCGAGCTCGTTCCTAACACGACACTGAGTTGTTTTTTAGAGACAACAGAACAGAACCGCCAAGTCATACAGCCAAAGCATGCACAGAGGGGAACATTTTGACTTCAAACAACACCTGGAACCAAAGTTTCTACCCCCCTGGAACCAAAAGACTGGCAGGACATGACCAGAATCTGGACACTGCAGCCCTTTCAGAGTGAAGGACCCACTGTCCAGGAAGAGCCGGTGCTGAAGTCCCCTTACCACACTTTACCATAAATGGACGTGTTCTAAAGCCCTTCTTCAATGGAAACCTGCTCCACATCCCAACCCTCCCCCTCAGCTCATATAAGCTTGACCAAACCCCAAATCAGGGAGACACAGATTTGAGCCTGCCTCCTGTCTCCTTGCCAGCTGACCTCGGAATAAAGCCTTTTCTTTTATCAAAAGCCAGTGCCATAATGTTGGCTTCCACACCCATCGGGCAGCAAATCCTTTGCTCGGGGGGATAACACTGGTCCTGTATTTACTGATGTGAAGCCTGGTCTCCCTCGAATTTGCATGGACCAAGTAAATGCTGAATTTACAGTCAGCTCATCAGAAGAGCTGTGAATCTCAGAAACCCCCTCACAGTCCCTGTTGCACGAGGGTGGACGGTGTGGAGTCTTTACGTATTTTAGTATTTCACACGGCATCAAGTCGACTTACCTGCTGCTCCATGGTGCTTGGATCAATAAAAGTCACCAGGTCTATGGAAAAGTAACCAACCACATTTTTCATTTTACAAGCATTTCCAATTTGGAGGCACAAAGAACTGAGAACTTGGGGATCCACTGAGGTCTGAGGCATGGTGGTCCCAGAGGAGATGAAGGGGCCTTCAGCATGAAACTGGTCCCCCGTTGACAGCACCCTGATTTCTCCATTGGGCTCTATCAGCATGTCCACCGTCAGGTTGGTGACACTCTCTGCAGGTGGGTATGCTTCGATCACGCCTCCTGTAGGGGAAAAGCACGGAGTGGGTGAGAGGATGAGTTTGTGTGGACCATGCCCATTGAGAGCAGGAGGAAAGAGGCCAGGCTTTGGCGGAGGCACTCAGGCTCAGAGCGTGCATCTGATGTATCTTGTAAGACTTCGAGCAAGTAGCTTCAATTCTCTGAACTTCCCTCCCTCATCTCTAAAATGGGCATAATAAGACTTACCTCCCCAGATTGTTGTGAATCCTCCTGATGCCACATCTACAGTATTTCGTGCAATGCTTGGCAAGCAGCAGGACTCAACGAATGGTAGTTTTGATCGTAATTAGGAAGACACTGTAAACATCACCAGGTTTATGCCCATTCATTACATAAACGATGAACCCAAGGACTGTAGCAAATCTCTCAGGGGGAATTAACTGCCCACAGTCCACAGTTTGTACCTGGATGACCAGTGCTCTTTCTGTTCAGCTTTCCCTGCTTTTTGAAGTTTTGACAGCTTAGGGCTTTTGTCAGGCATAAGAGAACACTGACCATTATGTCAGCCAAAGGCCTTCTATATATAGGCAGTTGTTTTAAAATAAGGAGCCAGGAGATGCTGCCATTTTTTTTTAAAATTGAGTCATAGTCAGTTTACAATGTTGTGTCAAATTCCAGTGTAGAGCACAATTTTTCAGTTATACATGAACATACATATATTCATTGCTGCCTTTTTTTTCACTGTGAGCTACCACAAGATCTTGTATATATTTCCCTGTGCTATACAGTGTAATCTTGTTTATCTATTCTGCATATGTCTGTCAGTATCTACAAATTTCGAACTCCCAGTCTGTCCCTTCCCATCCCCAATGCTGCCATTCTTGAGGAACAGGTAAGCTTCCTCCGTGCTGACAAGGGAGCTTTATAATTTATCATATTGTACCTTTTGCTCTGAATAGCAAAAATCACAGATGCAAATTTGATGCTCATAGCAGCCGTATCAGCCCTGGCTAAATTTGTGACCTAGCTCATTGGTGTCCACAAAAATTACATGGCCCCATTTTCTGTTTCTAGGCCTAACTTATAAATCTTACTGTATACATCCCTTTTATAGAAAAAAATTAAATATTGTTCGTAAAGAATTAGATAACATAATTTACAAGTAAAAGCAACTAAGTGTTTCTAGACAAGGCAGCCTCTGGAGCCTGACAGTATTAAGATAAACTTGGCCTGTGTTTCAGGAATTTGCTGGGAGATGACCTCTGCCCACAGGCTTTGAATAGCATATATGGTTAAACCCTGAGATTTTAACAGTTCTCAGATGCAGCCATCTGTTACTTTATATGAAAGGCGCTTTCCTTAAATGACTATAAATGTGGTTGGAGTTGGTCCTAAAGAAAACAGTTTCAGAAGGAAAATGAATTTATCTTTTTGGTTGGTTTGAGATGTGCTTTTCTTCAAATGAAGTTTCCTGTCCTGTGCTGGACCTAAATACTGGGTGCTGGGGATTTAGCAACGTAAAGTCGATGGAACAGCAATAACAAAACCCACAAAAATTAGCAAAAAAACCCAAAAAACCAAAAACCAAAAAACCCCCACAAAACCTATTGAATCTCTCTGACTCAGAAAACTTTGTGGCTTTAGCCATCACCTACATTTTGAAAGATGGTGCTTCAGTGAAAACACATTATAGTTACCAGATTATTTTACTTCAAAGTAGTTTATTTGTATCATCTTCTTAGCGACATGACCACAGTCTTTTCACTGTTAATTTTTCTCCTTTCAAAGCAATTCATTCCTCTTTAAAAATGTGTTGCCTTTGATGTAATCCCATGACTATGTAGAAATCGAATCTATAGCACGTTTTGTGGCCGTAAGTACAGTTGAGAGAATAGAAATGAGAAGAAACAGGCCAGAGGGGAAGATGGCAGGAGATGGTGGCCTTAGGGTCAGGAAACCGGGAGGACGACCCCGCCCAGTGCACACTTTATGCAGGGCCTGCTGTATGCACTGGGCTCAGAGCCGGGCAGAGGTTGGAAAACACGTGACTTGACCAGAACCGGATTTCTGAGACGTGCTCAAATTGTAGGATCGAACTGTGTTCCCACTCCCCATGTGTTCGTGTGTGATTTTGCCCCAGTCACGTCCTAGCTCTAAGCCTGTTTCTTCGTCTCTGAAATTGGCTCAGTAAAGCTTGTTCTGCCTCCCGTAAACCGGCACTGTGGTTACACAGCTCAGGTGCCACGGTGCCTGGGAAGACTCTTTCTAATCTACAAAGCTTACGTGAAAATAAATAGATCAGAGGAGAGTGTGCAGGCTGACCTTGGAAGATCTGGGAACTTCCTAACCTCCTGTCCTATATGGACCTGAAGATCTTTCATGGTCTTCCCCTCCTAACCGAAGAAAATCCTTTATTCTTAACCATTTTGTTGTTGTTGTTGTTGAGCATACCTTATTTTCTTCCACTCAAGCATGGGGCAGACTCCTTTAGTTTTACTTTTCTGGCAGTGGGTGCATGTGGAAACTTGGAGACTCACAGAAATTTAGATTTGAGAGGACACTGAAGGCCATGCAGCATAACTGCCCCCTCCCCACGCCTCTTCTCCCCACACCAGTGAAGAATCCTTTCTCAGCATTCTTGTTAGATGGCAGGCCACCTGACGCCTTGCTGAAATAATCCACGAGCAGAGTGTTCACTGTGCCCTTCCACCCCACTCTGCCTTGCCGTGTGTTCCAACACCCAACAGACCTGTCCTTTCTGATGCGATCTCACACCCTGAGATAAGAGGGGTTCCCTTAACTACACCCACTGGCTCCAGCCGAGACTCCAGGAGCAACACGGGTAGCTATTTATTGGCTCTGCTGTGTAGACATAGAGTGATTTGTATTCACAGAGTGGTATGTTTTCACAGAGTGAATTTAGTCTTTTGTACCTCAGTCTGCTCCTCTATAAAGCGAGGGTGATAATGGTACCCACCTCATAGGGCTGTTGTGAGGACCAGATAAATTAATCTACGTGTACTTAGAATAGTGTCTGGCACATAGTCAGCACAGACTGGGCTTATTAAGTTATCTTCCCTGCGCTCTTCCCGCCATTGTGCTGCTGCTGCTGGCATTATCTAATATAATATTACTATGGTATTATAATTTATTATTGTTAATATAATGTCATTATCACTTGACAGTGGTGAGTACAGTGGACAGATCTCTCTTACTATTCATGGGGGGTAAATGTGTAAGAGTATCTGCCTTACCTGTAAGGTCCTAGAGAGTGAGGAGCATCGTGTGGACGTGCCTCGGTGGAGGACTCCCACAGGACCCCCACGGCTGGGGATAAGCATCGTTTGCTCCACTCATCCCCTCACCCACTGACCTCCTAGTGTTGTTAGAAAGTTGAGAAGTTAGGAGGATGAGGAAAGAAGCAGAGACTGGCTTTGCTCCAGAGCTGCAGATGATCCTTATTTAAAAAGTCTGCCTTTAGAACTGAAAGTGAGACCATTTCTATCTTCCAGGAAATGGAAGGAGAAACTAGCATTTCTTAAAGACTTATTTTGAGTCAGGCTCCATGGTAAAAAAAAAACTTCCATATCACTGAATTTCATTGAAGCCTCCCAGCAACCCTGTGAAGTAGGTGAGGACACTGGGCCTCCAAGGCTTTAAGAAGCTTGCTCAAGATCAAGCATGGGATCCAGACCCAGGTCATCTGATTCCAAAGCCCACCTCTCAGGAGAAGTCTGTGATGCCAAAAAAAAAAAAAAAAAAAAAAAAAAGGCCAGAATCTCGCTATGCATGGCATGCTTGGCATGTTCAATTCCTGTTTACTTGAGGCTGATGTGAGATAAATATTTATGTCAAGTTTAAAGGAGAAAGAAGATCTGCTTGTAGGAGCACTTTCTAAACCAACAGAAGAGATGCAAGGTATTGAAATTGGCCCCAGGTTGACCCAAAACTAGAACTCAAGGTTGTGCAGAGCAATCCTCAGCAGAAGCCTCGCAGTCTTATTTACCTTGACTGAGAAATGTTTGGAGGAATTTGCTCCACGTGGGGAACCGTTTCTTGTTGACTGGCTGTGCGTGCTGTGCTAAAATGCCCGCCAGCTCCTCGGAGATCTTCACCAAAGCTGGCTCCTGCAGAAACAAATTAAATAGAACCACAAGCAATTTTACTACAGAAATGAAAACTGCTTGTGGAGTGATTAAAAACCAGGCCTCCAACAGGCAAAAAAAATGTGGTTACTGTTTACCCAGAGTCAGAAAGCCATTTTGAAGATTTTCTCTATTTTTCCAGCCATTTCAGTTTTCATATTTTGAAGTGCTTTTGTTCCTAAATATTGCTGCTAATTGTGTCTATCGTCTTTTCTGTCTGGGCATCAGGTAACCCCCATTTCAGGCCCACAGCAGCCTGACAAACAGAGTGTCCTCGGGCACTGGGCCTCCCCACCCTGGGCCTCAGTTTCCCACTGGGTAAAAGGTGGGGTTAGCCACCTTTTCCGTAAGATCCTTCAGATCAGATTGTTTTTATCCTATGACCCTAACAGAGCTGACTCTGGGACAAATGATGGAGTTGGCAGCGTCTTTCTTGGGCACCTTCATCTCTGTAAGCCCCCGGGTCGGGGGGGCCTCCATGTAACTGTGGGATCCAAGCCTTGAACCAGGACTGACACCAAAGCGGTGGGATTTAGGAGGGGGCAGGTTGGAAGAGCGAGGTGGGGAGGGAGGCTGGCCTCAGTTGCCCGATGTTCCCCACTAGGTCACAGCCCCATCTGAGTAGGTGTGAGGCTGGCCCCACTTTGCCGTACAACAACCCCAAACTCCAGAGCCTCCTGTCAACATGAAAACAGTAAGAAACCTTCTAATGAATAAGAAACCCAGCTTCTTGACATGAAAAGACTTGGTATGTCAGGACAATCTGTTTTTGGTTTTTTATTTTTTGGAAAGTCTATTTAACAATTTTTAGATAGAATCCACCTCTTCAGATTTTATTTCTGCCAGAAGGAGGGCGGGGCACTGGATACAAAACATTTTGATAGGCAGGATTCATATTCAAAATATGGGAGGTTGACAAGAAAAACTCAGGCTTGCTTTGGGTTGCTGGGGAACTTTTGAATCTGTGAGTGAACATCAGTAATTTGGAAGGATCAGAGAAGAATCGGCTTCGTCAAGTAGGGCTGGGAGGGGTCTTAGGCATAATCGGTATAGTCATTTATTTTCAATTTCCCTGCCATTAAAAAGAGATTGTCCTCCTCCGTCCCCCACGCTCCTTGGAACATCTGGTTCATTCTGGGTCCAGTGCCCTCTGAAAATCTACAGTGGACGACAAGTATCTGAGAGTGCACTCTAGGCAGGTCCCAACAATCTGAATGATTTCTGAAAAGTCCAGGAAATCCTGCTGGGAGAGACTCATCAGTTAGCTTCGTAAGTGGTTGTCATACAAAACAAAAATGCCAAGAGGCAGGGAGAGGGCGGCTGCCCGCCCTCGGTCAGCATGGCTCTGCACAGTCGGGGAGGTCTGCTGAGAAGGACTGGGGAAGCCAGCTCCCGCAGCGAGCCTCTGCCTTGGGAGGTGGAGGCGGGGAAGTTGCTGTCAAAGCTGAGGGCCTTTCCCACTTCGAGTCCTGCTCAATTTACATTTTCTCTGCCCTTTGCCGTCCATTACCTCATCTCCCCAAGGCCCTGCATCTAAATCATAAACATGCATACAAAATGCACAGTTCCAACAACCTGGACTCCCTCTTGGTTCCTTCCTCCAAACCCACGTTTCTTTTTGTTTTGTACTTGTTTCAGTTAAAACCATTCTACCCTACAGAAGACGACGAAGTGCCCGTGATCCATGCAGTGCCCCAAAGCTGGGACAGTGAGGAATGTCTGTGGGTTCCCCACCTGCTTGGAAAACTGAGTGTCAAGGAAGGAACCCCTGCAGAGCAGGCCCCCAGGGCAGTGGAGACCTCCTTTTTGTTCTGCCCTGATTAAAGGGCCCTTTCTGCCCTGTTTCTGAACCATCTATCCCATGATCTGCTATCTGTTGTCACATCAAGATAGTCCAAGAGAAATAATTCACTTGTTCATTCATACCAAAAACCACAGCTACTTAGAGTAGTCAAAAATCACAGAGACAGACAGCGGAATGGTGGCTGTCAGAGGCAGGGGTAGGCGGGTGTTAGTGTTTCATGGGTAGAGAGTTTAAGTTTTATGAGAGTTAATAGAGATGGACAGTGGTGATGGTTGCCCAACATTATGAATGTACTTAATACCTCTGAACTGTAGACTTAAAAATGGTTAAGATGGTAAATTTTGTATTAAATAAAAAAATTGAGAAAAAATTACAGAATGTCAGGCCTAACTGAACTAAGGAAAAAAGAATTATATGTTTGGTGTGGGGGGGTGGGCTGGAGATGGAGGAGAGCAGTGAAGGAGCAGGTGAAAGCTTTGTCACCTAAATCATGAAACGAGATCTCCATCAGTTTCAGGATTAAGCTGAAACTCCTCAGTATGACACCCACAAATGCGCTCTGTGACCTGGCCGCTAATTCCTAATGTTGCCCACTTCTTCCCTCTCTAGCTTCTAGCCTCACCCCAGACTGCTCTGGCTCAGTCTCTTTCCTCCACTTTCCTTCCTCATCTTCCTCCCCGGCTGATGCCTCCTCACCCTCTCTGAGTTAGTGCAGTCACACCTCCTCCAGGAAGCCTCCTGTGCCACCCCAGTCGGGGGCCTCTCTCCACACTCTCCAGCTCTCTGGGGGCTCTTTAATGGCATGGTCAGTGGCTTTGGGGTCAGTCTCCCCGGTGCTCGGCACAGGGAACACTCAATGTTTGTGGAGTGAATCTTGGCGGTGATAAAGACAGGGACCCAGCCCTGAACAGCAGGAGTTACAGAATAAGGGAAAATGTGAAACAGGCTCCCTCCGTGCTGCCCAGGTGCCACCTGGGGGATGACCCCCTAAGAACCACCAGTTCTTCTGGGGTGGACTTCATGAGATTCCTGGCTTCTGAGAGGCAATGGGAAGATAAATGAGGTGACATTTATGAAGTGTCGCCTCAGACGCAACATGCTATGTGAGGGCCAATAATTAACTTGTAAGGCTGTGGCTTGTGAGAGGCATCTGTCGGGCTGCCCTTCCCGCCTCTGCCTACGAAGACAGCCATTCTGCCTCGATCTGCAGCCTTTGCACTGTGTACAAAGCCACAGCAAGGGGGCAAGTTTCCTAGAGGAAAGTTTGCTGTGGAAATTGTGTCCCATCATGAGAAATACACAGCCGAAGGCACTGGCAGGGTGATATTCAATAGGGGATGCTGGGGCACACACAGGCAGCTTGGGGCCACGCTGAACTCTCTAAGAAAAAGATATGCAGAGGACTAATGGAGGAGGAGTGGTATTAACTGTTCAGTTTAGTTCTTTATTTTGAAAGCATCTGATAGGAAACAGAAGGATTATGCTTAGAACGTCCTTAGTACCAGTGAAGAGATGTCAGATGCAAGTTCTCGGTTTGCGGGGTTTCTGTTCTCTAGTGTTTGTCATTTTGCATAGTTCAAATGTAATTACAACTTGAAGGGCCGATGCTGATAAGGGAAGATCTATAGCTATTCGGGTTTATTCTGGTCGGAATAAACTTAGGTACATGCTGATTCACCCAGACACAGACGTACAAAATCACGCCAGGCAAGCGCCTAAATCCACGTGAGTCATCAGAACAGTATTTGTAAAATACTTTCTCTTGTCACATTCATCATCTCGCTCGGTCCTGACACTGGCACCCTGAGGTGGGCCGGCACGGGGTTATTTCCCCTGCTTTACGAAGAGGAAGCAGAGGCCCCTAGAGTGAAGAGGGTTGTGTAAGGTTGCTTGCCAAGCTGTCAGATTCTGTTATTGGGTGATTTTCAACACATGACTGAAGACAGGAAACAGTGGAGTTGGGGGAACCAGTCCTAGTTTGCTTTCTTCCCCGCCTCTATTACTTTTGCAAACTCTGTGTGTGTGTGTGTGTGAGTGTGTGTGTGAGAGTGTGTGTGTGTGTGTGTGCAGAATGTCTCTTATAAGCCAGCAACTGGGGCACAGGTTCTCTGCCTTACATACCTGTGAAACGAGCAGTTAGAAAGTTTCTTTTCACTGAGTCACATCAAGGCAATGGACTACCCCTAACTGTTTCAGAGTTTATCACCCACAGGGAGCAGATCGTTTAGAGCTGACATCTCAAGGGTATGGAAAGGAAAGTCTAGAACTTATGGGTGATAAATAAATGTTAGAAAAATACCCTTTACTTTTTGAAAAAAAAAAAATCAATTCCAGATCTTCATTCCATCATGATTGCGCTGGCCCTGGCAATGCACATTAGCTGCTGGTTTTTGTGGAGCTAACAGCTCTAGAGCAGTTCCCATCCAGGAGACACTTGGGCCACATCTGTGCCAGCGCACAGCCAAGCCACCCTTTGTCCAACATCCGTATCTACCCCTCAGTGCACTGATAGTCATGACCTTGGAGGGTTCCAAGCTATCTGCAGAAGGCATAGGCCTGGCCAGACGCACCTACAGATTTCTTCTTATCAAGCATGGACCTTGCCTCTCAGCTCTCTCTCTTTTTTCTATCAAGAAACTGTAAATTTGAAGGAAGAGATATTCGACTGAAGAAATTCAGGATATCTCAGGGGAAACTGCTGGCATATCCAATTTAATATTGCCCTCAATGACTAAAACTACTTCAAACTCCAGAGACTTGAGTTTCCCAAGTAAATTCTAAGAGTGTGTGTGTGTGTGTGTGTGTGTGTATTGGGGAGGATGAGCAAGGAGGAAGAGGAAATACAAATGAGAATGCTCTAAATATCAGTCCCACCAATGCTCCTTTTACTTCAGAAACTTCTTTCCTGGATCTGCAGTGGTGAATTAACTAAAATTAACTTCTCTGCTAATCACCCCCAATCTCTCACATCAGACACTGTCTGGTGGTGTTCAAATGAGAACCCACCTAGGTGGTTCTGTTTTATACAGCCTTCTGAGATCCCTAAATGGAAGAATGGAGGGTGACATAAGATCAAAAGGACAAGACAGTGACTTGAATAACTAAGCGAGATGGTCAGAGTTGAAAGAAGCCACGTGGCCCACCTAAGACGAAGGCCTCGTGTAACAGAGTCCTACAGGGAGACCCCAGGAGCTCGCAGGCTGCCTCTGGCTCTGCGGTGAGCCCTTTCCAGCCACCATCCCTGCTGCCTCTTTCACAGGGAAAGCGTGGGTTCCATGAAAGGTGCTTGGGATCTGAAGTGGCTAGTGGCACAGGGATGGAGAGAAGGGAGGGGTTCCTAACTTGAGGGTGAATTTAGGAAGGTTACTTTGCTTGCACAGGACATTTTTTTTTTTTTTTTTACCATTATAGTTACTTTTTAGGTAAAACAGTAACTCTCTCTTATTGAAAGCTTACCATGTAGCAGGTCTGTGCCAGGAGCTTTATATTTATTATCTCAAAGCCACTCTCTGAAGTAGTTATCATCAACTCCATTTCATGTCACACAGCCATGAAGTAGCAAACTGGGATTCAAATCCAGTTGCTACCAGTCTGCCATAGTGCAAAGGGATCTGTGTCTGCACCTGCCCTCAGTGTGCATAAATGGTCAATATGGGTCAGACTGGACCATCCACATGGGATGCTAAGTCTGTATCAAATTTATGAAAAGTGGTAGAGAGGACATCTGTTATTGGCTGCCCCGTATCTTTGTCCGCAAGTTCCAGGTAGTGATATCCCAAACTTCCTTTCAGGAACTGTCCCTAGCCTATTCTTAGCTATGCAAGTTGATTGAGAGTGACTCCACCCTCAGATCTAAGGATGAGCCCCTGGTGAGCAAAGCCATACCCTGGCCGCAGTGATTGTCTCAGCAGGGGCACATGACCCAATTAGGCCAATCAGGTGTTGGGAAGCACTTGCTGGGTTCTTCTGAGCAAGAAGCTTTATGCGCTTCTGACAATGCTACCTGGTGAGATGTTCTGTCTTCCTATGACCTTGACCAAGGACAAGCTCTAGGAGCTACTTGACCAAGGACAAGTTCCAGGAGCCACTGGCAGCCCATGGTGCAGCCTTGAGGACAGTCAGCCTTAGGATGGAGCGAACATTATGCACAGTGCAGAGGGGAGACGGTACTGGGTGGTGTTGAGCCTTGTCCGATGCCAGCGTCAATCTCTGGGTTTTCAGTTAGCTGAGATAATACATCCTCTTTATTTTCAAAGCCATTTTGGGTTAGATTTCTTGTTACTTGAATATTAAACATGTTAAACTGATACGAATGGGTGGGCCACACCGTGCACCCACAATCTGTGCTGGACATTTAAGCCAGCAAATGCTCTGATCGCTCTGTGCGCTGGTTACTTTCATTCTGCAAATCAGTAGTGAAGTTTTCACTCATCCCTTTCCATTTAGACCATTAGTGATCGTCCCTCTTTAGAGTGCAAAAATACGCTGAGGGGATGGAGAAAAAAATGAAAATGTCTCCAGCAAGTCGTAAACTACTTCCCACACCTACTTAAAGTTTAAGGACTGCCTTAATACTCCATGTTTAATTGTTAATTGAGAATTTAAAAATCGAAAATGCCAACTTTGCCTTCGATGAGATGGAAAATTATGCTGCCGTAGAAGGTAACATAATGTAAAACAGCCAGCATTACCAAGGCACACAAATGTTTTTGGTATGTAAAATTGCTTTGTAAAATATTTGCTCCATCTGCTGAAAGCGGCAAAGACAATTTTCCCTTGATCGCTAATGGCCCATTTCGGCTGTGTGGCAAGTGATTCGCTGTGGTGGCGGCTCTCATTAAACAGAATGGTGAAAATGCGGTATATAATTCCATACTTATGTAGCATCATCCATGCGCTGCTTCTCGAGGAGTCTGTCCCTCATTATCCAGGCCTCCACCTTGCACCAACACGCGGGCCTAGCGAGTTGATTTGACTCGAGAAGCGTTTTGTCCAACTGAGGCACATATGTCGCGCCTCCATTCCAAAGCTCAGCACAACTGCTTCGCCCCGACCAGAAACGCTGGCAAGGTTCATTCCCTTTCAACTTCTCAGCTTTTAAACTGCTGTTTCTTTTTTCCCCTCTCCACGGGGGGCCATGATTTTCTTTCTAGGCTCACCCCGTCGCGCCACATGCTGGGGCTTTCAATAGATAAAGATTAAGCATTTCTTGAAGTTCTTAATTGAACTTTGCACATACACAAAAGCAGGAAAAATTCTGCCCCCCGTGGGCCAAAGCCGCTACCGTAAAAACCTGACAAGCGCTGCCTGCCCTCGGTTCATGGTGCGTGCGGCGGTCTGTGATCTCTCCTTAAAGGAGTTGTTTACACTACAACCCGAATCACTCCAACATCTGCTGAAGGAACAATTAAAAATAAATAATCCAGGGTGTTTTAAAAAAAGAAGAATATGTTTGTGTTTGGGGAATGATGTTAAAATGTTGTTACAATAGCAACTGGCAGATTTTTAAAAGGTATTTTTAATGTTAGCAAATGGGCGTAAAGGCAATTATATTAAACATGACTGATGTCAAGTAACAACATAGGACCGTTTTCAAGATTACACAACGTTTTAAAGCAGAAACCATGCAGTTTAAAAATCAACTAAGTGGATGTGGCCATAATTATTATTATTGAAAACAGGTTTCTTTCTTTCCAGTTAGAGAAAGATCCCTGGCTGAGAAAACTGCATTGGCTGAAAAAACTCTTTAATTGAAAAATAAACACAAAAGAAAACACATGTGCCCTTTGGACTTGGTTTTTCATTCAAGTGATGGGGGGAGAGGGATGAATTCGTGGAATGAAATGAGAGACCATCAGGAGAATCTACATTTTAATTGTATACAAAAGGCCTGGGCAAGCACATGCTTTTCTTAGTCAGAGTGAAGGGCTGCACCTTCTTTGATATTTCCATACGTACAGATGTATATTTTTGAGGCAGATGGGATAACGCTATATATTTACCATCATCTTTTCCTATTGGCCATGCTTATTAAAATACCAGGGTAATAAATCAGTGAATTCCAAAAGTGAGGATGTTTTTTGTTTGCTGTGGCACAATTACACCGAGGTCCGGGTCTTCTCAAGGGCATCCCTCTCTCACCGAGGGGCAGGGAGGACAGACGACCAGAAGCAAATGGCGCGGTCGCCGGCATAGGAGAGGAAAACTCATTCTGAATCGGTTCCAAATACCCGTGCCTGCTCTGTGGCTTTCAGCAAAACAGATCTTTCCCAGAGAACTCCAACGGGGACTTCCTGGATGTGAAAACACTAACCAATTCTCGTTCCTCTCATCTTTTGCTTTATTCCTTCCTTCCATGCTGTTATTGCGAAAAACTGGCAGTTAAATTCAATTGATTCAAAATCTTCCGGATCCATATGGCCGCCAACCCTGGAGCTGAGGCGGCGAGAGCGCCTCACTGCTGTTCTCAAGCATTTGCCTCTCCCCTGGTCCCCAGATGGTGGGAGTAACATTTAAACCTCCTTTTCTCTGCCTCGTACAATAGACCTTGGCACCATTTCAACTGTTTACTCCGGTAATTAACAGCTCTGATGCCACAACAATTACAACTCCTACACTCTCACCACAATAATGCTATGAATTAGTGAGAGCTAATGGCTGGAAGGTAAAGCGTTTCCAGACTGTGAGATCTGTGCATTTTTAGAATAAAATAAAAGGTACAAACAGCACGCTTGCAGTAGACAATGATTACCTAGTAATTAGTTTACACAAAGCTTCCTATTTAATGGCAAAACGCTGTAATTAACGTGTGACAGAAAATCAAAGGGTACTTTGTAAGCATATGAAAAATTAACACTGCAGGCCCATAGCTTTATGTACTGATTAGAAGCATATTAAATCAATAGGACACACAAACCAACAGCTTGTATGGCTGATTATTATAGGTCCTCGGAAGGGGGACTCAGCTTTCATTGAACTTGGGGAGGCAATTTGCCTTCTCCTGTCATCGTCCTCAGGCACAGAGAAGCACCTCAAACCCAGCCCTGGCAGCTTCGTGAAAATAACTGTTGAACTGGAAGAAGACATTCTAAGTCATTTTCAGAGATAAGGAAAAATATGTGAATGATGAAGACTTTGCAGGGATTGTGGTGACATGCTGCTCCACTAATTAGAAAAGACACCAACTGGAACAGAAAAGGAAGCAACCGGGTTTCAATCTTGTGGTCAGAATAATCTCCACTTTATCGGGTCAATGCCTCTTCGTTCAACATATGGAAAGTTCAAATCACTGGAGTTATTTTCTATATTCAAACGATAAGAAACCAGGCTGCTATCAAGGTTTATTCTTTTAAAGGCATCCTCTGGGTACGTCCCTGGGTGGGCACCACTGGCTCAACATTCTATATCCTCAACAGCCCCAAACCTATAGAATGATAACTGATGCACAAAACAATATTCTGGAAGCCTACAGGATGCTAAAGGACCTCCTGAATCATCCTTAAAAGGTTAAATTGTATGTGCTTGTTCAACATTACCTGCAATTAACTGTAATGCAATTTTATGTTAATATTAATAACAAGTAGCATTTCTTGGAGTCTTACGTGCGTGCTAAGTACGTTGGGAACCAATTCACAAGGGTTATCTCATTTAATTCTCACCACCTCCCCAGGAGACAGGTACTAATATTACTTCTCTTCATAGTAAAAGAGATGGAGGCTGGGAAAGCTGAAGTGATTTGCCCTTGGCTCCCTGCTAGTAACCTCAGTCCGCCTCAGCTATGGAACCCACGAAGCCAGACCACCTCCTATTCATCCTGAATCTTCAGTTATTCAGACTAGCCTCTTCCAAACCTCATTCTGCTTAAAAGGGAGTTCACCGTGTCAGCCTGAAACAGGAGACTAAAAAACGACAACAAATAAAATATGTGGTTGCTTATCCAAAAAAACCATATTTAAATACCATATTTTTAGTGCTACGTCTGATTGTGAAGATAGGCTATTTACTCCAAGCTCTGTGAGAAGTTACAGGTTCACTAAAGTGATCGTGCTAGTGTATCAAGTTGAGAAAGGCATTGAAAGTTTGTCACCCCCACAGACGATCAAAGGGTGATAACTAAAACTCTCTCTTACCTGTGCACATAAGTAGGTATGTGAGGCAGTTAGGCGGCAAAGCTGAATCTAGGGACACCTCGCCAGGGCTCCTGCTCTGAAACGCCAGGTGTGTGTACTGATGGCCTCCTACCACCCAGCCTGCTGGCAACAGCAACTCCCCTGTTGGCCAGGAAAGGGAAGAAATCCTAGAGCAATAGCTGCTGACTTCCAGGGATGTTTGCGTTTCCCACATCTCTGTAGAAAGCAGGAAATCTGCCGCGAGGGCAGCGGGCCACACTGGCCGGGACCTGGGGGAGAACGCTACTCCAGGGCTTGCAAACAAGGGGTCTTTTCTAAACGGATTCAGCTCGGTGCAGCAGGGCACTGGGCCAGGAGGAGTGGATGTGGGCTCCGAGCCAGGCGCAGGTGGTTTACTAGCTCTGTGAACTTGGGCAAGTCACTTACCTTCCCAAGCATCAGTTTCTCTGTCTGTAAAAAGAGTGACGATACTGTCCGTATCAAAGTGGTGTGGAAGTAAACGAGTCAGACTTCGGGGTTTTCTGAGATTGAATAAGAGTGCATGTGAAGTGCTGAAATGCCTGGGACCCAGCAGGCATCCTGCAGTCGCCCCTCAGTATCTAGGGGGATTGGTTCCAGTACTCCCATGGATACTGAAAGTTGAGGATGCTGAAGTCCTACATGTAAAATAGCATCACACATTTGGCCCTCTGTATCCACAGGCTCCATATCTGCCGATCCAACCAACTGTGGATCGAATATACAACTGTACAATGCTATTATTATTATTATTATTATTATTATTATTATTATTATTATTATTATTATTATTATTATTATTAAATACAGGGAAATGTCAAGACCTTACAGCATATTCATGGATCTACAAAATGCTTAATCTCATGTCTAGGCCAATACTCTGGCAACTACTGAATACATAAAGATAATCTAAGAAGTCGAGATTTTAAGATTATAAAAATAAATATAAAAATAAATAAATAATCTTTTCATGTAGTTTAATGATTTGGGGAACATGATTCCCTAGCTTTTTTTTTTAACCTAGAAAAACCTAGATTTTTCTCTTAATACCAAGATGTTGTGTTTCTGATATAAAATACAAATAATGAGGACATGAAAAAAGAATCTCTTGCTAGTAATCAAATAATAGCAATTAAAAGAGGCATTTTTTATGGCCATACTGCCCAAGACAATCTACAGATTTAACAAATTACCCAGGACATTTTTCACAGAACTAGAACAAACAATCCTAAAATTTACAGGGAACCACAAAAGACCCAGAATTGCCAAAGCATTACTGAAGAAAAAGAATGAAGCTGGAGGAATAACCCTCTCAGACTTCAGACAATACTACAGAGCTACAGTAATCAAGACAGCATGATATTGGCATAAGAACAGACATATGGACCAATGGAACAGAATGGAGAGCCCAGAAATAAACCCACACACCTATGGTCAATTAATCTTTGACAAAGGAGGCAAGAATATACAACGGAGAAAAGTCAGTCTCTTCAGCAAGTGCTGTTGGGAAGATTGGACAGTGGCATTTAAATCAATGACATTAGAACACAATCTCACTCCACACACAAAAATAAACTCAAAATGGCCTAAAGACTTACATATAAGACAAGACACAATAAATATCCTAGAAGAAAACATAGGCAAAAATTCTGTGACATAAATTTTAGCAATGCTCTCCTAGGGTAGTCTGCCTAGGCAATAGAAATAAGAGCAAAAATAAACAAATGGGGCCTAATTAAACTTATAGGCTTTTGCACAGCAAAAGAAACCATGAGCAAAACAAAACAACAACTTACAGGATGGGAGAAAATATTTGCAAATGATGCGACTGACAAAGGCTTTATTTCCAGAATATATAAACAGCTCATACAACTTAATAATAAAGAAACAAACAACCCAACCCAAAAATGGGCAGAAGACCTAAAGAAGCAATTCTCCAGTGAAGACATACAAATGATCAATAGGCACATGAAAAAATGCTCCATATCACTAATTATCAGAGAAATGCAAATCAAAACTATAATGAGGTATCACCTCATACCAGTCAGAATGGCCAGCATTAAAAAGTCCATGAATGATAAATGCTGGAGAAGGTGTGGAGAAAAGGGAACCCTCCTACACTGCTGGTGGGAATGTAGTTTAGTGCAGCCATTATGGAAAACAGTATGGAGATTTCTCAAAAAACTAAAAAAATTGACTTACCATATGATCCAGTAATCCCACTTCTAGGTATATATCTGGAGGGAACTCTAATTTGAAAAGATACGTGCACCCCAATGTTCATAGCAGCACTCTATACAATAGTCAAGACATGGAAGCAACCTGAATGTCCATCAACAGATGACTGGATAAAGAAGCAGTGGTATATTTATACAATGGAATACTACTCAGCCATAAAAAAGAATAAAATAATGCCATTTGCAGCAACGTGGATGGACCTAGAGATGGTCATTCTAAGTGAAGTAAGCCAGAAAGAGAAAGAAAAATACCGTATGATATCACTCATATGTGGAATCTAAAAAAAAAGAAAAGAAAAGAAAAGAAAAGACACTAATGAACTCATCTACAAAACAGAAACAGACTCACAGACATAGTAAACAATCTTATGGTTACCAGGGAAAGGGGGTGGGAAAGGATAAATTTGGGAGTTTGACTTACAAATGTTAGCCACTATATACAAAAATAGATTTTAAAAAAGTTTTTCTGCGGGAACTGTGTTCAATATCTTGTAATAATCTTTAATGAAAAAGAATATGAAAACGAATATAAGTATGTATATACATGACTGGGACATTGTACTGTACACCAGAAATTGACACATTGTAACTGACTGTACTTCCATTTAAAAAGATTTGTTTAAAAAGAGGCATTTTTGACATCTAAAATGAAAGTGCCAACAGTTCATAATACCCAGTGCTGGTAAGGTGGTGGTAAAACTAGTATGCTTATTCTCTGCTACTGGCCTTGGAAATCAGTACTGCCTTCTTAGAAAGTAGTGTGGCAATACGTAACAAGAATGGTTTTCCCCTACAAGTGTGTCTTCCTTTGCTTAAGTCTTTATTCCTACTACCTGAAAAGAAATTCTCCCAACTGGGAAGTAGTTCTTTGTTTGTTTATATTAAGCTGTATGAGCTGTTTGTATATTTTGGAAATTAAGCACTTGTCCTTTGTATTGTTTGCAAATATTTTTTTCCATAGATTGTCTTTTGGTTGTGTTTATGGTCTCCTTTGCTGTGCAAAAGCTTATAAGTTTGATTAGGTCCCATATGTTTATTTTTGCTTTTATTTCTTTTGCCTTAGGAGATTGACCTAAGAAAACATTGCTAGAATTTATGGGAATGTTTTGCCTATGTTATCTTCTAGGAGTTATATGGTGTTATGTCTTATATTTAAGTTTTTAAGTCGTTTTGAGTTTATCTTTGTGTATAATGTGAGGATGTGTTCTAACTTCATTGATGTACATACATCCAGTTTTCCCAGCACCATTTGCTGATGAGACTGTCTTTTCTTCATTGTATGTTCTTGCCTCCTTTGTCAAAGATTGATTGAGCATAGATGTGTGGGTTTATTTCTGGGCTCTCTATTCTGTTCCATTAATCCATATGTGTGTTTTTGTGCCAACACCATGCTGTTTTGATGACTGTAGCTTTGTAGTATTGTCTGAAGCCTGGGAGGGTTATACCTCCAGCTTTGTTCTTTTTCCTCAGGATTGCTTCGGCAATTCTGGGTCTTTTGTGATTCCATATAAATTTTAAAATTATTTGTTCTAGTGCTCTGAAAAATGTAATTTGATAGGGATTGCATTAAATCTGTAGATAACTTTGGGTAGTATGACCATTTTAGCAATATTAATTCTTCCAATCCAAGAGCATGGGGTATCTTTCCATTTCTTTGAATAATCTTCGATTTCCTTTATCAGTGTTTTATAGTTCTCACTATATAAATCTTTCACCTCCTTGGTCAGGTTTATTCCTAAGTATTTTATTATTTTTTGATGTGGTTTCAGAAGGGATCTTTTTAGCTTTCTCTTTCTGATACTTCATTGTTAGTATAAAGAAATGCAATAGATTTCTTTTGTTAATTTTGTATCCTGCTGCTTTGCTGAATGTTTATCAGTTCTAGTAGTTTTTTGCATCAACATAGATTTTTTAAATGTAATTTCAGCTTTTCAGCATTTGTTGAGTCCGTGATTTTGTTCCAACTCTCAACTGCAACTAGTCAAATAACTCTGGTCCTCAATTAGATAGGCAGACAAAAAGATGATCTTTATATTAGATCTTTGAGTCTACATTGAATCATGCCTACATCTAAAACCAATATCTGCATAGGATGCAAGAGAATCTTAAAACAGTTCAAACTCCCATAAACAGCACTCTTTTTAATCTGTTGCCTACAACATACCAATGAGAAAAATCATGGTATCGTGTCATAAACTGCTATGCAAATGATGCTATTTGTAAGTATTAACATAATTTAGTGCTTACAGTCATATTCTCATTTCTAATAATTCTCCCAGAATGGAGTCTTTCTCTGGACTCTTAGCCTGCAGGATAGTCTTTCATCAAGAAGCTGAAATTTTTAATAACCTGCCAGCATATGTTTTGTATGTGCCAGGCTAGGCTTGATGACACAACATCTTCATTATCCAAAAGAAACAGGTCTACAAACTGTAATAGGACATTAAAACATGCCTGTGCTCATAAAGTAACGCTTTGATGTCTAAATGTGCACCATTACGATGGTCTTCTGGAACAAAGGATAATTCTAATCCTAAATTCTCAATAGCTACCCTCAATGGAGATTGCAGCTCACTCCACTCTGATTTCACTTTGAAGGCAAAAGAATGTCAATAGTCTCCTATTAAAAAAAAAAAAAGCTATTCAAAACTACTTTATTTTTGGCTTCTAACCATACCATGGCCGTAGCTAAACACAGGTCTCAGAGTGTAACAAGATTTCTGAATAATTATTCTTCCCTAAGTTTTAAAAGCTGATTTAGATAGATTATTAATTATCGAAGAGCTTCACATTTAACAACATTAACAATAATGACAAATGTATTTGCTGACAATTTAAAATTGTGTAAGAATTGAAATTAAATAATATATAGTCAGGCTTCTAAGTGCAAGTCAACCAAATGCCAATATTTGAAATTTTTTTTTAAGTTTAAAGTCAAACATTTCAAATGTATCATAGTCTAGTGTCAGGAGTGTTCTTTAAAAATTATTGGTTTGGAATATTGAGAACAGTAAATTCTTTGTACACTGCATTTCACTTTTTTAGATTAAAAAAGTTCCACTTTTTATATTTGAATCTCCATGGTTTTGCTTAAAAATTTTTTTCTTATACAGGATGAAGTAAAATCCAGTTGAAAGAGAACACAAGAGAAACCTCCATGGGCTTCAAAATTAAATACATTTTCCTTGTTTTATTTTTTCCTAGAAGAGTAATTCACTTTGGTATCCTTTAAATAATATGTAAAAAGGTGGCCATGACAGGTACCGCACTGAGTCCCTTCACTGATGGAGAGGGAAGAAAAGCCCAGAATAGATCACGGGGAGAACAGGAACATTTGTCACAGGGAGCTCTCCCTTCTGACTGTTCTCTGGATTTATTCGTCATCTCCTTTCACAAGAATTATGTGGTCCTCTCTTACGTGCCCCTCCCTTTCTATCACTTGTGTCCTGATTCATATACTTCCGTAGTGGGATGCTCAGAGCAGATGCAAATCACCGCGCAGCCCACCACTACAGACGTCGCTGGGGAAGGAATCAGTTAATAGAATTTGTGTCTGGATTTTCCTAATCAGTTCTGCTTTCACCAGTATGTCAGCCAAAACAGAGATGTGAGATGAAGAGAAGCCAGGCGAGTTGAGGCCTCTGGATGCAAAGTGAGGCAACTTTTAGAATGGTGGGCTGAATTCAGATAAACCATATAAAATTAATTATTAAGCAAGTTTGAAACAGACTAAGAAGTTGTACAAATCATCTCTTTCCACCAATATACATGGAAAAATCTACACACATCAGTCATATGCTAAGACTTTTTTTTTTTTTTACCTATTATTCAGTTTCTGCCTGGAGATTTTCTTGCTAGAATGTATTGTTTTCTCAACATCTCACAGGGACCAGCACTTACATAAATTTCCTTGAATTGTCTTCAAAAACATATGACTGCTGACAGAATGCTATTATACATTAGCTTCCAGGTGACAAACATTCACTAATAGAATTTCTCTCTCATAATAAAATACAGCTAGCTTAATAACAACAGTTGTTCGAAGCATATGATCAAGATTCACTTAGAGCAAATGATTAGATCTGTAATGCTATTTGAATATGGTAAAAAAAAAATTACTTCCTAATTATCATAATCAATTTGAGGACTTTCAGGGCCCTAAGAAGGAACATTTAAAATAGCCTAGTCAACCTCATTAACTTTGTATATAAGAACTGAGGCCTCGGAAAGTAAAAAGCTTGCCTAAGGTCTCACTGCTGGTAGGTGACAGGTCTAGAAGTAAGCGCCTCGTCCCCCAGCCGAGCCTTTTGCGTCATCTCCTAACTGTGCACAGGACACTTCTGGTTTATGCCACCATCACACACTCACTTGTGCCCATTTCTTGCTCCAGTCTTCGCGGCCGTATCTGTGACTCTCCTTTAGGACCCGCTTGTAGCACTTTAGGTGGGAAGGAATGTCACAAAATGCAGTCCCATTTCCCCCGAACTCGAAGTCCATTTTAAAGAGCCAGCGTTGGATTTCCAGGTGATCGACGATCAGCTGGCTCCCCTGTTCTATCATCTGTGGGGCCAAAGACACGGCAACATTTAATACCGCTGGTCTCCTGGATTCGTTTTTACTTAACTTAGTCGTGGTACTTCTCATGTGTCTTAATCTCAAACAGTCTGTTCATTTGGCTATCTTTTAAAGACAGATTAGAAGAAGTTTTAAGTGATATATACATGATGTAAAGAAACGCTAACCAGTGGGACCAAAGACATGTTTAAAATATAATCTTCTTTATGAAAAATTATGAAACTATTTTGCTGGCTTTTGAAGGCAAAAGAAAAAAAATCTGTGAATGTCTGTAATTGAACCTTGGTATTGTTTTCTTTCTTTTTCAGAGAATTGTGTATTTACTTACTGATTCTTCAAATGTTTTTTTTTTAATAGTTTCAAGACTATAAAAAGTTACAGTTTTGAAAACTTTAACTGGCTGGAGCTTTGCAGAGCTTTTAAAGCCTACAATCTTAAAACAGTTAAACTAATTTTTTTCCTCATTAGCATTCATGAAATACCTTTGTTTTGTCAGCTGACCGAGTGTATTATATGAACAAGACAAAGGAGGTAAAAACATTTATGAAAGCAAGTTTCTTGGAATATACACCTATCCTAATCTTATTTGAAGCTATATTCCCTAAAGACCTGGGCTCTATCACATGGACGTTGCAAGGATAGAAGTTCAAGATCTAATATCATCATCATCATCATCATCATCATCATCATATCTAACATTACTGATGTCTCAGTAGGACCTAAGCCTTTGGCTAAGCTCTTTACATGAGTTTTCTCATTTAATACTCACAAAAATTTATAAGGTAGGCACCATTATTATTTTCATTTTATGTGCAAATATCTGACTCAGCTAATTTAAATAACTGGTCCACAATCACACAGCACTGAGTGGCAGAGCAGAGACTCCACCAGGCTGCTCTGAGTCCAACACTTAAGCTCACTCTCTCCACCGTTCTGCCCATCTCAACCTTCAGGGAGGTGGAGGAGAAGGGGGAGGTGGAAAACGAAGTCAGTAACAGGGAAAGCAACTTTCCTAATGGTCAGTAAGCCATTTGGGGTAAGTTTGAATCAGGCAAAAAGTCTACCGCACGACTACTTAATTATAAGTAATATGGTTTCAGTAGAGCCTTGGTGAAAAATAACTCATTAGATCACAAAATGATTTTTTTTGTTCATTTTTTTTCCATCAGACTGTCCAGTCTATACGTCACAGAAAGAAACAAAACAATACTAAGCATTCTTCCTTCTGAGCCTTGGTCACACTGTGCGCTTAAGAAGGCCTCTGCAACACTGTTCTCTCTCCTTTTGATGAGTTTTTGTTCACCAAGTGGATTTTTTTTTTAATTAGAGAGTGTGAAAGGACTCAAGATTATAGTTCTGTTGAAATCTGGAGCTGGAAGATTACAGTTATTGTGATTAAAGGTACAATCAGTTCTCTTGAGTTGGGTCTTCCTAGCAAATCTTCCTGGGGATGTTACACTATAGAGCAGTGTGGAAGTCACAACAAAACAGGCATATTTGGGATCCCCGGAAGCCCCGTGCAACCATGGGGTATTCAATTAGGGTGAAAAAGCAATTGCCTTAGCTCTCTAATTATCAACTAGTGTGTGTGGATAAATTTGGGTGTTTCAATGAGAAGTACTCTGGTCTATACACCAGATGGCTATGAGCATGGCCCAGGAATTTTTTTAATGTGCCTCCCAAAGTTTCCTCCCTTCTTTCTCGAATGTTGTGTTGAGAAGGTAGATTCTATTTGTTGTATTATGGTCATATTGTTGCAGAAGTAGAAATGGTCTTTGGCCTGTTAATATCCAATAAAATTCTTGTACCGGTGAGAGGAAAGGTGTTCTGGCACAGCCTTTTTCATTGTGTATTTGGATGTATTGTATATTTGGAGGTTTCAACTACTAACAGAATTATCATCTGTTTCTTCCAAATCCTATTATTTGTTGCTTCTGAGAATCCAATAAATGGGCTCCTGTTGATGGATCCCCTACAGTAATGAAAAGGATCAATAGTATCGTAAAGACTGCACCACTGGAAAGAATTATGTGCTATCTTTAAGTGAAAATTGAACAGTGCTTTAAAATAGCATCGCCATTTTTGATTATTTAACCAAAGCCGTCGATATTTCATACAGGGCACATGCCAGAAAGAGAGCTTGCGTGGTTACTTTATGGATCAAAATAGGAAATGCTCACTGTGCTCAAGCTGGATTTTAAAAATAAAGAAATAAATAACTTCATCATAAACCAAACGACTCCATGCTATTTCCAAACATTTATCATTTTCTATTTAAGTCTATCTGCTCAAAAGATGTAATATAATTTTAATCGCCACTCCTTTTATACTGGGGTAGGGGCAGAAGTCGAAAAACATCTACTAGTAAAACCCAGCTGATAGTTGGGAATGTTTATTAACCTAAATTAAAATAATCACGGCTTTCTTTCACCAGCTTTAAGTTTATGAGGTACATCGGTAAAAAGTCAGTGTTATTAACTCATCACTATCTGGAAATTCAAAACGCTGACATGCTCAGATAAATTAGTCACTCTCTGGGAAAATCTCAGTGGAGTGCTTCAATTCTTATGACCTCGGACATGTGGTTCCCAAACAAGTAGCACAGACCTCAGTTGCTACTTGGTTTATTGTGGTACGATTTGCACATGCCACAGGTGAATTGACACCCCTCAAATCCAGTTTGTCTGTGAGGAGAGGGTTTTCATCCCACTTCTGAATATCAGTATTAGAGGGAGGTTTTGCTGCATTAAATGTGCCTGCATCTTTAGCTACAATCACCATACAGAGTTCTAAAATATTTCATAGCAAAGACTGGGGATGAAAGCAAGACTCCATGTAAATATTGCATTTATATTTTAAAGTTTTGAAGATTGTTTAATGTAATGCCCACATATGAAATCGCATCATTTAAAAACACGTTGCATTTATATTGTCTGTCAGCCTAGTATTCTACAGGGAAGCAGAGGTAAGCAATCCACTTTTTTACCTTCAAATTCCAGTGGAGTTTAATGACAATGGGAAGGACACGCCAGTTCGGGGGGAGCCCCTCTTTTCTACTTCTATTCAAATTGCCTGTGCCTTTTCCAGACTCTGCCATCTTCCGTCGTGAGCCCACGTATTGCCCAAGAACACTCGAGCGAGATGAAACACTGCAGGGCAATTTAATCACTGATACCTTCACACTAGCTTCTGAAAAGTATGATTTGTTGAAAGGCTTGATTTGGGGGTTCAGTGGCTATGAGGTGCAAGCACCGTGATCAGGCCTCTGAGAGAAGAAGCGTGAGCCCTGAACAGTGTCCCTCACAAACACCCTCACTGTCTTCAGGTCTTTAGTTCCCCCAGAATTGAGTGCCTGGGACCACCTGTGTTGGGCTCAGAGTAATGGCTAAGAGATGTTCTGAAACCGAGGTTAGGACATGTTAACAGCCATTTGCTTCTGTTTTCTTTATTGTGAAAGATGCAGTTAAATAGGAGAACACCTGCCACAGCTAACTCAAAGTGGCTAACTTCTAGTTCTCTACTGGCTGATCTTGTGTGGCTAATATTATAGTTCTCCAAATAATTAGGGCCCTAACTATCTGCTGGAACAATGCATAACCATAGCCTCGGACCAAGGCAAAACCCAGAAGCAGCCAGTTCTTTTCCTGGAGCCATTTCACTTCCCCTTTCTGAGCTTTCCCCCTCCTTCCCATATGGCCCCTTCCTGGGGAGCCGGGATATTTTAAAATAGAGCCACGGATGTCTGCAGCCCTCTACCACGTGCCCTCTGCAACACGACTTGACAGAAAGGCTTACTCCGTGGTACTTTCCAAACCTGCTCCTTTTCTCCAAAACTGATGCACACATTTCTGCTAAATGACTAGCTAACTGATAAGATGATGAACTAATCCACATTAAAGCCATAAATATTGATAGAGTAATACATTCAATTCCTTCATCCAAATGGACAATACTTTGGAATTTCCAGGCATCTTGGCAAGGCCGATAGGAAGATACTTTGAAAACACGAAGGCCTAAAGTAGATCCCACCAGACCAGCTCACATCTCCCACAACAGTCGTCATTGGGTAGGGTTGGCTCCAGAAGACCTGACGTTCCCGCGAGGTCAAGAGGATGGGAAGTACTTGAGCAGAGCCTTGCTTGTCCACCCCACATACCTGCTGGTGACCATAGATGTTACACGCTCCAGGAGGGACGGGCACATTGGCGCTGTCAAAGACCCGTTTGCTTCCGGACTTGGTGCTGTAGAGGTGAGCCAGCTCAGGCTCCGGGCCCAGGATGGGTGTGTTTAACATATCCGCCACGGCCAGATCATCTCTGTGCAGGAGCCCGCCGACAATGTAGGCTTCCTTCCCTTGGATGAGATTTTTTATTCTTCTGATGGCCTTGGGACTGTACATCAGGTGAGTGGCCAGGCACATATGCTGCTTCTGCAGGGGGCAGAACATATTATTCTTGTTAAAAGGTGTTCTTTTTGTCGTCCATACACCTAATTTATCACATAGTGCACAATAAATGCATTATTAATAGCAGGCTGGGTTATGACCTATCCTGTTGTTTAGCAGTTTAAATTGATAAAAGCTGTTGGGGTGAGGTTCCATAATCGCTCACATCTTTAGTGTGCTGGAAATAGGCTCACTGGGACTAGAACTAATTACTACACATCTGTATTTATTTGATCCACATGGAATTATCCTTCTGTCAGAAGGAAAAGAGGCTGGCGGCCCTTGGATAATAGTGATTCATCTCTGCAGCACTTCTGGCATGGTTTAACGCTAAAGTGTCTGGAAAATCAATACAAAAAATGAAGAAAAAAGGCCTGCAGTTTTCTAATCTGGCAACTCTTTAAACGATTTGGTAGGAAAAAGGCACTTGACTTGATACTCTTCTTCCCAAAGTTCTACCACAAATTCCATTTCAGAAACTCCTTATTTTTATGATGGTTATCATGGTTCTGAACCAACGGTCCACAGAGACGATTTAGGAATGGAAAGTATTTGGGAATTTCAGCCACATTCAAATTTCTTTTCCGATGGAAACTCTTTTTCAGTTACATAGATAATCCTGGCGTGCCTAAGAGGGGCAGAGGATGAAGACAGATGGTCAGCACACAGCAAAACTAATACAGGCGTGCTTCTGTGCTCAAGGAGTGGGGACACAGATGAGTACAATTAATGCATAACTAATCCAAGGCAGAGAAGTGCCTTGGATATCATAAGCACTTAATGAATATGAGCTTGTATTATTGTTATGAAAGAGGCTGGGGTTGAGGTGAGTTTTGAAGGAAGGGTAGGAGTTGATGAGGTGGGGATGGGCATAGCCTAGGATGGAATATGAGACCCAAAGAGCATGCTCACTTCCTCCAGAGAAGAGGGCATTGTGGCACCTGAGAAAGTGCTGGAGTCAAACATCTCTGGCTCTGAGTTCAGCTCTGTCCCTTATAAGCTACCTGAATTTGGACAAATGACAGACTCCCTGAGCCTAAGTTTCTCCACCTGCTAAACGGGAATAAAAATACGCAATTGCTGGGTTGCTCTAAGGATAAAATAAGATCGTGAATGTAAAGCACCTATTATAATGCATGGCATTAAGTTGATATTCAATAAATGGTAGTAATTATTATTACACAGGAAATTCTTTTAAAAAAAATAGTCATTAAAATGCCATGCAAATAATATAGTGCCATGTGTGAGAGAGTCCAAGGGGTTTTGTAGACCAGCGCCTCCTCCCCCAGTTTGAGTCAACTTATCTACTCAACATGGCACTGAAATGTGGAGAAATTTGGGGGGAGCATCAGCTGTGCCAATTTGCAAACTGTTGGTGGGTATAACTGCTGAGTATAAGAGAAAGAGACTGAGGAGAGCCCCTGGATTTCAATCCTGTCTAAATTTGTAACTTGCAAGTCGATTAGCAAATTCGATCTTTCTGAGCCTCAGTTCCCCCATTCAGATGAGAGGCTGAACTAGAAGCCTCTAGGGTCCTTCCAGCTGTGAAGTAACGTTCCCGTTAAAACCATAATAATAATGATAAACAATAATGTTTAATGGGTACAGAGCTTCTGCTCGGGATGTTGAAAACGTTAAAAACGGATATGTGATGGTTGCACAACAGTGTGAATGTACTTAATGGCACTGAACTGTACACTTGAAATTGTCAAAGTGGTCAATTTTAGGTATACTTTACCCAAATTTTTAAAAGACAACCGAGTTCCTCTGAGAAGAGGACTGATTTGATTTACCCCACTGAGCCCTTCCTTCAGAGTAAGTGTTCTAGTCTAAGCTCCTCGGATCTATGCAATATGCCTTTTCTATTATAATTTAAATCCACTTTCAAAACCAACTTCTGAGAATGCAGCTCTAGGAAATCCAGCGCTCCGTTAGACCGTGGCTGGTGACAGCACCTTGTGAGTTTGCATTTCCCATCTGATCGATCACTGTTTATCCCGTTTGTTTATTTCACTTCTTTCCTTTCCCTACAAATTATTCCAGTGAGGAAATGTGGAAAAACGATATGTCTGGGGGGGCTGGCGACTTGAGTCACAGTGTATGTGATGGGCTTTCCAGGGTACCTAGAAGAACGTTTCAGAGGGGGCAGTCCTCCCATGTCAAGTTCATAAGGGCTCAGCATTTCGACGGTACTCTTTCATTTGATCCGTGCAACACTGCACCAGTTAGCAGTCTCTCTTTCGGAGACGAGGAAACTGAGGCTCGAGTGCTTTGCCCACAGCCGCACAGCTGTTCAACAGCAGAGGTTGGAATATTAGCGCAGGTTTCATGCCATAGCTGCCATGATTGCTCCCATTTTACAGGTTGAGTAGTGAGGTCTGGTGGATTTACGAGGTATGATGAGGGGATGGCAGATGCAGCAGTAGAACCTAATGTTCAACTTCTGAGCACATTTCCTGCCAGGATGGATTTCTATCTCCTCTAGGGTTGCTTGTCTTTATTGGCAAGAACTCTACCCGGCTCTAGGACGTCATCTGTGGGCAGCCTTATTCTTTAGGCAAGATGACATCACAGTATTGTGCTCAACGTGTGTTTAAAAAAGATTTGAATGTGAGCGACTGATGGCAGAGGACACATTACTGACCGCAGGCCTTTTGTGACCACTCAGAGAAAATCGGTATCATCACATCCAGGCAGTGGATTAACACAGATGACAAAAATCTAAAATGTCCCTAATTCCATAACGTTATAGCTACATTTAATTTATCACCACTAATTCCTTCTGGGACCTGAGATAAAAGGTGCTGTTTAGGATGTCTTCATAAATATTAAAATGTTCAGAAATAGACACGATGACTTTATAACAGCATTTCTTCCCATTACAGATTCAAACACTGTATAGTAACTTGGAGACACATACAAACAGATTTTTGGCACACTTTAGGAAAACCTCCTCAAAGCCAGCCATTTGAATGAAAATTGGCACTGATACAGTCTTTCAAACCCATTGGAAAGAAATAAAACCATAACTAACCATGAGCAGGAAATGTGAGATGAGATAGGAAATGTGGTTTGAAAGCGAGAGTTTAATTTTTGTATTTTCGAAAGTTGATTGCCTGTGAATGATTAATTACTCAAATCATTTAAACTTAAACTATGAGAAGTATTAAGTGCTTAAAATATTCCAATATTCCCTGTTTGTTTCTATCCGCAGAGACGCAGACCTACACTATGAATATGCCTCGGTGCATCCGTTAGTGCCAGCTGCCTGCCTCCTGCTTGGAAGTTGAGGAGCGGACTCTGAGGATACAGGTCTCAGGGAAGAGGACCCCAGAGCTGGAAGGCACTTTGAAATGATCTAATCCATCACCTTGTTTTACAGATGAAGAACAGAGGGCCAGAGAGGTAAAGGGGCTGGCGCAAGGCCGTAAGGTCACCTAGGAGCAAGGCAGTCGTTCCGATTGGGGTCAGACAGATTTGGGTTCATACTCTGGCCCCGCTAGTAACTTCGGACTAGAAAATGAATGCTGGTTTCCTCAGCCGTAGGACATTGACAATTTCTGTCTTGCTGCAGTGTTCTGAGCATCACATGAGAAAATGTATGCTAAGCATTTGATAAATGTTGGTTGTTCACTCAATTTCCTCCTCCCAAATCTAGTGCCCCTTCCCCATTCCATGCCTCTTCAGTGTGTTCTGGCATTTCAGATGTGCAGAAACTTCTTACTAGCAGCTACCAGCCACTAGCTCTGGTTTCTGGCTGAAGGAAATCGGGAAATTAGCCACACATTAATGATGGTTCCTTTCCTTCTTTGCTTCCTGATATCCACAGTGACTCTGATGTTGAGGCCAAGGATTAGCTAGGAGGCACCGAACCAGTCCTAGCGTTGCTGGAGGACGTTGGGAAGTTTCTAAGATGACAAGTGGCGATGATTTGTCCCTTGCCTTTCCCACTGCTTGTCCCGCCCCTGCTTTTGCCCCCTCTTCTGCAGCCAGAGTGGTAGCGATGAAACAGAGCGAGGCCGAGGGCTTTCCAGGGGAATGCTGGGGTATCCAGTTATGAAAAAATAAAATCTTCATTTTGGTAGAAGAGAGTTCAAAATCACTGAGTTTACCAGCAAAGTAGAAATGCTGCAGCAACCCGCCCCAGCGCTGGCAGGCCTTTTTGGTTTTTGTGGGCAAGTCATGGTGCATCTGATGTGTCATGGGTGGTAACTCAACACACAGGTGGTTCCTACGTGAAGCATGCAATCAGTTTCTCTGGCCAGAGATAGATGACTTTGATGCATCAACTTGTGGGTGAACAGAGTTGTCTTTATCAGCAAATTCAGACCCTTAGATTTTACAAAAAAAAAAAAAAAGTCTCCTCAAAAATACATAGTCCATTAGGTATTAAAATGTTGGTTGTTTACCATGGAAGTTTAAATTCTTGTTAAAATATAGAGAAATTCATGTCAAGCCATCTCTTGCACTGCTTTATTCTAGAATGCTACCCCCATGGTTCCATGAATTTCCCAAAAGCCCTTGTCTAGGGATGGGATGAGAGTCCATTCAGAGTTCATTTGATTCATTACAAATCAGTTTTTTAAAAAAAGTTTAAAAAAATCTGAATCTTGTTTATCATGAGCTAGGTGATATGGTAAATCAGGCCAAATTCCCCTGAGGAAAAAATATCCATGGAGTAACAAGAAATACAGTTTGGAAATCAGAAAACAGGGGCTTTGGTCTAGATTTGTCCCTTACTAGCTTTGTGATCATGGGCAGACCCAGCCTTTCTCTACCTCGGTGTCCTCCACACAAAATTTAAAAAAAAAGCAACCGTAGATGTTATAAATTCACCTACTTGATGGCACAACCCAATGACTACAATTAGGCTTCCGCTACGGAGAAACTGGGCGGGGGTAGCTCCACTAAGTCTGCAAGTTAAACTGGGATATTTATTTCCCACAGTCCAACTAGTAGTGTAATCAGTAAAGCTGTTAAACTTGCAATAATATTTCACTGATGTGTACCAGAGCGTTGCAAGTTATAAAATTTCCAATTTAATTTTACTGCATCCCTGAAGCCGTAGTAATTAGGAGACAAACTCACAGTGAAGATGTTTATAGCTTCAGGGGTGATAATTTTGAACCTGTCCTGCAGGTCACTTCTGTCCTCAAGGTTCCCCGATCTGACAGCTGCCTGTAGACTCAGGATTTTATTGTAATACAGCAGTAACTCATCATTCATTTGATGGGCGCAGATGTAGATGACGCTTACATTGGCATCTAAAAACAACAGGCACAGTGGTTAATTACTGGTGTAAAGGTAAATGACACCACGAACTCTGGCATCGGATTGATGCTGTGCAGTTTAAAATAAAGAGCATATCCAAAAGCCACGCTGAAGTTAATTTAGATTGGTTTTGAACAGATCTTAGCAATTCAACTGGCTTTTTTTTTTTCACTTTAGCATTCCTCTAAAGAAAAGATAAATAATGCCACCACCAAAAGTAGACACAATGGTTCCTTCAGAAGGAGGGCTGTAAGGCACCGTGAAAGTGTACTTTTGAATAATACGTAGGATTTAGCCCCAGAACTCCCATTAACATCAATGGGAATCACATACTGCTTTAAAAATATCCCATTAACTTCAGTAAATTATAAAACAGAGCTATTAACTTTAGAAAGCTGCTGGAATTGCAATTTCTTATTCTGCCTGGACTTGGCAGGGCCGAATAAGGGAACGTTCTGTCCAAATAAAATGGTCTGATTATGACCACAGCAATGATTATTTCAGGAAAGCAACCCTTTTCCCTGCTCCACTCCCAAAAAGGACTGTATTACTTAAATAGGACATCTAGTGATTCTTGGTTTAAAGGAAGCACTATCTTAAAATCTAACTGTTCTCCTTCATAAGATGTGCCTCATATTATGTGCATAGAAAGAAATCCTAATTAAATATCCCATCCAAATGGAATAGTGAGATGAGATTACCCACTCCCGGCTGCAGAATATTTTAGGGGGTATGGACAGGAAATCCGCAGCCCATGGAGTCACTCACTCATTTGTAACATAAGGGACTGATCAGCAGAGGCAAAGCCCTTGGCTCAACATGAAAGGAAATACAGGACTCAAAGCAATGAGAGGTTGCCATGAGGAGCAACCGTTTCACATGTATGGACAGCCAGAAGCCACGGCAGAGGGCGGTGGACACAGTGAAGCATGCAGACCGGGTGCCCAGGGATGTTCAGAGGAGGGAGCCCCGTGAAACGTTTCCTTGGGCAAGTGGGGCCAAGAGGGGATTTTAAGACTCCTCTGTTCAGTCTGACGGAGTAGACAGAGCACAGACTGATTAAATTCTAGCTCAGCTGCCTAGGGACTCTGGGCACATTATTTAACCTTTCTAAGCATTGGTTTCTTCATTTGTAAAATGGGGAGTAAAGTCACCTGGGGCACAGAGTTTGGGAGAGTATTAAGTGAAAGAATATATAAAAAGCACGTGGTGCAGTGTCTGGCACATACTAGGTGCTCAGCGAACAGTACAGAGGCACCAGTCTGCTCCTCAGCCCACCCTGACTCGGCCATCCAACAGGGACTCCCCACCCCAGCCTCCACACTCACACTCCTTTTAATCAGTGCCTCCAGACTTAAGACGATGAAGCAGTGACCTCTGTTGCTCCAAATCTATTAATCTCATCTCTCCAAACTCTTCAAAGGCAAGGTGTATACTTTCCCTATAATTTCCCACAGCCCGGTACAGTGTGGAGTACGCAGGAGCCACTCATTGAACACTCGCGTGTTGACTGAAGGGGTCTGGGAGAATGGAGAGATTTGGGAAGTGGGAAGTCTTACACAATTAGTGAGCCCCATGGCATGCAGGAGAGATCTCCTGTGGAGATGAGCATCTCGTGGCTAGAAGCCATGTCCTCTGAGCTGGCCCGAAACTCCATAAATGCAAGTATTTAAATGACTCCTATTTAACTTTGAAACCAAATTGCCATGTGGCCCTTAAAATAAATTAACTGAGGAGACACTGGTTAAATAACTTGTATCCAACTGCTGAATGATCAAATTCATTATCCCAAATCTTGTGTTTCCGAGAAGACACTAGTGTCTTACCAAACTATTGGTTTGAAAAACTCAACAAGTATTTTTTTAAGCACAACAAGAAACAATGAAAATAACTTAACAAAGATTCCACAGCGGAATAAAACTAAATTTTTCTTGGGAAAAAATTTCTGGTTTACAAACAATAACAAGTCACGTCGCTAATTTTTCCTTTCCTGTTCACTTCTGGGAAAGGAATGCATATCACTGACGCTGATGCCCAGCATTAATGTGGTTGGATTGTGAATCTATAAATGTTCAAAATTAATTGGTGGGTAGTTTTGGAAAGGAATTAATAAGAGGATGAGGATTGCTTTGATTGCTAGTCAATAGTCAATATTGATTTGCTTAACTTATCTAGGAATTGAAAATGCTAGCCATTGGGGTCTCCCCACCTGACACCCTGACTTCACAGCCAACGTTCAGAATAACAAGTCTTACCAAGGTAATCAGATTACCTTTGTTTCCTTTAAATAAGCAGAAAAATCAACACCCTTTACTAGGAATTAGTGGAATTAAAGAAGATATTTAATCTTCTCCAAAATTATTACTAATTTTCCTACTTTTTCCTACATTTATGTCACAAACAAGTACTTTTTCTATTTTCTAACTTTTTTCTAAACTTTCATTACTTCTCTTGAAGAGATTTTAGAATCGCAATGTTACATCGTGAAGATAGTGTACCAAGAAAAGGCATTTAGTTCCTACTCTTTCCGAAATGTTCGTATTAGCAGAATTTTCCACTGCAGGTAGACATAGACTGAGCTATTGAATTATCTAAAATAGAAGCCTAATAATGTCAAGTCTTCTCTAATAATGAGGATCTTTTGTAAAGAACTTCTTTGGTGATGGTTTGGACTATATATAGAAGGGTTTATAAAAAGCTAAAGGAAAAAAATTAATCAAATAAATTAGAGCGAAGTCTGCCCTCTGCTGCACTTCAGTGGTTTCTACCCAGTCAGGTTTGTAGTTGAAACAGCTCAGCACTAACAAATCAATCTTAAGTCATTAAAAAAATTTTTTTGTAAGGCTGAAAAACAGTATTAGTGCCTGGATAATAGATTAAAGCAATTACATTATTATTATTTTGGGACACTGTAAATTTCTAGTACGGATGTATTTTTGTTACCAAATGGAATTTATAAAATAATAATGATGCTGAAATATATATGAATCATGTAAAGTATGTCATTCCAGGGAGCCAGCTAAGTTGGTCATCGATCATTTAAAATTCTTCCTTGTTTTGCTTAAATAAGGGCCAAAGCAATTATATTTTAACAAAAAAAAGAAGTTCTTATTTGGTAACTGAAAAATAAGCCTCGCTTTTGTCTAACCCTGAAGTTTTGGCCGACACCTCCCATGCTGACTCAGTATTATTGCTTAGCCTTTCAAATCTTCATTCTTTAAGGCTCACTTCAAACAGCATCAACCAAAGCCCCTGCATTCTTTTCTTGTATCCTTCTTTCTGGCCCTAGGTTGGTGTCTGATTCAGAACTGACCAAACCAGTAACACTGGAACTTGGCTTGTACAAAGATTTATCTATCACTCAAGGTCTGTATTTCTAAGAATTCCCTCCACTAGGCACCTCCTGCTTTCTCATAACTAGACAATATATATTTAAAGAAAAGCTTCTTTTAAAAATCTATCTTCATTTCTCTCTTATTTTTATAATGAAAACACAATGCTTTTCATTTCAGATACTGTCCACCCATTCCTCAGATAATGTAATAGACAATATTGACACAAACTGAAAATGTTGACCTCACTCGCTGCCAGATTCAGTAAATGATGGGGCTATAGGAGAAAAATCCTTATCCAAACCTGCAGCAAAGAGAATTTAGAAAATTACCCAAGTAAGTTGGTTAAAAATGTCATTGGTTTATTCAAGTTGACTTCACTCTAAAACTGTTCTTTAAAGCAAAACATTCAATTGCCCTGCGATTGATTAGAAATCTAAGCTTTTTCCTTGTAAAGGGAAGAAAAAGGCAAAAAAAAAAAAAAAAAAAGAACATTAAAAAACCTGGCTAGGTAGAAACCACTGAAGTGCAATAGAGGAAAGAGAAAAGAAAAGAAAAGAAAAGAAAGAACATTTACTTAACATTTAATCATGATAAACATTCCAGAGTCATTTGTGTAAAAGTATTTACTGTACCTAAGATGTCACACAGCCTCCCCAGCTGCATGTTCTGCTGCGTGTTTAAGTCGGCAATGTTTTGTCGCACAGGCTGGGAATATCCTAAAAGGCAAACCAGACGTCACAACTCAGAAAGAGCAGATCAGTTTGGCAAAATGGCACACTAGGGTTCCACAGTGTCACTGTCCATATTTTTAGGAAAGAACTGTCTCTGAAGCATCTTGCAGAAACTAACTCCTAAGATTGAGGCCCTTGCTTCTCAGGGGACTAAGCATTCTTCTATAAGATATGCCAAAAGAAGATATTCTGCACCAGAGGGGTTCATATTTTTCAGTACCAGCAAAGCTGCTAGGAATCCGGATTTTATAGAAACATGGGAAAAGTTTCGGACATTTAACATGAATGTTCCAAACAGTACGTAAGAAAATTGTGCTCAGGTTAAAAAAAAAAAAAACTATTTTGGCTTTTTATGCTTCTGATGTGGCATTTTGAAGAAGTGTCCTGAAATTATTCTAAACTGACACACAGATTTCAGATAAACCCCTTACTGTCGGGAGTATGAATTTAAGTAATTCTATACACCAAAGAAATATGCTTCTGCTCACACAGTCAAAAGAACTTTTAACCTTAAAGGGCAATAAAGGTTAGCGCAATTACTTGTCAGTACGAATAAAAGTCCCACCCTTTTCCTTCGTGTCCATTGGAACAGCAGAAGGAGAACACGTGTGGATCACTATTGTCCAAAAATCTTCCGCAACACCAGAACATTTTCTGTTGATATTTCAGGGGTTAAAAAAAAAAAAAAAAAGCAGATCAAAACACCAACTCAAAAGGCATGCATCCTCACAAGCAGGTATAATTGCTTACAGGAAATTCAGCAACTGTAGATGCAACTTTAAAAAAAAAAACACACAACTAAAATTACCTTTCACATTTGGAAGAGATGCTTCAATGCCTCCTTGTGGTTAGCGAGCCCAAACACATGTTTCAAGTTAAAGTGCTGTAGGTAAGAGTGATTTTAAAAACGACATCTTCAAGATGTGACCCAGATTTCTTTTCAGCAGAAGGAAAACTATAGCAATTCAGGCAACAGGGCTTCAGATCAAATGAACTCTGATAATTGGCTCTTTGCTTTGATGTTGGTATTTAAACACTAGACAACGTCTGGAAATTAAATGAGTTGACAATTCATCTCCAAGTCTCCCTTTTGCTTTATGCAAATGAACTTAAGAACGAAAGAAGTAGAAGGGCAAGTCGGTTGTTTGAATTATTTTTGAAAAATTATTAATTTCGAAAATAATTTTGGGAACTGTTCCATATAGAAAGCTAATATAGGCAGCTAACAATGCCATCTTGATGTGTGGTTGCAGTATTGTAACTCTTGGGATTTTGCATATGTATAATTCTATTTATATTCAGATAAATGCTTATTTAGGAAAATGTATTGTGAATAACTTATATATCAAGACTATAAGGAGGCAGAAAAATGCCTAGAGAATAAAGCATGATTAAGAAAAGTGCCCGAGAGCATCTCATGAATGCATTTCCTTTCGAAAGTAAAGATAAAAGGCAGTGTGAGATGGCTCATTAAGATGATGTCCAATTTAAAATATAAAGGATGTCTGATCACTTTGTTGCCACATATGCAGCACGCGAGTCTGTGTTTCAATCAAGTGCTTGAGGTCAGTTTTCCGACAAATTGCTTAGTTCCTCTGCTACTACTGATCAAGGATGTGTATAAAGTGTCTGTGCAGGATTATGATAAAACAGGTTCCTCAGTTAACCCTACAAATACACCCATTTTAAAGAACTGTATGTTAACAATCTTAGAGCATTGTTATAGAGGATATGTGAAGTAAGAGATAGGAAAACATTTTGTAAACTGTAAAGTGCGGTGTAAACAGAAGGTATTTTAACGTTACAAGGTATGAGCACTTCCAAAGCTCATAACAGCAAAAAATTGTCACAAGCAACAGATGGGCAAGATACAACATAAGACACGTTACCATCAGCAGAGCAGAAGTTGGGAGTCAGTTTTTTAAAAAGTCAGACTTATTCTTATGTTTTGTACATCCACAAAGTGCGTGTGTTGATAACGTAGGTGACAAGACCTGATCAATGCTGGCAGCGTATATTAAATACAATCGTGACCTAAATTAGCAACAAGGATGTGTGGCCTTGGGGAGCTCAGCAGACATGTCCAATGACAATGAGACATCACGCTTAGGAATATAATCCGCAAAGATCTGGACACATCAAAGGTGAGTCTAGAAACACTGGAGGAGTTTTGAGAGATCATCTACTTCCACCCTGTCCCATTATAGGTAAGGAGGTTTCAGGGCAAGTGCCGTATCTCTTGTTCAAGATCACATAAACCTACAAATTATTGTACAGTTCAGATACTACGTATTTATCTCTCGTGACAAACGTGGTTACGTCAAGTAAGGGAGAAGACGTGACTCTCCAAGTGTGAGTGGAGAACTGCAGAAGGGGCAGAGAGCCTTCACCTCTTTCCCACTTCTGTTTTCAGGTGTTGAGGCTGTCAGACCAGTGGCCCTCCAAAAAGGTCCACACTCCAGTCCCTGGAACCTGTGAATACGTTAGGTTACGTGGCAAAGGGGAAATAAAACTGCCAGTGGAATGAAGGTTACTAATCAGCTAACCTTAAAATAAGGAGATTCTCCCAGATTATTTGGCTGGACCTAGTGACATCACAAGGGTCCTTAGAAGTGGGAGAGGGAGGCAGAAGAGTAGAGAGAGAGAAAAGGTGACCGCAGAAGAAAGGCACAGAGGTGCCATGTTGCTGGCTTTAAAGATGGAGGAAGGGGGCGATGCACTTTCCTTGTTTATCCCTTTGTGTGTGGCTTCTAGAAGCTGGAAGGGTAAGGAAACTGGTTCCCCCCTACAGCTTCCAGAAAGGGATGGAGCCCTGCCTGTACCCTGATTTTAACCCCTTTCCTACTTCTGAACTACAGAATTATTATTGCAAGGTAACACATTTGTGTTGTATTAAGCCATTAAGCTTGTGGTAACAGGTCAGAAGGCAATAGAAAGCTAACATGACTGTCTACCTTCCCTTCCTCCCGGGAAGTACCACTCCTCAGACGTCCTTCTCTCTGAGCTCTAACTGAAGAGATGGGTAGGGGCCGAGCTCCCTAATAAGAGCTCAGAGTCAGCGCTCAGTAGGTGTTGTTGTTACTATTACTATTATGTCTTTCCTAACCTCAGCTGAGCCAGACTTAAATCCTCATGAGGACCTTCACTGAAATGTAGGGACATTATTATCCTTACGTGGCACAAATCATTCGAGCTAACAAGGTACCGTTCTTCTGGCTCACACGGCTGACGGGCCCTAGTCTCCATCAGGTGCGCCTGACCGCCCTTTCCTAAGAGGATTTTCAGCCTCCCCTCACTGTCACTCCCTTGCACTCGCTCTTCACCGCACTGTCCTCATTTTTGTCATTGCACGCTTCTTTGCTTGCTCGTGTTCTCCTTCGCTGTACGCGTCTCCTCCCCACTGCACCGCTCCGGCTCCTGTCGCCAGACTGTAAGCCCCGTGAGAGCAGGAACACTGTTATACCCCCAGTCGAGTGAGCGAATGGAATGTGGCTGAAGATCCTGCTCAAAGAATCTGCCTTTTAAATTCTTAGCCCTTTCTCTCATGTGTTTCCACAATTCCCTCCTCTCCTATCAAGGCCCATAAAATTGGGTCCTCTGATCTGGAGAGCTTCCAGGGAAATCCAAAGCACAGTCAGTGGGATTTGTAGCTTTCTCTAGCATAGAATAAGACAGCGCTGGCATAAAAGGGCGCTCTCTCTTCCTTATCTCTGTAGAGAGGAACACAGCCTCTTTCCTTATGCCGTCCTCAACTGCAAAATATTCATGATTTGATGGAGTATTTCATCTTTCCTCAAAACCTTACTGCCTCTGCTTCACATCGAAGAAGCGGACCTGAGCACCACTTCTCTGAAGTTATCCAGCTGCCATATTTTTGGTCTTCTGTTGAGCCAAAGATGCTCATTAACGGTTCCCAGCAGGGGGCGGGTATAACTCAGTGGCAGACTGCACGCCTAGCATGCGTGAGGTCCTGGGTTCAATCCCCAGTACCCCCACTAAGTAAATAAATGAATAAACCTAATTACCTCCTCCTCCTCCAAAGAAAAGGTTACTGGCTATCACTTGTCCATCCTTATTTCCACCTTCATCTCCTTTCCCATCCCTATCTCCCTTGCAACACAAACTCCTATCAGATGATGCTAATTGCCTCTTTGCAACCCAGTAAACTAGTCCTGCTGGGGTTGGCTTTTCCTTCACAGCACCCACAGAAACCCAAGAACACGAGCAAGGCCACGCTCTGTGACCGTGCGTCCTCGGGACGGTGGGTGCCTCTGTGACAGGCCCCTCCTCTTGCAGTGGAATCAAGCATTCTTGAGTTCTTGCTCATTGCTCTGTGGTTGGCTCCTAGTTTATTTTGTCTCCAAGTCCTTTTCCTTACAATGGTAACTAAGGCAGAGAAGGGTTAATAGTAGATTTCCAGTTACCAAATAGTCGTCATTCATCTGATCGCCATGGCCTGAGGTGGCAGTCGTCCATGCCTCAGTCTGATGGACCAGCGGTTCTCAGCCTTTTCCCAGTTGGAAACGCCTCATGGGTGACGTTCAAGTGCATCACACGCTCCTCGGGGGCGTGTGCAGGCTTACAACAACAGTAGCTGTCAACCCATCCCTTTCTCTTCTACTCAAGAAAGCATACCGGATGCAGGCTGGGCAAGAGCGACATTATTGTAGAAATAATCTTGAGTTGCTTTAATTCATAAAAAAGTTAACCGTTAGCTAACCTTTGGACTTTCATAGTGAAAATCTAGGGAACATGTGAACGTACTTCACAAGTGATTACCCATCAGCACACGGCGGTCATCTAGAGAAATGTGATCTAGACGTCATGGTTGCACCCAGGTTTTAAATTACCTGTGCAAGTGTGAAATCACAAGACAATGAGATAGGAGATGAGGTACAGCAAGAGAGAGGCCTATTTATATAGTGTGTCCAGGGCCAATTTTATGAAAGGAAAACCAAGAGTTGTTTTTTGGGGGCTGCTGAGGGTTAGAGGATTTTGTGATAAGGACACAGAAAACACAGGAGGTCCTCAAATCTTTGTTGAGTCTTGAAAACATTCTCGAACTGGCCAAACGGCTTCTGCATGGTTCTGTAAGCCTTCCCTTCAAGAGTGAGGACTTCCTGTTGCTCAGACTTTTTGTCAGTGGCTGGCACAGCACTGCATGCAACGAAAGCGAGATTCTCAAAGCCTGGTCTGGGGACCCTCTGGTGGGGGCGGGGTATCCCAAGGGTCTGGAAGGTCAAAAACTCTTTTCAAAATAATGCTAAGATGATATTAGCCCTTTTCAATATTATCCTCTCAAAAACTACAGAAAGTTCATTGATAGGATTTCAGATTCCACATTGCAAGTTAACACTTAAGAGTTACCCTCATTGAGTTTTGGTATCAAATCAAAGAAAAATATACAGAGTTATCTGAAAAGGCTGTAAAATGTATAAAGTATTCCTCCCTTTTCCAAATATTTATCTGTGTGAGACCAGGCTTTCTTCTCATGCTTCAACCAAAACAACATACTGCAACAGATTGAATGCAGAAATAGGTATGGAAATCCAACTACCTTCTATTAAGAGATTTGCAAACTTGTCAACCAGTGTCACTCTTCTCATCAAGTTTTGTTTGTTTGTTTGTTTGGGAAAATAGAAGTTTTTTTTTTAAATAAAAATTTGGCTTTTTTAGGTTGACATTAGTAAAATGCCTACTACTGTTATTTTAAAACAAATATTTTTTAACGTTTCTCAGTTTTAGTTTCTAACGTGCTCAAAATACAGATGTAACTCATGTAAACCCATGGTCTTTAGGGTCCTCAATGGTCATAATATAAGTATAAATTTGAGAACCGCTGAACAAAAATTTTAATATTTTTTATGAGAATGAAGGAGATATGGTACAACCTCATCTAGCTTAAGCCCAACGGGGTAATTTAATATTACAGGGTCATGGGGCCAACCCTGATCTAACCAGTGAATGAGCGTTGATTTGGATTACTTGAATGAATACAATATGGATGAAAAGAAATGTTTTCATTTTAATTTGGGCTATAAAGAAATTTGAAAGTTTAAGTGTACTTTGTTCCTGATCCCCAAAGATCTGGGTTTTCTGGTAACTGCTGTCTGGGAGATCTTGGCAGTATATCTGTTTCAAAGACCTAGTGTGGCAACACCATAGCTCAGCTGAAGATTCCACACGACTTGCCAAAACACATGCTGGAGACTGCAAAGATTTGACTGAAAGTTCTGATTTCCCTGCCCTCAGATGGAAGCAAGAATCTATCCTGTGTTTGAGTTGTCAACTCAAAAATCGGAGAGAAGAAGGGTGCCAGTGTGCTTGGAGGCACAGTAAAAATGTGATTCCAGAAATAAGCCTCTGGGCTGTGGTCCTCCACCCTTCCCTGTTCACAGATGGAGGTGAGCACAGTTCTTGCCTTCTGGTGGAAGGAGGTAACTGTCTCAGGAGCATTTGGGGTATGGTAGTTGGGCATAAAAGTCAGTTTTTCTGTCTTTTAGGCTTTTGTGACAGCACAGAGCAACAGAAAAACATTTTCATGAACCTCCTAATAACAAGATCCCCAGTTTTATGGAACGTGTTATCTTGGAGGCCACCAATTGTGTTACCGCGAGGATAATTTGCTGAAATAATTCACAGACAGAAAAAAAATGAAGCTGAACTGTATACGTTCTTTTTAGCCATTAAATCAACCGGCAATGAAATAAAAGATCATATAGAGAAAAGAGAAGCTCCCACCTCAGTACATTCTCTATGTTTATTTTACAGGAGGGAGAGAAGTGAGGGGAAACATCACTGGGAGCTTAATTGGCTGGCAGGGGCCTCATATACCTGCTCACGGCATCAGAGCCCCATACTCCTCACGTCTCATTTAACAATGTATTTTTAAATGCCACTGAGTTTAAGTGTAGCAGCAAATGATGCACTGTAATAAAGAAGCACAGGGGTTAAATTAAAAGTGGAGGAAGTAACTTGGCTAAAGAAACTGGAAGCAGAATTAGTTTGTAGTCTTTATTCAAACCTCTGATTTTTCTAGAGGAATTGGGACTCTGTGGCAGTTCTTTCCTATTTGACTGATAAACTTTGCTTAAAATAGACCCTTGTATTCTATGCCTGCTATGAACCACAGTAGATTATTTTGTTATAATTATATTTCATTAATAAAAATGATTAAAAATGTGCGGTATCCAGTTAAGACATCAGCCTATATAATCTGGAAAGGATAACTTTCTCATTATCATCTTATAAAATTAGAAGACCAGTCTGTTCCTTTGGACAATTAATCAACAGCATCCTACCTCCCCTGTTGGTTAAAACTAGCGAAAACTTTTTGTTACATCTGGGAATACTTCCCAAAATATGTAACAGCCAATCATGTTTCATAATTTCTCCTTTCAAAGAGGCGGTTACTCTGCACTGTATAATTGCCTTCGTGTTCATATCATTAAGCCATAGATTTTTAAATATGTGATAGTCTGTGGTCAAAAACAGTATCGAAAGGCCATCCTTTCTGTGATGGTGGGTTTGGAGAATGCAATGACTCTGATGTGTGCAACACCGTATACACAAATAACCAAATGCCTACAACTGTAATATATTATGCAGTTTTCAGCTACTAAGCATTCATTTTCAGGGTTCAGATAAACCTAGTGCAGCCCCAATTGTCTAGTGGAACAGTGTAATTAATTATTTGTGGAGCTAATTCCACACCAGAATGGATCACACATTTCCTATGGAAAGATGAAAAGAGGACAAGGCTGCATCTTGTATTAAATGTGCACCTGAACCTTCCATTCCTAACAACTGATTTCAATTAGTGAATCCCTCTCAACTCTGGAAACAAAACTACTATATTGAATAGATTGAGGGTGGGGTGAGGGGGGAGCATGTATTTAGAGAAAAACTTTGCTTCTCTTTCATCCCCTTCAATTTTCATGAATTGTGTAGGCGAGTCTCTGGTGCAGGAGACAAAGTAGCCATGTTGTGGCTAACTGAAGTCTTCTTCAAGTATTCCCAGGGGAAGTGGTACATAAGAAAAAGGTACGCCATAATCATTTAAAAAAAAAAAAAAACAGGTATGGTTATGTCTGTGGAATAGGTACCACGTGACAGTTTAATGGTATTTAAACCCAATTTAATATCCACAAGTCATTTCATAACCTAAAGCATAGATGGTAGAAGCAAATACCATTTGATCAAGCCCAAGTATTATTCTCCTGTGAAAACGTGTAATTGGGTTTTTTAAATACTCGGTTGAGAAAAATATCTGAGCTTATTTTTATCTCTTAGAAAATACATGATTAGCAATTTTTCTCACTTGTCTATAATGGGTTATTATATTGTTAACCAGCCAAAATTCCTGCAATAGGGAAGACCTTCAGATTTGTTAAATAAGTAATGTATTTATTTATGATAAGTAGCATATTTAAACTGAGTATGTGTAATCTAGAAAAAAAACTAATTTTAACATCAGTTTTAAAATAATGCTTTCTAATTCTACTTTCTGTCCAGGTTATTTTTCTACCTAATTTATATTCAGTAAACCCTTTTGGAATTTTAAGACATCTTCATTTAAGATTTTTTTTTATTGCTCAGTTTATATTACTAACCATTACTTTCATAATTTGACCTCTTTTGGGCTTGTTTCTATCAGACTTCTCTGCAGGGCTGATTGCCTCGGGGTTTAGAGTCAGAAGTGGAGGTATGGGAGAGAAGAAGTTTGTGGAAATTGGGTCTGTAATAGCTTTGAGCTTGTCAACATTGCAAAGTAGAGCTCTTATTTCTATTTCTAGTTCTGAGTAAAATAGAGACTGCAAGACAAAATGCCCGGCATATCAGGTCAGGTCCACAATTAGTTGCAGAAGCAAAAGGCTTTTGCACCTTATTCTAAGGACTCCAGTCAATTGGGTATGCAATTAGCCTCTCTGGTTGCAATCAATTACAAGTGCAATTTCTGTGTGTGAACTAATCTTGTGTGCAAAAGTAGTCCCGCCAAAACAAAAGCCTAAGTTAGAATGAATTTCAGATCTGTCTTACCTCGCTTCCACCCTAAGGAGGAACTAATTTCTTCTGAGTCATAAGACAGACCAAACCTAAAGGCTCTATGCAACTCAAGTGTCTTAACTTTTCTGTAAATACTTAGATGTTAAGTTCTTTAAAATCTAGGGAAATTTGCATTACTTTGTTACTGGTAATATTTTATTAACTTAACATACAATCTTAATTATATCTATGAGTTTATTAAAAATTTCTCTTTGCTTTTCATATTATTGTTTAAATGTGTTAGTGTTTATACTGTACGTAAGTACTCAAACACGTATGCTCACACAGGAGCACAAATAAATTGCAATTCAGAATTCTGTTACAATAGATCACTAAATGAGTTGCTCTACTTAAAAGGCCTTAACAAAGAGCTAATATGTAATACGAAGATTCACTGAGTTGCTGTTTGTCAAAACTCTCCCAAGTCAGCTTGGGAAATCTGGCCTCACCAAGGATATTTAACACACTAAGTAGATAAAAAGCAAAACAAGTATGCAGACAAATTGCAAACGTTCTGCCAGTAGCTCACGCTTTACGAGAACTTCCAGTGCACATTTCTGAAATTCCCAGCGTCGCTCTGGCATACCTGTTTTACCACGGTGTTGCAGACAACAGCTTTTAAGTTCCCCAATTCATAAATGTAATTAAATAATTACATTAGTGCTAATTAACATGAAACTGCAGATTATTTAAGCGCAAAAAACACTATTCAACTTCTTAATTATTCTTGTTCACACAGCATTTCCTTTTGCTCAGGCGCCCTAGGTGCAAATAAAGCATCCCATCTGCTCGTAATTAGAACTAAATAATTTCAGAGAATGTAGCTTATCATTTTGACTGCACATTTGATTAAAAACAGTGTACAAGCAATATCCTGGCTTATTGGCGTAACAGCGACAACACACACAAGCCTGTGTTCTATCATTAAAGAGGATCGAAAACATTATCTGTTATTTCAGGGGGGAAAAAAATACAACTTTTTAGTTCATTTCATACAGATGAAAGCGAATTACAGCAAATCACCTCTCCACTGAATAGCAGCCCCCACATAATGACTTTATTTGCTTAATCCCCAAATTAAACGCCGTTTCGAGCGAGGGCCCTGTGTTATTACTCTCATCATGTCGAGAACATTTTCCTGCCGAGACCAATTTGAATAAAACAAGGGGCCTTCCTTGAACTCAATCAAGGAGCCATAATGTGGTGGGTAATAGAGGTTGCTGATAGATTTGCAGGCAAAAGTGTTATACCTAATGATGGGATATGGATAATAGTCCTCCTGGAGGTCCTGATGCGATTCCAGTTGGCTGCCAGATGCTAAAAATCAAGAAGAGCATTGATCAGTGACAGGAAGCTGTAGTGGATTCATCTAGTCAAACTTCAGCTGTTTTTCCACTGTACAGTTAAGCCAGGCATAAATTATATTAATTGATTTAATTACATACTTAAAACATCTTCCCCAATTAATTTAATTAGGTGGCTACATGATGCTACTGGCAGGGGAAGATTAGAGGCAGCTCACTTAATTAACAGAATATGAATGAAAAAAAGAGAAAGCAAACATAAATGAAATTGTGAGCACTAATTAAAAGGCTGTCTGCAAACTTAAATACTTTCTGACAAAGTGGTGACAGCAATGTAGACAAGAGAGGATTTTTTTTTTTTTTCCTGGCGAATTAAAGTGCCAGAAGGTATATATAGGGAGAAAAGGTAATGCAGTTAAAACATTGATTTTCTGACAGAACTACCATAGTCAAAGTGAAGGGACTTTTTTTCCCATAGAAAAATTGCGACAGATTTTGCAGGCACAAAAGCCAGATTCCTGATTAGGGCTAAAATACGACGTAGGGACAAATGTAGGGTCCGTGCGTTGTACACTGAGGGGCGTGGAGGCAAAGGAGGCGGAGGGGGAGGGGAGCTGGGGAGAGAAAGGGGAGATAAAGAGACAACTTACTGCAATCGCTCAAGCAGGAAATGTTTAGAAAAAGAGGTCTGCCCTAACAGCTGGCAGCCTTGCGTACCTTGGCTCGAATGCGGAAATTCTCCAGGTGTCTTTCACGTGACTCCTTCAGGAGCTTCCTCAGTCGGACCTTGTGGCAGTGTAAGAGCCAGGCGATGGCGATCACTCCTGACGCCCACTTCTGCCGCCGGTAAATGAGGAAGCGTTTTCTGGCTCGGTAGCATTTCCACGTGGCTTGGATCTTCCTGGCAGCCTCTGTCTTTCCATCTTGGCCCTTGTACCTTTGCCCCGGCAGGTTTAACATCATCTGGATGTGAACCGGGTTCTCTAACACTGAGAGGAGGTCATGTCTGCTAAGTTTATTCTTGAGCTCAAACTCTGGCAGGAGCGCTGCCAAACTGTTCCCTTTTATTTTGACTTCTGGTATCGCGTAGTCCCTGAGAAACCTCTGGATGTGTTCCAACAGAGAGAAAATACTTCCCCAAGACAAACTGAAATGTTCCTTGAATGCTGCGAAGTCAGGGGCTGTCTTGTCTACAACTCCATTATAAATAAAAAAGTCATGTTCCCACGGCAAATGCGGAGACTTAGACGGTGTTGTCGTTTTCAAGGTCTGCGGAAGGAAAGTGTCAGCAGAGATGAAACAGAACTGTGATTTACTATAAATGAGTGGTCAAGACACACACTACTATGTTACCATTTATTACTGGATGGTGGGAGGATGTGGCTCCCAGTTCTGATTTAATACGTACGTGTGATAATAGGAAAGTCTAGCTGGTATATATCGTAAAACTCATTGCCAGAAGGACATCTTAGAGGTTGCCCAAAGCTTTTTATCATTCTTGTGCAAGTGTTATAAAATGGCTCAAGAAAACTAATCATAAAAAAAGTATGCATTTAGTTCACTATGATATGGTCAGCCGACCCTATAATCTCTGTGATTTACTTTTTACGCATGCGTGGATGGAAGCATGTCACTGCCTCCTTGTTCGTAAGTTTCCACCAATCCTGAAAAACAGGATGAAGCCTTCCTTTGCAGCCTCTGTGACAACTTCAGATAAGCTCATTAAAGCTGTCCTGTCTATGCTGACCTTCTAACAGGTCATCACTTTCTAGCATTTTGTTCTTCTGCCACCTTCTCTGAATATCCAGGAGTGAGTTTTACAAAGAGCATTCTGTTGTGTGTTATCGCCCTTTCCCACATTCAAGGCTTCCCTTGACATGTTCTTTCATTCTTAAATCTGGAGTCTTCTTAGGGACATATCTGAAGCTGTCCCCAGGCAGAGAGAATCTAAAATCTAAAACCAAGAAACATTTGCTTTTCATTTTGTTCCTATCTGTACTGCTTGAGGTTTTGTTTTTAAGTCATGAAAATATGCTACTTTTATTTTTAAATGTCAAGAGGGGTTCTCTGAGAATGGGAGGACTGGGCAGTTTTTTTCCCTTCTTTGTACTTACCTGTTTGAAAAAAAAACTGAATAAATGCTATTTAAAAAATAAAACCAGGGTGAGAAAGGTTAAACGGGAAGTTCGAGATTTGCAGATACTGACCGGTATACATAAAATAGATAAACAAGTTTATACTGTACAGCACAGGGAACTATATTCAGTATCTTGTAGTAGCTCATGGTGAAAAAGAATATAAGGGTGAATATTTGTATATTCCTGTATGACTGAAGAATTGTGTTGCACACCAGAAATTGACATAACATTGTAAACTGACTATAACTCAATAAAAAAAATAAATAAAATAAGAAGAGATTTGGATGACAACAGCAATATATATCACACACACCCACCTTTAAAAAAAAAAGAAAAAAGGGAAATTGTGTTGTCTCACTGTCCACGGTAAAACTACTACATTTCATTATTGAAATCTGTGGCACTAGAAAAATAGACACTCTGCCCCTGAGGAATGAGGGGCATAGATGTTTCCGGTCCTGCCTTCTTCTCAGTCAACCAGGTACCAACTTACTGAGCTGGCTACTTCTTGCTTAGGGATCTAAGGAACAGATTGCCTTCAATATGTCGACGTTTGCAGGTGCATAAGCCCATCTTTACCAAATATAGGATTATACTGCTCTCTGCATTTTGAAGAGTTTTCACAGAACTCAAAGGAAAAAAAATCCAGTTAATACTTCAAAAACTATTATTGCACAGCACTGTGTTGAGGATTACTATGTTAGATTGTTCATGCTTTGTCTTTTCTACACAAATGTTGGCTGATACTAATTAACAAATTCAAGGCAGAAAGCTATCTAAAAGAAAAGCAAGCCAAGAGATATATTTACGACAAAAGCACAATAAGCAAACACAAGGAAAAAAAAATCTTTAAATTCTTTTTCTTTCCTTAGGTTCCAGGCACTGGAATAATCAATTAGACTGTCATCTCAAGTAAAAATACTGAAAACCAAGTGTTAAGTCTGAAAGGGGTGATTGCCTTGGACGTTAGAAGCAGACTTTTACAGCAGTGAGCTTTTGTGTACTTTTGAGTCGTTATAGGCATAAGAATGATGGAGAAAGCCTTCTCGCCAAGACTCCAGCCCTTTCTGATATAAAGGCTCCAAGAGAGAATGTCGACTGTTTGGTAGATAGAAACAAATTCCTTCTTCTTGGACGGGCAGGAGGGAGTTACAGAAGCAGTGCCTCCTTCTGTAGACCTCAACGCTGGCAGGAGAAGCTGCCGCTCCTCGTAGAAGACAAGTGGTACAGGTTTCAACAGAAATGGCCCGTGGCTGCATTTCTGCCTTCCCTCGAGAAGGAGACACGCAAAATAATCACAGACGGACAAGCACGGAGCTGGCTGGTCCTGCAGTCACGTGACTGGTCCTGTCAACAAGACCCTAAGACTCCTATGTGAAGCACAGCTGTGAACGGGATGTTCGCCAGAGACTCTGGTCTCCTTGGTAACGTTAACATTAAACTAGTTTTGAAATTTCTTACCTTTACAGAGAGTCATGTGGAATTAGGACCATCCATGCAAATGGAGCAACCTTGGGAGAAGTTTAGAAAGGAGAGGACTCAAGTCTCTCTTGGACGGCGCCCTTCCAGGGGGTAGGTCTAAGGCATTTACGTACATCAGCAAATACACTTAAGACCTTTTGAAAGAACAGCCGTGGAGTGGGAGTGGGGTTACCACAGTGAACAGTGGCTGTCTGAGAACAAAGGAGCTACACCTCCCTACCTGCTTGGATGATATTCCAGTAAAGACCTGCTCTCAAAGGAGACGCTCTTGGACATCAAACAGACCACTCAGGCACGGGAAAGCTGTGGGTTTGGAGTCAGCTAAAGCATAACTGCAGTACATCTGTCACGGAGAATGCCACACTTGGGAGCCCTTTAGACTCAGAGCAAGAAAAGACATGTCTCTCAAGAGAAAGGCTTCCCAAATTAAAGCAGTGCATCAGCATTGTGAGACCCATTGAGCAGGTAAAGACAAAGCTGCTTCGCAGCCTGCTAGGAACAAGGGCCCTGATTAAAGGTCACGCCACACCTCAGGTCCCGGTTCCTTCTGCTGGCCCTCCTTTACTATTTATCTCCATGAACTTGTCTGCGATTATTTGTTTCCTTCCTTCCTGCCTGCACTCTCTTTCTTCCTTCCTCCCTTCTTTCCTTCCCTCCCATTATACCCTCCCTTCCTTTCTTTCCTCCCCCACCTCCTTCTTCCCTCCCCCCTCCCCATCCCATCCTCCCCCTCCTTTCCTCCCACCCTCTCCCCCTCCCTTCTCTTTTGTGCACCACGTGCTGTACTCCCAAAGCAGTGTTACACTCAGTCGCCACACTGTTCCCTCCTGGTGGGGATGGCTCTCTGTTGTGGCACCTGCATTCTCACTGGTCCTTTCTGGCATGTGGCCACACCTCTGTGAGACGCCTGCTCTCGCCACGTGGCCCACACAGAGCCCAAGCCTGTGGCCATGGCCTGATTATTAGCCTCCTGCTCTAACTTGAGTCAACTAGCTGGGAAATGCCCGTCTTCATCTGCAAAGTATAATCACTAACTAGGCACCTTTGAGAGTTTCTGGAGCAGTTATTTAGGGAAACTTCTAAGTCGAAAACAAAAAAACAGGAAGACAGGGTGATGATCACATATGTCAGTAAGTCACAGACGTGAAGCCGAAAACACAGGCCCAGTATTAGCTTCTGAAATTTACACTTAACTGCCACGAAGAAAAATTCCAGAAAAAAGGACATATGTCTAAATCTAAACCGAATGTCTTTATGAAAAATGTTCTTTTCAAACATGCGGAGAGCATGTGGATGTAGGATTAAACTGTAGCCAAAGATCTCTAAATTGGATGTAAACAAGTTCTCCTGGTGGTAAATGGTCAAGTATTTGGGATCATCAAATGTGGATATCATCTTCAGAGAGTGACTTGCCTAGAAGGGTAGACTAAATCACTTTCGAATCTTTAAGTTCAGTTTTGCAAACACCCAGATGTATCCATCTGCCACTGTGTGGAAAAGAGCAAGTTGCTCCTGCCATTGTGGCTCTAGACTTAGTTCAGAGTATGAATGGAGTGACCCTCAGAGATGGAGAAGTCACTGCTCCCTGAAGACCAGGCATGCCATTTGTCTGGCCTGTTTTTTAATATTCACTGAAGGTCCACAATGTGTTAAACTTTGTATGGAACAGGCATCAAGACCTCAGCCTTCTAGCCTTGTTTGAAAGATACATACAATGTTCAGAGAAAGTAGCTGATCTGATCAAGGCTCACGGATTCAGCATAATCACAGGCCTGAATTTTAGAGCACAAGGGATCTTGAAGGTCACCGGCCTCGCCTTTAACTCAAATAGGATATTATGGATTCAGGGAAATGAGCCTTGGCCTTGAAGTCTGGCTAACCTGGGATCAAGTCCATGCCCTGCTGCCGTGTGCTGTGTGCTGTCGGGCAACTTCCCACCTGCTATAGACCGAATGCTGGTGTCTGCACAAGTCCCCAGGGTGACGGCATTTGGGGATGGGGCCTTTGGGAGGTAATTAGGACATGAGGAATGGTGCCCTCGTGATGAGGTTAGTGCCGTTGTAGGAAGAGACAAAAGAGGCGTGATCTCTTTCTTTGCTACGTGAAGATACAGCAAGAAAGCAGCCACTTGCAAACCAGCAAACCAGGGCTCTCCTCTCACCAGAACCCAGCCACATTGGCATCCTGACCTTGGACTTCCAGCCTCCAGAATCGTGAGAAATAGGTGTTTGCTATTTAAGCCACCCAGTCTGAGGGATTTTGTTATGGCAGCCTGAGCGGACTAAGACAACATCCTTTCTGAAACCAAATGTTTCTCATCTACAAAAATGAGAGGTCCCTGTAAAGTTGTTGTGAAGAGTGTTAATATGTGTGAAGAATTTTTCACTGCCTTTCCTCCAGTCCCTGTGGCTATTACTATAGATGAGGAAACTGAGGCTCAGAGAGGTTAAGTGACTTACCCAAGGTCACACAGCTAGTTGCTGTTCCCTACCCCATCCCACCAACGCCCACAGCCCTCACTGTCCAGAACGTCCCTGTAGCCCTTAACCAAGCTGAGCTCTTCTTCTCAGCCTGCCTTTTGCCATCATCTACATCAGAGTCAACCTGGCCTTGACCTGCTGATCTTTTCTTACTTGGAAAGCAATCTGTAAAACGAATCCCTACGAACATGCCAGAGAACCATGGTGTGATGGAAAAGTGATGGATCTGAAGTAAGAAAACCTGGGAGCTAGGCTGTCACCACCTTTCTCTGTGGCCCTGGGAAGTCACTTCCCCCATGAGGTTTCAGCTCCTATCAGGGCGCTTCTAATTTTGACACCCTCCCTCACTCTGATGAAAAGTGGTACCTCTCCAGTAGTTTCCATGTGTCACAAACTCCTGGAGCTAGTCAGGCCGTCAGATCAAAGGCAAACATCCCCAATAGTTCCACTTCATGTACCCTGAAAAAGGCCCAGGGATTATTTTCTTTTTCCTTTTCTACTTTTTTTGGATAGGAAGCTCTTTCTAGCAACTGACAAACCACAATAGAGGAATAGCTGCCTGCACAAACCAGGTGTAAAGATAGTCAAGGGGAGAGAGCCTCAAAGAGTGATATTCCAGTATTTTAGGCTCTGCAAATCAACACAACTCTACCGCAGTTTGTTGTTTTATTCTTTGGCTCCTCATGCACGGCCTGATTGATTCAAACTTATCATTCACCCAAATGTACTTCATTAAATGATCCAGAAGACAGAAAAGGCTGTTAAGTTGAGAGCCAACAAAAGCAAACATGAGAGCAGAGGTGACAACTCCTATCCTGATACTGAAAGAAACAAACCAAAACAGACACCAGAAACTGTACATATGCGTATATGATACTAGATAGAGAAAATGTTCAGATTACATTAGGAAGGCAGAGATAGACTATCTTTTAGAAAGATTTGCATGAAGAATGATTGAGATTGTTTCCAAATGTCTAATCTGGGGCTCTGGCAGTCGTTGTAGTTCAGTTTTGGATTCTGGCTCTTGTCACTTAATAGATGGATGCCCTTCACCTCTCTGCATCTAGGACCTCCCGGTATAATGGGAACAGTCATAGTACCTGCTGCACAGAGAGGTTGTGAAGTGACATGCTCCCAGGGAAGTGCTAGGAACAGCGCCTGACACAGAGTAAGCACACAACGCATGTTAGCTGCTGGCAGTGGCAGTAGTAGAATTTGGAAAACCAGCCCGTGTGGAAAAGCTCATGACCTGGTATGTGGAGGGGGCCCAGACTCTGGATCCTCTGCACCAGCTGTGTGGCCTGGGGACAATGACGGTACGGAGGTCCAGGGGCTGCTGTGAGCCTTCAGTGGGTATGCAAGGTGCTTAGTGCCATGTTCTAAGAACATGCTCAGTCAACATCAGCTGTTAGAAAAAGTCCAGATAAACAGTGCCTTCGTTTTCTTAAAGTGCCTCCTATTTTTCAAAGTAGAAGCAAGCTCACAATTTTCTCATAGCAAGGAGTCAAGGGAGGTTAGAGGATTGAATTGCATTGATTGGTTCATTTCGAGGCACCGTTCTGTCCAGGTCCAGCACAGCGGTGTGCACTCACTGCTGTGACGACGGCCCTGTCTACGCCCAGCTCTGCAGGACGATGAGGAGACCCAAGACGTGGCTCTTTTTCCTTGAAAAGGGGTGACTAAACTCCCTATGAAATCCTTACTGATAAGATCACCGAGAGAGGGAGGTCTAGAAGACGCTCTTAAAAAGAGACTAGAGAGCACAGGGAACTATATTCAATAGCTTGTTCTAACCTTTAATGAAAAAGAATATGAAAACAAATATATGTATGTGTATGCATGACTGGGACACTGTGCTGGATGTCAGAAACTGACACGTTGTAACTGACTACACTTCAATTAAAAAAAAAAAAAAGACTAGTGAGTTACGAAACAAGTGCTTCATTGTTCCAAAGCACTTTGACACACATTAACTCCTCTAACCCTCACGGCCACCCTAGACAAAGGAGGTATTAGCCCCATTTCTCAGAGGAGGAAAGTGGGGTACAGAGAATTGAAGTGATTTGCTCAAAGCTCCTCTATTGGTAAGAGGAGAATCCAGCTCTTTCTTACTCTCTTACTAGTTGGATGCTCAGAACTTTTATTAACCATGCGTGGCCCTATGGAATGTTCCTTGCTGGCGTGTACTTGCCATTGTGAGGGCTATTTTATTTTTCCAACTTTTTGGTTACCTTGTTTCTTTTGGCCAGCTGAACTCTAAATTCCACAGCCCTACCTGTTCCATCACATGCAGTATGTGTGTGCACACGTGTATTAACACACACGCACACACCCACACACACATGCTGGAAGACAATTGAAGTTGTTTTGCAGCTTTTATTCATTTTAAGTGTACTTTTAGAAGATGAAAGTCTTGGATTGAGGTTGAAGACTTACGTGATTCAGCCAAATTCGAGTGTTCCAGATCACATTTTTTGGACTGAAGCCTGAGAAACAATTCAGTCCCAACAGACGGGGGGAAAACGGGTTTTCACTCTAAATGAACCATGTTGGTTTCGTTTTCTGAAAACATGATTCAATTTCTTTTATAAAAGGAGAGCGAAAGAACTTTTGTCATCTCCAGCTGTCAAACCCGCCTCCTATACTTTTGCCCTGCAGCAAAAGGAAGGGACATCAGGTGACAGACCCCAAATTTCAACTAGTCACACAAATTACAGACCTTCCTGTCATGATATCCTCTTGACTTTGTGCCTCTCCCCTGCAATGAAGAATGAGACACAGTTTAAATCAAAACGACTCTCATGGGCAGTTTTACAAAACAAATAGAAGGCGCAGCGTCTCCCTCCGCCCCGTCCCCCCGCTTCCGCAGCTTCCCCCGCTGGGCCAGCCTGTTCCCTCTTTCCACGCAGGCAGGAGCTAATAATTAGAAAGACCTTTCCTACCCCACACAGTGATGCTCTGCTTGCCAAAGGCCCTGTTTGCTTTGAAGAAAGAGTTTGACAAAGTAAATATTAACAAAATCAGCCATCATCAGAAGCCAAGTCTCACTTCTAGGGGACACACAGAGAAGTACTTACAAGGAAGGCTTTCTCTGTGGGGCACCACACTGCCCGGCGGTGGGGACCGATCCCAGCACCGTCCTCCCTCTGTCATGAGGCCGGGCATATCTCAGTTTTTTCTCTTAGCCTTTTAACTTCATTGCTAGGACACTTTTCACAGAGTAAATGGATTATTTCATTTACCGTTGAGGAGTCAATTCAGAGACGTGCCCATTCGGGACCTCGGGAAAGTCTTTAAATATTTCTGCTTCTAGCAGTAGGGGAAAGCTTTGTGAAGTCAATAAAGACAAAATTAAAGGCAGGGTCAGTTAGCACTCAGGAAATGTCATTATTTAAAAAAAAATTTTTATTTTGAGGTAGACCACTTACTGGGTAAAACCTAGACATATCTGTATTACCTGCAGATCTGTTATCTATAAAACTGTGGGGCCTGAGATACTGAACGTGGTGAGAATCAAAACAGGTGCCCTGTGTGTTCCCATTATGCACATGAGCCCCTGGCCTTCGCGCAGCCTGTTAAACAGCTGAATTTGAAACAGTCATGGTGCCGGCCAAACACTAGCCTGAAGGCCTGTCTGTCTTGGGGCTTGCCCATTTACATTGATTTTTTTTTTTTAACCCACGTTTTTCATGAAACACAAATATTTGCCATGGCAACCGGGGTGTCACATGACATGTTGCCACATAAACAGCTTGGAAATCTCTTAAGGGGGGGACAGCCCACCAGTGTCGCAAATACCGTGAAAACATCCTGAGGAAGATGTAAGCATTAAAAGATGAAGTCTGGAAAGAACAGGGAACAGTTTACTATGTAGACACAGTAGGATTAACTTCTTCTGTGCCACTCTTCAATTTCTCTTTCTTTCATTCCTTTTTTTTTTTTCCCAATGGGAGCAGCTGTAAACATGACCACACAGGGTAAGCCCAGAAAAAAAACACTGCCAGCTGTCTCCTTTTATGGGGAAAAGTTTCAATTATCACAAGCCTGTGGCTCATAAACATAAGCAAGCAAGCTACTGAAGAACAGCACCTTTAACCCAGGGGATGCTCCGTAAGGATGCACATGTTGTACTGTGAGGTCCTAATGCTAGAGAATGCACGGTTCCTTTCTCTTCCACATTAAGGATCTACGCAAAATTGGGGCGCTTGCTTTTTTATCCTTTGCTGAAAGATAAAGGAAACCTCACAACAACATACCTTATGCGACACAAATTTGGATATAAAACAGTAAGACTTTTATTCTGGACGCCTGGGCCCTTGACCAGGTCGCAGTATAGACTGACCCATTTAGTTCGTCTCAAAATAATGCAACCGGACTGAATTTTTTGGATCCTACAGATATTGTTACGGTAGAGTTTACTTGCATAACTACTTCCCCATTTAAAATCAAATGCATTCCAGCAGCATAAATAATAATAAATAGTATTTACTTCTATGTGAAAGGTACAACTCTATACTATGTGCGTATTACCAAAGATCTCACTGAATATATTGTAAATCAGAACAAATTTCGTTCATTAGTTAGGAATGTGAATACCTTTGGTCTCTGTTTCTTGGGAGAGAGATTCTTCATTTCCACTGGAATCGACTGTGATCTCTGGCGAGAGGCTGTGGATGGAGGTGGTGCAATGTTACCTCTTCCAGAAAGAGAGGCTGATTCATTGGTGATGCTACTGGGTTTGCACCTTGAAAGTCAGATGGCTCTGTCACCCAGTCACTGTTCCCTGCCAGTCATTCTTGTATCAATTCAATGAAACGTTTGTGATCATTGACTTCAAAAGGAAAGCAAAAAGCTTGGAGGGGCAACAATTCCATCAAAACATAAGGTTAGGTTGCCTTATTCAAACTTCCTATATGAAAAAGCAAATTTTTTTCCTTTCTATTTTTATTTTTTGAACCAACATGGACACATTATTATCAACCAAAGTCCACAGTTTACATTAGGGTTCACTCTTGATGCTGTACATTCTATGGACTTTGACAAATGCATAATGACATGTAGCTAGCACTAATAATATCATACAGAATAATTTCATTGCCCTAAAAATCCCTTGTGCTCCATCTGTTCATCCCTCCCTCCCTCCCTCTCCCCAAACCCCTGGAAACCACAATCTTTTTATTGCTTCTGTAGCTGTGCCTTTTCTGGCATGTTGTTTGGTTGGAGTCGTACAGTTTGTAGCCTCAAAAAGGCAAATTTTAAAAGCAAGAACATTCGTGAGTAATCTTTGTCTTATAAAATGTTCTCCTGTAAGATTTCTTTAAAAAAAAAAGTTTGAGGGGGGAGGTAATTGGATTTATTTATTTATTTTCATGGGTGTCCTGGGGATTGAACCCAGGGCCTCCTACATGCTGAGCACGCTCTCTACCACCAGAGCTATACTCTCCCCACCAAGATTTCTTTAAACAGCTGTATTCCCAAGTTCATTTAAAAGGTAAATAAATAGAACTATATAAAATGGACTATTCTATCGTGTAATTTAAAAACGTGATTCTAAAGAATTTAAATGGCTTAGGGTTAAAAAAATGAAAAACACAAGTAAATATTATTTTTGAAATTATTTAAACCTATAAGCAACAACTTTTGGAGAACACATCTGGTCCATAGGGCGGTAAGCTTACATGCTAGACAATGCCTGGAAGAGAAATCGCATGTCTCCTGTCACTGGCAGCAAGCTCAACTGCCTTTTACAACAGCTGAAATGCCACATTCTCAGGAGAGAAAAATCCTTACGCTACTCTTTCCAAGAACGAGAACAAATAATTTATTTAAATAGTTAACTGAGTCAAAAAAGTGAGGCTTCTTTCAACTCACTTCCTTAGTCCACACCCCTTTTCTATCAGTTTTATAACAACAATCTTCGAAAAAACTGACTGATATCCATCAAAGACAGCACATCAGTATACAATTCAGAATTGCACTTTGAGGACTCAGATCTCTCACGCTGCCTCAAGGGGGCTACAAGGAGTATCTTCAGCCATCTCTTAAAAAGCAGCAGGAATGCCAAAGTCTTAGCGCTAAAAGTCACCGCCGCAAAAGGCAGTTCTTGGTTGCATCGGACCAATCCAGTTTCATCACCTTTGTGGTTTCAGTGATCCTCCTGGACTGTTACACCGCGCACCACCTTCCTCAAGCGTGGCAGTTGGCTATCCAGTCAGCCGTGGGTTCTGCATCCGCAGATTCAACCAATTTCTATACGCGGTTGGTTGAATCTGCAAATGTGCAACTCGCGGATACAGAGGGTCAACTGTAAGTCACCGTTTTATATAAGGGACTTGAGCACCTGCGGATTTTGGTATCCGCCGAGGGTCCTGGAACCAATCCCTCGCAGAGAATGAGGGACGACTGTAGTGTGCGGAGATTCCATTCGAAGAGCCTGCAAGTTTTTGCCTTGACTTCCGTGTTCTCCTATCCCATTATTCACTTGGACTTCGCTCTCCAGCTTCTGAAGATCAGTTCATACCATACACCCAGGCTACTGTGAGTTCATATATTCACCAGTTTTTCCTATTATCTGCAAGCTGAGTACACGTTTTGTTTAACTTTCAGTTCCCTGCAGACAAGTGAGATTTATGGTTAAATTCCCATGATGAAACAAAATAGCAGCTGAGATGTGGGCATGATTTTTAAGGGAATTCATTAAAATTTCAATGAAATTTGGTAGGATAAAGATCTAAAAGATTTATAATTTCACATGGATAAGCTACAGTTAGTGGTATCTATAAAAATTTTTTTAAAAAAATTTTTCTTAGTTACCTGCAGAAATTCTAGCACTAAATTCATTATTTCATGTAGCCTTGGATTTTATGGGACATGTGCATTTGAAGAATGTGCCTGCGTTCTAAGGCACTGCCTGTATTGTGACTCAGTTTCCCTTCTGGGAAAATCTGTATGATAAATTTTGCCAGTATCAATGTCAGGGGAAAAAAAAAATCCTGTCTTTATGGAGAAACTTGTGTGCTTTTTGGTAGTTACTGATACGTGTCTACCCAAAGCCATCCTCCTTTCTTCCTTGCTAATTTTAGAACCCTAATTTTTTCAAGGTAATAAGATCCCCAGCTCCCAGGGTTTCCAGATTTAGCTAACATTTTTTAAAAAGGGCACACAGTTAAATTTAAACTTTAGATAAACAAGTATACTTTAGTATAAGTATGTCCCAGTTATTAAGTATATTTAATAGCCAACAGAGAACAGAATTTCATAAATGGTTTGGACCAAGCATAATTTATCATACTAAGTATTTACTACAAGTATGTCTCCAATCCTAGTCCTAACCCAGTCTGATCCCTGGACATTCATTTTGTCAGCCTTTCTTGTACCTAACAGTGACCACGTGACCAGTGAGATGTGAAGGGAAGTCCATCCAGGGGCTTCTGGGAAGAGATTGGAACCACTGTTTCCGCCTCTTCCTGCCTGGAATGGTAAGTTAATGCCCAAATCTGCGGGAGTCACCTTAGGACTGTGAGGTGGCAAGCATGAGAGTAAAATCAAACATGCTAAAGAAAGTAAAGCAGAAAGCGAGTCGTTACAACCCTGTGTATCAGCACCACCAGCCCTAGGCGCCCTACTTCCTGATTTCTTATGAGACAGATGAACTCCTCATTGCTTAAGCCACTGGAAGTTAGGGTTTCTGATATTTGCAGTCACGTGCATCCCTGACTTGTACCCCTCCCTCCCTCTCCTTCTCTCCATTCCATGCTTCGTCTTTTTGCATGTGCTAGGGCCTCAGGAACAATGTTCGATAGTTCTTGATTACTGATCACTGATTCTCTCTGCTAGTAATTGATCTCTCCAGATTTTCTGTTTCTTCATGATTTAGACTTGGTAGGTTTGTGTTTCTAGGAATTCATCCATTTCTTCTAGGTTGTCTAATTTTTTGGCATGTAATTGTTCCTAATGGTTTCTTATTATCTTTAGTATTTCTGTGGTATCAGTTGTAATGTCTCCTTTCATTTCTGATTTTATTTATTTGAATTTTCTCTCTCTTGTCTAGCCAGAGGTTTGTCAATTTATTTTTTTTAAAAAAAGACTTAATTTAATTGATATTTTCTCTTGTCTTTATAGTCTCTGCTTTATTTATTTCTACTATGATCTTTTTTATTTCCTTCATTGTAACTTTGGGCTTAGTTTGTTCTGAGTGTACAGTGAGGTCGTTTATTTCACATTTTTCTGTTTTCTTAATGTTGATGTTCATCACTATAAACTTCTTTCTTAGGACTCCTTTTGTTGTGTCCTTAAGCTTTAGTGTGTTGTGTTTTCATTTGTCTCAAGATCATTTTTATTTCTTCTTTTACCTGTTGCTTGTTCTGGAGCATGTTGTTTAATCTGCACATATTTGTGAATTTTCCGCTTTTTCTCTTGTAGTTGATTTCTAGTTTCCTACCACTGTGGTTGGGAAAGAAGCTTGGTATGTTTTTAATCGTCTTAAATTTATTAAGACTTATTTTAGTTTGTATTTCCCTAGTGACTAATAATGTTAAGTGTGCTTTCATGTATCTATTTACCATCCATATATCTTCTTTGTTCAAATTTTTGTTCAAATCTTTTGTACATTATGTTATTGGATTGCTTGTTTTCTTGTTGAATTTTGTGAGTTCTTTATATATTCTAGATAAAAATTCTTTATCAAATGTGTGTTTTGAAATATTAACTTCCAATCTGTAGCTTTTCTTTTCATTTTCTTAACACTATTTTTCAAAGAGTAGAAGTTAGAAGTTTGATGAATTCCAGTATATTAATTGTTTTACTCTTATGGATTATGGTTTTAGTGTGGTATTCAATAAATCTTTGCCTAGTCCCAGGAAAGAAAGATTTTCCCCTTTTCTTCTAAAAGTTTAAAGAAATTGGGAAACCTAGACTTTCTCAACTACATAATCACTGAAAAGCTTATTCCTTTAATTGCCTTTCCCCAGACATAGTATTTCACAAATATACTTTGGGAGCAAGTCAGTAGTGAAGTCTCTGTACCCAAAAGAAAGTGGTACAAATGTATTATAAATATTAAATTCCACATTTACTTACACTATTCTCAATTACCTCTTTATGTAGCTAGATAATACTCTCATGGACTCTTGGAGACCAAAAGGAATTTTGATGTGTTTTTTTCCCATTTACACACCTCCCTCTGCAGTGACTACCTGGCATCTGCCTTCACACTCTGAAATGACAATAGTGCTACTTGCTTATAACATTTATGTTTTTTTTTTCTGATTATAAAAATCCAGAAAAGCCCAGAGAATTTAAATAAGGAAATAAAACTTAGAAAGTCCAGAGAAGTTAAATAAGAAAATAAAACCACTTAAAGCTTGGGGGAAAAAAGTCTTACTCTCGTAGGCTTTACAATTACTTCTATGTCCATTTTGAATAAATGTTTGTGTACGGTGTAAGGAAAGAGTCAAGGGTCTCTATACGGCTGTCTTTAATTGTTCCAGCACCATTTGTTGAAAAGACTGTTCTTTCTCCATTGAATTGCCTTTGCACCTTTGTCAAAAAAAATCAATGTATGTGCATGAACTCTGTTCCTTTCCACTGACCTCTTTTTATCCTTTCACCAATACCATGCTGTCTGGATAACTACAGCTTTATACTAACTCAGCAAACATTAATCCTCCAATGTTGTTTTTCTGTTTCACAATTGTTTGGCTATGGTACTATCTTGGCCTTTCCATACAAATTTTAGAATTGGCTTGTCAGTTTCTACCAAAAAAATCTACTGATCTTGATTTGGACTGCATTGAATTTGTAGACAATTCTGGGAGAATTAACATCGTAACAATACTGAGTCTTCTAACCCATGACCATGGCTTACCTTTCCATTTAGTTAGGTCCTCTTTGAATTTTTTTCATTAGCACTTTGGAGTTTTCAGCATATAGATCTTACACATATTTTTTAGTATTACAACTAAGTATTTTTGGGTTTTGGTGTTATTTCAAATTCAAAAAATTTAATTTCCAATTGTTCATTTCTGGTATATAGAAATTCAATTAATTTTTGTGTATCAACCTTGTATCCTAAATCCATACTAACCTCCCTTATTCATTTTAGTGGGTTTTTTTTTTTTGTAGTGTCTTTTGATTTTCCATAGTAATCACATTGTTTACAAGGAGATGGTTTTATTTCTTCCTTTCCATCTGCATGCCTCCATTTGTTTTTCGTACCTCATTGCGTTAGCTGGGACTTGCAGTACAATGTTGAATGTATGTGGTGAGAGGGGACATCCTTGCCTTATTCCCGATCTTAGGCAGAAAGCAGTTGCTGTTTCCCCATTAAATAAGATGTAAGCTGTACATACCCTATATCAGGCTGAGGAAGTTCCTTCTATTCCTCGTTTTCTTAGGTCTTTTAATTCAAATAGATGTTGAATTTTATTTTATTTTTATTTATTGTGATGGTCATAATGGTTTTTCCCCTTCAGTCTGTTGATACGATAACTTATACTGATTTTTAAATGTTGAAGCAATCTGCATTCCTAGGGTAAACCCTACATGGCCATGATGCGTTATGCTTCTTTTATATTATTGCAGGATTCAGTTGGCTAACATTTTGTGGAGGATTTTTGTACCTGTTTTCATGAAGGGTATTAGGCTGTGGTCTTCTTGTCTCCTAATGTCTCTGTCTGGTTGTGTTATCTGTGGTATCAGGGTGATGCTGGCTTCATAAACTGATCTGAGGAGTGTTTCCTCCTCGTCTATTTTATGGAAGAATTTATGTAAAATTGGTAACGTTTCTTTCTTGTTTAGTAGAATTCACCAGGGATGCCATCTGAGGCTAATGTTTTCTTTCTTAGGTTTTCAAATACATATGCAATTTCCTTCACAGCTACAGGACTAATCAGGATATATATTTCTTTTTGAGTGAGCTTATGTAATATCTGACTTTTGAGGAATTTGTCCATTTATCTCAGTTGTCCAATTTGTTGGCATAAAGCTATTTGTAATGTTCCCATACCATCCTTGCCTTAAATGTCTGTACGATTTATACTGATGTATTCTCTTTCATTGCTGATATTAGTAATTTGTGCCTTCTTTTTATCTCTGTTAGTCTTTTGTTAGGCTAGAGGTTCATCAATTTTGTTGATTTTCACCAAGATACAGAATTGGTTTCATTGAATTTCTCTAGTTTTTTCTATTTTAAATTCCATTGGCTTTTACTTTTATTTCTATTATTTCCTTCCTTCAGCTTGCTTTGCATACAATTTGCTTTTCTTTTTCTAATTTCTTAAGCAGGAGCTTAGATAATTAGATCTTTCTTCTTTTTTAATATAGGCATTTTACTGCTATAAATTTCCCTGTAAACACTAGTTTAGCTGCATCCTATAAATATTGACATGTGTTATTATTTTCATTACATTCAAAAGATTTAAAAATATCCCTGTGACTTCTTTGACTCATGGGTTATTTAGTAGAAATATGTTCTTTGATTTGCAAATATTTGAAAGATTTTCCAGATATTTTTCTCTAATTGTTTTCTAGTTTAATGCTGTTATGGCCAGAGAACATATTTTGTATAATTTCAATTTTTTTTTTAAGTTTGTTCAGTTTTGTTTTCTGGTTAGAATATGATCTATTTAGGTGAATAGTCCATGTGCATTTGAAATGAATGAGTGTTCTGCTGTTGCGTTTTAATGTTCTATCAATGTGTTAAAATTGGTTGATAGTGTTGTTCAGATTTTCTGAACAACTGCCTAGTCTTTAAATTTTATTAACTTTTGCTTCGTGTATTTTGGATCAATATTTTTAGGAGCATACACAGCTAGGGTTGTTGTCTTCTTGCTGAATTAGCTCTTTTATCAATGACATCCCTCTTGATCCTTGCTAATGTGTCTTACTTGTCTTGCAGTAATAGTGCCATCCAGCTTTATTTGGTTACTTTTTGCATGTTTTTCCTGTCTTTCTCCTTTTTATTAATTTTAAGTTTATATTTAACTGATACTTTTTCCTATCATTTATTTTGGACCTTTTTTTTAAAAAACAAACAAACAAACAAACATAAATTTGGAGTTATTTTAGATTTACAGAAAAGTTGCTGTATACTTTTGTTCAATTTCCCCTGATGTTGACATCTTTCATTACCTTGGTACATTGGTCAAAATTTTAAAAAACCATCATTGGTTTATTACTATTAAATAAATTCCCGTCTTCATTCAGATTTCACTAGTTTTTACATCGTCCTTTCACTGTTCCAGGACCTGGTCAGGATATCACATTGTATTTAGTCATCATGTCTCATTAGTCTCTTCTGGTCTGTGACAGTTTCTCAGACTTAACTTGTCTTTCATGACCTTAACAGTTTTGAGGAGTAATGGTCAGGTGTTTTGTAGAATGTCCTCAGTTTGGGTTTGTCTGATTTTTTTTCATGATTAGGCTGGAGTTATGGATTTTTAGGCAGAATAGCACAGAGGTAAATTTTCCCCCTCATCACATTATGTCAGGGGACATAAAATATCAACATAATTCATCATTGGTCTAGCCATTTGGCTAAGGTAGGGTTTTCCAGGCTTCTCCACTGTAAATTTTCTATTTTTCCCCCTTCCGTACTTTATATTTGGATATGAATCATTAAGGCCAGCCCAATTTTCAAGGGAGGGAAAATGAAGCTCCACCTCCCGGAAGGAGGAGTAACTACTTATATTATTTGGAATTCTTCTGTAAGAAAGATTTGTCACTTCTCCCTCTCCTTCTATTTTGATTTCTCTATATCTCTATATTTTAAATGAGTTTCTTGTAGACCACATATAGTTGAGTCTTGCTTATTTATCCAGTCTGACAATCTGTGTCTTTTAATTGATGTGTTTAGACCGTTCACACTTAATGTACAAACAGTCCTCACTTTATACTGCTCCAGTATGCACAGATTTGTTCCAACAGTTTAGCTAAATAATACCAGTCCCTCAAGAGTGTGGTTAAAATTTCAGTTATTATGGCATATTAGCTGTCATTAATGGCATAAAGCACAAACATTGCTGCTAGGTCCTTCTTCCATAAATCACTATGTAAGTGACAGGTGTATATCATGGTCAGTGACCAATCATGTCACTTCTTTCAAAATCTGTCAGTGATTGGCCACTGTGTATCTTTTTTTGACTTACACATAGACTATAAGGAATGTAGTGGCATTGCCTTCTTATCTCTCAGTGGTAAATTCACATGATTTTTTACAAAAATGGATAATTGAAAGACAGAATTGATTAACAAAGTTTAAAGTGTCGAAAAACCCCTCAAAACTGATAGAGCTGAAAGTGAAATTAGTCCATTGTAAGTAGAACTATAAAAGAAATAACTGACCGTGGGAATGTTGAGATTGCCACCACTTAACAAGATGCTAGTAATGCAGCCAGCTGAACTTTAAGATTAACTAACTGATGAAAAATGAGGAAAGTGTTTGTGACGAAGGATGAACATGTTCCAGAGGACATGATGCCAGAAAAAAAAAAAATTCACATTAAAGAAAGTCAGAAGCATTTCATAATATTGAAAGAATAAGGGATAAAATGTTGGAAGTTGGGCATATAGTAGGTGTACAAATATACTAATTGATTTTTATTGTATTTGGCTCTCATAATTACTGGAATGCATTAAAATTTAATACTTAAAGTCAAGAGTTTGCAAAATGTGATCCTTAGACCAAATCTGGCCTGCAGCCTGTTTTTCTATGGTTCTCAAGCTAAGGAATGGTTTTTATGTTTTTTAAGGGTTGCAAAAAGAAAACAAAACAAAATAAAACACAAAGAATATGTTATAGAGACTATATGTGGTATGCAGAGCTTACAATATTTCTATTTGGCCTTTTACAGAAAAAAGTTTGCTCACTCCTGCTTAAAACTGATTCTTACTTCTTGGTGCACTTCCTACTTTTTGGTGAAAAATAATTTCCTTCTGTAAAGGAGTGAATTAAAAATATGTGTGATATGAAGAAAAAAATGACAAAACTAAAAAATAAAAGGGATTAGGCAAATTTATAATCATAGTTTGAAACTTTAACACACCTCTCTTAGCAATTGATGGACTAAATGGATAAAAAATTAATAATTAGAGATATAAATTTGAATAACGAGATTAAGTTGACTTAAATGAATGTATTCATAGCAGTGCACCTAACAAATGCTGAATATGTGTTCATCTAAGTTGATCGTGTGCTAGGGCCAAAAAGCAAGTCAGGTTTTGAATAATTGTTAAATTTTTTTTTAATTGAAGTACCGTCAATTATAACGTGTCAGTTTCTGGTGTGCAGCACAGTGTCTCAGTCATGCAGATACATACATATATTTGTTTTCATATTCTTTTTCATTAAAGGTTATTACAAGATATTGAACATAGTTCCCTGTGCTGTATAGCAGAAACTTTTTAAAAAATCTATTTTTATATATAGTGGCTAACATTTGTAAATCTCAGACTCCCAAATTTATCCCTTCCAATGATAAGACTGTTTACTATGTCTCAAATAATCTGTGCTCTGAACAATGGAACTAGGCTGGAAAATAACAAAAAGATAACCAGAAAGTACTCAAACTTATATACTTCTGAATATTCCATGGGTCAAAGAAGAAATCACAGTGGAAAATAGAAAATATTCTTAAGTAAATGATAATGAAAATATGACATAATACACTTAAGGGATTTGGCTAAAATAGTGCCTTGTGTGAAATTTATTACCTTCCACTTATATATCAGAAACAAATAACAGTTGAAAATTAATGAGCTAAATATGTATACCAATAAGCTTAAAAACAGGAAAATTAAACCCCCAAAAAAGTAAAAACAGGCAAGAAATGATAAAAGTAAGAGCAGTTGTCAATAAAATAGAAAAAAAAAATCCAGTGGAAAGAATCAATAAGGTCAAAATTTGGTTCTTTGAAAATAATAGTAAAATTGATAAACTCCTAGAGAGACTGATCAAGAAAAAAGAGAAAGATGGGAATAACCAGCATCAGGAATGAAAAAGTACGTCACCATAGATTTTACAGACGTTACAAAAATAATTAGAAGATGTCGTAAACAACCTTATTCTAATAAATTTGAAGGTTTAAATAAAATGGACAAATTTCTTGGGCAAAGTTAACTTACTAAACTGACACAGACAAGAGGGATAATCAAAGTAGTCCTTGCGTATTAAAGGAATTAAGCCACAACCACAAACCTACTACCAAAGAAAACTACAGATTCAAATGGTTTCCCTGGTAAATTCTTCCAAATGTATTTCTTTGAGAAAGAAATAATAGCAGTTTTATCCAAACTCTTCCAAAGAATATAAAAAGAGCGCGTACTCACTTGCTGCGGCAAGAATCACCTTGATACTAAAACCTAAGGAAAACATGATAAGAAAGGAAAAATGGAGGACAGTTTCACACATGAATAACATTAGGAAACAAAATAGTAGCAAATGAAATCCAGCAATACATAAACAGGATGAGGTAGCATAGCTAATCTGGCTTATTCTTCAAATGCGTAGGGAATTAATAGGGGTCTCAGAGGGAACCAGCTAAATCAGATTTAAATAAGAACCAGAGTTTCATAACATAGTACCTAAAATGTCAGAGTTCCTATTGAAAATCACTCGCCAAGAACCAGGAAGATACTAAACTGAATGAAAAAAGCAAAGCAGTAGACAACAACATTGAGATGATGGAGATCTTAGAATTACTTGACAAAAATTTTAAAGGCGCCATCATCATAAAAATGCTCCATAAGCAATTAAAAAACCACTTGAAACAAATGAAAAAATATAAATTCTCAGCAAAGAAACAGAACATATGAAGAGGAACCAAATTGATTTTTTTATTATATTAAAATATGCATATTACCATCTTAACCATTTTTAAGTGCATATTTCTTAACAAATTGAAATTTTGGAAGAGAAAAATACAGTCATCTAAGTACAGAATTTAGCAGGTGGCTCAACAACAGAATGAAGGGTTAGGGGCATCAGTGAACTAGAGGATAGAAAAATAGAAATTACCCAATCTCAATAGCAGAGAGAAAGTAGGCCGGGAGAAGAATGAACAGAGCCTCAAGGACCTGTGGGGTTGTAACAAAAGGTCTGACATTTGTATCACAGTAGCCCAGAAGGAGAGGCAACAGAGCAAAGCTGAAAAAAAGTACTCAAATCATGGCTGAAAGCTTCCAAATTTAACAGATCGTGTAAACCAACAGATTCAAGATGAGCCAAACCCAAACAGGATAAAACCAAAGAAATCCACACTAAGAAACAGTCAGAGTTCTAAAGACAAAAGAAAAAAAAAATCTTGAAAATATTAGGAGAAAAACACCACCTTATCTACAATTTTCAGATGACAGTGAACTCTCATCAGAAACCATGGAGAAGAAAAGAAAGGAGCACAATGTTTTGTTTTGTTTTTTTAAGTGCTGAAAGAAAAGCACTGTCAACCCAGAATCCTGTTTAGTGAAGATATCCTTTAGAAATAAAGGGGAAATCAAGACATTCTAAGATGAAGAAAAAGGAAGATAATTTGTCACTAGTACACTGACCCTAAACAATGGCTAAAGGAAATTCTCTAAATAGAAAGAAAACAATAAAAGAAGGGTGGAGGGTGGGAAGGGATAGACTGGGATTTCAAAATTGTAGAATAGATAAACAAGATTACACTGTATAGCACAGGGAAATATACACAAAATGTTATGATAACTCACAGAGAAAAAAATGTGACAATGAGTATGTATATGTCCATGAATGACTGAAAAATTGTGCTGAACACTGGAATTTGACACAACATTGTAAAATGATTATAAATCAATAAAAAATGTTAAAAAAATAAATAAATAAATGTTAAGATGGGGCCATTGTTGGCCAAGGCATCTGGAACTCAAAAAAAAAAAAAAAAGAAGGAATCTTGAAACATCAGAAAAGAAAAAGAACACAGTAAGCAAAAACATGGGTAAAAACAATAGATTTCTCTTTCTCTCTTAAGTTTTCTAAATTATATTACATGGTTGAAACAAAAATTATAACACCGTCGGATGTGGTTCTAAGTGGACGTAGAGGAAATAAACATGCAACTACCATGAGATCTGGCAGTTATGCTCCTGGGCATTTATCCTAAAGAAATGAAATGTGTCCACACAAAATACATCTGTTCATACAAAAACCTGTACACAAATGTTTATAGTAACTGTATTCATAGTAGCCCCAAACTGGAAACAAGCCATACGTCCTTCAACAGGTGAATGGTTTAACTGCGGTACACACGCACCACGGAATACCAGTCAGGAATAAAAGGAATCAACCACTGATATAAGCAGCAACCTGGATGAATCTCCAGAGAATTATGCTGATTGAAAAAAGCCCATCTCAAAAGGTGACACACTGTGTGAGTCCACTTACCTAACATACTTGAAATGAGAAAACTATAGAAAAGGAGAAAAGATTAGTGATCGCTAAGGTATAAAGGGGTGTGGGGTGGGAGGGAAAGGGGTATAAAAGCACAATGTGAGGAATCCTTGTGGTGGAGGAAATGTTCTGTATCTTGGCTGCATCAGTTTCCCAGTTACGATGTTGTACGATAGTTTGACAGTATGTTATTTTGGGGGAAAACTGAGTTAAGAGTGCGAAGGATCTCTCTGTATTATTTCTTACAACTACATGTGAATCTACAATTCAAAAGTTTAGTTTAAAAAAAAAAGACACCAGTAGGAGAATGAAATGCCGAGCCACAGAATAGGAAAAATTACTTGTAATACATATAACCTAATACAAGATTAGTACCCAGAATATATACATAATTCCTATAAATAAGAAAAAGAAATATTTAATACCTTGTAATAACCTATAATGAAAAAGAATATGAAAAAGAATATATATATGACTGAATCACTATGCTGTACACCAGAAACTAGCATAAAATTGTAAATCAACTGTACTTCAATTTAAAAAAAAAGATTAGGATGCTCCTGGAGAATGTCATTCTAAATGAAGTAAGCCAGAAAGAGAAAGAAAAATACCATATGAGATCGCTCATATGTGGAATCTAAAAAAAAAAATAAACACAAACAAAGCATAAATACAAAACAGAAACAGACTCATAGACATAGAAAACAAACTTGTGGTTGCCAAGGGGGTGGAGGGTGGGAAGGGATAGACGGGATTTCAAAATTGTAGAATAGATAAACAAGATTATACTGTATAGCACAGGGAAAAATACACAAGATCTTATGGTAGCTCACAGAGAAAAAAATGTGACAATAAATATATATATGTTCATGTATAACTGAAAAATTGTGCTCTACACTGGAATTTGACACAACATTGTAAAATGATTATAAATCAATAAAAAATGTTTAAAAAAAAAGATTAAACCACCTGAGATTCCACACCCAGAAAAAAAAAAAAAAGACAACCCATTTATTTAAAAAAAGAAAGGTTAACATTTTAAATCACCTTACAGAAGAGGATATCCAAATGACCAATACACATATTAAAAAAAAAAACTGACCAACTTTATTGGTCATCAGGAAAATAGAAATTACACTTACAAAGAAATAACACAACAGCATCTTTAAGATGGCAAAACAAACAAAGAAAAGGGAATATCAAGTGTTGACAAAGATATGTATTATCTGGAATTCTCATGTATTGCTACTAGGAAGATAGATCAGTATAAACACCTTGGAAAACTGGCGATATCTACTAAATCTGAGCATGTGTTTATCCTGTGACTCAGTGGTTCTTTTTTTTGGTATCCAACAGAAATGCATGCATATTTGCAGTAAAAGACATGTAAAAGAATGTTCGTAGTGGTGTGACTCCTAATAGCTCGATGTCATAAACCACTGAAATTTCCATCAACAGTAGAGTAGATACAAAATCGGGGTACCTGAATACATATTCATTCATACATTCATACACATTTTTCCATGATGCCCCTCTTTCCCTCACTCCTATCCATCAGCCAGCCCTCATGGCTCCACTTCCAAAATATAACCTGAATTTGTTCACTTCTCCTCATATCCACCGATACTATCCTCCTCAAAGACACCATCATTTCTCACCTGGCTGACCAAAACAGCCTTTTAACTAGCCGTCTTGCTTCTACTCATGCTCTCCTATGATTTCATTATCTATAAAGCTGTCAGAATGGTCTTATTAAAACATAAATCAGGTCACCTCATCCTCTGGCTTAAACTTTAAAGTGAGATCTCATTGTAATTAGGATTAAATCCAACTCCTCGTCATGATTTGAAAGGCTTCCATGCTGGTTCTGCCATAGTCTAAGGTGTCTAAAAAGAAGGATCCTAAGATATACTGAGTGGCTTAAACAAATTAAGAGTTTATTTCTCTCTCACAGAAGGATTGAAAGGAAGATAGCCCCAGGTTAGCAGGGCATCTCTGCTGAACTCAACCCAGAGTTCCGTCTTTGACTTCAAAATGCTTGCCATCACATCTGCATTCCAGCCAGCCAGAGATGGAAGGAGAAGAGGAAGCCATGCGTCTTTCCTCTTAAGGGCACAGCCCAGAAATTTCCCTTGCCACTTCTGCTGACATCCTCATTGTCCACATGGCACATGGCACATTCAACTGAAAGGAAGCTCAGGAAGTGTTGTCTTTAGCCAAGCTGATATGTGCCCACCCATGACCATTACTATAGAAGCAGGGAAGAATGCATATTGAGGACAACTTGTAATCTCCGCTCTAGCCTACATCATGTCAATTGTCGCAACCTCTCCAGCCTTATCTGTTCATCTCTTTGCTCTTCCTTGGCCCTCCAGTCACACTAGCCTTGTTGCTCATTCCCTCCTTAGTCCTCAGGGCCATTGCACCTGTGCGGTCCTACTTCTGAAATGTTCTTCCCTAGGTGTTTACATGGCTGGCTCCTTCTCATCACTTGGATCTTAACATCTTCCAAGAGGTAGTGGCATTCCCTGACCCTTCCCTCCCAAGCAAAGCAATCACCTCCTGATCACGCTCTAATCCGTATTGTCCTGTTATTTGTAGCACTTAGCCTTAGCTTCAATTCTCACTCACTTACCTGCTCACTATCTGCATCTCCCACTAAAACGTAAGCAACACGAGAGGAGCAGTGTTGTCTGACCTATTCTCCGTCAGATCCCCAGCTACCTTGGGTAAAGCAAGTATTCAACAAATATCTGTTGAAAAGATGGATTCATTTACCAAAAGCCTCATTTTATAACTGGGAAAGCTGAGGCCCAGAGAAAGTAAATGGCTTGCCTGAGCTTCTGCCACTAGTTAGTAGATCCCAGGTCAGGGGTTTTCTCGAGCATCCCGTTTCTTCCAGCCTCCTCTTTGACGTCTTCTACTATTTCACCTCTCAGCAATCATTCTTCTGAATACCTATAGTGCTAGACTTTAACAGCCATTTGGTTTTTATTCTATAATACTTTATACTGTTATTTATCTTTATTATATCTGTCTTATTTTCCTAACCAAGCTGCAAGTCCCTTGAACATACCAACTCAGAGTCATTACAGCTTTCATCCTGTCCTGTTACTGAAGATGAAAGTTAGATACTTAGAAGGGTAGATTTTGGTAATTTCTGTGTATCCCCAACTAAGGATACAGGCAAGACTGACTTACCGGTAGTCAAAGAAATCTTACGTGCTTCATCAAAGCTATGCAGAGGGGCCGCTCTGGGTATAATGGGTGGATTCTGAAAGGTAATTCTTGCTGTTGGTGGAATCAGTCCTCGTTCTAGCATACTTAGAATCCCTAAAAAGGAAGGTTAGAAGAATCTGAGCTGAACTTGAAGCATTTCCACAAAGTCTGAACTCTGTAAATTGCACAAGTGTAACGTACTGGATTCATCATCTTATTGTGGGGGTCCATCTAATGCCTTAACCCTCTGCATGAAAAAATAGCTATCACACCCATTCATTTAAGCCTAATGTTCTAACCCAAGAAAAATGCATTTCTAATAGAGGCTTTATGAAATAAACTTATACTATGATAATTTCATTTTAAAGGAGAAATACAATTTCAGTGCAAACTAAGGTTTCTTTATACTTAATGGCATTTTCAATTATTGACAATATGGTTATTCTTCTTAAAATTCAGAGAAATCAGAGACACAGTCTTACTAACTAAGATCTTTGGTTCTGAAAGAAAAATCTGTGTGCTTGAAACTATGCTTCTGTTGTTACAATAAGTCATAGTTTATTTAAAAAAAAAGAGCTTTTGATAAACAACAAAGTCCTACTCTCTAGCACAGGGAACTATATCCAATAGCTTATAATAGCCTATAATGAAAAAGAATATGAGAAAGAATATATTTATGTATAATTGAATCAATACACTGTAGACCAGAAATTCACACACTGTAAATCTACTATACTTCAATAAAAAAAATTATGATAGGGAAAAAAGAGTTCTTTTTAGACATTTCTCATATTACCAGAAGATGTGAATGCCCAAATAGGTTATTTTAGTGTAGCTGGGCAACATGGTTAGGATTGATACTACTCATTTACAATTCCTAGAACTCATAATGTGTCAGTATGCCTGGTGCCAAGGCTTTTTAAGGACAGGAGGACACTGTTTTCAAAAAATGAACAAATGAATAAATCAATGAGTAAATGAATAATTGAGCAAAGCCTGCTGTCAGGGGCAAAACTCACATTAAGGTGGATCTATTGTAGTGAAGCCAGAAACACAAACTCAGGGAGTGCTTGACATAGACATGTGATAAGGTTTCAGTTTCTTACTGCTCTCGGGTTACAAGAAGAAAAATAAAGAACTCTGGGTCCCAGTGAAATCCAAGTAAAAACACTGTGTCCTAAGCTGGATGTGGCTGAAGAAGTTGGCACACGTTCTAAGAGGGACAAATATTTTCGTTTGCCTGTGACCTCTGTATGTTGACATTCAGGATGTTAAAGCTTGGTGTTACAAGAATTCAGAAAAATGATCGCTGAGGGATGGAACAGCTGAAGAAGACTTCAGTAAAAATAATGATTGCAAATTTATTTCCGTATTTTTGATACATAAATGTGTCTGCTATTTGAATTTTCCTATGAATCAGTTGTTAACATTTTACGCATCCCTGCATTCATTAATTAATTCAACAGAATCTTTGACACGTTCATTTTATATTTGTATACGAGGCATGGGTTTACTTTAAACAGTATACATCTTTGAACAGTTTTGGGGATCCCACCAAGATGAGCGGAAGATTCACCTGAGACTGCCAGAGATGCTGCCTCGCACAGGGAACCAAGCCCAGACACTCACTTTCTTGGCACCCACAGGTGAATTCAGAGTGGTGACAGAACTTTGCTGGCTCTTGTTTTTCTAATTTTAATATTACTCCCCATTAATTTGGGGTTTTGTTTTTCTTTTTGGCTTGTTTATGGCTGACAAATTATTCCTTGTTGGCAGCCACAAAGGCTGGGAATTTGGTATCTCTCCCTGTAAATGGGTCTTAACAGAGATCTATTCCCTGTTGAGGGAGACACAATAGAGAATATGGTTTGTAGCCTTCTGTTTGTCTGTTTCTGTATTTTGAGCTCAATTCAGTCAGGATTTTCATGCCCACAAGGAAAAAGACTCTTTTTGGTATCTGGACTGTTACATTTTTATGTTTCTGTGTTTCGTTTTCATCTGTGGCTGGAATTGTAGAATCAAAGCTATAAACTCTCTCTACATCTTTATGTCTGTGTATCTGTGGTCCAAGAAGGCCTTTATCTCCCATGTGATTGCAGAATGTTTTCCTGTCTCCAGACGGTATTAATAAATTTTAAAATCTCAAATTAAAGGAGCTCTGTTCTGATTGACTTATAGAGAGAAATGAGTGCTTGTAGGAATTGAATATTCCTAAAATTCCCAGAAAACAAGGACATTGAACTCCTAAGACTTTAAATGAGCTCGTTCACCTCCCAAATTCAGAAACTCTCATCGAACCGCCTTCCTTTTCCTGGTAATACAGTTATTTGGATAGTTTCAGTAAAAATCTATTCTCTTCTAAGATAGAATTGGAAAAATTGCTTTTGCAACCAAGGACTTGCCTGAAATTTCATACTTAAGAATGACACTATTAATTAGGTATGATAAGTAAGTTACTTTTAAAGAACTAAGGTTGACTTTATAGAAGCAGTGCTTACAAAGCCTTCCCAGAAAAACTGGCCTGGTACATGGCTTACAGGATTTCCAACCTTACAGGTTGTAAGGAATGTCACTTCCTCGCAGGCCCAAGAAATTCAGGATATTGGAGCATCTCTAGAAGAGAGGAATTTGCCCAAATTCATAGGTTCCTGTAGTTGAAATCTGGTGGACAGTTTCTTGGGTTTGATTTCCTTGCCTCAAGATAGCAAATAATAGAGGACTTTAAAAGTACAATCTGAGATTCCTCATGGAAATTTCCAGAAGAGCAAACTTAAGATGGTTTATATGGTGAGTCAGCATTCTTGCTGCACCTAAATAAATAATCAGGCCAAACCTAATGAGACCAGCTTTATTTTGTGAATATTTTTTTAATCATTTTGTATCAAAACGGGAAGATTTTAGGAAATTTTTTTTTAACGTTTTGGAATAAGCAAAAGAGATTACTGGATACCTTTTCAATGGAATGCCTCCAGGAACTGTCTTTGACTAGGCTGTTTTATAACTCTTTAGAGATTAAAGTTAATTTATAAAGAACTGATAATAATGCAAATAATTCTTATTTATAGATGTGAAAATAAATTCTGTCTGGTGAAGGGACACACTTCCTTTCCATAGAAAGGCCAATTTTGCATCTATTTGCAAATTTATTTCAATATTCTTGATCTAAAAAGATGTGTCCTTTGGATTCTCCTTTGGACCAGTTGTGGCATCTTACAGGTTCTCTCTTTTAACTGATGAGTTCAATAAATAAAATCTTTGACATGTGTTCATTGTATATTGTATAAGAGTCAGGATTTTACCTGCTTTTTGAAAATTATCTCTTAACACCATTATCTCATGAAATGTTCATAACATTCTTACTTTCCTGTTGACTAAATTAGCAATTAGAAGTTCATTCATCTGTCATTCATTCAACTAATATTTAAGTGCCTGTTATGTGTCAGGAACTATTCTGGGGGCTGGGGATTCATTGGTGAGCCAGACAGGCCTCGTGGAGCCTCTGGTGGTGGAGAAGACATTAAATTCACAAATAAATATATAACCACAAATTGTGATCATCTATAAAGGAAAAAGACAGATGCTTGAGGAAATGACTTTTACAGACAGAGGTAAAAAGCACTTGCAAAGGCCTGATGTAAAAAAAGTGCTTGGCCTGATAAGGAACAGAGAGAAGGCTCTGCAGAGAAGCAGACTGAGAGGATCATGGAGGTGAGGCCAGGTCAGGCATGCCTTGTTTACAGAGTGTAGACTTTATTCTGAGATCAGAGAGCAGCTTGTCCGAGGTCACACAGAGCCTGAATTGATAATTTGGTTTATTATTATGAGACTTATTATATTCTTAACTACGGGGGTGGGGGGCGGAGAGGGGAAAAGCTTTCATTGGATTTAGCAAGATACTTCAAGAAAAAGCAGAGAAGTTTGCCCTGCATTTTCCAAAACTATTCTCTCTTCTGGATGTTGTTAATCTTGCAGCACATGCAGGACTTGTGTAGATCTGGGCTGACGTAAATGGCAGTTAAGAGCATCAGGACATGTGAAATTCTGGACATTGTATCTACATTTCTGTGGCTTATGCTTTCCTGGCGTTCATGTTACCTCGCACCCTACCGGACATATGGCAAGCACTCAATAAATATGCTTTGATTAATTGGTTGATCAATCACAAATATTATGGTAGGCATGTGTTCTCTGGTAGACAACTGAGGGATAGAAATGTGATGTTTTTCTGGACCAAGTTACCACGGTTCTAGATTTACCTTGGTTTGCAGCAATTTTTTTTATTGTGTCTATTGCTAGAGCAAGAATAAATAGGTTGATTTGATTCACTGATTCATTATTTTATTCATCCTAATTTGACCCAGGAACAATATAAGATGGTATTAAAGCAAGAAATGGAACTCTGCTGGAGTTTTCCTGGAGAGTAAATATGACGTAAACTAACTAAAGGCAGGAGTCCCAAAGAATTCTGAACAATAACGGTTCACAACTACGTTCATTGTTACAGTTGTGGGATGTTTAATAAATTACGAGGCTTATAATGATGCTGGGTTCTCTTGAGTTTTGCTGCACCTCCACCACCAGGTCAGCAGACAGGACACAGGAGCTACAAGATGGAGGCTTTTACATCTTCAGGTACCAGAAGACCCCTGGGGAACCATCTGTAGGTCCAAAATACTCCAGACAACAGAAAGTGAGGAAGAAATAATTAAAGGTCGTCTCACTTGGTCATAGTTGAGATACAGAAGGGGGTCCACTTAGGTTTTCTTTAACATGTTGACCAATCAAGTAGCAAGGAGAGGTACAGAGGGTTAGACTTACGATGCTCAGCCCTTGTTATCCACTTACTCTTTCATTTGCTTAATCATTCAACCAACATTTAGTGTCTACAAAATGCTAACTATGGTTCTAAGCACTGGGGATGCTGAGATAAAGATGACATGACCTTTGGCTTAAAAAACGAGATCTTCCCTGGTTTCACAAACCTGGTGTTTAGATGAGACATGCATAGTTTAAATGCTCATTACATTAATTCTGGCTTTGTATTTTTGCATAATAGTATATTGAAATAAAATGTTTACATGCTACTAGAAAAACATCAAAAACCATCTGCTTGGAAGCTTGAAAAATTATAGTGATATCACTTAAACACAATAAATAATTTTATTATGTACTAACACCGGCATAGAAATCAACAGTAAATTTATAGAATGATGGTGTTTTAGTGGTGGGAAGGGACACCAGCGATCATCTGGTCCAACCTTCAGATTCACAGAGAAGGAAACTCAGGCCAGAGTGAGGACTTGACCTGCCTGAGGTCACCTCGGAGAATTAGTGGCTGAGTCTGAATGCAAACTCAGGCCCCAAGTCCCACCTCAGTGCTCTTTCCCTTGTGTTCCTAAACACATAACAAAAAAAATGGTGACTAACCTTTATTGGCATCCTCTTGTAAGACTGGCATGGGGGTGAAATAGGGATCTGAGCGGTGAGAAGCTGGCAGAACCGTGAGGTTGGATACGGTGGACCCTTTTATTAACTTCTGAGCCTTCACCTAAATGATCAAAAATTGGTTTTCAGCAGACATTTTTGCCGTCAAAATGAACACAGTTTTCTTCTTGTAAACAATAAATAAGATTATGAATAGTTTCATTAAGTTTTAATCAAGTAGCAATATAAGCTCCCGTTTTATTGCTCGTGAGTACCCTGTGCTCTTGTCTACTGTCACGAGTTTGTGTAATTTAAAATAGTTAATTAAATCCAATTAACATGTTGCGATTTCCACTATGGAGAGTCAGTATAGTAGTTAATAAAGGAACTATTAAGATTTTGTTCAGTTTTAATGACTACAATATAAAAGCACTAAATCTTGACAGAGGAGGCTTTGAATACAGCAAAGTTTTGTACAGGCGAATTTTCTAGGAAATACACATTAAGGGCTTTGAGGATTAAAAAAAACTGGGAGAATTTAAAGATAAATATGTCTACATTAACAGGTTCAGGATGAACTCTGAGTAGACTCTTGCAGATCTCAGACATGGTTAAAGACATGATGTTTAGATCACTTACAGTAGAGGATTACTTTTCCTAAAGTCATTAAGTGCTTTTATTATAGTTACGAAATATGAATTGTTTCTATTCAGTGGTTTCTGGATTTCAAAGATTATATGCATTGCAGATAAATTACATTTAATTGTATAGCCCAAGCACACTATTTTTACCTTTATTATAGGAGGTTATGAATTACCTGGGCCCTCTCAGCAGGGAAGGTGGAACTGTTTGGTATTTATAGACTGGTTTAAATTTTCCAGTCATTTTTCAAGCATTAATTTGCGTAACTTCCAAAGGAACTAGGTAATGGTTTGCTATTTAACTAATAAAGAACCAAGTCAGAAAGGTTGGGGGGTTAGTCTCAGGTCACACAGAGTGACTGGATGTGCAAAAATGATCAAATTTTAAGATTAATCTTGTTTTGCGTTAGGGAAGTTTGCCATGGGACTCAGTTGTGGCACATCTATTGTTCATCACGGTTGTGGTGACCTTAAGGATAAAGAAAGTCTTGACCCTTTCATCAAGCCTCGGGGGAGGAAATCCCTTTACAAAATAAATATCCGCTGGCTAGGAAATGTCTGTGAACAAAGTTGTTTTAGGGCCCCACTGGCAGGATGTGGTACTTAAGGGAAACTATAAGAACTACCATCCCATGGACACCAAACTCTTTGGCGATGTTTGGTGAGGACAGTTTAAAGTGACTACAAACAGGACTTTAGACAGGAAAGAGAAGATTGTTCATGTATGCAGAAAGGGCGGAGCTACGGGTCTTGCCTTGATGAGAGGGGGTGTGCGCGTGGTGTTACCATGGACCTTGCTGATCCCCCCTTGGTCTCTTTCCCTCATCCTCAGCTCTCCTCTCCCGACCTCACTTCCAGACAGGAGTAGCCCCCAGGAGCTCCTCCAAATCCAGGAGGCTGGGCTAATCACCCAGTGCGCTGTGCTCCAGACGTGGCACAAACACAGCCGAGGATATTCAGTATCAAAAACTAAAGGGTCTCCTGTTTGTTGTCTGATTGATCTCAGGGTCGGGGAGGCAAAGGTAAATCGAAGGAAGAAAGAAAGATTCCACTTAAATAAAATTGTCAAGCACTGTGAAGGCATAAAATATAGATTTGGCAGTTTCAGGGCTCACAGAATTGTTCATCTGGATTTTCTGAAAGCCTTTGACAAAGTACACCTGACAGTCGTGCTCTTGAAAGCTCAAGTTGCGAGAGCCAACATAAAACATAACGTAAAGTGTGACACCAAGGAGAAGGTGGAAGGCAGATGATAATTTGGATTGTCAGGCAGTCAGCGCATTACTAACACTGCTTTCTTTAATTCTTTAAATTGCATCTATCTCAACGATGTAAAAGCTGGACCCGAGGGCTAGGGCTATGCTGAAAATGCAATGAGGGGAGTGTGTGTGTGTGTGTGTGTGTGTGTGTGTGTGTGTGTAGGCATGGAGGGGTGACATCCTGGCAAGTTTATCGAAGTAAATCCTGCAGCCAGTTTCTGTGGGTACCACACTCGAGTCCACTCTGCTGTCCGGTTCCCATGGTGAGGATAACCGCTTCTGCGCATGCTTGGTTGGAAAGAGAAAGGCAGTTAACAACCTTCAGTGTTTACTGAGCACTTACTACACCTATATAACACTAACTTTAATACAATAAGTATTAAATTTTGTGAGCAATGGAAAAATCTAAGAGCTATGAGAGTGCAGGAGAGGGAGTGATTAACTCTGCCTGCTGGTGTCACAGAAGGCTTGGCAGTGACTCTCAGCCCTGCCTGGATGTTAGAATCACTCAGGGAGCTTTTTAAAAATACTGCTGCCTGGGCCCCAACCCTGGGCAATTAAACCAGAATCGCTGTGCTGGATGGAGCCTGGGCCTCGGTATTTTTATAAAGCTCCCCGGGTGATTCTAATGTGCAGCTACGGTAGAGACGTACTGCAGTAAGTGATATTTAAATTGCGTCTTAAAAGAAGCAATGAATTACATCACGTGGAGAAGAGGATGCAATTGTAGGTAGGAAGAATGGTGGGGACAAAGCAAAATAGGATACAAATGCATGAAGATTTCACTGAAGGTGCAGGGTTCTTTGTGGCTGGGGTGTGTTTGTGTATAGCAGGAGGGTAAGGTGGGGGATGAGACTGGAAAGGTAGGTTCCAATTCATGCAAATTAAAGAAACCAGCTTTGTGAATGTGCTGACTGCCTAACAGAAGTCGAGTATCATCTGCTTCTGGCTTCTGTTTTATGTCATGCTTTATATTTTATGCTGAACCATGCTTTGCAGTTTGTATACCACTAGTAAAAGAATCATTAAAAACAGAAAAATGTCCCTCCTGTCTGGTACTTCTCATTACTGTTTCCAAAACTATAATTCACAACTCTATCACTCTATGCCTAAATCTTCTATAATAGCTTAAAAGTTTTTCAATATTTAAAAAATATAGAAAAGCTTAAAGAAGGAAACAGCAATTGTACTGCTGACAGCCAGAATTAATCATTGTTAATATCTTGGTATATTTGCTTCTGTGTTTTCAAACAGAACAACCGTTCTATTTTATTATTCTGGTAGAAATGATATATGTTCATTATAGATTCCAAATAATGCAGAAAAACACAAAGATGAAAGTTTAAGAAACCATACCGAATATCATTAGGCGATCCATTACCCCTAACATCTTTGGAATGATTGATACATTGTTTTATAAAAATAGGATTTATATTACATTATTAAACTCAATTTGACATGAATTTAATAGGAAGGAAAAAGGCCGAGTGAAACCCAACAAATTATTGAGTCTCAAATAATATTTCTTTACCACAAGATTCCTGTGAGTTAAAAAAGATTCCTCTGCATGGGTTGGCAAATTTTTTCTAAAAGGGCCGAACAGTAAATATTTTAGGCTGTTCAGGTCTCTTTTTATAGCTGAAAAGTAACATAAACAATATGGAAATTAATGAGTGAAGCTATGTTCCAACGAAACTTTATTTACAAAAACAGGTGGTCAGCCCTCAGGCAGCAGTTTGTGGACCCCTGCTCCATTGTTAAATAAAGGTGACTATAAAAAACACTTGGATTTTTTTTCCACCACATTTTTATTTTGGATGACATATTACATCTTCAAAAGATGAGAACATTAGAACTTTCTTGCTACTTCCATCTTCTCTCCCTCACCTCCCGATTTCTGTTTGTTATATTATCATGTTCACACCGTCCAGATTTATAATAGCCACGTTCTGTTTTGAAACCATCACTGCTATGATTGTTTAGTATTAGTTCTACATGTAAATGGATCCAGTGCTCATCAGCAGTCCTTCTGTCACGGCTTCTCTGTGCTTGAGTTCTTTATTTTGATGGGTTTTTATATTGCCTGGCTTCGGTTATCAAGCAAGTCTTTCCAACGAGTGTAAAATACTTCCCTGAGCCTTGATACTTGAATTACATCTGGGGTCATCCTTTCTTTTCTCAAAACTCTGTAGACATTGCACCATTGTCTTCTATAATGAATATAATGAAATCAGATGCCAGCCTGATTCTTTTTAACCCCTTGCAGGTGAGTTTTCTTTCTGCCTGGATGTCTGAAGGATTCTTTGACTTTCAAGTTCAGGTGTTTACCTAGGAAATACCCTTATGTTAAGTATTCTAAATCAAAATTTCTTGGGATTCAGTGTTTTCTTTCCACCTGCAGATTCAGTTCTTTCTTCACTTCCAGAACGCGTTCTTGCGTTACGGCACTGAATCCATGTTCTCGATTGTTTGCTGAGTTCTCTCTGTGGGTGACATCAAGTGTCCTTAAACGTTGGCTCATCTTTATCTTCCATATTGTGGTTCCTGACTATTCATTCTCTCCTGGTTCTTTTAGATTAGAACACTGAATTTTAGTTGAGCACATGGCTATCCAGTTAAGGACCACATTTCCCAGTGTCCCCTGTGGCTAAATGTAGACAAGTGGCCAGTAAGATGTGGCAGAAGTGGTGTGTGACCCCGGGGGCATCTCCTTAGAGTGCCTGCCCTTGCCCTGGGCTGTTGTTAGCCTTCCTGTGGACAGAAACATGGGTGTGGGGAGGAGCCAGCTTCAACCATTGAAATGAGAATGTCCTGTAACCACAGGAATGAGGAGGTGATAGGGCATCAAGACAGAAGGAACCATATCTTGGAGGACTTCCTGGAGGAGGTCCTGCCAGCCTGGGACTTCTCACCTGTGGACTGTTTTGTGAGTGAAAAGGAACTACTCTATTTAAGGCATTATATTTTTGGATTTCCTTGTTAGTGAAATTAGCCTGTAACAAACTTGCACGCGTATCTATTTGCTTCTAATTAATTTCCTCTTTCTCCCTCTGCATTTTCTGTGCTTACAGTCTTTTCTCCGTGTCAGTATTTCAATATTCAGCAGTGTCTGTTCTGTTCTTTCTATTTATAGTTTTATTTATTAGTTCCATAAAATATTTTGGTATTCAATTGATTTCCTTCTGCCTGCAACCTCCCTTTTTATCTCACTCTGCTCTTGTATCATCTCATGGTTGAGCTCTAGTTTTACTTAATTTATGTTCCTATCAAGCTGTGCTAGAATGTGAAGAAATTGTGAGAAAATTCCTTCTGTGCCTTGAGTTATGTTCTTTCCTGGGTTAAGCTTTGTCTTTTGCAGCCCGTGATTCTCCCTCCCTCCTCGCCTCCCTTTCTTTTATTAGCTGTGGGTGAAATACTGACACGTATGCAATAGATCAGTAGGGACCGTATCGTTTCTTTCTCTCTTGTACGTACTTGGGCCGCTCCCACTTGCTCTGATGCTGTACCCCATCCCCCACTGTGGTACCAGGGTGTTTTCTCTCCCAGCTACACTTGAGAACTGGGTGTTCAGGGTTTTCTTCACCTTTCTGTTACCTGAGGGCGTAGATGAGGGAAGCCTCCGTTTTAGGACATATGCAGTCTTTGCTAAAACATGTAGCCTCTCCTCCCTTTCCTGAGATACATCAGGGCTTGGTCTGCCCAACTGAGGATGAGGCCGTCCCTCCCCACCCCCACCGCCAGGACTTTGGGACACTTTGGTGGAATCCTGAAGACTTCACTTCTCTCAGGAAGAATCAGACACGTTATTTACTTGCCAATTTCACTTGTTTCTTTCAGGTCTCTTTGTAGGAAGAGGAAAAAGATAGGAATGCCTGTTTGGTTGTCTTCTGTCCAGATTTTGTAGTATTTCTGAGAATCCCAACATTCTGAGAATTTGCCAGTAGTATTTCTGAGGGCTGGGGAGGGGTTAGGCTTGGAGCCACGCTGCACCCTTTACTGTGCTCCAGAATCTCCTGCTTGGTGAATTTAAGCAATTGCGTACAACCTGCATAGCCACATGCAGCAAACCCTGCCCTAGCCCTCCTCCTCATCTGATGGATGGGGAAACTGAAAATTGGAAGGGGAAATGGCTGGAGCACACATCTAATCTGACTTTTAATTCAGAAGCACAACTAAAATGCACATCACTGCTTTATAGCCCACTTTTTTCTTGCTTCCTGAGTTCTTGAACCTTTTGAGCCAAACAGAGCTCAGATCATCAGCTACACCCTGATGTCCTCACAGTAAAGCCCTATCTCACTTCTTTCCTTTCCAAGTGCCATTTAACTTAGATACAGTAGGAGCCTCACTTTCTCTCAGCCTAGGGATTACCAGCGTTCTTGAAGCTAGAAGAAAACCTCCTTGGAGAGGCTGCTGTAGCGTAAAAGCAAGAATCTTGGGCTTGGAACACTGGATTTGAGTCCTAGCTCTGTCATGTAATTATCAATGTGCAGGAGTTAAGTCATTTACCGTCTCTGAGTCTCAGTTTTATCTTCTGTAAAATGGGGATATTCTTATCTTTTTTTTTTTTAAAGGATCTGTTCCTGGGGGCATTTCATAACTGTGAACCTACATAATTCATGACAGCCAGACAAAGAATGGCAGGGAAGGCAGAGACTGCTGGGGGATCTTCGGTGTGCTGCTCAGCCAGAAGCGGCATTTCCCAGGCCCCCTTGTAGCTTCAGTGTCTTTGTGGGGAGGTTCTGGCCAGCAGTATAGGAATCGCAGTGGTTCTACTGGAATGCAGAGAAGGTGTGGAGAGCCTAGCAGCCGTCTTAGAGCACAGGAGGACGGAGCAGTAACATGGAGAGTACGCGGGTGCCTGACATTGCAGAGCTGCCATGTCAGCCGCAGACTGCTCCGCTCCAACTGTGACACGAGGAAACACTACTGTCCTGTTTAATCGACTATTATTTGTTACACCTGCTAAACTCATATCCTCAATAACACAGGGTATTTTAATTTACTCAAGTGGTGCCTCCCTGTGGAAACCAGCTTATATGTATCTTCAATTCACTCAGATTGAACTGACTTTGAAAGAAAATGATTTAAAAAAAAAATTGGGGGAGATTTAAATTATTTCAAACTCTGGGTATAAAGCAAGAATTTATTATTATTATTTTACATCATGGTATTTCAAGTTTAAATAATTCAGTTTCACGTAAAATTCAGCATCACTAATCTTCCGTGCGGCCATTGTAAGGAATTAATGAGTTAATATATGGAGAGACACACCGTAAACTTTTTTTCATACCAGAAACTGGGTTTTATTTTTGTTTCATATAAGCATTTTATTGAAGAATAATATATACTTTTTAAGACACAGATCATAAAGTCATCAATTGATGTATTTTCACAAAGTGGACACTGTGGGTAATGAGCCTCCAGAACAAGAAACAGATTATAAGGCCCCCAGACGCCCTCTCACATTCCCTCCCAGTCACTACTGTCACCCAAGGGTAACACTATTCTGAATTCCATTACCATTATTTTTCTGTTTTTGAACTTTACAAAAATGGATTCTTACAGTATGTATTCTTTTGTATCTGGCTTTTTTCTTTTAAAATTGGTGCGAAATTTACCCATATTTTTGTATATAGCAGTATGTGCACAGTATAAACTTTGAAGTTATAAATTACATGTATAGCTACAACCAGTAAGACTTGAGCCTCCAACCTCCTACTTTTTTGCATTGCTTATAATATTCCTTCTAGAATATTCTCTATCTCTTGCTCTCTCAGCTCTGGGTACTAATTCTTGTTACTTTTTTTTGTTTTGTTTGTTTTTTTTAATTTCTTCTTTTTCCCCCCGCCTTGACAGAGGTACCGGGGGTTGAACCCAGGACCTCATGCACGCCAACCACTTAAGATTTATTGGAAAGGAGCAATTAACATAACCATACTAATAGTAAATATTTTCCTTGTTGCTAAAAATAATACAATGGCAAGGCTGAAAAAAGTCCTAGTTACCATTATGGTAATGGTAGTGTAGCTTAGAACAGACTGACCTTCTTGAAAATAACAATTATAAACTCTGGATAAAATTTATTTAAAAAAACAAATATTTGAATGCACTGAGATAAATTGAAAACAAGAAGAAGCTAGAGGGGAGTTGATCTTGAAAGAATGGAAGCATTACAGTTGAGACTTCTGTGTGTGTGTGACTTCTGCTCTGCTCTGTGACTTCTTGGTCTGTTAAATGCAAAGTGGCTTCAATTAAAAAAGAAAGGCACAGTCTTACTGGCTAGAGGAGTAAGGATGGAGTTTAGGGCTTTCATAAAGGCTGAGAATGAAGGGGAACCCCAGAAAGGAGGAAGTTGCAAGGCAGGATCCAAAACTTGCAAATCAATGGCATGCAAATCTTTGGCTCACCTTCGAGTTACACGTATATGGAAGACATTCTAATAAGCCCAGCAAAAATGCAAAGTTAACAATTTGAAAAAACTGAGCAGAGATTTCAGCTGCTACCCCCCAAGGACAGAGTTTGGAAGTTGAAACTCGCCAAATTAATTGCCTGCTTGAACAAGAATCTACACATTTGAGAGCAAGGTAACACAATTCAGACTCTGTACATCATTCATAATGTCCTTAATAATAAAACGTTACTACATATGCTAAGAAACAGGAAAAGATTATTAACATGAGAGAAATAGTCATCAATAGAAGCAGTCCCTGGAGGTTTATGGCATAGATGGTGGTGATGGTTTTACCACACTCATCAAGTTATACGTACAAAGTAGGTACAGATTTGTATGTCAATCATAACTTAATAAAGTATTTTTTTTAAAAAAAGAAAGATGTCAAGATAATCCAGAAGGTAGAATTAGCAGATAAGGACTTTAAAGCTGTTACTATACACATTTCAAAGAAAAATATTATCACAATGAACTAACAAATGGAAAATCTTGGTTGAAAAATGAAAACTATATAAAAAAAGAAAAGAACCAAATGGACATTTTAGAACTGAAAAGTAAAAAGTCTGAAATGAAAAGTTGGTTGGATAGACCTGACAGCAGATTGGGGTGAGGAAAAGAAAGGGCAGTGAACTTGAAGAGAGATCGATCGTTGTCATCTAATCTAAAGAACAGCAAGAAAAAATACTCAAAAAAAGAATAGATCCTCAGTGGTCTGTGGAACAATATCATGTTGAATACTTCATATGTGATGAAGTCCCAGAAGGAGAGGAGAGAATGTGGAGAAAAATATTAAAGAAATAATGGCCAAAATGTTTCCCAACTTTCTGGAAAGCGTAAAGCTCGTAGAAGCTCAGTGAATCCCAAGCAGGATAAAGACCAAGAAAACCACACATGGACACATCATGATCAAACGCCTGGAGGGCAAAGAGAAAAACTTGAGAACAGCTGGGCTGGGGCCGGGGAGGGGGGAAGACCCATCCGGAAAATCAATGATCCAAATGATTGCTGACTTCTCATCAGAAACAATGGAACTTTAAAGCACTAATAAGAAAAGAAAAGAAAAAAAAAAAAAAAAAAACTTGGCAGGCCCAAATTCTATTTAAGGCAATATAAAGACTTTATTTTTGATAAAAGAAGACAATGTGTCACTAAGCAGGGTATGTGTTACAAGAAGCACTTAAAGGAGGTTCTTTAGGGCGACAGAAAATGACACAAGACGGAAACTCAGGACTCTATAGTAAATCTAAAAGACTATATATTTTTCTTCATTTCTCTCAAAAACAACTGACTGTGTAAGGCAAAAAAATTATATTGTGTAGTTTAACTACATATAAATTACATGACAGCAGAAACACAGAGAACTGGGAGGTAAATGGAATTCTGTAGTTGCAAGTTCCTCACAAAGTTGTATATGAACTGGTACAATATTCACTTCCAGGAAACTCTAGTCAATTAAGGATGCACGTTGTAATCCCTAGAGCAACCACTGAAAATAATACAAAGAAGTATAGTTTAAAAGCCAATAAAACAGAATATTAAAGATTAAAAAAAACCCACATAACCCTAAGTCAGGCAGGAAACAAACAAACAAACAAACAAGAGATGGAAAACACAGAAAACATGCAGAAAAGTGGTTGATCGACATCAAATCGTGTCAATAATTACATTCAATGGGAATGTACTAAACGGTAATTTAAAAGCTGAGATAATCAGACTGGATTTTAAAAATGAGATAAAACTATATGCTATATAATGAGGTAGGTTTTGGGTTTAAAGACACAGATTGAAGTCACAACAACAAAGAGATTGATATGCCATGTAAACAGTGAGCAAAATAAAGGGGTGACTATGTTAATATCAGACAAAGTGGACTTAAGACAAGGAGTATTATCGGAGAGAAAGAGGGATAAAAATCTCAATTAGTCAAGAACACATAAAATCATAAACATGTACCCCTCTCATAACATTAACACATGAAACAAAATTGATGAAAACTAAAGAAAGAGACAATATCTTGTAGTGGCTCATGGTGAAAAAGAATATGAAAACAAATATATGTATATTCACGTATGACTGAAGCATTGTGCTGTGCACCAGAAATTGACACAACATTGTCAACTGACTATACTTCAATAAAAGACAAAAAGGAGACAAATCTTTGATGAGAATTGAAGATTTTAAAATTCTCCCTCAGTAATTTGTAGAACAAATCGATTTTAAAAATCAGTACGAATATAGATCTGAATGTCACCAACAGCCCCCTTGACCTGATATGTATAGTCTACAACCAACAATTGTGAGATAAATGTATTCTTTTCAAGTGTACATGAAACACCAAAATAAATTACATCCTAGGCCAAAAAATAAGTAGCAGTCAATTTCAAAAGATGTACATCTTATAGAGTATGTTCTTTGCCCCCAGTGAAATTAAATTAGAATTCAGTAAGAATGGGAAAACTTTTAAAAAAATCCCAAAATATTTTGAAATTAAACAACACACTTCTAAATAGCTCACGAGTCAAAGAAAAAAAAATCACTAGAAAAATTTTGAATGATGATGAAAATGCAACATATCAAAATTTGTGAGATGCAGCTAAAATCTTCCTGGAAACTTACCAGTCTAAGTGCATATTTTAGAAAGTAAGAAAGGTCTAAAAGCAATGATCTAAGATTCTGCTTTGCAAAGCTCTAAAAAAGAGTAAAATAAACTCAAAATAAATAAAAGGAAGAGAATAAAAAAAGACAAGAGGAGAAATCAAAGAGATAGGAAACAAGTAACAGAGAAAATTAACAAAACCCAAAGTGATTCTTAGAAAAGATTAATAAAATTGATAAGCCCCAGTGAGAATGATCAAGAAAAAGAGAAAGCGTAAATTACTAGTATCAGAAATAAGAGAAAGAAAAAAAGAGAGAGAGAGAGAGAGAGAAACAGAGAACAAAAGAGAAAGAAAGGAGGAAGCGAGGGAGGGAGGGTCACCGTTCTCAGCACTGGAAGGGGTCTTAGGACGGTAAAAGGGTAGTTAATAGCAGAAGTGACCCTGGGATTGTGAACAGACTCAAAGAATGAAGTGGGGAGAGCTGACCGTGGAGGAGATGCCAGGAGAGCTATTACTTGGGACACACGGAAGTCTGAGGTGTGGGCATCGACACACCTCACAGGCCTTGAACAGCATCACTTAAAAAACGTGGAGTTTGTTATGATGCCCCAAAGCCCCCAAGAAAATATTAAATTCCAGTAAAATGCGACTAAGGAAGGAAATTGGGTAATATTGTCTAAAATTTTTTCTATTAAAAATATTTAAAATCCTTAAGCAAATATCCCCAAGTTTGTTCCTCTGAGTACGGCTCTATTCTGCAGAGAAGGGTTCTGAAGAAGTCTGGGAAGCATTGCTGATGGCACTGGCCACTCTTCTCCTGAAGAGTCATAATGTACATCAGTGTGTTAGTGACTCCAGGTGGCCTGATGGTATGAAAGCAGTCTGTCTCTCTATAACCTCATGTTTCCCAATTTTATGGGACCACAAAACTCTCATGGAATCCCTATTAGCATTCCAAGGAACCAGTATTCTTTGGAATCCATTTTGAAAAAAAAATAGATCGATGGATTAATACATAGCTAACAACAGTAGCTATAATTTGTTAATATTAGACCATTCTGCAAAGTTGAAAGATAAGTAATAACTTGGTCTTACATGAAACTTTTCTTGAAAGGAACTTGAAACCCAGTGGACTCAGGACTTTCTGATAGATTCAGACGGACAAATAAAAATCTAAATAGTTCTTGCTTCTATTTTGTCTCTATTTAATCGTTTTACTTGTAGTGTTCCAATAGACACTTTTTTACATCTGGAAAAATAATCACTCTAGATTTTAAAAATCAGGAAAAGTAAGAGAGAATAATAAGGTACCCGTGTTTCAGGGAAAGGGTGTAGCTCGAGTGGCAGAACGCATGCTTAGCATACAGAAGGTCCTGGGTTCAATCCCCAGTACCTCCTCTAAAAATAAATAAACCTAATTACCTCCCTCCACCAAAAAAAAAAAAAAGAAGATAAAGTACTGGCATTTCATACCTGTTATCTGTTACATCTCATACAATTAAAAAAAAACACTTGCTTAACACTTGTGATTTTTGTGTATTGGGGAACAGAATGCTACACAGCCACTCAAACACGGTCACAAGACACGGAAGGGAAAGCACCTGGAGTACCTCTGCCTTCTGTATAATTTTTCTCCGTAAACTTAGGGCGATGTATTACAAATTCATGCTCAGACGCCTCCGTCATCCTTTACTCGGGACTGCATAAGAGGCAAAGAGTTTAAATGGTAGTCCTTTCAGCTGAGAGCTAAGAAAGTCTCTGTGAATAGGCTTATCATTTACTATAATTATTTTTGCAATTGCTGTTTATTCCCTTATTACAGAACAGCGTGCCGGTCTCTAGGCGTTCTTGTTTAAATACCGGCTAGGGTCACAAGTGAAGTGAGGTTTGGTCCTCATTTACCTCATACCAGCAGTCGGGTTGGCACGCAGCGGCAGAACTGCTGGGCTCTTTTTATTTAATTTGGCATCCTTTCCCAAGCAGTGTTGAGACTTTCGCTTCAATGACTCCACTGGGCTTTGCCATAATTTCTGTGCTGTATCAGTGAAGTCTGCAGAGGGGATGCCAGAGCAAAGCTGAAAGCAGGCTAGGACTGCTTCTAGATCAGGTATTCTTGTTTAAGTCTACGAAGGAATTAACTCCCAAATACAAATTAAGTCCATTAGAAACCACAACATTCTTCATTCAGTAAAGAGGCTGATTTTTTTTTAAAGAATATTAGATCATCTTGATACTGGGTGTGTGTGTGTGTGTGTGCGTAAGAGTTTAGCCTGTTTGCACAGTTACTCTTGGAATAGTTTCCTAGACTCTGAATCAGACTGTCTAAAGAAAATAGAGGTCTAAATTCTGCCTTAGCCACATGTTCATTATATGACTGGGTCTTTACACTCCTGACTTTCTTATCTGTAAAATGGGAGTAATAATCTCCCTGATGTTCTCCGAGTGTTAAAAGTGATACACATAAAAGTCACGGGGACAGAGTCCGGTGCATGATAAATTGTCAATAAACGCTTTGTTAAATGCATTAATGGAAAATGAAAGTATTAGTACTGGCTGTGAATTCTACTCCCACGGTCGGAAAACAGCTTCACCTGGTCTGCCTACCTGTCTTACGTGTACTATGTTGATGGGCACAAGTGGCAAAGGAAGGGAGCCGAAGGAAAGAGATTTTGCTCAGAATCAGAAATACGGATTGTCAGAACTGGACGACCTCTTAGAGATGACTTGATCCAATGCCCTAAGTTTACAAATGAGCAAACTAAGTTCCAAGGACTCTAAGTGATTTGCCCCCAAATCACAGAGAAGTTAGTGACAAATCCAGGACTGGAGCCCAATGTAAATATGAACTTTTCTTGTAATGAGGATTTTCTTGTAATGGTGTTTTTTTAAAAACTAACTTGATAGATGGTTCTCTTTTATGATTTTGTTTTTTTCTTTTTTTTTTTTTTTTTAACATTTTACGTTAATTTAATCCATCTGGAGTTTTCTTTTGCATAGAAGGTAAGATTAGGATTAAATTACTGCTTTTTTCCCCAAATATTTAGCCAAATGATTCAGCACTATCCATCTAACAGGTCCTCCCTTCCTTCCTGACTTACAGTGTCACCTGTATTACACTTTAAGTTATTTTTTATACTAAAGTCAATATCTAGGCTCACCTCTTTTACTCCACTGATCTGTTAATTTTTATGCCCATAGGATGCTATTATAATTATTGTAACTATATCACATGTTTTAATAAGAAGTATGAAAAGTTCACCTTCATTAATCTTTGGGGAAAAAAATGAAGCCTTTGCCCATTTATTTTTTAAGGTGATGAACACTGGCAAGTTGAAAAGAATTAATATTCCATGCAAACCAAAGAAAATCCATAAGAATTTTGATTGGAATTACATTAGACACAAAGATTAATTTGGAAAGAACTGGTATTTTTATTATTATAATCATTTTTCCTCTTCAGGAATATGATAGATCTTTTTATTTATTCAACTGTTCTTTGACATCATTCAATAAATTCAAGGCACAGCCTGTAAAGATTTTAAAAACATGCAACCGTGATCTAGGAGTGAGAAAATTAATTCTACCTGAAGAGGTCTGGGAAGACATTTTTATGGCCCCAAAGAGGCAAGATCTACAAATGTAGTCGGATGAGGTAAATGCTATTTCATTACTGAACTTGACACAGCCTAACTCAGGTTATACAATTCCTTAACAAGCTGTTATTCAAAGTCATTAACCGCATACACACAAATCAAAAGCAAATTTTTATTGGATTCTGACCAGAATCGGGCACTATGCTCGATGTTGGAAATACGGTCCCTGCCCTCAAAGGGGTTTACAGTCTAGTTGGGGGACATCTCCATGTTAGAAGTACCAGCTCTAGAGAGTAGATCTTAAATGTTCTCACCACCCACAAATGATGGGAGGTGACAGAAGTGTTAAATAACCTTATTGCCATAATTGTTTCACAATATGTGCATGTATCTAATCATCACGTTGTATCCCTTAAATTTACATAATATTAGAGGTTAATGATATCTCAGTACAGCTTGAGAAAAAAAAAAAAAGGACCAGCTCCTCTTCTTGTCCTAATCTTTGAGTTAATGTAGCTTCTCACTAAGCAGACTAATCTTTTACTTCTATTCCCAGACAAATTTGTCTGCAAATTTCTTGGTCATCAAGGAAGCAATTTTTGGCTGGGTCCAGATCTACCCCTCAGATGCAGGTCCGAAGCACCACCCTCAAAGCTCCCTGGGCTTAGGAATAAGGATTAAGAACACCAGTTTGGAAGTCAGACTGGCTGAGTTTGAATTATGACCCTTTGGCCTGTAGCTGTGTGACTCTGGGCCAGTTAAACTGTGGTTATAGTAGATGAATCCAGATTAGACAGCGAGTACATTTGTAAATGGCGGGGAAGAGGATGTTGGGACGGCATTTCCTTTGTAGTCAGCTACCTCTCTGGGGTGAATGCCTGTTTTCACTTTACATCTCCCGATAACCTTCCATAAGGATTGGCCCCTTTAAGTTAAAAATGGAAAAGGGTTTTTTGAAACTCAGAGAAGAGTTTTCTTAGAAACACCCTAAACAAGCTGTTGGATTCCCCAGGCAAACTCATATAAGATTATTAGTACAACTGGACCGAATCTTTGGATATATCTTGGCCTCTCAACAGCATGGCATGGGGAAAGGAGAATTCTTTTGCTCAGGTGGCTCTGGCGACTTGGGAAACACGGGGAGATAAGAGAAGCAGGGGGCTCTCATGGAGAAGCCCCCCAAGAATGGACTGGTTCCTTCTCCCCGCCTTTCTCTTTCTCTTTCTCCTCTGTGCGCATCCTGTTCCTTCTAGCCAGGGTTTCTTTCCTCCTCTGGGCAGTGCAATTACTTGGGTCAGATATGTGGAGTAGTGACAAGGAGATATGTTCCCCCACCCCTGTCCCCAATTCTGAGTGTTAAACCAGAAAAATAACTATATGATCAATGTGGCCATCTCCATGTAGAGGTTGAGTGAAAAGACCCAGGCCCCACCCCAAGGAGGAAGTCTATTTAGTGTCATCAAAGAAACAGGATGTCAGCTGAAGGTGAGTGTTTTTTTTTTTTTTTAACAGTAGGAAATTGGTAAAGAGGAAGACATTGGTTAAGAACCATAAGCTCCAATATCATGTAGGCCTGGATCTGAATCTGGCCTCTACCACCAACTAATTATATGACTGGAGCCAGTAACTTAATTTCTCTAAACCACAGTTTTTTTCCCTCAGTAAGATGGGGAAACATCACTCACTTCACTGGGGTAAGAAGCTTGGCACAGCACAGCGTAATTCACACAGTCAAGTCCAAGTAGACAGTGGCTATTTGTCATAAAAAGTTGAATCAGAGAATCAGAATTCCTCAGTGCGCATAAAGCACTCGTTGCACAGGGGTGTATTCACCTCCCTTTGGCAGGGCTAGCTTCACAGATGGATGCATCAGACTGTAAATGTGTGGTGCTGCTCACCATGAAGATCGTCCAACTAATTACCCTTAGTCAGTTTCCCTGCTCACTAAGCAGGCTTCTGACTGGGCTTTCTGTGTAGCTTTGTCATAAGGATACAATATGCTCATCAGATCAGGCTGACTTGAACATTCAGGTCTGCTTGGCCATGATAGGTCTCTGCGTAGAATAAAGTGGTGCTCCAGTTTATACATCAGCCTCTTGTGGGTTCCGCTGCACCCCAAGACGTTGATCACCTCTGATAAAATCAACTCTCATCCTGTAAAGCCAAGGGTCATTCCCGAGGCTGCACCAAAGTAACAGCGCTGCAGGGGGTTCTGAGCTGCAAACTACTGACCTGCAAGACACGTACAGCCTGGAGATGGCTTTCTTTGAACTACACAGGGTGTTTTTAAATTATCTGAGCAAATATTTAAAAATCAGATTTTAGCAAAAATATGAATGTTAAGTTTCCAGCTTCTTTTGAAAACCCAGCCAAAAGGTTAGAGCTGAGGCAGTGTTTCTCGTAAGGAGGACCTTTCTCCTCGGTTCAGCATCCCAGTAACGCAGACCCAGCCCTTAGCCCCAACAGCCAGTCATTTCGGTCAGTTGTTACCTGCCTGGCCCCAGAGGACTTACTTTTGCGATTCTAAATAAGAACACCTTGGACATTTTCTTAGGGTTTTTACTTCTTGCCTAAGAGGAGAAAAGTCAGGAAGAAAAAAGCCTATCAAATGAACACCCCCCCCCATTTAGTATAAACAGTAAGTTTAGAAACACACCCATATTTCAGGAAGCGCTCAGATTAAGAAGACAGTTTCCAGGGCACCTCTTTGCCTGAGCAGGTGGGACCGCAGGGAGAGGTGAGAGGATGAGGACAGGGGCGGGGCTCGTGCTGCCCGGGGCTGAGGCTGGTACCTGGCGGCCGAGGGAGTGGGCGGTGTGAGGGCAGGGAGGGGAAGACAAGGGCAGCAGGTGTTGGCCAGGAGTCGACCACTCCTATTGTCTGTCCTTCTCCTTCGTCTCCACAACTCCTGCCCCAAACAAGACCTGCTTTTGACCAACCCTGGAGGGAGAGGTAGGGCATGGCAGGGATTAGGGATGGGGTTCCAGGGCGAATCCTCGGTCGCAGTGGGGTATTCAACATTGGGACAGAAAGTAAGGACGGTTACGTGGAAATCTCAGCCATCCAGCTACGTGGGCCAGTTTTGAGGGGCCGTTTATGTCAAAGGGACAGACTGTTGCATGCAAAGGGTGCGCTGCTGCCCGCAGAACTCTAATTAGGCAGTTTCATGAACTTCTAACAAGTTCAGCAGATAACGCTGTTCAAGAAATCTTTATGACCCAGAGGGAGCGGAAATGAAGTTTAATAACCAATGAGGACATCAAGGGAGGGAGATTGTTCGGGAGAATTCTAGAAGCCGCCCTTCAGCTGGAGCATCAGGGGAAGTGATCTAATTTCAGAAACTGTCTGCCTTAAGCCCTTCTTTTAATGATCGAGACTGAGATCACACAGTTAGATTTCAGTGGTCCATTCAAGGGCATCCATCAGTTGGCCCTACACATCCAACCACATCTCCTGGTTTCTTCCTTTATAAAAATTCAGGATGATTTGCCAAGCTCTCAGCCATCCTCCAGGACTTTGACTGTGCTTTTTGCTTGTATTGTTTCTAGTGCTTAAAGTACGTGCCACATCTGCTTTCAGCCGTGCCCATCAGTTCCTCTGAGGCCTATCTCAAGGCTCACCTCCATCCATCAGTTACACCCATCACTGCTTTGTCTCTCCTGGGAGACCAGGTGGTCCCACAAGGCACCAGAAGTATTAATCTGGGAGTCACACCATCAGGGCTGGGGCCCTGATGATGGCTCTGAACAGGCCAACGTGGCTTCTCAGCGTACAGATGAGTGCATCACTTGGCCTCTGAGGCCTGAGACGCACCTGTGGTAGCTCGGCTCCTAGCAGCGGCAAAGGCAGGGTGAGCATCAGTGCGCCGACTCTTCGTCTGAGGCTCTTTCCACTAAGAGTGTGCGTGGCTGCTTTCAGACCTCTTAGTTCCCAGCCATAAACAGATGCATCCACATTGTCATCGAAGATGTAGATGGAAATTAAAAGACTATATAGATCGAGCATTTGGGTGTCATTTTATCCTAACTTAACAGTCTAATGAGAGGGATCTCCTGTAAATAAATATCTCCTGGGCTTACATCACACATTCTGATTCAGAAGCTTTTAAAGAAAGTATAGGATGAACCACCCTAGTTTGTGGGTACTTACTTCTGTTCCACCAAAGACGTTTTAAGAGGTTAGGAATGTATACTTGAATTCAAGTACAGTTTAAGGTGCAGTGGGTTAGAGTAGTGGAGAACACGGCAATGGCATTTATTCATCTCAAGCACCTCTCGGCAGATAATTGACCTGGGCCATGATAAAAAAAAAACAAACAGTTCTATTAGGCCCCTTTCTCTCGTGGCTGATGCTCTTGTGCACTTGCTGTGGCATTTCTCCTTTGCTTCACTTTAAATAGAGCACTTACTGTAATATTGCAGGCATTGCCACTTTTGTAGCTGTTTCCACTCTCCTCCTTGCAGTAAAAAAAAGCAACAGTGCTTAGATTAAAACATGAAGTTTTACATTTTCACTCATGAAGATGCAACTCAGGAAAGCCTGGAGTGGCAGGCTAGATATATCTGCGTTTTGGTGGGTTTCCTGCACTGTCAACTGAAAGCAGCAGTTTGTTCATAAAGAATGCAGAGTTCTGAGCATGCTTCTCTGTTTTGACGCATACTTGGCCCACGCTAGGGGTCTGTGTGAAGGGAAGGAAGATCCATCACAGAGACCTAACTTTCAGGAGGAGTCATGAATCCCTTTGGCAATCTGGTACCGGCTACGGATCCTTTCTTAGAATAATGTTTTTATAAATGCATAAATTAATATACATTGGAAACCAACTATATGAGAGACAGTTCTATTCATGGACCCCTTGTGTCTTAACTCTGTCATAGAGCTGACTCAGGCTCCTCCATCTACCTAATTTTTGGCTTTTCAAAGTGGAAGTATGAGGTTAGAAAGACAACCTCTTAGTATGGGGTCAAAACTCAGCCCAAAGCCCAAGTCACAAAGTGCAAAGACACTGGGTCACATCAGGGAGCAGGGCTTGCTAGTTGGCAGGTGGCTGCTGACCTGGGCTGAGTCCAGGGCAGTGGAAAGGCTCTCTTCCTGCCTCCCCCAAGCCCTTCTTCTCCCTGTCCGCTCATGCTTGAAATTCCCTAATAGAGTCTAACTCCTTTGGTTTAATTAAATAGAGGATTTACTCTTGTTAAAAAGCAAAAACCCATGGGAGAGGTAATACTCTATGCCAAAGATTTGCAGATTTATTTTCAGCAGTAGAATCTGTTTTTCAAATGCAACCTTAAATAGAACGCTGTTATGTAAATAAATGCCGGTTTTATGCAAATTTTACTACAGTGTTATACATTGATTTACATATAAACAATATAAGAATACGTGTATATTTGTATGTATTTATAAATAAGTCAATGTTGGCGACAATGAGGATGTTTTGATAAAGGCAAATTATGAAATCAAGAGTTAGAGATAATAATTACAATTTACACCCGTTACAGCCTGCACCTTATTTCTGTTTTGTATTTTCCCTGCACAAGATGAATTCCTGACCTAAACAGATAAGTAATTTCAAATTGCTAACAATTTGTAATGGCACTTATAATCTCAGGATTTTCTTCAGTTAAAATGATTCAGAAGTTTAAAGACGAGTAGGGGGTTTTTTGTTTCAAAGTAGAATCACGAATAAAATCTAACAACTGTTCATATTCTTTAGCAATTAAGGCTTTAGTTGGTAAGTTCTTGATCTGGGGAGATTTCACAAGTAGATGAGTGAATACTTTGAATCCTGAGTTCCTGACTTCATAACTTTGGGCAAATACCTTAATCTTGGTCTCAGTTTCCTCATGTGTGAGACGGTTACAAAAACAGCCTATTTTATACATGTAAAGGTTAAGTACAACAATGCACACAAAGCATTTAGCACCGTGCTAAGTGCTAAGTGCTCTTCATGGTGCTATTATTAAGGAAGAGTTGAATGACCAAAAGTACGTTTCAGATGTGCCATGTGACATTTTAAGGTGTTCATCATGTCCGATTTAAAATTTATTTTCCGATACCTCAGCACTTGTCTTTTTCAGATATTCACTCACCTTCAAAACAATCTAATTTCGTTTTGCGTGTTGAGTCCAAATTTTATGATGATGCTCTATCGCTGACCTTTTATCTGTAGATGTAAACAAAGCAACACTGCAACCCTGCAGTGCCAGATGGAGATTGTAAAGCTCATTTCCAGTCAGGTGAGAACTAGCCCAAACTTAAAATGAGCTGTGAAACAATTCATAATGCTATGTCACCACAATGCAACATGCGGTATTGTAATCGTGCAGGTGACTGTTAGGCTGTGCCAAATGTGTGCGCCAGACAACTCGCCTGGCTTTTAATGGCTGGGAGCACACAGGTGTTGTGTGTAATACGGAGACCAGTTAATGTTCATGGAATGCTTACCCAGGGCTAGGGGCTGCTTTAGGCACTTGACATGGATTGGCTCATTTAATCTTCACTTATTTATCTTCTATCGTTATTATAGGAGCGTATATGAGCGGGTCTGCATTTCAAAATACGAGTAGTACAAAGGCACACCCTACCTAAAAGAAAAACACCCTTACAAGAAGTTCAAACGTACACACACACGCACGCCCCCGTGTGAGCCCATGTGCTCAGGGAGTGAACCGCCCAGCACAAGGTAACCCGCTGGTGCTACTGAACGCATTAAAATTTGGCATCTAACTTATGTATGTATGTATTTTGTTCTTTATTACACTTCAAAATAGTTTATATAACTTACCATGAAAATAAAACGTGAATTCAATGCCTGCAGGCTCCCTGAAACTCTTCGGAGTTCTCTGTAACAATTTGAAAACCTGAGCATTAAACCTTATTTCTCGTTGATACCCGAGCGTGAAAGGAGCCAAATCAGATCATTTTCTGGACACACAGGTGTGGAAAAGGGAAAAGGAAGTCTGATATTTTTACTATTGATTGATTTTTTTTTTTTTTTTAGAAAGAGAGGAAGGAACCTTATTAGGCACCTATTATGTGCCAGCAATTATAATATACTATCTGTAAACCCCATAACATCTTTGCCTGATGGACACCAGGATCCTGACTTTACAAAAGAGGAAAAAGAGGACTTGAGATGTTACTTCGCTTACCTAGGGTTTCACAAGTGGCATATGGCAGATAGGGCCCAAACTCTGATCCACTCAACCCCAAACCCTTCCTACCACCCCAGACGGCCTTCCAGCCAGCCTCCCCATTTTACAAACCAGGAAGATGAGGATGAGCAAGCTGGAGTAACTTGCTCCGGGAAACAGCTTGCTAGTGGCAAGGCTATTACAAGAATCCAGGAGCAAGGGAGTTTCACTAGGTAAACTCCGTCAGGTGGCCCGGTGGGAGGATGCCCTGGGCAACCAGGCTCCTGGGGGCCAGCAAAACCACTGCTTGAGGCGGTGGAGGATGTGAAAAACAGACAAACGGACCAGACAACAGCGTCCCTGTCCTCATATCAACATGGGAAAGAAGGCATTGTCATGTGAAATATTAAACAGAATCCCTGCCAGGGACCTCAATAATATCTTGGTTCTACCTCTCAACCTCTACAAGAATGTAAGCTTTAAGTGATGGTATAAAACATGGCATAATACAGTGGGGGGAGGGTATAGCTCAGTGGTGGAGCACATGCTTAGCACACACAAGGTCCTGGGTTCAATCCCCAGTACCTCCACTAAAAAAATTTTTTAAATAAATAAATAAACCTAGTTAACCTCCCCCCACCCCGCCAAAAAAAAGAAAGAAAAAAGTGAATTGACAAGCCACCGGGGGTAAGGGGGAGAAATACGGCATAATATAATATGTGAACATTGCCAATAATCATAACTAATATTTTCAGAGCAGAACTAATATTTGTACCAGGACCTTTGCTGAGTGCTTTGAATTATCTCATTTAAATCTCAATACAATCCTACAAGATATTCTTTCTGACATTTTACACATGAGGGAATGGAGGCTGTTTCTGGGAGGGTCCCTTTCTAGTAAGAACACACATTGGGCAGTCTGACCAGGAATCACTATCAGAGCTAAAAATTTCCATGTGGGGTTGGTTTGGGAATGCATGCAGGGTCTCAGCACAGAAACTCGAGGAATACAGCCTTCTCAAGGAGAACTCTAATTCTAAAAGATACATGCACCCCAATGTTCATAGCAGCACTACATACAATAGCCAAGACATGGAAGCAACCCAAATGTCCATCGACAGATGACTGGATAAAGAAGTTGTGGTATATTTATACAATGGAATACTACTCAGTGATAAAAAAGAATAAAATAATGCCATTTGCAGCAACGTGGATGGACCTGGAGATTGTCATTCTAAGTGAAGTAAGCCAGAAAGAAAAATACCATATGACATCACTCATATGTGGAATCTAAAAAAAGAAGAAAGAGGACAGTAATGAACTTATCTACAAAAGAAACAGACTCACAGTCTTACGGTTATTGGGGAAAGAGGGTAGGAAGGGATAAATCTGAGAGTTTGAGAACTGCAAATGTTAACTACTATATATATATAAAAATAGATAAAAGACAAATTTCTTCTGTGTAGCACAGGGAACTATATTCAATATCTTGTAATAACCTTTAATGACAAAGAATATGAAAATGAATATATGTATATATATGGTGTATATATATATGAATACACACACACATGACTAGGACATTGTGCTGCACACCAGAAACTGACACACTGTAACTGACTATACTTCAATTAAAAAAAAAAAAGTTAGAGAACTCACTACAGATAGATGTTTCATGAACGTTAGCTGATGATGGCATGGCCTCTAATTGCCTGTCCCCACTCCCAGAGTAATAGACGTTTGTGAGAGAGCCAGACACGAGCCAGTGACATTTGTCACATCACTTCCTTCAGCTGTCCCACCCAGCACTACAACCCAAGCAGAACTAAAATTCTCAGTGGCAACGACACCCAAAGCCAATACACTATTTCTCACCATCACCACTACCGTGTTGGTGCAACACATTTCGTAGGCTGTGAGTCAAGACAAACATGAAAAGTCACTGTTTTCTTGAAAACTCTTTCTAAGCGACCTGAGGAGAAAGCTCTCTTTAACGACAGAACTGAGAATGCTGATCACACCGTCGCCGTCCTTGGATAACGACCGTGTGTCGTAAGTGGGATGTGGCATTTCTGAACGTCTTGAAAGCTATCTCTTTTTGTTCAACTGATTTAATTTACCACTTGCTCCTGGGAAAAGGGAGGGGGACCAAGATGCTGACTCCACATTTCCTGAAAAATCAACGTTCCCTTTTGAAAGTGCGCTCAAAGAAATTATGTCTGATTGTTGTCTGCTGGCTCCCGCCAACTCTACCTCTGTCCAAACTCTGCCCCAGCAGGTGTGAGGAAGAATAGATGCAGAACCTGAGTGAATACCCACATCTGTTTTTGGAAAAAAGGAACAGAAGCAGCACAGAAGGAAGTAAGAGAGATAATTGCTGGCTTGAACCACAATACATTTTACTTGTGGGCAGAGGGCCAGCTTACAGCAGGCGGAATATGCAGGCCCATCTTATTGGAATTCAGGGGTGGGCCTCCATTCTTGTCCGGAGACAGCTGTAAACCAGCAGCCCATAGCATCCCAATCAGGCACCGAGTTTTGTCAAGGAATGCTGTTCTGTACAGACGCAGCTCTGTCTGCTTCAGCTGCACCCCTGCCTGGTGAACTGACAGTCAATCTCTGATTCCAGATGACAAGGACTGGATAAAAACTTAAAACAAATGGTGACCTTTCAAAAGATTAATTTGTTTACCAACAGAAATGTTCCCTCTTTGTCATCCGAGATGGGGGTGACCTTCACTTTCCCATATCGAGGCTGAAAGGATGCTGACTATAGTCATCTGTTAAGTTAACTCCATCTCAGCAATTATTTCCTTTTTTATTTTTAGTGACAAGAAGGGCTTATTAATTCACTCTGCTTCTTGTTATGGTTTATAAATGCAACAAGCTCATTCTGAATTACTGCAGTGTAACATCAATTTGTTTAAATCTAATTCTGCTACCGTTGCCAAATTATGTTGTGACTGTAATTGTGGCCATATGCATGGGCTTAAAACACAATCACGTTTGGAAATCGTCCTTCTTTCTCCCTCCCTCCTCCTCACCCCCACCCCTTACTTCTGGTGCTTCTTCTAATCATTTGACATTAACACAATTGCCTCACTTTCCATCACTTTATCATCTCAGAAATGAACACGCTTTCAGTGAGAGAGATTACTGTGTACACCCCAAGTGAAACAGTAAAGAATGAAACTGATTTGTGAAGTGTGGGTGCTACCCAACCAAGTTAGTGAAAAACACTGCATAACATATGACTCATAAAATCTTGAAATCATAATAGTATTAAATTCAACCTCATGAATAAATAAAAGATTCTAAGTTTACATTGCATTATATATTTATTTATTTGGAAAGTGGGACCGAAGAACTGGTATAATTCTACAGCAACTCATACGTTGCCAGAAAGAAAAATGTTTTTATGATTCTTTTCTAGGTCATAACAGTTATAATCGGAGTTATTTGTGTAGCAATTCAAAGCAATGTTCTGTTTGGCTATTTTGTTATGCATTCATAATCGTTCTTTTAAAATTCATGTTAACAGATACATGTTTCAAGCCTTTTAAGAAACACTTCTCATTTAAAAAAAATAAATCAAAGTCAAATTTTCTGTAGATCTTTTAATGTGTTGCATTAGAAAGAAGTCTAGCTGGAATAAAATGTCAGTGAGTAAATATGCACAGTATCAGATTTCTCTTGGTCTTGCCAAACCTGTAAGGCTCTTAACGTCAAAAACATGTTGGAGGGTTTTTGTTTTCAATTTGGCAGATTTACGATATTGAAAAAAAAAAATCAGTGACTTTCACTTTTAATACTTTTTTTGTAAATTGCATTTACACAAACGAGTTACAGGATATACAACCCTGAAGGCAGTTTTGCGGGGGCTGAGTGTGCATGGTGTGTATGTGTGTGGCAGCAGGGGGGTGTGTGTGTGTGTGTCTGAAGTATGTGTCTTCAGTGCACTAAAATCTTCGCATCAGCCCATTATTATCAGCAAGGATGCACCTCTTCATAAAATGGAAGCAAATACCAATATCTGGGAACTGATCATGTAAATTAGCAACGTATTCAAATTTGCTGTCAAAAACGTCCAAGACTATTTACAGGCATTTGACAGGCTGTCCAAGTTTCATAAGAGGTAAGGAAGCACATGGCCCTCGGCAGCCAAATAGTAATCCCCTCTGAGCGTTTAGAGTATTTCTAAAAAGCGATTAGCCCTGCTGCTTCTGCTTTTCCAATTAGCTATACATCATAGCACTGGGCACATTGCTTCAGATCAGGACAAGTGCTTTCAAAAACATGTTTTTATACGTGGTAAATCACAACTGTATTTATTCCCAAGTATTCTACGTTGATTGTTTAAAACCAAACGCTGGAATATTTCTTTCACGGGACTTTTTGCACAGCGCTTCTATTTTACAAAACTGAAATGAAATTGTTTTTCACTTCGTACCATCATAGATCCACGTATCAACGTAAGATGATAGGGTCAACTGTTTTGGTTGAAATGCCACAAGTTTGAGCAAGATATACATAAGAGACATACATTTTAAAGTGCTCTGGTGTGGATTTTTATGGAAGCAAGCTGTATGGGAAAAAAGGATCTTAAATACGACAAGTGAGTATGCAGTATCTCTATGTTATGCAAAGTCAAGTGCTCTCCCAGATCCTCCGTGTTCAGAGGACATGCGCACAATATCCAAGGCGCTCATCCTATTTGGAGATTTGAAAAAAGCATATAATAAATAATTAAGATTCTGCCCCAACTTTGGCTATAATTTTGAATTCCCTATTTATGTCTGAAGCTTTACGCAGATTCATTAAAGCAAAGCTTCAGGCCCTCTCAGTTGCGAGGTCTGCCTTTTTAAACTTCAATACTCATCAGAAAAAGTTTGCATGAAATGCTGCAGTTGCCTTGGGCTACAAAACCTTAGCGCTCCACCAGCTAAGCCAATATTAATTCTAGATTGGAGGGGAAAACCAACAACAACAGAAGAGAAATCTGCTTCTGTCTGTGCGGCCAGAGAAATGATATTTTTATTTCAAGGGCTTTGGGCTCATGGGAAGCAGATAAAAACCCTTGCACATTATTCACGGTGACATTTTAAATAAAGTTTCAGCAGGATAAAAATATCTAACTTTCTGGTTATTTCTTAGGCTATAAAAGTATTTCTATGATAAAGTGCTCTTAAACCAAGCCTGTTAGAATAACATAAAGCACATATAAAGAAACTAAAAATATATTTTCAGGGCTTCACGAATGAAGCAGGCAGTTGAAAATGTCTGTGTAGGAAATTTAGAAGATTAATCTAAGCAACTATTATCCCGGTTAGAAATGGGATTGCAATTTAACTCTAAAATTAATCTTGTTTTTAGTTTTGATTTCACTGAAGGACACATTTAGGAGCTTTTGAGAGAAGCCAAAGGTTTAAAAATGTACTTAAAAATGTGTAGATGTCACTTCAGTAATTGTTCTCAGTATTAGAAATGATCTCAAATGAAATAATTTTCCAATTAAAATGAAGCACTACTCTTGACTCTCCGAAGAAAACCCCACCACACAGAAAGATTACGATCCTTGCTTTGGGGCACTTAGCAGCAACGCAATGGCAAAAATAGAAACAGACTCTGAGATTCCTTAATGTCAATCTCCGTGTCACTATTATTCCTTCTCATCGTTTTGCTGACATAAAGGATTAATCCCTGCTTTCTTCAGATTTAGAATAATATTCTTAAAATTCTGCGTATTGTATGAGTACACCATGAGTACACCATGGAGGCTGACACTGTGCCTTTTCCACTGGAAGCTTATACAAGAAATAAAATATTTAACATCTCTGTATTAATTCTGTCTGTTAGCTTATTTCCTCCTGTTAAAACGACAGTCCTAGATTATTTAGGAATAACAGATACAGTAGAGAAATTGGAATGAGCTATCAACAGATCTTTTAAAAAGAGGTTTATACTTTCTTAATCATTTCTAATTATAAACAGAATGAAAGCCACTCCATTTCATCTCCAAAAAATCTTCTTAGGACGAAAGGATCAAAATCTTTACTTAAAATCCACATGGTATCTTATACTGCTAATAAATGACTTCTAATTCTAAAAAAAAAAAAAAATTAAAGCTCATTAAAACAACTCATTACTTACACTTGCTTTTCTCTGATTAATATATGGCAAACTGATTCCATGGGTCGTATTTACAGCAGCTCTGTGGCGGATGTTTTCAGGAGACTGCGTGATTTTTACATTCAACCCTATCTTTCGCTGAAACAAAGAAACAATGCAACTTTCATGCCGGATGAACAAAAATGCTTACTAACATTTTATATCCTCAAAGGAGTATAAAGTTCTTTGAGAATAATTATTTTAATATAATTCTCACTAGAAAAAAATATATTTGAGACTTTTATTTAGGTGACTAATTATTCTTTTATTCATAGACAAGGAATTTTCTGCAGATTTTCCCCTGGGTATCCCATTGCTCATAAAAGTCCACCCTCGGACACCATTCATTTTTCTCAGAAATAGTGCTAGAAGCCAACCAAGGTGGACAAAGGATAGAATACCTGGTCTCGGTTTATGTTTAGCTTTCCAGGTCAAGAATTTTAGCAATGAAATCTATACTACAGCTATGCAGGTAGAGGGCTCCCTTGGGCTGTTAATGTGGCCACTTTCCTCAAGGGACATTTACAGGTAACTTTCCATTTGGACTTGGTAAATTTACCACAACATACGTATCTACTCCTTCACAGAGGTTTTGCTATCCGTAGGAAAAATATATGCTTTCACTAGGAAAAAAGAAACGCATCTCGTTTGAGCTACGTATTCCTCGTTTAAAATAATTTCAAACAAGTTATTGCTGAGATGCTTAAAGACAAACCACCAGAGTGGGCAGCTCAGTGGGGGTGGGCAGGGGTGCTGGATGGGTGCCTGGAGCCCTCGTCTTGCTCCCCCTTGGCCTGCCTGCCTGTGACCTTGGGTGAGTCAGCTCCCGTCTCTGGAAGCCAGTTTCTTTATTTGCCAATTGCAGCGGTTAAACTTCTGTCTCTTAAAGAACTATCACCCCCCCAGGCCCCTCCTCCCCTGCTTTGCCTTCTATGATTTGATGCTAAAAGGCAAATTAATGCTTGAGGACTATGGTAGTGCCAGCAGTTTCTGAAGTCTTTTGTGACTTTTTCAATTCAGTGGGTTTTAGCATATTCACAATGTTGTATAACCATCCCCCTTACCTTAATTCCAGAACATTTTCATTACCCCAAAAAGGAACCTCATACCATTAACAATCACTGCTCATTTCCTCCTCCTCCCAGCGTCTGACAACTGCTAATCAACTTTCTTTCTCTTGGGTGTGCCCATTTCTAGACATTTCTTATAAACGGCATCATACAACATGTGGAATTGGTGACTTTTTTAAAAGGAGGTGTGAGAAATTAAAAACTCTGATTTCCTTTCAATGGAGTGTCAGTTCTGAGGGTGATCGGATGCAATTGTTAAAACAGTTACAGGAACCAGACAGATTAGCTCGTGATGTGGTCATTTCGTTGATCGTAAGCGTTCGTTCGTGAACGGTCTGTGCCTGAGGTCACAGTGAAGGGGAAGACTACAGAAACACCAAATCTCCAAACAACTGCACTCTACTGTGCACTTTATTTAACCCATGCAGGGACATGGGTTGCAAATAAGACACAGCTCTTCCTTTTTCCTTGAAGTACATGTGGTAACAAAAATAACATAGCGCCTAATTATAAATGGCTTTCCTTCTGGGGGTAACCCACACTTACAGCACCACTCTGCGGTTTCTGCATGGAAGCTGAGTGCCTCTTTTATTGAAATTAATACCTGAACATAATTTTTTCCTCCTTAATTAAACTTGCAGAATAATTTCCATTCTACCAAGGATCGGGAAATTGCTAATATGTATTATATTGACTGGATGTGGTTTCTGTAATTAGGATGTTTTTTTTTTTTAAATGTTTATTCTGGATACAATTGATGGTAATAGCTTCATCTATTATGCCTAAGCTTGGTCAGAACTTTTTAATTCTGGGATCATTGGCTCGGTGGACCATAGCCGTTTTCTTAGTTTTATTATGATCCATCAACTTTGTTGAAAGGAAATGATCAAATACAGAATCATTGGTAAAATTGGCCTGAAAATCTAGTTGTTTCCTTCCACTTTTTCCATTTCTATGGCACTGGGCACATATTTCTGGAAAGAAGTCAAAATGTAAATAGAAATCCAACAGAAAGGACAGGCTGTAATAACAATTCTTTATTAATTAGCTTTATTAATTAGCTTTATTAATTAGCTTGGAATGGAAAGCAATGGAAAGATCCTTGAAAATGATTAATACATTAATATTTACTCTTTTGGCACCAAAGCAGGTGTAGACCAAAATGATAATATGTAGCACATGTGGTTTAATTCCCCTTTTAAAAGATACTGAGAGCCTACATTTAAATAATATAAATATATCAAGTAGTCTTACTGAAAGTCACTATTATATACATTCATAACCCAAATCTGTCTTACAAACCAACTGTAGAGATGTACAGAAAAATATTTGTGAGCATAAGCTGCATTATCAGACCCAGAAATACGATTTTTTTCAAGAAAAACACTTATAGATTTAAAAAACAAAATCAAAATTAACCATTCCATTAAGCATAAAAGCATGCTCTTTAAGATGATCGTTTTTTTTTACCAACAGTAAGCTAAATATCAGAAATAATTTCAGAAAATCTTCTTAAATTGTTCAGGAAAAGATAGCAATGTATTTAATTTATCCTGAGTCACTAAACAATCTAAACTTTGTATTCTCTCCTTTTGATAGTAATTACAAGCAGATATATCAAATGTGACTCTCATTTAGACTTTGGTTTGTAAGAACAAAAGTTATTATCAGAGCCAATTACTGTTTTACCTACATGGCTGCACAGAAGCAGGGAGCTCAATTTTCATCTCATCAGTGATTTTGTGGTATTTATTTTATTACTATGCCCACAAAGCGATATAAGAAGGAAATAGCTTATGCTATTAAAACTAGGGTTTGAGCATAAGAGGCTAGGGTTTCTTTCAGAAGAAGTTCTGAATTAAAAACACTAGGCAGCGTGTAATGCCAGCTCCCCAGACATGGGCAGACCATAAAATGACATACATCTGAGCAGTAGATCCCACACAGAGTAATCAAAATTGAAATGCTTTACAAAGAAAGTTGAGACAAGCTATTTACTAAGTTACAGTATTATCACTGCATCACATTATTCTCAACAGTGTTTGCTCCATGCAATGCCTTCTAAAGTGTCTATTGCTTAATATCATATTCCCTCTGGTTAAAGATGTCTGCTGTTTAATCTCAAAACCAGAAAAAAAAAAAAAAAAGGAAAAAAGAAAAAGAACCCAGTCACCTTTGACACTCTTTCAACCGTTACTACATTCCATGAAAAGAACAACAGACACCAAGTCGTAGTTCAAGCTACGTGATCTAGATTTTAACTTCGTAAACCTGGGTGGTCATACGTATCTTCGCAGGGTTGTTTGTGAGGTTTAAGTGACTAATGTGTGCTAAGTATGTTTCAAATGATAAAGTGCTGCTCAGGAAACTACCGCCTCCCAAAATCATCCTGCGATGCACTGAAACACTTCAAATATATAAAAATCCACGAGTTCTTAATAATATTTCCCCCCTCCCAAAACACCTAATTGATAAAATTGATGAGTTAATCTGAAAGTAGATTGATAAAAGAATCATGCATTTATTGCTCTTTTCCTAAAAATCTATTTTTCAGACTCACCAAAGAGTTGCTAAGAGAAAGGTCTTCAGAGAAGTTAATACGTGCAGAAGGAAGGATAGAATGGTAAAATCACCACTTTGCAGTCCCCGATGAAAGAATGTGTTTAGGTGAACATCAGTGTTTGCTAATACCATTAGGTGAAAGGTTGTCGGGAGCTTGATAGAGGATAGATCCAGTTGGTAATACTCAGACTCAAGGATCAATCTTAACATCATTAAAAGAGAAAAGACAAACTACTTCCTGATACGCTATAAAAAGAAATGCACACCACCTATGAAGCTTTAAAAGACTTCACCAAAAAAAAAAAGGAGAGGGAATAGATGAAATAAGAATGGTAAAATTATGGTGACTGTTACAGTTGGGTGATGATTACATGGATTTCTTGTCGATAACTCTTCTAAATAAAAGGTTATCTTTAAAACTCAAGTGCAGTTACAATGTAATTATTCATTAATTTCTTATTTCAAGTCTAACATTCTGTGCTTTATGCAACCCCCCTCTTGCCTCCCTGCTAGGACTACGGGGTCAACAACCACAGCATCACCGAACCCCAAGCTGCTTCTAAAAAGCCAGCTGCCTCAGGTTCACAAAGCCTTAAGACTTTAATTCCATTCAGATATGCCCATCTTGTTTTCTGATTCCCGCAGGAGTTGAATTGCAGAACAAGAGGAAGGTTGGCGAAGAGAGCTAATAGTTATTCGGCTCCCATTTTGTGCCAAGCACCGCAGTATGTGCGTTTCGTCATAATCCAACTGATTTGCGTTAGTCCTTAAAATGGCAAGAGAGAGTATGTGATATCAGAGTCTTGCCTTTTGTCCATATGCTTCTCACCTCATGGTTGCAGAATGCTTGCTGCAACTCCAGGTGTCATGTCTGTGTTCAAGGTAGAAAGAAACAGAAAAAGGGAGAGGGGACAGGCCAGTGGTTTCTACATCCTTTTATCAGGAAAGCAAAGCGATCCCCTTAGAACCGACCCCAGGAGACTGCTGCTCAGCACTCACTGGACAGAACTGGGACACATGGTCGTACTTAGTTGCAAGGAAGGCTCAGAAATGAGTAAGCTTATTCCTCCTGGTCCGATGCCATTCTGAACAAAAATCACAGCTTATAATAATGCAGTGGATACTGGGTTGGGAACTCACAATTTCTGCCACAATCATGCAATCTAATCTAGCTAAGGAATAAAGTCCAATAAGACAACAGTGATAAGTAGTGAAATAATGAGACATCAATGGATTGAAGGTCCTTATTGTATTGAAGAATTGTTGGAAAGTCATACTCTGTGAGCTGGCGGGCTGGGACTCGGAGGTCAGAGATGCTGTGCTTGAAACAGATTTTGGAGATGGAGTACTTACTGGTTACAACAAAGCCCAGACATTAGGCACATCCCCTTGGCCCTACCGGAGTATTTTTGCCAAACCTCTAATTTAACACTCACCACACACTCTTTCAAATGCCTGTGCACAGACTGGGAGCACCTACCACACTGAAATTTGCATTCCAGCGCCTGGCACATAGTAGCATTAAGATCAAAATATTTGAGGCAATGAAATAGCACACTAGTGAGAAAAGACTTTTTTTAGTTTGAGTCTGTGTTATTCTTATGATACACCGTGATGACATCAGTTCATAGTACTAGGGTGTGCCAAAGGCGACATTCCATCCAAATTTTATGACATTTTAAGACACGTGGGCCAATTGCTAATTTCATGCCCACCCTTCCTTTGCTGTACGCTATTCTCCTGAGTCGGTGGCCAGGGAATGACGGCTCCCTGCATGCCCAAAAGTTAGCATCTGTTGGGAAGCCAGGGAAAGAGACCTAAGAAATGGGATGCCACCTCTGAAATGTTATTGAACCATGGAATACCATATAATACAATCTGAGTAGTCTTCGCTGTTGTAAATAGCTTACATTTCTGCAAAAGATGCTGTGAGTCATAAATATTTAGCTAATTGAATCTTCCCATGAAAATGAACATGTGTATGTGTATGCAAGACTGGGACATTGTGCTGTACCCCAGAGATTGACACATTGTAATTGACTGTACTTCAATAAAAGAAACAATAGTATATATAGAAAAAGAAACAATGTTATTAGAAGATATAGTCCTAAGGGCCCATTTGTGATGCCCATTTTTGATAGAAGTAACCCCAAATATCATGCTGAATCACCTATTCCATTAGTTACAACTTATGTACACTGTAAACTATAAACCTCTTTAAAATATATATGTTAACCAGTTGAATGGTAATGGATTACAGTAAAACAGCACTGCAGATGATAACATATCCCAGTGTGTTATCAGTAATTCTAACGTGGCTTCGTAACTGCCATGTTAGTATCACTGCAACCAATCAGAAAGTAGAAAGGTCACCTTTATCAGTAGCATTGCACTGAGAAGTTTCTTTGGGAAAGTTTAGAGGGACATAATCTGAGGATAATTCTGGGGATAAGTAGGGTCCTTAGTGGACAAATCAGGAATTTATTCTGCTGCTTTCTTTTTTTTTTTTTTTTCCAGTTGCAAATGTCCCTGTGGGACACATAACAAGGAAGCTCACGTGTTTGTATTTGTAACAGTGTTGAGGAAAAGCCAGGACCTTGAGGTTAAATAGAGCTGAGTTTGAACCCCAGTTCTCCCATTTTATTTAAACTTTTTTTTTATTAAGTTATAGTCATTTTACAATTTTGTGTCAATTTCCAGTGTAGAGCACAATTTTTCAGTTATACATGAACATACATATATTCATTGTCATATTCTTTTTTGCTGTGAGCTACCACAAGATCTTGTATGTATTTCCCTTTGCTATACAGTATAATCTTGTTTATCTATTCTATATATCCCTGTCCGTATCTATACAAATTTCGAACTCCTAGTCTGTCCCTTCCCATTCCCCTCCCCCTTGGCAACCACAAGTTTGTATTCTATGTCTATGACTCTGTTTCTGTTTTGTATTTATATACATACATACATATATATATATACATATATATATATATATATATATTATTTTTTTTTAGATTCCACATATGAGTGATCTCATATGGTATTTTTCTTTCTCTTTTTGGCTTACTTCACTTAGAATGACGATCTCCAGGTCCATCCGTGTTGCTGCAAATGGCATTATGTTGCCATTTTTTAAGGCTGAAAAGTATTCCATTGTATAAATATACCACTTCTTCTTTATCCAGTCATCTGTTGATGGGCATTTAGGCTGTTTCCGTGTCTTGGCTATTGTAAATAGTGCTGCCATGAACAATGGGGTGCAGGTGTCTTTTTGAAGTAGGGTTCCTTCTGGATATATGCCCAGGAGTGGGATTCCTGGGTCATGTGTTAAGTCTATTCCCAGTCTTTTGAGAAATCTCCATACTATTTTCCACAGTGGCGGCACCAAACTGCATTCCCACCAGCAGTGTAGGAGGGTTCCCTTTCCTCCACAGCCTCTCCAGCATTTGTCATTTGTGGACTTTTGAATGATGGCCATTCTGGCTAGTGTGAGGTGATACCTCATTGTAGTTTTGATTTGCATTTCTCTGATAATTAGTGATACTGAGCATTTTTTCATATGCCTATTGATCATTTGTATTTCTTCCTTGGAGAATTGCTTGTTTAGGTCTTCTGCCCATTTTTGGATGGGGTTGTTTGTTTTTTTCTTATTAAGTCATATGAGCTGCTTATATATTCTAGAGATCAAGCCTTTGTCACTTTCATCTTTTGCAGAAATTTTCTTCCATTCCGTAGGTTGTCGTTTTGTTTTACTTATGGTTTCCTTTGCTGTGCAGAAGCTTGTAAGTTTAATCAGGTCCCACTTGTTTATTCTTGCTTTTATTTCTATTGCTTGGGTAGACTGCCCTAGGAGAACATTGTTGAGATGTATGTTAGATAATATTTTGCCTATGTTTTCTTCTAGGAGGTTTATTGTATCTTGTCTTATGTTTAAGTCTTTCATCCATTTTGAGTTTATTTTTGTGTATGGTGTAAGGGCCAGTTCTCCCATTTCTGAGCTTTAAATTACTGTCATCTCTCATCCTCCTCCTCAGTAATCCCATCTGTAAAATGGGACTAACAATAATTCCTCCCTTTGGTAATGTAAGGATCAGATATGATTTCCTCATCATGGCTAACACAGGCTCATAAATGGTCTTCCCACTTCCACCTTCCCCCGTCTATATCTCATTCTCATCACAAGATGTAGCCAGTCACCCTTGCAAACTGCGAAGCAGATCCTATTGGTCCCCTGGTGAAAAGCCTCCAGTGGCTTCCCATGTCACTCAGAGTGACATCTGCGGTCCTCACAACAGTCTGCAAGATCTGGTCCTTACTTTGTTCTTGCTTCTCTCCGGCTTGCACATTCCCTTCCAGCTTCCTTGCTGTTCACATTCCTAATTCAGGGTCTTCACAGGTCACATTTCCTGCCTAGAGTACTCTTCCTGCAATTTTTTGCCAAATGACTTGCTCCCTTCATGTCCATCAGATTTCTCCTCAAGTGTCACCTTACACATGAGACCCTCCCAACACTCCCCATGTTCCTTCCCTAACTTTTCTCTCACCAACTAACATACTATATGTTTACTTTTCAAATTGTTTTCTGTTTCCCTAAAGACTACCTTACCCCATTAGAACATTAGCTCCATGAGAGTAGAGAAATTTGGCTGATGCTTAAAAGTAGTGTCTGGTACATATTAGGTACATAATTGAGGTTGAGCAGTATTCATCAACAAATAAGAAGAATTAACATTTATATAGCACTCACCCTATATGGGGTACTGTTACAAACATTTACATATGTTAATTCACTTATCCTGACAGCAGGGTGTCATGCAGTCCATTTTACAGATGATGAACTGAAGCACAGAGAGGTTAAGTGACCAGCCAAGGTACGAACAGTAAGTGGTGGAGAGCTGGGATGTGAACCCATACTTCTCATCAGTAAGTTGTCATCTATTGAGAGCCTGCTTCAGGTAAGGCAGTGTCTAGGCACTGATTACAGCAATGAACTAAACAGAGTCTCTCTGCTTTAGATTAATAGAGACTTAAGAAATAAAATAATCAAGCAGAATGGATAAATCTTAGCAGATCCACGTTTGGATAAAAGATCAGTAAAAGCCATTTGGAGGATGATCAGGGAAACCCGAATGTCAGCTGGGTATTTATTATATTCAGGAATTACTGTAAATTTTGTTAGGTGTGACAATGGTAGTCTGGGTAAGTAGGACTATGTTCATTTTTAAAGATGCACATTAAAGCATTAAGGGGTGAAATGTCGTTAGGTCTATACTTTAAAACATTCCAACATTCAATATCTTGTAGCTCATGGCGAAAAAGAATATGAAAATGAATATATGTATATCCATGTATGACTGAAGCATTGTGCTGGCCACCAGAAACTGACACAACATTGTAAACTGACTATACCTCAATAAAAAACTTTACAACATCCCAATAAAAAACAGATGAAGCAAAAATGGTAAAGGTTAGCAACTATTAAATCTTTGGTGAAGGATAAATAGTTAATTCATGTACTATTTTTGATTTATCTGAGTATTTTCATATTAAGAAGGTTTTAACAAACTACAAAAAAAAAGGGAAAATATTTTTTAAAGGTTTCTACGCTCATGAGGCTTATATTCTAATGAGAAGACAGCTGGCAATGCTTGTTGGTTCATTGTAGGCATTTTCTTCCCCCTGCTTGATTCTGTAAAATCCAACTGCTGTCTCATCAGCAAAATTTCCCACCCAATGTTAAGTGAGGAATAACTCACAGTGAAAATCTGTGAAGCAACCCTTACCTGCCCTGACTTTTTCCTTCTTTGATCTCTCACCACATCTTTCCTGGTGATGTCAAAAATCCCCAAGACTTTAGTTTTTTTTTTTTTTAAACATTTTTTATTGATTTATAGTCATTTTACAATGTTGTGTCAAATTTCAGTGTAGAGCACAATTTTTCAGTTATACATGAACATACATACATTCATTGTCACATTTTTTTCTCTGTGAGCTACCATAAGAGCTTGTATATATTTCCCTGTGCTATACAGTATAATCTTGTTTATCTATTCTACAATTTTGAAGTCCCGTCTTATCCCTTCCCACTCTCTGCCCCCTTGGCAACCACAAGTTTGTATTCTATGTCTATGACTCTGTTTCTGTTTTGTATTTATGCTTTGTTTTTTTGTTTTTGTTTTTTAGATTCCACATATGAGTGATCTCATATGGTATTTTTCTTTCTCTTTCTGGCTTACTTCACTTAGAATGACATTCTCCAGGTCCATCCATGTTGCTGCAAATGGCGTTATGTTGTCAGTTTTTATGGCTGAATAGTATTCCATTGTATAAATATACCACTTCTTTATCCAGTCACTTGTTGATGGACATTTAGGCTGTTTCCGTCTTTTGGCTATTGTAAATAGTGCTGCTATGAACATTGGGGTGCAGGTGTCATCCTGAAGTAGATTTCCTTCTGGATACAAGCCCAGGAGTGGGATTCCTGGGTCATACGGTAAGTCTATTCCTAGTCTTTTGAGGAATCTCCATACTGTTTTCCATAGTGGCTGCACCAAACTGCATTCCCACCAGCAGTGTAGGAGGGTTCCCCTTTCTCCACAGCCTCTCCAGCATTTGTCGTTTGTGGACTTTTGAATGACGGACATTCTGACTGGTGTGAGGTGATACCTCATTGTAGTTTTGATTTGCATTTCTCTGATAATTAGTGATATGGAGCATTTTTTCATGTGCTTTTTGATCATTTGTATGTCTTCCTTGGAGAACTGCTTGTTTAGGTCTTTTGCCCATCTTTGGATTGGGTTGTTTAGTCTTGATCAAATTTTGAAACTCACTTTCTCAGTGAGATCCAAATTCACAGAATGGAAGAGTCTCCCATCTTAGACACAGAGGTTGCACATTGCGTCATACTGGGCCACAATAGATATTTTTGTTTGATTGACAGAGCATCCTTTTTATGGAGTTCATTGGGAGAATAACTCAGGGATCTGGGTTTATTTTCCCTGCTCCGCACACATGTATGATGCTTCTGAGTAGGCCCCTGGATCTAACGTCAGGAACTTCTATTTTGAAATTGCCTTCAGACTTGGCTCGCCAGAGCCAGCAGGAAAATCAAACACTCTCTTAGCCTATGAAGTTTTTCTCCTTCTCTTCCTCCCACCTCCTTATCTTTTGTTGTTACTTCAAACCCTTTCCTTGATTGTGGTGAGTACTTTTGTGCCCCTAGCCCAAGGTGCCTGGAAGAAAAGTTGGGCTGGGGTTGACTTGGAGCTAAGCTCTACTGTAAAGAAAAACCATCAGAACAGGGCTTTTTCAAATGTAAAAGCAGCTTGACAAACAATTCTAAATTGTGATTCTTAACTACAATCGAGAAACTCCTAATTATTTGTCATTTAGATTTTTTGGCGTGGGAGGGAATTCCAAAAATTGATTCCTTCGCTTTGGAGAGAGCTTAAAGTAGCAACTGGGGTTTACTGAGTTTAAAAGGTTGACAGTGAGCAGTTAGAGGTGGGGCTATCTCAGCTGGTTCCACAACGACTTAAAAATGCAAGCCTTTAAGTTGGTGTAGCAGGCTCGCAGAACAGCTGGGAACACAGCGCTGTCATTGACTTTAGAATGCAAAATTCGGGCTATCTTTTGTGGCAGCGGTTATGCGTTTTTAAGCAGATGTCACTGATACTAGATATAAAACAACAATAGGGGTCCAGCCCTGGAGGTGAAGTCGGGGGAAACTGTCCATGCCCTTTTCTAAATGAAGCTCACCCAGGCTCACAGTATTTAAAAGAACACAGAGTGGGGAGGGCAGCGCTCAATGGTAGAGTGTATACCTAGCTTGCATGAGGTCCCGGGTTCAATCCCCAGAACCTCCATTAAAAGTAAATAAATAAATAAACCTAATTACCTCCCCCAACAACCCCCCCCCCCCCGCAAAGAACACAGACACATAAGATTCCTTGCCTTTTATAATCACTTACCAGAATTCAAAACTCTTTTGGGAAAATAAATTTCTGGCCATAGTTTTCTTTGTTTGTTTTCTGGAATAACAGTAGCAACTCTGTGTTCTAAAATAGTGCTAATTTCATATATTTTATTTCATTGTCTCTATAAACTAGAGATCTCCAATCTTCTGCTTGTGGACCAACTATGGCCCTCCTGAGATTCTTGGCAAAAAAATAAAATTTGAACAAAAGCAGAGACTTGGAAGTAAGGAAGATGAGAGGTTTAAGCTCTCTTTATCACAGCACTCTGTTTTATTTTTGTGAAAGCCTTTATTATTACCTGGTATACTCTTACTGATGGTCTGTCTCCACCCGCCTAGAATGTAAGCTCTATGACAGTGGGCACCTGGTCTGAATTGTTCACCCCAGTGTGCCTCTGACAGTCCTTGGCACACAGTCAGTACTCCACAGATAGTGGCTGAAGGAACCCAAGGTGACAAGTGTAGTGACAAAGGTAGGAGTAGGCTACCTTGGGAGAGTGCAGAGGAGGCTGGATTAGTATTTTATATGGGGATGAGCACATCATTAGGGGTCACTGTGGTGGTTTCATTTATTCATTCAACAAACATTTATTCAGAGTTCCCTGGCATTACATGGAGGTGGACAAACTGATGGATCCTGCCCTCATTAAGCTTGTAATCTAGTAGGAAGTCAGACATTAAAAAAAAAAAATCATACAACTCAATATCTAGTTATAAATTGTGACAAGTATAATAAAAGGAAAATACAGAATTATACAAACTGTGTCCAGTATTTTCATCATAAGCATCTTCGCTGTAGACGTCTTTATCATAAGCATTTTTGCCACGTAACTAATTGGCCGTAAGGCAATTGTGCCATGAAAGATCGAATAACTGGTTGACTCTTTTTGGTTTGACAGTTTGGTTCCCACTGATTGAAATGCATCATCATTTCTTCCGGTTAGTGACGTTATTGATGCCTTTATCCGGACGATGATTATTTCGCCCAAGAGTTGGTTTCTTGTTTTGAAGCACACTATCTTGAAGGAGAGAGAGTCTGAAGGCCTTGATGGTGCAGACTTGAGCCAATGTCTCCTGTAGAACTTTGCAACATCTACCAAAGGACATGTGGCAAATATGCCACGAATACATCAGTGTAGAGGCTTTCACGGCACAACACAAAGTTCAGGCACAAACGTGGACCCCAGTGTTTGGAAACTGATACTTCTCTTAAAGAAGGAAGAAATGTTAGTGAAAAACAAAAAGCATGATGCCAAACAGGGAGATGAATCAACAAGCTAAAAAAAAAGTGTATAAAATCCTACGAATGAAAGACTTGGAAGACAAACGCTGAGGTACAACCCACAAAATAAAATCAGTTACTTGTGCAGTATTGCCATGATCTACACACATTTTAAATACATTCAAAAAGTCTGTATTGTGCAATAAATTCTTTTAAATTTTGTTATTAATTTCTCATGTTTCATTATGTCCTTGTTAATGTTCCTCTTGTATTTTTCATTATTTTACAACAAAATCGCCTTATGGCCAATTAGTTATGCGGCGAAAATGCTTGCGGCAAAGATGTCCTCAGCAAAGATGCTCATCGCCAAAGTGCCTACAACCAACACAAACAGTTGTAGAAAGGGTGCCACAGGACGGCTGCACAACTCTGTGAATATGCTACAAACCACTGACTGAACACTTTTTAAAGGGTGAATTTTATAAGATACAAATTATATGTTGATAAAGCTATTATTTTAAAAAGGGTACCACAGTGGTTAAGAGAACAGCTCTGGATCGCCACATTTCTGGGTTCATAATCCTGGCTCTGACCTTCGCTGTGTTCTCTTGGGCAATTTATTTAACATTTGTGAACCTTGGTTTCTTCGTCAATAAAATGGATGTAATATTAACATCTCCTTCTAGGACTGTTCTGAACGTTAAACAAGTTAGTGTTCCCAAAGCACTGAGAGCAGCACCTGTTGAGGAGTCAGGGAGGGAAGGGGAATCAGAGTGAAAGTCCACTCGATGGAGGCAAAAACAGACACCTCTTGGACTCTATTCTTTGCCACCTGGGAACTTTACTTCTAGGGCTCCGTTCAAAGAAAGCTCTCTTGTCATAGAAATTGACCATGCCGTCAACATACCTGAAACAACAGTGGCATGTATTCTCATTTAGAACACAATTGCCCATCCACACTTTTGAAAAAATTTTTTTTTCTAACAGCTTTATTGAAATGTAATTCACATCTCTTAAATTCACCCTTTCAAAGCGTATTATTCAGTGATGTTTAGTAGATTCACAAGAGTTGTGCGGCCATCACCACTGTTTAATTCCAGAACATTTCATCATCCCCCGAAGACACCTGACACCCATTAGAAGTCATTGCCCACCCTCCCCTCCTCCTTCCAACCTCCGGCCACCACCAATCCACTGTCTGTCCCTCTCTTCCTACCTTCACTTTTGGAAAGGCACGTGGAAATGAACCGTGCAGTCGTTGGGGTGGCCAAAGTTTACCCCCTGATTCCAGAGGGAAAATAAATGATTTCTGATCAATTACAGCTGGAAGCAACCTAAGTGAAAAAAAATTTAAATCAAATCTGCTATCTTAAAAACTTCACAAATTGCAATTTAAAAACAATGCCTCCTAGTTAAATTACATTTTGCGGGAACTATTCTATTGGTAATTACAATAAATTTGACCAACTTTAGCACTTTTACCACTGTAAAGCTGCAGTTCTTTATTAAGCATAAGAATTTCCAAGTCTGATAATGACCATCATAGCATGAATAAAAAGCTCTATCTCTGGCTGAGTTTATATAACTCACAATTGACAGAATTACTACACTATAAAACATTTCTTGATTTTAAGAAAGTACAATACGCTGTATCTTGTTTAATAGAATCAAGTCACAAGATAGCCAGTGTTAAATACATTCAAAATGCTGATCCCAAAGAAGTTCATCCTTATATTCTTTAAACTTTGGCTATTCTATGTAATTGCAAAGACTTAAGGATCAAAGGCAGTTAAAGGTCTTCCTTGTTAAGCAGTGAGCTGTCCGTGGGATAGCAATGTAAAAACAAAATAAAGTTGTAAGAATGAGTATATCTGTGTAATGCAGGTCTTAAAATTTTTCATTTGAAAGCGGATTCCAGTTACTTAAAATGGTCAACATAATTAAGGTCAATTAAACTCAACAACCAATGACTCAATCTCTTGATTCTATGTGATGTTCACTTTAGTAAAATTATCATTAAAAAGCAATTTTCGGACTTCTGGTTTCATTCCAACCTGTGACGAGCTGAGAAGTTATCACTCCAACCCTCAGAACAAGAAAAAGCTGAAGAAACTGAAAAACGATTGTTCTTAGATCCATCAAAGACTTGAGATCACAGAGAAAACTGCTGTCTTTAACAACTGAAGAAAGAGGTGGATAGAGGCCAAGAGCAGAAACATGGGTTCACTTGAGAGTTATGTGTGGATTAGCTTGAGAGTTAAAAACTCTGGGGGGCCAAGTCTTAGGAGGACCTATACTTCCATGAGTTTTACCTCCAGGCACCCCGCCATTCTCTCTGAGAAGATCAGAGAAAAATCCCCTACTGCTTCCAGCAGGGGAAAGACAGAAGAAAGCATTTCAAAATACTCCAAGAGTTCTGTTCTTTGTTCTGTTCTCTGCAAGGAAGGCTGGATCTCAAGGAAAACTATTGTACCAAAGCCTTATCTGACCTGAAGAAGGGCAATTAGCTAACTCCAGCCCACTCTAGTCTTCCTGTCTCACCTGGGAGGGGGAAATGCTGAGAAAACTCATGAAGGTAATACTGCAGGGACACAGACCCACTAAAAGACTGAGATCTAATCATAGGATTTGTGAATGCATCCACAGAGCCTCTGCATGCAGAGGATTGCAGATGAAGGAACCATAAGGCTCGGACTCTATTCAGGAAGGAGATTCTAGGGAAACCCAACAACAATAGTCAGGGGGACAAAAACAAAGGTAGTCGGGGAAATTGAAGCCTCAGCCACCTAGAGTTACAGCAAACAGTAAACACAGCATAACCACTGGCCAGACAAAGTCCCCCTTACCTCACCCTAAATGCCTAGTATATTTCCTAATACCTAATACATGGCGTCCAGCTTCCAGCAAAAAATGACAAGCCTTGCTAGAAGGCAAGAAAAAAAAAAAAAGGCAGTAAGCATTAGAATCAGAGTCAGATACGACAGAGATTTTGGAATTGTCAGACCAGGAATTTAAAATAACTGTGATTAACATGTTAAGGGTACTAATGGAAAAAGTAGACCATATGCAAGAAGAGATGGGTAATGTAAGCAGAGAGGTTGAAACTTCAAGAAAGAATCAAAAGGAAATGTTAGAAATCAAAACCATTGTAAGAAATGAAGAATGCGTTTGATGGGCATATCAGTAGACTGGGCTGGGCCCAGGAAAGAATCAGTGAGCTGAAAGAAATATCAGTATAAACTTCAAAACTGAACTGCAAGGAGGAAAAAGAATGAATAAAGCAGAACAGAATATCCAGGAACTATAGGACGGTTTATAATTGGTGTAACCGACACATAATGAGAATATCAGAAAAAGAAGAAACAAAGGAGCAGAAGAGATATTTGAATAGTAATGGTTAAAATTTCCAAAATTAATGAAAGATGCTGAACCACAGATCCAGGAAGCTCAGAGAATACAAAGTAGGAAAAATGCCAAAAAAATCTACACCTAGGCATATCATATTCAAACTATGGAAAACCAAGGACAAAGAGAAAGTCTTGAAAGGAGACTGGGAAAAAAACTTACCTATGAAACAAGGGTAAGAATCACGTCCAACCTCTCTTCATAAACCATGCACACAAGAAGAGAATGGAGTGAAATATTTGAAATGTGGAAAGAAAAAACCCACCAACCTGTAATTCTGTATTTAGTGAAATTACCTTCAAAAGTAAAGAAGAAATAAAGATGCTCTCAGACAAACGAAAACTAAGGGAATTTGCCACCAGAGGCTTGTCTTTCAAGAAATGTTAAAAAGAACTTCTTCAGAGGAAAGGAAAATAGTATTGATCAGATATGGGATATATGAGGCAAGCAGAAAATCCAGGGACCAAACCATCACATCCTCCCCTTATCTCCACTTTTCAAAGTCTTATTAAGTTTATTTTATATATAACATCCAGGGTTTTATTGTATTTACCAGACAGAATAGGGGAAAGTATGTCTACACCGTTTCCCTGGAAGTGAAACTCTCTTGGTGTATTTCTTATGAATCCTTTTACCTCTGCAGATTATGTATTTAGGAGTGATTGGAACTGAGATACAATTTTGCATCTTCCTTTATTCCCTTCAATACATACGATGAGAATTTTTCCATGTCATTCATATTTCTTGGACCATATCAATAATACACATATACATGTTACAGGTTTAATCATTCTTTTACTGTTAACGTCGACGGTATTTCCAAATTTATTGCTATTAATTATAACACTGAAATGAACAAACTTATACAGAGATCTATGTGTACCTCTCCTTATTTCCTGGGTTAAATTCCTAGAGGTACAAGTACTAAACTAAAAGTTAGCAATTTAAAAGATCTTCCCACAAAAGTTCAAAAATCTCCTTTAAGATGAGTGTGACGACTTAACACCTCCACCAGTGTTTATAGAAGTATGCCCACCTTTCGGCCCCCTCATCAGTACTGGGTATTAGGGTGGTTTAAATGATCTGTTTTGTTAATTTGTTAAGAAAAATAAAAACATATAGCTTAATACGCATTTCTCTGGTTTACCAGTGAGATTAAAAATTTTGCACGTATTTACTGGTTATTTGCATTTCTGTCTCTGTGAGTAGTCTATTGATGTCCCTTTGTCTAGGTCATGTGTTTTATTATTAGCAAGAGTGCTTTGTACATAAGAATGTTAGCAATTTTTGTGTCCTATCTGTTGGAAAAGTTTTTCCAGTTTGTTATTTTTTTATCTTATGATGCTTTTTAAATTTTTTATTTTTCCTTAAAAAAAAAATTCAGACTCACAAAAAATTTGAAAGAACAGTGAGCATCTAAACACCCTTCTCCTGGATTACCAAGTGTTACCATCTTGTTACCTGTGCTTCAATCTCTCTCTGTAACTGAAATGTAGAATCATTCTGTATAAGTGGGATTTGTCTACTGCTTTGTAACAACCCAGAAGAGATTGGCTCCAAGGTGTTTCAATAATTGAGTGAAAATTCTGATCTAGTGGGGAGGAGGCTATAGCCCTGCTTAGCATGCCCAAGGTCCTGGGTTCAATCCCCAGTACCTCCATCAAAAATAAATAAATAAAAACCTCAAAATAAATTAAAAAAAAATTCTGATCCACACTCAGCATTTAACAAAAACATCTTCCTTCCTTCTCACTGTTTCTATCATGTATTTGCTTTGTTCTTGTTTTCCGCCCCTCTTTAAACACTAATACAACAGAACATAAAATGAAAATTTCTGTGCAGTTCTGATAGTGTCGGTACAGATGGTGGTGACCCCCCTAGTGTCGTTTGTGGTTTTTTTTTTTTTTTTTTAATGAGGGGGAGGTAATTAGGCTTATTCATTGATTTCTGTTTGGAGGAGGAACCGGGGATTGAACCCACGGCCTCGTGGGTGCCGAGCATGCGCTCTACCACTTAAGCTATACCCTCCCCTCAACTCCTAATGTCAATAAGAAAAGTGTGGTCATTACGAACAGTGTGAGCAGTACCACAGGCAATAAAATCTGTGCAGGCCAGCAAGGGGAAGAGGAAGAACCACACTTTGACCCAGAGGAAGAATCATCGCCAAAGTGGGGAAAATCATGAAACCTATTTTGAAAACAACACAAAAGCACTTCGAGCTCTTTGGAGAAAATACACCGCTTTTGACAGCATCCTTATTGTTTTCTGAATGACCGCTGGGAAAACCTTGCGTTTGCTGGCGTCCGTTATCATCGCTCTGTGCACCCACTGGGTTTTGTCTCTACTAGACCAAACTACCAGATGTTTTCTGGAGCAGTACCTGCTAACAGGGAAAACCATCCTTTGTGCAAGCCAGGCTCCTTGGTTTTCAGGTAGCTATGGCATACAAGAGTACTAGGTTGCAGATGCTTGACTGGACTTGCCTCTGGGCCTGACCATCGATGACCTGTGTGACCTGGGACTGGTGTGAGCCTCAGTTTGCATACCGTTAAAAGGAAAGGGTACATATCTACCTCATACGTTAAAAAATGAGTCCTTTGCAAACTGTCAAGTGTTTTAGAAATACTGACAATAATGATGAAATTCATGATAATGATGATAATGAGGATGATGTTGATTGGATATTTTTTCTAAATCATTTTTTTTTAAACTGAAGTTTAGTTGATTTACAATGTTATGTTAGTTTTTGGTGTACAGCATAGTGATTCAGTTATACATACACATATATATTCTTTTTCATTATAGATTATTACAAGATACTGAATGTAGTTCCCTGTGCTATATAGTAGGACCTTGTTGTTTATCTATTTTATATATAGCAGTGTGTATCTGTTAATCCCAAACTCCTAATTTACCCTCCCCCACCTTTTCCCCTTTGGTAACCATAATTTTGTTTTCTATGTTTGTGAGTCTCTTTCTGTTTTGTAAATAAAGTTTGAATCATGTTTTTAAGATTCCACATGTAAGTGATATCATGTGGTATTTTTCTTTCTCTTTCTGACTTACTTCACTTAGTGTGATCATCTCTAGGTCCATCCATGTTGCTGCAAATGGCATTATTTCATTCTTTTTTATGGCTGAGTAGTATTCCATTGTACATATATACTACAACTTCTTTATCCAGTCATCTGTCAATGGACATTTAGGTTGCTTCTGTGTCTTGGCTGTTGTAAACAGTGTTGCTGCTAACATTGGGGTGCATGTATCATTTTGAATTAGAGTTTTCTTCAGATATATGCCCAGGAGTGGGATTGCTGGGTCATATGGTAACTCTATTTTTAGTTTTTAAAGGAATCTCCATACTGTTTTCCATAGTGACTGCACCAAATTACATTCCCACCAGTAGTGCAGGAGGGTTCCCTTTTCTCCACACCCTCTCCAGGATTTACTGTTTGTGAACTTTTTAATGATGGCCATCCTGACTGGTGTGAGGTGATACCTTATTATAGTTTTGATTTGCATTTCCCTGATAATTGAGCATCTTTTCATGCACTTGTTAACCACCTGCACATCTTTGGAGAAATGTCTATTTAGGTTGTCTGCCCATTTTTGATTAGGTTATTTGCTTTTTGTTATTGAGTTGTATGAACTGTTTATATATTCTGGAAATCAAGCCTTTGTCAGTCTCATCCTTTGTAAATATTTTCTCCTAGTCTGTAGGTTGTCTTTTGGTTTTATTCATGGTTTCCTTTACTGTGCAAAAGCTTATAAGTTTGATTAGGTCCCATTTGTTTATTTTTGTTTTTTATTTCTATTACTTTGCGAGACTTGCCTAGGATAACACTGCTGTAATATATGTCAGAGAATGATTTGCCTATGCTCTCTTCTAGGAGTTTTATGGTGTCCTGTATTATGTTTAAATCTTTCATCCATTTTGAGTTTATTTTTGTGTACGGTGTGAGGGAGTGTTTTAACTTCATTGGTTTACAGGTGGCTTTCCAGCTTCTAAATCATTTTTAAAGGTGTATCCAGGGATAGTACTCATTTGGAATAACTGTCTCAATTTCCTGGGTTTCTATAGAGTGAAGCCTCAGGTATCTGAACAGTGTTGATTCTCAGTTACTCATAGGAACTGTGCTCTGTTATCAATGGACTTTTGGCCTCTGCCACTCCATCAGACTCATAATGTAAGCAGACATTGGCAGTCCTACCAGCTTGACTGCAGGTCCCACTCCTGGCTCAATCCTTGTATAAGAGGCTTGCTCAAACCCTTCACGGCAATGGGGTAGCAGAATTTCTAGGACCAGGCTTTTGATCACACAGAGGCAGGCCTTCTATTTGGCCAAAAGTATACCAATTCCAGGGAGTCATGCTTGTCCCAGGGATTCCAGGTATCAATCATCTGCACTAGAAATACTAAATGCAGATTCCAGGACCCCACCTGGGAGCCAGTGAAAGAGGATTGCAAACCAAAGTTTAAAAATCTCTACTCTACCATCATCAGAAAATCTATAAATAATAAATGCTGGAGAGGGTGTGGAGAAAAGGGAACCCTCCTACACTACTGGTGGGAATGTATTTGGTGCAGCCACTATGGAGAACAGTATGGTGATTACTTAAAATACTAAAAATAGAATTACCATGTGATCCAGCAATTCTATTCTTGGGAATATATCTGGAGGAAATACCAATTTGAAAAGATACATGCACCCCAGTGTTTAGAGCAGCCATGACTTGGAAGCAATCTTAAGTGTCCATTGACAGATGATTGGATAAAGATCTGATACACATATATATTTAATGGAATATTACTCAGTCACAAAAAAGAATGAAATAATGTCATTTGCAGCAACATGGATAGACCTACAGATTATCACACTAAGTGAAGTAAGTGAGACAGAGAAAGACAAATATTTCAGGATATCACTTATATGTAGAATCTAAAAAAAAGTATACAAATGAACTGACTTACAAAACAGAAAGAGACTCATAGACATAGAAAACGAATTTACGGGAAGGAGAAAGGGAAGAGGAGATGGGATAAATTAGGAGCTTGAGATTAATAGATACACAGTACTATATATAAAATTGATAAACAAGGACCTACTGTATAGCACAGAAAATTATATTCTGCATCTTGTAATAATCTATAATGAAAAAGAATCTGGGAAAGATACATACATATATAAATATATATAAAGTATATAACTGAATCACTTTGCTGTACACCTGAAACTAACACAACATTGTAAATCAACTATACTTCAATTTTTAAAAAAAGAACCATTAGTCTAGACCTGTGGTCTCCCAAATAGGGTGCCCACATCTCATGTAATACATAAGACAGTACCATTGGTCATGGGAAGAGAGTATAAGAACTTCTATGTGCATAATGCCACCTGCAGTTCTGGACGCCTTCCTAAGACTGGAAGCTCCAAACCACAAAAGCATGAACAGTGGGGCCAGCATTGGTATACGTTTTTTTCCAGAGCATTGTTATGTACTGCAGTCTACTCATGAATGGGTTTGTGGATTCTGCTATTTATTTTTAACTAAACTAAAGTTTTTCTTCAGGATGAGCCTTTCTTTAGCCATCTTAAAATGTAAAATGGTGATCAACCAATCAAACTTAGAAAAAGTCAGCACCCCAAACCCCTCAAAATTTAAAAATTATCCAGAAGACCAAAATATGGGCTTATATCCAACCGGCATCAATGCTGAATCTCAGCTACGTGTATAGTCAGTATAAAGCCATCATGATTAACAAGATTAAGAAACTGAAACATTATAATTAATAAACCTTTTTAGCAAGAGAAAGAAGTTTTGTGCTGTGAATAAAGTAAAAAAAATTCAACTTTTTAATTTCATCTTTATCTCATTATTTAAACATTTCTATGTGGGTATTTTTATAATAATTCACTCTATATGATAACAAGTATATAATTTATAAATAAATAAGTAAGCACATATGATCAGTGCATGTCCAAATTCTTTGACTGATGGCCACATGGGATAAAAGGCCATACAGCTTCTGTCCCAGCTCGAAACTTTCATGAAGCTAAGTCTCCCCCTTTGACTTCCTGATCAGTTTTGAGACTAAGTAACCTGATTCTCAGTGAGTCGTGCCATCAACAGTGAAAAAACTCCCTCTTACTAATGTATTGGCAGGACTTTGTCTTGGAACCTCAGAAGAAAAATGCAACAGATTGGTTAGACCTCCTCGTCCCAGGCATGAAGGAATTCTGGGTTCTGCAACCTGCTTTGCATATACTGCCCCAGCAGGCCACCGCAGATTCTGAAGCCAAGTCCATTCTGACAGTTCCTGGGACACCCCGGCAAGTGCAGAACCAGGCGTGCCTATCAACTTGGTGACATGACAGTCACAGGCAATCGTCCCTGAGCTCCTGAGTCTCGTGTTTTCCATTTCCATCTGCTGTTACTGCTTCTCTTCCTGCCTGAGCCACTCACTCCCTGTGACTCACACTGCAAGTAGCCTTGGGCCCACTACCTTTGAAGACCTGGTTTGGCCTTTTCTTCAGTTTTTGCCCTTGGCCGACCTCATTTCATTTTCAAATTGCATGCCACTTTGGCACCCGAAATCCATGGCAGGGACTGAGGTGATTCCTTGGGCTTGGAGGGCTCACAATGAACTTGCCCGGCTCCCATCATCCCTATACAGAGGGCCAATGATGGTATTATATTGAGTGGGAAAGAAGAGAGCCGAGGACACTTCTCAGAGTCAGCTCCATGCCCCGGTTAACGACTTCTTCACTCTTCCAGACCCTAATAGGGGCAGGGACACTCCTTGGCCAGGAAGAAGATGGTACAAGCAAAGCTGTCTGCCAGAATCTTTCTATTTGGTTCTCTGCTGCCTAGTTTGCTGTTTACAGCTTGTAAATCTACAGCTCAGACTCTCTGTTCTTTGTCAAGATGAGAGCACACAGAGAAAGCTGGAGACAGGACAGGAGAACGTTCATGGGAGCTGGTGACAGACGCCTCTTCTCCGGTTTGCTTTCCCCACCCCTCCATCCTGAGGCTTCCTTATTGCTGTTTGTATGCCCCACCCTTTGGCCACAGACACCTCACCTACTCCAGATCGCCTGACTGCCCTCTAAACAGGCCTCCCACTTTGCCCCGGGTGGCTTTCTTGACTTAGAACTCAGTCTGTGTAAGTTGGTAAAGTAACCACTCACATTTTCTTCTCTAAGAATCCTGTTTGTTATTTACCTACAGATTCCTTGTTTTAAAAGATTACGTTTATTAACCTATTTGCGGGTCATATTGTTATCCCCAAATTAAAAAAAATCTAAGATACAAGTGACTAAACACTAGACAGACGAGGGGAGGGTTGTCACTGCCAAGGGATGATGGGTGCCTGTGGCACTACCTGCAGGTGGGAGAAGGGGAGGCAGGGGAATGTCCACCCAAGGCTCTGCTCCCCGCTGCTGAGAGCTGGCGCTTGGCTCTAGATTTCCATGCTTCCATTCATGCTCTTTGAAACTCAACCGCACTGTTGGCTGTGATGCACTTATGTTTGAGATATATATATATAACTTCTGTTATATTGTTTGGGTTTTTTGTTTGTTTGTTTGTTTGGGAGAGGGAGGTAATTAGGTTTATTTGCTTATTTTTTTTTTTTTTAATGGAGGTACTGGGGATTGAACCCAGGACCTCCTGCATGCTAAGCAAGCACTCTACCACTGAGCTATACCCTCCCCACCCCATGTTTGGTATATATTTATAATGCAAATAGGGTCACAGGGTTTTAAAGCTTAGTACAAAACCTTAATCTACATACACTCAAATTCAGGAGGCCTGTATGTGGTAAGAAGGTCTAAGGTGAGGAAAGGTCATTTCTTGTTAATTCAATCTTAATTTTAATAAGGCATCTCTTAGGATATATTACACAATGACTATTTCAAGCAAGTTTTATTATTTTTGTTTTGTTTATCTGGGACACCAAAATCATCTTTACAGTAAAGCACATATGACATGCTAATAACTGTAAAGAAAGTTCCACATAAGCATAAAAATTGACTTGCATTAAACTATTTCCTTTAGAAGCAACCTAAACATCCATTGACCGATGACTGGATAAAGAAGGGGTGTGTGTGTGTGTGTGTGTGTGTGTGTGTGTAATAGAATAGTACTCAGCCATAAAAAAGAATAAAATAATGCCATTTGCAGCAACATAGATAGACCTGGAGATCATCATACTAAGTGAAGTAAGCCAGAAAGAAAAAGAAAAATACCATATGATATCACTTATATGCGGAATTTAAAAAAAAAAAAAAAGGACACAAATGAACTTATTTACAAAACAGAGACAGACTCACAGACATAAAAAACAAACTTATGGTTACCAGGGGGAAATGGGGTGGAGAGGGATAAAATGGGAATTTGAGATTTGCAGATACTAACTACCATATATAAAACAGATAAACAACAAGGTCCTACTGTATAGCATGGGAAACTATATTCAACACCTTGTAATAGCCTATAATGAAAAAAGAGTATGAAAAGGAATATATGTATGTATAATTGAATCACTATGCTGTACACCAGAAATTAACACAACATTGTAATTCACCTATACTTCAATAATAAAAGAGAAAAAATATTTCCTTTAGGAGCTGAATTTTGGATATGCTTTACTAAAAATGAAAAAGATATAACACTGAAATTAGGACCCTGAAATAATTGTCATGGTGTCAAGCATTAGAATGCAGTCAAAGTAACACAGAATGAACTATTAAAGTCTAAATTCTGCCATTACTTCTTATGCAAAACTACTGAAATTAGCAGAACGGTTGTGAACAAAGCCAAAGAAATTTTGTCTTTACAGTCATCTCACCTGCTTGAGAAAAGTGCTTCTTTTGGACCCTCAAATGGCTACTTTACTTACCATTTGGAAGCTTTAGAAGAATCTAAGTTACCATCAATTGGAGTCGTTAACACGTGGTGGTGTACAACATTTAAATACTTCTCAATGTGAATCTGTTACAGAAAAGTGAAAGTTTAGGCCATTAGAGTGGACTTAAGATCCTCAGCTAATTTACTCCACTTCATGAGGTTTACCCTCTGAATGGTGTAATAAAGCCAAAAGACACAACATGCTACGTGTTTATTACATGCCTGAGGTATCATTATGCATCTCAAGGCCAAATTACTTTATCCCAAAAAGCATAATAAACAATTGAGACTCAAAGCTTAAGTGACCTGTAGCACTCGTCGCAAATTAAACTGCACACCTAGCCAGGGAAGCTCGCTATGCAATACAGATGTGGGGTAATGTCTTTCTCTTACAGGTACTTTAAGCAAGCATCTGAGGAACGAGTCTGGCCTTTAGGTAACAGATTACTTAAAATGGCCAACCCAAAGACTCCAGTGGGGTCCAGCCTCTCCCCATCAGGTAATACAGGACAACGGCATGCTTGTCTGATGGGGCAACAGGATTTAGCACCTCTCACAGCCCCAGGAGCTGAGCTAGGAAGCTAATAACATGGTAGAGTGGAAGTCGGAAACAACAGCAGAGACCCGGATGGTTAGAGGTCTAGAAGATGGAGATGGTCTTTATTTGGCCCCATGTGCAAATAGATCCTTGTTCTATATATGATAGTCATCCTCATCTGAAGATTGGATTCTCGTGTGCCCTTGGATCTGTCTGTAAAGATGAAGTGCCTACCTACTTTATTTCTCTGTTTCCAAGTTGGTATATTTCTTTTACATTTCCCGTGTGATGGACCAGATTACAATACTACGAAAGTGACTAACCTCAAAATACAGAAGCTATTAGGGAAAAGTAAACGTTTATTTTTGAGAACCCCAGGGAATCTGACGGAAGCTCCCTGCAGTGTATTGGTATGAACCTTTTTTGTCAGGCATACTGTGGGGCTGAAAGTAGCTATTGTTAAAATCCGAAATTCTTTTTATCAAACCATGCTTGAGGGGTTATCACTGCATAGTCAAATACTATCAATGCCTCAAATTCTTTGTGGAATGTGACAGGACGTAAATCAATCAATCAATCTATCAGTTAATAATTGGTTTTTAAAAGGGAACAGAATCGGGAAGCTGCTGGCCAACGAAGCCCACCTCCACGACAGATTTCCACAGGGGCCGGTGAGAGCCACAATTCTCTTCTTCCGGAGGAAACTTTGTCTCCTTCCAGGATCTTATTTAATATCTAAAGCTCTACTCACCTTTAACCCCATTTCAGTCCTTTTGATTGCCGTTTCAAGATTCTGAATGTCTAGAGTCTCGCCTCTTTCCTCAGGTGAAAATTGGGTTAATTTCTCCTTTAATTGATGAAGATCTTCATGGACCTGGTGGTAGAAAAATATAAAATATCGAAAGAATACATACACAATCCACCTAAAACAGTTTTTTTTTTTTTTAAGTTTTTAGTTTGCTTGAATTGCTAGGGACAATAAGGTTGATTTTAAGCATGGTATTCATTAAACAGGACTGTCTTTATGGTTCTGAGATGTGTTCCATTCTATCTGGATCTTCCCACTTACTTCTCTGAAGAAGCTGTTCTGTAGGGGTGGCCTTAATTTTGTTTGATGGAGTCAGAAATGAAAATGATCAAATGAAGAAAGAGCAACATCACATTATTCCTTTAATGTGTTACTTTAATTTATATTTTCCTGGGAAAGGATGAGCACCCTCAGAATCAAATGGGCATTAGGAAATGAGACAGCTCAAGACTCTCTGCATTCATATTAGAAAGCAACCTTCAACAGATAAATACAGATGGCACCAATTATTGTATGGGCTGCTGCCACAAGAGAAACATTTTATTATGCAAATTTATGAACAAAACACCTGTTACCGCAATAGCCACACCACTAACAATCTGCAGACTGGGTTGCTAAAGGCATTTGGAAACAGTTACCTTTTCTCTGTTAATACAGCTGGACCTACACAGTGATCCAGCCTATGTTATTGATTATTCTCGAATATTCCCGAGGAGCCAAGTATTCAAAAGATCAGAAGATTTGCATCTTTTCACTGATGGGCATCACAGCCTGGCAGACACATCTGGTCACTTCACAAATGATCGTGTAAAGCCTTCGAGGCTCACAGATTGAAGTCTGAACACACCTAATGTCTGCTCGGAGGCACTGAGGATGAAGAGGTACTGCTTGCGATTGTTTTGTCCAAGTTTCTGCTGCAACCTGATTTGCTATCTGTGGTCCAAAGACATTTGGAAAATACAAAGAGGCAATTCTAGGCCAAGCCCACTTCCGGGCTACCTCTCAGAATAGAGGTGAGAATAAAATGAGTTTAACTGTGTAAAGTACTTTGTACAGGGCCAGCCACATAGGAGGGCACTGAACAAATGTTAATTCTCTTCTTCTGAATTGTGAAGCCCGGGGAAATGCCTTGCTTATAACTGGCACTTGGTAAGTGCTCATTGATTCGAATTGCTCTCAGCCTTTCTCAAGAGTTTTTTACGTTCCTTGCCAGATAGTTTAATTGCAGTAGAGACAAGTACTGTAGGAAATGTTTTACTAGACTTGAGAGAAAAGAGATTAAGTCCTAAATCTCCCTTCTTTCTTCAAATAGATCCCATCTACCACATTGAAATTTTACATGTCACTCATCATCTCTGTGATCATCAAATGCATTTCCCACTTGGACGAAGGTTATTATTTTGACAGTTTAGGGATGGGGCTGCTTAATAAGAAGCCCTTGAAAGATTTAATACAGAGGAGATTTGCTCTGGAATTTAAAAGAGCCATGCAACCAGGCTCCGGATTGTCAAAAGCAGTGTCATAATTCCATTTTATTCATCTCGGCAAAAGATAGAGTGTGGCTGAGTCATGCTCATTGCCTCCCCATTCATTTTTATGTCATATACTCCTGGCAAACCAGACAGAGGGATTGATGGGAAAGACAGGGGGTAATATTAAGCTATCAATTAGCAACACTATTTCCAAGGTTGGTGTCTATGCACAATTGTTGGGTTTTTGAAATACGATTTCCAAAACTAATCAAAAAGCTCATTTGATTGCCAGACTTGATAATCCTTGTTGCATAAACATAGGTTTAATATTTGGGTCAAACAAACAGTTTTAAAGTATAAAGATACCACATTCTTATTAGTAAAGTATAAAGACAGAGCCTCTAAGATTTAACAATAAAAGAAAACGTATGAGAAACTTCCCAGTTACCACCGCACTTCTTCCAGACTGTTTCACAAATGTGCTGTGACCTGTTTAAGGATCAGCACACACTGGATTTATTACTTTGGGTGAGTTACTTTACCTCTTTGTAGTTTAGTTTCTTGTTCTGTAAACTGGAACTCAGAATAATACCTGCCGACTAGAGTCGCTGTTAGGAGACAGTCCATCTAAGACCTCAGCACGGGGTATGGCTCTATTTCAGTTATCAGAATGATGATTATTACTATAGCAAAACTTCACTACTCTGATTTGTTGAGGAAAGACCCAGCTACAATTGTAAAAGGTAGACTTTTACAATTACAGACTTGAGAGTGAAAAAATCAAGTAGCTAACAAAATGCTGCCTAATCGAGCTCCAGGTGGAGACGGTAATCATATTTCCTGAACCAGAAATGAAAATGTGGGTTTTGATACATGATCTGATTGGGACAGATGATTCACAATCAGGACTACCCTGGAAAATACAGACATAGAAAGTACATCTTTTCTTAATGAGTCACAGGAAGAGCACTGATTATTTGTATTTAAAGATTGTTCTCTTAAGTATTTTAGATATTTTCTCAAAATACTATTTTTAGTATTAATTTGTGCCATCTATTATGTTTTCTAAGTAATAATAATGTTAGTCCAGCTGCATCCATTTTTGAACAGAACATAAATTACTGGACACTGAGTTAAAGAGAAGATCGTTATCCAGTCACCTAAGATCTATGGGCCCAATCCTGTGATGGTTCAAGTTGGATATCCAAAAAGTCGGCTCGTAACAGTGAAACAAGGCATATCTTGTTGCCAAGTAGCATCACCCTCAGAGTTCTAGTTAACAATGGAGTAGTCTTGGTGAAAAAGACAGCTTAAAATTAATTTTTCCTTTCCTTTCAGCAGCTTAGAGTAAAAAGCAGGGTAATCTTAAAAAGACACAAATACATGGGCAGAAGACCTAAACAAGCAATTCTCCAGTGAAGACATACGAATGACCAATAGGCACATGAAAAAATGCTCAATATCACTAATTATCAGAGAAATGCAAATCAAAACTACAATGAGGTATCACCTCACACCAGTCAGAATGGCCATCATTCAAAAGTCCACAAATGATAAATGCTGGTGAGGCTGTGGAGAAAAGGGAACCCTCCTGCACTGCTGGTGGGAATGCAGATTGGTGCAGCCACTGTGGAAAACAGTATGGAGATTCCTCAAAAGACTAGGAATACACTTACCATATGACCCAGGAATCCCGCTCCTGGGCATATATCCAGAAGGGACCCTACTTCAAAAAGACACCTGCATCCCAATGTTCATAGCAGCACTATTTACAATAGCCAAGACATGGAAACAGCCTAAATGTCCATCAACAGATGACTGGATAAAGAAGATGTGGTATATTTATACAATGGAATACTATTCAGCCATAAAATGACAACATAACACCATTTGCAGCAACATGGATGGACCTGGAGAATGTCATTCTAAGTGAAGTAAGCCAGAAAGAGAAAGAAAAATACCATATGATTATCACTCATATGTGGAATCTAAAAAAAAAAAAAAAAAAACAAACAGAAGAAGAAGAAGACAAATGAACTTAAATATACAACAGAAACAGACTCATAGATGTAGAATACAAACTTGTGGTTGCCGGGAGGAGGAGGGTAGGAAGGGACAGACTGGGAGTTCGAAATTTGTAGATACTGACAGGTATATATAGAATAGATAAACAAGTTTATACTGTATAGCACAGGGAAATATATACAAGATCTTGTGGTAGCTCATGGTGAAAAAGAATGTGACAATAAATATATGTATATTCATGTATGACTGAAAAATTGTGCTCTACACTGGAAATTGACACAACATTGTAAACTGACTACAACTTAAAACAAAGACACAAACACATACACAAACTAAGAGTATTAAAAGAGTAAGATATCAGACCTAATAATAGCTGACATCTACTGAGTGTTATACTTCATGTGTTATCCTATATTTTAATCTCTACGAGACTCCTAAGAGGGAGTTCATGTTATTACCTTCATTTCATACTTGAGGAATCTGAGATTTAAAGTGGTTAAGTGCAAGGTTAACCCGTGCAAGGTAACACAGCTCGTTAAGTGGTGGAACTATTCAAATCTATGCAGTCTGGATCCAAAGATTTCATGCCTTACCATTAACCAGTACATGCATAATATCCACAAATATACAAGTGTATATTTGTAAATATACAAAGCTAAAGGCTGGTGAAAGTTCAGGGAAAAATGCAGGATTTAAATTTCGAAAGGAGCAAAAAGAAGCAAGGGAAGACTTTCCTTTTATACCAGGACTGATGGATTGAAAAGGTTTAAGACGATTGCTTGCATTTTCTGTGTACATGAGTCTACCCACAATGCTCATCTTTAGTCAGTTTCCACTCTATAACGTGAAATAATAATAGTACGTATCTGATAGCTTTGTTGTAAGGGTTAAATGAGTTAAAAAAAACATAGCACTTAGAACCGTGCATGATACCTGGTAAATACTATGCTAGCTTTGATTTTTCTTTGCAATCATGTAACAGTTTATAGTTTGCAGTACGATCTGAAGTAATAGCTCTCAAACTTGAGTGTGTATGAGAGTCATCTGAAAGGCTTGTGCCTCGTTGAGACACAGACCAAGGAGAGATTTGAATTAAGCATCTCTGCTTTAATTATTTAAAAAAATACATACATAATATATGTATAAAGAAACTATTTGATTGCCTAGGCTAACAGTAAAGGAAGCCCACTTTATAGTAAAAACCATTACGTATCTTGGGGGAAGTTGGGTCAATTTAGAGTCAGAGGTGGTTCTCATCTAAGCTATGTATTCAACAAAAGAGAAAAACTGAAGTCCAGAGAGGTGAAGTGACTAGCCCACAGTTACCCACCTGGCAAAGACGTTGCCAAGGTCAGACCTCAGTATTCCAACTTGCCTAGCTAAGCATCCTTTTCTTTAGATGTACTGCCTGTTGGGAGCCTGTGTGAAGGGAACTGATCACAGCTCCAGGTCAAAGTGGACCCACGTTGGCATGTCTGAGTGTGCTGACACGCTCACACAAATTCAGGTCATAGGGGAATAATAGAGCGGGTCTTACACATTTCCTCAGTATACATATTCTACATAGTACCAGGGAGAATTTTATACTGTATCGAGATCAGCCTCAATATAACCAGGTTAACATGTAGACTCTCCTTCTCTGCACTTAGTGTGTACAAAGTAACCCTTTCAAGCAAGCGAGGATGCTGATCAATATGGGTATGACTATTCTTAGCTCTTCCCAAAGAGAGGTCTGGCCTTTGCCCTTGGACACTGGGAGGTGATCTCTAGGCCCCTGGAGGACCCTGCTTGATAGTGGTATCTTTTATGATAGGGGCTTTCAGTCATGCTGTCAGTCCAAACTCTAGAGGAGTTAGACTGAAATCATTAGTCTGTCCTCTGGGAAGGACTGAAAACTAAAAGTCAGCCAAATGGGCAGTGTGACCGAGCCCCAATAAAAACTCTGGATGCTAATATCTTGGGAAAGCTTCCCCAGTAGGCAATAATCTGTGCATGTTGTTACACATCATGGTTGGAAGGAGGTAATGCTCTCCATGACTCCACAGGGAGAAGATGGCAGAAGCTGCACTTAGACCCCTCCTGGATCCTGCCCTAAGCATCTCTTCACTCGGCTGATTTTAATTTGTATCCTTTTGCTATAATACCACGATAATTGTAAACATGGTGCTTTCCTGAGTTTGAGAGTCTCTCTAGCAAATTAGCCAATGTGAGGTGGTTGGGCCCCCCAAATATGTAGAGAGTTGATCTGAAGTGAGGTTGGTTCTAGGGACCCTGAACTTGTGCCTGGTGTCCAAGGGAGGGCAGTCTTGTGGGAACTGTTCCCTCCTCAGATTTGGCAGTTTGGCTAAACTCATTCTAGGGTGATGGTGAAAGCAAGGATACTAAAGGGTGAGGTAAGAAAACTTGGGTATGATTCATAATGGGGAAGTCTATGAAATTGGTGAGTTTAGGGGTCTGTACCTTGGAAAAGGTGAATTAAAAGAGTCTTCCAGATGGGAGGTAAGAGACCAAGATTCTGGCAGGAGATAAAATTAGACCCATTGCGGATCTGAGTGAGAGTCCTGATAGAGTGACCTTAGGCAAATTACTTCAAGCCTTAGTCAAAGAGAGCTAAATATGAGTTAAAAGTGATGATATATGTTAAATGTTTTTAAAATATCACATGTGAAAAAACAAAATGGTTTTAACATTTTCAAAACATCTGAGTGTAACTGTCACAAACTGATATATACTGGAGGAGTTAATAGTTTGTTGATTTTTTCGCCCTCAGAATAGAAAAAGTTATTTCCCTGAGTTTTTTTTTTTAAGCCACATTTCTATACTCAAAACTTTAACTTGATTAGCAAGACTTTATCTTTAATATAGTTCCCCATGTGTATGTTCCCCAGCAAGGGACTTTTATTTATTATTTTTAATTCAGATATAGTTGACATACAACATGTTAGTTTCACATATAAAACATGATTGGATATTTATACATATTGCTAAATGATCACCACAATAAATCTAGTTAACATCCATCACCACACAGTTACAATCTTTTTTCTTGTGATGCGAACTTTTACGATTTACTCTTAGCAACTTTCAAACATACAACAGAATATTATTAGCTATAATTACATGCTGTACATTACATCCCCAGAACTCATTTATTTGCAAGGGACTTTTAGATCCAAAAAATTGGGGTACTTAAGAAAAGCAGTTCATATATTTCAATTTCTCCCCAAATTTCTTATCACTTCTCCGATGTGTCTGATTTGTATCTTACTTACTCCCCCACATCATGGATTCAAAATTTTCAGAACATTAACATTTAAAGATGGTGCCCTATTGTAAGATGAATTTTTCCAAAGTAAAGGTCCTGGGTGGGGCGTACGGTCCTGGAGTTTTACCAGAGGCAGAATGGCCGTGCTTCTGAAGCTCAACCTCCAGGGTCAGGCTCCGGAGGTGTGTGAGGCTGGCCGGCGAGATTGACAAATTTGGGAGTCCTCTGAGGGGCGCTGCCCCTCGCGTGTTGGAGGCCGGCTGGGGGCGGCGCTACAAGTGGATGGGCGCGAGTGGATGGGCGCGAGTGGACGGGCGCTGCTGCGCCTCGCTCCAGGGGTCTTAGCTGGGCAGGGCCAGGAGAGGCCCATTTCCCACCTGGATTAAGATGGATCCGATGGGGTCGTGGTTTTCCGTCTCCTGGGCCATGCCTGGGGCTGGGCGGGGCTCCCCGCCTTTCCTCGCAGGCGCGGTCTCTAGGCTAGGAAACCCTCCGCGCAGCGAGCTCGTTGCCATGGCAACCCCACGCGCAGCGCGGCCTGGTCCACGCCGGGAGCGGAAGAGGGGGCGGGAGCGGGGGCGGGGCCGGCCGTGCCTTCCGAGAACGCGCCTGCCTTGCGCGTCTCCCCCGCGCGCCGGCGGCCGTGGTGCCGCCCAAGGCGGAAGCGGCTCCCGGACGGAACCGGCTCGCTGGTGCAGCGATGGCTGCTGGCGTCCCCTGCGCGCTCGTCACCAGCTGCTCCTCCACCTTTTCCGCAGACCGGCTGGTCCAACGTGAGTAGCGAGGCGCCCGGGCCCACCTCCAAGCCCCCCTCCGAGCCTCGGCGGGCGACAGTCCCAGCACCGCGGCCTCCCTCGGGGCCTCTGTCCCCGCCGCGGGCCCTGGACACTTCTCTCGGTGGTGGTCCGAGGCCCCTCGGGTGCCCCGCACATGCGGTCGAGGTGCCCAGTTCCCCAGGTGTCCACCCCTAGCTCCTACACTCGCTGCTTCTCTGGTTTCTCGGCCCACCGTTGCGTTTCTTCCAGCATTTTCTGTGAAGTGGGACTGATCGCTCCTCCACCCAGCCCGGGGCTTGTTGTGGGCAACCTTTGAGGTGAACCGAAAAGGCGCTCTGGAAACTGTACGGAGGCCCGCGAGTGTCAGGTGCAGGAATCGTGGTTTATGTTCCCAGCCCTGCTCCTGAAGTGAAGTGTGTGGTTCTTGGCCACCCCTTGATGTGTGTACTAAAAGGCTAAGTTAGCCTTGTACCCTCCACCCCGCAGTTATTCACAGCCGTGCCTTCCTCCTGAGGCTACGCCCTCCGTCAGCGAGTTTTTGATTATTACTGGGCCCAGTCTCTCTGACTCTGGACCTTCATCGTGGTTGTCTAACGAAGTAACATAGGCGGGCGAGGAGACCAGCGTAGAAGAGAGAGAATAGGACTGAGTCATAGGCTCAACTCCTCCACTAAAGGACTCTGCGAAGTTGATTATAACTCGGGACTCCTGTTTTAAATGCGTGGCTTTGAGTCAGAGCCGGGATGCTCAGCTGTAACGTAGTAAGCACACTTAACCTCTGCCCTTTAGTTTTCTTATCTGAGAAATGGTGATAATTTTCACAGGATTGTTGTGCTTAACCCAGAGTAAACAGTCGATAAGTGGTACATACTGTTATTCAAACACATTGTCTCTCTAAGCCCTCAGTTTCCCAATTCTGAAAGTGGGTCACATGAACCCAGCTCACAGGATTCTTTGAAGGACGGGTGATGTGACGTTTTGAAAGCACTTTGTAAACTGTAAAGCATCATGGAAACTGTAACTTTTCCCTGTCATTTTTTCAAATGACAGAGTTAGGCAGGATGTCCCTCCAGCACAAATACTCTATAACTTAGTTATCATTTGTGATCACTTAAAAAGTTCCTTGCCAGGGTAAAAGTTAATTGCAACACTTACCGAGTGCTCTGATTATGTCATTTCTTACCTCTGAGCAGTGCCCCTTCCTTTTTTTTTTTTGTTGTTTCATTGTAAAAGTAGTGCATAGCCAATTAAGTAGGATTTAACATATGGAGAAAAGATGTTGGCCCTGGTCTCATCAGCCAAGCACAAATACTGTGTTAACATTTCTGTGCATTTCCTTCCAGCTTTTTTTTCCAAGGTGTAGGTTTTTAAAACTTCGTAACTGCATTTCATATGTAATTTTTATCCTGATTTTTTATATATAACATTAAAATATATTACTATATTTTAATATATTGTATTTTTGTTATATATAACATAACATAATTTAACATATTTTAATGTTATATTTAAAAATTTAAAATACTAAATACTAAACCTTAAATATTTGTATGAATATATCAAATATATTTGTATATTTGACATACAATATTTCATAATTTTTCTCCTGCTGTTTTTCATTTACCATTACATCATAAGTTAGTTTCCCTCAAATATTACATCTAGTGAACATATCAGTATTTACTCAGAATTCTTAAGATTCTTGGTGTATTTAACTGTCCAGAAGAATTATATGCATAACTGATATATGAAAGTCCTTTCAAAGCCAGTCTCAGAGATGTTTAAGTTTTCTTACGGCTGTCATGTGCTTTAAGGATCGGAATTGGCAGACACGGTCACTTCCTTGAAGGAGCTGATTACCTGTGGTTAATGAACAGTACCACTGTACTTTGAAGTAGATTAGCATGATTGGGAGTAAGATTAATTCTGTAAAATAATCCACTTTATTTCTATTCATAAAATGCCTCTTGGATAACTTTTGTGGTGGTTAAAATTTGATGACCTTTCTTTTGTGACTTCATGTGATGTGGTGAAAAATAAGAGCAATCAGTGAAGAGATTACTTGAGTGAGAAAAAGTGAACTATAAAAGAGGGCTTTCTTCATTTCTTCCAGGTTTACAAGTAGGGTAACCACGGATAGCTTTAGAATGCAGTATTTGCTGAGCATTCATTCTGTTTTATCTTAAAGATTGAATTAATCACAAATCAAGTCTAATTCTGGCATAAAAGATAAAGATTACTATAATGAATGATTTTAAGTGTTCAGTGACATTAAGCCATAGTCTGATTTTGGATTGAGTCTAATTTACCCTTTTGGGAAGGTTTGGTTTCCTTCCATATGTCAGGAAGAAGAACCTTTAGGGTTTCTCCAGTTTCTCTTTCCTTCAACTTATGATCTATTTTACCGCTTTTAACCAACAGCAGGGAATATTTCATAACCAAGAAGCCAAGTTTATTCATCAACTTGAAATAAAAATCAGTAGGCCTCTACTATGGATAAAGTGTATGTGTGAACTTTGTAAGAAATTTTTCATTTTTGTCACTCAGAGACCTTATCTGCAGTATTGTGGGTAGATGTCTGACCTTAGATAAATGGGGCATTACCAGTGTAGCCTTTTAAAGGGACGTGAAGGCTCAGGATGCTTGTGCAAGGCTGTATGTGGTGTGACAGCAAGTGTTAGTACCCCCAGGCCAGATCGCCCTCACATATGTTTATATGAATGAACATTTTACTTGCATTCTCAAAAAGTATATTCTGATATTAAGAACAGAGCTGGTCTCTTTGCCAGTTACAGTACCCAGAACGACCACTAAGATACCATTCCTTCCTTCAAGAAGAGTGTAGTGAAATTGTGCGCTTTACTTGTGAAAATATTAAAATGTAGATAACCTAGCTTTTAACATCTTACTCTTCTTTTCCTAGAAGGAGCCTCAGATAGAAAAATCCCATTTGGTTTTAATGTATGTAATGCTAACATAGCAACCATCAGCCATTTAGGTTCTATACCTGAACATTTGGAGCAGACTTTTTTTTCTTCTAGTGAAATGTGGGGATCTGGAGATATTATAATCATAACAAGCATTTATATGTATGTCAACACTCTTCCCAAACATGTTTTCACATAATTCATTTTGGTCCCTGTATCCCTGTGCTTTTGTGAAGTCAGGTTTTCCGCCGTCTGTAAATGGAGAAACTGTGGCTTGGCAGCACTAGGTGGGTTGCCCAAAGTGCTCAGCTGACAAGTGCTGGAGCATATGCTCACCTTCGGGATTCGTGTGCACGGACTGTGTGAATGAAATGTGTTGGAATTCCTTAGCAGTCACAGACAACTATTTAAATTTAAGGTGATGGCGTTGGTTCTAAAAGAAGATTTTAAAATATGCTTGCATTTCCATTTAGAGTGGTTGAGGTCTTAATTCTGAGTGAAGAAAAAAAGAAATCCCTGTCCACAAGACCTGTATTCTAAAATGAGCATTTGCATGGCTGGGTTATTTTCTCTTGACTGGACTCAAAGTAGAGACTATATATATATATGTCATTCCTGTGTAGAATTAACATCAAAAATAAAAGATTGCTCCAGATCATCTCTAACATCCCTTCTAGATGTAAAATTCTGTTATCACTTACTTATTTTTGTTTTAGATTATATAATGCTGCTTAAATTTTCTTACATTTTTTTTTTTTGAAAACTGAAGAATCAAGCCCCAGTTTCAAGTTGCGGTAGACACTTCATTTGTAGTAGAGGATTTGACACTTTGTGTTTGGAATTCAGATGCATTTACTCATGGAAGCAATTGCTGGTCCTCAGGTTTCTAAAAGTGTGGAACCAGGTAGCTTGGTTATATGAGTAAACCAGGCTTCGGGGAATTATACGGGCAAAGCCAGCCATCAGGATGATGTTGCTGCTTTGGGAAACATTCATCCTTCTGTATGACTGGGACTTTGCTTATAGGTCAATCAGACTCCTGTACTTAAACAAAGATCTTAAAGTAATTTACTGAGGAAAACATTCTTATTTCAGAAGTAGGGGCTACTGTACAGCTCAGCCAACATTCTCAAGCAACAGGATAGAGATGAGAGCTTGGGTCTTCGAATGTGCTTTACTCTGTAGCTGCTTGAGGTATTCTGAGTGGAGCCCTTTAGTTCACCCTGGGAATAAGTAAGAATTTTTGCCTAAGCGAAGTTGCTTATTTTGTTGTGGTCGGAGGACTCTGCCTTTGATGGGATTGTATATTTCCAAGTCTTTATTTTCTTCAAAGGAAGAAAGATTGGGCAGCAAGATTTAACCACGAGGGCCTAGAGTTGTCATCACAGAGGGATTCATGAAGTGGTCAGACTAAAGCAGTGATTTCACACGGTAATGGGGGTGAGGGAAGAACTCTGATTTCTTTTTAACTGTGATCCTTAATATAGTTCAAATTTTTGAAGTAATATTAAAAGAAGGCTCAAGATTTTTATCTTTATTAAAAGAGGGATGTTAAGTCATCAACCTAAGAATAAGGGAAGGAATAAATACAAGTTTACATTCTCTCCAGACCCAAAGGGACTTAACACATTCGTGTTGTCTTCGTGTGTGTGTGTGTGTGTGTGTGTGTGTGTGTGTGTGTGTGAAATTAAAGCTCAAAGAGGTTGTGGTTTTCTAAGATTGTTCAGCTCATAAAAGCTGGGGAGCCAAGATTTAATTCTAGTTCTTTTATATATGTGAAATATGATGAACTTCTTGGTGACAGAACTGTAGGCATTCAAGGTGAAATTAGGGACAGGAGAGAGCACAGTAGAAGATTTTACTACCAAAATGAGAACTTTAGGGCTCAAAATAAGTTTACACTTTTTCTTTCATGGTAATTGGAGCCTTAGTAGATGAACTATGACAAGTTAATAATAAATGAAAATGCCTCTTTCTTGGTTCCCAATTTGTTTTTTTTTTTTTAATCCATAGAGAATTTCTTTGAAATCTTAGACATTCTTTAGCTGTGGTTGATGAGTTAAATGATTATAAGGTTTTTGTCTTCCCGACAAATGGCATTCCAATAAACGAGGGTGGAGAGCTGGAGGAGAGACAGCAGTGGCGAAATACTGCGCATCAGCCCACGTTGCACAAAACCACGTATGATACAGAGAGTATTGTGTCATCCTGGAGGGTTCTGAGTGCTGTCTAGACTCAGACCTTTATTTCTGGACCATCTAACTGCTTGTTTGTGTGTAGCCAGAGGTAAAAACGTCTAGAAACTATGCCTTGGTCATTTGGTTTATAAACAACTCGCTACCTTTTGCCCTGTATAATTCCTCAACAAAAAGTGACAGTAAATAATGAAATCTGATATAAAACCATTTTTTTTAAAGGTTACTGTGTGAAAATTGTTTTGAATGTGTCTGGCAAGAGTGGTAATCTGGACACAGCGTCATATTTATGTTGGAGCCAGGGCACACAGATACCCCGACAGCCCTCTAAGCCAGGCTGAGGTGGGTGAGAACAGAGAGGACAGTTGTGAGACTCTTAAAGAGCCTTTGTGATGTTTTAGGTTCAGTAACAAATAGCCTTTTTAGAGTTGAATTGTCCACACAGCCCTGCAGGCTGGTTCCACACACAGGTAGGGTAACGTGTTAATATGCCCGGATCAGAATCAATGTGCTCAGAGCAGGAAAACGTGACCGTTTGGTAGTAAACCGCGCTGCTAAACTGACATAATAGAGTGGCCATTCTGGGTGAATTCTGCTGGGGCTGTTCAGGACTTTTGTTGGGGGGAAATGTGGGAATTGAGCACTGAGTTCTGCTCTTCCTAGCTATCTGACTTTAAGCAAGTTCACTTTTCATCCCACAGATCGTTACTGAGGTCTTCACGTGTACCATCATTATTCTAGGTCTCTTAAACCTGTGGCCCAGTCACCTCGTCATAAAACCAGGGCATTATCTCCCAGCTCCCATGCTTTTTTAAGCAGCTTTACTGGGGTGTAATTTAAATACCATACAATCCACCAGGGGGTTTTAAGTGTAGACCATTTCTGTCATTCTAGAAGGAAACCTACCTATTAGCAGTCATTCTGTGTTCCCACCCCCCCGCTCTGGGCAGCCGCTGGTGTACTTTCCCTCTCTATAGCGTTGCCTTTTCTGGACATTTTACGTAAAAGAAATCACGTAAGAGGGTGTCTCTTGCGTCTGGCTTCTTTTACTTACCTTGATGTTTTTGAGACTCATCCATGTTGCATGTATGGATGATCCATCGTATGGCTAGACCACATTTTGTTTATCCATCATCTCTCGAGAGACATTTGGCTGTTTCCACTTTCTGGCTATTATGAATGGTGCTGTTATGGGCTCTGTAAGAAACTACTGTACTATTTTACAAAACTGCCAGACTTTTTCAGAGTGGCTAAATCGTTTTACCATTCCTATCAGCAATGTTTGAGGGTTTCGACTTCTCCGTATTTTTCGCAACCCTTGTTATTGTCTGTATTTTTTATTTATAGCCATTCTAGTAGAGATGAGGTGGTATCTCATTGTGGTTTTCACTCGCATTTCCTTGGTAGCTAATGATGTTGAGAATCTTCTCAGGTGCATATAATCCATTCCTATATCATCTTTGGTGAAATGTCTATTCAGATCTTTGGCTCATTTTTAAAAAAAATTGAAGTATTGTTGAATTACAATATTGTGTTAGTTTCAGACATACAACAGAGTGATTCAGTTATATATATATTTTTTCAGAATCTTTTCCATTACAAGATATTGAATATAATTTCCTGTGCTATACGGTAAATCCATGTTGCTTATCTATTTTATGTATAGTAATTTGTATCAGTTAATCTCGTACTGTTAATTTATCCCTCCCCCCACTCCCCTTTGCTAACCCTAAGTTTGCTTTCTATGACTGTTTTGTATATAGATTCATCTGCCTTATTTTTTAGATTCCACATATAAGTGATATCACATAATATTTGTCTTTTGCTGTCTGACTTCCTTCACTAAGTATAATATTCTCTAGGTCCATCCACGTTGCTGCAGATGGCAATATTTAATTTTTTTTTATGTCTGAGTATTATTCCATTGTATGTGTCTTCCTAAGCCAATCCTCAGTTGACTGGCACTTGGGTTGTTTCCATCTCTTGCTTTTGTCCATTAAAAAAATTTGTTTTGTCTTCTTATTAATGAGTTCTAAGAGTATATTCTGTGTTTTGGATACAAGTCCCTTATCACATATGTAACTTGCAAATATTTTCTCCCATTCTGTGGCTTATCTTTTGGTTTTCTTGATGGTATCATTTGAAATGCAAAAGTTTTACGTTTTGATGAAATCCAACTTATCAGTGTTTTCTTTTTCCATGATCCTTTGACCACATGTTGTCCAATCATGATTCTGCCCTTCTTGAAGGACCTTTTGGATCCTGGGATGTTGGATCTGTTAGCTTTGTGATATTTTACATCAGACCAAGCTTATTTTCAGTATTTGAATACAGGAGTTACAGAATAAATGTTCTTCATTAAATTTACTCTGTTTTGGAAAATTCATCTCAGACATGTTTACCTTCTTTCAGAGTAAGTTAGCATCTGCTGCAGATTCTGTTGTCAGCCTGAGAAGTCACTGACCTTTTTTTGTGAAGTTTTATTACTTAATGCTGATTTGTGTATGAAAAATTGCCATTTGAATATAAAAGTTATTTTCATCTCATAATTGTCCTGTTTAGGCTTATGTGTTCTTTCTTCCAGAAAAGCCACCATTTATAAATTATTTTCAAAGCATCAAAGATTAATTGCCAGGTAATTTTTATGGTTAAAATAATTAAAGAATACATTTGAGATGGATTTTTATCAGAGAGAGATTTTTCTCAGATGCAAATAAAAGGCATTTATATCTGTGGTGGGAGGTTATGATGCCTGGCTGTATAAGGCAAATTTCAGTTCTGTGAGAAAGACTAAAACCAACTTTGCATTCCACAACTTTTATTTTATTTCATAAATACAGTTACGTGAGTTCCGCAAGTTCTTTTGCTTTAGATCAGGGTTTCTCAGCCTTAGCACTGCTCGCATTTTGGGCTGAGTAATTCTCTTTTGTGTGGGGCTGTCCTGTGCATTGTATTCACGGCCTCTGCCCACTAGGTGCCGGTAGCACCTCCCCACTTGTGACAACCAAAAATGTCTCCAGAGGTTGACATGTCCCCCGGGAGACAAAACTCACCTCCTGGTAAAGAACTACTGCTTTAGATACACATCAAGAACTTGAATTTTGAATAAATAGGTAATAGTAATGAAATTCAAAGAAGATCCCTCCTTTCCCCCCCAGATACGGGCAGAAATTGTCCCTCAGCTGTGCCACTGGGATTGCTAACGTGGTCTTTGCATGCAGCCCATGGAATTAAGAGGCTGATGGTTCCTCCTTGGCCCTCAGAAAGCCCTTCTGCGTACTCTTCCTCCTCTTCCCGCCAGCTTCTCCCTCTGTGTTCTTTTGCGCATGGTAGCCTGTCACTGTGTCACGAGGTCTTCTAAGGGCAAACAGACCATGAATCCCCCCTCCCCACCACATCCCCCCCGTCCCTGATTATTTTAACATGAGGTGCTGGTGACCAGTCCCAGGTGGCTAGTGGGAGAAAGCGGACTTGAGGAAAAGGAGGAGGACGGGGTTGGATTTCCTCTGCTTCCACTTTGAGAGCTTCTCCGCTGTGATCTCAAAAGCCCCAAAGCATGTGAAAATGTGAATTTAGAGTGGGACCAGAGAGAAGGGGGGTGGGAGGAAAAGGTAATGAAGTGTTGTAAGCAAACCAGAATTGCTGTACTCCTGTTAAAGCAGGGGATGCTTCAACTCAGTCCCCTCCTCTTCTCAGCCACTGAGTCCTGCTCCATGGAGGGCTCTGTCACATATACTGAGACCAATACTGCGTGCACTTGAACCAGGAGGCTGCAGGCTGATTACTCAGAGAATCGCTGATAAGAATTTCCCGACATTTGACTCTTTGAAGATCCAGCTCCGAATGTTGAGGTTTTAACCTTAAATGCTACATGCGCTCCACAGGCCCTTCTTCCTACAATAGTGCTGTCTACTCCTAGGATGTGGGGAATAATCTGGTAGTTAATAACTGCTCCTGAGTCTTGGACAGAGCAGCACCCGCCTCGCATGGCATTCTCGTGAAGTTGTGGCTGTGAATTGGTGACTGGTTGCAGCAACGTGGAGCCATTGTGAGTTTTGAAGCTCTCTCTTTGCCTTTCCTTGCTGCTTAATGAAAACTCTGGCTGTCAAGTTTTCTTCCTCGTCATATTTTGCTCAATTCTTTTCTTTCATAATGCCTACTTCCCCTGCAACTGACGTCAGTCTCTGCTTGCCTCCTGTAATTTTCCTAATTGCTTTCTCTCCTGTCTCAGTCTGTGCCTGAACAAGACAAAAGAAAAAGTGGCGAAGGCATATTTTGGGACGGGAGGGGCCAGAGCAGCTTAAAGAAGGTGATTATTTCCTAGTTGTAATGTTTCTCACTGACCCTCCTTAGTGCGTGTCCGGAGGGCTGTCACGTGTGCAGGAAACTGATCTGGGAAGGAGGAAATGAACAGTTACTGAGGGTCTGCCCTGTGCCCAGCGCCTGCCTGTGCTTCATGTGCATTGGTTTTATTTAATCTGCAAGGAGCCATTTGAGGGGTGTTCTTGTCCCCTTTTGCGGGTGAGGAAATGAGACACAAAGAGGTTAATTTGTCATTCTTACCGAGGGCCAGCATTCAAAGGCAGGTCCCTCTGACCCTGGGTCTGTGCTGTCTCTATTTCTGGGCCTCTTCTGCTCTGATTAGTGGTATGGCCATCACAAAGGGAAGGGGAGGAACTGTCCGTCCCCAGAAGAATGGATACCATGAAAGGCAGTTGTACCAGGTAGGAGGTTACAATACCTGGCTGTAAAGGCAGCTTCAGATCTGTGAGAAAGAATGAAAGCCACTGTATTCTCAGAAGAGTGCTGGTTTCTGGAAGGATTATCTTGATTTGAGGTAGCAGGTATCACTTCCTTCAGGGCGTAGAAAATATGATTTAACCACTGGACAACATCTCTTCACGACGAATGTCGTGATTAATTAAGTATACATTAATTCTACTGGTATTCAAAGTGTCTTTACTCCTACTAGGAAGTATGAAATAATCTAAGACAAAATCAGTTCCCTGAGTTTAGAATGCGCTGATTTGGTCCTTTTTGACTGGGGTAGATAGATGAGGGGGGAGGGTAAGGGGTACACGTATATGTGTATGTGTATGAAATTGGGTATCTGCAGTGTTCTGGGAATTCGCGTGGGAACCTCAGTGGTCTTCTTAGTTCATGCTATAGAGAGTATTACCCCGTACTGATTCTGAACCATAGGAAGCTACTTGCCTCCTTCCTTTCGATTGCTTTCCAAATTTACACTTTTTCTGAGGGAAGGAAAAAAAAGGAGCAAAGAGGAGCAGGAAGAGGGAGCTGCTGGGTCACTGAACTGAGGTGCTTCCTTGGCTTCTGGCTCTCTTCCAACTCTTGAATCTCTTCACTGACTTGCTATGAGGGAGGGACTGTGGAGGCAGTAAGTTTACCCAGGAAGTGAACAGTAAGTAGGAGTTGCTGGAGAATTGATGGCTACGTAAAACAGTATCTCAAACAAAGAAAGAGATTTATATTTGTATTTAAAACTGAAGGCAAGCTTTATACTTGCTACTGGAACTGAGCTGACATTTAACTTCTCATCCCCAAACACTTTGAATTAACTGTTCTAAGCTGTGAAACCAAGTTTGTAGTAACAGACCCGGCAATCAATCACCTAGTATTTGTCTCTTAAAGAAAAGGATGTATTACAGCTCCACCAGGTGGCTGCCAGCAGTGTGAATGAGACAGGTCACTGTCCTCCAGGAGGAGGGGGAAGCTGCTCTTGATTTTATTTGTGCATCATCTTAACTACATCAGACTTCCGTTTAAGGAAGGGCAAAGAAGGGAGACCACGGCAGGCTTTTCTAGGAAGTCTGTCTGGCGAAAAAACAAAAAACCAAAAAAACTCCTACAAGATCACTGTGACTCACTTTTGACATACAAATACCTGAAACTCATAGGCAGTTTTTTGATGGGTTAGTTGTACCCCAGGTTCCTATGTTCTGGTGCCCTCATTCCAACTATTATTTTTGGTTTTCATGAAAAGGCAGAGGATACTGTAGGCCTGTAGGTTAGTTTCAGCTTGTGACTGTTAGACACTGACTGTGATCTAGCTCAGACACTGTGTAGTAGGAACGAAGGCTGGTAACCTGAATTGTATTTTTGGTTCTGCTCCTATTCGGAAAGTGGTTTCTTTTTTCTGGTCCTCAGTTTTTGTATCTAAGGAGTGAGTGAGTTGTACCAACTGATCTCCAGAAACTCTTGGCCTGTGCACCAGCGTTTGAGTACTTTTTGTTTTAAATTTGGAAAAGAATGAACTTGTTAAACATTTGAAACCAAATAGAAAAGATGAGGGAGAAAAACTGTACTTAGTGTAGACATTTCCATTTTTTAAATTAAACTCTACATTATGATATTGATGCTGAGAACTGGAATGAGATAATCTTCAGTCTTCTCCCTCTAGTCTGATGTGGCACAGATGTGATAATAAAGTCCATATGCAGCCTCGCTGAAAGTATCTGATTAGACATAAAATGGTAAAAATAAAAAAATCTGATAAGCAAATTGAGCACAAAGAATGAAAGCAAAACAAAACAAAAACCTACCCAGCTCCTAAAACTTTGGAAGGTGAAATTCATTTTCCCAACTTACTGGTTCTGTTCTCATCTGGATTTAGAGAAAAGAGAAAGAAACAACTTTTTTCTATATGCTGAGTAAATATATTCATCTATTGAAAGTCAAAGACAGTAGTATGTAATTGAAATTTGAAGAGCTCTGAGTTACACATTGGTTTGTTCTCTTGTAGTTTAGACATCAGTGAATAAAATGAACCATCCCTAATGGATCCAAATATTCTAAATTGCAGTTAGTTTTCAGTATATGACATTTTCATTTAATTTGGTTTAATTTTTTTATGTTAGTTGAAGACACTGATTTGCAAAAAGCATAAGTCACATTTTATTCCAGTTCCTATCAATACACCCAGGTTAGGGAATATCAGGGGCTGGTGCTGGTGGGAGGTACTGGTCCCCCACTTCTTGTGACTTTCCCCATTAACACGTAGTGTGTTATTTCACTCTTTGTGCTTCCCCCCTTTAAGAAAAAAATAGTCAATTTGTTATCTTAAAAAATTGCCCATGAATGAATACTGATTTCGTACGGTGGCTCCTCCTACCCTTTACAGAAATCAGTTTTTACATTGTTTGCTGCGCTCCGTGGTTTAGTTTGCCTTCTTCCATATGTGCTTTTATTGGCATATTGCTATGCCACCTGCTTGAAGTTTGAAATGTTAGGTTTGGATGCAACATAGACTTTGATCTAGGAGTTGGGTTTTTTGTTTTGTTTTGTTTTGTTTTGTTTCTCCTGTGAGACAGTTACATGAAAGCAGGATCTTTGATTTTAGTAATTTATGTGTTTTTCCTGCTTATTTCTTACCTGAACATGTCATAATGCTCCATGCGGGACACTGCAGCTGGCTGCTCTGGAGTTGATTGAAAATTAATAAAAGATGATAACTTTAGGTAGAAATTAAGCAGAAAAGAACTGCTGATTTCTTAAAGAGATAAAGTAAACTCAGATTTTCTTATTTTATTAACTTTTTTTATTGAGTAATAGTCATTTTACAATGTGTCAAATTCTAGTGTAGAGCACAATTTTTCAGTTATATATGAACATATATATATTCATTGTCACATTTTTTTCTGCTATGAGCTACCACAAGATCTTGTTTATATTTCCCTGTGCTATACAGTATAATCTTGTTAATCTATTCTGCATTTTAAAATCCCAGTCTGTTCCTTCCCACCCCCCGCCCCCTTGGCAACCACAAGTTTGTATTCTATGTCTATGAGTCTGTTTCTGTTTTGTATTTGTGTTTTGTTTTGTTTTGTTTTTAGATTCCTATGTGAGCAATCTCATATGGTATTTTTCTTTCTCTTTCTGGCTTACTTCACTTAGAATGACATTCTCCAGGAACATCCATGTTCCTGCAAATGGCATTATGTTGTCAGTTTTTATGGCTGAATAGTATTCCATCATATAAATATACCACATCTTCTTTATCCAGTCATCTGTTGATGGACATTTAAGCTGTTTCCATGTCTTGGCTGTTGTAAATAGTGCTGCTATGAACATTGGGGTGCAGGTGTCATTTTGAAGTAGGGTTCCTTCTGGATTTATGCCCAGGAGCGGGATTCCTGGGTCATATTGCAAGTCTATTCCTAGTCTTTTGAGGAATCTCCATACTGTTTTCCACAATGGCTTTCCTTGCTTCCCTCTCCCACTCTTAATGATTTAGATGTCTTCTTTTACAATTTTGTGTTTATTCTTTTTGTAATTCATGGCAGTTGTCTCCTTTCCAGTTATGAGTTTCTCATTTTTGTAGCATCCTGCTTCTTTTCTATTTAGAGTAGACCTGTCAATATTTCTTTTAGCATGGGTTTAGTGTAAACTCAGATTTTCAAGTATTGGTGCAGAACTTCTGTTAATTCAAGAATATCAATACTGGTTTTAGTGAAAAATTTTAGCAAGTTAGTTTCAAAATGTGCTTTATGTCAAAGGTAAATTCTGAAATTTACTTGAAATCTAATTTTTTAGTTAAAAAAAGAGTTTTGGGGGGATGGTATAGCTCAAGTGGTAGAGCGCATACTTACCATGTACAAGGTCCTGAGTTCAATCCCCAGTACCGCCTCTAAATATAAAGAAAGAAAGAAACCTAGTTACCTCCCCATGACCAAATTAAAAAAAAGGTTTCATTTTCAGCATAACAGGTCTTAATAACCATATGATGAAAGTTTACCAATGAAAATAATACACGTGCACACATACATGCTTCATAGATCATACATTATTCCCAGCAGTCTTTGGGACTAAATAATTTCCCCCCAAGCTATGGGAGTGTTCCAAATATATAATCTTAGCTCTGGAATTTAAAATTTAACTTCTAGTCTTCTGTGTCTTGTGAGTCGTGAGTTTGAGGAATATTTTATATGTTCCTCTTAGCATGCATTGAAAAGGAGTTTGTGGCCCTTTTGCTATGTATTCTTATGATAACCCATTATTAGTGGCATGTCATGTCACTTCTCTGAGCTCATTTCCACCTCCGGATAAAATGGAGATTTTGGGTATGGGCATGAGAGATGGAGCTTGGGTCGGAACAATTTCTGATGTCTCTTCCAGGTCTAAATATTGTATGACATTATTGTGACAGAATGCTCCAATGGTTTCATGGCCACATCTGTGTTTGTTCATTACTGACTTGGCTTTTACTGTAAGAATTTCATTTGTTATACCCATGCTGCATTTGGACTTCTGAACGATTTAGTAATTTTCCAAATCCTTTCATTTAAAATTTGCCACAAGTGTCTTTGTCAACAAGAATTTGAGTTGACTTTCAAAGAAACTAAAGCAGACTGAATATAAATGGAATGGGGTCATTTATCAGTATCTGTTCTTTTATTTCATTAGTTGAGTTAATGTCTAAGCATTCGGCCCAGGGACTGTGTCTAGCTCTTCCATTTTATTAATGACTTAGCCTTGCTGCTGTCTTCCTTTTAGCCTGCAGTAAGTACAGAATAGTTAGAAACTGTTGACAATTTTTATAATCTTTCAGCTCCCATGAAGTATGTAAGCAATAAAATAAATGTCATTCTTTCTCTTCTTCTTGCTCTTTTCTGGGCATTTCGCTAGATGACTGTTTTGGTCTCTGCTAGTGTCTAATCTGGTCACAATAGTTTTTGTGTTCTGAAAGACAGAAGCCAATTAATTGAATTAACCTATGTCACCATTACTTTTACAGCCAAATGATCAGAGAAGAAAATACCCTAATAAATGGGAGGCCCTTTGAAATCCTTGTATAAAGAGAAGCAGTGAAAGTACATTATTAATTTGGTATCTTACTGAGAAAATTGACCAGTGAATGTTGGTTTTGCATTTTCCATGGTAATGTTGTGTCATTTATTTAGATATCCTTGGAACAGAAGATCTTATTGTGGAAGTGACTGCCGACGATGCTGTGAGATTTTATCCCTGGACCATTGATAATAAATACTATTCAGCAGATATCAATCTATGTGTGGTGCCAAACAAGTTTCTCGTCACTGCAGACATCGCAGAGTCTGTCCAGGCCCTTGTGGTTTACTTTGACAGCACACAAGTAAGATTTTGTTTTCCACGGACCTTGAATAAGAAATCATTTTGCCGTTTCTCTTTTTTCCGCTGTAAGTTCTTTTAATGTCTCTTTCTCTGTTTCTGTTTCTGTTCGTGTGTTTGTTTCTCCTCCCTCTAGAAATCTGGTCTTGATAGTGTTTCGTCATGGCTTCCCCTGGCAGAAGCATGGTTACCTGAGGTGATGATCTTGGTTTGTGATAGAGTCTCTGAAAACGGTAAGGCGCTCCGGTGGGACTGTGGTTGGTACACACATTTGCCGTTCCTTGGTAAACGATGCATTGGTTTCCATAACTTAGAAAGTACATCTTAATGTGATTTTATTACCTTACAAAAATACTTTCAGCTCTTTCTCTTTGGAATCTTGCACTGTTTACATTTTATTTTTAAAGAATGGGCACTTTGGGTTTCTCAGACTTTTGGGTTTTCTTTACATTGCTTTATGTTGGATGCCTTTAGCATAACGTTAACATGAAAGGTAACGCTTTGAGATCTGGGGAGGGTATTGCGGCAATGTTCACGCTGTGTTTTATTTTTGCTTATAAAGAATGTCTTGCATGTTATTTTAGGTGTAAACCGACAGAAAGCTCAAGAATGGTGTATCAAACATGGCTTTGAATTGGTGGAACTTAGTCCCGAAGAGTTGCCTGAGGAGGATGGTGAGTATTTGTGTGTCAGGAGAAAACATGGTGTTTGGATTCAGATACGAGAGATTATTTGAATTCAGGGAAGAACAATCAAAGTGATACTCAAAAAATGTTTTTTCCTGAGCTCTTTGAAAATATTTGTGCAAAATCCACAGATGTGATCTGTTAATTGAATAACCCATTTATGTGGTTTTACCACCCATTTTAGGACTTTTGAATTTTTCTTTTCCTCTTGTGGCTACAGGTAGACATTTCTACCTTAAATCTTAGTCATTTGCCCAATCTCTTATCCTTTCTCTGCTACCAGCAAAGGAGGGTTTGACCTATATTCATAAATGGTTGAAGTTTATGTTCCTTATTTTGAATTTTTTTTTTGACATTGCATTTTGAAAAGGAATTTATTTTCCACTCAGTTGAGTCGTGCTTATTTTGAATCTGTAGTAACCGGAGGCTGAATTCCCAGGAACCCCTGGGGCATGCCGGTACTATGCGTATGTCTTCTGGATATTAGACGCCAAAGATAGACCCAGAATGCACTGTCACCCCTCCCTGCCTTCCGGGGGTGGCTCTGTACTTCCTTCTCCTTCACAATAGACTTTCTGCTTCTTCCCCTTCTCCCATCCCTCTACTCATCTTTTCTCCTTCAAAGTACAGCTGTGTTAGCTGCTCTGGGGTCTACCAAGATCAGATGGGTTTTGGCCTACCAAAACCTTATCCTCTAGTGCAAGAGATGAAACATGTACACAGACAACTGAATTACCAATTGGAATGTCATAAGTATTGTTAAAAAAATATTCGTGCCATGGAATTTCAGAGACGAGGAGGTTATTTCTCTTTAGAAGCTCAAAGGATGCGTTGGCACCGTGAGCTCTCACATGTCACCTGCTCCATGGGGAAGAAATGGAGAAGGTCCTGGACTTAGAGGACTGGCAGGAAGATGCCAGTTGTTGCAACAGACATTCTAAGCAGGGCAACCAATGTGAATTAAAGTACCTAGGGAGGCTGTAAGTAATCATTGCCGGAAGCCTATATTTTTTAAAAAAAAAGAAATTAAGAAGTATTTTTCTATATTCTGGCTTTTTTAGAATTTTTCCAGATTGTTTTTGTCTTCAGGAATAAAGCCCTGCCAGAGAAGAAAAGGACAAAAATTAAATAAAAGGGCTGATTTTTCCCCCATGTACATTTTTAAGAATATTGAAAATTAATAAGTACAATTTATCTTTCATGTTGTTCTAGGACTCCTAAAACTTGTGCCGTTTTATGTGTATAAGCATGTGTGTGACTGTTCACTTCTGGCACTAGAATGTTCTCTTATTGTTCTTGAGAGTCAGAATTTGAGGCATTTATTTTACCTGGTTTTATTTTGGAATCTCTGCTCCTTTATACCACTGTGCTGCTTCTCGCTCCTTGTCCGAATAATGTTATATTAATTCATCTCAGTCTTCAAAGAGATGTCAACATATCGTCTTTAGGTAAAATGACTAAAACCTTCCTAGAATGTTTTAACGCAGACTGTTCCCAAGCCATATATCCTCATCCTTTATTGACATGTATTAGTTGAACATCAGTATGAGACTTGGTGCTTGTTCGTGTTAAATTCATCTTATTGATTCTAGCTCTTTATTTCAGACCATACTTTTGGTTCCTGGTTATATCATCTGAAGTATTAGTTATTCTTTCAAGAACTGAATCATTCATAGTTAAGATAAACATGCCTTTTATTTCTTCATTTAAACATCGATGGTGATAAGTGCATCTGTGTAGGGCATCTGCAGTTTAGTCCTGCCCATGTTTCTGTTATGTTGTTGGGTGGGTTGGTGTTCTGTAAATGAGTCGTCAGTTCATCGGTTTCTGAATGCCTGCAGTCTTTCGGGCACCGAAAGTAGTGGGTTTAGGTTTAGGTAGTGGGAATAATGAACTCAAGAAGACATGATTCCTGCCTTCCAGGAGTTTCCAGTCTAGAGGGAAGGTCACACCAGTAAATCATAAGTTCCAGCGCGTCTTCTCTCTGGGAGAGGTGCAGAGTGGTGCCATCCCCACTTGTCTTTGAGAATAGCATGAGTAATTTGCCCTTAGTCAAATAGCTAGTAAGTTACAGAGCCTGGGTTCAAATTCATATCTCCTGACTTCTGATTCTCTGCTCTTCCTGTTAAACCACCCAGGGCCAGGCCGGGCCACTAGAGACAGGTTCTCTGTGGACTGTTCTCTGTAAACTGTTAGACTTTTCTCTTTAAACCACATGAAAATTATTTCTGCTGCTATTTTCTGCATGCAGTCTTACAAAACTCGTTAACTGAAGGATCTCCATTTCCTTTGTACACACTCTTACCTACATTGTAGCTAAGAATACAGCCTTGTTACTAATACACTGTCAGATTATTGGCCTGTTACTTTGAGCAGTATCTGTTAAATTCTAGACACACTAAACTAAGTTTTTTTTTTTTTTTCAATGACCCTTTGGCTGTCTCCTTCACTTATGGTTATAGTAATTTCACTTCTCTCTCTTAAACTTCCTCTGATCAAGAAGTTGTTCTCTGAATATCTGTTATAAACAATAATTATCGTTGTATAGTTCCTAGGAGAAGTTAGGGCATTTACAAGATTTTATAGCACACAAAGAGAACGATTCCTGCCCTCAGGAAACTCACTGTCTGTAAATAGCCAAGACTGGGATTTCTAGTACTATCCTAGGATTGTGTAATTGATGGAAACTAACATTTTCAGGGGAATATGAATAGATTCCATTGGTGAGGTAATGGGGTTGACTTTATTATATAAACCTTTTATATTGTGTATTTATTTAATTGTTTTAGTTTCTAGATAATTCTTATCAGGAGCTCTAAGCTCTGTATTTGCACAATATTTTTCCTTATGACGTAAGTTACAATGTGAAGTAACAAGTAAATAAGCAAGATAATTAAGCCACAGTTATTTTAAAACGTGGCTTGAGGGCTTATATATACACTTATAGTTAGCGTTCTGTGTCCAGGGGTTTTAAGGCCACGGATTCAAGCAGTAGAGGACCAAAAATATTCAGAAAAAAATTCCAAAAAGTTCCAAAAACTCTGTATTGTAGTAGGTACTATAAGTAATTGAGAGATGATTAAAGTATATTGGAGGATGTACATAGATTATATGTGAATACTGTGCCGCTTTATATAAGAGACTTGAGCATCCACAGATTTTGGTATCCATGGGGGATCCTGGAACCAGTCCCCCACGGATACTGAGGGACAGTTGTAGGTATGTATGTATGTATAAGTGTGTGCCTAAATTTATGTATTTCTCCTCCCTGATCAGATGACTTCCCAGAATCTACAGGAGTAAAGCGAATTGTCCAAGCCTTGAATGCCAATGTCTGGTCCAATGTAGTGATGAAGAATGGTAAGTAACTTGGGACTGAAGGCCCTACAGCGTTTTTTCTCCTGTTCCTTGGAAGTTTTAAATTCTTTGGATATATGTGGAAGCATTAGGGTTGTATCAACTCTGCAGATTTGTTCAATTTTAAGTTCCCAGGTCAAGGAAGAGCCAAAAGTAACATTTCTAAGAATTTTAAATGTTTGTTTAATAGTTAATTCAACAAGAATTTAGAGCTTGCCTGTGATATGCCTGGCATTGTCTTTGACTTTGAGAAATGCCCCAAAATTGTGAAATATGAATCCTATCCTTAAGGATCTCATAGGCCCAAAGTGTGCACTTATAAAATGCTGGGTAACCGTGCAAGGCAGCCTTTGATACGTACAGAATGACTGATAAAAGCAGCAAAGGCGTCAAGACCAGAGATGTGGCCTTTACTGTGGGCTTGAGCATAGAGAGAGCGTCAAGCGAAAGTGGGTCTTGGCAGCCGTCCTCATGGGATGGTCAAGATTGAGGTTGGTGAAGGGGCGGGTCGAGAGTGGCAAGCAGGGCAGGAAGCGTGGCATGGAGAATGATGGTTTATGTTCTAGGGCCACTGGAAGACTCTCGCCTAGCAGCTGGAGCTAGCTTAGAAGAGAGAGGCCTGTATTCAAGGCAGGAGAATGTGGGCTTTTTCCTGTACTAGAGATTTTCGTTCACAAGAGAGTAGTGCAGAGAAGTTGGCATCTTTGAAAGGTTCATGCCATGGTGGTATGCAGGCGATTGAAGCAGGCGACTGAAGCAGGTGGAGGTAGAGCCTGAAGTCAGGAGACCGGGCAGCTGCTGCTGCAGTTCAGCGCTCGGACCTGGGCTCACGTGCTGGCCATAGCTGTAGGGGGAGAAGCTGGGTCCGAAATGCAGTCAGAAGGGAGAAGGCTCGTTGGTGTGCATCAGCCTCTTAATGTCTGTAGCAGTTTGCTTGAGGCTGCAGAAGCAAAATACAACAAACTGGAGGCTTAACAAAATACAGCAAGTATTTATTGTCTCACAGTTCTAGATGCCAGAAGTCCAAAATCGAGGTGTCAGCAGGGCTGTGCTCCCTCGGAAGATGCTGGGGAAGGATGTGTTCCAGGTCTCTCTTCTAGCTTCTGGTAGTTCTTTGGTTTGCAGTGGCATCACTCCAGTCTTCACGAGGTATCCTCCTGGGTGCCTGTCTCTGTTCACGTCTTCGTTATAGGATAATAGTCATAATGAATTAAGGGCCCACCCTACCCCAACATGACTTCCCCCTAGCTAATTGTATCTACAAATAAGGTAACGTTCTGAGGTATTGGGGGTTAGAACTTCAACATAAGAATTTGAGGGTGGATATAATTCCACCTATAACATATTTCTTCAGGAATTATGGCCTCCGCAGCGTTTTGCTCTTCTCTGTAGCACTTGGCAGCCTCAGTGGGCATGTTATGCTAGGTGAAACACTACAGAAGGAATGAGAAAAGTCATATTTAAGTGAACTCACCCCATCTTCCCTGAGATGAAGGGTCAAGTGGAAGATCAATTTTATAGAAATAGAATATTTCATTTCAGTGTTTGGTTGCCCCTCGAGTGTAAAGTGAGCTGGGCGCCCCTTAGCTTGCCTGAGATCTGACCTAGCCCGCGCCATCACTGGAGAGTTTCGTCCTGGCATAGAAAGATATTCCTCCCCTTTCCTTCTGTCTCCTTTCTCCTCACTTTATTCTTTCTAGGGGGAATCTGATATGTCTGTTACATTGAATTGCACAGATAAATTAGATTTTATTCTGTTGTAGTAGCAATCAGGTTAAGGTCATGACAGATCTAGAAAAAGTAAAGAGATTTTACCCTATGTTGTCATCTCCCTGTTACCAGAGCAAGCTCCCCTTGAGGCTTGGTCCTTCCCATTCATTCTTTCATCATTTCTTGTTGAAAACGTAGCATAGTGAGGCATTGCTGTCGGCTGTCTTCACTGTAACAGTGCGTTTAAGGTATGGTACATAAACTGGATCAGTCTGGAATAACATTATATTCAGTGGTGCTTGTTATATTTATGAGAAATATTTTCAGAAGAGCTTATTTGGCTTCAATCACTTTTTGAAAAAATCTGTCCCCCAAGTTTATACATTAAAGAAGTACTGCCTTGTAATTTACGTTTATAGCTATAAATTTAGAAGGTGGACTGAATGTACTTTATTACTTTGGAATTGTGGTCAAAGGTATTTTCTGAAAAAAATGCTGTTCAGACTCTAACCAGTACTCTTTTTTTGTGTGTGTGCAAATATTAAATTCTTTATTGTTATCATTAAGACTACTTTTTTTAGAACAGTTTTAGATTCACAGAAAAATTGAGAGGAAAGTATATAGATTTCCCATATGTCTCCTACCCCAACGCATGTATGAGCTCCCTCTTATCAGCACCCCAGAACAGTGGTACATTTGTTTCACTTGATGGACCTGTATTGACTCATCGTAATCACCCATGGTTTACATTAGGGTTTACTGTTAGTGTTGTACAATTTTGGCATTTAGATAAATGTATAATGATGGTTATCCATTATCATGGTATCATACATAAAAGTGTTTTTTTCCCATTTTTCAGTTTTATTATGTAGAATTATTCCAGTTCGACTGCACATACACATTATATTGCATGTAAATACATATATACATTAAGCTGCACATTTTTTAAGTTTTCGTGTATGTACTAATTATTGTTCCTAAGAACAGATTAGATCTTTAGCTTTCTAAACTTACATAGTTATCAAAGGAATAAAGCCAACTACAAAATAAGAATAACAGAATGCGGTAATCTAATCGTAAAGGACAGTCAGATGCACTGAAACGGTACTCTTAAAGAGAACTACAGACAAAGGAGGCCCACTGTGGGCTTTTCGTGGTTCTTTGCCTAGATGTATCTTCGTTTTATTTCATTCTTTCTCTACAGTGGTGGTACATTGGTTTGCCGTTAACCAAAAAACCAAAATGTTGCCACTAGCTTAGTTCCATATTTAAGAGAATCTTGACCTACATGGTGTGAAGGAAATTTAACTTGTCCTTTCGGAGGAGCCCTAGATATGGAAATACAGCGACATTTGGATGCAACCCTCATCTTAGGAAGCGTGAGGGACATCCTTGTATATAGCCCCACATCTTAGAGACACAGCTCTGTATGAATATACGATGGGTTGTGTTACTGCCCTAGGATTGCCCTGCCTCCTGCGCTCTCTGCAGTCTTACTTTGCTGGTGGTCTGAGTGAACTGTGCCGGCTTCCCAGCAGACTGTTGGTTGTTTTTTTTTTTTAATGTTTTATTGAAGTATAGTTTGGAATGTTGTCTGCCAGCAGGTGCTCTCACTGGTTTATTTATTTGGGGGATCTCCATCTTTTCTACCTCTCTTTCTCTTTCATTTTCCCCATTTTTATCTTTCTCTCCTTTTATTTTTCTCTTAGTTTTCAAAAATTGTGGTTAAATATACATAGCATGAAATTTACCATGTGTAAGTATACAGTTCAGAAGCATTAAAGTACATCCACATTGTTGTGCAGCCGTCAGCACTCAAAGCTTTTTAAACTAAGAAAAAAAATTTTGAATCAAATAGTTGGTTGACAAAGTAAAGAAAGATATTAGAGGTAATTCTTTTTTTGTTTGTCTTTCTATTGGATATGCAGCCAGTTGTTTAAGGAAGGAATAAATTTTTACACAAGAGTTTAGAGAACAGTAAGAGAGGCAGCTTACCTAATTCATTCTAAGGCTAGCTTAAAACAATCCAAATCCCTAAAGGTAGTACCAGTAAAGAAACTTATTAGAGGCCATCTCATTTATGAACATAGATGCCATGATTTTAATCAAAATATTAGCAACCCTAACCCAGAAATCCATAAAGAGAATATAGTATGACCTAGTTGGGTTATTCCAAGTGTAGCATTCTTTAATAAAAGAAAAATCTATTTGAATCACCACATGAACAGGTTACAGGGGGAAAAATTGTATGATTATGGCAATCAATGAAAAAAGCATTTACAAACTTCAAAATCTATATAGAGGGAGGAAATAAAGAAACTGAACAAATTAGAAACGGGCTCCTGTGGCAGAAATTGATAATATGTAACATAGTAAATGCCATACTGAATGTGAAACAGGGAAATGTGGACAGTAGTGCCACCTGAAAATGTCACTTTTAGGATATTCATGACTAGTTTTTTTGTTATTTAATTTATTTTTTTAATTTAAAATTTTTAAAAAATTAAATTAATTTTTAAAATTAAATTAATTAAAATAATTTTTAATTAAAAATTTAAAACATTTTTTGGGGGGAGGTAATTAGGTTTACTTATTTATTTTTGGAGGAGGTACTGGGGACTGAACCCATGGCCTTGTGTATACTAAGCATGTGCTCTACCACTTAAGCTATACCCTCCCCCTGTTTTTTTCAAAAGTCCACAAATGACAAATGCTGGAGAGGCTGTGGAGAAAAGGGAACCCTCCTACACTGCTGGTGGGAATGCAGTTTGGTGCAGCCACCGTGGAAAGCAGTATGGAGATTCCTCAAAAGACTGGGGTTTTTTTTATTAGAAAAAATTACAGTAATACTGTAATCACAGTTGATTCTTTGGGATTATTACAATGCTGGTTACATAATTTCAGTTAATTATTTTGGATTATGTATTATCTATTTGGTATTTATCAAGCAGTATTAGAATACTGAGGTTTTGCCATACTGATCTTTAATTTTGTACTGATTCAGAAAAATATTAGTTTGAAACTTATTAAAAATATGTTTAAAATGTGCTCATCTTAAAAAAATTTCTAATTCTAGTAAGGACTATGAGAATTTAGCTGTTACAGCAAATATCCCTGAAAATGTACAGATCTGACTAGGGTTTTGTTTCTTTGTGGTTTACTGGCCGCTCGGCATTCAAAAGCCAAATGCTTAACCTGAAAATCTAGTTAATTAAAAACTTAGAAATGAGTAGCTTCCTTCCTGTCTTCCACCAGGATAAAGTGGCTGTGTTTCCTAAGTGGGAATTCCTGATTTAAATGAATAGACAGCTCAATCCTTTGCTTATTAAAAGTCTGAACAACTTAAGCTGGTAATAGTATATCTGAATAATTTTTTGCTCCTAGTCTCTTCCTCAAAAGTTAATGATACAGAGGCGAGTGGGGGTGGGAGGGAAGGATAAATTAGGAGTATGGGATGAACAGATACAAACTATGTAAAATAGGTAAGCAGTAAGGATTTACTGTATAGTACAGGGAACTGTATTCAATATCTTTTTATAGCCTATAATGGAAAATAATCAGAAAAAGATATATGTATATAAAACTGAATTATTTTGCTTTATACCTAAAACTAACACAATATTGTAAATCAACCATACTTCAATTAAAAAAGAAAGAAATGAAGGATATACTGTGGAGCTGAAAACACATGCACACAAAAGTTAATGGTACAGAAACAACCAAATCAGAAATAGATAGGATTTCATTCAAAATTAAAGACTTTTGAACTTCAAAGGACACTTAGGAAAGGGGAGAGATAACCTGCAGAATGGTAGGAAGTGTTTATCAACCATACGTGTATCTGATAAGGATCTAGTATCTAGAATGTATACAGAACTCATACAGCTCAGTAATAAAAAGTCAACCCAATTTAAAAATGGTGGGAGAAGTTGAACAGACATTTTTCCAAAGAAGATACACAAATGGCCAGTAAGCACACGAAAAGATGCTCAGCATCATTAGGCGTCAGGGAAATCTCAAACTCAGAAACTGCTTCATACCCACCATGTTGGCTGTAATCAAAAAGAGACAGTAACAAGCGTTGGTGAGGATATGGAGGAACTAGAACCCTCATACACTGGTGGCGGGAGTGGAAAACAGGGCTGCAGCCACTATGGAACAGGAGTGATTGCTCTAAAAGTTAAACCACATGACCCAGCAATTCCGCTTATAGGTACTACACCCGAGAGAAAACTTGTGCACACGTGTTCCTAGAGGCACCATTCATAATAGACAGGAAAGTGGAAACAGCTGCTGGACTGGAAGCACCTGCTGAAAAGAATACCCCTACAATGGAATATTATTCAGCCACAAAAAGAAACGAATCATGGATGCCTGCTACAACGCGAGTGGACCTCAAAAACATTCTGCTTAAATGAAAAAAAGCCAGATGCAAAGGCCACATATTTTAGTGATTCTATTTAAATGAAGTGTCAGAGTAAATTCATAGACCGAAAATAGACTAGTGGTGCCCAGGGGCTCAAAAGAGGGGATATGGGAATTCTTTTTGGGGTGATGAAAGTGTTTTGGAATTACAAAGTGATGGTTATACAACTTTGTGAACATACTAGAAACCACCAGATGTTATACTTTAAAGAAGATGAATCTTAAGATATGTAAATGATATCTCAGTAAGAAGGAGAGAGGAAAGGAGGGAGGAATGGAGGGAGGAAGGGAATAGTGTCACTAATGATACTAATGGTAGAAGGGGCGGTGGCGGTGGTAGAAGGAAGTGATCGTGCTGATGAGCCGCTTCTGTCCAGACGTTACCTTATTTCATCACAGGACCTGAATGAGTTAGACATAGAGAAGTCAAGTAAGTTCCCCAAGGTCATTTAAGTCATCAGTTCTCAACCTTGTTTGCACACTAGAGTCACCCGGGGAACTTCAAAAAGTACTGATGCCTGCATCTCACTCCCAGAGATTCTGTATCAATTGTTAGGAGGTGAGGCCTGGGCCTAGAGATTTTAAAAAACCTTCTCAGTAATTATCCCCAGGTAATTACAATATGCAGCCAAGTTTAAGGACCACAGATATTAGCTATTAACTATCAAAGCCCCTGATCTGAACTTGGATCTCTATAATTTTGATGTCTCATGCATTTAACTCCTATAACACGCAGCCTTATAAATTATTATGTTGTGATGAAACATCTCTCCTTTACTGCTGTTTCTCTACAGAATCAAATGAGTTTCCTGTCCCAACACTGTCATTTCACTGTGTGCCATTAGGCACATCTTACTCTGTGCAGGCTTCATATTTAATCTGGAAAATGAGGTTGGTCTCCATCCATGGCCCTGGCTGCACAGTTGAATCACCGGGGAAACTTTTATGACCTGTGCGGTCTGGGTCTCACCCAGACCATTTCTCTTAGAGGGGAGGGGTGGCTACAGTATTTTTTAGGTGTCTCAGGAATTCAGATACGCAGCCCTGGTTGAGAACCACTGGCATAAATGATAGTCATCTAGTTCTAACTTGTAGGAGTCTGTGCTTAATCCGTGGGAATAAAGTAGGCATTCTGAAAGCTGCATTAGCCCCCTGACTGATTGACTTTCTCCCTTTCCTAAGGCGTGGAGTCTTGGCATCACTCCTCTGACGTACAAAGCCAGAGGGGAGAGACAGGGCTGTGCTTAATGTAGAGGCACCTGGAGGCAGAGGTGGAAACAGTGGGCCCTGTCCTCTGTGCTTCCTTGGTGCGTATTTCGAGTACGGCTAGTGTGACAAGGTCAGCAGTGCTTGTAGTAAATGGTCCTCCTTGAGACCAGAAAGGAGCAAGACAGCCTTTGTAAGTAGCTGCTTGTCTGGGGCGCAACTGAGACCCTTGCTGTGTCTGCACCATTTGAGTTTTTCTTCTGTTGACCTCAAATTTCTTACTGGTTCACAATTTAAGATCCTATTTCAAATGTTCATTCATTCATTCATTCATTCATTCAGAAAAATTCTTACTGAGTACTAGGTGCCAGACATTGGTCTGTGTGCTGGGGATACGTCAGGAAACAAAACCAACATTTCTGTCCTTGTGGGGTTTTCATTCTGGTGGGAGACAGTGGTCAGGAGGTGGTGCAAGTAGTAAGTTGAACAGTGTGTTAGAAGACGATGAGTGACCTGAGAGGGAAAATAAGGCAGGGCTAGGGGTGTGGGGATGGCTGGGCAGACCGCAGTATTAAACAGGGTGGTCCAAGCAGGTCTTCTTGAGAGCTTGAGGTGTGAGGAGGGGGAGGAGGTATTTGCCATGCGGTGTCTGGGAGAAGAGCGGAGCAGCCACGGGAAAGCTACAGCGAAGGCCCTGAGTTCGAGAAGGGATGCTGAAGTGTTTGAAGAATATCGAGGAACGCACTACGGCTGGGGGAGGGGCGGTCAGAGAGAGAGCGGAGGACCAGATTATTTAGGGTCTTGTTGGCCATCGTAGTGACTTCCACGTTTACGCAGGGTCAGCTGGGGAGCTTTTGCTGAATAGAAGAATAACATGATCTGACTTCACAGTTATGAAGAGCTCTCTGGCTGCTTTGTGGGGAATAGATGGCGGAGGAGGTGAGGGACCGGGAAGCTCTCTTAGGAGGCGACGGTGATACTCCAGGTGAGAGAGAGTGGTGGCCGAGTGGCCACCAGAGTCGTAGCAATGGACGGAATGAGAAAAGGTCCAGTGCTGGATCTATTTTCAGGTCATGCCAGCGTGATTTCCCAAGGGTTTGGATGTGAGATGTGAGAGGTAGAGGGCCGTCAAGGAGGACTCCAGGGCTGGGGCCTGAGCGATCTGAAGGATGGGTTGCCATCAGCTGCAGTGAGGAAGCCGCAGGGGAAGCAGACTTCGCGGGGCAGAGTGATCCAGGAGTCATCTAGTTCTGAGCGTGTTAACTTTGAGATGGGCACTACACTTCCAAGTGGAGGGACCAAGTAGCCAGAGGGATAGAGGTGAGGGGTTTGTGAAAGGAGGCATACGCTTGGCATTTAAAACCTTGAACCTGGATGAGATTACCAGGGGAGTAAGTGTAGTGAGTAAAGAGGACCAAGGACTCAGCCCAGGGGCATCCCACCGTGAGGAGGACAGCAGGAGGAGAAGGAAGCAGCCGAGGACACTGAGGAAGAAAGGGTGATGGGTGGGGTGGGAAAGTGCAGGGTGCAGAGTCCTGCAAGCACAAGGGGAGTGCTGTCAGGTGGAAGGAGGGCTCAGCTGTGCCAGTGCCGCTCACAGGCCCAGTGAGGTGAGAGCGAGGATTGACCTTGGGGTTTAGCAGCGTGGAGGTCATTAGTGACCTTGAGGAGAGCAGTTTCAGTGAAAGAGGTTTGAGGGGGATTGGGAGGAGAGGAATTGGAGAAGGTGACTCTAAACCATTCTGGAAGTTTTGCAGGAAAAAGGAGTAAAGAAATAGGTGGGTACTAGTGAGAAGAGTGTGGTTGAGTTTTATTTTTTTAAGATGAGAACAGGAGCAGCATTTCCTAGGCTGAAGGAAAAGATCCAGGAAAGAGCAGAAAACTGGTGAAGGAGGTGAGAAGGCAGAAGTGCTGGAGTGATGTCTTTAAGTAGGCGGGGGGGGTGGGCAGTGGAGGGGCTGGCCGTGGGGAGGAGGGGAAAGTAAGTCCGTGGAAAGAGGCAGGAGTGGAGGATGTGGGTGCAGGTGTTGCTGGGTCGGGGAGGTGTGGCATGGAAATCTGGGGAAGCTACTTCGGATTGTTTCAGTTTTCTCAGTAGGAAGCCAGGTTATCAGCTGAGAGCAGAGTAGCATTAGGGTTGGAGGAGAGAGAAAATGTGAATGTCATCCAGGAGAGGGAGAGAGTAGATGAACCTATGGTTGGGTGCGAAGAGGCTGAAACGATAGACATGAATGACTGCTGGACAGCATGAAGGGGCCGGCTGGAAGTCTGGTGTGAGAAATTCATGGTAGAGCCAGGCAGCATGGGGGTGTGTGTGCCTGTGGGGGGGTGTCTCCCCAGCTGCCTTCACTACATGGTTCCTAACATGGACTAATCAGTTGTGCTTTTACCAAGCAAGAGCGAGGCAAGGGGTGAGGCAGTGTATATAAGAGAATGATTGTAATGATTGACTGTGGAAGTTAAGATGGGTAAGAAAAGGAGAGAGTAGATCAGTGGGGACAGGGTCAGTGGAGAAGGTGGTTGCCTGGAGATCCCATTGGAGTTGAAGGACAGTCAAGTTGAGGTACTGTAAGGGGGTGGGGGTGAGCTGGGAAGATACGGGGTGGCCAGAGAGTGGGATGCATGAAATTGAGATGATGGAGGGGTTGTAGTTGGTAAACAGAAGATCTCATCGTGTGACCATGGGAACACAAGGCTGAAGCAGGGCAGAGGACAGCATCAACAAAACAAGTTTAGTGAGCCGAGTCAGGTTCTGGGAAGGGCCACCTGTGTGTAGATTCAGCTTGCTAAGAATTCAGGCAGAAGTAGGATTGGAGAAAATGACCGTGAGCCAGTCATTAAAATTGTGAAGAAACAGGGGGAATGATTGGGTGATGGTAACAAGGGGTCTTAGACACTGGCCGTTAACTGTAGTCTGTGTGAGAGTATCAGTAGGCTTTCCTATTCAGAGGAGGTTTCAGAAGTCATTTAATCCAGTGATTCTCAGCCAAGCCCCCTGGGAGCAGGGGAGAGCAGTTCAAATACTAGCCCGCCCTCTGGAGCTATTATTAGCCTGGCCCCCATTGACAGCGACTTCAGCTGGTGAGCCAGTATCACCAGTTGATTGACAGGATGACTTATCTCTTGACTGCTTTTAGAAAGAAAACTTACAGGCACTTTTGAGCTAATCTGTTCCATCCAGTAGATGAAGAGCTTCTGTAGCATCCTTGCCAGATGATTGCCCTCCATTTTTGGTTGAATGCTTCTAAAAACAGGTGCCTCAGTACTTTGTGAAGCGGTCCTAGAAGCAGTTAATTGTAGAGAGAAATCAAAGAACTGTCCTGTTAATTCTCAGCAGGTAGAATGTGTCAGGCTGGTAGCTTGGGGAAAGGATATTTATGTTACTTTGTGTCGTTGAGCTGAGAACAGTGGTGAAAATGTCCTCTACGGTGTGTCTTCCCTGCCTCTCCCTGTTACTGGCTTTCATTTTGATCACTCTTCTTTCTAATCTTCCTTGGAGGAGACGAAAGTTCCAATGGAAATGATTTAACTCAGAGCTGTTGAAGTGACCACGGGGGATGGGAAGAATAGAGATTGTCTAAATGATGAGTTTGGAAAAACCAAAGCTGAGAAGGGATTTAATTGGAGTCTGTAGTGTAGGGTATGTATGTATATATGTGGACTTGATTTCCCAAATCCCAGAAGGTAGTTTATGGGAGTACATTACACTAAGAGGTGATCCAGGCAGAAAATAGAGATGATTCCGAAGGGGCCACAGTGAATTCTCATGAATGACAGTTATACCTAATTCACCTTAGGAAGGCCCTTGGCCTAAGCTTTGTAAGACTTTTATTTTGAAGAGCTATCATGTTTTTCTTCCCAGTATTTTTCTGTGCAGTATTTTTTCTACCAAGCCTTGTACTGGCTGGATTGACTGGGATTACATGTTGTTGAATTTTATGGAAGTTCATAAGGGGCATTGTTGTTTTGGGTATGCTAGTGTGTGTCAGCCAGCCAGGTGGAGACATGTGGAGCGTAGACTCCCCATGCGTGCGGCTGGTGTGACGACTTCCTTTCACAGACGGGGAAAATGAGGCCTCAGGGAAGAGAGGTGACTTGCCTTGTACCCACCCAGTGAGTCAGTAGCTAAGGTGGGACCAGAGGGCAGGTCTCCTGGCCCAGGAGTGTTCTGTGTTTTTCCATTCCAGGGTGTTGATTTCCATTGTCGGCTGTTAGAGAGGTGAACACAGAGCAGTTAAATGATTTATCCAGGCTGCATGGGAAATTATTGGCAGAGCCAGGTGAATTCATTCCTTTAAGAGCTCCCTCAGCTGAGGTGTCTGCTGACATGAGTAAGATTTTAACGAGATAGCCAGGAAGTAATGATCATGTCTGAGTTTTTGGACTTTTTAACTTACTGCATTTTAGATCAGTCCTTTTTAAAAGGCTACCTGAAATGGTGTCGATACTAGCTTTATCCCATCATTCTGCACGTAATCCAAAGTGCAGGTAAGGCTCCTGAATAGTTAATGTGATAAATACTTATGCATTACTTGTAAGTGAAAGATAGTTTATTTTTAATTATTTCACTTAGAGTCACAACAGAGTATTCTCTTCAGTTTAAGACTCATTTGTACATAGTAGGTGCTCAGTTAATGTGTTTTTGTTACTTAATTTCAGCTTGTAGAAGCAAAACAGATTAAATTATAGTACCACAGTTGTAGGCAAGTTACTCTTTTAGGAAGCGATTTATAAATCTTCTTGATATAGAGACATAATTTCTGTTTGTTTTGTCTTTGGTGAGGGAAGGTAATTTGGTTTGTTTATTTATTTACTTATTCTTAGAGGAGGTGCCGGGGATTGAACCCAGGACCTCATGCATGTTAAGCATGCGCTCTACCACTTGAGCTATACCCTCCCCCTAGAGACATAACTTCTGGGTTAACTTGTAATAACCTGGCTTCATATTCTTGGCTCTACCAATGTCTTGTTTCATAAGCTAAGGCATTTGTTCTTAACAGGGCATTATCCACCCCAAGAAATTGATTCTTGAAGCCAAGAAATTTATTTTGAAGGCAAAAAAAATCTTCTTTTTATGTATAAAGCACAGATACGCATATAACGTGTAAACATATACACAGTATATCCATGATATTATTATTTCAATGAGAATATATCATAATTAGGAAAAAACAATGTCTAGAGAGGCCCTGAGCAGTGAGAGGGGTCTCTGTCCGCAGTTCTGGCACAGAGCTCCTACTGCAATACAATAAAAGAACATTTGGGTTTTGTCCTGTCTCATGAAATAGCTCCAGAGCAGTAAAGGTGAAAACAGCACCTTCTGTTACTCAGTAACTGGCCCCTTCAGGCCACACTGGCGTTTGTGTTAATGGAGTACTTGGGAAGGCCCTGAGGGTGGGGGGCTGTTTGCCAGGGTAAGCAACCACGTGATTAGAGGGTTGGAACTTTCAGCCCCGCCCCCACGGACCTCTGAGGAGGGGAGAAGGGGCAGAGGTTAAGCTAATCACCAGTGGCCAATGGTTTGATCAGCCATTCCTACATAGTGGAACTCCCAGTAAAAACCCTAAGCAGTGGGGTTTGGAGAGTTTCCAGGTTGGTGAGCGCATAGAGGTCCTGGACCCCTTGCCCTGTGCATCTCCTCCATCTGGCTGTTCCTGAGTTATATTATTTTATAATAAATTGGTAACTTAGTAGGTAAATTGCTTTCCTGAGTTCTGTGAGCCATTCTAGCAAATTAGCAAACCTGAGGAGGGGTTCATAGAGACCCCTAATTTATAGTCAGTTGGTCAGAAGTACAGGTGACGACCTGAGCCTTGCAGCTGGTGTCTGAAGTCAGGGGTCGGCTGGGGAGTAGGGGGACAGCCTTGCGGAATTGAGGCCCTTAACCTGGGGCAGGGAGTCTCCACTAAGTCCAGGTAGCTAGTGTCAGAATTGCATTAAATTGTAGGACACCAGTTGGTGTCCTCCAAGAGCTGGAGAATTTCTTGGTGTGGAAAAAACCACACATCTGGTGTCAGAAGTGTAGGTTGTGAGTAGAAAAGGAAACAGGTTTTTCCTTTAGGGGCCACGATGGAAACAGTTGAGAAACACTGAGCTGAAAGATCTGGTTGCACATACCAAGCTCGACCTTAGAGGAAATCCCCACATAGCATAGTGTTCACTGCAAAGGTCACACTTCTAGAGAGGTCGGAGTTTCCACTCTGTGCGCTGAAGACACGACTCCCAGTGGTCCAGGAAATGAAGTGGCTAGAAATGCCTTTGCAGCCTGGCCGTGCTCTTTGAGCTGTCTCCATCCACGTCAGTTTGCTCACCATGTACCCTTTCCTATGCTGTCTTGCCTTCCATTTCCTCCACCTGAAAATCTGGCCGTGACTCCAGAAAAGGGATGTCGATAAAGTCGCAGCCACCTGCTTGAGTTACCCTCAGTTCCTGTTAGAGCTGGGCTTACGGCTGTGGGGACCTACCGTTTGGGTGTTTTATAATTTGATAATGTTCTCTTATTGTCATGAAAGGCGAGACTGTGGGGTCAATGCTTTATGCCAAAAGTGACAAAATTTTAAAAGTTGATTCCACCCACTCCCACGCCATTTTTCAGTCTCCAGTGCGACTGTCTTCTCTTTCCATTTGTCTGGTACATTAGAAAGCCTAGTTGCAAAGTGCTTTGTTATCGTTAGATGACCTACGCATCGTGCTCAGTACCATGCCTTGAACTTGGGAGGCACTCGGTAAATCAGACTTGGTTTTAAGGGCAAGGAAAAGAAGATGGTTAGTAGGAGCCTGATGAGTTGTTTTGTTATTTTCAGACAAAGCTGTCACTTACTGCTTCACATAGGAAGGTAGCATTATGCACAGAGTCCTTGGTGTTTGTTTAGAGTGCCAGGTTAACGTTACCCCAAGGCCCCTGTCCCAGGTTTTGTCACCTGAGCACTGGTGAGTGCCGTCGGGGCTGTAATGGGCTGTTGAGTGTTCAGTGGGCTTTTTAATTTTCTATTTTTTACAAATACTGCCACTGAAGGAAGGGCCAGGAAGGGAAATACTGTGATCTTTTACTGTTTCTAATCAGTGAAGGACGGATTAGACTAAACAGGTATTAACAGGGTTGTGACTTTGGTTCCCCAGTGGTAAGCAGTAATTGTGAGATTGGATTTCAAAAGCCCTGAGAGTTGATTTTCAGTTTACCTATTACAGTGTTTATTCTCCAGTGATGCAGGTGGGTAAGGATTAAGTGGAATTTTAATAGAAGCAGTTCTTTCATATGGTAGTTTTCTGTGTTTTCCCACTATAAATGAAAAGAATTGATCGTGTATTAATGTATGTTCCCCTGAATATACTTGGTAACAAGATACCACGGCAGAAATCCCAGATTCCAGTGTAAGGAATTGTTTGCAACTGCTGTACAGGGCAGTGGCAAGAAATGAATACCAAAACACAAGGTCTGTCTGGCTCCTGGATACCTGGGCTGCTCTGAGAAAGTAAATGGCTAGTGCCTTTGTGTGTGTGTGTGTGTGTGTGTGTGTGTTTAAAGAGAGTGAAAAGATGGTTAAAGACGATTTTGAATTTAATGTCACAGAAACTAAAACAACATCAAATTAGTGAAAGGAAGAATGGTTCATGAAGAGGGTTCTGGTGGGATCTGTCCCTGCCTAGGTGATTTTGGGAAGATGGCATTGTGGGCCTGGAACCCACTTTCCTAATCTGTAGGAGAGGGCAGAACTGCATCAACGTTACGTTCTATGGAACAGAGTTCCTTGGGACAGAGTGAGTCGTTCCTCTTTTTTTTTTTTAATCCCAGCGCCTAATATTGTGGAACTGAAAAAGTGACTTGAATAATCTCTGACAGTTGTCTAACTGTGAATGTTGTGGTCAAAAATAAATAAGATATATATTGATTTGTGTGTGTGTGTGTGTAGAAGGCATAACTTGGTGGAGGAGATAGTGTTATAAGAGAAAAAGGGGAAAGAGGGTATTATGAAAAATTAGAGAAGATAGAAGGGAATAAATGTATGATTTTTAAAAAATTATCACCCCCCAAAATTGTCCACGGGCAAATAAGTGGTGGGAAATCTCTTCGGATTAGTCACTGTAGAGGCACTGCAGACCTCCTTCTGTGGCCACCTTGCAAAACATTTTTGGTAGTTGTCCTTTGGAATTATTTTGAGCTGGCTATGAACCACCTAGGAAAAGTCTCTTTCTTCATGGTAAAGTTTTGTCTCATTTACTCTCATTATTCCCTACACTTGGTCCTGAACAGTTTTTCACTTGATCCTAAACATTCCTTTGAGGATTTTCAAGAGCGTGCTCCAGGCTCTGGAGATAGGACTTAAAATGGAACCATTATTGAAATTAGCATAGCGCTTTCTTGGGGGAAAACAGTACTCATTCTGATGCTTAATTCAGTTTCTTAAGAATTTGTGTGTACAGAAAAAAAGAATAGAAGGACATAAACTGAAGTATTAATTGGCATCTTTGGTGATTTAGTTTTCTTCTTTGTAATTTTCTCTATTTTCCTAATTTTCTACAGTGAACATATCATTTAAAATCAGGGAAAAGGGAAGACACAGTCTCGTTACTTTCTGATCATGTTTGTTACATGTTCAAGTGTCGGCAGAGGCAGCTCCTGGCTTGTGAGCAGGTGTCACGGGGAGAGCAGAGGGTCACTTTCCTGAATCCAAAGCCGCTGATGGAGCCAGATACAGTGCTTAAGCCTGTTTCTCTAAATAGGCTTAAGCTGTTTTTAATAATGTGCTTCAGAGGTTTATCCCTTTCAAGCAGTAGTTTAGTAAAAGAGAATAAATTGGTTCTAATTCTTTTGTGAATTTAAAAACATTTTATTTCCATTTGTCAAACAGAAGTGGAATGCGATATAAAAGTGTACGCTTCTTTTCCTAATATTTCTCATGGGGTACTGCCTCAAATAACAGTTTCTAAAATGCAAATAGTATGTCATGATTTAAAAATATCAGTCAAAAATGGGAACAACAACTCTGTATAACTTGAAATACCTTAGTTGTGGTTATGGTAAGTTTGGTCATCTTATCACATGGGTGGAAAAGAAAGTATTTTGTGGGGAGAGGAAGAGGATGTAAAGAAAACTTAAAATCTGGGAAAACTTGAACTTCTTGAGATGAAAGCAAATAATTGCTGCTTTAAAGAAATAAAAGCTGAAATAGGAACACAGAAAACGTATAGCAGGTTGTCTAAGGCATTTTGGGGGTGTGGTCATGGAAACTCTTAATATTGTGTGCAGTGTGTATCAATTTGAAGTAAAACCTTCTGTTTAGCTAATGCTCACAGCCCGTGTCTGACAGTCAGATCAGGCTGTCAGCGGGTGTCTCAGCCTCCCCTCTGTGTGCTGGACCGAGAGCTGTGGAAGGGCGAAGAGCCCTCCGCCACTGCCTCTGTCTGCAAGGAGTTGATAATGCAGTGTAGGATGGCAGATGGACTCCAGACAGGTATTTACTCTAGCACAGTAAGGACCACAAGGCAGACGGCACTGAGGGAGCTATAGTCAGCTAGAGAAGTTCCCCAGAGGAGGGGGACGATGTTTGTAATGCTGACAGGAGGTAAAGATTGAATCTTTGAAATGTTTTTTTATTATTTTTCCATTGAAAATCCTTTCAAGAAATGATTTAAAACCTGAGCATTTTAGCTCCAAATTTCCTGTCCTAATTAGATCTATCTCAGTGGTTCTCAGTTGGAGGCAACTTTGCCCTTGGAGGGGACATTGGGCAGTGCTATATAGGCATTTGGTGGTACAGACAGGGATGCACAGGACCCTTCCCTGCCTCGCCCCTGGTCCACATACGCACAAAAAGCCTCACATGTTAATAGTGGGGAATTTGAGAAACCCTTGTCCACGTGTACTTGAGGGACAGTGATGGGACACAGATAACCACCTGTGTCTGCCACTAGTTTTATATGACTCATGCCTCCAGGAGTCATGGGGACTGGGCTGGGGTAAGTAAATGAGAGGCAATGAAGTGGCATATGATTCAGTCCTGTGCTGTTCAGCTTAGTTCAGTTGAAATCAGTCTAAACCAGGGACATCAAGAAGGATTACTGACAAATAAGAACTATATGTGAATAAAAAGACATCTTTTTGCATTTGACCCAAGTTTATGTCATGTTCAGTATTTGTACATTAAGCATTGAATGTCTATTTACTCTACATGGTACCTCAGGCTGAATGGAAATTAATTAAAATCAGAGAGTTGTGGATTTCAGATTCAGGTTCTAGCTATATGACTTTGGACAAGTTAGGTAATCTCTCTTCAGTTATTGTCTACTCTGTAAAAGAAGATAAAGAAGATAAATGTTGCTTTCTGTTTGTGTGTATTTGTGTATAGAAGGCACATTTTGGTGGTTTTGAGGGTTAAAGAAGCAATGTATGTTCAGTACTTAGAATGTTTACTTTGCACATATTTAGCCCTCTTTAAATGTCGGCCATTATTTTTATTAGCACTTAACAGTGGTTCTGAAAAGTAAGCCTTGTTATACCCTCTGCATAAATGTAGAAACTGAGGTACAGAGAGGGTTAACTTGTATAAGACCACACAGTAAACAGTAGACCTGGGATTCAAATCCATGCCTTTATTTGTCTCCAAATTCATATGCTTCTTATGTTGCCTAAATAAAATAGTGGGGAAAAGCAGGAAAATTAGAAGGAAAAGAAGACTTTCTTTAGAACCACTTTTCACCTTTCCCCATCCTAAAGTTTCCCTTTTTGCCTAAGTTTTTCATTCTCTTAATGTCTCACGGAATATACATCAAAATTGCTATGTGAAATACATTTTATGTTTCTAATTACAGCGTGCCTTTATATCTGTAAAGAGATACCCAAATAATTTCATATTTTCAAGTGTTCTTGAAGCTTCTTATTAAAAATAAATTAAATAAAAGCTCCTCTGCAAGGCTTGAGAATTTCCCACCTCTGATCTTTATTCTAGAGGCTATAGTTTTGTTTGTGACACTTCCTGGAAGAATTCTATGCAAATGACCAGCACCACGAGATTTTTTCATACTACCATCTTTTTCATCTATTATTCCACTGCTGCCAACTTACTAGTCTGCTGAAAATGAACTGGTGTTTTTAGGACCACGGTTTAGTATACCTACTACTCCTTCTAGAATAATTTATTGTATATCACTTAACAGCCTCCCCTTTCTGCAGCTCTGAAGTTCTGGAGGAATCAGTTGAGGAGGTAGATTACTTTATTCCTTCCTACTCCTTCCTAGTCTCCTATTTTGTGGCATCAATAAAACCAGAGATGCTAAAGCCAATTTCAACAACTGTCTGCTAATAGAGATGACATTTCCATGCCCTGAATCCTGGGGAGAAAAATCTGGCAAAGAAGAAAAGATTTATGTAATTCTTTTCTATGAGAAGAATAGTTTTACAGTGGGTACACGTGGGCAGAATTTTGCTAAACATTGAACTGGGGAAAGTGGATAGTTTCTTTAAAACCATAGGTGTATAAAATATCCAGGTTTTTAGAGCAACATTAATGTGCAAGCAGTCTGCTTTGGATAAACAAAAATGGATTGCTTTTCTAATTGTGAAAATTTATATGTCTCTAACCTCTTTAAGCTATAAGCTGTGGAACATAGTGAACTCAAGTTAGTTGAGTTTATGAGAAAAATACCGAGCAAGAGTTCTTCCACCTCATTATGATTCGCCTGACACTTGATTATAGACTCATAGTCATTTGTGAGCCTTAAAAGGATTCTGGAATTTAAGGTTATTATTTTTCTCTTTATTAAGTAAGTAAAAAATTAAAAAAAATTTTTTTATTGTGAGGAGAGTATAGCTCAAGTGGTAGAGCGCATGCTTAGCATACACAAGGTCCTGGGTTCAAACCCCAGTACCTCCTTCAAAAATAAATAAAATAAGCAAACCAAATTACCTCCCCCCTAAAAATAAATAAAAATAAATAAATTTTTAAAGATTTTATTGAAGTACAGTCAGTTACTATGTGTCAGTTTCTGGTGTACAGCACAATGTCCCAGTCATACATATACATACACATACTTGTCTTCATATTCTTTTTCATTAAAGGTTATTATAAGATATTGAATATAGTTCCCTGTGCTATACAGAAGAAACTTTTTGAAAATCTATTTTTATATATAGTGACTAACATTTTCAAATCTCAAACTCCCAAATTTATCCCTTCCCACCCCTTTTCCCCCAAAACCATTAGATTGTTTCTACTGTGTAAGTCTGTTTCTGTTTTGTAGATGAGTTCATTAGTGTCCTCTTTTTTAATTTTTTTTTTAGATTCCACATATGAATGATATATAGTATTTTTCTTTCTCTTTCTGGCTTACTTCACTTGGAATGATGATCTCTAGGTCCATCCACATTGCTGCAAATGGCATTATTTTGTTCTTTTTTATGGCTGAGTAGTATTCCATTGTATAAACATACCACAACTTCTTTATCCAGTCATCTGTTGATGGACATTTAGGTTGCTTCCATGTCTTGGCTATGTTATGTAGTGCTGCTGTGAACATTGGGGTGCATGCATCTTTTTGAATTAGTTCCCTCCAGATATATGCCCAGGAATGGGATTGCTGGATCATATGGTAAGTCTGTTTTTAGTTTTTTGAGGTATCGCCATACTGTTTTCCATAATGGCTGCACTAAACTACATTCCCACCAACAGTGTAGGAGAGTTCCCTTCTCCCCACACTCTCTCCAGCATCTATCGTTTGTGGACTTTTGAATGATGGCCTTCTGACTGGTGTGAGGTGATACCTCATTGTAGTTTTGATTTGCATTTCTCTGATAATTAGCGATATTGAGCGTTTTTTCATGTGCCTGTTGGCCATTTGTATGCCTTCATTGGACAATTGCTTGTTTAGATATTCTGCCCATTTTTGGACTGGGTTGTTTCTTTCTTTGTTAAGTTGCATGAGCTGTTTATACATTCTGAAAATTAAACCTTTGTCAGTCACATCATTTGCAAATATTTTCTCCCATTCTGTAGGTTGTTGTTTTGTTTTGCTTTAGGTTTCCTTTGCTGTGCAAAAGCGTATAAGTTTAATTAGATCCCATTTGTTAATTTTTGCTCTTATTTCTATTGCCTGGGTAGACTGTCCTAGGAGAACATTGCTAAGATTTATGTCAGAGAATCTTTTGCCTATGTTTTCTTCTAGGAGATTCATTGTGTTTTGTCTTATGTTTAAGTCTAAGCCATTTTGAGTTTATTTTTGTGTATGGAATGAGGGACTGTTCTAACTGCATTGATTTACATGGCAGCTGTCCAGTTTTCCCAACACCACTTGCTGAAGAGACTGTCTTTTCTCCATTGTATATTCTTGCCTCCTCTGTCAAAGATTAATTGACCATAGGGGTGTGGGTTTATTTCTGGGCTCTCTATTCTGTTCCATTTATCCATATGTCTGTTTTTATGCCAATACTACGCTGTTTTCATTGCTGTAGCTCTGTCGTATTGTCTGATGTCTGGGACGGTTATTCCTCCAGCTTCGTTCTTTTTCTTCAGTAATGCTTTGGCAATTCTGGATCTTTTGTGATTCTGTTTAACTTTCAGGATTATTTGTTCTAGTTCTGTGAAAAATGTCTTGAGTAATTTAACAGGAATCGCATTAAATCTGTAGATTGCCTCAGGCAGTATGACCATTTTAACAATATTAATTCTTCCCATCCAGGAACATGGGATATCTTTCCATTTCTTTAAGTCATCTTTAATTTTCTTAGTGAATGTTTTATAGTTCTCCTTGTATAAGTCCTTCACCTCCTTGGTCAGATTTATTCCTAAATATTTTATTGTTTTGAATGAGATTTTAAAAGGGATTGTTTATTTACTTTCTTTTCCTGCTATTTCATTTTTAGTGTAAAGAAATGCAACTGACTTCTCTATGTTAATCTTGTATTCTGCTATTTTGCTGAATTCTTTTATCAGCTCTAGTAGCTTTTGTGTGGAGCTTTTAGGGTTTTCTATATATAGTATCATGTCATCTGCATGTAGTGACAATTTTACCTCTTCTCTTCCAATATGAATCCCTTTTATTTCTTTTTCTTGCCTGATTGCTGTGGCTAGGACTTCCAAGACTATGTTGAATAAAAATGGTGAGAGTGGTCATCCTTGTCTTGTTCCAGATTTTAGTGAGAAGGCTTTGAGTTTTTCACCATTGAGTATTACACTAGCTGTGGGTTTGTCATCAGTAGCTTTTGTGATGTTGAGATATGTTCCCTTTATACCTAATTTGGTAAGAGTTTTTATCATAAATGGATGTTGAATTTTATCAAATGCTTTTTCTGCATCTATTGGGATGATGATCATGTGATTTTTGTCCCTTCTTTTGTTGATGTGGTGTGTCACATTGATTGATTTGCATATGTTGAACCATCCTTGTGTCCCTGGGATGAATGCAACTTGATCATGGTGTATGATCTTTTTTATATGCTTTTGGATTCTGTTTGCTAATATTTTGTTGAGGATTTTTGCTTCCATATTCATCAGTGATACTGGCCTGTGATTTTCTTTTTTGGCAGTGTCTTTTCCTGGTTTTGGTATCAGGGTGATGGTGGCTTCATAGAATGAGTTTAGGAGTACTCCTTCCTTTTCAGTCTTTTGAAAGAGTTGAGAAGGATCGATATGAATTCTTTGTATGTTTGGTAGAATTCCCCAGTGAAGCCATCTGGTCCTGGATCTTTGTTTGCCAGGAGGTCTTTTTAAATTGCTGATTCTCTTTCATTTCTAGTGATCTGTCTGTTCAAGTGGTCTATTTTTTCTTGATTCAGCCTTGGTGGACTATTTGTTTCCAGAAGCTTGTCCATTTTCTCTACGTTGTCATTTGTCTCCATATAGTTGTTCATAGTACTGTCATGGTTTTTTTGTATTTCTGTGATATTGATTGTAATTTCTCCATTTTCCTTTCTTATTTTGTTTGTGTTCTCTCTTTTTTCTTCTTGGTGAGCCTGGCCAGAGATTTGTCAACTTTGTTTACTCTTTCAAAAAACCAGCTGTTGATTTGATTGATTTTTCTATTGTAATCTCTATTTAATTTATTTCCTCCCTGATCTTTATTGTTTCCTTCCTTCTGCTGACTAGGTTTGGTTTGTTCTTTTTCTAATTCTTTTAGGTGATAGGTTAGGTTGTTTACTTGAGTTTGTTCTTGCTTTTTGAGGAAAGCCTGTATCGCTATGAACCTCCCTCTTAGGACTGCTTTTGCTGCATCCCATAAATTTTGTGTGGTTGTGTTTTCATTGTCATTTGTCTCAAAGTATTTTTTAATTTCTTCTTTGATTTCATCATTGACCCGTGTTTTTTTTTTGTTTTTTTTTTTTGTTTTTTTTAGTAGTATGTTTTTAATCTCCATACTGTGGTTTTTTTTCTCCATTGTTTTTCTGTGGTTGATTTCTGGTTTCATGGCATTATGGTCAGAAAAGATGCTTGAAATAATTTCTGTCCTCTTAAATTTGTTGAGGCTTCTTTTGTGCCTAAGTACATGATCTATCCTAGAGAATGTTCCATGTGCACTTGAAAAGAAAGTATATTTTGTTTTTGAGGGGTGTAATGTCCTAAAAATATAAACCAAGTCAAGCTGTTCTGTTGTGTCGTTTGGTTTCTCCGTTGCCTTATTGATTTTCTGTCTGGAAGATCTCTCCAATGATGTTAATGGGGTGTTAAAGTCTCCTACTATGATTGTGTTCCCATCGATTTCTTCTTTTATGTCTGTTAGTATTTTCATTATGTATTTAGGTGCTCCTGTATTGGGTGCATATATGTTAATGAATGTAACATCCTTATCTTATATTGTTCCTTTAATCATTATATAGTGTCCTTTATCTTTCTTTATGACCTTTGTTTTATTAAAGTCTGTTTTGTCTGAAATCAGTATTGCTACTCCTGCTTTCTTGTCATTTCCATTTACATGAAATTTTTTTCCATCCTCTCACTTTCAGTCTATGTGTGTCCTTCACACTAAAGTGGGTCTCTTGTAGGCAGCATATTGTAGTTTCTTGTTTTATTATCTAACCTGCCACTCTGTCTTTTGATTGGAGCATTTAGTCCTTTGATATTTGTAGTAATTATTGATAGATGTATGTTTATTGCCATTTTGAACTTAGTTTTCCAGTTGATTTGTATTTCCTCTTTGTTCCTTTCAGTTTCTTTTTGTGGTTTGATAATTTTCATTTGTATTATCTTGGTTTCTTTTCAGATTTTGTGACCCTATTATATGCTTTTGATTTGTGGTTGCCCTGTTTTTCAAGTATATTAACCTATTACTATATCTGATTGCTTTAAACTGATAATTATATAAGCTCAAACACAACCTAAAAAGAACAAAAAAAGAAAAAAAATCTGTATTTTCTTGCTCCCCTCTCCCACCTTTAATGATTTCGATGTCTTCTTTTACATCTTCACGTTTATTCTGTTGCAGCTCATTGTAGATATCGCACTTCAGTTATGATTTTCTCCCTACTCTAGTGTCCTGCTTCTTTTCTATTTAGAGTAGACCTTTCAGGACTTCTTTTAGCATGGGTTTAGTATTGCTGATTCTTTCAGTTTTTGCTTGTCTATGAAATTCTTTATCTCTCCTTCTATTCTAAAGGATGGCCTTGCTGGATAGAGTATCCTAGGTTGCAGCTTTTTCTCATTCAGGACTTTGAATATATCTTGGCACTTCCTTCTGGCCTGCAGTGTTTGTGTTGAGAAATCAACTGAAGCCTTATGGGGGTTCCCTTGTAACTAACTCTTTGTTTTACTCTTGCTGCCTTTAGAATCATTTAACTTTAACCTTGGCCATCTCAGTTATAATATGTGTTGGTCTAGGTCTATTTGGGTTTTCCTTGGGGATCCTCTGTGCTTCCTGTACTTGGATATCTGAGTCCTTCTTTAGGTTTGGGAAGTTTTCAATCATGATTTCTTCAAATACCTTTTCAATCCCCTTTTCTCTTTCTTCTCCTTCTGGGACCCCTATTATGTGTCGCTTGGGATGCTTTGTATTACCCCATAGGTCCCTTATCTTGCTTTCATTAGTTTTCACTTGCTTTTCTGTCTGTTGTTCTTATTGAGTGATTCCTGTTATCCTGTCTTCTAAGTCACTTATTCATCCCTCTGCATTATCTAGTCTGCTTTTGACTGCCTTTAGCATGGCTCTTATCTCAGCTGTTGAGTTTCCTGTTTCTAATTGGCTACTCTTTATAGTTTCTGTTTCCTTTTCATAGTATTCTGCATGTTTATAGTCTTTTTTCCTTCAGTGCTTTTATCATCGCCTTTTTGATGTCATGATCTAGTAGACTGTCAAGGTCTATTTCATTGATCATTCTTTCAGGGGACTTCTCTTGTTCTTTTAATTGGGAGAAGTTCCTCTGTTTCTTCATTTTATTTATATATCTCTGGCACTATAGATTATGGAGTATCAGTTACCTGCTGTAGTCTTGAAGGGCTGTTTTTTGTTTTTCTTTTTAAAGAGGTTGCATTCCTGTGTAGACTGTGTGCCTCTAATTTTGTCACGAGGTCTGTTTTTAGTATGGATGGTTGCCACATCTTTCTTCCGTGCGTGTTGGCTGTTATCCCTTTGCTTGGGGTCGTGGCTGGTGATGCAGTCAGAGCCTGCCCTGGTTGTTGAGTGGGGCCTCGTTTTTGTCCTATGGTTGTCACAACCCTGGCAGGGGCTGGGTCTGTCCCCCTTTTGTTGGAATGGAGGCTTCCAGACTTGTTTCTGAGCTGCGGTGTGTGGCAGGTGAGGTTGGAGTGCTTCACCTACTCTGTTGACGCCCTTGTCCCCGCTTTAGCTGTTGGAATGTCAGTACTCTTACTCCGGTGTCCCCCAGCCTCTCTGCCCTCAGAGCTACCGGTGCAGGTCCCTGGACTTCTGGGCCACACACCTGAATCGTGGCAAGCTATCGGGTCAGGGTCGCCCCTGGTGCCAAACGCTGTTCCTGCACTCACCACCACTATGCCAGCTCCTGTCATTTGTCTTAGAGGCCTGGACTCGCAGACCCCTCCCCCCAGACCTGTAGCAGCTGTCAGTGCCGTCCCCAGCGCCACGTCCGCGTAGGCTAGGCAGGCCTGCTGAAGATGCTGCACCAGCCCTCCCCCCAGCTCTGTGCCAGGACTCCTCCCCTTGCTCTATAGTCTTAGATGCCTGGGTCCACAAAGGCACCCTCGGAGCAAATTGGTCCCCTCTGCCTGGGGCTGGGGCTGTAAACAAATCTCAGTCCCACCTATGAAATTGCCAAGCCCCTGGGTTCGGATTCAGGCTTCAACCCCACCTCCACCTGGGAGCTGTGCACCAGCGAATCTGGTGGCTGTGGACGAGCCCTGCCTCTCTCCCGCGATGGTATTGCGGGCCTGCGGAGACAGTGGCTATGGCGCAGCCGCGTTGTGTCCCTCCCCACAGCGCACACCAGCAGTGATGGTTTTTTATTTTAATGGGGGACCCAGGCCGTTCTATTCGGTATACACTCCCAGCCACGGCCCACAGCACACTCCAGCCCCTTGAGGCTGCCTCTGCGCAGTTGGCCCCAGCCCTCCCCCTGGCTCAGGCAGCCAGTCCTGGGCCACCCCTGCCGGCCTGCGTCTAGGGCTGGGGATCCCAGGGACCCTCTGTGCCGGTTTCTCTCAGTTCTGTCGGCCAAGAGGCTGCTGTGCACTCCTCCCCATCAGAGGTTCCCCCTACCCCACCGCTGATCCCTCCATTGGAGAGGGGGCGTCCCAGCATCAGAGCGCTATTCCTCCTTGGCCATTCCTCCCCGTGGGACAGATCACACACTAATTTTCTTTTTCCTCTTTTTAAATTTCTTTTACCAGAATTTGTGAGGAATTCTGTCTTTTGAGGAAGGCAATGTTCTGTCAAAGTTCAGGAGGTGTTCTGAGTGGATGCGTGGGTCCATGGATGTCTCGGTGTATTCGTGGGAGAGGGTGAGCTACAAGCATCCTTGGCTGCTCTCCTATTAAATAATTTTTAAAAATACCCATGCCCAGCTAATTCAGAGTTAACTGTCAAGAGAGGCTAAAGGATGCCACTTTCCTTCATAAAATCGCCAACATCTAGAGCAGGAAAGACCTTAACAACCATGATTAGCAACCCTCTTTTTTTGTTTTTTAAACAGATCAGAAAACAGAGGCACATTGACTTGTTCAAGATCACATGGGGAGGCAGAACCAGGAATGGAATCCAGGCTTTCTGACCACTAGATCAGTTCTCTTCCCTTTATTCAGACTTTTCTGTCGTTTTATTCATTATTAGAGTTGGGGCATTCCGTTTTTTAAATTGTGGTAAAATACACAGCATTTAATCATTAAATGTTTAGAAGTCTCTTTAAGTAGGCAAACTCATGAGCGTGGAACAAAAGTCAACAGGCACACAGAGCTTTCTGGCACACAGTGACGAGCCCGGCACCCTCTCCCTCCTGTCACCCCGGACCCCGTCCTTGGAGGCAGCCGCTGTAAAGAAGGAGACATTGTGAATAGGCCATTTTGGTCTAATAACGTGCCTAAACTGACATTGTATTGTGTCACTCTTCAGGGATTGTGGTTTGGCCTGCCAGACTGAGGTTGTGCCCAACAAAGCAAAAACACAAGCCATGGAGTTAGAATACGGAGAGATTTGTGAATTGATCTGAAAATTCCCCAAACTCCAACTTACTTCCAGCAATAGAAGTGAGGGCTCTCTTGGATCAGCACTCTTACTCAGACAATGCCTTTCGTACAAAGAGCCTAAAGTATTTTATAAAAGCTCTCGTAAAACCCCCGAGTGTGGCATAACTGCTCTGCATTAAAGTCTGTAGCACTCTGGCCGAAGAGAAAGAATTATGATGGTGTTTGAATAAACACCCCAAGGCTCTGAAACCATCCATCAGTGTGGAACACCACATGGATCTGCTTCTCTCTGCCTCCACGGCCCACCTTGATGAACCCTTAGTGCCTGGTCCTTGGGTGGGCCACACCCAGGCATGGGGCCTGGTGAGTTCCTCCCAGTGTACGCAAGTTGGATGAGGCGCGAAGGGGGCTCCAGGAATCCACGTGCACATTTGGCCTCGCTGCCACTGCTGAGGTTGCGGGGCCGGAAGAGCAGCAGGGCGGCAGCAGGCTCTCAGTACTGCCCAGCACTCGGTATCCTTGAAGCCCAGGTCCTGACTTGGGCTGAGAGCCGCGTGTGGTCAGTAGGCGAGGTGACGGCCCATGTGGTGAGAGGTGAGCCCGGAAATGCCGCAGGCCTTGACCCCGCAAGCCACAGTCGGGGCTTCCTCCCAGTTCAGGAGGAGAATCTCTCCAAGAGAAAGGGAGGCTGAGGAGACTACAAGTGGCTCTCTTTCTGTGATTCTCCGGGGGACTGGCTGACATTGGGTGTCACCCGCAGGGGAGAGGATGTGGGACATCTGCAGGTTGTTTCAAGAGAGATGCGAACAGGTTCAGTTGTCTTTTTGAGAGAGCAGTTCTTTGATTTCTGTACTTTAGACTCTTGAATTGGGGGTTTCACGTTCTGCCCTAAGGCAGTGCTTTCTTCGTTTGTTTTTCCAACTTTCCTGATCCTAAGGACTCTCCTGGAGTACTTGCTGCAATTCAGATTCCTTGGCCTCTGTCCCAGAGGTTTTGCCTCAGTCTGAAGGAGGGTTCTTGATTCCTGGGGTAGTTTTAGTAAGTGTCTAGGTGATTCAGGTCAGGGCTGGCTGCTTACACCGTCATCCGTTCTAGACGTTTCGCTCTAGATTTGTATTATAAATACAAATATAAAAAGTGTTGGGAACCTTAACTGCCAGTGGCCTATTCATATATAAAGCGTTTTTTCAAAAAAAAAAAAAAAGGTGAATGTTCATTTTCACCTGATAATAATGCCTTAGCAGTGATTCTTTTTAATGTTTTTTAATTGTTTGAAACACTGAAATATTAGTTCATAGTGACTACTAAAACATCAGTTCTGTTCATCTTTGCAAACAGAACCACTGAGTGGCCTTTTGTGTGTTGTAATGGCCCTGCCGTGTATTCGACCTGGACTAATGCTCTGTGATTTAAAAATTATTCAGAATTTAGAGAGTATGGTGATAGATAGTAATTTTATTTATAGACTTTTATAATGAGGAAGTAGCCATTATTTCCTCATCACAGTTGTGTTAGTTTACAATGTAAATAAAAAATTTCAGTGATTGTATTTCTTCTTTTCAGATAGGAACCAAGGCTTTAGCCTTCTCAGCTCATTGGCTGGAGCAAACCATAGCCTTGGACCAGTGGAGCCCTGCCACTCGGAGGTGAGGATTTTTCCTGGATCTTTTCTCTGCTTTGGCTTTCATTTCTACTCATCACTGTGAATCTGCACCATTTACCTTCTTTCCCTTTCCATTTAAGAGGTGGCAAAGAATATTAGAAATAGATAAAAGGAGAACCTAAAACAGCCGTCTTCTGCTTGCTACCTGTTGAGAGCAGGCTAGTCCAGCATTAAAGCAGTAAGCCCTTTTGAGATGTTTGCAGTTTGGGCTGTTCTGTGTGTTTTTGCTGAAGTGCTTTAAAAATGTGCTGGGATATCCTTGAGGTATAAAATTGCCTCCAGATCTTTAAAGTAAAATTAATGGTTCTTTTGAAGTACTTCCTGTGTACTGTACAAATCTGAAGCAAGGTCCTTGCCCTTAATGAGTTTAACAGGCCGATTTCAGCCCTCTGTCCTCGGGACCTGGGTCCAGGTTTGCCCTAGTCGGCAGGCTGCAACCACGAGCACATCGTGCACACTGGGCCACGGGGTCTTTCCAGGACCTTCTTCCTCAGTCTCTGAGCTGTTTGTGATCGGATCTTCTACATTCTCAGATTTTGACTAAAACAGGGTCTTAGACAAAACAAACAATATGTTTTAATAGTCAATAGCAAAATCATAACACTTTCTGATTTTTCCTTGAGCAAAAAGACTCCTGAGTTTGTGACTTTTTAGCCTTTTTTTTTTTTTTTAATGTGACCTTGACCCTTCCCCCACCTCTCCTGGTCTCTAGCTCCTATTTCCTGTTTCTCTAAAGCTAACCAGCAAGTGGAAGAGTGAGCCTTTTGGGTTTAGTTCTGGAGCAGCCTCCTGTTCAGTTGTTGCTTGTGTGTGTGTTCTTCAGCAGCAGCCCCGTTTGCCGGCGGCAGATAGGACCGACTCCCTCTTGGATCACCCAGGTGGCGCGTCTAACACGGGAGACACTCAGGCCGACAGCGTTGTGGGTACGTTCCTCCTCTGGCTGCCAAGTGGCAGCTCTGTGGAACTTGCAGTAGCCAGTGTGTCGGGGCATAAATCACCCAGAGGGGAACTGACTTTAAGTGAGGACTGGGGAAGAAACTCGACAGTGCACTCCACGTGAGCGTGAGCCTTGAGGACGGCTGTCAGAGAACGGAGGGAGACTAAATGCATTGCAGATCTGTGGGTGCCATTTGCTCCCTGATTCTCTTAGCAGGATCTTGATTCAGATCCTCTCAGCAAAAACAGACAGAACCAGGGAGTGAAACAGATTTATATCTCCATCTTCCAGTTTTTTTCGCAGTATTTCACAGTAGTCAGAACTGATGGTAACAAGAATAATACAGGGGGAGGGTATAGCTCAGTGGCAGAGTGTATGCCCAGCATGCACAGGGTCCTAGGTTCAATCCCCAGTACCTCCATTAAAAATAAGCAAAGAAACCTAAGTACCCCCATCCCAAAAAACAAACTAAAAAATAAAATTAAAAATTAAAAAGAAAAAGAATGATACAGCTTTATAAGCCCTCTCATGTCCTTTTAAAGTTCTTTTATGTCCACATTCTCATTTGGTAATAAAGGTTGGCAGTGAAGTTCTTTTACAGAGATGAAGGTGAGGCCCAGAGCAGTTTAATAACTTGCCAAAGGGCATCTAACAAGAAAGTCCTGGGATGGAAACTGGAATTGAGTTTGCTGTCCAAAAGCCAGAAAGCCAAGGGGCTTAACTGACAGTAACGATAAACGTTCTTTTGTCGGGGAACTACCGACATCTCTGCATTCTCTTTATACTGCAGAGGGCCCGCGTGCAGTAACGAATTTCTAAAGCGTTCTTTTTCTGTTTATAAGATAATCCATGTAGAAAACTCAAGTAGGTGGTTATGGAAACAATAAGAGGCATAAATTACATGGAGTCTTTTTTCTTCCCAGTTTATTCAGCCTTGTCCTCTCAATGGACTCCTTCCTATTATTAGCTTTGAAACCTGCTAAGGTCTCTGCCGTGAAAACAAACCACTGAGCAGCTGAAGGTGGTGGGGAGGATAAGAACGAACTCGGAGACCTTGGGGAAATGGTATTCTGACCGGATACCACGAGGCCGAGAACAGCACGAACTGAACAGAAAAACTGCCCTCTACTTAGTCAGTTTGATTCTTACAGGGGTATGGATTCAAAATTCTGAAATTAAATATATTTTACATGTATTACGGTTGAAAAAATAAAGTGTAGATAAAGAGAGCTAGGTTTCTCACTGTCAGAGAAGTTACCAGTAAAGAAAGGGGGAAGCTTTGGTACTAGATGGCCCTTTGATACTAGACTAGTATTGAAAGTATCAGGATGAACTCGTGGTTTTTAAAATACAGTAAGAGCAGTTGAGAAATAAATATAGCTATGTGTATGCATGTGTTAGTGCGCACGTGTATGCACACTTCCTAGCTCTGTCCACTCAGAGGGCCTCAGAAGCACAATACTCTGATAGCAGTGGGCACACTTAGCACTGAGATCTTGGTTTCTAAATACCATTCTCCAAGAAAAGGTACCAGGGCTACTTGGAGAAGTGGTTGATCCAGGGCTGGGGCAGGAAAAGTCCAGGATGTACCTGGAGCATCTCATGGCGTCAGCAAGTGCTCAAAAAAAGAATGGGGGCATGTTGAAAGGGCACAGGAACCACCTGAGAGAGCTCCCAGTGGCTAAAGCTAGAACACCTTGATCAGCAAAGTAAATTAATACAGTATTGAGCTATAACCCATAGAATAAAAGACATGTCTGTGAATCCATACTAATTTGAATAAATAATTGAATAAATACATAACTAGGAAAGAAAGGCTGCTCCCCTTACAGAAGAATTCCAGTGAATAAATATAGATGTTCTGAGGGAACTAGAAACTCACCGTTAGCCACACAGCACAGTGATACTTGTAGGCAAGATCCACTGATGGATGGTAAAATCAGTAGGTGAAAGTTTGGGAAGAAACACATTTCCAGTCTAAAAGTATCTCTCCCCAGTTATGTATTTATTACAGAGGGGAAGATAGTGACTATATACTGGAGAAACCCAGCAGATACCCCTAGAAGTGATGAAGATTTCATCACCAGTAATCAGTCGTGTTGACGTCATCTCCCCCCGATATGACGCCCCGAAAGGGCACTCACTTCTGTGGTGTTCCTGCCAAAGGGCCATAGCCTCCACCTAATAACATGACAGCATCAGACAAACCCAAACTGAGGGATACGATACAAAGTAACTGACCAGGTATTCTGCAGAAATGTCAAAATTATGAAAGACAAGGAAAGACTTAGCAACTGTCACACACTGGAGAAGATTAAGGAGGTTTGACAGCTGAATTCTGTGTAGAATCCTGGATTGGATCCTGGAACAGAAAAAAAGGGTATTAGTGGAAAAACTGGCGACGTTTGAATGAAGTCTGTAATTTAGTTAATAGCACTGTTCCATTATTAACTTCTTGACGTTGTAATTGTACTCTGGTTACCTAAGATGTTAACGCTAAGGTGGGCGCGGGGCGGGGGGGTGGTTGGGGAAGGGCATACGGGAATGCTCTGTACTATTTGCACAGCTTTTTTTGTAAGACTGAAATTACTTGAAAATTTAAAAAAAGGCAAAACCAAGCCAACAAAAGTGAAACACTCCCTCAACTCCACATCTCCTTCCTTCTTTCTTTACTAAACTCATTTCCATTCTTTGCCTCTCATTTATTCCTCAACTGACCTCCGTCTAGCTCTTGCTCCCATTTTCCATGAAAACAGCTCACCAGCGACCACCTCCATGCCACTGAATCTAATAGATGACCTCCCGTCCTCATCTTGACCTCATGGTGGCATTCAGTGTTAGGGATCAATCTCTTTTCCAAACATTATCTTCTCTTGACTCCCCCAGCACATCTGGTGGCCTTCCTATTTCTCTGATTATTTCTTCTCTTTCTTTGGAAGGTTCCCCTCCTATCCCCAGCCTTTAAATATTGCCATTCCTCAATGTTCCGTCTGAACTCCTCTTCCAAATCTGTATTTAAGCATGATGTGGTTCTCTCCACATCCACGGTTTAATTATCATGTATACACAGGTAAATCACAAATTTTTATCTCTAGCCCTATATACCAACTGCCAACCATGATGTGCCCATCGAACTAAAGCAGATTTATTCACCAAATGCATTTTTAACATCAAATTATCTATGTGGCTTGGTAGTAGATGCAAAGAGTTATGTTATTATCCTTGTCTTCAAGGAGCTTATGGTCTAAAAATGCAGAGAGAAGCTTTATAATGTAACGGGTAGAGCCATGGCCTTGGAGTCGTGGACAACTCATTTCAAGTAATGGCTTTAGCGCTAGGAGTGAGATGACCTTGAGTAAGTTATTTAGCCTCTGTGGGCCTTAGTTTGCCCTTCTATAAAATGGGTGTAACAAATCTTTCCTCATAACGCAGTTGCACAAAAGGAAGTGGATTGGTGTTAAGTTCAAGCACTCTGTGGTGCAGACAAAGCAGACTCTCTCTCTTACTGTGGTATGTGCTGCAGTAACGGTGGAGAGATGTCAGAATACACAGTAGCGTATGCCAGTGCCAAGGCAGCCCTATAAACACCAGGTGTGGGACGAATTCAAAGGATGGAGACCTGTGATCTGGGACCGGCAGGAAGATATCCTAGAGGTGGTCGGCCCAGAATGGAGGATGAGTAAAAATTCTGATTGGAAGCAAGACTTTGGTAAAGAGGTCACATGCTGAGGCAGACACAGTACAGGATTTGTAGTAAGAAAACAGGAATTTGGCTCTACTTCTGAACAACTGTAATTCTAGATGAGTTCCTTTTTAAGCCCAGGTTGCTTCATGTGTAAATTGTGGACAGTGATATCTGTCCTAACCACCTTACGTGGTTGTTAGTAATGGATATGAAAACATTTGTTGTACAGTAAAATTTGGTCTAAATTTCAGGCATTTATTGACTCAGTGTACCTTAGGTGGAGGGCATGGCTTTTAGAGTTGGAAGCACCTAAGTCTGACTCCAAGGTCACACTTAACTAACGTGACCTTGAGCAAGTCGCCTGAACTCTGAGCTCTGGTTTTCTCCAGCACGGACACGGTGTTGGTTATTACAGTGTCGTAAGGCCAGGACCACTGACTGCTCATTTACGGAGGGCCCGCTCGCAACCACGCGGCAGGAAGCACCGTGAGCCGTGCCGCTGGGGCACAGTCTGACCCAAGCTAGCTGCATTGCTGTAGGATTCTGTGTATTTAGCACGTACATACATAACGTGTGGCAAATCCTTCTTTCAGATCCCATGTTAGACCTGGATATTCAAGAACTGGCCAGTCTTACCACAGGCGGAGGAGATTTGGAGAATTTTGAAAGACTGTTTTCAAAGTTAAAGGAAATGAAAGGTAATCCAATCCATTGTGTCTCCCAGGCTCCCACACTGATGCTCCTGTGTTGTATGTAATAGGAGTTAACTTTGTAACTGCTGCTGTAGCCTGTACTCTGGTCTCATCTGAGAAACTTAGCTGCTGGCGGACTGCACCATCCTCTGTTGGTAAAAATACCCTGGGGGACCCTTTCCTCTTTCTTCATTCTTTTTTCTCTTACTTTCCCTTCTTCTCTTGCCTTTCTCTCTCTCTTTCAGTGTGTCATTAACATGGAATCAGTCAGATCCCTACCAGTTTCCCCACATCATTCCCATCTGGAAAATCTGGAAGACTTAAACTTCCTAACAGCTGTAATGACCACACCATAAACATATGTCTTTGAAACCCATCTCCCATCTTCTAGTGTTAGAACATCCATCCACTCCAGATGCTCCCGTGCTATTAGATGAATTTCTTAAGATATATTTTCCCCCTAGACAAGGCTGCGACGCTTCCTCACGAGCAGAGAAAGTTGCATGCAGAGAAGGTGAGAAAATCAGTCGGGTATTTATTGAGTTCCTACCAATGAAGGTCCAGTGCTGTTGGAATTATATGTCACACTTGTTCACTCCTTAGTGTCTTAGTGTGAGCTTGTCATTGGGTATTAACTTTTAGTTAATTGACTGTTTACACAGTAGTGATACAGTTGCTGCGGTCAAACCAGGATTGCCCAGTGTATGTTGAGTGACATGGAACCTTGAGACTCAGGATGTTTGCCTTCCCAGCTGTTTGGGAGGCTGGAAAACTCTTAATTACTTTGTTTTGTTCAATTTTGGGTGGTTATTACCGATGCAACACCTGTTCTTGGAGGGAAGCATGTGTGGTTTGCAGTGTCCCATTGTGTGAAGGTGGCATAATTTATTTACCCAGGTCCCTTTTGGACAGTTAAGTCATGTGCGTTTTTTGCCTCTGTAGTGAAGCTGGGCACATCCTTAACACTTACGTGTACGACTCTGATTCTGTCCTCACTATAAATTGTAGAAATGTAGGAACTGGGTCGGGACGTCTGAGGGTTTTGATATCCGTTGCCAGAGCGCTGGAGGGCAAGGTGTAGAATTTTAAGTCTTAATCAGTTCCGTGTATGACACATGAAATGAGCTGAAATACAGCTGTTGCCTGAGATTTGTTGCTTGCCTCTCTCCCCAGGTGGCCAAGGCATTCTGGATGGCAATTGGGGGAGACAGAGATGAAATTGAAGGCCTTTCATCCGATGAAGAACACTGAATTGCTCATGTTAGGGCTTGGCTGACAGGCTGACTCTGAGACCCTTCCCTGCTCAACCCAGTCATCTTTTGCTGAACATTCGGTTATCATGTTGGCCGCCTGACTTGTTTATAGGGTCCCCTTAATTCTACTTTTCAGTAGGGGTTAAGGAGAAATCTCTTCTCCCTCGGTATATTGTAGGAGAGTGTGAATGACAATAAGGAGTGAGAATTTTTCAAATACACACTTTTTTGTTTAGGAATGGCAGTCGGATGAGGCTCTAAGCCCCGTGTGATTTGCCCACGTTGAAGAGGAAGGTGCACCAGGCCAGCCCCAGTCAGTCTTTTCCGTAGCATCCCCTGCACTCACACTTGTTACTGCAGAGCCGGAGCTGGGGCCACCTTTCCTGGGTGTTCTGGATTTTCTCTTTCAAGGAACTTGCTCTGAGGTTTGATGCTTTTGCCGGGGGAAAGGAAGAAGCTTTAGATGTGATTTGTGCTGTTGTAGAGATGGGGCCAAAGCCACTGGCCCTGACATTAGTCTCTAGCTTTTTAAAAAAAAAAAAATGCATCTGGGCATTTCATTTGAAGTTATAGTATCTGAGCTCATGCTAGAATTGTTGAGAAACCAATGTGAATTTTTAGACTATAGTAAATGATGCAAGAGGTTCCTACTCTGGTAGGGGTAAAGTAAATCCCTCTCTAGCAAGTCACTGGAGAGGGAGAGCACGTGAGAGAGGGAGAGAAACTTAAGGAACTCCCTGTGTGGGCCATTGCAACAGTATGATCGTATCCTGAGATTTTAGTGTTAGTATTACCATGAAGAAATTTTTCTTCATCCCAGAATTGTCCCCTGCTACTCGAGATGTCAGAGCTGTGTTGCCACACATTATACCCTTAAAACAAGGTGCGATTCCTCCTTTCTCTCTCAAAGCCGGAGATCACTGCCAACATAGTAACACTAAGGAGCGGGCTTGGTGGGAGAAGATGTGAGATGTTGGGCAGTGAATCCCTGAGTCCCTTGTGTCACCTCCAGGAGGCGTGGGTCAGCCCCAGGGAAACCGATCGCCAAAGGGGAGGTTTCCACAGCAAGAGTAGCAAGTACAGCAAATCAAAGGCGTCTTCCTGTTCTGGCGACACTTGGAAACGCACAACCTTAGCCTTCACTGTGGTGCTCACTGCCCTGGCTCTGAACCGGCTCCGGGCACGCGGGCCGATAACTGCTCCCGGCCTAGTGTGGACTGTCAGCCCCTGAGGTCACCAGCAGAAACCAGCTTCAGACCCCTCCGTGCAGCACCTTCTAAGCTCTGCAGAGCCTGAGACAGATGGCAGGAGGGACCAAATGCTGCAGGTCCCGGGCCAGGGAGACCGCAGGAGGGAAGGGTTCGGTGATCGGAACATTCAGGAAGAGCCATTCCAGGGCACGTTGGAGGCTCTTGCTTGATGACTTTTTTCCTTCTCCACCCCCCCCCCCCCAGTATTCTGAAAGTCTTTGAGACTGTAGTTTACCACCATGCCATCAGTGTTTCTTTGAGGTAACTGCATTAGCCATTGGTCGGGAATGTAAGGGATGCTGGCACTGGGGTCACAAAATGAAATGTGGCATATGGTTTTCTTAAAACCTGAAAGTTTTCAGAAAATATATTAGGTACATGGTTAGAGAAAACAGACTAGAAAAAGCTGTGAACTTGATTTTGTGGATTAAATAAGGCCAGGTGATTAAAATGTGATTTATTTATAAAGTCTGCTTACGTGTATTTTTATGATTTTGTTGTTTTTCCGTAGAAGGGGTGTGTGGGGCAGGGGAGAAGCCTGCCTTCATTGGTTTAGGTATAAATAGCGAATAATATAAGAGTCTGTCAAACTCACTCTTTTAGAATCCATCATGCATGTGTGTTAATACTTACTCATGATCTTAGCTATCTGGGAACATTGGCTCCTTGTAGGGAACATGTGGGGTTAAAGCACCCAGTGGTATCTAATAAAGGCCCATTTTTTTAAAGGCCCATTTTAAGAAAACTTATTGTGAGCTAATAGTGCAATAAAAATTGCAGTCTATCCAAAGTGACCTATGGACGTGCCACCCCAGGTCCAGGTTATTATGGACTGTCCGTCTGGGATTTAAAATGAGAAACTCAGGTTTGGTTTTTTTTTTCCTTAAATGTGCTTCTGTTTGTGTAACACAGTGTCTGACACTTAGTAGGCCCTTAATGTTGGTTTGGATTTGGATTTGATAGTTCGATGGATATGATCACAAAGTTTTAAGGTCCATGATTGTTGGAAGGTAGGGAGAGACAAGAATAAACTTTTTTTTCTGAGAAAAATCATGTGTTATGTAATAATTTTAGAGTGATGAAGACATAGATATTTTTGTAATTTTAAAATACGTTTTCCTGCCAGAATACAAGAAGATTGACAGACCCAGTTTGCTTGCTCTCTATTTATAGAACTTGGCCGCATCTAATTCAGAGAAGCTGGAGATTCAGGGAAGCTAGACTTTTTAGATGGCTGAGTAATATGGGATGTGGTTCAAGGACCACAGAGCGTGTCAGGCCATCACTGCAGACACCTTATGACACGTGACAGATGATACACAGCTGACTTTGTGTTCTCGCTGTGGGGAGGTGGGGAGAAGCATTTTTGCCGAGGCTTGTCAGATGCCCTGACCTTGGGCCGGTCTCTGAACAATGGCCGTCGAGAGAGCACGTGGAGCGCCCCTTGCCCTGCCTTGGCCCGCCGTGGAAAAACAGCCTTAGAAGAATCACTGTCTAGGGGAAAGATGAGAGCTTCTTGAACTATTCTGAGCTGGAGTGTTTGCTGATGCAAAGCTAAATTTAGCTAACATGTGTCCAGTGCGGTCAGAGGTTTGATTCATTGAACATTCTGATTGATGGCGACGGTTCCAGAGAATGCTGGATAAGTTCAGAGCAGTGAGTTAAGAGCTGCCCTTCACCCACCCCCGCCTCCCGACAAATTTTGAAACGGGACAGTTTAGCTGCAGCATTCTCTCATTAAATGCCAAATCTGTAGGTGGAGAAGGTGTGAAAAATCGGGTCACGTGGACCACCTTAGTACAGGCTTGGCTTGAAAACAACGCCCCAACAGTTACCTTTCCCATAATTTGTATGTTCATGAAAGCAGCACGCTGACTGCGCGGGGCAAAGTCCTAGTTTTGATTTGGATTCCACTTGGGGTTTAGTCCGGTAATCTCCTCCTTGCGCTGTTGGCATGTAAGTTCTTGCAGAAAAGCTCTTAGAAATTCTCAAAGTTTTCTGTTTTGGGCATTACCTGTGCCTGGTGCTAACATCACAGGTCTTGCTCTAGGTGCTTTATTCGTAGTTAAGTGTGAATTACAGTTCTTGTAGTGTGGGAAGTGTGTCTCTCGATACTGAGGTGCTTCTCAGATTTGCAGAAGGAAGAACTGAAAAGAGGTAAGAGTAACAGCGTGGGAGTGTTGCTGGGGCACTGCCGAGCCCCGTTCCAGCTCTTAATGATGGGCAGCTTCTACTTTTGTTTCCCGTTGGAGGGGTCCTGATTCAAAACCTGGACCTAATGGTTATAATTGCATCTTTGGAACACAGGTTTGGGAAGAAAAACAATTTTTTTTTCCTCCAAAACCCTTTATTATCTGTGCATATGTTGATAGGCTCAAAGTCCTTGCTCCCCACAGCTACAAATCTGGGAGGCATAAACAGGCCACGTCAAGCCTCCCTGGTTCTCTCCTATGAAGGATGTGACCAGCCACTGCCTCTCCCTGTCTCTCACCAACCAGGTGGCTCTAATGCTGCAAAACATAGGTTAGGGAAGACCTGGGGTAGGAACTTGATGGAAACAGCAGCGTAATTTAGGAGAGAAGACTCTCTTCATCTGAAGCCTAAGGACAACATGGTCTGCATCAATCGTGTCGCTCCAAGAAATTGTCAGGAAGCCATTGATGGTGTTAGAAGGCCTCAAACTTGAAGCTGAGAACAAGCACCTGTAACCTGTTGCTTTATCCAGGTGAGAGGGGAAGCGAGCACTGACTCGACGGGGACCCTTCGTGGTGCCATGCCGCGGACTCGGATAAGGATATGGGTTGGGTTCTCCGGGAGCTCAGCATCCACCTCAGGTGGGAGAAGGGGGAGAGCAGGGCGAGGCCGCAAGAGGGGAATGCTGGGCTGGATGTGAGGAGTGCTGTGCCCAGCCTCAGTTGCTCTGGGAAGGAGAGCGCGGAGCGGGTTGGGAAGGGCATAAAATGCGCCGTGGAGCGGTGGCTCTCAAAACTTGAGCCCACGTCAGAATCACCTGCAGGGCCCCGCCCCAGGTTCTTGGTGGGGGGCCTGGGGAGGTGGGGCTCTCCCTCCCCAGGTGACACTAATGCTGCTGGCCAGAGAGACACTGAGACCCATTGACTGAAGAAGTGATGCTTGAATTGAGCTATTGGGACAAGACTGGGCAGGTAGGTGGGTGGAGGCTGCAGAATTCTTAGTGGAAGTTATAGCATGAATGAAGGTTCGGAAATAAGGAAACAAGGGTTTATGTTAGGAAAACCCCAGTAGCCCACTTAGAGAAATTACTGGTAGATAAGGAGGGAGTGATGTTGAGAACCTTAACACTATGTGCCTACTCTTGAGGTAATCAAGAAGCCAAGGGGTTTAGAGCAGAAAAGACATGGAACCATAACCATTAATTCCAGGGAAGTCTGGCAGCAGTGTTAGCCAACACCAGCTGATTAGCACTGCCTGCCTGGAGAGCTGTGTTGAGAAGGATTCTGAGGCTGAGAATGGACTGAGCACTGTGATGAGTGGTTTTCGCCCTGGATAAAGAGGAAATGGTAACGTTGCCCTGTACTTGCCAGCCCTGGGAGACAAATGAGGAGACTGCTGGAATCACTGTGGTAAAAGGTAATCAGAAACTGAATGTTGGTGGTATGCCTTCAGCCACATGAAAGGACTTACGTGGGGGATGGCACAGTGGAAATGGATGGAAGAGATATTGCTAAGGTAGAATCTACTAGATGTGGGCACTAATTCACTCAATTTAGCAAAAATATGTGGTGGCGGAAAGAATACGATGTAGGAATTCTTAAGGGAACAAGAATAAGGCGTAGACCCTGCTGTCAGGGAGCTCGGCCTGGAGGAGCAGATGGACACACAGTTGAGACTGGTGATGGAGGGAAGTGTTGAAGGCCTCCCTGGAGGGCAGGTCTGAACTGAGTGTCAAAGCATTTAGTGGAGGTTAGCCACGTGAACTGGTGGTGTTTCAGGCTGGGATGGGGGGTGTGGCCGGGGGTGTAGACTGGGGAAGGGGAGTTGCCGTCCCAAGCCGAGTCGTCACGGGGGCTGGTATGATACACAAGGAACTGCACTACACCAGGCTGGGGGGCAGGGGTGAGGCAGCAAGCTGTGAGAGCGGGTCGGGGCCAGATGGTGAGGGTCACGTGGCCCATGTGAACTGCCTTAGGGTCTGTGCTGTGGACTGGGGGGTGCCGCGCAGGTCAGGTGGGTCACTGAGGGCGGGGTGGATGGGGGCGCCGCGCAGGTCAGGTGGGTCACTGAGGGCGGGGTGGATGGTGCATCTCTGGGAGAGCAGGCTGGTGGCCAGGGGAGCAGTTAGGGAGCCATGCAGGTAGTGGTCCAGGCGCCAGAGGATGCTGGGTACAGGGTCATGAGTGTGGAGGAGCCGGACCAATGGGCTGTGGGGAGTGTGGCAGTGCTGGACGATGGCGACTTTGTGGCTGCGACTAAAGAGTCCTGACAGAAGCGGGGCTGGAGGCCAGGAGAGGGAGGTGGTTTAATAAGGCGGCAATGAACTCCCGTTTTACACTGAGTTTGAGGCACCTGTGACCCCTCCACGTACCAGCAGCTGGCAGGCTGTTGGATACGAGTCTGAGGCTGGGGATTGATGTCTGGGCTATAAATCCTGATTTGAGACTCATTAGCATTTATGTGGCTTGAAGTCATGCTGGCAGACGGGATCCCTCAGGGAGGAATGTCAGGAGTACACACAGTGGTCTGGGGACACCAGCACGGGGGGAGGAGGAGGAGGCGTGGGCCCCAGAAGAAGAGGAGATTGTGTGAGGGGGCCAGGCAGAAGCCCGATGTCACGGCCTTTCCAGAGGGAGGTCTGATCAGCAGGGGCAGCTGCACAGGGGGTGGGGGACAAGGAAAAGGAATGCATCCAGCTGCCCTGGACTTGGAGGCTGAGGAGGGGAGGCCGGGAGACCCCTGATGAACATGGGGGGCGGTCAGGAAAGGGCACTCGGCTCGAGCGAGGTGGAGGATGACTGAGTCTGGGGCGCGTAGTCGTGGATCACGTCTAACAGGCAGCTGGAAGTTAAAGTTGTGGCGCTCAAGGCACAGGTTGGGTTGGAGGCATGGATTTGAGAGTCACGCGCTGAGAAGTCGACTGGACAAAACCCTGGGGGAAGAGTCACTTAGGAAGGTAGAAGCAATGACAATGGAAGCAGGAATTTGATGTGTGGTTCGCGGAGGCCAAAGCCACAGGCTCGGAGGTGCCACTTCTGTGAAATGTGCCTCTGTCCTGGTGCGGGGAGTGTTTGGGCTCTGGTCAGGTCCTTAGCAGGCAGGCTGCTGGAGAGGTGCCCCTGCCCGCTTCCGTTCTCCTCCTCCCCCGAAACTGCTCATTTTAATCATCTTGTTTCTTAATCCACATCATCTGGGGTCAGTGTAAGATTCAGCCAAGGAGACAACTTTGATGTCTCTTTCTCCTTGGGAGCTTGGAATTTAAAATGAATTTTCACAGGAGCTAAGTCGTCTGAGCAGGAACGTATGGAAACCTACTTCTTTAGGAATCAACATCTCCATGCCTGTGGTGAGGTGAATCTGGTGGCATCCAGTCGTTTGCCCAAGGGACAATGCTTGCAGACGACGCGGATGAACCACAAATGCTAGTGACCACGCGGAGACAGCGGCGACGGGACTGGTGCAGCGCTGAGATGTGAGGAGCCGTGAGGCTGCAGCCCTCTGCCCGCCCGACCTGGAGGCTCTGCCATCCCTGAAGGACCGCCTGGCACCGCACGTGGCCCTGGGTGAGTGAGCGAGGACCGCGGGGCAGTGGCGGAGTGGGGCCTGGCACTTCCTTGGTCCCAGAGCATTTGGGCTTGGACACACTTTTCTCAGAAGCCCCCAGGACCTGCTTAAATCTCCTCACCCAGACACGGCAGCAAGAATGAGAGCGAGCTTCTGCCACAGCAGCTTTGCAATGAAAAGTTTATTAGAAGGGCACTTACGGGGGGAGAGGAGGAGAGAGGACACAGGTCTTTAACAGTAGAGGTACAATGCTTTGACAGGGGGCTGCTCTTAAGATACAAAAGTTAGAAAAATCTAAAACACTATAAATACATACATGCTTTTTACAAAGGTATTAAAAGGCCAGGCGGGCTGAGAAGTGGAGGTAATCAGCGTCCTCCGCAGCGTCCTCCCCACCCAAGCGCACACCAGAGCGACCCCGCACCGACCAGCCCAGTCGCAAGAGCAGCAGCGAGGGTGGGCGAAGGCTTCCGGGAGGAAGGGGCTCCCTCCCTCCGTCAAGTTCTCACCGCTGGGAAGGGCGAGGGGCTTGGTTCAGTGGACCCTGCGGAAGGGCCTCCATCTGACTCCGAGCTGCCTGTGTCACATGCTGCCAGTCACCCCAGCCTGGGGGGGGGGGGAGTGGCTCTCGATGCTGAGCCAAGAAGCCACCGTGCCCTCCAGCGCCATTCAGAACTGGCTGTGCCCCCACCTCTTCCCAGCTGCTGTCCTCGGGAGGAGACTCTTCCTTCAACAAATTAAATAGTTATCTGTCTTGAATGGTTTTAAGAAATTATTACATAAATATAAAAACAACAGAATGCTCACGTGGGCATTACTTCAGCATTAAAAAAAAATCACTTGAGTTTCTCAATCCAGTTTACACAATAGGCGAGTATCTGTATGATTGATAGCTGTGTTTCTGGAAGGTTGCCTGTGTACCAAGTCATTTCCCGACTCTTCCGTCCGATTTTGATCCGTATCCTCTTGTGTCCATTTCTCTGCGTTCCCACCCACGTGAGAAGTGGCTGATACTCCTGAAAGACTTACTTGAAAGGGCTCTAGAGGGGAGTCTCTATGCCACACGAAGAAAAATGGTACAACTTGGCTGTGTTAAGTCGAAGTTTTCTTCTAGCAAAGGTGGAAGTTTGGGGAAAACTCCCACCTCTGCCACCTGAAGTCAGTCGCACAGTAAGGCAGAGGGTCCAGAACTAAACCCGCGCCCGCTCTTGCTACTAGTCACCCACTTGGCAAACAAGCACGAGCGGGCTGCAGCGCCCTGCCCCTCCCTCCTAAAGGCTCCGGAGGGTGGCCTGGTGGGAGCTCCGGCCCTGCAGACCCGCACGGAGCCTCCGAAAGGGCAGCTTGGGGCTGAGAATGAAACCAGATATCTGCCTTTTCCCCAAGCGCCTCACACACATGCTTGACATGCACACATTACTTAAAGAAAACCTCTTTCTGCGGTTTGAGTAAAAGCATTTAGCCCTGGAATATATCCAAACTCTAGGAAGCCAAAGGGAGATGGAGAAAAACAAACTAAGCACAAGATACGTGCTATACAGCTCATTGCAATACATTAACAATGATTTAAAAAAATAATCACCACGGTCAATATAAAAATACAGCACAGACAACATAAGGACAATGGAAAAGTCTGCCAGCAGCCTTGCCCTCATGTGTGTTCCTCCTAAGAGAAGAGTCCAAGCCCCCCGCTCCTGACTCTGGGCTTGTCTCAAAATGTCAGGTCTTCCGCGGCCTGCCAGGAAGGGGGCCAGCCCAGATGACGGGCCAGCACAGGCCGGTAACCCGAACCGCCGGGCGGCTGCCTACTGGCGCGGGAAGGCTCCAAGTACTAAATAAAGTTAGGAGGGGGGAGGAGAGGAGAGGGACCAGAAGTTGGCTCCAGGGGAGGTGCCGAGGCCAGGCTCTGCACCCGCCACCCCCAGGCAGGCTGGAGGGGCTCTCAGGTCAGCATCAGCACAAGCCGCAAGGTGCCGGTGGCCTGGCGGGCAGCCCGGGGCGGGGGTACAGGGCAGGTCATGCAGCCTGGGCGACTGCACTTAAAATGCTAACCCCCAGCTACTGTTCCCAACCCCCTCCCCCGCCAGACCCGCCCTGATTTCCTCTTGCCCCGTTCAGCTGTCCTTTAAAAAATTTTAATGTATAAATGCCTTTTATGCAAAAGATTTTAAAACTCTTCGTCTGACTTGAAGGAGACTCCTACTACACAGGTCTCACAGTGCCTCCACAGCAGGGAAACCAGGTCCTAACCTCGGTGGTGCTGCAGGGGGGCTGCCCCGCCTTTTCCTCACGCATCCTCCTCCAGCGTCTCGTCTATAAAGGGCCAAGTAAGTAGCTTTTGGAAAAACACAATACTAAAACTTCATACCTCCTAGAAGTAGCCTTGAGCATCAAGGGTTCTAAGACACCATCCGAATGCAGCCAGACGTGACCACTGGATCGCCCAAACTGGGCTGTACCTGAAGCCAGTTCCCAAGTAGCTGGGGGACAGCTGTGCGCCACAGGAAGCCTTCAGAGGGGCTCACGAAGCAGGTGGAGAACGCAGGCCCTCAGAGGCTGCTGCCCATGGCTTTTAGAGGGGGCACCACGACTGCTCCGGCCAAGGCCAAAACAGAATAAGTAATTCATACCGCGAGTCTCAGACCTGACTGGGAGCAGGATCGCACATCCAGGAGGTTCAGACGGCTTCCTGACTCTGCAAGAAGCCGTTCACAGTCATTTCACACCAGGCACAAACGTCAGACCTGCAGATCTGACCCTCTCAGGTGGAGTGAAGGATCACACATTGTCTCTGGGCTCCGTGTCAACAGCCCTGCACGAAGACTAGCCCAGGTCTGGCAAGATGCTCCTTCGTCTCTTCCTGTGTCCTCCAGAGGCTTGGCAAGTAGCTCTCCTACCTGGAAACCTCAAGGCTGGAGCTTCAGAGGCCCAGGACCCTGCAAGTGAGGCGCCGGGAGGCCCCCAACATCTCCATATACATCAGAAATGTCATCACAGTTGAGGTTTATACCTGCCCAGAGTAGACACTTTCTTCCCTTCACCTGGAATAAGACAGGACTTCCATAGGAAATCCCTTTATTTTTCCTGGTAGAAATCCATGCAAAAATATGGCAGAAGTCATTTCATACAAAAAACAGCAGCAAAGAATAAAGTACCAGTTGCAAGCGGCAATCCTGTCTGCTGTGTTCTGCAAAAGGCCAGTAAAGAGGGCTCCTTTTTTTTTTTTTCCAGTTGAAATAATTTATAATCGTTTTCTCACTAATTGCCACTGGGAGCAGTACTTATGACACCAGATAACTGCCACGGTTGTCTCTGATGAGCCTCTACCGTGAGCCAGATAATTTCATGTCCCCGGGGAAAGATGACAGACCTCTTTGCACCAAGCCTGCAATTTTCAAAGGTGTAAAAAAAAATTTTTTTTTAATAGCCCTTTCACTTGCCTATGTTGGCCTGAGATTTTTCCCTCCTGGTGAATTTGCTTCTGTTCATTTCAGCTTCCAAAAGTGCTGGCAGGTGTCTTCTCAACAAAGCCCGGAGAAGCTTCACGCTGGGAGAGAAGTTGCTGGGCGCCCGCTCTGGTTTCCCAGTCAGCGTGCCAACCCAGGGTTGCTTGGGTTGCCATTTAATAGAAAACAAACGTTGTAAAGAGCATACGATCAAGTTAATTTAATTAATGCAAGTGACGACATCCACCAGGATAGCCGAATGCATGAGAATACGGAGTGAGCGCTTACAGGGGACTCAAGACCCCACACACCGTAGTGCTGCCTTCAGCCGAACGCCCTCACGGACACTGCCTCTTGCTTTGTGTAAGTACTCCACGCCAAATATCTTTGAGAGTAACGTGATGGTATAAACTATACATTGCATATGTACTGAGCCTCAACAGAGCCTTCCAACTGCTGCACGTGAGGACAACTCTAAGAGCATTTTTAAAGAAGAGTTGCCTTGCCACCTTTTCCCACCATCTGTATGTGCCCGTCCGTCCGTAACACGCTCGCTCGTGCCACGCCACTCGGTGTGCTCTGAGGGGTGGGGACAGACAAGCCCCCTCCCTGGCCAAGTCGATCCAGCCCCCAGGTATTCGGTCTGCTGCTGCCGGGGGTTCTGGAACGCTCGGTGAAGAGGGGGGCTGGGTCTGAGGTGTGCTCATGCCTCTGCAGGCGTCTCCCTCCCTCCCTAGAACACCCAGGGTGACTTCCGTGCTCTGCTGGTCCTGAACAGAGGGCCATTTCCTGTTGGACAGTGACACCCCAGTTTGCTTTCATTAAAAAAGAAGGGGGCTGGCGGAGGGGGCAGGTGGGGAAATGCTACCTGTCTGTGCTCCAGCGACCAGAGCAGAAGCCATTTCTTGCCCTTCAAACTGGGGCCGAAGAGCGAATGTATTCAGCAGACACAGCTGTTCATAAAAACCCCTCTCTGGGTTTGTTTTTGTGTTTTGGAAAACAGGCTGGTGCCACTTTGGTTGAGGGAGAAAAATTTCTTCTTCCTTGACAACAGTGAGTCGAGTTCTGGTTTCTCCACCTCCTACCTGGCCGTTTCCCCCAAGCCCGCCCTCCCCTCCCGCCCCCTTCACACCCACTGTCTCTAAGACACACTGGAACAGCGGATGCTTGGGGAGCCCATCTGGGTGAGGACCTTGTCCAGCCACTGCAGAGGCCCATTCAGGTGCAGCTCGATCCAGCAGGGGGTGCTGGTCACCGTCTGTCTCCTGCAAGATAGAGGAAAATGGGTGGGTTGGGGGACCTTCAGAATGTCCAGAAGCGCGCGCGCGCACACACACACACACACACACACACACATAGCTAAGTCAGAACACCTCCTGCTTTGGTGACAGTCTTCTTCCCAGAGCCAGAAAAATGGCCTGCCTTGCTAGGCCCTGCCACTTGACTAGCTCAGACCGCCAGGCCAAACTGCTCCATGGAGGAAGAGCTTTGAGTGTATCAGGTTCTCCTGCACCAGGGAAGCGGGGGGCCCTTAAAGGGAAACACGTAAGGCAAATTCCAGGGGCCCACCAGTTTGCCATGATGGGCCCCCGACGGAGAACCTCCAGCCTGAGCAGAGGTCCCCGTGGCCCCTCGGCCCCGCGCGGGCACCCCCAGCTCCCCTGTCCAGCCCCAGCAGGCCCCGGTGACGTGCGTCTGTCTGATCGAGGGGTGTTTTTTTACAAAGCGCCGACAGAATCCACATGCCGTCGGTCCCCAATGTGCTGATATAATTCCCATCTATGGCCTTATTTTGGAAAATCTTACGAGCAGAGCGAGCCATGGAACAATTACTGGAAAAAACCGAGGCGCAGCACACGTTTCTTTTCCCCACAGCACTTTGTCTAAATTCGGGCTGGCTGATGACGCAGCCCGCAGGCCAGCTCCCAAGGGCCTCCGCCGGGCAGAGGCTATCTGCTGAGGCCGGAGGCGCCGGTGCCAGCTGGAGGTGAGAGGCCTGGGCTCCAGGCCCTGCGTTCGGCCACCTCACAGGAAGGGATGAAACCTTACTCTCCTTGGCCGAGGCGGCAGGAGGAGGGCGAGACGGTTCTGGGAAGGGGCCGCACCGCCAGTGAGGCTGCTCCGCGCCTGCTGCCAGGCAGCAGTGACGTGGTGGGCTGCCCAGGACGGGGTGTGCTGGCTGTATCCCGCGTGGTGACACAGTGCCCCCAGGGAAAGACTTCCGCCAATGAGGGGCCTCTTCCCGAGCACTTGAAGCTGGCCGGCTGCCTGCTGGGCCAGGTTGAGAGCCGCTGGCCCGAGGGCACCCTCCTCACTCGGCCTGTCACCCCAGTGAGGGTCAGCAGGGGCCTGCGCACCCGGCCCTGGGGCGCCTTCCTGACCTGGGTGCCTGAGCTGGGCCCTCTGGGCTGCAGTCTGAGTGTTCAGAGGAACAAATGGACCTCCCTCTGGCTCTTTTCCATTGGGTCCCTCTTTAAGTATCTCACCTCTCCTTTCAGCTCGTGTTCCCCTAAATGGTTTCAGCCTAGGCTAAAAGGTGGGCTAAAACGTCCCTCAAGCTGGGCCTTTGGGCCTGGGTTACTCCTAGGCCGTTATCACTGGGTTGTAAGTTCTCCTGAGGGCTGACCACTTGGACTGCTCAGCTGGTCACTCATCCCGGATGTCAGAGACCCCAAGGTGGGACGTTCCCCGGCACTGCGGGGCAGACACGGGAAACAGCAGCTAAAATACGGTAAATGAAAGAGGAGGATTTTATGGACCGAAATCCTCTAATGAGAATCTGACTTTCCATAAGTCATGCTCATCTGGATTTCATTATAAACGGTGGCCCAGAGCCAATATCGAAATGGGTTTGGCCCGGGTGCAGAATGACTGCAAAACAAAATGGATTCCAAACATCTGGAAAAATGAAGAGACCGGGGGGAGTAAGTTACAAGGCACTGGCTCCAGCTGACGTGTGGGTACCCTGCGCCGGCTTGTGGGGCGGGGGCTGGGCCCGCAGACCCGCCTCGCGGGAAACTCTGGTCCAGGTGTGGACAGAAGAGGAACAATTCTCTAAGCCCACACCAGAAAGAGGGATCTGGGAGATTTCGACAGAGCAGACCAGGGAGACCCCTGACCATGCCCTGTTTAAACCAGCTTCTGAAATGCTGAAAAAATACCATTTCTTTTCTGAGCAAGTAAACTGTGTTCCTTTATGACAACCCAGATCTCCCTTCTCTGCTTCTCAGTTTTAACATCCTAGATCCTCAGGGTAATCCAGAGCCAGAGAAGAGGGAAGGAACAGTGAGGTGAAGACTTAACTCCTTGGAGAGGGTCGTCTTAAAACCACCTGCCCAAAATGAATGAGGAAGATGCCAAGAGGGCAGTTCTAGGCTCAGCTTTTCCACTCATGTGCGACCTCCCAGGGCCTCTGTTCCCTCATCCGTACGACGGGGACGATGCCAGGGTCCCCACCCAGGACTGGGTGAGGGTGAAATGAAACAGGTGTGCGTCCAGCGCTGGAGAAACCCTGACACCCTGGATGAGCACCGCTCAGCTGTTCCTCATTTACTGGCACCCGGGCCCCATCTGATCCCTGGTCCCTCTGCTCTTCGGGGCAAGCGCCAGCCTAGCGCATCTGTGGGGAGCCCCTGTGCTGCTGTTCTGAGCCAGCTCCATCCCTGGGCCCCAGTACAGGCGCCCCAGCCCCGACCTGTACTCGGCGCCCCAGCCCTTGACGAAGCTCATGCGGATAGTGCACATGCGCGTCAGCTGGTACACGGCCTCGAAGCCCTGGTTGACGGACTGAGCCAGGAGGGCGGCAAACTCTTGGTTGTTGAAGATCTTCAGGTTGCATCCTGCCAACAGAACAAAAATCATGCGTGTGGGGACAGAGTGCACTTGTCTGGAGCTCCTCTCTGGGCTGAAGCCACCCCCGGATCACAGGGTCGTTCCTACATCAGCCACAGACCCCACCCTCAGCACCACGCTGGGCTCGGGCCCCTCCATCCCTGCCCTTGAAGCTGTCCCCACCGTGACAGGGAGATGCGCTGACACGGGTGAGGGGAGAGGATGGAACGCTGGCCCCAGCTCCAGTCCCCAGGGCTGCGGGGACACCAGCGCAGGCCGTAAAGGGCCCAAGAACAAGGATAAAGCTAGGAGAGGCGGGTCTCGTGCTGAGTGACGGGGCCAGGCAGGACTCCAGGGAACAGGGCCAGAATGCCCACAGCGGTGTAGGGTGTGGCCTGGGGAGGGGGGGTTCTGCCCTTCGATGGACGGAGTGCCAGAGAGACAGGCCCGCTGAAAGGCTCCCAACGGGAAACTCGGCATAGGGTCCCCGGGCACCTCCACCCAGGCTCCTCTGATGGATCCACCTCTGCCAGGCCAGGCGGGAGTGAGAGATCTGGGCCACATTCTGGCCTCTGGGCACAAGGCTGGGTCGGAGTGACACTCACGGCAACGTGAAGGTGTGTGTGCCTCCCTCTCCAGGCAGTTAAACTAGAGACAGGCACGCATAAAGTTTACAATAAATCTCTTGTTTGAAGTCCTGCCGCCTGGGTGCCAGGGATGTGTCAACCAGAAAAATAAAAGCACATGCCGAAAATGTCCAAAAGGTGAGCCGAGGTGACAGTAATGGGCCAACGTGGGGTCTCTCAGCTGGCTGTGTGCCTCTGGGCTGGTCACTTTCTCTGCTAAGTCTGTGTCTGGCCTCAGAGGCCCCCCAGCTCTGACATTCCATGAGCTAACCAAACCCCACGGCAAGCCAGCTCTGCCCTCACCAGAGACAGGGCTGGGGGAGAGGGGTGCAGAAAGCCAAGAACGCAGCTGGACTTCCTCATTTCCTCCGAGGGGAATGGAAGGGACGGGGGTGAAGTGGGGCTAAAGGTGGGTTGCAGCCCTGGCCCAGCCAAGCAGCAGACGAGCACACCGTCAACCCCAGCTCCTCCTGGCTCAGCCACTGACTAGCTGTGTGTCCTTGGCAGGTGGCTTAACCTCTCTGAACTTGTGTCCTGAACATGCCTCCTCACCTGAAGAGCCAGAGTAACTGGAGAGGACTAAGCGAGCCCAGAGTTACACACGTACCCCGTAAATGCAACCACATGACATTCTAGAAATGCAGAGTACCAGCAGCATCTCAGACTCTGAAGCCTTCAGTTGCCCCTGCCCATGGCCCAGTGCTCCGCCATCATCTGCTACTCAGCAGGCAGGGACAGGCGTGCCACTCACAGGGGCCACAGGCAGTGGCCTGAGCCGCACGCTCTACCAGCCAGGCACAGGCCACACTCTGTGGGCTGCGAGCCCTGGGACTAGTGGGCTTCGGAGGGGGGCTTTCTGCCTCAGCTTTCTAAGTAAAGAGGCTTTGGATGAGATCAGCCTCCTGCCTGGTCGTCTACCTGGGCCTGGCCCTGTCCAAGCCACCCTCTGGGGAGAACTGGCACCTCTTGGAGTCTAGGTGGAGCGCACAGCCCTATTCAAAAAACCCTCAACAGTCTCCCTCAATAAAAGCGAAACTTTCTCAGGTCCTTCCACAGCCTGGTCTCATCATGCTTTCTAAATATGTCCCCTGACTGTCTCCTACATGGGCTCTCCTGCAGCCAGAGTGCCGCCCACATGGGCCCTGCCCTCCATCCCTTCAGGGCTTCTGCCTGGAATGCCCTCGCTGTCCCCGCCTCACCATCATCCTGTGCCTAATGCTTACCCACCCTTCCAAGCCCAAATTCCTCCTCCTCCATGAAGCCTTCCCTGATCCATCCTGACAGTTAAATGTGTTCTTCCCCTTGGATCCGTGAGCACCTTACCTGTGCTGCTGTCTTGGTGCTTAGCACCCTCCCTCATATTAAACCCATTTGTGTCTTTATCTCGGATACTCAGCTGATGGGTAAGATCTGTGGGAGACAGCAGCAGGGCTTCGCGCACCCCTCCATCCCCCTACGGCACCCGGCATGGCTGTAGGAAGGAAGGAGGAAGGGAGGGAGCAAGCAGACTACCTGAGCATCCATGCACGCGGGCAACGAGCAGGTACCCACAGACCAAAGGCAGATCTGTCAGATGCTGCACCCTCTCCCCAGAGGTTCAGGGAGGCCCCAGTAAGACAGAAAGGCACAGAGAGAACCCAAGTGAAGCATCTCCAGACTGGCAATACAGACACCAAGGAGGAGGAAAGGTGGGAAAGAAGAAACCTCTCCAGCACAGAAGAGAGGCCCTCAGGGAAGGGGTGGGAGCGTGGGAGGGGTTACCTGGTGGGATCTTGCAGACGGTGGCTGGATGCCAGCCGTAGCGCTGGTTACAGTTGGGAGACTGGACAAAGATGGCACTGTCACTAAGGCACTCTGCGAAGACCTCCCCTCCGATGTAGTACAGTCGCACACCTCGCCCTAGAAAGAGTTGGGTCAGACGGGACTGGGCGTTTGGCTCCACACAGTGGCCCGGGGGCCACCTGAGCCCAGCGAAGGAGGCAGAGCTGCAGCAGATGCTCCAAGCGACTGGTTCTCTGCCAGCGTCACCAGGTGAATGGGACCGAGAGCCCAAGCCTAAACCCACAGGGAAGTGATGGGCGACACTGGGTTCCTAACCCTGAGGCGGCTGACGATGAGAGGAAAGGGCACGGATAAGTCTTAATGGCAGCCTCGGCCAAGTTACTCAGCTTCTGAGCCTCAGTTTCTCCATCTGTAAGATGGGGATGACAATAATACCTACCTTGTGGGGTTGTAAGACACTCGGTAAGTGCCTGATGGGCATTAGCCCTACTACTGCTCCTAACTACTGGGTCCCTTCTCTCTCCAAGATTCAGAAATTACTCAGTAAACCTGCAGAGCTCCTCCTGGCGCAGCAGACTCCCCCAGGAGCCCTTCCCTGCAGGGATGGCTTAATTAATGCCACCCCTTGTACCTTTCTTCCCTCCATGCACTTTTCTCAAACATTCCACAGGTTTATGTCATTTACTTTTCCTTCATCTCTTAAATCCACTCCAGATGGACAGAAATGATTTTTCAGTTGGGGCTGCAATTCAAGCAGTTACATAAACCCCCAGACAGCGAGTCTCTGCTCGGCCAGGGGATGCTCTTTTCTCCCGCCTGGAAAGGTCTCTGTTCCCGCTCCTGGGGGGAGAGGCCCAGAGGGCCGGAAAGCAGAGGCAGATTTCACAGGCACAGTGTCGAGTGAGGTGGAAACCAGGTGACCGGCTGCGGGCCTGCCTCCTCGTCCCTCCGCTGTCCCCATCTTCCCGGTCCAGTGCTACAGGGCTCAGTGTCTCACAGACACCGGGGTGCTTGCTGGCTGACGTAGGGTCCACACGTTATGTCATTCAAGAATGGGAGGCAGAGGTGGAGGTGGGAATCCCCAGGCCCAAAGGAAAAAATGTTTGTGCAGTTTTGGTCATTTTTGAAATATTATTTTTAAAATATAAAAAGTATAAAATGAACAAATAAACACCTGTGTATACCACCCAGGATCTTTTTAAGAGGACGACAAAGGGGGAGGCCGTCTGGGAAGGATGCGGGCTCAGCGACGGGGTTCTTTGACACCGACTGTGTCACACTTGCCGTGTGGCCTCTATAGGGCTCTGCCCCTCCATGGGCATCAGGCTATTCCCCACAAAATGAGCACCACAGCTCATCCAGGCCCATGGCTTCCAAACTTTTCTTAACTATAAAATCCTCTCTTCAAATGAAGACTTCTGTGAACGCCCAAGATATAAAACCAACGAGAGCAGAGGTGCCTGATTCACCGGGGCCCCGATGCCCTGCCCAGATCCTGGGTTTGCCCAAGAGACTCTCAGCCACACGGGGGGCTCTGGCTGATGTCTGGGAATCCCCCCCATCTCTGCACCAGCTAGACCTTCTAGGTGGACCTTCTAGGTGACTCTGGATGGCAAAACTGGATATCCTTAGCATGATAATTTTATGAGCAAACCGAGTGACAACATATTAAGACTTCATCTTCCCTAAACTGAGCGATCTTTTAACCACGTGCCAGGTGTTAGAAGCAGTGGGGTCCTGGCAGCAGGCAGGCCTGTCTGTCTACCTCGTCAGAATAATCATATATGAAATAAACAAATAAAAGATCGCTCCTCCAAGGGGTCCTGAGTACTGAGACGCACCTCTCAGCACTTTAAGGGTATTTTGCTTAAAAGAATTGCACGGTTGCCTTTCTCATCTCGGGAAAGTCAAGCGTCTTCCTCTGGTCTGGGGCTTTGCGATTCAGAAATGATCTATGTCTCTGCGTGGAAATGATCAAGCAACCTGAACGTACCTGTCTGGCCCCCTCGGCAAGGAGATACAGAGCTTGGTGGGGGGGTGGGGGTGGGGTGTGGAGGCGCAGCGCGGGGCGGGGCTCCGGAGGGCGGGGCTCCGGGGGGCGGGGCTCCGGGGGGCGGGGCTCCGGAGGGGCTGGGGTGTCACTGGGAAATGGCGGCTGCCCCTTACCGATGTGTCTCCGCGTCAGCTCCACCGCCGCGTTCCTGTTGACGTTGGAGAGCAGCCCCAGGCAGAAGCGCTCCGAGTTCGAGGGGTCGGTGAAGCCGTCCACCGTCATGGACGGCTGCGAGGCGTGGAATGTCTCCCCGACGCGCTGGTTCAGCTCATAGTAGGAGATGGAGCACCAGAAGGCCGGCTCGCAGTAGGTCACGGGCTGCAGGTCTGAGGAGACGGGCCGGGCTGCTGGGTCAGTGGGGCCCCCACGCCCTGTGCTCCCGATGGGGCCCCCTGGATGCTCCTCACCTCTCAGAAGACATGTTACCCCCCCCCCCCACACACACACACCATGCCTTTTACTGTATAAAACTCGCAGTGGGACAGAATACTTGGGTGTTTTGAGAAGCATTCCACCGGCCTTGGCACTTCTCATTTCGTTTTAGCCCACAAAGGCCCTGCCCCTCCTGGCCTGGCCGTGAGTTGAAGCTGTCCTTCAGGGAGGTGCTGGGCCAAACTCAGTAGGCCCAGGGACCAACCAGCCCCTGGGCGTTTAAACACACTGCACAGGCCGGGTGTGCTGACTGTGGTCGGGCCAGGCCACCTCCCTCTCTTCCAGGGTCCCCGGAGTAACTCATGCTGACCTCTGGGCCCCAGAAAGGCCTGTAGCTTTGGCTTGGCCTTGCTGTGGGCTGACTCCTAAACTGTGGAGCCACAGGGCCCAAGCCCGTGAAATGACAAGGCTGGTGCAGCCCGGGGGGTCCGCGCAGCACTCGCCACCTGTAACCACACAGGCACCAGGCGCTGTCTGCAGAGTGAAGCCGATCTCGGCCTCTGATTACAGAATCTGTCCTCCAAATGTATCAGATGCCATCTGTCAGGGTGGCTAAGACACAAACTCACCTAAAAGAAACTGAATTGATTCGAGTTGTCAGTCTGTAGTCTCAATCTCAATCAAGGGCTCCTCAGAGCAAAACTGCCATCCTGGGATGGGGTAGTTCTTTTTCTCAGATGAGTTGGGAACCCCTGAGATACAGGGCCCCCTCATAGGACCCCACATCACCTTTCCTGTGACTCTTTAGCCCTCCTGACCTCCAGCCATTCCGGGCTCCACACCTGCCCGGGTACCCCTGCCCTCCTCTGGCCGGTCTCTACATCGTCTCTCACCTCAGGGTCCATCCTCCCAGCCCTGGCCAGGCCCTCGTCATTCCTCACTCGCACCAGTGCCACGGCGCTCCGACAGGAGTCCCCAGCACTCCTGACCAGCCCTTCCAGCTCCTTCTCTGCACCGCACTGCTCCCTGGGCCACATCCTGCTCCCTGCCTACTTGAATTCCACCGTTTCTTCAGGAATCAGGGAGTCTGCTGCTCTCCCTCCTCCATCTCAGAGCTCCGGGCTAGATCACTCACTCCAGCTCTTCCACATATGTGGAGCCACCTGCTTACTTAGGGTACATCTTTGTGGGAGCTGGTGAGAGGGACAGGAGGGGCTCGCCGTGCCAAGTCCCAGCACCGGCCCAAGACCTCTGCTCACCGCCTGCCAGGCACTTCCCAGAGTGAAAACCCCTGGGAACCTCTGCCGAGCTCACCAGACCTTTGAAAGTGGGAACAGGCCAGGAGAGAAAAAAATCAGAAGTTGTTCCAGGAAGAGCCTGGGTCCCCTTCAGGGCAAAGGGGCCCTGATCTCCTTTTCGGGTCTACACCCACGATCCTGTCTAAAGGTACAGAGAAGGTGAGCACGCTCGGGAGGAGCTGCAGACCACTGACATCCCTGCACTGAGTCAGCTGGAGGGTGAGGACACCTAGATCCGTTTCCTCAAGCTTGGCATTATTGAGATTTGGAACCAGATAATTCTCTGTTGCGGGGGGCAGTTCTGCGCATCCTAAGACGTGCAGCAGCAGCCCTGGCCTCCACCTCCTAGACGCAGCAGCACACATCCATCTCATCCTCCCAAGCTGTGACAGTAAGAAAGGTCTCCAGACATTGTGAGAGGGCTTCTAGGGGGCAAGGAGCCCCCCGTTGACAGTCACTGCCCTAGATGTCCAACTAGGTCATGGAGCACGAGCTTCAAGGCCAGATAGACCAGAGTTCACCCTCCACTCAGACGTGGACCAGCTGTGCGCTGGTAAGCAAACCAGTTAATCTCTGAGTTTCAACGTCCACATCTGCCCCAGCCACCCGAGTGCAGAAGCTGTTTGTGGATGGACTGGGATGACTCCAACGGAGTGCAGGGCATGCATCAAGCACTTAATAAATGGTGTAAACAAGAATTATCATCATTTTGGTTATATGAACTGAAGAACAGCCTGTTCCTATCCTGACCTCCACTGAAAGCGGGGCAAAGCACCCTTGCCCCCCTCCCCTCTTGCCAGGGTGCAGCAAGGGAAGAGGAGGGAAGGCAGGGGGTCCGAGTGACTTAATGGGGATGGGGGTGCGATGGGGCAGAAGCAACCGCGGCTGGGTTGAGCCACGTCAGCCACATCCGGCTCTGGCTTTGCTCGATGCTCAACATTCCAATGAGATAAGCTATATTCTAAACAATGTGGTCACTAAAATGTGAGCTATGTTGCTTGGAAACCTTAAACAACCACCACCACCACCTAAGAAGTCCAAGTGCACTCCAAGCCTTCAAGGTGGTCGGGCAGCGCGTCAGGCCCAGGAGGGACCAGGGAAGGACTGTGGGCCCCCACTGCCCGGGGCCAGGCTCTGCTGAGCCACCTTAGGGACATGACCTCCCTCTCTGGCCTCAGTGTCCCAGTCTGAACAGTGACTGCAACGGCCTGGAAGCCATCGAAAGCAGACCATGTAGGTCACGGTGTTTCTGGCACGGGTCACCCTGAAGAGGCAGCCGTGGCTGATCTGGACCAGCCTTGGCTTCCCCAGCAAACTGCAGAACAGGGCAGAGTCCTCATCCCCAAATTATAAAGCCTTGTCCAGCACCTGGGCCTGGTCCAGGCTGAAGAGAGAGAGGTACCCTCCTAGGTAATGACCCAGCCCACCCCTCAAAAGAAAAGCCAGCAGGTCATCCACTGGGTAACATGGGGCCAGAACTGCGTTCTGAGTACAGGCTTTGAGGTGTCTCAGAATCAGAGAGAGGCCCGGGGTCCCAGCCCAAGAGGCCCTCCCAAGCAGATCTGAGCCCTTATCTAAACATCCCTGCAACTCGCAGACACTCACGGGACAGTGTTGTGGAAAACACAGGACACAGGATCCTGACACATAATTAAGAAGATGCTAGTTTGGGATGCAGGGCACTCAGGCCAAGGCCAAGTCTGAAGGCTGCCATTTCAGAAGAGTGCTGTTTGGACGAGTTGACCTATGTTCAGAAGCAGGACTGAACCAGAACAGCGCCCCAGCCCTGCACTTACTGTCATCTGCAAACAACTGAGTCGGCCTGCCTTTCATCTCTCTCCCTCCCATCACCCCTCAGTGCTCCCTCCAGGCATTTCTGCAAGAGGAGCTGCAGACCAAAGTATGATCACCACTCCTGGGTTCTGCCTTGGACAGCACTTTGTTTTTAAACTGCACATATGCCCTCATTTCTTTCCTACCAAAGGACTTATCCACACCATGGTTCAGTACAAGAGAAAGAAAAAGTCAGGATCCTGGAAAAGAGAAGACTATAAAGAGGCTAATCATGAATTTATAGCTACTGAAAGAGCACTCAGCTTGGATCCGAGCTTCCTAGCAGACAAGGCAAAAAGGGAGCATGATTTGCTACATGACTCTGATTGGTGGACAGATCCTTCTTACTAGTTCTGCAAGGGAAACAAAGCTTGTCTTGGACACTAAATCTTAAAAGAAATCTGTCAGGTGGCTCTCCTCCCCCACATCAATCAATCCAGCCAGCCAAGCAGGCCTGGTTTCAAGAGCTCCCCAACAAATGCAGAAGCAGTTTTACAGAAGGCGGCTTTTCGGGGGGAAAAAAAACCTGAACATAATGCCACTCACGGGCTCCTCTGGGAGGATGACTCGACAGGGGTAAGGTGACGTGCCCCAGTGGAAAGTGGTTTCACTTCTCCAGGCCAAGGACTCGGCACACCTGGAGTGGCAGCCCATGGCGCGTTCCCAAGGCCGTCCCTTCAGACAGCTCTGCTCCCACTGGCTTGCTGTGTGTGTGCTAACCTCTCTTCCTGCAGTAGACGTACTGGAGACACAGGAACCTCCCCTACTCCACCCATTCTCGGCCCCCCACCCCCACCGGTGCAGTGTCAGCCAGACTCCTCCAGTGGCATGGGGCACCTCGTTCACGCCTGGCCTCCTGCCAGCCCAACGCATGGGCTGGCTTCAGTTCTAAGTCCGATTCCAAGTTGGCATAGACTTTCTGTTTTGTTTAAGGAAAAGAAAACAGAATAAAACCCAGAAGGCAACACTTGGATTAAGGGATGCCTATTAAAAACATGTGCAAGAGATCCAAATCCGGTAAAGGAAAGGGGGAGGCGGAGGGGGAAATTAACTTTCTGCCATATATCGAAAGCAGGGAGCAGGCCAAGGCCAGGAGCACAGACACCGCAAAGCTCAAGGTCAGAACACAAACGGACTGCCTTGGCCCTGCTCACCTGTGGAAGGCAGCTCCGTCCAGGAGACGCCACAGCCCAGTCCCCACGTGTCTTCGCGCCGCTGTGTCTCAGCCCTCCCTGTTCCCTCTGCTTGGACTGCCTGTCACCCCGATCTGCGGGGACTCAACCTTCCAGGCCCAGCTCAGGTGGCCGTGAGAGCATCCCCCCACCCTGGTGTCTGAGTCACCTGTGGACCTGAGGGTTAGTTAGGCCAGCCGGGTCCCAGCAGCCTTGCACCAGCTCAACCTGTCACGAGGATTAGGCAGCAAACCAATTCATACACAGAAAGGAACCCAGACCCTTTCAACCAAGGACGGGTTTACCAAGACCAAGATCAGTGGAAAAGGAAAAATCTAGGAGCCGGAGGGACCCTCGGGAGCGTGACGGTACAGCCGGCCGCCGACTTCCTGCCACGAAGACGCCTACCTGTGGTGTTCCAAGCTTATGGAAGATTAGAGCCTGAAGAGGCCTCAGGAAAAGCCTTGTGCAGCAGCCTGAGACACTTGGGATCGGGTCGGGCCTGTAACGTGGACCCCCGCCCCCTCTCAGGGACCAGGGGTCCTCCCACTACCCTGCCACCAGGGCCCCGTCTCCTGGCAGGAGGGGAAGGCAGCCCCAGGCCAAGGCCCTCTGGGAAGCCATCACCTCCGTAAGCTCAGCTCAGCCGCTGCCGCAGGACACTCCCTGGTACCTCATTTCCCCCCGTCCAGGCCCCTGCCCCGAGCTGTCTCACCTTCAAGCAGGGATCGGCTTACTCACTGGCAGGATCTGGATCATTATCTTTCTCCTCTCTCTCCACCTCCCTCGCTCTCCCCTCTTTGGTTACCCCAATCCTTGATTTAAATGCTTAGGAAATTCCAGGTGACTCATCCAGCACAATGTGTACTAACAGGAACATCACCTGCTCACATCCCTTCCCTGCAAAACAGTGCCTCAGGGTTGCCCGGAGCCCGCCGCCGCCAAGCAGCTGAGCTGGGGCTCAGTCACCCATGGGGCTCCTCCACGGGCACCCCAAGCGGCTCTGCTGCGGCAGGAGGCTCCACCTTTTACCTGGAGTGGGGAAGAAATGAAGCAGGAGCCAGATGTCCTATGCTTGCTTTCTTTTGTATAATAATTTCTCGACAAGAAATAATAGATGTCCAGAGATGCCCCGTCTTTCTCCAGGGAGAACTCTCCGTGTGCCAGTCAGCATCCTACCGTTTGGGACATACCGGCCACAAAGGAGAAAGGCACAGGCGGCTGCTGCAGGCTGCCCCGCCTTCCCCACCTTTTATTTGTCCTTCAGCCCCCACCTCCCCCGACACTTGCTCTCCAAAGGATGCCCGATCTGAGGAGTTCTCTCCTGACGCCGCACTCTGCATCTCTGCAGAACCTGCCCCCTGCATCCTTCAGCACCTCCCTCCACTCTGGAAGTTGCGGGGTGGATGGACACACAGGAGACGCCGGCCAGCCTGGACGAGGTCCCCACTGCGATGCCACCATGCCCTCCTCTGAACGCTCAGGGGACTTCGTCTGCACCTACCTCTTCTTTTATAATTATTTATAGTCCTGCCTTATTCATCCCAACCAGGCCAAAAGCTCCTTGAAGACAGGGTCAGTGACTCCTCTTGGATTCCCACCGGGACTGGCAGACAAGGGGCAGCCAGGAAGTGCCTGGGGATGAGTGAGTGAGGAAGACACGGGCAGGGCCCCCACCCCACCCAGGGACCACATGGGACACCAGGACCCTCCACCTGACATTTGCTCCCAAGTTCATCTAAGTTCGTAAGTGCCTCCTTGAGCCTCGTTCTTCTGAGTGAGAAAGGGGAGAGCTGGTCTAAGGGACCCAGCAAGGCAGGTCCTGCTGCACCTGGGGACGTGTTCTGGATCCCCCAGGCCTGAGTTCAAAGCCAGCTTCTCTGTTTGCCAGCTGTGTGAATGGGACAAGTTTGCTAACCAGTCTGCCCCTGGGTTTCCTCTCCTGCAAAATAAAAACTTACAGTGCCGCAGCTCCTACAGTCATTATGGGGATTCAATTAACAAGCACGAAGCACTCTGAACAACACTCAGTGAGTAGTTAAGTTCTCAAGAAAGTCTGACGCCCTCATCACCATCCTCTCACCCCCTTCCAGCTATGGCGCCAGAGGCTATGGACCTGACCACATGGGTCCCTACCGGTAGTTCTGAATGGGTGAAGGTGGGGGTCAAGGGCTCAGAGAGGAAGCAGCTGTGAGCGCCCGTGTGAGTCCTAACCTGACTCGCCCCCCTATTCACATCTTCCCAGCACAGCGGCACCCCCGCTCTGCCCTCCAGGCTTCCTTTGGAAGAAGTGGCTTCCTTTGGAAGAAATGGCGTAAGAATTCCTGACCCTCAGACAAGGGGCTGAGGAACTGGGCAGTCTGGGAGGGGGTGGGCAGGGAGCTGGGGCAGCAGGCCATTGTGCCTTGGGGCCAAGTTCAAGAGCATGCTGTCACCCTCGTCCACACAATCTAGAGGCGAATCCACACAGGGGACCACTTCCAGTCTGACCCACCTCATCAGGCAGTCAGGTGACAAAGTCAAGCACCAGCCCTGATGTCTGTCAACAGAAAGGGCAGTGGTGGCCACCGTGGCGGGAGGGGGCTCAACCTCCAACAGTCAAGTTCACAGCCATGGCCTTTAAGTTCTCAAGGGTTAGGGCAGCTTCCAGCCTGCAGAGTTTGTGTTTAGTAACTCCTTTAGCCCCTTCACATTGGGAATGCGACCGTCCCTCTGCAAAGCCCAACACGCACAGTGATATTATTTCACAAAGACGTTAAAACCGATCCCCCAACGTCACATTTCCCACTGCCCACTTGTCAGCCTGTATTAAAAGGTTTTCAAGCAGCTCCCCATGTTCCAAATGATGACTTTTTTCATCTGATGCTATCAGTCAAGGACTGGGAACAACTGAGAGCAACTGGGAACAAAAGCCAGACCGATCCACTCGGATTCACCAAGCTTGGATATTAACTCTTTCTTTTCCGGAGCCACTCATTAAGCCCCGGTACAAACTGAAACAACGTCAAACTCCCAGTTTCCTAAAACTACCAGAATGACACAGAAAAAAACTCCCCTCAATCAAAGCCGAGCAAGTATTTCACTTGTTTTGAGTCCTCCGCAGGCCCTGCCCTGGAGGTGAAGGACACTCGTGGGTTAGAAAAGCAAGTCTCAGAAAAATGGCTCAGAAGTCCAACAACCGAGGGAAGGTTCTGGAAGGGACGGCCCAGCTGCTCCAAAACGTCAGGAGACAATGCGAGATGATCAGGAAGCCATCTCAGTATGGAAATGTGTTTACAAAATAACAAAGAGGGGAAAAAAAGGAGGGGAAAATGGATATACACTGTGATCTCAATGGCAAAGCACAAACACATATGCCTAAACCCACCCACATCAGAAGGACCATGAAAAAACAAAAGCAGTTGTGTTGGGGTAGGAAGATACTGGGAAAGTCACTTTTTTTTTTTTTCAAATTTCTTTTACGGTGCTGTTTCAAATAAAAATGACATCACTGTCAGCTGATAAAATCCAAGTAGATGTATGTGAAACAAGGCCCCGAAAGCCGGGGGCTGCAGTCTGCACCGCTGTTCATGGCTTTGCATCAAACCACACACGGATGCTCGCCAACCACAGACCCTTGTCTCTCTCGAGCACAAGGTTGGGGCTTTTCATTCACTCATGTCTAACCGCCCCCCAGGGGAAATACAGACCCACACGCAGCTGCCTTTCCTGCCACCACTGTTCTCGAGTGTCCCTTTCTGTGGGTGACCCCAGAAGCACTGTAACCAGAAACCTGATTGGCTGTGCTGGGTGCGGGTCAGAGGGAGCCTCACCCTCAGGCCCCCTCCCCACAATGGCCACCAGCCAGGGTTGCAGCTAAAGGGGGTTCGAGTCGTACAGACAAGGAGCTACTTACCCAAGTTATTGTGTGCCGGGGACATCGGATTCGGGGAGAGGTTTGGAGAACCTGTGGGATGGGACACAGTGGTGAGACTTCAGGAAAGACCCCTGGCCTGGGGAGCCAGGTGACGGCACGCTTGCATCAGGAAAGCCCCAGGCTGAGGCCCCAAGGCCCAGGAGAAGGCCGAACCCCGAATCCTCGCCTGGGCTTTCCCTTCCCCGGGTGCTGGCTTCCTCATCGGCAGAGTAGATGGGCAAGTGGCTGCCCTCGGGGTCTCTGCCACCACCTGTTGGTCTGATGCTTCTAACCACGCCTGCAGCACAGGGCTTTTGCGTTCCCAGGCAGAGTACACCGACCCCACACTGACCCACCCTGTGAGCCAAACCCCCAGAGGAATAAAAGGCGCTGGGAAGACCCCCTCCCCAGCTGCTTGAAGATCCAGGCAGCAAAGGTGGGCTTGAAGCCACCCAGACATCAGCCGTCCAGCCCTCTGCGACTCCGGCACCTGCAAATACCAATGCAATCCTTTCCGCGGGTTTCAGGAAACTCACCAAGCGGCCTCAGAAAGCCCACAACCCAGCAACCAGACTGAGATTTTATGTAAGACATGAAAACTCTCCAATTCTTTCTTCTCTACTCCCTTCACCCTAGCCCTTACTCCCAGAGGAAATTAAAAACACGTGGTATCAGCCTTCCAGAAAACCAAGTGACTGCTCTTCCATGGAGCGACACTGAGCTGGTCCCTCCTTTGTCCCTGCACCCACGGGGGCTCCGGAGGTTCTTTATTGACTGACAGCTGGCTCCGCCCCTGAAATTCACAGCCCTCCCCTCCAGCACATGCTGCCGTGAGCTGTTACTGGGGGTCTTCCTGCTCCCCGCTCAGCTGGAACCTCCTCGAGGGCCGGGCAGGAACCACGGGGTTTCTATTTCACCCAGTATTTTGGGGGATGTGGAATGAGTCACAGAAGCAGCAGAGCTTCTGAAGCTGCCCAGGAGTCTGACCACGCTACCACGTATAAGCCATGGGGTTTGGCAAAGTGGTTCAACCTCCCTGAGCCTTGTTTTGTTTCCCCCCCCTCGTCAGGTGTCACACAGGGATGACACCCTCTACCGTGTTGTCTGTGGGAACGAAGTGAGACGGCGCGGATAAAAATGCCCACACCGTGACCGGTGCTAGCTGGCACGCAGGCAGGGCTGACCCGATTCGCGGAGACCCGGGAAGGCAAGGGACCTTCTCACTGGTCTGAAAGGGCACAGATGTGTGTTAGGGGAGACACAAGGCTGGACAAAGTGATCCTCGGGCCCACACTGAAGAGGCTACCGCATCTCAGCTGGCAGGGCAGCCAAGCTCACAGGCAACCGATCTGGGCTGAGAGGAGAGCAGAGAATAAACAGGGGCCCCCACTCCTCCCACCTATGGGCTGGCTGGGGTCCACACGGTCCAGGGTCCGCTTTCGAGAAATCCTTAATGTTCCCAACAGGGCCCTGCAGGTACACTTAGGGGAGGAGAGGAGGATGGGAGAGACAGAGAAGATGGAGCAGAAAGGAGGGAGGGGAAGGGGAAGAAACAAGAGCGCAGAGGGTGGAAAGGCGGCCGCTCATCCCACAGACATACCACCTCCGGCCGTCTGCTCGCTTTACAACAGCACAGACCTCGTGTTACTGCACACCTCACTGTATCCTGCTCTGCAGGTGCTGCGTTTTTATTATTTTTTTAATTTTTTCACTGATTGAAGGTTTGTGGTAACCCTGCGTCGAGCGAGTCTATCGGCACCCCTTTCCCCAAAGCATTCGCTCGCTTTGTGCCTGTGTCCCATTCTGATAATATTCACAATATCCCTTTTTCATGATTATTATATTCGCTATGGTGATCTATGATCTTTGCTGTTACTATTGGCAAAAAGTACAATTGCTGAAGGCCCAGATGATGGTTAACCTTTTTTAGCAATAAAGTATTTTTTTTTAATGGGGGTACTGGGGATTAATTTCTCCTGGTTTCTCTTCTCTTTATTTACTTTATTCTCCTTCTTGGGATGGGGAGGTAATTAGGTTTATTTACTTATTTTTTAATGGAGGTACCAGGGACTGAACCCAGGACCTCCTGCATGCTAAGCATGTGCTCTACCACTGAACTATACCCTCCCCCCGAGTTTCTTTAGACATATGCTGCTGCACTCTTAATAGACCCCAATACCACATAAACATAATTTTTACATGCACTGAGAAGTTCGTGTGATGGGCATGATTGCAGTGGTCTGGAAGCGAACCCGCACTATCTCTGAGGTTCGCCTGTAAGCAGCGAGGAGGGAAGGAAGAAAGGAGAGGGGGAAGAAACACAGCATCTGCAGAGATGCTGCTTAGCTGGCCTGCTTCCCATGCCAGCATTTAATAGCGGTGAGCTTACAGCGGCCACTTGGCATCGAAGACAGGAGGTCTTCCATGCGCTCCAGCTGGGCTCACGCTGCCAGCCACTCACCAGCGGAGTGTGGGGCTGTGTGCGCTAAACCCCCAAAGCGCCAAGATGCCCAGGCTGGATTTCAAGCAACCGCGTTCACAACGCACACGCAACTCTCCTGCATCCGTCTCCGGGGAAGCGCGCGCTCCCTGGGCTGTGTGGGGGGCAGGTGGCCGCGCTGCGTCTGGCGGCTGTGCATGTACGCGGCAGGCTCGCTGTGGTCAGGGCGGAACATCTGGGCAGCTGCCTCCTCCTCCGCGCCCAGCCACACGCAAGGCAGCGCACAGGCTATGTGGCAGCTGGGGTTCAATTCAAGAAGCCGCTGGTCTGGAGCCAATTTGGTCCCATAACAAATGACATGGGGACATCTGGAGATGTGGCTGGAGACAACTGGGCTGGGTCCCTCACGGCGGGAGCACACGGATCGCATTTGGTCACCGCACGGAAATAGATGCTTCTGGGCCTCCGCTGCCACTGGCGAAGACCCTGCCTCGGGCTCTCCCCGGCTACTCCAGGGGACGGAGCCCCGCCTCCACCCGACTGCAGCAGCAGCTCACCCAGGCTCAGACTCTGCTAAAAGCCTGCAGGGGCTCCCGGCAGCAACCCCCGTGCCCCCGCCACACTTCAAGCCTTGAGTGCCAGGCCCTCCTGTCTGTCTCTGCTCTGGAGGAGTGCGCTCCAGCCACATGGGGCTCTCACTGCCCCAGAACGCACCACTGTCCTGCCCACACCCCCACAGCGTGCCTGGCACACCCTCTGCCTGCCCTGACGACCTGGCCAAACCCTGCACACCTCCAAGACTCAACGCAAGAAAAACCTACCCTGCGAGGTACTGCTCGGCCCCCAGCATCCCCTCCCCAAGCTGGGTTAGGTGGCCCTTCTGGGTGCCCTGACGCCACAAGGCATCTTCCATCAGGGTGAATGTGACTGCTGGCTGTCTGGTCAGTCTCCCCCACCAGCTGAGCAGCTTAAGCTCCTCCTCTATCCCAGCACCTGGCCCGGGGCCGGGCACATCGTGATCACTCTAAATATTGGAAAGGGGGACACAGGGAAGGAGGGAGGGATAGAGAGAGGAGGGAGGGAGGGACAGAGGCGGTAGTGGGGAGGGAGGGATCGATGGAGGGAAAGAGAGAGGGAGGGAGGGAGGAAAAGAGGGAGGGCACTCAGGATTAAGAGCATAGCCCTGACGCTGACCTGCATCCATGCTGTGGTTCATCTGGTGGTCACTGGTCTCTCCATCTTCACTCAGGTAGCCCGGGGGTGGGGTTTCTGGGAATCAGAAGGAAGGTGGTTCATTAAATGGCCTCCATGATTTGGCTCTGGAGACACCCTCTGCTAACCCATCCCACACTCTCACCACTACGCCAGGAGCAGGTGCTGGAGGAGCTCTGGGCCTCGGAGCCTGGGCCCCGCTGTCCTTGCGTCCCTCAACCTCCCCACTGCTTCCCGCCCAGATCGGATCATTGCCGCCTTTGTCCACATGGTCCCAACTCCCAAGTCTGAAACGCCTGTTCCTGGAGCCTCTGCCAGGCTCAACTTCTCCCCATCCTTCCAGGTCAGGTTTGAGCTCCCCTCTCCAGGGAGGCTGTGGACTCAGCCCAGCCTCCCTCATCTCTGCTCTGAAGGGTGCCAGCCTCAAACGGCCCTTTGGCTCTGCTGCCTGCTCCCGTGCAAATGCACATGTCTCTCCATGGGATGTCTTAGCTTCCCAACTGGGACGCAAGTCCCATGACAGCAGAGACGGTGGCTCGATTTCTCTGAATGACCCCCAGACCCTGACATAGCTCTCCTAAGCTTTGCTGAATGAGCAGTGGGGGGCAACCCTCCCCTAGGGGCCAGCACCGCCTGTGAAGGATGAAAGGCTGGATCTGTAAAGCGGGTCTCTCATTAATGCTCTGACCCCCACCCGCAGGCCTGTGGTCAACCTCAGCACAGTGAGCTCGCCCAGGGTGCAGGGCTCATCCCAACCAGACGGCTCCGAGAGGAACGCGGGGCATCACTGCCCCAGTCACAGTCCCTGTGCTGGGACTGGCCGAGGGCTGCCAATTGGTTTTCCTGGACGCCCAGAGTGCTGGTGATTCACACTTTATTTGCATGTAAATGAGGGGCTTCTAAAAACAACTGCGCTCTGACAGTGGAGCCCACTTCTCCCCATGGAGGAAAGCCTCCCACCCAGGTTTTGAGCCCCCCTAGGCTTACTTACAAGGCCAGATCTCCGTGCGCGGCCCAGCCCCGCTCGCCCACTGCCTCTGCAGGCCCCCGGGCCATCGGGGATCCTGCCTGAACTCCAGCCCCAGCCTCGAGGGCGGTGAGAGAAACACAGCGTTGCTATTTCCGCTTCCAAAATAAATGACTGCACCGAGGCCGGGCGGAAGGGTCACGCCGCCGCTCCCCCGTGCCAAGAAAAGCATCATTAGTGAGCGGGGAGCCAAGGCCACGGGTCCTCTCCCAACAGGGATGCGGTTCTGAGTCAGGGGCCTCGGGCCAGCATGTGTGCAGAGACGGGGTGACGGGGGACGGAGCCCGGGGCTGCGCGGCACCTCACTGCCCCGGGGGCGTACCTGGAATATTGCTCTGGGGCTCGATGCCCGCGGGGAAGTTAGTGTTTTCAGGGATGGAATGGCTGTAGTCGTCCAGCGGGGGGAACTCGGCCGGGATCTCTGTGTGGCGTGGCACCAACACGGGAGGTAGAACTGTCCGGAGGAGACAGAGCAGAGGGATCAGCGCTGATGGCGGGCTGGCACCAGAGCCCCTGCACCCCCAAACGTACTGGGGGCCCTCCCTTAGGAAGAGGAGGGGGAAGGGGAAAGGGAAGGGATGGGGTTGGGGGTAATGAGGAAAGGGAAGAGGGGGAGGGGATGGGAAGGGGGAGAAGGGGAGGGTGAAGGAGAGGGGGAAGGGGAGGGAAAAAGAAGAGGGGGAGGGGAGAGGGGGAAGCAGAAGGAGGGGAAGTGGGGGAGGGGAGGGGAAGCAGAGGAGAGGAGGGGGAGGGAAGGAGAAAGGGGGGGAGGGAAGGAAAAAGGGGGGAGGGAAGGAGAAAGGGGGAGAGAGGGGAGGAGGAGCGAAAGCAGGGGGAAGGGATGGAAAAGGGGAAAGGCGGAGGGGGAGAGAAGGGGGGAGGGGAGGGGGAAGGCCGCGTGGTGTCAGTAGCTGCACACAGCACGTACCTGGGGTCTCCACCCTCTGATAGTGGTAGGGATTCACGCAGACCTCGTCCTTCTTCATGTTGAAGGCAAACTCACACAGCTCCATGGCCCGCAGCTCGTGGTGACTGTGCAGGTCGGGCCATCGCCACAGGCGGCAGTAGATGACATGGGGGAGCCCCTTTCGGTGGGACACCTGCAGCCGGCCGTCCAGGGACCTGTCATGAACAAGAGGGTCAATAACAGACAGTGAAGTGGGTCTGGCTGGCTTTCTCCTAGGCCCCGCCTGCTGGGCTCCCTGGACCCCTCAGGTGTCTCACCCCCATGGTGCGGGAGATCAGAGAACCTCTGTTCGCGCTGGACGGGGTCAGGAGGAGAACACAGAGGCCACCAAGGAAGGCCGAGGGCTCCTGGGCTGGCAGGGCGCACCCGGAGCCCTCCAGGCCCTGGGGTTCGTTCTCCCACCCCTCCACAGAGGGAACAGCACTGACTCATGCTCTGAAAGGGTCCAGGCCAGGTGGAGGTGTGCAGATGGGCACAGGGCTGAGCAAGAAGATGAAAGTTCTTTAGGGGCAACTGTGAGGACCACAGGGACACTGAGAAGGGAGGTGACAGCACACCGGCCCCACACCCACCCAGTCCCTCCCTCACACATTAGGAAGCAAGGAGAACCCTCCTCTTATTCCGCTGATGTTTGTGATGAGGAGGGGAGGGAAAGAGGGAACTTAAAGGGCATTTTAACTGGTCAGAGGCTGCACTGCAGACATCTCAGGGGTCCCTTCAGTTTGAGGGCTGTGTGCGCGCTGACCCTGGTGCCACCATCCACCGCGGTCGGGCGTGAGCAAGGCAGGAGCGGAGGCTGCGACTGCACACCAGGCTTGGTTCTGCAACTGTCCCCAGCCTGGCTGGGGCTGGCACACCAGCCACGGAAGTGCCCTGTCCCTGTCCAACAACATCTCCTGTGGTGACATGGCCTCTGAGCAGCTGTGACCTGGCACCCGGGCCAAAGTGTGGTCCCTGGTGGACCAGCGGCATGGCTCCACCAAAGCTTGTTCAAAAAGCAGAACCTCAGGGCCAGCCCCAGCCCACTCCATCAGAATCTTCTTCTTTATAAAATCCCCTGGTGGTCCACACAGCTAGCAAGGGGGAACAGTGCCACTGGCTGTGACAACTGGGCAGCTCGAGTGGCAGCCCAGAGTAAGATGAGAGGCAGGGGGCTTCTGAGGAGACATGAGATTTCTGGTGACGTCTGGGATTAGGCAGGTGAGAAGGGTCTGTTCACACAGAATCCTTCATTTAACAAACATTTTATGAGCTCCTTCTCTGGGTGGCCCCGGGATACAGTGGTGAGGGCAAGAGATGTCACAGGGAAACAGGCCACAGAGTGGTCCCTGCTTCCACGGAGCTTCCGTGGGCAAGATCGACATAATAAAGCAATCAGGACAGCTACAAACTAGTTAGTTACAAACTAAGCACAGGGAGCCGCAAGAGCTTGTGACACTGGGGACCTTGCTTTGCCAAAGGGCAGGACAGGGCATCTCTGAAAAGGTGATGGTTGAGTGGAAAGTCTAAAGGATGAGGAAGAACTAAGCAGGCAAAGGGGTGTGGGAGGAGGCCATTCCAAGTAGCGGGCAGAGCACGTGCAAAGGCCCTGTGACGGGTAGAAGACTTGGTAAGGGGGAAGACCAGAATGAAGACCACAGTGACCAGAGGGGAGGGAGGCTGGGGTAGCAGGCAGGGGTGAGGCTGCAGGGTCTCAGAAACCATGATAAGAGGTCCTGCCTTTTTTCTAAAAGCCATAGGAAGCCTCTGAGATGTTTAAGCAGGCTGTGCGTGTGTGTGAGTGCATGCGTGCGTGTGTGTGTGAGAGAGACAGGCTCCACAATAGTTCTGGCCACGGGAACAGGCAGATTGTGGGTAGGGGTGCTGGAGAGTCAGAGTTGGGGGGACAGATGCTCATAAATAAAGAGGTGCCTGATGGCAGCACTGGTCTTTCTACAAGAAGGCCCATTCTAGGATCGTGGGCAGGACTTTTGCAACAGCCAGGTGGGGTTGGCGGAGAGGCGTGTGTAAGCTCCCCCTCCCTGCCCCTATATGAGTGCGGGCACCCATTTTCCTGAATAAACAGAATTTGTGGACACCCTGTGAGGGAGGGATGCCCTGGAAGCACCAACCAAAGAGAGAGAGAAACAAGGATCCAATCACAGTCTCCCAGCCACCGGCCTGGGGAGGGGGAAGGACAGACAGACAGAGGTCAGGGCTGGGCTTGGGCACAGGGATGGACGGGCAGCTGCTGACTGAGGGCAGCTCACAGGATGTAATTACCTCCCCACCGTGGGGCCCCAGACCGAGGAACCCCGACAGCCCCAAAACAGTAATTAGCAGGCAGAACGTTAGCAGAGAGAGGACGGCCTGGGACTCGCCCCTGAGATACAGAAGGAGAACGGCCAGATGTGGAGTCACGAGACCTGGGGTCAAGACGAGAGGTTTGGCTCTTCCGGCTGTGAGACACCGGGCACGTCCCCAGGTCTCTGGGACCCTCAGTTTTATTTACCTCATCAATAAAATTGGAACGTTCTCCCCTCATCTACCCCTGACCTCAGGCAGCTTGGTATCCGCTTGAAAGTCCTTTGTGAAGTACCCACCAAGGCGCATTATTATTCCACATCACAACGCCACTCTCCAAACCTGGTCCTGGATGATGGGGCGAGAGAAAGGGAGAGTGGGCAGGGACAAGTGGGGACAGAGAGGGACTCAGTGGTTCCCATTCTCTTGCAGAGCCACCGGGTGCCCATAAATAGGGAAGGGGCTGAGGGCACACTTTAGTGTTTGACAAAAGCCCAGAAGAGTCCAGCTGAACGTCGGGAGCTGCCTCCGTAGGGGGAGGCCCCGGAGAGAGGCTCGGGCCAGCGGTGAGGGAGGAGTGGGGCTGTAGGGGGGAGCCCCCTCCCCCTGCCTGGTTGATGGAAGAAAGTAGCTCTCTTGCTTAAAAAAAAATATAGTAACACAGGGCAAGAGGATGGGCAGTGATGGACAACACAAAAGAGAAGGCTCCCCGCTTCCATGGGGACAGTCAGCCCGAGAAACTGAGCAGGAGGCCAAGTCCTCCTCAGCCCGGCTCTGAGCCTGGGCCTTGGGGAGGGAAGGTGGGGGACAGGATGCTCTGAGCACTCCTGATGCGGAGGGGCGCTCACACACAGCCCTAACCTCCTAACCCCCGGGGTCCAGGACAGCCGAGCCAGAGACCCAGAATGGACTTGGGCCCCACACCTGCCCGGGGACGTGCAAGGGGGCAAAGGGCAGGAAGGGGGCAGCAACGGGACACCTGGGACACATGAAGCTTGGACAGGCTGCGGTGAGTGAGCCAAGATCTGGGAGTGAGGTGACGTGGCCCTTGTGGGCTTTGGTAGCTGAGGGACGGGAAGGAGAATCAAGGAGGTGGGGAAGGAGGGCAGAAGGGAGAGACTTCAGGGTCTCGATTCCTTATCCAATCCTTTCTGTGTCCTGGCCACCTGAAGAATTATGGCAGAGAAAGCTCCAGGCAGAGAGGAAGGAGCAGGGAGAAAGGAGGAGAGTAAAGGAGAGGGATATGAGGAGGAGGGTAGAAGAGGGTGGGAGAGAGAGGGAGGGAAGGGGGAAGGGGAGGAGGGGAAGGAGAGGGGAAGGGGAGAGAGTATGGGGGAGGGTAGAAAAGGATGGGGGGAGAGGTGGTAGGTGATGGATAGTGGGAGGGAGGTGAAGGGGAGGTGGGGCAGGTAGAGGGAAGAAGGGGGAGGAGGAAGAGAAAGGGAGGGAAAGAGGGAAGGGGAAGGAGGGGTGAGAAAGGGAGGAGAGGGGAGGGGAGGGGAGGGGAAAGAGGAGGGGGAGGAGGGAGAAAGGACTTGGGGGGATAGAGAGGAGAGGGAGGAGAGAGAAGAGAGGGAGGAGGGAGGGGAGGGGGAGGAGGGGGAGGGAGAGGAGGGAGGTAGGGAGAGGCTAAGAAAGTCCTTCACTCAAATACAGCAAACTGAATGGATGCATTTCCCGCTGTCCCGCCCAAGACAGGAGAGAGCAGACAGAAGTGGGAAACAGATGCCGAACAAGAACTTAGCTGAGGGGAGTGAGCTGAAACGGAGGCCCAGTCAGAGGAAGCCACCAAAAGTGATTCCATTTGGGCCTCAGAACCCAGGGCAGACTCAAGAATTGGGGGCACCACGCATTTCTCAGGAGGAGGCTGAAAACAGGAGGATGGGTTGGAAGTCTACAGAAGAGGCAGGCAGGTCCCAGCTCCTTTCCCTGAGCACCCCCACCAGCAGGACCTCCCCTGAGGTCTGCTCCCTGCACGGGCTCTGGACGCTCTGGACGGGGCCACCAGCGCACAGCAGCGGATGAAGGGCAGGCAAGGGCTTAGAAACAGGATTTTGTGAACGCTCCCCTGCTCACTGGGCCCCCAGACCACGACAGGCAGGCTCGTGCCCCCCCCCCCGTCCTGTGGAGGAATTAGACAGCCCAGCCCATAAGAAAAGACCTGTAATAAACTCTTGGAAATAAAAAAGAATATAAAAATTCAAGGGAGGAGTTTTCCAAGGATGTCTTAAGTTTTTTAACTACTACATAAATGATTTTATTTTAAAAGCTGATTTAAAAATTAGATTCAAAACATTTTTAATTTGATTTAAAAATTTAATTTAAAAATTTTTTCAAAATTGAAGGTTGTACAATAATAAGGTACAGATCAATGGAACCTCGCAGAAGAGCCGAGAAATAGTCACATGTATTTGGACAACTGATTTTCGACGAAGATTCAAAGATAATTTAGTAGAGGAAGAACCGTCTTTTCAACAAATGGTGCGAGAACAACTGGAAATCCATACACAAGGAAATGAAATTCAATCTACACTTTGCACCTATGCAAAATTTAATAGAGCCTCAAACATAAGAGAATCTTTGTGACCTTGGGATGGGCAGAGATACCACATCAGAAGCAAATTCCATTATTTTTTAAAAAGTTGATAAATTGGATTTCATCAGCGCTTAAGCTTCTGGTCTTTGAAAGACCCTGTTAAGAGAATAAGAAAAACCAAGCCACAGACTGGGAGAAAAATACTCATAAAAAGCATATATCTGATAAAAGACCTATTTCCAGAATATATATAAAGAACTCTGAAAACTCACCATTAAGAAAACAATCCAACTATTAAAAAGTGGAACAGGTAAACGATTCGAACAGATACTGCACAAAAAGACAGAAAGATGGGAGACGAGCACATGGAAGGATGCTGGACATCACTCGTCATTCGAGAAGGGCAAACTACAACAATGAGACACCACTACGTCGTTACAGTTTGGCTACTATTTACAAGGCTGTGCCACGCGCTGGCAGGGATGCGGAGCGACTAAAAACCTCGTATGTTGCTGGTGGGAATGTAAAATGGCCCAACTTCTTTGGAAAACAGTTTGGAAGTCTCTTAAAAGTTCACAACACAAACCTACGATCCACCCGGTCCACTCCTGGGTGCCTCCCCAAGAGCAATGAAGGCATCTGTCTGTCCAGACAGAGACGCGTGTGTGAACGTTCAGCCCAGCTGTATCCGTGACGGCCCCACACTGGAGGTGACCCAGTGTGTGTCAGCAAGTGAACGGACGGCCCAACTCTGAAGCAGCCCATATGAAGGACAACTACGCAGCAACAGAAAAGGATGAACTGCCGATACACCTGACAGGGGTGAATCTAAAAATCAATCATGCTGAGTGAAGGAAGCCAGGCGTGATTCTGTCTGCGTGATAATACAGAGTAATTGAAAGGAAAGGAACAGAGCGATGTGCCCACAGTGACAGCAAGCAGATCAGTGGCGCCTGGGGCTGGGGCGTGTGGAGGGATGGGAGTAGGGGCTTAGCTGGGGGTGAAGGCCACGTCTGCTACCTGGATCGCAGTGGTGGTTTCACGGGTGTATACATATGTCAAAATGTATCAAGCTGTACATTTTAAATGAGTGCAATCTGTTGTATGTCAACTATACCGCAACTCAAAAAAGCGGGGGGCAAGGGCCTTGGGGACTCGGATAAACCTGGGTTCACGTACTGACTCTGTGGTCAGTAACTGGGTAAACATGATCAAATGGCATCACGTCTTGGGTCTTATAATTATTTTTCATCTGAAAGAAGTCCCTGCACTGGAGCGTTCAGAGGACTAAACGACATTCTACGCAGAAAGCCTTTAGCATATAGCTCGGACACGATAAATGGTACCAATCCATTGTCGTTATTGATGTAGGGCTGTTACTGCCCCCGTTACTATGACAACGCCTGGTAAAGCAAGGTATACAGTAGGCGCTCACACCACCAGGCCGCTCCTCTGCGCTAGCCACCTGGCCTCAGGTGGCCTGGTGCTTCTGATTCCCACAAGGCTTCTGTGCTCCTGGTCTCAGAGCAGCCCCACTGAGATGCAGCCGGGTGGTAAGGCAACAAGGCAGGCCTTGTAATGGTCCTGCCTCACTGGACACCGGTGCATCCAAGGGTCCGAGGGGCAAGGCTCCTCTCCTAGCATCATCACTCAGCAGTCTGCCCCCGGGCTGCAGCTCCAGGCCACCTCTCCTGGCTGCCCGGCCGGGCCCCGATGGCGATGGCGGGGAGGCAGGCATGTGACCTGCTCAGCAGTGCCCTGCAGAAGTCACTAGGTCCCTGCCCCTGCTTCTCGGCCACACTATTCCCAAACCCATGACAAAGAGGGCATCTTATTCATGGCCTTTTGTGCGCTGCTGACTACTCCTCTTGGTCTAGTCCATGCCGCCCGGAGCCAGCCTTTGTAGCGTTCCTTCTTTCTCCCTCCGTCCCACTCCAAATACACACCGACGCTCACCAAAGGAAGAACAGTGAACTGGGAGTCTGAGCTGCTGGATTTAATTTAATCGACGTGTCCGGTACACACCCTCCCCAGGCTTACAGGGCACCGGGCCCAGTTTAAATAAATCCAATAAATAAGTCTTAATTCTGAGCTGATGTTACCATAAACAGGCTCGGCTGCAGAAAAGGGTCTATTTTTGAGCCACCTCTCTCCCTGACCCAGCCCTTCCTCGTCGGGGCCCAAGACCAACTGCTGGGGCGAAGGGCACAGTCCCAGGAGCCCGCCTTTGGGCCTCCTCCCCATTTATGACTGAGATCCTGTCCCACACCCAGTGACTTCCTGATGAGAGACCCCCAAAAGCCTTTCTCCAGCAACCCTCTCAAGCTCCTCTGACAGAAGTTTTATTCCTTAAATATATTCTTCACCAGCCGAACCATTTCCTGTGGCAGGAAATTAGGTTTCCTCCCATTGGCTCCAAGTGGGACCCATAAAGTGTCCCAAAAATGGTGGTGGGAGTCGCAGCCAAGGATGTGGACATGCCAGAGTCCAGAGCTGATGGTGCGGTGGAGCCTGCCAGTGCTCTGGGCAGAGAGGCAGGGCTGGGGCCCACACGCCACTCACATCCCTGGGACCAGTGATCTGTGACCCACAGCTGTCCAGGGGCCAACGTGAAACACTGGTGGGTTTGGATATGGGGGTTGGAGAGAAGACTGGAGAGCACTGCAGAGCACGCAAGCTCCAGAAACACACTGAGATCTGTTCACAGCACAAACTACGTGCCGGGCACACTGCTACCACGTGAGAATGAAACATGGCACAACCCTAGTAAATCTTACCCTCACGGAGCTCGGAGAACTTAAGGGGCTCTCCCAAGGTCACGTAACTTGTACAAGAGCACAACCAGAACTCAAATCCAAACAGACTTACCGTATGATCTGGCAATCCCACTGCTGGGCATAAATCTAGAGAAAACTCTAATTCAAAAAGATACATGCACCCCAATGTTCACAACAGCACCTTTTACAATAGTCAAGACATGGAAACAACTTAAATGTCCATCGATAGATGACTGGATAAAGAAGATGTGGTATCTATCTACAATGGAATATTACTTGGCCATAAAAAAGAATAAAATCGTGCCGTTTGCAGCAACATGGATGGACCTAGAGATTATCATACTAAGTAAAGTCAGACAGAGAAAGACAAATATCATATGATATTGCTTATATGTGGAATCTAAAAAAAAAACGACACATGAACTGATTTACAAAACAGAAAGAGACCCACAGACATAGAAAACAAACTTATGGTTACCAAAGGGGGGAGTGGGGGGAGGGATAAATCAAGAGCTTGGGATTGGTAGATATGAACAACCATATACAGAATAAACAACAAGGTCCTACTGTAGAGCACAAGGAACTATATTCAGTACCTTGTAATAACCTATAATGAAAAAGAATATACGTATATATGTATAACTGAGTCACTATGCTGTACACCGGAGAGTAACACAACATGGTGAATAAACTATACTTCAATAATAAAAAGAAAAGACTTCAAACCCAGACCAGTGCTGAGAAATGGAGGATGAGAGGGCGGGGTAAACACTGCTACCCCATGTGCATCCCTACCAGGGAAACTGACCTCTTATCCATCATCAAACAGCTACCAAATCCCAGGTACCGTGCTGGTACTTGAGCTAAAGAAATGAACAAAAAGTAAATTTGTAAGCACTCAATTTCAGCTGAAACCTACTATACTTAAAACACACACACACAAAACTAAACTTTCTAGCTTCTTTCAGAGACAAGCTTTCTTTTTCGACTTGCTCACCGAGTAGTAATAGTTCCAGTGGTGCCACCTGGCTTTTGAGCGACAGTGTCTGTGCTGAGATCGCCCACTCCGTGTCCCCTTAAGACACAAGTATCAGAATGTGCCTTTAGCGGGGAGGGTACAGCTCAGTGGTAGAGCGCAGGCCTAGCATGCAGGAGGTCCTGGGTTCAATCCCCAGTTCCTCCATTAAAAGCTAAATAAATTTTAAGAAAACCTAATTATCTTCATCCTTAAAAAAAAAAAAAGAGAGAGAGAGAGAGTCATCAGAATGTGCCTTTCTCTCTTCTATGCCCAGGAGAACTGTTTGATAGACGAGCAAATATAAAAGCCCAGAAAACACTCCTGCCAAGGGGGCCCCTGGATCTGGTGGGGTTCAACCAGGATCCCCTCCCTTCAGTAAAACACAGCCAGAACCAAAGCATCCTTTGCTCTGAGCAGAAGTACCGCCTGCGGGGGTCACGTGCTGAGTCTCAGGGCTGCAGGTGACAAACCACAAAGGCCTACCATTCACGGAACAAAGTGTCCTGGCCAGCTAAGCTCTGGCTAAGTGTCCGCCTGAAACCCCCTCTGGAGGACTACAGACAGCTGGGACCTGAGGACCATGAGAGCATCTTGTCCAATCTCTTCCTCCTGTGGTTAGGAAAACAGACTGACAGCACTTCAAGGTCACTCAGCAAACGATCGCAGAGCAAGAAGGTGGCCTTCCCAGCTGCTGTTCCACTGGAGCCAGGCCTCAGCGCCGGTGAAGTCTGGAGCACACATGTGAGCCCACACTCCCCCCTCGCTAAGCTGAGTACAGTACAACAGTCTTATCCTTATGGGACTGAACCTTAAGTTGCCCAAAGATCTCACTCTTCAGGGTGGGTGTTTTTTTAAAAATGGGACTGAGCAATGGGTGACGCTGGGTGAAGGATGTATATATTAAATCCTGTCCCATCACCACAACTTCCTGAGGTTTGAAGTTATATTAAAATGAACAGTACCAAACAAAAAGGAATTGAGCTGTACGTGAAATACACTATTCCCCCGACCCTTTCAAAGTTTTCTTTGTTTGCTGGAGTTTAAACAGAAAGTGACATTTCCAACATCAGCCTGTTCTTGTCATTTGGTGCCACAAAGCAGGAGTCTGGGGTGGGGGTGGGGGGTTCCGGATAACTGGGGTTTCGTTGTAAGCTCCCCCACAGTGACCTCATGCTCTTGTCCAGTTTCTTAAGTGTCCTCAGCAAGTTCTGTAAGTGTGCTAAGCACGTTTTTTAATGTTCCAGTTTAGACTGGCCTGTGAGGAGCTGAAAACAGGATTTCACAACCCTTGATACCAGTCACTGAACCACTGAACCAAGAACAGCTCAGTTCCCATCTGAACTTGCAAACGGATTACGTCCGGGCACGTCCGGCTGCCAACCCGGGGGAACACGGATGAAGTGGCAGGTGAAGCCCCCGGTGCTGTGCTCCGGAGCAGTAGCTGGCCCACGCTCCCCGCCACTGCATAAGGTCTCCCCTTCCCCTGAGCTTTCCAGAGCAGTCGGCTCAGGTCCATGACAAGTGCTCCAAGCAGGTGGGGCCCGAGTGTGAGCCCCAGAGGTCACCGGCGCTGCCTGGGCAGATCCCCAAAAGAAGAATCCAAAGATCGCCCCACCCTGCCCTCCAAAGGGAGATGGATCCCTCGGGAAACAGGCCTTCTGGACCCCGGGGCTCCCCACCTCCCAAGGGGCCAGGGACGTGCACAGAGCACGTACCTTCTAGAAAAGAAGGGGGCTGATCTGGAGGAAGTTCAGCTTAATATGATCATCTGTAAATCACATGTACACCAAGAATCTTTCAACATCGAGCTATGAGTAAGGGAAGCCCCCCCGCCCCATTTCTCACCCTCAGCTTCCCTGACATCTGGGGACAGATAATCCTGCTTTGGGGTGGGGGGAGAGAGGAGGTGCTGTCTGTGCATCGCAGGGCGTTCAGCAGCATCCCTGGTCTGAATCCGCTGGATGCCAGTAACACCCCCCCCCTCCACCTGCGACAGCCAAAGCTGTCTCCAGATGCTGCCCAAGGTCCTCTAGGAGGCAAAGTCACTGCCCTAGGCCCCCTGGGAACCCGTGGGCTAAGGAAATGCTCGGGGCGTGGGAACAGGTCAGGGGAAACGGAAGCCACCGACACCCCGGGGCAGGTGTTCACCCGGCACTTCTCACTCATCTCGCTGGATACAGGGATACCGTGTGGCGGGTATCCTCGCCTTCAGTTTCGAGGTGAAAGGCTCACGTGATGTTGAGCGACTTGCCCAAAGTTGCCCAGAACAAGTCGCAAGCGGCACCCTGGCCTGAACCTGGATGCTACACCCCCAGCCCAGCTCCGGTGGCTGCAAAGCGCAGTGGGCACTCTGTCAGCACCAGAGCTTCTCCTTGGGCTCCGGGAGGCTTTGGTCCTGGTACCCTCCCTCCCCACCCCCACCCATGCAAAGAAGGCAGTTACATCTTGAGGAGGAAGAGGGCGACAAGGAAGAGGAACAGGAGGAAAGGGAATGATCCATCTGAAATCTTTCTGCTTCACAGCTTTGGTTTTCGGAAACTTGTTCTTTCTCCAAGCACCAACTTGACGAGGATTGCTTTTTCTCGAGTGTCAGCAGGACCACAGAGGTTTCCCGTCCAAAACGGAAGATGCTACAGAGGTCTGGGTTGGTCTCTGGTTACGGGGACAAGGGGGAAGAGCAGTTGCCAGGCTTCACAGAACTTTCTGGATGGCCATCTCGCTCCGCCAGTGAACGGCAGAATGGCATTAAGCCTGCGGATCATGTATTTATTTTTAAAGAGATCACTCACAGCACGTTCAGGATACACACAGCCCTTGTTAATGTTCTGATGGGCTTAAGGCAAAAAGCACGCTTCAGCCCAGCATTTTTCTTTTTTTTTTTTTTTTTTACAACCCCCACCCCTAAAGCTCACCTCATAAAATATAGGAGACTTTGAAATGGAGCCATGAATCCAGGTGTGTTTAGGTACCTCTGCTCATTCTGCAGGGGTGGGGGGGGATCCTGGCCCCCTACGGCCCGCTCCGCAGCAGGGCTGTTCACACGGCCAACACTTAGAGGCTCTCTGTCTCCCAACTGCTTCGGGGAAACGGATTAATTTGTGTATTTTCAGTTTGGGGAAAAAGGAAACAAAATGTCAGGCTGAAGCCCAGAGGACAGAAGCCTGCAGGAAGGAAGGATTCCTTCTCAGACAACCTGACACTCCACAAGCAGTGAGGGAAAGATATTCACTAGCTGCAAACGTCTAACTTGGGAGGAGGGAAAAGTTAAAAGAGAAAAGAAGGGCTTTAGGAGACTCTTAGATAATTATCTCGGCTTTAGACTCCTTTTTTTTTTTTCCTGCCGAAGAGAAAACTGGGGCTTGAAATACAGCTCTCAGCCTTCCACTAATAAACGCTTTCAGACTGAGAAATGTCTTTGATCTCCTAAAAAATAAAAAGGCAGGGCTCTGAAAAGTCACCTCCCCTGACAACTGCTATTTCTTGTCTTATCTGCCAGTGAACTTCAATATTAGCTCACTTCACTAAACAAACAATTCTGATTACAGGACTCTTAGTCATTCTGTTTTTCACTTTCCTTCACACAGCAGAAACCATTAAGGTCTGAGTTATCCTCTCCGGGGCTGTCTTTTCCCAGACCCAGTTCCCAGCCTCCCCCCTCCTGCCCCATCAGGTTTGCATGAATTGAGCCCCGTGAATCAGTGAATCACTTCCTGTGGGCAGACTGCACGTTTGGAGATGGGATTTTCCTGTCTTCTTTTTTGGGGGAGAAGCTTCTCATAGACCTTTGGGGTTCGACTAGTGGAACCGGGCGATGACGATGACAATGACAGGATGCCCTTTTGTCAAAACAAATCAAAGTTTCTGAAAGACTTCGAGAACATGTCAGACGGGCATTCGTGACTAGCGGAGCTGGGGGGGTGGGGGGTGAAGAGGGCAAATCAGGAGGTTTGGTGTTAACTGCTCGGTTTTGACTTCCTTAATTATGAGTCACCGGCCAGAGAGATAAAACCATGTCACAAGCTACAGAGCATGTAAAGGGTAAACCGGGCCACTTCTGTGACACTCAAACTGAGAGGCAGAGCTTCTGGGAGCGCTCACTCAAGCTCCAAGTTTACAACCGGCCCTAGTGAAATACCATACAACACGAGATGGGGAAGGACCATTCCCGCATTTCAGTCTTATCCACATGTACCACTCTCCTCCTATTTTTAAAGAGCCCCACCCCCCACCCCCAAAGCCTTTAGCATCCTCAAACCTTTCAGGGCAGCCACTGGGGGCGGGAGAAGGGGTGGGGGGAGCTGGAAGCAAGGGAGGGGTAGGAAATGACACATTTCTAGAAAAAGTTAGTTTAAAGACCATGAAGTTCAGTCGCTACCTTTGCAAGCAGAAAACACAGCACTTGCTTGACACCGATCTCTAACATCCCACAAACACTCTGCTTCTTTCTGGACCGATGCTTTACACGCTTACATAAGCCGTTTCCACCTAACGGGGAACAAAGACTGGGTGTCCTGTGTATTCTGGGCATCGCGATCCTGGGGACAGTCAAGCAGCCAATTAGCATTCCTTTCGGTCTAAGAGGACAGACTTCTTATTGTATCTAAACAAAAGGTTCTGGTTCATTGGGGGCAATTTCCCCTAAGACAGCAAAGAACCCCTATGGGCAGGAAGGCAGGGATTCCAAACAAGCAAGGAGGGAGGACCTCAGGCGGCACTTACGACGCCAGGGTGCCGAGAGCCTGCTGCTTCAGCTGGCCGCATCCGCTAAATGGCTCTGGGCGCAAAGCTGCATCCCAAAGCAGCTCCGCTCAGGAGCAGGGGAAGGCTTCCCGGTGAAGCCCCCTCTCCTGGGCTCCAGACACTTGCAACTCTTTCCCATCCCCGGGGCACCCAGTCTCAGCCAAGTACCCACAGAACAGCCGCCCACCCACCGCCTCATCAGACCCCCACTTCCCAAATAGCACACAGGCCTGTTTGACAGGTATGGAAATTCAAGATGCTTAACTGGCTCAAGCAGCAGGGGTAACATGTTGCAGCCACAGCACCGGAGCACGGGGCTTCTGCGTCTCCAAGCCAGAGACCTCTGGCCAGCGGCGGCATGCTGAGGTGGTATGGGGGTCCCGAGGCTCTCTTGAGACCTATGACAGGCCCAATGATGCCTGTAACTCCAAAATCATCCCGTTATGTGGCTCATTGTGCAGAAGGACCTCTCTCCATCCTCCTCTCCTCAAACTCTTCGAGTCCAACAGTCGCCAAACTCATCACCACTCAGCACCGATGGCCGGGTACGATCAAGTAGCTTCCGTGTGTTTCTGGCTTCCCTTTCCAGCTAAGACAGGTGCTCCTTGAGGGCAAGAAGACCCAGCTTAACCTCCTCTGTACCCTGGAGGGAGCATGAGGTACACTGCAACAGGCCATTTGTTCACAAGCAGGTCACGATAATGCAATTATTCCTCTGTGCATCAACAGTCAGAAGATGTGGGCAACAAATAAAAACCTCAGGCTGCACCCCAGCCTTCCGAACCCAATCAAGACACGAAGCCTTGTAGTAAAGGGACCCACAGATTTACATTACTGCCAGAAACCCAATACCAGAAATGTTCTCGAAGCAATCAGCTGGTATTGAGGTGCAATTAAACACAGCAGGGGAATGACAACCACAGGTGCCAGTTAGTTATGCTAAAGCAGCCGGTGGGGACGTGCAGGGAGCAAAAAGGCTTCTGAATGAGGAAGTTCTCCTACTTCACTTGTCACGCCAGAGACAAAGTCATCTGTGGCTAAGGTTGTAGGCAGACGGTGGATGGGAGGCTTTCCGATAAATCTGCTCAGCAAACATTTGTTGAATGGAGATTTTATCAGCGTTGGATTTACCAGAAGAGAAAGCACGCAGACATCTGGGGCCATGCTGGGGAGTGGATGGGAGTGTTTGTGGTCCTCACGCCAGCTGTGCTGCCGAATGGTGAGGGGTCTCCCGGTACGGGTCATCCCCTCTGTAAAAGGATGGGCTCAACCGATCTCGCCTTCTAGAGCTGACATTCCACATGCCTGAGAAATACACTAACTTGCCGTGAGAAGGAGCTTAAAAGTGGCTGAGTTTACACCTTCCGGTTCCTTTACTGCCTTGAGGCACGGAGGGCCTTGGAGGAAATAAACCAGAATCATCAATAGCACGAGAGCAAATAGCTGATCAGGAAGGGGGATGAGCAACTTGTAAACGAAACAACACACAGAAAGGGTAAGAGAGAAAATTTCAAGACTTTCACGCTTTCTGCAGGTTAGACGCAAACAAAGCCCCAAAAGCCTAAACGTAACAGTGGTCTCAGCAGAAGAGAGGCGGTCACAGCCGTGATGTGATAGGAAAGAATTAAGCGGGCATCAAACAACTTCCTGAGAGAGAAGGTGGCTTCATACCAGCAAGGTGAGGGAGGCTGCAGAATTTCTGCCCTCAAAGGTCAGAGGTCAGGAAGCGGGTGTGATGGTTCACAGAGATCCTCCCCTCCACGGCTGGCTTCAGCTGGATTGGCCCAGGGAACTCAGATGACCTCATGTGGTTTGTTTCAGGCTCAGGAGCCAGAGGACTTCGGAGCTGGGGGTTGGGGTGAGGCTCCAAAGATCAGCCATCTCACCATCACCCCCTTGTTCTCCCCAGACAGGAGGAAACCGAGGCCAAGCAGAGACAGCATCTCCCCAAGGATCCCTGTGCTTTTTTTGCTACTCCAGGAATCCACGATCCCCAAACTACCTGTGGCCTAAAGTGGAAAGCTTGTAGGTAACGAGGATGCTAACCCCACAACAGAGGGCAGGGCTCCCCTCCGGAGCAGGAAGACCAGGGAGTCTCTGTGAAGGTGGACTGTCTTCTGGCGCTTTCCACCCTCCACACAGGCAGCAGTCAGGCCCCAGCACCGTTCCTGTCTTTCAAGGAGGCCAGGCCCACCTCCCGGGCTCTGTAAACAGCTCTGCTCTCTCCTTCCTCCTCGGCCAGAGCACACAACACCCCCTGCCACTGGGGCCTGGACTGTTTGGTAACAATGGAGGGAACATTAAACAAGGGCTGAAGACGGGAAGTGAATCACTGGATTCTCAAACAGGCTCCTTGGAAGGAGCAGGGCGGCGGGAGGGGCCGCAGGAGGCCGGGGCCACTTGGGGGGCCTGGCGGGGGTGGGGGGAGGCTTCCCGGATGTTCTCGGTCTTGCCCCACAATAGTTGCCCTGCAGTTCTGTCTGGCTTCCTGCGCCCCAGGCCAGATCAACTTTCCTGAGTCACCCCGGCCACTTGCTTCTCCAGGTATCTGGGTTGCTCTCTGCTCTCTGCATCAGATGGAAGGAAGGATGCAGAAGGGGCACCATTTCTCCACAAACTGACCCCATTTCATCTCCACGCCCCTTAAAAAGCCTGAACATGACACCAGGAGGCCCCTGGTCTTCTCTCCCCCTCCAGCCCCCAAGCCGCTCACCAGCTCAGGGCATCAGTTGCTTACACAGATGTTCATAAACACACACACAACACAGGGGACAGTGGCGGGGCATGACCTGAGACTGCATCTAAGTGTCTGAGGGAAACGCTCTCCCCTGCCCCCCCTACCCCGTCTGTACTGACTCCCACTCAGCCCTGGTGCCACAGCACGGCCACCTCCAGGGATCAGTTGCTTCCTATAAGCAAGCTCTTCGCTAAGCACTTTCTGTTTATATACTTTAATCCTACTGGACAGAGCCCCATCAAAAGAAAACAGCAAAAGTTCAGAGAGGTTAAGATTCTTCCACAAGGTCACACAGCGAGCAGGAGAGCAGGGTTAATCTCTGAACTCCAAACACAAAAGTCCAGGGTTTTCTGAGCCGGTCAGGCTGGTGCCCTGCACACCCACTTGCCTTGAAGGAGACCTGGTGGGAACAAGATGAGACTGGGAACTGGGACCTAGCTTCCTCTGGCTCCTCGCTTTGCCACCCGGGTGACCTTAGGCAAGGTGTCCCACCTCCCAGGGCTGGTTTTCTCACCAGGAAAAAGGGGGCTGTCCAGGAAGACTGTCAGGGGGTCCTTGTGAGAGACTGCAGGTGAAGGTCCTCCACACCCTGAAAAGCGCTGCATAAACATGAGGTGTCACCAATCACCTTTCATTCTTGTGCCAGAAGATACCGCCCAACAAGGCTGCTGATCATCCACCCCTGAAAATTAAGTTATTCCTGGAACAAGCTGGTGACAAGGTCGGGAGACTTTGGGATGTGAGAACATTACAGAAATTTCATCTGAGGATAATTTATGGTATTTTTTCTTTTTAATGGTACAAGCAGCTTTGAACATAGGGTTAGAGATTAACAATTTCCTTCCTAAACCTACGAAGGTTTGCCAAGTTTTCTTGAAACGCCCCTCCTCACAGATCATGAAAGTGAAGGTCTAAAGCAGTTGCCTGGGTTTCCCAAGCCCTGGTTCTGCTATGAGTGATTGTGTGAGTTACTCCCACTCCCGGAGGCTCAGTCCTCATCTGTGAAATGGGCAGGTGGGACCAGGTATGCTTGAGACCCCTTCTCTGACGATCTGTGACAAACTGTCAATCAGAGGCTAACTGGTTTTTCAGGAGAATGTATCTGAACAATGAAAAAAATGGAGCACGTTTCTCACTCCTCGGTAGTACAGTGCCTTTCCGGCTCCCGCTGGGGACTAAACTCCCAAGGTCAACCCCTGCCCCGCCCCCGGTGGGCGTGGCTTTGTAAGGATGAGGGAATCCACAAGGTTAATTTCCTGCCGCACTCCACCTCCTACCACGCAAAGCGCTGAGCAGGAACCGCGCAGCCGCAGAACCCGCAGCTCGGAGACTGCATCCCCGTGCTCGGCCACAGAGGAGCCGAGGGCAGGGAAGGCACGCCTGCTGCAACGTTCCGCAGAGTTTCGAAAACTAGCATCAGGCCCCGCAAAGACTGTGGGAGGCAAGACCGCACCGTTCTGCCTCTTAAATCACCCCAGTTCCACCCCATGGAGGATGTGGTGCCACTAACTGCTGTTAGACCCTCACAAGCAAATCAACCACTGGCCGCGACCTGAAGTCCTTCTGAGTTCGCAAGTAAAGGCTAAAAACCTAACTGATTTAATTAAGTGAAAATTCAGGGCCAAATGTGTTCTAAACAAATACTTGCTCTTTCAAAGCATGTTTTCAAAAAAAAAAAAAATACTCCTCCATAAGAAGTTTATAAAACAAAAGGAAAACACAAGTGTATAAACTCCCCATGGAGATAATATTTCACATGGATTGCTTACTTCTGACATTCTTAGCTAAAATTCTTTGCTTATTGAAACATTAAGATCAAAACTCCTCTGTTTATAGCCATACAATGAAATATTACCCAGCCATAAAAAGGAACTCATGATTGCAACATGCAAAAACAGAGGAGAAACTGAAAATAATTATGCAATGTGAAAAAAAGTACTCCCCAAAAAGAGTATATTCTGTATAAGTTTATCAGTATAAACTTTTAGGAGATTTAAACTAACGTATAGTGACAGAAAGCAGATCAGGGGTTGCCTGGGGACTAAGGGGCAGCAGGCAAACAGGAGGGCGAAGGCATAAAGGGGCAGAAGGAAATTCTGATGGACGTGTTCGTTATCTTGACTGTGGCGATAGTTTCATGGGTGTGTACACACGTCAAACTCTAACTGTACACTTTTAACACGTGCCATTTATTATATGTCAATTATATCTCAATGCACATTAAAAAAAAAAAACCTTCCTAAACTCTCTGATGGGAAAGTGATCAGAAGTTTGATTTTATTTATTTATTTTTAATTTTTGAGGGAGGGTAATTTGGTTTATTTATTTATTTTTTATTTTTAGAGGAGGTACTGGGGATTGAACCCAGGACCTCGTGCATGCTAAGGGTGTGCTCTACCACTTGAGCTACACCTCTCTCTCTCTCTCAGCTTGATTTTAAAGTACAGGAAAGCTGGCAAAGGGCCCAGGCATATACTGCTCCAACAGACTGTGTCAGAGATGTCTCCTCTGTTCACCGCATGACAAGCTGAAAAGGGTCAATATTGAGCCATGAATGCATAGTGAATGCATTATGACGCTCTCCAAAGGCGTGACACACACACGACAGAGTTCGTTGAACAAACTAGTTATGGCCCATCTGCTACATTACTGCCTTAGCTATTTGGTTATTCTTCAGAATGTGAGCAGATCCATGACTTGATCTGGTGAAAAGTACCACTTCGGGCTGACACTGCTGGTAACAACTCTCCGTCAGTGAAAAGGCCAAAGCATCCCAGAGCAGGTCACCTAATTTTAAGTTGGCATTGAAGACGACCCTGTACACAGAGACCCCACTCCTTTTGCAGTGGTGACTGGGATGTAGACCCCAGGCTGCTCTGCTCAGAGGTCTAATCTGGCCAAGAATGGTCCACTGAGCAAAGGGGAAGTGACATGCCAGGGGAAATGACAGGGTACGCAAACCCAGGAGCACACTGCTCAGTGTCTCTCCAGCACATGGTCAGGTCCCTGAGCTCCAGATCAACGTGGTGGGCCAACCTGATGGACCACCAGGGCCCTTTCACCAGCATCACAGACTATTTTGTAAACTCCTTCCCCTTTCTTTTAAAATCTGCTTTAAATGTTGAGGTCACTACAGTTCGCTGTAATTCAGCACACTGGTTTTCAAATGTCTTAAGCTGCCAGCAGCCTCCACAGTCACTCAGGCCTCCAGACTCCTCTATTCCAGCCTCCTATTCCAAAACAAACCAGATGTGAACTCTGTCAGTCAGTAAGCCTGAGATTTGGGGTTAGGAGGGTTGCATATCAGGGCACATCATTTGGAAACCTCTTATCTAGGACACACTGAACAGAAAAGCATTTAACACACTTAAGATTGACACTAGGGGGAAGCAAAGGTGGGGGGCAGCATTAACAAGGTGAAAAATAGAATGTCGCCATTCCTGCAGGAAATTCTTTCCAACCCGTTGGTGATTTGTCCTCAAAACTTCTGCAGAGAGACCTCGTTTACTGCCAACCCAGCCCCGGGGTCGAGTGTTTCTAGTATAATTCCACGCAAACCATGGAGGCTCAGTAAACGTTCACAGATGGTGATGAATTCCTACTCCTGGCCAAGTGCACAGGGGAAAAAACCTAGCTATTAAACGTTTGAATGCTGATAGTCCTGAAACAATAGGGGGAAAAAAAGATGCATGGAAAAATGAACACACACACACACAAAAAGGAAATTAAAGATTGAGCAGTGGAGCATAGCGGGTCAGAGAGCAGTGGAAGCCAACTACCTAGTCCAGGACCAGGTTCCTCCTTGCTCCGCTGTGTGGCCTGGAGCAAGTTACTTAAGCTCTCTGTGCCTTAGTTGCCTCAAACCATTCTGTGGGTAGGCATTATCACCCCTAATTTAAAATTCATGGTGCAGGAAACTGGAACATGAGAAGCCATCCCCCGACCTCCAACCCCACCTCAGCCCCAGGTGAACTGTGTCTGTTTTCAGCAGAGTTGTACTGGCTTTTCTCGGGCTCCTGATCCCAATTCCAGGATACAAAGAAGCCAGTACCTGCTTGAAGCCCATCAGAAATAAGAGCCATGAACCAGAAAAAGAGTTTAAGGCCCAGGAGTCTAGTGGGTGTACGGGAGGCAGCCTCAAGGTACCAGATTTTCTGGATAACGGAAGACCAGCTTAGAGGTCATCTCACTCAACAACCTCAGAACACAGAGCTCTGTTAGGGAGTTCTGCCACATCCAGGGCCGAATGCAGTCTGGTCCTCAGTGGCGTCTGCCTCCCGGTCCTAGTATGCCCTTCAGGAACCCTGCAGAACAAGTGTCCCTGGCTGGGCTCCCTCTGCTCCACGTCCTCACTCCCACATCTTTCCTCAGATGCGGCTCATCTCCTGGGGACTTCTGTGTTAAGCTGACATCCAGTGAACTTTTCAAGGCCTGAGAGCTAGACCCCAGGTTCTCCTTCCCCAAATCCCCCTTGAGATTTCCCCCACTGCATCCATCTCGGTCACAATCCCACGGGAGAGGCACGGCCCCTTAACAGCCCACGATATAAAGAATTTATCAGCATGAGTAAGACATGGCTGTCCCAAAATGTTAAACAGAGTGTAACATAAACACAGCATAACAGAAAAAGTGCTCTGAACATAACAGGTGCTCAATAAATATTTATTGTGCAAACAAATGCTCCATTGAAGTCAAAGCAAGCTCCTCTCTCCCCTTCCCCCCTTCAGTCGTGCTCAATGCGGGCAACTTCCATAAAAGATACTTCCCACTGTCGGAGTTTGGAGACACAGAAGACAGCCACCAGTTAACTGGTCTGGGCTGGAGGTCAAAAACAGGCAGCGGCCCACAGATGTTGTGTTTGGCCTACGCGGTGTTTTTTAAGTTTTGAAATTAGTTGCCAACTTTTAAAAGCTGGGAGATTTCATATGTAAACCTAGATTTTTGGCTTCTCTTGAAAAAAAAAAAATCAGAAGATCTGGCAACACTTGGCTCATGCTGAGTCACCAGCGTCCCTTTAGATGGGCAAGGCGTTCTCAAGTCTCGCTCTGTCTTTACATCAGGCCCCAAGGGACCGGGGACTGGCCTTTGTAGGGCAGCCAGGCGTCTGTCTGTTTGGGGCAGTCCGATTCACACTTGCTGTCCGGGTGTCATTATTAAGAACATCCCTTTTCATTCTCAGAGTCCTGGACTGAGTAACAAGTTGTATGGCCGCCCAGCGCCTCGGCCAGCCGTAGACCTGCCTGGCTCAGCCCAAGGTTTCTGTATCCAAAGCCCTCCGAAGGAAGGCCACTTGCTGTCTGTATAGCGTCCCAGCCCAAAGACATCGAAGTGGGGTTCACTCCCCAGAGAAGGCCTTCAGTCGCCCTGCAGAGCTGACTCGGAGCCTCGCGGTGGTTCTCTCAAGGCCATGGCGGTGGCCAGCCCCAGAGGGCCCGCAGCACTGACGCCAGCGGAGGCCGGGGAGGGATGGCCAGGCCCACACTTGGGGTTGACAGAGGCCAAGAGAAAGGAGAGCGGAGAGAGAAAGGAGTCTCGTTGCCAATCCCACCTCCATGTTTCTCTTGCCCAAAGTTAAAGGGAGAACTAAGGCTCCCCGACCTTTCACCTCGACTCCCAGGGGGGCCTAGGGAAGAAGACACAATGGTGGCTTTCAAGGTGAGACCAGTCATCACTCTGTATTTATTGTCTCTTCCAGAAACTTCTACCCTCTGGGATCAAATACGTCGACTTGTCAGGCCCAGGGGCATGGCTTCTACCCAGGCCTACAGAGAGGCAGACCTACCAAGCCTTTAAGCGCTTGAACTAGGGACAGGGTTAAAAAAAAAAAAAAAAAAAAAAAAAACTAGGTAATCCAACATTGGGGGGGGGGGGTCCTTTTAGCACAGCCAGCAGAAGTCCCTCGCTTTAGGGGACACTTGGCAGAGACACAACCACAGGAAGGGAAGCAGGTAGTGTGAGCTGCTTGTCACACCAAACGGTACCACTCAGCCAGCCCTGGGAGCCAGGACCTGGGTGGCAACATTCTTAAGGATTTCCCAACATACCACCATTCCAGCCTAGGCCAATGGGGAGCCTTTATATGCAACCCTAAAAATTAAAGTATGCCTTTCCCAATCTTTAAAGGGTTAAAGGCCAGGGAGGGAGGGATTTCACTGAGGGAGGAGGGGAGCAGACAGCTTCCTCCCCCTAATAAAAATTCTGGCAAGAGCACACAGTTTTGGAGAGGGGAAAAGGGCAAGGCCGGAAATCAAACACTGCTGTCTTGACATTTCATACGAAAACCTGACCTAACTGGATAGCCCAAGGCATCGGAGGCTTATGTTTTCCCCTACTGCGAGCAAACAGGAGAAAATCAGTTTCTAAAAATCCAGAAGGTCCACGCAAACTTAAATCCCTAACCTTCCTCTTTTCCAAAGTGCGCACGTCGCCCAAGAATCGCCGCAGCTGAAATCTGGTTTTAAGTGCCTTTTGGTGGCTGCCGCAGATGCGCCCAAGCCCACTTTATTGGGCAACGGAGAGCTAACAGAAGGCACAGTCTGTGTCCAAATGGGTTCCCGACACTTCCATCTCTCAAAGGTAATGCTGTAAACAGACACAGCGAAGGGCTTTCGCTTTGAAGTGGGCGAGGAATCAGCTACAGTTGCTTAAACATTGATCAAATCCTAACAAGACAGATAAAGAGAAAACACATCAAAAGGAGCGTTATTTCGCATCTTCCCTGATCAAGTCAGCCAACAGCTTCGGTCTGGAGGGTTAATGGGGCGGAGTTTTAACATCTTGGAGGGAGGGGAGGCGATGAAGGCTGTTTATAAATTCTCAGCTGGCCTTTGGCCAGGGCTGCTTTTATTGATCCAGGCAAACACAAATTATGATGCTTGACATGACTTGTGTATACACATGGCCATCTGAGAACAGTCACAGGCCTCAGTGAAGGAGACGGCAAGAAATCAAAGGCTGGCAGGCCGGACAGGGGACGAGAAATACCCAGACCCACAGAGCAGCATTCCAGCCTCCGGCAGAAGCTGAGCGGGGGCTTTTCTTCCAAGGGGAGGTGGCTGTTTACTCAGACAGATGAGGTGGGTTCCCTGGGGAGCAAATGTCCTGGGGAGCCACTCGGAGCAGCCGTGATCTGATCGGAAAGAATGGACAGCAACCCCCGCCAGCAGGCTCTCCCCGCACCCACCCTCCCCTGCAGCGGCTGCCCAGCCCTGATGTCATGTGGGGGAGCCGGAGCCCAGGGACCGGAACCGAGCAGAAGGCCATGAGCAATGCCTCGGCCTCACCCACTCAGGGGGTTTCCTGCAGCAACGGTGGCTTCCTGACACCCTGGGCATCCACATCCCCACCCAGAGAAGGATCAGGCTGGAAGACTGAACAGCTTTCCGGCCAGCAACTCCATGAACCCACAAAGAGACCTGCCCATAGAGGAGAGGGGACATTCACAGGGGCCTTGCCCATGCGTGGGGCCTCTGACCCCATCCACTGTGCCTCCTGGTGTCCTAGACTGGAGCTGCCCCTTCTGACGTTCGCCCAGAGCACAGGCAACAGGTGCTGATGAATTTGGAAGGGCGGAAGGCAGGGGAGCTGATGACAGGGACAACATAGCCCTTCCTGGGAGAGGTCTGACCCCGAGCAGCTCTGATTCTCTCTGTGGCTAAGAGGAAGGCGTGGGCAACACCCAGAAAGGAGAACTCCAGAGGGCGAATTACAAGCTGTTTCCAATCCTTCAAGAAAGAAGCCATTTGACCTGTCATTCCGATCCCCGTGGGCATTCTGATCCGATGACCAAGAAAAATTAGACTTGAAAGAAATAATCAATGCCCCCTAAAACTACTAATGGCTATAATCACATACTTAAACACTGGCTTTGAAGATAAAAAGTGAGTTGGCAACACTGAAAACTGCAAAATCAACTTGGGGGAAAAAACAGACTCCCGAGAAAAAAAGTTCAGCACAAACTAAAACTGGAAGCTGCTAAAACTGCAGGCAATCAAAGTCACTGACTAAAAATTGATGGACAAAAATCCAATAACTCAGATCCGCAAAGTTTTACCCAGGAAAATTGGGTCTGGTGGAAATAATGGCAAAAAAGAAGGTTCCAAAATGGCAGAAGCTAAAAGCAGGACCAACAACAAGCAAGCAAACAGAACAGAAGCAGGTTTTGTTACAGAACGCACATAGAAAAGAACGGACGCTGATGGAAGTCATTTCAGTTTTAAAAAAAAAACAAAAAAGGATGAAGTCAGACAAAGTTTACCTGGAGTACACAGAAAACGGCTGAGGATATTAAGATGACTCGCAATTTAAAAATGGCAAAATGAAAAAATGTCCTAGACTTTTTCAGGAAAGCTGGGCAAAGGGCCAGCCCAGGAAAGCCCCTGGTCTGGGGCTCCGTCCCAGTTTCCCTGAAGAGGGAGTCGGGACCGTCCCCTCTGCTGGGCACTTGTTATCACGCCGAGAGCAGGGCCAGGCATCGCGGAGGATCAGACTCCGGAACGAAGAGCAGACATGGTAGCAAAAACACCTTCAGCCACCAGGAGATGGCCTTCTGGTCCCAGCCAGACCCCTGACGTGACCATAGGCAGGTCCCCACCTTGGGGACACACCCCTACTGTAAATTGGAGGATGGACCAGACAGGCCTAGGGCCTGCCTGCTAGGAAGCCCTGAGACCATGTGCTGGCCCTCCTTGGAGGATCCAGCGACCTCCCGTTCTCCACCCTGGGGGTAGGGCAGTTACAGGGGAGAAGGAAACACTTCGGTGGGGAAGGCAGGGGAGGTCAGGGAGGAGGCCAGGAGGCCATTTTCATCTCTCCCTCTCTGTAAGTTCCACATTCCCTCCAATAAGCATATACTACAGTTGTGATGGGGGAGCTGGGGGAGGAAGTATTAAGAAAAAAGCCAAAACACCTGCTCTAAGAATAACCGACTCCAGAATGTATTCACTCACAGAAAAGGTCCAGGTGACCCTGGGAGCTCCAGATGGCACAAGATCGAGTTTATTTGCAATTAAACACGGGGGCAGGGTCAAGTTTTAAGTCCAAGGCAATGGATTTACAATGTTGGGATTTCATGTAAATATCATCTGGGGAGGGGGTGGATTTGCTGTCTCCCTGAAGTTGCTGCTCTGGCCTCGGGTATTCGGGCTTCTTCTCCCAAACGCTGGTCATTTGGTGGTTCAAACCCACTCCAGTGGGGTCACTCGGCTTTACAAACAACATGTTACAAAATCCTGGCTGAGAAGGACACATACCAAATTCAAGAGAGTAAATACCTGTGGGAAGGGAGGGAGGAGAACGGGAATGGGATGGGGTAACAGGGGGCCTTCAGCAGAGTCTTCTTAGATATTTTGTAGTAAAGAAATAAGACATTACAGATATCTGAAGTGAATATGGAAAAATCATTAACATTTGTTATACCCAGTGGGAGGTCCGAGTTACTATCTACCTGTTTCCAATTTTTATAACACAATGAAAACACACACACAAAACCCCAACAACAACAGAGCAAGGCAGGAATGGCTCCTGGCGGCATGGAGAGGGTGTCTGAATCAGCACAGAGCCAGCTGAAAAAATCCAAGTTCAAAGTCCTCTGGTATGTAAACACTCAGGAAATTCTTGGCCTGAGAGCATATACACAACGTATTAACTTGTCTCTGTCTTCTAAAGTTTTTGTTAGCATAGGAAAAAGAGTTTTGTTTTGCTTTGTTTTTAAACAAGTGAGTGGAAGGGAAAATGAAAACTACTATTGAGAGATGGCCTCCTTGGTACCAGGTACACTTGGCAAGAACTTTGGGGTGTCAGTTAATCTAATCTTAATAAAGAAGGGTGCTGTGACCCCTTCCTCTCCCAGAGAGGGAAACTGAAATTCCAGAGGGCCAACCACTGGCCCAAGGTCACACAGCCAGCAAGGAGGGCTGAGAGAGGCTGGGCCCAGGACGGCCTCCCGGACTCCTGGCACAGGGCAGGGGCCCAGGGGTGAGAGGAGCTCACTGGGGTCCATCTTTCTTACCCTCACTTGCAGTTACCCTCCGTGGGGTCCCTCTCTCTCCCCTATATCCCTCCTGTGACCCTCACAAGGCCAGAGCCCAGATTGCCAAGCCATGTGCTTCCTGAAAAATAGCCCCCTTCTCTTCCATCCTGTCTCTGCAGCTCCTTCTCCAGCACCTCCCCACACCACACTCCTAAGACAGCGAGTGTCTTCCCCATCACGACACTGGGAGGTCCTGTAGGGCAGACGGCTTGGGCTCCCATCCCCTCCCCATGCCTCACGGGCTCGTTCAACACCACCTCTTAAATCCCAGTCTCCTTGTCTGTAAAATAAAGTGTCACTGCTCTGCTGCACGTGGTCACCATGAGCGCTGGGTTCAGTAACACACCCATGGCTTAGAACGGGGTCTGGCAGAGTCACGAGCAAGTATTTACCATCAGCATAACGGTTCTTAAAAACTCCAGGTAAATACAGTTTCCCTCAGTACCTGGACTTCAGATTCTCGGAGAGCAGGCATCGTGTCTTTAGTGACCTCACACCCACCCCTACCCCCCTACAGCACCTGGTGTCGGGGAAGAGAGGACGCCCAGGAGGCTGGGGTGGGGCTGAGTGTCCGCCCAGGAAAGAGCTGGGCACCTTGAAGGAAGGATCCCCTCCACCCTTTAAGACAGCCTGTTAGGAAGGAAAACAGTGAAGCAAGGACAGGGACCTCTCAGAAGCAGCTTTTCTTAGTGCCGCTCTGACAATTCGGGGTCTGCGTGTAACTAACACACACCCACACACAAGCCCAAGTGAGACGGGGGAGATGACATCACAGGACTTCACCTCAAACAAATCAGGGAGTTAGCATTTCAAAAGGCCTCTGATGGTTCAGCGACATCTCAAAGCCCTAGTTCATCTGAGCTTAGGGAGGCTCAGGAAGAGGTCCTGCTACAAACGCGGAGACACTGACACACATTCCCTGGTAATTAACCACAGGCTGACTTTGCTCACACAACAGCAGATGCTAACGTGCAAGGCTGGGGCTCGGCTTGTGGCGAGCTTGGGGAAAAACCAGGCTTCTTCGAGGGAGGGAGAAACCACCGTGTTCTCCCCTGAACCAGGGTGGCATGCAGTGTGCAGCAGCACGTTTGACCCAAGCGCACAGAAGAGGGTGACTCTGATTGGACTGTTCTATTCCCCCTACGCTAACAAGGAGGACATGAGCACATCTTGGGTGCTAAACACCAAAGGCTTAAGCAGACAAGCTCCCAGGAGGCAGAGGCAGTGGCGGCTGGAGCACTGGAAAGCAGGCTCTGGTCCCAGCTCTGGCGTTCCCAGCTGTGTGACTTCGAGCAAGTCGCTTACCCTCCCTGAATCTCTCAGTTGCCTCATTCAGAAAATGAGAAGGTTTGAACAAATCACTCCAAAGGGCCCTGCCAGTTTTTAAATTGTTAGAAAGGGGGATATTTGAGTCTGTTTTACTCTCTCAAACCCACAGACTTGAGGGAAAAACAGAGCAACTCCTGGGTGCCACCCCACCAACCCCGCTCCCCGCACACGCACCCATCTGCTTCTGCGAGTTTTGTGTGTTGGTCCCTGAAAGTCTTCCGAGCTCTTTTCTAATTTGTGGTTAATTACAAGGAACTGCACTTACATTCGTTTTTGGGTTCGCAAATGGAAAATACTAATGACTTTGTAAATTAATTTCAGATTTGGCTCCATCATTTTTGGCAATAAGATTATACTTTGTTTTCCTTCTCATTGTTTTTAAAGGCAAATGGAAACACAGCCCACCCCCCCAAAAAATACATTAAAGTTTCCAATTAAGTTGTTCTGGAAAAAACAGCAATATAATATTGGCATCCGGGCAAACTTACGTTACAGTGTGGAAGATGACAGCTATGAGCCTGGAAGTGCTCAAATGGGCCGGGTGGGACACAGCTTTTCTCTGGCAAGAAGACAGAGAAGAGGTCTGGGAAGGCTTCCCCACTCCCACCAGCAGCTCAGCAAATGCCAGCGAGTTCAGCCTTCATAAGGTCGGACTGTCCCCGTGGCCTGCCTGGAGGGCAGCACAGACCCCGCGCAGGGAGGCCATGTCCCCGCCACTGCATCTGGGTGGGCTACCCACGTCACCCTGGGTGTGACACCAGACCGGGCCACAAACGGGCTGGACAAGTGTGTCAAGAGAGGTGACCGGAAGGGTAAGGAGGTGCAAAATGTGGGTCAGAGAACAGACGAGGAAGCTGATGACGACCCGCAGGGAGGAGAGAAGGTCGAGGGGACAACAGGGCCAAATGTCCCCTGGGATGGAAGGCCGGCCGGCGGGCTGTTCTAAGGGGTGGAGTAGAAGTTTACAGGGAGGGTGATTTTTGCTCAACTCAGGAGGAGTTTACTGGAAGGGGAGAAAATCCAAGGGCTGCCTTAGGGTGATGAATGGAAGGGGCTGGCAGCTCGTTAACTGATGAAAAAGCCCGCCGTGGGGGTTGGGGGTTAACAGATACACACCACTAAATATAAAGCAGATAAACAACAAGGACCTACTGTACCGCACAGGGAACTACATTCAATTTCTTGTCATAACACACAATGGAAACGAATCTGGAAAGAAAAAATATACATGTATGTGTGTATAACTGACTCACTTTGCTGAACGCCTGATATTAACATTGTAAATCAACTACATGTCAAAAAAAATTTGTTTAAAGCCTGTATTATGTTAAAATCAGGCTTCCCGGTTATGCAGCATTGTTACGTGCCTCACACAACAGTTCCGCCAGGGCAACCACCCAAGCTATTTCTGAGATTACCTTCCTTGACACGGTAGCAGGGCCTCTGCCCCAAGCTCCGCAGCAAATAAATGCAGGTGCGAGGACCTGAACTGGGTCTACGCGGTGTTCCTTCCCCCAGCATTCCTCCTACTCCGGAGCCTGACCCCGCTGCGTCTCGCCATGGAAGGCCATCCAGAGTCCCGGGGGGCCCCAGTGCCATGCAGTGTAAATGTGCCTTAATTTTCCAGCTCAGGAAAGGGCAAATGGTGAGGCTGTTCAGCTCCAAGCCCCCTGGCAGGGGCGGCGGGGACAGAGTCATTGACCCAGCCAGTGTTTAATCCTCAGTATCCACTTCCTGACGAGCACTGTGAGGCTCAGGCGGAGATGCCCAGACTGGGAACATGCCGTTCAGACAGGGGAGGAGACACACACTCTAGGATCTACGGTGCAGATTCTATACGGCTGGTGTGTTTAGGACTTGGCTTCCTGCCTCATGAAGTGAACGGCTGGCTCAACAGTTACCCTCCTGTCACGAAGTCCCCTGTCTCTGAAGCGTAGGGCCTCTCAGACAGCCAGCAGTCTGGACTGGGTTCTCTGTAGCTCTGCCCGGGCTCTGATGCTCCAGGAGGACCAGTCCCTGAGCTGGCCATGCGTAATGAGGGAAGAGGGGCGGAGAGGAGGGACAAAGGGTGCCCGGATGGGGCTCACACACACTCTGTCTTTCAGGTAACACAGCTTTCTCAGACAGACAGCCTCCTAAAGAAGCAATGTCTCCCGGGCAGGCGGACTTCTGAACAGGGTGGACTGGCTGTCCCTGCCCCCATGTTATAGCCGGTAAAACCAAAGACCAGACAAGGCCTCACGAGAAGGGACTGGGGCAAGCTGGGCTTCACTGTAGGACCAGTACTGGACCCTGATCACAGACAGGCAGTGCGGTGTAGTGGCTAAAAAAAAAATCAGGGTTCTGGAGAGACACTCGGCATTGAAATCCCAGCTCCCCCTGAGTTGTGTGACCTCAGAAAGTACCAGATCCTTGCACCTCAGTTTCCTCCTCCTTACAGCAGCGCTGGGAGGCAGCCCTGAAGTTGACGGTGACCAGCACCCTGCGTGGCACCCCACAGGGCAGACATCAATCACTATTCCCCATCCGGTAGCGCTGTGATTGCTCTCAAATAGCAAGCAAAGCAAACATACACCGCAGACAGAACCCGAGACATCTGGGAATGGAGCTCAATGCCTGCTCGCTGGCTAGACAGGCGGACAGACAGATGGACAAGAGTCAAACGCCCTTAGTTCTGAGGTCCCGTATCTTCTATTCCATGGCCATCTGAGCCCTTGCATGAGACCTCCCTGCTTGGAGCCTCAGCTTGCCGCCCTGTGAAATGGGGGTAAGGCTCGTACTTCAGAGGGGCGCCATACAGTCTAAACCACGCTGCTGGGCAGGCTCCTCAGAGGTCAAAGGCAGTACCACACAGCACAAGGTAACACCCAATAAGTCTTGCTGGAGCACGTATTCAATAAATATTTGGTGAGTGAGCGACTGCATGACCGCACGCATGCATTTAATAACTTGCTCAATCCCAGCCTCCCCAAATTCTTGGGGTTTCTCCAAGCAGAAAGTCTCAGATGCTTGGAGCCTCTTGAAGTGCCCAGCATTCCCAGGTAGCAGCGGGAGCAGAGCCCAGCACGCTGGCCTCTACAATTACTGCCCATCACCGGCTCCCCACAGCCCCCTCCACATACCTCCCCCAGCTACCACCTGCCCCGCCCCCCCCACTGGCTAAAGATCCTGCGATTACAAGGAATGCTGCTCTACACACACATCACCCCAACCAAAGCACATCCAGGCCTTCTGAACCGATGTCCTGAAGCCCTTGCTGAACAGGCCAGCCATCATACCCCTCCTGTGACCTAGCGCCTTCTTGGAGCACGTGGCCCCCGTGCTACGCTGTGTGCAAATTTTCTTTCTCTGTGTCGGGAAAAACAGACAGGTGAATGGAAGGCTCTGGAGTCAGCAGGTCCTGGTCCAAATTCCAACTCCACCTCTGACTGTGTGGCCTTGGGGAAGTTGCTTAGCCTCCCTGGGCCTCCCCTACCTCCTTTGTCACGATGCCCATGCTATCCATCTACCATGCAAGGTTGAGAGAATTCACTGGAACAGCAAGGGTAGAGTGCCAAGCACAGTGCCTGGGACACAGGAGACACTCTACAAATGCAAGTGGCCCCCGCTCCCCGGAGACCTGAGCTCCAGCCCTGCCCTGCTCCTCACTGGCTGTCACAGCGAGTCACAGCCCCCGTGAACGCAATTATTCCCCTCCAAAGTGCAGGCGATGTTAGCTGACCTAACAAATAAATCCCAGAGCTTCACTGTCCGGTACAGCAGCCACCAGTCACACGCCCCTGCTGAGCACCTGAAATGTGGCCAGACCGGAGTGAGATGGGCTGTAAGTGGAGAGAACACGCTGACTTCAAAGACTTAGTATGATTTTTAAAAAGGATGTCAAATGTCTCATTAATAACCTTTACATTGAGTAAATGCTGAAATGATCATGTATTTGCATATATTGTATTAAACACAGTATTATTTAAAATTAATTTCAACTTCCTGTTTGCGTTTTAACGTAGCTAGTAGATTTCCAATCACACAGGCAGTGCGCACTGCATTTCTATCAGACAGCACGGTTCTAGGACGCTAAGCGATCGGGAGTTAGTGCTCTGGGCAATACTGTCTCCCTAAGAAGACTGCAATTCCTTCTGGAGAGAGGACCCCTGTTAGCTCTTATTTCTTTTCCCCCAATAGCACTTAACGCAAAATGTTCGAGGTGCATCCTGAAATACTCTTAGGGATCTGATGAATAAAGTCTTAAGATTTTAGAAATGACCAAGCAGTCACCATGCACCGGGAACCATGTCGGTGGGTAAAAACATACAGCAGCTCACTTAATCCTTACGGGAACCGCATTTTGCAGATAACAAAACTGAGGCTCAGAAAGGTTGAGCGACTGGCCCAAGGCTACCAGGTGGTCAGGGGCAACAGATGGGACCCAAACCCAGGCTGCTCTGAACCCAAATCCAGACTCTTTTCCGTCGTCCACGAGAAAGCAAGCAGTCCCCACTCTTTGTTCGAGTGAGGCTTCCGTATCACACACATTCTGGAAGAACTCCAGCCCTAGCGATGCTCTGCCTCCCATCCTCACCCCCACCAACACCAAAGGATTTCCCAGCAAGTCAGAAATGACACACTACCAAACGGAGTCCATGCATAACCCTATCCACGTCTGGCCTGGGCTGTGTTAGCTCAGAATGAGTCACATTTTAAAAGGGGTGACTGATAGGGAAGGTGGATTCTGTCCTGTTGCCTATGAACTTCCTGCCTGATGTGCAGGTGAGGACTGGAAACAAAAAAAAAAAGGTGAAAAGCAAAGGGCCCAATGAGATTCATTTTTTCAGAGGACCTCACTTGCAATGAGCAGCCCCAAGTTTCAGAAACTCAGCTCCATTAAAAATCACCTCCCTCCCCGTCCCAGGCCACACTGTCCTCTGGGCTCTGGCTGTCCATTCAAGCCTTCCACAGGATGCAGAAGACATAGCCTTGTACCTTAAAGGATTCACAAAACAGGGTACAAACGACCTGCAAAATCAAGGATGCAGGAGCTGCCCAGCATTGTCCACAAAGGGTAGGAAGCAGATGAGGATGAGAAACAGGTCTCTCCTTATCTAACCCATCCGAGCTCACAGGGAGAAGCAGCCTGCAGGCTGAGCTCAGCATGGGGAAAGGCTGGGAGCAGGGGTGGGGGCACAGGGTGGGGTGCAGTCTGGGAGGGCTTCACCAAGGAGGCCACGTCTGCAGGAGAAGCAGGGCTCAGACAGGCCCAGGGGACATGCCAATGGTTGGCTGTGTCAAGCCGGTCACTTAACCTCTCAACCTCTCTGTTTCCTTTTTTAAAGGGGGTGGGGGTGGGTAGCAGGCAGAGAGGGAGGAGACAGAGGAAAAACAAAACACTGGGGAGACGGCTCACATTCTACCTCAGACAGGGTAAATATTTACTCATCCATTCACAAACCTGGCTCTGGAGAGCACCCTGGGTTGGGGACACCTGGGTTTATGCTGGTGTCTGGTCTTGATTGGAGGCCTGGGCGCCCAGTGTTTGGTCCGTGGCACAGAGTCCAGCCCTACACCTTGTCTGTCTGCGAGCTGAATGGATGGCATTTGATGGCAGTGGAAAAACTGACTACTACGATGACCCTGCCACTCACGCTGAGACACGGGGAGCCACCGGGCGAACTGCTCTCTGCCGAATGCCCATCTCACGTGGGAACGCCCTGAGTGTGTGAGCCTGTGTGGTGGGGGGCTCGCCTGACCCTCATCAGGGAGCTGGAGGGAGGCTGCTGGCCCCCATTCCGGGGATGGGGACTCTCAGAATCAGCAAGGCCACACAAGTCAGAGACACACCGAAGGCAAACTGGAACCAGCCCAGTCAGACTATTGCCTGAGCTCTCCCGCACTAGCCACGGAGCGGAGGGAAACACTCAGCCATCCAACAAGTGTTTACTGGGGGCCTACTGGGTGCCAGGCACTGTCCACTGGGGACACAGCCATGGACAGGGCAGGGGAGGACCCTGTCCCTGGGGAGCCGGCATGTCACGCGAGGAGACTGCCCCTGAACATAGAATAAAAAATTAAGATGATTTTAGTGGTAACACAGGCTCCACGTCTGAGGTGGGAGGCTCAGCCGCTGGATCACTTGAGTGTGAAGGTCGATAAGGAGCCCCATGAAGCACGTTTAAATGCAGATTCCCAGACCGCACCCAGGGATTCCGCTACCAGTCGAGGGAGTGGCCAGGAAATCTGCATCTTTAGGAGCTGGCCGGGAGCCTGGAGGCGGGAGGTCCCAGACCCCCAGCTGCCTGGGGTCTGGGCATGGTGCTCCGGCCTTGCACCATGAGCCATGAAGGGACAGTGGCCAAGGATCACAACTCACAGCCCCATCCATCATCTATAAAATGAGCATCTTAACAGCTGGCCTGACCTCCCTCCCACGATGGCACTGAGACGCAAAGAAAGCTGGGAAGGTACACTATAAAAAGCTGGACAAATGGGAGTTTATGAACATTCTGAAACCATGCTGCTGGTAAGAGCAGGCCGACCAGAAGAAAAGAAGAAAACCAAAGCAAACCCCCTAGAAACCCAGGCGCTGCCCGTCCAATGCACAGCTGCAAAGTGACAAATTCCACCCCCCAAGTAACCCACCCTGCCACATACGATCACTCTTACACAAGCACGGTTGCTCAACATGGGCCCGTGTGTGGGTTTCCATCCCGCTGTCCCATCCTGTGGGAACCCGGCATGTGGGGTTCCTGGTGAGGCCAGCGGCTGCAGTAAATCACCCCACTGCCAGCAGCTCTAGCCCACATGTCGCTCTTATGGTCAGTGCCCTTCAGCCCCGCAGTGACCTAACCCCAGCGCCAGGCTGGTCAGCAGCAGCCTCTCCCGTCCTCCTCCTCCTCCTCCGGCAAGCACCAGCTCACATTTCAGGCCGTTTGCTCCCCTGGGCATGACTCAGAGAGTCAGTTGTCTTTTAAAAAAATGCTTTTCATATTTCAAATCAAAAATAAATACCACGCACTCTGGACGCAAGCCATCACAGATGTCTCTGTTGAGTTATGAAAGTTAAGAAGGCCCGAGGAAGGAGAAACCATAGAAAAAGTGGTTCATTCGTATCATCCAGGCCCTGCTGCGCGACCCTACGGTGGGCCGGAAGAGCGGGCTTGAGGCCAGGTCACAGGACTGACTTCTGGCTTGGACAGGAACAATGAGGTCAGGGGTTCATTCATTCACTGGGACCAGGGAAGGGGATAAACAGATGCCCTGCAGGTTAATCCCACTAGGAGACAGCCTGGATCCAGGCAGAGATGGGCAATGTCACCTCAGAAGGCTCTCTGTGCACACACTGGCGCAGGTCTTAATCCCTAAAGAAGGAAGGTGGGCGGTTGGCTAATGCAGCTGCAGGGTTGCGAGGTGCAGCGGCAGATCCCCAGCCGCGCCCGCCCATGCAACCCCGTCCAGCAGGGAGGGAGCTGCCCTGCACGCAGGGATGCCCCCGCCACCCAGCAACTCTGCTTCCCATGACTCCCTCCGCCCCTTATCCTGACCCACCCACGCCTCTGACCATTTGGCTTCCTGGGTGGGGTGCCCACAAGGAGAGAACGCCCTGCTTAGAAGCTCATAGTGGTTATCCTTTTCAGCAAATAAACGAGTGGCTTGATTTGTGTTTCAGCTTCTTGCTAGTTAGTGAGTGCGAGCTGGCGGGCCTGACTCCCAGCCCCGACGAGATGAGGTTTCTTCCGAGTTGGTCAAGCCAGGCCCAGCTCCCAGGTAAATTCATCAAGGTCAGAGCCATCTTCTGGGCACCAGCCTTCCTTCCCCTGGCTGCCCCAGTGTCACATCGTTCCTTCCAACCACGCCAGATGCACCCGCATTTGGGCACAGCGAGGTGAGGTTTCTCAAGGAGCTCCAAGGTCACACCTGGAGGTATCCCTTTGAAAGCGGAAATTGAAAGCTGAAACTTCACCCTCAGCCATGTTTAATTCCCACAGAAACATGCCCACAGGTGAGGCCCTGATCAACTGTGATACTGGGGAACGAGGCATTCTGATTTACACATATGCTCATTAACCAAGGATAACCAAGAATCTTTTTCTCTTTTTTCCAATTACCTGGGAAAACATTTTCACAAAGTATCTGTCTGCTGTTTTTCCTCAACAAGTCTGTTTTCTCCAAAGATAATAGACTCTTTTCTTAAAGACGAAGGATCCCTCCAGCCTCTCCGGCCCAGATCAGGAAGGGAATTCCTCTCACTGCAGAGATCAACAAGCCACTTCATCTGCAGAGGTGGACGGTCAGCCGGGTCACCGCGACACCGCAGGACAGCCGCCAGCAGTGTTTTCTTTCAAAGGAACAAAAGCCTGAAGATAAAAATCAACCACAACCCATTTTCCACTGATTTGTTTCAGCCTTATTCCATAGGGTATCCAAAAAGCTGGAAAACAGGATACACTATTTGCCCTCTGTTTCTAGACTTTCTGGACTCTCTGGAGTGTATATATTATACCTTTGGACTTAGACGAGCAGTTGGGCTAAACCACTTTGAATTTAGAGGTCCTCCAGCCGAAAAGAAGTCCAAAGGCTGCAGAAAAACACTAGGTATATTATTTGGAAATGTAACTAAAAGACTGTTTCAAAGTAAGTTTATCCTGTTCCCCAACTTTGCGGCATCTTATGTATCTTGAGAGTCTTATGTGCTGGACACCACGCTATAAAATTAGAATGTTAGAAGGGCATGGTGATATTATCATGATATTAATAGCTACCATTTATTAAGCAGTTACAATATGCTAGGAATTATAAATCTCTTACACGATACAGTTTAAATAAATCCAGTGAGATATTTTACCCCAAACTGACAGGTGAAGAAATTGAGGCTTAGAAACTTGAAGTTGTTGCCTAAGGCCCCATAACTTCTGAGTGGCGAGGCTAGGATTTGAGCCTAAAGCCCTGTTCTTTTCCATCCCTTGTGCTGTCTCAGACCACAGGGCACGTGTCACTGCAGTAGTCTCCTCTCCATGAAAAAAAAACCATCCTTGTCCAGGGAGTGATTACTTTAAAATTATCAGATAAATCCTGGCTTGACAACAGAAGTTTAAGAACCAGCAGTGTCCACCGAGCTCCTAGCTGATCACATGCCCCTCAAAGTACCCTACCCCCTCCACCCTGCACCTCAGGATTTTTGGCTACAAAACTAGTATATATTTCCTGAGACCTCTTCTGGCTCTGACAAAAGGCAAAAATCCCCACGAGATCCCCAACATCCATAAACTCTCAAGGAGGAAACGGGCCAGAGGATTACTGTGGGGAGGAGCAGACCTAGATTGTTCACTCCCAAACTCTGATGCGGGAACCAACAGAAGCCAGCCCCCCACGGATCGATGGGGTACAGGGGACGGGCGGGAGGAGGACCCTCACAGCACCCCTGGGACACCTGAACAGTCCCTGCTGTTTACTGGTCAATTTCTCTAAGAAGGAGGGGAAAAAGGTATAATATTCAGTTTCCTTATTTATAAAATGAAAATGTCTCATTTGCTCATTCCACAAAGGACTGGTATGTGAGGCTACTGAGTAGTAATCATAAACACACCTTTTTTTTTTTCTTTTTTAACGAAGTGTAGGAATGTTGGGATAGGCAGATTTGGGTTAAAACTCCCTCTTTGCCATTTACTGGCTGTATGTGATCAAGTCAGCTTAATCTCTATGGGACTCCGTTTTCTCGTCTAGGAAGTTCAGGCCCTCGACCGGCACTAGAATTTTCTGTAATGATGACCGTGTCCCCCTCTCTGCTGTCCAGCGAGGAAGCCACTAGCCACATGTGGCAGCTGAGGCCCTGAAATGTGGCTCGCGTGACTCAGAAACTGGATTCTAGAATAGTACTTAATTACCTGATATTTAAACAGCCACCTTTGGGCAGTGGTTACAATACTACATGACACAGCCTTCGACTACAGCGATACGAACGAAATGAGATTACGCTGGTAAACTGCCTAGCACGGTACAGGAGATGCAGGAAGTTCCGGAGGAAAAATGCATGAATATACAGAGATCGTATCAGCAGAGATTTTTCTTTTTAAGCAGAATATTCTCAGATCGAGAAACAGATGCATTAGAAGCTGACAAAGAGCTATCTGGGTATTTTAGAAAAACCTCAAGAAATCAGATATACTACTGGAATCACTCCCTTAAGTGTGTAAATGGAACGGCTGAACATTGTGTTTTTCTTCACAAACGTTCTTGTCAGCAGATAAAGAGGGCGTTTTAGGCCAAGCTGGGTTTTTATGACCCTCGACGCCCAAGTACACACTAACCCGGTCCTCCTGAGCGAGCGCTCACTCCCAGCAAGACCTTCCATCCTGATGGGCAGCCATCCTCCCGGCCCATCTGCAGCCGCCCCAGGGCCCGGACAGCTGCCCACCCACAGCCCCGGGCACACCCTGCCGGGGTCCCCCACCCCCTCCGGGGCCCCGGCTGGGGGGGTCACAGGGCGGGCGGGAGCGCCCCCCGGCGCCTGCTGGCAGGCGGCCTGCGTCACAGCCCGACAGGAAACGACGAGAAGACAACACGGGCCGCGTGGAAATCCCCGCCGGGCCCCACGCCAGAGGGTGACTCAGTGGCGCTGGCCGGCCAGCTGCCCCTCGGCCGGGACCCAGGGGGCCGGGCTGCAGGAAGCCGCGCAGCCTCTGCACAGACACGGACACCGAAGGCCTCCAGTGTCGTTCCTTGTGTTACAGACACCACGTGGACGCAAAGGGAGGCAGAGTCCCCACCTGGCAGGCCCCCGGACAACAGCAAGACGCACCTGACCTCAAGGGAGGTCTGAGTTCCATTCCTGCAGCTGCCACTGAGCCACACAAAGCCTCAGCCGTTCCAGGCCTGACTCCTCACCTGCAAGATACAGGGACACGCCCAGGACGGGGCTCCCATCCCCCCAGGCACGCAGTGTTCCCAGGCCACCCTATTCCACCTCCCGCCTCTGCCCTGCCCCCGTATCCGCCCTCTCCACCCCATCCCTGATCCTAGTCTTAGCTTCGTGATGTGATCATCCTCAATTTGGACATTTTGCCAGGCCCCCCCTTCAGATACTAATGTCACCAGGACAGAGGCCACACCTTGTACCTTCAAGGTGAGTGGTACATCCAAAGGCGCGGCGCGGAGTGCTCGCAGGACTGTTACCCTGACACCCCGTCTGACTCCAAGCTGTGGCAGGTCCCCCTGGGCCGCCGGAGGCTCTCACCCACTCCATGCCTCACTCAGGGCAAAGTCCACCCCACACTCTCTCTCCCTCCCCTGTGAAGCACCCAGGGTGCTCCAGAGGTGCATGGCGGGTACTAACAAAAAGCAGCAACGACAGTAACAAAAAAATCCCCTAGTGAGACAGATGCAAGGGGCTTACTAAACCCACAGCCTTTACCCTTTGAAGTTACTAGAAAAATCCAATCTGTGTTATTTCATTTTAATAGTACCAACTTGCCTTGATTGTTTTACTTTCGGAAGCTAGCTTAGGCAATTTTGCCTTTGGACTATAAACCTCTTACAAAATAACCCATCTGCTCTGATCCCCCGAGTGTGGATGGATCTGAATTTTATGGGTGCCTTGGGCAAGTCCAAGTGCAACTTGGCCTGGTTTCTATGTGTCTCCTTAACCAATGATTCCATTTACTTAGCCTGTGAAAGCACCAAGGCTCCCCCGATCCATGGGTCACCCCGGACCCAGGTCCCTCTCCAGCTCCCGCCCGGTGGCTGCCCTCCCTGCACAGCGGAGCCGTAGCAGGAGTGCTAACTCATACCCTCTGTTTCCACTTCCTCGCCTCCCATTCACCCCGGGACGTGCTGCATGGGCCTCGGTCCCCAGCACGCCACCGTGACCACCTTAACAAGCTCACTAGTGATCTCCAAGTTACAGAATCCAAACCATGGGCTTTGCACGCCTTAGCCTCCTGGACGAGCAATTCTGTTCACTTCCTCCTGCTGCGAGGCCTCGTCACCCATGCCTCCAGTGTCCCCGGGCGCCGTCTTGCTTTGCCTCACTCTCCCCATCCCCTAAACGTGGCCATTCCTCGGGTGCTGGCCTCCTTCTCATCCCACCCTTGCATCTTCCCTCACCTGGCCTCCTCTGTGACAACGACTCACAAACATGCATCTCAGCACCCAGCTGCCGAGTTTCTGTCACCTGTGATAGGAACTCCACACGCGGTCACTGGTGTGCACCCGCATCAGCTCGGGTCTCCTCTGTGCACAGCACGGTGGGAGATGCCCTGGGCCAAGGAGGACCCGATGAAGAGACGCTATTAGAAAGGGCAGACCTCACGGGGCCAGGGCTCCCCAAGAAGGCACCACTCGGAAGGCGGCGTTTGGGGTTGTGTCTTGAAAGACAGCTCAGGAAACCAGCCTTTTTATCCCACGAGGTATTCAGGACTCCGCATCTCCACTTCACGTTGAGATGGCGCAAAGCCTTACCCGGCTCTTTGAAACTGGCAGGGTATTTCGCACCCTACACTGGATGAGAGCCTCCTGGAGAAAGGCACTGCCTGAGAAGACCTCATTTAGACTGGGAGCCTTTCGTGACAAATTAATCGCCCCCGCCCACAACTTCTAATCTGGTGTAAAAGTGAGACGCCTGTGGATCAGAGTCTGCCCGGCCCAGTCCCTTCCTCAGTGACGGGGTGCGACCATTTTGGCAAATATCAAAGGCCACCAGAAATCAAACAAAATAAGAACTGCCATTTATTAGCAGAAAATAACATTAGCTTTGCTCTACTCTAAGCCTGCTCTCGAAAGAGGAGAGCGCATCCTTGTCCTTACTCATGCTCGCCGCTCTCGGTGGGGCTGGGCAGCCCCCCACTGGGCCTCGCTCTGCAATTCCCACATGGGAGGGCACGCACACTGTGCCAGGCAGCACCCGCCGCAAGCACCGTGAGAGAATGAACTCCAGACCCTTTTTTTCCCCCTAAATAGAGGTACTGGGGATCGAACCCAGGACCTCGTGCATGCTAAGCATGCACTCTACCACTGAGCTGTTGCCTACCCCCCTGAATTTCAGACTCTTAAGAAGTTCTGACTACAAATGAGCTATATGCTGTGCTTATATTATGTGCCCTCTAAACCATCACTACTTGATCAGGTCTGCAGGCATTTTAAAGTTAACGAGAGCTCTCTAAGGAAGGTCTGCAAATCCGTGCTCAATAAACCACTTCTCTTTCCCATGAGCTTGGAGGGCTTCCCAGCAGGACGGGAAACATCCTCACACCCACCACCACCTGCTCAAACCCCACCTGGGGACCCGTGACTTCCTAATGATCAAAAGGGGGTGGCCATGCCATGCAGTGAGGGCTGCGTGGGGCTGGGGCTCAGGGGCCCGGGACCTGAACCCGAGGGGTGGCCCCACCACCCCTTCTGCTTTGGAGCACACGGCTTCCTCCTCTGCAAAATGGAGGAGTTGGACTTTTGAGGGCTGCGGCCCCGCTGGTACCAACAGTGGCTCCCTTCTGCCTTCCAGGTCTGACCAAACAAAATCATGCCAACTAGCTCCTTCTGGGCAGAACCCGGGGTCACCACGTGAGCGAGGCCAGTCGGGCAGGAAAGCAGCTGGATTTTGAGGTCCAAAGAGCTAAGTGTGTTTCAGCCTGTGAGGCTTCCAGAACTTCATGCATCCAAAATGGATTAGGGCTCTCCCCAGTTGCTCCACAAGACAGGCCAGCCACAGCTCCAGACCTCAAGGAGCCAACCTTCCAAAAGGAGAGGCAAAGACAAACTCACAGTGTGTGTTCAGGTGCTGGGGAGATGGAGGGCCCAGGAGAATGGGGTGAAGGAGTCCAGGACGGCTTCCTGGAGGAAGTGGGGATCTCCAAGCCAGTTCACAACTTTTTCCGAGATAAACATTGCATTTATCTGCTTTCTTACCTCCCGACCTTAGCCTTCCAAAACGGACACACCATTGTCTCCAGTCACAAGATTCTTCTATGACCATGAAGGAGAAAGCAGGCTGGGTCGTTTCCCAGTGGCTAAGAAACCATGTGCCCAGCTCACTGAACACGCATCCATTTCCCCCATGCCTAGTGGGTACCCCCCCCTCCCCGGCATTCCTGGCGCCAGGGACCCTCCTTCTTTGATTTCCTATGGTGCTTACTTTGAAGATTACCCCCCAGGACTGCTAGGAATAACCACCACCATAATTGCAGCAGCCCCCCTGCACTGCGTGCTTCCCCAGCCAGGCACTTGCTCGGGACACCACGGTCATGGCCGCAGCGATGCCCACCCCAGCGCCCTGAGATGGCAAAGCCCCCTCTGTCCCAAGATGGACCCGACAGTCAAAGTGCAGATCCCCGGCCAGAGGTCGTGTGGTACTCTGAGGGGAAGATTTCTAAGCTGCCTGGCATGGCTGGGTACGGATCTGCATCCTAGGGCAACGTGTCCAGTAGTCCTTTCTGCCCACACAGTGCCAGGCTCTGTGGATGTGGAGATGCGTACAGCAGGGCTGTCCCTTGGAGGCCCTCACGTCAACCATCATATCCTGATTTATCTGGGAATTGCCCCCAGCACCTTGATGCACTTGGCACCCAAAAGTTGCTCCAAAAAGACCCGCTGAAGGAAATCTAACAGGAGATGCTAGAGAGCAAACATCCACGGTCCTCTAGGCAGACATCTCTCTGTTGTTAAACGCTCCTCCATCAGGGCTTCTGCACTTGCCTTTCCCTCTGCCCAGGCTGCTCATCACCTACCTCTTCTGGTGACCCCAACTCCCCCTTTGGACTACAGCTCAAAGGTCACTTCCTCGGGGAAGCCTTCCCTGACTACCACTCCTTCCCCAACCAGACTCAGGTCCCCCTGTCTACAGCTCTCAGGCTCCCTCCCCGTCCTCCTCACTCACAGCCCCCACGGTCTGCAATGTGGGTTCCCCAGACTGCAAGTGTCTTGTCTCAGGGCAGGGGCTGTCTCTGTTCACGACGGAACCCAGAGCCTGGCAGAGTGAAGGTTATCAAGATGTGAATGAATGAACGAATGAGTTCACGTCATTACATCTTATTTCAGCCTCAACATCACTCCAGGACAGAGGTTACCAGACATCCTCATTCCCGCTCTACTGATGAGAAAATCATGCCCCAGAAGACACATGTCTCTCACCTGGGGTCAGGGGAACGGTCAAGACGGCTGAGAACACAGCTAGGCACTGGAGGTACAAAGAAACCCATGAGTGTGGGTGAGACTCCACTTCCGTGGGAGTGAAGACTTTCCTTGCGTCTCATCAGCAGGTAACAAAGCGCTTCCCGGAGGCCCTCAGGGCTCTAGAGTTCCAGGAATTCTCAGTTTGCTTAAGCAACTTGACATACATTTTGTTCAAAGGCTGGGGCGGAGCAAGGGGCTGGGAGTCAGAGACTGGCTTCTGCGCTTACCTCTGACCCTGACCACCTGGTGACCCCAGGCAATTCAGGGTCCCTGTGGGCACAGGCGGGTTAACCACACCCACCCTGCCTCCTGGCACCACGGCCAGGCTCAAATAAGACGACACCACAGTCACAGCCACGGTGATGCCCACCCAACCCCCTGAGATGGGTGAGTCCTCTGTCCCAGGATGGATCCGACAGAGAATGGAAACGTTCTCTCTGTCGGCTACAGGCGGTAACCTAACATCTACATTCTTCTTCTCTGATTCAGCCCCGGGCACAGGGCTGGCAGGGCAGAAGGTGATCTCTGAGGGGCCAGGAGGCAAATGTAACTTCAAAGGAAACTGCATTCACTTGTCCAAAGGTGCCCAGGGCAGAAAGAGTGCAGGCCTCTCACTCTTAAACCCTAAATTAGATGAAGACTGGGGGTGGGGGGGGGCAGGGCAGGTAGATAAGGAAGGAGAGGATGAAGTCAAAGTCAGGATTCCCCGGGCTGGAGTCATCTCTCGGCAGGGCACCAGATGTGCAGCTCACACCCGGAGCCCCCATCTGTAACCTGTGAAGTAATGATAAACCTCCCCTAGAGGCTGGTGTTCAAATCTATTAAAAAAAAAAAAGTAAAATTTTAAAAAAGGATGCTGCTGAAAAATAGTACAGCCCTTTACAGGGGCGGGATGGAGAGGGCCACCCAACACGACGCACACAGTCAGTTAAAGGCGGCTTGTTCCTTCCCCCCAGTGAGGGAGCCTGTCTGGGTGGGGCCTCTCTGTAGAGGGGCCAGGCCTGTGCCAAACACAACCATAGGTGGCGGTGGCCCCAGTTCTACCAGAAGCTGACCGCTTTGGGCCAGGACCTCCCTCACACACGGTGGATTTTTCCATTCAGGAGGGAAGCTGGAAGGCTTGTCAGAGACAGTGAGCAGAAAGGGAGCTCCAGCACGGAGGAGGTGGGGAGGTGGGTGGGCTCCAAGGCGGGGGAAGCCACGCGCTGCCCTTCTAGGTTGCTGTCGTCCATCTCTCAGGGCAAAGCCGCCCAGTGCTCCCCGCTGCTCAGCCAGCTCTCCAGGACCTGAATGCAAGAAATAGCGCAGCCCAGAAGGGCGACCCCTTCACTGCTCTACCTCCAAATTAGTCTCAACGAAACCTAACCCAATTGGAGAAATGCCAGCAAAGGATGAAATAAACATTGTGAACTTTAGAAAAAAGTCAATCAAGATTTTTTAAGCACCTCCATGTCCTGTCCTCGGCATGATGTGTGAGGGAAATAAGACACAGTTCCTGTCTTCAAAGAGCTATCCATCTAAAGGGACAGGATTAACACAACTGAAACAGTTACGTGCTCAAGACTCTGGTTCCTGGAACCTAAAGGAGAAAGGCTCTCATGCTGAAGTCCCTGAAAATACTAGGTTCCTCCCTCAGGGGGAAAAAAAAGTAAAAAAAAAAAAAAAAAAATCTTATGGACACTTACGTTACTCTTGTCAGAGGTCACATTTCCATTTTACCTTTGGCTGCTAGGAAGCTCAGAGCCAAATTTGCCAGCCGCATCTAACAATTTCACAATACTTTGTAATATGCAGTACTGTATACTAACATTACCTTTGATCTCATCTTATTTTCCAGTCCTTTTCTCTTTTTCCCTGAATTTCCTTGTCTGTCTCTTATCCTGTTTTTATTCACTGTATTTGAGAGTTACCTCATATTCTTTTTTTTAGAACAAGGTATATTAAAAAACACGTTTTTAAAAAGTTGATTAATATTGCAAAACTACAGTAATCAAGACTGGCATGAGGATGAACACACAGATCAATGGAACAGAACTGAGAGTCCAGAAATAGACCTTACTTTTACGGCCACTGATTTTTGACAAGGGTGCCAAGACCATCCAGTGGCAAAAGAACAGTCTTTTCAAAGAGTGCCTAACCAACCCGATGAAGTTGGACCCCCACCTCCTATCATATACAAAAATTAAATCAAAATGGTTCAAACACCGAAGTATAAGAGCTAAAATTACAAAGCTCTTAGAAGAAAACAAGGAAGTAAATCTTCATGACCTTGGGTTAAACAATGGTTCCTTAGACATTACACCAAAAGCAAGGGCAACAAAGGTGAAAAATAAATTCAGCTTCATCAAAAATAAAACCTCTCGTGCTTCAAAGGACACCATCATGAAAGTGAGAAGGCAATGCACAGAGTGGGAGAAAATACTTGCTAACATCTATCCGAAAACAGAACTTGTATCCAGAATATGTAAAGAACTCTTACAAATTCAACAAGAGGAAGACAACCTAATGAAAAAATGGGCAAAGGATCTGAACAGACATTTCTCTAAACGAGACATACAAATGGCCAGCAAGCACATGAAAAAGATGCTCAGTATCATTAGCTATTCGGCAAATGCAAATCACAACCACAATGAGATACCACTTCATACCCGGTAGGAGGCCTAAACGAGACAGACAATAAAAAGTGTTGGGAAAATTGGAACCCTCAAACACTGCCACATGGACCTGTAATATAGTACAGCCACTTTGGAAGAGAATTTGGCAGTTCCTTGAAAAGTTAAACATAGAGTAATAAATGACCCAGTAATTCTACACCTCGAGATGTACCCAAGAGAAGTGAAAACATGACCACACAAAAATTCGTACACCAATGTTCACAGCAGTATTATTCACAATAACCAAAAAGGAGAAATATACCAAATGTCTATCAACTGACGAATGGATAAAGTGTGGTATAGCCATACAATGGAATCTTATTTGAAAAAAGGAATGAAGCACTGATATATGTTACAACATGAACCTTGAGAACATGATATTAAGTAAAAGAAGCCACAAAGGACTACATATTGTATGACTCCATGAATATGAAGTGTCCAACAGAGGCAAATTCAGAGAGACAGAAAGCAGATCATGTTTCCAGGACTAGAGGGTAGGGGGTAGATGTGGAGTGGCTGCTGATGGGTGTGAGGTTTCCTTCTGGGGTGATAAATAAGTTCTAAAATTAGATATTGGTGCTGATTATGGAATTCTGTTAATACACTAAAAACCAATGAAATGTACACCTTAAAAGAATGAACTATATGGTATATGAATTATACGCCAATATAACTTTGTAAAGCTTTCTTTTTTTTTTAAGGTTGATTAAATAAAGTCTGGAGTTGTATTAACAGTAACACATGGACACTGGTTTCTTAATTTCTGACACAGGCACCATGGTGACGTGAGATGTTAACACCAGGGAAATCCAGGTGAGGAGGTACACGGGAACTCTCAATGTTACCTTTGCAATTTTTCTGTAAATCCACAATTATTCCAAAATAAAGTTTATTTCAAAAAATGGTGGATCGTATAGAGCTAACTATTACGGCGGAATTATCTAATGCGCTACATGACTGCAGTGTGCCTCCCCCAAGACTGCAGGTGGTAACTCTCTCGGTGTGCCGTCGTGTATGCCTTGATTTGAGACCCCGATACCTCTACATGTTTATGAGTCTTATCCCCCAACTCGAATTGAAGTTCAAGGGCAGAGACAGTATTTTATTTATTCCTATTCCCCAGGGTCTCACAGATAGACACCCATGCAGTGAATGAGTGCACCAGTTCATTAACGGAGGACCTCGGAGAGCTCAGAAAGCACAGGGTACCACCATCCTTAAGGACAATCTGCTGATCTCAGTAGAGAACCCCTAGAAAAAGCAGAAATCCTTCTTGGTCCTCTCTTTGTTGCACAGACACCACTAATGGGTTGGGATGTTGTTTTCTGAGTGAGTTTCGCACTCCGACTCGCCCGGGGGCGTGGTTCCGTGTTATCCGGAGTCACGGGTGGGTGGGAACCAGGCCGTGGAGCGGGAAACCGGCTTCACACGCTCAGCCAGACTGATGGCAGCGCTGCTTCCTGCGGGGCCGCGGCCGCTGACCTCCCAGACCGGCTGTGTGCAGGGGGCACGCGGCTGTCCCCAGGGCAGGCAGCATGCGGGGTCATGTGAAGTTCAGCGCTGGGGCTTTCTCAGTCCATCAGGCTTTACTCACCCTCTGTCTGCAAAGCGTGTTTCCCTCCCCATCCCTGCATGTGCATATTAATTATTCGAGGATTCTTGGCTTGCTTTCCTAACCTCACATTAACATTTCTCTCCGCTCCTGAGAAACCAGGCATTCGACCCACTGGAACCCAGTCAGAGGCACAGGGAGAATTCCAGCTCTCTGCACGAAACCCTGGGGACACGCTCTGTGTCTAATCGCCAAGGAGGAGGATGTGAGAATTGCACGCGGCAGGAGAGCACAAGGCTCTTGGAAGCCCCGTGGTCCGCTCCACTGCCCACCCATTTTACAGATGAGGGTCATGAGTCCCAGAGGGTGACAGCAACACGCACAAGGTCACCCAGGTTCAATCAGAGCACGACTCAATTTTTCAAAACTGTTACCACAAAGCATTTTTCAGTCCAGGCAAGCATTCTGCACGAAAAGCATTCCCATACACAGAGAATTTACAGTGGAAATCGTGTCTTACAAACGAAGAAGCCGTGGGAATTTTCTACTCACCACGCACTAAAAAAATCCAAAACACATATTTTTTTCATCCCATGCATTCACTCGAGAAGTATTCATTAAGTGACCACCCTCTGTCTGGCTCAGTGCTAGGCTCAGGGGACATGAGGGCGAATCTGAACTGGTCCCTCTGCCTTCAAGGAGAATCGAGCTGTGAGAAAAAGGCCAGCCCATGGAAAATAAACCTATTCAAACAAGCCCAGATTTATGGAATATTCGTAGTAAGTAATATCTTCTTTGATCTTCCTAATTTTATCTTAACCTCCAGATCAGTGAAGTTTCTAGATTTCCACTATTTCTCCTTCTTCCCAGATGAAAAGGAAGCACACGTGTCTATTTCAATATATTAAGTCATAAACCACAAGGCACAGGGAAGGGCCAAAAGCTCAGTTTGGAATCAGTGCAGTCCAGAGAACAGAGCTCACACAAGGCAAGGCTGCCCTGCGGTCCAAATTAGTGATATGTAAGGAGTCTCTCAGATGCCAGCCTCCTGCCAGCCACATACCAGCCCCACGGAGCCCCTGCCCTCAAAGGGCTCACTGTCTGGGACTGAAAAGAAAGACCCCAAAACAGACGAGTGCTGAGACCTAGCTGTGCTCGGCAAGGGCACAGGACAAGGACACTTGGTAGTGGTTGAGGGCAAGGGGTGTCCGAAGGCCACTTCCTGGAGGAGATCAAGATGGAATTCCACGGAGGAAGCTAGCTGACATAGGTTTGGGACATTCCATAGGCATGAGGCAGAGCAGGGAGGCAAGAAATAACCTGGGAAGAATGGGGAAGGCATGCAGAACTCAAGCCAGGGTGAGGACTCTCAACCTTTACGGGCAAAGAGTGATCAGTTTGAATTCCAGCGATTTTCGCTGCTCTCTTCCTAGGATGGCAGCTGTATTTGAAACTATTCACTCCACAGACGATTCTAGCATCCAAGTGAATCCCTCCCTGTCTGTCTGCAGCAAATAGGGAACTTCAGAGTGTCTTTGGCTGCCAGGCTGGGAAGCTCCTTACCAGAGCCACCAGGGGCCAGGCTGAGTGTCAGGAGATGCAAGGCACCATGCAGACCTGGGGGACAAGCCAAAGTAGCCTGGAGGTGCTGCGAGCTAGGATGGCTGGAAGCATGGAGGTATCAGGGCAAGGTCTGTCCTTTAGAAAGATGACCCCAGGCAAGTGGGGAGGACAGATCCAAGGGAGGGGGAGGGGAGGTTACACCTGTGCCCGGGAGGTTGGTCATCCAGGTGAGGGGGGGGCAGCTCCATCCCAGAGGTCAGTGTCACAGAAGGCTCACAGCCCAGATAACCCTTCCTTCCAAACACCAGACAAAGCCCAAATCACCCGCTCATTTTAAACAACACTTGCCACTCTCTGCACCCAACATTAACACAAATCAGAAAGGAGGGTTTTCTTAAAACAAAACCGAACGGCCCCGCCTTTCTTCCTGCTTTCTCCAGCCACGTCCACATGATGGGAAAAGATGACGATGGGGCGGGGCTGCAGCAGAGGGAAGGAGCCCTCTATGCAATAATCACAGCCAGACCGACAGGGATTGGGCCGTGCAGACCAGTGTGCCCTTGGCAGGGCTCAGGGGGGCCGGAGGGGCCGGGGAAGCCGCTCTCCTATCAGGGATTGTTTCCAGCCCTTCGCTGTTTCATTGGTTTCAACCTGCGGATGACCACAAACTGCATCAGACAAGGAGGAGGATGTGGTCCCAAGACTTTCACCTCCTCTGGTACCTTGGAAAGCAAAGAGTTGATAAACCTCATTGTGGGCAGAAGGACAAGCTGTTTAAGTAATGGGATCGGTGTGGTCAGTGGAGAGAGCAGGATGCAGGGGGTCTGAAAGGCCACCCCACTCCCCACTCAGATAAGGCTACCTCTCTCCTGGCCTCCCAACACCATCGTGGTCGCTGTGCCTGAAGTTCCCACCATTTGTCACTCCTCTGGCATCCCAGGCCTGACTGACTACACCCAAAGGCTTTGGTTAAAGCATGAGTCATTAAAATCTACTTCTTTTAAATTCACATAGTAAACATTTATTGAGGGCCTGCCCATGCCGGGTACTGTGCTGGGTACTGGGGTGGAAGAGAGGGAGATGACTAAGGCTTGGGGACCTGTAGCTGCAGAAGCAGACGGAAGCCAAATTGTGCAGATGGGGCCTCGTAAACCTGGCTAAAGCGACTAGGCTCCACTTGGACTCCCTGGGAAGTTACTGAAGAGTTTTTAAACCAGAGGGGAATGATATGTTTTGATACCATCATTTTGCATCCCCTGGGGTAATAAACACTATGTCATTAGCACCATTAACACCTTAGTGTGAATTAGGTAATCAGATGAAGTGTCACCTTGCAAAAGACTTGAGATGTGGGACTGATAAGTTTTGATGCCAGAGGAGGGAAGCCAGGAAGAGCCCAGGGCTCAGTGGCCACTCAGTGGGGATCAGAGAGCAGGGGACACATCCCAAGGGAATCGGGGCACCAGGGCCATGGCAGCACAAGTAGGCATGTCCTCTGCCTACGATTCGTGGCTACAAGTATTTACTGGGCTCTCCAGTCCTGGGCCCTGGGGATAGTGAATAAAAGAGACGACCCCTGCCCTCAAGGGGAAGACAGATAGTAAACAAATCACCACACAGATTTAAAATTTGGGGAAGGTCTCCAAATGAAAAGAACAGCGTGTCATATGAGCATGTAGCAGGAGGTATAATGACAAGGAGAGGGAACCAGGGGGGCTCCGTTAGGAGACGATAGTTAAGCCAAGACCTGATTCATTTCAGCCAGCTGAAAACTGGGGGGAAGGCAGCCGGAACAGCATGTGCAAAGGCCCTGAGGAAGGAAGTGTGAGAAGGAGCCGAGCTGGTTGTGGCGGGCAGGCAGGCAGGCTAGGGTCAGACCCCACAGCCTTATTAGGAATTTGGACCTTTACCCTCAAGGCAACAGGGAGCCCCTGAGTGGTTTTCAGTGGTATGCCAGAGGACAGAATGTAGATTATTTTAGAGATCACTCTGGCTGCCCAGTGGGCCTGGTGCTGAGGTAGGTGCAGGCAGAGAGGCCAGTTAAGAGGGAGGCTGGGCCAGAGAGACCCTGATGTGGATGAAGAAATCAGAGTCGAGATCGCGGAGCAGCTGGATGCTGGAATCCCGGAAGCCTGACTGGCAGGGCCTAGTGATGCACTGGAGTGTGAGGGCGAGGGGGAAAGGGCAGTGAGGATGACCCCTCCTAAGGTCTGGCTCGAGCAACTCAGAGGATGGTGGTCCTTTCACTGGGAAAGGAGGAAGCTGAGCAGATGGCAGCGAGGTCTGGGGGAAGAGGCCAGATTAAGGCTTAGATCTGGGGCAGGCTCAAGCCAGGCCCTGAGAGGCGGCCCTGGAGAGACAGCAAGGGACAGTCACAGGCCCCCTGCAGCTTCAGGCAGAGAGGGGTCACCGATGGTTGGAAATCCCAGGGATCCCAGCCAGGGCACCAGGGTCAGAGAACTTCTTGGCATCTGAGCCCAGAGACACATCGCTGTTTTTCCCTCTTGTCTCCAGTCAGGGAAGAAGGCTTTCCCTTTTCTGGAAGTGTCATAAATGCAGCACAGGGAACTCCTTCGGCTGCCAGGGTGACTAATATTTATTGCTGGTATATACAGTAGCCATTCTTCAAGGCCATGAAATTCTGCCACCAGGCTTTCAGAGGCCCGGCCCAAGCTCAGCCGTGCCTCAGCAGTCCACATGGCTGAACAATCCACTCGCTTCCCGGAGGGGCCCTGCTTACACTACACCCGGCAGCTTCTCAGCATCCCAGACCCACCGCCTACAAGCCAGGGTCCAGAATCTCCAGTATGGCCACGAACGTGCAGCCTGACCTCACCAACCTGCCTCTCCAGCCTCAGGTCCCTCTGCAGGACAGAGGCAGCATCTCCCTCCCTGGAGATGGCAGGGGAAGGACACGGATGGCAGGGATTTCAGAGAGCACCGTGGCCAACCTTTTTGTTTTCAGAGGTGCCAACTGAGGATCAGAGACATCAAGCAGCTTCCCCAAGGTCACACAGCAGAGCTGAGACAAAAACTCCAGGCCAGGGCTCGCTCTTCGGGGTCTTGGCCATAGGATCAAAGAGCAGGGCTTGGGTAGGTGAGAGGGAGCTGAGGACAACTTGATACTGAGACCCCAGGGAGAAAACAGGAAGCAGATCAGGGAAAGGGACCCCCTGGGACATCCACGAGATAAAATTCTCAAAAAAGCCTGCAGGTGGGATGCCCCCCCAGTCTGTCCTCCCCCAGCAACTCTCAAACAAGAAGCAGACAGCAGTGCTGAAGGGAGGGAAAAACTGGTCCTCGGACTGACGCGACGTTCCGGGGGACAGAGCGGCTTCTCCGAGAAGGCTGTCAGCAAGACTCCAGCTCCGAAGAGCAATGGTTCCACTCATGCAGTGCGGCTGATGTATTTATCTACGCCCAAAGGTCTCTGTGACGGGAAGCCCACAGAGGAAGTATTTTCGCGTGTCACAATGACCATCAAGGAAACAAGATAACACGATAGCACAGAATACAGAGCTCCGGGATAAGCCCTGCCCTCGCGCCAAGCCCCTAAGCCAAGGTTATCAGCGTACAACACCTGCCAAAACAGAGGGGACTGATGGGAAATCAGCTGGGAAAAGGGCAACTGCTCACCATTAGCATGGATTTGTATCACCAAGCACATGCGGACACAAAAAAGTCCCTCCTGGGGACTGTGCAAAACAGGGCCTTCGCTCCTTTCGAGTCGGAGACGTTCCTGAATTCAGGACTGCTGAAGGGTAACCACAAAATGCAGGAGGGTGGGGACACAGGACGGCGTCAAGGGGCAATCCCTTCTTCCAGCAGCAGCATCTTCTGTAATCAGACACGTCGGTGAGCACTTCTTAACCTACCAGATCTGCTACTGAGCATGGCTTTCTGTATTCACTGGCACTGCTGCTGTGATGGGAAGTCAGAATCGCTCATTCATTCATTCATTCATGCACGCATCGAGTGCTGAAATACCACGTCCTGTGCTCAGGGAATACACAAGTGAAAAACTATCCAGTCCCCACTCTGGAAAAGCGCTCGGCTGTCAAAAGTTGGGGGCAGGGTGAAAATCCTGAAATCTGATCTGGTCTCCCCGCCTTTGGATGCCACCCCCACAAAGCCAGCAGAGGCAGGCACTTCTGAGAGGAGGCGTCTGTGATACACAACTTCTCAGCAACCGGCCCCCCTCCTCCCTCCAGGTTTCCTGCGTCTCCTTCTGCACCATCACCCCCAAACATCCTTAGACGTCAACACCTCTCGAAACGGTGCAATAATTCCGCCCCCTTAGACAGTGCAAACAGCCTCGCCTGTCAGTCGAGGAGAGTGCGTGTGGAGAGCTAGCGAGGGGCTGGGCACAGAGGGGTCCAGGGTCATCCCTCAAGGTGACATCAAAGCTGCCACGGCCAACCCAGAAGCAATAATGGTTGGAGGGAACCCTCTGGATGGTCTCAGCTGAGTTCCCGCCACACACACGAGCAGGGAGTCCACGCCCGCCCCAGCTCCATGGCCACCAGCGTCAGGGCCGCGGGGCTGAGGAAACAGGCATCCTGGGAGGGTGAGTGGAACTCACGGGTCCTAGACCCCGGGTCAGTGGCACATCTCCTCTACCCCCGAGGCCCGCTGCTGGAGTCAGCATTAATGTCAGGTCACATTTGGGAGGATGAACGACACAGACAAGGTACCTACCACGGACAAGGGCGCAACTAACACATTAAAAAATACAGACTATGTACTCTGTGCCACACCCGGGAGGGGATTCAGTAGACCATTTAGAGAAAGGGGAGGTGGTCACAGCGGACTGGGATAGTCAAGGAGAACACGACAGAGGAGGTGGGGCTCACTCTGAGTTTTTAAGATAGAAAGGTACAAGGCCCTGGGTTCAATCCCCAGTACCTCCATTAAAAAAAAAAAAAAGCACAGAGGAGTGGGGAAACACCAGGGGGAGCCGCAGAGGCAGTGGGTGTGCAGACTGCAGGTCGGGGAGGCGCTATCGGGGCCCCGGCTGGTGAGAGCAGACAGAGGGCCCAGACACAAGGTAAACCCACAAAAAAACGATCAGCTCTGGGGAACTTTAAATACCAAGCTACAGGCCCCACGTATGTCCCATGCTTCACAGCCCGTCCTAGGCTGCCACCTAGGACAGCCCAACTAGGCCACCAAGACGGGCAGAATTCCACCTGTGTAACAGGGTTCCCCGGGCCTTGCACACAGCCCTGGTCTACACCCCAGCCACCCGTCGGCCTCGGCTGGCCCTGAACCAGCTCCTTGGGCCAACACAAAGTTCCTACAGATGAGGAAAGATCTGAACGTTCACAAACCCGTTCCTGCTCCAGAAAATGTGGGTGTAAGGCATTCTTTCAAAAGGGCCACATTTTGCACATTTTATGTGGTTTTTCGCACATTTCTGAGCAAACGCATGCCGGCTGTGTGTGTGTGTGTGTGTGTGTGTGTGTGTGTGTGTGAGTGTAACGAGTTTCAAAAGGGAAAAAACAGGGGGTAAATCTGACTCACCCTACTCTCCCGGCTTCTCTCTCTCTACAGACACACACACACACAGAGACATAAGCATTTCCCCGAAGACTGTTATTTGAATACTACGGGGGTGGGTGGTGGGCCTGGGGGCTGCTTTGTGTCACCTGCACTCACGGTCAAGGGCTCGCCTCCCAGGTGACCCGTGAAAACCCCGTCCAACTGCAAACTCCTGGAAGGCGGCAACTGCGCTGTATTCACATTGCCTTAGACAGAGCAGGCGCCTTAGAAGCCTGCCGATTTGATGGCAGAAATAAACAATTGTGCATTCCGAGTGCTGCGCCCACAGTAAGGCTCCCCTGGAAGGGAAAGCCAGTTCTGCCCCACCACTCCCAACACAAACCAGTCCACCTTAGGTCTTCATTGTGTCTCTCAGCCCCTCCGCCCTCTGGTTTCACAGACCACCTCAGGAAGCACCTGGACAGCTAACTGATCACGTGTGTCATCTCAGTCCAACACTCCCACCGACTGCAGGGCATGCGAGCAGCCAGGGTCTCATTCACATCCCAAGATGAGGAAGCCACAGCTTAGAAAGTTTAGACCATCTTGCTAAGGTCATGCTGCTAATAAAACTCGGGTCCCGTCATTCCTTGTCCATGATCTTCCCCAGGGTCTAAACTCACTTCCAAGAATCTGGAACTTGATTCGCCTTCTCCTAAGGATTCAATAGAATTTAATTACAGCTCCACCACCATCACCGCTGTATTGTCACCAACCAGGACATGATGCCGGCGCAGAACTGGAAAGTGAAGGCCAGCCTATCTAGTGCATCACCAGAGGGTGGGAGAGCCAGGGGGCTTGCTAAGTTTGAAACCTTTGCTGACATCCCAGCATTCAAGCAGCTCATTGACTCCCATACATAAATATTACCATAAGCTACGGTTTCATTTACCCTGTGCCGGGGGCCAAGAGGGTTTGAAAGCAGAGTGAACACAAATTAGGTACTGGAAAGTCTCTTATTTCCTGTAGTGTCAGATGTGCGCAGTCAAAAAGGAAAGAAAAGGAGAAGCAGCCTCACGTGGTACGTCTCCCACCAAACACCAAATGTCTGTGTGCGCTCGTAATTGGTTCCTTTTGCTCAGCGCTGAAACTGAGCAGCTCAACTGGAATTGCTCTAGACACACGCCCGGGGACACAGCCCAGGTCTCTGGCTGTTTCTGCTCAACAGCCCCAGGGCCTCCCGACAGGTGAGTCAGTCCAGGGGCTGTTCCACCAGCAGAGGACAGACAGTCTCCCCAGGTACCCAAGGCAGGTGGGAAAGAGCCGAACTTCGCCCAGAATTTACCCAGCGACACAATGGGGCTAAAAATAAATTTTAAACATTTTTAAAAAGCACTTTTTCCACTGTGATTTTCCTCATAGGAAGTGAGAAGTCTAGAATTCACATCCCAACTCCCGTCCTTTGCTCTGTGCCTTTGGGTGAGTCACTAGCCCTCTCTGGGTCTCTGGTTCCTCATATAGGTAGGGCTTGAATAGGAAAGCCCCAAGCCTGCCCCAGCCTCACTGTACACGTGAACAGCCCCTTCCCTTTCTCTCCCACTCAACACAGCAGAACCAAACCGGAGTCGAGAGGGGAAGGGTATAGCTCAAGTGGTAGAGCGCATGCTCAGCACCCAAGAGGTCCCGGGTTCAATCCCTGGTCCCTGCTCCAAGCGGAAATCAAGGAATAAACCTAGTTACCTCCCCCTCATAAAACAGACAATACAAGCCAACCACAGTCGGTGAGAGGGACACTGGGAAGAAAATACACCGACTAAAATATATACTGTGATGAGATGCACAGAACATAAAAACTTACCGCTTCACACCATGTTAACGTGCACGACGCGATGGCATTCAGTTCACGCACAGTGTTGTGCAGCCATCACATTTATTTCGTTCCAGAACATGTTCAGCACCCCTAAAGGAAACCCTGTGCGCATTAAGCAGTCACTACGCCCCATCCTCACCCCACCCATCTCAACCCCCTGACAACCACTGCTCTGCTTTCTCCCTCTGTGAATTTGCCTCTTCTGGGCATTTCACGTGAATGGACTCACACAACACATGGCCTTTTGCATCTGGTTTCTCTCACTCAGCATCATGCTTTCAAGGTTCATCCATGTTTGCAGCATGTACTTCATTCCTCAGCTGAAAAACAGTCCGCTGTCGAGAGGACTATGCCTTTGAATTAACTGGCAAGTAAATCATTCACAAACTTCAGTATTATTAAATTACTGGTAATAATTAAATAAGGTAAGCTACGTCAGGTCCCAGGCACACAGTGAGTGCTCAGTTCACAACAGCTTCATTATCATTTGTCATCGGCATCACTAAAAACTTCTCCGCACTCACCTCGCCACTGATGCTCCTGAGGCCCCAACTTCTTTGAATAAGTGAATCAGACACATTCTGTGCACGTACCCTGTCCTCCCCCAGTCCCCCAGGACGTGCGAACCCCTCTGAGCACCTGAGAAGTAAACCATCCTTAGGCAGAAATAAACATAAGCTGGCGGAACGCTGGGGCCCCTCTTTTACACCACCTTGCCACATAAATGTACCAAAATAGAAAAGTGTAATTCTTCATTTTTTCAAAATGACTCACAACAGGATTCCTTGAAATGGTTTTCCTGGTATGCTGCAAACCGAATTCAATTTACACCATCGATGTTTCAGCAATATACCTTCTCCATAAAACAGTGTGCAGCTGCGAGAGGGAGTTGGCTCCTGGAGGACAGTGTTTGCTGCATGTCAGTGGGAGCTCATGTTTGTTCTCCCCTCCTCGGAATCACGGCGCTCCATCTGGAGACACGAGCCCTGAGCCCTTATCCAACTTTCCAGCCCTGAGACTTTGAGCAAGAACAGCCCTCTTCGGTGGCTTTGCCCTTGAGAATACAGAAGTCGCACCCACTTTCCCTCAGGCTGGTACGAGAAACAGAAGTGCCACAGAGATGTGCCTGACTTAGGCTCTGTCCACAGTTTGGGGGAAAAGCCCACATTTGGGAAACATTTTAAAAACAATGTCCCACCTCCACAGGTAGCTTGAACTTCGGCCAGGTGGTCCCCTCACCAGCCAAGACCCCACCCCCACCCCACGAAAGCCCTCCCACTGTCCACATCTGGGTCTCCCGGCTGCGCAGCCGTGGGTCCTCGGAGCTCCCCTGGGGATGGGGGGGCCCCAGATGCCTGCCACCTGTCTCCCGGGGGCTGTGGAGGCTTCCACAACCAAAGCGATCGTCCCCAAGTGCTCTGTGGCCAGTCCTCTCCCAACTCCCAAAGCTTGTTTTCTTTAATTAGCTCACTGCGGCAGGAGAAAAACGCGGCCCCACCCTCCAAATGAGCAGATCTGGGCCTCAAATGTACTCTGTGGTTTGCCTCTGTGTTGCCAAGCTGTTAGCCAGGGAGTGACAAGCTACCGGGGCTCGGGAGGCAAGGGCCGGAGAGAAACCCGGCTCCAGTAAGACAGGCCTTTCTCTTCCCAACATCTGACGTTTCTCGACCACAGGGCCAGGCTGCGCCCCTTCCTGAGTCCCTGAAACCTGCCATTGTGGTTCAGGGGGACAATTCCAAATTCTGCTGGTTTGCTGTCTCTTCTTTTCCTCCCTCCTTCCTTCTTTTTAAGCCTGCTCATGGGACAGTTTATGGCACGTCCAAGTCCTTCCCTCTGATCTCAGAGCTGAGGGACTGAGGCCCAAGCAAAGTAAATGCTTCTTCGTCTCTGCTGACAATAGTGAGCAAGACTTTACGCCAATACTGAGGAGTCAATGGAGAGTTCTTCCCCACACGGCACCCTGAATTTAAGCCAAAGAAAGATTTCTGCATAGGGCATCTCACCAGGGCCTCCTCCTGGAAGGCCGGCGGACCCATCACCACTCCATTTTACAGATGAAGACAGTGAGGCTTGGTGGGGAAGCGACTGTCAGAAGTCACATGGCTCAGGGTGACAGAGGGCGGGAGGACAAGGACCCAGAGCTTCAAACTCCAAGCACGACAATTTCTATCTCCAGGCTCCAGGCATTCATACTCCTAGGATGTCTCAGGTTAGACCCTGAAGGCTGGGGTCCCAAAGGATACTCCTTTATCCTAGAACCAGAGATTATTCCTTACTTTTTCCCATCATGACCACTGCTACTATTTCTTCAACACCATGTACCCACACAGTGTCAGCTCCTTTCCCTGCACTCATTTCCTACCATTTTACAGATGGGGAAACTGAGGCTCTCAGGGGCTTGAACAACCTGCCAAGGTCCAATAACTAGTTAAGAGGCGGAGACGCAATCTGACCCAAGAATTCAGCCTCCAAGCAGCAACTATGTTACACCTGAGAGACTGAGGATTGTCTGATGAGGAAACCGATCCAGGAAGAAACATCTTGGCCCAGGAGAGCAAGCCACAGCCTGCAGAGCCGGAATTCCACCCGGGGCCTCTCTCTCAGCCCACATCTGGCTCGTGCCTCTGCACTGGGCTGCTCCAGAATTCACAGGAGTGATCACACAGGAGGCCCCCCAAAATACCTTCAACAAGGATATGTTTGTATCCTCTGTGATCTCTGTCAACAACAGACCCACCATCACCTGGAACAGCCTGGAATCTTCAGAGCAAGTGCCAATGCTCATTTGTTCATATGTTGTTTCTTGGCTCGGCAACTCAGAAGACTGAGAAGATCCAGGATCTAGCAAGAGACCTGTGTGTCCTGGACCAGCCTGCGACCTCCAGCCCCAGGATGCTGGCCAGCATTGCCTACATCATCTGTGGAGTCTGGCGCAAAATGAAAATGTGGAACTCTCTGAGCAAAAAGCAAGAAGACAGTGTCATCACTGGTACTGAAATATAAAACTTCCCCCCCTTTCTTCCAAAGTCTCTCTCTTGACTTGGGATGGTGGGGTTTTGTTTTGGTTTGGATTTTTTTTTTTTTGGCTATTTAATATCATTCTAAGTCAAGAAAAATTAAAATTATAAATTACTCGCATGCATTTTACCATTCATGTTGGTATCGGGCAATGCCAAGTTTTGAAAACAAACAAAAGAGCATTTAACTAGTGTGTGAAATCACCAAAATTCCACAATTTGTATTTCATAGCTTGGATACACGTATCCATGCATCCGTGCTTGAATACATTGTGGGACCAGAAGAACAACACCGCATCCAGCTATGTCAGCTGTCTTTACTGCACTTCTTGACATGCGCACATTCACCCCACACTCCCCACTTCCTGCTTACTGATGAGTGGGGAAAGCGCTGTGGGTTCCCTTATCTTTCCTTATCCTTGGATGTCATCATTTTGGCCAACATGGGGAATCACCATGAGTAAGAAAGCCTATGACAGGATTCCTTAGTGGTTGCTTGAGAATGACATCACCTTTGCACATCCCAAACAAGCCCTGGGTCAAGCTCAGGACTGGCAGGGCGGATCGCTCCTACTCACGCGCATGCCCACCATGTCACTGGGCCTCACTTACAAAACACTAGCTCCAGGAAAGGTAACAATCTCAAGATGCCAACGACGGGCATAAAACCAAGCACCTCCTGGGGGCGGGGCTCTGTGTAACTGCACACACCGCCTGCCCGTGAAGCTGGCCTTGGAGGCCAGGCACACCTGTGTCAAAAGCAGGCTCAGAAGCACTCCCAAGGCTGTCCTTTCCTGTGCTGGCAGGTTGGTCTAAAGCTAGATTAGCTTAAGTCCCCACCCACAGAGGCTGTGGGTGGAGAAATGTTGGGACAGGCTCCAACACTGAAACACAAAAAGGATCTGGACTACAGTGCTTACCCATCTCAGCACCTGATGGGCTGGGAGGCCTCCCTGGCATTTTTTAACCTTTCTGAGGCTGCCATACTGTGTGACAGTTCCTCTGTCAACACAGTAAAGCATGTTAGGTGAGTCATCTTTGGCCTGGTAAACACCCAGGGAAGGGGAAAAAGGGACCAACCATTTACTGGCTCTCAGTGAGGTGACAAGGTGTGTTGTGCTAAGCTCTGCACAGGTATTAACTCAATCTTACAAGCCTAAGAGACAGCTCCCACTATCCCCATTTTACTGCTGGAGAAACTGAGGCACAAGAATGATGTGACTTGCCGAAGACCCGACCAGCCAGCTGAGGCTGACTTCTCTGGGCTTATAACACCCTCTACCGAGGCCCCTTGTGATATTGTGATGTATAATAAGAAGCACGTATTTGGGACATAGCTCCTAAAATCCTTGTAATTTCCTATTTAAGAGTCATAAGGACATCTTTTGTTATAATATCTAGTCTGGTTCCCAGTTCCTAAAATAGATCCAGAGCAATAAAGGTAAAATGGGTTAATCTTGTACATACCCTACGTAACCAGCCCCTTTCAACCACACCTGAGTTTACGGAAAGCCTGGAAGGATGAGGGGTCAGTTGCCAGGGAAACCCACCTTGTGATTAGAAGGTAGGAACTTTCAGCCTCTCTGCCCCCCGACTCCAGAGAGGGGAGACGGGCTGGAGGCAGGAGCAATCACCAATGGTCAATAATTTAACCATTCCTGCCTACGTAACAAACATTCCATAAAAACCCGAAAGGACCTTCGGGGTTCAGATAGCGTCCAGGTTGATAAGCACGTGGAGACGAGGGGAGGGCTGTGGATCCAGACAGAGCATGGATGCTCCAAGCTCCTTCCCACATATGTTGCCCTTTGCATTCCTTCCGCGCAGCTGTTATAAACCGGTAAAATGTTTTCTGGAGTTCTGTGAGCTGCTCCAGCCAACTGACTGGACCCCAGGATGGGGTGGCGGGAACCTCTGATCAATAGATTGTGGCTCAGAAGCACAGGTTCAACCTGGACTTGTGACTGGCATCTGAGGTGGGGGGAGGGGGCAGCCTGTGGGGCTGAGCCCTTATCTGAGGGACCCCATGCTACCTGCAGGTGGACAGTGTCAGAACTGAGTTACACTGGTAATATCCGGCTGACATTCTGAGAATAGGAACATTTGCTGGGTGTGGGAAACCCCCACCCGCCCTCCACCTCACCTGCCCCCACCACACACTTGGTGATCAGAAGCATCAGAAGCAAAGTTTTCTGTGACTAGAGTGTGGAGAACAGGGCAGACACGTGGAGGAGTTTTCCAGACACCCCTCCACGCAGCCCCAACGTCCGCCCAGAGGCTGGCAGCAGAGCTGGGTTAAAACTCAAGTGCATTTAAGTCCAGGAAAGGAAAGTAAAAGAGTAACTCCAAAAACCTCTGGTCCATCAAGCCGGTCGCCACCTGCCAGGATTTCAAGAAAGAATGAACGGCAAAGGCCTCTCGGAGACACCTGTTAAAGGTACGGGGCGCGCCCTTAACTAGGTTCCCTGCAGCCCCGTTCGTTTCCCTGAATGCCTGTCAAGCAGATCTCAGGTAATTATGATCCTCAGATGGTCCAAGCTATATCAGAAATAATGCTTATTTGTTGAGTTAGAAGCTCAGGTCCTGCCTCCAACATAGTTATTTACAGTCATTAGGACCTGCCCAAGCAGGTCCACATTCCAAGATATCACACCCGCCCTGCCCTGCCACAGCCTTCTCCCCAGGCTAGCAATTTTGAGCAGAGCTTGAACAATAAGATTGTTTTGTGCTGAGTCTACCTTAGAGGGTGGCCAGGTTAACACCCTCAGCCCTGCCCGGGGTGGGGATGCGGGGTGGGGGGGAGCCACCAGGTGGGAAGATGGCACCACTGACCCCAAAGGTGCAGTGAAAGGGTACAGATGGTGCTCCCATCCCCCAGGCTTCCCACCCATCTTGATGTCACCTCCCCCTGCAACCCAAACAGTAGGACAACGTTTGTTGGCTGGAGGACAATGCGTTTTCTGACCTGCCCAAGATGTAGGCTGATTTGTAGGACTTGTCACACTGCTGACCACTCCACGCAGCCATGCTGCCTGCCCTGAGGACCTCCCACAGGACAAGCGGGAAAGGGTATGGGAAACTGCCAAGTGCTGGCCATTCCTGGGACTGGGAAACGCACCTGGGTGTCCGGCAAAGAGTCCTGGACCAGAAAAGACATGGTCTGGGCTCAGGTTCCTTGCCTGTGTTACCTCACGTAAACGATTGGACATCTCTGAGCCTCAGCTTCCTCAGCCATTAAACACGGACGGCATCCAAGCCTGCAGGAGAGTAGTGGCTGGTCCTCACATTGGTCCACGAGGTTTCTCACAGGTGCCGCCAGCGGCAGTCAGATGAGAAAACCTGTGTTTCTGCCAGGCAGCCAGCCTCCCCACCAGCTCCGATGGGCTCATCGATTGGCCCCCCAGGATACATGCCAGCCTGATGCATCACCAGGAGTCAGCAGGAGCCTTTCCCCAGTTCCTCTTTCCCTTCTTAGCAACGGCAGCTCTGAAGATGGCTCTGAGGCCAAATGGGCCTCTGTCTGTCCCCTCAGGACTGGGTTTGCTCACATCCTTCCTCTTAAGCTAGCTGGGCCTTGGTTGCGTCTTGTAAGTAAGACTCCCTACTTGGTAGGGCCGCTGGAAGGATTAAAAGAGAAAGACATGTGCGAGACTCCTGGCCTGCTGCTTCCCGCCGGTGGCTGTTAGAACGAGGATGCCCCTGGATGCCCGCCTTCGCTGACAAACCTGGATGAAGCACCTTCTGCACTGGGAACAGAATGAAAGGCTTATGGGGATGGCAAGGCTGGCGAAGGGTCCCCGTGGAGGTGTGGACCCTAAAGGCTTTATATTCAAGGGGCCCACTAAGGTTCAAGGCAGATTCCATATCCATCAACCCACCTGATCTGCACCATAGTCAGTGAGGGTAGAGGTTTTACAAATAAGGAAAGTGCAGCTCTGAAAGGTAAACTGACACCCCCAAGAAGACACAGCCAGGATAGGAAACCAGGGGTCCCGGTCTGAGATCAGGGTCCTTTCTAGTCCACCAAGTGGTCAGACAAGGGAGAGGGACAGATAGCGGGAGGGTATAGCTCAGTGGTAGAGTGCGTGCCTAGCATGCACGAGGTCCTGGGTTCCACCCCCAGTACCTCCATTAAAAAGCAAAACCAAAACTGGGGTGGGGAAGGGATGCCTGACTACGGACGTGGAACTCGCCGTCCACGAGTCCTACTGCCTTGAAGTTCGCTTTCAGCTTCCTAAGTCCTCATCGTTCACACCCCTCACGTGTGAGCACCAGGGCCAACTTCCTCTGCTATCGCCCCCCTTCCTCCCCAAAAGCTAAAGACAGCCCAACATACAGGGAACATCGTGCCCGTTTTGCCATTTAATCCTCATAGCACCGCCATGGTTTCAACGTCTGAAAATATCAAACCACATCAAACAAGAAAAGGACCACCCAGAGAGGTAAAGGGCAAGGGGGAGGCTTGACCCCAGAGGTGAACAGCCCCGGGGTCTTGTACCTTTCTGGCCACCCCACGTGCTCTGGATAAAGACCCCTGACCAACAGTACCCTCGGTATCCTGTCCCCTCCTTCAGTGCGGCGCAGCGTCACCTGTGAGGTGGTTCTCCAATCTGAATGCATGCCAGCATCCTCCAGGGGAAACACACATTGCCGGGCCCCACCGCCAGGGGTTAGGAGTCAGGAGGCCTGGGTTGGGCCTGACACCCTGCATTTCTAACAAGTTCCCTGGTGCTGTTGAGACCTGCTGGTTGGTGACGACACTTTGAGAACTGCTGGTTTATCATCATTTTAAGCATTCTCCTAACAACCGGGGAATGGTTAGCCATGGTACACACACTTGAGATCACGTGTAACTATGAAGACCATGTGGAAACGTGGGGAAACGCTCAGGGCAAAATCAGGTCAGAACAGCAGGCTGGCACCCTGTGCTGGTCCAGGTCCCCTGTGTCCTCCAAGCCCTTCCTCGGCTTCCTGTGCCCTGCTCTGTACGTCCCAGGGCTGACCCCTGACTCTCTAGGCCTCACGTCAGGGAGCAACTGGGGTTGGGGGGCAGGAGAGGGCGTGGACAACAGCAGGACTGGTGGGAAAGGGGAGGGGAGGAGGAAGGGTGCGTCCAGGGCGCTTCTCCCCTCTCCCCCGTCTGTCTTGGGTGGGCTTCTTAGAAACAGCTGCATCTTGGCAGGAAGGGGATGGCTCAGTGGTACAGCATGTGTTTAGCATGCCCGAGGTCCTGGGTTCAACTCCCAGTCCCTCCATTAAAAATAAATGAATAAATAAACCTAATTACCTCCCCCCCAAAAAAATTAAAAAAAAAAAAAAAAAAAGGAAAGAAACAGCTGTACCTTCTCTAAATAAGCCCACCCACGACCCTGACCCTGGGCACACCACCTCTTCTCTTTGTCCCTCCAGCCTACAGGCAGCAGTGGCCTGCTGCCACTAAGCTCTGGGTCACCGCGCCTTCCCATTTTTGGCTTCTCAGCTTCTTCTCTCACCTGTGTAACCAAGGCCCCACATTAAATTCCCTTTGTGGCCAATACTTGATGGCGTCCCTGCTTTCCCGGTTACGCTGACTAATACACTCTTGACTGTGGCTACACAAAAATGCTTATGCAAGCAAACGGCTGTAGAAGATAATATGGAAAAATTAAAAGAGGTAAAAATATGAAGGTTTTCTTCCCAAAAAATGTGAGGAGTGTCAGTTATTATTAACTGCTAATAGATAAAACTGGTACCAAGCACCCGATTTAAGAGAAAACAAGGTGGGTCTTATAAGGAAGGGAACCATGAGTCCATGACAACGAATCTAAGGAAGCCAATCCCTGCACTTTCATTTCTAAAAACACCTTATTTTGGGGAAACCAGGGCCACAGCCACAACGATACAAGCAGTTCCCCCCTGAAAGTAGCGGTGGTTACCTGGGGGTGAGTGACTCACTTGCTGAGGAGGTCACACAACGTATCACCACAACGCTGGCCTCCACGGCGGGGCAGGTCACAGTGGGCGACACCCAAACCACCTTCAGCCCTCATTCGGTGGAGGTAGCTCCCATCTCAGGTGGAAACTCTGGCCGAGAACCCATTCAGAAGAGACAAGGGCCGGAGGCGGCTCGGGGAGCAGGAATAATGAAAGAGGATGTGGAAAACCAGAGCGGATTCTGTTCAACCACGTCTACGAAGCATCATGGCAGCAATGTGTGTGCGCCTGGGGTGCTGGGGAGGAGGAGGGGAGTCTTATTTTCTCGCCATTTTTAGGGTTTCTCTCTCCCAAGAGGTCCAATTTAAATCAAAAGAAAGACTCCACAAAACCAGCTGGTAACAACAGAAGAACTCACACTGGATTCCCGCACTGAACTCCAGGCTGAACACCGCAGCCGATAATCAAACACTCAAGTGAAGAAGGAGGTTCTTGGCCTCGGACCAAACACAGTTTGGTGGTCTGTTTATAATATTTCAGGCTGACAACCCTGCACAAAACAGACTGGGACGCTCACCACTGTGATGGGCTGCTGTCAAGCCCAAGCCAAAGAGGGTTTAAAGCCCAAGGGGAAAATGGGGGTGGGGGCTGCAGCAGAGAGCAGCAGCGAGGGCTTTGCTAGAAATGTACGTCGCCTCCCCAAAGCCCTTGGGTGGAACGTCTCAGCATCTGAACCACGCTCACCGTCTGGCATACTTGGAAAACTACAAGTCAGCTTACAGTGGTTCACAGCAGGCAAGCATCAGAAGGTCTCAAGAACCCTGCCCGGTTCTCCCCCAACCCATCCTGCTCTCCCCAAGAAGCTGACCGGAGAGGCCTCACACTTCCATCCCTGGGGGCTGGCTGACTTGACTTCATCAGACAACTAACTACTCAGAGGTATGGCTATCGGCCGGGCTGTGAACCAGCAAGAAAAGCTACCCAGGTTCCTGCAAAGCACAAACAAATAAAACACCCAGGCACGGGATCCAGAGACCTGGCCCCAGCTCCACTCTCCCCATTCATTTACCACGATCCGGGGCAAGTCACCGTTCCTTCCACAGCCTCAGTCTCCATCTCTGGAAGGGGCTGGACTAGATAACCTCTCAAGTCCCTTCTGACCAGGGGAATGACTATCTACAACCCACACCGTGGCAGGGACCCCACGTTTCCGCAGGACATAGTGAGTAGCCTCAAGGTGACGTTCAAAGTATTGAAGTGATTGTCCCAAGAGACCACGGCTACTGAGGAGCAGAGTTGGGATTTTCAACAAATCGGTCAGACTCCAGACTCCCGGTCTTCCTACTGCACCAGAGACGTGCCCTGATTTGAAGGGCTGCCTTCCTGCACGTGCCCTGCAAAGTCGGCCTCTCAGTTGTGCGAAATACAAAGCCCCACCCTGAGCAGGGTGAACCCCGACTCCAGTCACTCCTGAGCAGCCTGTCCCCACTCCCTCGGGCAGCCTGCACTCGGCCTGGGTGTGCCCTCTTCCTTGCACACCATCCAGACTTCCACGCGGGGGAGGGCATGCAGTCAGGCCCTCTGGGGGAGAGTCAGGTCAGGAACCTCAACCCTGTGTGGCTGCACAGGCAAGAATAGCAAAACACAGTGCCTCCAACTGCTGGTGTCACCGCCGAGGACACTACTGGACTCTCGCTTCCCCATCCACGGCTTCCAGCTGGTGCTGCCCCCTTCCCACTGGGCGGCTGACTAGCTGGGGGCCCTGGGCCGAGTCACTCACATCTCTAGGCCTCCCCATTTTGCTCGTCTGGGCCAGCATCTATTTCCAGGGATCGTTACACAGACGAAATAAAATCACGTATGTGACGGTGCTTTGTATGCTGTAAGATACAGTCCATAAAAGGTCACGGTGGTGGTGTCCCCCCTTCCCAGGGACAGCGGTTGGAAAAGAACCCCTTATGGTTGGAGTGATATCCTGAGAACCCTCTTGTGCACACACGCCATGTGCATTTATTTTGGCGGCCACAACGAACGTCCCTGTCAAAGAACCAGAGAAGGGCTTCAGTCCCCGCTCCTCCACTAACACAGAGACTGTCCCCGGTCACCTCCCAAACAGAGGTAAGGCCACTTCCCGCCTCCACCCACTGCTGTGAAAGGCAGGACAGCGGGAAGTTGCTCCGCAAATTATCAAAGTGTGCTCCACGCCCTGTGATGCCAGGGGAGGGGGGAGATGCAAGTCACAGGTAGAGGGACCCTTGGCTTCTTTTCCTGCTGTTGAGAATCATCAAGAGGCTCACAGGGAAAGGAAAGTGGGGAAAAGGCCAGCGAGAAAGCTGCCAAGCAGCAACGGTGGCTGGGCGGGGAGAGCTGAGCAGAAAGAGGGCAGCGCACAGGTTTCCAGCCTGTCTCTCTCATCCCTCTGGGGTCTGGCAGCCTGGTGTCTTCAGAACTTAAAAGAAAGAAAAAAAAAAAAAAAAAAAAAGGCAGCCATCTCCCCCTCCTCCCCATCACTGGCCAAAAAAAAAAAAAGCCCACCTTGCAAGAGAAAGCTGCTGGGTGTGTACACATGCAGGATGGTTTGCTCTGTGTCATATGCTCCACTGGGGTCTCCTGGGAACTCTGCGGGGCAGGGTGATGAGGGTCCCTGGGGAAGGGCCCTCCCTTCTCGGTTCACTGGGCTCTCTCGGGCCAGAGAAGGGGCGCCTGGGCAGAGGTATGAGCAGCCCGGCCCGCACCACGTGCTCCCGGACCCCAGGTGTGAACCGCTGCGGGGACCTGCTTCCCTCCACCCCACCCCGAGCAGCTGCTCCCTCAGATCGGGGCGGGGGGGAGGGGGTGGCCCCGGAGAAGGGTGGATTCTGAGACAGCCTTCCTGGCTGCGCTGAACTAGAAGGTGTAAGAAAGCAGCAGAACACTGCCTGTGCTTCCTTCACGCCGGCCCCTACCGCGCAGCCTGGGCAGCGTTGCTGCGCTTGGAGACTTTCTCCCCCCCCCCCCCCCCGGAGCCAGCGGCCTTGCTCCCCCCTCCCCTCCTCTGCGCTGTCCACGCTCACTGATGCAATCCACCTGGCCTCCTCCCCGCGTCTCCACGGCGGGCAGCCCCGGCCCCCCCCCCCAGCGGACAGGTGGCAAGGAACAGGGTGATCCACCAAGTCTCCCGGGCGAGGCCGCCTTGCACTCAGCACGGGCCAACCCGTGTGTGTGTGTGTGTGTGTGTGTGTGTGTGTGTGTGTGTGTGTGTGTGTGTGTGTGTGTGTGTGTGTGTGTGTGTGTGTGTGTGTGTCCAGCCTCCAAGCCACAGTCTCGTTCCAGGTTCGGGGCTCCGGGCAGGTCTGATTTCCAGTGCAAAGCATCGACACAGGCCAGTGGGGGGACAGAGGAAAACAAACCCCGGACCAGAATTCCACATTGGTGATTCCTGCCAAGGTAAAGGCGATAATGGGGCAGAAACGACTCAATGCATAGCTCCTCCCACCTCCAGCCCCAGGTCTCCGCTTTTATTCTCCTAGAAGGGTTCCAGCAATCACCGCTGAGCATCCATCAGCTGGGCCAGAGGAACTCTTAAGAACTCTGATGGAAACCACATTTTCTGAAGGGCCTGGCTCGCCTCCCCCCTCCCCCACCATTTCAGGCCGAGCTGGCATCACAACAAAAACAATTTCAAAGCACAGAGACCATAAACACCAAATTAAAAGGTAAAGTAAAAAGGGAGGAGATGTTTACTGGAAACTTAAGTTCTACTGCCCAGAAAATATAGGTCTTTTTTTAAACACACACATATATATAAGGCCAGTGCCGCCCACCTTAAGAAAAACGTACTTTGCTCCGTGTACAGCTTTCTTATCTGCCCCTGACTATGCTCGGCTCGTGACTGTGAAGCCAGGAATAATTACCCACAGAGAAATAATAGCCTTGGCCACCGCCAGCGCCTACCAGAGCCAGTCCTGCATTTGCTGATGATCACGCAACTTGCTTGCAGGACAAACGTGAGTTTTCTGATGTGCAGATAATCATTCCCATCCCAACCTGAGATACAGTCACCGCTGAGAGGCAGCCGGGTGGTTACCGGAACCAAGAACAATCACCTTACATGGTATTTCTGGGAAATTCAGGTGGGCGGGTGGTAATCGTCAAGGCAGGGTGCTGGCCAAGACGACCCCTCCTCTGCAGGGGAAGGAAAGAGCTAGAGGAAAATTGCCTCCCGAAAGCAGAGAACATCAAGTTATTCCTGCTAGCAGTGGGGTGCCCCTCGGGGCTGCTCCCCAAAGATAGCCAATGTCACATTAGAAGCGGGGAGGCAGGCCCAATTCAACGGTGGGGCCCTGCATCTCCCTTTTACTAGCTCAGGCTCACATCCCTTGGTGCATCCATCCCATCCCCCCACTCATCACCCCACCTTCTGAACCCCTGGGTACTCGCCCTGTGACCACGGCACAGAAGGCCTCCACTCCTGTCCTACACTTGTGCATTCAAACCCCCAGGAAGACTGGAAGCTCTCTGAGGGCAGGAGCCAAATTTGTCATTTCTCTGAGTGCCTTGCTTCCTAACTACTGACTGACGGATGCCTCGTTTATCTGAAAACCAGCAGCCTCCATCTGGCCTAAGTGTCTACACCTGCATCTCCAGCCTTAGCGTTTTAAAAGCCCCTCAGCCCCGCCCCTCCCATCTGTGAAGCTCTTTGGGCTTGAGGAGTATTGACAAGACCTCTTCCCTCCTGAAGCTCATTTCATACCCATTAAATTCGCCTTTGTGGTCCTACCACCACCACAGCATGCCCTTCCCTCTACCTGAAAAGACACTAGAGTTTAGCTGCCCTTTCCCAGCCATGTTCCATCTGGACGGCTGTGCCCCCTGACTTCCTAGGCTGTGCGGATGGCGTCCATGCGGGAAACCACGAACAACTGGGCACACGCGGGAGGCTGGGGATGCTACAGCTGATGAAGTAGCGAGATGCTCTCCATCGAGGGCTGGGACACTTTCACCGAAGCCCAGGGAACAGCGTAGCTGACGCACTTCCACAGCCCCTGAAATCCACCAGGAGGCTGCCGAGGATCCGACGCTGAGGGATGCCAGCGCCGGCTGAGGCCTCTGACTGAGCTTCATGAAAAAAAGTGTGGGTGTGGGCAATGGTCTGTTTCGCCCAGCCCTGCCCCCCCCCCGCCCTCGCTCCACCACACCCCTCCCCCGACTCAGAACTCTGAGTTTCCCAAGCAGCAATAACCAGCTACAGATGGTTCCACTACTTCAGAGACGCTGGGAAACCACTGACCCAGAGATATGGGAAAACTGGGGCTCCAAGCCTCCGGGCAGCAACTCACCATCGGCAGTTGTGATTACCAAACCAACAGGCTTCTAAAATCTAGAACTTTTTTCTCTCCGTGTACATGTGCTTTTCATCCATTTTTTTTTTTTTAAACCAACCACTATCACTTTTCCCCAGAACAGATGCCCGGAACACTGAACCACACAGCTTTACCTCAGATCTCAGGCTGCTGATTCTCATTCCTGGCTCCATACCACAATCACCCAGAGAGCTTTAAAAATACTGATGCTCAGGCCCTACCTGCAGAAATTTTCAGTTGCTCTCAGGCGGGGTCTGGGTACCCCAACTTTTTGTAAGTAGCCAAGGCTGAGAACCTTCTACAGAAAATGGACAAGTAAATGTGAATCACTAGGAAGCAGGCGTCCCAGCTGCCACAGCATAGCCCGCACCTCTAACTTCCTTCCATCCCGCCTCAAGTGCAGGCCCCAGTCTCCAGCCCCCAGAGAGATTGTACAGTGATCCTGAAACTCTCCGAATGAGTAACAGAGTCATTTCTTTGAATGCAAGCTCAAGAATGAGAACGTTTAAGGTGGAGAAACGTTAAAAATCCTGCTAAGCAGACGCCTCTCGGTTGTCAAGGAGGAAACCAGGGGCCGGGGGAGCAAAGTGACTCACCCAAGGTCACGAAGTTGGTTCCCAATAAGACAGGCCTGGACCCCAGGTCTTCTGCTCTGGTTCTCCCTCCAAGCACCACACAGGAGCCCCTGGGGACACCCCCCCCCCCGCCCCCAACAAAAGCAAGGTCCCAGGAACAGCTGTGGTTTATTTCTCATGTGCTTTCAGCAGCCAGCCTCTCACGGCTTTATCTCCTTCGCCAGCCTTAAAACAGCTAAGGGCAAAGATGCCTCTTCTCTTTAAAGAGGCCTGAGCGTGCTGGTCAAATCAGAATCCTCAAAGAATATATACTTACTGGCTGGCAGAGACTCATGGAAAAAGCCATTAGCAGAAAGAGGCTACCCAGGTTTTGAAAGGGCACTCTGTGGAGCTGCGGGGCTGAGAGACCCAAAGCCCGCAGCGTATTCGGCTTTCTTGTGGATAAGAAAGAGTAGATTGTTGGTTTCAAAATCTCTAACCAACCTGTGAACACGGCTCCCTTCCTTCCCGTAATTTTACAGCGCCACGGCTGGAACGCAGCTGGTGCCTAAAAGCGCTTAGGAAGCCTGTGCCTCGGGCTAAATGAGAATTCCTCTTTTCCTGCAGACTGATTTCCCTCAGCCTGGAAACGGGGACTAGATTCTCATCAGGTGAGCCTCATGTCAACACAAGCCTGGCAGCTCCAGGCAGCAGGGTATGTATGACTGTTTAAATCAGCAGGGCACTGACAGCTCCTGGACCAGGGTGTCTGGCAGTGGTACCACCACCATCACCAACTAAAGATGCTCAGTAAGTATCTGATGAGTTAAACCATAACTGTAGCAGAGTTAAAGAAGGTGATCAATGAACGGGCCAGGTCTGAAGGTAGAGCATCAGATGAAAAATTAGATTTGCCCCCCAGGAAAATATGTGCTTCAAGAAATGAATGAAAAGCAAGAAGTCAGGGAAGAGAGGGCGGAGGGGTGTTGTGAAGTATCAGAGCTGGTCCAGACCTCAGAGGATCTCTCTTGGACCTTGAGTAACTGAGCAAACACTGATACCCAGAGAAGCCGACCTTCCTGAAGTCAGAAAGCCAAGCTCTACCAGACAGTGGCCGAGGGGCCTCAGCCTCACGAGAGAAACAGGACACCAAGGTCGCAGTCCCTTCACATGCACCCCTGTGTCTGTTCACTCACTGGTTCAACACTTCATTGAACCTGAGGGCTCCCATAATGATGAAGATAAAGACCAGTGTAGGTTATGGAAGGAGAACAGAAGGAAACGGCCAAAGTTCAATTCCAAGTATTGCTGGGGTGCTCGTATATGGACGCCCAGAGGGCAGCAGAAGCTGAGGGTCCCCAGCTGTGCAGAACCACAGAGCTGGGAGTCAACCCCACACTGAAACCCAGGGAGAGGAGAAACACTTGGAAATGCAATTTTGATTCAGCCCAGCTGGGTGGAACGAGGTCCAGTGTGTGGTTCGATTTTCTCGTCACTGAAGTTAAGGCCGATAAGCAAAAAATAAAAGCAAAAAACACAGTGGCCAAAAGGTGACATTCAAAAAGATTCCTGGATCAAAGTCCCTTTGTGAGCACTGTTATTTCACCCTCCTCCGAACGGTAACCACTTCCCACATGAGCCCCAGTAAGGCGACCGTGCAGCCCACAAAAGAGATAGAAGTGTGACCACACTTCCCTCTTATAAACAGGCGATGGTAAACATCGGAGACCACTGGTCCACAGCCGTGGTTAAACAAAGGGTTGGGGGCCCCCTGGAATGGCTGTCAGGGCCTCCATCTCCCCACATGCTGACTCCGAGTGGGGACCTTGGACCATTAACTTCAGAGCTCGAGCTGGTCAAACAGAACGCGCCTCACACTGGAACGACTTCGCTGGGTTTCATGCCGAGGCTCACCTGGCCACTAACTACCCTTGGAAACTCAGGAATTTTCAAGGGAAGTAGCTGCTCTGGTTCCCGGGCCCATGTTCAAGGATGCTTCTCTGTGGGGGGGCCTTGCGAAGAGGGCAGGAGGGCAGCGTGTCACGTGTGTGCTGGGAAGTGCACGCCCCACCCCCACCTCCTGGACCAGCCGTGGCGATAGGTTCTCTTTTTTTTTTTTTTTTAACAACAAAAGCCAAAATTGCAACTTTTTCCATCCAGCAAGAAAAACAGGCAAACCTCAGATGAACCATCTTTAATTAGCTCTGTGATGTTCTGGGGGTCCCGAGTCACCCCAGCTCCTAGATCAATAGGAAAATACACCACGAGGCCTTGGGACAGCCTCTGTTTTCTCTGAATTGGAATGAAAAACACATTTGCAGACCTGAAGTCAGTTATTAGCTGACTATGACAGGAAAACTCCAGGGTATTCCTGTCGGCAGAATGTTCCACCAGAAAAACGACCAAGAAGTTCTATAAATCGGCCAGCTCTTTGTTTTTAACCACTGAACATTTATAGAATTCTTATTTCTTCATCTATATGCTTTCAGAGAAAGTTTCCAGCAGCTTCAAAGCCAGTGAGACGCACAAAGACGCTAAGCATGCAATTATATTTCACAGGGTTTTGAAGCTAGAATACTGCAAGAACCTTTAGAAAATTTTCCCCTGGGGGCAGGAGGCTCTTAGCTCTGTACCCTGCCCCCACTCCACACTCGAGGGCAATTTTTACCTTCATTTTGTCAACAGGAAAACAAGACTGCTAGAGGCGTGGAGACAGAAATCCTGAAACAACCTGGCTTGGGTCAGAAAATATGCCATTCTCAGGCACAGCATTCAGAGGTCCTGACTGTCTCCTCTGAGTCTGACTTCCATCTCTCTCCCTGAGGCCCAATCTCCTGTTCCGACACTGCCCGAAGGCAGGCTGCTACAATCCACACCGTAGATGCTCCGAACATAATTATATAATCATCTCTCCAACTGGACTACAAGCTTCATGAGGGCAAGATCTGGTCTCTGAGTGGTCTGCCAATCAGTCACAACCTCAGAAATCAGCACGACACCAGGCCAATGTTCGGGAGCCTACTCAGAGAACGGGGAAGACAGCAATTAACAAGTATTCATTGAAATTTACTAAGTACCTAGCAGGTACTAAGCACCATAACGAGCCAAAGAAACAGTCTGAGTCCTTGACTTCAAAAGGCTTATCACAATCCATTATTTCTGCCACTGACTGCATGTGACATGACAGTGGCCAATGAGATACCAGGAGGCTTCTGGGAAAGGTTCCCTTCTGGAGAAAGAGACCCTCCCCCAAAGAGAAGCAGCCTTTCTGCCTTGGATGCAACCATGTAAAGAGGGCACTGCCTGGAGCCGCTGTGGCCATCACTGGTCATGAGAGCTGGACCCCGACGACAAAAGCCATCAGGCTGAAGGTGGCAGAGCAGGAAGATGGCAGGCTCCCAAGTCCTTGCTGGTGCCTGAACCCTCCCTGCCTCTAGACTTCTCAGGGGAGGTAACACGCCCCCACACTGTGGACGCTGTGAGCAGGGTTTCAGGTTACTTGCAGCCCAAAGCATCCGAATACAGGGAGTCTGGCCCCTGATCCAGATTAGGGATTGGATCAGAGAGGGAAGGAGCCCACTGGCTTACTGAGGAATCCAGGCATTAGAAATCGAGGGCCTCTGCTAGGGAGGAGAGGGTGGCAATGGGGAAGAGAGCTGGAACCCAAGAAACACAAAAGCAGATTCCAGCCTGACCCACAAGATGGCCTAGTCATCTCCATGAAGCCCAGGGCCCAGTTCCCACGCTGACTATCCTATGAACTGGAACATAAATAATTAATGCTCCCTGCCCACATTCACCCACACACATGCCTCCTTGCATATGTGGGGTTTTTTTTCAAAAAAAAAAAAAAAAAAAAGGAAATGCATCTTGTTCTATTTATAAGACATGGCACAGCCACAAAGGATGACGACCAGAGCACCGCAGTATCAGCTGAAGTTCTCCAAGCAAGTGCCAAGTTTGGTTTGAATTTACACTTCGCTTTTCTCAGCCCGTAAGCAGGCCTCTTCGTCACTCCAGCTCCTCTCCTCGGAGCTCATCAGACAGGGCCTCACCCACGGCAGACAGTTTGCTTGGAGAGCACAGAGAACTCAGGTCCCTCCCCAGACCCCCGACGGACGATTTGGGGCAGGAGAGGAAGGATGAGGCTTGGACGATCGCAGAGACGAATCCCATGACACGCCCTCTCTCGGGGTTCCACTGGCAGAGGGGGTTACCTGGGGCCACTGGCTCCACGGCGGCCCTGGCACCATCTATGCATTTACCACAACCAAGGAGAAAGAAAAGGCATGTTCGCTGGTATTTTTAACACCTTCCAAAACGCTTTGGCAGAAGGTTTATTCGCTAAACTCCCACCAGCTCACAGCCAGCAGTATTTTGAGGCCTCACCACATATGGAGAAGGAGAGGTCAGCGCACAGACGAGGGCCCTGCTCCTGGCCATTAAATCTCATCTAAGCTGCACTGGACCTAGTGGCATCTCCTGGGTTCTGAAGGGACGTGGCCCAAGGAGGGTGCAGATATCCCCGAGTCAGGTCAATGTTCTTCCACGCCCTCACTGCCACCCCCACATGCCCCGGACACACCTCACCCCCACCTCCCACATCTGCCCCCTCCCCTTCAGAGTGGCCGTCAGCACGGCCAAATGTCCCCGAAGTCCTACTGCAGTTAAGTAAGCTCTGGTGCTAACTTGACCGGTTTAGATTATCCTTAAGGTCTTGTCCAGTTTTCAGATATCATGTTGCCAACGTGCCAAATGGTCTTAGGCAAGTCAGTCCACTCAGGATGGCAGTAAATGACTATCAGTCCCTGACACTTCAGCAGGTGGCACGGAAGCCTGCTGAGCGAACCCTCCCAGTTGCCGTGGTCAGGTACCACGATCACAGAGCCCGGCTGACTTGCAGGAACTATTTATCCGGGTTTGCTCAGACAGTCCAGGTCTACGCCCATTTCCCGGCCATAACTGAGAACAGCACTGCCCCTTTTCACTCGTAGAAGAACCCTGATTTGTTTAATATGTTTTATAGTCACCCTAGAATAGAAGGGGCAGAATTTCAGAGGCAAATCCAGCTCCATCTCCTATCACGAGACTTTAAGCAACTTTCCTGGATCTTCTTGTGAGGATGAGAATCACAGCCCTTTCTCGGGGGGGCCTCGGGGAAGACAATTGGGGCTAAGGAACCAGGGACCTAAACTCAGATTCCTGTTTTGCCACTGGCCCCTCAAAGCCTCAGGCTCCTCCCCTATAAACATGAGCAACTCATCCTTCCCAGAATCCTGCTGATGGGCAAAGAAAATCAACCAACTGGCCGATGCCCATGCTGGGGCCTGGCGTACAGCCGGCCCCCGGTCCGTGCTCCGTGTACCAGGATCAGGCCGAGGGGAGGGGGCTCAGGTGATCGGCTGCAGGGCAGCACAGCTGACCCGGAGCCTTGGACAAGGCTGAGAGCATCAGCTCACCGAAGCTTCTGGAACGGGACCCCCAGCACGCACGCCCTGCGTTCATACTCCTATTGAATTTTGTGCATCGTTTGTGATTTTCTCTGAGGTCTCTGTGAAAATGCAGCCGTGAACTTGGAAGCCTTACCTCCATCTCTGTCAAAAGGGGTTTTTAGCAATACTGAGTTGGGCTTCATAAAGAAATAATGAGTGACACGCGTAATATTTTGCAGCCTGCAAAGCGCTTTTAATGCACAGCTCATCTAAATAAACAATGTCAGTAATCCTACCGACAGAGGCATCGTTTTCTGCCATTTTACTGCTGAGGAAAGGGAGGCCCAAAGAGACCAGGTGACTGGTCTGTGGTCACCAGAGCAGTCAGTGGGAGGGCCGGGATTTGAACCTGAGTCTCCTGAATGCAAGCCCCTGCAGATGCTGCTCCTTCAGCAGAGGCCCCTATTCGTGCTTTCCAGCATGGTCCACGAACTCAAATCAGTCCATGGACCTAAAACTTTTCTCTTCTAAAAACCTATAAACTTAAATTAACAACAAAAAGCTGCTTCTAAACAGATGAGGTAAATTGTACACCATCTCTCAACAGTCAACGGGATTTCTGTTTGCTCTCAGTGATAAAATAAATGAACACCACCAACTTAAATAAACCGTTTTACTCTCTTATTAAGGAATACACTCTGTTTTTAATACATGACAGCATTCTATGAGTCTGCAGCCGAGAATTTCGGTATTTTTGCTCACTGCAGTGTGGTCTGGAATTGGAAAGCCTGGCCTAGATGATCATCAATGAAGAAATTAAAAACATCGACCAGAGACATTCCACATAAAGACACGGTGCCAGGCCCGGGGCGACCCAGAGAGAGGCCGGGACCGGATCTCTAGGCCTTTGCTTGGGAAGAACAGGTGTCAGCATGGGAGCCCAGTGACCCCCTGCTTAATTTCCCAAGGAATCCATGTCAAGAGGGCGGCATGACTCACTGGCTAAGTACCTGAAGCCCTGGACTCCCAGAGCCCTTCTGGCTGCACAACACATCTTCTCTCCTGACGGCGAACAAAACACCATTTTCACCCTGGTCCAGACATAGCCTAAAGCTGTCCACATGGTGGTGTAAGGGATTATGACTCTGACCCGGATAACTCAGGCAGAAAACCTGCTGTTACCAGCCGCGGGGTGGGGGAGGAAATGAAACTCCAACAGACCGGTGTTCAGCCACGCCACTCCCTTGCTTTAAAATCTCCTGGGTGCTTACGGGGCAAGGTCCAAGCGCCAAGCCTGGCCGACTGAAGCCCTTGGCAACATCCTTCTCCAGCTCCTCCCCGGCCACTCCCTCCTCCACGTTCTGGCCACCCTGAACTGTCCGGCCTGCCCCAGACACCAGGCCCTTCCATGCTGTGTCTGGTCGGTGCTCCATGCCGCCTTCCCCTCACTCCCACACTCCTATCCATCCTTCAAAGCCCCGCTGGAACATCACCTTCTCGGTGAAGCCTTCTGACTCCCCGAGAAAGCAAGCTGCTCTTCCTCCGGGCTCCCAAACATCACTTTGTCCAGGGTGTCCTTCCCATGAGCCCACCGTAACTGTGGTCACCATGTTCCTTTTTGCCTCTGCGCAGTTCAGAAACAGGATTTTTATCTCTGCACCTCTGTATCCCCTGAGGCCCAGCACAAAGTCAGTGCCCAGTGAATATATCCAACCACCAAATGCACTCTCAGTGGCTGGACTCTCTGCTCCACTTTTCAGATGGACAACTGCCCTATCTATCACCTTCTCCCTGATCTGTTTTTAATTCACTGATCTGGGTTCAAGGGGAGGGAAATCAATCCCTGTGGAAGTGCCCACAATCCCCCGTCCGTGGAATGGTGCCCCCCGAGCGGGGCCTCAGCTAACAGAGCTGTGCTAACCACGGGCCTGCCTCCCTCACTGACGGGTCCCCGAGCAAGAGTACGTACCTCTGCAAGCCCACCACCGTGTGTCATATTTAAAAGACAGAAAACAAGGTAACAGGCTGATAAAGAGACAATGTTCTATCGTCCCACCTTGACAGATAACCTTAATACCACCCTGGAGCCCAGGTCCGAACGGAGAGTTCTCTGTCCCCTTGGTTTCACACTGGAACACAGACACTCAAGAGAGCTGGCCCCGAACCCCAGCCCACCCGGGCACCACCCCACCCTTACAGGGGCTTCATGTACATCCACGCAGACACGACAAGCCTGAACTCCATCCGATTCCTCCATCCCCCAGGCCTGCCCACCTTACCAGCGCTTGGGCCCACAGGTGCACACCCTGTCCACGGTCTACGCAGTCTGCCCTTCCTGAGGCAGGTGGACCTGGGGAAAAGGTCCACAGGGGACCTGGAAGATCCAAGACCCCTGGGGGCAGGGACCCGGCATAGGAAGTGCAGACTCTATATGGGCCATCCCTAGGCCCTCAGCTCTGCCCCATGGAAAGGACCAGATCCAGAAGGACATCCAGAGCCTGGCCCTCTAAGTGTCAGTCCCTTCTGGCATGCGACGAAGGGCAGCGCAGGGCGCCACCGGCCGCGTCTGGGTCATTCCGGAGCCGTGAGTTTCTGGCGCTGAACATTCTCACTCGACAACCCAGCCAACTGGTGAGGTGGGACTTGGGGCCGGAAGTGCTTTCCAACCGGGCCTCAAAAACACACCAGCAACCATAAACATCATGCACCTCCACACGCTGACGGGCAGGCTATCGGTGACAAGCGCCTGAGTCACTACGTTTCTTCTTCAGGATCCCCCCACCCCCCTCACCCCAGGAGCACTGATTCATCAAAGTTTGTTTTCAATACTATTATTTTTAGTCAGCCAAACAATTTTTAAAGTGACGATGGAGTAGGGGAGGGGAGAGGGGAGAGCCACTGAAGAATATGCATGTTTCCCTCTCAAGAGGCTGCCGAGCCCTGGATCAACCAGAGGCCGGGTTGTGAGCATGTGCTGAAGGCCAATTCTTTTACCGCATCAACAGGGGTTCTCTGAATGGTGAGCCCTGAGAGCAAGGCGGGGCCAGAGGGGTCCCCCCTCCCACTGGAATCTATGGACACCATCAGTCAAATGCCTCCCTTGAAAGGGAAAAATGAGTGCTTACTGAGCACCTACTATGTGCTATGAGCTACAAATATCAAATATCAGCCAAGTGCTGGATCTCTCTCTTCTCATTTGCATTGATTGCCAGGAGGTGGATGGCCCCGTCCCCCTTTATGCAGACAAGGAAACCGGAACTTAATCAAGGCTGCCACGCAGTCTGGAACCTGCGACTCAAACCCGTGTCTGTCAGACTCCGGGGCCCTCTGTTCTTCCTTGATGACTGTGCTCTTCCGGTCCACCCACACCCCCCCAACCCCAGCTCCCCAGGTAGTATTTTAAGAATCTGTTTGGGTAAAGATAAATGGCTACACACAACACAGAACAAACTCACTCCCCCTGCCCTTGCAGGCACACTGAGAAACAGGGCTCACCTGGACTCTGACTCCCACGAGGGTGCGAGTCAGTTGACAGCGGGGAACATTTGCAGCAAAAGGAAAAACCCAACTTCCATCACCAGCGCCTGCTTTCAGCCACTTGTAACGACACAAAAAGTCCTTTCTGGATCCATTACTCCACTGCTGGGCTTAGCCCAGAGGTGATTTTTTAAGGAAAAAATGCCTTTGGCATTTTTAAGCTGTGACAGCGTAAAAAACAGACCTTTCAAAAACACACACCCAAAAAGCATTACTAGTTTCAAAAGTTCGGTCTCAAAGGGGAAAAAAAAAAAAAAAAAAAGGTGACATCTTAGAGCTACAACTTGGCCTGGCGGTCTGTGATGCATGAGTTCGCGGTGAGAGCCACCAGCTTGATAAATGCTGTTAAGTTTCAAAAGCAAACCCTGACCCAGGCTGTCTTAAACCACCCTCGAGTCCTAAACTCCCAGCTAAGCTGTCAGGAGAAAAACTTGCCAGATGTAAGCAGGGAGAGGCATGTGATACAGAAAAAGTACTATTTCGGGGGAAACTCACTTTTCATTTCCGAGCTGGGGTTTAAACTTGTAACCTCCACGCTGCCCCACAAGAGGCGCACGCTTACGCAATCAAGTATAGCCTTTCTTTATATAGATGCTTGAAAGTAAATAAAGGAAGCTTCCTGGGTAAACTCTGACATATGAGCAAACATTTTCCACAGGTATCCTCTATAATGCCTACCTCTCACATTTAACCATTTTTAGGCAATTGTGGTCATTAGTTTAAGTAAACTTCCTGCTCCGAGGATAGCCAAAAATAGCAACAAAAGAAGAAAAATTGCTCACTGCATCTCCAAAGACACACAGCCTCCCTCGTATTTGTCTATTTTTATATTCCTTTGTAGTTAAATTTCACTGATTTAGACGCACAGGGTAAGGGAGAGGCAGGGAGGGGAGAGGCACAAAAAAACCAAAATTAAAGGCTGAACTGTAGTTTTATTACTTTCAACTACAGAAATTCACTGGCACCAGACAGACAGGGTCTTAGGGCATTAATAACTAAGAAAACTCTGTGATGTGTGCAAAAAGGAGCTTCTAATATGATTGCATGAAAACCACTCTAGAGTTAAGAGTTCTCCAGTAGAGTTTATCCAGCCCATTTTTCAGCTGATAATCTCTGAGGCCCAGAGATGTTAAGTGCCTCACCCCGGGTGACACAGCTAATTAGAAACAGAGCTAAGTCTATAACGTCCCCAGGTCTGTTGACTCCTGCCTCCAAAATGACTCTCAGAAGTTTGTTTATTACTAATTTTTCTTTGACAGCATTTCTGGGGAGAAAGGGCCTGCTAAACAAACTTCAGCCTAGTCCAGAATTAGCCCAACTTCTTAATTAATAGGCTTCTAGTGTGTTTTCGTTTTAAACTTGAGCCTCTCTGTCAAAACATCCTGCAGCAGCATGCCACAGTGGCAGGCTGCTCTGTACAGCGGACGCCTCAGATAATCACGGCAGATAGTGGGACCCGTGTTATAGATTTGTTATTTCTGAAACTGTTAATTAAGTCAAAACAAAGAATGATACTACACACACACACACACACACACACACACACATATATACCCTCATCAGGACTCAATAAACTGTAGAGCTTGGGGGATTTGGTTCCCTGGCATTAAGAAAACAGTATTTACAAATTAACTAGAGTGGATATACACGTGATTATTACACTCCAGAGGACACGTGGTCAGCAGCCAGTGGACTAGAAGTTACAGGAGGGCAGAATAAGGCATCTGCCTAGTTCACTGGTATGTCCCTCCTACCTGGAGCAGGAGGGAAAGCATAAAAATGAATCAGACAAGTTCTCTTGGGATCTTTGTTCTAAAACTTGGAGAAGCGCAAAATTAGAAACCAGACTTCTGCAAGGTGGGTTTAATACGGCAACGGCCAACTGGTTCCAGGAACCATGGTGCTTGGAGACTCCTTGGCCCAGGAAATGTCGGTGGTCAACAGAGATCCCCCTCCGTCCCAGGGAAGAGCTAGTCCCATCCAGCCCCGTCTGCAAAAGGCTGGGAAACCTCCCGGGCCCCTGCACACTGGCAGCCTTTCGGGGACAGTTCTTTCCCTGTGGGGACTGGTCCTATCAGATGGGGATCTGGGCAAGAGGGCAGGTTAGCTTCAAAAAAAAAAAAAAAGTCACTACATCAAAGGAGATCAGGACAAAAGTTAATTAGGACTGTTCATAAGCCCCGTTGATTGAGAAACCTGCATTCCACTTTAGAGAACTTAACTGCATTTATAGGAGGCTCCGGGAGCGGTGGAGCAAGGCGGGAGACTGGGCAACGGGAATAAAGTCAGACTGCAAGTTTTAAAGCAAGTACCGCTTAGTCCTACTTCATAAAAGAGCTCATACACCGACGCGGCTGTATTGTGCATCCAATGGCATTTAAAAATCTCCCAATAAGTTAACAAGTGGAAATTAATGGTCGCTCAGTCCATTAAATCGTGTTAATTTTATTTCCATTACAATAATGCAGCAATTACAAATTTACATTATTGAACCAATATTTATTTTTCAAAAACTCATTTTAATTGGATTCCTGATGGGATTAAGCTTGAGCCAAATTCTCTTCATTATCAACTGCCTGCATTTCTCATCAGAACTAAATGACCGTATTTACTGACTTTTTTCTATTGTTAGAATTATCATTTATTTTTTTTAAACAACTTTATTATGACATAATTCTGGGACAGTAAACTATGCATATTTCAGATACGCAGAACTGTCATTTAAAACTTTACATCCTTGTGAAGGCGTTTTAAAATAGATTATTCAAAGCCCTTAAGTCCATGTAGAAACTCAGGCTTATGTTCAGCGAGTGTTAACCAGAGAAGGGAAAAAAGCTGGGTCACAGCAAACCTCTGAAATTCTAAGTATCCACAATTACCTTCAAGGTGCCCACTTTTTCACTGACGCTGTTAAGACTCTGCACTAATATATGTAAAGTCACTGTTCCCACCAAGAAAACCTGAATTTCAGGTTTGCAATACTAATGACTTTCTGCTTCAAAGAGAGACCACTTCACAGTGGAGTAAAATACTGAACAGAAGTCACTAGCCTTTGGGTGCAAATTATGAGGTAACATATTCATAGCAGTGCTCTGTTTAGGAAGAAGGAAGATAAAGCCGTCCTCACTCCTGTAGGCAACTGTCATGGTGAAGCCACAAGTTCGCACGATCGTACGGCCTTCCAAAACTTCCTTCAGATAATAACTCCTGTCCCCCTTCTGGTTTTCTACCTCACACTGACCCCTCTTCTTCTTTCCCCACCTCCCCCCCCCCCAGAATTAATGGTCCCCCTGCATCCCCGCGCATTTTGTACAGCCCTTGGCCTAAATTTTGGGCAAATCTGTCTCCCACTCTAGACAGGGAGCCCCTTGTGAACAGGCGCCTTGCCACGCACATCACAGCAGGTATTTAATTAAGTGATGGGATAATTTAGTAGTGAACGGGTGCTACACATAGACAGCTAAACATAATACGTCCGTCAAACTCTGTTTTACCAAACACTTCCACAGGCTTTATTACCTCATCCAGCTTTTACAGGTATCAACACGAAATCTCTAAGACATTAAGTGAACCACTACATCCAGCCAGGTGTTATAACAGCGAGATACAGGACCTGGATTCTGCGCTTTTTCTGGAGAAACCAGATGGCTGGCATTATTTTGTTGTCTAACAAAGTGACTTCTACACTATTTAAAAAACACATCATAATCCATCCCCACCCTCCAAAAATACATTACTCCACACCAGAACTCCTATTTCTTCTGATGAGAATAAGAAACAGACACTCAACTAATGCCCTACTGATGTCTCCTTTATTGAAAAGGAAGCTCTCACAGACAGGGGCCACCTCACTTTTATCTCTGCATCCACCCCCACTGCCTGGATACTGACTCAGACATGGGAGGGGCCAATAAATATCAAAGAAGCCACAAAATCCAACCCTGTATCATGCGATTAGGAACTGTGAGCAAAGGGCTCTCTGCCACATGCACTGGTCCAAATGCTGAACTCCTGGGGACAAGCAGCAAGTTCCAAGGTTCCGAATGTCAAGGGAATGTCTAGTGGCTCCGAGGTTAGGCCAGAGCTCTGAGCCAGCCCCGTTGTCCAGCAGGCCCCCTCCTCTTCCCACCCTCGGGCAGAACTTCCCTGATCATCAAGGTTAACAAGAGAAAGGAGAGGATGGGCCACGCCTGCAGCAGACGCAGTAAGCTTGCTTCCCGTGGGCCACATAAGAACGGTGCTCTGAGTTGCAGCTGAGAGAGAAGAGGGGGCAGGGGATGCTGAGACGGAGAGGGTATTAAAGAGGCCACTCCTGCACCCTTGGTCTGTCCCCAGAAGTCTGAGAAAGGCGTGCTAGAGATGAGGATCTTTCTACTTTCTCCGCAGGGTGAGAGCAGCCTGGCAAAGTCCAGGCAGATGAAAGGTCCAGGAGGCCGTGCCCAAAGAAGATGCACAGAAAGGGAGGAGATGGTGTGTGTCAGACCTGGTGTTTGGTTCAATTCCCCATTTTCCTCTGGACGTGGTGCTCTGACACAAGAAAGCCCAAATTCCCTTCCAAATAAACCAGCCCTTCAGCTTGGTCCGGCTCCCAACACTTGCGCCAAGGCATGGATCCCACTGGTGGAAACCCAAGTTATTGGTGTCCATCAGGACAGTCATTTTCAAAGGTGCCTGGCTCCTTATCACGGACATAACATGCACGCACCTCCCCTGCCTCTCAGTGGCAAATGCTATCACTCCATCCTTATCGACTGGCCAGGCAGCTGTACTCAGGTACTCCGGCATGGGACAAGCAGGATGCTGTCATACAACTTGTCGAAATCCTGCCCATCCTGCCAGACCTCAGAGGATCCTGCCAGGCCCTCTGTTGGTGTATCTAAATCAAGCTCTTACCACTTCCTCGGCCTGGTCTCTTTTTCACTCGATGACAGTAACCCTGTAGCACGCCACCCCTCCTGATCACTGAGACAGGTTCGAGCTGGGGTAACAGAGAGGCAGGTGTCTGGTCTGGAAGGCCCCAGTATACAGCTCTAATTGCCAAACGAGGCTGTTGCGGCTCATGATTCCGTATTAGCCAAAATACGCTGGTCAAAATCTCCTTAGACTGAGGGCTTCTTGAACCCCAAGGTCCAGATCTCGCAGAGTACTTTTAAGCACCCAGTGTCCTATCGCCCACACGCAGTGGGATAACGAGATTAAACGTTTCCCTTTGTCGACTTTCCAAAGCCCTAGTTATCAAAGGCAGTGAGGAGAGAGCAGACAATTTGACCGGCAACCCCACAACCGATGGGGGCTCAGAGACACCCCGATATCACCAGTGTGAAGCCAGTTAGCCACCTCCCCAAGACGTGGCCCTTAGTTTTCTGCCCACGACCAAAACAGCAGTAGCTGTTGCCAAGGGAGACAAGGTGACCCAGAGGCGTGGGCACAAAATCCAGGGATGGAAATCCACTTTGTCTGGATCCACCCAAGTGACTGGGTTTCCCTAACTGAAAAAGACGGAAAAAAAATCTGCCGTAGCATTAGGTCCTTGCCAGGCAGGTAGAAGATGGCTCGGTCCTAACAGAGTCATGAGAAGGCCAAGTTAACTCAGGCAGTGGAGGACTTTGGAAGAGGAAAAGGCAGGCCATAACTCTGCTTCCCCAGAGGGCAAACTCCCACCAAGGCAAGGAAGAACCAGGCCTCTCCTCCAGCCTGTCACCAGCCCAGAGTTCAACACTGACAATCTTGCCAACAGATATCCATTAGGCCCATCCAGGGGGGGTCAGCAAAGACTGTGTTCAGAACCTTCAAAGTCAGGAGCATGCTGGGTCCAGATCCCATGTTTTTTATGCCAAGCCTTTCCATCTCTCTCCTCCAAAGCATTCTCAACCTTCAAAATCAGATAAATCTTAGGCCTACTGGCCTTATCTATTTTCCAGGAGTTTCTTTTTCCGGATCTCATAAAACCATGTGGAAGTTCTTTGTAAACACTGTATGCAGCTGCTCGTTTTATAATTGATAACCAATTTTTTTTTTCTGTTTCAAGGTTTAAAGCGCTTGTCCTCAACAGCACCCAGGCCGGTAAGAAGGCAGGTTTTGCAAACCCCTCCCCAGGCAGGAGAAGTATGACCTCCATTCACCCACCCTCCACCCAAAGGAATAATGAAGAATTAAAAAGCCAGGGCTGGGACCAGGACCTAGGGCTCGCTGACCATCACATCACACCATCTCCTCTGAAGTCAATTCTGGCTCCTGATCACACACCCAGAACTCACTTCCCAGACAGCACACCGCCTTCCCTCCCCCTTTATTGACTGGATCCACCCAGTTTTGAAAAAAAATTATTATTTTTCAAGTCAGCACTCCCACCATATGTGGCATTAATTTCCAGAGGAGGCCTGCCCTGGGTTCCTGTGGACAGATGTTGCTTTGTGCCTGCCTGACACGGCTGGCAGCCCTTGTACAGCTGCCCCAAGCAGGTGGCCAGGGATGGAGTCCACTCCTGGCCCAGCAGCAAGGATGACAATTTCTCCAGGGCTCAGGCCCTGGGGACCCTCTACTCATTCTTCTGCAGCCTGGGACTCCAAGGACACATACACACAAACTCTCCCTCGGTGCAGAATCAGACTTTTAAAGGGGGCTGAGAGGGAGAGACAGGAGGCTAAGGTGCACCCCCCCATACCCCAATTCCCAGACAGGCAGCAGCTAAGCTAAGAGAAGGCCCTGGGGAGTGGAGACAAGTCACTGACCCCTTCTATCAGCCATCTGTGAGCTCCCGCCTGACCTAGCTAGCGCGAAGTGGAGGATAAAGGAGGTCCAGACAGATGGCAAAGCGCTTTGGGAAGGAGGGCTCTGTAGGAATGCAAAGGCCGATGCGAGGCCCACTTTGGGGTGCGTTTTGTTATCTCCTCAGCTCTAAGCCCCCTTCCGGTCTGCATCCCGTAGCAATCTCAGACTGAAAGGAGAGCAAAAAACGGGGAGGGGGGGTGGCGGAGGTTGGGCAGAAGACCCTACTCTCTGCCACTTATCTCTCATTTAGAAGTCAGAGCATTGCACTGCAACTAAAGTGTGTGTGCGCGGAGGGGGCGGGAGACTGGCACAACCGAATCTAAAAATACTCGATAAAAATGCTAATCCCGAAGGCAAAGAGAGAAGGAAGAAGGAATCTGTCAATCACGAGGCTCCCGCTCCTCACCCACAGCCCCAGCTGTACGGACTGCATTCCTGTCGAGGAGGAAAGAAGTGGGGGGACAGGCACGAAGAAAAGAAAGGGAGAGACACCACCACCTCCACGAGCGCGGGCCGCGGGGGCGGGAGGCGGCGGCGGAGGAGGGGCTCCGGCCCGCGGAGCTGAACAAAGCGGGCCTCAAGTTCTAGCCCGCAGCTCCCCGGGGTGGGGGCGGCCGATTCCTGCAGCACCCCCTTTCCCGGGGGGGAAAAGCGAATGCGAGGTCTGGGAGCGCGAGTGCCGCGTGGAAGCCCCAGGCTCTGAATCTTTGCAAATCCAGAGAAGGTTTTGTTTGGGGTCCCCCCACCCCTTCCTGCCTGCTTTCCCACCCCCCGTTACACGCACACACACACACACAGGCGCACGCACGCTAGCCCTCCCGCTCCAACCCCGCCAGGCCGGCCCCGCCACGCCAGGTCCCGCCCCAGGGCCCCTCGGGCCCCCACCTGGGGATGGTGATGCACTTGGTGTTGACGTTCTGCGTGGTGATGGCCTTCTCCAGCTCGTCCAGCTGCCCCGTCTTCTTGAGCTTCTTGACCAAACTCTTGACCGCCTTCTCGCACCACTTCTCCTCCTGCCCGTTCTGCTCGCCCTTCTTCCAGCCCAGCAGGCGCTTCACGATCGGGGGGGTGAAAGGCAGGATGGACGACATGGCTGGGGAGGTGCGCGCGGGCGGCGAGGGGCGCCCCCGGCGGGGCTGGGCACTGCGGGACGCCGGGGGCGCAGCGGGGAGTTCGGCCGGGGCCGGCCGCGGCCGCCCAAACTTCGCCTCAACTCTCGGCGAACTTGCCCGTGTTCCGGGCCGGGCCGCGGCGCTGCAGCCTGCGGGGCTCGGCGCGCGGCCCTGCAGCCCGGGCGGCTCCCACGGCCGGGAGAAGGGCGGCGGGGCGTTGGGCGGGCGGTCGGCAGCGACGCGGGATCGGGGAGGCCCTGGACGCGGGGCGGAGGCGGCAGCCGCACGGCTCGGAGTGGCAAAAGAAAGTTTGGGTTTCCGCACGGGGTGGCTGTTTGGGTGCCGCCTCCAGGAAGGAAAGTCCAACCCCCAGCCAAACTTTGCTCGCCTCGCTCGCTTTGATGCGCAGATCCCTCCGCCTCGGCAGCCTCGGCAGCCTCGCCTCTCCGCTGCCCTCCTCCTCCCCGGATCGCTCGCTCTCTCGCTCGCTGGGCCGGCCTGGGGCGTGCGCCGCGCTCCCGCTCCCGCCCGCTCCCAGTCTGTGTTTCATGCAAATCCGCGTGCAGCCTCCTTTCCAGGCGCTGTCACCGCCCCCTTGCCGCCGGGGCTCCCCGCCTCCTCCCCCGCGCCCCGCCGCCTCCTCCCGCGGGCGCCCGGCCCGCCCCCCTTCTCCCCGCTCCCCCCCCCCCCCGCCTCCGGGAGGGCGCCCTGCCTTTTCCCCGCCCGGCGCGGAGCACGCCCACGTGGGCGACCCGGGACAGCGGCCGCCGAGGCTGGAGCGCGCAGGACCCCGCGCGGCCCCGACCCGAAGTCCGGCGGGCGCCGGGAGGAAGTCGTGGGAAAGGAGCGGCGAGAGGGGCCCCAGGCGGGAGGGCCGGGCCCGGGCCACGGCGTCCGCTCTCGGAACCCACACTCAGGAAGCTCAGTTGGAGCGGCGGGCCCGAGAGGGCTAGACTCGCACGAACGAGCGCCGCCCGGCCGCAGGACCCCGGTCCGAGAGAGAGGGCGCGCGGAAAGCGGAGGCCCAGGAAGTCGGGGCGCGCACTGGGACGCGCGCGCGCCGATCCCGGTCAGGGGCCTCGGCGGCGCCGGGGACTCGAGGGCTGTTTTTATTCTCGCACCGCTGAGATCACACCGGTTTAGATCTCCGAGATCGTGCGAAGGAGGGTTAGGAAGGGACTCTCAGAAGTGGAGATCTGGGGACCCCAGTGACTCCCTGGACGATAGCTGGAGCCGGGGGGTCCCTTGGGCCTTGGGAATCAAGTGCCCTACAGAAAATGGGCCTCAGAGACATCTGTTGAGTTCAGAAAGAAATGAATGGGGGCGCCTAGAATTTATCTTTGGAGGAAAAGTTTCATTACAGGGTGTTTCGAATCTTATGATACAGAAAGATCCGAAATTTGACACCCAATACATAGAAGGAGAGAGAGCTTTGTTTTCAAAACTGAACTCGCAAAAAGTGGGACGAAAGGGCAGTACCAGGAAACCTTGTGTATTCCAAATGAGCTTTGTTGGGGAGCAAAGAAACACCGGGGTGCTGGGGGAGCTCTGGGGCTCTTCTCCCCACCGGCAGCATTCTGGGGCAGCTGCGCAAAGACCCCTCACTAAGCTGCTTCCAGGAGTTACCCCAGGCCCCCGGGGCCTTTCTTCTGCCCCTCCCCTACCAGGCCTCTAGCCTTTGTTTGTTTTTAACAGCAGGAAACTCCCGTGGTGAGAAGTTACCTCCAAAACCTCTAGCGGGTGGCGAGTTACAAAGCCCTGTGAGGTGTGGCCTAATCCACAAAGCCAGCCCAGAAGCTTCAGGGGTCCCTGTCTGGTAGGAGAGAAGGGCCTCCCACAAGCCTGTCAGCTGCCGGGGCTAAGGGCTGCGCTCCTCACGCTCCCCTCCTAATTTCCTGCTTGCTGGGACCTTAAAAGGAGAATCCCTGAACCCCAACTGGGGCCGAATAACCTGGTGCCCATTCCTGGTTGGTCCTAGGGCTAACCTGCAGCCCCTGTCATCTTGTTTCAGTCCCTTCCTCCCAGCCCTCTTGGAAAAAGAGAAGGGAGGAAGGCAATTAACATTTATTGATGACTTTCTTCAAGTGCTGCCCCCGATTCCAACTTCACGATGACTCTTGAGGCCCTAGGCGTCCCTATGCCTCCCATTTACAGATGAGGCAGTTGATAACCCTTACTTAAGAGCCCTGGCAGCAGAGGTGGGATTTGAACCCAAAGCTCTGTGAGGCCTCAGTCCACCTTCTTCTGGCCACTGCACCCAGCTGGCTGCCTTATAGAGTTGTTAGGTATAGAGTTGAAGGTAACATCCTTGGTGGAACTCTTTGCAAAACAAAAGTTCTTTACACAGCTGCCGTCTTGGGATACTTCAAGAAATGTTTGCTCACCTGTAAAATGGGGCTAGAGATGGCTTTCCTCTCAACCTCCTAGGGCAACTGTGGGAATCTGATGTGAAAAGCTTTGCAGACAGTCAAGTGCCATAAAGGAGCAGAACCGTCCCCTGGGGCCGCTGCTAATGTGGGAAGAGCCCTGTGGGGGAGGGGCACAGTCCTGTTACACACCCATCTGTGGAGCATCTCCGTGCTGCCATCCTTCTCCTTTCTGGGAATGAAATGAAAGACAAGGGTCCCTAACCTAAGGAGCTCACAGCTTAGCGTAGCGCCAAGGGGTAGCAGGTATGTGCCTGTGAGAAAGGGGCCCTTGCCGCCCGTCATCCTAGTAAAACACGTCTTTTAACCTGAACGTCAAATCGGGCTGACCCCACTGCGGAGAGGCAGTCAGATCAAGTAAAAGGACCTCAGGCTTCACCTGGCTTTCGATCCTGGCTCTCTCCCTCCCTTCACCTCACTGAGCATCTGTTCTCTGCACTGGAAGAAAGGAGCACACAGTTGTTATTGTGAAGAGCGGTGACTCCAGGAAGAGCATTAAAGTTCTTCTCCAGCGTGTGCCCCTCATTTCACACGGGCAGAAGCCGTGCCTGGGAAAGTGCAGTTTGCACTGTGGCGGTGAGAAGCCCACGAGAGATCTGAGGATGGAAGGCACTGGGAGGGCCTGGCGTGGACCTCAGCCCCTGAACCACAGCCTGGGAAAGGCCCCTTGTGTTTTCAGCCCTCGCACTTTTCTGAGGGGAGGAAGCAACTCGTCAGCAGCTAGTTAGTGTGGCCGAACCAGGCTTCCCTGCACTTCCTTCACATGCCGCCATCCTGGGACGGGGGCATGCAGGAAAACAGTGCAGGACCCACGTGTGAGTCCAACGAGGGCCATTTCTGGGCTGGTTCTTTCTCCTCTGGCCTCAGTTTCTCCATGAGAAGAAAGCACAAAGCAGCGAGGAGGCCCGAGGAGTGGATTCCTCCAGGTGCCACGAGGACCCTGTCTGCTCCCTTGACTTTGGGCGGTGAGTGGGTGGGCGGCTCTGGATGGAGAGGAGCTCGGTTCTGGCGCCTGGTCTCCTGGGGCCCAGCCACACCGACTTCTGCAGAGATTGTCCTTGGAAGGGAAACATTAGCCCGGTTAATTTTTCATCACGGTAAGTGCAAAGTTCAAGAGAGGTGGGATGGGGCTGGAGGCAGCGACTCCGTTTCCCTGGGAATAGTCAGTCCTGTCGGGGAGGAGCCCCACAAGCGGACTTGCCAAAAGGTTGTCATGTCTTTGGAATGGCTCCCAGGTGAAACACGGGAAAGAATAAACAACTGCCTCAATTCTGATGATTTTTCCATTAGTAAAGGGTGTTTAATCAGTAAATGGTGAATCTAGAAAGAGCAGTAAAACTGTTCTGTCTTCATTTTACACAGACATAAAGTGACGGCATGGTAAAGGGAAGTGGTTGCAATGTAGAGATAGAGTCAGGATCTCATCAGGACTCATCAGGGACTTTCATCAGCGTGCCCTCACCCGAGAGAGAGCCTCTGTCTTCACTCAGACCACTTTCTTCAGCTCTCCGTAGCATCTTAGACACACGTGAGCTCTCCTGTGGCACCAGACAGACCTGACTTAAAACATTTAGTCTAACCACATGATCCAGCAGTCCCACTCCTGGGCATATATCCGGAGGGAACTCTAATGCAAAAAGATACATGCACCCCAGTGTTCATAGCAGCGCTATTTACATCAGCCAAGACATGGAAGCAACCCAAATGTCCATTGACAGATGACTGGATAAAGAAGTCATGGTATATTTATACAACAGAATACTACTCAGCCATAAAAAAAGAATAAAATAATGCCATTTGCAGCAACATGGATGGACCTAGAGATCGTCATTCTAAGTGAAGTAAGCCAGAAAGAGAGAGAAAAATACCATATGATATCACTCATATGTGGAATCTAAAGAAAAAAAAGACACTATGAACTCATCTACAAAACAGACTCACACACAAAGTAAACAATCTTATGGTTACCAGGGAAAAGGCGTGGGAAGGGATAAATTTGGGAGTTTGAGATTTACAAATGTTAGCCACTATGTATATAAATAGATTTTAAGTTTCTTCTGTGTAGCACAGGAAACTATGTTCAATATCTTGTAATAACCTTTAATGAAAAAAATATGAAAATAAATATATGTATATATATATATACACACACACACACACACATACACACACATGACTGGGACATTGTGCTGTATACCAGAAATTGACACACTGTAATTGACTGTTCTTCAATTTAAAAAAAAAATCTAGTCTACTGTTTTCAGCTCTGTGACTTTGAGAAAGTCCCTTAATTCTGTGTGTCAGTTTCCTCATTCATATAAGGGGCATAATAATAACATCTGCCTCTTAGGAGTGCTGTAAGGAATCAAATAACCCACATAGACAGCTTTCCACAAGCACAAAGTATGTTTTCAATACACAAGGGTATGACTGCTGCTCACCAGAGAGTGCCATGCACAAGGAGTTCTGCCTATCCAAAACAGTGGATGGATCTTAAAAGCAGTTCCAAGTGAAGACAGTAACACACAGAATGAAATAAATAACAACACTACTTATGTAAGAAATTACATATACACAGAACAACTGTATACATTTTGAAAGAAGCCATGCAAACAGAAAGACACACACTGAGCCAATTTATACCCATTAGGATGGCTATTACCCAAAAAAAAGAGGAAATACAAGTGCTGGTTGAAAATGTGGAGAAATTGGGACGCTTGGACATTGCTGGTGGGAATGTAAAATGATGCAGTACTGTGGAAAATGGTAGGGTGGGTTCTCAAAAACATTAAACATGGGATTACCACGTAATCCAGGAATTCCACTTCTAGGCATGTACCGGAAAGAAGCAAAAAAGGGGCTGAGATATTTGCACACCTCTGTTTGTAGCAGCATTATTCTTGATAGCTAGAAGGTGGAAGTAACTCTAGTGTCTGTTGACAGATGAGTGTAGAAACACAATATGGTATATACATACAATAGAACATCATTCAGCCTTCCTTCAAAAGGAAGGAAATCCTGTCAGCTGCTAGAACGTGGATGAACCTTGAAGACCTTGTGCTAAGTGAAATAAGCCAGTCACAGAAGGACAAGTATAGTATGATTCCACTTATATGAGGTACCTGATAGAGTCAAGTTCACAGAGACAGACAGTGGAATGGTGGTTGCCAGGCGCTCAGGGACGGAGGGGGAAATAGCGTTTGATGGGTATGGAGTTTGAGATGCGGAAGATGAAAAAATTCTGGGGATGGATAGCGGTGATGATTGTAGAACTACATGAATGTACCTAATGCCACAGAACTGTACACTTAAAAACGGTTAAAATGGTAAATTTTATGTTATCGGTGTTTTACCATTATCTGTGTTTTACCACAATAAAAAAAAAGAGAGAGAAAAAATACACACTGAGCACAAGAGAACAGGTGTTTAAGGGTGGGCATGTGGGAACTGGAGAGGAGGCTAGAGGGACAAAATAAATAAATGAGCCCGTGGATCCGTAATGATGAAGCACTGGGTGGTACTGAGGGGGATGCTAACCTCACCCTCTGCTCCAAAGCGGCAGTAGTGCGTTGTCTCATCACGTGGCGGTCAACTTAGTAACTGTTCCCTAGTTTGCTCAAAAGACAGAGCGTTTGGTTTCTAGCACCTTCCAACCCAGTGACTGCGACAGCTCACTGTGTAGAACTCAGTCAAAATGACTGGCAATGCCTGCCTCGGGGCACCCCCTGGGAACACAGGGGCTCAGATGTTGCCCCGCCTGACAGCTTAGGGAACTGAGGACCCGGGGGACTAATGCCATCTGCGGGTCTGCTCTGGGCCAGGACGTCAAGCATAGGGTCTCATTTGAAGTTCTCAGTCCCCCAGAAATGGTTGCTATCATTGCTGCTTCACAGAGGGACCAGAGACTTAGAAATTTCAGCTGCTGTTGTCCAAACTGGACTGCCGACCCCTGACTGCCCCCCAGCAGGGTTCCTGGGATGGATTACAGACTGTCTCCCAGAGAATGGGGCTGTGACAGAGGAAGCTGGGTGTAGATACTGTCCAAGGAAGGTATTACAAGAGACCAGGTCTGACAAAGGAGATCTGGGGCAGGGGCTTGGACCTGGGGGTGGGTGCAGACAGAGGCCCGCCAGCGCTGCTGGGGGTAAGGGGACAGGATGGGCCTGTGTGCGGGCGGTTGGAGCCCAGGGCAGGGTTCATAGAGCTGTTTTGAGTTCTCCTGCAGGACCTCCTTCCTAGCGTTCAGAACTTGCAAGCCTGGGAGCTGGGGGCCAGGAGAGGATCCAGGTAGGTGTATGGTGGTGTGTGCGCTCATGTGTGTATGTGTGCGTGTGTGAGTGCTTAATTATACCATTTGTGTGTGTCCTGGTGTGTTGGTCATTCTCTGTGTGTACACAGGTGTTGTTGACCTTCAGGTGCACGTGTGTGTGTGTGTGTGTGTGTGTGTGTGTGTGTGTTAGACGTCTCTGCCCATGCCTCTGAAATGTCTGGTTCAGATCGCACTATTTCAGAGTCCAGCCTCGTATGTTTCAGTGAAATTGGTACGTGTTGTATGAACTTTCTCCCTGGGTTCCTGGGTTTTTGTCTTTGTCTTTGCACCTTGTATGTATGTATGTTTGTAGAGGCCACTGTGTTTTCCCTTTCCTATTTTCTGGGATAATAAGAGTCACAAATGTGGCCTTGGCTCGGGCCCAGCATCTCCCTCAGGCCAGGGTTCAGTTTACAACGTGGCCCTAAAAAAACAGTAGTTGGAAAATTGTTGGTTTATTATAATTGCACTTATTTTTAAAAGCACACATGCGTATGGACAGCCACCAGCGTGTGGTGTGTCGAAATGAAAATACAGTCCTAGGAAGGCAGTGAGTTTGTATGTGTTTAAATTACTTCTAATATGTTGGCAAGTTATTTTTACACTAAAAATGAAGGGAGTATGCTGTATCAAAGCTATACCTCAATTTAAACAAAGAGTTTAAAGAAAGAAAGCGATGTGTCAGGTGAAAACAGAGTCGGGTCTCTCCAGCCGGAAGGAATGTGGGTGCTGGCAGGTGGCAGGGAACGAGGCAGGGGTGGCCAGGACTGTCAGGTCAGGTCGGAGAGGGTCGCTGATGCTCGGCGGGGCGGGAGGGGGCAGCGATTGGTGGCTTTGTGTACTCAGACACTGGGCGTGTGATGGGAGAAGTGGCACCCTCGCCTCTCAAAACAACACGAACGTCTGGAATACTCTGCACCTTCGATGAAACCCAGCATCTGGAAACAAACCTCCTGGGGTTGACTAAAACTTTGAAGGAATGAAAATTAGAGAAACAGGGAAAGCGGTCCCTCTCCCGAGCCATTCAATCTGACCAAAGGGAGGGACACCAGCTTAAAGATAGATGAGTTGGGTCATTTTTGTTTTTGTTGAAAAGACCACAGATTATTGGATTCCATTTCTGTGAATTGCCCAGAATAGGCCAATCTAGAGAGACAGAATGTAGATGACTGGTTGCTGGGGGCTGGGGGAGGGGGGGCTGGGAGTGACTTCCAGTGGGTACAGAGTTTCTCTGGGGGAATGAGAATGTTCTAAAGTTGACTGTGGGGGTGGTTGCACAGATCTTTGAATATACGACACCCCCCATACACTTTTAAGTGGGTGAATTGTATGCTATGTGGATTGGAGCCCCAAAAGATGTTCTTAAAAATAATGATCCAGGCTTACCCACGCTGAGGTCTCAGCAGAGCTAAGACCTGTTCTCAGCACTTCATGTGGATGAGAGTAACTCATTTTGGGTCTACAACTGCCCGTGGTTGGTGTTCTCATTGTCCCCTTTCCAGACGGGGACACTGAGGCACGGCGAGGTGACATCAGTGAATGGCCATGCTCAGACCAGCCAGGCAGCCTGCTCTGGACAACCAGTGACTCGAGATAATCACACTGCAGGCCCCTGTCTTTTCACTAAACGTTATTGTGAACACCCTTCTATGTCGATAAATATACGCTGACTGCATTATTTTGAATTCAGTCACATGGATCTATCATAATTTATGAAGCCTGTTTCCCACAATTGGACATTTAGGTTGCTCCCAGTTTTATTTGGTACAATTAGAAGTGCCACTTTAAACATTTTCGTACATGCACATTTGTGGACATCTCTGATCATTTTCTCAGACCAAGTCCCTAGAAGGAGAAATGCCACTTCCGATGTCATTATAAACGGTCCCCTGAAAAGCTGTTGTACCAACTTACCCTCACCACACCAGCTTTATAAGGTGAGATCGCACCTGGGGCAGAATCTTTTCTTATTGTCTCACTTAGTCGTCAAAAGCTCCATTCAGGGGGACCAGAGAGCTTCAGCTTTAACTGTGACTTTTTTTGTTTTCTTCTGAAATCAACCAATGAAATTAAAGGGTAATCTGCTGAAAGCACCCCCAGCCTGGAGCAGAGGACTCACCGGTGAGGAATCACAGGCTGTTGCTGTTGGCAGGCAGTGTAAGGTTCCTTTTCTTCAGTCCTCCTCCCCTACCCTCCCATAGGTGTTGGTGTTCCCGAGAGCCAGGTACTTGGCTTCTCTCCCACATCCTCTCCCTGGGTGACCTTTTTTTTTTTTTTTTTTTTTAAGTACAGTTAGTTTACAATGTTGTGTCAGTTTCTGGTGTACAGCATAATGTTTCAGTCATCCACATACGTGCATATATTCATTTTCATATTCTTTTTCATCAGAGGTTACTACATGATAAATCGATTTTATATATAGTAGTTAGTATCTGCAAATCTTGAACTCTCCATTTATCCCTTCCCACCCTCTTTCCCCCCTAGTAACCATAAGTTTGTTTTCTATGTCTGTGAGTCTGTTTCTGTTTTGTAAATAAGTTCACTTGTGTCCTTTTTTTTAGATTCCACATATGAGTGATATCACATGGTATTTTTTTTCTCTTTCTGGCTTACTTCACTTAGAATGACGTTCTCCAGATGCCTGGGTGATCTTACTTACCCTTGAGTCTCACCTAACCTTTATAAACTGACTCCCAAATCTAAACATCCAACCCAAACTCCTCTCCTGAACTCCAGTCTCACACTGTCACCTGGAATTAGAGACCACGGTCATCTCAAGTTCATTTCAGAACTGAGCTCATCGGCTTCCTCCACGAACCTCCTCCTCAGCCCTCCATCCTCCCCAGGTGTCTCCGTTGTCTCCAGTAACCCGGAAACGCCTCCCTTCTTTCACTCCTACGTCCCATCTGTCACCAAACCCTGTAGGATCTACTTCCTGTCACCTAGCCTCCCTGTTAATTCAGGCCCCCATCCCTGCTCACCACCAGGTATTATAACAAGTTTCTAACTGTCTTCCTTCTCTACTTGCTGCAGAGTGAGTGTTCTAAAGCACAAATCGCACCTACATCCCCCTGCTCTGTAAAAGATGCTTTCAGTGATTGGCCACTCTCTATAGCAGTGCTGTCCAACAGAAGTACATGAGAGTGACGTATAAAAGGACGCCATGTTAAAAAAGGAAAAAAAAAAAAAACAGGTGACGTTAATGTAATTGATTTAACCCAGCATATCCAGTATATTATCATTTCAACGTGCCATCAATATAAAAATGATCTCTACCTTATATTCTTTTATTGTGCAAAGTCCTTGAAATTGCTTGTGTGTTTCACACTTACATCTCATTTCGGACTGGCCACATCTGAAGTGCTCAGTAGCCACACGTGGCCAGTGGCAACCCAGCCGGACAGCACAGGTCTGAAGTCCATCACACGGAGGAGAAGGGATGGGGCCCCGCCTACCTCTGGCTTCATCTCTCTTGCTGTTCGCACATCACACCCTCTCTCCAGGCACATCACAGATATTCCTGGTTCTTTCACGCCGCAGTATCTTTCCTCATGTCACTCTTTCTTGCCTTCGGTGTCCTCTCCATCCCTTCAATATCCACATCCCACCCCTTCAACTAGATGAAAGCTTCTCCCATCCAGGACTAGGTCTGAGCATCGCCCCCTTCATGAAGCCCTTCCTTCTCTGACTATCCTGCTCAGAGCTCTGTGCTGCTACCTAGAACCCGCTGGGACATTTATCTATTTACTTAACTGATCCATTACTGTAGCTTTGAAGACTCTTGAAGGTCAAGGACCTTGTCTTGTTTTTCTATCCACAGCATCTGTGCCTGAGCCCACTGAAGGTGCTTAATACATGTCTGGGGATGAACTGAATTAATAATTAGGTGAGGCCCAGAAAGATTAAATGACGCAGCCAAGGTCTCATAACGAAAACGTGGCATTCTGACTCACACTGCAGGCTCTCAGCCCCGTGCTCGCTGGCCACTGGGTTAGGGGAGGTCAGAAAGCCAGTCTACAGGGTATGCATGGAAAGGTGTAAGATTGGTTTACGGCGCCAATTTCTAAAATCCAGGCAACCTGGACCACAATCCAGTATAGATGCAGCTCTCAGCCCACTGCATTTTACTGCCCTCAAATAATTACTAGGAAATGACGGGACCAAAAGAAACACAGGGCAGGAGGCAGGATAATACACAGCTCTTGATCTGGACTGACCTCACCCACAGATGAAGAGGATGGCTGTGACTTGGGGAGGACTCCCCTCTGAAGTGCTTAAAGCCTGGCCAAGTGGAAGACTGGTTAAGGGGCAGGAGGACTAACTGATTAGTGTCAGAGGGAGGGTTGGCGAGGATGGAGGGTCTGGTTCTATCAAGGGACCTGCTTTAATTTGCATGTGACTTACGCCCCCCAGTCTCAGTTTCCTCACCTGCGCACTTACAGGGGTTGGACTGGCCTTGGTACCGCAAATACAGGACTCAGATATGCTCCTCCGCATTACCCATCACAAATGGCTTTCTGAGTTCTTTCCTGCCTTGGAATCACTCTTTACACTCTGCCCCAGAGCTGCTGTTCCTCCAGGTCAAGCCTCCGTGCATCTTCCACTTCGACCTTCTAATTGATTGATGGAGATGCATCCTCTGGTCTCTGGGAATCCCTTTCCTGGATGTAAATGACTGTGGGAGAAAAACACCTCAAGTGGATGTCAACTCAGCTCTTGGGGCCTGATCCTGCCAAGGCCACCCAGGAGGCTCAGGAGAGGCGCGCATAGGAGAGGCAGGGGTGGGAGAGAACGCGCGTATCTGTGAGCCTGCTGAGCTCAGTGCCTGAGCCTCCGCTGCGGGAACCCCTGCTCAGGGCAACGGGTAGCAGAAATGCCACAGGAGAGCCTGGCCTCCTGCCCTTGGGTAGCACGCAGTTTAATTCGGGAGCCAGAACATCCAAGTTCTGTTCCCACTGACTTGAATAAACAGAGCAGGAACTCATCTGCCTAATTAACGGATGCGTCACCAAGTGTCCAGGACAGCGCCTGGCCCCTAACAGCCTCGCCATAAACATTTGATTGAATGAATGAAAAAAGCAAATGTACATACACACAAACAATCCTGGAAACTTACTTAGCTGGCGAGGGTGGAGCTGAACTCCAGGCCAGCATGGCCTCAGATTTTCAGTTTTCTCCCACCTCCCCTCCGGTTTTACCAAGTGAGGCCATGTTTCCTTAATGTCTAAAGCACGCACAATTGTACACTCCCCCTCAAACTCAAACCCCACTTGCTGCGGTTTTGTGGTGTGTTACACCTTCATTAAGTATATTTTTGCCTCCGTTGTTATTTTTTAAGCAGATGGAGGCTGGTCTGAAGTAGGAAGGTGTTACCCATATGATGCACCTGCCTGGGGCTGCGTCAGGAACTTTCAAATCCCTTTGTGGAACTGCATCTTCACTGAAGTTGGTGGGGGTGGGCAGGCAGGTCCAGCATTCCAGCCATTTGGTTCAGGGCTAGGAGCTGATCCTAATGTGGGAAACTTGTCCACAAGAGGCAGCCCGCATCCAGGGTCCGTCTACACCTGGCTAGGTGTGGAAACTCGAAATTTGGATATTAATTATGACAGGGAACAACACATTTTTATTCTGCTGTTCCTTTAAGCTGGAACTAAAGATTGCTGAGCCCACACACGTTGCCCCCCCCCCGACTCCCTGCGTGTGTGTGTGCGTGTGTGTGCACGCGTGCTGCGTGCTGGGTTGGCACTCACTCTCTGCCCACGCCCCACACAGTACTGCTAGGACTTAGTCCTCTTCTGGGAAGTGGGCACCCTCATCCAATTTGAAGACAGGGGCTGAGCACCTGCTGTGTGCAAGGCCCCCTTGGCAGACTGGGTGATCCAGGAGACAGAGCAAGAAGGCTCTTAGGCCAACAGCGAAGCCCCTTCCCCTCCTGCCCCACTCCCAGCTGAGGAGAAAGTGCAGCTTCCTTGCATTCATCCAAGATTTTACAATTAGAATCTCTAGAAAGAAGCTGTTTTGAGTTCAGCACAAGTGGCTGGGAGGCACATTATTAGGTTTAGAGTGGTTTTGATTGAATTTCATTTGAGGAAACCGAATTTCTCAGGGTGTCTCTGGGTCTTCTCCTGGCCCTGTCCTAGTGCAAGATGATCAGACGAGGCCTCCAGGCTTCCAGCGTAGCCATCACAGGCTCTCCAAGCTCCATTCCAGCTCTCCAACACAGGTAAAGAGAGCAAGGGATCCCCGTGACCACGCAGCCCAGGCACCACAATTCCAGAGCCATGGACAGAAGCCAAACATAACTCCCATGTTGCCTGGGACCGACGCCATCACTTTTGGGTCTGGAGGTGGCACCCGAGAAACATTCTGCTGAAACCAAGACCTGCTGATCCAGGAGTCAGGGACTAAGATTCCTTTCCCAGCTCTGCCAGGAACTCAATTAAGATCTTACGTCCAACTCACAGACATAGAAAATAAACCACTTTCCAAAGGGAAAAGGGTGGGGAGGGGTAAATGAGGGGTTGGGGGTTAGCAGACACACATTACTATAAATCAAATAAACAATAAGGACCTACTGTACAGCACAGGGAACTGTATTCAATTTCTTGTCATAACATATAATGGAGAAGAATCTGGAAGGAAAATATATATAGGTACGTCTATGTGTAACTGAATCACTTTGCTGTGCACCTGAAACTAACACTGTCAATCAACTACATGTCAATTTAAAAAAAAAAAATCTATGTCCAAGAGTTCTTTGCAAATGCAAACCCCACTGTCCATGGTTCACAACTGACTCCCTCTTGTTACCTCGAACCCAATAGAGCTTCTCTGAGAGTCAGGCCCTCACCTATAAGGTAATACACACACCTGAGGGAGTAGATGTGCATGCCTTTGAAAAAGCTCCGTGGTGGTGGACCAAGGTAAACCGCTTTTAGCATCCTGTCTCTTTCCCACCACACACCTGAGCTCCGGGGACAGTAACAAGGCACTGAGCTAAGTTATGCGCATCCTCATTAACATAATAGCTCTGTAGGCCCCTCCACTGGCCCCAGGGGCTCCACGCAAAAGAGCCACTCTGGAAGCGGAGGAAGTTTAGGTCAACTTGGGCAGCGTGAAGCAGGTGTTGATTCCAGCGCCCACTTTACAAAAGGCCTGAGAACAAAGCAGAGCTTCCCTCCCCTGGGAGTGTGTCTCCCTCTCCTCTTAAGAGAGCCGGTGGGAAGGGGTGGAGGCCACAGGAGACAGAGTCCCCGGCCCTTGGAGCTCAGTGGCCCTCTTTTCCCGGGGCACAGATGGGTTCTGCCTGTCCTCCGGTGGGGCCCACTGGGCAGAGGACCGGGGGCAAAGTGTTCCCCAAGCTTGAGATGGAGGGTGGGGGTAACTCAAAAGAAGTAGGTTTTGGATTTCGCCGACCTGGGTCTCAGACTCCTCTTCACCATTCATTTCACCAGGTTAAGACACAGCTGAGTGTGAACTAACTTCCCCATCTCTGGGCTGTGCTATCGCAAATAACTTACTGGTGAGTAATGTGGCCGTGTTTGCGCAGAGTTTATTTAGATAAGAAAAACAACCCCAGGCCTCATGGGAGGGGCTGCTCTGCAGCTCAGAGCCAGCCCCATTTCCTGGGCCTGCCAGGCAGGGTGAGGCCTTCAGGCTGCAGGAGGACTGCTGAGACGCCGGCCTGTCCCCAGATGCCTCCGGTCCAGCACCAGGGAATAAAGGTGAGGGAAGGAGCAGAGTGGGCCGGGCAGCTGGGGCTGGACACTGAGTGTAGTTCAGTCACTCCAGAATGTGTGGCCTTGGGGGGAACACCTCCACGCTCTGAGCTCGAGTGAGTATCTCCCTCCTTGAAAAGAGGTGGGTTAGCATCCACCCCACAGAAGGTTGTGGGGATTAAGAGACCCGTGTAAGAGAAAGCATTTTAGGCCACAGAGGGCAATACACAGGTTACTTATTAATTAATGTCTGGATTACAGCCGTGTTTTCAGGCCACACGAGTCAGTGGAATGGGCCCAAAGCCAGGATTCAAAAGCCTGAGTCCAAGTCCTGAATCAGCTGCCTATCAATCACGTGACCTCCAGTCTCATCACCTCCCTGAGCCTCAGTGTTCAGGTCTGTGAAGTGGGAATAGTCATTCCTCCTCTGTGTACTTCTGAAAGCTCTGACTCAGCTGGTTTGAAGGGAAAGATAGAAAAGTGTTTGTTTGTCAACTGCAAACCATATAAATATGGGATGACTACAGGCAAGTTATTTAAAAATTTACCCATCGAGCAATCCATCAAAAATGCTCATTGGGCTGGACCCTGAGGATACAGAAATAAAGAGTCTGCTTTTCCACAGCAAAGGAATCCATAAGTAAAAAAAACGACCATCTACAGAATGGGAGAAAATATTTGCAAATGATGTGACTGACAAAGGTTTAATTTCCAGAATATATAAACAGATGCAACTTAATAATAAAAAAACAAACCACCCAATCCAAAAATGGGCAGAAGGCCTAAACAAGCAATTCTCCAATGAAGACATACAAAAGGCAAATAGGCACATGAAAAAATGCTCAATATCACTAAATATCAGAGAAATGCAAATCAAAACTACAATGAGGTATCACCTCACACCAGTCAGAATGGTCATCATTCAAAAGTCCACAAAGGAGAAATGCTGGAGAGGCTGTGGAGGAAAGGGAACCCTCCTACACTGCTGGTGGGAATGCAGTTTGGTGCAGCCACTGTGGAAAACAGTATGGACATTCCTCAAAAGACTAGGAATAGACTTATCATATGACCCAGCATTCCCACTCCTGGGCATATATCTGGAGGGAACGCTAATGCAAAAAGATACATGCACCCCAATGTTCATAGCAGCACTACATACAATAGCCAAGACATGGAAGCAACCTAAATGTCCACCAACAGATGACTAGATAAAGAAAATGTGGTATACTTATACAATGGAATACTACTCAGCCATAAAGAGAATAACATAATGTCATTTGCAGCAACATGGATGGACATAGAGATCATCATTCTAAGTGAGCCAGAAAGAGAAAGAAAAATACCATATGATAACACTCATATGTGGAATCTAAAAAATAATAATAATAAAAGAAAAGGAAAAAGGGGACACTAATGAACTCATCTACAAAACAGAAACAGACTCGCAGACATAGCAAACAATTTTATGATTACCAGGGGAAAGAGGGTGGGAAGGGATAACTTTGGGAGTCTGTGATTTGCAAAGGTTAACCACTATATATAAAAGTAGATAAAAAACAGATTTCTTCTGTGTAGCACAGGGAACTATATTCAATATCTTGTAATAACCTTTAATGAAAAAGAATGTGAAAACGAATATATGTATGTATGTATACACATAACTGGGACATTGTGCTGTACACCAGAAATGGACACATTGTAACTGACCATACTTCAATTAAAACAATTTTTTTTTTGAAAAGAGTCTGGCTGGAGAGAAGGAAAAGGAGGACTGTCCGTGAAGAGTGAAGGAACAATGCAGAGCAAAGCGGTGATGAGGAGCAGACTGGCTTGGGCTGCGGGGGGACCACTCACCTCCTCACAGCTGACACAGTCCAATGGCATGTGCGACACCTGGTGAACTAGGCCTCGACTCCGTGACTTGTTATCATAGGGTTTTCTTCTTTTAAGCAGAAGCCATTTTTCAAATAAAGAGTTAAACAGGACCCCAGGTCCAAACGCATGAAAGCAAATCTGTTCTGGCTGAAACAGGTGGGGGCCCAGAGCCCGATCTATCCGGCACACCCTCCGCATCCACCCACCCATCTCTTTCCCAGGTCCTGCTTCTCAGCAGCCCTGAGGCACCTCCCCCGTGTGCAGAGTTTCTCCAGCTCTAAAACCACAGCCTCACCTGTAAGGTATGCGCCCCACAGACGCTCTCACACAAGGAGGCACCTGCATGCGGATTCACAGAAGCATTATTTGTGATGATAAACGTTGGAGGCACTCAAATGTCCATCAGCAGAAGAAAGGGTAAACAGATGGCGTGATATGTATGCAGTGTAATTAACTCTGCTCCAGTGAAAGGGGATGAGTGATAGCTACACATACCAACCAGGATGAATCTCATAAATGTATTACGGAGCGCAGAAAGCAAGTTGCAGAATATTATTGTGTTACTGTGTTATTGATATGTCATTATATATTATTTGCATAAAATCTAAAAACACACAAACAATATCATATATGCTTATGATACTTATACATGGAGTTAGAGTATGAAGACGTGCATAGGAAATAACAAGGCTTGAGAGGAAAACAGAGTATCTTCCCGACCTGGGGGCAGGCGAACTTCTTAGGCAACAAAAAACACAAACCATTAAAAAGCCGATAAATTAAAAAAAAAAAAATTTTTTAGGGGAGGAGGTAATTAGGTTTGTCTATTTGTTTATTTCTTAAGTGGAGGTCCTGGGGATTGAACCCAGAACCTTCTGCATCCTAGGCAGGCACTCTACCACTAAGCTATCTCCTCCCCCCAAAAGTTGATAAATTGAAGCCAGAAAGAGAAAGAAAAACATCACATGATATCACTTATATGAGGAATCGAAAACAAAACAAAACAAATGACATATGAACTTATTTACAAAACAGAGAAAGACTCACAGACATAGAAAACAAACTTATGGTTACGGGGGGAGAGATAAATTGGGAGTTCGAGATTTGTGGATACTAATATATGTAAAATAGACAAACAACAAGTTGATACTGTACAGCACAGGGAACCATAGTCAATATCTTGTAGTAACTTATGATGAAAAAGAATATAAGAACGAATGTATATATGTTCCTTTGTGACTGAAGCATTGTGCTGTGCACCAGAAATTGACACAACATTGTAAACTGACTGTACTTCAATAAAAATATGTTTTTAAAAAAGTTGAGAAGTCGGACTTCTTTAAAATTAAGAGCTGCATGAAAAGAGTCAATGATGAGAAACAAACAAGCAACACAATTGAAAAAGCAACACAGAGAGTAGGAAAAGATATTTGTAACACGTGTATCTAAGGATCACATCCAAAATTCATAATGAGTTGCTACAAATTAATAAGAAAAAGACAATTCAATTATTTTAAAAATCTAACTTTTACCGTAAGATCTAGCAATCCCACTCCTGGGCATATATCTAGAGAAAATTCCAATTCAAAGACACCTGCCCCCAGTGTTCACAACAGCGCTATATACAATAGCCAAGACATGGAAGCGACCTAAATGTCCACTGACCCATGACTGGATAAAGAGGATGGGGTGTACATACACATGTGTACACAATGAAATATTATGCAACCATTAAAAGAATGAAATAATGCCATTTGCAGCAACATGAATAGACCTGAGGATGATCATACTAAGTGAAATGAGTCAGACAGAAAGACAAATATCATCTGCTATCACCTATACGTGGACTTTAAAATATGGTACAAGTGGACTTATTTACAAAACAGAAACAGACTCACAGACGTAGAAGACAAACTTACGGTTACCAAAGGGGAAAGAGTTGAGGGGAGGATTAAATTAGGAGTTTGGGATTAGCCGATACAAACTACCATATACAAAACAGATAAACAACAAGGTCCTACTGTACAGCGCAGGGAATTATATTCAATGTCTTGTAATAACATATAATGGAAAAGAATTTCTTAAAATCTGACTTGAACGGGCACTCTGTAAAAGAGGCTAGCCAAAGGCCACTTAGACGTGTAAAAAGGGGTTCAACATTAATTACTAGGAAAGTGCAAATTAAAACGTAATACGATACCACTGCACGCCCATTAGGATGGCTTCCATGTCGAACACTGACAGCACCAAGCATTACCAAGGTTGCGGCTCACCCAGAGCCCTCATACGTCACTGGTGGGAATGCAAATGGATGCACCTACTTTGGAAAACTGTGACAATATTGCTCCTGAATGACTGTAAACATCCCCCAGAAATTCTATCCCTGGCTAGATGTCCAACAGAAATGAATGACTAAGGCCATCAAAAGTCATGTACAAGAATGTTATATATTCATAGTAGCCTCAAACTGGAAATCAACTGAATGTCCACCATCAGTAGAATGGATAAACTATGGTCTATTCACACGATGAAATACTACACAATAGTAAAAAAAAAAAAAGAAAAGACTGCTACACGTAACAATCTTACGGGTGAATCTTACAGGTGAAATAAACCAGGTACAAGAGAGGATATAGTGTATGTTATTCACATGCAGATTGAAAGTCAGCAAAATGAGCCTCTGTGATCGAGGTCAGACTAGCGGTGCTTTGGGAGGTGCCGACCGTGAAGGGGCAAGCGGAGGCTTCTAGGTTTCCTCCCTTCAAGTAGTGACGACACGGGCATATTTACCTGTAAAATTCGTCAAGCTGTACCCTTAAGACCTGGGCACTTGATGCAACTGGTGCATTGATTAAAAACTTACGAAAGGAAAAGATGCGTACAGGAATGAAAATTGCCAAGTTTAGGGTAAGTAATACATTCCGAAGTGTTTCTTCTGCAGGGAGGGAGAAATTGCCTGAAACTGCTTCACGGAGAAGGTGGGCCTTTCATTGGACTTTAAGAATGTGATTGGGGCAGGGATCATTCCAGGATGTGCTTAGAAGACAGAAAGTAACTAGAGCAGAGAATTCAGGTCAGGGCAGGGAAGAGGGGAGAGGAACCGCACTGCGGACTTGGGTCTAGGAGTCCAGGTTCAAGTCCTAACTCCACTACCGACCAGCTCTGTGACCTTGGGGATAGTCACTTAACCTCTCTAAGTCTCAGTTCCTCCCTTTGTCAAATGGGGATGGCTATGAAATAATGCTCCTAAGCTGCTTAACCTAGTGGCTGGCAGAGTGTACTCGAGAAACAGGCATGCCCCCATCACGATCATTACACTGGGGAACTCTCCTAACAAGATGCTGCAGTGGGGCATTTGCTGTCTTTATCTCAGCCGTCACCCCAAAGGCCTGAAATAACACAATGTGTGCCAAGAACCCCCACAGCATAAAGCAAGGGCCTGGGCCATCTGTGTGCAGCAAGCTAAGAGATTGTGGAACATTCTGCCAGCACCTCCAGGGTATCAAAGAGTGAAATGGGAAGAGAACAGTTGTGAGAAATGGAGGAGGGGCTTCGGGAGGGCACTTGGAGAGCTTGATACGTGACCCCAGCGTTTGGGAGACACAGGGACTGACGTCTGACACTCGCCTGGGAAATCTAAAGGTAAGAAGCTGGTTGGACAGGTTGGAGCAGGGAGGAGGGGAGCTGGGAGGGAGCATCCTACTGGGTCAAGGGCAGCTGGACTGGGACCTCTTCAACTGGATTTCACTGCAGATGACACCGTGAAGGGAGAAGGGGTCTTACAGAGCGGTGGTCTGCTGTAAGCCCAGGGCTTCAGAGGGGGAGGCACAGGTAGCAGAGGAAAGAGAGGCGTGCCCACAGCAGGGTACCACCAGAGGCGACGCGATGCCAGGATGCCACCACACCAGTCATGGGTGCTGTTTCCTGCCCCTCACCTCTCCTCCACCCTGCTGTCCACCCTGCAGAGGCCAAAGCAGCAGCCAGCGGGGCAGAGGTGGCGAGAAGACAGCCAAGTAGTGGCAGAATTTTTGAGCGGGGCTGAGCTACAGAAGGGGGAAAGCCTTAATTAGATCAGGGCTTAGAGTTTTTGTTTGTTGGTTGGTCTGTTTTTTTAATTGAGGTATAGTTGATTTATAATATGATATTGTTTTCAGATGTACAGCACAGTGACTTAGTATTCACATAGATTATATTCCATTTAAAATTACTACAAAGTAATGGCCATATTCCCTGTGCTGTGCAGTACATCCTTGTGGCTTATTTATTTTATACATAGTAGTTTGTACCTCCTAATCCCCCCTTCTTGCCGCTTCCCCTTCCCCTCCCCACTGGTAGCCACTAGTTTATTCTCTGTATCTGTGAGTCTGTTTCTGTTTGGTTACATACATTCCTTTGTTGCATTTTTTAGATTCCACCTATAAGTGATAACACAGAGTATGTCTTTCACTGTCTGACTTATTTCACTAAGCATAATAGTCCTGTTGTGGTCCATCCACATTGTTGCAAATGGCATTATTTCATTCTTTTTTATGGCTGAGTAATACATATATATATATATATATATGCCACACCTTCTTTCTCCAGTCATCTGTCGATGGACATTTGGGTCGCTTCCATGTCTTGGCTATTGTAAACAGTGCTGCTATGAACATTGGGGTGCATGTAGCTTTTCAGATTAGGGTTTTCCCTTTTTTCAGATGTACACCCAGCAGTGGAATTGCTGGGTCATATGTTACCTTCTGTTTTTAGTTTTTTTGAGGAACCAGAGCTCAGAGTTTTGATATTAAACCACAGCAGATTTTCTATTTACTGAAATGAAACTGTTTTGAAGGGAAAAACAATGGCCCAGAAAAGCTACAAGACCTGCCTGGGATTTTTAAGGATGGGAAGAAACAGAACAGTCTAAAAAGGACAGAGGGGAAAAAAGTGAAGCTGATTTCTGTGTGCGTGTTGAATCCAGCTGGAACCATGACGCGGTCACATCTGTGTGAAGTGCCTACTTGCCCTGGACCCTGGAAGAAGCTGCTTCTCAGGCCACCGGGACCCTGCCCCAATCTGAGAGGGGCCACCCACTCCCGGGAAAGCCTTGCTCCAGGCTGGAGACTGACAGGGGGGAATAAATCCTTTGCAAAACGTTGCCTCAGCCTGGGGAATCTGCACTTGCCCCACTGCCGGGCCGCTGAACATTCCTGCCTGAAATTCCAGCCCAACCAAGAAGCAACTGTTCTGTGAAAGGCCCCGCAACTGGCAGGGGCTGGTGGGGCCTCTCCCAACTTCCGAATTGCTGTCAGAGGCTGTGACCTCACTTCCTCGGCCTGCTGCAGCGTGGGCCTCCTCCTCGGCAGCCTGGATGCCGGAGGGATGGAGGGCTCAGACCTGGCTTGGACCCCCGCGGGCTGCGGAGCTGGCTCGGTGAGGCCGCTGCCATCACTGGTCCCTGCTCTGGGGGAGTCAAACGCCCGGCGCTTGTTCAAAGTTAAATGCACAGAGGAAATGCCCCGTTCCAGGAGAGCTGGGGGAAGTGGGTGCGCTGTTGGGTCAGCTTTTGGATTAAGCAGATGGAGGAAAGGAGCTGGTGCCTTCTGCGGGCTGTCCTCCACTTCTGAGAACAGCCAAGTGAGGCGGACACTGTCATTCCCATTTTACAGAAGAGGAGAGATGCCCCAGAAGTTGCTAGAAAACCAGCAAGTGGTGGGGCTGCACGTTCTCCACGTTCTTTCCACCACATGATGCTCTCCTGGATACGGTAACATTCTCACAGTACTATGCCCCTCAGCACTCGTAAATTCAAAAAAATTTTTTTTTTCTGGCATGGAATAGTGAAGGGAGTCCCACAGTGTTTAAGAGACAAGTGCTGGGGTCAGCCTGCCCGAGTTCTACCACTTGTGAGCTGTGTGCCCATAAAAGAGGCATTTAACTTCTCTGCACCTCGGTTCCCTTATCTGCAAGGAGTAACACTCACAGTTAGCACCTGCTCCGTCACACTGTAGAGGGGACCTGTAGCTGGGCAGGGGGAGGCTGGTCCAAAGCTCAGCGTGCTGTACCTGCTCAGTAATTAATGATCACTTGCGATGACTCTCATCACACACTAGTGAGGGATGGGACAGGCTCTGGTTACCCCATGGTGACAGATGATTAGGACTCTGAGGTTCAAAGAGTAGATAATATCCAAGGTCACCCATGGTCGCTGAAATGGCCCTAATTCACGGCCTGTGTCTCTGCAGGGTGCCAGCTCCCTCGAGGGTCCCCTCTCACCTTGGAGACCTCCTGTGGGTTTCCGAGCCCTTGTCAGCTCTCTCCACTCACAGTCCCCACACAGGGGCAGGAACTGAGCCGTGTGCAAAGTTGGAGATGGTTGTGTAGGTGGCCGGCCAGGCTGCAGGCCACCAGAGAATGCTGATTCTATGTACTCTGGGGAGCAGTTTGCAAGGGTGGGAAGAGGTGGCTGCTTGGAATAGACAAAAAGTCCGGAAGACTCCATAGGCAAAAGTTGTCTCCCACTCCTCTGCCCTCACGATAAAGTCCTTACCACAGTTTCATGTCACATTACATTTTTTCCTACATCCCTCTCTTTGATCCCTTGAAGAGTTACACTGAGCTTCTCTACCCTTTTTACCCCCCAGGGACGCCCTCCCAACACTCTCACCCTTGTACACTGGGAGCTCAGTTCTCCCCAGCTTAACCTGGGGATCCCCCCTCCCATCCTCAAGTGGAAACCAGCCCACATCGGCACATCTGGGCATCTGGACAACGGCCACACCAGACTTTGAGAACAATAGCAAATCTGCAAGCCAGCAGAGGGACCCGGCTCATTCGGAGTAAAAATAACCTGTCAAATCAATTACAGTGGCAGAGCCAATCAGGGTGACCGCAGGGGAGTAAATATGCAGTGTTTAACGTAATCATCTTTCTGTTCCAACAGCGCGCTGGCAGGGCTGTGTGACTAAGGCAGATGACTATTACATAACTGATATTTTTATTCTTTGCCCCTTCTCTTCAGAAACAGAAGCTGTTATATTTCATTTGCCTTCAAAGTGGGGGGGGGGGGGAGACAAAGGAGAAAAAGATTGTCTCTGAACTTGCACAGGTGATAAGAAAGAAAGTCTAGGACCCTCCACTGTGAATAGATACACGTAAAACTACCCATTAAGCTATGTGACCTTAGGCAAGTCACTTCTCTTCTGTGGTTCCCCATCTATGAAGGAGAGGGGTTGGACTTGGTGACTCCAAGGGCCATCCTTACGCATTCTGACATTCTGTTGCCTTGGACAACTTTGACTCTGAAATTCTGCACTGTCATGATGGCATCTTACTTATCTTTGACTTACCCTGTTGCTCCTTGCACAGCTTCCGTGTACAGAGGTGCTAAATCAATACTTGCTGAACCGAATTAATCGGCTTACTCTTTGTTTCAGTGCTTCCTGTCTCTTGGACACCAGCCAGGCACTGATAGATAGTCAGCCAAATATAGAAAGAATGTTCTCCATTTTGAGGGAGGCTAGGTGTGTCTCTGAGAAATGCCAGTCTTGCACAATCGGGTTAGATGATGTTGGAGACAACAGATGCTCAGAGATGAGGGAGATTTCCAGCCCTCGGATGCTCCTGAAGCACTTCCTGGAGGAGGCGACGTTTGGGCTGGGCCCTGAATTCTGACAGATCAATTTGATGAAAGGTGCTCTCGGGGCATCTTTAGGAATGGCCTCTGCAGACGTGGGGAGGGAGGAAGCCTGGCAGCACTGAGGGTTTGTGTTGGCAAATTAAAAAAATATAATCTTTTATTAGGCATCTTGGAAGCAGACTAAAAAGCTTTGGAAGCTGGGGTGGGGCTGGGGGGTTAATACCCTGGATACAGTGGAGAAGAAGGTGGGATGAAGCCTGTAAGAACATCACCTCCTCCGCTGGCCAGTGGATAAGCTCACCATTCTGACTAGTTAGAGGTGAACTCTGATACTAGCCTCTGGGAACATTCCAGAGGCTCTAGAATCATGGGGAGAGAGGTGGCAGAAGACACTGTCCTTACACTCTGCACATCAGACCAAGACCTTAAATTCAATCTACTTTGCTCAACTGTATGCCTACAGCTTTCAGGGCTGGGGGAGATGTGAAGGTCAGTTATTACAGAGATGCTGTCAGTGCCTTTCCTGCATCTCCTCAGCACTCACCCTGACACCGAAAGCTACTTCTTTCCAATACTTGCAAGCATGGTGGGCCAGCATAGGGCAAAGCCCGGAGTACCCAAGAACGACTGCTCCTGGAAACAGCCCTCGATTAAAGACGGATGCAGAAGTGGTGGATTCATCCCTAGCCTGCGCAGGAGAACTCCGAGGTGCGCTCCAGCTCTGTCTCCCAGAGACCCCCAGCTGGATGGAGCCCCAGTTGCCATGGTGATGACATACTCAACAGCACGCCTTGTACTCGCTTCCTTCCCTCTCTGTCTCACTTCCACGCTCCTCCACCTGGTATCCAGGGATCACCTCCCAAATGAACTACTTAACACCTGAATCCTTGGCTTGAGGTCAGCCTCTGGGGCAACACGAACCAAGACAATGACCCTCCCTCAGTTTGTAGCTGGGAAAACTGAGGCCCAGAGAGGAGAAGGGGATTGATTCATGGTCACCAAACGGCTGGTTGAGTCAGGGTGTGATCCTGGCCCTGCAGGCCCCCAGCCCGGGGCCCCCGCCCACTAGATCAGGCATGTCTTAGATTAGCTCGCCCTCCGCTCTGCTCCCCACTAAGACCCCCCCAAAGTCAAAAGTCAGCAGGAGAAGCAATTCTCCACTCCTATTTGAACCAAAAGCAGGAGACCTCAGCAAGGGGGGAGGGGGAGGGTCTGAGGCTCCTAGATGGGGCCCTCGTTATCCTGGAAAGCGTGCTTTTGTCTCGGTGGTAACCGGGGCAGCCACCTCATTTATCTGTTTCAGCAAAGCAGCCGTATCCTTGGGTGCCAACTGCTGCGGCTTAAATAACAGGTTTGCAAAGTGGAGCTATTAGCCCTTAAAAAAAAAAAGAAAAATAGGAGGGAGGTGGGTTTTTATTTTTTCCCCCTTAGGGAAGGGGACATTTTATATCAACATTAAAGAAGGGTGATATCCACAGAAACAACTTTAATGGGGCCAGAACAATTCCGTGTACAGATAGCAACCGAAAAAACGGAGTAGCGATGGATAGAGTGGTGTCCTTTTAAAAGCAAGCAGCGACATCTCATAATAGTGAAGCTGTTCACTGTCAGTGACAGGAATCCAAGGAGAACATCACTGAGGAACAAAGACGTTTTCTGTCTCTTTAAATAACTCAAGGCAGCTTGACAACTTAGTCAACAGAAGGAACAAAGCTATTGTATGTTCAGGGAAAGGAAACTCTTTTTCTCCTGAAAAGAAAGCAAGATGTTATCACCTAGCTCTGGAGAAGTTTGAGGACCCTGGACACAATGTGACATTTTTCTAGGCTCAGTAAACCCTGCTTTGATGTGCTAACAACCCCTAATGAAGTTGCTCAGTTAAATGAGCTAACCTGCAGGCTGCTAATAGGTCGTCAGGGCAGTTTGCCTTTCTCTGTGCGGAACATTAAACTGCAGACACTGTGAGCAAACCATTCTGTTTCTCCCTTGCCATGGAGTATTGGTGAATGGCTAATTGCAAATTCATTCATTCATTCATTCATTCATTATTTCATTCTTTCAGAAAATTCATTATTTTTACTATATGGTTGAAGAAATAGGATATTCACAGATGATGGATTACACTGGTCACGCTTGTAATTACACATGGTCAAAAAAGTGCCCCGAGAACCAGTGTTGCAGACAGGGCAGGGAAGTGCCACTGTGTCCAGGGGAAGGAAAACGATTTTTGGCCCTCATATGTTTCGGGGAGTTTGGCTGGGGCTGCTGGTATATGATGGGGAGTTGTTGGAGGTGAAGCTGGAGACACGACTTGGGTCCCAACTGGAGGACCTGAGATGTCATACAAAGAAGTCTAAGCTTTTTCTTAAAGGCAATGGGGAGCCACTGAATGCTCAGGATCATACTGGGAAGGAGGACTGGGCTCAAGATGGCTGCCTACTTACCCCAAAGGCCTGGAGTTAATATCCCTGATCTGGTCTCGACAAGATGAGTTGGTTATGAAGTCCATTTACACATACGGATAGTTTTGGGGGTGGGATGTAGAGAGGAAGGAAGGGAGTGAATTATGAAAGATTTCAAAGTGGAAGAGGAATTTCTCAGTTGGAAATTGGAAGAGGAGAAGACACACTCTCCTTGCTGGAAATCAAGACCCAGTTGCTACCCAGATCTGGCACACACCACGGAAGTATAGCAACTTCCGTTTGAGTTGCTGGTTAAAATTCTGCTGGGTTTTTCCTGATAAACCCTCCACACCCTTAGCGTTTGCTTACAGGCCTCATCTGCAAAACTTTTGCTTCAGGCTGAACCTCAGCCTGTTATTTGCTTGAATAATTTGTTGGGTTTTTTTTTTTTTCCCCCCCGGCATCCTTCCCAAATCTATTGGGGGAGTAAAACTTTAGCCAAGTCTCTTTCGTTTCTGATTATTGGGGATTTTCCCTTTCCCCTCTTCTCAGACCCAGACTTTGGAAATGTACGTTCAGTCAATACTCTGTTAAGCGGGAAAGCTCGGGGAGTGGGGAGCGGGGCGGGGGCAGGTTCAGGGTAGTGGAAGTTTCTGGGTAAAATGGAGGGATCTGTTGATAAAACTCAATTTGTTTCAGCCTTCTTTCTGGCTCTAGTGATTAAAGAAAGTCTGAGTCATATTTTCTGCCCTGCGATGGTGATTAAGTGGATCCTCACTGAGAGGGTGCTCGCGGCCACAGAGGAGGAGTGCGGTCATCAGTAACCACAGGCCAGGGCCGGGGGAGGGGATGAAAAAGGAGGAGGACACGGGTCAGCCACCACCGACCACGTGGCTGCAGGGCACCACGGGAACTGGAGGCCAGCCGCCGCCACATCCCTCATGACCGCCCCCCATCGGCCCCCTCCCCTCACATAAACCAGCAGAGGACGCAAGGTCCGAATCATGGCACAACCTTGTTTCTTGCCTAATCGTCCCCTGACTTTCACGAGGGAAAGACAGATGTTGGGAGAAACACTTTTAAGGGAGTTTGGTTTAAAAGGCAACTTCCAGTGGGAGATCCTAAGGGTCTGAACACCCTGGGTCAAATAATGTATGAGGAAGACCACCACCTGGAACTGGAAGAGTTCATTTCTTGTCCTGCTCTGCTGTTCATTACCTGTGTGGCCTTGGGCAACTGACTTCCCCTCTCTGGGCCTCAATATCTGCCTCTATAAAGGGAGTGGGGGCTGGGCCGTGGTCTGCAGGGTCCCTTCCACGTGGCTGTAAAGTTGGGGTAATAATGCCTTTCCTGCTCACCTCAGGGAGGAGTGGTGAGATCAAAATAAAAAGTGATGGAAATGCATGGTAAGCTGTAAAGCCCTGTGTAACTGGGAGAAGTGAGTTTCCACAAGAGGCCCCCCTCAGGAGTCTGGAACTCCTTGATGCAAACCAGGTGTTAGTGGGATCAGATTCGAGGGAAGGGGGCCTGGGGAGACCCGTGGCCTGGGGGAGGTGTGGGAAGGAAGTTAGGTGGGCAGCCTGGCCTCCCAGAGTCTCCCTTGAAGCAGGGTTCCCCAGCCCACCCTCAGGCTCTGTACCCAGCAGGACCAGACCCCCTTCCCCTCCTTGCCCTGCTCATGCGCTATGATGCTGTGAGTACCTCCCTTGCTCCTGTGATTCTGCGCCCTGGGTCCTCAGGACATCCCGACAGGGAGGCAGGCAGGTAACGTGGTCATCCCTCTGCCAGAGAGAGGTTAGGTGATGGGCCCCACACCTCCTGGCAAGTCAGGGCCCTAACTGGACTCTCCAAAGTATTATGGGAAAAGCAGGGGCTCTGAAAGCAGAGGCCCTGTGGGGGCCTACTCCCTCACCGGCTGTGTGCCCTTGGGCAAGCTATTTAACCTCTCTGAACTTCACTTTTAGACAAATCTGGGAGTTCCGTATGCTTCTCGGGAGGTTCCAGCTGATCTGAGCCCGCCTGTGCCTAGAGCAGTGAGCTCAACAGTAACCCGTGTGCTGGACCACACCTGGCACTGGGAAGGCACGTGCAAATGCCAGGCGCAGCTGATGCTGGGCAGCACGCTGCTTTTTAGATGGCTTCCATCGAAAGCTTTGAAAACCTATCCCCTCACTCCGCACCCACCACCACGCAGACCCTGTCTTCAGAACCGGATGGCACTCAAGTCCACTCTGACTCCCACACAGCTTCTCTTAATTCCCCCAGGCTTTGACCTTGAGGCTCAGCCGTTCTCATGCGGGTGCTGGGACAGATCTGTAATTCGGGGACATGGTTGCTCCTCGAAGGTGCAGGGAAGTTTTTGGGAAGTGGAACTTGGAGGGGGCTTTCTTTGGGCCAAGTGGGTTGTGGTTTGGTCCCTGGAGCTTGGAGTTTAACACAACCTTAAGACACATTTGGCATCCGGGTAAAACCTCTGCTCTCTGTCCCCAGCCACAGGACAATGGGAGCCATTTATAACTTTGCACATAGAATGAAAACATCTGGTTCAAATAACATACACACACACACACGCACACACACCCCAACAGGAACATATTACAACAGAGACAATCACTCTTAAACTGAATGTACTCTCTCGCCTCTCAATTCAGGGACCACAGGAAACAATAAGGAAGACACGATCTCTGTCCTGGAGGAATTGGTGGGGATCATTTTATCTAACCCTGCTTGCTTTAAAGTTAGGATATCTGAGAGGGTGAGTAACTGGCCTGAGGTCACACAGCAAGTCAGAGACAGTGGGACTAGAATTTAGGTAGCCCAGCTCGCAGGCTGCAGCTTTCCCCCAGCTTGGCAGGCACGGACTTCTCCAGCTGACGGACAAAGCCAGCGGGCCTTCTACCCTTCTGAGTCTCGAGGACGGAGAGAGGCACCCTCTTCTGCCAAGAAGTCAGAGGGATCGGGGTTCGCAGCCAGCAGGTGGCCTTTTGTCACATGCAGCAAGGCCGCTTGTGATGCCAGGCCTGATGCTGCAGAGGGCGACCCCAGAGGCATGAAGTCTGCATGCGGTGCTAGGTGACCAGCCGGGCTGGGGTCACAAGCCCCGGGGCGCACGGAGCCCGTCCTCCAGGGGCAGCGCCGGCGGGCGCAGGCGCGTGCAGAGCAGTGGGTACAAGTGCGCGCGCCTGGTGGAGAGTGGGTGGCTGTGCCCGTCAACCTGCCAGGCGTGTGTCTCCTCCACGGACACCGTCTGCGGAAGCCGGGCTTTCTTTGCTTGCTCTGTTTTGTTCTAAAGTCTTGATTTCTCTGGTTCTCCCTCTTTCCAGGGACCCTCCATGAGGGTTCTGCTGCCCCGCAATCCCACAAGGACTTTCCCCAGGGAGCAAACTGGGAGACCCCTGCCTCCCCCTGCCTTTCTCCTTCGTTGGGGACATCACTGATTTATGCGGCCCTGAGAGAAGAGAAATATCCCCTCAGAGTTACCCCTTCCCTGTTTTCCCAGAAGATTGTCCCCCAACCCCTGTGACCTCATGGAAGTTTCCTTTAAAACCAAGCACACCTCACAGCGAGTTGAGGGAAATTGACTGCACACGGGGCATGAGAGCTACAGAGGAATCAAGGATGGTGCTTGCTGTTTGGTTTTTGTTTTTGTTTTTACCTAAACAGCTAGAAAGATGGAGTTGCCTTTATACGAGACGGGGAAGACGTGCGTGACCCAGGCTGGGACAGTGAAGGTCAGGAGTTCCATTCTGGACATACTTTGTTTGTGGTCCCTGTTGGACATCCGAGTAGGACTTCTCAGAAGGCAGTTGAATGTATGAGCTGGGAGTTCAGAAGAGAGGTCTGATTGGAGATAGAACTTTGGAAGCCCTCTGAATAAGCCACGGGCTGGATGGGGGGACCTTGGGAGTGAGTGTCGGCACTGGACCCCTCTTCTCTCAGTAGGGTAACAAGAGAACCTTCCACACAAGAGATGCTGTGGGGATGAAAAGGGGTGATGAATGAATGTGAGATGCATAGCCTGGCAGGTTGAGGTGCCCAGTACCTGAAATTTAGCTATTACAGATGGATACAGGGAGGCGGGAAGGGAGGGTGACTGTGGACAGCAGCAGAGAGCTTGGAAAGGGGAGACTACATGCAGATTACTAATGGTAGACCCCAAGCCCCCTGCCCCTGGTAGAGGGGGCACTGTCTCTGCAGAGAATAGATTCCATGGTCCTTTAGTCCAGGCCGTGTTACTGATGCAGCGAATACCCAGCTAGAGGCAGGTCTGGACATCCCCGCCCCGTCAAGACGAAACCCAGGCCCCCCGTTCACCTTAATCTAGCTACTATCTGGTAACTTCCTTGCTTCTGACTGCTGGGGGCTTTGTGTATCCCTGCCTGACATGCCCCCATTGGACCTGCCACAGATTGGATGTCTCTGCACCATCCCATTCTGTCCCCACGGCAATCCTTTGCAGAAGAGTCTCTTGTTACCTCATTTCAGAAGGATGGGTAAGGTGAGAGGACTCGCCCCCTGGGTCACCCCACCCAGCCCCACGGCCTCAAACATCATCTATGTCAAGGGTCCCCTAATTTCCCTCTTCAACCAGACCTCTCACCTGAACTCCAAACTCTCATATCTGCCTTCTCGCTTCTGTAGAGAAGCCCAGAGGAATCCGAAGAGACCTAGTAACCTCGCTGTCTCCCCTTGGAGGGGCCATCCTTCCCCTCTTAGAATGTGAGAGCTGGAAGGAATCCCAGTGGCTGCTTGGTGAACCTCTTCAGTTTTCACAGATGAGGAAACTGAGTCCCAGGAGAGGAAATGACTTGCCTAAGGTCACCTTCGGGATTAAGCATCAGGGCTCTGTGTGCTGTCCACAGTGTCACGGCTGCCTCCTTGAAAGGAGGGAGAGCAGAGCTCACCCCACACTCCGTCTGTCTGTGGTCGGCTCATTATCCTCCTGCTGGAAATCCTTCAGTGGCTTCCTAGCGCTCCATCACAAGAAAGTCGAAATTCCTTAGAAGGACCGAGAAGTCCCTGCTACCTCCACCAGCCACATCTCCTACCACGCCCAGGGCTCCACCCGACCCAGTCTGTCTCCCACCCCCAGACCTTTACACGGACTCTTATCTCTGCCTGAATCCATTTCCTCTCTCTCTACTTTGTTAACTCTTGGTCATCCCTTGTTGCATCTTAGCTGTTGCGTCCTTCAAGAAACCTCTAAAAGCCTCCCCTCAGTCTGGGCCAGGTGCCCTCTCAGAGTCCCCCCCCCCCCGTCCCTGCACCCTGTCACCACAGGGCACTGAGTTCGTCCATTTTCTGGCTTCTCTATATCTCTGGCTTTGGTCAAGTTCATGGCTTAAAATACAAAGGGAATGATGGGGCGAATCACAAGTGACAGCATTTGGGGATGAAACCAGGAAAGACGGTGCCCCACCTTACCCCCCACGCAGCCCCCAGAGAGCACCTGGGGGCCACAGATTTGGAATCAGACGAGCCTGGGCTCAAATCTCAGCTTGGCCGGTTCTTAGCTGTGTGACCCGAGATCCCTTGTCCGGAAAATGAGTCCATAACCAGACCTACTTCGTGGGATTGCTGGGAGAAGTGGTCGAACAGAGTAAGGCTCAAAAAGCTGTAGAGGTCCTTGCTGGTACCCACGATCAACTCTCTTCCCTTTGGGAAAAAACAAACATGCAGTGCTGGCCGTAGCGTGAGCATGATGTGGGCCTGGCGAGCACTCACCAGAAAGGAAACAGAAGACAGCAAGTGGGAAGGCCAGTCTTTGTTCCCAAGGGTCCAAGGTACCAGTACTTCCTCAGAAGGGCAGTGATGTTTCTTTCTAGCACACAAACCCGAACCAAAGCAGTGAAGCTTTGACAAGCAGGGCCTGGAGGATCGACTTTAGGAAGAGATAAGGCTGCGACTTCCCAGGAAAGCCTCAACTGTAAATAAACAGCTGTTTCCAGATTGCCTTTCCCCATGTGTCTTCTAGACTCTGCCTAATTCGTCCCCTCTGTCTGCATCTCTCAGTCATAAAGACTGGCCGAGGGGCACCCACAGGGCAGAGGCGGTGGCTTTCAGGAAAGGAGCCTTGTGACTACGGGAGGGAGACCCCTTGAGAATCACCCGTGGGGTCTTCCCACACTTCCTCTGTTCCCACACCTGGCCACCTGGTCAGATGCCTACTGGGTGTGCCTCTGCATCCAGACCCGAGGGTCCCCCTCAGTCTAATGTGGCATCTCCCGGGTAGATCTCATCTTTAGCACTGGCTATCTCTGGCTGGGGCTTGGTGTTCAGCCTCCTTTCCTGGGCAGTAGATCCAGACCCCAACCCCATTTCGGCCTCACTAGTCTTAACTGGGAGCCGACTGTTTACAGGGACTGGCAGCCTCACCACTGGCCCGAGGAAAGACAGACCCTCCATGCCAGTCTTTAGGGCTCAGCACAGCCTCACCTCTCCTGGGAAGGCTTCTCCGTACTCTTGAGTCCTCACTGAACCCTCTCCTTTGAACTCTTACAGCCTTACCCTTCTCTGTCCTAAGGATAATTTGCACCCCTCATTTTAGTCCCTCATTATAGACTTTAGAAATCAATGGTTTTTGCACAGTGTGGTGGAAAAAAGACGGCATTCTTTATAGTCACCAAATCCTGGCTCTGCCAAGGGATTTAGGCAAATGATTCTACCTTTCTGGGCCTCAGGTTCTGTATCTGTGAAATGGAATAATAGTAACCCTTCTCATGGGGCTAGTTGTCAGGATTAAAAGGGCCTTCACATCAAGGGCCTTGCTGAGAGCCTGTCACATAGTAAGTGAGCAATGGATGGCAGTGCTATTGTGTTATTATTTAGGGAGGGAGAGAGTCAGCCTGTGTTCTTTAGGGCTTTAAAATGCCCCACCACTTACGAGCTTTGGGATCTTGGGTAAACTTCTTAACCTTTATAAGCTTTGATTTCCTCATCTGTGAAATGGGACTGATAATGTCTATTTTTAAAGGTGAGAAAACCAAGGCACAGATAAGTTAAGTGACTTGCCCCAGATTACACAGCTAGCCCATGTCAAATCCACAGCATGGCACCAAGGACTGTTCCCTTGACCGCTACCGCAGAATGACGGGTGCGGACTGAGGTCCCTGCCACGAGGAAACGGAGAGGAGGAGCCATCGCCTCTGCTGGCGGAGCGGAGGGAGACGGCGAAAGCTTTAAACAGAAGGTGAAAATTGCTCTCGTCCTGGAGAGAAAGTGTGTGTGGCCAAGCTGAGAATGAGGTTAGGAAGTCATCCCAGATGGTTGCACAACAATGTGAATGTGCTGAACGCCACAGAACCGTGCTCTTAAACATACTTCAAATGCTAATTAAATTTTTAAAAAAATAAAAATTTAACTTACAAGTTTCTTGAAAAGAACAGCTCACTCTAGCAATATATATATATTTTTTCTGTGACCATTCGGAAAACGGAGAGCAGCAAGCAAAAAATAAATTAATTTGTTATTCTACCATTCAGATCCAAATAATGTTATCTGAGTGCATAACTGTCTGGAGTTCTTTTCATAGATATGTTTCAATTGTTATTTACTCAATATGGGAGTTTATTGTATTTCTATATATGTGCTTTTGTAACTTACTATTTCCATTCACTAAAATTACAAAATTTCCATGTCATTAAAATTTTTAAAAAAGAGAGAGAAAGTCCTTCCGGGTAGGAGGACTGGTGCAAGCAAAGGCATGAAGGGATGACAATGCAGAGCAAGTCTGGAAAAAGTGAGGAGCCCAGAGTAGCAGGAGTACACATTATAAAGAAGAATGTAGCAGGAAGAAAATCTGGATTGGTCACTTGGATCTGAAGACCAGAGGGCCTTAAAAGAAAAAAAAAATAATGCCAGAAAATCTGGATGAAAGGAAGATGCAACACTTTATCACAAAATTTCACTGAGGCTCCTGGCAGCCAAGGCAAAAAGGGAAACCCAAAAAGGAAAAGGGGTTTCTGTGTGACAAAGGAATTAGGAGCACATGCTCTGGAGCCTGACTCCAAGGATTTGAGTCCTGGCTCTGCCATGTAGTGGTTGTGTTGGTTTGGCAAATTAGTTAACCTCTTTGTGACTCATTCGTCTACGTATAAGACAGGACAAATAGTAGTGCCTACTTCCTATGGTTGTTGTGAGAATTAAATGAGCTAATAATACATGTGAAGCACTCAGAACAGAGCATGACACATTGTAAACTCCCACTAGAAGTTAGAAATCATTTTTATCAATACTTTTCCCTGGCTGAATTCTAAGACAAATGTGTCTTGAGGTTTCCTTATGCAAAGAGCTCTGGGCAACATTAAAGGACAGTATTTTCAATGAAAATGGGACAGTAACCATGGCTGCCTTCTCAGTAAGCCTGTGTCTGACATCTGGAAAGAAGCCAAAAGGCTGTTCAGAGAGACAGAGAGCTTACATGCAGGCCCCGAGCTTCCTGGCTGCCTGACCTGCACCAGGAAAGGAAGGATTTTCACTCCCTTCCCGCCTGCCCTCTCTCTCCCTGTTCAGGTCATCCTCTCAGCCTGGCTTTCTGCCCAAGTCGTTTCCTGTTTCCTGAACATTTATCTCCTGCACATTTATGCTTTTTTTTTTTCTCGTATCATCCCCCTGCCTGGAATACATTTTCCTTCCAGAATCCTCCTGGCAAACTCCTACATGGCCCTCAAAACGCACTTCCTTTCCCTGGCATTCCCTGACTCTCCAAGTTCTCCTCAGTCCCCGGGGGACTCTGCACCTCCTTCTCTTCTGGGATGGCAATGAGCTGGCAGCGGGGATGATGATGATGGAGACGGTGGTACTCCCCTTTAGCATCCTCTTCTTAGAGGGCAGGCATGATATTAAGAGCTTTCCAAGCACTAGTTCAATTAATTTTTACAACAACCCTATAAGGAAGTTGCTACTTGCACCCTCATTTCTAGAAAAGGAAGTTAAGGCAGAGAATGGTTAAATTCTAGAAGCAAAAGGGCTGGCATTTATACACAAGGGATCTGTCTTCAGAACCAGCACCCACAACTATGATGCCAAATGGCTTCCCTGTATTATTATTTTGATTTTGATTGTTATGACGGTTAAAAATTGATGACAGACTTCTTTCCTTTGTCCTGGCATCCTCAGGGCCTGGCATCAGGCTGGACACCTGGTGAGCGTTGAAGGGAAAACACTGCCACTGTGGTGTCTGCCAGTTCAGGTCAGTTCAGCTGAAATTAAGTCAGAGGTCAATTTCAAAGGCCTCTTCCTCCCTACGGGACCCCCTGAACCGCCTCGATCAGATCTGAGCGCTCCTCTCACCGAGCCGCCTTATGGCTTTATGCTTCTCCATAAAGTTTTGTTCCTACAGTTCACACATGTGTACACACACACACACACACACACACACACACACACACACACACACAGAGGATTCTTCCATAGGGAGCAGAAGCAACTGCCATAGGGTGAAGCCCTACTACGTGCTAATCAGCAGGCTGGGCACTTACAATACCTCATCTCATTGAACCCTTGCTCAACTGAATGATGCGGGCATGGCTACCCCCACTCCACATACAAGGAAAGCAAGGCTCGGAGCTGGTAAGGGACCACACTGGGGTTGGACTTCATCCTTCCCTGGCTCCAAACCCTATTCATTCTTCCTTCCACCTTTTCCTCATCAATGTCTCCCGCATCCCTGGATCTTCCACCCCTAAATCCTTCACACGGGCCTTGGCACACAGTAGGCTAGCCATAAATATTTGCTGAATTGAAATGAACTGGATTCGGGGGTGGGTGGTCCAAGAAAAATGTGCCACGACTCAGGCATTTCAAGTAAAATGCATAGTTTCCAAACCCAAGCATGGAGGAGCCCTGCTATTTTTGGATGGCCTTGCACAAATGTTGTGTGGGCTTCCTTTTTGCTACTAAATGTCACTGCATTGGTTTCCTAGCTTCATTCTCCTGCCTGAGCTCGGGGGGGATTATGCAACCAGAGTCTACGAATGAGTCATCATTAGCCCAGCTGCCAAACTGTCCACAATTGCCGTGATCTGGAACAGTCTCTTCCCCCCCACCCAGGCTATTTGTGGGTGGTTTTGTTTAACTTTAAGAGCCTTTCTTGCTTTCTTTCCTTCTAATTTTGTTTCTCCTTGTCTTTTTCTTTGACGGTATGGGCAAAGGGGACCGAAAGCCTTCAGAACTCCGGCCAATCTGCAGGTACAAGTCCGTCTACCTTCTGTGCAATCCACACAGGGAAGAAAACCCTTCTGGTGATGGAATTATGAGGAGCTGACCCGCAAAGAAAGGTGGACAATCTCTCCAGGGCACATGGGGGTTTCCCTCCCCTGGGCCAGCTGCTGCCACTCCCCTTCCCCAACAAGCCTGCTGGGAAGCAAGCAAAACTGGACCTGAGCACCCCAAACTACGGCTGTGCCCATCATGTACCTTACACGAGCCTGTTTCCCGGATGTTGAGGCTGCTTGTTTACTTACAGCAGGAACCAGTGGCCTGGAGCCAGGGAAGCTCGGGGGGCCAGCCCCCAGCCCTCCCAGGAGGACCAGGGCAGACCTAGCTGCGGGGGGGCCAGCAGTGGTGGGTCACACAGGAGGGCGAGGCCCAGTGCTCAAGGCGACTGATGGGTATGTGGCATTTTCTGTGTCCCAGGTATGGTGCCGGGCCACCCGACAGGAAGGATGACATGACATGCTTCTTTGTGCAGGCTGACTGGTCTGTGACCCAAGGCAAGGTTGGACCTGGAGCAGATCTACATGCGGGGGGTGGGCCAGGTGGAAACAGGGGCTGGCATCGGAATCTTCCTAGATGCATAACAGCCACCAGCAGTGCTCAGTGCTTCAGTGGAGGACTGTCAGATCCTAGGGACCTGGGGTCAGAAAGAATCAATCATTAGGAGCTTCTCATTAAGCTACTAGAAGACTCACCATAGGTGTAATACTTGATCATTTTCAGAGCACTTTCTGTATGTGTTCTCAAAGGATGCTGCAGAACAGGTCCGGATCCACCCGGCAATCCAGGTGCAAGAACCAGCCCCGTCCGCCCCTTTCCCAGCCTTCTCAGGCAAAAGCCAAGGTCAGCACATTTGGAAATTACATATGAGAGAGGAAAGAGCCCTGGATTAGAAGGGAGAAGAGTTGGGCTTAGGGTCCTGGCAGCTCATGCTGTGTGTTCATGGCCAACTTTCTTAACCTTCCTGAACCTCAGTTTCCTCACCTTTAAGATGGGGATGAAACAGTGAGAAACGAGCCAACAGTGGATTATAAAATGTGCAATGTCATCCTTCTGCCTGAGATTCTCCAATAGCTTCCTATTTCAGTCAGAGAAAAATCCAAAGGGCTTGTCCTGGCCCAGGAGGTCCTGCGTGATCTGCCCCATCCCCCTATGACTCCTCTGACCTGACCTCCCACCCCGCCCATTTGTACCACTGGTTTTTCAAACACACCTGGCTCACGCCCACCTCAGGGCCTTTGCACTGGCTGTTTGCTTTGCCTGGAGCACTATTTCCCCAGGTATCTGTACAGCAGTCCCTCGCTTCTCCGGTCTTTGTCAAACATGAGCATCTCAGTGATGCCTTCTGAGAACTCCCTAAAGTGGCATCGTCTCTTCCCTACATGCTCTGCCTCCTCCCCCCACTAAAATATTAGTTCACGAGGGCAGGATTTTTTTCTATTTTTGTTCTCTGCTGTAAGCTCAGTGCCTGTACGGTGCCTAGCTGCACATAGTAGGTGCTCCATAAATATTCCCCGAATGAATGAAGTAGTACATGAATAAGGCTTTAGTCCTGTTATCCTAGAGTCAAAAGAGCGAGCCCCCGTTCTAGCATCCTGGCCCCACTAAGGCCAAGGACTTGGGATCTCAAAGCCATGATCTCATGAGAAAAACTGGAGCCTCTTCTCTCTCACAGGTCTTTGGAAACCCCAGTTTGAGAAAACAGAGCATCAGTTTGTCATGGAGTGGATGACTGCATCTTGAACATCATGCTAATGGCTTGCTGGTGAGAAAATGGGCACTTAGCTGGTCATCAGAATCAAATGGGGTGAGAGACTCTTCTCCAAATGCCTATTTTCCTAAAGAGAAGAACAGTCAGTTTGCAAGAAACAGGCCAGTCTTTTATGACCAGCCCAGCACCCTCCTGTCCAACACGGGAGCAGGTTTGGAGCTGGACTGTGTCTTGCTCCCTGAACTTGACCGGCAAGCACTTGAAGGTCATAGCTGGCTGGCTGGCCGAACGGCTCACTCTCCGACCGCAAGAGTCCCAGGAGTGGGGTCCTCTGGGGATCCTTTTAAAAGCTGATTGTTCCCTAAGTGATAGCGCATTTTAACCTCTTCCTTTGGAAAATGGATCTTTTTCCTTAAAAGGAAAGTCGAGCTAATTCTTCCACCAAAGTGTTGGTTTTCCTTTTATACAAATTCTAGATTTTTTTCATGTTCTCCTTCTCTCTCCTTGCCTTCCCCCCCAACCTTTCCTCCTCAATGATTAAAGCATGTTTTTTCGAGGCTTTGGGGGGGGGGGCAGGGATGGAGATGACTATATTTTGGTAACCAGTACACTTCACCACCGTGTTTTTTTATATATGTAAAAGGCAGCAGGATATATTTATAATTCATAGATTTTTAAATGCCTCTCTCATCTCTCTTTTCATTCTCATAAAATTCCACCGCTGCTCCCTTTGTTTGCTGAGTGTTTTGAAGATTCCAGGTGTAGGTCATGTACACCTGAGAACTAGTGAAATAGAAATGTAGAGGGGGGAGGGGGTAGCTCAGTGGTAGAGCGCATGCTGAGCACGCATGAGGTCCTGGGTTCAATCCCCAGTGCCTCCAATTAAAGAAAAAGAAATGTATTACTCCCCAATGCTGGCTAGTGCCCTCTCCGGACAGAAAGCCAGCTGAGGGTCCTCAGGCAAGTCAGCATCAATCCTGGGGTGAGCTGGGGCCAGAGCCCCAGCCAGAGAGCAGGCAGGGCACCCAGACCTGGTCCTCCAGCAAAAACTGAGTCGGAGCAGCCTGGGATTCTGCCAGGAGGGGGCTGGTGGCTTTGGCATCTGAGTCGGGAGAGGCTGACGAGGAAGCCGGCCCAGGGAGGTGAGCTGCTAAATCCACCCGGTGGAAGGCCTGCGCTCCTTGCCCCTGGGGGTTTCAGAGGCATAACTTGTAGGATCCACAAGCTTATCCCGGGGAGGCCCTGCACCTGTATCAGAGGCCAAGCCCCCGTGGTGATGCGGGACTTCCTGATTTGCCATCTGCGATGACAAGATGCAGATGTTACTGTATGTGAGCAGATTGGCACCCAGGCTGGCCTGCATCATCCTACAAATAATAATTGTAATAATAATACTTTCCTGAGTGATTTATTGTGTAACAAGTATGGTTGCAAGTGCTTTACATAAAATTAGATCATTTATGCCCTACAACAACCCTACGGGCAGCTATAAATACTATACCCATTTTAAAGCTGAGGAAGCTGAGGCAGAGAGAAGGTAGGTGAGTTGCGCCAGGCAGGGCTGGCAATGAAGCCAAGTGGTCTGACTTTACAGTACGCTTTGTGTGTATATGGACCAAACTGTTAGTCATCTGTCAGTGGACACCTTGCTTGTGTGGTACAGGGGAGGGGTGTAAATGGGTGATCTGGCTGGTCGACCACACGGGACGTTCACCTAGGCAGGTGATCAAAGTCTAGAGCAGCAGGAGAACATGGACAAGGGGCTAGATTTCTTCGCTATGTTCTGGTCCTGAGTCCTGGGCTGGGTCTTAGGTTTTCCAGTGAAATCTGTCACAGGGGGCTTGCCTGCTTCCTGCCTTGTGAGGGGGGCGAGTCTGGCAGCCAGTTTGGCCTGAGACAGAGCAGGTTTGCTTGTCCCTGCTTCTGGCACGTTCCTCCCACCACATGCTACCCTGTGAGGGACCGTGCTGCCTGTAGGCTTCCCCTCCCCAGGAGGGAATCCACCTGCCCCAGCCTCCGGGCTGCTGATTGGAGACTGAGGCTGAAAGTCAGGTGTGTCCTTCCCAGAGTCACACAGATAATCAGTGACAGAACAAGGGCAAAATGCCAGGTCTCTGCATCACCCCTTCCATGCCTGTTGCTGGTTCTTCTCAGAACGTTGAAGGAAATAGTGTCCAGAACGTGGGCCTCACCCCGCTTAAGGATCAAATCACACAAGCTTATTGAGGTCCTACTGGGCACCCAACTGTGCCAGGCCCCAGGAGGGATGCTGAGATGCAATTCGCAAACCTGACCTCAGTCCGGAGACGAGGTGGAAGCTAAGCAGCTAATCCAACAATAAAACAAGGTGGGGGGGGGGTACCACAGGTGGCCCCCCAGTTGGTTTCAGTGCTTTGTCAGTATCTTTTTTTTTTTTAAATGGAGGTGCTGGGGATTGAACCCAGGACCTCCTGCATGCTAAGCATGCACTTTGCCACTGAGCTGTACCCATCCCCAGTTTCTGTGCTTTGGACCACAGGTGGAAGGGTGGGGTCCAGGGGAAGGTGATGACTCCATATGAACCCTGCTGATTTGAGCCCCATGGGATATCCCGGGGAAAGCCAGGTGGATGGGCCGCAAGCTCCAGCAGAATTCTGGGCTGAGATGGAGATTGAAGGGTTTTGAGACGGAGATGGAGAGGGACTGAGCTGTGGGAGCAGGTGAATCAACAACAAGCATCAGGGGGTACCAGGGGCAGAAGCCAGGACACAGCGGATGCAGGAGTGAGTGAGAGGTGAGTAGACGCCCCCTTCAAGAAGCTTCTCTGTGAAGGAGAGGAGAGAGGTCCAGAGGTTGAAGGAAAGGCAGACCCTCACTTTCAAATTCCTGCCATTCGAGCATCAGAGGAACTGGAAGGTGGGGGAAGCCCCAAGATACTTCCCCACACAGCTGCCAGAGGCTGCTTCCTCCAGTGGTTAATTCCACTTCCCCTGCCACCATGCCCACTGCGGGTGCACCTCCTCTCCCAGCCACAGCCTTTCTGATCCACGCAGACCTCTCACCCCGGCTCGGCTGTTAAGTACACAGTGAAAAGGCGGTTCGAACTAGGGCATGAATGAAGATGCCCTGGAGTTCTCAGTGCACTAGAGGGAGTTCAGATCTGAAGCTCCATGGACTCTAAACTGGAATATTTTTGCCAACATCCAGTGCAAAGCATCTCAGATTTTTCCAGTGAAGGACCTCTGTTGGCACACAGGAAAGAGGTCCTACCCCAGAGATCAGGGTTCAAAGTGAAACAGGGAACAGCAGCCACAAGCCTCAAGATTCTCTGGTTTTTCTAAAGCCTCATGTTTTAGGTTAAAAATCCTTGCAATTTTGCATTCTCCTTCTGTGATGTACTTGTGTGTTTCGCAGTTTTAAAAATCATATTCTGTGTGAAATTGACACTCAAGGGAGACATTCCAGCTTTGTCCCATGGTGCTCCCAGTTAGAGGAGCAGAGTGACCCCTCAGACTTCACCTCCCCACATCTGCCCACTCATGTGCATGCATACACACATAATTTTACAGTCGAGGAGACTGAGGCTCAGAGAGGGGAGGCCATGTGCCCAAGGTCACACAGCAAGTACATAAACTAGAATCTTGGTCCATTGACTCGCTATGCAGTGTTCCTCCTACCCAACTCTGTTGCCAAGGGAAGTGAGCTTTACTGGAGATTTTGGATTTCACGTTTGATTTTGGCAGATGAAGTTAGGAATGGGTAGCGGGAAGTTTAGAGTAGAAAATAAGTAACTTAATCATCTGGGCCCCGCAGCTAGGTTCTCATGCTTTTAAGATTTGACTCTGTTAGAATTAATAGCCATGTTCTGGGAGGGGGCAGGGGCAGGAGGAGAGACCTCAATAAGGCCTCTCTGCTCTGAATTATCTCCTCGCTTCTGGTGTTAAAAGATAAGAAATCCACCTTTCAGTTAAGCATTGCCCTCTTCCCCTGGGTCACTGTTTTGGGTTGAAATGTGCCTCCCCTCAGAAGTTATATGTCAAAGTCTGAACCCCAGAATGTGATGGTGTTTGGAGATAGGGTCTTTACAGAGGCAATCAAGTTAAAAATGAGGTCTTAGGGGTGGGCCCTGGCCCAATGTGACTGGTGTCCTGATAGAAAGAGATTCAGGCACAGGGATACAGACAGAGCGAAGACTAGGCGAAGAGACAGAGACAAGACAGCCAGCCACAAACCAAGCTGAGAGGCTGGGAACAGACTGTCCCCGGAGAGCCCTCAATGGGAACCAGCTCTGCTGACACCTGGATTTCAGACTTCCAGCCTCCAGAGCTGTGAGACAAGCCACTTCTGTTGTGGAAACTAACGCAGTCACCTGTGTGGAGGCTTGTGGTCCTGGGAAGGAAAGGACAGCCGGATTCAAGCAGCAGAAAAGAATGAAGATCTCTGTGCAGAGGAGCTTCTGGGTTAGAGCTGGACCCCTTGCTAGGTGCCTCTACATGCATCTCATCCCCTGTTCATGGGGGGAGAGACGGGATAAAAACAACGAAAAGTGTTGCACATCTTCACTGAGCGTTTACCATGGATCAGGCAGTTTTACTGCTTTACAATAAATACCCTCTACTAGGAGGTCTGAATCAGTGTTATTCCCATTTTACAGATGAGGAAATTGAATGCCACTGAGGTCAAGTGCTGAGTCCCAGAACCTCAGCCAACAGTAAGTGGTTGGACCAGAATTGGAATTCACTTTCCACCCACCTTTCTATCTACTTTCAGGGTCAGTGAGCTTCCCCCGGGGTTTTCTCCTGCCTGACGGACGGGGAGCTGACCCCAGGGCACAGCTGGCTAAGGAAGAGGGATGAGGGACGGCCTCCCGGTGTCTGAAACCCTGCACCTTCTGACCTGCCAATGGCCCTCCCTCAGGCCCCCCTGCAGGTCGGATGGGCTTGGCTGGAGTTCGGGCTGACGTCAGCCGGCTGGAAATTCCTCTGCCCCACGATCAAGGCTTGCAGAACAAAAGCTTCCACCGCAGGAAGAAACTTCCTGCTCAGCCCCTTGCGAGAGGGCTCAGGTTTCAGCCACACAGCGGGTGAGGTTGTCAGCAGAGCTGCTCCGGAGGGCACGGAGCAGCTGGGCAGAAGCCTCCCAGCTCTACCCCTCCAGGCAGCACCCACCCCTCAGAGACCCCCTGCGGAGGGGTGGGAAAGGGCCACAGACCCTCCTTGTCCAAGCCCTTTCCTGCCTCTGACCTGGGCCAGTCCTCACATGCATTTCCATACCTTTGCCCCTGGGGAAACTGAGGCCCAGACAGGTGAAGTCAGCGGCTCAATGATATTCCGCAAATTAGACTGGGTGGGAGGACTTGAACCCAGTCCTTGATCCCTCCTAGAATTCTTTTTTTTTTTAATTTTTTTAATTGAAATATAGTCGGTTTACAATGTTGTGTTAATTCTGGTGTACAGCATAGTGATTCAGTTATACATATATATATATATTCCTTTTCATATTCTTTTCATTATAGGCTGTAACAAGGTATTGAATATAGTTCCCTGTGCTCTGCAGCAGGACCTTGCTGTTTATCTAGTTTATGTACAGCGGTTAGTGTCTGCAAACCTCCTAGGAGTCTTAAGAGGAGCTGAGCTCCTGGTCCTGTGGACATTAAGCAGAGGGGGAAAGACAGGTCCTGCACCAAAGACCTGGGTGGGAAGGAGACAAATTCCAAAGATCTCCACCCCCACACACTTCCCCAGCCATCCCCCTGCCCCTAGCAGAGTACTGAGGGCTGCCTGGCAGAACGTTCACTCCATTAATTCACTCATTTAGCATATAGGTACCCCCCAGGCGTGTGGGCCAGGTGTTGAGCTGTGGGTGAGGCCAGCCTGGGTGCCACGTGTGCCCACCTAACTTACAAGTCAGCTCAGCCAGGTGGGGCCCACGATCAAAGCACAGGGAGGAAGTCACTGAAAAATGGACACAGAGCAGCTGGAGACATGAAAGACATTATCGCTAACAAGTATTTCCTCACGGTCATGAACACGGCAGGGCATCCCAGGGCTCCATCCGCGCCCAGACTACGTAGCAGCCACTTTCCATGGAATTTCGTTTAATTTCACAAGAACGCTATGAGGCTGTCAAGTGGACACCAGGATCCAGAGCCGCTCTTTCTTTGGGACCTGACCCCTCCCCCATCCACATGAGCGAGTCCCTGGGGCCATGTTTGTACCGAGGGGCTGTGTCCCAAGGTCACAGATGATTGGATTAAGAGTGGACATGAGCCAAGCTGGGATGATCAGATTCTCCTTGAGATTTGGAATTGGGACAGCATATCAACCGAGGCTCACAGGAATCAGGTCTGGAAGGAGAGAGAGAAGACGAACAGTGAAGTAGGTATGCTGGGGGCAGTGGAGTGGGCGGTGGTATTCCTGTCTGGCTGCCTCCCACCCTGTGGCCCCAGATTTGCCCACATCCTTATAATGCATTCTGGTTTTGCCTACGCCGGCTTGAGTCAGTTTCTGTCACTTGCATCCAACGAGTCTATAGAGAGTGAGTTCCTTGGTGGCAAAGACCAGGTGTTGTTCACCAGTGTGTCCCTGGGATGTGACACATAAAAAATGCTCAGTCAACACTTGTTGAATTAATGAAAAGTGGAGGTTCAGAGAAGTTAATTGATTTAGACGCAAGCTGCACAGCAAGTAACAGCTGGGATTTGAACTAAGTTTTCCAGCTTCAGAGCATGTGATTTCTCTACTTGTACCATTGCCTTCTACAAACTGATGTTATTATTATATTGAAATCACAGGCCATCAGAGCTAGAGTGGGTCAGAAAGACTAGAAAGTCTGACTTCTCTCCTTCTTTCCTTCCTTTCTTTTCTTTCTTTCTATTTCTTTTTCTTCCTTCCTTCCTCCCTTTCTTTCTTTTTTTCTTCCTTTCTCCTTCCTTCCTTGCTTTCTTTCTTTCTCCCTTTCTTCTCTTTCTTTCTTCTTCCTTCCTTTCCTTCTTTCTTTCATGTAACCATAAGTTTGTTTTCTATGTCTGCGAATCTGTCTCTGTTTTGTAAATAAGTTCATTTGTGTTATTTCTTTAGATGCCACAAACAAGTGATATCATGTGGTATTTTTCTTTCTCTTTCTGGCTTACTTCCCTTAGAATGATGGTCTCTAGGCCCATCCATGTTGCTGCAAATGGCATTATTTTATTCATTTTTATGGCTGAGTAGTATTTCTTTGTGTATATACACCACATCTTCTTTATCCAGTCATCTGTCAGTGGACATTTAGGTTGCTTCCATGTCTTGGCTGTTGTAAATACTGCTGCTCTGAACATTGGGGTGCAGGTGTCTTGTCAAACTAGAGTTCTTTGTTTTACGGATGGAAAATCAGGTGCCTGTGGAGGGAGGGGGCAGAAGTCTCTTGATTCCTATGCCACCTTCTAACCCGGCCTGGCTTCCTGTCCTTGTGTTTGTGTGATAGGGCCTCGCTGGTTGTGGGAATATTAAAGCTCTTTCATACACGTGAGTGAGTAGCAGCTGCGGGAGCCCCTAGACCCCCTCTCTCCCCAGCCTTTCCCTTTAGGATCCCTGGGCCTCCCATTACCCACGAGCAAAGAGGTGATGCTCAGCCGAGCAGGGCTCCCCAGGTGCCTGGTCAGTACTTACGCGGCTCTGCCCGTTAAATATTTTGACCATCAGCCCGCCACCTACCCAGGGTGATCTGAGGAATTCTAGTCACTGTCTTTCCATTAAAGAGAGCCTCCTCCTCTGCCTCGCATCACAGCTGAAATTTCACCAGAGATTTCATGCATCCGTTCATTCTTTCGGTCCACAAATATTTGCTGAGCACCCCCTGTGTGCCAGCTTTCAGGCCCCAGGAGCTCTTGGACCCCACTGCCCAAAATACAAATACCCCTGCGGGGGAGAAATCTGAAGTCCTTATGGCCCCTGTGTCACGGGGATGATTCGGCAGCCGGCTGGGATTGCCCGCCAGGCTGGCTAAACCGCCGGAAAAAGGCCAGTAGCAAACCAAGGAACCAAAAAAGTAAGGAGGAGGGAGGGAAAAAATACAGAAATAAATGGTTGTATTTGCAGCATACAAGTCAGTTCTGTGGCACATCAAAACACCAACGTTTTAAAAAATTTTAGCTTTTGTTGTTGGCAGGGGAAGCAACTAGTTGTATTTATTAATTTTAAATGGAGGTACTGGGAATTCAACTCAGGACCTTGTGCATGCGAGGCATCCGCTCTCCCACTGAGCTACACTCCAACCCCCAAAACACCAACTTGTATCTTACAGACTGGCGACGTCATTTTGATTCACATATTTTGGAGGTAGGTGGCAGTGAGCTTCAGGGTTTGGGGCCCTCTGAAGATCTCAAGTTAGCCTAACTTCCATGACCACAGAGATGGGCTGGGCACTAGGTCTGGGCCGAAGTTCTGGGAGGAGAAGTGGGGAACTGATGGTGGGTTAAGGACTTCTTCATGCCAGGCCCCATCCTAGGGACTTTCTGGTGCAATATCTCATCTCCCCGAAGCCAGACAAAGCAGTAGATTTTGTTACTCCATTTCACAGATGGAAGAAACTGCGATTCAATATTGCTGAGCAATTTTTCACAGGGTGACATCACTAATAACTAACGGAACTGGGATTTGCACCTGGATCAGGCATTTGGTAAATACCTGTTGAATGAATGAACTTTTTGGCTCCAAAGCCTGTGCCCTTTCTACTGCTATTGTGAGAAGATGACGGGGAAGGCACCCCATCTATGAACAATAGCAGCTAACACGTATCTAGTACTTGCTATGAACCCAGGCGCGGTTCCAGGCACTTTATATATATGTATCTATTGACTCGTTTAAACCTCATTTGACAGATGAAGAAACCAAGGCACAGAGAGATTCAGCCACTTGCTGGAGGTCTCAGAAGTGGCCAATCATGGAGCCAGCACTGAATCCAGCAGCCTGGCCCCAGCAGTCCCTGCCCTGAATGTCTCTGTATTATCTGGCCTGCCTCCCACAGCTCTACCGACACGCAGGTTTGCTATTTTATTTTATTTTGACTAGTTTGATGACCATGTGCTGATACCTCAGAGCTGCTTTGTTTGCATTGCTCTCATTCCTGGTAGAGTTACGGACTTTTTCGTGTTTTGATGTACCATCTGGACTTCCTGTGTAAACTGTCTTTTCATCTGTTTTGTTGCTTACTGGGTGGAATCTGGGCACTGATCTTAGCTTTTGTGAAAAAGCAAAAATTAATATATTGTAGACGGATTGGTGGTTTCTTTATTCCAGGCTCTTATTTTCCTCTTATGATGAATCGTCCTGTATTTTATTCAACAAAAGTTTCCTATTTTTTAATTTGAGAATCTTTTCTGTCTCTGGTGACGGATTCTCCTCCACTGTGATCAATGTGAGATTGCACTTTCTTGCCTTTTTTATGGTTTGTTTTTGACATACACAAAATTTCACCTGCAATTTACTGCAGAAAACGGCATAAAGTGTAAGTTTTTCTGGCATATTAATTACAGTTCTCTCCCTGAAATTTATTATATAATAACTACTCTCTTCCTTGTTGGATTATTTCTAGTTTTACCACATATTGAATTACTTTTGGATCGTTCAGTCTCTTCCACTGATCTTTTTTTTTTTTACCATTGTTTCCATGTGGTTCAGATAATTGTCTCTTTCTAATATGTTATGAAACCTGGTAGGTTAAATTTACTATCATACCCTTTTTAAAAAAAGCTTTAGTCCTTTTAACCATTTATTCTAGTAACTGAACATCACTATTCATTTCTCAAAATCTTATAAAGTATCCTTTGGGAGCCTTAATAGGTAGTGAACTAAATCTATGTAGAAACTCAAGGAAAATTGTTACCATCGCTGTTTTTAACCCAGCCTGGAGTGGGTGGGCTTCCCATTAATTTTAGTCTTGTTTTATTTCTCCCAACAGGGGTCTGTAATCTTCTTTGAAGAAATCTTATGACTTGAAGTAAACTAATGTCCAAGTGCTGAATATGTGATGGTAAATGAAGGTGACAGCCTTTCCTGTGTGTTTTCTATCTATGTGGGCCTGGTATACGTGCCGGAATGGGAGCTCTTGGCTCACGGGAAGGTTCCAATGACCTGGAAACTGGGCACCCACTTTGGGGTGTGGCACGTACCTGGACAACTGCGGGCAGTGGGAAGAAGGTTCCCTGGTGATGTGGCGGGGTTGGGGGAGGCTGGGGGTGGGCAGATCCTGGGGGCCCATGAGAGTCCTACAAGAGGGAGGCACCCAGGAGGAGAGGGTATAGCTCAGTGGCAGAGTGCATGCTTAGCACTGGGTGCTGGGTTCAATCCCCAATACCTCCATTAAAAACAAACAAACAAACAAATAAACAAACCTAATTACCTGCCCCTTTCAAAAAATATCTTAAAAAAAAAAAAAGAGAGGGAAGCACCCACTGGGGAATGTGACCACATGAACGGGGGATGGCCTGTTCACAGAGGTAGGAGTGGGGGGAAGGAGGGCGCTCAGACTCATGACATTAGCTCCAGATGGAATTATTTACATTATCAGTAGGTCCTTTTGAGACGCCATTGCCTAAGGGTATGACATCCTCAGAATCTAGGCTCTAACCCAAAGTGCTCTCCAGTATCTGAAAGCTTGCCTCAGGGCGAGGCAGGAGCCTGTCACTTCTGTCCACGTGCCAAACCCTGGGCTTGAAGCTCTAGTCTCGCTATCTTTAATCCTCACTTCAGCCTGATTAAGGTAAACATCATTACACCCACTTAGATGAGGAAACTAAGGCTGCAAGAGGTTAAGGACGAAGCTCAAAGGCTCACAACCAGGAAGTTTCAGACCCTGCAATTGAACTTGGTGTTGCCTTCAAAGCCCACGTGCTTCCCACTCCCCATTCTGCTTTCTCAGACTGCAAGGTCTCAACGAGTGGCTTTGTCACTTGGGAAAGAGTGAACTATGAGCAAATCCTAGGACTTGGCCAGGTCATTCATTCATTCATACATTCATCCAACAAGCACTTGTCACGTGTCAGTTACACACTCCATTCCTCCCAGGGCGAAATCACCCTCTCCATGGTTTCAACCACCAACATCTGAAGCTGCTCCCATCTTTCCTTCCAACCCAGAACTGTTTCCTAAACCTTATATGCAAGCAGCCAATTTCCTATTGGTAAGTCTAGCAGGATGTCTCATGGGCTCACCATCTCAGAATGGAGCTGGCCATTCCTCCTTCATCTCCCATACGTGTTCTCCTATGCTCTTTCTCAGTGAATGCCGCCCCCTTCTATACGCCTTCCAGTTCATTCCTTTTATCCAAATTTTCACCAAGGTTTACAGATTCTCTTCCAAACGATGCCTGAACCTGTGTCTTCCTTTCTGCCTCAGCAACCACCCCCTTCAGTCGGTTGAATCCCGCCCATTTGGTGTCAGTCTGCCCCTTGGCTTCTTTGCCCCGGAGCCTGACTGCTCTGGTGTCCCTTGTATGACTCAGGTGGACCCTCCCACGCCGTGACTCCAACATCTTCCTAGGCTGTCAAATGCAAATTCAATTTTGGTGTGAAATCTCCCACTTGGACATTTGTGCCAGCCACATCAATCATAGCACCTGCCTTTTAAGCTCCTTTCAAGGAGAACTGGCCCGAATTACCACAAATGGGTTTTAGGCTATGCCAGCCTACTGAACCAATGTCAGCCACCTGGCCCGAAGGCAGCTGGCCAATGGACTGGCCAGCAAGAAGTGACATGGTCTGGGGTTAAGGAAGGCACGTTGGGCCCGTTTGATCCTCTCTAGAAAATGTGAGCAAAGAAATATTGAGAGGATGAGGCAGTGAGCAGTGGAAACTGAGAAGTCAGCATGAGAGCCTTGTGCAGCGCAGAGAACACATTAGAAGAGGAGGCTGGGGAGGGCGGGGAGGAGAGTGGTGTAGCACAGAGCACAGGAGCCACGGAAAGGATGCTGCACATTATAAATAGGATTCTTTAAGTGGAATTCTTTTAGCTCAACTCTCCACATTGTCCTTATCTTCTTGTTTTGCTCGAGGCCAGTAAATATCACAGTGGGCTGTTGCTGAGGGGCGGTCCCCCAGTCTGGCTCACATCAAATGAGCCTTCTCTCAGACCAGGGGCTCAAGAGAGGCAGCAGAAGTCTTGCAAAACTAGAGAAACAGCTTCAGATCATCCCCCTGGGGAATGCAGACAATAGCAACTGCCGATTTGTTTCCGCTGAAAGATCACCACACGTGGCGAGGCACGGATGCTCCGCTTCAGTATTTAGACTTCGGTGCGGTGGAAGTCAGCAGTGTTTGTTATTCTGGGGGCTGGTGTTTGGAGAAGCGCATTGTCTCCACGATGATGCCTGTGCTCACAAGTTGTTCCATTGTCTCGAAGCCCCGCCAGCTTGAGATCACAGGGCTGGTCCAGCACGTGCTCTTTCTGATAAGGCCCCAGCAGGCTGGGCTGATCTCATTCCCCAAGGGCAGCTGGTTCCCTGACTCTGGGGGTCAGCGTGGGGCCCAGATGCCTGGGGCCAGCGCCTCACCACCGAGACTGTGGGCACACCCATGCTGGTGTCTAGAAAAGGGGTTCACAAGCATGGGCTCTGAAATCAGACCTCCCGGATTTGTAAACTAGCTCCATCACTTACCAGCTGTGTGACCTTGGGTGAATCACCTCCTCCCTCTGTGCTTCTGTCTCCTCATCTGTAAAATCAGGCTAATAATAGTATATACTTCACAGAGTCTTATCATGATTAAGTAAAGTAATACACTAAGTTGATCCATATGAAATTGTCAAAGTCCTCACTGGTCAAAAATGGTTTATCCTAATACAGTTGTGGCGAGCACCTAGTAAGTGCATGATCCGTGCTAGCTAGCTGAATGGTAGAAAACCTCTGATATTAGTCTGGGCAATGATTTTTTTGGATATGACCCCAAAAGCATAGGCAACAAAAGCAAAAACAGACTAATAGGATTTCACTAAACTAAAAAGCTTCAGCACGGAAACAGCCAATAGAGTGAAGAGACAACCAACAGAACGGGAGAAAACATTTGCAAACCATACATCTGTTAAGAGGTTAACATGCAAAATATATAAGGAACTCAGCTCAATAGCAGCAAAATAAATGTCCTGATTTTTTAAAAAATGGGCAAAGAATCTGAATAGACATTTCTCCAAGGAAGGCACACAGGTGGCCAGCAGGTGTGTGAGAAGAGGCTGAGCATCATCAGTCATCAGGGAGATGCAAGTCAAAACCACAGTGAGATAGCACCTCACTACTGTCAGGATGGCCATGATCAAAAAAAATAAAGACAACAAATGTTGGTGAGGAGGTAGAGAAATGGGAACTCTTGTACACTGCTCATGGGAATGTAAATGACGGAAAACAGTATGGAGGTTCCTCCAAAATTAAAAATAGAGCTACCATATGACCCAGCAATCCCACTTCTGGGTATATATCCGGAGGAAGTGACATCAGTAACTTGAGGAGATATCTACACTGCCATGTTCATTGCAGCATTATTCACAATAGCCAAGATAAGGAATCCACCTGTGTCCATCAACAGATGAATGGATAAAGATTACACACACACACAAATATTATTCAGTATTAAAAAAAAAGAAGGGAATCCTGTCATTTGTGACAGCATGGACGAACCTGGAGGACATTATGCTAAATGAAGTAAGCCAGACACAGAGAGACAAATGCTGCAAAATCTCCCTCATATATGGAATCTAAGAGAGTCGGACTCATAGAAGCAAAGAGTGGAACAGTGGTTAAGCGGTTATCAGGGCCAGGGAAATGGGGAGATATTGGTCAAAGGATACAGAGTTGTAATTACCTAGGATGAAGACATCTAGAGATCTAATGTACAGCATGATGAGGACTATAATTAACAATTATGTATCGAATAGTCGAAATTTGCCAAGAAAATAGATTTCAGATGCTCTCACCACACCAAAAAAAAAAAAAAAAAAAAAGGCAAGGAGATAATATGTTAACTTGTCTATAGTAATCACATCAGTGTATGTGTGTATATCAAATCATCATGTTGTACACCTTAAATATATACAACTCTTATTTAAAAATAAAATAATGACACCACCTGGTTCACAGTGAAGGGATGGGGAAAAGAAAAGGTAAACACCCACCTACCATCATACAGTTCATCTCGTCTACCCCTAAGTATTTACCCAAAGGAAACAAAAACATATGTCCACACAGAAAACATTATAAACATAAGGTATAATTATCATGGGGTCCATTTTTAAAGTGGTTAATAGGTTGCTCTAAAACAAGGATATTTATCAGGCATTTGTGCTTTGACGGGTCCTCAGCTTAATGTGGCCATTTCATTCAGCCTGTGATTGTAGGTGAAACTCACAGAAGACATTAAAGTATTACTTGAGCAAAAACGATACCACCGCACTAAGAAAAATCAACATGAAATGGAAAATTCAATCACGATCCACTTTTTCTGACAAATCAACTCATTTATTTTTCCTGGTTCCCATCTGGTACTTGTCTGCATGCATAAAACATTTTTACATAGTTGTAAAACTCCAATTTTGCATTCAGCTTCTGAAAAGCGATTGTAACGTGGTAAACTGTTTTCCATATTGCTACTTAGTCTTCACAATTGTTTTTAAATGACCCTGTTGTTTACTTTGTGGATCTACTACTCTGTAACATTTCCTTTATTGCTGGACATCTATCTGTATTTTTTAAATGCTCTACTAAAAAACAATGTAGTTAATACCTTCACGCATTTAAAAAAATGTTCTTTTTTTGGATTATTTCATTGGGATAAACTCCTAGAAGTGGGATTATTTGATCAAAACATAGGAACATTTCCATAGCTCTCAAAATATATTGTTAAATGGATTTCCATTCATTCATTCACCAAATATTTATTGAGCAGTGTCTTCTTGACAGACACTGATTAAGCACTGGGTTTAAATGGTGAGGAAGAACATACAGTCTACACTTCTGGGCCCTACCCTCTAGTTGGGGAGATGAACTCGATCAGGTCATCACGCAGCTGGATACAATTATAACCATGCTAAGTATTACTAAGGAGAGAGACACAAAGCTACAAAAAGCATTTCATGGTAGAACCCTACTCTGCTTGGTGGTTAATAAAAGGATTTCCTAAGGAAAAAGTGATGGAGCTAGGGAATAAGGATGACTAGGAGCTAACTGGACCAAAAGGGAGGAAAGAACAGCATTCCAGACAGAGGGAACAGCATGTACGAATGCCTTTCAGCAGAGCTAAGAAGACTACGATAGCTGAAGCTCAAATTGCTGGGAGAGCCTGAGGCAAGACCAGGCGGGACCTGTGGACCTTCCTTGAGAAGGCTGTTGGTCTTCATCCTGAGAGCAGTGGGACCCTCCTGACCTGACTGTAGGTTTTGAAGCACTCTGTTTGGCTGCAGTATGAAGGCAGCCGGAGTTTGAGAGGGGTTAAGGGGTACCAATGGGCAGCTGCTGCCATGGTCAAGACGACAGATGGCAGTTGCTTAGATGACAAGAATGGGGATGGAAATGGAGATAAGTGGACCCATTTAGGAAATACTTCAGAGGGGAAACTGACAAGACTTGGCAGTGGGTTTGATTTAAGATGTGGTGGGGAGCTGGGGAGGGGAAGGAGAAGGGTATATTGAAGGCGCTAGATTTCTGGTGTAAGGAACAGGATGAATGGTGGTGGCCTTGACAGAGCTGGAGAACAATGGAACAGGGCCAGCCCTGGACTGGTTTGGTACATAAAGAGTTCAAGGTATTTTTGAGATGGGCAAGAGGAGCTCTCAAATGAGCAGAAACTCAGACCAGAGTTTGGGGCATAGCCATGAACGTACGAGTCATCAATGTACAGATGGTGACTAAAGCCGCAGACATGGGTGAGCTCACCTAAGGAGAAGGGCTGAGGGTGAACAGGGTCCAGACCAGGTGAGTGAGGAACTTTCACTTGCAGATGGAGGGAGACAGCTGGTCAAGGAGACTGAAAGAGATATGGGAGGGAAGCCAGGAGGACGTAACGTCCCAGAAGCCAAGAGAAGAGTGTTAGAGGAAGGAGAGAGTGGTCACCAGTGTCAAATGCTGCCCGAAAGGTCCCAGAAAATGAATCGAGGTCAGTGGTGACCTCAGCAAGACCTATAATGATGGGGGACAAAACAGCGTGGATAAATGAATAGGAAATAAGGATACAGGGACAGCACGGCTACACAGACCTTTCCAGAAGCATGGCAGAGAGGAGAACTGGGGGAATAGCTGGAGAAGGTGGGGTGAAAGCTTGAGGGAGGGTTTTTGGTTTTGTTTGTTTGTTTGTTTGTTTTCCAAAAAGGAGGACTTGTGCGTATGCTGAACACTGGGGGCAAGATGAATTTCAAGAGAGAAATGACAATAAAGTCCCCGAGAGGGTGGGAGGGGATGAGATTGGAAACACAGGCAAAGGGATTGACTTTGGGTGGGAGACAGGACACCCCTTCTCCCGTGACAGGGCTGTACTCATGTACAGGACATCCAACAGGGACTTAGAAGAGTCCAGCCCTTGGTTTAATGCTCTGCTGTTGCTGCCTTGAAATTCTTAGTAATTTTTGAACAAGAGATCCTACATTTTCCAATTGCACTGAGCCCTGTAGATCTGGTAACTGGTCCTGCCTCCCACAACATCAGAGCCATTCCTTTCCCCTAGACCTCACCGGGATGGAGTGTAACCATCTCAATCTTTTTGTTACGGCTGTTAATTTAATAGGTGGAAATGTGCGCCTCGGTTGTTTCAATTTGCATTTCTTTGATTCCTGGCCAGGATGACTGTGTTTCCTCATGTTTGTTTACTAGCCATTTTCCTTTTGTGTGAACTGCTTGTGCCCTTGGCCCATTTATGATGTTTTTTCAAATGCCAAAACCCAATTTCCTCTTTGGGAATACATCTCCAATTTGTCAAAATGGATGGAGAGTATTTTCTGTGGAAAGAGTATGGGGTTTCAAGAAGGAAGCCCCAGGCCAGGAGCACCTTGGGAAGCAAAAATCCTTCATGCCATTAGAATCCCACTGGTACGTGTACCCAGTGGTCTTTCAACCAGGCACCTTCCCATCTGGGTTCTCCTTTAATCTTCTGTCTGAATCCAGGAACTCATCATTCTGTGCTTTGCCTAGGCTGTTCCTCCTGCCTGGAATGCCCTTCCCCCTTGACTTGCTGCGCCCAGACTCTCAGCATTCTGTCTACACTGATACAGTCAAGTATGTATATATCACATTGTACTGTGATTGCTGATTTCACATCTGTTTCCCCTTCTGGGTCATGAGCTCCTTCCTGCTACAGACTGTATCTTCTCTCTTGTTTCCACTCCTTCTGTCCTCATCCTCTGTGCCTCACGTGGTGTCTGCCCATACCAGGCACGCAGCTTCTGCTCACAAGCGAATGAACTCAACTGATGAGGATTTATGTATGAAGCTCTCTGGACCACTAGCTTCTCCTCCTCCGCAATTCTTTACCCTTGACCACATCTGAGCAGAATGCTCCACTGGGGACACCAGCTTTAAGGAGCGAAGGTCCCTGAGCGCAAGGCCCTAAGAAAACAAGGAAGCTGGGACACTGTCAATCAATATTCGAAAAGCTGTGGATTCCTCATCGTGGTGGAGGGGCAGGTGGGTGGGACACCAGGACTAATACGTGTGCAAGTCCAGCTCGGCCCCTAGCTGTAGAATCAGGGCAAGGGGCTCAACCCCCAAGCTTCTGTATCCATCAGAAGGGACTCGCTTATTTCACAGGGTGCTGGGAAGGTGAAATGAAACAAAAATGTGAAAGCACATAGCCGAGTACCTGGCATATGCCAGATACTCATTCATCCCAAGTTGGTTTAGCAAACTGCCCTATAGGTACCTCCAGTTAGCACCGGAACCCAGGAGTGAAAACCCCAGGAAAAGAGCAATTTCAGCTAGAACGTCCCAACCATCAAGGCTGTTGATGGAATGAGCTCCTTGGAAGAAGGTGAGTTCCCGGTCAGGACAGATATGAACATAAAATTGGGATATTATGGGCAGACTCAGGAATCACATCACGGGTTGGACTAAGTGAACTTTAGGGTCCCATCCAACCTTGAGGAGCTTGGATTCTGTGACTGATCCTGGAAAGTCCGCTGCAGTAGACTTGTGCTGGGTGCCCCTCAAACATTCATTTTTCTTCTCCTTTCCAGAAAAGCCTCTGGCCTCCTCACTAAGCCAATCAGTGCATCTTATTTCCCAGTTACATAAACTGGTTCAGAAACAGGCATTTCAGGCCAAGGAGGTGTTTGCTTGAGGTTCTGGAAAAGAACTGCCCCCTCTCGTCTGTAGAAGCTACCAAACAAAGGAAGAGAAAGAGAGGGCTTGTCTTAGCATAGGGTTGTCTGATAAAATATAAGACATCCTGAGGAATTTGAATTTCAGATAAACAACAAATAATTTTTTCATATAAATAGGTCCCAAATGTTGCATGAGACGTATTTATACTAAAAAAAGTATTCATTGTTAATCTGAAATTCAAATTTAACTAGACAGCCTGTATTTTTTTCTTCCTAACTCAGACAACCCAATGATTCCATGGAAGGCAGAGAGGAGAGACAAAAAAGAAACTAGATTCTTGGTGACATATTTGAGCCACTAGATCAAGCTTTGTCTGAAGCTGACACTCCTGAGAAACGTTCAGGTACAAAAACCAATACATCCTTTTTATTATTTAACTAGATTTAAGAATATTTTTCAGTTTCTCAGAAGCTTCTTTAACCTAACAGCTTGATCAGAAGCTGAAAGCTTTGATCTTTTGGGGACGCAGATCTTGTTGGGAGTCCTGCTTTGCACACTTTTCTTAGTCTGACCACCCTAAGTCAGGAACCTCTGTGTGCCTCTGTCCCTCCTTGAGATGTTAATTTTATGTGTCAACTTGACTGGGCCATGGCGTGCCCAGATATTTGGTGAAACGTTATTCTGTGAGGGTATTTCCAGATGAGATTAACATTTGAATCAGTGCACCAAGCAAAGGAGATCGCCCTCCCCAGTGTGTGCGGACCTCATCCAATCCATCGGAGGCCTGAATAGAACAAAAAGGCAGGTCGAGGGAGGACTTTAAGCAGAACATTGGTCTTCTCCCGCCTTGGGACCCACACTCAGACTGGCGCTTATACTGCTGGCTCCCTCGCTTCTCAGGCCTTTGACCTTGGACTGGAACTATACCTTAGGCTCCCCTGGGTCTCCAGCTTGCTGACTATAGATCATAGGACTTAGCTTCTATTCCGCATGAACCAGTTATATAGATATAGATCTCTCTATATATACAGATAGGTAAATTAGCATGTGTATATCTATATGTGCTATATTACATAGCTACATGTTTATTATGTATCTACATCGTGTTTATGTTATATATCTACATATATGTTATAATATCCTCATGTATATGTTTATATATACACACATATATATAGAGTATATTAGTTCTGTTTATCTAGAGAATTCAGACTAATATACTTCCGTACGCAGACCAGCATCACTGCAGACGCTCAGTAGGTTACCCCTGTCTTTCTTTGTAGGACGAGACCTTTACGAGAAGCACAGTTGTGTCTTCAGCCTCCTCTCCCCGCACCCAAGTGGTCTGAGCTGCGGCCAGCTCCCTCCGAGAAGTCGCGAAGCCGTTACCAGCTGGTGCGCACTGCAGCCCCAGCCCTGCACACAGACTGCCCAGTGTCTGCTTGGCTCCAGGGCAGCGAAGAGCCGCCTTGGGACCGGCAGAAAATCGACCAGCTTGTTTATCTTTGGGACCAGAAGAAACCAGCTCCTTTTCATTCTCAGTGGTCAGGCTTGGAAACCTAGCTTGCCAGAAGCGGTCCTTTGGGGAGGCTCTGGCCAGGGCATTAAAGAGGCAGGACTTTGCTGGAAATTGTGCTCCGTGGCCAAGACCAGGTGGAAAGATCAATTTGGGCTTTATGAATCAGTCCCTTCATTCTTCTGGGTCTGCTTTTCCTCATCTGCGAAACAGACTGGGCCATCAGGCTGCAGAGTGGGTGCCAGTCAGGGCCCATGGGGATGACACAGGATCCCAGGTACCCAGCCTTAGGCTTCAGGCAGGGGTTGGGTCGAGGGCAGGAGGTAAAATCCAGGTGTGAGGCAGACCCAACTATAAGAGCACTGGCTGCTACCTTCAAATCAGCTCATCTCAGGAGAACAAGCACTTTTAACAGCCCCCTGTCACCCAGCCACCCCTATTTCGGACCCTACTTTGCCCAGCTCCTAACCCTCAACTCCATTCACCTGCCACGTGTCTTGCATATGGTACGCAGGCACTTGGCTCCCAGCGCCTTGCGCTCTCCAAGGATGATGCCTGGAGAGCTCTCTTCGGCCCTTCTCACTTGGTCCTCCTAGGGTGGCATACCCCTACTCTGGTGTATTACTTAGGTATCGCTGCTTCAGAAAATACACCCAAACATAGAAGAGATAAACATAAAGGAAGTTTATTTCACGTCTCATCTAACAGTCTAGGGCACTCCTGGATTGGAGTTCACAGGTGGTGGATGGGGGTGAGGGGGCACCCTTCTCCACGCAGCCAGAGACCTTGGCTGATGGCAGCCATGGCATCTTTAAACAGCGTCCAAGCTCATGCTGGGGGATCACTGTCAGGCTGACCAAGAGAAAGAACATGGCAGGGTTTTCTTGGTCAGGCCCGGAAAGAGCACACATCTGTCACTTTTCACTGATCAGTACTATGTTGCGTGGCCTCGCCCAGCTGCGAGGATGGAGTCTAGCTGGGAGCCCAGAGAGACGAGGAAGCGTGCTGGGTGAGCAACTAGCCAGTCTCCACCACGCCCGACCGCAGCCCGCCGGCATCTCCCACAACCTGGGCTCAGGGCTCAGGCTGGTCGGACGTGGGCCCAGCCTAGGGTTCCTGAAAGTCCTCTGACTGGGAATGAGAGTGAGTTGGGATTTTGGGAAGTGCCGCTTCTCTCTCAGATGGATTAAATGGAAGGGTGTGGAGCCGTGAGCCAGGCAGGATGTGGCACCGCCGCCATCGCCGCTTTCACCAAACACCACCACGAGCTTGCTGGTGAGCTCACCGGGGCCTCAAGGGGTGTTTCTTAGTCCCACTGCTCTGACCTTTTCCTGGAAACCTGCGCACGCGCGCGCGCGCGTGTGTGTGTGTGTGTGTGTGTGTGAGAGAGAGAGAGAGAAGGAGAGAGAAGATGACCACACAAAATAATCACAATAATGCAGATGTATTATCCCCATTTTACAGATGAGAAAGCTGAGGCTTAGAGAAACTGACTTTTCTAGATGCAAATTGTAAAGCAGGGTTTGGAAACAGGTCATCTGACTCCACGTTCCTTACTTCTCTCTCGATCACGTGTCCTGAAGTCTATCCACCTCCCCAAGGAGCCTCTTACTTCTGTCTCTGAATCCCCACTGTCCTTCATCTGTGTCTCTTTATGTCCTCCTTGTGACAGGATTTTTGTGTGTGTCTTGTTCCCCTGTAAGCCTCTTGAAGGCAGAGACTATGTCAGATTCACCTCTGAACCTCTCTCTCCTAAATTTATATGCATAAAATAAATACACACACACATACACACACACATCCATTCAGTGAATGAATACTTTAGTCATAGGATTCTTGAATTCAGCTAAATGGAAAATCTAAGCCAACTATGAAAGAAAGATCAAAGGACGATTTATAGCAAACCACACACTCGCTCCTGTATTTTTTCTTCACACCCTGTTCCCTTCTCTCATATCCTGGTTTCCCCAGGCGGGCTTCCACGGGGCTTGGCTCATTCACTCCGGCTAGAGAATTTCCTAACATTTTGTTTATTATTACTATTAGTAGCAGTGGTACTATTACTATGAATAGCTGTGATTTATGGACCTCTGAATGGTACCCTCCTTGAGTGAAAGGCCTGAGCAGCCCCTCAGTCCTAGCACAGGTCTGGCTCACTCTGTACTGCCAATATGTGTGTGGGTTGGTGGGGGTGGGGAGCAGTGGTTGATAAATAGACGTGTTTAGTGCCAGGCATTGGGTCAGACTCTCCAAATACCTTACCTTTAATTTTCAAAGCCACCTAGCAAGGAAATTATTATACTCATTATTTTACAGATGAGGAAACTGAGGCTCAGCGAGTCACTTGCCCAGCATCACACAGGTAGGATGCTGCTGTGCCCAGGTACCAACCAGCCAAGGACCACCCAAGCCAGGGTCCACCCTTTGTTATCATCAAATCACACTCTGGTCTCTCTCTTTCCTTCACTGCTCTCCTACTCACTCGGGAAATATTTCTGAGCATCTATTACATGGGAGATGCAGAACAGGGGTGACTAGTGCAGACCTAGTTTTTGCCCTAATGGAACTCATGGTCCAATGTCCAAGATAGATACTAAACAAATGAAGGCAGTTAGAGACCCACCTCCAAATATGGCAAGTACCATGAGGAAAGAGGAGAAAACAGAAAACAAGGTCCCACTGTACAGCACAGGGAACTATATCCAATAACTTGTAATAACCTATAATGAAAAAGAATACATGTATATATGTATAATGGAGTCTCTTTGCTGTACATCTGAAACCAACACAACATTGTAAATCAACTGGACTTCAATAAAAAAGAAAAGAAAAGAAAAAAATCAATCTAAAAAAAAAAAAGAAAGAAAGAAAAGAGGAAAACCCATGAGGGATTTTCTTGGCTCAGAAGGTCAAAGGAAGCCTCTGTAAAAACACTTGGACTTGACAGAAAAAGAATTACAAAGAGGTGAGGGTGTTCCAGGCAGTGGGAACAGAAACAGGGTAGGCCCCGAGGCAGGAAAGTGCGTGGCAAGCCATGATACAGAGGACTCTGGGTGAAGATGCGACAAGCAAGGACAGCTGGCAGGGTCACTGCGTGAGGAGCCTGGATTGTTTTCTGAGCGCAGTGGCAGATCAGGGAAAGGTTTTAAGCAGGAGAACTACTGTGCAGTGAGTGGGTTGGATGAGACCAGAGTGGACAGAGGAAGGAAGCTACTATGGTAATTCAGCAGAGATAAAGGGCGTTTGAAGCAGGGAGGGTGGAGAAGTTGGAAAGCAAGAGGCAGATTGGCCATGGGCTCAGGATTAGAGCCTCTGCAGAGGAGCCAGGATTCCCATTCCAGCCTGGAGGTGGGGCTGCATTCAGTCTATATGAACGGAGGGGAAGCCCTACACTCAGTTTTCCAAGAACTTCTAGTGAGGAGGCTCAAGTTTACCCCATCAAGTCAAAGCACCGAGTCTCCATTTTGAGCACGCGTGATGGAAGGACACTTGAGTGGGTGCTGGTTCTGCCTGTGAAGGTGTGACTCCTACAGAGGAAAGGCATGGCGCGGAGATGGGTAGGGCCACCGTGTCCCAGCAGAGGGAAAGGCAGGTCAGTGAGTCTGCCCCCGCAGGGCTGCCCGTTGGCTCAGGATGAGCTGGACCAGGATGAAGTGCTGGAAAGAGGTATTTTTATCCTGGCCCAGGGGAGGGGTCCAGATAGCCAGGCAGGGTGGCCATGTGTCAGGAAGCAGGCTGTGCCTGTGATGTGGAGATAAGCAGTGAGTGAGGGGACAGATGGCGCAGCCTAGGGGTCAGTCACTGGCTGAACAGAGTTAAGATGTTGCTCAATAGAACCCAGGGGATTGGAGGGTTTTCATGATTCATTCTCCAACGTGAGGAAGGTTTAGGATTATTCTCCGCTACCTTCCTTCCTATAAATTCCCCAGTGGCTCCCCCAAATGCCAGTCATATTTGAGGGAAGACTCACTAGGAATGCCTTCATTCGATTTCTGCGTCTAGCCAAAGCCGCTGGATTTGCCCAGCTGCTGGGTGAGATGCGCTTTCTGTGGCTTGGGCATCCTGGGTTCCAGTTCATTGAAAATAATGGGAATTCTTCATCTAATGTCTGCCCTCAACCTCCCTCTCCACTCCCGACTCCTACCCCTGTTCCCTGACTCTGGCTGCACCCAAAGCCCAGCTCTGGGTGGAATACGCTCCCTGCCAGGACCGTCCCCAGCCCTGCCTTGTCGCAGCCTCCTGCCAGGGCAGGGGGCCTGGGCACCCACCGCACTCTCGGAGCCCCTCACGGCCAGGAAGGCAGGTCCTGCGATCCCACACCCTCTCTCCTGAGGAAGCCAGGCCCTTTGAGCAAACCTGTGATGGGCCACACGTTTCCCTCTCCTTTAAAAATAAGCACTCCCTGTGGCTCAAGCTGGCCTTCACCCTGGTGAGGCGAGTCCCTTCCAAAACCCTATGTCAGAGCATCCTTTGTAACACTCAGGGAAGAGTGCAGGCGGGAAAAAAAGGCTTCTATTTATCCGGATGTTTGAAATCCAGAGAAGGAATATTATTTCTCCAGTCAAATACTGGGACTCCACTGAAAAATATTTTCAATCTGCCAGACTGAAGTCCAGCGTCTTTGTGAACCTCAGCCAATACACGCAGCCCAGGTGCTGGGTCAGGGCCCATTTCTCCCAGGCAGCCACATTCCTGTCTGATGTCCTGAATATGGTGAATTTGGTCTTGGTCCCGGAGGCGACTCTTGTGACATTCTCCCATCCTCTTGGTGGACCGGGTTAGGGGAATTCTCTCCCTGCCATTACAGGAAAGCCAGGGGCTGCCAGGACAGGGATGGAGTCATGCCAAGGAAGGGCCGTGCCCTGGAGGTTACAGAAATTATGTGGCTGAAATCTCCTTCCGGCCAGCCGGTACCCTCCCGGATGCAGGAGAAGACAGCCCAGGATGGGGCGGGCACAGCCCACCTGGCCTGGCCCTCTGCCTCTCTACATTAAAAATATTTGGGGGGGGGGTGATATTTTTTTACACTACAAATGTAATACACAGATATTAAAACAAATTTAGGAACTATGGACAAGCAAAAGGAGAAAATGAAAATCACCCAATTTCCCGTCTCCCAGACGTAATAATCACTCTGCCCGGTATATTTTATATAATTCCAGCATTATTTTAATGCAAGATATAGAGCTTTTAAAAAACACTAAAATGAAATTATACAGCATATTACTAGTCTATATTTGCCTTTTTTGCTTACTAGTGTATCATGACTATCTATTTAATAAATGCTCCTCTAAAACATTAATAGCTACAGAGTATTTCATTCAACTGATACATAGCAATTTTGTTTCCTTGTTTCCTTTTTCCTTTTTATTTTTTTGGTGGGGGGAGGTAATTAGGTTTATTTATTTATTCTTAGAGGAGGTACCGGGGATTGAACCCAGGACCTCATGCATGCTAAGCATGTGCTCTACCACTTGGGCTACACCCTCCTCCGAACTGATACATAGTCATTTTTAAACAATTCTCAATTAGTGAGTATCTAGGTAGTTTCCAATTTTTTTACTACTATAAACAATGCTATGATGAACATCCACACAGCTACATCTTTTGGGAGCACCTATAATTATTTAAACTGAGAATGGCCAGAACAGCGGAAAGAAGAGCAGAAAGGCTGAATGGAATGGAAAACAAAATCTCATACACACAGACAGGAGCGAAAAAGAAGACGAAAACTTGTACCCTCCAGTTGCTTGAACTAATTGTGTTAATGCTGAGTAATTTAGGGAATTAAAAAAAAAAAAAAGAAGTGATGATCATAGCTACCATATTTTTAGTGTTCACTCTACTTCATTTGGAAACAGACACGTAGCTTACCCAGTCTACACAACCATACGTGTCAGAGGGAGAATGCATCTCCAGGTTGGTCTGACCCCAAGTCCAGATCTCCAAACAGCACTTCTCTTGTCCTGTTAGGCTGACGCTTTAGAATGACGGGGAACTTCTATGACCACAAGCCCGTGGATGCACTTCATTAGCTGTGAAATGAGTTCCCTGGTCAGAAGCAATGCTGTGTGAAATACTGACAGTAATAAGATATTCTGTTAAGTCTGTGAATGGTGATATAGGCAGAAACAGGGAAGACAAACCCATATCCAGAATAACCATCTTCTCCAGTGGAAGAGAAAAAAAAATGTGTTTCCAAAATGGAAGCATTCCAATGTAACTGACCTACCATCAGGTGTTTGGCTGGTCCCTCCAAACAGCCGTGCTGCATCGGGAGCCCTGTGTTGGTCTCTGCTGTGAGGTAGGCTGGGTATTCAGAAGTGACTGTAACCAGACTGGTCTTAGTGAGTGAAAGCTCATGTAGTCGGGCCCATGCAAGTCCCCATCCATGCCGTCATGGCTGCCTTATGAGCCCACTGACATACCCACAATGGGGCATCTGGTCGACCTGATTATTAAGCTCATTCTGTACTGAGATTGCTCTTTGATGAGCATTCACTTGGGATGCAAATATCGTTGCCTCTGAGCCCACTTGGAGGGGCCCATCCAAAGACCTCTCTCTCAGATCTCCTTGCCATCAAATCCCTGACCAAGCCATTAGCCAGGTCCACAAACTAACAAAGATCCAAATCTCCAGCCATATGTATTTCCTTCCAGGCAAGAGAAATGTTCAGGCGTCCTGCTCAAAGCTCTGCCCACTGGGAGGATTTCTCTTCACCACTTTTCTTCAAGGAATTCCTAGTGCTGGAGAGCAGCCACCAGTCACTTCAGCACCACTTTTATGTCCCTCACCCAGCGCCCTCTGTCCACATGCCAGCACAGTGGATTCCTAACGAATCCTTAATGGCAATTAGAAAAGAATAGAATAATATAAAATGCCCCAACTCTCCAGATCTGTACCTGGGAACAGCCACACAATGATCCAGACCTTGGGCTGCTGTCTCAGCTTCATCTTCGTGGTCCTGAGGCAGAGAGCATATCTATTGACCCGTTTTACCTAAGAATGAGCCCTTTCCCCACCAGCGGGCATTCCCCAAGGGTGGCAGGGACAAATCTACCTCCCTGCCATGGTAGTGTCCAGTCCCCAACACCCAGAGCGCTCAGCAAAAAGTCCACGTCCCTCTCCTCACATATTTTTAACCCTAGGACACAGAAAACATATGCAAATCAAGGTTATCGGCGGGAGGGGTCACAACCAAGACTTCATCAACCTCACGAGAGAGGGTTGCTTTGGTCAGTGTGACTTAGGAAGTTCTCAGAGTATTTCAAATTTCTCAGTTCTAAGCACAAATCCCACCCACGTTAACAATCCGAAATTGAGGTACGTCTTACAGTCACTGTTTGCATTTACTGTAGGTTTGCCCCCCCACCCCCGAACAAAACAAAACAAAGCTATCATATCAATGGTGTGTATCTTTCAGTCAAGTTCATTCCTGGCATTGAGGTGTTAGGGAAGATGACAGTCAAAGTCATGGGAATGGGTGAAATTATCTAAGGGGAAGATGTGGGGTAGGAAGAGAAAGAACTAGGAAATAAGATAAAATTTTAAAATATGAGTAGTTTTGTCACATCACTTAACAATTGAGTGAATGCTTACTGTGTACTAGGTACTGTTCTAAGGGCTTTGCATGTATTAAATACCTTCATTCTAATTCTAACCTTAAGAGTTAGTCGTTGCTATGAACAGTAGCATCCTCATTTTACAGATGAAGAAACTGAGGAAAGCTGCCCAGAGCATACAGCTGGTCAGTGGAAGAGGTGGGACCTCACCTGAGGCATTTCTGGCTCCAGAGTCCTCTCTCAGTTTCCATGCTATGCCCACCTCAGGGGTAGGCACTTAATTAGGCATTTTTCCAGGTTGAGTTAAAACTGGATCAGACTGGGCACCCTGGATTTATCCATCAGAGTTCTTAGTTGCAAGCAACAGAAACTGACTTCCTTCTTTAAGGAGGAAAAGGGTTTATTAAGAGGCTGCAGGTCTAGGCACCCATCAGCTGCAGGTGCTAAGCCCAAGAGGGGAAACGTGGACAACATGTCAACCCCTGACCAATCTCAGCTCCATGAAAAGAGGGACATCTGGACATTCATGTGTCCTGATTTGATTCACCACTTCTGATGAAATCTGATCAAGCTTCTAACATAACTACCAGTTTCCAGGAAACGCAGAGGCCAGGGCACATGTTAAACAAAATTATGAGACAGCAATCAGCCAAGACCAAGATATAGAAAATTCTCTAGGAGTACTGACCCTAACTCTTCAGGAAATAAGGGTCACAAAACCAAAAAAGGGAGGGGAAAGTTTTTATAGATGGAAAGACATTTAAGAGCATGTCTGCCAAATACAATGGGCGAGTATGGTTTGGATCCTGATTTGAATAAACCAACCATACCATTTTTTCCCCCAGACAATTAGGGAAAACTGAATATGGTCTAGGTCTAAATGATATCAGAGAATCACCAGTGGTGGTGGAGGTTGTCATAATAGCAATGTAGCCATATGCATGGTTTTTAAGTCCATATCCGTTAGAGATATATGCTGAAGGATTTATGAGTAAAATGGTAGGGTGTCTGGAAATTCTTTTTTCAAAGTGAATCTTGTAGATCTTGTAGTACATGGTGAGAAAATATGCGACAATGAATATATGTATGTGCATGTATAACTGAAAAATTGTGCTCTACACTGGAATTTGACACAACATTGTAAAATGACTATAACTCAATAAAATTTAAAAGATAAAAAATAAAATGAATCTTGTGGATCCTCCACTCTAAAGAAGGAGGCACAGTTCTTAAGCGTGGACTTTGCATAGTGACTTGCTTCCAAAGAGGACAGTGTGGAAGGAGCTGCGGGGATGATGGAGAAACCTAACAAACACGACTTCGGCCAGGCCAACACCAACAACGGTAAATCCTGTTGACAGTGTGTACCTTTCACATGGAGTGATGAAAATAGCGCTTTGCCTCTGGGATCTTCCTCCCCCAAACCCATCACCCGAGTCTCATCGTGAGAAAAACAGCAGACAAATTCCAGCAGAGGGGCGTCCTGCAATGTGCCTGACCAGTACTCCTCAAAATTGTCAGGGTCCCCAAAAACAAGGGCAGTCAGTGAAAGAAAATCTGTTTCTCTACTCACAACACTTCTGACACCACATGGGCGGATTTTCCACACCAAGAAGTTCTCCAATTTTCTGCAGACACCAACTGGGTGTACTATGGTTTAATTCAAATCTGACACTAACTACCCAGAATTAACGCAGGCCCCACAGGTTAGGGGCTCAGTCCTACAAGACTGCCCCTAATTCCGAGGCCAAGCACAAGTAGCGGGTGTCCAGGTGGCCCACACATCTGTCTGACTTGGCTGCAAATCGAGGGCTCCCATGACCCTCTCCTTAGGTTCAATGATTTGCTGTAACAGCTCACAGAATTTAGGGAGACACTTAGATCCACACTTAATTTTTGGTGGCGTTTTAAAGGAAGAACCAGTTGAAGAGGTATATAGGATGAGGTCCAGAAAGTTTCCAAGAGCAGGTGCTTTTGTCCCTCCCATGTGGACATCCCAGCACACGCGTGTGTGTACCAACTGGAAGCTCTCTGAACTCAAACTGTAGGGAATTTTATGGAAGCTTTATCATGTAGTCACTGTCCAGTGCCTCTCCCAACCCCAGAGGATGAGGGTGGGGTGGGGCTAGAAGTTCCTGCCCTCCAATCATAGGGGTAACCAGCCCTCAGCCACCAGTCATCTTACTAGCATACAAAAGACACTCATTATTCAGGACATTCCAAGGTCTTAAAGCTCTCCTGTTAGGAACCAGGGACCAAGACTAAATGCTATAAAAGATGCTTCTATAACTCAGGCAATGACAAGGGTTTTGGGAACTCAGTTCCAGGAATTCTCCAAACACAAGGTCTATTGCTGGGGCCAAGACATTGCCTTCACAGCCTCACCACACTGGCTTGCGACAATCTGGATGCTTCTCTGTCTGGTCCAACCACATGTCCTCCTAGCCTGACAGAAAGCCTGGCTCCCGGGAGGCATTCCTTCACAACGGAATGAATGAGAGGTTGCGGTTGTAGAAATGGTCCTGCCTCGTAGCGAGAAGGTGATGAAATCGTGGAGTTGTGAAGCCAGGGTTCTAGCCTGACTGTATCCTGCTGGCTGTGTGCCTGGCAGGGAATTGCTCTCCCTCTCTGAGCCTGCCTTCCCTCCCCGCTGCAATAAGGGAGGTGGACCAAATGGCTTTTCAGCTTGTCCATTTCTCAGCTTAGATCAACGTCACCTCCTGGACAAGAAGTCCAATCCAGTGGGTCCTACTGCCAGGAAGGCTGGCTCACAGGTGACCTGGTGACTCCCCACACAGACTCCCGCCCTTCACTGCTGAGAGGGAGGCAGGTGTCTGCCACAGATTGGCAACAGGATCTTCAGAAGGGTCTTGAGGACCCTGGGGGCTCTTTCCAACAGTGGGGAGATGGGGAGATGCTGGCCAGTCCCCAAGGATTCCCTCGTTCATTACTGAGCCCAGCTGTGAGGGTCTCAGTCACGGATGTCCTGGCTCGGGGACACCTGGAGAAAGGCCGGGGAGGAAGGGCGGGTCAGGACCTGGGGTCTGTCCGAGGCTGGCCCCTCCTGGCCCAGGGAGGGGGAGTGCAGGAGAGCCCGGGGGACAACACACGCTTCTCTCCAGAAGAGGGGAGCCTCAGAGAGGAGTGAATCCCGGAACATAAATCAAATGAGGTGTAAAATTGTTCCGAGCCACGCTTCGTAAAGCCGCTGCGACATGTCTTTAGCAGCGGCCTCAGAGCCAGGGAGACACACAGGCAGGCACCTGGCGGGCGGGTGGGGTGACAATTAGTCCAGAAGTGATGAAGTCGGGGCTGACAGCTCATCTGAGGGGCACTGTGACTCCCCCGGCCCTCTTCACCCCTCTGGGGGGTCCTGAGCGAGGGGGCCGAGGGGCAGGTGCCTTAGGCTGGCTTGTCCTTACCAGCCCCTCCTCCTTATTTCTCTGAGACTCTGTGGGCACCTTAGGGTCAGTACAGGACCAGCGGTCACCCCCAGCTACAGCTCAATCCACAGAGGGGCCAAGGCCCTAAGAAGGGCCATCACCAAGCTATCAGCTGTCCCAAGCGGGGCCAGGGCCTACAGAGCCCAGCCTGCCTGCTCGGCCGAGGGCAGAAATCAGCTGACCCTCCCCTGTAATTGGGCCTCTCGCCAGTGGCACAGGAGAGAGCCTACTCGGCCTGATTTGGGGCCTGCTGGGGGGCCCCAGACCTAGATTTTCAGAGTGTAGAGCTCCTTTTGTTTATTCTTTCGCCAAGGAAAGATACCTTTTAAACAACCCCACACTCTAATACTAACATCATATAGTCATGTTAATAGCAAAAGATTATGATCAGATAATCACCTCCCTAAATTCACTGTATTGTCCTAACTTTTCTCACTTCGCTGTGAATTGTGAAAACCCCACTGCCACCAGCAGGGGCCAGTGCTTTGCCCAGTGCCTTCGTGGACCCCCAAGCATCAGGTCAACGTTGTGCATAAAATAGTCCCAGCCGAGGGTCCCTCAGGAACCAACTAAAAAGATGTGTGAGTTAGGGCGTGTGCCCCTCTCACCTTCCTCCCGCATTTTGTCTTTCCTGTAACTCTAACAAACCTTATCAGGGAAGCCTCCGTCCCTGTATGGCCTGGTCTACAGGAATCTGAGCCAGGTCTTAAAGGGCCTGTTTTTTCAGGGATGAGTGGTTCAGACCCTGGGGTTGCTCTCTCTATGTGATCAGGATAATTGTGTTAGCAAGATAAGCCTTTCCATCACACAGCTTTTGCCAGTCAGGTTCCCCAAAAGCAGTCGGAGGTGAAGTTTGGGGTGAAGATGTTATAAGATACCAACACGTGTGAGAGGAAAAGGGATAAAGGAGGGATGAGCAGAGGGGAGATGAACCTCAATGCCCATCAGAGTGTCTCATGAGGACCCACGCGGCTGGTCTTTATGCCCCCAGCTTGATCCATCCCTGGCTGCACCCTGCCCCTGTGGAGGGCATGACCTCGCACGGGGTGGGTCTCTGCAGCTGAGACCAGCTGAAGGTGGTGACAAACTGGAAGCCCTCTGACCACTGACCACACCTCTGGCAGCATCCCAGAGGGGGAAGTGGGCGGTGAGCTCCTTGGCCAGAAGAATAGTTAGTTTTCAAAGCACTTACGCATCTCTCAAATCCTGCAACCACCTGGGGGCGCAGGCAGAGCGGAAGGACTTACCTGACTTTACAGATGGGCAGACTGGGGCTGCACATCCAGTGAGACAGTGCTGGGCAGGTCCTCTAAGCCAGGTCTTCAGGGTCCTCGAGCGCCTCTATGACCGAGAGCAAGGGCTCCGTGAAAGGAATAACCATCATTACTGCAAATGCTAACAATTAGTATTGCTGAGTAACCGTTAGGTGAACGGCTAGGCATCATGTCATAAACTTTGCACGTTAGTTCATTTAAACTTCCCAACAATCCTCTGAGTTGACGTCTAGTATATGATCCCCATTTTGTGGACAAGTAAACTGAGGCTCAGAGAGGTGAAGACTCTCGCCCAAGGTCACTCAGCTAGTCAAGCAGGGTCACAGACTCAGAGCCAGGTCCGCCAGGCTCCAGACCCTACAGGATCTGTGCCATTAAATACTATGGCGATCTGAGCCCCCAGTCTCCCAGGGGCTGAAGACAGACACCACACACTGAGGGAGGCAGTCTCTGCTCTGGGGGCTGCAACAGCTTCCAGCCCTGGTTGTGTGGCCTCAATCAGGTCCTTCCCACTCAGGGAAAATGAGGGTGTATCCCACGTGCATTCTGAAGGATCTGCCCTAGACTCCTAACCATCTGGGCTTCTACTCGGGACTGACATCCGGAGTCATCCATGGCGTGGTGGCCTTCTCCGGACACGGCTCACGTGGCTGGCCCCTCGCGGCTCCCAGCTCCCTGTCCTTAGGTTGGCCTGGACTGTGTGCATCTTATCTGGTTCTGGATGGCGACAAGTCGGTCTCCGTACTCTGCCACCTCTCCCTTCTCCATCACATTTGTTGTCTACAAAGTGCAACTGGCCCTGGGTCTGGTGAACATCACTTCCCCCAGCCCTCCTTACTCCTGGGCTCTGATGAGCCCTTGGGCCTGAAAAGATGTGAAGGGGGGCAGGGTAGGGGAGGAGGAAGCAGGGAGCTGGATGTGAGCACGGGAGGGGGGATGGGAGGGCCATGCAGGGGCTCCACATTCCTCAGGGAACCTCCAAGAAATTTCATGCTCCAGCGAGAACTCATAAAATCAAAGATGTGCTTCCATATGCAATAATTTACCCAAAACGAGTGATGAAAACTTCCCTCCCATTAATCACTGGACAGAGGCTAATTGATTTACAGGCATGTGGTCCTTGTGGGACTCTGGAGGGTTACGTGTGGTATGAATGTGGCTATGACATCACCTGCTCTCCAGCCCTGAGGTCCTCCCAGGCCGGGCCAGGCCTGGCTCTCACCCCCTCCACCTGCTCACTCCACGTCCCCCACCTCTCATCCCGCAGCACCCCAACTTCTCATATATACTTGAAGCTGCTCTTGCTGTGGTAAAACCAGAGCCAGGGGTTGTGACCGTGCCAGACAGGTTTTGGCTGCTTCAAACCAGTCTCAACAGATTCAGATCACTTCTAACCAGTCCAAGCAGGTTCCAGCTAATTCCAGCTCCGACCGGATCAGGATGAAGACTGGTTCTAACGTGATCCGATCAGATCACACCAGTGTAGACCTTTCAAAGTAGATGCTGGCTAAATCTAACTAGATCAAACCAGTACTGTCCAGATCAAGGCAATACTGACTGGTTTCATGTCCAGGCTGTCTCTTCTGCTCTAAAGCTGTTCTCATGGAAATAGCCTCTCCCTTGGCCTCCGCTGGGAAGGTGAGACCCTGCTGACCATTCTTGAAGAAAAAGAGGGTTGCTTATGTGTTTGGTTCTGAGATCATCTAGAGAGGGAGGCTGTTATTTTATTAATAACTCCATTTAGAGTTTGTTGGGCACCTTCGCACACACTGGTTCATGCGACTCCCACAAGAAGTGTCTCAGCCAGTGGTTCATATCCTGTGCCCACTGGGTCTTTGAGGGCTGGCAGGTAGGCGCTGGAATCGCAACCCTCTGCTTAATTTGTGGCTTTGGTTTTCCTTCTCTGAGCCTCAGTTTCCTCCTCTGTAAAATGGGATAACAGTAGCGTCTACTGTTAGATAATCAATGTCAAAGCACTTGGAACAGTGGTCTGATCCACCTCAAATGCACAGTAAATATTAGCTCTTTTAAATGTTATGACTAATATTTTTACTGTACAATTATTTGTGTCATCGTGCAAACAGAAGACTACCTGGACACGTCCTAGCTTTGTCTCACTTGAACCCTAACCCTGCCTCTGGTTTCCTCTCCTGGAGGGTTCACAGGAGGTTAGAGAATTGATTTCCACAGGGTTCTCCACCCCCACGTGCCGAGTGAGACCCGGGGCTGTCCTGGGATGGCTCTGCCAATACTGCTCCAGGGAATTCATCACTTCTAAACTGCCTTCTGACAACTGGCAGAGGCTTCCTCTGTGCTGAGAGCTTCCTACGGTTGGGTGAGCTCCCCCGGGACAGAAGAAATGAAGCGAGCTTGTGAGCTGCATCTGGAGGGGTGGGCAGAGCCGAAGACCCCGTGTGGGGAGTGGGCTTTGAGATGCCTCTCTTTGGGGTGAGGAGAGAGAGCCCTGAGCTGAAGGCTCAGGTCCTGGGTGTCCCTGTGCCCGCCTCCAGGCCTCTGTATGGGGAGGGAGGACTGGCTGAGGAACGGAGGGCCCTTTGGGGGCTCCCTGGGAGCCCTGGGGAGCTGGGTCTTTGGGCTGCTTGACCCTGCTCTGACAGGAGACGTGGCTGGAGGGGCGGGAGGGGAGGTGATCAGAGTGTGGAAGGCGCCTCAGCCCAGGAAGGATGCCAGCAGGACCCCCGGCCCCTCTCTCTCCTTCTAACTCAAAAACAGATTAAACGCACTCTACTACACACACAACAACTAACCATTTACATAGATGGCCGTTTGCCGAGGATCACTGTGTTCCATCACTGTCACGCATCATGACATTTACTGTCCCAACGAACCCCCAAAAGAGGTGCTGTCGTCACAGCCTCTCACAAGGGAAGACACGGGCTCAGGGAAGGGAGGTCTAACACCCGGCTTCGGCCTCAAGCCTCCACCGCCTTTCTAGCCACCTCGCTCCTTCGCTCCCCAGCAACGCCCCTCCTGGGGCCGCAGGGGCCTGAGCGGTGACCTGCAGCATCTTGTCAGCCGTCTGAGGGCTTCTGTCGCTGTTCCTCCGTTGCTCACCTGAACCCACCAGGAGCTCCTGCAGGGTGGGGGCCTTGCCCAGGGAGGCCTGAGGCTGATCCATGGACCTGTCTGGATGGGGGATGCGGGGTGGGGGGTGGAAAGACCAGGACGTGAGCACAGCCTCTTAAGATGGTGGTGGGAGTGGTCTCAGAGCCTGGGAGAGGAGGGAGCTCAGAGGCCACCCCATAGCATTGCTTGGCCGCCGACCTCCACCTGCACACCAGCTCTGCCGAGAAGCTGACCACCTCCCACCGCGGCTCTGCGCCCACGAGCACTTCCAGGGGCTTCAGCCGCATGTGAAGCCTGCTGCAGCCGCAGGGACATGCCCTCGTAGGAAGAGGGACGGGAAGGAAGGACAGGATGTATTCAGTGTGCTTGGCACTTCACGCATGGTACAGAGTGACTGAGGTGATCATCGCATTTCATTCTCACAACCCCATGAGGGAAGAGCTCTTGCTGCCCCCCCCCCCACTTTTTTAGGTTAAAAAAAGTTTAATTGGGGTAAAATACACGTAATGTAAAATTTACCACCTTAACCATTTTTAAGGTGCAGTTCAGTAGAGTCAAGAACATTCACACTATTTTGCACCCCACCCCTAGAACTCTTATCTTGCAAACCTGAAACTCTGGGCCCATTGAACAGTCTCCCCTCCCCCATCCCCTGGCAACCACTCTGTGAACAAGCCGACTTGAAGCATCTCTCACACAAGCGGAATCATATGCTATTTGTCTTTTTGTGGTGACTGGCTCCATTTTAGAGCAAAAAGCTGGGAACCTGAGAGACCAAGCCACTTACCTGCTGTCACCAGCCAGTGAGTGACACAGCCAGGGCCTCGGCCCAGGCTGCTTTTTTCCAAGGAGGCTCACACAGCCCTGCTGGCTTAGCCGGGTCCTTACGAGACCTGCTCCAGGTGGGGCAGCCCGAGGCCCTTGGGTGTTGTCAGGCGTGAGGGCAATTGCTGCGAAGCCCGGACACCTGGCCCTGGGCCTAGAAATACCTCAAGGAGAGTTTGGTTTTTATTATCACGCCCTGGAATTTGGCATGAAGGCATTCAGCCCATCAGGGCAGGGGGAGGGCCCTAATCTTCCCCAGCTGCTCCCTACGGCCCGACCTGCCTTTCCAGGCCCTTTTGCTTGGGAGACGGTGGGAGGGCTAGACAGCCTCTCAGTAAAGGGCCCTGGGAGGCTCATGCTCCCGCATCCCCGCTTAATGCTGGATGCTTGTTGCTCATTCTGAGGGCAGATCTTGGTGGGCACCAAGTTGTCAGGATGTCTAGATCCAAGGCTGTCAGAGAGGCTTGGAAAGGGACCCTGGCTTAAACACCTCCCTGAACCAGGAGAGGGTGGTGGCACCTAAGCACAAAGGACTGCAGGCAAGGTGGAGCTGGATGAACACTTCATGAGTGTTAAAGGACTAAGGGAGTCCTTTAAATGAGCAGAGTTCATGGCCAGGTGAGGCAATCAGGGAGGCCTTCCTGGAGGAGGTGGCGCTGTGCTGGGAGATCCAGACCGGGTTGGGGGGAGGGAGTAGCAGTGTGGCCCAGATAGTGCAAACAGCCTGAGCACAAGCACAGAGGCCTGTGAGTGTCTTGTCCCCACAATTAGGGCAGAGACCAGGTCATTGTCCTTGCTGTGTGTCAGGAAGTGTTCAGTAAATATGCACAGAAAATGAAGGTTCCTGGAGAGGGAGGAGAATAGGGGAGGAGGCTTATCCCCTGACTGCCCTGTCTTCCTATTACCCCTCCCTACCCCCATTGGGGCACAGACTTTGCAAAGGCGGTTCCATTTCAGAACCAAAGCTACCTCTCTGATGCCTGCACCCCTCCCTAGAGGGAAAGAACAACTGAGGGCACCACGGGCCCCAGGTGGCCCGGTTAGCACCTGGCACAGAGCAGGTCTCAGAAAATGCCTTCCTCATGACTTCTGTTTGGAAGGAAGGGGGACAGACCAGGTGATGCTCCTGTTTGTTGCACAGAGTGCCGGTTGTGAGTCACCTGGAATTTCCTCAGTAAGTGAGTCAGAAGGTTGAGGAAGGGGCAGGGATAGGCATGTGGGAAGAGAACAAGAAAAATAATGCACTAAAATGTATAGGAGGCAGAGAGCACCCCCTATCGTGGAGAATTCGTGAGGTCCTCAAGGAGATAGGAGCACTAACTAAGATGGCTTTTGAAGACAGAAAAGGCTTTGCGAAGTCAGCATGGAGCGTGGAGGTGAGGGCAGGCACCCCAGGCAGAGGGGCCGTGTGGGCAAAGGCCCGGGGTGGGATAGTGTGGGCCACACAGAGACAAACATGTTCACCTTGGCTGAAACCAGGGGGTGTGACATGGAATCTGGGCATTGAGTTTGGAGATGAGCAGCAGGGCCAGATTGTGGACAGTCTGAAGCTGGACTCTCTTGGGAAGGCGGTGGAGGACTTCTAGAAGTCCTTGAGCTGAGAACTTTGGGAAGAGCACGCTGGCAACTTTCCACCATGCACCGGAGCCCAGAGAGGAGACCGGTATGGGGTCCCTGCAGAGGTGACAAGAGACAATTGAGCTACAATGACGTTGAAGGGAGCAGAGAAGGAAGAGAGACCGTTTCACAGAAACACAGGATTTCCAGTCTATCTTCCTGTTTTTCAGATGGGAAAACTGACAAGAATTGCCCCAGGCCGCCCAGCCGTGTAGGTAATTGACCTCCATCCACTACATCAGGGATGGTGATCGTCAATCGACTGGTAGTGGCTATGTGGAGGGCTGTGTAGAGAAAGAGTCTGAATTGGGAAGAGTGATGTGATTGATTAATGATGTCTGCCATGAGCAAGGGAGTGGAGGAGAGCGGCCTGAGAGCAGGCGGTTTGCTATCTCTGCACTCTTAAGCCCCAGGGTGACTAGTTCTGCGCTCCCTCGCTTACAAAACAGCTGCAGGGATCAGCAAGATCTTACGTACAAAAATGTTCTGGAGACTCTTGGGACTGCATAAGTAGGAGGGGTTGTTCCTATGGTTATGCATGCCTCTCTTAGTCACCCTGATCCTGGTGCCAGGAAAAACACACAGCCCCCCGATATCCTCGACAGCTTTCACCCACCAAATGTCCCCAGCATGTTGACTTGCTTGTTGACTAAGGCGGGCTTAGTCACAGGTGGCTGCACAGGGGCTGAGTTTGGGAAGCAGATGGAGTGATGACATATTTAATAACCACAGACCAAGGGTGCTATGAGTCACTCAGCTCCTTGGCACATGGAACTGAGGGCAGAGTCCCTTTCGTGACCAGCCGGGACCTGACCCTGCTAGAGTGTGCAGCCACGTTAACTGTTACTGCCACATCTTGTCACATTCCAGCTTCAGCTCATCACAGGCATCGCTTTGTCCCCAAATTCCAGTGTGTCAGGATGGATGGAGGCACACTCCCCCATTGTACTTCTGGGTGATGTCCCCTTACCTGCTCATTGGTTCCCAGAACAGTGGGCCCCGAGGTCAGGAGAAGTCCTTTCCCGCAGGGTGGAATCCAGCAGGACTTTGTTTTCATGAGGGTTTTGTGGAGACACGGCTTGGTGAAGCAGAGACTAGATTCAGACTCACAGGACTATAACCCTGGCTCTGCCACTCACTGCTTATGGGACTTTGGGTAAGTCCCTTAATCTCACTGTGCCTCAGTTTCCTCATCTGTAAAATGGGGATAAAATTATCTGCTCTGCCTAGCTCTCTGGAAAGGGTAAGATCTAACTGAAATAAATTCACCTTCTTAAAGAACCGCCAAGTTTGGAAAGATCTTTCATGCCCATTTTTGGATTTGAGTCTCACAGGGCTCCTGTGGTGCAGGCAGGGCGAGTGTTTGCATCACCCTCACTTCACAGGTGGGAAAACCGAGGCCCAGAGTCACATGGCCAGTTAGTGGTGGAGCCTGGGCTTAATTCCAGGTCCCTGTGCTGCGTTCACGATGGTGCCAGGAGGAGGAGAGACGTCATGATGCAGGTGCAGGTGGGATGAGGCATTGCAGAGAGAACCAGGTCACGTAAATGGGAAATGGAGCCTAATGGGGGCACCTGGCCACGGCCCTGGGTGGAGGAGCAGTGGGGAGGCCCTGCCTGAGAGCTCCTGTGCTGGGACCCAGTGGCCACCGAAGGCCACATGTGGCCAGGAGCCCAACAGCTGCACAGCCCTCTGGGCTTCCCTGGTACAGGCATTTTAACCTGGGCCTGGAAGCCACTGAAGGTGTGTGCGAAATGTGTGGGCGTGTGTACAGAGGCTCACGTGTGACTCCCCAGAAAGGAGTCCCACAGCGCTCATGACAGTCGCCCAGGGGCTCAGCACCCCTGAAGTGTTGCAACTACTGCTCTGACCCCTGTCACATGAGCTGGTCCCCTGTGTCTGTGACCCCAACCAGACCACCACTCCCTGAATTCACAGCACGAGCACTGGCCCCTGGCCTGCCCACGTAGTAATGGTTTAATGCCCATCAGTTGAGTCCAGCACTGAATTGGGATCTGAATAATTGTACACTCATTGCCCCTGAGAGTGGCCATGTTGACAGCTCTGGGGACCTTTGCTTCTTGTGTTCAGATATGGGACAGGTTGCCTGAGTCATATGCACTCTCTCAGGTTTCCTTAAATCACAAAGAGATCACATTTGTTGAGTACCTGCTGAGTGCCAGGCAGACCGTGTGCACATTCACATGTTACTACACACCCCTTACGACTCTACGAGGTGTATCAGTCAGGGAAGCTAGGTTATGCTGCAGTAACAAAGAGCCCCTCAACTTTCCATGACCTATGGCAGGTTTGTCTCTCACTTATGACTTTGCAGGTTGTCTGGGACTTCTGTTCCACTTCACCCTTGTTCTCACTCTGAGACCCAGACTCACAGAGGAGCCATCATCAGAAATACCAGCAACCATGGCAGCAGAGGGAAGGCTCTGGAGGGTCTTGTATCAGTGACTACAAAATCAAGCTCGGAAGTTACACACATTATTTTTGCTTATAAATTATCAGTGAGAACTAGGCACATGGCCCCACCCAAGCACACAGTTGCTGAGAAACACCTGGAAGCAGGAGGGGACCAGCCCTAATCATTCATCTTACATTTGTAGGCATGGCAGTTGGAAGCCCACTCAAGAGCGTGCAAGGGAGTGGCTGGGCGGGGAGCTGATGTGGTCATGACTCCAAAGCTGGGCCCATTCTTGGGCACCATTCCTGTCCCTGAGAAGGGCTGCCCAGGGTCCAGGAACAGCCAGAAGCTGGAGGAAGGATCTCAAGGGGACAGGATGAGGTCAATAGGTCCTTGGGGTCAAAGTCCTGGTGAGGATGCTCTAATTTGTGGGATGTTGAATGAATGATGGGTGGCAAGACGTCACAGACCCCCTGTTGGCAGATCCTTTGCAGAAGGGACACATCTGTCCATCAAAGGTGTACTGTGTTCCTCCCGGATGTCCAGCGGGACTCTCACAGTCCAGCTGAGGAGCTGGGGTGGACAAAGACGACAATCCAAAAGTCAGTCTGTTGTAGGGGCAAGGGAAGAGGGGTGAGTCAAGACGGCAGAGTAGACACCCACATCTCCTTTTGCTGCCTCCTCAGTCCTCCCCCCAAAAAACTGGAAAGGGTGATTTAAAAAAAAAAAAAAAGGACAAAGATTGGGAGGACAGAAGAAGAAATAATGGCAACAAAACATTAGAAGACAGAAACCCAAGAGAACAGAGCGCTCACACAGTAGGGGGAAAGCCAAGCACCAGCACGGCTTGGGCTGCAGAATCTTTAGACGACTCAGGACCTGGAGGATCCAGAACCCCCCGGAGCCTCTGGAGGGACTAACACAGCAGAACTGAGAGAAGGCCTAAGGCACACCTGGCTTCTCTCTCTCCATGTCTAGAAAGCTAGAGTATTTCCTTGGAGAAATGGCTGATTCCAAAACTGGGGCAGAGAAAGTACCCGATGAACCTGAAACATCTTGTGGTGCCCGAAAGCAAAGAAGTGCTCCGAGAATGATGCGGACGTGCCAAAGGGGCCCAGGTGCCACCTCAAAGGGGGTCCCACCGGGCAAATCTGGGACAAGCTGAGCACCAAATTATATAATGTGGGTAACAGATTATAACCTATTGGGCAGAATACGAAACCCTGAGTCTGTACGCACACAAGTAAATAAATGAAGAAATTGAACAAGATAGTTACATGGTGTCAGAGTACCTTCCACAAAACTTATCAATTACGGACGGCAAAAGAATAACATTGCGGTGAAGTCCGGTAGACACCATCCTAATCGAGTGATGAAAACACGTCACCAGGAATGGGACAAATAAAAATCTTGCCTCCTCTGGCAGGATGCAGTGACAAGTCAGCACTGGAAAAGAGCACGGTGGGATTCCCGCTGAAGACGCAGGACCTGAATCAGATCAGACAACCCCCAGTTGAGGGACGTCCTCAAAGCTGAAGAAATGCAAGGAGAGACTTGACAACTAAGTACAAGCGTGTTTCTGTTCTGGGTATTTTGCTACAAAGGTTATCACGGCAAAACATGGAAGGGGGCTGCCGAGTAGGAGGCACCGAGGTTTCGATGTGAATTTTCTGATTTTGATGGCGGCAGTGTGGTTAGAGCGCGTGCTTGTCTGTAGGAAACACACAAGAATTTGGTGGACTTGCGGGAGTCGTTTCAGCCACTTATTCGTAATGGTTGGTGGTGGGGGAAACTACTTGTACTGTGCTTGCTGCTTTTTGAAAACAAAAACAATCAACTGAGTAACAGAAAAGTGACAGGCTTTTCCTGGCTCTGTGGCTGTGAGAGGACTGTTTAAGGCGCCTGTCTTTGTTGGTGCAAGGGCGCCCTCTTGTGGTCTTTATAGTACAATGCAGTACCGCACCGGGCGGGGTCTGGGATTTTGTGACTCTTTCCCAGCTTTCGATGTCCTCAGAAGTCATCTCACTTAGTCCCCTGCCTCAGGCCGGGGTTTCTCCTCATCTAGACTGTAAAGATACCTGTGTCCTCTTCCTTCAAAGTTCCAGAAGTGTCCTTTTCCGGCCCTGATGCTGGAAACTGCCCTAAGGATGGGACCCCTTGGAGGTTCTCCGGACAGGCAAGGGGAGGCTTGAACCAGCATGAGGAGGGACTGGGCCAGTGACAAAGGCTGCGGAGGACAGAGTCCACCTGGAAGGCCCGAGGCTGCCCCTAACGGTCTGCCTGGGCTTGGGGATATCACGTTCCTGCTTTCAACCTCAGCTTCTTTATCTCTGCATTGGAGACCGTGAACTTGCCCAGAGTTTCACAGGAGCTAATGAGATGAAAATAATAGATCCCAGTTCCCAATTAATGGGCGACTACATGTCCAGGACGGCCTGGGAAGAGCCTGATTTACACCCGCTGCTTGGAACAATTACTAATGACCCCACCCCCACCCCCCACCCCCCGGCAACCTCCAACACACACACACACACACACACACACACACACACACACACACACACACACACACACACACACACACGTATCCTGGTCTGAATGACAGATCATCTGGTCGCTACCAAGTATAGGTAATCTACCAAGTGGGTGATAAATTACACGGCCACTTGCCACCTGTGGGCGTACTTCTTGATGGATTTTTGAAAGCCTTCAGGATCCCGAGGCTTTGTGGTTTCCTCCCACCCCTTCCACTGGCTGTGGTGCTTGTAGGAGCAATGGGTGCAAACTCACCCTTAGCAAATCGCAGCAAGCAAGTCCTGGTCTGAGTTGGGAGATAAGCTCATCTCAGGTGGCTGGGGGCTGGCTAGCAGGGAATTGGCTCCTTCTCCAAAAATCCAGGAGTTTGGGGCAGAAACCCAGGTAGGTGGGCCCCAGGGGCCTGAGCAGTTAGGTTGCAAGTTATTTATTGAAAAAAATTAATATCATAATTTTGTGGTAAAAGAAAATGAAGCATTTCTCTCCCTCTCCCTGGGGAAGGGGAATCCAGGACTTTGAGTCCCAGGGTCAGGAAGAGGTGGGCAGAGCAGCAGCCTTTGTAGGCTTCGGGGCTGTCACTATGTTTGGTCCATCCTGCGGGTAGACCTGGCTTTTCCCAGGGGGTGGGAGGAGACCCAGGGGGCCCGAGTGCCTTGAGGGTCAGAGAGGTGGTACCCCGGCACCTAGAAGATGGTGGCTGCCCCTCCACACTCCGCTGGGGGAGGACAGTGGGGGGTTGTAAGTTCCGAGGTGGCATCCTGTGCCTCCTCCCTATGCGGGCAGGGCTTTGATGGGCTGGTGGTGGGGGCCGGGGGCTGGACAGGGGTCTTTGGTGGCTGTAAGTGCAACCAGCCCCACACGGTGGGGATCAGAGGAGAAGGACCAGGCCCCACGCAGTCACCTGCAGAGGAAGGGGCACTGACAATGTCAACAGCCACAGCCCAGACTACGGGCCAGGCCCTGCCCTGTGTCCCCAGACACCATGTGATCTGACTTTCTGTCATATCTAAGAAAGGAGTGGGAAACAGGCTGCTATAGAAATACACAAAACTGGCCCTCTTATACATGGGTGCAGGATTCAGGCTGAGCTTGACTTAGGAAAGCAAAGAACTGTGAGATTGTTGAGACCCACATGCAGGGGAGACCTCAGACCAGTCACAGACACCAAGTGGGTCCCTCAGAGAGGGACCAGGCTCTTAGGGAGCTGGGGTGGGACGCAGCAGATACTTGGAATTACAGCCTCATTTTCCTTTGTCATTGTTTTTTGAATGTACATTCACATGAAAGGGGCATACGTTCTAGAAAGCAAGTAACATACGTTCATATAAGAGATAATTGTCCCGATGACCGTTTCGGGGTAACTTCTAGGGGCAGGAGCTTGAGGACATGAGCTCAAACCCTCACAACCACTCTAGAGAGAACAACTATTACCCACATTTCCAGACGGGGAAATGGGAGCTCTGTAGGGGGCATGACTCTTCTGAGCTCTCACAGGTGGGTCAGTGAAGGGCTGGGAGGTGTCTGTCTGTGTTCTGGCCACTTACACCCCTGGCCTCTCTGGGAGGAGCCATCCCCCAGCCCTGCCCCTCATTCCCTGGGTATCTTTGGGATTCGGGCCCCGGTTTGGTGGGCAGGCCTGAGCCTGCGGGAAGAATGGAGGCAAACGGCCATGGAGAGAGAGTTCTGAGGGGGCTGCTGCCCTGTGGCGGTGCCCGGTGGTGGCCTGGGGACCACTGATGGTTGATGGAGTCAGGGAGACTAGCTGGACGTGGACAGGAGAGGGGCCACGACAAGCTGGGACACACTGGGCACCTCCACGGGTTTGGCTTCACCCCCAAACTCTGGATTTCACGTTCATCTTGCACGTGTTACAACTCACACCTCAGCTCGAGGAAAGGGGATTCAGGGAAAGGCAGTTCTGAGCTCAAGAAGGGAGCAGAGGTGCCAAGCCGACGCCCTAACCCAGAGCGGTGACCCAAGGGCCTCGCCTCCCCTCTGGGGCCCCTGAACGTGGGAAGGCATCTGGCAGCTGTGTGTCTTTGGGAACTGTCCCCCCCCCCACCCCGCCCCTCACACACTGGACAGACACAGGCAGCCTGCAGGCCCCTCCTGCCCGGGGTCTGGAGCCAAAGCAGAGGCCCTGGGGGTGAGCAGGGGGGAGGAATGCGGCTGGGCCTCCAGCTCCAACATCCAGAAGGGAAGAGAGTCAGGGGCTGGCACTCGCCCTGGGCCCCTGGACCGGCGTCCTTCTCCCACTGGTCTTCTCTCTCCTCCACTTTCCACCTGTTTCTGAAGGGCCCTCCAGGCTGCACCAAGGGTCACAGAGCCCTCCCTTCCTGCACGAAGGACAGAGCAGGGAGGCTGGCCCTGCCTTCGGACAGGCTCCCGGGGGCCTGACCATCTGCCTTCTCAGAGCTGGGCCTGCTCACTCAACCTTGTGTGTGCTCTTCCTCGGAGACAAGCCAAATTCCATCACCCGTCTCTCATGCTAGCCGTTCCCTGCCCCAAACCCGCCCTGCAACTTCCCCCAGGGAACTAGCAAGTCAGAAAATGTACCTTTTCCATGTGGCCGGAGTGGGCAGCCCTGAGAGGGGTGGAAACTGCTGGGGCGGGAGTCACGGTCCAAGTGTGAGTCCAACCCGGACCGCTGGGTGGCCGGGAACCTTCGGGGCATTTCTGCCCAAGTTCCGGCCCCGGGTTGCTGCCTGGGATGAGTGAGATGGTAGCAGCCTCACCGGCCAGTCCCCGTTGACAGGACTGGTGTCACAAGAGGAGCCCAGCCCCCAGCGCGGCGCAGGGCGCGGGGCGCACACACAATAGAGCACCGAGCATTGTTAAAGAAAGAAGCTGCTCTCGGGGCTGGCGGAGGGGCCTGCCGAAGACGTGAGACTTGAAGGCATCCCATGGAAAGAGCGGTGGCCAGGCCCTGTGCGCCCAGCAGGAGTGAAGGCCCAGGGAGCCTCGCGGAGATGCTCGGGGTGAAGGGGCAGGTCTGGCAGCGCTGGGGGGGGGAGTCGGGGAAGCAGCTTTTAGCGGTTAGCACAATGTGAATGTTACAGAGAAAGCAAAGTTCTGGGCTCTGGAGAGGGGGAGGGCTCCTAAGGACAATGACAGGCCTCAAGAGAGAAGCCGGGATGACACAGGACCCTGCAGTGACCAACGACTTAGCTCACGGCATCACTTACAAGCCCGTTCACAGGTACATCTTTTTCTCTTCATCTTCCTCACAACCCTGTGAAGCAAGTCCAACTGTCTCCTCATCTCCACTTTCAAGACCATTTCAAGCCAAAACGAGGCTCAGAGGGGCAGTGATTTCCCGAGGCCCCCACGGCAGAGTCAAGACTCCACCACGCGCCGGTGGCTTCGACCCTGTGCTCTGGGGAACCCAGCCCGGGTGAAGGCTGGGAGCTGCCCTGAGCGCTGAGGGCCTGGGTGACAAGGTGACAGAGTGGGTTGGAGCAGAGGTCTGCCCTGGGGAGCCCCCCTGGGGGCCCAGCGGTGATTCCTGAGGAAGATGGAGGGGCGGGCTGGGAGGCAGGGTGGACACAGAAATGCCAAAGCCACCCTGCCTGACTTCCTGCACCAAGGTGCTCCCTTTGGATGTCGCCTTCAGGGGAGGGGCAGGGGTGGAGCTTGCCCGCAGGGTCTGTGGACCCAGCTCAGCTCAGACAGCACCTCTGTCATTGGGTGAGCCTTCTCTGTGCCAAATTTTTTCACCTACCTCCTCTCCCCCAAGTGGACATTATAATTTCCACACTACAGTTCAGGACACGGAGGCTCTGAAAAATGAAGTCACTCACCCAGAGTCTCAGAAAAGTGGAAGAACTATCACTGAAGCCAGGATCTTCTGCCTCTAATGTCATATTCTTCCCAAAGCATGATCCAGAGTTAATGAGAATTGCCAAAGACTCGAGTAGCAACCAGGTACAGTGCCAGGTGCTTTATCTGGGTTATCTTTCATCTCTATGACCCTCCCTCATTTTATGGAGTAGGACTCTCAGGCTCAGAGAGGTTAAGTGATATGCTTGAAGCCACACAGCACTCAACGTAGATCTTCCTTGACTCCAAAGCCCATACTCTTTCCTCTATTGCTTATTTCCCAAACTGTATTCCATGGGATGTCCATTGGTATCCTGGAAAGGGTGGGTGGTGGGGAAGATGTTGGTGGACAAACATTTTGGGAAGCATTGGGTTAGACAACTATTCTTACATTAAGACTGTAATAATCCAATCTATTTTTTGAATCTCTGACACTGGAAACTGGTATATTGAAACTTACTTGGTCCACAGTCCCTTTTTATCACAAAGCATCGCATTTGTGAGGGATGTGCTGAACTCCAAGTAGAGAACCACCTCCCCAGGAGTGGCCAGGAACCAGTACAGAGACAGGCAGTCCAGGGCTGCTGTGGTGGCTCGGACACGGAGCTGGGGACCCAGGCTCTTTCTAGCTTCCCACTCTGCCACCCTTAACACATAACCTCCACCCTAGTGGCTGCAAATGACTGGAGCCCTTTCAGGCACCACAGCTCCATTCCAGGCAGGAAGAAGGGAAAAGGCAAAGAGCAAAGGTGAGTTGAATCTTTATACCCCCGAAGCTCCCCCAGCGGACTTCTGCTTCACCCCATCAGCCAGAAGCATGTCACATGAGCACCCTAGCTGCAAGGGAGCCGGGAAGGTTGAGTTAGTTTAAGGGGCACATTACCACCCAGATGGGATTCGAGGTCTGTGGGTGAAGGAGAATGGGGGAGTGGGTACCGTAAAACCCCTCCTGCGGTTGGGTTCTGCGAATCTGATTTGGAAAATGCTGCTCTACACTCATGCCATCTTATTTTTCCGCCCAGTGACAGTCAACTCATTCTTCCAGGCCCACAAATGGCCACTCCACCACCAAGGCCCTCGGAGTCCTCCGTCTCCTTCTCCCCACCCCTGGCTGCTTGGGAGACAACGTGCCCCTCATCACTGCAGCCTGTACCCAGGCGAGGAACAGGGATGTCAGCTCCCTGTGGCTGCTGGAGGGCAAGGGACATGACCCACATGTGCGGTGTCAGCCACAGGGCAAGCAAGCCCTGGCACGAATGTCCCATAACTGCACGAATGCGCTGCAGAAGCAGAATGTGGTCCAGGGTGCTTTGCTTGGTTAGCTGAAGCAGGTGCCAATCTGAACTGGCATAAATAGAACAGAAGGCACCTAAATAAGGCTCCAGGGCGGATACAGGTACCAGAGGGCAGCGATGCAGTCAGGGCTTGGGACGGGATGCTGCGGGTCTGGAAGGGCTTTGGGATCCCGTGCAGCCTCTCTCCACACGGGCCGCTTCATCCACCTGCTCTGAAGCCTGGCCTTTTCTGCTTCTCTGTCCAGGAGACAGAAACAAGATGCCACACTTGAGCTCCCGGTGAGATCAGCTCCAGACGCAAGCTGGCCCTCTTAACCCAGTTCCCAGGTCAGGGAGTGGCCCGGCTTGGGTCAGGTGTCACCCTGGTCCAATCAGTTGTGCCCCTCCAGCCCTGGGGGGAGGCCAGGTGGGGCTCACGTAATACAGTGGGTGGGAGGGGTAGTAAGGGCAGACACCCCCAAGACGTGACTACCTGCATTTCGAGTGTAGCGGGGGGGCGGGGTCAACAAATTATGACCCAGGTGCTAAATCCAGGCTGCCGCCATTTTTTATAAATAAAATGTTATTAGAACGCAGCTATGCTCATTCATTGCTGTATTGTCCACGGCTGCTTTTGTGATGCGACTGCAGAGTTGAAGAGTTGTGCCACAGACCGCGGGGGCTTACTACCTGGCCCTTTGCAAAACAAGTCTGCCAACCCCTGTATGACCAGGAGCAGGTGTGTCTGTCTGGGAGCTTGTGGGCAACTTGAGGGCAGGGATGTGTCATTCATTCCTGCATCCCTGAAGGACCCAGCACAGGTAGCTGGGTGAGCTAAGGAAGGAAGGAGGGTGGGAGGGAGGCAGGGCAGGAGCGGCGGGGGTGGGTGGGGGCCTTGCTAGTTTCCAGACCACTTCTCTGGCTTCTATGCTGGGGAAGGGGGTCGCTCCCTCTTGGTTCGCTCAGCCCCGCATCTGCTCTTAATTGAGGCGTAGTGGTACAAGCCTGATTGGGAATAGCAGGTGCTGGGCTGTGGTGAACATTAGGGAATCGTCACTTGGCGGGCTCCGGAGCTGCCAAAACGAAAGTGTGCCGACGGGCCAGATGTGCGCTCATTACCACCCGCTCTTCCTCTGAAACGTTTTAAGGGAACATTTGTTTGTGGAGGAGACACAGCTGTTCCCAGGGAAATGGGTTTCCCTCCTTTGGGCAGGGAAGCGGGGGAGGGGACTGTCGGGGGAGGGACGCTGGGGACCCAGGACACCGTGGCTGCATGACAGCTAAAGACCCTCCGTCTGGTCAAGGGCAGGGGTCCAGGAGGACGGCTCTTCGGAGGCTGGACTGTCCTAGAACGCCCATTGTGACTGTCTCCACACTCGTGTGAAGGAGATGGTTAGCCCCATTTCTCAGAGGAGGAAGCAGAGGCCAAGAGAGGCCACATGACCTCAGCCAAGGCCACACAGCTAATCAGTGATGGATTCCCAGCCCCAGCCCGGCCTCTGTTCTCCAGGACCACTGCTCTCACTCAGGCCTGTCTCCATCCCCTTCTGCTCTGAGCCGCATCTCTGATCTCAGCCTTGGGCCCTCTGCTTCCCAGCCTGTGTGTGTTTCTGTCTCTGCATCTCATTGTTAATTTCCCGCCTCTGGGCCTCTGTGTTTCCCATTTGATTTCACGCATCTCGTTCTCCGCCCTTCTCAGTGTCACGCTGTGTCAGTGGGTGAGCGGCTCTGTGCGTGCTCGTTCTCCCCTTCCATCCCTCTCCCTGCATCTCCCTCTCCATCTCTTTATGCCCAAGTCACCTCAGTGATGTCTGTAACATCTGAGGGCTTGAGGCCAGGTCTGTGTGATTTTGCCTCCTTGGGGTGGCTTGAATCCTTCCTTCTAATACACACACACACACTCACTCTCTCTCTCTCTCTCTCTCTCTCTCTCTCTCTTTCTCTCTCTTGTACCTATTTCTGTATATTTCAGAACAGTGTTTTTCAAGTTGTGTGTCGTGATCCTTGGTAGGTCAAGAAATCAATGTCCTAGACTGTGACCAGCAATTAAACAAACAAAAATAAAACAAAGTATCAGAGTGTGTGGCACGGACTATCTTGTAAATTGTTTTGGTTTTCTACGTGACTGTGTGTCCCGGGTTCCAGTGTAAAATATTTTCATTGTAAAATCTGGTTAAATAAATAAAGTTAGACAACCACTGAGTGGGGATGCTTTGGCTGCAAGTGCAGAAACCTCTGACCCAACAAGTTCAATAAGAAGGAACTTACTATCACCACTATAAGAAGCCCAAGGGCAGGGCAACCTCAGCACTAGTTAACCAATTGCCGGACAACATCACAGGGTGTCAGGTACTTTCCTTTCTCCCTCTGTCCTCGGCCATCCTCAGTGAGCCAGCTCACTGTCCTCATGGTCACAAGGTGGCTGCTGGGGCTCCACTCACCCCTGACAAGTCCATGAGAGAATGAGGGTCTGTCTGGTCCCATACATCCCTTTTTAGAATCCAGGAAAACTTTCACAGCTCATTAGTGCAGACACGGTCACAAGGCCACCCCTTAACCAATCACTGGCAAAGGAGTCAAGGCTCACTCTGATTGGCCAGACGACGCAGGAGGAAGTCGCTTCCCCGATGCACGGATGCACAGAGGATGGTGGACACTAGAGGCCTTGAGCTTTTTTTTATCAGGATGCAGAGGGAGAAGTCTATGGGCTGGGCTCCCACCCACACCTGCCACACCCTCTCACTGTCCCCTCTGCCTGGGTGCCTGCCTCAGTTTCCCTCCTAGTCCTCAGGGGATGCCACGGTAAGTGTGGGGTACCACTCAAGGGCTTTGTAATTATTTTTTAGGGCTGCTGTAACAAATGGCCACAAACTTGATGGCTTAAAACAACAGAAAGAGATTCTCCCACAATTCTGGAGAAGCCCAAAGCCAAGGTGTCGGCCGGAAGGCTCTAGGGGAGAAGTCTTCCTTGCTCTTTTGGCTTCGGGCGGTTCCTCGGCTTGTGGCAGCACCCCTCCTGCCTCTGCGTCCGTCTTCACACGGCTGTCTCCTCCTCTCCCCACGTCTTCCCTCTGTGTGTGTCTTAGAAGGACACATGTCTTTGTATTCAGGGCCTCCCTGGGTGGTCCAGGATGACCTCATCTCCAGATCCTTCATTACATCAGCAAAGACCCTTTTTCTCAAAAAAGGTCACATTCACAGGTTCCTGGACGTGGATGTACCTTTTAGGGCCACTATTCAGGCCACACCGGGGCCTCTGCTCACCGCAGCCCAGCCCAGCCTCTTACAGGCGCAGGGCCTGGAGTCGCAGACCCTCTCCCACTCGCCCCAGGAGGCCTTGACCTCTGAGCTGCAGTGTCTCCATCTGCCAAACAGAGACCCGGATGAGGAACTGAGGCAAACAGGCCTGGCCAGTATCCGGAGGCAACATGTTTTCCCAGTCTTTCTTGTTCCTTAAGAGGAAAAAGCCAATTGGCATTCCCACCCATTCTCCGGGGAACTGAGCCCTTTTTTGGAAACTGGGCTGAGGCAGTGGGGCCTGATGAGCTGTTAGAAAAACACCCCACGTCCTGCAGGAAGGTCAGGAGGCCTTAGCCAGCCTCCTGCTCCAGCCACTCCCTTGAGTCAAGGCACGAGGTCTAGAAGGTTCCTCTGATGAGGCTGCACCTGCGACCTGGGAGGGGCTAACCTGGCCGCAGCCACAGCCACGGTCAGGGGTACCGTCCCCCACCCCACCGAATGCCTCCCAGCTCCCCAGGGGCCCTCACACATCAGGCTCTGGCAACAACCCTCACGGCTCAGGTAAAGGGGCTGAAGTCCATTCATTCATTCAACAAACACTGACTGAGCACACCTGCCCCCCGCCGTCGGCCCCGCTCACTCACCACTGGGCTCCCCTCCGTCCATTCCAGGGGGTGTGTGTCCATTCTCCATCGAGGCTGCGAGTTCCTCCACACCTTGAACGGCACTTGCTACTGTCTCGTTGCTGCCACCACCAAAGGGTTTCTTTGTGGATGAACTAAACAGCCTTTCCTCCTCCGGGCCCGCAGCGCTGGCCTCCCCAGGGCCCCTGCGGTGGGGGCGGGGCGCTCGCTGCTGGGGTCCCACCTTACGAGTGGGCTTCTTTGAGCTGCTGCTGGGTTGTTCTTTGGAGGGGTCTCCAAGTTGCAGAGCGCAGGAAGGAGGAAGAGGGTTGTCCAGCTGTCACACGCTGCCCCCCCAAGCCCACCACCCCGACCTCTGGTCCCAAAGCCACCAAAAGAGATCAGATCCTCCTTCCCCAGGATGACCCCACCCTCCCTGGGGCCGGGGACTGTTTAATTAGAACACCTCCAGTCGGAAACGCTCATCCGTTGATGGGCAAAACAGACGCAGGCTTTTAAAGGACATGCCATAAGTTTGACAGTTATTGGATTTTTCAACTTGTTTACAAAAGCAATATTGTTAAATGGCCAACGGCCAGGCCTGGTTGTTTCTCCTCCTGTGCCTTCTGATGACAAGGAAGCATTTTATCTCCCCCAAGCCAGCTCCCGGGAGGTACGGGGAACAGCACTCCATTTTCCTATCTGTTTAATTATCCATTCAGCCTGTCTTATGCTGAAGCTCTCTCTCGTTCGTTCACAGCCAGATCTGTTCTGGAAGGCAGCAGAGAGCTCCCTCCCCATCCCGGACCCCTCGCAGCAGCTCCTGAAAGCAGCCTCGCTCAGAGAAAATGCCACCCACCCCAAGAAGCTGTCCCTTTGGAACAACGGATCCAAAAAGGGGATATAAGTGGTCTGGGTGACCCTGACGCTTGACTTAACATCCCTGGGTCGAAGGCTCCTTATTCAGAGGAAGAAGATTGCTTTCGGCAAAGTGGTTCCCAAACCAGGCTGCTGGACGCCAGGAGCCCGTGGGAAGATTTAAAACATAAAATAGACATGATTGTCATGTCTTGAACTTTCAGATTCTGATTTAGAGGAACTGGGTCCTCAAATCTGGATTTTTTCAAGTCCCCCGCCCCCCAACCCCACCCCTCAACAGGTGATTCTGAAAAACTAACAGCCAGATATAGAGGCTTTCAGACTGGAAAATCTCTGCCTGCCTTTGCCCCTGAGGTCCTGTGGTTTTCTGTCGTGGTGAAGCAAGAGGGGATGGGAGGCCTGGGTCTTTCTTCGGCTGTTCATCCCAGACCAAATGAGAACTTCACGGTCGCTCAGCTGGCTGAAACTGATGAAAGTCACACCTGATGGAAAGTCATCTCAGGTAAACATCCAGATGGATGGGGCTCCAGAACCATCAAGTAGCGATAAATAAACCGGCACGTACGTGCCCACAGGCAGATGTAAGGGCTTTGTGAAGGGTCTTATCACGCAACACTTGCCCTGGGAAAATTTATCCCTGTCCAGCTTCTGGTGGGAAAGTGCCTCCAAATAAAGGTGGACCGCACAGGGCAGCTGGCTTGGCTGCGGGATGCAGAGAGGAGGGCGAAGGTGGTGAGCCCCAGGTGCGAGCCCCACCCCCACCGCCCCATCCCGGAGCGCCCTCCTAGCAGCCCCAGTTTATCCCCCTCCCCAAGAAGTAGGCTGCAGAGCGGGGAGCAGGACCAGGAGCCCCTGCATTCAAACTTCCCCACCTGTCCCCTCTAGGTGGGTTGGAGGCTGGAGCGCAGACAACCACACGGGCAGTCACACTCACACTAAGGCTTAACCTCTGTGTGGCGCTCAGTCTCCAACACCCTTACACATCCATCATCTGGCTCCATCCTTACAACAGCTCTGTACGGGAGGCAGGGCAAGCCCATTTGACAGCTGAGGAAATGGAGGGTCCAAGACAGAACTGAGTGGCTTGAAAAAGGTCACAGGGCTGCCAAGCAAAGAAGCCAGAATTTGCCCTCAGATCTTCTAAGTCCAAGTCCAGAGCCCATGTGCCTTCTTTAGTATAACACGTGTACTTGGTTTCCATCCTTCTCAGAGTGCTTCCGTATACATGACTCTGCTGGACAAACTGAGGTCGGATCCTCAGCCAACAACTGAGGGAACTGAAGGTCCAAGAAGTTCAAGTGACCACAGCAGGAGCCCTTGTAAAGCAGGAGCTATATCTAAGAAGAAAAGATATAAAGCTGGCTAGGGGGGTGGGTAGCGGCAAGAAGATAAGGTTTGGAATCAGACTGCAGCTTTTACAAGCTGTGACCCTGGGCGAGGTTTTTCCATTTTAAGTTCTGTCATCTGTGTTAAAGGACAGTTTTTAAAATGTAAAGTAACCACTCTAATACAAATATAAAGACAAATGAATGTCAGAATGATTTTATTTAACTAATTAACGAGGGAACCAGTAAGGTGTTAAACACTGGTTCCAAGGAGAATTCAAAGATCTTACACACATAAGGCGATCTGAAATGAATTTATATAAATAGTTGCAAAACTGGTCAATATCCTCAGGCAATAGTTATTTGCATCCCAACAGGCAAAATTTATTTGCATCTCTGGACAAGAATCATTTGCATTATTATCAGTTTTCGACAACTTCTAGAATTGTTCAAATTGCTCAAGGACAATAAAATGTACAGATTACCCAGAAAGGCGCACTCTCCAAGACATCAAGCAATTTTTTTTTTTTTTTTGCTCATTTCAAAGAATTCCACAATTTTTTCCTAACATTATAAAACAGGGATGGTCCAAAGGGCTGTTGGGAGGACTGTGTGAGGTGGCATGTTTCCTGCCTGGAGCGATAAAGATGCCTACGAGGGCTCCCATCCCTGCCCCCATCAAAGATCGTCCCTTCCAGGATGGTTTGCTGGCTACCCAAGCCCCGGGGCTTTCTTGCCCTGCTGAGTTTGGTACAGGGGAAAGGGACATGACCCTGACGTCACCCAGACTTGGGGTCTGGTCCCAGCTCTGCCACATCCTCAGATAAGTAATTTCTCTGCTTCCTCCATCTCAATTTACCAGCAGTAAATACGAGGAACCGGACCAGCTGGCCTCAAAATTATCTTTAACTCCATAAATCTCGGCTTCACATTGACTGATATAGCACAACCGGAACTGTGGATTTTCTGAGATCAATCCATGGCACAGCTAACAGACATGGACTCGGGAACCAGACAGATGGATATTTGAATCCCAGTTCCGCTCTTACTATCTGTGTGAACTTGAGTCAGTGGCATAACATCTCTGAGCCTCCACTGCTTATCTGCTGGATGAAGTTACAACAGAGGCTCCAAATGTTACTCTGAGGGTGGATGTTACATGCTATCCCAAGGTTAATGCTCAGTACATGTCAGTTTCCATTCTCCACTTCCCTATATCCACTGGGTCCCCCTCTGGGTCACAGGTTCAGATAGCCCCTGCCTCTGCCCACGGTCACTCAGTCAGTCCGTGAACAGACCCTCACTGAGCTCTGGCCGTGCACTGCAAGAGTGTTTGTACTTGACTCCTGCGCTCGGGCAGTTTCAGTCTTGCCTCGGATCTAGGCTGAGGACACAGCTACCGTCAGGGGTGAGAACTCAGTCCTTAGAAGGGGCAGGCAACAGGCTGGGAGAGATCACGGGAGGTAGAGCTCGCTTTGGAAATGGTGCTAGGGTGGGCTTCCAGGAGGAGGTGACCCTTGAACAGACACTGCAAGACTTTTAGGCTAAGGAAGGTGCTCTACGGGCATAGGGGCCACTCAGACTAAGACTCAGAGTTGGCAAGGCAAGGTGGGTGCTGGGACACTGCCGTTCAGTTTGGCAAGGGCCCAGGGTACCTGCGGGGCAATCTTGGAGAAAGGGTCTAGAAAGGGAATGTGAGGTCTCGATTGCCAAGGGCTTTCAGGGATGGGCAAAGAAGTCTGGCTTTCACCCTTCAGATGGTGGGCTGCCGGTGGAGGCGGCTCTGGGACTCCTGTCTCCTGGCCAAAAGGGAATGCCACGGCTGGGGTTGCACCTGCTCCCCATCGCAGCCTCCCCAGTGCCTAGCCCATGGGGGGTCGCATAAATGGTCTCCCTAAATAAATACGGATTTCTTGTTTTCTAGCACAGTGCTTCTCAAACTTAGCACACATGAGTCCTTGGGGATCTTGTTAACATGTAGATTCTGATTATATAGGGCCAGCACTGAGCCTGTGACCCTGCATTTCTAACCAGCTCCCAGGTGACACCGAGGCTCCTGGTCCACGGGCCACGTGCCGAGTACTGACCGTGGGGTCCAGCATACCCTCAAAGCCTGCGGTACCCTCAGGACCAGCCAGAAACAACACAGACAGGAAGATGGGATTTAGACTAAATAGCTTTCTCTCCTCTCTCCTCCTAGTCTCCAGGCCACAGCTCCCAAAAGCCAGACTTCCTGGGTCCCAGCTGCTTAAGACTCACCCGCTAATGCACTGACCCACCCAGCCTGCCCCTTCCAAGCTCTATCGATTCTACAGGTCTTACTTTCCATCACCCTCACCATAACATACGTCTCACCCCCTCCAGACTACAGGGAAGGGGAGACTACTTTCCCTAAACCCTCCAGGAAAGTTTGGCTAAGCTGGGAAGGATGCCAGCAACTAGAAGGGGTTGACCAGCTGAATGGTCACTGGCTGATAAGAGCCAATCGCCCGTGACTGTCACACACAGTTCTAACCAGGCCTGAGTTCTAACCAGGCCTCGAATGAAAGGAGTCAGCCTCACGTGAGGTGTCACGGAAGGCTTCAGGATGAGGTCTGGCACCTGTCACCTCACATCACACAGGCACCTCTCAGCAGGACTCAGCTTAGATGGTCCCCCAGGCCCCTCTTCTCAGGTCAGGTGCCCTCTGCTCTGTTCCCAGAGCACCCCACACTCCTCCACCATCACCACCCAGATGACCTGCCCCCACCTGCTGCCCGGTAAAGAAAGCACTGTGCACTCCCAGCGCCTGCCAGAGGGGGCGCTGCTTCACAGTGTTTGAGAAGTGAATGTGGGGCCCACACCCATGCATGGATCAGCGGTTCCTAACGGGGCGATGTTGCCCCCAGGGACATGAGGCAATGTCTGGAGACATTTCTGGTTGTCACATCGGGGCTGGAAGGGTACGAAGGGGCTGCTGGCAGCTGGAGGCCAGGGCTGCTGCTAAATATCCTCCAGTTCACAGGACAGCCCCCACACAAAGGACGCTGCAGCCCCAAATGCCAAAGGTGTCAAGGTTGAGAAAATGAGTACACAGGGACATGGTACTTCCAGGGGATCTTTGTGGGGACAGCGTTTACTAGAGAAACCGAGACCCCAAAGAGGTGAAGTGACTTTCTCCGGGTCACACTGCAAGTTAGCAACAGCCTGGAAAGAAAGGCGGTCTCAGGACTCATCAACCACAGTTCTTTCAGCCACCACACCCCTCAGAGCCTCTCCACCCCTGCTGTCACGTCTCAGCGTCATCTTTGTCCCACCTCCCCGACACAGTCTAACAAGAACGCTTCGGCAGCAGTGTCTGGAAGAACAGCAGATGGTTGAGATCTTTGAGACTTTGAACACACCACTGACAGTAGGACTCTGAGCCCTCTCCCCAGGCCTGTGTTTGTGGAAACATTCCCACCCAAGAATTAACTGAAGCAAAATTTAAATGGTAACAAATAAGTAAAGGCAAACAACACTGAGCAAGTAATAAGACACTCTGAGATGTTCACAGTGCTGGATTTCTGGACAGTTAAATAGGTTAATGCACTTCCCAACGGCTTGTGGAACAATCTCGGTGACCACTGGGGATGTGGCGGCCACCTTGTTATACGTTACAGTTTAAATGACTCGCTGACTCAACCAGGGTCCAGGTGAGAGCCCGCTTCAGGGACAGCAGAGGGCAGGAAACAGATGACTCTGTGCCCACCATTCAAGCCGCCTGGCGGGCCTCACACTGACTTTCTCGTGCCCGCCCATTCGCATGCAGTTACCCCCAAACAAGCAGTTACATGTGCGCAAGTGAAAGTAATTTACTCAATGAAATATCTGTTATTAATCCATTAATTCCTGTAATCAATTATTTCCTATAATTCGTGGGCATGGGGGATATCCTCACGGCCCCCCTCCATGGGGAGTTTCATTTGAGAAGCCACAGAGTTGGCATGGCCCAAGGAGGGAGTGCTCAGATGGGGAAACTGGGATGGTTTGGGGGCAGTCAGTGGGAAGAATCTGTGTAGCAGACCTCAGAAGGGGGTGGTCTCCTATCTCAGGGCCAGGGGCGAGGCTCAGAACTCAGGAGTATCACAAAAACCCAGCCAGGGCGGCAAGTCTGTGAAATGCGATCTAGATCCCCTTTCAGTTTCCTTGTCTGCTAAGAAGGGGCTAACCACCATCCTTCCTCCCATCCATCGTCTCTTCCGTCCTGGTGTGTGCAGACTCTGGGCTGGGCACAGGGACGGAACTGGAGAAGAGGGAGAAAGAGAAGGGGCGGGGAAGGGGCCACGGATGGCGAGGCGCCGGAAATAGGGTGCAAGCTGGGTAAGTCAGGTGGGAACATTATTCAATGTATTGATGGTTAATCGTCACATGAGTTCCCCTTGGCTGAAAAGCCAAGTTGTACCACTTCACATCCATTTGGATGGCTAGTGTCAAACATGATATGAAAACAAAAAACCAGGAAACAAATGTTGGTGAGGGAGGCTGGAGAGACTGGAACCGTTGACTGCTGTTGGGAATGCAAAACGGTACAGCCACTGTGGAAAAGCATACAGCAGCTCTACAAAAAAATTACACAAAGAACTGTCATTCGATCTATAAATTCTACCTCTGGGTAGACACACAAAAGAAGTGCAAGCAGGGACTTAAGCAGATATTTGAACACCCACGTTCACTGTAGCATTACTCACATTCGCCAAAAAGGTGGCAATAACCCACATATCCATTAATAGATGAATGGATAAATAAAATGTGGTACGTACATCCAATGGAATATTGTTTGGCCTTAAAAAGGAATGCAATTCTGATATATGCTAAGACACAAATAAAACTTGAAGACATAAATGAAATAAGACAGACACAAAAGGACAAATACATGATTCCATTTATATGAGGTACCCAGAGACAGCGGTATAAGGTAGGCTACCGGGGCTGGGAGGAGAGCGGCATGGGCGTTAGTAGCTGATGGGTACAGAGTTTTTCCATCTGGGAAGATGAAAAGAGGGCTGGAGTTGGATAGTGGTGATGGCTGCAGAACAACAAGACGATACGCCACTGAACGGCACCCTTAAAAGTGGTGAAGTGGTCAATTTTCTGTTACGTCTACTTGACAAGAAAAAAAAGTGGAGAAGAAATTAACCTAAGCCTTGAATTCCTTTTGGGAGGGCCTGTATTTTGCACTTTTGGGGTTTCTGTTCAGTGATGCCAACAATGGCAATGCCTGTGTGGAGAGGAGGGGAGGAGGAAGGGAGGGGCATCTCTAGGTCAGAGCCCCCCCCACCCCAGGTTCAGAGATGGGAGCGGCAGGGTCCTTCCAGTCCTCTGTCCCCACAGCATGCATCTCCCATGGGTCAGTCTTCCAGATCTGCAGCCCTGGCTCCACTCTTTCCTGGCCTGAAGTAGCCACTGCAGCCACAAGCATCGCCCCCAGCCCCCCAGCACACACACAGGCCTCCACGTACCCTGGCAGGCCTTCTGTGCTCCTTTCCTGCCAACTTGGAAGGCCAGGTGCCTCATGTCCCCTGTACTCAAATCACAACGGACAACTTTGTTCCCAGCTGTGCCTTTGCAAGGACCATAACTTGTATCCAAAAAGTCCCGCCTTACCTGCTACCTGATAAAGCCCACCTCACCCCTCACGCCTCAGTTCACACCCCACCCGCCCTCCGAGGCCTCCCCTGAACTCGTGTGCGCCTCTCTGTGCTCCCACGGCGCCCTGCTCAGCCTCTCAGCACCTGATCTGTAATCGTCGGTATCTCCCACTGGATGGTGGGAGGGTGGAGCAGTCAGCGCTGATTGGACCCCCTCCCCCTTTTTCCTCCGTGATTAGAACCTAACTTTTGTTCAGCTGGTCCCCTTCTGCCTGACCATGGCAGTGACCACAGCTGCCAGGGAGGTGAATCCTGATCGGTTTACACCAATCACCGTATCCCATTCCCCTCCCCAGGCATTGGCTGAGGAGGGCACGTGATCTCATTCTGGCCAACGAAACGTGAAGGGAAATTTGCTGGGGGAACTTGCCTGTTTCTGTGTGCTTAAAAAGATGTGGGGCAGGGACAAGAGGAAGGTAGATTCTCTGCCTCTGAATCTACTCGTCAATATTTGCGAAGTGGAATTGCTGCAGCTGCCGTGTCACCCTGGGGGGTGACATCCCTACACACGGGGGATGGGAGGGCAGAAAGCGGCGCTATCAGGCGGGGTCCCGGCAGGAATCAGGAACCGTGCCAGTTATGTTAGGGAGAACTTATGGTGAATAATGGTCTGCAAGGTGCTAGGAATGTTAACTAGGTAACAGAGCAGGTAAAAACAGAGGTAGCCAGATACTACTTTTAGGGCTGGGGGAACAAAGGGAAGGGGTTGGAAACATTAATACTGACTTAGAGGAGGGCTGCGTGGAGCTGAAATGCCCACCTCTGGGAAGGGGCTGCTGGGTGGCTGGTGCTGGTGTCCCTGAGATCGGAAGACGAGCCCACGGGGGCCTGGACCCAGGCTCTGAGGAGGGGTGCAATGGGCCGCATCTGTGAGAGCTGGAAAAACAGCAAATTCATTCGGCCTTGCTACCCGGAGGAACGGCCTCCGCCAGGGTTTAGACTCCTGGCTGGAGTGATGCCCGCAGGCGCAGGAAGCCGTTCCTCCAGCCTCGCGGGCTCCCTCTGGCCCCCCCTGTTGACCGAGTCCGACAGCGAGCAGCTGGCAAAGCAAAATCGGGGCGTGTGGCGGTCCAGACCCTGCGTCGCGCAGCGGAGTGTGGGGACGGGGTCTGGGATCTGAGACGACAGCCTAATGACTGGTACAGATGGAGAGCACCCGAACCCCGCAAGACAGCGCTAGGACACTGAGCTGGAAAACCGGGGAGCTGCCCTACCTCAGATCTCCTTCATGAAAGAAAATAATGTCCCCGTGCGCTAGCGGCTCCTGGTGGTCCCGGTGGTCCCTCCTGTCACCGACCCAGCATCCGTACAGCCACGGCCCGGTCTCGTCAGCCCTGTTCCCCCCCCACCCCCACCCCAGGGCCCAGTGCGGGACCATGCTTGTAGCCAGTGTGATGCTGAGGGGCCCGGACTCGGACTCGGGCTGTCAATGTGCCATCTCAGGCCCGTTTTCACCTCTGCCAGCCCCCATTTCCTCAACTGCGCAGTGAGGGCATTAAGAACGGCTGTGGGCTCGGAGCCCCGCACAGACTAAGTGGGAGGGAGGTCTGTGTGGAGTGCGGACTCCTGCCCCCCATCCCATACAGCAAGCCCTCTGTTGGCACTGTTATGAGTCCTCAGCTCACTGGCTGCTGTTTTGACAAATGGGCTCCAGGATTGGCTCCCAAAGAACCCAGTTCCACCCTGTGCCTCACGGGTGTGGCCAGGCTCCATGCTTTACCTCCCTGGGCTCCTGTCACTGGCTCAGTGACCTGCCTAGTACTTGCCCCCCACCCCACCGTGTCTCTGGGTCGGTCCGTCTTGACACCTTCTTGTCTTTCACTGTCCCACGTGCTCCATGTGCTGCAGATGCCACATCTGCTGTCAGCCTAGACTTCCTTTCCTTGCAGCCGCATCGGGTCCTGCTCTGCATTCTGCTGCCCTCCCAGCAGCCTGTCCCGCTCCCCTTCCCGGGACCCTCCCTGAGACGGGTCAGGGGTGCTCATTTCCATGGTGTTTCAGCACTGTACTGGTTTCCTAGGGTGTTGTAACAAATAACCACAAACTTAGTAGCTTAAAACAACAGATCTTTATTTTCTCACAGTTGTGTTGTCCAGAAGTCTGAAACCAAGGTGTCAGCAGGGCCAGGGTCCCTCTGCAGGCTCCAGGGAAGGTTCCTTCCTTGTCTCTTCCAGCCCTGGTGGCCCCAGGCATTCCTCGGCTTGTGGCCGCATCGCTCTGATCTCTGCCTCTGTCTTCTCCTGGCCGTGTCCTCTGTGTCTCTGTGTGTCTGTTCTGTCTCTCACTGGATTTACACGTCTACAAAGACCCTATTTCCAAAGAGGTCACATTCTGAGGTCCCAGGTGGATATGAATTTGGGAAGGATGCTATTCAACCCACTACAAGGGGTTAAGACCCAGATCCCGAGAGGAAAACTGAAGACAGAGCAGTGGTCGCCCCACCCAGACATAAGGGCTCCTTCTGGAGCCAACTGTCACGTTTCAGCCCTGCAGCCACCTGGTGATCACCAGTGACTGCAAGACCCTCTAGTGGGTTACATGGTCCCCCCCCCCCCGTAACTCACCTACAGATTGTTGGTAAGGTCCGTCTGTCAAAGCACACTATAGATAAAGCCTTTTCCATCTGGGGGATGGTGGTAGAGCAAAGGGAAAAGGGAAAGAATTAAACAAATCAAGGCAAAAATCTTCATCATCCACAAAACCATACACAAAAACCAGGGCATTCCTCCGGACCATCGATAAATAATCCAGACCACAAAAATAATACATTAGACAGCTTGTGTAATGGTAGCCCGTGAAAGACTGTGGAACTTTCTAAAATTAATTTTCTTCATTTGGGTTTATTAAAATTGCGCTCATCTATCTCCCCTGTTAAATATTTTATTTTTTCATATTAATGGCTGCAATTTCAGCTTGTGCCTGTTTCTGTCATTAACACTGTACAAACTTAATATCATTAGTAGTTTTTCCCTTAATTATGTGACTAGAGAAGAAAAACATCAAAGTTTCCGTGAAATTGGAATAGTATATCTAAATTGCCTCATGTTTATTTTAACATTAACAGTAAATGAAGCTAATGGGCTTTTATATTATTAAAAGCACTCATTTGTGTCCTGCCTGTTCTAATATATAACAGAGCTTTAAAAGATGTTAAATAATTAGTTATTTAATAGGGACGGGTGGGATAGATCACGCGGAAGGAAAAGTTGAGGGTAACCAACACACACAGTTAAAGGAGTCTGTCCCTTTTAGGCCTTTCAGATGGGATTCCCTCTCCCCAGGTTCCCTGCCCCACTGTTCATGTGAGAGCTCTAATTTATAACAACCCTGGAGAGTTGAAGCAACAAAGTCTATAGCCGCAGGCTCGTGGAGGACACACGCGTGGGGCGGGGCGGGGGAGGGGACGGCAATAATGTTGGTGATTATTTCTGGGCAACTTCCATTCATAATTCAGTACCTGCAAAGGCCCACGTGAGGCTGGGGCTCGGGAGGTCCTCTGCAGGAGGGAGCCGTGTAGCTGCTGCCACCGCCCCCCGCCCCCCTACAGCCTCCTCACTGCCTCCTGGTAGCAGGGTCTCCTCTGCTTTAGGGGATGCTGATGGATGGAGGCATCGCTCTGCATCAGGAGCCCAGGGAGACCCAGGGAAGGACTGTGGCCGGTGGGCCCACTGAAACCAGTCACCTTTTCTTCTATCCATTTCTAGTCATTCTTAAAGATTCAAATTCCACATCCTCCATTAGTCCTCTCCTGGTCCCTCTGTTTCCTGAACGCCTGGAGCAGTGGTTCTCAAACTCTTAAAAAGCTTGCATCAGAATCGCAGAGGGGGCTTATTACAGCACAGACCGCTGGGCCCCACCCCTAGAGAGTGTTTGATTCCAAAGGTCTGAGTGGGGTCTGAGAATATGCATTTCGAACAAGTTCCCAGGTGATACTGGTGCGGATAGTCTGGGGGACCACACTTTGAGAACTACTCAAGCACACGTGGTCATTCCAGACCATTAGGCACTGTGCTTGTACTGGCTTGAAAGGTACTGTGGCCAAGACGTGTCTCCTCAAACAGACAAAAGGTTCTTTGAAAGCAGGGACTCTGGGCTACGTCTGTATATCCCTCAGAACACCACTAGCTCAAGGATGGGTTCATGGTGTTTGAGCCAGTGACTCCTGATGAACAGACTGACTTGTGGCCATGAGTTTCATTTAATCCTTAGAGAAATCTACGTCTTATAGGTGAGGGCGCTGAGGCTTAGAGAGATGCAGCAGGTCGCTGAGGGTCACACAGCTGTTAAGAGACAGACAAGACTTGAACCCAGGTTCATTTCCAGAGCCCTGGCCAATGTTTCTGAGTTGAGTGATTTCAGACATGGGGACTGGGGAGGACAAGCCCCTGTGTTAGAGGGAAATCGACTGCTTTTGTCATTTTGTGTTAAGGATTTGGGACTTCCAACAGAGTTATATCTAGTAGAGGAGAACAGCTCAGATGATTTCCCCTCTGTGATCATCTCAGTTTGGGGCAGACCACACATCGTAAATAAGCTGCTACTCTCCTGCTCCCCTGCGGTCAATTGATGCACTTTGTCACCCTCATGTAGGTGCAGTCTCAGAGTCCTCTCACGGTGCAGCAACTGATTGGCATCTCTATGGCAGGATGAAATATATTTGCCATTCATAATCTAGTCCAATTTCTCCACCACGCTGGTGAGAAAATGGAAGCCCAGAGAAGAAATGCAACTTGGCTACACAGCAGATTAGTGATATGTATTAGTTATCTCTTGCTGTGTAACAAATTATCCCCAAACTCAACAGCTTAAAACAACATTTATTGACTCACAGTTTCTGCATGACATGAATTTGGCAACAGCTCAGCTGGTTGGTTCTGGCTCAGGGTCCCCAATGTGGCTGCAATCGAGACGTTGGCCAGAGATGTAGTATCTAACTTCTTGACTAGGGCTGGAGGATCTGCTTCTAAACAAGCTCACTCACTTAGCTGTTGGCTGAAGGCCCAAGTTTCTCATCACAGGAGCCTTTCTATAGGCTGACTGAGTGTCCTCACAACATGGCTTCCCCAGAACAAGGGATCCAAGAGAAAATAATGAGGATTTTACAATGTCTTTAACAGCCTGGTCTCTGAAGTCACACATCTTCACTTCCACTTTATTCTACTTGTAAGAAACAAGTCAGTAAGTCCAGTTCACATTCAAAGGGAGGAGAATTTGTTTCCATCTCTTGAAGGGAGGAATATTAAAGAATTTATAGACACCGTGATGGAACATGGTCTAGAACTCAGAGTATTTTTTTCAATTGTGAAATAAATCATGCAAACATACATTAAATATACATATACAGTGTAACGCATAACTATCATATGAACACCTGACCTAGCTCTTCAGCACCCCTGATCTCCTGTGTACCCCTTTTTGATTGCAACTGCTTTCCCCCCCAAGATGGAGCCACTACTTTGACTTCTATGTTTTAATTGTATTGCCTTTTTCATTTTACCACCAGTTGTGAGCTACTAAACACTATAGTTCAGTTTTTCCTGTTTTCTGAACTTCATGTAAATGGGATTGTACTCTAATGATTGGTGTCTGGCGTCTTTCACCCATCATTACACATGAGTTTCATCCATGCTTGTGCACGTAGCTGTATTTTATTCATTTGTTTTGTTGTACAAAGGCCCTCTGTATCTTTAATAATTCTTTTTGCCTTTAAGACTATGCTGTTTGATATAAATATAGCTATACCAGCTTTCTTTCAGTAAATATTTTCATGATATGATTTTTTTTTCATCCATTTGGATGTATCCTTGCACTTTTTGTTTTTTGGGTTTTTTTTTTTTTTTTTTTTTTAGTATTTTTAAGTATAGTCTGATAGTCTTCAGTTTTTTAATTGGAACATTTACTCCACCTATATTTAATATAACTCCTGATATATTTAGATCTATTTCCACCACATTATTTTGTGCTTTCTATTTTCTCCACTTTTTCTGTGTTTCTTTTACTTTCCTTTCTTGCCTTTTTCTGGATTAATGGAATATTTTTGACCATGCAGAATTGCTCCATTAATTAGTTTGAGAGATATATTCTGTTTCTGTTCTTTTAATAGTTAGCCTAGAAATTATAACAACATGTATTTAAAATTTATCAGTAGCTGCCATTAATCAGTAATACCTTTACCCTCCTCCTGGCCTATGCAAGGGTCTTAGAACACTTTCAATCCATTTAATCCCTGATATCCGTGTTTCTGTTTTCATATTTTAAAGTCTTTCTCCCTTCAGCACAACCTTTGGGCTTGTCTTCTGGGAGGCACTGCTAACGGCAAGTTTCTTCCCTCTTTTTTTTAATCTGAAAAGCCCCATAGTTACTTTATTTATAAAGAAATATCCACTGACTGCAGAATTCTAGGTTAGTGGTTATTTTTTAATCAACATGCAATTAGTCTGTTCTCGCTGGCTCCCACAGTTGCTATTGAAAGTCTGCTACTAGTCGAGATACTTCTTTTGAATAGATTGCAACCTGTGTGTTCCCTTCTCTGGCAGCTTTCAAAGTCTTGGATCTTGGTGTGCTTCAATTTCACTCTAATGAGTCTATATGTGAATTTCACTTACTTAACTTTCATGGGATTCATTCATTCATTCATTCATTTCATTCATTAAAACTATGGAGCAGGGGAAGGTACAGCTTAGTGATAAAGGGCATGCTTAGCATGCATGAGGTCCTGGGTCCAATTCCTAGTACCTCTGTTAAAAATAAATAAGTAAATAATAAACCAGATTACCTCCCCACCCCCCAAAATAAAATAAATAAATAAATAAACAAACAAACAAACAAACAAACATAATTACCTCCCTCCCAACAAAATTTAAACAAAAATAAAATTAATTAATTTTTAAAAACCTATGGATCAGTATCTTTCTTCAGGTCTGGAAATTCTCAGCCATTATTTCCTGAATTATTGCCTCCACCCCATTCTCTTACTCTTCTCCATCTGGAACTCATTTCCTACAATATTAGATCTTTCATTTTAACTCTCTTATCTCTCAATTCCTCTTTCCTATTCCCCATCTCCTTTTCTCTCTTTGCTGCATTCATCTAGTTCACTGATTCTCTCTTCAGCTGCATTTAATCTGTTATTATACCCACCCACTGAGCATTTAGGTCAATTATGTTTTTTATTTCTAAATGTAACATTTCCCTCTTTTTAGAATCTATTGTTTCTCCTTCTGATATTTTCCTGTTCTCTGCAGATATTATCATCTTTGTCTTTTTACTCCTTTCCAATAGCAAGCATCATTGTTTTATATTTTGTACATGATAATTCCAATATCTGAAATCATGCAGATCTGTTTCTGCTTACTGTTTCCTCGGGTTCTCATTCCCAGAGCTTTGCTTCCTTGCGTGCTTGGTTATATTTTTGTCTGAGTTGTTCATTTTTCTTGGGAAATTACTTTTGCTAATTTTTTGAGGTATGGGATGAAAAGATCTGTGTTTGCTTCTGCCAGTGCCATTAAGGCATTATCAGTCCAAGACCCTTTGAATTAAGTTCATGGCTACAGTTGTTCTGACCGTGCAGCTGATGTGGACTTGGGCTGCAAATCCACTTTTCAGGAATGGCTCTTTCCCCTCCTTCCCTGCTCAGAACTAAGGCAACTCTCCTAACAGTCCCTGAGGGTGTGAGGGGTGAGGCAGTCTTCCTTCTGGCTCACATTTACCCTAAGGGTTCCCTTTGGAATCCCACCTTTATGAAGGAGGATGTCCTATTAGATTTCCCATCTTGGCTGAGCCATGGGTTTTCTTCTCTCCCCAAATACCCTCCGTCATGTCAAAACTGAAGGTCAAGTTTGCTGGTTGGGCAAATGCTCACTGGGCACAGGTGGCTTCAGGACTCTCAGAGTTCCCACCCTTGGCCTTGGTGCTTCCTACTATCTTGTGAGCTCTTTAATGCTTTAAGAAAATATTTTTCATTTTATTCAGCATTTCCAGTTGTTTCTACCATGACAGTCAGAACAGACTGGGATGGAGCAGTCTGGGGGCTGCTGCAGTGGTCAGGGTGAAGCACAATGGCAGCTTGGACTGGAGCCGGGAAGAGAGAAAGAAGTGAAAGATTGATTCATGTCAGGAGGCACCATCAACAAACCTCCCACTGTGGGCGCGGGTGCTCCGGATGCACGGACTTGATACAGTGCAAACTGTAGGGCTTAAGAGATGCAGCTCTTCTTAAGGCTCAGTTGACATGAACGGCAGCTTGATTTCAATGAACCAGTCCTGTGACCACATGGATTATTGTGGCTCGGGGAGAGTTGATCATGAGACTCCCTGGATAAGAGATTCGAAGCTCCTTCCTTAAGTGGCCGTGCCAGATGGACAGTCACAAAGACAGTGAGGGGGCCAAGGCGTCCAACCATCCCCCAAAGTGGATGGGGCCTTTCTACATCATGACTCCCCTGCACCCACTCATCTTGCTTCCTGGTGTAAACACCCATCCCCAGGTAAAGAGGACTACACAAAGGGAGCAGGAGGAGGGGAAATAAAGAATAGAAACAGATAATAGAGGTAGGAATAGAGAATCATAAAAGGTCAAAATTAAGAATGGGAATAAGATGATAACATTTTTTAAAGACAACTGTTCCAAGAGTTGAAAATCATGAGTAATACAAAAAGCTCATACAGCTTAATATCAAAAAAACAAGCAACCCAATCAAAAAATGGGCAGAAGATCTAAACAAGCAATTCTCCACAGAAGACATCCAGATGGCCAACAAGCACATGAAAAGATGCTCAACATCACAGATTGTCGGAGAAGTGCAAATCAAAACTACAATGAGGTATCACCTCACACCAGTCAGAATGGCCATCATTCAAAAGCCTATAATCGATAAAAGTTGGAGAGGGTATGGTGGGAATGTAAATTGGTATAGCCACTATGGAGGACAGTATGGAGGCTCCTTAAAAAACTAAAAATAAACATATTATCCAACAATCCCACTGCTGGGCATATATCTGGGGTAAAATATAATTTTAAAAGACACCTGCAACCCAGTGTTCACAGAAGCACTATTTACAACAGCCAAGACATAGAAACAACCCAAATGCCTATCAACAGATGACTGGATAAAGAAGATGTGGTATATTTATAAAATGGAATACTACTCAGCCATAAAAAATAATAAAATAACATTTGCAACAACATGGATGGGACTGGGAATTGTCATTCTAAGTGAAGCAAGTCAGAAAGAGAAAGAAAAATGCCGTATGGTATCGCTTATATGTGATATCTAAAAACAAGGACACAAATGAACTTATCTATAAAACAGACTCACAGACATAGAGAACAAACTTATGGTTACCAGGGGGAAAAGGGGGTAGGAAGGGATAAATCGGGAGCTTGAAATTTGCACTTCCTGGGGAGTGATGGAAATGTTAGCTATTTTGATTGTGGTGGTGGTTTCATGGGTGTATACATTTACCAAAGTTAATCAAACTGTACATCTGAAATATGCGTAGTTTACTGTATAGGAACCATACCACAACAGAGGTGTTTAAAAAAATAAAATTATGAATTATAATAATAATAATATATTATTATTGTTATAATACAATTATATTATTATATTATTAATAAATAATATAATATATTATAATATAATGTAATTATTATATAATTATAATATAATATAATAATATTATTATTATATAAAATAATATATAAATATAATCAAATGGATTTTTAAAAATATAATCAGCTGGATTAAAAAATAAAATATTAGAACCTGATATATATAAAAAGCTAAAAATGTATGAGAGGGATTCACTTGGAGCAAATAAAAGAGTGGCTTCAATTCAAAAGTAAAAATGATGATAAATTGTTTAAAGTGCAAAATTTGGCGAAATTGATACAAGGGGTCCAGATAGGGATGCGGGATAAGAAAAAGAGAGGTAGATAATAAAAAAGAAAAATCTAGGTAACGTGAGGCCTGAGAGCTCCCGGGGAGGGAGAGAGAACCTGGCCAGGAAGGCGCCTGCTCTCCCCCCGACCCCCACCCTGGACCGCGGCATGGGAGGCACAGAGGCAGCTGTGAGGTGGGGGAGAGAGCCCCAGTCTGGGAGCTGAGAGACTCCGTCCCAGCTCCATCTGACTGCATCCCTGCAGGGCCCCAGCCAGCCCTTTCCCGCCCAGCGCTCAGTCTCCTCGGCTCTAAGGAGGGTGGAGCCAACTTGATACACACGGGGTTCCTTCTGCTCTGCTGTCTGGACTGGGGAACGCTGCCACCAGCAAGCAGGAGACTGGGGAGCTTGGTTTTCTGGCTTCTTAGGGGAAGCACTGAATCTGGAGGCTGAGGGCCTGGCTTTGAGTCTCTAAGCTTCCAGAACACAGCAGAGAGCAGAAAACAGCTCTTCAGCAGGGCAGCAGGGGGCAGAGGGTGCTGCCCCCTCTCAGTTCCCCAGATCAGGACTGTCCAGGTAGGTCAGCCCACCTGTGAGGAAACCCAGCCACACGCTGCGGCCACGCGAGCAGCATTCCAGAGCTGGCCTTCTTCAGCCCCTCACAGTCTGTCTGTCTCTCTGAACACTCAGGCCCTTGCCTTTTGTGGTCTTTATCCCAGCCCCCACGCCAGCCCCCAGCAGGGACCTTGCTGAGACCCCGCTCAGGGCACGTATGAGGGATGAAGATAGTACAAGTGATAACTCTGCCTCTTGTCAATGCTTGGTAGGTCCCATGACTTCACCTGCATGGGTTCATTGAACCCTCATGGAGCCCTTTAAGGTAAGGGCTATTATTATCCCATTTTATAGGTGGGTAAACTAAGGCTCAGAGCACTGAAATAACTTGCCAAAGTCACCACCCAGGAAGGAGCTGAGCTGGAATGTAGACTCAGGCATTCGGGTTCCCACGTGGTGAGAGTCATCATTCTGCTATGAGGTGAGTGGGAGGGAGTGACCCCGGACCCCACAGCCCACCAGCGGGGACCCCCAGAAGAGGCAGCCACAGTGTGGTGAGGGCATGGATGAGACGCTCTTACCTCACTGTTGCGGGTGGGGACCCCACTCTCCAACGTGCTGGCTCGTCCCTTCGGATCTCCTCTGCTTTGGTGCTGGGGCCAATGGAATCGTCCGCAACAGGGCAGAGCAGCCCTTTCAGGATAAAACCCAAGGAAGGAACAGCCAGGGGACTGGTGTTCCCTGGCAAAGGGAGATGGAAGCGTCCCTGTGGAAAGGAGCCTTGGGCCTGGAGGACTGGATAGCCTCCTAGCAGGCCCTGCCCCTTCAGTCCGCTCTCACCACCTTCCTCCCAGGGTCTCTGAGACACGGCTCTGCCACATCTCCCACAGCCCCCAGCCTTTAGCTGGCTCCCAGTGCTCGGGACACGCTTCCGCGGCCCCACTCTGCCCGCCAGCCTCTCCTCTGACCCGGACAATGTCTGCGTCTTTAGGATTCCGCAGCCCAGCTTCAATCCTGGGCCAGTGGAGTCGATGGGCAGCCCACGCTCCTTCAGCGTTCAAGGGCAAACACCGGGTGGAGGCTGCTGCCTCTGCCTTGGACTTGTCCCCTCAGGACCCGATGAGGACACGCCCTGTCCATCCTGTGAGGCCGCGGACCTGACCCTACCTCCCCACAGGCTCCAGGCGGCGAGTCGAGTTCTTTGGTCTTTCATGAACTTTCCTTTCTGCCTCCTCTGAATGGTCACACCTGGCTTCCTGCACTAGTAAAGCCCCCTCCTCTGGGCCCCCGGGTGGTGGACTGGGGGTCTCCCTGCAGTAGCCCCCCCCCCCCAGAGAGGGCCCATCCCTTCCTCTCTCCCTGCAAGTATTTCTGGTCCTCTTAGCTACAACCTTTGACCTGAGGAGGCCTTTAAGCCCAAGCTAGGCCTGCTCTGGGGAGACACAGGAGCCCCTTCCTTAAGGAGGAAGGAGCCAAAGAGAACACTGGACCACAGCCTGGGGGGTGGGCTGGAGAGGGCGAGGACCAGAAACGGCACCCTAGCCCCGCCACCCAGCCATCTGATCAATGAACGTTACTGGGGGCTGCTCGGTCGGTGCCAGGCAGACGTGGTTTCTCCCCTAATGGAGCTTGTTGGGTAGGGGAGGGCCCGGGGGACAGCCGACACGCTGAGCAATCACAAGCTGTGTGGCCAGGGCTGGGGCCAAATCCATCCTCCCCCCTGAACCTCAGTTCCTCTTCTGTAAAGTGGGTGCATCACTACCTCCCCCTCCACGGGAAGTGGGATGGCTAGATGATACAACACATAGAAAGTCTCCCCTGTGGTGCCAGGGGAGCGTGGCATTTTCCACACTGGGCTGAGTTGTAAGAATGGGCTGCAAATAATTTAGTGAGTCACGAACAATTTCCTTTACAAAGGAAACAGAATAAAAAACATTCTATGTATTCTCCGAATTAAAAGCATGATTTTATGAAAATTCTACTTTAGTTACAAGTATGTGTGGGGGAGTGTGTGTATACTGGGTCACGTGGGAAAATGCATTTTTTTTTTCCAAAGAAGGCTGAAGGCCACTGACCTAGTGGTTCAGAGCAGGCTCCAACACTCATGACACTGTGCGACACGGATGTGTCCCTTCACCTCCGAGCCTCCCACTGTGAGGACTACAGAGACGGTGCAGGTGAACAAGTCACTCAGAACACCACCCAGGACATCACAGGGCCTCTTCATGTTAGCATTTTCATATTATATAGCCAGACCCCAAGAAAGGGCTAATTGTCTCTGATTTAAAACATGACCAGGAAAAAGGAAGTGAGTGTCACTGTCCCTGGGTTTTTCTATAGCAATAACTAACATTTTTAGGCGTTTGTGTGTCAGGCACCAACCTCATTTAACCCTCACAGCGACTCTGTGAAGTCAAGTCTATCATTATTCCCATTTTACAGCTAAGGAAACTGAGGTCATGAGAGGTTGAGACTAAGAGAGTGGGTCTCACAGGAGGAGCAGCCGGATTCCCACTCCTGCCCCAGCACCAGTAATGCCCTCTGTCCTGACTTGGGGTCTCCTCTGGCCCTAAAGGCCCCAGTGGCCCCTATTTTGAGCCTCCTGGGCCGGCCTGACTGCTCTGCCCTGGTTTCCTCAGCCACTGGCTCCCACGCTCCAGCTGTTTCTTACTTAAACCCCCGCTCCTCAGGGCTCCCAGAGGCCGCCTTCAGCACTGGCAGCAGCCAGGTAGCTGGTCACAGGCGAGCAGGAGCTGGAGGGAGCCTGGTCTTCAAGGTTGGAGCCAGGCCTGGGGGCTGTGGCCCTGCCGGCCTTGGCTCCAGCCCCGAGTGGCCAGGAGAACGGGACTCAGCTTCTGCCAAGGTCTGAGAAAGCACCTGAAAAGGGGGTCCTCCCCCCTGGAGCCCCCGACCCAGGAGATGACCCCTCAGCTGGAAGTGGAACGCCCAAGGTGCCACCGTCGTCGAAGCCAGCAGCACAGGCTGGGTACCAGCGCCGTGTCAGCCGCCGGCTCTTACCCCATCGATCATCCAGTCCTTAAGACATATTAAAATGGATTTAAAAAGACATTTTGCATTTTCTCTCCTTAACACCCACATTATTGCCACACATCGGCTTTTGTTTTAATTAAAATCGGTTTTGAAATCCTCCATGAAACTTCAGTGGGATTGTTAAAGGCGGCAATTTCCTTATCGGCAGTGCGTCCACACACATACTGTAATAGTTATTTTGCAACAAAGCGCAAGTCTTATTAATTTAGCTCAATCAAATCAGCACCACGTTAATTTATGGGGCTGTAAAAATCTGGCAGTCCCGCTCTACATCAAGGAACTTAGGGCAGGCAAGACACCAAGCGGGATGTTTATTTTGTACAATGGTCCCTAACTGCATTTCTGTGATTTAAAAGCTTTCCGAGGCGTGCAATGATAATATTACACGCATATAGAATTGTGTGTTTGCTATGCCTCATTACTCCCCACAGAGACCCAAAATCATTTGGTATTCAACGCCTACCTAAAATATTTCCTTTTACATACAAATATTTTTTCTGCTTTAAATGGCTTCTCTATGCTAAATTTTTTTCTTTTTCCGGGGCCTTGGAGCAAGATGGTTTCCTACGTGGGGTTCTATTTTGGTCCAGGATTGAGCTTTACTTGTGGTTATTTAAGCCGGTAGCTGGCTTTTCCTCCGTCCTTCTCTCTGGCCAGTCCCTCCAAATTCGAAGCACGTGATGATTTCCCTGGAACTGATTTTGCATTTTCTGCCCCCCTTCCCACTCCCCCTACCCCTTCCAGATTCCTGCTTCCTGGTTTACTTTTACTGATGTCTATTTCAGCGTCTAAGAATGTTTCTCTCTCAAGCACATCTTAATAACAAAGCTTCACAATAATAATTATAGTGATTTGTCAGGAGATGCAGTGTGGCAGCCAGTGGAGGATTTGAAAGGCACTGTGGGGTGGGGAAGAGCAGGCAGGGGGTGGAAATGGGGCCATGGAGGCTCAGAGAGAGTGAGTGACCTGCCCGAGGTCACACAGCAAGTGAGGAAGAGAAATAGACTCTGGGTCTCAACCCAGATCCTCTGAGCTCCCAATTTTCCCATTAGTAGAAGAAAGACCATAGGAACTGGAGGGAGGTCACTCACATGAAGGGCCTAGCACAAGGCCTGGCGCAGAGCAATGTTAGATATGATCATATTGCCCTTCCTCCACAAGGGGAGACCTCTCTTTCCTGGCTCCTGCCTGGCTCTGACTTGCAAAACTGGACTCACGGGGAAGCTACAGGCAACTGACGTTTCCAGTGCTCACATCTGCAGCGTTTTCTCCAGCGTACAAAGATGCTTCCATCTGCTCCCAGAAGGCACACACCTGCTCCGCGGATACAGACTAGGCACTGAATATTAACTGATGGACTCAAGGCAACCTGTCAAAAGACAGGCGGGCATGTCATCCCATTTAATGGAGGAGAAGCCCGAGAGTGGCAGAGAGCTTGGATGACCTCCCTCAGGTCAGATAGCCAATGGCCAAAGAGATTCCAACCCAGGGCTGTAGACTCCAAGGTCAGCGCCCTTTCTAGCACACTGGCCACCTCAGGTTCCCTGGCCAAGCGCCAGGGAGGCGGTGGCCAAGCTTGGGCAGGAAGCATGTTTCCTGTTGGTGGTATAAACAGACAGCACTTAGGAGACCCCAGAAGGTATCGCCAGCTCCCCTCCTGACTGTGGCTAAGCCTTAGAGAGAACTGTCCTCTAGGTTAAGTCATGCCTTTTCCCCACACATGTATTTGTTTCAGTTATGTAAACCACGCTGTCCACCAAGCTTCCTTCTCTGTCCCGTTGAGAATGAATTTCTGGTTAGTCTGGACAGCAGGTGAGCGCCCAGTGCCTGGCGGGGGCCTTCGTGTTAGGTGTGGCGATGCTGTTGTGTGATTCCCAGATGCCATCGTATCTTTTTTTTTCCTTCCTTTTACTTTTTTTCCTCTTATTTTGGTTTTCATTTAAAATTTTTTTTTTTTTTTTTTTTTTTTTGCCATCATCTCTTTAGTGACAACGACATGGAACTCACTCATTTCAGAGACAGTCCACACCATCGCTGGACAAAGCTCTGGTTTGAAATTCACCTTTCCTGTCTGGAACCCAGACCAGCAATGTCCATAAAGCGTGATCACTTCATTACGCACGGCCAGGCACGTGCTCTGATCTGCCCACTGCCAGGAGGTTCCAGAGCCACCTGGAGATGGAGGGTGTGACAGCTAGGCCAAGCGCCAACCCAGTTAAGTCACTGAGGCCAAGAGAGCTGTCTTCTGTGGACCTGGGCAAGCAAGGTCCTGTGTCCCAGGAGAGGGGAGAAGCAGAAGTGAAGTCACCGGAGAGGAGAAGACAGGCAAAGGGGTTCCAGGCCTAGGACAGACACACGACGCGCTGCGCGCACGGCCCCGTGGCCTCTAGTGAGGAATGGAGCCAGGAAAGTCGCAGGCAGTGGGCGGAGTTCTAAGCAAATCCAAAGCCTTTGGTTAAGTTCCAGAGAAAGACCATTAAGAAGGCAAGACGTGAGCTGAGACGGTCTGCTGGATGAAATTTCAGAGGAGGCTTCATGACTGGCCAGTGGTGTCAAGACTAAAAGCTTGACTGACAGCCATAGAAAACAAACTCATGGTTACCAGGGAGGGAAGGCGTGGAGACAGATAGATTGGGAGTTCGAGATTCGCAGATACTAACTACTATATGTAAAATCGATAAACAATAAGGTCCTACTGTGTAGCACAGGGAACTATATTCAATATCTTGCAATAACCTATAATGAAAAAGAGTATGAAAAGGAATATATATATATATGTGTGTGTGTAACAGAATCACTATGCTGCACACTAGAAATTAACACAACATTGTAAATTGAATACACTTCAATTAAAAAAAAAAAACTTAAAAACAAGATTAAAAAACAAAAAGACTAAAAGCTTCACCATTGACTTAATGCAACAAGTACTTTGGAAAACGTGCTGTGTGCCCAGCACCGGGTGGGCTCTGGAAAGAAGAGGAGGTGGAAAGCGTTCTCCACGCAGGCCCTGTCCTCAGCGGCTCGCCACTGGCCACAGGTCCCCAGGCTCCGGGTCCACCCTTTGTCTTGGTGAGAGAGTCAGTCCCCATTCTCGCCACATTTGGTTTCTCCAGAATCGAGTGGGTGCTGGCTTCGGGGCTGGGCCCAGGAGGAAATGGAAATGTTCTCAGAGGAGGCAGCTCTCTGGACATCCTAGCTCAGCCTCTGCAAACAAATGCTAAGCCTAGGCAGGGCCGGGTCCCGTGCTTAAACCAGCCTGGGAGCATCAGTCACCACGGACAAGAGGCAGGAACTTGGTTACTTTCAAAACGACTTCTCTCAAACAAGGTCACAGTGAGGTCGGAGCACCTTTGTATGAATTAGAAGAAGGTGCCCACCCCAGGCCAGACCTAGCCCCATAGGACCTCAGATGGGTGCATGGATCACAGGACAGGCTTCAGCATTTACAGTCCCCCGGGCTGGGCACACTTGTGCAGTGAACAACATGAACAACTGTATCTAGCAGCCTTGCCCCCAGACCCCAACTGCACATCCAAAACCCCCAGACCTTTGCAGTCATTGTGTGTGAGAAGATCCAGGCCTCGGCTCCTTCTAGACACATGGATGACCCCGGATCTAAGCCAAGACTCCCCCCAAAAGGAGAAGAAAGCTGTGCTCTAATACTCGCACGCATCCACAACCCACTGACTCAGAAACTCAGCATCACTATGTGACCTCTCCAGTCATTCCTTCTCTCCTTTCACAGAGGGACAGGTGGACATGGCCGGGAGAAGGGGAAAGAGCCCAGAGGACCCTTTCCACAGTCGGGGGCCAAGCCTTCCCCTCTTCTCGCTGTTCTGTAAGAAGCTTTCTAAAGAAGAGGAACCCCCCGCGGTAGCAGATGGCGGATAAGTAGGAATGGTAAATAGTTTTAATTACTGCATAATGTAAGTGAGACAATAAAGGGGAGACAGTGGAAGCAAGCTGCTGCTGCCGAGGCCCTGAAACTGTTGTGGGGCCCAATTTGTCTGGCATGTGCTGTTCTTAGTCTTGGGAGGGCTTTAAAGAGAACGCCGAAAATATTAATTGCCCGCCTCACTGGCCCATCCATCTTCACAACCGAGTAACACGCTTTTTTAATTTCAGGGGAATCGTTTTCAAATGGGAATCATGCAAATGAGTATTTTAGCTATTCATTTGTTTTACTGCGAGCGCTTTGTGAGCAAATGGCCTACAGCTTGCAATGAATTAAAAGACATGGGCACTGGAGACCGATTTTTAATACAAAGTCTTGACTCGGAGACGACCCCGACCAGCAGCACAGAAAATGTTGGCATAGCAACTTCGGGCATTTTCATGCAAATTGGCTTCTATATAGATGATACGAATGCAATGTTTTCCTTCAACTAATCATCATAAAATTAGTTTCAGTATATTTAAATGCCTCCACTTAATGCATTATATCCATATGCATGAAATTGCCTCCGCTAATGCAGTACATAAAACGCCAAAGACACAATGAATAGCCAAATTGCAAGCAGTTATGTTATCTCCCATAAAAACGGCTCCCCTCCCCCCCCCCTTTTTTTTTGTGAGTGTGGGTGTTATTGAATGTGTGGGCGCCAAAGGCATCTATCACAAATTGCTATTAATACACAGACTCACAGACACACACACATCCCACAGTCCTCTTCAGTTAAGTAACACTAAGGTTGTAACACAATCTAACAAAAACCAGACAAGGTTGGGGCTAGGCTGGTTGTGCTCGCCTGGGCTGGCCAACCTCCCATCGCACAGAGCCAGTAACTAGAGGACACAGTGGAGTAAACAGCACTTGACTTCTCTTGGAATTAGGGGTGTGGCGCCCCTCCCCGCCCCACCCCACCCCACCCCACCGTCAGTCACTGAATTGGGAGGCCTGAGAGGGATGTGTCTCAGCTGATTTTGAGAAGATCAGTTGGATCAAGAATTCGACTTGAAATAATCAAAGATGGAGTCACTGCCCCCGAAGACTGGCCCTGGTCGCCTGGAGAGATGAGAAAAGGCTGGTGAGGAAGGCAGGCAGGCAGGCAGGCAGCGTCCATGGAACCCCTGTGTTCTGGGTGCTGTGCTTGGCACCATGTTCTGTCATATTTACAACAGTGAAAAGGTCGACATGATCATCACCAGTCTTGTGCACCACGAAATGAGTCTCAGAGGACCACGTCTGAGGTCACACGACCAGTAAGCACCAGAGGAAGGATCCAAACCCATGTCTCCCCAACGCTGCACTTTCCTCTGGGCCAGGCTGCCCCCTGCTGGTGGCACTGAGTAACGATAGGCGTGGCTTTATTAGCCTTCTGTCCTCACCAGCAAGGCAGACGCTGGGAGGGTACAGGAGATAAGAGTTTTGTGAGTCTTTCCTTCAACATCGAGGCTTGATTCTCCTTCTGCATCTGATGAGTCAATACGGATTCCAAATTCCCCCAGGGTCAAGGGTCAAGAAGATTAGTCTTCAGGTGGACAGAGGGTAGCACTTTTCAACTCACTATCTGGGTCTCTCCCCTCTTCAATCTGGCAAGAAAGCCAGGGTTCTTCTCCGCTCCAGCCTTGGTGGATTTGAAATTTGGCTTAAATATATGGATGCCAGTCATGTCCAGAGTGAGGGTTACGAGGGAGAGAAGCAAGAGATGACTATGGAAAAACACAAGCCCTTCCTTTCCACTTGGAGATGGAGTTCCACCTCCAGAATTCTCCAATTCTCATTCCTTGGGGGACTCTGTGTTTGGCTTAAGTAGGGGTGTCACTTCCTCACAAAAATGCGTGGGGTTGCTATAGAAACAGTATGGCGGTTCCTCAAAAAATTAAACATGGAATTACCATATGATCCAGCAATTTCACTTCTAGGTATATACCTAAAAGCACTGAAAGCAGGGACTCAGACATTTGCACGCCCATATTCATAGCAGCATTGCTCACAATAGCCAAACAGTGGAAACAACCCAAGTGTCTATCAAGGGATGAATCAATCAGCAAAATGTGGTGCATATATGTACACAATGGAATATTATTCAGCCTTGAAAAGGGAGGAAATCTGGACACAAATTACAACACAGATGAACCTTGGAGACATCGTGCTAAGTGAAAAAAGTCAGTCACAAGAAAACAAGTTGTAATAGCCTATAATGAAAAATAATTTGAAAAGGAATATATACGCATAACTGAATCAGCATGCTGTATACCAGAAATGAAGGCAACATTGTAAATCAACTACACTTCAATTTTAAAAAATAATTTTTTTACAAGAATGCATGAGGTGGGAAGGCATCTTCCCCAAGACCCCAAGCATGTCACAGAATTCAGGGGCTAAACTCTCTGAACAGCTTGAGGAAGAGGTGGGAACAACTGTTCCTAATGTCCCAGGACTGCCCACCTCTTGTGAAACACTTGTGTTCAATACAGGCTTATCGAATCAAATTCAGTTGAATTAAATTAAGTGGTAAGTTGAGATAAAGTGAGGGAGACCCTTAAGAGTGACCAGATTACCTGGCGTCTAAGGCATAGATCAGGATCTCCTCTGATCTTATTCAGTTGGCCCATTTCCCCTTCCTTGTAAATCTCTCGTCTTCTGTCTTGTCTGGACGACACTCTCCACTCATGCCCAACACACACAAATACTCCTATTATATTTCTTTCCATTGGTCTTTTTTCTGTTTCCTCACCACCTGGAATTGTTTATGGCTACTGTGACTTTACAAACACTAGAGCAGGTTGGCACGCTCCCTTGTAAGTGCAACATGTTAATCCTCCGCATTGTTACACTTCCCAACGCTTATCTGTTAACACTGGTCCTGCGATTCCAATAGCAAGCACCAGGTGGCAAGTTTTGGAAAAACCCAATTATGGCAAATACCGCCCCTGGTGGCTATAGTAGGATTTGCAGGCAAGATGACCAGGTGGCAATTAACCAGGACTTGCGAGGGCACATCTGTATTTAAAAGCCAGCTCCTTTCAGCGACGGCAAGAGGAACTGCTCCTGAAGATGACCCACAGCTCTGGCTGCTCCTGTGTTCCCTCTTGTGCCTTTAGCTCCCAGAAGAACCAGGGCTGCGTTGTCTTCTTGTGTATAACTTGCCGTTCTTTGGTGCAGGGCTGCACGCTCGGTCCTAAGAAATCCTGGATCAGCTAGATTCTGAGATGAGTTCAAATGTTCCAGCTCATCCCGTTTCTACTATCGTTTCCAGATTCGGTTTTTAAATTGTGCTCTCGTGAAAAACCTCCTGTGGTTTTTTTGTTCTTGGCACAGGCTCCCTGATGAGGCTTCCTTTGCTCGTCTTCCTCCATGTCTGCACTTCCTCCTGCTGCCGGTGGGGGAAGCCGGATCTCCTGCTGCAATGGAATCATGTCATCCTTGGTCTGCAAAGTTGCCGCCTCCCTTTGGAGAACTCCCTTTGGCAACTGATAGCGTTCCCCTAGTTTACAAGCAGTTAGAAACAAAGAATCGGCAACCACGAGGACTTAGCGGGGATTCACTAGGAAAAATCTGGCAAGCTCACCTGATCTCCTCTCCTGATGAGATGCTTCACATGCATTTTGATTTCTGCCAAACATTTTCTTAAGTCTTCCTTGCTAGCTTTTGAACAAAATGGAGAGATGGGGCAAGATGAGAGCTTAGATACGCAGATTCACAGCTGGTTAATCAACCCCATACAAAGAACAAATGGTTGGAAGGTGGTCTCTGGTGAAATGTGGTAGGGCCCACCCTTGTCTCTGCTCTAATCTGCATTTTACTGCCTTGAATGAAGACTCTTAAAAGCAGACTTTCCATATTTCCAGGCATTGCAGAAGCACTTGAGTTACAAAATATTTCATAAGTGGGAAAAATCTTTAATGGGCTAGGAAAAATACGCTGAATGCATTATGGTGAAATTTAACAGACAAAAATGTAAAGTTTCCCATTGAAGGTCAGTCAGTTGGCTCAGCATAGAATGGAAAATGCTTGGCTTGGCAGTGGGTTCTTGTTTAAAATCTCTGTGGTTTGAATAAGATCTAAACCAATTCCTTACTAAAGATGGTGTATAGCTGCTAAAAGAATTAGTACCAGTTTAGGTGGTATCAGTGTGGTAAAGATGGTGGTGGCGCTGGACCCACTGAGGACTCTGTGATGAGTGACCACGGTGATCAGGATGATACAGTCATTTGCTATGAGTAACGCTTGAGCTATAAAAGGGAACAGGGACAAATCTGGTCCCTGGTGGACAACTCTGGGGGAAAGGACCACATCCTTTTTTACTTTTACATCCCCAATATCTACTAAAGAGCCTAACAGAAAAGAAGGTGCTGGTTATGACTGTCGAAAGAACGAATGCATGAATGATTGGAGAGGGCAGGAAGCTTTCTTTGCATGTTGGAAGGGCTTTCATAGGAAAGCGGGAGCAAGGGCCCCACACTGATGGCGGCCCGGGGCATCTTTGGTACCCTGAACCCCCTATCCTCTGAGCCCACCCACAAACCGATCCATGACAATCCATTTTTAAGACTCCAGTGATAAGTCATTTGCATATCCTACAGTGGAAGGAGACATCCACTCCTGGGTTCAAACTCTGTCTACCACCCGCTGTGTAAACCTGGGCAATTAACTTCCCTGCACCTCTTCCCCTATCTGCCAAATGGAAGTAAAATTACTGCCTCCTTCATAGGGTCAATGCAAGGATTGGAAGAAATGGCATATGTAAAGACCTGGCGCGTAATAAAGGTTCCAAAAAAAAAAAAAAACTGCAGAATGAAACAATTTCCTCTGAGCGCCTCTCATGCACCCACTGGTTTCCACTGATAACCAATACCCCACTGCCCAAAATTCTGCTCCTTCTTCACAGGCAGAGCCTCCCTTCCTCCGTAAGGAAACCTCCCTGACCTCACCCGGCCATGATTCTCCTTGCTTCTTCTGGTTCCCCAACTCACAGTCTGTTCCACACCCTGTTCCCTGGCTCCCGTGGGGAACTGGGGGGCATCTGCAGAGGTGCCCATCTGAGTCTGCCCTCACTGCCTCCCAGATCGACATCCTGGTGCTGTGCAGCCACTGGGCAGAGTGGAGTCGGGAACAGGATCCTAACGGGGAACTCGGGAGACCTGGACTCCACCCCTGGCTGCTAGAGAACTGGGCAATTCCAGTCCCCTCTCCAGTCCTCATGGAAAGTGCTCCAGATTGTCCCTCACATGTGGTGACTCTCTGTGATACTCCGGCTCGTGTCATCCTCAGTAACTACAAGGTAAAGATAGGTCCTTGGCAGAAGGGGGTACCTGCGTGGCAGCCATTTTTACCTTCCTAGGAAGACACAGGTACTTAGAGACAATGACATGCTGCCCCCTCCCATCATAGTCGTCCAACTATTTCCTTAACAAGTTAGGAGATTCAGTTCTTTAAACTCCTTTAGGAAGCACTGATGACCCACGTCAGGAGGACGTCCCTTGAGGCTCCTTGAACCTCCGGCTGGTTTTCTCAGAAATCAAAGCACCCAGGCTGGGAGTCTAATCTCTGGGGACCCTGAGAAGCTCCCTTCCCTCTCCGGGCCTCACTGTCTCCATCTATAAAATGAAAGGGTTCAGGTGGAGGAGCTCTGAGGTCCCTGTTAGCAAGAATGTCAAAATTATCTCTTCATTGTGGCCACACCCCCAGTAACTGAGGCAGAAATATTAAAACAGGATCTGGGGTTAGTAAACAAAGCTTATTAAATGGAACCCTCCAACAATCACTCCTCCAATCTCAATCAAGAGACCCAAATAATCTGGCTTCTCAATTTGCTCTAGCAGTTTCTTTGAATTTCTGCCGCTGATTAGTTCGGGTAGCCAGGTAATGGGGTCTGGCACACCTAAGCCATTCGTTCTGTTCGCTGCGAGGCAGGCTCCATCTTGGAAATCAGAACCAGGAGGTAATGGCTTTTGATGTATTGTCAACGACGGGAGAGCGAGGAGTTCTCACACAACGTCATCGCTGCCTGGGGTCCCACAAGGACAACGACCTTGAGAAGAAGGATGAAGAAGGATGAGGAAGACGGTGACCAGCCATCGCTGGGCATGGGTGGGGTGGATGTCCCGTGAGACAGGGCTGGCCGTGGCAGAGCCCATGGGCAAGCTGGTTGGGTTCTGGGGTGTCCAGTGGTGTCACAGCAGGGGAGCAGCGGGGTTGACAGTGGGAGTTCACACTGGGTGCCGAGAGGTGGAGCCAGAGAAGAAGCGGAAATTCTAATTCCAGGGACCAAGTGGACTTGCCATCATCAACAGCCGGCAGATGTCAGTGGCAAAGCTCAGGGTCTGGCTGGCTCAGAGTATGTCCATTCATTCAACAAGACTGACTGAGGACCTACTATGTGCCAGTGACAGCTCTAGACACTGGGGATACAGCCGTGACAAAGACAGAAGAGCCTGGCTCGCACAGAACTAATTCCAGTGGAGGCAGCAAAAAACAAATAATTCCATAATAGAATGTCAGGTAGTGGTTGGTTTAAGGGCCATAAAAAATAACACAAGGGAAAGGAATGGAGAGGGATGGGAGCTGCTATGGTAGATAGGGTGGTCAAGGAAGGCTTCCCTGAGGAGGCGACAGGGAGCAAGGACCTAAATGAAGCAGGGAGTGAGCCACGTGAATATCGAATGAATTTCACCAAAAGCTGCTCTTGTCATTGTGGGTGGTGGAGCTGTTAGGACTGCATTCAAGCTGTGAGCATCAGAAAATCCTGCTAATCACGGCTTGAGCAGACAGGGATGAAACAGGGATGCGGCAGGCAGCCCAGGGCTGGAACAGAGGGTGAAGGGGACCTTGGGACCCAGGCTCTTCTTCTCTTTCTGCTCGGTCATCCTTAGCGTGTGGCTCTTGTCCTCAAGGTCACGGGGCAGCTGCTCGCCTCCAGACACAGAGAGTAAGTTCATGACATGAAGGGGGAAAAGGAGCAGGCAAAAAAAGCCAAAGGGACATGAGCTGGGTACTGTCCCCATTAGCCCCACCTGATGACTTCTGTGACTTCCGGGCCAGAACTGGGTCACGTGGCCATCCCGCACCAGCCACTGGGAGAGAGAAGGGGTTGTAAGTGGGGACTGGGTCAGCCAGTCAGCACCAGTCACCCTGGCTCATTTTATTAGGGCCTTCCATTGTGGAGGGTGGCTTTGTGATGGCTTTCACCCGGGGACATCTTAAAGGCTCTTCTCTCCTCTGATGCACAGAGAAGCCCTGTAGGGAGTCGGGACACTGAGCCGCAGCTCTGCCACAAAGCTGCTGGGTGATCTCAGGCCAGTTGCTTCTGGTCTCTGGGTCTTGCCGGAGCAGGCACGAGACTCCTCTTTGCTTTCATGGTCTAGGGTTCCAGGTGCCACCCCTGTCCCAGCCACCCATAAAGCCTGCCACTTAGAGGCCTAAAGAACCCAGCTGGGTTCCCGGAAGGGCACACAGGATGGCCATTTTACCAAATAAGACACAAACTCTGACCTCACCTACGGGAACACAATTTAAGCAGGCACCAAAACCCAAAGCAATCAAGACACATATTTTAATGCAATATTTTAAAAAATCAAAAATCAATGCAGTAACCAGCAATGAAAAAGAATATGAAAAAGGAATATATGTACGTATATGGATGACTGAAATATTTTCTGTACACCAGAAAGTATTGTAAACTGACATATTTCAACTAAAATTTTTTTTTTAATTTTTAAATCGATGTAAAAAAAGTCCATAATTAACAAAATATCAAATTTTAAATAAAGACAAGATCAGTATTACCGATTTTCCCCCTTTGCTCCAGACTCGGCTGCGGCTCCGCATGGCACAGCGCTGATACTAACCCCATCTTTAAATTTTGGAATTTTGTTGATCATCAATTTTTTGCATTTTTAAAATAGCCTGCATTAAAACATGATTTCACTTCTGAGTATTTTGGTACCCACTTAAATTGTACACCCGACGCAAAGTCCTCACCCGCCTTTACACTGGTCCCCGCCCTGTCCCTGGAGGCCTTTAGGAAGCCCTTGCTGGACAGCGGCCAATCTGCCCAGCCAGGACTTTTGCACGTCTGGGGACGAGGTCACACTGCGCATGTGTAATTTTTAGCCCTTTGCCATGAGGTGTTTGGATTAAAGGCCCTGGTATTTCTTTCATAAGAAAAATCAGCTGTAGCCATTAAAAATTTAGTCCCACAAATTAGTAGCTCCTCTCTGAGATGCCGTATTTATTTAATCATAGGAAATTTAGGCCAAATCCTCTCCTGGGGTTTCCAGCACCTGCCTCCATTCCCCTAAGGAGTTTGTCACCAGGACCACGCTATTCGCACAAAATCCCTCTGCCTTTGGCTCCCCTGGCCCGCTGGCTCACAGGGAGATAAAACACCTTAGCCTCATTACTCAGATGGCTAATTGCGAACTGATTTAATTAAAGTATACAGATATTTCCCCAAGTTAGTTACATTTCATATCACTCCATTAGGAGTAATTGGCTGGAATGAGGAGCTGCAGAGATGGGGGCTGGCCAGGTGGGCGGGGAGCCAGGGGCCCCCTTGGTTGGTGGAGGTCTTGCTGCCTGACTGTTGGGGCCTTCTGTGAGTGTTCCTGGTGGTACAGGGTCACCAAGAGAGCCACTTCAACCCAGCCGCCTGTGAGGATGTCCCTGCATCATTTTAATCACATGCACTGAGTTGCTGACAGCCAGGGTTGGGAACCTGGGTTTCAAGCCCACTTCCACGTACGAGCTCTGGGACCTGGCACAGTCACCTCACTTAGCTGAGCCTCAGTGTCTTTCTCTGTAAAATGGGAGTAATAGTAATGCCTGCCTCAAATGATTGGTTCCAGATTAAACAGAACAAGCCTGGGAAACCTTTAGTATGGTACCTGGCACATACTTAACGCTTAATAAATAATATTTGTGAACAGGTGGGGCTGCAGAGTGAAGCAGTAGAAACCGCAGAAGAAGCATCTGTCTCAGAGTCAGAAACTTTGGGGTCTGGTCTCAGGCATGCCCCTAACTTTTGTGCAATCTTGGACAACTTCTTCCTTTCCCTGAGCTGTAGTTTACTCAGATGGCAAATTAGAAGAAGGAGGCAGAGACTGAGGTTTACCCACTCGATATCCATCCTCCACTTCTCCCCTGCTGGCTCAGCCCTGACTGGGGCAGCAATGTACTACCATCCACATTTCCTAGCCTCCCTTATAGTTTGGGCTAGTGCCATGACCAATTCTGGTCACTGAGACAAGAGCCAAAGTTGTTATCTTCTTGGGCAAGGATCCCAGCAAGTCTCCTTTAAAAGGGAGCTGATTTAGGCACCACTTCTACACTTCTCCTTCCTTCTTTCTCCCACCTGGAATGTGACACGGATGGTTGGAGCTCCAGCAGCCATCTTGTGACCATGAGGTGACTTTAAGGGTAAAAGCTACTTGCAGAACCACTTGGCCAAGCAGAAAGACAGAAGATGTCATTGTGGAGTTGTTGCCACAGCCCTGACCACCCTGGATTTCATAGCACATGACAAAAAAAATAGGCCTTCTTGTTTGTTTGTTTCTTTTTTGTTTTTGTTAAGCCTTAGCTTTCTGGGGTCTTCCTTCCTTACTGCCAAATACTATTCCTCACTGATACAGGGTTTCTTTCTCAATTGGAATATTCAAAGCTTGATCTCTGAGCAGTCAGAACTGCCTGCCCAAATCCCTTTCTGCACCAGGAGAGACCCCTTCAGCCTGTAGCAACATCACCTCACCCTCACCCTGACTCCAGCCCCAGTCTGCTCACCCATCTCAGGGTCTTCACTACAGAGCCAAGATCACCATACTTTGAGCCTGTAAGTCTCAAACCGTTCTCACAGGGAGATCAGGCCCCTGGTCTATATAGTCCCCAAGTGCCTGCACAGCCAGTCCCTTTGCTGATTGCCCATGGCAGGAGCAGGCAGAATGGGGAGGAGGCTTATTTATGACAGCTCTGATGTAGTGGAAAATGTGACAATTTGCTGCTGAAATACCGGTTTTAATCCCTGTTCTGTCCTTTACTGATTGTTTGATGGCTATAGATTGAATGTTTGTGTCCCCCTGCCCCAAATTCATATGTTGAAAACCTAACGCCCAGTGTTTTGGTATTAGGAGGTGGGTCTCTGGGAGGTGATCAGGACTCGTGGGCAGAGCTCCCATAAATGAGATTAGTGCCCTCAGGAAAGAGGCCCCAGAGAGATCCCTCGCCGCTTCTACCAGGTGAGGTTACAATGAAAATACAGCCATCTATGGGGAAGCGGGCTCTTACCAGATGCCTAATGCCAGCGCCTCGATCTTGGACTTTCCAGCCCAAATGGACAAAGACAGTGATCTTTGGAAAGTCTCTAAGTCTCTCTGGACCTTGGTTTTCTCATCTGTAAAGTGAGCATAAAAATAATAATAATATTGTACCCTTGTGTAGGGAATGGGGTGAGGAAGTGATTTGGATGTGAAATGCACTGCAAGTCGAAAAGCACAGTACATTTATCAGGAGTTATTATTATCGTCAGAGACCATTTTTGGAATGAATCTACAAGTCTTTCCTAAGCCCCTTCCCTGAGCCCAGCCCCTATAGGTACGGGGAGGGGAATACCAAAACAGTACAAGCCAGCGTCCTCCATGTCAAAGAGGAGGCAACGGAGGCTCAGAGAGGGTAAGTCACTTGTCAAAGGCCACACAGCTCAAGAGTGGAGGTGCTGGGATTTGAGCCTGGCTTTCTGAGTCCGAAGACTGCCATGGCCTCACTACACAGAGGTCAAGAGCTGTGGCCAAATCCAGCCACCACCTGATTTTATAAATAAAGTCTTACTGGACCACAGACACAATCACGTGTTTACACCTTGTCTGGCTGCATCTACATTACAGTGGCAGCGCTGAGTAGTGGCAACAAAGATTGTGTGGCTCACAAAATTTAAAATATTTGCTTGCCTGGCCCTTTACAGAAAAAGTTTTCTGAACCCTGATCTACAGTGTCCGGTCCATCTACCTGTCATCCAGCAACCACGGAATGACTCTCGCACACCTGACACTGCTGGGCACCAGTGACTGGGGGACAAACTAGCTGCAGACCTGGATGCTTCCCAGGTCACCAGTGAGGCTGGCCCCATTTCACAGATGAGGAGACTGAGGTTTGGAACCACTGAGTTTCCCCAGATCCCCGGGAGATTTGCGGCTGATGTGGACCAAAATGCAGTCTGGCACCTCGCTCTGTTCCCTCGTGGGGACTCCAGAGGCTTCATGGGAAGGGCTCACAGGCCCACATCAGGACCCCACGAGGGGAAAGGGATGGAGAGTCTGGAGGGAATCGGTCTCCCTCTCCCTCTCTCTTTCGGTGCCCTCTAATTCCCACTTGTCGGAAAGCCAAAGTAAGTTGCAGCATCTTGTTTGGGAAGAAAAAATGATACTTATGACCACTAATTCATGGACAGTTACCAAGGGCTACTGTGTGCTAAGCACATTAGAAACTCTCTTCTTCTACAGTGACACTGACAGGTGGGCATTGTAACTCCCCTGCTCCACTTTCTAGCTGGGGACATGGAGACCACAGGGATCAAATGCCTCACCCAAGGCCACGGAGGTCACAGAGCTAGGAAGCGGCAGAGCCAGAGTTAGACCTCAGGTCTGTCCGATTCTGATGTGCAGACAGGACGCCCCTCCCATCTTTATGTTCAGGGTTGGAGGCCAGTGAGACTGGCTTTGCTCACCTTGAAGAATTTATGCAAGGGGAAAAGTTTGTTCCTGGGTCTCTCAGTCACGCTGTTCTGGGACTTTGACCCTCAACCTTGAGCTTTCCTGCTTCCCTCAGGTTGCTTTTGTACCCTGAGGTGGCAATGACCAAGAACCAGGCCCCCTCCCGCAGCATCTGCTCTTTAAAGAGGATTAACTACAAAGGTATCTAGTTTTAAGGGTGGAATTTGAGGTCTCTGCAGGCCAGGCACAGGGGGCAAAGCTCTCCTGGATCCCTGAAGCAACAACCCAGAGGATACACACTCTGAGCCTTCTTCCAAAGCAGGCCTCAGGCTTCAAGCCACGGAGGATGTTGAGTTAGTGAGTGTCTGTCCTCCAAAGCATGCTGCCTACCAGCAAACCAGGGGGGTGGAGAGAGAAGCTGGGTTTCAAAACTGCTGCAGGGGAAGGTGTCAGGGGAGGAGCAGACTCCAGGTGGTAACTTGGCCTCTCAGGTCCCATCGTCACTCACCCCAGTCCTCACCATCCCTGCCCAGGCATCCTCCTGCCCCAGCCTTCGTCTGCACACTTGGGCCATCCTTCTCACACCTGCATCCAGACCCACAGGCAGTCCAGGAGCATCCCTGAGAAAATGGCTCACAGTCCTGGTCCTCTGCCTCTCTCCTCCCGCCTCCATCAACAGACGTCACCTCCATGCAACAAGCAGCCAGACCAGGCGCTGGCTCTGGGCACCGCGTGGGATGCCTGATGTCACAGCTCCCCGCCTGCCTCCATCCCTCGACCTCCTGCCCCTGCCGGGTCAAGTTCAAGTACCAGATGGTCCACCTTGCTCACCAGCCAAACCCCCAGACCCCTTCCCTCTGCCGTCACCCACCTCGCTCGCTGGTGTGTTTACTTAAGGCTGAATTCTGTATCTGGAAGTTCATTAATTTTTTTGTGGGTGCCAAAATGCGGATCATTTGTGCTTATCCTCAACTAAATAAGTCAGGTCATAAGAGGTAATGCCATGGGTAGTGGAATGTAAACAAACACATTCTACCTCAATAAACATGCTAATTTCCAGCTATAATATTCACAAGTAAAAGATCCATCACGCCGACCCTATTTGGCAAAGGCAGCGGGCCTCATCCGTCAGCGAGGGAGGCCCCCGCCAGTGCTCTGCGGGAGGGAAATAGTGCAACTTAACTTGCTTGATGACACCCTCGGGGGGAAACATGAGCCTCATAAATGAGTCTGGAAATGTGATAAAAGGATAATCTTGCATAAATGAGCCTATATCATCATTACCTGCGCCGACCAAGGCCAGGCGCAGGCTGTGAGTGATGGAGTCCCATTTCATATAAATTAAGGTCGAGGAGGCTGCACACCAGGACAGCGGGAGCTCCCCGTCCTCAGCGCGTCCCACCGGCCACGCTCACCCAAGGCCGCCGCACAGGCTGCGTGTGGGGCCCAGCGGAGGCTCCAGCCCTTGGCCGGGGCTGGGGGTCTGGGGTGGGAAGAGCAAAGCCAGCCTGGACCCTCCCTGGGCACGAGGGCATCCTTGGCAAAAGGTGCCTTGCCCTCTTTCACCACCTCATAGAAAAATAATGGATTATTTATTGACCACCTTGGAAACGCCAAGGCACTTGGAAAATTGAAATAAGATGAAGCCCTTGCTTTTAAGAATTGACCGTGGGCTCAGGGATCCAAAGCAAGTCTTCATAGCCTGCTTAGGTGATCAAGTGGGGAGGGGGCACAGAGGAGGGGCTTGGGTAAGGCGGGGAAGGTTAGGTCCACTGGTGCCTAAAGGTCGGTGGGGCACTTGGCAAGGTGAGCGGTGATGAGGCAGGACCCTCCCTCTCCTGCTGCCCATCTCCGGCTTACCCACCCCTGTGCACGCCGCCATCCCCAAAGCTCTCTCGGGGATGTTGGCCCTGCCTCCACCCATAGGTCTATACCTCTGTCCTTGCCTGTAAGTCCTTTTAGCCAAAGACAGAAAGATGAGGACAAATGCCCAGACCATGCACAGCATCTTGGAAAAGACCTGGTCTTAACACTCCTTCCTGAGCCTCCTTCCCCTCCCCCCACCCAAGGGCACGCTGTGGGTGCCCCACCCCAGACCCCCAACACATGGCTGAGGCACCCACCCCCCTACTGCTGGGAGTGTTGGCAGCTACAGCTCACAGCCATCCTCTTCCGCAGAGAAATGCCTTTGGCCAAAGAGGAGCCACTTCACCTGGGAGTCACCTCTGCCCGCCCTCTGACGTCAGACTCAGTGACTCGGGGGTACGGAGGCTGGCTCCCTTGACCGAAGGGGTTGGCAGTTCCGCTCCCAGGTGCAGTTCCTGCCCCAGAGCTCCCCGTGGGTCAGGCTGAGGCTGGATTCCAGCAGCACCCGCATCCTTGCTGCCCCATCCTGCTTCCGTCACTGGCTTCTCCCAGGAACATGTCCCAGACAAGCTGTGTGTGTCCCAATCCCCAACTTAAGACACCCTATTGTCCCTCTCAATACCCAGCTCTTGTGTCCTGTCTCCTCAAAGGCAGACGTGAAAACAGCTCGTCACAATGTGGTGCATTGGGGGCAGCACCCTATTATGACTAAAGTCCTGGGGAGCTCAGGGAGGAAGCGGCTAAATATGCCTGAGGGAGTCAGGGAGGGCGTCTCAGAGGAGGCGGCCTGCGGTCTCCAGCTGGCCGAGGTCAGGAAGCGTGTTCTAGGCAGAGGAACAGCACGCTCTTGAATTTCCAAAGCACTTTCCTGTATCACGTCACAGCAAATAGAACCAGGGGTGGAAAGTGGAAAGGAACCACCACCAGGGGCGAGGGGTAGACGGGCCCTCCGTTTGCAGTAAATGCTTTCTCCAAGAATGAGTAAATGTGTATAAACGAGTGAGCAGAATCTTTGTGAATATGCCTCCAGTAATAAAAAATGAGTGACATTGTATACAGTGAGGGCGACTGCTCCCTCAGTAGACCAGAAACTCCTTTACAACAGGGACCGGAGCCTGGGCATCAGGGGCATTGCCACAAGGCTTAGCTCTTCCCTTTGCTCAGAACTGATGCTCAGGAAGGACCTGCCCATGGCTTTCAACTGTTGACTTGGGAGAGGACTGTCTAGAGCAGAGGGGGGTTCAGGTGCATCAAGACCTTCACCCATTCATTTGCCAGCTTTGTGATGAGAGAGCAGACTCAATGACCAAGAAATAAGGAAGAGGGGAAACCACTGCGCACCTACTGTGTGCAGGAATTGTACAAGGTGCTTTCATATGCTGCCCCTTAAACCTCACCACAGCCTGAAGGTGGGTACTATTACGGCCATTTCACAGACAGTGACACCCAGTGGGACCGGATGTGTAACTGACAGAGTCCATTGTCCTTCCATCCTCCCTCCCTTCCTTCATCCCCACGGGAGGACGGCTTAAAATCAAAGTTGCAGAGGCCTGGAATGGGTTAACCAGATCTCCCTGGAGGCAAACGATCTGGAAGTCCTCGGGGATCCCTTTCAACAGGGAATCCTCTGATTCAGGTTGCCTGGGCCCCAAGGAGCCCAGATGGACGGCAGATCCCCCTCCCTGGCCGAGGCCCATCCCAAACCACGCCTCTAACAAGAGACAGCACCCTCCCAGGGACTGTATGATTCAGAACCTGCTTTCGGGTTAATGTTCTGAAAGGGAAAAGGGAAAAAAAAAAGTATAAATGCTGTTGAAAAACTGAGCTGACAGCTCCCGGGAAACCAGAGCCGCAGAAGTGTTAGTCAGAAGTGCTGGCTGAGAAATTGCTGGCTGCCGCCAAGCCCGGCCCAGTGGAAGCCTGCACATTCCCCAGCTGCGTGTTTCAAAGCGTGTTTCAAATACTTTCCGTGGTTTCCCCAGTGAAGGGCCAGGGGAGAAGCATCTGTCATTACCAACTTGGGTCTGCAAAACAGCTCGGCTGGCAGGGAGCTGTGAGATTGCAGGAGGTGGGGAGACCCGACTCAGAGCTTCAGGGACCCGGGAATGTGAAATGTGCCAGGGGGGTCGGGGGCACCCCCAACCTCAGACCCAAGGGGACAGGCGTGATCCTTCGACTCACGAGGTGTTCTTGCCAGGCAACCACCACCAACGCCCCTCCTTCTGGAGTGATGGGAGTGACAGCCTGGGCGGTTTCTCAAACGTTCCTCCGCGGTCCCACCTGTTGTTGAGCTCCTACTGGGGGCCACACATCATGCCGACTGTCTGATACAAAAACCCAAGGAAATCAGCACAGCCAGCATCACCTGCCTATTTTTCAAACCGGAAACTGCCAGCCATAAAGACACAGGAATTGCCCCAAGCCACACAAATGGCCAAAGTCATCAGTTCATCCTTTGTGTATTAAGGCCCTACCATGTGCCAGGCACCAGATCAAGGACTAGGGTGCAGATGTGGAGATGATAAAGCCGTTTTCAGTGAAGGGTTCAAAGTCTCATAGATTTGAGCCAATTGGGGTTGTCCAAGATGCATTTGTATCCCCTACCAAACTTGCCTTATTTAACTAAGCGAGGGAGGAGGGGCAAGGATGATTGACAGACCTGGGATGGAGGTGGGCGGGGGGCGGTGGCAGGGAGCCCTGGGTGATGACTTTTGGTCCAGTCTATAGATAACTTGCAGTGTGGCCCCAGGGGAGTCACTTCAGTCACTTTGGGTCTTGGTTTCTGAAGAATCTGCTATCCACGCCCAGACAACCTGCTTTTGGAAGTGCTGTTTGCTACACACCATTGCCATCACGCCAACGGCTTCTTCCTGCCAGCATCTGCCACTCTCTGCCCAAAGTCCTTCTTGGCTGAAGGAGGATGCTGAGAGCACGGGTAGGGCAGGCCAGAAACGCCGGGAGTTCAGGCCCCCAGGAGCAGCCCTCTACTAAAGACAGACTGGAGTTGAGGGACGAAGACCTGGCTTCCTGTCCCCTTGCACAGGACAACTCTGAAGGTGGGTGTCACACAGCCTCCCCGAGAGCTCCCAGGGCCACGGAGCCCCAGCCACCCTCGGGGGTCCTCTGCTCATCAAGTCCCCTGTGCTCTCTCCTTTCTGCCCTCCTCACATCCCCACTGGTGCTTCCTGAGGTCACCTCCCAGATAAACTTGCACTCAAATCCTGTCTCAGGCTCCGCTGCTGGGGGGCCAAACTGAAACACCTTCCTTGTCTGCAAAGGGCTTCAGCCACCACCGGTGACACCCCCACTATTGTACAGAAGGAGTGATGGAGGCCCCGAAAGGTAGAGATGCTACCTCACTGGCTGTGAGTTTCCCCGCCTTGTCCTCATGTCTTGGGAAAGCAGCTGTGAGCCTCACGGGTCCTGGCTCCAGCCAGGAGCAAGGCCGAGGGGACAGGGACAGCACAGTGGGGGGGCACCAATGTGGGGGTGCCCTCGGGCTGTGAGTCCCCTGTTGACCCCTACCCACAGCCTAAGTGGCCCCTCAGGGAGCCCTGAGGACAGGGGCCCTGTGGCGGGAACTGCAGAGGAGAGGGGGCAGCAAGCGGCAGGCCTGAGCACCTCAGCTCCTTGACCCAGCGGCCGCCCCCACCCCCCACCCTGGACCATCACCCAGGTGAGCCCGCACGAAATGCCCTCTGCTCCCCAGCTCTGAGCCCTCACACACACAGCTCCTCTAGCTAGAAAGGACGTCCCTCCCTCACCCCTGGGCCGACGCCTCCTCCATCTTCAGAGAAGCTCTGGCTTCTCCAGCTCCCTGCAGCCTTCCGGAACATCTGCCCAGCTCTGGCCAGCAGGGGTCACCCACCCCTCCTGCCCCTCCACGCTCTGCGCCCAGTGTACGATCCACAGAGAACCACTGTGCTGAATGCGTGCCCCGTCTCCCCATAAGCGCTCCTGGGGCCAGGCTCGGGTTTTTTATCCTCAGACACTGGCTCTTAAAGCTCTAGAAATATCTGCTGAGTAAAGAAGTGTAGGCAAATCATTCAAAACTTGTGGAGACCCCAGAGTTGTTGTCCTGTCCCCATCTTTGTTGTCTCTTTTTCCTTGGTTGGTCACAGAGACAATGGAGTTGAAGAGAAAGTCTTACAGAGGCGTGTGAAGGCCACAGACAGGGCAGGGGAGCAGCAGGCCCGCCAGGTGTGCTGGGAGGAGGGGGGAGCCGGGGGAGCTGGGCAAGCAGAGGGTCCTGGGCTTAACCTGCAGAGAACCTGATGGGGAGACCAAGGCCAGGGATCTGGGACCCCAGACCAGAGCCTCAGAGGGCCAATACTGCCTATTACAGAGCTCCATGGGCCTCCATTCAGAGACGAGCAATGAAGTGGCTTGTGACAGGTCCCTTCCTGGGGCAATTTTCCCAAAGTGCAGTGGTTTTCAAAGCTTTTCTAGCTATGGAATCCAAAAAAAAATCCTATTTAGACATCCAACATGTAAGTAATTGCCCTGGTTGACGTGGGGTCGGGGGGTCATGGGGTAAAGTTGCCAGCCCTCCTGGGGACCCTTTCTCCTGGAGACAAACCCTCTGAGAGTCCCCTGGGGCTGCACAGAGCTGTTTAGAAACCCCTGGCCAAGTGGCAAGAGCTGGATGGTGTCTAGGACCCAGGTTCTAGTTCCACTCTGCTACTTCAGGTTGTGTGATCCTGGGCAAGTCACTTCACCTCTCTGGGCCTCACTTTCCTCACCCCCCACAGTGGAGAAGATAACATCTCTCTCACAGGGTCACCGAGAGGCCCAAAGGTGGTAAGCCGGGAAGCTTTGCACCTCATTGTGGTCACACATACAATTTGTTGCCAGGAGGCCCAGAAGGGCATAAGAAATTGTGTGCCATCTTGAAAGACAGGCTCCCGGGGGCGTTAGGCCCTGGACTGCAGAACAGACACATGGCTGTGAGACTCGCAGCTGCCTTTCTTCCTGGGGTTTTGGGCCCCAGTGCTCACGAAGCGCCCCTTCGCCCCAGACCTCATTACTCAGCCAGCTGGGACCCTCGCGCTGTCACTGTTTCTCTTCCCTGGGTGTGGGGCTGGGACACGTGAGCAGGGAAAATTCCTCCCCTCACTGCTCCACCAGCCAAACCTCAGCAAACCTCAGTCCCAGCCCGGGACCACGGACCCCTAAAGGGAAACGGAGGCAGAGTGTTCTGGCTCCAGGAATCAGCTAATGGAACCTTGTTAATTACTATGTAAATTACTTTAATAGCCTAGCTCCCCCTCAGACAATTGTTCAGGGGCTCAAGGCCCTAGACTGGGAAGATGGGGTCTCCAGTGAGGGGAAGGAGCAGCCTTTCCTTGGCCCAAGAGCTCCCATGTATGGTTTCCCATGGGGCGGGAACAGATGCACAGATGGGGAACCAGGGGGAAAGATAGCTTCACATCTGCCCCTGGTCCACGGGATCCTGTATGTGACACTGAGATGCAGGGATCAAAGGTTGGAACTGAAAAGGACCTCGGATGATCTCTAGTACACCCTCAGCCTCTCGCTGCTTCCAGGGAGAAACAGAAGCCCAGAACAGGTGAGTGACTTGTCCAAAGCCACACAGCAAGGTGATGGACAGGCCAGGGCAAGAACACCAGCCTCCCATCTCCAGCCCAGGGGTTCTCAAACTGGCACCTGTGGGATGAGCTGGACCTGGGTGTCCTGCCTGAAACATCATATGATGAGATCTTCCCAATGTACAGAGAAAAATAAATAAATTTAAAGGGAGGCATTTTCTTGATTTTTTACTTTAAAAAAAAGGCACTATCTTACAGACACGACATGCAGTTATATTTTCTTCCATAAATGTGCTCTTGTATTACGGGATTAGGTTTGTCAAAATGTCATAGTGATCTACGAAGGACAGCATGACCTCAGGATCCTCTGACCTGAAGGAAACCCTCAGTCCTAAAGCACTTACTCTGATCTCAATTTTCTGGATGGGGGAAGAGACACAGAGAGATGCCAACAGACTTGTCTCAAGACTTCGGACTGATCTGCGCTCTTTCTGCCACACCACTGAGTAGAAGTATGTGTAAACTAAGAGTGAATCAGTTCTGAGAGCAGGGCTGGGAAGGGAGGTGGGGACGAGGGAGCAGGATGATACCATGGGGCTGTTGCCAGGATGATGAGCTCGTGAGCAAGGCGAGTGAGTATCTAACAGGCTTCCTGACATCTCCGTGGGCTGCTCAGGGCACCTGCTCCCCTCTGCAGCACAGGCTGAGTTTCAGACCGCAGGTCTGCGGGCTAGATGAGGGCTGGACTGGAATGATTTTACCATAACTTTGAAACCAAGTTCCCCTACTGAGTTTATGATTAATCTTTCTCTCCAGGCTTTATTCTCTTTCTTGTCCTGCCCCTGTTGCCCATAGGAATGGGGAGTAGCAAAGAGAAGAGGGGATATAAACCCACCATCGGAGCCCTCCTGAGTTCAAAAGTCCTTCCGTGTCCCCCCATTTCTCGATTGTAGGAAAAAGGCTTTATTCTCCTAGGCTGAAATGACTTCCAAAGAGCAGGTTCAAGCAGTTAATGGTTAGGACGACAGAGTCACAGGACTCCTAGTTCGTCCTGAAGGGATACAGATAACAATCTAGGGCGTACGTCTGAGCTGCTCTATAGAAACTAAGACCCCCACCCAGGTGGAGGATGGTGACTCCATGCCGAGCACAAGCCCTAGACCCCAGGCTGCCTGGGACCAGAAGGTTGAGATTCTTGAAATATCACCCCTGCCACCAGCCAATGAGAAGGTCCTCGAGCTGATCATGCATCCTGTGACCCTCTCCCCTCACACGGTCTTTAAAAACGCTTGCCTGAAAGCCATGGAGGAGTTCATTCAGGTCTTTGCAGCATGGGCTGCCCTTTCTCCTTGCTTGGTGCCCTGCGAATACACCTTCACTTTGCTGCAATTACCCGCTTTCTCTCTGCACACCAGCCCTTGCTCAGGAACAACAATGGCAGCTCTGTGGCCACTTACTGCCTGTGTGACCTTGGCATGTGGCATCACCTCTCTGAATCTTGATTCCCTCATCTGAAAAATGAGAATAAATTGAATACGTGCCTCCCAGGATGGCTGAAACAATGAGAGGAGATGGTGCTAGGCACCTGGGGCAGTGTCTGTCATGAAGTCATCACTCGCCTTCTCCCTCCTTCTGTCTCTAAAATGTAGATTTAAGTATTTTTAAATTAAGGTTAGGCGCACAGACCTGGGGTGTGTCACTGGGGACATGCAGGAGGCCATCAAAGCTCCCCCGGGTCCCCAGTGCCTTCCATGACTCCCCAGTGCAGTGCACCCGACCAGACGCCCTCAGTGCCCAGAAAGCCCCTCCCACCCCCAGAGTCCTCCTCGTATGTCCCGCAGTCCCAGCTCTGCCACGTGCTCCCCAGCTGGCTGTCGGCTCCCTCTGCCAGCCTCCAGTCCTCCCCTCAGCCCCGACTCGGGAAGCCTTCTGTGGCCTCCAGAGCCAGGTCCCCGTGTCCTCACTGCCTCCGCTGAGGACCCAAGTGCCTCCTCTCCTCCTCCTTTCCACCGCCTCAGGTGGCTGGCCCAGCACCACCTCAGCCTGGGGTTCTAGGTCCTGAGTGCGTCCTGGAATCTCCTGGAGGAGAAGGCAGGGCTGTCCTAACCTGGCCCCTGCCCACGGGAGCAGAAAGGCACGGGGGCGGTGAAGCAGCAGGGACTGTTAACCTTTGTGATCCGTATAAAGATGCTCTGTGTAAACCATGCCAGGCACTCTTTCGGTGTCTGATGAGCTGTGTCCCCTCCCGTGGCTGCTGCCTTCGCACCCCTTCCTCACCTCAGAGGTCATTGCCGTGGAGAAACCCCGTTTTCCCCCCACCCAATCTAGCTCTGGGTCCCTCCCCTACCTCAGCACTTCCGCAGGGGTCTGTCCTGGCCTGCCCACCTGCCTATCCCTACCCTGGGCTGAGTTCTAAGAAGAGAGGAGTCACGTCTCATTCACCTGGCATTGGCCTGGTTTTGGCTGCACTAAAGCTACTTAATCGGAAAGGGGAAATTGCTGGAAGGCTGTGAATGTGGATTAGGAGGGGCCCAAGGAGATGCAGCTTCAGGAAGGGCTGAAACCAGGAACTGGTCACCCTCCAGTCTTCCTCTTCATCTCTTAGCTCTGCTTCTCTCTCCTCTCTCTGCAGGCTTTTATCATGGAAGTTTGCACTCACCCCCTAACATGACAGATACACCATTTCCGAAGCGAGAAACCAACAGACCACTGTGCTCAGGGGGAGGGTACAGATCAGTGGTAGAGTGTGTGCTTAGCATGCACAAGGTTCTGGGTTCAATCCTCAGTACCTCCTCTAAAATACAAATAAATAATAAACCTAATTACCTACCCCCCCCACACACACACACAAAAGGAAAAGAAAAAGAAAAAAAGAGGAAGCAGTCAAAAGCTGCTTAGATAACTGTATGGCACTCCCCTTAAGCCCTTCCCCACAAAGAGCTTATAAAAGGGTGAGAATCAGAGATTAAGGAGTCTGAGAAGGAGGATGTCTGTGGAGCTGGTCTGTATGGCTACATCCTTACCATCAGTAACAAGAAATACCAGCGATCACTGACGGCATGCTTAGCACGTGCCAGCCCCCATGTTTAGCACTGTTCATGGACAATCTCATTGGACCTTTGCAAAAGACATCTGATAGAATTAACAAAAATTCTATCATTGTTCCCCATTTTACAGATGAGAAAACTGAAGCTTGGGAAGGTTAATAACTCCCAAATAAATTGCAGAGCTGACCCCAAAGCCCTGAAGCGATGTTGCATTTTGTGTCAGCCTGTGGGTGTGGCACATGGCGTTCTTGTGTGTGTTATACACCACGAATTCGTCTGACAGTGTTGACAGGTGTGCACGTACGTGTGTGCCCTCAGGGGTGCTAAGCACACATGCACGTGTGTGGGCCCATGTACACCTGCAGTGGGAGACTTTGGAGGGGGACCCCAGCACAATTCTGGGTCTGGCTGGCAAGCAGTGCTGGTGAAACTTTATCCAGCCACCCTCTTTGGGGACCATTTTTCTTAAAGAAAAAACTAGCCAACTGGAATGGCTGATAAGCACTGGGGAGGCCTGCAAGCTTGGCAGTTTTGATGGATGAAGCCCCAGGGGAAGGAGCTGTGTCTACAACTATCACTGTGTCCCGCCCAGTCAGAGGGCCCTGGGGGAAATAGCCACCGCACAAGGAGAAAGAGGAGGCTTTGAAAGACCCAGGAGGCAGCAGGGGCTGCCTTCTCTCACCCTTTCTCACCCACCAGGCAGGCTCCCCCAGCCTTGTTTCCAGCCTCCCTCCCAAGTGCTGCCACCAGAGCTGCCTTCTGAATACGAGCTCCATCCTGATCACAAGCTTGCTCCACAAAGCTCCCCAGCTCCCCAGCTCCCCATCACCCTCAACATAAAATCCGCCTCTGCCCAGCTTTCCTCCACCACGTGGCCCCAACCTGCCTTTCCAGACCGCCCTTCCAGGTAGGTGCCAGGGCTGGCACCAGGTTGAGGCGGGAGATGCCCAGAGCACAGAATATAAGGAAGCCCTCACGCTCGGGGCCCAGCCCACCCCACCCCACCTTCCCAGGGTACCTTCCACCACCCACTGGCACAGATCAGGTATACCCGTAGGCTGCTCAGGCTGACCTAAAGGTGCTGCAGGAAATTCAAGCCAGGTCCAGAGAGGCACTGAGCACCAGCTCCGTGCTGGGCTTCCACGACAGCCTGTCGCTGAGCGTCAGAGTACCCCGTTTTGGAAGCGGGTACCTCGCTGCTCTGAGGGTCTAATGAGCTAAAGCCGCAGAACCAGCGAGCAGCAGAACAAGAGCTGTTAAGACTACCTGGGCTGAGGACCCATCACGGGGAAGCTGCTGAAGGGCGCCCGTCTATTATCTTGTTGATCCTGGCAATGATCCAGAGAGGCTGGTGCCACGCTCCGTCCCTCCCTGTTCACGGATCCGCATTTGCCAGTGCGCCTGCTCCGTGAAATGTACCTAACCTCCAATCAGCCCTTACCTCGGGCTCAGGATCATTAATGCGCATGCGCAGAGCGGCCCCACGGGCACAGTCCCCGCTGCCGTCAGTCCAGCAAGGCGGCGCTCCGCCTTCCTGTTCCAGCTCGCGCTGTTAACGAGTGTCCTCTCTGACGTTCGCTTAGTGCTGCGCTCCTCCCATTTTTTGTACTTTTTGTTGGTGATTTTGTTATTTTAAATAGCCCCAAGCATAGTGCTGGAGTGCTTTCTAGTGTTCCTAAGTGTCAGAAGGCTGTGATGTGTCTCACAAACAGTTCTGTTAGAATCGGTGTGTTCGTTTTGAATCAACAACCTGTATTAAATAAGGTATCTGAACAGAAATACACATAAAACAAAGTTACGTATTGATCAACTGACAGAAATGTGACCAGAGGCTCACAGAAACCTAATCTTATATTTTCCCTAAGAATAATGGCTCAGTATTTGCTCACTCAGTGTTCCCAAGCTACTTTCCAGAACATGACTACCATGAATAATAAGAATTGGCTGTTTGTGCTTTGCTGGTGGAGAAACCATGGCTCAGAGAGGTTAAGTCACCCATCTGGGCTTGCGCAGCTAGCGAGTTGCAGGTCATTCCGAGAGGAGTCAGAAACTAGCCACCTGCTCTTTCATGAGGTGGGGGTAAATGCTGGTGGCCTGGGATCCAAAGGGGGGAGGTGGAGGGAGACAGAGACTTGGCGTTAAATGGAATTATCTAAAGTTCTTTTCCATGTATCTTTCCATCATTGCGACTGGATACAAGTGAAAGCCTGGGCTTGGTGTGTGTCAGTCCTTAACCCATCCCAAATCCTCCTGCTAACCACCCTTTTCAGTAAAGAAGGGGCAGCCCTGAGGTCCAGAGCCCACAGCAGTTCAGAGGGTCTAGCTGGAATTGAGTCACAATTAATTTTTTTTAATTGAAGTATAGTCAGTTCACAATGTTGTGTCAGTTTCTGGCGTACAGCACATTGCTTCAGTCATACACGAATATACATATATTCATTTTTATATTTTCTTCATAAGCTACTACAAGATATTGAATATAATTCTCTGTGCTATACAGTATAAACTTGTCTATCTATTTTATATATACCAGTCAGTATCTGCAAATCTCGAACTCCCAATTTATCCCTTCCCACCGCCTCCCCCCGGTAACCATAAGTTTGTTTTCTATGTCTGTGAGTCTGTTTCTGTTTTATACATAAGTTCATTTGCCTTTTTTTTTTTTTTTTTAGATTCCACATATGAGTGATACCATACAGTATTTCTCTTTCTCTTTCTGGCTTACTTCACTTAGAATGACATTCTCCAGGGCCGTCCATGTTGCTGCAAATAGCATTATTTTATTCTTTTTTATGGCTGAGTAGTATTCCATTGTATAAATATACTACAACTTGTTTATCCAGTCATCTGTCAATGGACATTTAGGTTGTTTCCATGGCTTGGCTATTGTACATGGTGCTGCTATGAACATTGGGGTGCAGGTGTCTGTTTGAATTAAGGTTCCCTCTGGATATATGTCCAGTCAAGACATACAAATGGCCAATAGGCACATGAAAAAATGCTTAGTATCACTAATTATCAGAAAAATGCAAATCAAACTACAATGAGGCATCACCTCACACCAGTCAGAATGGCCATCATTTAAAAGTCCACAAGTGATAAATGCTGGAGAGGGCATGGAGAAAAAGGAACCCTCCTACACTGCTGGTGGGAATGCAGTTTGGTGCAGCCACTGTGGAAAACAGTATGAAGATTCCTCAAAAGACTAAAAACAGACTTACTATATGATCCAGCAATCCCACTCCTGGGCATATATCCACAATTAATTTTATACTTGCCTTCAAATACAATACTTGACATAAATAAAGGGTCATTATAATGGTTTTTAGCGCTCAACAAAGTAATAGAAAGTTTCTTTTGAAATAGATCCACTTAAGTATAGGTACAAATATTTAAAGAAAAAATGTTAAGTAAATAATGGTAAGAAAAATCCCGAAGGTGGCATGCAGTGGTATATGGATGAGGCAAAAATCAGGAAGGTGATCTGAGAATATCTGATGTTTTGGGGGTGCTGGCAACATTCTTGATCTGGATGCTGAATATAAAAGGTGTATTAAAACATTTAATGGCTTAAACCATAGTGGCCTGAGCCAACAACAAATTATTTTACAGCCCTGGAGGCCAGAAGTCCAGAATGGGTTGGTAGGGCTGTGTCCCTCTGGAGAGGAGAATCTGTTTCCTTGTCTCTTCCAGCTTCCAGAGGCTGCCTGCACTCCTTGGCTTGTGGCCTCTTCCTCCATCTCCAAAGCCAACATCAAATCTCTCTCTCCCCTGCCTCCTTCTTTCCTTTATAAGGACCCTTTGGGTTATATTAGGTCCACCTGGACAAGCCAGGATAGTCTCCCTATCTCAATATCCTTAATCACATCTGCAAAGTCTCTTTTTGCCACATAAGGTAACACATTTGCAGGTTTTGCAGTTAGGATGTGGGCATCTTTGGGGGCCATTATTCCTCCCACACACGTGTTAGTGTGTGTGCATGGAAGCACGTGTAGGGAGGGTGAGGGCGTGTGGATGCACGTGCCCAGAAGCACGCCTGTGCATACATGGGTGTATGCAGAGCCCATAGAGCTGGGCGCTTGGTAACTAAGGCTCCTCCATGCACACAGCCAAGCATGCAGCTGCCATCTGCTGCTGTCCCCTCAAAGCCTCCTTTCGCAGTCCAGCGGCAGCCAGTGAGGTCGCTTTTCCCTCCCAGCTGGGACCAGGGAGGAGGGGTGGGCTGGGTAGCCCCGTGCTGGGGCAGGGCAGTGCCAGCAGTGCCCAGGGCTCCTGCTAAAGACATAGATGTCCTGGGTGGGAAGGCGGCCCCAGACTCCCCCAGCAGTCACTCGGTTCGATTGAGCTTTAATGGGCTCCCCCCAGCAAACCCGCGGCAGGTTTATCACCTGAATTCACAGGGAGGCATTTGGTCAGATTTCTGGCACCACCAGCCTCCCTCATCCCTAGTTTGGCTGGATTTGGGGATTTTACATACTGCCAGTCCATCTGCCTTCATGCTTGCATCATTTACTTTAAAAACTGAGGTGCCCCTTGGAAAGCGCTTATTAGTCAGAATAAAACATGCAGTAACAAGCTATTGTTTGTGTGCAACTTACCTTCCACGTCAGGATGCTAAACGTTTTACACATGTTAGAGCCTTTGACCCTCACGCCGACCCCACAGGGAGGCATTATTACTACCTGTATGTGCAGTTAAGGCATCTGAAGCTCAGAAAGGTGAGGTGACTTGCCCAAGGCCCTGAAGCAAATGAGTAGGGGTGCTAGGATTGGGGTGCAGGCCCTAACAGTAACCCACACTGCCCCGTTCCTGGGAAGGGAATGCCTGGGCGGGGCTGTGACTGCTGATCCACTCCAAGCAAACCTAGGCCAGGCTCTCCTGAGAGTTCTCCTCTAGAATTCCCCCTTGCCCTGAGGAAGGCAGGAAGAGGCCTAGGTTTGGAGCTGAGCCTCTGTCAGTTTCAGTGTGAGTTTCACAGTGTAATGGATGGTTTTGGGAAGACCTGGCCTGGATCTTGTGACGCTGAGGAAGAAACTTGCTCCCTCTGGGCCTCAGCACCTCATCTCCAGATTTGGGGAGGTGCACTCAATGACCTCTCAGAGCCTTCTAGGGCTGGCCCTGCAGGGCTCCCACAGGGACTGTGGCCAGCCAAAGGGCCGATGCGGGGCTTGATGAACTGAGGGTAGTCCCAGAACCTTGGTGACATGTGTCATCCTCCTTGAACCATGGGCCCCAGGCCCTAGAGAGGGGACTAGCCTAAGGGATTGGTCTCCTACCACTGTCAAGGATAAGGATAAAATCTTAGATTGGAGATTTTTTACACTTAATTTTCCTTCCTTAAAAATACATCAGTATATAAAATATAATTGCCATGCTGTCTAAAATGCTACAATCCAAATGTTTTCCCATGAAAACAACACAATGAGGGCTATGTCTGAAAGACACAGGAGCCAACCAAAAGAATGGCCGGGGCCGAAACAATTTAAGCAATCAAATAAATAAAGACGTATCAGCTTATAACCCAAAGTACAAAACATATATTCAGGGGTCCATGGTGCTATAAAATTAAAGATTGAATAAATAAATACATGAGGGAGACAAGACAAGTCTCTGATGCAAAAGAATTCCAAATAATTTATGTAGATACTCCCTCCTTGAGGAAGGGAATGAACATAAGCCCGCAAGAGTTAAGTGTGGGCTGTGCGTAGTGACTTCCTTCCAAAGACTGCAGGATGGGAAGGGGGAAAAAGAGCAACTTTACAGGGGAGATACCTGACAGACACTACGTCAGCCAGGTGATCAAGGGCCATGTCAACAGTGCTAAGCGATGTCGATAGTATGAGAATGTCATTCTAAGGGAAGTAAGCCAGAAAGAGAAAGAAAATTACCATATGGTATCACTTAAATGTGGAATCTAAAAAGAAAAAGACAAGAAAAAAAAAGACAAACTTATTTACAAAACAGAAACAGACTCACAGACATAGAGAACAAACTATGGTTACTGGGGTCGGGGGAGGGGGTGGGAAGGGATAAATTGGGAGTTTGAGATTTGCAGATACTAATATCTATAAAATAGATAAACAAGTTTACACTGTATAGCACAGGGAACTATATTCAATATCTTCTAGTAATTTGTGAAAAAGAATATGAAAACGAATATACGTATGTTCCTATATGAATGAAGCATTGTGCTGTACACCAGAAATTGACAAAACACTGTAAACTGACTCTACTTCAATAGAAATATTTTTTAAAAAATAGTACGGACCTTTATTCTGGTGTGATGAGAATGGCACTTTACCTCCAAGGTCTTCCTCCCTAAAACTCATAACCCACGGCCAATCATAAGAAAAACAGCAGACAGTAAGTCCAACAGACAGGTACCCCGATCAGTACTCCTCAGAATTGTCACAGACACCAAAAACAAGAAAACTCTGAGAGGTTGTTACAGTCAAGAAGAGTCTAAAGAGACATGACAACTAAATGTAGTAAGATATCCTGGATGGGATCCTGGAACAGAAAAACAGTCAGTAAAAATTAAGGAAATCTGTAAACAATAAAGTATGGACTTCAGTTAATGAGAACGTATCAGTATCAGCTGATTCACTATAACAAGCATACCGTACTAACGTAAGCTGTTAGTAATAGGGGAAGCTGGGTGTGGAGCACATGGAATTTTCTCTGTAAATATAAAGCTATTCTAAAATTAACAGTTTATTTTTACAGTAATGTACTAAATTGTAAGTTAATATGTACATTAAATTTTTAAAAACTTTTGTATGTATTATCTGAGTATTAAAAGAAACATAAAAACACAGATGAATTTACTTACAAAACAGAAACAGACTCACAGACATAGAAAGCAAACTTATCGTTACCAAAGTGGGAGGGATAAATTAGGAGTTTGGGATTAGCAGATACAAACTACTATATACAGAACAGAAAAACAGGGAACTATAGTCAATAGCTTGTAATAACTTATAATGAAAAAGAGTATGAAAAAGAATATATATATATATATATATATATATATACATATATATATAATTGAATCACTATGCTGTACACCAGAAACTAACACAACATTGTAAATCAACTATACTTCAATTAAAATAAACAAATAAAATAAAATAACAAGAAAAAAATTTTTAAGTAACATAAAAAGAAGAATAATTTTGGTATATATTCATTCAATTTCTTAGTCATATCTGTTTCTAATATCGTGTCACTGGTATTTTTCTAAAGAATATGTGTTTTTAAGAAACACGATCTCTTTTTTTCCCCTCAAACAGTTGCATGTAATCGTCTTCAAAGTTACATTTTATGATTAATAAAATGGAAATTGTTGACACCCTTCATGGACTTTTCTCTATAGACCATAATATTCTTAATAAGAATTTAGTTTTTCTGCAGAGGTACCTGATAAGCTCAGAGCAAATGCTGCTGACTGGAGAATATTCTCAATTCTAATTTCTTTGGATAGGAATGGTTCACTATTTCAGCCCCAATATTTTTCACAGGTGCTGTATTTCTTAACTTCCACTTAGAAGGTACTGTATTTTTACTTTCATTTAGAATTCCTTTCTTTAACAAATAAGAAGATAAAACTCTCAAATAAATTGACTTTATAATTCTTTTTAACATTTTGCCAGTTGTAAATGCTGCAAGGTCAGAAGACTCTGTCTTCCCTTCAATCCAAGTACAAAACATAAATGTTTCCAATTTAAGATAGGCACTCCATCAAAAAATTCTTTCCCAATCGAGGCATTCCAAAGAAAAGCTGGAGAATCTCTAAATTAAATCTTGGCCACCATATGTACTGTCATTACTTAATTTCTTCAGCAACTCCTTTGCTTCTGAAGGATAAATAAAAATGTTTTCTCACGTGAAATAACTGAAATTTGCTGAGACCTTTGTTTACAGTACCTTAAATTTGGTAAAAGTTAAAGTTTATTCTGGCATACTTGTTGAACACTCTGATTTTCAATTGCTTTTGAACAAAATTGAGAGGATTCATTGACAACATGTTCAATGCCACTGTAAACACTTAAAATGATTCACAAAGTAATTCTTCAAAGGCTCAAACACTTAAAAAATTCGACTGATGACAGCCAAAAGAGGAGACATACTGCTATGCAGGGCTATGCCAAGTCACACTTCAGCCTAAGACAGAAAGAAAATTGATAATACTAACCCTGTCTGTATTTAAAATGTGGATGTTTTGTTCATTGGGGCTTTTGAATTAATTTTGATTTTTAAAATACATATAGCATTAAAATATTATTTATCTTTTCTTTAATGGAGGCACTGGGGATCGAACCCAGGACCTCATGCATGCTAAGCATGCACTCTACCACTGAGCTGTACCCTCCCCCTAAATACCATTTGTCTTGACTATTTTGTTTCTTTGCTGCCCCTTAAACTTGGCGCCTGAAGCTGGTGTCTTATTCGCCTCTCCCTAGTCCTGGCCCTGCTGCCATATTGAAATATGTCTTATATTAAACATCTTTGCCACAAAAATATCATAGTGTAATTACTCTTTATGTATGTGTGTGTCTGTACATACAAATAACTACAGTTTCTTTTTCAATTGATAGACCAACACAGCTTGGTTTATCCCAATTTTCAATTATATTTGCACCACGCCAATTCCAAGTTCATTTCTGCTCCATGAATTTCCTAATTGGATATGAATATCGTTTTTACCATGCTGCTGTGTTCTACTAAAATTTATATTCATGAATTTACATTCATTCAAATTCACACTCGTAAGCACAGAGAATTCTATCTTCGATGCTGAACTTTTTCAATGAATTTGCAGGACTATTGGCAACACTGTCAGATGTCTCACCCTCCCCAGAATGAAGTCCCAAAAGCTTGATTTTGACCCCATTCTTGAAATCAACTGAATCTCTGTACGAAGCACTTGAGGACCTTGGTTTACAACTGCCGAGGGCTGGTGTGTTTGGTTGCAAGCAACAGAGGCCCTCCAGCTCAGATGGAGAGAGTTGGTGGTGGGGAGGGCTCCACCACGGGATCAGGGAGGGAAATTGATGGAGACCTGACCTGGTGCCGCCGTGGGCCAGGCTGATGGCAGACTACACAGAATCCAGGACAAGACCAGGCACACAGCGGCAGAACGTTTCCCCGGGGTCTACTTCCTTTTGTTCTGTTCCCCTCTGCAAGTTCTTTCCCAACAGTCAGGTCAAGTTCCCGGACCAGGCAACCTGAATGGCTGGATAATTCTTTGAGTGAGGACGTGGGTGGCCGGCCCGTCTGTGGATCGGCTGGCTGCTTGTCAGTTAGGTGCCAGGCTTTCGTCCCATCAGCTGAGACCAAGGGGTAAAGGGTGGCATAGGGTCACCTGGGGCAGAACAAGGCCACCTGGAGCACTTGGCATTTTCCTTAGGAGGGGCTGTGGCTATGGCCTCAGTGGGCACTGACTGGTGGCCCTGGTCCAGTCAGCACATAGCTGTTGCCAAGCCTCAGTGACTCCTCCTCCGGGCAGCTCTTCTCGCTCCTGATTGCCCATCTGATATTGATGCCCTCAGCTCTACCACTGGAACCTGCTCTCCATGTCCCTTTAGACAGACACCCTGGAAAGGAGAAAGTGTCCTCCATAGTGATTGTCCTTGTCTACCCTGAGATGATATTCCCAAAATTACCCAGAGAAAGCTACCAGCCTCTGCCTATGGGGTCTTGGAACCACCTCAGGACCATAACAATAAACATTTGTGAAGCCCTTGCAGAGTTTCCCAGCCTCCCTTGCCCCCTTCCCACGGGTGCCCATGTGACACTGTCAATGAGACATGAGGGCAGATTACTGCGTGAGACTTCCAGGAACCCCCTTAAAAGGGGGGAGTCTCGGCCACTGTGTACCTTTGGACCCTCCCCTATCCAGGACTGTGGGTGCTTAGCTCGAGGTGGAGCAGCCAACTTGGACCTTGAGTGACAGGAAAGATTCTGGCCCTCTGCTGGCATCAAGGAGCCACTGTACCAACATTGGGTTGCCTGCCTCCATATTTCTTTTACTCAAGGGAAGGAGGTGAAACTAACTTTTTTAAGTGTTCAGGGACTCTCCCAGAACATCATTCCTAACTGATTGAGCATCCAAATATCTCCTTTTGCACGGAATCCAATGCAGGGTAATTGGATGGAGCCATTAGGAAGCACACACACAGTCCAAGGTGGTGACACGCCACTCGTCCCCGGGCACTGTTTTCTCAATCAGGAGCAAGGAAAAGCCCTGAGAGACAGGACACAGCTCTAAGGATCATGAGGAGAGGGGACCCCCATCCCAACTCAGCAGGAACTCCTACTCAGATGGGACAGGGAGGGAAGGGACATTTATTATGTTATCATATTAAAATATATAGTTTGTAATGTTATAATATTAACATTATTATGCATCCATTCTAAGCAAGATGCTTCAGCTGTTATGATCTAATTTAATACTCAGAAGAACCTTGTAACTAGGTGATTGTTCCTTTTCATCCATTAGGAAACTGAGGCTCAGAGAGGCTAAAAGAGCTGCGGTCTTAGTTCGTTTGGCTGCTGGGGGAAAAAATACCATTGATTGGGTGGCTTATGAACAACTGAAATTTTTTTCTCACAGCTCTGGAGGCCGGGAAGTCTGAGATCAAGGCACAGGCGAGTTTGGTGTTCAGTGCCCAGCCCGCTCCCTGGTTCAGAGACAGTCTGCTCACTGTGTCCTCACATGACAGAAGAGGGCAAGGGATCTTCTGGGTCCCTTTTATAAGCATCCTAACCCCACTCATGAGGGCTCCACTCTTGTGACCTAATCATGTCCCAAAGGCCCCACCTCCTAATACTATCACACTGGGAATTAGACTTCAGCAGAAGACTTTTGAGAGGACGCAAAGACTTCTGTCTACAGCAGCTGCCCAGGGTCACGTGGTGGAAGGGGAGTGCTGCGGAGATGGGAACAGAGTCCAGACATCCGATGCCACTGCTCTGGTCTCTCCACTGCCCTGCCCTGCAGTAACCGTGCAGTGTGGGGGCAGCTCTGCCTACCCTCTTGGAGAATTGCTCATCCCCTCCCCCAACCCTGTGGTTCTAATGGGGGCTGCCAACTGCAGACCCTCAAGGGTTGGTGCAGAATCCAGGTGTGGCCAACCAGTGGAGCCGCAAAATGTGAGGCCAGGCTGACACATGCAAGAAGCCAGTCCTTACTCAGTGGTGTTGATGTGCAGAGAGAAGCAGCGAGAGCCTGGCAGGATCTCCTCCTCCCCCGTCCCGTGGTTTGGTTATGTGAGCCAATCCTTTTCGACTGAGCTAGTTTGAATCGGCTTTCTGTCACTTAGACCCTGGTGGGAATGTGATACGGTTCAACCACTTTGGAAAGCTGAACATACACATAACCTATGACTCAGCAATTCCGCTCCGGGCACACGCCCAGCAGAACTGAGCGCTTGTGTACACATGAACGCGTATGCTGGCGACAATCGCAGAAGCACTAGTCCTAACAGCCTCAAACTGGAAACAACCCAGACACTCCACAGGATAATGGGATAAATAAGCTGTGGTATATTCATACAAAGGAATGCTATAAAGTAATGAGAATAAACAATCTGCAAGTTCATGCAACCATGTGATTGAATCTCCCCATCATTAGCCTGAGTGAAAGGGTACATACAGGGGGGAGGGCACTGCTCAGTGGTAGAGTGTGTGCTTAGCATGCAGGAGGTCCTGGGTTCAATCCCCAGTACCTCCATTAAATAAGTAAATAAATAAATAAACCTAATTACCTCCTCCTTCCAAAAAAAAAAAGGGGGGGGGTTGCACACAGATATCCTTTTTGTGAAATTTAAGAACAGGCAAAACTGATCGATGGTGGCAGAAGTCAGAATAATTGTGTAACCTCTCAGGGTGGGCGTGGTACTCTCTGGGAAGGGGACACAGGAAACCTCCCTGAGTGGAGAGATGGTCTAGATTTTGATTAGGGTGGTAGTTATGCCTGTAAAATGCCACTGAGCTGTACACGTAAGATTACAGCACGTGGTACGCTTTATCATGTGTATGATAAAACCTCATTTTAAAAAAAGAGAGGTCGGCACTTAAAATACTGAGTCCAGCCTTCACAGGACATATGTGCGCAATGATGGATGTTCCAGCTGTCACTCTCCCACAGTAGGAGGGGGTGGGGGAGCTTTTTCAAAGCTGGGTTCTAACTGTCTTGGGACTCGATGAGCTGAAGCTTCAAACGAGTTTATATTCCTGAAGTGACATGGAAAGTAGTAAAAAAAAAAAAAAAAGAGAGAGAGAGAGAAGCAAGACAGAAGACCCCTCTTACAGAGTAGTTCTTGTGGGTCCTTTGCAAATGGTAGTCCTGCAAGGAAGGCTGTGATTCTTGTTCTAAGAGATCCGGACAGCTCTGAGCTACAGCCTCAAAAATATTAACAGGAAAAGGATGGCGGAGGGAGGAAGGGATCTCAGGGGTCAGGCTCCTGTCCCATGCATGCGCCCTCACACCCCCACACAGGTGTTTCTGATGCACAGCGTGACTGTGCTGCACTAAAACTCAAGTTACCTACAGTCTTAACTGCAGACAATCATAAAGTGGGATAAAATGCACAAGACCCAAAGAGGGAGGCAGTGGAGAGGAAAAGAAGATACCATAAATTGTTTTTAGAGACTTCACCTCGTCTAAGATGATTTAAATAGTAAGGCAGAGTCACTGTCATTGAAATTCCTCCCCTGTGCCATTCTGCACCCTTGATTTCATCCTATCCTCACAGCAGTCCTGAAGGTTAGTATTATTTCAATATTACATGTGAGCCACTAAGGATCAGAGAAGTTGAGTGACATACCCAAAGCCACACAGCAAATACCTGATTTGCCCCTCCCACCACTGAGTCACTCCCCAGTGCAGTCCGAATGATCTTTTTAATACATGATTCCAATCATGCCTTTCGGTTTCAAACCCTTCAGTGTGTTCCCACTGCTATTAAAGACAGACTACATCCTCACCCTGGGACCTGGCCCCTATCTCTCTCACGTCACTTGGCCACTTGCTTCTGTCAAATTGCCCTCAAAGGTTTGTGCTTCCTCCTACCCCAGAACTCTTGGTCCATGCTGTCCCAGAAGCCCTACCCCACCTCCTTTCCTGGGAGACTCCCCCCAGTCCTTCTGGGCTAAGGCCAGATGGCATCTTCTTAGAGAAACCTTCCTGGGCCCTCCCATTCCCAGCCTCTATCCATGCTCAGAGAATCCCGCACACTTTCCTCCCAGCCTTTACCACAATTTGTGATAATACATTTGTGTGATTATTAGTTAAATGTCAACCTCCCTCACTAGAATGCAAGCTCCCTAGATTTGCTTGGTTCACCACTGTATCCACAGAACTTAGCAGTGCACCCAGCTCACTGGGGGTTTTCAAATATTGGTGAGTGGATGCATGGATGGATGGATGAACAGTTGGCTGGATAGATGGATGGTTGCTGGATTGATGGCTGGCTGGCTGGATGGATGGACGGACTGATGGTTGAATGGTTGGATGGAAGGATGGTTGGATAGATGGATGCATATCTAGATGGAGGGCTGGATGGACGGGGCAGAGTGTTCCAATCCAAGTCCATCTGACCATAGGACCTTGCTCATTCTACCTTATTTCTCCAAGTCTGCAGTCCCAGGATCTTTATTAAGACCAAGTAAAACTAACATGGTTAAAGCTAAAAGGGACCTCAAAGATCCAGTCCAGAGAGAGGAAGTGACCTGCTAGGGTCACACAAAAGAATGGCCCAGGCAAGACTAGAACCAAAGCCCCTCATTTTTAAAAAGAACAGTGATCTTCAGGGGGATTCCTTAGGAAAGATTTGTGAGTGAGGTATTCTGAGTCCTTGCATGTTTAAACTGTTACCTAGCCTTTATATTTATGTTTGTCTGAATCTAAAAATCCTTAGCTTACACTTTCTTCCCTTGAGTTTCTTGAAAATGAGATTCCACTGTTCTCTTTCTTCATACGTTGCTATTAAGTCTGATGACAAACTGATTTTTTTCCCATTGAAAGAGAATTGGTTTTTGATTCAAGGCCAGTGGATTTACTTCTTTATCCCTAAAATGTAATGTCTTGGAGTTGACTGCTCCAGGTCTATTTTTCCATACACAGAGTAAGCTCTCTGAACACCTAGATGCAGGTCCTATTCTATTTTCAGAGAGTGTTATTGTATTATAGTTTTAATTTTTAGTTTTATTTAATTTGGCTTTTTTCTTTTCCAGGGACTCTAATGACATAAATGTTGAATCATCTTCCCTTGCCTGCCTCTGCTAGCCATCGGTCTGACTCTTTTTAAACCTCTTCCTTTATTTCATGTTGGTAGTCTTAGCTGTTTACAGTCCCCTACTATGTCATCTGTCGAATCCATTCTCCTTTGAACATCTTGTAGCTTTTTTTCTTTATTTCTGAGATGATTTGTCTTTTTTTGCTAATTCTTTCCTGAGTTTGGCAAACCCTCATTTTGCATCTTTCTGTTGTTCGTCTGTTTCTTTTCTGAGCTTTCGAATTTCTGATTTGAGGTGGGTCTTTATTTTCCACATCTGCAATGTTTGGATAAGGAGATTTAATTCAAGTTGGGGGGTTCTGCGGTAGTTTTGCTCTGCTTCATCAATGGTTTTGGAGAGAGAATTTTATCAGCTGAAATATTTTCATCCTCCTTTTCTGTTTTATAGTGTGTTGCCTGCCATTTTCTGCTGTTTGTATTATGGTTCCTGTCTTAGCACTTCAATCTGTGTGAGGTCAGTTGTGAGAACTCATCTTTCATTCCTGATATTGGTAACTATTTGCTCTCTTTTTTCCCCCTAGTCAGAACCTAGAGGTTTATCAATTTTATTGATCTTTTCAAAGAACAAGTTTTTGTTTCATTGTTTTTTTTTCCTCTATTGTTTCCTCATTTTCAATTTCACTGAATTTCACTCTTGCTTTTATTATTTCCTTCCCTCTGCTTGCTTTGGGCTTATATTTCTCTTTTTCTAGTATCTGAAGGTGAAAGTTTCTGACAGTGAAGGTGATTTGAGATATTTTTTCTTTTCAAATATAACCATTTAATCCTATCAATTTCCCTGTAAGCATTGCTTAAGCTGCATCACACAAATTTTGGTCTATTTTATTTTCATTCGGTTCACAACATTTTCTAATTTCCCATGAGACTTTCTTTTTGACCCATGAATGATTTAAATGTGTGTTAAGTTCCAAGTTTTAGAGATTGTCCGTTATTGTTCTGCTATAAATTTCTAGTTTGATTTCATTTTAATCAAATAACATACTTTTGTATAATTTCAATATTTTAAACTTGTGAAGACTTGTGTTTTGGTCTTTCTTGGTGAAGATTCTTTGCACATTTGGAAAGAACTTGTTTTCTGCTGGTGGTTGATGGAAAGTTCTAGAAATCTCAATTAGATCCAGCTGTTTTATGACTCAGCTCTTCCATACCCTTCCTACTTTCTATTCACCTGTTCTATTAATTAACCTGGGAGAGGAATGATGACGTCTCCGACTTTAATTGTGGAGTTAGTTCTCCATGTGTCCTTTCAATTCGATCAGTTTTTGCTTCCTGCATTTTGAAGTCCTGTTATTATATGCATACACACGTAGGACTGTTACGTCTTCTTGGTGAACTGGCCCTTTTATTGTTATGTGATGTGTCTCTTCATTCTTAGTCATTTGCTTTGCTCTGCAGTCTACTTGGACGGATGTTAATATAGCCTCTCCAGCTTTCTTTTGCTTGGTATTTGCATGGTGCATCTTAATCTTTTTTAACAGCTTTATTGAAATATAATTCACATGTCATAAATTCACCCATTTAAAGAACATTGTTCATATGAAAATGAACACATGTATGTACATGTATGACTGAAAAACTGTGCTGTACACCAGAAATTGACACACCGTTGTAAACTGACTATAACTCAATTAAAAATAATAATAATTAAAAAATAAAGAATATTGTTCAGTGGTTTTTAGTACATGTATCTCAGCCTTTTAACCTATCTATATCATAATTATATAAATATAATTATAGGCAGCATATAGTGGTATCTTGGGTTTTTTAATCCAATTTGATCATTTCTATCTTTTAATTGGTGTGTTTAGTCCATTTAGACTTAGTGTAATTATTGGTATGTTTGGACCTAGTTCTGTCATTTCATTATTTATTTTCTGTTTGCTGTTTTTTGTTCCCGTTTCCCCTTTCCTTCTTTCTTTGGGTTAATTTTTCTTGTCAGTTTTATTATCTTTTTTTAAAGTGAAGTATAGTTGATTCACAATGCTGTGTTAGTTTCTGGTGTATAGCAAAGTGATTCAGTTACACATATAAATATATTCTTTTTCAAATTCTTTTCCGTTATGGTTTATTACAGGATATTGAATATAGTTCCCTGTGCTACAGTAGGACCTTGCTGTTTATCTGTTTATCTAGTTTGTATCTGCTAATCCCAAACTCCTAATTTATCCCTCCCTCACCTCCTTTCCCCTTTGGTAACCGTAAGTTTGTTTTCTACGTCTATAAGTCCGTTTCCATTTTGTAAATAAGTTCACTTGTATCATATTTTAGTTCCACATATAAGTGATATCATGGTGTTTGTCTTTCTCTTTCTGACTCCCTTCACTTAGTATGATAATCTCGAGGTCCAACCATGTTGCTGTAAATGGTATTATTTCATTCTTTTTTGTGGCTGAGTAGCATTCCATAGTATATAAGTACACCACATCTTTATCCATTCATCTGTCGATGGACATTTAGGTTGCTTCCATGTCTTGGCTGCTGTAAATAGTGCTGCTGTGAACATTGGGGTGTATGTATCTTTTCGAATTAGGGTTTTCTCCAGATATATGCCCAGGAGTGGGGTTGCTGGATCATATGGCAACTCTATTTTTAGTCTTTAAAGGAACTTCCATACTGTTTGCCACAGTGGCTGCATCAATTTACATTCCCACCAACACTGTAAGAGAGTTCCCATTTCTCGACACCCTCTGCAACATTTATTTGTAGACTTTTTAACAATGGCCATCCTGACTGATGTGAAGTGACACCTCATTGCAGTTTTGATTTGCATTTGTCTAATAATTAGTGATGCTGAGCATTTTTTCGTGTGCCTATTGGCCATCTGTATGTCTTCTTTGAAGAAACGTCTATTGAGGTCTTCTGCCCATTTTTTAATTGGGTTTTTGTTGCTGTTATTGAGTTGTATGAGCTTGTTAAACATTTTTGAGTGTTCCGTTTTAATTTATCTATTGTATTTTTTACTATATTCTTTGATAATTTTTTGTGATTGAAATATACATACTTAACCTTTCACTATGTCCTTAGAAGAAATACTTTACTACCTTAAATGGAATGTAGAAATCTCACCACCAGATAAGTCCCTTTACCCTCCTTCCTTCATATTATAGCTGTCATATATTAGATATACATTTGAAACTTTATCTACCAATGCCATAACTTTTGCTTTTCACTGTCAATCACATTTCAGAGACCTCAAAAGAAGGTGAACAGTCTATTTACCCAGATATTTACCATGTCTGTTGTTCATCCTTCATTCCCAATGTCCCAAGTTTCCCTGTGGTATCATCTCCCTTCCCATCTGAAGAGCATCCATAAGTTTATTTTAGAACAGGTGCGCTGGTAACAAAGTCTCTTAATTTTCCTTCAGCTGAAGATATTTTTATTTCACCTTTATTCTTAAAGGATATTTCCACTGGATTTAGAACTCTGGGCAGGCGTTTCATTCCTTTTAGCCCTTCAAAAATGTTTCACTTCCTTTCAGCCTCCATGGTTTCTGATGAGATACCGTCATCCTAATAAATGTTTTGCCATAGATAATGTACTTTTTTCTCTGACTATCTGCAAGATTTTTCCTTTGCCTTTAGTTTAAAGAAGTTTGATTATCATGTGTCTGGGAGGTGATTTTTTTGAGTTTATCCTGTTTGAGATTTGCTGAGTTTCTTGAAACTATAAATGTGGAAAAGTTTTCAGCCATCATTTTTAAATTATTACTTCCTGAGGTGTACTTTCTCTCCACGCCTTCTAGGATTCAGTTTGACATAAATGTTTGATATTGTCGTATCATCCCACAGGTCCCCGAGACTCTTGTTTAATTTTTCAATCTTTTTCTTTCCATTGTTCAGACTGAATAATTTCTATTGTTACATGTTCAAGATCATTGACTCTTTCTTCTGTCATTTCTAGTCTGACATCCATTTATTTTACATTTTTGGTCATGGTATTTTGCAGTCCTGTCATTTCCATTTGGTTCTTCTTTATATCTTCTATTTCTTTCTTGAGACTTTCTATCTTTTCATTCAAGAGTATTCACCATTACTTCTCATAGTTAGAACAGATGTGTCAAAGTCTTTGTGTGATATTTCAACATCTGTATTTTCTCAGGGTTGACATCTATTGATTGTGTTTCTACTCAGAGTTGAGATTTTTTCTAGTTCTTTATATCCCAAGTCACTTTAGATTGTATCCTGGATATTTTGTGTATCATGTTATGTGACTCTGCATCTTGTTTACTAAGGAGAATGCTGATTTATACATACACACACACACACACACACATATATATATATACACAGACAATTGACCTAGGCTCGGTTCAGGCCATAAGTTTCAACCCACTTTCTGTGGACTCTGGTTCCAATATCAGTTAAGTTTTCAAAGACTTTGGCAGTGCTGCTCAAATGTGTCCTACACATGCAGCATCAGTGGCCAGTCTAGGACCTGGGCAGTGGTCTGCCCTATAGTTCAGTTCTCAAAACCTTTCTTATTCTGTTTAGGGTCAGATCCACACAGCCGCAGTTTGGAGGTGATCCCGGAAGTTCATACGTGAGGTTATGGGATCACTCTCTCGCACTCTCTCCTCTCCACAATCACTTCAACATTTTCTGGATTCCTGGGGTCTCCCTTCCCAGTCCCCCAGCCAGAAATCCCGGGCTTCAGTTTTCCAGCTCTGCCTGGAGGCTGGGATGGGAGATTCTGGGGGGAAATGAAAAAATAAACAGGAAAACCCTCTCCCTCTGATCCTTAGGAGCCCCCTTCCTACTCTTCAGATCAAAGAGAGCTCTAATTCAATATCTTATAGCAACTTATAATGAAAAAGAATATGAAAATGAATATATGTATGTATATATAGGAATGAAACATTATGCTGTACACCAGAAATTAACACATTACTGTAAGCTGACTATACTTCAATAAACTTTTTAAAAGAGAGAGAGAGAGAGAGAGCTCTATATTGAAGTCCTTTCTCCCCGTACCTGGTACACCCTTCCAGATTTCAGGCTGCCTTTGAGTCCAGGCCAAGCAATACTGGAGGGGAAAAAAAATGAGATACTCGCCCAGTTCACTTGTACTTCCAATTCTTGTTTACTTCTCCCATCTATTGGATAACATTTACTTTTCAAGTCCTCAGATAGCTGGTCCATACATTTTATCCAGGGTTTATCACTGCATTCAGTAAGAGACAGGTAAAGTGTGTTTACTCCACCTTTCCCAGAATCAATCCTTCATCCATGGGGTTTTTATTTCAATTATATTTGCCATTTCTAGACATTCTATTTGGTTCTTTTTCAGATTCATCTGATCTATATCATCCCTTTGCTGTACATTCAATTGCCTCTTTAATTTCTTCACACAAACCACACATAACTATTTTATATTTTATAACAGATCATTCCAGTATCTTCAGTCATTGTTGGTCTGATTCAGCAATGTTGTTTCTGCTGATTCTCATTTCATGTAGTGTCTGTTTAATGATTTTCCATCCTTTTTTTTTTTTCCAGTGTGACCTTCTGTTCCCTGGAAGTTTATCTGTGAGAATTCTTTGCAGCCTAGATGAAAAGTGTGTTCCTCCTGGGAGCATTTGCAATTGTTTCATCAGGCATCTGGGGATCACTTTAAATTGCATTTTCAGTTAGCATTTTTGGAGGAGGGGAGCACTGGGAGCAGTTTAGGCAATGTGATTCTGGTGCCATACACACTTGAAACTGGGCTTGTCTGAGAGACTCTCAGGGAAGACCCTTCTTTACTCTGCTCCAACCCCAGTGAAGACAGAGGCAGACAAATCTCTGTAGACACCTCTTTTCCTATTTTGGGTCCCTAGCTGTATGCAGGATCCCTATTTCTCACCTTGGTTGAGCCCCAGGAGTTATCTTCTGTTCCATCAGCTGCGTAGCCTGTTAAATCCAGACTTTGGGTCACCAGGGATAGGCAGATACCATTTGGGCAAACGTATCTACTTCTGTGAACTCAAGATTTCTTGACGCTTCTGAGCCCTGACATCTCCCTTATTTTTCTGTCATCCAAACTATGTTTAAAAAATATATTTAAAAAATGTATCCAGCATTTTAGGTGTTCTGTCCCAAGGGATTTTTCTCTTTATACCTACTGGAAATGGTATTTTTGACTTCTGATAGGGGAATTCACCCAGATCACAGTTACTATAATAACTAATGAACTTCATTTTATTTCTCCCACCTAATTTCATATTTACTACTGATTATACCATTCTCCTCTTTCTCCTTTGCCTTTTCTGGGTTAATCAATTTTCTTTTTTTTCCTAAGTCAAATCCCATCACCACTTGCTTATTTAGAAGCTTCTGCTCTGCTTTTCAATTTTGCTGCTGGATTTCCCTGTTTCCATCTCCCCTATCCTTTTAGAAGATCTTTAGAATACTATTTTTTCTCTGTCTCCAAAACATCCTTTCCCTTCCGTGGATTTGCTGACAATTTAGACCAGCGATGCCCAAAAGAATTTTCTTCAATAATAGAAATGTTGTATATTCAATGCCCAACAGAGTAGCCACTACCCATGTGTGGCCATTAAACATGGGAAAAGTGGCTAGTGCAACTGAAGAGCTGAATCTCTGATTTTATTTAATTTTAATTAATTTAAATGTGAAGAGCCACGTGTGAGTAGTGGCTGCCGCATTGGACACTGCTGACTTCGATTATTTCATTTCTGACTCTTAATAAGGTTTTCCTTACAGTCATGGCTTTCTTTGTTGCAAGAATCCCTACTTGGTGACTATACTTCAACTGAAAAAAAAAAAAAGAATCCCTACTTTAAAATTATAAATTATTAATCACATCACTATTGAGATTTAACTATACGTAGCCATTCCTTCCTGTGATTTCCTGTACACTTTTTCATCCCATATCTTGAAATCTCTCTTCTAACCCAGTTTCACTTGATTTGAGTATTTCTTTGATTCTTTTGTTCAGTCTTCATGTGCCCCAAAATGCCCTGACAGAAGTATCTTGACTGACACAAAGACTTGGATCGCAAATCTTTTCCCTAATAGTCCATGGACGTTCTGTTGTCCAGTGTTGCAGATGTAAAAATTAATGTTAGTTTGATTATCTTTGAAAGCCACCTCTTCTCACCTGTATGAACCTGTATCATGTCCCCTTTATCCTTGGGTAGCAAGTACAAATCTCAGACTGCAGACTGAGGTACATGAGAAATAGAACTGTCCCTACCTAATTGAATTGCATTTCTGTTTTGAGCCTTGTTTCACCCGGATGGAGGACACCTCATCTCAGTCAGAGCTACACCCCAGTTCTTGGATTGGTGTGATGATTATGTGGTGCTGACGCAGAGGAGGGTGAACACAAGGAAGACCCAGTTCTCGGGCATCTGCCTTGCTGTCCTCCCCCAAGATGTCTGGCAATCAGACATCGGTCCCCATCGACCACACATAGCCTCCCTCTGGGCTCCACCTCAGCCGCTCCGGGTCCTCCTGCCCTTTGTGCCTTGTCTGTGCCACACTCTTGGGCACATCAGACACGCACTCCTGAGGCCACACCTCTCCAGGCTGTGGGAAGCCCTCTTGGACACACAGGAGCCTCCTGCTGCTCCTGGGAGCTCTGTGAGGCCACTTCAGGCCCACCTGCCTGGACGTGCCCGCTGCATGACTTCTGCATTCACGTAGTACCTGTCACAGCACAAGGCGGTCCAGGCTTCTCCCACCTCCTTGGCTACCCTAGGGGCCAAGGCCTCTCCATGTTTGGATCCCCAGACCTAACTGGGAAATCCATCCCCTTCTCTCACCTCCCCTAAGAGTCTCCTCCCTCCCCAGCTTTATTTAGTTTAGGGCAGCCTCACAGGGAGTAAGTAATGAGGACTGCATTGAAATCCGGATGTCCAGACCTCCAAGACAGGCTCCTCTCAGGCCTGCAGAGAGTATTCTCACAGAAGGACGCATCCTGCCCTGTGCAGAAGTGCCCCTCAAGGCTTGGACTTACCTGCCAGGCAGGAAGTACTCCCTAAACGCTGAGTAGACGAGGCTCAGGAAAGAGGTCTGCAGTACATTCCCACTATCCCTGCGTAGTTGAGCCCCACTGCGGGCCAGACACCAATCCCTGCTTGACTCATTAGTCAGGAAGCTGAGACGGGTGGGGCTGGGAAGGAGGAGAGGGATAAGAGATGAGTGACTGTGCCCCCAGCACACTACCTTTCGGGGAATGAAAGCGAGATTCTTCTTCGTTCCCATTTATAGATGGGGAAATGGAGGCTTCAAGAGACTGAATAACTTGCTCAAGATCACACAGCAAGTAACTGGGAAGCTGGATCCAAATCAACTTGACCATGGAGCCCCAAACCTCCACACCACATAGCTTCTTCCCCACCAGCTCAGTGTGATGAAACCCACTTGACAGATGAGGGAACTGAGGCCACAGGAGGGAAGGAACTTGCTCAAGTTCGTAGAAGAGCCAGACCCAAACTCAAGGCTAGAGCCTGGGCTGTTGAACCTCAGTGGTCCCTACCTCCCAGAGGCTTCCAGGCTAATAGGAAGCTAGATCTGGATGCTCCTGCCCTGGGGTGGCGGCCACCAGGTAGGCATAGCGCCTGTCTGGGCCAGCAGAGGTCAGCCGTTCAGCGTGGGCAACAGCAGGGCAGGCGGGCCCACAAACGCTCCTCAGCGGAGGCAGCGTGCACGACCCAGCACCGAGATGAATAAAAGTCCAGCTCCTGGCCTCGTGGAGCCACCGGGTGTGTCACGCTGAGCGGACACATGTAGCAACAGAATGCCACCAACACCTTATGCTCCCTCACCTCCCCGCCGGTGCGCACGCCCCGCGATGGGCACCTTCACTTCCGACAGACGGTTCGAAGGACCCGCTGAATGGGGGACCGGTCAAGTGGCTCCACCCCCTGGCTGTCGTGATTGGACCAGAGCTGGACACCTGACCCAGGCTGGGCCAATCAGCTTCTCTCCTGGGCTTACAGGGTTCCGGATTCTCCTTCCCTTGGCCGTGGGCATCTATGGCTGTCTTCCAGGCCAGGCTCGTGACAGGAGGACCTGTGAGGCCAGTGTGGTGGCCGTGAGAAGGCCCCTCCCTCTCAGATCTCTGACTGTGGAGCTTAGCTGACCAGTAGCTTTAGCAGCTGCGGTCTGGGCCTTAAGGACCATTTTCCACATGGAGAAACCAAGGCTTAGAGAAGAGGATGATGTATGTGGTCAAGGGGAGGGAGGACCACCTCAAAGGTGGACATGAGCAGACGGCTCTTAAGCTTCAATTTGAAAGTCAGTAGTATTAAGACTGAGAGAGAGAGGCAGCCCCAGGCCAGTCCACAAAGCATTCACACCACCACCACCACTCCAAAAAGGGTTTTCTCACCATGGTCACGATGCGTGCCTTTCCACCATTAGGCACACCACAAGTCGTGTGCCTCCAGGGGCTGTCGCCCCACCAGCCAGTGACCGAGCACAGCAAGAATATAAAAGAGACCCATTCCTGGGAAAGACAGGATCCCTCTGACAGGCACCTTGGCTGGAAGACTCCCCACCGGACTTCCGAACTTTCTTAGAACTGCTCTACCGTCAAAAATGCTTCCGCTCAGGCTGCCTGTCTCCTTCCCTGCCTCCTTCACGCAGGTCAGATCCCCATCAAGGTCTGCTGCTCTCCCAGCCTCTTCTGGCTCCTCTCCATTTCCCCTCCCAGGTATGTCCCCTCATAAACCTCTTACATATCTCATCCTGTCTTGGTGTCTGCTCCTCAGAGAATCTGGATTAATTTGCGGTCCTTACCCTACAGGCCAGTTCTGGCTGTGGGACCACACTGTGGTTCCTAAAGTTATAGGACACCTATGGGCCACACACCAGCTGGGACAGTGGGCCAGCAGGTGCCAGTCTTCACCATGCCTGGGACCTATTACCCCTAAAACCCAGACTCAGGGAACTCATCCCCCCTGGGATCCAGACGCCACCACTCATTCAGCCCCTGGAGCCGTGCCCCTCTAGGGCAACCCCAGTTCTGGGATTCTTCCCGTATACAGGGTAAACATGTGGGCCTGAGGCTGACTAGATGACTAGCAGAAAGGAGAGTTATATGTTCATTATGCCAGTGTTTTATTATCCAAGAATTCATCAAGTATATACATTGTGCAAGACACAGTGACAGCAGAGTATTCCGGGAACTGTACAGGATTTGGAGATACTTGGAAAGCAGGGACTGAGTTTGAGCATTCACTCTCCAAGCTGTGTGACCTTGAGCAAGTTGCTTAGCCTCTCTGATCCCCTGTTTCCTCATCTAGAAATGGGCTGTAAGAGAATTTTACGTTAGAGAGCACAACAAACTGACAATAGCAGACTTCTACAAACAGCCAGAAGTATTATTGCTAGGGCTGCAGTTACGACTTCTGTCCCTGAAGGAAAGAGCTGGGCAGTGACCAGGACCTGACCCTTCCTTGTGGACACCCAGAGACCAGCCTCCCACACACAGCTCAGCAGCTGGAGCCTGTGGGCAGCCATTTGCCTTCTGAAGGGCAGCGTCCAACAGGAGTCTGACATAAGGCTCACGTCTTTCTCTTCTACCACTAGACCTCCTTCCATGAGAGCAGCCCCTTCCGGCTAAAGGCAAGGGTTCAGAGGAGGTGGAGGAGAGGATGGGAGTCAGGGTTCTGTAGAGGGCAGCCCGGATACCAACAGGGAGGGCTCTGTGTTTGGAAGGGCACAGATAGGGAGCAGACATGGGGCCAGTCCTCAAGGAGGGGCTACTGAACTGAACATCTTTAACCCGAGTTATCTGGGTAAACTCTAATTCTCTACATACCAGAAGACAGATGTAGTTACTGGGAAGTTCAGAGGAAGGAGAGCTTGGACCCAAATGGGAAAATCCTGGAGGCCTTCCTCGAGGAGGTGACATTTAAGTCTTTAAAGTTGCTGTGAGGACTAAAGGAGAGGGTAGAACACTCTGGGAAAAAGCAGCAGCAAAAGCAGAGGATATGGGATAGGATATGGGAAAGGATCAAGTAGTTGCCTGGATTGGAAAGACAGACACAAATGAAAAATGGGGCCACAGGGGCCATTGGTAGCAAGCAGGGATTAGCTTCTGAAGGGCCCTAAATGCCCTGGCCTGGAGTTTGATATTTACCCTGTTCAGCAGAGGGGCAAAAGGATGGGATTTTGAGCAGAGGAGTAATGCTTTCATGTGTATTAATGAGATGGGTGGCCCAGGGAATTCTGCAACCCTGGGTGACCCAGAGGACCCAGAAAGATTTTGCCAGCTTTTGCGTTTGCTTTCAATGGTCCCAACCCTCTGTCTGCATTTTCATCAGAGAGTTAGGAAAGCTCTGTGTTCTGTGTATCATGAGCCTGTCACACATCCCCTGTGTACCGTTCCAGTACACAGGCATGCTCACACAGGCACACTAAAATTCCAAAGGCCACGTCTGTTGCCAAGCCCATTCCCAGGTTGCATGGCCAGTGCTGGCCACAAGAGGGCGCCTCCAGCATCCCAGCAAAGAGAGACCAGCCTGGGCTTAAGCACCCACCCCAGGCAGAAGGGACAGAGAAGCCAACAAGGCGACCTGCCTCATTTCTACACGTGGGGGAACCGAGGCTCAGACAGCAGGTTGATTTGATCAAGGTGAGGGCAGCAGGAGTGGCCATCTCAACAGCTGGATGTGAGCAGATGGTTCTTAAACTTTTAACTCCGAAAGTCAACAGGATTACAGCAAAGAGGTACCCCCTGGGCGAGCACACATGGTTTTCACATCACCACTGCTCCAGAAAGGACTGAAATGGGGGCAAGAATCAGGGCCGTACCAAGCACATCGGAACCCATGCCCTTTCAAGCTTCTGAGCCTTTACAGATGCTGTTCCCCCGGGTGGACTGGCCTCTGCCCAGGCTACCAGCCAACGCCTGCCATCCTGACTTTCAGCCAGGGGTCTCCCCAGCAAGCCTTGCTCACTCTCTGACACCGTGGTGCGGAGTTTGGGGGTGGGAGTGGAGCACCCTCTCAGATGCCCCAACAGAACTCCCACGAGCAGAGACGTTCGTTACAATGTTATTTGCAATAGAATAAAAATAGAATTTAAATGTCCACAATTTAGGAAATAATCATAATCATAATCACAAGGACAATGTCTAAAACATTCTGAGTGCGCACCATGAATATTGTCATGATCACTTCTCACAAGGAACTTACTAGGAAGCACATATCATCTCCATTTTACAGATGAGGAAACTGAGGCTCAGAGTGGTTAAGTAGAGGGGTTAGGATATGATACATTCATTTCATGGCAGATTATATGATCATTCAAAGTCATGACGATGTGCTGAAGGTTAATACCACGAGGAAATATGTATGTTAATAACGTTAAGAGGTGTTCTGTGTGTGTGAATGTATATGTAAATATAAAAGATGTAAAAACATACTAAGTAAATATAGAATATGTAAAAATAAAATATGTAAAAAAGAAAAAGAAATTTGAATGGAAATACAACGAAATGTCCACAGTGGTTCGCTCTGGTTAATGGGTTATTATTTCTAGTCTCTTTGTTATATATATATATCTCTGTATTTTCCACATTTTCTACAATAAGCAGACAGACATTCTTTTCGATCATGAAATGAAGCAGTATTATATATCATCTGAGAGTAATTTGAGAACAGGAATCCCAACCCGGGTTAGGACTGAAGAGAATGTGAGGGGTTAAGAAACCTTGACCCTGAAGGTACTTTTCCAAGCTCCCGCCTGACCTGCCTTCTTGGGCTGAGAGGCCGTTTCATCCTCATAAGATTCAAACATTCACTGACTTGCTCTTTCTTCACTCCCTCACTCATCAGCTTCCAGGCACTCTGAGGGACACAGAGAGATACTCAGGCCCATTTCTGGCCCCCAGTGAGCGCAGACTGGGAAATGTTGAGGGCCTGAGCAAGGCGGGTACTGGACAGCAGGAGACGGGACAGGGAGCAGAAAGGACAGCACGGGGAAGGGTTGGGTCACGGACTGTCCAGGATCAGCCCAAGGTTCTGGCTTGGGCATCACACGGTGGTGAAGCCCCACAGGGCCACCCTGTTCACAGCTTCTGTACTCCTAGCATCCAGTGGCTTGAGACTGATGAATGAATGAATGAACGAACAAATGAAAAAAACAAACAAGACAAATGACCAAGTGGGGAAAATACCTAACCTTTCCCATAGACAAAGGATTAATGTCTCCAATTTATAAAGAGCTTCTAAAAGGAGAAAAGGAAAAACCCAACAACCTCCCAGAAAAAAAAAAAAAAGGGCTAAAAAAATATTAGGAGACAGTTCACAGAAAAAGAAATGCAAATGGCCCTTAACCCTATGAAAAGATGATCAACCACGATCAAGTAGAAGAAATGCAAATTGAAACTACTCCGTAGCTTGGCAAAATTCCAGCAGTTTGGCAACACGTTCTGCTGGGAAGGCTGTGGAGAAACTAGCACTGGCCTGGGCAGCTGATTAAACGCAAAATGGTGTGATCCCTTTGCAGCAGACTGGGCAAAAGCTAACAAAATCGTGTGTGTGTTCCAGCTGTGACTCGGGAATCCCACAGCTGGGAATCCACTCCAGCAGGTACGCCCAAAGATGGAAGCACAAGGCTTTTTATTGCAACTCTGTTTGGAACACCAAAGGACTGGAAACAAGGGAAATGTCCCCAGCAGGAGGCTGCGGTTATTAGCACAAAGGAGGACCCCGGCGGTGAAGAACAGGGGAGATCAGACCTCTGTGGGCGAGATCGCAGGACGAGAGGTGCCATGAACGAAGCCAGGTGGAGGAAAGTGTGGTTGCGTGGTCACACTTATCCAAGAAAAGGAGGGAGGGGAGGGACACAAATGTGTGTGTGTGTGTGTGTGTGTATAATACATATATTTATATATACATATATTATATATATATTTAACTTATATTTAATTTACATTTATATATAATCAATGTAAGGAACACACACGTGTGTATATATAAATAACTATAAGGATAAAGCATAATTTAAAAAAATTAATAGTTTTAGGGAGGGGGGATTGGATAAGGGGGACACAAATAAAAGTCAGACCTTTCCAAGTGTACTTTATTTTTGGATGATAGACTTTGGAACCATAAACACAACTTAAAAATTGAAATAAATTCGTAAGAACTGAAAGCAACATGAAACAAACCAACCTAAGCACTGAGTTAGTGATACAACCACAAAGAGAGGAACCATTCCAGTGACTTCCAAGCAAAGTGACTCAAAGACACATGAACCAATCACAATGTGCGGACCTTAGGGGTGTCCTGATGGAAACAACCAAGCTACAAAAAAAATTTATGATATTCATGAGACAATCCGGAAAATGGGAGCCCTGACTGGATATTTGAGGGTATTCACTGTGATAATGGCACACGTGGTTGGGTGATAATGGTATCATGGAAAGAAGCCTTAGCTCTTAGAGATAATATTGAATATTTATGAATAAAATGATATGACATCCGGGATTTGCTCCAAAACTAATTTGGTCGTTGCTGGGGACCGGGGCATGAAACAAGATCTAAGGTTGATGAGATGGGAGCTGCTGAAGCCAGCTGATGAGTGCACGGGGGTTTGGGTTTGTTCATAGTACTATTCTTTCTAATTTTGTAGATGTTTGAAATTTTCATAATAAAACTTCAAGGAAAAACCGCTGGCACCGGGTAAGGATGTGGAACACTGAGACTCATAGGCTACTGGGTGGTAATGCTGGGTGGTGCAGTGATCTTGGAAAGCAGTCTGGTAGTTTCTTAAAATACGCTTAACATACAACCCCAGCAGCCCTGCCCCCGAATCTTTACCTAGAGAAACAAAAACTTAACATTGCCCCCAAACTGATCCTTCCAGTTAGGACTAGGATTCCTCCTCGCGTTTGTCAAGACACTCAAATGAGTATTTAGACTTTAAAAGGTTATTATTACTTTGAAAATAGTAGAGCCATTCCGGATAACAGCTTGGCAGGTTCCCACGAAGTGAAACATACACTTACGTATGACTCAGCAATCCCACTTTTAGGGCTCTAGCCCAGAAAAATAAAAATTTATATTTGCACAAAAACCTACACGTGAAAATATGTTTGCACAAAAACCTACAAAAATTTACAGAGGCATTATTCATAACTGCCAAACACTGGAAACAATCCAAATGTTCGTCAACTAGTGAAGAGATAAATAAATTGCGTGTATCTTACAATGGAAGGAAAACTCAGCAATAAGGAAAGGACTACGAACACATGGAACACAAATGACTCTCAAAAGTACTGATGTTGAGTAAAAGAAGCCAGATTCAAAAGGCTGCCCGCTGTACGATTCCATTCACAGGGCATTCTGGAAAAGGCAAAACCGCAGCGACAGAAAACAGATCAGAGGCTGCCAGGGGCCAGGAGTGAGAGGAGGTGCTGATGACAAAGGAGCAGAAGGAACTACTGAGGAAAATCTTCACTATCTTAATTATGGTGGTGTTTACACAATTGTTATACATTTGCCAAACCTTATACACAAAAAAGGGGTGACATTTACAATATGTAAATTACACCTCCATAAACTCTCCCCCAAACAAACAAGAACCTGGCACTTGGTAGATGATCAATTAAATGTTGATTAAATACAACAAGATGAATGAGTGAACAAAAAGGAACAACCCAGAAAGAGAAGGAGGTGAGAACAGGAACATGCCTGTCTGAGATGGAGGTTGGGGACCAATGGGACCCGGAGTGGGCGTGACCGGGGCAGCAGGACATTCAGGGCGGAGTCCTGGAGACCACGGGGCCTTCTTACCCCCTTCTCCTGACCCTGACCCTCTCCTACAATGAGCCCGGGGCTACTACCTCCTGGAACAGTTAGCTTCTGCCCAAATGTGCTCACTCTTGGAAGGACTCAGTCTCATTGCTGCCCAAGTTCAAGTTCCTCTGGGCTCTGAGACAGGCCTGTGTGCGCAGAGAGAGCCCTAAGCTGGCTCCCCACCTGGTCTCTCTTGCCCCTTCCTATGTCCTGCCTGAGCGCCAGGAAACACAGGGCTCCATCCTGCTCCGGGCAGAGAGCCACCCACGGGCTTGCTGGTGGGCAGAGCCCAGAGCCACCTCTCCCCACTCACTGCCAGAGTCATTGTCCTGCAGGGCCTCCACCTCCCTAGTTTGTTAAGCCTTTATTGTAGCCTAGTTTCCTGAAGATGGAGTTACAGAAGGCAAACTTGTTTTAACTATTGCTGAATATGGGGCGCAAGAAGGGACGAGGTGGGTCCCAACTCGCCAGGGGAGAGTCCACACGTGGCAACCATGAGAGATATTGACCTCAAAGGGGAAAGAAAGAAAACTTTTCAGAAAAGGCTTTCTAAATGACCCAGCAGGGTGAGTCAATGTCGATGGGAGGCTGTAGGGGGCGCTAGAAGAACGTAAGCATCCGTGGGCAGCTCAGAGAGCGACTCAAGCCTTGGGGGAGTTTCAGGAAGTTTCCAAACACACTCTCCCTGGAGGCATGTGTGGCACTTCACCTACAAAAGCCAAACAGTCACCATACCTGCCTCCCACCATTATTAGAAGATCAAGTGTGATTACGTAGGTGAAACTATGACAGAGGAGTTACGGGGGAGGAGGGGGAAGAAGAGGATGCCTGAAGCCAGGACAGCCAAATGGCACTGGGTCACTGGATGTGGTGCTGTTCTGAGCCAGTCCCTGCCGTGCAGTGGCGAGACCACCTGGTGTCGGAGAACCCTGGTTTCCATCCTGCCTCCACCACGGTGGGGAGGCGCTGTGTAGCTTTGAGCAGGTCACTGCTCCTCTCTGGGCATCAGTTTCCACATCTATAAAATGGGCGCAACACCTCACTCAGTTGCTATGAGGATTACATGTGGGTGCATCTGGTGCCCACGGAGTCCAGCCCTCAGGAGGGCTCGGTGAGTGAAAATGAACCGAGAGGAAGGTGAGTGGCCTCCAGTGTCACCGTGAGGAGGTGGGGAGGAGCGCCATGCTTCTGGATGCTCTGAAGTGACAGGGTGGCTGGGATGTGGACCGCACTGGCAGGACTGGGCCTGCCTGCTGAGGAGGGCTCTGCCCCAGGGTGGGCCTCAAGAACCGTGAAGACACCTTGGCACCAATGCTGAGCACTTGGCCTCGGATTCAAGTCCTGGTCGTGCTGCCTACAAACTAGGTGACCTTAGTCAAGTGTCTTCACTTCTCTGCACCTCACCTTCCTCTTCTGTAAAGTGGGGCTCCTGTGCCTGCAGCCCGGGGCTCCACGTGTGTGTGGATGGGTCAGAAGTACATGCTCCCAGCAGCCTCTCCCCAAGCCCCTCCACTCCTCCCACCCCAGGGACTTCGGGGGAGCAGAATCTGAGAGGAGGGGAGAAGGCAGCAGTCCTGCACAACCAGGCCCAGGGAGGGGAAGAAACCCAGGCAAGGTCCCCAGTAAGTGACGGGTAGAGCCAGGCTGCTTCCCGGAGGGGGTGGCCTTTTGAAAGCAAAGCACCTCCCTGCACTTACTAGGGTTTTGAGGTCTGAATCTGTGCCCCTGTCCCTTACTCTGTGACTTTCCAAAGCTTCCCTTGCGTTCACCCAGGGTGCCTGCTTTTCCCTGAGGTCACAGAGAGTGATCGTCCAAGAGGGCCCAGGGAGCCTCAGTCCCGGACACTGTACAGTCCAATTATCAAGAGACCAGAAAGAGGACAGGCTTCAGGCTGCTGTGAGGTCTGGGGAGAAGGCAGGAGCTCCAACGGGGAGTCATGCCAGTGTCCCAAGACCCCGGCCAGTGGAGCATCACGGTAGAAGAGCGCACAGACAGGCAGGTGCCAGAGAGGAGGCCCAAGGTGGAAAACACTAGAAAGCTTTAGGAGAGGTGGTCCTAAGACTGGGAAACTAACTGCTCAGCGATGTGTTTCATGAGGTCAGGGGCTTCCTCTCTCTGTAACAGACTGTTTGAGGTCTTGGGGCAAATTCCTGGTGGCTCCGCTTCAAAATATACCCAGGCCTTATCTTCCAGTGATACGTACTGACATATTTATGGATGAAATAATATGGTATCTGGGGTTTGTATCAAAATAATCCAGCTGTCAAGAGGGGTGAAAGGTTTCCATGAAACAGAACTGGCTGTGAGCTAATGAAGATTAAAGTGAGTGATGGGGACACGGGAGTTCCTTGTTTGATTCTCTCTACTTCTGTACATGTTTGACGTTTGCCATAACCGAAAGTCCAGAATCAGCCGTGTCTCTCCAGCTCCTTGCCCACTGCCCTGGTCCTCTGGCCTGACTCGGGGCAATCACCTCCCAGGTCCGCCGGCTTCGTCCAGGCCCCTCCCGCCTATTCTCAACACCGCCGCCAGAGGGAGCCTGTTACAACGTGAGTTCCCTGCTCAAACCCTCCGGTGGCCCCATCTCACTCAGAGAACCTCGGCCTCCAAGTCCACACTCCATCTCACCCCTGTTTCCTCTAGGACTGCCCTCCGGCCACAGTAGCCTCTTTTCTGCCTCTCACAGTCACCTTCAAGACCCTTAGGGCCATATGTGCTGGGGAGGATTTGGGGGGAGGTCTGATCTGACCAGACTTCATTCACCCATGATGCTCAGACATTACAATATTGCATGGGACACAATTACACTTTTAAAAAAATATTTGTTGTTTATCTGACTAGGCATCCTGTATTATATCAGGGAACCCTACCCCTAACAGACTATAAGCTAGTCCTACCAATAGAACCATGTTGTCATCTTAATGTCCCCAGTGCTCAGCACACAGAGGTGCCCCCTCCTAGAAGACCGTTGCAAAAAAGCACCCTCTGTGCTGATGCAGCTCCTCACCCTTGCAAGGATCTCAGTCAACTTGCTTCAGTGGTGAGGTGTCCTTTTGCAGTGCACAACCTGCGCAACCATTCATGGCAGCTCTGCAGGAGACCAGGGAAGCAGGTGCTTCCAGAACGAGAGAGGATGAACAGATACTCTGAGCTCTTTCTGTCCCCAGCAGTGGGTAGGGACTGGGAGGGAGTGACAATGTCAAGGCCTAGAATGGCAGCCCCCTCGGGGTGCTTTTGGATTCCAGCCCATCTGGGGTAGGTCTGAACTCTTGCAGTGCACCATGGTGGTGGGTAGGGGGCCCCGTGCCAGACACCAGCTGACCCCGTGGCTGGAAGGTGCCCACTTGAACGGTTCCAAGTAAACATTTGACCAGCTCAGCCCCGGCCACCATCCCACGCCAACACTTGGCCCTTGTTCCTGGACAGGGCCCTCTGTGTCCCGTCCTTTGTGGTTGACATTTCAGCCGGGCCCTGCAGGGGCGGGGGCGACCCGGTGCCCCTTCCCCATTCTGCAGACAGGCTCCAGGGAGGTGGAAGCAGGCACTGGGCAGGGTGGGGGGAGTCCCAGCAGACGGGCCGTCGCCAGGCGGGGATGGCCACCCTCCCTGAACACCCCACGTGGGCCCCGGGGTGCAGAGCCCACGGCCTAACAGTGGAGCCATGGGGCTGCCAGCTGACTCGGCTGCTTTGTTCCAGGCCTGGAGTGGTCTGAGGGTGGCTGAGGACTGTGGCTCCTTCTTTGCTGAGAAGCCACAGATAACGCCGGCGACAGGGCCTGATAAAGCGTCTGTCAGAGGCTCCCTCCCAGACAGGCCTGGCTGTTCCCGTCGCCGAAGCCTGTGTCCAGAGGTCAGCCCCTCCCTGGGGTCTCAGTCCTTCTCTCTTCCAGCAGCTCTCCCCACCCATACCTTCAGTCTGATCTCAGAAGTTCCGAGGCCTCTGGGCCCCAGAGCAGAAGAAACTAATTGCCTGATTTATTCCCATGAAGAGACCATCAAGGCACGGGTGTCTCTCAGTCGAGTTCCACACTGTGGCTCCTGAGGAGTTGGGGGGGGGGTGGCTGGAATCTCTTCCTAGAGCTCCTCAAAGGACATCAATGACGTCCCGAGTCACCTCTTTCACGTCACAAGAGCCCACTCCATGCCAGGCTCTAGGATGGGTACAGGGGGCATAGGAACAAATAGGACATGGTCCACAACCACAGAAGCTTCCAGAAAGATCTACCCCACCCTGACCTGACCCAGGCCTCCACCCCAGGACCTCAGCGGGGCCTGGCCTGGAGTAGGAGGTGTGTGAGGGGGTCCCTAGCCAGCCTCGGGGGTCCTGGGTTGAGACTCAGTGCCAAAGGGCTGGAGACCTGAGACCAGGAGTCTCCAACCTGATGAAGGAGGCACAGGCCCCGCCCTAGGGAAGATACTGTACCCTGGAAAGTCAGAAGAAACCTTTGCCAAGCCCAAGAGTGTTCTGAAGCATTTCTGAAGTCAGCCCTCACAGCGTCCTAGGCATGGTTCAGGTGAGCAGGTATGGGCTGCAGGCACTGCCAGGGAAATTGTCCCCCCGTGGCAGTGGCCCTGCCCCCCGAGAATGCGTGGGGACACTGGGCTCCCAGTTTAACAGCACAGGGAGTAGGTAGGATCTGGGGTTGGGGCTGCCCGTTCTGTGCTGACCAACTTGAATGAGGCCCTTATGCACATTAGACGGTGGGAACTGGAGACCCCGGGCCTCAGGTGAGTCCCAGCTCTGCTTCTCCTCATCGTGTGAACCAGGGCAGGCCTCTGCCTCCTCTGGAGATTGGGCTAGAGGCCCTCTAGGGCCTCCCAGGGAGAAGAGCCCCAAGGGACAGTCCCCATCCAAGGGCCAGTGTGTCCAGTGGGAGAAGGTCAGGGCTGCCTCCCCTCCCCCGGGGAGAGGAATCTCTCTCTGGCTCTGCTTGGAGTGTCGTGGAGGGTGGGGACCTGCATCTGAGGGCCCAGGAGCTGCCTTTCCCCGATGCAGGGACCCCAACCCCCACCCCACAGCTTCACGAGGGTGTCTGACTTATAAAGGAAGGACCTGGGTTCTGGGTGGCGGGGCTTCAAGTGTGGCCTCCTGCCCTCTCCAGCCTGCAGCAGCCCGCATGGCCCGCCCCCTCCTCCACCACACACACACACACACACACACTCACAAACGTAAGCAGATAGCAAGATTCTCCAGAGAAAGCCTTGAAGACCCCAGGTTCACCCAGCAACGGAGTGGCAGAGCCCCACCCCCACCTCACATTGGCCCAGATCCAAAATGCCCCCAGGATCAACTGGCTGGGCACAGCTGTACCTCCTCCCTTGGCACTCCCTCCCCTGGTGTCCACATCCCTGCCAGAGCAATTCTTTCTCATTACATTCATTTATTCTTCCCTCAAACATTTACTGTTGCCCATCTGTGCCTGGCACCGGGGGCCCCAGAGAGGAATGAGATAGTCCCAGCCCGGTTCCCGCCCTGGAGGAACTTACAGTCCTGTGGGGCTAGACTGACAGAGCGCACTGGAGGGGAGTGACAAGGGTGGTGAGAAAACAGAACCGGCTGTGAGAGAGGACGTGGAGGGGACATGAGGTCCGGGAGGGGAGGCCGTTCTGAGGAAGTGGCATTGAAGCTGACACCTGGAGGCAGGTGAGAGGGGAGAGACGGTTCCCGCACTCGTCCTGGGCTGGGTCACATTCACCTGTGGAATCTCCCTCTGGCTTCCCCCACCTCACACCCAGAACAGGGCCAGTGGATTCAAACCAAATTCACGCCGGTTGAAAACAGGACCAGACTGTGATATTTCCACTGGAAGACAGGGAAGGAGTGGCTCAAATGGGGTGGGGGTAGGGGAGAATCCTAGATTGTGACCCCAAGGTAGGAAGGGCTGAGGGGCTGGGGTTCACCCTGCACAGTACCTGAGGACTTCCCCCATTAATATTATAAATGCACTGCCTCTTCAGAGCAGGAGGAACACATCTCCCCAGCCTCTGTGCAGCCGGGGCCCTGCCCCATGGGTGTAAGGGAAAAGTCTGGCTGGCCCCCCCAAGCCTTCAGCCTCTCACTCTCCCGTCCATCCATGACCTTGCCTGGCTCTGCTGCAGACTTCCTGTGGGGCCTCGGGGATGTCACTCCCCTCTCTGGGATTGGGACAGTGACTTAGGGACACGGTGGAAGAGTGGAGGAGGTACAGCTGCCCCCAGCCAGTTGATCCTGGGGGCATTTTGGATGTGGGCCAATGAGAGGTGGGGGTGGGGCTCTGCCACTCCATTGCTGGGTGAACCTGGGGGCTTCAAGGCTTTCTCTGGAGAATCTTGCTATCTGCAGAGTGGGGATGCTCTCAATGCCATTTTACAAGCCCCAGGCCGGAAAGCCGAGTGCTTCCCACTCCAGGGTCTCCACTGCACACCAGGTCTGGGGACCTGAGTCCCAGAAAGTTATCATATTTAATGATAAAGACGATCATCTTCCCCTCATAAAGCAAAGCAAAAGGGAAGAAAAAGACCCAGTCCCTGTCCATCCCTCCATTCCAATAGCACAACGTCATCTGATCCCAGCTGATCTTGCTCCATGGCAGGACGTGGGTGCTGGAGGGCACTCCATGTCCCTCGGAGTGGCACTGGGGAAGCAGGAAATGTGCCCAAGTGCCGATTCTGAGACAGGAACGACCGTGTTCTCCATCTCACTGACTCTTCGCCAGCTCTCTAGGAAGTACCCTTTTTCTTTTGATTTTTATTGAAATATACATAGCACGGCGCACACGCATCTCAGATTGTTCATGGAGCTCAAGGTCCATGCACTTTTACACGTGTATAAACCTGTGTGACAACCAGATCAAGACATAAAATGGTTCCAGCATACCAGAAGTTTCCCTCAAGCCCCCTCCCAGTCAACATCCCCCGTGGATTACCACTATCTCAGCCTCTCTCAGAGTTAGAGATTAGCCTCTATCTAATTCCATAGATTAACTTTACCTGTTCTTGAACGCCTGGTTACTAATCGTGTCCCAGGCTCCTTTAACTTAACAACCTGCCACAATCATCCATCTACCAGCCATTCTCTGTTGACGTTGTTGTGTATTATTCCATTGCACGGCGATACCATAATTCATTTAACTATTCTGCTGATGGACCTCAGACCTGATTTCGTTCGGGGCAATTGTGACCACCCCCAGGATCACCCCGCACCTGCCTTCCGGACATGTGCATTCATCTCTCTCAGTTACATCGCCAAAGAGCGCAGGCGCTGCGACAGAGGGTGGGCGCACGCTTACCTTTCACAGCTATTTCCAGGAGGTATGTTTAGCCCCATTTTACAGACATAGAGGCCAAGGCCCAGAGAGTTTGAATAGCTCACCAAGCTCACACGGTTCCTAGGTAGTGGAGCCTGGTCTGGAATCTAGATTCGTTTTAATCTCACTTTCTAGAACGGGTGAAGTGGGCGTTAAGGTGGAGGGAGCCAAAAGAGAGGGGCAGCTCCGCGATCGGCTTCTGGGATGACCAGGCCACCTTGAGAGAGCATAGCGCCCCTCCCAGGCAGACACAGAAGAAGTGTGGCAACTCAGTGCCGTAAGGAAGACGCACAGTCTGGCCCCTTAATTCTCCGGTCTCATCTCCTCTCTCTCCCCCCAACTCAGTGCAGCCACATTGCCTTCCCTGCTACACCCTGACAATGCCTGCCAGGTTCCCACCTGCCAGCCTTTCTATCTTCATCTCCCACTTTCAGGACTGCTCGGGCCTCAACACCCACGTGCCCCACCTCCTACCCCCCACCCCCCTCATCAGTGAAGCCTCTGCTTAATTTCCCAATGGAAACGAACACCCACCACCACCCGCTGTCCCCGCGCCTTTTTACCTCCGTGTGACCTAATATTTTGTGCACATTTGTTTATTGCCTGTCCCCCACCCTAGAACGTGACCCTCAGCGGGCCAGGCCACATAGTCTTGTGCGGCTTCACCTTCAACACATGAAACAGTGCCTGGTACCTGATAGGACAGGCCCTCCAGAAATACTTGTTGAATGAATGAATGAATGAAAAGCAACCCCTTGGAGCAGCAGGTGGCAGAAGTTGCAGGGCAGGAGGAGCTTTTGGTGCCAGACCTGGCTGCTATGTCCAAGTTCTGAGATAAAGCTCCCGCGGGCCAGGGACGGCATCTGCCATTGGGCGGGGTGAGGTGGTGCCCAGCTGACCATGGTGGCCTCCAGGCACTGCTGCAACTCAGTCATCCCAGCCAGACTTCGATGGAGCCAAATGGACAAGGGCTCCGGTGGGCATCCGGGTACCTGCTGGGCTGGCCCTTCAGGACAGGGGGAATTTTAGGATTCCTGGGTAAGGAGAGGGAGCCAATAGACACAGATCTCCCCAAATGACTCTTGCCTTGAAAGATCTTAGAGATTATCATCCAAACAGATGGGTCTAGGAATGATCTGAGGGGTCCAGGAAGGTTCCCACCTCCCTTCACCCCTGCCTGGAATTCTTCATTCCCCGGTACAACTTGCTGGTCTAGGAAGCTTTTGCTGATCCACCTTATAACCCTGGGCCTCAGTTTCTTCCTTCTGTAAAATGGGTAGAATCTGGCCCCATGAAGTACAATGAAGAAACAGCCTGAGATCAAAGGTTTGCTGGCATGAATTTTCACACTCCAGGACTGCTGTGTGTTCTCTGGCAAAGTCCTGCTCTCTCTGGGCTTCAGATTCCCATGTTTCCAATGAGGGAGACTGGCAGAACTATCTCCAAAGACTGAAATCCTCCCTCAGGTTTTTTCCCAAGGAAGGACAAGTTTATCCAGGGATACAGGGAGAGGGAGCCGAGGCAAGAGGGTGATGACATAAAATGTGAACTTGGCCAGTGTCATAGCTTCGCCCTGCCCTGGGTGTCCCGGAGATGTCCTCTCTGAATCCCACTGAATGCCTGGATGGGCCCTGGACAGTCTGGGCAGGTGGCTGGGAGAGCTGTGTTCTTCTGCTTCTCTCTGTAAACAGGGCTCTGAGTGCCAGAGGGTGACCAGCACAAGACCACAGCTAGGAACTGTCTCCGAGAGCTTGCCCAAGCGGCTCACAACTCTACCACTTGTCTCCCCATCACCACCAAGACAGGGAACAGGTTAGCCCACTTTTCACTCCAAGTCAGAGAGAGACCCAGTTTTTCAGATGAAGAAAACTGAGGTCTTCCCAAGGATCCCACAGATCATCCATCTGAGCACATACGTCTGCCCAAGTCTGGGTCTGTTCCATGTCAGTGTTACCTCACCGACCTCCCACACAAGCCTGTAAGGAACATGCCGTTATTCTCCCTACTTGACAGATGGATGAACTACCACTCAGAGAGGTTAAGTGACTTGTGTGAGGTCACACAGCTAGTGAGTAGCAGGGCCAGGATTTAAAACCAGGTCTGTCTGACTTCCTTGCTGAGGACTGAGGGAGGAAAGGGAGTGATTTTGTGCTTCGGGAGCCCAGGAGCCTGAGAGAGCAAGAGGTGGGCAGGGGGCACCAGGGCCCTTACACCTGCTGTTTGCTTTATCCAAAAAGCCTCCCCCTAGATATTTGTCTCGCTCACTCCCACACTGCACTCAGCCCTCAGCTCAAAGGGCACTTTACCACAAAGACTTTCCTTCTAGGACCACTGAGTCTAAGGAGGACAACTGCTCCCCCTCTCCTTACCCCTTTATTTTTCTCCATAACAGCTCTCACCATCTGACGCACTACCTTATCTGATGTGAATAGTTGTTTGTTTGCTTGTTGTTTGTGGCCCCTGAGAATGTAAGATTTTGTCCGTTTTATTCATGACTGTAATCCCAAAGCCCATCACAGCACCTGGCATAAAGTAGGTGTTCAAACCATATAGGCTGAGAGAAGGCAGGAGAGACAGAGTGCCCTTCGCCTTAATAAGAGAAGGAAAATGGAGTGAGCATCTGTTATCTGCTAGGCACAGAGGAGAGGATGGACCTGTGCACATCTCAGTCATCCCTAGCTGTTAGCCCATTTCACGGTTGGGGGAACTGAGGCTCCCTCCAGCATCAAGGGGCCCATGGGTGGACGGCGCGTGGCAGATGAAGCAGTCCATCAGGGTGGGGACGCGCGACCCCACCGGCCTGGCTCCAAGCCCAGTGCCCCTTGCAAGCGAGGGGCGGGGCCCAGAAAGGGGAAGGGGTGCCAAAGCCCCCCCCCCCCCCCCGGCGCTCGCTGCGCGCTCTGGGCGGTGCTGTGTGGCCGCAGGGCCCTGGCCTCGCGCCGGGGCCGCACCCTGGGCCGAGCCGCCCGAATTCCTCCCCGGCCCGCCCCCGCGCCCGGCGCCTCCCGCCGCCCCCGCCACCCCAGCGCAGCACGCCCACCCCCCACCCACCCCCACCCCCCGCCGGCGCCGCCCACCGCCCCCCGCCCCTTCCCTCCCGCTCCCCCCCCGCCGGGCAGCGGGTGGCGGGGACGATCCAGCCCGGCCGGGGCGCTCGTGCCCCCCAGGCTCCCCCGGGCCCCCAGACTCGGGGCGCCCGCAGGCCCCGCGGGTCAGCGGGAACCGGCAATTTCCCGGCCGCCCGCCCCGCCGCCCGCTCTGTACTTAGGCTGATGACGGGTTCCCGCGGCCCCGGTGGCGGGGCGGGCGGCGGGTTCAGGGCGGGCGAAGCCGGCCCAGCCGGTCCCGTGCTCGGCTCTCAGGCGGCCGCCGGGCCTGTGTCATCCACCAGGAATTTCTGTTTTCCCCTCCGCGGGGCTGGAAGAAAAAACAATAATTAGGTCACTGGGCAGGCGGCAGAGAGGGTGTGGGACAGGCCAGTGGCGCCCTGTTGGGCCGGGAAAGGGTCTGGGAGGACGATGGGGACGAAGAGGCCCCCGCAGTGCTCCTGCCTCCTTCCTGCCCTCCCCAGGATGCTGGCTGATGGAGGCAAAACATCCCTGACCATCGCCACCGTTCCCTCACGGACCCATTCGTTCCATGAGCATTTTCTGGGCACCTCTTTGTGCGCCAAATTCTGTGCTACGCTCTGGGGACAGAGCGTTGGACAAAAGAGAAGGAACTTGGTAGAAAAGACAAAAGAGATGGACTTGGTAGAAAAGACCCATAAGCAGCCACGAAAAAATAAAGTCATCCCTCCCGTGGCGGGGCTGGGGGGGATTGGCTCCAGGACCCCCACCCCATACCCAAATCCAGGGGTGCTCGAGTCCCTTATATAAAATGGGGTAGTATTTACATATGACATATGCACATCCTCCAGTATAATTAAATCATCTCTAGCCAGATGACTTATAATACCTACTACAAAACCATGTAAATGCCAGGTAAACAGTTGTAAATACAATGTAAATCATTACTAAGTGAGCAGCAAATTCAAGTTTTGCTTCTTAGAACTTTCTGGATTTTTTTTCCCCTTCTCCACAAATATTTTCGATCCTGGGTTGGTTGAATCCCAGATGAAGATGCCATGGATAGAGGGAGGGCTGGCTGTATAGTGGGAAGACCACTGCACAGGACAGAAGAAGGGGGTGGTAGTTAGGGAAGGCTTCCTTGGAGAAGTGGCACTAGCTCAGAGGCCTGAATGAGGACTGGCCAGGCCAAGAGAAGAGGGAGGCAGGAAAGGGGGGTGGGGGGTGGGTGGAAGGAACAGCGTGTGCAAACACTTGGAGGTAAGAGGCATTAAAAGTACACTTGAGAAGTGTCAATGAAGTTTTAATTCTGAATACGATACTGATAAAAAAAAAAAAAAAAGACACCCATTTTTGGTCCCGTAAATCCCCTAAATACAAGCCAGCTACTTTCTCTGGTGCTCATCTGAAGATAGAGCCACCTGTTTCTATGCTGGAGGAAAACTGTCTTGGACTTAGCTCACTGAGAGGTACGAGGTCTGGATACTGTATCTGTGGGCATTTCAAGGGATTTTCAAGGGCCATTTGGGCTTAACACATTTCTCATCTCTTACTCCGACCTTAGGTCAAGTCCTTGGGAAAGACAGGAGGCCAGAGCAACTCTCTCTGGCTGTGTAGTTCAAATCATGAGTGATAAGACAAGGGAGGTGGACAGGACTGGAGCAAAAAGGGTCTTAAGTACCAGGGTAGGGATTTTAGATTTTATCTCAAGGGAAATAGCGATGGTTTAAAGCACGGTGGGAGGGGACAGGATCAGATTTCTGAAAACTTACAGCTGGTAACACCCACCTGTTATTTAACTCCTGTTATGTGTACATGGCTAAGTGTTTTACACACGTCATCTCACTAAGCTTGATATGAAACTTACGAGAGTGTTCTTTAGCCCCATTTTGTAGAAGAGGAAACAGGCTAGGGAGGTCATTTGCCCCAGGTCACCTGCTAAGAAGGGACAAAACCAGAACTGAAACATGCTAGGTCCTCTTCTGAGAGCTGTAGGAAGAAAGACGGAGATTCTGGCCCTACTCTCAAGTGTTAGAGCAGGCAGGTAGCTAGATGTGAGCAGAGAAAGGGCGACAGGGGCAAATGGCAGAAAACCATACATTTTGTGAACAAGAGGGGTCCTTGACAGACCAAGAAAAACAGGATCCTCTGGACTGATAAGCCATACCTTCTGGGCTGTAAGTGTCCTGCAGGCAGAAGGGTGGGACAGGACAGGAATCCCCACCATCCGAATGTAACCTTTCAATCATGATGACCTCTGTCCAAATGTAACCTTTTGCTTATGATACCCCCATCCGAATGTAACCTTTTGTTCATCATGACCTCATCCAACTTCCCGATCAAGACTAAATAAGGAGGAAAAATCCCTCCTCCCTACCTGGCAAGGTGGAGCTGGGATGGAGATTAGGAAAGACAACCCCAAGCCCCTCCCTGCCAATGAATATTCTGCCCGTTCACTTTTACACCCATGTAACAAGCTTGCCAAGGACACTCGGACCACCACCCACCAGGGTCTGCCCGCTCTTTCCTTGAGAGCATACTGTCTGTCCCTTACTAAATCCTTGCTTTGCTTTCTTGACCTCCATGTCTTGTCTCTGAACTCTTTCTGCAACAACACAAGAACCTCTCACCCACAACACAAGGAGCCTGTTGTCTGCTGGGGGACACGTGCATGGGATGTATTAGTCAGAGCCATGATGGAATGGAGTTTATTTCTCTCTCCTGTGATAACCCAGGGGTAGATTGTCCAGGGATGGAACGGCACGCCTACTCCATGAGCTTGTCCGGCCCCCCGGGCCCCTTCCACCTTGTTGCTCTGCCATCTTGATATGTCCAAGTTGGCTCCCCTCCACATCCACATTCTGCGCAGAGGGAAGAGGAGGGAGGGGGCACGTTCTGTCTCCTTAGGGAACATCACTGCTACATCTTCATCTGTACCTGTAACTGCAGCTGTATCTGTATTCAAATCCACAGCCACTTAATAAATCTGTATGTGTATGTATAGATACACCAGTTACCCAGTATCCAAAGCATCAGCTTTAAAGATAGAAGCTTTAGTGCCGAAAAGGTAAAATACAATGATGGATAAAGCCAGCCCCTAGTGGCAAAACATAGAAACAGAAAACATTCCAGCAGAGAGAATTATTGTACTTCCTACTGGCCTCCTGTTGGTGGTTTCCTTAACAAAAATATTTCTGCATATAATACTTGATTTACCTGAAGAAAGTAAAATATTTTTGATATGGTTATGAGTAAAAGAAATTAATTTTTTTCAAAAGTGTTACCATATAAAATTGTGGAATATCATACGTATCTGTGGGTTTTCTGGGTCAGCAAATAATTGTAAAGATGAACAAGACAGGGCACTGCCCTCTGTGGTTCTTTCAACCACATCCCACTCCCTCAAAGGAGATGGTACCTAGATAGGCATTCGGGGACTCGGCAAACTGCCCTTAGTCTGTGCTTTGGGGGAACATTGAGAGAGTGATTTCGGAGATAGGTAGTTGAGAGCCCTTGTTCTCAAAATGTGGTCCTCCACCAGCCGCATCAGTACCACCTGGAACCTGTTAGAAAGGCAGGTTCTCAGGCGTACAGAATCAGAACCCCGGCAGGTAGGGCCCAGCTGCTATCTGCTTTCACAAGCCCTCCAGATGACTCTGATGCAAACTGAAGTTTGGGAACCACTGGTCTAGGGCTAAGAGTTGGAAAACCTTGGTTCTGGTCATGGACACAGCAGTCCCAGGCTCTGTGACCTTGTGCATGTCGGTTTCTGTGGGTCAGGAGCTGGGCAGAGCCTAGCTGGCCCTCTGCCCTGTGGTCTCTCACAGGCTGCAGTCATCTGCGCTCAACGGCGGATGGCTCTGTGTCCAGGCTCACTCACGTGTGCTTGCTGTCAGGACTCGGTGCCTCATGGGTGGCTGGACTGCAGACCTCAGTGCCTCGCTGGTCCCACTGGCTGCTGGCTGGGGCCCTACTGCATGGGCAGCTCACAACATGGCAGCTGGCTTCACTCAGAGGGAGCAAAAGCGTGCCCCAGATGAAAGGCATGGGCTTTCTGTAACCTAATATCAGAAGTGACATTCCATTGCTTCGCTGTAGTGTTTGTCAGAAACAGTCGCTGGGTCTAGCCCGCACTGAAGGAGAGGGGCTCACATGGATGCCAGGAGGCAGGGGCCATCTTAGAAGCCCCTCCCACATCTGCAATGTCTTGTTCCAAGCAAATCCTGAGGTGAGGGAACTCCACATGGAGGAGATCCTGCGAGAGGCCAGAGAAATGTGCCTGGTAAAGGGGGGTTCCCGACACAAGGTCCCGAGTGCCTGCCCACCCTGATTCTTATCTTCACTGCAGGGCCTGTGTGATGTTGGGGGATATTTGCAGCCAGCAGGAGCTGCATTCCAGGGCTGGGTACTTAACATTCCAGAGGAGCTGTCAGCTAATTATTGCCTTGCTGGTCCCAGCCCTGGACCACCCGGCTCCCCTGAGCTCCCATGGCGTGGCCAGAGGACTCTGGTGGTTTTGTTCTTGGGTTACATTGAGAGAGGCCCAGAGATGGGCCAGACTTAACCAGGGTCACACAGCAATGAGTCAGCAGCAACAACGGGCCTTTTTTACCCACAGGTTGTAGGCCAGAGGCAGATGCAGCAGGAGTCTTGGGGCTGAGCGTCCTTGGGGGCGGGGTGGACTAAAGCAGACCTCAGGAAAGTGACTGTTTCTCTGAGCCTTCTTTTCCACTAGGCCTTGTCCTTGGGCCTCAGCCTGTTTTAAGAAGAATCCTGCTAAATCATTTCAGTGAGAACCCCTCACCTTCATACCTGATCGGCCTGGTTGGTCTGCCTTCAGCAAGAATCCTGTTAAGTTGGTTTAGTAAGAATCACCCTTACCCGTGATGTCCCCTCATGGCAATTTTGCATCCACCGGCCCCTCGTACTGCTTGTCATCTGTAAATCCCCGGCTGTCTTTGCTGAATCCAGAATTGAGCCTAATTTCTCCCTGCTGTCGATGGCTGGGACGTCTATCGCAATAGTCCCGAGAAAAGCCGTCCTGACTTACTGTTTTACCCGTTTACTACAATATATACAGTCTAGCCCCTTCCCCGTGCAGGGGGTCCCAGGAGGCACGACATTGCTGCTGCTCCTTGGGTAGTGAAAGGGGACTGCGGGCTCGGGGTGGGCCATTTTTTGTCCCAACACAGGAACCAGCAAAGGGCTAGGGCAGCAGAGTCTGAGAAAGGCCAGCGGGGCCAGAATTCTCTAGACGCCCTTCCCGCCTTCTCCTGCTCTCATCCTTGGGCCCTCTCAGCCCGGAGGCCTTCGGAGCAAACACTGAGGGCTGAGGGAGCAAGACGGGGAGCGAGAGGCCTCTGACAGGGGGTCAGGGGAGCACTGGGTGGGGCCCTGACGGCCGAGGAGGACGACTCCGCACGTGAAAATGGAGGCAGGGTCTTTCCAGTGACGTGGGTGGCGTGAGGAGCTGCAGGGCCCAGAGGATGGGACATCACGTTAGTGAGAGATGCCTGTGGCGCTGAGGATTCTGGGAGGCTGCCGCACCCTTCTGCAGCCACGGGCTCAAGGTCAGGGTCCTCCAGCAAGAGCCGCAGGCAGGCAGCCCAGGCTCTTCGTCCTCCCAGGGGCAATGCTCACCTGCTTCTCCCCTCTTTTCTCAGCACCCCACTCCTGGGATTCCCTTAACCTTCCCCCAGAGAGTGGGCACTCTGTTACAAATCTAAATCATGTAACTTGTTAAATAGGTTTATATGTAAAAGGCACAAACTCAAAAACTCACTCCCTCCCTATCTCCCTGACCCCCAGTTCCCGTCTCCTGAAGCAATCTTTGCTAGAACAAATAGATGTGCTTTTTTCTTACACAAAGAGTCAGTAGCCCCCTGCACTCACTTACTGTGTATCTTTGATTATTCCAGAGCAGTCTGAATCATTCTCTTGCATAGTTTTCTATTATATGAATATACCAATGTGTATTTAACTGGTCTCTAAAATGACAGCAGATTCGTACGGGCACCTAAGCTTTGGGCCACAAACACAGGTAGGATGTCTGCTAGGGCTCAGGCACCTGGTACATCCTAGAGATACAGGGGAGGTGGCAACCTGGTCCATGCAAATTGGAGCTTCCAGTCTCGGGCGGCAGACTGAGAGGGCATCACCGAGTAGCGTTAGCAGCCAAGGGCCATTCCAGGAAAGCATGCTTCTTCCTTGGGCTGGGGGAGAGGTAGGTACATTGGATTTTTACTGACAGGGAAAGGGGAGGATGGCTTTCTAGGCTAGGGAGAACCATGTGAGCAAACTGGAGGAGAGGGGACGGCCTATGAGTGTCTGTGTAATGAATGAGGATCCAGGGCATGTGGCATGGAAGTGGAATGAGGCTGTTTGGAGATGCGTCTGAGGAAGCCTTGAATCTCAGGGAGATGGCTGTGGCCTGATTCCTGCTGTTCTTCCAGAACTTTCCCTGCGGTCACCTCCTCTGGGAAAGAGGGCTCCGGGGAGGGGGTGGAAGGAAAAAGCACCTCTCAAGAGGAGAGAGGCCAGAGGCGGCTCTAGGCCAGAGGGAGCAGTGGCTCGCCAGGATGGAGATCTGCCCTGTGCCGGACCTTTTCCTTAATTTAATTCAGTTTTGCCACATTATTTCTGAACCATCCGAGAGTCAGCTGCCGACATCATGGCATTCTCCCCTAAGTATTTCAGCAACTATCTCTACAGAATGAGGACATTTCTCTACACCGTCCCTAAACAGCGATGACACTCAGGAAATCTGATGTTGTCATACTGGTTTCTAATGCACCCTCTGTATGCAGATCTGCCCGGTTGCCTCAGTGGTGCCCTTTGTGGCTCCCCTATCCTTCTCAGGATCCAACAAGGATCATCTTTTGCATCTCCCTTAATCTGCAATAGTTCTCCAGACTTTTTCTTTTTTTATTCCTTCTATGCCATTGGCGTCTTTTGAAAAGTCCAAGCCAGGTGTACTTGGAGCACATCACGCTATTTGATTTTTTTTTTAAGTGGGAGGTAATTAGGTTTTTATTTATTTAGTTTTGATGGAGGCACTGGGGGTTGAACCCAGGACCTCTAGGCAGGCTCTCCACCACTGAGCTGTACCCGCCTCCTCACGCTATTTGATTTATCTGATGTTTCCTCAAGACCAGATCTACCGTCAGGGTTTCCAGCAGGCTGCTTGGTGCTGTGTGCTTTCCCGGGTGGGTCTGCCCCGGGACTAGTGGGATTCCATTTGATCCCCGCGTGGGACCCACCAGGGTTTTCCATTGTAGTAAGTTAGGCTCGTAATGTTCACCTCCTTTTCATTTTGAATCTCAGAGGGGTCAAGTGTCCTGTCTCACACACACACACACACACACACACACACACACACACACACACACAGCTAGGATGAGGGAAGGCTAGGATGTGAACTCCATTCTTACTCTTAAACACTTCACTATGCTGCCTCTCCACAAGTAACACACAATGATGATAGACAAATTAGAAAACACAGAAAAGCTGAAAGAAAAAAGAAGAAATCCTCTGGGATTCCATTGCCTGAATATCACTTCTGTTAACTTTTTTGTTGTATATCTTTCTAAATTTCTCCCCATGTGAAGACACACATCTAAATACATATTTATCTTCACAAAACTAGGATCGTTTTGTTGTCTTATAAATGAAAAGCTGTTCTTTTCATTTAAGATGATACAGCCTGAGTGGGGAAGGCACAGGGCCACATTTAGCATCTGTTCTCCCTGTCACTCCTTCAAGGCTGACCCAGAAGTGTCAGAAGTGGCCTGAAGGACTGAGGGTGGCTCCCAGGCCACGTGGCTACAGGGACCCTAAGAGGACAGCAGGTGGATGGTCAGGAGCACAGGTGCCAGCCCTGGAGTACCCCTCCTTAGCTGGGTCTCTCTCCATTGACCCAAGGTCACAACTCAACCCTCTCTATGCTTCCAGCACCTCCTAGATGTCATGAGAGCAAAACCCAGGCCAAGCTGTCACTGGGTGAGGTGAGCAGGGCCCCACACAGGGTGGGTAGAGACCCGGGCCCTGGTCTCAGCTCTGCCACTGACCACAGAGTGACCTTGGACAAGCCACATTCCTCTGTTTTCTTCCTTCATTCACAAAAATCGTGGCACTGGACCCTGGATCCTTGCCTGCTCTGCACCTAAACAAGGATGCCTTTAAGACATCCACTCCTCTGTTTGCTGCTGGGGTTTGGGAAATACTTCTGGCCATGTTTAGAATTCTTTCTTACTGCTTTATTAGGAAGGGCTGCCAATCAGCATGCAGACTGTCCACTGAGAGGATTACACGGTTTCCCTCCACTATCCATCAGTGCAGTGAGCACTGCTGGTGGAGTCCCAATAGCGACCATCATGGTATCCCCCAGATAAACTCCTAAGGGGCCGTGAAGTCTTACTCTTTGATTTACTGTAGCGCTAACATTTTAGTTAGAATTCTTCTCTTTACATTCACAGTGAAACCAGTCCCAAGTTTCCTTTGAGGTATCCATTCCATAAACTATTAGGCATCTATTAACAAGAATGACATTGATCTCTGTTCATTTGGAAGAATGTCCATTATCTATAGACAGACATAGATATAAAACAGATAACGTGATCCCATTTATTTTGAAAACTATACATTCATAGAATTCAAATGAGCAAATTTTAAAGGTTTTTAAAGAGTGGGGCCAGCTGGTCTCCAGCCGTGGAGAGTCCACCTGTCTGCACACAGCCGTGCCCATCCCTGAGAGCCTTCCCTGAGCCTCCAGGAGCTGCCAGGTCCCCAGCTATTTCCTCCAGGATGCTGTGGCTTCCCACAGCCCAGCCAGTGCTGGGTCTTCTCTCTCTGTCTCTAAGGACAACCACCCACGCAGCCCTGGGGTGGAGGGACAGGGGCCAAGCTTATCCCAGGTGTCAGCTTTGTCCTGCATGACTCTTCAGCAGGAGAACCCAGCCAAGGGCTCCAGAGTCCTGAGATGGGACCAGGACAACATGAGTGTCAGGGAGAACAGAGGAAAGAAGGTCACAGCCACCTGGACCCTGAAAGTCCTCCGAGTGGGTGGCTTAGGTTTGGGGTCTAGGGGAGCACCGTTTTTCTTCCCCAGGCTGGCTGGGCCCGCGAATCACAGGCAGGACTCAGAGCTGTGGCAGGACTTCATGTCAGCATCCTCGGCCAGCCTGTTCCGGGGGCTTGGCCAGGCCCTGGCTGGGCTCCCCAAGGAGGCTACCTCCAGCCCAGTGCTGAAAACTTCAAGCCCAACCAGCTTGGCTCTTTCTCAAGATGTGCAAACCCATTTAATAAAACATAGTCAGATAAGCGCAGAGAATGCACTCTGCACGGGGCACCGCAGCACCCCCAGGCCAGTGCCTTTCAAATGCAACCCCCTCCGGGAGGGAACAAAGACTCCTATTTGGCTTCTAGAATCAACTAGCCTCCACTCCTTCCTGGCAGCTGTGTGACTCTGGGCATGCTGCTTAGCCTCTCTGGGTCTCAGTGTTCTCATCTATCAAGTGGAAATAATGACAATACGTACTTCGCAGAGTCATCATAAGGGTTTAATGAAATGACGCAAGTGAAGCAGCTGGCCCAGTGAGTGGCGGTCATAGAAAAAGAGAGCTCACTGTGCTTTTCTTTTCATCAGGTGGGATTATCTTAGTGGCAGCACAAACTCACCTAAATTAGCTTCAGCAAGAAAAAGAATATATGTCTGGGAGGGGCATGGAAGTTATTGAAAGGAGCCCAGGGTACCTCCTGGAATCCCAGGCTGGGACCCAGTTGGCCTCAGGACAGGGTGCACTCAGGGCTGAGGGCCCTGTGGGTGCCCAGCAGGGCTCCCCTCCTTTTCTCGTGCCGTTCCCTGCCGACCCTTCATCCTGCTCTCACATCCTCCATCCCCACCTCCAGTTAACAGTAGAAAGCAGGGCTGTCAACAGCTCCCTGGCTTCTAGATGTGAAGACAAGCCAGTATTAGCTGAAGTCTTTTGGTTCTGATTCCAAATTCTCCGCAGAAGACATAGATTCAGTGCAGGTCAGGTGCTCACCACCTGGGGAGAATCTGTAAGGCAAATCCCACTGGAAACCTGCAGCCAGTGATAACGGGGAGCAGCTTTTTTTAAAGGAACAACACTAGGCAAAGAAAACAATAGGTATCTCTTGCATGCGCTGGGTCCAGCCCCTCCAACTCAGACCCACGACCCCCATCCCACCTCCATCGCAGAAGCAAAGCAGATGGGCACTGCTTTCTTCTAGGCTGGCTGATTTAAATTTTTTTTTTTAATTTTTATTTTATTTATTTATTTTAGGGTGGGGGGATTAGGTTTGTTTGTTTGTTTGTTTGTTTATAATGGAGGTACTGGGGATTGAACCCAGGACCTCGTGCATGCTAAGCACACGCTCTACCACTGAGCTATACCCTCCCCAAAGCTGGCTGATATTATTGGTTTGCAAAAAAAAGAAAAAAGAAAAAAATTGCCCTCCCTGCCCCTTAATATATACACAGCAAACATCTGTGACTGGGAATGCAGATCACAAGGCCTGCCATCAGCAGCCCTGCCTTTAGGTGTGGGTGCTTAGAGTCTAGTGTATAAAAACACTTTGTTTGAACCGGGTGGGCACACACTCTTCAGTTTGAAACAGGCTGCAGGCCAGCCCCTGAGCCACTTCCACATGGGCCGCCTGCCTCGTCCCTGTGGACCTGTGAGCAGTGAGGCCTGGCTGGGTGAGCATTCACTCTAGCATTTGGCTTTTTGGCCACCCAGCCACCTCTGCCTGAGTCTCCAGGCTCAGGGAATATGGCTTGGGAATAGGGGCTGGGCTGCCAGCCGGAGTCTGCATTCGGAGTTCTGACCCAAGACCTGGGCCTCCTGGAACCAGAGGCTATGAGGGGCTGGGAGGGGAGGGAGGGTGGGGTGCGCAGGTGGTCAAGGGCGGCTCCCCGAGAAGCTAAGGCCCCAGCTGGGCCCTGCAGGCCAGGCAGTCCCACCTCGTTGAAAGCCCAGGCCCGTGGGGGGCCCTTCTTTCAGAAGTGTCCAGAGTACCGGCCATGAGCTCACAGCCCCAGAACTCTTGCAGATGGGAAAACTGAGGCTTCAAGATGCCCAGCATGTCCAAGGCAGGACTGGGGTCCCACGCCAAGACCCCGTGCCGGGTGGATCTCTCACTCTTTGCCTCCAAGCCCAGAGGGGGCTCAGGGCGGGGCCTGTGCTTCCCACTGTCGGTTCCCAGATCCCGGTCCCCATTCTCCTCCAACAGCACTGACTCCTCTGCCCCAGACCTCCACTGCCGGCACATCCATGTGATGTGATCTGCAGGTACTCAGGCTCTCATCCCTCAAGCATCTGGCCTCAGGCCCCATGACTAGCAGGGCAGCGCTCCCCCAGGGCTCCCTAAGTGGCTTAAGAGCCACCTCCTGGCCTTGGTTTATAACATTCCGTGGCCTGGGGGCCCTCTCAGCTGCCCCCTCCAGCTGTCCAGGCCTAGGTCAGAAGCACAAGGAGAGCCCCGGCCCTGCTCCCTGGGGCCCCTCCACTCAGCACCTCCACCTCCTCAGTGACCGCAAGCTCATCAGTGCATCTCGCATCTTGGTTTCCCACATGGATGCGCTGGGTAGGAGGGAGCCTCCAGAGCAACAGGAGAGCGGGGAATAGGATGTGTCTGCCTGGCAAGAAAGCTGGTCTAAAGGCAAGTCCGTGGAGGTAGCCACGTGGAAGTGGTGAATGCCTCAGGAGAGAAAGGGGAAGAGCCTTGAAGACCTCGTAGAGACAACCAGCCGTGTGCTTCACGTACACAGGCCTTTGCACATGCTGTTCCTTCTTTCGGGAACAGCTTTCCTATCATGTCCTCTATGTGGCCAACTTGGCCAGTTATGACCTCTATTATCTGTTCCCCAAATCCTCCTGGGTAATGGGACCCCCAAGTCTTAGCAAGCTGGACACACGACCACCCAGAATAAAGAATATGTTTCTCAGTCTCCCTTGTAGTTACATTGGCCATGGGATGGAGCCTGGACAATGGCTTCTAAGTGCAGTGTAAAACTCCTAAGAGTGTCCTTAAAGAGACATGATTGCTGGAGCTCTCGCAGCCACCTTGCACTGGGACGAGAGTGTGGGCTAGGGGCCAAGCAGGTAGAATGGGAAAACAGGAGGAATCCGGGTGCCTAGCACTGTGGAGCATCCTCTGAACCCTGGGCCTCCACCACCAGATTTCTACTTGAGTCAGAAAGAAGCTACTACCCTGTTTAAGCCACTATTATTTTTGTATTTATGTTTATTTTGTTGTTGTTGTTTTGTGGCGGCAATGATTGCTGCTTTTACTCAGAGCCAAGTGTAAACCTAACTGATAAAGCCAGTAAACTCCTTATCAGTCTTTCAAACCCAGCTCAATTGTCACTTCGCTCAGGAAGACTTCCTAATTCTCAGATGGAATAAACCACTCCCAGACTCGACCATGCTCCTATTTTTATTTTTCTCTCTCTGTATTGCAATTTACGTGTTCAGGCGTCAGCTGTACTTCTCAAGAACCCTGAAATATCAACTCGGAATCCCTGGCACCAGTAATACTAGTGTAAAACAACAGATAATATTTATTGAGTGCTTACAATGAACAGGCACTATTTTAGGAGTTTGTACATATTACCTCATTTAATCCTCATGGGAGTTCTATGAGATAGGCACCAGCATTAACTTCATTTTACAGATGAGAAAACCAAGGCACAGAAAGGTTAAGTAAATTGTCCAAGGTCACACAGCCAGAAATTGGCAGGGCTGGGACTTGAATCCCAGGAATTTGAGCACAAAGTCCAAGTTCTTAGCTTGTCATTCTCGTCATAGGAGCTCCGGTAGCTTGTCATAGGAACGCCTTCAAATGCGATGTAGGGGAACCGCACAACTGCCCTCACTTTCCTCAGAATGAGTGAAACAAGAGGAAGGCTGCTGCCATCGGCCTGGGAACACTGGCAACCAGGGCTCAGGGCTCTGGAGGGGGTGAGAGGTCTCAGGGTCTCACAGAACTCAGACATCCACCAGGCCACCCATTTCAGTTACCTGTGCTGTGTAACAAACCACCCCGTGATTTAGTGGCTTGAAATAACAGTGATTTACTACTTCTCACAGTTCTGTGGGTCAGCCGGGTGGATCCCCTGCTCCACGTGGGTCAGCACGGCGGTGTCCATCTCAGCTGCGCTGAAATGCCCACAAGGTCTCCCTCCCATCCTGTGCCGGTGGGGCGCCTTAGCTCCCCGCCACGTGGCCTTTCTTCCCACACGGTTTCCATCCCGCTCGTGTCTGCCCAAGCTGCTGTGCATGGCAGCTGGCCTCCGAGAGAGAGAAAGCAGGAGCCCCGAGGCCGTTTAAGGCGAGGTCTGGAACTGGCAGAGTCATTTCAGCCATATTCTCTTTGTCCAAGAAAGTCACAGGGCCAGTCAGGACTCAAGGGGGCGGGGGAAGGACGGGTGCTCTTTCTGGAAGGAGCATCCTATGTGTTCAGGTGGGAGAAATTCTTGGCAACCACCTTTGAAGAAGGTGCACCATCCTACCTCACCGGATTTCAGTCTCAGGAGTCCCAGGAGGACGTGGCACCTGGACAGACTGGCGCAGGACAGACAGGATCGCCCTGGGTCATGAATATACAACTGATCTTCCACAATGTCCACCGTCTCCCCTAGCTTGCTGATTTCTCTTCACGAGGCTAAAAATTCTGTCCTGGGTTGGTTGGAGTTTGGTCGGAGGAGAAGGGTCAGGGAACTCAGCCATTCCTATCTGTGACCATGAGAAAAACATTTGATCTCCTCTCAAAGTCTCAGTTTCCTCATTTGTGGGGAAAGGAAGAAGGAAGCCTGCCCTCCTTGGGCACAGAGTTAGGGGAACAGTTGAAGTCTGGGCTCTGCCCAGTTTCCTCATCTGTCAGATGGAGGTAATGATGGCTCCCACCCCACAGGACTGTCCGGGGGAGCCAGCGAGTCCAAGGCGTAGGGCCCTGCCAGGTATGGAGCACGTACTGGCCTTCAGGACGAGTTGGCCTTGTTACGCACTTGTAATATCCTGTCTCTTCCTTCCTGGCTCCTGTTAAGTGTTGTAACTTGGTCCTGATGTATTTGGCTGTTTGTTTCAGGTCTTCCTCCCCCATGTGGAGTGGGGACTCCACGAGGGCAGGCACCACGCTCAGCACTGTACCCCAGCGCAGGAGGCAGAGACCCTGCTTGAGGGGTGCCTGTGGAATGAGTAGCCGCAGGGAATGAAGCGATGGATATAAGGGAGGGCAGGATTTGGCAGGGCTGGAAAACCTTCACTATCGGGCCCGGGGGGGCCTATTCCGTTACCAAGTCCAATCTCTTTCCTTCTACAAATCTTAGGCTTAAGGAGAACCTGCCCCACCCACACCCACAGCCCATGCCAGTGGGTATCCCCTTCTCCTGGGACTTGATCCCCAAGGGCAGCAGCCTGCTCTGCATTCCATTCCTTGATGCCCTGAAGCCCAAGGCCTCTCCCCTGAATGCTGGGAGGATCACATAACCAGACGCACTGACCACTCTCCCCACCCCTCACAGCACCCCTCCACGGCACCCCAACGTGCCTGCTGGTCCCATTTCATAGAGGAGGAAGCTGAGGTTGCTAAGTGACCAAGCAAGTCATCTCCACTGCACAGAAAGGGCCAAGTAGCCAGCCCAGAGCACCCCAGGTGAGTAGGGTGAGCAGAAGCAAAGCCTGGGGACCCAGTGCCCTGCCTGAGCCCTCACCCCTGGAGGGAAAGACCCTCAGGCCGGAAGGACGGGCAGAGATGGTCTCAGCCCTGGGTCCTGCCCTTGGGAGGCCTGATGGCTGAGCACCAGCAGCATTCAAAGAGCCCGCCCCCGACCATCACTTTGGCCAGGAGGTGCTACGCTCACAGCCTGGACCACCCCAACCCCGCGGGGGCAGGCGTCTCAGATATTTTTGCCCATCACAGTGCTGATGGGCAGTTATGATGGTCCCAATAACTTAGAATTGGAAAATGAGGATTTAATTCATGTCATTTAGAAGTAACGGCGCCCCGCCTCTGTGGACCTCTGCTGGTCCCTTTCATGCACATCTTACAGCCCCCCCCACCCCCCACCCAAAGATGAGGCTTAGTGTGTCCACTGGCCAAATGGGAATCTGAGTCTGGAAATATTAAATTATTGGCCCAAAGTTACCCTACTAGGCAGTGGTAGAAGCTGGGGTATCTTAGCTGGCAGTGACTTTGGAACCATTTCCCACTCATTTCTGCAAACTCAGTTGCTCGGTCCATCCCCGAGGAAGTTGGGGGGGGGAGTTCATTCTTTCTCAATGGAATTTTTCTTCTTCAATGATTTGTCTGGCAAACAAAGCTTTCAAAACATGTGCTCACATTGGGGTGGGTGGGAGATATAGGATGGTTCCTTGGTGGATGTCCAGCTCCCATTCTGGGTGCAAGTGTCCCCTCTAAGGGGCCCCGGCCTTTGCTCCATCTTCTGGTATCAGAGAGCCCGCCGCCTCCGGGGTCCTGCCTCCATCCCAGCCCAGCGCGCGGGGCTTGCCCTCCCTGCAGCTCCCAGACACCATCCTAAGTGATCCCCGGAGCCAGCGACCTCCAGCTTGTCTCTCGCTTTCCGAGGCCAGTCGTCTCCCTTCTCCCAGGGAGATCATATGCGCTCGCGTCATGGAGCTGTGGTTTCCACTCCGGGCTCTGAAGCCAAACTCCGTGGAGTTTCAAATATCCCCAAGGCCTCGGAGGAGGAAGGCCGCCGAGCGTGGCCGGGGAGAGGGCTGCATCTGGCCTGCGTTACCCAGTAGCTGCCACTGCCTCAAACCCTGCTGGGGAACCGGACCGGAGCGGGTGGGGACCCTTGGGAGAGGGCTTAGCTCCCTGCCAGCTTCCCTCCAGCCATCCTTTCCCTTCCCTTCAGACCACAGTGCTGAGAAGCCCCTTCCCAATGTGTAGCCCAGATGGCCCATTTCCTGGGGCGGAACCTGAGGTCTGAGGTGGCCGAGGCAGTTTGGGGGCAGGACCATGAGGCATTTGGGGCATCTGAGATGAATCAAGAGTCCTTTCCACTGCCCTACGCCAGATGCTTAAAACCTGGCAAGTCCAGGACAAGGCCTTCTCCCAGGAGAGGGAGACCAGCCCCCAGCCTCCTGGTCTCTCCCTCACGCTGCCTCAAGATGGCACAGGCAGGTGGCTGCTGGAGCCCTGGGGAGGGGAGGAGCAGGACATGGCGTTAAGGATTCACATGACTTGGACACGAGGTGAGGAAAGCACCAGAGCTGCAAGACGGGGTGATTCACAGAGGCATGAGAGTCCCAAGCCTGGTGCAGAATGAGGGGTTCTCAAAACACATGCTTTCTGACCTGCAGAAGCCCCTTTCCTGCCCCAGGCCATCTGCGCAGATCGGGTCCAGCCCATGCTGCCTGAGCTCCTGGCCCAGCCTGGTCCTCTCTTCTGCGGGCCCATGTGTCATCCCACTGGGCTCTCGCAACAGCGCCACTTCAGAGAGGAGGGTGCGGGGCCCCGCCCCCGCCCCCTGAGCACCGACCCTCTGCTGGGTTGAGGGGAGCCTGGCTACCGGCTCCAATTTCTTCTCTCTACTCCTGAGCCCCAGCCAGGGCATGAGGGGCTCTCCCAACTTCAGGGCGTGCTGGCTCTGCTCCCTGGAGTTCCCCAGACCTTTATCCTGCAGCTCCACCCAGGGTCCAGCTGGGCAAGGGGCAGAGAGCAGAGCGGTCGTGACCTGATTTTGTTTGTGTGCTTGTTCTTTGGCCCCTGAGAAGCCTTCAAAACAAAGTTTCATACAAATAAGAAAGAAAGGAGGTGTATTTTTAGAGCTGAGTTTTCTCTTACCTCCCCCTCCACATCCCAACAACCTAATGATCTCATCTTTTCTAAGTACCAAACATTTAAGGCGTGCTAGAAAAATATCAACGATGCTTATGCTTTATCTTCGCTTTCTGGCCAAAAAAAAAAAAAAAGAGAGAGAGAGAGAGAATGAAAGCAAGGAAAGAAGAGAAAGGAAGAGAGGGAAGGAAAAAAAACAAATGAAAACTTTTCCAAACTCATGAGAGCGCAGGTCAGTGAATAGGGGCTCAGAAAATCTTGATCCGCACGGTTCAGATCGCATCTCGGGAGTGCAGAGCGATGGGGTTCCCTGTTCCTCCACAGAATCTTTAAGAAAGTGAAGTCCTCAGGGCACCTAGTCCAGCCCAACATTAATTCCCTAAACCTTTGGCTCTATATTTTGAATGTTTCCCCATTATGCTTCTGAAACAAAATTAGAAATATTGAGAAAACTGGAAAAATCAATTGCCAATATTCCTACCGTCATAGGGCAATGAAACACACGCACACGCTCCCACACACAATCATATATATACAATTCAGTCTATATCTTTTTTTCCCTTTGCTAAAGGGAAACAGACCAACAGACTTGAATTAAAACCCCAGCTCTGGGCACGTGGCTTTAGCCCTCTGAGCCTTGGTTTCCTCCTTGACAAAACGAGGAGACTGGCCATACATTATAATCCCACCTGCCAGGAGCCAGTGGCACCTGCTCCCCGAGGGTGTGACACATCTCCAGGACTAAAAGGGAACCCGAGTTTGAGTCTGCTATGACCAGCAGGGACACAGACTGTTCCTTCTCTCTTACTAGCTCCATGAGCGAGCAGGCATGTTTACTGAGGTCTTAGCCTGGAGCCAGGGAGGGTTTAAATCACTTTCCATGAGATGTTTTATTTCATCCTCAGAGCATCTACCCATGAAGTAGTTCCTGTTACTGCCCTCACTCTGCAGACGAAGAGATGAAATGACTGGTCCAAGGTCACACAGCAGGTGAGCGGTGGGCCTCGCACTGTACCCCAGGTCTGCCAGGCTGCAGGGGCCCAGTTCCCTAAACAACATCTTGGTCTCTTGGGAAACAACCAAAGGCCCATCCAGATGCTGTTCTTTTTGATTCGTTCAGGTGGGTTGTATGTCCCGGTGGGTGGTCTGTCTTGATGAATGCTCCAAGTGAACTTGAGCTGACCATGTACTCTGCTGTTGTTGGATGATGTGCCTATAAATTAGATCAAGTTGGTTGATCAACTACATCCTTCCTGATTTTCTGCCTACTGGATCTGTCCATTCCTGAAAGAGGGGTGTCGAAGTCTCCAAATACGATCATGGGTTTGTCTCTTTCTCCTGGCAGCTCTATCAGTATTTAGGCTCACATACTTTGATGTTCTTTTGTTAGATGTATAGACATGAAGGATTGTTACACTTCGTGGAGAACCCATCCCTTTATTATCAGGTAATGCCCCACTTTATCCACAATCACTTTTCTTGTTTTGAAGTCCGCTGCATCTGACCTTAATGTCGGCACTCCACCTTTCTCTGATTAGAGTTAGCGTGGTAGATCTTTCTCTAGCCCTTTACTTCTAATCTCTCTGTGTCTTTATTTTTAAAGTGGGCTCCTTGTAGACAACAGACAGTTGAGTCCTGTTTTGTTATGCCTCTGCTTGTCTCCGCCTTTTAATTGGTGTATTCACATTGAAGGTAATTACAAATATAGCTGGATTAATATTTACCATGTTTATAATTGTTTTCTATTTGTTGCACTTTTTTCTTTTTTTAAGTTTTCTTTCTCCTGCCTTAATCTGGTTTTACATGATTCTGTTTTATCCCTTCTCTTAGTACATCAGTTAAATTTCCTTTTTTTTAATATAAATTTTTTTCTTTTTTGGTGGTAGGCAGGAGGTAATTAGATTTATTTATTTTTAGAGGCGGTACCAGGAATTGAACCCAGGACCTCGTGCATGCTAAGCATGCACTCTACCACTTGAGCTATACCTCCCCCTCCAACATCAGTTAAATTTCTTTTAAAAAATTTTAAGTGTTTTTTGGGGGGCAGGGGGGTTAATTAGGTTTCTTTCTTTCTTTATTTATTTTAGAGGAGGTACTGGGGATTGAACCCAGGACCCTGTACATGCTAAGTATGTGCTCTACCACTGAGCTATACCCTTCCCCCTTTTTTAGTTTTTGCCCTAGAGTTTTATAATACACATTTACAACTAATCTAAGTCCACTTTCAATAACTCTATATTCATTCATGGTATCTTATAGCAAAGTATTCCCAATTTTCCTTCCCATCCCTTACAACATTGTTGGTATTTGCTTCACTTATCCACATGCTATAATCACCATAGAGACTTCCGGTTTTTTTTTGTTTTTTTTTTTTTTTGCTATCAATTTTACTATTTTTACTTTGAATAGTTATCTACTAGATCAGTCAAGAATAAGAAACAGAAAAGATTTTATGTTCTTTTCATACTCCGTCTCTGAAATTCTGCCTTTCCTTGTGTAGATCCGAGTTCTGACCTGCATAATTTTCCTCTCTTGAAGAACTTCTTTTCACATCCCTTGGAAAGCAGGACCTCTGGTGACAAACTCCCTCAGCTTTTGTTTGTCTGAGAAAGTCATTATTTCTCTTTCACTCCTGAAGTATAATTTTGCTGTATACAGAATTCAGGTTTATGAGGTTTTTATTTTTTCCTTCAATACTTTAAAATTTTCACTCCACTCTCTTCTTCTTTACATGGTTTCTGATGAGAAGCCTGGTGGAATTCTTATCCTTATTCTTCTGCGGGCAAAGCGTATTTTTCCTCTGGCTTCTTTTGGGATTTTATCTTTATCTTTGGTTTTCTGCAATGCTTTGGTATAGATACTTTTGTATTTTGCCTACTCGGTATTCCCTTAGCTCCTTAGATCTGCGGTTTAGTGTCTGTCATTAATTTTGGAAAATTTCCCACCATTATTACTTCAAATATTTCTTCTGCTTTTTCTTCTCTTTCTTCTTCTGGTATTCTCATTACACATATGTTACACCTTTTGTAATTGTCTCACAGTTCTTTTTTTTTTTTTTTTTTTTTTTTTTCCACTTTTTTCTCTTTGCATTTCAGTTCGGGAAGTTTTTAATGGCATATCTCCATGCTCAGTGATTCTTGCCTTGGTCAAGTCTAGTTTACGGATAAGCCCATTAAAGACATTCTTCATTTGATAGAATGTTTTTGATTTCTCGCATTTCCTTTTGATTTTTTTCCTTACAGTTTCTATCTCTCTGTTTACATTACTCATGTGTTCTTGCATGTTATTTACTTTTTCCATTGGAATATTTACCATAGTTATTTTGCATCTTCTATATGTTTAATTCCATACATCTCTGTGATAGCTGAGCCTGGTTCTAACACTTACTTTGGCTTCTCACACCTTTTCTTGTCTTTTAGCATGCCATTTAATTTTTTGTTGAAAGGGAGACATATGTCAGGTTTTAGGAACAGAAGTGATTAGGCTTTTAGTGTGAAACTTTATGTTAATTTGGCTAGGAACTGGTCTGTGTTTAAGGTTTGCCGTAGCTGTAGGCTTCAGTTTTCTAGAATTTCCTTGTTTGTTTCTTCCCTTGTTAACTTCAGGTTTTCCTTTCTAAAAAGAGCCTGTGTCTTGCAGTTTTTTCTGTTGTAACCCCCCATCAGACCTGCTGTAATAGTGATTCAATGCTGGGGAGGGGAAGAATTCTATGTTCTTATCGTTCAATCTCAGATTTGTAGGTGGCCTGAGTCCCTGGGCTGTGACCTTTAGAAGCATAGCTTAGCCCTAATTTTTTTTCTCCCCTTAAATGAGACAGTAAGGCTCCAGGGGGCTGGCGTTGTTTGATTGCCCTGCCCCTAAGTCAGGCAAGGCTCTGGTAGTTTCTCCTGAGGAGTAGCCTTTGTTACGGAAAAGACTCTGGGTGTATTTCAAAGTGCTTATTTCTTCTGCCGCAAACAGAGAGGGTTATTCTCTGATCTTTACCATGTGAACCTGGTAGGGGTCCTGGGGGTGAAACCCATGAATGAATGCTAAGCCTAAGATTGGGCCCCCATTAGGTTCTTTGCCTTTTTTTTTTTTTTTAATATTCTTTTTTTTTCCCATTAGTTTTTAACTTTCAAATCAGTTCACGCTCAGCTTCCAGCAGTTCATAAAAATTACCATTTAATAACAACAACAACAACAATAATAATAATAATAAAAGAGGGAGGGAGGAAAGATTTGGAGGGGTGGATATATTTATAGACTGTGGTGCTGTTTCATGGATGTATACATATGTGCAGACTCATCAAGTTGTAAACATTAAATATACACAACTTTTTGTATGTCAATCCTACCTCAAGACAGCAGTTTTTACCTGACGGTTTAAGTGTCCCTCACAGTCAGTGGCTTTGGTGGCTTCTGCTGTAGGTAAGCTGATCTTGGCTGTGATTCTCTGTATTCACCCATCTCTCCAGATTTCAGAGTGGCAGTTTGCCCTGTGACCTTAATTCTCTGATGGATCTAAAAGTTGTTGGCTTTCCGTTTGGTCAGCTTTCCTTTTTGTGAGGATGGAGAGACAACTTCCAAGCTTTTTATGCAACAGTGCTGAAACCAGAAGTTCCCCCTTCTGGGGTTTTAACACATCTGCCAAAGTCCTGCCTTCCAGTCATGGGACAGAGGGATGGGCAAACTGTGCTGGGGAAGCAACGCCAGGAGCAGCTAACCTCACGATAGGTCCACTTGGAAGACCTTCCCTGCTCCTTGCAAGAGTGAGGCATCACCAAAGGAAACTGAAGTTCCAGGGAAACAGCCATGAACCTCATCCCCGGGACCCATCAGCCTCCCCATTCCTTGGCCAGCTCTGACCTGCTGGATTCCTCTGTCTCCCCGAGGGACCACACTGAGCTGTAGTGGAGGCAGAAGAATGGGGTCATGTGAAGTGAGCGTGGGACTGAGGTCAGGCTGGCCACGCAGACCCACCAAGTACTTCCTCTGTCCTTCACTAACTGTGACCTTGGGTTGGTCACTGCACTTCTGGGGCCTCAGTCCTTTCTATAAGCTCAGAGCATGACAGTACTTTCCTAGTACAATTGTGGCGAGGAAGGAAATGCCTGACACTGAGCCTGGCATATCACAGGCATCATGCAAATCTATTTCCTTCTCCCCACAACAGGAGCCCCTGTCACCTCCGGAATCCAATCCAGTAGTCCAGCCTTGGCACTGATGCCTCACAGGTCAGCACCGCCTTTCCTCCATCCCACCCCAGCCCAAGGGCCAGCCAGAGGAGGTAAAGAACGTGGGCTGAAAGCAAGTAGCTAATGTTAATGGGGGGAGTTACATGCCAGGCACCGTTCTAGTACTTTATGTGTATTCACAGATTTAATCTGCACACAAAAAAAGTATGATCTAGGAACTATTGTTACCCTATTTTACAGAAAAGGAAAATCAAGGCACAGAGAAGTTTACAGTACTCACAGTAAGTGGCACAGCCTGGGTTTTAACCCAGAGCGCACATTCTAGGAAGAGAGGGTAAAGGAGTGAAGATCCTTGACCTTGGGAAGAGAGGACTCGGCAGAAGGGGAGTCTAGGATTCGTTTGGCTGTGGGTTTTAAGGGCTGGAGGCTCCCTCCAGGGCCCTGAGGGGGTGCTTGTGCTAACCTGAGAGCCGGAGCCCCAGTGGAGCTGGGCTGAGGCTGATGCAGATCCTAGATCCTGTTATCCGGTCCCCCTCTGCGGTAGGAAGAGGCCGGGGGATGTACCTGAGTGCACCACCTCATGCTTCTCCAACCTGAATGTGTACACGAACCCTGAGGGATTGTATTAAAATGTAGATTTGGATTCAGCAGGTCTGGGGCAGGGCCCTAGATTCTGAATTTCTAACAGTCTCCTGGGTAATGTTGATGCTGCTAGTCCAGGGACCACACTTGGAGAAACCAGATTCTATAGGACCCTACATCTCAGGCCCGGCTTCTTTCCTCACTCGTTTCTCTCCGTCTGCCTGCCTGATTTCCCGTCTTCCCCTGTTCTGGAGGGAGGTTCTCCCCACTGCCACCTCTTAGGAGGCAGCGCAGCTTCTGAAGGGCATTTAAGAAAAGCTACCCAGGCAAAGGTCAGCCCCCAAAACCAATTAACCAGCACGGGCCACATCTGAATTGGGCCCAGCATCTCCCGTCACCTCCAAGGTCCCAGAACGCTGGCTTCTGGCTGAAAAGCCGCACTTATGTCACCTGTAAAATGGCAAAATGATCACAGAACCTGACCTCACAGGGTGGATGTGGGGATTAAAGGAGTTAGCACGCGGAAAGCGGTTAGCCTGGTAGCTGGCACACGGTAAGTACGACTTACGCACCACCTCTTAATTTTCTAAATAAATAACCCGCAAGTGTGGGTTTGAAGTCGGCTTAATGGCTAAAGAGAAGCGCAGTGGTCATCAAACTTGAGCGTGCATCAGAATCACCTGGCAGGCTTGTTAAAACACAGATCTTTGGACTCCGCCCACCACGGCCCCCTCCACGTTTCTGATTTGCTAGGGCTGGGGCAGATCTCGGGACTCCGCCCACCAGGGCCCCCTCCACGTTTCTGATTTGCTAGGGCTGGGGCAGGGGCTGGGCATTTCTGACCAATCCCAGGTAATGCTGATACTACTGATCCAGAGACCAGTTCTAGAACCTCTGATCCGGGGGATCTCCTGCCCCGCCCCACGAGGAGGAATCTAGAGGCCAGGCTAGAGGTGGCAGCGCCAAGGCAGGTGACACCAGGAGTTAGGAGACTTCCCAGCAGCCTGGGCTCCAAAGACATCAGAGAGGGGCTCGTCTGAGGCTCGAGGCCCCTCCGCAGGCCTCTCCCCTCCAGGCTCAGTCCCTCCTGCCTGGCCCGGCGCCCCGGCCCTCGGAAGGCCCCTCCACCCAGCTTTTGTTTGCATTCCTGGAGATTGCGTCAGCCTGGGCAGCGGGCATGTCTATGCGGGCAGGCCTGGCGCGATCCTGGCCTCCTGGGCAGGAGCTGCAGTGGCCACGCAGGGCCCACTGAGCAGGCCCGGTGACTCACACTTCCTCCCGGATTCCGGGAAATGCTTTCCTCCTGTTGCTGCTGCCGCTGCTTTTTTCTCCTCTTAATGAGAAGTTCTCTGCAGACTTCCATGGCAACCTCAGGATGGGGAGGCAGGGGAAGAAGGTGGACAAATCCATTCCCAAGTGGGGTCTCAAGGATCCCCATCTCGCTCTCACACACACACTCATACTCTTGCCAGCCCCGGCCTGAGCCCCCAACCCACCATGGAGCTTTGGTCCAGGAGGGCCAGTCCCAGAAATGCTTGCTTTTATTAAAAAGGAATGGCCTCACAAAGGCACGACTGTAGGAAAGGTTGTAATTTGCCCAAATAAAACTTAATTTGATCCATGAAATAGCTGTGGTTTATTGTGTAATAGATGTGCTATGTGTTTCGATTTAATAGAAGCCAATATAATAGGGGGCCAGCTGGGGCCTCCAGAGGCCAGCCTCTTTCCCACCACGCACAGTAGGGCCACACAGCCCGCCCGGATGGCGGGACCCTCCACCAGGAGAGGATGGAGAAGGGCTGGCCACAGACTCCTGGCCCAGACCACGGAGGCCCATGGGAGAGACAGCCCAGGGGCAGATGAGTAAGAGTGCTTGAAGGAAAAAAAAAAAAAGGAAAGAAATGAAAACCACCCTTTTTCCAAAGCAAGGCTGCTGTGAGTGTATGAGTCTGAGGAGGGGGTTGTGGGGGCTGAGTCATTTTCCTGTCCCCTGCTGAAGTGGGAGGGCCCCCACTAGGGACTGTGGGAGAAAGATGGATGGGTCTGTCACCTGGAATGTGTAAGGAAGGAACCTCTGGAAATGCCTTTGGGGACGGTCCTCGGGCCTCAGAGCCTTCACGTGCAGGCTCAACATGAAGGCAGTGCAGGCTCGGGGGGACAGAGCCGGGGGTGAGGGGCTCACTCAGGGATGGTGAGGTCATGAGTCCCAGAGATGGTCCACTCAGCACCCCCTGCCCCCAACCTCCCCAGGCAGCCCAGACTGAGACCCAGAGAGGGTAATTGAGCTATATAAGGTCAAACAGCCAGAGAGCAGCTCAGATGGCTCTTGTCCCATAAACCCTCATGACACACTGGAGCTGGGCCAGTGCCAGGGACAGGTCGGGTGGGTTGTCGGGCTGGTCTTACAGATGCCAGGAATGCTGACCAGCTGACAGAGAAGGGTAGAGAAGGGAAAGTGGGGAGGAGTAGAGGGTGTCACATTTGTCAGGCATTCCCTGTGAGCTTGTATTGCTCCAGGCATGTCATGGGCTTTATCTCATTTAATCCTCTCGACAACCCTGTACAGTAGGTATTGGTGGCCCATTTTTCAGATGAGGAAATTGAGGCTGGGGTGGCTTGTCCAAAATCATAGTTACCCCTGGACCCTCTGGTGCCTCCTGTGGGTGGAGACAGTATCCAACGAGGAGCCCTACCCCTTCCCTAGTGCTTTCTGGCTCCTGGGCTCTGACCCTTGGTCCAACTTGCTCCTGATTCCTTCTCCCTAGGGGTGCTTCCCTAAAAAGGCCTTTACTTGTGACCTCGGACGAACCTCTGAGCCTCAGTTTTCTCATTTGTAAGCTGAGAATAATAACACATGCCCCACAAAGGCTGTTCTGGAGATTCAATGAGATACCATATAAAAACCACCTCAGCCAGTGCTTGGCATTCAGGAGGCATGCCTTAAATTCGTCTGTTTCAAACAACTCCCACTGAGAATACCATGAGCCAGGTAAGTGCTGGACATTAGTTTAGGAGGACAACTACCTAGATTTGAATTCCAACTCTGGCATTTGCTTACTGAGTATCTGGGCAGATTATTCCACCTCCCTGAGTCTCAGTTTCAACATCCATTGGACATAACATTGATTATTTCAGAGGGATGATGGGATAATTAAACGAGATGACAGCACATAATAGGTGCTCAGTAAATGATAGTTGTTATTCCATCATCATTATCATCATCACCGTCATCATTATTCTCTTTCTAAACTCTCTTTTGTGGCGTGGCCTCCAGCATGTGGACCCACATGTTTAGTGTGGTAAAGCCCCGTAATCGTGCTTGTGCTGTGTCCCCTCTCCCCCGAAGATTTCTTAGTGTATTTATGACATGGGATTTCTGCACGGAGGCTCCGAGCACCCCAGAAACACATCATATAGGAACCCAGTGACTGAAAGAATTGGAAGCAGTTACCCGGGAAGCATCTGCAGGACATGGTCTTCCGCTCTTCCAAGGAAACATCCCCTCTTTGCCAAACTCACTGTTGGGCAGAGAAGGGTGGGGGGGATGGAACCTCCTTTGTCAGGGTGGGGTCTTCCAGGGACAGCATCTGGGGGGTCTTCTTGAAAGCAAAAAGAGAGGGGAGATGCACCCCGTCACTTCTCGGGGACTGTGGGCATCCTCCTCTCCTCCTCTCCTGCCCTGCAACTCCCCCCTGTGCCTGCCAGACCCCTGAGGGGCCAGGAAGCCCCATTAGAAAGCCACGCTATGGCCTGGTCATCTAAAGCCACAACGTGGGGCTTAAATGAGATCGGAGCCCTGGACACTGTGACTCACCCAAGGTCCCACCATGTGTGTGTCTGTGTGTGTGTGTGTGTGTACACACATTCCCCATTATGTCTTGTTGAGTTCCCTTGCAGGGGTGCTGCTGGGGTCAAGATGGGCAGTTAAGCCTGGACATGCTCTCCACAAATGTGAGGTTCATTTATTATCATTTAATACGGTCAAACTCCAATTAAGCAGAACACTGGCAGATACAAATATTTAACTAAGACTGAACACCAAATCCCTTCTGGTTCAATGTTTATTGTAGAGAGTCATTTTTATAATTATAATTTATAATAAAATTTAATATAATAGAATAATGATAACGAATGCTCACTGTAGAAAATTTGACAACTGTGGGAAAGTATTAAAAAAGAATGCCAAAACCACCTCTAACTCCACAGTCCAGAAATATTCACTGGTTACATTTTGCATACATGTATATGCATTAATATTCCAATACTGGTAAGTATGTGTGTAGTCAGCACTTCGTATGTACCAGGGACTGAGTTCGGTGCTTACTGCATTATCTGTGTGTATATGTAAATGAAGTATTTTACATATAAAATGAAGTATTTTACATATATGCCTTTATTGCATTTGGCCTTATATCATAACTTTTCCAAATAATTGAAAATATTCTAAAACATGACATTTTTCTTTATAAAAATAACACCAGGTAAATAGTTTGGAAAAACAGAAAGTGGAAAGAAAAATCACCCCATGACCTCCCCTTCCTCCCCTTCTCCCAGGCGTAATTGCCATCAATTAAACACACTTTTTGAAGGCTGCATAATATTCTGCCACCTAGCCGTGCCACCATTTCTGCAATTCCTTATTATTGGACATTTAGGCTGTTTTAGAACTTTTGCTGTCATAAAAAGCGACTTTCTCAGGAACGATCCCCAGAGGCAGAACTACCAGAACAGAGGGCATAAACATTGTTAAGGCCTTTGATCCTTACTAAGAAACTGATTTCCTGAAAGCCGCCTGGGTCTGAAGGCCCATCAGCATAGAAGGCAATAACATCTCTCTTTCTATCTTATTTATTTCACGTCCCCTCAGCCCCATTGAGCACTACATTTTTTTTTTTTTAATCCAGTCTGGCCAGAGGTAAGTGCGAAATAATACCTAGCTGCTTTAACTGAGATTTTGTTTTCTAACGAGGTTGAACATACCCTTAGTCACTTCCTCGTAAACATAAACAATCACGTTTTGTCCTTTCGTTAATTTTCTTTTCACGTCCGCTGCCCAGTTTTTCTTTCAGGGTTCTTAGATTTTTTTTTTCTTTTTAATTTGCAAGTGCTCTTTACATATTTGTTATTATTTTAATTCTAGCTATGGGCTGGCTGGATGTACAGAAGTTTCCAATTTTAAGCATACAAACATATACATCTTTTTCTTTATAATTTCTTCCATTACTGCTGTGCTTAGAGAGGCCCTTCCCAACCAGAGATCAAAATCATGAACATTTTATTCTAGTTATTTCATGGTTTCATTGTTTTCACATTTTGCAGCCTCATCCATCTGGAATTTATTCTGCTCTATAGTGTGAGGTGGAGATGTAGCCATTCTCTCTCCTCCCCACTGCCCTCCTCCAGCTCCCGGGTTTCCCCAGCACCTCTCATTAAGCAAACCTTCCATTCCAGGGGACTTTGTGAAGTGCAGCAGCCCCGGGCACTGTGCCGTCACCACCTGATGACACCCCAGGTCCTCCAGCAATACCTTTCACTTACACACACCAGGCACCAGGGCCCTCTGTCCCCGCGCTGGGGACACAGAAACCAACATAGCACCGTTGCCACCCTCAAGCAGCTTCCAAGCTAGAAAGAAAGTAGACCGATCAACAGAGAAGGAAGGGCGTCTGGGTGCTCTGTGGGTCTCAGTGGACAGGGTTTACCTGGGCCAGGTGAAGGGATGGTCGTTAAGGGATGGGGACCCCAAGGAACAGGCAGCTGAGCTGAGGCGTTGAGGAGTGAACATGTTAAAGGACACAAAGGCAGCCAACAAACAGAGGACCCCAGGGACCTGGGTGGATGAAGACAATTCTCACCATGCCATTAGCACCACGCCCATGTATCTCCGAACACATACTTTGAATATTCATAAGGTTACTACTTTAAATGAAAGGAAAGTTTAACAATGAAGCACTGGAGTGAGGGAAGGGCATCGAGGAAGAGGGAACAGCATAAGCGAAGGCTTAGAGTCACAAATCAGTTTGGCCTATTGCGGGAACATTGTTGGTTCAGCCTCGGGAGGGTGAGGGCTGCAGACCAAGGACGGCCTTATATGCCCCATAAGGGGCCTGGACTTTGATGCGCAGCCAGCAGATGACTTTATGCAGGAGCATGACTTGCCAAGGCTGCGTTTTTAGAATGCTCCATCTGGCCGCTGTGTAGCGAGACCACAAGGAACTCCTGGAGGCCTGGGGAGGGACCCATCACAAGGCAGCTGTGAGATGTCCCAGAAAGATCACAATGTGCCCAGAGCCACGGTGGTTTGGGGCTGCCCCTTCCTGCCTGGAAGGCTGTCCTTGAAGAAGCTCAGCCTGTGCACACCTGGCCTCCCGTCACTCAGGATGCTACCCAAGAGGGAGGATCCGGGGCCCCCTCTGCCCAGGCCCCAGCCTCAGCGTGCTTGGCTTCTCTCGAGGTGAAAGTCAAGGGTATAAAAACCAAGGAGCCCAAAGGTCACCAGATTCTGAAGCAAGAACGATCTCAGTCCAGCCCTTACCACCGCTGAGACCTTAAGCAAATTACTGAGCATCTCATTCTGCCGTATCTGTAAAATGGGACAGCCACATCTGTAACATGCGTTCGTGTGAGAGTCCGGCGTGAGTTGTCCATTAGATAATGTATGTATGTTCCCTGCACGTGGCAGGGGCTCAGTGTATGTCCGTTTGATACCACTGCCTGAAAAAGGGTGTGTTTTAAAAGAAGAGTCCAGAAAAGGCCCTGCTTAACCCAAAGGAATGTCCAGGATTTCAGGCACAGGAAGGCAGGCGGCATTGCAGCCGACAAACAACAGCTTATAAAAGGACGCTGGCCCGGGCTCTGTGTCTGACCGGCCCTGTCCCCTCTGCTTTCTTTCCATCCCAGGCCTTCTCTCCAGTCTTTATTCTCTCCAAGGTCACGTCTCAGACGACATCAACGTTCCCATAGGTACCAAAGCACTTTCCTGCTCTTGGGTTCATTTGTTCCTTGCAGTCAACTCTGTTGAAACAGGTCTTAGACCCATTTCACAGATGAAGAAATGGAGACCCTCCCAATATAGGGAAGAGGGGGTAGGGAGCCCACTGGCTGCTCCATGTTCCCCTTCTCGGCCTCCTTAGCATCCCAGCTACAGTGTCCAGAGCCAGGGCACAGGCTGAGAGACATGAGATGCTCTGGCCAGGGTCTGTGAGGCACAAGAAAGAATCCCAGCACCTTGGATGAGGGAAAGCTCGTGAGCACAGGAACGGGAGTCAGAGAGACCTGCTTCCAACCCAGCACCACCACTTGGCTGTGTGACCTTTAGGCAATCACTTGACCTCTCAGAGCTTTTGCTTCTCATCCACAAATCAGGTATCATCCCACAGATGTGAAGCATCGCTCTGAGCATGAAACGAGAGAGCAGGTGTATTATTCTTTCTGAGTAACACACTACCTTGTTTTTAGAGAGACTGCCTCCCCATACTGGGCAGTCCAACCTGCCCTGTTTGTCAACACCACCAGTTAGATGGCGTCAATCAGCCTCGCCAGATGCCTGAGCAACGGGAGTGAGGTGGGGCAGCCATCCAGCGGTGCTGGCAGGTGTTCTGCGTGGGAGGTGGGGGAGGTGGGGCTATCTCACGTGTTTCTCATACCTTTCCGGTGTAGGTGGAAGGTTAAGGGAAATGGCGATCAGATCATGGTCAGAGGTGTCTGGCAAGGGGTGGCTAACCACGCAGTCAGTGAATGTAAGGCACACGTGCCAGTGTGAGAGGGGTGCCTGGGGCACTGTCCACTGTGAGGAAGACGCTCATGTCTCAGGCTTTCCCTTCCCAGGGGCCCGGTTGTTTCTCTTCCTCCACCATCACGGAAGCTGTGTGTTCTCTCCCAGTGCCTGTAATTTCATCTTTTTCCCAGTCATCCGCTACTGGTACCCAGACCTTTCTCCCCGAAGGGCCAGGTACACAAGTGACAGGGCATTTTAATAAAATTTAACCATTTGAACCCCCTTTTGGTCAGACTACCAAACACAGGTTGCAGTAACTAGGCTGGCCGTTTAGGGAAATTAAGAAGTACGCTCACAGGCATGGTTAGGGCGGACTCGCTGTTTTCAGCCTTTTCATCCTGGTCATTACCCAGGAGGTGGCCCAGAGTGGAGGACCCCTTTCAGGGGACGGCGACAGTCAATGACCAAACTGCCCTACTCAGGTGTATGGACCAAGAGGAGTCAGGGTTGGGAACGTTGACTGGACAAGACCATCCCTGTGGACGGCAGGGATCAGGGAAGGTCACAAACACCTTGACCACCAGCCCACTGTGGAGTGCCTTCACTGTGGACTGCAAATGGTCCCGAAATCAGAAAACATGACCCTGGTCAGTTTCAGGGGCCATGACGTCATGGCTGGAATCGGCTGATCAGACTGGCATAACCCATAAATGTGTCGACAGCAGGAAGGCACCCACCCAGAGCCCCAAGACTGGGTCAAAGGGCCGAGGCAGTCATTCCACCATAAGCAGGCAGGGACCATGCCCACTGTGAGACAGCCAGGTCAGTTTTGGGCAAAAGTCGCAGCATGGTGTGAAGTGTAGAAACACGGCATCCTTTGCTTTCACAGGTCTCTGAGCGTAGCCACGTCTGCTAGGATGGCAGGTCCAGGCAGCAATGGGGACAGGCTGGCCAGGGCAGGCACGCCAGTCAGTCCCATCAGAGAACAGACCCTTCCCGTGGGTCTGCATCTGCAGTTGTGACCCACGGAGTTCAATCAGCAGCCTCAACTTGTCCCCACAGTTTGTGACCCCCATAGAGGGATGTCCTTAATCTGCAGCTTTCCAAGCAGCAGATGAAACAGCCAGGTCATCGGCTACATCCAAGAGACAGTAAAAACATAACAAGTTCCATCGAGGGGAGTGTTGGCTGTGGCTGCAAGAGAGGCATGAGTTCTGCCCACTGAGCAGAGTTACATGCCTGTTTTTGGTCTGCAGAGCTGGCATTGAGGTAGAGTAGTTGCAGCTGTCTGGTGGACACCTTGAACAAACCCAACCTGCAGCCATAAGAGCTCTAATACTAGTCTGATCTTCACCTATGGTTTCCTCTTTGAGTTTGTCTGGCTTGGGGAGATTTCCCAGACAAAGGTCAAAATTCCGTCACAGCAGCCAGGACCCACTTAAAGACCTCTGATTGTCGTGTCTGCATGGATCTAAAGTTGGTACGACAGACTGCGTGAGGGGCTGAGTCATCACTGGTCCCTAGCGAGTATCATGTGTCCCACCCTCTTGTCTCCTTGGACCAGCTCTAAGGTCTGAGGATTCCTCCGGCGTCTGCCCACAGCAGCATGAACTGCCTCTGTTTCTCAGTGTAAGTGCCCATTTCCCTAACTGCTATCTGAAAGGCAGCAGCACCTCAGCCCACGCAGGAGCAATCCTAGAGGTGGTTGGTTTCAGCGGGGAGGAAATGAGGCTGAATGATGAGGACATCTCACCACCCGCAGGAGAGTTACCCACAACCAGGGCACCATTTTGACAGCTGTCTTTGAATGTACTTCCTAGTACTCAGCCTGCAACCACCACCTCCCCAATTCTTCCTCCTTAAAAGGCAATAAAGTAGAGGGCCATTTATTGCCCACATGGCCATACAATTTGGTCAATATATTCGCTACTGATTTCCATGAACTTCCCTCAAAATCAATATTCATTGCCTTGGGAGGCCCTCCTCTTTCTTCTTCGAGAAAACCATGTCTCTGCCAGTATCTCATTCTCATCACTGTCAGGAACTCGGAAGGATCTGAGATTTCACCCTATTTATAAGACAAGAAGTTAGGTTGCCCCGTTTCCTGGATGCAGGCAGAAGACACAAGACTTCTGGGTCAGAGACAACAGACTTCTACGACTCATGGCCCAGCTGGCGGCATGAGCATTAGGTCTGCTTTGGTCTTCTTTTGGTGCAAAGAGAGGCAAGGGACTCCTGCACACTCAGTAGGGTGCGTTATAGGAGAGGAATCCTGAGCTTGGGGAACCCAAAGCTTCTATGACGGGCAGTAAACATGCCTGCCCCTTGCACCAGAGGGAGACCCGATCTCTGCCTTCCAAGGCTGCTGGCTGTTGTATATCCTTGAAGAGAGTCTAGAGCAGAGGACGTCAGTGCCTTTGCTTCCAAGGCTTTCAGAGCAACCCATGGAGGATTATCTCCCAAGACTACAAGCTTTCTCACTTGGCCCTTTGTGGAAGAGGACATCAGCCTCATTTTACATATGAGAAAACCATGGCCCGGAGGGAACATGAGAAAAGTCCAAGTTCACAGAGATCGGACAATGGTGGAGCCAGGGTTCAAACCTACATCCACAGACTTTCACTTCTCTCCAAAGCCGGCCCCTCCGTCTTCAGCAGCAGCAACTCAGGCTTAAGGCTGGATGGAGAGGGTGGCGAAATCTCTGTTCAGACACAGTTTTCAGCGGCTCCGTGGCTCTTCTCTCCCCAGCCATGGCAAATTCAAGAACAGAGTCACCTCAAAGGCCTTTGGCTTCTCCTGGTCACTTGGGAGGCCACCCTCGAAGTCTAGAAACTGTCGCAGAAGATTCTGATGACTTCGCCTGCTTGGGCTGGGGCCAGGCCCAGCCGGCGCCCTCCCCTCGCGGAGCACCCCTGGGGATCTCCAGCCTCAGACTCAGACAGAACGGGATCCAAATATGCAGACTGACAATTGCTCAATTTTAGAAACTTGTGTGGCTTGAGCTGGTTCCTCTTCCCTGCGAGCTGGGGCAGGGACACCCCTCAGCAGAGCCAGGCCTGGCAGCCCCCCTGGCTGTGGGCCTGGATGGGGCCAAGGGGCCCCAAGGGTCAGACCTCAGCCCCCTGGAGCCCCAGAGCGAAGAGAGCCCAGGAGCCAGCCAAGGCCTGTCACCAAGGCGCCACTCGGTTTTCTGGGGATCTGATGTGGTTTTCGACGGTTATTGACATTATATTTTGGGCAGCACAAAGCAGGGGATTCTTCAAGTGTCAAAATAGTTGTCGTCAGGGCCAGAAACGGCAACCATCCTCACTCCCTGGGTGGACAAGGAAAGGGAAGAGGAGGCAGGGCTAGGGGTGGGGTCACCATTTCTAAAGGGTCTGCTTCCAACACACATGCTTAGAGAGCACCAAAAGGCTGCCCATTTTAGACAATTTAAGGAACTTGGCTAACATTTTATGGCCTATGGAGGAGACGTCTGTCCCCTCCCCTACAAGAACTCGTGAATTGACGTGTTTCCATTATAAACGTTAAGGAAAGCACATCTCGGACAGCACACTTGTAGGCAGTGGTGTTTATGTGTGTGTTTTTCTAGGCATTCCTGAAACTCCATTTTGTTCATTGCTCAATGAAGAGAAATAGAAAGCGAAACTATTACAAAGAAACGTTTCTAATTAATTTGCTGGTTCAAACAAAGCTGACCCCAAAAAGCCGGCAATAAACATAGTATTTTAAAAATTCAACACATGCTAAATGTTACTATGCTCAGGCCCGATTGTAACTGCTTCACAAATATAAGCCCATTTAATTTCATCGTCTAACCATCCTAGGAGGTATCCAGTCTAAAGAGAGGAAACGGAGGCTCAGAGACCTTAAGTAACTTCCCCAAGGTCACTTAGCTGGAGGCAGGGCTGGACTTGGAGCCCCCAGAGTTGCCTCTAAAGCTTGTGTGCTCCGCAGTCATGGAAAGTCAAGTTCAGAAGTGCTGCCATCACTTAGCAGGGTTGGGGAGTAGGAGCACGGGAGCTGAAACCAGGGAGATCTGGGTGGGAATCCTTGATCTGATATTTACAAGCTGTGTGATCTTGGGCAACTTGCTTAACTTCCCTGAGCCTCATCTCTAAAACAGGGAGAAGAATTAAATGAGATGCTACAAAGTGCCTAGTAGACAAGTTCCTCAGTAAATGATGACTGTTATTATTATTGCTAAACAAAGTAAGAGTTCTGTTATTAGCAACTGTCCCAGCTCCTCTCAGCAGCTCTAATATGAAAGTCCACCCTAGCTGCCTCTCTTGGGACATAAGACTTGGGGGTGAGAAGTGGGGGCTCTCCAGAGCCCCTGGGCCCCCACCAGAAGGCACCATCAGGCCATCTGGCTTAGCCCTTTCATTTTTGAGAGGGAATTAAAGCCCTGTAAAGGAGGGGAATCTCCTAGCATCACTCAGCCAGGTCTCCCATGCCGCCCCCAGGGAGTCCAAGGAGGTCACATTAAAAACCATCTGTGCCCTCTGTTCAGCCCATGAGCTCCCGGTCTCAACACTCAGAAATTCTAGGCATTTCATCTCCACTCCACTAGCCTCACTGTGACCTGAGTTGAAAACAGTAAGGCTGTGAAGCTGTTCCAGCCTCCATCCCTAGTGATGGTCAGCCTGGACAGGACACCCCCTTCCCCAGCACCATCCACCAACCCCTTGACCAGGCCAGGGGGACACACAACTTCCTCAGGGTTATCCAGGCCGCCGGAAGTCAGCCAAGTCCTCAAAATCCCCAGGGAAAAGAATTTTAAAACTTTGTCTTCACTTGGCTTTTATTAAAAAGTATAGGGCTATCTTGTAATAACCTATAACGGAAAAGAATCTGCAAAAGCGTATGTAAATATATATGTATACGTATAACTGAATCACTTTGCTGTACACCTGAAACTAACACATTGTAACTCAACTGCACCTCAATAAAAATTTTAAAAAGAATATTATGAAAAAGCATAGAGAATGAAAATGTACTTCAAGCCACAGAACTGTACACTGAAAAATGGTTAAAATGGTAAATCTTATGTTATATATATTTTACCCCCACGACAAAAGCATAGAGGATGAAAAAGTTTTAGGGACGGATGGTGGTGACGATTGTACAATGCCAATGTACTTAATGTCACTGACTTGTCCACTAAAAAATAGCCAAATTAGTCAATTTTATGCTATGTATAATTTGTTTTTACCACGATTAAAAACAAACAAAACCAAAAAAATGATCTGCACCCCTACCCTTCTTGCCTCTTCACTGCTTTGCTCAGGCTGATGCTGGCTTCACAGAAGCCTTTGTAGCATCTCTGAGAGGTCAGCTCTGGAAGGAGCCCCAAGTCATGGGTTTGGCCCTCACTGGCCACTGCCTTGCTGTGTGACCTTGGTTAGCACCCTGACCTCTCTGAGCCTCAGTTCCCTGACAGTGATGAATTAGATGTCCTCTAATTCCTTCCCAACTTAGATGTTCTCTGAGTTTGTGTTCTAAACCATCAGAGGGACACTCTCTCTCCCAAACCAAGAACTCTGGCTACCACACCCCCAAAAGAGTAGAAAAGGCTGTAGGACAGGAACCTGAAGAACCTGGGCCTGAGGTTAGGGGAGGGGGTGAGGGTCCTTAGGGCCCTGTAAGGAAAAGCCGGCTGGGGTTGTCATGGAGAAGCATGATAATAATAAACACCCTCTTCCTCCAGCCCTGCTGGATGCCCGCTTATTCCTTTAGAGTTTATAAAACACGCCCACATCCATTACCTCCATGACACTTTAATCCTACAAATATCCAGGGAGCCCATCCTCTGTGCCCGGCACAGGGACCTAGGACATCTCTGGCTTCTAGGAGATTCCCATGGAGGAGAGATGGGGCAGCGGTGTGGTCAGATCTTGGATTGGGCAGGTGGGGGCCTAGTCAGGAGTGGGGGACAGTTTCGGCAAAGGCTTAGAGGGGAGAGAGAGAGAGGGAGGTCTGGAGTGTGGTATCTGAAGGGGTTTGGCCAGGTAGAGTCGGGGCAGGGCCAGATCTTCTCAGAGGTAGTTCTTTATCCTGAGAGCACATTAAAAACCATCTGTGACCTCAGAGAGGTCACTGTCACGTGCAGATTTGGGTGCAGTCCATGATTTGATTCTGGGTGAAGAGTGGATTGGAGGGGGCAGGAGAGGGGAGGAGGCCCAGTTAAGAGGCCACAGCAGCTGTCAGGCGGAGACCCTGGCATCTCCGACTCCAGATGCCCCAGTGGCTCACTGACCCTACTTTCTTACTGGGGAAACTGAGGCTCACACAGGCCAGGTGATGGCCCCAAGCCAACAGCGAAGTAAGGGATATGGATTTGAGTCCTCGTATTTGCCGAGACGTCAACTCAAGTTTTTCTCACCAACCAGATCTACCTTCCAGGCCCCAAAATAATACTAGGGAGCGCTTGCTGAGAGCTTACCACATGCCAGTTTGCGAGCGCCTAACATGCATTCATACATTTAATCCTCCTGCCAACCCTAGGACAGAAATACTCACTATTATTCCGATGAGGAAACTGAAGCACAGAGAGGTTAAGTAACTTGCCTCAGATCACATACGGATTACAACAAGGCAGCTAGCTGCAGCCAGGAGCAGCTGGAACTAAGTTGCTTGAAATGTGTGTGTAGGATGGGGGCTTCCAGGCCAGGTGGAGGGAGGCAATGGGGGCGTTCCCAGCGGTGAACAGAGGTGTGTGCACGCCCTCCAGAGCACTGAGGGAGCCTGCGCCTGGACACAGAGGAAGCAGCTGGGCCAGGCGTCCTGAGACATGAACTTGCTGTGTGACCTTGGGCTATTCCTACCCCTCTCTGGGCCTCGGGTTTTCTCACCTGAAGTGAGAACACATGATCTCCAGGCACCACCCCCTTTCCCAGCTCTGCTTCTCTCAGTCCTAGATCAGCCCCCCCACCCCAGACACCCCCAGAGACTAAGGCAGGGAAGGGACTGGATGGGGGTGGGCTGCGAAACGGAGAGGAAGGGGCAATGAGGGACTCACCCCTCTCCAAAGACCTAGTCAAGAGCAGGAAATCCGTTCCCCCCACCCCCACTCCACGCCTGGACTTGGGTTTGGGGGCAGTAAGCCCCGCCCACCTCGCTTCCCAGGGCCTGCAGGGACCGGGCTCCCACCACACTCTCCAAGGACCGGCCCTTGTTTAGAAAGTGTCTTCTTTGGGGCCTGAGTCACCAGATCCCTGGGTGGTCTGGGGGAAACCACAGAGTCACTGCCAGCACCACAACTGGGAAACAGGGGAGGATGGCAGGTCCTGCTGCCACTGATGACCTCAGCAACTCAGCCTGTTCTTTCTGGGACTTGGTTTCCCCACGTGAACTCAGGGGCTAGACCTGGAGTCTCAGACCCCCATGACGAAAGGCAGCCACAGGGCCTCTCTCTGACACTCGAGGCTACCCGAGGACCCCAGGGAGTTACTCAGCCTCAGGACAGGGCAGGCCTGGGCCAAGATTGCTTCGAGGTTGAGGCCCTTGGGCCTCCAGAGTTCAGCCCTTCCGGCTCACAGATGGTCCCCGAGGGGCAGGCCCACTCCAGCAAAGCTGAACGCAGCCAGCACACAAGAGGGCCCCCAGCTGACATCGGAGACAGAGGCTTGGTCCTTCCCCCAGGGAGCTTAGGCAAATCACAGCAATCGTGTGAGCAGCCACTTCTCCAACTGGAAGAGGGGAGTAGCCGAGAGCACCCCATCAGAGGTTCTTGTGAAGATCAGAGATGCACAAAAGTCGCTTCTTGGGTAGCAAGGACTCACCAACCATGAGTTAGCGTTAGTAGTCACCGAGTTGGAAAGAAGACAAAAGTAGTGACTCCTAGTCCATCCTCACACAGCACAGCCCAGCCCAGCTCAGCTGACTGCTCCCCAGGAGGACCAAGGCCTGGACAGGGGACAGCAGAGGGGGTGGGGCCTCCCAGGAGGCTTGGGCCCGAGGGTGGTGGAGTAGAATGAAAGGGTCTGGGCTGGCCAGCCCTAGAGGCTTGAGGCTTAACTCAAGAGAGAACCAATGTCATCTGCTTGAGTGGGCCCCTCTTTGAGAATCTGGGAGATGGGGAGAGGCTGTCATGGTTTGACCCACATCCAGTAGACCCCGTGGTGGGAGGAAGGAAGCCTGGGTCATATCTGAGCATCCGTGATTACAGGCTTGAGGTAAGCACATCCCTGCCCTGGGCCTCAGTTTCCTCATCTATAAAATGGGAGTGTCAATCCTTGTCCCTCTTGCTCCTTGATGAAGCGGGATTGTGATCACCCCTTCCACATCCAGAGATTAGGGGTGACTGGCTGCTCCCTCTGAGGGCAAGAAGTCCCTCTCAGAAGATTGGCATCAGTGGTCATAGTGTCCTGGAGAGCCAGGATGGGTTCAGGGCCCAGCTGACCAACTCCTACCTGCAGCCTGGCCCTCCTTCTGGGAAGCCTCTAGAAGTTTCCTAAAGCCCAGCTCTGATCACCTCCCTGACCCATTCGGACACCAGCCCACCCCCACATGGCAGCTCCTCATCTTGACACCGAGGGCCCCTCGGCCTCCCTTTCCAGCCCCAGCCATGTATTAATAACAGCTGATATGCACTGATGAGGGGTCAGGTATTGTGGGATGTGCTTAATTCTCCCAATCTGCACTCACTTGAGGTGGGAACAATTGTGTCCCCATCTTACAGATGATAATACTGAGGCACATGGAGAAGTCCCTGCAGTCACTCTGTAAGTGGCAGAGCCAGGATCTGAACCCGGGCAACCCGGCTCCAGAGTGCCTGAGCCCAGGATGCCTCCCACTCTGACCGACCGCACACCAAGAATACACCAGGGAGGCAAGCATCCCCAGCTAGCATCTTCAAGACAGGGCTTCAGTGTGGGGTGCCTTGCTGTGTCCAGCAGTCAGCAGTGGCCAGCCGAGAGGCACCAGTGTGCCTTGGTTATGGGGACAGGATTAGCAGGAGTGGTGAAAGGGTCTCTTGGCAAATAACTTCCGGAAACAAAGTAGTGTAGTTCTTGGACGTTTTGGTGGCCCTGATTCCTACCTCCTGGCAACGACACTCTTGTGCAGCCCCTCCCACACTGCAACAAGAATGGTTTGTGTGATCGGTAGAATACAGCGGCGCGACACCTCCCCAAAAAAGTTACGAAAGATGGCAGCTTCACTCCTGGGCTCTCTTTCGGATCAGTTGCCCTGGGGAAAGCCACGTCACAAGTAGCCCCGTGGAGGCCTACGTGGCGAGGAACTGAGGCCTCCAGCCAACAGCCACGTGAGTGAGCTTGGAAGTGGGTCCTGCAGCCTCTGATGACTGCAGCCCTGGCCGACAGCTTGACTGCAGCCTCATGAGACCCTGAACCAGAATCACCCAGCCAAGCTGCTCCTGCATTCCTGAACACAGAAACTGTGTGATAATAAATGTTGGTTGTTTCAAGCTGCCAAGTTTTAGGATAATTTATTTTGCAGCGATAGATAATACATGGGACTTTTCAGAGCATTTAATAGGCTAATGTAAATCTCCCAAGAAAGAAGATATACAATGTAGCATTCCCCTTAGCTATTTGGCCAACAAGGCCTTCTTTTTTGAGTTTTCTCAAGAGTGAAAACTGATTTAATGTGGCTCCGGTCCTACAATTAGATGTAACTTCTAACTTTGATCTGTGTCATGAGCTAGTCATTTACCCTTCCAGGACCTCAACTTTCCCCTTTTATAGAGTAGAAAGAAACCACCTGCCTTTGCATAAATCATGACTACAGCCCCAGACAGGCAGGTTCTGAGCGGTTTGGTGGGGGGATGGGAGGGTAGACTCCCTAGGTCCTAAAGGGGGTTTCACCCTGGGGCTCAGGTAGGTGGGTCCAAGACCCACCATCTCAGTCTTTCTTCCTCAGGCCATTTCCCCAAAGTGGTGAGAATCAGTGTCTTCTTCTAGCTCAGAGGTGGGAGGCGTGACCTGAGTCATCTCCATCAGACTGAGAGCTCCCCCAGGCCAAAGCATGAGCCCCCCCACTGATGATGGCGAGACCTTACCCGGGATGGCCCTCCCTCCTCCCCCTGAATCCTGTCCCTCTTTATCCGGTAAAAGACTGAAACCAAGTTTCAGGATGCCTGATGGGTCAAAAACCCACTGAAGAGCCCTGCACACCCGTCTTTGTTAAAAAGAAGACAGTTAAAAAAAAAAAAAAAAACTATATTGCGAATACTTTATTATCAACGTGTGACTGGTATTAGCTTTTTGTCTGGGCCATTAATATTTCAGAAACCATACACCAAACCCAGGCTTTTCCACCTAGCTCTGCTGTATCATTTTCTTAAAAAAAAAAAAAAAAAAAAAAAGAGGAAGGAAGAAAAGAAAGAAAATATATCTGTATTATAAGCCAAAGTGCGTCTTTCTTGTTTTGTCCATATACACACATTGCACCATACATAAATAATTACATTGTAAAAATGACTCCATAATTACAAGTATAATATATATTTCCATATAATATATAAAACTTTATATTAAATCTAGGTAGATGATATCTGGGGGGGGGGGTCGTCCGGGGGGAGGGGCTGCGTCTCTGGGCCCTAAGCCCCAGCGGCGGCGCGGCGGCGCGCGGCGGGGCGCGGCGGGGCGCGGCGGGGCGCGGGGCGGGCGGCGGGGCGCTATCTGTGGTTGTTCAGGAGGATCTCGAGCCAGCAGGGGCAGGAGGTGATGAACTGCCGGGAGTAGCAGGGCCCCCAGCCCTTGGCGAAGCTGATGCGGACGCTGTTGGGGTCGTAGGGGCCGTCGGCGGCGTCGGGCTCGGGCCCGTGCTGGAGCAGGCCGGAGCGCTCGAAGTCGAACACCTTGATGGAGTAGCCGGGGGGCACCTTGCGGACCACCAGGGCGCGGCCGCCGGGCGCGTCCAGCGTCGGGGAGTTGACGAAGATGGGGTGCTCGCCGCGGTTGTAGGCCCACACGCCGTCGGGCTCCTTGCTGAGCAGGATGCCGAAGCCGATCTTGCTGCGCGTGCGCCGCACCGACTCGCTGCGCTGCTCCAGGTTGAGCTGGCCCAGGCAGAAGCCGCTGCCCTGAGGTAGGTCGTAGAAGATGCTGACGGCCTGGTCGTACACCGCGTAGAGGCGGCCCACACGTGTCCGGTGCTCCCAGTAGGCCACGCTGCACCAGTGACTCGGCTTGGTGGCATCCGGAGACATGCTGGCGTCTGCGGGGCGAAGCACAGGGCACGGGGATGTTAATTCCGGGTGGGGAGGCGTCGGCCTGGCTGCTGAGGGGGTGGGTGGGGTTTCCAGTACTCAGCACCCACCGCTTGCCGGTTTGTCCTCAAATTTAATACACAGGGGCGCCCCCCACCCCCAGACACACACGAAGGACCTACAGAGAAGGCAAGGCACCTACTGTGCGCCAGATGTTGTAGGTACACACACACACACACACACACACAACACACGCCAGTAGGACGTGCACCCACACATCCAAAGGAGGGAGGAACGCTGAGCCCCTCCACCGTTCCAGGTGCTGTGCCCTGCACTTCTCCGTCTACAGGGGACTCACTGGGTCCTCCCACAGCTCTGAGGAGGCCACCTTCTCATTTTACAGGTGAAGATCCAAGGCTTGGCAGACACCAGCAGCCTGCCCAAAGCCACACAGTCAGTGAGGGGCACCAACCAGGATTTGCACCGGGTCAGTCCAAGCCTCAACTTGAACTATTCGGGGGCCTAAATCACCCCATAGAGGGGACTCAGGGCGGGGTAGAGTCAGGAACACGGCCTCCTCGATCTGTTCCAGCCCGGAATCGTGGTCTCAGCCTCAGCCTTGAGCATTTTGCGGAGTCTCCCAGTAACCCCCAACCCCGGGTCTTCGAGTTTCCTCTGTTGGCAGGAAGTGCAGGTTTCCACCAGAACCACAGCACCCACTGTGAGACAGAGAAGCTGAGGGCCTCTAAGCGCTAAAGGAAATCGCTCCTCAAGGGCTGCAGGTCGCCAGCCCTCACAGGGGTGTGCGGCTCCTCTCTGGGCCTCAGTTTCCCCAGACAGCCAAGAGGAATGTCTGGAATGATGCCTGGAATCCCTTCTCACTCCAGCTCGGGGCAGCTCTGCCTGTCTGTGTGAATGTAAGAGTTTTCTGAGCGCAGACCTAAACCACACAGAAGCCGGGGCCTGTCTTGAAGGGCAGCCCCCTCCTCACTGCCCTTTTGTGTGTGGCCGGCTCTCAGGATCTGCAGGGTTTTGACATCTGGCCTCTCCTTTGAGCTCTCGGCTCTGAGAAGCAGGTGGGCACCCATGACTGCCCAGCGGGGTGATGGGTTCCCACACAGGCTGGGCTGGGACTTTTGCAGAGGGAGGAGGTCTGCTGGAGGCCAGATGAGGACCTGCCAGAGGCCCTTAATGGCGCGGCTTCTCCAAGTGAAACTGATCAAAGTCCAGTCAAACCCAAGGGAGAAAGCACTGCTGACAACTTCATGCAGGAGCTTGGGTGAGGTCAGCTCTGTCTGCCTTCAGCCCAGCCCCGTCTGGAAGCCCCAGGGCCGCAGGGTGACAGGGCCCCTGACGTCCTCTTAGGGCTGGCCCTCCTAGCCCCTGGCAGGAAACTGTCCTCCTGAGGGGCCTCGGCACAGCCCCAGAGGGCATGCTCCTCACCCTCTGCCTGGCATTAAGGTCCCAGCCACAGGTCCCCAGCCCCTCTCTGCCCCCACCCCCACTAAGGACGTATCATTCTGTCTCACAGTCCCCATCCAGGCCCCTCATGGTTCCAACTGATGTTCTGGGCAGGGGGTTGGAAAGAGGCCCTGCTCTCTGCCCTCAGCTGACTTCCTCCTTAGCCAGCAGGCAAAGAGACAGCTCTAGCCCTCGGTGGCTGACGCAGGTGCGGACACTAAGCCAGTCCCAGCAGGTGGGCAGCCAGGAACACCCCAAACCATTGCCCCCTTCTTCACCCATCCCTCCGGCACTGGCCTGAGCGTTCCCAAGAGCTAGGAGAGCACCACCATCCCATCCCTGGCCATGAAACTGCAGCACCAACCTTCTCCCCCAGCAACAAGAATTCCATGAGTGCCGTGGGCACAGAGAGGTGGGGAAACAATGACGCTGTGCCCGAAGAACGTTCAGTGACGAGATGGGCAACAGGCATCCCGGGGTGCCTTCCATGAGCTGGGTGCCTTCTTTATACCAGCCCTGGTCCACCTCTGTTATCACCCCATTTCACAGAAGTGGAAACTGAGGCCCAGGGAGGTGCTATATGGGTCGAGGGTACACACTAGTGAGTGCTGGAGCCTCACTCGCGAGGGGAGCCCTCCTCCACACTCCCTGCAGGCTCCCCATGAAACCCATGTACCAAGCAAGTCTCCCAGTCTGTTAGGCCTCAGTTTCCCTCTCTGTAACCATGGCTGCTCTCATGGTGTTTACCCACCAGCTTCCTGAAGACACAGTCTTACTGAGGGGGGGATTCCTGCTACTCCCCCCTTCAGATAAGGCTCAGAGAGGGGCGCCCTAGTCTGAAGGTGGCAGCTCTGTCCCAGGGTGTAGCCACTCCATTGTTAAAAGGCAGAGAGGCAGTTTAACAGTCAGGGAGTGTGGGGTAATTGGACTGAGGGGGTGGGGCACTTCCTCTCTCCCAGCTCCTAAAGCTTTTAATTCAAGGCCAAGTGTGCCTTCCTGTCCCCCTCCGAGTCTCAGTACCTCCCACCCCAGCCCCGCCAAATGCCCTCCCATCCTCTCCTCCCACCTCATCAAGATCTGTGTCCTGGCCTTGCCCCAGGGCTCCTCACGGGGATGGTACCCTGTGCCCTAGGGTTCAGCCTACCCCAACTGTCTGGCTCAGGGACGCTTCCCTGGGCCAGGCCTCACCTCCCACAGCCTCTTTGGTTGAGCACACTGGGTAACACCTCATCAGGCCTGGGCTGCAGGCCAAGTCGTCCAAATTCCAGGAGATAGACTGCCGCCTCTGAGAAGCCCTCTCTGACCTCTCCGTCCCGTGCACCTAGAGCCTTAAATGCAGCCCCTCCCTTGGCCTGAGCAGGTGTCTGTGCTGTTGGTCAGTGCCCCTGGCTGGCCTCGACTCTCATGTAGGAAGGGGTGGGTCTCAATCCTCTCTGCATCTGTCCCAAGTCTGCATATACCCCTTGGGTGCACTTGGAACATGCTACAAGGGGAGGAGGAAGGAAATAAAATACACCCCAAGTGTCGGCACACTGCCCTCACCCCTACCTGCCATGGGAATCCTGCCCAGTAGGTGGGGCCGATGGCCTCAGGCCCAGGGGGACACTGGGCAAGGACCAGTGTCTCAGGTCTGGTCCGGAGAGAGCAAGCCAGCAGGTGAGGCCATCACCAGGCTCGGGGGCTCCCCATCCCCAGCTAGCTCTTGGGGTCTCGGGGCTCCAGAGGCTGAGGGTCCCCTCTGGCATCATCTCGTCCAGGGAGCCCCAATGCTTTGGGCTTTCACAGACCAACCAATACACTGTTTCACGGAAGGGCTGGGAACATCACAGGGTTACCACGGTTTTATTTTGTCACGTACAGATTTACTAAAAACCCCACGACCGTCTCCTGTCACTACACAAAAGAAAGTATAATCTGATACTAACAAAAGACGTAGGACCTAAGTCAGAAATTTAAAGTTCATACATTTAGATTTTAAGAAATTTTCTTTTCTTTCACTGTGGGCTAATGACAACTTAGTCCCGAGACTGGCCTGTGGGAACCACCAAGTGAGTCCCATGTTCTTGTGCCCCAAAGATGGCACCCGGGGGTCCAGGGTACCTCGCCTAAGGACACACAGCACTGGGTGGCAGAACTGAAGACCCCAGAATTCTGATCTAATGCATGTCACATGATCCAAAAGCTTTCCGAGTGAGACAGACCTAAGCTCTCACCACTGACTGGATGTGTGGCCATGAATGAGCCACTCGGTGTCCCCAAGCCTCAGTCTCCCCATTTGTAAAATGGACAACTCCGGCAGCAGATCGGTTGGGAGCAGAGAGAAGTTGCTGTTTATTCGTCCCAGCGCTGGCCTAACCCTTCCGGGGCCAGGGCTCTTTAGGGGTGTCGGGGGTCATGACCTAGGGGCATCACCATGGGAGGTGACAGTAGGGCAGTAGATAGCAATGCCCTTTGTAACCTGTAAAGGACTTTACACATGTTAAGTTTTAGCTCCCAGCGAGGTACCTGAGGGGCAGAGACGTGCTCTGTAAGAAAAGGAGTGAGGGATGAAGCAGTGAGTAACTGTGTGGAACAAAGATGGGTGCTCCTGGGACTCTGTACGCACACACCCACACACACGTATTCAGACCTTATGCCATATGTTCAACACCAGCTGACATGCTCTCTGGGAGCGAGAAGGCAGGTGCCCCCAAACCCAGGGTCCCGTCCCCCCTCCACTTCCCACAGACGCAGAGCCCCACTCCACCCACCACGCCTCTCGTCGTCTGCAGCCTGGGCTGCCCCTCAGGGTGCAAGGGAACCGTCTCTTGCAGAGGATCTTTTTCTTCTCGTGGCTCCAAGGCTGCGGTCCCGCCATCAGCCTAATTAGGAACCAGCTCCTTAATTGCAAATAAATACCAGGGAGTCAGACCCGAGTGAACAACATCAAAGATGACCGCGCTCTGACCGAAACTCCTGCTCACTACCCCCTGCTCAGGGCCTGGCCTAGTTCCCAGCCAGACTCTGGGTCCCGGCGGGGAGGGTTCCGGGGGGAGGGGGAGAGGGAGAGGGGGGGCGCGGTCTGGTGCGATGGCTGGGGTCGTCGATCTGGCAGGGCAGCGCCAGGCTGGGGCTCAGGAGTCCTGCAGCCAGGTGTCCTGCCTCCTGGCCCTGACCAGGCAGGTTAGCTCCCTTCTCCTGGCCTCAGTCTTCCCATCTGAACAATGGGTTCTACGTTTCTGTGATTTCGTGAATGTTGTCATCACCCTAACTTGGAAAGCAGCTCAGAAGCCCATTAACAGGAGGATGGATGTTATGGACTGAATGTTTGTGCCCCTCCAAATTCACATGTTGGAAATCCTAACCCCCAGTGTGACAGAAGGTAGGATCTTTGGGAGGTGATTGTTCATGAGGCTAGAACCCTCATGAATGGGATCAGTGCCTTTTAAAAGAGACCCCAGAGAGCTCCCTCACCCACATGAAGACAGCAAGAACTCAGCCATCTATGAACCAGGAAATGGCTCTCACTACCAGCTCCAGGGGCACCTTGATCTTGGACTTCCCAGCCTCCAGAACTGTGAGAAATAGATGCATTATTTAAGCCACCCAATTTATGGTATCGTTGTTACAGCAGCCCAGACTGTGACAACGGATAAACAAAAATAAAGTGCATCTATACGGCAGAACACAACTCACCAATAAAAGGAAAACTACTGAAATACACAACAATGTGGGTGGATCTCAGATGCACTGTGCTGAGCGAAAGAAAATGTGCTGTTTGTTTCCGTTTATATGAAATTCTTGAGTAGACGAAACTAACCTATGGTGACAGAAATCAGAGCAGAGATACTCCTCTGGGGAGCAGGGGTGATGGAGAAGGCGCTTTTATAAGGGAACTTTCCGGGGTGCTGGAAACATCTGTTATCTTGACTGGTACAATAGGAACTCGGGTTGTCACTAGAGAGCTGTGTGTGTTTCATTGTAGGTAGGATGCCTTGAAAGAATTACAATGAAGAAAGTTGGACGTGCACTGTGAGGCCAGCCCTCCGTGGCTGTCCTGGAGTGGCCCCAGCAGCGCTCCGAAGCAGCGCAGGGGACAGCCCCTGCGTTTCCACCCTGGCCTGGCCTCCTGGGGACACCCACATTCCTGCCACCAGAGGGTGGTGGATGGCTGCGGTGGGCAGGAGACGGCTGGCCCGCCAGTGGGTCCTCTCCCCTGCACTGGAGCTGGCCCCTCCAATGGCTGGCATTCCTTCCTCGTGGTCTCTCTGCCCAGGGAGGGTGCTGTGAACCCAACGTGTAATTTTGTGGGGGTGCTGGGGCACCAAGGGGGCCAACTGCAGCCTGAGGGAGGCGGGGAGAGCTGAAATCCTAAGAAAAGCCTTTAGCTTCTTCGAATCAGCAGTTTTCTGTCAAAACAAAGGGCAGGAACGTTCCTTTGTGCTCTCCCGTGGGCTGCACGCTCCCAAAGCCTGCGTGCACGCAAGGCAGCTTGTTTTCTTTGTGATTCCCCCCTTTCCAGTGGGCCAGACTGCCTTGGACTCATCCATCCTGGGAGGCGAACCAGAGATGCGCCCAAATTCAAGTCTCCCACCCCTTAGACTTGAAGGAAGGTCGACGTAAGGCTCAGAGAGTCTGCATGAGCTGGATCGCTCGTCCTCCTCCAAGTTCAAAGCTCTGGCTGCTGCTTCACACTGCCTTGGGCCGCAGCAGCCTCTGCCTCTCCTGGGGCTGGGTGGAAAGGGCTGGCTCAGCCACACCTCAGTGAGCAATGAAGCAGCAGCAGACCCCACTGAGAGCTGGGAAGGGAGACTCGGAGACTCAGAGGCCCAGAGAAGTTAAGTGACTCGCCCAGGGTCACCCAGCAAGTTGGTGGCAGAGCCAGAGAGGGGCCGAGGGCTGGCTTTTCCGATCCCCTTCGCACAGGGCCCCGCTGGGGCCTCCTGCCCTCCTGGAAAACGCCTTTCTTCTGTCCCATGTCATGCCTGTGGCTTTAAGTTCCCGTCCAACCGGCAGCTTTTTCATCTGCGGCTCCCAGGCCTGGGAGTAATTATGTAGCCCTGCATCTGGTTAACCTAACACCCCTTTAAAAGCCTTGTTTGCCCATTAGATAAGTAGTTTTTGTTATCAAACTTAAGGGGGAAAAAGAAGTTTCCACTTAACCTTCCTTTGTCATTTTAAGCTGCAGAAATGGCTTCAGGTTTTGCAGCAAGTCCAGAGATGCAGCATTAATTAGAGGCTCCTTTTTTTTTCTTTGTCAAGAGAGGGGGAGACTAGTCCTTTATCCACTGGGCTCCGGCAGTAAAAGCAGAGAAGGAATGTACACAGGGCCATGTTAATGGTCAACAGCTTAGAACGAGCCTCTCCGCTGAACTCTTTCCAAAAGCAGGGCCCAGCTGACAGGAGTTTCCTCTTATTCGCTCCCACCCGCCCCTCCCCACCCCCACCTCAGCTCCAGCACCTTTGGCCCCTAGAGGAAGCCAGGCTTCCAAGAGGAAGTTCCTAATCGGTCATTACATCACGGGCGGTCTGGCCACCGCCGCCGCCGCCTGTACTGGGTCCACCTAGGGGCCCTTTCAGCCGCTGATCTCTGGGGCCAAGGGCTGTGTTTTGCCACCACCCTCTGGACAGTTGACCAGCCGCTCTGCTTGGGGGGTGGTTTACCCCCTAAGAAGCGGGAGTACCAAGGAAGAATGACAGCGAGGGGAGGAGGGAGGCCAGGAAACGCGCAGTCCATGTGGCCAGAAGTCACGATTCTGCAGATGCAAAAACTGAGGCCCAAAGAGGTAAAGTAACTTGCCAAGGTTACCGGGGGGAATTAGCAATAGGGCTGCTCGGACCAGTTGGGTTTCTCCTGCAAGGGGCTGGATTAGGAAAGCGCATGGGAGGAAAAAAAAGAGAAAGAAAGCGCATGGGCCAGAGCAAAGCTGGCTGCCTACACGTGCATGTCAGCTCTGCCGCTCGCCAGCTGTGAAATCTTAGGCAAGTGACTTCAATCTCCTGGGCCTCAGTCTCCTAATCTGTAAAATGGAGATGCAGTCAGAGTTTATTGCCTCGAGCTGTTGGGAGTAATTTCAAGTGCATCAAATAATGCCCAATTCAAAACTAAGCACTCAGTAAGTAACTTACTGGGTTTTTTTTTAAACTAATATTATTATCATCATCCAGTCTTATCTCTGTTATTTGTATAAATTATTTAATAGATTGACTCAGCCTGTATAGTTCATAAGGGTATTCATGTTAGTATTCGCATTCATATCAGAATTAGAATTATATCTGCAAAGATAAAATGTGCCAACAGAGTTGAGACTTGAGGGGAAATCGTACTAAGAGGAATATTAGTAGAACTAGTAGTAATATTAATAAAATAAACCAGCCAGTCGTATTGATATACCAGCCAACACTTAATGAACCTTCACCAAATTCCAGGCAGAGGATGAAGCACTTAATTTTTAGATTTTTTATTGACGTATAGTTGATTTACAATGTTGTGGCAGATTCCAGTCTACAGTGTACTGATCCAGTTATATAAATATATTCTTTTTCATTATTACAAATTATTGGATATAGTTCTGTGCTACAGTACAACCTTGTTATCTATTTTATATACTGTAATTTGTATCTGCTAATCCCAAACTCCTAATTTATCCCTTCCTTACCCTTTCCCCTTTGGTAACCATAAGTTTGTTTTCTACGTCTGTGAGTCTATTTCTGTTTCGTAAATAAATTTATTTGTATCATTTTTTTAGACCCCACATGTAAGTGATATCATATGACATTTGTCTTTGACTTACTTCACTTAGTATGATAGTCTCTAGGTCCAACCACGTTGCTCAAATGGTAGGACTTCATTCTTTTTTATGGCTGAGTAGTATTCCACTGTAGAAATATCTACACCACAGCGTCTTTATGCAATCATCTGTTGATGGGTATTTAGGCTGCTAGTATAAAGCACTTTAAATGCACGATCTCAATTGTTCATCCTTTTGGTGATTCCCACTTAAGGAGAGCTAAGTCCTGAAAGTCAGGTAGTGTGTCCACAGTCCTCAGCTAGGAAGTGCAAAGCTGGGAGTCAAGCTCACATCTCTCTAGAGACAGGGACTTTGCATTACTCTCTCAGGGTTGCAACCTATAGGCTGGACGTTAAAAGGGGCCCTGGGATGTGGCAATGTGGGGACCACTGCTCCAACACATGCTGCCCACCTTCGGGGAAGGCAGTGGGTTTTCAAAAACCATGCCTATAACAGCTACCTATGGCCCTATGCAGCCCTGCAAATGCACACACTTTTATAGCTATATATATATATATATATATATATATATATATATAGCTTCTTCCATGCACTCTCACCACCACAACACACAGTATTTTCTAAATGCCCTGCAAATAACGGAGGGTGATTCTGGGAAAGGGCTGTTCACCCTGCCTGAGTCCCCAGAGGATGGGAGGTGCAGGATGCTCAGTGCTCTTCACCCAGTCTGCCTCTCCACCATCCCAAGTCCAGGAGGGAGAATTAAATAACTCCATTCTCAGAGGACACACCCCAAGTCAGAGAGGCCACACAGCAACGCAGTGTGGGAATCCTCACCGGATGGCCTGACTCGGAACCACTTTCTGTCTGCCCTTCGTGCTGCCTCATCTGCTCCCTGTGCTCTCTGGGGGAGTCCCTGGGGCCCCAACCCCAGAGGGGTTTAGAGGGAGGGGAGTATAAGGAGTCAGTGGCCGCCCAGCTGGGTCATAAGCAACCTTCTCCAGGGAGAGGCCTGCTGGGCCCCGCAGGAAGGACTTTCTTTCGGCCTTGGCGCCCTGACCCTGGTCTGCTTGGCCCCACGTCTCCAGTGGAACAAAGTGGAGGCCCGGGCTGAGGTGGGTAAGGTTTCCATCCTTTTATCTCGTGCAGGATTCAGACCAGTCCTGAAAAAATGAGCTCCTCTTGCAATCCTGACATAAAACAAGCTTTTACCGGGGGCCCTGATGTGCAGGCGTGCTCAGGGTCTCCCCCACAGGCTGCTTCCCCAGCACCTACCAGGATGTACTCCTCCAGTGGGCAAGGGCCCCCGCTTCCATCAGCATCTTTCTTGCCCTGCAGCCCCGGCAAGATTGTTCCAGGTCCCCTGGGCCCAGGGGCACTGGCTTTTCTCCCCAGGCCTCAGTGCCCTGTAGTCCAAGCTCCCTTCTTAAAAACACCTTGCAGGCAGCTACAGCTTCTGAGAGCCACACTGAGGCCACTGCATTGATCTCCACCAGCCCTGATCATTCAGACTGTACCCCAGAGGCACTGGGGTGCCCTGCCTAGCCCGACCCGACCCCCGTAAAGGAAGCCCCAACAACCATAAAAGATGAAACTTCAAAGAGGCAGGGCGGGGAAACCACTCAGATCTCTGGCAGGGAACCGAGTGCGGGTGGGAGAATTCTGGTTCCCTGCGCCCTGGAGGGAAGGATCGTGAAAAGTGTCTGTCTGCGAGGGGAGGGGAGAGCTGGCTTATAAGCAGCTTATAAAATCAGTCCGCATTTTCAAGAGGGAACCAGTTTCTGCAACAAAAGACTCTGAACTTTGCTCCCATTTCAAGTCCTCTTTTGTTTTATCACAAAGTCAGGCTCTGAGTTAAGTTTGTTTGTTTTCGTCCTCAGAGACCCCCTGGGGTGGGAAAGCACGGCTTTTCATGCTGCCCCTGGAAAGATTCTAAAACAACGCTGTTTGTGCAAGATCTTGCAGCTGGGTACCTGGGTCCCGAGGAAAGAGGCCCCCCACATCCTCCCCGCCTGCAGGTCTGCACCGCTGAGGGCTGAACTGAATTCACGTGTGAACCAGGCCCCCGGGCTGCTCCACGGGGTTCCTGTCTTAGCCCGGGTTTTCTCACCTTAGGCTTCAAGTGCCAAAGTTCGCTGATTCAATTCAACTTCCCTGTTGAATCTGAGACCCCAGAGAACAAAATCGGCCCTTTGGGGGTCAGACGGGGACAGCCCAGGCGTGCGTCAGAGGGGCAGGGAAGCTGGTCTGCGGCAGCTGGCGGGGTGCTTCGAGGGAGCCCACGTGCAGGCACAGTCCTGCCCTGCAGGCTCCCAGAGCTGGGGGAACTCGGGGTACCTCCATTTCTCTTTTACTTCCAAATACAATCTGAGTTTTATTGGCAAACCTCCTGCCTCAGACTTTCTACTTGGACACAGTGTAAAGCCATAAAAGCCCAGTACCTTACAATTGCCCTCCACCAGCCTGTCTCATCACCTCTCGGGAAGAAACTCACACCGGCGCAGAAATATCCTAGGGGGTAACCAGGTGAGGCCCCCATAGCCCAGGCCCCTCAAATCCTTGCCCTCACCACCCCCTGCTATTGGGATCCCATAGCTCCCTGTGACTTGAACACCCCACTCTGTATGTACTTTGTCCATCCCACTCTCTCTTGATCTAGAAAATTCCCTCAGACCCCAGGCAGCAGAGAGGTCAACTGGTGCAGATCCCAACAGCTGGATTACTGTGGGCAGGTGATTCTATCTCTGAGTGCTGGGACCAGCTACCTAATTTGGGGGGTGCCCAGTGCAAAGTGCCCAGTGCAAAATGCAGGGCCCCTTGTTCAAAAGGTCCTGGGTTCAATCCCCAGTACCTCTATTAAAAAAGAAAAAAAGAAAAAAAAAAGGATAATCGATTTACAATGTTGTGTTAGTTTCAGGTGTACAGCACAGTGGTCCAGTTTTATGTATATATATACCTTTTCATGTTCTTTTTCATTACAGGTTTTACAAGGTATTGAATATAGTTCCCTGTGCTATAAGTAGGCCCCTGTTGTTTATCTACTTTATCTATAGCAGCTTGTCTCTGCAAGGATGGCCTTAGAGATGATCACACTAAGTGAAGTCAGTCAGAAAAAGAATGACAGATACCATATGATATCACTTATATGGGGAATCTTAAAAAAAAGACACAAGTGAACTTATTCAGGATTTCAATGGTGAAAGAAGAGCATTAAATTGAGCGGAGGCCCCTTCTGCGCGGGGACCCTGGGTGGGGCACAGGCTGGACACCCATGAAGCCGGCGTAACTCACTGGAAGGCGTGGGTGGGGTGGGGGTGGGGTGGGGTGGGGGTGGGGGTCACAACGGGCCTAACAACAGTAACTGGCACTTGATGAATACACATTTCCTTCCCCATCCCCCAAAGTCTGTCAGACCCTTACCCAACCATCAAGACCCTGACGTCACCTCCTTTAAAAAGCCTTCCTCAGTCCCTGGGTCTGACTCACAGGGCCCCTCCTCTGTGGCACTCTTTGATGCTGTCACCAAGAGGGCATGTGTCTCCACCGCACCCACCTGCGAGCAGGCTGACCTGGGATGAGGCGTCACTCACCTCTGCCCCTCCTCCTCCAGGGCCCGGCACCACACTGGCTGACGAGGGTGCTCTCAACAGCAGGACCTGAATGGAATTTCATATTCGAGAGCTGGGAGGGCACTTGGGAAATCATCGGGCTTTCCCCACGTGTGAAAAAGACGCAGCAGAACTGTTCCCACCGAACAGATGACACTACTGAGGCTCAGAGGCCAGGACACCGACAGGGAGAAGTGGCATCCTGCATCCCTGCTGGCTGACCCTCAGGATGTAGCCCGGCCAGTGGAATGCCAGACGAGCTTGCTACGTGCCAGGCCTGTTTCAGTGGCTTAAAAAAAAAATTGCCTAAAGCCCAGACTCATCTCATCTGGCACTGGGAGTGGGTTTAATGTCTCAGGCTTGCTAAGTCTATGAAGGTGAACAGAACAGGGAAGAGCCAAAAACAGGGTGGGGAGCTGGTTTTTCTTATTTGCAAACTTCTCAAAAATAAGCCTCATCTAGCACCAGCCTGTTGTTATTTACTAACGAGTCAGTGTCATGTGAGCTTTGCAAGTCAAATACACCTGCCTTATTTACGTTAAAGACGCTCTTTGGGATTAAACTCCCCCAAATCAAGGTCCCAGGGCTGGGGGCATTCAATTGAAAAGTAATCCTTGCATTAAATCCTTCCCTTTAAAATAACCTTTTGTAACACAAAGGTACATAATCCACGCCTCTTTTGTGAATGCAGAGTCCTACGTACTGGATTTTCTTAAAGTGAGGGTTGCCTGGATCATTCTTACTCATTTCTGGAACAAACAGGAGGGCTTTTATAATAAGCAAAAGGCTAATATTGACTGGAGAGATCATTAAGCATAAATACTCATATTTGCTGTAAAGGACACAGTAACATGAGATTTAAACGTTCCCTGCAAAAATGCTGCAAAATGACCTAGGGCTTGGCAGCGGCTCACCCTTGTGAACCGGTCCCCTGTTCGTGGCTGCGCTACTGTGCGCGGCTGAAGCTAGTACACACAGTCCATGCTCAAGCTCCAAGCTGCCTGCAAAGGGGTGGCTTGTTTGATCTGGAGCAGCAGGTGGGGAGGAGAGAGGGGGCCAGGCAGTCCACCCATCCCATCAGGTTGGCAGGTAGACACAGCCCCACAGACTTGCGCCCCATGCCTCAAGCCCAAGATCAAGACCGGTTTCCAAAGCAAAAGGAGGCCAAGCTTGGTTCCCACCGCCCCTGTAGCCCACGCCAAGAAGGAGACTCCACCCCCATCCAAGGTGACCTTGGGATGCTGTTTCTAACTGTGGAGGGTGGGGGGTCTTCCAATTCTCCCAGCCCATTCATAAATGACCCCGTTTCAGGTTATGGAACATAAAAAAGCTCAGAGAGGCGGGGTGACTGCCCACAGGACTAACCAGAAGGCAGGATCAGGACTCATCCACGTCTGCTGAGGCCAAAGGTACTCCTTCCCACTGTCCCTGCCTCCTGCCAAGCGTCTTGGGAAAGCCAGCTGCCAGTTCAGTAATGGCTTCCTATTTCTCAAAGTAATTCTTTAGCCCCTGTCTGGATACACGCTGCACAACTCAAGTCAGTGCAGCAGTAACGCAGGAGAGTTCATCACAACTGTCAACTGTGCTTTCTGTTTGGTCTTCTGTTCCCAAGGCTGACTGTTCAGCTGAGAGGGGCATGAGGTTTATGTGCCACGATCCAACCCATAATCCTTAGCGTCTTCCAGGAAAGACAAGGGGCCCCGGGGAGACATGTGGGCTCAGCCCCACCGACGGCAAGACCCAAGTGCCTTCTAGAAGGCTCCGGATGGCTGTTTGCAGCCACAGGGACCTGTGTGGATATGGGGAGGGAGGAGTGCCTTCCCCGAATCACGGGGAAGCTTGAAGGGGCTCTTGGGGCAGGAAGTTAAATTATCAGTCGTGTCTCCCTTAGCAAGCAGCACACACCTGGCACGCATGGGCCCAGCAAACACTAGCAGAGCTCTGCTAAGTGGTGATTCTGCCATGACTGAGGCCTCACCTCCAGTCATTGTATGGGAATCCAGCTACTCCTGGGCGCTGTCTGTCCACACACCCCCATCTCATTTAACACTGAGAGCAATCCTGGGAGGTGAGTAGATCTTATAGAGGAGGAAATGGAGGCTCGGGGAGGTTAAGCCCTCTGCCCCAGGTCACACAGCCAATTAGCCAGAATTTGAACCCAGGGCAGCCGGACTCCACCCCCCCCCCTTCTTTCCACCCCTCTTTGCAGCGTGTGATGGGGGTAGGGGGGCACTCAACTTATAGCCTATACTGGTTCCATCAGGCAGTCAGCGCAGTCTCTCTCCCTGCCGTCTCCCACGGGTGTGACACCTCCTCCACCGAGGCTGGCGCCTGCCCTGCTGTCCCCTCCCCTTTCCCCGTGGGCACAAATGGCCCTGCAGGCTGCCAGCGTCTGCATTCCTGGAGCACATGCCCAAGTTGGGCCCACTAAGGAGGATCCGAAGTAATTCAGCCCATAAATCATGGCCATTGTGAATTTCCCTTTTAGCCACAGGCAAAGTCAAACTTTTCCTTCCCCCACGGTAGTTAACCACTCTTGGTTCACTGTATCTCCCGCGGCTCCGCCTGGCCGGGGGCCAGCACTCAATTATTAATTAATCTGGGAGGTGCAGGTTGCATTCTTGGCCACCTAACCACTTCCTCCTCGGTCAGGAACTCACAGGCCAGGCCCTTTGAGTTACATCAAGCATCTCACAACATCCCAGCCCTATCTTGTGGCCATAGCTGCAAGAAAGGACACTTAAAACCAGAGTTAAAAATAACAGCAGAAACCCCAAACACCCAGGAGTCTCCTTTCCCAACTCCATCCCACAGCGCCAACCCAACCTGTGTGCAACCATCACTGTCAAAGCCCGGCATGCCTCAGTTTCTCATCTGTGAAATGGGGCTACGCTCACCCAACATGCAAGCTGCTGTGTGTGTGTGCGTAGGAAGGGGGTAGCTAGTGAGCCCTCCCCTATGAGAATTCTCACTACCCAGAGAGACACCAAAACAGAGCTAAGAGGCAATCGAGAGGCTGGGCTGGGGAAGGCCTGTTTCTAATTTCACCTGCTCGCTTTATCCTCACTGGATGAAGAAAAATGATCGACAGCTGGGTAAGCACAGGGCCGGAGAGGCTGCAGTTTAGTTTAGGTTTAGTGAAGTGGCTCAGGTGATTTTGGGGTCACCTGTGTCCTCTGATAGAGAAGGAAATGGAGGCTCAGGGAGGTTAAGCCCTCTACCCCAGGTCACACAGCCAATTAGTCAGAATTTGAACCCAGGGCAGCCGGACTCCACACCTCCTCTTCCTTCCATTGCTTTTTGCAGCGTGTGACCCGGGGGGCACTCAACTTCTAGCCTATACTGGTTCCACCAGGCAGTCAGCAAAGAGGACACACTTGCGAGCCCCTCTTTGTCTGGGTCAAGTCTTCGGGAAGGCTCTGCAGACACAAGGAGTGTGCAGGGCAACAGAACCAGGTGATCAGGCTTGGTGTGAAACGTAGCCCCATATGACAGGGAGATCCAACTGTGAAATCAGAGCACAGCTCTCCTGAGATCAGTGCTGCACCCCTGGGCCAAGTAGGACCGTTAAGTCCTTTTCTTTTTTTTTTTTTTTTTTTTTTCGTTTGGGTAGGGGAGGTAATTAGGTTCATTTATTTAGTTAGTTTAATGGGGATTGAACCCAGGACCTCGTGCATGCTAAGCATGTGCTCTAACCACTGGGCTATACCCTCCCCTGTTAATTCCTGATTGGAGGCAACGTGGGAGTGCTGATGTCAATCAAGGGTGAGCTGTAAGATAGGTGAAGTACAGAACGACAGAGGGAACTTATCAGGTCCTAAGAAGGGATAAATATTTGTGGGTTGCTGGAAATTGCCATCAGGAATCCTTTGGTCACCTCCTCTCCTCCATCCTCCACTGGCCCCGTACACGCCCCACAGTATGTCAGCCCCACCTGCAGAGTCTCAGTCAAGCTCTGGGGACTTCACACATTAGGGTACAGTTTAGGAAAGCTCTTTGAAAGCTCATGCTTTATCTATGCTCCATAACCTGTCTGCTTTTGATCAGATAAGGCAAACGATTTGTCCCCCCGTGTCTTCCTGTAACACTGACACTCTGGGGAGGAAGGGACACTTTTGGCTTTCCTCACCCTAAGCACTGAGGCTCTTGGATAAAGCATGCATACTGCTGAGATAAATTATTGTGCACATACATGAAGTACCGTGAATTAGGACCCATAAATCCAGAGCTTGCAATAATTCCGAAAGCAGCTGGGTTGAAGTTTAAAAAAAAGTTTTGATAAACAAATGCAAAATATAAATAAGGTTCAGGAGGACTGTTTATGCTACTAGCATTGTATAAACAACGGGAATACCAATTACAAATCGCTTATCTGTTCACTAAAGCAGATCTCCGAATGACCTCTAACAGGAAACGTTATCCGGTTAGCATCGTGTATTTGAAAATCACAAAACTGGGTTTCTAGACAGTAACCTTGCCAATCACCCATCACCTGATCGCCTGAGTTGGTGAGGAGTCCTGAGTTGTCCGTGCTTCCTTTCTGTGCATCTGGGGGGGAAAGCCATTTCGACGGCTGCACCTCCAGCACCACCAGGTCCTCCTGTGGCCACCCAGGAAAGAGTGGTGGCCCTTGGCTCTGGCAAGCCATCGTGCCACCCAGTTATCTCCATGCCCATCTGAAAGAAGCGGCGTTTCCTAAGGCGTTTGGCCAGGGGACCCAGCCAACTGGGGCGTTTCCACGGGAGAGCAGGTGGGGAGGGGCCCCACCCCATATGGAAACCTTTCAGGCGTCACCTGCAGTCGGGGAACCCCGGTTGTTTATGGCTCCTTGGTGACTTCCACATGAGCCAGGCCCCCTGTTCTCTCCCTAGGAGGAAGCACATTTCGGCTCTGGCGGGGTCACTAATGTGTTCTGAGAATCAGACCAGATGAGGGGACCACGGACTCCACGTAGGGAGGATGCGGTGGCAGGAAGAGGCCTGGACAAGGCTGGGAAGCCGTCATGCTGAGAGGGTGTGTTGGTCCTGGCCCGAGAGGACAGACTGCGAGGCCCCAGAGAGGCGGGCAGAGGGCCAAGCTGGAAATACCAAAGGCTGCTCCAGCTCGAGGAGATGGCCCTGCCAAGTCGGGGAGGCGGCACTGACAGGGGAATGGCAGGTTCCGGCCGGGTGGGTCCCCAAGGCCACCGAGTCAGGAGCAACCGCCTATGTCTCTGGGCACGTGGGGGCTGGAGCTGTGCCAGGGAGACCCAGAGCCGACAGCCTCCCCAGGGTGCCTCTGTCCTGGCACTACCCTGTAGCCCGCCAGCCTAAGGACACCAGAGGAAGGCAGAGCCCCTCCAAGTGGCACTGACTGTGGGCGACAAGTCAGACCCAGCCTGCCGAAGGCCGAAAGATGGTTCTTTTCCCTCCACCTTCTGTCTCCTAGTTCTGGAGTTGCTCGGCAGACCACTACCCTGTGGCTACTGCCCTCTGCGCATCCCAGACATCTTCTGGAACTCCAAGACCTTGAGAGCACCCACTGGGTGATGGAACCAGCCTCAGAGGTGCTCCCGAGGCTGGCAGGGGCCTCTCTGCTGTGTCTTGTGGGGGAAGATTCATCTGGTGGGGCAGGAAAGCCAGGTGTACTGGCAATGCTTTTTCTCCCTTCCAATCCCTTTGCACCCTCCCTGCCTTGGGCTTCAAAAATTGCCATCAGGTAAGAGAAACAAAAACAGATGCTGGGGCTTGCCTCACGCATGTGTCCTGCCCACAGAGGGACGTCCTGCCACAGCGTCATGGGTTCTGAAGTTGACCTGCAGTTTGACCAGAAAGATCTTCTTGGAATCTGGGTACCCACTTGGTTTAACCCTCTCCCTCCTCATGGCCTTTACTGTAAAACAGGCAGGCAGACCCATGCCTTTCTTTTACTTTTCTTGTTGTTGTTGTTAGTGGAGGTACTGGGGATCGAACCCAGGACCTTGGGCATGCTAAGCACGCGCTCTACCACTGAGCTATACCCACCCTGGGACTCGCTTATTTCTAAAGACCCACCAAGAACCACAGGTCCGTCACACCAGCGTCTGGCCATCTCTACCTCCCCCGACAGAGCGCCCCCTCCTGACCGCGCCTGGCCAGCCACGAGAGCCTCCCTGCCCAGGCCTGGAACATGCGGAGCCCCACCCTGAAAACCCTGAAAGCAAATTCCCTGAGGGGAAAGAGTGGGTAGGATGTTTTCAAGAACCACTCATTGTGGGTTTGGGGTCCAGCCAACACAAGTGCCAATGAGAGGCAAGAAGAGCATGTGCTTGGGAGGCGGGGCTCCTCTCTCACGCTCGCTAAATGCCTACTGTGTGCAAGGGCACACCAACCCGGGCCGCCTGGAAGAACGCATAATTCTGTGGCGAGGGATGTTCCGGAGGCTGAAGTGGGGAGAGGATAGTGGCGGTGTCGAAGGAAATCAGACAGGCTCTTGTTTCTGTAAACACCATTCCTTCTGGTCAGTTCCAAGTTATTCAGTGGGCTATACACACATTTTTCCCCCCTCAAACCAAAATAGCCCTAAGACTTCCAGCCTGAGGGGAATAAAAGAAACAGTGTAAACATTCTTTGCAGCTGGCCTATAGGAGGCAAGTGCTCTCCCGGGCCAGTCACTAACTGCAAGCCTGCAGAAAAATCCCACTCCCGGGGAGCTCGGAGGGGCATTTCCCTGCTCCCGATTCAAAATGGAACCTGTCACTTGGGGAATCCACCCGCCAACCCCAGGGGGTGATGTGACTGTCTCAAGAGTTGAGGCTGAGGGAGGAAGGGGCATGCCACTCTTGGATTGGTGGAAATTCAGAAAATTACAGGGTGCCGGGGACATTCTGTCCAACAGCAACATCGTGCTTATTTCAAAGAGAAGCTTGGAGGAGGTCAGGGGAATCCAAGGGATTCTTGGGGGACCGCTCAATGTCAGAGTTAGAGCTCATGCAGCCCCACTGCCTCCCTTTACAGAAGAGGAAACTGAGTCTCAGAGAGCAGAAATCACTTGCCGGAGGTCAGGCAGCAGGGCTGGGCCTCACAGCGAGGGCTCCTGTCTCTCAACGAATGACTTGGTCCTCAATACCACTGGGCTCAAGGAACAAATAATCCTCATGAGTCTGGCCAACATGAATTATTTTTGCAAAAGGGTCTGTTTGTTTGTTCTTGTGGGTAGCAGGGAGAGAGTCCTTCCTCGCACGGCTGTCAGAACAACTCCCCGCCTCTGCCTGAGAAGGGACCCGCCCCGGCTGGCCGGCACCACCACAGACTCTCAGGCAAAGGATGTGCGTTGCAAAAATGGGGCAAAGTTTCCTATTCTGAAGATAACATTGTAAGACACAGGAAGTCTCCGAGCAGAGCCTGCATTTCCAGAAGGTCTCTGCACACCCATTTGCAACCACTTCCATTATACAGGGTTCCTAGAGGTTCGGGGCCAGGGGATGAGGAGGGAGGCGTGGGGACAGTGCTGGGAGGGGGCAGCAGCTGCAGCCCCGGGAAGAGTCCAGAGAGGGCTTTCCAGGCCCCCAAGGCTCACTGGGCCTCCCTGCAACGCAGACCATTCTGTGAAGCCTGGCTTCCTCAACCAAAAAATAAAAGGGTTAAGAGAGCCATGTTTCCCCTACTTTGGGCCCTTGTGTCCAGATTCCCAGGCCCCGCCCCTGGAGATTCTGATTCATGGGTCCTGGGTGGAGCCCAGGAATCTATGTTTTTCACAAGATTTAAGAGGCCCCTTTTCTGGCTGGTATGTCACGATCCCATGAGCGGAGGGTTCAACTGCGTGGCACAGTGGTGAGGGAGCTGGCTTCCTCGAGGGAGGGATGACGGGCAGGAAGGAGACCAAACTAGATCGACTTCCTAGCATAGGACGGACGTGGCGGTCCCAGCGCCAGGCCGGGGGACCAGCAGGGAAGGCGACACTCTGGAGCCACCGCGGATGGCCCTGACTCAGTGCGTCTGGATGTGTTGGAGGTCAGGCCCTGGGGACAGCATGCATCTCCTCGTAGGAGTCGGCATCAAGGATCTCAGTTCAAATCCCAGCTCTGCCACTTCCTAGCTGTGTGTCAGGGACAAATGGCCTCAGCCTCTCTGGACCCCCGATTCCCCATCTGTGAAGTGGGATCAAGGGCACCCAGGACGAGGGGGAACCACCGCACCAACAGCTGACATGTCCTGCCAGCTGGCTACGTGCCGGAGTGTGCCACCTAGTTCCCACAAGCCTGGGGGTAAATATTGTTAGTTGTCCATTTGACAGACAAGGAGGAAACTGAGGCCTCCTGACCGATCGATCCCAGGTCACCAACTGGTGAAGGGTGGTTCCGGGCTTCACAAACATGCAGTCTGACCTCTCCACTGCGGCGGGGTGCACAGCAGGCAGGGAGGCTCTCTCTCCACAGGTGCCCCCTTCCATGCACGGGCACTGCCCAGACCCACAGTGCTGGTCTCCTGGGGTATCAGGGGTCCGGATACACCTCCGCCCTCAGAGCTCCAAGCCAGGGGAAGAGAGGATAGGACCACAAAGAGCATCATAAATGAGGGGCAGCAGGGAGAAGGCTGGACCACCAAACCCAGCTTCCACCCAGCAGGGGAGGATGCTGAGTGGGAAGATGGGGCAGTGGGAGGGATGGGGAGGGAAAGCGGTGCTCCAGGGCTGGGCAAAGTCTAGGTGGAAACAGTCTCCCGAGGCCAGATCACAGAACACGGAAGGGCTCGCGGAGGAAGGAGAGTCTGCAAGGACTGGCTAGGCTGAGCCCTCGTGGCATGCTGCGGGAGCCCTCGTGGCATGCTGCGGGCACAGGGAGCCACGCAGAGGTGGTCGGCAAAGAGGGTCAGGACCCGGCCAGTTCTCCCCCATTTCATGGGTGTACATCCCACACCCCACATACCAAGGCTCATTCAGGGCAGGGACCCGCCTACAACTGGGCGTGGCTAATGCTGGGGGACAGGTGGACTTTACAAGTGGGAACTCAGACTGTATGCAGCACCTTCTAATTCCTCTTTATTTGTCAAGCCCATTTAGAGATCAGACTGACTATTCGAGTTAAAAAAAATCCAAGGAGTGAGCAAGGACCTGGCAGAGCACACTGGGACAAGCACCTGTAGGATACACACATATACGTCCCAACACGCTTGCAGTGCGGTTCGTAATTCTCCCTATTTCTCTCTCCTGGATCTGCCAACTTCTGAAAGCTCTGTTATAAAGTCCCATTCTTCTGTGAGTTTGTTAAATTCCCTTTTTTATTTCTATCTTTGATTTAGAGATTTCAAAGCTATGTCGTTAAGTGTATAGAGACTCTTGATCGTTCTGTCCTGTCTTCCTGACCATCTTAGCTTTGATCTATGCCAGGGGTCAGCAAAAGCCAAACCTTGCCCACCGCTTGCTCTGGTAACTAAAAATTTACTGGAACACAGTCACCTGCGTTGTGTTACGTATCGTCTGTGGATGCCACAAGGGCAGTGCTGAGCAGTGGGAGAGAGACTGAACAACCTGCAAAGCTGAAAATGTTTATCTGGCCCTTTATGGAAAGTCTGCCAACCCTTGATCTTTGTAAAATTCACTTCTTTGTTCCTTTTAATGCTCTTTTGCTTGGAACTATGTTACCTCATATTAATACCGCTGTCCTTGCCTTCGCTTTGTTTAGCACTGACTCAGTATGTCTTTTCTCCCCCATTCTCTATAGTTTCAACCTTCCTGTAGGATTCTGTTTAGGAGTGTCTCTCCTGGAAATCCAGCATAGAGCTGGATTTTTAAAAACACAGTCTGAGAGCTTTTGTGACACTTACTGTCACTAGCGTTCGGACTTGCCGCGTCATTGTATATATGCATTTTAACCTACCATGTCTTGATACTTTTTTCATCCTGCCAAGTTTAAGAGTAGTTAATTCTCAGGACGAAAGCGGGATGGGGAAGAAACGGAGACGACGGCTTTATCAGTACATTTTGAACATTATATAAAGAGGCCACAACTACATTGCTTGCGTGATGACACGTGACTTTATATTTAGTAATAAAAAGGAGCGTGTTAAAGAACCAAGGGTCATGAATATACAGGGATCCGTGTGATGAGTTCTTCAGGCAACGAAAGTTCCAGTCACACTTTCCTTCCCACCGCCTCCACCCGTAGACACACGCAAGACAACAACTTGATAGCAATGGGGTTTACGGAACGTGGAGTCGGCTTCGAGGAGGGTCCCTGGCCCTCTCAGTCAGCCTCATCAGAGATCGGCCCCTCAGGGCTGCGGAAAACTGCTCCCTGAGGTCCCTGGTGTGCCAGGCGGCCGTCCCTCCCTCCTGGCCCCAGCCGAGCGACCTCCACGTCTGCAGAGGGCCTGATCCCCGGTGCCCCGGCCCATCGCGCTCTGCCCGCCCGCCCGCCCGAGGCTCTGTTGTCCTGCCAGCATTTCCTTCGCAGCTCAGTGGACATTCCGGCATCCAGGGCGTGTGTGAGGAATGCGGCGCTCGGGGCAAGCCCAGCCCGGCGCCCTCCAGCCCTGAACCGCTGCCCCCGCGCTCCTGCCCTGCCAGCCCCACCTCCACAATTTCCATCAGCCTGGATGCTGAAGCCAGGCAAGCCCTCGGAGAGGCTGGGGGCGAGGCCACGAAAGGGCCGGGATCAGGATGCACCAGCCCCTGACCTGGGGAGTCAGGGAGAGACCCATCCTCGGTGGCTGGACCACACCTCGGGAACCATCAGGGATGACGCCCTGGGTTCAGGCGCTGCCCCTGGCAAGTCCCCTGCTGTCTCTGGGCCAGTGCCCTGCCTAGCAAAATAATCTGCCCACTCTGTCCTGCGTCCACATGAGTCCCTGTCATTCTGGGTGACTCCACATTAAGGAAAGGGTGGCTGTTGGAGGTCCCCAGTTGAAAACGGAGGAGCATGTCCTGCTACGTACGCCTGAGGTGGATCCTGGGCACCCACAGACACCAGGTTCACTCGCCTGTCACATCCCTCCACCTGCGTCCTCCCGTGGGGATCGGAGTTGCCGGTGTGCGAGAATGTAATTTTAAAAAAAGCGTTCCCTGGACACCTGCTGGGCTTCATGCCAGACCTTCCCACACCGCCCTCCTCCTTTAGATCCTTACAACCGTATAGGAGACAAGGACTATCACCTACACTGTACAGATGGGGAAACTGAGGCTCGGGGAGAGGAAGCAATTTACCCAGGTCACAGAACCCAGTCAAGAAGCAGAAGCCTTTCCTTACAACCCCAAGTCTCAGGACTCTTGTGGGTTTGTAGCTGTCCCAGGTAGATATGAAGCAAAACTTCCTCCCAATACATGAGGGTCAAACCCAAAGCTCCCCGAGGGGGAAGGAGAAAGGTCTCCCTCTTCCTAGGGGGAAGAATCAGTCAAAATAGCCGCAAGGCAAGAACCCCCTCCGCCCCACTCTCACCTCTGTCCAGAGGACCCTGCTTACGCCTCAAGCCACTATGCTCGGAATTTGCTGTGTGACTTAAAGCAAGTCACTTCCCTACTCTGAGCCTCTATTCCTTCAAAACAAGGGGGCTGGACTATAAGAAACTCTGGGGTCCCTTCAGTCCAGTTCTGTCCATTACTAAACCTGATAGAGTCTCCTCTGGAAGATTCTGCTGTGTACGGGACCCCTCCCCTTTGTGGGCATGTGGGATGGAGGGGAGGGCAGACAGAGCAATGGAAAACAAGTACTTTCAAGGGACGGGAGTAAACACCACTGTTGGCATGGTGGGGCCGGTGGAGTTGCTGAACCAGAATCCTGAAACCGTTAAAAATAGGAAAAGAAACGGTACAGTTCACATATTTTGCAAAGCTAAGTTAAATCAACATCTGCAAAAAATATCCCCGTTAAACGGAATAGCAGGATTTCATTAAGTAAATTGCAAGTTGGCAAAAATTCTGAAAGAAAGGGGAAAAGCCACGGGCTGGCCTGTAATTTAAACCTTATTTTAACTGTGACAGCATGACTGCAAAGGGCTCCATTTCCAAACGAAAGGAAAAAAATAAAATAAAACCTGAAAAAAAAATTTCTTTTTTTTTTTTGAAAAGGGCCTCCTGCACTCCCAGGCACACCCCTCCCCCTAGCTTCCACGGACCCACAATATTTTCAGTAATTATAATGTTACCTAGTTTTCCCATGGATGTAACAAATGAGGGACAGAGAGAAGGGGGAGGTGTAGGGAAGACGGAGGAAAAAGTGAGCACACAGACAAAGTCACCATTGTCACCTCTAATTAGGTTTTTTTTTACCAAAATGGCTTGAAGCACAGAACTCTGGGAATCTTTCCCTTCCTCCAGGAGGCCTTTCTGTTTAACCCCACTGTGGGCTCCCCTGGCTGGAAGCCCCATGCAGAGGTAGGGGCCAAGCCCAGCCCTGTCCAGGGAGGGGGAGATGACTGCCAGGCCCCCACTGAGATGGCCCTGCCACTCACCCAGCCCCTCACTGCGGGCAGGCTCCTCCTTCCCTGAGCCTCAGTTTTTCACCCCTATAATGGGGTGATAACCACAGCTGCCCTGGCCGGGCTAGTGCTGGGAGATCAGCGGTGAGCCCCTTGCGAACCACAGAGTACCCACGAAGCCCAGGGACGCACCGTGGGCTCTTCCACCTGGAGCCCAGGTAGGGCCACTACTGCAGGGAAGCAGATGACTGCAGTGAGATTTCACGGACTGGCAGGCAATCACAAACAGAGCTTTTCATACGCAGGATCCTGCCCTACACCCTGTATGCAGCAGCCCATCCTCCCCCTTTGGGGTTCCCTGGGGCATCACCCAAGGATGACCTTAACATAATAACAGTCTCAGCATAAGAGACTTGAGCAGGAAGGAATCACCTACTTGGTTCTTAAAATTTGTCTTCTTATTTAGCAGTGGAATAGCCACCACCCTCTCTCCCCCATATAGAATCTAACTGTCAATCCCAGGGTCTAAAATATGTGAATGTACAGCTGCCCCCTCCCTCATGCTTTGGAGCAGCTCCTGAAAGACTCTGAAAACCACAGATCCAGGCTGGCTCCTCTCCTCTCCCGGTACAAAAGGGGGAACTGACGCCCAGCAATGGTCATCAGTGACCGTGGTTTGTGGATTTCAGGGAACATGGGGACTCTGGAAAGTGCGGCCCTGCTTGCATGTGATGGCATCTGTGAATCCACAAGGGTCTGCCTGGCACCTTCCTGTGAGCAAACAGGAATTTCTGTCAGCTCCCCAGCCTGGGGGTGACCACTCAACAGGAAGGTGACTCCCAGAGCTGGGCCATGACCCTCATAGTCCTAAGGAGCTTTTGAAGAGTAAGAACAGCACTGGAACCAATAAAGAGACAGCTCCTTTCCGTGCACATCTGATCGGCTGCCAGTTTCCAGAAAATCCAAAGACAGAGTGAATGAATGTGCCGTTCTTTTAGGCCCAGAGAGGGAAAGGGGCTTGCCTAAGGTCACACAGCAAAAAACAGCAGAGGGGTACTAGGGACAAGAATAAAACAGCCTATCCCTCAAATGAACTTAAATATAAAACAGAAACAGACTCATAGACATAGAATACAAACCTGTGGTTGCCAAGGGGGAGGGGGGGTGGGAAGGGACAGACTGGGAGTTCAAAGTCAAATTTGTAGATACTGACAGGTATATATAGAATAGATAAACGAGACTATACTGTACAGCACAGGGAAATATATACAAGATTTTGTGGTAGCTCACAATGAGAAAGAATGTGACAATGAATATATGTATGTTCATGTATCACTGAAAAATTGTGCTCTACACTGGAAATTTACACAACATTGTAAACTGACTATAACTCAATAAAATAAAATTAGAAAAAAAAACCCCAAAAGCCAGCCTATCCCAACTAAAGTCTTACCTCCTTAGTGAGGTGAGACACATTGCATGAGACACATTGCACCCCCAAACCACAGAGCCTTCCCCTGTTCCCCCCTCCCCACTGCTGCCTCTGCAGGAAGCCACAGGGCCCCATCTTGTCCTCTGCACTGTTGTCTCAGATTAACTTTTAACCCCATATTGTTACCTTAAGTTGACGTGTACCTTTCCTCTGAGCCTCAGGGAACCTACCTGTAAAATGGGGATTATAATTAACTATACCCTCTCCACCCACAATTGTTATAAGGATTACAGGTTATAAGAACACTCTGTAAAATGCCCAGTGCTGTGCTGAACAGCTAGTAGGCACTTACTATAATGCCCAGCACGGAAGACACCCACCTGGTCACCTCATCGCTGAAGGACAGAAAATAAAATGGGCACATGCATTTACTGAGCTCCTACCAGCTCCTACTGGTACTCCTACCAGGTACCATCGGCTGTACATCACCCGAGGGAGCTGGGTGATCTGCGCATGCTCGTGTGCTGGTGGGAGATTCAGGGAAGAAGTGGGTGTGAATCCCTGCTTAGTGCAAACTGCAGCCAAGTCTCCCAGCAGCGCAGTGAGGACCTACCTACTCCACAGTCAGTGTCACCTGAAACCCCCAGCAAACTCTGACCTTTTTGCAAGTTTGAGTTTGAGCTTGATCCCTGCCTTAATTTAAGGAGCGCATGAGCAAGAGGCCACTCAGTAAGAGTGACTGAGCGAGTCCAGAGAACACGAGAGAGTCAGATGGGGAGACAGGAGGGATGAAAGATGTCCCCTTGTCTCTGAGGACCAGATAACAATATCGCCCATTCATGGGGCATCTCCTCCCTGTGTGTTATTAACTCAGCCCCCTGAGGTAGGGCTACCATTACCCCTGCTTTTACAGAGGACGAATGAGCTCATGACCACCCACGGTGAGCGTGGTGGGGCTGACATTTGACCCCAGAGCCTGAAACTCCAGAGCATCCCACAAGCTGCCATTAGCGCCCTCCGGTGGGGAAGGCGGGCAGTGCCAGGAAGCTGGGTGAGGGAACGGAGCCCCAGCGTCACCCGGCTGGGGCGCTTTCCCCCAGCAAGACCCTGTCCCCACAAATCTCCGACGGAGTAATGAAGCCCTTGTAGCAAGAGGAGAAAAAGATTCTAAGAGAAAAAGATCTCAAGTTTGTGAGGCTCTTTGGGGTCGGGGGCCCGAGCTGTGTAAGGCGGGGAGCACGTAAAGGATTCCGCCAGCCATCTCGGCGTGGCAGAGGGCCACAGGGTCCACCACGGCCACCCCTCGCCAGGGATCACCAGGAGCTCTGGCCCAGCCCCTAATACAGTGTGCCCTTATGCAAGTCCCTCCCCTTCTCAGAGCCTCGGCCAGTCCATCTGTGCAATGAAATCTTGAGCTGAGTGACCCCTGATGTTCCAGGCCCACAAGCCAGGACCCTTAAAAAGGCCACCTAGAGATTTGGGAGGGGAGCAGGCATGCCGAGGCCACCCTGGCCGCACCTGCCTGGCCCTGGTGCAGGTCGGAGGCCTCCCCAGGGAGCCGAGGCAGGAAGAGGGCAGAGGTGGAGAGATGGTGCCTGGGGGGCAGTACTGAGGGATCTGGGAACAGGGAGGAGCCCCTGGGGCCCCCTGGAGATGGCTGACTCACAGAAGGCCCAACTCTGCCCAGATCCCACAGCTGGGATGATACACGGGCAGGGCAGGGGACGAGGCTGCTGGTACTGAGGTGGGCACCGGGATGGCCACTCCCACCCTGCGCACACTGTCTTACAGGACTACTCAGCCTCATCACCTTTTGCAGATCTCAAATCCTGAAAGCCGTGGGAAGGTCTGATCAGGCCTCCGGGCCTTTGTGGCAGTGGCACAGGAGGCTGTGGAGAGGTGGAAGGAAGACAAGGGCTTTAAACCCACTCCATGCAACCCCAAACAAACGATCTCCCCTCTCTGGGGCCCAATGACCTCATTGGCAAAATGGCAATAATTAAACAACCTTTCCAGGTGCTCGTCGTGAGAAGTCAACAAGTCAGTACACAGCACACGTGGTACCTGTTTGGCAAACACTACTGCCATCCCCCTACACCTTCTCCCTGGAGTGTCCCTCACTGTCCCCAGCCCAGGGCTAAATGTCACCTCCTCCGTGAAGCCTTCCCACACTCACCTAGGCAACCCCTGCTGGGATCCCAGAGCAATCTGTTCAGGTTTTTATAATAAAGATTTCTGTTTGTAAATTTTTAATTAGGTATCTGCTTCCCATTGAGGGAAGAGGCCAGAGCTGGTGGGGTGAACTCAAAGCACAAAGGTGATGTGACTTCCCGCAGTGACGCAGCAAGCCAGAGCCAGGGCTAGAGGTGACCTTGAACCCTTCTGAGCACTGGCCTGGGGCTCTCTCCGCAGAAGCCCTCCCCCAATAAGGTCTGTGATCTGTCAGAAAGTGGGGAGGGTACCTCACAGCCAAGGCTTCGGGCACTGTCCCTGGCCGTCCTGACCCACTAGAGTCTGAGTATGGCAGAAAGACCATGCCCTGGGAGTCTCCAGGGCCCAGCAAGCTTCCCAGGCCTCAATTACTCCAGCTTGAAAATGGGTGATGCCTGTTTGCCCCTCAATGGGTTTCCTAAAGAGCAAGTGAAAAGCTGGGTGGTAAACCACTTTTTTTTTAAAGGCACCATGAAATGTAAGGGATTTTTATTATGTTTATAAGCAACTATAATAAAACATACTTTACATAGCAGCTTCCTACGGAAGGAGGAGGAAGAAAGCACACTGGCCAGCCAGGACCTGGCTTCAGTTCTGGTCGTCAATAAGTCACTGTGACTCGGGGAAGTCAGTGGTGTCTCTGGGACTGTTTCCTCTTCCCAACAAAACAAAAGTTTGGGCTGGCTGACCGCCAAAGCCCCTCCGGCACCAACATCCCGCTCCGTGCCCAGCACGGTCAAGGTGCTGAGGACGCAGCGTGCACAGATCAGGAGCTAAATACCCCGATGCAAGGATCTGCTCAAGACTGGTGAGTGCCGCAGCCAGGGCACACGGCTGGCCTCTCTCCTCCTCGCTCCCAGGCTGGCTCTGTGATTTGCTTTGACCTTGTCACGCGCCAGTCATGTCAGGAAAGCAGCATGGCCCAGGGGCTCAGGAGACCCGGGCTTCGATCTACGAGCCTCAGTTTCCTATTTTGAGAGAGGCAGCAACAGATCCCTTCCCGCCGACCACAGGATGGCCTGTGGGCGTGGGCGGAGGGACGCACTATCAGCCTGTAAGGGATGGGAGCGGGGTTGACCATTTCTTGAGCATCTTTGTGCCAGGCAGCAGGCTGAGCCCTGCATCTGGGTACCACTTACGGCTCACAGGCAGCCGGCAAGGTCGAGGTCACAGCCCAGTCAAGGGCTACCGACTGGGCCTGTCTTCTGATTCTGGAGTGAGATGGTCTGAGCCCTTGACGCAGAGCTTTGCTCACCCACCATCATCCTCTGACCCCTGCAGAACAGAACTCAACAATGTGCAAAGCACTCTCACCCAGACAAGCACACACACACGGCCCATCTCAGTGCTTGCCCTCCAGAGCGCAGGGGCCCGTCAGGCTCTCCTTCGCTGAGAACAAACTACGGCTCCAGGAAGCCGAGACAGGGTCTCAGGGCCACCGTCAGCCTGGGTCATGGAGGGAGCCCAACAAAGACTGGGTGAATGAATTGCACGAACACCCCCGCTGGGGCTCTGCCCACATCCCCACAGCCCGCACCAATTCTGGACGTGGCCCAGCTTCCAAACGCCAGCACCTGCTCTTGCCCAGGGACATGCCCTGGCTGTGGGGGCTTGCTCTGCGAGAGCTGGGAAGTACCAGGAATGAACCCCCTAGGAGTGACGGGTTAGTACCCCAGCTCCCTCGCCCCTCGAAGGGGCAGGGGGAACTCTGAGGTGAGCTCCGTATTGTTTCCCAAAGTCCCCAGCAGGATTCCACTCCAAGTGCCCCAGAGGTCACTGGCTTCATATAATGCTCCCTGCGCTGGCCTCCTGCCTTCCCTTCCCCACTGTTTCCTGGGCAACCCCCTGCCCCCAATAAATCGGGCACTCAAATTTCTGTCTCAGGGTATGCTTCCGGGAACCCCCAAAGTAAGAAAACCTTGCGTTGGCACCAAACTAATCGTAGGGATGGGAGCCATTCCCAAGCTCAAGTTCCTAGAGAGACGGGAAGTGCTGTGAGAACTGCGGCTGGGTCTTGCCTGCTTTGCAACCCAGCACCAGGCAGACTGGGCTCCCAGGAGGGGCCGGTAAATGGAGCAAAACGAACATGAGGTGGCTCACTCACTGAGTGGTCACATGGAATACTCGTCCTTGTCCCGGAGAGTCCCCTGTCTAGCTGGGAGATGAGACGTAAAACAGTTCACAGAAAGAGAGAGGAATCTGGTAGCAGGGGGTTTTTTTCCAGGCATCTGGATAAAGGTTATGGGTCTTACTGAATTTTGGCTCTTCTGTCTTAGTGTGAAAACAGATTACAAGCTCCTCAAAGTCAGGGTTGAGGGGAGCCCCTCTGCGTCCCCCATAGCAACTCAGCTATGTGCCCCGGACACGAAAGAAATCAAAAAAGGGCCACTGGTTAATCTCCGAGGAAAGGCCAGGAGCCCTGGCCACAGCGTACATTTGACTGGGTGCCCGTGTGTGCTTCCCAGGTGTACACATTAACCTTGAACGACAGCAACTGGCCAGGTTTGGAAGCTGTGCTGCAGGCCCGTGATCTCCCCTTTCTCTCTTGGACGCCAAACCCAGCCTGGCAGGGCAGCTTCACCATCCCGGCATCTCAGAATCATTGTCCGCACACAAGAGACTGAGCTCCAGGACATCACCTGGGGTCAGGCCTCCAGCAGGTATCAGCCCAGCCCACCTCCTGCAATTAAAATCGAGAAGCCTCTAGACCCCAGAGGATTCAGTGAGGCAGTGCGCAGCCCCAGGACCACGTGGTCACTCTGTCCCCGCCCTCTGGTTTGCTACACCGGGAAGGGCCCCCAGGAGCTCCGACTCTGGCAAGTTTTAACCAGGAAGACACGACATGAGCACCTGGGGAACCCACTGAATCAGACTGGGCACCAGGCACGGGCACTGTGACAAAGGTCCCTCTGTAAACAGAGGGGAGACTGAGTCTCCAGGAGGGACGGTGACTGACCCACGGCTTCAAAGCGCACACCAAATCCGGGCAAATAAAGCTTTTGGAAAAACACATCCCATAACAGGCCTCTCCCTATAGCTTCACAAGGAAACTCCCAGCCAGTCTCCTTTTCCTGATGATCTCCAGCGGGCTAGAGAGAGTGAGGGCGCAGCAGGGAAGGGGAAAAACCCGGGGAGGGGCAGCCGTGTGACCCCTCCCCCCAAGGAGCCTCGCCATCTAATGAAGGGAAAGCGAGAGACCCAGGTGGCAGTTCAAACGCTCACGTTTTAAAGATGAAAGTACACGATTCAATTAAATGTTTAAGTGGTGTTTTCTCATACTAAATCACTGAATCGTTTGTGCATTCCTTAAATTTCTCAGGGCACTGTTCATTTTTATTTATTGTTGTAACCCAATGCCCTTAGCTGCGTGAATGGTGCTATTCGAAGGAAACTTGTTTTGCAACGGGGAAGGTTGTCCCTGGTCTCTTAAAAGGTTCATTATGTGCCTGGTAACTCCGTTCTATTAATAATCCCGGACTATATAGGCAGGGCTGACTTTCCATTTAGCATTATATTTTCCACAACTCTGTAAACAGCTCCTCCACACAAATCCTTTTGATATTCAATTCCTCCCTGGTTTTTTTCCTAACCACTCTTCTCTCTGGGCCTACTCCTTATAAAAAATTTAAAAAAAAAGATGGAAAGAAAGAAATCACCAAGTTCACATATTTTTCCAATTAAGCCATGCTTGGTGCCAAAATATATGGATCCCACTAATAGCCATAAGTAATCTTAAGGTCTTTTCCCCAAATATTTTGATTATTTTACAAATCCCCCAAGGAATGTGCTCTTAGGGTGATTTATGGAGCCCCGGCAGGATTCATGATTTGGGGAGGGGTCTGGCTGCAGTGGGGCAACTTAGGATATGGGGGGGGTGGCTGTGTGCCCCCCCAAAACACCGCCTTGTGATAGGGCAGAGGCGGGGAAACCAAAGGGCTCTCGGGAAACTTTAGGCCACCGCTGCAGGGGTGAGAAGGGTGAGTTAGTGGTTCCCACACAGGACAGACGGCTGCAGTCAGCCCTCGGAGGAAATGGTGGCTGGACCAGAAGTCGCCACCACAGATAACCCCTGACGTCTGATGATCCCCAAGTCCCCTGCATGTGCCCTGCAGCCCAACCTCTGTCAAGTTTACGCTGCTCATTTTCAACTTTTACTATGTACATATATGACTAAGGGGGAAACCACAGTGTCGAGGGAAAGCTAATCTGGAATTAAGAACTATCTGTGAATAATCTCCAGGTGAAGAAGCAATGCTGGTGGGCAGATGGGGAGGTGGCCATGGCCCAGTGGGATCTGTAAACAGCATCTCCAGCCCCCTGACCATGAGATCCCTCTACCCGCAGAGAACAGCCAAGAAGACGGGGCCAGGGACCCTCAGAGACCAGCTGGGACAGGCAGGCTGGGTCCCCCACAGGGAAGTTGAGGAGTGTGGTCAGAGCTTCCCTCTGACCGAGGGGGCCCCAGTCAAGGACGAACTAGTTAGCAGGGGCAGAGGAGGCTCTCAAGTCAAGGGCAGGTGTGGTGGCAAGGGCCAGGCCTCGGCAGCCAGAGACCCCAGGCCCATCCACACCCCACTGGCATGCCCTCAGCAAACTGTGCAACTTGCCAAGCCCCAGTCTCCCCACCGTCGAGCCAAGCTAAGAAGTTCTGTCTTCCTGGCTGGATCCTCTTGGGGAAGACCAGCTGGATCAGCTGGGTTGTTCTTTGTCAATTGCAAATCAGGCCAGAAGGAATTCTGCATATTAGCACTGTTATACCAATAACTGACATACTAAACGTCCAAATGCATAGCTTAAATACACCCTCCCTTACTTATATTTTAAAACAAGATTAACCCTTCAGAGCCAATGTCTGTGCATCCTGGGATCACCCTCCCAACTCTGAAGAATTCAGTTCTTCACACTTAACTCTGACTCGAATGCCCCATGAAGCCACTCTGGGGGGACCTGCTGCATTCACTTCCACCGTAACGGTCACATTCAGAAGAAAGCCCTCTCTGCACTACCTCCATCCCCCACCATCAAACTGAACCTCATCCTTGACCGGCCGCCTGAGCAGTTTAATGAGCACACCCACCAAGGACAACAAAACCGGCCACAGCTCTAAGTGGTCCAGCCTCAGGCTGACAAAACTCAAGATACAAGAGCGTCGGCGGTCACCATCTCAGTCACCCACACAGCCAAGAGGATGTCCCCAAATGATGTTTTCCCTGAGCGTGCGAATGATTTTTCATAAGCAGGTATGCACAGATCCCAGCCCGCAGCCACCCCCCCGCCACACCACCAACACCAGGAACCCCCTGCCCCAGCACAAGTCCAGAGAGGAACTCGGAGCCTCTGTGTCAGCAGCAGGAACAATAGGCTGAAGTCAGGGTCCTTGAGGATGTGGAACAAAGAGCTGGCTCGCCGGGAAGGGAGACCTTTAACTTCCAGAAACCACACACGTCCCATCCCACACGTTGTCCCACATACCGGGAGAGCCCCAGCGTTACGTGGCCTTTTGAAGATTCCCAGGTTTGTTAAGGCCAGAGAACTCCCAGGCTTGCAAACACACAATAGGACAAGAGTCACCAACACTGCAGAGCAGCTGGAGGCCCTTCCTCTCGGCGTGTGTCCTGAAACCTCTCACCTGTCTGAGGCCCCAGAGGGTGTGGGCAGGGCAGAGGCCAGTGAGACCGGTGCCAGCCTGCCCTGTCTCCCCCAGCCCCCAGCACCTCCAGCTGATTCACGGGGAGCCTCGCTTGGCCTCTTATCAGGGCCCGACAGCCAGGCACCAGCACACATCCCCACTGGCCGCACCTTCCGCCCAGAGCAGGCCTTTGTCTCTGGCTCCAAACTGGCTGAGGGAAGTGGGGCGCAAGGGAGGGGTGGGGGTGCCAGCAGGCCCCAGAGACATGACAAGGGGCCTCCCCACTTGATGTCATGTGATCCTCACCTAGTGACAGAGAAGCAGAGGTGGAAAGGCACTCAAGAGATCATCCACTCGCTCTGTGAATGAGCGAGTTGAGGCCCAGAGAGGGAATGGGACTTGTCTGAGGTCACACAGCAAGCTGGAGGCAGAGGCTGGGCTGGAACCCCAGCTTCCCCAGCCTGACTCCCTGTCCCATGCTAGGCTGCTGATACACCACATGCCCTGAGCAGGGGGCTTCACTTTTCTGGTGCTTAGTGACCCCACCAACAAAATGGATTCAGCATTCAGTCCCTGAAGATACAAGTTCAAGATGGGAAAGTGTTTTGCCAAAGTAAAAGTGCCCCCTGGAGTAGGAAGCCCTTCTCTTAGCTGGAGCAAAGGGGAAATTCAGGGAAAGGAGTGGAGGGGACAGGACAGGAGGGAGAAGGGAGCCACCAGGAGCTGTTTTACTGTGGGGCACAGGAAGGGAGATGGTGGGGCATGGGGGAGTCAAGTTGAGGGGCAGAAGGCATGCCAGCCCAGGACGCAAAAGAGGGGCCTCCTGGGTTGGAGGGGTGGGGCTCGAGGGCCAGGGGCTGGAGCTCCGGATTTTAAAAGCAGGATATTTGGCTGGGGCCTCTTCTCTCTTAAATAAACAATCCACAACCTTATTCAAAACAGAGGGGTACCTTGGGGGAAGGGCCATCACCTTACTTCCATATCCTCTCCCCAGGGGAGTGCCACCAGCTACCTCCAGGGCCCTGCGGAAGGATGAGGTGGGAGACAGTGGCAGAGACCAGGGTTGGACAGCAGCTGCCCTCCATCCAGAGGTCATCAGGGGGATCCCCATCTTGCTGGATGTGTGGGGCCAGAGTCTTGCCAACTGACACCTCCCCGCCCCTATCCTGACCATGGGCTCCCAGATTCCTGGCCTGAGAGCCATAAGGGGGCCCCCGGGAACAAAGTCTAGTCCCTTAAGAAACTGAGGCTCAGTGCGGCAACCACGCCGGTCACACAGGAGCCAGGGCATGAAACTGGCACCCAGATTCCCTGTCCAGTGCCTTTCAGCACCTACGGGAGGTGTGGGGGGTGTCCAAGCAGCATGACGGTTCACCCATCTTCTTGCAGAGACCTGGACCACTCCTCGCTCCACGTTCTTGGATTCGCTTGTCCCACAGGGCCTTCGTTCACCTGGCCAGTGTTTATGGAGCACGGACACGGTTCTAGGCTTGGGGTGTAGCCGGCTGTGAACAAGACTCAAACCCTACTTCAAAGAGCTCACATCAGCTTCTGCTGCTAACAAGCTGCTTTTTGTTGTTTGACAAACATTCACTGCAGGTCTAGTCCCCGCGAGCCCCAAACCAGACGCCAGGACGGCCAAGGTGCCGTGGTGGCCCTGCCCTGAGCCTGAACTTGTCACACGCCCTGGGCTCACGCTCCCGTGGCCTTTCAGGTGGCCATCATCTTCCCTGTCCAGGTGGATGCGAAGCCGCGTGAGACAGGGACCAGGTCTCAGCTCTTCTCTCTGCTCCCAAATGGTCTGGCCCGAGGCAGAGCATCCACTCAAAACCTGGGAGTGGACTATTTACCAAATGCCTCCCTTCCTCTGGCAGGAAGTCGCTCCCAGCACGGTGGTTTTGTTTTGTTTTTTTTTTTCCAACTCTTTCTGGGCTCGTGGTTTGGAAATAGCAAAGGGTTGTGAGTTACAAGATCCGGGCCCTCTCCTCCACGGCTGCTGGGAGAGAAAACGGATACAGCCTTTCCGGAGAGCACTCTGACCTTAAATGTGCATGGCCTTTGACCTAATATTCCCACTTCTAGGAATTTATCCTAAGGAACCAGCCAGTGATGCAAACAAAGACATACGCGTGAGGATGCTCGCCAGGAGGCAATGTTCATGATAGTTATAAAAAAAATTTTTTTTTTAAATCACTGCAACAACCTAAATGTCCAGGCCCTGGGGGACTGGTCAGTAAATACGGCACATTCATGAAATGGAATGCTAAGCACACCTTAAAAAACACACAGAATATATGTTGAATTAAGGAGATGTTCTCAATATTGCTAAGAGCAAAACAGGGCACTACAAACAGCTGTATATACTTTTTACAGCCCCTTCTTTTCATCTGGAAATACGTATATACGTGTGTATAGCAGATTTCTACTTCCCAGGTTTTGCTAAGAAAGATGATGACAAGAAAATTAATATTCCAAGCTAGTTAAATAATAATAATGATTTTCTGTCAGGGTGGTAAAGTTAAGGGTAATTTGCTTTCTCTTTGTGCTTTTCTTGTTTTCTAAATGTTCTGCATTAATCATGCGTTAGTTTAAAAAAAAGAAAAAAAGGAAATGCTATTGGGGCGTGGCTTGCCCCCTCCCCCACCACTAATATGCCATCTGATGTCTGTGGGAGCCTCCTTTGCTCAGCTGTCTGAGGAGGACATCAGTGACACTGACTGCTAGGAAGACAATACCTGCGCCAGTGTTGGCATACACCATCCAATTCCACACCCACAAAAGCCCTTTCAGATGGATACCCACTTTGCAGGTGCACAAACTGACTCCATGCCAGCCCAGAGGCCTCTGCTTACCATCCAAGCCGCACTGCCAGCCACCCCAAGAGAACTCAGGCCACGTCAACCTTGCAGGATTGTTTGGGAGCAGGGGGTTGGGTGGGAAGCTAAGAGAAATCTGCCCCACCGTGGAGCCACCAAGCCTTCCAAGAATGCAAACTCTCAGCTGCTAGCCTCTCACTGCACACTGCAGGGGACTCTCAGAATCTCACAGGAACAGGCCCTGCAGGGTCTCTGGCTGGTGGGTGCGTCCATGCATTCGCTCAGCCTTCCCTGGGCAGCTGCCACAGCCGGGGCAGGAGTGACTCATGGAAGGGCAGAGCACAGTTATGTCCTGATGTGGAAACTGAGGCCCACAGAGGGAAAAGTCACACAGTCAGGGTGTGGCCCTACCACATGCTGACCACGGAGGGCCAGCCGCTCTAGAATGCAGGACCTCCAGGTCGGGGGGCTGGGGGCAATCTCCAGGGAAAAGAATTTCAGGGCTGAGGATTCAGGTGAGAACTCAGTATACGCACCCACCCAAAGCCAGAAGCAGAGCCTGGGCTGGGGCCAGAGAGCCGAGTGGGCAGTCCCGAGCAAAGGCCACATGTGCCAATCCCACTGGCTTCCTTAAGTAAGGCTGGGGGCTCCGGAAGGGATGCGACTGTGAACAGGGTCAGAGACACCAGGGGTGACCTGAGAACCACCAGCTGCATCAGGAAGGGGCACAGAGCCAGGGGGCCACCCCTTTCCCGGGGGGAGGGTCAGCCAGCAAGAGCATCATGGCCAAGTCCCATCCTTGGGACTACCAATTACTGCCCAGGAGGCCGGCTGGACACCCTGTGGGGCCCTGAGACCACAGACAGTGGGGCCGCAGAGGACCCTGTGCACCGCCTCACTGCCTGGGGAGACCCTTGTGGTGGCAGGGGCGGGGGCGTCGGGGGGGAGCTGCCTAAGATCACCAGACACGCCCTCAGCCAGGGCGAAGCCTCTTGTGCCAGCTGCAGGGGGCTAAGGGCACATGGGGAGCGAACTCATCCCTTTCACTGACAAGGTAGGAGCTAAAGTAACTGCCCTCCTCCAGGTTCTGTGAGGCTCACAAAGGTGGGGGAATCTCCAGGTGCCCCAAGTTGCTTGGAGGGGAATTCTCGGAGGGTGCGATATTGGCAGGACTACAAGGAACAGTGCCCCAGCCCCTGGGTCTGGAGCAGGGGTACCTGATCAGGACAGCAAGAGGACACCGATCCCCACCAGGAGTGGGCGGAGAAAGAGGACGGCCATCCGTGGGGTGGGAGGAGCCTCATGGACCATCACTGTGTATCCATCTGGGCTGTGAGCCCAAAGCTGCCCAAGTTGCCCCCAAAACCCCAGGCCAGAGGTTAAAGGGTCACCAGATCTGAGTAAATGACTGCTCAGCAGCTTGCAGGCTGTGGGTACACTGGACAGTGATGGGGAGAGGCCCTCTGCTCCCCTGGAAAATTGTGGGGAAACAGGACTGCTTCTCCCCGAGTCTGGCCTCCTCCCCTCAGAGACTCCCTCATCTTAATTCATGGAGGTCCTGAGCACCTGATTCTCTTAGCAGGGAACTCGAGCAGGGTGCAGCCTGACCTCCTGGTACCCAAGGGTTCAAATCAACGCCTCAGGACCTAGCAGGAGTCCCAGAGGGACGGGTGGCACTGGGGTCTCTAGGGGCATTTGTTCAAAGTGTGCATTCCTTCTGGAATTCCCTAGTGGTGATGGGTGCACAACATTGAGAATACAGCAAGAACCAGTTAACTGTACACTTTAAAATGGTGAATTTCATGTTATGTGAATTTAATCTCAATTTTAAAAACTGCCCCCACTGCTAGACCCTACCCTGGAGCTCCTCAGTCAGGAGGCCCAGGCCTGAGAGTCTGCATTTAGCAGTACTGTGGGTGATGGTGGTTCCCGGGCGGGGCTGGAAACACTCAACTCTGGGACCCTGGTTTCCATGTGAGGCTAGGTCTGAAAGTCACACTCTTGCCATCAATCTCCTCCCTCATTTTACAGATGGAGAAACTGAGGCTCGAAGCGGGGGAAAAAAAAAAAAAGGGACCCAAAGTTCTTACAAGATCCTTTCCTGTCTGACTGCCCCACACAGAGTTCACGGGGCAAAGGCATCCACCCCCTCCCCACCTGGACCCAAAGGAACCAGAAGACCAGAGGAGAGAGCGATTTTTTTAAATTATTATTATTGTTATTTTTTAAATACGAATTATTTCCAGCCGGAAGGCAGAGGGATGAGGGCCACTGGAGGCCTCTGGCCGCCGGCACCCAGCCAGCCTCATAAATGTCTGGCAGCTGGAGGGAGACTCAGCTCATTGCTATCGAAATGAGCTCGTTACTGCTAATTTCCCTGGCTCACCAACTGATGTATCCAGTGTGTTCCTGAATCTCCAAAGACGTTTCCTACGCCACCCTCACGGGATCTGCCAAGAGTCACCAAGTGGAGGCGGAACTTCAGGGTGGCCTCAGTTTCCCCAACCAGAGTGTGGGCAGAAGAAAAGGAGTTCATTCAACCGTAGCTGAGTCAAGCATAGTTGGGGTCAAACGTTCCCCACTGCGCGGTTCACTCCTGTGGGTGATCGGGGAGATGGCAGGGCAGTACAACCTTGCGGTGACACTCAGAATAACCCCCACCCTTATCAGGCACCCAGCAGCCTCCTGGACAGCACAAGACACCTGGCATATATTATCTCTTTTCGTTTACACAGCAATCAAACAAACTGGACATTATTACCACTCTCGTTTACAGACAAGATTCAGAGAGGTTAAGAAACTTGCCCCAAAGCACACAGCTAGTGAACAGTAAGGCCTTCCTCTAAAGCCAGGACTTTGCGAGGCAAGTTATAATAGAGGCCAAACGTGGCAGGGGCAATGCCCACGCTGTGGGCACACACAACCTAGGCGTATGTGCAAAGGCTCCTCCTTCCTGGGAGCTGACAGAGGAGGGCAGACACCCACTGGACACCCCAAGCCGGGCTGGCCAGAGAAGGCTTCCGAGAAGGTAACCTGCAAAGGCCACGCCATGTGCACCCAGGGCTGCGGAGCTCCAAGGAAGGGGTCATTAACGCTCGCAGAGCTGGGTGTCCACCTCCCTGGGCCAGGCCCAGACAGGGAGCAACACAGCCCAGAGAAGTGCTCAGGGAAGGATCAAGAAGCACTGCCCGCCCTGTGAGCAGGCCAGGTGTCCAGCTGCCGAGCCCTGGGAGAGCCATAGGCTGGAATAGGATGCAGCCATCAAAAACACTGTTTACGCAGAGTGGTAACGGCGCGGGGAAATATTTACGTAATGCGGAGGGGGAAAGGCGGAATACAAAGCTGTATTTTTTAACAGAAAAAAACATTTAAACAGAATAAGCCAAAAACGTTCCCAGTGGCTATCTCTGCAGGGAAGAATGATCTCTTTGCATTTTTCTATGCTTTCCACATTTTCTAGAGCGAGCCATGTGCTTCTTTGAAAAACAAAAGCAAACAGGTGTGTTTTAAGCGAACCAAAAGGATGCCGCTGCCGAACCCCCAGACAAGGATGAGGGAGCTGCACGGGGAGACGCAACCTGAGTGAGGCTCTCTTCTCCAGGAGGTCCTGGGGTGACAATCCGATGCCCCAGGGAAGATGGACACATAATCCCGCGGGTTCACTGGCCACCTCTAGGGTCCTGAAGGCTGATGGGTTAAGCAATCTGCACCTGGGTTCCCTATGCCACCAGGCGAGGGCCTTAGCTCCCCACAGGTGATACAGGACCAAGAGATGGACGCCTGAGAATGCGCCGCATGGACTCAAAAGATGCTGCACAAATGTTCCCGGAGTCTACCGTCCACGACTTTGCTCCAAAAACAAGGTGCCCCACAAGCCCTGAAGCCCCGGGGCTACACCTTCTGCATTTCAGCCCCTCTATCTGAACCTGCGCTCTGGCCCCAGACGTAGTCAGCACTCCCACACTCAGCCCGCCACTTGGAGGGGGCGATCAGGAGGACTGCTCCCTCAATAAAGCAGGGTTGTTCATAACCACATGGATGCCTGGGGGCTGCCATGTGGAAAAGTAGTCCTAAGCTGACCTTAGGCGAGGAGGGCAGGGAGGGAACACTGTCTTCTTTGCCACGGCAGCGTGACAAAAACCCACTGGTGAGACAAGATACTCAAGGACAGAGAGGAAACGGAGCATGGCAATTGCATAAGGGAGGTTTCTCTTTTTTCTATTTCTGAACTCCCTGTTAATCGCCATACTCGTTTCATGCACCCCCCCCCCCCAATTTTCATGGCAATGGCATGAACAGATATATTTATAAGAGTGGCCCGTGTACACAATCATCCGGTGTCCCATTCGAAGCCTGAGACCAGCAATGCCCTCCCCACCACACACACATTTCAGCTGTGCCCTCACCACTCTCTTGTGTCCAACCTTCCTTAGCATCTTGGTCCTATCTGTCCCACAAGAAAGAGCTCCCTACAGGCCAGGGGCTGTTTCATTTATCTGTGTCCCCAGCCAGTGATGCGAAAACAGCCTCTCAGTGTATATTTTCAACAGAATTTAACACCAGGCTTTAAAAAGCCATTCTCCTTTTGCGAGATGAAGAGAGTCTGTGGCTGGCTGGTGACTGAGCCCAACAACGTGAATGTATTTGATGCCACTGAATGGGACACTGAAAAAATGATGAAAGTGGTAAATTTTATATTATGTGTATTTTGCAACAATTTTTTAAAAAGCCTTTTTTTTAAATGCCAAAAAGAACAAGGGTCTTAGGGCTCCCTCTCCCAGCGGGGTCCTGGCCCCCCTTCCTCCCCAGCTCCTCTGCCTCCCACTGGGCCGTGGCCCATCTCTAAAGGGGGGCAGCTGCGCTCCTCACTTCCGTGTTTACCCGGAGTGGAGTTCTGGGAAGCGGAGGCTCAGCCCAGGCTGGCTGGGGCCCGGCTCCAAGGCTCCGGGTTTGCCATAGGGGCCTTTTTCCACCTACCCAGGTCCAGAGCTGGCACTGCATGACTTCCTGGCTCACTTGCATTTTTTTTTTTCCTCTCTCAAGTCATTTAAACCTGTTTACCTTTGGGCTACAGAGGGCCTAGGCTCCAGGCAAACGAACTTCAGTGCCAGCCACGAGGAGTGGCAAGAAAAGGGTACCCTCCTAGGGACAATGGGGTGAGAAGGGAAGATGGGACTCCCCCCCAATTCCCTCAACAAAATCCTCCCTTCTCCCTCCTATTCAATGCCCATTTACCAAGTGCCTCCCCGTGCCAGGCACCGCCCTCGGACACGGAGAAGCATCGAGCTAGCAGTGAAAGGGACTGGCAGACCCCTTGCTGGTCCCTGCTAAGACGTGAACTGCTATCACTGAGTCTATGCCATGAGTCGATGGAGGATGGGGTGACCGGCTCTGCTGTGGGGGCCAGGGCAGGCTCCAGAGAGGAGGTGGCATGTGCTGGACCTTGGGAAGGAAGAGTTGGCCCAGTGGATAAAAACCTCCTGGCAGAGCACTCCAAGAAGAGGGAGCAGCGAAAGTTCGGGGGCTGTGAGAGAGCCTGGCGTGCTGGCAGCTCGGGGTAGGGCCTGTGTGCCAGGCTGGACTTCCGCCTGCTGGTGGCAGGGAGCCGTGGGAGGACGCCGAACTGGGGAGGCGATGAATGGGGCCCAGGCTCCCTGCCTCTCCCCAGCACATTCCCCGGCCCAAGCCAGGGCAGGGGCTCTGTGGACTTTCAGGTACCAGAGGGTTCCCTCTTGGTCTCTGGTGTATTCCCTTCCACATTCATGATCAATGAAACTGAATGGCCTGGGCTTCAGCATTTTTCAAAGCTGCCAGATGATTCTAATAGACTCTGCTGTCAGGCAATGCCTTGTTGAAGCAAGATACTGCCCCCCAAAACCTTTTGTTAGTGCTGGACCCATCTGAGTTGGAAAACATAAGCTTTGGTGTCAGCCCCATTCATCTGTATGAATCTTAGGTCCACCACTTACAAGTTATGTGCCCTAGGGAGGGCTGTCAGGTAAAATACAAGATGCCTGGTTAAAACATGAGTTTCAGATGAACCACAAATAACTTCAGTGTAAGTATATCCCAAATCAACATCTCCATTGGTCACCCAGGTGAAAAAAGGCAGCGAGACACTCGGCCTAAAGCCAGTACTCAGTGGGTGAAAGTTACTTTCTTCTTCCTTTCCTCTCAGAACCCGGTCTCAGTAGAGATCTTCTTTTCCCGATGAAAAATGTCAAGCATACAGCAAAAGTAGGAAGAACAGTAACAGTAAACTCCTGTGTGCCCACGGAGTGGATGCTGTTACACGCCCCGCCCAGCATCCCTCCGTCCCCAGCTACTGGGAGGTGCGGGCTGCTAATGGTTCACAGATGCCCCTTCCTGGGAGAACTGTCCTGGGGCAGGCGATTAGAGTCCCCCTCCCAGAGTGCGTGAGCGCACGCCCGCCCACAGCCAGTGACTAACGGACATGGGAACAAAAGGCTGATCCCTCGCTTCAAGGTGTGACCAACTCCGAGGTGCAGTTCCCGTTCCAGAGCTCCCCGCGGGTCAGGCTGAGGCTGGACTCCAGCTGCGCCCACATCTTTGCTGCCCTCACTGGCTTCTCCCGAGAACATGCCCCCCCCCCCCCCCCCGTCAGCTGCATGCGTCCCAGTCCTCATCTCAGGCTCTGTTTCTCAGACCTCAGACTAGACTGACTCTCACTCGGATTCAACAATTATTAAGATTGCTTCATTCAGGCCCTTTTATTTAATTATTTGCATGTTTGTTTTGGCTAAAGTAGCGCCTATCATTTCCCCCTACATCTTTCATTATGCATCTCTAAAAAAATGTGAGCAGCTAAGGTTTTGACTTCCTTCCCTGCTTTCCCTCCCAAAGGGAGAAGGCTCTTGTGGGGAAAAGAGTCATAGTTTCCAGCGGTGCCAAGGGACAGAGACCAGAGGCCAACCAGGCGGGCACCAGGCCATCTACTCTGGCTCCAGCCCAGCCCTGGACTATGGCGTGGCTTTGGTGGCCAGCAGGCCTTGGTCACCCCAGGTCCCACCTCTTTTGTGTGGATCAAGAGCTCTGGGACAGTGTCCCAGCATCCTCTTGGGGACGCTGCCAGGGTTTAAGTGTCTCTCTATTCTTAAAGAAGGGTATGGCACGGAAAGGCCAACCCAGCCGTGGCTACCCGCTGGCCGAAGTCCCCACCCGGCTTTCTGCCTGGACCCTGGGCAGTCCCACCAACCAGGAGGCCCAGCGGCAAGGGTCCACCCTCTTCCACACCGAGGAGCCTGCTTCAACGGGAGGTAGCATGGATGCGGGAAAAGGCACACCAGCTTTCTTTTTAAAATCGTGATGAAAGACACAGTAAAAGTTAACCATTTTAACCATTTTCAAATGTACAGTTCAGTGGCATTAAGGACACTCACAACACTGTGCAGCCAGCCACCACCACTATCTAGTTCTAGAACTTTCTCATCACCCCGACGGAAACCTTGTGCCCATCAGCAGCCCCTCCCCACAGGCCAGCTTCTGAGCTCAGAGAAAACTTGGGTTTGGGTCACAGCTCCTTCACTGGCTCCCTGTGTGACCCTGAACCTCAGTTTCTTCATCTGTAAAATGGGATAAGAGCTCAAAGGTGCCATGAAAACCAAAGCTAATGGGTATCGAATGCTGAGCTGCTCCTGGCTCTTTTAAATGCAGGCTGGGCTGGGGTCTCTGTGGCTGGGGATGCTCTTTCCCCCCTTCCCCTCTCCTCCCAGCTTGTACCCTTTCAGTCCCGGGGCTGTCTGCAGTGGCTAAGGAAAGAGGAGGCTGCTTCCCTCTCCCAGAGGCAGAGCAACTGGAACGAGGACTAAAGGGTTCCAGTGTTTTCCCTTAGCCATGCCCAGACCCGGTTCCAAACCAAAGAGTTACAAAGGCCTTTAAACTCCACACTCGGGGCGAGGTCAGCCAAAACCCGCATTTCCAAGCACGGTGCTTTCATACTTTGAAAACAGCCAAACGTGAACTGGCCACTTCTGAGGGTCACAGCTCCCGGCGGCCTCTTGGCTGCTGGCACTGATGGCCGCCTCGCCAGCCTCTCCCTCCCTCCCAGCTGTGGAGTCACCGCCCAGTCACCAATGTGGGGCTGTCTTTCCCGCGTCCAAATCAGGGCTGAGGGCCTGAGTTTGGGAAGAGGAGACCTGTCCTCTCATTAGCTCCTGTGCAACCCCGGGCAAGTCCCCTGCCCTCTCGGGTCTGTGAAGTAAGGAGAGGGTTCCCTGAGGGAGGGATTCAGCTCTCTTCCAAATCTCCCTGCCTGTGGTTTATGCGAACAAACATCAGGCTCAGAGCTGGAAGGGATCTCACCAGGTCATCTGACCCAGTTCTCTCCACTGCCTTCCATTTTACAGACAGGAAACTGACAACCGAAGCCTGGGGTGACTCGCCCAAAATGTCATATCTGTCTTGGTAGGATAAACTCATACTTGACTATCTTAGGGACTATCATGGGCAGAGGTGATGTTCCCAAAAGTCCAGGAGCAAAAAATTCTCCACTTTGCAACTCTTCCTCTGAAACATGACACCCAGCACCCAGCACCAAGCACCATAGCCATTAAAATCCTATGCAGACCACGTCAATGTATAAAAATTAGACACTAGTGAAAAATAATTGGGAAATGTTTTACAAGAAACATGGAGTACATTGGTGTAAATTTAACAATAATGTACAAGATCTATGGCTTGAAAACTACAAAACACTAACGAGACAAATCAAAGACCTAAATATATGGAGAGATATACCATATTCATTGATTGGAAGACTCCATATTGCCTAGATGTCAGTTCTGCCCAAGCTGATCTATAGATTTGATGCAGTCCCAATCAAAATCCCAGAAGGATTTCATAATAATCATTAGCTGATTCTAAAATTAGTATGAAAATGCAAATGCTTGGAATAACCAAAACAACTTTGGAAAAGAAGGAAGTGGAGGACTCACGCTACCCAATTTCAAACCTTACGATGAAGCTACAATAATCAAGACAGTGCAGCACTGGTAAAAGGACAGACACAGACAATGAAACCGAATAGGGTCCAGAAAGAGAACACGTATAAATGATCAACTGATTTTTGACAAAGGGGCCAACATAATCTGAAAAAGAAAGGGTAATCTATTCAACAAACAGTACTGGAAAAATTTTACCTCCCTAGGCAAAATGAAGAAAAAAAAGAAAGAAACTTGACCCTTATCTCACACCTTGTACAAAAATTAACTCAAAATGGGTTCTAAAACTAACTGTAAAACCGAAAACTATAAAACTTCTAAAAGAAAACACAGGAGAAATCTTTGTGACCTTGGGTCTGGCAGAGTTCTTCGTATGCACAAAAAGCATGAAAAAATTGAATGATAAGTTGGACTTCAGCAAAATTTAAAACTTCTGTTCTTCAAAAGACTCCATTATGAAAAGAAAAAGACAAGCCACAGACTGGAAGAAAACATTTACGAAACGCATATCCCTTAAAGGGCTGATAACCAGATTATATAAAAACTCTCAAGACTCAATAGGAAAGCAATCAACCTAATATAAAAAATGTACGGGGGCGGGAGGGACTAGCTCAGTGGTAGAGTACGTGCCTAGCATGCACGAGGTCCTGGGTTCAATCCCCAGTACCTCCATTAAAAATAAGTAAATAAGTAAACTTAATTACCTCCCTCTACCAAAAAATAAATTTAATAAAAATAAAGTGATATTATTTTTTTTAAAAAGTGCAAAGATCAGAACAGACACTTCACTGAAAAGATGGCAAGTAAGCGCATGATAAGATGCTCAGTATCAGTAATCATTAGGAAAATGTGAATTAAAACCACAATAAGATACCACTACACATCTATTAGAGTAACTCAAAACTAAGCCAACCATACTAAGGGCTGGTGAGGATATGGAGTAACTGGAACTCTCATATGCTGCATGGCAAAATGGTACAAACTTTGGAAAGTAGTTGGCAATTTTTTATAAAGTCAAGCATACCTTTAACGATACAACCAACAGTCTTACCCCTAGGTATTTACCCAAGTGGAGTGAAAACTTAAGTTTATACAAAAACCTGAACACAAAAGCTTAAATAGCCAAAAACACCGCAGATAACCCAGATGTCCAACCATGCAACACAGTTGAATCTCAAAGGATTATTCTGAGTTAGAGAAAAAGGTACAAAAGGCTACTTGCTGTATGACTACATTCGTAGGGTGTTCTGGAAAAGGTAAAATCAGAGAGAGAAAAATCACATGGGTGGTTGCCAGTAGCCCAGGAGGAGGGGTAAGCGGGGGGGGGGGGGGGGGGGGCACAAAGGGGCACCAAGGAACTTTTGGAGGTGATGGAAATGTTCTGTATCTTGAATATATGATAACGCTACGGAACTGTCAAAATTCATAGAACAGGACACTGTCAAAAAGCTTTACTGGGTATAGATTGTATCTTAATAAATCAACCCAAGCAGCCTCAAGAGAGCTTGTCTTGCTTCTACAAACAGTCTAATAGAATGTGGGGGTTATTCTGGCCCAGAGCAGTAAAGTAACTTGTCCAAGGACACAGGCTCTGGGGTCAGGTGGATTTGTGTTCGAATCCCAGCTCTGCTACTTATTAGCTTGTTGCCCCCAGACAAACTGCTTCCCCTCTCTGAGCCTCAGTATTCTCATCTGGAAAATGGAGGCCAAGTCCTAATCGAGCCTACATGACTAGGACTGACTGAGCTTAAGGAATAAGAGACACAGGATAGTACCTGCCACGTGTTCTGCGGTACTCAAATTTTAGCCATTATAATTACTTCTCCTACTGCTGTTGTCATTCTTACTGTCAAAGAGCCAAGGCTGAGTGACAGGGAATGACTTCAATCCATGTCTTCCTGCAGGAGGTGGGCAATGCCAGACACCAGGACCAGCAGTTTCCCTAGCCGGCAGAGGCAAGCCCAGACTCTGCCCAGAAGGCATTCACAGCCTGGCTGAGGACAGCAGGTAAGCTGAGTGCAAAATCAACCCACGGCCAGGGAGTGGTACAGAGGTGAAAACTACTGGAAGTTCTGAAAAGAGAGAAGCCTTCTGGAAACATGTAATCCCTGAAGGCTTCCTGGAAAAGGAAGGCTTTTACTGAACCTCAAAGGATCAATCAGATATAATTAAATCAAAGGAAAGGTGCTATCAAGAAGGGGGAGAACCAGAAAATTCCTCTACCCCTACCTTCTCCCTCAACCACCCCTAGCAAAACCCAGCAGGCAGCCCACAGCCTCGGCATTTCCTCCCAAGGAACAGGCCTGGGCCAAGGGGAGGTGCAGGCATGACAGCAGAAAGTCCGGGTACCATGCGTCAGCCAGGTACCCACATGTGTCCCCACATCTGGGCAGGAGGGTCGGTTGGAGGGCTGCCCTGGGATGCTAGGTTTTCATTCCCCACCTCCTTTTTTTTTTCCAGGGACCTGAATTTGGGTTTGTCTGGGGAGTGTTTTCTTAAGCCCAAGTGTTTTTCCTGCGGCCCAGGCCCGCCCCCTCCTGCCCCTCCTGGCCTGAGTCTGGAGCTCCGGGCCAGTGGAGGCTGCCTGGCGGGGCCGCGGGCCGCCTTTGATGCGTGCCCCTCTCCAGACTTCAATGTCGCTGTGTGCACGGCCCCTTTAATAAGTTATTTCCGTGGAAAACCCTGGTAACTCGGTCGTGAATCAAGCCTATAAACACCTCCAACCCATCAAAGCACCCAAGAAAGGGAGGGGGTGGGCAAGCGGGGAAAATCTCTTACGGTAACTCACACACTGCTCCCTCAGAAGGGCCCGGCGGCCCTGATGTCAGAGGCCCCGCTGGGCCCCGGCCAGCCCACCAAAAAAGCGACAGGTCCCCCGAAGTCCAGGCATCCATAGCCCCCCAAGGACACTGCTTGTTTGTGTGTCCCCGGACGAGGCGAGAGTCCCAACCCGACGCCCGCAAGATTTACAGCCCGGGGAAGCAAACCCGGCCGGCTGCTCCCGGGGTACAGGAATGTAATGTTTTGGCTACCGGTGAAAGGCCCAGTTTATTGGAAACACACTTCTTTTCCAATGTTTGGTTTCCTTTCACTCTTTTCTCCTTTTTGTTTTTCCCAGAGTGCACTGCCCAGGGCCTTCAGAAAGGATATGGAGCTAAAATCCTGCCTGGGAGGGGAAGCAGGGAAGTGGGGAATGGGACCTGAACTCATCCGAGGGGCGGGCTGAGCGCCACCTCCGTGTGGGCAGAGACCCACGCATGCCCTGCGGAGACCCCAGGTATGGACCATGCTCTGTCCCCTGGGAGCTGTGGAGCCAGGGACAGGCACCGCCGCTTTCTGGTCTCATCTGTGCCATGTGTGGGATGAACCAAAGGCTCCTAGAAGTGCTTCTGCCTGACGGCTGTGGTCTTGGACGACAGTCTAGCAGAGCAGGGAAGAAAGCTGACCACTTGTCTGACGTAGAACTCAGCGAGCCCACCCCCAGGTATATACCCGAGAGAAGCGTGACCTTGTGTCCACAGAAAGGCTTGCCTGAGAATTCTGATTAGTAACATCATGGGTACAAGCCGGAAACTGGGAACTGCCCAAGTGCCCATCAGGAGTGAAACGGAGACACGAGGCCAGGAGAACCATGGTGGTGCCCATGGACTATTACCCAGCAATGAATGAGCAATCACAGGTGCTCACAACAGTATGGGTGAGCCCCAAACTTCGTCATGTTAAAGAAGAGGCCACAAGATTGGCAGCTGCCAAAGGTGGGGGCAGGGGACAATGGTTGAAGGGGGTCAAAAGGTACAAATTTCCCATTCTAAGTAAGTCCTGGAGACTTAACGTACAGCATGGTGACTATAGTTAAGGATGCAGTATTGTATATTTGAAGGTTCCTAAGAATAGATCTTAAAAGTTCTCATTACAAGAAAAAAAAAAAACATTTACCACTCTGTGAGGTGATGGATGTTAACTAAATTTATGTGGTAATCATTTCACAATACATACATATATTATGTTGTACACATAAACCTCATACAATGTTCTGTTTAAATTATATTGGAAGGAAGGAAGGGAAGGAAAGAAAGAAGGAAGGAAGGAAGGAAGGAAGGAAGGAAGGAAGGAAGGAAGGAAAGAAAGAAAGAAAGAAAGAAAGAAAGAAAGAAAGAAAGAAAGAAAGAAAGAAAGAAAGAAAGAAAGAAAGAAAAGAAAGAAAGAAAGAAAGAAAGAAAGAAAGAAAGAAAGAAAGAAAGAAAGAAACCCACAGTGTATGTTTCCATTTTGAAGCAGCAGCTTCAAAAACAGGAAAACTAGCCTATGATGTTCCAAGTCAGGACAGAGCCTGTTCCCTAAAGCAACAGTCAATCCACCGATCAATCCAAAGTGTTTCCAGGATGTGCAGCCGTGGCCCACCATAGAGGAATGTTTGGCCCTCCCGGAGTGGCATTCAAGGCCCTCCCCATGGGCCTCACTTCTCACTGCCCTGCCAGGATCCTTCCCTTCCCAGAACAAGCATCTTCACATTGTCTTGCCTCTGGCCAGCATTCCTCTGGGCCTGGGTTGCCCTTTCCCCCTCAGTCTGGTGACACCCCTCTGCCTCCTTCACCCAGCCCCACTCCCAGCATGCCTTGCAGCCACCCTGGGGCTGCCTCCCAGCCCCCACTGTTCGTTTAGGAAACAGAATTTACCCTGCCTCTCTAGGAAGTGATTTTCCCCTCAATCTTTCCAATCAGATCCTAAGGTTCCCGAGAAGGCCCTACCTTGGGTTTCTGCTTCACATAATCCTATCCCGCATGCTAATACCGAGTTACCAATCCATTTAATTACCACTGACAGAAAACTCAATGTACACCAGATACTAGGCCACCTACGATACATATGGGAACTCCACGGGGTCCATGAGGTCCCAAGCCCACTTGTCAGAAGTGGAGTGAAGTGAGGCTACAAAAGGGAGGCCACGTGATTTAAACCGCAGGTCTGCTGGCCCCAAAGCCTGGGATTTTCAGCCCAGCCCTCTTGGGTCCCCAAGCATCCTGTCATCCAAACCCCTCACACCACATCCTACTCCAAGGTCTAGAAGCAGGCTGGGCAGCACTGAGCGTCTCATTTTATAATTCAGTAAAGCTGTTCAGACCCAAAGGAGGCATCAGGGCAACAAGGAGGGACTCGGGGCTCAGATGGGGCTGCCCCAGCTTTCTTGAGCAACCACAGAAAGCCCACTTTCCTGCAGAAGATGAAGACGGCAACATCCCCGCAGAGGCGCTGGTCCAACGCTCGCCTTTAGCTGAGTGTCTTTGAGCATCGCTTTAACCACCTCCCAGACTCAGATTTCTCCCCTGAAAACTGGAGGTCCCAACACCCACTTAAACAGGTTGTGTCGAGAATCAAATGTGCAGGCCTTCTGGTGACCTTCAGAGGGAGGGTCAGACATGACCTCACTGGCGCTCTCCCACCACTAACCAGAGACACAAAGGGCAGCTGGTGGGACCAGAGCCGGGCAGCCCACATGCAGAACAGGCTGCTTTAAGATGTCATGGGTGCCCACCCTCAGGAGTGACTGAGTACAGGCTGGGGGCCTAGATATAGACAAGGCTCGTGCCTCGACGCAAAGATGGCCCAGACTCTCTAGGTTCCTTCTAGGTCCGTCTAGATCTGGGCTCTTAGCCTTGGCTGCATATTAGAGAATCACCTGGGGAGTTTTTAAAACTCTGATGTCCAGTCCCTCCCCAACCATTTCTGAACTGGGGTCTGAGCTTTTTTTATTTTAGTTTTTAATAGACTTTATTCTTTAAGAGCAGTTTCAGGTTCACAACAGAATTGAGCAGAAAATACAGAGTTCCACTAGCCCTCCCCATCCACACATATGCACTCCCCTACCCTCAACATCCCTCATCAGTGTGGCGTCTTTGGTACAACTGATGAACCAACATGGGCACGTTATTATCAACCAAAGTCCACAGTTTACATTAGGGTTCACTCTTGATGCTGTACATTCTATAGGTTTTGACAAATGCATAATGGCATGTGGCCACCACTACAGTATCATACAGAATAATTTCATTGCCCTAAAAATCCTTTGTGCTCCATCTATTCATTCCTCCCTCCTGGGGTCTGAACTTCTTTAAAACTCCTCTGTTGGCTCTAATGTGCAAAGAGGGTTGGGAATCAATGAGTGAGATCAGCTGACCCATTTTACAGATGGAGAAGCCGAGTGGAAGCGCTCTGATTCCACCAAGAGGTGTTGGACAGAGCCAGGACTAGAACCTGGGTCTCCTAGCCCCGAGGCCAGGTGTGGCACTACCTTTAGACTCAGAGGAAGGCCCTGGGGCTCTGTCTGACCTTTGCCCTGTGAGGAAGAGGGCAGGCAGCTAAAACACAGCTGAGCAGCCACATTGGAGGAGATGGGGTCTGCCTCCCCAAGCGCCTGTGCTCCCCAGACTCAAAGAGGCTAGAGCCGGAGCCAGAGCCAGAGCCAGGGGGTACTGCACTCTGCCCCCATCCCTCTCCCAAAACGCCCCACTCACTACATCTGCCCATCAAAGCCCCCCCACCAGCCACAAGCGGCTTCCCAGGGCTGCTCAGGGGTCCTGGAGCTCCCAGCCTGGCCCTGCCCGGCCCTTCCCCTCCTGACTTCAGGCTGGCTGATGACTGTGTGCTGGAGCCCACCTCCCCACCTTCTCCCCATCTCTGGCCCAGAAGGCCTGGCAGCCCGGCTCCCCCCTGCTCTGTCCAGAGCTGGCGCTGCCCTGGACGACTCAGAGAGTAAGACGGCTTCCAGGCTCCTGTCTCCGAGCTCCCCCTCTCCTTTTAAAGATCAATGAAAGCCTGGGCGATGATTCACCTTGCAGTCTGGGGCAGAGCTTCTGATGTCCGCTGCAGACACGAGACCTCTGTTTTTCCAAACCCAGAGAGACGTCTACTACAGGGTGAGGGTGGCGTCCCTCCCTTGTGGCAGGGTGGCCCTGGCTTTGCAGAAATGCCACCTCTCTGGGCCTTACCCTCTCAGGCTGGGGGTGCTGGGCCCCAGCTTGCGGGGAGGAAGGTGGGGAGGCATGGGAAAAGGGCCTGTGAACACGAGGAATTCTTTCCACACAGGGCAACTGGAAAAGCGATGCTTCTCGGCTTCCCTTGGGGCCATGGGCCACGGAGAGAGAATGTTTCATATAAAAACATCTGACAAAGTACCTTCAGGATGTATTTTCTGCATCAAAGAAGGAGCTCTTGGCAGCAGGCGCTCTACCCTGACAAGGAAACTTTTGAGCGTGGCTCCCAATTGTTACAGACACCCAGGGAAGCGTGCCAGTGGGGACAGGAGGATGGTGAGCCATGGGGCCCAGCAGACAGATGGCTGTGATTAGGCTGGATGAAACCAAGTGCATTTTCTGGAATTTCAGGTCTCCTCAGAAAACCTGCTGTTTCTCCCCATCATGTGGGCCACCCGAGGCGGAGTGAGGGACAGGGGCCGTCGGCCTCCAGCTCAGGGGCACACAGCCCTGGACAGCCACAGGACTCCCCCTTGGTCCAGCTGCCTCCCTTCAGAAGCCCACCAGCCCATCATCTCACCGGCCATTCATTAATTCATCCAGCAACCATCCGATGAGCGGAGCCGTCCTGGGGCCTGGTGACTGTTGCTCATGCTGACACTCAGGTACCCAGGAAAACCGAAGCTCCAGATGCGCAAGAACCACATGAATCCTGTATCTTCCAGGGGGCAGAGAGGGTACCACACCAGACCCCGGGGAGCCCAACAGGGGCCAGTCTGCCTGGGTTCTGATCCGAGTTCCACTGCTTTCTAGCTGGGCGGAAGGAAGTTACTTAACCTGAGCCCCAGGGACTCCTCCTTTAAATTTGGCTAATAAAAGTGGCTACCTCCTAGACTACTGGGACGATTTACAAACAAAAACGCTTAGCATAGCACTCAGAGTGCCTGGCACAGGGCTCTGTGTTAGCTGTGATTATTAAATGCATTATGATCTTTCTGTCTTTATTTTTATGTGTTCTCTCTGTTTTCTAGATCTCTTTGTCAGGCAAAAATTCATTCATTCATTCATTCATTTACTCCACAATGACCTTCAGCTACTGGCAAAGCCCTGTGCTGGATGCCAGACAAGGTCCAGAGCCCCTCAAGTACCAAGTATGTCCCAAAGTTCCCCAGGCCCCACTGACCACCATCTTTCTGTTCTAGCTCATTCCTCCAGATTCAGGACATCTCTGTATTCACCTTAACCCATTTCCCCATCTCTCACATATTATCTATCCTTCTAGCCACAGACAAAACCCAGAACGCACGGTACTACTGCATACCTCTCTGCTTCTACACAAGCTACTCTTTCTTACAGGCTGTCTGTACCCCGTTATCCTCCTGGTGAACTCCTAGTCACCCTACAAAACCCAACTCAGAATCACTTTCTCCTTGAAGCTTTTCCTGAACACCTCATTCCCACAACAGAGTCTCCTGCTCTTGTTTCTGTGCTGATGCCAAGCCTTGCCCACGTCTCCACAGCACTTGGGACAATCGTTCACCATGGTTTACCTGCTGTCTACCTCTCCTTCCAGAGCAGCAGCTCCTGAAGGGGAAGGTCCTAGCTTTCCTCACTTTTTATCATCTGCACTGGCTCGCAGTCAATACATTGACTTGGCACCCCAAAGCCTAGTCAGGAAACACACCAGCCCAGGGGTCCTTTGTCCGGGACCCTGAAGGGTGTAAGAGCTGTGTGACCTCTGACAAATCAGTCACCCTCTCTGGGCCTCGGATTCTTCATGGGTTAAGTATACCCCCACTCCAATCCCCAGGCTTTAGTGCTCTGGGGCGGGGGGAATGATGTCCAGGACATCCTCCACATGGCCTTGTCCCAGGCCTTAGTTTTGCTGTGGGACAATGATGAGAAGCTAAGATGCTGTAGGCCAGAAGCCTCAGCTCTCTGCATACACCCCTCAAGGCCCAGGAGCTGGTACCCTCTGCCTGGAACACATCAGTATCAAGAGGCCCCTGAGATCAATGGCCTAATATCCCCAATATACAGCTGAGCAAACTGAGACAAGAGAGGTGAGGACGTCACAGCACAGAGTAGATGGCAAGGCCAAGCCTGGAACCTGCTCGGGGGCGCTGCTCACCACCCCATGTGCTTCTTGGCAAACCAGGTTGGCCAGACCCCTTCCACAACTACCTGGTCCTCCCAGGATTACTGGGGTCACCTCTGTCACTCCTGCCCTTGACCCCTCACCACCTCTACCCCAGCCCCAACCAACCATCCCAGAAAGAATGGGTCCCTCTGTGAGACACCTGGGAGGTTTTAAAGAGGGAAGAAGGCTTTTTCTTTTCTTTTGTTGGTTAAAGCTAAAACAAAAACAAAGACACAAGGCAGATTTGATGCAAGATCCAAATACTGCTGACTTTGGAACCAGAAGTGAGTGCATCCCCTTCCCCAACCCCCACCCTAAGGACAGGCAAGGAGTCGGCGGCCATTTCTGAATCAGAAAGGGCAAGCTGGCCCTGGTCTGGGAGCTCAGCCGCAACCTGTCCATAGACGTCCAAGCCGGAGCCTGACCCAGGGGGGCAGGAGGGGGCCATATCCAAGGCCACTCTTAACCCACGCAGACTGATCGAGGTTCAAGGCAAATTGTGTCAGGGCACCATCAGCTCCAAACTCCGGGTAAAACATCCTTCTGCTCTCCAAAGCCAATCGAAACCCTCTTTTCAGCTAAAACTCTACTCCCTGCGGTCCTACTCTCTCTTTTAAACCACTCACTCAGCACGGAGCACCCCTAGACCCACAGGCACTGAGCACTGTTATGTGTCAGGACTGAGCACCTGACATGTGACAGGGAAGTTACCTGTCACTGAGGTGCAATCAGTTTGTAAAAATTCAACAAGCTGAACACTTAGCTGTGCACTCTGTACATTATAGTAAAAAGTTTTTAAAAAATATTACCCAGGCCCTGGCCTCCTCATACCTCATCTCCCACCAACTCCAGGTGCTTTGCTTCCCAACCCCTCTAATCTTTGGTTTCTCAATTCAGGCTGTTTTCACATCCCCAGGCCTTTTTGCACCTGATATTCCTTCTACCTGGAAGGCATCTTCCACCACCTAAATCTTATCTCTTTGGCAGACTTCTGTTTGTCCTGTAAAACCCAACTTGGTTATCACCTCCTCCAGGGAGTCTTCCTGGGCTGCCTCTCCACCACAAGAGTCAGTTACTAATCCTTTCTTCCACTTTACTGCCTCTTACACCACTTCTCATTATTACTGTTTGTGTCTTTACCTGTCAGTGAGTACCTGAGGGCAGAGGTGATGTAATTTTTATCTCTGTGCCTCCAGCTCAAGCACAGTGCCTGACACACCTGTAATGGCCACACCTACCACATGTGCACCAGGCCTTGGCTGACTCACCTGGCATCATCTCATTTCATCCTCACCACAAGGTGATATGTTATCAACCACCCCATTTTATAGGTGACTAAACTGAGGGTCAGAGTGGTTAAGTGGCTGCCCCAAAGTCTCACAACTACAAAACGGCAGAGCGGGGACTTGAACCCAGGGTCCACAGCCCATGCTCTCCAGCCAAGCTTGCTACGGAGGCTCAGCTCACAGAGACTGAGCTGAATGAGAACCCTGGTTGGAGAACGAGGAACAGGGCCTCTGAGGAGCGCCGGCTTGCGCCCTGGAATCAGGAAGCAGCAGGAAGAGATGCTGTACTAACTCACTGCTCTCCTAGGTTCTGTGGGCACTGACGATGCACACCAGACAGCACCAGCCCTAAAGGGAACCTCGTCAGGGACCAATGAGAGGACAGGTGGCAAGTGGGTGGGCAACATGGACCCACCTAGGTTGTGACCTGGCTTTACCTGCTTTTGCTTGCTGTGTGTCCCCCAGCCACTCACCAAACCTCTCTGAGCCTCTATTCCCAAACTCTGCTAAGCTACAGAATGCACAAATCCTGGAGACTGATCTGTGCCCTCGAGGAGCTTACAGTCTGGCTGGTAGAGGGAAAACACCCACATCCAGCTAAGGCCCCCAGTTCTCCACATAGTCCTGTGTAGCTCTCTTCCTTCCCTGGGCCTTCTCTTCAAAACGCGGGGCTCGTCCTCACTGATGCAGCTCTAGAGAAACCAGCAGGCTCCAAGGACTCAGATGCTGGTACACATATCCAAGGTCAGACAAAGGGACAGCCTGGTCCCCATGACAAGCAGCTTATACCATGCCTTGCATACAGCAGGTGCTTAATAAAGCACTGGAATAGTTACCCATTAGGATATTAGAGGGGAGTCACTGGCTCCTGAAGAAGCCTGTCGGTGCTCCACTCCCCAGCCCCACAGCACTGGAGTCAGGCAGGACTGGCTTCTAAAGCAACCCACCACTTCAGGCTCTGGTCAACGGCCCAGAGCTCACTCAGCACCCAGCACTCAGCCTGGCCTGGCCGTTCCTTCTTTCATCCAGGGCATAAAGCCCCTTGTGTCATGCTCCTTCTGTTCTTCTAGCCTAGAGCCAAGAGAGCCCAGCCCTCCTCAGAATGGCCATGACCGTGTGACCCCTCATCCTGCAATTTTGTTGAAGTCCTGCCTTTAAATTGCCAAGAAGAGTTGCCTACCAGCCACTCACACCTTAGTATGAATTTAACTAGCTCATCTTGCTTTCCTCCTCAAACTCAACTGAAATCAAGGGAATGGGAAAGGGGTGGAGATGCTGCAGATAGGAAGAGGATGAACCGAAAGGGCTTTAGACAGTCAGGGGGCAGCAGTTAGGCAAGGAAACCAGAGTGTCAAGGATCTCAAGGTACCTCAGAAGGGACTTCTAGGCTTTCAATTTTTCCCAAATCTCACTGAAGACTCCAGGTGTAGGGGTATCTTTACTTAATGGAAGCTCTGAGTTCTTGCCCCTCACAGGGTGACCTTGGTGAGGTCACTTGTCCTCGGGAGCTTTGGTTTTCTTGTTTGTTTAGTGGGGATCACGTAGCGACATGCGGAGCCGACGCAGAGATCGGATGAGAGGGCTCTGCCAAGCATTCAGCAGAGGGCTGAAACAAGACCATCTCCTCTCCTGCTGCCCCCTACCCTGCCCACCGAGGCGTCCTCGACTGCCCCCAGCTGTGGCTCAAAACTCCCCCTACTCCCCATAATGTGGCCTCAACAACAGGACAGGGAAGTGAAGCAGAGACCTTGGAGCTGGATAAAAATAGCTAGCCTCAAGCCAGGTGCTGGGACTGTCATTGTGTGAGACAAACGAGGGCGGTCTCCATCCAGGGGCTGCGGACACCCTGCTCCCGCAACACCGGTCCCAAGATGCTGAGAGGGGCCAGGCGCTCGGAGATGGTGGGCTCCCGGGATGCAGGGAGACAGAGGGGCCTGGGGTGGTCTCTGGGTGTCTGCAAGGGAGGTGGATGAGCACAGAGCCCTGTGCCTCTTGCCAGGCCCCAGCCCTATCCCTGGTCCTGCGATCAGGACAGGCTGCCCGAGGTTCCTTCTGAACACTCCTCTTGCCAGGTGTGGCTCAGGGCAGAGGATGGGATCCTCGCTATGGAACGCGGGACAGGGCCCACGCTATGGAACGCTGGACAGAGCCCTACACAGGCTCCCATCCCAAGCGTGCCAGTTAGTGTGGGAATTTGGGCAGCTGGCTGGGCAATAAGCCTCAGTGTCCTCACCTGCAAAACAGGGGGAATCACATCTGTCTCACCGGGTTGTGGTAAGGAGTCAGTGAGATGGAGAAGTTAGCAAAGTGCTAAGTAGTGAATGTCGGAAAACGTTAAATAAATAAATGTTAGCACCAGCACCAGCATCCTTATCACCTGTCCTTGAGCATCAAACACCTGGCCTGGCCCAACACAGTCCACCTGTCTGTGCCCCTCACCTTTCTGACCTCACGTCCCACCCTGCCGCCCATCTTTGCAGGATGAGTCTTGCCTTCACCATCACTGAGACCCCTCCAGGCCTTCTTCTCACCCTGTAGGGCCTCCCTCCCCAAGCCTGCCCTCCAGGGCAACGGCTACCACAGCCCCAGGTCTGTGCGCTCCCAGGAGGCGGAGGCAGTGCCAACCCATGGGTCCTGAGATTCCCCCACAGCACGAGGAAGCTGGAAGAGCTGAGCAGTGAGCCCCCCAGAGCGGGAGGAGACACGCGTCATCCTTGGGAGGGGCCTGGAGGACCATAAGGGGGAATTCTCTACTCGCCTACCACCTGCAGCTCACACAAATCAACCCCCACAAGGAAATCCCAGACTTCCTCTCCAGTTCCTTCAGCCCCTTGGAATTCTAAACACTGGAGGCCAGATTTTCTCATGAGAGCTGCACAGTCCCCATCCACGGTAAAGGGCCACAGCGGCCCATGCCGAAGATGGACGGAGATCACCAGGTGGGAATCCCAAACAGGCCCACCAGGCCCCAGGGGCAGCCCGAACCAATAGCCTCAGGGTCGCGGAGACCTCCCGGCCTCCAGGGGGCGCTCTCTCCTGGGAACCAGAGGGGCCTCCTGCAAGTGCTCTGGGGTCTGCTCCTTCCAGCCCGAGCCATCCGTCAGGCCAGCCCTGGGGTGACAGATCAGAAGAGACCATGAATCTGTAAGGCACCTCGGCACACGGTTCCCACCAGTAACAAGGCGGAGGGGACGTTGAAAAATTACCCATCTGTCCATACAACCGACGCCAGTGCAATCCATTTAAATTCAATCCGCTCTGAGGGTGGGCAGGGACAGAGAATCATGTAGTCAGAAATACTTTTAAGCCTCTTGCTTCAAAATTATTTGTGGCTCCCATCCACATAGGCCCAGGGGAAAAAGAATGGATTAAAACGTTAACTTCTTGTGTTCATCTGGCTAGGTCTTCCAAAGGAGAGACTTTTTTAACAAGTAGGACCAAAAAGCAGAGATGAAAACAAAGTGGCCCAATCAGAGGGGCCACCAGAGGCCACAAGGGGACAAAGAAGACCTGGACCCCAGTACCAGCTGTACCATGAGCCCCACTGTGCCCCCGACCTGGGCAAGTCACTTCCTGCTCCAATTTCTTGTTTCCCTGTCTACAAAAGAGACATATTCTTGTGATCTCCCGTGGCTGTGATGGAATACGGAATGGATGGGGAAGGGCTCTCTGGCCACAGGAATTGGCCAGACAGCTGAGAGCAGCCAACATCGCGACACCGTTAGAGTCACGGGGAAAAGACAGCACGAATGACAGACAGAACTCCGTGCAAAATAAGTTCATCGGAGGCACATTCAGCTCTTGCAGAGAAGTGGGGGATGAAACAGTGACATAGCGGCAGATGGCTCTGCTACAATGTGACCCTGGGCCCTACCTAGTACAGGATGTGGCCCAAAGTAAACACTCAATAAATAGCTACAATTACTATTGTTGCCATTATGACAGGGGTGTAGGGTCGGGGAAGGACAGTTCAGAAGCAGACAGGGGTCTTCTCACAGAGATCCAGCCAGGCTCAGGAAGCACCTCCAGCCCAAGGGGCTGTCACCACAAGCAACATGGAACCAGGCCACAAGCCCCAGCTGTCCCCACAGTGCACCCCGCCCACCAAGCTCCCAAAGACCTTGACACCTGAGTCCCTCCTGGCCCTCAGTGCCCCCAAGGTCACCACTAACCTCTCATTTCTTAAGGAAAGCGTGATTTAGGTATTCCTCAGAATGTAAGGGGGGAGTCCCTATGGCTAACTCTGAACTGCAGCGGGTGGAGGACCTCTCTGCTTCCCAGCCCAGCATCCACTGCTCAGGGAGGGACAGGAAAACCAGCAGCCTCTGGAAAATTCCTCGCTTGCTAGACCCCTTCCCCGCACTCATTCTACCCACTCCATCTCCCCCTCTTCTAACCCTTTACATCGGTCCTTCCCCAGAGCGGGGACAGAAGGAGAAACCCATGAAGATAAATGTAAACAAACACATCTATTTTGCCGCCACCACCCTGTAGCCGGGAGAAGAGGATCCCTTGTTAAAAATGGGGATGGAGAGTTTTGCTGGGTTTTTAGCATTTCCACATGAGACAACTGGTCACCACGTGATCAACAGGCTCCTGCAAAGTTCTCACCCTGAGGTCTCATTCCTACAGACTGTTCCTAAGCCTCAGGACACCAGTGATGAAGACACTGGCAGTCTTCTCCTTGAGGGGTGGGAGGCCAAGGGAAAAGAAAAGGAGGGGGGCGGTCATCAAAAGGACCTCTGTCAAGCCCCTGCCACCAGCCCCCTCCTGTAAAGTCCAACACAACGGCAGCATGCAAGGAAAAAGAGAAATGCCAACCTGAGAATTCACCTGGAGCCGTGATGAGGGAGTTGGTGGCCTCCGTTTCAGTGTAAGACAATGTGGAATCAGATAGATCTACAGGGGGAAAGAGAAAGAGAACTTAGTCGGCCTGTGGGCTGATCCTCTCTTCTTTCTCATGCATGTCTGTATGTGTGTGTGCGCATGCATATGTACCATGCAAGCACTTGCAAAGGGCGGCGTGCCCCTCACAGCTTTCTGCTGCCACTCCCCATCCCACGATCACACACGACCAGGCCAGCCAACCCTGGAACTCTCCTGGAAAATGCTGACGGCTGCAGCCCTGGCACCTGAAAAAGTTTCAATTGCTCTGACCACAGAAATAACCCAAGTTCAGGGGACCGAGCAAGTAACAACTTGGAGCCTCCTTGGGTAAGGTTAAATTAAGCCCCTAAACAATTCATAGTTGCTGTACTTAATTACAACCATTAAAATTCTTGAAGATGTTCCTTCTTGCTTCCTTCCTCCCTTCCTTCCTTCCTTCCTCCCGCTGGAGCTGGGGAAACTGTTTTAACAAGTTACCAGCCATCCTTACTCTGTCCCGCTTACACCCCTCTAATTAAGGGCTCAAGCATTTGCTCCCAGATTAACTTTTTTCTCTCTCCCCTCCCCTACTCCCTCACATCCAAACCTGCTCACAGAGCAACTTTCAATGCCTGGACTGTGTGACTGTGTGTGTGTGTGTGTGTGTGCGCGCGTGTGTGTTTTAAGGCATTCGTTGTCATTTAAGTAGTTGCAAACATTTCATATGGCATGTGCTATTTTGTTTTCCCCTGTCTGCAGCGCACTTAGATGGGGAAGGGAAAGGCTTCTGCACATTTTATCTTGAACACCGAGCTCCTCGCTGGATAAGCCAATGCCTCGTGGGGCAGGCCGACTTGGAAAGTCTTTCCTGGGCCTGTGCCTCTGCCACCAGCAGTGGGGCGTTGTCCCCGTTAAGGGACAGGTCTGTCCAGGAGTCAGAAGGCATGTTCTTTCTGTGAGGCCTGGAGCATTTTTCATCTTCTCACCCAACACAACCCAGGTCTGGCTCAGCTTGGTCCCACCTGGCTCCAGGAGGGCCGCTCTAAGCCGGGGATTCCTGGGACAAAAACCATCAGCCTAGGCCCTAGCTAGCTAGGATTCCATTCCATCCTGTAGGAATTTTTTCCTTTTACCACATGGCTTGGGGAGTGGGAAGATGAAACATTAACCAATTTGGCCTTTTTCTTTCTTTTTCGTTTTCCACTTGCCAGATGCTGACTGGGGGTTCTGAGTTTTATTTTGTTTTTTGGTCTCATGTGATCAGAGCGGCTTAGAAGTGAACTGACTTTGTGCTTATGAAAAAGTAACAATGCAAGGAAAACAAAATAATACACAAAATAACTCGGACTATTTACCAGGGTATGCAAAAGTTATCTGCTGGTCAAATGCATTTGAAGGCAAGTAAGGAGAGATGGAAAATCTCTTTAAAAATAATAATAATAATAGTGACCTCAAGGCCTGGGTGGGAACTTCTCAAAAGAATTTTGCTTTTAATTCCTAATCTTCCCAAAGTGTTCAGGCCCCGAGTCTTGCTGCCACTAAGTGGCAACATCCCAGGCTAAACCCTGTTTCTTGGTGAACTGCTCTGACCCCCGCTCAGAGCCCTAAGGAGAAACCCCATCCGGAATTTGGAGCCCGGGCTTCGAGTCCCACCTCCACTACCAGTTGGCAAACTCAGGGGTCAACGACTTTGTCTGCAAAGGGCCCCATGGTGAATATTTCCCGCTTTGCGAGCCATATGCTCTCCCCTGCAGCAATGCCCCTTGGCCGCTGTCCTGTGGATGCAGCCACAGCAAACACGGAAATGGGTGAGCGTGGCTGGGTTCCAGCAGAACTTCTTTACAGACACTGAAATTTGAATTTCATATAATTTTAACATGTCACGAAATAGTCTGCTTTTGGGTCTTTTTTTTTTTTTAAATCCATTTTAAAAAAATCCATTCTCAGCTCACAAGCCATGCAAACACAAATGGTGGGCTGTCGTTTGCAGACCCCTGAGCTATAGGACCACCAGCAAGTGTCACTTCCTCCTTCTCCGTCTCGGTTGTCCCATTTATAAAATAACTGGGACACCTGTTGGGTTCCAGATGGTCACTCTGCCCGGCTGGATGGTGTTCTGATTTTTGCGGCTTTATCATGAGCTGACCCACGATTCCTCAGGGCAATGAGGCTTGACATTCAAACTCAGGTGCTACATTTACGAAGAACATTTTTTTTTCTTTTTTCCTCTCTAGTGGAGTTAGGGATCTTCTAAGCACCTAGTGCAATTATGTTAACTTAGAAAATGGGGAGACAGGCCTGGTGGGGAAGGTTGGGGCACTGCTGAGCCGATCAGGGGCTGCTCTGGGCTTCCTCCTCAGCCTTTCTGCTCAGCAGTTGGGACGTCCTTCCTGAGTCCTCATCTATGAAGAGGCAGAGTCCCACCAGATGACTTCCCCAGTTCCCCCAGAGAGCTAAATAAAGCTCCTCCATCCACGGGATGACCATAGTTCAGGAAAAACAATGAGAAAGTTGCCCTCGTGAAGACACTGACTCACACACCGTCATGGGACAGCCTCTGTCCTCCTAGACTGAGGAGGACAAACGACTGCAGGGACCCGGGGGGCACTTTGGACTCCATGGGGGGAGGGGGCTGGAAAGAAAACTGGACTGGATGCCTGAGAGCCTGTGACACTTAGAAGTGACCTCCCAGACGATGCTGACACACGCTACCGGGAAGAGGCCTTTACCAAAAACCAAACAAAACCCACTTTTTGTGGTCACTTGGTGGAATGTGTTAGCATCACTGCCACGCCATCTGACTTCTAAAGCTTGAGTCCCACGGGAACTGCCTGGGCCACAGAGTTGCTCTCCTGGTACTATTAAGGCCACACTGACTCGCCCCCACCACTGAGATTCTCCAGTGAAAGGGCCAGGAGACCCAGGGAACAAGCCATCTCCACTTTTCAAACCACATGCATCTACCCCACGATATGAGCCGCTCATTTAGCCCCTAGGCTTTACAGAAAACACACTCAATGGGACCTGGCGACAAGGACATGACTACCCAGGGGGACCGCCCATGCCAGGGGCTTTGTGTACCAAGACATTTGCTTTCTAAATATTCTGTTGTTTCTGCCCAGGTGAACTTCCGGGCTTAAAAGTGGGGGAAACATACAGCTCCTCTAAACAGCGACTTCCAGCTCAACCTATTTGTCATAGTGCTAGTTATTCCACACTAAAGGAGAACCACTAAGGCTGGGGAGGAAGGGAGAGGGATGGAGGAGACAGAAATACCAACCCACCTCCAACGAGATGCTGAAGTCAAAACCCATTCGTCTCCTACAGGCCCATGTTTAAAGGTCACAGAGAGGTTAATGATGAGCGAGGAATTTCAAGATGTAAATAGCCTGCGCTGAGGCAGGGCCTGCTCTAGCCCAACTCAGGGTGTGTTTGTAAAACTTCACCCCATTTCAAAGGCAGCCAAGCTGGCATTCCCCTTTCCCTCCCTCTCCAGCCCTCTGACACTGAGGTGGGGTGCTGGGGGGTGCTGGGGATGGGTGCACCTCCCCAAGGGTCAGAAGGAGGACACACTTACCCAGTGGCTTGTACTCGTCGCGAGGAGACAGCCGAGAGTAGGGGGGTGGCGGTGATTCTGGAAGACAGGAGACAAACACGTCACTGCTGGGATGCAAGAGTTCACACATCTGGGTTCTAACGTGCTCTGGATGATGGGTTTCTTCAAATAATTAACCCAGCTCCCAGGAAACCAGCACCCCTGCTGCCCACGTCCCCCGGAACAGCACTGCCCACAGGAAGGGCCACAGACTTGGAGTACAGACCTGGGCTCAATCCCTATTCTGTCATCTTTGGCTGTGTGACCTCAGGCAAGTTACTTCACCTCTCTGAGCCTATTTCCTCAAGTCTAAAATGGGAACAATAACCATATGGAACTCCCAGATTTGCCAGGAGGGCAAAAGAAAACAATGTACGTTAAATGCTTAGGGTCACAGAGCTCTTGCTACTGCAGGAAAATACCTCCTCAAACAGCAATAATTATTATTATAATGAGAGAAACACAGGGACAGGGAAAGTCAGAGTCAGGGTGGCCTGCTAAAATACAGGATGGTCAGTTAAATTTGAATTTTGGAAATACATGGCAAACATTTCTACTGTAAGTATGCTCAATGCAATATTTGGGACATACTCATGCTAAAAAATTATGTGCTGTTTATCTGAAATTCAAATTTAACTGGGCTTTCTGTATTTTTATTTGCTAAATTTGGCAACTCCAGTCAGAACTGTGTGTGAGTGCGGAGGCCCACGGAGACATAGAAGCTTGTTTCCAAACGAGCTGCATTAGACCATCTTTCAGGGCGAGGAGGACAGGACTGGTTGGAACCCAGGAAGCCAAACCCAATTTTCTAGATGGCAGACCTTAAATCAGCCACTGCCAGGCTCAGTCTCCCTGTCTGTAAAGAGCAGAGCAGAACACACTACCCTTCCAGCTCAGACCCTCTGTGATTCTTTATCATCTATGGTATTTTTCTTTGGGTTTCCTTTCATTTGCCTAAAATACTCCTCCTTAAAAACATATACTTTGTCTTCAGAAGAATTCCTTAGCCTCTTGCTTTCTGGGAAGTAACAATTTGCTAAACTAAGTAACAATTTGCATGAATGAAATGACCCTTCATTTTCTGTAAATGAAACTAAACACCATCCAATCGCAAACTAAAACAAACTCCCAGTGGTAGTAAAGTGGTAATAACTATTATTAGGCAGGTATCAGGAATGACACAAGGGGTAATAAGTGTTTTTCGCAATTATAATAAGGCACAATTAGTTGGAGGAGCAAGTAGCTTCACCTCTTCCCCACCCCGGCTCTTCCAGCTAGAAATGACTTCAACAAAGTGAAGGCTCTGAGGGCTCGAAACAGGGAATCTTTTGTGGACCAGAGTTAGGGAGCAGGAAAATGAATCACGGAGAAGCCACTGGGAGCGAAGCAAACATTTGCTGAATGCCTACCCTGTGTCCCTCTCTGTGCTGGGGCTCTTCAATTTCCTTCATTGTTTTTCACTCTTTTGGACCTCAGGTACAGAGTAGTTAATTATGCTCACCAGGCACCAACTTTTATTTCATCCTTTCTCAGAAATAAATAAGATGGCCATTATTATTCCCATTTTACAGATGAGAAAACTGAGTTGCTCAGTGTCTCCCCCCCCCCAGCCAATCCTGGTCGAGCGGGGATCTGAGCCCTGGCCTGGCTCTGCTCTCCACCACAGTGAGACAAGCAATCAAGACCCACCTTGTCTTACACCCCTGCATTCCAGCTGGGTCCAGTACATCACATGCACAGAAAGTGTTCGGTAAACATATGCAGACAAAGATCATGGTGATGAGAATGAAGGTAAAGTTGGGGGCATCGGTGGACAAAGAGGACCTGGGGGCCCAAAGGGGTGGCCCAAGGGAGACCTCAAACAAGACTCAACGAGGGGGCCATCTGCCTTCAATAGGAGCCCCCTTATCCACCACCAGCCTTGGAGGGGTTGGAGACCAGACTTGAGTGAGGACCAGACTCCCAGGACAAGAGTCAAAACACAGGTAGGGCTAGAGCTCCATGAGGAAAGAGAATTGAGGCCAGTGCTCCCACTGTACAGAGGAGAAGACTGAGGCCTGAACAGTAGAAGTGACTCCCTCAGGGCCGGACAGGGAGCTGGTGCAGAGCCAGAACCAGGGGCCAGGTCTCCTGACCACCAGCCTCATGCCCTTTCCACGACCCCTGACTTATCAAAAGGCCTGCAACTCCTGTGTCAGGGTTCCTTTTGCAAACATGACTGGCTGAGGCCCAGGCCACACATGGTGGGGAACTCTGGACATCTGCCCCCAGATCTGTCCCCAAAAGTGAAACTTGGCAGCCATGGGCTGTGGTGGCTGGAGTTAAGCCACTGTAATCGACCCCAGCATCTCTTCCAGAGGCTGCTTACCTGGGACCGGAATGGGGGGAGGGGAGGCCCTTAAGATCCCCCCGACAGGAGCCCCCTGCGCCTTGAGTTATGACACCCATCAACCATGGCCACCCCTGGGCTGGGGGGTTCTAGTGCATGAGTGAGACCAAAAGTGAGATCCACAGACTTGAGACGTCACCCCTCAGCCAGTGAGAACGAGCAACGCTTTCAGGAGGGATCTTACGTACCCTCCCCGCCCCCACTCTTCACTCCAGGAAAATGACTTGCACAGAACTGTGTAACAACTGTAGAGACTACAAACTCATCACTAACTTACTCAACTGCTTTTTTAACTGATGGGGCAGCTGGGGTCCAGCCAGGTAAAGGGCCCGCCCAAGGCCACACAGGAAGGGAAGAGACGTCATTCTACTTCAACTAAACAAAGAGGGAGTCCAGATGAGGATCAACACCAAAAAAAACCCTGTTTTTAAAAAAAATAGTTATCATTCACATGCTCTAAGATTGACTTTTAAAGTGCACTGTGCAGTGGTTCATGGAACATTCAGAGTTGTGAGACCAGCACCCCCATCTAATTACAGAATGGTTTCATCACCCCAAAAGAAACCCTGTCCCCATGAGCAGTCAGTCCCTATCCCCCCAGATGCCCACATCCCAGGCAACCACAAATCTACTTTCTATCCCTGGGGATTTGCCTCTCCAGGATATTTCACACAAATGGATGCATATAGCATGAGGCCTTTTGTGCCTGGCTTCCTTTACTCAGCATACTAGTTTCCAGGCTCATCCTTGCTATAGCTCCTATGGTAACTTCTTCCTTGTTTATGGCTGAATGATGGTCCACATTCTGTTTATTCCTCCATCAGCTAATGGACATTCAGGTTGTTCTCACTTTTTGGCTCTTAGGAATAACGTTACTATGAACAATACCAAGCAACCTTTAACTGGTACCCCTCTTTTCACTCTAACACACCACCCCACCATGGATCTGAGCCCCAGGACATTAACTCAGGTGGGACAAACGATCAGAAAAGAAAGTGTAAGCTACCTCCAGGCCCTCTGTCTCCTGCCCTCTTAGAAGCTATCTTAGTACTCGCAAAAGTTGTGTTAATTTCTAAATGACAACTTACATGGTCTAAACTTTAAGGGGAGACCTCTTAGAGCCCCTGGAAAGAAATGATCACAGGCAGGAGGGAGGGAAGGAGGGAGAGGGTGGGGGGGGAGACAGATCAGAAACTCCAGCCCCCTCAGATGTCCAGCCTCAGGCATCAACTTCAGGAATCTCCTCCAATTCCCTTCAGAAGGGAGAGCAGTCAGCCAGGGGCCAAGTGTACCAGAAGGCTAGCGCTCGGCCCAACTCAGCTCAGCCCAGACATGCCTCTGGTCAGCCCCCAGGGGGTACTTAGCCTTCTGGGATCTAGACCCTAGATCTAAAGCCAGAAGAGTTCACAGCCTCTCCCAGTGCCTGGTCAAGTTTCAATTCGAGACATTACCTTCTACTCCCATCTGCACAGCCTAGCATCTTGCTTAGGAAAGATCCACACGCCTTCCTGAGCCTCCCAGTTTCCATCCTCCCAAGGGGTGGTCTCCCGAGTGCCTGTCCTCTCCACCCCCTAGAACCTGAAGGCTCAACCCCAAGCCCTGGGGTGGGAGGCACAGAAAAGAAGCTCCTGGCGCTTTAAGGCCGGCGGAGCCTAATTGCCCAGATTCCCCCGGCAGCCAGATAAACAGCGCGGCCGGCTGGCGCCAGCAAGAGGCAAACTGCACATTATCACCCCTTCCTCACCTCCAAGGAGGAGCTCGGAGGAGCAGGGCGGGCAGGCCGAGGGGCCGCCAAAGGGGCGGGGCGGGGGCTTGGAAGCCCAACTTGAAATTGATCTCATTTCAAAGGGATAATGCCAGGCCAAATAAAAGGAAAACTTTCTAGCCCATTCTAATTCCTATAGTCCTGGCCTGGGAACCCTGTGTTTTCCTAGGCGGCCTCCTTCAGTCATTTAGAAGTTCTCTCTCTAGCTCTGTCTCTCTCTCCCTGGCGCAATTTGGATAATAGTAATCTACTGAATATAATTACAGAAAAAAAAAAGTGGTGAAGCAAAGAGCAGGAGATTTATTCCAAAGTTAATGGATACTTTCAGGAGAAAGGAGCTCTATAAACACAGGTTAGAACTGTGATTAAAGTATTTCTCCACATTTCCGTCCACATAGGCACCGAGCTCAGTGAACTGACAGAAAGACACACAAGAGGGAGGGAGAGCTAAGGCCTGACTCCCACGGGAGCGGGAGGCCCCGGGGCAGAGCTGGGCACAGGGGACCACACTTTCTGAGACAAGCATGGGGGAGAGGGCAGGCCTGTGTCACCTGGAATCTGCACATCAGACCTCCAGGAATTCTGTTTTACATGGGGACTAGCCCCAAAGCAAGCTGAAGGATGGAGCAGGGTTTGCTCCAACCAGCAAGGGACTGAACTGCCGAGAAAAGGGCCTCCTGGCACTAGGGATCCCTGGGGAGGCCAGAGTGCCAGGTGGGTGTCCCTCAGTTGGCCTGCTGGGTGTTCCAACGAGATGCATGCCTGCTCTGTATGTGGGTCTGTCTGCCTGTCTGCCTACCCTGGTGCCCCAGCCCTCTTCCCCCAGAGCCCTGGAAGGAGCGGTCTCCTTATCAGGACGCGCACGGCTGAGCTCCAGCTATGCACCCGCCCAGCTCCGGGAGCCAGGCTGGCGGCCAGGAGGCAGGGGTGGGGTGGGCAGCAAACGGCTCCCCTAGTTCTCAGTCCTGGCGGCCCAAACCATCAGGCAGGGGATGAAGCAAGAGGGTCAACCTAGCGCCTACCCGAAACTCTTCCCAGACCATCAGTCCTCCCAAGTGCCCTCAGGTGGCTTGAATGGGGGACAGGGGGAGCCCTGAGCTACTGAAGAGGCAGAATAAACCCAGCGCCTGCAATAGCGCCTCCTTCTGGGAGGAGCAGAGGAGGCGAATGCCAATGCTTAGTCTAGAATTAGATGTGGAGAATGTTTCTAGAGCCACCCGCACTGACCCACAGGGAGACTCAGTGACGAGGTTACTCCTCCAAGGTCAAGTTGTCGTTACTGGCAGGGCAGAGCCTAGGACCAGGTCTTTGGGTAAGAACCATTCCAGTGCAGTGTGCCCTTTAACTGAAACCTGCCCAAGTCCACCAAACTCAAACCAAGGCCCAAAATGACTTATCCAAGGAGGAGGGGCAGCGGTGGGTCCTCTCTGTTTTCTCCAATTTTTTGTCACCACCCCTTCCCGCCCACACACCTGAGCTTGCCTGGCACCTTGATGCTCAGCCGGCCCTCTCCTCCTCCCCCTCGACACCCACCTCCTCTTATGCATCCATCCTCCAAGGCCGTGTTCCAGGTTAGAGCTATGAGGCTCTGGGCGGTGCTCCTGTTACATGCACACCCCACAGCGCTCTCAGAGTTCATCCCCACTGGCCAGGCCCTTCCTCCCCCATCACTGCCCCATCTCTCCCTCAACCCCCACCCGAAGATTCTGTTTCTCGAGGACACTGATCCTACTCGTATGTCCCCTCTCCCTGCTACAGCACCCAGCATAGTGCCAGGCACAGAGTAAGTGCTCAGCAAACAATTGCTGTCAGACAGATGCGGTGAGAGAGAAAACGCCCGGTGGGGCCCTCTAGGAGAGCAGACGGGGGCCCCACCTATTCTCTCCCACTAGGATAAAGAACTAGGGACAGAGCAACCACAAGTAGGGTTCTCTTCCCCAGAGGCAGGGAGGAGCCAGAGTGGAAGAGGGGAGAAAGCCACTTCCAGGGGAAGCTGTCAGGAAGAGCAACAAGAGGCACAGAGGGCCGGCAGTGAGCCACAGGTCAGGGACAGCCCAAAGCCCCTGAATCAGGCCTGAAGGGACCATGTCTGGAGCAGGGCAGCCAGGTCAGTGCTGCCCCCTCCCCATCCTCCCACCCCTCATCAGTGCTCTCTCTTCAGGAACCATCACTGAGGCATCGTCCTCCCTCTCCAGCCACCACCACCTCAGACACAAACAAGACACCCGGGATAAATCCATGCTCCTAGCCCCATCCTCCCCTTCCACACTGGGAGTCAGAAGACCTGGTGATCAGACCCTCTTATGTGCCCCCAGGCTGGGTGCTGACCCTCTCCTGAGGGGCCAGACTGGAGGCACTGAGAACCTGCCCAGGCCCAATAGCTATAGCCCCCTGGCAGTCCCACCCCTGGGGAACCCCCAGTGCCACCCAAGATGCACATATCCAGAAGATGCTACAGGCTAAAATGCATGATCTCTGCAGTGCAGGGTGGGGTGGGGGGAGTGCGAGCTTCCGGCCTACCAGGAGTCTCCACCTGTCCTCACCTCTGCTTCGGCACCCAGGGCCTACTCAGGTAAGCAGGGCTGGGAAGAGGGTGTGTGTGCAGGAAATCCCAGGAAGAGAACAAAGAAGAGGGGCAGTTCTCAGAGGTAATAAAATACCTGGCCTCTTTGCCTACTCAGACACCTCCAGGACCCTCAATCCTCTGCAAAAGCTGGGCACAGAATTGCAAATGACGACAGAGAGCCCTGGCAGGTGACACCCACGGGATGCCAGCAGCAATCAGGACAAGAAGGTGGCCTCCACTCTGAGAGGGGTTACCCTGCAAAAACTTTGCTCCGAAGTGTAGAAAGGAACAAGTGAGACCATTTACGACACTTTTGACTCTAGCCATGAATTGTCTGCAATTTCACAACTTACATCTGCCTCGATACAACAAAGTATTCCGTAGGTATAGGTACATGCACACAAATGCTAAATGGGCTGGGAGTAGGGGGGTAGCACTCCTGTCTTTGGCTTCTCCTAGACCTGACCGCTCCTTCCACGGTCTAAGAAGTTGGAGCCTGCTTCAGGTGTCTGAAGCTGCACAGAGAAATCTCCCTTCTGGGTCTGCCGGAGCCTTAGGATGAAGTTGCCGTTTGATGTGTGCACCCACATACCCATTCGTCGGCTTTTCTGCCAGGGTAAGGCGCTCTCACGCTTCAGGGGCACCTGGGAGAGCACGCGGGAGAGCACCCGCAGTTCCGCCCGCCCGAGGTGTCCCCAAGAGAGAGAAGCCCAGGGCAGGGGACTGGAGGGGAAGCCCGGGACCCCGCCGGGCGCGGCGCTTTCACCTGGCCCGCAGAGCCGGCTGAAGTGGTAGGGGTTGCAGCACACGGTGGGGCCGTCGGCGGCGGCGGCGAAGCTGTGGCAGCCGCACAGGGGCTTGAGCTCCACGGCGTGCTGCAGGTCGGGCCAGCGGAAGAGGCGGCCGAGCAGCAGCTGCGGCGGCGCGGGCTGGCCGCCCAGGCGGAGGTCAGCGCGCGGCACCAGCACGCAGCCGCCCGGCACGCCGCCGCGGGACTCCACCGCCTCCAACAGCGTGTCCAGCGAGCGCTCCTTGAGCCGCTTCAGCAGCGAGTACGTGACCGTCTTGAGTTCCTGCTCGAGCAGCAGCAGCCGCGAGCGGGCTTCGCGACTCCGCCCGCCGCCCTCCGGCTCCAGGGCCGCCCCGGCCAGAGGGTCGCCGGCGTCCCGGGGCGCGCCGGCGGCGTCCCGCTCGGAGAAGAGACAGCAGGTCACCGTCTCGCAGTCACTTTCGGGCAGCCAGCCCCGGCCTCCAGGCTCCGCCACGTCCAGCGGGGAGCCCCCAGCGCCGGCCCCCGGCTCCGACAAGGGCCTCGGGGGGCCCCCTGCGCGCCGGCGCCTCCCCGCGCCCTGGGCGCCTCGCTGTCCCACCGCGTCCCGGGGCCGCCGCAGGGCTATCGGACGGACCTCGGGGCGGCCGCAGCCTCCGCCTTCTCGTGCCCGCGGGGCCGGCTCAGCTCGGCTGCCCACGCTCCCATCCTCGTCGCCGCCGCCGCCGCCGCCGCCGCCGCTGCCGCCGCCTTCCTCCCGGTCGGGGACCACACGACTTCGCCAAAGTCGCCGCACGAGCCCCGCGCGTTTGGACCTGAACATACGATATCCTTTGGCGCCGGGGGTGGGGGGGGAGGCGGTCTCCGGTTACCGGGGGTCCGTTCCCTCAGCGAGGCGCCGGCTGCACGGGCCGCAGCCCCACATGAAGCTCTGCCGCCGGGCGCCGTGCAGACCACGCACAGCCTGTCGTCGAAGGGGCGCCGCAGGGCTGCAACATGAGGGAGATCGCCGGGGCGGGACGGCGGGGAATGCGCGCACGCTGAGCCGCAGTCCGCGCCCGGCCCGCGGCTACATGGACCCCGGCGGCCGGGCGGCTCAGCAACTCCAGCCCGGGCGCTTTAGAGAGACGGCAGGCGGCGCGCCACCAGAGAGACCCCGCATGGGCCGGCGAGCCTTCAAAAGTTGCGCGGCTGGTCCATGAGCACAAAGCGCTCGCGCCGAACCCCTCAAATGTGTCTAGGAAGCCCTGCCTTTAAAACCCAGGCGCTTCACTACATGGGCTTCTCCTGCAGGATCCGAAAGGCAGGCTTGTTGATACACTTGGCTTCCTTCTTACTCTCTGCAAAAAGAAAAAAGAAAAAAAAAAAGCAAGAAAAAGAAACCCAAAACTAAACCAAAATCCCTGGAATTGCATGCACGGAAGGCCAACTCCGTCTCAGGTCCCAGGCGCTAGATGCACTTGGAGCGAATTTCTCCTGATCGCGGGTGTCAACACATGAGTGGAAACTGTAAAAATCCCAAAGAGCTGCTGGGAATCCTTAATTAAAAATGCAATCCACCGAGGCAGAGGTCGCAGCCCGAGGACGCCCCGGACGCTGCGGCTGCAGAGGTCGCCCCCCTCCCCCCTCCCCAAAAAGTTCCTCCTGGTGGCCCCGCGGTCCCTGCGAGGTCTGGCGAGGCAGCGCCCGGCGGCTCTTTCTCTCGGCTCGGCTCCCTCGCTCGCTCCCCCGCTCTGCTCTCTCTCTCTCTTTTTTGTTCTCCTCAAACGCACACTGAGGGCCCCCGGAGGAGCGCCGCGGAGTCATTGGCTGCCTCCCATCATATGCCAGTCTAGACACTTTGGCGGCTCCGCGGCGCTGATTGTTGCGCAAACAAGGTTTCAAGTTTCTTAACTCTTAAAGGAGAACACGTCCCATTGCAGGGCCCGAGGCTCCAAGGGGCCGGCTCCCGGGGCGGGCCAAGCCCGGGCCCCCGCCCCATGCTCGCCCCGGCACCCCACCCCCGCCATGGGCCTGACAGCGCCCACGGCCCGCTCTCTGGTTCGCGTGCGCCGCGGGCACAGATGCTAGCGAACACACATACACACACAAACCACGGGCGGGCGGCGCGAGGGCTCGGCGGACCCACTGAGACTCGGACGCAAGCGGGGTGCTGTGCCTCTCCTTGGCTTGTGCACAAACTTACAAACACACTGCACTTAGGGGTTGGTACAAACCCCCATTCCAGAGAAAGCTAGTAAAAGTGGGTGTGCGTGTGTGCCTTCCTGGCTTGCGTCTCTTGGGAGCAAGGGGCTGCAGATTTGTTGGGGCACCGGGGTCTTCCATGATAGCACGAGGTTTCCACACCCCCTGCGCAAAGTCAGGGGTCGGTTATCTGAGCCAGCTAGGGGCGTGAGATGCTTCGTGCATGGGGACTCCAGGCTTGCCCGAGGTAGGAAGTTGCAGAGGGTGGGGAATAGGCGGGGAATGCCTTCTCTCGATCGCCAAGTCTCTCTTCCCCGGAGCTAGGCAGGCCGCCAGCAGTCCCGGGCCCCCTCGAGGCCTGGTGATTCCTCCACCCCTTTACCTTTCCCAGTTTATTCTCTGCATCACGAAGAGGGGATATGCATAGGGCTCGTGACTTCACCAACGACATTTCACCAAGGAAATGAGGGTGGGTTAGGGGACTAGGTCCCGCCTGATCCGGGGCGAGATGGTGAGGGCGCGTCGGCAGCAGCCGGCCGCCCGGCACGGGAAGGGTTAAGGCCGCTCTTGCCCCTGGAGCCGGCGCGGCGGGGTACCTCCTCGGGCGCGCTCGCTCGTCCGAGGGTGGCAAAAGTTCAAGCTTGTAAAGTCGGGATTGGCCCCGCGCGGAGGGAAAAAAGGCCTGGTCCCCCCTCCCCCACCGGGCGCGGCGCCGATTGGCCGGGCCACGGGGCGGGCACCGCCCTCTCCTCGGCGCGCGGCGGCCCCGCCCCCGGCGCGGCGCCCCGCCCCTTTCCGGGCAAGATCCCGGCCCCGCACTGAATGAAAGAAATTCCGCTACCCTCATTGGCCCGGGGCTGGGCGCCATTCCCCCGCGGGGCCGAGGGGACGCCGGCGCGCGGGTCTCCCTCGGGGGTTCCCACGTGTGGCGCTGGCCTTGTGAGCCTGCGGTGGTGCGAGTTCCCCAGGCGGGCCCGAGTTGTGTGTGCGCTGGGGGAAGGGCGGTGTTTGCAAGAGAGGACTCAGAACCCTTTGCTGAGCTTTACCTGGAGCCAGGTACTGTTGTCTCCTCTCCCTCCGGGAGCGGCGGTTATTCTCCCTAGTGGAGGGCCCGACTGAGAAGCTTCCCTACCTCCATCCCCTACGGCTTTGGCCAAATCAAAACAGCTGCCTTGGGCTCAGTTTCTTGTTTAAAAAACGGGGATGATGATGCCTGACCTGCGTTCTTCAGAAAACCATGAAGATCCTTGGAGATAGTGCATTGTATGTGGACAAATCGCAAGCAGGGTGGATTTCCACAAGTGAACGAAACACCTGTGTAACCAATACGTAGAGGACAACAGACCTGCACCCGAGAAGCCCCTCTTGTGGCCCCTTTTCGTTCACTTCTCGCCCCGGGGGAAATTCATCTTGAAATGCAAGAAGAGGCTCACACAGGCACTTCTACGTAGCCTGCTGTTGCCTGTAGCAGTGTAGCTATGAAACTTTCTTTGTCTCTTAAAAAAATACAAGGAGAAACTCAATGTAATGTAAAGTATTTTCATTCATCAGAGTATCTGCGAATTTCAATAATAGCTTGCGCTTACTGTGGGGGAGGCAACGCTCCAAGCATTACAGCGGTTTCAGTCATTCCACAACAACCCTGATAGGTACTATTATCTCCATTTTACAGATGAGGAAACTGAGGAACGGAAACCCGCTCATTTAATTTGCCACTGAAATGAAGATAGTCTTGAAAGTGCTAAGATGCTAAAACCAGAGAGGCAGAAACCAGTATGTGCGCTCATCCCAAAAGCTGGAAAGCTGAGTGGGTCTGCATTGCCCAAGCACACTCTTTAGGACAATGGTTTTTCCAAATGTGGTCCCTTGGACCTGCTTAATCAAAGTGTTACGCCGTGAGGCCCCAGACTCCATATAAAAACACTTTTGGGGTAGGCATGGTTGATAACCACTAGTTTACAGTTGAGGACACTGAAGCACAAAGACCTTAAGTAAATTGTACAAGATTGTAGTTAGTGGCAGAGGTTGGATTTGCACCCAGCCAGCTTGGCTAAGGGGAAGGAGTGTGTGTGTGTGTGTGTGTGTGAGAGAGAGAGATGGGAAGCAAAGAGAAAGGGAAGACTGCAGGCAGATGGGTTACCCCTCAGGGCTTCCACCAGTGCTTAGCATCCACCCCTGGAGGCAAATCTGTGAACTGTGGCTCCTTCCCTCTCTGTCCCTGATACCTCCCAGAGGTTCAGGTACGAGGGCATCCTTTTCTGCAGGGTTCCTGGGGGAGCACCCTGAGGGATGTCAGGTCTGGGCTTGGCGCCTCAAGCCAAGCGGAGACTGAAACAGTAGCCTTCCTGGGGAGAGCTGCCTTCTTCCCTGGACAGTGATTCAGACAAAGTTTGCCTTCTGCTCTTGCTCACCCGGAGATGTGGCATGGTGAGTGGGGTCCCATTAGGTGCCAGCTGGATGGATGCCTGGAAACCAGAGTCTGATAAGCTTGAGTTCAGTACTGACCCAACTTAAATCCCCCTCAGCTCTATAAGCCTCGGAGTTCTCATCTGTAAAATGGGAATAGGAATCAGGCTCAAGATGGTTACCAAAATTAAATGACCTGAGGTCCCAGAGTCATCCCTCATTCCAGGAAGACTGTGTCTCAATGGAGATCCTATCAGAAAGGGGAAAATGGTGACAATCAGTACCACTGTCCTTGGATTCCCTGGGCCCGTCCAGCCTCGCGCCTGCCTGCCTTGTGACCACTAGAGGGTGTGTGTGGCAGTGCCCAGAGGGCAGGGCCTCGAAGCTTCAGCCTAAGGGCACCCTCCTAAACTGCCCCTCTGGAGAAAAAGCTCCAATCCCCTGGGGGTGCAGAAGAGGAGAAAAGTGGTGCCCCAGCCGCTGCTCCTCAGGTCTCCACAGCCAGGTCACTCACCAAGTAACTCACCAGGAAGTAACTCTAACCCTTCAGATTCAAATCTGCCCCCTCCCCATTATTCTGGTATTCCCCCAAAGCCCCTGGGTGCTTCCCCTCTACAGTGCTTCTCACAATTCATAAACTATGCAGTCCTGTATCTGTTCTCCTCTGCCTCTGGAATGTAAGCCCCACGTGGGTAGAGATAGTAAGAGATGGTGAGTGTGGCCACCCACAGCCCCACTCAGCGACTAGAGTCAGATACCATCAAATATATATAAGCTAATTTACATAAGAGCACCCACCCCCATTTCTTCTCCCCAGTCCCTAGCATAACAACTGTCACTTGGTGGGCACTTAATATTGACACGGTTAAATTAAAATCTCTTGCTCCACCAAGCTCCATGCTCATCATCATCCTATACCCAACATGCACTATTTCAGCAAATCCCCCCCAAAACACAGAAAGGTGAAGTAATTCCTCTTTGATCACACAGCCAACAAGTGGCTGAGTTGGGACTTTAACCCAGGGCTGCTTGAGATTAAGATATTAAGATATTGAGATATTAAGAGATGAATATTCATCTTCTTAATATCTGGTCCTACAAAAGAAAACATGGTCTTTTGCCTTTGGGAAGTTTCCACATTAGCTGGGAAGAAACAAAGTATGAAACAGCAGGAACCATACAAGGCAGAGGTTGCTTCTTGGTGGTGGGAAGAGGCGGGCTGTAGGGGGCCCTGCTTATGAACGGAGAGGTCCCAGAGGGAGTCTGGGCCACCTCTTGCTGTGGTCAGATGGATTGACAGGAAGACATTCATCCTAACCCACTTCACGGAAAACTAATGGGTAAACCAAGGCCTCACTTATTAACTCTCAGTCCAACTGGCTAATTGGTACTGTCTGCCCCTTTAGAAGGGGCAACTTACTTGGCCAACATGGCCCCAAATGGGGGAGCTGGGGCACCCTTCAGTGGTAGACAATCCTGAGACTTTGATGAATGCTGTGGACCCTTTCTCTCTTGGAAAGTGCCCACATACATGAATGGAACTTTGTATTCATTCATTCGACACATACTCTTTGAGCTCCCTTTGGGCCCCGGGCCACGTTCTAGGGACTAAGGATTGTGCAGTAAACAGAACGCAGAAGTTCCTGAGCTCAAAGAGTCTAATGGGCTTGGGGAGAAGAGGTCGGGTCCTGGACATGTGTGAGGCGAGAACCAGATGACCTGCTGCTACTTATTTCAGAGTGTGACAGAACGTCTGAACGGTGTACACACCTTATGGATGCTTCTTACTTCATTTTAAAAATCAGTTAACCACTTTTATTTAGGAGTAATATCCACGGAATCACAAATGCACTAGTTACATTTATCACTTTAAAATAAATCACAAAATAAGAAGTGTATCTGTGTATCCCCTGAAATTATCCTGATATTCACCTGGATACAGGCAATGTTGGGAACACCGGTTTAACCAGTTCCTAATCTCCCCTCCTTTTAGGCTTTTTTGTTTGTTTGCTTGCTTTTTACTACTTTCTCTCGGAGAGATGGATTTTTCCTGAGAACTATTACCATTGTCCCTATGAATCAAAAGCTGGCTTTCCTATTGCCACTCCAGGGAGCCCGTGCTTGGGCAGCAAAGAGTAATGTTTCTTCACCATGACTTTGTTGAACCCAACAGATCTGGCTTCAAATCCTGTTCAGCTACCTTGTAGCTGTGTGACCTTGAGCAACTTACCCAACCACCTACAACAACGTCCAGTATGGTGCTATGATTATTCCCAGGTTAGAGATTACAGATGGGGAGCCTGGGACTTCACTGGTAATAATAATATTAGGAGGTTGTTTTGAAGATTCAAATGTTTAGCCCAGTGTCTGGCACCTAATAATTGCTCAGTAAATGAGAGCTATTATGAGTGAAATGAGCAAGGAGTCAGTCGTTACCAGGTTAAGCCACTGAACTAACAACAAATTATTTAATCTCTGAGAGACTCAGTTTCCTCATCTATGAAATGGGTCTGCTTGACCGTGGTGGGAGTTGAATGAATAAGGTCCTGGCACATTGTGGGAGTCAGCATCTCCAGGGAACCAAGTGAAATGTCCCTTCCCAGTGCTACTGGTCACACCCTGTGGGCTGCACCCTCCGCTATGTAAATAGCCTAAATGGGGGGGAAAGTATAGCTTAATGGTAGAGTGCTTGATTGAACTCCTGGGTTCAACCCCCAGTACCCCATTTTAGAAAAACAATAAATAAACCTAATTACCTCCCCCCCAACAACAACAACAAAATCATTAAAGAGCCTAAATATCTCAGAGTAGAACAGGGCAGGGAGGGGGGCCAGGGGAGATTCTAGGATCAGGAAAGGAGGGTGATTGGCCCAAGATCACAGCTGAGCTGAGGTTTTCTGCCTCCCAGGGCTCTTGCCCCTTATCCCAGTGCTTAAGGCTTCTTACCCCAGCTGCGCAGTGTGCACAGTAGAGGAGGTAAAAGGGCAGGCTTGGGGTCAGACTGCCTGCATCTTAATCCTGGCTCTGCCCCTTGCAGGGTGGCCTTGGTCACTTTACCTAATCTCTCTGAGTTTCAGTTTCCCCATCTGTAAAATGGGTTTAATAATAACAGTACCTACCTCATAGGGTCATTGCAAGTACTGATTGAGATAACGTGTGCGTTTAGAGCTGCTACTGTTACTCTGCTCCTTGTGGATGTCATGAGAGAGGGCAACGTCCTGCACACGATCAGCCTTCAGAAATACCAGGTGAATGAGTGAACAGAGGCAGCACGTCTCCTGGTCGTTAAGAGGGCTGGCGGCTGCAGCACGGAGACCAGAGTGAGGACTGTGGCATTGCTGCAGTGAAAGCAAATTGCCTGCACCCCTTCTTCTCAAACTGGGTGAGCAGGGGGCCCCCAGAGTCAAGGGTTTTTTGGGGGGCTAATTTGACTCAAAGATGTTGGGAAATTACTTTTATATTATATTGGTAATACATCCCATTTGATTAATTTTTTTTCATAGAGGTACTGGGGATTGAACCCAGGACTTTGTGCATACTAAGCACATGCTCTACCACTGAGGTATTTAACCTTCCCCCCAATATATCCCATTTTAAAAGGAAAGCTAACCTAGATGTATTAGGGACTAGAATGTAAAACTCAGGTCGGGGGTTGAACGGAGATGAGAGACTTCTGAAGAATGTTACAATCACTGTGAGCAGCATCGGACCATGACCCCAGACCTGACCCTGGCCTGACCCCAGACCTGACCCTAGGCATCCTGGAGGAACGTCACTACCCTCAGCCTTCAGGGGAATACAGGAGCTCTCATTTCAGACACAGTGCCCTGGAATATGGCTCATTTTCATCTTTGGCTGTAATTCAACCGCTTGTTTCTACTGGGCACTTGCTATGGGCCAAAGGCCTTTAGTGCAGGGAGCCTGCCCTTCAGGGACTAGGATTTTACTAGAAGAAATGTCAGCATTCAATCATCCCTCCACACCAGGGCCAGAGAGAAGCTTCTAGAATTTCCCTGTCACCACAAGGCTCCCAGACTGAGAACCCTTCAATGGAGCCTGTAACCAACAGGTCAAAGAGTCGCTTCCCAGCCCTGATAGGTGCAAGGCCCATCTCATCTCCCCTCCCACCACAAGGACCCTGAACAGGAGAAGGTCTGCTCCCTGGAACACCCCAGAGGTGAACTGCATCCAGACACCCAGCCTTTGCATGTGCTGGTTCACCTGCCCGCCATGACCTTCCTTTTTTCCTCTGAGCAAACATTTTCCCTCTCTCTCATGAGTGACAGGTCCGTGGCTGTCTTCTCTGCACTGTCCCGGCATTTGTACAGCCCTCCTTCCCGGGGCTGCGAATGAATCCTCCCTACCTGAGAGCCCCCACCCACCCCAAGAGCAAAGCCTGAGTGTTCCTCTGTACTACGAGCCCAGAACCCATTAGGTGCTCCAGAAATTGTCTGGGGAGAAGGGATTTCATTCAGATAAATCTGGCCAAATTGGCCTCCCCATGGAAGTTGTCCCAACTTCCCCTCCCTGCAGCCATGCTCACACCTGTTGACTTTATGCATATACCACGCATGCGTGCTTGCACATGAGGGAAATTACGTATAAATCCAATTACTTAATGCACAAGTGAAAGAGTGAGGAGTTATGCTCCGTAAGATTACTTTAAAAGAAAAGAAAAGATATAAAATAAAAAGAAAGAGGTTGGAAATAACCTTATCAATAGAGGACCTAGTTAAATCAATTATGGAATATCATCCAGCTGTTGAACAAGAATAAGGCAGCCTTCGCCATGAAAAGATCAAGATTTTAAGTGACTAAAAACAAACAACCTGATGAAAAAAATGGGCAGAAGACCTAAACAGACATTTGTCCAAAGAAGACATACAGATGGCCAACAGGCACATGAAAAGATGCTCAGCATCGCTAATTAATTTAGAGAAATGCAAATCAAAACCACAGTGAGGTATCACCTCACACCAGTCAGAATGGCCATCATCAGAAAGTCTACAAATAATAAATGCTGGTGAGGGTGTGGAGGAAAAGGGAACCCCCCTATATTATTGGTGAGAAGGCAAATTGGTGCAGCCACTATGGAGAACAGTATGGAGGTGACTTAAAAAACTAAAAATGGAGTTTAACCTATGATCCAGCAATCCCACTCTGGAGCATATATCAGGAAAAGATGAAAACTCTAATTCAAAAAGACACATGCACCCCAATGTTCATAGCAGTACTATTTACAATATTCAAGATACAGAAACAACCCAAGTGCTTATCAATAGGTAATTGGCTTAAGAACATGTAGTATATATGTGGAATACTACTCAGCCGTAAAAAATAATGAAACATTGCCATTTACAGCAATATGGATGGACCTAGAGATTATCATACTAAGTGAAGTAAGTCAGACAGAGAAAGACAAATATGATATGATGTCACTTTTACATGGAACTTAAAAAATAATGCAAATGAATCTATATACAAAACAGAAACAGACTCATAGACATAGAAAACAAACATGGTTACCAAAGAGGAAAGGGAAGGGGGCAGGGATAAATTAGGAGTATGGGATTAACAGATACACGCTGCTATACATAAAATAGATAAGCAACAAGGATCTACTGTATAGCACAGGGGGCCAGGTTGAACACCTTATAATAACCTATAAATGAAAATGATATTGACTAACGATAATGTGTACTGTGTGCTACAATTTGGGTAAAAATTTTTAAAAGCTTATTTGCATAAAATGTCTTTGGAAAGACACACGATAAGCTGGTAAAGACGGTTGTCACTGGGGAGGTGGGGGCGATGGGAATGCTGGAAGCCGGGTGAGAGGGAGATTCACTTTTCAACCCAGACCTGTTTGATTTTTGTTTGCTCGCTTGTTTTCATCCATTCTATTAAGTAGGTGATGCTTGCACATGGTACAAAATCTAAACAGGACCAAAGGTTCGGTACAAAAGAAGCCTCCATCCCTCCCTGTCTCTCTCCCCTGCCTTTAGCCTTCTTTAGAACCATCTGAGTTTTTGCACCGTGGGCTGAATTACTCACTCAAAAACAATTAAATCCAATATTTAAAAATAACTATTATTAAAATAGTCCAGTTTTGTTGAAGGAAAAAATCAACAGGAGAATAGTTTGAGGAATTAAATACGTGAAACAGTTCAATAACCTGCAAAGCAGGACATTAAGTGACAAATGAGTGACAAAAACAAGAAGAGGCAAAAGCAAGAACTGATAGCAGTGGAAGAGGGCATCCTGTCTTGTCCTGCTCTTGGTTTCCTGTGTGCACGTTGTCAGTTCCTCGCCAGACTGGGACATACTTTGTGATCTTGTTTACTTCCCAGAGCTCGGCATACAGAAGGTATGTTGTAAGCATTTCTTGCCTCAGTCCCCACTAGCACTGGCCACGCTCTGGGAAGGGGCTGGGGGACACAGCGGTCAGCGTCTTCCAGGGCCCAGGACTGTGTGCCGGGCTGCACCACAACTTCCATGGTCCTTAGACACTATTTTAAAAAATACGTATTAAAAAGTATATTTTACAAGTGTACTGGCACCAAGACAAATGTAATCCAGGCTGGATTCGTTGTTAGATATTCATCATTATGATTTTTTTTTCCTTCTGATTTCAAACAAAATGAAAAAGAAATCACCCTGTAGGCCCTAGGCTCTGTGTCTGCCGTACCTGGTGGATAAGTGGGCCCCAGGCCTGTGCCCTGGGCACGGCCGGGGTTCAATAAACAGGCACTGTTTCCGGGAGCAGCCTGGCCAGGGAAATGCACATGGGCTTCGGATGCCTAAAGCCTGGATGTGATCCCAGCTCCAACAGTTACCCACGGAGGCTCTGAAGGCCGTCACTAAGGTCCCCTGAGTTCACTTTCCTTCCTGCTGAAATGCAATGTTGCGATGAGGATTAGAAATAACATATATATGTATATGCCAGATATTAGACAGAGCGGGTGCTCTGGAGGTGAGCTAGAGAGGTGACTGGCGTCGATGACGTTCAGGAGTCTGGCTCCTTCAGAAGGAGAGGCGGAGGGAAGGTGGTGGGAGGAGGCACAGTCACCTGACCTACTCTTGGTACAAGTCTGGAGCCAAAAAAGAAAGATGAAAATTCAGAGCCAGGCTTCTCCTCAGGGCTTCTTGACCTTGACTGTGTCTTAGAATCACCTGGGAGCTTTAAAAAATACTAAAAACTCAATCCCTACCGCAGACCGAGCAAATCAGAACATCTGATGTGGGGCCTGGGTATGTGTTTTTAAAGCTCCCCTAGGTGATTCTAATCTGGGGCAGGGCTGAGCAGTGCCCCGGCCGTTCTTATGGATGGAAGGAGTGAGCTGGGGAGTGATCTGTCTTGTCCAGCAGATGACTTTCCACCCTAACAATCTCTAAGACCATGACCTCTTAGTGGCTGCCAGAGGTAGACTGAAAGTGGGGTCACTGTCACTTGCAGGAGGCCCTTCTGAGGCCCCGCATCCAACATGTCCTTTTTCTCTGGGACAGCTTCTTAAATTGCACGGCTTCAGGCTGCACCCAGCTTGGATCCACCCCCGTGGGTGCCGCTCTCCGACCAGAACCTTGCTGGGCCTTGAGATGAAGGGGCCAGAACATGCTCCTACCTGGCCAGGGAATAATGAAGAAGACAGGGGACCGTCCCCAGCAAGCGCTGAGTGGGCTTCTCCAAGGGTGGGCTGCAGGCCCCCTCCACTTGAAGACCTGGATGCTGTTAATCTGCCCTCCTGGGCCACCCTAGAGCCCCTGAGTCAGCATCTCCAGCTTAGGCCAGAGGCTGGCTGCATTTTTCACATCCTTCAGAGGGGATTCTCATGCACAGAAATATTTTTGAGTCAAGAGAAGACCCATATTCTGTATCTTGACTTGGGAGGGGGTTACACAGTGTACACATGTGTAAAAAATCATCAAGGTTCACACTTAACACGTGTACTTTATGCGCCCAACTCAAAAACAAAAACAAGAGAACCAACATACCAGGTGCCTGGAGCTTTAGGAAGGAGAATCAGGGGAGGCTACCTGGAAGAGGGGCTCTTTGAGCTCAGTCTAGACAAGGGGGAGGAACAGGCAACAGGGAAGATGGAGTTGAGAGGCCCATGGGGAAGAGACTTGTAGCCACAGCCGTGGGGGAAGCAGGTAGCAATGGAGAAGGTTTGGCTCTTGTCAGGCAGCTGCCTCATCCCCACCTAGCAACAGGGTGTCCTCGGAGGCCCACCGGCTGCTGGGGTCAGCATAGGTAGCCCATGAAAACTCCCAACTTGCCTCCGAGTACATCCAGGTCATTCTCCCCAACAAGACGGCATTGTTTGGGGGTTCCAATGCAGGGCGAGAGAAACAGAGAGCCCAATTGTCCCTGTCATAATGGGTATATCATTTATAATAATGTCAGCCATTAAAGGATTTTTAGTAATTAACTGACAGTGGTGTGCTATTTCACTGCATTTTTGCCTGCCGTAATGATCCTGAACTTTGCAAGACGGTTTTGAACTTGCTGGAAATAAGTACTGAATACAAAGAAGGGCGGGATCCGAGAGGGATAAGAGAGGTTGGACAAAATAGGGCTGTTCTCCTCCCAGGAAGAGGGGTGAGCTACACAGAACCAGGGGGACCTCAGGCCCGCTGTCTGCAGCCCACTGAGCTGCACAATCAGTAAAACACCTACCAGGCCAGAGTGGTGAGTCAGCTGTTTCATAATAGTGTGTTAAGTTGTGTTTTTTCAACATACCTTGTTTGCATGATATATACCAGAGAAATATGCCTCCAGTCTCATTTTTCTTGAAACACTTGACTGTCTTAGTATAGCTTTTGCTCTTTTAATTTTTAATAGAGACATAGTGTAGGAAACATTTCTTTTTCCTCTTGAGTCCACTAAGAAAAACAAAAGCCAACACAAGCTTAATGATAAATAGCAATTGATCACCTAAATTGTAAGTCAATTACATTTCAATAAAAAACAAAATTAAAAGGAAAAAATAGTAATTGACACTGAGTGCTGGAGAGGCATCAGGGAGTGGTGGGGTCTGTGGGAAACTGGTGAGCTCAGGCCCAGTGTGAATGACGCATCTGCTACTCCACTCCAGACAATCGGGACTGCAGGCCTCTGGCAGAGACTATTAAAGGGCAACCTCAATTCTTCCCCTTTCTATGAAAAGCAGAAGGACAATTTACTTTTAGTTGAGCAAATTTCATCTTGGGGGAAAAAGACAACTTTGGTTGGTTTGAACATAGTCACATGACTATCTTTATCCTCCCTCACAGTTAGTATAGCCATGTGACTAACTGGACAATAAGCTGTAAGTAGAAGTTTGTGTAGGAATTCTGGGAAGGCTGAATCAAGAGAGCTGGCTCAGCTGGAGTTCTCCTTTTTGCCTTCAACTTTTCCCTCTCTGGCCTAGAATGTGAATGTGATGGCTGGAGCTCTGGAAGCCATCATGGACCATGGGGCAACCTGTGCAAGTGGGAGCTATACACTGCAGACATCAAAGCAGAGAGAGAGACCTAAGCCCCTGATGGCTTTTTGAATCCACCTCCCCAGGGCTGCCTGTTTATCTCCTGGCTCCTTTTATATGAGAAAAAACCATTTAGCTTATTTAAGCTACTGTTATTTTGAGCTTTTCTGTTATAATCTGCCCAACTTAATCCTAACTAATACACCTGGACTCTCTATCACCAGCTAGTCCAATTTTTCAAATTAAGCCAGATTATACAGATATGTATATGACATAGCTGATGTCATACATGCTGGAAACCTTATAAAACTATTTTTAAAGTTGAACAAGCCAAACAAATCATGTCTAAGCTGCATTCAGCCCAAGGCTGCCTCCAGCCAGCCCTCTCTTTTCTGGGAACACAGTAGGATTGTGTTTCTCTACCCAACTGAACTCCAGTGTGTCTATGTGACTTGCTTTGCTAATGAAATATAAGCAGAAGTGATGTGAAACCCTTCTGGGCAGGTGATTTAAGAGCCAGTGTGCGATTTGCCGTATTCTCCTGGCAGCTGTTGTTGTGGAAGCAGAGCAACATGGAGCTCCCTACAGCTGGATATTTGAGTGATCTGGAAGAATACAGCACCCTGATAACCCACCCTGTAGTATGTAAACATGGCTGTTGTAAAGCCACTGGGATTTGGGGGATGTTTGTTACCACAGCATTATCTAGCTTATCCTGACTGATAGGCCATCTGCACCCAGGATATTGACCACTGGAAATTTATAAAGCCCTCCTTCAGCCTGTTCCTCTGTGGGTAAAATTTCTTCATCTTTTTAGCCCTCTTACTCACTCTTTCCTTTTTTTTCTTTCACTCACTCATTCATTCATTCAATACATTTATAATTCAAATACCTAGGGAAGGGGGAGACTTCTATGTGGCAAGTCAAGTAATGGCTATCTGGGAGCTCACATCCTTCCTTTGACTGGATTGCTTCTCTTGCCAACATCCTTTTGGACCCTTTCCAAACTCCATCACATCCAACCTAGAGGCGGAAAGGGATAGGACAAGTGAGAGATGAAGGCCTTTGAGGGCAGCTTCTCAGGTCTAGGATTTCTGTTAGATAAAAGAAAAACAGAAAAACACTAATTTAACCTTTACTGCATCCAATGAGAAAATCAAGGCTCAGAGAGGTTGATTAACTTGCTCAAAGTCACACAGTTAGAAAGCAGCAGACTTAAACTTGAAGCCAGTTCTGATAACCTGCAAGGCCTATGCCCCCACAACTACCCTATACTACCTGCCTCCATGGAAGTCTCTTTACCGTCGTCATTGCTACTACCAGGAGCCATCTGTAACTACAGGGCAGCATAGCAGATAAGAGCTGATCCCCTACTTCTGACTCTTTCATCATAAACTGAAAAGCATTTGAAACTGCACCGAATCTGATTCACCTAGTACCGCCTGAGGTCAGCAGAGGAAAACAGGAGGACTTGCCTACAGTCTACAGGAGCCAAGAATGCCTGCACATGGGCTTGGAGATGGCAGATGGCAGCTATGTCCATTAGAAAGCTTTGGGCTGCAAGTAACTGGAAAGTCAACTCAGACTGGTTCAAACAATGAAAACCTTAATTATTTCATGAAATAAAAGAACCCTAGAAAGAGAGCTGGTTCTCAGAGCAGTCCCACAAGGTTATCAAGGACCTAGTTCTTTCTATCTCTTTGCTTTTCCATTCTCAATGGGTCAGTTTTGCCTTAGGCTGGCTTCCCTCACAGTCACAAGATAGCTGCTGTGGTTCCAGACATCACATCAGATACAATAAGGAACAATTCTCCTGGTATCTCCTTTCTAAAAGTAAAGAATCTTTCTCCAGAAACTCCCTAGCAGATTCCCCTCAAATTTCATTTGCTAGAACAGGGTCACTGATTGACTTAAGCCAGAGAAATGTCATTTGCTATACTTCAACAAAATTTTTTTGAAATATTTTTATTTATTTATTATTGTATTATTTAATTATTTCATTTTGGCAGAGGGGGGAGGTAATTAGGTTTATTTATTTTTGGAGGAGGTACTGGGGATTGAACCCAGGACCTTCTGCATGCTAAGCATGTGCTCTACCACTTGAGCTATACCCTCCCCCGACAAATTTATTTTTTTAAAGAAAGAAATTTCATTTGTTAGGTGGCTAAATATCTTCCATTCATCTTATCCTTCTCCACCCTCTCTGTGTCCTAATGTGTCTGGGCTGCATCAATAGGCAACTTTACTCTCTGACTTCATTTTGGACTCAGCCAATAAGGGACACCAGAAAGTGCTCCCATAACAGGAAGAGGGGACAGTCAGGGTATTCAATCCCCATGTCCCCCATGCTGGGTTGCCATGGGCCATCTGCATCTTCCACCAAAGGCCACAGCTCCTGTAATGCAGCCTTCTCAGTACCACACCCTCTCCTGGTTCTGGTTCCTGCTCCCTCCCTTGGGGCCTTCTCATTCTAGGGGGTGATAATAGCTCCCCACCATCACTAGCCCCAAGTACTTCACCACCCTGCCAGCAATGCCAAACCCTTCATGAACCTTTGTAAATAGTCCTTTATCCATCTCTCTCAGTTGCCCAGCCTGAATGTGCTATTCTCTACTCTTCCCTAGAGCTGAGGATACACTGGGGTGGGGATAAAGCTCCCTTTGCAGTGTTGAATCACTGTCCCTTGGGCCTCTTACCAGAAGCTCTCTTTAGCACTTGACCCTCTATCCATTCCAAACAGCATGCATCTCCTTACCCCACCTGCTAATATCCCCCTCTCTGTCAAAAGCACCACCAACCATTCAGTCTCCCAGGACTGAAACCTAGGTGTTGATTTCCACTCTCCCATTGCACTGCCCTCAACCCACCCAATCCAGAACAGGTTCCACTGATTCCACCTCTGCTGTCTCTCACCCCTTCCTCACTCCTACCCAACTTTAGGCCTCCATTGCTGCTCATCTGCCTCCTGACAGCAGCCTCCTAAATGATCCCTTGCTCTGATCCATGCCATTCCTTGCTGCCACAGGAAACGTCTTTACCCACAGCTCCAATCATGATCTTAGTCTCTTACTCAAAAACTTGCTCCTGATGCCTGCAAATTAAACTCCAGACACCTTAATCTAGCATCAAAATCCCTCCATATTCAGGCCCCTACCCAGCTTCCTAGCCTTAGTTGCTACCATACCCATAACCCTCTGGCTATTCAGGTTATATATCAATCAGCTATTGCTGGGTATAAAGTCACCCCAAGACCCAGTAGCTTAAAACAACTATGTATATTATTGCTAACGCGGCTAAGGTCAGCAGAAGTTCTGCTGATCTGGGCCAGGCCCAGCTGATCTTAGCTTGGCTCACTCACACATCTGCAAGCAGCAAACAGGTTGGCTGGGGGCTAGCTGGTCTAGGACAGCCTCCCTCGTGTCTGATGGTTGTCTGACTGCTGGCTGGATGAAAGGAAGTGACTGAGCCAAATGTCACTCATACCCAGCAGGCTAGCCTGGTGATGTTAAGTTACCTGTTGCTGCGTAACAAATTACACAGCTAAAACCAACAAACTTATAGCTTCTCAGCTTCTGAGGGTCAGAAATCCAAGCACCACTTTGCTGTGTATCTTTGGCCCCAGGCATCTTACAAGGCTGCAAGCAAGGTATCAACTAGGATTTCAGTCATCTCAAGGCTCCAGTGGGGGAGGATCTGCTTCTAACTTCATTCACATGGCTTTTGCTGGCCCCAGGTCCTCACTGGTTGTTGACCAGAGACATCATTTCCATGCCATCTAGGCTCCTCCACAGGCCTCTCACAGCATGGTAGCTGGATCCCCTCAGAACAAACCAGCAAGAAAGCAAGAAAGGGAGAGCAAATGGAAGTCACACGGTCTTTTCACAACCTAATATCAGAGGGTCGGCCCATCTCTTTTGCTGTATTCTATTCATTACAAGCGAGGCATGAGGTCCAGCCAACACTGGGGGAGCTGCCTAGTTACACTGCAAAGGGGAAACAGCCAAGGACGGAGAATTGTGTCTGCTTTTGCAAAGAACCACACACTGAACCCCAAAATGTCCTGTGCTTTCCAACCTAAAGGCCGCTGGGTGTACAGTTTCCTCTTTCTGTGTGTCCTAGTCCCACCTCTGCCCTTTTCCATCCTGCCAGTCTTCAAGGACCAACGCACATCCTGTATTAGTTTCCTTTTGCAGCTATAACAAATTACCACAAACTTAGCAGCTTAAGTCAAATGTTATTACCTTACAGTTCAGGACGTCTGAACAAAAATGGGAGTCAGTGGGCTAAAATCAGAGCGCTGGCAGGGCTGCAAACCTTTCTGGAAGCTATAGAGGAGAATCCATTTTCTTGCCTTTTCCATCATCCAGAGGCAGCCCACATTCCTTGGTTCATGGCCCCCTCACCCACCTTCAAAGCCAGGAATGGCTGGTAGAGTCTTTCTCACTCACATCACTCTGACACTGACCTTCTCTCCCTCCTTTTCTCACTTATAAGGACCCTTGTGATGACATTGGGCCCACCTGGATAATCCAGGATAATCTCCCCATCTCAGTCAGCTGATTAGACACCTGAATTCCACCAGCAGCCTTAATGACCCTTTGCCATGGAACCTAACACAGTCACAGGTTCCAGGAACTAGGACATGGACGTCTTTGGTGGTGGCAGCATTATTCTGTCTACCACCCCCGCTCTCACCCCCATGAGCAGTATTTATTGAGCACGTACCATGTACCTGCCAATGTGCCCAGCACTTCTTTCCCTGAACCATCTCATCCATTCTTCACAGCCCTGCAAGGAAGGTTCTATTAGCATTCTCATTTTAGAGACTCAAAAAGGTGAAGAAATTTCCCAAGTCTATCCTGTGAGTAACTGCTGGATACTGGAATTTGAATCCAACTCTGTTAGTTTTTTGGGGTTTTTTTGGGGGGGGGTTGGGGGGTAATGAGGTTTATTTACTTATTTATTTGTTAATGGAGGTACTGGGGATTGAACTTAGGACCTCATGCATGCTAAGCACTGACTCTACCACTGAGCTATGCCCTTCCCGCAAGTCTGTCCAACTCTGAAGCCAAGAGTCCCAACCACTTGCTCTTGCTGCCTCCTCTGAAGCCACCCAGCTCCTTCCAATAGATGTCACCCCTTCCCTGGGCTCCCATAGCTGAGTGATTGGGCCTCTCTTTTTAAACAATACTCCTCTAATCCTCTGAAGCGTCAGTTTTAGGCAGGCCACCTCCCCAACTCGGCCGTCAAAGTAATAAGTAATTATTTAATGAAGTAATTATTTAATGAAAATCTACCGTGTGCCAGACCTTTCATGTACAACATCTCTGACACCCATGCTAAGGCAGGTCCTGTTTCCACTTCCCAGAGGAAGAAACTGAGGCTCAGAGAGGTGAGGGTCAGCCTCAGGGGTCATTAGCACCAGTGCTGGGAGTTGAACACAGGCCTAATTCCAAAGCCAGTTCCTGCCTCTGCAGCAGCAAACACCCACGGCCTTTGTAAGCAGGGCAGAGACGTACATATGTCTGGCTGGCTTTAAGTTGGCAGTACAGCCCGGTGGTTAAATTGGGGATTCTGGAGTCATCCTGCTGGGTTCAAATCCCAGCCCTCCCACCTTCTGGCCATGTGGCTTACACAAGTCACTTAACCTGCCTCTGCCTCAGTTTCCTCAGCTGTAAAATATGTAATGACAGCATCTCCCTCATAAAGGCCCTTGTGAGGACTGAATGAGTTAATATAGCTCCAGTGCTTCTGACAGTCAATGCCAAACTGCAGGCAGTCTGTAAGTGGTAGCTATTATTGTGGGGAGCCTGGTCAGCTGAGGGTCACACGGGGCCCCTGGCCCAGTGTCGGGCCATGTCGTTGGTCCTCTGCTCCAGCCTTGTTAGGCATCTTCTGTGAAACATCACAACCTACCTAAATGGAAGGTTATCTGGAAGAGCAAGAAAGATAAATGTTGAGAAGACACTTTATAAACTGTAGAGTGCAGTGCCCACATTGGCTAATACTGATCTCTATGAGGTGCTTAACAATCAGGCTCGAAACCATAGACCCACTTGAAGACCCAGTGTCCGCCTTCTCAGTGCGGGTCCCAGGGGAACAGAGGGCTGGCAGCTGTCACATTTCCTCCTCCCCTCCCATCTCCACACCCTCCCGCCCCCATCCATCCTGGGCTGCAGGAATGTGATGGTATCTCAGCAAACAGACAGTCTGTTCCCAGAGGAGATGGGGCCGCCCCCAGGAGGCCCCACTCTCCCGGCCACTGTAAACACAAGGGTCTGTCCTCTTTATCAGCTTGGCTCAGCGGCAGAGGAGACAGTCTGCCCGCTGGAGAGTCGCTGCGGAGCGATAAGCCGCTGGGCCCCTTGTTGGCTGCCCTCCTGGGGCTGCAGCCGAGCTGCCCCAGAATCGGAATCTTGGGGCCTACACACCTCATCCAGGGGCTGGGGGGCTGAGGGTGGGGGGCTGGCTGCCCGTGCTCGGAGGATGTTAGCCGCTCAGATGAAGGAAACAAAGGCCCAGAGTTGTGCCAAGGGGCCAGGGCACCCAGTCTGCAAAGCCTCGAGGACTCTCAAAGACTTCTGAATCCATTAATTCCATGGCTTTGCAAGATGTCTTTATCTTCCTCCTCCTCCTCCTCATTGTCTTTACAGACCATACACATTGATGATAGTTTCCCATCTAGTGTTCTGCAATCCACAGTCCATTCAATGAACTAATGCATGTGAAGTACTTAGCACTGGACCTGGTAAGGACTCAGAAAAAGTTACCTTGCACAGGCCCAGTGTGGTACCATTCTTGTTGTCATTCTAGTGGTGCAGGCGACCCCTGGTGCCTTAAAATAATAATAGCTTTTATCTGGGACGGTCACACCTATTATGTCCTCAATTTCTCCACTGATTGGAGGTGGCAGATACTGGAGTGAACAGCATCCCCATTTGACAGAGGAGGAAACTGAAGGGCCCAGAGAGGTGATGTGCTTTGCTCACCCTGCACAGCCAAGACACAGCACAGCTGGGACCAGCCTCAAGCCCTCAGACTCAAAATCTGATGAATCCTTTTCCATCCTGGCCACTGCCTGCCCTCGGCCAACCATGGATGAGCCTGGATTGGGTTGCTGGTCCATGTCTCGGATTCTTTCTAGGGTCAGACAAAGGCAGATCAAGATCCTAGGGGCGCGGGACTGGCTGGCAGCTCCTCTCCAGCTCCCACAGCACTGGAAAGCAGCAGTGAGTCGGTAGACCATCTCTAAAACAACCAGTTTTGGGCAGCAATGGACCCACAGAATGAGCACTTGGCCGGGAGCCCAACAGCCCTGGGTACCAGTCCCAAGTCTGCTGCTTCCGGCTGCTGACCTGGGGCTGGGCACTTGCACTCTCTGGGCTTAATCCCAAGATCTTTTTTATCTTATCTATAAGGTAAGTCACCTCCTCTGCCTGGGCTTCCTCCTCCCAGAGTTGCTGGGTGAACTAAATGAAATAGCACACATTAAAATCCCCTGGTTGGGAGCTCCTGATTAAAATGTCTTCTCCTCCTGATCAACTGACTTTCAAACCCCTGACCATCCTTCAGTGCCCAGTTCAGATGCCTCCTCTTCCTGCAAGTCCTCTCTGGTCTCCCAGCTGGGTACAACCATAGCCTCCTTGGACCTAACACATCCCTCTTGGGGTACCCCCTCCCTTGCATGAGGTCAAAGTTCAGGACTGATTTTTGTGGCATGCCCAGGTCCTAGCATAGAGTCCAGCACACATTAAGTGCTTAATAAAATGTAAATAAACAAATGGACTACCGAAGTGAAATGGCCACTCTGTCCTCCCCCTCTGTCTACAAGGCTCATGTCTCCTCCTCTCCTTTGGACCACTCACACTGATTAAGACCCCTGAGTGGCAAGTCTTCTCGAATATAGCTTCCTCCCTTTGCCACCTCCTACTCTCAGCTCCAGATCCTCGCTTGTCCCTGGAGCTCCCAGGATTCTATCCTGACTCCTTGGCCTGGCTTTCGAGGCCCTTCCCAACCAGGCCCCAGTGTCTGCTCAGGCTCTTCTCTGGCCCCTGGTCCCAAAAGTGCTCTCTGTCAGAACCTTGCTCTCTGTTCCCCAGCACTCACAGAAAGATCTCTGCTCTCCCTGACTCTACCACCGAGCCACCCCCATCTCCATCTCAGGGACTTCTGCTGCCTCCTCCCTTCTGAATGCACCCCCCACACCCCCACAGGTACCCTCTCCTAGCCAGGGGACCTCCTGATGGCCTTTGTTTCTCATGAATGGGTCCACCATCACCTCCCCCAACCAACCAGCAGGGCCCTCACATCTCACCTCCCCCGCATCAGCAGGCTCTGAGTCTCAGGGTGGTGGAGGGAAGGGATGGGTGCTGAGCTGGAATCTGGGATATACAGAATGGCCCCCAAAATGTCTCAGGTTTTCGATTCCAACCAAATGACACTGTGGAAAAGGCACAGCTACAGAAACAATAAAAAGATCATGGTTTCCAGGGGTTTGAGGAGAGGGAGGGAGGGAGGAATGAATAGACGGAGCACAGGGGATTTTTAGGGTTATGAAATTATTCTGTATGACACTGTAGTGGTGGCTACATGTCATTACGCATTTGTCAAAGCCCATAGAATGTACAGCATCAGAGTGAACCCTAATGTAAACTGTGGACTTTTGGATAATAATGTGCCCATGTTGATTCATCGATTCCTGTACCAAAAATGCCACACTGATGAGGGATGTTGAGGGTAGGGGAGTGTATATGTGTGGGGAGGGGGGGCTATGTGGGAACTCTGTATTTTCTGCTCAATTCTGCTGTGAACCTGAAACTGCTCTAAAAGAATAAAGTCTATTAAAATAATTATAATAATGATTTTTTAAAATAAATTAAAAATACATATATATAAAAGTGTCTTCTCTGTTTCAGCTACTGCTCTAAGCACTGTGAGGGGCAGGGGGAGGACACAGCAGTGAACAGACAAGGACCCTTCCCTCAGGGAGCTTTCATTCTAATGAAGGAAGCGAGGGAAACAGTCAATTAAACAAAACGAGTGAAATACAGAGCATTTTGTTCGTTTTATTACAGGTAATTTTACTATCATTGAAAGTAAGGGTTTTGGCTAAAAATAAAGCAGGGGTGCGTTTGGGGAGTGCAGGGTGGAGCTGCTATTTAAATAAGGAGGTCGAGGAGGCCCGCTTGAGGTGGTGACATTTGCTCAAAGAGTTGAAGGCGGGTGGGCTTTGAGGACCCTCGGGAACAGCATTCCAAGCAGATGGCACGGCCAGGGCCAAGCCCACTGCTTGAACTCACGTTCCCTTTTCTGTGCAGCCACGTTTTTCATCCCTTTATTTGGCCCTTAGCAGAGTTCAGGAGTGCCAGAGGAAGTTGTTTGTTTGGCCACTTGTCCTGCTGCCCCAGGAGCTCCTTGGGGCAAGGACCCTGTGATGGTCAACTTCATAGGCACCTCATACCCCACCCTGACATGTCCAGACACACAGACACCCAGACCCACACCCTCACGCCCAGACATACACACCCAAACTTGTATACAGAGACCCACACATTATGGCCAATAGAGAAGGCCTCGGTTATTGTCTATTGAAATGAACTGAGTGAAGAGTAAATAATAATTAAGTGCACCCAGCCCCGTCTAGTGTACAAAGGTCTTCCTTGTGCCTACTCTTTGAGCTTGAGAACTGGGTGGTCATTAAAGTGAGGCTCAGAGAGACCCAGGTGACCAGGCTGGTAATTGGTATTTACAATACTGGAACCCAGCTCTTCTGATTACCATCCAATGTATGTTTTCATTTTTCAAAAATAGGTCAGATGTGAATATGGTACAAAATTCAGAATGTCCATAGAGGCAAGCAACCCTCTTCTCCCCAGTACAAAATTCCTCCCCACCCCCCAGCTAGGCACCCAGCCTCCTCCCTGGAATCAGTGCACTTACCAGTTGACTTCCAATGCAGACTTAGACTCCTCTCTCTCTGTGAAGACAACCTGCTTTGCAAATACGTCTGAGAGTATGAACACAGGCCAGGACCCCTGACTCTGGAAGCGTCTCCTCTTTGCTCCTAGAACCGAGGCTGTCTGGAGCCAGGCTTAGCATCCACTTGGTGTCCCCAAACCCACAAACCTCTTGGATTGATGACATGGTCATTGCATATCCCATATCTTAGTTCCTGGGGATGATCCACTCATTGTGAGGAACCCCTCATCCTCATGAGAGAGGAAACAGGGAATGAGGGAGAAGAAGGGAGCAGTAGGAAGTGGCTTGGGAGGGGGAAGGTGAGCACTGCAAGAAATCACACTATGCTTGAGTTTCTTTAAAATAAGGCCACTTAATGACCTCTGTATTCTTCCCCAGAGTTTCAAAGCTGATGGACCCCATGAAAAGCATGGAGCTGGAGGGGACCACCCCTATTGCACCCCAGCTCGGCACCCCAAATACACTCAACCACAACTGTGGAGTATAGTGCATGCCTTTCCTTTACTAGGAGCAGATGAAAATGAGTCAGCCATGGACCTGCTCCCAGGAGCATATGGCCTAGGGGAGGTCTCACACACATATATCTCCGTGGGACAGTGTTCAGGGAGCCTTGGGGGACCAAAGGATGCTGCTTCTCCTGGAGTGAGTGAAGGAGAGAGAAAAAGGAATACACAGGGCCCCCAGCAGAGGGGCTGGCATATGCAAAGAGCAGGGACACTTAAGAAATGCTAAGGGGAAGTTTGGGCTCGGGTGGCAGAGACCAAACGGGAAGGGTCTGTTGTGGGTCAGAAGCAAAGGGCCTGGACGTCAAGGGGATCTATTTGAGTTTGTAAACGGAGGTTTTCAAGCAGAATTATGGCAGGATCTAAATTGTCTAGTATTTGGATCTTTCACAGACTCATAGTGTAAGAGGATGGGGTCGGGGAAGGAAATTCTAGAGGTTTCCAGGACACAAGATATGAGGGTCTGACTAACGTTGAACAGAGAGAATATATTTATAATGCTCTATTTCTTAAATAGGGTGATGGGGACACTGTTTCTATTCTTTTTTTATATGTCTGAAATAGTTCATAATGAAAAGGAAATTTTAAATAAAAATGACGAAGTCAGTGAATGTAAGTTCCAAGAGGGTGAAGATAATAATTAATAATGAAGCTTGTTACGCACTTAATAGGAATTCCTAGGGCTTTACAAGTACACAGTCACTTAATCCTCGCAACCCTGTGAGGTGGGTGTTGTACTCCCAAATTACAGACGAGGGTAAGGCAGCATAGAGAAGCTGAATGTCTTGCCCCAAGTCGCCCAGTCAGTAGGATGGAAAGCAGAGATTCAGGGATCACACTGTTAACCAAGGCTTGTATTGCCACGAGGCTCCTGTTCACTACCACATCTCCAGCACCCGGCACACTCCACGTCTATAGTAAACCTTCGTGGAATGAAGGAAGCCCAGAGAGGTTCAGCAAGTTCCTTGGGTCACACAGCCCAACCCTTCAAGATTATGCCGCCATGGGGAGCCCGGCTGGTCCGCCTCCTGGTCCAGCGATCCTTCCCCGACTGGGCCACACCCTTTCCTCCTTCTCCTGTTCCTTCTCACTGTCTCCAGTCCCAGCCATGCCTAGTCACTCTGCCGGCACCTGGAGCCTGACTCAGCCAGACCAGCGGAGCCAGGTAGGCGGCCGCACTCGCCGGACTAGGCTGCGGGGAGGCGGGGCCGGCGGAGGGCGGGGCTCGATGGGGGCAGGACCTGTCGTGGGCGGGGCTAGGAGGAGCGGGGCCGACGCCGAGCGTACTGGCTCTGTCTACAGGGCTTAGCTGTCCCTTGCTCAGTCTGAGACACCCCGGTATTTGGGGCCCGTTTTCCAACCCCAAATGGCTGTGCCCTCGCAAGGGCCCAGGCCAGGTGGACCGGGAGGAGGTAACCCAAGGAACTTTTAAGCGCAGAGCGCTGGCTGCCATGGGAACCGGGGCCCAAGTGGGGAGCCATGCAGGCTTCTGAGCAGTGAGAGGGTCGACAGACCTGAACCTGGACGGTGACTAGCCATGGAGCGGCGACAGGAAGCTGCCTCAGCCCACCCAGACCCCTGCCTCCCTGACTCCATCCCTGGCTCCGCTGCCCGTGGTTACTCCTGACGTTCTTGCTCTTCTTGGAAACATTACACGCCCTTTCTCACCTCAAGGCCTTTACCCTTGCTGTTCCCTTTGCTAGAAAAGTAGGAGAAGGAAACACTTGTAGCCCTTACTCATGTGCCAGGCACTGAGGCTTCACATATATTAAGTCATTTAATCCTCTCCACAACCCTATAGGTAGATAACTATTCTTACCCCCATTGTGCAGGTGAGCAAACTGAGGCATAGAGAGACCTGGCTTGCTTGAGGCCTCACAGTAGTGGCAGAGCTAGGATGTGAAACTGGTATTCAACTCAGCCTATTTGAATGGTTTGCCCGTCCCTTCACCATCCAGTATAAAAAGCCTCTCCAGGCACACCTCCCACCACTGATTACCCTCTGTGGTTGTCATCACAGCATTTGTGTCCCCCTGACATTTTGCATGTCTTTCTTGATCTCTGTTATCTGAGTTGTCCATCAGATTGTGAGTTCCGCTCCATGAGCTCAGGCAGGACGTTATCTCATTCACAGCTGCAACCTTTACTCCCAACACCACGCCTGGGACATAGTATGAACTCAGTCAAGGTTTGTTGAATGACTAAAGGAACAGGAATGTGGATGTGAGATGGGGAAACTCAAAGCCTCACTGGACCTCTCCTTTCCTGAATCCCCATCCCCAAGAGAAAGAATCCCTGCCTCCTGCTTTGTGTTCTGCATCTTGCCCCTGCACTTGTGGGCTCACAAAAGTGTGCCTTCCCACTGGATCGTTCACCTAAAGACAGCAAAAATGTCATGGTCATCTTAATACAAATAATAACTCACATTTTTTGTCTTTATTACGTGTCAGGCACTGTTCTAAGTGGTTTACCTGTGTGAACTCATTTAATCTTTCTAACAATCTTATGAGGTATGTACCACTCTCCCCATTTTACCGATAAGGAAACTGAGGCAGCGAGAGGTTCACTGTCTCGCCCACGGTCACACCCTTAGTAAAGGGCAAATCCAGGCTTTGGATGCAGGTCCTCCAGACTGCAAAGCTAGCACTCTTATTCCCATGCAGCACCTGGAGGGGCTGCTTACCACCGGGGCCCTGGGTGGAACTCTGGCCTCCTCATGGGCTGGCCAGCATCTCTTCCCAATTACCCACAGGCCTGCAGGGCCTCAGGGTCAGCACACAGCAAAGTCAACACACGGAGCGTTGGTGGACACGAAGCCCAAGGTGGAACCTATGGCTCTGAACGTGCTGGCGTGTCCAGTACAGGGGAGAGAGCTGGCAGGGCCAGAGCTCCTGGGATGTATTCATTTCTTATTGCTGCTGTAACAAATTGCTGCAAACTTAGTGGCTTTAAATGACATAAACTGGATTATGGTACAGTTCTGTAGACCAGAAGTCTGACATGGGCCTCTAAAATCAAAATATCAGCAAGGCTCTATCCCTTCTAGGCACACTAGGAACTCACTTCCTTACCTTTCCTAGCTGCCTCTTTTTATTTACTTATTTTTTGTGGGGAGGAGGTAACTAGGTTTCCTTTTTAAATTTTTTAAGAGGGGGCACTGGGGATTGAACCCAGGACCTTGTGTTTGCTAAGCATGTGCTCTACCACTTGAGCTATACCCTCCCCACTACCTTTCCTAGCTTCTAGAGGCCTCCTGTATTCCTTGGCTAGTGGCCTCTTGCTCCATCTTCAAAGCCAGCAACAGCAGATCAAGTCCCCCTCCTCTCTGACTCTGCTTTCTTCACCATGTCTCTTTTCTCTGACTCGCTTCTGCCCCCCCCACCCACCCACCGCTCCCCTTGTAAGAACTCTTTTGGCCCTTCGAGATCATTGAGAATAATCTTCCCAACTTCAGGTCCCCTGAGAGTAACCTTAGTTCCATCTGCAAACTTAATGCTCCATTTCTCGTAACCTAACAAAGTCACAGGGTCTGGGAATCAGGATGTGGATGCTTGGTGGGGGAGGGGAGCATTATTCTGCCTCAGATTGTTCCTCAAACCACCTCATTCCTCAGTATCTGTAAGATCATTGAAGCAGCCCCCCAAAACCTGCACAGTGGGACAGTCTGGGCCTCTGTTCCCTCAAAATCCCTAGTGCTGGAGGCTGGAGTGGCGGAGGTAAGCAGCCCCTCCAGGTGCTGCATGGGAATAAGAGTGCTAGCTTTGCAGTCTGGAGGACCTGCATCCAAAGCCTGGATTTGCCCTTTACTAAGGGTGTGACCGTGGGCAAGACAGTGAACCTCTCGCTGCCTCAGAGAAGCCCCTCACAACCCACAGTAAGAACACATGGGGGTCGGCTGAGGACTTGCAGCCGATTGCTTGAGCAGAAGAGAGTGGCCCCTCAGAGCAGGTTTCACCTGTTATCAATAGCTCAGTAATCCCCAGTGGGAGGCCCCCGGGAAGAGACTCACATCCCCATTTTAAAGGGCAGGAAGGTGAGATTGAGAAGTGAGGTCAGAACCCGGCATCTCACACATGCTCTGAATCGTGTTTTCATTCAACCCAACCTTGCTTCTCACAGTGGGGTATTCGCCTCATCCTGGTAGCCATGGGCCTGGAAATCAAATAAATATGACCCTTCTCCCCCACTGTCACGCTTTGTTGAGCATAAGTTACCTGAAACACATCATCTTTATTTAAATAGCACAAATATTAAGTAACATCGTTAAACCAAATTAAATCAAGAAAATCAAGCAAAAGCTATTTGAATTTTTAAGAAAAAGATAGACCTAAGAAACTCAGTAAGGATGGGGCGTTGCCATGGGTCAAGTCTGCCGAACTTGACATTCACTTTTCTGCCCCCCTAATCGTGAGAGGCATTTCAGAGAAGTAAGGTGCTCCGTGCACTGACAAAACACTTTTGCACACGTATGTACACGCGCGCACACACACATTGCCACCCTCCTAGTGTGACAAGGATATGGAACAATAGTTCTTATTTTCTCACACTGCTGGCTGGAATGAGAACAGTACAACCTCACTGGGAAACAGTTCAGCAGTTTTTTTAAAAAGTTAAACATACATCTACTATATGACAGAATCTTCCATTCCCTGGGTATTTACCAGTGAAAGTTTATATTCCTACAAAGACTTGTACACGAATGTTCATAACAGCTTTATTTCTAAGAGTAAAAAAACCTGGAAACATCCCAAATGCCCATCAGCAGATGGATAAACAAATTCGGGGACATCCATTCAGTGGGATAGTCAACAAAAAAAGGAATGACCGATTGATACATGCATAATATAAATGAGTCTCAAAATAACCGTGCTGAGTGAAAGAAGGCTTTACACACAAGAATGCGTACTGTCTGACTCTGTTTACGTGCAATTTTTGAAAATGCAAACTAATGTATAAGGACCTAATGCAGATCGGTGGTTTCTGGGGGGACTCAGGTGAGGGGTGGAGAGATAGGGAGAGAGGAAAGGATTACAAAGTGGCAAGAGGAGAGTTTTGGCCCTGATGGACGTGTTCATTTTCTTGATTATGGTGATGGTTTCATGAGTGTAAACATATGTCAAAACCTATCACGTTGTACACTGTAAGGACGTGCAATTTCTTGTATGTCGACCGCATCTCAACAGAGCTGTTTTTAAACCACGAAAGAAAGAAACAAAGAGATAACTCTGCCCTGGACTCTGCTTCCAGCACCCTTGCAGGGACGGGGACGAGGAGGAGGACTGCGCATTGTAACCTAATCAAAGCCTGGGGCTGGAAGGGCGGGGTGTAAGCGCGGAGCAAGGGCAAGAACTGAGATGAAGACCCTGCGGTCAGCCTCCCACGTGAGAGGCTGGCTCTGCCTTATCTCCAGTGCCTTCTCCCTCCAACATTCTTTCATCCTAAGAACTCCCCGGCCAAAAAAAGACTTCCTGAAATTGGGCAGGGCAGCCTGAGGAGGGAAGAACAATAGGAGGGCCCCCTGAACACTTTATCTTCTTTAACCCTCCCATCACCCCAGTGTAAGCTAGTGATGGAGGTCCCATTTTACTGATAAAGAAGACGGGGTGGGCTGGGGAGTGGGGACGGAGGCTGAGAAAGGTGAAGTGACTACCGCTCCAAGGATGAGAGCTGACAGCGCCCCCAGCCACAGCACACCCCCGGGGTAGGGGGGGAAGGCTCACTCAGGGGCTGGAGGACCAGTGGTGAAGTCTTTTCTCATCCCCAAGCACTCTTATTTTTGAGATGCCCCCTGAACACACACAGACACACACACACACCCCATATAAGGCATATGAATCCTACGGATCCTGTAGCGAATATGATTTTTACTGTGATAATTCATTTCATCTGCAGTGTTTTCGTTGCATCTAGGAGCCAAGATGTGTTCTTTTTCCCAGTTTCTAACATTGTCCTACGCTCTAAGGCCGAAGAGGCCCTATTTGTTGGGGGACCTTTTCAAGGGGTGTGATGGGGATACTGGCTTTGTGGGCGAGGAGGGGGAGAACCAGGAAGAGGCCCTGGGCTGGAATACGGGGGCGTAACTGGTTCCTGGGGGTAGTCGGGGGTGGGGTGGGGGGCAGTGCTCCCGCGAAGCCTGGCTTGGCACACAAGCTCTGAGGTCAGAGATGTCTGCTGCACATCCTGGCTCCAGTGTCATTCCTGTGTGCCTGTGAGCACGTCATCTCGCCTCTCTGACCCTCAGTTTCTTTTTCAGTGAAGTTGGGACATCTACCTCTCAGGGTCGATGACTATGACACGTCTGGTTGGATGGTATTCAGGGTCCTTTGCGTGTGAAGACACTGAGGACTCAAGAACTGATGTCTGAATAGGTACCAGAAACCTTGACCATTCAGCTGTATCGGCAGCCTCCTGGACTCTGCTGTTTCCCTTTAGAGTCATCTTACCTTATCAAATCACAAGTCCCTGAGTCACCCCCAGCCCCGTGGCCAGCTCCCCGGCTGTCCCCTCCCATGCTTCCTGTGACTCTCCTCCGCCCACCCACCCCCCCATATTGTTCCTTGCCCCACCACATTCAGGGACATTTTGTCTCCCTGGGCCTGGCGACTGTGAGCCGCTGGGAACAGGAACCGCTTAGAGGCCCCTGGTCATTCCCAGGAAGTCCATGTGGAATGCGAGGGGACGTGTCCAGCGGCAGGCGGCTCTGCCCAGCCTGGCCTCCAGCTTCCAGCCACTGCCTCCCCTCCCTCCCGCCCCACGTCCGAGGGCGGTAACAAGATCAGAACAAGGGACACCAGCCTGGCCTCGGGCCCTCCCTCTGTGCCTTTATTGTCACAATGTCACCCACCGTTCTAGCAGGGTCCTGGACATGTCATTAAGGTTTCTGGATCTAGGGTGGTCCAGGGCCTGAGGGAGGAGCCAGGCAACCTGAGCACTGGAGAGGGGAGGGGAGCATCGGTCAGTATAAGTTATTTGCAACATGTATATAAGCTCATCAAGGTTTTAACCACGGTCGGTGGGACGGCTGTGCCCACGCATGCCCACTGAAGGTCAGCCCTGCAGGTTCAGCCCCCTCTGCCTACTCAGGTGCCACCCCTTCCAGGAAGCCCTCCCTGACCCCACCAGCCAGTACTGGGGGCCCTTTCCAGTGGCTGTTTGACCCCTGTTACAGCACTTGTCACGTCATGACTCCCAACACCTATTCCCTTATCTGTCTGTCCCTTGAGATACTCAGGGGAGAGGGCCTCAGGCTCTCTTTCCCATCTTTAACTCTAGGAAAAGGGCTGCATTTTTATGTTAAATGAATAAAATGCATTAAATCAGTTCTGAACCAGTCAGGGCTGAGTCTACATCCCCACCGCCCCTCTCATGCTTATGGGCTCTTTGGCGTTTGTAAACCACCTTGTGCCTCAGTTTCCTCCTCTGACAAATGGGGTTAACAGTGGCTGCCTAAAATGTTGGTTGGAACCATTTAGGCAAAGTGTCTGTCCTTCTCTTTTCACTAACCTTTAGGTGAATCTTAGGTGACTGCCTGTCACAGGACCAGACAGAGGCCCAGACACAGGGGTAGCTTTGGCTTTCTGGTTGGAGGTCTCCTGAGAGACCTTGCCCGAACTTGACTGCTGCTCCACCCCTCCTCCCTCTGCCAAATGCAAGACCCACCCCCTGCCCTGCTTGTGAACTCCCAGGCCTTGAATTGGGCCATTGACACATGAAAGGGTTACTGTCATTATAATGGGAGCAACTGACATTTACAAAGGGCTTTGAGAGTCACACACCTATTCCTAATTAACCCTCACAAGCACCCTGTAACATCAATCACAGGAGCCTCCCATTGTACAGATGAGAAAACTGAGGTTCCAAGAGTCCCATAGCATGAACTACAGGCCGATGACTAAGGGTGCTCAGGGATCCCGCCCGCACATTTGCATTTTGACCTGAAGGTAAGCCAAAGGCAGATGGAATGATTCATAATGGTGGGATTTCAGGTCAACCAGGTCGGGGAGGAAATGGAGGGATGGCGAGCGGGCTTTCCCAGGCTTTTGAAACTCAACCCCACAGGTGACCACACCCCCTCTGCCTGTAGTTCCACCTGGAAAAGCAAACAAATGTCAAGCCCTTGCTGCCTCCAGGCCAGGGGAGGACGCAGGGAGAGCTTGGCTCTGGATCTGTACAGAGCTGACTCTCCACCCTTCATTTTTATAAGTTCGGGCAGGGGAAGAGGCTGGGAGAAAAATCTGCTACTAATAAGGAAATCAATTAGTTGGTGTGCGTGTCACGAAATACTTCAATAAAGATCTGCCTTTCAGGGATTTTTTTTCTCCCCCTTTAATTTTTTCCCCTAAAGAGACCTGCTGGGGCCAGAACGGGTTTCTAGCGCCCTCCCATCACAGGGAGGCTGCGTCTGGAGCTGATTACAAGATGGATACGCTCCGCTGCCCTGCTGGCATCATGGGCGCCCATGGGGTCCCCTCCTCTGCCTGGCCGGGCCACACCCATGGGCGGTCACGGAGGAGGGGTCGTGCCCACTCCAGGTGCTGATCAACCAGGCTTAGAAGAGGCTTCATGGCACCCCAACACACACGATGACACACATACGCACAGTCACTCCAAACCACGCCCGCACACACACGTCCACATACACACGTACTTAGACAGTCCAAATGGCACATACATGCACACACACAACTAAACACATCCACTCACCCCCGAACACACATATACACATTCACATAGACACACGTATATAATCACACACACACTACACTCATGCATCTACAGCCACCCACACATAACCCTCCTCTCACACGTGCAGTCATCCCCACATACTCACCATCCCCAGCACAATCACACACCTAACCACAAGCAGTCACTCACAGAGTCACGCACACCCCTAGCTGCCTACAGTCGCACACACAATCACACACATGTACTTGATGTCAGCATCCAAGGACATCTGAGCTAGAACGGAACTTCAAAGCCTTCATTTCCAACCTCCCCTCACATGACCGGTGGGGAAACTGAGGCCTGGAGAGACAGCATGAATCGCACAAAGGGCGCCCCTCTCTCTTACCCACCCAGTGAAAGATGTCTTGGGATGAGAAATATCGACTAGGGGCTCCAAGGCTGAGGGAAAGCAAGAGAGAGAAATTCACCTGGAGCCGAGCCCCCAGAGAACTTCAGCCAAATCTTCTAGTGAGAAAATGTGAAAAAATAATCAGGAAGGAATCCAGACTGCCCCATAATTAACTCGACCCCTGCCCAGCCTTACTAGGGGAGACAGATCAGGCTTCCTGAAACTTGGCTCTGCCATTCCTTTGCTGGGTGACCTAGGGCCAGGTAATTCACCTCTCCGAGTCTCAGTTTTCTCAACTATAAAATGGGATTAAAACTGACCTCACAGGGTTGTGGGAAGGGACAAGTTAATGTCTCTGGAGCATCCAGCACTGTGCCTGGCAGCTAGCAGGTAATCAACCCAACCAACTTCCTTTTCCTTCAGTCCCTCATTCAGGTCACAGTTTTGCTGTGTGATCTGGGTGAGTCCCTTCCCTCTCTCGGCTCTGGACTCTCCATCTGAAGGGAACTCTAAGGCCAAACAGCAATGAGCTGCTTGGCTGAGAGCTGGTGAGCAGAGTGGGCCTAGGTGGTAACCAAGGCGATGGCCTGGAACTTGCCCCTGAGACCCTGGGCCTCCAGGTTCGAAGAAGGCAGAGCTACTGGCCTTCAGAGAGCAGGCTTGGAGGGGAACTCAGGCTTTGTCAGCCCCTGCCTGGTGAGGCTGGTATTTGAAATATTCTTCTGAACAGTTGAGAGACGCTGGGAGGTCTGAGGGCAAGCTGGGAGGAGGGATGCGGTTGCCTAGGAAACCATGTGTTTTCACTTTTCTGAGAGAGGGGGCGCCTGAAGAGGAAGGGCCTGGGGTGCACACAAGTTGGGGGGAGTGAGGGACAAGCTGAAGAGGAAGGGAGGAAGCCAGCTGAGAAGGGGCTGAGTGAGAGGCTTGAGGGAAACATTTATGGACCCCAAATGCCTGAGGGCAATTGGCAGACCCACAACCACCAAAATGCTTGCCCAAAATACAGATTCCCAGGCCCTGCCCAGGACTCACGAAGTGGGAGGGTAGGATGCTGAACATGGGAATGAAAATCTGGGTTATTAACCAGCTCCTGGCTTGGGAACACAGGAGGATATCAGGGGTATCAAATTAGAAAGAAGGACAGTGGGGCCAAGCCTGGTCTCTCTCGGACCTGGGTGTCCTTGTCCATAAAAACAGGGTGGGAGGAGGGCAGGGCAATCTGGCCCGGGGTTACCTTTCCATCTCCACGTACCCCGACCCCGTGCATCCTGCCACCACTGGGCCTCCTGGCCTTTGCCTGTGCTGGGCTTTCTGCCTTTCTCCTCTGACCTTCGTCTGTTCGACCACCCCAGACCAGCTCAAACATCCCTCCTGAGTGCTCCCTGGCTTCCCTCCTCCCCTAGGACGCCACAAGTCCTGCTCCATCCCTGCACAAGCCTTTCACCACTGCCCCTCAGCCCTGCATGCCCCTAGGTGCCACCTGGCACCGCGGTGGGCAGGGAGTCTGCTGTTGGCTGCATGAATTCGGGACTCAGACTTACCTTCAGGTATCCCGGGCGGGGCTGACCTCCCTTACAGCCCCAGAGGGCAGGTTATACCACCTCCCCCCCCCCCCCCGTGCCTGCACCTGCAACCTCCTGAGTTAGTTCAGGCACCTGCAGCAGGGAGGGGGCGGAGAGGGGCTTTCTGGTCCTTTTCTGTGTATAAGATTCTAGTCCCCCCATCACCTAGGGGCCAAAGGTGGTATTTGGGGGGCACCTTAGAGAGAGGAAGTATTCCTGAAAGCAAAGATGGAGAGGGCATTCCAAGCAGAGGGAGCAACCAGAGCAAGGGGGCGGCTGTGCTGAGAACAGAGACCCAGCTAGAAGAGGGGACTCGCTGTCTCCGTCCCCACTGCTGAAGGAACCCAGCCGTCGCCGGAGCATGCTGGGGCTCAGCTGGCCCTGCCGCCTCTTTGCCCCTGGCACCCAGGCACTGGGAAAGGAATGCCCTTCTAGACCCGGGATGGGGAGGATATTGATGGGGGTTGACGGAGCGGCTTTGCCAGTTTCGTCCTCTCTAGGCCTCCAGTATCTCTTCTATAAAATGGGGATGGGGCAATCTCCAAAAAAGGCCCTTCCGCCTCCAAGTTGGCCAGTTCCTCCCACATCGGCTGCCAAAGGGGTGATCAGGGCCTCCCTGCCCCCTCGGAGGCCCCTGCACCTCCCCCCAGCAGCCCCACCTCCCTTACCCTCCCTTGGCCCAAGGGGCTGGGGGGCCCCCTGCTTTGCAGCGCGGGACATCCTTACCCCAGCTTTGCCCTCGGGGAGCCCAGAGGGACCAGCCCGCCAGCGTGGAGCCGCAGCGGGTGGGGGGGGGGGGTTCGGGGCGGGGAGGCCGGCCAGCCCGGGGCCGGCGGCGGGAGACAGCGAAGAGACGGGGCGCGATAAGGCTGCAGCTCCGCGGGCGGCCCCTCCCCAGCCCCGCCGGGTCTCGGGAACCTAACTCCAGCATTCGGCGGGGGTGGGGGGGCCGGGCAGGGCCGGACGCTGGGGCGGGTGGGGTGCACGGCACTCCCTCCGTGGTCTCAGTTAGGACCCTGCCCCCGCCTCCCGGAGCCTGGACGTGGGGGCCTGGGGGTTCCACCCTGCAGCATCCGACTCAGACAGGCCGGGGACGAGGGTCTCACCCTTGGGGGCAGTGGGGCCTGGGAACTGGGGCGAGCTAAGAACTTTGGACGAGGAGTCTGAAGCCAGCAGGCCCTCCCACCCCACTGCCGGCAGGCTGTCCTGAGCTAGGGGAGGGGGGCTGGCCTGGAGGGAGCTGTCCGATTGGGGTGCAGGACTGGAATTGGCTTTGCCTGTTTTAGGGGACTCCCCATCCTGAAATGATGCTACATGCGACCTTGCCCCTAGCCCACCAGGGGCTGCTCTTTAAGACTCCAGAGGTGGGCAAAGGTGCAGTTACCAGCATTGACTGGCCACACATGTGCCCAACAATGATCATTAGTATCCTTTGAAATGGAGAGACTGGCATGGCTTGAGTAAGGCCTCTGTCCCCTCTAAGCATCACACGCCATCCTTTGACAACTTCTCAGTCTATAGCTTGTCCTTGCTCCATATACTTCCTTTAATCCTGCTGTATCCATGTTTTCCTTTAATCCCTTTGTATCGGGTGTTCATTCATTAATACACATTCATTCAAACTGACTAGTCACTTACTCTGTGCCAGGCTTCGTCCCTGATGTGGCAATTTATGGAGGACACAGCAGAACTGGCCTCTGCCATTACAGTCCTTCACGTTCTAAAGAGAAAGACAGATAAAGAGCATAATTAACAACTTATTTACAGCTTTGAGGAGTATTTTGCAGCAGGCTACAATGTGAATAGAACAAGAGAATTGCTCTGTTTGGGGGTGGGTGAGGAGTTCAGGGGTACTTCCTTTAGGAGACAGTTTGTCCAGAGGTCCGATGGCTGGGCAGACCCAGGAGAAGAGGGTGAGGGTGTGGATCATGGAGGTCTCCCGTATGGAGGTGCTAAAGCCGGGGTGGGGGCTCCCAATAGTCAGAGAAGCTTGAAACAGGCCCCTTTTCCAGAGCAGAAGCCCCAAATATGAATGAGGAGGGGGATGAGGCCAAAAGTCACCAGAAACTGGTGGTCCGTGGTAAGGATGCAGGTGGGATGGCAGAGAACGTTAGAAACCTGGGAGTGCTCTGAGCTGGGGCTGTTTTTAAGAGCCCTCCAGCCACTGTATGGTGACTGGTTTGGAGGGCCGAGGACGGAGTGGGGAGACCAGACAGGAGGCGGCGGCAGGTGACCACACAAGAGATGCCAGGAGTTTTCTCAGTTGGTCCATCTGGCCTCTGCCTCATCCCTCCACTGAACTGCTCTGACAGGTTCATAGGTGACCTGCATGTGGCCAAACTCCACACACACCCGACCCCCCTCCCCCCCAGCACCCCTCCTATCTCAAACTCAACCCGCTCTTCTTTCTCCCCAGAGCAACAGCTTTTCTAAAACACAGATGTGATCTGTCGTCTCCTCTCCATGCTGGTTCTCTGGTTCCCCGTCAGCCCGGGTTTCCTGGCACAACTTCCACGGCCTCAGAAGTCCAGGACTGACAGTCACGTCTCCCACCAGCTCTCCCCACCTCTCACCCTGCCATTCTCTAGACACACTTGCACAGGCTCTTTCTTCTGCCTGGTGATCTGCAGACTCTACTCAGATACCCCTCCTCCGGGAGGCCTCCCCTGATTCCTGGCTCTGTTAGTTCCCTGTATTTCGCCAATGTGGTGTTCGTGATGGGCGGGAAAGACAGAACGTTGCCCTTCCTACATGGTCAAGACTACCATGAGGAAGAGGACAAGTCATAGCCACAGAAAGATGGGACATCAGAGACAGATGGAGAGTTACTAGCACAGCCCTAAGCTAGACCAGCAGGCTGATTGCAGTGGGAGCCTGTTTAAAGCTGGGGACATCCCCACTGGCCCGGAGCCCTTCATGCCCACTGGACTGGCTTACACGGAGGTGCTGTGGGAGGCCTCAGGAAGACCTCTAACACTGCCCGTCTCTCATCCTGAAAATCCCGAGAGCTCCACTCCTTTCTGATAAGCATTGTCCTCCTGTCTTCCCTGATCAACTGCACACCCTCCGAGAAGGGACAGACACGTTGAACAGACACGTCTTGCTAGATCGCTCTTAGGGATCAACCTCCAACATGTAGCATCCAAACCTGATAAGCTGGTGAGCCGTCTAGGGCTGTATTGTAGGAGAATATTTATGTTTCAACCCTCTATGTACACAAAGCAGGACCCTGGTGAACCCTGCATTCACAAACACACGTTGGAGGGATTGCCTGGCAGGCTATTACTGGAGCGGGTGGCCAGCTTTGCTCTGCAGATAGCTTGGCGGATAACGTTATTTGAAATTCCTTCTGTTATAGAGACTGGGATAACCCAAGGGGCCTTCATCTCTGCCTCAGCTCTGGGGTTGACAGAACACTCCTCAAACAGTACCGTGAGGGCACAAAGGGCCCTCAGAGCTCACCTGGTACAACCTCTCTTTGACAGATGGAGAAGCTGAGGCCCAGAGTAGGGCAAGGGCTTGCTCATGGCTGCAGAGCAGGCCAGACCTCAGGATCCCCGGCCAGCGTTGCCTCAACACCCAGGCCTGGAAACTTTCAAAATTCAGTGGAGCTGTGTCTTCAAAAGGCACCAGCGACTTTATATTTGGTTAGGTTGCAGGGAAGGAAGACTGAAGGGCCTCTCTTCAATAACTTTGGGATAGGGGTCTGCTGCTTAAAGAATGATACGGCTGGCCTGGAGGAGGGTGGACAGAGATGCCTAGAGACACCCAGAGCTGCAGAAAATGTCCCTGTGATTCATTTAAAATCGCTAGCACGCACACATACACATCCGGTGTTTTCGTTCAGCTGATTTTATTATACAAGTCTTCCATAGTCACTGAAGACAAATTAGACAATACAGATAAACAAAAACCAAGCAATGTAATTCAGCCCCAAGTCCACCTCGAGCAACCAAGAGGCAGTATTGTCAAGCAGCCAGGGATGCAGCACAGGTATCTGCTTCGATCTGAGTTCACTCTTGGCAGCTGTGTGACTTTCAGCAGGTTGCTTAACTTCTCTGAACGATAGTTTCCTCACTTATAAAATGGACTCTGTTCTAGAAGCAGAGCACTTAGCCTCATGCTTGACATGGAACAATCACAAGACAAAAGGCAGCTATGGTGACCCTCTCTGGGTGTGTGGCCTTCCAGACACCACCCGCATTTTTTAGGACAAATTGTTGAGAAAAAGAATTCACAGAATTGGGCCAAGAAACCTTCGAGTTCCTGTGCCACTCAGCCTCTAGGATCCTAGTATGCAGATGTTGGATTCTAGTATGTGGATGTTGGGTTCTGGGGCAGGGGCCTTCTTGCCTCCAGGCCTCAGTTTCTCTGTTTGGATTCTCAGCTCAGGGCTGGAACAGTTGCTCTTAGAGTCATATCTGTCTGCAGGCCAGGTCTGGTGGCCTCCAACACCAGCTGGACCATCTCTGTGCCCTGGCCCCTGGAGATGGCCAGGAGGCTGGCCCAGGTTGTTGGTGACCCGGGCAGCTGAGTGCAGTGAGAATCTCTAAACCATGGCAGGCCTTTCCCATCCCACTTTCCCAAGGCCGTCGTGAGCTTTTTTAGACTAAGGCAGCATTGTGCACCGTGGCAGGCCAGCCAAGCCAAATAAACGGGTGCACCCAGCCCTCCCATCTAAGCCACATCAAATAACAACTGTAGGCCGATTACACCAAGATGCTGAGACAGACATCGGGGGAAGCTTTCCAGTCCACTGACCCTTAGGGCCTGGGGAAGAAGGGCCATAGAGATTCATCCACTTATTGACTCATTCGCTCACTCACTGGTTCATTCATTCAGCAAACTCCCAGCCCATTGTCTCAAAGTCAGGAATTGTGCTAGTGCCGGGGATTCAGACCGAGCAAAACAGCGCCTGCTTTCAGCTCGCCCCTGGGCTGGCAAGGACATAATTCCAAGAGGTGCCGTCAAGACACCAGCACTTGCGAGCTGTGATCCGGGAACAAGGCATGAGTCCTCCTAGCTTGTGAGATCAGGGAAGACGTCCCAGAAGCAGGGACCTTTGAAGCAGGCCTTGAAGGGTGGGTGGGAGCAGGTCAGATCTAAAAAGAGAGGTAGGACTGCCCCGGCAGAGCGTACAGCGCGAACAAAAGCTGTGTCGATGAGTTGATCGTTGAAATCACAGAGTGACAGAGTGAGCACTGGAAAAAGATGAGAGATCAACTTGTCCCGTTCCTTCATGCTACAGGTGGGGAAACAAAGGCCTGGGACGAGCCCAAGGGCAGCTGGCATTGCTTTGCAGGGGGAGGGACCTGAAAACTTTGCTGCAGATGACGTCAGTCACCAGACTTAGCGGTCCAAGGCCTCGAGGTTCAGGGGCAACTGGAGACCGGAATCTCGGGCCAAGCCTGTCTCTTCCCAAAAGACCTACAAAGAGACAGTGTGTGCTTGTTTCTCACACCTGTCTTTATTTGGTCAGTTACTTATCTTTACCAATATAATAAGCACCCAGGGACCTGGAGTTCTTTTCTACTTTTAGGTAGCAGAGAGGGCAGCAAAAAGTATGTTTGAGGGCTTTAAGGCAGATGTGAGGAAGAACTTTCTGAGAGTGGACCAAGCTGAGCATAGGAACTCAGGCCAGAGAAGAAGCCCCACGGGACCCAATCCTCTCATCTCTCTGAGCTCCCTCTCCAGTCCCACCACGGTGGCTGCCCTGCTACCCTCAAGGGAGCTGTGCGGCCTTTTCAATCATGAGAAGGGCCCGAAATTCTGGGGGTTCTCCTGGAGCCCACAGGGGTCCAGATCTAGGACATGGACCTGTTTGGGAGTCTAATGAAGACTGTCGACCCCATCCCAGAAAATTCCACCTGTCCAGATTTTATCTGCTGGTTCAGCAGGTCCTGAAGCCTGTCTGTGGACCCCAGTGTGGAGGGAGGAGGTTCAGGAGGACTGAGTTCCAACACGGTCCCCACCACTCACCAGCTGCGTGACCTTGAGTCACGCGACAGCTCTGGGCTTCGGTCTCCCATTATGAAAAGGAGGGTAAGAGCACCTGCCCCACAGGGCATGGCAGGAAATTGATGCATGGAAAGCACTGGGCACAGAGGCAGAGGATCCCTGCGTGTGCCCTTCCCTCCCTCCTGAAGGGCTGGAGACATAAAGAAAGAAGAAATGCCTGCAAAACTTCCCTTCAAAGTAGAAGGCTGGGGCTTCTGTTCACTCTTCAAGGCTTTCTGACCTTTCTACAAAGAGCACATGTCACGTGCATATAGAAAGGCTATTACAGGGGAGAAGGAGAACCAAAGAGGAATTATGAATAAGGTTGCCCCGTGAAGCCACCCTAGGTATGGTGGCCCTCCAGCCCCTGCCACCTCTTCGCCATGGCTCCTGTTCCAGTCACAGCACTCAGGCACACTTTTGTGTATTTGTTCAGGTGGTTCTCTCTACCTGGCCCTTCCTTCTGCTCTTTTCCACTTGAGAAACTCCTATCCACCCATCAAAGCCCATCCCAGAAGGCCCCCTGCTCTGAGTTGGACAAGCTTCCCACTGCACCCAGCCTGCCCACAGGGCTTTGGTCTCCCTCCAGTCCAGGCCATCACACTGCCCTGCCATTTGCCTTGACTGTTGAGAGCAAGAACCCAGGTCATTGCCAGCTGGTACCCTGCTCTGAGGTGTAGCTTTGTGACCTCGGGCCAATGTCAAATGAATGAATGGACAAGTGAGTGAGTTTTCCATGTCAAAACTTGGCTCATCTCATTGCTCATTCCCGGGAGTTTTTGAGAAGATGAGCATAACCTGATTCCGGATTTTATAGTAAAGCGTGTGCTGGATGGAACCAGCCAGAGAAGAGAGGAAAAGGTTGCGCTGAGGGACAAACTAACTGAACTCTAACTCAAGGCTAATGCTTCTCAACCTTTTGTTCATTATCACCCTCTGCCCCTCAGAAGCCTTTATAGACAGTTTCTCCTAATCCCTTCCCACTATAAAATTCTAATATCCCAGATACACTGTATGTCTGTTTAAGTACCGCATGTATAACCATGATTTTACAGGGACCAGTTTTTGCCTCCTGGGGACCAGGAAATGCCTGCTCTAGGGTGGACAATCATTTGTACTGTGGCCTTTAGCCTTCAAAACAGTCTGTGGGGCCGGCACCACTATCCCCATTGTACAGACTTGTAAACTGAGGCACGGGTGTTAGTTGTGAGTGGCGGGGCTGCGATGCACAGCCAGGACTTTCAGGACGCAGATCCCTTGACTTGCCTGCTGCCTTGAAGGAGAGGACAGGCAGCTGCGCGCCGCTGGGAAGGAGCCCTTAGCTGGAAGTCAGGCCCTCCAGCCACTTCCTGCTTCTGGGCCTCAGTTTCCTCCCTCCTAAGTCAGGTATCATGAGCACCCCTCAGGCTTCGAGCCTGAGCCTCGGAAAGGGAGGCTTTGGAAGCCAGGGACACTGGGTGGCCTCCCCTGAGGCAGGAGCTGCTGGGGTCAGGTGGAGGGAGGGGATGGCTGAGCTGCCGAGCCCAGAGACCCAGACGTCTGCTGTGCTCCTGGCTGGCGGCTTCCCAGGGGTGCTCGGCTGGGAGCCTGGCTGGCCCCGGCTTTCCCCAGGGCCTGATAAACCAGAAAAAAAGAAAGCACGCTGTGAAGGGAAGGAAGCACCAGCAGACAAAGGAGGGAAGGGCACGCTGATTCCATCGGCTCCAAGCCCTCAGCCACCCTGGCGGGCTGGGTAGGGCAGGACGTGCAGACGGGAGGCCTGGGGAGCTGGCGGCAGGATGCTGGGAGCCGGCTGCCCAGGGATCACTGTGCCCGCCTGTCCTGGTGTCCAAGCTGACTGGGGTGGGGACTGGGGCCAGGCCAGCGGGGATAGGCCCCTGCTCACTGGCCCTACCGTCTCACTGGAGCCTCCTCACAATTGTCCCCACGTACAAATGGTATCTTGGAGCCACTGATGGGGCCAAAGTCCCACAGCCAGTCAGCAGGGAGCCAGGCTGGGATCTGGTTCTTTGGCTCGAAACTCCATGCTCTCTCCCACCTCGTTCCTCACTCAAGCCTGCCAAAACCTGATTCTCTTGTCCACCCAGAACACAGAAATCAAATAGACCCAGCTCACGATGTACCGGACAATTTCTACGTTATCTGACTTAACCTCCGCAGGGCCCCTTGAGGTTGGTTGGGTTATCATTCCTCCTTTACCAATGAGGACACTGAAACGTAGGGAGCCTGAGTGCCATGCCCCGGGGAACCGTGATTGGAGTCCAAGCCCATGCTCCTTGCGGCTGAGTCTCTGCCCCTGTAGGGAGCAGCTCTTCCCTTGTCTGCGGGCTCCGGGGTCCCAGGCTGGGGGCAGGACCCCGCCTAGACCCCGGCCCCTGAACTAGGCAGCCTTCCCTCAGGGCTCGAAGGGGAAGGGCTGAGAGATGGGGAAGAATAACTAGACTTTTTTTTTTCCTGAAATCAGTAACCAGAAAAGATACCCTAAAACCTGCCGACAGAAGCAGAAAAGGAGTGAAGCCTGGTGCCTCCTTGGGGACCCAGTGGGATGAACGACACCTGGGTGGACTGGGAATCTGCAGGGGGAGGCACAGCGTCCAGCTCAGCCACTTGCCTTACTCAGGACAGGGCAATGCATCCCTAGCTGGCCGGGCTGGTGAGAGGAGGAGCAGAGAGAATCTGGCCAGGGGCTCTCTTGCTTGGCAGTGCCGGGCCCCATCTTGAGGCTTCACCCCGGACAGTTGGGTTCAGCCTGAGGTTTTCAAGGTACGCCGGCCGCAGCTTTCATACACTGACTGTGATCCCTGGGGACCTTCCTCAAAGACTCTAGCCTCTCCCCGCAAAGTCAGAAATGAGGCACTGGAATGACTGAAACAGTGGAGGAAGGAAGGAGAGCAAACCTCAGGGATGTTAACAAGCGAGTCGCTGCCGTGGGCAACTGGGCTTCATCCTGCTGGGACCCTCAGAGGGCAGAACGCGGCTCAGACAGGAAGGGGAATATTATCCCCTTGTTCCTATCACCTGGGGCCAAAGGAGAATGATAAGTGAGCTGCAAGGCAAGGAGCCATCACTATACACCTGTTCAGAGCCAGCTGCCCTGGTAGAAGCTGGAATAAATACCCAGGTAAGTGGAGGGGATGTGAGGTGGGGCTCAAGTGTTACCTGACACCCTGTCCCCTGAGGCATCCCCTTCTCAATCAGAGGTCCCCGGGCCAGGGGTACCCAAGGATGGGTCAGACCTGACACCTGCCCTCCAGGAACTCACAGCTCCTCACATAGATCGTCCCACCAGGAGACATTGACAAGCATACCCACCATTCACACAGCACCTCCTGCGTGCAGGGTACCATCAGAAGCCCTTTAAGACAAAAAGCATCTCCATTTGGCGGAGTAGCACACTGAGGCTCAGGGGGGTTAAGGACAGTCCCAAAGTCTCACTCCAAGCCTGAAGCCTTCCCAGTGTTTCTGGGTGGGGACGGGAAGTACTGGAGAGTCTTAGAGAAGGGAGGCTGCCTGGATGAGGTGGTGCTGGGTCTGTACCTTGGAGGCCATGCGCACCTCAGCCCCTGACTGCTCTCCGTGCCCTGTGTCTTCCCACAATCATGCCACTTAGAGTCCCCAGGAGCATCTCATGAAGGCCTAAAATCACAGCTCATCAGGCTGGAAGGGACGTGGGGCTGGCTGGCTGGCTCAAGTCCTCTGCCACCTTCCTGTGACAAAGCTGAGGCCCAGAGAGGGACGAGATGTGCCCAAGCTCACAGAGCACGAGGTGGAAAGCCAAGGGAGGGAACCCAGGTCTCCTGACTCCCGGTTCAGTGCTCCCTCCCACACAGGCAGCACCAGCCTGGTTCCCCAGGGCCCCGTCTCCACTCTCAGGAGTAGAGCTATCAAGGTGACTCAGGTTCACACCTTTTTTTCTTGTTCTATGGCTGAATCTCCTTCCTGTTGTGTGCTGGGCTCAAAGCAGAAAGTTGCAGGGAACTGGGAAAGCCTCAGCTTGCGCTGGGGTGCAGGAGGAGCCGTGGGTGAGAAGGGGGCAGCAGGGCAGGGCTAATGGACCCTGCATATTACAGCCAGGGAAAAAGCAACAGGCTCCCCCTTCCGCCCCTGCTACCCAGATGTCCCCCGCCAGGTCATGGGGCAGAGGACCCCCCCACTCACCGGGGCGCTGGGGTATTGAAAACAGTGTTGGTACTGAGCCTGTATGATCTAAAGTGCCAGAGATAGGAGCTGGGGGAGAATCCAAAACACAAAACAAACACATAACCGCCCCCGGAGGAAAAGTCCAGAGTCTGAATTTTAAACAGGAAGAACTAGGCGTCAGACTCAGAGGAAGATAACAGGGCCCGGCTGAGCAAAGAAACAACAGAAAAAGACGGAGGAAAGCCGGGGGAGGGTATTCCTGCCTGGAGTCTGGGCCTTTCCCAGATCTCCCTCGTCACCAGGGTGCAGGGGTGCCGGGATCCCAGCTGCCACACGGTGACGGGGCACAGCCCACCCGGGGAACCGTGGGAGGCCTCCTTGGAGAAGCACTTGGGTGTGCACAAAAGAACATGGCTTGGGAGTGGGGGCAGGCAGGCAGACCAAGGCTGGATCCTTGGGCAGGTGGCTTCCTGAGCCTCTGTTTCCCCTTTTGGAGAATGTGACTAAAAATGCCATCCTTGGAGGTACAGACTAAGGAATACAGGAATGGCCAGGGATGGGCACACAGTAGGGCTAATTTTATCAACCCAGAGATTCCCAGGGCCCACTGGCCCAACAACGGAGGACTCTCTCCTCTTTAGGAAGCAACAGGGGCTCCCAGGTCCTCACCCTCTGCAGGCCCTGGCAGCCTGGTGAGTCAAAGACAGTCCTTATGGGACCAGACAGACAACCTCTAACCCATTCGTCTGCTGGGACTGCCGTAATAAAGAACCGCAGATGGGATGACTTAACAGAAATGTATTTTCTCACCATTCTGGAGGTTAGAAGTGTAAGATCGAAGTGTCAACAGGGTTGGTTTCCTCTGAGGCCTCGCTCCTTGGCATCTCCCTCTGTCTTCACGTGGTCCTCTCTGTCTGTCAGTCTGTCCTGCCCGATCTCCTCTTCTCATAAGGACTCCACTCATTTTGGATGAGGATCCACCCTAATTATCTCCTTTTAATCTCATTACCTCTTTAGAGACCCTATCTCCAAACACAGCCACTTTCTGAGGCACTAGGGGTTAGAACTTCAACGTATGAATTGGGGCAGAATGGGGCCGGGGGGTGGGCACAGTTCAGCCCAAACCCCAACCACATGCCCCTCTGCCAAGTCGCTCCATTCCAGGCTGCATCCGGAATCCTCCATTCTGGCATCGGAAGGAGCTATAACCATCCTCAAGTCCAACTCCTGTTTTCCCAGAGACGGTAAGTGATTAACCCAGGTGACAGAACAAAAAAACATCCATCAGAGCCAGGCTCCTGGAGGAGGGCACATTCCAAGAGACAATGATCGAAAGAGGACAGTCTCCTGTCCCTCGGCTGAGAGCCCCCACAGGTGACACCATCACATCGCGGAGTTCGGCCAGCTCAGAAGACTGTGGGCTGGAAGGCTCAGGTGAGGGCAGGGAGGGGGACATACGTCAGCCTGCACCTTACTGGGAGTGCCAGAAAGAACACAGCGTGAGTTTGTGTGTCCTTCCTGTGCGTGGCCACAGCTCAAAGTGCTTCACGTGGATCAACTTGTACAGGCCTCACAGCAACCCTATGGAGTATGTGATGAGTCTTAGAAACATTTTCAGGAAGGGGAAACTGAGGACTGGCGGAGTGATGTGACTAGCCCGTTGCCACACCTCTGTGAGTGTGCGTGGCACTGCCGGGACTCCAACCCAGGCAGCCTGGCTCCAGGGACTCCCGTCTCAGTGGCAGTGTTTTACCGCAAGCAAGGTGGCATGGAATGATCCCTCAGCTGGTCATCCGACCTGCATTTCTGTCACTTGCCGGGGAGGCCTTAGGCCTCAGTGTCCACACCTGTCATAGGACAGATAAGATCAGATGCCTTGAGTCCAAGACAGACGAGCCCCTTCCCTCTTCCCGGCCCCTTGGAGGCCTTCCTCGGGTCCAGAAGAGCAGTCTTGGTCCTCGCTGCCAGGGAGCAAAGTCGCAACTCAGGGACCCGGGGTCTAGAGGCAGAGCAGGGAACGAGGCCAGCTGCAGCCACCGCCACCTCTGCGCATCCTCCACCGCCCACGCTGGGGTGGCCCTGGCAGGAGGGGCTGCCATCTGCTGGCTCAGCAAAGTGGTAAAGTCTTCTCTGGGGGAAAACCATGCCTAGATCACGGATCAGGAGGCCTGTGGGTTGGTCCTGGGTACGGCTGGCCCTTCCCTCCCCAGGCACCACCCCTGGTTCCCCCCCAGCCGGCATTATCAGGGGACAGACCTCACCTCCAGAAGGCCTCCGCAGCCTCTCACTCCACTCCCAGCTCCCCACCCGGGGCAGAGGCCTGGAGGTAGGAGCCTCGGGGTGGGACGGTGTCTGTCACTTAAATGGCTCCGACCTATGGTGGCTGCCTCACCAAACCACAGTATCCCCGCCCCAGAGAGTCCCCAAAGCCGTGAGAGGGAAACGGGAGCCGCACAGAAAGCTTTGGTGACGAGGAGACGCGTTACTGAGATATTGGCAAGTAAAAAAAAGAGAAAATTGTATAAAATTGTATAAAACAATATGTGAAATATTCTATAGTCTTCAACACACATATACATGTTGATATTTTAATACACCTGCGTAGAAAAAAGAAGCTTCACCAAAATGTTAACAATGGATTTCCTTTCTTTTTTTTTTTTTTGCTTCTGTTTCCTTATGCTTGTGGTAAGGTCTGTTTTGAGACCAACAAAAATTAATTTTATAAGTAAATATACACAATAGAGTAATGTCAAATACATATATACAGAGCTTGGACACTTCCCATGATAACCTCTCTCTTTGGACGATTGTAACCCCCTCTAGTCTTTTTTGAGTTCTCATCATGGACTTCACCCGTGCCCTTCACTTCATAATTTTCAAAGAAAAATCTCATCCATTATGTCGGTCCTCAGTGGGTGAATGAGGGCCGTGAGCACTAATGCATTATGCAGATGAGGAAACTGAGGCCCAGAGAAGAGCCGGGACTTGTTCCCAAGTCATCCTGCAAATGAGAAGCAGAGGGGGCTTCACCCCCTGCTTCTAGATCCCTCTGGACTATGGGGGGTTCCCTCAGGGACTTGGGGTGCCTGGGCCAGGGCTTTGGACATCAGAGGGCTGAGAGCAGAAGGCACTGGCACGGACTCTTCTGGACCCAATGAATCACTATCTTGCTCTGAAACTCTCTGCCTCAGTTTCCCCAACTGCAGAAGCACAAGCCTGGCTTTCTCCCTCTCCACCCCTCCATCTTATAGTGGATGGAGGGACCCCCCTCCCCCGGAATATGGTCTGGGTCTGAGCCACCTCCTGTTCTCTGTCGTTTGCCATTCTCCCCACCATTCTTCTTGGTGCCCACAGGGCGCCCCATTTCCCTACAGGGCCCTGGATCCTTCCTGGAGGTGCGGGAGGGGCTCACTGTGCAGCCCAGAGCAGCCAGCCAGTGCCCTTCTCTGGGCGGCGGCTGCCTCCTCCGTGACCCAGGAGGATGAGCGACGCGCCTGTCCGGTCCTGCAGGACGAGCATTAGCTGAGCACAGAGCTGCCCCGACAGAGACTCGGGCTAAGTTCGGGCAGCTCCGTGGCTGCACTGTGGACCCAGAGACAAGTCCGGGTAGATGACTGCGCAGGGCCCGGGAAAGAGCTCGCTCGCCACGGAACAGCCAGCAACAATACGGTACTTCTCTGGGCCTCGGGTTTCCTCTTTGTGAAATGGGAGGTCATTCAGAGGGCCCCAAATGGCCAGTTTGTATAAAACAACCACTACAGGAACCACAGTTTCTCTGGCTCGGCTCCTGGCCTGGGGGACGGAAAGGCGGAGGTAGCCAAGATCAACAGTGGGCTTACGTGGGCCCAGATACCCACTGTGACTGCTGTCCCCGAAAAACTTGCTGAAGGTTGGGTGCTTTTGCTGAATGAGATCCCCAGAGGGTACGTTTCAAGGAGGGAGGGGCAGGGCCATATGGGAGCAGAGTGCACCTGGCCCCAGGCCAATGTGGCCCCCGGGGCGCGGGAGCTGCCCTCTGGCTCCACACACCGAGCAGTGTGGCCACAGGATAATAATAGTGGCATTTATAACAACCCACACTATGAATCACTCACCTTGTGCCAGGAATGGTAAGTGCTTTATTAGGATTCACTCATTTAAACGTCAGACAGCCCTAGGAGGGAGGTTCTATTTTCATCCCCTGGCTTGCAAATGAGGAAACTGAGGCACAGGGAGGCCAAGGAGCATGCCCAAGGTGAGGCAGCCAGCAAGGGCAGAGCTGAGATTTGAACCCAGGCAGCCTGGTGCCAGTATTAACCCTTTAACCACTGTGCTGCACTGGCGCCCAGGAGACCCTCGCTCCCTGCCCCAGCGGGCCAGCCTTCCTGCTGCTCCTCTCCCTGTGCACAGGAAGCACTTTCCGGGCCTGACTGGGACACAACAGAGCGGGGGACACATTAGGAACACAAGACCAGCGTCCCCTTGTTAACCCCCACAACGGCCCCATGATGCTGCGGTGCCGTCTGTCTCCTCTTTATCCCTCTACGGGTGGCTTTGTGAGGCTGAATGAGGCGGTTGCCATCACACACCATGCAAACAGCATCCATCACTTGGCTCCGTGTATGTGAAATTGAGTAAATGGGCAGTGGCACCAGAGCTGAAACTTGAAGCCAATCATTGGACTTTAAGTCCAGCGCTCCTTCTGCTGTGCCCTGCTGCCTAGAAGGACTCACGGTCAAGACTGAGCCCCCCGGGAAGGGGCCAAGGGCATGGGCTCTAAAGCCAGGGGTCCAGACTGCCAACTATTGGTTGCTCTGGGCAATTTACGTCACATCTCAAAGCCTCAGGCTCTTTGTAAAATGGGGACCAGAGGGTTAATCTGCGGCTTTTAGAATTGTGCCCAGCACACCATAACACTCCGTGGGTGAGTTATTATCAGGGAGCTGCAGGAGAGAGAGAAGGTGAGGCAGTCAGGAAGGCTCCCTAGAGGAGGCAGGAGGACTGATGGATGGGGAGGAACTAGACAGACACACGGCAAGCAGGGGATTGTTCCAAATGGTGGTCATAGGGAAAGGGCACTGAACAAGGAGTCAGAAGGTTTCAGCCCTTGTCCCAGTGGCGCCACCAAAGTGCTGTGTATCCTTGGGCAAGACACACCCCATCAAGTAAAACAAGGCGGGCAGCTCAGATGAGCGCTCAGCCTGGCCAGTTGCCTGTCCTGGTTCTCACTTCCAGAGCAAAGGTTTGAAGGCTGGACTAAGCCAGGTGACTCAGGCAAAGGGGGAGGTGAGGCAGGGAGGGAGATCCTGGATGGACAGAGAGACAGCAAGCCAAGGGAGACATTTTGCCAGAATCAAACTTTTTCATTCCAGTGCGGAGAGCTTTCTCAGAGGAGAATTAGAGTTTCAATATTTTGGTTATAATGAATCTCCAGGCAAATGTTCATGGTGGCTTTGTTCCAGCGGAGGGACTGCTGGTGGCTTTTTTTTTTTTTTTTTTTTTTTTTGCTTATCTCTGTATGCTAGCATCTTGACAATGACCTGACTATATGTTGCTGTATGGTAAAATATATAATAATAATAATAATAATAATAATAATAATAATAATAATAATAATAATAATAATAATATAATAAAAGCAATAAGTTTTCAAAGTTATAAAATTAATGGCAGTATTAGTTCTGATTCTTACTCTAGGGCATAAAGGCTTTCTTTCTTTACATGGACAGCCTCCCTGTGACACGGTGAGACTGCTCCTGGGCTGGTGCCAATGTCATCTCCTCAGTGAGGCCCTCCCTGATGACCTGGGGGTGCTGAGAGCTCACAGAGAGGGAAGAGAGAAGGCCACGGCCCGGCAGCAGCAGAGTAATCCTGCACTGGTGTGCGTCCCAACGAGACAGGGAGTTCAGCCAGGGTGCTCGGGACGGCGGTGACAGCGCTGCTCCTGCTCCGGCCCCCAGACTCCTCCAAGGGAGGCTGCAATCTGGCCCCAACTCCCGTTCACAGCCTTTCGTGTCCTCAGCGATGGTAACTAGCATGACCTGTGCTTGCTATGCTCCTGGCAACGTGCTAGTCTAACCACTTCCAGGAACCATTTTATTCAACCCTCACAACTCCCCTCTGAGATGCCCAGGACCCCTCTAACCCTTGCAGGGCCCGGGGCCCACTTACCCTAGGTCTAAGCATTTTGAAGTGATAAGTCAAATCAACCACGTGAAATGTCCCATCCTCCTGCCTTGATAAAGTAGCAGATGGGCCTTCAAAATGACTGGGAAGGAAAGGGTCACATTTAGGTTTCTTGACTGCCTCAGAGCTCCTCTCCAGGACTGGTGGCTCCCACCCCAGCCTTTCACTTCTCTTTCCACCACCAGCCCCATACCTCCTACGAACAGAGGCCCCTAGGGCAACCTCCAGCCGAGGGGTCCTCACACTGGCATCCACGTCTGCCCTCAGGAGGACGGGCCCCTGGAGAGGGCGCAGGGCCATCTGGGAGGGAATTCTCAAGTCCCTGGGGCTGCAGTAGGGCTGGGGGTGGGGTGGGTGTGGGCTCTGGGCGGGCACATCCTCTGGCCCTTGGGGCTTCTCACTCCCTGAGAAGGACTTGTCCGGGGGAAGTGTCAGACCTTGGCATTACTGCAGGTAGATTCAACCGCTGTCTCCATTCTACAGCAGGTCTCTATGCAGCCGTGATAGGGCTACCCCCTGGGCAGAGGGGGGCTGTTGCCCTAGTCTACAGAAAGAGCAGAGAAAGGATTGGGGCTCAAGAAGCTCCCTTCTAGGCTCACGGGGACAAAACATCAGAAGAAAATAACTCCAATGCCAGGCAGAGGAAGCTAGGAGCTGCGTTCAGCAAGCCTCTGTATTTCAGATGGGCTGGGAGGGCAGGAGAGGCTTTGGACCAGGGGAAGAGGTGGGGGAAACTTCAGGCAGAACTTAGAACACAAAAAAAGGCTGAGAACGAGCAGGACCATGTCCCTGACTTCTCCACCAAAATGGGGTGCCATCAAACCCAGACCACAAAGGGAGCGCCCTAAAGAGGGAAGCCCCACACCCCCAACTTCCCTGTCCTCAGCACTGGGTCTGTTCACCCACTCAACAAACATTTCTCGAGCTCTTGGCCATCGTGCGGTCACGCGCCGGGGCACTGGGCATGCGCAATGAAGGCTCTGCCTTCCAGGAACACCCAGTACCACAAAGGAGACAGACACACTCATAAATCAGAGCCCTTTCTACACGGCCTTGCAATTATGGGGACCCAGAGCCACATGGGAGCCACAGGGGAGCGACCAGTGCCTGGGAAGGAGGCAAGGGTGGGGAAGGAGGAGTTCCAGGGGAGGGGACAGAAGGGACAAAGGCATGGGGGCCTGAAAGACACCCCACCCAGGTTAGAGAGTGGCAGCGAGACTGAAGCAATTCGGGTTGGGGGGTTGATGAAGTAGATGGGGCTGGGGAGGCAGGAGTGCTTCAAAGGCCATGCTAAGGCGTTCAGACAGTCCCTCTCGGCAGTAGGGAGCCATTACAGGGTTTTTAACAGGGCTGTGAAGGCTCATATTGCATTTTGGAGGTGGAACTTGGGGAATTCTGGAGAAGAGAAGGAGGAATCTGTGTGTGTGTGTGCGTGTGCGTGCAGGGGGTAGGCAAGGCTGGGAGCAGGGGAGTCCTGTTAGGGAACTGGGCTCAGGGTCCTGTTAGGACGAAAAGAGGACTGACCCCTTGAGGGGATGGAGAGCAGAGCCAGGCTGGGGAGATAGTGGGAGGCAGGAGTCACAGAATTTGGTGACTGTCCCTGGGGAGTGAAGGGCCAGCAGGACAGATTCTAGCCTGGGTCCAGGTGGTTAGTTCACCCCTCTTCAAGAGCTGGGGCAGGTCTGAGGAGAAGTGATGAGTATGTGGTCAGACCAGCCTCGTGGGAGAGCCTACAGGAATCTGCGAGTGGTGGGGGCCAGTCCCAGGCCTCCCCTCTGCCCCGACTGTATCCCCCATCTCCAGCCTCCAGCCTCCAGCACTTCCTGTCCCAGCTACCCCATGACTAGTGGGGCTTCAAAGGCCCCTCCTCCTTCCCCCCTTCCTCTCCCAGAACTACCCCCAACCCCAGCCTTGGTTTGGCCCAGCGAGGTCAGCCAGGCTGCAGTTTGGTCTTTCTGGGCAAGAAGCCAGGGGATGCGCTGTCTGGGGACCAAACCCAGTAGGAGTTAACAGGCCTTGGGGGACTTAGGCAGTGATCTGAGTGGCAACCCCATCGCCCCTGGTTGGACCTCTGGGATACAGGGAAGAGAGGTGAACACAGGACCAGCCCGTACCCCTTCCTCCCTGGGCTCACAGACACACGGAGTCCCTGGCCCATCCTCACATTTACCCTGAAGGGGAAGCAGGGCCGGCATGTCTGGCCCCATTGCTGAGATGAGGACACTGAGGCCCAGGAAAGCCAGATGCTGCTTCTCTGATCATGCTTCCCCTCTGGCTTCAGTATCCCCACCTCTTACAGAGGAAGTGCTTCAGGGCTCCTGAAAGAGAGTGGGATGGAGCCTTGGATCCAGCCCTGCTGCTCCCCTGCCCTGGGGTCAAGGACAAACCTTTACCAGCTGGGCCTCAGTTTGATCATCTGTATAATGAGCACGGCGGTGCCTACCTCCCCAGGGGCCATGAGGACTCCACAAGGGCGTGTATGTTACAAATACAGCCCAGATCTGGTACCCGACAGGTCCATTTCCAGAGAGGAGGAATTTAGACCTCACATACTGAAGAACTGCCTGATGATTCTATAAGAAAAATACATTTTTTGGATGACTTGTATAATTTTAAGAAAATATCAAAAATTAATTCTTTAAAACCCCAAAGCAAGTCTGCAGCAGACCAAGCCCTGGGCCCCAGTCCTGGCTCTCCACACTCACCAGACACCCCCACCGCAGACTGACCCCTGGGAAAACAGCCCCGCCGGCTCCCCACCCCGGCCCAGTGCTGTCCCTGGCAAAGGGCTGGGGGCCACTTTCCCAGCAATGAGGCCAGCTCAGTCGGGTGGGACGCAGTGGCGACAGCTGATAAGCCGGCCTGTTTAGTTCTGTCTGCGGCAGGCCTGGGGGGAGGCCCAGGCGGCAGACAGTGTGGCTGTGGCCTCTTCCCCTTCCTGGGCCGGCTTGGTGCCCCTGGGACTGGCTCAGCCCTTGCCAGGGGGTCCTGCAGCCACTGTCTGCGGGGCCCCTTGCTGGAGTGAGCTGGGCGTTGGGGTAGGGATGGGCAGAGGCAACCGTGGCTGTTGTTTTAGGCTGTTTTCTCTTTTGGTGTAGGTATTACATTCTCTCCGTTTTAAAAAGCTCCATGGGGTTTCTAACCCTCATCTCCGGTGCCCCCTCCCCCAGGAGTCTCCCTAGAGGCAACCAGGGTCTAGGAGCAAATACACACTTGTGTATCCCCGCTATGCTCCCCACCCCCACCCTGAATACTTCCCAGTGCCTGCATTGGGGTGTCCTGATGGCCTTTGCCCGTGTCTCTGGGTACATCTTGGTCCCCATGGGCCACGTTCTCACTGGCCTCCAGCTCTGCCCGCCTATGTCCCTCTGCCAGGCACACTCCCCTCTGCTTCCCTCTCCAGCACCTTCCCAAGCCCCTCCTTTCCTTCTTCCATCAGCTCATTCTTTCTCATCCTCCAGGTCACAGCCTAAACACCCTCCCTCCAGAAGTCCTCCCTGACCCCAGGCTTCAGTCCACCCCTGCTCAGTGCTTCCAGGACACCCGAACTTCTCGGCCAGGCCGACCTGGGATGGCTTGTTAATTATCTGTGTCCCCACTGGACAATAGGGTGGCCGACCTGTCCAGCTCACCACGGACTTTCCCAATTTGGGCACTGATAAGCCCACGTCCCAGGAAAGCCCTCAGGCCCAGGCAAAGCAGACAGCTGGCCACCCTGGTAGATGCTGAGCTCCTTGAGGGCCAGGACGAGATCTGCCTTATCCATCCCAGTACCCCCCCCAACCCGGGTACCCAGAAATTCCATAAGTATTTGCTGAATTATAAAAATAATAGCCCACTTATGTAGCAATTACTCTGTGCCAGGTACTATTCTGAGCACCCTACACATACAAATTTATTTAATCTTCACAACAATCCAATGAAGCAGAGAGAGGCTCTAGCAAGATTAAGACACTTGCCCAAGGTCACAGCGCAAGGGTGGGGGTGGAGCCAGGGGTTCAAGGGTCTTCACTCTTGGCCACCCTGGGTACACGGCTGTTCCTGGGTCTCCTGGCCCGACCTGCACAGGCTCTTACAGAGAAAGTTGGACAGGAAGAAATCCCCCTCGGGGTTCCCGCAGCCCTGCGGTGGGCAGCCCTGCCGGGAACACAGGACTGGCCAGAGCTTGAGGGAGAGACCTCATGTTAGGCCCGTGTTGCTGGAGTGGGGGGTCCTCCTGGGAACCGCATCCCGATGCCCCAGGGCTTTGCTGCCAATTTGGGAATTCTCTCTGCGATTGGAAGAGGGGGAGGCTTGGTGAGGGAAATTAGGGGAGCAATAATCATTGTCCCCATTTTACAGGGGTGCTTACAGAGGGTTAACGACCTGTTTTCTGAAGGCCTGAGAGCTCTGTATAGCTGCCCCTTCAACAAAGGACCCCCTTTTGCTTTAAAAAAGAAAAAGGGCTGGGGAAGCCTTTCCTACACAGAAAGCCTCCTCTCCGATGTGGAGTCCTGGGGCCTCAGCCCTGGCTCAGGGTCCTTCCCACTCTAGCTGTGTATCCATGGGCAGGTTCCTAAGCCTCTCTGAGCCTCTTTCCTGTTTCGTAAAGTACCTACCTCATAGAATTGCTTGTGGATTAAATGAATTAATAAATACAAAGTGTTTAGAATAGTTGTGACACAGAGTGAAGGCTGGGTAGGCACTGATGGTGTTATTTCATGTTTATGTCATTCCGTCTTCCTATAAAGCCCTTCCCCACAGGTCCATGAAACACTCTGCAAGACTTTCCCGCCCCTGTGACTCAAGGCCACCTCTGTGTGTCTGAGATCAGGGGACACTCTGCACCTTAAAGGTGTAGCCTCATTCATCATTCACAGTGACAGGACACCGAGAATACAATCAACCCTTAACCTAATCAGTTACAATAAACCGTTGGAAACACAATGACAACGATTGTGGAGATCTGGCTGAGTGGCTTCTGTCAGGAGGCTGAGGGTGCGGGCACGCCTGCGTGGAGTCTGGAGCAGTCGGTGGTGATGAGGAGCGTGGGGGTCAAGGGTCTGACGTCTGGGTTTGGATCCCAGTTCCTTTGTGAGCTACCTGTGTGAGGCTGGGCTCAGGGCCGCCTGCTCCTCGTCTGGAAGATGGGGGAAGCAAGCACTGTCCTCACAGCGCTGTGAGGAAGACACGCTGGGGTGATCCACTCGAAGGCTCAAGAAACTACAGCTGTGAAGCCTCAGGCAGGTACTAGCTGGCTAAACGTCAGTTTCCTCATCTAGAGCTCTACAGGGGAGCAAATCCACCCAGTAAACCCAGCTCACATGGTGCTTTAGAGCAACGCGCTCAGCACGAAGCCGGGACAATGATGAATAGGAGTATGAAAAAGGACATATATATATATATATATATTTATATATATATATAAAACTGACTCACTATGCTGTATACCAGAAATTAACCCAACATTGTAAATAGACAATACTTCAATAAAATAAAATAAAATAGACAATGTGGTGCTGGCATACAGAAAGACATATAGACCAGTGGAACAGAACAGAGAGCCCAGAAATAAACCTACTCATGTATATGGTCAAAGGATCTTTCAACAGAGATGCCAAGACTACAAAAGGGGAAAGAATAGTCTCTTCAACAATTGGTGCTGGGAAAACTGGATCTCCACATGCAAAAGAATGAAGTTAGATCCTTATCTTACACTATATACAAAAGTCAACTCAAAATGGATGAAAGACCTAAATGGAAGAGCTGAAGCTGTAAAACTACCAGTAGGAAACAGGGGAGAAGCTTAATAGTGTCGGGTTTGGCAATACTTTCTTGGATATGACACGAAAAGCACAGGAAATAAAGGCAAAAATAGACACATGAGATGGCACCAAACTTACAGACTTCCACAGAGCAGTGGAAACAATCAACAAAGTGAAAAGGCAACATACAGAATGGGAGGAAATATTCGCAAACCATGTATCTGATAAGGGGTTAAAATCTATAGCAAATCAATAGCACAGAAATAAATAAATAACTCAATTTAATAGAATTACCATATGATCCAGCAATTCCATTTCTTGCTATATGTCTTAGTCCTTTCAGGCTGCTGTAACAACATATCATCAACTGGGTGGCTTATAAACCACAGAAAATTATTTCTCACAGTTTTGGAGGCTAGGGCTTCCAAGATCAAGGTGTCGATATGGTCAGCTTCTGGTGAGAGCCCTCCTCTGGGTCGCAGACTGCTGATTCCTCAATGTGTCCTCACAGGGCAGAGAGCAAGGAGCGAGCTAGCACTTTGGTTTCTTCTTAAAAGGGCACTAATCCTATCATGAGGGATGCACCCTCATGGCCTAATTACCACCCAAAGGCCCCATCTCCAAACACCATCGCATTAGGATTAGGGTTTCAACATGTGAATGTGGAAGGGCACAAGCATTTGGTCCATAGCAGTGTATATCCAAAAGAATTGAAGACAGGATCTGGGGGAGATACTTGCATATCCATGTTGATTACAGCATTATTCACAGTAGCGAAGAGGTGGAAGCAGCCTAAATTTCCTTTGAAGGACAAAATAAAACATAGTATGTATGTATACAACAGCATGTTATTTAGCCTTAGAAAAAGAAGGAAATCCTGTCAAACGTTACAACGTGGATGAACCCTGAGGACATTAAGTGCAATGTCAGTCACAAGAAGACAAATATCGCATGATTCCACTTACATGAGGACTCTAAAGTAGTCAAACCAGTAGAAACAGAAAGTGGACTGTGGTTTCCAGGGGCTGAGGGGAGGGGGAGATGAGACGTTCAGCTGGTTTAGAGCCTCGGTTATATGAGATGAAAAAGTTCCAGAGATCTCTTGTATAGCAACAGGCGTACAGTTAACACTACTGCACTGCACACTCAAAAATGGTTAAGATGCTAAGCTTTATGTTATGTGTTTCTCACCACAATAAAAAAAATAAAAGCCACTCTACTCAGCTATAAAAAAGAATAAAATAATGCCATTCGCAGCAACATGGGTGGAGCTGGAGATCGTCACACTAAGTGAAGTAAGCCAGAAAGAGAAAGAAAAATACCATATGATGTCACTTATATGTGGAATCTAAAAAAAGGGGACAGAGACAGATGAACTACTTATTATTTATAACTTAGATGATTGATTTTTTGAATATGCGTAAGCACATCTGACTGTCCTCTGTGATTGGATTACTGTATTCTGTTGATTCTTATTTTGTGGTTGGCTTTATGCCTTTGATAACTATGTAAGTTTAAAAAGCTAAAGCTCTAAACCAGTCTTCGAAACAATGAGCAGTACATGCATGTAAATTTTTTTAAATGTTCAGTATATTATATATATGTATTTACATGAAATATGTTGTGTATGTGCAAATTATAACAATTCTACCTGATAAAACTGAAAAAAATGAAAACATAAATAAATAAAAGGCACAAATCTTAATAAAAAAAAAAATACTGGCAGGGAGATCCCCCCATTCTAACCCAATTTCTGGTGCTTGTCCAGAAATTTCCTCCTTGTAATCACAGCACACAAATACCACTGTATGCTTCACGGGAAAAAATACTCCATTGTTTTATCCTTGCAAAAGCAATAATGCTTATTGTCAAAAATGCAAACAGGAGATGTGCAAAAATAAAACCCCCTGCAGCACACCGCACTGCTCAGAAGTGACCTCCAACAGTCCCCCACATCCCCTCCCACCCCTTCTACATATTTGCAAACACAGGCTATTCCTTCTCGCAAAAACTGAACCCACAGAGTGCATACCGCCTTGCAAACTCTCTTCTTTTGCTGTGCGAGATCAAATCGATTGAACTGCAGTTTTTCCAAACTACAACAACACATGCTGCAGTGGCAAACTAAAAGTCACAGAGATATGGGGACCCCGAGAGAGTGCCACCCCTCTTCTTCCCCCACCAGGAAATCCAGAACAGGCTGGCAGGAGCCTCTCCACGGGCTCACTTGCAGGGAAGGAAAGGTTCATATCCCTCATATTCAGAATTCCTACACGTGAAATGGAAAATGTCAAACTATAGAAAAATGGGCAAACAGATTGGCGGTTGCCAGAGGCAGAGGGTGAGGGGAATGGAGGAAGGTGGTGCAAAGGTCCAGACTTCCAGGTACAGGACGCGTGAGTTCTAGGAAGGTACCAGATGGCAACTAGAGTTAACGATGCTCTACTGCGTATTTGAAAGTGCTAAGAGAGCAGATCTTAAGAGTTCTCATCATAAGAAAAAAACAGGTAATTATGTGAGGTGATGAATGTTGACTAAATTTATTGTGGCAATCATATGTATATATGTACGTGTATGTATACATATATAAATATATAGCATGCATATATAATTATGTGTTACCCCTTAAATGTATACAATGTTATATGTCAATTACATCTTGATAAAAATGGAAAAAAAGAAAAATGGGCAAAACCACTGGCTACTTTCTTTTAATATTACACCCACTTTTCTTTAGGTTCATGCGAACATTAACCAAGTTATTTATCCTGGAGAAAGCTTGGGGGCTTACTTCTGTCTCTGTCTCTGTCTCTGTCTCTGTCTCTGTCTCTGTCTCTGTCTCCATCTCTGTCTCTGTCTCACACACACACATCACTTCTTTAAAGCACAAAATGCAATCATACTTCACACACTACTGCACAATTGCCCCTTTCTGCCTGACAGAACATCACAGACAACCCCGCAAGTCACCGCATACAGATTCAACCAGTGCCTTCTCAGTGGTCCGCAGCATCTGCCAGCAAGGGTGCAACCAAATTCATCCCCCGCCCCCCATGCCCTGGAGGTGGACGCTGGGATTGCCTCCATGAAGAACACTACAGTAAAAAAATCTGTATTTTTTATGGCTAGCATTGAAATTGGGCAATCAGTGGGGCAAAGGGCAGGCCCGTTTCTATTTTAATCGTTAGTGCTTGGTGGAGAATGGTATCTTGTTTATGGTTTTATTTGCATTTCCCCAACAAATGGGGAAGTGGTATCCTTTCTCAGGACTGCATTTTCTCTTCTGTGAAGTGGTTTTGCCCATTTTTCTATTCTTTGACTTTTTCCAGTTGATTTATAGGAATTCCATATGAGGGGTCATGCGGGATATGAGGGACACGAAGCTTTTATCTATTTGCACATAGTGGTGGGGAAGGAATAGCTCAAGTGGTAGGGTGCATGCTTAGCATACACAAGGTCTTGGGTTCAATTCCCAGTACCTCCCTAAAAATAAAATAAATAAGTAAACCTAATTACCTCTCCACCAAAAAAATTTTAAAAATAAAATATAAAAAATATTTATACATAACAAATACTTCTCTCCATCTACTGTCTATTGTCTCTAGACTTGTTTCCAGAGTCTTTTACCATGTAGACATTTAAAAATCTGATACGGTCTAATCTGTTTTTTCCTTTATGCTTCTGGTTTCCTGGGGTGCTTGAGAAGATCCTCCTTACCCTCAAGATTATTCAAGACTTTTCCTCAACTTTTGTTTTTACGTCTTATACTTTTACTTCTAATTTTTCATATTTAGGTCACTTATCCATATGGACGCAACCGTCTTTTTTCACTTATCACGTACATCCTTCCTCATTAGTTTATATTGATTATCTTACTCTTTTAAAATGCTGCATCATGGTCTATGAAAGATACACCAACTTATTTCACTTGGACTATTTGGGGGTTATCAAAGTTACTTCTTGTTTTAAATACTATTTACTACTAATAGTAACTACCAATTATCCAGTGCCTATTACATGCCAGGCACAGACCTAAACACACTCCACGTACTACCTCATTTAACCCTCACAACAGTTATGGGTAAAGTCTATTTGCTTTTTTTTTATAAATGAGGAAACATACATCTTGTCAAGATCACACAGCTAGGAAATAAGTGGTGAAGCCAGGATTCTGATCCAGTCCAAGGCTGAAGGACTCAAAAATCCCAAGCTCTTAACCACCACATGCACTTTCTCTAGTACTTACAAATGTGACTTGAAATACCCCATAGTTTTATTTCTGTAAGGATGAAGAAAGGGGGAAATAAACATTTCTTATGTACTTCCTCCTCCCCCAAAACCCTGTCCTAGAGGCTTTCACAAGCCATCTCCTGAAATGCTTACAGAAATCCTCTGAGTGGTGGGGTTATCCACTTCTCAGACATGAAAATGGAAAATTCAGAGAGATTAGGACACTCACTCAAGGTTCGTCAGTGATCGTGGGGGGTTCAAATCCAGTTCTATGCGACTCATGTATTCCAACTTTTCACTCGTAAAGATAAGCTCATTAGCTTTACAAATATGTTGATGAACCCGCAGTTTTTTGTTTTTGTCTTTTTCTTTTGCTGCTGTTGAACTATTTCCTTGGGACACATTCCCAGAGTGAGATTACTGCGTCAAAGGCTGTGAATACTTTTACGGCTTTCCATCTACACTGCCAAATTGTTATTACGAAGGGCTGCACCCACATTTTCTGCCACCAGCACTTTGGGGAGCTTACAGATTCAAATACTCAGGTAGGGAAACAGCTTCCAAAGGCTGTTTCACTCAACACAGTAAACCCTGAGCAGGAGCATTTTAGAGCGATCTGGTGGATAAACACTGTTTTCACACACACCCCCAACCCCTCCATCTCCCCCTCCCCCACCCAGAAGTACAGTGGGTTTAGGGGTTGGGTGCTGTTGTTTTTTGTTTTGTTTTGCATAACTTTTCCTCTCTTAGGAAATCCTTTAAAAAATGACTAAAATGGGATTAAGCACAGTTAGGTTTGTCTTTTAAGAAAAGGACAAACCTGACAAAAACCCTTTTCTGATGCAGTGCCCCTTGGGGAAAGTGCTCCCTGCAGCTTGGAGCTGGAGGGGCTACTCTGAAAGGGGCATCTGGGGAGGGGGCCGCCCTGGGAGGGGGCGTCTGGGGGAAGAAGCATGTTGGGGAGGGGGCCGCCCTGGGAGGGGGGGTGTCCTGGGGAGGAAGCATGTTGGGGAGGGGGCCGCCCTGGGAGGGGGCGTCTGGGGGAGGAGGCGTGCCGGGAGGGGGCTGCGCGGGCAGGGGCGGGGGTGGCCGATAAGGCGGGAGCGGCCCGTCGCCACGGCGGCCCCGGCCCGGCAGGAAGGCGGGAAGGGGCCCGGCCGGGAGAGAGCAGATAACGCCCGGCGCTCGGGCCGCCGAGACTCGCAGACGCCGCGGCCGCGGGAGATAGAGGCGCCCGGGCGCGGGCGGCTCCCGGCGCCCGCAGCGGGCAGGTCCGGGGGCGGCGGGGCGGCGGGCGCGCCCACGGCCCCGAGGGTCTCGGGACGCGCCAGGTCCGGGGCCGCCGCGCGACCTCCGCGCGCCCGGTCACCAGCGCGCCCCCATCAGGGCTGGGATCCTGGCCCCGGCCCAGGGCTGCCCCGGTGACCCCAGACCAAAGTCCTCCCTTGGACCTCGGTACCCGCCTCTTAAGACGAGGGCACTGAAGAATCGTTAATAACCTCTCAACCCAGGGGGTGTGACAGGCTCCTCGCAGTGTACGAGGGCCGCTCTCTGTTACCGAGCTGGGCTCTAGACGAGAGGGCTGCTGACACGGCCCGCTTTTCACAGATGGGGGTTAAGGAACAGGCCCTGGCCACCTGGCCGTTGAACTCCGAACCGGGTCCAGGACCCAGAGCACCACACTGCCTTACCCCACAGACAGGGGCTTCCTACACCTTAGAGGTTGACAAGGAAATCTCCAACAGTGGCATTTGCATTCTGCCTTTTCAAATTCCTCAGATTCCCCACATAAAGTTCAGTTGGCTGCCAGACAGCCAGGGAGGAGGAGGGCTGGGAGAGGCTGAACTGGGGCAGCCAGGAGCCATAAACTGGCCCCAGCTCTCCAGCGGAGAGACAGCTTTGGGGGTGGGTGGAAATTCATACACACACACACACACACACACACACACACACACACACACACACACACACACAGAGGGAACCTCCCTTTCATCATGCCACTGCCAAAATTAAACATCTCCTGACAACAGCAAGTTGGTCCTGACGTTTCTGCCTGGCATTCAAGGCCCTGCCCATCAGGCACTGACTCTCCTGCACCAGCCCGGCCTCCAGAGCACCCCTTCTGTTGTATACAGTTTGCCTGTTGCAGCGTCTCACTCGCCCTTTTGGCTCCTTGGCAATCCTACAGCCGTCCTCTTTCTCCCCCACTCACCCCCAGTAAGGATTTAACTCTTCGTGGCACTGAACTAAAGGATTTTCAAGGGTTTGGTTTTTATTTTTTGTTCTGTTCTGTTTTGTTTGCATTAAACAGCCTTAAGAACCATGCCCCAAGTAAGACTTGACTCCTCTGTAACACAGCCACCATTGATTGCATGCCCACTGTGTGCCAGGCTCTTCAATACAGAATCTAATCCTGTCAATAACCCCAGGAGATAAGAGATATCATTCCCATTTTACAGATAAGGAAAACTGAGCTTGGGGAGGTCCAGGGTCACAGAGCCAGGAACTGGTTTGGCCTAACTCCAGACTCAAGCAGCTCTGAAAGGGGCATCTGGGGGAGGGGACCACCCTAGGGCATCTTGGCGAGGAGGAATCTTAGGGAGGGGGCTGAACATAAGTAAAAAATGACTAAGAGACCTTGGTTCTTCTAGGTATCTTGTCACTAACTCAGCGTTTGGACAAGTCCCTCTCTTTGCCTGAGTCTCAGTCTACTGGGATTAAAGTGGAGATGCCAATTCCTGCTTCCCAGGGCAGTTGTGGGGCTCTGCAAAGGGATGGACATGAAGCTGTGCCTGGAGGCCAGCCCCGCCTCCAGGGCAAACTCCAAGTTACAGTTTGCCCCTTTTTCCCCCAAGTGGAAAGCACTGACTCATGGAAACTGAGTTATCTGCATCCTCTGCCACCCAGATGGGCCTCTCCTGAAAGTCAATATTTCATTTTCTTCTGGTGCTGGGGCAATACTGTCATTCTCTGGGGCCCTCAGCTTCCATACTCTGTGCACAGCCCTGACCCTCTGCCCTGTTCCTCCTCACTCCACCCTGGGCTCTCAGGTCCCCTCACTCCTCCCCCATTCAGACTTGCTGAAGGAAAAGCCACTCTATCAGCCCCTTACAGTTGAGTATGAATGAGGTCGTTAATAGCCTGTTAGTTTCAAAATAAGTGTCTTATCAGCCTAGGATTCTGGACAGCTACTAATTTGGGGTAATATGTCCCTCCCTTTCCCCAGGCAAGAAGGCCAGTCCTGCCCAGTGCATCTGGAGTTCCATATTTTTATATTTTTATTGGTTTCCCCCCCTGCCCTCCACATCCTGAGCTGGGGGAGAGGGTTTATATGAGCCCACTAATTAACAGAGAACAGAAGCCTTGTTTCATAAATAAAAGCATAGATACACTGTAGGAATAGAAATGCAGCCTGTTCCCGGGAGAGTGTTTAAACTTTTAAAAATATCCCTCCCCACCCCCGCCCCCGCCTCCTGGTCTGGGCAGGTGAGCCCTGAGGGGCTTTTCCACTGAAGACCTTGGTAGGGGAGGGGTGCTGGCTGTCCCTCAGACCTTGGGCAAGTCACTGGCCCTCTCTGGCCTTTCCTTCCTCTGAGGAATGGAAGGCACAGTGACATGAGGCTTGAGGTCTCCTCCCACTCTGAAGTCCTGCACTGCAGTTTATAAACGAGGCTGTTCTGGGAGCTGAAGGCAGACCCAGAGCTCACGTGTAGGTGCCTGCAGGCTTAATCCTCAGATCACTTCAGCTGTGGGCAGCTCCTCATCTTCATAACACAGAACAGCCTCTACTGTTATACCAATTTCACAGATGTGGAAACTGAGGCTCTGTGTTTGACCTGCCATACAGACCCCGTGAAGAAAACCAGGCAGAAGGGACTTGCATCTTTCTGCAAATGAGGAAACTGAGGTCTTGAGAAATCTAGCAACTCTTGTCACAGTCCTGGGGCCTTGCTCAACCAGGGTAACAAGCCCTGGGAAACACAAAGTGCAGGCCGAGTGCCTGTGGTGAATTGCTGCCCTTCCTGGGCTGTCTCCCCGCGACCCGAGGCTAACGGGTGGATGGACTTGCTGGCTGGGAGCGGAGTAGCCAACTGGCCGGAGACCCACCTCCTCTTCCCTGATAGCACAGAGGCCTGTGTGGAGCCACCTGGTGGCCAGGACTCATCATTGCAGGAGTTCCAGAGGCCAGGGACGCTCAGGGTGTCCTGGTCAGTTTTCCCAGTTTCCCGAGACAGTCTGCAAGAAGAGTTTTGAGCTTGGATCATGAGGCAAACTGAAGAATTCACAGAAGCTGGTTGGTCTGCTGGAGCAGCTTCCACTCTGACCCTGACATAGGAGGTGCTTATTCCAGGAATCTGGAGAGCTGGGCTGCTGCAGAAGCATCTTGCATCCCCTCCTCACCCCCTGCCCCAGAGATCCCTGTGCCCATAGAACAAGGGGAGACCGAAGCCAGGGAAATTCAGCCCTTCACTGCAATCACATAGCAAATAGGCAAGAAGACAGGCCTCAGGATTAATTCCGTGTTGACCGTGCACATCGAAGCCTAGCTTGCTGTGTGACCTTGGACAAATTATACACCGTCTCTGAGCCTGTTTCTTCCACATGGATCAAATGACATAATGTGTGCAAGATGCTTTGCACGTGATAATGAGCTGCAATCATCATTATATATTCTGGCAGATGTTTCCACCATTATTTCTCTTCATCCTCTCCATGGTGAGGGGTCCACGCAGCCCCATTCACAGAGAGGGACACAGGACTTGAACAGCTTGCCCTGGAATGCACTTAGTGGCCAGTCAGAAATCCAAGCACTGGCTGTTTCAGCAAATGCACACGGAAGGGATAAAGGGCACAGAGGTGGGATGCTGAAAGTCTACTTTAATTATTTTTTAAATTTAATACAATTTTTAAAGGCTACACTCCATTTACAGTTATTACAAAATATTGGCTGCCTTTCTCCTACTGTAAAATACATCCTTATAGCCTTACACCCAATAGTCCAACTCCCTCACCCCTGCTTGCCTCTCTCCCCCTCATTGGTAACCACTAGTTTGTTCTCTATATCTGTGAATCTGCTTCTTTTTTGTTATATTCACTAGTTTACTGTATTTTTTAGATTCCACATGTTAAGTGATATCATGCAGTATTTGTCTCTGTCTGACTCACTTCACTTAGTATACTGCCCTCCGAGTCCATCCATGTTGCTGCAAATGGCAAACTTTTGTTCTTTTTTATGGCTGAGTAGTATTCCACCATACATATATATCCATATCTTCTTTATCCAGTCATCTCTCAATGGACACTTAGGTGGCTTCCATATCTTGGCAAATGTAAATAATGCTGCTATGAACCCTGGGGTGCACGTGTCTTTTCAAAATAGTGTGTTTGTTTTCAGATATATACCCAAGTGAAATTGCTGGGTCATACGGTCGTTTTGGTTGTTTTAGTTTTTTGAGAAACCTCCATACTGTTTTCCACAGTTGGAAACCTGCTTTTAGATGGTTCCCCCCAAAAAAAGAAAATATGAGAAAAAGAGAATGATGAAGCAAAATGGGACAGAATATAAACAACTGATGAATCAGGCTGCAGGTTACACAGACGTTCTCTGTTCTGTTTCTGCAACTTTTCCATAATTTGAAATTATATCAGAAGAAAATGTTTCAAAGCCCAGCTACTTCAAAATTCTACCTAGTTTCATCTCCCGCACTCCTGGGGAGCAGATGGCGATCCCCGCCCTCTCAGCATTCTTTGCTCCAGAAGATGGCCCCACGCCCGAGTTCTCAGGGGGAGCATGGCTGCTGGCTACAGCCCTGCAGTCCCTCTGCACGAGGCCAGAGGTGCCCCTGCCCAGCAGCTGGTGTCACCCTGGTCCCCCAAGCCTTGTTAGCATCGCTGTTTCCCGGTGCCCCCCCACTTCCCCGACTTCACTCCCGCCCAGGTCCCAGCCTGGCTGTGGTGCGAGGCCGAGGTGGGGTTTATTTATAAGTTCCCGCTGATTATGAATCACTGGAGGAACTGCCTGCAGACTGGAGACAAAAGTCTGGGGCCGCCCGGCCGGGAGGAAACACTCTTTACATTTGACTTTCCCCTTGGCACAGGCCACCCCGCGCCTGGCCTGGCCAGGCTCTGCCAGCCCCTTCTGTTCTCAGAGGCAGAAGCGCATTTGCCGCCAAGTCCTGTCGGCCTGTCCGCCTTGCTGTGTAAACAGGACCTGGGGCTGGCGGCCCGGCCCCGCACTGGAAATGAGCCTGCCTTCTGCAGCCCGGCCACTTCCTGCTCACATCCGGAGACTCCTCAGAGTTCAGATGAGGGCTGGTGGGCAGGAATGAGGAGAAGCTGGGTTTTGCTCTGCATGGTCTTCATCAGCCTTGATGGAGGATCCGTGGACACACGGAGGAGTGGAGGACTCTTAGGCAGCCATCAAAGCCCAGTATAAATGACCCCTCCTCTGGGAAACCACCCCACATTGTAGTCTGTAGTTTAGTTACATTCAATTAACATGCACTCAGCACCTACTCTGTACCGGGTTCCGTGCAAGGTGCCTGTGAGACGGAGGTGCCTAGAGGTATCTTATTTGTATCATCATTAATTCTTTTGACTCAACTATGAGATTCTTAAGGGCAGACAGCGGTAATGAGTCACCTGATCCTGCACAGTGCCTTGCATGGTACCTGCACATAGCAGAAGCTCAAAAAGTCTCTGTTGCATTGACCTGGATTAAACGAGGGCAGAGAAACCAGAAGGAGCCCAGGGTCCAGCTCACTCCCCCTTCAGAGCCTCTGTCCACAACCTGCCTTGGCATTCTGTGACCTGGGAGCCATATTCCTTCTTGGAGCAACATGGTTTTCCCTTTATGAATATCTGAACCAGGTTTTTCTATCTGAGTAACAAATAACGTAGGAGATTTGATTTCAGGAGGTGCTAGAAACTTCCGCATACCTCACCCTGCAACGTCTTCCCCACTCCGCCGAGATGTCACCCACTTTGAGGCGTTCCTCTGGGTTAAGCACTGCCTCTCCACAGGGTCATCCAACTGATTGTGAACCTCCTGTCTGGTGGGTAGCACCTCCAGGTGAATGAAGGGAGTTCACTCTGGGTGGTTGGCATTAGATTCTCAATTTACAGATGAGGAAACTGCAGCTCAGAGAAGTGACACACTTGATCAGGGCTGTTGCAAGGGAGAGACAAGTTTTGAGCTCAGCTATCTGCAGCGGATGCCCAGAGTTAAACTATCTCGTCTTTATCTGATGCCACCTCTCAGCAGGAGAGAAAGGGGGAAAGCTACGTCTCCCCAGAGGGAGGGAAGAAAGAAAGTCAAATGCTCCAGGCTGTGCCCAGTACAATCCTCCCGTCACAACATTTATCAATATCCCCATTTAACAGATGGCAAGATTGAGGCTTGGAGAGGTTGTGATGGGCTCAAGGTCATCGAGCTAATGGTGGCAGCCGGAACCCTTACCAGACCCCCAGCACTATCTAGACATGCCGGGTTGGTGTAGTTCCACAGAAGAGCTAGGCTGCCAGCCCAGGCAAGGCTGTGGGAACTGCAGACAGAGGGTTTCTGGGTAGACGGGATGGCGGGCTTTCTTCTAACGGAGAGTGTGGGAGAGGGGCAAACATCTCAAGGGTGTTTTATTCCGGTGGCTTCTATTTTACCTGCCTCAAGGCTTTTGTAAGAGGTCTGCACAGCTGTAGAAAGCAAAGCTTCCTTCTTTTCTCTAATGAGAACCTTCACCCTCCACTACCTGGTTCTGGAAGCTTCCCCAAAGGGGTCAGAGGTACCAGCAGAGGCTAAAATCCCACTCACCGACTAGTTCAGGGGCCTCGGGGAAATCTGTCCAAGGGTCAGTTTCCTCCACTGCTCATCTGCAAAATGGGGATAATGTTAGCAAATCGCAGAGTGTCTTTGGGATGGAATGATTTAAGACGTGAGGTATCTTCATAAAAGGAAATGTGAGCAGCAATGGTCACTTACAGTGGCTTGTGCCGGTCTCATTATTTCACGCAGAACGGTCCTTCCTCACCCCCAAGATCCTCAAATACCGAGGGGGGGAGAGGATGGGGAAGGGGACAGGACCTCTCTGTCCTGTTTTTCATCTGCACCTTCCTCTCCTCTCGTTGCTCCCCATCTGTCCCTGCCCACGGCACTTAGCAAAATAGGGTGCGCTCTGTCAGTTCTGGCTGGTGACCCAGAGTGATTAGACCTGGAGGCCAAGGAAGGGGCTTGAGAGTTTCCAGGTCCTGTGTGCCCGGAGAATTCTGGGAGCTGAGACCTCCCAAGTGAGGTCTCTTAAAGCCTCTTGCCTCAGCCACTGAGCAGGGTTCTTTCACATCCATTGTCCCACTTAAATGTCACAGCAATCCTATGAATTAGACCCCATGAGCCCCATTGGCAAATGAGAAAAACAAGGCTCAGAGAGGCCAATCAACTTGCCCAAAGTCACCAGGTTAGAGGGTGGTTTCAAACTGAGCATCCAAATCGAGGCCAGGGGCTCGGTGGACTCGGTTCTGAGGACCTGGTGCTCAGGAAAGACCCAGCTCAGAATCCTGGCGCAGACTCCCCTAACCTGTGTGACCTGGGGCAAGTTCACTCACCTGGGACTACGTCTCAGTAAATGAGGATGATGACACCTATTCCTTGTTGGGAAGCTTAAATGAGACAACAGATGCAGACACCCCCCCCCCAGTGCAGTGCTTGGCATGAACGGGGCCAAATCAATGTTTGCGGTCAGCCCCCCACTGCCCCCAAGGCTTACGCACTCTAGAGTCTTCCCCGGGTGATGACCTCAGAGTCCCTATCAAGAGATGCAGGGAGATTGTCACCAGCTCCAGGTACCGGGGGCCTGGCTGGAAGATGTGGACCCATTGGCCACTGGGCTCCAGTCTCTCTCTGTGTGCCGGTGTCTGGCAGGGTGCCCGCCTGAAGTGGGTGCTCGGTAAACAGTGCTGAATGAATGGATGTTGTCTGGATACCGGGAGGTCGGCGCTGCCGCCCGTGTGCTGTTCCAGGGGACAATGGGGCAGCCTCTTTGGAATGGGGGGCTGTCCCGGAATGTCTGAGGGGTGAGGTCACTGGGCTCGTGTGCACTGCTTACAGGAAGCACGCTAACTCAAGCACGCCTGATGCCAGCCAGCAGACATTTCCTGGCTGGCAGCAGTCCCCTGCCTCCTCCTCTTCCTCCTCCTCCCCACCTCGGCCCGCATGCCTGCTCCCTGAGCTGCTCTCCTGGCCTCAGGTCCCACCTCGGGACTGGAATGCCTGTGGGTCAGCTGGGATCCTCACCTCCCACCTCACCTCCTCCGGACCCAGCACCACCTTGTCCACAGCAGAGTTAGAGGGACCAAATGATGCACCCACGCTTCAGAAAAAAACACTCCCAGCAGCCCCTCCAACTGACCAACAGAGGGGCAAACTGAGGCCCAGAGAGGTTACAGCAGTTTCCCAGGGTTGCACAGCAGTCCAGACTGGGGGCTCCTGCCAAGAGCTGGGATCAATTCCTGCTTCTCCAGGCTTTGGGCAAAATCCTCCTCTGGGCCTCTTTCTCCTCTTTTTTCTCTGAAAAATGAGCAGCCTTCTGCCCCATCCAGCCTTCTGACTAGAAGTACCTCCTGTCTTGTGCGACCCGCCAAAACCACTCACCCATTGTCTCCTGGGCTTTTCCCAGTGACGGAGACTGGGGCTTCAGCTCAGGAGTGCTGATAGTCCCTCACTTGCATAAACAGCACAGTTTTCAAAATCACTTTCACACACAATACTTTAATTTTCCCTTCATCGCATTTTACAGATGAGGAAATTGAGGGGCTGTCCCAGCGGGGCTGTCCCTGGAGCTGGCAGAGCTGGGATTTGAACCTGTGCCCGTGAGGGGCTGTATCTGATGCAGTCCCTGCTCCCTTGGCCGGCCGCAGGGCCAGGCACAAATCCTATGCCCAGTAAACGTGTGTCGGGCCCGAAGTGCCCATTTAAACCAGGGTCTTCTGGAGACCAAGCCCCTCTCAGGGGATGGGTTGGCCCTTCAGACCTATAGCCAATAAGGAGGCACTTGTGGCCACCCATGGCCCCCGGTGGTCACCAGAGCTGCGGAGAAATTCCCTCAGTTTCTCCATCTATAAAATGGGGATAGCAGTCATGCCCATGGCATAGGGGTGTGGGGATGTGTTGCTGCCAAGTCGCCTCCCTCCGCTGGCCCCAGGCAGCAGGGCTCTGCCAGGCTCCAGGACAAAGAGGAGCCAGCTCGGGGCAACCAAGGCAGGCTGGGGTCCCCACACCCCTGTCTCCCAGCCTGGCTGGCCGGAGAGGGAGCCGCCGAAGCCTGGGCCTGATGGGATATTTGCCCTGCAGCCCTCAGTGATTGTGGTACAGTGACCATGGTGGCCGGCAGAGTCAAAGGGGACCCTGTTCTCTGAAGCCAGGGCTCCCCTGGGGCGGGAGGGAGGCAGCTACCCACAGCCTGAACTCAGGCTGGCTCCGGGCCTGGCCCAGGCCTCCACGCTTCACACGCGTGACCTCATCTCATCCTCACGACAGCCCTGCCAAAGCAGTTTGACTGTCTGCACTGACGGACAAGCAAACTGAGGTGCTGGGAGAGGAAATGACTCGCGTAAGGTCCTACTACTAGCGGGGGGTAAACCAGGTCTGTCTGACCCCACGAAGCATGACACCTGACTCCAGCACCAAGATCTGGCCACAGTCTGTTTCATGGTGAGCCTCCACCAAGGGCTGGACTGGATTGACTTGAGCACCTACTATGTGCCAGGCCAGCTGCTTTGCTTGAATGCCTTTTGACCTCAAAAGTGAATAACAGAGAAGGAGGCATCGCGAGTGAGGCTCGCCCAAGACCCAATTCAAAGAGCCACAGGCCCGGGGAAGTCTTTAGGAGCCGAGCAGGGCCTCATCACCCCCTTCTTCCTTCTGTGTTAGAAAGATTGCAAAAGGGAAGGGGGGTTGCACTACGGGTGAGGAGTCTAAGAGGTACAAACTATTCTGCACCAAATAAGCTACAAAGACATACCGTGCAACACGGGGAGTATGGGCAAAATTTTATAACTATAAATGGAGCATAACCTTTAAAAATTATTGTGACTCACAATATGGTACACTTGTAACTTATATAATATTGTACATCAACTAAACTTCAATTAAAAAAAAAAAAGAGGGTGAGCAAAAGCATCCAACAGCATTATGCTCTTGCCTCCCAAATAGCGCCCCTATGTGTGGCCTGTCCTGCCAAGCGCGGCTGCATTAGGGCTTCTGATCCTTTTCGGCGTCTCGAATGACCTGGTCCTGTCCCCTTCTCCTTGGCAAGATCATAAGTGTATAGCTCGACGAATTATCAAAAAGCAAATACAACAGTGTAACCTCCAAAGCCCGGCTTTTGAAAATAAAGATGTTCTAAGCGGCACAGAAGGACCCGGGGAAGCCAGACTGAGGGAATCAATGGGAGACTCTGCATTTCTAAGCAGCTGCCCGGGGAGGCCAGTGCTGCCAGCCTCCTACGGCAAGTGTGGTCCTGGACCCACAGCCTCTGCGTCACCTGGAGCTCACTGGAAATGCAGAATCTCAGGTCCACCCCAGACATGGAGCATCAGTCAGCCGGGAGCATTAAAATCTATTGAGAGCCCACCTCCAGGGGCTCTGATCTTCTCATTTAATTGGCATCCGAGTTCTTGATGGCTCGCAGGTGCCTCCGAGGCTCGGTGAAGGCTGGAGCTCTACAGGGCGTGAGTCCTCGGTGCTGGAAAGGACCGGACTCATCACTCTGTTCTACCCCCGCCTTTTATGGAGGACGAGAAATAGTTCCCAAGAGGGACAGCGACTTGTCTGAGGGCAACACCATGTATGAACAAACTCATCAAACATTAAAACAGGAAGTGACCTTGGAGTTCAACCAGTTCAACCCCTTCATTTTGTGTTTAGAAAAACGGAGGGAGGGAGCTGACAGCTGGGAGGGGCACCAAGGTCTAGGACATCTCTCCTCCACATCAGATATCAGATTCCAGACCTAGCAAAGGACAGGCCCTCTGCACCGCTCACTCTTCAGCCACAAATGGCAAAACCCTCTCTCCCCTAAATCTCAGTATGTGATTAAGGATCTTCCCAGTCACTGAGGTTATACTATTGAAAAGGCAAGAATCCAGGACTCCGTGAAGGGAATACTGATAACTGTTACTACATATAAATTTTGGAAATGAAATCTAAATCAATAAAACAGAAACAAATTAAGAAAAAATATTCACTAGTAATTGTGGCAAACCAAAGATTAATTTGATGATGTCCTTCATATGTAAAGTACTTTTTACAATCAATAAGAAACAGATATGGATATCAGGAAAAGTATACAAGGCCCAAAAATATAAGAGGAGGTGTTCAACTTCACTTGCAGTTAAAGAAACACAAATTTTAAACCCTGAGATACAACATTCACCTATCAGATAAATAAAGATGGGAAAGATGGCCTGGCTGCGATGTGGGGAAATAGGCAATTGCACACACAGTGTGTGAACATGTAAGTGTACAAAAATTTGGTTTTGGAAGTCAGCTTGGTCTATGAAGTCTACGAATGTTTTAAATCTGTGTATTCTTTGACTCAGTCATTCCACTCCTAGAAAATTACCTTGCAGATAAACACATACAAGCACACAGATTAGGTACAACGTATTGTATCAGCACTATTTGCAATAATGGAAAACTGGAAATGATCCAAATGTCCATTATGGTCATGCAAACAATGACAAAGCCTCACATGTTCCCACTTGGAAGGGTCTATGTGTTGCAGAACAGAACGTAGATTATAATTTTATTTGTAGAAAAACATTGTACAAACGTTTGTGTGCATAGTTCATGTATGCACAGAAATGTCTGGAGTGATGCACTAAACTGTTAGTATGAGATAATGACATGGAGGGGGATAGAGTTCACTTTTGAAAAAAAACTCATATAATTCTGCAATGTTCATCCGAAAGCACATACTACTTTTGTTATAAGTAATTGTTAATGCTGTTGAGTTGTGCTCAGTACGATTTCGGTGGTTGCTGGAGACAGGGCAGTCCTGGTCGGGGTTGGGGGGCGGACAACACATTAGAACTTCTCAGAAGGACACAGGGAAATCTCGTATTAATAGTCTTCGGTCACCAGTACAACAAAATAATGCTCTATTACTGATGAAATCTATTGTTTAAGTGAGACAATAAAACACATCTAATTATATTCCTAGATATGTCTTGATATCAGGCTATAGGTGGAAAGTAGTGGTCAGCTCAGTCCCAGAAGAAATTCAAGGAGAGAAAGATGAAGTGGCGGAGGGGGGAGGGTGTGGCTCAGCAGTAGAGCACATGCTTAGCGTGCATGAGGTCCTGGGTTCAATCCCCAGTCCCTCCTCTAAAAGGGAGGGCTGGGACAGAAGAGGGAACTCCTGTGAGTGGCGGCAGAATGTTGCCCACAGTCTCCAGTTGCCGAGCCCTGGTCTGCTCTTCCCATAGGATGAGCGACCCCTGCCGTGCCTCCATGACATGGCAGCCCCTCCAGGTCCCTTGCAGCCTACCCGCCCCCCCACCCCCGACCAGGATTCTCATGCCCATTTCTCCTCTCTCGATCAAATCCTGCCCTCAGGAGTTGGTCTTGCTTTCCACTGATGCACAGGGTGTTGGAGCTGGATGGAGCCTGGAGACCCCCTGGGCCAAACCCCTTACTTTATAGTTGGGATGGCAGGTCCAGAGAAGAGAAGGGATTTGCCCAGGGTCACCCAGAAAGTTGGTGGCAGAGCTGAAACTGGACCTTTGATGTGCGATAAAATGTCACAGCCCCTCCCCACACTTTTCTGGATTATGTCTGGCTCCCCCTTCTCCGTGGCCCCATCCGTTAGTCAACAAATGTTTACTGAGCAGCTGCTATTGGCCAGATAACATTCTAGGCTCTGAGGACACAGCAGTGGACGAAAGAGAACTCCTTCTCCCGTGGAGATGACGTTCTAGCTTAACCACATCACCTACCTGTTCCGTTTGAAGGGGACACACATGCTGTCTGTCCTGCTGCAGCCCAGAAGTCCTGATCAGCACAGAGTGCTCTGTCCATGTCTATGCTCTGCAGGCCAGAGGGCCTCGGCCCTGGAGGAAAAGGAACATGAGTCTGGAATGGCCCAGGGGTCTCCCCAGTGCCCAGCTCTGCAGGGGTAATAGCCCTCCACCCCTGAGAACCCTCTCCTCTGATTCTCTGAAACACCCTCCAAAGCAGATACTCATATCCCCATTTTACAGGTGAGGAAGCTGAGGCCCAGAAGGTGAAGATGCCAGGCAAGTGAGCGGCAGAACCGGGCTTCCTCCTGCCCTCAGACGGGGGTCCTGGACACCGCTCAGGCAGGGGCGGGCCGGGCGGGGCAACGGGAATGGGGCATCTTCTGCAAGGTTCCCACTTTTGGAGAGGAGAGTGGGGACTCTGCTGGCTTTTCCTCAGGGGCTCAGAGAAGTTCGCATTGCCTGCCCTGCCCCGGGGGGCAGTCCTGTCCTGGGACTCTGGTACCCAGGGCAGAGTTCCTAATCATGAGGGGGTAGCAGCCTTTTCTGTGATACTTAATGGAAACCATGGATCCTCTCCCTAGGAGCATTCTATGTGTCCCCATCGTAACATTTTGCATACAAATTCCTTGAGGCTCACCCTTCACCACGCTGGGCAGCAGTAGGCCCTCCTGAGGAGTCTCCCTTAAATGGGGGAGTTATCACACTATGGAGTTTAAAACTCAATGCCCCCCAGGGCACCACCGCAGACCATCCTGGGAGGTAACTCTGGCCAGACTGTGCTGCCCAGACGGCGCATGAGTGCCCCCTGGGGGCAGCTCATCCAAGTGTTCCAGGAAATGCGGAGCCATTCCCTCCCCAGGCATTTAATTGGATGCCAAGATTAGGCAGAGAAAAGTTGTCATTTAAAATACTGTTTTTAAATTTCAGTTGTCAAAGATGGTGGGTACAATGCTCCAAAACGGCTTTTACTCTGCTCTAAATTATAGGACAAAACCTTTCAAGCTGACACAACATTGTGTCACTGACCATATTTCAATTAAAAAAAAAAAAAAAAGAAACCTTTCAAGCTGCTTTAGTCTCCTGAGAGTAGAAGCTTGTTCTGCCCTGACTTCAGAGGGGTGACCACGTAGTATTTCTGTCTCTCTGCCAGGTTTTCTCAGCTGTAAAATGGTCATAATGAGACTTCCTCCCCCCGCAAGGCTCTTGTGAGGATTAAACACATGCAAAGCGCCCAGAACAGAGCCCAGAGCAGAGTAATCTCTCAACAAACGCAATCTGTTATTACTATGACTACTGTCACTGTTATTATTATTGAAGGTCTTAGGGGTTAAAGTCCAAAAACCTCCACCGGGGCCAAGCCCCCCACTGAACAGAAGGACCCAGATCGAAGCTCCACACCCATCAGGAACCCAGGCTCCACACACCCCCGCCCAGCCCCCCAGCCACTCCCCACCTCCCACCTTCCCCACTCTAGAGGGGCGCCAGAGCACACACACACCCTTCCTCCAGCAGCTCGGGGATGAGCCACGGCCTATGACACCCCCCTGTTTGTGGGGTCCTGCCAGATCTGAGGGGCTAAGTGCTCCTGGTTCAGGAAGCTGAGGGCCGGGGAGGAGGAGCCACTCCAGGTGATGAGCACTTAGTAACCGGAGGGAGACTGAGAAGGGGTGAGACAGCCTGGGGAGGAGCCGGGAGATCAGGCGTCTAACGCCCACTCTGTCAGCACTTGCTGTGTTACCTTGGGCAGCCCACTTGCCCTCTCTGGGCCTCAGTTTGCTTCTGGCAGTCAGGAGGGTTGGACTCACTGGAGGAGTCCAAGTCCTCGGAGGCCTTGGCGCTAACTGCCGCCCTCTTGGTACTGGACTAACATATATCCTTTGTCCAGACCCACGGGCAGTGTCCTTCCCAAAGTCTAGTAGCTCAAGACTTTGGCCCCTCCGGACTTCCCAGGGCTCACAGGGAGAGCAGTCAGGGTTCTCACCCATGTGGGCACAAATGACAGTTTTGAGAGCTGTGCGGGGCTCAACAGACCCTCTAAACCCGACCCTCCATTTCACATCAAGGAGACTGGGGCGAGAGGGAAGGGAAGTGACCTGCCCAGGGTCACAGAGTGAGACAGGATGGGCTCTGCCTCCTGGGCCTATTGATCCATAAGCCCCCAGGCCCACCTTTAACGGAGGCCAGGCATGGCAGCCCTCCAGCATGGGGATAGGGGCACCAAAAACAAACCTTACTCCTTTACTGGGGGTGGGGACAGTGGAGAGGGCTGGAGCTGGTCTCACCCAGGAGTCTTGTCCTTTCAAATCAACTTCCAAGGCCAGGTCTCCCTAGCACCCTTTCCCAAGCATAGAGCACAGAAATGGAGGGCCTTTGACCCCATCCTCCCCTCCCCAGGCCTGTCATACCGGGAGGAAGGGAATCAGGGAGGGGAAAAGATGGAGTGACAGCTCATCTTAGTTTACCCAGGATGGTCCCAGTTTGGGAGCTGAAAGTCCTTCATCCCAGGAATCACCCCCTTTCCAGTCTGGGCAAACCAGGACTCCCCACTCTCCTTCAGGGAAGCCAGCCAGCCCCTCCTCCCTGGGCCTGATCAGGGAAACTGGAGCCCAGAGGGCTTCCAGAGTCTAGCTGGGTCATGGTCCCCCATGGCCCTGGGGACACACAGTTGACTAATGATACCACAGCAGTATGTGACCTGCTCCCCAAGAGAGTGGAAGGTCACCTTGACCCTTGGAACACAGCAGCCTTACCCCCTCAGTGGAGTGAGCCACACTGGTGGTGTCCTCAGGAGTCCAGAGGACAACCTCCCTCACTGCCCATCCAGCCCCCGGACCCTGGGCCACAGGGAAGAGAGACGACAGAAACCAATGATGAAATCTAAGATGTCCTGGGAAGCTGCTAAGCCCAAGGTACGTCTGTGGGTCCAGGGGACCCTCCCAGCCAGGGAATTTCTGGGGGAGCACATCTGGACAGGGCCATGAGCCCCCCTCACCTTGCTGGGTCCCAGAAAGACCTCAGAATGGGCAGAATGATTCTCAGGTCCCCGATCAAGGCAGTAACATCAGAAGAGAGCTGCCTGGTGGCACTGAGACCACCCGTTGGGAAGAAGGGAAGTCCCACTTCCCTCTCGGGCTTCCCCTCCCTGAGGGGGGCTTACAACAACTAGTTAAGTGGAATGACAGAAAAACGTATTTCTTCGTCTTGCTCACTGAATTGCTGGCCTGAGACTTACTCCAGCCACATTGCCCAGCTCACTCCCTGAAGTCCTCCCTCCCAGTCCCCAAACTCCATCAAACAAATCTTTGAAGGAAGGATTGGGAAGCCGAGGGGACCCCCATCAGCAGGCACACTGGCAACACGGTCCCAGGGTTGGAAAGCTGGCTCTTCCGCTTAGCAGCCAGGAGCCTCCGCCTTGCCCATAAAGCTTCTGCGTTCTGAATGAGCGAACGCCCACAGACTGACCCTGAATCCAAATGCATTTCCTCCTCCCACCCTCGGTTTGCCCCTCTGCACCTGAGCAGGCAGCATCATGTGGTCACCCTCGTGACCTCCTGGCTCTGCGGTCAGCTGGCTCGGGCTGGCTTTTGGTACCCACACGGGGCTCGTGAAACTGCGACCTGGGATAGGGCACAACTCCAGCCCACTCAGCCCTGATTAAATCCTGCCGAAAGCTCCAGCTGGTCCCGGCCAGTTCTGGCCAGGCCCCATGCCCACCACACACCTGTCAGGAATGAATGACCCCTTATACCAGGCTCGTCCTAGAGAGTCCAGCCATCAACTCTGCACCCCAGACAGTCAGCCCCCAGTGCCTCCCTCAGTCTGGGAGTCCCCCTTTGCAAACTCACACACATTTTGTGAGTGACTGTTACTTCTGAGTGGAAGGGGCTAGTGTTTGAAGCCACAGACAGGTGGCCCGGCTGCATGTACGGGTCACAAGACACAGACTGGGGAGGGGCCGCCCGCAGGTAAGGTCAGGCCTCCAGGTGGAGGGAATCCAGCCTCTACCATCATTTGTCACTTCTCGGGGCTGCTCCTGCAGAGCCAACCAGAGCCTGGGCATTAGGGGAGAAACAGGCGTTTTCAGTGGGGGCACTCACCTTAGCTCTGGGAGGGGACGTGAGAGAGAAAAGGATGGACAGAGGTGCTGACAGGAGAAGGGAAGAGACCCAGCTCTGACCCTTTCTTCTAGAAACATTCCCTGCTGCCCCATCACGGGAGGGGGCTGCCCCCATCTGGGACTCCACAGGGATGCAGAGCTTGGTTCTGTGTGGGCCCTTCCAGGGTCAGACCCTTCCCCCATATCCTCTGCCGTAGCTCCTCTCTGAACTAACTACCCAGATCATAGTATCTAGTGTATATTTTCTGAGTTCTTCAGATGCAAATAACCATCACCAAAGGGAAGAAATTGACTACTGGATGATCCAGAGCACGTGGCCCCCGACCTTCCTGCGCCCTGGGGTTGGTAGAGCTGACCACCCTGTTACCTCAGCATCAGCCAATCTGAGAACAGTGCACCAGCTGATCGCTTACTCTGTGAGCCCCCTCCCTTACCTGGCCTTTCAACAGGCTTTGCTGAAACCCTTCGGGGAAGTTCGAGGTTTCCTCCGGCATGAGCCACCCTGTCCTCCTTGCTCGGCCCTGCAGTAAACCTGCCTCTGCTCCAAACTCCAAAATTTCAGTTTGTTTGGCCTCATGGTGCGTCGGGCACAGGAACCTGCCTTGGGTAACAGTTCAGAGCTTGGTTCTGCCAAGAGCCCACAGCCCTGTCCTCCTGGGTCATGGACAGCCCACAGCAACCCCCTCCCCCTGTGCAGCCACCTGGTTCTCTTCTGGGGCCCCACCTTGCAGCGTCTCCTTTTTGACCCTCTCACACAGAGTGCTGCCCACCTCCCACTTGCTGGATGAGACTTGGTTGTCTCTTCCAGGCCCAGAACTGAGATGGGCGTGAAGCTTCCAAATGGCACAATCCTCCTTGGTAAAGTTGCCGCTTACTTCTTCTCTGAGAAATTGATGCAAAAAAAAAAAAAAAAGGAAGAAACAGCCCCAGGTTTACTCTTCAACAGGGCCTTCTATTATACTTACCTTTTCTTCAGGGTTAAGGGTTGGGGGTCAGGGTTAGGTTAGGCCTGGGCTGTCCAAAATGGGGGCCACCTGCCATGTGTGCCTACAGAGAACCGGAAATGTGGCCATTCTGAGCTGAGAGGCACTATTAGTGTAAAATGCGTGTGAGATCTGAAAGACTTGGTAGATAAAAACGAATGTAAAATATCTCATTAATAATTTTTTATTAAATTTTATTAAAAATTTTGAGAGAGGAGGTAATTAGGTTTGCTTATTTTTAATGGAGGTACTGGGCATTGAACCTAGGACCCTGTGCATGCTAACACACACTCTCCCACTGAGCTATACCCCGATGATCCTTTTGAGGTCAATTATACTATCATCATTTTGCAGAAGAGGAAACTAAGGCTCAGAGAAGCCAAGTGACTTGCCCAAAGTCACACAGCTACAAAATGGCAGGACTGAAATATATCTAATACATTTCACCTAATTTGAAATTCCAAATGTGTAAATGAGTGCAGTATAAAGGCAAACTTCCAACCCTGAGTCCCAGCCATCTAGTTCTCCGTCCTGGAAACAACTGGCCTTGTATGTCCTTCCAAAGACACCCTATGCATATTTAAGCAAACATGAAAAAAAATACACACATTTATTTAAATAGATAGCTAAAGATAGATATCCTTCCTTCCCCATTTTTGTTCTTTACCCAAATAGTTGTAAACTATATACATTGATCTGCGTCTTGCTTTTATCAATTACAATATTGTTTAGAGATCTTTCTACATTAATACATAGTAACTCCATTCTTTTCCACACAGTATCCCATTTCATAAATATATCATAATTTATTTACCCAATCCTATATTGATGAACATTTGGGTTGTTTCCAGTCTTCAGCAATTACAAAAGTAATGCTGCCGTGAACAGCCTTGTATATTTGTTGCTTCACCCACGAGTTTAGCCATAGGATAAATTCCTACAAGCAGAATCACTGCGTTAAGGGGCATATGTGTTTGTAGTTTTGAAAGATAATGCCAGGTAGTCTACAACGGAGTTGGATCCAATTTACAATTCCATTGGGAACATGTTGAGCGCAGAGTCAGGATCCGAATTCAGGTCCATCTGGCTCCAACGCCAGGGCTTGTTCTGCTGCGCCGTGACCATCACTACCATCGTGAGAAAGAACTTCCTGATAACTTAGGCCACTTCCAACTCTTAGATCGCCTGCAGTGCCTACCTCCTGCTCTTGGAGAGCTCAGCCCTCCCCAGTGCCCCCATGCGTGAAGGTGAACTGCTTCCCCTACAATCCTGTCCCCCCACTGTGGGTCCTACCTTGTTCCCAAGCATCTAACAGCTCTCTCCTTATCTCCTGGAGGTTACTCTTTCCCCTCTAATGTCCCTGCGAGGAAAGAAATGCTGCCACCCATCTGCAGGCATGCTACCTGCCCTGTGGGGTCAACTCAATAAATGTCTGCTGAATAAATGTGCCCAATTGTCATGCCAGATATGTAGACACTGTCCCTGATTTCTCCTTCTCCTTCCCCCTCAAGACTGAACTAATGCCAAATCCTGTTGGTTCCCCCTCCTACATATTTCTTGAATCCTTCCACTTGTCTCATCCCAGCTGCTCCCTCGTAGTCTAAGCCACCATAATCTCTCACTTGGATTATCACAGTGGCCTCTTTACCTGGCCTCCCTGCCTCCACGCAGGCCTCTCCACATCTCTTGCCTTGTGGACCAAACTGCTAGCTGTTCTTCCAATATCCATTCTTAACCCCTACATCTTGGCTGGGTGCCTTTCCCAGCCTGCCCTGGAGCCAGGTGGGACCATGTGACTGAGCTGGGTCTTCACAGGTGAGCAGAGTCAGCACTTGTGATGGGCGTGGCTTCCATCTGCCCTGAAAGGGGAAGGGCACACCTTCTACCCCGCTCTACCCTTCCCACTGCTGGGACATGATGAACTTAGACCTTGAGTTGGAGGCTGGACCTGGAGAATGGCAGAGCCACAAACTAGGAGGAGACTCAGGAGGAGGCCTCTGGGCAAAGGGCAGGTGACCTGATAGGGACACTCCAGACAGGAGCCCTGGTGACACTGCCCACCCTCCTTCACACCTGAGAGCCAGCCAGCCAGCCAGCCAGCCAGCGGGGATACGGCAGGAAGCAAGACTCAGTGTCTTTGAATTTAAAAATTTCTTGGGAGTTGACTTGGAGCTCAGCCATTGAATCGTCATTCTCCTGAGTTCCCACTCTATACACACACACGTGTGTGTGCTCATGCCTGGCAGCTCTCTGCTAGGAAAGAATGCAGCCTTTTCCCCTCCGTCCATCATCACGCGCTTTTCAGACAGCCTGCATTCCTCCTCCCTGAAGTCAGCAGCCTCTTGCTCTGGCCAGTCACAGAGGACCTACCCACACTCAGTGACCCATCTACTGGGCCAGCTCTCTGCTGTCTGCGCCAGAGGAAAAGTGGTAGAGACAGTGCCCCAAAAGATGCTCAGCACACACACATAGTAAGCATGGATGCATATCCTCTTTGTCTATAACTAAGGATGTCCACTATGGGCTGGGCACTCAGCTGGGTCTCACAGGACTCATGAACAGAAAGAAGCAGTGGCTTCTGCTCTCAGGAGAGGAGGCCACCATTGGTGGCATCATGTCACTCAGAGCTCAGATCTGTGTATAACCCATCCATGCTTCACAGGCTGTGGTCCCCACCTGCCAAGGCCACCTGTCCAATCCTTTGGCAAGTTCTCCTATGTCACAGGTTCCCAAAGCCTATCTCATATGATCTCACGGGAAAGAAAAGTTAATAAACATCCATTGTCTACCTGCCTCCTTCTTTTTCTTTCATACTGTAGCTTTATAGTAATTTTGAAAACAGGTGATATAAATCTTTCAACTTTGTTCTTTTTCAAAGTTGTTGTGGCTTTTCTAGTTCTTTCTTTTCTGTATAAATTTTATCTTTTGAAATTTTTGGGGGGGTGAGTAATTAGATTTATTTATTTATTTATTTAATGGCGGTACTGGGGATCGAACCCAGGACCTCGTGCATGTTAGGCACGCACTCTACGACTGAGCTATACCCTCCCCCCCCCCCCGTTCTGTATAAATTTTAGAATCAGCTTGTTAATTTTCATCAAAAAATATCCTGCTAGAACTTTAATTGGAATTGTGTTCAATCTATAGATCAGTTTGGGACAATTTGACATCTTATCAACCTTGAGTCCTCCAATCCATGAAAATAGTCTATCTCTCCACGTTCTTAGGTTTTCTTTGATTTCTTTCATCATTTTGTAGTTTTCAGCACACATACCTGGCATCTAGTATTTCATGGGTTTTGGTGCTGTTGGAGATGATGCTTTTTAGATGCTTTTTAAATTTTTACTTCAATTTCCAATTGTTCATTGCTAGTATACAGCATTAGGGTAAATTTTGTGTGTGGTGACCCTGTGCCCTGTGATCTTTCTAAACATATTAGTATTAGTAGTTTTTGTAGATTTGGGGAGAAATTTCGATGTAGACAATCTTATTATATGTGAATCTCTCCCTTTCCAATCGGTGAGCCTTTTTTTTTTTTTTTTTTTATCTTGCTTTATTGCATTGCCTGAAACCTCTACTACAATGCTGAAGAGGACAGTAAGAATGGACATCCTTGTTTTTGGCCTTCCCTTGATGCTTCATCGCAGAACGTCTCTCCTTCAGCTGTTCATTGATGCCCTTGGTTATTCGTTGCTTGCTAGCTTGGTGATGGGTGAAGGGGCTCACGTTTTTTATTCTCAGTGATCCTGTCCCTCCCTCAGCAGTAAGGGATCTGTAATGATCTGGACCCACTCCTTTTTCTGTCTCTGCCCCATGGATACAGGAGTCTTTTTCTGTTCCCTTCCCTCAGTTGCACTAGATCTTCCTCTGTGCCCCGAACACTGCCCTTTGTTCCCTAAGCAGCTTTTGTTTTGTAGCAGAGAAAGGGTGGAAGCATCTGGGGCAGGGCTTTGTCCATTTCCTAAAGTGGCTTCTAGACATCTACCCCAGACCTTCTTTTTCAAAAGTGTTTTCTATCCTTTGTGAAGGGTACACTTTTTCCATGGCCTCCAGTGGCCAGATTTAGAAAGCCCCCTGACTCAGTGACAACCTAAGGACTCTCATTGTGCCCTGGTGCCCCTTCCCCTTTGAAAACCAAGCTTTGTCCTGGACTCTGTCCCTCAGCCTGACTCCTGTCCAGGATCCTTCTCTGACCCTTATGCAGGCGGGTCCCAGGGCCCCCTCCGCAGCTCTGCTCCCCAACACATCTGCATCTCACAGCTGCACCAACTCACTTTAGAGCCCACACAACACTGAACGTCACTTTCCCCATTTTGTCCATGAGGAAACAGGTTCAGAGCAACTAGGTGACTCCCCCACAGTCACATAGCCAGGCAGCGCCAAAGCTGGATTCAAGCCGGCCCTCTCCCCACAGTCCTTATCTGCCACCATCAGTTACTCCATCAGACATCTGTAAGGTGGGATTGAGACAGCAATTTTTTAGGCCTGAGCAAATGAAGAAGGTCCTCGAGTTTGTGTGATCGCAGCAGCGGAATAGGGCTGGGATTGAAGATTCGGGAGAAAGGGGGATCTGAGGGAGGGAGGTCGATGTGGATTAAGGAGACATTTAAGTTGGAGTAGCGGGGAGAGAGAGGGAAGAGCTTATGTGCTTAGAACCATGACTCCAAAGTAGAAGCTTCTACCTTGGCCTCCATTTTCTCCAATGTTAGGAGGCACAGGGACCAAGGCTGGAATTTGAAGGGCTATGATCAGTGGTCTCCCCAGGCAACTTTCCCTAGCAGCCTTCCCAGCCAAGGAACAGGATGGTGATGAGATATGGCCCCACAGTGGGGTGAGGCAGAGGGATAAAATGCTGTCAGAGGGGCAGGTCAGACCATGGTTGCCCAGAGGGACCATGCCCTGCTGCAGGCAGTCTGGGAAGGCTGCCTGGAGGAAGTGGACCCTGCCCATAGTATAGTCAGTCAATAAATATTTTTCTTAATTGCTTTAAGTGTCCCAGGAGACATCCGTAGATGAATTTTCTGAATCCCTGGCTGGAGCTGATGGTGGAGATACTGCCACAACTTTGCATGCCTGAGCTCAGGGATGGCAACTCTGTCCTCCCAGCAACAGGGAGATGTCTGTTCCTGGGCCTGGGAGAAGGTGCAGGATGTCTTCCGTGCCAGGTGGCAGGAGGAAGAGGGATGGTGAAGGCATGGAGAGACCAGGGGAGAGAAATGGCCTCAGCATGAGGGCCTTAAATGTCAGCGTAAAGCCAGCGACTCTGTGACCACTGCCCGAGCACAGGCGGGATGTCAGGTGTGCTGCTGCGGCCCCGCCTGCACGGGCCATCTCTGCCTGTCATGTTTGCAGCCGTATCTCCAGTGCCCAGAACTGCACCTGGCACAGAGCAGGTGCTCAACAAATGTCTGTTAAGGAAATGAACACATTTAATCCTCATAGCATCCTTCTGTGATGCAGTTATCCCACTTCTGCTGCTCCTGGGTGGAGAAGACGCCCTCACCAACACAGTAGGCGTCATCCGATCCACCGAGGGTCACAACAGCACAACGATGCAGAGGAAGGTGAAACTGCTCTCTGCTCCAGCTGGGACATCCATCTCCTCCTGCTCCTGGACTCAGACTGGCGCTTGCACCATTGGCTCCCCTGGTTCTCAGGCCTTGGGGTTTGGACTGAAACTTCACTTCACTCCATTTCCTGGGCCTTCGGTTTGCTGGCAGCGGACTGTGGGATCTCACAGGCTGCTTAATTACATGAGCCAACCCCTCATAATACATCTGTCTCTACACCTACGTGTGTATCCTATTGTGTCTGTCTCTCTGGAGGACCCGGACTCATACAAGGCCCTCCCAGATGCTCCCAGTAGGCGTGACTCTTCTGTCCCCGTGCTCACCTTGTAGGACTTGGGCCACACAATTCAGCAACACCGCTCATTACCAGGCGCCCCAGGTTGGGCTCTCCGAGAAGACTCTAAGATGGAGTTTAAGGTGCAGGGTGTTTATTAAGGGGGCCCTTGGGATCAGCCCCTGTGGAAAGAAGACGAAGCAGGAGTGGGCAGAGGGAGAAGCTGAGCTGTGCTGAAGGTCCAACATCTGGGTGCTGTACCCTTCAGAGGTGTCCTGAGAGGGGCTGAGATGGCCAGGTCTTATAGTTGGTTAAGTCAGGGGATGTGGCCACCTGGGGAAGGGGTGTAACCTCACTGATGGAGCTCTGGACAGCTGGGGCCATCCCAGGGGCCTGCCAGCACTCCCAACAGCTGGGGCAGCAAGTCCTTCCTAGAAGGAGGATCTGGGCACTGCATCTCCCTGTCCACCATTGTGTGACAAGTGGCTGTCACGTCCTCCACCTGCTCCAGGCAGAGAGTCCGTGGAGGGAAGGGAACCTAGAGGCCGAGTCAGCCCTGTATCCTTGGCCTCCCTTCTCCCACCCCAAGCAACCCACAAGGCCACCACCCCTGGCACAGACCCCAGGGCTAGCTGAGTTCAGATGGTGTCTGTGAGCTGGGGATGGGGTGAGCCCAGGCTGCGATGCAGGGGGCTGAGCTAGAAGCCGGGACTCTGGGTTCCCTGTGTGGCCTCCAGATGCTGACCCTCCGAGAGCAGACACTGCCCCCAGGACACGTTTTATAGAGCTGTGGGTTTGCAGGTTGGTTGTCACAGTGACAGGGCATGCGGCACCATGAGTGGGCAAGGCGATGGTCCTGCAACAGAGAACCGTCCCGGGTCCCAAAGTAATGAAACACCTGTTTCTAAATCTCCAAGCTGAGACCCTGACTCTGTTTCACACATAAACACAAAGGGTTTTGTGTATAACAAAACAGCTTTAAGAGCACACACTAAATTTTCTAGGAGTGGTTGCATTGCCACGTAAATCAAGGGAAGATGTGTACTTTGTTTAGTTTGGAATTTTATCAAGACATAGTCCTCTTTCAGAAAATCATGTCAAGTATTTGACTCAATAGAACAACACTTCTATCCACCTGCATTTCACCGGTCACATATTCTAGGCTTCTATTTATAACTAAAAGCCAGGAGTAACTCAACATGACAAAGTCTTCCTAACACAGTGATGCTTAAATGTAACAGACTGAAATATATTTGATTTTATTTTCAACGGCTTTCTTTTCATTTCCCATTTATATTCTATTAGGGAGTATATTTGTTTTTTAATTCTATCTGGATTGATGGTAATATCTGTGAATTTGTTTAGGATGGTTAGAATGGGAGTCCACAATATTTTATATTAGAAGGAGGGTGAAGGGTCTGACAGGTTGAGAACCACTGACCTGGGGGAGTGCCTTCCTCTTGGGGCGGACCTGTCTCCCAAACACACCCCATCACACCCACCACCACCACACCCCTGGGGAGGTGGGCTCTGGGACCTGTGGAGGAAGGGTGCCCTCTGCAGGCTGTCAGCCCTGGATTTGATGATTCAACCTGGGACAGAGTCATCCGGAGGAGGGCGCGTTCTCTCGCCATGTCTGTTTCCAGAACTCCCTCCAGCTTCACCATCCGGGTCCTGAGCCCTCCTGCCCTCTGGGGATCTGTGTGGAAGGGCAGAGGGGTGATGGGGGAGGGGAGAGGTGGAGCTGGCCCCTCCCCCCTTTCATAAGCACCTGCAGGGGATTGGGGGCCAGAGGCAGGCCTCTCCCAGCCTCCCCCCTTGATGGGCACAACTTCCAGGCTTAATCTTTTTTCTACTTACTCTCTGAGGCCATTTCGAGGCCGTTGTCTCTTGCAAGGCCTCCATGGGTGCTGCAGCCAGGGTGCTGGACCCAGGCTGGGCCTCTCCCAGGGCACAGGCAGTAAGCCGAGCGGACCTCACCGAGTTTTCAACATTAGCGTGTGTATGCGGGGGCGTGAGTGTGTCTGAACAACCAGGAAGATGCCTCAGGACAAAGGAGGAGGGTTACCAGGTAACATACAGGATGCTCAGTTCATTTCGAGTTCAGATAAATGACAAATAATGTTCTTAGTATAAATAGGTCCCATGCAATCCTTGGAACATACTGATACTAAAAAAATAAAAGTTGCTCATCTGAAATTGAAATTTAACTGGGTGTTCTGCATTTTTATTGGCTAATTTTGACAGCCCTCCTGGGAGACCAAGCCCACATGTCTGTGTGTGACCCAACATTGTCAGTGTGACTGAGTGAGTGTGGGGACACTGCGTGTGTGCAGGGGCTGCACACAAACCCCACAGTCACTGTGGGAAGGCAGATCGGGAGGATGATACCACAGTGATGGCCAGGCCGGTGGTGTGTGCCTGTCAGTCAAAGGGGGTGGACACCCTGTGTGGACCCAGCCCCGAATCCTGGGCCTGTAACCCCAGGGGATTCTCAGCCCCAGTGGGGCTCCAGTGTCCCCTAGGGTTCAGATTCCCAGAAGTACCCCCCCACACACACACACCCACCCACACACACACAAACACACCCAGATTCTGGCTCATTCAGCCGAGGCTGGAGCCTGGGCCCTGTTTCTCACACTCACTTCACTGCTTTGCCAGCTTTATCGTCAGTTTGAGGCCTGGATCTGGGCCTTGAGGAGTGGGAAGCGGGCAGGGGACTTCCTCGAAGGTGAGAGGGCTCAGACCCCCAGTGGCTGCACTGGCCGGGGCCCAGGTTACCTTCTAAGGTCAGCAGTCCAGCCTCCTGGAAAAAGGCCATGCCCTGCCCTCCCAGCTGTGAGGAAGGTTCTGGTATGAGGTACACTGTTCTGATGGAGACACTGAGGTCACAAGACAGGGTCAGGACTGGAACCCAGCCAACCTGAGTCCAAGCTGATGGAGGCCGAGGCTTCAGTGTGATGGCCACCAGCCCCAGCCCAGGTCTCCTCACCCCCACCCCCACCCCCACCCCCGAGGACATGACGGCCACTCGTTCTGTGTTTCCCAGCCTGGCCTGGCTCAATGCTGTGCCGTCCCTTCTCAGCCCACGTGTTCCAATTTCCCTACTGTTTCCTCTGTGCTGTGTTCTGCACAGCTGGCCATCCCTGCTCTGACCGCATCACATCACGCTTATTGCCTCCACTGCAGCTGAGCAATTGGAGGGGCCAGATGTGGCCCCTCTCACCGCTATGCCCCTCGGCACAGAATCCCAGAAGTGTCTGAAGAATGAATGAGGGGACCAGTCTCATCAAGCGGCCACTAGAACCGACTTCTCCAACTGTCCTCAGGTGCCTGAATATCACCAAGAAACCCAGGAGCTGCAGGCACCGCCTTGCAAACCCAGGAGCTCCCAGCTGTGCAACGTGAACCCTGTCTGATTACAAACGAGCCCGAACAATCACAGGCCAGCACGCGCCTACACAGCCGCACAGGACGAGGCGTTGTGAGGGGCAGAACCCCAGGTCTCCCCCAGAACGCCCCGGGCAAACACAACAGTGCAGGGAACCTCGAGCCCCCACTTAGCCGGTAATTACATTGTGGGTCATTCAGAAGTCTTGAAAGTTCAACGGAATGGATATTTGAACATCTTAGGGTCACATAGAATTCAGAGGTCTTAGGGTTCAGTGAGAAATTATATTTATACAGTGTTATTACTTCCCTATTGTTTCCGTAACAAATTACTACAAACTTAGTGGCTTAAAACACCACCAATTTATTACCTTATATGCTGGAAACAAGTTCCAAATGGGTTTCACAGGGCTAAATTCAAGGTGTTGACAGAGGCTCTAAGGGAGAATCTGCTTTCTGACCTCCTCTGGCTTCTAGAAGCCGCTCTCATCCTTGGCTCATGGCTCCCTTACAGCCAGCGACCACATCACGCCAACCTCTGCTTCTGTGATCACATCTCTCTCTCTGACTCTTCTGCCTCCCACTTTCCCTTGTAAGGACCTGTGATTACATTGGAGTCACCTGGATAACGTGGGCGACTCTCTCCATCTCAAGATCCTTCACTGAATCACATCTGCAGAGTCCTTTTTGTCACGTAAGTTACATAGTCACAGGTTCTGAGGATCAGGTTAGGGACACCTTTGGGGGGTGGTATCATTCTGCCTACCACGCCTAGTTTAAGAGTCAAAATGCAATCAGGTTATCAACCTGAGAGGGGAACTGCAGCAGAACCGGAAACTGTGTGTAAAATGTGGCACCAAGGATGTGGGTTAATTGACCGTGACATTGATATTTTTGTGTTAAGAGGTAATCTGTATACATGTTTGGTATTTGTAATGTTTGTAACATATAAGATCATTTTGTCTTTTAGAGTGACAGCCTTTTAACTAGTAATTGAAACTGTATAACTGAATAATTTAAGTTGAATTCTTACCGAGTTTATATCCAATACTAGAACATAGAAGAGAACTTTAAATTCACCGAATTTCAATTCTTACTATTATTTAATTTAGATTTTTATTTTTTATACGTTTAACTTAATTGGTTTTATAAGGCTTACTTAATAATCAGGAAGGAAGCTCTTGCTGGTTAAATTAGAAATAGGAAGTCTCATTTTTAAATAAAGTTGAAAATACTTTAAGATATTGGATTAAGTTTAGAAATACCAAACATTATTCCAAGATCTCTCAAAGGAAGTTGTTAACATTTGCTGCACATAAGGAGGAAAATAAGATTTGCAAGCTGAATTTAAAGCCTAGAAGGGAACCCTTGGTTTCACTTGCCCTCGTAGCTTTAGCCTGGAGGGGAGATGTGTGCCGGGGAATCCACCACAGCCTGAGGACAGACTAGAGCGAGGTCCTGAAGAACTGCACAGACTGGGCCAGGTCACCTCAGGTGACACTGGGTGGATGGCCCTTGCTGCATTTTTTTGTTGTTTTTTGCTGTTGCTGTTGTTTTGTTGTCTGTTGGTTTGAACTTTTGGGAAGGGATTGTCAGAAAAAGCAAATAAGTATTTTTTTAGGTACCACATTTCCCATTTAAAAGAACAAAGGGTACAGATATAGAATCCAAAAATTTGGTAGGAATACTATCATATCAGAATCAAATTGACGAGGACCTCTCCTTCCCGTAAAGGCAGACTTAGATGACTGAGACCCACCTTGTTAATGAAGGTAACTTAAAAAAACTGGCCACAATATTTCAAGTAATCTTAAAAGTGTCAACAAGCTAACACTAGATGAAGAAACTGCCCAGCTAGCAAGCCCGACATCGGGAGGCCCTCTGGTCATGGTGGAGTTGGCTGATCAGGGAGAAGCAGCTGAGAAGCTGGGCGGAGATTCTGAGAGCCTTGATGGGGGTCAAGGAACAGAATTTAGAGCAGATAACTGGGAACCATCCCTACTCGGGACTGGGAAATCCAAATGACCACAATTTAAGAGTAAAGGCGAAGCAACCTAATGTCCATTGACAGAAGATTGGATAAAGATGTGGTATATCCATATAATGGAATACTACTCAGCCATAAAAAAGAATAAAATAATGCCATTTGCAGCAACATGGATGAACCTAGAGATTATCATGCCGAGTGAAATAAGTCAGAGAAAGACAAATATCACATGCTATCACTTACATGTGAAATCTAAAAAATGAGACAAATGAACTTCTTTACAAACCAGAAACAGACTCACAGACATAGAAAACAAACTTATGGTTACCAGGGGGGAAAAGGGGTGGGGAGAGAGAAATTGGGAGTTCAAGATTTGCAGATACTAACTGCTATATATAAAGTAGATAACAAGTTTATACTGTATAGCACAGGGAATTATATTCAATATCTTATAATAACCTATGATGAAAGAGAAATTGAAAAAGAATGTGTATGTATATGTGTGACTGAATCACTATGCTGTACACCAGAAACTAACACAATACTGTAAATCAACTATACTTCAATTAAAAACAAAAAAGAGTAAAGGTGAACCAGAAACGAACTGGCCTTCTCAAGTTCTACAGTCTGTCTTTGATTATCCAGGTAAGCCACAAAGTCTTCAGCCTTGAAACTGAACTAAGGTTACCCTGGATTCCTAGTGCCCCGGATTTCTGGCAGAAGCTAACTAACGTCCTAGCAGAAGGACAATGACATCTTTCTGAGCCTCAAGTGACCTCTAAAGGTAATATTTCAAACAAACGTCCATCCTACCGTCAAAGATAACCAGACAGACAAGGAGACAAGACAACACAACCAAACACCAGATGAAATGGTAGGTACTGAAAACAGATCCATGAGACACGGTCTGATCGGGTCACACTGTAAAACAAATGTGCTTGCTGTTCTTCATAAATGGAATCATACAGGGCATACTCGTATGTTCACAAGGGGAAGGGCTGGAAGACTGCTGGCCTCTGCACACTGGCCTCCTGCCTGTCCCGTCCCCTCCATTCACAACTCACACCCCAGGGGACCCTGGCAAGTCTTGAGTGCAATTTCCTCCCTACCTTTATGCCTTTGTTCCTGCAGTTCCCTCCATCTGGGGTTCCCAGACCCAACTGGGGCTCCCTGGATGGATGGATGCCTGTGTGCCCTTTCCTACAGGAAGGCTTTTCTTCTCCCACCAGCCAGAACACATCTCTCATTCCCCTTTTATCTTCCTCTCTTGGAAGCCTTTTATCCCCTTGCCTTGTATTTTGGGCCGTGATGTTCCTGCCTTTCTCCCACTGGACCAAGAGCTCTTTGGGGGATGGACCAGGGTGAGTGCTGTATGTATCTTGCATCTCCTCTGCTCAGTGCTGGGCACTTTGAAGCATGACCATAGCGGGCAGGAGATGGACTTGCTAAGGTTCTAGCACATCCATCAGGTCCCAAAGGCCAAAGGAACCAGCAGGTACCCCACTTCTGCCCGAGCCCTTGCATGGGGGGACATATGAAGACGTGTTGCACTAGTGTTTACATACTCAATGTGACTGAACACATCCAGGATCGCAGCTGTGTCCCAGCGACTGGGGAAAGTAGGCACCATTAGCCCCATTCAGCGGAGGGAGACTGAGGCTTAGGGAGGTAAATGGCTAGCCCAGCGCTTATCAAGCCTGGATGCTCCTTGGAATCACCTGGGGAGCTTTTAAAAATTAAATCTGAATCGCTGGGGGGGGAGGAGTGGGGTGGAGCCCAGGTGTCAGTATGTTTTAAAGCTCCCCAGATGATTCTAAGATTCTAAGACCAACCTGGGGAAGCATGAGATGAGCCCACAGCCCACAGCTGGTGAGAAGCTGGACCAACTCAAGAATTCCAAATCGTAAGACGGCACTCTTTCATCCCAAGAAGTGGGGAGGTCCCTGGACCACTGGCTCCTTGGGGTCCTACAAGCCAGAAGGCGGTGCTGGACATGTGGGCTCCGCACGCAGAATTAACTTCGGCGAGGCCAACGTGCTCCCTCCTTGTCCTCCCCTGACTCCAGAACTCGGGCCCAGACAGCCAAAGCTCAGGGGACAGCGGGTGACTCAGACACTTCCTGTTTTCTTGGCCACAATGACAAGGGAGTGGGAACAGCCCGAGCCGGGGTTCACGGCTTGAGAGAGGGGTCCTGGAGAGAGGAGAGGGCCCCCTGCCCCGAGATGCGGAAGGAGTGAGCCAGGCAGCGCCATGAGGGGGTGTAAGGCCTGGGTGGGTGGAGATGAGGTGGTTGGCTGAGTGGCCAGGTCAGCAAAGGGAGGGAGGATTGGCGGCTAGCTTTTCTTGAAATGTGAGGATTTTCTGAGTCCTCAGGGGTTGAAGGGAAGACAGGCTCTGCCTGGATGTTTGGTGCAGGCAAGCTGGGAGACAAAATGGAGGAGACAGAAGGAGGAGCCCTTCACAGGGAGGCAAAGGACCTGGGTCGTCTTGTCCCTGCCCTGCTGTGAATTACCATGTGACCCTGCACACAGCCCTGGCCATCTGCTGCTTTCTCTTCTACGAAATGGGGAGGGACTGAGCTCTGAGAAGTCCTGGGATTCTAAGAAAAGTCCTAACCTCTCTCAGGCTTCAGAGCACTGTGCTGACTCCAGGGGACTTCATTTATTTTGATTTCAAGTCGGACAGTAGCCGGAGGGGGAGGCGGGGTAAGTACCATCATTACCTGACGGCTATTCGAGACGCTGATGATCGGGGAGACCAAGAAAGGTGTGGCCAAGGGTGTGTGGGAGTGGGGACTCGGATGCTCCTGGTGGCCCAACCTGATCACTCCCTTCTTTAGAGGACAGCAGCTTGGGGATGTTTATGAAAAATCATACAGGTTTGAATCTTGGCCTTGATCATGTCCCTGCTAGGATCACCCTCAGGAATTGATCCTAAATTCAAAAAAGGCTTGTTGGACAGGAAGATGTTCACGAAAGTGGATTTTGTATTAACGAGAAGTTAAACACAGCCCACACATCCAGCAATAGGGAACTGGACACCACAGAATGTGTATCAGCTACCTATTTCTGTGTAACAAATGACCCTCAGATTTAGTGGCTTAACAAACAAGAATGCATTATCTCAGAGTTTCTGGGGCTCAGGAGTCCAGGCATAGGTTGGCTGGGTGCCTCTGGCTAGGGCCTCTCAGGAGGCGACAATCTAGATGTGGGCTGGAATTGCAGTCATCCCAAAGCTTGGCTGGGAGAAGGTCCACTTCCAAGTTCACTCACATGGCTGTTGGCAGTCTTAGGTCCTTGCCACGTCTTGAGGGGAGACACCAATTGCTCAACTTGTGGGCACCCCCATCTCCATGGCCCAGCTCACAACAGGGCAGTTGGCTTTCCCAGGGCAAGTGTGCCACCTGGAAGGCACTCAGACCTTCCATAACCTGATTCCCCTCATTTCTGCAGTATTCTGTGCCTTAGGAGTGAGTCATTAGGTCTAGCCCAGGTTCAAGGGAAAAAGATAACACAAATGTGTGGCTACAAGGAGGTGGGAACTGTAAGGAGAGGGAAAATTTCCCCTGATCCTCTGAAGGTCCCTGAATGGGTCTGAAAATTAAATGGACAAAAACGGATTAATGGGAGAAAAGTGTGCAAATTTATTTAATATCAGTTTTACATGACACAGGAATCTGCACAAGGAGGTGAAGACCTGAAGAGGGGGAGGGTGTAGCTCAGTGGTACAGCGCGTGCTTAGCATGCATGAGGTCCTGGGTTCAATCCCCAGTACCTCCATTTAAAAAAATAAAAAGGAAACAATAAAAAGATCGTGGTTTCCAGGGGTTTGAGGAGAGGGAGGGAGGGAGGGATGAACAGATGGAGAACAAGGGATTTTTAGGGCAATGAAATTATTCTGTATGACACTGTAGTGGTGGCCACATGCCATTATGCATTTGTCAAAACCCATAGAATGTACAGCATCAAGAGTGAACCCTAATGTAAACTGTGGACTTTGGTTGATAATAATGTGCCCAAGTCGGTTCATCAATTGTACCAAATATGCCACACTGACGAGGGATGTTGAGGGTAGGGGAGTGTGTATGTGTGGGTGGGGAGGGCTGTGTGTGAACTTTCTGTATTTTCTGCTCAATTCTGTTGTGAACCTGAAAATGCTCTAAAAGAATAAAGTCTATGTTTTTAAAAAATGGAAATTAAAAAAAAAAGACTCAGATTCTTTTTGGTGTCCCTTTGTCTTCAGAGATAAGGGTGGTCCTTTCTTCCGGCACAGGTGGGACACCTCTGATATGAGGGGTTTATGACGTGTTTCAGAGGAGAAGGGCAGGGGGAAGGTCACAAAGACCTTCCTGCTTCTGCTGTTTTATCAGACTCCTTCAGCTTAAAATATCCAACATTCCAAGGGGCCATATTGGGGTAGTGAGTCCTGAACCCCAGCAAGATCACTGGGGCCATCTTGGAAGCTGCCCGCCATACAGCGGATGTGAAATGTTCATGATCTTAAGTGAAACGAAGACAAGATTCGAAACAGCCCACACAGGGGGATCACATCTGAGTTAGGCAATACGGAAAAAAGATGGGAAGAAGTTGGTTAAAAGCTCCTATACACCCCTAAAAACCAAATGGGGTCTGCACGATCAAGCACCTCTATATACTAGGTCTTCTTTTCTGCATATGAATTCATTTATGCATCTTTTCCCATCTATTTATCCTCTAAACTTAAGTAACTAATTTTCTGGCCCTTGGGGGGCCAAGGAGCTGAGGAGGAAGGAGTCCAGGACTCACCATCTGTCCTTGAGCTTGCCTGAGCAACAAGCTATGAATCTCCGCTGGGAGAGCCTCAGGGATGTATTCCAAGCAAGTCTGAATCTTTAATCGCATTGCATGTTCCTGGGTTGACTGGAGCCGGAGGAGTTGCCTTTGGGGTGATGCTGAGGCAGCGGTCGTTTGGGGAGGGCCTGGTGTAAGGGGCGTGGCAAGGAGCGGAGAGACGGAGGAAGTGGCCCAGAGGGAAAGGGGAAAGTTGTTGCCACAGTGGGAAAACACTGGAAAGCTGGCGTTTCAGACCCTGCTCGCGTCAGTCAGTCACTTAGTGTGGCTCTTTCAAGCCTCCGTTTCCTCATCCATAGAGTGGGATGGAAATGAGCAATATTGCCCTTCCTTGTTCAGTGGAGTTAAGAGAGATCGATTACGCAGAGAACTATAGCCTGCGAACTGTAAAACTCTGGGCCAGCGATGATCTCCTCAGGGATTAACTAGAGCAAATAGACCCGCCTCGCGTCACTGAGCATCCGAAAGGAGTCAAGTCCTTCCCCGACCACGGGCAGAAGGAAACGGTGGCTCCCACATCCTGAGCCACCGTTCCCTTCTCATCTCTAACAGGTTAATGTTGGTGGTGACTTTGCTTCAGTTAAAAAGAATGAGGTTACTGCTAAAGAAAGACGATTTGGGAACAACCATAGAAAGCGCAGTCGACAAGGCAACTCCACTTTTAGGAAGAGATGTGCACACACGGGTATGAAATTACATCTAACAGGCATGTCATCGCGGCATTCTTTGTGAGAGCGAAGCATTGTAAAGGAGAAAAAATGTCCATCCGCAGGGGACCGGTTAGATCAATTACGGAGCATCCAGACAATGGAATGCTGTGAAGGCATTAAAATGAATGAGGCAGCGCTGGGTGCGCCGATCCAGAAAGATCTCCAACATATATTATAAAATGAAAAAAGAAAAGCGTGTGGCCAAACAATATTATCACTAACGTAGAAAATCAAACAAAACGGCTGATACGTGTATGTACCCAAGGTGCATGAAAACACGGAAGAAATGCAGGGCGGGCCACTGGCCAGTGGTCAGAAGTGGTCCCCTGGGGGAGGGAAGGTGGGGGAGGGGGCAAGGAGAGGGGTCTTACCCTTTTTAGCTTCATATACTTCAGGGATGGTTGCCATTTCTTTGTCATGTGAATATATTCACGTGTTAGATTTTTAAATATATATACAAATTTATATTACACATATATATAATATATACAAGCCTTAGACTCTCACTGTCTCTGGAATATTGGATCCCTGGCTGACTTCTGAGACATCACTGGGCCCTGTGGGTACTTCTTCCTTAGCAGGGAGTCAGCAGCCTTGACACCCTCCCTGTAGAAGGACCCAGGCTCCCCTCTTCCCAGACAGCACCTCGCCCCGGCTGAGGTGCTCTGTGTAGCTCTGAGGCCTGTCACACCAGGACCCCAGCCTCCCCCGAGGCCTGCTCCCTGCCCAGGGACGAGCCCTGGAGCTTGTTCTCACACCCTCTGGATGAGGGGGGGAAAAAAAACCCACCTTCATTCATTCATTTCTTAAACAAATAGTATTCAATGGTGGATAAAGACAAGGTTAAGTCTAGTAAAGAGGCAGAGTCAGTCTTCTAAGTAAAAGTGAAGTGGGGTTTGCAGTGGATGCTCTGGAAGGCAGCCCCAGAGAGGGTGCTGAGGACACAGAAGCCTCCGTCCTTTGCACTGAGACTCTTCCCCTCTCCGCACCCCCCATCCTCACCCTCGCCCCCCTCTGTGACCTGGAACCTGAGGGCTTGTCTGTGGGTCTGTAGCATCTGGCCCAGGGGCTCCCCATGAGTGAAGATGAGGGGAGAAAATGCAAGGCAAGACCTGGGAAATGACCAGCGGATGAGCTGAGACCAAAGCGCTCCGGTCGGGAAGCGCTGGCTGGGCAGCCTGGCTCCACACCTGTCACCATCATCCTTGCTTGTTCGCAGACACCAGCTTCCAGCCACCCAAGGCCAGCCATCGAAGGCCACCCTTCACGGCACCATCCCCTCCCCACCTCTGCCCTGCAGGGGTCCTGGGCAGCAAGACCACCGCTGAGTGCGCTATTTTGGTTTGGAATTGATGGTTTCACTGCCAATGCCAGTATCTGGATCAAGAAAAGAATTCTTCCTCTGTGCGCGTACGTGTGTGTGTGTGTGTGGGTGTACACACATACTCTACTCACAGGTTCATACTCTGTGGATAGGGTGTCAATTCATTCCAGATTTACTGGCACAGCCTCAATTTCACATATTTGGCCACCACAAACCATTGAAATAGCTTGAAAATTCCACTATGATTATTTATGCAGAACTCCTTCGGTCTCGTTCCAAAAAAAGGATTTGAGAACCAGCTTTAGTGTTGGTTGTATATACTTCAGCAGGGTTTAAAAATAACAGACCAAAAAAAAAAAAAAAATTCAGGGAGAAGGGAGAGTAAGGTGACACAGAAATGCATAGCTCACGTCCTGTGCGCGTGCTGGAGGCAGGCCACAAACGTATCTCAGAATTTCCAAGCAGCCAGAGCTGAGATGGAGAGAAGATGACATGGATTCCTCCTCTGGAGACCTGCGGGAATTCCCCCCAAAAGTCCTCCGAAAGATGCGGTGTGACTCAGAGTTAGAAAGAAACAAATTCATGCTCTGTGTCTTAAGAGTGGTTTGGTTACACATGACCGCATGTGTCGAAACTCACAGTTTTGCAACGGAGATTAAAGATTAAGATTAAATTTTGTATTGAAGATTTGTGCATTTCACTGCAAGCAAGTTTCACCTCGAAAAGAAAAGAACCGGAATGTAATTGATGATATGCGTGTGTTTGCACATTTTTATAAGGAAAGGTAGGGGCTCTGAGAAATGAAGGGGAACTTGGAAGTCACCATCAACACTCAGGTAACAGGCCCTCAGTTTTGTTCACAGAGCCAGAGCTAGCAGCAGCCCTCAAAATCCACTGACCCCCCGAAGCATCTTGCCCTCAGGCAGTGACCAGGGTTTTGGGGTGCAGAGCGCTGGCCTCAGGGGACAGAGAGGCTTGACTCCTGCAGGCCCCACAGCGTGGAGGGATTCTGGCATCTCCCAGACCAAGCTCTCAGATCATGGAAACCCCTTGTCGGGCCATCAGGGAGCACTTACCCTCTGAGACCCTGTGCCTCGCCCAGAGAGCCCCTGTGAGTGGCAGAGCTGAAATTCACAATGGTATTGATGACAGAAGTGGTTCACTGGGGCTTTTCTCTGTGCCGGGCACCGCATTAAGCATTTACATCATGTCATTTAATGCATAAGTGACCTTATGAAGCAGGTAAGCAGGTATTATTGTCATCCCTATTTATGCATGAAAAACGGTTCAGAGAAATTGAGTAACTTGTGTGTGACACTCAGCTGGCAGATGCTGACCTGGGATTCAGAGGTGTTTTGACTCCAGGGTCTTCGATCGTAACCACTGCCCTCTGCTACTCCACAGGCCACCCTCCTCACCCCCCATCCCCCTCCTTCCCCACCATCTCCCACGATGGCCTGTCATGGTTGACTTGTCTCTGCCCCCTCCTCAGGAGAAATTCTGACTTGGGCCCAGAATGATCCTTTTAAAAAATTTTTTTAAATTTATTATTATAACATTTAATTATCATTTTTTTATCTTGGTGTTTGGGGAGGAAATTAGGTTTATTTTTAGAGGAAGTATTGGAGATTGAACCCAGGACCTCATGCATGCTAAGCATACATTCTATCACTTGAGTGATCCTTATAAACCAAGCACCCCACTCCTGCCCCTCTACTCCTGCTCCCCAGAACAGCTCAGCACCCCGGGATGGGCTCTTTTCCCAAACACTCCCTGGAGACACACACACACACACACACCCTCAACCCCCTGATGGGCTGAACCAGCCCCATTCTCATCCCTTCAAATCCCCCACCTCCATCCCAGCCCAGCCCCTGCAGAGACAACTTGAAAACAGCCTGTCACCTCTTTAATAGAACCCCAGAGCTAAGGAAGACTTCAGATGGCTGCTAGCCAGCCTCCTTTGTTTTCACAGAAGAGGCAACAAAGGCCCAGAGAGGGTCATGGCTGGCCCAATGACACACAGCACTAAACCTGGTCTCCTGGGACTTGTCCCTTAGCTCAGGGCTGAACAGGGCTGAGTTGGGCTGCAGAGCTGGGGGGTGTGGGGTGGATGGGGCCTAGAGACCCAACCCCCACCCCCGGAGAGAGAAAGAGTAGCTCCTCGGGCCAGGGAAGAGAAGGGCTGGGCGCTGCAGCGTCAGCTGGGAGCACCTGAAATCGTAGCTCTCGTTCTAGATAGGGAGCCTCAGTCCCAGAGAGAGGCAGTCCTATCACTGGATCCCACAGCCAGCTCCTGGCAACACGGAGGAGGCAGGAGTCTGTTTTCCTGAATCTCTGGTATCCCTCCCACACCTGCCCCTTGCTTCCCCCTATAGCATCCTGTGAGGGCTGAGTTGGGCCTCTCCCATACCCACACCCACTGCACCCCCGGCCTGGGACCCATCATTGCTCCCCAGGACGGAAGACCAGAACTTTTGCTTTTTCCGAGTCCCTTCCTAAAATTCACAGAGCTTGGGCTCTGGCCTGGGACCTGCAGAAGCTGTTGGCAGAGGGGCCCCCACCCCTGCAGCCCCTTGCAAGGAGGGATGAGGAGGAAGCTACAGAGGCCTGTCCGTCCTCAACATGATGCCCCAGGGACTTCGGACCCCGCCCTCCAAGAGAAGGGTTCTACCCTGGTTGTTCCAAGCAGCCCTGGAGTGGGATGGGGTGGGGAGAATTCGGGGGCAGGGGTCACCCATGTCCTTCCAGTTTGGAGCCTGTGAGGGAGAACGAGGGTCAGATGGTGGAGACGGTCTGCACACAGACCCCAAGCAGCAGCCCTGGTGTGCCAGGCTGACCGGCACCCCCTCCCCCAACACAAACACTCGGCCCCTGGCTCTGAGGAAAGGGGGCATTTTTCAGAGGTGACATCAGCTCTTAAAGTTTTATGTTTCTTGCCAACCTCAGCCCTCAGCCCGGAGAGCAGAGTCCCCAGGCCTGGTGAGGCAAGCAGCAGCACCCCTGCAAACAGCACACCACTGGCCCTGGACACCCACAGCAGTCCACCCACAGAAGAGATGGCCATCGGGGTGGCTGTGCAGTGGTCTGCTCACCCTGAGGACACAGCCCAGCCTGGTCACTGCAGGGCAGATGCAAGAGAAGATACCAAGCTGCCAGGTCCCCAGACACACCTCAGGGCCTTTGCACATGCCCTCCCTGCTCCATGCTATCTAACAAACACCTCCACACTCAAGTATCTTGTCCAAAGTCCCCTCCCTGTGAAGGCAGCCCTACCTCCTTGAGCCCCTACAGGGTCTCTGTCCGTCTTTCCATCAGAGCCCTGATCACTGGCACAGTGTTTAAAATCACCTTGCTTCTCCTCTCCCTCGTGCTTCCCTCTCCTACCAGACTCCAAGCCCCTGGAGGGCTCAGACCAAGTCCCCTTTCACTCTGGCAGGAAGAAATTCATCAACCATGAAGGGGTAAGACCCGCCCAGTTAAGGGGCCACAGTGAGGGCTTAGCTAAAAGCAGGGAGGCTGGAGGCTGAGTGAGATGAAGGGGGCTTCAAGGGGGAGAAGGGAGGCGGGGAGGGAGTGGGAGGGGGTGCACTGCAGTGAAGGAAGCACAGGGGGGGACCTGAGAAGATGGGGCTGGGCATGGAGGGGAGCAGGAGGTGCCGAGACTCCAGGGAGGGGGTGTTTCAGCAGGCAGTCCTGGTTGAATGAGTGAGTAAAGGAATGAATGAGGGGTCTAAAGAGAGGCCGGCCACCCCCACCTCGAGCTTCGCATGCTAAGGTGTGCTGAAGGTGGCCCATCAGGCCCAGAGGGGACCAAGGAACTGGTTCGCTGCCCCTCTACCCTGGGAGGGGGCTGACTGGATCCCCAGGCCCAGGGCCAAGCTGTCCGGCTGCTGACTCAGGCCCCGCTGGCCAGCTCAGCATTCCTGCCCTCCCCACTGAATTGGGGCTATTGAAGCTCTTTGTAGGGGGGTTAGGCCACTGGTCACGCCCCCAACCAGAGCCTTCGCTGTGCTGAGGGCTCTACTCTCAGGGGGCAATGCAGGCCCCCAGGGGTGAGTCTGAGAGCGCTCTGACCACCAGCTGCTGCTCTGGGGGTGTCTGGGACCGAGGACAATCCTGGGTAAGCTGGTGAGGCTGGCATCAGAGAGGGGAGCTGAGTGGAAGGGAATTGACTGAAGACCCTGGGATGGCAACCCTGCCCATGACCCCCAGCTTGGAGAGGGGTCTCTCTCTCTGCACAGGCCAGAGTGTGCAGGTGAAGGTGTCGCAGGGGCTCTGTGAGTTGCCCTGCCTCCTTATCAGACTGGAGCTTCCCTCAGGCAGAGTGGTTTCCCCATTAGATTGGGGCCTTCACAGGGTATAGTCTGGGTCTCCCCCATCAGACAGGGACCAGGGATGGGTTAAAGCCTTGCCCATCAGATTCGGCCCTCCCCAAGCCCAGTCTTTGTCCTCCTCAGTGATTAACTGGGGCATCATACCTGGTGCCCAGCCTCAACCACCCTGTGCTGGTGGGTCTCAGCAGAGCCACAGACCAGCTGCCCCCAGGAGAGCCAACGCTTCTATAGATAAAGTGCCCCCACCTCCTCCCCTCCTGCCCTTGCCCCCACGCAGGGATCTGGTCCCCCCAGCCCTGGCTGCATGCGCCTACACCTCTCAGGTGTCCTTTTTCAGGTATGGGGGAGGGCCGGGCGCCATGAAGCCAGTGCGGGCTGTCACTCTCTGGTGGGTGCTGCTGCTGGTGTCCGGGCTGGGGGCCACCGGGAAGGGATCCCCAGAAGAGGCCTCCTTCTACTATGGAACCTTCCCGCTTGGTATGTCCAGCCCTCTGTTGGTCTGTCCGTCTGTCCGTCTGTCCATCTGCCTGTCTGCTGGCCCACCTTGGCTGGCTTGCCAAGTAGTTTGGTGTTTTAGCTTCCTTACAGCTAGGATGGGAAAAATGACTCCATGACGCTGTTCTGAAATAAAAGACACTCCTAACAGATTTTTTAAAATTACTACATAGATAGTAAATGCTCATCAGAGCTAAAATAGTGCAGATAAGTGCTTTTAATGTGTTAATGTCTTCTCCCACCCCTGCCCCATATACTCCCACTCCTAGGGAGGCGGGGCAGGCTGCTGGGCAGGGGGCCTGCCCAGTGGCCCGGGAGGCACCTTCCAGGGTCCCAGTACTGGGTGGAGCATGGGAGGGGGCTCAGGGCCCAGCGTGGGCTCCGTACTTGCAGGCTTCTCCTGGGGCGTGGGCAGTTCCGCCTTCCAGACCGAGGGTGCCTGGGACCAGGATGGGAAAGGCCCCAGCATCTGGGACGCCTTCACGCACAGCGGGAAGGGAAACGTGCTTGGGGACGAGACAGCAGATGTGGCCTGTAACGGCTACTACAAGGTCCAGGTGAGTGAGGGATGCGCGTGTGTGCGTTGAGCATCCCCTAGTGAGAGTTGGGCAGTGACATATTGAAGAAGCCCAGGTGACAGCGTCAATCAAGTGCTCTGCTAAACACCCCCTGCCCCAGTGCAACCCCGAGGGGAGGGGCCGTGGTGATGGGGCTTCAGGGCGGGGGTGGGGGTGCCAGGGTGTGGGAAGGCGGGTGTGGGAGGAAGGGAAGCAGGGCCCCCTGAACCTTTCCTTAGTCAAGTGATGGGTAGGTGGGTCCTGCATTTTCCTCGACTCTTGGCATATCCCCAGGAGGAAGCAGGGGCAGGTAGTATCTACTGCGTAGATGAGGAGTAAGGACAGGAGGAAGCCTGGGCTGGCGCGGGTGACCTGCCCCGTCCCACCCCTCTCTGTACAGGAGGACGTCGCTCTGCTGAGGGAGCTGCACGTGAGCCACTACCGGTTCTCCCTGTCCTGGCCCCGGCTCCTGCCCACGGGTGTCCGAGGTGAGCTGGGGCCACCCCTCCCCAGCCCGGGCCTGGCCCTTTTGGCCGTGTTGGCTTTGCAGGGACACCAACGTCCGGGGCGGGGAGAACAGCCCCCCCGCCACCTCCGCGCGCGGTTTCCCGGGCAACGGGTCTCATGCGATCCGCACGTAGTGGGGCCCCCTGGAGTAACTGTCCCACCATCTGAGATCTGATGGTGCTGAGGGTGCCTTCAGGCCTGTGAAAGATCCCCAGGGCCCAGAAATACTGAGCTTCAGAAGGTCAGAGCCAAGGTCCTTTCTTGTCAATTGCCCTTTTATTTCACCTTCAGCTGACCAGGTGAACAAGAAGGGAATCCAATTCTACAGCGACTTCATCGACGCCCTTCTGAAGAGCAACATCACTCCCATTGTGACTTTGCACCACTGGGATCTCCCGCAGGTGAGGCCGTGCCGGTTCAGAGGCCCCAGAAGAGCTCAGATCAGCAGTGGGGAGCTTGATCGGGGCCCCTGGGGTGGCCGAGGTTGGGGCAAAGGCTGGGGTCTGGGCTCTGCTTCAGGATGGGAAGGTAGGAGGGCGTGGAGAAGAAATCTATCAACTCATCCACGGCAGGAAGTTCACACAGGTTTAACCGATGTTTGTAATAAATGGTAAGTGCAGATTTCAATGGTTTTCAAAACATTTGGCCTAGAAACAACAAATCAAACTATAAAGAAAGAAGCATCTTTTGAGTAAGAGTTGATTGAATAATTAACAAGTTGTTTAGCCTTTTTTCCTCCAGTTTGTTTGTAGCATGGGGCACGCTCATATATGAGCTCCCTTCCAAGCAATTTCCATAAAGTCGCAACATGCTTAAGAACATCACAGTTAGACATCGCTATTCGAGCAATTTTTTTTTTTCAAGCAATTCTCTCCTTCAGCAAGGCTACATGGAGATCATGACCCAGCCAGCCGAGAGGCCATTTATGTAACTCTCTGTGACACAGGGCGGTGGGAGGTCAGAGTATGAGATATTGGCTTCAGGGAGGTGTTGGGGAGAAGATGGAGTCCGATCAGGGCTTTGGAGGGTTGGGGCATGAGGTCGGGGGAAGGGGTGCTCTGGCTTGAGAGAGCCTGGCAAGGAGGCAGGGAGGGGCTGGGCAGTGATTCGGTTAGTTTGGGAAGCAGGCTGGCATGGGAAGGATAGCGGCTGGAGAGATAGTTAGGGGGGCAGATAGACAGGGATAGAAGGAGATTCTCCACAGGCCACGAAGCTGGGGCTGGGGGCGTGGAGCAGGCTTCAGGGAGATGATCTGAACACCACCTTCCAGCTTCTTCCCTGGTGAATCGCCGTCACTGACCTGCCCCTTTGCATCCCCTCAAACCCAGCAGGGAGGGCTCAGCAGGTAACCTCAATGGACCAAAGAATCTTGGGAAAACCCCTCCCTGGTAAGCAGATGGGAGAGAGCCCTGCGCTGAAGGAAGCAGAACCCACTCTCACGACAGGCTGCTGGGAGGTTCCTGACCCCTGCGCGACCCTCACAATCCTAATCAGAGTTTCCACGCCCAGTGTCATATGTGATTTCTTCAGAACTTATATATTCAAGATTCTTTTCCTATGTTCAGACCTCTTTCCCCTGGAAACTTTTCTTAAATATTCAATCCATCAAATTCCTTTTAAGCATGAGAACTTCAGGCTTCCTCTGCTCCCTCCCTCTTGTTTGTATAAGGCACGTCTCCGCAGTTACGTTGTCTCACGGTTCATCGCCACCACCATCGAGTCTTAATGCCCAAGACCCCGCATCTTTGCCCCTCTTTCCCCTAAACATCCTCTGCAGCTGTAATCCCCCATGCTTCTCCCCTAAACTTGGCCAGTCAGCTCCCAAAGTCTTTTCTGGAGATGGGCCCTCAGGGCACCCGCTTCTCTCTCTCCTCCTCTTTGCAGCTGCTCCAGGTCAGGTACGGTGGGTGGCAGAACGTGAGCATGGCCACCTACTTCAGTGACTACGCCAACCTGTGCTTTGAGGCCTTTGGGGACCGGGTGAAGCACTGGGTCACTTTCAGTGATCCCCGGGTAAGCAGGGCCCCCTCCAGGTGGGAAACCCACTTTCTGGCCAGGAGGCTGCCTGGTCACTTCTCACGGGTCCTGTGGTCCCCCACTTGCCATCTCTGCAGACAGTGGCAGAGAAAGGCTACGAGACGGGCCACCATGCGCCAGGCCTGAAGCTCCGTGGCACTGGCCTCTACAAGGCGGCACACCACATCATTAAGGTGAGGTGGGCCCTTCCGGGAGTGAAGGCTGGGCTCCAGGTGGAGGGCGAGCCCCCGTGGCAGCTCAGCCTGAGCCTGAGCTCAGTCCTCCGCCACCTCACACCTCAGCAGCTTCACAGCATCTTACAGCATCCCCTTCCCTTCTGTGAGGACAGATGGGGCATGTCCTGCCGTCAGGGCTCTCCTGCACACTGTGGCCCGGGTGACACAGTCACTGCTCCCTAGAGCTTGCAATCTAGCCAAGGGGCTGGAGCACACGCATGTGGAAACTTGTCACCTCCAGGTCCAAACTGTCCTGTGAGGAATGGGGACTGGAGGAAGCGGGAGGGATGACGGTGACCTCGGGGGTTCCAGTCTCCAAGGAGTGAGCGAAAGTGACGGGAGGTTGGTGAGAGACAGCAGTAGGGAGAGATTGGGAGCGCTTGTCTGATAGCATGGGCTTCAAAGGACCTGCGGGTTTTGAAGGAAGAAGGAGAAATCGTTTGAAAGTACGACAAAGAGCAAGGCAGACGCTGCCCCCGAGGTATGTGGGATGTGCGGGAAAAAGTGGCATCTGGTGGAAAGAGCTGCAGTGGAGGTGGTCTGTAGGGGCAGCCGGGCTCAGTGAGGGCAGGAGAGTGAGGACGACATGGAGGGGAGATGCCAAAGCTGAGCTCCAAGCCCATCAGAAAGGCTGGAGAAGCGGGCGAGGGAATTGGGTCAGCCTCCAGGACACATGTGAGGGTCCGGGCGATGACGACTGGGGAACAGGAAGCGAGGCATGATCGGCTGGCCCTCCTGGACTCTCAACAGAAGGTGAACGATCTGATCAAGCGGGCAGGCAGGAGACCACTGGGGATATACCAGACCCTCAAATTCATGTCAGCAAGAGAACGTTCTCATTTCTTGACTGTTTGGCTTGGGATTTCTTAAACCGTGGACATCAGTGGGTGACTGGGCAGGAATATGGAGAGAAGACAGTCCGTTTCTCAAGACTGTTCCAGGTGCTTGGTCTTTTCCTAACTTCGCAAGCACCTATGGTGAGTGCACTGCCTGGGTGCCACTGAGGACAACCAGGAACAAAACAAGACATGTTTGCAAAAACCTTAGAAACGATAAATAACACAAAGCCGTGGTGCACGTGTTTATGCCAGATTTAGATCCTGTTTCCTCCATGGTACAAAGAAAAGGGAGGTCAGAGGAAGGGAGACTATGGATCAGGTTAATCAAGGCTGGATTCACGAAAAGGATAGGACTTAAACTGGGTCTCTAGAGTTAGGAGGGAGAGACAGGTCAGCTCGGGTTGCACGGGGGGAGAGAAGTGGACGAGGCAGGCACCTTGCATGGCTCCTTCCTCTTCCAGGCCCACGCCCAAGCCTGGCACGCCTACAACAGCACATGGCGCAGCAGGCAGCAAGGTGAGCTCTGCCGCCGCGTGCGCTGGGGACAGGCAAGCGACCGGAGGAGCAAGGTCACTCCTGCCTGCCACCCCCTTTCCTTTCTCTTATCAGGTCTGGTGGGGATCTCATTAAACTGCGACTGGGGCGAACCTGTGGACATGAGCAACCCCAAGGACATAGAGGCTGCCGAGCGGTACCTACAGTTCTGCCTGGGCTGGTTTGCCAACCCCATTTACGCCGGTGACTACCCCCAAGTCATGAAGGACCGTATCGGTGAGCCACATCCAGATACCGCAGCAACAGTATTGAGCTCAAACGAAATGACCAAAAGGCAAGGGGTTGGAAGAACACACTAGGTTGGTTTGGGTGAAGCAGTCAAGGAACAACCCAGCCCCTAAAGAACTGAGAACTGGTTATTCGAACTGGGAGGGCAGGGGACACCCAAACACATTCCTAGACCTGGAAATTGAGAATTTCAGAAACCAGCGGAGGGGAAAGAATTAGCATTTCCCTGGGCTGCTCTCTTGTATTCCATTGTCCTGTCTCCTCCTCGCCCTAACCCTCCACTCTACTCCATCCAACTGCAGTGAAATAGAAGTGAGAAGTCAAAGACAGTCATGGGTGAGGTCAGTTCTATTGCTGGTTCTTTCTGTCACCTGAGAAATACTTTCCAAACTCTGGTTTCCACAGTGTCAGAGAAGAGAATAAAGACAGAGCTCACAAGGCTGTATTAATTTGGATGCTTTTAACCGCCACATAACAGAAAACTCCAAATAAAATGGCTTGAAAAGTAGGGGATTTATCATCTCACTTGAAATCCAGGAAAAGGTGGTCCAGGGCTAGTTAATCCAGCCCTCAGGGATGTCTTTGAGAACCCAGACTCATTCCATCTTTCCACTCTACCACTTTTAGCTAGCCTATCAGCCACTCCCTGTGGCCACAAGATGGCTGCAGCTGCTCCAGGCATCACATTTTTACACATCAACACCCTAAAGCAGAAACAAGGGAATAGCACTGTATCTCATTTTTAAGAACAAGGAAAATATTCCCAGGAAACAGCTTCTACTCCCAGCTGACTTCCCTTTGTACTTCAAGGGATGGAATTGTCACATGCTCTAAGGTGCCCTAGGCCACCAGGACTAGGGCCTCAGAGGCTGGGGAGGGGCCAAGACTCCCATAAAGGATGTGGCCCTTTGGAAGAGGGTGAGGAAGAGGGCCTGGAAGAAGACAGGCATGGGACTCCTGGGTAGACCAGCAGTGTCTGGTCACAGGAATCCACACAAATAATTGTGTGACTTTGAGATATCAGCCCACAACCCCTTAACAAAAAGAGACAAGGATGACATTGAAATAGGTTATAATCTCGCACATCAAGGCTATTTTAGATTAGATTAGACTAAGACAGAACGTTTGAATCAACATTTCAAAAATTTCCATTTCTCAAGCACAATTGATCAAACTTATCTGGGATAGGAGGCAGAAAGTTCTAATTCCAACTCTGCCGCTAACCAGTGAGTGATTCTGGGCAAAGTGCTTCACCTCTTTGCGTCTGTCTTATCACCTGAGAGGAAGGGATTAGACAAAATAACCTCTAAAAAATCTGTTGACAATAACCAGTTGTGTGACACATCTGTACATAAACACACACACACACTCAAAATCTTGAGAATGATTTCCTCTTCAAAGCCTTCAAAATTCAAAATCTTGAGAATGTTCCTGTAGACACACCTCATCCTTCACAGGGTACATGTACTCTCGTGGGATCCCTATTGCAGGCACCACACCAGCGTTGTACTAAAACGCCAAACTAATTATTTATCACAGAACAGTTCTTGGGCTTAAAGCCAATAATTCCAGACCCCACTGACTCCAACTCTGCAATAATTCAAGTGGGAACAGGGCTCAGTTTTCCCCCGGTACAATGTGGAAAGAAAGATCCTATAAGTAGTTTTGTTTTTTCTTCCCCCCCTCAGGTTTATTGAGTATAATTGACAAATGAAACAGTTAATATTTTCTTTAGTAATGAAAACATTCTGCCTGAAATCTCATTCACAAATTACTTCCAGGCATCTCAGAAGCATCCTTTCATTCACAACAGATGTATGAAGAAAGGTAATTCTAGACCAGCGCTATCCAACAGAAACTTTTGGTGATAATGGAAATGTTCTGTATCTGTGCTGTTCAGTGTGATAGCCCGTAGCCATTTGTGTCAATTTAAATTCAAATTAGACAGAATTAAAAAACTCAATCCATCAGTGTGACTGAGTTAAAGATGCATTCACACTAACCATATTCCAATAGCCACATGTGGTGAGTGACTATTGTGTTAGACTCTCCAGTGACAATTCCTGTGGTTTTTCTCGAGTTTAAATGTAACTGAAAGTAATAACGTGCTAATTTTTTCAAGGGATTTAATAGTACAATCTTTTCACTCATTTAATCTAAACCAACAGTCTCTTTGGAAACGTTTTATGGCTGTATTTTAGATCAACTCATAAAACGGTACTTTTCTTTATACGTTTATTTTAAGCTTTTTTGCATAGATTATACAAGGATGTGTTTCAGATTTTTTAAAGCACAAAAAGAGTGAACAGTCACGCTCCCCTCCCTCCCCTCCCCACTGCTCCTGCCCTCCCCACAAGGAAGCCACTTCCAGAGGCGGCTTGTGTGTGTGTGCGTGTGTGTGTGCGTGTGGGCGTCTGTGCACGCGTGTGTGCATGTACTTGGACATATATCCAAGATGCTCTGCATCCTTGTTTCACTTGAACATCTCTCTTGGCACTTTTCCATTCTGCTGTGTGAAGCACTGCCTCCTTTGCTCTAACGGCTGCAGTGTACTATGGATGCATACTCCATCATTTAAGTAACCAGTCTCTCCTGACAGACCTTATGTTCTCCATCTTTTGCTACTGACCCTTAACGAAGATCCTGGTATATATATCCACTTACATGAGAGAGTACAGTGTAGGATAAGCAGATTAAGAGCTGGTCAGTGAAAGGACATACACTTTTACAATTTTGAAAGATAGGACAACATTGCCCAACACAGAGGTTGTACCAGCTTAGGCTACAAGACATGAATGTGACCGTGTCTCTCCCCAGTTCCCTTCCTGGACGCAAGCAAAATGACCAATTTTTGATATAAGGAACAACCTAGAAATCCAACTCTACACTTTTTTTTTTCCCAGATAGCTACACAACTGTCCATACACAACTTACTGAGTAATCTCTGTACCAAAATGAAAAAAAAATAAAAAAAGAGAAACCAAAATGAAAAAAATAAAAGGAAAAAAAAAGAAATCAAAATGAAAAAAGAATAAAAAGAGAAACCAAAATGGAAAAAGAAAAGAAAAGTAAGGAAAAAAGCCAAAATGGTTAAAAAAAATTTTTTTAAAAGAGTTAGTAAATATTACTTTTAAGCAATATAAACTTAAAAATTTTTGGATAGTATTCATTGTTGTCAAAATTCTAGTTTGAAAGGCCAAGGTTATACTTTCCACGTAGATGAATCCCAAAGTCCAGGACGTGGGTCACAGCTTTTATGTCAACATACCAGTACCATCATGGTACATGACAGCAGAATGACTGCGAGAAGATCGAACTTGGTTAAACTGTTTTCCTCTCTCATTAGGAAGAAAGAGTGCGGAGCAAGGCCTGGATACGCCGAGGTTACCGGTGTTCTCCCTCCAGGAAAAGAGCTACATTAAAGGCACATCTGACTTCCTGGGACTAGGTCATTTCACGACTCGGTACATCACGGAAAGGAACTACCCCTCCCGCCAGGGGCCCAGCTACCAGACCGATCGTGACTTAGTGGAGCTGGTTGACCCAAACTGGCCCGATCTGGGATCTAAGTGGCTATTTTCAGTGCCATGGGGATTTAGGAGGCTCCTCAACTTTGCTCAGGTGATTATCTCATTAAGCTAAAGGACATTTTTGACCTGAATTGATGGTTTTACAGCTTAAGCTCAGATGCTTACATTTTAAATAAAAAACCCAGTTACTCATACCTCAGAAGCTACCAGAGATAAGTCTTAAAGAAAGACTAGTAATGCCTAGTAACTTCAGCTACAATTCTAATCTCATACTCGGTTATTTCGCTGCCCTTCTCACCTGTAATGGAATGTGTGGGAAAGAACAAGACTTGAAGTTTATTTCCTCTAAAATGATACTTTGTCAAGAAATATATCCTTTCATCCAAACTTGCCTCCTGCCTACATTCATCTCTAAATAAACAGGTTAACTGGCATCTACTAAACATAAACACACCCAATGAGAACACAGCAGGCTTTCAATATGTGTCCCCGTGATTCCTTTCAGACTCAGTACGGCAATCCTCCCATCTACGTGACAGAAAACGGAGCGTCTCAAAAATTACACTGCACCCAATTATGCGATGAGTGGAGAATTCAGTACCTCAAAGGATACGTAAATGAAATGCTAAAAGGTGAGACACAGACCAAGACGGTCTTCACGTATCTATTTAACTCGGACTGACTGAAACTCATAGATGAAGACATAAAGGAAAAAGTACCTTCACAATATTAGTTTTCCAAGTAAGTAAAATATCTTAAAAATGGAATTCAATGTCTTTACAGCTATCAAAGACGGTGCTAACATAAAAGGGTATACTTCCTGGTCTCTGTTGGACAAGTTTGAATGGGAGAGAGGATACTCGGACAGATACGGATTCTACTATGTGGATTTCAACAAAAGAAATAAGCCACGCTATCCAAAGGCTTCGGTTGAATATTACAAGAAGTTGATCGCTGCCAATGGCTTTCCCAATCCGAGAGAGGTAGGAATGGTTATTGATGTTACTCATCCTAGATTTTAGAAGAGCCAGGCAGCTGGGGTGTGCCAAGTTTGGCAAGCACCCCACAGCCCTTTGACTCTCCCCAGCTCTCACCACCTCTCTGCTTATTTGCTTAGAGTGGGGTACAGACACCTTAAAATGCAATTCTAGCACACAGAGCATGAAGGGCAGTCTAGGGGTAGTTAAATGTTAACTATGTTAATGTTACAAACAAATGCTCCCTATTCTCCAACATACAGGAAAAGTAAATCAAGTATATAACGTAATTTTCACCTCTTTCCCCACCAAATGGCACAGCCATACAGATGCACTGGTTCCAAAATGAGATTAAAAATAGACCTCCCATTTTTAATAACCTACAGGTTTTTTCTCCCAGCTCTCTATTCTCTATTTTCTGTTGCTGCACCTAACAGCAGGTGCCTCACATTAGGCAGGGAATATAAGTTGTAATTTAGAGTGTCTTTAAAAAAATTATTTAAAAAAACCCTCACTTGTTTATCAGCATTTTTTCGGGGTGAGCCTAGTGGGACTGTAAGTAGAAGCAGTGACTGATAGCTGTCAGGCGTTGAGTAGTTCTGCATGACTAGGAAATCACTAGGTCACAAGCTCAAGAATAAAGAGTGCTCTTGGGCTCCCTCACAATGATGCAGATAGGTGTTCAATAAATAGTAACTCATTTAAACTACAAGTAGATTAAAAAATGTGTCTTACCCCATATCCTTCCCAAAAAGATTTTAAACAGTGTAAAACTAGGACAACTTTACTTATCAAGTGGGTTTTTAATTAGGTGGAAAGTTGGTACCTCAAAGCCTTGGAAATCTGCTCTATCAACAACCAGATGCTGGCGGCAGGTGAGTCTGATTCTTCCCTTTGATAATTAAACCGTGTAATCATATATAATGGCATTACCAAAACCTCAAAATGTGGACCTACCTTAAGTCAATCTTCCAAAACCACATGCTTAGAAATGGATTTTTTTTTCACCTTTACTTTCAAGCAATGTCAAATTGGTATCAGCATTTAAAATATTTTTTAAAAATTTACTATGAAAAAGAAGTATTTTATCTACTCTAGTTTGATCCTTTCTGAATCATACTGTAACTTTATAAATCTACCCTTGTGTTATACAAAGCGGGCTTTGTTGGAAGGAGGGGGAAATTCAACCATTATACCAAATGGAACAAAGGAAAATCAAAGAACCCGCCATATATTACATTCATTCATCCCACAAGTAATTATTAAGCAGTCACTGTTTAGCTCAGGGGTGTTTTAAGCCCTGGCGACACAGCAATAAACAAAACAAGGTCCCTGCTCTCACAGAAGGCATTTCTTATGCAACAGGATCTAAAAAGCTCAGAGGAACAGAATGACCAGTCTGTAACCACGCATCAAGAAATGCCAACGCGCATCATTTGTTTCTTTGGATTTTGTCTTTCTCGCTATAGAAGGCCAATCAAAGAAATACACTTCCTGTTTTAACAAATTCATCTTTAATGTGATATCAGAGGCGGAAAATGCCGGACCAAGTCCTACCAATGCATCTCTTTTTATAGGCCATTATACCACTGTTCCCCCACCAACCTAAAAAACCAAGCAATATTAAAGATGCATGTTCCATTAAACTAAACTAAGTTTAATGGAAAGACATGATGTAGAATTTACTGTTGAGCCCATGAGCTCCACGAGAGTGAGACCTGGGCCTTACCTGTGTCGGTAACCGAGGCGTGTCTGGCACAAAACCTAAAAGCAGGTATTACAGACAATAAGGAAGCAAGATGGCGGAGTAAAAGGATGCTTGTAGCTCACCCTCTCCCACAAATACACCAAGACTCACATCTACGGACCCACCCAGCCAACCAGAGCACCTGCCCAACTGCGACAGAAAGAACATCGCCCTCTTCGGAAGACAAAGACACCAAAAATCTGGTTGAAGTAGAAGAGAACAGGAACAAAAGTAGTGAACTGAAAGGATCAGAAACCATGTGTGATGCAGTTATGATAAAGGATTAACTCAGCAGAGGAAGAGGGGAAAAACTGATGACCAGCAGTTTCCTGCTCTGCAGAAAGGAGATTCTGATAGCCTGCATATGAAGGAAGTAAAGAAGAAGGAAAGTGGAAAACGGACATTAAAAGCATCTGTGACTTCACGTGTATTTGAGAAGACTGCCTCAGTGGCTGGTGGTCTCCTACACATGAATGACAACAGCAGTTTAAGTGAAGGAGATCAAGGTCGTGGCAGGTCTTCAAAAGAAAACATCTAGTAAAAAGGACAAGGTCAAAGAGCAGATTAGTTCTGTGGATGACCTTGACGACTTAACTGTCACCGGAAACAGCTTCCGAGGATCGCGAGTTGCTTTACTCGACGTATAAGAATACCCTGTTGCTAATCAAACAACTTGGCCTGGAGTGTAAAGACTGTTAGCTTATTGAAAATTCAGGATGCAGTTCATTTATTCAGAAGATTAACAGAACCTAAAGAAATCAACTGTGAACTACTTAGAAGAAAAATTTTTAAAAATGGAAGATAAGGTTAACAGGCTACAAAAAGACCTGTTGGAAATGAGAAATGAATTCACAGAATGTCAAAATGTGGAGTGGGAACGAGAGCTCTGCAGTGTGAGATTCACATTAAAACAAGAAACAGAAAAGAAAAAAAATTGCTGATATATTATATGAAAAAACTAAGGATGATTTAAAAAGAAAAGACAAACAATAATATGAACAAGTTCACCTGAAACAGCAAGTCCGAGCACTAGAATTCGAACTGAAGAGCTTAAGGCATAAACCGAACCAGGCCTGTGTGAGACAGCTTCAGCAAGGACTGACTGACACCCGAAAGAAACAGCCCATGTCGAAGGCCTCCCTGGAGGTGACAGCGCATCATCAGACTCCTTTAGAAAATGAGACACAGGATTTAGAGAGGAAATTACATCAAACTGCAAATCAAAATGCTGATCTTACAGCAAAACTGGACTCTACATCTTCAGTATTTCTCCATCTGAATGCAGAAACTCAACTTCTTCTAAAGGAGTTATTATCTAAGCAAGAGGTGCAAAACAAATGTGAAAAACTAGAGGAGGAGAAAAAGAAGTTGGAAGAAGTAATGAACCTCAAACGTCACCTAGAAATGAATACCGTGGAACGCAGTCAAGTGCAGCAGGACAAACGGGAGACTGAAGAGCGAGCAAGACAGGGTGTAGTAGAAAAATGGAAAGGAATCAGCCAGTTTTTACAGGCACAAGCACCACCTCAAGAAAACGTGAGAGAATAAAAATGCTTCAACAGGAAGTCAAAAATGGAACACAAAATTAAATATCTGGAATCTGAACTCTCCAGAAGTAAACCTCTGCAGTTCAATTCTAACAAAAAAGAATTAGAAAAATACAGACAACTGCACCTGGAAGAGCTAGGAAACAGAATGCAATTGGCAAGTCAACGAAACTCGGCTAACGAGAGGCTGGCAGAGATGAACACTGAACTTCAGATGGAGAAACAGCACAAGAGCTCTTTTCTTGGCACTGTTCCTACAAGGCCTGTTGACGGGCCACCTTCTGCTGAAAATTTTAATAATAGCTTAGAGCCCAAAAGGATTTTTTCCAACCCTTCAGCTAGCACGGGCGACTACTTGTTCAGGATGCAGAAGCTGGAAAATAATATAGCTGAGATGTCAAAGAAGCTACTACTGAACTTCACTCTGAATCCTACAGACTTTCTCTTGGATCTACGGACGAGTCAAGTCTAAGTCAAGATCTGGTTTTGAAAGCACGTCAAGAATATGTGAAGGTTTTGAAGAAGTAGATGATCTAAAAAATAAATGCGAAAAATTTATCTGCTGCACTGTTAAACATTTTTGTTACTTCCCGTTAAGTAAGATATTCACAATGCTTATTAAAGGGAAATATTTTTGCATTGTATGTGCATGATTAAAATTTACGTAGTATTTAAAAAATAAAATAAAAGCAGGTATTACATAAATGTCCACAAAATATGCTTATAACTCTTTAAGATTATTTAGCTATGTTAAGACCTACCATAAAAAATGTCAACATAGAAATCCCTGTACCTCTTAAGATGCTCACTAACATCTTTGAAAGGCTGCAGGTGTTTCCCAAGGAATTTTCTTTCATCAGTCCCCGCAGTGAGAGTTACAGGAACTGTGGAACATGGATGCTAATATTCTGAGTAAGCACAAGCATTAACACACATGCAGACTTTAATTTCTGTACCTATGGAGGAATCCAATTTAAGTATCCTTTATCCACTTAATTCACCGGGTTCTCTGACGGCAAATAAGAATAATTAGAAAATATGACGATGCCCCTTTCCGAGCTTTCCCAGACTGGGGAAGCTTTCAGGAGGAAGCCACGATGGCCGCGTTCTCACCCGCCATGCCGTTCTCTCCCCTCCGCAGAGCCCCTGCTGAGTTACATGCAGATCATGACGGAGATCGTGGTCCCCACGGTCTGTACCCTCTGCATTCTGATCGCTGCGGTTCTCCTGATGCTCCTGCTGCGGAGCCTGAGCTGAGACAGGCTCCCCCGTCCGGCGGCTGCATCCCTCACAGGGCACCTTCAGACTCTTGCTCCTTTCTCTGCTCTGAAGCTTTACATGCATCTCTGTTTTCAGGTTCTGTGATAATTACCTTTTTTTTTTTTTTTTTTTTGGCGGGGGGAGGAGGGCTTGTGCTGGGATTTAAGAATTAGAAAATAAAAATAAGCACAAATGAAATAAAAACCACCTGTAATCTCAGCCCTCTCAAAGTCAATGTTAATATTTTGCTGTATGTTATGCACCTATTTTCCTTTTGCAAAAGGGGACCATAGCGTACAAACTGCTGTGTGATTTGGATGTTTCATTTTAAAATCTCCCCAAATACTATTTTAAAGAAAAATGATTGCCACATCAGCACTGCCCTACAAACAAGAGACAGTCAATCATAGATAACAATCCTTTCCTATTAGGCAACCAGGAAAAAGCATTAGGTGGGTGCCAAGCAAATGAGCACGTATGCTTTTCTAAGAGAAATTTTCTAATGCTAAATTAATTTCCTTTACTCACTGAAATACCTCAAAGAAATATTATACATTTAATTTATGAATCTTCTCTGTAACTAGGTTTTTTTAAAAGGTCCATTTTATTCTTAACTATGCTAAAATGCTAAAATTAATAACCATTTATTTGGGTACAAAACACAGCTTAAGAAAGAATGATGTTAGGCATTTTATTCGTTATCTGACTATTTAATGCTGTTTCTGAAACACAAAAACAGTAAGATAGTAGAAAATGCTATTCCATTAATTCTTTTGGTTAATACTACCTCAGATCAAACAGTTTAAAAAGGGTGTTTACAACTGGGGCTCAGTCCTACAGCTGGTGGGGGTTACAGTTGTTTTTAACAAAACTTCGCTTTCAATGTCAAATCAACATGCCTACTTAGGGTTTTTCTCTTCCAACAATGGTACTGAAACCAAACTCTCTTTCTACTATAGATACAGATTTCAAATGCAAAGACATTACTACTTAAAAAAGTTTTTTTTTCATTTCTCCGGTTTTAGGATTAAACTGTTAGGTGACTACAGAAGGTAGAAAGGAAATTAAAGACTTGCACTGCTCAGTAACACCTGGTAAGCCTTTTATGTGATTACTAATAATCCATATTCCAAATGTATTAAATCAGCATTTACGTTGTAGAAAGAACGAAAACATAAGGTACTTAATATATTACAAAGTATTAGGAGAGAACAAAAAATTAATATACTACCTTAGAGTGGACCCCAGCAGCACACGTCACTTGAAATGCACCTGGCTGCAGGTGACCATGTTAGTAAAGAATATTCTTTCTTCCAGGCTACTGTTCAATGTTAACTCAGAAAAATCTATAACCAGAGAGACAGAGAGATCAGAATCGTTTACCACCCTGCTGGCTTTTCTACTATAAATTCTGCTGAATTTAACAGTGATTAAGCAGCAGCTGAATGACACGTGTCTTCTACTTTCAGAGAATTTATCAGACAAAAATCAGCAAAGGCGATTCCTTTAAACAGTAAACCCTCCTGATGTGTCGAAAACATGACTAAGCAAACTAAAAAAGCAAGCAGATTTTTTTTTTTAAACTTTTTAATCTGGGCATCTACTGCTTTATTTTTTGTGCTTCATCCTACAGTTAAACAACTGTCTTTTCCCCATCCTAATATAGAGTTCAGAAAATATTTTCTACTTAGGATTTATAGTCTGAGGGCTAGACACATAGCCTTTTTTCTCCTGAAGACGACTGTTTTTCAAAAATAAGTGGTACAATTAACATTTAGATGAGATAGTGTCCACTTCCTCGTGGGTCGGCATTTTGGTTTCCATATACCCACCATTACCAACGACATTTGCCGAGCGCCCACTGGGGTGAGCAGCACTCTACTGGACACGGTTTTTCTCCCTCATTAACTCCAAATCATTATTCTCTCTTCCCAGGGCAGCTAAAAGTACCCTCTTCTCTCTTCAGCCTTCCTGCTTTTGATGTCAACTGTTTTACTCAAGAGCATCGTTCCATTAGACATCTTACAAAGCTAGTATCTGACCTAAGTGCTCGGTCCAATGACACAGTCTAGTTTTGTAAATGCCTATGATCTGGCCAAAAAAAAAAATTATTGGGCCTTAACATTTATAACTGAGGCTTTGTTTGAATAACCCATGACTTTTATGAATGAGATCCTCCTTCAACAGTGGGCCTTGCTTTGGGCCAAAGTTCACTGGATAATTTCTAGACAAACACATCAAGAATACATGATGGGTAGAAGAGGTTATAAAGTTCAAGTCAAAATGGAGTTTGAGTTTGTTTCCAAGCATGCAAATATATTATTTCATATATGATTTCCTAAAAGGAGTCTCTAGACCAATAGATGAGCAAAGTGTTTTAACTCTTAACATTCAAAATAGCTTTCATTCTTTTTTTGAAGCAACCTCATCAGAAAGACTCTAGAAGACATGTTCAGCATACCACACTATTTCAGCATCACTGGGAAAAGGCATTTAATCTTGTGTGAATCTCCTCATCTCAGAGGTTTAATCTTTATGTAATAAAGTTTATTTTTAAATGGCATTTTCCAAAAATGTATCACATTTATTCATGTGTTTAAAACTTCTTTTAAGTCATAAAATACATTTCTTAAAAAAAAAAAAAAAACCTGAAACAACAAATGGAGATAAAGTAAAATGTATAAATTGGTGGGTTTTTAATCTTAGTCGCACAATGGAGTCACCTGGAGAACTTTAAAAATTATTATGTCCTGGCTCTGCCTCCAGTGATTCTGATTTACTTGGTCTGGGTATTAGAACTTTAAAAGCTCCCCAGATGATTCTAATGTTCGATTAAAACTGAGCACCACCCTCCGCCCTCACCATTCCACACCTCAAGGTTAAGCTTTAATTGTCTCCTTTCAGACCTTTTTCTATGGTCCAGGCCCCTATTTTTGCTACTGCAAACAATACCACCATTAATAATCTGGTCTGTAGGCCTTTTTGCACAGGTCTGGTTATATACGTGGAATAAATTCTTAATAATGGAACTGCTGGGCCAAGGAATGTATTCTTCAAAAATCTGGTGAATAGCACCCTCTACAGAAGCCACACCCCTTCACACTCCACCCGGCAGTGTGTGGTTTCTCCCAAATCCTTGCCAGCACTGTGACACCAAACTTCTTGACCTTTGCTAACTTGACAGATGAAAGATGATATTTACATAATATAAATTTGCATTCCTCTTATTATAGGTGGGGTTGAGCACCTTTTATTTTTAAGATGACATCTGAATTTCCTTTTTGGTAAACTGTTCATATTACTTGCCCATTTTTCTACTGAGTTACTTATATTTGTCTCAGTGATTTGAAAGTTCCTTATATACTAGGGAAGGTAGCCCCTTTTCCGAACATGAGCTGCAAATTTCTTTTCCTAGTTTATCATTTGTCCGTTGCTTTGCCTCTGGTATTTTTTGCCAGGCAAAAATATTTCTATTTTTATATAGTTGATTTTCAGTTTTTTATAGCCTCCAGGTTTTATACCACACTTAGCAAAGATAGCATGATTTTAACTGATGGTTCTCAGGAAAATTTGGTTTCTCTAGGACTTTAACAGTTCAGCCATATGAAGAGAGGAGTTTCCATTCTGGTTGAGAGAAACTTCCATTATGCCTGAATCAAAATATATTTGGAGGGGGGCAAGTATAAACATTTTCTGGAAATAATTTTGCAAGATATTAATCACTATAATAGGACTATTTGTATTCCCAGCCTTTCAGATCTTCTTGAATTCTGTTTAAAAACTATCAGATTTTATTTTGGACAATCCTTGCAATATTTGAACCAGCCATTTAAGACTTATACAAATGGAGAATAAGAGATGTCACCACCATGTGGTCCATGTGCACAAAGGTAACAGTTTCCATAGGTACTTACGGAAGGAGGAAGACTTGGTGGGTCAGCTAATTATACCAGGGGCTAAAAGACATTCTTTGACTGACATGGACCATGTTTGACCGAATACTACAAACTAACCCTTTCTCCACCACACAGAGGGCATCAGGGCAGAAATACCATCACTGTTTTAAACAGTGCACAAAGTATAAAGTATGAGCTGGCATTTCCATTTTATAACCTTATTCTTACACCTATGTCCCTATGGCTTGACCTCTATTAATAAGTTCCTCTAGCCAGGATAGTGAGAAAAAGCGCTCTCTCATGATCTTTTTCCCCCAGAATAAACAGGTTTATACCTAGAGTTGAGGAAAATTATTTAAAACTAGGCCCAAGAGCTCTAATAATAATATCTACTAGTAAACTTAGTTTATTTTCTATTGGAATAATTAATGTAGAGAGACTACAAACCATCCTTACCGGGTTTGTGAAAACTGAGATGGTCTACAGGTGGGCTGTCACTCAGTTGCCAAACTGTTTTCACCTTCTTCTGACCGCTATTTATCTCCACTCTCCATTTCTGTGGCTTCTCACTACGGAAAGAAAAAAACATCAAAGAAAAAACCCAGTTCCTTCTATAGTCAGTGAAGTCCTGATGTGATAAGCAGTGAGGAAGAGGTGGAGAGGTCACAGTTCCCACCTCAAGAAGCACAGCAAAGAGAGGGAGAGAAACAAGGTTGTAAGTGACAACAATTCAGTGCAGCCGCTACGGAAAACAATACGGAGGCTCCTTAAAAAAACAAACTAAAACTAGAGTTACCATGTGATCCAGCAATCCCACTCCTGGGCATATGTCCAGAAAAGATGAAAACATTAATTTGAAAAGATACATGCACCCTAATGTTCACAGCAGCACTATTCACAATAGCCAAGACACGGAAGCACCCTAAATGTCCATCAACAGATGACTGGATAAGGAAGACGTGGTATATGTACAATGGAATATTACTCAGCCATAAAAAAGAATGAAATAATGCCATTTGCAGCATCATGGATGAACCTAGAGATGATCATACTGAGTGAAGTAAGTCAGATGAGAAAGACAAATATTATATGATATCACTTATGTGTGGAATCTAAAAAACTGATACAAATGAATTTATTTACAAAACAAAAACAGACTCACAGACACAGAAAACAAACTTGTGGTTACCAAAGGGGAAAAGGGGGGAGGAACAGATAAATCAGGAGTATGGGATTAGCAGATACACATTACTATATACAAAATAGATAAGCGACAAGGATTTACTGTGTAGCACAGGGAACTATATTCAATATCTTGTAATAACCTATAATAAAAAAGAATCTGAAAAAAATATGTATAACTGAATCATTTTGCTGTGCACCAGAAACTAATACAACATTGTAAATCAATTAAACTTCAATAAAAATAAATAAGTTAGTTAGTAAATAATTAGTCAATTTTGAAAAATGCTATAATTGAGAAATACCGGATGTGGGAGGGGACACTAAAAGAGGGGTAAATTAACTTAGAATGGGAATGTAGAGTTGGAAAAAGAGTCCTCAGAGACTGTGGCCTTTGAAGGAAATTGTAAGGCAGAGTTAGTTAAACAGACAAGGTCCAGGATGTAGGAAGGACATGGGTGTGGGCACTGAGGGCTCAGTGTGGGGCGCGCCTGAGGAAACACAGCCAGTGACTCAAGAGGAGACGGGGAAGACGCGGTGGCACGTGGGCCAGAACGGCGCAGAGGCCTCACAGACCACACTGAGGTGCTGGAACAGTGTCCTAAAGGTAAGGGAATCACTTAACCAGAAGGAAGTCAGGTGATGGGATCTGAATTTTAGGAAGATGACGTCGGCAGTGACACAGAGAAGGAGGATGATGGAGGTGGACAGAGCAGCTAGGAGAAAGGATTTAGCATACAGAGCCTACATGCGAAATAAGGCAATGATGACATGAGGATGTAGAGAAAGGAACGGATTCAAGAGCTTCTAAGACCCCTGGTAACCATTTAAAGAGCGAGGAAGTGACAAGAGCAAGGAGAAGGTAAGTGTTTTGGGTTTCAGATGGAGATTAACGATGACCGCGTGGGAGAGGAAATACGGGAGTAGGAAAAGTGTTAGGAAGAAAGTGAGGAGATTGGATTTAGAGTCTGAACGACCTATAGGAGGTTGAAGTTGAGGATTCACGTCTAACAGACGTTTAGAAACACGGGTGTGAAATGCAGAGGAAGCAGGAGGTAGGGGTTATGAGTTGTCATTGGCCCAGAGGAACTGAAGCCTTGGGTGTGAATGCAATCACCTAGGGAAGACAGAAAGGAAGAAAAGAAGACAGAGAGGGTGGAGGTCTGGTGAGAACTCACAGATGAAGGAGAACTTGAAAAGGGAACTATTCTCAGTCTTGGAGGTGGGCCAGAGAGGTAGAGTTAAAATTAAGATAGAATATTATTCGTGAAAACAAAGGAAGGGGCTAGGTTCAAGAGAGCAATAGTGTTAAATGCCAAAGAGTCTTACAAGTATTTAGTGAACAGGAGAGAACTGGTGGGCCAGCTAATTACACAAGGGGCCAAAAAACACTCTTCTGGAAAGTGTCCTCTGGATTTGGCGATGACCGGCAACTTTTATCAAATAATTTCAGGGGGGGGTGATGGGGTTTGGCTAAGCGGGATCTAAACAGAGGGAGGGTCCAAATCGAGTACGAGAAAAATTTCAAGTCTGTCATATGCTAAGGGGAAGAGTCAGGAGAGATCAAGATTTGAGGCGACCGCACTGTCTGGGTGGATGGCTCATCTACCATCTTAGCCTCAGTTCCACCCCTCCCCACATCCTCCTCTCTCTCCCTCCCGCAGCCATACCCTTGACTTTGTTGTCATTACCCCGATCGCTTTCCTCCTAACCTGTCACGTCCCTTCTGGCTAAACTTTCTGCCCTCTTCCGTAAAGGAATTACAAATTAAGAGCAAAATCAAAGAGTAGAGAACCAGTAGTCTAAAGAGAACAGACAAAAGGTCTGGGAGGAGGAAGAGGCAGGACCCTATCAGACTATGTTCAGAGAAAGAGAATCAGAGGATTATGGTCAAGTAGGTCTGGGTCATGAGGTCATGAGGAGCCGACACTGAAAATGCCTACAAATCATGGCTGGACTTGAAGTATATTTAGTTATTAAATTGCATACCTTTGATATAAGTTTTTTACAGCAGTTGGTCTGACTGGCAGCTGAAAAACGTGTTGCTCATCAAGAGGATTTTGTTTGTAATATTTTATGCAGGATCTGAAAAAAAAAGAATCACTGGAAAAAGATGCCACTTGGAGAGAAAGGCTTTCTGGTCGCCTAAAGCTCATAAGGGAAACATGAAACTCACCCTTATCAACAATACTTAGGTTATTTTTTTTTTTTTCTTACAAAGGAAATTTCATTCCCTTTTAAAAAATTAATAGTTCTCATAAATGGAAAATATATTTAAGTTGAGTTCAAGTCAGGATTTAAGTGGGAGAAAAAGGTACCAGAAAGAAAACAAAGAGGCAAAAGATCCAGCCTCCACTGTTTTCCAAATACAGGGAGTCAAAGAGTTAGCTCACGTAGACTACTGATCTTTAATGCGGAAAAAAAACCCAGTGACAATTTCAAACTTTCCCTTCACAAATGAGGCAACTCTCATTTTGGAAAAGGCAATGGTGTATCTCCTTCTACAGGGAAAAAGAAACCTATTCCTTCCACTCAACGGTTCACTTCCAGTTTGAAGTCTAAAAAAAAAAAATACACTTAAGACACCAGCAATCCATGTGTAAGGATTATTCCCAACTGTTTTTAGTCCAACCAATCGACAGAATTGCTAAAATTTCAGCAATTACTATTGACAGAGGTCTGGTAATAAAATTTGATTCCATTCAGTTACCATACAGATGGCTGGCAATTAGTTTGACCCAAATTTTACAAGGATGTTAAGAAAAGAGAAGGTGAGGAGGGTGTAGTGCAGTGGTAGAGTCGGTGCTCAGCATGCACATGGTCCTGGGTTCAATCCCCAGTACCTCCGTTAATAACAAACAAATAAATAAATAAACCAATTACCTTCCTCCCACACCTAAAAAATACTTTAAAAAAAAAAAAAAGAAGGAACTATTTATCAAGCATCTATTCAGTGTCAGGCACTTTATATATATTCCAACCTTTTTATAGATGAAACAAGCTGCAGGGAAAAGCAACTTCCTCAGAAAGTCAGGATGGAGCAGCTCCAAGTGTCCAACCTGATTCCTCCCGAATCCCAAGCCTGTCCTCCCACCGCAGGGACTTAGAACCATCCTGCTACTGTGAAGACGGGGAGCACAAATTCCATCCTCACTGATAGTTTAAAAAAAGGTGCTCATCTGGCTACAACTATTTCAGAAGAGAATACATTTTAATATAAGACAACAAGAGAGAGACACTTACTGCGTTAAGGAAAAGAGGAGCTCGTGTTGAGGTTTGATGAAAAGCCTGCAACTGACTACTATTGCAAGAATGTGGTGGAGTTTTTGGACACGATAAACTTGTTCTTGTATATCTACCGATGGAGAAATGAAATATTCCTGAAATGAAAAAAAAAGGAAAGGCAAACAGGGAGTTAATGAACAAGTGGGATCTTTGGAAAGACTGTAACTTGCCCGCTCGACCTACATGTGCCCGACTGATTAACAGGCCTGGGGTGGGGTCGGGGGAAGACAGCAGGCAGCCAGACAGCTTTCCTCCTTTCAATGACACTCCTCAAACTAAACCCTAAGTCCTCACTGAGAATGTTCTGAGCCAAGCACATATCCTCTGGCCAAGGGAAATCACAGAACTGCTTCATCAAGGAGGCCCAAGGAGGTAACTAGGATCCACCCACCAAACTCTCCAGAAGGAAGGAAGGGCAAATCCACATCATTCTTAACTTCAACACACTTGCTAGGTTGATGGGAGTACCCACCCCTAAAAATACATAGTAAACTTGAAGCACCAATAAATTAAGTAAGTATATCAGCAAGCTTCCACTAACATGTATTACTGGTATGACCCTTTGAAAAACAAACTTGGCAGTCTTACGCCAAGCATCATAAAACGCCGAGATCTGTTTCTGAGAACCCGTCCTAAGGAAACATTCCATGATAGATACGGTCAGTGGAATTCTTCCACAACTCGCCCCTCACTGGAATACGTATCTTGTATACTCCCTTCCCCTTGAGAGAGGCCAGACCTGTAAATGTGATGGAATGTTACCTCCACGATTAGGTTACTGATGGACTTAGGGTTTTTTCCTTTCCTTTTTTTTTTTTTTTGATTGAACCCAGGACCGTGTGCATGCTAAGCATGCGCTCTATCACTGAGCTATACCCTCCCCTACTACTAACTGACTTTGAATTAATGAATTGGTCGTTAAGTATGACCTAGTGAATGAGCTCTTTAAGGAGGTGAAGCATTAGAGATGCTCTCCTGCTGGCTTTGAAGAAACAAACTGCCATGCTGTGGAGAGGGCCACGGGGCCAGAACCCACAAGCAACCTCTAGGACCTGAGACTGCACCTGGGCCAACAGCTAGCAAGAAAATGGGGACCTTCATCAAAGGGCCACAAGCAAATTAATTCCACAAACAAGAAGTGAGGGAACTTGAAAGTGGGCCTTTCCCTAGTCAAGCCTCCAGATGACACCTTGATCTCAGCCTTGTGACACCCTGAGCAGAGGACTCAGCTAAAAGGCGCCCAACTCCCAAAAACTGAGATAAGCTGTGTTCAGTTAAGCCTCTAGATTTTGTTAGGCAGCGACAGAAAACTAACACAGGGAGGGAAAAGCCATAGCCATCTCTTAATTAATTGGGGGTAGTGGCAAGGAGGTAGGAGAGATCCATGGATAATCCTAAATTATAGTTTAAAAGAAGCTTGGCAACATGGGGCAAATTGAATGCAAATTCATCTATAATGAAATCCAAAATACAGGGACATATTTACTGTCTTGCACAGGTTATTCCAAAGTATGAAAATAACACAAGTAGGGGAAGAGGCACGGGCCCAGGAAGGCAGTGGCCCAGCACAGCCCCGCTCACCACTGGCTACAGACTACAGCGTTCCTCGCACCTGCCGCCCGTATTCCCAGCGGTCCCCGGGAATTGGAGAGCCCCAGGTCTTTCTCACAAAGGAACAGACCCAGAGTGCCTTTCCCCTCTGACTCTCTCTGCTCTTGCTACAACCCAGGCTGGTCCACCTGGGTTGACCTGGGTGACACGGCCTGATTACCTGGAGGCGGTGTAGCTTCGTGAGGGTTTCTCAAGGTGTGGTCTGCCATGCTATGCAGACGACCACCCCCAGAAGACGTCCATGTCCTAACCCCAGAACCTGCGGGTATGTTGCATTTATGGCAAAAAGGAATTAAGGTTGCAGACGTATAAGGTCATTTGACCTTGAAATAGGGAAAGTGTCCTGGATTATGCAGGTGAGCCCAATCATATGCGCTCTTAAAATCGGACGAGGGAGGCAGAGATACAGCATGAGAAGGACTTGACCCCCTATATAGCTGGCTTTAGAGACGGAGGAAGGGAGCCAGAAGCCAAGGTATGGGCTGGTCTTTGTAAACTGAGAACACCCCTCAGATTACAGCCGGCACAAAAAAGGGACCTCAGTCCAACAAGCACGAGGAACTGAATTCTGCCAGTAACTCAAAGGAGTAGGAAATGGACTCTCCCCTACAGGCTCCAGACAAGAACACAGCCTGCCAACGCCCTGATCTGAGCCTAGTGAGACCCAGCCTGGCCTTCTGAACTACAGAACTATAAAGTAATACATTTGTGTTGTTTTAAGACACTAAGTGTGTCATAATTTGTTATGGCAGCAATACAAAACTAATGTACCTGCAAATCCCCTGCATCCGAATCATCCAGAGATGGAGATAGTTTGTTTAAAAAGATGTATTCTTCCCTGCATATCCTAGTTCTAGCCAACAGCAACTGACTGAGAATCTGATAAAGCCACAAAGGGTTCGTCCACCCCCTCACCCTCCAATAAAAGACGTATTCTGAGTCACTGGGGCCCAGGAATTAGCATTTTAATAAGCCTTCTAGGAAACTGTCAAAGTTTAAGGACTACCACGTCAAGTCTGAAGTCAAACCGAATTTTAAAAAACAGGCATATGAAATGACTTGAGGGGAATTCATAAAAAAGTACTCACATTTGAGTGATGAGATCAAGAGTATATTTGCAAAAATGTTATTTAAAAAATGTATAACAAAATTTGCACTAAAAATATATACTCTTAATAAAATGTTTAAAAGCTGAATAGCAAAAATCAATGTCAAAAGAATCCAGTTGTATCTTCCTTTGCATAACAGATAAAGCTAGAGGTTTCCTATCTTGTGTTTTTATAAGAAGCCAGATGTCATTTGAAGATTCATTTTCTAAAAAAATCCTCCAACAAATGTCAAGGGTCCATACAGATGCCCTTCAATCTCCTTAACTTTCTAAATCAATACACCAAGAAAACACAAAAGCTCATGATCATGGCCCTGAAACCCACAAGTATCTTTTGAATCAATATGTTAAAGAGCATAGGAAATTCTTTGGAAAGTAATCCTTAATGTGTAACAGAAATGGGTCAAGTGAATATAAAGCAAATATTCCTTTAGAGGGCCTGTCAAAGAAAGGCATTCCCTGCCATTTCAGACAGATGAGAGTTGGGGGGGTGGGGGGGTGCACTGGCTTGAGCAGGATACAACTTTATGTCAGTATCATCAATTTACACAGAACAAGAAATGACACTGTACAGGCTACTTTTTTGGTCTGCCTTACCAGACGGTATAATTAATTGACTGTCTTATTTATCTGTTTCCTAGGACCTAGGACAGAGACTGGCACAGAGCAGGCACTTAATAATGTTATGCAGAATGACTGAATAAAAAATCAACTTTAGAATGAAAAAATAAACTCACCAAATGATTCAAAGATGCAAGTTCCTGACCTATCAAGAGAAAACCACATATATGCACATAAGCTTTAGGCATTATCTATTACCTGTTAAGCCACCTAAGAAAACAATTTCATAGTTCATACATGAAAGGAATCATCAAGCTAAACAATTTCTCACAAAAGGCCAAATTTTCTGCTACGTTACACCATAAACATATACTAATATTTATTCTAAAAGTGATCACAGTTTGCCCCTAATCAAATCAGCCAAGTGATGTGTATTAAAATTACATCTCATAAAAGCTTTTTATTTACTACACTAACCTCATAGAATCTCAAAATGTTTGAACTAAAGACAAACAAAAACTATAGTTATCTTTAACATCTTTATTCAGGGGAGAAACAAAAGCTCAGAAAATGGAAGTCTCACAGTGAACCAGGGGCAAAGCTAGCACTCCAAACAACAAGGGAAAATGTAGATAAAATCTGAGAATTCCTATGGCTGACAGCTGTGAGGCAGCTTTCAATTTTTTGAGCTGGGAAAGGGACTTACCTATGAAAAAACTGATGTAGTCTTTCTTCAGTTTATCCAAACCAATTTCCAAAACCATCTGAACTGGAACAGTCCCACTGAGAGGAACCACGTCCATGGGTCCATGGTAAGACTGATGAATGAGCTTACTTAGCAAGCTGTTACTCCCACTATGAAGCTAGGCATCAAGAAAAGTTTATAAAACCACAAATAAAAACAAAAAAGAAGTCCAGTGAGCAAAAGAGAAGCAAACTGTGTTAGCTAAAAGCTAAAAATTATAAGCTTACATTTTTCATCTCATGACACTACAAATTGTTTGACTAAAACCCCCAAGTCACAAACCCATCAGTTTCTAAAGTGCCATTCCTACCTCATTTGCTTAAGTCCAAAGCAATTAAGAAGGGTTTAAACACATCCAAGACACAATTCCCCCAAAGAGAAGGCAGAGTTGGTCCTTTGAAGCTTTACAACTAAGAATTCTCTCTTCCTGGCCCATTAAGTGCTGTTGGGCATCTTTTCCAAAACTGAGCATCTTCAACTACACTACACATCTGCTGCTGCTCCCGCAGGGGTCCATGCCCGTGTCAGGAGGACCTCCTTATGGGCTACAATATCCCACATATTAACTCGGTCTTTTGAGAACTAACGAGGGCTGTGAACTTACAGATCTAACATGGGTTACAAATGTTAAACAATTTTAAACCAAACTAAAATATTTGACACTTTCTTGCTACTGTCTTTTTTGTTATCTCCAATTTCCACCACAATCTTTTGTATTTGGTAGGGGCATATGTGTAAGTATCTCAGAAACACTGAAACTCTCAAGAGAAAAATTCAATGGCCAAGACTAAAATGCCCAGAATGACTAACAGCCAAATAGGGGTAGGGTTTGCATGCCTCTGCTCCAAAGCGTATCTCTATTCACATCTATGAAAGTTTCTAAGTTTTGTAGTCATGAACTGGCAGCTGCATTATTTAAAATAATTCCTATTAAATGAGGAATCTTCTTGTTTCTAGCTTTTAACTCCAGTTTTTCTTGATTATAAAAGCACAAAATCATTATGGAACATCCGTAAAGTACAGAAATATATAATACAGTTGGAGAACCTCATTTGATTCTACTTTCACCCTGTCTCCAGAGGTGATTGCTATCACATTTTAGCATTTTTGTTTCCAGGCTTTTCTCTCCAAAATTTGTATTTTTAATACAACAGTGTACAGCCCTTTCCTTTTTACTAAGTATTATATGCATTTCTCCACATCATCTGTCAGCATCATTTATAGCAACTATTACATGTGCCATTATGTGGCTGTGTCATTATTTACTTAGGTATTCCATTAACGGTGAAAATTTTGGTCATTTATAATTTTTGCTATCATAAATGAGGCTGTAATGATGATTCCGATACATAAAATCTTGATACGTATTTCTATAATGGCCTTAGAATGGATCCTAAGGATTCATAGGGCATGGTACATTTTGAAGATCTCAAGACATTATCAGAATTGCTTTTTAGAGAGAAACTGGAACAAAACTGCTTTTGTTCCAATTTGTACTCTCATCAGTAGCTATGAGAATGATCATTCATCTCAAGTAATGACAGTGTTAGTAGCTTACAAACACTGAGCACTTAACTATGAGCTAGCTAGGTGCTAAGTGTTTCCTTCACATGAATTAAGTTATTTAATCTGAAAACAACACTATGAGGTAGTTCCCATTCCCTACTTCAACTTGACAGATGAGGAAACTGGGGCCCAGAGAAGCCAAAGAATCTGCCAGAGTTTATACTATTTTTTAGGCTATATTTTATACTATATTTTTAGGCTAGAAAGGAGCAGAGCTGGAATTCGAACTCAGGCCGTCTGCTCCAGAACCTGAGTCCTTACCCACTGTGCTGTGCTGCTGAGAACATGTTTAACCCACACCACTAAACCTACCCATGGCTGTATGTCACCGCGCTGGAGGCTCTGGATGATCAAAGTGAAACACTTCACCAGGTCTTGATATGAAATCACACCTTGGAAAACAGGTCAGTCTAACATTATTTTCATGGCTACTTCTGCAGATCAAATATGTCATTAATCTTAAGGATACACAAATGAAGTGGAAGATAAGTATCTGAATTTTATGGATGTGAGACAAGGAAAGCAACCAAAACCAAAAAAAAAAAATTTATGTATTTTTTTAAGAAAGAAATTAAACTCATTTCCATAAAATAACATACCTAGAAAAATATTATGAAATATCTTTTCCTCTTTCTAATAATTGTATTTTCACTAAGGTATGTTTTGGTTCATGTAAATATAGCATAAAAACCACCTAAGTCTTGGTGGGAGGGTATAGCTCTGTGGTAGACTGCATGACTAGCAGTCACAAGGTCCTGGGTTCAAATCCCAGCACCTCCACTAAAAACAAATAAATAAATAAGCCTAATTACCTCCCGCTGCCAAAAAAAAAAAAAAAAAACAACCATCTAAGTCTTATACCTCAGGCAGGAGAAGAGAAGAGATTCTATGAGTTGCCTTGTCTTAGGACAATTCTTGAGTAGAATGTGCCAATGTATTATTAGACATGAATTTCATAAAATGGGAACCAGATGTCCACACAAGACCAGCAGTGCACACTGTATTGTTTCCAAAAGGCTTAAAAGTAAACCTAAGGATAACAGGAAACATTTTATTTCCCAGTCCTGATGGACACTTACTACTGCTCATTTTACACCACAGCTGCTCAGCAAAATCCAGGTCACCCCGCACTGTGAGAAGACACTCCATGGACCGATCAACCGCTGCAGAGTCGTGCTTCACTGCCTGGAAAAGAAGTGAGCGTCAGAAATACTCGTTTATTTTTTCAAAAGTGAAACAGTTGAATGCCAATAAGTTTTCAAATGCCGCTCTGAGAAAATGCGGAATCACGAACACATACAGAGGCATGAATGCATCTTCTGAAACCTCATTCACTAATGAGCTACAAATCCACAGACAGTGAGAAACTGGACCCCTAAAATTGTTCTTAAAGGGTGATGCCTCAATCAAGCATTCAACTTTCCTTCCATGTGAAAATATTTAATTAAAACACCTTTGTCTCCATTTTCCTATTTGTCAAATGATAACATATTTAGCTCAATTTAATACCACCTGTGGCATATTAACAAACCATCTCAGAGCATTTCTCACGTACTACAGTAATATCACCTCATCGTATGTTAACATATCCATTTCTACTTCACTGCAGTTAAGCAATTAATAATCAATGCATATTTGTTCTCTTTATAAATATTCATCAGTTCTCAGCAGAACAATCACCAGTGCTGACTTTAAAGACCAAGCAAAAACTACCCTCAAAACATTGTCTTGCCTGGACCAGATCCATTTGAGACAGCAGGACATAAAAGACAAGAGTGCAACTAGACTTTAAAAGCTATTTCAGTGTACTTTTCTAATAACAATCACTCACCTCTGTGTCTTTTTTTGTAGAATCACCAAGTCCATCCAGCTTATTTAAGTCTACAAAATGGTAAAAGCTTATCAACTCTGAATTTATTTTTCTGCCTTCCTACTTATTTCTAGCCTAATCCTATTTTCAAATGGCAAATTAGGATAGTAGAAATGTAACTGGGGATTTTAGCAAACTGCTTAACTCTCCAACAAGGCTATAACAGATCCCCACTAGGTAGGGTAGTGAGGATGCACTGAGGTGCAATGAAAGCCCCTGGTACAAAACATCAGGCACATGGTGGGAGCTCAGAGGTACCATTCCATCCTTCTTCTACAATCTCAAATATGATTGCAGTACATGAAATAGAAATTTAAAACTTTTAAAACCTTAATTAATTAATTTATTTTGGGGGGAATTAAGTTTACTTATCTATTTTTTAGAGGAAGTACCGGGGATTGAACCCAGGACCTCAGGCATGCTAAGCATGCACTCTACCACTTGAGCTATACCCTCTCCACTAGAAACGTATTATTAATTCTTAAAATTACTTTATCGTTAGCAATTTAGAACAAAAGCTGTCCCTCTCACCATGACAGACCTCATAGCTTTATCTCTATCCCAACCGAAAAGCATACCAAGCCTAAAGGGACAACTTATAATTAAACAGCAAGTTTAAATCATCAATTAAGAAAAATAAACCAAAAAAACCAAGTGTGAGTTAGGAAAACAAACACCATTTAGAAATTCCTGCACAAGTTCAACAGCAGATTTTGTTTCCAGGGGCTCAGGCCATTCAGTTACACCAGTCCTCAAACCATCAGCCAAAACCTGTAAGAAATTTAAAAAAAAAAAAAAAAAAAAAAAGAAAAACCCAAAACTTGTTAGCAGAAGATATAGCTTAATCAGTAAGACGTATTCAATAATATTAGTCGCTATATTTCTTGCACGTTTAATCAGATGCTGGGAACTGTTCTAATTGTTTCACAATGCAGTATGTTATTCAATCCCCACAAAACCCCTATGAGGCAGATACTACATTACTCCCATTTTATTGAGCCTAAGAGAGGTTAATTAACTTGCTGAAGGTCACACAGTAACTGACAGTGCCAGGACACATACCCAGCAGCCTGATGCCAAGGATGGTGTTGCGAACTCTCATTACGTGCGCACAGATGCTACCGAGGATACAAGAGCAATAAGCCTGCTTTGAAGATGCTCCTAATTTTGGTTAAAGACTGATAATACAGATGAAATACCTGGGCAATGACAAATGTGAGACTGAATGGAAGCTTACATAAAAGTAACATGTACGTGTATGCCTACATGTATAATATCTAAACTGAAGTAAGGAAAGAGGTCAACACAGGCCGAAAGAGCCAGAGGAACAATGCGAAACGTCAGCTCACCAGCTCAACTCAAATGTGGGGACCACTGGCTACAGAGCAGAGAAAGAGTAGGGAGTAAGATGAAGAGGGTGGGATGATTCCAACCAGGCTGCAGAAAACACGCAGGCAACAGTGGGAAACGGGACCACAAGGATCCAACTTACAAAAAAAATAAGTAAGATTACAAGGAATAGGGGTTGGACAGGAGCCCCTAAGATTAAGTGATCTTAAAACTTAAAAAGGTTTTGTTATTTCACATGGAAGACAACAGCCATTGTTGGGTTTTGGCAGGAAAATGACATGATCAAGCAGCTAAGAATTCCTCTGTCAGAAATACCCGGGATAGATTCTAAGGAAAAGAGAAAGTACAACGTTTCTCAAAAGAAGTGAGATCCTCCTCCTCTCCCAGGGGGGTCTTTGGGAAAATGTGAAGATAATTTTTGGTGTCACAAGGACTGTGTGTACAGGTGCACTTCAGGCATTTAGATGGGTGGGAGCTAAGGATGCTAAACATCTTGCAACGCGTACAATGGACTCAAAGCACAAGGGATGATTCCGCCCAAGATGCTGAGTGTGAGTCCCTGTTGAGAAATAATGAAGGATCATTAGTGTGGTCCAGGAGGGAGTTGGTAGGGGCGTTAACTATGACAGGCACAGGGAGGAAAACCTCAAAAGAAAAAACAAGAACAGTATATTTGAGAAGCAGAGAGATAAAGAGAGACAGACAGACAGAAATATATGAGGAATAAGTCAAAAGGAAACATCCTACCCATTTAAAAAAATGCAGGGGATTGAACCTGGAGAGACTATGGCCATGTGCACAGCTAAGACTCTATGACTTTATATAAGGGAGATTATAGCAAAGCATGGACTTTCAAATCAGACAGACAGACAGGCATGTATTTGAATGAGCTTGAAGCCAGCTCTTCCACTTACCCACTGCTGACAGCTTAGGCAAAAGCACCGAACTATCTAGCACCACATGCTGGGCGCACAGCAGAGTGGCAGCTCCTAGCTGGGGTAGTTAGTGGTGGTGGCAGAGGCTGTTCTTACTGAAGTAAAATATAAGGTTTCTAGCCTGGGAAATTGAAGGAATGGTGAAATCACAGAAAGAAATGGGGGTCTTTTTAAACGGATTTAGTCTGGAGAGGATTTCAAGTTTTATTTTGGACATACTGAATTTGAGGGAAGAGCCCTCTACTCAAGTGGGAAATAATTTGATGGAAGCGGGGAAGATGTCACAGATGCTAACCCAGCAAAGAGACAGCAGAAGGGCACACTAGGCAGATCAAGGCACACACACACATCAGAAGGTGACAGTGTGAGGGACTGGAGCTACACAAGCAGAGAGCACAATATGGCAAAGCAGGGCGCGAGATTGAGTGTAAAGAAATAAGTAATAAGTAAGATAAGTAGGAGCTGATAAGAATATGAAAAGATGGTCAATGTCATGAGCCATCAGGAAAATGCACATCAAAACCGTAATGAGGTACCACATCATCCCCACTAGGATGGCCATAACAACAGAAAAGACAGTACCAAGCATCGGCAAGCATACAGAGAAACTGGAGCCCTCATACGCTGCTGGTGGGAACGTAAAATAATGCAGTCACTTTGGAAAAGGTACTGTTTGGCAGTTCCTCTACAGGTTAAACGTTGAGTTACCATATGATCCAGCAACTCCCCCCAAGAGATATGTAAACATATGTCACATAAAAACTTATTACATGACTATTCATGGCAGCATTGTTTGTAAAAAGCCAAAAACTAGAAACAACTGAAATGTCCATCAACCGATGAATGGATAACCAAAATGCAGTATATCAATATCCTGGAATGTTATTTGCTAATAAAAAGGAACAAAGTACCACAGAGGGTAGATTAGTGCTGCCAGGGGCTGTCGGGGGCGGGAGGTAACTGCTAATGGGGTTTCTTTTTGGGGTGATGAAAATGCTCTAAAATTAAATATGATCATGGTTGTACAACTCTGTAAGTACACTAAAAACCATTGACCTGTACACTTAAAATAAATGAATTTTATGGGATGTACTTTATATTTCAATAGAGCTATTTAAAGAAAAAAAAAAAGAACGAAGTAGGGCAGGGACTGGATATAACTGGCTTTGTACGTCAACCTAAGACATTTGGAATTTCTACTGCATTAAAATGAGCTCCCCTACTCACTTTGAGATTCTATTTGTAGAGTGGAGCTAACATGACTGAAATATGAATTTCTCAAAACCCATGCTCATTAATCTCTAGCATCAATCAAAATCCCAGTTATTAACAAGCTGATTATATACGTATTTGGGATAAATTGGCAGCTGACTCACCAGGAAAGAGGGGACTCCATCATTTGAATAAAACCCAAACGCTCCAGTAGAAAAGGCGGAAGAACTGTTAACTATTAACTAGCTAACGAATGCTCCCTTTAATTGCAAGGACAACTACCACATAGTTAAATCAAACTGCACAAATTGTCAAGAACATAACATTTGGAACAAATTTTGAAGAACACAAAAGTAAATAACAATGATACTAGCCAATAGTTTCATGAAAACATGGAATTTAATGCACGTAACAAATTCCGAAACGATACTCACAAGGAGGAATTTCAGTTCTCTGTGAAGATGATTCAGAGGACCTCTGGGCTCTCCGGATTCCACCTTGATGTTCTAAAAAGTTCCTAAAGTCAGTTTTCACTGGTAATCCCACCTTCTCTGCATGAGGGTCACAGTTACTTGCATCTCAAACTACCCACACATTTAAAAATATATTTCATAAAGCTCTGAATTGAAAAAGTAGAACACTTTACCCAGAGATGCCACAGACCCTGCCCATCCCAATACAGTACCCCAAATTCAGGCCACCACACCCCACTCTCTATACCACAGCTGTAACTACATGGAACACATGCTCTCCTGCTCTGTCCCACTGAATTTCCAAGAGGACAAGGAGTAGAAATACAAATAAATACGTGTCAAGACCCAGTGACAAACTTGGCATTACTCCACACCACAAATACCTGCCCCCCAAAATACTGGCTCATTAGACTCCTAACTAAGGCAACAGTGAGCCGTCTTAGCCAGGGGTCAAAGTTTTACAAATCTAAAACCTTAAAAAAGGGGGAGGAGGGGCGGGTAGGGGAATGAAAGAAAAGAAAACAAGAAATGTTGTATGCAAATTCCTACTGCAGGAAAAGAGTATTAAGAATATTATTATCCATAAGGCCTGAGGGAACTACTTCTAACACTATCCAGGCCTTTGTGTACACATTTTTAAAAACCATAGTTGAGATCCTACTGAACATACAATTTTGTACTTTTGGAAGCTTTTTTTTTTTTTTTTTTGCATAGTAATAAGCATTTCTTCTCATTATTAAAGATGCTTTATTTATTTCTGTATTTATTAAAGATACTTTAAATCACGTTTTTTAAAAAATATATACCATTCATCATGGAAATTTATTTTAATCATTTCCCTACTGGACATTCAGTTTTGTTTTGTTTTGTTTTAATATTTCGGAAACACAGCCCTATCACTGCATTGAATATCTTTGTACATTTATTTTTGTTACTAATTCTGATTAATTTCTTAAGGCGGATCCCAGAAATGTAAATATAGGGTGAAAGGGCTTAAAAGGGTAACAATCCCTGATGCGTTGCCCATATTATTTGCACTCAACAGCAGAGACTGTAAGTCACTCTGATGAGTCCATTTGAGTCCCCACTCCAAAGACTTTATTAATCACTGGAAAATTCTTGTTACGTAATTGCAGCACTGTGGATAGCTTACAGATCAGATCAGCTGGCAAACCCTCCGCTGGCTGCGCTGCTGAGACTCAGGGGCAAGCTGAGCGTTTCGGGGCTGTCCAGTGAGGGCAGGGACGGGGAGGGGACGCGGGCGGGGCTGGGAGTGTGCGGCACCAGCAACAGGCAGGTTAAAAGTGAACCCAGTCTGAGTAAACACAACAGAAAATAGGGTTCGTCCTACCAGAGCTGCCGTTGAAGAAAGTGGAGGGATCTGGAGAATCTCGTCCACAGGACTCCAGGAAATGTCCAACGTGATGGTAGTTTGGGATGTGGCAACTGTGTCATCCAAGGCAGTGGACTTAAAGAGCTCATACTGTGCAAAGCCCCTGGCTGTCACCTGCAAAGAGGACATCCAGGAGACCATCAGCTATGCCCCCCCAAGGCCAGAGGCCCATTATCAAAACTACTCTGAGGGGCGCAGGGTATGGCTCAGGTGGTAGAGCGCATGCTTAGCACGCACGAGGTCCTGGGTTCAATCCCCAGTATCTCCTCTAAAAATAAATAAATAAGTAAACCTAACTACCTCCCCCTGAAAAAAAATTAAATTAAAAAAAATGAATAAACAGTATTTTTTTTTAAAAAGGCTACTTTGATTCTTTTCCCACAAGAAGAAAAAGTGCCATGCTTTTATCTCAAATGGAAAAATAAGACAATTCTTTTTCATCACAAAGATAAGCTAAAAGGTGAGGGATATATTTTTAGTCATTAGTTGATATGACAATAAATACATTTTGATACTACAGGAAAACTCTAGTCATACTAGGAGTGAAAAACCTTTGAACTGGGAAGGTAGATTGACAATAGTTTGAAGAAAACAAGAATAGAAGAGAAACACTTACAGCAGACAAGTGATGTCTTTTCTTGTGTGAATTTTTTAGGTCTTCAAGATTGATAGAATAATTTTTATCAGCTACAGGACATGAATGAAAGAAAAAACTTTAGAGGTACAATTCAAAATCACATCATTAAAGCTAAAAAATTATGATCCCTCAAATTTTGAGGGTACCACAACACTAATAATTGTTGAAATCAAATTTTAAATCACAGATGAAGGAAATGTTTGTAAAAGAACGAAAGTGGAACAAAGGCCAATGCTACTACCAAAAGTGTAATTAAATGTTTACAATGAGATTAGGATTATATAGCCATTATATTCAACTTTTTTATCCTTCAGTGAAAATTTCCCAAAAATACCCACACATAGATGAGATGAAACCCAAACAAAACAGCCATAAACTCCTGTTCTGACGTTTGGAGATCTGCTTCTAGAATATCTCCTACATGCTGCCAGTTACACACTAGAGTAGATTCATGGTGGCTAACATAAGTTCTGTTGTGCACTTCTCTCTTAATAACGAGTTTCAGAAAAAATCACAAAGAAATAAATACACACACTCATAAAAGAGTGAGCTCTCACCTTTACAGCTGACCACATACAAGACAACTCCTGTAACGCTGTTATTGGTTGTGAGAAGCTCAGCTCCCAGCCAACAGGTACCTTCAGGATCTGAACTGTCACATCTTATCCAAAGGGGAGGAAGGGCAGTGACTGGCTGATTCATCTTCAAATGGGTCATATTAGGATTGTGCGCCATGGTATAAAGTCCAATTAACCGTCTTGGGAACAAGAGTAGGAAGAATAAATTGTAAGTAGAGATTGTCGACCAGCCAAGAGTATTCTTTTCCATGAAGAGTTACCTTCGATTCTGACCTTGGTCGTACTTCTGATCGCCAACTAAGATTCTACACCCTGTTCCAAAGTGTAGGGTTTTTCCGTACACCAAGCAATTCTCTGACACTAGCTGGGTATCCCACAGTTCAGTTCAATTCTGAACTGTTTACCCAAAGAAGACATCAACTCCTCCAGGTTAGACACTCACTCCTAAAAGGCTGACCCCCATCCTCCCACTTCAGATGCCAGTTCTGAGTCCAGACTGTCACCTGTGCTTCTGACTGACCAGCTATCGATGAGACGTTCCAACAACCCCTCCTTGGGTTCAATTAATTTGCTAGAGTGGCTCACAGAACTCAGAAGCATTTTGATAGATTACCAGTTTATTACAGAAGGATATAACTTAGGAACAGACAGGTGGAAGGGATGCACAGGGCAAGGTATGGGGACAGGGCACAGAGCTTCCACGCCCTCTCCTAGCAAGCCACTCTCCCTGCATCTCCCTATGGTCACCACCCAGAAGCTCTCCAAACCCTCTCCTTTTGGGTTTTCGTTACAGTCACAACTGATTAAATCATCTGCCTTTGGTGACTGGGCTCAACCTCCAGGCCCTCTTTGGTCCCTAGATGGTGGGGTGAGACTAAAAGTTCTAACCCTCTAGTCACATGGTTGGTTCCCCTGGCAACCAGCCCCCAATTTTAGGTTACCTAGGGGCAGTCCAAAAGTTATCTCATTAACATAACAAAAGACATCTCTATTGTTCTCAAAACTTAGGAAAATCCAAACGTTTTATGAACTAGGTGCCAGAAACAGTGGACGAAAACCAATTATGTTTCTTATTACAAACCACAATATCACAGTATCCCAGAAACAAAAATATGGAAATTCAGTGGCAAAAACCATAAATATCTCACCCAGTGCAGAAGTGGGAGAAAGGCGCACCAGGCAGATCAAGAAAGGGACAGAATGCGACAGGACCGTAACCACGCCAAGCAGGGAGTTCGATATGGCAGGGACAGAGGGTCAGTGGAGTGGATGCAGGCTGAGAGATTAAGGAAAAACAGTAAGTAGCGTATGCCAATTATATCTCAGTAAAGCTGAGGGCTGGGAGAAAGTGGAAGCCAGTAAGCATACGGTAAGATGGAAATTTGAAAACAGCCTGTGAATTAGGTAGTAGTGTTGTCACACTATTAAATTGCCTGATCTTGGTGTCTGTTCTGTTATGTAGGAGAATGTACTTGTCCTTAGGAAATACACAGTGAAATACACACTTAGGGGTAAAGGAGCATGATGTTCCAACCTATTGTCAATATTTCATTTAAAATACGTGCGTGTGAGGTATGGGTATTTACACAGATGGGGTGGGGGAGGGACAGGAGGAGAAATAAGAGAGAGAATGACATGGCAAAGACAGCAAAATGTAAATAACTGTTGACTCTGGTTGAGGGTCCACAGAAGTTCCTGTACTATTAACTTTCCTGTGAATTTGAAAGTGTATCAAAATTAAAAGTTACCCCAAAATATGGCTTCAAATTTTTTCCCCCAAAGAGATGAAAACTAAATTTATTACCAACAGATGTTCAGGAAAGGCATTTCTAAGGGACTGAACTTCAAAAAAGAAACAATAATCCCAGAAGGAAGGTCTGAAATGCAAGAAGAAATGGAGAGCAAAGAAATGATAAGCCGATGGATAAATCCAAACAAACATGGGCTGGAGAAAAACAATACAAATAAATAATGTTCAAGTTGTGGGAGAGGAAAGAAAAAAAAGGGGGGGTGGGGGGACGCCAAACATGACTTAAAATCAAGAAGCCTTGAGAGAAAAGACTGATTAATTACAAAGCATTTCTACCCAGCAAAACAATAAAAAATCCACCATGAAGGAAGTCACTTTGTGAACACTGTTATTATAGTCATTATTCTCTAATGTTACTGTATACATGACCAGATCCTCCGGAATTCCTTGATGGCAAAGATTTTTTTGGTTTTGGAGTCGAGGGGGTCTGGGCAGAGGGAAAGTCACACGGCTGGGCTGGGGGAGGGGCAGGAAGTGAAGCTGGCAAAGCGCACAGAAACAGAAGGGCTTCTCACAGGGAGGCTGCCAGCATCTGGGTTGGGTAACTCCTCGTTGGACAGGAGAGCCCCACACACTGCAGGACACTTACCATCCATGGCCCCTAGGCCAATAGCTCCCCTCAGTCACTGTGACATTCAAAAAGTACCCTTGCATATTTCCAAATGCCCACTGGGTATGGCACCCCTGGTAGAGGACCACCGGACTCGATGTTGAAAGTTCCTCATAAGACGTCACTCATGAGGAATGTGGATTTTTATCCTGAGGCAAAAGAACCACTGAAGGATTTTTAAGCAGAAAAGCAACACAATCAGGTTTTCATTTTATTATGATCACTCTGGCAGCAGTGAGGAAAAAAGGCTGGGGAGGAACCAGATTAGAAATAAAGAGGACAATTACAAAGCAACAACAGGAAACAGCATAGGGGGATGGAGAGAGGGAAGACCTGTCATCTCAGTCAGGCTGGACACCTATGAGACATCCACATAGAGCTATCCTTATAGCAACGGGTACACATCTACAAGGAGGGGAAAGAAGGGAGGGAGGGACCTGGGCCAGACATATATTTCTTTCCCAACGTTTGTAAGAAGAACACTTCAATTTAAATCCTACCTTCCACCCCTACACTAAGAAAAAACTTACCTGGCTCTCCCAACTGGTAAAGCAAATGGTCCTACATTTTCACCAGTAGAGAAATCAGAAATAGCAGTTTCTTCAGATTGTAGTTCTTCAGCGTGACTTGCTTCTTCCTTTTCTAAAGGCTTTAAACATGTTTAATTATTTAATGAGGTAAAAGGACACTTAACAGTCAACTCTTTACTACACTAGAACATAACGTACCGATTTCTAAACCCACGAGCACAAATGACTGGATTACGGCAAGAATCACAGCTACAAACCAGTTTGGTACCAACAGATCTTGCCATCAGAAGCATTTCCACCGTCCTATGAAAAGATATTGATCTAAGTTGCTACTGATAAAAGAAGCATCTGATGCCATTGGAAAAGAAAAAGCTCCATCACGTACAAAACGATGAGCTGAAAACAAAACACCAAGGGAAACCCAAGGGAGACTCCCTGATTTTGTCACTCCCCAAAACTGGAAGGTCCACAGCCCTGACTCCTTAAGTCTACTGCTCTTAGGGCTATCAGCTCTCATTTTTGTTTCAACAGTCATGTGTTCAAGCAGTTAAACAGCTCTGCTCTGCCAATAACAACAATTACACAAATAAACATTTCCTGAGCATTACTATTTACCAGCTACTGTTCTAAGCTTTCTTTTTCTTCTTCATAGAAACCCTGAGATAGATATTATTATTATTTACAGATGGGAAAACCGAGCTAGTGGATGGTTAAGTAACTAGAATAATACAGCTGCTTAGTGGCAAAGCCAACATTTGAATCTAGGAAGTCTGACTTCAAAACTTGAGTCCCTATCCATTAAGCTCTTCGAGTAGTAAACACATAATAGGAATCAGCCCCAGATGTTTCTTCAAGATTGAGTTCCTTCTGCCAGATCTTCAGATTTTTTTCCCTTCCAGGCCTGGATTTCCAAATAGTTCCTAGAACTGAAGTATCCAAGAAATGTCATTTTTCCTTCCAGTCTACTTTTCGATATCCATCTACCTGAAACTCACGCTTTAAGCTCTACTGATCTTTGCGGAAATAAAGACCATTTTAATTGTTCCCCATCCCAAGATGCCAGGGCCTTGGGGGGCGGGGGAGGGTATAGCTCAAGTGGTAGAGCGCATGCTCAGCATGCACGAGGTCCTGGGTTCAATCCCCAGGACCTCCTCTAAAAATAAACAAATAAACCTAATTACCTCCCTCCTCAACAACAAAAAAATTAAAAACAAAATGCCAGGGCCTCAGTGAGTCCTGGTAACTCCTCACGACTCCAAGCTGCATTCTCACTAGTATCCCAACTGATTTCCACCAATCCTCTCTGCTCATCTTTACCCTCACCTAGGTAACTCATCTTCACCTGACCATCTTAATTTCTTCAGCTTTTGCTCTACACTTTCCCTTCTCCCCATAACAGAAGTCTAAATTCTACCACATAATTTGCCTATAATTATTTTCCAAGCATCTGTCCGGCATAGATAAGCATCATTAATATAAAAGACAAATAAAGTTGGTCCCCTCCTCAGACAGGCGTTTCCATGTGTATTTAAAACAAAGAGCTCCCTGTTCATTCATCACAATGCTCGTCCAGACAGAATGCAGGTCCTAAAGCAGACAGAGGTGTTCCTTCTAAAGGAATATCTACCCTCCCCTATTAAATCCTGTTCCTAACTACTTGGGGAACCAATGTACCCAAAGAATGAGTCCTGGCCCCAAAGCAACTGTGTAATATGACAGCATTATCAGCACTCAGTAAAAATCAGTTACTGCTCTGCCAAAACAGTTCCCATATTTAAAACACAAAGGTTGAGGGTTATAAATATAAAGTGACGTAAAAAATAAGACGGTCCCTCCTGTTACATTTCACAAGCAAAAATTAAAGTAGAAATTCATGAGTCATAGCTGTTCATGCTGGGCTGTTCAACACAGTAAATTGAGTTTTTTATCCACCCACCAGACACATGTGGCTTCTGAGCACCTGAAATGTGGCCAGATCAAATTGAGATTTAAGTGCAAAATACACACACAGATTTTGAAGATGTAGTATGAAAAAAAGAACTTAAAATATCTCATTAATGATTTTTATACCAATTAAGTAGGGAAATGATAACACTATATATCTTAGATTAAATAAAAAGCACTATTAAACATAATTTCAGACCCAGCAATCACAATCTTAGGTATTTACTGTTCAGAAAACTTGTGCTTATAAAAATTTCTGCATAGAAATGATTACAGCAGCTCTGTAATCATTACAGACCACTGAAGACTGAAAACAACCCAAATGTCCTGCGAAGGATGAAAGGGTAAATCAACGCTGGTACACGCATATCACAGAACACTACTCAGCAATGAAAAGAAATGAACCACTAAAACACATACAACCTGAATGAATCTCAAAGGCATTATTACACTGAGTGGAAGAAACCAGACTCAAAAGGTTACACTTTTGTATGATTCCGTTCATGACATTCTTAAAAAGACAAAACTACAGTTAGGGAGAAGAGGGCCTGACTTTAAAGGGATAGGACAGGGAGTTTTTTGGGGTGATGGGAACTTTTTGTGTCCTGATTATGGTGGTGATTACCAGATTCTACATGTGTGTTAAAATTCACAGAAATGTACAACAAAAGCAAGAAGTCAATTTTATGGTATGAAAATTAATTACATTTCTTTTTTTTTAACGAGGCTACTAGGAAAATTTTAATCATGGTTTTTATATATGGTTCACATTGTATCTCTATTGGATGGCACTGTACTTACTACTAAAGGAATCAGAACCTACTGTTACTAATGCACTGATCAGAAAACATGTACACTTGGGATTATCCCCAAGAAACAAAATCTGGTTATTAAGAATTAACCACTACTACTGTATATAGCACAGGGCACTATATTCAATATCTTGTGGTAAACTGAAATGAAAAAGAATATGAAAATGAATATATGTATGAATATATATGACTGAACTATTATGCTGTACAGCAGAAATTGACACAGCATTGCAAACTGACTAAAAATCAATTTAAAAAAAAAATCACAATTAAGAATTAATGACAAAGCCCAAGCACTACTTACCACTTTTTCCACGATGAACACTCTGTCATTTTCATTGAGAATATTTTTCAAAGGGTTTGGTTGCCCTTTGCTGATCAGCTGTACTTGGACATCAGCCTATCAAAAGCAGATTAAAGTCAAGCAATGTTATAGAAAAACACATAGGTATGTATAAATATTTAAATATATAAAGATCAGTTCTATGCAAGTAACTGGAAAAGAGAACCTGAACACGACATCATGTTTTGCAAGTAAGATTTTCATTTATTCTCTGCCCATGTTTTTCATGTTGAGAAAAAGCTAGCTCTTGTATCTTATCTACATGCCTCAAGGCCCACCTACGGTGCACCCTGCCTTGTCAGCCCTTCTTTTGATTAAGATCTCACTGACATCCTCTTCTCCTAATCATATTGGATTTACTGTTAGGTACCACAAAATTAGCACTTCACTAAATATTATCCCTTTTTCTGACTGTACCACGGAATTTAGAACTTGATCAGTTTATAGGAACTGCGTATTTCTTCATTCTGATTGCGAAACACATTTGCTGCAGAAGTTTGAAAACAGCTAAAAGAGATTTTTAGAAACACATCTATAATTCTACTAGCCAGAGCAGTCACTACTGCTATTAAGACTTTTTGGTGTTATGTTTTGGCTGATCTTTTTCCAGACATACAAATAAACCTATTTAAATAGAAATGTATCTATTATTTCGATAACTCGATAGGATTTTAATAAAAAATACAATGTTCTAATAATTTCATATCATGACTTCTTTCCATGCCATTAAATGTTCTTAAGCTGTCTAGTATCCTGGCTCTATCATCATATAATTAATTCCTTATTATTCAACACTTGCATAGTTTCAAGTTACGTGCTGTAATAAACAATTGATAATGGACATTCTTGAATTATTTAAGATGAATATCTGAACATCACGTTGATATTGTCAAGTTGCCTTTCAAATATGTCATAACCACATATTTGCATCCCCATCACTCATGTCAACACTCTATCTTCACTGCTTATTTTTACCATCTCAGCAAAAAACAGTATCTTGTTATTGTTTTAATTTTCTTTTATTTGATTACTAATGAGGGTGAACAGTCCCTAATATGCTTACTATTGACAAATCTCTCTCATTATTTGAATCTCTTTAACTTCTCAGTTTGGGTATTGAAATATTTTTTTAACAGAGGTATTAGGGATTAAACCCAGGACCTCGTGCATGCTCAGCATGCCCTCTACCATTGACCTATTTTTCTCCCCACTTGAAGCATTTAGATACCAAGTTCAGAGAGCAAAGAAGGCTGTTAATCTAATCTTAGTACCATTGTGGGTTGCATTATGTCCCCCCAAATGATAAGCTGAAGTCCTAACCCCTGGTTCCTCTGAATGTGACTGTATTTGGAAACAAGGTCTTTGTAAGTGTAGTAAGTTGAGGATTAACTTGGATCGGGGAGGGGGGTGCTAAACCCAGTGACTGGTGCACTTCTAAGTAGTAAGATTTAGACACACAGACACCCAGGGAGAATGCCCTGTGCTGACAGAGGCAGGTGTTTCTGGAAGCCAGGAAATAGCAAAGACTGCTGGAAATCAACAGAAGCAAGGAGGAGAAAAGGAAGGATCCTTTCTTAGAGTTTCAGCGGGAGCATGGCCCTGCTGCCACCTTGATCTCAGACTCCTTGTCTCCAGAACGGTGAGAGAATATATTTCCGATGTTTTAGGAAAACCAATTCGTGGTATTTTGTGATAGCAGCCCTGGGAAACTAGTAAAGGCATCAAGCTGTACTAATTCAGGCAGGGTGGGGCTAATACTTTCCCTGGAGACACCTGATTCCTGAGTTTGGCTAGTGAGAATTCAGATAGTGAGACATAACTCTACAGTTGGCCCTTGAACAAGGGTGTGAACTGTGTGGGTCCACTTACACGCAAACTCTTTTCAGCAGTAAACACTATAGTACTACACAATCCACAGTTGGTTGAATCCACGGCTGTAGAACCTTGGGTACGAAGGAAGCACACAAGGGAGAACCAACTGTAAGTTATGTGCAGATTTTTGACTGTGGAGGGTCAGCACCCCTAACCCCCCCATTATTCAAGGATCAGCAGTATTTGTATTTTTCTTTCATGATGACTTGTTTGTATCCTTTGCCTATTCTGTTATGACTGTCTTTTTCTTCATTGATTTTTAACAGTTTTTTTATATATTTTATTTTTATGGGTATTAGCCCTTATCATATAAGACCATTTCTCCTCAGCTTGTCTTTTAGAATATAATTATTTTAGCGTGCTAATTGTTTTAAGGGATTAAGTTCTATGGGGAGCTTACCTACAGAACACTTGGCATATATCGGATGCTTAATAAATCCGTGAATGTTTATAGCAGCTTTATTCATAACTATCAAAAATTGGAAACAACCCAGGGGGGAGGGTATAGCTCAGTGGCAGAGCTCATGCTTAGAATGCACGAGGTCCTGGGTTCAAGCCCCAGTACCTCCATTGAAATAAACCTAATTACCTACCCCCTGAAAAATAAAATAAAATAAAAAATTTTTTTAAAAATTGGAAACAATCCAAGTGTCCACCAACTGGTGAATGGATAACCAAACTGCAGTACATCCATACAATGGAATACTGTTCAGCAATAAAAAGAGATGCATTACTCATACACACAACTACATAGCTGAATTTCAAATGCATTATACTCATTGACAGAAGTCAAACCCCAAAGGCTACAAACTGTATAGATTCACTTATATGACATTCTGGAAAAGGCAAAACAGAAGACAGAAAACAGATTAGTGGTTGCCAGGGACTGGGAGCAGGGAAGAAGGGTTGACTATAAAGGGACACCAGGAGATTTTTGGAGGCGATAGAAATGTTCTGGATTACAGGGGTGGTTATATGACTGAATACATTTGTAAAAACTCATAGAACTTTACTCAAAAAGGGTGAAATTTACTGTATGTAAATTAACTTCAATAAACTCAGCTGGTAAACACTCACAATTTTCAGATGATTGAGTTGTTTAAAAATCAAATAAACTGTTCGTACCTCATAGATAAATGGGTCTTTACAGATTCCTTTCTTCTCCTCATTAAATTCCCTGAAATGCAGAAGAACCACAGGTAATAAATAAAGCTACAGTATTCTGTCATTTAAACTCTGGAGTTAGTTATCACTTTCTCTCTGCATGACACCAGAGAGAAAAGCAAAATGCTAAGTATTCATGGCAGCCCTAAAGTATACTTGGGAAGAGAGAAAAAGGCAGAAAAAGAGTACTAGGTTATCAAGGGAAGAGAAAAAATAGATGTGGTAGAGATTAATAGACAGCTGCCCAAAACTGGGTACAATTGCTTCTAAGAGACAGCAGGAAATTTGGCTGCCTGCCTCCTGTATCTTTTAAAACACACTACCAGTTACTATGGAAATGTAATTCACTACATGACTTTTTGGAAGTAAAAATGACTGGATTCTGATCTGCCACCGAATCAGTGTGTAACCACAGAGAGGTTTTTTAAGGGTCCCAGGCCTTAGATTTCCATGGCTGAAATGGAAGCATTGATCCTGTTTTCATAAGCTGTTACCAAAAAATCAGTAAATTTAATAATGTTAAACAATTTCCTGTCTCAAATGTAAGCACAAAACTCTAAGATACTCAATAATTATCATTTTATTCAAGAAAGCTGATCCCAAAGCATGTAAACTACAAACTATTCACATACCAAAACGCACATCAGCCTGATCTCTGAAGGAGAAAACTTAAGAGTCCTAAAGGAACCCAAAGGAACAGTTTCAGGAAACCATATATTATTTCATCTACTCTATGACTCATTGAAATAAAAGCTAGGGCTGAGACTGATTCACTTTGGCCATTTTGGACAAGATTATGATTTATTCTTATAGATGTTTATCTTTTGTAGACGCATAACTGAGGGATGTTATTCAATCAATCATTCAACAGTCATTTCTCGGGTATGTATACTATAGGCAGACACTCTGGACAAAAAAATGGTGCCTGTCATTCTGGTAAACAACGGAGTATTGCCCGCCATCAAGCCATCAGCCACTGCAGCTGCCCAGTGCACCCTGAGGGGAATTCAGGAGGGAGAAAAACAGGACACTGGCCCTAGACAGTTCAGGTGCTTATCAAAAAAGTAAGTTCAATGAGCCCAGACTCTTACATCTTCCCATAAACAGAAAAGCACTAAAATCATTAACCTGAGACATCTGTTTTTGTGATTAGCAGTACACCTTTGATGTTCAACTACACAGGTTTTTGGTGGGTTTTTCAAATTTTTGTTTGTTTTCAGCAAAAACTCTTATATATATATCCTGGCTCCTCCTTTACCTCTTTGGAACAGTTCCTCACAGCTATTTGAGAGGCCAATTCCCAGGCTTTGGTCCTCACTAAGGTCCCTAAATAATATAACTCAACTTTTCAGCGTATTTCTTTCTTCAGTCGGCAGTTCTTCCTAGATGTCCAAGATAGGAAACAAATGCATGGTTCCTGGTTCATAGTCTTGACTCAGTCCAACTAGCAATCCAATGGTTACAAAATCCGAGTGATGAATGCCCCAACAGAGGCGAGTGGAGGTGCTGCGGTGGCACAAAGGAAGAGATTTTGCTATAGGATTTGAACCTTATTCTATAAGCCAAGAGGAGCTCACTACAAGATTTTAAATGGGAAAGACCTCTCTGACCTTCTGATGTGGAGGCAAGAAACTCATAGGCCAGGAAGATAGCTGTGAATAACTTGTAGCACTTCAAAGAAGTGATGGTGGTGAACAAAACAGGAGGGAGGGAGGGAGAACAAGGGCACCTGGGGACTGGCTAGATCTGGTGGGGGTGGGGATGATGGAAAAAAGAAGTCACAGTCTTGGACTTGAAACTAACTCAGAGGCAGAATTCAGGAAAATGTCAGGCTTCACGGAAAAGATGAATTCGGTTTTCCACATATTGACTTTGAGGTCTTATTTGCAAATTCCCAATAGGCAGGTGGCTACACAGGCATTGTGAGGGATTCAAGAGAAGAGACTTTTGGTGCTTACAAGTGGAGAGAAAGACTAACACCTATAAAACAATTGGGAAATATAAAAGGTCTAAATAAAGTTGTATCAACAAGAGACTGGTTAAATAAACACAAAATAGCCATACAATGAAATATTATATAGCAGTTAAAAACAATGACAGATCTATAGGCTGTCATACTGAAAGCTGTCCAAGACACTGTTAGTTTAAAAAAGCTTGTGCTCTTTCTATAATGTTGGAAAAAACACTGACAAGCATAACCACTTTCGTAAGCAGGAAAAAAAAGCAATAAAAATAAACAATGAAACAGTATGGCATTTAGAAAATAAGGGGTTAGATTACAGCAATGGTTATCAAGCTGTGCTGTCAGGCCAGCATCATGTTTCACCTGGAATTTGTTAGAAAGGCAAATTCTTTGGCCCCACTCAAACCTACTAAATAAGAAACCCTGAAGTGGGACCTACAATCTGTGTTTTGGTAATCTGCCAGGTGGTTCTGATGCACGCTCAAATTTGAGAACTACTGGATTAGACTTTTACGGTGAATGCAGAACTGAGTGGAATCCCCTTTGGTACTAGTACTTCACTATAGGAATAAAATAAAATGAAACAAAAGTGGCTTAAAGAGCCAACACACCAACACGTTATCATTATAACTGTTGCTCATGTGATAACTATCTTGAATAGACTATAACAATACGAATCACACCAGCACGGCTTTCAAAAGGTGAAGCATGTCAACATCTAGTTTTCTCTATCCTGGGAGGTGCCGCTAACATACCACAAGTTGAGCATAATTATCTGAGTGAATAACGCGCCCCTTGGAAAACTTGTCACCTTTCACCTCGAGTGACAGCGTACGTCTGTTTTCTCCTAAACAGAATTATAAGCAAGCCCCACAGGGCCAGTTCCACCGTGGAGCAGGTACCCAGTCTATCCCCAGCTCCCAGACCCCAAGAAAACTGACTGAGTCTTCAACAGAACGCGCCGTTGGAAACTGACAAAATGCGAATCCCCAAGGCTGCAACAAGAGGCTCGGGGCGGGGATCGAGATACCCCGAGGGAAAAGTGCTGTCCTAACAGCCAAACCAAAAGCAGAGGCTAAAACTCACTGCAGGAGACGAGCGTAGAACTCCTCAGCAGCTCGGTTCATTCGAGGCCACATCACGCCCTTGGTTAGTTTAACTGCAGACCCGAAACTGCCAAACTGAACTGCGCGCCAGATGCTGACGCCCGGGGTCATAACCCCCCGCCGGGACTACTTTTACCCCAACAGGCCTCGTTTGTCGAAAAAGTTAAATTTTTGCTTTAGCGCACACAACGGCCTTTCCTGTCCCAATAGTTTTCCACTCCTGTGTGAAAAAGTTAAAATAAGTTGTACTGGTTGAAGGGAAAGAAACTTCGTCTCGCGAGAGTTGGCCATGCCCCCTTATGGATTACTCCGCGAAAAGGAGTCCCTCGTTTCTAAGAGCTCTTTTTGGCTTTGAAACTCAATAGATACAGTAGTTTGACGCATATAAGGAGATACTACGCTATTTTTTATTTTTGTATAGTGGTAGAGAGATATTTTGTCTCTCTGGATTGGTTCTGAGGCGGGGCAGGGTGGGAGACGAGTTGAAGGTTACATATACAGTGGGAGTGCTACGCACTTCCTTTTCCTGTGGGAGCCGCCGGGTTGAGAGGAGCGTGGCTCTCTCCTCTCCCCGCCATGGTGAGTGGAAGTCCTTTCCGCTTGGCTTTCCTGTGCTATCCTGGCTCGGCAGGAATGGGCTTCGGGGTTCGGGACAAAGGATCTTTAGGAGAGGAAGCGAGAAAAACGAGATGGGGACCCGAGGTGTCTGTTTGTGGCTGGGGCCTGGGTAGTGCGGCTCTATGGCAGCCATCTTAGACGCAACGTGTGCGAGCCGGCGCTGGGCGCGCCTGGAAGCCACCCAGGAGGACCCTCAGGTCGTTCTCGGGCGCAGAGAGACCTTTGGAATTCTAGTTTCTCTTGCATCTTAGAAGGCATGGGTTCCACTGAAGACTTGGAAATTCGCGGGGCTAAGACTGAATCTGGGTGAAACAGTCAATTTGGGGCCTTGTATCTTCCTGCCCTGTTTAATAAGGAGTATTTTCACCTTAAATAGGTATCATCAAAGACAAAAAATTGTATTTTCTTTTTATTCCGAATTATTGTATGTTCAGTTTAAGAATTGTTTCTGAAAACATTCTAGTTTTCTTGCCTTAAAAACCAGTTTTTGTGTATGTACTGCATTTCCACACATAACGTCTGTATGTGTGCCGTGTTCCCTGGGGAGTTCAGTGAACAAAATAGGCAAAAAGCACTCTCTTTATGATGCTTGGGTGGTACTTAGTTGGACAGAACAGATGAACTGTTCAGTGGTGGTTAAGTGCTGTCGACTTAGGGAATTGGAGAGGAGGCAGTAATTGGGCTTCGAACAGAGTAATCAAGAGAAACCTTAAGGTGGCCTGAAGGAGATGAGGAAGAGTATCAGGTAGACGACTTGTTACCTTAGGGGTAGCAGGGGGCTGGCCCTGATTGTATGTCTGAATATCTGCAAGAAAGTATGGGAGGTGAGATTGAGCAGGTGGTGTAGTCACCCTCTGGGCCTTAGTTTACTTTCAGGTAAGTCCTTGGAGAAGATTGAACAAAAATTAACATGGCTGGTGATTATACTAGTTAGTTTTGGAAGGTGTGTTTGGAATGGGATGAAGAGGGCAAGGATGGATGTTTGGAGGAGTAGAGCAGTGGTAGATAAAGATTTGCTGACATTTGGGATGAAAGTTCGGAATGTGGCATTGAACGGCGTTTTCAAACTGTACAGTATGGTTTTGGTCATTTTGCTTTGTAAGACTTGATTTGAAAGTTTAATGACGAAGCATTCTCTTTGATACTAATAAAAATTAATGTGACAGAACCTGAGAATTTTGTCCTTCAAGTATTGATATTAAGTGTTGGTAAGTTAGTCTTTGTCTTCGGTGAAAGTGTTATCTACCTCACCAAACTATGTAACAATGTTTAATGCTTTTGTTGCATGAGAAGCATGCCTTTACGTTGCTTGTAAACAAACATTTCTTCCTTTTACCCAGGCGTGTGCTCGCCCACTGATATCAGTGTACTCTGAAAAGGGGGAGTCATCTGGCAAAAATGTCACTTTGCCTGCCGTGTTCAAGGCTCCCATTCGACCAGATATTGTGAACTTTGTTCACACCAACTTGCGCAAAAACAACAGACAGCCCTATGCTGTCAGTGAATTAGCAGGTACGGATTAAGATCTTTCATGGGTTGATGTTTTAAGAGCTACTTCACAGCGGTGATGAAATTCCACTCCATTGGTCCGTGTTTCTGAACCACATGATTTTCCTGGATGTTCTGATGCTGTTTGCTACCATGCATCATTGTCATAGAAGAGTATGGTTGGGTAGCTAAAGCTTGTGTGTTTCTTGCCAATTTCAGGTCATCAAACTAGTGCTGAGTCTTGGGGTACTGGCAGAGCTGTAGCTCGAATCCCCAGGGTTCGAGGTGGTGGGACTCACCGCTCTGGCCAGGGTGCTTTTGGAAATGTATCCTTTGAATACTGTGTTAAGGTTAAACATTGCTCCAGACAGATTAGAAACCAGGAAGATTTTTCTGTCAAATTAAAGACAAGTTACTACATTAGGTTTTGCTTGCAATGATGTCGTAATTTGCGTCTTACTCTGTTCTCGGCGACAGTTGCCTGCTGTCAGTAAGCTGGTTCAGAAGACTGACGAACATTCTTACTGAGCAAGACATAACCTGTTTTTAATTCTTAAAATTTGAGAAATGTGATTCTTGACTGGGAAAATAGATGTGTCGTGGGGGGCGCATGTTTGCACCAACCAAGACTTGGCGACGTTGGCACCGGAGAGTCAACACAACACAGAAGCGATATGCCATCTGCTCTGCACTGGCTGCCTCGGCCTTACCAGCGCTGGTCATGTCTAAAGGTTTGTGATATTTTATATTCTAGGAGTCATATAAAATACCCCTTTTTTCGCTTCACCTGAACTTTTTTGTTGGTGGTGATAGCCTGTGTGAAATCTCTTCATCCCAGGGTGCCCAGCTGAATTTCCCTCTGCTAAGTTATGGCTACTTCAGTTTAACAAGTCATTAGTGAATACCATGGAATTGGGGGACTAATTCAAAATAGTGATTTGGTGTATTAGAAAACTTGCCTTTTTGTCATATTGCCTACTCTTTAACAGTCAAAATGATGAGATTCCACTTAATTGGTCCGTGTTTCTGAAACGCATGATATTTGGAAATTCTGATTTGGTAAATTGTGTACTGTTTTGCTTTTGTGGGTTAGATTCAATTTTTTAAGACTTTCAGGGTAAGCAGGTCAGTGTTAATTGATTTTGTCAGGTCATCGTATTGAGGAAGTTCCTGAACTTCCCTTGGTGGTTGAAGATAAAGTTGAAAGCTACAAGAAGACCAAGGAGGCTGTTTTACTTCTGAAGAAACTTAAGGCATGGAATGATATCAAAAAGGTGGGTTTTGTGGTCCTTCACAAAAATTCCAAAAGATTACTGGAGGGATAGTGTGACTGAACCTTGGTGGATATGAGAGCAAGGACTCGACCATGTTACCTGTGTTTGAATCCTGACTGCCGTTCATCGCTGTGTGTTAGTGTTAGGCAAGTCATTTGTGCCTCCAGATTTCATCGTCTGTAGACTGAAGTTTTTTTTAATGTGAAGATCTATTTTAGAGATCACATCTCAATCAAGATACCAAACCTTACTTTGTCAGGTCTATGCCTCTCAGCGAATGAGAGCGGGCAAAGGCAAAATGAGAAACCGGCGCCGTATCCAGCGCAGGGGACCCTGCATCATCTACAATGAGGACAATGGTATCATCAAGGCCTTCAGAAACATCCCTGGTAATTCTTGCACCTCTTACATGTTTCTTAATGACCCATTGACCCATGCTATCTATGCAAGCCTACTCAGCTCTTATTATGATGAGATTCCACTTTATGGTCCGTGTTTCTGAAACACATGATTTTTGTGGAACTTCTGATTCTTGGCTGAATGAGTGCACCGTTAATGGTTGAAATTCATGCTTAAAATACCTCTCAGGTGCCTTGTATAACACGTAAGCCGTAAAGATGATTTGTGTTTCTTCTGTTGAAATACAGCCTTCCTAATTATCCTTTTCCCTTTAAAAGGAATTACTCTGCTTAATGTAAGCAAGTTGAACGTTTTGAAACTTGCTCCTGGTGGGCATGTGGGGCGTTTCTGCATTTGGACTGAAAGTGCCTTCCGCAAGTTAGATGAGCTGTATGGCACGTGGCGTAAAGCTGCCTCCCTGAAGAGTAACTACAAGTGAGTGTAGATCATGACCACAAATGTGGATGCTGTGGATGCTGTTCACAGTTGGCTTGTATGTTTTCTAAATACTGTCGTTTCCCCCTTGTGTGCAGATGCAATGTGCTGAAATGATGAGAGACTCCAAGAAGTGATAGTAGGGTGGGAATTCTGGCTGAATTCTGAAGGGCTTAAGTGGTTAAAAATCATCTTTTGAGGTTCATGTTCTTTAGTCAGTTAATGAGAAATAGAAATTGAGGCTCTGTTGTCAACATTTTTTTTTCTTTAGCCTCCCCATGCACAAGATGCTCAATACAGACCTTAGCAGAATCTTGAAAAGCCCAGAAATCCAAAGAGCCCTCCGAGCACCACGGTAAAGTTGTGATACCTACAGTAATTCTCTTCCACGGCCTCATGTTATTTGGTTATTTCACGAATGTGGGTCGTTGTAAATAAACTGTTAATATATCTACCTTTTTACAGCAAGAAGATTCATCGCAGAGTCCTGAAGAAGAATCCACTGAAAAACCTGAGAATCATGTTGAAGCTAAACCCATATGCAAAGACCATGCGACGGAACACCATACTTCGCCAGGCTAAGAATGTAAGCTATAATTTGGGTTTTCCTGATAATGCTGAGTTTTTGGTTTTTTTTTTTTTTTTTTAAGAAAGATTTGACTCTTACATCTTCCTAATCTGTTGCAGCACAAGATCCGAATGGATAAAGCGGCAGCAGCACTACAAGCCAAATCAGACGATAAGGGGGTTCCAGGCAAGAAGCCTGTGGTGGGAAAGAAAGGAAAGAAGGTTGTTGGTGTTAAAAAGCAGAAGAAGCCTGTGGTGGGAAAAAAGGCTGCAGCGACCAAGAAGCCAGCAGCTGACAAAAAGCCAGCAACTGACAAAAAGCCTGCAGCTGACAAGAAGCCAGCAGCTGATAAGAAGCCAGCAGCTGACAAGAAGCCTACCACAGAAGAAAAGAAGGCTGTTGCATAAACTTAAATTTGTTTATTCCGTGGAGGTCAAGTTATTTTGGACAGCTAAGTTTGAATAAAGTTCTGATCAAAGTGGTAGTGAGAAACATGACTTGGATATGTTGTGTAAATCTTGGTTAGAATTTTTTCACTGGCATTTTTTGCTGTACATAATTCAAGCCTTTTAATTAAAAGTTCCATTTTATAGTCTAGTGTAAAATGGAGCATTGGATATATACTAAGTACGTGAAGTTTAATGAGGGATGCTCCATAAATTGGGAGATGTAAAATCCATTTTCTAAGTAACAAAATGTTTCTTGAGAAACGGATGGGTTAGAAGACTGTTTCAGAAATAGGGAAGCTCTTAGGATTTAGCCTTCTCTCCCCAAAGTGGAAAAAAAACACTGTCAAATCTGTATGGAATTTCATCCATTTTCCATTCAGTAATCACAAAGGGCAGAATCAAAATACATGTTTAAGTACAGCAGTAAGAGGTAGTTCACTCAGAAATGTTACAACCTTACGTGATAGAATACAATTGATGGAGGAAATAAATACTTGCTCCTCCCCCTTTAATACCTGGAACCTTGGTGTGAGAAGTGCCGTGTTTTTCCACAACCATTTGTGTTTCAGTAGGGGCTGAATATGTTGGCCAAGTATGCTTGTGCAGACAATGTGTCCAAACGTTTTTCCCAAATCTGCCATCATGCTTTATTACCTTAGAGGTGACCTGTCCTTCCCTACGTCTGGTCTCGTGTCAGGGTCTTGTTCTTGCATCTGGTTTGTTTACCATTTGGCAGTCTCGTTAAAATCCACAGCTGGGGTGATCTATCCTCAAATTTGCAGGTCAAGAGGAAGTTCCTTAGCATAAAGCACCGTTCCCTTAATCTTCCTGCTCTAATTTGCCGTAGTCTCCTGGGAAACCACTTAAACGTGCCTGGGAAACCTTGCCTGCATAACGGCACAGGGGGGGCTCCTGGACCGCTGTACCAGACGCTGATGTTAGTCTGGCCTTCAAGTGGGTCTGCAGCTTTCGTGGGGCTAAAATACCCAGTTCTGCAGCGCCACTGGAAGAAACGCGTTGAACGGCGAGCTAGCTGACCATTGTTCTCTCCAGGCCTTTTACAGCCCCAACGCCCTTCGCTCTAGGAATCCTCACCGAGTTTTGCTTTTTGCTTAAGAGCCCGTTTGCCCGTTGCAGCAAGGAGCGACGAGGAGCGACGAGCACCGACGCCAGCCGGAAGCGCCCGCCCTGCTCGCTCTTCCGTTTCCGGTGGCGCGGAGGCCGTGGCGTCATCGCTGAGCGCCCGGCCGGCGGCCCGCGTGAGGAGAAGAGATGCTGAGCCGGCTTCAGGAACTGCGCAAGGAGGAGGAGACGCTGCTGCGCCTGAAGGCGGCTCTGCACGACCAGCTGAACCGGCTCAAGGTGACCCCGCCGCCCCCCGCCCCTCCATTCCGCCGTCCGCCTGCTGCCGGGTAGCCCTTCCTCACCGGGTCTTGCCGGCCCGACATGGTGGCTGACAGCACTTGGGGGGCTGGTTTTGAGATTGTGGGTCCACCCCTCAGAGAATCTTGATCCTGCAGGTCTAGGCTGAGGCCCAGCAATCTGAGTTTGGCGAGTACACCACCCCAGGCCCCGGACCCCCACAGCCCCGTAAACACAGGCGGCCCGCACCACACGCTGAGAAGGGCGACCTCCCGAAGGCTCGCCTGGACCTTTCCTGCCCGCCGTCCTCGCCTCCCGAGCCCCTGCAGCATCTCCTAGCTTCTCTTACTAGCTAGTACCGGGGCTGGAAGCGGCTGTGGTATCGCACAGCCGGCTGACTCGCGGGTCCCCCTACTGTGCGAAGACAGACCGCGAGGCCCTGGGAGAAGAGACCTGTCACGGAGTAGTTCGCGGTAGCTTTTCTTCCCGGGTCTGTTACCGACTCCACGGCCCTAACGAGGAGTCAAGATTAAAACCCACCAGGGCCATTTCTCAGACCTGTAGGGAAGTCACCTTCTTTAGCCCCAGTGAGGTGCTCCTGATAATCCCTGCTCCTCACCCTTCAGGATCTTTAAATCCAAGTGAGATGAGGGTTATGAAAGCCCTTCGTAAACTGAGAAGCATTGTCCAACTGCGACATGTCAAAATAGTTCAGTCTCCCTCAGGACGCATGTAGCGGCCTGTGCTTCATGTTGTGTCACCACAGCACGTGTACAGCTGCCTGCGTGTTGATGACAACACCGCCAAAGCCGAGATTCCTTTATGCTCCAGGAAACTTCCATTTTCCATTCTTCCTACCTTCACTCGCTCATTACTGGGTAGACAGGCTCGGGCCTGTGGAATCAGAAGGCCCCTGGCTTTATTTAGGGCACACTTCTGTCTCCCCTGAGTGGCTTGCTCTGGTGGAGTGAAAGCCTTGGCTCAGCTGAAACAGCTGTTCACCCTGGAAGAAAGGGGCTGGAGGCTTTCTGTGCTCTTTCCTTAAGAGGCAGGGGGAGTTTGAGGAGCCTCCCCACTTTCCTCTAGAGCTTCACATAGATTAGATTACACTGTTTTCAGTTCCTCTCATGATGCCGACCTCTTACAGCGTGCTCTGTGAATTTTACCTCCATCAGTAGCCCAGTGACAGTAAGGAAAGTGTCCTCAACTCTTCTTTTCTAGGTTGAAGAACTGGCCCTCCAGTCAATGATTAGTTCTAGAAGAGGGGATGAGATGCTGACTTCTCAGGCTGCACCTGAACAGTCACATGATGTAAGCTTAATCAAGGGTGGGCCCCGAGGGAGAAGGCAAAGTCCGCTCTGCTCTTAGGCTTCTTGGAGGTCAAAAGTTGTAAATTGCATTGTCAAGCCCAAAGGACTCTGGGAAGTGCTGATAAGAACTTTCTAGTTTAATAAACTGGCTGGTCTGTATGACTGTTTTAAACAGGGAACAGCCCACCTATCTACCAGCTGGCTACACTTTGGTTGATTTTCCTGTTATATTGCCAACACCTTCCTAGTCATCCATTCTCTCCAGTCACTCCAGTGAACCTGGGGAGAGTGTGGAGATCTTTGTAGGAACATGTCAGAACTCTTGCTGCTCTGAGAATAAGTAAGCTTAGGATTCGAAAATAGAGTGTAGCTTCAACTCCAAAGCCCAGTGCTAAAAAATGAGTTCTTGTCCTCATCATGTCCTTGTCTCACCAGATGCCCCCAGGTCAGTCAGTAAAACCATCTCTCTAAATATACCACATTTGATTAGTTCTCTCAGATGTGTTAAGCGTTTTTAACTATTTGAGAGCAGCACACCATAGCCAGCATAATTTTTATGTAAGAACCATGTTTGTAAGTCAAGTAACATTCTATCAAATCTCTGGCATTTATTCTGCTCCCATTTTGGCAGTGGGGGTCAGAGTAGAATTTGGAGAAATAGGAAGAGTGGCCACACCTGCTAGTGGGAAATATTGGCGATGAATATGCAATTGAGATTTTATTTTGAAACATTAAGAACTTGTTTTGAGGCCAGTGTTCTTGCTACTAAAACATAGTGTCCTTGACCAAAGCAGATGCTGGTGCATGTAGACAATGAAGCATCCATCAATCAAACTGCACTGGAGTTGAGCACAAGGAGCCATGTGCCGCAAGAAGAAGAGGAAGAGGAAGAGGAGGAGGAATCAGATTCCTGAAGGGGCGAAGAGCCGGGGTTAGTCAAACAAATTAAGCTCTAAGTCTCAGGAACTTTCTCTTAGTTCTTGCCATGGGCCCTGTGGCCTGCTTTAAAAGGAAGCAGGAACTTCAGTAGGATGTGGATTTGTAAGAATGGTTCCATCAGTAATTCAAGTTTCAGAAGGCTTTAACAAAACTTAGGGACATGCAGAGACGCAGTGTCTCAGTATTGAGCAGTATGTGTGCTGCTGTGTTTATGTTCTGGTCAGATTCAGTAACTGTGTTCAAAACAAAACATTTCCTCTGAAATGCTACTGAGAAAGTCTGGCATTTGCAAAAAGGGCAGAGTTTAAAGACGGCCGTCCTTTCCCATCAACAATGCCTCTTTTAAGAAAACCAATTAAAGGCTGTTTGCATGCCATTGAACCCTTGTGAGCAGAGCAAGGCCACAGTCTGGGAGAGAAAGAGGACAAAGAGGAGGACAGAGAGCCACTTGAGAGCACAAGCTGTTGCCACCTCCCAGTGACATCGCAAAACACTGGCTGCTAACATGCTTTGTGTGGCCATCATCACAGCTAGGTTGAGACATCACTGGTAAAATGTGCTTAGAAATAAATCCTAGATAAATAGCCACCTTGCAGCTTGCTGCTTTCCAGACAGCAAGAGAGACGAGGCTTAGTTCCTCCCCTGGGTGAACAGCACAGCAGGATGCTTTAAACCCTACTGCTGGACTCAGCAAATGTGCCATTGAAGCAGGACCACTAGGCTTGGGAGACTGGGTTTTTATAATAAAGAGATGACAGTTACAGAATAAGAGTTGTTAAACATCATGTTTGAAAAAGGTTTATTTCTGCATACTGTCCCTTTTCCACTAAGTGTACAGTTAAGTAGTTGCTTGGTTTTGTAAAAGTAATATGCTCTGGCCAAGCAACAGAAAAGCCAAACAAAACACAGACAAACTCCTCAAGCAGGACACTTTACCTAACTGCCCCACAAGAGCGCTTGGACATACCCGTCAGTCAACATTTCATTAATGTTATTTTGAGCTACTCTTACAGGAAATAGCCAGAAGTTTAAATGAGCGTGTTTCTTGGAAAACACCAGTGTGAAAATTTATTCTGTGACAAAAAGCATCAAAGTATACAGTTTGGGGTCTAATTTAAAATACGAGCATGGGTTTTTAAGAGCTGGAAAAGTTGGGTGTGAGTTCTAGCTCGACCACTTACTGGCCACTTGCCTCTTTGCAGCTCTCGCTTTCCCAGCTGTAAAGTCGGAGTCTTGGTATCTGCTCTAGCAGTTTCAAAGGGTGGTGTTAGGTGCTCATGACATAGCATTTAAAAATGCAGCTATTACTGGTGTCTCAGGAGGAAGTCTGAGGAGGGAGTTTGGCTTGGGGAACTCAAAACACAGCAGGACTGAGGCTGGGAACAATCATTCTTGAGAACGTGATCATTCTTGGTGAGAATTACTAGGGAAAAATCTTTTGACTTTGTGTGTCTGTGTGTGTGATTGGAGAATTTAAAATATCCCTCAAGACAGTGAGCATGAGAGTGTTCAGATCCTAGCAGACACCAAGTTACACCGTTCCTTCCTCCTCAGATGCAGTTTGAGCATTTTAATGTGACATTCTCAAAGCTGGTGGCATCTTCTCTGTTAGTAAAAGACCCCGGGTGTGAGGAGGGTATGGGTCTGAAACCTCTTCTTAACATTTGCATGTTGAAAACTTACATTAGACTGTTGATACAGAACAAGTGTTCTCACCTCACAGCGAGAAAACACTGACTGGCCGAGGCAGCTGTATATATAGAACTGACTAGGTGTTAAAATCCTGGCTGGATCCCAGGCTCTGCTATACAGAATGGAGCTACCTGCTCAGGAGATTTACCCAAGTTCTGGTTTTAATTTGCAAGTGAAATAGGCCTTTTATTTTAAAAATACATATTTACTTTGGCTTTCTATCACCTGGTCTCTCAAAGAAGAAAACGAGGGGAGAGGTGCTGACCAGGCAGCCTCACATACACCTAAATCTCAGAAGTCTTTTTTAAAGAAAGAAGGGAGGCCATCTGGGACATGGCTTTGTTTTCTGTGACTTCACTCCATCCCACAAGCATGGTAAAGCCAGTGCCAGGCACATCTCTCCTCTCCAGGAAGGTGTGTCAGGTGTAACTGGTAAAGAGGGGAAGCCATTGCCGGGTGGAGCAAAGCAGCACGGGACAGTCCCCGGCGGAAGCTCGAGCGCCACCCAGGCCCTCCTGTGGGCGTGCTGGCCACCCCCTGAGCCCACCCCCAACTACTGCCGTCCCATAATGAGATGGAGGGAATTGATGAGATCTAGTCACAGGTCCACAGAAAGGGTGGTTGGAAGAGTCACAAATAAGTGTGTTTGGTGAGAATTGGACGAAATCCACAGATTAGAATTACAGGAAGTGTCATTAGTCCAAAGCCCTGAACTGGTCCTCGGTGTGGTATTTCCACCTTCCGGCCTCCTGCCTGTCTTTGCCTTTCCCCTCAATAATGTGTGGCTAAATCATTTGATTTCTTATGTACTAGAGACATTGAAAATCCTACCACAAAAGTAGAAATATCTTTCATCCTTGGAATTTGATAGTATATTTATTAGAATAAGAGAGTAGATTTGTTAAACATCTGGATTAAAGTGGTAAAAGGATTTTCATACAGTTTTTAGGCACTATACACACTTGTTTACAATAGCATCAGTACTTGGGTTTGGGGAAAGATAAATCTCATACATTTTAATGCCTTGATCCATTTATAATATTCAAAGTAACTCCACCATTTTAGAAACACGAATCCAAACTCAGACATATCACTAAATATCTCAACATGGTATATTTAAAAATAAATATAGAAATACAACCAGAAGTCTACAAATCACCACAGCAGACAGACTGGTGAAGCCCCAGCTATCATGGCAGTGAAGGGCCCTGGCTAGATTTTGATGGAAATTGCTGAACTCTACACCAAAAGCAAAAACATAATAAAATATCATGATACACACTTTCTGATGCTCATTTTCATAGCAGCAAAGCATGCTTCACATGCACTGCCTGTGAAGGATCTCACAAGGCCCCATCCTACTCCGACAGAAAGAAGGTGCGCTTGGCAAGAAGGAAGTACCACCAGGTGTCAAAGGATCCTGAAAATAGGGGGCGGCTAGCCAGTCACGGTGCAGGAGAGCAGTGCAATTTTCAGTAAGAATGACTACCCACAGTCACCAGAGTTTCACTGTAATTCAACACTGCACATGTTTTGATCATCGACATACACAAAAATAGCCCCAAGCACAAAGCCAATCCACTTAGGGGAGTAACAATCGTGATGAGAATAAAGACAATAATATTCAAATGACATGAAGAGAATTTTGGCACATGCTGTGTTCTTCCTCATCCTTTGTCATAGGTGAAGTGCACGTCTGAACAGAGACAGGCATGGGAAAGGGGCCCGAGCGCAACACGGCACGCCCCGCGCGGGGACTCTTCCCGGTGCTTAGACGCCAGCTGCGTGGGTGGGCGTGCTGGGCTGGTTAAGGCCGATGGTGGAGCAGAGCCAACCTGCAAAATCCACTTCCTCAGCATCAGATCTCTTGATGAAAGCGTGAACCTGTGTGCGAGGAAATGGAGACAAAGCATGTTGAAGACCCAAGAAGGAAAATTCAGGAGTCCTGGGCCTAGAGGTTGTGCTGCCTTTGGAAGGAGCTCCCAGAGCTTGGCAGGGCCAGCTGCAGGCCTGAGACAGACCCCGCTGTGCCCGGCTTTGCTGGCCTCGCCCTCCCCTGAGCCCCCTCTCCGGCGCTGGGGACAGTGGCCCTTCCCACAGTGCCTCACAGGGTTGCTGAAGGAACAAAGAAACTGATGGACTTGAACATGCATGCTCCACTGACCAGGCTACACGGCATGTGAGTTCACACAGTTACTTCCCACTCCTCCCCCTGCACCAGTTAGGAGACAGGGAGTTACTGGGGGAGGGGCTGAATATAAGATAAGCCAGTCAGTGCTGGAAAAAGGCCCTTCCTTTCCCTGGACTCCCTCCCTCTGCAGGGTCATCCCAGCTTTTCCTCTGAACTGATGGGAGGACAGGAGACACGCTTGGTATCCTGCGGCCCCCAGGTCAGCTGGGCCACAGTGCAGGCAGAGCAGCAAGGGCTCAGGAAGGACTGGATGGATGACTGGCAGAGACGGAGAACAGATCAATAAGCAGGTGGCAGTGTAAGAATCGGAAATAAATGCACTTACCATGAGTTGCTTCAAATCTGCTCTCTCGGCGGGGTTTTTTATTAAGCTTAAAGGAAGAAAGATAATGTGAGAGCTACTGCCTGGCGCTGGGTCTAGCTCAGATTCCTGATGTGTGCCTGCCCGTCCGCCCCGCGCCCCACAGGCTCCGAGGAACAGTGCCTGCGCCTTTCCTTCGTTTCTTAGCACAGAGTCACGCCCGCCTTAAGTTAATAAATGCTTGCTGAATTAAACTAAGGCCAGGAGGCGGTATGCCAGCCCCTGGCCCCTGCCCAGCAGATGTGGCGCGCAGCCGCTGTCTGCCCCCTGCTGTGCTCAGGCCGCCTGGGTCCTTGTGCTCTGGGAGGAGGGTAGCAGCTAAGGGGTCCTCAGGGGGGAAGGGAAAGCTGGCGTGAGGAGCCTGATAAAACCAAAGTACCCTTCCAGAGACCAAGGAGGTGACTTACCATTTATTCACAAAATCTTGAAATTCCAGACTGAACACTCCACTGGGCAGTTTTGGTGGAGGCTGCAAATACATGTGAAGACATAACTGCCTGGCTTCCTGTCCTGCCCGTCTCTCCCCTCCCCACCTGGCCCTGGGCGCTGCTGCCCTCATCCAGCCAAGGAAAGGCAGGGGTGAGAGGCCAAGGGCTGCTACCAGGTCACCCCATGGGAACCATCGGTCCCACAAGCCAGTGAGAACTGCGGCCAAGTCAGTGTTCTGACCGCTCCCTTGTCTAGTGACTGAATAAATCACTGTCCCTCTCTGAGCCGTTGACCCTTGTATGAAATGAAGGAGGTTGGGCTTAACGCTCTCTGGGACCACTCGCAGCTCTGAGGCTGCCCCACTGTGAACCCAGGAGTGCGGCAGGGAAGCACAGCCAGCAGTTGGAGCAGCAGCAGCCAGGGGACGAGCAAACCAGGCACAGTCCAGCCCGGACGACCCCTGCGGAGGTCACAGACAGCTGGCGAAGTAAGAAAATGCTTACCCCAGCCTGAGCGCTGAAGGAGCACGGAAAGGTTAATGGAACATTAACTGGCAGAGGGTGGGGTCAGGAAGAATGTTCCCTGCACGCTCACTGCAGCAGTGAGGTGGTTTGCAGGCATCGGGCGAGAACACTGGCAGTGGCTCTCGTCTTTCCAGGCTGCACGGTGGAGGTCACAGGACCAGGCCCCAGGCCACCCTGCTCATGGGCCACACGGCCCCAGGAAGTGTCCCCGACCCTTCATGTGACCTCTGCTGGGACTGTGTGCAGCTTCCTTGTGAGCTGACTCCCAGACACTGCCCAGGATGTCCCTGCTCTGATGTGTTAACACAAATTAACAGGTGACTGGAGGCAAAGTTAAACACTGACACAACCCTGAGTGCCTTATCAGAACAGCAGATAAATCAGCCTGATCTGAGGTCAGGGACTAAAACCCAGCTCTTGGGGCCCACTGTGCAGACTGTCCCTGCTGCTGAGGGGAATGAAGGGAACACTGGAGGGACATGCCAGCAGCAGGCCAGCCACCTTGACCTCCAGAGGCCAGGCCAGGCCGCCTGAGCCGGAGGGGGCCGGGGAAGGGAGGGCTGTGCGCCAGCAGAGTGAGGTGCAAGCACCTGTCCTGCAGCCCAGCGTTCCAGGAGGTAGGGGATGGGGGCCTGGGTGGGTAGGCACTGGGAGGAGCTGGTGGGAAGGAGGAGCACTTGGTGGGAAGGGCCTGAGCTGCTTTTCAGCTTGGAGCCTCACTTTCCCCTCAGTTTCCTATATGAAGAGGATGATGAGGGCAAGCTGGCCCACAGGAGCAGTGCTGGATCACTCGCAGACAGTGAACGTGGAAATAGGGAAGGGAGCAGTGCACACCAGGAGCCGGGCAGCTATCCGACCTCAGCCATCCCTTCCCTTACTTCATGTGGCTCCCTCCCAGCACCGCCAGCTTAGGTCCCGGCAAGAGAGGACGGCTTTCCTGACTGACACTAATGCAACACTCCGCCTGCCCGGAGTCCTGAGGCAGCCTGGATCAGACCCTGGACTTCCTTTCCGTGTCCCACGGTGCTCAGTGCAGAGCTGTGTAGACAGTAACATGAGCTGAGTTAAGCTCCCTAGTAGACTGTCAACCAGTGACCATGGTTTTTTAACTGCTGGGGTGAACCAGGGTTTCCCCTGTTGAGTTTATAGTGGACAAGGGGACCTTTTTGAGCCTTTGGGGGTATGGTTTTAGGGAGCAATGAAGTATGAAAAGTGATTCCACTTGACTTGTCTCTAGGAAGAAGAGAACGGGGTGATGCCCTTTACCATGCATCTCAGCCAAGGAGGGGCCTCCAGCTGCCTCCCAAACAGGCCAGAGCTTGCCCCTTCTCTTCCTCCACCCACGCTGCTCCTGCTGCAGGGGTGCCAGCCCTGCCGTCTGAAATCCCTCCTGACCTCCAGCGCCTCCAGCCCTGCCCCACCCTCCTCTGAGTCCATAGCTTCCCGCTCCCCTAAACTCACACTTGATGAATACTTGTCAGTGTCTTCTCTCACTGATTAAATCACCTGTGATCCCACCACTTCAAGATAACCACTGTAAATATTTCTTTCCAGACTTTAGATGCATATATCTGCATGCACAGATTTTTTTTTTAAAGAACTGACCAGAGCATACATACTGCTTTGTAACCTACTACTTTCAGGTAACAATTTAGTGACTACTTCCCACGTCTGTTTCTACACTGCTACTGCGTATGTTCATTGCTTTACAGGGAGAAGACCGCGCACTGCAGTTGTATATGCATTTGCTGTGTCTCCCCCACAAAATCTAAGTCTTCAAGACTGGAGACCTGTTTTTCCACTTTTGGATCCCCCACCTCGTTCCTACTGCCACCCGACAGTGCTCAGCACATAGTAAGTGCGCAAGGATGCTTGGTGAATGGAGGAATGAGAATGTAAATGGGCGGGGGGAGGTTCCTGGATCTGAGGGGAGGAGGGAGGGACTCAGAGCAACCTAAAGATGGTCCCTGGAAAAGGACTTCTGCAGCCGCTAAACCAGCCACTCAGTTCCCAGAGCGTGATACACGAAGCAGGACACACAGATCCTGGAGCCCAAGCTGCCCATGTTGTGGGAGCAACACAGGTTTCCCGGACAAATCAACTGTGAGTTTTTCCTTCAGAGGAGCAAGTAAATTCCAAGGTCAAAGAAGCTACGCAGTACCTTACCTCATTGACTATGTAATCCAACAACTCGAAGATTGCCATGGGAGGCCGGCTGTCCATTCCATAAGCTACAAATGTTATAAGAAGAAAAAAGAAAATGCTTCTCAGAAACACACAGGAGGTTATCGGCCAATATGAGGCTGGGGGTTGGGCATGGATCCCAGGGACGTGAACAGAATCGTGGATAATAAAGACACAGAAGAGCCACAGATCAGGCCTGAAAACGGGACCAGCGAAAGCCACAGTCAGCTTGCCTGGGTATGAGGCCGGGCTCTGCCACAGCTGAGGTTTTTGACCGTGGGCAAATGTTTTTGCCTAGTTTTGAGTTTTGTAAAATAGAGATGGGTAAAAATTATGTTCGCCCTTCCTCCTTCATTAAAAGAGGAGCAAATGAGATAATAACTAAATAACTAGCAAGGACTTAGTTTTAATTCTCCCTGAACTTGGCCTCTTCCTTTTACACCCCAGAGTCACAGGCCCACCTGGGGCCACAGCCACCAGCCCCTCCAATGGCCCGCCATCGGCTGTCCGTGCCCCCGTTTGTCCTTTCATGCTTACCCCCCCATGGGGACTAACGGAGGTAAAGACCAGATCGCCCTGCTTGGACACGGACGTCCTGGCAGGATAACATTACATCAGAGGATGATGGGTGGGCCAGGCTCCTCCAAGTACCATGTTTACTTTATGGTTCAGAGAGGCAGGCGGACCTGCACGCACAGTGCTCACCACCTCAGAGTCAGACGAGGCTGCTTACCAGGCTATGTGGCAAGTCTAGCACTCTATGCCTCAGTTTCTTCATATCCAAAATGGAGATTACAATAGTGCTCACACCCGACTGCTGTTAAAATTACATAATGCGAGGCAAATCCATGGAGACAGAAAGTAGATTGGTGGTTGCCAGGGGGTTGAGGGTGGAGGGAGCTGGGAGTGACTGCTAATGGAGATGGTTTTCTTTGGGAGCGGGTGCTGGAAATGTTCTTGAATTACATAGGGGTGATGGTTGCACAACATGGAGCAATATACTAAAACCCACCGAACTGTACACTTTAAAATGTGCATTTTGTGTTATGTGAATTTTATCTCAATAAAAAGTCACGACTTATAAAAATCAGGTAACACATATAAAGTGCCAAACGCAGTGCCAGGAACATAGTCAGCACTCGGCAAGGGGCAGGAAGTTGTTGGTAAAACAGTAATTTCCTACACGTGGAGACCCCTGCGCTGCTTCCCGCTTTGTCCTGGCATCCAGAGACAGGGAGTCAGCCCTCCAGAGACCTCTGACAGTCAAGGACCACCCGCAGTCCACGCCGGGTCACACAGGCCACTTACAGCTGAGGGGCCTCCCGGGGGTCCGTGGCCTGGGCGGGGTCTCAGCCGCGTCTCCCTCCACCTGGCACCCAAACATCAGCTCCAGCTCCTTGGCATCTGGAGGAGGGATGGGATACCTCCCAACCGCCATCTCAACCAGAGAGAGCCCCATGCTCCAGATGTCCGACTGCACCGAGTAATGAGTCCCCTGGAGCCTTTCTGGCTGCAGGAGAAACAGAGAGTTACCACCTGTGAGCCGGCCTGGGCCCACACAGAAGAGGGATGGGCGAGTCCTCGTGAATGCCTGCACTTCCCGCCCCGTTGAGGTGCTGCGAGAGAGTGGGCTGTCCTGCCTGGTCCCAGCCCTGCGTCTGCTGATGCATTTTATCTTCCTCTGCCTCTTCCTCTCAGGAGCTCACATCCTGTTCCAGGACCTCCACTAACCTCTTTCTGGCTTCCCACCTGTCCCTAAATATTGTGTTTACCCAATCCTAGCTGGCTCCTATGGCTCTGACCCCTCCTAACTGCTGTCTTCCCTGTAACCTGCCCTGAACTCGCAGCATCCAACCCAGCCAGACCCTGGCTGCCACTTCAGCTGTGGCCCAGCTTTACCCGGCCTGGTCACTCACTGTCTTGCATGTGCAGGACAGCTTGTCCAAGCCCAGCTTGAGAGGCTCATCTTGTTACCTGAGTCCAAAACATGAAGCTTCTGGAGCCTGGGTCGTGAATGAGGTATGCAGTGGGTAGAAAGAACACTGGCCTTGAGAGTGAGGAAAGCTGAGTTCTCAGACCAAGCTCTGCCACTGACTCACTGTTCCTGAACAACATGGAATGGCAGAAAAGGCAGAGGATCTGGGGTCAGGAGACTTAGGTTCAAGTCCCAAGCCTGGGACTTATAAGCTACGTGATCCTGAGCCTCAGTTTCCTCATCTATAAAATGGGGCTAATGATAGCTCCATAACAACATAACAAAATAGCTGCTCTACTGACCAGGGTACTGAGAAGATCAAATCAAATGAAAATGTGTATCAGACGTTGCAAAATGCTATACAAATAGGAGTTGTTATTGGTGGGAAGAGTCAAAGAGAAAAAAGTATACAGTGCTATACAAAGCGTTGTTTTTACTGAGCATTAACTGAAATAGCACATGTATTTCAAGAAGCCTATAAAAAAACTTTATTCTGACCGTCATACATTTATTTAGACATCAAATTAACTTCTCCTATAGGAGTTTTCACTAACTCCCAACACTGGACTATTTTGGAACTGACCATGTAACTACAAAAACCAAACCCACTAAACCCTGGATCAGTAAGTCCCAGGGCCTGTTAACTGATTTTGAGTGTGACGGTTGGCAGCTGAGTAGCCCAGGGTACTAGCCGCTCAGTTTTCAGACACTGAGGGAAGAAGCCGATGAGCCCGCGAGTTTCAGATCTCTTGAAGACTGCAGGTCACTGGAGGGGACGGGGTGGGGATGTGGGTCAGCACTGGGTCAGTCATGGTGCCAGTGGCTGAGTCACGGTGTAGGGAGGGACAGGCAAGAAGAAATGAGGATGTGAGCATAACTTTCCACACAGGGAGGCCGGGGTAGCTGTCTTACCTAAGAGGCAAGTGACAGCGTGCAAAGGGGGACTGACTGGCAGGGAGGGAACGTGGCTTTCAACCCCAGCTCTGCAAGGTGAAGTGGGCAGGTCACTTCACCTCCCTGAGTCTAGATTTCCTCATCTCTAAAATGGAAACGTTAATCTTTACTTCATGGACAACCATACAGATCAGGATGTGGAGGTGCTTGAAAGAGTGCACATGAAAACCTACAGGCTAAGTTGCCCTGGTCCCCTGTGTGGCCCCTCCAATCCGTTCCAGCTCTTCCTTCCCCCTCCAGGAGGACGGCCCACTCACCCTAACCAGGCCCCTCTGTCTGCCCCACATCAGCACTCACCCAGAGCTACGTTTCCTCTTTGTTAGCCATTTACCCACTCATTCGGTCAACCAAACATTCGCCAGCTCACCAAGCATTCCCTGAGCACCTACCATGTGCCGGGCCCCAAGCCAGACCCTGGGGACAACAGAGACACCTATGGCCCCATCTCTGCCCCTAAGGGAACTCGCTGTATGCGGGCAGCAAGAGAACATGCTGATGCTGCCATGGGCATGCGGGCAGCTGCACACAGAGCTCTGGTGGCAGTGGGAGCCGGCCGAGCTGGAAGCAGAAGGAAAGGCCCCAGTGACCGGGGGGTCAGCTGGACTAGAGCAGAGACTCCAGCCAGGGAACCAGGCAGGGGTGCTGTGGTGAGAGATGGGCAGTCCTCGGAGACGTGCAGCGAGGAGGGGGAGAGAGGCTGCACTGGGGAGACAATTCTGAACAGACTCACGGGAGCAGGGGGCCACCAGATGCTGAAAGGATGGGGAGCGGGAAGGGAGGTTAAAGGCTGATGCTCAGGAGTCTGCCTTGGAAACTAAGGGAGCAGTGATGTCACTTGCTGCTAATGGAAAAGAAGAGGTGGTGCAATTTGGGGTGGGGGCATGTCCGGCCTTGTCAATTTGAAGGTCAGAAGACAGTCAGGCTGAGGTCCTGGGGGTAGCTGGAGCTCAGTCTCCCCAGAATGCAAGCCAAGCTCTGGGAAACAGCCAAGCGCTGGAGGTAGCTAAGGCCAGGACCCTGCTGTCTGTGCCAGTGCCCCGACTGTGCTCCAAGGCCTGTGAAAGGCCAAGACATCTCCCCATTAGACTGTGATTTCCTCAGCGAGGGACCACAACACCTCACCCCTCATTTCCTTCTCCTCCACCCCCACCACCCATCACCCAGCACAAGGCTCTGGCTCCACAGAGGAGGCACCCACTTGGCTCCTATATTCCTGATCAGACAAGAAGCTGGAATACGGTGTTCATACCGACATGTAGGACCTCGTGCCCACGAAGGAGTTGGCCATGGAGTCGATGAGCTGCCCGCTGACCCCAAAGTCACAGAGCTTGATCTCCCCACGGGAGTTCACTAGGATGTTGGAAGGTTTGACATCTGCAGGGAGAAGAAAACAGAAAAGTAGAGAATTGACACAGGCAGGTTCCAGAGGGAGGGTCAGTGCTCCCCGGACAGACCAGCCCTGACCACGAGTCCCACGACACACTCCCGCCCCCATTGCAGAGCCAGCCCCTGGCTTACAAGCCCTTGCTCCCTCTTCATTCAAGGTTTGAGGAAGGATGGTCAGCAAAGGAATGACAGGCTGCTGTAGCAGCAAGACAGAAAGCCAGTGGATTCTACTCTTTGAGAATCCAGACTTGGCCACATGACCCGCAGGAAGGACTCAGCTACCAAGAATAATCAGATTTCAGTCTGTTGCTTTGACCAACCCTGTTGGCAAGACATAATATCCATCGTTGGATCATAAGGAAGAAATAGTAAGACGTGTATGCTTGTTGAGGCTACAGACCAAAGACTAAAGGGGATGGGATAGAGGCGGGAACTCCTATTCTGACGTCAGCACCAAGCACAGAGCATGGGTTTCATGACTATGTGGCAGGGGTTGGGAGCTGGCTTTTGATTTTCTGTCACTGAAGTCATCTCCCTGACAGCCTGCAGAGCTGCACCTAGTTGTCAGTCAAGGAGAGTCTCCTGCTGCCTGGGCCGGAGAACCAGGCAGGCCTGAAAGCTGCTCCCCAAGGTCAAGGCTGCGCCCCGGCACCAGCCCCATCCCCTTACCTGCACTCGGACCATCCCCACTTCCCACCCTGGCTCCCGACACCAGTGTGAGTTCAGTGACCCTTCCCTTTGCAGAGAGGTAAATCTCCATCTCTATTTTCCTACCCTCTCCTGATTCAAACAACTTCCCTGTGAAGAGGGCAGAGCAGAGCCAAGAATTCTCTTGGTAAAGGTCCCCAGGCCAGGGCTTTGTGGACAGACATCAGCAGACAATGAGTTCCACTCAAAAGGAGGCCAAACCCAGGAGCAAAATCATAAACCCTGACAGGGAATCTCTGATGGGAATAATACAGACACTACACAGGGTATTTGGAGAATCAGAGAAAGAAAAAATGGAATCCCCATAATTCCAACCTACCAGAGCCACTATTCACATTTTATTTTTTCCCCTTCATATTCATGAGTACATTTATTTATTCTTAAACAGATTCTAACAGGTCTATTTAAGTATCTTTCCAAGGGAAAACTGAAAATAAAACCCCACCCTCTCATATCCCAGCAAGTCCTTCCCTGCCCACCTCCGCCGAGCCCCTCAGCATCCCCAGCCTGGGCCAGGCCAGAGCCACGGCCCCCAGCCACCTCTAGCCTCTCGCCACCCACTACAGGCTCCGCCAGGCAGGGACACTGGCCGTCTGCCTCAGCCCTGGAACCTCAGAGCCAGGGCAGCACCTGGCCCACAGGAATGTCTGCGAATGAATGGATCTAAACTCACCGTGTACACACGCACGTCCTCAGAGCCACGGGTGCTGCCTGTCTAAGATCCAGCCCTCAACATGTCACAGGACACGACAGGACAGGATATGAGGCCTTTCCAAGCCCTTTGGCAACCACTCGTGTCTCCCTTACAGAGACTCTCAGAACACAGGCATCAGAAGTAGCCTTAGAAGGAATCTGGCTCCTCCCCTTCATGGTGGAGATGAAAAGTCGAAGGCCCAAAGGGGTCCAGGGACTTGACTGAGGTCACACAGCAAAAACTGGGTAAAGCTGGAACCAGAACTCAGGCCTTCTGATGCCCAGACCTGTCCTCTCCCCACTCACCCTGCTGCCACATCACTCAACTGCTTCACTCATTCCCAAGTGTCCCCGAGCACCTGCTACCTGCCAGCGCCATGCAGGTACCAGGGAGATGACAGCCAGCAAATTCATCAAGTTGCCGTTCCGCGGAGCCGGCACTTCAGTGCGAGGAGACAGACAGAATAAACCGACACAGCAACGTGCGGCATCAGGCGGTCTCAAGTGCATGAAGGAGATAAAAACAACAAACCGTGTAAGAACCCAGGCAGTGAGGGGTGCCAGTGAGACAGGGCGATGAGCGATGCCCCACATGAACTCAGGGAGCAGCCGTCTGGCCTCTGGAAGAACCATTTCAAACACATGGGAGACGATAAACCTTGGGAGCTCAGGGGCTACCTTTTGTTTTGTTTCTTCCCGAGCCTGACACTAGGACAGGCCTTGACAAACACTTCCCCAGGGAGCCCCTGGTCCTCACCTCCACAGCTCTGTGGCGCTTCTCCACCAGACAAAGCCTGACCCCGGAGGCCGGGTTCAGTGTGTGGAGAGCGAGGCTGAGGGACAGGACAGAGCGGGAAGGGCTGGGCAGCGCTCTCCCCGCAGGAACAGCGGGGAGCACGGAGGCGCTCCGACACGACCCCCGCCCCCGACACGCTCCAGCAGCATCACAGCCTTTCATCCCTGTGGCTGCACCATGAAGCCCTGAGCTCCTCACCCTTCAAATGTTCCCAGGGCCTGCTGGGAAGTGACCTGCTAGGCCTTGCCATACAGCAGAAGAGCGGCACTGCTTACAGAGACAAGAGACCCGCATTCAGATCCTGGCCCTGCCGCCTGCTCCACGTGCGGCCTCGCTTCTGCAGTCTGTGGTCTGCAGTCTGCAAATCAGTAAAGTGGTGATAAAAACTGCAGCTCTCACAACCTCACCAAATGGAGACCAGGATCAATCTAACAAACTGTGGGCATTTAAATAGCACACATGCACGTTACAGGAACACAAAGAAGGATTCTTTCATGGGTAGCCCTCCCAGATTGGCAAGTTCACAGCACCAGGCATCACCCCCTCCCCGCCCCCTGTCCCCAACAGAGCAGCCCTCCCCAGGGCCCGGGGACTCTCCCTGCTGCTCAGACACATCTCTCCAGGCCACAGCTGCTGCTCAGGAGTGGCTGCACTGCCTCTGTGACTGTTCTGATTTCTATTCACATGGCAAGCCAGCCTCCTTTTTTTTGCGAACTTACATAACACCGCTTTCCTCCCTTCCTGGCAGTCAGCTCCAGCTTCCTCCACCTGCTCCAGGGAACAACACTGCCCGGTAGGCTACAGAGATCCATGGGGGAGGGCAGCAGAGGGAAACCCTCAGGGGGGTTCCTTGCTTGGACTACATCCATCCTGGAAGCCAATTGCATGCACACGGCCCCTCCTGGTGACCCTGATGGCCTGACAAGAAGTTGGAGACCGGGGCATGCTAAATCCCTCCACTCCAGAGTATGTGGCTGGAGCCGCCAGACAGGGACATGTTCGTCCCTGGCAGCCCCAGCCAAGTGGGGCTCTTCTCTGGGGGCAGAAATGAGGTACATGTCAGATAAGGCCAGAGATGGTGTTTCCTTCAATTGTCAGCATTCGCACTTGCTTCCCAGAATCGCCGCCCCTCCTTCCTCTGCTCCAATCCCCAGCATCTTTCTCCTCCACGCTGTCCTGCACACTGACCAGCACTCCTCCAGTGGGACAGCCCCTGTACAGAGCCTGCAGTGGCTCCCGTCTGCCTCAGAGTGCCGTCCAGGCCCTGTGGCCTGCCTTCCCAAGCCCTCCACTGCTCTGCTTACCTTTCCAACTTCCTGCTGCAACACGTCTCCTTGTTCACCTCCCCCGGGCCCGGGCTCGCCTGCCTCTCTAACTGCTGGTTTTGTGCTGGTCCCTGCATCTAAAACATCGCCCTTTCCCTCTCACCTCTACATCAGGTGCCTGGTTCTTCTGAGTCCCCCTCCCAATGAGGAATACTGCCCTACTCTGGAGCCCTGGGAGGTTTAATCGGGCTTTCCGCCAGCATCTTCCCTCGCAGCTACCTCAACCACTGTTCACACCGCGGGCCCAGGCTCTCTCTACTTCCTGAGGCCTCCCCAGGCCTTGGGTTCTCTTTCTGACCCTCCACCATCAGGAGGAAGAGGCTGAGAGGAGCCCCAGCACGTGGTAGGCCATGCTGCATTCCAGAGGGAGCATCCGCCCCCGCCCCAGGCTCCCAGGCTGACAAGCCTCCCACAGAAACCTACAAGATGCTAAGGTTTGATACCCAGATCCTGCCCAGACTTTGCAACAATGAAGATGGGTAAACCTTTCTTCAAAAACGAACAAGGAGGTTTTACGAAAAAATTAGGTGGCAGGAAGTATTTTGTTCTCTGATATTTTCTGCCCCAGAAATAACCACTGTTCAAAGCCTCCTGATTTTCCCCCCATGAGCACATGATTTTAACCTGACTTCTAAACATTGTCTACCCCTCTAAACAAGGGGTTTGGATTAACACATCGATCGCCACATCACCCAAATCTGGGTGATAGTTGTTTCCTCGGAGCACCCGATCCACAGTGGGCAATCAACGTGTTACAGAATTCACTGGGCTCACCTGTTTATTCTATAAACATGTAGCCTGCATGAGCTATGAGTGAAAAGGACAAGCCCTTGTCCCTGTTCAGGCTGTCACCACCAGGGGAGACAGAGTACAACAAATAACAAGAAGCCAGCCAGCTGAGGAAGACACCACCCCACCTCTGGTTCACTGAGCACCTGCTATGCCAGGCCTTTTAAATACACTGCCTTCTTTAATCCTTACAACGATGGTGTGAGGTGAGCATCCTAAACCCCTGCGTACAGGTCAGAGACACTGAGGACCTGAGTTCAGGAGCTACCTGTCCAGGTTACAAAGCGAGCTACGGGCAGAGGCTAGGGTGGGCTCACAGATCCTTGACTGTTTATCCAGAGCCTGGCTAATCGGGGTCTAAAGAAGACAGCAAACGGCAAACCATAAACAGCTGTCCCGCAAAGCTTCAGAAAAAGCTGTGAAGTTGTAGCTGGAAGCAGTCAAAGGCACAGACCTCCAGGTGCAAGAGAAGTGAGTCCTGGGGGTGTAATGTGCAGCAGGCCCACTACAGGGACAGACACTGTACTGTGCGTTTGCAAGCTGCTACGATAGTAAATCCTAGAAGTTCTCCTCACGGGAAAGAAAACTATGTAAGGTGATGGAGGTCAACTAGACTTACTGCGGTGATCACGTCACAATATTCACGTGTATCCAGTGTGTATACTATGCTGTGCACCTGAAACTAATACAATGTTGCAAGTCAGCTGGATCTCAAAGCTCCAGGATGGTGAGTGAGCACTTCCTTGTCAGCTCCAGCTCCTTACGCTCCTTGACGAGTTTAACTGCAGATGTCTCGTGCTGACAGCAGGAACTAGAGGCTGTTTCCCACCTCCTGATTAACAAGTGAGTTCACACAGTGAGCCTTCAGAGCACGCGGGCCAGGTCCTAACAAGCAGCTATTTTTATCACTCCACTTGCAAGATTTCTGCATCCCAGTCCAGCAACTGCATTTTAATTTTCTTCTTCCCTTCCAAGATTCATTAGTTTTGAAATGCTTTCATTCTCTACCTTTGTGCGCCCCTCTCTGCAAGTGCAGTGTTCAGTCCTGACCCAAAAGGCACACAAATGCTGACAATTAAACACAAGATGATGTTGCAAGAGTTCAGGATTTGCATTTTATCAGCACACATCATTCAAAGAAATGGTCAAAATGTTAAATCAGGTTGTACTAAAAGCCACAGCAAAAGGTATGGGGTAACACTAAAGAGGTGGGGGGAGAAGGCGGAGAGAGAGAAAGAGGGAAAAGGAGGCAGGAAAGGGCAGAGCTTATGGATCCTGGATTCCCTGACCTTTCATTTCTAATGACTCATAATAATACGGCAGAGCAGCACCATTTTATACATATGGACATTAAGGCTCAAGTAGAAGCCCCCTGCCAAAGACCGCAAAGTAACCTTTCCATTAAAACAACCTGCCTTGGAGCAGTGAGTGCATTTCCCCTCCCAGGCGATCTGGGGGACTTCAGAAGACAAGCAGGCATGCCATCTACCACAGAGCCCATCAACCACCTGGGGCAGGAAAACAAAGGCGCTAACCTGGGTGCTTTTTATCTGTAAATCAAGGAAGAGAAATTAGTTAAAAACCTGTTTTAGCCCCCTGAAAGCTAATTTTGTTCAGCAGGAGGGATGGGGTGTTGGAGGGGAGAAAACGGAAAAAGGAAAGATAGAGATACGCCGGAGATCTGCTCATTTTTAAATGGAGAGTGGGAATTTCTAGGACCATCACCACAGTAATGGTCACCTACATCCTGCACCATGTTTTCATGTGAGAAGGAACAGGACATGGCTCTCCCGGGATCACCTGTCAGCCTGGGGCAGGGCCTTTCCTAAAGGAAGCAGGTACCTTGGGCCTCAGGCCCCTTCCTCCACAGCTGCCATGGGGAGGGCCGCAGGGCAAACCTTCCGCTCTCTTCCCTTGCCCTTCCCATCCGTCCACACACCTGGCCTCTGCTCTCAGGGGCTTCCCAGGATACAGTCTCCCAACCTGTCCTCCTGGCCCTTTGCTCGGTGACTGCCCTGTCTCAGAGCCAAGTTCTCACTTCCAGGACCACAGCAACAGCCTCCTAACTGGCCTCCCCGCCCCCTCCCCTTGGCTCTTTCTCACAGGGCAGCGCCCCTCCCTTCCCCGCTCAGGAGTGCGCCTCTGTTCCCCACTGCCCAGGTTAAATCTAGTCCCCACGCACACAGTGAAGACCCTGCTCACTCGCTTCAACTAATCTTCAGGTAACTCCCACCACTCACCATCAGGAATGCTTCGTTTCAGACACCCTGAACGACTTGCTACTCGCTGCAAGGACAGACACATCAGTGTTTCCCTGCCTCTGAGCCATGATTCATGTGTTTCCCTCTACCTGGAATTCCTCGCGCTGACACTGCCATCTGCATGACTTCTCCCTCGGCTTCAAAGCTCAGCCCAAATACCACCTCCTCCATGATGCTTCCCTAAAGGGATGTGAGGAAGCACTTTCCCTCCTCCAACGTCCCATCTGCCTCACTTGAGAAGCTAAGAAACAAACTTGTCTGGAGGCACAATCCACCACTGTGGGTCTAGCACCAAGGTAATTCTAGAGAACGTGACGCACATTTCTAACCAGAGGCTACATACCGGATTCCAGCTACTGATCGGCCACTCTCCATTTCTCTCCATCTGTAAGGTAGGGCAGTCTAGACAGAGTCTAAAGGAATCGGTTCTCCCTTTAAATTCACTGCCCCATCGAGGCTGTCACCACATGGGCGGGGAATGAGGCTGGTGGGCAACGGAAGCAGAGACACAGGCAGGGCCGCCCCCTGGACACCACGGGGCAACCTACGGGTTGAGGCATAGATGGCACACCCCGCCACACACAGACAGGGGCTGTGCTCAGGACAAAGCCCATGCACAGCCCCAGGGGCCACCCTGACTTTCCTCAGGGAAGGCTGGCAGGGCGTCAGAGAAGCCCTGGCAGGCAGCACAGTGCCTTGTAAGGGTCAGAGAAGCAGCCACTCAGAAACTCATTACATGTGAGTCTGCCACCAACAGCTTGTAAAACAACAAAACAAAAACAAACTTGGGCCACTTCGGATCTTGCCTATCAGTGCCAACAGCAAGTCTGACTTCAAGCGAGAGGAGGACTTCAGAGGCTGAAATCCTGACTGCTGTGAGGACCCTGTTGCCGGGACCCCCTCAAGGCGCCAGCTGTCCCCAGGACTGGGATTCACACACACCTGTCGTCTCTGCAGAGGACAAACCTCACTCTGACCCGAGAGCTCCCTGGTTTCACACAACTCTTCACCCTGGGCATAAGGCCCTCTTTTGGACGGTGCTCCAAGAAGGCCCCAGGTACAGCCCAGCTGAGGGTCCCCTCAAAAATCTAGCCTGGCTTCCTCAGTACACCGCAATACGGGAAGTAACTCTCAGGCAGGTTACACGCTGCTTCATCCAACAGAAGGGAAAGAGAAACCAGCTAAGGCATAATTTCACACTGTTCTTAGCATTTACTAACCTTCATCGGCCAGCAACTCCAAGGCAGAAACTATTTACATGCCAAGAGGAATGAACCCTGTACTGATCGAAACCATATAATGCCTCATCAGGGTCTTTAAGAAAGCTCTTGATGATGCGGGGCTAAGGAGCCCGGTGGGCTGGCAATGCAGGTCCCGGCTCTAAATGGCATGCAGCAGAGCAGTATCCTCACCCCTACACAGCCCTGAACTCATAGCCTAACCACGTGGGTCAGCTTTGGATGAACTGGACCCGGGGCCTCCTGCCACAGAGGGAGAAACCTTTGTAGCCAATTCCTCTCAGAGCCCCGGGGTCAGGGACACACCCTCTCTCCTACCTACCTCATACACCACGTTTTCATGGAAAACCTAAGCTGCTCAACTTAAAGCCGACTTCTGGGCTTAAATTCTAAAACTCCCTCAGTCGGGGGCTTCTTCTTCCCCTTAACTCAGGGGTCAGGAAGCTTTTTCTGTAAAGGATCAGAGAGTGAGCATTTTAAGGCTTGGAGGGCCACACGATCTCTCCTCCTAGCAGCTATTCAGCTCTGCCCTTACAGCACGAAAGGAGCCACAGACAGTACTCAAATAAGCCTGGCTGTGTTCCAACAAAACCTCCTCATGGACACTGAAATTTGAATCTCACACAGTTATCACATGTCACAGAATTCTGGAAAACAGTTCTTTGCTTGCAGGCCATACAAAAATAGGCAGCAGGCTGTGGGCTGCCAATTTGCCCACCCCGGCCTTAAATGCTTAATTATTGTTTTGATCTTGTGTTAGCAGCTTTCTGTCTTTCTGACCCAATGCGTACTATTATTTATAGTGAAACAACTTTCCCCCCCTTATTTGCTTGTTTTCAGAATCTGCTCCTCCCATCTTTTCTAGTAACAGAATCTTTTTCATTTGGGATTTGCTCCCCACAACAGCAAATGTTTCTGTGAGGGTAACAATAAAGGGGCCTCACCTATCCTGCCCCAGGGGTAGACTCGTAACCTAGGATGGCCAACCACACTCCTCTTGTCCTCTCGACAAACAACTGGTCCAGGACTGTGTGGGTCTCCAAGCCCTGACCTAGATGCTGGGGAGAGTGGGCGGAGCTTTCCCTGGGACAGGGAGCACTATGGACCAGAAGTGCCGGGCTACTGAGGTCCCTGCTGCCCCCAGTGAAGAGCAGGTGACTGAAAAGGAAGCCCACATAAGGATTAAAGCCAAGAGCAGACCAGAGTCCTGAGACTATCATTTCACCCCATACTCATCCCTGCCTTCAGACCTCCTGGTCACGCAGCCAATACATCCTAAGTTAGGTTTCTGACGCAACAAGAGAATCCTGACTAGTTATATATCACATCAGTCTATCTGACAGTTGGCAGGGTGGCGATTCATGCACAAAACAATGACACTGGTGGTGTTCCACCGCGCACAGAATCACTCACAGGTATGTCTCTTTCCTCGGTAAGACTCTAAGCTCCTGGAGGACACATTTCATTTATGACCCATCTTTATCCCCTCCATACTGACTCACCCAGTACCTTGAACTTGATAGGTACACAATGAGTATTTTACAATTTAAATTATTTTACTTGGTTGGGGGAAGTGACTATGAGGAGAAGGGAAAAGAAACACGAGGGACATGTGCATGTCCCTCCCCATGACCGTCCACCAGGATGTCACCCAGAGACTTCACAGAAAGCCTACACTTTCAGAGGGATCCCAGGTCTAACATCTACCTCCTGAATCAACGCCCCACACCCACATACACCAGGCTGAGCCACACGACTGCCGCCCCCTTTGAACACCCAGGGGAAACAGGATGCAACGTCTGCACAGCACCAAGAACAGATCCCAGTGGGTCAGTTCACTGTGGATCAAACCCAGAACAGCTCCCAGAACTTCAGACAGTGGGAATATCAGCTGTACTTGTCTCACCCGAGAAGTCCTGCTCCTCAAGGGCAGAGACCAATCGCTTCAGGAACGAGGGTGAGGACCTGCTCCCCTCTAGGCTCCCAGTCAGCGTGGACGTGCTGGAAATGCAGGAGAGCTGGCCACACGCGCAGCCCCAGCAGAGGAGCTCGCTGGGACCAGGGCACACCCACCCAGGCGAGGGAAGGACACTGAGAAACGTTCAAGAGGCCACTCCCTAGCTGGAAAAACAGTACCTAAATGGCACCTGGAAACAGCGGTCTCCCTACAAACACCATTACTGTACTTCCTCTCATTTAAAAAGTAACTTGTAAATGCAGGTATGCCTAATTTTGTATCCCCAACGTATTTCTTTGAAAAAAAAAATAAAGTCTGAATTAAATTGATGTAATTCGCTTGCCTTTTTGAAGATTCTGTGAGAAGTTATATTTGAAAAAGCCCGTGGCAAATGTCTTGAAAAAGCAAAGAAGTGCCCCCAGAGCAATTTTCGCCGTGAGTTATTTTTGTACACTACTTTTACTTAAAGCAGGGCACACCTAGAAATCACTTTCAACGTAATAATTTAAAACACTGTCACCTCTGCATACGGATGTGCCAACCCGCCCCCCACATGCAGCGGGAGGGATGGTGTCCCTTGATACCTGCATGACTGTCATGGGAGTGTATGCTTCAGAAACACTGACCGTGGACCCCTCTGGGAGGTGACCGAGCCTGCAGCCCACCCCCCGGTGACGCTTAGAAGGGCCAGCTGGCCCAGCAGTGGCAACCTTGTGGGAGCTGTGGGCTTGGGCAGCTCCTCATCTGCCTGAGCTCCCCAGCTTCCCAACCAGAGCAGCCCTCCCTGGTCCCTGCCCCACGGAAGTTTGTGGGTTCAGCTTTTCAAAGGCTTCTCTATACTTTCCCAGGCTCCTCCTAATGAATACCTTCTGAGAAGCTTAAACCAAGGCAGGCTGGCTTCCGCTGCTGGCAATCATAAAAACCTGCTCATTCGCCTGCTAAGCACTGGCTAACATTAAGGGTTACTGTGTGTCAAGCACTGTTTTAAGTGCTTTTTAGGCATGATCTCTGTCCTCACAACCTTTAGGGAGGCTCTATTTTCTACATTTTCCTGAGGTTTGTAGAAGTTAACTTGCCTGACGTTACACAGTGAGCAGCACAGTCAGGATTCAAATGCTGAACTTTTTATCACATGTCATAGGGAAAACTGGCCATACCTTGTAGCTCCTCCCAACAAGAGAAAGAGTGTGTCCCTCCACTTTGTGAATCTTGGCTTGACCACGACTTACTTTAGCCAATAGGACTTTTAAAAAGGAGAGGCTTAAACGATGCCTGAATATTGGGGTTACCCCCTCTTGCTGATGGAACCCTAAGACCATCATGGGACGAAGCCAAGGGTTTACCTCCCAGAGGATGACTGAAGACATGGGGAGGGAGGCCCTGCCAACCCATAAAAACATAGAAAGCAATAAACTAGTGTTTTAAAACCACAAAGTGTTGGTGTGGTTTATTACACAACGAAAGATAATTGAAATAATCACTAAACTGTTGCCAACAAATCAGTATCAGCTAGGAGAAAATTTTTTTAAATGTGAGGCAGAGGAAAAGCCTCTTTATTCTTCCACATTTTTCCTCAAGGACAGAATGAGAAGAAACGGAGTTTAAGTTTCATCAGGAAATATATTTAGAGCAGAGGAAGAACTTACTGGCAGCGAGGAAACCTAAGGACAGAGGCAGGGAGACTCTCCCACCCTCACCCTAATTCAGGTTCCAGGAATCATCTACTCATTGTGCTTCTTGTTCAGGAATCAGGTTGTGCAAGAGTACCTCTCCCCAGGCCAGGCCTTACAGTGCATTCTTTCAGGATTCTTTCTGGAGAAGACCCACCAACAGCAGGAATCTGAACAGCTGAGCGGCCAGGCCAGGCCCGCCAGCACACACACTGCTCAATGGAGCAGAAGTCCTTCCACTGACTCCTCCCTTCTCAGCTGGGCAAGTAGCAAGCTCTCCACCAAGACTCTGTCCAGGGGCCTGTCTGGCTCACAAAGCAGCTCTTTATGCCAAAGAGCAATAAATGGTGGAGCACAGAAAAGAAATTCCTGGGTAAGTGGGGGCAGCATTGGAAGGAAGGGGAGAGTAAGCTGGTTATTCCAGGAATGAGCTGAAACCTTCCACTCTTTGGAACAGAAATAAAGTTAGAACTCTCCCTCGACAACACAGAGCATGGTACATAGAAGGCACACGGTTGGGGGAAGAAAAAAAACCAGGACTGGATTCATGACTGCTGTGAGTAGGAGACATGGGTTCTCGGCCCAGGTTTACTGTTGTTGATTCCTGTGTGTTCGGCACAAGTTAACCACGCCTCCACCCATTTAGACTTCTTAGGAGAAGCTAGTCTGTTATTACGTTGGAGACGGGGATAAAAAGATGTATAGACGTGTTCCCTGATGTGAAGAAATTCACAGACTGGTAAGAGAGAGGTATATAAACTCTAAACCTCTGAGCTTTGGTTTCTATAAAACAGGAAAAACACACCTGTTTCATAAGGCTGTGGGGAACAATAAATGAGGTAAGTGGCATAAAGCACATAATACAGCACTTGGCACATAACAGGTCCTCAACGAGTGATCGTTATTTATTACAAGAAAGGGATGGAGGCTGTGCCAAAGGAATAGAGAGGTTAATGCATTTTGCAAAGGGGTTGGTTCCTCCAACAGCTTCTTGGAAAGAGATGTCTGAGCTAAACAGTAACACTGTTACTACTGGCCAACATTTACTGACTCTGAGAAAAACTAATTTTCACACTTACATGAAATAAGTATGTAATTTGTAAGTATTGCTCTTGGGCATGAATTATCCTTGTCTTACAGATGAATAAAGAACTCAGTGTACATACCCTGTCTGTGTGCCGTGGCACTTAAAATAAAGATGAGCAGACTTCCTTAGTCTAACAAAGGTATGAGTGTGAGGGAGTGGGGCGGGGACTGGAAAGCCATACCGTACCTCCTGTTGACACTTTAACTGTCAGTGGAAAGAGGACAAAATGTAGCCAGTGCAGTTAGAAAGCAGAAGGCTTTCTAGAGTTTTGCATTTTAACTGTACAGTTTGATGCATTTTGAAAAACGTATACACCTGTGAACCCACCACTAAAATCAAGATTTAACACTCTGGTTACTCCAGAAAGTTCCATCATGCCCCTGTGAAGTTCACGCTCACTCCAGCCCCCCAGACTTTCAGGCAACCGCTGATCTACTGTGTTACTGTGTTACTGTGGATTAATTCTGTCTGTTCTAATGGGATCGTACAGTATGGACTCTTCTGCAGGGCTTCTTTCCCTCAGTATAATGTTTCTGAGATTCATCCAAGTTGTTATGTATCAACCATTTATTTTTATTGTTGAGCTGTATTCCATTGTTTGAATATATCAAAAATTTGTTTACTTACCTGGTGACAAATACTTCGGTTGTTTCTAGTTTGAGGCTATCATGAATAAAGATGCTTAGGAACATTTGTGCACAAGTCTTCCTTCAAACAAATGTTTTCATTTTTCTTAGGTCAATACTGAGAAGAGGAGTTGGTGGGTTGTATGGTTTCATTTTAAAAGAAACTACCAAACTGTTTTCCAAAGTGGTTGTTTTTTTCCATGGATGCTTTTAAGAATCCCTCTTTGTCAATAGTTTTCAGCAACTTTTTTTTTTTTTGGTTTTATATATGTTACTGGTATATAATTTTCATACAATAAACTCCATATACTTACAGTGTATCATTTGATGAGTATATATATGACCATTCCCACAATTCAGATTACAAACATATCACCCCTCCCAAAGTTCCCTCACACTCCTTTTTCACTCTTCCCTTCCTCCCCTTCCTTCATTCCCCAGGCAACCACTGATTTGTATTCTGTCACTACGTTAGTTTGCAATGTTCAGAATTATATAAGTAGAATCACACAGTATGTGCTCTTTTTTGTCTGACTCTTTTAGTCAGCAACATTCTCTTAAGATTCATCCATATTGTTGCTTTTATCAATCATTTATTCTTATTATTGCTAAGTAGTATACCACTGAATGGATATACCACAATTTGCTTATGCATTCAACTGTTGATGGATATTTGGGTTGTGGCTAGTTTTTGGCTATTACAAAAAAAAAAAACAAAAAACCTACTATAAACATTCAGGTACAAGGGCCTGATTGGACCTATGCTTTCATTTTTTTCTCTAGGGAAACTCCTAGGAGTCAAATGGTTGAATGTATAGTAGATACAGGCTTAACATATCATGAAACAATAAGCTGTTTTTCAACATGACTGTACCATTTCACATTCCTATCAGCAGCGTCTGAGAGTTCCAGTCACTCCATGTCCTCAATAACATACGGTCAGTCTCTGCAGACACTCTAGTGGACATGTAGCATATCTCACTGTGGCTTTAGCTTACATTTCCCTAATGACTAATGATGTTAAATATCTCCTCATGTGCTTATTTGCCACTGGCATATCTTCTTTAGTGTCTGTTCAAATCTCTTACCCATTTTTTAAACTGCACTGTGAGTTAAGTTGTAAGAGGTCTTTATATATTCTAGATAAAGTCCTTTGACTTTATATGTTTTGCCAATATTTCCTCAGTCTGTGGCTTGCCTTTTCATTTTTGTCACAGAGTCTCTGGAAAAGCAAATGTTCTTAATTTAGATGAGGTTCAACTTACTGATTTTTCCTTTATACTTTGTGCTTTTTGTGTCCCATATTAAAACTCTTTGCTAAAACACAGGTCACTAAAATAGTCTCCTTTGTTTCTTTTTGAAGTTTTACAGTTTTAACTCGTACAATTAGACCTATAATCCACTGTGAGTTAACTTATTATATGGTGTGAGGTAATGGGAGAGGCCCATTTTTGTGCATATGGATACACAATTGTTCCAGCATCATTTGTTGAAAAGATTCTTCTTTCCCTATCGAACTACCCTGGAATATTTGCCAAAACTTAAGTTGACTATATATGTATCCATCTATCTCTGAACTAATCATTCTGTTCCATTTGCTCTATTAATGCTTAGCTTCACACCAACACAACATTCTATTGATTACTGTGGTTTTATAATAAACCTTGAAATCAGGTAGTCTAAATCCCCCAACTTTGTTTTTCCTTTTTAAAGTTGTTTTGGCTATTCTAGGTCCTTTGCATTTCCATATAAATTTTAGACACAATTTATCAACTCTACAAAGCCTACTGGGATTTTCAGTGGGTTGGCCTTGAATCTATAGATGAATTAAAGCAAAACCAACATTTTAATAACACTCATCATGGTAGCAGTTGCCTAACAATGTGAATGTACTCAATGCCGCTGAACTGTACATTTGAAAATAGTTAAAATGATAAATTTTATGTTATATATTTTTTACAATTTTAAAAAAAATGAGGGGGAAGGTGTAGTTCAGTGGTAGAGTGCATGCACAAGGTCATGGGTTCAATCCCCAGTACCTCTGTTAAGTTAAAAATAATAATAATAAATAAGTAAACCTAATTACCTCCCCCCAAAACAAAACAAAATAATTTTTTGAGCTTTTTAAAATTAAAAGAACAGTATCTATTTTAAAATTTAGACTGTTTCACCTAATATATAGTGGCTCGTAAGCTGGCCAGTCAATTTCACCAGTTAATTCCTCTCCTCCTCAGCCCTCCCTCCTTAGACCTGTTACTATTAGCACATTGCGGCTGAAGGGCCATGGCTGAGAGCACTGTTTTCCATTTGTCTTTCCTCTGGCTTCATTGTTTGGTTTTTTTTAATGGAGATACCGAGGATAGAACACAGGACCTTGTCCATGCTAAGTACTCTACTACTGAACTATTACCCTCTTCCCACATCTTTTTTTAAAATCAACTTTATTGAGATAAACGTATAAACTGTAAAATACAACCACTTCATTGGAAAGTTTGACTTCTGATAAATGCATATACCCATGTATCTGCCACCACAATCAAGATACAACATTTCATCACCGCAGAAAGTTCCATCATGTCTCTTTGATGTTAATCTCTCCCTAAACCCACAGGCAACCACGCTTTACTTTCTGTCACTACAGATCAGTGTTGTTTTCTCTGTCATTTTATATACATGGAAACAGTTTGTCCTATTCTTTGTCCAGGCTTCTTTCATCCAACATTAAGTGTTTTTGATATTCATCAAAATTACATGTGTCAGCGGCCTGTTCATTTTTATTGCTGAGTAATTTCCTATTGTATGGATATACTGGAATTTGTCTCTCTGCCTGTTGAAGAATATTTTAGTTGTTTCTATTATGAATATAGCTGCTTTAAACACTTGTAGATGAGTTTGTAATGGACAAACGTTTCTGTTTACCTTTAATAAACAGCTAATAGTGGCGTGGTTATAAGGTAAGTGTGTATATACCTTGATTAAAAGAAGCGAAAGTTTTACAGTCAAACCCAGATCCAGTCATGGCTTTGGCCCTGTGCACAATCTAGTCCAGTGGGCAGACGTGACACTGGGGGTTGGGTAACTAAGTTCTAGCTGGGGATCTGGCCTGTGCTTACGGGGTGACTATGACTGCCACAGCCTCAGGTAACTGATGTACCACAGACCAAAGAGAGGGTGGTTCTTGCTGCTCCAGACATCAAACTAGTCAAAGAGTTGCAGTAAAAATTAAAAATACTATTAAGTGGCTTTTATACCAAAACAAACCACAAAAGAGAATGCAACAACCTTTAGATTTCAGCTAAAATTCAAAACATAATGAGCAAGTAATGTCTTACCTCTGTGCATAATCTTGTGCTTCTCTCTCAGGTACGTCAGGCCTTTTATTACCTAGGGGAAAGGAGAGGTAAAAAAGATGGAAACTGAAAGAATGGTGTTTAGAAAATACTCAACTTTTCTACTTTAAAATGACCTAGAATATATTTCATCTAACATCACAAATCTGTCTTCTTCCCTTGTTTTTTATTCTTTCTTTTGTTTGATTTTTTAACCTTATCAAGAAACCATTTTTTTTAACATGGTATTTAAACACTATTTTGAAGCAAAATTGACTATTGCAAGTTTAGACAACTTTAAAAAAAAACTTTGCTTGAATTAATTTTTTCTGAACTGGCAATCAAAAAAGAGGCTTTCTGATGCTACAAATTGAGAATTCTTTTGGATACCCTGTCCTGTTTTTCTAGACACAGATTTTAATACTTTTCTAGTTCTAGTGAGTGAGACGCAGGGGGGAATACTGTATCCAGAAATAGGGCAAACTCTAGAGAGAACCCCACTTTTCTTACAAACTTTGTTTGCCGACTTCCTACCTTCCTCTTTGTCCATTTCCTACTGACTCATAAACTTGTCAATGAAGTGACGTGGAAGAAAAACTTATCAATATACTCACAGCAATGCTAACTTTTCCTAAAATTTGTTCAGGAATTCTTCCAGCTTTCTTCAGGACTTGATCCAAGGAACCCCCATCCTAAGAACAAGAATACCAGCCCATTTAGTGACAATGTTCCTATTCTTTCAAGGGTTAAACTTCAGCAGGAAAGTGAATCTCACACATGACACATCCTCCGAGAAGGGAACCCTTTGGTTTGTTCCGCACATCAAATAAGATATGAATACAAAACCTTGTGGGAGCTACCAAATGACTAACAACTTAAATTCCGCGAATAATCATGAAACAAATTATAAATTCAGTGGTCAGAAATTACTAGTTCAGTGGTCAAAAATGACTAATTTAGTGATCAAATGACTAATTCAATGGTTCACTATCCTGAAATAACAGAACAGTGTAGCAGGTAGGAATGCAAACTCTAGCGGCAAACTGTCTAAATCCCCACCCCAACTCTGTCACTATCTTGTGGACTTTGACCACATTACTCAACTTGTAAGATGGAGATGATAATCATAAGGCTGTTATAATAATCATAGGGCTACTGTAAGCATTAAACTGATACATATAAAGCACTCAGAACAATGTCTAGCCCATAGTAAGTGCTCAGTAAGTGTTTGCCATTTTATCACCATCACATAAGTCACAACTTGCATTGGGTGTTATCCTAACAAATTATATTTCATAAAATCCAAAGGAAACGTCAAAAAAAAAAAAGCAATAATTCATTCCACAAACCCTACAAAGTGATATGCACAGTGTTAGGTTCTCTGGGGGACAAAGATAACAAAAAAGACCTAGCTCTTGTCATCAATAACTTTATTATAAACTACTAGAGGCAATATACAACTCTTTATAAAATATAACAAATCAGAATAAATGTATAATAAAAGTGCAACAGACACATCAAGGAAGGAAGAATTCTGACTTCACTTAGAAGGTAGCATTTGAGCAGAAATCTTGCTCAAAGAATGAGTATGATTTCTATACCCAGAAAAGGGGAGGAGGAAGGGGAGAAAAGAACAGGGTATTTCAATATGATCAAAAGTAGAGAAGCATTCGAGTGTTTAGTACTCCTGGGATGACATGTGCTTTGTTCACTGCAGGTTGTTTGAAGAAATGCAGTGATGGGTCAGGCTGGAAATGGCCATTTGCAGCCAGATCGTGGACCCCCACCAAGGAACTGAGACTGGACTTTACAGAGGCAGAAGGAAAGGTATCCAAACCAGAGCAGCTGAGAGAAAGGAGATCAGCAAGGAGCTGATCAGGGGAGATGACACGCCTGGGGCAGAGGTGGGGAAGGGAGCGCACAGGAGAGGATATGCGTGTGGTGTGAAACCAGCCTCCGCAGGGCTCACATCTAAGGGCCTTCCCACTCACGGAGTCCACAATTTAACCTGAGATCTTGAAAAAATGCTCACTCAAGGAACCTTTATGCACTGAGACAGAAATAGGTTCACACCTCTATGGCTTCGGGTGTAACCAACTACCAGCTGCAAAATAAAAGTACCCTAGAAGTAGAGAGAATTCCTACAAACTCAGACTGGGTTTCTAAAGTGTCCTGTGTACACTGGGCAATTACTGTCATCAGCTATCATCTATTAATCACCTCTGTGTAAGGCACAGGTACATGTGAGGAACTAGGAAAGGAAAAAACTGTAAGTACAGAATAAAATACACTCTGTTTAAGGAGAGAGAACATATTCATAGAGGCTAGGCACCTTAAATCCTCCTCTGAAACAAGGCAGGGAACAAACAGCTGAATGAAGAGGACAGACATTGCTACAGGTCCTCAGAGAGGAAGTGATTCCTGGACACAGCGGCCACGGGAAGGACTCACGGCAAGAATGACATGGAAGCTGAGCCTTGGAGGTGGGCGAGATCTGGGTAGGATAAGCAGGGAGCTGCTCCCACAGACATCCTGCCACCAAAATCGCCCAGTATCTACGATGCAGCCATGGAATACAAGGTCATAGAGCAATAACATGACAAACAAAAGAAGGACCGAGAATAATCCCATTTTTATAAAAATTTGTAAGTGTTTATATACTCACAGAAAACCAGAATATCAAAAATGTTCCCAATGGTTATTTCCAGCCTAGATAATAAGATTGTCAGGGATTTTTTGTTGTATGATAGTTTCTCCTTCGTGCTTTTCTATGGTTTATAAATTTTCTACAATGAATAAAGGTTTTTTTACCTTTTTAAATTACTGAACTCTGCAGGGTGGGTATAGCTCAGGGGTAGAGCACATGTTTAGCATGCATGAGGTCCTGGGTTAAATCCCCAGTTACCTCCATTAAAAATAAATACACAAATAAATAAATTACTGAACTCACTTATGAAAGTGGAGAATTAAATCTACAAATCAACTAACAGATACTCTGTGAGCACCTGTTTTGTGCAAAGGCACATTTAGGTAGATATAACACTGCTTTCTTTCTAAAGGAGGTAAGAAAGTAAGTTAGACTCATTCAGGGATGCAGACCTTTTGGGAAATGTTACCTGAAACAATGCTAAAAATAGATTATCAACTTAAAAATTCTATGCTTATAAAAACATAGTTTGGACCAATGCCTTTCTATCCTGATCAACTTTGGATCACGGATGCTGATGGAAAAAGAAAGCAGTTCAGGTGTGTGCTCAAACGTACACTAACACCCCTGAATACATTAGCCTTTCCAGCATGATAAACTCCCTAACACGACTACCTAATGGTGAGCCGGGCAACCAAGGAGCACAGGGGAGGATTTCAAAATTCAACCTAAAATTCAAATATGCCATTAACTCCACACAGATAGGAGAGTGGGATTATTAATCTAGACCCCAACAGAACTCCCCTGTGAACACACTTACTTTCCAAGAGCCCTTGGAAAAGCCCTACCCAGTCTGTGACCCGGGCCTAGGGCTGCGTCATCCTTTGAGCCTGGTTGCCTTCACAATGCCACAGGCCCCTGGTGGCCAAATCAGGACAGCACCACAGCCCAAGGAACCGCACCCAAGTCAGCAGGCCCCCAGGAACGCCACAGCACCTCTCAATTTCCCTTCCTAGCGGGAACAGACACTCCAGTGCACATCTCCCAGGCCCTTTCTATTTTGCTTCCAACTGAATGAGGTTTCAGACTCTCTGTTTGAAAGACTTGGCCTGATTACCAGGATGGACTGTACATTTAAAACTGAATAACAGAGCAACTCCGTCAAAATCTGACGCAAACGAGGTAGAAAAGCTAGTCTGCGGTTCTCAGGTTCCCCGGCCAGGACAAGGGCCGCCCTGCTAACTGTCTTGGTTTACCCTTTTCCTGGGGGCTGCGGTAAACACTTCTGTTAAACGTGAAGAAACCCTAGCTGTCCCCCTTTAACCTCCTCCTGAGCGACAAGCAGAGTTACACTGTGAATAACGAGATTAGCAGGTTTTAAGAAGCATGAACCGCAGCCAGGCTCACCCAGCGTTGCTGGAGACTCACCTCACAACCCCTCAATTCTACCTCACTGTTGCCAAGGACCTGCCTTCACTGACTAAGGCTGCTGGAAATGTGCTTATTTTTAGAAGCCAATTATTAACTAAGTCAGTGGTGCTTTTGTGAAGGTTTTCTATAGGAGAGACAAATGCTTCATGGAAAAAAAAATCAGAGAGAATGCTCAGAAGCTTTTACTTCTGCATGACAAACACCAACCCTGAGTCTCCTGTTCTCCAGTTGCTCAGCTGCCACCTGAGCAGGAACTTACTTCCAAAGACAAGAACATTCCTGTTCTGATCAGGCAGCATCCATTCACCCCTTAGGTCTCAAAATCCAGACTGGGCAGTGCACACACAGCTTACTTCTAGGAAAGGTCAGCCCCTGACCAAGCGCTTTAGAAGATGGGGCTCAATGCACGCTGATGACAAATTTACTTTAAAACGCATCCAAAAATATGATCTGAGCAATGGACAGGTGGACAGCGTGTGGTAAAGCAAATATGGGAAAACTGCAGAATCCAGGTGGTGGGTTTAGAGTGTACATCACACAAGTCCTTCAACTCCCTGTGCTTTTGAGATTTTCCATAATGAAGTGTTGGGGGAAAATGTTAATGACGAGGAACATCATGCAAAGACTGTGACACAGAGAGGGCCCAAGAACCTCAGAAGCTGGGATGTGGCTAATAAACACAGCTCCACATGACAACACCTTTGAAATGTGGAAGCTGAGGCAGAGCAGAAATCCCCAAAGAGAAGTGGCAGCCAGTGGTCAGAGACTTCCTGTCACAGGTAGCCAGCGAAGGAGCTCTCCTCCAGGAGGACCTGCTCAGGGACCGAGGAAGAGGAGAGAGTGTCCAGGCCTAGAGCAGAAAGCTGCTCTGGACAAGGCCTCTTGGACTTCAGGCCATAACTGCTTCCTTACAGGGCCGCACCTTCACCAGCCCCGAGCCTATCCTCTCTCCACTAGCATTAGCAGACAGTCCCAGTTGCCCTCTGGGCCTGTGGACACCCAGGGACAGAAGGCCCTAACTCTCTCTTGAGTCCCAGGCCTGACCCCGTCCTCCCTGACCCTCATCTCCTTCATTCAGTCATTCAACGCATATCACCTAATAGGTGCCAGACACTGTGCATGGCCCTCAAAATAATTTGACCCTCCCAGCCTCTGACAGCCAGTTTTCCAGCAGGCTCAGGCTCCCTAGGGTAATTCCAGAAGCATCTTCTGCTTTGGGGGCTTATGGGGAAGGACCTCACAAAGCCAAATCCATGGGGGGAAACAACTGACCTGCAGGTACCACAAATGGGCCACGAGGATGGGAACCAACCCTTGTCACCTCCCGTTTCACCTCCTCCTCCAGGAGGGAAAGGCTGGACAAAGGCAAGGCGCATAAGGTTGTGATCAGTATCTATGTATCCAGGATGAAGAAAGAAAACTCAAGTGGTAGAGTGCATGTTTAGTATGCAGAGGTGTTCTGGGTTCAATCCCCAGTACCTCCTCTAAAAATAAATAAATGAATAAACCTAATTACCTCCCCCCTCAAAAAAAAATAGAAGAGATGTTCAAAACAATGGGGGCACCAGCAAGGGACGAACCTCCTAAGAGGGCTCTCCTGGAGTCCATTAAGACCAGGCACTGGGACTCTCATTCCAGAGGTGAGGGTAGGTCTAGAGAGGCAGGAAGGAAATGAGGAAGTTGCTGAGGGACACTAGGCTGGACTGAAAGCAGAGAAACCACGAAGTATGTGGACTCAATCACGTTAGCCCTTGTCTCTGAACAGTCAGCCTCCATGAGAATAAAGCAAAAGCTAATGTTTGCAGATGCGTGCTGAGTCAGACAGCGTGCTGATAGACTTACATCTCTTATTTTAATTAATCCTTACCACAATGAAGCAGATATTGTAACGGCCATTTTACAGATGAGAAAACTGAGAATCAGAAAGATAAAGAAACTTGTCCAAGGTCATGATGAGAAGGTGACAACCTGTAAACAAATAATCATTGAACACCTGCTATGGTTTTGGAGACAGAGTGGCAAACAAGATAAAGTGTCCACTTGGATTTTTGTGGAGAAGAGAGATATGAGTAAACGTCTCAGATTCCAAAGTCCCTGTGCCACGCTGTCCACTGGGGACAGAAAAAACAGCAACCATGAAGCCAGCCTCTCTCTGAAATTCTGGCCAACAAGGATGGAAACAAGGCTCAACCACTATCCAGCAGATTCAACAAAGTGCACTGGGGTCAGACAGCCTTGGTTTAAATTCTACCAATTCCACTTCCTAGCTCCTTGACCTTGGGTAAGTTATTCCATTTCTCTGAGCCTCAGTTTCCTTATTTATAAAATGCAGATAATGCATCCAACTCAGTAAGGTTGCTGGAAAAATGCAATTGAATATTAATTTGCTTAGGGCAGTGCTCAATACGATACACACCTGATAAATATTAGTTTATCATTACTAGTTTTGCTAACCCGGCTCTTAAAGCAGATTATAAACTCTCTGAAGGCAGGAATTGTCTCATTCACCTTCATAACCCCAGAACTGTGTACCCAGCACACAATATCGCATGTAATAAATGGATTTAAACTATACTAACCAGATTTTACCTCCATCAAAATCTTGGGATCAAGAAAACTGGGAGATGTGCTCTAAGCACACTTGCCAGGGAGACCTGGCTGCTGCCACCTCTCTTTGAAGAGGCAGGGACCTCAGAAGGAAACCAGTCATCTTTTTGGCTATTCCAAGTTCTACAGGGAGGCTTCCCAGATGCCCAGGACAGTGATGGGGATCCAGGGAGGAACCAGGAAGTGCTGGTCACATTCCAAGCCAAAGACTAGCCCAGAGCCACCCAACTACCAGCCCAGGGCTCCTGAGGCTGCCAGGCGGCCACATACCATGTGCTCCATGCAGATGCTGATCTCGCCGTCGCTGTAGAACGCACCATAAAAGCCCACGATGTACGGGGAGTTGCACTCATGCAGAACCTGAAGCTCCCTTATGATCTGGTTCCGGATTGCAGGCTTGATCTCCAGGTGAATTAGCTGGGGAAAGAAAGGTGGGAGGAAGAGAGGCTTTAGAAACATTTGGATGGATGGATGGATGGTTTGGTGGGTGGGTGGGTAGAAGCCTTCTTAAATGCTTAAGCTCTTAAAGGTAGAAATAGAGGAAACAGGCAAATTTTAACAAACGAGATTCTGCCCAACCAGAGCACTGAGTGCCAACATACCAGGGCAGGTGTTGACACTGGAAGAGCTGTAACCAGGGGAGGGCCAGCTGGCCCTCTGCTCCTGGGGGCTGAGACTGAGGAAGTAGGGGTTCACCCTTCCCAAGAAACAAAGGACCTGGGAGCTGAGAGATTAGGGGAGAGTGGCCTTGAAGACTTAGTTGGTACTTAAGGTTTGTGGGACTAGAAGGGTTTGAGGAACTGGGTCAGCAGACCCAAGCTGCCCAGGAGATTTCTCCTTGACCTCAGGAACCTGATTTAGCCAAGCCTCAGGGCTCCTACGTTCCCCCTTAATGCAGTGCCTTGTTTCAGCTGGGGAGACAGGTGAAAGACACATGAAATCATTACCAAATAAGGCCGAGTTTCTAAAAAGAGCCATGGACAATGAGTGGCAGAGAACATGGAAGCAGTGGTTATCAGTGTGGGCTGGGACGGCTAGTGAAAGCTAGACAGGAGGTGGGCCTTGAAGACGGGCACTGACTGAAAAGATGGAAGGCGTCGCATGAGCAAAACTGTGTGGACAGGAATGAACATGGAGTGCTCCAGAACATGGAAGAGCCCAGCCTCGCTGTTCAGGAAGGACCCAGGGTCACCAGGAAGGGATGTTCAGCTCAAAGACTGCCTGCCGTGGTGGGGAGCCGAGCTGCTACACTGCAGGGAGATGAAGGGGAACCACTGGCAGGGGTGGAGCTCAGAGAAACATGAAATCCGTGTTTTGTGTGTCCCTGGGGCCAAGTGAAAGAAAACAGCTACTCCTGCTCTTGAGAACTGGCAAACGAATGGCGTCCCAGCTTTCTTTCCAGAGCACACAGAAAGCTAATGAAGGGTCATTTGCCATGTTTTCCAGTCTGGGGAGAGGAATATATCACTAACACATCATGAATATTTATCTATAATCTGACGGATAACTTGAGTTCAAAAAATCCAAACAGCACAAAAGGGTATTGAATGAAAAGTAAGTCTTCGTTCCATCCTTTTCCCTAGGCCCCCAGGTCTTCTAGGAGATAATTCAATTACTTATTTACCAAGGCAAGCTTGATCCAGTCTTTTTTTTTTTCAAAGTGGCCTCACCTTTCTGGCCATGACGAGGCCGGATGGCTTGTGGGAGACCTTGAACACCACACCACCATTGCCGGCACCCAGCTCACTGATCTTCTCAAAGTCGTCATCCTTCAGTTCCCCCACCTTCTGCTTCTGGGTAAGAAAGGCCTCGAGGCGCTTCCGCTGCTGTTCATCCAGCTCCAGCTCCTCCAGCTTCTTCTGCAAGGCCTCCAGATTGGTCCTGTCCCAAAGTGGGGAGCACAAGTCAATACTGTCATCAGAGAAGTCCACCTCGAGTAGCACGGCTGCTGCGGAGAGCTCCAGCTCTGGGGCCAGAGAGCGCTGACGGAGGAGGCTCAGGGTAGGGCTCCGTCTGCCGTGGCTTTGCCCCTGCACCCCGCCACCCACACCACAACTCTCCAGGCCTGGTCCCCGCCACCCCACACAACGCACCACTGACACACCGCACCTCTCCAGGCCCGGTCTCCTCATTTGTAAAAGGGAATTAGTTCTCCCTCAGTGTGCTCCGAGTCTACAAGAGGAACCAAAGAATCTACTAAAATCTACAGTGAGCCACCTTAATCCACTTTAAAACTTCAGTTTCAAAAGTCCCACTAGTGTTGGTTTTAACATCACCACATACAAAATAAAATCTGGTTCTTAAAACCACTGAACTGAAACCAAAGCAAATCATCAAAACAGGCTCTAAACTGAATCACAACAATAGAAACACTCCAATGTGATCAGGTCAGGAACCAGGCCAATCGAAACAGAGCAACAAGGTACACCTAGAATTTTTACTTTTTGAAATATATACACAAACATACATTCATTCACTCACCTTTTAAAATAGGGCAAGGCCTTTGAGTAAGGATCCACTGGTAAGAGCCTCACCTCATTTTTATTACATGAACCAGAACATAATACAATGTCTATCATTTCCTAACATTTCCAAATCCTGTTTCTCTAAAGTGGAGTAAAAACGTAGACACTTAAAAAATAATTCCTGAATAAAATTTTAAGAGTTTGTTGATTTTCCCCAATTTTAATGTTCATCTAATTTGACAGTAATACTTCTTAGTGACTTGGTCTTGAGTCTTTCCAAGGCTTTTAACTAGTGTTCACAGTGTTCATGGTGGGGGGGGAAGAAAACCACTTCATTTGCAGTCGTATTTGTCAGTGTATCTGATATTTAAAGATCCACATTACTTACATTACAACACTAGCTACAACTGTACAAATGGGTTTGGGAACGAACTGGCTCTTGGTAAGCACATAATTCAACCAGTAGGCGCTTGGACTGAGTGGGTATGGCAGAGAGCGGCCTGCTAGTGTGTTTTACATAAAGAAATGAAAAGTGTTCATTGCTCGTGGGAGCTTGTTAAGAGGAGGGTGGTAAAGAGAGCTTCCACCGTGTTTCATTTGATTTTTGTCCCTAGTCTAAACAACAACACAGGGGACAAGACAGGTCGTCATTACACATCAGAGTGGTGGTGCCCCCTCCCCTCAACATACACACCAATTCTGAGCCTGGAGGGCAGGAGCAAGCATGGCCTTCCACTCTTCATTCACACTCTATCCCAAACCCCAAGGAGGCAAGGAGATGGAGACCTAACGCCTCCCCTGTGCATGGGGAGATCCAGTGCTGCCATACAAATAACACAGCACGTGGGGCCAAGAGGATACAAGGCTGACTTCCCCACCTCTCCTCCCTGGGGAGCGCTCGGGGGAAGAAGGCTGATGCCATGGACTAAACTGTGCCCCTCCACCAATTCACATGTAACTATGAATGTAACCCCCACTGTGACTATGCTTAGAGATAGGATTTTTAGAAGGTAATTAAGGTGAAGTAAGGTCATATGGGTGGAGTCCTAATCAGACAGGACTGTTGGCCTTGTGAGAGAGGTGGCCTTCCCGCCCCACATTCCATGTGAGGACACGGCAAGAAGGTAGCTGGCTGCAAGCCAGGAGGAGAGGCCTCACCCAAACCCAACCACGCTGGCACCCCCAGCTTAGAATAGAAGCCCCCAGAACGAGGAGCAAATTAATTTCTGTTGTTTAAGCCACCCAGTCCCTGGTGTTTGTTATGAAGCCCAAGCAGACTAAGACAGCTGGTCAACATTCTCATTCTGCTAAAAGGCTCGACTCAGTCTCCCTGCGGCCCCCAGTCCTGCAGGCGTGGGGACCGGAACAAGTGTGGTGTGAGTGCACAGTACACACCTGCTGGTTTCCTTTCTCTAAAGTCTCTCCACAAAGGAGCCCATGGATGACAACATTTAGAAATACATGTCAAATGCAGACAGACACCACAGCTAAAACCTGGACGAGGTTACAGTTGCCTGGAGGGTTCAGCAGTCTGGCTGGAAATGCAGACTCCAAAAGATCCTGTCACACTCACTCACACACACACACACACACCCACCCACCCACACTGAGCATGTATGAGGAAGAGAGGGAAGGGGGCTAGATGGAGTGGCAATCACTCTCCTCACAACACTGTGAACTCTTTTCAGTGTTTTATACATATTAATGCATTTAATTCACAACCTTACAAATACAACAGACAGCAAATTCAAGCACAGACAGGTGAAGTAACTTGTCTAAGGTCACACAGCGGTAGAGCAAGGATTCAAACCTGGGCAGAGAGAATGTCTAACCTTAATCACGATGCTGTATTACCTCTTCAAAGAGTTCAGTACTTTCAAGGGAGGCAACTTGCAAACAACATGGGTAAGATCCAAGTGTGGGGCATGTAACACACCAGGGCTCAGCCATGAAGATGGTGTACCTACGTGAAGTTTTCTGCCCCAGATGCGATCCTGTCTCTCCTGTGTATCAATCAGTCTGAACACTGCCTTGCAGGTAACACTGGCCACAGGAAACCACGCCCTGGGGGGCGGGGGATGCTGACTCGGCTCATTTTTTGACTCCCTGCAGAAATAAGGAATTCTCCCACCTTCAGGAAGGAAAACCAAGTCTGGGCTCTGTGCCACCTTCCTCCCACCTTTCCATCCTATGCTCTGTGGTCTAACCGCCTACCCCACTGGCTAAGGAACTGGCTTGATTTGTGCTTTCAGAAGGTGGAGCCAGGGAGAGAAGAGACATGGCAAGGACTATAAGCTGCAGTGGCGACACTTTCCAAAGGACTGGGGGTGAAACAGTGCTGCCAAATTGACAAGTCGTTAGTAATCAGGAACCCGGGACTCTTCCACCAAATTAGTCGTCAGCTAGCCGTGGGGCCGTGGACAAGTCACTTCACTTGACACATCCCAGTTTTCTGTTTGGTAAAATTGAGTAACAAGATGCTTACTTCACCAGGAGAGGACCAAACAGAAAATTTATGGGAAGAAACACTGGAATTTTGACACATTTCTGCACAAACGTTAGGGTGAGTGGGAGCGGGCTGGACAAGGAAGAGCCAGAGCAACAACAGCAGGATGCAGGAATTACTGTCTTTCCTGTAACTTAGTAAGTATTAAAAGCCTCTAAAAGTTTTCAAAACACTGTTTCAGAAAATGAAAGGCAAAGATTTCTATCTGAAGGTGAAAGGAAAATCCTGGCATCAAAAGGACTTTCATGACTCATTAAAAAGAAATCAATCAACAACATATCAGTATTCAGTACTGCTTCCTCCTGCACAGGGAGTGGGTGGTGTCCAGCGAGGCTCACTTCCACCCTCCCAAGGCGAAACGCTTCACACACAGGAGAGAGGAGGAGGGGCCCCTCCCCTCAACCACACCACTGATCTCCAAAACTCGAGGGCAAGAACTGGCCTCCTTCACACTCTTTGGTTTTAACTGAAATCAGCAAAATCAGATCTAGGGACTGAGAAAGGAAACCAGAGCCCAGCACGATACATCTCTGACACTCCAGGAACCAGCTGTGATGGCTCTGACTCCCGCCACACTCCCCACGGCACAGAGGGAACGACACACTGTAACGTGAATTCTGCACCAGGGCTGTCTCACAGTAAACACAAGTTCATCCAGATACAAGCAGATAATAGGCTTGAAATAGGAACAGAGAGGAAAAAGAAGGAACTTGGAGAAAAACAAGGGTTGTCATTTGTGTTCTGAAAACACCAGGAAGGCACAATGAAGTGGGTGGGGAAAGGATGATGCTGTGGGCAAGAACATCTCCTTCCCTCTCATCTCAGCCATCTGCTAAGCCTAACTGCACTCCCACAGCTGGACTCTCATTTGTGGCTCAGTGGTTCAAGTCAAGAAGCAGTATAACATGTAGCACAGGGAGGGACCTCAAAGACCACCTGACCCAACCCATTTTACAGGTGAAGCAACGGAGGTCCAGAGAGGACAAGGTCACACAGCTTACTGGTGGCAGATCTCCCAACTCCTGAAACAGAGCTCCTTTCAAGGCCCCATGTTGCCACTTCCAACCCGGGTGGTCACTGCAATGGGAAGCTGACCCAAAGGAATGACTGAAGGGGCAGGGAGGTGATGTCCAGACCAAGGAATGGGGTCTTCAAACTGCCATCCACCAAATAGAAATGGGCACAAATGCATGTCAAACATCAGCCAGCTGTCCGCTGCCAACCTGAGCAAGGCTGCTGTAGATGGCAGGCCCTCCTCCAGAAGAAGAAGGTACAGAGGGATGAGCAGAGGACGATTACCAATCACTGTGCTGGAAGGTCGGTGTCCTCACCAGAGAGCCGAGGCATTGTGAAGTTCTTCCTCCCCTGTGGCATTTGGCAAGTAGGGCAGGGAAGGGAAAGAGAAGGAAAGGGAAAGACCCAAGCTAAGAGGGAACAGCACCCAGAGACTAAGGCTGCAACCCCTTGCTATCTGCACCCTATACCACTCCCCAGCTGAGAGATCTTGGGAGTTACCTCCTCTCCTGGTCCTCAGTTTCCACAACTACAAAAGAAGTATACAGGGAGGAGGCAGGGGTGAGTTGCCTAGATGTGTAAGGAAGTTTGTCAGTGTGCCGGCCAGCTGAGGAGGTGCAGAGTAAGGCTGAGGGTGTGTTCAGGTTGAGGGGCTGAGGAGCTTCAACTGGGGTGGAGGGGTGTGAGGAAAAAGAGAACTAGCATCAGGGGTCAAACCATGGACAGCAGGGGATGGGAGGGGTGACAAAGAGCAGTAAGAGAGGAAAGGAGAATGGGCCTGAATGAGGAAGGCAAGGGGGCCAAAGGCACAGCTTACCAACTTCCGGACTCCAACCTAGACCAGCCCATCTGTTAAGAGTTTAGATGTGCCAACTAGGGCCAGACTCAGACAACATGATGGAGAGGGGCTTAGACCCTCCCACAGCTGAATCCTATAGGCTGAGAAGGGCTGGTTAACTAGGCAATAAAATTCTAGGATTCTGTATACAGGCTCTGTGAAAGAGATCAGATGCAAAAGAATACATACTGTGTCATTCCATTTATATAAAATTCAAAACTAACCTATGCTGTTATAAAGTTAAAAAGTGATCATCACCCTTTGGTGGGGGAGGGTACTAAAAGGGGGCATATGATGGTTAATTTTATATGTCAACTTGACTAGGCCACACTGCCATGATATACGGTCAAACATTATTCTGGATGTTTCTATGAAAATGTTCTTTTTGAGGGGAGGAGGAATGAGATTAACATTTAAATTGGCAGACTTTGAGAAAAGCAGATTATTCTCCATGTTATGAGCCTTACCTAATCAGTTGAAGGCCTTACTAGAACAAAGCTGACTTCCCTAAAGAAGGAGGAATTCTTCTGGCAGACTGTCTTTGGACTCAAAGTGCAACTCCTCCATGGGTCTCCAGCTTGCCAGCATACCCTGGAGATTATGAATTTAACAGGCTTCCACAATCGCATAAGCCAGTTCCTTAAAAAGTCCCAGTCAGTGTCTGTCTCCTCTCTCTCCATCAGTCTCAATATCTCTTGACAAACAGACAAATTGATCAATCAATATTGGAAGCTGGGTTCTGATTTCCTTTTTTTTTTTAATGTATTTTTAAAATTTATTTATTGTTGTATTTCTGATTTCCTTTTATTCTTTTTTTTTTCCCTTTAAGTTTCAGATGGGATAATTTCTACTAACCTACCTTCAGGGTCACTGATTCTTTCCTGTGTTCTGTCCAGCCTGATGAGCCTACTAACCTGTGATGTCATATTCTTTGAAACTGCTAACATTTCTACTTGAACCTATTTTTAGTTTCCATCTCCTCTGCAGTTCCTCATTTGTTCATGTATGCTGCATACCTTTAAGACATAAATCATGGTTATTTTAAAGCCCCTGTCTGATAATCCCAACATCTGGGTCATCTTAAGTCTGGTTCTGTTGATTACCTTCTCTCTTGCTAATAGATTGTTTTTTCTCTCTTGATTTTTGTGTCTTGTAATTTTTGGTAAAATGCTGGACATTATGCCAGAAGAAGAGACTGAGGTAAATTGTCTGTATGCTTGGTAATGGACACATTCTTCTGTCACAGCGTTAGTGTGCATTAGGCTATTAGTCAGAAGTTGAGCTGAGTTTGGGTTTTCTTGCTAATATTAAAGCCACAGGCTACAAATTTCTCCAGAAAAGGGTCATTAACACATGCTCAGTGTGAAGCTTGAGCTGCATAGGTTTTTCTTCTCAGTGTTCCTACTCCTCCTCCAGTTTTTAACTGTCCCTTAACGCCTGGCCACAGAATGGAGTCCTTCTCCATGCTCATGCCCCTCCCTCCAGGGGCAGACTGCAATTGTTTTTTATTTAGTGCCAGGCTTGTGGTGAGGGTAAAGAAGCTAGCTCTTGTTCAGCCTCAGCCTTAAGCAGCCCTGTGAGAACGTACTTCCCCTCCTCTCCATGGCAGCCAAACTCTACCTCGTATCTGTGGCAGTTTGTGGGCAGAAGAGTTTCCTCTACCTCCTCCAGCAACAGCAGACCTCTGTAGACCTTTCCTTGCTGGTATTGAGCCCAGTTTTGGGCTTAAATTTTTAAGCAGCTATGGAAAGCCATGCTTCAGTACAGCCATTCTTACGTGGTTCACAATATGCTTCACCGAATTTAGCAGAGGAATTTTTTTTTCTTTTCCTTGATGCTGGCTGCTCACATCTCGTCTCAGCTTGCTGACAGATGTGTAGGTGAGAAATTCAGTTATTGTTCTTGAAAGCAGCCCCCAGACCCACTTCCAGGACGAGAGACATACACAGGAAATCTGCTGCTTCTGGGTCAGCAAAGAACTGGTCTTTGACAATGCCACATGTAACTACTAGAAAGAAGAAAAACATGCACGTGGCTGCCAGATACTCTGTGCTTGAGCAATAGGTGTGAAGGCTTTGGGAGTCAGAAACGCTGGGTTCAACTCTGTTACGCAGTCTGTGAACTTGTGCAAATAACTTCCCATCAAATTTTCTCATAAATAAAACACAGGAGCTAAGCTAAGTGGTCTTTAAAGTCCTTTTCAGGGCTAAAAGTCTCTGATTCTAATATCAGATTCTTCCTGTAGTATTCTAAGGCTACAGTTCTGCAGCTAAGTACCAGTGTCATAAATGTCTGCAAGCACCATGGTTGACTCCCCATGCTACGTGGCTAGAGCCTAGTCATTACTTCCTGTCCACATATAAACTCAGTGGACAGTTATCTCATCCTCATTGCTTTTTCATTTGGAACTAAATCGTTTCATCTTCCTATCTCTTCTCTGAGAATCCATGCATTTTGACACTTACAAGGCTTTTAGAGAAATAGTGAAAGGAATACAGACAGCTAAGGGCAGTTTAAGACAGTGATGTAATTTAAGTAAACAACAGATGACTGTGGAGATTAAATGACAGCACAAAGTAAAAAAAAAAAAAGTTGGAATCACCAAAAGTGATAAACAAATATTTAATATTATTATGTTTAGAATAATTATAGGTCAATAAGAATAACATTTAATTTGACAGCACTTGCTACTGATTCACTGAATACCTGCTGTGTATCAGGTACTCTTAGCTAAATACAGATGGGCTCCTTTAATCTCCTAAAACCACCATGATGTAATTTCCACAGTTAGCCCCATTTTACTGATGAAATTCCTGCATTTTCATGTTTTCATGCAATAAATAAGTTATCTAGAAAAAATGCACAATGAAGTTAAACACAACCTTTATTGCCTTTAATTGGTTTCACTCCTACTCCCTAAAAAGACTGAAGCAAAGATCACAGGTCCCCTAATTCTCACAAGGGGCCTAGGACGCAGATGGCTCTGTAGTTCAGGATATGCTGGAGTTAATCAGAGTAAGATCTGCAGGATTTTGAGACCTGAATTGGTCTAGAAAACGATATATAAAATTTAGATAGCAAGAAAGGAGGAAGAGCATTCTTGTAGGGTCTACTCTGTGGACAATGCTATAGAACTGGGATTAAGAATATTAATAGCAAAGAGTATTGGGAAATAAAACATAAAAGTAAAAAAAAAATTAGTAAATGAGAATTGCAACAAGTGTTTGTCTTTAATTTCATTTTAAATCAAGTAGCTTCCAAGCCAATAAACAAATGTTTTTAAAAGTCAAGAGGATATGTTTATTTAAAGAGACAAATAAGAATCACGTATTCCTATCCTTTAAAAAAACAAAAACCAAAAAACCCCAACTCACACCTTGTATCAAAGAGCCTTCTGAAATCATATAAATTACCTTCCCACAGCATGTTTCTGCAGACAGACACGCTGAAGAACACACACACAGACACACACACACACAGACACACACACACACACACACACACACACACACACACACACAGGAACCTCTGGAGTGGTAGGACCACCCACTCACATAGACTTTTTTTAAATATTGAACAATATCCTTAATCAGAGAGGGGGTGTCACATTGTTGCTTAAAAGAACTGATAGCCTATGGTTCCTCCTATCTCAGTGGACAAAATCTGTTTCGTATTAGTCCTAAAGAATCAGTCTTCTGTAGAAGTACAAAAAAGAAAGAAAAAAGTAAAGGAGTTTGGAGGAAGAGAAAAAAAAAAAAAGATCAGAAAACAGAGGACAAAAAGGAATGTATCATCTTTACTTAACAGGGACAAAAGAGGGATATGACAGTCTGATAAAGAATGAAAATTTAGATTCAGTTAAGATACGAGCTTCATAATTGCTAGCCATAGTACACTCATTAACTCATTTAATCCTCACAACATTTTAAAATAGGTATGTTGTTCCCATTTTACAGATATGGAAAGGGAGGCCAGTAGTTAAGTAACTTACTCAAGGTTAGGGTTGGAATTCCAAAGCTTGATCTTTTCTCCACACCATGCCAAAGAGCTCCTGTCCTTCAAACAAACTTCCCACTAGCTCATCCTGAACACCAGGCATTTACCCCATAGTGACTTATTCCTTTGAGGTAAGAATCGTGTTCTGCTGGAAGGTAAAATCCCTGGGAGGACAGTAAATTAAACCGACCCAAAAAGACACTCCTTTCAGAGGAATATCCATGGCTGATACATTTCAATTAGGGAGGGAAGTGAAGGGATAGGACACTGCCCACATGAAGCACACTGTAGAAGCAATAAATACTCTGGGGGCCATAAGAGAGCCAGGGCACTACTAAGGGAGTGAAGGGTGGAGAGAAGCAGGCAGGAAGTGTTGAAAGGAAGAAAGCACCAAAGACAACCCAGAGAGAAAACCCAATAAATGTGCGGTCATCATCAGAAAAACAAAGTTAGCCCTGGCTCTGGTGGTGGCCATAGAAGAGGAGTGGCTGACTTCCTGGAAGGACAAGCTGGTGTACTGAGGCCTTATTAAGATGATGTATTTGACCCCACCCATTCCATGTTCTAGAGAAAGACCTTTAAGAAACTCCCTGAGTAATAATGGTCTGCTGCTCTGTGAATCAGAGGAGCAGGTTGCTCTTCAAGAAGAAAGGACCCAATGTGACCATAATCTTAGACCTAATAACCCAGAATCATGAGGACAGCTGAGTCCCCAGGGCAAGAAGATCAGCTGCCTGTGCCCAGAAGCACAACAGCAGGAAGACGCAGTCAGAAGAAACACAACACTCAAAACACGTCTCCAATTCTAATCCACATAGAGAAATCTTCAGTTCTACACACCTGTTTACCCCCTCAAATACACAAACAACATGTTTGTGACAGCTAGACCCTTCTCCTTGCCCAAAGTACACACAAGAGGGGTCAGGAAATCTCACCTCTGAGTTCACCTCTGGAGAACTCTCTAGCGACTCTCAGGGAATCATTATCTCAGGATCAGGGCTAGCAGCCCACACAAGTGCTCACTTCGGCATTCAACCTCCTAGACTAGGGTGTGAAAAGCTACTAGTCAGGCTCTCCAGTTAAGAGCGGTTGGCCTGGTCATACTACCCAAAGCAATCTGCAGATTTAATGTGATCCCTACCAAATTACCCATGACTTTTTTTTTAAGAGAACTAGAACAAATAATCCTAAAATTTATATGGAACCATAAAAGACTCAAAAATGGGGGGAGGGTATAGCTCAGTGGTAGAGTACATGCCTAGCATGCACAAGGTCCTGGGTTCAATTCCGAGTACCTCCATTAAAAAAATAAACAGATAAATAAATAAATAAGTAAACATAATTACCTCCACCCAAAAAACAAAAATAAACAAACAAACAAACAAATAAATAAATAAAAGACTCAAAACTGCTAAAGCAATCCTGAGGAAAAAGAACAAAGCAGGAGGCATAACCCTTCCAAGACTTCAGATAATACTACAAAGATACAGTAATCATGACAGAATGGTATTGGCACAAAAACAGACATATGGATCAATGGAACAGAACAGAGTCCAGAAATAAACTGACACACCTATGGTCAATTAATCTTCGACAAAGCAGGCAAGAATATATAATGGAAAAAAGACAGTCTCTTTGGCAAGTGGTGTTGGGAAAGTTGAACAGCCACATGTAAATCAATGAAGTCAGAACACTCCCTCATGTCCATTGACAGATGGATAAAGAAGACATGGTATACACATACAATGGAATATTACTCAGCCATAAAAAAGAATGAAATAATGCCATTTGCAGCAACATGGATGGACCAAAAAATTATCATATTAAGTGAAGTCAGAGAAAGACAAATATCATATGATTTCACTTATATGTGGAATCTAAAAAATGACACAAAGGAATGTATTTACAAACTAGAAATAGACTCACAGACAGAAAACAAACTTATGGTTATCAAAAGAGAAAGGGGAGGGGAAGGGATAAATTAAGAGTTTGGGATTAGCAGATACAAACTACTGTATATAAAACAGATAAACAACAAGGTCCTACTGTATAGCACAGTGAACTATATTCAATATATTGCAATAAACTATTATGGAAATGAATCTGAAAAAGAAAAAAATATATGTATATAACTAAACCAGTTTGCTGTACACCAGAAACTAACACAACATTGCAAGCCAATTATAATTCAATTAAAATAAGAAAAGAGCAGCTGGCCCAGTAGGGTCAAAACCTAGTTAGTATAAGTAATATCATGGACCAGACAGAATGAAATTTAATTAAAACCAAAACTGATAGTGTTTGTCTTCTGAAAGGTAGAGAATGGGGAAATAACTGTGCTAACAAACTCCCCCAGAGTGGAGAATACATGGAGGACCAGAAGGCTGGCCCATAGTTTAGAAAGGTCTGCTCCTGAGCCTGGGCATAGGCAGAAGCAGTCCTAAAACAACACGCAGAGGTGGAGCTGGAGAGCTGAAATATGTTGCACAATAAAACAGGAGAAACTTCTTTTGGGAGTGGCTGTGAAGCAGCAAGAGAGGAAGAAAAGGATGCACCATGGCAGAGTGGCAAAGGTCATTTAGGACCAAAGATACCTAATACCACTGGATTCTAAGCTGTCTTTATTGCTGTAATACACGCTCCCTACCCCAGACCTTCAGCCCAGTCTGTCATCCACACAAACAGCTTTGAGGTATGTTTTGTTCTTACTGCTGTTTGATGGAAACCAGGGAAAGGGGGCCAAATTCCAAGCTGGTTCAACACAGAGCAAAAAGAGAAAAATCACAGGAAGGGAAATGTGAGTCTCAAAGAAGCAAAAGTGACCATGAGAATGTAAACCCCCAGGACTGGGCCAATCTAGAGGAGGGCAGGGCATAGGGAACTGGAGCAGACATCTAGCTTACACCCATTTATGTCCACAGCTGTGAAGATGCAATGCAGATTCATTATGGAGCATCCACTGTGTGACAGGCACTATCTAGGCTAGAGGCTAGGGAGGTGCAGATGAGGAAGGCAAGGTATCCCTGTCCCCTCACCTGGCAATCTGTGCGTGTGTGTGTGTAAGAGTCAGGGAGACAGAGGTATTGAGATGACAGAGAGAGACAGACACAGGGAGAGATGCCATGATGCAAGCCAAACACAGGGAAGGGTACCAACAAGCACAGCAAGGACTACAGGGTAAGATCGACCATAATGCTGGAAGTGAGGCAGGCACAGGGAGCTACGGGAACAGAAAAAAGGCAATTCCATCTAAGACAAGGAAGCAAAAGTGAAGGTCAGAAAACGTAATGCCCAAGTTTAGTCCTGAAGGGTATTTCTGCAACACAGGGAAAAGCTCTCCACCCAGGCTTGGGCATGGACATGAACAAAAGGGCACTGAAAGTTACAGGTCGTTCCAAACAGCCACAGAATGGGTACATCCAGGAGGGCACCCAGATGAGGCTGGAGGGTAAGCTGGGGCTGGATCATGAAGGGCACAGTGCACTATGCTAAGGAATCAGGTTTGGGGAGAAAATGGGGAGATGTTGGTCAGGGTTTAAACTTGCAGTTAGAAGATGAATGGGTTCTGCAGATAGAATGCACAGCCATAGTGATTACGGTCAACAATATTGTGTTACATGCTTCAAAGTTGCTAAGAGACTAGATCTTAATGTTCTCACCACACACAAAAAAATGATCATTATGCAACACGATAGAGGCGTTAGCTAATGCTAAAGCAGTAATCATAATGCAATACATAAATGTATCAAGTCAGCACACTGTATGCCTTAAACGTACACAATATTATATGTCAATTACATCTCAATTAAAAATAAGTAAAAATCTTAAGTAAAAAAAAAAAAAAAAAGGTTCTAGCTCGCCAGCCTACAATGACACAGGATGCTGTTTAGGGTTCAGCAAATAACAGCAGCCAGACATCTCAGCTTCTAAAACATGCCATAAGAATATTTGTTTTAATATTTAAACATCTAAAATATATGTAGGATATCACAGTTTGACCAGAATGCAATTTAAGTATGCAGTTTTGGGGTCATATATACCAATAATGTGTTCATGCAAAGCAGACTTCTGGATAAGTGCAAAAATTCTAGTTTGGGGATGTGACCGCCAAGGGGCTAATATTCAAAATATACAAAGTGCCCAATCAAAAAATGGGCAGAAGACCTAAACAGACATTTTTCCAAGTAAGACATACACATGGCTAAGAGGCACATGAAAAGATGCTCAACATCACTAATTTTAGAGAAATGCAAATCAAAACTACAATTCGGTGTCACCTCACACCCGTCAGAATGGCTATCATCAAGTCTACAAATAAATGCTGGAGAGGATGTGGAGAAAAGTGGACCCTTGTGCATTGCTGGTGGGAATGTTAATTGGCGCATTCACTATGGAAAACAGTATGCAGATTTCTTTAAAAACTAAAAATAGAGTTACCATATGATCCAGCAATTCCACTCCTGGGTATATATCTGGAAAAAACTGAAAACTCTAATTCAAAAAGATACATGCCCCCAATATTCATAGCAGCACTATTTACAATAGCTAAGATATGGGTGCAACTTAAGTGTCCATCAACAGATGAATGATTAAAGAAGCTGTTTGTGTGTGTGTATGTAAATATGTGTATATAAGACAAAGGAATACTATTCAGCCATAAAAAATAATGAAATATTGTCATCTGCAGCAACATGAATGAACCAAGAGAATATAATGCTTAGTGAAATAAGTCAGATAAAGACAAACACTATATGATATCACTTATATGTGCAATTTTAAAAATACAAATGAATCTATACACAAAACAGAAACAGATTCACAAACATAGAAAACAAATTTATGATTGCCAAAAAGGGGGAGCGGACAAATTAGGAGTATGGGATTAACAGATACAAACTACTATACATAAAATAGATAAGTAACAAGGGTTTACTGTATAGCACAGGGAATTATACCCAGTATCTTGTAATAACTTACAATGAAATATAATAGCAAAAAAAAAAAAACTGAATCACTATGTTGTGCACCTAAAACTAACACAATATTGTAAACCAACTATACTTCAATTTTTAAAAAATCTCTAGTTTGGAACCTTCATAGAATTAGAGTGAAGGGCTGCATAACTCAGGAGATGGTGGCTTCCTTGAGAGAAAGCGTAAGTAGAAATCTGACGTCAAAAAACTGTTGAGTTAGCTTTCCTGGTCCTTGGAAGCCCACTGGGTACTTCTTTTTTAGATAATGAACCTCTCACTACCTGTTCCAAAGACTGGCTCAAAGAAGCCTTTGACAGTAGAGTCAAATCCAGTCCATCGTGCATACCAGCTCATTGTTAGGACAGAAGTGTTTCTCTCATATCAAACCACAGTCCTGGAGCCAATTCCTAAACCCAACACTGATTTACATTATTGCTATCTATGCAATACGTTTATAAATGATAGTTGCTCTTCCAGTGATGTTGAAGCTTACTAAATTCAGTTCACCTATTTCATTTCATATATGCATTACTGAATCCCTGAGGGCTATTTTTACTGCAAAATTGCACCCTCTGTCAATTTGCCTCACTCAAATACATAACCATGCTCTTAACAAAAGATAACAAGACTGGAAATAACCCTGAACGTGAAATCAGGAGGTCTGGAGCCCTCCATCAACTGTGCTGGTAACTGGTCATCTAACCTTGAACGAGATCTCTTCATCTACAGTAAGATGGAGGCATACTCTTGTCCTGTATTACAAAAAGCTGTTATGAGCACCTGGACAGAGAATGGGTGAGAATGTGTTCTGAAACGAAAAGCTAAACACATTAAAGAGACACTTTTCTAAACCAAACAAACAAGCAAACAAAAATATCTTTCTTCTAACTCACTCTTGGTTAAAAAAAGAGTGTGACTGGATGATGCCTCACATTGTGAATCCGCAAAGAACATCAAAGAGTACACCAAAAACCAAGATTAGAAAACAAAATCTACCAAGACAATACTCCACTGCACATTGAACTTGAGTTACCAGCTGTGGAGAAAAATAGGACAACTGCAAAACCAGCCTTATTAAGCATTCTTTAGACCTTGGTCGCTTTGGGTTAAAATTCTGCAGGCTCTGCTTGGCATTCAAAAGAGAAGCAATGCTCTTCAAGCTTCAGCAGATAAAAATGATCTGTCCACTAGGCCCTTCTTCTTCACTTCTCCCCACCCACTTCCTTTTCTTCCAAAGGAGTACGGCTCTCATTTACTCACTGGTTTGCCACATCCTGCCTCGGAAGCTACTTCCTGGGAGCTGCTTGGCCTATTTTGAGAGGAGCTTTAACTCCTTCAGGCCCCTAGACCCTAGTACATTTATGGCATCCCAGCCCATCACCATTGTTTGCAGTCTAGTTAGTAACTAGACTCTCTCTACTTGATCAGCTAATACTCCTAACTTCCTCCATGCCAGGCTCAGAATTAAGCACTTTACCTACAACAAAGTCAGGCTGGAACCACATCTCTTGGTCCCATCGGGGGGCTCCAACTAGCTGAGCTTTGCTTAATCAGTAAAAAAGGACAAAAAATACAAAAGATTCAAGCACAGTTACCAAGAATCTCAGTGCACGTAACAGTGCAGTTGACACCAGTGAAAATCCAATGGAGCCAACCTCCTGTCCCACGGGAGTTCAGTAAGCTAACACAGACATTCGTTCACTCCATGTTTACAGACTAGCTACCACGTGCCAGGCCTGGGCTAAAGATGGGGCATCGAAACTGAACTCTTGATCTCCAGATGCTCACAGTGCAGGTGGTGAAACACAACAGGTATGTGTGAAGATCGCCACACACACACACACCCTCCCCAAGTGGGTTGTCTCGAGTAGTTCATGGACAGTATGGCTAGGGCTTTTCCAAGGGAGACCACACAAAGTTTCATGGTCAAGATAATATCTGACTTCAGCCTACAAGGAGGGATAGGCTCCCAAACACTGGCAGTAAATGTGGACGAGAGAGGCTAAGTAATAAGCCCGATCAAAACAACTGTTTAGGTGTGGAGCTGGGACGCCAACCTCAGCCACCTGCCTGCACAGATCACTCCCACCATGCAAAGCACGAGCAGAGTCTGCACGTGTGGAAGGGGCTGGTCATGGTAGGAGCAGGGCATCATTAGCTACCTGTGGATCCTATGGAGAGATCTGTCATCTTCTGCTGTGTTACACCTGGGCTTCCTGCTCTACACACCAGCCGGTGCAGGCCGACTGGCCCCTCTGGCTGGCCAGGCATGTGTGTCCCTCCCAAAAATTCCCAAACAAGGAATAGGCCCACCTCTGCCAGGGAGGACCAGAGACCTGTCGACGGCACACCTGTTGCTGAACTCCCAAATATCCCCAAGTCCACCAGCAGGAGAATGCCAAACACTGGAGCTTCTATGACAAATGAGAAGTATCATTTTTTTCCAGACTTGGACCTATTGTTACCTTTTACCAGTCTTCAGCAATCCGAACACCTGACTTTGGATTATGTATCTATCCACCATATTTAAAACATCAAAATCTGATGATTTCTAGAGTCAAAGAGCCAAAGGGTATATACCATGAAGGGAAGAATTAACAATAGTTTTTTCTCTCCCTTCACATACACTTATCACTCTTCCCTCTTTCTCTTTTTTTCCCTAAAAGTTCAATCCTAACAGTCAAACCATACAGGGTTACCTGTAGGCTGCAGCTGACTCTACAGAAATCTATCAAGCCTTTAATGGCTGTTACCAAAGATATGTCAAGAGAGGCTGTGAGGGTTGACAGAAAATGAACTCACTCTGTGCTAGGGGGCCTTCAACAACGAGCAACTGGTCACCTTACTTCATTTTAAACTGAACTTAGAGACCTTCCCCTACTTGTAAGACAGACTGAAGGGCAGGTATTGGGACAGGGCAGAAAACAGCCCTGCTCTAAAGAGCAGTCAGGGGCCCTGGATCTCGATTCAGGTCTGCACCAGCCATATAACACCAAGTAAGCTGCCCAGCCTCTCTGGACCTCAATCTTTTCACAATATATCCAGGAGACTAAACTATCAAAATCTTTTCCACCTCTAAGATTTAAGGACAGACAAGTGGCTACACTCCAGGGAGAAGGAAGGAAAGGTGCTGGTGGTGAACAGGATGAATAATATAATAGAATGCTATCCTGGATCCAGAAATAGCCTAGTTAGTGCTGCATTCACCTTATCAGACTAGATTTTTTAGGGGAGGGCAAGAGGGCTGGTGGGAAGGAATCACAGCCACCCACAGTGAAATTAAACTCTTCTCCCAAATGAGTTCTGAAGTGTGATTTATCCAGAGTGTTACAGAACTTACCAGCAGTATGAAACCACGTTACCAAAATTGTGTTATTGCACAAACTTAACTTTTCCCCAAATGTGATTTGCAGAGAGGATGCAGAGCTGAGAATCCTGTCTATGGCCATCTGTCCTATCCCTGTCCCTGGGGAGGCGTAGGGGGAGAGTGTGAAAAGCCACAGGTGCCGTGTATATTCAGACACCGATGTCACACATCCATCAAGCCCAAGGATAAGGGATAAGTGTTCAGCTCAGCATGCAAAAGAGGCTTGCCAGCCCATCAAGCCCCAAATGTTCCCTGAGCATTCCTCTGTGCCAGGCATGGGGGCTGAGGGAACACTAGGGAATGTCACTGCCAATTTCCCCACTGGGCTAGGAAGGGACTGTTGGCTGAAAAAGCAGTACAAAGGCCTATAGGCACTTAGCTCCCTGTCTCCCTGTGTGACAAACACACATGGCCCTTAACCAGGATCAGTTTCCTCATCTGTCGGGTAGAGATAACACACATCCTGTCTGCCTTCTGCGGTTGAATGAAGAAATAAATGGATGTAAAAACAAAGAGTATACAGATTTGCAGAACAAATGCTACAATTACCACAAACTGTGGCCGTCTTGTGCCAAGATACTATAAACTAAAAATAATCAACCACTAATTAAGTCAAGTCAGACCTCACAGGGATTGTCACTCTTGTCCGTGGGAGGGGGAGCATCTCCTGCCCTCTGCCTTTACTGCCACCTCAAGGCTTAAGTTATTCAACAAAATTTTACCAAACCAGATGGAACATGATATGCACTGGAGATAATGAGGAGTAAGACCCAGTCGCAGGCTTCCTCAAGTCCAGTCCAACTGGACAGCATTACACAAACAACTAACGTGTGATGGGATACGTACAGAGTGCTCTGGAAGGTGGACAGATGTCCACTGCCTGGAGTTGGGTAGAGGACAAGTCTGTGATGGATTTACAGAAGAAGTGACCTATCAGTGGAACTTGACACAAGCCAAGGATCTCAATATGAAGGTGGAGAAGGGAAGCCCCAGTAGAAGACACAGTCTGAGCAGAGGACAGGGCCCACTGGGGAAGACGTTTGGAAGAACGATGAAGGAGAATTTGAACCCAAGATCTACCTGGAACTGACCCACAACATCTGATCTGAGCCACAGGAAGGGAGTGTTGCCTTCCCTTTATGTCCCTTTACTACCCTTCCCTATTCCTACACACACACACACACACACACACACACACACACACACACACACACACACACAGCCTAGGAAATCCTCCTTGAACTCTGGGAGAAGAAAGCCGAGCTTCCCGGGCGGTGTCTGTCTGGCAGATGGCAGGCCGAGAAGCCGGAAGGAGTCTATATCAGGCTGTACTGTGGCAGTTGTTTCCAAGCACCTTTTGCAGCCTCCCGTTTCACTGAAAATAATTCTGCTTCCTGCACATCCCCAAAATTGCAAGTATGCCCGGTGTTGTCTCTATTCTAAGTCTGTGTGGATAAAGAACAGCTGAAGAGCATTGTCACTGGAAGTTCTTTGGGAAGCGAGAATTTTCTCTCCTTCTCACCTGATAGAAAATAAGGCACCTTGGGCTGGGAACCTAGTTCTAGTACATGAGTCCAGTCAATCATCAAAAGCAGCTTACACATACAAAGTGTCCATGAACCCTTTCTGCTGAGTGGGTTTTGTTCCCATTTTACAGACATGGAAACAGACCCAAGGATATGAAAAAACTTGCACCAGATCACTAAAAAAAATAAGAGGTAGGGTCAGGACTCAAACCTACGGCTGCTGGTAGCCTTTCCACTGTGTCTCACTGTCTCCAGGCTACGCTTACTCAAAAGTCACACTCACAGGTCAAAATAGAATCTGCTGTGTAACAAGGTCAACTTCTGTTAAGGTTTCTTTGCAGTCCTAGGTTCTCTACCTGCCCTGAGATAGGACTGCAACAAAGATCTCCAAGATCCCTTTCAACAATAAAATGTAATCTACTTAATATCTACTAAAAGTTTGCAAGTATACTCAGTTGGGATTTACACGGCCCTGCAGAGCTCATTACATAAACCCTGGAAGGCAGGGAGGCATTACCATCATGCCCACCTTCACAGAACAGAAGCAGGCACAGAATGGCCATGTGGCAAGTTAACAGTAGAAAAGGAGTTCAGATCTCACACTTTTGCTCTGCATAATGTAGTGTTATTCAGAAGCACTGCAGGCTGAAAATTCTGAAGACTTTCAGACCCCTTTGAAAGAGGGGTGAGACTCTGCATTCAAATGAAACACTTGTAGGTGGGGTAGGGGCAGAAACATTCAGTCAAAATCTGATCAGGGAGCTGGGCTCTTCATGGCACTGACACCAAAATACAAGTAACATTCAGAGGTGATCAGTATGGCCTTCTGAGACCATTATGCAGTGGGCCTGCTGACTCCAAAATTCTCATCATCGTATCTTCAACTTTCTAGGAAGCAGACCCTACTCTAAAAAACAATATAGGAAGTCCTCTGGACATTCTGCCTCCCCCACCAGCCCCCGTGAGCTCAGGCAGTCAGGAAGACCAGATGTCAGAGCTCCCTGAGATCCCTTCCAGCTGTCCCACCGTCTTTAAGGTCCTCTCCCTCCCTGCCTTTGTGGCTCTCAGGGAAGACAGGCACTCTCCTGCACACTGTGCCATCGGTCAAATTTGTTTTTAGTCTCTCTGAACATACTCATGCCCATGACTTTAACATTTCCTTAGGGAAAAAAGCTAAAACTTCAATTTCTCAGTTTCTGAAAGACAATTTTCTAAACCATGAGTCTGTTAGACTGAAATCAAACATCACATTTAGGCTTCCTAAAAATATTACCTCAGCACAATGCCTCATTTTTGTTCCCACATGCCCGTTCCCCAAACGCACACACACACTTAAGAATGTCATTTAAACACTGGCGTGTATAATTTAAATGTCTTTAATACCATCTACTAAAAGGACATTTCCATGTGATTCTTCACTTCAAAGCTATGATCCAAACTGGAGCTTTTATTGAATTTCAGGACTAAACAGGTAGATATGTGGAAGGCGAATACCGACAATAAAATGCAGAGATTTTAAAATGCATTCAACTCAGTCATAACATTGGCATCTTATTCAATTTTCAGCAGAAGTCCTTCTTGTCCATTTCTCAGCCCGGTGCCTGGTATCAGGTATGTACTAAATATCACTTAAATGAATGTTAATGCATCTTAATCTTCTAAACATGCAAGTTAGAAATCTATTGCTGTAATTCTGGTCATAATCTGAATCTATTTGACCCTAAGACAAATGCCACTGGAATAAACAGCAAGTCACAAGCAGCTGCTGGCATTCAAAGTATATATACCTCTGTTATTTGAACTGTTTTGAAGTTAGCCTTGTTTGGAAGACAAATGGTTGGCAGCTGCGAGTTCAATCACAAAGTGCTTGGTAGGAAGGCAGAGAAAGAACCAGAGTGAATCAAAGTGCTATTTCATACACTGAGCATGGAATGCCTTTCCAACAAACATCTTTCGTTTCCCTGGGGCAAACTACTCACATTAAGCCCTCTGAATTTGGGAAAACTCAGGACTGTACTTTGGGAGGAAGAATCTAGGTTGAAGGCCAGGCAAAGCTGGGAGAGTGAGAGTCACTCCTTTCACACAACTCTGTTAATATGTTTTAAGGAAGAGGGTGGCACATAAGAAAAGCCACCAGGCAACCAGTCCAAAGGCCTCAACTGGATGTATGACACTAAACAAATTACTTCCTTCCTTTGTCCTTCATTTTCTCCTTCGAAAAATAAAGGTGCAAAAATAAAAATGGTAAAATTGGATGGAATTCTCTGCAATGATGAAAATGCCATAATCTGTGCTGTCCATCAATACAGTAGCCACTAGCCATATGGGGCCACTGAGTCCTTAAAGTGTGGCCAGTGCACATTAGGAACCGATTTTTAGCTTTATTTAATTTTAACTCATTAAAATTTAAATAGCTACATATGGCTAGTGGCTACAGTTTTGGAGAGTGTAGCTCTAAGAGGACTGCTAGCATTTTGAGCAATCTTTGAAGGGCTGTGTGGGAAAAGCATGGGTGTGAGAGCACGACAGACTTGGGTTCTAAACCTAGTTTTCCACCACTGTTGTGCAACCTTGTGCAAATTATTTAACTTCTCTGAACTTCATTTTACTTATCTGTGCAATAGAATATTATGACCTTCCTTGCAGAATTTTAGTGCACATTCAAGATAATGGATGAAAATAGACCAGACAGGCCCTCAATAAATGGTAGCTATTTCTCCAGTTACGATGTCCTCCAGGGATAAAAGTTTAACGTCTTTTGACTTTATTGTACTTCCTGACCTAGGACCCATACTTTATTACCCCACAACTGGGTGCTACAGATGCAGCTCTTATCTTTCAAGAAAGCAACCTGCTCAGAATGTTCCAGATCCTCAGCTGTGGGTGAGCCTCCAGTAACCCAAGACCTGTGTGGCTCCGGAACGGCTGATTTCCGCTTCCCCTGTGTCCCCTCCACCTCACATTTCAGGAATTCACAAAACTCTTCCCTGTGACTACAGACCAAGCTGAAACTGTGTTCAATGCAACCAAAACACCTGTTGGTGGTTTCTGGTACTTTCCTCACTAACTCTCCCCTTGACTTCCCCTAATAAATATTTTATTGCTTCTTTTTTATTTGGAAATGCTTTGTGACTTTTTTTTTTTTGATAATTGCTCAGTGATTTAGAATACTCAGAAACAGAAATGCAGCAAGCTACATTTAATGCTAACCCAGCATTAGTTTAGTTACCAAAATAAAACAAGGCAAAGGAGACTACCTTTTAAAAGGAGTGTTCCAGTAAAATAAAAAAAGTGTCGCACCGTCTATTTAAATTAATATAATATGTTATGAGCCAGGTCCAAATGTTCTGCTGGTCCTTCCTTCAGTGAATAGAATCTTTCTGAGGCTCCAATGTCCAAGTTTTATCAGTGGACACAAATGGATGCCTAAGATAAGAAGGATGTATTTTCCACTGTTAATAATTATTGGAATGTTAAACTACCCTCTTCTTGTTTCTCCAGCATTCTACAGACTTGGAGAGAGAGACAGAGAGGAACTGAAATACAAGCTAACATTTTGGTAGGATTTCAATCTGGATTTGAGTAAGCCATTAGACAAAAGGTTTACAGTTAGCTTGGAATTCCAGCTAACTTCTGAGGCTTCTCCTCCAACAAGGACATTCTTGAAGGATTATTTACTGAAGGATGGTATGAAATCAAATAGGGCAAAATAATTTCGACTCTGAACTCTCACGCTTGGTGACAGTTTAATTTTTAAAAAATAACCTGAGTATGTAAGTTATAACTCAGTAAAGAAACATAATTAATCTGGATCCAGACAAACCTGTATGACAATCCAGTCATGTCTTCTCCTCATAACTCCCCAAATTTCAAGATTTAATCTGAATCTGGAAACCATGTGGATAACTCACTCAACTCAATTGTTGCACTTTGTCTGAAAAGTAAATGCACTTTCAAGAGCATTCCAAATTCTGAACCATTCTTGGTAACAGTTAAACCCAAAATAGGTCAACTCCAGAAAGGCATTCATTTCGCAGTGACTTTTGTCTGTGGTTATTTTGAAAACCACTGCTTAAAAAACTGACATTATGAAGCTTAAAAATAGACCCTTCAACTAAGGATCCTGGACTAAAATAAAATACCCTTTCTTCCCTCTATTTCCTCATTCCCTTGTCCCTCAAACACCTTAGGAGAGTGGAGATACAGAGGGGTACCCTTTACCAGAGTTTTAGATTATTACTTGAAAAAAATTTCTATAAATTAAGAATATTAGGTAAAGTTACCGAAGTTCAGTGCTGGGTAAACCTGGAAAATTTTCAAACCAAGTAAGTGTTCCAAATGAAAGCATGTAATATATACACCATAAGAAAATCTGAGTCGGGATAAAAGTTCAACCACCTTCTTCCACTCCAGCTGTGCGAACTCCCAGCAAGCTCCTCCCCCTCTCTGGATCTGGTTTCCTCATCTTGCAAAAGGAGACACAGGGCTAGAGGATCTGTAAGGTCCCACACAGCCCTAACAGGCTCTGCTTCTCTAAAGCCAGGCAGCTGCTTCCTATTTTCATGACTCCTTGGAAAGAGCAGAAAAGTCCCTGGTCCAGAAGGTCCCTGGGAAGCCTGGTTATACTTTAAGTGTTCCCCTGGGACATGAGAACTGCTCTTGAGAGCAACACCAGCTGAGATGGAGATGAAACAGAAATGGTGTTGGGGGGGAATTAAGTCATGTTTTGCAGATGACACTAGTAAATCCAGAAACACTGATATTCAAACAAAAAATTACTAGACAGAATAAGTGGTTTTTAAATAATTTGTACAAATCAAACCACAGTCAAGATGGAAAACATAAATTTAAAAATGTTCAATCACAACAGCGTCAAATGTTAAAGTCTCTGAAATATGAACTCAGGACACAAGAGAACTATTCAGAAGAAACAATAACACCATACTATTCAAGAAACAATAACACCATAACAGGAAAAGAGGAGACACTAATAAATGAAAAGGTAAGGTACACCATGACAATTTTTAAAGTTTTCTTTAACCCTACCCAATTTAAAAAAAGAAAATAAAACTATCAAAACCACATATGAGTTTAAAAGAAATCTCATAAATAGGTAAAAATACCACAAAGACCAAATAAAAGTAAACCTGAAAATACAACAGATGGATAAAAATCATATTTAATAAACTCCATGAAGACAATAGAATTCATTGTGAGAAAAACTATCTTAGACCCACACTTCACATCAAACATATTAATTAATTCCAGATGGGACCACATAAGGGAGAAAAAAGGCTAAAAGAAAATGAAGCCATATAGTCCTGCTAGTGATGAAATGATGACAGATGTCTAAATACAAAGAAAAGGAGGCTATCACATACAAAAGACATGCTTCGGAAGATTTTTTTGAAAATAAATGTTTTTTCTTAAGTAATACAACATAAAAGGAAAACATCCCAACGAGATGATGTAGTAGCCACACATTTTATAAAATTTTAAAATATAAAGCACAGCGACCTATTGCTTCAACAAACCAGAAAACAAGTTAATTGTGTACTTGTTAATAAAAGACATGAACTCACAAAAAAATGAATAAAATACAAAGTACATAAAAGCTAAGTAGATATATCTATTAAAAAATGGTCGGAGGAGAAGAAAAGTTTGCATGAGACTTTAAAAAATGTTCAGCTGGTACCACAAAACCATCCCACCTACCGCTCCAGCTTCATCCCCTGCGACCTGCAGCCATGCACCCAGTGCACTAAACCACTTGCCAGCTCCTCCACATATCCCAAGCTTTCCCACATGTGTGAAGTCCTGAGCTCTCTTCCTGCCGTGCCCCCTCCCCGCCATTCCCGTGGAAATCCTAGCCATCCTTCAAGACCCAGCTCAAATGTCATCTCCTCTGTGAAGGCTCTGCTAATCTCCCCATGGACGTGCCTTCTTCCTCCTCTCAATGAGCTCTGACAGTACTTTCTTTGTACCTCTTCTCTTGGGGCCCTTTTCCTACTCTGCAGCCATTTGTTTCCTTCTTCCTGTGTGCCTGCAACTTCCCCTTCCCCTCCTTTGTGAGATTTTAAGATCCGTGGCGGCAAAGACAATCTTACTCACCTAGCTTTAGCATCCAGCATAGCAAATTACATTCAGTTAGCATTCATTAAGTATTAGTTTAGACAGAATTGATGAAATACAGAAAATTCCATTTCAAAAATACAGCCTAGCTAACAAAGTAAAACATACTGACCTTAAAGGAGTCCTATTAAAAGATCAAAACTCACTAAACTTACAAAAAAAAAAAAACCAAAAACTTCCTGAAGCTTAAGGAATCAGCTGAAACATACACTGTAAATTGGTTCTGTCTTTTTATGGAACATATTCAGTTAATATTTAACTACAGCAGTAACATGGTTCGTTGCCTCTGATTCAGTGTATGAATTAATCTAAAAGAACAAAACAAATTGGTTCAAAACATTCCTAAGAGTATCAATAAAATTCTGAAAGCCACCTAAATAATCAACAGTGTCATTTGTGAAGCCTAATCCTATTAAATTCTACTCTTCAGCCAAAAATAGATGACAAGCATGAGAATTTTGTCCACACATAAAAATTGGAGGGTGGGAGGAGGGGGACACCCATCAACTGGTCATAACTATTTATATATGTACATAATGGAATAACCAAAAGTTAAACTGGAAAATTTAACGTCTGGAAGTTCTTTCTTTAAAGGATGTTGATATATCAAAAAAAAAATTTTTTTTTAAGTTGGGCTTAAGCAGAAAAATGTTCAAAAAAAGAGCTGGGGGGAAAGGAAGTCACTCTACCTTTGTCCGATTTTTCTTCAACACTCTGTAATCTCTTCTTAATCTGATACCCTTGCTGACATCAAAGCAGGATGCTCCTGGGAGCTTCACCGAGAAATCAAAGGCAGGATCAGCAATTTTAGCAGTAGCCCTGCACCAGGATTCAGAGAACATCTGTTTTGGGGGTTTTTTTGGGTTTTTTTTTTAAAACAAAATACAATTCATCTTGCGAAGTGTTAACTTAGCAAACAGGTCTGTCAGCCTCCAAACATATCTCATGGGCTGTCAGGCAACAGAACTAAAACACAGGACAAGAGGGAAAAAATCAAGTAACAGTAAAAGACTAGGATGATTTTTCAAAATTGGCAGCTTCTAGAAGGGAACAAGGAAACAAAAGTGGGATCCTAAGCTTTCTTTTCAGGTACACCTCATCTTCTTCCCAGCCTGTGGGTTCTCCAGGTTTTCTCAACATGTCAGACAGATTCACTATTACTTGACCAACGGGTGTGGCAGAAATAACTACCAACGCATACTGAGGGAAGCTAGCAAGGAAGGGTTTTTTGGGTTGTTAGCAGTAGTTTGTTTGTTTAAACATTATTTTAGTTTTGTCCAATCTACCAATAATGATTTACTGTATTAAAAGAATAGTGTTGTAGGCCCAGGGGTCCAAAAACGCATGGTTCCTAATAATCAAATTAATGAAAAAAAGACACATAAGGAACATTTAGTAAGAAAGCATATGACTCTAAAATTATATTGCATTTAACATGATGTTTATTACACAACACAGACCAGAGTACAAAAGGGAAAAGAGAAAATGTGAGTTAACATTAAAAAGGGTGTAAGACTTAGGGAGAATTTTATTCTCTGGGTACTTTTTAAAAATTTATTATAAATTTTTCCAAACATACAGAAATATGGAAAGAATAGAACAGTGAGACCCACAAACTAACAAACCAAACAACTGTGAACAATTTTGCCCCACAGGTTTTATCTACTTTGTGTGCATATTTTTTTCTGAACCATTTGAAAGTTTCACGCATCACCTATAACATTCTCCTACATAATCATACGATTATTGCACCTAAAAAATCAACCATAATTCTCTATTCAAATTTCCCTAATTGTCCCAAGAATTCATTTTACAGCTGTTTCATTTTTTCATTCGGTACCCAATCAAGGATCACGCATTCCACTTGGTTGGCATGTCTCCTTAACCTCTCATTCTCGAACAGCATCAGTCCCCTCTTTTCCCACATGACACTGACTTTTTAAAGAGACTGTGTCAGTTGTCTTAGAGAATGTTCCACATCCTGAATTTGTCTGATTGTTTCCCCCTGGTGTCATTTATCTTGCTCCTCGGTCCCTGCATTTGCTGTACACAAGAAGTCAGATCTCAAGGCTTGATTAGATGCAGGTTTGGGTTAAATTTTAAAGGACAGGCAGCATGTAAAGTGTCCAAGTCAACATGATTTATCAACACATTTGCAATTTGGTATTAAGGATAAAAGAACAATCAGCTGAGAGGGAAGAAATCAAAGCTGGCATCACTAACTACACTTCCCATTTGGACGGCATTCCCACAATCATAAAGTGCTTTCATATATGTTATTTGGGATGACACTCACCTGCCCTCCTTCCCCTACAGGTATGTTGTGTTATCGCCCTTATTTTACTAATGAGGAAAACTGAGGCTCACTGAAATTAAATGACATGCCAAAGGTCACAATTAAGAGGCATAACTAAGCCTTGAACTCAGGTTCTCGAATAGCATGGAGTTACTGAGAAAAGGCTACATGAGAGATGAGCTTTATACTAGGTCTTGAAAGATGGGCACATTCATTCATTCCAAGTACTAGACCCTGGGGAAATATCAGTACACAACACAGTCAGGATCCTTCTCCTCACCTAAAGTGTGGTGGCAAATACAGAACAAAAATAAAATCACACAGGAAAGTGGAGGAGGGCATTCCAGACAACGGAAACCACGTGAGCAAGACCAAACAGAGGTAAGCAGTGTGCTGGGGCAACGGGCCAGAGACGCATCAAACTAGATGGGTAAGGCAGGGGCAACACCTACTCTACTCAAGTATTCTCTCCCCTTCTTTCAAAGATGCATAAATAAGTGAAAGCATAATGTTTTAAGTGTTTATGTTCGAACAAGAACCCCACACATCTCCTTGCCATGGGAGTCATAAGTCATCTTTATGAATCTTTTTGCCATTTCTGTATCTTCTGCAACAGTAGAGACATTGTTCCCAAGGACATAGGCTCCAATTAGCCCTGCTTTTCACCTGAAGCTGTTCTCAAAAGATGGCACCAGCAGTAGATATTGCAGCAACAAACCAGCAGAAGCACCCAAGTTCAGAACTACAAAATCAGTTACAACCACTTCAGAAGCTTCTAGTTATCACGGCAAGGCCATAAGAGAGCCCTCAAAAGCACATCAACCTGTCTCAACCTTTCTGTCCCCTTCCTTAAGGACCATCACATTCTAACAGATGTGTGTCCCTTACAAACCTAGCAGAACTGCTGATGCTATGAACTGGGCTCTGAATGCAATTAATTAAGTAGGTCTGAGGGTTTCAGGGTTACACTGAAACAGCCCAAAATCCAAAAGCTGTGACTGCCACCAACACCAAGCAATGCACCTTCTTGTTTATTCAGCACCTTATGGCCTTCAAGGCATTTCTGTATGTGTTACCTTGCTTCATCTTCAAGGTACTCCTTCAGGGTAGGAACCGTTCAATCATTAACCAACAGAGATCTACTTGCTACGGGCCAGATAGTGCTCTATTCACTGAGCAAGGAACAAACCAAGCCCCCACCTTCATGAAGCATACATTTTAGAGGGTACAGGCAAAGGGGCAAATACTTATAGACATTGCAATGTTGATGCTATAAAGAGAAACAGGGCAAAATGAAGGAGCAGAGCATGACAAGGACTGCTGTAAGCAGAGGGATCAAGGATGGCCTCTGTGGAGAGGTATTTGAGCAGAGGTCTGAAGGAAGTAAGGCGCACGTCACAGGGGTATGTGAGAGAAGAGAATTCCAGGGAGAGGGAATGGCCAAAGCCAAAGCTCTGTGAAGGGAATGTGCCCAACCTACTGAGGAGCAGCACAGGGAGCAGTGTGGCTGGAGTGCACGAGTGAAGGGGACGGTGGAGGAAAACCAAGAACCTGAAAGGAGGGCCCTGTTGGCCACTAAGGCAAAGACTTTGTGAACCGTTCTCATCCTCACTCTATAGATAAGGAAAGTACAAAGGACTTGCCTAACTAAGGTCAAAGAAAAAGTGAGGTCTTGGGAAGTACCCTGCATTGCTACTGTGATTTCTTCTCAGGGCTCAAATTTCTCCTCAAAGAGATTAAAAGTGTCCTTTAAAACACAAAGGGATTAAGGATGTGCCTAATCACGGAAGGAGACACAAGGTACCCTAAAAGCCAGCAATCCCATTTCTGAGTACATTCCACAGGGAACTCTTACAGGAGTCCAAAAGACATACAAGGACGGTGATGGCCGCACTGTTTGAGGCAGCAAGGGGTTGGAAATGACAAAAACGTGTTATTCTAGTGGAATAATAAATAAAATGTAGTCCACGCACATGACTGACTGCTCTGCAGCCAAAATAAATAATGAATGAGATATACATATAACATCATGAACAGAACTCAGAAACATGGTATTTGGTTAAAAAAAAACAAAAAAAAGAAATACAAAAGTTTAGGATAGTCGTTGCTCTGTTCAAATATTCCCAATTCTCCTCCTTCCAAGAAGGCCCCTGCCCCGTTCGAAGGTCAGCATGGCGATGTGATTGGCTTTGCAAAAATGGGAGCAAAAGTGGTATATGTCACTTCTGGGCAGAAATTTTACAAGCCAGAATGTGGTTCACAAGAGTCCCTTCTCATTAAGCATATTTCAGATATGGTGCCTCCATCAGTCTGGGTCCCTAATGGAATCCAATCAAACAGAGCCCCCAACTGACCCACAAGTATTGTTAAACTATTGAGATGTTCCAGTGTACCCCACATGATGCAGATTTACAGCACAACAGCATTTTCAATAAAAACTGAATATATTTAAGGTGTACAACATAACAATCTACACACATAGCAAAATGATTACTATCATCATGCTAATTAATATACACATTTCCTGAAAGTTATCACTTTTTGTCTGTAAGAAGAGCACCTGAAATCTACTTTTAGCAAATGTCCAGTATTCAAAACAGTATATTAACTACAGTTATCATGCTGTGCATTACAGCTCTAGACTTCATCCTATGTAACTATAACTTTGTATCCTGTGACCAACATCCTCCCATTTCCCCCACCCCCTGACCCCTGGTAACCACTTATCTACTCTCTGCTTCTATGTATCCCACTTTTTTAGATTCCACATATAAAATAAGTGAGATGATACAGTATTTTTCTTTCTGTGTCTGGCTTATTTAGCATAACATCCTCCAGGTCCATCCATGGTGTCACAAATGGCAGGATTTCCTTCTCTTTTAAGGCTGAATAATAGCACAACAGCATTCAGCACGTTAAGCACAGAAATACACAGAACAATACTATCTACCTCCCAAAGGCACACATATCCCCAACAAATGGGTGGACTTATAACACCATATATTAAATATCTAGGGTGCCTGTGAAAAAAAGGGAAATAGGGAGGGGGGAATGAGAGTAAAGGGGAAAATTAAAGAAGAAATGAAAAGGTATTAAAAGGTTTGCTAAACACATTGTGCAAATATCAGAAATTTCATTCACTCACTGATTCACTCCACAAACATTTGTGCACAAGCACTATTCTAGGTACTACTTACAGAGCAGCAAATCAAAAAAGGCAGTCCTATGCTTATAGTTTATGATGTGCAGACGAGAGAAACATTTAAAATACCCTAATAAAAAATTATGGAGTGAATGAGTGCCATTAAAAAAAAAAATCAGGTGACATGCGAAAGAGGGACCTACTTTAGATTAGGTGGTCTGGGAACATCTTTGAGGAAATGACATTTATGAGAAAGGTGAAGACTGCTTCCTTCCTAGCTTGGGAAGAGGAAGGGATGATTCATTCCAGGCAAAGGGAACTGCATGTGCAAGGACCTGGAGGGAGTAGGGACCATCCTATGGAGGAAGTGAAAGAGGACCAGTGTAACGGAAGAAAGGAGAGGCAGGAAATGTGGTTAAGGGGGGCTGGCGGGCAGGGGAGCGGGTGAGATACAGCAGGCTCAGCCCAATATAAAGAGTTTGGATTTTATTCTAACTGCAATGAAACCATGAAAACATTATAAACAGGGGACTGATAACGATCTTATTTCCAATTTATTTCATTCTAACACATAGCACCCTTGCAATATGCCCATGTATTTTCGCAAAAACTTGCAAAAGAACTATTTTTGCACTATTTTTCATGGACCCTCAAAACTTGCATAGACTTGAGGTCCCACATGGCTCAGCTCTGAGTGAAAGAAGTGCTATGTTACAAGCCAGTCCCAAGAACTACATTAGCCAGGAGCTACAGGGAAGTAACCTTGCCAATTTAGCACCAAGAGTTCTTTAATGTCAATGCATTTTTTTTCTTCTTTAATTTACATTGTATGCTAATATTCAAAATCATGCCCTGGTCCAATCACAGAAATCCTGAGTACAGCAGCCTTGTTTGAGAAAGGTGAAAGATGAAGATGTGTTCAGCTTTCCCCGTTAGTGACAGGAAATGTAGGGGAACAGTCCCTGTTTGTCTGAGACTGCCTACACAAAGATGCCTCCTATTGTAACAACCAATGAGTCAGGGAGGTAGATGGCAGATGGCACAGAAAACTGAGCAACGGAGAGTTGTCTATCCGTAAGCTAAGGCACCTTAACACACACATTTACCATCACGATTGGAAATTACCTTCTGGTTTCCTTCAGCCTTCTCAATATTTACCCAGCAGCAAAGGTACCAGCAGCTAACATTCATGGAAGGTTTACTATTATCAGCTCACTTAATCTTCACAACTACTCTAAATAAGTTCTATCATTAGACCTATTTTCGCAGATGAAAAAACCCTAAGCCTCAGAGAGATGGAGAGACTCGTCCCAGGTCACAAAACCACAGGTAACAGAGCCAAGGCTTCAAATTTAGCCTGACTTCAAACTCCAATCTCTTAACCACTGTTTAGAATCTCCCAGTCCCACCCAAATATTTCTGCCACCAACTCCAAGGCTGTTTCTTCTCTTCCTCCCTGTATTGTTTTAAGGAAATTCCTCCCCTTTTCAAGAACACAGCTGTGGTGTCAAATTAACAACAGAAGGGCTACAGGCACTTCCACTCAAATCAAATGGGAGCAGGATGATCAGGCCGCAACATTCAGCCACAATCCACTGTGGTCAAAACCTGTCCTATCCTGCCCTGCCCTGCCCTGCCCTGGAGGGACTTTCAGACTATTTTAAGTGGATAAAATTCTGTATACAAAAACTGAATGAATGTTTGCAAAGTAATCCACTAACCTGTTCAAGTCACCCTGCAAAACAGACACTACAGTACTGAAGGGAGTTTGTTGAGAACATGTCTATGGAATGTGGTTGAGCTCACATCACAGGTCTCTCCACCACTGGCCTTGTGATCATTATAGGGATGGACAGAGTCACCAAGTCAACAGGACCCCCAACTATTAAAATCAAAAGAGACAAAGGAAGGTTACAGAAGTCACCAAAGGGCAGAAGGTCTGGGCCTAATCTATTCATTTCAACAGCCAGTTTCTTAAAGCCTCCAGTGTGAGGGTAAAAAGATTAAGAACTAAATCTTTGCCAGTTATTTGTCCAGCTAGCCGACTATCTCCCCCTCACAGGACACAAAAGAGCTGTGGGAACTCAGAAACACCCATTAAACAACCTTATCACTGTTTAATGACATAAAGTGCTGGTTTGTGAGCAACACTGGAAGCTGCAGAGATGGAGGACCTTGTGTGTGATTTCCAAGGCCCTGGTGTTCACATCTCAGGTCAGAAGTTTAGGGCTTATGGTCACCTAAGGAACCCCAGGAGAGACTGATGAGAAAAGATTTCTTGACTGAGTGAATGAATGAAGAGTCAGATGAAGAAAAGCCGCTCCCTTGGAGTCAGATAGTTTCCAGGAAGAAGGCCAAGGAATGGGAGCCCCCAAAGTCGACAAGGGAAAAGCCACGGGGATGTCGGTGTACACATCCCCCGCTGGCCAGGAAGCGGCCTCAACGAGGCACTCCCAGCCCACAGGTGACAGGCACAAAGGTGAGGACCGCCCACTGGCCCCAACTCCACACCCTGAGCTGGTCTCGAAAACGCAGATGTGATCTTAATTTTTCCAAAACATGTGCTCCCTTCTCCCTGTTACAGGCCAGAATCCCAGATGACCTAGGGGAAACAGCTGGGGAGGGGCGGGCGATGAACCACTTTTTATTTTCTAGGAAGAAGGAAAGTGGCAGAGGTCAGGGGTGACTGAAAGGGTCGGGAAATGGGTGGGGGTGGGGGGATCGAGACTTGCTGGGTCCACCGACTGCTCTTGAGTCAGGAACACAATCAGTGCTTAGTCACCGACACCTCGGCGGCCGGGAGTTCCTCGCGCCCGGCAGCCCGCGACATACGTGACGACCCAAGCGGAGCCCCGCGAGCCGCACACACCCGGCTCCGCTCCTGCGCCTCCGCGCGGGCCCCCCCCCAGCGCTCGCCCCCCTCCCCACACTTACTCTGCCGAGCTGGTCCCGTTAACCGCGGAGCCGTCGGGAGCCGGGTTCAGCTGGATGGGCGTCGGCTTCTTTTTGGGCATTTTGGACCGGGGAAAGGCGCTTCCAACTCCGAGGGGAGGGCGGCCCCTCTTGTTTCCTCTCTCTGAGCTGCCCCGCGCCCGCTGCGCGGGGCCACGTCAGGGCCGCGGGCCCGGGGGCTGCCTTCGGGGGGCGCGTCCCGCTCAGGGCCGAGGGGGCCGGTGGCGGGCTCCGAGGGACCCCTGCCCCACTCCCGGCGCACCGGGAACCAAAGGGCTTCCCCGCCGGCGCAGCTCCGCAGCCCGGGATTCCCTCCTGCTCCCCCTCAGTCAAGCGGTCCCTCGGGCTCGAGCGGCCCCACCGCGCGCGCACCACAGCGCTGCTCCAGCTCCAGCCCGGGAAACTGCGCCGCCGCCGCCGCCGCCGCCGCCGCCGCCGCCGCGTTCCAAGCAGCTCCGCGCAACCGTCCCAGACAGAGACGGGGGAGGGGGAGGGGCGGGGACGGGGGAGGCCTCGCCCCCCCCCCACCCCGGGCGGCTGCGTTTTCCACACACCTACTCGGCCCCGCCCCTATTGCCTCGCCGGCAGCCAATGGGAGCACGCCTCGGCGGCAGATGACGCGGAAATACGTCACGGGGGCGCGGCCCGCTGCCCTGGGGGCGGGGGCCAACTCTGGCTCCACTGCGCCCTCTGCCGCCCAGAGGCAACCAGGTGGGCACACCGGGAAGGAGTGGTTCCCACAGCTAGTGAGGAGGTTAGCTTGACCCCGCTGGTTGCCACGCGGTCTCCTTCACTGCGGTGACTGTGGCCCGTGGACCGAGTCCCGTTGAAGGAGACGAAGTGATAAAATGAGTAAAGAAAAGAACCCCTTCTCACTTAGAGAAGCAGCGTCGGGGAATAGACAACTTGTCAAGAGCCTCCTTGCGCCTAACAAACTGACAGAGATACAGATACATATGAAACAGTAATACACACTACTGATCTACTGACCAGGGTACAGGGAGATAGGTACTCAGTGCTGATGAGACTATAAATTGGGGCAACCGGTTTTGAGAGCAGGTTGGGAATATATTTTTAAAGCCTTTTTAAAAAAAACTTTCATAAACCATACATAACAAAAAAATTTTTAGAAGAAAATGTTAGGGAATATCTTCGTGACATTAGGGTAGGCAAAGATTCCTTAAACAAGACACACACGCGAAAAAAAACAAACCCTGAAGAAAAATATGATAAACTGGAATACTTTAATGTTAATTCCTTTTGACCTTCAAAAAGGGTAAAAAGACATTTACAACACATATTGGAAAAGTAACTCAGATTCATAATGTATAAAGAATTCTACACGTTGACAAGAAAGACATGAAAAGATGCTGAACTTCTTTAGTTATCAAGAAAATGCAACTTCAAATCACAATGTGAGTACCTAATGCCACTAAAGTATTGAAAATGGTCAAAATGGTAAAAATTTTAGGTACACTTTACCACAATAATAAATACTATGATACTATGCTCACTAATCTGGCTGAATTGAAGAGGATAAGTAGTATCAAATGTTGGTAAGATGTGGAGCAATTAGGACTTTCTTACACTGATGGTGGGGGTATAAATTTGTGCAATCAGTTTGATAAATTGTTTCGTAGTGTGTACTAAGGTTAAACTTACATCTATCCTATGACCTAAAGAGTCTGATCCTGGGCATATACCTACAGAAATCAACATATATATTCATCAGAAAACATATACAAGAATATTCATAACAACACTATTTGTAGTAGTTATTAGGGAAACAACCCGTGTCCATCAACAGTAAATGGATGCACTGTGGTAAATTCATGCAATGGAATGCTCTACAGCACTGTGAAAATAGACTGCCACTACTTGCAACAATATGAATGAATCTCACTAACATCCTGTTGAGAAGAAGCTAGACACAAGAAGTTTACGTGTGTGTGTGTGTGTGTGTGTGTGTGTGTGTGTATGCTCAAAACTGGAAAATCTAATCCATGGTGGTAGAAGTTGGGGTAGTGGTTATCCTTGAGGAGGAGAGCAAAAGGAAGCTGAGTTGAAGGAGGCTTTTAGGATGCTGGTAATGTTTGCTTTCTTGATCTGGGTGGAGATCACACAAAAATGTGTTCCAGTTTAATTTATATTATCTTTTAATAAAACAATCTATGTTCTGGATCTATGTTACCCTTCCATAAAATAATTACTAGAGGAAAAAAAGAAATTTACTCAACATCACTCATCATCAGTGAAATGGAAATCAAAACCACAATGAGATCACCTCACACCTATCAGAATGGCTATTACCAAAAGCACAAGAGATAAGTGTTGGCAGGGTGTGGAGAAAAGGGAACCCTTGTGCATTGTTAATGGAAGCGCAAATTGATACATCCACTATGAAAAAAAGTATGGAGGTTCCTCAAAATAACATAAAAATTAAAAATAGATCTACTAAATGATCTAGCAGTTCCACTTCTGGGTATAGATCCAAAGGAATTGAGATCAGGATCTCATAGACATATCTGCTCTCCCATGTTAATTGCGGCATTATTCACAATAGCCAAGATAAGCAAACAGCCCTAAGTGTCTGTCAACAGATGAATACACAAAGAAGACCTGGTGTATATATACAATAGAATATTACTCAGCCATGAGACAGAAGGAAATCTTACCATTTGCAACAACGTAGATAGACCTTATGCTAACTGAGATAAGTCAGACAGAAAAAAACAAATACTATATGATCTCACTTGTACGTGGAATCTGAAAAAGCCAAACTTAGAGAAACAGAGAGTAGAGTGGAGGTTACCAGGGGCTGTGGTGGAGGAAACAAGGAGATATTGGTCAAACAGTACAAACCTCCATTTATAAGATTAACAAGTTCTAGGGATGTAGTGTACAGCATGATGACTGACTACAATCCTGTCTTATATACTTGAACATTGCTAAGAGTAGATCTTAAATGTTCTCACCACAGAACAGAAATGGCAATTATGTGACAATATGGGAGGCTTAACTAATGCTATGGTGGTAATCATTTTATAATATATATCTGTATCATATCAACATGTGCATCTTAAACTTACACAATGTTATATGTCAATTATAGCTCAGTAAAGCTGGAGGATATAAGTAATCATGAGAAAACTTTTCTTTTTCTCAGAAAATAGGTCAGACCAATCAAAATGTATTTTTATTTGTTCTGTTTCATTTTTTAGGTTGAAAGAATAACATCTGTCTTCTTCAATTAAAACAGTTACGTCCTCTGAGTATTTTGGGGTTTTTTATGTCACATCCTGTGGATTTTTTAAAAATTGTGTAATTAATACCAGCTTATTATTCGGGGGGGGGGGGGACTAGAATAGTATAAAAAAGATAATAAGAATCGTTCATGACACACTATTCAATGATAATTTCTGTTTACATGATGGATTCCTGTGTTCACCTTAGCCATAGTCAAGCAGTTGATATCACAAGATCAGTGAACTTTATATTATCAATGTGTGAATTTTATTTTAGAGGCAAGTCCATATTTGCTTCTTACAAATTAAGATATTTTATTCTCTTACTAAGGAAAATTCAGTTGGGAAATTCAAAATAAAAAAAAAAAAAAGTCAAGTTCTTGTAACCTGAAGTTAATCCACATAAAGACATTCCACCTTATATTTCACCCTCATTTTAATACCACATTTTCCTACTCTCAAGTTATGAGAGAACGCTCATTATTAAAGGCTTTTACTATCATTCTCTCCCTTTGTCTACAATTTATTCTGTTCCGGGTGGGGCTGATTTTTTAAATGGTTAAATAAATAGCTAAGGAGTATAATCCATTGTCTAGATTTTTAAGCTCCTCTGAGTTTGGCAGCTGTTCCCATTGAGTAACTGAGTGAAGGGTCACAGTGTGAAGGGTAACACTACCCTCCCCTCTCTTTTCAGAGGACCTACATCCGCTTCCCCGGCTCTGGATGTCAGACATTCCGAAAGCACTGAAACCACTGGGTTATTTTGGGAGCCACTTTTAATGGTCGCTTGCCCTTCATTTAAAGGAAAAGGTGCCTCAACAAAGTGAGGGTGGATGCAATTTCAATTGCTCTCTAAGGATGTGGCTTCAACCAGACAGGATGTCAGATCTGGCACCTTTTTCTGGAGGGGAGTGGGGGTAGGGACCCCACCCTGGCTTGGCATCCGTGAGAGGTATTTTGCTTTTCGCCCTTGGGGAGCACAGTGAAAGAAGATACACTTGGGACATACCAGCTTCCTAGAGGGCAGCTGTGGAGAAGGAAGTCTTAACTTCCTTTACAGTCACAGTCCAGGATCCTGGATGTTCTTAATCTCTAATCTGGTCGGAGATGAAACAGATCTTTCCCAGGACATTAATTTGAATGCTTGTCATCATGGTCTTTTTTTTTTTTTTTGCCCCCATGCTTTCTTCTGCTCAGTGGAAAACCCCTGCATCATCCTTTTCCTGCCAAGTGCTTTGCAAAGATTACAAGCAGGAAATTAAATATGAGAGTTACCATTTAATCTACAGAGATTTGGAAGCTGTGATAAGAGCATATAGGGTCTACACAGGCAGAGCCATCAAACATCTGACTATTAATCTTTTTATAATTCACACTCTTGCTCAGAGACCAGGTCACCTTACAGAGAGCTTGGCATTTGCCTAAAAAGGGTTTCATTTCCAACAATGAACTATGCAAGACATGCAGTCCTGGGTTTATGTATATTTCAAGATATTGTCAATTACTATTAGTGATACATCAATATGTTTTTTAGTTTTATATATTCCCAGGGAGCAAGTGAATCTCTTGTGTGATGTGCCAGATTATTTTAATTGTACAGCCTCATAAAATAAATTGATACTGTCATTATAAAGATAGCATTGCTATGTCATTATAATTACTACTGAACCATACAGCTATTTATTCTTGCTCCCGCATGTGCTTTCTCTGAATAGATAGATATTTATAACTAGATCCTAGACTGGGGCTTCTGCATACAGAGAATAGGAGACTGAGTTCATTTTAGAATTTTAGAGCTAGACCATAGAGGTCATTGGTGTCCCATCACCCTGTCTTATAAATAGCAAAACTGAGCCTCAGAGGGTTTAGTGGTATCCTTTGAGGTCACAGCTAGATCGGGGTAGAACAGGAACATGTCTCCTGATTCCCAGGCCAATGATCCTGTAAAAAGTCCTGGTACCTTGCCAAATAGTAGGTAGGTAGGTAGAATTAGTTTTGCTTGATGGTCATCAGGTAAGTTGTTCTGGCTGTGACATTTTCAAGTATCTCCAATTATAATGACACTAAAAAGCTTGGTCATGCCATAAATCACAATAATGCGATTGTTTTTCCTTTACCCATCACCTCTTTCTCTAATTTTGATACTTATCTTCAATTTCAAGTCGTATCAAACCATATTCGGCGTAAGTCCCATAGATCTGAATAGATCAGAATCCACACTTCTTTTGAGTTCTATTAATTTGGGGCCAAACTTAGAAACTGACAAATCTAGATGTCATTCAAATTTAGTTTATAAACTGTTGGGGAAAGAAAGCAATTTCATATAATGTCCATACTGCATACAGTTCAGGTTTATTTTGAGGAAATAATCAGAGATGTGCATTGAGATGTATATACAACAGAGATGTGTATTTCAGCACTACTCATAATGACAAGGTGTAGACAAATTAATTTTTCTTTTATATTCAACTTATGTGCTTTTACTGAATTCACTGTTATTCTTTTCTTGGAAGAAACTCCAAGAACATGTTAACAGTAATAACTTTTAGAAAGAAAGACTGGGAAGAAAAGCTCTCACTTCTCATTTTGTACGTTTTTGTGTATTGTTAGATTTTTCTATCCATATAAATGTACTGCTTTATTTTGTTTTATTTTCTTCATCAGCTGATATTTCCTAGGTGAGAAGATTATGAGCAAATTTTGGTTTCCTTCTTTGAATTTCCCTATGCCAAAAAAGTAATAAATTATATTACCTTAAAAAAGTAATGTCCAAAAATAGAGGATTTTATGATACATCTACCTGATGAGATTCAAGGCATCAGTTTAAAAATATATCTTTAAAAGAGTAATGTAATGGCATGGGAAAGTATCGCAAAAATAGTAATTGAAAAAAGTACTCATAAAAATTATGTACATAGGAGCACCATTTTATTATTAAAACACAGTGTAAATGTATATGAGAGGGAGAGAGAGACTGAGAGAGAGAAAACAAAAGAAATAATCTCAAAATGTTAAGTGTTTATTTCTAGGAGATGAAAGTATGAGCGAGACTATTTTATTTTTTATGTTGTGCCTTTCAGTATTTTCCAGATTTTGTGGGTGAGCATGTATTAGCTGATAGTGCCTCGGATTCAGTCCTTTTTTGGTCTACATTCTCTGTTTAGGTGACCTCCATCGCCTATATGTTGATGCGCTCCCAGTGTTGTTACTGCTGGTCTAGCCCTCCCTCCTGAGTTTCAGACACACAGCCAACTGCCTCTTTGGAATTTCTACTTGGTTGTCTCAATGGGCATCTCACACTCAAAACAGCTAAACTGGAGCACTGGATTCCACTGTAACCAGCTTGATTCCTCTCTTTCTAACACCACCCCGATCCAAACTGTGAGAAAACTCTGAATAGCCCTGCTCCGGCCCTGGGCTTCAGGAGCTCCACTCCGGCCCTTGTCTGGCCACACCCCTCACCACACTGTGAGGAGTCAGCAGGGCCAAAGGGTCACACTGGCACAGAACCTGTGCCTCTGCTTCTAGACCACCATCTGGTCACCCAAGACTCCAGAATTTCCTGGCCAAACAGTGCAGAGCTTGCTCCCAGGGCTTGCAGGGGCCTCTCTCCTTGATCCATCCTTCTAAGAACATAATGGCACACTGCACCCAGGTGTGGGCTCCCCCAGGCTCGAGGGGTGGCCAGGGACCTATTTGAAGGAGGTGTGGACAGAGCTTGTCTCATGGACTGGATGTCCACGCACGTGTGGGTGAAGGCCTTTGTGGTGTGGGTAGGAGTTGGAGGGGAGAAGAGAAGGGGGAGCAGACAGAGGGAAAAAGTCTGGGGGCCAGCTCTCCCCATGTTGCATTATGATATTCCAAGGAATCTGAGAAATCTAAATTCCAACCTGGACTTCCACATTGTTACGAAAGTGTATTTTTCAAGAGAGGAAGACAGAACACATTTTATTACATGGACCTCAGCTTAACTGGTAACTTTTGCATATGTAAGCACTGGTATTAGGCCTCCATTTATTCCCTTCTCGGGGCCCCGGAAACATCAGGGGTGAGCCTGCCTTTAAGTTCTATCTCCCAAACTGGCCCTCTGCTTTCCCTCTGGCCTCTTAATAGTCCATTCTCCATAGAGCAGCTGGAGGATCTTAAAAAATAAACAAAGCAACGTCAGTCGCCTGCTTAAGGCCCACCAGTATAACCATCTCCAAAACTATGTTTAGAACTTCCCAGATCTGCCTCCACCAGACCTCACCTCATCCTACTTTCCCTCTTAGTCGCTAAACTCTGGCCACCGTGACCTTCTTTCCTCCTTCTGAGCACACCTGCTTGTTCCTGTTTACTCAGTGGGGAGCAGTCTTCCCTTGGCTCTTTGCTTGGCTGCCTGCTTCTTGCTGTAGACTCTGCCTAGATGCCACTTCCTCATCGTTACTACATTGTCCCTCTAGTCACTCTCTGTCATGTGACCATTTTCTTTTCTCCTTTAACTATCTTCTTTATTTATTTACTTCTTTATTTTCTGGTTCCCTGTTGGAAGAGAGGGACTTCATCTGTCTTGCTCTCCATTGCATTGCTGGTTCTGAGAACCATACCTAGCTTACAGAAAATAAATATTTGTTGAGTGGATAAATCTCTCTTCTCTTTCTGACCAGCTCCTGTAAACAATGTCTCAGGGCATGTAAAGCAAGTAGCATGATCCAGTGTGATCTGGTTTTTCTTTCTTTTTTTTTTTTTTAATTTATTTTTTTCTTATTTATATTTTTTCATTTGATCTCTGTTTTATAGAAGATATTGGTAGCCAGAAAAGTTTGGATTACACTGTAAATCAGTGGTAAATATCAGATAGAACCCAGGTCTAGCATCTCACCAGCCCAGGCACTGCCTGAGAGCTCACTGAAACGAAAGTTCCATCCTTCTAATGTGTGTTTCTATCCTTTCTGTAAAAAACACCTATTGAATTGTACTATTTTAGAGAAGGAAAGATCCTTAGCAAGTTTTTTTGGTTTTTTGAGCGTGCTGGTTATTAGGTTTAATTTACTTATTGATGGAGATACTGGGGTTGAACCCAGGACCTTGTGCATAATAAGCATGCATTCTACCACTGAGCTAGACCCTCCCCATTCCTTAGTGAGTTTCTAACAACCTCCATCTGTAACACACCGCAATGCTTTCTTATGAAAAAGAAATATTCCTAGGCTTTTACTTAAAACTTTATTTGTTGTAACTTTTCTTTCCTCATTGGCAATAAAAAAAATATATGATTTCTTTTCACATGAAATTATTTTGTCTTACTTCAAGCCATGTAGCCAATTTGCAATGTAAACATAGAAAAGAAGCACTCTCACCTCAAAGGGTTAAGACTGTTGGAGAGAATAATTATAAAATGAAATAATCAGTTAATTCACATGGTCCTTCTTCTTCCCCCTCTGATAATGGTGGTACTTCTTTTATTTGTTTGATTTTTGTCGGGTTTTGTTTGGTTTTTAACACAAAAACATTAAAAAGAAGAAGAAAAGTGACTACTTACTCAACTTCTGTAGGGGAACAGGCCCCAAATTCAGTGCTAAATACCCCTGAGAACTGGAAACACAATAAACATATTTAAATTAGTTTAAATACTACTGGGGGAATTTTCTTCTGTATTTTAAAAACATCTCTCATACTTTGAATCTTTTTTGGACAGATCTATTGAGGCATAATCACATAAGACAGATGGCATACATTGAAAGAATAAAAATTGAATGGTTTTGACCATATATGGAGAAACCATCACCACAATCAAGCTAATGAACACATCCCCCAAGTTTCCTTTAGAATTCCTCCCTCATCTGCCCATTGCCCCCACTACAGTTTGCCTGTTCTAGAACTTTATATAAATGGAATTATATGGTATGTCCTCTTTAATGTGCTTTTTTTTGGGGGGAGGGGGCCTGGCTTCTTTCACTGAGCATAATTACTGAGGTTCACCTATGTTGCTGTGTGTGTCAAAAGTCCATTGATTGTTGCTAACCAGTGTGCCATTTTATGGATATACCGCAATTTATTTATTTACCTTTTGATGAATATTTGTGTTATTTCTAGTTTTTTGGGGTTTTTTGTTTTTGTTTTTTTTTTTTTTGGCTATTACAAATAAGGCTGCTACAAACGTCTGTGTACAAGTCTTTAGATGGGTATGTTTTCATTTCTCTCAGGACACCCAAGAGTAAAATGGCTGGGTCATATAGTAGGTGCATATTTAACTTTTAAAGGAACTTCCAAACTACTTTCCAAAGTGTTTAAACTATTTTATATCCCCGTCAGCAGTGCAGGAGAGTTCCCGGTGTTCTGCACCTTTGCCATTATCTGGTATGATCAGTCTTTTAAAATGTTAGCCATTCTAGTGGAAGCGTAGTGGGATCTCATTATGGTTTTAATTTATACTTCCCTCCTGACTAACGATATCGAGCATCTTTTTACATGTTTACTTAATGTCATCTCTCTTCTTTGGTGAAGTGAACATTTAAGTCTTTTGCCTTTTTTGAACTGGGTTGTTTGTTTTATTATTGAGTTTTAAGAGTTTTGTCTTTAATACACTCTAGATAAAAGTCCTTTGTCAAATATATTATTTACAACTGTTTTCTCCCTGCCTGTGTTTTGTCTTTCCATCTTTGAAAAACAGAAGTTTTTAATTTTGATGAAGTCTGATTTATTAATGTGTTTGTGTTCTGCCTAAGAAATTTTTGCCATTTAAATGGCATCAGGGAAATTTTCTTTCATATTTTGAATAACATCTCTAAAACTTGGAATCTTCAAAATATGTTCCTTGATCATGAACATGCTCAAGGGATAGCTCCCCAGCTCCCTCATCTGGTGAGAGTGATCTTTAAAACATTTGAACATTAAAACTTTTTTTAAATTATGAGAGTCAAAAATAATCTAAAGCGTTTTTCCTTTTTTCAAATATCTTTTTTTCAGAAGTGCAAAATATCTTACTATTGGGAACAAAGAAGAAGTAATTAAAAAGCACGAGACATGAAAGTCAAATAGTGCTGGCCTCAATCTGTCAGATGGCTGAGTGCTCACTTCTAGTCCACCCCACTTTGAGTATACTTCCTTATCACCTTTCATTTCCATGAAATCCTATTTGAATGGAGGTGAAGAACATTTTACTACCTTAATTGATAGCACTGAAGTCCTGTTAGGGAGAGAAGTGTTCTTGCTGGGAAAAATACTGTATTTCAGTAAGTGCTTAAAGTTGGTGAGCACCCACAGGCATTGCCTCCTACCCCTCTCCTGAGGGTCAATTAGCACCAAGCTTAAGAAGATGGAAAACTGGTCTCCATAACAGAAAAGATGGGAAGGAGAGCATAAAGTTGGGAAGGTGGCATGGAGATGAAGGCTCTGCCAGATAATGATGTAACACTTTCTTTAGGAACCCCACAAAGTGTCTACATCTATTGAATGAGTGACTTTTATTGTTGAAACTGGAGAAAGGGCCCAAGTTGAAACAATTTAGAACAGATATAGCATGTGAGATTCAGGAACTCAGAAGCCCAGATGACCCTGAGAACCTAGGTCTCACTGGGTATTTACAAAAATCTTGAGTGGGCCGTCAACTTCCACAGAAAGGGAAGTGATGGGGATTTGGATCAATTGTGCTTAACTTGTGAGGAGTAAGGAGACCCCAGTTGAGATCCTGGACCTTCGCATGATACAGTCTCCAGTATCACAAATTTAAACACTCTACCCTTTGACCACAATGGGCTTTACTTGCTCAAGTGCTCTCCTGGAAAGAAACCTTGGGCCCCATCCAGAGCTCAATTTCACTTAGCCTCCACCTTCACCCAGTCTCCTCCTGTCATTACTCTACTCAGTTCATATTCATCACTTCTTGTAAATACTTCAAGTCCCTTGTCCATTTTTCTTTCCATTGCACTTACTGGGAAAACTTCAGCCATAGAGTAACCCACTCATCTTCTTTGAGACTTAACTTCCTATCAAAAACCTAATAACATACCTATATTTAAACCCCTCATCCTTCATATTAGAGTGAAGGGAAGTGCTGTCATCAGGCTATTTCTTTCCACCTGTCTTTTCAAGGTCTTTGTTCTTTTGATTATTCACATATATATATATATATATAAATACATTTATATATATCAATACATACATAATAATACATATATAAAATACATATTTAGGAATGCTCAATAACAGCATGGTTCAGAGTTGCAAAAGAACCTCAAGCCATTTCAAATGTTTATCAACAAGAGAACAGTTAAATAAATTGTGGTACATTCAGTAAAGGATCGGATAGAACAGTGAAAATTTTCTAAACTACAGCTGTGTGAAACAACATGGAAGAATCACAGAATAAAACATGAAATGAGAAAAGCAAGCCCAAGCAGACAGCATACAGCTTGATATCATTTTTATTAAGATCAAAAAAAAGCAATATTAAACAACATATTGCTTATATTGCATACACACACACACACACACACACACACACACACACACACACACAAACTACTTTTAAAAGGAATGATAAATACAAACTTCAGGAGAATGGTGATCTCAGTAGAAAGAGAGACACAGGGGAATCAGAGAAAGAATAAACACATAGTTAGATGTAAAATACTGGCTAGTTTTAGGTTGGGTGGTGATAGACAAGATCAACTCCATTTTGGTTTTCCACCGCTATTTCAGGACAAGCCAAGATTCCTTCCGCCTGTAAAACCCTCCCCGGACCTGAGTGAGAACTACTCGTGGGAGCGTTTGTCCAACATGCCCCTTTCTCTCTGCCAGACACGGCCCTCTCACTTTCAGCACCATTTATTTGCATAAGAACGTACCAATGAGTTCGTACCCTCAGGCATAAATAACCAAGTTTACACGCAAAGAGCGGGCTCCAGTCTAACTGGAGACCCCCTCTGTAGGTTTCTCGCAATGAACCTGACTCTGCCATTGAGTTGTCTCTAATTCTTTCTCTCCAATTTTAACAGGTGGTATGTTCAAAGGTGTGTATATTCTATTGCTGTGCTTTATAACATACATAAGTATTATATATTATTTTGTAGGTATCAAATATTACATAAAAATAATATCTAAAACCTTTTAGGGCCTATGGAAAAAAACAGAATCAATGAGAGTCCTCTGTTCAGAATGACTGTCCTACAACCTACAGAGTGGGAGAAAATATTTGCAAATGATGTGACTGACAAAGGCTTAATTTCCAGAATATATAAACAGCTCATACAACTTAATAACAACAAAAAAAAAACCCCAAACAACCCAATCAAAAAATGGGCAGAAGACCTAAATAAGCAATTTTCCAATGAAGACACACAAAAGGCCAATAGGCACATGAAAAAAATGCTCAATATCACTAATTATCAGAGAAATTCAAATTAAAAACTACAATGAGATGTCACCTCACACCAGTCAGGATGGCTATCATTCAAAAGTCCACAAACAATAAATGCTGGAGAGAGTGTGGAGAAAAGGGAACCCTCCTACACTGCTGGCAGGAATGTAGTTTGGTGCAGCCATTATGGAACACAGTATGGAGATTCCTCAAAAAACTAAAAATACACTTACCATATGATCCAGCAATCCCAATTCTGGGTATATATCCAGAAGGAACTCTAATTCAAAAAGATACATGCATCCCAATGTTCACAGCAGCACTATATACAACAGCCAAGACATGGAAACAACCTAAATATCCATCAACAGATGACTGGACAAAGAAGTTGTGGTATATTCATACAATGGAATACTACTCAGCCATAAAAAAGAATAAAATAATGTCATATGCAGCAACATGGATGGACCTAGAGATCATCATTCTAAGTAAGCCAGAAAGAGAAAGAAAAATACCATATGATATCACTCATATGTGGAATCTAAAAAAAAAGAAGAAAAAAAGCACACTATGAACTCATCCACAAAACAGAAACAGACTCACAGACTTAGTAAGCAATCTTATGGTTACTGGAGAAAGTGAGTAGGAAGGGACGAATTTGGGAATTTGAGATTTGCAAATGTTAGCCACTATATATAAAAATTGACTAAGAAACAAAAAACAAAACAAAACAAAAACCCCAAGTTTCTTCTGTATAGCACAGGGAACTATATTCAATATCTTATAATAACCTTTAATGAAAAAGAATATGAAAACGAATATATGTATATATATACATGACTGAGACATTGTTCTGTACACCAGGAACTGACACTTTGTAACTGACTGTACTTCAATAAAAAAAAAAAAATTTCTTTAAATGACTGCTCTACCTAACCTAATTTTTCATTTCCTCCAGCAACATAATCTGAGTCAATTAAGTCAGTCTCCGTACTGAAGCTTGATCATTATTATGCTTCTGTTATTTATCTTGTTTTAGGGTACCTTCCCGTACATCTATCTAAATCCTCCTAGTTCCAAGATCCTGGTGAAGTTCCAGATCTTTCCAGAAGTCTTCCCTGACTACTCCAGCTCTCGTTCATCTTTCTTGCCCCGTGCACTTATCAACTTTTGGGTTCAAGTAAATCAGCATTTAACTGTATATTGTGTTATATTATTTATAGTCAATCAACGTACATCAGTCAATGTTCTTCATTGCAAATAACAGAATCCCATCTCAGTAGTAGTTTAAACAGAAAATAAACTTATTAAAGGATACAGATGGCTCCTAGAATCTCTGAGTGGGCAGGAAATGAGGCTTGGCAGCTATACAGAATTAATGGCAAAACTGTGCTGTTCTGCTGTTCTAGGTGGAGATTCTACTGGTGCCACTACTGGACAAAAGTGGACTTGTACTCTCACCCCTGACAGTGGACACTGAACATGACCACTGGGGCCCCTAATCCTGCTGCCTTTGGAAGCCAGTTGTTTTTTTGCCAGAATGGATTACAAGCAGTGCCTCCATCTTCACTTCACTCTCTTCTGACCTGAAATTTCATTCAGTTGTAGAACTGGGGTACCTAGGATACATCTAGCTGTGTGGAACCCTGAGAAGATGAATTTTTCACTGCTATCTTAGGGTTGAACTCATAAGGTAGGAGTCCCCAGAGATAGAAAGGGCGTTCAAAGGTTACCTTATCTTACCAATCTGGCTTATGACCAAAAACACGGAGCACAATATATGATTTATTACTCTTGAGTATCCTTCATTAGAATAGTACCTTTGGGCTCATCTAATCCACATCTTTAGTATTACAAAAGAGCAAACAGACTCAGAGCAATAAAGTGATTTGATCAGGGTCAGACTGTTAGTTCTTACTAGAGCTGATATTATATACAGTTTGAGGATGTAGTCTAGGAAAGATTCCCAAAGGTATAATACAATGTATGGTGATGTAATAGTCTTCTTGTGTTGAGAATTGCTTATGTGCATTAAAGGTCCTAGCTATTCACATTTTTAATGCCTATATTTTATTTTATTACTAAATTTTTTATCCACAAACTCTCTTTATCTTAATTTGCGGGGGGGATTAGGTTTTTTAATTAATTAATTAATTAAAGGAGGTACTGGGGATTGAACCCAGGACTTCCACATTCTTAATATTTTTGGAAACACTCTAAAATTGTAGATTTGCAAAACAAAAATATAAGTTTATTTTTTTTCCTATTTTATTATTTGTGGCCATCTACTAATTTCCCCCCAACATATTTTCACTCCTTTTTCCACAATAATAGAAACCCTGAGTTGTGAAACCCTGGCCACAACCACAAAGAACAGACTGTATTCCCAGTCTCTTTTGCAACTGTGTGTGGCCATGGGATTACATTCTGATGTCACTAGAATTGTTGTAAGCAACTTCTGGGAAATGTTCTTAAAATGCTGAGCCATGCCCTTCTAGCTTTCCCCCTTCCTGCTGACTGGAATGCAGCTGGAGTTCTAGAAGCCATCCTGGACAACGATGTGAACTTGAGAATGGAATGCTCACACAGTAAAGCAAGAAGCCAGGACACTGGATTCCTAACACTGTTGAGCACCATAGCAACTCTGAACTTACTACAGCCAGACTTTTGTACCGGAGGGGCAAATAAACTTTCTATCTTGCTTACTGTTATTTTAGTTTATTTAGTTCATTTTAATATTTTCTGTTATTTGTAGCTTACCATATCCTGATTAATAATTCCTTGTCTGGCCACTTTGATTACTAGTGCTCATGCAGACCTGACTCCGTGATATGGTCCCAACTTGGGCATGTTATGTACAAGGCAGGGCAAGTAGATGCCACAATCTTCAGATAATGTCCTCAAGTACACAGCAGACAACTACCACCAGCCAGTCCAGCACTTACCTAAGGGACAGGCCCTAGTAACACCAGCCAATCAATAAGACTCAGAGACTTGCCTTTTCAAATGTGGTTTAGAAAGATTTCATGGTCTTTTAGTTGTAAAAGATTTACCCCATGTCTCTTCTTTCAAATCTCAACTGTGGACTGGGTTCCCAGCTTATCACAGAAACTTACATTCTAAACTCAACCTTTGGTCTTTGATAGCCTATTTTTTCTTTAACACTATTCACTTTTAAAAACATTAAACAGTTTTAAAAGAGTTTTAATGACACGATTTATGGGAAAGCTATTTTTTATATCTCTGGTGAAATTACTAAGGAAAATGTATCACTAATATTCCTCACATGAAAAAAAGGACAGTCTTAGACAATAATGTGTTAATGCTTTACAATTGTGGTAGTTATATCCACATAGACCCACAATTACCAAAGTTTTTACATTTTCTAAAAGGGTCAAACATACTAAAAATTATGTGGATAACAATAGGTAACATTTATTAAGTATCATTTAATCCTCCTTAATACCCTGTGAAGTAAATACTATTGTTAATAAGGAGGAACTGAAGCAAAAGGTCACCAAGTAGTAAATGATGAACAGAGATTCAAACCATCAGAGCTTCTGCTCTGGGCTTTTTTGCAGGGAGAGGGGCAAGGTGGAATGTAACTTTTTAATTTCACAAAGGGATTTTATATTTACTTTATTAGACATAAAGTGGAGAAGACAGACTATTTCCTGGACAATTAGAAGAATGTGTTTTGCTTCAGTTATCCAGATTCTGGAAGTTTACATAGTTCCTATTTAAATTAATATTAATTTTGTAAATTGCTTAATATTAGTAAATGTTATCTTGCATTTATGGGAATCAAACATAAAATGAAGGAATATGTGCCACATATACATATTTCCATACATAATTTTAGATAAATAGAGCTTGCAATTTACTTTATCTTACTCTCACATATTTGACTTATTTTATAATTTTAATGAAATATTTCAAGCTACAGAAAAGCAGAGATATAATGCTGCAAACATTACTCGTGTTCTTGGTGTGTCAAATCTTGATGCTGTATTTGCTGAACGTTAACTTTTTTTGTTTTTTGAATAGTTAACACATTTATATGTTCCAGAAAACTACAGTGTTCAGTCCGTATCATATCCTGTCCCATATGCCCAGTTCCCATCTTCAAAACTATTAGTAATATATTTATTTTACCCCGTTTGTGGCTGCGTGTGTGTGCAAGCAAATACGAATATATTTGGACTCACCTTAAAAAAATTAAAGGTAACAAATTTTTGACATTATTCCTTGTGCCCACAAACCTAACACTAACTCTTTGCCGCCTCGTTTCTCAGCTCATTATTCAATAAACAATAGAACTGTTGAGTTCAAGGAATCGTTAGTAACTCTGAAGAATCAGTAGTTTCCCATCAGATTCTGTTTGCCTCTATCCTTTATATTCCACCCACAATCCAGTTTTCTAAAAAAAACTGAGACCTATTTCCAAAGTCCAAAGTGCCTGGAGCATAACGAACACGAACTTACTCAAACAAGGTGGCTAAACTGCTTGGAGAAATTCAGGGAGGCGGAAGCGGCGGGGAGGGGCGTGGTGGGCTGGGCCGAACCCCGGAAAGGCGGGGACAGACGTAGCTGGGCGGGACCTGGGGGAGGCGGGTCGGGCCGTGCGCAGATTTGGCGCCAAACGCCAAGGGCTTTTCTCGCGAGAGTCTCGCAAGGAACGCGGTTTCCCGGTCGCACCGAGCGCCGTGCAGTGGCCGCAGCGGTCTGCGTGAGGTGAGAGCTGGCAGGTGCGCGTGTGAAGTTCCGGAGGGGAGAGGCGTCTGAGGGGGTCAGGCGAGGGAGCGGGGATGCTGGGCCGTCGCAGAGAGGGAGTGAGGAGGCAGGAGGACTTGACCGAGACGGGCCGGGGCCGAGCGGGACTGGAGAGGAAGGGAGGGCCTGACCGGCTGCGACCTGTGCGGAGATGTGGTCGGTGGGGAACTCACTAAAAATAACTCTCACTCTCTGAATTCAGGAAACTCGTGGGTTTAGATAGTGAGGATTCCTGGGCTACCTGCCTGGCAGTGAAATGAGAAAGCTCAATTGGCTACCGGAGTTCTGCTCTCTGGGACCACCCCCTTGTCCCCTTCCTCCATGGTCCCAGCCTTGCTCTCCAGGAGCGTCTTCCCTGTCCGTTCCCCTCTTGGCCACATTTGAAGTAGGTGTTGGGAGGTGTACCCTCCTTTGGAGCTGTTGAGCTGCGCAAGTTTTCTGCTCGTGCAAGTTGGGAGGGCCAATATAACTTTTTCTTGAGCTCTGACTGCGTATCAGTTTTGGGGATGTAAGGGTGGAGCACAAAGAGAACTACCTGGTCATTTCCCTTGTAGAGCTGTATGGGAGACAAATGTGAATCAAGTAATCAGACAAATAGAACCTAGCATTGGGATTGGGTAAGTGCTATGAAACTTATAGTTGACGCCTTGAATGCTTATTATAGGAGAATTTAATTTAAGAAAATTGGGGGACACTTTTCTGAGGTGATTACTGAGATCTGAGAGATTAGGAGTCAGGGAAGAGCCTTCAAGATAGGAAAACAGCTTTTGTAAAGATCTAGTTCCTGAAGAATAAAAAAAAAAGCGTGGACAATGGTATGAATTAAGTCTGGAGAAGTAGGAAGGTGCTAAACCATGCAGGGCCTTGGCGTTTTGTTATTATCCTAAGAAGCCATTGGAGCATTTAAGCCTAGTGGTTATGTGATCAGTTTTACATTTCCAAAGGTTCAATTCGGCTGTCATGGAGAATGGGTTGAAAAGGCAGAAGTGGATAGGAATAATGGAGTAATCCAAACCAGAAATGTTAGGAAGTGGTTGTGGAAATCGGAAGAAATGGACAGACTCAAGGGATATCTGGAAGTAAAATGGACAGGAGATGTACGGTGGGGAAATGAAGTGTTAAGGATGACGTGTAGATTTCTGACTTGAATAGCTGGATAGATGTCATTCACTAAATTTGGAAAATCTAAAAGGTTGGTTTTATACACGATGAATTGTAGGTGCCTTTGAGAAATTTTAGAAATGTAAAAATGAGAAGTAAGGATTTGGAGCTCAGATTTGATGCCAAGGGTGGAGATAAAAAATTAGTGAGTCATCTACAAATGATAATTAAAGCTGTGTGCATAAATGAGTGAAGAGGGCCTAGGATGAAGTCTTGGATACTTACTGACCAGGTTAGAGGAAGATTAATCTGCAGAGAAGATCCAGGAGGAGTGTAGAGAAAGGGAGGAAAGCCAGGTGAGTACTGTGCTTCAGAAGTCAACAAAAACACTTCTCCAGAAAAAGGAACTGATTGAAAGTGTCAGATGTTTCTGAGGTCAAGTAAGATGGCACTGAAAAGCCTTCTTTCAGATTATCAGCTTGAGGATTATTTCCTTTTCTTCACAGGAAGCCTTACTAGAAGACTAGAATATGTAAACAGAATTTTTAAAAAGCTTCTCTGGCTGAAGTCGGGGTGAGGTACCCCACCTATTTCACCCCCATTTAGACCACAGTTTGAAACCCTCTGAAAAGTTAAAATCATCCTTTTATGATAGGGGAAACTAAACAGTTGAGGTAAAGTGATTTGCTCAAAATCATAGTTATTTAATGGTAGGATCTATATTAGAACTCAGTTCTTCTAATTTCTAACTTAGTTTTTTTTTTCCATAACTGTTATCTTCTCCACTTTGTGATGTGTGGGTTTGAAATATGATTTAACGGACTGAGATGCACACGTTTTGCTGCAGGTGGAACTTAAGCTGTGTAACAGAAACACTACTTGGATGAATAAATCTGTTTACTTTTTTTCCCCTAGAAGAAAAGATGGTAGAACCACAGGAGAGTGACTTGATTGACCTACCAGATTATGAGCGTATAGAAGATGAGACTTTTCCTCCTTTCCCACCTCCAGCCTCTCTGGAGAGAGAAGGTGGTGATGGTGCTGAACTGGATGAAGGTCTGTATAAAGATCATAGTAGTGTCCCTGTTCAGCTGCCCATCTGTCAGCTTATAAGGGATATATTTTATAAATGAAGCTTACATTATCTAAGTGATACTAAGTCTTGGTATACTTCACCAGAGTCGGGGAGAGGAGCACCTGTGCCTGTACCGCCAAAGAGAACAGTTAAAAGGAACGTACCCAAGCTGGACGCTCAGAGGTACACTTACTATTTCCTTAAACATTTATACTTTTCTTTCCATCCTTTTTTGCCTCCTTATGTGCCAGGCGTTTGGTTGGGGTTATGTGGAGATCAGATATTTCCAAACACGTTTTTTTCAGTTGAGCAGATCATACTTTTTTTCATTTTATGGTCTTGGTTTGGCCTTGATGGCTCTAGAAAACTTGAAATTTAAAACGTATTTCTGTTCACAGATTAATTTCAGAGAGAGGGCTTCCAGCATTAAGGCATGTGTTTGATAAGACAAAATTTAAAGGTAAAGGTCATGAGGTAAGAAATGATTTTTATTTTAGACCTTTGTTTTTTGAAGTACCCTAAGACTGTGGATCCATTATCATGTTCTTAGGAATCTTTGAATATTTTACAGGTACTATCGTTTATCATCATATCTCTTTAGAAACTGTGATGTAGTGGAAAGGACACTGAAGAATCAGGAAACATGTCTTGTAGTCTCATTTTTACCACTGTTTGGCTTTAAGAAAATCGTATCTGAGTCTGTGAACCTAAAGTTTGTACTTTACTATTTGAGGAATAAAATTTACTTTGTCTGCCTCAAAGAGTGATTCTGAGCTTCAGGAGAACGAGGACTTCACCTGTATCCATCATCTTTGTGTCCCTACGATATGGTATAGTTTGTAATAGGCATCAGTTCAGTTTTGCTGAAAATGAAGACACTTAGGAACTGTCAATCACTGCACCAAGTACATTTTAAAATTCTCTTTGAATCATGTAGAGTTTAGATACAATTTTTTGCAGATGATATCTTTGTATTGCTTTGTAGTTTATGAAGTACTTTCAGATATATTCTTTGATTATCACCCTCTGGGGTAGGTAGTTGGTTCCATTATCTAGTTAAGGACCCTGAGTTTTAAGAGTCCACTGCCAGCAGTTAGGGACAGAGCTTAGACTTCCCATTTTATAGCCCAGCTCGAGGAACATTAATACAACAGCATGATCTGGTGTGGTATCCAGGATAGTTGGAAAGAGGGAAGAGGCTGTCGCTCCACCAGGGGAATGAGGTGAAATAGCCTGGGTAGGGAAGTTGTAGAGACGAACAACAAAGTACTTGTAGGTGATTGGATATGGGGAGGTCCCAAATAAAAATTAATCCCAAGATTTCAAACCTAAGAGGCTGAAAAATTACAGTGCAGTTGCTTAGCTCCGGTGGACAGGAAGAGAATATAAGCCTATGTCCTGTTTTGCCACAAAACTAAACATAAATAAATAGTAAACTTACATGAAGGATACCTATTTTGTGTTTCTTCGCTGGGTAAGGGTGGGCTCTGAGAGCGTTTACTCTGTCTAGTCGTCTGTACTTTGCTCTTGAAAATTCTTAACTATTTTCTCACAAAGTTAAATTCTCCCTGCTTTTTTCTCCATGATTTGGGACTTCACACTGTATTTAGTTATTTCTCTTCTGTGTCCCTTGGGTCTAATGTGACATCGTGAGGTTGGCTGAGCAGCTACCCCCAACAGCTAGAAAATGGTCATAGGTGATTGAATTTTTAAAAGAACTTTTATCTTTATCTGAGTGAAAATGATAAGACATTACAATCTCAGTGTTATATATTTAAATTATTGGTGGAGGTGACTGTCCTGACCATTAGCTTCTTAGACAAAATCAAATACCACTACCAATAATAATAGCCATCATTTGAGTCTCATGAATCCTCATAACAATTCAATCACGTGTGTATATTATTTTCATTTTATCTTGAAGAAAAAGGCACAGAGAGAGAAAGTGATTTCTTCAAAGTCACACAATTCTTAACTGGGAGAATTGAGATTTGAATCTGTGCAGTCTGAGTCAGAGACTGTGCTTTTAACCACTCTCCTATTTTAAAATGCTGTTAAGAGAAGAAAGTGTTTTACAGTAAAACCAGGAATTTGGAACTTTTCTCATTCATTAGTCCAGTTGATTGAACCTTTTCATTTTAATTAAAATGAAATAGAAATCTCTCCAGTGCTCTTTTAGATTGCAATCCTCTAAACCCTTAATAAATACATTTTTTTCTTCATAAAGTTTCTTCTCAGAGTTTCTTAACCTTACAAATGTCAAAGGACACCAGTGACTTTGATACTACTGTTCAATTCTAAAATCTGCTGACAAGGTCAGTTGTGAGAATGAGTCTTCTGTTTTGCAATTTTATTTTTATGTGCAAGGCTGAAGACTTAAAGACGCTAATCAGACACATGGAGCACTGGGCACATAGGCTGTTCCCTAAGCTGCAATTTGAAGATTTTATTGACAGAGTTGAATACCTGGGAAATAAAAAGGAAGTCCAGGTAGGTGTTGAGATTGTTATGAATATCATTCACAATGCTAAATTGTATAAGGATAGATTTAGTTAAGGCTAAGTAGCTCTTTGGGGGTCTTCATTTAGCAATCTGTCTTGGGAGAGAAGGAAAATTAATAGTAATTATTTGAGCAACTTTTTTTGAAACTAAGAATTGAATCAATGACCATTTTCCCCCAAAAGCAAGTGAAAATGTAAAAATATCTCTTTATTTTCAGACCTGTTTAAAACGAATTCGACTTGATCTCCCTGTTTTGCATGAAGATTTTATTAGCAATAATGGTAAGAATATAGGTTTATCTACTTTATATTAATTTTGCTCTTTGAAATGGAGCTAGTTGGAGTAGGCAGTACTACAGGAATGGGTTCTTAGTCTATACTGAGTATATAATTAAAGTACAATAACTAGGAATGTGTTAAGATACCTTGGTACACCTAGAATGTCGTTTATATTTGTTTCTTAAAGACATAGCAGTAATGACATTGAGAGATGCTGTAAAAATACATTTAGTCACAGAACATGAGCTTTTGAGAACTCTGATGGGGACCCATTGATCCTTTGTAGTGCTTGTTAATAAAAATACATGACAAGATACAGTATTCATAAATATGTCCACTGTTAAAAAAAAAAAAGTAGGTGCTGGGAAATTAGGCAGAGTTATTTTATTTTATTTTTTAAGGGAGGAGGCATTAGGTTTATTCATTTATTTTTAGAGGAGGTACTGGGGATTGAACCCAGCACCTCCTGCATGCTAAACATGTGCTCTTACCACTTGAGCTATTCCCTCCTTGGCAGAATAATTTGATGATGAAGTAGTTCACATCACCCAAGAGTACAGATCTTGTATGTGTAGCACTTTGGTTAGACCTGCGTGACTGTTCCTGGTATTGATTGCATCTGTTAGCTGTACAATGCAACCATAGGCAGTCACACACATCAAAACCTATGGTTCCTGCCGACAGGGTCTGTATAGTTATCAGATTTTCTGTGCGATGGCTCCATACATGTTTGTTTTTGTCTTTAAAACTCTAAATAGATGTGGTAGAAAATACAGGCTCCATATAGAATCCCCAAAGTTATTTATAAATTGCTTTTAAAAGTGTGAAGGATTGTGGTTTAAATAACCGAGTGTTTTAATTTTTTGGTAAGGTATAGTATGAACTGATGGCATGGTATTTGGTATATGAAAAGGAATTAGTTATTAGAGTAATAAATCCCATGGTATATGCACGTACTTAGCTAATTCATTGAACTTTTTGAGCTGATTACTCTGTGTTAAAGGTTCAGGGATAAAGATGAATAAGATAAGACCCCTGGCTTCATTGGCTAACAGACTAGTGAACTAGTAACATGCCAGTAGTCAGAAAGGTGCTGTGACTGGAGATGAAGAGGGGACAGTGTAGGGTACAAAGGAGGGCACAGTTAACATAGGGTAGAGGAAAGCTTCACAGAGGTGATATCACAGACACTTTGATGGTAAGCAGTAGAGGTCAGGCAGAGGTGTTTTTGGCTAGAGGGAACCACGTACGCAGAGACAAACCCTATATATTGCATAATTGGTTCTAATGCTTGTTTCTCAACTTTTCCAGCAGTTTTTTCTTTATGTACTCCATCAGTATTTCCTGACAAAGGAATGCATTTTAGTTTCTTGCCACATTTTTTCCCCACTTAAGGAAAAGTATATCGCTTTTTGTTTTTTTACTATTAAGGAAGAAACCTCAAAAGGGGTTTAGATTGTAAAAGGCTGGACTAAATATATTATTTTTAAACCTCACTGGAATAATTGTAAAGGTTTGTCTTTATGTTTTAAATGTTTTGCTAGTTGTGATGGTTTTTGTTGTCATTAGCTAATACCTCACTGTACAATATGTACATAGTTTGAGAAGAGTATATATAAATTCATATTTCAAGTAGTGGTCTTGGTGATAATGAATTTTTTCTTTTGCTTACTTGTCAGATATGATGAGGTTATTTATTTTTTCAACACCATCATGTGAATGATACAGAGAGAAGGTAGTGTCAGCTTTGCTGTTTTCTTAGTTTTTGCTTGTACTTCTGTTATCTTCTACATTCAGGTGTTTTGTTATTTTGCAAAAATCTTTTTAAGCTACCACCTGTACATTTTGTTAGGGTTGTTTTGGTTAAAATTTTGGTTAAACTATCTAGTATGTCAGATTGCTTAACTGGGCAGTCAGAATCACCTGTGTGCCACAATGTGCTGAAATTAAAAAATGAATGAGCAAGGACCCAACTCTCCACTGTTCCACAGTGAGCTGTCTTACAGACCAGATGATTAACCGTCATATGGATAAGTGATAGTTCATCATCGCCAGTCCTTCCCTCCCACCTTTTTTTTTGTATGTGTGTGTGAGGTGGGGAGGTAGTTAGGTTTACTTATTATTTTGAGAGGAGGTACTAGGGATTGACCCAGGACCTTGTGTATGCTAAGCATGCGCTCTACCACTTGAGCTATACCCTTCCCCCCTTTTAAATATAGTTAGTAAAACTTAAAACTTTTTCTTATTTCTTAAATGAAATATAAATGAAAGTTCTAGTATATCACTGGATCATTTTAGGGACTTCCTACTTTGAGATAACTGGTGTATAGGGCTTTAAGAATTTCAAGACTAATGTAGAGAGCACTGAATTTTTAAAAAAATTAACTTGGAAATATGTCCACAGATGTCTAAATTTCTTTTCCTTTTTCACCTAATTGTGTCTGGGTTTTACCCTATAAAAAATAGCCTATATAAAACTATAACTGAATTTCATATAGACAAAACGGCAAACCACGAGCATGTTTTAATGCAGAACAAAGATATGCTTTGGGTTCTTGAAGTTAGAACTGTTGCTTTTTGTTCATGTGTATTTTTAAACTAGTATTCCATCTGACTTAAAATGCCCCTTAAAGTGACTGATAAACATCATTCCACGTGTTTGAATCAGGCACGTATTTGTAGCATTCTCATGCCTCACAAGTTGTTTCTTCAGGGCTGGCAGCTTGTTGCTTTAACCTGTTTTCATTTAACACCTGCATAAGCTCTTTTTCTAACTAGTTTTAACACTACGGATGTACTAACTTTTTCTTTTCTGCTGCAGATGAAGTAGGGGAAAATAATGACCATGATGTATCTGCTACCGAATTAGATCCCTTTCTGACAAACTCATCTGAAAGTGCAAAGTTTGCTTCTGAGTCAAGTAGGAGCCTAACAGAAGAACAACAAGAGAGAATTGAGAGAAATAAACAACTGGCCTTGGAAAGAAGGCAGGCAAAGCTCCTGAGTAATAGTCAGTCCCTAGGAAACGGTAAATTTTATGCTAGATTTTATGTGCAGCCATGAATACATCAAGGGCATGTTAGAAATTTTAACTTCTTTACTATTCCCCAAAATAAAATACCTCTAGGAATAGAAAAATGTGATACAGTATATTAAGTTTATGTATATTTGAGAAAGAGAGAGCGTTGAGAGCTAGCTGGAATCCTCAAAGAATAAATGAGTCCAGGGTGGTTTTCTGGAGACCTGAGTTTCTCTTAAATTATTTTAATCATTTAAAATTGATTCTGACTCCTTAAAAGCACGTGACCTTTAATTTTATATTTAATTATTAATGTACTTTTCTGAACATATAAAATGCTCTGCTCCTATTAAGGATTTTAGAGCCATTTGCTGTGACATGAATAGGTCCTAAAATGCTTTTTATTGAAATGTGTCACTTCTGTTGTGAGCCATCAGTTTGCTTTTTTCTCGATTCCCTTCTCTTAAAACTGCCTTAAAATTTGCTGTTTTTAAAATAAATAGACTGTATATTTGGAAACTAAACAACTAAATTTGTTAAAAGTATTTAAAAATCATTGCAAATTGGTTTTAAATGAAGCACAGTCATATATCTTTGTCAATTTCCAATCCATTTTTTCCTTTTGAAATGGGAAAATAAGAATTATAGTTAAGTAGTGGACATGCCATGTTACATAACAAGTTTCATCCAAAATAATAAAATTCTCAAGTGAGAGTTATTCAGTGGTATCATGATTTTTTTTCCACTTAGAAGGAATTTAATTTTTAACTTTACAATTGGATGTTTTATACTACCTTGTGAAAAAAATTATATGAAGATAAAGCTGTTGTTGGCAGTGTCTTCCTTGCTGTCATCATCAAACTTTACCTGGCATTAAGCATTTTAAGATATCTTCTATTTACAATATACAACTTTAAAATTTTCCAAATAGAAATAAGTATCTTAAATGTTCTTTACTGTAGGTCACTTTGATATACAGCTCATTAGAGAATTTGATTTTTAAAAGCTTCTATCTAGTAGTTGTGATTTTGAATGAGAGCAGTTTCATTTGGCTATGTTTCAAGAGTTTGAGTTGAAGACTTGCATTTTTAGTGGGTTTTATACATGTATAAAATGGCTGTATTTGGAAGAAAGTGATCATAATTAACATGAATTTAAGTGATCATAGATTTCATTTCCACTAATCTAAGCTTGTGAAGAGAATTGTTATTCATCAGGTAAGACTGGATCAGGTGCTTGTAATGAGTAATAATGATTCCTCTTTCAGACTTGTTAATGAACACACCCAGCGCACAGACAGCAGAAGGGGGTAACCCAGGTGAGGATCAAGAGGAGGAAGAATCAGATGGATTTAACAGAGACCTAGACAGTCCACATGTCGATGCTGCTGCTGATCCTGTAAATGAAGAGGAGGAATTAAAAATAGAAAAAACACAACTGGACCAATCCTGTTAAAATACAGTGGTACTATGTACAATAGTCAACTTCATGCTTCATCTAGAAACCTTACGGAGGTTGGATAGGCCCCCAAATTTATTAACTTGCTATCTTCCAAATTTGAGATGACTGTATTTTGTCAACTTTGGGTGAAAATCCTTATGTAGTGAAACTTTTACAGATTTCCTGTTTCAAATTTCGTATTATTTATATTTATACTTACTAACTTTTGTTCTATTTATTCTCAGTGTTTATTTTTATATAGATATGACTTTGTAAAAATGATTAGTAGTAAATATGTAGCTTCTGCTGCCAGTGTGCCATTGAATGCCCTGTTTTCTAAATTGGGTGGTGTTTTTAGATGTAAATATAAAATAAATAATGTCCATTAAAAAAATAAAAATTTCACAGACTACCCTTAGAAGCTTTATAAAAATTTCTCATTGCTATTTAGTTCTGCACTTAATATTTTGGTAAAATGTTTACAGTTGTTAAGTGTTTACATGTATTTCGAGGAGTTACTTTAATACTTAAAGGGTCACATGAAAAGCTGATATATACCTGGCCCGCATAGGTGCTAGAGAAGTTCAAATGTTCCTTGGTACCTTACTGACTACTTAGTTGCAGAGAAACTTGCAAAGTGTCATGGGGAACAGGAGCACCTAGGGAGGGCTCCCGGGAGACCTTGCATTGGTAGAGATGTCAGGGATTGGTGAAGAACATGTATATTAATGATGCAGAAGTGGACATCTAGGGAATAAGAAAGATTTGGGAATGGTGAATATGAGGCTGAAGTGTTGGGGCCACATGGTGAGAAGACCTAATCGGGGTTTTTCCTGCCTGAGTTTATCAACTTGGTGGACAGGTAATTACAGATAGGAAGTACTATGTTGGGAATCAAGTTTAAAGGTTTGTCTAATTTTTGGCAGGAGATTCCCACGAGGGAGAGGGAAAGGCAAAGCTAGTTTTTACAAACTAAGTCATGGGAAAGTTGCTTTTTGTGGGAAAGACTGGCAGAGAGATGGTCCAGCAAGGGCAAGGCCAAGGCACCTCTTCATCTGAGGAATACTCAGCAAAGTGAGAGGGTAGAAAGGGAGGTTTGAGAGAACAGACCTTACCCTGTGCACCCCACCCCTCCCTGTGCCCTGTCCCCATCTGGCTCTAGGGACGGGACAGCAGGGGAGAGTTGAGTCAAGTACAAAATAGGGAGTTTGAAAGTGGACAGGTGGGCAGGACTCAGTCTTCTTATCTGAAAGTGACTGAGAAGCTAATCTTGACAGATGTCAGAGGGGCCTATGGCCCAAATGGCCCAGTGTAGCAATTACTGGAAAAAATTAAAACTTACTTTGAAAGAACTGATTGGAGATAAACTAACCAAAAGTTCTGGGTTTATTAATGAGACTGGCAACCTGATTTGCAGAGCCATGACTCACTATGCATTTGTCTCTGAAAAATCACGTTCCCTAGTGACCTCATTGTACTTTATCTAATGCAACTTTAATGATAAGAAAACATGCTACACATACGTGACATATCTACGCAATCCCAACTGACTAGCGCGTCGAGTGACAGAAAATTAGACGTTCGTGTTGAAAAGAAGGTAAGACATTCACATAGGACAAAGCTTTTTAATGAAGTAAGAAGAGTACTTCATATTCTGTAACTGTTGGAAACGTCCAGGAGAGCCAGGTCTCTTATCTCCTCTAGGAGTGTGTACAGGCTTCTTCCCTTGGTTTGGCAGTATTTTTGACGGTCTTCCTCGATGACGTCCACTGTGACTTCCTGAGCAAGCTGAGCTTCCTCCACAGATCTCGTTACTTCTTTCACTAAGTCACTCTTCAGCAAGAGGGAACCCTGCTGGCAAAGCCCTGCATCTGGCACCACGTATGGTTCGTTGCGTATTATTTCAAGCCTGATTGTATCCGAATGGCAACGTGAGGCCTGCACAGATACCCTCACCTGTCAGAGACGAGAAAGTGCATGTCACTCAACCGCATTCTCTGCTCTTACACTGACAGCAACACTTAATGTAAGTGCAGCCTTACTGTTACGTGGTCGAACAGACAGAACCTAACAGACTCCCCTCCTGTGGTGGTAGAGGTGATTTTGTCTTGAAATCGTTGAAGGGATCCTGGTTTCCATTCACAGTGGCTGTCTGGGCCGCATGAGATTACCAAACCATCTTTATTTTTCAGATAAGCAGCACCTTTAATCCCAAACCTGAATCATTGCCAGAATAAAAATCCAGAGATAATACATTCTTAGTATGCAGATCTTGTCTACTTACCTAGAATGCTGATTTTTCTTCTAGATTAAAACCAACTTTTCCTCGGATTTATATCCAAATATGTATTTCATTGAGCAGATGGAAACAAAATGTTTTGCTAAGTAAGAAAGTAAAATTCTATCCTAAGACTGATAACAGATGTACTAGGTTCTAATCTCCTTTTATGCTTACATAATGAATTATATATTACATTATACACATATGGTAACTATAAAATAGTTGCTAAAATAAATGTTTTAATACATTTTATGTAATGTACCATTTATATACTGTGTCTAGACTTTTAGGTTAACTAGGATTTCTCAACAGCTATTCTGCTAGAAATGACATACCTTGGTATAAATACAAGTACACCGTTTGTCCTGATTGAGTAAATAACCCCATCAGATATGCAGCGCTCCTCAGTTTCCGGGTCTTTGTCTTTAAAATACATACACTGGAAGAGCTCAGTAGACTGCTTCTGCGAACGCTGCGCCGCCTGTAAGAAGCACAGCCCCAGAGCACGATGACAGGTTTCCCTGACACTCCCAGCAGAAACGTGGGATTCGTCCTCCCCTAGAAACAATGTCATTTTTAAAAGGCTCGGTTCTAGAATACTATTAATACAGATTTTCTTCTCTATTATGAATGAAATCAGTTTTGTGGGGCCCTTTATCACTCCCTCAAAAATGTCTTAGAAAATTAATTATTTAAGAAAACAACCCATTTGTTATTTAAAAATTTTATAGTTCATTCAGGAAGAGGGAAGTATCCAGGTCTATGTCTTCCCTTTATTTGCAAGTCTGTCCTACTCAGATTCTTCATTTGTGCACCCGCTTCGATCCAGCATTTCACTGTTACCAGGAATTTCTCCAGGCAAAATGTGAGAGGTCTGCAGAAGTGCACACAAGAGTGGCTGTGAACTAGATTGCCTGGAACCGTGCTGCCCAGCAGAACTTTCTGCAGTGATGGAAATGTTCCATATCTGCGTTGCCCCATAGGTAGCCACTAGCCACGCATGTCTGCTGGGCATGTGAAATGCGGTGAGTGCGACTGAGGAACTGAATTTTTAATTTTTAAAAATTTTAATTTAAACCAACATGACTAGAGGCTATAATACTGCACAATATGAAACTAGAACACTGGATACAGAAAATTATGTAACATTTAAGTAGTTTCCAATCTTATGTATCACCAAATGGTCTAGTTTAAGCTGTGCCACATGTATAGCCACCAGCAACAGTATAAAATAGAATACAAAGCAGCTTCTAAATGATGTAATGATACTGACATGGTATGCTATCAATGTGTTAAGTGAAAAAAGGCAGCTTTCAAAAAGCAGGTGTGATCTGATATTTTTATAAATAAAAAGCATTGTCTTGAATTGTTAGTAATGGTTACCTTTGGGCGGTAAGATGTTGGGGAGAATATCTAACCCGTGTTAAATCTCAAATCTACATGAAGTTACTTCAGAACATTTGTAAATATATTGAGAGCCATTCCACAAACTATAATTTCCATGCTATTTCACTGGTTGTAATAATTCTAGAATTTAATTTGCTGGAATATATGGTACTCTGTTAGCAAAAGAGATGATGGGTAAGAATTAAAAATCCCCTCTTACTCGGTTCCTGTTGTTGATATGTCTGCATAATTCCTCAAGATCTTTGTTGCTGAACAAATTTTCCTTACTTTCCATTTTCTTGTCTTTTGAAATGGCTGCCATTAACAATCGGTGTACTATGATATCTGAATATCTTCTTATTGGAGAAGTAAAGTGAGTATATTTATCTAATGCAAGACCTTCAAAAAGAAACCATAGAATCAAAATAAACAAACAAAAAAAAAAACCTTTTTAAACAACTTGCTCAAGGTTATGGCCACACAAAAGAAAAATTTTATCACTCACCATAGTGATGGAACTCTTCCTCTGCATATGATCCAGTGGAGAAATACAGTGCATTAGACATTGCCTGGGTAGCCATTGATCGAAGCAACTTGTTTACAATGGGATCGTTGGGGTCATTTGCGTTATCCAGAGAATCAGCCAGTGTCTTATTGGACCTGACAAAAAATGGAAAAAACTTTTATTTAGACCCTGCAAATAATTTACAAGTCAACACTCTGAGGGGAACCCTTCACTCATTAGTCTGAATACTTTCATCTGTCAGTTAAACTTATTTTGGGCACATTTCAGAAGCAACTATAGAAATCTAGTTTGCTTTTGACGTTTAAACAAAGAAAGTGTCAGAACTCAAATACATTTCTTAAGTAATAAACAGTAATGTCCTGAACTGAAGAGGTTAACACTCAGCACATAGTCAGGTACTTGTCGAATTCAATTCCTAACACCCTTAGCCTTAAACATCCTGTACTGGTCAAAGAACAGACTTTCTCTTTTTTTAAATCACGAATTATTGAGCCAGAGGGCATTAAAAAACAAAACAGAGCTAAATCTGAGGCACACAAGTAAAAGAAACCCAAATTGCTTTTTTTTTTTTAAAGAAGAGATAGGAAGCATTCTATTTACGTACTTCCAAATAATTTTTAAGAAACCAGAAAATACAGAATTATTTTAAAAATTTAATAATACAGCATATAATTCAGTTCCGTACTGTAGTCTGCTGAGAGAAGAGAGGAGGGAAGGAAACACAAAGGAGAATGGATCTTTGAAGTTATGTGACAGAGCAGGTGCTCAGGGCAGCTTTCAAGTTGGATAGGCGTGGATTCCAGTCCTGGCTCCGCCCTAACTAGCTGCTACATTCTCAGCGAGTTATTTAGCCTCTCTAGACTTAATTTCCCCGTCTGTAAAATATGAACAAATGGTACAAGATGATCCCTGAAAACCCTTAGCACGTGTGCCTGGCACACACACAGCTCAACCAGTGAACAAGCCAACAAAATACACTACTGCCTGAAGTCAGAGGTAAAAAAAAAAATCCATTTTTGTAAATGAACAAGATATACTAATTGGCACCTGTTAACAACAAAATATTGAAAAAGAAATGCCCTTTATACATCATTTTTTGTTGTTGCTGTTGTTAGTGGAGGCACTGGGAATTGAACCCAGCACCTCGCATGTGCTAAGCATGCACTCTACCACCAAGCTATATACCCTCCATCCATACATCATTTTTAACAGGGAAAATATTTCATCCTGGAGGTGGGGAGTGAAAACGTCTCACTCTACAGAGGGATGGGATAAATTTACCATCGATGTGGTGTGTTAAGATATTGCCACAGAGATAGGCTGCATTTTTAAAGTATTGAAATAAATAGGATTACGTCTTGGCATTTGCCTAAGGGGTAGATGAAGTTAAATCAAGGACACCAGTTTCCTTACTTCTATGTTACAAAATTTAATGGGCCCAAATTATGCCTAAATACACCTGTTTTAATTTTAAGCCTCTATATCTACATTATAGTAAATGAAGAGATAAAAGAAATTTTCTATTTTGGGTCAAAGATCTGGCTGTCACACTTTAAAAACTACTGTAAGATAAGTAAGTGTACAGCCTTCCCTTCCATTCCTCAGCCCCGTCAAAAGAGGAAATTACCGTGTGTCTATGAAGAAGCCTTTCGCTTTGGCACACTCTCGGAGCTCAGAAAAAAACTCCTGGTGCGGAGGAGGGTGTCGGCGCAGCAGGGCCTGGTGAGGGAAGCTCTCCCAGATCTTCCTGGCTACCCAGTGGTTGGCCAGGATCATGCACTCGGCCACGGTCTCGTGGACTTCCAGGGGCTGCTTGGGGATGAGGTCATGGATGTTCTTCTTCTCATCTAGCTGGACTCGAACCTCCACCCCTTCGAGTTCCAGGGCTCCGCAGCGGTCCCGTTTGGCTCGGACGTGGCGGGCTATGTCGGTCAGCTTTCCGATCGCCCACACTAACTCGTCCAGCTTGGCTTGTCGGCTCTTCTCATCCAAGTCTCTGAATTCTGGAATATCATCAACAACATGGACGTTTCCGTCCAGTAGTTCCTGGGCGGCTTCGTAAAACAGTTTGTACGCTGATTGAATAATGGTTCTGCCATACCACACCTTCTTAATTTCATAGGAGGTTTTATCCAGTTCCCACATGACGCTTACAGCATACCTACAAAAAACAGTCACACTGATGTCATTATTTAAATCTTCCATTTTTGAAATAAGCAGAACTAGATTCTAAATGTAATGCCAGAAATGATATCGCTACAGGTTACTGGTCCAATGTTTCAACCCAAATAACGCTATTACTAAATCGAAAAAATATTTTAAAATTAAAACAAGGTTAGAGTAAGTTCTGCTGAGTTCTGAGCAAATCTGAAATGAGTTCACATGGAATTTACAAGCCCTACCCTACAGTTCTCCATTTTGGTTAGAACAGCATCACAATGGTAGACTCAAGTCTACTGGGCTCTCTAGTAAAGGGCAAAGCTTTTCAAACGCTCCAGGATGACACTGAACTAAGATATCAGTCTTGATGGCAGGTTAATCACTTATGATTTAAATATGAAATTAAATTAAATGTGTTAAATGAATAAGTTCATTTAGTAAAGAACCACTTAACCACCAAATCACTCTATTTAAAAATACACACAACTTTTGCAACTCATATGAAAAGCAAAGGGCTAATTTCCTAATACGTAAAGAGTTCTTATAAATCAATTACTAATAGATCAAGAACACAAGGAAAAAAGGGCAAGAAACAAGAAATAGCTCACAGATGAGGATACAAAAAAATGACTGTTAGAAATTGACACATTGTAAACTGACTATATACTTCAATAAAAAAAAGAAAATGACTTAAACACATTAAAAAATGTTAAACTTTAATCACAGCAGGAAAAATGCAATTAAAACCACTCTAAGATACCATTTTCATCTATCAAATTGGCAAAGATAAGAAAATACCACATATTGTGTGGGCAAGGCTGTAGGGAAAGCAGCCTTCTCATACACTGATGGTGGGAATTTAATTGGTGTCACCCCCGTGGAGGGCATTTTGATGATTACCTATCTAAATACAAATGCATATACCCTTTGACACAGAAATTCCACTTCGAGGACTTCATCTTCCAGACATATGGTACTTTTAAAAATGAGAAATGACTTTTATTCCAAGTAATTCAGTACAGTTTTGCTTATAATTGCAAAAGTTTGGAAACAATCCAAATTTCCGTAAATGTGATTAATATGAAATGATCTCCAAGATATATTAAGTTAAAAACAAAAAGCAAGGGCTGAACAGTATATATGATGTCACCATTTGTGTAACAAAGAGAGATCACATGTCTATATGCTTGTGTGTGTATGTGTGTATTTGTGAAATAAAAGAAAATATATATTGGTCTCTGTCCCAGGCTCCTGACGCCCTTGTAATTTCCTGGGTGATAAGAACACTAGGAGCATCTTTTGTTCTAATACTTGGTCTCTGACCTCTATTCCTGAAACGCTTGTAATTTCCTGGGAGGCAGGAGTGTCTTGTTTTAACAAGAAGACTGCAGGTGGGCTCCTGGAGGCTGCTGGATGAGGCTGGTCACTGGAAAGACCAGGGCATGATTAGCAGCTTTCAGCCCTGCCGCTCATTCTCCTGACAAAGGAGGAGGGCTGGAGATGGAGTTACTTATCAATAATGCCTATGTGATGAAGCCTTCATAAAACCCCCAAAACGCGAGGTTCGGAGAGCCTCTGGGTCGGTGAACCCGTGGAGGTGCTGGGCAGAGCGGCACAGCTGGGCCTGGAGAGGACATGGGAGCTCTGTGCTCCGTGCCACATACCTTGCCCTGTGCATCTCTTCCATCTGGATGTTCATCTCCATCCTTCATCATAGACTTTAGATGTAACTATTTCCCCAAGCCCTGTAACTGAACTTGATGCTATCTCTGGGTAGATAGTGTCAGAATTGAACTAAATTGTAGGACACCCAGCTGGTTTTGCAGAGAATTGCCTGGTGTGGAGAGAAACCGCCATACATTTGGGGACCAGAAGTGCCAGATGACGTGTTCTCTGTAAAGACAAGGGAGACTAACAGGAAAGAAAGACATAGCAGGGAAGAACGGGGTTTTCTCCCAAGTAGGAAGGTGGAAAACTGAGGGGTTTTTTTTTACGGTATTTTATCTAGAAAAATGCATGAGAAAGTGGTAACTGAGGGAAAGTGGCAGGAGGGAGCCTTTCGCTACACATCTTTTGGAACCTATGAATTTTGGGCTGTACAGTTTTATGACCTAGTCAAAGACAGATATAAACTTTAACCACAACAAATAGAAAAGAACTCCCTAAGCTCAAGTTCATGATCTTCATGCAAAACAGCCTCCATCAGGGAGCACATACGTACAAAATGTTATGCATTTGTTCCTAGACTTTAACTGACTTTCAAAGGCCCACAGCAAGGACCTCCTGTATAGCACAGAAAGAAGAGGAGAAAGAGGCCAGAAGCAAGAGCCACCAGGCACCACAGAAGGGCCAAGATCGGACAATAAAAATAATGAACAAACTCACCTATCGACGCCTCCCAGGAGGGAGCACACGTCGGCGCTGAGGATGGAGGGCAGCATGTCGTAGCGACGGTCCGCTAGGTAGTAAGTGGTGGCCCTGTGAATGACACACATGCGGGTAATGACCTTCAGCAGCGGGAGGCAGAATCGCTGACGGCACGGGCCGCAGCCGGCGATCGGCCGAAGTGTCAGCGCAAACTCCCCGAGGCTGTTGCTTTTTCATAGAGAGCAGCGGACTGGGTAATAAAGCTATTCCCACGTTCCCACTTTTCTAAGTGATACCGCTTCGGGCTGAATATTCTTCCATTCATATGAAAGAAAAAGAACTGGCATGTACCTTAGCTGCATAAGAAAAATTAGAGTGTAATGACCCAATATTTATATAAAATAGCATATTACCGCATGAAAAAGTGAACCCATTTCAATTTAGAAGGAAACAATGTGGGAAAAGGTTTCTGTTAAAAGAGAAAGATAAATTGATCAAGGTACTATTTTTCTAAAGGAAAAGGGGAAGTGGACCTCACTTTTTTCTTTTTTTTTTTTTTTCTGGAAGGGATCTTCAGAATTGCCCCCAATTGTGAAATCTTTGTTTTGAAAATCTGAAACCAGGACAGTTACGGAAGATGTCACAGTGACATATACCTAATCGTGGTGCTGATTTCCAGCAGCATTACCTCGTTCTAGCTTCAATATCAATGTAAGAATGTGGGGCCACAAAGTGCGTCACGTCTGCAATGTGGACCCCGAGCTCCAGGCTGCCGTTATCCAAGGCTCTGACCGAGAGGGCATCGTCCACATCTTCACATCCTCTGGGGTCAATGCTGAACACAAGATGGGTTCTCCTCAGGTCTTTACGCTCTCGCTCCTCTTCAGAACTCACCTTCCAGGGATTTTCGGGTGTGTTTACTGGCATCTCACACATCTGTACAATGAGAGGCCCCCAGTTCAGCAGTTCACACACCATGACTTTCCTATAAAAATCCACTCTCTCACATTGTCAACATGGTCTCATGGAAACCCCATTCATTACTCGTTACCGTCTGCAATTAAGCTATGTTTGCTTCTTTTGAGCAGTTTTTATTTATTTGATGCCTAATCCGTGTGAGGAGCTGTGCTGGGCTCTGGAAGGCCATGAGTCGATAAGAAAGACACAGCCCCATACCCTTAAAGGCCTCACAGTCTTTAGGAAACATTCCAGAGTGTTTACTGCCTCTTTAGTTGCGGGGGCTAGAGCACGAATAAATGGGTGGCTTATAAAGACTATAAATACTGTGGGGTCTGGGATGGGTACAGCTCAGTGGTAGAGCGTGATCTTAGCATGCACAAGGTCCTGGGTTCAATCCCCAGTACCCCCATTTTTAATAAAAAAGAAAAAAAAAGTACTCTATCTACCCCATTTTCAAATGAGCCATGTATTTAAATGTACTTGAGCCTTTAGTCCAAGTCAAGCTCTGTTAAAAATCAGCATGTCCCAAATATTAAAAGCTTATTCCTTAAAGATAATTTAAGCACGACCAATCTAAGCCATTTTCTCTCCATTATTACCTGTGTAAGCCATTCATTTCACAGTGAAGGAGGCTAAAAGGGACGAATTCTAGTCCTGTAATGCCTAACCCTTGCTGTGTTTTACTCTTAACGTTTTCACTAAGCTGTCAAAACAAATCAACAAGTAATTTCCAGATACTAATGTTAAACATAAAAATTTAATAACGTACAATATTCTAAAATATTTTACTCTTCTAGCTGCTGTTCTGGTCAAAGACTAACATGAGAATGAGAACACCCACACGCTCTTGATGGCAATGCAAACTGGTCCAGTTTTTCTGGAGGACAATCTGCCAATACATAGCAAAAGCTACTTAACTTTTTTATGCCCTTTGACTTGGTAATCTCACTTCAGGGATTACATTATAAGGAAAACGATCAAAAGGGGGAAAAAAGCAACATTTATAAAAATGTTTGAAGTAGGGCTTTTTATAATACTGAAAAATTAAACAGCCCAAATGGCCATCAACTGAGGAACGCTCTAGCAAACCAGAGTCCATCAATATAGAGTAATTTGCCATCACTATTCAAAATAAGTAGGCTATGTCAATATATAGAAATAATTTTAAGTGAAAGAAGCAGAAAATAGCATGTGTGCACTATGAATATAGCAATGCAAGAATAATAACCAAGATTTACAAGGCTTTTAAAAGATCATAAAGTGATGGAAATAGCTGATGTTTTACGTTCACGGAATTTTTGTTTTCTGCAAAGGTTACAAAAACTGTTTCATAATGAGCATGACTGTTTGGCCCATGGGGCAGAGATGTATGGAACTCAAGAAGCTGCTCCATGCAGCTTTCTGCAGGCCTCTGGTTGAATGATTATGACAGGGAGTGGAGCCCAGTTGGGTCTGTAACTCGGCACCGTGTGCTTGCAGGGGACGGATGTACACCGCCGCTAACATACAGACATACCATTTTTTTTAAGCACAGTTGGAAAATGTAAAAATTTGAGAGCTGTGAGGCTGTAAGAAGCTAACTCTGCACTTGAAGCTTGCTTCCATCTGGCTCAAACACAGAGTAAAGAGGAGTGAGATTTTTCCACTATCTGTGGTTTTATTATTACTATTTTTAATGGCGGTACTGGGGATTGAACCCAAGACCTCAAACATGCTAAGCACGTGCTCTACCACTGAGCTAACTATACTCCCACCCTCCTATAATTTGTGGTTTTAGACAGTGGGTTTTACAGAGCACACAGATTTTTCTTTCTTAATGAAGAATAATAAATAACAACAAAAGCCAAAAAAAAAAAAAAAAAAAAAGTAGAAAACGTCTTTCATCAGACAGAAGGACTTGGGGAAGTCTGACCTGAGCTTCTGAGAAAGGGGCAACTGAAATACTGTTTTCCACCAGGATGGTTGCAATTTCCCCTTCCAGATCTCCGATTCTTCCTAAAACACGCACGAAATGTCCATTGGGATACATGGATGTCGACTCCCAGGAATCGATGCGCACGACCACCCTGAAGTCCTGCACAAAGAGGGGGGACGCGAGCCCAGAGCCGGGAGTTAAGTGGGTCAATTAGCAGCACCAAACAAACAAGAGAGAAACAGCATTAAGCTCTAAAGACAGCGGCTGATCTGTAAATAGCATTTTTTCTTTCTTTCTTTCTTTTTGGGGGGGGGGGTTCTTCCTGTTTTATTAAATTGCCTGATGGTAGGCAAATGCTTAAGCCCAATGCTTTGAAGTGAGGTATTACCTCTACGTCAAATAAGTGGCCTGGAAATCATAGTTTGTGAAAGAAAGCCAATTGTAACACATTCAAGTTACCATTTGCAACACAAGGGAAAAACCCAATTACTGCCCAGCCCAAATTAAGTTTAAAAACAAAAATATCAATCTGGGGTGTGTGGGAGTTACTTTCGAATTTCTTTGAAGTTACTCTCTGATTTCTTAAGACATCTTTTGGTGGGGAAGAAGGTATCGGTGTGAACTGAACCCCACTGCCTCCGAACTCCAGCAAACTATGGATGTGGAAAGCAAGTGTTGCAAGTGGCCTCTGAGAGCCCGCAAGAGGCTTTGAGATGTGAAAGGCACAGGACGACCAGGTTACTGGCTGGAGACATCCTACGTCAGTGCCTCATTTACACACTGCGAAACATCGGGCAAATCCAATCAGGCAATGCCTACACCCTCCACCACGGTAAAGGTTAATTTCCAACTTTCTTGTTTATGCCTTCTCTTCAGGGCTCTATTTCTGCACGGATAATCGATTCTGCGAAGCATCACTATATCATCCGTACAGGGCAGGGTGATCGCATTTCTATATCGCTTGCTGGAAAAAAGCTTGTTAGTGTTGGCAAAGTATATCTGTTGAAAGTTTCTGTGTCGGACAGCTGGATAATGGATGTCCTCTCTAGCTGTCCTACACAGCTCTTTCTAGGACGGTTTCTCTCTGGCCTTCATTTATTAACTAAGGACTACTTAATAGATGGTTCTATATATTTAGAATTTAGGATCTCGGGGTGCCAGATGCCATCAATAATTCATCCCCTCGGATGCAAAGCAGTTAACGTTTCCTGGTACTGCTGCTCAAAAGCTGGCAAAGACGAGAGGAAAACCGCGGAGGGGTGTCATCAGCTACCTGGAGGGCTTCTGCTTGCTGAGTGCTGATTCGGATTTTGGGAATTCTGTAATCCCAAGGAGTAACGAGGATTTTCTGAGCATTTTTGCCCTGAGATTGGACTTCTTCTTTGGATGGAAATGTCACCACGTAATCCCGCCAGTTCTTCTGAAGGATGCCCACCACTCTGCCTTTGGGGAAATGAAACACAATAAGGCTTGAAGTGGGGAAATGTCACCAGTTCAGCAGAGAGGAGGGAAACAGGAAATGCAACATCCCATTTTTTCCCACACAAGTCAAGAGGTGCTGAAATGTTTGCCTTCCTAGCATTTTATTAAGATGGATCATTTCTTTTAAGACAGATGATTTTTTTTTTAATTATCATTGTCAGTATGCCCTTTCTTCAGTGGGGCCTGGTGTGACACTGAGAATCCATTAGTTCCACTTTCTCCTTTGCCCTTACCTTATTAATCTCAGGTTTAGGTATGTCAGGAAAAGTCTATGATTTTCACTTTTTTAAACCCACGCCTTCTTCTGTGCATTTGCACTGTCTTTCTTGCATTTTCCCGCTAGCCAAAATCATTTGTTCCAACATTATACACAGAAAAGTGTACAAATCCTAAATCTGATACCTAACCCTCTAAATCAACAAGAAATGTAATAGTTCAAAGTGCTATCTTTTCACAAAAATTTATTGAGGCCTTGTCGCGATGGGGCCTTGTTCTAGGTTCTAGCAGGGACGACAGGTGTGTGAAAACAAGGTCCCTGATTTCCTGGAGTTTATATTCTAGTCTGGGTGTCTGTGGGGGTGGGAACAAACCCACATGAGGTAGTGATGACTGCTGAGAAAGACACAGAGTAGGGTAAGGTGACTAGGAGTGAGAAAGGGTCAGAGTGGCAGCTATTCTAAATAAAGTGACTTCCGAGCAGAGACCTGAAGTGAAGAAAGGAGGATGTTTGGGGAACCTCGTTTCTGGTGGTAGAAAGGACCAGTTGGTCCCTGTGGCAGAAGCAGAGACATGGCAGGACCTAAAGATTGTTACAGGACCACTGTGGCTCCTGTGTGGGGAGAAGGCCACCTGGGAGCAGGGCAGGAGCAGGGAGACCCTCACCAAGAGGCTCCTGTGCACTGACTCAGGAGAGAAGTGGTGGAGAGCAGGAGTGGCTGCATCCAGGCCACACATCAAAGCTAGAGAGGACAGGACTTGCTGCTGCGTGAAAGAAGTCAAGGATCACTGCAAGGTCTTTGGGTTGACCCGCTGACTGTAGGGATGACCTTGCCCTTTGTTGAGATGGGGAACACTGGGGGAGAAGCAGGTAGAGGGTAGGAAGCAGGAGCCTGCTATTAGGCACGTTCAGTCAGAAGTGCCCTCTAGACATCCAGGGGAAGAGGCCAAAGAGGCAACTGAGAAGACAAAGCTGGAGGCTGGGGAAGGGATCGGGGCTGGAGAGATAAAGCCAGAGGACTGAACAGGGGCTCCCAGGGAGAGGGGGCAGAGAACAAGAGACCCAGAGGAGATGAGCGCATCCAAGAAGGGGAGAACCAGCAAAGGATCTGGGAAGAAGCACCCAGCAGAGGAGAGGAACCCAGAAGCCGAAGATGAGGAGTGATCTGTCAGCCAAACGCTGCCGACAGGTTACAGGTGCTGAGGGCTGGAGGCAGTGAGGTCACTGGTGACCTTGCCAAGAGATGAGAGGCCGAGGGTTCTTTTGAGGGGGGTGGGGTGGAGGAGGGGGAGCCTGACCGTAGCGGCTTTGGGAGAGGATGGGTAGAAGGAGGCAGAAAGAGCTCAGAGTTAACAGTGTCACTGAGCCTCGCTGTAAACTGAAGCACAGAAGAGGGTGGTAGCTGGAGGGAAATGTGGGCACCGAGAGGGTTTTGCTTTTGCTTTTGCTTTCAGATGAGAGATATTACAGCGTGTCTGGGTGCTGATGAGAATAAAATAAGCCTGCAGAGAGGGGAAACTGAGAGTGTAGGAAAAGAGGCGACCTGGTTTATTAACAACGGCAGTATTTCTGGGTTGTTCAGAAGGAAGGTAAGCATTCATTGTGGATGACGCGAATGACTGGCTGGCTGGCTCACCTGTGGGCATGGGCTCGCTCGGGGCCTCGCCCGAGGCCTTGTCATCACTGTCACTCTCACCCAGGGCAGTGGTCCTTCCTTTCCATTCATTTTTAGGGAGCAGTTCGACAACTACCACGTCTCCGTGAATCGAGCGGTTTCGAGCCTTCATCCCATGGATTAGGATGTCACTGATCAAATCTGTATTTGGGGCAGCACAGAGAAACCCCAAAAGACGGGGGTGTGGGTCATATCAGTGAGGCACTGCAAACATGCTATTTCTGAGATCAAATCAGCATTCCTACAAGTAAAAGCCTCCTCCTTTCAAAGGTGAAGTCTAACTTCTCTGTTCCGCTGGTGAGGAAGGGAAGAAACACTGCCTCCACATTATGTGGTATAATGTGCTTTCCTAAGGTCACCCTTGGTCATCTTTTAAGGCAAGTAACAGTTTCCTGCCTGAGACAATGTCGGCCTCGGCTGGGATGCTGTCCCACACCTTCATGGGGCAGGAGTGGTCAGCAGGCTGCTGAACTGCAGAGACTGCAGGCCAGTCGGGGCTGACACTGAGGACCAAAGGCCCAGAGAAAGCCTTCAGCCTCACCAGGCTCCCTTTACTGTCAGGGTCCCTTTTAAAATGGTTCCAATAAGGCAATATTGCTCACTAAGGCAGCAGAGGCCAGTGTCTTAAAATCCCGGCCAGCCTGCCCGGGCGGCGGGTTCAACCCCACCGTTTACCAGCTGTGTGATCCCGGAAAAGTTACTCTGCTTCTCTTAGTTTCCTCACGTGAGAAAGGTGGTAAACTAGAATAACACCCACATTAAGTGCTTACAACAGTACTTGATGTCCAGTAAGCACTCAATGAAATATTCGTTATTATCATTTTTTAGAGTTTATTACCATAAAATCAGAAATTACAGACAAAAAGCTAGGAGGCCAAAACCAACCCACGATCCCACACACCCAGTGTGTGCAGGGATGTCGGACGCGCTGTGTTACATTGTGACAATTTCTGCTTCGCTTTCTTCCCTGTGGAATAGCAGAATAAAAAAGCAGTGTGGAAATTTATGTAAGATTTATACTGAACCTGAATCTTTACTGCTGGCTCCTTGAAGTCGAACAAAAGCTTCTGTTTGTGCTCTGTGTTTGTTGACATTCAGAATTCCCTAAAATCATAATAAAAATCAATGTGAGAAATTTCTTTTCTGCCTCCTTCTTTTTTTTTAATTGAAGTATAGCTGATTTACGATTTTCTGCCCGCTTTAACCTCCAAAAGGCACAGTTTAAAAACTTTATGAAAACATGCCCATAATATTCTTATAAGGCTGTGATCCTTTTCTTTAGGAATAACAACAACAACAACAACAACAACAACAATAATAATAATTCATCACCAAGGTTTTTTTCTCCAGAGAACAGACCATCATTCTGAACAACTCTCAGCTATACCAAATGTTGAAAGGAGCAGGATTTATCTTACCTAAGTGATAAGTGGTCTTTAAGAAACCTTCTTCCTCAAAACATCCTCCCAGGAATGCTGTCAACTTCATTACCAATTGGAAGCATTCACCTCTCCACAGATACACTCATTTAAAACACCCACACTTTAGGGATGGACGGGAGTGTGATACACTCAACCTTCAGCCTGGGTAAAACTCGTCTAAGTTGCTTGTTAAAAAATGTAAAATCCACAGTCGAACAGTCCTGTATCTGGACTGTGGTGGTGAATACACAAAGCTACACGCGTGATAAAACGGCACATGCACACACAGACACACACACAGAAGTGCGTGTAAAATGGCTGAAATCTGAATAATAATTTTATCCTGATTCCCTCTCAAGATCCTGACAGCATCTGTGTCCTGGGTCCTTGGAGATCACACAAAGGGGCCCTCGAAAGGGGCAGGGAAATGGCAAAGGAGTGAAGAAGGCCAATTCCACCAGTTTTGCAATTCTGCCAAACCTCCAGAATTTGACTGGAAAATATATTCTCTTTCCCAGTAACAGGAGGCATTGAAGGGCGACTTGCGTGACGCTCACTGTGTAACCCAGTTAAGAACATTAGAGATTAGCTCCAAACCAGAGGGCAGTGTCTACAGAAGACTCCCGCATCACATTAAACACCCCTGGCCTTGACTTACTCGGACCCATCTTGCTGACAGCCTTTGAAATCAGAGGCCTGTGACCAGAGGCGAGTAAGGAAGAGATGGAGTCACACAGGCTGGCCCGGGCCCGACTCCCCGTTAGCACCCTCACCTGGATATAGCGCCCGGATTTAATGCCGGCTTCTAGCACTTCCAGGGGAAGATGCTCTGCATACTCCTTCCCGTGGCTCTCCTGACTCTCATTCTCTCTTTCTCGTCGAGACTGAAGGATAGACTCACACAATTCGTGGGCGGCCTTTAAATCGGGCCAGAAATTGTCCAGATAATCCTGCATTTAATAAAGGCACAGGAGAAACATGGTCAGAAGATAACGATTCTTCGTTATAGCAGTATTACAGAAAGCCCTGAACAGAAACAGGCACGCGGTTTTGGAGCGCGTTAAATGAGCACGGCCTTCCAAGCCTCATGCTGCGGGTCTGTTTCCTGCCGCCTCCTTAGTCCCTGCAGCCTGGCCACGTGGGGCCCCAGGGAGGCTGTTCCTACCAGGGAACGCGCCCACCTCCCTGATTACTCTGCACTTCCGAATCCCACCCCCTACACACATCCGTGCACGTGCACATGTCCAGTCTGCCTGTCTCTACACAAATCTCACTGCTGCAGACAACGGCCTGCTGTGAATGGAGAAGAAAAGCTCCAATGTGTGTGCTGTCTTTTTTTTTCCCACTCTGAAACGCTTGAAATTTCTAAGAAACCTAAATAAGCAGACAAAAAAATGGCAAGACGTAAAGTGTATAAGGAACGTCTCCCCTCCCTCAACTCGCTGGCAACCTCATTTAGTAGAGAAGAGAAAGGAAACTCAGAGGACTGAGTCTTCTTTTGTGACCGTACAGAGGTGGTTACACCTTTCATGTGGGTGATACTCTATGCTGCTATCGATGTGATGACCTGGTATAAAACATAACTCTGAAACAAGTGGTCAGGGTCCCCTCGAAGGAGAACAGTAGTGAACATTATCTGAATATTATTGTACATACAATATGTATTGTTCATACATATTATCATATGAACAGTACTGAATATTATTGCACCCCTTGGGGTAACGTTCAGAGAGGCCCTGGACACAGCACCCAGGCAACCACCCACAAGAGGCCGGCGTGGTGAACTTGGCTGTGCTACATCCGTTCCTCCTGTCTAGAACACATGCCCTCAGGTGGTTGATTCTCACTAAATAAGATCAAATTTATGTTGTGGGGGAGGGTAGAGTGCATGCTAAGCATGCACAGGGTCCTGGGTTCAATCCCCAGTCCTGCCTCTAAAAAAATCAATCAATCAATCTAATTACTGTCCCTCAAAAAAACTAAAAAAAAAAAAAAAAAAAGAATCAAGTTTATGTGTGATTTTTAACTCAACTTTAAGTCTAAGAAGGTAGATTCTAGCACATTCTCTTTTCTCAAATTAAAAGGAAAATAAATTATCCTTCTTGTCAGTTCCAGCCCTTCTCCCACTAATTTCAGGGTCTTGTTCAAACTGCTTTCTTCCTTTCCCTAGTCCTTCCAGAAGTTCTGTCTGTGCTAACATCCCTTCAACAATCCTGTGGCCACTTGTCACTTACTAACACCAAACTTTTGCCGCTACGAACCACAGGCTGGGGTTCCAGAAGAACGTATTGTCTTCGTTCTTCCCCAGTTAACTTCAGGTCTTCAGAAAATTCTGGGCTTCCCGCTCATCTGAAACTTCACAGTATCTCTTTTTTTCTGCCATCACACACCTCTATGAAGCCCTCAGTCACAGTTTGCTTAGGAAATGTTGTATAAAATAATACTGTACTATGCTACCAGACTACAAGGAAGAGTAATTTTCACAAAAGGTAGAAAAATGTAATTTAAGTCAACTGTCCTCTGCAAGAACAAGACATGATGTATTGCAACAGAAAAAATAAGGGACACTGCCATTAATATCCAGTGCCCCTGGAAAATGCTGGCATGCCAGAACACTTTTTTTTAATAGCATGGCCAAGAAAATTCGACTGGCAAATTTTTAGCAATACATGCACCCAGGAACCCTTATAGGATCTACAATTCAAAATCCAAGCAGGTTTTCTGTAAACTGACAGGGTAATGGAGGGCCTCATTTAAGTTTCTGAATCAAAAAATAGTATCAACCATTGGAACTTGATTGGCCAATTGGGCAGAGAGAAGAGACCAGTAATCTATTTTGGGGGGAGGGGGGTAATTATGTTTACTTACTTATTTCTTTTTTTAGAGGAGGTACTGGGGATTGAACCCAGGACCTTGTGTATGCTAAGCATGTGCTCTACCACTTGAGCTATACCCTCCCCTCGAGACCAGTAATCTATTGAGAGATTAACAAGCATCCTATTCTCCCAAAAGGTACCTAAGAAACAGAAGAACTGTGTTACTCGAACAGCCCAAGAAACCATCACTGATACCGCATCTCCTGTCTGTTACACGTACACCAAGCTGGCCCGACACCTTCACATAAGTAATATCACATCTCACCCCTTCCTTTCCACCTATGAACCCCTATCCAGAGTCACAAGTGAGGAAATATGAGGAAAAGTGGAAAAATAAGACTGGCCTTTAAAACTGCTTTGTGTGTCCTCAGGGAAACAATTTGGGAGGCAGTAGTGCGTGGTGATAAAGAGCTCTGGAATCAGACTGCCTGGGTTCTAATCCCCGTTCTATCACTTTCTGCCTGTGTGACCTTGGGCAAGTTCCTTAGCCTTTCTGTGCTTCAGTTTCCCCATCAATGAAATAGGGATTATAACACCTGGCTCATAGGGCTGTTGCAAGAATTAAAGGCAATAATACACTTAAAACAGTGCCTGGCAGAGATAAATGTTGGCTATTACTATTAGGTGGAAGCATATAAAACTGCCATTTTGAAGGTCAAAAACAACAGAATATTGGCAATTTTATAAGATTCAACCTTCATCATCATCATTACTAACACTGCTATTATTATAACTATAAACATAAATTTACTGACAACAGAAGCTTATTAGGCTGAAGTCTTGGATGCTGTGGGCCGTGCAGTCACAGGGAATTCACCTAAATTTGTTAAAGTCAAGATTAATTAGTTGGGGTAGCTCACAGCGAAAAAAAATGCAACAATGAATATACATATGTTCATGTATAACTGAAAAATTGTGCTCTACACTGGAAATTGACACAACATCGTAAACTGACTATAACTCAATAAAAAAATGTTAAAAAAAAAAGATTAATTAGTTGGGGAGTAATGAAGACATGGACCATCTTGAAGTCTTTCTTCATTCTTTATTTTTCCTTTTCCAAATTGCTAAAGGGATCTAGGGCACTACTAAGGAAATGCGTGCGCATACACACACACACACACACACACACACACATACACACACAATTATATACAAAACAGCTGGAAATACCTTGAAGGAGACGACAAACACTCCTTCGGTGTCACTTCCATACTGCTGAATTGTCTCTTCATCTTCTGTCACCATAACGATGGGCATCCGATCCTGGCAGTGGTGATAGTACCAAACGGCTGCGCTGTATATGCTCCTAGGAAAGCAGAGGCCACGTGAGCCCTCCCAAGGCCGATCAACACAAGCTACCCTTCAGAAAAGCACACCTGGCTTCGCATCTGCTACCCTCTGGCTTATACAGACAGCCATTCATTCATTCATGTGACAAACACTCCCTGAGCACCCATTATAAACATGCCCTGGGGGATACAAAGATGAATCAGAAAGCTCCTGACATCTCTGCTTCTCTAAGACGTCCAACCACCACAGCAGCCTCTTTCATCCCTTGACATGGCCTGGAAACTGTGAGGCTGTGCCATCTTTTCACACCTTTTAATTAGAGGGCTGAGCCTCACAGCACCACACGGATGACAGGCTAAACTATGGGAGGTTTAAAAGATGAAGAAGCAGGTCTCTGGTGAAAGAAAAACAAACAAAAAAACCAGGCTGCAAGCAGCTAAAGATCATAACCCAATAAGGACTGATTGAGTACCATGTGAAATGTCTGCAAAGCTTCCTGAGAAGAATCTGAATTGGAAAATGGAGTCCGGGGGGTGGGTACAGCTCAAGTGGTAGAGCACGTGCTTAGCAGGCAGGAGGTCCTGGGTTTGATCCTCAGTACCTCCTCTAAAAATAAATAAATAAACCTACTTAGCTCCCTCCCTCCTCCCCCCCCCACCAAAAAAAAAACCCCAAAAAACAAAGAAAACTGATTCTAGGTCTGGAGAGGAGTATTCAAGAAAGGATCATGTTTCCAATGAAGTCTAAAAACTTGGAGGGTACATTTCTGCAGGCACCTGTTTCCCTTTCTGCAAATTAAGATGCTATGTAAGGTACCTTTAGTTCTAGAATTAAAAAAAAAAAAAAAAAAAACAACTCACTGAGTGCCTACTTCGTGCAAGGCTGGGTAGTTAGTAAGTGTGAGTACTCACATGTGACCCAACCTAGAGAAGGGTTTGCTTTTCCCTCTCTGGTATTAAGCTCTGTGGGAACCTGGGTTCTATTAAGGACTCAGTATATACCAGTGCTTACTTTTCTTTAGGGAATTCAAATATTTAATAGCTATACAGATAAAGAATTAAAAGGAAAAAGATGATGTAAATGTTTTGCATGAAGAAGTCATTTTAAAGCTTATGAAGATCCCCTTTGCCTGCTACAGAAGAGTGAGGCAGAGGCTGCTGGTGCCCAGCACCTGCACCCTAGCCCACCTGTGACTTCAGCGGCAGCTGGGTGGCAGTTCCCTCCCACCTCAAGGGCCCACTGACTGGAGTTAACACCCCTGGGGAACGGCCCTCAGCTAAAGGGGTAACTAACTAAACGACTTCACCTCGGCCCTTGGAGGCGACTTCTGAGGCACGGCCTACGTGGTTTCTTAGAGGGTCCCAGAGGACTGAGCCTCAGGTTTCCACAGCAGTTACATATCCTTCACTGCTTTCCCTCCCTCTCTGTCTCCTTCTCCCCACTTCCCCACTCCTGCTTCTGGGAATTGCTTCTCACATGAACATCACACCCCCAAATCCTTGCTTCAGGCTCTGCTTTTAGGTGATCTCAACTAAACACCACACTTCCTAGAAGAGCTTTACTAGAATTAATCTACCACTTCAGTTGAGATATTAAAGCAGTCTATGCCAGAAAAAGTGAGATGATCTTAGCTTCAAAGTAGGACCACTCCCTGCTGCTCGCTCGCTCGCGCTCTCTCTCTCCCTCTCTCTCTCTCACACACACACACACACACAGGAAAGCAATGACTTCAGCATCACTGAAACGATCCTCCTAGCCGTTAGGGTCTGGGGCAAACTCACTCTGGGCACCTATATCTCCCTAATTACAATTTCTGAATATATCAATTATGCATTCCAATGACACATCTAGAATACTGACCCATTAAGCATTTCAGTATTAATCATGGTTCTGGAGTAATTGTTGGTTTGTTCCAGCACACTATTTAGATCACCGTTCAAGTAACCGATGGTAAAGAAATTAAAGACGATTGCGTGAAACCCCAGCCACGCGATGCCATACCTGCTCTGCCACTTTTCCATGGACTCCCCTCTCTCCCGGGGGAGGTAGCAGGATTGCTGGAATTCATTAGCGAAGAGAACGCAATCATGACGCGCGTCCTTCAGGAGATTCCGCAGTTTGTTATACTGTCTGTGACACAGAGAAGAAAAATAAATCTCTCGGAGCAGGTACTCATCTCCTGCCAGCTCTTGCTAAGGTTCAGAACAGATGAAGCATTTAAGAGCAAAAGATCGATTATTTAAAACCTGAGAAACACTTATTTATATTGGCCTGCGTGTGTGCAGCACCTTTGGGCTGCTATCTCCATGTTGCCTGCTGGGATGTGTCTTGTGAGTTGGTCTGTGGATCAATGAAACTGCCCCACTCCCCTTTCTGAGCCTTCTGGTCACCTATTATGTAATTACCCCCCCACGGCCCCTTCCCCCAAGGCTCACAGAGGATGTGGAGGTAGAGTGGAGCACTTTGTGTACCCCACTTTGTTCTACACATGGCCTTAGGCATTAGCACTTTTTATAAAAATTGAAGTACGGTCAGTTACAATGTGTCAATTTCTGGTATGCAGCACAATATCCTAGTCATGCATATACACATATAATAGTTTTCATATTCTTTTTCACTAAAAGTTATTCCAAGACATTGAATATAGTTCCCTGTGCTATCCCAGAGAAATTTGTTTTTTAATCTATTTTTATACATGGTGGCTAACATTTGCAAATCTCAAACTCTTATTACGTTTTTTACTTTTCGCTGGCAGCCCCAGAAAAGAACATGTAAGGTCAGGAAGTTTGGGAATTTTTCTGTGAATCTGATTGATGCAGCCACCTCGTTTACATGAATGAAGGCTAGCTTCATGTGTCAGAAACTAACAGAAAGTTTTAAGGTTTTTCCCCTCAGGAGATCTCTCCAATAACGCTAGCCAAAGCAAATCAAATTTGAAGTCTCCTGTGGGTCAGTTTCTAAGAAGGCACTTTTCAATTGTCCAGGTAGTATAAAATACATAAAATTCACAGTTATTTTCAAGAAAGTCAATTGTTTAGGATTGATATTAAACCAGATGTTAGATTAACGTATAAATTATCCAAAGTAGATGACTGGCATTTCATATAATAAAATTTGTGCTCTTCCCTTCCCACCTCCAGCCTGCCACCAGGGATTTAAAAATGAGCCTTTCCATTATAGCAAAGACAGAACTCTCTGGCCCTCTCTAAATAAATGCTTACTACCGACACCTGTGTCGTCTTAACAATTCATAGAAAACAAGAAACACTAATTTTGCTTTCTTACTAATTCTAATTTTGCGCCATCTTAAAAAGAATCATCAAGTAACAGCAACTTACAAAATGTCCTAATAAACAAAGGGATTCAGTTTCATTTCTGTGAGTGGCAGCTTTCCTTAACCGAATTCCACTTGTGCAAATAAACGCTGCCTCCCACTACCCACCCCAGAAGTGCCTAGAGGGTATGAAATTGGTAATTTTCTCACCTTCTCAATGATACATTTAAAATTACTTTTAAAAAACCTCTTAGAATATGCATAGAAGAGTCGACATCACTGGGTTAACAGGACTGTCCCTGCGGGGTCCTAAGGCAAAGACTTCCACTTTCCGCTTTACACATTTCCCCCATGCGTGAACTTTTTTAAATGAACACTTTTTTGTTAAGCAATAAAAACGATTTTGGAAGAGGCTTCATAAACATCTGTGATTTATTATCTCAGAGAAAACACTGAAAAGATACTGGCTGATTTTTCCTGATCTTTTCCAGTTTTTGTTCCCTTTATCTGCAAGCCTAATGAAACACCAGGACTGAGTGCAGGTGTTGGTTTGCAAACTCCCTTTCTGACTAAACACCCTCTGGTGGGCAAACAGTGGTTCCCGGCCGCTGCCCTTCGTCTGCCGCAGTCCTGCTCACGGTGAACGCAACGCAATCACTCGTTCTTCAAAAAACTCAAAACTACAACCAACCTACCAGCCAGCAATCCACTTCTGGGTAAAGACCCTGAGGAACCGAAAGCCAGGTCTCAGAGAGATATTTGAACACCTGTGTCCACAGCAACATTATTCACAGTAGCTAAAAGGCGGAAGCAGCCCAAGTGTCCATCTAGGGAGGACTGGATAAACATATACCATGGAATAGTGTTCAGCCTTACAAGGCGAGTTCTGACACACGCTACAACACGGATGAACCTTGATTGTATTATTTGTATTCTGAAGAGGAGGTAATTAGGTTTCTTCACTGAATTCCGCTTGGAGGAGGTACCGGGGATTGAACCCGGGACCTCTTGGGTGCTGAGCATGCGCTCTACCACTTGAGCTACCCTTCCCCCTGGATGAACCTTGAAGACATTACGCTGAGTGAAATTAGCCAGTCACAAAAGGACACATATTGTATGATTCCACGTACACGAGTTTCCTTGAGTAGTCAAATACATGGAGATAGAAAGTAGAATGGTGGTTGCCAGGGGCCCTGGGGAGGGCGAAACCGGAAATCAGTATTTATTTAACGGGTTAGAATTTCAGTTTGGAAAGAAGAAAATTTGGAGATGCGCTGCACAATAGGGTAAATGTACTCAACGGCACCAAATTACACCCTTAGACATGGTTAAAATGGTAAATTGACGTTATATATGTTTTACCACAATTTCTTAAAAAGCTATGCTAACTGTCAAAACAAAATAAAACAGAAAAATAGAACCACCCGTTTGAGTGGGATCAGTGTTCTGAAAGGAACATGCAGGGTGTGACCGGATCAGGGGAGGGATGGAGAAGGCACCTGGGAGGGGGCAGCACAGGGACCGGAGGATGGGTGACAGTCCGATAGACATAGGGCCCAGGGGAAGAGAGAGAGGGGACAGGATGCTCAGGAAAGCAGACAGTATGGTTCCTCTTTGTATCCTCAGTACTTAACCCGCAGCAGGTACTCAATAAATGTTTTCCGAATGAATAAATGAACTCACAACCCGCTGTGACAACAGTGATCCAAATACAAGACAGTAAAGTCTTGGGACAAACTCCGGTATTTTCAGAACCCAGCTACTCTTTTGCTAGGCTTCACGTCCACCACTGCACTGCTCAGCACACCTGTACTTCAACCCGGGGATTCTCGCATCTGGTCCTCTCCAAACACTGATGCTCCAGGAACCAGACCCAGGGGATGTACCACCAAATGAGACTAATGACAATCCTTCCTAATGTTTAAATATATATATATCACTTAGCCTAAAGAATTTTCTCAATTCTAAGTCTCACTCCCATGTATTTTCCCTAGACTTTCAGTGTGTGCTTCCATTTGTAAGCTACCTATCAGGCAGATAAAACAAATGAACAAATGGCACAAGAATATTAATGGGGAAAGCAGGAAATAAACAGCGAATCACTCCGAGTTTGACAGTCGGGTTTTCTTGTAGGCATGTGGGCTTACGGTTATAATTTAATAGTGCATATATACAATACAGTCATATTTTTTGCTAGGCAGGGTTGGTGGTGTGTAGGATGGAATTAAGATATATGAGTATCCTGAACGGAGCCAGCAAAGAACATCATGGTGCCTTGAACAAGTCTGTCCTGAATGACAGGAGAACAGTTTCAGATAGTCAAGTTCAATTAAATTATCTTGAGTTTTAAAAATGTCATTCTTAACAGAAAAACCCTAGTGTCCCTGGACTGGCTTAAGTGTTTTCCCAATCTCCTTTATCTAAACATTTCAAACAATTGCTTAGGGAGACACCTAAGCTTACCTTCTCTAGATTGATTTTTTTTAAGCCATTTTTATTCAATGGTGACCTTAACTACAGAGGCAACATCCCCCTCTGGGGTTAGGAGTGGGCATCCCACAAACAGTGGGGAGGTGCACAAGGGAGTGAATTCTGTACTCAGGGTAGCATTTCTTCAGTTTTTGCAGAATCCAGAGGTCCTTGAGTCTTCTACAAGAATTCAAGCTTCTATTTCTATTTATATTAGGTGATATTCTTCAAAATTTTTTTAATCTTTTATTTTTTGGTTGGGGGAGGTAATTAGGTTTACTTATTTATTTTATTGATGGAGGTACTGGGGATTGAACCCGGGACTTTGTGTATGCTAGGCATGCGCTCTACCACTGAGCTATACCCTCCCCCTTTAAAACACTTTCAATGCAGTATATTTTGGATCAGTCTTCTCACTTCAATGCCATTTGGTGTCAGGGCGTGCCATCTCGGAGACCCCAAAGACACCTCAAACTCATGACCCCCACCATCCCACCCCCGACCCTCCTCTGTGTTCCCTCTCTGTATCCAGTTATATAAGCCAGAAACCTAAGTTTAACACTTAGCACTACCTTCTCCCTCATCTCCCGTATCTAAATCCATTACTAAACCCTATAGATTAAAAAAAAAAAAAAAAAAAAGCTCTATTGAGATATAATTCACAGACCATAAAATTTACCCTTCTAAGCTGTACAATTCAATGGTTTTAAGTGTAGACACAGAGTTATGCAACCGGCACCACTATTGAATTCCATTTTCATCAGCCCCAAAAGAAACTTATCCCCATTAAGCAGTCATCCCCCAGTCCCTCTGACCTTCATCCCCTAACAACCACTAATCTACTTTCTGTCTCTTGAATCTACCTATTCTGGGCATTTCATAAAAATGGAATCATACAATATATGATTTTGTGTGTGTAGCTGGCTTCTTTCACTTAGCATTCTATTTTTAAGGTTCATCCACGGTATAGCGCATATCGGTACTTCATTCCTTGTCATGGCTGAATAATATTTCACCTTACGGTTAAATTACATTTTGTGTAACCATTATCAGTTGATGGATTTTTGGGTTGTCTCCATTTTTTGGCTGTTATGATTAGAGCTGTTATGAACACGTGTGTACAAGTTTTTGTGTGGACGTGTTTCTGACTCACTTCGTTATATCCTTAGGAAGTTCTATGGTACAGCTCTACTTACAAGTTCTATAACGCTTACTAAATAGCTCTTGCAAATGTCTGTTTCTCCCTCCATCTCTAAGCTACCACAATCTCTCATCCAAACTAAAGCAGGAGCCTCTACTTCTTTTCCCTCCATGCCTCTTCTCCACTGGCCCAGTGACCTGTTCAAAATCCGAATCTGATCACGTTATCCCACCCAGCTTAAAAATCCCTGACATCCCTGAGGCCCGTGGGGCCTGCTGTCCAACCCAGGGCCGTCCTCTCCCTTGTTCTCCCTCCCCATGGCCCTACACAGCAATTTCCTCACCGGGAAAGCTTTTCTCTTCTCTTTGCCTGGTTTACTCCTACTCATCCCTTAGAGCTCAGCACAGGCATCTCGCTCAGGGAAGCTGTTCCTCGCCTCCCTGCCTAGTTTGGGCTCTCCTGAGCCAAGCACCCCTCCCTCTGCACGCCTGTCACAGCTGCAGGTCTCCATCTGTTTGTCTGATTATCTGATCACTGCCTGTCTCCTCCTCAAGTGCACATCTGCTTTTGTTCACCACTGTATCCTCAGCGCTAGCACAGCTTCTGGCACAGTCTCTCAGTGAGTATCTGTTGAATAAACAGATGAACACCTGAACACGTGAATGAACGCAGCGGACAAGTCAGCCTTACAGGGCTATCAAATGGCCCCTCACTAAATAAATATGATGATTGTTAGATGGCCAAACGTGTGATTATCCTGAACAATCAAAAACTTGACATTTTTCACACTGCTTTGTACAATATGCTTACGAGAACAGGCATTTTCTGCCCTGGTATTACTGAAATAAAAATACAAAGTCATATTAAATACAGAACCTATGTCTGTAGACACAGAGGCTGTCTTTCTCATATTAAACTCAACTCTGGTGATTTCATTTCAGTGAGACACTGTCATCTGTCACATTAAATTACTGCTCCTATGCAGTTTTCTTACTGTAGCTTTGTTTAATTTGAAGGTCCGATTTGGGTTGAGGGTTGCATTAAGTACTTAGGTATGAGGACTTGTACCTAGATTTATATTTCAACATATTTAACTAATTCAATTTATTTTATTGTATTATTAACACTGGGTATCCATGAGAACTGTTGTTTTTTAGAAACAAAGCTGATAACATTACTCACATTGAGTAACACTGAAGCATTGGATGGGGAATTAGATCATGTTGACCTCTTAGATCCTTTCCAGCTATAATATTCTGTGATTCCAATCTTATGCACTGAGAAACTGAGACTCTGAAGCTACACAGAAGGCATTCAGGAGGGGATTGAAAGGAGAAAGCAGGGCATCCTTTCACCAGATAATAGACCAGACCAGGTATTTTTCCCTGACAAAGCTTTCCTAAGCAATAATGTTCCTAAAAGCATATCAAATGGAATAAATTATTCACCAGCATCTCAATATCTCTAAGGAAGAACTGAAAAAACAAAACAAAATGTTTCCCAACATTAAACAAAGCAAAGCACCAGAGAGCCTCTGCTTGGCCACCTTTGATTAAATAAAAAACTCAAATGACTTACACTTAAAACTCACAAAAGCCAACTTACTAAAGCAAATCTCCTGAATCTTGTATATTCAATGTCTATCATCAACCCTAATGTTGGCTTTCAAAATATGACACTTTCCAGGGCTTAGGTAATTTTGGTCACTGAGCTGTTTCAACCCGAATACACCTGCTGGTCGCTTAACAGATAAATAAAGCATCAAGTCTCCAAACTTGCTGGTTTCTCTTCCTGCCTCTTCTTCCTCTTCATGAATCATGTTCATTTCCCTGCATTAGGGCCAGTCTCAAACCTATTTCCTTCAGAAGACATTTAAAATCCCCACATCCCATGTTGATTTCTGCACTTTGCATGGTCCACATTTAATTATCCTGCATGTGTCCCAAGTATGCCATAATTACCTTCCTGCATCTCACTCTGACAAGACAGCAGGTTTACTGAGAGAGGGACCAAGAACTTCTTTTTGTACTCCAGGAGGCCTGGAACTAAGAGCTCACAAAATACTCAGGAAATGGGAAAACCAGAGTGTTATCCTGTGGGCTGGTTCCATAACTCCTCATCTTTTGTTTTTACATTTAGTGCCTTCAGAGACACGGTAGAGCAATGGAAAACCAATCCTTTTTTATCAAGTTAACTACTTTAGAAATGTTCAGGAAAAAAAAGACATTTAAATTCCAATTCTTCGCTCTCGAATGTCCCAGGAATTGGTTTTTAAAACAATCCTTAATATTAAAAATATTTTAGAAAACAGAAGTTGAAAAGGCTCAGTGGTGTGTTAGCAAGCCGAATGCGAGCAACAAATCGATTTTAGGAGCAGAAATTGAAATACGACACCTGGAGCAGCATTTAAACATGGATGTGTATAAACATCTATATTTTTGAGTCTGAACAAAATCAACTTCAAGCTCATTTAAAAATATTCTATCTGAAAAACCTGCACACAATCTAGTTAATGCATATTTTTTGAGCTGAGCATATAAGGACAACTTATCATTTTCATACACAAATAAACACATTTCATCTTTTACTACCAAGGTCTGAAGAAACCACAGCATTTAAAAAAGAATAAACACATAGCTTCTGCTTAACTTGGGGTGTTAAGAGATTGGATATATAATTCTAATATGCTGTTTCCCTACAGTCTTCAAGTTCAAATCATAAATCTTTTCCCAATGTTAAAGCAAGCAAAACCGTTTTTCAGAGTATTTGTTTAAAAGGTAAATAACTGTTCTTCATCTAGGTACAAGGCAAGTATTTTAGACTGATTTCAATCAGAAATCCTTTGTTTAGAAAATACAGTTACTGTGGTTGCTGGTTAGACTAGTAATCTAAAAATAAAACAAGTTATCTCTTGTTTCATTGAATAAATCACAAGTACAATCTGCCTCCACAATACAGGAGCCTAACATTTAAAAATATTTTTTCCCCCAAAGGGAGAAAAAAAAAGTAAACTTTTGCAACAATGTATCTATAAATAAGATTAAATAACATGCAGTTTTCAACAAGAAGGTAGCAATAGCTCTGTTACTATAAAAATGCAAACCAAAAGCCAAGAATCTTAAATACCCACGTCTTGGGGACACTGCGGCTTATTGATCTACAGTCAGATTTTTGGCCAGGTGTTGAAGCAGAAACATAAAATAACATTACTGCATTCCTCAGTAGCAAAGAGAATGCCAAATTAGTTTAAAAAGTCCTTTCTGGCAAAAATAAAGAATTTCTCCCCTCCCCCTCCCACAAGGGACCTTCTCTAAAGGGGGGCGGAAAAAAATCCGTGCCATAAATAAATAAATAAGCGAAACAGATACCTCCGGCCCCTTTGGTGCTGCACAGCTTGACAAGCCGTTTGCATGAAAATAATTCCCTTCAGTTCCGGAAACTCAAGGATCTCGAGGTAATCTTGAACAATTTTCCAATCTGGGATCATGTAATGAGTCACGTCACTGGACAAGAGTTTCCCATCTGAAGCATAAATCCACAATGTAAGCGATTAGACAGCGTTTGCAACCCCTGGTTTACAACCATTTCAATGTCACGGTGCCCCGGCGTGTCAAATAACTTCCAACCTGAACTACACTGTTAAGTTTTTAAAAGACAAGACAAATCTACTAGGGTAGAGGCCCAATGCAGCACATTTTTTCATTTTTTTCCCTCTCATTCTTCCTTTTTTTTTTTTTTTTTTGAAGCTGTGATAAATAAAAGCGCAACGTGGTTAATTGATGTTGCTGTGGTGTAGATGACGGATTAAAAAAAAAGACAAGTAAATCTTCAGGAAAACTTAAATATATCTGTGTTAACTCATTGACGGACACTCAACATTCACATGGGGCACCCCAACTATACATGTCAACCTTTTGTTTATTATGCCCAGCCATTTCTAGTGAGTTCTGTCTCAAGCCCGTGAACGTGCTCAGAAGACTCCAAGGGCCAGAAAGACTGGATTAGAAAAGGTGTCCAGTACAAGCATGGGTCGTAGTGGGACTTCCACCCAGCCCGCGTCACGGCGCTGCTTGGCTAAACTGTAACTGAAATGTTCACCTTAACTGTAAACTAAGGGTCCCAAAGACTGGCTGGAAAGGACCACCGAGCTCCTCTTCCACCACCGGGAAGAGAACCAGTAAGCTTCACGGATAAATCGGTCCCCTCTGCAGGCTAGAAATCAAATGTGGGCAGGTGTAATGTACGGCCGTTCCCAGTCCAATTTCCCATGACCTTCCTGTACAACGAGGGCCCAGATAACCCACAAATCCTACAACGAAGGGGACTCTCCGCTGGGGAAATGTCTGAGGCCTCGGTGCTGGCAGGTCAGAAAATTTGTGCGGAGAAAAGCAAAGCAATGCACAACGAGCGGCGGCGGCGGCTCCCCCCGCGCCGGCCCGCAGGGAAGGGCGCCGAGCTCGGACCTCCCCGTTTCACCAGCGCGGTGCTGGGGGCAGGACGCGACGGGCGCCGGCGCCCCGCAGGCCCCTTCGAAAGCCCCACTCCCCGGTCTCTGCGCCGCTCCGGCGCCTGCCTCCCCGCCCTCCCGTTTTCTGGGGCGGGGCAGTCGGGAGTCCGTGCGGAGAGACCCCCGAAGCCGCCGGCCTCTCGCGTCCGACCCGCAGCCGGGCGGAAGCCCGGGGGCTTCGGCCTCCGCGCCTCCGCCGCCTCGCGCTCCACCTCTAGGCCGCGCCCGTCCGCCCCAGGGCCCACGCTCGACCCCGGGCCCGCCGCCCTCGCTCCAGCCGGGCCTCGGCTCTCGTTCCCGCCCGGCCTCGGCCCCCCGCCCTTCCCCCAACCCCGGCCTCGGCTCTCGTTCCCGCCCGCCCCCGCCCCCCGCCCTGCCGCCGCGGCCGGCCTCGCTTCCACTCCGGCTCCCCTGGCTCCCGCCCGGCCCTGACCGTTGCGGCAGGCGGCGGGCTGCGGGCAGAGCGGGCTGTTGCAGGGCACGCTGGGCCGGAGGTAGTGCTCCCGCACGATCCGCAGCGTCCGGCCCTGGAAGGTCCTCAGGAGCAGCACCTTCTCGCGTTTCTGCAGCATGCTGGCGGCGCTCCCCCGGCGGAGCCCCGGGCCCCGCGAGGCGGCCGCGAGCGAGAGGCCGGGGAGCGGCGGGCCCGGCGCGGCGCGGGCAGAGGCGAGGCCCGAGGCTTCGGGCCCGCCCCCTGGGCCTGGTCTCCGCGGAGCTCCGGGCTGAGTGCTCCGGGCTCCGGGCACCGAAACCGTCGTAACGGCCCGTGTCCCGGGGTTAAGAGCCGGAGGAGGCCTGCAGGGAGGGTGCTCCAGTCCAGGCCCGCAGTCTCCCCCAACCCTGCCTTGGTTTCCCAACCGGGAAGGGTGGAAACCACTCAAAAGACTTGAGGGAGACAAAAATAATACAGATCTTCCTCCATTTATGGTAGGTTTATGTCCTGATAAACCCATCCTGATTAACCTATTGTAAGTTGAAAATTCATTTAACACACCTAACCTGCCCAACATCACAGCTTAGCCCAGCCTACCTTAAACCCGCTCAGAACACATATCTTGACCTACAATTGGGCAGAATCATCAAACACGGAGCCTATTTTATGACAAAGTGTTGAATAGCTCATGTAATTTGTATTGAATGCTATACTGAAAGTGAAAAACAGAATGGTTGTGTAGGTACAGCATGATTGTGAGTGCATTGGTTGCTTATCCTTGTGATCTCAGGGCTGTCTGGGAGCCAGGACTTCCTGCGTCTGCTCAGCATCCCTGTAGTGTCACACGGCATATCGCTAGCCCAGAAAAAAATAAAAATTCCAGGTGGGTATCACTTTCACACCAAGGTAAAATCCAAAAACCGTAAGTGGAAGCATGGGAAGTCGGGTCATCTGTATATGGAAGCTAGTTTAAATTCTTGTGAAGATTTGGCGCAGCTGTAAAAGGTTATTATACTTTGCTTCTACCCTCAGGTCCATGCGGGAATGGGGCTGCCTGATCAGTATAGGTAATTATTAGTGTTTTGTGTTAATATAGATAATTATTAGTGTTTCCTGTTCGTTGCTCCTGCTGTCTTTGAAAGAGCTAAAAGATTCAGCAGATAAGCCTAGCAACCCTGCCAGCCCAACGTTCTTTTCCACTTTAAAAAGCTGTATTTATTTTTAATTTCATGTATTTTTAATCCATATAAAAATTCAAGCAATGCAGATAAAATGGAGACCAATCCCTTCCCTTAAGGTAAATATTGTCTATTCAACCTCAACACGATACCATTTGCAGCCTCTAGCAGAGGAATTCTGCTTTAAACTTGATGGAGACTAACCCAGTCTTTTCTGAGACCACACACTCTTGGTTGGATGGAAGCCACTGTTCTTCCAAGCACTCAGCAAAGGCTTTTGAGCTGCACCGGAAGCTTTACAAAGAAGCGTCACATATAATTTCCACCAGTCAATGGAATCGAGCATCATTATCCCCATTTTACAGATGATGCAATAGGATTAGAGAGGTTAAGCAGCCAGATTACCCAGTTATTAAGTCATGGAATCAATATTCAAGCCAGAATCTGGCTGACTCCAAAGCAGGCTCTTCCCTGATGATCGTGCTATTCACAGATAAATAAAACACAGCTCGCGTATCTAAGAAATTTATGGTCTACTTGGTGAGCTCTGGTTAGAGCAGCTCAACCAGCTGGCTGGGAACACTGGAGCTTCCTTGTATGCTAAGTGAGCAGAACTAGGGTATCCTGTTTGATCACTTACTCCAGGGAAACATATTAAAGAATCATGGTTCCTCACTCACTGTATTTTTTATGCCAGGTTATCTGCAGTGTGGGATGATCTGAGTGAGCTCTGAGATGGAATTGCACAAGTTAGGAGAACATGACAGTGCTGGTCCACAGGCCAGAGCACAGGAGGGAGTGGCCACCAACAGTGCAGGAGGCAGTCCCTAATTCAGGAAGTCAGTTCTAGAGATCCCAGAGGACAGGCAAGCAACAGGATTTGTCCCCTACATAAAAATGCTTCTGACAGCTGCCCACAATCTCCTCCAAAGCTCTCCCAAGTTCATTTTTCTTTTACTTCTGACTGTATGTCCTTAATACCTCTCCTTAGTATTTTGTAGATTTAAACTTTCTCCAAATTGGGAATGATGATCTTTCTTTTGTTGTTTTCAGAGGGGGAGGTAATTAGGTTTCCTGATTCACTTTTAGAGGAGGTACTGGGGATTGAACCCAGGACTTCATGCACACTAAGCATGCGCTCTACCACCTGAGCTATCTGCCTTTTAGCATTTTGTAGCTTTAAACTTTCTCCAAATTGGGACTAATGATCTTTTAAGGAAGAGAGTGTGTCTGCAGCTCTATTAAAAGTTGATTTTATCAGTATTTAAAATAACCCAAGGCCCATCAAGCACTTCTTTTGCCTTGCCTTGCAGCAACAATGTACAAATTCTGTTCTCAAAAGCATGCTCCCTGAGTTCTGCAAACTGATGTTCTAAAATGGACAAAAATGCCTTTTTGTTGATTTGTTTGTTTGCTTCACAGACCATCTGATGCCTCTTGCCTGAAAAGATGTTTCTCTATCAGTCAGAATGAACCCAGTTGTACTGCAGTAAGTAATATACAACTTCAAAAATCCTAGTGACTTAGCACGACATTGCGTGGGTGCCTATAGGTGTTCTGTCCCCAGGGCGCAGGCTGGGGGAGCCAGTCTTTCCTGGAGCTCTGTTTGCTGTTCATCGGCAGAAGGAAAAGAGGCCTCTAGACAGCCTTATACCAGCAATTAAAAGCTCAGTCTGGAAGTGATACATGTCACTTCTGCCTATTGGCCAGAGCTAGTCACGTTGACCACATACCTAAGGTCGGAAGACGGGTGGGGTGGGGTGATTGGGGTACATATGTAGTGCGGCTCCTACCTCCTGGCTTGAAAGCCGTGTGCTGAAACCCTTTGATGAGCAGCATTAGTGACTACTTGAGTGTCTTTAATTCAAACTCCTTAGTCCTAAGTCAGTTGGCTCAGCCATCACATCAACCATTGTGACTCTGCTTCTCCAGCTGAGCCCACTAATCTGGTCTCACCTCTTTTTCCAGTGCTGGTCTACATGTGATTTCTTGTGGGAGAGACTGGCTCTCTGTTCACCACATCCATGGCCTCTTTTTCTCTGGACACACAGGTGAAAACATTTCCCAGCCTCCCTTGTGCATAGATAGTTGTGGCCACAGAAGATACAGGCACCGTTTCCAGGCCTGCCCCTTAGAAACCTCCCATGGTTGCTCTTCCTTCCTGTTCCTGACTGGATGCCAAAGCCCAGAGGATCCTGGGAGCCAGGATTGAAGACAGCACTCCCCCACCCCCCAATCCACCCCCATCCCCTTCCCCGCATCAACTTGGGTCCCTGAAGAACTGCATAGAGCAGAGCCCAGCATCCCCTACCCAGAAGCATCCACAGGGGTCTCTTGTAGGAGAGACATAAACATTTATTATAGTACCTGATGTGACCCCAACAAATACACTCCCACTTTACAAAGGAGATTAAGGAACTTGCCGAAGAGCTGCCTGTTTGTTTCAGAACTCCTTACTACATACTGAATGTCCTGATGAAGCAGCTCCAGGATTCTCCCACAGTTCTAAACTGCAGTACCATACTGGGAAGGATGCTTGGTGGCCTGCTTCTCTTTGCAGTTTTCCCTTCCCTTGTCAATCCGAGCGCGGATGGACAGCCTGGTATCCAGATAGCGTAATGCTGTGACAGCTTTCAGTACTCAGTTGCTGATGGAAATCTATGATTGTGGTCCAGTTTCCCTGGTGACTGACTGCAGTCTTCTTTAGGCTGAGCACCAGCGTGCTTACACTGCAGGAGTTTGTAATGTTTGCCTCCCTTTTTTTTTTTTTTTTTTTTTTCGCAAATGCGCCCTGGGAGTGCAAGCGTCAGCAACCACTGGATTATAATCAAAAGGTCTCATCAGAGGGTTAGCCTAGAGAGGGTGGGGGCATCTTTACAAGGGCTAAGAGGACAGGGAGATTAAATGTATGAAAGGAATTCTGGACGGTGAGCTCCAAGGGCTAGAGAGGATTACTGAAGCAGGCTTTGAAATAGTCTCTCTGTATTTATTTAAAACGACAATAGTACAGCATGCTTGTGAAGGATGCCAAGTAAAAACGTTGAAGTTCTGCTTACATGCAGTCTGTTTCTCCCAAGTAATTTATCATTGTTGGTATCTGATGTGCATCCTAGAAGTCTTTAACTATAACCCAGAGTTTGCAAATTTTGAAGAGCTTGTCAATCTATGCAGCATCAACTACTTACAGCTAATGTTTCTCAAGCTTTTACTGGGTGCCAGGCACTGGTCTAAGCACTTTTCCTGTGTTTTCTCATTTAATCCTCAAAACAATGCCTTGACTGTAATACTGTTACCCACTCCATTTTGCAGGCGAAGAGACTGACGTACAGAAGGATTGAATAATTGCCCCTGGCTACACACTCAAGCCAGACTTGGAACCCAAGCAGTTTGGTTCCAGAGTCCAGGCAGTAATGACTCATTCATGTCACCTTTCAGCTGGTATATGGCCTGGTACGGAGCGGGGTACCTTCTGTATAGTGGATCATTGGATAAACCCAGTTCTTTCAGGTTTAGGGAATTGGAAACAATGGGTTTCAAATATTGACCCTACTGATCTCCTAACTTCCCTGGGCCTTAGTGATTTCAATTATAAAATACAGCTAGCAGGACAGATGTTGCTGGGTATCGTGGTATTAATGAGTCAATGACTCTAAAGGGTCGTGTAAATGTCTAACGTTATCCCATTTATCTGAAAAATCAGCTTACTTTCATTTGTTCTCCATCTCAGTGGAAGAGTCACTGGAGGACAAACGGCCGCTGAGATTGCTCTGCTACTTGTATTAGAGATAATTTAATTTCCTACATGTTAAAGGCTGTTAATCCTTGATTTTCACTTTTCCCAGCAGATACAATGGCTCCCTTTTGGCTTTCTAAACACTCTGTGAATACCCATAATCCACTTTGCAATGATTACTCTAAAATGTTCCGCTTAACTCTTTCTCATTTTTTTGAGAGAAAATTATTTTGCGCTTACCACTGGTATCTAGGCAAGATTTTTACTGTCCTGTTAACGAACCGATCATTTTGTCCTTCTACCACTAAGGGCCGCTGTTTCATCGATTTTTGTGGGGAGGAGGAGGGAGGGTGTTGCAGCTGAAGTACCTTCCATGCTGGTACCTGAGCTGTTGAAACTCGACCTTTCACATACTGTCATTAAAATGCAACAACCAAACCAGCAAATAACCTTAGTATTAAACAATACCTTTATCCAAGGAGCTCAAAGATCCAGATGCTCCAAAATTAATTAGAAACTAAGCTTCATTGATTAATACAGAAAAGAAGAAGAAAATCCTTTAAGTCTTGAAGCCGACTAGAAAAAAAAATTCAGTTACGTGGGTAGCCATTTATAACTCAGATAGAGGAACATTACTATTTGTCATTTTAATTTTTTAGCATTAGTGTTATTTGATGAAATTAAGTTTTCATCCACAGTGTAGGATTATTGTTACCAGTTGAAAACCACTCATTATATATAGATATTTTATTGGATAAACATATTACAAGGAGTTTTCCTGTTTATTTTACTGTTTTGTTACTGCATATGTTTGAATTTGGGAAAGTGGATTCCATTTCATGTCTTACAACGATAAACTCTGATTTCTGAAAACTTATAATAGAAAGTTTGTGAAAAAATGGAAAAGAGAATAAGGAGTACTTAGTAATAATCCTAACCTACGGGACATCTTCCAGGTTTTGGATGAATATAAACAAAGTATTAGATTTTATTTAAACTTTAACTTTCACTATTTAATAACCAAAAGGCATTATTAAACTACACAATTTTAAAATCTGGTTCTAAAGGAAGAAGAATGAGGGCCAAAAGTGAGAATTACCTTTAGACTTAACTTTCTTTACATTTTAGGCCAGAGCAAGTAGGCTATATCTGTTTGTGTCAGATTTCTATTGCTGAATAACAAGTTACCACAAAGTCAGCAGCTTCAAACATTTATTATCTCATAATTTCTATAGTCAGAAGCCTGGGTGTGGCCAGGTTAGGTCCCTGGCTCAGGGTCTTACAAGACTGAAATCAAAGTGTCAACTGGGCTGATTCCTTTCTGAAGCTTGCGGTCTTCTTTCAAGTTCACAGAGTTGTTGGCAGAATTTAGTTCCTTGCAGCTGTAGGACTGTGGCCCCCGTTCTCATGCTGGATGTTAGGCAGGACAGCTCTGAGCTCCTGGAGGCCACCCGCAGTTGCTTGTCACATGGCCCCTTCTAGGTCCTCTCACACTTAAACCTCTCTCACTGGGAGAAAGAACCCAGTTCCTCTAAGGGCCCGCTGAGGATAATCTTCTGTTTTCAGGTCAACTCATTTGGGAACTTAATTGCATTTGCAGAATTCCCTTCACAGCAGCACCTAGATTCAGGTTTGACTGAATAACCTGGGGAAGGTGTGTGTACCCTGGGGCACAGGAATCCTGGGGCCATCTTAGATTTCTGCCTACCTGTCTTAGTGTGTTCCGGCTGCTCTAACAAAATCCTGCAGGCTGGGTAGCGTGTAAGCAACAGAACCAACAACAGAACTTTATTTCTTACAGTTCTGGAGGCTGGAAGTCGGCGATCAGGATGGCAGCATGGTTGGTGAGCACCCTCTTCTCAGGTGCAGACTTCTCGTTGAATCCGCGTATGGCAGAAGGGCCCAGGGAGCTCTCCTGAGCCTCTTTTATGAGGCACTATATCCCATTCATGAGGGTCCTGTCTCATGACTTAAGTAATTCCCAAAGGCCCCACCTACTATTACCATCACCTTTGGGGTTTAGGATTGCAGCGTAGGAATTTTGGGGGGAGACAAACCTTCAGATCATAGCATTGCTATAATGCTTTATAATAAACATTTGAACTCAATATGTTCTGTTTAAAACCATGGTATGTATTAAGTATCTGAGAGCAGCATAAATGACTTTCCTTTTTTTTTTTTAATGACTTTCTTAAAAAAGAAATGAGAGAACCAAGCCAGTGAGCCAGTATTTTGAATAATAGAGAATGCTGCCTTGCTTAGTTCAAGCCAGGGAGGAGAACACTCCACCGATGCAAACCTACATTCTATTCATCTTAAGGGTCACCAGTTTACGCTGGGCCCTGAATTCAGTTACGAATCATTGCATAGAGTCCAGCCCCCTTTTGCCAACACAGGATGCACTTGGAGAGGGCAATGCACCTGCGGGGTCTGGTGGGTAAGAACCATCTCCTTTTGTGGTACTCCTTAGTCACTACAGAGGATTGATGCTGTATGCCCCAGATTAGGATCCTCTCTTAAAAACCCACTGTGCTGGTGGTAGGATGCCCCTGCATTTTTGAATATTTGAATTTTAAATTTAAAATGCTATCATCATTATAGATGTCCTTCACTGTGTGGCTGGCTGCCGTCATAAACCGGGGAGTGTGGGAGGCTGCCGGTATTTGCTGCCTGTCTTCCGTGTAGAATTGTGATGGGGGTCAGAGCCATGATTAAGGAACATTTACTGATTGCAGTGTTTGGGTGGGGAAAAGCAGAAGGGCTTTCTTTCTTTCTTTTTTTTTTTTTTTTCCTATTATATCTGACATTTTAAGAGATATCATTAAAAAGTATTCTTTTGCCCAGGAGAGAAAAGGCTTGGATCTTCGCTCTCTTTCATGGAAACCATAAGACTCTTGTTATGTTTACCATTTTAGCCTTCAAGGCCTTGTCTTCTCTAACTTGGAGAACTGAAGGCATTTTGATCCTCTTCCAGTCCTACAAACAATGTTCTTTCAGCAGCTTGAGGCATCACTGTTGATCAGAGAAAGCACTTCCTCCCTCCCAATGCGAACAGCACCTGCCAATCCCCCTATCCAGACACAAGAGAGAAGGGCTGTTCTGTGAGCTTACAGAGTACTGTTATCTCAAACATACATTAAACCACAGAAAATAATCTGAAACCTACTGCCTCATTACTAGATGCAGAGCACAGTGGCATTTAGAGATTAAAAGCAAGGCCACGGGCCCACATATCCACAAAACATATTTGTTTGTTTATGGCCAGTGTGATATTTTCCTGATATTGATGGCAGGGTGTTTCATTTCCACTGGCATTAAGTTCACCATCTTGGTGAAAATGGAAAAAGGATAAATGACTAAACCAGAACTAAAATGTATCATTAATCATATTGATTAATACTGAGCAGGCTCTAATAAACCACACTTCTCTTTCAAACTACTTATTTTAATCTTTCTTCAGTTTTAGAAGGGTAGGAAATATATATATATATTTAAATATATATGATATGTACATACGATATATATAATATCTATTATATATATAATAGATATAAATGTAAAATCAGTTATGATTGGCTGAGTTATGCCGCAGTAACAAACAACCCTCATAACTCAGTGGTTTAAAACAGCAAAGGCTTATTTCTTTTTATTTTATTTTATTTTATTGAGTTATAGTCAGTTTACAATGTTGTATCAATTTCTGGTGTACAGCACAATTCTTCAGTCATACATATATTCATTTTCATATTCTTTCTTACTGTGAGCAATTGCAAGATATTGAATATATTTCTCTGTGCTATACAGTATAAATTTTTTAATCTATTTTATATATACCAGTCAGTATCTGCAAATCTCGAACTCCCAGTTTATCCCTTCCCACCCCCCTCCCCCCTGGCAACCACAAGTCTGTATTCTATGTCTGTGAGTCTGTTTCTATTTTATATATATGTTAATTTGTCTTTTTTCCTTTTAGATAACACATATGAGTGATATCATATGGTATTTTTCTTTCTCTTTCTGGCGTACTTCACTTAGAATGACAATCTCTAGGTCCCTCCATGTTGCTGCAAATGGCATTATTTTATTCTTTTTTATGGCCGAGTAGTATTCCATTTTATAACTATATCACAGCTTCTTTATCCAGTCATCTGTCAATGGACATTTAGATTGTTTCCATGTCTTGGCTACTGTAAATAGTGCTGCTATGAACATTGGGGTGCAGGTGTCTTTTTGAATTAGGGTTCCTTCTGGATATATGCCCAGGAGTGGGACTGCTGGGTCATATAGTAAGCAAAGGTTTATTTCTTGCTCACATCATATGTTCCTCCACTCTGTGTCATCCTTACCAAGAGACCTTGGCTGGTGGAGCCCCCTTTAGTGCTTCTGTAATTGCTTGGCAGGGAAAAAATAATGAGACAAATTGTGTATCCGCTCTTAAAGATTCCAGCTGGAAATGACACCAGTGACTTCTGCTCACATATCACTTCCTAAAGCAAGTTGCTTGGTCACACCCAGTTCCAAGGGCAGAAATAGAAATATTTGCTGAGCAGTGCTAATCACACACACACGCTATATATATTTACTGTATAGTCTGAAAAGGGAGGAAATAACTTCTCTTGTAGCCAAGTGAAGAGTCAACTTTGATTTATCATTGTAATATTATTACTAAGTTTAGACTCACTGAAGACAATGACATTGGCTATGTTTATAGAATATGCTGCAGTCACTGAGAAGCAGAAGGCTGATCTTTATGTACAGACATGCAAATATCCCCTGGAAATATTGAATTTTAAAAAGAGCAAATAGCAGCATAGCATGGTTTCATTTATTTAAAAAAACCACAGAGATGTATAAGTATATTTATGCGCACATGTCTGTGTGTGTATGTGTTTGTGTGAGAGAGGGAGGGAGAGAGACGTGCAAAGGAAAAGGCCTAGAAAGGTTGTCACCCAATAGAGGGATCTGTGTGGCATGTGCGGGACTCTCATTCTTTTACTTTACATAGTCCTGTACTGTTTGAATTAATACATCCTTTTAGTCATGTATTGTTGCATGATTTTCCTAGGCTGCCTTAACAAATTACCATAAAATTGGCAAAACAGAACCTTACTCTTTCGCAGTTCTTGAGGCCAGAAGTCTGAAATCTGGCAGGACCATGCTCCCTCCCCAGGCTCTAGGGGAGAATCCGCTCCTGGCGTCTTCCAGCTGCTGGTGGCTGCGGACATTCCTTGACTTGTGGCTGTGTCGCTCCAGTCCCTGCCTCCACACTCCTGCTGCTTCCTCCTCTTCTGTGTGTCTCTTATAAGGATATTTGTCATTGGATTTAGGAGCCACCTGGATAACCCAGGATGGTCTTTTTATCTCAAGATCCTTAAGACTCCTTTTCCAAATAAGGTCACATTCACAGGTTCCAGAGATTAAGACACAGACATAATTTTGGATTGGGGGGAGGTGGGGTGGTGGGCATCCACTACACTTACGTAATGTGAAAACAATTAGAAAGGAAAAGATTGAAAAAAAAAAAGAAATCATGATGAACAGTGCTTACTTCTAGGAGGGAAAAATTTCAAAATTTTCTATAGCAAACTTAATGTAACATTTATAATCAGTAAAAACAAAGAGACTAAATAATAGAGCAATAATAACCACCACCACCATACCATAAAGCAAAACCCAGGCAGCTCCTGACCCACACATACCCTATTAACAAAAGACCCTGACACATCAGAAAGGAGTGGGGCCAGGTGTGGGAGGCATCTTTGGTTTGATTTAGGCTCGGGGGGGCGGGGTGCCCTACATCAACCTTGGGTTCTAAGAACCCCAGAGATATTAGCCTTCTCTCATGCAAGGTGGAGCCTTAACCTGGGACTAGTACCCGGGAAGACCCACCCACCTCGCCAGAAGAGGGAAAACACTTTCCTGGTGTTGACCTGTAGAAATTAAAATGTTTTTTTTTTCTCCCCAAAAAAGCAACATTATTGAGTGGAGATTGCAAGTATGAGCCTGATTTCTGCCCAACAATGTGTCTTATTTCATCTGTACCGTGTATAAAATTTTTTCTAATTAGTTGCCAACTATTTTCACGTAAGATACCGGTTTTTGGCGTCTCCTGATGTGCGGCATTGGGTCTGCGTTTTCCCCGGGGCTCCCATCGCTGGAGCTGGGGAGGGGCTGCTCTCTTCACACGGCGCATGCGCAGCACAGTCTCCATCAGCCCCTGGTCTCCTGACTTACACCGTGCACCTGGCCACTACCTGCATTTGAGTTTGCAAACCCCTGATGAATAGAAAGAAAATCTCTCTGTGGTAGTAAAGCGCAGTGCGTTATGGGTTAAGTAAGCTTATGCATGCTCTTGCTTCCGGGGAAAAATACGTTCGAAGTTCCTAATAGCCAACAAATGAACTTGAAGCCGGCAACCTGTTCATAAATTGGCGACTCCGCTACAGTGATGTTTTATAGTCTGCGTAAACTAAACAAGTAATGGAAAAATGCATATCCACGTACGCACTCAGATATCAGAAATTCAATTCCACGGGCTATTTGGGAAGGACGTTTCAGAATTCTGCCGAGGATGTTATGCCTGTCTGAGTGCGTGCAGGCGGGCGTGTGTGCACCCCCGGGGGCCTGATGTGCCGTCACTCCGCTCCGGCTACAGCCTGCTCTGACTGTGGGGATTATTGTGTCAGGAGCCACAAGTTGGGTTAGAACCAGGGACCTCTGCAGAATTTCCTCGCCGGGATCTGCGTTGACGCCTGGCAGGTATTTCCGGTGAAGCTCCTGAGTTTATAATCTGAGTTGTCTGTGGAGGTGAGAGGAAGTGGGTCTTAGGGAGTGTTGCCTCAGCCCCGGCTGGAGCCTTTTGGAAAGGCAGTCCGTTTCTGTACTTTCCAGAACAGGTTGCTGACTTTCAAGACCTTTGTGGAGAAGAGTGCACTTAAGGTTTTCCCCTCCTAAACTGGTAAGTATTTAACGAGCAACTCCTCTGTTCGGAGCAATAGGCTAGGGCACACAAGTGAGGTAAGACGTGGCTGGTGCTTGCAGAACAAGGAGCTTTCAACGTGATCAGGAGGTGGAGACACAAAGAGGCAAAACATTAAATAACAGCACCACGTCATGTGAAACAGGTCAGATGCTGCAGACAGTGAGCCCTGAGTTGCCGAATGGACACGTGTTTGGTCGTGTATTGACAAAAACACTTCGAGATGCTAAGTGTACCGTCTACATCTTCAGGGAAGAGAAGTAGTATTTCAGGCCAGGGGGTGGCCAAGCGGTGGAGGTGGAGGCTGACCTGAGCCTAAGCAGAGCAGAAGGTAAAACACTAGGCAGACACCTGGGAGCGTGGACGGTGGCTTTGGCTGAATGACAGGGTACCCTACCCTTGGCTTAGCTGTACAGACAATGGGGAGTCCTGGGAAGTTTTCAAGCACAAGAATAGACTGATCCAAGCAGTACATTGGGAGATCAATCTGGAGATGATGTCGGGATGGTTTGGAGGAAGAAGGAAATGAGAGCAGGAAAGAGACTGGGAGGGAAGCTACCACAGAGGAGAAATGGCTTCAACTTGGGTAAGTCAGAGGGGCTTGAAAAGAAGGGATAGATGGGGAGAGTCTTAAAGGACTCGGTGGCAGACAGATTGCAGTGAACTGGGAGGAGGACCAGCAGCAACAGCATCATAGAGGGATGACTCTCGGCTTGGAGCCAGAAACCAGGACAACGGTGATGCCAAGGGCTCAAGGAGCCGAGTGTGGCAGGAGGTCCACTGAGGACAGTGAGAAGAGCAGACTGACCTGAGTCCTGCTTTGAGGCCCTGATGGGGCACCCAGATGGCAGTGACCCAGCTCTGGTCCCACATTCTCAACTACCCAGTGGTGTTTTCCATCTGCATGTGTTCTTATCTTCACTCACACTCTAAGGGCTCAACACCCGTGAGTGGATGGACTTACCGTGGATGCTGAAACTCACTTAGTAGGCCTCCAAGCCCCCATGCCTCCTCCAGCTGGTGGTCAGTAGCCTCAGATCCAGCAATCCAACCACCACGCATCATTTCCCAGTTGCGTAAGTAGGATTTGGGGGATGTGCAGTGGTTACTCTAGCCCATATCTCCACCTTCGGGAAGACCCCCCACCTCTGAAATTCATCAAGCCCTTTTGACTATACTTCCAGGGTTCGCCACTCCCCACCGTCAGAAAGCCCTTCCTTATGCACCCAGTGTATGGCTCGCACTGAGCTTTGACCTTTGCAATGGAGTTCCAGCGTGCTCCCCCTCTTTCAACTCGGCCCCCTTGACGTCTGTCTTTGAGCTCATGTGTGTACGGGGGGAGTAACTCCGTTAAAGGAAATTCCAGCAGTGACGTTATTATGTTTCTGATGAATACTCAGGAATTACTGCAATGCCTTCGCTGAAATGGAGGAAAGTAAAGAAACCAGGACCCTGACTGTTTGGGATTGTGGCTTAAAGTGGCAGGATCACCAAGGGAAGCCTGTACTTAGGTATGACTGAGGATGCATTGTTTAATAGGATTCTGAGTAAACCAGTCCTTATTCCTTTTTATTCTTCTGATTCCTTTGTCCTCTTCAATTTTCCCTTGTCGGGCATCAAGTCCTTTTTAATCTGCCCTTTGTGCTCCCTCCACTTCGATCCTCATCTCCCTTCTTTGCCCCACAACGCTTCTGCATTGATAATCATTCCCCACAAAAATCATCTGGCCCATTCTGCGGTGCAAAGCCGAGACCGGAGGACTGGTGTGACTGTTGGAATATATAAACATGACTCTTTTTCAGGTAGCATCTAAGATGCCAGTCTTAGCAGTCTCATTTAAAAAACTATTTATATTCACAAAAGTCTATTATAGCATTTTTATTGTGTACGCTTGTGATTTGGGTGCATTTTTTCCCCCTGCCAGTTTCTTATTATTGTTCAACGCTGACTACAGCCTTAAATGATAATGAAAACAGAAACACTCTTTTTAAAAGGCGATGACTGCTTTCCACATCCTTTGCAGTACGTGTGCTCCCCTGCCTGAAGGGGCCAGTTTAGTGTTTAAACCATCCTCACCCAACTCCCTCAGAACCCAAGTTCACGTCCTTGCAGCATTGACTCAGCCTTTTATTCCTCTGCAGAGAATTAATTGAATCCCAGGCTGTTCAGCATGCAGGTGTCTTTCAGATGAGCCCTTAAAACCCCAAGGCTCTCTTTGGCCCCTGGGGATGTTTGTTGTCCTTGCCCTGGGTTCCAGAATCTGGCCTGGTCCCAGATTGTCACACACCTGCCTTGCAAGAGAGATGTTTATTTGGGCCTTTGTTTTCTCAGCTCCTGCTGTTTATTCCCTTCTGTGACGTGACCTGCTGCTTTCACCCCTTCGTTTTCCAGCGCATTAAAAAAAAAAAATCAAGTAACAAAACAGTTTCCCTCCGTGTGACAGTGCGACAAATACAAGCTTGTTATCTGTATTCCATTATTATGAATCACTCGCCAATTCTCGTGCCATGTGTATGATTGACTTGCAATTATGGGTTGTGTTTTTTTAAGGCAGCTCTGAATGGTATTCTCCCCTGGCTGTTCCTTAAGCCAAGCCTGGAACCGCTGGGTCACATGAGAAAGGGTGGATTTTATAGACTTCACCCTATCCTTGTTGGTTTTTTTCTTTTTTTTTTACCCCAAGCCTAGCTATTGGATCTGTAATTAGTGAGGCAATAATAATACCTTCCTTTTGCCATTTGCTGCCTTTTCAAAAGTGCTTTACATGTTCTCGTGATTGATTCTCACAAAAATGCTTTTTTGGCCCAGGCAGTGCGGATACTGTGGCCTGATTCTATAGGGAAACGTACAAAGCGAGGTGAAATGACTTGCCCAAGTTCTTACAGCAAGTCCCAAAGGGACCTGGGGTGGTACCAGATTTCGTGATTTCCAGGTGTGTGGTTTTCCTACGGCTGCTGCATTTGTGATCAACTCAAGGCAGGTGATTTTATGTACAAGGTGTCATTTGATCCTGTGATGACCTTACAACCAAGGGTGAGCAGGCATTATTATCTTTATCTTCCAGGTCAGGAAGTTGAAGCTCAGAGAGGGTGAGTTATCAAAGTAATATGGTGATAAACAAAAGGGGCAGTGTTTGACCCCAAGGCTCCAAGCCCACTGCTCTTGGTGACACTGCTGGCTGACCAATGATACCGCCACCTTGCAATGAAATTATTCTCTATGACACTGTAGTGGTGGCCACATGCCATTATGCATTTGTCAAAACCCATAGAATGTACAGCTTCAAGAGTGAACCCTAATGTAAACTGTGGACTTTGGTTGATAATAATGTGATCATGTTGATTCATCGATTGTACCAAAGACGCCACACTGATGAGGGATGTTGAGGGTAGGGGAGTGTATATGTGTGGGTGGGGAGGGCTATGTGCAAACTCTCTATTTTCTGCTCAATTCGGCTGTAACTCTGATACTGCTCTAAGAAAATAAAGTTTATTATAAAAGAACAAAACCAAAAATGACACCACCACCTTGGCCAAAAACTTAGACTCATTCTTGGCTCTTTTAGTTTTTTCCTCTGAGCTTATATCTGAGCCGTCAACAAATCGTATTGATTCTACCATCAAGATATATTCTAAATCAACTATTTCTCACCAGCTCCCCACTATTATTCCTGATCTAAGCCTTTATTTTTTTTCTCATCTGGGTTGCTACAATCACTTCCCAGTTAGTCTCCAGAGATGGTCCCCAGTGAAGCAGGCCTCTGGGGAGCCAAGCCCCTCTGCTTCTACAATATTGAATCTCAGCTGGTTTGTGACTCATTTTAATCAATAGCAGGTGGATGATGTGATCTGGTGCATTTCTGGCCTAAGTGTTGAGAAGGCTTTTGTCCTTCTGAGGGCCTTGAGCTGTAAGAAGTCCAGTACTGTGCTGGAGAGATGAAAGGAAGAGAGCACGTGGAGAGGCCACGTGAGGGGGGAGAGGCCATGAGACTGCAGGGAGTGAGAGAGAGGCCCAGCTGAGCCCAACCCCTTCACGGTCCCCACAGGGGTGCCAGGCTTCCGAGTGAGCTTCTTGGGCACTTCAGCCAGCAGTACCCACAGAGACCACAGCCCAGACTGACGTTGCATGGAGTGGAAGAACCTGCCCGCTGAGCCCATTCGACCCACAGAGTCAGGAAAGAGAAAAATGGTCGTTTTTAGCCACTAAGTTTTGGGTTAGTTTGTTGTGTAGCAATAGGTAACAAACATCTAAAAGCCTTCTCTGTTCCCCTTTCACTTGCCACCAGTCTCTTTTCCACACAAATCTTTTTTTAAAAAGTCGGGGTAAAAGACACATAGTATAGAATTTACCATCTTTACTATTCTTTTTTAAGGGAGGTACTGGGGATTGAACCCAGGACCTCATGCATGTTAAGCACACGCTCTGCCACTGAGCTACACCCTCCTCACACCTTTAAGCCTGTAGTTCACTAGTTAAGTACATTTGCATCATCCTGCAGCTCATCTCCAGGACTCTTCATGTTGCAAAACGGAACCTCTACACCCAGTACACAACTCCCTGTGCCCCCCTTGCCCCAGTCTCTGGCACCTGCTATTCTGTTCCTGTGAATGTGACTTCTAGGTACCTCATATAAGTGGGATCCTACAGTATTTGTCTTCGGGTGACTGGCTTGTTTCACCTAGCACGATGTCCAAAAGTTTCATCCGTGTCGTAACCTGTGTCAGAACGTCCTTCCCTTGGTTGCTCCCACCTTTGGGCTGTGAAGAAAGCTGCTGTGAACACCGGTGGACAAACACCTCTTTGAGGCCTGGCTTTCTGTTCTTTTGGGCGTATGCCCGGAAGCAGAATTGTTGGTTCACATGGTAGTTCTATTTTTAGTTTTTTGCGGAACCATCATACAAAGATTTTTAAACATAAACTCTGTCACTCCCTTGCTTAAAACCCTCTGTTGACTTTTTATTACTATTAGAATAATACCCAATACTCTGGCCTCCAAGGCCTGATGTAACCAGCCCACAGGCACCTCCCCTCCCCCTTCTGTCTCTCTGTATTAGCCATTCTCAGCATCTTGCTGCTCCTTGTCACCCCAGGCATGGTCCCCTTACAGGGACTTCACACCTGCCATTCTCTCTGCCCGAAAGGCTCTCCCCTTGTTATCCACATGGCTGTCACCCTCACCTCATTTGGATCTCAGTTCAAACATCCCTTCCTCCAGAGAGGCCTTCTCTGACCTTCCCCATCCTCGCTATGTCTTATTTTTAATTCATCATTTTGTCTCCACCTGGTAAGTAGGGAATTTATATTAATGGCGCACATATATAATACCAACCGTGTGCCTGGCACTGTTCTAAACACTTCGGATATACTAAATGTAAATATGCTAAATAACTTCCCGAAGGTTCTACAGCTAGTAATTGACAGAGGGGGGACTGAAGGCAGTTGAGATCCAGAATCCGCTATTCTGTACTCACCCGAATGTAAATGTGTATGTGTAAAATGCGTATGTGTCATGTATGTGTCGTGCATGTGCCTTTCAATTGTCTGTCCCTCCCACTGGGTGTAAACTCCACGAGGACAGGGACTTTGTCTTGTTCACGGCTCCCCAGGGCCTAGAACAGCATCTGGCACAAATTAGGTTTTATTTTTTACTCAAAAAAAAGTTTTTTTAGGGGAGGGAGGGAGGTAATTAGGTCTATTTATTTACTTACATTTAGAGGAAATACCGAGGATTGAACCCAGGACCTAGTTCATGCTAGGCATGCGCTCTACCACTTGATCTATACCCTCCCCGCTAGGTTTTCAATAAAAATGCATTGAATGAGTGAATGAATGAATGAATGAATGGGTTCTTTGTGTATTAAAAAAAAAAAAAAGGCTCCCAACTGTTTTTCCCCATGAATTTGTGTCTATAAAGCACAGTGAGTCACATACAGTAGATGCTCAATAATTTCTTATTCAGGGAATGGTCTGTGAGCGGCTTGAGGACACTGACCTGTGTCTCTTTTCTCTCTGTCTCCCTCACAAACCCTGTCCCACTGCTGGGCTGCCCAGACTTTGTTGCTGTTGTGGGAGGAGAGAATATAGTGAGGGAACCTCATCTACTGTGTTGCGGAGTGAGTAGGGGCACTTGCTTTCGAGGAGGAGGCTACAAGGAAACTGAGGATACAAGTTCCAGGCCAAAGACTACGTGGAAGAGATGACATTTTCAGGATTTTTCTTTTTTTTTTTTTCAGTCCTGCACATCAAAAACATCATTTTCCATAGGATTTAGTGGCAGTTTATTTTAGACCCTGAAACAGGTTTCTCAAACTGTTTCCAAAACAGTGTTTTAGGAAACATCCCTGATTGCCTTGATCGTCCTCCTCCTCTGAAAGGAATTCCATCACGTAAAGCATGTCTCCTCCTGCTGGCTTTGGAAGAGCTGGAACTGCAGAGGTCTGCCCGGTGCCATGTACGGAGAAACTGATTCATAAATAAAGGCCAAAATAATTATTTAATGAATTGTTCTCTTTAGAAATGGCTACGAGGAAACTCAGCTCCACGATTGGTTAGTTTTCAGTTGTGGTTCAACATTTTTTCTTTTTTCTCCCTAATTTTGAATATACTTAGGAGAGTCCTTCCCGCTAACTGTTTTCACCAGATTGTCATCACAATGCAGGTCAGAAGTAAAGAAGACAGGTATCTATTGAAAAGTGGCATCAGTGCATTAAAAGGTACCCTGGTGGCCTTGAAGACTTAATGCAGCTTTTAAAACTGCCTAATTTATACACCGGGCTACTCCAGCGCACCCTGGCACGCTGGATCACATTATACAGAAAAGTCGATGGAACACACATATAATGGGCCACTTCTGGGCTCCGTTATGACCTTATTTTCACTGATAAAGACAAACCTCATAATTCACTGGTAGCAATGTCACTCTTTTATCTTTCCACGGACTCAGGAGAATACAAGTCACATGCACTGAGCCTGCTCTGTGTGTGACAAGGGAAGTCAGGCAGCCAATCATTGCAAAGGTGATTCATTCATTTGCATTCAGAAATCCTGTTGGTTAAAAAGCAGTAAAAGTGTTAGGGGCTTTCCCACTCCCTTCGCTCTATAAAAAGTGGCTCACTGGTGAAATACATGCCTTCACTCATCTCGCAGAGCTGCTGTAAAAAATAACATTTGGCAGTGGGAAGTGGGACTTTTGCTTGAAGAACTGATGTGTGTATGTAACATTTGTATCTTTCTTAGATGTCCGTGGACACTTGTCAACGCTTCCATGTTCCAAAAACTCGTACGGATAAAATTTACTATGGTGTGGGTCTTGATTTTTAAAATGGGTGTGAGGATTTGTAAAGTGCGAGATTGCAGAATGAGATAGTAAGAGAAACGAGGGGACTGGAGCAGTGGAATGTCGACGCTGAGTGAAGTACTGAATTTGACTCACATGCCAGTCATGAGAAAACACTGTGCTTTCTTGCCCTGTGCCTCCTGCCTGCTCCAGCTCCATCTCAGGGTCTTAGCTGCCCACATCTGCTTCACCATCTTCCCTGTTCTCTGAGCCTTGACTTTGGCCACAGAGGCCAGTTGGGGACCAAGCAACCCAGATGTGGGCTTAGAACACCTAGCAGATTCCAGAAGACCCAACGCTGCTCAAGAGAAGTAAGAAAGAGCATCAGGGTGATAGAGGGTGGAGTGTTTCCGTGTTGCTGAAGGCGGGTTCCCCCTGCTGGGGCATAAATCCAGTAGGGGAGCGTAGATGTTTATTTTCAAAGCACGAGCTGCATCTTCCTTTGTGCTGTGCACTGTGCTAAGTGCGATGTTGGTGCTGGATAAATGTTAATAACAGCCACCAAAATGACGATGACAATAATAATGTGGTAACCCCACTTCCTGCATGCCGAGGGAGAGTAAGAGATTTAACCATCTCTTGTGATTGATGTTACTATACCCAGGGGTAGTGTTCCTTGCCTGGCAAACCCCCACCCACTGGTGTTTCTATGATTCTCCCGTCTGCTTGGAAAGCAGGGGGGAGGTAGCATTACTGAGTCCAAACTCATTCTGCTCGCTGCACGACAGGCCAATAAACCGGGAGATGAGGTGTTGGGGCAAGGAACAGCCACTTTATTCGGAAAGCCAGCAGATGGAGAGAATGGCAGACTCATATCTTGGAGAACCATCTTACTCAAGTCAGAATTCAGGCTCCTTTTATACTAAAAAGGGGAGGGGATGTGGTTGGTTGTTACAAACTTCTTGGTGTAGGAATTTGTTCTTGTATCTGTCCACCTGGATCAGGTCATGGTGTCCCTGTAAAACCTCTAACAAAACAAATGTTATTTTCTATTCTGCAACTTGCTATCTTTATATAAGTACAAAAGTGTTACTATCCTTAAAGGTCAGAGCCTCGGGAACAGGCTCTCCTGTGTATTTCAGGCTAAAGGCAACATTGTTTTACAAAAGGTACAGAGCTAGCAAGACTAAGCCTAGAAAACAGAGCACAGGGTTAAAGCCAAAGCAACAGATCTAATATGGCGTCAGATTTGTTTTTTTCTGTCACAGTAGGAAAGAGGTCCCAGAGACCAGGGCTTCCTGCATATTTGTCTTCAGAACCATCACTCTGAGAATGAGTAAATGCCCCTCACACGTCTGTCTGCCAATCAGACCCCTCTGTCCACAGAGACCCTTAAGAAAAAACAATAATGATACCTTCATTTTAATTATTCTCTTTTTTGGTCCCACTTCAAGATTGTGCCTTTTAAATAAGCTACACTGGAGTTTCTTCCTTCTCATCTGGCTCCTAATTAAGGACGGTAGGGGATGTCCTTTGGTCTTATTTTTACCATTTTAATTGCACTGATCATAGCTTAAAACAAGACCCATTCAAGTGCTGAGAAGATACGGATTTGCTGGTTCAGTGAGGGGTTTTTCTTAGGAGAGGGCAGAGCTGAGAAATGGCCCTTCTCTGAGCATCAGAACTAACTAAGCTTGCCTTTCCCTGGATGATGGGCAAGGAGCCCGGGTGGGGACCCCAGCTGCTGCAGGAGAGAGTCCTGTATCTTCAGGACAACGGCATTTTGCCATAGAGAGCAACCGTCATGGTGGATGTCAGGGTTGGGATGTCAGCTCTAGGAAATGCTCCAGGGGGATGCAGTGGTGGCTGTCTCTAAAGGTGAATGACCCACTGGTTGCCCTTCCCTGCCCTCCTTAGCACCTGGCCGGTCCTGCTTTGAAGGACAGTCACCATGTCATTTCCTTTCCTTCTCCTCTTTCTCCTAGATCCTAGTCTAGCACGGCCTTGTTGGAATACTGCCACTCTCTGCTTCCTAGAGTCCACGTGATTCAGTGGTAAAAGATTAGGAGCACTGGAGGCCATGACCAAGGTTTGAATCCCAGCCTGGGCAGAACTAGTGATGTAGTCTTGGGTAAATGGTTGTCTCTTTGAGCTCTGGGGTCCTCTTCCATAAAAGGAGCTCTCGATATCTTCTTGGGAGGGAGGTTGGGAAGGATGCATATGGGAATGAATGCTAAGTGAAGAATGCCCCTTGGCATGAGAGGCTGGTGCTCCGTACATGTTTGTAGCCCCTCTCCTTTGTCTGACAGGTATAGGTGAGTACCCAGAAGGGTGGGCAGTTACTTGAAGGGCTGAATAATAAAGATAGCAATTCCTGAGAATGCACACACACACGCGCACACACATACACACCCACACACGCACACACACACACACACACACAGTCTATCTTGTCCTGTCTGCTTGTCCCCATCCCATCTTTCCTCATGCCCTTTTTCACTGCCTCCTCCTCCCCAAGGTTGACTCTATTTCCAGCCTACGTTGATCCTGCCCAGCTCTTTTGTGCTTATTGCCTCAACCACACAACTTAACATTTCACTGTAAAAAGTCACAGTTTGTGTATTAAATCTCTCTCCAATAAGGTAACCTCCTTGGGAAGGGACTGAGCCTAATTCTTTTCCCTCCGTCTGCAGCATCCAGCACAGTGCCAGGCATGCAGTAAATGTTTAATAATTGATGATTAAGTGCAGGGCCATTGCGAGTTCTACCTGAGGGTAGAGAATGTATTTTATATATATTTTTGGTGTCTCCACAGCAGTGTGCCCAGTGCTAAGCATATAAGCACTGATAGGTACTCAGTAAACATTCGTCAGGTTAAAATTTCTTTTTGCTGTTGGGGGATGGATTTGAGGGGTGGTTAAGCCATTGATATGAAAAGTATTGCAAGAGACCCAGGGAGTAAAAGCTCAATCAACAAGAAGCTATGAAATGCCTGGCATTTGGGGGAAGACATGTGTTCCTTTGCAACAGTTTGTAAATCATGTCCTGGCAGGGCAGGACAAAAACTGCATGGGGAGTTTTGGGGACTTGACTTCTGGTCTCAACTGGGATAATTTATTTGATATAGACGTGACACCAGGTCTGGAACCAGGTGGCCCTCTGGCTTGCTGTAAAAAAGGAGTTTTCTCTTGACTCAGGGACCCTTTGGAAACTTGTCACCTCTCAGTGACCCTACTGACAACTCCTAGTTTCTTCTGATAGGTTTGATCTTGGCCCATAATCCTTAAATAGACAAAACTTCCAAGGAAGCTGATCTGCATTGGACTGAAAGTCAATCAAGCTGCCGCCAGAATATGAAATTAGGCCTCCAGGGGAGGAAAGGCAGTTATTTTTCAATTATCCACAGGTCGGAGGCAGCAGCGGGCCTGCTCATGTGGAGTCACCCTGAGAAGGTGACCCTCTGTCCTCCCTCAGCATGACCGGAACCTCAGCTGGACCCTCTCTGGGCTGCTGTCTGTCTATCCCCCACCTGTCACGAGGCTCACTGTCCCTCTGTGAGTGTGCACAGTCCTGGCTCCATCCTCTTCCTGGGCCCTGGCTGACGGACCCCAGAGGCTGGTGCGTTCCCAGACCTCAGCAGCTCAGTTCTGTAGGACTTTGCACCTCTGAGTGTCCACTTAACACAGCAGACCCTCCAGGAACTGGGAGATACAGTCTTGTATGCTACAAACCCTGCAGTAACAAAACCCAGCAAAGGCACAGCCGCAAATTCTGCCCCTGTGCTATCTTCATGCTGTTCTGGGGCCAACATGCAGGGTTGGCCTTAAACACAGGGAACCAGGGGTCAGGAGTAAGTCCTGCCTTGTTCTTGGTTTTCCACACAGCCTGGTTTCTCTTTCCCCCTGCCTGATTTCTTTCAGCCAGCCTTCGTGATAGTCCTGCAGTGGAAGGGCAGGAGTCCTTCCCAGCCAAGAGTTTTGGGGAGGAGAGTTGCGGGGATCCATCCTCACGTGCACAGCCAGCAAGCTTCCATCAATTCGCAAAGCGCTCTCCGTGAGAAAGCCAGACAAGCGGGGTTATTATTACCATCAATCACCCCGGGCTGAAGAAACTGAGGCAGCTGAGGGCGAGGAGGACCTCCTGATTCAGCTCATCCAAAGGGAGGAGAAGGAGGCAGAGAACAAAGGTGCAGGCAGCCTCATCCCGGCTCCCTTTGAGGGGCTTTGAGGGAGGTGAAGAGGTGAAGGGATGACCAGCCTGCTCGGAACCCCCCGCGTTTCAAATCAGGCACCCTTCTGTGGCTGTTTTCTTTTCTGGTCCCCACGTCCAATACATTTTGATTCAATTTGGACGTTCTGGATTAGTGGAAGGGAATGAGGTTTAAAAGAGGTCAGCTCCATTACTCAGCGTTATTAATGATGTTGTCGGCTGTTAAAATCGCAAAAAACTAGGAAACTAATAAATTTTACATATTGAAAAATCACAAATGGATCAGGCAAATGGATAAATTCTTAAAAGTATTTAATATCTGTTAAGAGGACAGAATGATAAATTCAATATTGAAAACCAATAGCAGATTCACAATTACAGGCCATTTATCATAACCAACCACACGGACAGCCTCTTACTGCACGGAGCCCAGTGTGATTCATAAGCAGAGACCCGGAACAAGTCCATATGAAACGAGAAATAAATCTGCTTTCCGTATTGGAAACTTATTTCCATCTCCTATCTTTATTGCCAACAATAATGTTAGCTTTCAAGAACAAATTGTTACACATTAAACCCATGCATAATGAGCCCAATTGAGTCAAAAACTTCCTTAAAAAGAGCTTTAAATTATTCCAAATTGGGTTATTAGCTTTAACTCTAATTCCTCTGGGAGAGCCCACCAATCTTAGAGTAAGTTTCAGCACTTAACCAGACCGTTCGTCTCACAGGTTGGGCCCCAAGTTTCTGGATTTGTTTTCTCCTCTTTCTCCCCTACCTCCCCTGAAGAATTAACACCGTCGGGCTAAAGAACAAACATAAGACTAACAGATGTGTTAAGCAAATTGCAAGAACATTGCCAGTTACATGTTTGATTTCAAGATGAGTGATTCTGCATTCTTTGACTCTTTGAATGGAATGATTTGAATTCAGACCTTTGCATGTTAACGCCCAGGACAGCAGCTCAAAGTTTTGATCTCTACACATCCTGGGATCAACTGACAGGGAGGTGACTTGGCTGTGACATCTCTCATAACACTTACTGCTTGGGCTGACCCAGCTGACATGACTCTAATCAAGACACAGGATGGATATTTTTTTTCAGTTTTTTTTTTCTCCCTGATTTCAAGAATGAGGCACTCAAATGTAGAAAATTTAGAATGTGTGGGGGGAAACAATCCTAACCTCCTGATGGAGGCTGCTGGTTAATTACATTTTGACGTGTGCCTTTTCCACTTTGTTTTTGTTTTACTGTGCATTTTTTCTTCACACAGTTTAGATTTTATATACATATACACACAATTTTCTATCCTATGCCATAGTAATTTTAATGGTCATATAATACTCTGTTGTTTTACCGTGAACCCTGTCCCTAATGTTGGGCTCCTAGGTCACTTCCATCTTTTTTCTCTATTATAAATAACATTGTAATAATCATCTTTGTGCATGCATATTTGGGTGAATTTCTGATGATTTCTGTAAGATTTGTTCCCAGAAATCTCATTACTGATGCGTGTCAACTTTTTTTTGATATATAATAAGGATAAAAAGATAATTTTATGTAAACCCCTCATTCCTGATTTTTTAAATTGTACAGGTTGCAGCCACAGCCTAGAAGTTAAAATCATGGGCTTTGAGGTCAGATCCATCTGCGTTCAAGTTCTAGGTCTGCTACACATTAGCTGGGAGACTTAACCACTCAGAACTTCTATTGCCCCATCTGTAAAGTGGGCATTATGATTCCTACATCTCAGGGTTGTTGTGGAGAGAAAATGTGACAATGCTTATCAGGTGCTTAGCACAGCGCTCCCTGACACATGGTAAACGCTCCACAAAAGGCAGATAGTATTGGTCTTTATTCATTTTTTTGGTGACAGAATATTATGCTATATGTCTTTATAACATCTATAACATGTATGTAAAGACATCATTTAGTTTTAAACACTTTAAGCTTTAACAATAGTCTCCATTATCTTCAGAATAAGATTCTAACTTGCTATCAGTCCAAATCAGAGCCCAGCTCACCTGTCTCACCTTTTTCTCTCCTTTCCCCTGCAGTGACGTTTGCTCCAGCTGCCGGTGACAAGTATCCTTCATGACTGCGCCGTATGCTTCCGATTACTGTGCCCATATCACTTCTCTCTCTAGCCTGTCCTTTCCCTGCGTCTCGCTGTTTATGAGACTCTACTCACCGACTGAGGCTCAGCTCAGGCATCACCATGTCTGTCAAGTCTTCCCTGATACCTCCGCAAGCAAGACGCATTATGTTTGTCCTCCACGCTCTTGTAGCACCTCGTGCAGACCTGTCTCTGTTGCAGAATGTCTCTGTCTCACATGTTACAGGAGGTAAGTGTGTTTCAGCCTTTCCCACTAAACTGGGAAGCTCAATAAAGGTCAAGATCACGTCTTATTAATCTTGGTTTTCTTTAGCGCCTATTACAGTACCTGACACAATAGAAGAACTCAATAAAAATTTGTTAAATGTAAGTGGGTTTGATCAAAGAAATTCATGAATGGCATTTAAAGGCAAATTGAATTTCAACTGAATTGAAAGCTGATTGGACTTTAATTTTTTATTTACCGAGGGATCTTAAATACAAATGCATTTTGTGCAATTGTGAAGCCTTTTCTAAGCCTTGAAATACTTCATGCTATTTGCAAAGCGTTTCTAGGCAAATTATTGAGGTTTAAAAATGTGCAAGGAATTTCAGAGGGCCCTGTATAAACATATATCAGAGTATCTCATGGGAGACCACAGAATGTATTCATTATATGGCTGGGGACCCTGAAGCCCAGGAAAGAGAGACCATTGAGTTATGAGGACCTGAATTTCCTGCCTAAACTTAGATAATATGGTAAAGCTGAATTTTAAAACAGGCTTCATATTGACTCTACACACCACTTAACTAGCCCAGTAAAATATCTGGGTTGTGGCTAATTGACAAGTGCTATCATCATCATTATTTTTGTCTGTTTGGCTCAGCGCTGGCTCTCCAGTACCTAGATCGTGCTTGGCACATCATAGGCACTCAATCAGTATTTGCCAAATGACCCAATAAATCAGCCATCACATTTGGTATGACCCAATCTCAGCCACTTGGGTTTGTTTAGTTCAACCTGACAAATCTTTATAGAGTACTTTCTACGTTCTAGATGCTTTGCCAAGGTGCTGAGGGTATGAAGATGAATAGCCTAGGGTTCCTGTCTTCACGATCTCAAAGTCCAGTGTAGAAAGCAGACACATCCCAGATAAATGCAGTATGCTGAGGATAGTGATAAGGGGGGGATCTATGCAGTGGGTGCCAGGAAAACCAGAGGAAGGGTGCTCCGTCCTGCCCAGGCTCTTCAAAGAAGACTTCCTAGGGGAGACTATGCCCGAGTTGCCTTGTGGGATGAGTGAGTTAGGCTGAAGAAAGATGGAATTCCATTCATGGCATTCCAAACAGAGGAGACATCACTAGCAAAGATACAAGTATGACATCTCATTCATTAACTCATCTCATCAGCATTCATCGATGGCCTATTATGTTCCAGGCATTGTTCTAGGTGCTGGATATATGGCGGCAAACAAAGCAAAGTCCCTTCCCATGTGGGCTTATGTCCTACTGGACACAGGGCCCACAAACATTTCAGCATTGCTGAAGGATCAAGTACAGAGCAGGGAGTGGTGTCAAGGAAGCTGAGGAGGAGGAGGGCAGCTTGTTTTATGTGGAAGAGTTGAGTTGATACCTTTCCTGCTTCACAAAGCATCCGAGGCACTTATACAAAGCTAAGGATTTGCCAATTTAATTCCACTGGGAAGGAATCCCAGACCCCCTCCTTCATCTGCTTCCCCCAAAGTCTCTTGCTGGCAACAGTACTGGAGAAAAGAGGCTGCTCCTAGACCCTGTGTGCTCCTAGAAATCCCCTTAGGTTGATTCAGGAATTGGGCTGTGACTCAAAGCAGTGAATGGAGAGCCTGGTACATAGTTTGTTGAATGAAAACATGATGGTAATGACTTTATCTGTAAAACGAAAAGAGTGGCTAATCTCTTTGAGCTTTGACTTGAACCTAAGAATGAGTGGCATTATGAGCTTCCTGGAAAGTAAGATGGTTCCTACACCAACCCCCTGCTCAACTCAAGCCAAAGGATAAAAAGTCACAGGTAAAAACCATGTGCCTTTATATCCAAGTCCAATCATCCATCCACCCATCCAAGCATCCATCCAGGTCCTACTGTCCATCCAACCAGCCAGCATGGCTCAGCACTGTGCCAGACACTGGACATACTGAAATGACTTTATGGAATTTACCATCCAATTCACTACAGTCAAATGACAGTGATAAAGGTGCTAACTGAAGTAAGTAAACAGGTAGGGTGAGGGGGCCATGGAAGGCCATGTCAACAAGCAGACTTTTAAATGATGAGACTGGAGTTTGCCAAGCTTGGGAGAAAATGGGAAAGACATTCAGGCTCTGAGAACAGCAGGAGTACAATCAGGGGGCCCAGAACACTATGTTGAATTCAGGACATGCAGGTAAACTGAGGGGGCAAAACCCACAAAGGGACCAGCAAGACCTCCCAGGCAGGGCCATTGCCTTTCCGCTTTAGTGCTTCTGTAAAACAGCTTGCTTCTAGGAAAATGAAACTTACCCCTAAAATTCCATTGGTTCCCAAAAGCTGATTGGTCCATTTCTAACACCTCATTTGCATATGGCATGAACTCAGTGGAAACCTAAAACCCTATAAAAGCCTGTGTAAACCTACAGACCGGGTCCAGAGCTTGGAGTGTTAACTCCTCTGGGCTTGCCGGTGTAATAAACTTGAGTTCTTCAACCCTCCAAATGTGGCTTGATGGGATTCAGGTGCTGTAAAAAAACGGGTGTGGCTATCAAGTAGGATGTAAAGGTTGGCAGATTACTGAAGATGGGGAGAGAGGTACGTGGTTAGAGGTGTACTCTTCCCAATTATCTGTTACAAATAAAATTAAAACACTCCAGTTACCAAGAAGTATGATAACACTGACTTCAGCTAGTGGTTTTTTCTCTACCAGACGGTTTTATTGTCGTTACTGTTCTTCTGGCAGCCTTTATTTACATTTGCTCTGAACCCCAAATCAAAGCAAATCAGAATACGACAAAGGTGTGTGGGTGAGATGAGTTATTAGGTGGAGAATGCATTTGCTCTCTTTTGTAAGTAAGCAGTTTATATCCTGCTGGGCTGCAGACTGCTGTGACATAAGGACTATTTCCAGTGATTTAACTTTGGCCCCTAACAAACCACATCTTATAACTACTTATTACCCCAGATAGCACCAGTGATATAGCTGTAACTTACGAAAAATCTGCACATATGGATATGCTAAGTTCATTCATTGATTTCCAGAATCTCAAATCCTCCAAGGATTTTCATGAACCGCCATGCCTCAGAAAGCTTCGTTTTGCATCTGATTCTCTTATTTCAGGAAAAAAAAGATTCAGAGATTCATGTTGCTTGTCTCCAGTGCACAAAGCAGGGTTCCCTCTCTCGGACAAATTGGTCTTGGACAAAGTATGCCACATAAATTGCTTCCAGATCATCTTGTGCCTGTGGAGGGACTAACGGCTTAAGACAAGATGCATTTCACAGCGTCCTATTTGGTTTATTTTCCCGGTAAACATGGAAGAAAGAGGACAAGACACCCAATCTGAGTTTGCCTGGATGCAAGGAAATTCAGCGTCCAAATGCCACATTTCTTGGGGCTGCATAATAATCTCTAACAGTGGAGCATCATAACAAATAGGAGTGTAATAACTTCAAGATGATAACCTATAATTTAAATAAACCCATGAAAATGCAGAATTCTGAGGTCTCCAGCACTAGCCTCTGAGAATGAGTCACAAACTCAATTCCCAATTCAAAGCAATTGGCACTTCTGACGTTTATGCGTAAATAGATCTCAGCCAGTCTCATTAAATATTCAATCCATATTCAAAGTTATTAAATATTGAACATGATTTAATAAATACTACCAAGTTAATCAAGGCTTCGATTGGTGGTTGTGGGTTCATAAAAAGCTCGTGAAAAGAGTCATTCCACTTGAGTTTCTCCTGATTCTCTACCTCCCTCCCCCGTTTTTAAGCAAGTGCAGGAGTTGTATTATATGCGTGTGCAGGCGGTTGGGGTTGTGTGGGTGTGTACGTAGGTGTGTTGGGTTGTTCTCTCTTAGAAATGTGTGTGCTGGGCAGGATTGTTGTGCATGGGTACATCTGAGGATGTGCTGGGTGGACCGTGTCAGTGTGTGTTATGGGAGCAGATGGAACGCTGCTGAGTTCCCTTTAATCCTGTCTGCTCCACCATTTCTTCTTTGCACCTTGTCAGTGGCTAGGATGCGAGGATCTGACGGTCCCCTACACAGTTCTTTGGAAGTATCCAAAGGCTGCGCTTTCTCAGGGCTGTGAAAGTGTAGACTTGGTGGTTTGCTCGCCTTCCCCTGGCCCCAGTCCTGCAGTGAGAAATACTAGAACTTTAAGGAAAGAGTTTTGAACAGGCTTGAGTTCAAACTTGGGTTTTGTCACTTTCTGGCTGTGTGGCCTGGGGGAAGTTACCCTCTTGGACCCTCAGTTTCCCCTTTTTGAGAGGGGGATAATAATGCCTGCTGTACAGCATTGTTGACAGTTCTAAATGAGACCACGTACAGACCTTATTAATACATTGTAAGCATTTTACTTATTCTTTTTACAAGGCAAGGCCCGATGCGAGGCTTTGTAATAAACGTGAAGGCTAAGTAAGACCCCAAATCCCTCAGAGTCTGATGGGAAGACAGACAATTTCTCAAGTGCTGTAATATATCAGGTTTCACTTGAGGAGCTGGTAAGATCCTATAAGCTCCAAAATCTCTCCACCACTCCGCAGATTCCAGCCATCTCTGGTGTGTGCGCTGGATGCTTGTCCCTGGGGCTTTGAGCCGGAGCTCTGAAGGAAGAGGGAGGGGGAAAGGTGATCCCCGAGCAGGGAAAGGAAGGCGAGGGAAGGAAAACAGAGGGAATTTCCTGCACACTTGAGCAAGGGAAATGTGTGGACCCCACTGGTCTGAGCCTGGACATTCTGTCCAGCGTCCTAGCCTTCTGACAATTGACTTCAGAGAAGGAGGTGGTCCTCTGATCTTGGTCACCAGAATTTGGCCTTCTCACCTCCCATCCCTGTCCAGGCTGATGTGTGTGGAGCTGGAGATGGAGCTGGGCTTCAGACGCCATCTCACTGGAGAAGAGACACTCTGAAGCTCTACGTACTGTCTGTGTGACCCTTATTCTCTCTGAGCCTTGGTTTCCTCCTCTGTAAGATGGGGACAATAACAGTGCATACCCCATTATCCTTCCCATTTTGCAGATGAGAACCCTGAGGCATAGAGAAATGAGGTAATCTGCTCAAGGTCACATAGCTAACAAGTGGTGGGGCCAGTATTTGAACTCAGGCAGATGCTTCCAGGGCTCCTCTGTTTTAATGTCTTCTTGCCCCAGTTAGAGTGTAAGCTTTTAGAGAGCAAGGCTTATAACTTAAAATAGTGGACTTTTGTCTCAGATTATGCCTTCAGATGAGTATCCTGGTCCTAGATGTTTCATAACTTCCAAAATAAACTTGTTGCAGTGGGGTTGAACATTATACAGCAATAGGATGTGCGAAGCAGTGCTTCCCGTAAGTGGGCTCTCGGGGACTGGCAAATGAATGATGGATAGCCGGTTCCAACGTGACCCCGAGCCGACCCTCAGAGATGTTTGCTAAAAGTGTTCCTGGCTCTGTTGGGACATGTGTCCTTGGCGGTCTGCCAGCTGGGTGGAGAAGGTGCAGCTTTATAGATCCGTGTGGCTTTTTAGAGTATGGCGGAAAACCAGGCACTCCTCAGCCCAGCGTGGAGGGGGCCGGTCACCCCCGGCCCTGCAGTCCACACCTGGCAGTGTGGGAGTGAGTGGGAGCGAGCTGGCCCAGTGGGCTGCTTCCCATGCATTTGCTCGTTGAGGAGGGTGGAATGGTTATCCACGAAGAACCTGTTAGAACTGATGTTTGAGAAGGTGGGAGTTGCAACTTATAATCCAAAAAGGAACTGTAGAGACGTAGAAAAGATATTCAAAAACCTACCTTGTATGATATTAGTTGCTAACAGTTCTCAAGTGCTACTGTGTGCAGTGTTTGGTTTATTTCTCACAGTACCGCTATCATTCTCATTTTACTGATAGGGAAACTGAGGTTAGAGAGGTTAAGTGGCTGTCCAGTGTCACAGTTAATGTGGTGGAGCAGGAATACAAACCCAGAAAGTTAGAACCCATTCTCTTAACCTTTGGCATCTCCGATACCCCAAAATGACAGTGCCTCAGAGCTGGAGAAACCCTTAGAGAACATCCATTTCAAACTCTTCATAGTCAGGTGGAAAAACAGAAGGCCAGGGAGGGGCAGTGATGGACCAAGGTGACACAGCTGGTTGGTGACAGCCCTAAGATTTGACTGCATGACCCAGAGAGTGAGTGCCTCCTTGAATTTTGTGCCTTAGGTGTGTCTCACTGGCTTCAACGTAGTCCTAGCCCCGACAAGATGCTTCTTCTGATTGTGTGGCGTGAACAGCAGAGGGCCAGGCATGGGTTTATTGATTCAATTTGCTGTCCCCAAGGCAAGGAACTCTATGGGACATTTGCATGGGGTTTTGCCAATATCCCAAGGTAGGTTTCTACTCAGGGGTTGGATAGAGATTCTGTTTCTAGTTGGTACCAAAGGACAGTGCTGAAGGGGGACAAACTGGTTTCAGCAGTTAGGGATGAAACTAGGAGGATCATGGTCCTGTCTTGACAAAGTAGGGCTGCAGAATGGATCCCTCTGGGCTGGAACGGGGAAGTGCCAGGAAAAGCTTCTAGGGGTGGGACTTGCCCCATCAGACCCGGAATGAAGTCCATTATCAATGGTTGACCAGAGAAGGCTAGGTGCTCAGACACATGCGCAGACATGCATTTCCCAAAGCCTCAGATAACATATCTGCTTTATTCGCAGAAGTTTTATTCTCTTGAGGTGTGTACACACCTTTCCCCAAGTCTGGGCCTTCCTGCTCTTGTAGTTCAAGGAGAAAAGGAGACAAACCACATAAGCAAAGCACCCTGCTGCTACTCCATCCTTGACAAGCAGGAGTAGTCAGTAAGCCCCTTTGTCACTTCCAAGCCAGATCCTCCCCCTCTTCCTGGCTCAGCCCCCTTCTAGGAACATTGTGGGGGTAATGAAGTGGCCTAAGGTGCTGTGGGAGGGAGAAGACTTCCTCCCAGTGGCCTTGGGGGCTTGTGACTTGGGCCAGGCAGAGAGGCTGGAAGAAGTGGATGGGCCCCCGGCACCTGGAATTTCCAGGGTAGCAGGGGAGCCTTTCCCAGGCTTCCAGAACAGTGATGGTCTAGGCCCTGCCTCTGGAGTAGACCTCAGCAAGGCAAGTCCTTGCTGTCTTCTCTCTGAGCCTCAGTTTCCTCATCTTACCAGGCACGGCTCAGCCCCGCTGGCCCAGGGCCCTGACATTCTGAGTTCTTGGCTTTCTTGCCTTTCTCCCCTGTCCAACTGTTTCCCAAGCCTTCGTCTCCAGCCCCGGCCTATCCCTCTCTGTCCCTCAGCCTGTTACCAGCACATCCCCTGGGCTTCCCTTGACCCCTGTCGGGGATCCCCCATCCGGAGCAGGAGCAGCAGGAAGGAGGCTGTACTCGGGCCACTCTCACCCATCCGAAGGAACAGGGATGCGAGAGGAGAGCAGAGACGGGAAAAGGTTAAAAGGAGGAGAAAAAAAGACAACAAAAACAAATTAAAAGAAAAGAAAAGAGAAGAAAAATGGTTAGAAGGAGGAGAAAATAGCAAACAGAGAGGGGCTAGAGACAGAAAAGAGGAAACGGAGAGAAACGAGTGAAAGAACATAGGGAGGTGACAAGAGACGCTGGGAAAGGTTGAACTGGAGAAAAAGGAAACCAAAGGAAAGCTGCAGAGAGGGACTGAAAGATAACAAAAAGAGCAAGCGAGCGAGCGAGCAGGGTCTGAAAGGACCGAAGAGGGAGAAGGAAAAAAAAAAGACGGGGTGGGGGGTGGGGGATGGAGGGAGGGAGCTGCGAGCAGGGAGGAGGCAGGCTGGGAGGGAACGAGAGAGGGAGGGACTGAGGGACGGAGCGGGTGGGGGCTGCTGGCTCGGCGGCGGCAGCAGCAGCTTCCGCGGCTCCAGCCGCCCGCCGGCTCGCTCTCTCGCTCGCGGTGCCCGCCGCCCGCCGCCCGCCGCCCGACTCTGGGCTGCCCGCAGCTCCGGCTCCTGCCCGCCGCTCCGGCGCGGCTCGGGCTCCGGACCACAGGACTGCGAACGGCCGGCTGAGCCCCGGGCGTGCCGCTCGCGAAGCAGGTAGGTGGCTGGGCGGGGACGGCGAGGACGCGGAGCCCTGGAGCACTGAGGGGCTCAGGGAGTCGGGGGTCGGGGGTTCTGATCCCGGGGAGGGGGCTTTGCACCCCCGCGACTAACTTTCCACCGGTTCCGTGGATCCCCGCTGCCCTGCCGGGGTCTGGGCTGCGGAAGCCGAGTTTGGCGCGGGAGGAGGAGGAGGAGGTGAGCGCCGGGAAAACGCGAAGGGGTCCGGGCCGGACGTGGGGCGCCTCGGCGTGGGCAGGCGAGGGCTCTCTGGCCGCAGTCGGGACGCAGCGCCCGCGGCGGGGGAAGACCCGAGCGCAGCGGCGCGGCGCAGCATTCTCAGGGAGGGCGCCCGCCCGCCCCTCAGTCTGGGGACTCCCACCCTCGAGCCGCCCCGTGCGCGCCAGGTCCGGCCGCAGAGACTGCGGGGCGCGGCCAGGTCTCCCGCGGTGGCCAGCGGTGCGCCTCGCCGCCGCCGAGCCCCGGCCGGTGCCGTGCGCACTTTTGCATTTTGGAAGCGGGAACGTACTTCCTTTCTTTCTCATCTCGTCGCCCCGACTCTCCTCAGGGAAGTCTGGGACTCCCGACATTTGGGTCGACTCCCCGGACGTCCCTCCAGCCCTCGGCGGCGACCTCTGCTCCCGAAGTTAAGAGGAGCGAGTCACTTCCAGTGCGCGCCTGGAGCGCGGTCCCGAAGTTCCCAACTTCTCGCCCACCCTTGGGCGGTGGTGTTGGTGGTGTTGGAGGTCGGGGAGTGGTTGGTGGTTGTGGCCCCTTGGAGCCGTGGAGCACAGCCGCTTTCCTCCTGGACTGGGTTAATTTTGCTAATATGTTAGAAAAAAATACGACTAAAATGTGCAAAATCCTTCGTCGCGGGGTCAAGGTCCGTGAGAGGGACGGAGCTCTCACCCGACCGAAACCTAGGAGCGCAGAGCCTCAGTTTGACCGTTCCCCGAGCCCCTGAGCTCTGGCTTTTAATCCCGGACCTAGACTCCCCGGCTCCATCCTTCGGTCGCCGCTTCTCGGGATCCGTCCCCGCTAGCCCACGCTGCGAGGCCGGTCTGACGCCCTCTTATGTGGTCGTGTTCCCTAGAGAAATATTTCAGAGTGGCTTCGCGTCAGGATCTCCCGCTCCGTCCCCACTCCCCCGGGAACACAGAGAGCAGGGCCTCCAGCAGGTTGGAGGAGGTCTTTGGGTCGTTTGGGCTTCCGGCCGTTCTTAGCTCGCCGTGACCAAGGTACTCTAGTCCGGGCATCAGCGCCCCTTCCGCCCTCTGCTGGGAAAGCAGGGGTTAATGCCCCGGCCAGGTGGTGGCGAGCGAAGGTTGGCCGGGGCTTTCGCCGCCTGCCGGGGACGCGCGTCCTCTTGCTCCTGGAGTCCGGGAGGCCGGATTCTCAGCCCCAAGCGGCTTCCGCAGAGCCAGCGAGACCCCGGCTTCGCAGCCCTCTTTGTTGGTGTGCTGTTGGAGAGGTTCTCTTGAAAGGTTTAGAGAAGGTTTAGTGGGACCGAGAGATGGGGGCTTTGTGGAGAGAGTCCCTCGGCCCTTGCCCCCTGCCGTTTAGGCGGGGTCCCGCGAGGGCGCTGAGTCGACCATCTACGAGCACTCCAACCTCAGCTCCTTTGGCGGGTTTTCCTTGGTGCGCACCACGCACCAGCTCTCTCCGTTGCTCACATGTTGTTTAAGCCGCTGGCAATTCAGGGTCCACGACTGCAGTCTCCACCGCTTACTCCCATCTCACAGAACAGCAGGTGGAGACCCAGGGAAGTGAAAGGATTCGCTTAGAGCTGCTTAGGAGTGGAAGAGAATGTAAACCAGGTCTCCGAACTCCTAGTTCAGGGCTTTTTCTAGTACTCTTTGCTGTCCTAACCACTTTCTCAGCATGTGGCAAGTGTTCCCAGCCAGGCGGCTCTACGCCCTTTGCAGGCTGGAGGACTGGGTGCGTGTGAAGTCAGAGTTAGAGGACTGACTGGCCTCTTGTTAGGTGCTGTGCTGTGATCATTTCCCAGGGTAAATCATTTAGGTGAGAGTTTGTTGCAAACTATTCCTGTGCCTGATCTGAAGTCTGGAGGTAAAGAGAGCTCTTAAGACGGCCCCCACCCATAAAGTGCAACCCACAGGGAAAGAGCAGCCACTGTTTTGCAGCCAAGAGTACCTTGGCTTCTCAAGTCAAACCATGTTCAGACAGGGCAGGGTTAGGGATAGTCCCTAGAGAAGCGAGGATTTGGAATTGGCTCCTGGATAGATTTCTGACTGAGAGAAAAGGATCGTGAGCACAAGGCTTGAGTCACTAAGCGGGTGGTAGGAAAGCTCACCACAGGTTACGAGGCTGGTCCAAGGACAGCAGAGTCAGGACCAAAGGGAATTTAGCCTTTGAGCGAGAAGCACTAGGGCAGTTAGAAGACCAGCTGCTTAGAATTCAAGCCCAGCAGGCAAATATATTCAATATCTTGTAGGAACCTATAATGAGAAAGAATATGAAAAGGAGTACATGTATGTATATGTATGGCTGAAATATTATGCTGTACAACAGAAATTGACACAACATTGTAAACTGACTATGCGTCAATTAAAAAAATAAAAAAGAACTCAAGCTCAGAGCCTGGCCCAGAGGTCTTCCAGCTCTAGACCCAGGGTGAGCAATTGTCTGGGAGGTCAGCACCACATGAGCTCCAGCTGGGAGATATTCAGGCTTTTGCTTCTCCTCTTCCCTCTTCCTGTTCCCTGGCTTTCAAATATTTCTTTGCCTCTTCCCAACCATAATTTTACTTCTTTATTTTTTTAATAGCGTTGTTGGGGATTGAACCCAGGACCTTGCGTGTGCTATGCACACACTCTACCGCTGAGCGATATACCCCCATCCCCTCAACCATAACTTTTAGAATTTAGATACAAGAAGGTTTGGGGCTTACTACTGGATTTACTCTGGGCAGGGCATTTACTGTGCTAGGAATATTTTGTCAACAAACAGTTCTCGAGCTCCTACTTTGGGCCAGGCACTGGTCTAGGCCTTGGGGAGACAGGCATGAGGCAGTCAGACAGAGTCCCAGACCTCAGGATGCTGACATGCTAGGTGTCATCCTCCACAGGCTTAAAGTCCAGTTGAAGAGTGGAGGTAAATACACAAAAGAGGTCTGAAGAAGTGCTGAATCGGGACAATATAACAGAAACAGTCCTGAGCCTCCCCTCTAGTGGTTCAAGGCTCTGAGGTTAAAAATCTTGAAGCTACTGGCTATGAAATCTGGAGATTCTGTGGGCTTCCATGACCCCAGTGTCTGGTTGCCAAGGGTAACCCAGAGGCAGCTGCAATGATGACCTTAACTATGGCATTGGAAGACTGCTCTGCAGAGCTTCTACCAGTCAGAGTATGGCGGGAGGGAGCTGGTGAGTATTGGCAACTGTGATCTTGCTAGGTATCCGTAGAGACTGGTGCTGGGTAACCACGTACCTCTTAAATTCCAGCATCCACGGCTTCTTGGTGAAACTCCGTAGCCCCATTGTACAGATGGGTAAATGGAGCCCTGACTCTGCAGATTGGGACAGCTATTGAAAAAGAAGCCTAGGTGTCCTCCATCCCTGATTCCATTTACACTGGTGCTCTTACCTTTCTGTTTTGTAGATGAGGGCTTCTGAGACTTCAATGTGGAAGGCTTGTTTAAACACAGATTGCTGTGTCGTCCACCGCACCCCCCAACCCAGAGTTTTTGATTTGGTGGGTGGGTCCGCAGCAGGCCCAGTAATTTGAATTTTTAGTAAGTTCCCAGGTGAGGCTGATGTTTTTGGTCCCGGGACCACACTGAGAGAACCACTGTGGTAGAACAAGGAAAAGTGAGTGATTTTCTTGAGATTATGCAATGAGGGATCCTGGAACAAAGGCTGTAATTTAGCTCTAGGAACTCCCAGGATTTGCCTGTGTATGATCCTCTCCCCCCAGCCCCCTAGGAAGCCGTAGAATTAAAAGAATATTTTATCTTCATCAGTACACACACAGAGAGAATATATCGCAATATAATTACAGAATAAATAGGTGTCATGTGTTGGATGTAGACTCCATGCCCTGTGGCTCTGTAGGGGTTTATTATAGCAGCGTTGTAATTGAAAAGGTGTCACCCACTCCAAGAGCCCCTCATGAAACTTTCATAGCCTGGGTGGTCATTGTCCAAAAAGGCACGTCTTCTTTTAAAAGAAAGAAAGTCAGAGAGATTGCTTCTCCTGCTAACGGGACTATCTTTGTTTCATTTGACAGCAACTATGCAATGTGTTCTTAGGGGACAGAGAAAAAAATTGAACAGCCAATGTGAACAGTGGGGGGGGGGTTGGAGAAAGTCCACCTCACAGGTTTACAGCTCTGTTTGTGGAACAATTCAGAATGTGTTGAAAGTGTCCGTCTGTTTCATCTGTGTTTCTGGTGTGAAGCTGCATCTCAGCAGGAGGAAAGGAGAGTTTGTGTTTCACCTTAGCTGGTTGGGGAAATATAACAGCACATTTTATCCCCTATGTGTTAATTAGGCCCAAAAGAAAAGAACCATAAAAGAGTTGTTCTCCTAAATGCTGGCATTTTTCATCTGGATTCTATTTATTGATTATTTTACAGTCGAGAAGGAGCAAAAATCTATGTTTTTATAGCAAATAAAGCTGGCTGCAGTAATTATGTAGGCTCAACATGTCTGTTCTGGAGCAGGAAGTTGGAATTCAGCCTGACTCTCAAACATTTGGGTGAGATCTAATTGAGAAAGACATTTTTCAAACAACAAATATTTAGGAGTGCGGAGTTTGGCTGATGGTCTCCCTGGGCAAGTGCAAGTCCCTTGCTTTTAGTTTGATCCTTAGAGGTTGGGGGAGGCGATGGGGAAGAACCTGGTTGGTTGAGACTACAGTCATGTGAGGCTGAAACTTTGAGATAATCAGTGAGGCTGAGTAAAGGGAAGGAAGATGCCTTCAGGGAATATATTGCCTGTAACTGGTGGGCAAAGGCAGAATCAGTTAATCAAATTATTGAGTGTCCAGTCTTGGGAAAGGCACAGTGAGGGCAGGGACCAGGACTTGTACTTGTTCTGTATCTCCCATAATGCTTGCCTCAGGCACCTGTAGTGACAAGAGCCCTTGACTGGAATGGGTATCAGTCAGAGCTGCAAGTAGCAGAAAACGTGAACTCCACTGGCTGAAACAATAAGGCCCTTAGTACCTCCCGTTACAACAGGTGTGGGCTACCTGCCCCAAGCTTGGTTCTTATGGTGGTTTGACGGCATCATCCAAGATCCAGATTCTTTTCATCTTTTTCTTGGTCTCAAGGTCACAAGATGGCTGCAACAGTTCCGGGCATTGCACCCTTAGAATAATATGCAGAGGCAGAGAAGCCAGGAAGCGAGCCTTTACCAGAAGCCCCTCAGTGGACTTTCCCTTGTGTCTCATTGGCTGAAATTGTGAGTCACGTGTTCAGGCATGACCCAGCCACAGGCAAGGGAAGGACACCATCGTACTTGGCCTAGGATAATCTTGATTTATGTGTTGGGCCTCAGAGAGGGAAAAAATTAGGATGCTTTTGGAAAAAAGAAAGGAGCAGCCCAAAGTAGCTGCTATAGAGTTTAAGACCTGAGTTTCAATGCTCTCTACTTTTCAGCCCTGTGACTGACCCCAAGCGAAGTATTTCACTTCTTTGTGCCTCAGTTTGCTCATCTGTGCAACGAGGATTTATTGGGAAGATAAATCTGAATTAACTCAATAACTGCACTTGATTAGTATGCAGAGTAGAAGATTTTTGGAAGATTTGATCTCTGCCCTCAAAGAATTGTAATCTAGTGCAGAAGATGTGTGAGGACTAGACCACGTAGACTATCAAATAATCAGAGAACGGAACCAGAGAGTGAATAAATAATTATGATTTGCAGACCAACCATGGTAGGAGGAGCATGACTTCAGTGGGAGCCACAGCAGTTAGGGAAGACTTCCTGGAGGAGGTGGTTCATAGTGCATACTGGAACTCCAGCATCTTAGTGTAGATGGGTTATGAGCTCCTTCTGCACAACTTGCTGCCTCTTGCTTTCCTTTTCTCAGTGGTGAAATGGGATTGTTAGCCCAAGATGAGATCTTATTTCTACAAACAATGTCTTTGACAGTCCAAATATAGTCAGTTGCAATTCTGAGAGGCACATCACAGTGGCTTCTTTACCAGTCTTGGCATTCCCAGTTTCCACTCCTGGATGATTCAAACATCACTCAATCTCCATCTTTCATACTACATTTCAGTTGCCGATTAGATATTATTATCAATTATTATTATTATTAGGATGTCTGGCTGCCATCATAAAATCTATACACCTAAAATGAAATCTAATGTCTTCCCACCTCTCAAGCCATCTGCCCTTCTGGATTCTTCATTTTTGTTGTTGGCAGCACTGTCTTCCTGGATGCTTGGGCTCAAAACCTTAGCAACACTTCTGATGCCTGCCTCCTCCCTCTATTCCCAATATTCAAGCATTGACTTTGTTTTGTCTTCATCGTGTTTCTTGAGTACGAGTCCTCCTTCCTGGCATGAGACATGCCCTTTGTTCAGGCTCTTTCCACCTCCTGCTCTGATCTCCCAGCCCCAGGGGGACAGTGCCTGGGGGTCATGGGGACATACATGTCCTACAAGAGCTGTCTTTGGGGCTTGCAAATAAGGTCATCTGTAATTCTAGTGCAGAGGTGGCAAGAAGTCTAGAATCCTTGCTGCAGACACATTACGTTGCGTGAGCTGCCATTTCCCAGCCTCTCATACCTCCCTCCTTCAGATCATCCTAAAACATCCATTTGTTACCTTTTTTTTTCCCCACGCTACTTCCTGCATGAAGCTCAAGTCCCTCAAATGGACATCTGGAAGTCTCTACAACCTGCCTGCATCCTTTCCCCCCATCCTTACCTGCCAGGACTCAGTACTACGTCTGACTCTGCTTCAAGTTCTGCTTTTCTCTGTGTTTAAGCCAAACCACCCTTTTCTTCACCCTCTCTGTGTTAGAGCTACATCCTCATTAGACCTTCCCCGACCACAGGAGCCCATGGTGATCTTGAAGCATCGATCTCTCCTTCCCCTGAACTTCTGTAGCAATTAATGCCTACACCACAGATTCGGTACTTAGTACCATGCTCTGGAGTCATTGTTCAGCATTTTGTTGGCACATTCCTCATCTTCCCAATTGGATGTAAGACCATTGTGACCGGAGATGTGGTCGGAGTGGATCCTTTGTATCCAGTGTGGTGACCTGCAAACATGTGGCACTTCAGTGAATATTTATTGAGTTAACAATTACAGGAATGGCTAAATAAGGTCATTTACCTGAAAAGCCAGTTAATCTTTTTAAAAGTTAAAAAAATAATTTTTTTGTCTGTGGGGCAGGGAGGTAATTAGGTTTATTTATCTATTTAATGGAGGTGCTGGGGATTGAACCCATGACCTCGTGCATGCTAAGCACACTCTATGCCACTGAGCTATACCCTCCCCGCTGAAAAGCCAGTTAATCTTCACCTTTTTTTTCCCTAATCTCAATTTGGAGAAGGGACTCAATTTGATGGATGCCTGCAGGCTGCAAGCCAGGCACTACTGTGGGTGATTTTTAGGAACTGTTTTGACTCAAACTTGTAACTACCCTGTGAGGGCAGGATTATTGTTCTCATTTTACAGATGAAGATGCGGAGGCTGGGAGAGGTTAAATGACGTGCCAGGCTCACTTGGCAGCGGGAGGCAAAGCGAGGGCAAGGTCAAGTTCTTTCCTCTGTGCTGCGTTTCATACATCTTCCCGACGTCCTCCCGACCCTGTAGGTGCCCTGTTCTCCCAGTCTCTTTTCCCTACTTGCTGTGTCCCCTGCCTCCTTCTGTCTCCTGTCTCTAGTGAGACTCAGACCCTTTTTGTATACTGGGGACTTCTTAAAACACTGATATTTACCACGACTCTTTCCTGAAGACCTTCCTCTATTACGCTGAGGTTCTGATTGATCTGAACCTGGATCTGAGCCAGGTTTCCTGAACTCCTCTGCCCTTCCTTTATGACCATGCGATCCTTCGTATCCATCCACCCTTCCCTGCCACCACCCCTGTTCTGTGTCTCTGTGTCTCTGACATATCAACAGGAAGGTGGTCTGTTGGAGGTCTCTGCTCCTTCCAGGAGCTATGACTCCATTCTTGATAGCATTCTTCTTTCCTCTCATTCATTCATTTATTCATTCTGTAAATACTGATCACTGAGCACATGCTCGATAGAGCAGGGGACAAAACAAAGCCCTTGCCTACAGGGAGCTTGCATTGAAGCGAGGGGAGACAGGTGGTAAAAAATGAACACATGATATATACTTTGCACTTGCTGCAATGAAGAAAAACAGCAAGGTAAAGAGATATATATGGTGATAGGCTGCTGCTGTTTTACACAGTGTGGTCAGGGAAGGCCTCCCTGATGGTGACATTTGAGCATTGACTGAGAGGAAGGATGCCATGGGAATATCTGGGGGTGGGGGGCATTGGGCAGCAGGAATAGCAGTGCAAAGGCCCTGAGGTGAGAATTCCTGTGGTAAGTCCAAGGATGAGCGGGAAGGCGGCAGTGGGGAGAAGCAGGGGAGTTTGGTAGGAGGTGAGGGCTGCTCATCTTCAGCTTCTTCACTGTCTCAGGGACACAGTCACCTTCTCACAGCTGTTGCCATTGGCTGAAATGACCACTTCCCTCCACTCAGCCAGGTCCCACTCAGCCTTCACAGCTCAGCTCTGGTCCGCCACCCGCTAGGGGGCCTCCATCTCAGCCATCGCTCATTGATCTACCTCCCTTCTGAGTTCCTCCATCTCCCTCCTCTCCACTGCACAGCCGAGCTCTTGATTTCCTGCTAGCTGGTTCTCTGTCACCTGGGCTCTGTCTGTGTGGGCCTCACCTCCCTAACAGACCAGCTCCTTGAAACTGACTTATGCCTTCTCCCCAGGAGCCAGCACCAGGCTGGGCTCAGTGTCTACCTATTGGTGATGCTGGTGGCAGAGGTGGGAAAGGGGTGGGCTCTGCAGAGATCTGTGGGTGGAACCCTCTTCACGCTATATCCATGGACCCTTCACAGTAGACAGGAAATCTTTTCTTCTGGACAATCTTGGACCACTTTGTGCTGGGAACCTCCATGAGCCTCCGCCTGGAACTGGGAGAGGAGTCCACCTTTCCTCAGGACTTGGATGCAATTTCGGCTGAGGTGGGAGGGAGAGGAGCTGGGATGCAGAGAAAGCCTCTTCTTTATTAGCCTTTATTGTTCAGTCAAAGTGGAATAAGAGGTTTTGGGAGTAAAGGAGGAGGGAATTTACTGAAGATTCCAGAGACTTCCCTGACATCCAAGATAGGAATCCTGAGTGCGGAGACTGACCTATGAATGACCTTGGGCAAATCACTTAACCTTTGCCTATTACAGTTTCTTCTCTGCCCAGCTTCCCCTCTTCCCATCCACTGTAGAAGAAAATGGACAATGAACCTGATTTTTAGGGACTCTAGCTACTCCCCAGGTTGGTCTCTGCATTAAATTTTAGACCGATGGTTTTATTATTATTATTATTTTTAATTTTATTGAGTTATAGTCAGTTTACAATGTTGTGTCAATTTCTGGTGTACAGCACAATTTTTCAGTCATACATGAATATACATATATTCATTTTCATATTCTTTTTCACTGTGAGCTACTACAAGATCTTGTATATATTTCCCTGTACTGTAGAGTATAAACTTGTTTATCTATATACCAGTGGTTTTAAAACTTGAAAAATGTACAGATGGTTCCATTTTAAAGGGGGAAAATTCTTCCCACAGACCTCCGATATTGTCTGAAATTATTAATATAATAATATTTAAAAAGATAAATACAAAACCAGGCATAATCAACTTATGCTTATAACTCATACACAATCTTAGAGCCCAGATAAGTTTATAAATGTAGACTACGGAGCCAATAACGTTCAGATTAACAATGTTAATTTACTGTAATAGACGCCACTGTGCTAAGACTAAATTACCTCTTGCTACATGAGCCTTCCACCACGTGCTCTGTGGTGACCTCAACTCTCCTACCGCTCTTCTTAGCTGGAACCACTGTGAAACCTTTGTTCCTACAACATGCTGAAGGGTCATCTGGCCAGCACTTGGCACAAAAGCATTTGTGCGTGAGGCTGCCATCTTTTTTCATTAGCTCACAATTAAAGGGGCTCTGTTTAGTTCTAGCGCAACCACAGATGCTGACGCAAAGCTGGTAGGGACTGAGTGGGAGCGCTCGGTCACCGAAAGGAAAACACATCAGTACTTACCTGCCTAAGGAATCCCTGCTTGAGAACAGCTGCTGTGTGCTCTGAGACAGCGCCCCTAGCGGTGTGGGAGAGTTAATGCTGGAACTGCGGCTAACTGCTCTGCAATCCTAATACTAGCCACCATGTTTTGAGCGTTTGTTGTGCACCAAGAGGTAGGTGGAATAGTATTAGCTCCATTGTGCAGATGAGAAGGCTGAGGCTCAGAGAGATTGAGCAGGCAAGGTCCCACTGGGTGTTGGCAGCATCTGGATTCCATCCAGGTCAGCAGAGCCCCCTGAACTTCCTACAAGGCTTCACTGCCTCCCTCCCTACAGACCCTCACCAGGTTTCAGGGCACTTTGATGTGAGTATAAGGACTTTGGAGTAATTTGGGAGCCTCTGAGATTCTCACGGTGGACTCACAGCGTTCTGGTGGAGTAAAGTGTCGCTTGGTGCAGAGAAGAGGAGTGAAGCCAGGGAAGAGCAGGATGACGGTTCTCAGAGCCTCAGGCGGCTTTGGCTGGCAGTGGCAGGGAATGGAGCCTTCCCCGAAGGCTCCGGGGAGGAGTTGCCAGTTACCCCAGGAGAGAAGATGCCTTAACGATGGCTACCTTCATTAAGGCTTCACATTTTAGCAAACACTTTTTTTGGTGCATTTATTTTCAAGTTTTGGAGTTTTTAAAATTTGTATTTTTCTTGTGGTAAAATACACATACCGTAGAACTTCCCATCTTAACTGTTTTGAAATGTATATTTCACTGGTATTAAATGCTTCATCATGTTGTGTGACCATCACCACCACGCATCTCTATAACTAGTGTGTACTTTACAACAACTTGGCAAAGCAGGTTATTGTCCTCAGAACGGGGGCTCAAGTGCCTTGCCCAGAGTCACACCCTGAACCTGTGTCTGCCTCTCGTTGGTGACCTGGAGCGACAGTGGTGGGCTTGGTTTACCAGAGGCTTGTGTGGGGCCATGGGAGATGGCCAGGCTTCCCGTGGTGAGGGCTTCATGGGATGACCTGGGAAGGGCTGACCTGGAATTAATTCTGCTGTTTAGTCAGGGTCAGGGTGACTCATTCCTGTGTATCTAGGACCCACCTTTCCTCAGAGCACAGATTATTTAAAACCCACTCCTGCGCTTGGAAGCTGCCCTTCCCCAGCTGGACTTGACTGGTTTATCATCCAAGCTTAAAATTAAATACAATAAATAAAAACACCCCGAAACTTTTTTATCCTGCAGTGGATGAGCAACAATCTACATATGCAAATAAATGGCATGCCTATCCCCATGAATATTGATTTGGAAAGAGAGTCTGAGGCCCTAAAATACACTAAAAACCCTCAATGTGGCATTTTGCAACTCTTCCTGCTCGCTCCGATATCACAGCCTTATTATATCTTAAGATACCCCTGTTCCAAGCTGACCTCCCTTTGAACCTCTGAGGCTCCCAGGGGGACACAGAGTGTTTCAGGTCGGCAGGACAGAAGCTGGGGGTGATGGGTGAATCCTGACCCTGGGGGTGTGGCTTATCCTTCCCTGGAGGGGCCCAGGCCTTAGCCCTTCTCAGATCCCAGCATTAGTGGTGAATCCCCAAGGTCAGGGGACAGTTCTGGGGAACACCACAGGGCAAGTTCCAGCCTCAGACTCTGGTGCTATCAGGGCAGTGGAAGGCGGGAGAGGCAAGGGGCCTTGAGAATTATCTTAACCCTCAAATGAGGCAAATAAGGAAATTGAGACCCTGGGCTGGTGGGTGACCTGCCCAAAATGACACGGTGAGTTAATGGCAGGGATCGAGAAATCTCATTCATTCTTCGCCCTGAAAAGCACATTTCTTTTTCTGTGTGTGTGTGTGTATACAAAGGGGTGGGCAGTCTGGCATTTAAAGTTTGTATACTCTTTTGGGGGAAGAGTCATTTTTCTAGTGTGACCATTCACCCAGAGATGGGCAATGACTGAAAATCCAGCCTTGTTTCCCATTTGGGTTGAAAGAAATGATTTCCTTCTTCCCCCTGTAGATTTCCAAATTAGATTATACAAAGGCCAGAATTAATGTGAGGTTGCATGAGACAGCGCGCCCCAGCTGAAGCGATGAAAGGGCCAGATGGAGGAGGGCAGGAGTGGCTCTGAGGAAGCCAGAGGTTAACAACAGGCTGGGGGGGACCACGAGGGGCAAGAGTTAGGAACTGGCGGTGATGTCTGTGCCCCAGGGTGTACAGGGAAGCCTCTGCTGGGGGAGGGGGAGGGGATCACTGTACCATCTGAAGATGGGTCTCTCTTTCCTGCTGTTTACTGGGCCTCCTTTTCCTTGTCAGGAAATATTGGAATTCTTTCTTTTCCAGGCAGATTTATCTGACTGGCTGCGCTGGGTCAGCGCCAAGATGAGTGCATCAGTATTTGTGTCTGTGTTGGTGTGTTTCTGTGAGTGTTTGATGGCCTATGTGTCTGCTTTCATCCACGTGTGCGTTTTCCAGCATGTGGAGGAGTGGGTAGGTTTGTATGGGAGTCTGTGTGTCCGTGAATGGCTGGGTGTCTGTATGTCAGTGTTTCATGACAGCATGATTATGTGTTTTAATGTGTGCGTCGGTGTGGCGACGGTTCTGTGTATGAGTGCGTGTCCCCATGTGTATAGTGTAGTGCAGGAGCCCACGGGGTTGCGAAGGGTCACAGTGCTGTCCACCTGGGGTCCTCTCTAAGGTGCTCCCACCCAAAGCCCTCACCTGGTTCCTGACCCAGGTCCTAACTGCTCTCTGTCTCCCTCCTGCTCCCTCCCTCAGCCCTGGCCTGGCCCTGGATCATTTGCATTTGTATTTGCATATTATATGCATATCATTTGCACGATCTGCATAGACTGCTTTCAGTTCTGCAGTTTTCAAGGTAAAATGGAGTTGCTCTGCTCGAAGGTCATTATATTAAGAAATGCTGCTTTTTCTTCTATTCTTTTTGGTCCAGAACTCCGTCTCAGAACTAGGGGTCTGGGGGAGCATGAAAGTCCAGAAACCTCTGTTTTTCCCTCCATGGAGCAGAGGGATTGCTTGGGTGGGTAGAGGCCCTGGGACCCTGGGAGGAGCAGTTGGGGGTAGATTTTCTTACGCCACGGGTAGTTGCTTCCTGCCAGAGCCCACTCAGTCATATCAGAGCCAGAGACAAATACACTCCAACTGGTGCCCTGTGGCCTACTTCTCAAGCCCCCACTGCCTCCTCCTGTAGGGCAGGGATGGGGGAGGAAGGGCCACCTGGGATGTTTCAGCACCTCCACATCCATTTCTGGCTGGGGAGGGACCCTGAAGCCAGGGCGAAATGAGGGAGCAAAGGGTATTTTTTCTTTTCAAACACATAATATATAATTTTTATTTATTTTCTTCCAGTTTGACTGAGGTATCACTGACGTACAGCACTGTGTCAGTTTAAGGTGCACAGCATAATGATTTGATTTACATACATCATGAAATCATTATCACAAATTTAGTAAATACCCATCACCTCATCATATAGGTCCAAAATTAAAGAAATAGAAAAAAAAGTTTTTTTCCTTGTGATGAAACTCTTAGGATTTCCTCTGTTAACAACTTTCATGTGTAACAGACAGCTGTGTTAATTATGTTTATTATGGTGTGCATTACATCCCTGCCTAGTACATAATTAATGATATTTCTAATGCCACAGAAAATACCGACCTGAAAAGCTTCCTTAGGTGGTCTGTACCCCCAGAGAATTTTCCTTATGGGCCATCACTGTGCTCAACAGTCTCTCTTTAGATGTGGGCTGAGTCCTGCCTGTGTGGTTTCTGGCATGTTGCCTAACTTGTCTGAACACCCGTTTTCTCATTTGTGAAAAGGGCAGTAACAATAGTACAGTAAGTAATATATAGAGTTGTTGTGAAGATTAAGTGAACATGCAGGTAAAGGGCTTAGCTTAGTGCCTGGAAACATAATAAAGACCCAGTAAATGTTAGCATCACCAGTCCTTGTGGGCTCCATTAGAAAACAGAGGTTCCATAGTATGTCTTTTACACCCTAGTATAAATTGTTCATCAAATGCTCCTCAGGCTAGCAACAGGCTTGAATCCCTTCTGTGTATTTCAGAAAGTCAAGTCCCCACGGAACCTGGGCTGCTTTCGCCTTCCCATGGGTGGAAGGATTTGCAGAGGCAGCAAGGGAAGAAGGAGATTCTTTGTGTCTCCAAGGATTCGGGTCTTCACTGTCCCCCATCAAAGGATCAGCAATATCTCATTTCTTGTGTCTCATCTTCTCTTTGAGTCTTTACTCTTGGTAAGGCCCTGCTGGGAACCAAGGGCCATCCTTGGCTGAGGAGATCTTGGGTTCCCAGAACACAGAGCTGGAGGCCGGACTTGGTGCTAGTGCTTTCCTGGAGGTAGAGATGCAGTCTCAGGGCAAGGAGAGTGAGAGGAAAAGGGAAGTGAGGCAACAAAGGAGGAAGAGCAAATGCCGACCAGCCACAGATTCGCGAGGAAGGAAAGCTGCTTGCTTACTCATGAAGGATGTCTGTGGTTAAGCCAAATGGAACCAGTGTGACTCAGAAGAGTTCGCTCAGGGTGGAAGGAGAGAGTCTCTGGCATCTGCCAGCATCTCAGTCTCTCATTGGTCCGAGTTTTCCCCATGGGGCAGTAACTCCCTTGCACTTCTGGGTCACATCACCTTGCCCATCTGGGCAGCCACTGGGGATGCCGTACCCCGTGCCCTGTGGTGTGGTGCCTCAGCTGAGTCCAGAAGTGAGAACAGCCAGCACCTCCTTATGTCCAGGGCAGTGAACCTGGGCACTGGAGCTGCAATGGCTCCTGTTTTGCGTGCAGGGGAGGTTGTGCCAGAGCCGGGCCCTCACCCCAGAGGAGGCTGAGATGGTGGCGGCGGCCCATCTCTCCACTGCACAAGTAGCAGATGGGTGGTCTTGGAGGCAGATGGGGCTGAGCAAGTCTGGGGAGCCACCTAAATCGGGTCTGATTCAGCCACCATTAGCCAATTAATTAATCCACAGTTAGGACCAGGTGCTGGAGTCTGGCCCTGACCCTGCAGGCAGTGGGGAGCCGTCAGCATTCTTGAGCAGGTGAGAGACCCACTCAGCACTCAGCAATGACTGGGTATGCTTGTCTGCTCAGACTGTCATAACACGGTACTGGAGACTGGGGGCCCAAAACAACAGAAATTAATCTCTCACCGTTCTGGGGGCTGGAAGTCCAGGATCAAGATTCTGGCTAATTTTGGGTTCTGGTGAGAGCTCTCTTCCTGGCTGGCAGACAGCTGCCTTCTTGCTATGTGATCACATGGCCCTTCCTGGGTAGTGGGTCACTCACAACAGGTTGGAGAGAGAGAGAGAGAGAGAGAGGAGAGAGAGAGAGAGAGAGAGAGAGAGAGAGAGAGAGAGAGAGAGAGAGAGAGAGAGAGAGAGAGAGGGAGAGAGAGAGAGAGAGAGAGAGAGAGAGAGAGAGAGAGAGAGAGAGAGAGAGAGAGAGAGAGAGAGAGAGAGAGAGAGAGAGAGAGAGAGAGAGAGAGAGAGAGAGAGAGAGAGAGAGAGAGAGAGAGAGAGAGAGAGAGAGAGAGAGAGAGAGAGAGAGAGAGAGAGAGAGAGAGAGAGAGAGAGAGAGAGAGAGAGAGAGAGAGAGAGAGAGAGAGAGAGAGAGAGAGAGAGAGAGAGAGAGAGAGAGAGAGAGAGAGGGAGAGGAGAGCAGGGAGAGGGACGAGGGAGGGAGAGGGAGGAGAGGGAGAGGGAGAGGGAGGGAGGAGAGAGAGAGAGAGAGAGAGAGAGAACGAGCTGGAGTGCTTTCTGGTGAGTCTTCGTCTAAGGACGCTAATCCTGCTGGATCAGGGTCCCACCCGTATGACCTCACTTGACCTTAATTACTTCCTTACTCCAAATACAATCACGCTGGGGTTAAGGCTTCAACATATGAATCTTGGGGGTTGGGGAGTGGGGGACACAAACATTCAGTCCATAACACAGGGGTTATTTGGAGAGGGTCTGTCTTCAAGTCTGCTTGTCTTCGTCCACAAAAAGTCAGACGGGAGCCGCTGCCAGAAGCCCTTGCATTCCCGACTCAGTTCAGGGGAACAGAGAAGGCTCAGAGATCACTGTTGTCCGTGGAGTTTTATTCAGCAGTGGTGAGACTGGGTCCCTCTGTAACCCCCATATATGACCTAATAAGAGAGAAGGTCCTTCCTGGGTGAGGGGTAGTGATTGCGAGCACTGGGTGCCTGGCCGTGAACCTCAGCTCTGCCATCTAGGGGTGATCTTGGGCAGATGGCTCAACCTCTACTCATTCAACAAATGTTTATGGAGCACTTGCCATGTGCCAGACCCTGTTCTAGCTGCTGGGGATACAGCAGCAAACGATATGAGACAAACAGACGGAAATCCCTGCCCTTGTGGAGCTGACATGCTAGTGGAGACACCCAGCCTATAAACAAAATTAGTAGCTGATGGAGCACATCTGAAGCTGACAAGTAATGTCGGAAAAAAAGACAGGCAAGGTAACGAGTGGTGGAGTGTGGATGGGATTGCAGTTTTAAGCAGAGTGATTAGGGAAGGTCTCAGTAAAAAGGTGACATTTAAGTCAACGCATGAAGGAGATGAGGGAGGAGCAATGATGCGATCTAGGGGAGGTCGTTCTGTGCCTCAGTTTCCTCACCTGTACAATGGGGTTGTGATAACACCTGCCGCACAGAGCTGCTCTGAGGGTTGGGTTAATCCCTGCAGTGGGCTTACAACTGGTTTGGCGCACAGTCAACGTGCCTTAACTTAACGTCACCTGTTATTCTTGTCACTGCCGCTCTGGTAGGATCCTGTCTCTGCTGCCTTCGGGCAGCCTGGGCTCCTGACTACAGGGGGCTCGGTGATCTTCACCTTCCCAGGAGTGGGAGCCGCTCTCCTCCAACCTTCCCTATCTCCTCATTAAAAGGGGACACACACCCTTGCAGTTTGAGAAGCAACACATGCATTTTCTTTTTACTCGAGCATCTAACTCCCAGAGGGACTTGCAGAAAAGTCTTTAGCAGAATCCAGGTTTCGGAAGCAGCTTCCAGCATTTCTCTGGAGCATCTGCAGACCAAGGCGGGCAGGTGTTTCTGGCCCAGCTCAGGTCTGAGCTGGGGGGAGGGGTCGCCCACCCTGAAAACCAGACCCCCAGCAGCGGGGCCGCGAGGTCCTGTCCTGCTGTCCCCTCAGCCTGGCTGGGCGGCTGCCCACGTCTCATCAGCAGGCATCGGGAGTTCCTCCAGCAATTGGGATGCCATTATTTACTACGGCAGAGATTTTTGTGGCTGTAATTCACCAGCCCTGAGAAGCTGGGGACCTGAATCTCAGTAGCCCTCAGTATAGATATTGCATCTAATAATCCTCTATTACTATGCAAATACATCCTATAGGCTACTGACGTCTTTTCCTTTCAAACACTTAATACATAATTAATGATACTTCTAATGCCACAGAAGACACCAACCCAAAAAGCTTCCTGCTGTAATTTATACCCACCCAGGCAAAAAGATTCGTTTATTGGTTCACTTATCATGCAGGAGTGTGCCTCTCCCTGCCCTCCCCAGGAAGGGGCTGTAGAGTCAACGGAGGCAGGAAGCATTGGGAGGGCAGCCTGCCCTCCAGACAGCATTGAGCCGAGCAGGAGGATGGCTGTGCGTGGGAGGGCACCCTGTGCCAGCTTCTCCATGGATGGCCTCATTCAGTTTTCTCACACCAAGCTGTGAGGGAGGTCTTCCTGTTATCCCACTTTCCGGATGAGGAAACTGAGGCCAGAGAGGTGCTGCAACCTGATTATACTTGGTCCTCTCTGCACATCGGTGGACTGCACAGTAGAGTTGGGAGAGCCAGGCCTGGGACGTGGGTAAGCAGCTTAGCTTCTCCAAGTCAAGTTTCTTAACCTGTAAAATGGCAGCAACAGTCACTACTCTGCAGGATTATCCGAGAATTGCAGGTGATGGCATGCTTACTGTTTGCCTTTTTTGGAGGTGAACGGCGAGAACATCACTTTTGAGGCTGTTGTTTTGGCAGCTTGGTGGTCTTTTTTGGCAGAGAGAGTGATTTGGAAGGAGATGAGGTTTTGGACCCTCTGACGTCGGGAAACACACCTTCTCAGGGCAAACTGGACTCTGACAAGGAAACCCCATCACAGAGTCTCCCCGGTCCCTGGGAAGTTTCTCCCACCAGGCTTTGAGCAGCACCAGCCCTAGGAATGAAGGAAACTTGGTGCCTCGAGACATCGCATCAGCTGGAAATGAAAAGACTCAGTACCCAGTGAGGAGACATAACGGGGGTCCGCACACAGGCGCAGGACCCCGACGGCTGGGGGGCACCCGGGTGGTGTTGTCAATGCACAAGGGAAGAGGGCACCGGGCGGTGGGTGGGGTGTGGCCGTGTTCAGCACATGGAGGGCCTGAGAGTAAGGTATGAAGTGAATTTCAAGTGTGAGATGGTGGGGATGGCAGTCCAGCCTCTCCCCAGGGGGTTGGGGTGGGCTCGTCCCCTTGACTCCGCCCCTCTGCCCCTCTGCTCTCCCATGGAGGACATAGACCATGGACGGGCAGAGCCTCTTCCCCAGCCTAGGGCAGGAAGAGGAGCTGGAGGCTGAGCAGAGGCAGGAGGGGCGGGGGGTGGTGGTGCTTGGAGGTGATGGGGGAGCTCTCTGCAAAGAGCCACTGTGGCCAGGTGGGTGCAGAGGCGCATGGGGGACCCCCTCACGGGCCAAAGGACTGGGGTTCGAGTTGCTTTCCTTCTCTCCCGGGCAGCCCTTCCCACGCCCTCCCCCCCAACCCCCCACCCCGGAGCCCCTAGGCTGCCCCCTCATGCTTCCTTGTCCCATCCAGACCACAGTACCAAGGGCAGATGTGGCTTGTGCCCGCAGAATGAAGAGCTGCTCCTCACTCAGCAGCCCCCTGCTTTGCCTCAAGCCTTCTCCATCTTTGGCTCGTGGTCTCCCCCCAACCCAGTCCACACTCCCCGTGGCAGGCAAAGGGATTGTTCTAAAGTGCAGACTGGACCATGTCCCTGTCTTGTCGGAAACCTTTTAATGGTTCCCCGTTGCCCTCGGGATAAAGTCAAAACTCCTTAGCACAGCAGTCGAGGCCCAGCTGCCTCTTCTCATCCTCTCTCCATAATCCGCCCTGCACTTTATGCTCTGGTGACACAGACCTGCTTCCAGACCCCCTCCCCCAGAACACACGGTGCTGCGGTGCTGCGACACACCTCCGAGCCTCCGCTCACGCTGTTTTCTGACTGCGGTGCCCTTCCCTGTTTCCTTAGTCTGGCTGACTCTCACTTGTCTTTCAAAATTCAGCCCAGACACTGCCTCCTCCAGGAAGCCTTCCCTGAATTCTCCTCCCTCTGTTGGGCTAAGAGACCTTTTCTTCCCCCTTGGCACTCTGGTTTATAGCTCTATAAGCCTTATAACCTCAAAACCAAAGTGACAGCCTCAGGACCAGAGACCTGGTCAAAGAGGGACTCAGTACCTAGCGCGGTCCCTGGCACGTAGGTGGGCTAAAGATACGTTGTTATACTGAACTAGTCCTTGTCCTTGACGTGAGACCCTGATGCCTGCTTGTGGCTCTCCCTGACTTTTGGGAAAGAGGTGGGATTGGGCGGCCAGTTTTGGGGTGTCCTGTGAGATATGGGAGCCTTGAGACCATGCAGGGTTTTGTTAGGAGGATCCAGGCTCTGCTTGATTTTAGCAACATCAGTGTTCTGAGTCTCTGGAGGGTTTTGGGGAGTGATGGGGTGAAATGATATTGAGGTGCCCTCAGAGGCTTGAGAAATGAGGATGACATTGGACGATTGAGACAGCAGGGCAGGTGAGGTCATTTAATGCAAAGTTTCCATTTTCCCTCCTGGTCATGTCTCTGGATTTGTGACATATTTTGGCATTTGGATTATTTTAATCAGCTCTCTACTTTTGGTCCCCAACTTGATCAAACTTGATCCCCACACCCCTCACCGTCTGCAGCAAAAGAGATTTAAGTAGAGGAAAATCTTCAAAAAGTAGGAGACTCTGAAATGGGTTTTCAGGAAGGCGGTGACACCCCTTTGCTTTGTGCAGAGTAGGAGTCAATAGGTTGTACGTGTCGGGAAGAGCCTCCTTGCTTCTTGGCCGTCGGGCGGACGAGGCAATGACATCACCAGATCCTGAGTTCGGAAGGTGGGAAGGGCAGAGAGGGCCTGGTTCTGGGCCAGGAACTGCTCTGGGGCTCCCCAGTGGAGGCTCTGTGTCCTTCTGGGTAATTTCCACCTTTAATTTCTCAGTGTTTTATGAACAGGGAGTAAATCAGGACCCCATGCCGACTGCTTCATGTAAAGGATTAATAAACTGGAGATTTATGGGGCAGTGGCAGAGGAAGGCGGCGGGAAGGGAGAATGGGACGAGACTTGGTTCCCAAGGGGCAGGGGCTGGCTCCAGGACCTTCCTCCACTGGGGTGTGTCTGCTGAGGGCTCCTTCTGGGATCCTTGTCTTTTGGGGCTTGGAATCAGGGTTGGGTGGCCAGGCTGGGCCTGGGCCCTGGTTTGTGCACTCTACTTAGGATTGAACCAGGCAGGCTCACGGTTGAGGGGAGGAAACCATCCTTGGGTCTGTATAGGTTGACAGCCTGGTATCTCTTCTTTAGAGGTGCATTCAAGCTCTGGGCTTAGACTCAAACAATCTAGAAATGCAGGTTCATGTTCTCCTTGTTAAGTTGCAAGTAACAAAAAAGTATAACATCAGGGGCTTGAACCGTATGAACCCAGTCCTTCCCACCTCTCTGGCTGCTCTCCTCAGCATGTTGGCTCATCGTGGTGCTAGCGCCTCATGGTGGTGAGATGGCTGCTGTGGTTCCAGTCATCACATTCCAAAATGACAGTGTTCAGCGAAAGAAGGGGGCACGGCTGCCGGGCAGGCATTTACTGCAGTGACTCTGGGTGATTGGTTTTGGCTTGCTAAGCCTTAGTTTCCCCGTCTGTAAAGTGAGAATAATAATAGTAGTTGTCTTATAGTGTTGTGAGGATTAAATGTATAAGGCACGCTGAGCACTGAGCAGGATGCATGCAGTACGTGCTAAGTGTTAGTATCTGTAGCAGCTGAGTGAGGTCGAGCCCATTGCTTACCCTGTTTGGGTGTCAAATGGAGGTGGTGTTACCTCCTCCAGGGTCACATCTGCATTTGTTAACACCACTGCTGGTGTTATTATGGTCGGAACCCCATGGCATCCTCGATGGCAGCATGGACTAGGGTCCTCCTCTCACCTGCGGCTTTTGTGATGTGAAGTTACCTTTCTGAGCCTCGACTTCTGCATTTATAATATGGTGATACTGTTACCTCATCAGGTAGTGGGTGGGTTGAGTCGGTGAGGCAGGAAGTATGGCACCTCGTGGGTGTCGGGCCGGCACACTACAGGCCTCGGTGAGACCCCCTGGCCTTCCTCTCCCTTGTCAGTGCTCATTTCAGAGACCGGAGGTGTAAGGATCAGGGTCCGTTCCCTTGGGGGTGATGAGGTGAAGCAGGTTGTGTGAGTCATTATTCAGGTCCCTCAGGGATTGGGGTGCCGGTCAGGAAGCAAGGGGGAAGCCCAGGATTTCAGAGGGGCCTGCCGTCCAGGGGGCAAAGGAAAGGCCAGAGATTAGATGGTGTGAGGCTGCCCGGAGCTCCCTGGGGACTTCGGACGCTGGGTCTCTGATGGCACAGCTAATTCTAGCTTCCACGGCCTGCCTTGGCCAGGGCTTGTCCAGCTGCAGGTAAGGGCCTCCCAATTGCGGGTGACCAGGATTGCAGCAGGGAAGGGGTCAAAGGCAGGGGAATAAGCCAGCGGGCCTGGGAAATCGCTGAGATTGCTGGAGATGGTCTCTACAGGCTGGGGGTCTTTGTGCAGCCAGGCTGGCCGCCCCGGGCCATCCTGGACTCTGGAGACCTGCGACTGGGGCGAGTTCAGCTCTACAGGCTCCTGATCAGAGACTGTGGGCTGGGGCAGCTCAGCTGAGGGGCTCCGAGCAGGGCCTGCAGACGCCCCTTGCCTGGGTTCGACGCTCAGCTCTATCACCTATCTTCTGGGTGATGCTTGCGGCTGTGTGCCTCAGTTTGCCCATCTGTGAAATGGGATGTAAAACAGCCCCTCCTCCTGGGGTTACTGTGGGGACTGTACGTGGGTAGGCACCCAGCACGCTGCCTGGCACACAGTCCGTGCTCAGTGAGGATTAGCGGTTGTTTGAGCACGATACACAAGCATTTCCAGCTTTCACCCAGCAAATCATATTTGTCTCTTACTTGCTCTTCTGAGGCTCAAGGCCTTACTCTGGAGGAGGAGAAGGGTGGAGAGGACGGTGGAAAAACCCTGCATCATTAGTGATTAAGTGTCAATAAAGCTGCCCAAAGGGCCCATGAAACCTTCAAAGAAGCTGGTGTGAGCACAGAAGGGTCCAGGGCTGGAGGATTAGCACAGAAATGGGGGAGGGAGCTTGGATCAGCAGCTCAATTCATGGCCCAGGAGAGGGTTGGAGCATCAGTTCCTGAAGAGCAGCCCCTGCAGGAAACACAACGCCCCTCTGTCCTCCAAAATGAAGTCTTGTGGGGGCTGTAATGTTATTTGGGAGCCTGGGGGGCCTCATGGACCCTCTTGGCATTGTTAACAACTCCTCTTCTGACCCAGCCATTATTAGAGGCCTTACCACACTCCATCATAGTCCCCCACTCCCCTGACAGATTATTTTGGTCCTTTCGTCACCCAACACTTCACACATACCCAGCAGGGCTGATCTGCAGCACTTGGGCTTGGCCCGGGTTCTGATGTCTGGAAAGCCCTACTCTGGGGGCTGGCAGGGGTCTGGGTGCAGAAAAAGGCTCCTCTGGGGGGCCTGATGGAGCTCAGTGTTTCCCAACTGTGTTCTAGGGGACACTAGTTCTACAGAATGCTCTGTAAAGGCTCTGACAAGTCCTGCAGGAAAAAAAAAATAGACTTGATTGCTTTGTTCAGCCCTCTGTTAAAACTTATTTAACCATGGGATCTTAGTTTCTGTGGAACCCTTTCAACAATCCAAGGAAACGATGTTTGTGGGACCCACTTGGGGCAACAGTGATGGACGAAAGGAAGCACGTGACAAGGAGTGGAGATGCTCCCCCTCTGTTCTTGGTCACGCGCGTCCACGATAACTGAGGGATGGGGCCAGCCAGCCCCTCTTCCTGGGCTTTAATGTCTTCAGCTTTAAAAGAAGACTAGTGATGATCAAGGCTCTTACTTTACTTACATAGTAGAGTGTTTGTTTTTTTTTTTAAACTCTTTATAATGGAAAATTTCAAATAGATCCCCAAGTGGAGAGAACAGTTTAGTGCTCCCCCACGTCCACATCACCCTGCTTCAGCAGTGATGTGCATCTCCCCTATCTTGTTTCATCTATTCCCCCCCCACTAACTTTTTATAAGGATGATTTTGAAGATGGTGTAAAATGAAGTCTGTGAAAGTGTTTTGCAGTCTTCAAAGTGCTGTCCGAATGTAAGACCTTTATTGTGACTATTATTAGGGTTATTATTTCTTATTCTTAAAGTTCAAAGTGCTACATAAATGTAAGGCATCTGTCATCATTATTATTATGCTTATAATTTCTTATTACTACCCAGCCATGTCACCCAAAATACCCAATAATGTGGGTGTTTATGGAACTCCATTTGTAAGAAGCTATGGAGAGTCCAGAGAGGGTGGAAAGCTTAAAATCCAGTCCTGCTGCCAGGGGCTTACGGTCTGGTGGAGAGGTCAGACAGACAGAAGGTCCAAACAACAGCCTGGCAATCCCTGGTGGTGTCTGGCCAGTGCCAGACGAGGGGATCGATGCTTCTGGAGCAACTCAGGGAAGGAAGGGAGACCAAGGCTGAGGGATGTCTAGCTGGAGCTGTTTCTTCCCTAGAGAGGTGTTCCTCTCCCACCGAGACTGGGCGCTTGGCTGGACCTGGGATAAGGTGTCCTTTCTGGGACAGCCAGCTAAGCACCCAGCAGTTCAGGGAAGACAGACTGGGCCCTTGTGAATGATGCTAGTTTCCCTGTCTCCCAGGAGACAAAGATGCCCACCAGCATGGGGAATATGGACCACTGCAACTTTCAGGTAGAACTTGATGCAGCCTCAAAGCAGAGCTTGGTAATAAATGAATGAACAAACAAAACCCAAATAACCCAAACCTTCCTTTATTTTTAAAAATTTTTTATTTTTATGGAGGTATTGGGGGTTGAACTCAGGACCTTGCCCATGCTAGGTACATGCTTTACCACTGAGTTAGCCCCCCACCCCTCAACCCAAGCCTTTCTGAGGCCAGCTAATTGTCCATTGGGGCCCCCATGTCTAATCACTGTAATCCATTTCCCCATCTTGCCAGGCTCCCTGTCCCCGACCCAGAGCTGCTGGCCTCACTGACGCTGCCTGTCTTTCCTCACAGTCTGGGTTTTGCCAAGGGCCCTCTTCCCTAGAGGACCCTTGCTGGCCCACTTCCTTCCCCGAGATTCGGAGTGTGCAGCCTTGGCAGGGCCACCAAAGCTGTCATCGCTCTGAATTGTCTACATAGGAGATGGAATCTCAGTATCAGAGTGTAACTAACTCGTGGGGGAACAAACAACTCTCTGTTGGCTGCAGATGCGTTTGGCTTCAGTTTTGCTCTTAAAACATGTGAGCCAAGAGAGGATGTCACATAAAAAGATGTATTTCCAATTTCCTTTGAATAATCAGAAGATCTGCCACTCCAGGCCCGCATTCCTGCCTGGCGACAGCAGAGGAAGCCGAGTGGTGGCCTCCCGTTGAGCTGGGATACGTGCTGTCTGGGTCGCCACGGTCCCCTGGGAGTCTTGGACTCACTGACATTCCCAGCTGGGTCCTGGTGGGCATGTGGGGTTGGGACCCGACCACAGAGAGCTCTGTTCAATGAGAAGCCTCGAGGCCAGATAACCCTAGGGCTGCTTCTGCCTGACTTTCTTATTTCTGGTCATGATGATCTTGCCATGATTCAACCAAGGACATTCTCCTTGAGTGATGTCTTGGGGTCCTGGCAGGGAACAGCTAGCACACTCAAGCTGGGTAATTTGATGGGAGCTTAAGAAAGGGGCTATTTACAAAGGTGTGGGTGGAGTGTAGGAAAACCAGCAAAGGACAGTGCAGCACCCTGAGGCTAGCAACCACAGGAGCAGTTAGCATTCACCCCCCCCCCCCATGCCACCTACCACGGGGACTTGGAGAGGGTACTGTGTACAGAGGGCTGCCTGACAGGAGCGTGGCCTTCCAGAAGGGATGCAGCCAAATCAGTGCTGCTGCTTGCTCTCCTGCTGTACAGTTTCCTGCTGGCTGCCCCCTTGGCTGAACCCAACCGGAAGCCAGAGGTCAAGGGAGCCTCCGATGCAATCCATACCTGTCAGCCTCCTGGGGCCCAGAGCAGAGGGAGAAGTGTGCCGAGAGGATCTGCAGGAACAGATGGAAAACATCCAGCACCGGCAGCGTTACACTAAGTTGACAGATCTGGATCCCTCAGCGGGCCGTGATGGAGGTGGTTCTGTCTACGTGGTCTGATTGCGGGGAGCAGTCCCCTCTGTGGGTGGTGGGCTATTTCTGGGGGCTCCTTTCCTGCAGGCCCGCCTGGCCTGGTTTCCGTCCTGTCCTCTCCAGTGTGTGTCTGTGTGCACGTGCGAGTGGGTGGGCCCCCCTCCACCAGCCACAAGTGGCTTTAAAGGGAAATTCCGGAGGCGGAGGAGCAGGTCTGGCTGTCAGTGAGGGCTCCCTGGCGGTGGGGGGACAGCCTTCCCGTAAGCCCTCAGCCGGGCAGCGTCTCTTATTGACTCTATGACCTGAACACCCTCTGTGTGTGGCATTTTCTGAAGAGCCTTCCTGCTGTGATATGATTTCAAAAGCTGCCTCACCCCAGATTACCTTCCTCCCTAGCCTGCCTTGGATTTTGAGATTCTGGTCGCTTCCTGGCCTCAAAGAATGTTATAGCTTGGTGATCTTCCTGCCCCTCACTGGTCAGAGGGCAGACTGAGGTCCAGAGAGGGGAAGTGACTGGTCCAAGGTCACAGGGTGATCTAGGGCTGGGGGGGAGCAGGAACCTAAACTAGCTCCTGGCCTTGGGGTCTGGCACCTCCACCCCAGTTCCCATCGCGGTTGTGTGTGTGTGTGTGTGTTGGGGTGGGCAGGGGCAGTCCCAGAGGCTGGGTGGTTGAGCCCAGGTGGTCTTAAGAGAGGGGATCCGAAGCAGAAGGGGACTTGCTGCCTAGCTGGGCCACGGTTATCCTTCCCTGGGGGCCTCAGGCAGAATGGGGATGAAGAAATAGAAGATAAGGGCCATTTCAGAGCACGTCCCAAACAGCAGAGCCTGGACCATTTCTGTGGAAGGAACTGGGAGGGAAGATGTGGTCTGCGCGCTCCCTGGAACACCCCCTGGCCCCAGGAGGGGTTGAGAAACAGGGAGGAGCTCGAAATGTAGGGCCAGGTGGGGAGAATCAGCGCCCCCAGGAGGGTGGTGGGCACAGAGACGAGGAAGGAGTCCCCTGGAGTCCCGTCCTCCCACTGGGCAACGTGATCCAGGGCACAAATCACCTAAAGCGCCGGCTTTTGTTTTCACTGGGACACAATGAGGAAAATAGTGCCTCAGGGGATTGCTGCCGGATTTACTTTTATTAATATCTGATATTAATAATCATGTCAAGAATAAAAGCTGTCATTTATCGAGGCTCACCGTGTGGCAATTCCTGGGTGTTATGACTCAGTCCTCACGGCGACTCCACGAGGAAACTGAGGCTTGAGATGATTCCTGGGTCAGCAGGACAGCGGGGCTTCGGGGAGGCAGTGGAGGGAGACAGTCTCCAGACACTGCGAACCCCCACGTGTTTTCTGTGGACCTAAGAAGAGCTCTCCCGCCAGCATCAACGTGACTTCTGCTGCCTGTGGACATCCTGGGAGCCTTCTTCCACAGCGGGGTTTTTTCAGAGCTCTTTATACACCTGTGTGTTTTCCTTCCTCGTGCCACCTCCCTGGGAATCTTGCCCAGGTACCAATTTTCTGAAGGAGGAAAAGAGCCTGGCAAATGGGAAAAGAATCGTCAGGCTTAACTGCTGGCCCCCCTGCTACCTGTAATCTCAGCAGAGCCTGGAGGCCGGGAGGGCGGGAGGGCTGCCTCTGGGTAAGTGTTTGAGTGTGTATGTGTGACAGCGTGTGAATGCGTAAGTGTGTGTGAACATGCGTGTGTGATCGTGTGCCCGTGTTTGCGTGTGCCTGAGCATGTGTGTATGTGGGTGCGTGTGTGTCTGACTGTATGTATATGCAACCTGTTTGTGCATGAGTGTGTACTTCAGTGTGTGTGCCCATGTGTGTGTACTTCAGTGTGCGTGGCCATGTGTGAGTGTGTTTTGCAAACATATGCCTGTGTGAGTGTGAGTGCATACAGGGTAGTGTCTTGGGCAAATGTGTGTGCATGCACATGTGTACACGCATGTCTGTGACTGTGTATTATGTGAGCTGTTTATGGGAGTGAGTGTGCTCAGATGTGTGGGACCGTGTGTGAGCCTGTGTGTGAGTGTGTGTGTACCAGATATGACCAGATGAATCCAGCCTACTTCTAAAGGGCTTCCCTACTTCATTAGGGAAGCATTTTAATGATCCAAACATGGTCGAGGAAGCTGGTGGGGTGCAGACTGGTGTCACCCCTGAGCACTGGTCTCCCACCTCTTCACTGGGCTACTTAAGCCACGTTGCCTGCTGGACTCCTCCTGCAGCCATTGCCTTCCTGGGGAGAGAGCTGGTTTTTGTTGCCTTTCTTTTTTTTCTTGTTGTTCTTACTGAAGTCTTGTTGATTTACAACGTTGTGTTAGTTTCTGGTGTACAGCATAGAGATTCAGTTAAACATATATACATTTTCTTTTTCATATTCTTTATCATTATAGGTTATTACAAGATATTGAATATAGTTCCCTGTGCTATACAGTGAGACATTGTTGTTTATTTTATACACAGTAGTTTGTATCTGCAAATCCCATGCTCCTAATTTATCCCTCCCCCACCCCTTCCCCCCTAGATTGTTTCCAATGCCTTTGAGTCTGTTTCTGTTTTGTAAAGAAGTTCACTTGTGCCATTTTTTTAGTTTCCACATATAAGTGATATCATATATGTGTCTTTCTCTTTTTGGCTTAATTCTCTTAGTATGACAATCTCTAAGCCCATCCATGTTGCTGCAAATTTGGTAACAGTTTTATTGAGAAATAATCTACATATGATATATTTATCATTGCAAGTATGCAATTCAATAGTTTTTAGTATATTATTAGAATTCAGTTTTATTTAATACATTCACAGAGTTGCACAGCCCTCATCACAATCGATTTCTGGTGTGATCACTACAGTTACCCCCCAAAACTCCATATATGTTCATAGTCACTCCCCATTCTCCCTCCCCCCATCCCCTGGCAACAACTAATCTACTTTTTGTCTGTGGATTTGCCTGTTCTGGATATTTCCTATAAATGGAATCATATAATATGTGATCCTTTGTGACTGGGTTCTTTCACTTAGCATAATGTTTTCAAGGTTCATCCATGTTGTAGCATGAACTAGTCCTCCATCCTTTTATATTGCTGAATAATATTCCATTGAATGGATATACCACATTTTATTTATCCATTCATCAGTTGATGGATGCTTGTGTTGTTTCTACTTTTTGGTTACTGTGATAATACTGCTATGAAGTTTGTGTACAAATCTTTGCACAGATACACATTTTAACTTTTTTAGGTGTATACATAGGAGTAGAATTGCTGGGTCATATGGTAACTCTATTTTTTAACATTTTAGGAACTGCCAGACTGTTGTCCAAAGTGACTGTACCATTTTACATTCACACCAGCAGTGTATGAGGGTTCAGTTTCTCCACATCCTCATTAACCCTTATACTTTCTGTTCTTTTGATAGTGGCCATCTCGATGGGTATGAGGCAATATCTCATTGTGATTTTGATTTGCATTTCAAAACGCATATGATTAATGATGTTGAATGATTAATGATTAATGATGTTGAACAACTTTCATGTGCTTGTTGGCCATTTGTATATCTTCTATGGAGCAATGTCTATTCAGATCCTTTGCCCATTTTAAAATTGGGTTCCAACAAGTTTGTTGAAGGAAAGAATGAATGAGTGAATGAGTGAGTCCCCTGCCACATGTCAGACACTGGGGATGTCAGGATGAATAAGACCCAGTCCTGGAGACAAACACAATTGAGGAGTCAGACTGATATGGTAAGTACTTGAACAGCAGTAGATGGGAAAGACTGGGTTAAGGAAGGAAGACTTCCTGGAGGAGGAGACATTTGAGTTGGCTCTTTCAGGGAGACGGGAGGAAGCAGAGATGAGGTGGAAGAACTTGCTCTGGGAGGAGGAGGCACAGGTATGGGTGGGGAGCAGCTGGGAAATAAAGAGCAGGGGGAAGGGTGAGGCAGGTGGAAGTCAGGTATCTAGAAGGTCATTCTGGACCCAAGGTGAAACACCAGGAGAGGCACCTGCGTAGTTGAGGGTTTGGAATGATGGAAGCTTAACATGGCTTTCAATTTGCCATCCAAACCCTGCTTGTCTTTAAGCCCTCCTAACAGAATTGCTGAAGTGGCTGCTGTGGTACCGAGTGGGTCCTTTTATGTTTTAGTAATTATCCTGTCACCCAGCAAAAATACTTTCATCCCGGGAAGAAGGAAGGTTGGGTGGTGTTGAAAACGGCTGCTGCGTAAGTACAAGCGGCCTAATTGGGATTCATAAATCCACTTTTTAACGAGCGCAATTAGGAATACTTATCGCGGGCCAGCTTGAGGAAGTCAGGGAAGCGCTGTTAGCAGGACAGCTTTTATGTGGCTTTATTTAATGGGGTGGAAGACGTGGTTGGATCCTGGCATCTCAATCAGTCACAAGGGGAGCAAGTCTCAATTTAAAAGTGGAAGTTTACCCCAAAGTTTAATTCTGAGTAGGTTATTGGGCAGTGTTATAATGGGGCAAGGGGTCTTCCAGATTGTTCTCTGGGGGGGAATTGGCAAATCTTGTTAAGTCTGGGAAAAGATAAGAGAGATCTCTCATAAATAAAACTGATAATGTGAGCACTCAGGGTCGTCTCCACCTCCCTCCCTGCTTTTTTGCTTTCTGCTCTCTCAGCTGTGCCAGGTGCATTGGGGAGGGTAGTGATCTGGGACTGGAAGGAAGGTGAAACTGAGGCTCGTGATGGTTGTGAAATCATATGTGATCTGGAGGCACTGGGGGAATGGAAGGTAGAAGCAGCAGCAGTGGTTGATTTAAGGAGAGACCCTTGTGGGCAAGAATAATCTGGAAAGCTTTCAGGGGAGAAGCAGGATTGAGCTGGGGCTGGGCAGGATGTAGGAGTGTGGAAGGGAGGAGGGAGCTTTGGACCCACTGGGAGCCCCTGACGCAGGCAGCCCTCTCCCCAGGAGAGATGCTGGAAAGAGGACAGTCACCGTCATTGGTGACGGAGTGATGCTGTGTTGGGACCAGTGTGAAGAGGGCTGGGGGACCCTGGGGCCTAGTCCTGGTCTTGCCACTATGTCACCGTGGAACTGGAGGCAAGAGCTTTCCTCTCTGTGGATCTCTTGAATGCTCTCCAAGGGTCATTCCAGCCTTGACACTCGACACAGCCAAGACCTTGGCTCTCTACAGAGATAGAGGGTAAGGCTGGGAAGGGATGGTGGTGTCGTTGCCTATGGTAGGCAAAGGATGCTCCAGTGAATTCCCAGTGTGGAAACACATGACACAATGTAAAAGGATTGAGCCTTTTGGGGATGTAGAGTGAAGAGGAACAGCTGATGATGGGGCCACAGCACTCATGGGTCTGGTCAGTTCAGGAAATCTCCACAGAGAGAAAGGATTTCCAGTCGCTTCTTTTTTTTTTTTTTTGAAGGAGGGGTAGCTAATTAGGTTTGTTTGTTTGTTTATTTACTTTAATGGAGGTACTGGGACTTGAACTCAGGACCTCGTGCATGCCAAGCATGTACTCTACCACTTGAGCTATACCCTCCCCTCTCCAATTGCTTCTTGATAAAAACGAATGAAATGAATGAATGGACGGATGAGCGCATGTTGGGCTTTGCGCCTGGTCCCTGCTTTGGAGTCAGGCAAGCTTAGGTCTGATCCCCCTTCTGCCCTTATTGGCTGTGTGTTGTTGCATAGGTTACTTAACCTTTCTGGACTGAGGTTTCTCATCTGCAAAATGAAGACTTAATAATACTTACATCATAATCTTGTTGTAATAATCAAATGAAAGAAAATTTAGCGCCTAGCATCCAGTAGGTGGTTAATCGTGCCGGTTGCCTTCTCTCCTTCCTATTCCTCACCCACCTCCCCGATGTGTACCTCTTTCCGTCTGAAATATTGGGATTCTTACACCTGCTCTGCCTCCAACTGCGGTCTTGTTGGGGCTCTAAGGAGGCATAACATGTGTAAAAAGTACTTTTGTAAACTGTGCTTTGCAACCATCCAAGGAGTAACTCTTGTTTTTGCAAGACATTTGGAACGGTGGCTAGGGTGATGACGGAGGGGATAAAAGGGATGGATGGGAATGGGGGTCTCAGGCAGGGAGAGTTATTAGCTGCATCCTATTGACTCTGAGGGCCAAGTGGCAGAGGAACACTGCAAAGCCTGACCTGGGCTACCAGCGGGGGTGCTGTTTCCATGGATTTCTGAGCTTCAGGTGCAGCCCAGCCCTTCCGCGGGCCAGGTGAAGAGATCTGGAAGACCTGTGTTTCAGTGGGAACTGAATTCCCAGGAGAAGCTTGTCTGACCTTGGAGGGTGGAATCAAACACAACGGCAGGACCAGAAGACACATCGGAGTTGCGCTGGGTTGGGATAAAGATGGGAACTCGGATTTACTCAGCACCATCCACGTTCTAGTCATGGCTTCGGATGCTTTTATCCACACCATCTCTTAGGTAATATGTGTGTTACGTGTCATTCTTCCTGTATGAGAATTCACACGTGAGGAATTTGAGGCTCAGCGAAGTGCAGGGATTTGCGCCCAGCTGCAGAGTTTGAAAGTGGTGAAGCTGAAACTCTAGCCTGGGTTTGTCTGCCTTCAGAGCTTGTTTGGAGTCAACTTTAAGGAGAAACAACGTCTTTTTCTTTACACTTGCAAAACATGTTGAATCCTCCCAACACTCCTTTTAAAAACGTTTTAATTTGAGGGAGGAGGGTATAGCTCCGTGGTAGGGTGCCTGCCTAGCACGCACGAGATCCTGAGTTCAATCCCTAGTACCTCCATTCAAAAAATAAATAAACCTAATTACCTCTCCCCCTCCCCACCCAAAAAAACCCCAAGCAAACAAACAAAATTTTTAATTTGAAATAATTTTAGGCACATGTAGAAGTTGGAAAAATAGTAAAGTGTTCTCGGGTACTCTTCACCCGGCTTCCCCCAGTGGTAACATCTTACAAAATCACAGTGTAACTGTGAACACCAGGAATTGCCATTGCCACCATTCTGGTAACTAAACTACAGATCTTATTTAGATTTCACCAGTTTTTGCTAGAACGCACTTTATGTATGTGTGTGTGCATCTTTGCAGTTTGTCATATTTATAGGTTTGTGGAGCCACTGCCACAATCAGGATAGAAAATTGTTCAGTCACTCCCAAAGCTCCCTTGTGCTGTCCTTGTATAGTCCTGCCCTCCCTTCTCTGCTCCCCTGGTGACCACTGATCTGGTTTCCATCACTCTAATTTTGTCATTTTGAGAATGTCGTCTAAGTGGAGTCACACAGCATGTAACCTTTTGAGATGGGGTTTTTCACTCTGGATAATGCTCCGGAGATTCATCCAGGCTGTTGCGTGGATCAGTCTGTTCCCTTTTATCGCTGAGTCCGTATCCTGTGGTGTATTGGTTTCCAAGGGCTGTTGTGACAAAGGACCGCAAACTAGGTGGCTTAAGACAACAGAAATGTATTTTCTCACAGTACTGGAGGCCAGAAGTCTGAAATCAAGGTGTCAGCAGGGCCACGCACTCTCAGAAGGCCTTGGGGAAGAGTCTTTCCTTGCTTCTTCTAGTTTCTGCCGGCTGTCAGCAACCATGGGGCTCCTGGCTTGAAGATACATTGCTTCTCATCACACGGGCTTCTCATAAGGACACCAGTCATTGGATTTAGGGCCCCCTTTAATCCAGCGTGCTCTCATCTTAACTAGTTACATTTGTAAAGACTGTATTTTCAGTTAAGGTCACATTCTGAGGTTCTGGGTGAACAGGAATTTTGGGGGCCCCTAACCTAGTACCCATGGAGCGGATAGCCAGTCACACACCGAAGGACATCTGGGGAGTTTCCAAGTTTTGGCCGTTAAATATAAAACTGCTGTAAACTTTCTTGGGTAGGTTTTTGTGTGAATGGAAGTTTTTATTTCTCGGGGGTGGGCAGCCAAGAGTGCAGTTGCTGGGTCGTGTGAAAGTTGCACATTTAGCTTTGTAAGAAACTGTCAAACTGTTTCCCTTTTTAAATTCCTACAGCACTGCATGAGTGATCCAGTTTCTCTACATCCTTTCCAGCATTTTTTTTTTTTTTTTACAATTTTTTGCTCTTGTTTTTGGTTTGTTGGTTTTGGGGATAGGTAATTAGGTTTGTTTGTTTGTTTGTTTGTTTTTATGAAGGTACTGGGGATTGAACCCAGGACCTCGTGCACTCTACCACTGAGCTATACCCTCCCCTGCCAGCATTTGTTTTTATCACTAATTTTTATCTTAGCAATTCTGATAGGAGATTCTGAGTGAAGATCTCTCTGTAGTTTTAATTTTCATTCCTCTAATGGCTCGTGATGTTAAACATCTTTCCATGTGCTTATTTGCCATCTGCGTAGTGTTTTTGGTGAAGTATTTCAAGTTCAAGTATTTTACCCATTTTTTTCAATTGGATTGTTGACTTCTTCCTGTTGAGATTAGAGAGTTCTTTATAGTTTTTTAGATACCAGTCCTTTGATGGATATATGATTTGCAAATATTTTCTCCCACTCTGTAACATGTCTACATGTCTTTTCATTCTCTTCAACTTGTCTTTTGCCGAGCAAAAGGTTTTAATTTTGAGGAGGTCTAATTTACTGATTCTTTCTCTTATGGACTATGGTTTTGGAGTCATGTCTAAGAACTCTTTTTGCCCTAGGAGATTTTTTTCCCTATGTTTTCTTCTCAAAGATTTTACATTCTACATTTAAGTCTACACATTTTGAGTTAAATATGTATCTTTATATTTCTCTATAGACATATTTATACCTGTATCCATCTATCTGGATAAGGCTTAGGTCAAAGTTCACTTTTTTGCCATGGATATCACATTGTTCTGATACTGTATGTAGAAAAGGCTATTCTTTCTGTCCCAGCGCTTCTAAGCTTCAATATGGTGGGATAAACAGGCATCTTAGAATGATGTTGCTAATGAGGAAGTTACGCTGCACATTATCAGCAGGGTGGGAGCTAACATCTGGGTTTCCGTGGTCTAAGGACATCCCCGTCCTGAGATGAGAGAACTGAGGCTGATCAGTGGCAAAACATGCGCTGGCTTCCCAGCAGGGACCACCTTTTATAAAGCAAGCAGACAGGCAAACAAACCATAAAAAACAAGAACTTCAACACTTGGGAAACAGAACCTATGACACTGGTCTTAGACCCCAAGGCCCCTACTGAACCCCGTCCAGCAGGGAGGGGTGACAGGCTGTGTCAGGGATCTGAGACGTTGGTCCTAAACAGGAAAGAGGTGCAGGTGCTGATTCCAGGGATTCCCTCCTCCTCGGCTTGGAAAGCAGCTTGACTCTTGCTGGAGGGCCCTGACTTGGAGAGCTGGATGCTGGCAGTGTTGGAAACCTATCGCTGTGGCCCCGAGAGCAGGCTTTTAGCTTAATTGAACTGAGTGTCTTAAAATGGCAACTCATCTGTCAGCTTTCATTTTGTTCCTTTTGTTTAATTATGTTTTCCTCTAGGGGATTAACCAAATCAATGTAAATGCTGGGTGACTCTGGGTTTTTTTTTTTTTTTTTTTCCCCTTTTTAAATTTTGGGGACACATTGTCAACTGTGATAACCCAGCTGAGAACAATCAAAGTATCTCTTTCCTTTGTTGAAAAAGACTCCTAATAAATCTCATAATAAAATGATGGCACTCATGTCTCTTTCTGAGAAGGATGCTGGTGAGCTGTGCCTAGAGATGCTGAGAGGCCACGATGAGTGTTTTGACTTTAAGGGCCCACAAAATGGCAGAGTGACAGCTGGGGCGAGTAGGGACTGGGGACTGATCTGAATTACTCACTTGGGGCTCACCCTCCTTCTGGGGAGGAGTGCTCGCGGCCTTACCTTTCTGGAGGGTTCCTGGGGGAACGTGGAGTCAGAAGGCCCAAGTTCTAGGGTTAGCTCAGCCATAGACTGGCTGTGTGGACAGAAGCAAGTCTTCCCCCCTCTCTGAGTCCTGTTGGCTCTGATGTAAAGGATTAGTCTAAACAATGGATCTAGGGCCTGAGCAGAACAGAGTCCTACGGCTTGCCTGCCCAGTGTCTCCCCTCTGTGGCTTGCCTGGGACCTGAGCTGTGCCGGAGAAGGATGAGGTTGGGACATATTTGCTCAGCAGGGCCCTGAGGAGACAGGCAGCATCTTGTTGCTTAATACCAGCTAGGTGCCCGGCACTGGGCGCGATGTTACTGTGGGAGGTGTGAGGGGTCTGAGAGTGACCTGTTTTGTGCCTCAGTGTCTCCTTCTTCTTGAAGTGATGGGATATCTTTTAGAACCAAATCCATCCTCCTAGAATATGGGTCCCCCTACACTGGGGGGTTTTTCGTGTGTGGATTTTAAGGGGGATCTGGGATCCTTCCCCAAAGACCCTGCCAGTCCAACAGCCGCCACTGAGCCACCACCTTTGCCTTAGCATCGATGGAAATTCCAGTTTTCGGACTGTGGTTTTGAAGAGACTTCGTGACAGAAGCCATCAATCTCTGCATTTCACATTTATTTTATTTTTCCAGCCCAGTTGCCTGTTCTGCTGTGAACTCTTTCTGTCTAATCAGCTTGCAAGCAGTTGAAGGAGAGTGGGTGTCCCCCTTGATCTGGGGGCTTTATGTGCATAATTCCCTTTAATTCATCTCAGACGGGACTTGGAAAGCAAGGGGGGAGAGTGGTTTTCAGAGTCTCTCGCTAGAGTTCAAAGATGCGTCTCTCCAGCCAGACCAGTAAATTACAAGAGTAATTTGCCATGAATTTCCAATGTGGAATGATTCTCAGGTGCTCTCAGGGGACCTCCCTCCCTGTCCCCTCCCCTGGTGGAGGTGGGGGCAGTGGCTTAGTTCATCTAGAGAATTGTCTCCTTCCCATGCTGACCGGACCCCACGCACCCTAACCTGCTGGCCTTTGCTGGCCCCTGATCCCACAGGCCCTCCTGCTCCCCATTTCCTTCTTGTCTTGAACCAGTGCTGATGTCTCATTGGTGGGGGGACTCCAGGTCAGTTGTGCACTCTGGTGCCGACAAAACCTCTATCCTGAGTGCCTGTCTTCATACTTTATTTACCTGGATGATAAATGCCATTTCCACATCAGGACCATCAGTCATTTTCTGATGTGATCTGTGCAGCTCTGCCTGAATGGAATCGGCTCCTGTATTATTGTGACAGCTTATTTGGTAAGAAAATGAAATAAGATGTGTAAATTAAAGTGGAGGTGTGCTTGGTGTACTATGGGGGTTCCAGGGGCTCCTCAACTTCCTGCCCTGGGTTCCCTGCTCTTTTGCCCTTAAAGCTCAGGAAAGAGACCACTGCAAGGACACGAAGTGATGGTTGAGCGAGGTAAAGATGCTGGAATGTGTCAAGAGACAAGCAGATAAAAAGTCAAGATGCACTGAGCCTGGGACTCAGGATTAGCATTTTAGTCTTAATGCAGAGGGCGTGAGAGAGGGGACGTGGGGCACTGCAGCTCCAACTGGAGGTTAATGGTGAACGAGACATCTTGACTCTTTCCCTGAGTGCCCGGTGTGTCTGCCTCCCCTCTGCTCTTCCATCCTTGACGAGCAGGATCATTGGTGACCCAGAGAAGCAGTCTTTTTCTTTTTCCTTCTCTCTTCTCACCCTCCCACCCCCACCCCCATCATCTTTCCACACACGTCCGTTTTGCACCAGCTCTGAGCCGGGTCTTGGGCGCGGCGTTACATGGGAGGGAAGGGGCAGCCTCTCCATGTGCCGGGTGTGTAGGAAGGATGCCCACAGCACCATGAGCTCCTTTGCGGAGATGCGGGGCTCGGGGGCGAACTGGTGAGGAAGCAGACACAGCACAGTGTGGTGAGGAGGAGGGTGGGAGTTTGGAGGAGAGAAAAGGGAGGAGGTCACGCTGCCTGAGGAGTCCTTGGCAGCAATGGGTTCTACTTAGCTGGCTTTACATGTAAGTCATCTCAGTTAACCACACCACCCGTTCTACCCCCGCCAGGCCTAACCCCCTTCCCCTGCTGTGCCATTTCCAGCTGTTGATCAGGCCTGGGCCAACCTAGGAGAACAAGGCCTTGCCCCCTGCACAAGGGTCTCCCTGCCCCCCCCCCCAGAACACATAAGAATGCTTGCTCCCTGCAGTGTGAGGACCAGAACTGGGAGGGACCTACTGGGAGGGACCTCCTACTGGGAGGCAGAACCTGCCTGAAGCAAGAACAGAGACAAAGTTCTGCCCTCAGAAGCTGTCAGTTCATACTCAGTCTCCTCTGCCCCCTGGATATATCCAAGTGCATCTGAGTCTCAGGAGGAGGGGTGGGTCAAGGGCCATTATCTCCATTGTGGACATGGCAGGGATGGTTCTTCTGGCTGGGGGACCACCTTGGGGCCTCTGAGAGTTCCATGGGACAAATCACTGGCAATGTCTCCCTGGGTGGAGGAGCTGGTCTGCTCAGCTACTGGCAAGGTGGAGACAGAACTTACTGAGTCGAGTTCTCTAAAATGGCATGGTCCCAAGTTGTAGCTACTAGCTGCATGTGGTTATTTAAATTAAAATTAATTAAAAATAAACAAGATTTAAAATTCAGTTCTTGGATGGAAGAAGATATAGCATGCAAACATTAATTAGCAGAAAGCAAGAGTGGCTATATTAAGATCAGACAAAGTCCACCGTGGATCAAAGAAAATTACCAGGGATGGAGAGGGATATTACATAATGATAAAAGGATCGGTTCACCATAAAAATATAGCAGTCCTAAATACTATGCACCAAACAACAGAGCTGCAAAATACATGAAGGAGAAATGTAGTTCTTTGGTCACACTAGGCACATTTCAAGCCCTCAAAAGCCACATATGGCTGGTGGCTACCGTATTGGACAGCAAGATGCAGAGCATTCCCATCATTGCAAAAAGTTCTATTGGGCAGCATTGCTCTAGATTGTTAACTCCATGGGGGCAGAAATTTTGCCTTTTTGTTCACTGCTGTATCTCCACCATCTAGAAGAGTTCCCAGCACATACTAGGTGCTCAGTATTTGGAGACTTGAGGACTTCTGGCCCCAGTGCTGTGTGACTTTGGACATACTGCTTTCTGTCTCTGATTCTCTTTGTCCATACATGTTCTCATCTCTGAGATTCTATTCAGCTTTAAAGAGCTATGATCTTAAGGGTCTGGTTGGCTGATTTCATTTATTTTATTCACAAGGAGAGAGTTGGAGAGAGCGGGGGAGGATGAGGGAGCAATTTTGAGTTTGAATTTCAGGTCCGAGTTAGCTGTTGCTCCCTAATACTCCTCTTATGCAGGGTTTGCAAACTTTGCCTTCCATCACTTTTCCTTCTTACCCTTTTTCCCGATATTACCAAACAGCTTCTTGGCGCTCTCCAGCTCCACCTTAAACCCCAAGCAGATCTGCAAGGCTGAGAAGCCGGTAGGGGCAAAGGGGACTCACCCCACTCACAGAGCCTGGCCTGCCCTCCCTCCAGCCATCTGGAGCTTGCAGCTCTCTCTTCCTTTGGACACCTTCTGCCTTCCATGGTTTGAGGTAACCTGCCTGAGCCCTCTTCTTGAGTCCTGATCCTCAGTGCTGAGGGCTGAGGGGAGTCCCTGGCAGGGAGTTGCTGGCAGTGGGGACTCTGATCTGGCAGCTGCTTCAGTACATCTGCCAGCGAGCCTCTGGGGACAGGCCCTGCCATGGGGATGCTGCATTTGTGGGTAGAGCGGAAAAGACCTGACAGCTGGGGGTGGGGGGAAGTGCTGTGTTATTGGGGGCAGTGTGCCAAGAGGAGGAAAAGAAATGTAATTGATTGATTACTGGGCTACTGGCAGAATGCGAGGCTGGCCCAGCTAAAGCAGTAGGTCTCTGTGGGCTGGGAATTTGACCCTGTTAGAAGAACCTCGCTTTCACTCTCTCCCTTTCCTTGGGGCCTGGGGCAGGGAGGGCACCTTGGCTTCCCCTGAGCAGGCAGTTCCCCCTGGACACACCAAGGCTGTGCCGATGGGGACAGGAGACTGCGGACGACAGCTATGAGATGGTGAGTGGGTGCCCAGGTCTTGGAGTCGTGTGCCAAGCCTAGAGTTCTGGCCCTTGGTGTGTAAGTGGTGTCCTCTGTCCCACTGGGTCTCTGACTGCCTCTCTGTGCCTCTTCGATTGCCACCTGTGCCCCCCGACATGCATCTCTGCCCTTCCCTGCCCTGCTCTATGCCTGGAGTAGCTCGCTTTTGCATGGGCCCCTTTGCTTTCTGCCTTCTGGTTGGGTTTGGCCAATGGCAGTGTCCTGTGGGAGATTAGGGGGTGGGAGGGGAGAGAGGCTGGAGGGTTTCTTCCCAACTCCATTCCCTGGGTGGGGCTGCTGGCAGTGCTGTGTCCCTCCACAACTGTGGTCCCCTCCTCCACTGCTCCAGCTCTCACTGGCCCCTGCCCCCTGATTCTTCACTTTGCCCTTTCAAAGTGACAAAGTATCTGGCTGGTAACATCATCCTACCATTGCAAATTTCTGAGTGTTTTAATGTTCTTTGTTGATTCCCTTAATCCTGCCCTTGCCTCTGTAAATAGTCCCCTTCAGTAAACTCTGCTCAGTTAAAGGCTTTTGAGTGGAATTCTGATGGTCTTTTTGAGTGTATGTATGTCTGGGGATATCTGATTTTGCTTCATTAGGTCTTTGCTGTGGGTCTATAAAGTGATTTGGGTCCTCAGGGCAATGAAACGGTATGTTTCTTCTCTGACTTCTCTGGCAGAGGGAGTCACACAGGGAAGGGAATGTATCCTGGCATTTTGAATATGCCCAGGGGAGGGCAAGGAACTACTTCCATAAGATTCCCTCACGGGCCACGTGGGTCAGGAGAGTGTCTCACCCAGCATCGTGGTCAAAATATTTGACAGTTGGTACATCATAGCCCCTACCAGTTAGAATAAGGCATTGACCAATGGGAACTGGCCTCCAGGCAGAGTCCAGAACAGATGGGGGCCTTAACATAACCTCTGAGGCTGGTATAGTCAAGATACAGAAAATTTTTATCACTTCAAGGATCCCTCATATTGTTCTTTTATAGCTATACCCATTTCCTTCCCACCCCACCTCCTCATTAACCCCAGGCAACAACTAATCTGTTCTCCATTTCTATAATTTTGTCATTTCAAGAATGTTATAAATGGTATACAGTCTTCTTTGATTGGGTTTTTTTTTTTTTTTCACTTAGCATAATTCTCTGGAGATTCATCCGGGTTGTTGCATTTATCCATAGTCTGTTCCTTTTTACTGCTGAGTAGTATTCCATGGTATGGATATACCACAGTTTAAGTGTTCACCCATTAGAGGGTATCCGGGTTGTTTTCAGTTTGGGGCTATTACAAATAAAGCTGCTATAAACATTCTTGCATGGGTTTTTGTGTGGATGTAAGTCTTCATTTCTCCAGGATAAATGCTCAGGATTGCAGTTGCCAGGTCATATGTTTATTTTTTAAAGAAACCAAACTGTTTTGGCATATACCCTTTTGTATTTCCACCAGCAACAGATGAGTGGATACATTCTCCACATGCTTGTCAGCTTTTGGTATTGTCACTGTTTTTAACTTCAGCCACTCGTGTTTTTTAAACTATCTGCCGGTCTCAATCCCCTCTGCCCATTTTGGTTTTTTCAGTCTCTTTTAACTGGTATGTTTAGGCCATTTACATTTACTGTGATTATTGATATGTTAGGTCTTGAGCCTACCATTTCGTTTTTGTTTGTTTTTTTCTGTTTTTCATTTCTCTGTTTTATTTTTCCTGCCTTTGGGGGATTACTTAAACATTTTTTAGAAATCCATTTTTATTTATCTATAGTGTTTCAGTGTGTATATCTTTGTATAGGCTTTTTAGGGGTAGCTCTAAGTATTTTATTATATATAGTAATTTACCATGGTTTTCTGGTGTTATCATTTTACCAGTCCCAGTGAAGTATAGAAACCTTATCTCCCTTTACATCCATAAAACTTCCGCATTTATAATGTAATTATCTTATTACATATTTAATACCAACTTAATTTAAAAAGTATACAAAACTTTGCTCCTATATAGCTCCATCCCCTCCCTCTCCTTTGTGATGTTATTTGTCATATAAATGACCTCTTTATACATTGTGTGTTCATCAACATGGATTTGTATTTATTGTTTCATGCAGCTGTCTTTTAAATCATACAGGAGGGAAAAAGTTACAAACAAAAATGAGTTAAACTGTCTTTTTAATTTTATTTTTTAAATTACATCCTCATTGCTTATTTTATAACTAGAAGTTTGTACCTTTTGATCCATTTTACACTGTCTTTTATATTTACCTACGTAGTTCCATTTAGTGATGTTCTTTCTTTCTTTATGTGGATTCAAGTAACTCTCTACTGTTCTTTCATTTCGGTCTGAAAGACTCCCTTTAGTATTTCTATAGGGTAGATTTGCTAGTGATGCATTCTCTCTGTTGTTACCTGAGAATGACTTAGTTTCTTCATTTTTCAAGGATAGTTTTGTTAGGTGTAGAATTCTTTGTCGACACTCTTTTTCTTTCAGCACTCTCAATATATCATCCCACTGCCTCCTGCCCTGTATGATTTCTTATGAGAAAACAGCTGTTAACCTTATTGAGGATCTCATGAAATGAGTTGCTGTTTTCAAGAGTGTCACTTGATCTTTGTCGTTCTGGAGTTTACGATGTGTCTAGGTGTGGCTGTCTTTGATGTTATCCCACTTGGAGTCTGTTGAGCTTCTTGGAAGTGTAAGTATTTTTTATTAAATTGGGGAAGTTTTCAGCCATTCTTTCTTTTTTTCTTTTTTTTAATTCTTATTTTTTTTGGAAGTGTAGTCAATTTACAGTATTAGTTTCAGGTGTACAGCAAAGCAATTCAGTTATACATATACATACATATATTTTTTTTCAGTTTCTTTTCCATTATGGCTCATTACAAGAAATTGAATATAGTTTCCTGTGTTATACAGTAGGTTGTTGTTGTTCACCTATTTTATATATAGTAACGTGTATATGTTAATCCCCAACCCCCCAATCTATCCACACTCCTTTTCCCTTGGTAATCACAGTTTGTTCTCTATGTCTTTGAGTCTATTTCTGGTTTGTAAATAAACTTTGTTTTATATATATATATACTTTTTTTTTTTAGATTCCACTTATAAGCGATATCATATGATATTTGTCAGCCATTATTTCTTTATGTATTCTTCCTGCCCTTTTCTCTCCTCTCCTTCTGGGACTCTCATTATACATATATCGACATTCTTAATGGTGTACCACAAGTCTCTGGGTCCCTGACATTTTTTGTTCTTTTCCATTCAGATTGGATAATCTCAATTGAGCTATCTTCAAGTTCACTTATTCTTTCTTCTGCCTGTTCAAATCTGATGTTTTTTTCATTCTAGTTATTGTACCTTTCAACTCAGGACATTCTATTTGGTTAATTTTTATAATTTCTGGCTGCTTTTAAGATTTTTTTCCCTTAGTTTTTAGAAATTTAATTATTATGTATCTTAGCGTGGATTTCTTTGGGTTTATCTTGCTTGGGGTTTGCTCTTGTGTAGATTATGTTTATTGATTATTCTCTTTCATTCAGTTTGAGATCTTCCGGGGTCTTAGTATGTTGAGTGACTTTTGACTGAAACCTAGACATTTTCATGTTATGAAAATGTTATTTTATCTCATGTTATTATGAGACTCTGGATCTTATTTATACCTCTGTTTTAATTGGCTTTCTCTGACAACTCTCTGGCAGGAGAATTGAGAGTTGCTGCCTCGTAACTGTCAGGTAGAGTTAGAAGTCTAGGTTTCCCAGTTGGCCCCTATTGACATCTAACAGTAGGGGGTGGGTATTTGTTCCTGCTGGGCAGGAGTGGGAGTTCTGGCTCCATACACAATCTTCACTTACACTACATGGGCAGTTTGTTACCAGCTGGTAGGGATGAAAGTCCTGGCTCCCTGCTTATCCTTTTCTGACAGTACCCCCAAGGCGGGGTTAGAGTGCCTTGTTATAACCTGTTCCCCATTTATCCTTTGCTGGTGGGGTCACAGTAGGTGTTTGGCTGTAGTAGAATGAGTATAATTTGAAAGTTTTCTGTCTTGCTAGGCCGTCCTCTTCCTGGTCCTTTGTGAGGACCCACAGGGTGTTATGTGCTTCCATGTGCAAAAGTTGACTGAGTTCTCACAACTTAGGATGGTTTTGTTTCTCCCTCTTAACAGATAGGGAAAAAACTGAGACTCAGAGAAAGTAAGTGCAGGCAGATAGGAGGGGCTGGGCTAGCCTTGAACCCAGGCTCTTCAACTTCAGTGCACGTGCCCTTTCCACTAGAAGTCGCTCAGCAGCTAAAATCTGGGCTTGCCAATGGCACCACGTGGTCTGGAAGTATTCTTTGTGACTCTCTCTTCCTCCTTTTAAGAGTGTTTTTTGATCTGTTTGTTTTTGTTTCAACTTTTTATTATGAAAATCTGCAAAGGCAGAGAAAATTGGACATAGCAGTACAATAAAAATGCATATACTACCACCAACATTCAACCGTGGTTAACATTTTTTCTATATTTGCCTCATCTATTATCTTTTTTGCAGAACCCCGTTTTAAAGTAAATTACAACATCATGATATTTACTTTTAACCATGTCAGCACACAGATAAGAAGCCAAAAATTGAGAACATTTAAAAACATAATTACAAGAATGCTATGGCAGCTAACAAAATTAATATCCTAATATCTTCTAATACCCACTTCATATTAAAGTTTTCTCTGTTGTCCCTAAAGTGTCTCTTACAGCTGTTTTTCTTTCCAAACCAAGCTCTAATTAAGAATTGTGCATAATTGCAGTGCTTGCTTGCTCTCTATGTCCTATTTAATCTGGGTGATTGTTTCTAACCTCTGAAGGGTCTTGTTTTGCTTAATTTGGATAGAGTGGGGAGGGAAGAGCAGAGGTCCTTGGGTCAGAGCTGGGACTGCTTGACTCAGTTTCCCACTGGGGTCAGAGTTCTCCGTCGGATCGTGTCCTTCCTTTAAGCAGGTAAATCGTGGCACAGGAGGGGATCTGAGAGGTCACCCCTCATGTACTCACAGTCTGCATTCAGGACAGCTTAAGCCTCTAGTTCCTGCACTGGGACCCCAGAGTCTGAGTGGAACCCCTAAGACCGCACCTCCTCCATAGCCTCCAGTTCCAAATGGAAGAACAAAAGCATGAAGAGGTGGGTGCAACTCAAAGTGACTTTCCTCTTCTGCAGAGGATTTATCACACTCCATAAATACTGCGCAGTGGCCCGCACTTAAGGCAGGCCCCAGGAACCAAAGGATCGATGCTCTGATCTCCAGGAAGGATGATCTCAGCTGCGGCCCCACCTGGGAAGCGGCGGTTGCGCAGGCGCAGGCCCGTGGGCTTACAGGCGGCGCCTTGGGGTTGCTGGGGGTGGGCAGAGAGGCAGGGGGTTGAGGTGGGTGGGAACTGGGGCTGATGTTTGGGAGTTAGGGCTCCTCGAGCCCCTCTCCCTGTGGTGTGAGCTGAGTGGGGGGGCTTTCTCCAGTCATGAGAGGGTCTGGGGTGGAGGCGGGGGACTAGCATCTGTCTCACGTGTCCAGATGCTTGTGGTCAGTTTCTTCCGGCCCTGGAGGGTGGAAGGACCAGGTCAGCAGGGCTGAAGAAGAGTGGCATCTTTCTCTGTCACTGTTCTCACATGCTCCCCGTATGTCTGCTTTGGCACCCCCTGGGCCAGGCTGCCTCCCCCTGAGAGGACCGTCCGATCCCCTTGGGAACCAGAGCTCCAGGAAGGGGGAGCACAGCCCAGCCTGGCAGTCAGTCCTGAAGGAAACCCAACCACTAGTACAAAAGGAAGCTTCCAGAAAGGGTAGGACTTCTTCAACATCTTGTATTGGGTGAATTGATGGAGGAGGGGGTGTGTTGGGGGGGGGTGGGTATTGCTGCTCAGACCCAGAGGGGTTGGCGGGATGTAGGGGAGGCCAGAGGCAGGTGCAGTGGGGGCGGGGCTGCCCTTGGGAGGTTGGGGCAGTCCGCCAGGCGGCTGCCCTGTGCTCCCTCCTCCCCCCCCGGAGTGCAGAAGCACCCCGCCCCAACTTTCTCACTCTGGCTGAGTGGCTGTTATTGAGGAGAATGGGACTTGACCTTAGTGCGGAGGGACACAGTGCCCACTCACCACAGGCATCATTGCTCTCCTTTGCCATTAAATGTTTTATTGTGAAAACACAGGGGTCCAAATGGGCTGCCAAGCCGGCACTGGGCTTTGATTGCTCTAGTGGCTGATGGCTGTGTTGATGGAGTGTGTATTGTTATGTGCTGCGGGCGTATGCATGTGGTGTGTGTACATGTCTGGTACTGGTGTGTGTATGTGTGATGCCCGTGTGTGTGCATGCTTGTGTGGTGTTGTCCGTCGTGTGTGTTTGTGTGTTTGTACATGAGGGACTCAGTACTTACAATGGCTTCGGCACCCTTCTGCCATTCCTTTTTCGGGACACTGGGGAAAGCCAAGTCACCCTGCTGGCATTAATGTCAATGTCTGGATGCAGGTTTTTAACCATAGGAAACGTTCCAGGGTGTTAAAAGCATCATTTAGGAAAACACTAAATGGGCAGGGAGTGTTTGCATTCACTGTAGAATAACCTAGGTTTTTTTTTTTTCCCCTTTCTTTTCTTTCTTTTTTTAATAGAGGCACTGAGAATTGAACCCAGGACCTCGTGCATATAAATACGTGCTCTACCACTGAGCTATACCCTCCCCCCTAACCTAAGTTCTTTTGTAAGACCTTCCCTACTGTTTGTCCATCTGTGGTCCCCTTGGTCCATCACAGCCCCTCACATCCCCCTCTCATCCTGTAAACAGCCCCGTACAGCTCTGCTTGGCCTCAGCATCCCTGGGCTCTGTGTGCTTTCACCTGCCACCCCCCCTTTTTTTCTGGTGTCTCCTACCTTCAAGGGCTCTATTCTCCCCACCCTGCTCTGAGGGCAGCTTGGGGTGGGGGTCTCCCTCCTCAGCCTTGGAACAGCCCCTCCAGCCCCACTTTCAGCCCAGAGGAAGAGGAGGCAGCAGGGAAAGATAAGAATGGAGGAAGGGGGCTGCCACTGAGGCTAAGGACTAGAGGAAGAAGTGGTGAAGGGGTGGGAACCAAGGTTGGGGTGGGAGAGAGAGAAGTGTGGATTATGCAAGGTGTGAGGGCTTCTGTTCGGGCCTGTCCCTGGGCATCACATGCTGCCCGCTCAGAGACTCTCTGACGCTGAGTGGCACGGAGGCCGTTCGGTCCTGACCACAACCCCTCCCAGATGAGGTGTGCATGCCTGGGCAGCCCGGCCAGCTGGCTTCAGGTTTGTTTCTAACTACTTCTTTGGCAAAACAACAAGGTCCCACCTTATTATAGCACAAGGAACTATATTCAATATCTTTTAATAGCCTATGAAGAAAAAGAATATGAAAAAGAATATATATATATATATTTATATATATGGCTGACTCACTGTGCTATACACCAGAAACTAACACAACATTGTAAATCGACTATACTTCAATAAAAAGTAGATAAATAAACACTTCTTTGGCAGTGGGGAGGCTGAGGGATGCTTTGGATCTCGGTGGCAGTTGTCTCTGGGGACAGGACCCCAGCCAAGACCCCTTAGAGGCACACGGTGATCTTGGGGCCGGAAGGAGGCTCCAAGCAGGCTGTTCTTTCCCAGCTCACTCCCCTTAGAGAAAGGAGCCTCCCCAATTCTTGGTTTAATCATCATGCCGGAAGAAAAGTTCTGCCTTATGTCTAACCTCACTCCTTCCTGTTGAAGTTATCACCACCTTTTATGTCTGGACACCACTGGAGATGGGGGTTGGCTGTGTCACAGCCCCTTTGCTGGCTAAGTTGGGCTCAGTGACTAATGTTCAGGGGCTCTGGGATTGAGTGTGGGGGAGGGTACCTGATGATAAGAGGTAAGATCCTTGAATTCCTTGGGAGGGTAACTACCCGGGAAAAGCATTTCTCTAGAAGCAATGATACCTGGTTACCCCCTAGAAATTTTTACAAACGGTAAAAAAATGTTGTGAGCAAGCAGGAATCAGTATGTGGAATTCAGATTTTCAAAAGTGTTCGGATTCACAGTCTAAGCTTTCATAAGAAAAATACTTTGGTTCTGTTTTATTTTTGTAGGTGTAAAAGTAAAACTTGCTCTTTGCAGAAAACTAGAAAAACCCAGAAATGTATAAAGCAGAAAACCCAAATCAGCCATGATCCCATAAATCAGGGCCTAGCTCAGTGCCAGACACGTGAGGAGCCTCAGTGCGTGCTTGAATTAGTGAAGGAAGGATGAGAAAACTTCTAGTAACTTCTGGTGTATTGCCTTTCAGGTTTTTTTCCCTATGCATATTTGCATATTCAGAGTTGAATTATACTCTTTTTCCCCCCAGGAATTGATGTAAGATATGTCTCCTAGAACCTGACCCGTGGCAGGTGCTTGTATTAACAAAATTTATACACTCAAATCCCGTGATCAGAGGAGCTAATTTTCATTCTGGAAAATCATCACTGATTGATTTTAAGCCTCTTCTTCTTCTTCTTCTTCTTCTTCTCCTTCTCCTTCTCCTTCTCCTTCTCCTTCTCCTTCTCCTCCTCCTTCTCCTCCTTCCACTCCCCTCCCCTCCCCCTCCCCCTCCCCCTTCCCCTTCTCCTTCCACTCCTTCTTCCCATTGACTGTAAACCTGGAGATTATGATTGTCTGGAAAACTTGGTCTGTGTGTCAGTTTCCATGTTTCTTTCATCCTATCTGAAGACAATCTTCTGACCTGGTTTTCTTTTTTTTCAAATTGAATGATAATTGACATATAGCATTTGTATTAGCTTTAGGTATACAGCATAATGATTTGATACATGTATATATTGCAAAATGATTGCCACAAATAGGTTTTGTTAACATCCATCACCACACATATTTCTTTTCCTGTGATGAGAACTTTTAAGAGCTACTCTCAGCAACTTTCAAACATGCAGTACAGTAGTGTTGAGTATAGTCACCATTCTGTGCATTACATCCCCAGGACTTATAACTGGAAGTTTGTGCTTTTTGACAACCTTCACCCATTTCACCTATTGTCCACCCCCAACCTCTGGCAGCCATCAGTCTGCTCTCTGCATGTATGAGTTTGGTGGTTTTTCTTTTTTAGATTCCACATATAAGTGAGATCATATAGTATTTGTCTTTCTCTGTCTGACTTATTTCACTTAGCATAATGCCCCCAAGGTCCATCCATGTTGTCACAAATGGCAAGATTTCCTCCTTTTTTATGGCTGAATAATACTCTGTTGTAGATATGTATGATGTTTCCTTTATCCATTCATTCACCAATGGGCATTTAGGTTGTTTCCATGTCTCAGCCATTGTGAATAATTCTGCAATGAACATGAGGGTGTAGATATCTTTTCAGAACAGTGATTTCATTTCCTTTGGATAAATACCCAGAAGTAAAATTGCTGTATCATATGGTAGTTCTCATTTGAATTTTGGGGGGAACCTCCAGACTGTTTTCCATAGTGGCTGCACCAGTTTACATCCCCACCAACAGTGCACAGGGTTCCCTTTTCTCCACATCCTTGCCAACACTTGTTATTTCTTGTCTTTTTGAAAATACCCATTCTAACCAGTGTTAGACCCAATGAGGTGGTATCTCACTGTGCTTTTGATTTGCATTTCCCTGATGATTAGTTATGCTGAACATCCTTTCATGTACATATTGGTCATTTGTATGTCTTCTTTGGAGAGATTACATTTATATAGATTTTAAATCCTGCTTTTGTACTTGATCTTATTGAAAATTTCCCCATGCTATTAAAAATTTCTGGAGAATATAATTTTAATGGCTGCATAATAGACCATCTTGTACATATACCATATTTTCCCCCCTAATCCCTACTGGCAAGTATTTAGATTCTGGTTCTAGTTTGAACTACATTATGTAACATTTTCAAGGGACATTTTAGTATTGTTGGTATGTTTTGACTATACAATTACCCACATAAGTAGCAGCCTGGGGCTTTGAGCTGGGCTGTGGGCTCAGGAACTGGGTCTGGGAGTGGGAGCTTGTAGGGCTGGCCTGGGGAGCAGGGTCCAGACCCCAATGATGGCCAGTGAGTATACAAGGGGCCTCTGAAACATCATGTCGAGGAGACTGGGTAGAGAGCAAGCCTAGAGGTCAGAAGCAGACAGCAACAGAGCGGAGATTTGAGGGTGGTGGCTGCTAGAAAAACACCCAGGCAGTAGGGCTGGAGGTAGGAAGAAAAGAGGGATAGAAAAGAGGGTAAGGGATGGGAGAATATTTTCAGCAATGGCATTCCCATTTTTTTTTGAATTATCCACTGTTCTTCATAAGAAAAGTTTTGAGTTCCACCCCAATATATGTAAATTTCTTAATAAAGTATATACATGTCCTGCTTGCCAGTGCACACTAAGTGTTTAATAAAAATGATTTTTCACCTTTTAGGAAAACTAATACAAGTAGGAGATTTAAGGTTTTTCCCCTTGCAAACTGTGGATCCCTCTGTTCATTCCCCTTGGGAAGACACCCACCAGAGGGGCGGGAGGCCGAGCCAGGGTCACACAGAGGGATACTGGGACCCAAAGCCATTAGGAGGACATCCAGGTGGAGAGAAAAAGGTCCTAGGTGGGTTCATGGTCACCCTCAGTGAGTTACTCCTTAGGTGGTTATTTCACATTTTTACATGGAATTTGAAAGTCAGTGTTCATGGTGAGATTCAGGCTTGCTGATAACATTAAGATCATACAGGTGGTCGAAGTACTGAGGTGGGAGCAAATAAACTGTGGGAAGAATTCAAGAGCTTTGTGAACGGTCAGAGAAATGGTAAGTGAGGAACAAGGTGAATGAGAATAAAGGCATATGCATAGTTTCCAACCTGGGGTCCCTTTAAGAAGTATTTCCAAAATCTCAAACAGAATCTCTCTTTTTCCCCCATTGAACATTAATCTATGTTAAGAGACCATTTTCTTCGCTTTTATCTGAAATGCTGTCAAGTTCACATGGTAGGTGGTTTCACACTGGTCAGAAGCTCTGGACTGGTAGTTATGAACATCTGATTAAAGTTGGAAAAACTATTTAAATTATTTCTTGGTAAATGTAACTTGTTCTGTGGGCAAGGTTTCTTGAAATCTGGAGGCCTTGTTGAGGAGAAGAGCTCAGAGAGAATTGATAAAAGGGGTTCTTACTGGAGGAAACATTGAACTCCTGCCGGGCTGGTAGGATGTGAGACTCTGAGCTACCCATTCAGACACAGTCAATGACAAAGGAATTTTGGAGACTTTATAGATGTAATTGGAACCTTAAAACATCAGCTCTGTGAGAGACAAAGCAAAAAGGCAGAGAAAATTTGCATTTAACAAAACTGGAGATACGACTGCGTATGTTGTCCCACTGTGAAGACACAATACCTTGCATTGTCAAATCAGACTCTCATGAATCAGAGGCCTTACCTGGTATCAAGATATATGAATGGGGGAGGGTGTAGCTCAGGGGTAGAAGGTGTGCTTAGCATACATGAGGTCCTGGGTTCAATCCCCAGTACCTCCATAAAAACTATTAAATAAATAAATAAATAAACCTAATCCCCCCCCCCAATAAAAGCTTTAATAAAAGATGTATGAATAATTTCAAGAATACAGGAAGCACAAATGAAACAGGGGGAGGTCTGGGCCCATTAAATCCTTTTCACCACAGTGGCAGTTGCTCTGTCCAGATTTACATATGAAGTCTCTAAGAGCTGTTTGTAACCACATTACTTCCGCAGAAGGCAACCATTTTGGCTTTGAAACATGAACACTTTAGACTCAGTTACATAGCTTAGGTGACAAAAGGGATCCATGCTCCATAAATTCATAGATTTCCGTATTTATTTACCATAAGCAATCCCAGACACCCAGGTAAACCAGGTGCATCAGCTAAAAGCATTCTGTCAATAAGGACTTAACCATTAGTAAAAGCCACTGGATTATTGTCCGAGATCTGTCGTTAGCATGTCTCCTAGGAGATTTGACCAGTCTTCTTTCTTTCCCAGGAGGCATTCACCTCCTCCTGGTTTACCGTTTCCCTCCCAGAAATCGTTTCAAATCATGATAGATCTATAGTTGCCACAGGCAATGGTTCAACCCTTCCTTCTCTTAGTCACCTTATTTCCTATTTGAAAGTAGAGGGGATGTATGCTACACTTCAAGAAGTCACAAAATAATCTTTCTTTCTACCCTAAACCTGTCTCCACCAAGTAGGTAAATTCTGAAACACAAATTTGTTACGAGTCTCCCCTATACCTGGTTAAGACCCTTCGATAGCTCCCATCCCTCTTAAGATAACGTTCCAGATCCTTAAAATGAGATGTATTGTCTGTCATCTCCCTGCCTTTCCAGCCTCATCTCCCACCACTGATTCCTCCTCTGAGCTCCAGCTACAGTGGCCTTCTTTTAGTGTTCTGAATGCTCTTTGTTCCCTCCTGTCACAGGGCCTTTGCACATACGGTTTTCCTCTGCTTGGAAAGCTCTTGCTGCTACCTACCCTTCTCTGGTTAACTCCTACTTACCTTACAGCTCTCAGGTTTGGACCTGAGCTTCTGGCTCCATGTTTTCTCTCCTTGGTGTCTTAGGGCAGTTTCCTTAGAAGCAGAGCTCAAGGTGGGATCTGAGAGCAGGTGATGCATTGAGCATGCGCTCAGGAGAAGGGGCGTGAGCGATAAAGTTTCACATGAAGTCTGATTCAGCCTGATCACCAAGGGAGCTCCGCAGTAGAAATCTCACTACAGAGTCTCCATCTTGAAGCAAGGGAGCTGGGCTTTGGGCCCATGTCCTAGTCAGTCACTGGCCTGGTGGGGAGGGGATGGATGGGCTTCCAAAAGCATCCACTAAAGGCAACTCCCATCACCTGAGGGCAGTCTTCAGCGCAGACAGCAGTGGAGGGGGGTAGGCATATACAAAATGTGGCAGGGGCTGTGTCTCCCCCATCAGACTGGCGTCTCTGGCAGGCAGGCCCCTTGTCTCCTCTGATGCGGACCCAGTTATTGATGGTGGTGACCGATTCGTACCACTGTCCCTTCAGTGGGATGTGAAAATCAGGCATGCTCATTTTCAAAGCCAGCGCCTTTCCAAGTGAGGAAACCTGTGAGCCAATTGATTGTTTCCAGGAGCAGCACATCTTAGCCTTTGGATCTATCTTTGGATCAAGAAGCAGAGGGGGAAACAAACAGGTTCATGGCATTCTTTGAAGGCAGTGGGCTGTGAGTCGGCTTTGTACCAGCAGAAGTGCCCTGGGATGTAGCCCAGCACTTTCTTCCTCAGAGAGGGGAGAGAGAGATTAGGATTGTGGACACTCAGAGGAATTGAAAATGGCTCTCTTAAGAGGAGCATTGCTGCCCAGGCTGGGGGCTCAGGGCTTGCTCACTGCGCCTGGGGCTCTGATGAGCTGGGTGGGCTGAGGGATGTCACAAAACAGCCTCTCCTTTCCCTCTTTCTCCCTCTCTAAAACTTGTATCTCTCCTGTGTTCTCGGGGCTCTGCTTTATGCTCCGGAATCCTTTTCATTTGTCATCCTCTGAGGCCACTGGACAGGAAGTATTCCTTCATTCTGTAGATGAGGAAACTGAGGCTCAGGGAGATTAAATCACCTGTCTTGGGGTATTAACAGCTAGGAAGTAACAGAGCAGGGATCAGAACACAGGTCTTCCTGAACCAAAGCCCAGGCTCTTTCTCCATGATGTCACCTCCAAATAGCATTTCGCCAAACGAACAGCTAGGATCAAATCACAGGCTCTTTTGATATTTGTAGGATCTGAAGAGGCAGGTGGCACAGAGAAAAGGACCCGTGCTGAGAGAATCAGAAGATTTTACCTATGAGCTAATCATCTTAGGTGAGTCACTTCGGGTCACTGAAACTCACCTTCCTCGTCTCAAACAATGTTGGGCTCCTGTACTTTACGGGACAGTTGAGGGGCTTACCTGGTATGACCTGGTAGTCAAGAGCCCTGCAGACTGGACGGCAAATCCTAGCTCTGTTGCCTTTTAGCCATTGACCTTGAGCAAATCACGTAGCCTTTGTGAACCTCAGTTTTCTCCTCTGTAAGCTGGGATAATTATAAAGCCTATATCCTAAGATTGTTATGAAGAGTTTTAGTATAATGCCTTTTCCAGAGTAAGCCCTCAACATTTGTTGAGCTACTGTTTAGTAGGTCTTCTTAGTAAGAGTGTAACCCAGGCATGAGCTGGGGTCTTCTAGGTCCTTGTCATCTAGATAAGATGCTCCAATGCCACCCCCACACTCTCCTCAAGACTTCTGGGAGTTGACAGGGTATGCGGTCAGCTGAACTGGGTGGATGGCTCCGTGTTGAAGCCATTTTGACCTCAGGGACTCTTACCTCTCATCACTCCTAGGCCTCATCCCATCTTTTTTTTTTTTTTTTTAAATTACTTTTAAAATTTTAAAATTGAAGTACAGTCAGTTACAATGTGTCAATTTCTGGTGTACGGCACAATGTCCCAGTCATGCATACACATACATATATTCATTTTCATATTCAAGATTATTACAAGATATTGAATATAGATCCCTGTGCTATACAGAAGAAATTTGCTTTTTTTCATTACTTATTTTTATATTTAGAGGCTAACATTTGCAAATCTCAAACTCCCAGATTTATCCCTTTCCACCCCCTTCCCCCTGGTAACCATCAGATTGTTTACTATGTCTGCGAGTCTGTTTCTGTTTTGTAGATGAGTTCATTAGTGTCCTCTTTTTTTCTTCTTTTTAGATTCCACTTATGAGTGATATCATATGGTATTTTTCTTTCTCTTTCTGGCTTACTTTCTTTCTTACTTACTTAGTATGATGATCTCTAGGTCCATCCATGTTGCTGCAAATGGCGGCCTCATCCCATCTTGCCTTTCTCTCTTGAAGGAGTAAAGTGGATATGGTCCTCCCTGTGGTCCCCTCTCCATGGTTCCTCTCTGTGGCGACATCTCTATGGTGCTGTCTCTGTGGTGCCCCCTGTGTGGTCGCCTGGCTTCAGTGCCCTCGGACCCTCAGGGTCTAGGTCCCACAAGCCGTATATCAAAGGCTTTTCTTCCCCTGGAGACAGTTCCTTCCCTAAGAGCAATTCTGGTGCCAGCTGTTAAGATAATGGATTTTTCCACTCAACTATGTGATGCAAAGCATCAATTGAAACCCTAGTGTAAGAGCTTAGAATCAGGAGGGACCTTAAAAGTCAGCTGAATCCTTTGTGCTTTGGCCTTGACAGGGTGTCTGTAATAAACTAAATGACCATTCTGAAGAGTAGGACTTCCTCCAGCCTGAGCTTAGACAGGAGTGTGGTCCCTAATGCAGGACAGGACAGCAAAATAAGTTTTTATGGGTTTTTCTTTTTCGGGGGGAGGTGCAGTTAACACAGTGCGAGTGCTTTGTTCCTCCCTCCGAGGAGGCAGCCCTCTGTTTTACCCTCTGGCCTGATTTGGGAGGAGAAAACTCCATTCCTCCATCCCTGGAAGTCCAGCCAGGCTGCAGTGTTAGAACTCAGTGATGTTAGGTTGGAATACAGTTGCAGCAGGGGGGGCAACAAATAAGCCAATTTATTTTATCTCACTTGCTTGATGTTGGGGTCTTTCTTGAATTGAAATAAGCAAATTTATGCAAATGATATGCAAATCAAACCCTTCCTGGATTAATGGAAAGGAAATTGATGCTCTGGGTATTGCCCAGGGCCTAGCACTGTGTAGGATGTATTGCGAATCGTAGGGTAGGTGAATGGAGTCACCCGGGATGGTGTGCTTGTCCTGAGCTCGAGTCGGGTGGAGGCTGTCAGGTCACCGGGAGTGTCCCTCTTGGGTCTCAGGTGGGCAAGGATCTCTGACAGGTCACTATCTGGCATTCTGAAGGATACTGTCTCATGGTCACCCACAACCCCTCTTTCCTTTCTCCTTACCCATTCTCTCTACAGGGGCCTTGCTTGGTTTGGTTGCATAGAAAGCCCCCTAGACTCTTCTTGTTCCTTCCTCAGTCCTAAGGGCTCATTTCTGCTCTTCCCAATCCCCAGGGAGGGACATTCTACCTCCTCCCTTGGGTCTACCTCTTAGAGCCCTATACAAAAGTTCCACTTAGTGTCTACCCTCAGTCTTTCCAGCTGCACGGTAATCTGTGTCTTCATGGTATGTCCCAAGTGGAAACAGATTTTAGCTTAAAGGTGCCTGACTGTGGCTGCACACTGGAATCACTGAAGGGACCTTAAACATACTAAGATTCTGACCTGATTGCTCTGGGGGCCCACGGGGACTGGCGGAGTTTTCAGAGCTTCCTGATGTTGTCGTTGTGCAGCCTGGTTGAGAATTACTGGCCTAACAAGGTCACAGGTGGGATGGAGCTTTAATGCCCCTTACCTTTCCCCACTGCTCCTCAGAGCTGTAAGGGAAATGGGCTCATTTCCCATTACGGTTCATTGGCTCAGTGAGCAACTTCTCAGTGCCAGGTGCTTTAGAGACATCATCTCCAACAACCCTCCCAACAATCAGGATCAGAACTCAGGTCTGTGGATCCCAGAGGGCTCCTGTTCTTTCTCCTCCCACCCCCAGCATCCTCCTGGAGCTTGTCCAGCAGAGCAGGGACTGGCAAAGGGCCCTGTGAGTGCAGGGCTCCAAGCCTGGGTTTGCTGCTTACTGGCTTTGTGACCATGTGCCTACACCCTCCCAGCCTTAGTCTCTCCACAAAGTACAATGCTGGGCCCTTGGGTGGGTGTGAGGATTCAGTAAAAATGAAGTGCTTTGTCAACCATGAAATGTGATACCCACATTAACTATATTTTGCACACTTCCGTTCACTGTCATTTGTGCCACTGCCCCCACTCCCCGTAAAGCGTCTCCTCCCCGCCCAACCCAGGTGCTTTCAAACTTTGATTCTCCTGGCCTCCCCTCTCTGGTGCCGGAGGATTCTACTTAATCCTCCCCGCTCCACAGAACACAAGCAGCTATCTCCCTGGGAGAGTTGGTTGGTAATTAGGTTAAATAATTTAAAATATCTTTTAATTTTTAAATAATTCTAATTTGCATTAGCACAATTTACTTTTCCTTTCTCCCTGTTCCTTCTTCCTCCTACCCCCGCCACCTTCCTTGTCTTGTTTGTTTATTTATTTAAAAGTTTGGGGTTATTTTTTTCCCCTGGATAACCAATTTGCTCTCATGGCAGCTAGCCAGTTTGACTTGGAATAATCACAGCTTGGAAGGCAAAGAAAGGAGGCAAAATCTGCTGACTTGGAAACATCTGAAAGGCAACTCTGCCCAGCCCAGCAACCTCCCCTGGGGAAAGGAGGGTAAAGAGAAAAAAAAAAACACATGCGGTTAACTTTCAGTTCTCTTCCAGGGAGTCCTCATGGAGGCTGGGAGGAGCCCAGTGCATCCCTGCGCTTTCTGGGGAGCAGGGTGGCCTGGAGTCTTGGAGTCTGCGCAGTGCGAGCAGTCCCCACAGAGCCTCAGGCAGGTCGGCCCCTCCCTCCCGGGCCTGGGCTCCGCATCTACCGAGGGGGTGTACCCATACCTTCCTCTTGATGGGCCTGAGGTTCCTGGGGCTTGTGTGTTTGGAAGGAATCTGAGGCTCTAACTAGCTGTGCAGGGAATGCTGGCCGCTGTGGGAGCCACAATCTGGGAGCAAAGGGATTTAGGGCCTTTGAGCCAAGATAGAGAGCTGGTCATGACCCCTGGCAAAGTCTTTTTCTTTCTCCTTTTTTTTTTTTTGGATGTAAGTGCTCATAGAATTTTATTTTGTACAACTTTGTGTTTGGAAATCATTTCAGGAAAGTTACAAAAATTAAGGTTAACATTTTACCGTATTTGTTTTCTCCATCTCTGTCTCTCTCTCTGGTTCTCAACAAGAAGCAATTTTGCCCCTATTTGGTAATACCTGGAGCCAATTTTGTTGTCACACTTGGGGTAGGGGGTGGGTGCCACTGGCATCTAGTGGGCAGAAACCAGGGATGTGCTAATAAACATCCGAGGATGCACAGGACAGTTGTCCCCTCACCCCTCCCAGCACAGAATTATCCAGCCCCAAATGTCAGTAGTGCCGAGGTTAAGAAATCCTGCCCTGTGTGTGTGTGTGTGTGTGTGTGTGTGTGTGTGTGTGTGTGTCTGAACTGTTTGATGGTTAGTTGCTCCTTTGCCCTTAAATAGTTCAATGTGTATTTCCCAGAAGCAAGGGCATTCTCTTAAGATATCCGTAGCTCGGAGTCGACACCGACACGGGGAGGCTTCGCTCTGTCTGGTGCTGGCTGGGGTCTTCAGCGAGCACACAGGACTCGGTGTAAAGGGCAGAGGACTAGGAAGAGGACAGAAGCTTGGGCTCTGGCCTGTTGAGATCGAGCCCCATGACCCTGCGCGATCCTTTATGGTTGCCCTCCCGATAAAATGGGGCTGTCAGCTGCTCCGCTGCCCCCTCCCTCCCAGGGTTGAGGGCGAGGTGAAATGAGTGGTGGACAGGAGAGGAAGGGCTTCGCATGTGAGCACACAGGACGGCTGTAATGTCGCTTGGAGCCTCATTGCCAGAGTCAGAGGTTGGGATGTGAGGAGCATCCTTCCACCCGTTGGTCCCCGATGGTGCAACTTCAGCTGTTGACAGACTTCCACCTGCAGGGGCAGAGCGGTGGATGTGCCCCGTGGCCAGGGGACCGGGCTTCTGTGGGTGCTGAAGGAGACGGCAGAGACCTGGGAGGGCCTGCTTTGTCTGCTCTGTCGGAGAGAGGGAGGGAGGGGAAAGAGGGAGCTGCACCGCCGCCCGGAGCTGGACATGGGGTGCTTGGCTGACATGTTCCTAGATTCCACTTTCTCTCCAGAACGTGCTTCCTTTTTCACTGAAAAGTCCTTTGTAACCTCCACATTGGCGTTGTCCCAAAACAATTTATTTTAGGATTTGGAATTGGAAAGAAGAAACAAACATTTATTAACTGCTTTCTGTGGACCATCAGTTTCATATATTACATCTTACTTCATTCTCCCTTGTACCTTGTGAGTTAGCTAGTAATTAAAGCATTTGTTAGGAGGGGAAACTGGGGCTCAAGAGAGGTTAAGTAACTCATCCAAGGTCACACAGCTGATCAGTGGCAGAACTAGGATTAAAGTGTAGATGGGATTTACTTCAGAGCTGGTGTTGCCTCTGGTTTAAGCCTTGGCTCAGCCATCACTACCTCTGTGACCTTGGACAACTTTCTTAACCTCTCTGAGCCAGTTTCCTCTTTTGTAGAAGGGTAATAATTTGTCCTAACTGCCAAATAGGGCAGACAAAGTGCTTTATAAACTGTCCATCGGTTAGCATTTCGTTATTAACATGAGGGGAATTCGCCTTTGGGTTTCATTTCTCATCCACTGGGTGAGTGAGGGGGAGGCTTGGTAGGGTTATTGGCTTAGCAGAGGCAGGGGCACTCAGTGACAGACAGCGGTCCCTCAGTGATGGAGGCAGCGAATACATCCATGAGTAGGTACATGCCAGGTGGTCCATGCCTTTTCTTGAGATTGACTTCCCATTATGCGTATGGACCTGGCCTGCTCCCTGTCCTCCAGCCCTCCTTCCGGAAGCTACCTTCAGTGACCTGCAAGCCTTCAGAGAATGATGCCCACTCCTTCACCACGGAGGCCAAATCTGATGGCTTGTGGCAGAGAAGGGATGCCACAGCATTGCCACCCTCTGGGGCTTCAGGCACCAGCTCAGGGGAGAGAGGAATGCTCGGCGGTCCAGGGGCAGAGTAGACAGAACCACTGCTGGCTGTCCAGGGAGTCAGCTGCTGCTCCTCCCAAAACTCTGGGCTCCCAGACCTCAGGGGGCAGCTCACCACGAGTCACTCTCTCTGTCTCCCAGAGGATCTCTGCTGTGAAATTCCTTCCTTTCCCCTGTGACATCTCAAGCAATTGTGCAGTATGAGAATCATGGGGACGGGTCAGGGAGAGCCCTCTCAGCCTGGGTCTGGCTCATTCATTTCCGGGTCCCCTCTAGCTAGGCAGAGTGGAACCGGATGAAGAAAGGTTAGAGGGCTGCCCCCCAATCCCCCAGGAGCTTCTGGGGTGGTCCTGATGCCTGGTCCTGATGACAAGAGCAGGGTGCTAATGGGGAGGGGCAATGCGAATGGTGGGGGCAGTGCTAATGGTGGGGGCAGTGCTAATGGGGAGGGGCAGTGCTAATGGTGGGGGCAGTGCTAATGGTGGGGGCAGTGCTAATGGGGAGGGGCAGTGCTAATGGTGGGGGCAGTGCTAATGGTGGGGGCAGTGCTAATGGGGAAGGGCACTGCTAATGGGGAGGGGCAGTGCTAATGGGGAGGGGCAATGCTATGGTGGAGGGAGCAGCGGGAGTGGCAGCAGCTGGTGGTGCTGGGGGAGCTGCTTGGGTTAGTCTAGGCCCTCTGGGTGTCGCGATGCCTGCCTGTTGGCCCAGCCCTTGGAGCCCTGCCTGGCCCACTCCCCTTGACTCCTAGGGCTCTTCAGGAGTCCCTGCTGCCTGGCTCTGCTTCCGATGAGCTGGTTTACCCGGTGCCTGGCTGCTGACCCATGCCACCTGACCTTTGCTCCCTGCCAGGCACCCATTTCCCTCCTGGCGTCTGCTCCTGACCCCTCTCTTACCACTGCCCCCTCTTTGGGGTGGCCCCCTCTGGTCTCCTGGGTCTTTGTGCCGGGCTGGGAATGGGTCCCCAGGCTTGGCAGCCTCATCTCCACAGCCAGTGAGCCAGCCTTGCCTGAGGAGGACTTGTGTTGAGGTCCAGATTGTCCTCTGGAACTTATCTTCCTACTCCCACCAGCCTGACCAGAGTTTGGGATACAAGCCCAGGAAGGAAATGATTATATCCAAACACAGTGATGTTGAAATTGTGGAAAGAGGCCTCAAAAAGCAAATGTGCTGTTTACTTTATGCAAAGTGTGCTTTGAAAGGAATGTTAGGGATCAGGTTGGATGGGAGGGAGGACTTTCAGATCACCTGTGATCCCTCTGGGTTACCTCCACAGAACCTGAGGCAGCAGGGGACAAAGAGGGCGGGTAAATGAACTGCTGTCCCCAAATCCTAGGCATGTCTTTGCCCAGGAATGGCGCAGTCCCTTTTGGAGGGTTCACTAAACATTCTCTCAATAAACCGAGTATTGGTGGAGCACCTCCTGTGTGTCAGGCACCAGTTAGGTGTTGGCAGAAAGGTGAGCAGATTCGCCACGGCGCCCTCTCCCTGGGCTTACAGAGCAGGGAGGAGACCGGCCTGGATCAGGCACTCACACTGGTGAAGGTGCGGTGACAGCCGGGACTGTGTGGTTGGAAGGAGGGCAAAGGAGACTGGACCGGAGCAGGGTGGGGGTGGTCAGGGGAGGTGAGGAAGAGACACCTGAGCTGGGACTGGAGAGTGTGCAGGTGTTCACCAGGCAAGAAGAGTGGGGCTAGGGTGGGGAGCGTTATGGACAGAGATCCAAGTGGGTGCAAAGATGGTGCTTTGGGAGAACTAAAAGGAAGTCTGCATGGCAGGGGTGGTGAGTGAGAGGAGAGGGTTGCTAAGAGGGGATAGTGAGGAGGTAGGAAGCACCCAGGGCAGGGCATGGCTTTTGATCTTTATACCCTTCCATCTTGAAGGATTTTAAGGTGGTGACGGGAAGAGGTAGAATGGATGAGGAGAGGAGGACCAGAGTGGAATCGGAGCATGGATTCCTAAGCAGACCTGGGGTGAGATGGTGGCCCCGGGCCTCAGATGGGAGCTGCGGAGGAGACAAAGGGGTGGGTTCCAGCCAGGAGGGCACTGGCTAGCTAGAAAACTGTTCCGCTCCGCTGGAAATGCAAACAGGACATCTGCAGCGTGGTGTGGATGGGCAGGGAGGACACAGATCCTTGTTAGTTTGTTTTCAGTTTTCTGGAGGTATAACTGCTGCACAGTAAACTGTACCTATTTGAAGTACACAGTCTGATGCGTTTTGACATCAAAACGCTGGAAAACGCTTCGCCACAATCAAGTCAGTATATCCTTTATCCCAAAACGTTTCCTTTGTAATCCATCCATCCCCCCAGCCCCATGTCCAGGCAACCACGGGTCTGCCTTTTATCATTATGGATGAGTGTGTGTGTTCTAGAAGATAATATAAATGGAAGCATACATTATGATAATACACCCTTTTTTTTGCCTGTCTTCTTTCATGAGCATAATTATTTTGAAATGTATTCATATTGGACATGTAGACTCTTACTTGGACTTCGCTGCTCATTTTTTTTTTTTTTAATCTTGGATAAATCTCTTAAGTTCTTGCAGCTCCAAATGAGGTCCTTGGCCCCACAGCATCTCCATCACCGGGGGAGCTCATTAGCTATGCAGACCCTCAGGCCCCACCGCAGCCCTGTTCACTCAGAACCTGCATTTTAACGAGATCCTCAGGACGATGGTCTGCTCGTTGGAGTTTGAGAAGCTTAGGCTCTCTGGTCCTCAGTTTGCGTATTTTGTTCCATTGTGTGCGGACCGCCAGTGCAGGGAGTTGAATTGTGTTGATTACACTCAGTTACTAGCTTATTGCCGTCATCAGGCTTCTTATGGCCTTTCTTTGTGTATTTTCTCTGTCCCCCATCTTCCCTCTCATCCTCCCCCACAGTCACCCACTCTGATGGGTTTGGAATAGGAGCTAAAATATGCGTGTGTCATTGTAAAATGTGTAGCATCATTCCGTGTAAGTATGTGTTTTAAATTTACATACATTTTTATCGTGCTGCATACCTCTTTCCGTTCTCAACTTTCTCGCTCAACACCACATTTTTGGACGCACCGTATTGCTCTAGGTACGTTTAGTAGCTGGTTTCTTACTGATGCCAAGTTCTCTGTAGTGTGTTTTCACCACCTGTTACGCCTCCATTCTCCCAGTGTTGGGTGAGGGACCCCTAAGCATGCCTCTAGCTTCCCTCTACCAGAAATAGCTTCACTCTTGTAGGCTGAACCTGAGTCTCCATCTTTGAAAAAGGAGTGTCTTTGGCTAAATGATCCCAGTTGCCTGCAGCTCTGATTTCCAGTCGCTTATTTTGCCAGTGGAAAAACCACAGCGAGATGCTGGCCTCCAAACTGTCGGGCAGAAGATCTGAATACTTGTTCTCCTTTGAGTTAAGTTTCCGGCTGACACCTTCGATGGTCTGAAATCCTTTGATAGTCAGAGTCCCTAAGACCTTCTCTTTCCCCCTGAGCTCATGAAGTGCCTTACTTCTGATTTTTTTTTTTTTCTCCGTGAATAATACACCAGCTGCTCCAGGGAGCCCCGTGTTGCACTGGTTTGCAGCTCTTGTTGAAAAATCCCGATTCTGCAGACTCCTCAGAAGGCAGTGACAGTTCCTCCTCCCGTGTAATCATTTATAGATCAGGTAATGATTTCCCTCGTGGCTTAATGACAGTTCTCTTCTCCAGAGAGCCAGTCAGCTTGTCAGAGACTGCTGATTTCCTTCCGGTGTGGGCCTGGGGGGGTCCAGCACCGTGAGTCTGCCTGCCAGGCCTCTTCACCCCTGGCCCCTTCCATGGGCAGGAAAAGTCACTTCTTTCAGAAGAATCTCAGGACCAGCGAGAGGCTAGGGAGCCAGCTCATGGCAGACTATTTGCCTGGGGTTCTGGGGTTACTGAAAGTCTGGCCCGACTCCCTTTCTATTTTACATGGCAGGTGTCCTTAGAGGGGTGGCCTTACAGGAGGCTGGGGGATGAATTTGGGGTTAAAGGATACACACTACCGTATACAAGATAAACAACAAGGACCTACTGTATAGCACAGGGAACTATATTCAATATCTTGCAATAACCTATAGTGGAAAAGAATCTAAATATATATATATATATATATATATATATATATATATATATATATATATATATATAAATAACTGAATCACTTTGCTCTATACCTGAAACATTGTAAATCAACTCTACTTCAATACAAGAAATTAAAAACAGAAGAGGAGGCTGGGGAATGTCTCGGGGTGGGGTTTTCCTATGGATAACGGGCCTGCCTGTATGACTTTTCAGTGGCATTCGGCACCTGCTACGTGAGATGCTGCCATGTGCCAGGCTCCGTGCTGGTTTTGTGGGGCTTAGGGTAGGAGGCCTGGCTGGTTACCCAAGAGGACGTTCCTCTAGGAGAACCTCGGGGGAACTCTGCCTCATTTGGGGGCAGATAGGTCAGCGCTGGATGAACCCAAAGGACTCAAGGCTGGCTCCTCTGGACCGCTGTGAAAGGAGCTCTGCTCTCACCTCCCTGGGTGGTTGAGGAGCAGGTGGACACCATGCTCCTCTCCCAGCATCATCTCTGAATAAACATGTAATTAAGAAAAATCAGTCCGTGCTGGTGGTTCCCAAGGGTGGTCTGTGGACCTGTGCTGGGCTGTGAGCAAGTTTCCACAGATGAGATTAGGAAAATGATAACAAGGTAGTGATTTCTTCATGAAGCTAAGCTTTAGTCACTGTTGAGGGCTATTCTTTATTCTAAGATTGTCAGGAAATTGGGATGAAAGGAGAAGATAATAGAAGATGACTACAAAGTCCTTTAAGTGGCTAAATAAAGAGTTGGCAAATCTCCGCCTGGCCCTCTAAGGTATGTGTGTTGTGCGTGTGTGTGCGTGTGTGTGTGCGTGTGTGAGCAGTTCTGCAGATGTTTTACTTGTCTGTGAACCTCCAGAGCCCAAGAATCACCTGCAACTCTGGAATTAGACTTTGATTCCTTGCTTCTCCTGGAAAGCAGTATCCCCCACGTTGGATCCACTCTGTGCTTAAATAATGCACATTACTTTGCTTCTAATGATAACCACGTTTGTTAACATCAAAACCTTATCTTGGAAAAAGGAGTAAACTCTACAGATGAGATTGATTTAGCAAACATTTACATTTTAATGAATATATTCGGCTAACAAAAATCACCGAGGTTGCCATGTAAAATGAACAGCAGTCTGGAGGAGCCGAGGGATGGTCAGCTGAGGGTAATTGAGATTCACGGGGCTTTTCTGCTGCGGGGTGCTCACGGGGTCACTTTTAGGCGCCACCGGACTGGGCTGGGACCAGCGAGCTTCCGCGGCACCCTGTTCCTCTACTGTATTTAAATGGACAGTCAGGGCGAGATCATAATTAAATTGTGGCACATGTAGAGCTAGACAACTTAACTAGAGCCCCCTCCTGCTACATGCTCCAGAATTTAATTTTTGAAATAAAAACCCAGTGTGGCTTTGATGCCCAGGGAGGATCAATAGAATGGAAATTGCTTGCAGTTCCCCTAAAGTGTTACAATGGATTACTGCTCTCACATTTCCCCTCCACGCTCCTTTTTTTTTTTTTTTTTTTTCTGCCAGAGAGAGCCTGGTGTTCATTCTAGGCACATACTGTTTGAGGAAACAGACAAAAATAAATAAAGAAAAAAGGGAACTACCGGCCGTGTGGAGGAGGAGGTTGATACCGTGGCCTCCTGCCTATGAGGTGAGGGAGGGCTCCTGGGTCCCGTGAAGGAGAAAAGCATCCCCATCTCACTCTGTGGGGCTTAAGGAGGGGGCTGTGCGTGGGGTTCAGGTGCTCTGAGAAGGGACCGGGAGGGTCTGCCTCCCATCAGGTCACCTTCCCAAGGAGGCCACCGGGAAGGTGAGCCAAACCTCACGTCTCATTTGAGGCTGCTGCTTCTGGGGACCTCACTGCCGGCTGATCTGCTCTGGAATCTCGGGGAACGTTCTAGCTCTTTCACATCCTCTCAGAACAGCCAGGGCAGGGAAGGCTCCCGGCTGACACTGGCTTGCTTTTTCTTTGGGGCCTCAGATTTCAGAAGATGTCTGCAACCTACAGACTATCTGGGGTTTTAATCTGTTTTCCACCGAGGAGCCAACTTCACAGGGTCAGGCCTCATGTCCGTTTTGGCTGACGCCAGTGAGCTTGTGTGGTTGGCAGGAAGAAGGGACTCTCAGGAGTGAGGTTCCTGGGTCGTAGGCCCCATCAGTGAGGGCTGGGGAAGCCCCTCCCTGGTTTGGTGATGGCGGAAGACAGGCCGGGGCCAGGAGAGAATGAGGCTACTGGGTGAATCGGCGAGAACTTTATTAGGCATGTTTGTGTGTGAGACAGTCCATTGTGCAAGGGGGGCTGGGGCAGTGGGCAGAAACAAGTAGATTAGTCAGTACCCACATGGCCTTAATGCTCGGCAGAGTGGCATGAATTCAGGAATCTGAAACCAGATTGAGTGCAATCTTCTTATTTTGCATTTGGGGAAACCGAGGCAGGGAGGTTTGCACTGCTGCACGCCGTTTCCCTTAGTGGAGCAGGTGCGGGGATGTGGGCGCGGAGCCTGGCAGAATGGGGGAGCCTGGCGCTGCAGCTCCCTGAGCTTGCTGGGGGCGCCTCTGTGCGCCTCCTCCCCACGTGACACAGGTTCCAGAATCACCAACCTGCTACAGCAGGTGCTGGCGGTGCCTCCTGGGGCTGACAGATTAACCATGTTTTGAGATATCTGGAGAGTGAAAGTTCTAGAAAGTTAATTAGTGGCAGGAGACACTGGCTACCCAAAGGCTGCAGGAATTGATGGGATTTTTGTTTCCTTTTTGTCATGGAATAACTTATCAGCATGTGTGTTGATTGATTTCTTGCTAAATTCCTCTCTTAAAAAAAAGAAAAAAACACATTTGCAGTTTGGAGTCTCTTGAAGCATTTTAATGAACTCCTTTCCAGAGTCACTTGTTCTTCTTTGCCGAGTAGCACCCCCACCCCTGCCCCCACCTCCTGTTTCTCTCTCCTGGTTCTGACTCCCAGATCTGCAAGGGGCTGGTGCTTCTGAAGGGCCCAGACCTGAGTGAAGCAATCAAGGCACCTAGGGCTGAAAAAATTAAGGAGGCACTGGCTCTCAGGGTCTGCAAGTGTAGGGTTGGCACCCGAGAGCCAGGGCCTCCTTGAATTTTTATGCCCTAGGTGCCTGGCCTCCTCACCCAGGCCCTGGGCTTGCTTTCCTGATGGCTGTCCACTCCTTCACATCTGAGAGGGGAGCAAAGACAACATCTGGGAGTTCAGATGCAGAAGCCTCATGGATTTGAAGAAAGAGAATCAGAGAACTCACAATGATCTAAACAGACGGGGTGGAGCCCACCCCAAACAGGTGTCAGTAGGAAGAACATATATTCATTTGGAGGCCTGGTGTCCTCCATCGCCTGGGATGGGACTGGACGGTTGCTCAATGCTCCCTTCTCTGGTCTGTTAGGTTCCCAAGGCACAGCTCGTTCTTAGAGAAAAGGCCTCTAAAAGGCTGCTGAGCTGGGGATCGGGACAAACAGGGCACCCTGTGTTGCTTTTTGGAGCTTATGATATTTGCAGGGCATCGGTGGAGGTGGAATTGAAAAACCAAAAACACAGCTGTTAACTAATTTAAAATGTGACATTCCCCTCGTCTTACCACCCCTGGAACCAAAGGAGAGGAATTATTGAATATGTGACATAGGAGGAGAAAGATGACTGTGCATATTAAGCAAGGAGAAGACTGATTGCTGAATACATGATGTAAAAGGAGATAGTCATCACCAAATTAAATACAAAATATTCAGTGGAAAATAATTACTGTCTATACATTATAGGCTTGACATATGGTAAGATTTCTACTTTTAAAAGCCTCTTGTAATTTCTGGGTAACCCATTTAGCTCTCTGGAGCACACTACCCCACCCCCACCCCTGCTAGGCTTCTCTGCAATCAAAGGTATTTTCTTGGCTTTTAACCCCTTGTGGGGATTTTTCCCGGCATGTATATGAACAATTTCTGGGAAGATGAGGACCCCAAAATGATCTCTGGGGTTTTCTAAGCTCCTTTAGTCATGTCAGCAGAAATCTTCCAAATCCTGGAGCCCCCCAAAATATTCTCTGGCTCTTTCTCCTCTGCCCCCTTTCAAGGTTTAGCATCCTTGAAGCGTGGGAATTAGCAAGGAACAGATCAAAAAGGGAAGGAGGAGGTGGGTGGCTAAGGGGTGGTCAGTGAACATCATCATTGCTTGAAGTTTAATGTCAATGAGTAACTTCTCTCAGGTGCTGGATGATCATCAGCTTGAGTGTGTCCTCCTCAGATGCTCGGGTGGGTGACCAGGGTATCCAGGGTCATGTCTCAGGCAGACAGGAACCACTACCCCCTGGTCACTTATGGCCAAGCTCCATTCTAAAACGACCTGGGCTCCTCCCCAGAGCAGAGGGCTGGAGGATGTGGGCTGACTCTGCAGCAGGAAGGAATGAAGGCAGCTAGTGGAAGCACTTTTCAAAACAAAGATTAGCTTCTAGACCAGCGTTGTCCGAAAGAACTTGCTGCACTGATGGAAATGTTCCATATCTACACAATCCAATATGGTAGCCACTAGTCATGTGTGGCCACTGAGCACATGGAATGTGGCTCATGTGACTGAGGAGCTGAGTTTTACATTTTATTTACATTTGATTAACTTGGTTTAAATAGCCACATGGGGCTACCAGATTGAATCATGCAGTTCTAGATAATTTGGGCTTGAAAGAGGATGGCCTGGAGAAGGGAGGGGAGGCTGGGAGAAGAGGCATCTATTAGGGATGAGGGGCTTTGACTCCTTTGGGGATGAGCTGGGCCAGCTCCTCAGAGCAGCATCTTCTAACAGCTGAGGCAGGCCCAGGGGTGGGGCTGGGCTGGATTTCCTCCCTGTGGCTCTGCTTCAGGAAGGGTGTCACAGAATTCTGGTTGTCCAGAGCGCAGTAACAGGGCTTACGCCACTGCTGTTCCTTTTTCCTGGAAAAATGCACAGAGTCACATCACTTCCAGCACTAAGGCTCATCTGATCTAACCCTTCCTTCTGCAGAAGATGCCAGTTTGGGGAAGGGCTCAGGGGCAGACTTGGAGTAAAGGTCCAGCTCTCTTGATCCCTTGCCCAGAGGTTGTCCTGTGTACCGTGCCTCAGTTCATTAGGGCCAGTTTTCTCTTGATTAAGCCCTGGGTCCATGCTTCATTCCCCTCTTGGAAGGGGCTGTTCCCAGGGATCTGTAATAGAGCTACCCTATTTCTCTCTCCCCCAGCCCATGTTCAGTCTTTGGCCTCATTCTGACTTTTGGGGAGACTTTTTGGGTGATTGCTTGCTCCATCTCAAGGTGGCAACAGAAACAGGATTTGCTGATGGCTTTTGGATTTGGGCCAGGTAAATGTGGACGTGGCAGTTTCCTTGGGTTCCCAATCCCTGTGGAATAGAGCGAGGTGCCAAGAATAGACCACAGAGCCCTGAGCAGGAGACCCATCGCCAAGAGCCAGGAAGCCTAGGGGGAGGGCCCTGTCTCAGGGAGAGAGTGCGCATGAGTGCACGTGTCTCAGGCAGACGGAGGGGGCGTGGTCAGCCCCTTTGAGGATTGTTCTGGGCGGGAGGTCCCCCGGCAGTCAAAAGGAACATGACTTGTTCTGCTGAAATGGCTTTGTGGCAAACTGTCCAAGGGTGGTCTCTGTGGGCAGGTGGCCAGGGTCTTTCCCCTGCAGTGTGAGGGCTCCCGTGAAGGGAGGCTTCCTTTCTGAACAGCTCGCTGTCTCCTTCCTGGGGGGCTGGGGATGGGGGAGAGTCAGGCATCGGCCCTCAGCTTTGTAGATTTTGTATTATTCCACTGTTAGTTAGTTGCAGTTGGCTGTTTCCATCCTTCACACTGGTCTAATCCAGTCCCTAGTCTGGTCCCTGGCCCGTAGGAAAAGCTGGAATAGAAATTTACTAACTAGTCATCTTTTATAATGAAGGGCTTATGCAAAAAGGGAAGCCTTTGGTGGAAATGTGGACCCCTGATCTGTTGATTTAGTTGGGGTTTGATTGTGGTAGACATGGCCTGGGGTTTGGCACTTTCCATGGAAGGTACAGGGGCCAAATATAAAGACTAGAGGAAAAAACAGTGTCCCAGGCCACAGAGCAAGCCTGAGGGGGCTGCCCCAGCATCTGGAAGGTGCCGAGGAGGGGAGCATTTGTGCTGATCTTAGCATCTCTGGCAGGAACAGGTCTATGGACCCCTGATGGCACACTGAACATGTTCTTCCCCGCGTGGCACCCCCAAAAAGATGTGTGCTCTGGTTAAGCAGGGACAGCAAAGGAATGCAGAATAGTCAGGCAGGCAAATTATGCGACACGGTCAGAAGACATGCGTTCTGGAGCCAGCCCTGCCATAAACTCATTGTGTGGCCAAGGGCAAGCCTTGGTCCTCTCTGAGCCTCAGCTTCCTCATGGATAACATAAGGTGTATTGGTCAGGGTTCCAGCAGGAGAGAGATGGCACCCTCAAGTTGGGTAATTTGAGGAGAGTTGACCAAAGGGACTGCTTGCAAAGGTGTGGGGAGAGTGTAGGGAAAGGACAAGGGTTGGGTCGCTCCTTGGTGAGTGACAGTGGGGCTGTTTCCAGCCCTGGACCTGCAGGGGCAAGGAGGGGAGCATTAGGAGAGAGAGAAGAGGGAAGAGAGAGAGAGCGCTGGGACCTCTTGAGGCAGCCCTGCAGGGAAGGGGACAGTCTGATAAACACCCGACCTCACTCTCTTCCCTCCCGTTTGCCGCTGGGGCTCCCCATTGGCTGAACACTAGCAGAGGCAGAGGGCACGGTTGCCCATTGATGCAGTCCAGACCACAGAGCAGCCTGGAGATGGATGTGCAGAGGGAAGGGGTGATGTCCAGCCCCTGAGGAGGGTGGACAAAGGCAGCCTTCCAGCTCTAACAGCGGCTGTCCCAGGGAGGCAGGGTGAGGGGCAGGCATTTGTCTACTCCTGCTCATGTCCTGGGTCTCGGCTCTTGGAGACAGCGCCTCCCCTGCCTGCCTCCACAAACGTGCCAGTCATCCTCCCGCTGAGCAAACTTCCACCGCAGCCTGGTCATGGAAGGAGGCGGAGGGCCATCTCCCGCCCCGCGCCATCCCCGCCGCCATCCGTCACTCTGCCAGCTGCGTGAAGTAATGATAGATTAGTGCACATTAGGCCTCCCATCCTGCAGGCCTAAAAGCCGGGGCTTTACCAATCAGCGAGGGGCCAAGCCGTGCGAGGTGAGCGGGCTCCATGCGGGGAGCTGGAGGCGCCGGGAATTAATAAGCACTTGGAAACGGCAGGGATATTGAACTCATTCCTTAAATCAATCCTTAACCAAGAAGGATGAGGGAATGAAATTTTGGACAATTAGTGGGTAATGACGACCTTGTGAAAGGATCTATTGACAAGGGTGTGCTGAGGGTGGGAGAAGGTGGGCGGGTGCTGAGGGGTGGGGAGGATGAGAAAATGGTAGTGAACCCCACAGGTAGGGACCCTTTCAGAGAGGACGGTGGGTTGGGGTGAGGGTGCTCCCAGATTGGGCTTGGGGAGTCCAGTGGGGGAAGTCTCAGCATGGTCTTCTTACTGGGTTAGAAAAAGAGCCGTGGTAGGGAGGATGTGGGTGACCGGGGCAGGGTGACCCAGAATCCAGCGCTGCCTTTCCCCCTCACCTCTCCATCCCCTTCTCCAAAGACCCACATCCCACCCTGTGCAGAGCGCTGGGCAGTGCAGGCTTCCTGCAACCGGGGCAGACCTCAGCCTCATTTCGGGCGAGGGAGCTGCGGTCCTCTCCGTCCTTAGAATCTGGAGGGCTTTGTGGTGAGGGGCTTTCTCACCATCCTATGTCAGCTCCAGCGTTCCAGGAGCAGGACCAGGGTCTCAGAGGCGAGGCCCTGCCCCCGAAGTCGGTGGGAGCCCAGCTCCCCCACCCCAGTCCTGGCTTTTCTGCTCCTCTTGTCTTTTCTGGCTTCCTCTCTGGCTGAGTGGGTCAGGCCTGGCCTGAGGGGTCCACCAGAAACACTGGCCATCCTCCCTCCCCACCTGGCCTCTGCCACAGTGTCCTGCCTCAGCGCCGTGGTCACCCTGACTCCAGCCGCAGCCACAGTCTCACCAGACATCTGCGCTTTGCAGGAGCCTTTTGCAGTGGCTTCCTCAGGAAGCAGAGCCTGAGACAGGGATGCAGAACATGTGGTGGGGGTGGGGGGTGCTCTTTGCAAAGAAAACCGAGGGGGAGAGAGGGAGGAAGGGATATGGCCTCAAGTCAGGCCTGTCCCCTTGGAGAAGGTTCTGGAATCTAAGCCAGAACTCAAGACTGATCCCCTGGTGGGAGTGGGCCACTCTTTTGTATTAGTCACTTGCTGACTGACAGCTGTCAGAAAGGGAGGTTTGTAACCTCCTGGACAGGTGGCTCCAGTCAGCTGAGGGCAGGTCTTGGTGGCAGGAGGTGGGCACTGGCAGATGGCATGCCAGAGGGTCCGCTGCAAAGGCATTCAGGGCCTTCGTGCCCACCCCCTCTCATTCCATAAGGGGTGATAAGAATTAGAATCGCTGACATTTGTGTAGCGCGAGCTACAGACCGCTTTCAAAATCTCATTTTATCCTCACAGCTCAAATCACTTTGCAAGAAAGGTTTGAGCTGCATTTTACAGACAGGAAGCGGAAGCCCGGAGAGGCCAACCAGCCTCTGCCCGAAGATCCCCCTTCTGGAAGGTGAGGAGGCTGGGATCTGGACTACTGGAGCCACTGGGTTGATTCAGTGCAGATTATCCGGGCATTCCCTTTTACAGACTCTGCTCTCTTAAGGGGAAGAAGAAATGGCCTTAAATAGAGCATATGATTAGTGTTTTGCCCACCCCCCTTCACCCCTCCTTCTTACCCTGTCTCCTCTGCAAAATCCGGGCATCTGAGAGCTTTCCTCTTTTGGATGAAATCCCCCGGAGGATGAGAGGCATCAGGAAGGAGGCATCGTCTCAGAGCCCTTCCCCTCTCAGGTTTTGCTCCATCTGTCACTTCCCTCTCTCCATTGCCCGCCCTGGTTTTGACTCAAGCCTTATTACAACTGTGGTTATTATTGTGATTATAGGGGAGAGGCCATTGCATCTTTAATGCAGCCATCTGGGTGCAAAGATGACCAAAAGGAGCCACACTTCAGTAAAAATGACAACTGAGGTTTCCTTCTGGATTTTTTTTTTTTTTTTTTTTTGGCAGACAGCCTTTTAGTAAATTACGTCTGACAATCCCACATAAGTTGTGCCCAAGATGTACGCTTTCTGTGGGCTTGCAAAGCCCAGCTCCCGAGAGGGCAGGGAGAAGGGAGCCTTGAGAAAGACTGGCTAATTGCAAAAATTATCTGTGTGTGACTTACCCGGATGGTCTGGCTGCTGCCCGTCTGCCTTCTGTTCCGCCTGAGGGTAGGAAAGTACGGGACAGCGCTGCCAGAGTCTCGTCCAAGGACTTGGTGTCAGAATGGAGCTATTTTGGTCTGGGGTGCCTTTTCAAGAATTAACCACAAGACATAAAATGAAACCAAACAAGGCAGGGAAGCTTTAGATAAGGAACCAAGGATGTTGCATCTGAAAGTTTTCCCAAAGGAGATGTCAGTGTTCCCTAAGACTGCCAGAATTTACTTAAGCTATTACCATGGATGAATAATTATGGGCAAGCCAGCAAGTATTGTGGGTTCACGGCAGGTTAATTGGGAATAATGGGTTTCATTCCAAACCATGAGAAATGATATTTCAGAGAGAAAGGAGGGAGAGAGACAGAGACAGAGATAGAGATGGGGAGAGAGAGACTTTGCCCACCCTCCGAGTGCCAGGGCTGACCTTTCCTCACACATGTGGCTCCTTTGGTCCTGGCCAAGCTTCTAGACTCCAGACACCTGTGCCTGGGTTCTTGGCTGGACAGAGAGTAGGGGGTGATCAGGGGATGGAGCTGAAGCCAGAGAGATCAGGTGGCTTATTTGCATCGCTTCCCTTTCCTGAAGTCAGGATGGGCAGCCTGGTATTTAATCACTCAGCACATGTTTTTTGAGTGTCTGTGATGGATGAAACCCCATGCAAGGCTGCTCTGGAGGCCTGGGTACCACTATGACTCTGCACAGCGGTGGGCGGGAGACGCACGGAGTGATGGAGACAGGCATTGACCAGGTCAGTACAGCCCAACAGATACACAGTGCCAGCCACAGATGCCGGGCACATACCTGACTTTAAATTTTCTAGTAGCCTTATTAAAAATGGTAAAGAGAACAGGCAACATTAATTTTCATAATATATCTTATTTAACCCAATATATCCAAAATATTATCATTTTAACATGTAATCAACATAAAATTATTAGTGAGGTATTTTTACACTTACAGTATATCTCGATTCATACTAGTCACATTTCAAGTGCTCAGTAGCATGTGTGGCCAGCGGCTACTCTATTGGATGGAGGGGGGTCAGATCATCACTAATCTTGTATGCGTGTGCACACTTGTGTGCATGTGCACGTGCATGCATACACACACAGACACACAGAGCTGTGGAGAGTCCTGCAAAATAGAGGTTCACGAGTGTCTGGCAGGCAGGCCTGACAGCCCAGCAGGGGCTACAAGGGTCAAAGAAATAACCGTTTGAGCTTCAGTCTGAAGGACAGGCAGCAGTTACCAAGGCAAGGGAGTTGAGGGAAAAGCATTCCGGGCAGAGGGAACTGCATGTGCAAAGGCCATGGAGATGCGAGGAGAATTGAAGGACTGAGAAGGCCATGTGGTGGGAACTAGGTGAGCAAGGGGAGGAACAGCTAGGGGTGAGGCTGCCGGGAGAGGCAGGAGCAGGCAGGAGCTGGCTGGGTCTTGTAGGCAACCTGAGAATTTTGATCTTACCAGAAGGGAGCTGGGAAGGAGCTGTTAACAGGGAGCAAGCAGTAGGGTCAGATACTCATTTTCACTCTTGACTGCTGGGAGGAGCCTCTCTCTGGGGGGATGCAGGAGGCCCACTGGGAAGCCATCACCTCATGCTGCCTGCAGGGGGAGCTCCAGAGGGCCAGAGACTGCATTGCCCAGAAGCCAGGCCAGCCCTGAGCTTGTCAGGGCTGCTACCCGCCCCTCCTTCTGCCCCTAGAGATAGGCTGAGAGGCACCAGTGTGGGGAAAATTTACCCATGTTTGGGGCAGATCAGTGCAATTGCCCTGCCTGGAAGTTAGGGCTCCAGATGGGCGTCGTACCTCCACCATCTGTTATGCAACCTGGACAGATCTCCCTTCCCGGGGGAACTTCTTTAGCTGTAAAGATGTGGTGGAGAAAGGGTGTGTGGGCCAAGGGTCTGAAACCTCATGACAGTAGGATAGGGTCCCCTTCTGGGTTGTCTTGGGACAGAACCCACTTTGTTCTGGCTGCCCTGAACTAGGACAGTTTCCTTTTCTATCCCAGGTGTAGGAGCAGTGGTCCATCACCCTGGGCTGTTTGTTCCTTTCAGGCTGCCCAGTTCTGCTGTGGCTCTGCTCACTGGAGCCGTGCAGCTGTGAAAGACAGGGCTGGGGCTGCAGGCAGTGTGCATATGAGGAGAGAGGACACTCTTTGGACTTCTGCATTGGCTGCAGCCGCAGGGGCCACGGCCAAGTTCAGTGCGTCCAGAGGAGGGAGGATAGGATGGCAGGGAACTGGAAAGCCACATGCTGAGGAGCAGCGTTGCCTGCCCCTGCTGTGTTCTCATCCTCACAGCTATGTGTCTATAACTTCGTTCACTTACACATTCATTCAGCAGATATCTACCCAGGATTGCTCTGTGCCAGGTGGCATGCCAGGTGCTGGAGATGCTGGGGTGAGTGTGGACAGGGTCAGGGAAAGCATCTCAGAGGAGAATGATGAGTAGGAGGCAGACATGGGGAGATCTAGGGAAAGAGCTCTCCAGGAAGAAAGGACTGCCTGTGCAAAGGCCCTGAGGTGGGGATGAGCCTGGCTTGCTGGAGGGAAAAAAGGAAGGTGCATGAGGCTGGGGCAAGGAGAACAAGGAAAGTGTGATATGAGAGGAAGCCAGAGAGATGGGCCGGGGCTGGATCATGGGGGACCTCCTAGGCTAGGAATGATTGAAAATGGAAGACACTGAAGGGTTTTAAACAATGGAGCAGGGTGATCTGATTTATGTTTTTAAAAACTCTCCCTGGCTGCTGGGTGGAGAACAGACTGAAGAGGGGAAGCAGGAAGCCGGTTAGGAAGCTTCTGCAGGTGAGAGATGCTGGTGCCTGGACCGGGCTGGGAGCAGTGGTGGGGCTGCGGATACATTTCCGAGGCAGAGCTGACAGGATTGGCTGATGGATTAGGTGTGAGGGAGGAGACAGGAATCAGTGTAACGCTAGCATCAGTATGGATGGTGGTGTCCTCCCCAAAGTGGCAAACCCTAGGGCAGGGGGAGCAGAGGACAAAGGAAGACCAAGTTCCATTTTGTTCACGTTGAGTTTGAGAAGCCTGTTTGCCAACAAGGGGAAGATGTCAAGCAGGCAGTTGGTGATATGAATCTGAAACTCACAGGTGAGGGGGCCCTGCTGCTGTAAATTTGGGTGTAGTCACTGCACGGATGGTGTTTAAAGCCTGCGGTGCACCAGCTCGCTCGGAGTGGATGCAGGACGGGCTTCGTGACATCCTCCTCCTGCTCTGCCAGGCAAGGCCACTCCCGGCACTTGGAGCGGTTTTGCCGAGAGCACCATGCCGGGTTCCAGCCATGCCTCTTCTGCGGGGTGCAGGAGTCTATAGCCGTTCCCGATCAGAGCTGAGCCTGGGCCAGTCTCTCTGGCCTGGCAGGGCGTGGAGGGTGGAGAGAGAGGGATGGCTCTTTTGGTCATCTGAGTCCCTCCCTGCTTCCTTCAGTGTCACGGGGTCCTGACCCAGCACCCAGCGGGCAGCTGGGAGCTTTTCTGCCTGCCCTGTTCCCGTAAGTCCCTGTAAGTCCCCCAGCTGCTCTGAGCCTGAGGGACAGGGGACTCAGGTGGGAGGGGAAAGGAGAGGAGGTAGAGAAAACGAGAGAGAGGGGCAGAGGGCAGCTCCCGGAGGGGCCAGAGGACAACCAGAGTGCAGGGGGAGGACAGGAGTCATGGGAACTGGAAGGGAGAGTGGAGGACAGAGAGAGAATTTTTAAAAAGTGTTCTTTCCTCTCTCCAGTGCTGGTGTTGGTGACTAGTTCCCTTTACCTAACTGGAAAGTAAACACTGTCTCTAATCTCATAAGGAAAGTGGTCTGAAGCTTTTTGACAAGGTCAGTCGCCTGCTGGACACCCACCTTACACCCGGAACTTGACCTCCTCTCTCAACACCACACCACCCTGCGAGCGCATAGTATCACCTCCTGTCACAGACCTCAGACCTGAAGTTCAGGAGGTTTATAGAATCTTCCCAAGATCACAAGATTTTGGGTGGTGGGAGTGGGATTCAAACTGATATCTACCAGATGCCAAGTCCAGGCCCTTTTGCTACCCCATCCCCTTTTGGTTTATTTCTTTCAACAGCTAAGGCCAAATTCTTGAAAAATTACGACTTTTGGAAAAATCTTGTTTCTAAGGTGCCACAAGGGGAAGGCCAGAGGTGTCTCCTGAGTTTGAGCGAATGAGCCGATGCATGCTCAGAGAGGGTGACCGGCTTCCCCGGAGTCTCCCAGCCAGTTGGAGACTGGAGTTCTGCCAGGAAAGCTTGCCTGTGTTCTGTCACACCTCCGGGCCCCCAGCCCCTCCCCCTGGTGGGCGCAGCTGTTGGCAGCTGCAGTCACCTGCCTGGGACTGGCAAACAGATGGCCCTGGGTTTCTGGGATGGTTCCAATTTCAAATGTTCTTTCTAGTTGTCAGACAAATGTACTGCTTTTTAGTTCAGAAATTATGGAGCACCTTATGCATGGCTATAAATCCTGTCAGCTCTTGCAGGTTCTGTCCCAGAAAGGTGCAATCCTAGAAAGGCAGGATGGAATTTTTAAAGGCTGGTTAAGAACTGAGACTGGGCTCTGAATGAACCCCGGAAGGGTCATCTATAGATGCTGCCCTCTGTTCAAAACTCCACAAAGCCCCACAGGAGACATGCCAGACCTGGTGGGAAAGATGCAATGGGATAGGAATTGTTGTCCCCATTTTACAGGTGAGGAAAATAAGGCTCAGTGAAGTGAGGCACTTGCTCAGGGCCCTCAGGAAATCATAGATGAAGCTAGAACTTGAACCCAGGTTCCCTAACTCTTGGTACTGTGTTCTCTTCATTGCCCCACCCTCAAGAAGAAAGACCTCTGATGTGAGTCCAGCAGGACTGCCTTGTACAGCCATCCAGGCTGTGCACTGCACAATCCCATCCACACTGGCAGTTGTATGAAAGGTGCCCATGGAGTTGTGCAGTACAACTCTGGCTCCAGGGCATTCTGGTCTTTTCTGTCCATCCATTGCATTCCCACCCCAGTCCTTCCTGGCACTACAGTAGAAGATGTAGGAAGTGTGTCCACTCCCAGCATCTAGAAGTAGGTGTCATGGCTTCACCTTAGTTTTTCAGCCTTGTTCAGGCCACACTGGGTCCCCGACCTGAGTCTAATGGTCCTTTTTCATCTGCTCATCCAGCATTATTTGCTTAGGGGTGGGAATGGAGGGAGGTGGGTTTGGGGGCTCTGGTGGGAGGTGAGGCCAGCTCAAGGCCTCATTTAGGGCTGCCTTCTCCTCCCTCTCCCTCCCCCCACATACATCCCTGGAATTAAAACTGTGGCACGAACCCTTCTTAAATATGACACATCTGCTCCTCCTGTGCAGGGAGGGAGAATTTATAGGTGAGAAACCAACAGACTGATCTTCACTCTGCTCCAGTGGTCAGGCTGTCGCTGATTGATGTCCCGTACACCGCACAGCCTGGACCGCTCCTTTTTATAGGCTCCGCCCGCCTCCCCATAACTCAGGAGGGAGGCTGTAAATCCTCAGGGGCGGCAGAGCAATCCTCTATTAGGACAGCCACCTGGAGTTCCTGGCAGGTTCCTCTTGCCAGCTCCACGTCTCATTGTCAAGGCAGCTGTGAGCTGAGGGGGATGTGCCCAGGACAGGGAGCCAGGAGATCTGGCCAGCTCAGAAGCTCCAGGCTGGAAGGGGCCGGTAATGACAAGGGTCACCTGGTCCAACGAGTGTTCAGTCTGTGCATTCCCTCTGCTGACGGAGAACTCACTACCTAGCAGCCCATCCGTCTTTGAAGAGCTCCCCTACTACAGCTCACAAGTTCCTCCTTCTCTCAAGCTGGAAGCCTCCTTCCTACTGTTTTCGTCTCACTTCTCTTCTTGGTGCCAAACAGAAAGAACCCAACGGTAGAGTCATGGCTGTGTTTAACTTCTCCGCTAGAACCCAGCTCTTTAATTCTCACTACAAAAGACAAATCAATTTTGTATAACAAAACATGCTACGGTGGCTTAATATTAAAGCAGAATGGACCAAGCCTGGATGGGTGGGCAGAGTGTTCGAGGTTGCTCCTCCCTCCCCTGCTCCCCAACACTGGTGTGACAGTTGCTGTAAAGATGGATCCGTGGCTCTGTGGCTCCGTGTTCCTTTTGTTCTAGCCTTCATCAAACCTAGTATTTTTCAAACATTAGTATGCGGAAGCATGATCTTACAGGGCTGTATACACCGATGTGTAGAAATCTCCATGGATGACCTAAGAGACTCGCACGAGTAATTTTGACTATACGCAGTGTTTCCCCCACTGAGTGTATCTTTTGAACTTAACCTCCACCCAGAAGTGATTGGATCATCTTTCTTTTTTTTCCCCTTTCCTTTAAAAAAACATTTTCCCTTTCTTTCCTTTCCTATTGAGGTATAACTTATAAGCAGTGAAGTGTCTAAATCTTAATTGTGCAGCTCAGTGAATTTTTCCAAATGAATACACCTGGGCGGCTCCCACCCAGATGGAGAGAGAGAACGTGTTATCACCCTGCGAGGTTACACATGCCCCTTCCGGGTCAGTACCATCTCCCCTCCCGGAGGTGACTCTCACCTGTAGTTGCGATGGCCTTGGCTTTACCTGTTCTCGATCTTATCCAAGTGCAGTCACACTGTGTCGGCTCCTTGCGCTCAGCATCATGCCTTGCGGCACGAAGCAGTGGTGCCTTGTGTCACAGCGCTGCGTAGAGTCCTAGACGCTGTACAGTGATTACCATCCTCATTCTCTTTTATAAGTCTAAATGATGTTTTTGTTGTGGTAAAGTACAGACTACACGAAATTGACCAGACTAACCATTTTTAAGGGTCCAGCTCAGTGGCACCAAGTACATTCACAGTGTTAATACAGCTGTCACCACTGCTGGGTTGTTCTGTTTTTAAAAATTGTCTGGTTACCTCCTGGCTCCTCGGCCAACCTCCACCCAGACCTTACTTCTCAGGGTGGTGAACCCTGACCCCTGGCCTTTGCTCCTTCAGCTCCCTCTTTGTAGGTATCATGGCACTTGTAACTGGGTAGCTCAGTGTTTTCCCTACTGCTGGTGGCAAGCCATGAGGGGGTCATAGAATCAGTTCAGTGGGCCCCAACTCACTTGTTAAAAATAGGAAAATGGACAAGATTAGATTGCCTCCTGTGCAGTGAAGAGAAATAGAACTTTGTAGAGTTTTGTTTCACTGTCACGCTTATATGCATATGCATATTCTAGCTGGTCATGAAGTCAAGTTACCCTTCTTACCGTGGGTTGATTTCCAAAGTGTGAGAACCACTGGGGGTGTAATTGCTGGTCTGATGGTCTGTGAGGGCACTTCTGTGTTTCCAGCAACAGTGATCGGCACGTGGTAGACGCTCACAAAACGTCTGTGAGGAACAGGATGGGTGTGTCCTTCCAAGTGGCCACGCCTCCTGCCCCCCAGACCCTTCCTCAGGGAGGCCATCTCAGGGCTCCTCAGCCTGGCCTTGCATCCCGAGTGGATTCCAGCTTGTCTGTGTTTTTTTTGGCTTGGACTCCCAGCCTCTAGCGGCATGAGACCCGGGTCTGACCCAGGCAGAGAGTGGGGGGGCCGGCACACTCACTTAAAACATGTCTGTTAGGAAGTAGATGGAGACTGTGTTGTTAGCTTTCCCTGCGAGCGCGTCCTTCTGTTGCGATTCCGGCCGTGGGCCATTCCTGGGCTTTCTTCCATCACGTGACCACCGTGTCTTTTCCCCCTTCTCGGGCTGTGCTGTTGATATTTTGGATCAGCAGCACCGCCCCTGACATTTATCCCTGTTACATTTCATATTCTCCCATTCAGTCCACTGCTCCAGCCTGTCAAGGTCTTTTGAGATCCTCATCCAATTCTGTCGGACTTCATATTATTCAAGGATCTTACGAGCCTGTGCTGTAGATATTTGCTCAAGTCATTGAGAAATTGAGGAAGCCAGGGCTAGGGTGTTGAGCTGTGTGAACCAATGCCCCAAGCCGACCTCAGGATGCCGGTGCCCTCGACAGCCCTCGACGGTGCACACAGGCTGCTCTTCCCTCTGCCTGGTTACTCCTCCCCTGATACCTGCAGATCTGCCCCTCACTTCCTTTAGCCTGTGCTCAAACATTACTTTTTCAGGGAGGTCTTCCGGACCACTCTATTTCAAGTTGCAACCCTCTTTTCTAACTCTGGCATTTTATATCCCTGTTTCTGCTTTATTTTTGCTATAGCACTTAGCTCCATGTAACATATATGTTATTTACTTATTTATTTTCTTAATCACCTCTTCCTCCCCATTGGAGTATAGGCGCCGCTAGGTGCAGAAGTGTGTGTGTGTGTGTGTGTGTGTCCCCTTTTAGTGCCCAGGACAGTGACTGGTATATAGTGGGTACTCAGTGAATATTGTTGAATAAATAAATACATGACATCAGTAATTATATTTCTATCTTACATGGTCATATCAGTTAGCACAGAGTCCAGCTGCAAGTAAGGGACATCCCCGCCCCACCAATTAGAGTATTTTAAACAAATAGAGGTATTTATTTCTCACATAGCAAGATTTCTGGAAACTGAGTGTCTGCTGCTGGCAAAGTGGTTCCACAGTGCCATTAAAGACCTAGGTTTTTTATTTCCTCTGACTCTGTCATCCTTTGCATGTTGGCTTGTTGCCTCATGGTGACAAAGTGGCTGCTGCACCCTCAGGTATCACAGGCATGTTTCAGGCAGTAAGTGGGGAGAGAAGGAGAATTTTTCCTCAGGAGGGTTTGTCCTTTTATTTAAGAAAGTTCTCCTTAGCTGACTTCTCAGTACACTTTATTACCAGAACAGTGACACGTGCCCACTCTTACACCAATCACTAGCCAAGGGGGATGAGATCACCAATCTTAACTCATCCTTTGGGGCTGGTGCTCCTCCTGAGGTGAAAGGGTCTCCATCTATCATGTAAACAAATGAGAGTTCCATTAGCAAAGGAGAACATGGAGAAGGAATGATTGTGTCATGAGAAACAGTGAAAGTCTTTCAGAAGATCTGTTATGCTGTTTTCTGCCTTTTCCTCATCTGGAAGAATTGTGCTTTATTTGACGTGCCTCATCTACAGGGAGGCTGCGTCCGGTCCTGGTGGCCCTCTTCTAGGGTCTCACTGGCCCTCTGGAATCCAGCCCAGGTGTGAGGTCTTGATAATCCTTCCCACCAAAGCTTTCCCCCATCGCTCTCCCCCGTCTCTTTACACTCTACTTCCCGAAAGTTCCCCTGAGTGTACCACGCACCAAGGCCTGTATCCCAAGGTCTGTCCCCATGGTCTGGCATAGCTGTCATCGTGGGCCCTCTGGTATCAGTACTCAGGCCTGACTCTTCCCCTTCCTGTCCTCCCATGTGCCGTGAGGTCACTGAGGGTCCAGCTGGGGTGGAGAATTGCGGCTGGATTGTACAGAAGGTGTGTCTAGAGTGACCACAGTTGTGGGCCCAGTCAAAGCGCTGGAAAGGATTTTCCCTCCAAACTTCAAAACAATGGATTCAAAGCATCTTAAATGGCCCCAACCTGAGGATGGGGGATGGGTCATTCTTTCTTGGGGTTCTTTTGAAAATTTTTTTTAATTTTTAATTTTATTTTTTAAAAATTCTTTTGTGGGGGAGGTGATTAGATTTATTTATTTATATTTATTTATTTATTTTAATGGAGATTGAACCTAGGACCTCATGCATGCCAAGCACACCCTCTACCACCGAACTATATACCACCTCCCCTTTCCTGGGGTTCCTGATCCTTCCTTGGGCTCTGGGACTCCTGGGCACAGCTCTGGGGTGGAGGATGGGCAGAAAAGTGTTTCCAGGTGGGCACCATATGTGCCATCAGATGGAAGGTGGGACCCACTAGACACTGGGTGAGTTGCTAATTCACCGGCCCACCGCTGCCCTCATCACTGCCAACTCAGAGCTGATGCTCTCCTGGGCTCCCTGCCTTAGAGAATGTAGGAGGGTTGGACCAGCCCCAGGAAGCAGAGTGCCCCCTTCCCTGGAGATGTTCAAGCAGACACTTTGTAATCACTGGGCTGGAGTATTATAGGGTAGTTTCCTGCATCTGGGGAGAAATGTTCCTTGCTGTGGAAAGGGCGTGGGCCACTGGTCCCACAGCCCAAGTTCTTTTCCCGGTTGTAGCACTTGCTGGCCGAAGGTCTTGAAGCAGATCTCTTAAACTCTCTGACACTCAGTTTTCTCATCTAGAAAGGAGGCAGTTGCAACTGCAAGAGGATTGGGTAAAGTCAAATGAAATCATACCCATGAAAAGGTCTCATAAACCTGACAGACTTAGAATCATTATTGCTCAAGCCAAGTTTAGGCACGTGGAAAGTTGGCAAGAAAATCAACTCGCAAAGAAAAAATTTCATCCTCACTCCGATTTAGGTGTAAACAATAACTTAAAATATTTTCATTAGGAGTAAGGGCATTGAGACTTTTTCCCAGCTTTGACTGACATATAACATTGTGTGAGTTGAAGGTGTACAATGTGATGATTTGATACACGTGATTTGAAGATTTTTATACGTGAAATGATTACTGAAATAAGGTTAGTTAATACTTCCATCATCTTACATAATTACCTCTATGTATGTGTGTGTGTATGTGTGTGTTGAAATCCTTTACGATTGACTCTCTTAGCAACTTTAAATATATAATACAATATTGTTAACTATAGTCACCATGCTGTACTGTAGTTCCCCAGAACTGATTCGACTTGTAACTGGAAGTTGGTATTTTTTGACTATCTCCCCATTTTCCACCCCCACCTCCCCAGTCCCTGGCAACCACCATTCTACTCTCTATTTCTATGAGCCTGGCTTTTTTAGATTCCCCATATAAATGAGATCATACAGTATTTGTCTTTTCTCTGTCTGACTTATTTCATTTAACTTAATGCCCTCCAGGTTTGTCCATGTTGTTGCAAATAACAGTCTCTCCTTTTCCTGGCTGAATAACATTCCATTATATATACATATAGATACAGGTCAGATTTTCTTTCTCCAGGCATCTGTTGATGGACAGTTAGGTTGTTTCCATGTTGTCTTGGCTATTGTCAATAGTGCTGCAATGCACATGGGTGGCAGGTAGTTTTATGAGATAATGATTATGTTTCCCTTGGGTAAATATCTGGAAGTGGAGCTGCTGAATCATATGGTAACTCTATTTATAATTTTTTGAGGAACATCCGTACTGTTTTCCATAGTGGCTCTCCCAATTTGCATTCCCACCAACAGTGTGGGAGGGGTCCCTTTTCTCCACTTCCTCACCAACTCCTGTTATCCCTTGTTTTTTTGATGACAGCCCTTCCAACAGGTGCAAGGTGATTGCTCATTGTGGTTTTGATTTGCATTTCCCAGCGACTAGTGATGCCGAGCATCTTTTTATGTATCCGCTGGCCACTGGGATGTTTCCTTTGGAAAAATATCTATTTAATTCCTTTGCCTGTTTTTAAATGGAATTATTTGGGTTTTTTTTTTTCACTCTTGAGTTGTATGAGTTCTTTACATACTTTGAATATTAGCCCTTTATCAGGTATATGGTATCAGAAATATTTTTTTCCATTCTGTTAAGGGCATGTAGAAAGAGATGCCATGTCTAGGCTTGTCTGAAAACTCCGAGTTCAGAAGCCACATATTTAAGTTGTAGCTGGAGCTGGTCACCTGGCCTGTTTTAGGATGCGGGTTCATCCTTGAGTAGGGGATGCTAGAGAAATGGGCTTCTCTCGAAGCTGGAGTTTCAGGCACCTGAAGGCGAAGGAAATGTTTGAGGGACAGGGCTATTTCTACTGTTTACCTTCTCAAGGCTGAGCAGGCCCGCGCTCCCCTGGCTGCTAATTAGGACCTGGGAGAAGCTTTCAAGGATTCAGCTTCCTGGGCTCCATCCGTGGAGAGTGTATTCAGTGGGGCTGGGAGGGGACCCAGGAAACTGCATCTTCTAAAATCTCCTTTCCTCCCCGAGCTGCCCCAGGTGATTCCACGGGCAGCCCGATCCAGAGGAGGGTACAAAGGGCCGTCTGTGCCCAAGGCAAGCAGCTGTTGCCGGAACCTGGTACCCGGTTCTGTTCTCAGCCCCAGGGCAGAGTGGGCAGGCTTTGAGGAAGCTGCTTGGAGGCGGGGTCCAGATGTTTCCATCTGACGGGAGGAGAGGGCTGTGTTTACATGAAGCCTGCCTTTGGAGAACTTTAAACGGTTGGCTGCAGTTAAACCGAATTTCATTAGCCCTCTACACGAAGCTTCTGACTGTTGGCTCTGCACCCGAGAAGAGGAACACCCCGGGGGTGACACCAACCCGGGACTCATGAATGCTCCCAACAGCCCTCTGGTTAGTGGAGTGAAAATGATGCAAGACTTAAAAGTGACCTTTTAAATATTTAGTCCGCTTTCCGGCAATGTATTTATCAAAAATGAATCTTTGGAATCTGCAGCCACACTCATTTTCAGCCCATTTGCAAGTCGATCACGCAAGCGAGCGTTTCATCAGACAAATGGGAAACGCCGTGTCTCACCCGGGGAGCAAAACATTTCAGAGGGGCGACTGCGGGAGGGGCATCTGGGGATTAATTTAAAATAAAATCCTGTTCCCGTGTTCTCATTACCACCTCGGAGGTTGGCGTGTATACAACCTCACACCCTTCTTTCATCTAAAATTAAAAAAAAAAAATTACTTTGCAGCAGAACTTTAACCTTCTCTTTAAAAATCGGCCCAAAAGGTCAGAGCTGTGCTCCTGTAGATTTCCTGGGCTCAGCTGGGGACTGATTAAAGCTGCCAGCCCCGGCTTGTCAGCTTTGTCAGAGACAACTCTATAAATTCTTTGTTATTCACTTTGCTGTATATTATAAATACATTTATCTTCCTCCGTCAGGCATCTGCAGGACAGGTGCTAGGGGGCTGGCAGTCCTGCTTAAGTGCTTCCAACAATGTTCTGTCTTAGTGACATTAGTGCAGGGACAAAGATGGCAGGAGATTCCGGACCCAGTGCTGCTGTAGGGCGGTGGGTGGCGTTGCTGGTGGGACCAGAGGGAGCACCTGCCACAAAGCCCCGCGTGTAGTAGGTGCCCCTCCCCAACCTGAGTTGATTCCCTGTAGCCAGATTGGTGGGGTCCACCGGTGGGCTCTTGTCACCTCTGTAACAGACACGTGGGTTGTGTGAGGTGATGGTGGTGGGATAGGACGCGTGCGCTTTTTCCTCCCTCCCTCCCTCCCTCCCTCTCTCCCTTTCTTTCTTTTTAATGGCTGTACTGAGGATTGAACCTGGGACCTCATGCATGCTAAGCATGTGCTCTACTACTGAGCTACACCCCACCCCACCTTCTTTTTTATTTTTTTATCCCAGATCTTTAAAAGGATCTTTCTTTAGTCTTTTATTTTTTTATCTTATTTTTAATTTTAACTGTTGATTTTTATTTTATTTTTATTTTTCACATGCATTTCTTCATTCGCTCATTAAAGCAAATTTTTTTTTTGTTTTTTTTCCCTCATCCAAGGATTAATGCCATTCTACCAGTTATGATCGGGAAAGCGGAGAGTGGATGGGGTGGCTCCGGGAGCTGACGGCCTCTAGCACGTCTTCAATCGCACTGATTCCCCTCTGAAATCTGTGAGCAAGGCGTTGGCACCCTTTCCACAGATGGGGAGTTGTGAGGCCCAGGGAGGTGAAAGGACTTTACCACAGCCACGGGGCCCTGGCTCCCCCCTGGCTTGTGGCGCGTGGCGTGTGGCAGGGGAGGGAGCCTTGAGGTGTGGGAGCTCACGCTGGAGCACCTGACCCACAGCTCTGACGCCTCGTGGGAAGGGGCGATCTGGGGCTGTCAGGGATCTGGCCCTGGCTCGGTGACCCTGCCAGGCATTTGTCCTTGCTGAGCTCTCCTCTTTGGGCCCAGAGGGAACTGGACAGTGATGGTGAATTCTCTCGGCCTGGACACCAGCCATTCTGAGATGCCCTGACTTTGACAGATGGGGTCTCAGGCTCAGGCCTGGAGGCTGGTAGGCCTGCGGTGAGCACCTTAGACCAGGGAAGACTTGAATCTCCTGTTTTGCTCAATAGCCGGGTGCATGGAAGCAGAGGGAACTGGAAGGGGACAGGGATGGGGTGCACAGCCACAGAAGCTAGACGACTCCCTAACAGAGGGACCACAGGAGCCTTGGCACGGGGAGCATCTCCTCTCCCTCCTCTTGGGGGCAGCTCTGCCCCGGCCTGACCCAGGGAGAGGCGGCAGAGCCCAGGGCCCAGCCCAGGCTACCACGTGTGTCTGCCTCTGCGGGAGGCCTGGGTCATGCAAGGTGAGGCTCCCTGAAGGGGGCAAGTGGAACCAGTGACTCACAACTTGACTCTGCAGCTTGAGGCCCTCTGCGGAGGCCATGTGGCGATAAGGAGCCGACGTTCCATTGTAAGCACTCCGTGGAGCCAGTGTGTGGGACGGTGCTGGGAGCAATCAGAACCGGCGGGGGCGTGGGAGATCCTGGCAGTAGAGGTGTCCAGGCCGAGGCTGCCGGGTGCCTCCCAGGGCTGCTTGTGAGGCGGAGACCCAGTCAGCTCAGGGCCTCTGAGCTCCCTTTCGGCCGGGAGACTCTGGGATCAGATATGTCCCCAAATGCAGGCGGAGGCATCAAGACCCCTGGATCCATGAACCCTTCCTTCCCTGACGACTGAGCCAGCAGCTTCCACACAGGGTCCCAGGCGGGAGGAGGCAAGTCCTGGCTTGGTGGGTGGGTGCCATCCTGGGGCACCATCTCCTTCCCCCACTATTTTCTCAGAAGAGCTGTGATCACCATGAAAGCGAGTCAAAGGCAAGGGTGGAAACAGGGAGACCCGTTTTTGTTTTGTTTCGTTTTGTTTTAAATATATACATATATTTGTACTGTTTATACAGGGTCTTGTTTTCTGTATTGCATAGAAAATCAATTAATCCTTTTGGTCACATTAAACCTCATTTAGTTGATAACCTGCATCACACACTAAGTTCAGTCGACATAAAAGGAAAAAGGTGGGAGATGATGTGGCAGGGACCAGGATGGGAGCGGTGGAGGTGGGGAGAAGGATCCAGATTTGGGGGATATTTTGAAGGTAGAGCCAAGAGACTTTGCTAAGAGGCAGGGTGAGGGAAAGAGAAGAATCAAGGATGACTCTTAAGTTTGTTGGCTTGAGCCACTTAAATGGGGACGGCTGTGGGAGGGGCAGGTTTGGGGGAGAGATCAGGTTTGGGATGTGTTAAGTTTGAGCTGTCTTCTAGACGTTGAGATTAGAGACTGAGAGAAAAAGTGGAGACACAAGTTGGGAGTTTCTGGGCAAAGCCCATGCTGAAATGATAAACGAGGGAGTGATCTGTGTCTAGTAGATGCTGCTTAGCGCCATGGGACTGGAGGAAATTAGCAAGGGTGTGAGTATCTGACTCCTGACCCCTTAACCCTCTGCCTCACATCCTGAGTTTGGGGTATGCTTTCTTCCCAGGCTCACAGAGTCCAGTATCTTAGGGTCTTCCCAACCTCTTCCCTGCCCCACTCCCCCTGCCCTTGCCCCAAGGCAGGGGGGGGCAAATTCTTCAGCCAAGGAGCTCTTCCTCCATGTCCTGCCTGTGAGGTCTTACCGAAAAAGGGGTGGCGTCACTGCGTGTGCACCACCCACCTGATGGCTGCGAATGCTCTGATGACAGAGCCAGCAGAGTGGGCACTGGGTGGGCCAGGGTCCCAGCAGGCCCTGCCTTTTTGTCCTAGGTGACCGTGAGCAGCCTCAGTTTCCACATCTGCCAACTCAAGCGCTGGGCAAGATCACCTCAATGACCCCTTTCAGCTCTAATATCCTGCTCTGTGATTCTAATTTGGCCCTTGGTTTTCCCTGAAGGGGATCTTGTTGGCTGTCAGAGAACTTGTTGGTTCCCTGGGGAAAGACAGGGAGCTTCTGCTGGAGTAATCAGGAAAGGAAGGTATGTGTATGTGTATGTGTGTGTAAGAGAGAGAGAGAGAGAGAGAGGGAGATGATTGTTAAATTATGGAACTGCTTCCATAATGGTTTGTAAACAGCTGGGCTGCTTCCTCAGGTCCCCTGAGGCTGCTTCTCGGCCACCCCAGGCTCTCCTTTAGGACCTGCCCTCACTGAGACCACACCAAGATCCATCAACTTAAAGGGGTATCTCCTGGCCCAATGGGATGGCAATTGGTCAGTTCCACTACCAGTTGTTAAAGATTTTGAGTGTCACCCCCTTGTGTGTGTCTCTCTCCCACAGAGTCCCTAACAGACAGGTGGCATTTTAGAGTTGCCTCTGTCTCTCACATCCCTCCAGCGCTTTGCTTCTCACCCTAGGAAAATAAATATGATCCCAGTAAATGAAAATTAATAACTGCATCTTCATGGCAGGGAGTCACAGGCAGTCTAATGGTGGGCTCCCTGCTAAATCCCTGGGTTATTTATAACCCAGATGTTGACAGATGGTGGATCGGGAATTTGAGCCTGTTCCCTTTCCCCCTCTTCTCTGAAGACCCCGTGTGCTGATGAATTCCGCAGCCCTTTGGCTCTTCGGGGCAAAGATTGTTCGTCCCCGGCTCCGGAAGAGATGGCTCCTAGCGAGGCTGACTTGAGCGCAGCGAGACAGAGAGCAGGAGCGCGCAGGGCGGGGGGCGCGGAGTGCAGCAACAGTTCAGGTGTTAAGCTGCTGAGGTGGAAAATTGCTCTGACAGTTATGATGTTGTTGTTTCGGGCAGCAAGGGTTACACTATCATTTACTTCAGCCACGCCTGCTGGCGCTGCCGGGCTGCCTGTCTCACGCAAAGCTGCTCATTGCCGGGTGTCAGAGCTGGGGTTTCCACCTGCCTCTGGGGAAGCAGGTCACTGGGGAGCTGGTGGGCGGCCCAGCTGCGCAGGTGGCCATCCTCGGGGAGCCGGGGCTGGCGGGACCCTGTGCATCGCTCCCCCGAGGTGCTGATACCCGTCACCGGGGACTGCATGGGAACCCAGAGCCGGCCAGTGGGAGGATTGGGGGAGCTGCTGGCATTTGGGGAGCACCCCCATGGACCAGGCTCCGAGTCAGCTTCGGAATGTGCATGAGCTCCCGGGACTCTCTCTGCTGCCGTGGGAGGGGAGGTGACTGAGGCTTGGGGAGAAGCAGATTTCTCAGAGAGCACAGCGGGAAAACGGAATCAGAGCTTGAGTCTGGTCTCCTGATTCCAAAGCCCTGACCCATTACTTCTCGGAGCTCCAGGCGCCTCCTGAAGGGCGGGGTGAGAAGTGGCTCCTCCCTACCAATTCGATGGCCAAAGGGAGCCAGAGGTGCTTCCTTGGATCAGACCCTGAGTCGGAGCTGGTTTGTGTCGTGGGCGTTCCATCAAGTCAAGGAGATCTTCTTTGCAGCAGCCCACCCACTGAAGAGCTTTCGTCGATCATCTATTCAGCTCCAAGTGAGACACAGCTGGTGCTGTGGGGAACGAGGAAGCCACATACACCAGTGTCCTTTGCCCTGAGATGTTGAGAGCCTGGGTGGAGAGCAACCAGGAATGGGCATGGAAGGGCTGTCTGGGGTGTTAGAGGTTTTCTATAAGAGGACTGAGGAGGGGGATGAGGGGACGGAGGGCCAGAGAAGGGGTCCTGGAGGGGATGGGAGCAGGGAGGGGAGAGGTGACTCACGGGTCCACCCAGAGGATGGTCATTTGCATGCATGAGGAGGATGTGCCCATGAGCAGAGCGGAGGCTTCAGCTGGGAGTTCAGAGGAGTGGCTGCCTCTCAGGCCTGGACGCCCCCTGCCATGGCCTGGTCCTGAGGGGCTCATGCCTGGGCTCTGGATCCCAACTGTCGATGGAGCAGGCTGGTCCCTGGGATACGTGCTGGTCACCACTGCCATCCGACGTTGGGGCAGGCAGGCTGGGTTGTGACGTCCTGCTGCCCAGGGGCCATGTGCGTCCCCAAGGCCGCAGTGGGAAGACAGCAGTGGGGTGTCCTAATGATGGGGAGGACACCGTTCTCCTGTTAAGGGTGGGGAGACTTCCAGAAATCAGTGGTTCTCTCTGTGGAGACTTCAAACACAGGAATGGTCCAGAGAGAAATGCGGTCAGGCCCCCACAGGGCTGAGGAGCGAGGATCTGGGGAGGATGAGGGCTGCCCTATCCTCGGAGGATCCCAGGCCAGACCCCTCAAGGTGTTAGATGTCGGGGGTCAGCCCCAGCTTCTGAATAAGCAAGCTGCAGAGTAATTTCTACCTTCTCCACCTTGGCAGGTGATACTGGGGTGACTCCCACAGCAAAGGGAAGTCCTGAATGAGGTGGAATTGGGGCGGGGAGGAAGGGGGAGGTCTGGGGCCCAGTCCTGGCTCCTTCATTGAGCTGCTCACTCTTTGTGTGTCTTTATTTTGTCTCTGAAAAATGGGGACCCTCTTCCGAGCCCTTCCTAAACCCATATGAAAACACAAAAGATGCATTGGGGGGAGAGATGTGACTTGAACCCAAAGTGGGTTTTTATTGAAGAAATGGGGATACCTAGGCTCAGGGACACGCTCACCAGTTACTGCGTCACCCTCCCAGGTGACAGGTGCACATTTCCCGGAGACCTGGGCGTGCCCAAGCTGGGCTGGGAGCTGGAGGAGGGGAGGGAAGTACAGTGGTGCTGCAGAGCAAGGCCTCCTGGAGGAAAAACCCAGGAAGCAGGCAGGGGCTGTGAAGGCGCGACCTTGGAACCTGGAGCTGGGCCGGTGGGAGGGGTAAGGAGTGTCCTGAGGCACATCTGCCTGCGCTCTCCTCACCCTGCCCCCTGCGTCAGGTCACTGTGCCGCTCCGCTCAATGTCCACGATTGTGGTCCTGAAGGCAGCCAGACGCTGGAGAGCATCTGAGCGGCAATGGGGTGGGGAGGCGGCCGACCCCTGCTCCCTCACTCCCGTCCCAGAGCCTGCTCTCTGCCCTGCTATGAATGGAGCTGGGAGCAGTGCTCCTGGCCCCCGGGAGACGGGGGACTATGGAGCTGGGGCTCCCTGAGCCGGGAGACTCTCCCTCAGCTTCTCTGCTTGGAAACTGGGGGTCCACCACACATAATAACCTGTTCTCTCTGGGAGAGGCATTTGTTGTAGGAAGTAAGGAACTTGTGAGGGAGCAGGAGGGGAAACTGAGGACTCCTCGGAAGACCAGGAAACTGAGATTTCGCCCATCATTTCAGAATCCTGGGATATCAGCCTGGAACAAGTGATTATCTGAGGTGGGGAGCTCTCTTGATGGATTAAAAAATCCAGACCCAGAGACGGGAGTGATCTGCCCACAACTGGTGGCAGAGCAGGACCTGAAGCCAGTGTCCTGAGCCCTGGCCAGGGCTCTCTGCTCATGTCCCCACCTTCCTGCTTGTAGAGCTCAGTCTGGGTGACGAGACCTTGATTTTCCTAGGGAGCTCAGCCAAGGCCCCAAGGGAGAGGCCAGCAATGGTTTGTGGGTGCCCAGGTGGGGCAGGTGCTGGCTCCTCTCTTTTCTGTCCTTCTTTCTGGACTTGAGAGGAGCCTCAGGGGCAGACCTTTCTTTGGGGACTTTGGTCAGGGCTCTGGGATTTCCTGGCACGCAGCCTGTGTTTTGGGGGGTGTCTCAGTTGATTGAGATGTTCCGTCACCACTCAGGGAATTCCAGGTAAGTCAGAGGTGAGAGGCTGGACAATCCTGCAATATTCCCAGTGCATTTGAAGGCAGAAAGGGCCCCTCCTCAACGCCTAAGACATTCCTTCCTTGTGCCTTGAATCTTTCCTAACTTCCACCCAAACTGAGGGTGATGGTGGTTGGAAAGAGGATGCGACTGACTGTCTGATCAGTGAGTTTTCATCCCAGTTTAGTCACCGACAAGGGGCATGATTTTGGAGATCCCTTTCTCTCTCTCTGAACCTCAGTTTCCCCATTTGAAAAAAGGGGTGAGAAGATTAGGATTCAAAGTGTTCTTGCCTTCACACCCTAAGCGTCTGCTAGCTTCCCAGAAGAACCTCTTTATCTGCTTACTTATTCTTTCTTTCAGCTAACAAGTCTCTATTGCGTGCCTACTATATGTAAGTTACTCTCTTCTTAAGGGATCGGTCTTCCCTGCCATGGACACGGAGGGTCGGCTTCCTCAGGTTACACGGTCACCATAACTGGGGAAAAAGCCCCCCCCCCCCCGACAGGCTCTGCACCTCCTCAAAGAATATTAATTATTCTCCAAGGAAGTCTTCATTCTGAGTAGTTCTCTTTCTCTGGTAATTAACATTACATGTCATTAACAGTCAGGGAAACACTGCATGATCAAAGACAACATAATTCGTAGCAAGATTCTAAGGGATAGCACAATATTTGTTCATTATGTTATTGATCCTTATGGTCTGGAATGTCCTAATTATTCCCTATCCCAACTGGATCCCACCGTGCCTGCCGGGCTGGCTTTGAACTGCTGTCCTCCCCCTGGGTGGCCTGGCCCCTGCTCTGGGGCTGGTGGGACCACAGCTTTCAAAGGGATCAGAGAAGCTTTGTCTCCCCAGAGCCACATGAAAGGGGGAGCTGGTTGGGATGGGGCTTGTTGGGGGGGGGTTGCGGGCTGCTTCTCTGAGGCTCCCGCCACAGCTTTGACTGAGTCAATGAGAGAAGTGTAATACCTCGCTTTAATTAGCCAGATGCTGCTAATTGACTTCTTAGGGGCTCCAGCGGGCACTGCTTCAAGGGAGCAGCGGGATGGGCACTCCTCTAAGCCCAAGGCCACTTGGTGCTTCTGAAGATCGCAGTACTGGGTGATGCCCCGGCGGCCTGGTGGGCTCCGGGGAGCCCCCGGCGGTTTGGGCATCAGCGGAAGTGTCTGGGGTGAACCTCCCTGCCTGGCTGTAAAAGTGCTAAATGAGGTGGTGGATTTCAACCAGTGGCATCATTACAAAATGATGCTTGTTTCTCAATCGGCTGTATTTATGAGTGGGCCGAGCTCCCTCCCTCGTGTTGAATCCTGCGGTTAACCTTTGCAGTGCGTGCCAGTAACCTTCCTACCCAGTAAGTTCTGTCTGAACCATGGGGCTGCATTCTGAGTGATGCTGTGGAGGGGTGTTGTCTGTCCAGCTCAGGAAGGTGCTGGGGGTATGAATAGGGGCGGGAAGATATGCTTAGTCTGAAAAGAGCCATGGACACCACCACCAATAATACTTAAAAACAACTTCTCCCCAGGCTGACTCATTCCGTTCTCACAAAGACCCCTTGAAGGAGGGCCCATTAATATCCCTGCTTTATGGACGGGGAACCTGAGGATCTGAGAGACCCAGTGACCGTCAAGTTTACAGGGCCAGGCAGAATCAGGAATCAAGGCTGTCGAGACCATCTGGCATTACTCCCCGCCATGCCATGGAGGGTTTTTCCTAAGTGTCTTTCGAGGATATGTCTGGAGTTTATTGATGCCGCCAATCAATGGTCCCCATCAGTGGAGCTCCAGGGTGCCTGCGTCTCTGGTTGTGGTTATTCGGGAAAGGGAAGTGAGAGAGCAGGAAAGAGCCATGGGCAGAGGGGAACGGAGGAGGCTGAGAGAGTTACGCCCTCCAGGCACAGACACCACACACACACACACACACACACACACACACACACACACACACACACACACACACACACACACACACACCCGCCCTGCCCGCCCCACCCCGTCCTGGGCGTGTCTTTCCTTCTCTTTTCTGATCTTTCCAGCATCTTCTTGCAGCTCTGGGGACTGAGGCATTCACCGGGTGGTGAGGTGACTTCACCAAGAGCCTCCCACTTCTCAATGGCTAAACCATGTCCGGGAACAGCCGTTATTTATTGATTGTAGGGGGCTGGAAGTGAATCAGTGGGAGGGGTGGTTCCTGCCTCCATCAGCCTCCGCTCTAACAGGGGATGTCAGATCATGGGACTCCTATGGGGAGGGAGGGAAGGCGATCAGAGATCTGGCACCAGACCTGTCCATTCTGCCTGCCCCAGCCCTGCTCTGTCTGATCCCTTCTCTCCATATCTCAGCCAGCAGGAGATTGCTTCTTTTTCTTTTTCCTTGTTTCTCTGTATATTCTGGGGCCACTGCCAAGGGAGCCTGGGAAGGAGCCACTGGCCAGAGGAAGGGGCAGAGAAGCTGAGACCTGAAGTTCTCCACATAAGAAGTTTCATATAAATGCGATCATAGCATACTTGGTTTTTTCTTTAACTTGTCTCCTTCTTCCTTCCCCCTGCATCATGCTCTTACCCTCTGCCCACTCAGGAAATCCCTGCCAACATTCCACTTGTATCCTTCCATCTCGTATAACTCTAACCGTGTATAAACGTGTGTGTATGTGTGTGTGTTTGCAGACTGTTTGCTTTAGAAAAACAAGATTATGTTATCCTGTCTCTGACTTTTTCCCTTCCCAGCACCTCCTGGAAATCCCTCAACTCAACCAGTGTTGTTCTCATGTATTCCTTGTATGGCTGCCAAATAGTCCATGGTGTGGCTATCCATCCATCATTTAAAAAAAAATGATTTTCCTATTAACGAGCATTCACCTTCTTTCTACCTTTTTTTTTTTTTTTTTTTTAATCAGAAGAGAATCTTTGGAAAATACACCTCTGGCCAGATCAATCCCTTGCTTAAAACCTTCCAATGGCTGCCAGTGTATCTCAGGACAAAGTCATGGCTCATAGGCATGTCATGTCCAGGGCTTAGCAAGCCTCTGCCTCAAACTGCTGCCTCAAACTCTGCTCCAGCCAGAATGAGCCGGTTTTGCTTCCTGCAATCTTTCTCCCCCTGCCCAGAGCATCCTGTCCTACCTGGCTAACCCTTCTGCTTCTTTTGGATCTCAGCAGATACGCCCCTTCTTCTGGCCAGTGTCCCTCCCCAGGTCCTTTGACAGTGGCCTTGGGGTCTTCTCACAGGAACTGTAACTTCCTGGTCGCATGTTCTCTCACCCGTTAGCATCTGACTTGCCGTGTTATGTATCTGTCTGTTACATGTTATTGCCTCATGTCTGCACTTACTGGATGCTTCTGTGTGGAGTGAATGACTGGATGAAGGGTGAAGCATCAGTCCCTGTGAGGAGGTTGGAGAGAACCCTGGGCTGGACCACTGTGTAAGGTGCCAGTTGGAGGGGGCAGTGAGTCAGAACTGAGGATCGGGGATCAAGGCAAAAGCCAGATTGTTAAGGCCTGAGCCTCCACAGGAGGCAGGGGTTGGGGGGGACAGTCAAGTTGGGGCTTTGTAACAGATGAGATGCCTGAGGTTCACCTTTGTGTCTCACAGGCAGCCAGAGAGAGTCAGGGGACTATCTAGGGACTTGGCAGCTGTGACCCAGCTACCATCCATCCCCAGTGCCAGGTCAGGAAGGGTGTCCGTGTTATGCCCGCCTCGGGAAAAATGGCTTCAGGAGTGGAATTTTTCAGTGTGTTTTCAGATGGGAGCTTTATGGGAACGAGAAAGCAAAGGCAGAGGGACGGACAGAGAGGGGATGAGGAGATACGACCTTCCTTAGACGGTGCCGATCTTTATGAACACCACCGGACCAGGAGCTGGGAAGCCCGGCTTGCTCCTCTGCATCTGCTGTCCTCCAGCGACTCAAAGTGCACTCCAGGGACGCTGCCAGCTGACCAGCTGTGGGGTCCTACAGTGAGAGAAGAATAGAAATTGCATGAAAGCACTAGGGACCTGAAAGCAACATGACATTGGTGGATTCCTCTCATTGGACGGGGTAAATACCAGTGTGGGAGGCTGGAGTGGTGAGTTACACGGGGCCTGAGCCGCATGAGATCATGCAGGTAGGATCACTGCAAATCAGTAATCAGTATCAGTACGTGTCTCACTGCAAATTATAAACAAACTGTTCTAGACTATGAGGAACTCCCACCCAAGCAGTGGCCGTCGGCTTGTCTCTCTCTCTCCCGAGGGCAGAACGAGAAGACAGTGGCCTGTGGAAGGGATGGACGTCAGTTGGACATCGGTGGGAATTAAAAGTTGTAATTTGCTGTCATTGTTGTCTGGAAGAAATGAAGGCTTTTGCTCTGAGGTCTTGAGAGACACTGTCCTTTTTTTTGACCTTTATAACCATCCTCCACATAGATCAAAGCAAGACTTAACAGCCTCACTTTGTAGAACAGCCGGTTAAGAATCAGAGAGGTTAAGTCAGTCTCCCAAAGCTACCCAGCAAATTTAAAACAAAAAAGGTTAAGAAACAACCCCCAGGGTTTTTATCAATGAAGGCGGGTGTGCGGGAACTGAAGGAGAGAGCAGTATAAACAGTGGCTACTATAGGGATTGCTGTTATATTTTTGAGTCCTTACAGGGTATCAGATACCGTGTGTAATTACCTCCTTTAATTTTCACAGTGGATACAATTACCGTCTCTGTTTGCAGATGAGGAGACAGAGCCTCTGCAAGATGAAGTTACTTGTCCAAAGCCACTCAGCTGCTAATTAAGAGAAGTGGTTCTTGATTCACACTGGCTGACTCGAGAGCATTCTCTACCCCGTAAGCCAGAGGACACCCACACACTATCCCCCCAGGGACCCAGCGTGATAAACCCATTCTTGTGACTCTCACAGGTAGAAGCTAAGGCTTGGTCACATCAGGAGCTGGTCCCACACACCCAGTGGAGTTCAGCCCCTCCTTGCCTGGGGTTCAGGGTGGATCTTGCTGATTCCCAAGCCAAGCTTTTCTGGCACATTCCGCAGCCGCTTGCAGCCACAGCTCTGCCCCAGGGCCGGCAGGTGGGCAGGCTGTGCGGATGGATCAGCCCACACGTGGGACCTAGTTTGCACCGTTCCTCTCTCTCCCCGTGGTGAGGACCAGAAAGCCGAATGCGTCCCGTCCAGCAGCAGGCAGCTGCTAATTATTAACGCCTGAGCCACCGGCGGCAACCCATTATGTCACGTCACGCGCAAGATTTATGGCCACTTTGAAAGTGGCTTTGAAATGAGACAAAACTCAATATTGAATTTTTTCCATGTCCTTCTCCCTTGGGCTTTCAGGGCATATAATATCTGCTTCCTCCTCATTAGCATATTTCTAACAAGCGCTTATTAAGGTGAATTTCATTGCAGTGCTCAGAGTTTTCATTAGGGGAGGCAGTGAGTGGGAGGGCACGGAGCGCAGATGTGGGACCTCAGGGCTCTGGGACCGGGGCCGGCGCTTGGCTCCAGCCTCTTAGCGAGCTCTGCTCTCCCATCCCTGCGGGAGGGGGTCCCACTGCTTTTCCCTGTGGGACTGGGCAAGAGGAACTGTGCCTGGTGACAGGCAGGCCACCACTCTACTTTGAGCCTCAGTCCTGTCCCCTGTACAGTGGCCAAGCTCTGTGGGGCTGTATCCTCAGTGCCTGGCACATCAGAGGTGCTCGGTAAACAATGGGGGAGTAGATAGGCGGGTGGAGGAAAGAAAGACGGGGCTCCCCCCACAACTGGGATCGGCCCTGGTTGCTAAGGTACCTGCCTGTGGGGGTGCCAGTGAAGGTTTGCTCGTTCACCACCCATGATTGTGCTCCGGTGGTGTTGACTGGTGCCCAGAGCACTTGTACCAGCCCTGGGGTGGCTGGGAGAGCCACGTGCCCTCTGCTGTGTCTGTTGCCATGGAGATGTACTTGGGGGAGGGTCAGTGGGCACTCCTGTTACCCCAGCTCTGCCCTCCCCCTTCTGCTTGGCCCGGCTGGCTTCTTGGAGGAGGCAGGCAACTTCACTAATGGCTTAGCAGACCCCTGCTTCTGCCGCCCAGTACACTCTGATGGGGTCGGCGTGCCCTGTGAGTCCAGGGCAGAACCAGCATATCGGCAGGAAGCGGGTCCCGAGACTAAGTACCTGTGCTCTGGGGTGAGAAGTGAGAAAGAAGAAGAGAAAGGACAAGGCCACTCTCTCGTGGCCTTTCCTCTTGATGGTGGTCAGAGCCCCTGCCTTCAGGGAGTCTTCGTGGGTGGTGCCCAAGCTCCACCCACAGAAATTTGGTTTTAGTTGGCCTGGAGTGAGGTCTCAAGCATGGATATTTTAAAATGTTTCTAGGTGATTCTAATATGCAGCCGGGGTGGGTACCACTGCTGTGTGTGTGTATATGTGTGTGTGTGTGTGTGTGTGTGTGTGTGTGTGTGTGTATGTCTTGGGAGGTAGGAGTAGGTGTCCTGCCTAGAAGGACTGATTTTCCCCACCCCATCTGCCAGCTGCGCGGGCAGCCTCAGCCCTGCCCCCGAGCTCTCCGATGGGGTCACTCTGATTTCTGTTTTTGCAGTTCCGCGGGGACAGAGGAGGTGCCAGAGGAAAGGAGGAGGTGCCTGCTGCTACCTCTGGACAAGTGTTCCTGTGCCACCCGGGCCCCACTCTGCTACTGAAACTCTGGGCCCCTCCTCATCCCCTGAGTCCCACCTCAGGGTCCTCATCCCTGATGGGCTCTTGTAGGATCCAGTGAGACAGAAGATGGGGTGTGCCTTCTAAAAAGCCCCCCTAAAAAGTGAGGGGTTATTAAGATTGGGGAGACTCTGCCCACTAAGCTGTGCCATCCATCCTGGAGAGAGACGGCTGGTGAAAATAGTTTCTGAGGGCCCAGGAAAGCCGGGCAGAGAGAAGAGACCAGGCTGTGATCCCGGCGGCCTCTGTAGAGCAGAAAGGTAGATTCTGGAAGCTTTCCTGCAGCACCTCACTCTGCCTCTCTGTTTAGTTGCCTCCTTTGTGTGCCATCTTAGAGGAGGAAAATAAATGCCTGCAAGAAAGGCTGAAGGAGAAGGCAGGGAGCCCTTCTCTGCGCCCGAGAAGACCTCTTTGGGACAAGGGCTGGGTGAATGGGCTGGAAAGGCAGCAGACACTGGGGCTGACTGAGGTGAGGGGCAGGGAGATTCAAGGTGCTGAGAATCCAATATGGCCCGGGGAGCTCTCACCATCCCCCTGCCCCCCAGGCTGCCTTGCCCCTCAAGGAGGCTCTTTCTACTCAAGGGTCTCCCTTCCCTTTTCCAGTAGGTGGTGCAGTGGGAAGGGTCCTGGGTTTGGGATCCAAAGACCCAGATGTGAGGTCGGCTGTATCTGTGAGCAGCTGCGTGACTTTGGTCAAGTCTCTTTGCTCCCAACCTCAGTTCTCTCGTGCAAGAACAGAGACCTGTTCATTGATTCATTGATCCAATCATTGGCTAGTTGACATTCACTGACACCTGGCACTGTGCCAGGGGCCAAGACCATCCCCTGACCCCTGCCGTGGGAGGGCAGCCCTCCTCCTTACTGTCTGCTCTTGCTGCAGAAAAATCACTGTAGAACTTTTTAGAGCTGCAGAGGACCTTAGCTAGAGTCCAAATCTGGCTCTAAAATTACAGGACTGTCAGTTGATGTCCTCTTATAAATGGAGAAACTGAGGTCCGCAGAAGCCATTAAGAGCCTTCCCATGGCTGGTGGGTCAAACTCAGGCCTTTAAGCCCATGTCCTCTCCTTAGGTCAGACTACCCAACTGAGAAGTGATTCTACAGCCCAGAGAGGTGCAGTGACTCATTTAGTGTCACACAGCTGATTATTGGCAGACCTGGGGGAGAGAGACCTGGTTCTGGGTATCTCTGTCCCTGGTCTGTTTTTCTCAGCTCTTGGCTGGGTGTTCAGCTCAGGCCACCCTCGGAGCCCATGGGCCACCTGGTCAGCAGATCCTGTCCCCTCACAGGTCCCCTCAGCAGCAGCTGCATCAGGCTGGCGGCCACACTGCTCACTTGCTCTTCCCATGTTTGTCTGCCGCGACACAGAGAGGCACAGCTCTACCGTTTGGCTTTAGTGATTGCTCCACAGTAGGGGAAATTGGTTCGAAATGAGTGTCTCTGCCGCCGTCCTCCCTTGGGATGACTTTTATCCTCATCTCCACTTTGTGGAGTGATCCAGAGTCTGGCGTGCGCCTGTTCATCTAGATACGTCCTTTTTGATGCAGAGATGTTGGAACAGCCATTGCTGAGCCAGAGGTTTCTTGAGAGCTGGGCTGCGGTGGCTGCAGAATTCCACAGCGCGCTGCCTCTTCCCAGTTGCCTCGGTGGCATCCTGGCATCTGCCCGCTCCACGGACCGAGCTGAAAGTTAGGGGCTAGAAGTGCTTTTGCTTGTTAAGGTATTAGAGTATTTTCTGAATGGGGCCCTGCTCATCTCTGGGGCACAAACCATGGCTCTGCCTTGCTGGGGAACTGGCCCCTTCGGCACCAAAACTCCACGTCCTCTGAGGGTGAGGGAGGTTTGGGGGGCCGTGTGCTCAATTATTGATCCCATTCAGATCTCTTACCAGTCATTGCTCCCTCCCCACCTGGCTAACCCCAGGGGTAGGCCGTGAGAGGTGGGGCTTATCCCCTTAAATGCCTGTCCCCAATTTCTCCCTTGATTCCTCAAGTCACAGTGGAGGTGAGATTGGTACATTTAAGAAGGTAGTTAGGCTAAGGGATGACACAAGGGAAATACACATGGAGGACATTGTAAACAAAGATAATCTGGTCCAGGGGGTCTGGCATCCTCACCCGCAACCTCGGCTACGCTCAGGACCATCACTGCCCTGTTCCTGTAGTGGAGGAACACACAGCCTCTCACCCGTCTCCTGATGTCAGAGCCATAGGGACCTTCCAGACCAACTAGTAGTTTCTCAGCTAGGTTCAGGAGAGAATTGAGCCGTATGCCATCCCCTGTAGGGAGTGGACTGGCCTTTCTCCTGTGCGTCTAGAATGGTACGAGTTATGTACCATCCTTGGGAGAGTTGACAAAATCGTCACAAAAGTAATTTTTTGGGTTCTGTGGTTCGGATGAGGAACCAGCTAAGAAAGGCTTCCTCTCAGCTCACAGAGGACGATGAAGCACCAGGGAGGCAGGAGACTGGCCCGAGATCCCACAGTTGGCCCAAGCCAGCCCTCTTCCCACAATAGCATAGGGCACCCCCTTCCTCTGCTCAGACTCAGTGAGAATGGAGGAAGCTCTGATCCAAAGAGATGACCCCGTGCCTCCCCCACATGCCGCACACAGCACGTCTGCACACATACTCACATACACGGACGTGTGCTTGTACGCACCAGATGGGAAGGGCAAAGACATACCTGGCAGCACAGTGATAGACAAGCAGGCAGTCCTGAGTTCAGATCTAGTTCATGCACTTCTAAACCGCGAGCCTCTGTGTCATCACTTGTCAACGGAAATCATAGCACCTACTTCTCAGACCTGCCGTGAAGACGAGGTTGGCCAGGTGCCCAGCTCAGTGCCCAGCACAGGGCAGGCTCTCGGGAGCCATTTATTTCCTGCTTTCCTCTGGGGCTCAGTAAGATCCTCCATGATTGATGAGAGAATAGAACGTTCAGTCTTGGAGTCAGGTTCTTATCCAACAGGGGGTATTAACAGAGCATCCTTAGTACGTGCTCTTAGGCATTGGTACACAATGCTCACTTGATCTCAAACTTCAGTCCTGGTTTGTTAGCCAGCTGTGCACACCCAGCCCCGCCGGATCTAACTCCTACCTGCCGTCACTCCCCTTTTCTTTCTGCCCCCTCACCCCCCCCCCCCCCCATCTTGGCGTGGCAAAACGTCTGTGTCAGAAGTCAGTCTACCAAGCTTGTGGCCTGCCTCCCGTTCTTCCCATCCCACTGAGTCCCTCTACGTGTTACGGCTGATTTAGAAATTTGAGGGCACGCCAGAAAATTAAAACGTCAGGGAAGCGTGGTTAGACTTGGCACAAGCTTCCCGTTTTCTGCCTATCGGTGATTCAGCGTATTGGAGGTTAGCGCCTCACGGCTCGAGCTGCCTGCAGAACGGGCAGAAAGTGACTTGGAGAAGCTGAAATTAGGGAGGGGAACGTGCCCTGCCTCCATCTTGCCTTGAGGGATGGGCTTCACATTGCTGAGTTTCCTGTTGAGCTGGAAGTTAGGCAGAGAAGACCATTCTATGGTTGGGGCGCTTGCTGCCAGAGCCTTTTGTTTGTTTGTTTGTTTTTTGCAATTGTGCCCATTTCCTTTCCTGCCTTGGTAAGTGGATTATGGTGAGTGTCATCAGCTCTCTTTGAATTGATTAGGATTTGGCATGATTTCAGGGCCATCATTCCTCAGGGCCTTGTCCTTGTTCGGGCGTGGGTATGAAGTGAGGAAAATGAAGCTTAATGAATGATGGGCATAGAAGCTAGCCCCGGAAACTGCTTTTCTGGAGAGAGAAAAAAAAAAAATTCGGGGTGGAAATGCAGCGATGAGTGTGGCCCGTGACTTTGGTGGCCCCCCAGTTAATCGAAGACTCCAGTTAATGGAGGTTGGGCTGCATTTGCTCTCAGACACTGGTGCCCCGGAGGGCCTGTGCCCGGCTGGGTCTAACTCAGCGACATGGCTCAGATCCTCCTAACTTCCTCCTCACAACCTGCCACGCCTCTCTCAGGCCTGGTGCCTCAGTCGGCATTGTTCCCTGGAACCCTCAGAAGGAACTGCTCTGACATGTTAAGCTTTGTAATTTAGCACACGCTGCGCATATATGCCCCCAGACAAAAGAGAATTGATTTATAATTCTCTTAATGGAAGCACAGGCTTTAGTCACTCCAGAAATAGATCATTACCTCTGCCACCTTTTGTGATTTTTTTCCCTCTCATTTTTTTTTTTTAAACACCACCGTGGTCTAAAAATATGATGTTTCATTTCATCCCTCTGTCCTTACCCACTGTTGGCAGACATTTCTTTTTAGACCTTTAATTTATGGTGTGTTTGTTCTGTTTCGCTTCATTAATTAATGTTCTTCCCAGGTCCCCATGCCAGAGTCTCTGTGTAATGCTCTCTTACAGTAAGCAGGTGCTTCCATCCTTAATAAGCAAGTTCCTGGAAAATACTGAAATAAACAACGCATCATCAGGCCAGGAAAACAATGACTCTGGGAGTCGTGTGCCATTCCGCGCATTAAACCTGGGGAGATGAGGCTAGATTTGCATCTGGGGCGGTGCTGTTTTAGGGGCTCCTTCCTTCGGGAAGGGGTGCCGAGTACTGATGTTCTGGAAGGTGAGGGAGTGTCTTGCTCCTCCAGGAAACCAGAGTTCAGAGGAACTGTTTTCTCACAAATGCTCGTGGCTGGGAGGATGGTTGTCAGACGCAGCATAGACCAGAAACGAAGCCAAATTGGCCTCTGGTTCCAGTCTTGGAATCATCTCCTGCTTAGGCTGTGGAACAGCAGGGCCTGGGCTGGGCTGAGTTGCAAACTTATGGAAATTCATCTTGAGTTGCTTTCTCTGTGTTCTGGCGGACTTGCCCCACCCCAAGGAGGCGATCCTTTTCAGGGGATCCTAATAAACTCATTCTCTGTCTCTGCACATCCCTCTCCCCCAGGAGTACCGCATCGCATCCCCCCCCCACTCCCCAGCAAGAGGGTAAGGACCACATTTTCCTCAGTGTTTTACTGTCTACAGGCCCTTCTCATTAGCCTCCTCTCTTTGGCTTCTCAGGACCCTATGAGTCAGGTTTTCTCACTATTTCCACTTCACAGAGGAGGCAGCTGGGACTCCCAGAGGTTAAGCCACCTGCCCAAGGTCGCACAGTCAGTGAGAGGCTGAGCTGGGGTGAGGACCCAGGAACTGGGGCCAGAGTTCCGGTGCTTGTTACCCTGGAGGAGCAGAGCCCGTGGGGAAGCAGGCGCTGGAGTGAGGTGAAACTCCCTGAGCTGACCTGACCAGGCTGTGAGCCAGAATTAATCAGTGTCATGGACAAAAGGCTGCAATGAATTTCTTTTAAAATCTGAATACCTGATTCATCTATTATACCAGATAGAGCTGACAAAATCATAAGTTATCCATCCATTTTCTGTGTCATCAGATCACTGTGGGTCTTTGAAATGGCATAATGTTTTTAATCACAGCACGGATACAATCACCGCACGGACTCATGCCATACAGTTGTAATGGCAACTCCCATCCCCCGCCACCCCCGCCCTCAGCTTGCTGGCTTCCAGGGCTGCCTGGACAGCTCCATCAGGCACCCTGTGTCCCCAAGGGTAGTGGGCTCAGGGCTCATAAATCCCTGCTCTTTGGGAACATGCACCCCAAGGAGCAGTGAGCAGTGTCTGCGCCCGGAGGAGGGTAAGCTATGGGGCACCGACAGAGGGCCCTGCCTCCTTTGCAAATTAAGATGGCTTTATTGTGGTTTGTCAGATTGAAGAGCTGAGTCCAGGTCATCCCAGAAAATGCAAACAGAAATGTGTAGAGAACAAAGTCAGTCACCTAAAATCTCATCACCCAGACGCCTTTGTTATCATTTTTAACATCCTTCCGGACATCTCTCTTTTCTTGCTCACTCTCAGTACACTTACCGCACACACACACAATGCAATTGTAAAGTTCATGCTGTTTTGTAACCGGTGTTCTTCACATACATCAGGGTCCTCTTTCCATGTTAGTGAACTTACGGATATTATCTTTATTTATTTTTTTATTTCCATTTTTTTTTTTAGTTGAAGTATAGTTGATTTACAATGTTGTGTTAGTTTCAGGTGTTCAGCAAAGTGATTCAGTTTTATATATATATATATACACACACACACATATATATATATCTGTTCTTTTTCAGATTCTTTTCCATTGTAGGTTATTATGAGATACTGAATATAGTTCCCTGTGCTGTACAGTAGGTCCTTGTTGTTTATCTATTTTATATATAGTAGTGTGTATCTGTTAATCCCAAACTCCTAATTTATTCCGCCTCCCCATGCCCCACTGCTTTCCCCTTTGGTAACCATAAGTTTGAGATAGTTGGTGTCTGGCTTCAGATTCTCCTGGCCTAGAGACATATGGAAGACTCTAGAGGGAAACTCGGAGAGGTTGCCCTAGTCTGATGCACATGTCTGCAAGCCAACAGCCAAGCCCCGCTGCTCCTGACTGGGAAGACGAGGTCCCTGAGGTGTGATGGGGCAGAGGGTGCCCTGCTGTGGACCCTGGGTTGGAATAGAGCAGGAGGCAAGAGGCCAGTGTTCAAAAGGATGCTGAGGATGGGACAGAGAGGTGGGCAGGGGCTAAGGGTTCCTACCCTCACAATGCCACTTGCACTGCATTTCCTGTGCTGGGCTGCAGTTTAGTCCTCATGAGACCTGCTGTTCTCCCATTCGTCCCATGTCGTCACATAGGAAAAGGAGGCTCAGGGCAGCGAAATGAGATCTCTGGCATCCGAGACTACAGTCCAGTTCTCCCGCCTCCTCTGCTTTATCTCCTCGCTGCTGGGAGATGGGGCAAACCCGATGTGGGGGTGGGAGAGAGAAAAGAATGTGAGGAGGGGGAGAGCAGGGAAGGGAGACGCACTGCAGGTGAACTTGTAAAGCTGGAGGGGTCCAAGAGATGGTTACAGTCAGGCCCCAGTCTCTGGGGACAAGCAGAGAGTGAAGCTCAGAGAAGGAAAGGAACCTGCCCCAGGTCACACAGCAAGTTAGTGACTTAGTTGGCAGAGGAAATGAATGGGGCCAGAGGGAAGCTGAGGTGCTCCTGAGCTGAACTGGAACTCAGGAAGAAAGACCCAAGGGAGAGTCCTGACAGGGTGGAGCCGGGAGGCTGGACAAGCTTGAGAACAGACTGCCCTCCCTTTAGAGGAGGCAGCCCCAATCAAGAGTGGATTCAGAGGCACCTGGAATGGAGATGGGCCGGATTCAACGTGTGGAGGACCTGCGGGGATGCTATGCACCAATTCCAGTGAAGGTCTCAGATAACCCACCACGTTTGCCTGAGGCTTCCTGCCAGGGAAGAGACCTCAGTGCTTTGAATTAAGCCACATCCCGGGTCCACCGCCCTCTCACGGCCATTCCCACGCACCCTCCAGCAGGTGTTTAGGGTCTCCGGGCAGGGCCTGTTGGAGTTGTCTGTGTGTCCCAACGACTGGCAAGGGCTCAACAAATGTTGCTGAATGGATGGATGAAAGATGAGACCATCTTGATAACTGTACAGTTAAGACTGACCCCAGCACCACCAAATACATACAGCCAAACCTAGATTTTCCAGCCGAGGGTTTTTCCATCAGCATTTCCCCAGCTCCTTAGAAATTCTAGAATTCAGAATTACAGAGTTGGAAGGGCCTTTGAGGTGGGGGATAAGAGTCGGAAGGAAGCTAATGTTTTATTGAGCACATTCTGTGTGCTTGATTCTGGACCAAGCACTTTATCTGCTGACTCACTTAATGTCCTAACGGTCCTTAGGTGAAGTTGCGTCTTACCTAATGTGGCTGATGTGAAATAGTCCCAAAGAAGGTAAATAATTTTATCCGGGCTATGTAACCAGTCAGGTGCAGTCAGGATTTGAATCCATGTCTGTCCAACTCCACTATTCCCTTCCATAAGCCCTGGTGCCAATGTGTGATGTGACTTGAGTAAGTCACCTGGGGACGCTTTCCCCTCCTGTGGGAGAAGGCATTGGACAGATGATGCTCCCAGGTCTGTCCAGGTGCCAGTTCTGATACCACGTGGCTTGCTGTCCAGGCCTTTATCCTCAAAGCTCAGCCCGTTGGGAGACTTGACCTTTCAGGGATGCATAATTCTACAGGGCCCCATCCCTCAGTGCTCTTTTCCCATCCGAGCACTTGTTAGTTGCGTCTTGTGGTTTTAGAAATGTTTTTATTTTTATTTTTCCAGAATGGGCAGGAATGGGGACTAATCCCCTTGGAGCTGTACAGCCCCGAGTGACTGATTTGTCTGTGGGGGTTTTGGGGATGTGGCTGTGATTTAATGCCAGGGCAGGAGGGACCCCTTAGTTCCGAGAACACTGCAGCCCCGAGACGGGGTGGGAGGGGAAGCAGAGCAAGCCTGGAGTAGGCTGGGTTGGTGTGGGGGCAGGCAGCCTCGGGCTTGGCCAGGCCAGCTGAGTGTGCCCTGATTTGCAAAGAAATGGAAAGATGGAGATAATTGCTCTGTGAGAAATGGAATGGCCTTAGAACACAGATAAGTGTTCTCCCATCGTCTTCAGAGGGGCTGGAGGCTGGGGGTGCAGCAGCTGCCTGCCTGGGAATGGGCGGGCTGCGGGCTCAGAGCCCAGGGGCTGCTTATACTGGGGGGAAGGATGTGGATGCTTCATGAATTTGTTGGTTTCTACACCCCTGTCCCCAATCCCTGCACCTTGCTTCACCCCCTCCCTCATCCTCTCCCCTGCCCCGCCCCCAGGGGATAAGCTGTGATTCTTCTCCGAGCCTGACTAATGTCAGGGCCACTTGGTCCCTGCAGGGCTTGAGGGCACAGGGGACAGGACAGTCTTCTGACCCTGATTAATGGGCACTGCAGGTGTCCGTTGTGCCATTTTCAGGATTTGCAGCCCGAGGCTTCCTGGGCAAGGAGAAAGCAGAATTTATCAGGGTGCTGGAGCCCCCTGGGACGAGGACATTTACCATGTCTCAGGAGGTGACTCCAGTCCCCTGATTTATCCCAGTGGGCAGGCACCTGGCAGGGCTTCCACGGCGGCGCTGGGAATTTCTGCTGCGCTCCTGCGGTCGGGGAATCACTCTTTTGGAGATTAAGAGCTGTGAATTAGTTTTTTTTAACTTTTTTTTTTTTTTTTTTTTAAGCTCAGGGAGATTAGAAAGCGTTCAACATAAGCCTGGCCCCTGGTGGGATTGCTGGAGGGCAGGAGGCTTCATCAAGGCAAAGGGTGAAGCCTGTTAATTATGGGCTGATGGCGGCTCCTCTTTTCATCTCGCACTAATCAGACCCCAGCAAGGCCAGTAAACAGAGAGGGGCTTGGGGACTGGGAGCCAGCTGAGAGAGCAGTGGGAAGATGAAGGAGAAAGTCCACCAGACAGGGTGATAACCTTGGCATTTACCCCAATGAGTGCAAACTTGGCGTTTTTTGTTTTATTCAGGAAAAAATAGAGAGGAGTGTGTGTGTTCTATAAATAGAAGATAGAAATCTCTCTCTATCCACCCACATGCTGGGAGGAATGCGAGATGTTTGCTTTATCAGCCCCAGTTTGGGGTTTGCTTCTGCTGCGCCCCGAGCCTGAAAGCGCCTTTTCATGAGCCTCTCGGAACACCAGTCAGTCCCCCACTGCAGCTTGAGCTATTGAGTGGGCTTCAATGCCAGCCTTGTGCTGGTCCCTGGAGCAGACGTACCCCGGTGCTGGCGGGGTGGCCAAGGCAGGAGTCTTTGAACCGCTGTCAGGATGTCACAGTGCCCCACTGTCTCCATCGCCGACAGATTGGTGTCTCTGCGGTGCACCGTCAGCACAGGGTGGACTGCCCCGTGTGGTACAACCTGCTGTCAGGACAGGTCTTTAGTGGCCTCTGTCAGGACACGGACCATGTGGCTGATCCAGAGGCTGGAGGTAGCTGAGAGGTTGGGGGCGGTGGTTGGCTGGAAAGTCAGCACTTTGGAGAGCGGACAAAGATGGATCGAGGCCCCTCTCCGTGCAGGCAGTGCTCTGGGTGCTGGGGACGGCAGTGAGCACAACACAGCAAAGCCCCTGCCTGTGAAGTGTGCTTAGTGGAACCAAGGGACGGAAAGCCATGTGCAGGTTCTGAGGCCTGGAGGGAAGAGCTGAGGCCACATCCAGATGGTTCATCTAGGGAGGAGCCATTTCCAAAGTTACAACAGTTGTTCAGCAGCGTAGGATAGGGACAGCAAGTGCATGGCACCTGTGTGCCCCTCTCCCACTCAGTGCCCATGACAGGCATTACCAATCAATCATGGCATGCATGCCTCTCAGCCCGGGTTTCTCAGCAGAGCATTCCAAGCAGTCATTACCAATCGATCCCCAACATTGTGTGAGTGGGAACCTCCCAGGGCCCACAAAATACTGCCCGACCCCCGCCACCCCTGCTGCTGATACAAATTTGTTGAGAAGGAAGGGCTCCCTGGAGGACACTGGGATGGACAGAGAGCAGGTTCCAGGCACACGGACCAGGCTCCAGTGCCCAAGATTTTGGCACAGGCAGGAGGACTAGGCAGGTGGTGGAAGCAGAGCAGGTGGGGGAGGATTTTTGCACAGATGGACCATGAGGTCATAACTGATCCTGGGGCAGAGGCCATCTGTTTGTCTGTCTGCCCTCTGCCCCAGTTTTATGCATCTTGGCTAATGTGAGCAGCTGGTGTCTGGCCAGGTGTGTGTTGCCATCAGAGAGACAAGCTGGACTCTGCAGGTGCTGGTGCTGGTGATGGCGGTGCCCCAGCTGAAGGCGGGACCTTCAGAGGATGCTGCCGTCTCTCAGGTCTGCTCAGCCTGCAGGGCCAACCTAGGCCAGGACAGAAGGTCCGGGCCAGGAGGCGGGATCCTTTGCTATGATGCCAATGTCTCTTTAATATCCAGTGGCAGAGTCCCTTTAACACCAGGTGCCAGGCACAGAAGGCCCTCCGTGTTAGCACAAGCAAATGAAAACATACTAAGGATGGAGACTGACAGGACCAGAACTTCCTTCGGACTTGACCTTGATGGAGAAGAGCAGTTTTCCAAAGGGGTGTCCTGGAGGGCTCTGCTGCTGCCAAGGTCACTAGGAAGTTCTACAGGAAACACTGGGTGAAACAAACAGGACTCTACTCCAGGTCTAAGAGCCTAAGTTCTGCTCAGATACACTGTGGATACTTAAGATGGGGACCTAGCATGCAGCATTTCTGGAACTTGGTTGCTCACGGAAATCTTTGGGAGAGTTCTATCAATATCTCATGGGACTGGTGTTTCATGGAACCTGATTTTGGAAGATGCCTCCCAAATTTCCCACGTTGCCCTCTGCCTTGCGCAGCGTGCACCCGCCTCGTCTCTCCAGCACCACCTGCACGCTCCCACCTCCGAGTGCTGGCGAATGCCCTCTGCTTGCCCTCTCCCTTTCCATCTTCTGTCCATCTTCTGTCCCCTCCATTCTGCAAAGTCTTCCACAGGCTCCCGGCTAGACTTAATCACTTGCTGCTTTGGTCACCTCAGATGGACTGCAGCTGACTCGTGTTGTTTCCTCGTGTCTTTGAAGCACCGCTCAGGGCCGGGCAGGTGGCAGGAGGGTGATCAGCGCAGGCCACGCCGGGTGTGCCGAGTGACGACACCTGTGGGTGGGTGTGAGCCTCGCCTCCTGGCTACAGCTTCTCTCCCTTTCATCCCCCCTGCCCAGTTCAGTGGTGTAAACCAGCCATACCCCCAACAGGGAATACTTATTTTAGCTTTCAATGTATTTTAGCTTACCGCTCATTACCTGGGAGGCAGGGTTCCCAGAGATGGGCCATTATGTATAATTTAAACTTAGAGGCAACATCCCTTTAGTGATGAACTTGTAGCAAAAGCAGCAGACTATAAAGTTAAAGTAAAAGAAACAGATCCAATATGGAGTCAGATTGGTTCTTCCCTATTACAGCTCCCCACTGTCCATGTCCATTCCACAGGCTCATGGGGAAAAAGGGTGACCACTGCTCTGGCTACTTCCTGCTGAACGGGGGCAGTGAGAGGGTGATCGTGGAATGGACTTGATCAGCTCTGGACAAGGAATATTCCTGAGAATCTTTAGTCAATAGCAAATGCTCTTTCCATCTTTATCTACAACCCTTTGACCTTGATGAAACCCCTTAGCACTTTGTGGAACTTGGAAACGTGGACAGAACCTGGAAATATGTTGAACTTGGAAACTTGGGACGTGGAAAGAAATTTCTCCGTGTCTGGAGCATCGCGCTCCCTTCCTCTGCTCCTCACTATGCGGGAAGCATGGACAAGACCGGAGGGAGCCAGCTGAACTACTTACATGTTCTCTTCCTCCCAAGTGAAACCTGGGGCATTTTCTTATTTAATTATTAATGCCCTAAATCAGAAGGTGCCCGCTATGTTAACCTCTGTCACTCCGAGTGCAGTCGGCCTAATAACCGCTGTGGTGGGATTGATTTTCCCTCAGTCATCTCATCAGCATGTGTCTCTGGGACCCGTCCTCGGAGAGCGAGCCCGGGGAAGCCCCATTACAGTTAATGGCGATGAGTGGCCCCCGAGTGTGAACGGCTTCTTTCTGGCTGCTCTTCACTCCATGTCAGTGAAGTGTCTGAGACAAGTAGAAACACATTTTCTAAAATCAGATCCCAAAAGGAACTGACTGGTAACAGCCTGGCATTTGACCCCAGCTTCAAGGCACTTACAGACACATCAGAAGAATCAAGTCAGCACGCTGGGAAAGATGTCAGGGCAAGATGGGAGGTGATGGGTGCTGGACCGTGTGGCCAGGCTGTAAGCTACAAGAGTGTAGTGTGTCTGGCCTGTAGTGGGCGCCAAGCCCCGCAGGGATGGGATGGGGGCTGGGGCTGAGCTGGACCTGCTGTGGATGGTGTTTAGATGTGCAGAGTTGAGGAAGAAGGGCATTGAGGGCGGGGGAGCAGCGTGATCAAGGCCCAGCCGTGAGAGAGCAGGAGACCGCACCAGCCTGACCCAGGAAGGGAGGGATGGGTGATAAGGTTGCGATTTTTAGACTGGCCACATTCACAGGAAAAGTCCGAGAGCTGAGAGGGTCTCAGAGGTGTCACCTCTTTCACTCAGGCTAGAAATCTTCTCCCCCTACCATGACGTATAGAGTGGTCCTCAGACAGGGAACTCTGAGAATGCTGGTGATGGGGCTTGGGTGTGAGTCCTGGGGAGCCCCTCTGCTCTGTAGCCTTAACACAGCCACAGTAATGGAGGAGTGAGGCCTCAGATTTACTGCCACCTTTACTGGCTGTGTCCTGAGCTCCTGCATCCATTTCCACCTCCTGTGTGCTTACCCAAACACCTATTAGCCTCTCTGTGCCCCTGGGGTCCAGGTATCTCACTGCCCAGTGGGAATCAGCTAAACTGTTTGTCCAGATCTGACTCAGAAAGGTTTTTATGAAGATCGAAACAGATCTCCCAACTTATAGCAACGATCCAGGTTACCTCTGTCTGCCACCCACTTCTGTCACTATGAATCAAAAGAGGCCAGAGGCACAATCTCCTCTGGTCCAGGTGGCCTCACCCTTTGATATTATAAACTTCGTTAAGTTTGAAAATGCGGCCAGCGGGTCCCCTCTGGAGAATGATGGAGATGACAGGAGCTGCCAAAGTGAGACAGGACCACAGAGAGAACCAAGATGGGGCATTCTCTGCCCTCGGCATTCAGACTCCATGCCTTTCGGAGTGTGTGCGCCTTTGTTAATTTCTTTGATTTATCTGATGCCTGAGCAGCCCAGCCCACACCTAGAAGAAGATGCTCAAACCCCAACTCATGCCCTGTCCTGGGCAGGCTCTTCCTCCTCCGGAGGGTGAACACCTCTCCTCCTCTTTGGGGAGAATACGTTGAAATGACCTGTAGCCCTAGTGCTATGTGGACTCCAGTGTGCGATGCGCCTTTGGTCCAGGTGCTGATTAGGCTTCGAGGCCGGCTGGGGTAGGGAGTGAGGCGGGTGGGGAGGTGGCAGCTGGGTTGGGAGAGCCTGGTGGGGGAGTTAGGAGCGGCTGTAACTTGTTACGCCTGGACTCTGCAAATTGAGCAGAAACACCAGAATCGCTTTTTCTCTTTCTTAACAGATTTTCAGATTCCATTTAGCCAGATTATTTCCAGATCTCAAACAGAGAGAAAAACCTCATTAATCATCAGTTGGACCCCCATGGTTACACAGAATTTGTGGCAATTTGTTTATCGTTGAAGGCGCTGCTAAGAAAGAGTTTAACAAGGAAATTACTGGGGGTGGGGAGGAGAGAGTTTAACCTTTCACGAAGGCAGGAGCTCCATTTAGCTTCCCTCTGGGTACAAACGGGGGTGTGTACAACATCCATGCCACTCTTCTGTGTCCCCAAGAAGGGTGTGCTTCCTCGGCTGTAAACTCTGGGCCAGTGGACTCGAAATCCTCAACCATTTCAAGCCTGGGGACCCCTTTCTGGTGTCAGACATTTTCTATGCCATCCCCCATCCCTACCCCCCAGGTATTAGAAATTGCTTTTTTTTCCCCAGGTGTGGCTGATTGAGAATAAAAGCTCCTCTGAATTCAGTAAAGCTTTTAAGCAAATCACGATAGCATCTATGTATACGTGAAAAATAGTGCTGTCTCTCTAAGCCATCGTGTTCGTTCAGTCTGCAGCTGAGGTTTGGGTACATGTGAATTGCAGGTCCCCTGGGGGTGGCTCTGGGGCTCCCTACACCCCACCAGGTGGGAATCCTTGGGCAGTTCTCTAAGGCTCTATGGGACCACTGAATCCTGGGCCGAAAGGAGCTTCGGGGGACATTTCGGCCGCTCCCACCTGAATGGCTCTCTGCCTGTATGAGGAGCCCTTTGTTGGGGACTCCTCAGTTTAAGGGACCAAGGGCGTTGGCATCTGTGTAAGTCCGCTTAATGGCTGTCACATCAGAAGCCTGGGACAAACTCTACAAGCTGTTTCATCGAAGCCTTGCCAGGCTGTCCAAGCCCTCCACCCCACAGTGGGTACGACATGCAGAGACGCATCACCCTGGGTGTCAGTGGCTGATACCCCGTGGGAGCAAGAGAAGCAAGGGCCAGCCTTCTGGGGTGCCTAGAAGAGTTTTCTCAGCTTAGGCTGTCCGTGGGGCCACACCAGACACTTCTCTGTCTTCATGGCAGGAAGGAGTAGAGAGAGGAGATGAAGGGTCAAAGCACATCAACGATGAGGGAGAAGGGGTTTAAAGTGGTAGATCCTGGGCTCTTGGTCCAAGGACGGGCTCAGGGGCCCGAGGGCGCCCTGAAATCATAGCCAAAGGTTGTTCACGTGGGCGTTTTTCGGAGGAGAAGATCTGTCACTTTCGTTAGATTCTCAAAGCAGTCCAAGAAACTTTCAGAAGCCCTGGCCTGAAATTTCAACATTTCCCTGACTCAGGCTTCCCACTCCCCAGTTACTCAGAACTGGTGAAATGTTGCTGTGTTCATCAAAGCCTGCAAGTGTGAAATATCAAATGCTCGTTACACGGTGACGATGGGAAAGTTAGTCTGCTTAGCGAGTCTCTTCTGCCACTTCGTGTGAGAAGTCTTGGTGCCAAACAGATGCTTGGGAAGACGGTCTGATTAATGACGCTGCCTCCTTTGTTCCCCAGCACAGGGCCCAGGATGGCGCTCTCAGTGATGGGGCTCATCGTCTGCTGCCTCCTGCAAACCATCCTCTCACTGAACCCCGAGGACCCCAATGTGTGCAGCCACTGGGAGAGGTAAGATGTGGCTCTTGGATGGCCAAGCACCCCCCAGGGGGCCTCACCCTGGGCTCGGCACTGCTGGGACAAAAGCAGAGGCAGGAGGTACAGAAGGTGTCCCCAAGGGCCTGCAGTCCAGGTGGGGACACAGCACAGACTCTGAAAGGTGGGCCGAAGCCGTCTAGATCCCACCTGAGACTCAGTGCTGTGGGGGCCAGGGTGGAGGCGTTGAGTGACAGGCAGCATAAATGATGCAGTCTGGTAATTGACAATGTACTTCCATTCCTCCCTGCATTCACACTTCCCAACCATTTTACAGATGAGGAAGTAGAGGCCCAGAGGGGCTCAGTGCCCGTCCACAGGAAGACAGGTGGGGTACAGTGAGGGACTGTGGTCCCGATGTCTTGTTTCCTGATGCGGCGATGCCTTCCTCGTCTCCCAGGACTGGCAATGAAGCAGCAGCTCAGATGTGGGGGGTGGCCAGCAGCCTGCCCAAGGAGGGTAGGTGAGGGGGCCCTGCTGCTTCTGATCTGGTGGGGGTGGGGGAGGTGCCTCAGAAGAGCCAGCTGCATTCTGGCTGCGGCACTCGGCCCAGGGGGAACAGGCCGGGGCCCTGCAGATGGCCTGACTTTGAAGCACAAGGTGAAAGTATTGATTTTGGTGAGCAGGAAGATAGTGACCAGAGACCCAATCAGGAAAAACCGAATTAAAGCCTGGAATTGATTGGCCATGCTGACCAGGATGACACTGCCCCTTAGATGTTAATAAATCAAATGAATAAAATTAAGATGAGGGCCTGCTGGAGGAAGCGGCTGATAGAGGAGGGCAGGTGAGTGGGGAGGGCTGTGCTCCATGCCTGTGAGGGCGCTGGACGGACTGGCTGGGGAGGCAGGGGGTCAGTGCCCGCACAGGCGTGGTCTCCAGTGACCGGGGGCTGGAGAAGGCAGCATTGCCACTGGCGTGCCCCTTTGTTGGTGAAGTGGGAAGAACACAAATTTTGTGACAAGACCTCGGTTCACTCCAGTTTGAATTTTTCCACCTGTTAGCCCTATGACTTTGGAGGTGTGTCTGAGCCTACTTCCACCTCTGTATGTAAAGTTGGGGGAGTCATTACCCCTGCCTCACAGCCTTGTTGAATGATCAGGGTACCAGTTTCATGAAAGGGCTTTGAAGATCATAAAGCTCAATTATTGTCTTTTCTCGTTGACAACTCTGGCTTTGCAGGAACAGTTATCTATCATAGACTTTAATGCGCATCACACTCCCTGGAGCGTGAATGAAAATCAGAATCTCCTGGATCCTCTCCACAGACTCTGATTCCATAGGTCTGGTTTGGAGCCTTGGAACATGCGGTATTTTTATACTTTCCACATAATTGTGAGCTGAACCAGGCCCCTCGCCTCCTCTGGTTTTGGTGAATGTAAACCTTTATTTCCCAGTGGGTGAGGTGGAATTCCACGTTGGTCTCTGCTTTGCAGACTCCGGTCTCAGCAACCCCTTCTCGTCCACCTTTCCCGATTGGGACACAGCTGCTTCCTGCCAATGTCTGTGCTGTATCCCTGCTTCCAAAATGCCTCCTTCCTGTCTGCTCACCTACGCCTTTCCCAGTGCCTCCAACCAAGCCCCTCTCCTCCAGGAAGCCTCCCCTGATGGCAGGGCTCACCCTGACGTTTCTCTTCTCTGAGTGCCATTTGCATCAGTGGCTCCCTTCAGACTTAAACCAAACTCTCTCATTTTTTAAACCTGCCCGACATAAATACATTTGGAATGTGAAAATAGTCTGAGCCAAACCTGCACTGAGCCGGCATTGCAGGCTGACTGGGCTATCAACTGAAGATACTGCTTGAATGGGAGGACGTGGAGTGAGTCTAGCAGCAGGAAGGAGGCCTGCGGACCCCCTGGGCTTCCCCAGTCCCCATGTCACTAGGTGCCTCTGCCTTCTTGGTTCTTCCAGCGGAGCCCTACTGCCAAGCTACACGTGGATGAGTCTCGTCTGTGTCATTCCCGAAACACACCCTGGTCCCGGGAGACCGCTTAGGGAGAATTTCCCAGCTGGATTAGTGCTTCTGGCAGGCTCCCCATTAATTACGCCCCTCCACCATAAAACCCAGCGGAAAGGCCTCCCCTGGCTAGTAAAGCCCGGCTCTACAAGATTAATCTGGCCCCTCATTAGCATGTTGGCAAATGAGCGCGTTAAACCACCCAGCCGTGAAACCAGGGGCGCACACTTCACCCAGAGACTTGGACTTGGTTCAAGGTCTGGTTGCCAGACTCGCCCCGCTCAGGGCACCCCTGCAGAAACAGATCAGTCCCCCATGACACCCTCCCCACCGCCTCTGTTGGGCTGATGCCTTTTCTCTGAGCACCCACTGTCCCCGTCAGTGCCAGGAGGGGTGCCTGAACCCCCAGGGGCTTAATTAACAAAGGCGAGGAGTCTGGTCTGTGTGTGGGTCTTGCTTCCCGTCCCCCGCAGTGGTCGGGAAGGAACTACCCCTCAGTGCCTAGCAAGGAGGTGAGGCACCGCCAGTCGTATAATGATGGTGATGATGGTGGCCAGCATCCATTAGACACTGGCTGCATACCTGCTAAGCATTTCACATGTATTATCTTGTGTTGAGCATTTTATGTGTTATCTTGCTTTAACTGCCTCCCACCCTGAGAGGTAGTTACTACATTGCCCCCCTTAATCCTCACAGTAAGTACATGAAGTCCCTGGTAATATTTATCCAAGGTGTACAGGTGAGGAAATGAGGCTTATACCTAGTGCCGTATCTAAGGACATGCTGCTACCAAGGGCCAGGGTACACACTTGACCCAGGGCCGTGGACGCTTAGCCGTTCATTCTCATTCCTCTAAGTGAGGGACTCAGTAGACAAGCAGAAGCACTGGGGCATGGATCTTCAGAGTTGGAAGGGGCTTTGGAAGCCAGGGGCGGGTGTCAGGCAGCTTCAGTTTCTCCAAGCCTGGTGATTAAACAGGGGTTTGGGCCATGTCTGCATAGACGTGTTCCTCTGACGCACGTCTCTGATGTGTGGCTGGTAGAGGCTCAGCAAGGACCCTCCGTACATCCTCCGTGCTTTGGAGAAACAGAATGTCCCTCCACCCTGAGTCCATTGCGTTGCTGCCTGCTCCTGGCTTCCTCTTTCTGAATTCGAGACCTTTGACATTTCAGGCAGCAGAGAGCCTGCTGGGGGCCCACTCAGTGCAGGCCAGCCCCCCTGCAAGTAAACTGACAGTTTCCTCGGGCAAAGCAGACGGGCTTTTATAGCCTGAACCTGGCCATCTGGCCCAGGTCAGTGAGCCTTCTGGGGGAAAACACTGAATAACACCAACCGACAGAAAAATTAATTCCTGAAATCTCAGCTGAGGTCCTCTCCCAGCCCGTGCGGGAAGTGTGGGTCCTTCCTTTACACCCTGGCTTGACTGCCCTTTCATGCAACTCCTGCCGACATGGGCAGGTGGAAAGGCTTATTTTGGTGAGGCTGAGACCTGCTTCCCCAGGGCTTCTACCCACTGGTCCAGGTTTACAGCGAACAGGCAGGTGACAAGATACCACTTCGATCAGGAGGTCCGGGGGCACGTCCTCGATGAACCCCCAGCTATACTAGAGATACAATAGAGCAGAAGGTAGCTGGGTGACCTTGGGGAAGTCACTTAACCTCTCTGATGCTCAGTTCCCACACCTGTAATATGAGGCTAACAGTGCCACCGTCTACCTTATAAAACTGCATGAGGATTAAGAGGGCACTTAACACAAGGCATTCAAGTATTAGCAGTTATTGGTATAAGCTGGATGACCTGGGCAACTTGCCGCCAAGTCTTAGATTCTTCATCTGTGAAATGGGACCACTTACTGCACAGAGTTGCTGCAAAGATCAGCTTCCATGCAGGTGCTTTGAAAACCATAAAGATCTGAACAAACATAAGGTATTTTAAAACTTGCTGGCTTTTGCCTTCCAGAGCCCCACAGAATAAACGCAAGCCCTCCTGTATTGATTCTCTGTTAAATGAACAAATGAACTAAGACTTCGGAAAATGTGCTAGGCCAGAGGGCAGTAAGGGATGTGTCCTGGATCCAACCCAAGGTCAGGGAGGTTTGAGTGCTGAGAGCGTCTGAGGAAAGGTTGGAGCCCCTGGACGCTTGGCTGTGGGGCCTGGCTCCCCTGGGGGGAGAGAGGCCCCTTCCTGAACATCAGCTCCACTTCCCAAGTGCTGACCACAGCTTCCATCTTCCATCTGGTTCTCAGCTATGCCGTGACTGTCCAGGAATCGTACGCACACCCTTTTGACCAGATCTACTATACACGATGCACAGACATCCTCAACTGGTTCAAGTGCACCAGGCACCGGTGAGTACCACTCTCCAAGGTGGGCAGAGGGGAGAAGAGACGGGCCCACAGGCTCATCTTCCTGCAAGTTAGTAAGAGGCCCCCGTAGCAGATGGAGTCAGTGCGCAGCCTGCATCCCCTCGGTACCCACTCCTGCTCCTCACCTGAGAGGCTCCGCTGAGGACTTCCTCGTAGGCAGAGCAGCTTACTGGGGCAGGGCAGGCCAAGAATGCCAAGAATTCCTGCCCTCGCAGGACACCCCTCACCCAATGTCACTTGGGGAGTTGTGGACAAACACCCCAGCTTCCTTACCCTTAGGGTAGAGGGGACAACTTTGAGGTAGGTTCTGCATGTATCCCCATGGTCCCCAGTGGGACGGAACCCCAGTCGCCCACAGCAGTAGCCTGCTCAAAGGCACGCCCTGAACTGGCTGCCTTTACTTCCCTGTCTCATTTTCCCACTCCCTTCCCAGTGCTTCCTAGAATCACCTCCAATACACTGCTGATTTTTGAATCCTTGTCTCCGAGTCTGCTTCGGGAGAAATCTGACCTCAGAGGGCCTTCATCTGAGCAGATGTAGCCCCATGCAGGGTACCCGACTGGGAGAACAGGGTGCAGGCTAGAATTCAGCACCTCTCGGTACCCGGCCCTGGCTGCCCATGGGAAGCGGTCCATCTGAGCAACTTCATGTGGGAATCCTGCTCGCTTGTCGGCAGCCCTCCTGGAAATCATGCCAGGTCCTCACGGCACCGGGGAGAGAGGAGGGGCAGGGAGAGAGAACACGGTTTGTTGGACAACCCTGGGCAAGTCACTTTATTTGGAGGCGATTCCTAGCGTACTCATCAGACATACAATGATCCCTGCCCTACCTACCCACAGGGCCCAGTGAGGTCAGGGATGCGCAGAAACTTTGAAAAGAGCAGAGGAAAGTGGAGAAAAGCCAGGTATTAGATATAGGCAAGGTGGCTTTGTTATCTGAGGAGTGAAATTTTAGCCAATGAAGGATAAGTGAAGGAGAGGCCGCCAGGTAGGCCTGTTTCCTAGTTGCTGAGCATCTGTGTTGCTTCAAGATTTGTTTTGCTTCCTCCTTGTGGGCCTGCTCTCTCTTCGGAGTTTATGCAAACATCATGGTGGGCAGCAATGTGGATGGCGAAACTTGCTGTATGCTGCAAAAGCCAAAGTCCTGGTTTTCTTTGGGGTTTTGCTAGTAACTTGCTGTGAGACTCACATAGATAACAGCTGCTTTAAAATCCGTCTGCTAATTGCAATATCTGGGTCATCTCAGGGTTGGTCTTCATTGATTGCCTTTTCCCTTAGGTACTACTTTCTGGTTTCTATATGTGTCTAGTAATTTTGGATTGTATTCTGGGCATTATCAACAACAGACTGTGGAGACTGAATTCTCTTATGTTCCTCCAGATTTGTTGTTGTTGTTTGTTTGTTTTAGGAGCCAGTTAACTTGGCTAAACTCAGTTTCCAAACTCTGAAAGTTTGGTATTTTTAGCCTTTGCTGGACTGCCTGGAACCTGACTTCCACTCATGTAATTCAGGGGCCAGAAGTTCAGGCAGAGGTTTTACAAAAAATCTGGAGCTTCTTTTTTGGGGCTCTCTCCTTTCAAGGGTTTCCCTTGTCACTTTCTGGTTGCTGGGTCCACCTTTGACTTATCCTGTGGTTCCTTAAAACAGTAAGGCTGTGTGTCCTCTGTTTGAATTTCAGCCACCTGGAATATCGTTGACCAGGGCCTGCCCTTGGGCTCACCTTGCCCAGTGTCATTGCCTTCTTCCAAGTTCCTCCTTCCCTCCAGCATCTGCCTTTGTTCTCTCATTAGGGCTTTTCAGGTAGTTCTCCCCCAAGACTGTACAGTTGTTTGCAGAGGCGTTGGTACAATAGGAGCTCCTCATCCATTACTGCATCCCCTTCCTCTATCCCGTGACTGTGAAATGAGGAGGTGGGACCAAATCCCACCTCCCAACTCCCCCCTCACCCCATGCCAAGTTAGCTGCCTGTGGCCCTGGTCAAAGGCAGAGGCAGACAGAGAATCCTGCTCCCTTGATGACTCTATCAGGCCCTGTGCCAGAGCCAGGCTTGCTGTGAGGAGTGGCCTTGTTGGGGGCTTGTAGGCTGGAGCTGCCATCCATCACCACCGGGATAGGGTGAGTGAGAGGCTGCTTATTAAAATGGGCTGCATTCCTGGAACACGAACTATTTTGCTAAATTATTGAGTCACCTTGCAGCCTTCCTGATGACCCGGAATGTGCATGCCCACAGCTGCACCATCAGTCTCCCACAGTGTGGGATGACGTGTTTGAACACAGCATCCTTCTGAGAGCAGCCCGGCCCCGGCCCCTTCCCTCTCCTGCTTCCCACCACAGCACTGGGAGCAAGAAAGGATGGGAAAGCCGGAAGCAGTGGGCGACACCTCTCTGCTGGGAGGCCTTCGTGATGCTGAGACCGCCGCCCCCCTGGAAGGGCTTGGGGGTAGCCTCGTTTGGTAGGAGGCACAGATGCGTGACCTCTGAGTCAACCCTGAGTCATTCTTTATCTGAGAGGCTCACACAACTCCTGAAATTGCCAGGAGCTGCCTGCCTGTGCCAGGGAAATAGCTTCACTTGGAGGCCGGCTTACCTTCCATCATGGGCTTTTGACAAAGTAGAATGACCTTAGTTTACGACATTCCCAAATATAACAGATTTCCCTGGAGTCCTTCACTGTCTTTTGTCATAAAGTGAGGGCTTTAAGGACTGGGAGGGCTGGCCCAGCCTGTGCTGTAGGACTCCCTGCCCGAGTCGGCCTGACCCTCCGTGGAGAGCAGGCTGTAGGCACCTCCAGTGACCAGACCTTGCTGCTCTGTCGCCCAAAGAGGGATCCGCAGGGCCATCGCATAAGCTCAACAAGCCATCTTGTGGGAACTGGTACAGGGCATAGATTAAACCCAGTAGCTTTGAAATTAGAGGGATGGGTTTGAATCCTGGCCCTGAAACTTATGTGCTCGGTGACCTCAGGAAAGTCATTAACTTCTCTGAATCTGTTTTCTCATCCATAAAACAAAGAGAGGGGAATACCTACAATAAGAATAAACACTTTAAAAAAGAAATAAAGGGGGCATAATAAAGCTACCTGTCTCAGGTGGAGAATAGAATGAGATTTTGCCTATAAATCTCTCTGGCACAGGGTGAAGTCTCAATGCCTGTGTCAGCATGAGAGCTGGAGCCCCGGTCTCTCACTCCCCGTCCAGAGTTCCTACTGTCTGGGCCTTAGTTTCTTCCTCTGCAAAAGCCAGTGTCAGTTCTGAGCCTTCCCAGGGATGGCATGTGAAGCTCTTCCCTAAGGGGTGTTATTTTTGGTGTGAGGGAGTTTAAGCCACTCTCTGGGACCAAGTCAGACTCAGGGGGTCCTTTTGCTGGTCCTTCAGTTCTCCCAGTGGGTGGGCCAATCCCCAGGGGGCCGTGATCAGTCTTGGGGTGGTGGTGGTTGGTGCAGAAACTCTTCAGGGCCAACTCCTGTCCAGGTCACCCCTTGGGCTGCTTCAGCCTGGGGCCTGGAGGTTTTAAGGAGGAGCCCCTGGTTACCCTCTACAATGTCACCCGGAACGTATTTTCTGCAACCCTTTTAAATACCACTGTGAAGAGACTGGGGGAAAGTCAGCAGGCATAGCAAACGCTGGCAGTAATACATTCGGCATCACAATGGCTCAGATCTCACCATCGATTTTTCTTTATTGTGATTTTTTTTATATTTGAAGCCACCATGCATTTTAAAGTAATTATTGAATGGCATCCTTGCTATAGCTTAACACAAATATCATTCTAACAGGAGTGATTGATTTTCAATACTTTCAAGTGGCTTTCTCCCTTGTGCCTTAGGATCAGTTATAAGACGGCATATCGGCGTGGGCTCCGGACCATGTACCGGCGGAGGTCGCAGTGCTGCCCTGGCTACTATGAGAATGGAGACTTCTGCATACGTATGTGGGGGCTGCAGCAGGGCGGGGAGGGGAGGGGGACCCCGGGGAAGGGAGGGAGGGCTGTCATCCTGGCCCTGGGCAGCAAGCCTCAGGTGACCTGAGGGCTCCAGTAGTCTTTGCCAGCTGCCAGCTCAGAGGGGATGATGCGTCTGGTGCAAACACGTTAGCACACATTTGTCTATCAAATCAGCCTACTAAGAGGGTGGACGGAAGCAGGTCCATTCTAGGCTTTGATGGGATCAGGAGGGATGTGGACTTTCTCCGGAGTGGGTGCTCTGGGGAGCGATGGGGAAGAAGTGCTGAGTGCCTGGCACAGAGCTGAGGAGCTCAGGAAGGCTTTGTTGGATGGGAGGAGGGCGGAATGGTTAAATGGATGGCAAGATGGTTGGATAGATGGATGGACGAATGGATGGAAGGGAGGAAGCAAGGAAGGCTGGATCACTGATGGCAAGAATAAGATCACAAGGGACTGGTTCCAGGAAGTGGGCGGATTTCCAAAAAGGACGGGGAGACGCTGAAGAAAAGGTGGTCACGTGAAAGACACACCTTATCTCTTTCCCTGTTTGTCTAGAGTGGCTCAGAAAACTGAAGCCTTAGTGTCCCCAGAAAGACAAGGGCTGAGTTTCTGGCAGCGGCAGGCCCTCTGGGTGGCGGGCAGGGTTGTGCAGTGGGAGCCACTCCCAGAGAAGCTGGGAGCCCCACGTTTAATGACTGAGAGGAGAATCCAGCCCAAGAGCCTCTGTGTCTTCATTTGGAGGCAGATTCGGAGAGTGAGTTTCCTTGTTAATATTCTCCTTGGCATTCGGGAGGGTCGAGCCAGCTTGTACCAGAGAGAGAATTTGGGCAGAGTGGGTGTACTGCTGTTGGGAATGAAATGACAATTTTCCCTACTGATGTTACATCTCCCCTAATGCTAGAGAAACTCGATTCTAATTGAATTACTGGAATGAATGAAAAATGCTCTCCCAAATAGGTTCAATAGTGATGGTTTTGCAGGAAAAATACAGATACTTACCCAAAACAAACCCAAAAAAGGCTGTTTCTCAGGAGCAGGGCAGAGGACTGGGCTGGGACAAAGCCTTGGCCGCACCCCACCTGGGATGGGGTTACGATGGGGACCAGGTGCAGGAGTGAGATCAGGACTGAAGCTTTCTGCTGCTGCTCTGTCTGTGTGGAGTGGAGCGAGAGTCAGGCATGGGGTGGGGCAGGGGACTCATAAAGCCCGAGCAGGACGGATGTGAGCGGCCCTTTGGAGCTCAGGGCACAGTGATGGACTCAGGGAAATTATAAAGGGAGTTCGGACGTCAGCATGGGCATCTAGGAACGGATGAGCCCATCCCCTTTCTAATTTCCATTTAGTGGACGTTGGTAGAGCTGTTGGAAACTGAAGAGCAGGGCAGAAGCACTGAGTGTCCTGATAGCATAGGCTCAGTTTTGCTGACCGGGAAGGGCAGCTTCCCTGCCTACTCCTTATGTAACAGCCAGGGACTGACCACCAAGCTGGTGCCATGGGCCTATCCATCTCCAGCAAGCCAAGCTAGAAAAGCCAATTTCAGGTCCGAAAGCTTTTCCTAGGAGGGCACAGGAGAGATTCCACAGTGAGCTGGGGCATTGTGCATGGTGGTGCTGGAAGGGAGGGCAGGAGGCACACCAGCCTGGGTTTGCATCTCATCTCTGCCACTCCCAGCTTCTTCCTCTTCATCCTCATCGTCTTCAGGGTACACCCCATGCCAGGCACCATTCTGATCACTTTCCATTCATCAGCACATCAGTTCCTCACAGCAGCCCTCTGAGGTGGGTACCCTATTTCTTCCATTTTATAGACGGGGAGACTGAGTCACAGAGCATGTAAGTAACTTGACCAAGATCACACAACTAGAAAGTGGTGGTGCTGGGATTTGAGCCCAGGCTGTCTGGCTCTAGAGTCTGCTCTGAACCACGTGGACAAGCTGCCTCTCTCTTTGTGAGGAAGGCTGGACAGAGAACAGACAAGCTAGGCAGGAGAGGATGCCATGACCGGCGATCACTCAGAAGGCTCTGTAGGGGCTGGGGCTGGATGGCATGTGGGTGGGAGAGGGCATCCCATCTGCAAAGACGTGGAGGTGGGCCTGACTGCAGTGGGCAGATCTGGGCTGGGAGAAGGGCAGGTGGATCTGGCTGGATGAGGCAGGTATTTTATTTTATTTAATTGTTTAAATTGAAGTCTAGTTGATTTACAATGTTGTGTTAGTCTCTGGTGTACAGCGTAGTGATTCAGTTATACACACACATAGATATTTTTTTTCATTATAGGTTACTGCAAGATATTGAATGTAGTTCCCTGTGCTGTACAGTAGGACCTTTTGTTTATCTGTTTTCTATATAGTAGTTAGTATCTGCAAATACCAAACTCCGAGTTTATCCTTCCCTAGTCTTTTCCCCCTTGGTAACCATAAGTTTGTTTTATGTGTCTATGAGTCTGTTTCTGTTTTGCAAGTATGTTCATTTGTGTCATTTTTTTTTTAGATTCCACATATAAGTAGTAGGATATGGTATTTGTCTTTCTCTTTCTGGCTTACTTCACTTAGTATGATGATCTCCAGGTCCATCCATGTTGCTTCAAATGGCATTACTTCATTCTTTTTCATGGCTGAATAGTATTCCATTGTATATATACATACATATATTATATATAGTACACATAATACATATTTTATTTCTATATGTGGTGTATATATATATATACACACCACAACTTCTTTATCTAGTCATCTGTCAGTGGACATTTAGGTTGCTTCCATTTCTTGGCTATTGTGAATAGTGCTGCTATGAACAATGGGGTGCAGGTATCTTGTCAAATTATAGTTTTCCCTGGGTATATGCCCAGGAGTGGAATTGCTGGATCATATGGTAAGTCTATTTTTAGTTTTTAAAGATACCTCCCTAATGTTTTCCATAGCGGCTGCACCAATTTACATTCCCACCAGCAGTGTAGGAGGGTTCCCTTCTCCCTACACCCTCTCCAGCATTTATCTTTTGTGGACTTTTGAATGATGGCCATTCTGACTGGTGTGAGGTGATACTGGGTGAGGCGGGTCTTGATTTCCTCGGGCTGCTGTTGCAAAGCACCGCAGCCTGGACGGCTTAAACAACAGGAGTTTATTGTCTCACTGTTCTGGAGGTTAGAAGTCCAAAATCAGGGTGTCAGCAGGGTTGGCTCCCTCTGAGGGATCCTGTGTGAGGGAGATATGTTTCCGGCCTGTCTCCTAGCTTCTGGTAGTTCCTTGGCTTGTGGCAACATAACCCCGTTCTTCACATGCGTTTCACCCTCTGTATATGTCTCCGAATTTCCCCTTTTCATAAGGACACCAGTTATATTGGATTAGGGCCCAGCCTAATAACCTTATTTTAACTTGATTTCCTCTGTGAGACCTTATCTCCAAATAAGGTCTCATTCTGCATTACAGGGAGTTAGGACTTCAACATGCGAATTTTAGGGGGACAAAATTCAACCCGTAACAGGTAGGGGTCGGCCATTAACAGCACTCTTGTTCCTGCTTATTGTGATGGGAGGAAAGGGAGGAGGAATTAGCTGGCCCCCCCCACAAGCTTTGTCACCCCTCCAAGGGAGAGTGGAGGCCCCAGGGTCTGGGAACTTGTGAGAGGGAGAAATGGTGGGGAGAGGGTGAAGGATGGTGCCCAGGGTGCCAGATGAGAAGCTTGTAGGTCTGAGAGCATTCAGGAGCTGATGCCCTGCAGCCCCTGACCCTCCACTCCTCCCTCTCCATCCCTTGGAGGCTAGAGAACCTGTGTTCACCAGAACCTGGTGAGAACCCACCCAATGCAAGAGTCCTCAGGACCCTGCACAGACACATGGCCTGTGCTCTGGGAAGGGGCAGGCGGATGTCAATCTCCCTTCCAAAGCACCTTCCTGGACCCTGTTTCTCAGCAGGTGGTAAAGGACTCAGGCCTGGGAGTAAAAGCCTTGGCTGACTCTGCCACCAGCTTGCTATGCAATCTTGGGTAAGTCCCTTTGCCTCTCCAGACCCACTGTGTCATAGGATGGATCATCCCTGTGGGTGGAAGAAGGAAAGATAAGCAATGAGTGAGAGTGTCCTGGAGAGCATAAAGCTTGGTACAGATGCAACATGGCCTATTTTCTCCTCTTTGGACCATTTCCTCTGCCCCAGAAATGCCATCCTCATCCCAGAGCCCTTGGCAGCCCTTCTGGAACCATCTGCACCAGAGCTACTCATCCCCTTCCTTCATCCCCTTCCATCATCTACAGATACGGCTGAGTCCTGGCCCCTCTTGGTGGCCCAGGCATCAAATATCTCCTGAAGGTCACTGGGCATCCTTTCTTGCGAGACAGGGCAGTGGGCATCTTTACCTCTGCAGAGAGAGCTCATTTTAAGCCACTTACGTGGTGAGGTGTGAGGCATCTCGGAAAGCTCTGTTCTTTGAAAATATTCACCGATGTCAGACTGCATGGGCTGGTTATGCTGCCGTAGCAAACAACACCCAACTCCCAGTGGCTTAAAATAATTAAGTTCTATTTCTTGTTCATGTTACATGTCCATTGTGGCCCAGCTGGGGCCTGCTCTTGTCAGCGTCACCCCAAGACCCAGGCTGACGGAGCAGTTGCTCTCTGGGGTGTTGCTGGCTGGCTTGGCGGAGGGTAGAGGGTTCTGGCGGGTCTTGAAGGTAGAGGGCAGAAATATTTAGTGAGCAGTATTGTTGCTTCTCACAGGTGCCATTGATGCCACAGATCACAATTCACAGCGCTTGGGGGTGTTTTATTGAGCACCTGATAACCTAATCTCAGAATCACCTGGAAGACTTGTTACCGTATAGACTCCCAGCGGGCGCCAGCCTCAGAGTCTCATTCCGATCTGGGGTGGAGCTGGAGAATTTGCATTTCTAACAAGCTCCCAGGGGATACTCATGCTGCTGGAATGGGAACCACCCTTGGAAAACCACTGGTCTTCCTTACGCTAAGGCGTGGTTGCTGTGCTGACCACAGCTTCCAGGAAATTGCAAAGAGCCCAGCAGGTTCTTAACAGGTACATCCCCTTGGCATCTGGGGCTTCTCCCCATAGGCAATAGGGACAGAGCACAGCTCAGAGTAGCCAGCAAGGAAGGGGGATTTCTCTGCCAATTCTGTCTCCTGTTTTTCTTGGTCAGAGTTTGCCCCATGGGACGGTGGTTCCCCTAGACTTCCAGGTCCTGTTGTTTTGCCCTTTCAGTGGCTGCTGGGACTGCCAGAGCCCAGCAGTGTGGTTTTCATCTACATGTGATGGGCTGAGCTTGGCCTGGAGGCGGGAGGAGGGTGCTCTGGGTTGTCCCCAGAGTGGGGACCGCCCTGGCCTGGGGTTGGGGGTGGGTCAGTCTGCGTCTCGGGGTGGCTGAGGGGGAGGGAGCCCCAGCTTAGGATCTGGGAGGTTGGCTGCACTGAGGGAACCTGACGGGCAGGTAAGATTTAACTCCACTAAACTCCTGATGCTGTTCGAGGATTTGTGCACCCTGTGTTATTACTGCAGGTGCTTTGTACAATCAGTTGTCATTTAAGTTGAAATTCAGCTCGTGTTGACTGGTTTCTTTGCTCCCATCTCTTCTGCCTCTCACCTCTTCCTTCCCGGTTCGACTTCATTCTTCTTGAAGGCTCTTTTATCAGTGGCTCTTTCCAGAAGGGTCCCCGAGTGATCAACTCTTACGCTTTATCTGCCGAAAGATGCCTTTCTTTTGCCCTCACTCTTGGATGGTGGTTATGAAATTCTAAGTTTTCAGGTATTTTCTCTCAGCAGTTTGAGGCTGCTTTCCCACTGCGGTGCTCTGCGGCTTCCCTAGGACGTGTCTGGGTGTGGAGTTATTTTTATTCAGACTGTTGGCTCCTCGGAGGTATATCTTCCTCAAATTAAGGATTCACGTCCTTTATCAGTTCTAGAAAATTCGCAGCCCTATCTCTCCAAATATCTCCTTCCCTTCATTCTCCCAATTCCCTCGTATTGGAGCTTCAAAGTGTCCGGCTCTCTCACCGCAGCCTCTCTCTCTCTCCTAAGCTCTAATTTTTCATCTCTCTGTCTCTCCGAGTCGTATCTTGGACATTCTCCTCAGATCCATTTTTCAAACCCCCTTCGCTCTGCTAATGAAGCTGTCTGTTGAGATCTTAATTTCGATGACGACATGTCCCGTTTCTAGGAGTTCTCCAGGTTGTTTTTCAGGTCTGCGTGTTTCCTGCCTGTAGTTCCTGTTCTTTCATTATGAATCCTACGCCTTCCTTAATTGCTTTAATTATTTTAAACATATTTCTCTGATCGTCGCTTCAGATAGTTCTATCCTGAGCTGTTAGTTCGAGTTCCCAAAATATTAATTATCCTGTTCATAATGTTGGGGTCGAGAGGTTCTTGTCTTGTCGCAGAAAGAATTCAGAGACAATACGCAGAGGTTAAGAAAGCAAAGCAAGGATTTATTCAGGGATGGACAGTACGCTCTCAAGGAAGGAGCTGGCAGACCTAGGTGGGTGGCTGCCCCGAGTGTCCTTGGCAAGCTCCTTATATGGGTGTAAAAGTGAACGGGCAGAATATTCATTGGCAGGGAGGGGCTTGGGGCCGTCTTTCCTGATTTTCATCCCAGCTCTGCCTTCCTAGGTGGGGAGGAGGGATTTTTCCTCCTTATTTAGTCTTGTTCAGAAAATTGGATGAGGTCATGATGCACAAAAGGTTACATTCGGATGGGGGTATCATAAGCAAAAGGTTACATTTGGACTGAGGTCATCATGATCGAAAGGTTACATTCGGATGGTGGGGATCCCTGTCCTGTCCCACCCTTCTGCCTGCAGGACACTTACAGCCCAGAAGGTACGGTTTATCAGTCCAGAGGATCCTGTTTTTCTTGGTCTGTCAAGGACCCCTCTTGTTCACAAAATGTATGGTTTTCTGCCATTTCCCGCCGCCCTTTCTCTGCTCACATCTAGCTACCTGCCTGCTCTAATGACTGCCAATTCTTCACTACTGTGAATTGTCTCCTTATAGAGGTTGTATTTTTATTTTTTAATATTTTTTTTGCTGTGAACTCTTTAGGCTGTCTCCCCTCCCCCATGTCCTGGGTTGGTCACAAGCCCTACACACTAGTTTCGCATTTGCTCATTAGGCACACTAATGGCTTTTGCTGATAATTTGGCTTGAGATTCCGCACAGAGTATGGTGAAGGCTTAGGGAATTTTTTTTTTCCTTTTTAAAAGAAATTGATATGAAATTTACATAACAAAATACGAACCATTTTCAAGTATTCAATTCAGTGGCAGTTGGTGCATTTACAGTGTTGTGCAACCATCACCTCTATCTACTTCTAAAACATTTTAATCACCCCTAAAGGAGACCCCACACCCATTAAGCAGTCACTCCCCATTCCCCCCTCCTGGTTTTTTTGTTTCTTACGGAAGACATTTTTTCCTCATCCTAAATCGCTCTTTTTTCCCTAGGCTGGTTGGGCAGCATTTTCAACTTTCCCCTCCATGGTGCTGGCGGCTCCCAGGGCCTCCTCTGCCCCTGTGTGGATGTTAACCCCGGGGCTCCCAGCCTGGGCTGAGGACTGGGGGCAGCAGCTAGTGAGGGCTGACGCTCCCTGGGCTGCCTCAGCGTCAGCATCTGACCTTCTGCAACTCCGATCAACTCCCTCTGCCTTTCTCTCACACTTAGGGATTTATCTTTCTCTCATTAGAGCTCAGCTATATATATTTAAAATATTTTAATTACATTTTGGGGGCAGTTTAGAGCAGGAGGGGCCTACATTAGCACTTTCTGCCCTGCCTCTGGACCTGCCCCTGTTTTGTAGTGAGCGGTGGAGTGGGGGGCTTTATAACCAGACCCTGTGACATTTAATTCAATGCTAACTTCCAACAGTAACCTCTGGCGGTTTCCCCAGCATTTCCATACAGTGTATCACTTCCTCTTCATAGGCTGGAGGAGTGAGTGTTACTGTTACTGCCCTTGGACAGCAGGGCAGCTGCAGCTGGTGAGGCTGTGACTCGCCCATGTGGACAAGTGAAGCCCAGGAGTTGAGATCAACTTTCACTTCCGTATATTTCCCCCCTGCAGTGGGTTTTCTCTTGACAGGAGGGACCTGTGACCAGGAGAGGAAAGCGGGGTCATACAGTACGGCAGGTGGAGAGGTTTATAGGGAGAGGAAGGGACTGAAGACAAACTGATTTGATTTGGAAAGTTTGCTAAGGTGGGTCCAATAGGTGCCAGGATCAGGGGAGTGAGTGGGGATTGCTGCGCGCACTTGCGTGCGTGCGTGTGTGTGTGTGTGTACACGGAGCTGTGGGTCCTGTCTCAAACCCGGCCTCTCCACACAGCTGCTAGGTAAAGTAACTCTCTGCTGACCCTCCAGGAGGCGCCCCCAGGGACTCCTGCCTGCTGCCATCACCAGAAAGAGTGCTGACGCTGCTCTCCGGGGTCCCCCACACCTGGTGCTGAGCTTTGCTGCCTAGAACAACATTCATCCTTCCATGTGTCCATCTATCTATCAACATTTATTAGATACTTGTGCCTTGGAGGCACTTCTGAGTCCTGTGAATAGATGAATCAGAAGCACGTGGTCTAGTGGGGAGAAATGGTTTTATATATGTATGTATGTGGTTATGTATACATTTACTATATATAATACTGTAAATACATATTTAACTTAAAAAAAATTCCAGCACAGTATAATAAACGCACATTAAATAAGCAGGTAAGGACACAGAGGATGCTCCCAGGCTGGGGGTTGAGAAGGAGTGGTCGCTTGGCTGAGTGGCCGAAGCTGGTGTGGCCACCATCTCGTCCCCAGTCCGCGGGCTTAGAGAACCAATTCCGGATGCCCAGAGCAGCTGAGTGAGTGCTTTTCAGGCCCTCAGTAAATAGTTGCTGCATGAGTGAATTCATGGGCCGAGCACCCCAAGGCCCAGTGGGTGCTCTGGACGCCTCTCCAGTTAGTAACTTCCGGATTCCTCTTGTTTCACTCCAGGGCACCACGTGGTGGTTTGGGAGCCACGTGGCAGCTGGTCCCACGGCATCTGGGTCCCCTCTGTCATTCTGTCCCACTGGTAGGGCTGCTGCCTTGCCTGTCCACCTTTCCCACTCAAAGTGAGTTCCCGAAGCAGAGGACTCATGCCTTCTACGTGGGTTATACCCGGAGTCTGGCACAGTGCCTGGTACTTGGTGCTGAATAATCACTGAATGAGTGAGTGACAGAATGAATGAATGAATGAATGAATGAATGAATGAATGAAAGAAATAGACTCATACCCCCAAATACTGAGAGACCTCTTAGGGAGAAGCAACTAATTCTGTCTGGGGAATCCAAGGGCAGGGGGATCAAAGAAGACTCTTTGAAGGAGATCAGAGTTGAGCTGAGCCTGAAAAATGAGTAGGAACTTGCAAGAGGAGAAGAGATGGGCGGTGGTTAAGACAGAACACGAGTTTTGAAGCCCACTCCCCTGTGTGACCCTGAGACCATTACTTTACCTCTCTCCTCCTCGGTCTTCTCATCAGTAAAATAAGACAGGGCTGTATGAAGCACCTCCCGCTTTGGGCTGTCGTGAGGATTAAATGACCGCAAAGAAAGCGTTTAGGCCGGGGCCCGGCATGTAGTAAGAGCTCGGTAAATGTTAGCCCCTGCTCTTTGCATCCTTTGTGTGAGGAAGAGGGCTCTCTGGCAGAGGGGACAGCCTGAGCAACGAAGAAAGAGCAAGCGGGGTCAGGACACCTCCAGCAGGAGCACAGGCCAAAACGTGGTGGCAGCGCCTCCCTGAGGAGACCGGACAATCTCATGAGGTCACTGAAGGGTTAAAGCAGCCAGTGACATGCTCCCGGAGGGGCCATCGCTCCAGGGGCAGCAGCATGGAGGACCCGGGGAGGGGTGAAAGAAGTGAGGAGGCGTGTGCAGCGGTGGGTGAGGGCAGCCGTGCTCTGGCACCTTGGTTAAGGGGATGCAGAGTTTGGGGTCCAGCTGGCTGTTTTTTGCTGGCCTCACCTGAAACTTCCCTGCTAGGCCTGCCCCCACCTGCAGCGAGTGCCAGCAGTGTCCCCTGTGCTGATGCAGCGTGGAAGGATCTAGGTGCTTCCCCTTAATCACCAGCTGCAGCTGTAATCAAACCTCTGCTCTCTGGACTGGGCAGCCTCTGAGCGGGGAAGCCTTTATTAGTGTCAGAGCAGTTGGGCATTTACATAAGCCCCCTTCCTGGTGTCCTGGGCCAGGTAAAGCCTGTGAAGTAGCGAGCCTGTCCCCAGCCTAACTCCCCACCTTTCTATGCAAACTTCCCAAAGCAAACCCCCCCCCCCCCCTTTCCATCTGAATTTCCTCAGTAGGTACGGAATACCGCCTTTGGTTTCTGGTCCCTCCCTGCTGAGTGTTTGCTGCTTCTCTGATGTTCTCACTGTGCTGCAGGCCCCACGGGGCCTGGCGCCTTCTTCCTCCCACGCTCTCCTTCCCACGCTGGCCTCCTTGCTCTTCCTGCGCATGCCCCATGTTCTTTCCTCAGCGCACAGGAAGCCCTGTGCTGCTGTTCCCTCTGCCCAAATGCTCTTCCCCCAGATATCCATGTGGCTCACTCCCTGATGTCACTCAGTGTCTTCTCACATCGCATGTTGTCAGTGAGTCTTTCCTGACCACTCCGTCTTAAATAGCATCCCCTCCCTGACATCTTTCTGTAACCCCTTCTCCTATTTTTTCCTTGGCACTGTCACTACCTGACATGAATATATATATATATTTTTTATTTTCTGTCTCTCTAACTAGAATATATGCTCAGAGGAACAAGGGACTTGGGTTTGTTCCTAGCTGATACTTCTACTCCTAGGCTAGCACCTGGCACATAGTAGGTGTTCAGTAAATGACGAATGAATGAATGAAAAGGTGAACTGTAAGCTCTTAAGGGCAGGAACACCCTTTTAAAAACATGTCATTGTGAACGGTCTTCAGTGGCTCATATTGTGCCAGGCACATAGTAGGGACTCAGAAAGTACTGAGTGATCAGTTACCACCAGCCTGTTCCAACTCTGCCTCCCCGGTCCTGTACGTCTGGGTACTTCCCTTCCACACCCGCTACTGCAGCTTTCTCCAAACGCTGTACCCCAGGCTCCTCATCATTGTGTTCCGTCACTTCCCCAGGGTCCCTCTGGGTCTGCTCGCCCCCTGCGCCCCACCCAGGCACCTGAATCCTCCACATACTCACTCTTGAGGCCTTTGTACAGACCGCCTCTGCTTCCTAGAACCCTGGTCCTGCTTCCCCAGTTTCTGCCTGGTGGCTTTTGGAGACTCAGGGCAGAGCTGCTTGGTCCCTGGAAGCCCCATCCAATACCACCTTCTCCCTCTCCCCTTCCAGTCCTGATCTCAGCCCCTTTCACCTCCACCTGCCCTTGTAACTGTCAACTTCCTCATCCTCTCTTTCTGTGGATGGTGAGCTTGTTCAGAGCCGAGGCTCAGGACCCACTGTATCACTAGCATCCAGCCCAGGGCCCAGCAGGGAACATGCTTTGTGCAACTTGGTTGATCAGAAGGAGGACATGTGGGCTGGATTCTCCCAGGGACCCTCCAAGGACACCCAAAGAGTGTGGTCTCTGGGCAGGGCCCTGAGATCCCAGAGTGGATGGTGGCCTGCCCAGTTAGGGTCCTTGTCCCCACTCTCCCACCCCATCTCCTGGGGTTCCCAGAACCCAGTGTCATGCATGTGCGAAGAGTCGGGACCCTGCTCTGGGGCTCTGCAGGGGCTGAGCCCACTGCCCCAGAACCCGGAGGCCAGCCCTCTGGGTTGAGCTGAACTTCCAGTCAGGGGAAGGCAGCAGATTTTTCCTGCAGTGCCTTCTGTTCTGTCAAGCTCCTTCTTCCCTCTGGACTGCTGGCCTTTGTAGCAGAGAGGTTTCAGAGAGTGGCCATTATGAGGTTTTGTGGACGATGGACATGCCGGTCCCCAGGTCTCCTCTGATGCTTGCTCTTTGATGAAGGAGAGCTGAGTGGCTTCAGTGACGGTGCATATGGTGACTCGGAGCCTGCCTCTGCCTCCCGACGGCTACTTCAGTACCCTTGTCTTTGAAGGGCTTTGATCAGCTGCCTGTCAAGTGGGTGGGGTGGGGCCGGGCTGGGGGAGCTGGACACCCCCTCATACCATGCTGGCCGGGCATCGGCCATCACTCATGGAGGGCCTGAGAGCCTGGTCCCCTCACCTGATGGCAAGCACCCATCCAGGACTGTCCTCACCTTGTCTATCCCTGGGGGTAAGAATAAAAATATTTAACTGCAAGTATGGCACGCCTAGCAATAGGTTAGAAGGGAACAGGGTCTTAGAAGCCCATTGTGGGGCCAGGGGTTAACCCTGTAGGTGCTGCATCATGAGTAGGTGGGGGCTGGGAGAGGGGTGGGGGTGGCAACCACCTACCAGTCAGAGCAGAAGTATGTTAATATTCGGTATCCTCCTCCCCAGTGTAAGTCTTGGCCTGAACCAGAGCGCCAGGGTCTCATTTGACCCTAGAGATGTGATATGTCTGGACCCTTGAGGAAGGGACACAGCATATGGCTGTGTGTTGGGGGCAAGGGGCTGGCATGTATGGACGCTGCTTCCAGCCCTTGAGAGGGGTGTCTATGTGGCATGTTGTGCCTGACAATGTTAAGATCAAGATCATGGACCCTAAAACTGGACTGCTGCCTCCTGCCTGTGTGACTGTGGGCTGGGTACTTAACGTCTCTGTGCTTCCGTTTACTCGGTTGTAATGTGGTGTAGCCATAGTCCCTTCCTCATGGGGTTGTTGTGAAGATTAGATAAGTGATTCTCTGCAAACCAAGCGCATGGCACGGAAGTATTCACTTTTATTACATGTACACGTGTATATCCGTGAGGATTAGGTTCCGCCGTGCGTGAAGAGCCCCCCTTGTATGTGTCGGGCGTGCGCATGCATGTTCTCTGCGTGTGCACTTGCTGTTGGTGTATGTCACGTCTCCCCACGGACGGGGCTCCCACAACCCCTGTCGAGGGCACATCTATCTGTGTGCTTGCGTGTTGAGAGAGTTTGTGTGCACGTCTCCCTCGGTTCTCCTGAGAGTCACCTTTCCCATCATCCTTTCCCACTTCACTTTCTCCTTCTCCTTTTCAAGCAGCCAACGATGCCGAATTGTCACCCAGGGAGCCAGCCTCGCATCTTTGCTCCAAATGGAGTGGGAAGGGGGAGTCAAGTGACACCATCAATCTCATTCCCCGGGATGGAGACAGACCTGGAACCAAGGGCAAAGGCCAGGGAGGTCTTCTCTCGCCCCCGGCCAGACAAAGACCTGCCCCTCTGGCCACCTTTACCCTGGCTGAGCTGGACTGAAGGGAAGGAAAGTGGAAGTCCCAAATCTGGAAGTGGCGGTGGGGGTTCAGGGGGGGCCACTAGAAGGCGGCCCCTATCCATTTGATGTGGCCAAGCAGAGGGACCAGGACCCTGGTCTCTGTTTATCCGCAAGGTTCGGTCCACCAAACAAACTGCGGAAGCCTGATAGTAAATCAGCAGCCAGCGAGCGTGATTTAGAGGACTCTGTTTGCTCAGCTCAGCTTTTGGCAAAGTAAATGCATAAGCTGCAGAAAATCTCTTTGAAACAGCCGCAGGTCTCAAACGCCCTTCAGTCCCCCGTAAAGGATTCTCAAAACTATATGGACTAGATGAGTATCTCTGTTACATAAAACCCTTTCAATGCCTGCTCGAGACTTTGAGAATAAAGTCACCGGACAGCCCTTTTGTTGCTCTGCCCCGCCGGCGCGTGGTAATTGAAGATCTTCCTTTAAAAGTGTGTCAGGTGGAAAGAACACCTAATATACTAAGTGGAGTGGTCTTTGTTAGGGAGACTGATGCTTTGTTCGGCTTGTCCCTTTGAATCTTGTTTTGCACAATGGGCTTATTACATAAAGCACTACCGGCCGATTTGATTCTGGGGAGGCGGGACCGGCGGGGCCGGGCCTGGCAGAAGGAGGCCAAGTCGGGTCTGTTTTGCCTTTTCCCTCTGCTTCTCTCTTCTTCCTCGGCTCAGGGTTCCCTTTCCTCTTGTGGGCTTCTACCTCTATCCCAGGGAGCAGGCACAAGCTCCGGGCCAACTCTGTGGCTTCGCCCGCTGTGGCCGCCTTTGTCTTTTTCTAATCAGAGCACAGCCTCCTCCTTTTTAATTGCCTCTCTGCATGGAAGCCCCGGAGGCAGGAGCCAGGTTCGGGGCTACGTTCTCTGCCGGTTGCCGGGGTTTGAACTCAGCTGAGGTCTTTAGCCCTAAAGTCAAATGCCATCTGGTGTCGGATGGGATGGTTTTGGTTGGGGGGCTTCCGCGTCCCAGGGCACTAAGCGTTTGGTTTGTTGTTGGCGAGTCCTCCCTGACACTGGCCTCTGCCCCTGAGGAAGGGGTCACTGAACCCCAGCTGAGAGCACCTGGCCTTTGCCTCTAGCAGGAGGCCACCTCCCTGGGGCTTGGGGCCACCGTGGTGCTGGCAGATGTGAGCCCTCACCCAGCTTTCAGAGATGGGGTTCTCGTCACCCACTTGGCTGTCATCTTGCTGTTGTGTGCAGGCGCCCACCTCTCTGGGCTTCACCTCCCTCATCTGTCATGCCAGAGACCTCGCAGCTCTGAACTTCTGTGCAGCAGGAGTTCCAGTTATGGTGACGGTGGGGCAGAGGCTTTTCTCATTGGGAAGTCAACGGGCAAAGTTAACAGGAGACCCAAGACCAAGGGAGTAGCTGAACATGGAAACATGAGATTGTAGATTTTAGAGAAATGGATTGAGGAAGAGCCAAATAGAGGCAATGTGATTGGCAAAGATTCACGCAAGTCACTGACCTTTGGAAATGCTGTTGGCCTTGTGTCAAGGTGGTGAGCATCTGTGTCCCTGGGGTTATCTTGACAAGTTTCATGTCAGCGGGAGGTTCATACGCTTCCCAGGGGCTGGCTCAGGACTTCACAGTTTCTCCTGAAGACTTAACTACTTGGCCAGGATAGGGGGAGGGAATTCCAGACAAGGGGGAGAAGTTTGTTTAGGCCCATCTGGGACAGTCCTGGATAAGGACCTCCTCTGGGGGACACTGACCTTCACAAAGAGGGTGTCAGGCCTTCACATATGTTATCTCATCTTCTCCTCAACATGACTTTCCAGGAATTACCCCTCTGTTTACACATGAAACACTGAGACTCAGAGGCATTAAATGCTTTGCCCAAGGGCATAGCTGTGAGCGGTGAAGCTGGGTTTCTGAGTTTCCACTGCAGTATGTGGAGGAGGCCAAGGCTGGGAAGTCCATAGGAACTTTATGTGTAAGAGAACCCCCCTACCCCTGGCCAGGGTCTCCCTGTCATCAGTGTCCAGACTCCACGCAGCAGAGTGTCCACTCAGGTTCAGCTGGGGAGCCTGCTTTGCAGCCGGACTTTGCATTTTGACTAGTGAGTGATGTAGACATATCCTTCCCTTCTCGGAGTTCTTCCTTCCATGTCTACACAATAGGAGTACCCACTCTGTGCTCCAGGGCAGTGTGATCACCAGCCCCTGCTGACCCCCTTCCTAGCCCATCTGGTGGTAGAAATAACACTCTTCTCCTCCCCACCTGCCTCCTGAAGCTGCCTTCTCATCATCATAGCTAACACTCTCATTTTATAGATGAGGAAATGAAGGCACAGAGTGGTTACACAACTTGCCCAAGGTCACACAGCGATGAAGTGATGCGGCTGGAAATTAGTCCTAGGCACCTCATGTCAATTCCATGCTCATAACCATTCTGTTACAGCCAGTGGCAGCTTCCATGTCTGATCTCCGGGGGTTGAGGGTTGGTTGTATTTAGCTGGTAGGATGTTGGCTGCAAGCTGCCTGTCTGATCCTTGCAGGGTGTGGTCACCCCATGCCCCAGCCAGGCCATCTATCCTGCTCAGTTCCCATTCTAGTTCCCATTTCCTGCTGGGATGAAGCCTGGTCTGGGGAACCTTGCTATTTATCATCTTCTCCATGCCTCATTTTGCTCATCTGTGTAATGGGAATGATAATAGTACCTTCCACATAGGCTTGTGAGAATTAGGTGACTAAATTCATATAAAATGCTTGAAACAGTGCCTGGCACACAGTAAGTGCTTAATAAGCATAAGTTCTTGTTATCCAGTGTGGCAGAGTAATGCAGAGATAGCTTCCCTGCTAGACCAAGGGCAAAAGGAATCACAGTTTTCAGATCTGGGAAGGAGCCGAGGGTTGGGAGGTGTGCCGGCCCTCTTCCCTGGCTTCCCAGAGAAAGTGTTTGAAGCTGTCAGAAAGAATAACAAATATGTATTATTGAGCACATAGCATGTGTCACTAATGGGGTGGAGCCACTGAGTGTGCAGGAGCTGAGCTTTGTAAGTGATGAGGCACCAGTCATGGCTCTCTTGCCTCCAGGTCATGGCACAGAATGCATTTCCACCTAGGGAGTGAAGACAGAAAGTCTCTATCATCATCAGGGCCCTGGGGTTCAGCCTGCAGGTGTCCCAGAGAGGGGTCCCCCAAAGAGGGTCAGAGAACCCAACCTGCCAGTGATGGGAAGTGTCTCTACCCGCTGATGCTCGTAATCTTCTGCTGAGGAGGTCAGCACATTCCTAAATCACAAGCTAGTCCTTAAAGGTTTTTGTTAATAACTTTACAACTCAAATGGTGGAGGTGTAAGATTTGTCTGTCTCTATCTGGGCTGAAACGAGTCTCCATCAAAGGCGGATGGTAGGAGCTCTGAAGGTCATTTCCAGCCCAGAATTCCAGAGCATGTCTGAGTGGGTTGAAGACTCGCCCTGCCCCGAGCAGAGAAACGGCGAGCTGACTCCTGGGTAGCCTCTCCCTGAGTCTGTGGTGGTGGACACTCCCCTTGAGTAGAAAGCAAAGCCAGCGTGCCTTGCCCCTCTGTATTTACCTTGATGGAGCTTTAAAATGCTGCTCTGACATGTGTACAAACCACGTGTGGAACAGCGTGGACGCCTCAGCCGGAGGTCTTAATTACCTGCTGAGAACAAGAGATGGTTCTAAGATCTGGGAAGCTGCCTGGGGAAAGTGGTTCATTTCCCAGAGCAGGGTGCAGAGGAAGGGGAGCCATATGGCCCAGCGGTGGAACAGCTGTCTCTCGAGAAGGAACAATTGGGGAGCTTCCACCATCTGCGTGAATTACGAGACTTGCAATTTTCATGCATATGTTAAGGCAACCCCCAGTACAGCAGTCAAGGGGCAGATGATGGAGAGAGATGGAATGTCCCCGTGCTCTGTGCCCTGGGCCACAGCCCGGCCATCCATCCCCAGAAACCCTGACTCAGCGGCCGCCTCTTTGCAGAGCTGCCCTGGCCAGGGCCTGCCTCTGAGGTCATACAGGCTGATGCCCTGCCAACCCCGCCAGGACCCCCACCGCCTCCACCTTCCACTTCCTCCAGGAAATAAATATACATGTCACTCCTCTCACTGTGGCCACCGCTTGCCTCTTTGGCAGGGCTGGGAAAATCTAGTTGAAGAGTGCTTAGTGGTTTGGGGCTGTTTTATTTTCTCTGCTCTATGATCCGTGTTAGGTTAAAAGGGCCAGAGCTGCTTTTCCTTCCCACGGAAGATAACTCAACCTGGACAGCCTCCCTCTGGGAAAATTAAAGGTGATGAGGGACTTCTGGTTGGCTGGAGCCGTTAATATCCTTCCCCGAAAGTGGCCCTCTCCCATCCCTCGTGCCCCAGCTGGTTGGAATGATGAATATATTCCAGTGTGTTCTCATGGCAAATGATAGCTCTTCTCCTTCGCATGTGCTGTGTATCGGGGGGGCCTGCGCTGGGCCAGCACCGTGGTGGGCGCGCTTTCTCTGGTCCTCCCACGGTGCTGAGCAGTGGGTTCCTCACAGATGAGGAAGAAGAGGCACCGAGAGGCCACGAAACCGGCCAGAGTTCCTTCAGATAAAAACTGAAAGAGAGGATTCAAACTTTGGTCTAACTCTAAAGCCGGGGCTCTTTCCTGGAGACTGTGCCAGAAGGGGACAGAGGCGGATCTCCCAGTGCTGGCTGAGGGTGAGCGTCTTAGGAAGGAGGTGTCATGCAAATGGCTTTGTCTCTGGGCTACTCAGTACCCTTCCTATGGATGAACCACCAGGAATCCTCATGTTAGAGAGATTGTCCTGCATGATGTCCTGGTGTCTGGAAGGTCCTGTTAAAATGTAGCTGTTCCCTGAGGTGGTAACGTGTTAATCTCCATGCTCTGCTCCCCAGGTTGGAGAGAGGTTGGGAGAGGCAAGTGGGGAGGGGAGTCCTGGGCATAGGATACCCTCCCCTTTAAAACTTGATCCGACAGGGAGCTATATTCAATACCTTGTAATGGCCTATGATGAAAAAGAATATGGAAAGGGATATATACACATGTGCAATTGAATCACTATGCTGTATACCTGAAATTAACATGACGTAAATGGACTATGCTTCAGTTAAAAAAAAAAAAAAAAGGAAAACTTGATCTGAAGCCAGCTCTGTCCCCCACCCTGATCCCCCCACACCTCTTGTTGAGAGGATACCCCAGCTTGAGTCTCCACAATCGATGCATCACCGCCCATGTAAGTGGGCTGGTTTTAGGATGATTGCCCAAGTCCATGGCCAGGGTGTCCCCGCAGGGAAGGAGCATGGCCTGTGGTCCCCTCCGTGTCCCTTAGTCCTCAGCTTATGGGGATGGGACACAGCCTTCAGGTCCCCATGTCTCCAGCCAGAGGACCATGCTCTCCCCAGAAGCCCAGGGCAGGCTTTGGGTGCCCTGATGTTGAACTTGGTGTCTCTGTGTCACCTTATGTCATCGCGTTCGTCACCTTGGCCTCCTTGCAGAAGTTGCCCTGAAGACCTGCAAGGCAGGATTTGGGTCTGAATGTCTTCGTGTCTCCAAGGGGCTGTTAGGCACTTAGTTAGATTTTCTTGACTATGTTAATGTCTGCCAGGAGGAGGCTTAGGGGAAGTCAAATAGCCCTACCCGCCAAAAGGCTGGGGGCCTTGCTCATTAATCTCCAGCAGCAAAAGGGCCGATCCCCAGCCTTCAGGGGGTACTTCACTGGGTTCCCCCACCCCAGGGTCAGGGAGGCCTGGTCCAGGGCTTGGCGAGCGGACCCAAGCCCTTTGGGCCTTTTGTGCTGGTGTCTGTGTGACAGTGGCCTCTGATCAGCAAAGCTGAGGCTGGAAATGAGACCTTCTTCCTGCTCAGCCTGCCCCCTTTGCCGCCCCTACTTCCTTCTCCTTCATGAACCTCCCTTTCCTTGGTGGAGGTCATTTGAGAGTTCTCCTCCTGTGCTGCCCACTGAGAGGAGAGACCGGAGGCAACAGCTGTATCAGATGACCTTCAGAGGCAGCCAGGAGCCGGCACCCTGTCCTGCAGTGGCCGCCTCCCTCTGCTCCTTTGTCTCTGGGTCCAGCTGGGCATCCTTCCAGCTGCACCCTGGTCTCCCCACTCAAGGGCTCCTACGTGCTGGCAGAGGTGAGGGCGCCTGGGAGATGGATCGCAGGGAGGTGGCCACCCCAGCACTCTGGCTAGACTTTTGGGGGTTGCATGTGGGTGAAATAGTGCCCAGGTGATGGAAGGAGGGGAAGACACACCAAGGGGACAGTGGGCAGCAGGAAATCCACACTTGGGGCTGGAGGTTCAGTTTTTCTGATCCCCAGCACAGTCATAGTGGGAGAGTAAGGGCCAACAGTGAAATGGGGGAGCTGAGGTCAGAGATGGGCTGTGAGATCCTCTGGTCCAGAACCGCAGGCCTCCTGTCCATGGAGCTGGGGGCTTTGGATCAGGAGATCAGGATGTGGATTCCAATCCTTTACCCCCATATCAGGGAATCACAAACTCTCAGGATTAGATGGGACCGTGCAGACCACTGACCCTGGACATACCTCTCTGGATATTAATCCCTGCCTGGGCCTCTGGCCCATCATTCTCACACTCTCAACATGTACATGGAACCCCAGGAAGCTGCATAACATGGAGGCCGTGCTGCTGTCACAACCGGAGATGATCGCTCAGGCTCAGTTTGATTACCTTGGCTGTCAGGGAGCTCACTCTCTCCTAAGGAAGCGCAGATGGGTTTGGAATACTCATAGTGGGAGAGGGGTATTTATTTTGATTCCAGAACAAGTTTCTCTCTTCCATATAACAGCTTTTTAGATGTTTTTGAAACTTCTTACCTCTCCTTGGCTGGCCTCCCCCCCCATTTTCTTTTTCAGGCAAAATATTATTTATTGATTTAGCAATTGATTTTCAAGCACCTCTTACGTGCCAGGCTCTGAGCAAGGTGATAGAGAGACAGGAATTAACAAAATGGACATTGCCCTTCATTCAGGGAGCTCATTGCCCAGCAAGGCATCATTCCCAGACTTCTCTACCTTCATCCTGCATGTAGGAAGGGCTGCAGGTCTGGTTTGATCAGGGCAGAGGTGACAGCCCTGCTTTGCTCTCCATGCTTCTGTTAACATCTACGTAAAGCTGAGGAAATTACTTAGCCTCCCTGAGCACCAACGTGAGGATAGCAATATTTGCCCACCTACCTCACAAGACTAATGTGTAGGATCCGACCTGAATTGGATTTTCATTCTCTTACACACAAATGCGAACTGTTATTTACATCCAATCCCTTGGAGACACGGGGGGAGGCAGGAAAAGAAAAGTGTTTATTTTGGTAGCATCCTTATGACAGTAATTACTGCACCTTTTTAGAAAGGGGGTCACCCGTTTAACAAACATTTATTGCGTGCCTCTTCAGATGCCAAACAATGCATTCATTTACTTCTTATTCAGACAGCAAGTATTGAATGCTTACTGTACTTGGTGCCGGGGCCAGGGGTCGATGGTCTGGGGGAATGAAAGAGATGCGGTGTGTACCTCCATGAAGCTAATAGCCTAGTGAGAGACAGGCTTTCAACAACTGTCCTCCGAATGAATCGAGGGCAACATCTTCACTGGGCACCATGAAGGAAAAGAAGATGGGGTGATGGGAGTCGATACTAGAGAGACCTTCTTCAGATGGGAGGATGGAGAAATCAGGGGAAAGTCTATGGAGCTGAGTGATGAGGGATGAGTAGTGAAGGCTGGGGATGGAGAGGGAGCTCCTGGCAGAGGGAACTGCGTGGGTGAAGACCCTGCGGTGGGACCGAGCTTTATGCATCTAAGAAACTAGAAGACAGTAGAGAGCAGGGGGGTGGGGGAGGAGGTGGCAGGGGATGGGAAGAGGTGGGCGGGGCCAGATTGCAGATCCCATGAGGCTCCCACAGGAATAGAACCCATGGCCTTGACATCACCACTGGGTTGGAGCCAATGCAGGCTAGAATCGGGAGCAGAACTCGGGGGCGTGGAGGCATCACTGTTGCTACAGATAGGAATGCTCTGCCCTAAGACTGCCAGGCTGGCTGCGCTGGGGAGTGGCCACTGCGCTGTGAACTCTCATCGGTCTTGCCTCTTCTCTCTGTGGGAACAGGTGCTCAGCTTACACAGGCTTTGCTGGACTGAGTTCTGGCTGTGACTCTGTTAACTTGTTGTGTGACCTTGGCCAAGTCACCTGCCTCCTCTGAGCTGCTTGGGGTTCCCATCCATCTACACCTGGCAAATAACCCTGGCTATGAACTGCATGTGGGGAGGGGAGCAGAAAAGCCAGGGAGATCGTGGGAAAGAAGGATCTTTGCAAACTGTAACGGCTGGGTAGATGTAAGGTTGCTCTGGTAACCGAGACCTGCCCTCCGGCTATCTTCCAGCCCCTTCCCATCTCCTCCCATTGCCAAGGTCGGGGCTGCCTTTCGCTACAGTGCTGCTAGTTCATACAGGTACATGGGGAAACAAAGCGGCCAGCACTTAAGTGAGATTCCCTGGTCACTAAAGCCTAGCTGGGAAGTGGTGGAGTCAGAATGTGAACACAGGAACCCCAGCGCCAGAGCCCACAGTCTCACCACCATGCTGTCCTATTACACCTTGTGCTTCCTGCAGAGCACTTGCTCCTCTGTCTGCATACCTCGTGACAAGGAAGGCATTGTCACCCTCCTTTTCAGATGACAAAATTGGGACTCTAAGAAGCATTCACCCAAGGTCACACAGCCCTGTCTCCTGACTCTGAGCTGGGTGATCTTGCCTTCGGGAGGCCTCGGTCTGGATCTGGAGGAAGCGGAGCGGGGGCCTGGGGGCTGTGTTTGCGTGTGGGTGTGTAGGGAGCCACAGAGACACGTGGGCTGCAGCCCTGACTGCTGCCTTCCGAGGGCTCCTCGGACTCCATGGCAACCCACTCTGGGCCTGAGCGTGTTTCTTGTTGTTTCAGTAAAATGTTTTGCTGCACGCACGCCATTCATGCCCCCTTTGGGTGCTCCGGGACAGGGGATGGAAGAAGCAACATGCTTCAAGAGCTGAATTAGGTGTGATTTTCCCTGTACTTTTCTGCCCCCAGGGGAAAATAAGTGTCCTGCTTTTTCAGGCTTTCTGATTCCTGAAAGTGCGTGTCCTCAGGTCCAGGGGAGCCAGCCGTGCTGGGGGCTCACTCCCCGCAGCGGGGGGCGCAGGCTTCCGGCCCCATCCGAGCATAGCGCGCTCCGCCACCAGCAAGCGTCCACCTGGCCGCTGGGCAGCGCGGGGCTCTGGGCTGCGCCTGTGCACTGGAAGGACCCTCAGATGGGCCTCTCTCTGCTCTCCAGCAGCTGATAGCCCAGCCTGGGAGATGAGCCCCTCACATGCGAGGCCAATCACGCCAGCTGCTCTAGGAGGCAGGCCAAGGCAACGCCACAGATAGCGAGAGAGGCTGTGCAGACTGCCAGGGGCGTGGAGTCGGGAGATGGGGCTCTCGGCCAGCTCAGGCGTGGGTGACCGTGGGCAAGTGCCTTCACACCTTTGAGCCTCTCTGTTCCTGTTTGTAAAGTGGGTGTAATCACAGCCCTGTCCTGCCTACTTTTTTAGGGGAGTTAGGAAAGCAAATGAATGACAAACATAAATGTGCTTTAGAAATTATAAAGTGCCCGATGAAGAGTGACATTATATGCTCTGAAAATTCAGAGACAAATGTTTTATCTTTAATTCCTCCCTCCCTCCCTCTTATTCTTCCTTCCTGCCATCCTACTGTCCAACTTTTCCTCCATCTTTTCTATCAATACCCACCAGATTTCTTTCCTTTGAAAATACTGTGCAAGGTAACAGGTCAAGATTGGAGAGAGGAGAGCAGGGCACAGATAAAGAAGGGCTGGACCACCTTTTAAGGAGTTGGAGATAGGAGCCAGGTGCACCTGAAGTCACCAGCTGCGGTTCCTGGCAGATGCCTGGGGGGCTGAACCTTGAAGAAAAGGTGGGCAGCAAGAGAGGAAGGATTGTCGACATTCTGAGGGTGTTTACTCCACTGTGGGGAGCAGAGACGAAGGGGCACAGGGACCCAAAGAGGATGCTCGCATGTCAGCGTGCTGCTCTCGGCTGGAAGGCAGTGTCCTCTCAAGAGCCAATGCCGAGCAATCCGGGGGTCCCATCAGCCCCCCTCCCTGTGGTCTCCCCTGGGGAGGGGCTCTGACCGGAAATGACAGGGCCAGCCTGGTACACACTGCAGCCTCTGCCTCCCTCTCCTCCTCCTTCCTTTTGCCCCAGCCCATCCCCCAAAGGGCCAGAGGGGCTGGGTATGGGTGACCAGACCATGACTAAAATGGAAGCAGCAGGGAGCTTGGTCCCTTCAGGGCCTGCGGAGATGCTTAGAGCAGGGCTGTGAATGGACTAAGAGACAAAAGGAAGTGAGGGCCTAAAAGACAGGAGTGGGAGAAAGGAAAAAACACAAGGAAGGAGAAAGGGAGAAAGAAGGAAGAGGAAGGAGGAAGGGATGGAGGAAGGAAAGCATCTTACACGACTAGGCTGATGAAAGTTGGCCTGAGGGAGGACAAGGGGTTTTATTTGAAAAAAACCACTGCTCCTCTCAGCATGATACAGGAGTAAACATCACCTCGGGGAGGCTGGGTAGTGATGTGTTACTGGGTACCACTGCATTGGGCTGAGACCAGCAGCTGCTGGGAAGTTGCTGTAGCTCCACCCTTGCTCTGCCGGCCTCTGCCCTCTCCCAGGGGCTGCGGAGATCCTGGGGAAACCTGCTGTTGCGCCTGGCTGGGGTGGCAGAGACCAGGCTCTTGCTGGGGAGGTGACATCTCAGGCCCTAACTCAGCAGCAGGAGTGATCTTCAGGCAGTGGCCAAGATTTAGCCGCCTCACTAGAATAAACCTTCCTCAAAGCCTTTCAGTTCTGAGTCCCTTTCCCTCAGGGTCCCCTGTGATGACAGTTACTCTCACTCAGGACTAAAAAGGTTGACATGAATGTGTTTCCTCTCCCAGAGGATTCCCGTGTATGTTAACAGAGGCTTTTTGGAGAATGTGCCTTATTTTTCTACCTTTAACAGTATTTATTTTCTGCAGAGATAAGACATTCATCTGGTTCAATATTTAGCAACATATTGAACAAAAGGGGATGCAATATTAAGCCTTTCTCCCAGTGTTCCCTTCCAGAATGGAGGAAGCCAGTATTACTAGTTTTTGTGCATCTTTCCAGAGATATTTTATGCACATAGAAGGAAACACGTATGTGCATTCTTTCCCTATACTCAGCTTTTTCACTGATGGTAGCATATTCCAAACCCTGCTCTGCCTTTACTTTTCTCACTTTAGTCCTAGCTGTGTATGTGTTATCAGGACATGAAGAACTTTCTGGTTCCTTTTCATGGCTGCATAATATTCCACAACATAGCCATACTGTGCCTAATTTACCCTTTCCCTTGTGGATGGAGGTTTTATTCCAAGCTTTTGCTGTCGTAGACGGTGCTGCAGTGAATGACCCTGCACATTTGTCATTTTCTCAAGTGCAAGTGTATTGAGGTGGTGTTCTTTCTCAAAGATACAGAGACGACCGTGGATGAAATGTTTAGGAGAGAACAGAGTCCCTGCCCATTCTCATCTCGGCTATTTTTGTTCATTTCTTAGGGCTGCCCCAGGGCGGGGTGGAAGGAGATGGGTGGAGAGGGAGCAAGGGGCAGAGCCATCCTGCTGTGAGGCCCAAGTCACCAGGGCTGGGATGATGGCCTGCTTCTTTGCCCTGAGACAGCGAGAGGCTGGTGGGCCTACCTTGACCACTAGAACAGAGGAGCCAGCTAGGCAGGACTGTTTCCAAAACCTAGGTCTGCTCAGGTGAGGTGCTTCATGCCGCCCCACTGGGGGTTCCCCCTCCCCTGGGAAGCCTTCCCTGCTCACCCAGCCTGGGTGCCAGCATCGCTTCTTTCCTGGCTGCCCTGCAGGCTTAGGTCTGCTTGGGAGACCGAATGGGAGTTGGGGGAGGACTACCAGCCCTGGGCTTGCAGAGCCCTGGGCTTAAATCCTGACTTTGCCACTTAGAAGCTGTGGGTACAGGCGATGGCGGCTCTTGACATGAAAGGATTATTTAAAAATAGCATATCCGGGGTGGGTAGAGCATGTGCTTAGCATGCAGGAAGTCCTGGGTTCAATCCCCAGTACCTCCATTAAAAATAAATACATAAACCTAATTACCTCCCACCCCCCAAAAATATTTTAAAAAGCTATTTCCTCCTAATTATGAAAGTACTACATGTTCAGAGTTATTTGAAATGTAAGGAGACACTATGGCGATGGTTGGAATTGGTCAGGGACCTGGAAACCAACTCCTCTAAACTCTCTTCAGGGAAGAACTGCAAAGCCCCCGCTCATAGATTAGGCTGTGAAGCCTGAGAACCTGTCTTGGGCCCCTACCTCCCGCACTGTGCAGGTGGAGGGTGTGGCAGGCTAGCCACACAGCTGGGGCAGAGTCAGAGGCCCCTGAGCTCAGGGATGTTAAAGGGTCTTTTCAAAGAGAAGTGTTAAGTTCCTGAGAGGGCGTGGAATTCCTAACCGCAACTCAGCCAGAAACAGACACAGCCTCGGCCGTAAGGGAAGGTGATTTTGTTGAGGACTAATTCATAAAGGCCCCAACTTCCATTTGTGGGAATTCAAGGGAATTTAGCCCCCCCCCCCACCTCGCTGCTGTACAAAGATGCTGGCAGGAAAGGCAGGAGCGGGAAGGAAGGAACGGCTGACCGTGACCTTCACAGCTGCCTTTTCCATCCACTTTGCATTATTTTTATTAAAGCCCTAAATCAGCGGTGCTAAGTGGCTCCTGATTTAGCTCCTTAGCAGGAATGAGATTTAAAACCAGCGGGACCACGGGCTGCTCGCTGCTAGGGCATGTGGCAGGGACGTGCTTCCTCACGCAGGCTGCTGGCAGCACCTGGCGGTGATATCCAGGACAGAAGACTAACTCTGAAGGAAGGAAGGGCACTTTCTCCATGTGCGGGCCCCGCTGGTCCCAGCCACACCCTCCTCAGAAGCGATGGGCTCCCGTCACTCTGTCTCTGATCTGTTTCAGTCTCAATTGAGAAGAGCCACCCGAAGGCTTGTCCTGTGGAATCAGGATGAAACATGGGCTGGGGAGCGGGAAAGGGCAGACTCAGCACCAACACATGCGAGTTCCAAGCAGGCAGATTTCAGCTCAGTGAAGCAAAAAGCTTTCTAGCAATTAGAGTGGTTCATAAACGGAAGGGGCTTCATTGATTGATTCATTCATACATTCAACACATGTTTATTAAGCTTCTGCTTCATGCCAGCACTGTGGTGAGAGAGACTGAGCATCTCCTTTTCAGAGGCTCCAGGCAGAACAGTGACATGTGACCTGTACTTCAATGGGGAAGGACAGGTGCTAGAGAGCATCTAACCTTTCGAAGGTGTCCAGGGATGGCTTCCTAAAGTAGGCAACATCTAAGGTGACCTGAGAGATGAATTAGCCAGCAAGGAGGAGGGAAGAGTATCTCTGAGAAGGAGAATAGCATGTGCAAAGACCCAGTGGTTAGAGGGAGCCTTCCTCCCTTGAGGATGTGAATGCAACTGAGTGAAGTTGGAGCAGAGTGCATTCCCTGTTGGTAGAAGCCTCTCGGTAGAGGTTTGCCCTGGGGTGTAGGAGAGAGGCTCCCAGCCCTGGATGAGGTGATGGAAGTGGGGCCTCTGATTTCTTGGCCCCTTCTGCTCTAGATATGCTGTGGTTTGAGTGCCTGCTGAAGTCTCCGAGTTCCACATGTTTGAATGTTGTGTGGGGGCTGCCTCTTCCAAAACCGAGCATGGTAGTAAGACTTGGGATTTATGAGTCCCTTGCTAAGAACCCACCCTGGCAACCACTTTACAGGCATTATTTTATTTAGCCTCTCACAACAACCCTTTATTTAGGTAATGCTATTGGACCAGATTTGTAGATGGAGAACCTGAGGCTTTGTGTTGTTAGGTCATTTTAATTGACTTAAGGCCACACAGCTAAGTGGGAGAACCAGGACTTGAACCTAGGTGTGTCCAACCTGAAGCCCATGTGCTTAACCATGTCCCTCTGCGGGGGCCTCTCTGAGGTCCATCTGTCCCTCCCCCCAGCGCCCCTCCTGCGCGACCCTGTCACACGTGGCCAGGAGCAGCGGCTAGCTCCTTCATGGAGGGCAAGTCGCAAGACAGAACCAGGGGACTGGTTTTTACATCAGAGCATTAAAAGGATGCTCGACAACCCTCATGTTTTGCTTTCCTTGTAGGTGGTGAGGATCAATTTCCCAAAGAAAAAAAAATCAATCAGTTGGAATGTGTCTTTCTGGAGAAAGCCTAGCATCTGTCAAATGGGAGGAAAAAACCCAGAAAAAGATTTTCTCGGGTCCTGCGCTGGGGGTTGCTGACTCAGGCCGTATGTTCCAACATCATTAACAAGTTGAAAAGCTGTTGCTCCTTGCAAGAAGGCAGGGTTGGTGGTTCGAACAGCTTAGACAGGAAAATCCTTTACAAAGCGAGGGAGGCTGAGGGTACAAGGAGTGTCCACAAGCAGATCTGGGTACTGCAGGACTGAGCAAGGGAACTGACTGAAATGCCAGCGCTTTTATCAGGCCCGGTGGTTGGACACGATTGCTTTACCTGCAAACCCCGATAGGGACATTCTGACAAGTTGGCAATTTTCAGTAATAAACAATTATTAACAGTTAAGCCATGTTGAGGCGAGGCCTGAGAGGCAGGCTAATATCTTGGGGTGATCAGTAGAGATATAGGTCCCCAGGGGAGCTTGTGGTCTGATACTGGAGTTTGATGATAGGTGATCCTCAGGGCTCCAGTCTGGAGTGTGGAGACCCAGACCCCAGACTCAAACCCTTCTTATTGGGTTTTGCTGGAACGGTCCTTGTCTATTTTCTGGAGAGTCACTGAAGTTTTCCTAAAGATCATTTCATTGTCCCACCACAGAGGAATCTGGGGCTTGGAATTGCCCTGGTCTCTTGGCTGAATTACAGGTTCAGTCCCAGCCAGACTGGTGTGGCCCACATGAGAGACAAGCAGAGCTCTGGATGCAGGGAGACACGGGGAGAGTCTTTCCAGATTCAGATACTCATTCAGCATATGCTTGTGGAGTACCTGCCATGTGCCGCACTAGGTACTGGAACATAGGATGAACTACAGAGGCCCATTCTTTGTCTCTCTAGAGCTTATGGGAGACAGACAGTGGCACAGAAGTCCATGCTGTGGCCTGTGGAGCAAAGTGGATGCTGTGGGAGAGAAGAGGACCCAACCCAGGCTAGGGGTGGGGGGTGGGGGTGGGCAGTAGTCAGGGAGGGCTTCCTGGAGGAAGTGGCATCCTCATTAATGGGAAGAGTAAACAGAATAAGTGGTGAGAGAGCTGGAGAGCTGGGTTGTAGATGGAGTTCCAGGCTGTATGAAGGTCCAGGGTGGAAGGATTGGGGCTCACTTACAACCAGAAGAATTCCATGTGCCAAAGCGAGGAGGGCAGGAGGGGATGTGAAGGCTGGAATAGCGAAAGGCCTGGAAGAAGGGGAGGGTAAAGGAAGTTTTCTCAGCAGAGACCTTCCCATGGACTGTGGGAGTGGGGAAGGCTGATACAGTATCTGGCACGTGGGAGGTGCTCAGTAACGTGTAAATGAGCCAAGTCCAGCATCATGTTCTCAGTGAAAGTTTTCCCCTGTCTGCCAACACATGGAAGAATGGCCCACCTTCTCTTGGCGCCCATCCTGCACCCTGAACTGTCTGGGACTTCAGTACCAGAAACATTTTCATGCCCCTGCTCGTTCACTCGCTCACCCACTCGCTCACTCAGTGCAGTCTCCTTTTCCCACGGTCACGTGGTGGAAGCAAGGACTGCGGCTACTTCCTTATGGTACTCCTAGCACCTGGCACAGTGTCCAGCACACAAATGCTTTTGGGTTGAGTGATTGCTCAGAGGCAGGGGAATGGAATAGATGACCTTGAAAGAAATAATAGCTAGGTTCCCATGTGCCAGGCACTATACTAAGCAGTTGACATGTGTTGACGATTTATCTTTGCAACTGAATTATGCAATAGAGGACCATTGTCCCCATTTTAAGGATGAGGAAACCGAGGTCCAGAGAAGTAAAGTCACTTGCCTGGGATCACACAACTAGGAAGTAGTGGACTCAAAACTTAATCCAGACAGCCTGGCTCCCGAGTCCATTCTCTGACCTCGTGACAGTCCTTACCCGTGGGGATCAGAGCACAGCCCCCATCCCTCTGTGCACAACTCCAGGCAGGCAGGAGGAGTATTCACTGCCGGGGAGTCCCAAGGGCAGTGCACAGCCTGGCCACTCCTCCGCATCATCGCTGCCCTGGGAGCCTGGCACAGAGCAGGTGAATGCATATGTGGTGGGTATTTACATAACTAAACAGAGGGTCCAGGGGCAGGGAGGATACCGGGCTGCAGGTACCACCCACAGGTTCACATTTCCCCCTAGAAACACAAACCACTGGTCCCCGTGAGAGGAAGGGCCTGGCAGCCAGACCGTGGCCTCCTTTTGTTCCATGCGCTCTCCTCTGAGAAACGGAAGAGGAAAGGGGTATGGACAGTGGTCCCCTGGGTAAATTATAATTCACCAGTAAGCTGAACGTGGACTGTGTCTCCTCCCTCCCCTGTGTGCCCCCAATCCCTGCACCTCCAGTATTCCCAGTGCTCTGGCTCTCCCCTCCCTGCCTTGGTGAATGAGGAACCCTTTTCAGGTCAAACTCAGGCCATTCTATCATCCTTTGAGGTGGAAATGAGCCTCTGGATGCTCTGGGGCCATGCATCCCACCTGCCCTGGCCAGTCCTCAGAAGAGGAATCTCAGTAACAATGGCATTAAAAAAAACCCCAAAACAAACAGCCAACAACAATGATAACTAACTTCTAGTTCTGGGTGCTTTGTATGAATTAACTAAGTCTACAGCCATTTTACAGACAAGGAAAGTTGAGGACAGGATAGGCGGTGCAAGGACACGTAGCTAATGAGTGGCAGAACAGGGACCCCAGCTTTTAGAGGATGCTGGACTGCCACAGAATAAATCTCAGCCAGGGCACCACTGAATTAAAATGAGAGGCCATGGGCCAGCTTGGCAGGTTGGGTAGAGGTGGCCACCCCCTGGTTACCCATCCCAGAGTCCTATGTGAGCCTCCCCAGGACCCCCACTGGGAAGAAGGGGGACCCACAGGTCCCAGACCAGGAGAGCATTTGGCCCTTCAGGTCCTTCCATCCTATCAGCCCTGCAGGTGAAATGCTTCTCTCTCTCTCTCTCTCTCTCTCTTTTTTTTAATTGACTATTCCTGTTTTGGAGCCAGATGTGACCACAGCAATTAAAAGCCAAGTCTAGATGTGCCGAGAAGAAGGGCCAGCTGTTTTGGCTCTTCCTGGCCTTGGAGGGGATGCAGGGCTGGTAATTATAAAGGAATGAATGATACACATCTGATGAATTGTTCTAAAGCTTCCCTTGGTGACTCCTCGACACAGACACACATAGACCCACACTCCCCCCACCACGTGCCATGTGACCTTGGCCATGGCAGAAGCACTCATGCTAAGTGTGTCACTCTGGCATTGGCACCTGGGCCCACTTGGATGTAGGTCGTTTTATTTCCAAGCAGATACAGATGACAGCCTGATCTGAGACTCTAGCCAAGAGCGCTGGTGGAGGGCTGATCAGCGTGCCTGGGAGCACTGGGGAAACAAGTCTGGGGAAGCTCCAGGAGCCATATGCTGTAGGACTCAGACTGTCTCCTTCCCCTGGTTCCCAGGCCTTCCTGTGTCCTAGCTGGGTGTCAGGCAAGTTGGCCAGGGAGCATGGACGTCTTCTTTATTTATCTTGACCTTTTCATGTAAGTAATTTTTATAGTTCCATTAACTAGTAAGACCATTTGCAAACCGCCAGGCAAAATATATTACCACGAATGCCTCAGGGACTTGTGGGTCATCTTGGGTGGAATACTAATGGGATTGAGCATTGATTCAGAGCGCTCACCATGAGCGAGGGACAGCAGACCAGGCGCCTTGGTCAGGGAAGGGCCAGTGTTGGCCCAGCAGTGTGTTTGCAAAGGACTCCCCAAGTCTGACCTAGACCCTTTTGCTCAATGCCAAGATCCCCATACTGGGTCCTGGGCTGCTTTGTGCAGGTTCACGCCTAGCCCAGGACTGATGCTCTGGCCTTGCATCTGTACCTTGGAACACACTTGTTCCCATGCTGAGCTCTGTGCCTGCATTTGTGGAATGGATTCTTTTCAAACTTGGGTTGAATCAGTGAACCAGAAAGCAACCATTGCTACAGTCAAGTCCTAGACTCCCAGAGCTGGAAGGAACATTTGGATCATGTCATCTGACACTTTCATTTTACAGACAGAGAAACCGAGACCCAGAGGAGGGAGGGGGCTTGGCAAGTCGGTGACAGATCTGGCATTCGTACTCACTCACCTCAACCTGTGGTCCAGGTGATGGTGGAACATGTGGTTTAGAGCAGGCCTTTTAGCATCACATGGATGTGGCTTGGCCACTGGATCAATTAGAGATCCGCTGAGAAATAGATGGTATGTTAACTGAGAAGAGTTTAATACAATGATTATTTATAAAGACATGAGAAGGGACAAGGGAAACTAACAAGAGATGGTACAGCATTTCGGGCTAGCAACTAAGGAGCCCTCCGTCCCTGGGCTGGAAGAAGCCCCCCCAGGACCTTGAGCTGTAGGAGCGAGGACCACCGGCATCGCCACCACCACCAACCTGTCCAGCCTCCCCTTCTGCCCAGCCGCCCATCTCCTGCTGTTACCCCCCACCAGCTGAACCCATCCAGAAGCCAGAAGGCAAGGAGGCCTGTTAATGCAGCCCATGGAGGTGCACTTCTCAGGGCACAGAGAAGGGAGGAGAAGCAGAGGAGTGATCTGGAGGGACAAATGGAGACTATACAGCACATGAGTTCTTAACGGGTAAAAATTCTCAGTCTGTTTACATATAAAGCACGAATATACATACACAGATATATAGTGTATCTATGGTATTAGAATTTCATGGGAAGGGCTGATTAAGAAGAAAGGGTCTACAATTGTTGTCGGAAGGCAGGTTCTTGTCGTAGAAAGAATTCAGAAATGAGACAAGGAGGTTAAGAAAGCAAGGCAAGGATTTATTCAGTGATAGACAGTACGCTCTCAAGGAAGAGCGGGCAGACCCAGGTGGGTGGCTGCCCCCAGTGTCCTTGGCAAGCTGGTTTATGGATGTAAAAATGAACGGGCAGAATATTCATTGGTGGGGAGGGTCTTGGGGTCGTCTTTCCTGATCTTCATCCCAGCTCCACCTTCCCAGGTGGGGAGGAGGCATTTTTCGTCCTTATTTAGTCTTGATTGGGAAGTTGGATGAGGTCATAGCGAACAAAAGGTTACATTCGGATGGAGGTATAATGAGCAGCAAGTTACATTCGGATAGTAGAGATTCCTGTCTCATCCCATCTTTTTTGTCAGCTTCCGGGACACTTGTCAACCCCGAAGGTATGGTTTCTTATCAGTCCAGAGGTTCCTGCTTTTCTCGGTCTGTCCAAGGACCCCCGTTGTTCACAGACATATGGTTTCCTGCCATTTGGCCGTGCCCCCCTTTCTCTGCTCACATCTAGCTACCTGCCTGCTACCTTCCCGGCTCCCGGGAAGTAGGGGGTGTGGTCATGAAAACAAGGCTGGGAAGGAAACACGGGTCTCGCTCAGCCTCTTGGTAGCTATGGGAATTTGTACCAGTAACTTAGCCCTTTCTGTGGTTTAGATTCTCAACTGTAAATGGAGTAGGAATAATAGGATGAAATGGGATAGCGATAGTAGGTGCCCAGCGAAGAGGAAGGATGTATATTTGTTTTCTCTTTCATTTCCCCAGCTGCTAGTGTCCACCCGAGAACCATCACTGCAGTACGAGGGGTCGTTAAGTCGTCCATATTCCTTGTTCTCCCAGGAGGAAAGAGGACCGAAATAAAGTGTCCAGTGAGCATCTGTGGCTGCTGAAGGCTGTGCTTCCCAGCCCCTTGTTCCTTCAGGTGGACCCAGCGTTCCGCTTTAGAAAGGAGGCCAGGCGTCACTGGATACTTCCTAAGCACATTTTGCTTTGGTTTATCATCTGGTCATACCGGGGAGAGCGTAAATGATGTAGAAAGTCCCACAAGTCCATTTCCCATCAAATCGGGACCCCCCCCCAATAATGAAGCAAATAGTTAATAGTTTAGGCTTTGCTGAGCATCTGTCTCTGTGGCAATGACTCAGCTCTGCCCTCGTAGTGCAAAAGCAGCCTTGGACAGTATGTAAATGAATGGGGACAGCTGTGTGCCAACAAAACTTCATGTGTAGACATAGGCAGCAGCGGGATTTGGCTCAAGGACCCTCCAGCATCTGTGGGTCCTCCATGCTCTGCTGGGGGTTCCCAGTGATGGGTGGCTCCCTACCTGTAGAAAGAACCCTCTGAACTGCTGAACCCATTCAAGGGGTAGAAAGTCTTGCCTTGAGTTAAGCTGAAATCTGCCCATTTGTCACATGCACCCCTGAGTCCCTATTCTGGCTGGGACAGAGGGGTTCCCACTTCTCTTTGGCAGCCATTCAGTCTGTCAGCTGACTTTGACCTGCCTCCCACCCACTGCTCCCTTTTCCACACTAAACCACACCCCCCACACAGGTCCCAGCCGTCACGTGACCCTCACAGGTCACAAGTCCACCCCCATTGCATCCTCACCCTTCCCCCCTGGCTTGTCAGTGTCCCTTGCGAAGCACAGGGAGGTACCCAGAAGAGCCACCAAGAGCCACACATGGGGTATCTGTAAGGCGTGGTGCATGGGCAGGTCCAGGGAGGTTAAGACCCTGGATTTACCCTCAGGGAGCTCACAGTCTAGTTGGGGAGACCAGATAAACCCATGCTAAATGGGGACGTGGCAGGGCCAGTCAGGAGGAAGTTCATGTAGGTAAGGAGGCTCTGGTGGGAAAATATTTCACCCTCCACCGATGTGCACCCTGGGGTGGCTGAAGTCCTCCTAGCTTCTTGGTGGAGCAAGGTGATAGAGGCAGGGCCAGGCCCTGCTGACCCAGGTGACCAGGGGCTGGGAGCCCAGGGGAAGCGTTTCAAGCTTCCTAGCTGTGGTGAAGTGACATGGCGGAGCCAGAGCAGCCCTAGAAGCACTAAGGGGTGTCAACAGGGTGATGGGTCCCAAAGCCCCTGCTTTATAGATGAGAGAGGAAGTCACCTTCCCAGAGTCTCGTGCGTGTCAGGTAGCCCAGAGCCTGGACTGATACTCAGGTCCCCCAGCTCTTAATCCAGTGCTTTTTCCAAAGAAATGGAGGCCAGAAACCAGGGGTCCCTGTGAGATCAAGAGAAGAGGTTTCCTAGGTCATAGGAAGGGGGATGGGGCTTGGGGGCCAGGAAGCAGGACTAGAACAATGGTGGCATTTCCTGGAAGAGGTGGGCGGATGACAGCCCACCTTTGCTGAATGAGACTTGAGACTTCCTGTGCTCTAATCTTGAGTTATAGGTGAAGTTGCAGGGCCTGGAGAGGAGAGTGAGTTATTTAATATCACTGAGATAGATGCTGGTAGACACAAACCCAGGTCTGCTCACACCCACGGTTGGGCTTGGTCCAAGGCCCCCACCACCATCCCTCAAGACGGCAATCAGCCTGGTCCCACAGGACCAGAAGTAGCTGGAGCCAAGGGGCCTCTAGAGATTTGGTGACTTCCCCGAGACTGAGCTCTGAAGCCAAGCTCAGGGAAGATGACCACGCCCTCCCTGCACACGCTTTGGTCCTCTCTCCCGGGGCAGATGGCTCTCCCCTTGGGCCCCACAAACAAGGAGCACCTACTGTGTGTCTGGCAGTATGAGGGTTTTTAAAGGCCAAGTAGGGAGCAACCTCTGTCCCGCAGGAGCTGGAGATCCACAAAGGGGAGACAAGGTGGGCTGGGCTGGCCTGTGACAGGGGATGAGGTAGCATGTGTGAAAGCCCCAAGGCCTGGCACATAGTAGGTGCTCAGAAACTGGTAGCCCATTGAAAACTGTGTTAAGTGGTAGCAGTTGTTGTTTATCTTAGACACCAAGTCCAGACCCCATGGCTTGTGTGTGTGTGTGTGTGTGTGTGTGTGTGTGTGTGTGAGAGAGAGAATATAATAGCAGCTCCTGCCTGCTGAGTACTTCCTGTGTTCCAGGCACTGGTCCAAGCATTCAGTATGTATCACTTCATTAAATCTTTGCAACAACCCATGAGGTATGTACTATGGTAGTCCCCATTTTACAGATGAAGAAACTGAGGCACAGAAAGTTAAATCACTTGCTGATTGTCCTATAATTTTAACTTCAGTTGGCAGATACAGAGTTTAAACGTGGCCCATCACATTCCCTTTCATCCTGGCCACTCCACCAGGGTGGGGATGGGGCTGCCCACCAGCATACCGGCCCCCAACCAGGGGTCTGGCAGCAGGTCCATATAGCCCACCCTATGTGTCTGCGACCTCAGTGAAGGGGTGGGAGGGAGAGAGAGGGCCTGTGTGTGAAGGATAAAGGAGGCTTAGGTATTACAAGGACCCTGCCTCGGATCTGAGGACACCTTTCTGTTAACAGTGAGACTCACCCAGCACTTACTAAACCCCAGGCTCCGCTCTGGGTACTTTATGAACTGATTGAATCCTCATACACAGCCTGAGGCCAATCCTGTCACCGTTCCCCCATTGAACAGATGGGGAGTGACACAGAGATGGCGGTAACTTGCCTGAAGTCTAGAGCTACCAAGTGGCATCGCTGGGTCCAGACCCGGCTCCCTGGGTGCCGTCTGTGCTCTTAACCGCCGGGCTGCTTCTCGCTAAATGTGCCTCTGGCACCCGGGAGGTGAGTGGGAGGGCAGAGGTTGAAACTTCTCAGTGGGCCGGGGGGCCCTCAGTCAGAGCCAGCCCCTAATTGCCTGCCCATGACAGCAGATGCATGCAGCGGTGGGGACAAAAGGTCCCCGATTCAAGTTACAGGAGCCCGAGGAGGGGGGGCCAGGTGGCAGACCCCCAGCTCAGCCCCTCCTAGAGGGTCAGCTGCCATGAAGGACTGGGTTCTGACCGAACTCAGGGGACCCGCCCCCTCTAGGAGTGGCTGCTCTGTAAACCTCAGCCCTCTGAGGAGGGGCCGCCCACTGTGGGGCTATCCTGGAGCTTGGGGTAGGAGTCGGGCACCCCTGCCCCAGGGAGGGTCATGGGTCTCACCTCCATTCCTCCTCAGGAGACGCCTCACAGCCCCCTGTCCTGTCCCCTCCCCACCAGGTACACAAACACACAGTGGCCCAATTGCCAAATACGGCCATCTGAGCGTCAGATATTTGCTATCAATATTTCATGCCTCAAACAACACTGTCCAAACAGCACCTATGAAATATGAATGGATTGAGGTTTTGACAAGCAAGTAGCCCAGGCGGAACACCAGGGTGATGGGGGTGGGGGACCACGGGACAGCAGCCTCACCCCTGGAGTCAGGCCCAGGGTTTCAGGGATGGCAGTTCTCCACAAGCAGGGTCACCGAGAGCCCATGTGCTGGTCACAGGGCTGAGCTGGCGGAGGTGCTAGGCATCGCTGGGGCTTTGGGGAGAGGCCAAGGAAAGAGGGAGCTGGGACCTTGCTCAGAGCCTCTAAGGGTTCCTCCCTTCCAGCCAGGGAGAGGGTGCAGGAGGTAGACCAGGAGTCAGAGGGCCAGAGAGAGGTGAAGGTTGGCAGGGCAGGCTTGGCCCTTGCTCCCTCGAGCTGCTCCAAGCCCCCGCACAGTTCCCGTCCGCAGGGAGTTGACACGGATCCTCTAGCCTCCGTTTCCAGCTCTCGCCCTCCTGAGGGTCAACCCTCTTCTCTCTGGACTGGCTCTGTGGTGTGGGAGGACGTCCAGCCTGGGCAAGTCATGATGGCCCATGGTCTTGGGTACTTCTCACCAACCTCCCCCTTCTGAGGCCTCTGTCTCCGGGAGCCTCATCCTCCAGCGTCTTTCTCCCAGGCCAAGAGGCCACATGCTGTTCATGGGGTTGCAAGCACTCAGGCCTCAGTTCCTCCATGTATAATATGAGGTGGTTGGACATGGTTTCCTGTGAGGTCCCTTGTAGCCCTGACACCTGGCAGGTTCACAGTTCACTGCCTGCCCTCGCTGACACCCAGAGAACCCTCAGGGGTCAAGGTGCTGCTCTCCACAATCAGAAAGCTGCTGGAGGTGTCTGAGCTCACCTGACAAGCTGCTGGGAGGGTCTGCTGGAAGGCGGACGGGTCCAGCTGTGGAGCCTGCTGGGACCTCAGCCAAAGGTGGTGGGACGGAGGGAAGAGAGAACAGCTGAAGCCAGGTCTGGGATGGGGACCCAGGGAGGGACACCTAGTGTCCAGTGTATACTGGGGACACTGACCCATTTGAGTTTGTTTGGAAAGTCTGGTGGGAGCAGGGGAGGCCGCGCAGCAGGTGTCACTGGCTGGGGTCTTGCTAATAGCTACAAGAGCAGCTCATTGTGGCTCTGAGTGGCAGTGGTCACTGGGGTCAGGGTCCAGGCTGGTTCCCCAGTAAGAAGTGGGCTGACTAGTAGGCCCTGGTCACTCCCCAGGGCACCAAGTCTTCAGCACAAACCAGAACTCTGCCCCAAAACCACTTGTACAAATGAGAAGGACTCAAGGGCCAGGGCTCCCCTCAGACCCACCACATCTCAGACTTGCAGAGGATGGGCTGACTGCAGATCACTAGCCAGTGGGGACTCTGAAATGGCTTTTCGGGGTCTGCCTGGCCAGGGGGGCCTGGGCAAAACTAAGACAACAGCTTCAGGGTCAGTGTTTGTATTTGGGAGGGGCCAGAGGACTGACACCCCCAACAAATGGACTTTGTTGTCTAGCCTGTCAGTGCCCTCTTGGTGGCATCCAGCCAGGTACTGGACTTGGAAGCAGGGTGGCTGTTTGGAAGGCAGTGGCAGCTCCTCAGAGCTCACCATCGGGGGGCCACCTGCTCCCCCAGCCCAGTCCAGTTCCAGGCAGAGAGAAGGTCTCCAGTCCCTTGTCAGAAAAAGCGCTTCATCTTGATCCTTTCTGAGAAACTGACAGGGCTGATGGAGGCTGCTGATTTCCCGAGCTTACAGAATTGGTGAGGGCAGCAAAAGAGGTTTCTGTAATCCCTCACTGATGGATTAGATGCTGGGGCAGATCTCTCGGGAGCAATGGATGACCTTGAGAAAATGTGGACGTCAAAGGGAGAGAGAAATAATCTCCCTTTCTCAGACTGCTGCCAATAAGCCTTCTCAGCACTGGGGTAGTTGATGGAAACTTTGTGGCTTTTGCCTCCCAACTCAGGAGGCATTTGACTGCGTGATAAGAAATTGCCAGGCACTTTCTAATTACAATTATCATCATCGTGGCTGTCTCTCTTAATTACTTTCTTATAATTAGCTGTTGCTTTTTTCCTCGGCATTTGTGTACTTTGCAGATTTGCTGACATTTGAGAGCCCCGAAATAGGGACATTTGGGGAGGAGGGCAGAAAGGTGGGGAAAACGTGAGGGGAACCGCTTCTTTTCAGGCAACCTGATACATTTGGGGGCTTCTGCAGAAAGCAGTTGGGGGAAGCAAAAGACTGATGTGCTGGGTCATCATCTGAGCTGAGGGGGTTAGAGAGCAGGAGTGGAGGGGTGGGGACTGGGCTTTGTGAAGGGTCTCCAAGTGTTAAACCTTAGAGGAAATACTCTTGAAAAGCCACCAAGGCCACCATTTCTCAGGCTTGGATTTCATTGTAGGAAACAAGGCTGAGGTGAATCACACTTTGTTGAGTTCTTTTCAGAGTTAGTTAAATAACTCAGGTCAGGTGTAGCTTGATGTTCCCCAAAGTCGGTGATGCGTTCTGAGCATCCCTAGGCCCCAGGGAGTCATTACAAAGTGGATTATGCTCCTTGACCAGATGGCTGGTTTTCACACTCTGTGCTTGTTTTTTCTCCCTCTCCCCTGGCCCCCTGCAGCCCTGTGTACAGAGGAGTGTGTGCATGGCCGCTGCGTTTCCCCGGACACCTGCCACTGTGAGCCTGGCTGGGGAGGTCCCGACTGCTCCAGCGGTAAGTCTGGGGTCTTTGGGGCTTGGCTGGGACCCTGGCTCTGGCTCTGGGGGGAGCCGTGCCATGTGCAGGCTGCATTCTTTGTCCTGGGCTTAAACTGCCTAGGCGATTGTGGGCATCAAGGAAGAAACAGACCACAGTTTAGTACATGATGGTACTTGGGGTGGAGGTTCTCATGGGTTTTATGGGGGTCTGGAGGGAAATTGTGTATCACGTATATGGGCAATTTGTGGGGTCATCTGTATGACTCTGACTTTTGATGAAACACTTCTGGAAAAGGTCGTTGAGGGTTGACGTGAAATTGAGATGCCACCCAAGGGTGCAGACCCGGGAGACCACTGTGGGTCATGGCCTGGTGCTCAGCTTTGCTGGTCCAGAGGCTCAGTTTGGTGGGTGCTCCCAGAAGCTCAGGGGACTGAGTCATGAGACTGGTGGGCACTGGGATGCCTCTGTGTCCCCAAAGGTAGGAGAATGGGATGCCTGTAGGGGCCGGTTGCTGTGTTCCCACGCCTCTCTGGGTAGACTGTTCACATTCCCTGGAGAAGGCTTCCGGGTGAGCACCAGTGAGGCGAATGCTCTTGACGGGGTGACCCACGGCAGGCACCGTGGGCCTCGTCTCTTCTGCGAGCCTGGCCGCCGAGTGGGCAGGGTAGACCTGGCAGCTGCCTGGAGAAATTCTCTGCCAAGAGCCCAACTGAAGCAAATCCTTCCCCTTTGGCTCATTTCCTCCAAATACTCACAGATGACCCTCTTTCCAGTGGCACAGTTTGCAGTCAATGACTGGTTAATGTCGTGGTTTTATTTGATAACTGCGGCATCCTTGATCAGTGTCGAAGCCCAGTTTTCTTCTTGCTTTGAGCTGGGATGGTGTCTTTCTTATTGTGACTTGAGTAGATGACATGGCTCAGCTGATCCAGTAGGGGTCTAACCCCTGTTATTTATGCATCTTTGGGAGTCACCCCCCTGTTGCCTGTCCAGGAGTGACTGCAATGGCCATGACAACTTGGAGAAGGAATGTTGGGTCCACATTGGCCCAATGTGGTGCTCTTGTCCTTTCCACTCTCTGCTGGGGCAGAAACATCCAGTTAGGGTCCTTTTTTTCCAAAGACCTTGATTGGAACCTCCCTGCCTAAGCAGTACATGGGTACATACCAGCCAAGGCAAGCTATTGGATGTGGTTTTGTTTGAGCCTGGGTGGTTATCTAGGCTTGGGGAGTCCAGGATCTGTTTGGGGTTCTCCAGACTCTCTCCAGTGTGTTGGGACGTTCAGGGACAATGGCAGTCTCCTCCTCCACCTGTTTCACTGCTTTGAGGTAAGTCGCGCTGAGAATCAGGGACTCCTCCAGACAACGAAAAGTAAACCTGGGGGACACGTTGAGTTAAAGGAATGTGTTCAAGCTGTCTTTCTGTGAACTCCAGGAAACCTGCTGGCTGCGATGTTTGAGAGCATTTCCCCCCCTTGTCTGTGTTTTGTTTTGTGTAACTTTGTCTCCAATGAATCTTTGGTGAGGAACTCTCTGGCTTGGATTAGGTAAAGCCTGCTGGGACAGGTCCGTTTGCTGTTGCCAGATTATAATGTCAAGGGGAGTCTGTTGGAGGTTGAAATACAGCCCAGGTTCCAGAAGCCCTCAGTGCATATAAATCGCCAACCAGTGAAAATGTGTTTGGTGCTCACTGTGGCGGGCAGTGGGGCGGGCTTGGGAGGGTCTTTCAGACATAGTCTGTCTGTCTCACAGTTTCCTTCCAGTCCAGTGGTAAAGAAATGGCAGGAAGGCAGCACTCAATCAATGGGACTAGGCAGTAGAGAGAAAATCTTGCCCCTGGAGTGTGTTTACCAAACACGTAGGGAAACAACCTTGTTACTTTACAATATGAGAGTGGGCTGCCACCTCAATGTTCACAGCAGAACTATTTACAATAGCCAAGACATGGCAGCAACCTAAATGTCCATTAACAGATGACTGGATAAAGAAGAGGTGAGATATATATACACGTATAAAAAATATATATATTGGAATACTACTCAGCCATAAAAATGAATAAAATAATGCCATTCACAGCAACATGGATGAACTTGGAGATTGTCACTGTAAGTGAAATAAGCCAGCAAGGGAAAGAAAAATACCATATGATATAACTTATATCGGGAATCTAAAACAATGACACAAATGAACTTATTTACAAAACAGAAACAGACTCACAGACATAGAAAACAAACTTATGGTTACCAGGAAAGGATGTGGGAAGGAATAAATTGGGAGTTTGAGATTTGCAGATACTAACTACTATATATAAAATAGATAAACAACAAGTTTCTACTGTAGCACAGGGAACTATATTCAGTATCTTGTATTAACCTATAATGAAAAAATATGAAAACAAATGTATATATATGTATGATTGAGACATTATGCTATATACCAGAAATTGACACAACATTGTAAACAGACAATACTTAAATTAAAAAAAAAAAGTGGGCTGCCCACTTTCCACTTCCAATTAAGTCATCAGGCTTGGTGCTGAGCAATGCACAAGCTGTTTCCTCAATAAACCCACCCTCATGGGTTGAAGAGTCCCCACCATTGGATCTTATTCAAAGCCACGAAGTCCTCCACAAGTGGAAATCTGTCTCTAGCTTCTACGGGTTGGTTCTCACCCATGATAAAGGCCAGGAGGGATGACAGATCACCATGACCCTCCTTGTCATGTCTGGACTTCCTCCCAAGGAGCTCAGCGGACAAGACCGCAGACTGTGTGGGAGGACAGTCATCTCTGAGGAATTGATAATAGCCACTGAGACTACATAGAAGAAACCAGAGTCCCCTTCCATGGGTCAGGCCTTCAGGTATTAGAAGACAGTGATCATTCCCCTCCTCCCCAGTTTTTATTCTCCAGTAATATGTTCTGAACTGCCTCCCCATCTAGTTCCCATTGGCTGTGGCCTTTATTCCTCTTAAACTATCATTCCTGGATCTGAACACAGATGCAGGCTTGTATGGAAAAATAAAAATAGAGAGACACTATGTATTGAATTTTACTATGCACTAGGCACTTTATCTTCTGATTTAATCTTCACAACAACCCTATGATGTGGGAATTATTATTAGCCCCATTTTACACATGAGAAAGTTGAAGCACAGAGAGGTTACCGAACTCTGGGCAGACACACAGCCAGTAAATGATGAAACTGGACTATCGATCAAGCAAAAACCTAGGTCCTGAGCCTGAACACTTAATCATTATGCTCTCCTTCCTTCAGGATGCTCAGCCTCTGTTAATACAGCCTGAGGGTGGAATAGGTCTTTGATAAGAAAACAGAGCTGCTCACAGAGGAAGGAAGGACCTGCTTGAAAGATGTGGCCCTGAAATATTGTTATGGAGATTGATGAATCAGTCATGGGACACAAATTATGACTAAGTTTGCTCCAAGCAGTTTGACTCTGTTTGCTGTTGTGCCATTGGACATGTGTCTGCCTGTGTGCGCTCTCTGGTGCCTTAGGTCTTTGGGGGACCCGTGTCCGTGGGGGGAGGTGTCTCGATCAGCATAGTGTGTATCTCTGGAGATTTCTGAGTAGGATCTGTCATATGCGTGCATATGCCTGTGACACCCTTGCAGGGAAGCTTTGGGTTTTGTTTAATCAAAAGCATCCTTCTTGTTGGTGTTTTTTTCCTGATTCTAAAGTCATACCTGTTCATATTAAAAAGGAAATTCAAACTGCACCAAAAATATAGACGAAAAGGTTAAACCCGCACACCCAGTGATAACAATGACTTCTGGCATCTGGGTGCTTGTCTTCCTTATTGTTTGTCTGCACTTCCAGCTAGATCTGGGTATAACTTTTATTTACATCAAATCTTTGTGCTATCCTGTAACTTGCTTTTTTAATTCAACTGTATGTCATACACTCATTTCCTTGTCAGTAAACATGAATCTCCCTTAAACTTTTGAATGGCCTTATAGAATTTCATTGTGTGGATTACTGAAGTACTTAACCAGTCTCTCGTTGATGGACATTGAGGCTGATTCTGATTTTTCACTATATTAGGCCCACCATCTTTTATCCAAGATCCTTGGGGCCTGTTGGTTTCAAAATTTAGATTTCTTTCCAGAGTTCAGGAGGGTGTGTGGGGACTACATCGTACATGACATATCCTCCAGTGGGACTGGGGCAGCACCGTGGGATGAAACGTAATAGTATTTCTGAAGCGATGTATGACTGATCATACCTAGTGACATATAGACAGTATATAACCACAAATTGGTGGCATGAAGATTTTGCCTCTAAATGAATTTTGGAAAATTAAGAAAAAATTCTTGTGGACTTTTTAAGAGATGTTTGGATTGTGGGCATGTGGATAAGGGACTGCGGTCCTGTGTAAAAACCCTGCGGTGATTCTTCTTGTGCATGTATCTTTGCCCACGTGTCCCAATTTCTTCTTAGGATAAATTCCTGGAAGAGGCAGGGAGGATTATAGAGATCCATCATCTAACTGCCTGCCCCTGCCCTGCCCTCTGTGGCTGCCAAGGGATTTATGACTTTGATAGCCGTGAAGGGGACAGATCCAGTAGTCGGATGGGAGTGGAGGACTTTCCATTTTTCTACAGACTTATAACCCCATAGCCTAATTTCTTGAAGGTCTGGACTAATTTCTTTCTGCTCCATAAAGGAAGTGAGGTGATGCTGATTTGCCTGGTGGGGAGACACGTCACCTATTGTGGATAATTCCAAGATGTTAGATGGACCAATATGGGGAAATGGAGTGGCTGCATGCTTGGTCATAAACCTCCATCCCATATAATAATGAAGAGTAAAAGGATGAAATGTCAGTGTACGCTGAGTAAAGACGACAGAGTGACTCTTATTAAATTGCACTAATCTCACAAGTGGAGATAAAAAGAAAAAAAAAGTTTTGCTATATTGAATGTCTAGCTTTTTAAAGTAATTAGGAATATTAAAGCACTGACAATGATTGAGATAGAAACATTATTCATAACTTTTATTTCCGCACTTGGCAATGATCCAGTATATTTCATTTATGAGGTTTCAGCTGTAAGGAGAAGGATGTGAGCCAATTCCTAAATTAAATATGCCCTGTTAACTTTTATAAATGATACCCAAGAATCAACTTGGAAATTTAAGCCTTCATTGTATTATTTAATTATTGTGTTTCTTGGGTCCTGCTTCTCTGCCTCCCTTCCCATGGTGCTTGGCAGTTTGGGTTCTGGGCTATAGAATGGCATTTTAGTTTTGAAGGGCTGGGGCAGACGTGAGAGAGAAACACACCCTCCCCTCATTTCTCCAGTCTCCCGTGTTTTCAGGATTCCACTATAGCGTGCGGGAGAGTAAAAGCTCGCTACACCATCTCAGTACTTGTTGAAACTGCCCCCACCCCCACCCTCCTCACCCCAACCCTCCCCTCCCAGCCCAAGCCCCGCCCCGGCCCCGCCCACCCAGGTCCCGGCCCCGCCCCAGCCTTCCACGTTTGATGTTGAGCATGAGACAGCGCTACAGAGCAGGCTTGAGTAATGAAGGCAGCAGGAACCAAGTTGGGCCACTACCAAGAGGAGCTTCTGCCAAGTCAAATGTGTTCTTATCTTGAATGGTGTGTGGGACCCCTGGCTGACTTGGCTTCAGCTATCCTTGAAGATTAAAAGAAAACATTGACCAGCTCAGAAATATGCCGGTGCCGCACCTCAAACTAGTCTCGGACCCTTTAGGTCAGTGCTTTTTAAACTAAGATTTTGTGTTCACTAGATCTCTCTCTCTCTGTGTGTGCGTGAGTGTGTGAAAATATACATAATGTAAAATTTACCATTGTAACCACTTTTAAGTGTACAGTTCTGTGGCAGTAAGGACATTCACATTGCTGTGCAACCATCATTATCCTCCATCTCCAGAGCTTTTTCATCTTCCCCAACTGAAATTCTGTACCCATTAAATGCTAACTCCCCATTCCCCACCCCACCAGCCACAATCAACCACCATTCTATTTTCTGTCTCTAAAAGTTTGACACCTCTAGGTATCACATATAAGAATCATACAACATTTGTCCTTTTCTGACTAGCTTGCTTCACTGAGCATAATGGTCTTCAAGTTTCATCAGTATTGCAGCATGTATCAGAACTTCTTGCTTTTTAAGGCTGAATAATATTTCATTGCACGTACAGAACACATTTTGTTTACTCATTCCTCCATCAATGGACACTTGGGTTGCTTCTGCCTGTTGGCTATTGCGAATAATGCTGCTGTGAACATGGGTGTACCAATATTTCTTCAAGTTCCTGCTTTCACTTCTTTTGGATATAAACCCGGAAGTGGATTGCTGGATCATATGGTAATTCTGTTTCATTTTTTGAGGAATCACCATACTGTCTTCCACAGCATCTGTGCCATTTTACATTCCCATCAGCAACGCACAGGGTTCTAACTTCTCTAACATCCTTGTCGACACTTGTTAGTTTCTGTTACGTAATTATCATCCTAATGGGTGTATATTGGTATCTCACTGTGCTTTTGGTTTGCTTTTCCCTAATCATTAGTGATGTTGATGTCCTTCCACGTGCTTTAGTGGCCATTTGTGTATATGCTTTGAAGAAATGTCTATTTGAGTTATCTGTCCATTTTTTTCTCAACTGGGTTTTTTTTTTTGTTGTTGTTGCAGCTGCTGAATTATAGGTGTTCTTTATATATTCTGGACATTAATCCCTTATCAGATAAATGATTTGAAAATATTTTCTTTGGTACCATGGTTTGCCTTTTCTCTCTGTTAATAGTGTCCTTTTATGCACAGAAGGTTTAAATTTTGATGGGGTCTAATTTATCTATTTTTTGTTGCCTATGCCTTTGATGTCATATCTGAGAAATTATTGTCAACTCCGTTGTAAAGCTTCCTCCTATGTTTTTGTCTGAAAGTTTTATGGCTTTAGCCTGCAATTAGGTCTTTGATCCATTTTGAGTTGATTTTTGCTTATGGTGTAAGTTAGGAGTCCAACTTCAGTTTCTCTTTACTTGTGGGTATCAAGTTTCCCCGGCACCATTTGTTGGAAAGACATTTGCTGATGATTCTTGAAGCTCCAGAGTTTAAATGTTTCAGCATGTAATGGCACATTAGTTACCTAAGAAGTACTTTAAACTTTGCTTCTTATATTAAAACAAATATAGATTTATTATAGAATCAAATGCAGAATTGGCACTTATTTTTTAAAATGTAATCATTTGAGCTTTTGGTGGAACTTTTGGGGCTAAGCTACTAGGCATCCGGGGAGCAGGGTTATTTTAGGGTTGATGATTGAGAAGCAGTGGGAAAGGCAGGCAGATCGTAACCAGAATTAGATCTCCCAAGGCTGTGACTGGTTGCAAGATGGTTTATAGAAGTATCAGGGCTTCAAGCCCTTTCCCTGCTGCATTCTTGGAGACTCTTCCTTCCAGCATGCTGGGCTGTCTGTAGTACCAGCCCCCCTCACCCGAGTCTTTCCTGTGCTCCTAGGCTCTGGTTTGGCATAAGAGCTCTGGCCCAGCCCACACTGCCACCCTGCTTGTCCTCTGTGTCTTTCCACAATGCTCAGTGCTGACCTACGAGGCTATGAATCCTATGACCCCCATATTGCTGTGGCTTGGGCACCCTGTTTTCCTGAAACTGTCCTCACATATATGAAAGCATATATCCACATATTCATGGCATAGAATGCTAGGAAGTGTAATCTGGATCCAAGAACCTAAGTTCTGGTCACTGAGATATCATGGTTTAACTTGAAACCATTTCAGCAAGAGCTGGGAGGGACCTCAGAAATTGTCTGGTCTACTCCTTCCATTTTACAGATGGGCAAACTGAGACCCAGAGGAGGGAGACTATTTGCCTGAGGTTACCCAGGGAGGAAGTGGCAGAGCTGTAACTGGATTCTGGGTCTCATGACTCCCACGCCTTTTGTCTCCCACCAGCTGCTCTGGGAGTCAAGGCTGAAGTCGTTTCAGAGGCAGGTGGGTCTCATTACAGCAAAGCAAACCGGCCAAGTTATTCTGTAGTCTTTGGTGCAGATGACCTAAAGATTGCAGACCCTCCTGGTTCCTTTTTTGCCTAGATCTGAAAGCCAGACTCATGACCACAGATCAGGCCAGGGCACTGAGGTCAGTGATTTCCTGAGGGGTCAACCCTGCCATCTACCTGGCTTAACAAGTATATTAGGGGGAGGGTCCTGTTCTCAGGGGCCCCTGGGTACACTTCTCACTGACAAACATGGAGACATGTCGGTCTGGTGGCAAAGGATGTGGGTCAAAGCAAAGGTGTGGGATGTGGGCTGAGGTTCCTGCCTCTGTCCTGGGGCAGGTGACGCGGCCCAAAAGGAATTGTGCGGGACCATTTTGGGGAGTGAGTGGACCCGGCCACGTAGGTCTGCTAGGAGGGGCCACTGCCAAAACTCTGGGGCTCCTTCCCAGCCAGGGAGGATGGAGACCGAGCGTAAGGAGAGCTTGCGGGGGATGGAGGTCAGAGAGAAGCGTGGGGGGTCACGTGGTTTGAGAAGGCAGGTGCATAGGGATTCCTGCTCTCACTGCGCGCAGATACTTCACATACATGATCTCATGTAATCTGCCAGCAGCCTGGAGAGGTCATGTGTGTTATCTCCATTTCACAAATGAAGACATGGCAGCTCAGAGACATAGAGTAACTTCTGATACTTGCCCAGCTAACAGGTGGCAGCCCCGGGAGTAGAACCCAGCCCTTGTGTTCTTCCCACAGCTCCACACTGCTTCCAAAAGGATGAATCCAGCTTCGGTGCCACCTCTGCCTGGGTTACCCTAGCTAAGTCCTTCCCTCTCCCTAAGCCTCAATTTTCTCATCTGTAAAATGGGAAGGTCAGCAGGGCTATTCCAGCTCTAAAATCCCGTGATGCCCTGTTTCTGGGAAGTTAAAATCCAGCATCGTCTCACCCAGTCAAGGGCCCCTGACCTCTAGGGGAGGGAGTCTGCTCTCCCTGGTCCCCAGCATAGCCCTCCTGTGATTTACTCTCTCTTCCTTCCAGGACCTGGAAAAGGAGTGGGAGGGGGACAGCCCTGGGAGGGGACAGCCTTGTGACTCACACGCCTCCCCCAGGTGGGGGCGCCTGGTGAGCCTTGCTGCCTCATCAGGGAGGGGGCGCAGAGGGATGTCCTGCCAACCCGGAGGCTGCAGCTCACTCCATGGTTTTCTCGCTACAGCGAGCCGGCTGTCAAGGTTAAAGCAACTTCAGATGAATCACCACAAAGCAATTACACTTGTGTTGCTCCTCGCCCGCCGCGCTGCCCAGCCTGCGGCCCCTTGCAGAACCGCCTGGGCCGCCTTCTGCGGGCATCTGGCGCGCCCGTGGGCCTCCCCGGGCCGGTGGGCTCCGTGTCAGCACCGCACGCTGGGGCGCAGTCACCGTGACGGGGACAGAAGGGGCTGTGGATGTGGCAGGAAATGCTTTTTCAAGGTTTGTGCGTAAGAGGAGCTGCTCTCCACCCCAGAATTCTAATTTTGAACAAAAAAGCACTCAGTAGCCAGGGCTGGCGGCTCACTGGCTCTGCGTTCTCTGTCCCTTGAGTTCCATTGAATGCACATTTATTGAGCATTTCTCAGAGGCCAACACTGCCAGAGGTCCAGGGCCGAAGGGGTGGGGGATTAGGGGTGAGAAGGGCATAGCTCCCATCATCAGAGAACTTTGAACAAAGCCAGGCCCACCTGTATAGAGAAGAAGGAGGAGGAAGAGGCTGGGGAGAGGGAAGGCTCTGGCTTTGATGGGAGAGGGGGGACCTGAAGGTCTCAGGAAAGCCATCATGGGAAGGTGGAGGAAGGAAGGAACCAGGTGTGTGCTATGGTCCCATTTTAAAGGACGAAACTGAGGCACAGAGAGGTTAAATGATGACCTGAGGTCCCACAGCCGGTGGGCATCAGAGCTGGGTTGAGGAGCCTCTGATGGAGGCTGAAAGAGACCATGAAGAAGGTCAAGGGATCTCAGTGCAGCCCCAGCCCGAGTCCCGGGGGGCTGGGCTCTGCAAGGGATGGGCAGCAGGAAGGTGGATCTGCTGCCCTTGGCTGTCGCCTCCCTCTTTCTGAGACCACCCCCCCCCCCCCCCCCCCCCCGCTTTGGTAATGCTCTGGAAGCCGGTGGAGAGGTTTGTTTCCTCTCCAGAGTTTGATTCTTCCAAAGGTACCTCCCAGGAGAAACAGGAAATGAGAGGGAGCAGATGCCGGGTACCTTGTCCTCCCGGAGCCCAGACCAGTGTGAGGATGGGGATGAGGCTGGGCAGCGGGCAGCCCATGGAGACCCCAGACCACAGGACTGAAGGCAGCTGGTCCCCCCACCCTCTCTCTGCCCTTGGACCGGGTCATTCTCTTGTGATGACACCCACCAGGAGAGGAGGGGAGATCTTCTGAGAGCCCCCTTCCCAGGTCCCAGGGAGGCAGGTCATGGGGCAGAAGGTGGCGTGGGGACCCTGCTCCTCCCGCTCCTTGAGAGAAGGCAGCCTCTCAGGGTCTCACCCCTTCTTCCTCTGCCTCTCAGACCAGTCCCATCTGAGCAGGGTCAGGGGTCAGGCAAGGCCCTGGCACATGCAGTCTCCACTGAAAGTCAATTTTTATACCTGCAAAAGCCAGGAGCTGGAGAGCTTGCTGTCTGTGTGTGAGCTGTGTGCTGGAGGGGGCTGTTGTACAGGGGAGGAGGGAGGTACCTTCTGGCCAACTCAGCTCTGGCCATCTGGCTCCCTGAGAACAAAATTAATTAATAAATGGCATGCAGGGAGTCTCAAGGGCTGGGAGGGGGAGGAGGGTGGGACAACCCGCCTAGAATGTGACAAAAGCAGAACAGAGTGGCAACAGCCACGCTGGCATCGTCATTGTTGTGCAGGACTGGCAGGCAGTGCTGTCACCCCTCCAAGGCCCGCTTGGGAATGAAAAGTACACTACATGCCCCCCGCCCCTCCACGCATGCGTACACGCATGGCCTGCACTTAGAGTGCGTGGGCTGGGTCTCCATGGGAAACACGGTTCCTGCGGGAAGGGAATCACGAACTGCTTCCACCCATCCCCTGGAGCAGGGAGGGGCCAGCCTGAACTCTGACGCTCTGACGGGGAAGGGGAGGGAAGGGTGCATCCTCTCTGGAGCCAGAGGGCCAGCTGATGGCAGGTCCCGTTCTCCCAGACCTCCCCTGCCCCCAAGGACTTGCGTTCCCTCCCAGTCAGCCCAGCCCTGCTGTGTGCCCGGCTTGGCTCCACGCTGAGGGTGCACATGATGATCCCATTGCATCCTCCCACTGCCAGGGGAGGTAGGGGTTATGAGCCCTGTTTTGTGGTGGAGGAAGCCGTGGTCTAGAGAGGCTTAGTGGTTCCCCAAGGTCACTCAGCTGCTCCTGAGTGTGTGCTCTCTTTGTTCGGGCATGTTTCTACCAGAATGCGGGGCCGTGGAGGAGGCGGCCTTTGATCTGAAAGGGAGAGAGATCTGGGCTCTGCTCTTACTTAGACTTCTCTCCTAACTCATATCTGACACTTACTATACACGCTGCCCCATTCATTATTCCTTATGATTTATTACTATCTCCATCTTCCAGATGAGGAAACTGAGGCTCAGGGAGGTTAAGTACCTGGCCCAAGGGCACACAGCGAGTAAGTGGCAGAGCCAGGATTCGAACCCAGGCAGTCAGTCTCTGGAGACCCCACTCATAACGCTGGTTAAAGCGTCTTTCCGGGGTTCTCTGCCTTCCCTCTCCAGCTCCTCCCACCCTAGGGAGGTAGGGAGGCAGCTAAAATGTAAACCCAGGCCATGTTGCCTCCCTGCTTCCCTTTGTTTGCCAGGAAGTGCCCAGTTCCTTGGCCAAGCCTTCAAGGCCCCTCTGGGTCTAATGCCTGCCAAGACTTCAGCCTCACCTCCCATTACCCCAACCAACCCCTGCCTCTCCTCTCCCGATTTTCCTTTAGCCACTGACCCATTGCCCTTTCGCCTTCAAAGCCCAGCTCAGATGGCACCTCTGCTGTGACATTTCCCGATTCCCACAGACGTTGACTGTATACACACGGCCAGCGCGGTCAGCGCCACCCTGGATGCTTATTGTTTGATTGTGTGGTTTTGTCCTCCAGGCCCTCATCCCTTGAGATCTTTTCAGTGGCCAGACCCAGGTCTTCCTTGTCGCTGTCACCCCGGGGCCCTGCGTGCTGCAGGCACTGCTGGGCGCTCAGCACCGTGTTGAGTGGGATCCAGTGGGTTTGCGCTCCCATCTTATCATGTTTTCATTCTTCCAGATGGTGCTCTAGTGGTGGTACTAGGACTAGGGAAGAGTGCGGGGCTCTGGGTTGGATGAATTCAAAGTCCCTTGATCTTCCGAAGATTCTCACCTCTCCATGTTGCCCAGGCATGTGCTGCCGAGGATTGCAATGTGAGGCCAGGAGTCAGATCGGTCCTTTAGAGGATGCAGAGATCACATTTAGCTGGAAAAACGGGGAAGATACCAAGAAGGCAGTGGAACCAGAGCTAGAAGAAGGATGAGATTTGAAGTTTCAATAGTCAGGTGTAGAAAGGAAGGGCCTCCCAGGCGGACAGACCCACAGAAGCAAGGGTACTGAATGGCAAGCAGGTCCGCGTGGCTGAAGCAGGGGTGCCTGGCGTGGAGAGTGGGAGCTGAGCCACGCCCGTCGGCCAAGCCAGGGGTGGTGCTCATACACCAGCAGCCCGAGGAGCTTGGACATTAGTCCACAGGCCGCGGGGAGCCCTTGAAGGCTCATTTTTGCATCAACTGAATGCATTGTTCCCTGGTGGAACAACTTCTAAACTCTTTCTTTTCCTGACTAACCTGTGACCAGGTCTGGTGTGGGAACAGAGGGCATGCTGGAGGCTCCGACCTGTCCCTCCACTCCTGGTTAGTCCCTCCAGGCCAGCCGGGCCATGCTCTCCTTCAGCTGGAGGTGACTGAAGGCCATATGGCAGGCTGTCTTGGCGTTGTGTGGGAAGCAGATGGGAGGTGGGGGAGACTGCTGTGATTAAGAGATGATGACTGGATCTGGGCAGGGGGTGACCCACAGAGGCCAGGTTGGATGTATTCTGATACCCTTCTGCCTCTCTGGCCACAGCAGGGGAGGCAGACGTGGTGGCCACTGGGATGTCCAGGAGGAGCACCTAGAACAGCCTTTCTGGCCCCCCAGGAGCTCTGCCTGCCTGTTGGGGCAGCCCTCCCCTCCACCTCCAGTCCTCAGATACCAGTGAGGCCCCAAGGCAGGCAGCAGAGGCCGCAGCAGAACTGGGGCATCTGTCACCCTCTAATAAGGAAAGCCCATTCTGGCAGGCTGGGTAATAGGCTTCGAATTGAATAATTAATAAAGTTATAAAAATATGTCTACTATATGGCCAGAATAATTCAGCCCAATTAGAGGCAATTATTTCTTGCAGTTAATGCTGCTCATTTTTTCCTGTGAACAGCTCTTAGCAACAGGATAGGATTCTCAGGTTCGGCTGCTTGCTTGAGAGGTTCTGTTGAGACCAAACCCTCCCCTAGGGCTTCTTTCAGATGAGGAACATCCATCTTTCCATCCATCCGTCCGTCCATCCATCCATCCATGTGTCAGTTGGTCCATCCATCTGTCTATCCATCAGTCTATCTGTGCATTCAACTATTCATCCCTTCACCCATTCCTCCATCCATCTGTCCATTGATGCATTCTGTTAATTTGTTCATCCATCTATCCATTCATTCAGCAGCTATTTTTTGAACCCCTTCCTTGGGCCACTGTTTTAGGTTGTGGGCATGTAGATATGAGTAAGACCCTGCCACTGCCCCCAAGGAGCTCCCAGCCCAGGAAAATGGACCTTTGAGTAATGCAAGCTGTCATTCCTATTCCTCTTCAGAGGTCCTGCCGAATGTGATTTTTGTCCTTCATCTTTTTGTCTGTGTCTCAGGGACATATATATACACATATAGAGAGAGAGAGATTTGGACTTAAACCTGGCTTGAGTTAGGTAGTAGGTTTTTTTCCCAAGATGTTTCAGCTTTTCCCCAACATTTGAGAGTTTAGGGATCTGCTGGCTTCAAAATGCCCACTGCTCTGGGTCCCAACCTTTTATCAAGTGGATGTCAGGGGATGTAGGATCCAGCTCTGCCCTGGCCCCTGCATTCACGGACCTGGATAAGACATTTACTTTTTATGCGTCCATCTGTAAAACAGGAGGAACCACTGTGCCACTGTGACCCCACAGGGATGACAGGAGTCAAGATGCTTGGGGCCACCTGCTGGAAACCCAAGTTTGCTTCTTGGAACACTGGGCATAAGTTGAATTCTGAGTTAAATCTGCTCATACTTAATAGGCATCCTGCACGAAATCCTTGCATAGAGCCAGTGTTCTTTTTAGGGTGAAGATGCCCTCCTTCTGGCTTCTCAGCCTGGACATTGAAACTTTTCTTACAGTGTAGCAAAACCATGAGTCAATGAAGTCTCTGCAGAGCCCCTGTCGTAAGCCCAGCGCTGTGCGAGACAAGTCGGATAGATATAGTCAGGTATATTACGGCCATCAAACACTTACTAGCAGCCTGCTTTATTCCGGGCTCCGGAATGACCCACGCTTTCACCCTGCCCTAGAGTTGGCCTCTCTGACGTGGGCTCCCCTTCACCTCTTTGTGAATCAGGAGGTCGGAGCTGGCTGGCAAAGCTAAGCGAAAAGGCAAGCCATAGCCTGAGAGAAGGCATTTGCAACACATGTTATCCCCAAAGGATTAACATCCAGAGTATTTTTTCTAATCCGATAAATCGGTAAGATCAACCATTCAAACACTGGCAAAGAATATAAACATGTACTTCACAGGAAAGGGATATTTTGATGGGGAAAAGGATATTTCTGATGGGCAAAAGACATATAAAAAGATGTTCCCCTTTCTGGTAATCAAGGAAATGCAAGTTAAAACCAAGAGATGCCATCTTGTCACGCCCAACAAATTGGGGGACATCACTTTCTGATAATACCAAGTGTTAGTAAGGGTGTAGGCAAATGTGGCCACTTAGATGCTGCCGGTGAGTGTGTGAATTGGCAGTATCATGTCGGGGAGCAATTTAATAATTTCAAATAAAGCTGAAAACAGTATCAACCCCAGCATATTAGGTTTCTCAAACATTTTTTTCTGTCACAACCTAGATTAAGAAACATATGTCATATTGTGTCCTAACACCCTACATACACACACACTATTTTTAAATCTCTTGGGTTTTTTTAGCTTTCAATTTAATTTAATTTATTTATTTATATTGCAGTACAGTTAATTACAGTGTGTCAATTTCTAGTGTACAACACAATGTCCCAGTCTTGCATATACATAACATATATTTGGTCTTCTATTTAATGTGTTAAAATGGTAGTTGTGACCCTTTACCTTGATTTTGTACTGTTTTCTGGGTTTTGATCTGCAGCTTGAAAACTGCTCCAGAGAACCTCTCCAACGCGGGCATCCGTGCATCATTGTTTGTAATGGTAAAAAGCTGCAAGTAACCTAGAGGTCCCTCAAGAGGGAGGTGAATAAATTCTAATATATTCATACAATGGGATCTCCACAGCAGTTAAAAGGAATGAACTAGCGTTATAGTTGTCTACTCGGATGAATCTCAAATATATAATATTGAGTGAAAAAAGGAAGTTGCAGAGAGCTACATACATATCATACCATTTATATAAAGTTTAAAACATGCGAAATAAGGAATATGTTATTTATGGGTACATTGAGATGTAATAAAAACGTAAAAGCAGACATGGCAATGGTAAGCCCCCAAGCCAGGCTACCCCCGGGGAGGGAGGGTGAGGGGACAGGGAGGGATGCACGGGGCGTTTCAGCCGTGTAATGTTTTATTCTGAGATAGATGTCTCTAGAAAAAATGGGGAAAATTAAGATTTACTTGATGAACACTCTTATGTTTCAATTTTCTCTACATTTTAAAATAGGAGGGGAAGGGTAGAGCGCATGCTTAGCCACAAGGTCCTGGGTTCAATCCCCAGTCCCTCCATTGAAAAGTAAATCAATAAACCTAATTACTTCCCTGCTAAAATAAATAAACAAACAAACAAATAAATAAATTTTAAAAATAGGCTTGAAATATTCCACATGCGAAAGAAAAGGCTTCTCCACCTGTCCAGCACCTGAGCTCACGTGAAGAAAAAAATGTTAGTTGGTGTTAAACATAGGTACTCATTTCATTCAGTCAGGTTCCCCAGATGTTGATGGAAGACCTACTATGGCTCTGACATTGCCAGGTGTGAGATGTGGAATAGGCAGGAAGGTGGGGTGAATATTACGAGCGAAAATTTGGAGCTCAGGAAGGGCATGGGCTCTGCCCTCCCATCTCGGCTGTAGAAAGCCGGTAAACATGCATGCCACAAAACGGGATCCAAAGATCAGAGCCTGTGTCTCCCTGGAGAATCAGGTTGGTCTCCCTGGAGGAGGTGAAGACTGAGATGGGCCTTGAAGGATAGACAGGGGTGGATTAATGAGACACTCAGGAAAGGAGAAGAATCTTGGGTTTCGGAAAGCCCCGTGTCTGCAAGGGAAAGAGAGGACAGGGCTGCTCGGACCCTTGCGCTGGATGGAGCACTGCGGCTAAGATGGCGAAGTGTGCCCCTGATGGCAGCACCCAGCCGGAGATGAACAAATTGGGTGGAGAGGTGGGTCTAATTCATCACTGGGGCTGAGAAGGGCTGGGCTCCCGGAGGCTGCAGGAGATCGGGGACAGCTTACCTGCTGCAGAAAGGAGCTGCCTCTAGGCACAGCCTACTGCACCGTCCATCCTCCGACAAGGATCCCAGCTTCAATCCCAGACTTCAAATTTATTTGACCAACTCCCAGTACATTCCTCACGCCAGAGGCCTCACCATCCATCTCAGGGTGGACCGCGCAGGAAGTGTCTGTCATTGATGGCTCAGGAACATACCCACGTATTTTGCCAGGAGGCAAGCCCCTAAATCCTCCTCTGACTTGCTGCTCTCCTAGTAAATCTGAATAGTTTAAAATAACTCCCTCCGACCTTGAGGCTGGTGCCAACTTTGTGTCATCCATCAGCGCTGACCGATTTCTTATTAAGGTTCTTCTGTTTCCTTGGACGAGTCGCCACCTTAAATCAAAAGGTGGATAGAACAGGGAGAGATGGAGGAGCCGGAGACAGAGGGGCGATGGCAGGTCAGGAAGATGAGGTCCTAGTCCTCCTGCTGGGGCAAGAGGGCCGCCTTCCTGGGCCCTGGCTCTGCAGTTCGACCGGGGGTCTAAGGATAACTTCTTTAAGTACTGCGTGGCTTGAAAAAGCAGCTCAGAGGTGAACACCTACCTACGGTTTTCCTGAGAGCCAGCAGAGAGACGGCTCAGGGGAAGCAGACGTAGCACTGATTGCATTCACCCTTCATTCATTCACTCACCTCGCAGTACCTTTCACTGACTTAATACATTCATGTTGGGTGCCTACTACTGTGTACCTACCTGTTCTAGGTGCTGGGGAGACAGAAGTAAACAAGACAGAGTGTGTGTCTTCACAGAGCTTGGAACAGCAGAATTTGCTTCTGGCATGGAGGACAGCTGCTAAGCCAGGCTCTTTTGAGGATTTATCGATGGATAGCAAGTTCCTACCCACACAGTGCCTTCAATCTACTAGGTGTGATGGCGCAGCCACCCAAGTATCTCCAGAGCAGGGTGCTTCGGGGCCACGGCATGGGGCTGAGAGCTTGGAGAAGGCTCAGGCCCCTTCCAACTGGGATGAGCAGGGACTGGCTCCTGGAGGCCGGAGCGCATCTGGCAGGACTTGGGCTCTGCGGATGGCGCTGGGCCCTGATGGTGCTCATTGATTCCTTCGGGTGCTGGTCCTGGCTGGGTGCGCATGTCCTGCTAATTACCCAAGTGAGCCGAGTTGATTCTTGGAGTGTAAGAAGCAGACGACACACGTTGCCTCATCAGCAAAAGAATTCCGGGCAGGGAGGAACTCAGAGTTGGAACCAGCTTTCTTTGAATAATTGGCAGCAGGGTGAGTGGCGTGAATTTTTTTTTCCTTACTGTTGCTGCTGCCGAAGGAAATCCCTGAGGTTTCGCCTCATTTCTGCATTGCGTGTCTTTTGGCTCTGGGTCACAGCTCTGATTGGGAAGCAGGAGCCCTGGGTGGTCCAGATCAGGGGAGATGACAGGTCTCCGATGCTGCTTCTGGGCTTCTCTGGGGAGGGCACAAACCACATAGGCGAGTCTGCTGTTGAAATGAGCAACCCTCTTTCATGAGTCAATACCATTTGCTAAGCAAATAAAGATTAGCAGGATAGACTTCTCTGCGCTGGCTCTCAGCTTTAAATGTCTCCCGAGTCAGTCACAGCCAGAATGCCCAGAGGACAGTCGAGAAATGCAATGACTTTCCATGCAGCTTGGAAGCTGACCGACTGATGGCTTCAAAGGCCAGCGCTGTGTCTCACTGTGGGAACTCCCCGAGCACAGGTTGTAAGCTAGGTCCTGGGAAGACAAGGTCGTAAGAGGCAGCCCTTGACCTTCAGGAACATGAGATCTAGCAGACAGGCAAGTGAATTCGCGTATGACAGTGTTGTAGGTGCTTTCTTATGACTGTGTACAGGGCGATGGTGGGGAGGGTGATGAGGGAGGGGGCACTTCCATAAGGTGGAGTTTATATCTCCCCCACTCTGTGCCCATGTGGTGCTTGGCACAGAATAGAACAAGCAATGTGAGCCACCATGGCCACTAAATTATACCAAGAGATGCCGCAGCTGAAGTGAGTGACAGCCATCTTTTCCTAGTTCCTGGGGGGAGAGGTGATCAAGCTAATGCGTAGTGTTCTCTCAGTTCTGCTTTTCTTTTCAAAATCTTTCAATAACCCTTGGTTTTTACAGCTGTTTGACTACACAGAAACTTAGGGAAGGGGATGGAATATTGCTAAACTCCTACCTCGTGGCCGGTTCTAGGCTGGCCGCTCACAGACGTGGGTCTCATTTAATCCTCCCAGACAGCCTTGCAAATGATTCTCCCTCTACAGATGAAGCAGAGTTGTCAAGGTCTCCCAGCAGATTGATTTGAAAGCGCGTGCCTGTGTAAGATCATATTCATCTTAGCCCAGAATCATCTAGTTAGCTCTGCAGCAACTTCATAAATGGTGTTCTACAAAGACACCTGACTCCCGGAGCCAGCCGCCCTTGTCAGATACAAGGTTATAAACCTCCACACTGAGGATCGCTGACGCCATTTGTGCCTGCTCAGTGCTGATCCCCTAACACTTAGCAATGCTCTTTTCCCAAGGCCAGGGCGGGTGCGGGCAGCTGAGGTTAGCAGTGTAGCAGGTAGCATCCCGGGCAAGGATGCCCTGGAAGTTTCCAGAGCCCAGCTCTCCAACCGCCCGCTGCAAGCTCCGATTGAAGGGAGAGCTAAGCATGACACAGTTCCCGTAATTCCCAGGCACCGTTTCTAAACCTGAAGTTTCCAAGTTCTTTGGCCAAAGCTGGATTTCCCAGGCCCTGCCCTCCTGTGGGGAAGGCCTTGGGGCTGACCCTCTGATGTGCTGTTCACTCACTGCCCCAGAGCCCAGATGAATGAATGCCTTTTACTCTGGTCTTTCCCTGAATGTCCTCCCCAGACCTCTGGGGTCAGTTCCCCCGGGCTTGCGAAAAGAGATAGAGGGGCCCGGGTACTCTTCCTAATTAAAATAATTCTCTTAAAACCAGAAGCTATAGCCCCGGGCCAAGTCTGTTCCGTTGCCTGTTTTTATAAATAAAGTTTTATTGGAATATCATCATGCCCGTTTGTTTCTGAGTATCTATGTCGCTTCCTCACGACAATAGCAGAGTTAAGTAGTTGTGACAAGGATTATCTTACCCGCAAAGCAAAAAATATTTATAGTCTGGCCCTTTGTAGAAAATCTTTGACGATTCCTGTCTTAACAACATTAGAATTTTTTGCCTCAAGTGTTTTTCTCCATGAAAAGTAATAAATGCCTTAAAGACAGGATCATCAAACCTTCTCATCACCCAGCAGAATATTATAATAACAATAATAATAGTAGCAACAGCAAGGCTGGGCTAAATGCTTACCCTGTTAGGGCTAAGAGCAGACTCTCGCTTCACCGTTGTCCCAGCTGTGGGACCTTGGACGAGTTATATGACCTCTCTGTGCCTTGATTTCCTCTTTTGTAAAATGGTGGCTGCTTTTGGGAGTTGTCATGTGAGTTGCATAAGGTATTACATGTAAATAAGGCGCTACACATGCCTTGACAGAGTGTTCCGTAAATGCTGGTCCTTCGTGTAATCCTCGTGGCTGACCTGTTATCGCCGGTACAGAACCCTGCTATCCAAACCCTTCTAGGTAAATTCAGAAGCAGAGAAATTGCTGTAAAGTTTTGAATTAAACACTCAGTATCACAATTTCCTTTCTGACTCCACTGCACGTGGATGGTGAAGGACGCTTGTACTTGGGATCTCTAAGTTGGTGCCATTATCATTCCCATTTCACAGATGCACAAGCTGATGTCGAGACAGGTCGAGGGGCCTTGAAAAGCAGGACTGGATCTAGGCTGTCTGATGCTGGAGCCCCAGCGATCAAGCATCTGCCATCCCTGGTGACTCTCAGCCAAGTGAGTCCCTGGCTCATAGCAGGTGCCCATGCTTGGTGGGTGAATTCAGTGAGGGACACTGTAAGAGCAGGCTGACCACAGAGGTGGCCGTGCCCTGTGCATTGTCACCAGGGCAGGGGACTTGGTACAACTGGCTGCCCAGTCCCCTCATCACCAGCATCCCCATTACAGGAGGACTGAAGAACAGCCCAGCAGCAACTGGCCTCTTCTGGTTTGGAGCCCATGACCACAGCCAGTTGGGAGGGACTCTACCAGTGAGCCATCGAAGACAAGGGTATAGTGGAAGGAGCAATTGTGACACCTGGGTTTGAATCCCAGCCCTGCCCCTAACTTGCTGTGTGACTTCTGGAAGTCACTTTCCCTCTCTGGGCCTCAGCTGCCACATTTTTCACATGAAGACATTCTATTTCACTTGATCAGTGGTTCTTAATGGACAGGGGTGGGTTGCCTCTGAGGACCTTTTGCGACGTCTGGAGACATTTTTGGTTGGCATGCTTGGTGGGGAGGATGCTACCAGTATCTAGTGGGTAGAAGCCAGGGCTGCTGCTAAACATCCTACCGTGCACAGAGCAGCCCCCACAGCAAAGCATTCTCATAGCCCAAATTTTGATACCACTGTAAAGAAATCCTGCATTCTATAAATATATGAGGGTTCATCCTGCTGTAAAATTCCACCTTTCATTTGTCCATCAAAGATGTATTTATCAGGTACTTATTATGTACCAGGCAGTAAATAGAAAAGAGTCCCTGCCCTCTTGGGGCTTGCAGTTTATAAGAATAATGATAATAGTTCATCCTGGCTGAGTACTAACTGTGTACCAAGTTCTTTACATAAACTGGCACCCTTGATCATCAAAAAGTGTTATTATTCCCATTTTAGAGATGAAGAAACTGAGGCTCAGCAAAGTGGAACAGCTTGCCTAGGGCCGCACAGCCAGTAAGTGGTGGCATCAGCATTTCCATTCCAGAATGCATGCTCCTAACCGCACATATCTTCAGCTGCCCCAAGACACTGGAAAGGAGGACAGGTCCCTGCCTGTCCCTGGAATAAAGGCAACTTGAATGCTGGGACCCTGTGGACTCCTTATCATGCAAACCGTTTAGCGAACTAGAAAAGGGCCTCATGACTATAAACCAGCCAGTAATGACCTGACAGGCAAGGGGGCTGGAGAAGTGTTAGGGCCGCGGAGACATTAATCTGCCTCCAGCCCCTGCTGCTGGAAAGACATTTGTTAGAGCGGTTATGGGAGCTATAAAAGCCTATTTGACGGCAGCCGTCCCTACAGTGGGAACCTCAATAAGTGGAAAAGGGGCCCCTCCGGGCTCAGGTCATACAGGTCCTGTTGTCCAGAGGCACATGCTCCCACCTGTCACAGGTAGGATGCCATGGAGGTGATAGGAAAGAGTGTGGGGTTGCCCCCAGCAGAGCTCGATTCTGGTCCCTTCACTGGCTCTCAAACAGCTGCAAGGCTGTAATTGCTCTGGGCCTCAGTTTCTCCATCTGTAAAGTGGAGACATTCATGTTTCTCTCACAGGGCTGTTCTGAGCTCTAGTGAGGCGACAGGTGAGGCGGCAGATGTGAACGCACTTTACAGAGATGTTAAGTATCATTATTGCTGGTGGCGGTTGTGAGAGTGATAGTAGCTGCAGGCGCACTGTAGAGCCGTGCCTCTCTGAGGTTTAATCAGACATGAGATCTGGGTGAAGCTTTATAGATCCATCTAGTTCAGCTTCCCCACTGTGTGAGTGATAGCTTTCATTCTTCACACACTTGCTGTGTTCCAGACACTGTTTTAAACGCTGTGTAGTAACCCATTTAATCCTTACCTCAAACCTATGAAGTAGGGAGGAATAATATTCCCACTTTACAGATGAGAACACTGAAGCCCAGAGAGGTACCAAGGTCACCCAGATAGTTGTTCCACCTGGGACCCCCTGCTCCACCCTCATACACGGGTGACAACTGGGGTCAATTGCAGGGCGGCAGGCAGTTAGCACCTCTCCTTCCAGGCGGCCTCCACTGCCTCCTGATTGCTGGGCCACGGGCATCCTATGATGTCAGCTCCCCTGCAGGGCAATGGTGGCGTGCTGGTTTGTGTTTATGGGGTTTGACTTTTCCTGGGAAGTGGGATGACGCTGAGCCTCAGCTCAAAATGGGATGGGCTGCCTGGGAGCGATGTCTAGAAGAGGCATCATCCGAGGGGACGTCCCAACCCCTGCCCCTCCCCGGAGCCTAACAGGGAGATGGCAGGGCCTTGCCTCATGGGGGTCCAGAGGTCTGAGCAGTTCCTGTAACTGGAGTTTGGTGTGAGGACAAGGCAAAAGGCTTGTCTCAGACTGGCACCCACAGGGAGTGGGGTCTCCACTTGGGAGCAGGCCAGGAGCATGGTGGAGTGGGGTCCCACCCCAAAGAGATACTGGGCTGGAGGGCGGGCAGCACTGTGCTCAGTGACAGTGTGGTCATCTGAGTTTTGCATAGCATTGATGTTTGGGGGTTTTTTTTGTTTTTTTTTTTAGTTATTGTTGAAGTAGACACATGAAAATTTTGAAGTCCTGTAGATCCCTTCTGGGCCTCCAACAGTACTATACACACATGACCTGGGCTGAATCCCAGGGTCTGCGTGGGTGATGAGGCAGCCTGCAGCGGGAAGGAAGGGTCAGTGCCTAGGCAGATGGTCCTGTAGGCTCTGGTGTTGGTGCTAGGACCCTAAGAGCTACACTCCCCTGCACACGAGTCCCCTGCTCTCAGGGAGGTGACCTCGGTACGCCTCTCATGACCTTTTAACGGAGCTGTCGGAAGCCCCACTTTGCAGGCTCCGTCTATTCGGCATTGTCTTCCTAGGGTTTGGGAAGTTCTTAGGCAGAGGCCAAGGCCCACCGAGTTGTCCAGTCCCCTCCTTTCAGGTTTACTGTCCTCGTGGATCCCTGTTCAGAACTGTCTGAAAGAGAGGTAGATAAAATGGCTTTTTCTAACCTCAAATCCTATTAACTTGGGGTATCTCTTTGCAAAATGCAAGGACCCACTGGTCACCCCAGCCCCGAGGCACATGCCTGACCACTGGCCCCCAGCCCCTCTGCAGCAGGACACCTGGGAGGACGTTTCCCACATCCCTTTGAGGAGGATGAAGGGAACCCCAGAGGCCCCCCGCCTCACTGTGCCTTCCTCAGGTACCCTCTGCAGTGAAAAGTCAGGGGAAATCTTGGTGTTTGCCAAGTGGAAAAGACGAGAAAATCAATAGAGGGGAAAAAAAATCTCATTTTCAAGCTTCGAAGCAGGGTTTGCAATCAATAATGCAAAGAGCAGCAGGAGGCCATTAAGCCACACTTGGCAGTGTCCTCCCACCTGGGCCGTGTTTGCTGAGGAGCGAACTTTAAGGGCACCTCGCCTCGGCACCTACGCCCACCTGCCCCAGGCCAGGCTCTCTCAGGGGAGCTGCTGTGAGACTCCATTGTGGAAAAGCCACTTAGAAGTGAGTTAACCAATCGCCTGACCTCGGTGTGGACCCCAGCGCCAAGTGCTTGGATCCAGACATGCAGGGTCAAGGGGGACCAAAGTAGGGAGGGGGCTGACTTGGGGGATGGGAGCTCTCGACATGGGAGGGCGCCCGCCGTGCTCCCCTTTCAGTCTTGGAGATAAGTGTAACCTTTAAAAATGTTTTTATAACCATCACAGACTATAAATAGACTGGTAGTTTACGTTCTATAATTTCCTAGCTTACTTGGTATACTGCAAATTTTCATTTTTAAGTTCTATTTCTGACAATGGCTAAAAAGCATTAGGTGCTGTGGTGGGGGGGTCCGGGTGTGTTCCCTCCTGCCTCACCCGTGGCCGTATTTGCTTCTCCTCTTGCCTCGATCAGCTGCGACTGCTTCTAAAACCTGCGGGGTCTGTGTGTGCACGCGGCCCAGTCAGTGAGGGCCAGTAGATGGGGCCTGGTTGTCGGGGCTGGGACGTGGTCCAGGGGAAGGGGCCTTAGAAGGAGGGGATGGTCCCTCCAGAAGCTCCCAGGTTGGTGTGGGAGCCCCAGGCTCTGACTCACAGAGCTCCCAGTCTGATGGGGGAGTCTAGACCCTGCTATAAGACAATGGAATCATAGTACTTCAAATAAATACATCAGTTCACAAACCCTGTACCCTCCTAAGACACGTTCCTGATTCATTCACTGTCCTGGAATGCTGTTGCACTAGGTGTTGCTTGGGGAAAGTGGGTTATTGGTGGGGTTTGGAGTTGTTTTATGCAGTTTTATGTGTTTTATTTTCTTGCAATGGTATTTCATCACAGCGCTGGGTGGCTGGGATGGTGGGTTCTGGACATGGACCTTGGTGACAGATAGACTGGGTTCAGATCCCAACTGTGGCGTTGACAGTTTCTGTGCAACCTCAGGCCAGTTACTTGACCTTTCTGAGCTTGTTTCCTCACTTAGAAAACAATGAAGACAGTCACATCACTCCTGTGCTTCGTTTAAGGAATAAATGCTCCCGGCACAGGCTCTGACAAGTGGTGGGTTCTTAACAAGTATTTGTTTTACTCCCTCTAACCCTTTCCTCTGTGGATTTTAATCTGACTGGTGCAGATTTAACGGAGAACTTTCAAGCGTGGAGAGCTTACAGGCTAAGGAATACTGTTAAGTTTGGAGGTTAATCAAGAAAGGCTCCTCCAAGCCCATTCTGGGGTCCTCCTAACCCAAACCAAAAAAGCTAAAATGAGGAACTGTGGCCTGTGGCACAGGCCTTGCACACAGTAGGTGCTTACTCAATACACGAGCTTGCAGCCTGGTTTGGGGCTGAAGCTGTGGCCTGGAGCTTCTGCTCCCTGAGGACGAGGACCAGGCTGTGTCATCTCCTCAACCTTTGCAGGCCACCCCAGGGGCCCACCAGAGACCAGCCAGGGCCTGTTGCTGGGAAGGGACCAGCAGTAAGGTCTCTCATTGCTCACCAAGACTAGGGTAGCGCCCCCAGCCTGATCCCTGTGTCCATCCACTCTCCCCGCTACAGCTTGTTCTCTACCTAGCAGCCAGGATGGATTCTAAACAGGGACCAGATCAGGTCCCTTTTCTGCTCAAAACCTCCAGGAGCTACTTAGAAATGATATTTAAAGCTCCAAGCATGTCCTGGAGTGTTTCCAAAGGGAAGTATCAGTTTATCTAGGTACAAAGCCATTAGTTTGAAATTATGTAACTTACTAGTATTTGAATAAAAGTGAAATTTTGGGGTAGTGACTTTAAGGTGCCTGTTTACCCCCCTAACTACGGTTCGGAGAACATTCGCTCTGGGAATACATATATCTGTCCTAATTGTTTTTGTAGATTGTATTTTTAAAATTCACATCTGAAAATATGCCTTGTCATTATTCACAGGGGTTGTCTTAACAAAAATATCTATCACACTAAGAACAAAACGTCCATGTCAGTCACATCATTCAACCTCACATTCCACAGTTGTTCCCTTGTGCGTCCACCATTCTGACTTCCATGGGATTCCTCTCCTGCCTCAGGGCCTTTGCACTACCTGTGCCTTCAGCCTGGAATTGTCTTCCCCAAATGTCCACACAGCTCACACTCACCTTATTTTGTTTTCAATTGCTGTATAACAAATTTAGTGGCATAAATCTCATAGTTTCTGGGGTCAGGAGTTTGGTCATGGCTTAGATGGGTTCTCTACTCAGGGTCTCACAAGACTACAGCCTAGGTGTCAGTGGGCTACAGTTTCATCAAAGGCTCAACTGGGGAGGATCTACTTTGCAGCTCCCTCCAACTGTTGCAGAATTCAGCTCTTTGCAGCCATAAGACTGAGGCCCATTCCCCTGCTGACTGTCAGGAGTGGCTCTCAACTCCTAGAGGCCACCCACAGTTCCTTGCCACATGTCCTTTCTGGTTCTGAGTATTTTTGCCAAAAAGATCTTTGCCGCAAGCCATTTCACCACACAACTGATTTGACAGAAGACAGGTTTGCCATGAAAGATAAAATAATGAAAATAGAATAAAAGACATTAAAAAGGACATAATGTAATTTGAAAAATAAATAAAAATTTTTAAAGGTTTTGTTGTAAAGAAATGAAAATACAAAAACTATTTAAATACATTTAAAACGTGTGTGGATTCATGGTTATAGTTGTATTGGGATAGATCTTAGAGAAAGTGATGATCCTTCCTTTCTCAAAGTCAATCATTAAAGATTCAGGATCTAATATGGGATGTGAGTTCTTTACGAGATTAAAAAAAATCTGCCGTTATATAAAAATAGATTTTAAAAAGTTTCTGCTTTATAGCACAGGGTCTGTGTTCAATATCTTGTAATAACCTTTAATGAAAAAATATGAAAACAAATATATGTATGTATGTGCATGACTGGGACGTTGTGCTGTACACCAGAAATTGACACATTGTAACTGACTGTACTTCAATTAAAAAAAAAATCTGCCATAAGTCAAACCAAATAGTGAGCCAGTTATTTTATCTTTCACGGCAAAATTCCCTTATGGCCAATTAGTTGTGCTGTGAAACTACTTGCATCAGAGATACTTACGATGACAGTACTGGGCACGCCTTTCCACGTGCTCCCTCCATAGGCCTTCTCACAGTGTGGCAACTGACTTCTGCCAGCAAGGGAGAAAAGGCTTTCTAGTGCATTTGGCAAAGCTTTGGAGCCTTCTGCATATGATAACGTGGCATATATACACATCAGAACAGGAGTGCCAGCCGTCACCTTTGTCATAGTCTATTAGAAGTAAGTCACGGGTCTAGCCTGCACTCAAGGTTGAAAGGGTCCATCAGGAACCAGGGGCCATTGAGGGGAGAGTCTAGCTCAGTGGTAGAGCACATACTTAGCATGCACAAGGTCCTGGGTTCAATCGCCAGTAACTCCACTAAAAAATAAATGAACATAATTACTCCCCCCCAAAAAAAATTAAAAAAAAAAAAAAAAAGAACAGAGATCGATCACAATACACCTTCAAGTCTTTTCACAAATACCACATTCTCAGGGAGGTTGTCTGTGTAATTGTAGTTATAAAATTATAACCCTATTCCAGCCCCTAACATTGCTGATCTCCATCTCCTGCTGTTTTTTTTAATTGAAGTACAGTCAATTTACAATGTTGTGTCAATTTCTGGTGTGCAGCACAATGCTTCAGCCATACATGGACATACATATATTGGTTTTCATGCTCTTTTTCACCGTGAGCTGCTGCGAGATACCGAATATAGCTCTTTGTGCCATGCATCCTATGTTTTTTTAAATAGCACTGAACTTCTCTTCCCATGGTATATAATCTACACGTTTATTGTATTCATTCTTTGTCTCCTGCTAGAAAGGAAGCTCTGTGAGGGCAGGGATTTGTGTCTGTCTGGTTCCTTGAGGAGCATGCGTGTAGCTGGTGCTCAATTAATATCAGTTGAGTAAATGAATTAAATCCTGTTTCACCTGCTAAAAATCCTCCAATGGCTCCTCATTGTCCCTAAAGAAAAACCCAAACTCTCTGCGCTGACAAGACCTGGCCCTGAGCTGCCTCTCCAAACCCTCCCTCCTCGCCCCTGCAGGCTGTGAGTCAGTCACCCTGGCCTCCTGCTGTCCCCCAAGCCTGGCAGGGCTCTTCCTGCCCTGCAGCCTTTGCTTGCTGAGCTCCCTTGGTCTGCAGAGCTGGCTCCCTCGATTCCTCAGGTATCAGATGTCACCTTCCCAGGGAGGCTTCCCAGACCACCTGACCGAATGGAGGCTTCAGCACTCCAGCCCCATGCACAGGGCCCCTCACTCCGTACCCAGGCCCTGAGCAGGTTACAGGTTTGCTGTCTGTCTGTCCTGCAGACTGCAAGCCACTGAGGGGCCTTCATCCGTGTACCCTCAGTGTCTGGAACAATGCCGTACACTGAAGAAATGTGGGAATGAATGAATGAATGAGTCTGAGGCTGAGATGCTGTTAGTGAAGTCTTCCCACTCTGGGAAGGGCAGGGATTGGGGAGTGTTAGGGGGAGGGGACAATGTGGCAGAGAAGCAGCTTTGGCCTGGATGCCTGGGGATAGCCTGGAATGACTCCCTTCACCTCCCTGGGCCTGAGTCTTCTCTGCAATCGGGGTACAGCTGCGGGTTCCCTGGTCCTCTGAGCACAGTCAGGGCTTAACCCTTTGGCTCCACCCCCAGGAGGCCCCCAGGTTTGAGAAGTGGGGGTGAGAGACAGCCTTTAGTTATCACAATTCAGTGACGTGCCTCCAAGTCACATCCTTTAGTCTCTCCTGAGGCCGCAGTTATTGCTCCAGCTTCCGCCCACTTTCTGGGCTCCTCGTCTTCTGCTAACTCTGGCCCTGGTGGCGGGGTGAGGGGCTCCCTGCTTCTTCCAGTCCCCCGTCCAGTCCCGGCCTCCCCCAGGGGGCCTGAGAGCCAGTACCATGGACCCTGGGCATCAGCAATGGGCTTGCCCAAGCTAGATGCAAGCCAGCCACCAACTGCCACAGGCCCTGGCTCCAGGGACTCTCTCTCCGTCTCCCGGGGCCCTTGTCTCTGTGTATCTGTTGTCAGTTCCTCTCATAATTCCTAGGTCTTGGTCCACATTCAGCTCAACCCCATGTCTTTACTGCTCACTTGCTGCGCTGGGCACCAGGGGACACTAAGGTCGACAGGTGTGGGCTCACAGTCTGGACAGAAGGACAGACAGGCCCAGGCAGGAAGCGGGGACACTTGGGAGCAACAAGTGCCTTGGGGGTGGAGATGGGTCTTCGAGGGAAGAGACTGTGGTCAGGTTGGGGGCCTTGAGGGCTATGAAAAAAGGTTTTGGAAGAGAGTTTTCTCTCTTCTAACTTTCTGCTTTCCTCTCTCCTTCCATTTGTTTTGTGAGTAGCTTTTGCCTTGTGTCTGTCTCTCTGTCCTCTCTCTCCCTGTCCCCCATCTCTCTGTCCCCATCCCTGTCTCTCTGACCCCTTGACCTTCAGTCCTTCCCCCATCTCCCTGCCACCATCTCTTTCCTCACCACCCCCAGTCCACATCCCCGTCTCCCTGTTCCGCTTTCCCCTGCCTCATCTCCTTGTCCCCATCCTCCATCTCTCTGTCCTCCATCCCTCTTTTTGTCCCTCCCTTGTCCCCCCTGCCCTGTTTCTCTGTCCCCCTGCCTTTGTGCCAGGTTCCAGAATTCAAATATGTGTTGATACCGCCATCTGCCTCTCCCCAGGCTCCTGCTCAGATCCTGGCCTGTCCTTCCCTGCTGCCCAGCATCCCAAGAACCCGAGCAGGGAGGTGTGGCTGCTTTTTGAACAAGAGCGCAGACCTGCCTTAGTTTCTAGCTTGTTTGTTTTACTATAATTAGGCAAATACATCAGCACATTAGCTCCCTGCTTGAGAGCCTGGCTCCTAGAAGGCGCGGCTCTGTCTTACACACGGAGCGGGCAGGGGAGTCCGCGGGCGTCCGGGATGTGTCCCCAGCATTTCTCAGAGGCTGGCAGGCCAGCGCATCCTCTCCCGGGCCTGACAGATGGGAATCCCCGGACCTCTGCTTCTCCCTGCCCTCCATTCCTGAGCCTGCACAGGTCGTGTTTTTCCAGCTTTAAGAGCTTGGGGCAAGTGGTTTGCTAGGCCTGTGGGCTCTCTGGGACTGGGCGGCAAGGCAGCGAGGGGCTCCACTGAGCCAGAAGCAAGTGGAGCATGAGGGCAGCAGGTGTTGCTCATTAAGCCGCATTCCTGCCATTCCTGGTGTCCCCACCTGGACTGGGGCCCAACACAGCAGCCCTGAGCCCCTGTCCCGTGTGCCCAGGACCATTAAAACCCAATTAGCAGAAAGAGGACCTGCTGAGCAGGGAACTATCCTCCTGTGCAGGAATGCCAGGGGCTAAGAGAAGGGGCAGCGGGGTTCTAATGAGGCTGGCAGGACTCTCAGCCAGATAAAGTGGTGCCCGGGAGCAGCAAAGACTTGGGTTAGAGCTGGGGGAGGACTTCCACGTGGTGAGGATGGTGGGGACCAGCACAGCATAGCCTGGGTTTACCTGGCAGTGCCCCCGAGTCACACCCTCCCACCGGTCTTCCGTGTGAGTTAAGGGGCTTAGACAGATGGTTTCTAAAGGGGGCCAGGTCCAGAGCAGTCTCCTCCGAGGTAACCAAGGGTGATGTTGGAAATATGTGTGTGTGAGGAGGAGGTGCTGACCCACCCACCCCCACACTCCAGGCTTTAATTGCTCAGTGGCTGGGAGCCCTAAAGAAGGAGGTCCCAGTGAGGGGGCTGGGATGGCTGGGGCAGGAGGGAGAGCGCTCAAGGGCTCACAAAAATGGCTTTTTACCAACTAGTATGGAAATAGTTCAGGGAGAAGGGTACATAGGTCAGTGGTAGAATGCATGCCTAGCATATGCAAGGTCCTGGGTTCAATTCCCAGTACCTCTGTTTAAATAAATAAATAACCCCAAATTACCTCCCACCCATTAAAAAAAATGTTTAAAAAAAGAAATATTTCAGGATTTTAGCAATTGGCATAGACATACCAATGTGTCCCACATTTAACTGATGGAGGCAGCACCCTCTCCTTCTCTTCCCTGAAAGAGGGGTGGGAGTTGCACTGGAATGGGGGGCCACCCCTAGAAGGAGGGGACAGGACGCAGTGACCTCCTGATGCCTTCCTTCTGCAGAGAGGGGATATGGCTGGGCACCCAGAGGCCATTTTCATCCCCTCCTCAGGGCCTCTGGAGCTGTGGAAGAGGTCAGAAGTTTGGGGGGAGGTATATCTGGGGTGTCCCCGCCCTGCAAACCTTGTCCCAAATCTGCGCCTGCCTCGCGGGCACTGCCCACCCCCCCCAGCCCAGCCCAGCGCTGCTCCCCACACACCTCCAGGGATGCTTCCAGTGACTCCCCAGACTGCTTCGTCAGCTCCTGGCTTGTCTCACCTAAGTAGGCCTCTTGGATTTATTAGCTCTGGGGGTGGAAAGAAAACAGCTTCTCAAAGAAGTGCGCTTACTGCCACATTTCCAACTTCCAGGCTTGATTGAAACGGTAGTTAAAACACTTTAAGGCTCTTAGGTAAAGTTGCATTTTCCTTCCGCGCGGCCTGTATTCTGATATTATCCATTTATTGTGGTCCCCCTGTTGTGTCGCTGAGAGGCCGTGCTTTATCGAGAGCCGTCAGCCCGTCTTGCGGGGCTGTGGCCCCGGCTTCCATCTGTGAGCCCACTCATCGAAGCCGCCAAGAAGAAGAAAAGTCACGGAGTAACTGCATTTTAATTAAGCCTCAGCGTGCACCCCATGGTGGAGATGTTCATATGAAAGAATCCTTTTTACTTTGCGGGAAGTTGGGATATGTGTTCCCCGTGTCGGTTTTATATTCCTTTTGCGTGGCAATTAGTATTTAACTCCTGCGAAATAAAGCTGCCACCTGATACCGTTTTTACAGCCTGGTATTAAAGTAACTGTTTCCGATAAACTCTTGTAATAAAGTATTGAGGAGACCCTCTGCTGGAAGCGGGTTTAATTCAGGTATTAATTCCGCTCAAGGAGCCGAGCCCCAACAAGTCTTTTTCTCCTAGTTCATTCCATGTTTCATGATGACACATCAATGAACCTAAACATAATTATAATAACCGAGGAGAGAGACTACGATGTGTTTAAGGGATGGGGGACTTGGCCCGCCTTTCATCCCTCCCATAAAGGTATTTCCAATTAGCGTGATCGCTCGGGAATTACGGCGCCTATAACTTGGCCTTCATCCGCTTCCATCACCTTCAGCCCGAGCATGTCCTTGACGTAATAGAGAAGGTGAAAACAGCACGTTGCAGTCACTGGCGGGAGCCCAGCTCTACCTGATACCAACGGTATTTAACTGGGAGACCTAATTTGAGTTTACAAGTGATTACAAGCTGTCCTGTGGGACTCCGCTTACCGACGAATTCTCAAATAAGTTGCAGAACAGTGACGAATTAACTTGTTGCGCTGTCAAAATCAATTCCCGTGGAAGACAGCTTAACTTCCCGGCCCGTTCTCAGGACCCGTCCGCTGCCCTGGGCCCTGCGAGAGACCCGCCCCAGCCTCTGTCACCTCGGGCCTCCCCTCCCCTCCTCCCACCAGCACCTCACACCTTGTTTCACTCAAAGTCTCCAGGTTGAATTTGGGGAAGTGATTTCTCAAGAGCAGAGAGTGGGGAAAGGGAAGGGAGAGGCAGCCTGACATACCGTCCCCGCCTTGAAATGCCGTTCTCCCCGGTGAAGGCTGGGGGAGATTGATTCTAGCTGGGGCTTTAAGGAAGATAAACATCTGAAGGCCCCCAGATCTTTACTCCGCAGCATTGAATGGAAGGTGCAATTTATAAATGTTCCCTTAATATTTCTGAAACAGATTGGCCAGTAATTTATAGACTGCAACACTGAGGACTGAATTAATTTTCCCAGGGAGAAAAGTCTGCCTGCATCTTGTCGAGAGCCGTTCCCTGCATCTCCGAGTAGAATTAGAGAGTAATTAGGTGAGAAGGGGCCGTGGCGGTAATAAATTCCACCGTCTCTGTGGCCCGTGTGTGGAAACTGAGGCCTGAAGTCACAGAGTAAGTTCCTGGCGGAGTCGGGTCTGGAGACCCAGTCTCCTAAGTCCTTGGTGGGTTCTTTGTTTTGTCCCCCTTAGTGGAGAGTGACGTCTCCTTATGGAACTTACCTTTCTGTATCACTGGCACCTGCAGCCTCACAACCCTGAGGGGTCCTGCTTACTTCTCCAGCTTTTATTTCCTTTCTTCTAGGCAGATAAAGGCTTCTTGACCTGAATTAGGAGTTGTAGGCTTAATGCTCAAGATTGGGGCAGGCTAAGGGTCTTGTCTGCATGGCTGTCCACCTGTGTCTGTGAGGTTCACGTGGGCAGGGAACTGATGTCTACTGAGGTGAGTATCTGCTATGTGTCAGGGGCAGATCTGGGCACTGGGGCTCCATTATCTTGTTCATAATCTTCACAACAACCTTGAGTCGAGTAGTTATTTTGATCTCCCATTTTACAGATGGGAAGAATGAGGCTCAGAAGGTTAAATCCTGCTCCCTCTTCCCACCCCTCCCTACCTCCTCCTCAGCTCTTCCTCCTTCTCCCCAGGCCCAGAACAGCAAAAAAAAAAAAAAAAGAAAGAAAGAAAAAGAAAGAAAGAGATCAGAGACTCCCAGTGATTGAGAGGATTCATTGGGGCATTAGCTAGACCAGAGCTTCTCACGTTGTAACGGGCACATGAATCACCCAGGGATCTTGATAAAATGCAGGTTCTGATTTCGTAGCTGGGAAGGGGGTGGGATCTGGGGCCTGAAATACTGCATTTCGAACAAGCTCACAAGTGGTGCCAATGCTGCTGGTCTGGGACCACATTTTGAGTCGTAAGGGCCAGGATCACCCTACCAGAGCCATCTGTCTCCGTGGTTTCCAAAGGCCTTTGACCCCATGTCACGAAGACACACGCTCCTGTAACTGGCAAAGCCTTTTTGGTCATTTAAGTTCATTCTCCTCCTCTGAAATTTGGGGCTTCCTTTTTTTTTTTATCATGAGCAGTCTCTGGGAAAGAGATGGAAATCCCCTCTCAGAGATTTCCCAAATCATACTGAGGCTGTTCTGTATTTAAAACCTAAGCAGGGTGGCCACTGGTAAGGCTTCTCACCATTGTGATTTAATAACTAGAGCTGAACAGCAAATCGGTCCCTTAAGTTTACTTGAATCTTGAATCACCGAGCTTGCTTCAGGAGCAAGATATTTACTGTGAAAACCGAGTTGAGACTAGAATGTTACCAAACATTATAAACAGCACTGGGTTTATTTTCCAATTGCTCCGTACTCTGCGATGAGAAAGGAAACTCACAGAGCATCGGAATCCAAGAGGCTGGTTCTTTTCTCCCCTTGCACCAGCAGCACAAATACAACGCTGCCGAATAGGACACCCTCATGCAATTATGTTGTGGAGCACGTCTGTGGATCTCCTTGTGCATGACATTTACGAATAAAAACACTTGCAAATTAAATGTTTGATTAACATTACGTCTTTTACAGTCTAAAATGGGTGAGCGTAATTGAAAGCTACGTTAGCTAAAGAATATGAACTTTGTAGGAGCTTTATTCCGGGCTTGTGAATCTCAGTGGTTTTATTGAATCCTTAGTGCCATCGACCCAGAGTATTTCTACACCATGTTTTGTGAAATAATCTAAAGGTGCAGGAGTTTGCAACCCATCAGAGGAAGATCTGAGCATGACTTTTGTCCAGGGGCGACAAGCAGTTCATGCTGGAATTTAGGGTGTGTTTTATCAAGACGGAGTGCGGGAAATGTACTCTTTCTTGAGTGCGAGGGATGGTTATCCAGTTACTCAGGTTCTACGTCTATACCCACCACTTATCCAGATTCTGTGTCTACACCAGCAACCTCACCTGCTTTCACTGCCTGCTTCTAGAGAACAACCTCTTTTGCAGTCTCAGGGTAGAGACACACACTTTCTGGACTGGTCCCTTCTTCCCTTTTATAGTTCATCCTCTTCTCTTCTCCTTTTTATTTTCCTTCCATCTTCCCCAACCACTCCCATAAACCTGGCTAGGCCTGACGTTTGAGGCCATCAAATCTCTTAAGTTGGTTCCCTATCAAGGCTGCTCCTAAGTGACTGTGCTTCAAGTGAAAATTTTATAAAGTAGGGGGAAGCCCTGGTTGTATCATTTGGACGTTCTTATATTGAGGTGTTTAAAAGAACGCACCTGAAACCCGTGTGTTCATTTGTTCACGCCCTCACCATCTCCCAGGCTGCTTGCTTTGCCCAGGCCAAGAGAGAAATCTTCAACCAGAGGGCCCTGAAGTGACTTTTAAAGATGGAGTTCAGGTTTGTCCAGCCAGGAAGCTGAAGTCGGGGGGTTGGGGGGGTGGGCATTCCAGGCAGTGGGAACAGCACATGCAAAGGCCTGGAGTTGGAGAAGGGCCCAGCAAGTCTGGGAAATGTTGACGAGTCAACAATGTTGACGAGTGTGGAAGGGGCCCAGGGCCAGAGCTAGAGGGCCCTCTTCAGATCACACTGTGAGGGGCACTCACAAAGGAGCCCACAGAGAGTTTTAAACCAGGAGAGGTTTGTGGGTTCAAGATCCATGGGTGGCTGGAGGGTGGTCTGGACCACAGTCCGGTGGGCAGGGGCTGAGTGGGAGCTACTGCATCAGCCCACCAGGCAGGTATACTGGAGACAGGGCCAGGCCGGGTGACACTGCCAGGGAGCCTGCTGAGAACTAAGCAGAGCTGGGAGCTGAGGACCAAGAGGAACAGGGACACTGACCAGGAGGGGAGGCCTAGCGAGAGAAAGGCGAAGGTCCCAGGAGGAGAGCAGAGATGCGAGGGTAGCTGAGGGCCCCTCCACCGGGATGGAGATGGGTCACTGAGAGGTTTCCGGGCTCCCAGAACGTCTGGGCCCATATCCCCATCAGTGGGAGCCTGGGCCTTGAGGGTAGCAGATAAAGTGCCACCAAAGGCAGAGTGGCCACTGACCACCAGCAACGCTGGGGAGCTTAGAAACACCACTGCTGAGTTGGGGAACTAAATAACTGGGGTCGCGGTCATAAAAACACCATTCTCCCATGTATATATACTATACTTTTAGGTCTATCTGAGTCACGTGACCTTGGCAAGGGCCAGGGGTTATGATTACTGTTGTTGTTGTTAGTAACACCATGGGAAATCTAAGGCAGGTTGACTCGACTAAAGTCACAGTAAAGGAAGGATGCAGTATTGAAACCTGCATCTTCTCCTAGTCTAGTGTTTTTAATGTGCACAGATATCAGGACTCCTTTGAGCACTTGTTCTGTCTGGCTCTATGCTGAGTGAGTTGTAGGGGAACATAAAGGATGTGAAAAATCCTTGCCCTAAGGAAGCTCATCGTCTTGATGAAAAGACAAGGTCACCTCAAGAAGGTAGCAGACAATTGCAAGAATGTATTCATTTATCACCCACCCAATTCACCGAGCCACCCGCTACCCTTCCACGCACCCACCCCTCCATCCTCAGTCTATGTACCCATCCATCCATCCATTAACTCATCCGTCTACCCACCCATCTACTCACCCATCTATGCCTTCACCCACCTGCCCACCCATCAACCCACTCATCCATCTTCTACCATCCATCCATCCATTTAGCATAATTTATAATTATAAATTGGGTTACCCCAATTATAAATTGGGAGCAGGTTCTTCCAACTCTTGCTGGATATTAGAACCATGTAGGCATTAAAAATTACCAATGCCCAGGCCCCAGAGATTCTGATTTCTTTGGTCCAGGTGTGGCTGGGCTTTGGCATTTTTTAAAACCTCCCTAGGGATTCCAGTATGTAGCCTGAGATGAGGACCCTCTCAAGTGGTTTAGCAGTTCAAAAATGAGAGGGCCGGTGAAGCCTGGGATATACAGTGCACTTCAGAGCTGGAAAGGGCCTAGAAGCCCTCTGATGCAGCCACCCATTTTAAAGATAAGGAAAACTGAGTCCCATTGAGGAGAAGCCTGGTTAACGTGAAGTCAGGACTTGGCCCCTCAATAGGTCAAGGTACCTTCTCCACCCCTTCTCTGCTAGCAGTCAGGGAAAGCATTGAGGAGGCATGATTTGCACTGGGCTTTGAAGAATGGGTAGGCTTGAGATAGACGAAGGAAAGGCTTTTCAAGTAGGAATAGCAGGTCCATGTCCAAGGATGAGTGCCAGGAATGAGGGTGGGAAATGAGATGGGAACCTTTGGGTGCTCTGAGGGCTCTTTCAATGCACAAAACAAACCTCTTCCCAAACCCCAAGCATCCCTTCTGAGGAGCACCCTGACTTGGGCCCACCCCTTCTTCCCTTTGGGGCAGGGAACCAGGACCACTGGGCTGCACACCGTGTCGCTGTCACAATCCACCGTGGATTCTGCTGTTCTCAGAGCAGATGCGGTGCCCCCAGGCCCCTTGGCTGTGCAGTCTCACCTGGAGAGCAGTGAGGAGAGCCCAGCCTGATGCAGGGAGGAAATTTAAACAATTGCTTGGCTCTGATTAAGAAGGGTAATAATGGCTCTCTTTGAGAAACAGCATTAACGCGGAAGTGGGGATGACGGATGCCGGCCCCCCACCCCCGCCCGCATAAATCTCACCTGGGCGCCTTTGTTGCTTCCTTATGATGCATGTATGAGATAAATTCTCCAAATCTATTTTTGTGCCGTTGCCAGCAGCCTGCTGATGGAGTAAATAAGAGTTATGGCCACCATAATGGCATCACTTATGAGGGGGCTAAAAAAAAAAAAGCAAACATGTCCACACAGTTCGTATAAATCTATTATAAATGTGGGCTCAAGCTCCCCGGGAAGTTCTGCTAGACTGCACAGCGTCCTCGCTGTCCCTGGAGTCCCGTGAGTGACTCAGCAGGCAGGTGCCAGAGAGGGCCGCAGGTGGCCCCAAATGACCAATGGTTCCATCTCTGTTGCTTCCGTCCCTCCGAGTTCTAAGCCCTGGTCAGCCACGAGAGGACGAGCCACCAGGGCCACAGGGCCATGCCCTGGAAGCTCCAGTCCCAAAAGGTGGAGTGGTTGCCAGCAGTGCCTTCATCCCGCGGCTCTGGGACCTGGCTGACCTGAGGAGGGCGGGGCGGACTCTCATCTGCTAGGCCAGGCCTGAAGACCCCTTTGAGAAAGGGCTGGCTGGGGATAAGCCGACCCGCATCATCCTTCTGTGTCTTTTCCTCCTGGATGGAGCTGAGTGAGGCTTCTCTGTGGGAAAAGGCGTCTTGGACCTGGCAGGTCTAGGATGGGTCAGGTCTGAGTCACCTCCTGAAAGTAGGGGGGTCCATGGCTTCCTATCCCAGTCTCTTTGGGGAGAAGCAGCTTGTTCTGCCTGGGGGATGGAAAGCAGCGAGACTCAGGACCTTCCCAGGTCTGGTGCCTCTCCTCCTGGTCCTCACTCTGCTTCTCCAGCTGCGGCCTCAGTTTCTTCATCTGCAAAATGGGGACAGTGACAATAATGCAGTAATAGGTGCTGATTTGCGGGGTTGTTGTGAGATCTGCGTGAGATGATGCAGCTGAAAGTACCTGGCGTGCGTTCAAGTGCTGAGAGACGTAGGATGTGTTACAGTTCCTGTCCTTCAGGGCTCACATCTGTCAGGGAAAGATGCCTGAGGCCTGCTTCTCTGAACTGGAGGTCCTCTTCTCACCCCAAGATAGAATTTAAGGCCCGAGAGGGCAGCGCCAGCCTCATAATGGCCTGGAAATCCCAGCTGAGCACGTATTGGAAAACTTCCAGCCGCTCACCACTTGGGAGGGTTTGTGGACTCACTTCCTCTGGGGATCCGTAAGGACCTGTCACCTAGGTTACTGCCACAGCCTCCTAATTGCTCTCTGTCCTGTCTCTCTGACTCTCTAAGATCTACTATCAGCTGCCAGGGTGGACCTTTTAAAACACTGGGCAGCTCATGCTGTTCTTCCCTGGCATGAGCGGCTCCCTGTTGCACAGTCAGAGCCAAAGCCCCATTGGAGGCATCTGTGGCCCTGCATGATCCTTGCCTACTTCTCCCTACCTTGCCCACTTATCAGCTGCACTGACCTCCTTGCGATCCCCTGCCTGTGGCAGGTCTCTCTTGGGAACCTCAGGACCTTTGCACTGGCTGTTCCCACTGCCTCGATGTGACTCACTCCTTGCCACTTCATGTCTCTGCTGAAAGCCTCAGGCGAGGCTTTTCCTGACCTCTGTATTTAAAGTGCACATCTCCCACCCCGACACTCTCTCCTCCTTCCCTGCTGTATTGTTCTCCTAAGCACATGGCACAGTTGACATTCCACATACTGCATTTACTTTCTTGGTTTGTCCTCTGTCTTCTCCACTACAGTGTAGGCTCCCCATCCTCAGTCTATTCTCTGCTGCATCCTTCTTGCCTAGAACAGTGCCCAGTGCGTAATAAGCCCTTAGTAAATGTTAGTTGCTTGAATGGATTCGTGGATGGGTGGATGGAGAATTAAAGACCTAGAGAAGCCCTGGCTAGGCTAGAGGAAGCTGACCATACTGTCCAGGGGGAAGAGGGCTGGACACAGTAACCGCTGGAAAGCACGATCTGACCCGGGAAGAGGTGGGTTCTTGGCCAGAGGCAGGCAGGGGAAAGGACCTTGATCTTACAGTCTCTTAGATGGTGAGAGAGTGAAGCCTCTGGCCCATCCCAGATCTGTGTTATACTTTCTGCCTAGTTCTCTTCTGGTACGGACCAGAACTGTGGAGAGGGTGTAAGAATGCACAGAGAGCTGCGTCTGAAAACCACACGTATAATAATTCCCACAGTCTGCGGCATTCACTTTTCCAGGAAGCCAACAAACCTGTTAAAATGCAGCTCATCCTCCACCCTGTAAAGTATGCAAATGGCACAGGGCAGGGGGAACCCATCCACGGGCCCTGAGCCCCCATTAAAAAAACATTGCCTCCCTCGCCGAAGCACTTGGCTTGCAGATTCTAAATGTCAATAGTTCCCCCAGTGAAGGCAGGCAGAAGGTTGAAAGGTTAGCCGTCTTTGGAAGCTAATTGCCGTTGGTAAATTGGAACTATCAACACACCATCCCTTCTCCTTGGCCACCTCTCCCCCAACCCCGACCCTTTCCCTGGCCCAGGGGCCCCAGGGACAATACCATTTGAAACCCAGAGTGTGAAGCTTGAATAGTCTTTCTGTGATGAGGAAGATAATGGTGTGGTTTGCAGCCAGTCTGGAAAATAACAGCCAGTCCTGAAGTCAACACTTACTGGGTCCAAAGGCAGGGGTGACTGTGGCTCATGCCTCTGGTTTGTGGGACCAAGGTCCGTGGAGGGTGGGGCATGCTGTGCGGGCACATGGCTGCCTCCCCTAGAAATGCCCCCCCGGACCCTCAGCTCTCTTCTGCAGCCCTCTCTCCTGTTGCAAGAAAAGCCCCTGTTGTCTCTCCTGGGAGGAGAGAGAGCAGGGCCGAGGCTCATCAGAGCACCTCATCTTCCCTGACTGTAAAATGGGGATGATGAGAAAATGCTCTTCACAGGGCTGCTTTGAGGGCTGAAGAAGATAAGGCTTGAAGGATGCTCACCCCAGGAACATTCGCAAGTGATAGAAATTAGGATCTTGTCGGTTAGTCCTGGTCCTGCCTAGAACTTACAATATCATTTATGGGGCATATTAGGCTCCTGTAGTCTCGCTTGCCCACCTGGGACCTTAGGATGGACAGGGTATCTCCCACCTGTGTGCCACCCACCAGGGTGACAGGGCGGACCGGACGGTGAGTCCATCAGCCAGCAGAGGCCAGGCACTGGGTGTCAGTGGTCCAGCCTCAGATGTTTTCCATGCATCACCTCCTTTGACCATTGTCACAGTGAACCATGGGGCAGGTGTTATGAGGGGAGAAGGGACACTGAGGCTTAGAAGCAGATTTGTCCCTGGTCACCTGGCTGCCAAGCACAGCAGAGCCCCAGGCTGCAGAGAGAAGCCGTCTCTCCCTTGTTGAAATCCACACAGATGGCTGTCTCTCCTTTTCTTGGAACCTCCCAGGGAAGGGCACCTTCCACGTATCCCGTTGGTGATGCCATGAAGGACCTGGGAGGGCGTGTAGACTGAGGAGGTCTCCCCCACTGAGCCTGCAGCCCCGAGGACGCCCTGCAGGGCGGGCAGCCTGACTGGCATCATGCGGAAGCTACACCGCTAGGACTCTCCCGGGCTCGCTGGGTTTCCTCCCTGCTCTCCTCTCCTCTTGATCTCATCTTTTCAAACAGTCTCACTGGCAGTTGGGATGCAGCTTGTGGACCAGGGGTAAAGGAATCTAAAACGGAGAGGATGTGAAAGGACCCAAAGAAGATGTCTGTTCTAAATACTGGGGAGTATTCTCTGCGGAGTGAAGTGGGCCATTAACAGGTCATCCTAGCGACCGGTGAGCCAGTGTTTATCATGCCCCAGGGCTGTGCATGCTCAGATTCCCTTCCATCCTTAAAACCAGCCCGCGAGGAGGGTACAGACAGTTTTGCAGATGAGGAAACCAAAGCTCAGAGAAAATGGACTTGCCTGGATAGCAAATGAGGAAAGAACACAGGTTCAGAGGTGCTTAGCAACTGACTCAAGGTCACACAGTGAGTACAGTGCAGAGCTGGGTTGCAAATCCAGTTTTATCTGTTGGGAAAAAAAAAAAAAACACTCTTTGTTATGCCACATGATAAACAGCTGCACACGGCTGTTTAAATCCCTGCTCTGTCATCAGGCAGTTGGAGAGGTCCTAACTGAACCCTTCCTCTGCGGGCAGGGTTTTTGCCTCCTAGGTGCCTCCTTTGAAGGGCACAGGGTTAGCACAACACCCTGCATGGCTCTCTTTGGACCCAGCATCTTGGAATCTGCTGAGCCGAGAGTCAAATGAACTTGGAGAGGCACTGAAATCCACATTCATTGACTTAGTGCATTCACTGATGGCGTCACCTGCAGAGGGACTCAGGAGGAAGACCCTCCCTACCTCATTTTCCCCATTCCTGGCAGGTGACGGTGGTCTGTCGGGGATGGAGTTAGTTGGCTGATCATATGCCTCTGTGAGCTTTGGGCAGAGTGGACCAGGCAGAAGTGAGGGAAAGGCATTTTGGTGGAGGGAACAGCCTGGGCAAAGAGAGGGAGGCGAGCAAGTGCCTAACCCCTGAGTTGGCGAAGCCGGATGGGGGCAGGTGGGGCGGGCGAGGGGCTTCCTGCTAGCATTTCTCCACTGCTGCTCCAGCTGTCTCTTTAGAAGTGGGCGCGATGTGCGCACCAAATGAACAGATCCCTTAAGAGCAAAGCAAACAAGGAAGCCCCACAACCCTGACACTCAGGCTTAGCCAAGAGCAGAGGCCCACTGCTCACGGCAGCTGCAGGTCATCCGTGGGGTCTTAGCGGTGCCCATCCAAAGCGTCCGACTGTCCTCCCACATCTGCTCCAGGGGGCTCTTCAGAGAGCCTGACCGCCAAGCCCGCTGTGCGACCCACGCACTGCAGGCGAAATGCCCACCTTCTAGAAATAGGGCTGCCTATGCCCAGATGGGCCCCGCTCTGTTAGATCAGGAACTTCCAAAGGTAATCTGAGGTGTGTGGGTATTTGGGATAGTGGGGGTGTGTGTGGAGGTGTGGGGGGATAGGAGGCAAGCTGGAGGGAAGGAGAGAAAGAAAATCAGACAAGAGAGGAAGTGGAGAGCTAGCTCCTTGCCGTGTGACCCGGAGCAGGTCACTTTATCTTTCCAAGCCCCAGCTGCCACAAATGCCAGATGAGGATATGATCATGTTACCATGCAGGGTTGTGGTAAGGCTCTAATGAGATCACGGTGGGGAAAGGGCTTTGCAAACTGTAAAGCACTGTGCCCACACGAAGCATTGTTTTGGTTAAAAGAAGAAGGGAGCCAGAGGATTTGCCAGAATCACACCTACTCTTCTGTGCTTCCGTCAGAGGTGACACATGTCAGTCCCCTCACAGCCCACTGGCCAGGACTAGTCTCATGGCCCCTCCTAGCTACAGGGGGCTGGTAAATGTGGCAAAGCACGTGGATATCGGGCGGGTGTTAATGTCTGCTATGGAGCTGAGATGCCAAGCCAAGGAACCCTGAATCAGAGGCAGCTTGTGCAGAGGAGGTTTCAAGTCGTGGGTGGGTAAGGTGACCCTGGAGCCAAGCGCCTTGAGTGGACAAGCAAGGAACAGAGGCTCCCCACTCCTCCACTGTCTTCTGCCAGGCCTGAAATCCTGTGGTGCAGGACCCTTGTTCAAAAGCCTGGCTGCATTCTACAGCCGCAGGGCTCCAGGCGCAGATGGATGGGTGAGGGAGGAGGGGTGGGATGGGGGGGCCCCCACACTGTGGCAAGCCCCTGTGCCATGGAAGCCTTGGTTGAGTTCGTGGAGCCACCGAATTGGAGCTTCCAGGATTGCTGTCTCATTCCATGAAGGCCGCCTGCCCTGGAAAGCTGCCTGGACCACAGCAGACTTTGTATGAGCAAAATATAAATCTTTGTGTTAATCCTCTTAGAGTTGAGGCCTGTTTGTTATAGTAGCATGACCCAGACTCTCCCGACATATGCCTCCTCATTCTGCACTGTTTGGGCTTCATGATTCAGACTGTCCCCTCTGTAGGGCACTCCTGTTAAGACCTTCCTCCAGGTCCACATTCTGTGGAAACAAGTCTCCCAGTTAACACACCACCCCTCCAATCTCCTCATCTTCCAGGTTAATTTCTAAGAACACGTAGCGCCTAATGCAAGTGTAAGAGAACTTTTCAGCAGCCATTTAATCATGCAGTACTTTCTGGGGCACAGGCTTTGTGTGTGGGGGGCATCAGGGCTATGAGTATGTACACTCTCTTTCTGCCTTGAAGTTCACAGTGTAGACAGGAGCATGGAGAGAATACACTGTGATGATGGATGGATGGATGGATGGATGGACGGATGATAGCTGGCTGGATGGATGATGGCTGGAAGGATGATAGATGGGTGGGTAAATGGATGATAGCTGGATGGATGGATGGGTGGGTGGATGGGTAATAGCTGGATGGATGGATGGATGATAGCTGGATGGATGGATGAGTGGGTGGATGATAGTTGGATGGGTGGATGGATGGATGGATGGGTGGGTGGATGGGTGGACGATGGTTGGAGGCATGATGCATGGATGGATGGGTGGGTGATAACTGGATAGATGGATGGGTGGATGATGGGTGCGTGGATGCATGTATCACGGAGCGATGGATGAAACGATCATTGATTCAGTGCCTGTTATGGGCAAGGCCCCTTCTCGTCCACTACCTTCCTTAATGCCAACAACTGCTCTATAAAGTGGGTACTGTTTTCCCAAATTTAGGGGTGGGATTTGAACAGTCTGGGTGATTCTGGAAACCATTTTGTTTCTACATCATCTGTCTGTAACAGAGATGTCTGTATGCTTTGTGTAAGTTCCCCAAGGGTAGACGGTTCCTCTCCTTTCTCACGATAGACGCAGATCCCTGTCTCCTCTGGGAATCAGTCTTAGTACCTTTTCCTCTTCCCGCCTGCCACTGCGCCAATCGCCGCTGGCATCTTCTCTTTTTAACTTTTATTTCTCAAAACTTACAGAATATTTCAAATACATACAAAAGTAGAAGAATAATGTAGTGAATCCTATGTAACCGTTACCCAGCTTCAACAAGTGCCAGCTGCCGGCCACTCTTGTGTCATCTACATCCCCTCCTACCTTCCCCCTCGCCCAGGCATCATATCAGTTTATCTATAAATATTTCAGTATACAGTTTTCTATTTCCGTGTATCTGTCCTCCTCCAGGGCTGGTTTTGGGGTCTTTTTCATCCTTAATCCCCGGTGCTTGGTTGACTAGAAGCTGCTCAGGATGTGTTTGTTGAGTGAATAAGTGACCGAGTCCTGGATGGGGCTATTAGTAGGTACCTGGTGCGTGTGACTGTCCCCAGAGCAGCTCCCAAAGAGTCCTGTTTCTCAGCAGGGCCAGCCCTGCAGCCAGCACTTTCTGGACGGCACGCTCCTTAGATTGCATGTGTGTGAGAACCTTTCAGTGCAGTAATCTGGGACTTTCAGGGTTGCTGATAAGGCCTTCTCAAACATGGCTCCCTTCGTGTCAACATCCCACAGGCTTAATTACATTAGCTGTGCAAACACGCGTGTGAAGGGCCGCTGGGCTGCGTGTCATCTGGTGTTCACGTGGTCTCTGCCCAGATGTCCCTCAGAAGCCCGGCTAGGGCAGCACATGGGGCTGGTTCAGGGCCCTCCTACCCCAGGACGCCCCTGGCAGCCCAGCTGGCCTGGCAGTGCCAGGTCATTTGCATCTGATTTCAGCCCAAGAGGAGTCCAGAGCCAGTCAGCCCTGTGGCCCTGCCGCTTTTCCAACAGAGGCATCGAGGGACAGTTTGACGTGATCAATGGGTTGCCACCTACTATGTGGAGACGGAGGGAGGAAGACCCAGCCTCAGCCTCAAGGAGCTCTCAGTCTGTAGAGCGAGGAAAGTTCTAGAAGACGTTTGCAATGGAAATAGCCATGTACTCACCTCACCCCAGGTGCCTGCAGGCCTCTGCTCCTTCTCTCTGTCTCTGGTTGGCTCCTTGACTCAGAGAAAGGTTGGGACAGCCCCACCTTGGAGTTTTGAGACATTCTTTTTAATGGGCTGAATTGTGTCCCCTCAAAAAAGACACGTTGAAGTCCCCACCTCCAGCGCCTCAAAATGGGACCTCACTTGGAAATATGGTCATTGCAGGTGTAATTACTTAATTACTGGAGTGGATTGGGCCCCTGATCCAATATGATTATAAGTGTCCTTAGAAGAAGCCGGCCACGTGAGACAGAGACACCCAGGGAGAGCACCTTGGGACGACGAAGGCAGGGATTCAACTGTTGGCAGTTGCAAGCCAAGGGACGCAAAGGACTGCCGGCTGCAGCCAGAATCCAGGACAAGGCAAGGAAGGACCCCTACAGGTTTCAGAGGGAGCGTGGCCCTGCCGACACCTCGGTCCACACTTCTGGACTCCAGGAGTGGGAGAGAACACATTTCTGTGGTTTTAAGCCACCCTGTGTGTGGTACTTTGTTGCAGCAGCCCTAGGAACCTGGCACATTCGCCCCAGTGCTCTGAGCTCCCCTGGAGCCAAGTCTGTTTCCCAGAGGTTTATCTGAACCGTTTCTGGCTTTGTTTCCCATTTCAGCCTCGACCCGCTCCCCTGGGTAGTGATACATATGCTTTCTCTCCCTTGCATGAGCAAGGACCTCCTTCTATTTGGCTTTGGTTGCCCCCAGGTCCCCCTTTTCCTTAGGGTCTAGGACTTTGTAAGCTGAGCCCTGCTTTAGGGCGTGAGAGGCTGGATGATTTTGTTTTTAAGAGCATGGGCTTGGGTCCCTGCCAACCCTGGTTTGAATCCCAGCTCTGCCACTTCCCTGCTGTGTGACCCTGGGCAAGTTACTTAACTGCTCTGTGCCTCAGTTTTCTCATCTGTAAAATGGAGGTAATAATATTAGTACTTAACTCACAAGGTGGTTAGAAGGCTTAAAGGAATTAATACAGGGATTGGCAAGCTTTTCTATAAAGGGCTGGATAATAAATATTTTAGCCTTTGAAAGCTACATAAAACGTTCCTGTCACAACTACTGAACTTTGTCATTGTAGAGTGAGAGCAGCCACAGACCATATACAAATGAATGGCATGGCTGTGGCTCAATAAAACTTTATCGATAAAAACGATTGGTGGGCCAGATTTTGAATAACATGTTGGAAGAACTGAGTCCAGCACGTAGCACTTCAGCAGTTACAAAACCCTTTCTCATACGTAATTTCATTTGCTCTCAGAGAAACTGTGATCAGGATTGTGGGTATCCCCACTTTACAGACAAGAAAACTGAGGTCCAGAGAAGTTAGCCATCTTGTTCTGTAGGGCACCTGAGTAGAGAGCTTATGTCTTCTCGTCAGTGGCGTGTGCTTCTTCGCCCTCCCAGATGCCAGTGTGTCCTAATAGTCTATTTCTTTCCCAGTGGATCAGTTTACCAAGGCCCTGTTGTGTGCTCAGAGCTGTATTGAGCTTAGAGAAGGAGACCTGGGGAAGTAGGGAAATACTCAAGAGAAGTATTAGTCACACTTCCTGCCTTAATTTTCTGAAAGCTGGATGCTTATTTGTGAATTGGAATAACAAACCTACCCATCTCAGAGTTGTTCTTTCTTCCATGCAGTCGTTCTTGGATTCTTGCTTGTTTTCGTGCATTTATTGATGCCACAGACACGTACTGAGGACCTACTCTGTGCCCAGTAGTGTGCCAGGGGGCAGGGATTCAGTCGAGGACAAACAGGCATAGCATCAAGCAGCCTAGATAGACCCTTTGTGAAAACTGCAAAAAGGCGGCCCTTCCTGGGAGTGGACACAGCTCCGGTGGCAAGTTGAGGGCAGGCTGGATTTCAGCCCCTTTCCCCCTTGACCAGGCACCTTGAGCAGTGTACAACTCACACAGCTGTACATGGTGTTCCCATCCCCTTGAACTGCAGTGTGGTAGGGGTTTGAGGCATGGAAGTGAGTGATTACAGCAGCAATATGAGTTTCCAAAAGAGATGACTAAGATGCTCTAGGAGGCCTTCAACTTCCCTCCCCGTCCTCCAGCTCCAGGGTCCCCATTTGAAGCTGCCCCCTCTGTGCTCACATAATCAGCCCTCAGCCTAGACCTCCATCACCACCCCCGCCGGAGAGTGCCCGCCTCACCTTGGAGGGCTTGGAGGGGGCACTGTCTGGAGGACTGAGTGTGCATTTGCTGTGAAATATACTTCCCAATGTACCCAATTTGCATTAATGGGTGCCATTAAAAGATAATTATTGTATGAGAAAGAGGCCAGGGAAACACCGGTGGAACATCTGGAGTTGTTTTAAAGGCCTGATGGAGAGCATGGCTGAAGGCTCTCAGCAGCCACCACCAGCAGTGAATCCCAGCGCTACAAACCCACTGACACCTGGCGCGGCTCCCAGAAAGCCCTCCCGAACTGCTCCAGGTCACGCTCGCTTCTCTCCCCCTTCTCTCAATTGCTAAGCCATTTATGTTGGTATTTAACTACTCACTGGTTGGCACTAGGAACTGTTTCAACTGGGTTACATTTCTCTCCCCAGCTGGACTGGAAGCCCCTCTGATAACCACATTTGGCATTCTCAGCCATTAAGCCTCAGGGAACATTAAAAGACGGGCAGCCCCAACACCTTAACTGAAACTTGGGAGGGTGTGCCGAGGGGTCGAGATCGGAGAGCTGGCTGTCACCTTGTGCCCACCTGATGCAGCTCAGAACCCACAAGCAGACAGCTCAGCCCTGCCCTGTTGGGAGGTACCAGGCTTTGGGACAGTGATGGCTTCCTGGACACTGTGGTCCAGTGGAAACAGCAGGGGGGTTTGAAATTATCGAGACCTGGGTTTAAACTTAAACCCTGACGCAGACTCTTGGGCCACCTATGCAAGCTCAGTGGGGGCCCCTTTTCCCATCTGTAAAATGGGGACAATGCCACCTGCCTTTTGTGTGTGTGTGTGAGAGAGAATGAACTGAAATGAAGAAAATAAAGTATCTAGCTCAGCACTTAGCACATTAGAAACCACAGCACAGGCCCATCCTCTCCCCTCTTCCCAGGCAGGAGGTTGGATTCGTTGGCTAGAGCTCCGTACAAGAAATGGTCCACCCCCCTCCCCCTCTGCGATCCATCCCTGCTCCAAGCAAAGCCCGTCCACTGCCTCTCTCGGAGCGCAGGGTCTCGGGGCTCCCACCCCTGGGGCCTTTCTCCTGCTGGTCTCCTCACCAGAGAGTGAAAGCTTTTCTCCCTTTTCTCCTTCTCACATCTGCTCAAGGGAGACGTTTTTCAACGGAGTAATGAATCCTGATATTGTTGAAATGATGTCACATGGTAGCCACCTCATTACCTTGTCTAAAGTGGACCCATTTATCATTCATTTCTGATTTAATAGGTCTGAGGTGGAGCCTGAGATTTTGCATTTCCAATGAGCTCGCAGGGGATACCCGTCCCCGCCTGGGGACCACACTTTGAGAACCGTTCCTGTGGACTGCGCCAGCAGATGGCTGGGCCATGAATGAGCTGTTAAGCCAGAAGGTGGTGAAGGGTTAAACCCAGCCTTCCTTGCTCTTTTCATTGCTGTTTTTCCCTCTCTGCTTTGGCTCCAGGTGCTTCACAGCACAATGCCAGGGAGACCCAGGTGATGGGATTAGTGAACTTGGCTCTATTCCCCCATCATCTGTTCTGAGAAACTGCATCATATGGTGCAAAGAACACAGACTTGGAGGCAGAACCTGGGTTCAGCTTGGTATCTGTTCCAGAATGCGTGTGACCTCGAACTGCTAGTAGTTGTGATTAAGCAGTGATAACCTAGCTCATCTGGGCCTCAGTTTTCCCATCTGCAAAATGGAGACAATAATGTTCACTTCGCACATCTCCCATGTTCTTGTAGGATGTGCTTGAAATGGGCTGGTTAAAGTGCCAAACGAAACTATAATCTTCTTGTCTCTCATGTGAAAGAAAAGGAAAGAATGAAAAATGAATTTTGGAGAGAGGGTAATTAGGTTTGTTTGTTCATTTATTTAATGGAGGTACTGGGGATTGAACCCAGGACCTTGTGCATGCTAGGCATGCACTCTATCACTGAGCTGTACCCTCCCCTCAAGAAATGAATTTTAACAACACAAGGATACAAGGCCTTAGCCACAGAGGGGACTTTGTGTGTGTTTGTGTTGAGGGGGGGTCATTCCCTTAAACATCTCCCCATTTTACGGAAGAGAAAACTGAGACTCAGAGGCAGGAAATGACACGCGCATGGTCAAATAGCAAAACCAGAAAAGTCCAGCTGTCCCCTGAGCCCTGCTCTTTCTGCCACAGCAGTGTGTAAACATTCCCCCTTCCCTGTCACCTCATCATTGAAGAAAAACCTGGTTCTTTTAAAAAAAATTTTTTTATTGACGTATAGTTGATTAACAATGTTGTGTTAGTTTCTGGTATACAGCACAGTGATTCAGTCATACGTACGTACGTATATGTCCTTTTTCATAGTCTTTTTCATTATAGGCTATTACAAGACATTGAATATAGTTCCCTGTACTGTACAGTAGGACCTTGTTGTTTATCTGTTTTATATATAGTAGTTTGTATCTGCAAATCCCAAACTCCTTATTCCCTCCCCCCACCCCCACTTCCCCCTTAGGTAACCATAAGTTTGTTTTCTATGTCTGTGAGTCTGTTTTGTAAAAAAGTTTGTGTCATTTTTTTAGATTCTACATATAAGTGATATCATGTATTTGTCTTTCTCTGTCTCTGACTTACTTCACTTCATATGATCATCTCTAGGTCCATCCATGTTGCAGCAAATAGCATTATTTCATTCTTTTTTATGGCTGAGTAGTATTCCATTGTATTTATACCACAACTCTTTTATCCAGTCATCTGTCGATAGACATTCAGGTTGCTTCCATGTCTTGGTTATTGTGAATAGTGCTGCTCTGAACTATCTACTGTTCCAATGGGAGAACTCTGTCCTGAGTTTGAGACCCTCCCCGGCCTTCTCCCTCACCCAGTCATGGGATGGAGAATTCCCAGGCTGTCCTAGCTTACCCTCAAGGATCACTAACTATACGCCAGACACTGTTCTGGGTACTTCCGCATGAGAACTCACTTTGTCTTCACAACAACTCTGTGAGGTCGGGACTATTCTCATCCCTGGGGAAAATGAGGCACGGAGCATCACGTGCAGGATGTCAGTCACCTCTGGGAAGAACGAGAGAAGCAAGACCAGGGAGGGAACTGGCAGACTTCCGTTGTTTCTGTGGCTTTTCTTTTTTGAGCTCAGTGGTGGGTGCATGGGTATTCGTTTCATTATTTTGTGTATATTTAAAATATTTCATAATAGGCATGAACTCCATAGAAATTGCACGTGGAGGGACCTCGACGTGAGCGGTAGTCGGGTGGCGGGGTGGTTCATCGTGGAGACTGGAGAAGAGCTCTGGCTTTGAAGGAGGGATAAGATGTGGCTCGACACAGCGGGGAGAGGGGCCTGCAGGCCAGGGGGCCTCACGAGCAAAGGCCCGGAGGTGGGAGCGAGAGCGAGACCAGGCTAGTTCGCGCGAGGGAAACAGTTGTGTAGGGGAAGGTGGAGTGTTCAGGGCGAGGCCACACTGCAGAGAGTGGTTTTAGTGCCATGCGGAGGAGTCTAAACGCTGCAACAGGAAGACCCGAGTGACAGTAGTAGTACTGGGAGCAGTAGGAGTAGCCCCGGCAGAAATAATCATAATATACTAATACAATAATAAGACAACTCTGCTATTACTTATGAAGCTCTTGCTCTGTGTCAAGCACTTTGCTACATACTCTGTGCACATCGGCTCATTTAAACTGCACAGCAAGGGGGAGGGGACAGCTCAGTGGTAGAGCGCGTGCTTAGTGTGCATGAGGTCCTGAGTTCAATCCCCAGCACCTCCATGCAAATAAATAAACAAACCACATAAATAAACCTAATTACCTCCCCTTCAAATAAATAAATAAATAGATAGATAAACAAACAAACAAGGAAACCACACAACCACCCCAGGAGGAATGTGCTGCTGTTATCCTATTTCACACACTTGGAAACTGAGGCCCGGAGGAGATAAGTGGTTGCCCAAGGTCACGTGCTCAGTGGCTGGCAGCATGTGGACCGGGGAGTCAAGGTCAGCTAGCTTCACGCCGAAGCTTAGCTTCACCCCCATACGTCCTTACTGCCTTTCCACTGTGGTTTGCATCTGGATGGTCTCTCCGCCCGCCCCTCCTGCCCCCAGTAAATCCCTGGATGCAGTGGCAGTGCTTCTCTGGGAAAAGCCCACAGTTCTCAATCTGCCCACCACCTGTGATCTGTTGATGGCAGAGTGCTGGCTAGAACCCCAGCCCAGGCTGAGTGAGGGAGACTGATCCAAAAGCAGAGTTTGCCATGGGGGTCTCAAGTTTGCTAACCCTGTAACCAAGCTGCCCCTTGCAAGGTCATAGAGCCTTGCATATCCTCTGCTGTATCTCACGGAGGAAAAGCAGCCTGGGCGTAGATGGTCCTGGCTGTGCACAAATGGGCAAAGCTCTCCCACACGTCGAGGAACGTGCACTGGGGAGAATCAAGCGTTAGTAGGTGCTGGAAAGAGGCTCTTCTCCATCCCGAATTGAAGGGACCTGTACTTGGTGGAGCACGGACCCCTTCAAAAGATGCTCGTAAGACATTCTAACTTTGAGGATTTGGTCCTGATGCTTCAGAAAGGCAGTCGGGAGGGAGACCCAGCCGCCCGCCACTTGGATGCTGTCTGCTGATCTCACATCAGGCTGATCATCGCGGTGGTTTGGGTTTGGGTTTGGGTTTGGGTATGGGGACAGGATGGGCAAATGCAAGTTGTCCTGAAGTCGTCCTAACCCAGGACATGAGCCCTTTTAGCTCTCCTTTTATTTTTCCCTGAATGGAAATCAGGCTCTGGGTCAGATCCTCAAGCCAAGCCTGGGAATTAATTAGGCATGTAATGCTCGTTAGCAGTAATGAACGCTCCTTGCTGAAGTCCTTGTGCAGCTTTGGTGGGGGGGACACGGCCTCTGTGGCGAGAATTAAGCATTTTTCCCTGAGTGGGATCTTGACAATACAAGAGCCCCAAAGCCTTCCCGTGGGACATACGTGCACGTGCGTGCATGCACACTTGTGATATGTGAGTAGAGTGTGTAATAGATGTGTGGTCTGAGGCATGTATATGACATATATGGGGTAAATGTCATGTGTGGTGTTTGCATAGTATGAGTCCGTAACGGCTGGGCTTTCCAGGCTAATTTTGATATGTATGTGATCTGTATGTGTGATGGGGGGATGTTGCATCTGCTGGACGTGTCGTGTAAGTGCCTGCAAATTTTGCACGTGGTACATATGTAGCACATGGATCACAGATGTGTGGTGTGGGTACGTGAAAAGTCATGCCTTAATCTGTCTGTGAGTGTGCGCTCAGGCACATGAGCTGGAAGGACTTCGTCACTGTCAGAAGCAATAGATTGCCGGGAATTCCCATGACATTGGGCAGAATTATGATCCCGCTTAGCGCTGAGATAACATTGGTTGGAGAAAGGACGGCTGAAAAATGTCCCCAGGAATAGAGCAAGAAATTCAACTGGCTCAGCAGAGGATGAGCTGGTGCCCGGGAGACAGGGAAGGATACCTGATTTAAACTGCAAATCTCTGTTAGCAGGAGGGAGAAGTTCAGAGGAGGGAAAGGGATGGCTCAGCCTTGAAGAATTCAGGAGGAAAGAGACACAGTCATTGGAAGCAGGAAGCCCTAGGAGGGCGTCAGTGTCAGCGGAGAGATGCAGACAGAGGAGGCTGATAGGGGAGAATGAAGGCACGGACGTCCCCTACAAGACGCCCAGGATAGAGGCAACTCCTGGGAGCTATGAAGTGGTGGTGGGGAGGGGAAGTGGGCAAAACCACCTACAACACTTGTATCTCTGGGTCTGGATTCCCCAGAAGATAGATACCCTCCCTGCCTCGTTCATCAGTCACAGAAGCAATTTCTCCTCTTTTTTTTCTTGGTCTTTGTGGTTTGGGTAATGTGACCATGTCCCAGCTGGGATGCTTTGGAGATAAAAGGAGCTATTAATAATTATGCCAGGACAGCAGATGAAAACTGGGACTGTCTCAAGCACACGGATGTAGTTTCTCAAAGCTTAGAGGTAAGGATGGGTGGGTGTGGAGAGAAAGGCTTCTCACTTCTTATTAAGCTTAGCTTGTCTCTGTGGGCGAGGCCCTGGCCAGAAGACCTTACTTACCCTCAAGCCTCTTGAACTTGAGCATCCTCAGAACCCCTCCCTGGCCCTTTCCTCACTGGTGCACTGCAGGGTAACATGGGCTTCTGGAAGAATGAGAAAATCTAACCTTCCCCAAAAGGTACCCTAAATCATTAAGGAGCACCCAAAAAGGTAGAGTAATCCTGTGTTTGCATGGCCACGCGTCTCTATGGCTTAGCCCCATCGAGAATCCCACTGTTTATTTGGACCACAGGAAATCTAGCCCAGGATGCTAGGATAGAGCTGAAGGGGGGTCCACAGCCCCCCAAACAGCACCACTCTCCCTCATCTCCCTCCCTTTACGTTCATTTGACAGACATTTATTGTGTGGCTATTTAACTTTAGCGTTGTGCAAATGGCCTTATAACAGTCTTACAGGAAATGTTTAAAATTAAAAATAAATCACCTCTAGGTCCTACCACCTTAATACAATAATTAATTTCATTTTGCCGGGTCCCTTTTGATCCACGTCAGCACGCCTTCATTTTTATTATTACATAGTTATAATGCGCATATAATTTTACATCCTGAGTTTTTTATTTCACATTTTATCATAAGCATTTTTCCATGTTACATAGTTTTCATGAATATTTTCAATGGCTGCATAATAGTTGGTTGAGTTTATATACCATAATTTACTTAACAATTCCATTACTGTTGAACATTTAGGTTGTTTTCCGTTTGGGACTATTACAGATAATGTTGCAATGAGTATCTTTATGCATATATAACACTTGTTATTCTTTTGAGTGATTTCCTTTGGATACAGTGTTACAAGTGGGATTACTGGGTCAAAGAGATTGAACACTTTTATAACCCTTGATGTGTGTTACCACATTGCTTTCCAAAGTGATCATCCCAATTTTCAACATTATCAGTAATGTGTGTACCAATTTCAGCATAACACTGTCAGTGGTGCACGTTAGCGTTTTTTTTTCCCCCTAAATTGCTCATTTACGAAGCATAAAGTAGGACCTCTGTGTTGCATGAATTTGCATTTATTCGCTTTCTAGCCAGGGTGCCTGTTTTCTGTGTTATAGAAGACCTTTATTGGGTACTTACTATGTGCCAGGATCTGTGCTGGGTGCCGCAGGGGCTACCAAGATGCTAAGGCAAGGTCCCTGTCCTCAGGGAGCTCATGGTTCAGTAAGGCATGTATACACATGGCTCCAAGAGAATACTGAGCGCAATAAGAGACATCTTCCCGGAGAACGTGCTATTGAGGTGGCCTTGGAAGGGATGACTGAGCTTTGAACCTGAGAAGGGAGGAAGAGCAACTCACACAGAGGTTATAGCTTGAGCAAAGGCACGAAGCGGGAAAAGCATAGTGTGTACACTAGGAACTGGGAGAGAGGGTGGAGAGTCAGCTGCAAAAGTAAGGCTCAGCCAGCAGGGGGAGCCTGCAACATCATCCCAGGAACCCTTAGAGGGACCGCAGGTGGTTCCTGGCTGGCTGGGCCTGGGGTGGTTTGGATGCGCGGACTCTGGGAGGATGCTGGTGGGCTCCCTGGTACCACAGTTCTCAGAGCATCTTGATTTGTGTGGTGGATCCATCTTACCAGAGTGTTTCCACACTCTTGATCTATTTTGACCCTGAATCATCCTCCAAGATGACTGGCTTCACCATCCCCATTTTGCAGTGAGGAAATCGAGTCCCAGCTCTGTTAAGTGACTCACATTAGGTCATGGCTTAAGGTGCAGAGTCAGAACTTGAACCTGGGGTTTCTGATTCTAAACCCAGGGCTCTCAAATGGGCATCAGCACAGGGCAGCAGACAGGACGGACGGCAGTGGTTCTCAGCCTCGACCATGCATCAGCACCATTGAGAACTTAAAAAGAAAAGGGCAGATTCTTGCCACCCCCACCCAGGACCTGTTGAGTCTGGATCGTGGTTCTGAGGCACTGCTGAGGCTGTGGCACCGAGACAGGGTGTGATGGGATGGAGGTGGGGCAGAGGGTGGAGCTGGGACTCTGGCACTGTGAGCAGGGAAGGGTGGCACCTGAAATCTCGGTGAATGGTTATGGTTCACAAAAGGAGAATGAGCTCCTGGGGCCTTGCCTTATCGTGGGCCCCCCCCCCCGCCCCGCCTTCCTGCCCATCTGCAGGCAGGGTCAGCTTGAAGACACTGGTGTGCAGATGTCACAGCCCAGGGCTGCCTCGGAGGACGGTGATTGGGGCCTGATTGTTTATGAGGGTCGCTGAGAGCCCGAATGTGGACTGGAAAGGGCCAAGTCAGGATTTGAACCCAGGTCCTCTGAGTCTTTGTGTGTCTCTAAATCTGGAAGCATGCTTGTTTCTGAGTGAGCTTTCTGGCCAGGCCAGGGATCAGGAGCTGCAAGGGGAGGCCAGGAGGGTCTGCGTGGCCAGCGTGGCCAGTGCCCGCTTGATTTCAGGGCTGCCAGAGTGCTGGGGCCTGAGGGTTGCCAAAGATAATCAGCCAGATTAGAGGCACTAAGACATCACGAAGGTAGGATATGTGTTATGTGTGCCCTTCAGGGGCAGGTAGGAGAAAGAGAAAAAAAGAATATTAATATCAATTTGTTTCATATACACGATGCCGTATTTTCGCCACTGATCCTGCGAGGCTCTCGGGGCAGTCACAGAGTACCCATTTTACAGGTGCAAATACTGAGGCCTGGGGCCTGGCTATTAAGAGCCTCGCCCTAATCCAGAGAGCTGAAACAGTAAAACTAGGATTCAAATACAGGCCATCATCAGACTCCAGATTCATCACTGTCTGAATAGGAGCGCATTAAATACTGCAAGTGTTTACACTCTGCAGAAGAAGCCTGTTAGGGCCGACGAGGAAGAGAGAAGACAAAGCCAAGGTGCCTTCAAAGTATAGTCCTGGGACCTGCAGTGGCAGGATCCCCAGAGCCTGTTAGAGATTCAGAATCTCAGGCTCCACCCCAGACCCCTTGGGCCAGAATCTGCATTTTAACAAGACCTCCCATGTGACCGGCACACATGTTAAAGTTCAGAAAGCCTTGTCTCTAGACAGAGGGTCTGCACACTGGCTGCACATTAGAATCCCCTGCCCAGGCCACACCTTAGAGATCTGAATCAAGATCTGGGGCTGGACCTTAGCATTGACGCCTGTAAATTCCCCCAGGTGATTCTCATGTGCAGCCAAGGCGATGAAACTGGTCCTGGACGTCCTACCCAGTGCTAGTCAGGCCTCTCTCCCCACTCCCCCGTGGTTTTCAGTGCTGGGCGCCCTGTGCGTGGGAGGCATGATGGTTACTTATCACCTCCGGGAACAGGTGGGCCAGGAATTCTCCATTATGGTGGGGTTTAGAGAGAAGGATCACCAGAGGCTGTGAAGCAGGTGCTGGGGCCTTGGGTCAGAGGTTCTCAAATACTCAGGTCTATGAGCCCAGGCTGGGTCTCAGGGACGAGGGCAGGCTCTGAGCAGCCTGCGGGGCAAAAGGAGGCCCATTGCTTAACGATTCACACAGCACTGCCTGGCCAGGATCTGGCTGGCAGGTTTCATTATCACTCCCACTTTGTAGATTAAGAAATTGAGGCTTGGAGAGCTTTAGGTTTTTAGCTTGAGGTCACTTAAGCTTGTAAGAGCTAGACTGGAACCCAGTCTGACTCTACTATGCTACCTTTGTCCTGAGGGTAAAGACAGGAGACTAATATCCCCTTATATCAAGCCCCTCCCATCTGCACTTTCTACATCCCAGCCCCTCCCCTCTCCTCTCTGCCTCTAGGCTGACTGAGGGGCCCAGCGTGGGTTTCAATAAGCCAGGCTAGAGCTGGCCAGGAGGAGGCCCCCACCCCAGAGTCCACAGGGAACCAGCCCCTCCCCTGAGGTGGCTGCCAGCGGCCAGGAACCGTGGGGAGACGGGGGATGAATGTGTCTATGTGTGGGCGTGCGTGTTCCCCCTTTCTTGGGCACCGGCCCAACTTTTGCATCTCAATGCTGGAAGAGAAAGTTCAATTTGGCCCCGATACAAACTCCACAGTCACTGAACTGCCATCTTCATTTAGTTAACGTTCTTTCTGGGCAGACCTGGCTGGGATACATCTTCCTTTTCCAGTGAGGGGGCTCACTCGGGCCAGGCTGTGATCTCAGAGAAGCAGAAAGTCACCTCTCATAGAGGATTTCCCCCGTAGGCCATTAGCATGGGTGGTGGGAGGCTGAATGACAGGGAGGGGCCTGCCACCCTCCCCTCACTAACACACCCCCCCCCCACAGCCCCACTCCTCCACCCAGATGGGCACCTAGTCCAACCTCCAGCAAGACCCAGTTCGCCTCTGGCTCACTTAGCTTAGAGGAATGGAGATCCTCTGTCTTCCTCTCTCTGCTTCCCACAGTACCCGCTGCCCGGTCCCAGTGCTGGTAACTGACACCCACAAAGCAATTTACAAAGTCCTTTCACAGCTGATTTTCGCAAGCTCTGAAGACACACCCACCAGGGTTCAAATCCTGGCTTGGCCACTTGCACCCTGTGTGACCTTGGGCAAGTTACTTCACCCCTCTGAGTTACACTTTCCACATCTGCAAGATGAGGTAATATGACAGCATTCTTAAAGCAAATCCACAGTGTGATGCACATTAAGGGCTTAGCACAGGGCCTGGCATGGAGTAAATGCCAGGCTCATGATCACAGACGTTGCCTCACAGGGAACCTGAGGCCTGTGGAGACACCTCTGACCAGCTGTATGACTCTGGAAATGTTACTTCTTTTCCTGGTCTCAGTGTCCTCCCTAGGTCCCAGTGGTAACTCCACTTCCTGGGCTTACTATGAGAATCAGGTGAGACTGTGTGTGTGTGTGTAGGCTGAGGAGCCCCAAGGGTGGCTGCAGGTTCAAAATTCTGAAGATGGTAGGGTTGTCCTCATCCAGGGGGATTTGTTCTGGGCAACCACACTCCCCAAAGCACCTGAACTCTAAATGGAAGCCTGAGGCTTCGAGAGACTTTGTGGCTCTTAAAAATTCTTCCAGCGTTTGGCTTAAGCTCCCGGAGGACAGACGGTGCTGGGTCAGCGAGATTCAGTCTGACTCCCAAGTCTGCTCACAGCTCCCCAGGAGTGTTCTACCCCCACCCTGAGCCTACATTTCCTCCCTGCTGTCCCCTTCCTTGCTTTTGCTGGTCACTTCCATCCCCGCTGTCCCACCCTTTCCTGTGCTGGTCCCAGCCCCTGCCTCCTCCATCCTCAGCCTCCCAAGGGCAGCCCGGTCTGTCTCCCCCAAGGCCTCCAGGGGGAGGGCCCGCCACCCTCCCCGACATCCCCAGCCCCATTCTTGGCTGTTAGCCCAGCCTCAGGCCTTTCTCCTCGGGGCTGTGTCCCCGGCTGGTTTTAATCCCCTGTGATTGGCACTTTCTGACAGCGCGGGGTCAGGTCGTTTGGTCTGAGAAACTGGCGCTTGGCCGCTATTATCCACCCACTGCAGCAGGGGCCGTCATCCAGCCCATTGATTCTGCCATTTTTGTTCTGCGCACACTCAGGGGCACTCCGACCTCACTTGGATTTCTGCAAACTCGGCAGCGAGCAAAGACAGAGGAGCCTTTTTGCTACCGCGGCTGAGAGTCTTTGGGAGGCTTCTCCATTCAGAAAGGCCAGCTAGGAGGGATTCATAAAGTGCCTCTCAGATCCAAACAGATCCCTTGTGTTCCCCAGCCTGACGCCCTGGCCGGCTTCCTCGCACCTGACCACCCATGAGCCTGCCTTTTAACTGGGTCTGCATGTGGCTCAGGCACATGGCGACATTCTCCCGTCCCAGCTGGGCCTCTGACAAACTGGGCTACCCTGCAGGGCCACGTCTCATGGCTCTCGTGGATACAGCCCTGCTTCTTCTAGGCAGGTTCCAGCCCCAGGCCCCGAGCTGCTGGGCAGTTTACTGCAACCTGGAACGCAGGGCAAGTAGCAGCTGCCCCTGGAGTCTGTCCAGAGGATGGTGAAAAAACAGGACCTCCGTCTGGGCTTTGCCCCAAGCCCAGGGGCCCCAGAAATTCTTAAGCTGAAGTCTGTGGACCTCGACCCCCAGGAAGACCATGCACTCCTTGAAACTATGTGCAAAACTGGATGTATGTGTGCATTCATGTGTATGCATTTGAATAGGGACAGTCTGCAACTGTCATCAGATTCTTAAAAGGATCTGAGACCCGACAATGTGGTCAAAGCACAGCTAGACCATTGATCATGACCGTCAGCGCTAAGGTGGGAGCTTACAGGTCACCCAGGCCAAGCCTCTCGCTTTGCAGGTGAACCAGGTGGGCTGGAGGCCAAGTCCAGGGAACACCGGGAAGACGGAGGCAATGAGCTAGTTGTGAAATGGCTGGGCCTGAATAAAAGCAAGTGAATGTGCCAAGGGGCACATGACCCCTTAGTTCCAGAGAGCAGAGAAGAGGAAGGTGTCCAGACTGGCTCCCCGGTTTCCGACGAACTTGGGAGTCAGGGGCTCCCATGATGGTACTGAGATCAGGAGAGGAGAGGAGGAGGGGGAGGGGACGGAGGAGGAGATTTTACAAATGGGATTGTCCTTTTATTTTTTTGAAAATCTTTTCTTCCCAATGAGCGAGAACACCTTGGAATTATCAGTCATGGAAAATGGGCCCCAGTCCCAGGCCAAACAGAAATTGGGCCGCACGCCCTTCTCTTTCCTTAGGTGACTTTCCACGTGGTACTGGGTCCAGGATGGGATGTGTTTGCGGGGGTGGGAAGAGGTGGAGGGATTGGCTCATATTTTGCTTCTGGGAGAACAGGGTCCCTAAGTCTGGACAGAGAGGGAGAGGGGACCAGAGGTGTGTTCAGGAGAAGAGACCACAGTCTAGGCCAGACTCAAAGGGGGAAGGGGCTTTGTCCACGGTCATAGTCACGGTCGTGGAAGTCTCGGCCCTGGCACCTCTCCCTGTCCTCGGGACTGATTGCCCATGCACCTAGAGAGGCAGCAGGGCCCACCCCTGGGGTGCCTTTCCCTCTGGGAGGACCTAGCCCTGTGCTGGGGCTTGTGACATGGAGAATGAAGTACAGGCTGGGTCCAGCCCCCATGGGCCCCTCCACCAGGCACTCTTTAGCAGTAAACATCCTGCACTACCTTACGTGGTGGCCCTGGAAGGCTCATATGATAGATTAGTCAGCAGACTTGATGTCCCTGCACCTGCCACCATGTCCAGATCCCACACTGCCAGGCCTTACCTGCAGGACGGAACCCTGAGCTCACTAGCTGTGAGCCGGGGCTGGGTGGCAGTCTGTTCCGTTTGCAGGGGACTTTATATCCCTGATCTTAAACACTGACACAGCCTCTGGACCTGCTCACCTGCTGGGCTGGCCCTAGTCTGCCCAACTGCGCCGTGCCCTCCATCCCCAGCAGACCCAAGAGCCCTCCCATGCCTGTCCCTGCCCCCTCACCAGTGCCAGCCCTTCCCTGGGCCTCCCCCTCCCCCCACTCCAGCCTCAGGCCACCCTCTGACTTGAGAGACATTTTTCTCTCTTGCCAGAAACTACTTCGAAGTTAGTAAACTCTTGCAAGTGGAAGAAATAGTGAGCAGAGAGCAAGAAGGAGCTCCCCCAAGTGCCTGTGCTCCCTTCTCCTCTCCTTCTCTTCCCGAGTTTTCACACCAGCTCACCTGGGTCTTAGTTCCACACTTTGCCGAGCCAGCTTGGGAAGGCGGGGCATCTGGGAAGCTCCCCTGATGCCCAGAATCTCCTGTAGAAGACCCGTCAGGCTGGAGGCCCCGAGGAACCAGCTGATCTTCCGTCCCCCTGAGACACAGCCTCTTTGCTCCTCATTCTCAGGGCCACGAAGGAGCTCACAGACCACCCTGGTCAGTTCTGTACTTCAGATTTTGCTTTGAGGACAGCATTTATGGATTGGTGTTTTGGATTTTTGTTTTGTTTGTTTGTTTTTTGTTTGTTTGCTTTCTGCTTTATTTTATTGTGTGTTTTCTACTCCCAAAGAGATCATGCAGCTAAGGACAGAGGCCTTTCTTTATTTTTATTTCCCCAAGTCTAAACATAATAACGACTCTCAAATATAAATGATGTTCAAGGTGGGTTTGAGTTCATCTTGTTTAATCCTCCCATCTCCCTGACAGTGAGACTGAGGCTCAGAGAGGCACCTGACCTGCCCAAGATTTCCTGATCCTGACCCCATCCTTCCCCACACCTATGTTGTTGATTGACTGACTGATTGACTGGTTGGTTGATGACACCATCAGGGAACAAGAATGGTTGGTGAGGTAGGGGTGGGGCAACCCCAAGACTTGTCTCTGTAGGGCCCTACACCAATTCCCTGAGGGATGTTGGGATTCTCTCAGAGGAGCCAGTACCACTGCCTCTGATGGCATTTGAATTCTTAAAGGAGCCTCCAGCGGTAAGAGGACTGGGATGAGCCAGCGTGAAGCCCCACCATTTCTTCCAAGCTGATACCCCACTTCCCCCAAACATTTTCCTGGGGAGGTAGAAGGCTTTGATTAATGAAATGAAAAGAGATACTTCAGCTCCCAGGCATTCAATCAGTGCTTTTTCCTTTCAAGTGACAGAAACCCAACGTAAGGTGGCTTAGGCAGAAAAGGGGACTTAGTGCCTTTTGTAACTGGAAAGAACAGAGGTGGGCATTGCTTCAGGCACAGCTGCATCATGGTGGGGCTCAAACGATGTCCATAATTGGCCCCAACTTTTCCTTTGTGTTGGCTTCGTCCTCCAGTGCTCTCTTCCCGAAGGAATGGCAGAGACAGGCACTAACAGCCCCAGGTCTGCAGGCTCCCAGCTTAACATCCCCACTAGAGAGAAAGCATCCTTTTACCTAATTGTTCCAGCAGAAGCCCCAGGATTGAGTGGCACTGGCCTGGTAGGGACATATGCCCATCCCAGAGCCAGCTGCAGTGACCAGGGAATGGAATGTTCTGATTGGCCAGGCTTGGGCCATGGGCCCTTCTTCTGGGGCCAGGGGTGGAATCAGCCCCACCCTCTCCACATGGCCTGAGCCTGGGGAAGGGGTACCTTTGTACTGTCAAAATGACAGATGCCCACTGTCCTCTTCCTAGTTCCGCCCCTCCCACCACCACTGGGATTTGCGGAGTTGCAGCGTCATGGCCTGGTTTGGGATGGGAGGAGAGGAATCGCAGTGGAAATGGCTTCAAAGCTTGATCCAGAAAGGGGCAGGTGTTGGGGAGATGAAAGTTTCTGGATAACTCATATCTTGGCCCTCAGCCCCTAGGAAGGATAACTGTTGATGGATGTAAAGTTGTTCACATCCCTTGTGTCTTTACTGATCCTCATAGGAATGCAGTAAGATGGGGAGAGGCTCAGAGAGTGAGGGAACCCGACCCAGGTCGACCAGCGATTCAGTGCTGATGCGAGTATTTGAACCCAGCTCTCCATCCCAACCTCTCGGCATTGCCCTAGTCTTGATCCCAGGCCAGGCCCCCTGAGGAGCTGGTTTGGTGATGGCAGGGAGGCAGAGGGGGCCTGTGGTTCCATCTCCTCCGAGAGCTGCCCAGGGGGCTGAAGCAGGGGCCTGTGCCGCCCCCCCAAGGCAGGAGGGGCAGACTTGGCCGGAGACCAGTGCAGGCTGCAGGAAGAGGGCAGCCTCTTGCAAATGAAATATTCATGGTGGTTATTAAATCAAGTTTTATTGGAATAAAAATACACTTGCTGAATACATTTATTTCCCCTGGTTCCTTTCAACCCTCTTCCTTCCCTGAGTGATTTGATTTGGGGGCCAGGGAAGACTTTTTTTCCCCCAAGTAAATTAGACTTAGGTCAGCAGAATAAGATGCCATGTCAGGGTTGGTGCTTGGCAAGAGAGGGAACCCTCTTGGGGTGCCGTGGAGGGGGGAGCTCCCGGATGGCTGAAAGGTGGGGGATGCAGGCAGAGGGGCAGGGAGAGGGGTCAGGGCCCCTCTGCAGGGCATGCCCCCAATTCACACGCACAGGACCTGTCCCCACAGACCCTCCACACACTCACAGACGCGCATGCACCCTCTCCCTCTGCCTCGGCCCTTCCCCCTGCTCACTGTGAAGAGCCAAGGCCAACATTGGAGCCAGAGAGAGCCCCACAGGTCTGGGGCTGGGGTGATGGATCTCCTTGTTGGGCTGACCCTCCAATGCATCCTGGGGGGCGCCGTCTCAGGGGACACGCAGGCATCATTCCTTTCTGCTGAAGAGCTAGCCTGTCAACGCTTTTCTTCCTCAGCTCAGCTCCGTCGGTCTGTCTCTTCCTCCATCTCTGCAGACCTCCGTTTCTCTGTATCACACTCCTCAGCCTCTCTCTGGGGCCTCGGTCTCTCCAAATGCTTCTCTTGATGGCAGTGTCTCTTGGGCTCCATGTGTCTGCCCGGCTCTCTGTGTCTGCATCTCTCTAACCTCACATTCACAGCTGTTTCGCAGCCACACGAGCACGGAGCCTCACACTCTGACACATTCACACCCGCAGTTTCACAAACACACACACGCACTTACCCTCATGCACCCCCTTACACACTCAGCGTCACACCCACACTGTCACACGTGCTTTCAGGCTGCCGGCTGACTCAGCAGGTAGAACCAGGGTCCTCTGTCTCCACTCCCTGCCCTGGGCTGGGCATCTGGGGTGTCCCCACCGCTCTGCACCCACTCCATCAAAACACAGGGGGACTTTGAGGCCAGCCCAGCCACCTGAAGCCACCCTCTTATTCTACAGGGAGGGGTCGGAGGTGAGAGCCAAGAAGACAGTGCCCAGAGAGGTATTACCTGTCGTGCAGGGACACCATTGGATGGAGGATAAGGTCTCTCCCTACGCGCCCCCTGGATGGTCCACTCCCTGTTCAGCCACTGGGATGAGATGGGAGGGGTAGACCCTGAGCTGTGCTGGGGGCTTCACGTGCCCCTGAGACTGGACTGTCGAGACCCAAGGGGGACAGATGTTCCTGTGAGCAGCGCCTGGCTTCCCTCACGGTCCCCCTAACCATTGCCTCTGTGACCTGCCCAGCCTTGTCCTGCTGGCAGCCCTGCTCCCTGAGGCCTGGGGGCCCCTACTCAGGTCTGAAAGGCCCTGCTGGGCGGGCCCGGTATGTGGGTACCGCTGCCTGGAGCCCCTTCTTTCTTATCCCTGGTCTCGTCCAGTCGGCACGTCACACGTCCTGGCGTGCCTGGTACCCTTCCTCACGCCTCTACCCACTCAGCTGTTTCTTGTTTCAACCTCACCTGGCTCCTCTCTGGAGAAGTCTGAAAATCAGGCTCTTTTCTTCCCAGGAAACCGTCTCAAGTCTTGTCTCCAAGGACCTGTCTCATCTCTCTTTCTTCTGGGCGTTAAGTCCGGTCATCCCCCAGGTCAGGCTCCAAGACTTCCTGTGTGCTGTGGACTGGCCGACAGGGCAGATTTTCCCCCATCCCCGCCCCCTGCACACATGCGCCCAACACTCTCTTTGGGACACCTCTCCGCACCGACCTGAGCCTTGGTGGGTAGAGAATCCAGCCCAGAGTCATTTCTGTACCTGGGACAAAGTCTGCAACAGAAATGCCCTTCGGGCTTCAGCTTCCAGACCCCTCCAGCAGGCGGAGCCTGTGGGTACAGGGGAGAAGGGTGCTCCTAGGGCACCAAGGAGCAAGCTGGCACCTGAGAGGGGAGAGCGGGGGAGATGCTCTGGGAAGGAGAGAAAAGATAGGTCCAGCCAGCAGGGTCAGAGGACCCCAGGGTGGCGAGGGTTAGAAGAACCAGCTTTATCTGAGAGGGAACACGGTGGCTAGACAGACCTGGCTCTATTCCAGCTTCTTCACTTTACTAGCTGTGTGACTTTGAGGAAGTCACCTAGCATTTCTGAGTGTCAGTTTTCCCTTCTGGAAAATGGGCACAGTAATACCCATTTCGGTGCTAAAATATGAATTGTGTTTGGTCCACAGAAGGAGCTCCATTAGTGGCAGGCACTGCTGTCACCATCATTAGCAGCAGCATCCTCAGGACCTGTGAGCACCAACAGTTCCCTGGGGTGGTACCAAGGCCTCCTGTCAATCTGAGCATCTCTTCCAGGCCCGATGTGCTATACTGTCTGTCGGCAGATGACAGCTCCATTGCGGTAATAATGGGCCTGGCTTGTGAGTCCTCCCCTCCTCAACCCCTGCCGCTTATGATAATTTAATTGATCGTGCTCACACCGGCTGTGTTTCTCCTGCAGCTCTTGGCTTAACTCAAAAGGATTTAAAAAAAAAAAAAAAAAAAAAGCCTGCCCAACATCTCTGTAATTAGGAGGTTTGGCTCGGCCCTGAGTCAGGTGACCATGAGCGAACCAGAGGGAGTTGCAGAGCCTGTTGGGAGGTGTCGGAGGAGGAGAGAAATCAGCCCCAGACCAAGCCAGGCCACCTTTGGGACAACTTCCTGTCTCTGTAGGCATCCCTTTCCCCATTCACAGGAAGCGGATAATTAAACCAGAGTACTGAAGACTCATTCATTGCTAATTCCTGCAGTGTTGAAACGAATTTACATTCCTATGCAATGGGGGAAAAAAAGAATTTAAAATTTGAAAAGAAATAAAACCTCAAATAGTTGTATTGCAGCTTACTATGTGCCAGACACTCTTTTAAGCTCTTTGCAAATAATAACTCATTTAAACTTGTCGTTTTGAAGGTGATATTCAGCTGTCAGCTTGGATTTGTAGCTGGAAGCTTAGTAAAAGAAAGCAGTTTGGATCAGAGACAATTTGTCAATGTTGCAGGTTGTCAAGGGCGTTGCTAAGAGGAGTCACTGTGTTTAAATTTTGTTTAACTCCTTGCTTCCAGAAGAAAAGTTGGATGAACAGGAAGGAGACTCTTTTCTTAAAGAACAGAATGACAAATTGTTTTGTTTTTATTAGAAAATTCAGGGTTGTGATTCTGATCCTGAGATCAGAAAACGGTCTTTTGAGTCATGTAAATAAGACAGCCTGCTGCTCTCTAGTGGCAGCACGCAGGTATTGCAGGCAAAGTACTCAGGAGGTTATTTTGCAAACCTGGAGCGATGAAGGTAGCAGCAAAAACTCAACTGACCCTAATTGATCACTGGAAGAGAAAAACATAGAGGGGGGCTTTTGGGTCGAGGAGAGATGATAAGTTGAAACAAGACTGGCCCATATGCTGATGATTACTGAAGCTGAGAAAAAGTGTGTTTTTTTAAGTAGTTAAAGAGAAGGAATAGAGTAGTCTATAAGTAGTAAATTCTTTTCCCTATCCCATTCTATGACTTGACCCTTAGAAATGTTGGAGAGTCTGTCTCCTATTCCAAAGACGGTGGTCTCCTGCCCAGATTCCCCAAGCAGGTGGGCTCTGATGAATCTGCCAGAGGCTCCACCTACACCCCGTGCCCCCTGCCCATAGCAGTATGGGGAAGAAGGTGTGACCACTGGATGAGCAGAGATTCAGGACCAGGGGAAATGTATGGCCTTCCCGTAATCCTCCTAGATGGTAGCCCAGTGGCCATCCGTGTGGTCCCCAGGGCTTCTAGCTTGGTGCCTCACTAGAGCAGGTGTATTCCATCCCTTTGATGATTTCCTGCCACAGATTTGCTTTCCCAGATTAAACATTTTCTGAGCCCCTACTCTATTCCAGGTACTGTGCTGGAAGGTTTCTATGTGTGTTCTCATTCCAGTTTCTGGGGTAGATCCCCTACCCCCATATATGAGGAAACTTATACCTAAATGCTGGATTATTACCATTTTCATGACTTCTCCACCAGATTGTGAGTTTCTTGACCTAGGGACTGTGCTTTATTTTTCATATTTATTTCCCCATCATCCTCTAACAGTGAAGATTCAATCATTGTTGAATGATTAATCATTCAATAAGAGGTTACATGACTTAGCCATGTTATCATACAGCTAGTAAGTGGCAGAATCTGGATTCAGATCTAGCCCAGAGCATCTCTTGCAGCGCCACAGCTGCCCCAAATGATGCTCAGACTCCTCAGTTAACAAGATATTTGTAACTTCTAAGCTTTTATCGGTTGGCTGATGACCACTGCAGAGATGTCTAATCCGGAAGGCTGTTGGCTGGTGGGGAGGGGAGATCACGTGTGTAGACCCCTTCCCTTGGCTCCCTGGTCCACAGATAATTGTGCGCAGTGGTGTTCTGTTGCTGGCTCACACTGGCTCTCGAGAGCTGATCGTGCCCATGTCTTCCCCGCTCTGTGTTTTGTTACTTCATATTGGTAGCTTGAAATTAGCCTTCGTAGGGTTTACACCATGGGAATTGGCAAATGCTACAAATGAGGGCCCTTTTTTTTTTTTCCTTTCTGAAGGCAAGCATGTTAAGCATGTACAAGCACCTCCCTGACAAGGTTATAGCTGGGAACAGGAAGCTTGTGGAGTCAACTGTGTGACCATGAGGTGTGCATCTCCATGTGGTCATTTTCTCTGGGGAGGGCTGGTAGACCTCACAGTTGACCACTGCCACCTGCTACAGGTTGCTACACCTGCTGTGATGCTGTAGGGAGTCCATGAAGATGGAAGAGGAGAACTCTCAGCTGCTTTAATTCACTTGCCTCTCACAGAATTTGGCAACACAACGATGAAGAGTTAGGGTGGAGGGGTGTCTCCCTAGAGCACTTGGTGAGTGATGGGCAACGCCAGATCTTGCTCCTGACGTGCCCAGGGAATCTCAAGGCAGTTTTTGGTGACTGTCACTCTCTTTCCTGGATTTGTCCTTCCTAGCGGGGGATTCTGGGGCCAACTCTGCACCTGGAAGAAGAAGAATGGAAGGCAGGTAGTTGTCCCACATAACTGTATCTCATTTCACACTAGGAAGGAGCCACCCTATGCAGTAGATATATTATTCCCCCTTGTATTGAATGGAATTGTTTCCCCCCAAATTCATGTCCACCTGGAGCCAATGAATGTGACCTTATTTAGAAACAGGGTCTTTACAAATGTAATCAAATTAAGATGAGAGCACACTGTGACACCCCAGTCACCCAAATGCAAAGTCTAGGAGTCCCACAGTCAATCAACTGCAGGTGATGTCAGCCCTACTCATCTTCATGCTGCTGTCTTCCCCATGGCCGCCACCAGTGCCTGGTTCCAGATCTCCTTAGCTTGTATCTGGACCACTTGGTGACCTTCTAATGGTCTCTGCTTCATCTGGTCTCTTCCCACTCAGACCCATCCCGATCTGATCAGGGCTCCTGAACCACCCTGACCATGGCCTTCCCCTGTTCAAAGCCTGCAGCCACTGTCACTGGCCCCAGAGAAGAAGTCTAGATTCTCCTCTTGGAATTCACAAGTCCTCCATCATCTGGCCCCAAACTATTCCTCTAGCTTTGACCCCTCCCTTTGCCACTTCACTAGCCCTAAGTCATCCTGGATCCAAATTGAACTGCTCTTGTTCATTCCCCATACTTTCCTACCTTCGCTGGGTTCAAAGTGTCGCTCCTCTGTTTATTGATGGGGTGTCCTCTCTGGACCCCTTCACAGCATCGTTATGAGGACTACATACATCCTAAACAGTCTCCTCTATTATATGTTCCCCACCCCTGATTTCCTTCCCTCCTCCCTCCTGCAGAGGAGTCATGATGCGCTTTGGAGTAAGGTAGTCCCAGATTCAATTCTTTGCCCCTGAGTTGCTGTGGGACTGTGACAAGTTACTTGATCTCTCTGAGCCTCGGTCTCCTCATACACCTGTTCTTGTGGAGATTAAATCAGGTCATGTGTGTAAGGTGCTCAGCACAGAGAAGGCACTTGGGACATGGGGGCTCATCTGGAACCCCAAGGACTTGGGATTATGGGATTTCACGTAAGTCATCATGTTAATATCAAGAGCAGGTGTGGAGTTTAGCGACCTGGGACAGGGGTGAGAGGCCTGAATTCTCAAGACCCAAGAGGATAACAGAGGATCCAAGACAGAGCCAGGGTGGCAGGGCAAGGCCGAGGACAGACAGGGCTGCTTCACAGTGCTTGCCACACTGGGTTCCAAGCTTCCCTGCCCGGTAATGGGCCCCGTGGTAGAGGCCAGAGACACAAGACACAACCTGTCCCTGCCCTCCAGTCTCCCCCAGCTCAGCTGGACACCCTTTCTGCTCGATGGAGATGGGAACGGACATGGAGGCCAAAGACTTGAGTTCCAGCGGCAGCCGTGCAGTGACTCAGTGGGCAGCTTGGGCAAGACCCTGTTCCTCCATGGGCCTCAGTTCCTTTGTCTATAAAATGACAGGGCGAGAGAGGAGGATCTCCAAGGTTCTTACTACAAAAAGATGAGGTGGAAGTTACTCTCTACCCACTGATACAACAACAAGGTTCTAGACGGAGCCCGGGCCCACTGACTGGCAGATGCTAAGTTGACCCTTTTTTTCAGAGCCCTCTGCACCATTATCTGTCACCTTCCCTGCTTCCTGCTTCCTTAGGGGAGCTAACAAGAGCTGGGACGGCCTCCCCACGGCCCCTGAGGGAGGCTCCGCTGCCTGGTAGCTGTGGCACGGCGTGTGGGAGGGGCAGGTGCTTCTGGGCCTAGTTTAGGGGACAGCGGAGATGGCAGCGCATCTGCCCTGCGTGTGTTTTCTTATTTGTTCCCAACAGGAAATCAATGATGTCACAAACCGTGGGATAACTCTGCAGCCCCAATCAATAGATCCTGATTAATTCAGTCGTGGCCGTTGGGTAAATTTGCTGCATCATAATTAGAATTATTAATTAAAAATAGGAAATCAATGGACGCAAATTAAGCAAAGGAGGAATCAGTTGGTCTGCGTTGACATTGCGTGGGCAGGTGCTTGAGGACACTGCATGCTCAGCTCTGGTTTAGGGGCCCCACCTCCCATGGGACCCCAGGTCCCCCGGACTGTGAGAGTCCAGCCTCCAGGCCCCACAGCTCACAAGGGAGCAGAGAGAGCCCTTAGGCTGCTGAACTCCAGAACTGGAGATCCCCCAGAAGCATCTCACCCAACACCCTTATTTTCTGATATTGGAAAAAAAGAATTCGGGGAGGAAAAAAGTCTTTATTTCTGTTCGTTATTTTGCATTCTCTGTTCACATGCATACATCACTTTATCATCATAATGTCTACATATGGTATGTGATCACATGTTCTTTTTTTCCCCCAACAGCATGGCCTGATCACTCTTTCATTTGCTGTGCAATTATCCTTTGAATGGCTGCATAGTATTCCATGGATGCACTGTAATTACCTAACCAGTTCCCTATTGCTGGCCACTGAGTTGTTTAATAAGAATAATCGCCACGTTCACTGGGGGCCCGTCCTCACGGCTTGCGCTGTGGGCTTTTGTGCATCGTTTTGTCTAAGCCTCACAACAGTCCTATGAAGCAGATAATATCATTATCCCTATTTTATGGGCAGGGAAACTGAAACTCAAGCAGAGTTAAGGGACTTGTCCAAGTGACTTGCCCAAGGTCACATGAGGCTTGTCGGAGGTGGAGCTGGAAAGAAACCGAGAGTTCTTAAGCACAACACTGTCCCGCCTCCACTTTCCCGATATTCATATGAACAGGTAGTCGTGCACGACTTCCCACTTTTTGCTTTTTCCTTCTCCAGCTGTCCTTTTTACAGGCAAGGGAACTGAGGTGTGTAGCGATTTGGTCCAAGTCTAGAAGCTGGGCCATGGTGTATCCAGGAAGGGAGCCTGGCCTCCTGCTCCTGGGCCAGGACTCCAGCTTCTCCCCGCACTAGCCCACCTTCCTCCTCTGTCCCCTCCCTCCTCATTGCTCCCTTGGGGTCCTTGGAAATCTCACGGTGGCCACATCCGGTCAGAGCAGTTCCTAAGAGCATCTGTCCTCAGATGAATGCAGAGGCTGAAGTCGCTGGAGGAACAGGCCAGGTCCTGCTACACCTGGGGATTACCATACCAGCGATGGGACACTCACCACTTATGACTGCTCCTGCCCCTTTAAGCACATGTCCATCCATTTTGTGCCACTTAGAGAGCTGCCACCCAGCCCGCTAGCTGGGGAATCCCCCTCCTCCACCTTCTGCCCCGCCCCCACTGTCACACCTAATGGCTTCCCACCCATCACAGTCGGACCACCTGACCCTGTCCTTGAGATCAATTTTCTAATCTTCATTCCACCGACTCACAGTGGCACATGCTGTTCATGTGGGCTGGGGCCAAGATGAGTTGGCTGTGGGTCATGGGCTCTCTCAGTGGTTCCTGGTGATGGAACCCCACCCTTCCCCCTTGCCCACTTAAGAAGACTTCTAGGAATGCAAATAATACAGAGGGAAGTTATCACGCACTTACGATCTTGACACTCTGTTATTTAGTATGAAAAATAAATTATTCACCAGCTTTGTACTACATTAGCAGCAAATCACTGTGACAAACCTCACACTCTATTGCGTTACGTTGGTTTTTCAAGCGTGACGCGGCAGTAAGTGTACCTAGTCTAAAATACACAGATTGTTCTGCACTGATACCAAAAATTATTTTCTAAAATACCTGCCGCTTTGGGCAAAGTCTTTCAAAGCTCCTTTTCCCCTGCCTTTTTGTTAACAAGACCATATATGACTGAGCATCGTCACTCACTGCTCAGTGGCTCCAATCTTTGCATTTGAAATGCCCATGCTCTGGCGCTTTCTTTCTCTCTCACAGCCCTCCTCCTGGGACAGTCACTGGGTCTTGGGGAAGATAGTCTTGAGTCACAGGTATGAATCTGCCTGACAGCCTCCCAGTCCAGCTCACATCTTTACTCCTTTCTCTGCCCATTTCTTCCTATCCCCACAATCTGCAGTCCCTCCCCTCCCACCTCCTTGGAAGAGGCCCCCAAGGACACTTCCTCCTCTCTGAATGAGGTGCGTGGTCCCCCGTGACTCCCAAGAAGCACCGTTAAGGGACTGGTCTTCCCTCTCCTGGTAATTTACAGCACTTGTGTGCCATAAAAAGTTAGTCTGAAGTGTTCTCTAACCAACTTAATTACCACGAGCCTCCTTCTGAAGATCGTTCCAGCTAGTTGAATATTAATCTGCAGTTCAAAGAGTCCCCAGGCACAGATTGCAAGATCTCATACACACAAGTAATTAAGACCACAAGTAGACAGACTCCAAAGAAGCAGGAATTTTCTCTCGGAACACGAGAGGGAAAAGGTCTTGTGAACTTCAGGTGGTGTTGCTGTCCTCGCCAGCTCCCCCAGTTCACCTGGCAGGCCGGGCTGGAACAGGAGCTCAGGTTTTGCTATTTCACGGGTTCTAGGACATGGGATATTGTTAGACAGAGGCAGGATGATGTAGTAGAAAGAGCACTGGATTGGGAGTCCAGGGACCTAGTTTGTAGCTTCTGTGACATTTTTACCTTGGGTGAGTCACTGTCTCTCCCTGGGCAAGATCATCCTCCTCTATGAAAGAAGGGAGTCAGACCAGACTGTAAGCCCTACCGGACAGGGCTTTTGTGTGCATGTGTGTGAAAGAGAGAGACAGACAGACAGACAGAGACAGAGAGAGAGAGAGAGAGAGACTTTATTTTCCCAAGGTGGTCCCAAGTATAGGCTTGGCTGTTACTTGAGGCTAAACTTTGCATAAGCCTCATGCTGACAGTGATGCAGGTTAGCTGCCATCAGCATGAGGAGGCAGTAGTGCCTGATGACTCACCTATGCTGACCCATGAACCTTCCTAAGTTGGCTCACTCGGTGCTGGAACCATGGACCCCTCAGCCCCAGGCAGGTCAGCAGTGTGTAGCCACTGAATTGGAAACTGAGATGGCCTTGCTGATAGCCACTGAGCCAAGAGAGAAAGAATTCAAGCCAGGATAATAGAAAGAATGTGGCGAGGTGCAGCCCCTTGGGTGAGGGAGGGTGAGGGAGGGTGAAGGGCTTATGTTTGCCGGCAAGGCTGGATCAGCAAGCTCAACTTCCTCTGCTTCCCTGGGAAGTGTGAAGGTCCCACTCCCATTGTGTGTCCACCAGCGCGGACCTTCCCTGCTTGGAGACTGGACAGGCTGCCAGTGGGGGGCTGTTCTTGGCTCTCTCTCAGCCCTGTAGCCCACCTCTCTGTGCTTGCTGCTTTGGCCTTTATATACAGGTTATTTAATCTCATTCAGATATCTTATTCCTGGAATATAGACTGGAACAAAAAGTGGAATGACAACAGCAATTAATTTTCCTGTCGAGGATGCCAGCCACTGGGAGAGAGCCAAGCCAGAGCCAGGGAGCTCAGCAGAATACCGAGATTTTGAATTCACAGCCTAGAGTTTCTGCCTGGAGTCTCTGGGCCCACCCTGTATAAATCATGTCCGCTTTGGGGCTCAGCCACACGTGAAGGAGAGAGGAGGAGGGATGTCTATTTACTCCCTGGACCTTGATGCTCGACCCTTCCCATCAGAGAGGAAATGGAGTAAAAGCTGTTGGCTTGGCCCCTCCTCATCTCCGTCAGAGAGCCCTAGCCAGTACTGCATTAGCCCTGTGGGCTCAAAGAACTCAGAGAAGGAGAAACCCAGTGCTTGGCATTTAGGACATTTAAGCTGGCAGGGACCAAGTCCCATCCTTAATTTTAGAGATGTGGAAGTTGAGGTCATGTTGCCTGAGGTCATGCAGCTGAGTAGTACTAGAACAGAGACTAGATCTCCAGTCTCTTTATTTCCAGCTCAGCATCTCTCCTCTGCCCTATCCTACCTCCTTCACAATGATAACAGAATGGATGTGGGTGTATGATTCCTCTCCTCATCCTTATCCCACTTATAAGGTCAAGGCTTGTTGCCTCCGTTTTGCAGATGCTGAAGACTGAGGCACAGAAAGGTTAAATACCGTCCTTCATACAGTGCTACAGTTTAGCAAGCCCTTTGTCACCCAAGAATTCGTTTTACCTTTATAATCATCCTGGTGGATAGATTTTAGTTATCCCTTTTCCACCAGAGAAAACTGAGGATTGGAGAAATGAAGTGACTTTCTCAAGGTCACACAGCTAGTCAGTGGGTAAGTTGGACTTGAGCCCAGCTGTTTTCCACCATGCAGACAGGTTAGTGGCAGAGCCAGGAATAGAATGTGGGCCCGACACTCTACCCTCAGACTCTTTATAATGTCCCAGGAGGACACATTTCTCTAGCTGGTGAGACTGTCCCTCACCTCAGTGAGTACCAAATGACACCACACCATTTTTTCCACTTAGAAAAGCTTTCCTACCCACCTCCACTCTGAAATTCTATGATGCTTGCAAATGTCACCAGGCACCATCTGAAAGGTTTTCATTTGCACACAGGGAAGCCAACTGGGCAGCTTTTCTCAAAACATTCTCAAGAGTTCTCTGAGTTACACTCACTTCCCCCCACCCCCTACCCCCTGCCCGCCACACTCACTGCCTTCTTTGCTTCCCACCCTGAGAGATAGTTCCACTTCATACTTACTGGAGCAGAAATCATAATAGTATTACCAATTAATAATTATATTGCACTTAAGTGGTTTTGCAAAGTGTGTTTTCAAGCATTCTGTCACCTGATTCAATTATCTCCACGTGACACTTGAAGAATCAGAAGCTCACCGTAGTGAAGGGATTTTCTGTGGGTCACGCTGTCTGTCAGTGGCTGAGCGAGAATTCAATCCCAAGCTTTTTGGTTCCCGGTTCTCTGCTTTTCAGCATTAAGGTTGGGAAAGAACAATCAAGTACTAGCAGAAGGTAGTGGATGGGGGAGAAATTTCAGGAGAGCAAATGCAAGAAGTCCCTCTAAGAAGGGCTTCTTGTCGTTTTGGTCACCAGAATGTCCTAGAAATTGCAGTGATAATTTATCTTAAAGTGACAAGAATGCAAGGAATTACTCTGCTTTCCATGGTCTGTGTTCAGAAGTTCCTTGGTGTGGGATTCAGCACCAAGGACAGTGCCCGTAGCCCCACAGCCCTGGCTTTGCAAGACCTGCGAATTAGAAGGGTCCAACCTTCACCCTCTGTACAAACCATTTCCACAAGATTTAGAGCCCATCTGACCTCTGTTTGACTACCTCCTGCAATGGAGGAATCTTGCCACTTCCAGTCTCTTACACTGATAAATGGTTTGCACTTGCAGATTCCTGTTGCAATGGAGAAAGTCAGGGAAATAGTTACCGCTGAGAAGAGGATCACCAAATTCTTTTTCAAAACTATTAAAGATTTGTGACATATAGAAATAGAGAAAATAATAACGAAAAACACCCATCACTCATACTGAAAAAATATAAAGATTCACTTATTTGTCTCAGATCCTTTTTAGAGAAAGAAAACATTTGAAGCCCTCTTTGTGCCTTTCGGTGATCAAATTCTCCTCCTCTCTCCCCAGGGGTCATCTGTATGGTTGTTAAGACCCTTCAATTCAGAAAGTTATGTCAGAGCCCAAAGGGTCCCTGGAGACCTCCTTTTCCAACCCACGCATTTAGCAGATGAGCAAAGCAAGGCCTGGAGAGAGGATTTGACTTAAGAGCTCAGTGGTGGACCTAAGCCTTTTCGTGGTCATTATTTTCTCTTTAATTTCATCCCAGTCTTTGATGTGGGGTGAGACATGGATTGATATGTCCATTTTACAGGTCTTCGGGTTGACTGGCTGCCTTTTGGTGGCTCCTCCCCTCCCCTCAAAGGTATCAAGTCACCCTCTCTGTTGCATGTGGAAATATCAGGAAAATCATAGAATTCCTTGACTCAGCCCTGTTTTCCATATGAGAAATCTGAGTCATGGTAAAGATAACTGAATAATAAGGGAACTCAAATTGACTTGCCTTATGGGGGTTGAGAATGGGATTGAATGGAGCAGGACTCTGGGTGATGGGGCAGGAGGAAAGCTTCAGCAAAATGCAAGGTACACGAAGGCAGGGTCTGCTGGGAAGCCGGGTGTGAAGGGTGGCTGGAGGCATTGGGCAGGGGGAAGGCTGGGCCTGCCTAGGGAGGGCTTTGAATGCCAGGCCCCCAGACATCTGGACTTGAGACTCGAGTCACTGTGGGGCCTTGGAAGGGCAGTGACCTCATCAGATGGATCGTTTGGAAAAGTCACTCTGGAATGAAGCATAAGTCGGGTGGGGGAAGAGGCCAGAAGTCGGGCAAGGATCCGGACACTTGTCACAACAACCGACAGGCACCCATAGCTGCTCTTTTTCCAGTGCTCTTGGGTTATTTGGCAGATAATGGACAACTCTCAGGCCCGGGTGGCTTCTCCCCCCTACCCTCCATTCAGCCACTCCCAGTGATAGAAAACTTGTCTTCTATCGTGACATGAGAAGAATATGGCAAAAAAAGGAAACCACCATAACTCACTCTTGCATGGCAGGGAAAAGGCAAGCAAAGGGGAGAGTTTTGCACTCTGTATTTCTTGCTTGCATCTGTGATTCAGCTCCAATGCTGCAGTCGAAGCGTCCTTGGCCTCTGGAGACCTGTTCTAGGCTCAGCACTGCCCCTCATTCATCATGAGGTCCTAAACTAATCACTTTCCTCTTCTAGACCTTCAATTCTTCACCTGCAAAAGGGGGCAGTTGGACTAGCTAATCGCTAAGGTGTCTCCCGTTCTAATACTTTGTAATTCCATCCTCCTCTTCACTCTCTGTGAGTCATCTATGGGACCCTTAACTCTGAAGCCTGCAAACAGCCTATTCAACCCTGGTCTCTCATAATCATAACTGCTACAATCCATTCTCCATATATCATGTTCTTGACACTGTGCTGAGCCCTGTGTAATTGCATTTAATTACTACAACTCCCCTACCAGGTAGGTGCTATTATTATTTTCATTTTACAGACTAGGGAAACTGAGGCACAGATTTAGTTACTTGCCCAAGGCCAGAATCAGACTTTGAACTCAGGTCTGTTAACCTCCACAGCCATGCTTTGAATTCCTGTGCCTTAATGCCCAGCCCCAAACTCAGTTCCACATCTGGTGACCACAGTAGCCCTTCCAAGTTCTCCTTGGTCCACATCAAACCTTGAGGGAAAAAAAACCTGTCTGGGGCTCTTCTGGGCTTTGTGAGTGACCGGACCTCCCCCTCCCCCACCTGGAGAGCTCTGCTGAGAAGCTTGTCTTCTGTTTGCTCATTTTAATAAGATCATTGCCTCTCCCGATCCTGAGTGATGACAGGTAGCCAGCTAGAACTAACTACAGTGTTAACTTTGCCTTAAAATCCTCCACCAGCTCCCCAGCTGGAGACAGCGTGAACCATGAATTCATTAAGCAACAGAAGCCTGTCTATCCACCGCCTAGATGCCGGCAAGAAAACCTATAATAGACCTGCTTTTACACTGAGTTGAAAAGAACGGCACTCACCCAGCCCTGAACAACTTGCTTTCCGCCCCGACTCCACTCCCCACTCCCAGTATTCAATTAGCTGCCAATTAGGCATCAAGGCTTTCCCAGCCTCCTGCAGCCCCTGACCTAGAACAGGAGAGGACCACAGCACCCTCAGCCCAGGTTCAAAGGCATTTTGATCGTGTGCCTGAGTTTATCCCGCTCCCTTCACTTGGGCCTGGCTTCCTTTCAAAGTGAAATGCTTTAAAAGGAAAAGAAAAGAAAACCCCACACACTGGGGAGGCCCACTGGGACCTGCTTTCGTTTCAAACATCCAGTTCAGAGGGCCTCCCGACCGCCCTCCCACACATCTCCCAGCACGTCCTGGGCCTTAGCCTCACCTAGTCCTCCCACTCCCACCCCTTTGGGTCCCAGCCACTGGGAGAGGGAGATGAGAGAAGGGTGAGTAGGGCCGAGGAAAGTAGGGGCGGGGAGAGTGAGGAGAGAGGCAGCAAAGATGAAAACAGAGACAGGTAAAGAGAGATGGAGGGACATCATAGGGGAAACAGCTGCTAAGTCTCTCATCCTCCCAGGGGAGGCTGCGCTGCAGAATGAGGACCACCTTTGTAGTCCTTCAGCTTCCAGAGAATCTGAGTCTTGGTAATGACAGCATCCTCTCCTGGGATCTGGAGTGCTGGTGTGGAGTTTCAATCATTCCAGCCTGGGGAAGCGCCCCTCTCCCTCAGTTTCTAAGCACTACTTATCCCCCTCTCCTCCCTTATTCTAGCCAGGCAGGGCTGCCAGGTACAGATGCTTAGGTTGTGTACTGCACAGAGCTGACACAGAGGAACTTTAATGGCGGGGGGATGAGGCACGTGGATAGGCGTGGGGACTTCAGCCCTCCCAGCAGCTTTGGAGTCACAGGCACACACTGCCTGGAGGCTGCTCCCCATCCTGATTCTTCCTCAACATGCCACCAGGTCCCTGTTCTTGTGAGCTCTCTGAGGCCAAATCTTCTCCCCACCCCCAACTCTAGCCCTGACGAGAGAAACTGGAGACGCTCCCAACAGACTCTCCTACTCAGTATCCCTGTGAGCGGTGATGACATTCTGCCTCCAGGTCTTCGCTCACCCTGCTCTCAGCCTCCCCCACCACTCTCCCTTACTCCGAAGTCCACTCTTCCTTTAGGCCTAGCGAGTCCCATCTCTTCCATGAAGACTCCCCAGCCCGGGGGGTCACAGTGTGCCCCCACCTCTCCCTGGGCATTAGCTCATGGACTTTTAGTGAGACTTGTCCTTTGTCTGTTTCATGTGTCACCATGCCGCCCCCACCCCCAGGTTGTGAGGACAAAGGGCAGGAGCCATGCTGTCTTTCTGTCCTCAGCTCCTCTAACCATTTCTTACGTAGGTTTGTTGATGAATTGCTCATTGAATCATCATACATCAACACTGGGTGCCTAACACATACCAGACAGCATGCTAGGCGTTGTGTATACAGTGGGGAAGGGAACGGACTTGGTGCCTGCCTCAGACGCCCTTGCTTCCCCAAGCTGGCAGTGCTCATGGCGACAGCCCGAAGGCCACTGTGACAAACAGCTGCGGCTCTACCAGGAACACAGTACACACAGCCGGCGGGACGTGCAGGAGAGGGGACGCCCTCCCCCGCCACCCTCCACCAGGGGCAGGACCGGACCAAGGGATTGATGGAAAAATGTCCTGGCTCCCTTGCCCTTGACTGCGATAACTGTACGCCACTGCAGCCAGAGGGCTCTTCCTTGTGTCCCAGAGGTCCAGGCGGATTAACTCCAGCTGTGCTGTATCTCCCTCCCCTCCCCTCCCCACATAATCACATCAGGGTTGGCTTCCATGGAAGCCCAAACCAAGTCCCTCCCCGAAAGTGGAGGTGATGACGAGCCAGGTGGTGATGATAATGACCGATTACTATTAAATCAGCTAATAACTCAGCCACCTAATGAATTTACCCTTGCACATAACAGGATGCCTTGATGGATGACTTTGTTTCTTCATTTATTTATCTCCACATTTTCTGGGGAGGGTGTTGTGGAATAGTACTGAGCACCTGCTACTTGCAAGCCAGTGAATAAAGTACTTTTACACCATTTCCCGACCACAACCCTCTAAGGCGTGTTAGACCCATTTTGTAGATGAGATGAGGAAGCTAAGTCCCAAGGGACAGCGGAGCTTGCCCGAGGTCAGGCAGGTGGTAAGAGGCAGAGGTGGGATTCGAACCCAGGTCTGTGCGATTGCAAAGCTCAGGGGCCTGATAGGTAAGCACCTACCTTAAATAAGGCAAATAAGCAGTAGACACAGTGAATGTGCAATGATGCAGGGAGCAGGGAGTTTCTCTAAGGGGGAGCATTTAATGGATAAGGGGGGTTTTGGGAGATGGAGAAGCCTCCTGAGTGGGGTTTGCAGGGCCTTAAGGAGTGACTCCCACCTTGAGGACAAGGATGGGTGCTCTGGAGGAGGTGGAGCACCACTCCCCCAACAGAATGAGAGGTGCTGAAGCCCCGGCCTCTTTGGCTAAGTTAAGCTCATTCGATTCCTTCGAAAGTCCCAGGCTCGTATGAGCTCAAGGGATGTCCTAGAAGTTATCTTGTAGACATCCTGCTTCATGAAGCCGCCTGCCACTGCCTGCTGCACTGGTCACCGTGGTCACCAAAATCCTAAGGGTCGTTAACCCCGTCACATTTGCTCACGAGCTGGTCGTGTTCCTCACCCAGTATCTGGCTGGGCAATCAGCTCCCGGAGTGGCCCTGGCCTGCCCCGCACCCCTGAGTCGCGTCTTCATGGTTCTCAGCTGCACGGGAGGACCCACCACCACCATGACCAGGCCCTCACCTCCAACCTCTGGCAAATGCAGCACCCACTTTAGTGCTGGGTGAGACAGGCTTCAGGAGTTTCTGCTTGGTACCCAGGAACATACAGAAAACAGTAAGGGACTATATTTAGCAAGGCCTCGCCTCTCCTGGAGGGGCACGTAATTGGTGAGATCGCAGCTTGTGTACAACTGTCAGCACATTTTCTGAATCACCTGGATGCGGACACCCTGAGCTACCCCAACTGATTCTCCTCCCCATTCATCCCCCACCCTGCCCCTCCCCAGCGTCTCCTGGCTGGTGGGGTGATGGGGGAGCACCTCAATGGTACCAGGCGGAAGGGCAGTCTTGCTCACATCCTCTCGCCTCCCCCTTCTAAACCAGGAGGTCCTGGCTGACCCAGGATGGTGACGGACCAAAGAAAGGGTCCTGGCCCAGGGTGGTAAGTCCTGCGCACAGGGAAGTCCTGCTTTATTCCTTCCGGGGAGTCATGATAGAATCTTTTCAAGAGCTTCTCATTGCTCTTAAAAGAAAGTCCCAGCTCCCTGCCGTGGCCACATCTGGCCCCGGCTGCCTCACCTGGGGCCCTTCCCTCGCCTGTTGCTTTCACAGCATCCCCGCTGTGCTGCTCCCTTCAGCGCCTTGACCCTGCCAACGTTCCCCTGCCTCAGGATGTTTGCTCCGCCGTTGCCTCTGCCTGGAAGGCTCCTACCTCCTGCTCTGGCCATGACTGCCTCCTTCTCATCCCCTGCTCTTAGCAGAGATGTCACTTCCTCAGAGGGGCCTTCCTTGACCTCCCAGTTGAGAGGAAGCCCCTGTCTTTGTTTACCCTCAAGCCCTTATTTGCACCTTCATACCCTTATTATAATTTATGATTATATATCTCCTTGTTAATTCGCTCACTTAGTCAGCAAATATTTACTGAGCATCTGCTATGTGCCAGACACTGCTCCAGTGCTGGGGCTACAGCAGAGAATGAAACAGCTCTCACGGAGCTGATGTTCTGTGGGAGTCCCAAAAAACAAACAGAAAGATGAAAATAAGTATATGACTTGGTGATTGTGTAATATCAGATAGAATGAGTTCTCAAAAGAAGAAAATTAAAAGCTGGGGGGATGGGGGAGAGACCTTGGAAAGGGCAGCGCAAGAAGGCTCTGAGAAGGTGCTGTTGGAACAAAGGCCAGAGTAGGGGCCTTTATTGCTCCTGGACTGTTCACTCCAGGACAGTACCCTGGGTGCTTTGTTCCTCACTTGATCTCCATTGCCCGGCACATAGTAGGCACTCAGTAAAGTCTTATGGAGTGAAGGAACAAATGACCAACTGTCCAGACCTCCTACCGCTGCCGTAGAAGTGTCTTTCCTTTGCTTCATCCTCAGCGGATCCCAGGAGCAGCCCGTCCCGTCCCTTGATAATAACTCTCAATGGACAGGAAGGCTGTTTGTCACTCCACCCTCAGGTCTCCTCTCTCCAGGGAAACCAGAGGTCCTCACTCAGCAGTGATGGATAGAGTGTCCTCCGACTGGCAGGCCCAGCTGGGAGCTGCTCTCAAAGCCCCTCCCTGTGCAGGGACAAGTGGACCGTGACACAAATAGCAAGGCAGAGTTGAGCCGGAGACCTCACGTACCAAAGAGACCTGACTTCCTGCTGATGGGTGGGCCCTGTGTTAAGTGACCCGCCTGGGGAAGTGGTACAACGGAGAATGGTGGATGTGGATGTGGAGCCTGAAGATGTGCAATCTTGGCTCTCCTAACCAGACCAGGGCCCTTGGGTAAGCTGCTCCATTTCTCTGGCCCTCAGCCTATCCATCTGAGCAATGGGAATGCCTACCTTTGCTTTGATGACCTATAAGCATAGCAGTGCTTTGGAAGGTCGAAGGTTTACAGATAAGTAGAGTTATTCCAAATAGCAAGTCAGTTGTGCAAGGACCTAGAAGAATGGGTTGTATAAAGTGAGGCAAACCTGCATTTGTTGTCTTTGTTGTGAAAATGCTATTTATGCCTATAATTCAGTGGGTGCCTGTCAGCAGAAATTCAGAGCACACACGTGTGCTCCAAGATTCAACACTTTGCTTCCTCCTTTGGGTTTGCTGTTCTCCACATCCCTAAATGTTTGTCTCTGATAGTTCCTCCAGGATTCAGAGACCTCAGCATGTCTGAGATGGAAGGAATCTTAGGGCTCAACCAGTGCTACCCTCTTTATTTTACAGCGGGGAGACTGAGGGCCAGAGAAGGGATGTGATTTGCCTAAGGCCACACAGAAAGTCAGCAGAGGGGCCTAGACTATAATTATGGTGTCTATAACTCCCAGAGGGGGCCAGAGGTCGGGAGGGGATGGAGGGTAGAGGCTCTCCTTGGGCAGGATGTGACCTCTCTGTGTCTCAGTTTCCTCGCCTGACAATGGAGATGACGGCGGTGTCAGGAGGGTTAAACGAGATACGCTTGTGAAGAGCTCACACAAGGCTTCACCTGTAACAGGGTGCCTGTCCTGGGTATACCAGCAGGCACCCACACCACCCATAGCAATTCCAATCAGAGAGTGCCCTACTCTGCCAGCTAATTTTTTTTTCATTTTTTAATTGAAGTGTAGTTGACTTACAGTGTTTCAGGTGTACAGCAAAGTGATTCAGTTATACATATGTACTTTTTTTCAGATTCTTTTCCATGATAAGTTAATAGGTTTTTTGGTGGGGGGGGGCGGGTAATAAGGTTTACTTATTTATTTTTTAGAGGAGGTACTGGGGATTGAACCCAGGACCTTGTGTGTGCTAAACCTGCAGTCTACCACTTGAGCTACACCCTAACCCCCGTCCCCAGTTAATAGATATTTTTAACATTATCCTTGGTTCTATTCATCATTCCCAAGTTCCTAGCCCTTTAAGCAGCCTCTGGGAGTCCACAGGACTTACCAGAGGGGAGGTAGGCTGGACAGAAACCTTGCCTAGCCAGATCTCCAGTAAACCTGTCTTGGTTTGCTCTCTTCCTTCCTCTGAGCTGTGTTCTAGCCCAGCGCCATTCTGGGTGGTCTGCAGACCTAAAGTCCAGGGGTTACCACTGGCAAGTGATGAGATAAGAAAATTAATAGTAAGTGTTTAGAAACTTAGAGCAATTTTGACATTACTGTGACAGCCGAGCCCATGGTTGGCGGACTCCTCTGCCGAGCGGGCCCTAGTGTGAGAGCCACGTGGTGTGACCTGCGTACGAGTCACGCTCAGTGAGGACTGTGTGTCTGTCTGTGATGGATTTGAAAACAGACAAATCAGATAAAACTGGTCCTTCCTCATGGATAGTTTGAGAAGCAGTGGGCTAACCTTCCTTCAATGTAGCAAACCCCTCAGCCCGCTCGCCAGATCCTCTGCCGCCGGGCCATGTGTACCCCTCCCTCCAGGCTGCTCTGCATCCTGAATTCTCCCTCCTTGCCTTTGCTGTCCTCCACTAAGACTGTCTTCCCCTTGCTTTCCCACCAGTTGAAATCCTATCCCTCCTTCTAGATCCTAAATCAAATCCCATTTCTTCCCCAAGGCCCCCCTGGGCAGATTAACCTCTTCCCCACATACCCCCAACTTCCCAGCGCACTTTCCCCTCCAGCAAGTGCCTCTCCCGGTCTGTCTCTTGTGACCCCCAGCTACTGTGTCTGACCTGGATCTCTCCCTGGCCCCTGAGGACCAACTGGGCCCTCCCACCCATTTTAAGCCCCACCTAGTCTGGATTTTACATCTAATCGAGTTTCAGTAAGTGTCAGCCAAGCTGATCCAAAGCACCAGATGGACAAGCCGGCCCCAGGTACTGCCTTTGCCAAAAGGAAAAATGGCTCAGATGTGAATCTGTTTCATTGGGACAATCGTGGTGTAAGCCCTGCAGGACAACCAGAGGAGCCACTGTGTCTGCTGTGAGAACAGCCTTCTGCCAGGCCTGTGGCGTGTGACATCGGCTCCCAGGATGAGTGGCTGGGGCGGAGGGCTCCAGGTCCCTCCTGCCCTGGCCCGCAGCCTTCCCTGATGCAGATCACCCCCACCTGCTTTACCTCTCCCCGTGCCTGTGAACCCCTGATGAGCAGCCGGAGCCCCTCTACCCAACCCCCCTTCCCCTCACCCCACTTGATGAGAAAGACCCCTGCTCCATTGTGAACAGGGCAACAGGTGAGCCTGGCTTTAGTTCAAATGTGCTCTGCGGGCTCAGGAGGGAAGCTGGCCTCTACCTGGCCTCCAGTTTCACTGCTTCTGTTTCCACTCTCTGTGTATTCCCAGTGGGAGGCTGGCTGCAGTGCCAGACAGGAAGCTGCCCAAAGTCAGAGACCCTGAGCACCACCTGGGCTGCTTCCCCATGACAACCCATTGCAGTGCTGGCCCTGAAGTGGCTGCTCACTGAGTGAGCAGAGGAAGGAGAAGAAATTACTTTAAATTGCAGCACAAGATTCCTCAGTCAGACATATGGAAGAACTTCCCGACTAGGAGAAGAATTAAACACAGACATTTAAAGGCAGAAAGCGTCTTAACAATTGGGTTTTCGCCCTCCTCTGATTTGGCTGCTTAATCTTTTGTCCTCGTGTGAGAATCCAGCAGAAAACTCAGCAACTCTGAAGCTGTAGAAATGGGGAGTCCAGAGCCCCTGTCATGGCCCCAGCCTCCACCCCAGGCATAGGACCCTTTGGACTCCATAGGTGGCAGCTGGACACGCACTCATCTGGGCTTATCCTGTCTCTCTGCCAAGGGAGATGCTGAGGCCTAGGAGGGTGGTACCTTCCCTGCCCAAGGCCCACGACAGAGCCAGAGAGAGGCTCCTCCACCAGACCGGGCCTCACTATTTAGAGCAAGTCAGAGCGAGGCGGAATGATGGGAAGATGGTGGACAGGGCTATGAGTTGAACAGAATGAGTTCAGACCTCGTGGGAAACAGGCTAGGAATCTGTGACCTTCCAGTGTCCTTCCGTGCTCCACCTATGAGTTCATTTCCCTCAGAGCCCTGGCACGTCTGGGGGGTCCCACTCCCGCGTGGCATAGCTTCACCAAATTCCCTTTGATCCCCAGCTGCCCCCTCCCTCTCTTCAGCCTGGGGTTTGCTCAGGAGCTTTGAAAGGGAGATGAGGGCTGGGCCCTGCTGGGGAGGGCGCAGGCCGAGGCAGCGGGCCCCCTGGCGGGTCTGTGGTGTCTTGGCCGCCTTTGAAAGGCTCTTCCAAAGAGTTCGTTCCTTTGTGCACAGATATGATTTATGAGGCTTTCTAGGCAAATTGTGGAGATAAATGGTCTTTGGGGCTGGGAAGCTTCAAAGGCAGTGATGCAGGCAGATCAGAGGGAGCTGGGCAGCCAGAGCCAGGCCCTCATTAAAAGCCTCTGATGTGGGGTGGGGGTGGGGGTGTTAGGTTTTGAGCTGAGCTGAGGACAGACTAGCTCAGGCCGGTCCCTGGGGCCATTTGGGGCCGACCCCAGTTTACGTGTCACCCTGGGCCTCACTGACCCCTCTGCTGAAGTGTCGGAGGCCAAAGTGCTGGGGCCGGCCAGGCGCACTCATCAGAGGTGGGTGCAGCCCAGGGCAGAGGTTTTGAGGATGCAGCGGGGTGGTGCATGAATCCTGACCTGGGCTCCAGGGAAGGGGGCGACAGTGTAAGAGTCAGCACCAGCCTCTGCTCAGCCGGCCCAGGGACCTCGCAGGGCCCGGGGTCTCAGCTCCACCCCCGCCTCTCACCGATGACCTGGCCATCGCCCTTCCCCTCTGGTCTCAGCATCCTCTGTACAAGGACAGCACAGGCACAAATGAGCTCCAGGGCCCAGCTCCGCCCTGCCTCCGCCTCCAATCCTCTGTGGTTCAAGGCTCTGTTGTCAGATGTCGCCATTTGAGAAACAGGCCAGAGATCACACCGGCTGTGAGGTCTTAGGCAAATCACCTAACCACACCCAACGCTGGTTCCTTGCTCTGCAAAACTGAGATAATCATAGCTGCGCTTGAGGAGTCCTGGCTTAAACTGAACAAGTACCTACTGCAAAGTAGCTGCCACCTAGTTTTCTTTCCCATCACCTGCTCACGCTGTCCTGTGGCAGTCTACGTCTGGCGCAGTCCGTGCGAAGTTGATGAATTTGGCTTCCACAACTTCCCATCTCCTCTCTCCACGTTAACACACACACACACACATGCACGCACACACGCACCCTTCCTAATCTGACTCCCAGGTCTGCTAATTGCCACTTGGATATTAACAGATAACCGGGGTATTAATGGCTGATAATGCCCCATGATGTGACCAACCCCCCACACACACACCCTTGCACAAACATGGGCTGATGTGCAACTTAATAGGGGATTCCTGCAGACCCTGAGGAATGGAGTCCGAGTGGTACAATGCCAGGCGGACTCAGTGAGACCTTGTAGCAAGGTCCCAGTGCCGGTTTCCAGATGCATCCATCCACAGAGAGATGCAGAACGCTGAATAAATGGAGTTACTGAGTCTCCCCACTCCCTCCTGTCACTTTAGGGGCGTGACGTCTGGTTAAAATGGACTTGGTTGCCTGGAGCTGCAGTCGAGGCTGTGGCGATGGAGATGAGGAAGGCGATGGAGATGAGGAAGGCAATGAGCTGAAGCCACTGACTTTGTTCAAGGCATTTTAATGTACCTACCGGCTTCATTCCCTCCTCCTACCCTGCTACCCCCAAATCCATCCATCCAGCTGCCGGGCCCCTGCCCTGATGGTGGGCGCTCTTCCTGGTTATAACTGCCCCAGCACAGCTTTCCCAGCACCCCTCCATCACCCCATGTTCTGATGGGTCAGTGTTTCCCATCTGCTTGTCTGTTTTTCAGATCAGCCCCTAGAACATAGTGGGTGCTCAACACTGACAAGCGAATAAATGAGCCCAACTCATCCCCCAAAACCTGGTGTGGTGAGGGTGGGAAAAGCTTTGGGTGGTCGTGGCCAGCTCCTTTCACATCTAGCTCTGCAGTGCATTAGCTGTGTGACCACAGGCAAGTCGCTTGGCCCCTCTGACCAGTTTCCTGACTTGGAAAATGTAGGGGGGTACACAGGATGCCCCCTAAGCTGAGGACTACGAAAACCAGTCTTTGACCCTCAACTCTGTCTTCTGCAATTCGGGGTGCTTTTGTCCTGGAGGGCACATTTGTCTATTATCTGGAGACCTTTTTGGTTGTCACGGTTGTGAAGGTGGCGGGGGGCAGCTACTGGCTTCTAGTGGGCAGAGGCCAGGAGTGCCACTAACCATCCTCCAGTGTGCAGGACGCCCCACAGCAAAGAATTTTCTGGCCTAAAATGTTGATCATGCTGAGGCTGGGAAACTCTGATTTGCTTATTTAATGTCTCTAAGCCTCAGTTTTCTCTGTTGAAAAATGCAATAATATTCCACCTCACATGGGTGGCCTCAAATCCTCTTTGAAACAAGGTGAGGTCTGAACAAATGGCACAGGGTCAGTAAGAGATTAAGTGAAACAACCCTTTATGAGAAGGCAGCTGGCCCACTGGAGGCTCACAGCGTTAGCGTTTTTCCTGCATGTGTGTTTAGTCCTCCGCCCCCTTCCCAGGGGACCAGCGAGATGTGGGGGTGCAGCCTGCGTTCTGTGCAGCCACCGAATCCCACCTCCCCTCAGAGGTTTGAGGGATACAGACGGTGTGGTTAAATAACCCAGTAAGTAACAAGTGTAATAAATAGATCACTAAGAGCTAATGATACATCATTATAATCCTGTGCTGTCAGCATCTGCCAGGCTTAGGGACTGTGTCAGGAGATCTGGGTTTTCATCTGCAGGACCCTGGTCTATTAATATTTCATTCCAGCAGTCTAAGTGGTGGAGAGCTAGCCGGCAGAGCAGTGGCTCGGCTCCGAGCCTGGGTAACCACCTTGAATCTTCCTTTCCACACTGGAGCAAACCTACCTCCCACCCTGTCTCCTCTCGCCTGTTTCTTAGGTAGGGGCCTTTAGCAGCAGAGCAGACGATCACACAGTGTCAGAACGGGAAGAGACCCCGACCTTTACCTGCTGGTGTTTCTTAATGCGGACGCCGTGGAGGGCGTAATTCTTCCTTGTGCAGGACTGTCCCTGATCATTTGTGACAACCTAATCCTCCCCTCCCCATTTCCAGGTGCCCAAGCAAGAACCACTGATCCAGGTCTGTCATTTTACAGATGTAAACACAAAAGCCCGGAGAGGGGAGGGGGCTGCCCAAGATTGCCCAGCATTGCTCCAACCCACCCTTCCATGCTGCTTCAGATTTGCAGCTTGCGTCTGGGAAAAGTGGAAGGGCTCAGCTTTGGTGGGTTTGCCTGTGTTTTTACTGGGGCAAGTCTGTTAACAAATGGCCTCGCTCTCTGGGAAGTCACTTTTTTTTTATCAGCTGGAGTGGTTTCCGGCAGCTGCTGCTCCGTCTCTGCCTCCACGCCTGCTGCTTTGTAAACTCAGCAGCAAGCCCATGACCCGGCAGCGCCCCTACTTCTTCTTGGGGTGGGTGGGGGCATGGGGACTGTGAGGAGCGGACTCAGGGCCGAGGGCCGTTCCTGGAAGATGCTCTGACTGGGTCAAGCCTTTCCATTGCTAAGCGGGAGCTGTGGGGACTTGGCCCAGACTCCAGCACAGGCCGGGGCAGCTCACAGTCAGTGGATCCCCAGTTTATTTCTACCCCTTGACCTTCATGTCAGTGGCCACACTGCCTCCTCCTTGCTGCGTCTCAGTGTTGCCGTCTATGGAATGGGAGACACCATCCATCTCTCTCACTCCCACCTCAGGCTCAGCATCCTCCTGCCCCTCTCTCTGAGAGGACCAGTGAGAATGCAGATCACCAGAAAGACAGTAGTTCTTACCTGCTGAGCTCTTTTAAAGGACCTGTCCCTGGGACACCGCCTCTCCAGAATAATTACATCAGAATGCCTAGGACTGAAGCTCAGGTATGAGAGGTTTTTAAAACCTGCAGAGTGGTGCGGATGAGCGGCCAGGCTGAGGACCACTGTCTGAGGATGTGAATTCCCACGAGCAGCTGGGAGGGGGCTCTTTGGTTGCTGGAGAAGGGCTGGCCAGGCCCCCTCGTCAGCACTGCTGACGGCTCTTCCTGTGCCCAGCTCTGGGCTGGACGCTGGGTGAGACTGTGTGTGCATGTGAGGGACAGAGGCAGCCACAAACAGGGGCACATTCCAGCTCCCCCCGGGCGCTGTAACCCACAGAGATTCCAAGGCTAGTGGGGGAGATTGGACACAAGGTACCTAAATCTGCTTATATAAACGTGACAGAAAAACAATGGTCAGCTGAGTTATTGTTCCTAATAGAGGAAGGCAATAAAGGCATAAAAAGATGGTGAGTTGTGCCTTTAATAAATGATCTTCAGTGATTCAAAAAAATCCTTGTACACCCCTGTTCATAGCAGCATTATTCACAACAGCCAAACGGTGGGAACAACCCAAGTGTCCCTCAAGAGATGCATGGCTAAAGAAAACATGACGTATTTATGCAATAAAATACTATTCAGCCATAAAAAGGAATGAAGTCCTGATACACACTGTGACATGGAGGAACCTTGCAAACATTATGCGAAGTGGAAGAAGACGCAAAAGACTAATTTTGTATGATTCCACTAATGTGAAATATCTAGCTGAAGCAAATGCATAGAGAAAGTAGATTAGAGGTTGCCAGAAGGGAGGGAATGAGGGGTTAGTGCTTAATGGTTCCAGAGTTCCCATGTGGGGTGATGGAAAGGTTTTGGAAATAGCGATGATAGCTGCTCATCGCTGGAAGTGCAGTTCATGCCACTGAATTAATTGTACTCTTAAACATGATTAAAATGGCAAAATGTATGCTATATGTGTTTTTTCACAATAGAAAAAGTTCTGAATAAATTATCTTAACTGAAGAGAATAAAATTATGGGAAATAGGGCCTGTCATGAAAAACCTGGGCCCTGTGGCCAGCGCTCCCACATAAACCGATCCCTGGATAAGGCCCACAGCTCCCGGGACACTGTCCAAGGTGGCCATGTGAGCCCAGGCTGGCCGCCAACCTCCCAGGTCCCCTCGTCCACCCACACCAGGCCACACCCAGTGGGATAGCAGGGCTTAGAGCTCAGACACCCAGTCGCTCCCCAGCTGTGTGACCTTGGGCAAGGTATTTAACCTCTCTGGGCCTCTGTTTCCTAATCGGCAACCCACTATAAGGGGGTTGTTGTGCGAAGTGAATGAGAAAATGTATGCCTTTATCTCGTGGCCTGGCACATATTAAAAAGTAGTTAAACATTTAAAAGCCTGTCTGCGGTCAAGGTCAAGGTTGGCGGTGAAGGGAGAGACGCAGTCACTCCCCTCGGGGTGGGGGAGGTCGGGCCCCGAAGTTGGAAGAGGTCAGCTGGGCGATGCTCTGGCTGGGACGGGTGAGAGTTGGCCGGCTTAAAGGAACACAACGAGCCAGGCCACACGCTTCCCGGTGCCCCAAGCGCTCACTCACTGCCCAGCGAAGATACGCCCACTTGAAAACTCAGCCAAAGCCAAATATAATTAGGAAGGAGCATCTGTGACAGAAACCAAAAAGTGTGTGCGAGGGGGTGACATCCGAGAGCCAAATTGGAAAGAGTTGGCGATTGTCTGTGGAAGAATGCAAAGTCCTGTTGCAATTTTAATGATGATAGTTTTTATTCCCCTTCAACAGGGTAGATAATTGACTCACCGTCTCATTTCTGTCATTGCTGGGGAATGAGGTGTTTTTACGTGGACTTTCTAAGATACCTGGAGCTTCTCCCTGTGAACCCTAACTTTTTTTTCCCACTTAATCACTCTGGTGGGAATGTCTGTGGAATGGATTACACACTTCCCTGCTTCCTTAATCAGAATATTATAAATTGAATGTAAATTCTTCCTGTCAATTTAGCTATGAGGGGTTATTTGCCCCTGTATTAGTGGTTCTGAGTTGCTTTGCTTTTTCAGTTTACAAATGTTGTCTGTTTATTTCCATGGGTTCCTAATGTGACATAGACCTCTTTTTTTTGGTGCCCCATAAAACACACACACAAACACACACACACACACAAACACACACACACACACACACACACACACACAAGGAAACAAGCATGTACAGGTGAGTGTGCGCACACACCAGTCTGCGGTCTGAGAGCCCAGGTTGTCAAGCTTAATAGAACTGCATTTCCTCTTGCTTCTCCAACGCCCTGTCCTGCCCCTATCATGGCACTTACAGAGTGTACCACCACTGCTCCTCGCGTGGCTCTGTCCCCACCAGACTGTACGCCACGAGAGGCCAGGACACTTCCTAGCACTAGCAGGTACTTGGTAAATGTTTGTCAAATGGAGGAGCAGAGGAACGAAGGCACTCAGGTGTGAGGGCATCAGTGAGGGGTAGGCGAATGGGTTTTGAATGCCTTCCTGGGTGTCCCTGAGACACCTCCAACATAGTGAGCGAAATCCACCTCATTCTTTCTGCCCCAATATTTGCTCTTCCCCTTGTGTCTCTGTAAAGAAATGGCGCCAGCATCCACCCAGCAGCCTAAGCCAGAGCTGGGCTGCCGTCCTCCCTGCCCTCTCCTCCTTCCTCGGCACCTTGTCAATCTCCACGTCCTTGCTGATTCAACCTCATAAACACAGCTGGAATCTGTCCCTTCCCTTCTTTCTATGGCCACACCTGATCATGTCAGTTCTCTGCTTAGAACACATTCAGAGCCTCCTGCTCCTTAAATGAAATCTGCCCCCCTGAACACAGCTCACAGAGCCCTTGGACCTGGTACCCTGCCCAGGAATCGGCCTCCCCTTGTACCTTGCTCTCCCTTAAAGTCTACACTCCAGACACACGTACCTTTTTTTTTTTTTCCATTTTCTCTCATGTTCAAGTTTTTTCCCACCTCCAAGCATTTATATGTATTATTTTTTCTGCCTTGATCCATTCCCCATCCTCACCCCTCCATCAGGCCTTTTCTTTGAGAACATCTTCCCTGGCCACCCCCAGCCAGGGTTCACACCTGCCTGTGTCTTCCTCTGATGCCCCAAATGACCCTTATCATAGCTCTTCTGCAGTCTGCCTTCAGTGCTGCCCCCATGGCTCTGCCCCCACTATACACTCCAAGAGGACGGGACACTTTCTGGGACTAGCAGCTGCCTGGTAAATGATGGTTGAATGGATGCGTGGAGGAACAGAAGCACCCAAGAGTTAGTGCATGGACTTCATGACAATATCCCGGCTCCCTATCAGGGGCATAGTTCTGCTTCCTACTGGGTTTTGGTTGTGACAGAGAGAATAGAGGTCCCCTCTGATAAGCAAAATGTATCTGCCTGTCCTGGGATTGCCCCAAGGACAAGCGGGCTCTGGACTCCAACATCTCAGTACAGAGCCAAGGACTGAGGACAGTAATTGTGTCGTAGCAACATGGGGAATCCCTTGTTCCGGCCCCAGGGTTGTTCACAGTGATGATGGGGAGAACGTGGCTAATCTCTGTAGTATCCCTGCCCTTGTGCTTTGCAACTGCCACCTTATCCCCAAGGCACCTCTTAAGTTCCTCTCCTCAGAACCATCACTCAGAAAATATCCCATTCATCTGTGGTGGAGAGAGCTGGAGCCAGAAGACCTAGGCTGCCCTTGACTCTAAACTTGGGCAGTCACTTAACCTCTCTGACCCTTGATTTCCCCATCTATAAAATGGAGAAATAATAAAACCTAATTCACAGGGTTTTAAATATCACAAATGAGCATTTAAAATGCGGTTATTAGTATTACAGTGGAGACACATATGTACGTTAAACTTATGCAAATTTAACTACATGTGCTTGGCGACAAAAATAGAGAAATGATACAGTAGGTAATTCTGCTAGTCTTTCCACTCACTGAGTACTTGTCCGAGAGACGGGGTGATGTGGAAGACGCCGGACCACTGGGTAATTTGTTATTCTCTGTCCTGTGAGCCTCTTTCAGTGTGTGTGCAGGTTGTAACCATAACTAGACTTGATTTTTGTTTTGAGATATAATTGATATATAACCTGTTAGTTTCCGGTGTACAATATAACAATCCAACATCTGTGTATATTGTGAAATGATCATCACATTAAGTCTAGTTAACATTGATCACCACACATAGTTACAATTTTTTCCTTGTGATGAGAACTTTCAAGATCTACTCTCTTAGCAACTCCCAAATATATAATACTATGGCTTTGTAATATAATTTGAAATCCGGAAGCGTGACTCCCCCAGCTTTGTTCTTCTTTCTCATTGTAGTCGCCATGCTGTACATCACATCCTAGAGCTTGTGTATCTTGTAACTGGAAGTTTGTACCTTTTGACCATCTTTGCCCGTCTTGCCTCCTCCCTACGTGTGATGACTACCAACCTGTTCTCTGTATCGATGAGCTCAGTTTTTGTTTGTTCATTTGTTTTTTAAACTCCATGTATAAGTAAGATCATACAGTATTTGTCTTTCTCTTATTTCGCTTGGCATAATGCCTTCAAGGTCCATCCATGGTGGAACAGATGGCAAGATTTCCTTCTTTGTGGCTGAATAATATTCCACTGTGTGTGTGTGTGTGTGTGTGTGTGTGTGTGTGTGTGTGTGTGTGCGCGCGTGTGTATTTGTGAATACACATTTTCTCTATCCATTCATCCACTGATGAACATTTAAGTTGCTTCCATGTCTTGGCTATTATAAATAATGCTGAAGTGAACACGAGGGTGCAGAAATCTTTTCGAGTTAGTGTTTTCATTTCTTTCAGATAAATACCCAGGAGCAGAATTGCTGGATTATACAGTGGTTCTGTTTGTCAGTTTGAGGAACCTCCATACTGGTTTCCATAGTGGCAATTTACACTCCTACCAACAGTGCACAAGGGTTCCCTTTTTCCCACATCCTTGTCAACGCTTGTTATTTCTTGCCTTTTGGGTACTAGCCACTCTAACAGGTGTGAGGCGATATCTCATTGTGGTTTTCATTTGCATTTCCCCGATGATTACTGATGTTGAGAACCTTTTCAAGTACTTCTTGGTCATCTGTGTGTCTTCTTTGTAAAATGGCTATTCAGATCCTCTGCCCATTTTTCAAATCGGATTGTTTGGGTTTTTGCTATTTTGTTGTGTAAGCTCTTTACACATTTTGGATATTAACCCTTTGCAAAATACATGGTTTGCAAATATTTTTCACATTTGGTAGGTTGCCTTTTCATTTTGTTGATGGTTTCCTTTGCTGTGCAGAAGCTTTTAGCCTGATGTAGTCCTACTTGTTTATTTTGCTTTAGTTGCCTTTGATTTTAGTGTCAAATCCAAAAAACCATTGCCAAGACCAATGTCAAGGAGCTTCCTACCTATGTTACCTTCTAGGAGTTTTATGGCTCTGGTCCTACGTTCAAGTCTTTAATCCATTTTGAGTTGATTCTTATATATAATGTAAGATAAGGGTCCAGTTTCATTCTTTTGCATGTGGCTGTCCAGTTTTCCCAACACTATTTATTGAAGAGACTGTCTTTTCCCCACTGTATATTCTTGGTTCCTTTGTCATAATTTAATTGACTGTATACACATGGGTTTCTTTCTGGGCTCTCTATTCTGTTCCATGGATCTGTGTGTCTGTTTTTAATGCCAGTACCACACTGTTTGGATTACTATGGCTTTGTAATATAATTTGAAATCCGGAAGCGTGATGCCCCTAGCTTTGTTCTTCTTTCTCAGAATTGCTTTGGCTGTTGGACTGGATATTGCCTCACTCATTGTAGTAACAGGTGGAAAATGCAGGGTGGGGCTCACTCAGAGTTTGGCAGCTTGGTTTGTATGTGTGAATATTGAGGCATAGTGAAGATGAGATGAAGCAAGACTGGGTGATAGGAATTCCAGGCATAGAGTGATTCCATCTCTAAAGGATGATGGACAGTCTCCATGACACTGATCACTGAACCCTCATCAGCATGTGGGAGGTACACACAGGAGGGTTGGTGGGGCTGTAGTGATTCTTCCGTCAACCCTTTATTTCTCAAAGATCCCATGTCCTCACTGGCTTCAGCAGAACCTTCTGCTTTTGTCCTTACCCAGTACTCGAGTACTGCTGTCTGTCCTACAATCCCTGGAGCACAAAAGTCAACTCATCATCTCCCTGTCTTCAGGCAGGAGAGTCTCTAGCCATCCCAGTTTGCCCAGCACTGAGGGATTTCTCAGAATGAGGGACTTTCAATGGTGAAATTGGGACAGTTGATCACTGTGATAGTCGGACAAATGGGACATCTTTTACAGCTCACTTCAGGTGCCCTCCTTCTAGGAAGTCTTGCCTGATTCCTTAGCTGGGAGCAATCTTTTTCTCCATTGAACATCGCCTAGAACATTATTTATGCCTGTCCATGCCTGAACCCCACAGGCACCCCTATTCCAGGATTCCAGTGAATGAGGCTATAGTTTGAGGCCATCTTGTCGTGTGTCCTGTATGTACCAGGTGAAGGTCCGACTAGGAGGTGGCAGCAGGCTGGGTGACCTACCCGTGGTCTGCCATTCAGCCTCCTTCCCCAGCCCTAGAGTGTGAATTTCTGCAAAGCTGGCTCAGATATCACTCTTTGAAACATTTAATTACATAGAAAGATCTTCAAGGTTGTCTGTCACCTCCCAGGGAAACACTTCTTTTTCCTGCTCCTTCTGAAGCTGCTTGGAAAGTAATGAAATTGAACTGAAGATGAAGGAACCAGAGGGTGTAGGCATGACTGATAGGAAAAGCAGCAGAGAGGGAGAGGCAGGGTGACAGGGAGATGGAGCCAAGGGAGGGGCAGGGAGGTAGAAGACGTGTTCACGGAGAGTGAGGTGCAAGAGGTGAGAAAAACTAATGTTTCAGGAAGAGATGGACAGAGAGAGAGAGAGATGGGAGCTGGGCTGGGCTGGGGAGGCATCAAGAAGGGGTGCAGGGTCACAGAGAAGAGGGGAGGCAGGCTGAAAGGAAAAGGTCCTGGCCAAGTGGAAGAGAGACAGCCAAAACGTAAAATAGCTTATGGTTCCAGAGTTTCAGTACAGGAGAGGGGGCTTCGAAAGGCATTGGTTGGAATGGAATGATCCTGACTGGGGCATGCTTTGGAGGAAGAAGCTTCTTAGCTTGTATGATTATTTGGGGGCTTGGCATGGGCTGATGGAGGTTATGAGGTGCCAAAGCTTCCACCCAGAAACCCCTTGCTGGCCTCTTTTCCAGAGAAGAGAGATGCAGAGACGCGAAGGCTGTTCCCGACCCGCCCCCCCCTCCCCATCCCAAAGGAGAGCCCACGGGGAGAGTCCTCCACCGTGACCCGCTCCTCTCTTGCAGGCTGCGACAGCGACCACTGGGGCCCCCACTGCAGCAACCGGTGCCAGTGCCAGAACGGGGCGCTGTGCAACCCCATCACCGGCGCCTGCGTGTGCGCCGCCGGCTTCCGCGGCTGGCGCTGCGAGGAGCTCTGCGCGCCCGGCACCCACGGCAAGGGCTGCCAGCTGCCGTGCCAGTGCCGCCACGGCGCCGGCTGCGACCCCCGCACCGGCGAGTGCCTCTGCGCGCCCGGCTACACCGGCGTCTAGTGAGTAAGGCGCGGGCGCGGAGGGGCGGGGCGGGGCGGGGCGGGGCGGCTGCGCGGTCAGACCCCGGCTCCTGGAGGGTGGCTAGGGCGGTGAGAACAGATGGCAGGCGGGGATAGTCCTGGCTGTGAAATCTCCTGCGCTCTGACACCAAGTCCTGCAGAGACTGAGTGCTCCGGGCCTCACCCGTGCAGGTCTCAGATCCCTGCCGTCCAGGCCCCCGGGGCGACTGGTGCGAACTGGGGCTATGCATCGATGGAGGCTCCCATGGCCAGAGGAGCTCGCAAAACTCGTGCAAGGAGGCTCTTTCTGGTCAGAGCCCCAGACCTTGGCGTGGAATTCTCTCCTGATCATAACTCCAATGCCACTGCTCAACTGGAGCCTGAACCCTTCCAGACTATTTGAGACAGAGATGGGGTGGGGGCCCTGGGCAGATATCACGGGTAGATTTCAGGAGTTCGCTGTGCCTGTGTCCTCTCCTCGACCTTCTCCCCTCGGACCTGGAACAGCCCCTCACTCCAGTGCCCTGGAGCGTCTGCCTGGGCAGGAGCCCTCCAGGCTGCTTAGTGGAGACCCCCTCCTCCCTGCTCTGTTGAAGACTCAATGGCCTCCCCAACAGCCCTAGATTGGGGGTACCCAAGAACTCTAGCCACAAATACATCCTTGATTGAGGGTGTTCCCTGTCCGAATGTCTGGCCAGCTCCAGGCCCAGGGCATTGGACTGAGGGCCAAGACAAAGACCCCATGCAAATCCTCCTCTGAATCTCAGCAGTGCTCAGTCTCTGTATATAGGCCTGTTGTGGTAGCTGAGAGCCTTCCAGAATCTGGAACAGGGTGGAGGCACGCCCCAGATTCTTCCTTTCTCTGAATCTAGGCAGACTCTTGAAGGCTGAACCTGTGGCTACGTCTCAGTGCCTTTGCTCATGCTGTTCCTTCTGCCTGGCATGCCCTTCCTGCCATTTTCCCAGTGAAACTAACTTCACCTTCAAGACTCAAATGGAACGTCTCCCTCTTAGGGAAGCTTCCTCAGCTTTCCCTCATCAGAAGCGCTATCTTCTTTACACTAAAAGCACTGAAGTCATCCCACAAGTACTGGACCAAACATACAACATTCCAGTTCATTGTCCTCAGCCCTGCTTTCCCCTCCTGGGCTGTGACTGCCCATTGACTGTGAGCTCACTAGCTTCTAGGGAGCCTGGGAGCCTTAAGATTGGCAGCACTGGGGCACCGCCACCTGATCTGAACGCTGCTGCCTCTAACACCTCTGCTTCCCATGCAGCTGCGAGGAGCTGTGCCCGCCTGGAAGCCACGGGGCTCACTGTGAGCTGCGCTGCCCCTGCCAGAATGGGGGCACCTGCCACCACATCACTGGCGAGTGTGCCTGCCCCCCAGGCTGGACGGTAGGTGGCCCCGCAGGATGTGGGTGGGACTCCGTAAGAGGTCTGAGCATCCCTTACTCACATGCACCCTGGAGGAATAAATTCCCTTCCCACCCTGAATTCCCTCCCTCCTATTTATGGTCATGGGCATCATTAGACACTGACAGCGGTGCCATGAACACAGCTTTGAATCCCAGGGCTGCCATCTGAGTGCTGTGTGACCTGAAGCAAGTTACTTAACCTCTCTGAGCCTGTGGTCCTTTGTGTACAGAGGAGTTGAATTCTTCTCATATACTGGCTCTGTCTTTGAGCATAGATACTCACTTGAGCTGCCACGGGCTCTCAAATGTGGCAAAGAGAACATGGTGTAAGGATGGGGGTGGTACAGATAGGGGAGACAGCAGGGTATGAGTCACCTGAGTTTATAGAACCTCAGATTCCCAGCCTCCAACCCTTACACACACACACACACACACACATTCTGATTCTGTGGGCCACAGAATCTGTAGTCTAAAAACCACTGCAGGTGATTCTGATGCAGCCTTAACCAATCCAGGTCTCTTGTCTGGAAACCACCACCGTGGGAAAGGGGGATGGGATTTATAACCTCACAGGCTTAAATTCAGGTCTCACATCCAACGATGACCCTGAAAAAAGCCCTCAGTTATTCTAGTCTCTACTTCCCAATCTGCAAAACTCGTGTAACAACAGCCAGCCCTGCCCTCCGCAGAGGGAGGGTTGGCAGAAGGCTCAGATGAGGCAGCGCATGTCCAAGGTGCCTTGCAAACTCTGAAGTGCTCTACAGTTGCTCGTTTTATACGTCCCTGGATGCCACAGACAAGCCACAGCCTCCTTTAGCCAACACGCTCCCCCACCCCGCCGGTGTCCCCACCCTCTGCAGTCTCAAGTCCCTCCTCAGAAGCAGCCAGTCACTAAGGCTGGCTTTCTCATTTTAGGGGAGGCTCAGGGACACAGCCGGCTGCTTCCTCCGGGGCCTGAAGCTTTGCAAAGCCAGGAAGGACAGGAGCAGGATATTTCAGGAGGCTGTGGATGACGAGGTCACAGGGCGGGGCGGGGGCGGGGGGAGCAGAAGGGATGGCTACAGGGCCTGTTGATGCAGACACAGATTTGCCAGAATTTTTTTTTTTAGGGCAGGAAAGGGCCTGGGGGATCATCTGGTCCAGCAGTGTCCAAACCTGGCTGTGCACCAGAGTCACAGTGGGTGGAGGTGGCGGTTGGAGGTGGGGTTAAATACAGATTCCCAGGCTCCACCAGGGACCTCCTGGGGCCCAGGGCTCTCTATTTTTAATAACCGCCCCAGATAACTCCGAGGCAGCCAACCCTGTCCGCAAGCCTGCATTTGGAAGTAATCGATTGAGTCTGTAAGATTTCCTTCTGTGTTTCACAGAACCCAAGAGTTTCTTGGAGGTGAGGGCGAGGGCACATAGCCTAATAACTGGGGCTCCGGCTCCCACACACCCCCACTTCTCCATTTTAATCTACTTAGAGGTTCTTGGTAAGATAACACGTAAAAACAGGATCTCCCAGCTTGAAGACATTTGAACACCACTGGTCTGTGAATACCTTCCTCTCTTAGGTGAGGAAGCTGAGGCCCAGGGAGGCTAAGTGACCTGGCCAAGGCCACACGGGTGGTGAAGAGGGAGGTACAGCTGGAAGCCAGGTCTCCTGACTCCTGAATCTCAGCCCTTGGTGTCTGTCTGTCTCTTCCGAGGAGGAGAAAGGGGCTGCCGCCTCTCCCACACCTGCCCGTTTCTCCCACCCTGAACCTCCCTCTGGAAGGGCCCTCTCATCCCCAGCCAGCTTCTGGAATTCCATCCCTTGTGGGCTGGGTCCTTGGAGACCCAGCGGGCAGGGAGGTCAGGTCAGGATGAGGTGGGGGCAGAACAGGCCACAGGCAGGCTGGTAACTGTACAGTCCTCTCTGGAGAGACTCATGGGGCTGGTGATTGAAGAGGGGGAAGGGGGAAGCCAACACACGGAGGGAGAGATTTTTTTTTTCTCCACCACACGCTGAGAGGTTTGTTCTTTCAGATGATAGGAAACTCTGTCAACAGAAGCCTTTGGATTTGGGGACTTTATATTTTTAATTTTTTTGGTAGACAATTGCATTTCTATTTTTGACACAGCGTTTAACTTGCAGATTTGTATGAATTATTAACACCCCTCTTGCATGCCGAGTCACAGTGCAATGAAGCTGCGAACTCAGGCCTGAGGCCCCTGCCAGGGAGGGCTGGGGCCAGGGGGAGGGTGTGGGGCAGAAGGGTCCTCTCCGTATCACCGTCCATTGCCTCACTTTCCTGGTGGCCCCAACGTGGCTTTTGTCACGCTCAGAGATCTGAAGAATACGATTGCTCACTCACAAGGTGCAGGTCCCCGAAGAACCGAGGCTTTATGCAGAATTGGAGAGGAGCCACCAGGAGCTCTGGCCCTCCAGGCCCCTCCTCGGAGATGCCTGGCCACCAGGAATCTGGTGTGTGCCCACAGGACACGACACGTGCCCAGTTGTGCTGAGCCTGTCCCTGAGGGTCTTTGCAAAGAGCCTGGAGGATTGTTTCCTCTCTTTTTTTCTGGGCTCTGAGACCTTTCAGAGGAGGGAAGCCACGTGTGAGCAGGTTGATGAGAGTGGGTTCTGCCAACGGTTGGGAGGTAGGAGATGTGGTGACCCCCTTTTAGAAATTCGCAGTCTAATGGTAGAGGCTGGACACATGTGCACGTGTGCACAAAAACAGGCCTGACTTGCGGGGAAATAGGACCAGTTACTGTGGAGGAGCAGAGGTATTTGGAGCTGAGGCTGAAGAGTCCTGGGAGCTCAGGTGTGGGAAGGATTCTTCATGGAGCCCCAAGCCCCAGCCTGCGGCCTGGATCGTTTACACAGCGCCCACACCAATCACTGTTCACTGTCCATCGAGGGCATCCATGGCACTGGGACAACAATGACAACTAGGTGATCGGAGAGGCTGAGTCTCCTTGGTGTAACCTTGAGTCCTTCACCATCTTGGCCCCCGCCTTTTTATGCTCCATTTAGCCACGGTCCTCTTAAAGTGCAGCTCGTTTCCAAACACAACCATTGTTCTAACCAGAGAGGCGCAGGACTATTGCCCCACCTCTTCTCCAACTTTCTGGATGCTACGCAGGCCAAGATCCCGTTGCAATTGGAGACACACACTCGGCTGACCACAGGGCAGGTGTGTTAGGGCTGTCATTACAAAGCAGCGCAGCCTGGGGGGTGTACACACAAAAATTGATTTCCTCCCAGTTCTGGAGGCCAGACGTCTAAGATCAAGGTGTTAGCAGGATGGGTTCCGTCTGAGGCTTCACCCCCTGCTGGTGGATGGCCGACTTCTCCCTGTGTCTTCGCCTGGTCCTCCCCCACCCCTGTCTCTGTCCTGATCCCTTCTTCCAAGGAGGACAGCAGTCACTGGGGATTCAGACCCACCCTAATGACCTCATTTTAACTTTCCTGCCTCTATAAAGGCCCTGTCTCCAACTGCAGTCACAGACTGAGGTGCTGGGGGTTTGGATGTATGAATCTGGGGTGGGGAACGCAATTCAGCTCATAAGAGCAGGAAAGAAACCATGAGATCACAGCCCTCTCTTAGGCTGGTACTTTCCAGCCTGCACTTCCCCTAGCCTTTCCCCAAAAAGCTGTTTTTCCAACCAGCGGTAATGAGTTGACCATGTGGTCCTCCTGCCCTCTTCTCCGCCCCAGGTGGTACTGGGCCCCTGGCCCATGCTCCTCATCAGATGTCCACTTGGGTTGAATTAATATTAACAAAGGGGCTGATCTTTGAGGCACGGCTCTAATCTCGCAGAATCTGTAATCTGATCATCTAATCTCACATAATCTGTACAACCACCTGGGAGACTGGGGGTTACCACTCCAATTTTATAGATGAGGAAACCGAGGCTCAGAACAATCACACGACTTGTCTCCGCTCAGCTGTCTGGGAGGAGATAGGTCTGGACTTTGAACCCAAGTCCTGACTTTGAGTCCAGTGTTATTTCCACCGCACCAGGCAGCAGCCCCTCCGAGGCAGCAAATTCCTTCAGGCCCCAGGGGCTCAAACCCAAGGAGGGGTCTGGGGATCCTGGGACCTGGGATGGTGCAGCTGGGGACTGCTGAGCGGCGGCTGTAAGAGGTACTTGCCCACCCATCCAAAAAGTCTCAAAGTGCTTGATTTGCCCAGGAAATGTTGAAAGGAAGCAGACTTCCCCACTGGCCTCTTCAGGGGGCCCTGGTCATGTCTCAGAAACTCGGAAGAGACAAGGAGTCTGCAGCCTATCAGGATGGATGGTGTGTGTGTGTGTGCGCGCGCGCACAGGAGGTCCCCACAGTGCTCTGTGATGGGGAGGTGGGAGATATACACACAGCCCCCCCAGGATGACTCAAAATATGTTTTTAGGATCAGAGTATTCTTGTCCAGCCCAGGACTGCAGAGGACTGACCCAGAGGTTGGCCAAAAAGACTCCTCTCTTCCCTCACGAATCTCTAGAGCTTGTGGGGTACAGTGAGAAAGACAGGCCCGGGTACCCCCATCGCCTCCAGGAGGAATAAGGACCCCCCCTCCCCTGACTAGCTTTTCCCTGCTCCTCTCCTCGCATCCACACTCATCTCACTGTCTTCAGCTGCTTCCTCTGCGCGCTCAGTCCTCCGTCCCTGCCTCCCCCTCCTCCTCAGCCCCGCACTGTCTGACTCACATGCAGAGGAAAAACTCAGAGCTCAAAAGCTTCCCACTTAATTCATTACAAGTAAATTGGATGATACTGATCGATGACTCTGGTCAGCAGGATTCCCCTCACTAAACTAGCTTCCTCGGGGTTGGCAATTATTGGTGCTTAATAATTGTGTGTTGAACTAATTGATGAATTCATTGTGGGAGAATCCTTGATCTCCGTATGAGAAATGACCACCTCTGGCGTGGGAGAGGCTGGAAGGGCAGCCGGAGACCAGGGTTGGTTCAGTAAAGATCTAAGATGCTAAGATAAAGACCTATATAATTTTTAAAATCAGAGTATCTGACACCACAAGGCTACTCGTGGAGGGAGGAGAAAATGTCCCCCTGCTCCCATGCAAGCCGCATTCTGAAGACACCAGGTTTGAGTCTTTTTGGTGTTTCTACTGGCACTTCCCTCCTTATTTCTATATAACGTGCTTTACTGCTGTCTCCCAACTTGTTAGAGCCTCATGTCAAATATCTGGTGACCCTGGGCCTCCTGTTCATGTTTTATATAAGCCTTGGAAAAGCTGGTTGGAAGCCTGGGAGCGGAGAGAGATGCCAGGCTTGGGGACTGATGGGACCCTCATATATCAGTATCTCTAGGTCTTTCCTCTTGAGCTCTGTGTCCCCAGAAAGGACTCCCCCAGAGTCCAGCCACTCGCACCCTCGGTGCTGAGCAGGGGAAGAGAGCAGCGGGTCTGCTCGGGCAGCGGGCAGGGGGCCGCATGGTCCCTGTTTCTCGCAGCGCCACCCCCTCCTCCCAGCCGTGCTCAGCCTCCCTCTTTCCAGAGCCAGTGAGGGCCAGCCTCCCTGAAAGTGAACTGCCGGTCTTGGGAAGTCCCCTGGCTATTTGAAAAGGGGGTTAAAAACCTGGGGTCAAATTCCCTCTTCTACAAACTTTCCAAGAGTCCTCCCGCTTCACCGCACCTGCGCCTTGGCCTTCAGAGTCTCCCGGGGCCTCTGATCCCCAGGCTTTGGGAGCTTCGTCTTCCCACACGCACTCCGAGCTTTGCTGAGAAAGCAGAAACCTCAGCAGCTACCCCTGCTCTGCCTGCCTTTCCATCCTCCAACGCAGGCCCTCTCTTGTCCTCTCTGGTCCCCTCTCCGCTTCCTTTTGTCCTTGTAGGTTTCTGCCTTTCCCGCACTTAGCACCAGGTTCCAGAGTTACCTGTTTTCTTATCTCTCTTCCCCAGTAGAAGGGGAGGATGGGAATTGAGTCTTACTCATATTTTTGTGCCCCTAGTGTCTAACACAGGCCCTGGCATACAACAGGCACTCAATAAACGCGTGCTGCATAATTGGATGGGCAAATGGGCCTCAGTTTCCCCATCTCTCTAATGGGGCTTTGGAGCCATGGTGTCCAGCTTTCTCTGCTTCTGTGACTGGGGAGAAGTTCCCACTGAAGGAATCTGGGGGGTCCCTAGAGCCGTAACAGCTGTGCCGCTTCTGGGAGACAGTAGCCTCAGGCTAGCACCTCAGAAGCACCAGTTCCGCACGTCTTCCTTCCTGTGTTTCAGGGAGCAGTGTGTGCCCAGCCCTGCCCACCGGGGACGTTTGGCCAGAACTGCAGCCAGGACTGTCCTTGCCACCACGGAGGGCAGTGTGACCACGTGACTGGGCAGTGCCAATGCACAGCTGGATACATGGGGGACAGGTAAGGATGCTGTTAACTCTTGTCCTTGCTGCTCACATGACTCGTTTTTACAGCAGCCTTGCAGGGAACGGCTCGGGTTTACCAGCCCACAGCACTCTTCTGCCAGCTTCCCTGTTCCTTTCTCAGACCTTCCGCCAACCCATCCTTCCTGGCCCTCGGCCTGCTGAGCGTACCCTCCCCCGGCCCAGTGACCCAAGCCCTGAACTCTCATCAGCTCACCTGGGGGAGGAGGTGGGCACCCCCCACACTCTCTGCATTCTGCCCTCCTGAAGGGAGGCAGTCGTCGTGATAATCCAAAGCTGAATGTGCAAACTCAGTTCACATGTTCAGGATGATTTCTTTTAGAAGTGGATTTTAATTTCTGATGTGAGTTCTGGCAAAAGAATACTGACATCAGTTTGCATCCTCTGGCCTGAGAGCAGACTGGAATCAAACCCACCCTGCATGGTGGATAACCCACAGAGCATGTAATGGAGGGTTTACCAGATGTGCACGCTTATCCCGGTAAGAAGGGTTCCATGATGGTAGGGCAGGTGCTCTGGAAGATGGAGAAACAATCCATATGTCTGATGGTGGGTGGATTCAGGGCTTGAGGAAGACATTTGTCCCCAGAACCTGGGCGAGTCTCCTCCCTCTCACTCTCAGCTGCGTGTCTCTTTGAGCAGAGAGAAGGACAGTAGAGAGGAGGCTCTCACACCTCTTGCCTGCTTCTGTGGGATCCATGTTTCATCTCTGGCCCTGGATCTTGTTACTCTGCCTCCCCTGCCCAGGTTACATCAGGAAGCAGGGATCAGGGCTGAATTAACCATTGAGTTGTCCGACTCTGACCGACAGACATAATTGGGCTCCTCCAAACTCTTACTGAAGTCAGCCCCAAATCCTTAGTGATGTCCAGAAAAGAAATTTTCCATTTTTAGCCTTGGGCTTGCTTATCCCTAGCAAGAAGTCTTTTAAACCATATCTGACCTCTTCATTAGCCAGTGTTCATCTCCATGAGCTTCCCAGACATGGAACATGGGGCATGGATCTGGGGACCCATCCCTCCATGAACCGTGTCAGAGATCATGTCTCTGGGGGCAGAAGGGGAGGCAGGACTGAAGCCCTGAGCCCACCTGCCCATCCTCACCATCTCCCCCAGTAAGAAAATGCTCGGGATGAGCCAGTAGGGACAGGAGCTGAAAGACCCTGGAACTAGAGCAGGACCCCTTTGTTTCCGGCCACTTCCCCGTGAGAGCGAATATAGCCCACTCACTGCTGGAGACCAGTGGGTGCAGGGCTCCAACTGACCGCTCAACACCAGCAGACCCTATCTCACTGGCGCTCTCCATTTCCACCAAGATGTACCAAATGGAGAAATAACCCTAATGCCTCTTATTGGGGCTCAGCCTATGATTCCGAGGCAGACAGAAACCTCAGAAGCCTCAGGGTCCTCTGGTAAGCTTTGCCAATCAATGACAGAGAAGAATTCAATAGAAGGGCCTGGTAGCATTTGGGTTTCCCCCCTAAACGGGCTGCCTGGTGTTTAATATTTCGTAAAATTGCCTCCATTAATTTTGTAGGTGACAGCTGCATGAACCCACCCCACATCATCGCGAGCATATTAAAGCTGAGTGGGTGTAATAACGCGGGCCTCCCCAGATAGGCAGAATCCAGTGCAAATTAAACATGAAACGTAACGAAGCTTTTGCAGCTCATTTTGTAATTTAATTGAGCAATGTATCTGGTTATTAATGGCAGTATCGGACACATTAGATTGATATGTTGCAAAGGAAGGATGTTTAAGTAGAAAACTAATTTCTGCTGTGATTACCCTTCTGTTCCACAGGCCCCGTTATTAGCGTGCTTTGTGTAAAATTCATTAGCAGTCGTTGCTTGATCTCTAAATAAATAAGTTGTTTAAATTGTGAGTAGGAAAAAAAAAAAGCAGCTGATTATGTAAATGGATTAGATTGTCAATATTTCATTTCCAGATTCTTTTTCTGGGGCTGTGGAGTCAGTCACTTTGTAAATATGACAGGGCGGGGACATGCCCTTCAGAGGGAGCTCACTGTCCCGGCGGCGGGCCCTGCCCAGTCCTGCTGGATGGGAGGCAGCAGGAATGCTCCAGTGAAAGGGAGGGGTCGAGAGGTGTCTCCGGGCTTGGGTTTCTTCCCCTGATGTCTGAGACATCCCAGGAGAGGCAACCTGAGTGACTTCTGGGAAATCCATTCTGAGGCTGGCAGTTTAAAAGGTGACTGTCTGGCTCTTCAACGCTCGGTGTCGTCCCCTTCTGCCTCGGTGTCCCTCCTCGCTGTCCTCCACCTCCCATCCCTTCTCCACACCCCCTTTCTCTTTCCTTCTCCTCCCCTACTTTTCTGTCCACTCCCTTCATGGTGCCCCAGACTGGCTAACATGCACCAAAATTTGCAGGAAGACGATCTGGGCGTGCGATGGAGAACCCTGGTTCCAACTTAGGACTCTCCAAGATTTAATAAAGAATCAAAGGCTATATATTTTTTTAAACATCTTTTATTGCTCCCCTCTGCCCTGGTTATTGTGGAAGGCATATAGAAAATCTGAAAATGGGAAAACATAACCATTAAAATACTTATAATTGCTGAAGTCCACTCCATTGTTAACATTTTGGAGTTTTTCCCTTTGAGCTTTTCCATGCCAGAAGGGCTCTGTTAGGAGAACTGTAGAATACAGTATTAACAAGGGTAATAATAAGAACTCACATTTCTTACTGAGCCCTCACCGGGCACGGGGCACCTTTCTCAATGTTTGCACACGTTCTCTCATTCACCCCTGACACACCTGGTGAGGCTGAGTTATTATCCTCCCGTTTGGTGATAAGAAAGCGGACATCAGAGCCGTAAGGTCGGTTCCCTGTTCTCTGTACCTTGGAAGCAGGGTGGAGATACGGATAATCCAAGACCCCAGAGTCCAGAGGCCATTTCTGTTTGTCTCTGAGCCGCAGAGTTCACCCATCTCTTTTACCTCGTACGCCCCCAGGTTTACCCCTTAATTGTCAGAATCCAGTTGCTGTGACAATGACTTTACATCCCCTGGGAAATAGCTTCTGGGCTAAAGTGAGGGGTGTTGGGTGCATCCAGGAAGCCAGGCAGTCAGCAGTGGGGGTTACACCCACCCACAGAGGACCCACAAGCAATGGCTGTGAGTTGATTAGTCGAATAATTATCATTATGCTGGGAGCTCCAAGTACCAGGCCGGAGCTGAGGCAGGACACATACGGGACCCAGCCCTCCTTTTTGGGGGGGGGGGTGCTCACTAGCTGCTGGGAGAGGCTCAGCCCCTGCCTTGAGGGGACCCCCCTAGTCTAAGAAAGAGGAAATAGCCCCTGTCATGGAGGTCTGATGAAGGAGGATGCTTCTGTACTCATGGGGAAATCCCACCCTGCAGAAGAGGCTCATCTCCCAGGATGACAAAGGGAGACTGTACCGCTGCCCAAAGGATTCAAAAAACAGAGAATGAGTAGAAACAAAATTACCCCTTTTCATCAAATCTAAGATGCCACCAATTGTAAGTTGCATCATTAGTGTATTTACTGCTAAGAAAGAAAAACCCTGATAATTAAACTATGACACGCCATCCGTTATAAGACTTAATCTGATTTCAGAGACGTTAAAATATATTTTAAAAGCGTAAGGTTTGTTTAATGGGTACAGAAGTTTCAGTTTGGGAAGATGCAGAGGTTCTGGAGATGGATGGGGGTGATGGTTGCACAATAATGTGAATACTTAATGCCACTGAATTGTCCACTTAAAAATGGTTAAAGGTAAATTTTATGTTATACATATTTACTGTAATAAAAAATTTTAAAAAACACATAATGCCTATAATCAATGAAATATGATAGTATGAACTCAGTCCTGGGGACTAAGGGGAACTGGCATGGAGCGGGGAATGGACTGGGGTGACTAAACCATGGAGTACTTCCTGGAGGAGGAGAGGGAAGACGGAGGAGGCTGTGAGGAGGTGGGTGCAGCCCAGCAGGCCCAGGCCTGGAGGCAGGGGGTGCATGCTGGATGGATCTGGAAGGGCAGGTGAGGGGGCACAGCCTCACCCCGCTCTGCTGTCCCACAGGTGCCAAGAGGAGTGCCCCTTCGGGACCTTCGGCTTCCAGTGCTCCCAGCGCTGTGACTGCCACAACGGGGGCCAGTGTTCGCCCACCAGCGGTGCCTGTGAGTGTGAGCCTGGCTACAAAGGCCCCCGCTGCCAGGAGCGGCTGTGCCCCGAGGGCCTGCACGGCCCAGGCTGCACCTTGCCCTGCCCCTGTGACGCCGACAACACCGTCAGGTACAAGCTGGGGAACGGGTGAGCCTGGGGATGGGATGCGGTGGGCCCTGGTGGAGAGGGGCCAGTCAGGGCACAAACCCCCACCCCTCACCAGGTCATCTAGGCAGGGCAGTGAAAGAGCTGGGGTCTCAGCGATCACCTTCGCTCACCTATCTGAGGGGACGGGATGGCCAGGGCAGAAGCAGGGAGCTTGAGCCACAGAGGGTCAGTATTAGAAGGGACCTTAAAATCCAGCGTGGCTCACCTGGGGCCCCGCAGAGGGCTGTCCCAGCAGGCCCCGGCTAGGGTGGAGGAGCAGGCGGGACAGAGGGCCGGCCTTTCATCAAGGTCTTGGCTTGGGGCCAGCTTCTCCCTGCACTCTGTGTTCTTTGGTGCCTGGGGCTATCTGGGCTGAAGCTGGCCCCACCCTTGCTTCCTGGAAGTGGAGAAGCCAGAGCTGCCGGGGGCCGCCTCTCCCAGCTCCTTGGCTTCCTGCTTCCTGCACCACCTGGCACCGCCCTTGGGGAATAAATGAGGCTGTCAGGCCCCAGATAAGCACTTCCACAGCCCTGTGTGTGGCCGCCTCTTATCAGGGCGGTGAAGGGAGAGGGGAGGTGCCTTCTCCCCTCAGGCCTGCAGGACAGCTCGGGGGGAGGACCGGCTGCTCGGGGCAGTGGGTGCTGTGACTGTTTGCAGGCCAGACTGAGACTCCTGTCTCTGGGACAGCCAGGACTTAGCCTCGATCCCTCTTCATTCCCAACTTTTAATTCTCTACATGTCCCCTGAGAGCCCCTGGTCACCGTAAGTAGGGGCATCTTAGCAAGTGTTATGGCTTAGACAGACTCGGTCCTTAGTCCTCAGTTCCGGGAGCTGAGCAGCTGGGGCAGTGCCACCCGAAAGGGTAGAAGGTAGGAAAGGAGACTGTTAGGAGGGGACCCTTGAGCCAGTGGAGCTGGCCTGAATATGACTTAAGGACTCATCTGCTCAGTCATTCATTCAACAAACACTGAGAGCCTGCAGGGCCAACTGCGAGGAAGTAATAAAGGGTCCCTCGGCCCCAGTCCAGCCCTCAGGAACTTGAGCCTGGAGCACCCACACACTGAGCACCTCTGCCATATTTCTTCAAATACAAAACACCACCAGTAGTGAGGCACTGCTTTATTTAATGTACTACCAAAACTGAACCATGACATACCATTGACTGGATAACACATCCATCAGAAAATGTAGGGGAGAGTGTATCTTAGAATTGATGAAATACATGAACCTGCTGGATCCCAGCATGGGCTCAAGTAACGGTGACCCAGGGCTCTGTACAGAAAGCACCATAGGAGACTCCTATGCTGGTCAGGGAAGGCTTCCTGGAGGAGGTGGCTTCAGGGCTTGGTCTGGAAGGAAGGGTGAGCACTCCAAGTCTCTAAACATAGGGGTCCCTTGGCTTCCCCACAGGGGTAGGGAGCCCTCACCCTGTCACTAGGACCCCCTACCCCTAGGGGGTAGCCAGGGGAGGACAGAAAGCAAGGCTGCCGCTGAGGTAAGATGCAGGGAGAGTCCCTGCCACAGAGATCCAGCCAACCCCCAAATTAAAGAGCTATTGTTTTCTTCCCGTGCCTGCGCAACCGTGCCCTGCATAATTTATCCCTCCTCTGAAGGAGCCCTCGATGCATTATTAATCTGGAAGGACTCCCTCTTCTCCGTCGCTAGTCTCAGCCCATTCAATATTGATGATTATTTGCTTTACGGCCTTTAACATGTGTCATGTTTGGGGGGTTGGGAGGCAGTAGCGCTTCTTAGGTGAGGGGGCTCCAGGAGCCCCTGGCAGCCAGCCGCCCAGGCTGGGTTCCTCCGTGTCGGCTCGACCACCTCCCCGTGCCTCAGCCCGGGCTTGTCCATCTCTGTGGCCTCAGTGTTGCCCGTTGCCTGGCACAGAGCAGACCTTCAGGAGAAAGAATTGCTGAATTCATCTTAAACAGCCCATTCCCCTATCTAGGTGGTTCTGCCCCCTGAGCTGATACCTGCCCTATTTAAAAAAAAAATTTCACCCCTTTCTCTTGGCACACTGCCCCCGTGACTGAGCCCCCAACACTCACAAGGTTTTGCTTTAGTCTAAGTCAGGATTTCTCAGCCTCACCGCTCCTGATGTCTTTGGGGCTGGATAATTCTTTGCTGTGGGCGGCCGTCCTGTGCATTGCAGGATGTTTAGCAGAATCCCTGGTCTCTACTACTAGATGCCAGTAGCAATATCACAGCCCCGAGTTCTAACAACCAAAAATGTTTCCTGGATGGGGTCGGGGGGAGGCAAAATGGTCTGAGGTTGAGAGTCTCTGGTCGCACTGAACCTGTCTCGTGCTGCACTTGGCTTTGCTCTCCTGGACGCAGAGAACAGCTCTCTTCCTCTGTGTGGGCACAGGTCACGCCTCTCCTCCCGTGAGCCTTTGTCCCATTCTGGACCCTTCTCTTGGGATCCAGGAAAAGCAGCGGGATGACTGTGACTCCTAAACCCAAGGCAGTTAAGCTGCAGGTTCTGGGTGGGTCTGGGGCCCTGAGGCCTGGCCTTCAAAACACCTCTGACTGAGCCAGTGGTCTGGTATGTGTACTTCTCTCTCTGTCTCAGTTTACCAGTATGTCTGTCAACCTTTCATCAGCCCAGTGGGGGTAAAAATTTCCTTGTGGTCTTGGGAAGTGAAGCTTCCATCTAACTCCCTGACAGATGGAGTGTGGGATCCCCAGAAGCCCTGCCTCTTTCCCCACTGGCTTCTGCAAGAGCTTGCAGCCGAGCCCCACCAGGACGTCTCGCAAGCAAGACCTTGAGCATCTTTTCTAGAGACGCAAAGTACTCCCCAACCCCTGACCAAAGAAAACCCTCTTCATCTAGCCCCAGTCCCTCTCTGCTCTGTGCCCCTCTGGAGAGGCTGCTTCAAAGAAGTCGAACCCACGTGCCCAGGGAAGGAAGGAGTGGCTGGTGAAATTCCCCAACACTTCATTCCGTTTTTAAACGCTTTGTAGCACACACAAAGAAAGCGTCCTCCTTCATAAAGGAATGACCTTGAGAAAGTAAGCGCCTGTCTCAGACCTTGCCCATGTCCCCTCCGCAATTGGATTGTCATAGACGAATTCCAGCAGCCATGATCGTGGATTACCTTTGAAAGATTCGATTTAGCCACCAGATGCTGCATTGATAGAAATCTCAGAGCAGCCAGAAAAAAATGGCAGAAAAATCCACCGTGAAAAGATTCCTGTATTGTTCAGTTTTCGGTTCCTATTAACTTGTGATTAATCTATGTCTGGGGGAAATGGGAGAAAGGGGAGGGAAAAACAAACAGAGCACACCGAACCAGCCTGGACACCAGTGTGTTTAAGTGTTGCCTGAGCCTAACCAAAAGTCACTTGCCCACCATGCGACCCAAGGGAATGGCTCTGCCACCACCAGGGGGAGGGGAGCAGGGAGCAGGGGACACCTGGGAGAGGGAGAAGTGACAAAGGTACTAAAGGTACAGAGAGTCTGGGGACAACAGTTTTCAGCCATAATCGCTGAGTCAGCCGTCATTCCCCCACCCTCTTTTCAAGGGGATTTTGAAGTCTTTAAAATAAATGCCCAGTAATCAAATTGAGAAAATTGAGATTTTTGTTTTTTAAAACAGAATTTTAGGGACATGGAAGGAGAGAGAAAGAAGTGATTTCAGAGTTGGTTTTGTGCTTTCTGGTTCTCAGAGTAAAAAATAAAATTGGTGCCAAGATACAACCCTAAGCGTCCAAAAAGCTGGCGGCTGAGATGGAAACCAGAAACGCAGGAGAGCTTAGAGGCCGGCATCCCCCAGCTCTCCGTGCATGTAGGATGCTTTTCTCAGGGTGGTCTTCACACCCGAGCAAGGACCTGGAACCGGAGGATCTATTGAAGAGAAGGGCAGAAGGGTGGCTGAGACCTTCCAGGATCTCCGGGGCTGGCAGAGCTGATCACTGCAGCCATGCTGCTGGGTCACTTCTGCGTCCACGCATGGCAGTCCCCACGAGTGTGACCAAGCCAGTCCCTCTGACCCTAAACCACAGCCTCAGAGGAGGCCCCTGGAAAGCTGGAGCATGGAAAGGCCATGCCTAAGGGCTGTGCTCGAGTTTTGGGACAGAGAGGAGTGCCCCAAAACTGTCTGCTGAGGGTCAGGACCCCTAAGTGGGGGGCCCCTGCTCTGTGGCACCCATTCAGGCCGCTATTTCCCCTTAAGGTGTGGGGCCCAAGGAGAAATTTTTCTGGAACCATGAAGGTCAGGAAGTTTTCAGACATCCATCCCTTAAACGCATTTTTAAAAACATATTTATAATTTTTATTGCTCTTTATCTATTTATAAATATAATAGATGCTCAGTTTGAGAGAGTTAGAGAGATATAGACATTTAAAGAAAAAACAGAGTCACTCATGATTTCTCACCCCAGAGGTGAGCACAAAAGCCATTTGCTTATAACTTGCTCATTCTTCATCAATGTCTGTATCACTTTTTTTCATATTTCAGATCATGACATTGTATGTAATTTGCTTATTTCACTTCCCCTTGTGTCCTATCATTAAACAGTTTGGAAAACATTTGAATGCTTCTCTAGCGTCCCTTCATCTGAATTGCCGTAATTCATTTAACCAGCACCCCGTAGTCGGTGGTGCTGTGAGGCAGTGGACAGAACACGGCCAGACAGACAGACCTGGGTTTGAATCTCGGCTGCCGCTGAGTTAGCCTGTGTGACCTTGGGCAAGTCATACGCCCCCGGGCACTGTCTGAAAAATAGAGGCGCCCATGCCCAGCTCACAGGCTTACTTGAAGTTTAGAAATGTAGGTGTAGAGTGCCTGGTGCTTTAATAGCCCGGCCACGTCCTATTTATTATTATTTAAATTGCTTCCATTTTCCTCTGCTATAAATAATGCTTCAGGGAACATCTCTGTGCATAAATCTTTCTCTACAACTGTGATTATTTCCTTAGGATAGATTCTTAGAAATGGAATTATAAGACCAAAGGGTCTGAATATTTTTAGGACTCCTGATACACAACCCCAAATTGTTTTTCAGAAACCTTTACCAGCACTAAGTATTGTCCCTTAAAAAAAAAAAAAAAAAAGAAAAAGAAAAGAAAAAACTGTACCATGTTGACAGACGAAAAAGTGATATCTAACTGCTGTTTTGACTTGATGATTAATGAGACTAAACATTTTCCAAAATGATTATTGGCTCCTCGCACTTACTATTCAGGAACTGTCTGTTCCTGCCCGTCCCTCACTTTCCACGAGAAAATCAAGGCTCCCAGAAGAGAAATGGCTTGGGCTGGACCTCGCACAGTTAGTTCGTTCATTTGTTCATTCGCCAAATGTGTGTTGAGCATCTGCAGCGAGCCAGGGACTCTGCTGGGCCCCGGGGGACAATACGGAGGTGGAATGGACAAAAGGCCCTCCCCCGCGGAGCTGCCGCCTGGTGGGGAGACCTGATAAACAAGTCAACAGACACAGAAAATAATTACACATAGTGAAAGTACTATTCATTCCCAAATACTTACTTGGGTGTTGAATATGAGCCAAGCACTGGGGATCCACCAGTGACCCAGGGAGACGAAGCCCACAGCCTTGTGGAATTTGTCAGAACCAAGATTTGTCGCCAGCCCAGCGCTCACTACTTTCTACCACATCCCTTGAGCTGGACTCCAGAACAGAGAGGCAGGTGACACGGCGAATCTGTGAGGCTTGTCTACCATCCAGCGTCTTCTCTGGACTGTTAGTCTGGGTTCCCCCAGAAGCAGATGCCAAGTGCAAGAGATGTACTAGGGAAAGAGCCATCAGGGAAAATGGGGAGGCTGGGAGAGCGTCAGACTGCAACGCAGTTCGGACCTTTGTGAAGGAGAGCGGGGAGGAAGCTTGGGTGGAAAGTCTTAGACTGCAGCACAGTTCTAAGGAAGTTTAGTAAGATGGAGGGGGTTGATGGTTAAGACAAACTTGCCCGGTCAGAGGAGTTCCAGATTTCCCGGGAATGTGTTGACCTTCCCATCCCTGCTGTGCTCCAGCTAGGAATGGTCCAGGGGACGTGTGACCCCTGAGCAAATGTGGTGGTGGACTTCAGACACAGTAGCAGGGGCCGGCCGTCAGTTACACTCCCTGCAGAAGCCGTGAGAAGAAAATGGTCACCACATCCTTATTGCCTCTGATCATGTGTGGATATCGGCTGTTGGATCAGAACACTGCCAGCCCGGGGGTTGCCCCACTGTCTAGAGGTCATGCCAGACAGCCTCTGCTCCAGGCAAATAGTTCTTTATCTGGGCCGGACAGGAAAGGGATGGAGACAATCTCACTCACTCTTAGAGCCCCGGCAAAGCACAGATGGAGGGCGCCCTCTCCAACACGCACAGTGCCAGAGCGATTGCCGTATGCGATCTCACTGCAGCGCTCCTGTGCCTGGGGCATGCTCTACGTCTGCCTTGAGGGCAGGCTGGTGAAGCTCCGGGCCTCACAGTCCGCAAGGGAAGGGGCTGAAGAGGCTGCCTCCCGCTTTGGTCTCTCTGTGTTTGGGAGTCAGGAGACCTGGTTTTGCCACTCCCTTGCTGTGTGACTTCAGGGAACTTACAGAACAACTGTGAGCCTCAGTTTCTTGGGGCTAATAAGACCACGTGACCTTGGTATTTTTCTGACCAATAAACAAAACAATAAGCAATTGCACCTCAGAGGTCCTTCAATCTTGCTGCCCTGGGCGGACCAGACTTGGGGTGAGCAGAGGGTGGGACATGGCCACATTCTTGACCAAACAGTCCTCTCGTCTTTCTCTCGTCTGCTCAGCTGCCACCCAGTAACTGGAGCTTGCACCTGCCAGCCGGGATGGTCTGGCCACCGCTGCAATGAGTCCTGCCCTGCTGGCTACTATGGCGATGGCTGCCAGCTGCCTTGCATCTGTCAGAACGGCGCCGACTGCCACAGCATCACTGGGAGCTGCGCTTGTGCCCCGGGCTTCATGGTAAGATGGGAGGGGACTCCCGTGGCCTCTCTGCTCCTCCACCCCCACCCAGAAGAGGAGGGGCCAGCTCCTCCCACTTCCAGGTGGAATCAGGGACTGTGGCCCTGTGCCCAGGGATGAAGAATGGGAGTGTCTCCGTGTCCCCCTCAGAGATCGAGTCTGTGACTGGATAGCCACCAAGGCTGTTCTCAAATGGCCAGTTCTGCTGGGGTTTGTAACTGTAAAAGAATGGGAACCAGGGGTCTGTCCATTGTCCCCTCACCCTGAAACACTAGTTTTCTTCGTACCCAGTTCCTCCCTGTCCAGATCCTACGCACACAATATTTTCCCATCGTAATAACCGCAGAGCGCATGATAACCACAGTTTTATATTTGGCTTTCCTTCACCCACATCTGCTGCTTGGGCTTCTTAATCCTCATTTTAAATGGCTGCAGGACTCTGCGGGAGCTGATGGACCCCCAGGTGTCTCAGCTATTGCCATCCTGCTGAATACTGAACTGTCTCCAATGTTCACAGCAAAGGTTGCAATGAGCATCTTCCTGCAAACAGCTTTTCCCCCTTCCTTTGAATTATTTCCTTAGGGTGACTTCCCAGGGTCAGTGGGCATAATATATTTATGGCCCTTGATGCGTGTTGCCATGTTACTTTCATCAAGGGTTATATAAATCTACATCACCAGCAGCCGTGTATGAATTACCTATTTCAAAACAACTCTGCTAACATTCTTTATTTTTTTTCTAATTTTTGCTAATTATATAGGCAGAAAATGGCTCCTCCGTGTTGCTCTAAAATTTGCATTTCTCTGATTACTAAGGAGAGTAAACCTTTTCCCCACGAGTTTGTTTACTATTCGTATTTCCTCATGAATTATGCTGGTCTTTATGAGGATTGATTCCAGGGAACTTGACATTGGAAGTGAAATCCTGTTCAAAGGTGAGGCATGCCCTGCAGGTCTGAGAACCCAAACATTCAGGGGACCCCCGTGGCCATATTTTTTTTTATGCTGCTGTAGGAAGTGGTTTGTGTGGTACAAAGTGTGGCCTTTGGAAGCAGCCCGGGGTCACATCCTGGCAGTCCTCCTCACCAACTGTGTGACCTTGGGCCAGTGAGTTACCCTGTCTGAGGATTTCCTCACCTGTGGAATGGAACGCCTGCCTTGCAGAGTTGCTGTCAGGTGTAGAGATGATGAGTACCTTGCCTCAGTGCTTCTCAGACCTGAGTGAACTCAGAAACCACCAGGGGGCCTTGTTAAAGTGCAGGTTCTGATCCAGTAGATCTGAGGAAGGGCCTGCGTTTCTGCACGTCTAACAAGCTCCCAGGTGATGCCGATGCGGCTGACCGGTGGCCTCACTTTTTTTTTTTAATTGAATATGTCCGATATACAATGTTGTGTTAGTTTCTGGTGTACACGGTGGCCTCACTTTGTGTAGGGAGGGGCTGGTGCTCAACTGGGGCTGCGCACTGGAGTTACCTGGGGGAGCTCTACAAACACTGATTCCCGGGCCCCCCTCCTGGAGTTGCTGATAAATTTGGTCTGGGTGTGCTGCCAGGGTGAAGATCCACTGATCTGCAAGGAAGCCCTTGTCACGATGTGGGAGGGTGGGTTTCCCTGTGACAGTGTGCTTTGTGGGCAGGCTGCCCCTGGTCTATAGAACGGAACTCTGTTCGGCTCCCTCTTCCTTCTCCCCAATGCAGATAAAACTGGCTGAAGAGGACCCCAGTGGCCTTTTCAAAATCGATAGAAGTCTGTTTCTCCTGCAGGTTTCCTTTCTAATTTACCTATATTGGTGTGAGCTTTGTCCATAATTTTCATAGGAAAAAAATGGAGTGCCCAAGGCTTGGGGTTTGGGTAGGCATGAGTAGTGGCTTGGGATTAAAAATCTCACCTCGCCAAGTGATCAGGTGACTGAAGTCGAGGTGATGTGACCACACCAGACTGTTGGGGGGACCTCCCCACCCAGACCCAGCTTGGCTACTGGGATAGTTCTGTGACTTCGGGCAAGTGGCCTCCCCCTCAGGGTCCTAGTTCCCTCGTGTGTAAAGGGTGGGTGTGCAGGAGGAGATGAACTGACTGATTCCTAACTTGGTCTATTGTGCAGACTCTACAGACCGAGTCAGGAAACACACCCTTCGGGAGGAAATGAGGGAAAGTAGGAGCAAGAAGGTGTGTGTGTGTGTGTTGGCCAGGGGATGGGGTGGCTCGCTGAGGGTGTTATAATCTGATTGTATACATTGTCTGCGGGCCCCCCTGTTCCCCATTCTCCACCCCCAACTGCCTGCCTAGTCACTGCTCCTCAAAAGAAGGGGAATCCAGGCCCTGGGTAAAGGCGGGGGTTCCGAGAGAGAATAGTGTCTGTGGGCCCCCTGCCCCCAGGCCAGGGCTCCAGCAATCTGGAGGCCAGACCACTGCCCCTCTTCCTCCCATCTGGGATGCAGATGACTTCCTGCCCTTGAACTTTGGGGGACTTGGCACTTGAGGAATCATCTCGCTGTGGAGCCCCACCTGCCTGGGGCTCGAGGCTAAGAAAGATTGTGAGCCAAGTGGCCCTGGTGAGACCCGATGAATTCCCATCCATCTCCTCCTGCCCAGCCTCATTATACCTAGAAAGGCTCTTCTGGGGCTCTTTTGGGTGTTGAGCGGGAGCTACTCAAAGTGATTACAGAATAGTCAGTTGCTCTCATCCCGTGTAACTCATTCCTGCACGCACCAGGCTCCAAGGGGGAAACTATACTGTTGCCCTAACCCCAGCCCCTCAATGAATGCAACTTCCTGCAATTAGCCAGCTCTGGTCAGGGTCGGGGGTCAGAACCATTAGCAGGGCAAACTTAGGCTGAGACCCTTCCCGAAATGTCCCACAATCAATGATAATTAGCAATGCGTTTACTTGTCGAGTTGGTTTGTGAATTTATGCACCTGCCTTTTTCCTTGAAAGATTTTTGGGATGGGCAATTAATTAGAGACTAATTAAAAGAGCCAAAGAGCCCTTTTCTGAGTGTTTGGGGACCTTGAGTCTAGGCTCAGCAACTCTGGACATGTCACTTTACCTTGCTAGGCCTCAGTTTCCTCATCTGTAAAGTGAGAGCCACATCGGTCCTGCCTGCTGTTGGTGAGGGATGACGGATGTGAGGCCATATCCCCAGCTGTCCTGTCCCACCAGAACTCTCCCTGCCAAGGGCTCTTTAGGGAGGATGTTGGGATACCTTTATGAAAACAGAGTTTCTGAGGGCTGAGAATGACCTCGGGCCCAGCATAAACATGAGGGGCGCTGATGACGAAGTGCAGAACCACCCGCAGGGGCCCCGTGACATGCCTGCTCTGGCCATGTGGTTCCCATCCCTTGAGGCCACAAGAATATGGGGCAGACGCAAGCCCACCTCGCAGTCTGTGTGTGCTGGCCCTCACTCTCTCCTTCCTTCCCAGGATACTGGATATTTTCTCTGCTAAGAACTTGGGGGGCAGCTGGAGGTATGGAAAGGCTAATCAGATACCCATCCAGCCTTCTAAGAGCCTGTGCCCAATAAGAGTCGTATTCACACTAGCAGCAAACACTCGTTGAGTCCTTGCTGTATGCTTCATCTCTGCTCCTCACAAGAGCTCCACAGAGGTGCGTTTTCACATTCCTCAACTTGAAAATGAGAGCTGAAGTTCAAACAGGATAAGTGACTTGCTCAGGATCACAAAGCCAGTAGTGGTGGGAGCCACCTTACCTCTCATGTATTAGATGGTAGACTTTGATTGACAGGTCACCATGGAACCACACGAATCTGAGTTCAAATCTGGGCCCTCCAAACCCTGCCGTACCTACTGGCGAGTCATTTATCCTGCCTAAGTCTGAATTTCCTCATCTGTTAAGAGGAGGCTTAGCCGTGAGAGTGAGAAACTTCAAATGGAAACTTTATGGCTCAGTGCCTGGACAGTAGATGTCCAGTAAATTGGTAGTTATTGTTGGTAAACTATGAGGGTAGTGGGGGAACACTGCTTCCCTCAAGCCCAGCACTCCCTTCCAAGGAGAGTGTCAAGATGAGTTATGCCCAGAGATTCCTAATGGAGCAGAGCCATAAATATGCAAAGCTGCTGCTGCAGGCAGGTCCACCCCGGTGGATCACCCTGAATGGTCAGTCCCAAGATGCACTATGCACTGTGGGATGGACATAACTGTCAGTGTTTGGGGAAATGAACATAGGGATGCATTTGGAGGAGAATCTGGGCATTTTATATGTTGGCTTGGCAGCAGCAATGGGATCACTCATGGTATGCATGGCTGGACTGCATTTGGGCTGCTGGGTAGGAGAAAAGAGCCCTGGGCTGAAAGGCAAGAAACCAAGTTCCTAGCTCTGGGTTCTTCTAACTCTTGGGACTTCTATTTCTCATCTGTAAAATGGGAATGAAATTCTCTGTCCAAGAGAAACAATGGTGTGGGAGCCAGTCATCAAAATAGAAGTACTAAAACTTGGCTGTGGCATTGGTTCAGCACCTTGGACAGCTTCAACGAGTCTCTGCTCCAAGATAGCTCTGGCCCAGGGTCCTCCTCACCCAGTCAGAGCAGCAGGGTGAACAGACGGAGGGGAAGTCAGAGTGAGGGTCACATCACAGGGATCTCAGCCTGGCAGAATCCTGGTAGTGTCCAAGAGAGGGATGATGCAGGAAGTGAGGAGGGAGTAGCTGAATTGTGGTTGAGGGGAGTAAACGGAGCTGTATCTCCACTTGGATGTTGGAGTCCCATCACCCCTGTCCATGGCTTTTCATTACTCACCAAATAAAACTCAAACCCTGATAATTTGTAACTGGCCCTTAAAACTAGTTAGTCCACCCTAAGCTCATCTTCTGCTACCCGTGCTGTGGCCACACATAATTCACTTTTCCCTAAACACAGTGTCTGCTTTGGGCCTCTGTCTGTGCTATTTCTCAAGCTTTCCCCTCTTCCTCGAATGTGCTCCCCACTGTCCTTACCTCAGTCTGTGGAAATCCTTCTCAGCCTTTCAGGCTAAAGTCAAAGGCTGCCTCTTCCATGAAGCCTTCCCTGAATATCCCTCACTTTAGAATTAACTCTTCCATCTGCTCTGTTCCCACAGCACATGGCTCAGAGTCTGTCTCCCTTCACCCCTGCACCTCCTGCTGCTTTGCCCCCACCTCATGCCTACCATGGGAATATCTTGCTCAGTACACTCTGAAATGAATGAAAATCTTGGGAAAAGCAATGAGTTCCCTTAGCAGAATTTTCCAGGACTGACCTTTATAGGAAGGAAATTCATGGTATTTCTCAAAGGGGCCTTGCCAGCAGGGATGGAGCTTAAATCCACCCATTGGCTCCTCTGTCTGTCAGATAAAACAGGAAGCTACAGTGGGACTGGAGCAGCTGTCCCCTCACATCATTTTCAGGTTCTTTGGGCAAATGGCATGACCTTCTTTCTACCTGATGTATGGTGGTGCTACTCAGAGACTCGAGCCAGATTCCCTGCCTTCAGATACCAGCTTTACTGCTGATTAGCTGTGTGACCTTGGGCGAGATGCAGCCTTTCTGAGTCTCTGTTTTCTCATATGTGAAAGGGTAATAATAATAAAGTCCAATGAATTATTGGGCTGATGAAATTAACTAATACATATACAGTAACTGGAACTCCTGGCATAGGAGTAATCTTTCAACGAGTGTTAGCTATTATCATCATTATTATTACTGTTGATGCTGCCACTGCTATTGTTGTTGTTGTATTTACCCCAAGGGGTCCCCCACCTGGGGAACACAGGGGCGAGGGGAAGAGAGTAGTGTTGGTTGAAACTTCCTCCTGGCTGGGAGCTGCAGGGTTGCTGGGGCAGCCACAGAACCACGAATAGACTTTCTCACCAGGGGGGGAGAAGGCCAGTGTCTCAGCCCCTCCACACTCCTCTGCTGACCAGCTTTCCTTAATTAAGGCCTCACCTAGGTGGCCAGCCTGATGAGGCCTCCTCCGCTGCTCCAAGACTAATTGTTGCTTACCTCAGTGCCTGGAGTGAACAGCCTGTGAGGTCACTGCCAGAGCTACAAAGACGTGATTTCCCAGACCTCCTCCCCACATTGAGCCCGTGTGGCTGGGAGATAAGGGGCCCTCTGGTCTTTCCTCAGCACAGATGCTCCCTTTCAGCTCTGGCTATAATGGGGACAGGGAGCATGGGAGGTGGGGGAGGGGCCCAGACGTCCCCTCCCCTGGGATTCGGGGACTATATTTCTCCCCTGGATGACAGAATTTCTATTACCTTAAAGGGCTCATCTATTTATGCTGCAATTTTTTGAAGCCCTGTCTGCCGTTATTGAACCCTGCATGCTGGCGAAGGGAGCGGGCACTCCATCACCCAAATGAACAAACTCGTTTCCACATTTTTCTCCCCTTTCTCCGTGCTGTCGGTAGGTCATATGCAAACCTCAGCTGCTCAGGCAGGTGAAGGCAGGAGGGGGATGAGAGTTACAAAAATCCAGATCAGTGAAGCAGGGATTGAATTTCCCTCCAAGTCTTCTGATGTCCTTTAAAGGCGTGACCGTCCCCCACACACCCGCCTTCCCCCCACCAGCTGGGTAAAGTGCACGTCTCCCTCCGGTGCGGCTCTTGAGCTGGAACTAGGGAACCAGGGCAGCTGCGGGACGAGAAGAGAATGTGCACTGAAAATTAGAGCCAGGTGACGTGTATACAGTGTGTGTGCATTTCCTCTTCTAATTGTTCTGTTCGTCGTCAAACCGAGCTCTGCGGACAATTAGCCCTACAACCAGAAAACCAGCTTCGCATGCCCTGCCCTCCACCATTGACTAGGTTCCTAATTATTACAGTAAAAGATTTTCCCAGCTGCTGCTCTGGGGGTGAGGAATTCACCCCCGAGCTGCCACACCCGTGTGAGCAGAGGCGCACAGCTGGGGCAAAATAGCGAAAATGGTCCAAAACTATAAACCTATATACACATCCAGTCCAGTACTCAAGTCCCAGCCCTGCTGTCACCTTCCGGGTGGCCTTGGCCCAGTTACTTGCGCTTCTCAAGCCTTAGTTTTTCATCTGTAAAACAGGAGGAATAATGGCACTGTGTTCTAGTGTTATTCTTAGGACTGAATTAGATAAGATATGTACGATGCTTAGGAAAAAGCCTGGCATGTGGTGAATGTTCAATAAATGATTGTTGAGGTTCCTTATGTTGTGGTCTAGAGATGCTTACTGGAGGCAAAGGCATGGACTTTGGGGTGAGACAGGCTTGGATGGGAATCAGAAGTCTGCCTCTCAGTAGCCGTGTGCCCTTAGGCAACGTGCTCAAGCCTCTGAGCCCCAGTTTCCCATCTGTAATACGGATGAATAATGCCTGCCCTACCTGGTCACGTGAGCACAAAATGGGAATTACCCTTCACAATGGCAGAGCTGGAAGTGTGCTCAGTGCTCCCCTAGTGCACCCTCTTATTTTACAAAGGAGGCAGCCGAGGTCCAGAGAGGGAACGTGACTTATCTCAACTCACACAGCAAATCATTGGCAGAACCAGGATGGAGAGCAAGGGACCTAGCTCCCAATCTGATGCTTTTTCCACCTTCACCTCCATCTCATGAGTTTGCTGTCCCCAGAGCAAAGAGCCTACTGATTTTTCCCAGGGCAGAGAGGGATGAGGGTGTCACCAGAGTGTTAAATCATGTTGGCAATTAATCCACAGAGGAAAATAGGGAAAATTGGTTTTATGTCACCAAGGCTGAGTCCAGCCTTCCCCATCTGGGACCCCGTTCCGACTCTTCTACAAAATAAACATTCCGCATGGGACACCACCCTCTCCCTGCCACGCTCCTCGCTCCTCGTGTGTTCATCAGTGCCCTCGTCGCTGGGGCTGGAGCTGGGGCTTGGGGCTCAGGCCTGGAGCCTGCAGCTCTCCCCGTGTGCAGCGGAGAAGCGGGTGGGGCAGGTCTGAAGCGTCCATGCTTTAGACACTCCCAATTTTTTTTTTGTGCAAGTCTCTGGCATTGATGGGTTTCTTCCCCTGCCGGCTTCCAGTGCTGGCCACCCCACAGACTCTGGAGGGGCCAGAGTTGGAGGAGCTTCCCCCAAAGTTCTGGGGGAGGGGGCCAGCCAAGTGGGGATGCTGTGTGCCTGGGTGGGGCACTCTGCTCTCCATCCCCTCCAGCAACCCTGTAGGTAGGAGCTGTTAGGATCCCCACTTTGCAGATGAGGAAACTGAGGCTCAGAAAGCTGAGGTAACCTGCCCTCATTGGTAAACGGCCCCAGGAGCTGGGCCTGCAGCTGTTTGAGGCTAGAGCCTACACTTTCAACCGCAAACAAAAATTGTCTGGAGAGGGGAGGGCTGTGGGTCGTGGTAAATAAATAACCAGCTTTGACACCCTCTCAGGCCTTTTCCCAGGAGAGAGGACAATGCCAGAAACCTCATTTCTCAGTTGGAGCTTTGGGACCCCCCGCCTTCTGTCTTTAAGGGGAGGTGGCTGTGACCCTCCCTCCCTTACTGTGGGACAGTGCTTTACAATTTACCCAGCTGTCTCACATTCGAGTTTGTTAGTGCCCCTGGCTCTCCTGTGAGGAACACTGGGCAAGTATTGTTAGCTGTTATCTCCCAGACGAGGAAACTGAAGTTCAGATCAGTTACAAGTCTTGTCCGAGATGACCTGACTTGAGAGGACCTCAAGCTGGGCCTAGAACCCAGGGCTTAAGCCTCCAAGGCCAAGCTCGCCTCAGGACAGCCGTGCGGGGACGGGAGGTCGGTGCTGAGCAGGGGCCATTAGGGAGTCAGACCTGGGCTCCAACCCTGGCTCCGCCGCCTACTCGCTATTTGACTTCGCCTGAGTCCCTTCACCTCTGTGCCTTAACTTTATCTTCTGCAAACTGGGGCACAAACCTTGCTCCCTGAATCCTGGGTCTGGTGTAAAGCTGAGACGAAACACTTTGTTGGAAAGGCTTGGAGAGGCCTCAGGTTTGTGCGCCCGGAGATGTAATGGGAGCCGTGACGAAACACTTTGTCGGAAAGGCTTGGAGAAGCCTCAGGTTTGTGCGCCCGGAGATGTAATGGGAGCCGTGGGCCCCGAGTCGCAGACTAACTCCCCTACCAAGGCTGTGGGTCTGGGACAAAGGTCAAACCCACTCTCCTCCTGCCACCCCTGCCCTCAAGCTCCAAAATCCCACGCAGCCGGGCCCCTCCACAGCCATCTCCCCCCCTTAGTCATTAGCACCAGTAATCCCATCTGCAGGAGTAATTACAGACCCCAGGAGGGGAAGGGATTCCTGCCAGAAGGTGTGATTATGTCTAGAAAATGAAAGATGTTGCAGAAAAAGGTCATGAATAAATTACTTCAAGGTGGGGTTAATAGGAAGACTAACAATGGAGATAAATGAAAGGAAAAAAAACACCTCAAAATTTCTCTCCAAAAACACTGGTAAATAATTGTTCTCGCCTCTCCTGAAAGTTGCCAGGAGTGTTAATTCCCTGAGACAGGCCCAGGAGAGCGGGGTGCGGGTTCCCCACGGCCCCAGAGTGGGAGCAGAGCAGGCTGGGCCCTGCAGCCGGGGTGGGGACCGGTGCTCAACCCTGCAGGTAAGAGGGTGTCATTGCAGTCCCCGAGCAGGGCCATGACAGAATGGCGCTGCACTTGACCTCTGTACCCTGTTTGGGGGGGGCGGGGGGGGCGGTTACGTCACAGTCTAAGAACCTGGCATGTCGCAGGTGTTCACAGACTTTGGTTCCCATCACTCCCCGTGGTTCTTCAGTGGAGTCTGCTGGGCAGAGTGGGACGAGCGTGGGCTCTGAGTCCGGGAACCCTGAGTTTGAATCTCAGCCCTGCCGCCCCACAACTGGGTGAGCTGCTGGCCAGCAGGCTCACCTCTTGAGTCTCTGCTCGCCTGGCAGTGAGTGGAGGGCCTCGCAGGGAGGTGTGAGAGTGAAACAGGGCAAGCATTACCAAAGTGGCACAGAGTGGTCTTAAGTTTCTTTTCTTCCATCCCCAGTGGGCCTCGGGCTCACATGGGCCACATGTAATAACCCCCCCCCCAAAAAAAAGCATTTTATAGCAATTCCTCTGGGCCAGGCACTGTTCTAGGAACATTACGTAGAATAATTTATTTAATTTTCATCACTACCCTCAGAGGAAGGTACTACTATAATCCACATTTTCCAGGAAGGAAAACTGAGACACAGAGAGGTTAATAACTTGCAGTTTGTCAATTCTACCATAATATTACTAGGGGGAATAAAGTCACCCAAGATCCCGTAAGTGTCAGAGGCAAGAGTTAGGTTCCAGAGCCCGCGGGCTTCAGTTGTGACCTGTCTCTTCTGGACAAACCCGGAGTGATCCTCACTGCCCCACACCAGGGTGAAACCTTAACCATGGCCACGGGGGTGCTCCAGCCACAAGAGCTGAATTAGGGATTGATGTCCAACTATGGGGCAACCAGGTATCCATCATGTAGCTGAGGGGAGGTGTCAGTTTCCCAGGTGGCGGCGTGGATGGAATGTGCCATCATCACCATGACAACCATCTGCATCACAGTTCTTCCACTACAGAATTCTCTCACCCATCATCTTAGGAGTTTCCACAGCCCTCTGAGGTTAGATGTCACCACTGTCACTTTACACACAAGGACCCAGTCATGGCAAGGTTACACAGCTCGGAGCAGCTCAGCCCTCCCCGCTCTCAAACACACAGCCACAACACTCTCCAGGCAAATGCTGCCAGGACAGACCCCTCTGGTCCCGTCTCCCTCCCAGGCCTTGCTCCCTTCTTTTCCCTCGTGCCTGCAGCCCCAGACAGGCTCTGCCCCATGCCGGAAGACTCCTCTGGTCCTGCAGGGAGGTCTGAACTGAGCTCCCTTCAAACCTCAGGTTCTTAAATGGGGAGCACATCCCAGGCCCATATTATGTGTGGTGATGGTGCATTCTGTGGGAACTTGGCTGAGACACCTCTGAGGCCCAGAAAAATCCAGAGGAAATGAGCTTTATAAAGACTTGGATAATTTAGAGTTGGGGAAAGGGAGGGACGGCAGCCTTTTCCACCTCCACTCCTTCTTTGTTTCCCAGTAAAAGCCTCTCAGGTTTCAACTTCTGGCCTTTCTCTGAATTCAATCTATAACTTTTTAAAAAATGATTCCACAGTCGATAAGCCATTGGATTTGCCTGAGTCCAGACTCTCAACCTCTCAAACTGAAAGGAGTGGCCTCTGGGGGAGGGGGTTCCTAAAAACAGGCTGGAACACTGCTCTCAGGAACCTGCCTTTGCCTTATGGTAAAGTTCAGGCCTTTGTCCCACTGCCCGCCTTCAGCCTTGGTGCTCCAGAAAATCTAAATGGGTTGCCTTACCCTGGAGACCCACCCACCCACCCACCCATGCACAGCCTCACCTGCGTACCCTTGTTCCTACTGTCCCTTTCCTGTGATGCCCTTGCTCTGTGTCCCGCTGGCCAGAGTCTGCCCAGGTGCCCATACAGGCTCAGTTCGGTGACCGCCTCCTCATAAAGCCTCCTTGCTTTCTTCCCACCAGAACACAGCCTTTCCATAGGACACCGGCATGCTCAGTCTGGTGGCACACTGTGGATGTCTCTGCCCTCTCTACTAGACGGAAAGCTGCTGGAGGGCAGGTCTGCCTGATTCATCCCTTTCCCCATCCCGCCAGCCTCCTACCCCAGCCCACTCACAGGCCCGGCACAGAGTGATCAGTAAATACTTGAATAAATTCCCAGGTCCTTTAGAAGCATCTCCCAAGTCATGAATGTACCACATTTTGCTTGGACCCTAGTAAACACCCAACATTGGCCCCTGCAGGACCCTCTGCCCCCACAATCTTGTTCCCACTTGGGACATCGTCACTGTCAATATAGTCAGCCCTGGGCTCTGTAGGCCACTGCCCTGGGCACACCCCCCCCCCAGCTGCCACCCCAGAGGAGCTGGGTTCTGCAGCACACATGCACATATACCAACAGCCCCACAGCGTGGTCCCGGCATGTCCATGCCACGCATGCTGCGCTCAGAGCCACTGTGATCGAATTCGCCTTGAGGCTCTACGACCAGGATCAGCCCAAATGTTTGGCGTGCCAGTGCTAAGCTTACCCCATACTTGTCACACCGTTGACACAAGACACACACCAAAGTCACACGCTGCATGGACGAGGCATGGTCGGGGGACCCTATCAGCTACCATCCAAACCAGGACACTGGGACAACAAGCCTAAATCCTATCTCTAACCTGCTCTTCCACACACGCAAAGCATATGTATAGGTATACATAGGGCCCACGTATGTTTTCACATGACGTACGTCAGCAGTGTGTATTACTGTGCACGCACACACGGACACGCGCACACACACACACACACACACAGCCTCACCAAAAACAGCCTGCAGAACACCTGGAAGTAGAGAGGCAGCCCCCCCACCCCTCCCAGGCTACAGTCTCATCTTGTGCCCCTGCCCCGCTCCCCGTTCCACTCACGTACCCCTCTAAATGCTCACAGGGCCTTCCCCAATGCCCAGCAAGAGCTTTCCCAGCAGTTTAGAGGCAATGTTTTTTAGCACTTTTTAAAACCACTGGGGAGCAGGGGGAAGGTGTAGCTTAGTGGTAGAGTGTATGCTTAGCATGCACTAGGCCCTGGGTTCAATCCCCAGTACCTCCACTAAAAAATAAATGAATAAACTTAATTACCTCCCCCCACCAAAAAAAAAGCTTAAAAAAAAGCCCACTAGGGAAATCATGAAACCTAATACAGAGTGACTGGGGCCATGTGTTGTCAGTGTTTGCTCAAAAAGTCCTGAAGATTCCAGCCCAGCCTTTGCAGGGAAGCCTCATTCTGTCCTCTGAGGGAGCACAGCCCAGAAGGCTGGAATCATCCCCACCCACCCAGTCCCCCAGAATGTACAAGGGCTTCTGACTGGGCTCAGTCCTGGGGAGGAAGCGGAGGGAGGTGAAGCCAGGAGCAGGAATGTGAAGCTGTCACAGGAAACTCCTTTCTTTTAGCTCAGAGCCGAGGCCGGCCTGTGTGTGTGCTGTGGCTGCCTCCCCCGGCAGCATCAGCACCAGCATTAGCATCATCACTGTCATCATCACTTGAACCAGCGTTCTCTCCTTCGGAGGATATACATTATTTGATGACTGTTGGCACAATCCGCAGTCTGACTCTCGCTCCCATGTTATTCCACCATCTTAGCTTTATTCCTTCAAGTCTTGAAAGCTTTTGGACTTCAAGAGCCTCCCGATGTAAGATACAAATGCTCCCTAAGAATTCCCACCATAAACCCCTATTAGCCATTCTTGCCTCCACTGTCAGCATACATTTAACAGCAAATGTGCAGAAAAGCACCTAGCACAGGGCCTCGCATCTGGCAGGTGCTCAGGTCACTGGGGTCCCTGTCACTGCTGTCCTGTCTGCAGTCAAGGCAGCCAGGTCTAGAGGAAAGAGACTGGGCTGTGGAGTCAGTCGGCCCCTTTCCTACAGTGTGACTTAGGGCAAGTTGACCCCTCAGGCCTCGGTCTGGCCTCTCTCCAGGATGGTCTTCTCTCTAGGTAATTCCTTCCCTGCAGGGCTGTTATAAGAACAAAAGGAGAAAAGGGACCAAAAGTGCCTGGTACCAGCTGGCACTAAGGGAGCGGTTAAAAATCTGAGTCTTCTTCCTCCTGTCTCCAGCACTGGGGATGGGTCAGTCTGTCCAAAGCCAAGGGTCAGCCCTGTCTGTAGGGGTGAAGGGGTGTGGACAGCAGTGAGGACCGAAGCCTCTGCTCCCCCTTCTCCAGGTGCTGCCCACAATGCACGTACCCTGCACACAGGAACATTGCTAGGGACTTTAGACTTGGAGCCGCTTGATAAGATACAAATACCTCTCAAGAGTGCTTAGTAAGCCTTTATTAGCCTGCGATGCCTTCTGGGAACTCAGGAGAGGTTCTCCGAGGGGACAGTTGGAGGAGGGGGAGGGAAGGGGAGAAAAGAGCCTTTGTTTTATCAGGCCAGCAGCTGCCTCCAGGAGGACCCTAGGTCATGCAGCCAGTAAGTGATATGGTCTGAACTTGACCCCAAATGTCCTTCTCTGGCCATACCCACTGCGTCTCAGGTCTTCCTGAAATGTCTTGGTATCTGTTTGGGAACTATTAGAAGGGGTCTGCACCTTTTTGAGAGACCTCTTGAGGGGTCAAAGTTATATAGCATATTTGTGAAAATTAGAAAAAAAGACTCCTTTCTCAAGACATTCTACTGACACCTGCCAAAAACTAATGTACTATATCCACAGATTATGATGACTCCCGTATGAGTGGCACCTCTGGATTTGTGCAGTGCACAGCCTGCACAACTGTACAGAGCAGCCTCAGATCACTGACAGCCTATTCATGTTGGAGAGACATAGGGTTTTCAGGCCTAACTTTGAGCCATTCTCCACCCATCCTCTATGGGAGCCTAGCAGAATGACTCAGCTGCACAGGCCCTGGGTATTACCCTCTTGGCACAGGAAGGCAGGGATGGGGATGGGTGTGACCCGTGGCCTCCATCCCTCTCTCCCTCTCATCTCTCTAGCCCTCTGCTCCTCATGCCTTATGCAGAGTTTTTTCCCCCCAACATGCATCCGCTGTCAGTTGCTGCTTTATCAGTGACACACTAATTAGGTCCAGTGAGGTTTGCTGTGCATTGGAGAGGCCTCTGTGGCTGGCATTCAGTCCAGGCTGTTCTCTCTTTGCCTTGTGGACCACGTGTCACTCTTTCTCTCTGGAAAATCACAAATGAGGCTTCCCACCTGGGGGGGGGGGTCCCACTCTGAGCCCTTGGAGCTGGGACTGACCAAGGAGGGTGGGCAGCGGGGATGTAGATGCCCAGGGCTGACACTCTGCTTGGCAAAGATCAGGTGTTTGCCCTGGCAAGGGGCTTTGTAAACAGTAAAGCACCTTCCACATGTGTGCTTCTGGCACTGATGTAACACTGGACACCCAAGTCAGCCTTCGTTGGTGGCCCTGAAACTCTAGGAAAAGCAGGGGAGAGAAGGGAACAGGAGCAACCAGAGGATTGGGGAGGCCACTGAAGGCTGCCGGCAGAACATTCTGGGAGTGGGGAGGGGACTTGTCTGCGCTCTCTAGTGCCACGGCCTCATCTGTGCCTCACCCTACTCCAGCCATTAGAGGGTAAACGCCATGAGAATAGGGGCGACTCTGTCCTCCTCTGGCCTCGCGCAGTGTCGTGTCTGACACATACTAGGGATTAAAAAACATTTCCTGAATGATTGAGTTAATTCAGTCCATATGCATCGAGCTCAGACTGTGGTCGAGGCCCCGTGCTAGGGCCGGGCCACAGGGCTGAGTCAAACAGACCCAGTCCTGACCCTCAGGAGACTTACAATCTAGTGAGTGAGAACTGGTTTTGTGTTAATTCATCACAATTGTGGTCAGTGCCGCAAAGGAGCAGGTAACAGGGAAACCTGCTCTGGAAGTGGGAGGGCAGGGGGAAGGTAAAGAATATGGGAGCTGAAAGGGACCTTAGGTCGCACCTAGTTCGGCATGATGGTTAGTGGGACCGGGGCCTGTCCCGGCACCTGGCCTCTGGTTGATGCTCTGCAGGTGTTTGTGGATTGAATGGGTGAAAAACGAGGCCAGGGCACCTTGAGCCAGCGCCCTTGCATCACTTAAACCCACATACTCTGACCCTTGGTCCAGGGCCCTTTCTTGCCTAAACTGTCCCTGCTCCTCCAGCAAGAAAGAAGACATGGGGGCCAGGCCCACTTCCCTGGCTGCCTCCAAGAGTCCCCTGTGCTGAGCTCCCACCAGCCCGCACCCTGATCTAGAGAACCCAGTCCACTCCGTTTACACTGCCTCCTACCCCGAGAACATATTTAAGGCGACCCAGAGACGAACTTGCACAACTGCCCCCCCTTTTGTGTGAGGTGGGGGGTCAACCGCCTTCCATCCGCCTCCTCCTTTTAATCCAGAAAAATACTCATTAACCTCCCGCCCATTGCAAGGAAAACGGATGAGCCACACAAGGAGCCCAGCTGTTGATGAATTTGCTCAAACAGGGCCAGACTACAGAGTAGCATATTGCAGGAGAGGGGTGGGCATTCAGTAAGTGGCATTTGAAACAAATTTAATAGAACATGTAACTCATTACCCACCGGGGTCTGCGTCTGTGTTGCCGCATTGTGCAGGAGGCAGGCGGGAGGCGGACGGGAGATCTGCCTCTCTTTAGCGGGACCAGCTCTGGGGTTCCGTTCCTCCAGCAGCTCTTTCAAATCAAGTTCAGGATGTTAATAGCCAATGCTGCATCTATAATTAACAGGCCTTTGGGTGGGAGGAAGAGTTCACATCCATCGTCTATTCACAGAATGAAGACACTGAGCAGAACTGGCAGGCTTCCCTCTGCAGAAGCTGGAACCTCCGGGGCCTGCCCCTGTGGGAGGTGGAGGGCTCCCTTTCCTGGGCTGGGGGTGTGGGTTGTGCAGGTGAGATGAGGATAGACAACGATATAAAAAGCCCAGATGTCAACTTCCTGGTGTTGAAAAAGGACCAAATTATTTGAGCCTTGGCAGGTGCCCCTTCCTCAAGGTCAGGGCCACATCCTCTGGATGCTGTGTGTTTAGGTGGTGAGTATGCCGTCGATCTGAGTGAGGAGGGGCAGTGGAGGTTATCTGGGCTCTTAGCACCCTGTGCTTGAAAGGGGAGCCAGGAGACTTGCGTTCCAAACCCATCTCTGTGTAGCATTGGCTGTGTGACCTTGGGCAAGTCACTTTCCCTCTCTTGGCCTATTTCCTCACCTGTAAAACAAGGCAGCTTGACCAAGTGATTCGCAACCTCCTTTCTAGCTCTGGTGCAAGGAGCTGTCTCCCCACTGGTAGGAATGGGTGTGTGGCCGGGCCCAAGCCATGTTTTAGCAGAGTAGGTGGGTGACACCCAGCTGGTGTGTCTTAGAGCCTCTGGAGGGCTCCCTGCCCCCTGGATTTGCATCCCCACCATCCCTCACTCCTTTGGGTTAAGACACCTACTGCAGACAAGAAGATGCTCAGAGTCAGAGCTAAAGAACCCTTAGGGACGACCCAGCCAGTGGCTCCCAGCTAGACACCTGCAAAGGCCGCAGCAGTTTGCCAGGGGCAGTTTTGAACATTTCACAAAGCCTGTGGGCAATCTTCCATTACCTGCAACAAAGCTAACTAAAACACCAAGGTTTTTCTTCTGCTTTTAATTAGAATTAAATTAACTCTACACAATCTTCCAGGTTAGCGTGCGCTAATCAGAAGCCCTGACTGGTTGTAGGTGACATCATAGGAATTTCTGGGTCATGGTTGGTGGATGAGATGCTGCCACCAGCATCACGTGGCATGTGGTCACCGACCAGATTGCACCTGTTCAGTATGTGAGTGGCCTTAGGCACCGGCACACAGTAACAGCGGTGTCTTTCAGACTGAGAGAGCTTTGTAGAGGAACGATACTTACAAGGGTTCTTGGTGGTGAAAAGTTGGGGAGACTGACTGATTCCAACAGCCGCATATAACCGATAAGGAAACCAAGGCCTGTGTATTACCTAGTAAGAACATGAGTCTATCAGAAGAGAAGGCTGTTTTCCAGCAGTAAGATGTAGAGGAATTCTGGGTGGAGATCTTGGAGAAGAGCTTCAATAAAGGACCGCAGGGTACTCCTCCCTGAGGGAGTGAGCAGAGGTGCTAGGCCGCGTGAAGCATGTGAGATGCCAAATGCAAACTCCCAGCTTTCCCTGGCAGCTTCTCATCCTGCCCTTTCATCCAGAATGTGAAAAGAGCAACAGACACGGATTCAGGGCTTGTCTGAGCCCAGCACTGGGCTGGGGGCAGGGGAGTGGATAAGACGGTCCCTGCAGCCCGTCCCAGCTCTGACTTTTGGTCTCCTTCGCAAGAAGGCAATAGATTTGATCATGTCTAAGATCCTGATCAGCCCGAAGGGTCTTGTTTTCCTGAGTGGTTACACTCGAGGCCAATAGGGTAGTTTTCTGGCCGTAGCGGACCCTTAGCCTGCCTGAGCAGGGGGTGGCAGGGTGGGGCGTGGAATCATAGACCAGGATCTGGCCTGGCTTTCCCTTTATACAAGACCCCCAGGGAAGCCCAGAGTTGGTGTGGTAGCAAGGGACTCATCCTTAGACCAGACAGTATTCTGCTTCCTGTGTGTGATGGGAGCCACAGAACCCCGGCCCCCTAGGGCCCCTCACTCATTTGCTCGACACTGTCTATAGAACACCTCTACTCTGTGCCAGGTACCGAGCTAGGGATCCTGGGGCAGGCAGGTAAGATCACCACTGCATTAAGCTTCTAGTCTAACTGGGGGAGGCAGTCGGTAAATAAGTGTACAAATAAACACATCTAGATGCAAGCGTGAGTATGCCTGTGTGGACGCTGCCTGGGAGTTGCCCTCAGCAGAGATCAGGTCTCAGTCTCCTGTGTGCCTCTGAAGCCCACTCCCAGGGCTGGCTCAGAGTCGGCCCCCAGTCAGAAAACATTTGTTGAATGGCCTGGCATGAGAGAGAAAGCATATGGAAAGTGCCCCGTCCTTCTCATTCTGTCCACAATGGAAGCCAGTGTGCACACACAGAATCTCATTTCAATTAAACAGCATTTATGGAGGGCCCGCTGTGCACCAGCAGGGTCCCGAGCCCCAAGCATCCAGACGTGAATAAAATCAGATCCCTGCCTCCCTGAGCTCACGACGCCCAGGGCGGAGGCAGGCACATGAGCAAACCAGGACCCCCAGCGTGTTAGGATGGTGGTGGCTGTGTGTGCACCCAATTCCCACCAGCGCAGGACAGGTGGGCTGGGGAGGGAACACACTAGGAGGGACGGACGAGGAAAGTGTCTCATATTTATACCCAAATCCACCCAGATGGATAAACAGATGCCCCAGAGACAAACACAGGGAGTCTCACAGGTGTGTACGCTGCCTAAGCGCGGGTAGACATAAATGCTGATCCCCGTGGACTCAGGTGCCACACAGGCTGTCGCGATTAAAGCCTATTTGTGGTGCCTCAAATTGAGGTGTGTGTTGGGGGGTTGGCACTTGGGCACCCTGGGCATCACCAGACCTTGGCCAGGAGACGCCTTGAGGTGGGCAGAGCTGTTAGTCTAAACCTGAGAGGTTAGGCAGATTATTGGCTTGCTGCGCATGTCCATCACCAGAGACAGCCAATCAGAGGCCAGAAGGCGTGGATTTTTAACAAAAGGTTTTACTGTTAGTTACTTGTGCTTATTGAGGAGTTTGAACCTGGTGGTGGTCAGGACAGCGAGGTGGAGGAGGGGGAGCTGTACCAGCTTCACACTCCTTCAGGGCAGAACTGTGCACCTTAGAAACCGCCCCCTTCTCCATCCGGATTTTTTTGCCATTAGGAGCTAACAAATGGAAAGTGTTTGCAACACACAGCTCCTGGCACATTGTAGCCCCTCAGTGAGTGGTCATTGCATCCCCCAAGACCATGCTCCTAGTGTGTGATGGTAAAAGTTCTGGCCTATTCAGCTGTGATGAGGGGAACCAGGGAGACAGCCTGGAGGAGGCGGCAGGAAGGTGAACTGGAGGATGTGAGGTCACATGCTCCCCTGGAAACACCAGCCCTTCTCTCCTGCACAAGGCTGGGCATTTGTTCCTTGAGTGAGAGATGGATCCCTCCTCCAGAGCTGCCTTCTGCTGAAATCTTGGAAGGTTTGTGTCTTCTTTTCATAAAGGATACTATTTCTTTGTAGGAATAATAGCTTTTATAGTGCTTTCTACCTGCCAGGCACCGTTCTATCTGCTTCATATATAACAACGAATTTAATCCTCTTAATAATCCTGTGAAGTGGGGGCATTATTATTCCCATTTTACAGATGGAGGAACTGAGTCTCCAGGTGGTTTAGTAAGTTGCACAAGGTCATGCAGTGAGTAAGTAGTGGAAGCAGGATGGCACTAGCGTCCATTCTCTAACCAAGCCCCTTTCTAGAAAGAAGATCTGGTTCTTCCTCCTTCGCCCTCACTGATGCACCGTGGGGCCCTAGGGAAGTCACTGCCCCTCTCTGTCTCCATTTGCGTCCTCTCACCTGGTGGCCTCCCAGGGATGCTTTAAGGCCAAGCTGACTGACTGTTCATATCCCTGCTCGGCTGCACTGGGAGAAAATGGTACCCTGGTGCAGCCTTTTGGGGAGCAGATGTTTCAAGTTGGGCGCTCTGCCTCTTGCCCCTTGGACCAGGGCCAGGGTGGGCAGTCCTCTCTGAGCCCCAGCAGCAGACCCATGGCTGGGCTCACAGGCCCCCTGAGGCCTCCTGAGAGGGCCAGGGTTGGGGACACCAATGAGGATGCCAGGAGAAAAACCCTTCTCTCTTAAAGTAAACTCATGCAGAGAAAATCATAAACCAAGCATGCAATTTGCACCCGGGCCAAGGCCTTCAGAGCTTAAATATATTCTTATGGGCTATTTATAGTCTTGGAGAAATTCAAATTTTCTGGGTAATGGGAGTTCTAACAGACTCCAGCTGGTCAGGGCCTGCCAAGGACTGGCAGGGGAAAGAGTGGGAACTATGGAACCTTCTGGTGCAGGACTCTGCACTTCCCAGTCTCTCCTCCCTGACCCAGGCAGGACAGGAGAAAAGGGGAGAGGAGCCTCTCTTCACCAGGGACCCAACATCTGGGGTCTCTCTGTGGCCTAAATGGAGGTGAGGCCAGCTGCCTGGGACCCTTAGAGTTGAGGGGTGAGCGCCTCTACTTCAAGCCTGTCATTTCACAGATGCTGCAAATGAGGCTCAGAGAGGGGCAGTAACCTGTCCAAGGCCACACAGCTAGAGGGAGCTCTGGTCTCCTGGCCCATGTGGCAGCAGCATTCCCACAGCAAACCTGGGCACAAGACCTGAGAAGCTAGCTGGAGACACTCTTTTGGGGGAGATTGTAGAAATTCAAAATGCAGTGACCACATACCCTCACTCTGAACTCCATCCTGGAGCTAACAGCCCACCCAAGGAATGGACATTGTAGGGTGGATACCCGGATTCACCATTCAGGGCAGAGGCACTCCTTCCTCCCAGCTGCAGAAACTTAGTGGTGCTCAGCTGAAGCCCTCTCCACAAATTGCTCTCAGCCGGAGAACACAGATTCCCCTGAAGTCCTGCCCCCTCTCCAGGGGGGCAATGGGTATCCTGTGATTGGTCTGGGGTCCAGAGGCTCTCCCTCCCTTTCCCCGGATAGGACAGTTCTGAGGGCCAGCCCAGCTCGAGTTTCCTGGCAGATCAGCTGCATCCTCAGCTCAGCTCAGCCCCTCTGTCTGCCCGGTCCTGCTTCCCAGTCCTCACTCCCTCAGAGGGGGTTATTCTCTAGATTCCACCAGTCCCCATCTCAGAGACGGCTTTCCGGGGAAGCTGGCTTATGACACGTGGTAACAGAATGGGTAAGCAGCCAGCCTAGGTTCAGATAGAGAGCAACCATTTTTAGCTCCATGGCCTGGGCTGAGGTACCTAACTTCTCCGGACAATTGTCCTGTCTGTGAAGAGGGAATAGTTCCTGTCTCCTGAGGGTATCGACTAAATGAGATGATGTACGCCTGGTACCTGATACTGAGAAAGCACTTAATAAGCATGAGCCATTGTTACTTACCTTTAACTTCTCTGAGGTTCAGGTAAACTGGGAGAGGATATTATTACCTGCGTCATGGGGTTGCTGGTGAGAATCAAATAAGATTGAGAGGCAAAGGGTTAAATTTTATGCTGCTGTAACCTAATGCAGACTCAGGGCTCAAGTTCCCTGAGGGTGAGGACTGGGGTCTGGAGGCCTGACCCCTCCCCCAACAGGTGAGGCTCCCTGTACTGGCTTCCTATCACTGCGGTCACAAATTAGCACACCTTTAGTGACTTCAATGGGCTGTCTTACATGTCTGCAGGTCAGAAGCCTGGTATGGGTCTCACAGGACTAACGTCAAGTCGTGAGCTGGCTGTGTTCCTTGCTGGAGGTTCTAGGGGAGCCTCTGTTTCCTGCTCGTTTGGGTTGTTGGCAGAATTCAGTTCCTAGGGTTGTGGGACCAAGGTCCCCATTTTCTTGCTGGCTATAAGATGAGGCCTGTAGCTTCTAGAAGCCACTGCCTGCTTCCTCCATCTTCAAAGTCAATGCAGGCAGGTGGAGGACTTCTCAAGTTTACCTTTTGGGACATCTACTTTTAAGGACTCATGTGGTTGGTTTGGGCTCGCCTGGCAAGTCCAAGATGCTCTGTCCACCTCAAGGTCCTTAGTCAGGTCTGCAAAGTCCCTTTTGCCATGTAAGGTAACGTATTCACAGGTTCCAGGGGTCAGAACGTGGGCACCTTGGGTGGGGGGACGCGGGGCCAGGGGGATTCTTCTACCTACCGCAACCGCCCAGCAGGGGGCAACCTCGGACCCCCAGATTCCCCTCCTCCTCTTCCAGGGGGAGATCTGTGCAGTCCCCTGTGCAGCAGGGACCTACGGCCCCAACTGCTCGTCTGTCTGCAGCTGTACCAACGGCGGCACCTGCTCCCCGGTGGATGGCTCCTGCACCTGCAAGGAGGGTAACTGCCTTCTTTCCCAGTCCCATCCCCTCTGATGTGCACACCGCCCAGGTGGGCTTCCAGCTGAGGGGCCAGAGCCGCTCCTGCCCGCCCACCCACATGCAAGGTCAGGAAGCCTATATTGTCAGGTTCCAGCTGAGGAAACCCATGCCAGCCACTTCCAAAGCAGGGATGTAGTAAAGGCGAGTCGTTACCATGGTGTTGGAAGAGCTGAAGGGCTATATATACAAGGTGACATGAGCAATCTAGGGATTTGTAGCTTCTCCCACAGTCACTGCCACTCCTGGGCTGAGAGGGATGAAGGGAGAAAGTGGAGGTCCCAGAACCTGGGAGTGAGGGCCACCTGGTGGGAGCTGGGACATGCGCAGAGGGGCGGGAAGAGAGTGCTGGAGCACAGAGGCCACAGCCAGCACCCGAGGCCCTGCCCGAAGCAGAGGAAGAAGAGGAGATACCTGGGGTCTCTCCTGATCCCGCCCTCCAGTCACAGGCCAGGCCTCCCACTGGCAAGCGCACCCGGGAGCAGCTGCAGGGGCCAGTCCCCTGTGACACGGGTCAGAGCAGGGGAAGGCGAGAAATGATCTGAGGGCAAACAGGCTGGTAACCCACCTCAGAATGGGAAATTGGCCTGTCCCCAAACCCCAGGGCCCTGAGATAAGCTTCCTGAGCCCAACCCGGGCCGAGAGAGCCCTCCCTACTCCGCTCGTCCCGTCCCAGATGGGATCACCCACCTACAGCAAAAACAGAGCTGGGAGCCAGGAGCCCCAAGTTCTAGTCCCATAGCTCTTAACAGCCCTGCACTGGTTCTGAGTAGGCTCAGGATGTGGCCTGTGTGTTCCAACCCAGCCATCAGAGAAGGGGTGGTTCGGGTGGGAGTGGGCAGAAAGTCCTGCTGGGCCCAGATGGAGAGGTGACAGCCTCGTTCCCTCCCCTTAGGGTGGCAGGGTCTCGACTGCGCCCTGCCGTGTCCCAGCGGAACGTGGGGCCTGAACTGCAATGAGAGCTGTGCCTGTGCCCACGGGGCGGCCTGCAGCCCCGCCGATGGCTCCTGCGCCTGCGCCCCCGGCTGGCTGGGGGACACCTGCGAGCTGCCCTGCCCGGTGAGTGCCCTTTCCTTGTGATTATTTTGTCTGCAGAGGTGTTACTGGACCAGGTCAGGGGACACTTGGATTCAGGTCCCAGCCCCAGTTCTGACCCCTCTGTCCTACATCACACCTCAGCCTCCTCGCCTGTAAAGTGGCAGATACTTGGCAGATACGGTGATGTGGCCTCACTTTCCCACAGGTGCTCTTGGGAGGCATTAATGGACTGGCACATTTACGCAAGCCCAAAGGCAGCTTCAGAATCCCTCACGACACAGCGCTACAGGACGGCCCTTACTAATCCGTCAGTTGCCGTTCCTTGATAGATAACGTCTAAGCTTCTTTCTGGTTCTAGCAGCCTGTAATTTTATGATCAGGCTGTGGGAGGACTAAACCGAGCATTATCCAACAATGACCACCTGGACTTAGTCTAAGGTACAAATAGATTAAACCAACTGATGGGATATTGTTGAATCAGTCCTGGGTTCGAATCCTGACTTTGCCTCACTCTACCTATGTTACCTGGAGCTTGTTACTTCACCTCTCTAACCCTATTCCTCATCTATAAATTATGAATGTAACAGAACCGCTTCGTACAGTCGTTGTGAGGATTAAGAGAAATGAGTTATATAAGGTTCTTGATACCTCACGAGCATGCAGCAAATGTTAGTTGCCACCTTCCTGCCTGGTAACAAAGAATAAATCAGTCATTCCTCACATGTGATCAGTGCTTTAAAGTTTGCAAAGTGCATTTTCATTTACAATTTTAATTAATGATCATTCCAGCTCTCTGAGCCTGACCATTGGGAGGTAGGACGGGACCATCACCTCCCTCCTTCCAAACCGCATATTCTTATTAATGTAGCCAAAGAATGATTTGGATGTGTTGATTCCCCAGTTTCTCTGCATCTTTGTTGGGCAGTGGCTCAGTTTTGTCATCAAAATCGAACATAAGTGTGTGAGCCTCTGGGGGCCTGGGGCTCATTGTTGCTGTCCCCCGTTTCTCCCCAGGATGGCACGTTTGGGCTGAACTGCAGTGAGCGCTGTGACTGCAGCCATGCTGATGGCTGTGACCCCATCACGGGCCACTGCTGCTGCCTGGCCGGGTGGACAGGTAACCCCTGCCGCGCCACCGCCCAGGTCCTGTGAAACTGGGCTCTCGGTTTCTCCTCCTTCTCTTGACTGGTCTTTCTCCTCTACATTTGCACCTTTCCTTTATCTCCTCTGGGCTTCAGTTCCCCAATTCATTCAGTTCAAATAAATGAATATTAACTGAGCACCTATTACGTGTAGGCTCTGTTCTAAGGGCTAGGGACAGATCAGTTTTTAAAAAAATCAGACAGAAGTGTGGGCTCAGTCTATGTTTGCAGAGGATATGGTGGAGAGAGGGCCAAGGAGCTTTCTCCTTAGCCCAGGATCTCCTGGCCCCCACATGTGTCCTTTCAGCCCACCCCCTAAATACATGGCAAACCCATCCATCTCTCTCCAGCCACTGCCTCCACCCTCATCCCCTCTCTCTCAGCTGGCACTGCCTCAGCCTCCTGCTTGTCTCTGGGCCTCCCCTCTTGCTCAGCTGCATCCGCTCTGCACATGGTGGCCAGAGTTAATTTTTCAAAACCCAGATCCGTTCACATCAGTCTCTGCTCAGGATGCCTCAGTGGCTTCTCATGTCACTCCTATACAATTCAAAAATCCTTTCAGGGGGTCAAGGTCCGCGTGATCTGGCCCTGCCCAACTCCTCTACCTCTCTTTTGCCCCCTCCCGTCACCCACTTCACTCCAGCCACCAGGGCCAGCCACCTTCCTGACTCCAGGCCTTTGCAGGTACATTCTTTCTGCCTGGATCACTCTTTCCCCTTCTCTTCACCTGATAACACCTTCTCACCCCCCAGATTTCAACCTAAAGATTGCTTCCTCCGGGGGCCGCCATCACCCCCAACCTGGCCAAGACAATGAAAGAACCCCAATTATTAATTCTCATAATACCCTATAGTATCTTGCAGTACTTACTTCAATTGTCATTGAACTCTGATTTGAGTTTAGTGTTTATTACCTGCCTCCCACCTTGACCGTCAGCTCTGTGGAGGCAGGGACCACATCCGCCTTGTTCATCGCTCTCTCCGCTGCCTGCCACACACTGAGATAAAGATAACACAGTGGTTAAGAACACAGAGCTGGAGCCAGACCACCTTGGGCAAGTCCTTTAACCCCTGGGCACCTGAATTCTCCATCCATAAAATGTGGATAATTATAATCCTTATAACTACAGGGTCATTTTGAAGTTTAAATGCATTATTAATGCCTGTAAGTGCTAACGGTGCCTGGCACATAGTAGGTGTTTGGTCAACGTAAGCCATGAATACAGTGTTTAATAATGACATGTTGCATGAATGAACCCACTAGCCATCCCCAAGGTGGTGGACAGCAAGGAGAAAGAAATACAGGTGTTGCTGGCAGTGTCAGTCCTCAGATAAATAATTCACACCAGGCTGCTGGGCAGTGTCTGTGCCCCACAGGCAGAAAGTTTCTGAGCAGCTGCTCCACCCTGGTCACCGGTACCCTAACTCTTAGCTGGCGCCCCATGGAAATCCATTCTAAATTTCCTTTGCCTTAATTTTGAATGAGCCAGTAAGATTTTAATGACATCTGGTGCTTAAAAATTCTGTCTTTGATGGACAACCTTTCAGCAAGGCCTCTGCCGTTCTGGAGCTTATGTCCCCAAATGTGGTCCTGAAGTCATTTCAAAGGAGCAGTTGATGTCCTGAGATTTGTCAGGCAGAAGGAAACGAGGAAAGTCAGTGAGGGCGCAGGGTCCAGGCTCCAGCCTCCTGCTCAGTGAGCCCTCCCCCGTCCCCCAACTTCCCAGCCCCTGGCATGTTGCTCATGCCTTTGGCCCAACACTTGTGTTTCTTTGCTCTAAGTGTGTGGACACCTTCTCCCTTCGCCCCCATTAGCCACAGGCTTCTTGACTGGCATCTTGTCTAATTCACTTTACCCTGCACACAGTAGGTGCTTATTCAGTGTTTGTTGAAATAAACTGAAAGAAGCTGACCTATAACCATGTATGGCTTTTCCCCTTGAAGTGAAGGAGACCTTGAGGGTGATCTGCCCTCACCTCCTCATGCTACAGATGGGAAAAGGCAGTTGCCCAAGGTGTCAGGACATTAGCGCCCATAGGATGGGAGATACAGGATTACACTGGAAAGGGGAACCATTTATTCATTCAGCTAGCATTTGTTGACTCAAGCTATCACTAAGTTTTTTTTTTCATCATCAAGTTTTTAGTGGCAGCTACCATGTGCCCAGCACTGTACCAGACGCAGCAGTAAATGGCAAAATTCAGTAATAGCAATAGTCCCTGAGCACCTGTTGTATGACAGACACTGTCCTGGGTAGTAGAGACGCAGAGATGACCACGATGGCTTCCCTGTCCATTAGGAGCACCTAGACAAAGAGTCAGAAATGTCAATAAGCCATGGTCCTGGTCGTCACAGGACACATATATATGAAATATTCAAATGATTATTTTGAATCAAAGCTCAAAAGCTTTGGGACAAAGCTGTATCCACTATCAAATAGATACTTGAATCCCTGGGGCAGACATCCAGGAAGGCTTCCTGGAGAAGGAAGACCCAAAACAGTCCCTGAAGGATGTGGGCTGCTGAGTTGTTGCTGGCCTTGTAGCATGAGCTAGAGGTCCCAATATATGGATTCTTAGCCTCGCTTTACCCATCAATATAGCTATGTAGGGGTTCCTGAAAAATAAAACAGGGAGATGCCCTAAGGGGGATTACTATCCCCATTCAACGGTAGGGAAAACAGGGCCCAGAGAAGGCAACTAACTGATGAAGCCACGCCTCTTAAGAGGCTGCAGTGGGAGACCTCCCCAGGCTGAGGTCAGCCCCTTTGAGTGCCCCAGTGGAACTGGGCTGTCCACGCAGGGGGAGACCCTAGACCCTCCTCTCCACTTAGGTGCCAATGTCTTAAGTTCCAGGGAGTTCTTAGGACATATAAGAACCTCAAACAGGAGCCCCACTCCCACAGAACCAGGCCTAGAATAGAATAACTGTGAAAGCCTGGAAGCCAGTGGGCCCTGGCTGTCATTTGCCATCTGAGCATAACCACCTTTCACTTGTGGTTCTTAATCTCCAAGAAGGAGGACCCTTGACTGGGGGAAAACACGAGAACAACAAGCTGCTGTGAATTGAGGGGTGCTTTTGCATGCATTGGGTTTTACTAATCACAGTAATATCTGCGTATAGTTTCAGGAGAGGGCTGGGTCTGTGTGTGGTGTGTGTGCCTCGGTCAGCCTAACATAGTGCCTGATGCACAGATGGGATCGGAGGCCCCTGCCAGACAGCGGACCTCCACCTTAGTCCAGCGTGCCTGCCAAGAGCAGCCGTGTCCCTCAGCCTGCGGTCTGAATTCTGGGTTTTTAACAGCCACAGGCAAAAGAACTCCTTGGGGCAGATCACGGCTTTCGGTTTTAAACAGCTTTGTGGTTTCCCCTGCCCCAGGCTCCCTGTCAGTCAGCTCGTCCGTGCTGCTTGTCCAGGGCTCACCTGAAACTCCTCTGGGAGAGACCTCCATCGAGGGGTGAAATGTGGCCACCAGATGCTCACTGGGGAAAGACCGCATCCCCTGGGAAAAGCTTCCCCCTCCCGCTGTCCTCCATGCAGAGGCCTATTTCCTGGAGAGTGACATCTGTATCCCCGACCCTGCTGCAGAATTGAGCTGTCACGGAGAAGGAGGCCCCGGGAGGGAGCACAGGCTAGACTGAGGCGCTGGTGGATGAGTAAACCCTGTTGCATCCCCGCCCTCCCCACTCTCTCTGGCTGTTCTGCCCCCTCCCCTTCCCCCATGGGCCCAGGTGAGCTTGAACAATTCCAGCCTGCCTCTAAATTGGTCCCTCCGCTCTCCTGCTGCTGCTGGGGCTGGCTCTGTTCACTGGGCCTGAATGTCTTCCTCCCTCTTTCTCACGATCCCTGTCCTTATAACAAGGCAGACAAGATTTTTAAACTAATTCTGTTCCTTTCTGAGCCTCCGATATTCACCTTCCAAAGCCAAGCTGGTCTCCCGGGCCCCCCACGGTCCATTCACTGAATACAGATAGAACTGGAAGCCTTTCTGCCTGGGAGGAAACCCCACCCCAGAGCTGGGCTTTTTAAAACCCCACCCCTGGGGCCTTTTAAAACTCCTTCTCAGCCTCCGGGATGTAAACACCCCAACACATATTTCCTCTCGCTCAGCTCAAATAGACTGAAAGACTGCAGGCCTGGCTCCTCTTTCTTTTTGACGAACTCCATCCATTTCCCCACTGTTTGTCAAACTGAAGGTCATTAAATCAATTTGTTGGGGTCACAACTTGTGTGTTTTTTTTCTTAATGAAACAATACATCGTAGTGCAGAGAAAACATCAGGTTGCATCACACTCGGTGACAGCAAATGTCAGTTTGCAAAGTGCTTGTTTCTAGTATGCATATGTGTGTACATTTGATACAAAATACATACTGCACTGAGGATTGTGGTCAAGAGAACCTGAAAAGACCCCACTCGCTCTCTGGGCCACTGCCTGGGGCTGGTTGACTGGGACCCAGCAAGAACCAGTGGCTCCTAGGCTAACGTGGGTGGGCATGCAGCTCGCTCCCAGCTTCTGAGGCCCCCACAGCAGCATTCAGTTGCCCCACTAGCCTTGGATACCAATATAAGGTGTCAAAGATGAAGGAGGCCCTTCATGATCTGATCCCTTCTTATCCCACTGTCTCATCTCTTGCCATATCTCACCTGCAAGATTCTCCCTCTTGCCTCCTGTTCTTTGCACTAGGGTTTCCTTTACCTGGTCAAACCCTCCTTGTTCCTTAGGACTCATTTTGGGTGTCACCTCTTCCTGGAAGCCCTCCCTGACCAGACAAGCCTCTCTGGGTTTTTCTTCCACATCCCCAGATGCTCCGTGCTTGCCTTTACCTCTTCATACTGCGTAGTCCCCCTTCCCATCATTTCTCCTTTCAGTGTCACGCCGTACCACTGACCAAGGTCTGCCTCTGCCCACAGGCATCCACTGCGATAGCACGTGTCCACCGGGTCGCTGGGGCCCCAACTGCTCTGTGTCCTGCAGCTGCGAGAACGGCGGCTCCTGCTCTCCAGAGGACGGGAGCTGCGAGTGTGCCCCGGGCTTCCGAGGACCCTTATGCCAGAGAAGTAAGGCTGAGCCCCCATCCCGCAGACCCCGGGCCGCATATCCTCCCTAACCCTTCCCAGCTGGAGCTAGTACTGGCCTGAGAGGCCCCCATCAAATTCCTCCCTCTGGTCCCCTCTCTTCCTGCCCTGGCTTTTCTGTCCCCAAGTTCACGGCCCAGCCCTGCTTCCTAGTGCAAACAGGACCAGACCACAGCTCCTCTCTGTAGAAAGGGATGGGGCCCTCGAAGGTGTGGGGTGGGTGTGGCTCCCCCCATACTTGGAGAAGCCCGTCTTCATCACCATGTGGGACTGGACAGGTAGCCCGGCTTACTGGGGTCCCTTGGGCTGCTGACCACCATCTCCCCTTCACCCCTAGTCTGCGCCCCTGGGTTCTATGGCCACGGCTGCGCCCAGCCGTGCCCCCTCTGTGTGCACAGCAGCGGGCCGTGCCATCACATCAGTGGCGCGTGTGAGTGCCTCCCTGGATTCTCCGGAGCTCTCTGCAACCAAGGTACTGTCTCCAGGGGGAAGGCGTGGGCCTGGGAGGGGAGGAGTCCCGGGAGAGAAGTGGCAGGGGAGGAAGATTTGGGGTTCCCATCGTACGCTGAGGAGGCAGCTCCTTGCCTGTGCAGGGCTTGGACCTACCTTTCTAAGAATTAGACACCATGGGGAGTGAGACAAAATTATGCATTTGAAGGAAGAGGCTCAAAAGAGGTTAAATGACTTCTCTATGGTCTCACAGCTAGCAAGTGGCAGAGCTGAGAAATGAATTCTGGCTCCAAAGCTCAGTCTAAATGTATAAAAAATGAAACAAGCGTAGGTGAGGTCTGCATACGAAGTGGCCCCAGATGGCTTGTGCTGAGTGCAGGGTGGGAAAGGCAGGGAATGCTGCAGGAGCCCAGAGGAGACAGTTTTGGCTTCTCTGCAGATGGCAGCTTCCCAGCCCCTCTGTCCTCACACTGAGGCCAAAATCACTAATCCCTCGCCACATGCTTTCCTGTCTCAGCTGCAGAATCCACAACGCCAACTCCAGCCAACCTCTTCTACTCAACAGGAGGGGCGTTGGTGTGCTGCTCAGCTGGCTCCCTGTGGGAGAGAAAAGGCCTAATTTGTATCATTTGCAGATTTCCATGATACAGATATTCCCACCGTGGTTGGTTCTAAGGTACCAGTAGTTTAACAGTGGTGGCAACATTCCTGAATATTTAACAACCAGTTGTGAAGGTGGAAGCTGGCTCCATCGCACATGGTTGCTTACTGCTGTCCCTGGCTTAGTTAGGTCAAGGCAGGGTGGATCTGGGGGACGGCTCCATGCTGTGCGGGATTTCATCTGGGCCTTAGCCTAAAAGCCACAGATGGAAGAAAGGCATTGCGGGCAGAGGAAACAGCCTGAGCAAAGCACAGAGGCGTGGACACAATGACTGTCCAGCCATAGCGAAGGGCAGAAGGATGCAGAGGCCGCGGATGGCAAGGGGGACTGAGAATGTAGTCTGGGGACTTCTGGAAAGTTTTGAAGACAGGTTGCAGAATTTGCACTTTAACCTGTAAGGAGCAAAGGGATTTCAGTCTAAGGTAAAACTAGAGCTGAAAGCAACTTCAAGGTCATCTGTGCAAGAATCTCATCTGGCCTCTGGTTAAGTACGTCCACTGAGCGCTCACTACCTCCCAGGGGACGAGATTCTTTTGATGAATGATCACCACTGAGCTTGGCTGTTTTTGTAAGTGCCTGGGCCATTAATATATATGAGCGGAAGGTTTACTCCATGGTGCTTTGAGGTCATGAGAAGTTTGGGCCCCGGGGAAACGTATGTGACAGTTTCATTTGCTTGCAGCCCTCCTAGGACAGTTTAATCATACCCTGACACGTCGAGGTTTACTTATTAAACATCGGAGACCCGGCCGTCAATACAGATAGGCTGGGTCTAAATTAGGACCTAAGCAGCCCGAGGAGTGACTCTAAGATCCTGCAATGGCTGATTTATCTCCCGCCGGCCTAATGAGTATTTTCCACATATAGATCTAATAGAGTTTGCTATTAATGGCAACTGCCCTGGTTCAGTCTCAAACCTTGTAAAAAATTGAACTGACACTTTTCTAATGACCGGCTTTCCAGCGAGTTACAAATTACAGACACTGCTTATGCAGAATCATTAAACATAGATTAAATATAACCAGATGTTTTCTTTTCAGCAGCTCCCCCTTCTCTCCACAAGCCCTTCTCTTTGCCTCACTCTTGATTCAGCTAAGAGGGCAACCAATTAATGTATTAGACTGATCACATTAGCAGCTCTGTGGGTGAATTTGTCAGCTCTGTGAATGTGAGTGAGACTTCACAGAGAACTCTGTCTTGGTAGAGAAGCTCAGAGTTGGTTTTGGGGGTGTGGGTCAGCGGAGCATTTCTGGCAGCCCACTCTCCCTGGAGGGCCAGGACGAGGGGATGGTTTCCCCAAATCATGTACCTCCCAGAGGCAGGGAAGAGGATGCTGGGTGCCCTGCTTTTCAGGTGAGATGCCTGTCATTCTCCTGGCAGTGGACCTGCCCTGGAAGGAGCTAAGGTTTTTGCTGGATGGGGAGCAATCAGCCAGGGTACCCATAGCTATTAACCACAGCCCAAGGCCAGTGGATGAGGGTGATTATCCCCAATTCAAAGATGAGGAAACAGAAACTGAGAGGGGTGATGTGGTTTGCTCAAAGGTACTTAGCCAATAAGTAGCAGGACTTCCTAGCTGTGTGATCTTGGGCGATTACTTAACCTCTCAGTGCTTTAGTCTCCTTATATGTGAAGTAGAGTTAATAATGGGAGTAATGATGAAAATAGATGAGAGTATTACAAGGTTAATGGAACTAATATTTGTGACGCACTTTGAACAGGGTGGTGCCCAAACATGCCATAGAAGTGTTTGTTGAATGCATAAATAAAACTAGCACCCAGACCCAAGGCTTCGGACTGGAGAGCCTGGTGTACCAGGCTGCCTTTGTTTGTCCCAACCGCTAATCACATCCAGGAGAGGCACAGAGTGGGCACAGATCCTAGTACCAGGTGCCCACAGTCCAGCTGGGGAAGGCTGGCAGTATGAGGCAGTGTGGCTTAGAGTGGTGCCAGCCCAAACTTTGAGAGACGTGGGCCCTGGGGAAGTCGCTCTTCTTCAGGAAGCAGCACTTCCCTGTGATCCTTTGTGTGACTCAGCCAAACGAGGCTCTCAGGGATTCAAGGACTTCCTCCCCCGTGACAGGGGTGCAAGGAGGCCATCGCTGAGGGCGTAGGACTTGCCGGAAGTGGGCTTTGCGGGGAGTGTGTTGAACAGAGAGGAGCTTGAAGAGACAGGGAGTCACTGATTCCAGCAGAACCCCCTGGAAGGTCACTTCTCCTGGGGCAGGTCTTGGCCATTTTGGAACATTTCCTGAGTGTTTGCTGTATGTTGTACACTGTGCTGGACACTCGGACACAATAGAGAATAAGAGAGCCAAGGTCCTTGCCCTCACAGAGCCTGTGATCCGGAGGGGGATATTTGGAGCTCAGCCTTTCCCAGCAGAACCTGGGAGTCAGTGGGAGGGGGGAAGGGGCAGCAGTTTATTTCTGCGTATTCAGCCACCATGCCTGAAGCACCTGTCATTTCTCCAGGTGTTGTGGGGGATACAAACATGGGCGGAACCCAGGCCTGGCCTGAAAGGGCTCACAAGCCACAGTAACAGACCAGGGAAGAAACTAATACAGGGTCCTGGTAGCTCAAACAGGGACACAGCCTCCCAGAACAGAGAAGAGGCGTGACTCTGTTAGGGTTAAATTCAGTTATAAGTGACATAAAAACCCAAAATAATTGGCTTGAAAGTGACAAGCTTTGTTTCCCTCACACATTCAAAAGAGAAAGAAAGGAAAGGAGGAAGGGAGGGGAGGAAGGAAGGATCCAGAAGCAAGCCACTGGGGAGTAGTAGGGTAGCTTACAAAGATGTCAGGAACCCAGACTCCTTCTATCTTGTTGTTCTGCCATCCTCAGCACGTAGCTTCCACCTCTGGTAAAAGATAGCTGCTTGAGCTCCAGCCATCTTGCCCACAGTTCTCATCCATAATCCACATTACCCTTCAATGGGGAGGAACAGGCAAATAAAGACACGCATTTCCACCTACCATTGGTCATAATGTAGTCACATGGCCATACCCAGCTGTGCAGGTGGCCACAAGCCCAGTTGAAACTGAGCTTCTAAGGAAGAAGAGAATTGATACTGAAGGCCTAGCTGCCTACTACAGAACGATCATCAGGGAGGTGGCACTTAAGATGAATCTTGCAGGCAGGATAGGATTTCTGCAGCTGGACATGAGGGTCAGGGGAATTCTGGGAGGGAACAGCTGGAGTGAAGGCGCAGAGGAAGAAAGTGGTGTGTGGGTGAGGTAGGTTTACGTGGTGATCTCTAGAATTCAGATTTTATTCTGAGGCAACAGGGAGCCATTGAGGATGTTTGAGAGGGCACAACAATGCCTCGAAGAGAGCTGTGCTTTAGAGAGCTCAGGCTGTAGGAAGCAGGTGGAGGATGGATTGCAGGGGAAGTGAGAGGTGGGTGCTCAGTGAATGCTCACACGAAGTCCTAAAGGATCGTGCAGCTTGGTGGAGGAAACCAGCCCTTCCTCCAAGGACCAAGGACCGACTCCTCCAGGAGGGGCTGGGACCCAAATCCTACAAGTGACTCAAAGTGGAAATACCACAGGAGCTCAGTGGAAGAGAGCACCTTGTGGACCCAGAAGGTCCACCCAGGAGGAGGGGACTGAGCTGAGGGACAAGGAACAGGCTGGATTTGGAGAGACAGAGGAAACAGGTGGAAAGGGACAGACATTCGGAATGGTCCTCTAGCCGTCTGCCTGCAGACAGACCTGCCCCCCTGCACCTGTCCCTCTCCCTCCCGCTCTAAGTGGTCTCTGCACTCGTGGCTGTGGGGTCAGTGATGCTGACAAAGGTGTGGGAATGGAACGCAGAGGCTGTGGGGCAGTGCAGGGAGCCCTAGACTGAGAGTGCAGGAGGGGGATTCCCAGCCTGACCACTTCTGTCCGTGAGCCCTAAGTCAAGTGACGCTGCCCCTCTGGGCCTCAGCCTGTTCCTGTCAGGGCATCTATAATAGAGCTTCTGAAAGAATGCGGCTCTGGGCACAAGACAGGGAGCTCACTGACGTGGAACCGGAGAAGGGTGATGGGGATGCTGAGGTGGGCGGTTCCCACCCAGATCCGTGCCCCCAGGGTAGCCATGGCTGCGGCCTGGGAACTTCTCGGGTGCGGCTGTGGGGGTGGTCTGAGGAGTACAGGTGGGAGGGTGGGTGCCAGGCTGTCCTGTGCCCACAGTGTGTGCTGGAGGGCACTTTGGGCAGGACTGTGCCCAGCTCTGCTCCTGTGCCAACAACGGGACCTGCAGCCCCATCGATGGCTCCTGCCAGTGCTTCCCTGGGTGGATTGGCAAGGACTGCTCACAGGGTAAGCTGCTGCCCCCCTGGGAATGTCCCCTAGGAACCCCCTATCCTGGGTCAGGCCCAGAAACACTCACTCCCTGAAACACCCAGAACCTCTCTGCCCCTGATGCTTTCACCTCCCAGGGCTGAAGTCTCCTTCTGCAGATAGGAATGCCCACCTGGGTTCCACTCAGTCTCTACAGCTAACATGATGAATTATTAGGACTGATCACTGGCATTATGAACTGCTAGTATTAAAGATACGGACATTATTGGTAGTATCATGAACACTATTACTGCTGGGTGTTAATACTCCTCACACCTGAGCAAGGAGTAGCCCCAAAGTTGGATGGGGAGGAAGAGGGAGCAGGGAAGTGAGGTAAAGCCAGGGCAGTCACTTCAGAGGAGTGAGGACGTTCTCCCGGTGACTCATGTGAATGACGTCCTGGGCATCACAGGCCTGGACAGGGCATTGTAGGGGCTGTTCCTGTAAGATGCACCCAATCTGATACGGAGGTGACAGGGACACCCATCCCCACCAGTCTAAGGGTAGAGACCCAACCTCTGCCCTGTGGAGGTCTTGGCTGATGGGTAAGACCCAGCCAGTATCCGTGGGTAGGTCCCAGGTAGATGGCGCGGCCTGAAGGCACTTCTGTTCTGATGGAGGAGACAGGGATGCCACCCGCAGGGAGCTCACTAGCTGAAAGAGGAGAGTCCCTACCCTGGGAAGGTCCCCATATTTGCGGGGAAGTTAGCACACACAGTATTTGCACCATAAACCACAGTGTTTACAGTTTACCTCACACACGCCCACATGCTCCAGATCACAGTCTCCTGAGACGGAAGGTTCAGAAGCCCTGAGAGCTGGGAGAGTGGGCAGAGAATCTGGGCTAAATGGGAATCTGGGTGACTGGGCCAAGAGGTGAGTGGAAGAATTCTGGGAACGGTGGCTAAGGCCCTCTGAAAGCCAGGAAATGCCACCCGGGCACATCCTGGCGTCTTGGCTCTGACATGCCCTCCCCCTTCCTCTCCCTCCCTTTCCGTCTGCCCCTCTCTGCCTTGCCCCCACCCTCTGCGTCCCACCCACCCCCAGCTTGCCCACCTGGGTTCTGGGGCCCCGCCTGCTTCCACACATGCAGCTGCCACAACGGGGCGAGCTGTAGCGCCGAGGATGGGGCCTGCCACTGCACCCCTGGTTGGACCGGACTCTTCTGCACGCAGCGTAAGCCCCGCCTCCCAGCCTTCCAGCTATTTGGAATCCCATGCTGCGGCCTGCTGGCTGCCGTGGGCATCGTCTGAGCCTGTGGTGGAGGGAGGGAGGAAGTGGAGCCCAGGGCTGGGAGCTAACCACCCTCCCTCTCACCCCTGGGACCGAGAAGCCTGGCTATATTCAGGGGATTGATGGACCCAAAGTCCTAGAAGGTCAGGGCTGTGAGGTGCCCCAGCGATCACCAAGACCAGACTCTCCTTGGACAGGAGGCCCAGAAATGGCTGCACAGCAAGGAGGCACCAGCCTGGCCTTTGGTTCCAAGGCACCTTGTCCAAAGGACTCCCCACCCCACCCCCTACCCCTACAGTGTGAGGGCTCAGAGCAGGGAGACATTACGGTGCAGGGCCTCACTAGTCCTCATCCTGTGTTCAGAGAAAAGGGGGGGCTGGACACAGGTTGGGTCCCAGCTGCACCTCCGCAGTTGCCCCCACCCTGTTTCTCCAGGCTGCCCAGCAGCATTTTATGGGAAGGACTGTGGGCGCGTGTGCCAGTGTCAGAACGGCGCCAGCTGTGACCACATCAGCGGCAAGTGCACCTGCCGCACGGGCTTCACCGGGCGACACTGTGAGCAGAGTAAGCTGTCCCGACCCCTGATCCTGGGTGTCAATGCCAGCCCTCAGCCTCCTGCAGGGAAGGCCTCCCCCTTCTAGGTCCACCCATCAGGGCCCTGCATCCCCTGCTCCCTTGATTTTCAGAGCAACTCCCAAGGAGAAAAACGTTAGGTCAGGTCTCCGTTGGGTTTTGAAGAGTTTCCTCCTCCAGTTGGGGTCGGGATGGGGGATGTTAAGGCAGAGGCCTGGGGTGGGTGGGGGGGTAGTGAGGGAGTAGAGGGAGGTAGATCTTGTTTGATTCTTCTTTGAAGACCCTGGCATGTGGAGGATGCTGCGTAAATATGAGTCAGGTGAGGAGGTAGGGTGGGTGTCCCAACTCAGGGCTATAGGTGTTCTGTCTACTCCAAGTATTAAACAGAGAAATAGGCTTTATTCTGAGGCAGAACGAATCGTCACAGCTGCCCACATATGGGATGGGAGGGGTAGAGAGTGGGTGCACCTCACAGTTTACTCCAGCTCTTCCTCATGCTACACAGGATGTGCCCCAGGAACCTTTGGCTACGGGTGTCAGCAGCTATGTGAGTGCATGAACAATGCCACCTGTGACCACGTCACGGGCACCTGCTACTGCAGCTCTGGATTCAAAGGGATCAGATGTGACCAAGGTAATACACAGACGGCAGGGTCCCTGAGGGAAGGGGGCTGTGCAAAGGGCCCCATGGACGCAGGCTCTAGGGAGATTCCAACGGGACCAACTGAATTTTATGAAGACACTTTGTGACATCCCTTTATTCACATTTGGGAGGAGAGGGAATGGAGTGGGGGGGGGGAGGCTCCAGGCACTGGAGAGGCAGGTGGAACAGGCAGCCTCCTAGGCACAGCTTCGCTGTTCTCATCCTTGGCAAGTTTTGTGAGCCACGCAAGGGTAACCGCAAGCTAGTGCTGTGGAAAGGTCAGCAGACCGGGCTGGGAGATCTACCGAATCCTGGTTCTGCCATGACCTGCTAGGTGTCCTTGGGCAGGTCATTTCCTTTGGCTGGACTCGTTACTCCACATGCAAAGCGGGCAGACCCAAGGGGCTCAACCAGGAGCCCAGGGCTCCAGGCAGACAAGACTCCATAGTGCGGTCGTGAGGGCCAGGCTGAGATGTGAGTAAAGGACTCAGCACAGTGCTTGGCGCACAGTGAGCGCCCGATGAGCGGTTTCTGCTGTTGGTTCTAGGAGGTGGGGGGTGAGGGACAGCCCACACATGTATCATCGAGAGGGGCTTTACGAGCAGCAGTCCTGGGCACCCTGGTACAGCACTCACAGCTTTCGTTGCCAGTCTGTCATATGGCGCTCACAGTGGGATCACTGTCCCCATGTTACAGGCTGAGGCTCTGAATCACACAGCTGGTAGGCAGGGCGAAGGGCCATGTCCAATTTTTCCTGACTCCTGAGAAACACATCTCTCCCAGTTACTGGTTGTGTGATTTGGGCCAGGTACCTAAACTTTTGGTGACTCAGTTTCCTCAGCTATGAAAGGGAAATAATTAAATAGTCTTTATTTCTTATAGGACTTATAAATAGCCCTTATAGGGCTGCTAGGAAGCTATTTGCAAATGAATTAATATCTATAACTCATTCTTAGACTAGAGTGAAATACTCAACAAACATTCATTATGTTGTCTCCCATCCATGACCACATTTGCTCCTCGTCAGACCTGGGACTTCACCCTCTTTAGGCAGTTGAGGACAGGCACGTGAGGGCTGGGATCGCACAGAGACTGGAGGACAGGGCCAAGGCCAGAACGTGGGTCTGCTCCCCAGGCTGAGGAGACCTGGAGAGCAAGCAGGCCTGCTCCAGGCTCAGCCCCTCCCTCCGCCCGCAGCTGCCCTCATGATGGAGGAGCTGAATCCCTACACCAAGATCAGCCCAGCGCTGGGTGCGGAGCGGCACTCGGTGGGGGCCGTCACGGGCATCGTCCTCCTGCTGGTCCTCATTGTGGTGTTGCTGGGCCTGTTCGCCTGGCGCCGGCGGCGCCAGAAAGAGAAGGGCCGGGACCTGGCTCCCCGTGTCTCCTACACACCTGCCATGAGGATGACCAGCACTGACTACTCCCTCTCAGGTAAGGGCTGCGCCCCCAGCGTGCCCCCTCCCGTCCCTCCACACACCCCCCAGGAGGAGCTGCATGGTATTCCTGGGACACCCGGGTTTCCTGGTGAAGGGCATGCCTGCAGGGCTGGCTGCGGGGGCTGGCTGCTGGGACTCCCCTACAGAGGTAATAGGGGTGGGGAGCAGGGGCTTACTTCGGGAAGGTAGATGAGGGTCTACGCCTACACGTGGGGGTCTCATTTCTGGGGCGCTCAGCTCTGCACAGCTATGGTTCGGCGCCTCCTTCCACTGCCCAGAGCCCCCGATCCTTCTCCCCAGGCTTCAGCCGCAGGAGCACCCACACTTAGCAGTCACTTTAAGAGCTCCGGGAACCTCTCCCAGTCCGATGCCTGTGTCACATCAGGAAACCGGCCTTGGGGCCCAGTGTCCAGGCCCTGTCCCATTTTTTTGCTTCCTTGGTGAAGGCCTCAGAGCAGCCCTCCCTCCCAGTTCTCACAGTTGGGAGGGACCTAATCAAACAGTGGAAGGGCACAGTGCCTGACTAGGGACAGTCTGAACATTTGGACAGTGTCCCTCGGACCAGGCCTGCTGGAACCCAGTGCGACCACAAATGTGGTTAACAACTCCAGTGGGCATTTATTCTACCTGGGAGTCTGAGGTGGGTGGGGACGGGGCTCTTGGGCCACATCCTTCCTCTCCCCTGAACCCTGCACTGCTGCCTTAGAAATAAGGCTTTTTGCTTCACATTTCATTAAGCAGAAGAGGTCAAAATGCTCTGAAACTGCCCAAAGGAGGCTAGGCCGACAGCTCTGTCTAGCTGGCTCCATAGCTCACGGCTGACTTGCAGCCTCCTGCACCTTGGACTTAGAAAACCAAGATCATGTCAGCCCGTTCTTGCTAAGTGTTGCCTACCACCGCCCAGCTCTGTGCTAGTGCTGCGGGGCAGATGGGCAGCCCGGGTGCAGACCCTGCCTTCAGGGTTCCTGGCCTGCACGCCTCCCTGGGTTTCAGCCAAAGCATCTCCCCTGATGAAATCCCAAAGCTCACAGAGAAGACTTGGGGGTTTTCTTCTTCTGTGACTCTAACAAGCAAGGCTGGCCGGGTTTCCCCACGCCATTCCACCAGAATTCCCCAGCCCAGGGCGGAGATCCTGGAATCTGCAGGAGGGCAGGGCTGGGGCCAAGAGGAGTGGGATTCTCTTTACAGCCTCACTACCGGGGTCCGAACCTGGGGGAGGCGGGAGAGTCTCAGCACAGCCCGACACAATGGCTTGGGGGTATCTTAGGCTGTCAAACCAACACTTCTCCTTTGGTACCACCTCCACACTGGCAAGCCCAACCTGCACCCTGCATGCTGCAAGGAGGGCCACACAGGGAAAGGGGCAAATCAGGCTCAAGAGAGTCCCAGGGGAGTAGTGGATGGCAGGAAGCTTGGGGGATGGGGACTTGGCTGCCCCTCTTTGCAGAACACTCTCAAAGCAGCCCAAGCATTCATTTGGGGGTTGTCTCATGCTGGGGGCAGGGGTATGATGGTATGTGGCACCTTGTTCTCTTCCCAGATTTGTCTCAAAGTAGCAGCCACGCCCAGTGCTTTTCCAATTCCAGCTACCACGCACTGGCGTGCGGGGGGCCTGCCACCAGCCAGGCCAGCACTCTGGACAGGAACAGCCCCACCAAGGTACCGGGCCCCTGACTCCCCAGCCCCCATTCACTGTCTTCCCACTGAGCCCTCACCTCTGCCCAGGAAGAAACTGCACCATCACAGCCCCACCCGGGGTCTGTATGGAACCAACTGCCAATACAATAAACATAGCCTGTGATCCCATGCAGACATGTGAAGCGTGTAACCGGAGGCCAGCAGGTTAGATGGAGCCAACAAGTGCCATGTGAGCAGCAGACCGCACACGTAACCAACCCACAGGACCACTCAGCATTGACACATACACCCACACCCTGCATGTCACCGAGCCATGTGATCATCATGTAATCACGTGTAGACTTCCGGTCACACATAATCATCTAACTGCTTCTGCCACAGAGTAACACATGGGATCAAAACACCACACCACCAGGAGGGGTAAACCGGGAGCTTGGGATTGGCAGATACAGACTGCTACGCACACAACAGATACACAACAGGGTCTTACTGTACAGCCCCGGGAACCATGTTCAGTGACTTGTGGTGACCTGGAATGAAAAAGAATATGGATGTGTGCACATGTATATATAGATATACACACAAAACTGCATCACTGTGCTGTACACTGGAAACTAACACAACGCTGTAAGTCAACTATACTTCAATTTAAAAAATGGGGGAAAAAACCCACCACGCCGCCCACCACGCTGCATTACGAGGTGTGCAGTCAGCACAGCAGTGTCACCGCTGTTACCGAGGGGCCACCTGTTCCCTTTACGGCTGCGCATGCCACGTTATCAGTGCACACCCGTAACCATTTATTGTTATCAGAACCAGCACAAGGGACGTGGAACGCAAACATCTGCCACAGCCAGTGTTCCCATTAACAGTGAGTCCTGCAGGCCTTCAAGGCAGGTGTGCACCACCTCAGACAGGGCCTTCCCTCACAGCTCCCAGCCTAACACTGGCCGATGGCAGGATGTCCTCTCAGTCACGGGCTCTTGGGCAATGATGTCTCAGCACTCAGGTGTAGGGTGCCCCCCGATGTGGTAGGACTCATAATGGGCAGAGTGAGAGGTTTAGAAATGAGGAACAGTCCCAAGGACCACAAGGTCAGCGGGCCCGCTGACACCCACCTTAGTATTTACACACTCACACACGGGACCTTGCTTGGGGGCAAGGCGCAGCCCCAGGACCCCTGACTTCCTGTAACGTCCATCCTGGGCAAGGAACACGGACAGGAGCGTCGTTTTCGGCCTCCAGGCCTCAGCTCTAGGGATCCTTTCTCCCTCTCTGCCCCAGAGGAAATGTCCATCAGTCCACAGACCTGCCTGCTGCCAGACTTGGTGGCGATGTGCCCTGAACCCCCTAACAACAATAACACAGACACCATACGGGCCCAAGGGCCACCAGTGAAGCCAGCACCCGAAGGCCACTCTTCAGGAGCTCTCATCCTCAGGGCACCCTGAGCTCCACATGCAGTCTGTGGCCATCAGCCCCACACCCAGCTTCCCAGGTTTAGGCTTACCTGAGGAGCTAAGGGAACGGATTCCAGGAGTTCCCCAGGAGGTCCTTTATGAACTAGAGCCATGTTATCCAGGCTACAAAAGGTTAGAGGCAAAGGATGCCAGGGGTGAGAGTAAAAGTCCCTTGTGGCCATGTTATTCTTGGTCACCAGCCACCCTCTTTCACTCAGTAAGGGGCTGGACTTACTCCAGAGTAGCCCACTGGTGACCCTCTGGCTCACCTAACCCCAGGGGCCAAAAGTGGCTCTGTGTGGTCAGGTACAGGTACCCCTCTGCCCAGCAGATGGGGCATTTACAGCAGAGGCAGGCAGCTCTGACGACATGGAAAAGACATGGGTCTAGGAGCTAAGACCTGAGCTGTAGACCCAGCTCTGCCATCAACTCCATGTGTGCCCATGTGCAGGGCTCACAAGCAGGACTCAGGTCCCAACTCTGAAATGACGACAACCATCCTTGCCTCATGAAGGGTGGCTATGGGAATGCAGCAAGAGGAAGGGTTACACCATAAGCACACCCTACCCTGAAGCTTTCCCTTGGTCACACGAAAGGGAGACACTCATACTCAGCTCAGGTGGCAGAGGTGACAGGGATGTGACAGTGTGACAGGCAGCCTCAGCACCTCCCTCTGTGCTGGAGATGACCTCATGTTGCTGCTAGGCGCTCCCAGCGCCCTGTCTCCTGCCCCCACCCAGCTGACCTGCTTCCCCCAGCTTGCCTCAAGCTAGTTCTGGCAGACAACAGAAATGAATCAATCAGTCCCAAAGCCTGTGGAAGGAGATCTCTGTCCTGGGTATAAGTAAGCCGCCGCCGCCTCCTCCCCGCCGCCCCCCACAGGGGTGGGTGCTCGAGGCTGGGCAAAGCAAAGTGGGGCAGGGGCATCTCAAGGGCACTAAGTATTAACTCGCTCTCCTACTCTCCAAACAGCTCAGTAACAAGTCCCTTGACAGAGACATGGCAGGCTGGACCCCCTACGGCTATGTGAACGTGTTAGGTCAGTAGTGGTTTGAGTCTGGTCCTCCGCCATCGTGTCCCATCCTCTTCTCCTTCTCCCATATTGACAGGGCCCTGTCCCAGCTGCAAGGGAGACAGTGAGTAGAGGAATCTTGAGCATGGTTCCCCCCAGGGAGAAGGGGTGTGGGGAGGAAGCCCAAGCCCCTATTTCAGTTCTCACAAGCAAATGAAGCCCAGCACGCCTTTCATCCCTGTATTAGGGGATAGGGAGAAGGTGGCTATGACTCAGGGACTACCAGGGAGAGAGCTAGGGCCCAGATGTGGGGATTCCAGATGGAGGCAAAAGATGCACTCACCACCTGGGAAACGGACCCCTGCCTGAGCCAGGCCCTACCAAGGTGCCCCTTTCAAGGGTTTCTTCCTTCTGCCCCACTGCCCTCACGGACACCAATTCCTGTGGGGGATGGGGGTGGGGATGAGGGTGAGGGGTGGGGAATGAGGGGTAGCAACGCCAGTGGCCTCAGCTCTACCAAATCCCCCTTGCCCTTCTGGCCCTAGCTCCTTTGGATGCTACATATAGAAGCCCTAATTCCTTCCAGCTTGCCCCACACTGACCTTTCTGCCCCCGGCCCCTTGTACTCTGCACCCTGCTGCCCCCGCCATACCAGGGCCCTGGGAATAATGGCTCCTCCCTGTCATTCCTCTCACTAGACTCCCATTTCCAGATCAGTGCCCTGGAAGCCAGGTACCCGCCCGAGGACTTCTACATTGAACTTAGACACTTCAGCCACCCCGCTGAGCTACACTCACCAGGTTAGACTCCCAGCCCTACCCACTACCCCTTGGGCCCCCGAGGCTGTCATATCAGACCAGACCCAGCACCTGCCCTAACCCCCGTTCCTATCCCTTGACCCACCCCGATGGTCCCAGAACTCTCCCTGTTGAGCCCCGCTCCCTCCAGCATGATTAATTTACAAGCCCAATTCCCCACCTGAAGAAGGAAACCTGTCTGGATCCCCCTCGATCACTCCTCCTCCTATCATGGTCAGTGGATATGGACAAACCGCAACTGGTATTACGTGAAGGGAACACAACATAACTGTACTCTCCACAGACCACAGGATACAACCCAAAAGCATCGAGAGATGACCTGGGGATGGCATGGATATGGATGACAGAGTTGGCTCTTGGCCAAAAAGCTCTATGTCCCCTAGGAGAGAGACCCCCAGATCATAGGGTGGGGCTGCCCAACAGGGCTCTAGAGAGGCTGAGGCAGGGTGTGTCAGCTGACATCCTCTGTGCTCGTATATTAGGCGCAAACCTGGTAGCTGGGGAAAGATCCAAAGAGGAGACTTGGAAGTTAGTCCTGCTAGGGAAGGATGGGGGTAGGAGTTACAGAAGTAGGTGCCGTAGCTATGAGTGCAGTGAATGAACAGAGAATTCGGCCTTGATACAAAGTAGCCCTGGCCCTAGAGGGCACACTGACAACCTGGGCCTGAATTCAGGCTCTAGCTGGTTTCCACAGCTCAAGTGAAACGCAGCTCTTCCAACCCCTGCGGGTCCCTGGGTCCAGTAGCACTGAGAAGAGTGAAGGGTCTGAATTCATCTACCTGTTAAGCAGCCATGGGCTGCCGAAACCCTGGGCTTATACCCAGGAGGCTGTGCTCTTGGCTGTGAACCCCCTAAGCAGTGCCGAGGGCATTCAGTAACTCCACCAAATACAACCCCACTATACACACACACACACACACTCACGACCACCACCCTGTACCTCTTCCACGTGGGAGCATCCTCTGGGCTCAGCTCAGATTTCTCCCTGCTTTGCGATCTCACTCGTCAGCCACTGTAGCCAGAGCCTCACCACACACTGTCATTTTTTTGGCTTACACTCCGGCAGGCTGGCAGCCGATGGGAGAGAATACTTGGGGACATCTGGGTTCTAGCTGCAACTCAACTTCTCACTTAAGTGTGGCCTCAGACAAATCACTGCCCTGCTTTGAGCCTACTTCCTGCTCTATAAAAAGGAGCAAAGTTAACAACAGCCTAGTCTTGCTCCCTCAGGGAGGGCAAAGGAAGCCCTGGTCTGGTATAAAGTGCTGAACTGGTGCCAGGGGCACAGATGGTCACAGTCACATACCTAGGCCCTTCAGAGGAAGAGCAGACTTGAGAAAAACTTGGACCTGGTTCTGCTCTATCACTCAGTGATGTGTGGAAGGCCGGGAGATAGGAATAGACTCCTGCAAATTCAACTAAAGAACTCTTATTATACCGAGGAGGTACGAGGAAGTGTCTAAACAGCCATGGGTTGTTGGGCTTCAGTGCCAGAAACTGGGAAGAGTCAGGTGGAGTCAAACTGTACTTTAGTAAGCGCTTGCTGCATGCCTTGCCTGATACTGCATCCTCAGTTAAAAGCTGGGGGTGGGGGGTGGGGCTTTGTAAGCCCAAGTCATTACTGTCCCAAACTAAAAATGTCAGATAATTTCTTTTCTGGGATGACTAGCAGCAAAGAACCTGAGCTTGGTCCCTGAAGCTTTATGTCCTTCCTGCCTCTGGCTGTGAAGCTCAGGACCATGCGTTGTGGGAGCCTAGGATGAAGTGTTTCAGCCGAAAGGGAAAAAAGAAATCCTTGGGACTGAAAAACACTGGTAATATTGTTCAAAGACAACTCTCAACTATTTGCAAATGGTCCTTTCCAAAAAACCCCAGGCAGGACAGCGGGGGTAGATAACTAAGAGAGCTGACGGTGGATGGGAATGATTACCCATCCTACAGAGATGACTGAAAAAATCAAGAACCTCAGCTGCCAGTCCACCTCCCTCTGGCTCCCCTCAGCTGAGCTTCGGATCCAGAAGGGAGGAGTTGGGACCAGAGCTAAGAGGTGAGAAACAGTCTTCAACCCCATTCCTAAATCCAGCAGAACTGGAATTTGGAATGTCACAAACCCATCCCCCAAGCTAAGAACTGGTTCTGATTCATTCTGTATCCTGTACGTTTGGAGCCTGAACTTCACCCACAGTGACTGTAGGTGGCACCAGTACTGCCTTTGATCACCTCCTGGAAGAAACTCCCTCAGAGTGAAGGTTGAAGAACAGGATTGCTAAACATGCCAGGGGGAGCCGTAGCTCACCACTAATGCTTAGGAGCTTTTAAGGAATTCCTGTATGGTCGAAATGATTTAGAGTAGATTAAGCCCAGAAGAATTTTCTAGCATTAAAGAACTGTGTATTTCCGGGGTAGGGGAGAAAGTGAAATAAAGCAAGAACACATGCAGCTTAAGTAAACCTCACTCACAGCATATTTTTTTTTCCTTATACTATTTTTATGCAGGTGCTTGTGGAATGGATAGACGTCAGAACACATACATTATGGACAAAGGCTTCAAAGGTAGAGTATCCAATCCTGACGTCCCATTAGAAAGGGCTTAGCAAGATAAAGAGGACAGATCTGAAATGGCCAGGAATTCTACCAGAGACAAACAGAGCATCTCTTCCCCCACCCACCAAAATAGTTAAAGACCACAGGACCTGGGGCTGCTGGGTAGCTCTGCCCATGGGGAGCAATCATAATAATGATGATTTCATCTTTTGATTTCAGTTGCACCTGCTTAGCAAACGCTTGTGGGCTTTTTTATACATGCCAACTAAACGTCTTCGGAAATGTAAAACACCATTATCCAACGAATTAGTACCAGTTAAATTGATTATAAAATCTGAAATAAAGTCAATCTACCTGCCCCAGAGGGCTCCTGTCATTGCGCTGGTGAGGAACACCAACCTGCACCTGCTGGCTTCTGGGGCATGAGGAATGAAAATGATACCTAATGTTAATATTGTATGACGCTCCACCCTGACGAGATCTCTATCCCAGAGAGCGAGGAAGCCAGGACTAATCCCTAACACACGGGAACTGTAAGACGGATCATCCTTTTAGGAAGCGTACAGGTGAAACCAAAGGTGAAAGGTCAGGTCCTGTCCTGGGCTAGGCCCTAGGTTTAAATGACATAACATGTGAAACAGGTGGCTTTGAAAATTATGTCACTTATTAACTGTGACCAACCTCTCCAAGGCCCAGTTTCCTCTCCTGCAAGGTTGGGATAATCATCCCTGTCCTGTGGTCTAAAAGGTTATCCTGTGTCTGATAAAATCACAGGGGGGAGCTGTTTTTGCATATTGTAAAGGGTTGTACTAATGTAACAGAGCTGTCCTTTTGTCTCTGAGGTCTGTTTAAAAGAGTCTCAGCCAAACTGAAAGATACGAGTGGTATCAACAACCCCAGTAGGTATCCTAAATCTAGCTGTGCACCAGAACTGCCTGGAGAGTGCCTCAGGGTATCCTCATGCAGCAAGTCACCCAACTGACACTTAGGAACCACTGGTCTAGACTGACTCAGATTTCCCATTCTGGTCTAGACTTACCCTTAGAACACGTAAGACCACTTCCTAACCAAGGAGAGCTAGTCATCTACAGCCCTCAGTGGGGTGGTTATTAGAAGTGGGGGTGAGCCAGGGGCGGGTGGTGGTGAGAACTGTGCTGAACAAGACAGCAGGAAGGCCAAGCCCCCATCAGCGCCTGTTAGGATGTGCATGGTCCAGGAGAACAATGTGAGGCCAGGAGGTCGCCCGCAGGCTCCTGGCCAGCCAGAGGGTACTACACCCTTGGGAGCATCACTGTGGCCATTTTGTGTTAGTTTTGATTTAACCCGTCCAAATAAAGGCCAACACCATTCCAGTAGATGAGGCTAACCAACAGCAAAGACAACTATACTGTTTTATCACTATGACCTGGGACCTCAGTTTCTTCTCAAAGAGGCACGGGGATTGGTCAGAAGGGCCCTGAGAGTGTGCATGACGCAAGCGTGAATAAGCCCGGCCAGGCCCAGACGCCTCACCAAAGGAGCACGCAGCTTCCCTGTGCGCTCTGCTGTCCTGTGTTGTGAGGAGAGCAGCTGCTTTCAGACTCGCAGCCATAAATGTAAAACAAAGCTAAGGACAGCAGTGTCTCCGCCTTGGCGTCATTCATTCCTGTTTTGTGGGATCACAACATCTGAGCCTCTGAGTGCGGGGACGGCCTAGCAGGCTAGCAGCCAGATTTCGTTTCACCACTCTGGCTACAATCATCCTTTAGAGAGAAAAGAGGGAGGGCTGTGTAGGTAAATGTACCGGCAGTTGCTGGTGACCAACACATCAGAACAAGAGGAGAATGGAATGTCACAGTTCAGAACTTGACAGAAATACTTCTTAAAGACGTGGACTAAACCCAACTAACTGGTTCAACTCCCCAAATAAACACTTAATAAACTAGTTTGTACCAGAATTATTTCCGAAAACTACTGGGCCAAACCAAATCATAACTACCAAGAGTTAAGAGTCTCAGTGTTTTCTGAACTCAGTGAGAAAGAGCCAGGCCTGGGAGTTAAAAGATTTGGGTTCTGGTCCTGGTTCTTGCTGTGTGCCACCCACTAGGTCACAGTTTTCTGGGTCTTGGTTTCTTCCTGCACTAGGAGCACTGGGCTGGGCTAGCACCATCGCTAAGGCCCTTTCCAGCTCTTGACATTTCAAGTCTTACTCCGTTTAGTCCCCCCTCTTCCCCCCGTTACTTCCTGAAGACCTCCACCCACTGTCACCCTGGAGGCTGTGTGAGACCACTCACTCGGCTGTGCTAGCCCCATTCTACTCTGAACATCTTGCCATCTATCTTCCTCTCACCCCCCAGCACAATAATTCTGCAGCAAACGGCCTCATGTCGACACTTATCTGTGAGGCATTTCCAAGTGCTATAGAGGAATCCTCCCCACTACTCTCCATCACCTTCATGATCCTGAAATCCCACTGTTGCTGCCACTTTCCCCACCTGTATGCTCCCTGCTAATCCAACCTTCAAGTCTCTCCTTGCAGTAACCTTGGCTTCCAAGGTAATCAGGAACCCACTGACACCCTGAAAACTTTTCGCAGCCAGTGTGGTTCTCCTTTTGATCCTGAGATCTCCCCCCTCCTCTCCCCTGATCCCTGTCTCTCAGTCAAGAGAAGGATGAGACCTTAGGGCCCAGGAAGAGAAAGGGCAGTGTGGCCTCCTAATAGTAGTAGTAGGCTGGGAAACAAATGGACGTTTGGTGCCTAGGTTTTCCCCGTGAGTGAAATATTGGCCTTAACCAGACAATAGTGTGAGCCTCATGGTCTTTTGGTGAGTTCAAATCCTACGCACAAGGTGGCCTTGGAAAGTCATTTCCCCTCTCTGGATTTGCTGCTTCCTGTATAAAATGAAGATGTTTCAACTAGCTCATTTCAGAGGCCCCCTCTGCCTCTGACAGTATGTGGCTGTATGTGATTTGGGGGAGGTAGGAACTAGATGAGAACAAAAGCCAGGGCATTACCGGGCTAAACCTTCAGGCTTGATACTAATGACAGGCCTTGGAGGAGTGAGTCCCCAGAGCTTGGGTAGCCTTGGCTGATGCTTCCCCTTTCTTTGCAACATGCCCTGAAGTGCAGGGACTAGCACAGAGGTGGGGCTATAAAAAGATGAGGAAGTGTTTTAGGGCAGCTGGTTATTCTTCCCCTTACCCCGCCCTCCCTCAGGCAGGCAGGTGGATGACTCAACAGGAGAAAGGAGTAGCTTCCTGAAGTGTAGTTTTCCAGCTGGGCTTGCCCTTTCCCTCAGCCCTGTTCCCAGAAATAGATTCCAGATTATTCCATAATCTCAACACCCTCCCCCACCACCTCAAAACACACACACACACCTCTCCGCCCTTTGTGGCCCCTTTGTAGATGACGCAGCTTCTCCCTGAGACTAACCCCCTTTCCCATGAACCCCAGCTTCTCTTTTATCCATTCAGACGCATCCCCTGCTGCAAACAATTTGTTTCCCCAAACTTGAGAGCAGCCCTAACTTCTGGTGGAAATGAGAGGGGCACTGCTGATTGGCTGAAGCTCTGCTGGGCACTGAGCTAGAACTTGCAGCGTCTTTCACTGCCGTAAGTCAGCTTAGACAGAAAGCTTAGAGCTTGGCCCTTCTCAGCAGGACTTGGCCCCACAGATAAAAGGGGGTAAGGTGAAGCTGTTGCAGACACAGTTTGCATTTAAGATACACAACAGGAGTACCAGGTAACAAGATGGGAGGGGAAAACACCTGGAGTGGGTATCAGAGAAGGCAGGCGTTGAGTCCCGACTTAACTACTAATTTTAAGCAAACTTTATGAGCTTTAGTTTCCTCATTTCTAAAGTAGTAATACTTGTCCTTCCTGCCCAGGCCCTCTTCACAGATGTAACAAATGTCAAATGATCTAACCTGACCAACTGAAGGCCCAGCTATACGTGCTACTAAGTGAGCTATCGCTATTCCTCAAATTTTAGAAAACACACAGCTGAGCCAGCTGCCTCTCAAAAGGATGCGCCTGCATGGGGAAGGGGGCGGGGGGGGGGTTAGGGCTTTTCACGCAGGGGACAGCCCTTCTTTAAGCAATGCTAGTAGTCCTCAGCTTCCACACAAACAGCTGAGTCGTACTGTGCTACTGTTTGGCTGGTAGGTTCAGAGAACCCAAAGTGGGGCTGATGGGCCAGCTGGGGTTCCTGGACTTAACCCCTACTCCTTTATACTAAGAAAAAAAGTACTCACTAGAGGCAATTTTATGTAGCTCAGGCAGGTCATGGCCCAGGACCCACAGCCACCTTTCCCCGCCGAGAGCCTCACCAGCAGCTGGGCCAGTCCAGCCTCCCTTTAGGCCTTGGTGGAGCTGGCTGGGACTGCTCATGGCCTAGCAAGAATGTTTTCTCCTCCTCTCTATGGTTCCATGTTAGAAAGAGGCCACAATCTAAGACAGGACCCAAGGCCGGCATCTCTCTCTTACTTGCGGGCTAAGGTGTGATGCAAAGTGCTCTGAGCCTGGTTCTGGAGCTTGCTCTAATGCTGATGAGCAGTGTGACCGTGGGGTGATCACTTCCCTATTCAAACCTCAATTTCCTCATGAGCAATAAAGGGGAAGGGAGAATAATAATTACTGCTCTACCTACATCACTGGGTGTTCTGAACGCTTGAAGAGACTAATGGGTGGACGTACTCCTGTACAAGAATGAGGAAGTGTTACCTGCTTGAAACAAACATAAATAACCCTGCACTGATGAAACAGCAAATCCCCTCCCAACCAGTTACCTGTTGTGGGAGAAACGACTACTGTGGTGGCCACGCCAACTCCTTCAGTCATGTGGGACATTCTGCTCTCACTGGACCGAGGTACATCCAGTCACATCACCACTTTCATTTTTTTACATTTTCATTAATTGCCACACGTTGGAGGCAGAAAGCATAGATAAATAGCAGCCCAAAATGTAATCTGTGGTGGTTCTAGTGAAAGATCATCCAAGAACCGCACCATCTGCTAGCACTTAAGAGAAACTTAGAGCTGAGAAATACAGAAATCTCACCATCTGCTAGCACTTACAGAAAAGTAGACTTCTTAGGTTGCTCTTGACTGTGAAGCCCCTGCAACTCAGTGCTTATTTCTGGACACCTCCCCCCACCCCCAGCTGGCAGAGCCTCACAGAAGCATTAGGGCCAGAGTCGCCAGATTAGCATGTCTCCTGCTTTTTCTTCCTGCTTCACTTGAAACAATCCACAGGAGGCAGTAATCTTCCCCCAAAAGGGAAAACGGCATAGAGGTTGAAGGAACCCTTTCCTTCTGTGACTCTTAGTCATAAAGAGAACCTTCTTCCTCCAGTGAGCTAGTTACCTTGCTTCATATTTGGAAACTAGCCTGCATCTTTTTGTACCCTAACATACCCTGAAGTCGTGGGGATGATGCACCTGAGAGATGACAGGAGCAGCAGCATGGGTTTTCCCAGTAACAGAAAGATACTGCTAAAACAGATCTCAGTTACATTCACAAGAACTGGAGCAAGTGACCCCAGAGGATACACAGCAGGCTTGCTAGAAAACAGGAACCTTCCAAAGCCCAGCTTGAGACCCAGGTGCTTTTTATACCTCTATTACACTTCAGTCTGCCCCGCCTCTAATCATGAGCTTTCCGAGAACAGGAACACCACCACTTTGCTGCCTACAGGTTGCCAAATGGCTGACACTTGTGCCAAATCACATACCTACTTCTGAACCTAAGCTGAGTCATCAAAAAGAGTTCAGAAGAAGAATGATATTACAGAAAATACAGAGGCCAAGGAATCCCAAGGCATGGATTCAAGCCTTGGCACTGCCATTTATGAGCTATGTGACCTCAGCCAAGTCACTTCAACCCTCTGGGCCATCATCCTATAAAATGCAAACAATCAACTATCCTTGCAGGATTTTATAGAAATTATAGGTGTGAAAGCATATTGTAAATATCTCGAATTAATCCCTTTTTGGTGCTATTCCTGACTACTGAAACAAAAATGTTCCTATCCCTCCAAAAAACCTAAGTTTCTTTAGAAAAGAACTCTGCTTACTTAGGAAAGTACTCCTCAACACGTTTAGTAAGTGAATCTTGGATTATCACAGGCTTTTACAGCTTCAGGATCCTGAAGACACATAAACTCGACTGCAGTCTGCTTCTGGTGTTTAAATCCCATGTCCTTGCTTGTCCTGAGAACTCTCTCTTGCCTTGCAGATTACATGAAAGAGTCCGTCTGCAGCTCTAGCACTTGTTCCCTGAATAGCAGTGAAAACCCTTACGCCACAATTAAGGACCCACCCATCCTCACCTGCAAGCTTCCAGAAAGCAGCTACGTAGAAATGAAGTCGCCTGTGCACAGGGGGTCTCCATACACAGATGTGCCATCCTTGTCGACATCTAATAAAAATATATATGAAGTTGGTAGGTGTCTCAAATAAGTAACTTAGTGAAATCAGGGCACTAGTGCAAATTCTGAGATGAAAACAAGCCCCCTTTAGTCCCCCTCTTTCGAAAATACACTCTTCTTTTGTTGCTTTTTAAGGAATCCAAGGTAAACTGTCTTTCCCAGGACTGCCCTCCTCTCTCATATAAGAATCAAATTCTTGTGCTAACTCCACTTTAAAAAAACACTAGGACTAGTAAGAAGCAGAAATACTGGGGATGGGGAGTCAGGACACATACACTTCAACTGGTTGTTGTGTATCAATTCCTATTTAAAAAAGAAAACAATCAGAATAGACATTTTCAAGTGTCTAAATCACCTACTTTCTCCCAGTTTAACCCAGGTCCCTGGGCTCACTGCTAAGACCCCAACCTCTAGGATGTTCTAAGGCCCTTGGTTTTGACCAGAGCTTGGGATTCTGATAGCACACTCACTTAGGTTTTCAATCTCTTGAACAAGCTTCAGTCCTAACCCTCATTTATCATAGATTTATAAATCCCTTCTCTTCCCCCACCAAGTTAAATAGAACTCTCTTGCCCCCAACAAGGCAACCAAAGCTAATCTGTTCTCTGAACTCATTTTTCACTATATTCCTTAGAGCCCACAGTCAGTGTGGTCCAAGAAGGCCGTGGTTGTAACTCCAGCTTTATCCAGAATCCATACGACCTACCTAGGAACAGCCATATTCCTGGTCACTATGACCTCCTCCCAGTAAGACAGAGCCCTGCCAAAGGGCCCTCCCAGGACAAGCAGTCTTAAGAGGGATAAGCCTCTCTCTTGCAATGTGCTCTGCTGAATATTCTCAGACTCTGAAAGAAGACAATCCCTTGACTCAAAATAACGGTACAGACTGACTCCAGCTGCGTGTTAGTTGTAACGTTCACCTGGAACTAAAGAAGAGCTTCCAAGTGGGACTGGGGTAATTGTTCAAAAAGTCCACTCACAAAGGCAAATTCTACCACCTACACACCCCCAACCCCAAATGCCCTGGATTATATGATTTTTTAAAACATTTAAGATACAGCTACTCATCAAAATCAGCTAAATATATATATATATATTTATATATTAAATTATTTGAAACATGATGCTTAGCATGCAGAATAGGTTTTACCAACTTTCCTAGGGGTGAAGGGGACTGGGGAGGGGAGGGAGGGAGATTACTTTAAAGCACCTGAAATGTATATGTACTTTTGGTTCCTGTTACATTCAACATGTTTTATTACCTAAGATAATTAGTACATAGACACAAACTGTGCTAATATCAATCCTAAAGTACCCATACATATATGTCAGGTCAATCAAATTATAACAGCCAGGATTACAGAACTTAGCATATAGTCTGATGCTCACAGTTTTTTTTTTTTTAAGTAAGACTTTTATAAATACAAATTAACTTTCCCGGGGGAAGGTATAGCTCAAGTGGTAGAGTGCATACTTATTAGCACACACAAGGTCCTGGGTTCAACTCCCAGTACCAGTACCTCCTCCAAAGATAAATAAATGAATAAAGCTAATTACCTTCCCCTCATAAGACAAGGAAAACAAGCAAAACAATTTAACTTTCCCTCTTCTGCCCCTGGTGGTGGTAGGAGAAAACGTTTCCAAAGTGCAGCAGCCTCTTTGTCTAAAACAATGATTTCTAGGCCAGCTTTACCAAATCTTGCCAATTCAAAGTTCAAGAACATTGCAAGTCGGTCCTGGCCTTGCCTTAATCTGGCCAACATCCGAGTCACTCCATGTGAAACAGAATTCTCAGATGATGCTTTAAACAAGCAGTCACAGACTGGTAAGAATTAGATATCCCTAAAAACGGTTATTTGGCCTCCCAAATGTATTTAGTTGGCATTCCCTGACTCAGAAGAGTACTTGCTTTCAAGCATTTCTTCATAAATCTTGAGCTCGATGTAGTATGGAACCCAAATGTGCAGAGGAATTAGACAGAAGTGGATATAGGAGGTTTAAGTTGTTTATAAAGTATATTATGCTTTTTGATGGAACTAAATGAAATGATCAAAGAAAGAATGGGCAATAATCAATTGCTGTAACATGATGTAAAAACTCAGCATATAACTATATGAAGTACTTCTACCTTCTAACCACCACCTGAGATGGCCAAAAATGTATTACTATGAGCCGAACGCTCCGGATCCCAGGACTCAGGTGCACCTGCACCTTCCACTACTAATGCATATATGTAAACTGGGGCTCAGCTGAGTCAAAATGGAGCCACTTCCAAGCCCTAAGAGGACCTCCTCACAAGAACTAAAGACCAAAAGGGCAACCTGGGGAAACTGATGGCCACCCCATAGCACTCCATTCTCTGATTAACAGTCCAGCCAGTAAAAAAACAAACAAAAACCTGCCAAAAAGGTATACAGAAGAGGAACTAAATGACTGTAAATGACTGCAAAGCTGGAACAGCTGCTCCAGGAAGTGTGGGAGTTCTGAAGCCCTTGATACACATTGGAAGTCGGCCATGGAACCCATTAGTTTGGGCAATAACCAGCAAAAGCAAGAAAATAAATGAGTAAATTCTCCCTCCCCCACTTCACTCAAGGCTTAAGCAAACTTTATTGTTAGGGGAAAATATAATACTTACATGAATGCTGCATGTGTGCATGGGAGCAAGTGATCAGGAATAGCAAATTTACTTTCCAATAAAAGCCTTATTAAAATATAACAATAGAAAATTACTTTGTAGGCCCAAGTAAATGTTTCTCATATTTATGTAAAAAGAAATATAGATAAGAGACTTACCTCAGTATTTCGGGGCACCAAGTGCTCAAATATCTTTGTCAAGTAAGGATCAAGAGGCATGGTGAAGTCACATCAGCGAGGAGAAACTTCGTCTCAGTCCCAGGTTTTACCTTCCCATACCCTGCATGTACAGTAACTGCCGCCTGGCAAACTGCAAACAAGCAGCATCACGCAAGTTTCAAGCTTCACCTCTTTTTTGCCAACTATCTTCTGGGCAAAATTCAGCAAGAGGTGGCAAGGTGGAATTGCTGAAGCACTGGGTCAAGAGATCTGTGTTACTTGCCCTCTCTGGGTTTTCCCCCAGGGTATTAAAAAAAAGGAAGAAGCAGAGAGGGGTAAGGGAGCTCTAACAACCCTTCAGCTCTAGAATTCTTTGATTTTTAAAGAAATGTAATACAGCTCAAATCAGGCAATACGGTGGAGAAGGGAAAGGCAGAAAGTATAATTAAGCTATTATAACAACAGCTGCCTTCAGATACCTAAGCGTTACTGTTAAAGACATTTCAATCTAACAGAGCAACTATTAGCAACTTCCATCTAGCACTGTCACAAATAGGTTCATGGTCAACCTAAACATGTGCACTGCGCATTTTATTGACAACTTGGAAAGATCTGTTCAACTATTTTACAGAAATTAAGTTTTCACTCCAAGTGATGTGTATACAATTCAAATGAGTAAGAAAAGTACAATTACTGTACAAAAGCGTAAGTGTAACTATGAAATGACAATACTTTTTTTAAACAACCCAGATTTGTAATATATTTATTCACTGTGCAGAGGGATTGTACCTTGTACAAAATAAAATCAATTTCTCAAACTAATTTAACAAGAATGCGTACTGTTGTGTTGCAAACTGAAAATGTGTCTAGAATCTACACCTTAGGTTTAAAGGTAGAACTAACCTACATTTTGTGTGGTCAGCCAGAGAAGTGAAAATCATCCCAACAGACGTTTGAAAATAAAGTGAAACGACTCTATCAAATTTATAACAAGAGAGTCTCTTCCTTTAAAAGTAATGAGTGGATGCAATATATTCTTATTCATGTCCAAAAATTATTGAAAAAATTTCATACACATCAGTATACTCAAAGAATTTCTCTGCTTTCACAGAGATTTGGACTCAGAGACAACTACAACTTGTGCTCAGCTCCAGGGGCACAAAGGTGCTTCTATGAAATGGAATAAAGGCAAGTTTAAGGGCCACCTAATTTGCATAAGTACAGTGAATAGCTGTCTGCCAGAAGTTATCACCCCATACAGTACTCTGGGTATATCTGTTTCAGGACCTTTTAAAAATATAACCTTGTGACCTAACTGGTAAAGAAGTAGGAGGACTGATTTTGTAATAAAGTACAGATGCTAAAAAATAGCTAACTGAATGCATTCAATGGTATGTTTAAAGTTTCTCCCTCATACTTTCAAAGTTTTGTATGTAATCCTCATCCTTAGGTTAAACTAAAACCTTTCAACTTGTCAGTTCACAAGGCTTACATGATACTCAAAAGTTATTTAAGTTGTTTCCATTTAATAAAATGTTTAACCAAGAATAATGTATGTTTGCTAGTTACAGAATAATACTCATTCAAAAAAAAGATCTTCCTAACAGATAATTCTCAAAGGCTGGGGCTTTGGCATCTGAGTGAAAGACAAAACATAATCAAGAGTTAAAAGGCTAAAAAAGGTATCTGCTGAGAATAATAGGGAAAGATAATAACTTACGAGACTCAGAATGCTATCTAGTATCATAAATGATAACCAAGGGCTGCAGGTTGTACACTCAATACAGAAGATTCAAGAATGATACTATTAGCCGTTCATTTAGCCAGAAGAGGCCCAATTAACCTGTATGTAGCAACAGAAGACAGAAAATCTATCTCAGAAGGGAGATGGATACATAAGGGGTTCATTATCCTATTATTTGTACTTGTGTATAATATTTATTACATGTTATTTATACAGTAATTTTATATAACAATTTGTATTTTTTAAATGTTTAATCTGAATGGTAATTATCAGACTGTAGCTCCCCCAAGCTAAACTAGAATGAACCCCAAGACTAGCCCTTCATTCTTTTAGATGGTACTTCCTTAATGTCCTCCTACAAGGTTGTAGGAGGGGTAAATATTATGAATGTCCAACTATGAACAAAGCACTTTCCCTCCCCTTGTGCATCTTACTATGTAGCAGTTACAAACGGGCAGGGATAAATGGAGGGCCCTGGTGATCAGTGGGGTGGTGATTATACATTTTCTTCCCTGACTTGCAGAGCTAGGAAGACTGAGCAGTTGTCCAATCCAAACCCACAGAAGGTAGAAGCTCTGGTCTGTATCAACAGTTGTCAGATTATCTCCTCATTCCAGTTTCTGCCTCCCAAGCCATTGTCTAGCCCTCCAGAGCCTTGACAATGAGTGCTAAAAACAGTACACTTACTCATTAGGATGCTGATAACAAGGTCTGAGTTTCTGTGGTTTGGGGCAAGGTTAAGTTTCAGTGACTCAAACACAGGAAAGGAATTCTGTTAGTTATTAATATTTACCACCATCACAGGTACTGATTACACAGTAGTGAAAATAGCCAATATACATGACATCCATGCCAGGACCTACCAATCCCATGCTTAATAATGTTAAATAATGGAATTCAAATGTTTAGACTACTAATAATTAATTACTGTATTAATAGCCAAATATAAATCTATAGGCTTGGAATTAATGATTGGTTCTATTGGTGGAATCCGTCCCCAGATTGACCACCTCACTATAGATTCCTCTTAGAGACAATTAAAAAAAAAAAAAAGCTAAACACAAAATGTATTTTAAAGTTCTCTCTCCCATGTGTGAATATATCTTAAAGTATATCTTAAAAGCCAGCAGAATTTTCTTTTAACAGTAAAAGCCAAAACACAAGCAGTTCTCAGCTCATAGTTGACAGGGCAGCCCCTTGAGTGCTCCTCCCTCCTAGTATATATGGTAACTTTGATGCATATTTTTGAAACTGATGGCAGTTTTGCAAATGTACTGAAAGCTTTCATCTTACTTAATGGTGTTAATAGGGAAATAAAGATAGCATTTTAATCAAGTTACTGTTAAGATCAAAAACATCTTGCAAAGTACATACCTGATTTTTACTTTCTATTAAATTTTAGTTAGAATGTATAATAATTTGGCTCTAGTACCTGAAGAAAGTGTTCATTCATAGAATTGTTCAATTAAAGCTGGGGTAAACCCCAGAAATGACTAATCCAGTCCCCTCATTAACTGGAAGAAAGTGAGGCTCAAAGATGACTAGAAGAGCTGTGCCTAGAATCCACATCTTTGTCACCCAGTCCCCCGCTCTATTATACCTGCCACTTTCAATCTTTTAACACGGAGTTTAGCATACTTCTAATACATTCCTAGTACCAACTTCCTTTAAAATATTTCTCTATCCTCCAATCAGTTTTCAGGAAAATGGATACTTCAATTAAAATTCTCTCTCAGCCTAATCCTAATGGTCTCCCTTACATAAATCGTGATGACATTAGTATTTTGTATTACCTTATTGTTACCATCAGCACCTACAGTTTGGGGGGGGGGACATTCTTTAAAACATTAGAATGACAACTCCAGTTTATTTGGCGTATTGTACAGGGGAGTGGAAAAGATGCCCTGTCAAATCCCATGAAGGGATGCAGCACCAGCACTGCCCCCAACCAGAACAAAATCAGCAGTCGTCTCTTTAGCACTAGTCTGACTGTCACGCTAACCCACTAAATGCTGTGGTCAAAGAAGGCCCTTTCGTGGTCTTTGTTCATTTTTTTTCACCTGGGGAATGGATATCTTTATGCACAGTCCTTATGCAACATTCATACTTTGTTTTGAAAAAAATTTTTTTTCAGGCTTATGTTCGTGAGACATCAGAAAACCAACCTCCATTTTTTGCCTTTGTTTAATAATTTTAAAAAAGCTCCTTAAACTGAAACCTAACAGGTTGCAATAAGTGTTTAATTATCCACCCAGCCTTTGAATTATTCTGCTTCTGATGTTGGCCAAAATTGTCTTAAATTTTGTAGTTTTTTTCTCTTTAAAGTACGTGGAAGAGATGATCACAATAGCTTGAACCATGGAAACCATTTGTATTTTGTAAATACAAGTCACTGACAACAAAAACTAAGATGTTTATTTCCCCAATGATGAAATAAGTATGACTAACTCTGGTGGGCAATCCAAACTCTTAAGAAGTCTAACTTTTCTGCAGAACCCTCTGGCCTAAGTCACCAGCTACCACTCCTTAGAATCTAGCATACTCAATGCAATGGCTAAGAAACTTACCCCTACAGAGTAACAATTACTATTAGAGAGAAATCATAAATAGCATTTGAGAACAATGAGATACAAGTTTAAATCAAGTCAAGATGGCTAACTGATTTTTCAGGACAAGTTTTTTTTTTTTTTTAAATGCAAAAGTTAAAATAACTAAAAGGCAAAATCACAAAGCAAAATACTTCTAAACTGCCTTGAGCCTTAAATTGTCATATTTGAAAACTTAATGTCTCTTAACTTCAGAGAGTCTGTGTCCAGAGATACTATTCAGAATGAAGACACTTGTTGAAATGCAATCAAATTCACTTTCTACTACTACTACTTCTTGGAATTCTCCTAAGATCCAACTATGCCCAAGGCAACATTAAGCCTACATTTGATAAAAACTCAAAGTTACTTTATTCACTTTCAATTCACTACCTAGTTTTACCTTCTCTTAAATAATTTTGTAAAAAATTTACTACCGATTTTGAGTCAATTAGTGGTGGAACCTCTGCCTGGGTCTGGTGACACTGCTACGTATCAAATAGAGATTACTTTCCTCATGTTTTTGGTAATACTTTTTCCAAGAACAGCATAATTGAACTACATGCCTAAAATCAAAGCTGAATTCACACAATGATGCCTCCAATTCAATTATTTACTCTACAACCCAAGGCCCTACGCTCCTCCTCATCAGAATCAAGTGGCAGCATCCAAAGCACTCAAAGGAAAAATATCATCTGACAACATAAAGAACAGTCCCCCTATAACTGTTTATTAGAACGTGAATATATTCCAAATCAATAACTAAAAAAAAAATTAAGTTACAGAGCATGCATAAAATACAAAGTAGCGATTTACAAACAGATAATAGTATCTTCATAACCAATATACTAAAATAATAAAATGGCTACAGAAGAAAACTCAAATGACGAACCACAGCAATGCCTTCCGTGCGTGCACCCCACACGTCATGAGCACCGCAAAAGATGTAAGATTAACTATGAAACATAGTAATCTATGCAAGCCCACACACATATGTATATTTTGGGGATATTCCATCATCCTGAATAGTATCACTTCAGTTGACACAACTTTCAGAACACTGCAGAGTTAAGTGCTTAATATTATCCACAAGAAAATAAAACTAAATATTAGTGTGCACATTTCTGAATGAGAAACGAGTTGCTCCAATGATTTCAATAATGTAGTGGAAGAAAACTTTCAGGTTTGTACAATGCCTAAATGCACTCTATTTAAACTCAAGGTACTATTTCATCTTACGTACTAAAAGAATACATGCCTTTAAGTGGTATTACTTGAGCAGAAATTAACCTCTCATTGTATTCTTCAGACATACTGAAACCAGATACTTAACTGGACTATATTCCATAACATACCACAAAACTCAAAAATCAGCACTGTTAAAACAATTATCCATGCCTGCTGGTGGATATGGTGAGAAAACTAGGTTGCATTTCACTTACTGGAAGGTTTTAAGACAAAATTAACACTTCACAATCTGATACTAAGAGCATTAAACCAGTTATTGCCTGAGCAATAAAATGCCACACAATCTACTGCTGGGAAATTAGGTAAGTTAAATGACTTGGGCTGCCTGGTCAACGTAACAGAGGCACCTCAGATGGAACTCCACCAGTCTCTCCAATTCCCAGCCTGCCAGGCAGCATTGTTCAACATATGGCCCCATAACCATACTGCTACTGAAATCATCAGTCTTTTATGTTTATTAAGATAATTCTTGTCCAGAAAAAAGTGCCCCCCGTCTAATCAACTTTGATGTTTACAAAAATTAAAAAACAAAATTTACTAAACTACATAACCCTATTAAGGCATTTTAGAAATTGACTTCCAGAATAATGGAAAATTTTCAAGCTCTCAAAATTCTGCTATGTTTATAGGGCAATTCTTCGATTTATGGAAATATACACTACACTGAAAGAAGAGTATATTAATTTATAAGCTGCTCTGTGGCAAAATGATAGCTTATTTCTAGTCTTAATTTGATTTAGTCAAGACCAATAGGCCTGAGCTTCAAGGGATCAAGTTTATATTATGTCCTACAGTGACAGCTTCCATGATGAAAAGTAAACAATAATTGAGGAATCCAAACATTCAGTTTATTAAACTAAGGCTAGTGAAGCCATAGCACAAAAAAAAGCTGCAGTCATTCGGGACAAGTGGATGATTTTATAAAGCTAAAATCAAAAGACTGAAGACATGGAAAAATCTGTAAGTATGAGGAAGTAATAAAACACAAAAGTGACCACAAGAATTACAAATATATTTAAATCTCAGACCTGGGAATTGGACTATACACAGCCTTCTAGGGGAGAAGAGAAACGCCTTATATGTTCTGACAGCACTGCACCTTTGGCTTGTTTTCAGTGGTTGGTGGAACGTGAATAGGAACCACATTGTTGCTTGGAGACATGTCGTTTTCACGTCTGTCTGACATTTGCTTCTGGGAAACAATGCGGTATATCTCTGAGTGAAAAAAGAGAAACAGCAATACTCAGTGTGAAAAGACCCATCAATAGTAAAAGATACATAGAAGTTATATCGGCCAAAAAAAAAAAGCCAATAACCTAAGCAAGGAACACATATACTCATAAGTTTTATTTTGAAACAGTGACTCATTTGAGTCAACTGATTATTTTAACAATTTCCCTTAGGATAAGAAGGGAAATAAAGGTTTTCCATTTCAGAGTGAAAGGTTCACCAATCAGTTAAATGAATCTTGTTTTAAAGAGACTGCACATAGTTTATGGACTTAGATCTAAACTAAACTTATGAGAGTATTTTCAGTCTACCCTTATCAAAAAACCTACATACACTGACATTGTACCACAGAAAAATAAAAATAAATTTGCACGATCAGTCACATTAGGAATTTCTGTTGGCTCTGTAGAGAAGGATACATTTCATAAACCAGTCAAAATCCAAAGGACTCTTGAAAAAGGAGGGAAAGATATTAATTATCAGTGCTTCTTGAAATAAAGTTAAATTGTAATTAAATAACTACTCAAACAGGCAACTTAAGATTTTCTATGACACTTATCAGAACTAATTGTTAAGCATCTACCTCTTGCACTACATGCCTGTGGGTGAGAAATGCTGCCTGCCATATCAGTAAACCAAGAATGCTGGGTCCATCAAGTCATCAGCCACTGCAGTACCCTCAACCCAACAGTGCACCCTGAGGGGACTCAGGATGAAGAACAGGATCATAGTCCTCCATAGTTAAGGTGCATATCAAAGGAATGATTTCCACGAGCCCAGACTTTTGCATCTTCCCAAACATCTCAAAGCATTAAACTCAACTGACGTAGAGATGTCTGGTTTTCTTCAACTACCAGGAATCCTTTGATGTTCCAGACTACCTGGTTTTTTTGTTACAAAAACTCCTACATATCCTGGCTCCTCCCTTACCTCCTTGGAATAGACCCTCAGAGGTATGTGAGAGGCTGCCTCCCAGGCTTAAGCCCTTCAGCAAGTTGGCTGAATAAAACATAATTCTCAACTTTTAGGTTTGTACTTTTTTTTTCAGTCAACAAACTATAAGGACCAAAACTGTATCTACAGCATAGAGTAGGGGTTTGATAAATAACTAAGTATGTAAATAAACGTTATTAAATTCCTCTACAGCAAGTATCTTTTTTTAATATATTTTAATTGGTTTTAAATTACAATGCCTAAAAGTACTTCCCTCTGACTATATAAACTCCTTACAAAGAATGTATCTTATCTATCTTTGTCCTCACAGTGCTCCCTCCAAAACAGTCACAAAAAGGGAATTCTAAAAAATGGGATAAATCCCTCCTATTATGATATACTATGAACAATACAATGTATTCCTATAAATGACATGGAAAACACTTAAAATGAATTTATTATGAGGAAACAATTAGGTAAATCCAGATTGAGGGACATTCTATCAGACAACTGGCCAAGACTCCTCAAAAAAGTTACTGTCACAAAATACATTGAATAGATGGGAATAAATGCTTTAGACGTGGGCTATAGCCCACCTACTTGTATTAAATAAAATTTAAAATCCAATTCTCCCATCTAGTAGCCATATTTCAAGTGCTCAATAACAACCTGTGGCCAGTGGCCACTCTATACACTATCCAGATATGTAACAATTCCATCAATGCAATGTGTTTTCCTTGACCAGATCCTAGTCTTAAAACTTTAAAAATCCAATCTATAAAGGACATTACTGCATACTTGGAGAAATCTGTACATGAACTGCACATTAAATAATACTGTAAAAACTTAAAGTTCTTGGATATGATATACAGTATTGTGATTAGGTAGAAGAATGTCTTATTCTGAGGAGGTAAAATGCCCAAGTGTTTAGTAGTAAACTGCTACAATATCTACAATTCACTTCCCAAAGACTGAACAAAGAGGAAAAAGTATATTTACTCATGTAGAAGTAAACCAAATGTGGCAGAATGTTAGTAACAGGATTTTAGATGAAGGATACATGGGTGTTCACTGTATTGCTTCTGTGACATTTGAAAAATTTAAAAATAGTTATAGGGTTAAAAAAAGAGAAAGTAGAATTGTATTTCCAAAATGCTCCAAGAACAGAGCAACCAAATGCAATGTTACCAACATAATTTGGATTCTAAGCTGAACTGTAAAAATTTGAGACAAGAAAATTTAATACTGTTTAGATAACAGAGGACAATAAGGTATTACTGCCAACTTTTAAGTGGTTTTGTTGCTACAGGTTTAAGTCCTACCCTTTAGATACACATCATGAAATGTTTACAAATGAAATGATGTAATAGCGGGGATTTGTTTCAAAATAATGGGGGGAGGGAGTAAACAGAGGAAGACACGGGCCCTGAACTGATGCTTGCTGATGGCTACACAGGAGTTTATACTATCCTACTTTTGGTATATTGGAAACTTTCCTTAAAGAGTTAAAGAAAAGACATGTATTAACTAAATTAATATTTTCTCCAAATTAAGAACGAAGCTCCCTAAAGGTGAACAACAGCAAGTTGAAATCAACTGAATATGCAAACTAACAGGAACACTGACAGCTAGTGTACCTTTTCTTACACCTTACGTTGGGGGAGAGGGGGCAGAGTGCTGAAATCTGTGTTTGAGAAGGCTGACAGGAGTTCAAAGGTGAAGAAATACCAAGAGAAAAAATTAGATTACAATAAAGAAAGGCTACTGACTAGAGTTCAAAAAGAAGAAAAGGGTATGAAGGATAGAGTCTTCATTTAGATTTTCATTGAAAAGGGAGGGGACAAGAGCGTCAAGGGTAAAGAGAAAGAGTCATTCAATGAGGCTAGTGGCTAAAGGAGTAGACATAATCATCAATTTACTGTGAAACTATACCATTCATTCTTTGTTCTTTATGTTTTCTCTCTAATCTCAAACTGGATGGCTCTTCTTTTTCAAATGCAAATGATTAAATGTGACCTTCTACAAATTTTAACTTCTTTACAAGTGGTTTTGAATATCGAGTTAGGGGAACCAAAACAAAAAATATTTTGCAGGCTCTTACATGAAAAGCAAATGCTGAAAGACGAAAGAGAGGAAAAGGCAGAGTTCTCAGAGAACATACAAAAGTAAATAATTAAAGAGATCTCATTACAAAGAAATTTGAGCAGTGTTTTAAAACTGCCTGCAAGTACTGCATACTGTTTTATAGAAATGGATTACTGCTACATTTATGCCAGTCACCAAAAAGATGTCTGCTAATAAAAATGCCACCCAAGGCAATAAAGAAAAAGGAAAGTGTTGGCCAGAAAATTAGGAGAAAATTTTTCTTTCAGTTAGAATAGGCATTAAGAGGCTACACAAGTAATTTACCTAAAATCTCTCATGGCTGGGTGTGTCACTTAAAAAAAAAAAACTTTGATATGAAAATAGGAAGCAGGTAACTTCTAGATGATATCTGATTAGAGAAGGCTATTTAAGTGGGGGGAAGGAACAGGACTTGCAAAATCTGATGCAAATATTTTCCTCCTTCAAGGGTATGTTCTCCTTTAGAACCAAAAGTATGCGATACACCAATTCCTGTGCACTCCCTTTTCAAGAAGTCCAAATGATAGGTAATGTTAGAAAGAAAAGGAATCCTGCTTTATCATTCTTATATGAGGATCCCTCGTAGGAGGTCTAAATAGAAAGTAAAATGTTAATATAAGACAGTTTTAAACACAATCAGGTAAAGTTAAATAAAAAAGACATATGGCTATTTCTACTTTAATGGAAGTGTGCATCAAGTTGCAAAGTAAATTCTAAGAAAGTTTAAATGCAATAGTTTCAAACTGGGGAACAAAGAGCCAAAGTTCTTCAGTCTCTCCAAAAATTGTGAAAATGGCAGAAGCCTGAGTTATTCCACTACAGCCTAGGTCAGAATTTGTTAGACCTTCTTCAAATCCATTTCTCACAATGTAAATTTCTTGAAGGTCAAAAATGCTCCGGTTTGATATACTGACGCATTTAAAAGGTTGCCACAGGCCAAAAACAAAGCTACTATGCCTAATTAAAAGATTCTCACTGCTTGGTAATAAAATGCCTGAAAACTCAATCCCACTTTTAAGAGTCAATATGCTCCGTAAATTAAAATTCTTTCAATCAAGAATTAAGAATTTAGTCTTCATACTAAAAAGATGGCTTGGATTTATAAATTACCTAGAGAAACGTGGTAGATACCATCTTAACCAAGTTTAACATCACCAGTAATGAATAAGACAAACCAAAATCATATCAAAGATATGATGCGCTGAGAACACTTTTCGTGGTATTCCTGCTGAAAGTATAAGCTAAACTGAACCATGAGGAAACATCAGACAAACCCAAATTCAGGGACACTACAAAATAACTGACCAGTACCCTTCAAGAAATGTCAATAAACAAAAGACAGACTGGAGAACTATTTCAGATTAGAGGAGACTATGGCAACTGAATGCAATGCATGATCTGATCCCAGACTGTCTTTTGCTAATAAGGACATAATTGGATCATTTGATCATTGTACTATGGTTATGAAAGACTATGCCCTTACTTTTAGGAAAAAAACACTGATAAATACTTAGGTATAATGGGCAAATATCTGTCACTCTCAAATGGTGCAGGAAAGAATTATTTATATATTTAGAGAGGAGGGGATGGCTCAGTGGTAGAGCACATGCTTAGCATGCATGAGGTCCTGGGTTCAATCCCCAGTACCTCCAGTAAAAAAATAAATAAAATAGATAAATAAATAAGCCTAATTACCATGTATATATTTAGAGAGATGAAGAAAAAGAATAAAGCAAATGTGGTAAAAGATCAACATTTACGGAATATGGGTTAAGGGTATTTGCAAATACTTTGTACTATCACTGCAATCTTTTAAGTCTAGAATTTGCCAAAATTGAAAGCTGAAAGAAAAAAAATTATAGAATATGTAAAGTATAGATTAATACCCCTTAATGAACCTGAGGATAAAAGAAAACAAAGCTGTACTGAAATGCAGAGGCTGAGCAACATATCAGGCTCACTCATGCACTGACTACCAGCTCCAAAAAATACCGTCAGCAAAATTACATCATGGAGTTATGGTCAAATTCATGGATGTTAAGAATGGCATGGGTCTATTCTAAAATAAGCAACACAATTAACTTTGAAGGAACAACAAAAAATTTCTAATACATAATTTTGCATCTTAAAAAGAAGCTATTTTTTTCTTCCAGCAACATCAAAATACAATTTTAATGCTCCCTTAATACTGTTAACATTTAAAGTAGAATTAAGCATAACGAAGAATACTGTTCTATTTCCTGTTTTTTCTATGCATTAATATTTCCATAAGTATGTAGAACAGCTTAGAACAAACATCCTAACACTTGCAAAACACAGATGTCTGCTGCCATGTGCAGTGATCTCTGATCCCACAGATCAACACTGAGAATGATGCAGGAAGCTGAGGAAATAGTGACTCTACAGAGAGGAAAAATGGTGGTGAGTGAAGCTCAAGCCTTGTTTGCTTTCAAGCAGTATTAAGTAATAAAAGTTTAATCTGGAGTGAATTTTAAGAGAAATAGCCAGATGTGCTTCATCATTCAGGACAAAACAGCTCAATTTAAGCATATATCACTGCTATTGATTACTTCATGTTTGAATGGATCAATTTTCGATGTTCAATGCTACAAAATGATACATAAAATAGTTGAATGCAGATGGAAGAAAACACTTGGCCTCATCTTCACTTAGTATCAGAATAAACGGGCTATAAATTGAGATCAGAATAGGCTAGAATTTGCTAAGACTTGATGAGACATAGAAAATAACCCAAGAATTGACTAAAAAAGGCCTTAAGATCAGAGGCCTTTGAAGATTGATTTATAACTCATACATCTTAAACGTTCACTCACTTTATTACACAGGGAATGGGAGCAAAGTGACAAAAAGTAAAAACCTACAACTTTTGGGCCTCACTTCAGTATTCGACACATGGACTCAAAAGAATCCACACAAGTGCTTATAAGGGAAAAAATAGGATTTGTAGACATACTGCACATTCAATCAGATCTTGCTTGCTGAAACAATCTGCAATGAAACTTGACATAAAGATTCTAGAAGAAAACTACCGTGTTCCAAAGACTGTTAATGCAACCCTAGCACCAGTCCTTTATTTACTGTTTTTCTGATGACAGAACTCTAATAAAATAGGTATGTAAATCATTAATATATAGTTTATTTTTAATGAGTTTTTTTCATACTTTAACTGCTATTTAGCCACTAATTTATCAAACGTTCACTAGGTAGCAGGGATAGCTAAATATTTTACACATATGAACTCATGTACTCATTTCTGGAGTCTAGTACAGATGTCTCAATGACAAACAATTTTTCTGTGGATTAGGTTATAGAGACAAAAACCTTTAAGACACAACATGAACAGTCAAATCAAATCATACCACAAAGTATTTATAAATGCAAGCCCTCTCTCAAAAAGAAATTAACAGAACTCCCCAAAACATATTTCAACTTTACATATGAGGAAATTGAGGCCTGGAAAGGTTAAGTAACTTGCCTAAGATTAGAGAGCGAATTAATAAGTGGAGGAGCCAGGACTAGAACCAAAGTCAGGCTTCTAAGTCCATGCTCTTGGAAAACCTAAGTTTTACTCCCTACATTTTTACAGTAATATAAGACAACATTTAAAAGCCAAAATCTGTGCACCTCTAATACAAGTGCTACAAAGAATGAAAATCTTGTTATATTATCATTGGAAACTCATGTATTTAACCATTTCTCTATATATACTTTTTAGAACACCAAGTAAGACTATTATATAGTGAGACTACACTCTAAATTATGAGCTCTTAAAAGTAATATACATTTTTAAAATACTTAAAAACTCACTGAAGTGCTTATTAGAGGATTAAGATTAAACTTCCAGATAAATTGTTCATTCTAATAAAGTCAGGGTAAATATGAGTCAGCACAAATAAAATGCCTTCCTATCCCTGAGGCTGACCTGGTCTATACATCCCCATACCAGAACATGAACTTTGTTCCTTTCCCACTATTTATTTACATTTTTCAATATGTAATCACTGGCTGATTTTCTCCACAGGTGACACTTTGCTTCTTATACAATATAGCACGGGAGAATTTTACTTCTTGTTTTTTCATTTAGGTTTCTAAGTATATATTTTCCCCTAGGTGTTTCTATAATATAGCAGAACCAAGAATGCCTTTTCTTTACTGAATTTCAAAAGGGTATTCATTTTTCCATAGATGGAATTTCAATATTTATCTTACTAAAAAGTACATTTAAGCATTGCTTTGTGCTTATGATCATCAAGTATGGAATGCATGGACCAAAGTAATAACAGAAGTGAACAAATTATTTTGAAAGTACTTCTCCCACTGTAAACCATATGAATTAGGGTGACCAAAACTCCACAAGCAAGGGCTTTAACTAATTTTGTACTCTAAGCAGCTCTTGCTAATAGCAGCTCTCAAATGATAGTCATTCTCAGATAGTGTGATTCTGTAGTTTAGTTTCCTCATTAATTTGTTTAAATTACCTTCCCAATACTCCCAATTCCCACTGGTATAATCTAAAAACGCACGTCTTACCTGTCAAGATTGTCTGAAAAGCAGCTTCTACATTTGTAGAGTCTAGAGCAGATGTCTCAATGAATGACAAACCATTCTTTTCTGTGGGGAGAAACAAAAACTTCAGTCTTGTTCAATTTTAATACAAGGGATGTGATGCACTCAAGCCCTGAAAAGGAAAATAACAGAACTTCCTAAAACCTAAGACCTCCCTAACTTCTTGAGTAGTAAGAGCACCATTCTACTTCGGTAAATTAAAAATTAGAGAGATATTGTCATTGGCCTCTTTAATTAACATAAATATTTGTTACATCTAAATACTACCACGAGCAATGAATAACACTAGTCATAATGTAGTAAACTGATCAAATACCCAGCTATTTCCATCCCTTACTGTCCTTCCCCTCATGAACTACACAGCTAGGGCAGGAATGTGGAAGGGTATATGTGACTGGCTTAGAATTCCACAACTATATTGTTTGAAATAAAGCTTCTCGCCTGGAAAACTGAAAGACCATGACAGAAAATTGTATTCACAGCACAATCAACAGTGGAATGTCACAACTTTCTCTAGTCAAGAATGCGCAATGCTGCCTTCTGTAGGCTGCCCCTGCCAGCAGGGAAGCAAGACAGAGGTGGGTCCTCCATGAAGCCAGGAAAGTTTTCATTGCTAAGCAGCTACATCCCTGTTGGTCCTTGACACTCCCTGAGCCACTACCTTTCAGACCCACACAGAACAGCCTTGGCAAAACTCAGACATAATGTGAAAAGGGACAGGAAGCACAGAATAAACAGATTTCATCTACCCCTTACAAGGAGAGAACGACAGAATTTATCTTCAATGTCTGGCAGCAAAAACTCGAAATACTGGAGTTCTAATAACTCAAAGGTAAGCAAGGGTCATACAGCCATCATACACTTTCAAAACGACAATACTTGCCAACCGTCCATGTTTACCTTTCTGAAACAACTGTAACCAATTATCCTCATGGGAAGGGTTATCAAAACTGTAGGTCTAACAGTAAGAAATACAGAATCACTGTAATATCATGGAATTCTCATCACTAACCTGCAAAAGCTCTTGCTTCATCTGTAGGAACTGCCCTGAGGTGACGCAAATCACTCTTATTGCCCACAAGCATGATAACGATGTTACTATCAGCATGATCTCTCAGTTCTTTCAGCCATCGCTCTACATTTTCGTATGTGAGATGTTTAGCAATGTCATAAACCAATAAGGCACCTACAGCTCCACGATAGTATCTGAAAACAGAAGCATGTATTTAACTATTAGAAAACAATCACAAGATGGAAGGGAACACCAGAAAAAAAGCTAAGTATATGGATTATATATATTTTTAAGCACCCTTCTAAATAAACTTTAAAATTCTAATACTGGAATTCTTACAAGGAAAAATGAAACAGCACCATTTTTCCGATACCAAAAGTCAGCAAAATGACTTTAGCGCCTATTTCACAGAACCGAAAAATTATGAGACTTACGCTGATGTTATAGCTCGGTATCGCTCTTGGCCTGCCGTGTCCCATATCTGTGCCTTTATTGTTTTTCCGTCAACCTGGATGCTTCTTGTTGCAAACTCTACTCCAATGGTGCTCTTGCTTTCAAGATTAAACTCATTTCGAGTAAATCGAGACAGGAGATTACTCTTTCCCACACCAGAATCTCCAATAAGGACAACTGAAAAAACAAAGAACTTAATGTCAGATGAGCAAGGCAAACACATTCAGAATACCACCATGCTTTAAAGTAAAAAAGATAGAGCATCTGATTTTTAAAAAGGGATGAGGGTAGGTGGGGAGTTGAGTAGCCCTTGTGCTTGACCTGCTACCAATCAATAAAACCAATTTATTCATTTTAACCTCTTTCTACCTGCATAGTAACCACCACACATCATGTGCTTAGTACAGATATAGTATCCGGTCTTACCCATGCAAATTTTAATAAGTTCACTAGGCACTGATGACCAGCTAATGCATCAATTAACAATCAATGCTATACCAGCCTTACTATCTTAGAAGGTAATAACTTGAAAGATAAAATTCTAAGCCAAATGAATAATCTGTGATATTAAAAATGTATCAGACATGAAAGCAACAAAGGATGTTAGTGGGTGATGGACAGGGAAAGGCTGAGTATATTCTACTTTGACTTATCAGTCTGGATGTGACCTCAGGACTCACTTAGGCAAAATGAAAGAATTAACAGAGGCACCAACTTTATAAACCTTGCCACCCAGATCACAGAAATTACAATGACCCTTTCATAGTTTTATCAGATTGTTTTTGGAGGGCAAAACACCTCTGCCAAACACCCTACTAAGTTTAACAGATGCCCTAGAAAGGTGACTAATAATTCTGACTTACTCTTGAGTCAGGGCCAAAGCAAGGAAGGCATACACTTTCACTTACAGCTTAATGAATTTTTTAAAAACAGGTGTGGTTAGATGAATTTGTTTCCTATGATTACTATAGGAGGCAATTTCTCTACTAGCTAAATACATGTTGATTCTTTTTCACCTAAAGTGATAATTACACTTTCAAAACAATGGGGGAAATAGGCTGTTAACTTGTTTTAAAGACTTTCTATCTGAATTTAAAGAACAAAATGAGTTCACAGGTTTACAGAATCTGAGCTTGACTTTTTTTCTCCTTGGTAAAAATTTTTATCAGCATTTCAGAAAATATACTTAACTGTTAACTACTAATGCCGCTTCTTCATTCTTACTAGCTAACTGATTTAGACAGCAGCTAACTGATTTAGAAAATCAAACACGCCAGAATAACACCAAAGAATAAGACTAATAAGACTAGAGAGACTGGGATTTGGTGGTGGGGGTGGCGAGGGAAGTAAGAACTGTGAGCTCATTTGCACTCTGGTCAGAGGGCAGAGAGTCCATTGTGCATTCCTTCCTTGCTACAAGAGCGGATATAACCTGGCCTCTGAACAGTCTTGGAGACAGTACATTATCAAATGCATATTTTTCTGGCTTCCTCTATGAGCTGATTCAGCAAGAAATCATCCAGGCAGCCAAGACTCCATGCAGCAAAATGCATAGTTATTTCTAACTATACAGTCAATTAGAGGTGTCAAAGGTATTATGGCAAGCACAGATAACAGAGTAAATGCTTTAACCTGGATACCAGGGAAGAAGATGCTAAGGTCATGAAAGTAACATACAAAAACAACGCACTTCCAATTTTATTGGACGGTTGGTTGATACATTAGTTTCCAAGGTCTACCACTCTAGATGTGAGGTGAAATCCCAGTATCAGTAATAAAGTCTACCCTTTTAGTACGGTGTAATCACTGTCGCCTCTTAGTGCAAAAGGCTGGATGTTCTGCTGAGGAAAATCTCTTTCGATAACTTGCTGGGCCCACACTAGCACTGAGGTACAAAAGCCTCACTTGAAGTAATAGAGAAATAGGAAAGAAGAGAAAAACCAAAAAGTTGAATGCTTCTACTTCATACATACTCAGATACCTCAATTTAGAAGCCAGTCATTTAGTTTAAAGCCAAAGAGCAAGACATCTAGAATGGCTTTGGATAATAAAATAAATAACTCAAAGAACACTTTCCCCACCAACAAAAACTCTAGTACTTCCAAGTTTTAGATTCTTGCCTTTTGATCTCCACTTTAATGATTATGTTATCTCCTCATCCTCAAACCTTTAAGTGGTGATAAAGATAGTGAGGGCATTTTTTTCCCTCGATGTAACCGATTAATTTTAACATAAAAATTAACACCCTTATATGAAAATAATTCAAGACTCATGAATGCTTTATACAGTATAAAATAGCTTTCTCAACTAGACATGGACAAGGTTGCCAGAATTATGACTAGAAACTTGTTAAAGGATTATATCTTAAGTGACAACAGAAGATAGTTGGTTCTTTAAGAATAGGGCTGCCAAGATGAAGTTGAGAAATGGCACAGTAAGGAAAGTTGCTTCTATTCAGTTATCAAATGAGAAACCGTATCAAGAAGGGTTGTATTTAGGCTCACCAAAAATAAACAAACTAGAATGGATTAAAATACCTAAACAACAGAAGAGCATTTACTGGCTATGATTTAAAAGACAAATCAAAAAGCTTAAAAGTTCATGGACTCAAACTTAATTTCTAATCAAGACAGTTTCTCTCATTAAGATGACAATACTTAATTGCTTTTTTAAAATGTGACAAACTATATGGTCACATCCTATAGTTCAAGGAAGGAATCTGCAGTGACTTTCTTCTATTTTCCATAACTATTATCTTAGATTAAAAGTACCTCCACTTTAAACATGGTATAACTATAGCCATCTACATGACGTATATAAAACATATACATACATAAATTAAATGACAGCATCTATATATGAAATACCTATATCATTTCTAAAGTAACTTGATAATATTTATTACCACTTGGTTAACTTCATCTGCTGAATTTTAAGTATCATCTGTAATACCTAGTACTAAAAATCTGATTGTTTATCTAATATTAGGCTGTTAATTGCCGTAAAAACAGAATATACACATTATCCATTATTTAATAAAAATTTGCAACTCTTCATCCACATTTAGTTTTATACACTCTCTTGCAAACTAATGTACTAGACTAAAAGCTAATTCAACAAATCAATATAGTACATTAGACCAACCAGTTATCACCTTAAGGAGTAACTGATAATTCTTGTTCTGGTTTTTGTAAATAAACTTGGAGATCTATCTATTCTTTCAACTATATTCATAGTCAAACCTCACCAAGAGTCTTTAAAATGAAATGCATTCAATAAGGCTGAAGTCTAGACAAGTTTTTCCAGATTCAGCAGAACCCAAATTGCTCAACCAAAAATTGTGAAAGAAAAGCTATCAAGATGCAAGACAGCAAAGTTCCTATAATCAGTTCCAATGACAATCAGCTGATGGTTAATTACTACTGACCTTCAATAAGATTGAGAAGAAAATGGTGTAGATCACGTATCCAGGTATTTTCAGAAAATGTGGCTTTGATTGGATTGGTGTCTACCACAAAATTTGTAAAAACGAACTATTGATGTTTACTTGACTTATGTGTCCCACGAGGCCTTAACCACAATGAGTATAAGTATTTGTTGAATTAAGTTTTTAAAATAAAAAGTCAAGTTAAAAAAAAATTAATCTCCCACCACCACCAAAGGTCTCACTGTTGATCTTAACTAAAGAACAACAATTATTTCGGGAACAAATACATAATTTACAATAATTCTCCTGCTCTCCCATATTACATTCCCATTTGGACTGTTTCATTCTACACCAACCAAAATATTCCTTCATTTTCAACTGGCTAGAGTTACAAACTAACTTCCAATTCCCTCAACTATTAAGTTGGCTGGGTAAGCCTTCTTCCAAGTAAATAGCTGCAGTTCGTCTCAGTGAGTAAATCCATGTAGAATGAAACCATTTTAAAATCAAATTACTGTTGCTTCGCTTTAAATTCTAACTGTATAAATAGGAAATTGGCTAAATAATCATTACTGAAGTTAAAAAAAGTGACTCATATCCTGTAAGAGCTTTAAAAAAGTGGAAATCTTTCTCAGCAAAAATTTTAAAACATCCTATCTTGAACAGCAGAATGTACAACAAATGAAACCATTGCCCATGGAAATATAAAATTCTTTAGAAGGTCCTAGTTTTAAGTTTCTTTACTAATACTTAAACGCTCTTATGTTTATAGATTAGAGACAAGTGACAAAAACAGCCAAGGACCACAGCAACTTCTTTCATATTATTACCATGTACTGAGTCCTTATAGAAGCTTAAATTTTACAACCAGCCTCATTTAATTTTCAAAACAGCCTGAGGGGTACATTTCTTTTTTATAGATGAGGGAACTGAAGCTCAAAATAGTCAACTTTCCAAAGGTCATGTAGCAAATTTAACACCTGAGTTAGGATGTGAACCCGGCCTGTGTGATTCCAAAGCCCTGCGCTCTTTCAGTCAGTAGGATGCTCTAAGTTAAAATTCCTTAAGCCAATCCAGGGTAATTGATGTTCTTAGCAAGACAATAAATGGCTTCTGTAACCAACATTCAGGTTCTAAACCAAAGAGGGGAAATACTCTGAAAGTCTATCTTGTTCTAAATTAATTACTTCAAAAATAGCTAGCTGCCTACTGCCATTGTACCTTATTTGTAAAAACAAATCTCCATTTACTGACTAAACCTCCTTTCTCCAGGGTCTCAAAAAATTTCACCAGACCTCAGATGCCCTCAGCCAACAGTATGTAAATGAATCCATGCTTCCTTTCCGTATTTGTGAAATGAATTAAGTACCCCTTCTGTGTAAATGACTTTCCACTGTGTGGGGGTGGACAGTGAAGGGACTCACCCTACATGAAAATTTTCTGGCGCAGAAGAGTTAAGTGGTGGTAAGGGCATATCATCAACTAGTCAGACAAGATTTGCAAAGTACTGGTAAAGTAATGGTTCCTGCTTTGTTTAGTCAAACATTCTTAGCACCCAGTGGCAAAGTCAGAAACAGTCACCAAGCTTAATACTTTTTTTAAACTCCACCCTCCACTGTAAAGCTTTAATGGCAATGGCTTCTTCCTCCCTGGTAATGATCTTTGTTCAGTATACTACTGATGGATCCCGTCCTAATTCAGGAACATTGAAAGAGCATTAGAGAGAGCGCATTCACTGAACAAAAAAAGCATTTACTGTACTCTTTCTTCATTGAAAACTGTACCTTTTATCTTTGTTAATTAAAAACAAAAACTATTTGGATTTTTTTCCGGACTAACCAACAAGCAATTCTTTTTTTTTAACTCCCCACCCTCAAATATGTTTTGCCCAAGGGCACGACATATTTCCCTGTCTTGTAAAAAATAATTAATTTGACCAGAAAGCACACAACTTCCCCATGCCTTCCCCACTACCTTTGGGGAAAGGTATGTGGCCAACTAGGACTCTTTCCTTCCTGTTCTAAAAACACCAAAAGGTTGGATCCTCCCAGTATTGCAGCAGGAAGCAACCAGTCCATAGCGATAAAGCAAGCTAGTATTTGTGCAGCGTACAACCTTTCCTGCTCAGGAACTGGGCCTTCAGGTCTGGCAAGGATAACAGCCACCACCCATCCGCAACCCCTTCTCGCGAGCAGAGTCAAGTTAGCCTAGGATGGTTGCCGCTGGATAGGGAGGGTACGAGAAAAAAAGCCTAGGTGGGAAGTCACACCGGTCTGCCGGGTCACTGCGACAAGTGCGCGCGTGGGTGATGGGACAATCCCTCCTGCCCTAGTCCCCACAGTCGGAGTCGCACAGGAGACGTGGGAGAGCTCTTAAACTACACGGGGAGGGAAGGCAGAAAAAGAGCTACCCATCCCGAGGGCAGTGCGAGAAGGTTACCGACCGCGAGAACTGTGTGGCGGGTGGGGGTGGGGCCGCCGGCCCGCTCGGATTTTAATCAGGGCCTGGCCCGGGGGATGGGAGAAGAGGGCTACGAGAGGCGTCTGGCCGAGGGCAGGGGCGGTAAGGGGACACGGAGAAGAGGCTCGCCGGAGGGGAAGGGGAGGCAGATAAGAAAAAGACCCGTAGTGGGATGGTGGGCTGAACGAAAGGTGAGCAGCGAAGGCAAGGGCCTGTCAGAGGGGCTCAGGAAGGGTGTATACTGAGGGGGAGGGGGCGCCCAACCCAAAAAGATGGATGGTGGGAGGGGCGCCCCCTTGAAGGGGACTTGGAAGCCGGGGAAAGAAGGCGTTTTGGGAGAAGGCGGCCGGCCGCGAGAAGGGCGCGCGGTAGGGGCTGTGAGGCTTCCCAAGGCCTCTAGGGAGGTCGCTAAGAGACCGGTGCACGGTGAGGACCCCCTCAGTGAGGGGAGAAAAAGGGGCTGGGCTGGGAGACCGCAGGACAAACGGCACAGAGAGGAAGGGCTGAGGAAAAGCGACCTCTGGGCAGGGGCAGCCCGCGGCCGGGTCCCCCGGGAGTATCCCGGGCCCCGAACCGGGACTCGGTGGAGAGTTCGAGAGCCCGTGGCCTCACCTTTGAAGAGGTAGTCGTACTCGTCGTCGCGGGTGCCCATTGCGCGGCCGAGGAGCGAAGAGGCGGGAGTAACAGTGGTATCGGTGGGACCAGGGGGCGTCGCTGCAGGGGTAACCCGAGCGCCGTGCTTCAGCTGCCCGACCGGGTGAAGAACCCCTCCCTGCCGCTACGCCACTTCCGGCAGGCCCCAGCCCCTTAGGGGAAGTACTTCCGGGGAGGTGGCGCCCCGCCCCTGACCCAAGAAGGGCGGTGCGGCTTGTGTCGTCTGTCTTCAATTTCTCAGCCACTTCGGGACGTTCGGAGGGATTACTGAGCCCTGGACTCCCGGCTGACCACATCCCTGGCGGCTGCTTACCATACTTAATGGTCTCTCCCTCGTTCCACTCGCCGCCATGCGGGGCAGCGGGGCGGTGGGAAACGTTTCAGCACCGCCTCTGGTGGTGGGTTTGTGGATGGGGGCGGGGTTCTCTAAGGATTAAAGAGTCGAAGGCGATACTGGGAGCGTGGCGGTTCCATGGTGTAATGGTTAGCACTCTGGACTCTGAATCCAGCGATCCGAGTTCAAATCTCGGTGGAACCTGCGGTGTTCACTTTTTTTCCTGTCCACGCTAATTCATTTATTTATTTACTAGGTGATTGTTGAACTAAGGTATATATGTCCGTACACTAAGTAGGGAGGGAATGTCACAAAATAAAATCTTTGTCTAGCAAGACCCCCCCCGCCCCTAATTTTCCTCTTCAATTCTGTACTCTCTTCTAGCTGTCTCCAAAGTAGCCTCTGCGCTTCTCCGTTTTTTTAACCTGGGCCCTCTGACTCAAACCTTCACCCAAAAGCTTCCACGAAACTTGACTCCTTTTTCTACAATTTTCAACCTCCAACTTCATTCAAGGGCAGGCACTTTCACTCACTCCTTTTCTCCAAAAATCTCTGCAACTATCTCCAGATGTCATTCAGAGTACCTCGCCTACCCTTCTCATCAAGATTCATCAAGAACTTCTCGAACCCTATTTGTCATCCTCTAAGATAAACCTGATTACATAACTAATTTAACACGCAGAGGAAAGGATGGCAATTTCTATTTTAGCAGAAATGTGGATAGGGAGACTCAAGAGTTAGCCAAAGATCACGTAGCAGGGCCTCCTTGTATTTGAAGAGAGTTTTGTTGTGCCAAAAAGATTTCTCCATTTGTCAAACCCACCTACCACCTATCTGATTTAGACTTTTGGGCAAGGATGCCTGTAGTAAGCAGGAAAGTGGCTCCCCAAAGATGTCCACTTTCCAATCACGGGGAACTGTGAATATGCTAGGTTACATGGCAAAGGGGAATTAAGTTTGCAGATGGAATTAACATTGCCAACCAACTGACTTAAAATAGGGTAATTATCCTGGATTCTCCAGGTGGGCCTAATGGCCTCTCAAGTGTCTTTAAAAGTGGAAAAGGGAGACAGAGGTGGCCATGGTGATGTGAATGTGAGAAGGCTTCAACCAGCCCTTGTGACTTTGAACATGCAGAAAGGAGGCCAGGAGCCTAGAAATGCAGATGCTTATGGAAGATGGAAAAGGCAAGGAAATGGATTCCTCCCTAAGCCCCCAGAAAGAACACAGCCCTACTGATTCCTTGATTTTCGACCAGTGAGACCCATGTCAGACTTCTGACCTACAAAACTGTAAAATAATAAGTTTGTGTTGTTTTAAGTCACCAAGTTTGTGGTAATTTGTTACAGCAGCAAGAGAAAACGAATACAGTGCTGTTTTCAATGCTTTCTGTCACAGTGTAAAGCAATAGAACGTTTACCTAAGGCCTAGAGACTGCCTTGTGCAAGGGTGAGCATTATCCACACTGGGGGAGATGCATAATATTACTCAAGCAGCTAAATATTACGTGTACTACAGATTATAAGACACAGTCCTAGCACTACTCAGGTGGGTAGACAAGATGGACTCAAAAAAAAAAAAAAAGAAGTATCAGTAACTAGACAGTTCTAGAGTTAACTAATGAGAGTCCTGACAACATATGCCACCGTTTAGAGGAACTGAGATAATCAGGAAGAACTCTGGAGGAGGAGGAACTAGCATTGACCCCTGAAGGAAGATGCAAGTAAGGAAATTTATTTTGGGACGTGGAGGAAATTAGATGATAAGAGCATGTAGAGTAAGGCCATTAATGCCAGGGGAACAATTATAAACTTCTTCCCTTAAGTCGTTGTTTCTCAACATGTGTCCTGAGAAGGTCCATAATATTCCTCAGAAGAAGGATTGCATGCTCAAATAAATTGAGAAGCACTATACACTGTCTCCCCCACCTTAGACGTTCCCCTAGCACATTGGTATTTTAAAGTCTAAACATTCCACTGAAGAATTTTTTTTTAAACTGTGTCGAATACAGCATTTCCCAGATTCACTTGTGAACAAAAAAAAAGAACCAAGAGTATCATTCATCATCCAGTTATACATGGGCTAAATCACAACCCATTGCACTCACCCACCCAACAGTGCACAGTACAACAATGTACCCTAAGGAGAATTCACAACAAAAATAAAAATTAAAAAAAAAAACTGGATGAGGCATTCTGTGCTTTGGAGAAACACCCCTTCGATAGTTAAGATGCTTATCTCAGGAAGAATTTCAGTGGCTCCAGATTCCTGCATCTTTGCATATATAGCAAAGCACTAAAATCACTAACTTGAGATCTGCTTTTTGTAATCAGCAATAATCTTTTACCAAGATGTATGTTTGACTACATGTATTTCTCAGCCAAAAAATTCATGTATATACTGATTCCTCCCCTACTTCTTAGGAGCAGTTTCTCAGAGCTACTGAGAGGCTGTCTTCCTGGCAATAGTCCTCAGTAAGATCCTAAATAAAATTGAAACTCACAACTGTCATGTTGTACATTTTTCTTTAAGTCAACACACCAATCACAGAACTCTTATCCCATGGAACACCTGTTAGCACCCCACTGAACACTTTGGGGGAGCCATAAAAGATCTGCCATAAAAGAAGGCTGATTAAAGTAAAACTAGTCTTAGGAAAAGTAATCTGGCTATGGCCTGCAGGACTAGGGTAAAGAAAGACTGGACGTGTGAGTATCCATTAGAAGGCTACTGTACAAAGGCACAAACTGGTGTAGAAATAGAAATGGGGTGTAGCTATGGGAATAGAGAAGAAAGAAGAATCAAAGGCTGTTGTGGAAAAATGGTAAATGGATTCTATGAACAAAGAAGAAAATTAGAATTTTACTTTGTTGTTTGGGGGAAGAGGGCTAGTAATTGCTTGATTTTTTTTTTTTTTTTTTTTGGTAACCTCTCAAGGAATACAGGAACTTAATGAAAATGACTTAAACAATACAGAATACAGAGTAAATCCTTAAATTCCTCAACTTCAGTTCCTCCTTCAACCCCAGAAATACTTGCTACATTTTCTTTTAATGTAATATAAATATGTGTACTGGTTTCTCATCTTGAAAAATCTGTCCACGTTAGTCCCTACAGACTTAACTCATTTGCTGCATAGTTCTCCTGAGCAAGGATGTACTATAGTTTTTACAACCTTTCCCATTCCCTTACTCATGGATACGGAAGACAGTAAGAGTTCACTAAACTAAAACCTATTCCTAAGCTATTTCTTCCTTGCCCACTTCCTCCTCAAAGGCTAGAAAAGCCAAATATTCATTTTTCCCAGCTACTCTGCAATATTTTTTATTTTTGCCCATCTGGCTTGCCCAATAATTTCCACTTCCCTGATAACCAGTGAGTTGTAAACTTTTTCTCCTATATTTAATAGCCATTTATGTGAATTGCATGTTAATATCCTTGTCCATTTTCTTTTGGGGTTGTTTATCTTATTGATGTGGAGGATCTTTCTATATATTCTACCTTTTAGTCCTTTGCCTGTTATATATGGCACAAATATTTCCCCCAAATCTATCACCTGACTTTTAATTTTATTAATGATGCTTTTTTCCCATACAGAAGTTTAAAATTTTTATTTAATCAAATCTCTCTCAGTCATTTCTTTTATGGCTTCTGGGTGTTGCATTTTGCATAAGAAGCCTTCTTCACCACACCAAGATTATTCAAAAAATGTTTCTCCTCAAATATGTCTATAATTTTTTCTCCATATGGATTTTATTTATATTGAGGATGGCATGAAGTATTGATCTAAATTAATTCTTTCCAAATGGACAGTCAATTGTTTCAACATCATTTATTTGAATAGTCTATCTTTTTTTTTCTCTGATTTGAAATGTCTAATTTACTATAAATAAATTCCATTCATATAAATAAGTCTATTCTTGAATCTTCACACTTTACATCTGACATCCACAGAGAAACACTGCTTGGATTTCCCCTCAAGAAAGAGCCCTTTGTGAGAAGCGGAGTTGGCTGACAGTCTCCCGCTACCACACCTCCAAGGTCCACCACTGTGTTCACACTGACGCCACACTCCCTCCAGACTGTTCCCAGACAATCATTGAGCACAGGGGGTACCAGAGCTGGACCAGTTCTGTCCAAAATGGGGCTCTCCCAATGGGCAATCTTTGCTCTGGAGCTCTCCTTTGGCTTGGCTGAGATTTTTCTCAGAACTGCATTACAGTCCAAGGCTCCTTCCTTCCCTCTCTCCTTGTGTAGGTATTGGACCTAAATTGTGGTCTGAAGGCCCTACTTCTCCCATTTATCCTTTACAGGCATTCCCCCAAGTGAATCTCTTACACTTTTAATTCATCTGGTATCAGCTTCCGGAGGACCTGATCCTGATACAGTCCCATTGGCCAAGTTTTCTATTCCTATGCCAGTATCACACTGCTTTAATTATAGCTTTGTAGTCTATTTTGATGTCTCGTATGTGGTACCAAATGAGTAAATATTTCTATAGGGCTTAGAATAGTGCCTGACAACTAGAAGGAACCATATGCATTTGATAAATAAAAAAAATATGGCAACTTTCTCTCACTGTTTTTTCTTTCTAAACTTTGGCTATTTTTAGGGACTTTCTTTTTCAGATGAAACTTAGAGTAAACTTCTTAAGTTCCAAAAAAGATTCACATTGGGGTTTTGATTAAGGTTTTGTTACTAATCATTAATGATACCTTTTCTAGAAATTAAATACAGAATTTGGACAGGATGTACAAAAATACGAGATTTTTGCCTATGAAGATACAAAAAGAAAGAGATCTGGGGTTTAATAGCTATTTGGAAGAATGATCAATAGAAAAAGGGAAGTAAGGATAAGAAACAGAAAAAGAGCAAAAATGTTGACTTTAGTGTCAAGCATGTCTAATTTAAACAGTTCGTAGGAAAACCAAAGGGAAATAGCCCATAAAAAGTCTGGAAATATAGAAAAGCTAAGGCCCTGGAATATGTGGAAGCAAGATGTGGACTATATCTCATCTTCCATCGCCTGGGAGGCAACATGGAACGGTTGCTGAAAACAAAGTGGGGACTGATAGGTCCGTGTTTAAACTCCAGCTCAGCCGTTCATTTGCTGTGTCACTTTAAATAATTAACCTAATCCTGCTAAAGCTCACTTCCTTCTCTGCAAAATGAGGACAAACATGAATACTGGAATAATATATGTATAGCTCACACCATGCCTGGTACATAGTAAATATTCATTAATTCACTGGGTCTCAACAGTGGCCAATTTTGCCCCCAGGGAATTTGATAACATCTGGAGACCTTTTTAATATACAGTTGGGAGGCACCACTGGTGTCTTGTGGATAGAAACATCCTACAATACACAGGACAGCTTCCCTGTCCTGTGAATAAAGAATTATCTGGCCCCAGATATCAACAGTGCCAAGGTTGAGAACCATGTGTTAATTGTAAGGATTATCCAGAGGGCAGGCCAAGACTTATGATGAGAAAAGGGCAGGATGCCAAAAAGCATCACCTCTCCATCTTAGCTCCTTTTTAAAAGGTTGAACACACCCCCTAGACCTCAGGAAGGATGCCCAGGACAGACATACCTCTGTTCAGTCTCCCATATATGGTTCCTATTTGTTAAGTAAATATACCTCAGTTTTCTATTTCTTGACCTAAAAGGATTTTCACAGTGTCATTCACTTTACAACTATTTGTTAAACTCTCTCTATGTTTCATGTACTTTTTTGTAATGTCATTATTTCATAATAAAAATAATTTTGTAAGAGAGAAAAGTAAACAGACCCAATGAAGTGATTAAATAAATTTGTTTTCTGTGCTTTTTATCTTGTGTATATTGTAAGGTAACAAACTGTACACGAGATCAGGAAATTCTCAACTTTTACTATCTGATTACAGTCACTAGAACACCAAGCAGTTCTACAGAAAGAAATGGTTAAAATAAATATGTACATTTATATATAAATATATTTAAATTATAAATATATATATAAATGTATAAATTACATGTATATTAAAAACAACTTAATATTTATAACCAAATGCTGTGTAGCTCAATCATAGATTTTTTTCCATATCATGAAATCTGAATCAAAATAACTTCTTTTAACAATTTCCTCTTTACATACCCTTAGCCTTTTATGTTTGCTACTCATAGAGCATAAATTATATGGCTCTGACATCTTTCAAAAATTAAAAGGAAGGACACTAACGAGTGAAAAGACAGCCCACAGAATGGAGAAAATACTTACAAATCATGTATCTGGTAAATGATTAATATCTAGAATATATAAAGAACTCCTATAATTCAACAAATAACAAAGAAACAACCCAATTCAAATATGGGCAAAGGACTTGAATAGACATGTCTCCAAAGGTTTACAAATGGCCAGTGAGCATGTGAAAGGACGCTGAACCTCATGAGTCATTAGGGAAATGCAAATCAAAACCACATGAGACACCACCTTACACTCACTAGGAAGGCTTTTATTAGAAAACAAAACAAAACGAAAGGAAAATAAGAAAGGTTGGAGAGGATATGAAGCAATTGGAAACCTTGTACATTGCTGGTGAGAATGTAAAATGGTGCAGCTGCTGTAATGAACAGTTTGCTGGCTCTTTAAAAAGTTACACATACAATTACTATCTGATAGAGCAATTCTACTCCAAAGAAGTGAAAGCAGAGACTCAAACAGATACAGGTCAACAACATTCATAGCAGTATCAGTCACAGTAGCCAAAAGGTGGAAACAACACAAGTTCCATCACAGATGCATGGATAAACAGAATGAGTTATAATACCAACAATGGAATATTATTCAGCCTTAGTAAGAAATGAAATTCTGATACGTTACAACATAAACGTACCTTGAAAACATTATGCTAAGTGAAATAAGCCAGGAACAAAAGGACAAATACTGTATGATTCCACTTGTATGAGATACGTAGAATGAGTAAATTCTTGGAGACACAGAGTAGAAAGGGAATAGGGAGTTATTGTTTACTAGGTACAGAGCTTCCATTGGGGATGACGACAAAGTTCTGGAAATGGATAGCGGTGATGGTCACACAACATCATAAATGTACTTAATGCCACTGAACCACATAAAATGGTAAATTTTGTGATATGTATATTTTAACACACACATAAAACTAAAAGGAGCTGGATCTCAGTTTTTTTAAATGGATGAAAACAGGAAACAGAAGGTTAGGATAAAAGGGCAGAGAGTTGCAGAAGACTGGGGTGGGCTACTACGAGTGCCTCAGTCTTGCCGGGATCCCTGTCATTCTGGGGCTGTTTGTCTTTTTCCCCGATAGCCTTCCAGAAGTCCTGTGGGCTAGGCTGGCTTTCTAGACCAAAGTTGGCTTGTTCATCCTCATCCACACCTAACCCAGAAATGACACCCGCTATGGCCTCTGAAATTCCACCATTACAGAGCGATTTTTTTGGATGAGTACCAGTCCCCCACACTCCTACCCTGAGCCTGTTGTGTGTTTACTACTGCCTCCCAGAAGAGTGAATGGGCTTGGCATTGTGAGACCCCATCAAGTCCATCCAGTCTCCCATGGGGATAAGAGCCATGTTCACTCAAAAGAAAAGAAAAACCTAGTTGATCACTAGAGTGTCATTTATTGTTTCTCAAACATTTATTTGGAAAAAACTAGACCTTTTAGTAATTCAAACATAAAAATACCACAATACTAAATTGGTCAGGGTGAGCAAAAAAAAGAAGATAAAGGTGACACTTTTAGATGCAGTGTCAAAGCTTAGAACAGAGGAATAACTACTATATGAACCAATCAACCCACTCCTGGGTTTATATCTGAAAGATATGAATGGATAAGCAAATTCTGGTATATCCACACAATGGAATATTACTCAGCAATAAAAAAGAACAAACTACTGATACACACAACAAAGTGGATGAATCTCAAAATGATCATGGTGAGTTCAAGAAGCCAGAGGGAAAAAAGAGTGCATAATGTATGATTCCATTTATATAAAATTCTACAAAATGCAAACTGACCAAAAAGTGGAGAAGGGAGAGGGATTAAAATGTCAGAGAACATTTGAAGAATGATGGATATGTCTATCGTCTTGATTATTGTGATGGTTTCACAAGTGTATACTTACATCAAAACTTACTAGATTTCATATTTTAAACATACAGTTTATTGTTTTTTTTAAAAAGAGATAGCAAGACAGAAAGCAAAAAGCAGGCAAAAGGTTCTCCCTCATCTCCAATATTCTTGAATGCAAGGTTATAATACACAGATGGCAAAAAAAGAAAAAAAAATCATTGCTGCTCTTGTCCACACCAATCGTTAGTCAGCAGCATGTTTCCTTTCCAGTGTCTCTGAGGTGTGTCCATTTCCATTCTCAGCAACTGGCCCAGTCGAAGCCCTCCTTCCCCACTGTTAATTTACAATCTAGCCTTACCCTCCATCCAATATGCAGGTGGCTGCCAGAATAATCTTGACAAAGGACACCTCCAACCATGTAACTCTCACTATTCAGAGTCATCATTGGAAAATCTATAGATGTACACCCATTCTTGAAAAAAAAAAGGGTATAAAATAAAATGCTAGCGGTGGTTATTCCTGGGGAGAAGGGGATCCTTATTCTCTTCTTCTTTTTCTATATTTTACAGTAGGTTTTTAAGTAAAAATATCCTTATTGGTTTTGCTTGTTACAAAAAGAATAAATACTCAGTATAAAATATTCAAATAATATGAACAATATGAGAGTAAGGTTGGAAAGTGAAATTTGTTTCCTCCTGGTTGTCAACGTTGTGGTTGCCTCTGCAACATCCACGCCACCCCTCCCATCCAGGAAACAGCCAGGCTGTTTGGGCGGGATTATCTCTACCCACAGCTCCAGGAGTAGCTTCTGGAATGGTCTAAACCAGCAGTTCTCAACCCTAACATCCAAACCCTGATATTGTAACAAACATTTCAGAACCCTGCCTTGCCATCCTGACTTGTAAAATCAAAAGATCATATTATGATGACATATCTTCTATTATGATATAACTATAACTATGATGTATAGGAGAAATAATTAGAAGACAATTCATAATGAAATGTCATGTGTTTCAATCTGGAAATGCTTGGGCACATAGAAGACATAAGGAAGTAGTTAGATGTTTGCACCTAATGGCAGAGTCACCATTCATTTGACAAACAGTTTTGAGCACTACGTTTCAGGCACGCTCCTAAGTTTACTGAGCATGCAGAAAGAAATCCCCCTTCATGGAGCTTACATTCCAACAGGGTAATGGGATATAAACAACCAACAATCAATATAATGCAACAAAATACATAAGTAAATTATGTATTACATCAGAAGGGGGTAAGTATTATTGGGGTAAAAAGTAAAACAGGATAAGGGAAAACCAGTGTTCAGAGCAGCAGGTAGTGGGTTACAGTATCGTTTCTTTTATTTTTAATTTTTTTTTGAGGGGAATGGTGATTAGGTTTATTTATTTATTTTTTAGTGGTGATACTGGGGATTGAATCCAGGACCTCGTGCATGCTAGGCATGCACTCTGCCACTGAGCTATACCCTCCTCTAAATTTTTTTTTTTAATGGAAGCACTGGGGATACCTCAAGGACCTCGTGCATGCAAAGCGTACTCTCTGCCACTGAGCTATTCCCCACCCCCACAGTTTAAACTAGTGCTCAAGCAGACCTCACTAGAAGGTACTATTCAATTTGAAGGAGGTAAGGGAATGAATCATGCGGATATCTAGGGGGAAGTATCCAGGTGAAGGGAATAGCCATGCAAAGGACCTAAGGCAGAAGCCTGTGTGATGAGTATATGGGCTGTAAGTGACCAGTGAGGTGGTCTGGAATGAATAGTGAGAAAAAGCAGAAGAGATGGGTCAGAGAGGAAACAGAGCCAGATCTCACAGGGCCTCATAGGCTACTGTAAGGCTTGTACTCTGAGTAAAATGGTGCAACATTAGAAGGTTTTGGGCCGAGGAGTGACATGATCTGACCCACATCTTAAAAGGAAAAATCTGGCTACTCTGTTGAGAATAGATTATAGGGTGTTAAGCAGGGAGACCAGCTAGGGAGGTTGTCTTCAGAATCCAGGTGAGAAGCGAATGCAACAGCTACAAATGCAGACTAATATTCAGTACCGTATTTCATCTAAGATGTCACTGATTGTAGCATACATCCTGATTTCAGAGATAAAACATGCAATGTGAATTGCTTTATGCAGTATTAATTGCAATGTTCACAGGTGGTGTTGGTTGTTGAAAACATGATTTTCTGAAGTAGTGAACAACTCTTGCTCCAAATAAAACAAAGTACTATTTTCTCTCAATTTACCCAGAGTTCTCACATCTTGAAGCTCAGTTTATATTAAGATCTTGTAAAAATAGTTCATGTTTATACATAAAATGGAGTTAGGGTCTAGGTTCAGATTATCATAAACAGGTTTTTAAAATCTACATTAATGTCAAATGGAACATTAAAAGTCATGCAAGATGTGGGGAAAGTCTGTAATGTATTGGACTGTCCTAAACATTATGAGAAACCTAGAATCTCTGGCCCACATTCTAAATGCTTGATCACTGTGACAACCAATATTGTTCCCAATTTACAAAGAGGTCCTAGAATGTGATGCTAGCATAGTGCATGATTCAGGAACAGGCCCATGACCATACTATTATGGTCCAGTCAGAAGGAAGCCAGGGATGCTGTTTGACAAAGTGAAGAGAGATGCTGGGTAGCACCTGTAGGGCCTCATTGGAAAATCCAGGAACCCTCCCCCCAACCAAGGGCAATCAACCTGAGGATGAGGCTTTTTTTTTTTAATGCAATGTTTTTTAATTGTGGTACAATATACATGACATTTGCCATATTAACCATTTTAAAGCGAACATGCACATTATTGTGCAACCAATCAGCAGAATTCTTTTCACCTTGCAAAAAGAAACTGTACTCGTTAAACCACAATTCCCCATTGTCCCTCCCCCAGTCGCTGGCAACCACCATTCTACTTTCTGTCTTTAAGAGTTTGACTATTCTAGGTACCTCATATAAGTGGAATCACACAGTGTTTGTCCTTTTGTGTCTGGCTTATTTCACTTAGCATAATGCCCTCAAGAAGCTTTTACCTTTGAAGGCAAAGAGCAAGACAGAGGAAAAGCTGGCAGCTGAATGACACTCCATCAACCCTTCACCAAAGCCCACTTCACCCCTGAGCACTTTGGTTACTTGGCCAATATATTCCATTTATCTCTTAACCATATTTGCGTCTATATCTTCGATTACTTGCAAGTGTAAACACAGTAACTGATACCCTCCCCTTTTCTCCTCAAACAGTATTCACAGTTTAGCATATATTCTTTCAGACTGTCTAATATATAAATAAAGATGCACATTTTATTTTTCAATAAATGAAATCCTATAATATTGTGAAGCAACCTAATTTTTTCTATGACTTCTTTCAATGTTAATAAATACACATCTAGCTTACATTCTTTTTGAGGTCTACTGTATGGATGAACGATAGTTTATTTAACCAATCTGCTACTGGTAAACATTTAGGATCTTCTTAGTGTTTTGATACAATAAAACATGTTGCAATGAACATCCTTCTGCACATTTACTTTCTTTGAATACATTTCTAGAAGAAATGCCTTCACAATGGTGGCAATAATTTCCATTCCTAATAGTAAGTATGACTCTCTGTCCTTAAAAATATGGAGTATTGTCCATCATTTTCATTTTTGCTAATACTTAAAAACAGTATCTGGAGGGGAGGGTACAGCTCAGTGATTAGAGTAGATGCTTAGCATGCACAAGGTCCTGGGTTCAATCCCCAGTACCTCCATTAAAATAACTAAATAAATAAACCTAATTAACCTCCTCCCCTCAACACAAAAAAAGCAAAGAAAAAAAAATCTAACTTTTATTGTAATTAGTAGTTCTCTATTGCAAGTGAAGTTAAGAATTTTTTAAATGTTTTTTGGCCATTTCCATTTCTTTTTTGTGAATTGCTTGTTCAAATCCTTTGTACATTTGTCTACCAGGGTATTCATTGCTTGCCTAATGATTCCTAAAACCTCTCTGTCAATCAAACATGTTGCAAATATTTCCCCCAGTGTATTATTTGTATTTTAACTTTTTTAATGGAAACTTTTTCAGATAGAAGTTTTATTTTATTTTTTTTTACCATTTTTTTCTTATGTGAATATGCAGTTGTCTCAGCATCATTTATTGAATAATTCATCTTTCCCCACTGTTTTGAAATGTCATCTTTATATTTTAAATCCCCACACTAAAACTCCATAGTTCACCGATCTGCTTTAAGGCTTTCTATTTTGTTCTACTGATTTTTTTTCTACACATGTGCCAGCTGCTTCTTATAATTCTTTTCTTGCTTTCAAAACTGTCTTGGCTTATCATGTTTTCCAGGCGAACTTTATAAACAATTTGAGAAATTCTGTTTTTGTTTTGTTTGTTTGTTTGAGAGGGGAGGTAATTAGATTTACTTATTTATTTATTTTTAGAACAATCTGAGAAATTCTGAATAATCTACTGTGATTTTGTTTGGAACTGTATTGTAATTACAAATTTCCACGGTGCCTAGCACTACTTCTTGCCCATAGTAGAACCTCTTTAAATATGTGTAGAATAAGTTAATAAGTACCTATTCATTAATTTCAGGATCTTTAGATAATTCTGGACAGAAAAGTATACAACATAGTCCTTACCAGTGGTGTGCTAGTAAATTTTTAACAACTGGTTCTTGGGAGTACCGATTTCTAGTGTTTGCTGATTTCTGAGGTATAAATATTCCCATCATGATCAATTTCAATACCCACACAATGTTAACCAGGATGCAAAATCCCTGAAAATTTAACGATCAGTCCTCTCAATCTGATACAATCTGTTTCCAGCACATCACTGTTTCTTACCTTCACAAATTTTTTTGTTTATTCTTTCCTTTGGATTTTTATTTATTGAAAGATAAAATCAGAATAATATCAAATGAAAATTTAAAAAGTAATTCACCCATAATTCAACTATTTAACATACCAGCTAACATAGCTCTTCATTTTTCTGTGTTCTCTCCCAGTCTTTGCTTTATGCACACACATTTTAACTACTAGTTGTAATCATCCAATTCTTAAAAAACTTTTTAGCGTAGCAAATTATAAACATATACAAAGTAGACACAATAAAATAGCAAACCCCATATGCCCTAACCCAGCCCCCTAAAACACTAACCTGAAGCCAACCCTGCCTAATCTATTTCACCAGCTTCTTGCCCCCAACCCACATTTTTTGAAACAAATTCCAGACACCGTATCCTTCCATCTGTAAATATTTCAGTAGTAACCATTCAATTTTTCATTCAGCTTTTTTCACTTGTAGTCTAAGGAAGACAAAGACATAAATAATTCAACAAAAGAAACATTTAAGTATTCTGATGTTGGCAGTGAGGATTGATTTGAGGTGCAAGAGATGAGTGCCTAAAAGCTACAGCATCTGAAGAACTTTATTAATGAACCTTTTCATTTTCCCCCCATTCTTCTTTTTGTGTGAATTGCAATAGAACCCAATCAAAATTCTACATGTGGTCATCTATGCACCAAATCGCATATAACCTGGGCCAAATCACAGTGTCTCTGCACGTGAAAAATGCCCATCAAAACAGATTATATTTGATACAACTAAATCCCAAAGCAGTTATTAGTCATCTTCTCCAGTACTGGCAATTTTTAAGAATTTCACTATAAACCCCCTTGGACATATTTTAAGATTTCAATCTGATTATCCATTGGTTCAACATTTCTTGGAAGGCGGATTACTGTCTTCTTCCCTTGTCCCATTTAATTTATACTGCAGTGTCATGAATGGTGTCCCCCCTTAGCCCTTTAGAGAAGAGCAGTAGAGAGGAGGCAGCATTGAAGACTACTCCCCAAAATTTGGCAAACAAGAAATCCTTCTTATTCCCGGATTTACCATACATGGTGTTTGAAACTCTAGTAGAGTAACTCACAGTGTAAACTGGGAGGGGGGTGGGGGCAGGGGGCGGGAGGAGCTAGGGACTCTTCTATTTAGTTTTATAACCCGTATAATTCTGAGCCAAAACACTGTCTCTTACCCTGCCTCTCCCCTGGAGGGTAGACTTTATTGTACCAAAACTGCAAATGAGAAAACTAAGACTCAGATCTGAACCCTAATACATCAGTTGGGATTATCTGGTTGTAAGCAAAAGAAACTGGGCTATGTTCAGCCCAAAAGGGGAACATTAATTACAGGCATACTGAAAGAATGAATGGGAAGCTAGCTGAAGGAGACAGCGTGGAACCAGGGCAGCAAGGGTGACTGCACCCTCTAATCTGGAAAGTGTGAACCTCAACCTGTTTTTCATCCTCCGCCATTTTGTTGAAGATTCAAAGTTCATGAAAAGACTTCAACTTCAGAAAGAAGACGGGACATGTAATTTACCATCCCATGCAGAAGCCCACGCTGCAGAAGTAATTCCTGAAAATGAATTCAGGGCGCAGTTTTGAAGGGTGAAATAGGTGCTGGGTGGGAAAAAAAATAAGTTCAGTGGTGACATCTTGAGTGCGCTGTACGAATGTCCCTTCAAGGACGGAATTGTTGCCCCAGCTATAGAAGTGTTGCCCGTAGACAGCCTTTCAGTAATTGCCTTTGCTGCAGAGAGCCACTTCCTCTATGATTACACCCTTCCAGGGACAGATCACATTGCTGAAGTTGGGGTATCAAGGCCTGGCCATTTCAGTTTAATGCAGGGACAGCTCTGTAGGGACATTTTTGCTCCAGAGCTCCCTGAAAGCACTGAGGCTGTTGGAGAGTCTGCAGCAAAGCCCAATTTTCCCCTGTACCCACTCCTGCTTCCCACCACTCCCTTCCACTGGTATTGATTCCAAGAGAATTTTAAAAAAATAAACATCCTGAATGCTAAACTCAATTCCTGAAAGAACCCAACCTGTGACATTTCCATTCACCAATTCTGTCTGACTCCAAAGTCCCATATTCTTACCCCACCGTATGTAATTATGCTTCATTATGACTTTTTTGGATTGTTATGAAACATACATAACATAAAATGTACCATTTTAACCATTTTAAGCATACTGTTCAGTGGCATTATATTCATTCACATTGCTCTGCAACCTCATTATAGCTTTTTCTGAACCTTTAGAATTATAGATTCACAGAATAGTAGAAATGGAGAAGGGAGAGATCTTTACATACTAAAGTATGCAAATTCAACTCCAAAGTTAGCAAACATAAAGAGAAAGAAACTGAGAAAGATTGATGGGCGGTAAGAGACAGAAATAAATAAAGCAGGCATGCCCCTCTCTATCTCATGCTGCTCCCACAGGGACTCCAGCTCCCTCCCACTTCTCCTAGACAGGCATCGCTCCATGCTGAGTGTGATGTGGATTTAAGATTTTTATTTTTCTGTAACATGGCACCAAACACAAACCAACTACTTTAACTGGTCTCAAAAAACAAAAACAAAAAACAAAATCAGAGATATGCTCTGATACTGGAAAAAAAAAATTGTGGGACTTAATAGAAAATGGTGTGTGTCAGGTACAGCTTGAGACCTTCCTAAGGGATCTGCAAGGGTAATTTTGACTATATCCAATTGTTACCTTATATGCTGACCTTAGAACCTCACCCAGGTGAGATAAAACCCCTGCATTTATACTAGCCTGCATTGTGGTGGCACAGCATTAACTCATACCAAAAATCATGATACTGTAAAATTAAAAAAAAAAAATTTTTAAGGTGAATGGAAGTCCAGGGTGAAAATAAACTGAAATAAGTTCTTGTTAGAGCATTTACGAATTTCTCTGTTTGTAAGACTCTACAGCAGCCAGCAGCGCTGTCTGATAACGCTAGCTGCATGAGTAATAAAATTTTCTACTTAGCCACATTTTTTTAAAAGTAAAAAGAAGCAGGTAAAATGAAAAACGTATTTCACTTAACTCAAAACATATTCAAAATACTCATTTCAACATGTAATCAATATAGTAAATTATTAATGACATATTTTACTTTTTCATACTGTGTATTTTGCACTTAGAATGCATTTCAACTTGAACTGACCGCATTTCAAATGCTCAGGGGTCACACGTGGCTCGTAATTTCCTTATCGGACCACGCAGATCTCGAACATATTCCCTGATAACAGGGAAATCTCTCATTTCTCTGGGAAGTTTGCTTTACTTGGTTAACATCTGAGGGGAGGATGTGGAAATTCATGTAGATCTGTATCAAAACTTTACCTGCCAGAACCGCAGATATCCATGCATACTAGATTAAAAAGTGGGCAATGGTTTGTTTGTTGGCAAAGGGAAAACCCCAGGCCAGCCCTACAACGCACCCTTAGCAGAGAGAAGCCACATCTCCTAGGGCAAAACATAAATCAGTAGTTTCTGACTCCCCAACAAGCAGTGAATCACTGAAGTTTCGCAAGGATAATTCACAGTGCATTCCAATCAAGTTTGTAAGTCATAGACAAGAAGTCTATTCTTCAAGCCTCACTGCCTTCCATCCTGGAGGAGAAAACAGCAACAGCTAATAAGAAAGGCATGAAAAAATTACCCAAGTATTGAACCACTGATTTAATTTAAAACAACAGACTCTACTTTTTACAACAACATAAACGAATGGAAGTAAGAGCTCAATTTTTACTGCTTTGAAACAAAATTGAAATATGGAATTGAAAACAGCTTTAAGAAAAATGAGACAAATTTTAAAACCTTTAACTTTATTCTGCTAATTCTGTGCCTACATAATACTAAAGAAAGGACTAATTTATTCACATATCCTTAGGCAAGCACTACACACATACACACACAAGCAGGCACCACACACACACACACACACACACACAATTTGGCATCTGATGCAGAAATCTTGAACTAAAAATTCAACATAAAAACTCTTCCATAAAAACATAGGCAAAACATTATCTGACATACATTTCAAAAATTTTCTCCTAGAAGAAATAAAAGCAAGAATAAACAAATGGGACCTAATGAAACTTACAAGCTTCTGCACAGCAAAGGAAACCAGAAATAAAAGAAGAAGAAAACCTACGGAATGGGAGAAAATTTTTGCAAGTGAAACCGACAAAGGCTTGATCTCCAGAATATATAAGCAGCTCATACAACTCAATAAGAAAAAAATAAACAACCCAATCCAAAAATGGGCAGAAGACCTAAACAAGCAATTCTCCAAGGAAGACATACAAATGATCAAAAAGCACATGAAAAAATGCTCAATATCACTAATTATCAGAGAAATGCAAATCAAAACTACAATGAGGTATCACCTCACACCAGTCAGAATGGCCGTCATTCAAAAAATCCACAAATGACAAATGCTGGAGAGGCTGTGGAGAAAGGGGAACCCTCCTACACTGCTGGTGGGAATGCAGTTTGGTGCAGCCACTATGGAAAACAGTGTGGAGATTCCTCAAAAGACTAGGAATAGACTTACCATATGACCCAGGAATCCCACTCCTGGGCTTGTATCCAGAAGGAAATCTACTTCAGGATGACACCTGCACCCCAATGTTCATAGCAGCACTATTTACAATAGCCAGAACATGGAAACAGCCTAAATGTCCATCAACAGGTGACTGGATAAAGAAGATGTGGTATATTTATACAATGGAATACTACTCAGCCATAAAAACCGACAACATAATGCCATTTGCAGCAACATGGATGCTCCTGGAGAATGTCATTCTAAGTGAAGTAAGCCAGAAAGAGAAAGAAAAATACCATATGAGATCGCTCATATGTGGAATCTAAAAAACAAAAACAAAAACAAACAAAAACAAAGCATAAATAAAGGACAGAAATAGACTCACAGACAGAGAATACAGACTTGTGGTTACCAGGGGGGTGGAGGGTGGGAAGGGATAGACTGGGATTTCAAAATTGTAGAATAGACTACACTGTATAGCACAGGGAAATATACACAAAATGTTATGATAACTCACAGAGAAAAAAATGTGACAATGAGTGTGTATATGTCCATGAATAACTGAAAAATTGTGCTGAACAGTGGAATTTGACACAACATTGTAAAATGATTATAAATCAATAAAAAATGTTAAAAAAACAAAACAAACAAACAAAAAAACCTCTTCCATAATTAGTGAAATCTTGCCAGCAGCAAACTGTGAAGATGACCTGTTATAAACACCTTCAAATCCAAGGCACACAGAACTCCACGGGAAACCCTCCTGCACGTAAACACAAAGTCAAAAAACTACAAATTACGTAAAACACTAAGAGGAAGACTAAAAGAGGGAGAGGCAGAAACGACAAACAGGAAAAAGGGTTCCCCCAAAACTCAAGATAATCGAACAATCTAAAGAGATTTTTAAATAAGTTTCTATAACATTTTTAAGGAATAAGATATCTAATGGAAAAACAGGACACTATATTAAAATACCAACATGGTAAAAGAACTGATTAGAAATTTCAGTAACAAAAAATATAATCATTGTGAAAAACAATGGACAGATTACACAGAATATTAGACATAGCTGAAAATAAATTAACAAATTGGAAGCTGGGTATAAAGAAATCACACAAAATATGGCACAAAGAGATTTAAAAAAAAATAAGAGACATGGAGGAAAAAATGAGAAGATCTCACATACATTCAATAGGAGTTACAAATAAAGAAAATTGGGGTAGGGAGAGATAGCATTTGGAAAAATATGGGTGACGTTTTGAGGATTTGGTTTCTTTTAAATTGAAGAAGCCTATCAGCTAAGCAGGAAAAATAACACCACACCCTGATATAGACACACCAGAGTGAAACTGTGGAACATCAAAGTCAAAAGGAAAAATCTTAAAACTACCAGAGAGATGATAAAGCTTATTTTCAAAGTCATGACCATTTATTAGATGTATAGCAGACTTCTCATGAGCAAAAACAGGTGTCAGAAGACTGGAGTATCATTTCCAAACTGCTGAGGGACAATGACCTAGAATCAGATGTCTATACTCTCATGCAAGACATTTCCAGACATAAGAGACTGAGAGTTTACTCTTTACAGGTTCTGCCTGGAAGAGCTATTAAAGGATATACTCAGGAAGAAAGAAACTGAACTATGAAGGAAGAGTGGGTGCCAAAAGCAATTGTGAGCAAAGGAACTGGTAAACCTACAAATAGCTTGAAGAAAAAATAACTAGCTGAGATAACATAGTAGGAATTAAAATTAAAAAGGAAAGAGACAAATTCTGACATATGCACACAGTTATAAAATCACCCCATGGTGCAAAAAGTTACAAACACATAAACAAGTGGGAAGACATAATTTTAATTAATTCCTCATTTTAACAAAATTATTTTCTACCAAATTGTTTCTTAAGATGTCTTTAGCCCAATCACTAGGTATCCCCTATCACCATCCTTATCTCCAAAGACCTTTAGTTATAAAGGAACAAAAGGAATCAACGGTCTCATTTTAAAAGCCTACATTTTAAACATTCTGGGTGTTGCAAAAAGCACATTACCTAGCTACAATCTGAACATTTTAGGAAAGGGAAGAACTCCTTTCTACTCCATGCCAGGTTTGGCTCTTTTCTTAACTTCATCTAATACACAGTAAATATCACACCAGATATCATGACTAATAATCTCAGTAGTGGCATCTGGCTTTAAAAGTCTTTGTTAGTGATATTCTAAGAACTCGCAAGAGAGGAACGATTTTCTGGGACCATTTTCTCCTATGGAATGCGGCATTCCATAGGAGAATGCGGCATTCCATAGGAGAATGCGGCATTCCTTAGGAGAATGTGGCATTCCATAGGAGAAAATGTTCCAAGAAGAACAGTAGAGATTTTTCTAGCCAAAATTCAAGAAAACATGATTTCACGAACATCTGTACTTTCCAAATTGACATAGAAATAAAAATATTTTAGCTGATGATTAGCTGTATTTACCTTTGGGATTACTAACTCAAAGGTCTACATTTTTAAAAGAGGGATATCTTTGTGCAAACATCAGTCAGCTTCTGTGTATCTGTCTCTGTGTGCAAACCTCCAGGAACTATATTTGAATTTTTTAAAAGTACCGGTCTCTATGCCTTTCTTTCTTTGTACAAACTCCATGTTTCTATCTTAAAGCAAACCAACCAAGGTTTTCTCTATTTGTTCCTGTCTCCCTTTCCCCTTTCTTACTCTATTTCTATCTCTTTCCTCTCTTGTTTTCTTTCCTTATCTTCCCTCTATTTCTTTCCCTTAACTCTCTAATAATGAAAAAAACATTTTTAAACAGTGTGAGAAGTGGTATCGAGGAAAAAGCACAGGCTTCAGATCACATAGACTGGGATTCAAGTTCTAGTTTCTCACTTCCAAGCACTGTGGATCTTGAGCAAATTATTAACCCTCTAAACTTTACTTTCCTTAACTGTGATGTGGAAAAATGATACCCATCCCAGAATTGCTGTCATGGTTGCCTGAGATAAATAAATGAATGTGAAATAGCCAACATAGAGTAAATATCCAATAGAGGTGGGTTCACCTTCTCACTTGAATTGAGTTTTGTGATCTTTGTTCTTAATTCTGAAAGCAAATAAATGAAATATTGTTTTCTGTTTCTCTCCAAAAATTGCTTTCTGCTTAGCAGAACTGAACTTACTTTCTTCCATTAATAATGAGTGTGTTTTTGATGGAAAACCACTTCCCACCCATCATTGTTTCCCAAATTGTGTTCCACAGAACACTAGTATCCTATTAGACATTAATAGAGGCCATATTAGTTTGCATATGAAATCTTCATCTTGTAGATGCATGGTTCACACTAGCCTATTAAAAGCAACTCTTGAAGCACTTTAAATCAGTGTTTTCTATCATTAGTTGACCATACTCATTTTTCAGGTAACCCCTAATTAACATCCTGCACAACATCCAATCAACCCGTTTTAAAAAATGCTAATTTAGAGGGAAGGATAGACTTTTTATATACTTCAAGCAATTTTCCATAAATACAACTTCTTTCAACAGAGAGATAAGAGCTAAATGGTATCCAATTAAAATTATGTTATTTGGCAAGGGCCTAAATAATTTTAACTTGTTCTGAATTGTCTTGGTTTTGATGGTTTTATTCTTTTTTTTTTTTTCACTGTGGCTATCAAAGGACACCAGCTGAGTGCACCCACAGAGTACCAATCACTAAGACAAATCACACGTGCTCTCACTTTAAACCTCAGTTTTCCTAATGTGGGAGATGAAAGGCTTTTTTACAGGCTTGCTGTGAGGACCCAATGAGATTACCCGCACAGCTTAGACTGGTTAAAAAATCAAGCTCTTGGGTTACCGGCAGTTGTGGAGGTGGAAGGGAGGGAGAGGCATTTAATGGTTCTAAACAGAAAATATCATCACTGCCCAATTGGGCAGAAGGAGCTATTTGGGCTCAGACCCAACCAAGGTATGATTCTTCTTTCCAAAGGAATTTAAGAGTACACAAAACCCTCAGATTAGATGACTCAGACCTGGAGATCAGAGGAAGGGAAGAACGCACACCACCACCTACCTCATAGGAGTGTTATGAGCTACAGCAAACATACAATAAATGTTAGTTATTTTTAGAGAGCAGTAAATACTGTACTATTTGAGAAAGATATATCTAGGTATATAATGAAAGGCACAAATGTCCACTTACAGAATTAAAAGCAGGCAAAATTACCCTCAAAATTACCAGAAAGAAAACACAGAGAATCTGCTGAAAAGTAGAAAATGACAATTTGCCAAAGCAGCATAAAAATAGAAAACAAAATCAGATTAGAGAAGTAAAACTATCCATAATAATTAAAATAATAAACAAGAATGAGATTAATTTATTGAAAGAAAAATACTCAAATTGATCAAACTTACGGAATCAGTCTCCAAACCACATCTAAAACTCGAAGTTGATAGAACCTAATGTTGATGGCAGTGGGGCAAAGATGTTTTTAAATTCAGCGTTGGTGGGCAAATAAATTGGTATAACATTTCTGGAAGGAAGTTAGCCTACTTGCATCAAAATATAAAATGTACACATCATTGTACTGAGCCAGTTCACTTCTAAAAATTAGCCTGAGGAGAAAATTGTACAAAAGCGAAAAGCTGAACACAGGATCACTGTATAGAATATGGTATCAAAAAATGCAAACAGGAAGGGTAGAGCTCAGTGGTAGAGTGCATGCTTAGCATGCATAAGGTCCTGTAAACAAACAAACAAACAAACAAACCTAATAACCAACCCCAAGAACAAACAAACAAAAGCAAACAGCCTAAATGCCCAACAGTAGGAGACCGGGTGAGTAAACCATGTATTATAAATATCCTGAAAGTATTAACAATCACGGTGTTAGTCTATAGTTACTGACTTGGAAATCTACCCATTGCATATTCTGAATGAAAATAGCAATTACAGAATCACATGTAAGTTACAATCCCATGTGTATGAAACTGTCTATGTACATGAATGTGTATATACAGCATAGAGATGTGTAAAGGATGCTCACCAAAATTGTTAAGGCTGTTGTTCTGTGTGGTGAGATTTGGGGTGGGGGGTGATTTTTATTTCCTACTTTGTACTTTATCTTGGGTAAAAACATTGTTTATGAGAACCCCATTTGTGGGTATGTGCATACAAATCTATAAGCCTTGATAGCTGCCAAGTCAGCCTCCCAAGATCCCAGATGCCTATGTTCTTCATTCCTATCATTCTCCCCAGTGATAAGCTCTAGGGTGGCTTAAAACAATGGGTGGCTATCGGGAAAGCCAGGCCCAGAAAGGCTTCCTGTCTGGAGAGACCAACAGGGACTAGTCATGTAGATCCAGCCACCATGTCATCTCTAGGGCAGTACTGAAAGAAATTCTTAGGATCAGCGTTGGAGAATTACTAAATGCATTCCCTTCTCCTTTTGTTTATGTGTTTGTTTACAAACATTTCTTAGCTTCTCTGGTGTCTATAATAGAGCAAGTAAGGGCTTTCCCCCCAGTTAGAAGTCTACATTGACTAATTTTTGAGACTTCCTGAGGCTACTCTGTCCACCGCGCACCTGCACAAGGTGGCTGTCTAAACGGCAGAGGGGTCTTTTTTTTAAGTCAGAAGACCAATTTATTTTTTAAAGCTCTGCCATGATTCTAGCAGGTGCCGATGCTCACCTGCCACACTCGCACCAGGCTGTCTGTGTAGCCAGCAAACAGAGTCTGGCCATCAGCAGATCAGGCCAGAGAGGTACACTGGGCTGGCTTAAACGGCAGAGGGTTCTTGTGACAGTGGCTCTGTCTGCAGCAGTGAGACAGGGCCAGCCTAGGAGGATCCTCCTAATGCTTGTGCTTTTAGAAAGAGCATAAGTTACATTTGTTAAAACATCCAAAGGACCAGGTGGTCAGTGGTGTCAGAGTGTGATAAGGCCTGAGATGGGTTCATTGGATGTAGCGTGACCTGGGCAAGAACAGTGTCTGTGTGGCAGGGGGAGGGGTGGCTTTGATAGAGAGGGGTGGGGAGTGAGGAAGTGGAGAGAGTGAGTTTGGACAACTATTTCTAGAAGTTTGGCCAGGAACAAGCAGGCAGGGGAAAGAGAACTGAGTGACCGAAGGGAGGAATGGGGAGGAGGCTGGAAGAGGTGTTTAATTTTTTGTTTTGTTTTTGTTTGTTTTTAAGATTGAAAAGGAGCCTGTAGATAAGAAGTGAATGATTCAGCAGAGAAAAGGGCCTTAAACAGAACGAGGAATGTGGTAACTGTGGGGAAGGAGGAAAAGCCACACAAAGGTCAAATGGAGAGCTGCCTCTCCGATGATAACAGAGATTGAAACAGAGATGGCCCTGCAGGGGCCAGTGCCACTATTCTGAAGCAGGTCTTGCTTTTTCCAGTGAGTTTTGAACTGGGAGCACTCACGCTGTTTGACCCTAAAAAAGTTGTCTATGATGGAAATATTCATTCTCTTAACTGGTGGTTTCACAGACATGCACATGTTAAAACTCATCAAACTGTACCCTTTATTATTATTTTTTTTAACTTTCTTTTTCCCCTCCATCAAGCTACTTTATTTATTTCAGGGGTGGGTAATTAGGTTTATTTATTTAATTTTTTTAAAAAATGGAGGTACTGGGGATTGAACCAAGGACCTCGTGGATGCTAAGTACGAGCTCCACCACTTGAGTTACACCCTCTACCCAAACTGGACCCTTTAAATAGTGTAATTTATAGTACATCAGTTTGACCTCCATAAAGCAGATAGTAGAGAAATTCTTTTCATAGTTTAAAACTGGCACATCTAAGCCAACAGGGGGCGTGGTTGTGCACGGCAAGATGGGAAATGGTTTTCCTGAGTTTTGGTTTCTGTGGTTCAGTTTTCTCCCATCTTTTCTTCGATGACAGAGCTCTTATTTGCAGGCATTAAAAGAAAGTAATTAAATAATTACAGGCATAAAGACATGGACAACTGGATGTACAAAGGTTAAATTAAAAACTGGAGCTACAGAAAGATTCTCAGTGCCTGAGTACAGACTCAGCCAGAGAAAGGATGAGCCAGCAGGACAAAAGCATCTCTTCTCAGTCATGTGGGAGCTGTGTACAGGTTTCTCAGGTGGCAGAGATTACAGTTGTGGCCTCCCAGAGAACAGAATTTTGCTACTTGTTTTTGTGAATAGGTCAACACCAGGACAAATATCACACTTTTGGCTGATTGGAGAGGAGAAGGGAACAGAATTGATATGAGGCTCTTCTGCACCACACACAGGTTTGAGGACTTTCCTACAGCCTGAGACACAGTGAGCCTTGGCCTCTGACCCAAGGGGGACATCACTGTCTCCTCTGTTCACTCCTCAGCGTAACACTTGGGGCAATTAGTTTCTTTGTTCCCGGTCTCTGTTTTCTCATGGGCAAAATGGAACCCATAGTCTTTGCCTTATCTGCTTGTCAGAATAAAAGTGGAAGGCTCCAATTACTCAAAAGGTAAAAGGAGCTGTGAAGGTGAGATCCTCATGCAACTGCTACGATTTGGCAACACAGATGTCAATCCTGGTTTGTGAAAAGCTGACATATCCCCTGGGCCTTCTGGGCATCTCCCAGGTAACTTGTGGCCAGTTTTGCTGATTGAGTACACTGGTGAATTACTCCTTTCTCCCACTCAAGGCCCTTTCCACCTTAGCTATCACGACACCACCATAAGGTGGACATTATCAGCCCCATCTCACAACTGTGTAAAAAGAAGTACAGAGAGGTTAAATGTCTTTCCTTGGGTTACAAGCTAATAACATAGGAAAGCTGGGACTTGAACCGAAGACTCAAACACCAATGTCTGGCCTCCTACTTTCTCTCTGCTATTGTTGAAAACACTGGTATCTCTAGTATATAACAGTTTTTTGTTTTTTTGGTTTTTTTGGTGGGGAGGGAAGTAATTAAGTTTATTTATTTTTGATGGAGGTACTGGGGATTGAACCCAAGACCTCGTGCATGCTAAGCACACACTCTACTCTAGTATAATAGTTATTAGTCATATGTGACTATTTAAATTAATTAAAATTAAACTAAATTAAAACTTCAGGTCCTCACCAGCCACATATCAAGTGCTCAATAGCCATGTTGTTGCTACCATATTGGACAGCACGGATGCAGAAAATTTCCACCATCACAGCAAGTTCTAAGGGACAATGCTGCCCGCCTGCTGCTGTCATGCATCAGGAAGATAGCTTTGGACACACGAAATACTTACCTTCACCTGATTCTGCCCCTCTTTTATCTTTCTTGTCTAATTCTGAATAGTCTCTCTAGTTCCCCTTCAGTCTTCTGCCTAAGCACCCAGAGGGCATGCCTGGGGCTGGCCTGCTGGCTCTGCAAGGCACCCAGCACCCAGGCAGACACACAGGTTTGTGATGACAAAGACGGATGCTGACACTTCGTCCAAGCCCAGGAGACAGCAGCTCTGAAGCAATCTGCAGTGACAGCACCAGGGTGGGAAGTGAACAGCCTGTTTCTGCAAATCTGCTATATTTTTGCCAGATCTGTCAGAAGTAGACAGAAGCAGAAGGGATAAAGGGAGAAAGTCAGACATGAAGGGGGGTGGGGAATAAACGGCAGGGCTAAAGATACCCCAAACTTGGTGATCAAACGGTCTTCTTCCACTTCTTCAGGGCACAAAAAAGTTTATCCTCCGAAACCACGAAGGAGGGAGACCTCGTGTGCCGTTTCCACAGTGGGAGGAATCGAATCGTCACTCACTCTCTTAAAACACCCACTAAACATAAATTTATACAATTATACAATCCTGGATTCACATGTGTTAAAACTACATCCTCCTGATGATTAAGACTCTAGAATAAGACTTGGAATAAGGTGTTGCTTTAAAGGGGGAAAAAAAAAAGTAAAAGATCAAGGCCATGGGTGACATGGGTGACCTTTCTCCTCACCTGTCCCTAACAACACTTGCTCCTTCGTCTTCATGCTGTGCTGGATATTTAGAAGCCCCCAGTTTAGTGCTCCCCCTCCCCCAGAAGTCCTTTATACCCATGGGAGAGTTACTTGAGGACAAATAAAGGTTTTGGCACTCTTTCTGACATCATACCATCCAGGCCACAAACTGTCCACCCCCTCTCAGTGTGACAAGTTCTACCCGCATTGTTTTCTGGCTGTGTTTCTCCACCTCTTTGTGTAATTTAGGAAGTAGCATCTTCAGAACATTATAAAACACCCCTTAAGTAACTTGGAGGTACTCTTTTGCAAGACCCTGCCTCACTCATGTTAGTATTCTTTTAAAATACTGCCTCTGGATTCGAGGTCTTTAATTTGAAACTTTTATAGCCGCTTCAGCACTTCCTTCCCAGAGAGAGCCTGTGGCCTTGCTCCAAACAACACTACATGTCTTCCTCTAAGTATCTGGGTTTGTTTTGGTTTCCTGCAACCCAGCTGGCACTCTCTGAACTGCTGGAGTCAAAGCCCGCTGGGAGGAAAGCGGGAATGGGCCTCTGCGGCACCATACACAGGGCCGAGGAGCCTGGAAACCACTTGGAGGAGCAGCTGGGTGAAGAGGCAGGCCTCCCTGGGATTCCGGGCCCCACCCTCCCAGGACACAAATGACACTGGAAGCCTGTGCTTATAGTTTCTCAAGGGCCTGGCACTTAGCTATTGTCCCAGTGACTCACAGGATAACTTTTCAGCCTTCAAAGTGGGTCAACAAGCTTTATTTGTCCAGAGAGCTCCCCTGGGAGGTCACTCGAAGAAAAGCAGGCTGAATGGGGATGTTTGGCCAGGTGATTCTTTTTGCTGCCTCTTAGCCTGAGGAAATATTCCCAGTATTCAGGCCAAGAATTTGGAGAATTAAAAGCTGCCAAGTATTTGGGCTGGATCAACATATACTAGAGTTATTAGTTAAGAGTTAACCATACTGCTAATGGTGACTCTTGCCATTCAAGAACCAAACATGACTCGGGAAGGCCCTAAATCAGGATGTCTACTTCTCATAGATTAGACAGACAGCAAGCTAAGGTGGGGAGGGTACAGCTCAATGGTAGAGTGTGTGCTTTGCACCCATGAGGCTCTGGGTTCAATCCCCAGTACCTCCATTAAAAATAGATAAATAAACCTAATTACCACCCCCCAAAAGAAGCCATAGAGAAAGACAGCAAGCTTGTGCTATGAATCATAGAAGTTTCCATTAATTCTGTGTGACCTGCTTAATTTCTTTATTTATTAAGCAATGGAGTCATCCTGGAGCAGCATTTCTCAAATCTGAGAAACCACAAGCCCCAAGAACACATCTGAAGACTAACCAATCTGAATTTTTATAACTCAGAAATTAAAAGTTTCTCACAGCAGCATTATTCACAATGGCCAGAAAGTGGAAACAAACCAAATGTCCATCAGCTGATGAACGGATAAACCTGGGATACAGCGGGAAAATATCCAGCTGTAAAAAAGAAATGAAGGGCTGTTATGTGCTACAATATGGACGAGCCTTGGAAATACGCTAAATGAAAGAAACCAGACTCAAGAGCCACATATCGTATGATTTCATTTATACAAAATGTCCAGAACAGGCAAATCCAAAGAGAGAGAAAGTAGATTAGTGGTTGCCAAGGGTTGGGGAGGAGAGGGTATGAGGGAGGAAGAAATTTTCCTCTACCCTTCTGGGTTCTTCTGGCTGGTCTAAGAATTAAATTGACATAAGACAGATTAACAGGAGAAAATCAAAGTTTAATAACATGTACACATAGGAGAGACCCAGGAGAACTGAGTAACCCACTAAAATGGCCCCAACTTAAATACCATCCACAGCTAAAGACAAAAGACACTGAGAGTGGGGAGAGTGGTTATGGGAGGTTACCAGGAAAAGCACAGCAAACAAAGGCGACTGTGATGCAGATTTAAACTGCTGCCTTCTCCACTGTAGTTTCTAGAGATTTGGTCATCCTTTTCTTCTGGATACAAGAGGGAGATCTCCCTTACAAATGTAAATGTTTCTCACAAAAGGGCAACTAGATCTTCAGAGCCCTTCCCTATCTGCTGTTTCTCAGAAAATAACCAGCTTAAAACAATTAAGATACCAAAGAGACAGATTTTAGAGTGGCAAACTTTGCTCCCCTACAGGAAGAATAGGTAATGACTGCCACTGGGCATGGGGATTTTTTTAGGGGTAATGAAAACATTGTGTAATTATCTAGTGGTGATGGCTGTGAATCATCAATCTTGTGAATATACTAAAAAACCACTGAATCGTACGCTTTAAAAAGATGGATTTTAGGGTAGGTGAATTATATCTCAATTTTTTTAAAGTTACATATTATTTTAGTTGATTACTGGGTACCAAGATAAACACTTTGTGGGGCACAGTAATTCCTTATGTCCAGATTTACCTATGAGGTGGCTAGCCAGGTGATCTAAAAGGCATTTATGTCAACTTCAGATGATCATAGAAGGATATCTAAAATTTTAAATATTCATAGGTAACTTCTAGGCTGCAAGAACTCATCAGTGGAACTCCTAAAAGTCTTTGAACCCTGCTTTCAGAAACACTGGCCCAGGTACCCTCCCAGGACTTTTTACCCTTTTACAAGCTATAATGATGAGGATTTTTAATAAGTTGCTTTCCAAAGACAAAGCCTGGCCAGGGACACCATAGGTTTTATAGGTCCTTTGGCTAAGTCTTGGTGACATAAACAAATTACTCCACCTATACTCCAGGTAATTGATTAAATATGTGCTCTGTAAAATTGGAACTGTATAAGCCCTATCATGAGATGAAAAGGAGTTTCACACCAGTTAATCTAACATGGAAAATCCTCTAAAGAAGGTATCCCGCTGGGGCCTCACTTGGGTCATGGGTTGACCACCCCTAATTTAAACACTATGACCTTCTAAAAGTGGCCTCAGCAGCGGAATAAAGAAAGACGCTGCTAACTGAAGTCAGACGGGAAAGCCAATGGGCAGTTAAGTAAGCAAGGGGGCTTTCCCACGCGGTCAGTTTAGGAGTACAGGATGTGGCTCACAGCTGGCTCTTCTGTTTATTTAGTTGGAAGGCAACTGTCTCTACTCTTTGATCTTTTGTTTCCTCACCTGCCACACACACACACACACACACACACACACACACACACACACACACACACACACACACACACACACAATCAGAAACTATTGTTGGGCTAACTGACATCCTTCAAAATCCAATGACCCCCATTTCTGGGGTCTCAGATAAAGTACATTCTTTATTGGGCGTGTTTCCCCAACAAACTAATAGCCTCAGGTAATGCCTTACCTTATCAGACTCAAACCCCAACGCCCTTCACAGACCCTAACCCTCTTACCTCACCTACAACCAATCAGAGACTCCTGCACAAGCTGATCAGGCACCTTGTAACCTGACCTTATAAAACACCCCAACAACAGGCCCTCGGTGCTCACAAAGGCACCTCTGGTCTGTGTGGCTCACTGTTGTCTATGGCAGTGTACCCCTAATAAACTCCTTTTCTATTCTCTGGTAAATTATTTCACCAACCTGCATGCCACTGGCTCACTGACTGGCTGCCCCATTGTGCACGTAACTATCCCGTCTCTTGGGGTGGTTGTTCAGATGAGTTCAGTTCATCAGACTTTTACTGAGCATCTGATTTTTACGTATTAGACACTGAGCTAGTGCTGGGAGGAAACTGGAGTAGCCCCCACCTTCGGGAGCCCACAGTAGGAGGAGACTACTGTACCGAGTGTTATGGAAAGAAACTTATGTTTAAAGGACTCTGAAAAATACTCAGTGCTAAAAAGCATGTGGTAATAATGTATATTGATTATCCAATATGAGTCAAAAGTTGATCTGATTCCTGGCTCTGGGTATTTCTCTAATAAGACTACTTTTTGTAGAAGTAAGCATTGAATAGCATTTACCTGGGTATTGACTGAACTCACCATTTTCCATAAAGATGTTTTCATGTTGTGCCCACTAGGTGTCTCAATATTTTGCAAGAAAATAGAAAAGCACAATGTTTCCACCTGTGTGATGAGTCAGCTGTAGTATAAACATCACTTGGCTAAAATCTCAACCACTTTCTAGCAACCATTGTGTAGATTGCCAGTCAGTATAGTTGCCTTTCATTTGAGACGGGACGAAGATGCCTTTGTGGATTTTTTCTTTCTTCTCGTAATCCATGTACCTGCAAACTGCTCTCCTAAGAAAGCCAGGACTAGGAAGATCAAGTGGAAATTCTTCCACCAAGTGAGTACCAACACCCTACAGGCAGCAGCACTCCGTCCCCACTGGTTTCCTGGCCTAGTGTTTGGCTGTCATCTGCATATAAGCTGACATCCCAAACTACACCTTACTGTCTTGTGTCCCTGGGAAGAATGTGTTCTTTCCTATTCACAGGTGTCAGTCAAAGGAGTCATTTTCACAATACAATCCAGGGTCTCTTGCATTGTGAATTTCAGGGTTGTAAATGACACACAACTGCTTACCCCAATATTTTCACCCTTGTCATGCACGACTTTAGATGGCCTATGGCAGAACACTTTGCCTATGAGTGACATCCAAAAGGGAGATAACAGTTACCAGGAGACTGGACGTCTTCAAAAATCTATTGCAACTTCAAAAGCTCATCTCAGGGGGGCGGTAGAGCGCATGCTTGCATGCCCAAGGTCCTGGATTCAATCTCCAGTACCTCCATTAAAGAAAAAAAAATAGAATAAAATTATTATTTTTTAAAAAGCTCATCTCACCAGGCTTTAGCATGCTACTAATGGAAGTACAAATGGATATAAACTTTCTGCAATGCAATTTGGCAACATCTATCAAGAGCATATTTTAAAAGTGTGTGTCTGTCAGGATCCCAGAAGGAAAGGGATTTTTACCCAGGATGGTTCAAATGAAGAGACTTTAATAATACTTACAGATGGGTAGACCAGGTCATGGGAGTAAACAAGGGATGCTGAGGCACCCAGAGAATAGTATTCCTAGAGACAAAGGGACAAAGGGAGGAAATAATAATCTTATGGAATTCAGGAAGAGCAGAAATGGTGGAGGAGGAGGGGGGAGTAGAGAGGGTGGGGGAGGCTGGGCTGGAGGTGGGGAGCGGCATGCAGCCTCTGTCTTCAAGCAGGAAGATAAAGAGGAGGAGACACTCGACTTCTCTCTCTTCTTGCCTCTTGATCGCTTCCTGGTGCCACCAACTGACTGAATCTCAAGGAAGCCAAAGGACTAGAGATCCTGGATATGCAATCTATGAAGACAAAGAGCAGGATGAAGAAAGACAGAGAAGGGGTGAGAATAGGAATGGAAAATAACCAGCGCAATCTTGTAATTCCATTTCCAGGGATATATCCTAGGGACATAATCAAAGATGGGAGCAAAGAATCTTATGGAAGGATGTTCTTCATAGTTAAGTATAAAAATGAAAGAAAAAAAAAAGAAAACAAACTAAATATCCTATAATAAGAGACTAGATAGATAAATTGCAGTGTATCCACACTTTAGAATAGATTGTGTCATTATAAACATTTTTGAAGAATCTGTGATGATATGCAGAAATGCTTACAATAAAATGTTAACTGAAAAAAAAGAACATAACACTGTATGCATAGTATTAACTCAATTTCATGAACACCTACATGCAAAGGGAAATCACCTACAAATCTTAACAGTATTTCTTTTTGATGATGGGGCTATCTTGTAACTTTTTCTTCACAACCTCCAATATTTTCTTTTTTCTTCTTTTCTTTTCACAATAAGCATATGATACTTCTGTGATCAGAGAAAAAGTCAGTGCCAAAAAAGAGAGCTGATCTCACTGAAATGTACTCTGTTCCATTTAAAATATTAATAAGGAACACAACAATTGTTTAAGTAAATTGAAACTAGGGATTTCATGAAGGGTGAACCTCAATCTGTGTCTATTTGATATCTGGACAAAAGTGAAAGAAAAATCATCAATTTCTACATGATATCAAATATCCAGATATATTAGATGACTTTGATTTTTAACTGCATTTTCACTCTTCAATGACAGGCATCCTATTAATTCAGCTCTACTTGGACTCATTCTTATCTTGCAACTCTGGAAAATCTAAGAAATTTCTATAACCTAAAAGTGTTCTAAAATTGAAATAATTATGTTCTCTATTTTAAATTTTATAGTTTACTCTTCAGTATCATTTTAAACTATATACATTATCAATTATCAAACCATACACAAATATATTCTTGTTTTAAAGATTCAAATGATACCAAAGTTTCCCTTGGCCACCTGCTCATATTTGGTCTCCTTCCCCTAGGTAACCTGTTTTCAGTTTATCATGTAACTCTCAAGACATTTGCTTATTATTTACACGCATATAGAATATATAGTTTTATTTTCATTTTCTAAGTAAATGATGTTCTATTGTACATGCTATTCTGCAACTCACTTTTTTCTCATGTTGAAGCTCCACTTCATTCTATTACACTGGTTACACAGTTTTCCGTGGTTTGGATATTCCAGCGTATCTGGCCATGCCTCCAGTTGCTGGTTATTTGGGTTGTTTTCAGTTATCTGCTATTTCAGACAACACTGTAGTGAAACCCTTGTACATGTCTCTGTGTATATATGTGAGCATTATTTCTCTAAGGGAGCTAATGAAAAATGGTATTTCTGGTTTGAAAGGTATGTGCACTTAAATTTTTACTTGGTACTATCTAGCAGCCTCCCATAAAGGTTTATTGATGTATACTTCCAATAAAATGAACAGATGCCAAGCCTCACTACTAATCAGGAAAATGCAAATTTAAATAAAGGACATGATTTTTTTTTTTACCATTTTGGGTTCACAAATTTAAAAGATTGACAATGCAAAGCGTGAAGGAGGATAAAGATGCGTTCCCTCACATAAACATCTTTTTACAACCAGCATCTACACATTAGGTAAGCTTCCTTGGAGATTTATTAAAAGTGGGGATAAAGCTCAGTGGTAGAGTGCATGCTTAGCGTGTACAAGGTCCTGGGCTTAATCCCAAGCACCTCCACTGAAAAAAAAAAGTAATTATGTTAGACTTTTGTGATAAATAAACAAAGGACATTTCTGTTACAGGATCATTGATTTTTATATATCCTAATAGTAGCCCTGCTGTGACGTAGTCACCCAGAGCATTTTCATCAGGTGCTATTGTTCTGTAATCACTAATTCCTTAACTTACTAAGCAGATAAGAATTTCTCCACTTTAATAACCACATTTTGGCTTACAATTTATACAGTACTTTCACTTTCTCATAAGTTACTTCAATTGATTTTTGCCTCAGTGATAATGTGAGGTGCTATTTCAATGAGGAAATTGAGGCTCAGAGAAGTTAAGTGATTTTCCAAGGTCACAGTTATAAGGGGGAGGGCTCAAGTCTGCTGACTCCCAATTCCATTAGCTTCGTACCTTCTCAATTGCTTTAAAAACCAAGTACAGCTTAAGTCTCTCCTGCCTCTTTCTTGGCATTCAAGTCATCCAAAAGGAGCCACAGGGGGCAGCCTGGTGCAGCAGAAGATTTAATAGGCTGGAACTGAGAACTGGCTTTTTGTCTGTGCTACTCCCAGCTCTGTGACCTTAGGCAAGTCATTTAGTCTCTCTGTGCCTCAGTTGCCCCTTTGAAAAACTGACATGATGCTCACTTACTAGCATTGAAAGAAGACATGATGCTGTGCAGTTTCTCCCAGTTGTGAGATTTTACTTAAGTCAGACTTAGACTAGTGTTCCTTCTCTGCTCACACATTTTATGAAATACCATTTTCTGCAATGGATTTATTCTTTGCAAACATGAACCCACAAAGGAAAAATCTACCACACAATGCTTTCTTTGATTAAAGTCTAAAAATGTTCCCTTATCTTTTTTCTTTCTTTCTTTTGAAAAAAACATATTATTAGTAAACCTCTTGCCAAAGGCTAGGGAAATCCCCAGGGAACAAGAGCAAATGGTTTCTGGTAGCTGGCTGAGTCTGAAAAGATGTTTTCTGCCTGGATCTCTTACTACTTGGCATGACTCCAATTCCACCTACATTTTTTATCGCCTATTATTACAGATTTTTAAAGCGACTTATTTTCCCAACCTACTTCCAATAGTGGGAAAGCTTTAACCCGAGTTGTCCTTTATAGTTTCAAATTCCATAAGCCAAAGATTTTAAGAGCTGGAAGGAGTCTTAAGAGATCACTCGAACTTGTCCTCTATCTTTGAACAGATAAAATATTTTTCCATTTAACAGAGGAAGCATCCATTGCCCAGAAAGCCTGTGACTTATTCAAGGTTTCACAGCTAACAAGTTTTCTCGTACAGTATTTATTCCATTCTTAGTGCATGACAATTTATTGGTGATCCTGGCTCTTCCAGAAAAATCACAATGAAGTCAAAAGGAGTAAACCACATGCTCATTGGTTGTTTTCACTTCATCACACACCACAAATTCTTCTATTTCTAACCATATTTTGATGCATTATTTATGAGGGCCATCTGGTCACAGGTTTGCCGAGGAAACTCTGGAATTTTAAAAGTGTGCCTCTTCTTCCAGGAAACACATTTATAGCTTGGATTTATCCTTACCCTGCTCATTGGTGATTCATGGGGTAATCAGATTTGTTAACTGCATTCTTTAAAAAAAAAAATGAGGTATAACCTACATACAATAAAGTGCACAAATCTTACATATAAATGAAAAACATTCCTACATGTACATATAACATAGAAAATTACCAGCACCTCTGAACAACCCTTATGCCCTGTACCAGTCACCACTCTCCAAGGGTAATTTCTATCACCACAAATTAGTTTTGAAGTTTGAAAAATTCTAGGTTTGAATTTCATGGACTCATACAGTACGGACTGTCTTGTGTCTGCTCTCTCTCATTCAACATTATGGCTGTCGGACTGTTAACTACATTCTAAAAATGCAGTTACTTTCTGGCTTAGTTCCTGAGGGAATCTCTCAAAATTAGGAACTTAATATACCAGCTGTACACAGGTATATATAAATTTAAAAAAAAAGCAGTAGAGAAAAGAACTTTTTAAAATGACTATACTGCTCATGTCACTTTCTTACTTTTTTTTTTTTTTTTTGGTGAATACTATTTTATTTAGTCATTTTTGTTTACAACTGAAACTCTGGAAATTCAAAATTAACATCCTTGCCCGTGAGCTTCTTATAGACACCAGAAAACGTTTCAACCTTGTGCTCCACGTTGTTCTGCGACGCTTTGTCCAAGTGCACCTTTATGAGCCGGCTGCCGTCCAGCTTCACGCGGATCCTCTTGCCCACGATCTCACTAGGGAAGCCCAGGTCCTCCAGGACGGCGGCGTGCACCGCCGTCAGACTGCGGCTCCTGGAACACGCTTTTGCTTATTTTTGGTTCGGCTTTTTCGAGTTGGCTTAGGCAGAGTTCTCCTTTGAGCGATGAATATGACGTGCTTCCCGCTGAACTTTTTCTCCAACTCGCGCACCAGCCGGACCTGGATTTTCTGGAAAGATTTCAGTTGAGGGACCGGGACGAAGATTATAATAGCTTTCCGACCACCGCCAACTTCAAATTCCTTGGCCGCCGTGATGTTCAGTTCCCGCAGCTGTGCCTTGTGGTCCGCGCTCATCTCCAGCTCCAGGAGGGCCTGGGAGATGCCGGACTCGAATTCATCTGGCTTCTCGCTAATGGGCTTCACGATCTTCGCCCTGGAGCTGAACATGGCCTCGACCTTTGCGGGGCAGGCAGCACTGGCTGCCTCGGCCGACACTTGTCACTTTCTTACCCTTGCATCATCAATTTCCCTGTTCTTTTAAATGGGTTCTGCTTTTAAACGCGCTCTGATCCATCCAAGTATTCTTTCTTCTCCCACTAATGGATAAATAACGTATACGATTTTCTTTACTTATTTATATCCAGCATTCCCCGTCAGTGCTCCACAATCAATGGTCTAAAAGCTGGAAATGGCCTCAAGCTATCAACTGACACAGACCTCCCTCTTTAGCAAGGAAAGCGTTAATATTCCTTATTTTCAGAGTTGACAAATATTAACTGAGCACATATAATCTTCCATGTACTTTTCTAGGTAATATGCGGGGGGTGAGAGGCTACAAAAATATAGCAGGCATGAGCCCTACCCTCATGAACTTCCATCCTAGCAGAGAAGCAGCATAGTGTAGATATCTACATACAAGATCACAATGTAAGCCATAAAGTGTTGAATGACACCACTGAGTTAAAAGAGAAAACAACGTGTGAGATGAGAGGGCAAGGTGACTTCTAGCTGGGGTGGTGTCAGGGAAGCTTGGTAAGGGAGTATTTGTCTTAGGTAGATTATTGAGAAGTAGGATGCCATGGCGAGGTAGGTTTAGTCATGTAGTGATGGGGAAAGCATTTTAGATAGATGACTGTAAGGACAAGGACACTGAACTGGGAAATCATGCAGCATATATAGGGAGCAGCAAGGCAGTTTGACCCAAGAGTAGGGGAAGGGATGAAGAAACTGGGGCGCAAGGTGGTTGTGGATTATCCAAGGCTATAGCACACAGGGGCCCTAGAATGGGGACTGAATCCCTGGAATCTTCCTTCTTTAATGTTCTTCCCATAATTTGATCAAAGCAACATTTTAGCCACTGTGTGCTTTCCTTACAACTGCCCATTACATATTAGCCATTCACAAACTGATTCAACAAACATCTATTGAATATCTACTCCATAGACTTGTGGACACAAATGGTCTTGTGGTCTCCAAGGCTGATTTGGTGTGTTATAAAATAATTTTTTTCCAAATGGGGAGGCAGGCTAATATAATATTGGGCTAAGACAGATTTCCTTTCCCTTTAATTGCTAGAACTTTATTGAGTTATGCTTCAGAGCAAATACTATAAATAACAGAGAGAATTAAATAAACCACAGAAAAAGGATCTCTGCATTATGTTTTTCTACATGACATCAATACACAGTGTCTTAGCATTGACTACACGTTTTTTCCATAACTACTTTTACTTACGTTTGAGCAAGGGGTAACACAGGAGGATCTGAAACCTTCCATTCTTGAGCGAAAGCTTAAAAACATACCATATAATCTAGTACAAGACTCACTTCCTTTTAGCTTATCAACCACCGAAAGACATTTCCTCTTTGTACTTGTTATGTTTAACGTAACCATGGAGACCCATCACTTGCTATGCAACTGACACACGTGATTCTGGGTTAATGTACTCATTTTCTGAGAAATGTTAAAAAAAAATTGTGGTCACTATTAAACCTTTGAATCACTTTGGTATTTCAATGTAAATCCAATACACTTATTAGTAAAATTCATGAGGATATGGTTATGTACCAGAGACTATAGATTCTTTATAATTCCATTGAACTGTTCCTAATTAAACCTTTGGTGCCAGAAAAAAAATAAGGTAATTATTATTTGAACAAATTAGGTTATAAGATATTTCTATAAATTGTGATGTATATAGAGTTTTGAGAGTTCTATTTCCAGGCATATGGGAGGCTAGACATTCAGACTGCCCTTCCTATTGGAAATAGTTTTAAGTCTGAATTAAAAACAAACAAATTAAAAAAAAAAACAAACTCTAAACCTCTTAAAAGAACTGAAGCATGGACTAGAAAGCTAGGAGATATCAGCTCAAAGAGAAGTGAAGTAGGGACCCAGAAAGATAAATCGACAACATTGTCCAGGTGTAGAACACCAGGAGGCACCATTTACATCCTATTCATCAAAATAATGCCCCTGGAGTTGCTCAGTCCTATGTCCTGAGATCACTTTTGCCCTAAAGGCATTTGCCCAGGCAGGTGAACTTCAGCCTTGGCTTCAGTGGGGGTGGGGAGTGGGGGGTGGAACAGAAGGTAAGGCTTGGAGAATCCTATAGGAGACTTCTCTCCCAATAAAGCTTGGACCTTTTAGGTAGGGATGAAAAACCTACATACCCAATCACCCTCAGATAACTGCAAGGCAAATTCCTGTGGTGCTAAGCAGAACTGAGGGCCAAAAAATTCCGTCCCTGAAAAACTGCAACCTCGTGATAATAATCTATAGCCAAAATAGGTTCAAGAAAGCCATTACTGTCTACAGCCATACCACCCTGAATGCGCCCGATCTCGTCTGATCTCGGAAGAAAGCCATTACTACAAGTTGAGTAGGCAAGTTGAGTAGGCCCCAAGGGTATGGAAGAAACAAATGCAAACCTTCTTTGGAGGAATGTACCTCAATAATATATAAATGATTTTCTAAGGAAAGTGAGTGGCTCACAGTCAACAAACACTAAGCACTCCAAGACTTAAGTTACTATTGGGTGAGGACCAGTGGAAACAATATTTAAGAGAAAGAACAGAAAACTCTCACAGACTTCAGACATTTCAATAAACACAGAAGGTAAAATAACTATGTTTTATTTTTCTGAAGACACACAAAGTGGAAAACATCAACTCAAAATAAACTATAGAATATAGCTTAGTGGATCAAAAAAAAACAGAACTTCTAGAAATAAAAAACACAGTGACTGAAATCAATAACACAATGGACAGGCTTAACAGCAAATTAGACACAAGTGAAGAGAACATTAATGAACAGAAAAAGATGACTATCACAATAGAAATTGTCCAGCATAGACCAACAAGGACTTCATTTCCAAAATATACAAACAGCTCATACAACTCAATAACGAAACAACAAACAACCCAATCAAAAACTGGGCAGAAGATCTAAATAGACATTTCTCCAAAGAAGGCATACAGAAGGCCAATAGGCACATGAAAAGATGCTCAATGTAGCTAATTATTAGATAAGTGCAAATCAAAACTACAATGAGATACCACCTCACACTGGTCACAATGGCCATCGTTAAAAAGTCTACAAATAACAAATGCTGGGGAGGGTATGGAGAAAAGGGAGCCCTCCTACACTGTTGGTGGGAATGTGAAGTATTGTAGCCACTATAGAAAACAGTATGGAGGTTCCTTAAAAAACTAAAAAGAGAGTTGCTATATGATCCAGCAATCCCACTCCTGGGCATATATCCTGGAGGAAACTCTAATTCAAAAAAATACATCCACCCCAATGTTTACAGCAGCACTATTTACAATAGCCAAGACATGGAAGCAACCTCAGTGTCCACTGATGGATGACTGGATAAAGAGGGGTGTGTGTGTGTGTGTGTGTGTGTGTGTGTGTGTGTGTGTAATGGAATATTACTCAGCCTTAAAAGAGAATAAAATAATGCCATTTACAGCAACATGGAGGGACCTAAAGATTATCATCCAAAGTGAAGTAAGTCAGAAAGAGACAAATACCATATGATATCACTGATGAGTGGAAACCTAAAATATGACATAAATGAACTCATTCATGAAATATAAACAGACTCACAGACACAGGAAACATATTTATGGTTACCAATGGGAAAAGAGGGTGGGGACGGGATAAATAAGGAGTTTAGTATCAGCAGATACAAACTATTATATATAACATAGGTAAACAAGAAGGTCCTACTGTATAGCACAGGGAACTACATTCAGTATCTTGTAATAAACCATAATGGGAAAGAATATGAAAAAGAATATATATATGTATAATTGAATCACATTGCTGTATACCAGAAACTAACACAACATTGTAAATGAACTATACTTCAATTAAAATAATAAATAAATAAATTTTAAAAAATTTATATTAGTTTTATTTTTTATTGACGTACAGTCTATTATAATACAATAAATAAAAATTAAAAAAAAAGAAATTGTCCAGCATACACTAAAGAGAAGCAAGAGAAAGGAAACTTGAAAGAATGGTTAATAGATATAGAGGATAAATAAGACACACATTCATCTAATTGGAGTTCTGGAAAGAAAGAAAAGAGAAAATGATGCAGAGGCAGTATTTGAAGAGATAGTAGCTAAGAATCTTCTAGGACCAATCTGTTTCAAAACCCAGATTTAAGAAGCCAACTGAATTCAAGCAGAATTAAAAACAAAACAATTTCACTTTAACACAACATAGTGAACCAGCAGAATACAAAGACAAAGAAAACATCTTGGAAACATACTGCTTATTTCTTCTCAGGAGAAAAAAATGACTGCCAACTTAGAATTTTGCCCCCAGAAAAAATATCTTTCAAAAAAGAAGATGGAAAAAAAAAAAAAAGAGAGAGAGAGAGAGAGAGAGAGACATTTTTAGACAAGCTAAGTGAGTTTGCTTCTATGATGTTCATAAAAGGAAATTCTAAAGAATGTACTTAATTAAGAAAGAAATGATCTCAGATGAAAGGTTTAAAAAACAAGAATCAAGGAAGAGCAAAGAAAGCAGTAGAAATGGGTAAGGCTAAACAAATCTTGACTGTATAGAACACAAATAATGTTTTCTGGGGTGGAAAAAAGACTTAAAATACAAAACAACAGTTACATAAAACTTGAAGGGAAGTAAATGGAATTAAAATATCTGAAGTGCTTGCTGCCTGGAAGAAGGGTGAAACTCTGATTAAGTATGTATGTTTTAATTTCAGTGCATCTTAAATTTTACCATGCATCAGAATACTCTGAAGGGCTTGTTAAAACACAAGTCTGATTCGGATGTGGGGTGGACCCAAAAATTTATATTTCTAACAAGCCTCCAGGTTGATACTGATGTTCAAGACCACACTTTAAATAGCACTGTTGACTAGCCATGGAGGGAAAAAAAAAACCCAAAAAACTGAGTGTAAAAACCAAACTAGTAGAGAGGGAAAAATTGAAATGAGGAAAAATAATTCAAAAGAAGGTGAAAAGTGAAATAAAAAAAGAACCAGAGGAACAAGTGGGAAGCACAAAACAAGATGGTAGGTACAAATTACTTAAATATGAAAGGATTAAATGTTCCAATTAAAAGACAAAGATTGCTATAAAAATGAACTCAAAATGGATCATAGCCCTAAATAAAAACTTTTAGAAGAAAATAAAAGGAAAACGTACTTGAGACTTTGGGTTAGGCAGAGAGTAATTAGACACAACATCAAAACCATGATCCACAGAAGAAAACTTGACAATTTAGACTTCATCAAACTTAAAATTTTTTAAAGGTATGAAAAGACACAATTGAGAGAATGAAAAGATGAGTCATTTACAGGGAGAAGGTATTTGCAAATCACATATCTGACAACTGATATATGTCTAGAATATATAAAGAACTCTCAAGATTCAACAATAAGAAAACAAACAGCCCAATAGAATAATGGACTAAATATCTGTATATTTACTTCACCAAAGGAGAGGCATGGATGGCAAATAAGCAATGAAAAACTGTTGAACATCATTAGTCCTTAGGGAAATGTAAATAAAAACCATAATGAGATAGTACTACATATCTGTTAGAATAACTAGAATGAAACAATCTGACAATACCAAGAGTTGATGAAAACTGGAAGCAACTGAATTATTTCATACATTCTCACCCATTGCCAGAGGCCAATGCACAATGATACAGCCCCTCTAAAAAACCATTTGGCAATTTTCTATAAAGCTAAACAAAGAATAACCACAGATGAAGCAATCTCACTCCCAGATATTTAACAGAGTAAAATTAAAATTTATGTTCATTCAAAAATCTGAACACAAATGTTTACAGTGGCTTCACTTAAAATAACCAAAAAATTAGAAAGAGTCCAGATGTCCATCGACTGGGAAATGGATACATGAAATACATCCATAAAATGGAATACTCATCAGCAATAAAAAAAAAAAAAAGGAATACACTCTTGATACACACAAGAACATGGATGAATCTTAAAAGCATTTTGCTTAGTGAAAGAAGCCAGACTCAAAAGACTACATATTATATGGTTCCATTTATGTGACATTCTAGAAAAGGCAAAATTATAGGAACAGAGGATAGATGAGTGGTTCCCGGGGTTAGGGTTGTGACAGGGTCTGATCACAAAGGGGTAGCATAGGGGAATTTTGGGGGGGTTGCGTTCCGTATCTTGATAGTAGCAGTGGTTTTACCACTCAATGCATTTACCAAAACTTATTCTTACTGCATGTTAAATAATTCTTTTTTCTTTTTTAAGGACAAAGATTTTCAGACTGGGTAAAAATATAACAGGGTCTCTGACAGCTTCTGTTAGCCAAGAGCAAATTTTGCCTAAGAAAAAGCGAGTTCAGTTCTCATTCTAGAAACTCTTATGAGATTATGTGCCAAACCTCATCAAAAAGTGAACAGTATTGCTATTTTTAACATATAACAGCAAAAAAGAAAAGAAAAAATACATAGCAGGAATTAAAAACCAGTACACATCAGACTTCAACACACTTAAACGTACCATAGTCTTGTGTATTTTGTACAACTGCAAAACATACGGAGATTAAGAATCAAAGAGGTGTTTGAGTTTGTAAGTCTGAAATAGCAAGATGAGTCCTTGCATTTTTTACTTTTCATCCAGCTGTTTTGCCATCATCAGAGGGCTAATTTTAGAACAAGTAATCTTCTTACAAAATACAGTGTAATTAAGAAAAGAAGGATTTTTTTGAGACTTCTAATTCAGAGTTTTACAGGGTGCTTGGTTTTCTGAACCAAGCCAGTAGCCTGAGAATAACATGAACCATAAATCTAAGGCTCAGCCAAGAAAGTTTTGGCTAAAGAATCATAGTTAGCTTCTATAAGAGTTGAATTCCAGCTCCTTTATATCAATGAACTTTGAAATGAACATAAAGTTGCAAATACAGTTTTTGCTTTGTAATGCATGGAAGAGAAATATGCTTGCTTACTCTTGCTGAAGACTGCTTCCCTTGCTTTCTTCTTCTGATGGGAATCATCAGCAATGTGGAACACGCTGCCACTTTCTTTGAGCAATGATGTGTATTTTTAAATGTAAAGAGTCAAACCCAAAGATTCTAACCCAAACCAAATAATTTAGATCACAAAGTCCAAACTAATTTTCCCCATTTCTCAAAATAACTGGAACTGAGTGCACACCAAACCTTTACTTTTTTCTTTTTTTTAAATTGAAGTATAGTCAGTTTACAATGCTGTGTCAATTTCTGATGTACAGTGAAATATTTCAGTCATACATATACATACATGTACTCCTTTTCATGTTCTTTTTCATTATAGGTTACTATAAGATACTGAATATAGTTCCCTGTGCTGTATAGTAGGACCTGGCTATTCCTCTATTTTATATATATAGTAGTTTGTATCTGCAAATCTCAAATTCCCAATTTATCGCTTCCCACCCCGTTTCTGCCCTGGTAACCGTAAGTTTGTTTTCTATGTCTCTGAGTCTGTTTCTGTTTTGTAAATAAGTTCATTTGTGTCATTTTTTTAGACTCCACATATAAGTAACAAGGTATTTTTCTTTCTCTTTCAGCTTACTTCACTTAGTATGACAATCTCTAGGTCTACCCATGCTGCTGCCATTGGCATTTTATTCTTTTTTATGGCTGAGTAGTATTCCGGTGTGTGTGTGTGTGTGTGTGTGTGTGTGTGTGTGTGTACACTACAACTTCTTTATCCAGTCATCTGCTGCAAATCTCCAGTTTTTGTTGTGCTATGTAGACACTGACACAAATGTAAGAAATTCTTCATTTTTCAGGTCAAAATTATGCCATTCTTTTCATTCTCTTAAATGGGTGAACAATGACTTTGTTTTTGAACAACAATTTTTCACTAATTAACTATGAAACAAAACAGAGTCAGAGAAGACAATTTCATGCAACTCCTCACAGGTTCAAGAGCTCTATGAGGAAGGATTTAAGTGTGTTGATAACAGTTTATTCAGTGTGTGAGTTTCCATTAAACTACTTAATAAAATTCTTTATTTTTTAGAATAATTCAACCAACTCCAAGGTCACCAAAATAATTATTCCAACTAGTCAAGAGCCCAAGAAATTTCTATAGAAAAAAAAAAAAGGGCCAAAGGAAACTGGCATCTTATATTGCCCTGGAATCAAGGTTTTTCTGAGGCTTTAGTGTCACCTAATTATCATAAAATAGTGCTGCCAGCCACATAAATAAAGTCGTTAGATAGATCATGAGACCACTGACTGGCTGAACAAACTTTTGTGTGGTTAGGAAAACCATATTACCGAACCGTTCACTGCTGGCTTGTGACATTTTATAAGAACCCTGGCAATTTACCGACAGCTACTGAGAAAAAATTTTTTTTTCTTTTAACTTTCTTCAAGTTTCCACAGGAAAATGATCTTAAATGTGTAGGAATGGGGAAAAATGGGCCATTAGGTTGGCTCTGAGTAGATATACCATGTTTACAAAATGTTTCGAGACCGTCAGGTCAGCAGAGTGACAGCATATTATACTGTTATCATGAGCCATGTGCAGCCTAAGGAGAGTTTTCAGTCTATCAGAGTAGTCCATATGTTGCTTATTTATCATTTCAATTTCATGTCGGAATCAAAATTGAAAAAAAGAAAGCTCTGAAACCCAAGCAAGTCATCTGTGGGTTACAAGTCAGTTATGAGGTTTCTTGCAAAAAAAGAAAAAAAACTCTAACCAACAAATAAACAAAACCCCCAAACAGAGATTAACTTGTTTTTGAGAAACAAGCTTTGGTTTCAGAGCATTATTGCAGCTGTTTAATTCATTTGCTGATGCAGCTCAAGTATGCAGACATTTACAGTGAAATTTTAAAGGGTTTACGTGCCCTCAGCGATTTTACCATTTTTAAGAGAAATGAGAAACACTATGGTCCTGACCAAGTAGTAGCAACTAGTTATTTTTAGAAGCTGCATTTTAGTAATTAAAGCAGCACTTGTAAACAGTAGGGTTATTTCTTGTAGCTATGTCACAGCAATTGAGAACTCTAATAAAGAAGGGTACAGGGTCACTTCAAGAATAACGTTCTCTGGAGGGGAGGGTATAGCTCAGTGGTCAAGTGCATGCTTAGCATACACAAAGTCCTGGGTTCAATCTCCAGTACCTCCATCAAAAGAATAAAAATTTTTAAAAATAATAATAACAGTCTCCTAAAAATGTGATAGCTTTCCTCTTAAGAAGGAATACGTGAAGTCTAGCAGGCCCAGGTTCATTTATTCCATTATGATTGCCTAAGCTTTCAACTGGGCAGTATTCTATTTCAAGGCCATTCTGTTGCAAAACTTTGGCGGGTGGTTGTAAAATAGCTGTGTCTGTTGTAAACCGAAGAGGACACGAAAAAAAGAAGAGGAAGAGGAAGGAGAAGCGATCACGGGAAAGAGTACTCCGTGTAACTTTTCACGTGAAGGTCTTAGAATGGGTAACATTTTAAAAACAAAAATGTCTAAATTCTCTGAGCTCTCTGAATGAGCCCTGTGTTCACTAAAGATTAAGGTGGTTCCTGCAGAGACTCTCAAGCGTGGCACAACTTTAGATTAAGGACAACTCATGTTTAAAATAAATGATTGTCATCCTTATGAGAATTACGAAGACCAACGCACTAACAGTTGATCATCATTTATTGAGTACCAATAAGGTATGTAGTCCTATGTGATTCTGTATGAGGTTTCAGGGTTTGAGGTGGGATTTTGTGATAAAATTGGAGACCAAAAATTTATCATACGAAGTAAGTGTCTTGTGTTGAGGTTAGTTTTGGCTGATGGAAGAAAAAATTATGTCTGAGGACTTTCTTTTGTAAATGCCTATCTGTGTGGCTCTGTGTAGACACCTGAATATTTTTAATAATGATGAAAATGAACAATCACTCTACCCAAATACATGGGTTGTTATAAGCCATGTAATTAAGAACTAGGACAACATATAGTCACAAAATGAATGATGAAAGGCCTGGGAAGTCCTTCAAATAATTATAGTCTTGATCATAAAATACTCAAAAGGAGAGAATGATTTAAGATATAGTTGGGGTTGTACTTGGAGTGGGAGGCACATGGTTAATTGAAAATAAAAGATCAGGGATGTCCTCCCCTGCATCCACAAATTTGGACTGGGATTAGCTAATATCTTAATAGTTTACCAGTTGTGAATGAGAGCAAACAAACAAACAAATGGTCCTTCCACAAGCCACCTCATGCCCAGGCCTTCTGTTCTAGTCTTTATGCTACACAGAAATTTCTTCTCCTGTTCCCTCTAAATTTACCAATTTTGATTAAGAAAAAAAAATTTTGAGGTATGGTTGATATACAATACTATATGGGTTTCAGGTATACAATGCAGTGATTCAGATTTTTTTTTTTTGTTTTTTAATCTCTTTATCTTGATTCAAAATTTTTATAGATTATCCTAAAGTTTCAGGCATTTTTTAAAGGGACTTACAAAAGTTTCTCAGAGGCACCTGCACAGTTTCTGAGAAAACTTGTATCATAACTTCCTATTCCAAGAAATTTAACTAGGCCAAAAACAAAAAAACAAAAAAACCACCAAGTGAGGTTTCCTGGGCCCTGGATATGAAGTTTCCCTGGAAAAATAAGCTAATAATCATGGTCCAAAGGCACAGTTTTTTCACAAACAAAACACACATCACAAGTGTCGTTCCTATTCTGGGTGCATTTCTAGTAGATCTCACTCTACACTTGCTTAACGTCTGGAAAAAAATGTGTTTCATAGACGGTGTAATCAAGCCACAAATCTTTTTCTCACAATTCAAAGTAGTAGTAATTATTTTGGAAGATATTTTCCGATCCACTTTAGTTAATAGCATAGATGTGTCTAGCCCAGATGATATTCTTATTTATCCAAATCAGCTTCTGGTCCACTTACTCAAATTCTCTGAAATTCTTAGTTCTGAGGACTGACGTGGGCAATAGCAATTCTTCCCCAAACTTTTACCTGCAACTATTTCTAACAGACTCTGACCCCTAAATATGCTTCTTTCAACTTCCTCGTTGCTTTGGAAACCCCTTCATATCATCATTTAGAATCTATTTTGTATTAGTGTAGTTTCCCTATAAATGGACTCCTTGTGTTCTCAAAACAGGGGGCGAACATTTGTTTTATATTGATTGTTTTTATACATGGGGCTCACTAATATTCTAAAATTTTGCTTTTTCTTAAATATATGCATTAGTTGAAGTATTAATGAAGTTTCTACATTAGATTTTGTAGATCATATTAAATCTACAGAGGCAAAGTGTTACACTTCGAACATGTACTGCAGAAAAATAAAACCAAACCTAAGTAAGTAAAATGAAGGGTAAGTAAACAGTCCAGCAGAGACTCTCCCAAAGCTGCCACCACTTCTTACCCTAATTTATAGTTTCATTACTGACCATATTTTTATTCTGCTGACGTTAGTTTCTTCCTTAGATCTATCTGTTACATAGGCTTTTGGATAGTAACACTAACCTCTACTGAATTCCTCCTTCTAATGCAATTTGGCCAGCTTCATTTGGACTCTAGGTGCCCTATATGATACAAAAGGAAATGCCCTGAAGATGCAGGAATGTCATGGTAATATTTCTATTGTCCTTTCTCATCCTCTATCCCATCACCACTAACATAAAGCTAATGTGAAGCTCCTAGTAAACTATAGGGACCCTACTTATATATAGTCAAGTAAATACCCCTGCTTTTTTTTTTTTATACCCTTTTTTTTTGGCTTCACAGAGTACAACAGACATATTGATGAACTCCTAAAAGATTCCCGAATTGTTCTCATTACATGAAACTTGGTAGTAATGAAAACAGAGGGGAAAAATAATGCACAATAAACCAGCCAAAGAATTATAACTGGAATGTCTGGTCTCCGTGAGTCATTAAAATTTGACCAAATTTCTTGTATAAGAGGAAATGATCTTGTTAACTGTCTTTTCACTACTTCCTGATAGTAAGATAAAGTTATAATGCTTTTTCTTTTTATGTAGATTGGCTGCAGTAATAATTCATTGAACAAAATTCAATTTTAAAATATTTTAAACATACAGAAAAGTAAAAAAAAAATCCATGTACCCACGTACATTTAATAAATGCTATAATTTTGGCATGTTTGTTTAGATGCTTCTTTAAAAAGCGTACAATGCTACAACTGAAGCCCCAGTTTCATCCCATTTCCCACACTCCTCCTCCAGAGGTAGCCACTGTCGTGAAGTTGGTAAATATCCTTTTATTTTAGAGATTTGTCCATGTTGACAGATGTTAGCAGATTTTAATAATTTCAATTTTTGTATAATATTCCATTGCATGACTATGGACATTTAGTTTTTGTCCAGTCATTACCATGAATAATATTCCAGTGAACATCCTCATAGTGTCTCCTGGTGTATATGGACAAGAATTTCCCTAGATGCAGGAGTTTTTAAACTTTCATGGCCAATATGCAGGGTGAGAAATAATTTTACATTAAGATCCTATACATGCACACATGCATATATCATCACAGGCTGAGTTGCTAGGGATGTAGACCTCAGACAGAAATTTGTGTACAGGATGTTTATGGGGGAGTGTCCCGAGATCGGCACCTACTCGGGAGTGAAGAAGCAGGAATATGCACAGAGGGAGTTTGGGGCTCTCATGAAGCAGTAACAAAGGCTTCAGTCGATCCTGCATTGGCTGCAGTGATTATTCAGAGTAATTTCAAATGAGGGCGAGGGGATCAGGCCTTTTTATACACCTGCATTGATCAGTTACTGAATACAGCTGCACCCAGGAAGTTGCGTGACCTTGGGCAAGTAGCTCTCTTCCAGGAGAGAGCCCTGGAGAGGGACTCAGCTAAAAGTTATTGATTGCCAACACTCTGAGCAGCTGGGAGAATTAATGCTTCAGTCCAGAAGAGGGAGAATCTAGGTGGCACAGAAAAGTTCGCAAAACAACCCTTACCCTAATATTTCTGCTCTGTTTCATTTGTAAAAAAAAAAAAATGTTTATTGTAAACTCTAAGCTGACTTCACAATCCACTAATGGATCATGAATCACAGTTTGAAAAAAACTGCTTTAGAGTATGTACCTAGAAATGGAATTTCTGGACTGTAGGGTATTTGCATTTTTAATTTTACGAAACATTGTCAAACTGCTTTCCAGAAGGGTTGGGCCATTTGACACTCCCACCAGCAGAGCAAGACTGTTCTAGTTTTCCTGCAGTCTCAATAACCCTCAGTATTGTATTTTTTTAATACAAAAATACAGTAATACAGTAAAGACTCTGAAACCCATCCTTTGGTGAAAGTGAAAACATTCTCAATATTTTACCACACCGAGACTTACTTCCTGGTAGCTTATCAACCACCAAAAGGCATGTGCATTTCACTGATAATTAGGTAATGTTCAATTTTCAGTCTTGCAAAATAGAAATCTAGTCTTGCAAAATAAATCTTTTAGGCTCATTATCTTTTCTATGGCACCTAGCAGGGTACCTAGCGTGTAACAGCACAAAGCAAAATACCTGTAAGCTGAAGGAGTGAATTCTATGCCTAGGCACAGGGCATTTAAGATTTCACTGTGGTTTGGTAGAAGCCTATTTGCCCAGGGATTTTGAAGCCTGGGCTTTGGTCTAGACCAGCCATAGGATTTGGTAAATTCATTCTACCTTTCTAAGCCTCAGCTTCTTCATCTCCAAAATAATTTTCCTATGCATCCAGCTCACTTCATGTGGAGTTTGGAATACCGAGTTCTCAGGGCTGATTGGATGTTCATGTAATAAGAGAAAGCAAAGAACTTGGAATCTGGGGATCTGGATTTTAATCCTGGCTCTCCTCCCACTATTGGATGTATATGACCATGGACAAATCGCAAGCGGGCAAACGTTCGCTTTTTGGAAAATGAAATGGTCATTATACGATCTCTAAGGTTCCTTCCTATTCAAAATGCCCATGTTTTGAAAAAAAAAAAGGCCTATGTTTTGGGTTAGAGAAACATGAAGTCAATTTATGAAGGTGTCATTCTCACAAAGCCATGACATAAATCAGAAGATACACTTTAAATCCATTCCTAACTGCCTGCCCACCTCAACTGCTCTATAATCCAATCCATTTAAACCCTGCCCTTATCTAGTTGCCCTACTTGTTACCTGAACTCCACCCTTGAGATTTTCCTTTGCAACTGACATCATTTTTATTACCTCTAGTATTTCAATACTTGGTTCCAACCTTGTGGCAAACAGAGCCTTACGTGTTACGTGATCACCAGGAGAATTCGAAATGGAAGAAAATGCTTTTTATCTTTTTTCATGATGCCACTAATTCTCCATTGCCTTTTTCCATAGAGTTGGTTAAAAATGAGCTGTATCGTTATATACTGTCTTCAGCCTGACATCAAGAATTCTGCAGCTTTTCTTTCTTCACTATATGATCCACTACTTTCCAGACAGCGTTGCGTGGAGGGCAGGAGCTTGCCAGCACTGCCCTAGGGTGCCTTCTTTAAAAGCCTTTCCTCTACTTCAGTTTTAATACATTTAAGTAAAAGCCAGCCTCATCTCAACTTCTTTCTGTTTCCCTTTTAGCGTAATTTAAAACTCTGTAAGTTACGATTACAACATCTAAATTCTATTAAATCAATAAGGTGATGTTTATTAAATTTAAAATGCTGTTAAGATACTTACAACCAGATATGAAAACTCGCAGGGTTATAAGTGAACAATGCAGAGGAAAGATATCTGTTTATAGGAGATAGTAAAGTGATTCTGACATTCAAGGGCCTAAAATAAGCTCTGGAGATCTTTTTTGTTTTTTTTTTTTTTCTAATTTAAATCTTTATTACTAAAAGTCTATTATTCTCCAAATCCTGAATAAACTAATTGTTAGAGATCTTCCTTTCTGGATTAACTTTGCCCTTAATATAACTACCTTAATATAATTAAACAAATCCATCTCTTTGTCTGTATGCACGTGTGCTTATGGACAACAGATGCTTAAATGCGTTGTCTCCATCAAGAGCCTCCGGTCATGAGTCTGAAAGTGTTCTGAATGAGAGGCTGTCTTCCCTATACTGGAGAGGGAAAGGGGAGAACCAGGCATCGGCCCTAATGCCCTGCTCCTCTGGGGTAACATCAAGACTGGACATTGATGAACTTTTCCACCAAGAATAGAAATAAAGGAAAAGAGGAAGGTAGCAATTTCAAACTACCTCTGGAACGACTGATCACATTTCTTCTTTAGAAAGATCAGCCTGGCAACAAAGGGAGGGGACGGATCTAAGAGGGAAAGATGGGAGACAGGGAACCCAATTAGTTGACTGGTATAAAATTTCAAGTAAAAAAACCAAAAAAAACAAATGTGGGTTTGAACTAGGTCAGTAGGAATGGAGATGAGGAGACGAGGAAGGATATACTTAGTGTTAAGGAGGTGGTATCAATTGTTCTGATGATTAAGTGTTAAAGAATAAGGGGGATAAAGAGCTGATTACTCACAGGTTTTGACTTTTGTGACTTGTGCATAGTGACTACTATTCAAGAAATTAGAGTATAGGAGAAACAGGTTTGGGGTGAAGATAATGAGTTTAACTTTGAGAATGTTGAGTTTCAGGTGCACTTAGGACTGCGAGGCAAGTGAGTATACAATCCTGAAGCAGAGAAGAGAGCGGTGGATGAAAGAGGTGTCTGTCTCCTAGTCTGAGGGATTATATAGAAAACCGAAGTATTTTAAAGTTTGGTTTTTTTTTTTTTTCAATTGCAGGTGTTTCCCCTTGTGGGCAGGGTTCCTTCACCCTTGACAATAAAAAGGGCGTCCCTGTTGTCTATCCTTGCAGGATGCATGTCTGGGCCAATCAGTAACAAGGGAAGACTTACAGCATCTGATTTGTTTGGCTTCATGTTTCCCAAATGTCCTAGCTGTAACAACAGTGCTGAGTACATGAGAAAAGCTGACTCATATTTCCTGCAAGTCAGCCCAGATATCCATCCTTCCAAATTATTTAAACCTTTGGCCACTCCCAAAGAGAGTCAAAGTATTAGAACAGTTTATGGGCCTCTCTCACTGAGAACAATTCTAATTCATCTGTTATTCATTCATTCATTCATTCATTCATTCATTCATTTGCAGGGAGGAGGTAATAGGTTTATTTATAGATTTGATTTTTCAGTGGAGGTACTGGAGATTGAACCCAGGCCCTTAGGCATGCCGGGCATAACACTCTACCACTTGACCTATCCCCTCCCTTCTCTGTCTAATACATCTGTTATAAAGATTCAGAGAGAAAAAAATTAAGAGCTTTTCCTATCTTAAATCACCCCCATCCCCATGTCCCAATGATGCCCCCTGCCTTTCATAGAAAGTCTAAGTTCTCTCAGGACTGGTTCAAATGCCATCTATTCCTCACCTTCAATGCCCACACTCAGAATTAACCACTCAACTCCCCTAGGCTCCCAGAGCAACGAGTTTAAACATCCAGTGCAGAACTTCTCATGGTCTGATTTTTTAAGGTTACATGCCTGGAGACATACTTTGTGCCTCTAATATGAGCTTCCCTACCTTTGTTTTCCTTCTGTGCCCAGCATAGGACTTTGTGTATAAATGCCAACTTAAGTGAATTTGATAAAAGTTCTGAAAATTCTTGATTGTGGACAATGACAGAGAGATACACTATGTAAAAATATCTTCCTTTTGCAGATCATTTAAAAACTAAAAATTGAATTTAGAAGGAATTGTTGAGAGGTAAAAGCTGTGACTTGAGGAGGATGTTGAAGTGTTAATTCTCAAATTGGTGAAAAAGTACTGATTCAATGATATGACCTCTCAGCCCCAAAGGGTAAAGACAGCAGTGGCTCCGACTGCTGCAGCCCTCCTGTCCCTGGACACCCCTCTCAAGTATCAGGTTCAGAATGTGATTTGCCACGTGACATTTCTCACTATTATTCTTGCAAGTTGTTCAGATAATTTGTCTCTGAAAAGGATTTCAACAGATTTGTGTTTTTAAAAAATAAGATGATAGTTTGACAACACTGCCAGTAAGTTTCAGTGTGTGGATTAAATACACTGGAATGTCATTCTAATACTTTTTCACAATGAATAGAATTTGGTACCGTGGGTTCTGTTTTGGGACACATTCAAAGAGTTTCTAAAAGAGCATAATTCCCTGGTAGAAGGCTTTCTCACCCATAAGGAAGCCATAAGGGATGGATAAGAAGAACAGCTTTATAGAAGGCTTTTTCTAAAACATGAGAAACTTCTGGTCCAGCAATTAGGTGAATAGATTTAACAGGTGGAGAGGATTAGACTGTATAAATTCTTAAGCTTTCTGTACTTTAAACTCTTACTGGTTTCATAATTTTCCTTCATGCAATGTTCAAACCACAGTATTTAAAAGTAATTTTTAAGAAATAGATAGAGTTCCAGGTGTAAAAGAGGGCATAATTTCAGAAAAGGCATGGGGCCCAAATTCCTAAGCCACACTTTTCTATCGGGCCGTGTCTGCATTGTTAGACTCCCTTGCCCAAATCTCATTTAGGGTTTGACTATGACTATAGTGATGTATGCCTGGGAGACTGACAGGACTCGTTATAGGACTGCTAAGGGCTAAGAGGTACTTAAAGGCATTTCCTGAGCATGCAAATACTGCTGATTGTTTTTCTACTGCTTTTTAATATGTTCTTTCAAAATATGTTTTCTTTGATCAAAAAAAATATTTCAAAACTTTTCAACTTTTGGAACTTTTCAGAATTCCATTCTGTAAACTATGCTTGCAATTCTATGTCTATATTTTAATTGGTATTCTGTAAAGTAGATGACAGTATTTGAATTTGTTTGCCAATTTAAAGAGTGCTTTTTGTTCCTACTCAGATGTTTGATACATCAAGCTCCTCCTCAAAGAGGAATTGATCTGACAGGTCTCACAACAATTAAAACCAACAAAAGGTTAAATAAATGGTGTCCTAATGAGGAAAGAATGGGAGGTTCCCAATTGGACTTTTAATTTTTTTTTACAGCTTTATTGAGATATAATTTGCATACAGTAGACTACACATGTTTTAAAGTGTGCAACTTGATAAATCTGACCTACGTCTATACCCATGAAACCATCACTACGATCTATACAGTCATCTAGATATCCAGCATCTGCAGAAGTTCCCCCGTGCTCCTTTATGCTGTAACCCCTCCCTTGTAATCACTGGCCTACAGCCAGGCCCTCAAACTGGGGATAAAAACACTGTGGCTGATATGGGCAGCAAGGAGGAAGGGTCCAGCCTGGAAAAGAGATTCAACTTTTTGTTTAATAGAGTGAAAATGCTTCATCTAGGACGTACTTGAAATGCAAAAAAAGTTGGTAACTCAGTATATTCAGGTCAAGATCTGGATCTTTCGAGCTTTATAACTTTATCGAAATGCTGGGTTATCTGAAATGCGGCAAAAATATGCTTCCTTCTCTCTTGCCCTTTTCTAATCCATTCTTCACAGAAGAGTAGTTTTTAAAATTAAATTTACCCAGAGATGGAATCATTTATCTTTTAATGAAAGTTAATGGCATTAAAAAGATACACACAAAAGTAGCCATACAAAAATAAAGGGGCAGGTTGTCTGGGCCATCTTGGAGCATACATGCAAGACCACAGAGCACATTTTATGGCTATGTAAGACAATTTTTCAGTGTTAAAATTGATTGGTCCTATGTTAGTACTCCTCATTAGTATGATACGTTAGCCATCTGAGCTAAAAACTTCCACTGATCTTTATTTCTTGGGTAGCGATTTCTAAACTTATAGGGTATCGTCCATTAAATCCTTGAATGGAAGCAAACAATCCTACTGATCACCAAAGCCATTGCCATTTTTGGGGGTGGGGGGGAACTCACCAGATACCTTTAAAAAATACATGTCTTAGAAAGTAGGATAGGAATTTTCATTTGCTGGGTCAGAGTTTCAGTTTAGGGTGATGAAAAAGTTCTGGAAATGGACAGTGGAGATGGTTGCACAACCACGTACTTAATGCCACTGAACTGTACATTTAAAAATACTTAAAATGGTAAATTTTATGTTTTGCACATTTTACAGTTTTTAAAAAAATTCGTGTCTTGATAGCAAATTTCATGAGAAAGTGCAGAGCTAAGCACTTAAACACATTTGGAATTACAGCATCAATAAGCTACATATTCATAACAGTATACATTCTTTCCTTTAGTATCACTCTGCAAAAATGAGTGAGAATCACTGATTTGGATTACTACTTAATCAGTTAAAAAACCAATAAATATACTTATGAAATACCACTGATTTTGCAACTATACACGAGGCTAACATGACACAAAACACTTAGTAACAAATTACATTGTTTAACAATTTTCAGTCTTATGTGATGATCACTTTTTCCTTTATTAATAAGGAAGTTGAAGATCGGAACATATAATCTGACCAATTTAGTGTTGAAAAGGCTTAACCCCAGAGGTTTTTGTCTTGTTTTGTTTTACTTTAAATCCACTTCTTTGGCCCATATATTGCCTGAAATACAGATAAATCTTACCACAAACATCACTGTTCCCAACTCCTTGCTCGAACAGTCACGCCTTGCTCTTCAACAGCTTTCAGCTGCAATTACAGTAAAATCCAATCTTGTTTCTGAGTCTTCCTAGGCCCTGGGGGAATAAACCCTCACTTACCTCTCCAGTCTCAGGACAGGCTCCTCCTGGCACCACAGATTTCCCAGCACCATAGACTTTGCTCAGTTCCAATAGTCAAGTTCCTTCCTACCACAGGTCTTTGGTCCAGCCATGCCCCCATGCCTTAAACAATTCCCCAGGGCATTTCTCACATTACTGGCTCTTTCTCATCCTTCAGATGGGCCTTTCCTGAATACTCTGTTTTTTTAAGCTATCCTGGTATTTGCTCCCAGAATTCTGTCCATAACCTTTTATTTCCCTCAAAATATTATGAATTATTTATTGTCCCTCTTTTTCTCACTAGACAATCAGCTCCATGAAGCCAGACCTTTTCTGCTTCCCTCACCAGTGTGTCCCCTCAGCGTCTGTTTCAATTTTAGGGAATGTTTGTTGACTGACTGGCTGAATATAATGGAAGAAGTGGAGACAGGAAATAGGGCTGTAAACCTGGTTAGTAAGAGGGACTAATGCCTATTCTGCACAATTTTGGAAAGTTCACTTGAAACCTTTAGGGTCTTATTTCTCCCTTCATTTGTTCATGTAATAATATCTAACATTTATTGAGTATTTTCAGGTACGGTGCTAAGCACTTCGCATGTATTATAGCATTTAACCCTCACAGCAACCCTGTAGTGGTAACTAATCTTTATTATCCTCATTTTTTCAGAGGCAACTTGCCAAAAGCTACTAATGGTGGAACCATAGCTGGGCCATATCCCATTAATCCAATGTAATCTACACCCCTTTAGTCAACAATAGGTGTTTTATCAACGTAGTTTTCAGAGAACCCCCCTGAATTCCCCATTTTACCTGACCTTCAGCATCTTGGGACCGAAACCTACTAGTAGGAGGCTGCTAGCCCCTCAGGGGGTTTCCTGGGGAATCTTAGTGCCCTTGGTAGAGGAGCGGCCGCTCAGGCAGACGCGACGAGCTTTGGCTAGGCAACGTCAGGACTCCTGCGGCTGCTGGGGAGGAAGGAAGAAACAGGTCAGTTGGCCCAGGACGGATCCCTGACCCTCGAGGTGGTGAAAGGGGAAGGGAAGGTGTGTGTCACCCACGCTCGCCTCAGGCTCCGGATCTTCCAGCCGAAAGGGGAACCACAGTGCGTTTCCCCAACTAAACCGCGCGTCACGAGAGAACGCAACGCAACCCCGCCCACCTTCTCCGCCCCTCTTACGATCAGGCGCTAGGACCCCACGACCCTCAACCCAGTCCTGTCCCGCCCCCTCGGGCACGCCTGACCCGCCATTGGCGCCTGCAGGCCGCGATCCCCGCCTCCGCCCCCTCCGTCACTGCCAAGATGGCGCCGGTCGCATCGGCGGCGGCCGCGGCGGCTGGAGCCAGGGAAGGAGGCGGAGGCAGCGGCGGCCGCGAGGGGAGGGGGAATCCCGTCTGACTGAGACGGCAGGCCTGGGCGGGCGGGGGTGCCGCGCAGGGCGGAGCGCCGGGCTAGGGATGAGCTAAGCGGGTTCGGAGCGCAGCGGCATTCAGCCCCTCGTGTCCTGCCGCCGCTCGTGAGTGGACCCGGCACCGCTCTCAAACCTGGACCCGCTGTTCGCGCAGGAGCCAGCGGTGAGGTAAGTGCGGGGGCGGCGGCGCGGACAGCAGTGGCATGTGGAGCTGTCACTGCCCGGAGTAGTGACAGCCGTGGGCGCGGGAGCGGGGCCGGAGGGCTCGGAGAGGTGGCGCGGATGGCCGCGACCTCCGCCCGGGGGCTTCTCCGAGCCTGGCGGTTCTCCGCGAGCTGGGTCCGCTCCGGCTGGCGCGGCGGTGCTGAGAGTGGCACGGGCGCCTCTGCATCGGATGCTTGGGGGGCTCCTGTGTTTTCATTCCGGATTTTCTATTCCAGGCTGGCCTGGGGCTCTTGTTGGGAGGTGGCGGTGGGGGCGGGGGCGGTGAGAAGGGAGGTCCTGGAGCTGGGATTTTGACAAGCTCGTTACGTAAGACGGAGGTGGCCTCCCGGAATCCCACCTGCTCGATGTTTTAAACAGGCGGCAGCGGGAGCCTGGCGGGCCCCCAGAAGCCCGATTCTCCTCCCAGGGGTCTGCATAGCCTACTCTGGCCAGCTTGAGCCTGGTCAGTGTCCAAGTTGGCCAGTTTTTTTTTACCCCCGTCTTTTTTTGGGGTGGGGGGGCGGGGGATAAACAATTCTTGGTCGCCACCATTCCCTTTGAAGTTTATCGCTTTCTGGGGGGAGGAGGGAAAAAAGCTTGTGACCTAAAACTGGGTCGCAGCGACGGATTTTCATTATCGTGCTTTTAAATGACAGATGTGCTGAAAGATTTTTGTTATTGTTCCAGTGTGGCTTTAATTCAAACGTATGGTTACTCTTGGAGACTTAGAGAAGGGTTTTTGTCTTATAGGACAGTTATTTCTTGTTTGCAACAGCAGGACAGGCATGTATTTATTAGAGGAGAAAACGCGTGTCAGCTAGCTGGAGACTCGTGAGGGCAGAAATTGTATTACTCCGTGAATATGTTATTCTTTAAAATACTACCCGTTAAGGAAAATCATGGTCCAAGTGTAAAAGGAGCAATTTTATAAGATTACAAGCTGTTGTTGGGTGTATATAGTCTATTTTCTGCTTGCCCTCTTCTCTCCTCTTGGGGGAAGGAGATGCAGACACCTGTAAACAGCGTAGCCCAGGTTACACTAATTTATTGTAGTACATTTGAGATTATCGTAAAAAGTCGTCTCTTCGGGACCTAAAATTGGGTAATAAGTAAGGGCTCTTGGGCAAGTTATTCAGTTTATGTTTAGAGTAGATCCTGGGATTCAGTTCTTGAAAACCTAAGTATACATAATTTCTGAGCTATTTGAACCCTGTTTGAACTTAGAATGAAACAAAAGATTTTATTTGGCTTCTTTTATGGGAACTTTGTTTTATTTTGGCCAGAATTAAACTTTTTGGGTAACTTTTACTTCATTTTCACATTTTCCCTTTGGACTGCAAGCTGTCAGTAGGAGTCTGGAATAGCAGATATCATCATCATCACTGTCTATACTATATTGTTACATGATTTTCTTTTCCTGAGTGATTAGACACAGATTTAACTTCATTGTGGAGTTTTATAAGAAACTACTTGTTAGGAAAGTCGGTTGATCTTGACATCAGCCCAGTTCTGGGAATAAATATAAGTGAAATTTGGCCTTCACTTCAACAAGTGAAGGAAAAATTTAGAGTTTTACATTTATGTACACGAATTTACACTTTTGAAAATTGGTGAAGCGATGCCAATTTTTCGTTTGTGCACGAGAGCCAGGCAGTTGATGCTGATTTGTTCTGAACTTTTCCACATGAATAACCACTGGCTTAAATAGTTATTGATTCTTAAGCTCCTGGAGCTGTTGGCCTATTTATGGCAACTTGAATAAAATTTGGGATAATTGGGAGGCTGTAAGAAGAAAGAGATAGAATATATGATATTTTCTAATTAATTCAAAAAATAATAAAAGCCATGGCAGAATTATAAAAGAAAACTTACTGTTTTCTCATTGAGTGATACTAGTTACATTTTTTGTTTGCAGAATTTCTCTAAGTGGTCTCCTTACTCTGAAAACCTGGATTGAAGCACCAATACAAATAGAGATGTTTGGTATATTATAAATCTTATTTATTCCTATTTAAGTTGATGGCTCATTATTCTAAGTGGAGAACAGAAGTGGCTCTAGCAGGAAAATTGGCTTGTAATTCTTGTCCTCTCTGATATCAGAGACTTGTCTTTTAGGACTTTCCTTATTCCTACCAGATGTAGATGAAGAGAATGACTGAAGTAAAGTTGATAAAAATTTCTTTCCTAAAAAAAAATTTCTTTCTTCCTTGCTTGTTTGTTTGTTCAGTGTTCTATTGATTAGTGCCAAGTAGAATTGTGGGTTGGGGGGAAGTCAAGCATTCCACACTGTGTATCATAATTACTGTGTATCGTAATTACCACCTTGAATTCTAAAACAGAATGTAGAACTTTATACATAAGAAAGAATTCATTTATATAGTGTAGTAACATAGTAGTGAAAATTTGTAATAATTACAATGCCATGTAATAGAGGATTCGTGGAATTAATGATGGTTAATCAATGTGGTGAATGCAGTTATTAGAAGTCATATTTTAAAAAATATTTACTAACATGAGAAAGCACAGTATAATGTTGAGGGTAAAATCAGAACATGAGGAATTATATACTATGTTATTATTTATAATAAATCTCATATATATGGCAAAACGATTGGCAGAAAATACAGAATATATTAAAAGATGTTACCTCGATGATGAGATTATAGATAATCCTTATTTTAGTGTTTGTGCTTTTTATTTTTACTTTTCTCTCTTCTGTTTTCTGAATAGTATTACTCTAATAATCACAAAAATGACATCAAAATATTTTCATCCCAGGAGAAAATCCTAAAAATCCCACATAACCTCTGCTCCAACTGAGGAACTATCTTGTGATTCATTATGCGATATACACAATAATGGAAACTGCTAATAATTTAGGTGAAGACATTCTCCTAGTTAGCACACCAGCCTGCTAATATTTTATATATGTGGATGCACCTGTTAATCCACATTGTTACTCTCCAACCTCTATTCGTCTTACACCCCAGCTGTTCTGTATTGACAGCGCCACCTATTGATGAACTGCTTTCCTCAGACTTTTCCCCATTACCTCGTCAGCAGAAGTTGCGGTTTTTGAATGTTTATAAGGTGCCAGGTGCTTTGCTAAGTCACCTAGGATACAAAGGTGAATGAATGTAACGTGGCTTCTAACCTCAAACTCTGGCAGAGAACGCTTTTCTTCTTGTGTCATCAGTACATATTGTGACTCTGCTTTTCCTGTCTCACGGCTCATGCCCTGGCACCTCAGGCAGTATCTTTTTCCTGGTGCTCACATGCTCTTTTAACTCTCTTTAGGGGAGGATATGTTCTGATTTCCAGACAATCAATTTGCAAATAAATTTTTGGAACACTTCTTGATTGTGTGTTTGGGAATCTTACATTCATAAGGGCTGCTTATATGTTCATCTATGGCTGTTAACTGTTATTTTTTTAAAGTATGTGACAATTCCTTGGCACCTTCTTGCTTCCTTCTTTTAGAAAGCACAAACAGATAGAAAGGAGCAGAAAAAAGAGAAAGCTCTCAGGGGTTTTCCTGCTAGTGCTATATGTGCTTCACTTTCACTGAGAATGGTGAGTCATCAAAATGGTACAGTAAGGGTTACTGTTTCTGGTATACTTTTAGTATATCTCTTTTGAGTCTTGTAAAAATGCATTTTCCATATGTAAATGTGTGTATATACACATTAACTCACAGTTTAGCTGTTTTCATTTCAAGTAAGAGCTGAAATATGGGGATTGGAAATTTCTTAAATTTCTGTTTATTTTTCTTATAATATTTTATAGAGGAGATATATGTATCTCTTATAATGTAATATTTTTGAAAAGTCTCCTCTATATGTAATATTTTTGAGAAGTTTGAAAAATACAGAAAATTACAGTTAAGTGGTAAACAACGCACGTACCCTTCATACAAAATGTTGACATTGAAAATTTTTTGCTTGAGATATATATTTATTATAAAAGAACTATGTGTATCATAGGTATCACACTGAATTCTAAAAGAGCAGCGTAGGGCTTTATATTTGAACATTGCTGATCAAATTAAAGTCCCTTTTGTTCTCCCCAGTTTTATCCTCTTTTCCTCTGTCCTGATATATCCCCTCCCAGAGGCACCTGTTGTGATAAATTTGTTGTATATCCTTACAGTTTAACTTTTAATCAACTGTATACATGAGTAGTACATGGCTTTGCTTTGGATGCTTTTGAAGAGTGTGGACTTCGGAGCCATACTTCCTAGGTTTGAATCTTGACTGTGCTACTTAAATAGTTTTGTGACCTTAGGCAAGTTTTAAAGTCTTTCCATACCTCAGTGTCCTCATCTGTGAAACACTGATATTAGAAGTGTCTACCTCTTAAGGTTGTTGTAAAAAGTAAATGAGTTTATTAGTATGAGGTGCTTAACATTGTGCCTGGCACTATTTTTTAAAACTTTTTTCCTTCTATTTTTCATTCAGGAAGATTAATCACATGCAAATTCAGTTACCAACAGTTTATGTGTGAGAAAAAATCCTTGAAAATGTGACTTCTATCAGACCTTTGTCATATTTTAATTTTTTCATTTTTTAGTTTTATTAGGTAGAATTGTTACAATTTGACTGCACATATACAATATACCGAGCATATTTTTAAAAAATTTACATATATGTACTGTTCATTGTTTCTAAAAAGAATTTAGAGCTTTAGCTTTTTTAAACTTACGTAGTTATCAAAGGCATAAAGCCAACCACAAAATAAGAATCAACAGAATACAGTAATCCAATCACAGAGGACAGTCAGATGTGCTTACGCATATTCAAAAAATCAATCATCTAAGTTATAAATAATAAGTAGTTCATTTGTGTCCTTTTTTTAGATTCCACATGTAAGTAATATCATACAGCATTTTTCTTTCTCTTTCTGGCTGTGCATGGCACTTAAAAAAAAGGTGTGCTCGTAAATTTTTTCAGCTGTTAATACGATTGTGTCATGGTATACATATTTTGAAACCTGATTTCTTTATTTTACTTTTTCCGCCCTCAATTCTTGTTGGCACCATAGGTGTAGCTCATTCATTTGGACTGGTGTGTACTGTTTCATTGAAAAAATATACTGCAATGTATCTCTTCTATTGATGAGCATTTAGATTGCTTTCATTTTTAAAATACATTATAAGTAGTGCCTAAAATCCTTGCATGTCCTCAAGCAACATGCCAAGAGTTTTCCCAGGTCATACACTTGATTGTCACATTACTGGGTCTTAGTATATAAGCCTTTTTCCCTTTACAAGATATCTATAGGATATTAATGATTTCTCTGTATCGTTACCAGCAGTTGGTATTGTCAGACTCCGATTTTTCCAATCTGATAGTTGTGAAATGGCTTTTCATTTGTGTTCTATTTTTATTTCCCTTCATCTTTTCATATATTTGGACATTTTAGGTTATCTCTTCAGTGATTTGCCTGTACCTGTCCTTTACACAGTTTATGCTGGACTGTCTTTTTTCTTACTGATCTGTAAGAGGTTTTTTGTTTGTTTTTAAATATGTTCAATATAGTGACAAATGTTATTGAAGTTTGTTTTTATTTTTGGAGTTTCCAGATCTCTTGAACAATGACCATATGGACCCAAGTTATTCTAAATTTTACATCGTACTCTATTGTCCTTTCTTAAAATATGTATAGTTATATTCCTCTCCTTCTGAAATCATGAGTAAATGTTTCAGTACTGTGCTGTGAATGTGTTTTAACTAAAACTGTGTAAACTTTATGGACTTCAAAAGCCCTGTAGAATTTTTGTTAATGATAATCAGCACCACAATTTTGCTTTAGTCTACGATTTGAGTGACCTTCTGCATAGAGGAGAGTTTTCTGCTACTAAAGTGCTTATCAGCTAAGAAATAAAAATATACACATATGAAATTAGGCACTTACATGTGCAATATTATAAACTGTTCATCAGTGTGGAGATTGTTTTACATCGTATTAACTATTTCTGTTTTTGTCCAACCCACTAACATGACTTTAAGGACTGAAATCTGTCTGGTTAAGGTAATAACTTCCCTGTTATCATTATCATTATTAATGTATTTAATTAAACTTTTAATATTAGAACAGTTCTGCATTTACAGAAAAGTTTCAGGGAATTACCACATCCTCTGCACCCTGTTTCAGCTATTGCTAATATCCGACTTTCCTGTTACATTTGTCACAACTCAGGAACCAAAATTGGAACATTGCTATTAACTAAAGTCCATACTTTATCTGGATTTCATTAGTTTTTTCCCTAATGTCCTTTTTCAGTTCCAGGATCCCATTCAGAATATCACACTACATTTAGTGGTTATGTTTCCTTTGATGCCTCTGGGCTGTGACAGCTTCTCAGACTTTCCTTGTTTTTGATGACCTTGACAGTTTTGAGGAGTATGAGTCAGATATTTTGTAGAAGCTCCCTAAATTTGGGTTTGTCTGACGTTCTTCTCATAGACTGGGGTTATAGGTTTGGGGGGGGGGGACGACCACAGAGGTAAAATGCCGTTTTCATTCTATCAAAGGTACAGACCATCGATACCACTGATACTGTGAACTTTGATCATCTGGCTGAGGTAGTGTTTGCCAGGTTTCTTTGCTGTAACGTTTTCCCATACTCTCCTTTTTGGAAACAAGTCACACAGTGCAGACCATACTCAATGGGTAGGAAGTTAAGCTCCAACACCTTGAGGGGTGAATATCTACCAAATTATTTTGGAATTCTTTAAGGAGAAGTTTTCTTTTCTCCTCCATTTAATCGTCTATGCAATCATTTATTTGTATCAGTATGGATTCGTGGATATTCATTTTATAAATGTGGGTTACACTCCTATACTACATTCGTTTGTTGCTCAGATTGTTTCACCTCTTTCAGGTTGGCTCCTGTGACCAATAGGACATAAACCATTGTTTTGTTTTTTGAGCACGTTCGTACTTTTTGGCACCACAGGATGCTCCAGGCCCATCTTTTATATTCCCTGCCCTAGCCCTATGGTAAACCATTCCTTCAAGGATCCCTGGTTACTTTTATTAGAGAATAATATTAGAAACTAAATAGAAATATATGGACACTGGATTGCTCACTGCTATTGGGATATGATTGCTTTTAGGTCCTCTCAGTGTACAGACATAGGCAATACATACATGCATACTAACCCACATACAAACATATAACTTTTTTTGAACCCATCCCTCTATTTATATGAAGTTAAACATGAGTTCGTACTGATATCTTTGACTCTACTTCAGTACCACGTGGTTCATTCTAGCTTTACCCCCTTGCTTATCTGTAACCTCACTCTCTAGAACTGAGAAACCTTATTCTCACCACCCATTTACTTGTTTGTTCAGTTTCATTATACGTGTGCAGTTTCATAATTGTTCACCCATATCCAAATGAGAAATGACTTTACCACCTAGAGAAGTTCTGTGTACAGTTCCTCTTGTCTTTAGTCTTTCAGGCAGAAGACTGTTTTCTCAAGTTACTTAGGTCAGAACCTTTCGGGACCGTTTTTTTCCCTGTTCTCCATATTTTAATTTTACGTTTTAAGGGCTAGTCAAAATTACATAGTAATACTTATATATATAAGACTTATCAAAACTTTCATTGGCTTAATTACAAAGCCTTAGCTCTGCGTGGTTTTTTTCCCCCTCTCTGACTTTTGTGGCCAAAAAAAAAAACAAACCAAAAAAACCCTTTCTGAAAGTAATACTTCCTGAGGTTTAGTCAGAATAGTACTTCTTCATTTGGTTATTGGTTGGTATTTTTATGATTTGGACTAAGAGTTATTACAGCTTCAAATATTTTTTAGTAGTACATATTCAGAAATGCAGTTCAGTGGAGCATTAAAATCCTTGTAAGTAAACAAATACGTAATATTTGAGTGTTCAGAATGTACCTGTATTCTTATAATAACTTTATATGGATTAGCCTCTTTAATTCCCTCAAGAAGTCTGTGAGGTAAGTACTTTGTTATTTTGCTCTTTTTAAAGATGAGGAAATTAAGACTCTTGAGAGATTAAGTGACTTGTTCACAGTCACATAGCTAGTAAATTGGCAGAGCTGGGATTTGAATGCAGCCAGTCTGACTGGAGCCTGCCTCTCAATCACTCTGCTGTATTACCTCTAAATAAACAAGAAAAGTTCAAAATGTGGTAAGAGTTAAAAAGGAAATAAAACAGGATGATGTGACAATGACTGTCCTCAGGGAACTTCTTAGGAAAGTCCTCTCTTAGGAGATGATATTTCGCAGATGAGAAGGACCAGTTATGTGAAGAGCTGAGGAAAGAGGGATCCTTATGGGAGAACATCAGATGCAAAGCCTTACAATGTAAAGGTGCTGGAGGTTAGAACAGAGAGGCACCCAGTGTGGCTATGTGTAGTGAGCACGAGGGCCTGTCACACTTACTGTAGGTGAGTTTCCACTGAGTCATTTAGTGCTCAGAATAACCCCTTATCTCAATATTATAGATGAGGAAATCGACTGGGTAATCTGCATTGGTTGAAATTACCTCTTTTTCCTCCCATTTATTCTTTGTTCCACTGCAGCCTAATTTCTACTTATGTAATTAAACTTGCTCTTACTAAAGTAACCTTGACTGTAATTCTGTTGACCACTTTCTCAACAAACTCTACACCTTGACTTCCACCATGTCGCTCTCTTCTGTTTATCCTGGAACCTCTCAGTATGTTGATCATTTCCTTTGAGAGCTTGCCTTCCTCTGCCTGTTCCAAAAGAAGTAAGGGTCTCAGGGTTAGCCAGTTGCTCTTCTCAGCCTTTACAGTACTCAAGTCGCAGTTACCCCTGTGGTTTCAGTTACCATGGATCTACCTATCACCCCCCAAGCTGTTTGTCCGTCATTAGTATCTTTCCAGAGCATCAGATTGTATTATCTATTTACCTGTCTTCACTTTCAAACTCTATCGTCCAAACTGAACCTATTTACTTGAAGTTTTTCTTTGATCTTTTGTCTTTCACAGACATCATGGACTATTGACTTCATCATCCAGGGAACTTAGGAGTCTTATGATCCCTCCTTCGCTTTCTCTCTCCTCAAATCCGTTCTTTTACTATGCATTCTGCTGATTTTACCTCCTGAATAGTTTTTGAATTGGTTACTTCCCTAGCATCCCTGTTTCAATCACTGCCTTATTAGGAACTACCTCCGTACCTTCTCACTGATTTTCCTGTCTTCATTTTTATCTCCCTGAAATTCACTTCAGTATTGCCAGACTGGTATGTCAAAAACACAGTTAGAAAATTCTTTATCGACTCCTCATTGTCAATGGAATAAAGCCTGAACTCTTGTACCAGGTCATTAAACTCTTTACCAAATCATTACCATGATTTGACCTCTGACTGGTTCTCTGATCTTAACTCCTATCATTTCTGCTTTCCATTTTTTACTCTAGCCACATAGAACTCCTTTTTTGAAGGCTCCTTGAATGTACGTGCTATTTCTGAATTATTGACCACTGCTCATGTAGTCTTTCTGCTTGGAATGGCTTCATTTTCTTTTTCCCTTGTCTTTTTGCCACTCTAACTCCTTTTAAGACTTAGCTTAGGCCATTATCTCCTCCAGAAACCTCTCAGGCCCATACTGTTGTTTGAATTATCAAATTGCTTCTGAAATAATGTGCTAGCAACTCTCAAGCACCTAGAACAATGTCTGGCACAGAGAAGACACTCAGTAAGAATGTGCTGAATGAATGATTGTAGTATCACTGAGGCAGTATAAAGTAGTTGGCTCTGGACCCAGACTGTTTGGGATTGAAACCTGGTTTTGCTATTTGACTGTACCTCAGTTTCTTCCCTTGTGAAATGGAGATAATGATGTCTTCAAAATATTTTTGTGAAGCTTAAGTTTATTAATGCAGTTAAAGCATGTAGACCAGAGCCTCCTCCTTAGTGTAAGTGTTCAGTAAATAACCTATATTAGCTGTTGTTGCCTTTTGAATGTTTTAATTTATGTATTTGTGTCCCCACACTATCTTAGAATTAGCAAATCAATGAACAAACCAACTAATCCTGGGTTTTAAAACTAAAGATAAATTACTAGCTTTTGAGAACGTCTTGGCGAGCTGCTAGTCTTTCTAGTAGCCCCAACGTTTGGTGTTCTGTCACAGATTTGAAACCGGCATTAACGATGATTAGCGTTTCTTAATTGTTCTACTTAATTAGTTATTTAAATTTCTGCACACTTTTCTTATTAATAACTCTGTTTATTAACTCTGTCTCTAGGAGTGCCCTTTATTTACTCTTAATCTTCATATAGTGTGTCTGTAGCATTTAACTGGCCTTTCCTATTATCGATTAAGGTGTGAGGGTGGTAGCTCTGCTAATATTGTGCTTTTTATTAATTTGGGAGATAAACTGAAGTATGTAGTAGAGAAAGATTGAACAAGGGAGCTGAATGGGGAAATTGGGAAAATTCTCAACTACTTCAGAGTCAAACCTGCACAATGTCTCTTCACTATTTGGTTTAAAATAAATTCTCAAAATATTGAACACTCATAGTCAAATGTAATTTCAGCAAATGCAGTCTAGAGGCAATATAAGTCATTAAAAATGATCAGTGCCTCTGCCTTCTTTCATTATTGTGAACAATTGAGACTTGTTTACTTAAAATCTGTTTTATTACAATCATTGTTTAATTTTCATAAACCTTTCCTTTTGCTTTAAATGTAATATCTCATTTTTTTCTGAATACCAGAACTGTCTATATAATCTTGGAAAATTTGATAGAAATACTGTTTGTTTTGTTTTGTTTGTTTTTATCTCTGAACTTGCTGTTACATTTGTAGATTTTCCCAGTCTTGCTAAATTTTGATTATGTGAAATATAATCGGAAAGAAATTGGAAAAAGAGTTAATGTTTCCTAAGTTTCACTTCAGCTGATCTCATTCCCCAAACCATATTTTATTACATTATTTAAACCTAACTTTATAATATGCTCTATCACTCATAATTGTGATGTTTTAACATCATTACTAGCTCTAATCCTAAATAAAGTTGAAATTTTAGATTTGCTCTTGTCAAAACAAATTAAGAATATCTGTAAAAGGCTGTTATTCCATAAAAATTCAACCATACTTTTATCCAAATCTAATAGCATACGTTGTTTAGTTATTTTAAATTTATTTTCATGTTAGCGCATATATCAGGGACTCAAAGGGTCCATAAATATGAATGCCTACCCCCTAATAAGCAAAATAATATAAAATCTCAGTAGTTTTTCTTATACATGTAAGTTTGTCTTGTTTTGAACCTAAGAACAGTGTGTTACCGGTGTTGTCTTCTTCACTATCCCTTTGAAAATTGATACTAAAGAAACAAATTTGTTGTTGTTTTTTAAAGTCTGAGTTGCCAAAAGAAACTTCTTATTAATAAATAGCAAAGAAAAATAGAAAATCTAATATATCCCTCCTGTTTTAGAAGCTAATGCTACATAATGAGTGTGCTATTGGGGATGCTTCCTTTTTTTAAAGGTCACTGTCGTCTACCACTGTGACTTTTAGTTGAGGACTCTGAAGTGGCATATTTTTAAGAAGAATGAGTGTAGATGGATGGGGAAAACAGCCTTAGATGGATGGGGAAAACAGTATAGTAACACTCAGTTTTCTTAGATAGGACTAGGTGTTATCACCGAAAAAACATACTCCCATCCTGTTTTTGGTCAGAATTCTAATAAGTGGTATTATTTCTCTTCAAAAAATAATTTGTTCTCATAAGCTCTAAGATACTTCCTATTCTTTAATCTCTCATTTTTTTCTGTACTTTGAAACAGAATTTTATTCCTACTGACTCACAACTATGCTAAAGTTGGATTTATAGGATGTTGTTTGAACCTGTTACGGTTGGTGAATATTTTTCATTTTCTTATGCAGAGAAATGGCCAAAGATACCAATGTAACAGCCTTTTTTTTTTTTTTTTTTAACGAAGGTGTTTTCCTCCAGTGGTTAACTGACATTTTGATATTCTTACTTGACCTTTTCTTTTCTGAGATTTCTAAAATCAAATATTCTTTTCTTTGTAAGTATTAGAAACCAAATTGAAACTAACTTACTCAAAAAAAAAAAAGGGGATGGGGATTAAAGTTAATGGCAAGGATACTGGGGATTTCACAGTATTTTGAAAATAAAAGTACAGCCAGGCTTCATGGAGACAGTGGGGGTCATGGGGAAACCGGAACCGGAAACCCATCAGTAACTCAGGCAGCTGTATTCTCCCTGCTCTGGGGCAGCATGACCTCTTCTCCTTCTCCCTACTTGTCCACTTCATTTTTCTCTTTTTGCATGTTGTCTTTTAAGACTGCACATGACTGAACAAGTACTCTAACTCTTAAATTCTTATATTCACTCGTGGCTCTGTGATCCCATTCTAAACACTGGGGAAAAAGTCCAGTTTGAGACAAACGTCCATTCTGGTCCAATCAGCTATGATGGATGAAACCAAGATTTCAGAGAATATTTCAGGCCCCATTTTTATGGTAGGGGAGTGGATGCAAGGCTTAACAACTCTCCGAGGAGAGGTATGAGGGCTACATAGATATCCTAAAAGATAGTGATTACAAAAGTGATTGCTAAATAATGTTAAATAAAAGTAAGATATTTTTGAAGTAAAAAAGAGAATTATCTTTATGTAGTAGTAAAGAATTTAAATTATATCATCCCCAATCCATAGATGATTATTATAAAAACTATAGAAATAGCTCCCTTTTTCAAAAAAAGAAAAAAAGCCAGCGGAGCTGATTTTTTAGCTTCTGCATACAGAATTTCAAGTTTGAGTCATGCTATTTCATGAACACAAGTAACCTTATATTAATATTATTATTAATACATTGTGTCACTTTCTGTCCAAACAAGCATTTGCTGACTGCCCATCCTCTGCTAAGGATTGTGCTAAAACATATTTACAGAGACAGAGATGTAACATTGCCTATTCTCAGAGAATTCCTAATCTAGTTGAGAAGCATAGATGTTCAAAGAAATGATTACAGTATTAATGTGATAATCATAGAAGAGATGTGCACAGGGTGGTCTTGAAGCATGAGAAGAGGATGACAGTTCCTAGGGAAGGGATTAGGAAAGGCTTGAAAGAGCAGGTCTCAGATATGACACAGGAGCTGGCCATTTGAACAGGGGCATTCTGGCAGAAAGAACTGAATTCACAAAGGTAGTGTGGAGTTTGATATCACCAAAGTGAATTTTTACACCATTCAATTTAACGAAACTGCAGTGAAAACTTATTTTTGCATATATGTCCTTTACATGATAGTGAATACTTCTTTTTTCAAAGGAAGGTTATAGATTTTAGAGTGCTCAAGTCATTTTGTTTATAACTTTGACAGTGAGATTTCACTTATCGTTTGCTTTTAGCCTCTTTTATCAAATTTTTCTAACACTAGTTGGTTGGTTAGTTTATTTTATGGTGATTTTTCTCCTATTCAAGTATAGAACTCCATACCATGGGTGACTGAAAATGCTAGAGCTTATATAACTTATAAAGATTATAGTTTTCATAAAAGTAAGTAGTGGAAACAATTCATAGTACAAGCCTAATGTAATTGTAAAAGATAAATCTCTAAAAATTATCTATGGCAGTACTGAAATTTAATTTTAGAGGAAGGAGTATACACATACACCATTATTTTGTAAAATATTATTTTATATCATTTTTTTCTTACTTCTGTAGAATTGTATCCACCTTCAAGCAAAAGTAGTGTGAGAAGTTGGCAGAATGCCTTGTGCCTCACTACTCTGATCAGTTGATTTTACACCTTTACTTCTCTTTTCAGTTCCTGTGTCCACTCATTCATAATTCCTGTACCACCCTCATCACAAATAACCAACCAACCAAACGAAATTTTAAAAAATTAAAAAAAAAAAATTCAGAGTTGACTGTTCTGAGAAATGACTGAGATAGGTGAGAAGGAGAGAAAAGGAAGACAGTTGTGGCCAGCTTTGTGGTGGTGGCAGTAGTGATGGTGGGGAGGGGGGTGTGTTTCAACCATGGGGTTTTCCTACAGCATGCTCGAAAAATACCACAGTTTTCACCCAGGTCGTAAATGGTAACTGTTTCTCACCCCCTTTCACAGATCTGTCAATCTGCCTTTTATCACTTTTGTCCTTCAAACACACTTTTGATACTGTGTAGGAAAGAGGTGTTGAGCAGAGAAAAGGTCTTACGCCTTTTACTTGTTACTCCTTTTTTTGGGATGCCCTTCCATCTCTCTTCTGTTATCCTACTCATATTTCAGGACTTAAATGATATCTCTCTTTTCCCTGACTCCTCAAGCCTAACCTGAGTATCCTTATTGTGCTTTCTGTGATTACTCCTATTATAGACATATCATTGATAATAATTGTTTGTTTACTTCTCTGTCTTCTCCGTTAAACTCCTGTAAGACAGGGCCATAGTCTGCTTGTCTTTGTGTCCCCAGTGCCTGGTACAGAGCCTGGCACATGGCAAGGTTACCATTTTAGGATTCTTGGTTGCAAACTGCATAAATCAACTTTGGTTAGCTGAAGCAGAAGAAAAGAAATTTACTGGAAGAGTATTAGTTAGCTTACAGAAAAGACTGGAAGACTGGAGAACCAGACTCTGATAACAAATAGGAAACCAGCCAACCTCACAGGTAGACCATAGCCAAAGTTGTGCCGCAGAAACGTCCTTTTTCTGTTTAAGACACCATTGACTCCTCCACGGTGCACTGGATGCTGTTGCTGGAACACTGCCACTGGGAACCGTGTGTCACTGCCCTAAGGATGCATTTTAAATTGTCTTTGCAACTTTAGCTCTAGATTCAAATTCTGCATGAATACATCTAATCGACCAGTAGTTCCTGGTCCCTACATAGGGAAGCAGGTATCTGGTCTTTTTGGCTTCCGTATGGTTGACTCTCTGGCTCAGCTTCCTTCCAAGACACACAAAGTGGCAGATTTTCTAAACATAAGAAAGGAGTTCAGATGCTGGACAGTCAAAAATAAAACTGACACATGTTCTTTTAAATAAACATTGATAAGTGTTTATTAGATGAATGAGACAATCAGTCATAATTTCCTGTTTCTAAACCTTTACATCTACAAGACATGAAATGATTATGGTGCTACTTCTGTAATTCAGAACAAAATCCATTCTAAACCATAAAATAAAGAAAAGCAAAATCAGTAAAGTTCTTATTTCTTAAAATGGTGATACCTCATTTTTAAATTAGTGAAGTTTGAATTTAATTCAATTTTTTTTTGGTGCCCTTCTTGTAATATTCCAAGCACATGTATATTGGCCTGTATGATAATCTAATGCTGAATGGAGCCAGGATTTGAACTTAGCCAAACTAATTCCAGGTCACTTTACTGCTCTTTTTATAGTCTTTGTATAGTTGTATTCAGCAATTAATTGAAACAAAAACAACAACTAATACTTTTAAGAGCTTAGTCAGAGGAATGTTTTTGCTTGTGAAAAAAAGTTTTTATTTCTAAGCCATTTTCCCCATTAAACATAAGGTCTTGTTACAACCACTCTGGAACACTATTTGGCATCATTTCCAAAGTTGAACATACATATACCCTATATCCCAGCATTTTTATTCATAGGTATTTTTTAAAATGCAGACATTTGTGCATCAAAAAACATGTACAATAATTGATACTTGATTTTATATTTATTTATAATAACTAACACAGGAAGCCAAATATCTTAACAAAAGGTTGAATAAATAATACTCTGATATTCTCAAAATGAAAAACTATTGCTACACAATGAGCATTGTTGCCAAAACACAGTCTCTGTACCCCGTTTACTGAATTGAGACTTGAGGACAGAATTTTGGATGAAGTAGAAAAGGCAAAGGAGGTCATAGTGAGCTAACACCTCTAAGACTGTGAGCCAGCTTGGGGGAGAAGGCAGGGGGTTTTATAGTCAAAGTTCAGGATGTGGAGCTAGTTTCCATAGAGATTGCATACAGGGTAACAAGTTGTTGCAAAGTTGTTCTTGTTTTTGCAGATGCAGAGGTCCCCTACCCTCTGCTGGGTATGAAGTTCACCTCCGACTTTGGAACTTTTCTAATATTCTGGTGCCTTAGAACAAAGGATGCTTAGGGAGGGGGTCTGTGGCAAAAGAGAAAAACTTGCGCAGTTTAAAATCGGGTTGATAAATGCTTCTAGCGTTTTAGGCAGGCTGAGGCCTGCACCTTGAACAACAGGGTACAAGGAAACCATAAGGGGCTAAAAATACTGCAGACATGTGCAGTTGGGTTGAGTTATGAACAACAAGATGCACAAAACACCCAACTGCTGTTTCTGAGGTGTTGAGGTCAAGAGTAGGACACTAGGGGCAAGAGCAGGACATTGAGCATGATCCCTGCGTGCAGCACAGGGTTGGGCAGACCACCCAAGCCTCCCTCCTCTCCATCCTGACCCTGATTAGCAAGAGCATGAGAAAAAACCCTTTAAACCATTATACAGATAAACAGTAAACACCATTACAGATATCAGATGGTCGCCGATGATGACAATAGGGTCCTGCTCGGTTATAGTATGACTGAATCTCAAAAACGTATTGTAGAGTGAAAACACTTGGACCAAAAGATTACAGACTGTACGAATCCTTCCACGTTCCATTTATATAAAGTTAAGAAGGAAACAAAACTAATTCAGTGTTAGAAGTCAAGATAGTGGTTCTTTTTGGAAAGATTGAAGGGGGATTGGGGGCTTCCAGTTACTGGTTCTGTTCTATTTCTTGACCTGGGGGGTATTTATAATGGTGGTATTGTGTTCACTTTCCTGGAGTTGTACTTTTCTCTATATATGTATGTTATGCTTTAATTAAAAAGTTTAACTGAGGGGTAGGTATAGTTTAGTGGAAGAGTGCATGCTTAGCATCCACAAGGTCCCGGGTTGAATCCCCAGTTCCTCCATTAGAAAAAAAAAAAAAAAAGAGCCAAAAATAATTCCTTTGTGGCAGGGAAAGGTAAAAAGCAAAAACAAACCAAACCCCTCCCGCCTCAAAACAGACTTGTATGAGGATGCACTTGAGGAGCATGACTCATTGAACCCCTTCCTCCAAAGTTGTATGTAAAGACCCAGCTGAATATCTGGGTATTTTAAGGTAGAGAAGATCCATATCACTAATCAGATTCTCAAAGAGCTTCATGACCCCGAAAAAGTTAAGAACCCACATCTCCAAAGCCTGCATATTCAGAAAAATCATTGTTCAACATGTTATGGAAAGCTTGTTTTGTAATGAGAATAAATCTTTGTTTCTATGATCAGATTCTCTGTGTTTTAGATCCCATCCCCTCATCCTTTCTCAAGGCTTTTACAGTTATCTTTTTCTCCTTCATCCGCATTTCTGTCTCTGCTGGATGATTGCCCTTGGCATACTCCCCTTAATTTCATTCATTTGAGTCTATGTCTTCTATGTCTTCTACAAATTACCACTCCATTCCTTCCTTCTCTCCACGTGGAAACTCCTACAAAGGGATGTGTATACTTCTTCACCTCCATTCTGTCTTCAGCTCATTCCAGTTGGGCTTTCCTTCTCACTAACACTTTACTGAAATGGGTCTCCTCAAGGTCACAGTGATTTGAGTTTTGCTGAAATCAGTGGTTAAGTAGCCTTTGGTGGAAGTGGGGTGAGAGCACCTCCAGCATAGAAGATTGATTTAATCAATGATTTAGTCACATTTGTTATTTTATGGTACACTTTCATCATTGATATGTGTGCACCCTGCTTTAATATTATTTTATCTTCCTTTATCCTCCATCTTCACTCCCATTCCCTTTTCCTCTTAGGTATCTACTTTAATATGTTTACTTAGCATATGCTGAGTATATTTTTCAAAACTATAGTGCAGTTTTGGATATGTATTTTTAATTTATACAAATGATATTTTGCTGTAGATTCCTTTCAGTTTTCTACTATTTTAAATCAACACTACATTTAAAAAAATTATCCATGTTCTTATGTTTACATCTATTATTATTGCTTCTGACTGCACGTGGTATTCAGATCGTAGTATCCACCACATTTTAAGAAGATTCTTTTGCTTATGGACACCTCAGTTTCTTTCTTTATTCATTCAACAAATTGACCACATACTATCCCAGGTACTGGTGCTGATTATATAGCAGTGACCAAAACAGAATAATTCCTACCCCTGTTGAAATTAACATATTGTGGAAAGAGAGACAGATAATAAATAAAATGAATAAGTATAATTTCAGGTGCTTATTAACAAATAAAGATGTTACTTGTTACAGTTTGTGGGAAAAAGTTGAAAGAGATTTTTTAAAAAGTTTAAAGTAGTATATTTGAATAGGTAGTGAAATGAAATCATTGAGGAATTGAAATGTTCAACATGAGTCAAGTGACAGACTATAAATACTTTTCAGGAAGGGTGATATTTTTAATCAATGGTTCTCATTTTTACTATATGTTAATAGAGGTGAATTTTAGATTGCTTGTCTTCTGTAAATGTATTTTTAATTACCCCAATGAGTACTATTTCGAGTAGCTGTGAAATAGAGAAGAAAAACCAGGTATCGTGTGTTTGAGAGAAACTTTGGATAGATTCCACTGGTGGCAACAATTCATTTTAGATACCTAACCTAACGAATGTTTGTGATAATTTAGAAAGGAACTTCATGATATGGGAGTGTTATTCATATGGGAAATTAAGTAAAAGAGTAAAAATTAAGTTAAAAAAAAAAAGGTAGTGCAAGAGACAGTTAAAAACCAGACTTCCCTCTCATTCTAGACTGGTAAGCACCATATATTTGCATTTCATGTACAATGTTGAATATGAACAGATTTTCAGTACTAGACTGGTAGTTGATTTTATTATTGTTAGTTTATAGGGAATCTTATTTCTCCATAGGAATCGTAAATCTCATAGTTTCCTTTTTTGTGTATATATGTATTTTTTTTTTATTGAAGTGTAGTCAGTTTACAATGTTGTGTCAATGTGGTGTACAGCACAGTGCTTCAGTCATACATGAACATTCATATATTCATTTTCATATTCTTTTTCACCATAGGTTACTATAAGATATTGAATATCTTGTGCTCTATAGTATGAACTTGTTGTTTCATAGTTTATTTATTTAAAAAGAATGTCAGTAGCTTTAAAACTTTTCCAGATAACCATTTTCCCCATCCCTCTTTAACCATTTCTCACCTTTCTTTTTCCCATTTCTGCGCCATTTTTTACTCATCTTTTTATTCCTTTTCTTGCCATATCTCTTTGTTCAATTTCTTTTCTTTTCTGTGTTACTTTTCTCTCTGATTTTTGGTCACTCATTTTTTTTTTCTTACCTACCAATTTCCCCCACTCTCTTCAGCCAGTTTAACTTTTACTTACCTATTAACTTTTTTGGTCCATCAAAGCACATGTTCACTAATTAACACACAGGGTTCCTCAGGGAATTACTTTCTTCTCTTTCTTTCTTGAATTGAGGTATGGTATAGCAGAATTCCAAATTAAAAGCCATGAGAGTTGAGTCATAAATTGATGTATTTGGTCTTAGACAAGCTGTTTAACTTTTGTGCCTCAGTTTCTTCACTTATAAAGCTAAATCTCCAGGAACCCTCCTAGCTCTAAAATCCTAAGATTCTGTGGTGTCTTTCTTTTTTTTTTTTTTTTTTCCCTACTGTGCTGACCTCATTCATTTAAGAAATATTTATACACCTACCATGTGTTTATAACTCCTATAATTTATGTGAAGGAATCAAAAGAAATAAAAGACAGAGTTCCTGCCTTTCAATTGTTCATAGTCTGTCTAGAGAGACAAGAGGTATCTGCATATTAACCCTCAGTTATTTCTAGGACTAGAAATAGTTCCTTTTCTTTCCAAACCAGATCCATATTCTCAAGGGAATACCAGCTACTTTAGTTCAAACCTAATTTCTTGGGGAGGGGCAGAGTTGCCCCTGAACACACTGAAAGACTCCTTTTTATTTTCTTATACATCTAGGAATCCCCATTGTAGTTGTTCTGTAGCATTATTTTATGTTGTTCACTTGATTCCAGTCTGGAATTTATTCATAATAAGAAAATTTATCTCAGAGCTAAGGAGATTAATCTTCATTGTGATTTAGTAAATGATCACTCTCTGTGCCTATCTTCTGTATGCATGCATATGTCTGTGCATTTATATGTTTGTATAATCATGTTCAAATAAAATGTTCCAGATGGTTGAGTAAATGTGACCAGCAAGTCTTTCCACATCATATATGCTTTTTCCCTCTGGTTTGTTGCCATACCTATTTTGTGAGGGGGGTATTGCTTTTAGAGACATCGTCTTTTCCTTTCATTGGCTCTATATGCTGTAACTCCATGAGGATTAGGCACAGTGGCAAGGAAGGGGCAGGAGGGAAGTGGGCGTACTTAGAAAAGGTCAATGCTAAGGATCCTTGCGATGGAACTACTCTGTATCTTGACTTTGGTGATAAATAAATGAAACTGCACATGTAATAAAATTGTATAGAACCAAATACACATACATACAGACATGCACATACATAAATGAATGCAAATGGGGAAATCAGAATAAAGGGGATTGCATCAATGTACAATCCCGCCTGCGATTGTGCTATAGTTTTGCAAGATGTTACCATTGGGAGAAACTGGGTAAAAAAATATACTAGATCTCTATTATTTTTTTTAACTGAATGTGAATCTACAATTATTTGAAAATAAAAAATTCAATTAAAAATAATAGCAATTTAAAGGAATCAGTGCTGAAAGATAATCTAACATGTGTAGCTGCAGGAAACACATTGGAATATCACTTTGAGTAGCATGACTTTCCATTTCCATCAAAAGATGCTTTACCAAATAGATTTTACACATTTTTTATTGTAAATTTTCTTCTGCATATATGGTAAGTGAAGCACTAGCTATAATGTGTTGTCTCCTGTAGCAGAAGAACTCTGTAAATAATTAAGTGGTGCCAGTTTTATATCAGTCTCATCTTCTCTGTAATAGGAAATCAGTTAATTCTAAAAATGGGTCAGTTTATTTCATACAATTCATGAAATCAAAATAAAGGTTTTTGAAGTTCATTCTGTCAAAGATGAAACATTCAATATTGTGAATACTGCTATAAATTAATTTTAAAATTTCAGCATTGAAGAAAATGCTTTGTTTTTTGAGTAACAAACAAATGTTAAGTTTAGTGGAGCACGGGGTCATTATCAAAACAATGTTCTTACCGTATAAGGAAACTTAATGTAGCAGAAAGTTTATTTGGAATTGGTTATATAGTACATTCATAATTCATAATTGCATCAAAACAATCTGATATTATACCAATAAAATATGAGCTGTAGTTTTCAAAATTTACAAGTATTTTTATATACATAGATTATTTCAACTAGAGCATTTTTGTGATAATTTGATGTTGAATTTAGAAAATGTTCCAGCAGGTCAGTATTTACATTATTTCTTTGATTGATACCTGTCAGCAATAAGATTTTAGAAATATTCGAAATATATATGTATATATTTGTGTCACTCCATATTTACTGACTGAAAATATTCAGTGAATCTGAAGTGGAGTGGTATACTAATTTTTAAAACACATATCTGGACCATTTTTAGCAGTCTAAAATGTAACATGGTTGTACTGTTGTTTTTTTTTCTCATTCATCCTTTTCACCCTTCATTCCATTCTAAGACACTTTAATCAAATCTTGACTCAGATAATTTTGGGCCTTTCCCCATTTCTTTCCCACTTTCCACAGACACAAATCGAGGACCATCCAAATTAGGTAAATCTGGTGTCTCCTGCTGCTGCTACTTCCCTGTCATTAGTAGATAGTCCACGTTGGTTAAAGCTCTGGTTTCTTCCTCTTGTGCTTGTGCTTATATTTTTCTTCTAGGAATGAGATACTATATATAATGCCTCAGAAATAGGCATGTTTTTCGTCCTCTTGGCTCCTATATACATTTACTTTTTTGTGTCCTACTTATTCTTTTATTTCTCTCTATCTTTCTCTCCCTTATCTGCTTTTTTTATTTTTAAGAGTGTTTATTCTTGACTGAAATGTGTATTCTAGAAGAGCTGGCATATAAAAATTACTTACTGACTCTTAACCGTGTGAGAACAATATATGCAATCATTTTGTTTGAAAATTATCATTGTTAACAGAACTTTTAAGTTGTCACAGGCATCTTAGGGGGAAATATTTGATTGGAATTAATTTAAGCTCAATTCTTATTCTTTTCAATACAGTGTTTCTCAAACTCTGAGGCGTGCATAATTCACAAATTGAGACCTGGCATCATTTTCAGAGAGAGGCTTTCAGTAATGTGTAAGTAATTTTTTTTTTATGTCTGTTTGATTTTACTTGTTTTTATTAGCTATTTTCTATATAAACACAGTGAAATGTTAATTTACCAGATCTCTTAACAAGAATTTGGCATATATTCACCAAACAATGATTATGAGTAACAAGTGACACAAAATAACTTATTGAAAAGATGTTTGGGGTCAGTATTAATTCAACACCATTTATTAGAGAGACAACATCTCCAAATGTAAAGATATGGTTAAAGGGATTTGAGTTCTTAACCAGGCTCAACCACTAACTAGCTGGGTATCCTTAAGTAAGCCACCTTCTATGCTTAAGTTCCTTTAGCTATAAAATAAGGCATTAGACTATCACTAATGAAAAGATCTCTTCCTCTTTAAATGTCTGTTACTCCTATCTTAACTTTTTAAAAATATATAAATCAGGGGTTGATAATCTTTCAAAAGGGAGCTGTTAGATTGCACAATTGCGTTTTGATTTTTTGTTGTTAGTTTCTGCTTGGGAATAGGTATTGAGAGAAGAGATGGTTCCAAAGTGGACTAGAAGATAAATAAGCCCCCTTTGCTCAAGAAATTTGCCCAACATAATCCATCAATTTGGGCTACTAACAGTTACTTTTAAAAAGTCAAGTTTGGCTTGGATAGGTTAAACCTTTTTAAAAGCAAGTAAACCTACTATTAGATATGATATACACATAAGATTTCTCCCCTTTCACAATCTCCATAGAATGTTGATGCTGAAGGAGTGCCAGTTTTTAAGGAGATGAGGGAAAGGAACAAAAAAGTAGGAATCACATCTGTACTTGGGGCTTTGGGGAGAAACTGGTAGAAAAACTTTGGGCTGAGTGAAGGCAAGTCCTTGGGATCTGGAAGGGCGGTAGGAGGAAAGATTGCTAGAAGCGGAATAAAAGTATAGAAAGAGATGTGAAAAAATTAAACAAGAAACTCTTTGAAGACAGAGACTGGCTTTCATCAGTATCGTCACCAGCTCTTAGAATAGTGTCAGACCTTAAAAAGTGTTTATGAAAAATTCATTGAATGAGTGAATAATTACTTAGTAAATTTCTAGTTTTGCCCAAGGCCCTGGTGGTTAGATTCAAATTAGCTAGTTTATCTATGTTTATCCTACATTTAACAACTATAGTATTTAAGGTAATTAAGGTTCAGAAAATTGATTCTGAATTATAGAAAAAAGACATTACATTTAGTATAATATACTTGAGGAAGGTTATAAAGTTAACTATTCATTCACTTAAAAAATTTTAAACCTACCATACTTTGGGTACTAGCTGGGGAAGGAGAAATGAAGTACTGATTATAGTGTATTTGATGGGATATTATGTAGTCATTTTGTATATTTATGAAGATTTTAACAGTTTAGAATAATGCTTATTAAACAAAAATATAAATATTTATATTATAACTGCATGAGGATTAGAAGGCTGTTTTCTGTTCTCAAAGTAGGAAACATTGCTAGATATAAACCAGATTTATTATTGTGAGTAGAATTGTTGAATGTTTTTTTCTCTCTGTACAGTTCTTAAAGTTTAAATGAAAATCCACATAAAGTTAAATTGTTTGGGAAAATATAATGAACGTATATTGACTAGAAAAAAGTAACAGTGTATCATCGAAGAGGAAAAGAACAAAACTGTGTTAGAAGAACAGTAGATAAATAACCTTGGTTAGAAGAAGAATGAGAGGTGAAGTTTAGAAAAGATGGGAATGAGAGTCTCTAGTTTTGATAGTGTGAGAAAAGATGAGCTGTTAGGTTTTTAACTGTGGAATTGCATTAAAAGAAAGAAAGAAAATTTATTCTAGCTTATTTCTTTAAGTGAACTGAGGTGAGGGGGAGTTGAACTGGTCCATTGTGTTCCAACCATTTTCATGTATAATCCTGAGTTTATGACTATTATGCCCTATCTGAAAGCCTTTGCTCCTTTTACCATTTCAGTAATGGTTTATAATTTTGCAAAACTGTTATGTTCAGATTTTTTTGTTTTTCATATATCTTTAAAATGTTACTTCTGATTTCCACTCTTGCCTTTTTGTGTCTTTAGAGTTAGCCTAGATAGCAAATGCTTTACTGCTTGACCTAATGGAGTGGTAGAAGAAGTAAAAAAGATTCTGAATTGACTGGGCAGAGATTGAAAGGGAGAAAAACAGGTCAGTCTCCATTAGTTGCTGAATGGGTAAGAGCTTCCTCATAATGATTTCTCAATTTAGTTCTCATGAACCTTTTAGGAATTGAGAGCACATCTTTCTTGTTTTCTAGTCTCAAAGAAAATAGATGTAATTTGAAGCGAAATACTAGTCAAGCAGGTATCTGAAATTTTAAGAAGATGCCTGTAAATACCTTGTGAGCTAACTCTTAAATTGTCTATATCATGTTGAATAAAGAATTAAAAAGCCAATAACTGGTTAATGGTGTAGTATTGTTACTTGAGCTTGAGTAAAGTTGTTTTAGGGTTTTATTATTACCATGATTAGAGAACTGTTGGATCAAATGCTTGTTTTGTGTGGCCCCCAGTTTCCAAAATGATTTTAAAGAAATTTACCTCCTAATTGTTTAGGGGATTTTGCTCTGATGTACTTACACTAAAGGTCCTAGTTTTGTATGTTGACTATGAATGTTTTCCTCAAATGCTCTTTCCAAGTAATTTTTGGTGGCTCTTGCCAACACAAAGCATTTTGTCTTAATATGTGTTTAGTGTGTTCCATGAGGGTTGTAAATTTCACCTTGCAATGGAAGTCTCTTGGTTTATTGAAATTGTTAGGAAGTTGTGTTCGTTATTCATGTCTATATTGAAGACTTTCAGTATTTTCTTTGTCTTGTAATTTGTAACAGTCTCTTCCCTCAGCTTCCAAACCTCAAACTTACTTTAAAAACAGTCGATTTAAAATAAAAGGTAGAGGTACATTTTCAGTATTATAGACTCTTCCTGAGTGAATTAAAGAGCATTTAGATCTAGAAGTCACCTGGAATGTTGCCACCTCTTCTCTTCGCTTTATATACTTTGTCAGCAGTGCCTTAAAATGCTTTGTCTACCTTCCTTACCACTTTCCACCCCTAAATGAATGACTGGAAAACAACAATAAGAACATCAAGGCAAGAGAACTGGAGTAATAATACAGTTTGCTTTTCTGTCAATAAATGTAAGAGAATTTTATCACTATTTTAAAATTGATTTTTTTTCTTTTACGTGTTGATGAAGAACAATAACTCGTTCCCTTTTAATGGTTATTTAATGTATTTAATTGTGAATCAGAGCAAATTATTAAAATTTGTGAACCAGGAAGATCTAACAAAAACAAAATTCATGTAGTTTTTTCCTAGATACCTGCTTAATAGTATAATAGCTGTTTATTTCCAATGGCTAAGGTAGTAGCTTTCAAAAGAACCTATTAAATATATGTATGTTTTCATCATAGTACTGTTTGCATGCTGTCTTCCTTCTTTCTGCATAGCAAGACATTAAACTTCATTGTATGTCATAGTGACTATATGCTTATTTTAAATAATATGAAGTTAGAATCTAGAAAAAAGAATATTTAAATCTTTTCATTATAATGAAAGGAAAGTGCTCTACCAAGGTAATTTTTATGACTTATGTCTATCAAGAGCATATAATTTAAAATTTATACACACATAGAAGCACATAAACACTTAACGGAAGCTGTCTAAGTATGTGTAACTTTGACCCAGTAATTCTACTTCAATAAATTTATCCTGAAGAAATAATAAGAGTTGTAACTAGAGGTTTATGTTTAAGGTTATTTATCTTAGCATTTAAAAACTACTAGCAAAATAAGTAGATGTAATTAATGATCAATAATAAGGAAATAGGTCAATAATGTTACAGTCATTAAAATAAAATACTATGCAGCCATTAAAAATAATTTTCAAAGACTATTTAATGAAGAAGCAAAGTTAAATATAAAAATATTTTTTAAGTGCTTTTGTTCTCCTACTTAAAAAAAATGGATAGATGGTCAACTGTTATTTTTATTTTTTATTTTTTTGTAGAACACCTGTAATATGCAGTCAGCTGAGAGTGGCTATTCAATATATTTAACCAGGTCTTCTCAGGAGAACAGGTTATTACCTTTTCTTTACTGTCAGTCTCAGAGGCATTTCTGAAAACCCTAAGCCCTTTATTTTGTGCAGAAATCTTTATATGTAGGGAATTGCCACATAGGAGTCATATATATCTAAATAAAACAAGTAGGACCATTTGATCCTTGTTCAGGCTTGTTTTCTAAGCAAATAGTGAGAATATACAGTATATTTGAGCAATGGATACAGATTCAAAGAAATGTGGCATGAATTTGAAAAACTCGTAACACTGGCAATATAGAAAATTAAAAGTTTTGGGATTATGATGAAAATGGTGACAGTTATAAACAAGTATTCTACCTAAGAGTTTCTTCACCCTCGGGTATTTTATAGTCTACAAGGATGGTTGTTCTTTTTAAATAGCATTTGCTAAAGCATGGTCTGAAGGTTTTTTTCTAGTTTTTAAATGGGAAAATAGGGTTAATTGTTCAATTAGACTTGGAAAATCCTGGGCTAAGGGAAGCTAATCTAGTACTTTAATCAAAGAACTTCTGAGGCTTTAATATTTTTTAAAAATTATTTTAAAAAATAATTTATTTTTTGAAGTTTACAATGTGTTAATTTCTGGTGTACAGGATAGTGATTCAATTATATGTGTATATATATTCCTTTTCATATTCTTTTTCATTGTAGGCTGTTACAAGGTGTTGAATATAGTTCCCTGTGCTATACAGTAGGACCTTTTTGTTTAACTGGGGCTTGAATATTTTAATATATATTATAAATATACAAAGAGGCATGTAGTATATATACCTAATTTATTTTTCCATGGAATTCTTTCTTTGCATTTATTGGAACTAAGTCTAACATGAGGCACATTTGGGAGATTTCCGTTTTAGGTTAAACTTTTTCCTATCACTGTTATGTAAGTGATGACAATACTGGTTGGGGGGGTTGTATTCTCCTAGTTCAAGAAACAAGGTTTAATGATACTAGTCAACTGAAGGAGATTTTACCATTAAAGTGTTTGCAAATACATTATGAATTCTACTCTGTATTTTTTTCTTTGAATTTGTTATAAGCATGCATTACTGTTATAATCTCTGCCCTACTTTCATTATTTGAATTTCTTCTGTATGTTGTATCTGCTGAAACTCATTCAGGGTAGATTTTTCTCTGTTTTTTTGTAGTTTAGGAATAGGAGGTCATCTTCAGCAGGGCGTTACCTGTGGAAAACCTGTGTTGAGGGTTTACCCTCTGGAACTTTTTTGCATTTGCTTCCCCAGAAGTACCACTAGCCTGGGAACACAGTTATTGTTAACATCTCAGTTTGGAGCTTTCTGGGACCATGCAGATGGCTTAAGGTCAAACCTAAAATCCACGTGTGAGTAGGCCTATTGTTACACATTCTCAGAAGAGACTATGTACCCATCCCTGCCTCCAAAGGTGGGCCCAGACTGAAGCAGACTTGATATCTCCCTGTACCAGTGGATGGATTTTTGAAATCCACTCTTTAACTCAGGATATAGTCCTTCAAGGCTCTTGGCTTTATACGGATGTCTCAATTCCAGTTTCCTATCTTATGTGGTCCCAAGGCCTTGTATCCTGTCCCTGTAATACCTTTTACAACACAAGCCCTTTAATTACTAAGATCAGAAAACTTCACCCACCCAGTATCAGCTTATACACTGCATTCTGGCCTCTGTTTCCTTACTGTTTTGGGGCTCTGGGAATTTCACTTACATTTTTACAAGTCAGTCTATGCATTTAAAAGGATGTGTGTTTTTTTGTTGTCTACTTAGGTAATCTAAGTATTGCCAAAAATGGAAATTCATGCATTACTTTTAAAATTTAAGGAAGACTAAATATATTCCTATTTTTTTTAAAAAAGACATACTTTTTACGTATGAAAATGAATTTATAATATTAGTGTGTTTATCAGGGAGGTAGTGCTCTTTTTGTAGTTTTTCGTTCTTTTTTGTGCACAAACCACTTATATTTATTTGGTTTATAATAGGAGAATACTAGTCTTTCACTTTCCTTTTAGGTGTAACCTTCTGTAATGGAAGATGATTGAAGATAAGGGGCCTCGTGTTGCTGACTACTTTGTTGTAGCAGGATTAACTGATGTTTCAAAGCCTCTTGAAGAAGAAATTCACTTCAATGATGCCTGTCATAAAGTAGCTAAACCAAAAGAACCTATCACAGATGTTTCAGTTATTATTAAATCTCTGGGGGAGGAAGTGCCACGGGATTATACCTGTATTGACATTACCCCAACTGGATTGTCAGCTGATCTCAACAATGGGAGTCTTGTGGGGCCACAGATTTTCCTTTGCTATAGAAGAGGAAGAGATAAACCTCCACTTACAGATCTGGGGTAAGTATTTTTTAAAAAGAAATATTGTTATTAATCCAAATAATATGCCTTGTGGATTTTGAAGTTAAGTGTTCAATTCGTTTAATAGATTGACGCCAGCTTTAGAAAAATAGACCCGTTTAAATCCAGAATCGTGTATTCTCTTCCTGTGTTCCTTATATCTTTTCAGTGTCTCTCTGTCCTGCAGGTTCCCAACAGTGTCATCTTGTCTGAGTTTCTTTTTTTTAAATTAAAGGTAGGGGAGAAAATTTGAAAAACATTTACAGAAAAGTACCAAAAATTAATGTATTATCCTGATCAGAAAATTTTAAATTATTTTTAAATTCTGAGAAAAGGATGGCTTTTGAGGATCAGTTACAGGTATCATTATAGTTGAATGCTTAAGCCTGTGTGCATCAAACAAAGATCTTGTTAAGTTAGTGCTTTACTTAGGATACTATATTGAACTTGGGGCTCCTTTTTTATGTAATAGTTTTACTGAGTTATAATTCATTTTATCCCATTCACCCATTTAAATTGTAGAATTCAGTAGTTTTTAGTATATTTATAGAGTTGTGAAACCATCACCACAATAAATTTCAGAACATTTTTATTGTGCCTTGAAAATAGACAACTCCATATTCATTTTGGTTGCTATCTAATTCTTCCTAACCCCTTCAGCTCGAGGCAGTCTCCAGTCTACTTTCTGTCTCTGTGGATTTGCCTATTCTGGACATTTTAGACCAGTGGAATCATACTATATATGGTTATCTTGTGGCTGGCTTCTTTCACTTAGCATAGTATTTTCAAGGTTTATCCATATTGTAGTGTGTGTCTGTACTTTATTCCTTTATGTGGCTGAATAATACTGCATCTTCTAGATATACCACAACCTATTTATCCATTCATAGGATGATGGACATGTAAATTGTTTCTGCTTTTTGGTTATTATGAATAATGCTAGTGGAAATATTCATGTACAAGTTTTTGTATGGACGTATGTTTTCATTTCCCTTGTATATATACTTAGGAGTGGAATTGCTGTGCCATATGGTAACTCTGTTTAACTTTTTGAGGAACTGCCAGTCTATCTTCCAAAGTAGCTGTACTACCTTGCATTGCCATCAGCAGTATTTGAATCTTCCAGTTTCTCCCCATCCTAGCCAGCATTTTGTATTGTCATTTTGATTATATCTGTCCCAGTGGATGTGAGATGGTATCTTATTGAGGTCTTGATTTGTGCTCACCTGATGATTAATGATGTTGAGCATCTTTCTGTGTGCTTATTAGCCACATATATCTTTGGAGAAATGTCTTTTTAGAATCCTTTACCCATTTTTTAATTGGGTTGACTTTATTGTTGAGCTTTCAAGTTCTTAATATATTCTACACGCAAGTTCCTTATCGGATACGTGATCTACAAATATTTTCTCCCATTCTTTGCCTTGTCTTTTCATTTTCTTTATAGTATCCTTTGAAGCTGAAAAGTTTTTATTTTGATGAAATCTGATTTATGTATTTTTTCTTTTGTTACTTGTATTTCAGTGTTGTATCTAAGAAGGCTTTTACTAATCCAAGGTCATGAAGATTTACACTTAAGTTTTTGTCTAAGAGTTTTATAGTTTCAGCCTTTATATTCATGTCCTTGGTCCATTTTGAATTAATTATTGTATATGGTTGAGAAAAGAGTCCAGCCTTACTCTTTTGCGTGTGGATATCCAACTGTTCTAGCACCATCTGCTGATGAGAATATTCTTTTCCCATTTTCAAAAATTAATTGGCCTCAGATGTTTGGGTTTACTTCTGGACGCTCAATGCTGGTCCATTTACCTGTATGTCTCTCCCATTTAGTACTATGCAGTTTTGTTTACTGTAGCTTTGTAGTAAGTTTTTACTTACATTACTTATGTGGGAAGTGTGAGTCTTCAACTTTGTTCTTATTTTTCAACATTGTTTTGTTTATTCTTCCTTGAATTTCCAAATGAATTTTAGGATCAGCTTGTCAGTTTCTACAAAGATTTTTTTTTTAAAGAGGAATATATATATATAAAAGAGGAATACATAAATGTAAAAAATATAAATGTATACATACATATGTATTTATTTATTTATATATGTACATAAGATTCTCCCTGAAAAACTGAAAGAAAAAGGCCAAAGGAAGTCTAGGAGTAGCTTAATAATGTCTTCATAATAGATGAAGAGCTTATGTGGAATGAAGATTAGCCTTCTTGTTTCCATGGCTCTCTTTGCAAAAGTAGATGGGCTTAACTTAAAATATTTTGGTTAAAAATAAGGAAGATATCAGTGTCTCTACTAATTCAGCAGAAGGGTTATAAAAATTCCATCCTCTAATATATTAAGTCTGAAAGTAGATAAGTCATGTTATTAATGCCTGAGGGGAGATAGGATGAATTGGAAGAGCTCCTAACTTTCTTCTACTTTTAAAATTCTATTATCCAATGTTTAATATCAAAAAGTTATATTAAACTCAGTCTTTATTGTATTAATTCATGAATTAATTGCAGTAATTTCAGAACAGCTACTATATTGCTTCATATAAAGATTACGTATTTAGTAAATGGCTTGGAGAAATAAGCCATCTGTTAGATCTTGTTTTTAAAAAATTAGATTAAGTTACTCCTGTGATAACTGATCACTGTCAGAATTCTAGTTTTCAAATAAAGTGAAGGGAATGTTGCAGGTTCTTTTTACGGTGTTAGAGTAGCCTAGATTAGACATGAGGAATTTTCCAAGCATTGGAAGAATTCCCCAATAGGAAAGGACTTGAAGTGGAATGAATAAATTAACCACTCGTATAGCTGTCCTCATGTGTTTGTCATTGTGGAGGATATGACATCAGTCTTGACTTTAAAAAGCTTACAGTTTAAATGGATAAGAAAAGTTACCCAACGATATAAAAATTGAAAATAGTAATACAAGTAATATATACAACAGCACAATTCCTAATGAAAGAAAATAGGTAGCTTATGTATCAAATGTACTTACATTCCATATCTTTTAAGAATTTGATGTAATAAATGGTTGTTCTGTGTGTGTTGTGTTTTTGTTTTCAGCTGAGCATCTGTGTGCCAGGCAGTAATCCTACTTATGCTCTCTTCTCATTCTGCCAAGATCCTATGAATTCGATTTTATAATTTTTTAAATTGAAGTTTAGTCAGTTTACAATGTTGTATCAATTTCTGGCATATAGCATAATGTTTCAGTTGTACATATACATGCATATATTTGTTTTCATATTCTTTTTTATGATAGGTTACTACAAGATATTGAATATACTTTCCTGAGCTATGCAATATAAACTTGTTGTTTATCTATTTGATATATAGTAGTTAGTATCTGCAAATCTTGAACTCCCAATCTATCCCTTTCCATCCCCTTCCCCACCTGGTAACATAAGTTTATTTTCTATGTCTGTGAGTCTGTTTCTGTTTTGTAAATATGTTCATTGGTGTCTTTTTTCAGATTTCACATATAAGTGATATCGTGTGGTATTTTTCTTTTTCTTTCTGGCTTACTTCACTTAGAATGACAATCTGCATGTCCATTCATATTGCAGTAAATGGCATTATTTTATTCTTTTTTATGGCTGAGTAGTATTCCATTGTGTGTATATGTGTGTATGTATATATATGTATGTATGTATGTATGTATATGTATATATATATACACCACAACTTCTTTATCCAGTCATCTGTTTATGGACATTTAGGTTGCTTCTTCCATGTCTTGGCTATTGTGAATAGTGCTGTTTGAACATGGGGTGCATATCTTTTTGAATTAGAGTTCTTTCTAGATATATGCCTAGGAGTGGGATTGCTGGATCATATGGTAAGTCTATTTTTAGTTTTTTAAGGAATTTCCATACTGTTTTCCATAAAGGCTTCACCAAACTATATTCCACCAACAGTGTAGGAGGGTTCCCTTTTCTCCACACCCTCTCCAGCATATATCATTTGTGGACTTTTGAATGATGGCCATTCTGACTAGTGTGAGATGGTGCCTCTTTGTAGTTTTGATTTGCGTTTCTCTGATAGTTAGCAATATTGAGCATTTTTTCATGTGCCTATTGGCCATTTGTATGTCTTCATTGGAGAATTGCTTGTTTAGGTCTTCTGCTCAGTTTTGGATTGGGTTGAATTGGGGTTTTCTGTTATTAAGTTGTATGAGCTGTTTATATATTCTGGAAATTAAGCCCTTGTCAGTCACATCATTTGCAAATACTTTTTCCCATTCTGTAGGTTGTCCTTTTGTTTTGTTTATAGTTTCCTTTGCTATGCAAAAGCTTATCAATTTATTTAGGTCCCATTTGTTTATTTTTGCTTTTATTTCTATTGCCTGGGTAGACCGCCCTAGGAGAACATTGTTAAGGTTATGTGAGAGAATGTTTTGCATATGTTTTCTTCTAGGAGGTTTATAGTGTTTTGTCTTATGTTTAAGTCTTTAAGCCATTTTGAATTTATTTTTGTGCACGGTGTGAGGGAGTGTTCTAACTTCATTGATTTACATGCATCTGTCCAGCTTTCCCAACACCACTTGCTGAAGAGACTTGTCTTTTCTCCATTGTATATTCTTACCTCCTTTGTCAGATATTAATTGACTCTAGGTGTGTGGGTTTATTTCTGGGCTCTTTATTCTGTGCCATTGGTCCATATGTCTATTTTTGTGCCAGTACCATCCTGTTTTGATTACTGTAGCTCTGTAGTATTGTCTGAAGTCTGCGAGGGTTATTCCTCCAGCTTCGTCCTTTTTCTTCAGTATTGCTTTGGCAATTCTGGGTCTTTTGTGATTCCATATAAATTTTAGGGTTATTTGTTCTAGTTCTGTGAAAAATATCCTGGGTAATTTGATAGGGATCTCATTAAATCTGTAGATTAATTGCTTTGAGTAGTATGGCCATTTTAACAATGTTAATTCTTCCAATCCAGGAGCATGGGATATCTTTCAATTTCTTTAAATCATTTTTTACTTACATTTACTTAATGTTTTGTAGTTCTCCATGTGTAAGTCTTTCATCTCGTTTGTCAGGTTTATTCCTAACTATTTTATTTTATTTTTTGATGTGATTTTAAAAGAGATTTTTTTTTTTTTTACTTTCCTTTTCTGATACTTCATTGATAGTATAAAGACGTGCAACTGATTTCTGTATGTTAATCTTGTATCCTGCTACCTTGCCTAATTCTTTGATCAGCTTTAGTTGTTTTTCTGTGGAGCCTTTAGGGTTTTCTATATATAGTATCAATGTCATCCACATATAGTGATAATTTTACCTCTTCTCTTCCAATTTGAATCCCTTTTATTTCTTTTTCTTGGCTGATTGCTATGGCTAGGAACTTTCAATACTATGTTGAATAGAAGTCATGAGAGTGGGCATCCTTGTCTTATTTCAGATTTTAGTGGGAAGGCTTTCAACTTTTCACCACTGAGTATTATGTTGGCTATGGGTTTGTCATAAATAGCTTTTATTATGTTGAGATATGTTTCCTCTTTGGCAAGAGTTTTTATCATAAATGGGTGTTGAGTTTTATCAAATGCTTTTTCTGCATCTGTTGAGATGATCATGTGATTTGTGTCCTTTTGTTGATGTGGTGTATCACATTGATTTGCGTATGTTGAATCTTCCTTGTGTCCCTGGGATGAATCCAACTTGATCATAGTGTACAATCTTTTTTATGTGCTGTTGGATTCTGTGATAATATTTTGTTGAGAATTTCTGCATCTATGTTCATTAACAATATTGGCCTGTAATTTTCTTTTTGCCAGTGTCTTTGTCTGGTTTTGGTATCAGGGTGATGGTGGCTTCTTAGAAAGAGTTTGGGAGTGTTCCCTCCTCTTCAGTCTTCTGGAAGAGTTTGAGTAGGATTGGTATAATTTCTTCTTTGTATGTTTGGTGAAATTCTCCATTGAAGCTGTCTGGTCCTGGACTTTTGTTTGCAGGGAGGTTGGGTTTTTTTTTTTTTAATGTTTTTTTATTGATTTGTAATCATTTTATAATGTGTCAAATTCCAGTGTAGAGCACAATTTTTCAGTTATACATGAACATATAAATATTCATTGTCACATTTTTTTTCTCTGTGAGCTACCATAGGATCTTGTATATATTTCCCTGTGCTATACAGTATACTCTTTGTTTATCTATTCTACAATTTTGAAATCTCAGTCTATCCCTTCCCACCCCCTGCCCCTTGGCAACCACAAGTTTGTATTCTATGTCTATGAGTCTATTTCTGTTTTAGACTTATGCTTTGTTTGTTTTTTTGTTTTGTTTTGTTTTAGATTCCACATATGAGCGATCTCATGTGGTATTTTTCTTCCTCTTTCTGGCTTACTTCACTTAAAATGACATTCTCCAGGAGCATCCATGTTGCTGCAAATGGTGTTATATTGTTGGTTTTTATGGCTGAATAGTATTCCATTGTATAAATATACCACATCTTCTTTATCCAGTCATCTGTTGATGGACATTTAGGCTGTTTCCATGTCTTGACTATTGTGAATAGTGCTGTTTGAACATGGGGTGCATATCTTTTTGAATTAGAGTTCTTTCTAGATATATGCCTAGGAGCGGGATTCCTGGGTCATATGGTAAGTCTATTCCTAGTCTTTTGAGGAATCTCCATCCTGTTTTCCACAGTGGCTGCACCAAACTGCATTCCCACCAGAGTAGGAGGGTTCCCTTTTCTCCCCAGCCTCTCCAGCATTTGTCATTTGTGGATTTTTGAATGATGGCCATTCTGGCTGGTGTGAGGTGATACCTCCTTATAGTTTTGATTTGCATTTCTCTGATAATTAGTGATATTGAACATTTTTTCATGCGCCTCTTGATCATTTGTATGTCTTCCTTGGAGAATTGCTTGTTTAGGTCTTCTGCCCATTTTTGAATTGGGTTGCTTGTTTTTTTCTTATTAAGTCTTATGAGCTGCTTATATATTCTGGAAATCAAGCCTTTGTTGGTTTCATTTGCAAAAATTTTCTCCCATTCCACAGGTTGTCTTTTTCTTATACTTATGATTTCCTTTGCTGTGCAGAAGCTTGTAAGTTTCATTAGGTCCCATTTGTTTATTCTTGCTTTTATTTCTATTGCTTGGGTAGACTGCCTTAGGAGGACATTTTTGAGATGTATGTCAGATAATGTTTTGCCTATATTTTCTTCTAGGAGGTTTATTGTATCTTGTCTTATGTTTAAGTCTTTGATCCATTTTGAGTTTATTTTTGTGTATGGTGTAAGGGAGTGTTCTAGCTTCATAGCTTTACATGCTGCTGTCCAGTTTTCCCAACACCGTTTGCTGAAGAGACTGTCTTTATTCCATTGTATATTCTTGCCTCCTTTGTCAAAGATTAGTTGACCAAAAGTTTGTGGGTTCATTTCTGGGCTCTCTATTCTGTTCCATTGGTCTGTATGTCTGTTTTTGTACCAATACCATGCTGTCTTGATGACTGTAGCTCTATAGTATTGTCTGAAGTCTGGGAGAGTTATTCCTTGCAGGGAGGTTTTTTATTGCTGGTTCTGTATCACTTCTAGTGATCGCTCTGTTCAGATTGTCTGTTTCTTCTTGATTCAGCTTTGGTGGACTGTATGTTTCTAGAAATGGACTTTTCTTCTAAATTGTCCAGTTTGTTGCCATATAGCTGTTAGATTTTAAATTTTATAGCTGAGTAGCAAAGGCTCAGAGAAGTTAAGTAACTGCCTAAGATAAACAGCTGAAAACAGGTGGTAGGAATTTGAATTTAGATGTATCTAACTTCTCTGTTACAATGCTTTTTTTTAAGATTAAGAAAAGGCAAGACAGAAAAACAAGATTAAAAAGGAGGAATAAGCAATTAAGCTAATGTTAGGATATACATAGCTACTATGATTAAGCATCAAATTTTGCTCTAAATTTCGCAATAAAATGTTGAAAGGAAAAAAAAATTTAAGTTTGCTGACAGCCAGGACAAAAGGGAAATTAAAAATTGTATTAGAAAGAAATAATTTGACCTATTTCTGGCACTAAATTTATTTGTATAATGGGATTTTGTAAATACAGATTGATTTGGGGGACATTACTGCTATAATAATTTTTATAGCAAATGCAGAAACACATTTAATATAGTAGGGCTTTAAATTTGTTTTGACTAATACCAGGGACTTAGGATTAAAGTACAAATTAGTGAATTCTGTGAAGAAATAAACTAATATTATTCAAGCACGATGTTTTCTTTGTTTCCAAGTACTTTACATAATAATATTTAGAAATTTGAAGGAATAGAAGCCTGGCCTTCCCTTTATTAAAAGCCTATGATTTTACCATAAAGGAGAAGGGGAAAACTTTCACTTATACTTTTGATTAAAGATAGATTTGAGGTCATTTTCTTTTTTGAAAACCTGAAATGCTCTCTTAAACCTGAAGGAAGTATTGGAGGTAAAAGCATGCAGGCAGGTTCTGTACTGTATGTTAAGGAGCCTTTTGTAAAATTTTAACCTTGGTCAAAATACAAAGTTACTTTTTCTAAAGATGATGCTTGGTTTTAGAGACAGACAGACAGACAGACATCTGTCTGTTAAATGGAATACTAAAACAAGTGTCTTTGCACAGAATTGCCGTTCTGTGGTTTATGTCAACAAACAGGTTAATCTGAATTTTCCTTATATTATTTTAATTTTTGGTAGGGACAACAGTTATTATTTAATTTTATATGGACCTGTGGAATTCAGACTTCCAGTGAGATTGGAATATCTACTACATTTAAGGATCAGTTTATGATACCTGCCAACATTACCTTTTATGTTTGAGGGTGCTTTGTAGTTGTGTACTAATTTATTTAATTCATTTTTTAGGGTTTTATATGACTGGAAAGAAAGATTGAAACAAGGGTGTGAAATTATTCAGAGTACTCCCTACGGACGCCCTGCAAATATTAGTGGCAGTACCTCATCACAAAGAATTTATATCACTTACCGAAGAGCCTCTGAAAACATGACTCAGAATACGTTGGCTGTTACAGACATATGTATTATTATACCCAGTAAAGGAGAAAGTCCACCACACACATTCTGCAAAGTTGACAAGAATCTCAATAACAGTATGGTAAGTGACTCTTTTGCACTGACAAAATTAGCCACCGATGAAAAGAGCATAATTTAAAATAAATCTGTGGAAAACAGCACAGTACAATTACTGAATTAAAAAATATGGTTTTGAAGATGTTGAATTTTTTATTTTTAGGAAAGTAATTTAGTTTTACTTTCAAAAGGAGCGGTGCAGAAAGCTTTCTTTTTTTTTTAAAGCAAAAAAATAATTTTCCCCCCTTACTGCAAAAGTAATGCACTAGCCGAGGTTAAGCCCTCCAATTGTTTACTAATACTCATATACTCACCTATTTGAGGACATGGTTTCAACAATTCTTCCTACTTTATTTACTTACTAATTTTTTTGAAAGGAGATGCTGGGGATCGAACCCAGGACCCTGTCTGTGCACGCTAGGCATGTGTTCTACCACTGAGCTATACCCTTCCCACTCTCCCTACTTTATTGTGAATCTTCAGTTTTTCTCTGTCTCGTGGATTATTTCCTCCAGCATGCAAAGCATGTTGCAGTACCTCCCTTCTTTACAGAACTTCTTGATCCTTATATCCATCCATTCCCCCACTAGATTGTTCTTTACAGTAAAACATCTGAGAAGACGTTCTGTCCCCTTCTTCACTTTGACTCCTTCCAGTTAGGCTTTTGTCTTTGTCATTCCATCAAGATTGCTCTTGTTGAACCCAGTGATCAGTCCTTCATCTTCATTTTTCAGTGGATTTATATACCAGTGATCACTTGTTCCTTCTTGAAATAGTGGCAGAAAGAGAAGACACAGTGTCTCTGCTCTATACTCTCTTGCTTTTTCCTCCTACCTCACTAGTCCTTCCCTCTCTGCCTTTGCTAATTCCTTCCCAATTCCCTAACCTCTACACAATGAAGTGCCCCCTGATCCAGTCCTCAGACTATTTATCTTCATAATCTAAACTCACTTTGTCAATGATCTAATCACTTAAATGCAGGCTATGCGTGGATGACTTCTAAATTTATGTGAGTAGCCTGGATCTTTCTAATTCATTATCTCTTCTTGGATATCTTATCAAATAGGTCATGTCAAATTTAACATGCCCCAAACTGAACTCCTGATGTCTCTCTCCAAACCTACTTATCGTCATAGTCTTCCTCGTCTAATAAGAGGAAATTCTACTCTTCTAGTTACTCAGACTAAAAACCGTTGGAGTAATCCTTAACCTTTATCTTCTGCTTCTCATCCAGTTCTTCTGTAAATTCTGTTGACTTTAATTTCAAAATGTGTTTTGAATTTGAGTACTTCTCAACTTCTCCGCTTGCTGCAACTCTGGTTTAAACCATAATCATCTCTCAATGGGATTATTGCAATGGCCTTCTATTTCAGAAGTTAGGCAAACTTTTGTATAAAGGGCTAAATAATAAGTTAGGTTTTACATGTCATATACAGTCTCTGTTGAATATTCTTCTTTGTTTAAAGAACAGCTCTTCAAAAATGTAAAAACAGGTCTTAACTCAGTTCTACAAAAACAGGCCTCAGGTCAGATGTAGGCCACAGTTTGCCAAACCCCTGGTCTAACTGATCATTACTTCCACTTCTGCCTCCTACAACCTGTTCTTCACATAGCAGCAGGAGGGATCCTTTTAAAACATAAATTAGATCAATCACTCCTCTGCTTACAACCTTTAATGGCTTCCCATCTCGCTCTTAGTAAAAGCCGAAGTCTTCCAGTAGCCTGAGGCTATGCGTGATCTATAATTATATTTATCTTTGTTCTTTTATTGCTATTTTAAATTTTTAAAAGAAATATGTACTCAAAAAAAAAAGAAAAAGAAAAAGAGGGGGAGCAAATTGGAGATCTGTGATGTACATTGTGAAAGTTCTTGTTCCTGCTTCTATCTTTTGTGATCCTTTGCCAGGAGGAACAATGAACAATTTGGCTTGTGTCTTTCCAGACTCTTTTGTGTGCACATATGTGGAGTATGTATGATATGGATAAATTCATCCTTTATTTTTCAAAAGTTGGATATTTTAATATATTCTGATATAAACTTTTTCTACTATCCATCTTTATCAATTAATATAACTCTTTACTTGATTCTTTTGATGATTGTATAGTATTCCAGAAAGTACAAATGAAGAATGATGAATACAAGTTACTTCCAGTTTTTCCCATTACTAAATAATGCTACTTTAATCAATCTTGTGCCTTTTTCTTTGTATACTTATTGGAGTATTTCTGGAAGAATAAATAATTGCAAGTAGAATTGATGAGTATGGTGTACCTTACATTTTGAAAAGTGTTGACATATTGCTGCCAACTTGGAAAAAGTTGTGACAGTTTATACTCCCTGCAGCTGTACTGTATAAGAATGTCTTTCCCAGGTCCCATACCTCACCAAAACTGGTGATTATCAGTCCCTTTTTTTTAGTTACTAACTGTATAGTAAGAAGTAATCATTCTAATTTTAATTTGCATTTCTTTGATTACTGTGGAGGTTTAGCATCTTATCATATATAACAGCTTTGAATGGCTGAATATTACTGCATTAAGGATGTGACACAATTTATTCCATCCTCTGTTGTAAGACATTTAGATTCTAATTTTTTTATATTACAAGCAAAGCTGTTGTGAACATAGTTACAACTACATCTTTACTAAAATAAGTTGTGTTTATTGAGCCCTTATGTGCTATATTACTGTTCTGAGTGTTTCACATCCGTTAAATCAGTTAATCCTCACAACCACCCTGAGTGATGTTTTTCCTCATTTTACAGAGAAGGAAATTTGAGAGTTAAAAAGATTATTATTTGCCCAAGGTCATACCTTTAATAAACAGTTGAACCAAGATTCAAACCCAGACTGTATTACTCCAGAATCAAACTTCCAAACACTGTTCTGCATTGCTAAATTATTTCCTTATGATATGTCCTAGAATTTCTGGATCAGAGCATATGTTTTAAAAACTTTATCCAGAAAAGTTTAATCAACAAAATATGAAAGCATTGATTTTTCTTAAGTATGATTTTGTCAACAATTGGGTTGACACATCGCAAAACTTCAAATTTAATTTCTTAATGATCCTAGGGCAGATATGTGCAGTTTTTTCCTATTATAACTATGTGAATTAACACTTTGCTAAAATCTAAAAAGTTTTACACACTCTCATCATCTATTAAGTTTTCATGGTAAGTTTTTAAAACTATTTATCTTCTCTTAAGCTAGCAACATGAGAAATACTGAAGCTTTAGATAAAGCTGCAGGATGAAGAACTGGAGTATATGGAATTGTGACTGGATAAAATGCAAATGTGGGGAACCTGAAAATATTTGGGAAACCCCCTCAATAAGATAGTAAAATAGATCTGTGTTGTGTAATGGTTAAGATTAGGATAGCTGAATGGTTCAGAGCACAGAATCTGGAGCCAGAGTGTCTGGATGTGAGTCCCATCTCAGACACTTACTGGCTGTGTGATCTTGGGCAAGTAAAATAACCTCTCTGTGCCTCAGTTTCACAGTTGTACAATGAGAGTGATAATAGCATCTACCTTACAAGTTATTATGATGATTAATGAATTTAGAATCATGTCTCAGTACATATAAGAAAGCACTATGTATGTGTTAGCTTGTTATCTATAAGTATCTTTCAATTCTAAATTTTCTGGTAGAAAAATTTGCAATTTTAAGGTAGTAGCAGTATTTGTTTAAAATGTTTGAATAGGTCACCCAAAAAATTCATATTGACAATATCTCAGTTATATATCCTAAAGGAATTATTTGCAGCCATTGACCCCTAATGAGATGACCATTTCTTGTCAATGGTCACTCATATACAAAATGCCCTATTCTTTCATGCCATCCTTGAGTTTCGGTTTGGTGATGACATGTGACAGTGGTGAGATTATGGTACAGGAAGATCATGGGAGCAAATAAGTTTTACAGGTCTTAGGTGGTACTGATAGTGATAGCAAAAAGGGTTTCTGAACCCTTCCATAATGTGATGTCCAGGTTACCCTCATTTCAGATCTGGTTTGGTATTTTAGCAAGGCTATTCAGGCTCACAGATGCTTGTGGTTTTCCCATTGGTGAATTTTCCATTTATTTTGTAGATTTGTTGGTTTTGGATTCAAAGTAAATTGACAATGTCATTAGAACCATTTCTAGGTCTTACTAGTTAATCGAAGTGTTCAAGATAGACTTGTTGCTTTGAAACCAAAACCAGGGACACAAGTTTCTGTTTTTCCTTACCCTGACATATTGGTCCCAGTGTGTTAGAAAACATTAATTCTCTGCAGAAGGAATAAAGAGGCAGTGTAACATGGTGTGAACAGAATGGACTGTAGCTAAAGGGGTAGATTTGAATTCCAGATGCAGGTCTTGGATAAGTTGTTAGATTCTTGGTGCCTCAGTTTCTTCATTCATGAAACAGGGATAAAGTAGTATTTTATTTCACAGGCTTTTTGTGAGGATTAAATGAATTACTATTTATAAAGAACTTAGGATAGTGCCTGGTACATAGTAAGTGCTATTGTAAATATTAGCTATTATTAATTACACCTTTAGTTAACTCTGCTTAATTGGTCCCATTTGTGTGTATTTAATGACTGAGGAAGAGCTTTTCTTTCTTTTTTCTTCTTTCAGTTTTACTAAGGTATAACTGACTTACTGCAAGGAAGAGCTTTTTGCTTTTTTCTTTTTTTGGCCTGGTGTTTCTCAAGTTCTTTTAAGAAACATTTCAGGAATAAAACCCTCTTAAATGTTTATTTTCCTATTCTTAAATCTGGTATCAGTCCTGACTATAGAGAAACTTCCCTGATCTTAGTGGTAGATGTCTGTTTTTTTTAAGCAATGAGTTGTGGTTTATATCTGCTAACAGTCTTTGTTTCCATTGATTATAAGGTAGTAAAAGCAAATTTTGATCTTTGGAGTAGTTGTACAGTGCCTTCTAACTCTTTCAGAAAAAGTAAAATAGACATGCAATGTAGGAAACTTGTTTTCATATCTGTCTAATATATATAAAGAATCAGGAAGTGGTTAGGAATAAAGTTAGTATAGTTATTATAGCTTATTCTTGTTGTGGGAGATTAGGTAGCTTGAATCAAAGCATCTACTTACTAGTTTTCTAAACCAGGAGAAAAAAAAACACAGCAGTCTAATAGACATGAGGAAATGTGTGTTGAATCTTTTCCCAAGTTCCCATGTGATTTTTATATCAAGCTTAAAGCTTTGGCCTCAAAAAAAAAAATCTCCCCCTCTGCCTCCCATTAAAAGCTTATGGAAATAGTTTTTAAACTTTGGACCGTAAGCCTTAACTGATTTGAACTTTAATTGATTTAGAATAGAATAGTAATGTTTCAGAGTTGGAGAGAACTTAAGAGTGGTCATGTGGTCCAAAACTGCAAAAACGCATAGTTAAGGATCTTTAGTCCAGGTGCTTTGATTCACATAGCAAATTTTTGGCTAACTCCCTCCTCAGTTTTTAACTCATTGAGCATATTTTAAAAAATATTCTATACAGATGGCTCTTGTTTTACAACCTTTCAAGAATGTCAGTGTTTGATTTAGCAGGTTCATTTAGAAAAGTGGAATTATTAACAAAGAAGGTAGCTAAATCATGTACCTAATTCCAGAAGAAAGGGCATCTGAGAGTATGTTTTTGCCATGGTACACCACAATATGGATATATTATGGTTAAACATTTAAAGCATTTTTAGAACAATAGTTCTTCCTACTTTGTTTTTTGCTGAACCTTTGTATATGAAAAAATTTAGAAAACCCTCCTGTAGTTTGAATATCCATGGCTCTTTTCCTCATAGAGCCTCATAACTTTTACTTTATCTCTAAGTCCTTGTTTTTTATTTTAAAATATTGCTTTCAGTTTCTACCATATCCACATGGTTAGATATAGTTCCCTTTTTATCATCACAGAGGTTATTGAAGGTTTTTGTTAGCTTTACAGGTGTGGCTTGTTGGGAACTAGAGTTGGGACTTCACAATAGAGGGTCCTTTATAAATTTTTTACCCGCCAGATAAACTGAAAGTCCAGTTTGCCTACATTCATAATTTCCATTTGAATTTTATACATCTATTCTTTTGATGCAAAAATATTAAAACATTTATTAAAAACAGAATCCCAACACAGCCATGAGCATGATTTAATGTCCTAAGCATGAGTTAACATAACTAATCTGCTGGAGACACATTAAAGATGTTTAATAAAGTGGAAAATTTCTAGATGAGGAGTCATCTTATTGCATTGTTGTTTATAATAATCCCCACCCCACCCCACAAAAGGAACAACCTAAGTGTCCCTTAGTAGGGGAATGAATAAAATAAACTCTGTTTCATTCATGAATAGAATACTATCCAGAAGTTCAGATGAAGCAAGTAGATCTGTATCAGCTTAACTCATTCTCAAAAACGTATTGATGAGTGAAAAAACAAGCCATAAAAGCATATATTTAGTACATCACCATTTGTGTAAAATTATAAAGCATATAAAACAATGATACATACTTATAGATATATATATATATATATATATAGTAGAAAAAATTTAAGTGCATGTAAATGAAATGCACTAGCTTTAGGCCAGAAGTAAACCCCAGAGGACTGAAAGGGATGGGAAGATAAGCCTTTAGCTAAATGTAATTTTTTGCTTCTTTATACATTAAAATATCTGAAGCAAATATGGTAAATTGTTAACATTTGTTAAATCTAGTTCTTTTTAACATCTTTATGGTCATTATGTTAAGCAATCTGTCCAATAAGGAATTTATTTCTTCTGAGGTTATGTCTTATTCTTCCATTAGGAACATAGTCCTCTGTCTTACTGTTTCACACAATTCCCTGTGTTTATTTCTATTTTCAAGCCTAAAGTTCGGGGGGCTTATCCTCCTAATGCAGGGTCCTCAGGCTGGGGAACCCAGTGTGGGCCTTGGACTCCTTGGGGAAGACCTATGTGATTGTAATATTGCTCTTATTTGTGGGTTGCCGTCCCTGGGATGTGGGTCCTGAACCACTGTAGAAATATTCTGGAAATGAAGCTAATCTCCTAAGCCCATTTAGAAATTGGAGAAGAATCATGGAGCTCCTCCACTCCGGCTTTCCATTCTCCTTCTCTCTTCTTCTGGAGCCACATTTGTTAAATCTAGGTGGTGAGTAAATGGGTGTTTGTTCTGGTAGTCTCTTACTATTTAAAAAATATTTCTTAAAGTAAGTTTATTTTCTTTACATATTATTCTCAGTAAATGAATCTGTCCTCATATACAAAGAGAGTGTCCTTGCAGGCACTCTCTTTCACGTGTGCACAAACACATCCTGTCACATTTATTCCTTTAACAAGTATTTATTAAACATTTCTACATAATAGCACTGTTTGGGATGCTACAGATACAGCAGTGAACAAAACAAAGCCATTACCATCATAGAACTTAGTTCTAGTGGTAGGAGGCAGATAGTAATAATAATAAAATAATAATAATAATAATAGTAATAATAATAATATACAGTGTGCCAAGTGGGGAGAAAAGGCAGATGGGGTGATAGGAAGGACTGGGCAGGGTAGAGGGAGGTTTGGCATCGCGTATAAGGCAATGAGAGGAGGGCTGTCTAATAAAGTGACGTTTGAGTTGAGACCTAAAAGGAGGTGAGAAAGTGTGCTTTGTGACTCTGTCTGTCACCATCTATTGCCAAGTGGTGGCATTTCCCAAGGTACATCTCCATTTCAGACTTTTTGCCCTAGCTCCATTTGATTCTGTACTTGGATATCTAATAGATGTTTCAAACTTAATATGTCCAAAACTGAACTCCTTTTCTTTACCCCCAAATCTGCTTTAACCATGGTCTTCTCCATCTCAGTTTTAGCTGGGATTAGGAATTTGAAACTCTTTGGGGAGTAGCTGTTATTTAAAAGCATGGTACTGAATAGATGAGATCATTTAGCAAAAGTAAAGAAAAGAAGAGATCACTTTTAATGATCAGGAAAAGAGAGAGGATGCCACAAGGCAGACTGAGGAGTGGCCAGAGATTTGGTAGGGGAGGGACCAGGAAAGTATGATGCCTCTAAAGCCAAGAAAAGAGAATGTTTCAGGAAGGGAGTCATTTGTGGTATCAAAATCTGCTAAAAGTTTGAATAAGATGAAGACTAAGAGCCAACTGTTAGACTTGGCATCATTAAAGTTGTTAAGGTGTTCTTTTAAGGAATGGTGGGATTAAGGTGGCTTGTAATGAATTCATGACAATAGGAAGTAAGGAAATGGATATGACAAATTACAACTCTTGAATTTGGGTATAAAAAACTGCAGAAAAACCTGGCAATATCTGAAAGATGTTATGGAATCCACATGAGTAGATATTTGTTATGTTTATCATTTCTGCCAAAAATTTGGACTTAGAATCAAATCTAAATTGTTATGACTTTCTTTTGTTTTAAAGGGTCAGATTTTCCCCATGTTATTGCTGTTGCAAGGGAAAATATATTTTACTTCTGAAAGATAAGAGGGCAGTAACTCCACTGAAATGCTGACAAGATAACCAGTTGAAAATAGAACTCTGTCACTACATTGAGATAATGCATACTGGAGAGATCAAAGAGATTCCATTTTATTAAGTTACTACCTTTTAAAATTAAGTGATATTTCCTTTTTTTTTTTTTAATTCAGTGGGGATCAGCAGTGTACCTATGTTATAAAAAATCGGTGGCAAAGACTAACACTATATCTTACAAAGCTGGTAAGTATAGTTTTTCATGGAATATTTAATATATAAATGTATTATGGGACCAGTAAGATTAAAGAAAAAAAACCAAAACCTGTATAACAATGTGTTAGTGTCAGGACTGGGACTATAATCCATGTCTTTAGATTCTGTTTTGTCTTCATCCCTACTTTATTGGATAGTTAATGGAACATTAAATTTTTTTTTTTTTTTGCAGGGGGTAGGTAATTAGGTTTATTTATTTGGTTTTTCAGTGGAGGTACTGGGGATTGAACCCAGGACCTCATGCATGCTAAGCATGCTCTCTACCACTTGAGCTATAACCTGCCCCACAATAAAACATAAATTTTAAAAGAAGACAGGGTTTTTTTAGGTTTAAATAAAAAGTAGATACTGTTCTCTTTAAGTTTTTGAATCAATAGAAAATGTGGGAAAATGTTTATTTTCCTTTTAAATTAATGTTTTCTTAATATTTATATTAAATTTAGTCAAATTTATAGTTTATATGTAATTATGTTACAAAATAATCTGAAATACTGTAAACTAATTTGTGATTTTATAATGCATTGAAATTTTCAATTGCCAGAAACCTCAAAATTTCAAACATATTGGTATTATTTACAAAAGAGCAGATATAGCCTTTTAAAAATATATTTTTAAAGTTAATGTCTAGACTCCTACCTTTTTCTTCTACCTGTGATTTCTAGGATCCACAATTCATCACTATTTCTGTAGTTTCTTAGAGGCTGTACTGTTACTTCATGACTTGAGAGAGTAATGGACAATTAACTGTAAATCTTCATGGGATTCAAACTGGCTGCCAAGCATATAATTAGAGGATTTTAGAACTGCCTCGGACCTTAGTATATCTAGTTCATCTCACTATATAGATGCAAAAACCCAAGCCCTTAGGTTTATGATTTGTCCAAAGTCAAACTGATATTAGTGGCAGGGCAATCACTTATATTTCCTGTTTTATCATTTTATATTTAACTTCATGTCTGGTGATGGCTTCCACTTGACTAAGGGTTCAAGGTAGGGGAAACTATTTTCTGTTTCCAGTCCCACAAAATCTAATACAAGACTTTGTTCTTAGGATGTGTTCAATAGAAGATGCCTAGACCACTTTCTAGACTCGTCTATTTAACATAAAATTAAGGCCACTTGAAACGTCATATAACCTAAAATTATTCAGAAGCCAAGCTTAAGTTGATACTATTTTGAAGACATTGTAAATATGTGACTCTTCTATTTTTTATATGTATTTTTCTTGTATTTATGGCAGAAGTTACATACATAGTCCTATGGAATATCTATTTTAACGTGTAAAAAAAAAAAAACAACCCTGAGGGAAAGTTACTGAAAGCTAATGAAGTAGATATATGTAGGTAACCATATTGAAATTTTTTTAAAAATAACATATTCATATGCTTTAAGGTAGTGTGACCACAAAATGAATTTTCAGGAGTGTGTGTGTATTTGTGTATGTTTCTTTAGAGTGATTTTTTTCTTATTTGCCTTACTTAACTTTTATGGATGAAGCTTGATAAATATTAAGCAGTTAATATGAATAGTTTGAAGATTAGTCTGTATGTATCCTACTAAAGCATTCACAGTTACTTGATGAACATAATGTAATGTTTTGTCTTCCAAGTGTGTTAAATAATAAAGCATTTTAAAATCATTCAAATTATGAGGACCCAAATTCAAGAAATGATGAGCTAATATTTATTATTGTCTTTATAGGTCTAATTTGTAGATACCCTCAAGAAGACTATGAATCCTTCTCACTCCCAGAATCTGTTCCCCTATTTTGTTTACCAATGGGTGCAACTATTGAATGTTGGCCACCAAACAGCAAATACCCTCTACCTGTCTTTTCTACTTTTGTGTTAACTGGAGCCTCAGCTGAAAAGGTATTATATGGTTAACAAGTGATATCTGCAAATTTCTTGTACATTTTCAAGTATTAACACCAAACAGCAAATACCCTCTACCTGTCTTTTCTACTTTAGTGTTAACTGGAGCCTCAGCTGAAAAGATATTATATGGTTAACAAGTGATATTTGCAAATTTCTTCACATTTTCAAGTATTAAGTTTTATATAGTGCAAGGAACAATGGAAAAAATTAACTGGTAAAGTTGAATCTATTATGCACACCTCTTCCATTTGGTTGAAGTAACTATATCCAAAGACATAGGCAAAGAGAATTTTCATTCTGTCCCATATACCCAAATGCTTTTTTGTGAATATGGAGAAAGATTTTTCATCATCACATGATGACCCTTAATTGCTTCATTTTCGGTGATACAGATGCTTTGAAAGTAATACAAAAGACATTATTAAATATGCAGTGCTGTTTAGAATCATAGACTGTTACAATTGGAATGGACTTTGGAAATCATCTAGTCTACTGTCTTCATTAAATATATATTGGGAAATTGAGATCCAGAGAAATTCAGTGAATTGCCTGAAGTTGAAATTGGTATTTCCATATCTAAAATTCTGTCCTCTTGTCTACTAAATAATTATAATAAATTGTTTTCCTATAGAATATGTTGATACAATTGCTGTAAAAGCAACTCTTTCTAAACTAATGCAATTTAATTAAATGGCTTTTTATTTTTCAATAATAAGGAGATTGTGAGAGTAGCACTGTGTAGTGTTTGTTTCCTACTTCAGGAAAGCAAGGGTATCTATTTACCAATGTGTTTCTGGTACCTGGCACCTTGCCTAGCTCATGGGCATATAATGGCTCATAAGGGCTCATCCATTAAATAGTTAACTAATGATGTGATTGGAATAAATGCTGTAAGGTGTATTTATTAAATATATTACTTGTTTTTCAGGTCTATGGTGCTGCTATTCAGTTTTATGAACCATACTCTGAGGAGAATCTCACGGAAAAACAGAGATTTCTGTTGGGTTTAGCATCATCAGCAGACGAGAAGTCTGACAGTTCCAAAACAATTCACACTAATAAATGCATCTGTCTTCTTTCTCACTGGCCTTTTTTTGATGCATTCAGAAAGTTTCTGACTTTCCTGTACCGTTATTCCATCTCTGGACCTCATGTCCTTCCAATTGAGAAGTAAGTTAGAAGCCTTCTTGGTTCAAAGTTTGGCAGCTCTTTCCATTATGTGTGATATCTTTGTACTGGTAATTGAGTAAATTTTATATGGTTACTCTATTTTTCAAGAGTTATTTGAAAAAGAGAGTGGTGGTTTCAGTGTGGTTATATTTCTCTATTACACTTTTACATTTTTGTTTTTTTCAATCATTTTATCTTTAACAAGATGGAATGTTTCAGCTTTTGATGCTCTTGTAAAGTTTGGAGATCCTAACTGGAATTTTTTTTTTTAACAAGTTTTGTAATTGTTATTTTACATGTAGTTTGAGTCTATTGTGAACCTTTAAAAGTATTTCATAGTATTTTTAGATAATATGAATTTAAAGGAAAAATGAGATACATGCATTTTTAATTCTTTTTAAAATTTCAGTGATTTACTTTAAGATCTCTAAAACTGAGTTAAGCTTTAATGCAGTAAGATCTGATGCAGATGAGATCTAAACATCACCACTGTCTATTTGACTAGCGTTTATCCCTTCTATTACTTAAGCTTTGTGTGTTCTTAGGCAGAATTCTGACTCTAATGACAGTTGAAAGTGATGGAATTACCATAAGAACATTCAGTCAACAGTATTACTCTTTAATTTTTCCTTGCACTTTTTTGTTCTCATCTCAGTGGTCTAATCCAACAGTTCTCAAATTTTTTGTTTCCAGGACCACTTGAAGCACTTAAAAAATGAGGACCCCACCCCCAAGGAGCTTTTCTTTATGTGTTCTGTCAGTATTTATTATATTAGAAATTAAAACTGAGAACTTTAAAAACATTTATTAATTTTATTTTTTTAAACCTGTAGCATGTTGATATGAATATCTCTTTTTGAAAAATAACCTTTTTCCAAAGCAAACAAATAAAAATTAGAAGAGTGACATTGTTTTACAACTTTTTGCAAATCGAATGTTTGGCTTAATTGAACATAGCTAGGCTCTCATATATGCTTGTGCATTCAGTCTGTTGCAATACGTTGTTTTGGTTGAAGTAAATGAAAAAACAACCTGGCTGCACACAAATATGTGGGTGAAAACGGGAGGGTATTTGAATAGTCTTTTTAGAAAATTGTGGATTTTCTTTTTTGACACTGGCACCAAAACTTGACAAGTGTTATTTACTGTATGTTACTTGCAATGTGGAATCTAAAATTTTAGTGATGAACTTTCTTTCTCTGTTACATTAAAATCTATTGGTCTATCTGGAATTTTTACGCATGCATGATTTTGTAGCATCATACATTGGTCATTTGGAAAATACTGATTCACTGAGTTAATAGATACATTTCATTATCAAAATTTAAAAACCGTATTTGTTAATATCACCACCTATCTCATCAGAAAAATTTGAGTATTGAGAAATTGTCAGGTTCATGGTGGTAAGATTTTAATTTTCACTTGAAAGCTTTAATTATTGGCAGCGAGTGCCATGACTTATTTTTCTTGAAGCAATAGGCTCACTTCATTCATTCTGATATAGAAGTTATCTGCTGAATATCCAGTATTGGATAACCTTAATTTGTCAATCATTCTTTCAAGGAAAAATGGCATTCTGTGGGGGTGGGGATGGGGAACCCAGCTAATTCATTTACAACTCAGTCAAACAAATTCTTTTCCCCAAGACAACTGTCTTACTCCTGCATGCAGCACCAGGGCTTTGTGCATTCTTCCCCTTTCATCACACTGATTATTTTTTTAAGTATACACTACAGGATCAAAATATAATAAAGTTAATCATATTTACTGCTTCATCCAAGACATTTTTAAGTGAAACTGAATACAACAACTACTAATACAGTTTGGTGCCACTGCTTTGATTCATAGTAAAGTGCTAGCAGTTTTATCCACAATTTTTGCATTATCAGTACAAATGTCAACCCAGTGAAAAAGGCAGTTAGTGACTTAGTATTATTATAAACATAAAATAAAATATTTTTAACCTTGTGGATCTTCCCTGAAGGGGCCTTGGGGATCTTTAGGTATTTGTGGATTACATTTTGTTTTCTGCTGTTCTAACTACTTAAGGTAATTCAAGCAGATGTGAGTCCTTTGGAACTCATTCCCCTTTTCTTTTCTTTTCCTTAGATTGCGAGTACCTTAATGGTAGAAACTGATAGTATGTGCCTTTTTAAAAGTAATTCCCATCATGTATTACAGTGTCTTACGTATAGCAGATCGTCAAAACATGTTTGTAGAATTAATAATTTTCTCTTCTGATCTCTATCCAATTGAAATCATCTCAGTTCTGAAACCAAGATGATTTTGAAACAATTTAAAACAAAAGCATGCAGAACCCCCCTATTCCAAAAAAAATGACTTTTCACTATTGTTGCCTTTTTTCTTTTCCACAGTGTTCAAAACAAAACTCATCAATCTAACTTTTTATCTATTTTCTTCCAGGACAAAATCTGTAAAATCAGCAGTAGAATTTTTAACTGTTGTTAATAGAAAGTATGTTGTTCATATTTTAGAAACAGTTAAGCTCTTTTTTCTGGAGTACTCTAAATGATTGTTTCACTTTTAAAATATGAGCAATTGACTAACAAGTATATTACAATGCAAGAATTAGCTTCTTTGATAGAGTCCACATCTCTGGTATGTTGTTTGTTATCTACTTACGGAGAGGTAAAAGTTAAAACGGCTTTTGAGACATTAATAACACAAACATTGTTGAATGTGAGAAAGTATTAATATGAAAAGTTATTGGATTTAGATAGAAACAACTTTAATGGGACAAACGGTTTTTGGTCGTTAGTTCACTTGTTTTTGTAGTAGCAGATATTTCAAAATTAAGGTACACAGAGCTTTTGACTCAGTCTGGACTTGTGACATGTTGACCTTTATAGCATATGGTATTTGCTTTGGAATCAATTGGGTTTTTGTTTGTTTGTTTTTAAGGCATATTTCTCATTTTATGCATAAAGTTCCTTTTCCATCTCCTCAGAGACCAAGGATTTTAGTTCAGGTAAGATTTTCTCAATAGAAGTGCTCTGTTGAATGATTATTGACTCTTTGAGAATGTAACACAAAACTAACAATTGTATATGGGGGGAAGAATCAAAATGAAATCAAAAGAGAACCAGATGTTATTTCATGTTGGAGTTTGGACCCTTATGGTTTTGTTAACTGCCTCCCAGGCAGACATCTAATGTTGCCTCTTAAATAAAGCCTTGCAGAGTTAAAACAGCAGACAGCAGTAGACATTTTGAACACACAAAAAGGGACTTCTTTCCCTACTTGTTCTAGGTATTTGAAAATTTGTGCCTTTGGCATTTATTCCCTAAGTTAAATGTATTAGAATAGATGTAAGAAAAAGTTGTGTGTTTTCATATATTGCAGGAAGGATTGCTCATACCTTTGTGACAGGGAGAAGTTTAAAGTGAACATAAATTCTTTTCCCTATCTCTTTTCCCAGTTGACTTTGTCTTTCCTTTTTTTCTTTTTTCTTTGTGCTCTTGATATGTAAGTTGTCTCTGTATTTAATCATTTATAAGTGATTTGTATAGAGAAAATATTTCATGTATTATCACTGTATGTGCCTCACTGTATTTAACACAGCCCTTAATGGAGTAGCATTCAAAATTAGAAATCATTTGGTAAATAGATGTCTTCCAACCTGTGTGAATCCGCATAAATTTGAAAATGTAGATTTAAATAATTGCATTATTATATTGATACAGATAAAATGTCTAGAAAAATATCATTTTTGATAAGCTTTATAAAAAGAGTGTGCACATACCACCTCTGTCTTCTTGGTATTTAGTGCCAGAATATATGTATAGCACACTCAGTTTAAATATATATAAAAGATTTGTTTTATAGCAGAAGTTGGCAAGTTTTTTTCTTTTGAGGACAAAATAGTAAATACTCAGTCTTTACAGCCCATACTGTCTCTCTGAAACTACTCAGCTCTGCTTTCATTGCACAAAAGCAGCTATAGATAATACGTAAACAGATGCTCGTATCTGTGTTTCAGTAAGACTTTATTTATAAAAATGGGTGGCCTGTGGATTTGCCCTGAGGCCATAGATTTGGTAACCCTGGTTTTATGGTATTAAATGAATAATTTAGTCTTTCAATACAGATTTGTTAAAATGGCATCAGGGAAATGTTGAGGAACAGAAGAGAGAGAGTTCAAAGTAAGATGACTTGTTAGTATTTAGAAGAGGTCAGCCGTCAGGACATATTTTTCAGGATCTTAGTGATATAGACAGTTTCTATCCTGGTGAGTGGGGATATTGAAACTTTATTGGCATCTATCTATCTATCTATCTATCTATATTTTTTTTTTACCAGAAGGTAGTGTTTTAAAGTTTATATTTCAAATACTTTAAATCTTCTTTCAGTTATCACCACATGATAATCTGATTCTCAGTCAGCCTGTTTCTTCACCTCTTCCGCTAAGGCAAGTAAAGCTTCACTTGTTTCTCTAAATCTAGTGTGAGCTAAAGTAACATTCAAGTATTTTCTCTCTTTCCTAAGTAAAATTTCAAGTGTTGATGGAAATGCTTCTTATTTATTTGTTTCTTATCTAAATTTCTTTTACTTAATATTTAGGTTAAAGGTCTTAAAGAAAACAAAAACTTTTACAATAGCGTTTGGTATTTTGTGTGTCCATTTATTATGATAAAGTACTTACAATTACATAAAGAGGTATATATATTTATGTAGATTATGAAAACAATTATTTTTAGCTTAAATATCCTCTGAAGAACAGTCAAATGCAATTAATTTTATTTTTAATTTATTTTTTTAAATGCAATTAATTTTAAATTTAACCCCTAAGTGAAAACATACTTATAAATATTAAACCATGGAATAGAACAGTGTATTTCATCACCTTAAAAGTTCAAAGAAATTATGAAATATGCTTTTTCTAAAGTATCATTTTTTCTTAAAGTTTAATTAGCTGTGTAATTTTTCTAGCAGGGAAATAGTTACAGTATAATTAAATTATTTTGTAGCACATACCTAAGGGAGACCAGCTGCCATCTTTGACATTAATTTTGTAAGAATTGCAGATTATTTCATCACCAGTTCTCAACCCAGTGTGACTAGTGTTTTCTTAACCTTTGTGTGAGCTGAAAATAAACTAGAAATACTGACTGAGACTATGTAAAAATGATTCTAAATTACCCAAGAAGCTTCTTCTCTCTTTTTTTTTTTTTTTTGGTAGTGGTTTTATTGATATATAATTCACATTCCATACAATTCAATGATTGTATTCAGAGTTCTGCAGCTATCTCTATATTCAATTTTAGAACATTTTCTCCAAATAAAACCTTGTACCCTTTAGCAGTTACCCTCTATCAGTTGACATGTGTCATTTTGGCTGCTATGAACATGCATGAGTTTTTTTGTGGACATATGTTTTTATTTCTCCAAGAGACTTAATTAGTTTTGCTTTATTTTAAAAAAAGTTAATTCAGTGAAGCCAATAATTTGGCATTATAAAGACAAAATACTGGTTGGCTTACTGAACTGTTTACTTTGTTAATCTACTATTTCATTACCATGCAGAATGTTTAAGTTTTGGTTATTAATTTGCTTTGTATACGTGGCTTGGTACATCACTGGGTAGCTCTTGATATTACTACTTTTTTTCAGTAGTAAAGAGATCTAGCTATTTGTATATCCAAATTTTAAGATGAGTATTTATCTTAAGGTTCATGGAATTTTTCTGATAATTACAGTAGAAGATAAGCCATGTTGAGATTTCCATTAACCGATTTGCTTCCAATCAAAGCATTTCTCTTAGAAATTGACTTTTTTATTTGAATGTTACCTACATGGCAGATCTTTTTATATAAAATGAAGCAGATGACTTTTCATTTTCCATATTGAATATAATGCAGAAATATCGAATGATTTCAAAACCTCAGGAAACTTTGTTTTCATAGTGTGTTTCTGATGCAGTGTTTTCCCTATATAAGAGCAGCAGTCGTGTTTAAAGTTGAATATACAATATAAATCCTACTCTAATCATGAACTTTTCTTCATTATTTTGGATAGTGAGGTGTTTGGATCTTTATTTTTTTAATTCTATGTTTTTGTTTGGATTGACAGTGGTGGCAAGTTTTCAACACTACTTCAGAATTTAGGTCCTGAAAATGCTGTGACGCTACTGGTGTTTGCAGTAACAGAACATAAGATTCTCATTCATTCCCTACGGCCTTCTGTGCTTACCAGTGTGACAGAAGCATTAGTGTCTGTGAGTATCAGTTTCTTATTGGCAATCAGTTTTGTTTTAAGCCTAATTATTCATATAATTTGAAGCTATTTTAATGCTTAACTAAAATTCAGAGTAATGAACTTCAATTTTCTGACCACTAACAGTAGTTGTAATGATTTAACAAGCATTGAACTACTTTGGGTATAAATATTTAAAAGACAACTCAGTGTGTGTGCTGATGATTATGCTTCGATGTCAAACAGCTAAAATATTCTCCTATCTTTTATTTCTCCAAGATGATTTTCCCTTTCCACTGGCCATGCCCCTATGTTCCTCTCTGCCCACTGGCTTTAGCAGATGTCTTGAGTGCACCATGTCCATTCATAGTAGGAATTGATTCAAGATACTTTGATCTCTATGACCCTCCACCAGATGTTAGTTGTGTTGACCTAGATACCAACACCATTTCTCAGTAAGTACATTTTAGTGATTCTACACCCAGTAATTTACAACTTTGTAATATATGTATGTAATTGTATGTTTTGTGAATGCTAACAGGAATTTCTTTGAGCTATATTGTTTTTATATTTAGGATTTTTACCATCTTTGAATCAGTTCTTGCTATACTTTGGTGGGATAGTTTATTAGCGAAGGGTTTAATCCACAGATCTTTAAATATTTAAGAAATGTTATAATCTTAGGCTTGCTTAGAAATTTATATAAGGAATGTAAGGATTTTATAATTTTCTCTTTATTGGGATAATATTTAAGTTGTAGCTACTGGAGCTATATATTTACAGTTTTAAAAAAAATTCAGTGTTTCTCTTGTATCCCTTATTTTCAGTTTAACCATACTTAAGCTCTTCAGGGGAGAGGAAACTGATGCAATACCACATTGCATCCACAGGACATACTTAAAATAACTACAAGTTAGTTAATCAGTAAAGCTCGAAAGCTAGTATACCTCTTACAATTTAAATATGTCTGTGTGAAATAGGTTTTTTTCCACTTTTAAATAAGCATGTTTTATATTAAGGCCTTTTGATTTAATTCTGAAATCTTACTTAATTCTAGTCTTGTCATATGTCAAAATCTCAAGTGCTTAAACCATTAGATGAGCTCAGCAAAAAATAATTTTCTGTTATAAAGCATGTATGCTGTCAAAAGCCTAACCAAGAAAACATGGGACATACTTTGTGCATTAAAGCCATTTTATACATAGGATGGATAGAGCCAAAGATTCTTTACTGTGAACATTTCATTCTTTACCAGGAGTATTTAATTCTTTAAATATTTAAGTAGTATCTCTCTCTCTCTCTTTTTTTTTTTTTTTTTTTTGGCCAGTTGTTAATGTTACATAACAGAATGTTTTTAAAAATTGAAACTCAGGGTGGTAAATGAGTATATATTATATTTATTATGGTAATAAATTACATTTTCCCTCTTGTACTTTTCCTCAGTTTATTAAAAGAATTTTTCCTTATTATTTTATCTTTGATTTACTTAAGAATCTTTGATTCTTATAAGAAACGCAAGTTGATTACACTCATCAGTAGTCTTCCATCTTGGTATTATCACCCTTCCAAACCTATGGGAGGACTAAACTAGTGAACTAACAGCTTTCCACTTTCCTTCATCCCAAATTTCTGGAGCCTCAACCTGAAATTTGAAAGAAAAAGAAATCCTAAGTATGAAATTTGTGGTTTCTTTTCCCTCTCTCTAGCTCATTAATATGTATAATGAAGAGTACGTTATGATTGTCAGGACATTTCTGAAGAAAGGGAAACCATTGTCTAATATATTCTAGGGGTAAAGCTGTATGCATAGCCTGAGCTGTCTCGTATTAGTCTCTGTAGTTTCAGAGGCAGTTTTTATTAACCCCTCTGGCAGACAGATAAGGAAACCAAAGCTTAGATTTTTAAGTAAAGACTTAAAAATTTTAAGTCTGTCAAAAGGCACGTAACTTATCCTGCCAGAACTGATTTTGAAACCATCACTATCTGACTCCATAACTAATACTTCTGCCATTCATTATTGGCTAATAATAATATAACTATATAATAATAATATAACTTACATAATAGTAATCTTGTAAATGGGAGTCACAATGAATAAAAATTCAGAAGGCTGATATAGATCCAGACTCAGACACTAGATAAAACTCTCCTCCCCAGCCAGGTTTAAAAGTGAAGACATCAAGGGCAAGAGGAGGAAATTATGTGAGTAAATAACAGTAATTTGATGTAATGAAATGAAACCAAGATATTGTTCATTCATTTATGCTACAGACTTTTCTTGAGCACCCTTCTTTTGCTAGACACTGAGAATAAAAGGATAAACCAAGTACACTCCTTTCTCTTTAGTTGCTAATAATCTTGTCTAGCAAGGCAGGCACGTACACAGTGATGAGAAGGCTCAGCGGGAGGGCTGTGTTGAAAGTTTTAGCAAGAACATAATGTAAAAAGTGTTTCTACATTGTATTCTCACTGTAATCCAGGATTCCTAGTCCTGATCACGTTATAAATGAAATAAAACCTCATAGCAGGACGTCTGCAATTTGACCCTGCCCTATCTGCATTTTTATATTCTCATTTGTGGAAAGATAGGAAAGATTCCAAGACAGTTGTTCTTTGTCAGCTTAAGCTTTCCCATCCATTCTTTTTCCTTTGTTTAGTTTTCAAAGTGATACTTGCCCTTTTGGTTCTGTGGGAAGTTCAGGGAACATTACAAAAAAGTTCAGCAAGTTCCATTCTGCACCTGTGCTGTGTTGTTGTCTTTGGTGGTTAGAACATGAGTGATTTACTTTTCTTCTTTTTTTTTTCTCTTCATTTTTCAAGTTTCTTAGAATGGATATGTATTGCTTTTGAAATAGGAAAAAAAAAGATCTAATAAATGAAGAATGGAATCAACAAAGCTTAACTATAGTTAAGTCCAGAAGCTTTATCATGTTTTATCACCATGCTCTTTTCTTCCCCGACTCCATATATAGTTTAAAAAACAGCTATGTTGTAATAGTTGTAATAAAGAAAATTATAGGAGTTCATCATAGAAACAAAGATACCACTTTCAAGCAAATATCCTCTTTCATAGTTATAAAAGTATTTTGGAATGTTATACTTTATTCAAATAATCTAGTATTACAGATTATTTCTTTTCTGAAAGAAACAAAACTAAGTTTTACTTACATTTTTAGGGAACTAAGAAACTAAATATTTAAATATACCAAAGTGTTTTGATAAGCTTTTTGGGTCGTAAGTTCATTGGAAGTTTTCTATAGTGCCTTTTCTTAAAGTCTGTAAGAAAAAAATCTCTTTATAGTAGGATTTTCCCAATATTAAGGTATCTTAAAATCTCCCTTTTTTTTTTAGCCTTCAATTTATCTATGTTTTCTGTTTAGTAGTTTAATTTCAAGTAAAATTTAAACAAATCTTTATTTTTACTATTAGCATGCTTATAACTTATCAGAAATGATAGTGTGGAGTTTTTTGTTTTTTGTTTTTTGTTTTACTTTTTTTATTGAAGTATAGTCAGTTTAGAATATTGTATCAATTTCTGGTGTACAGCATAATAGTTCAGTCATACATATACATACATATATTCATTTTCATTTTTTTCATAATAAGTTACTACAAGATAATAAATATAGTTCCCTGAGAAATACAGTAGAAAACCTGTTGTTTATCTGTTTTATATGTAGTAGTTAGTATCTGCAAACCTCGAACTCCTAATTTATCCCTTCCTACCCGCTTCCCCCTGGTAACCATAAGTTTGTCTTCTATGTCTGTGAGTCAGTTTCTGTTTTGTAGTTAAGTTCATTTGTCTTTTTTTTTTTTTAACATTTTTTATTGAGTTATAGGCATTTTACAATGTTGTTTCAAATTGTCTTTTTTTTTTTTTTAGAGTCCACATATAAGTGATATCATATGGTTTTGGGTTTTTTTTTTTTTTTTTTTTTTTTAGGTATCTAAAGACCTTAAATGAGTTTAAGAGTAATGACCACCACATTAAGTTTTGTAGTGGTTTCCATGATTTCAATGCAGGTGGAAATGACTTGATACCAACATGATTATAAGTTTTTGAGCTATATTTTAGTAGAAGATTCTACCCTTATATAAATTAATTTTTAAATATTAAATATTCCAATTTACCCCTATAGTATTTTTCTCCTGTTAATTGAAATATTTTATATGTAGAATATTTTTTGTTCAATGTGTTTTTTCTTTTCCCCTTTTTATATAAAACAGGTATATACCCACCCCTCCCTCAAAAAAAGGCCCGCCTAACAAATATATTATTATTGTCATTTAATCTCAGAACTGGAGACAAGAAAAATGTAGCCTGGAAGATACTTCCAAAGAAACCATGTAAAAATCTGATGAACACACTGAATAATTTGCACCAGCAGCTGGCAAAATGTAAGTGTATAACTTAATTGAAGGAAGTAATTTAATCTGAAGAAAGGATTCCGAATTCTTTGTCTTACTTGTAAAAGGACAGTGTTTATTGAAAGGAAAGTGGTTTTTTTTTACAATCTTAAAGGTACGTGAGCATTAAAGCAAAGGTTTTAGAAGCTGAATGGGAGACTTATAAAGTTTGTATTTTATGTCATAATAACATTCAAAAAGAGGTTAAGGTGTTTATTTTTAAATACCATGGAAAAAATAATGGTTTCCACTTGTATATTTTCTTCATCCATGGAATAAAAAGTTAGTTTTTAAAATCTAGGACAGCTGGTTTAAATTACATTAAAAAATGATGATTTCAGTGAGGTGAGGGCAAAGTCATATGCTTTTTGCCTTCACTAGATCTCAGTGCTGTGCTTACCTCAAAAAATTTGAAAATAGAAGCTTTCCCAAAAGCATTCAGAAATTAATCAAAGTGAAAATTGATTAGGATATGGAATATATTAATTAAATGCTTATATAAGAATATGTTGGCAGTGATCCAGAATTACCGATACGAGGATTTAAACCTTCGTTTATCTAATAACCCTCTTGGTATTTTATAACAACAATCCATTATGGGTCCATAATTTAATACTTATTGTACGACAGATGGTCAGTAATAGTGTGGCAATACTTGAGTTGCTCACTTATGTATTAGGTGAAATATAAACATGGGGCGTGGCCTACGTCCTTGAGGACAGAATAGTAGAATAAGCACCTGTAGAATAGTTAGAAAGAGGCTTGGGCAAAGACAGTGCTTACAAAGTGAACCTTACAGCAAGGAAATAATTCAGAAGTGGTTCATAAGTATATTAGGATATGAAAAAAATGACATCAAATAGAACAGAATTTTATCTTATGGAACAAGTGACTTATGTACAGAATTTTATTTAAGCTACCTAAAAGTGCATGCATTTCTTTTGGATAGCAGCAGTTTTTGTAGCAATGTTTAAATATTATTAAAATCAGTGAAATAGCCCTTCTGGCTCTACTGAAGGGCAGAATCTTAAAGCCGAAAACTACAGACTTAAGCAATTCTGATAGTTAAGGGTCATATATCATTTTACAGCTTCAGAGCTCTTTCACATACATTATTTTATCTTTACAACCCTGAGGATGATAAGGTTGAGGGAGGAAGGTTGTCAGAGATAAAGCATAAGGATAAAGCTAGGATTAAAAGCTGCGCCTTCTGTTCCAGTGCCTTGTACTTTCACTTTTTTAACACAATAAGAATTCCAAAAAAACCTCTCTGAGATGATTTATTGTTCCTCATATTTTGAGAAGTTTTTAAATTTTGAAACAGTCACAAACTTTGTTTCTCTGAGCTTTGGAGAACAGATGCCCCATCACCTCCGAATGGGAAGTATTTCCTTCCAACAAGTACGTTCTCCTACATTATTACGATATACTGTAACCATGAAAACCAGGAAAGTAACACTGAGCATTACTGCCATCCTGATCCTCAGAACAAATTCAAGTTCTGCTTAGGATATATATTATGAAATTATATAAACAAAGAGTTGAAGTAGCTTGAGTCCTTTTGAAAACACAACAGATTTATTATTTTTCTTTCAGTTTTATTTTGAGATATAATTGATATACAGGACTGTAGAAGTTTAAGCTATACAGCATAATGACTTGACTTACAAATGCAGCAGGTTTATAATTGATACCGTAATGAACATTAGTTTTGACAGTGCTGGAGAAAACACTAACGCTGTATTTCTTCACAGTGCAGCAGAGACCAAGAGATGATGGGCTAATGGACTTAGCAATGAATGACTATGATTTTAATTCTGGAAAGAGGTTGCACATGATAGATCTGGAAATCCAAGAAGCATTTTTGTGTTTCATGGCCTCTATTTTAAAAGGTTATAGGTCATACTTGAGACCAATAACGCAAGCCCCCTCTGAGACAGCCACAGATGCAGCCTCTCTTTTTGCCCTGCAAGGTCAGTGATTGCATAGTATTACGGCTTACGTATTGTTGAGTTTAACCTTGTAATGATTCAGTCTGTTTCTGGATTAGTAGCTTATATTTACCAAAATACATATCTCTTTCAGGAGTATGTGACTGTCAATCAGTTGATAACCCATTTCCGTAGGATTAGTTTTTTCTCAGGCTCATTAGATACAATCCTGTTAGCAAAACATGCAGAAGAGACTATTTGAAAAGTACAGAGCTTCCTAACCATGTACACCACACTCTGTTGTATCACAGGTGTGTTCAGATATTGATGCTCTTAGCTTCCAGGGCAGCCAGGCGATGTTGGGCACACAGGGGAGCCCCTGGGTTGGGCACCTCCAGGCTTGAGCAGCCACATTTGTTTTACTTCAGTCTGTGTCATGAGTGAAAAAAGGTCGGGAAGCCCTGGAGTACAGTTTGTTTCACAATATATATTTACCTTCTTTTGTAGTATTTAATGTTTGAAAGAAAAATTCATTTAATAAGTATGTATTGAGTACCTCCAAATGCTATAAGGTATGTAAAAGATACATAGTTACAAAAAAAAGGAAAGGAAAGAAAGAAAAGAGAGAGCAGGGGAGAAGGAAGGAAAGGAAGATAAGAAAGAAGAAATTCAATTCTCTCTCCCATGGAGCTTATACGTAGTCAGGAAGATAAGCAATTTGAAAATACTATGACTGAACACTTCGGTTCCCACCTTGAGTTCACAGAAGGTCCTTGATCTAAAGAAGGGCCATGATCTAAAGGATGAGCAGGAGTAGCCAGGCGGAGTGTGAGCAGAAGAGCATTTTAGGCATAGAGAACGGTTTTGCAGTCTCTGAGGCTGGAAAGAGTTTGAGTTCATGGGCCCAAGAGAAGGCCCAAGTGTGGTGTAAGTGAGCCCGGTGAGCCAGGGAGTGAAATCAGGAAGTACACTTCTGCTCTGTGTCAGTAAGACACAGACATAAATGAGTACTCGAGGGGATGTAACTGTTGCTTTGAAAAAGCCCCATATATGTACATATCCGTGGAGGAGAGCACACCAGTTTCGCATAGCATGCAGCATATTTGGAGACAAAACAGCAGTTTTTAAAATGCTTTCAAATTTACTAGTGTATGTGTCATCTTCAAGGTATTGAGGGGACGACAGAGACAGTTGTTGGTGGTATTACATATTCTGACGTTACTGACATTACAAATTTATGTTGAACAGCTTTCTTAAGAAGCCGGGACCGGTCACATCAGAAATTCTATAACATGATGACCAAAACACAGATGTTTATTCGCTTCATTGAGGAATGTTCTTTTGTCAGTGATAAAGATGCAAGCCTGGCGTTTTTTGATGATTGTGTAGATAAAGTAAGTAATAGTATTTCTACAGTGCCCTAGCTTATTTTGTGTGACTGTTAATAAATGTTGTGAGTTATGGTCTCTATTTATAGCTTTTACCAGCTTTTGACAAAATTAAAATTAATTCCATTTCATCATTGATGCTTTATTATGAAAGTTTTGGTGGCCTACTAGATTTATAGAGCACAACCTCTTAAGAGTACCTTGCAAGGTTCACTAAATCATGAGTTTTAGTTTAACAACCAGGTCTGTAACCCTGCCTGCCCACTTACAATAGAAGTTTTTCACCTGAATATTTCTTCACTTTGGGAGTGAGTTTGTAGCATAATTAAGTGAGTTAATTCTACTGTTTAAAATTCACGTGTGAAACCTTCACTCCCCTTCAGTCCTGGTATCATTAGGTGGGGTAGAGCAAGGTGGGTATGCATGCTGGATAGAGAGGAGGTGGGGGAGCAGCGGCCGCGAGAGGGGTGTGTGTCAGAACCTGAATGGGATGAGGAAGGAGGAGCAGCCTAGGGGGGTGTGGGGGTCCCAGCCAGGTGAGGAGTCCATCCATGCAGGAGGCGGCCTAGCATGGGGACTCAGAGGACGAGCCAGATAGAGTGCCCATGCTGGGTGGACAGTCTGTTTCTAGGAGTCAGAACCTAAACAGGATGCAGGGAGTATCCATGCATGGAGCATCAGAGTCTGAGCAAGGTGAGGAGAGTGTCCCTGCTGGGTAGGGCCAGCAAAGAGTTGATCTGGATGAGGGAGATGCCAGCATGGTGGGGGCAGGAGGTTGGTCTGGAAGGAACTGTTGAAGCCACGTTAGAGTGAAGAAGTCATATGCATGGAGGAGGAGTGGTGTTGGGGATGGGAGATTGTTACACATGGGAGGTATTGATCAAATAAATGAAGTGCCAAATGTGTCTTGTAAAAATGAGGCATGATTTTCACGTGCAAGATGTAGTAGGAAAAACACTGCGATGGCAATCAGGAGAACTTTGATCTCAGCTTTTCTGCTTGTGACTTTAGTCAGTCGTTTAGTCTTTCTGTGTTGTTTTCTTATCTGTGTTTAAAAAATATTACACAGAGAGATCATTATAACTGCATATGTCACAGCTTTCCAGGGTAGTATTGTATGAACTAAAAAAGTAGAAAGCATTATGACAATTTTTATATTTTGCTGGTTTTTATTCCACTTTATAGATTAATAGTTCCTTTGGTTTTATCATTTCATGGCTTAGAAATGTCCAACTTCTGAATGACTTACACATGTGAAGACAGGAGCAAGTTCAGAGTCCTGTGTAGGGATTTACACTTCCCTTTAAATTAGAACACTTGAGAGCTGCTTGATGTAGAGAAATCCTGTTTCCGGTGCTGATAGAGAATTAATACCCTAAGATGCCCAGAAATAACCACCCTAGTCCTGGAAATGCTTTGGAATAGGGAAAAGATGAATTTATGCCATTATTTGCTTAGAACTCATAATTCTTTTTCCCATAGAAACACTGAGATATATGGTGATCAGCTGTAGATTAAATGGTACAGGACCACAGTGTTGTGCTAGAAAAATGTATTAAATCTCTTTTTGGTGGATTGATATTCTAACCACATTTTAGGACATTTTGGGGGGAAGGGAGGGAGGGAATTAGGTTATTTATTTATTTATCTATTTATTTATTAATGATGGTACTGGAGATTGAACCCAGGACCTTGTGGATGCTAAGCATGTGCTCTACCACTGAGCTATACCCTCCCCTCTTAGGACATTATTTTAAGTCAAAATTTATTGAACTAAAATGTAAAAATAAAAAATATATCTTTGAAGTGTATAGTTTTGTTTTGGCAAATACAGGCTTTCATGTAATCATGACTCCAAAACATAGAACATTTCCATCACCCAGGAAAGGATATTGTTTTGGGGGGGAAATCATTTTCTGTATCTTGAATAACCTGTTTATAAGCAGACTTCTAGAACCCCTGCGTCTTTGTAAGTTGGGCTCTGCCTGTATAGGGCTTTGAAATCCTGTTTACTCTGAGAAATAGTGTTATAGCTCCTTGATAGTTCTGTCTTCACTGCAGCATTATACTAAGAACTGCATTTTCAGTATTTTAATCAAGTTTTTAAGTTTGCCTTATTTAATGCTTACGAAGTTAAATATTAGTAGAAAGAATAAATAAATAGAAAGTTCTGCTTTAAATAGAGAAGTTGTGCAAATGCAATGAATAGAAGAGTGTACTTTAAAGAATAGTTTCCCTACCACCCACAGAGTAGACATGGTTATACAAAACAAGCTTTTTTTGTGACTCAAAAAAAAAAAATCTGCTTTTCTTAAAAAAAAAAAAAAAAAGAATAATTTCCCTAAGTCCTTTTTTACAGGAATAACTGTGTTGGTTTTTGTAAATAAAAATGATGTTTGTGGCCAGCATACACTGACTGTTTCTCCTCTGTGGTGCTGGGCTTCCACTGGTCATCTTTCCTGGTGAACAGAGGCACACATTTGTGTAACAGTTGTTCCCTGTGCCAAGTTAACTGAATCATAAGGGACCAAATTAGTAACCAGGATTTTGCTCATAGCATGCTTGAACCAATAAATGTATATGAATCCATGTGGGAACACCGAATTAGCTGTAGGAATCCAATTAACAGTACAGAAGAGAGAAGTCTTGTATTGCTCCCTTTTACTTTTTGCTCATTTCATATCTTGTTCACAAGTTTGTGTTTCCACTAAGAACTCATATTATAGTATCACAGTTTTAAAAATACTCATTAATACTGTAAGACATATAAAACTTAAAATTTTGCTAGTACCTAGGGTATAAAGTTCTAAGGATAATATTTTATTACTGATAATTACTATATTATGTTGTCTACGACTCTGAAAATAGGTCACCTGTTTCTTACTTGGTAAGAGTCAGTGCAGAGCATGATTGGAATAACTGCTTAAAGAATATAAATTTCGAGAAGTCTCAAAAAAGAAACAATCCTTTTAAATGTGTAATTATTGTTGCTAGGCAGACTGTTTTCCTAAAATGCCATTTACCTATTCAAAGTCTAGAGCCAACAAAATACCACTTATGTGTAATAGATTAATTTTACACTTAAAGATTTTAATGATTACTAAGAAAATTAGAACTGAAAATTAACTTACTAAAACATAGTTACATGTGTTTGCTTTATTATAATTCAAGGAACTCTATTACTACAGAAAATAACAAAATATCACAAAATCTAAAATATGTCTTAATACCTCTCATATCTAGTTAGAATAGAGGTTAATTGTATTCCTACTATTATTAGGCAGAACTCTCGGAAATAGCATGTAATTATACAGTGCTGTTACCGCTTTTCATTTTTTAATAATTTATATGCATTCAGCACAGCAAGTCACTGCTTGCTTTTAATCTGTAAATGGCTTTTGAATATCAGTAATACTTTAAAAATAGTCATTTGTGTGAGATTATTCCTTAGTTGAGCAACTTTTAGCTTAATTTTTTAAGTGACAAGATCCTCTTACCTCTGGCAGTTTAGCTATGGGAAATAAATAGTATTAGGTATGCATTAAGTGCTTAAGCCAATCCATAACTAAGATTGAGCAGAAATTAGACATATTCCTCTTTTGATCTTAGCCTATCCAAGTCGAAAGCATTTGACCGACTTTAAGACGCTAGATTGGGTAATGCTGAGTAGGAATAAGAAAAACAATGTATGAGAATTATTTGAGTTTCATTTATGACTAATTTAAGAACCATGTGTTCTTGTTCTTCATATGATTATATTTTAAATCCCAACAATCTGTTCCTATAGGATACAGCCTAACTGAAAGCAGTTTTGTGTAACAAATACTCTGGTAAGATTTTTCTTGGTCTCCCAAGCATCCCTCTGCAGTGTTTTCTGAGCACATTAATGCCTTGTGAAAAAAAATGAAGAGAATATGAAAACTGGTTTATTTTTATCCTGCCGTGGGTGTTGCGTTTCTTTTTTTTCCCCCAATAGAGACAGATGTCACTGTGCTTTCTAAAAGACAGAAATGCCCAACTGATAAATGTAGGATTTATTACATGACTGTATTTATAATGTTGAAGTGAGATTTTATTGGTGTACAAGCTAAGGGAAATATCTTTTACCAAGGTACTGAATTTGCAGTGCAAAATTTTAATATTTTAATGGACTTTACAATACTGAGAATTAGAGCAGTTTTCCACATCCACAGGTTTGTTTGTTTGTTTGTTTGTTTGTTTTCTGTGTGAACAAAGGTACTGATCTGGAGAAGGAGAAGCTGTTATATAAATAAATAAAACTTTAAAAGCACCTGGTACTCACAGACAAGCAGTTCTCTTATAAAGTTCCATCGTGGAGACAGGAGTAGTTTCCAGCCTCCTTTCCAATGACCTTGGGTATTTGTTTTAACCTTTTTGTTCTCATCAGACTTTCTGCTTCATTATCATTGTTGCCCTTATAATTACGTTAACCCCATTTCATCTGCATAAAAATGTTTACATGTAGAGATTCTCATTTGTTCTTGGGTTGCCCATGGACACAGTGTCCTACTAAGGACACCAAAGATTTTGAGTTTTTACTGACATACTCCTGATGTTGTTTTAAAAAAAAACATTTTTAGATTTGTTAATAATGGCTTAGATGTGCTCTGTTTTTATTGAAAGTTTAATTTTTTTTTTAATTTTACTTTTCGGGGGGGGCGTAATTAGGTTACTTATTTATTTTAATGGAGGTACGAGGGATTGAACCCATGACCTCGTGCATGCTAAGCACATACTCTACTACTGAGCTACACCCTCCTCCTGAATGTTTAATTTTTAATAGTTTTATTAAGTGACTAAAGTAACAGGAAGTGTGGAAAATAAAAAGGAGGGAAGACTCCATAAGCCCAGGGCCCTAATATCCATTTTACATTTACTTTCAATGTTTTTTTTTTACATAATTGTAATATACTTCCTAATTTTTTACATAACCAGATCTTATAGGCATTTTTAATATTGTTGCCAAATCTAGAGAACAAGTAAAGTTTCTTTTTTTCAACCACAATAAAATATAACATAGTTTAGGAAGTTGAATGATTTTACAAGGCTTAGGTCCCATTTCTTCTCACCCCTCATTTCTATTCCCCAAAGGCAACCACCTTCTCTTTCAGCTGTTTCATCAGTCATTTACCTTAAGATTTCCAAATAGTGTGTTTTTATTGCTGCATATTGTTTTATATATTATCTATTAATATTGTATCTACCACCATCACCATAATTCTGCCTATGTAGTTGGTCAAATGGTTGTTCAGTGTTAATATTATCACTCTGGGTGTAATCACAGGCCGTATATATATTTAATTAAATTTCCTTTTATGAATGGACTTTATTTTCCCTGAAGTTAACTATTGCTGTATTTCTTTTTTTTATTTTAATTGAAGCATAGTTGATCTACAACATTGTGTTAGTTTTGGTGTGTACAGCATGCTGTATTTCTTGTTTTGTGTCTGCTATTAATTCATCTCCAATCTCTTCTACAAAGGTGAAAAATCTAAAATCTCCCAGTTTTTCAAACATATCAGGTAATCTGTCCATTTGATTTTTTTAAATTCTTGCTGGAGCTTTCCACCTTTGTGTTCCAGTCTGAACTGCCTGCTTTCTGGTCTGTCATCCTGGGGTTTTCCTTCACCATCATCTTGGGAGTTTCATTGATCTCTCTGGAGTGGGATCCCCTGCTTTCTGCCTTTAGTAACTTCTCTCTTGGCTAATTTCCCTGGTATGGTGAAGTGCACCTTTCAGTAGTTTAGTGAGAAAGAGCCCATGGGAGATACATTTTTTGATGCTCTGCCTGTCTGCAAGTTTCATCATTCTCCCCTAATACTTGATTGCTAATTTGGTCTCATGTAAAATCTGAAGTCCTTACTGCATTGTCCTCTAGCTTCAGATGTTACTGTTGAGAATAAGATCTAGTTTAATACTATCTTAGTTTCTGATCCTCTGTGCCTGATCTCTTTTTCTGTCCGGAAGTGTTTAAGATCCCTGATGTTGTGAAATGGCACAAGGACATGCCTGGTGTCAGCCTTCTTTTCTTCAGAGTTGGACATGTGTCAGCCCTTGTAATCTATGGACTTATTTCCTTCAAATTCTGGGGGATTTTCTTGCATTATTTTCTTTCTTTTCATTTTCTTTCCTCCATTGTCTCTTTCTCTCTCTCTCTTTTTTTTTTTTTTTTTTTTGAATTACATGTTATTTTTATATTGGCCCTCCAGGCCTAATACTCTTAATTTTCTTTCTTTTTTTTTCTCCCATCCCATTTTCTGTCTCTGTCTTTCATCTCCACTTTTTGGGAGATTTCTTCTTATCTTTCAACCATTATAGTATACTTTTTAATTCTTCTATCATATTTGTAATTTCCATAAGCTCCTTTTCATTCTCTGAATGCTCCACTTGTATAGCATCTTCTTGTTTCATGGATGTAGGCTTATTCATTTTAGTTTTTTTTGAAGGGTTTCTTTTCCCCCTTGCATTGTCTCTGCTTCTTCTAAGTACCTTATAATTTTTGTTTATTTTATTCTTTTTCAAGTTATTGTTTTTCTTTGTGCAATCTTCAGTTGGTGTTCGTCGTCAAGTGTGAGGCACAAAGAACTCATTGGAGCTATTTCTGGGAAGGTCAGGTTTGGAGTTTCCTTAGATATGAGGTTGATGATCATTACTCAGGTATTTCGTTAGAGTCCCTGTTTGATCAGTGTCTGTAATTCTTTCCTTTTAGGCTGCATAGTTTCCCCAAGAGGTATCTCCAGTCTTCAGCCTGGAGTGCAGTAAGCCTGACTGCAGGTATTCTCAGAGCTGAGTGGGGGAGGTAACTGAGATTTTCCACTTCTTGTAACGTGTAGGCTTTTACTCACTTCACCTGTTTTTATTAATATCCTTCATCCTTCCCAGCTCTGCCTGGTGTTCTCAAGTCTAAGGTCCCTCTGGTTCACTCAGAAACAGCCGAGCTAGTCTGCTGTGTTGGGGAGAGGTAGTAACCTAACTACAGGGTTGGGTGTGGGATCTGGGAATTCTTAAATGCAGGGCTTTTAATTAATTCTCCCGATTCAACCCCACTTGCACTCCCGTCTTTCAGGGGCAACATGCTTTTCATTCTTGACCTTTCTGGCACTCTTTAGAGCAAAATGGCTGGCTTTTTGGCTTTTCTCCTCTCTCCCCAGCGCCCCCACCTTCAGTGCCAGATACACAGCTTTCAGCTTTCACTGGTCGCGGCAGTCTACTTTGTAGCTTCTAAAATGTTTTGATCTCAGCTCTGCTGTTGTCCCCTCTCCAGTTCGTTTTGTCTTTGCTGTTGTTTTTAATCTCTGTACTCTCATTTCGGTGAGATTTCAGGAGGGATTGAGGGTAAATTGTTGTGTTTATTTTGTCTTGTTCAAGCAGAATTCTGCATAATCTTTACTCTTTTCATTCTTAATGATTGTGTATTTCGTCTATTTATCGTACTTTATTCATTTACCTATATTTTTTTGACATGTAAACAACTTCCAATTTATTGCTGTTGCAATCCTGCAAAAACATCTTTCATACCAATAGTTTTTCATGTTAGATTATTTTCTTAGAATAAGAATAAGGTGGATGTGTTTAAACACCCTTGTTTTCTAAAGAAGACTGTACCAATTTTTGTGTGCCAGCAGGGCTTGTGATTATCCAGTTTACTGTATTTATCGTATCATTGCTAGTCTCACCATATAAAAGTCTCTTGACGGGCTAAAAGGAAAGGCACCTTCTTTTATACTGATTAATTTTTAAGCATCCTTCAACAGAATTGAAGGAAGTGTATTTTAAAAGCAATATAGTCTCCCTTGTTTAAATTTTTATTCTGAGCATTTATCACTTTTGTAATTTTTAAAAAGCAAATAGAAGTAATACATATTCATTATTTTTAATTGGAAAACAAATAACAATATAAAGAGGAAAATTAATTGCTAATAATGTCACTACCCAGAGGTAACATTGTGATAATTTTGTGTGTGTGTGTGTGTGTGAGGGAGAGAGAGTATGTGCACACAGAAATATATCTGTGTAACAGATGTAGACACACATTAAAAAAATTAGAATCATACCTTGCGCATATGTGCATATATATGATTTAGTGTCTGATTTTTTCATTTATCATTATTTTGTGAACATTTTCTCTTGTTATTAATTATAATTCTGAAACATGCCTTAATTGTTGTCCAGTTCACTGTATGGGTCCCCCAGGGAAACATTCTTTAACACTGGTTATCGCAGCACATAATGCTGTGAAATTGTAACCAACAATTTATGTAAGAAGACTCTGAAAGTATCAACTCTTTTTAAAAGTAAGAAAAATTTTAAAGCTCTTCCTATCCTTTTTTGGTATACTCTGCCCTAAATCCTTATCTGAAGATTTAACTTACTAATAATTCTTGTTCTCCCATTTTTCCCTGACTAGTATATATTATTAATTCTGTCTATCATGATAAAGTTCTGTGGGTTTAGTCATGCATATGACATCTGGTTTTTTGGTTTTTTTTAATTAATGTCAATCTTGTGCTCTTTATGAGTTCTTTTTGGGAGATTTAGACTCTATGAAGTTTTTATTTTTTATGAATGTTACCTTACTCTAGGGGAAATAGTCCTACTAAAGTGCTGTCAATATCGATGTGACTAGAACTTCACTCAGATGTGTTTCTTACATATATTGGAAGAACTTAGGGAAATTTGTTATATTTAGTATAAATCAAAGACAGAACCCAGTATTCTCAACACACATGTGCATATGTGTGTGTATGTACTTCAAAAAAAACTTTCATGAATAAATTTTCATTATTCAAAATGCAAAATAATATAAAAATGTTATTATATATTGGGAAATCTGAGTCCTGTCTCATCCTTGTCCACTCCCTTCATCTCCTCTTAGCCATATATAATTACTTTTTTTTTAGTATTCTTCAGTATTTCTTTATGTGAATACAAGCAAAAAATGAATATATATTTTTATTTTTCCCTCTTTCTTGCTCAAAAGACAGTATACGATATACAATACTCTTGTTATTTTCTCTTAGTTATCTTGGAGAGCTTTCTATAAGTGATAATAGACAACTTCCTCATTCTCTATTTTTTTTTTAAATAGCTTCTTATTATCCAGTTGTGTAAGTAAATGGTTTATTTAACCATTCCTGTGTAGGCAAACACTTGGCTAACCAATGAATTTTTTTAACGTACGTGTTTTAAACTCCTTCAGGTGGATATGGACAAGAGTGGTGAAATGCGACTTATAGAACTGGATGAATCCTTCAAAAGTGAACATACTGTTTTTGTAACACCACCTGAGATCCCCCATCTACCCAGTGGTGAAGAACCCCCTTTACAGTACAGGTATTCAAGGGCAGAATGTTTGAGATTGAGAGAGAGAAGCAATCCATCATCTGTGACGTAGCTTTCTAAGGACTGTGGTATTTTCAAAAGTCCATACTTTACAGATCCCTAATTTTTAGGTGGTAAGCAAGCTTATCCCACATCCATTATTAAGTTTTGAGGTATAAAAAGAAAAAATATATAATTTTGCATCATATAAGCTTGGGAAGCTCTCTGTATCTTCATTAGTACATATTCTCATAAACGTTGATTAAATTCAGTTGGGAGCCCCACCCCACCAAAATGCAGTACTTTTTATTACAGAATTTTTGTTTCTCACCAAGGTTGGTTTTCTCAGTTTCAGCCCCTCCCACAACACTTGCTAATTAATGTAACCTTGGTTTACAAAAGGTTTAAATCTAATTTAGAGTTGATATTTGTAGCCTTGCTTTGGATGATAAAATTCTTTAGGCAATTAATTTTTCCATGAGTTTTAAAGTCAAGGAAATTTAAAACTATTGAAATTGGTCATTGTTAATTTAGGAGATGTGGTTAGACATGGTGCCAAGTGCTTGGTAGATAGACTAGAGTGATACATTGTTCCTGCTTTCAAGTCTAGTGGGAAAGAGAGAAAAGCTCTGAGAATAGTGATAGGGTTATGATAGAGAGAGATTTATTATATATCTGTCTGGTTAGATAGATACTATATACACACACACATATATATATACAGATATATATTATGTATGACATTTGTTATAACTAGAGGTCAGTTCTAGTATACCATTAAAACGGCATTTTCTTTCTAGATTTTAAATGGTTTTTAAAATTCTCCATTAATTATTTAAAGATTCTAAAGCCATTTCACATCTGTTACTCATTAAGTTACAGTTTATTTTCATTGAAAAGGATTTTCCAGGACATCCTAATTTATAACTTGAATTAAATTCTTCCTTTTACAGATGAAAAGGTCATGTAACAGATGTTTGTGAATTTTGATTAATTCATAAGCCACTTGATTCCTGCCCTTTTTATCTGTTAGTGATGTTGCTCATATCAATTTTTAAAAGTCTGCCTTTTCTCAAAGATATTTAATATATTTCTCTCTTTCTTTCTAAACAAGATCTCATTTCTTTGATCTCTTTTGTACATTTTACTTCTAAGATGACTTATATTTCACTAATACAGTTTTGTTTTTCTTTTTGTGGTTTGATTTTAACATTTTAATTTAAAATTTACCTTTAGATGTAGTCCATTAGTAAGAAAATTAGTTAGGTTAAAAAGTCTCATGTTTCAAAGACTCTATATTGAGCATAGTGAGTGCCCTTAATAAGAGATGAGTCATAATACTTACACTGTCTGTGTAAAATAATAGGCAGTCAGTTTCCAAAAGATACACAGAATGGTCATATTACCACACCATGTATATACAGTGAGTTTGTTTAAGGGACATAGTTTTCCTGAGCTTCTTTGCTATTTTGTTCCTATTTTATTCAGTCATTACCAATATTTTCTAAATCATCTAAATTTGCCTATAATCATGTATAATAGGTTTGGTCCATCTTTTATTATAGTTTTCTTCTTAATTAAAACTATTTATACGCCTTTGAAGAATATTATAGAGGAAGTGTACTGCTCAGAGGCTGCTTCTGTTCTTTTCAGCATGTGTTTTTCCCAGCTTCTGTTACCTTTTAAATGCCCAAAACACCCTGCTCTAGTACCCAAATTAGGCCCACCCCTTCCCAGAGTCACCCCAGTCTCATCTTTTCTCCCTCAGTTTTCTTTCTCATAAATGAAGCCCTGAATCTCATTAACTAACCTGATAAATCCATTCATGATAATGTGAGAGCTTGTCCTGGACTTACGCTGTTTGCATCTTTTTAAGAGGAAAGTTCTGCAGTAATACTTTAATCCAAAGTCGTGTTTGAAAGGTATTGATTTGGTAGGCCTTTTGTCAGCAGTCCTATTGCCTGATGTTTGCTGTGTATTTACCGAATACTAACGTACAAAGTTTGCATGAGTTACTTTGGAGTTTGAAGCCAAGTTCAACAAAACTTTAATGTGCTTTACTTTTTTTCTTCCAAAATATATATTTGAATCCATATTTGGCTGTTACCTTTTTAATTATTATAATAAGAAAAGCAATATCAGCGTGCATGTTGGTTGGGTATATGCCATAGTCTGATGGAGAAAGATTGGTACAGCAAGTTAAGAAGTTAAAATAAGTTAAGATGTTGTTGGTCGTAATTTTTTTAGACTGTAGTCAGTATGATCATCTGTGTGTGCTTGAGTTTGGTTTTTTTTTTTTTTCTTTTCAAAAACAGCTATAATGGATTTCCAGTTCTTAGGAACAATTTATTTGAGAGACCTGAAGGATTTCTACAAACACGAAAGAGCAAATTGCCTTCAAAATCAAGTAGCCCTAGCAGCCCTTCTCCCATGTTCAGAAGAACCAAACAGGTGCTTTGATGATTCTGTATTCTTGTAAGCAAGTCCTAGAACAAAAATAAATACGTCACTCATTCTCCCTTAATGTACTTGACTCCTCCCTTTGTAACTGTTAGATCATGCTCCCTGGAACGTTCTGAAGATAACTTAGAGTAATCTCAGAAAATTAACTCATTCCCTTGTCCTAGAACTCTATTTTACATATTATATAATATAAATCCAAGCAGAGGCTTGAATATATATTAATTATGGACATACTTTGTTACGGAAACACTATAAAAGCATGTGAATTGTACTTTTTCTGGGTTCAGTTTAAATAAGGATGCTTAAGTGTGAATTTTTATTATTAAGATCCTCTCCTTTTTTTCCCTAGGAAATTAAATCAGCCCATAAAATTGCCAAGAGGTATTCTTCCATTCCTCAGATGTGGTCTCGGTGTCTGCTGCGTCACTGTTACGGACTGTGGTTTATCTGTCTCCCAGCTTATGTGAAAGTATGTCATTCAAAAGTCAGGGCCCTGAAAACAGCCTACGACGTGCTTAAAAAGATGCAGTCAAAGAAGATGGATCCACCCGATGAGGTAGCCGTTATTCTTTAAAATGCTTTGTTTTTGCCCAGATTTATGCACACAGATGCGTTCTGTACACGTTTGAACTTCCTGTGTTCCAGGTGTGCTACCGCATCCTCATGCAGCTCTGTGGACAGTACGACCAGCCCGTGCTTGCAGTTCGAGTGCTTTTTGAAATGCAGAAAGCCGGCATTGACCCCAATGCCATTACTTATGGTTATTATAATAAGGTAATTCCTTTGATCTAATGGAGAAAGATTATAACTTCTGTGATTTTTACAGCCTTACTTTAATAGCAGAAATAATTGATGCGGGAATTATTTGGCGTTTATTTGAGAGTATCTAAAATAAACTTTGTAAATCAGGTAAGGTTTTTTTTTTTTTTGTTCTATTTTGTGTTATACAATCTACTCACTGACCTACTGACTGTTGACTCTAAAGCCAATGTGTGTTCATGTGTAAAAATTACTTTACTAATTCGTTTATTTTGTTGCATGAATAGGCTGTTTTGGAAAGCACCTGGCCTTCGAGGAGTCGTAGTGGCTATTTCCTTTGGACAAAAGTGAGAAATGTTGTTTTAGGAGTAGCACAGTTCAAAAGAGCTTTAAAGAAACATGCACATTTGTCCCAAACAACCCTCTCAGGTAATTAAAGGTCTTAAGGGATGTATACCTTGTAGTCTCTCTTTAAAATTAATTGACTGGTTGCACTTTCCATTTTTTAGAAATTTTAATTGGTTTCAAAATATTGAATGTTTTCTAGTTTTTATTGCCATTAAGCAAATTCTACTATTAGAGTATTCTTCCCATTTAAAAAATACCAGATTTCACTTTTTTTCTTGTAACTGTTGAAGTGTCAACCTTTGGTGGTCGTGTTTTAATATTTGTTAATAATTCACAATAAGTTTCTTCATTATAGTTGTGTTTTGTTAATTATGCGACACTTTTCACATTCACTGTTAGTAGATTATTAGCTTAAGCAACAAACTAATGTTTTTTTTTTGGTATCTCGCTGAGTAGTAAAATGCTGTCACATTGTGTTCTTAAGCAGATGGCAGTGACCTGGATGCTGTTAGTCATGGCAGCATGGATAGTGGTCATGGGACACACACTGTGGAGCAGGCACCTTTTAATACAGGTTTAATCAAAGTGTATGCTTCTGATGATAGATCTAGTACAGGTTTGTGTGTGCTTATGTATACATTTATTGCAATACATTTTAAAAACTAGGTTTGCTAGCCTGTCTTTTATATTTTAATTGTCAATGATATATTTAACTGTCACCTTTTAATTTTATATATTAGTCATTTGATTTAATACTGTTTTTAATAACTGCAATTTTATTCATTCTTTATTTGAATAGAAATAAAAGTTTATTTAGGTGTTTAATTCATGATAATCCAATTAACTCTGGATAGCACATAGGTCTCTTTATCATATTTTCTTAGGATAAGTTCTTCTTTACATTATGAAAACGTTATTAGAGGGTTTTTTTTTTAACATTATTAAGAGTTTCAAAAAAAAGAAACTCAGATCCATGATCTGTTAATAGTATCGTATCAAGATCAATTTCCAGGATTTAACAGTGTACATGTTTCATGTGGATGTTATCATTGGAGGAAGCTGGGTAAAGGGGTACACAGGAACTCTGCACTGTATTATTTTTGTGGCTCTTCTGAGTCTTAAACTATATTAAAAAGTTATAATAAAAAATTTTAAATATATATAAAATTTGTAGCATTCTAGCATTGAAGATGGCATTAATTTTAATAAAAATATAAGATTTGTACATAAGTTTTTTCTAAATATTATTAAAACTAACACACCTAAAAGTAAATTCCTTGAATAATTCTGTCCTTTTCATTATTACATTATAAAAATTAGACATGACATTTGAATATAAGAGCGACCTCTTAATGGACAGAAACTTTAAATTTAAAATTCCAAGCATTAATAATAAAATATGGAGGCTTCTATCTCTGCAAGTGTTAACATTATTTTGGTCTGTCTGCTTTTATGCCTACTTTTAAAAGTAATAAATACAAGCTATGTGTGTTGAAATGTAATCTTCATAGCTCTTCCTTGGCTGGTTTTATTTCTCGTTCATGCAGTGAGTTTAATCAGAGTTACAGTAGTCATCTTCAGACATTAGCTCATAAAAATGAAGAAATCCATTTTTCATTTTTAGCTGTGGCCTTTAAAAAGACTATCTTAAAGCAGTGCAGAACCTAGTAAAAGCATGAATTTTATGAAGATTATCTTCACATTTTTACTTTGTAATTTCTTTGGAAGTAGAGCTGAAAGTTTGATTAGAAAAAATACAAACTCAAAATTGTAACAAAGACATGAAAGTAAATACCTAATGATGCTTAATACAGTTTCTTTAAATAGTTCTTTACATTTTTAAAAAACCATTTTATATGTAGTCTCTCATGTAGTTATAACAACTTTGTGTATTATAAATCTGGGAACTTGAGATTGAAACAAAAAGGTTAAGTGGTTTACTTAAAGTCATGTCTTCTAAGACAGAGAACTAGGATTCAAAACTTTGTGTTTTATTTTTTAATTTATTTTAATGGAGGTACTGGGGATTGAACCCAGGACCTCATGCATGCTAAGCATGTGCTCTCTCGCTGAGCTACACCCTCCCCCACCTCAAAACCTTATGTTTTGATGCTAATCTAGTGAAAATAATTTGCTGAAAATTACAGAGATTCTCTTTAATGGAATAATACATTAGAAATTTTCTTATATCAACACAATTTCTGCTTTTCTTAACAATAACTGTAACACTGTATTTTTTCCTATTCCCATGTACTTGTACTCATGTGCAATTCAGTAATTATTCAGTTGAATTTTTAGAAAAACTACCTATCAGTAAATTTAAATAAACCCATTTTTGGTGAGATTATTTGGACATTTGGTTCCAATGATCTGTGTGTGAATATTCTGTTATGAATTCCCTACACATTTTTTCCATTGCTCAGTTGGGTCCCACATTTCCCCCTAGAAAGATCATGGACTTGTATAAAGAGTGTTTGATTTGTCTGTGTCTTTTGGAACCCAGATGGTAGTATGAACATACGTAGTTACTTTTGACTATGCTGTGGAACCAAAAATAAATTATTTTATGATCATCCCTTTCTTAAATTAATAGAGATGGGAAGGAGCTAACAAAATAATGCCTTCAATTGAAAGTTATCCAGAAAATTTTGTAAAAGTAAATCTGAAGACCAATGTGTTGCTCCTAATTCTGATTCTTCTCATTAAAGACGTTGATGATAAACAGCATAGGTTGTTGTTTTTTTTCCAGGTGGCCAGTCTGATCTTGGATATAATTCATTATCTAAGGACGAAGTTAGAAGAGGGGATACATCTGCTGAGGACATTCAAGAAGAAAAAGATAAGAAAGGGAGTGATTCTAGTTCTTGTAGGTATTATTTAATATTAGTATTTAATAATAGTAATAATTTTATTTCTCACTTTTCCATTATAACTCCTCTTTCCTCCCATCACAAGCCCTCTTCACCACCTATTTTTATTCCAGCGTACAAATACTTCGTGTGTGAAGTGTGTAGTCTCAGTGGCACAACACTCTCCACTCCATTCTTGTAGTAGAAATATGTGTTTCTTCAAACAGTGGTTCTTTCTGAGGCTTATCAATATTTTTATTTAATGCTTTTGTTAATGGTCTGTGACATATTTTCCTGCCTACCTCCTCCTATCGAAAGCAGTGTTTCACAGCCAAAGAGGAAATATAAACTGTGTGCGTGGTCTTCACACTTGACCAGTGCTTAGTAATTTTATACACACCTTGAGGACTCAAATAAGTGGTATCACTTACTTTTTTTTTTTCCCAAACTTAAAAAAAAAAAACGTTTATTTTCAATCTTAATTATAGGCATCATTTGCCCCTTTTTGCTGCTCCTGATACTGCTTAGCTCACACACCATCATGCTTTCATGGTGCCTCGGAACAGTTTTGCTCCCTGTGGTCTCAGAATTTTTAACCTATACTCAGCACTTTCTCCAGACTGGTATTTCAAAAAATCAGAATCCAGTCTTTTCAGTTTTTGCTTCATGAACGCCAATCTTCATTCCCCGCACCCTGCCGACAACTTCAGAACATGTAAGACATGCTTTGTTTTGCAACGTACATTAGACACTTTTGGGAATCACTTACTTGTGATTGACAAATAGATACGGAGGTGTTAAGTATTTTCTTACCACCTATTTTCAGGTGAAAATATTTAGGACTAAAAGCTACCTCTCTTTATGTCTCGTCTGGTGTATATATCTTAACAATTGCATTTTCATCCTTACAGTGTCAGAGAGTGAGAGTGCAAAAGGCAGTGCTGACTGCCTTCCGAAGCTCAATTACCAGAGTTCTGCCAGTATAGTTCGCCTCACTGGTACAAGTAACAGTGCTGATAAACTATCAGGAGAAAACACGGGTAAGTGGAATAGTAGAGCTCTGTTGTGTAGCATAACTTGCATCTGTATTTCTAGTGAATATTTATTTTTTTAATATCTTAATTCTCCAGGGTTATTTTAAAAATATATTTGTGTAGCCTCTCATGGTATAGCTTAGTAGCTTAAATTCTGTAGTTTATAATATACTTTATTCAAGCTTTTATTATAACAAAATAAAGGTACAAATCTACAAGCTACAAACTGTCCTTTGAGCCTGGACTGTTGGGACTTTTTGGAAGGAGGAAGTGGGAGCGAGTGGGATGGACAGTCTAAGGTACATACACCTCGCCAGTGTTGCAGTGAAGCATAGAGTTCCGTAGTCTTCCTATTGTTTCTGTTTTTTTCAGAGGCAAAAGGATAGTCCTTCAGATGGTTTGGGTAACAATACCTAACGTTTTTTCTTTTCAAAGTGCTTTTTATATATAATTTTATATTTGTTATTACAGCAATGCTTATACTAGTGAGGGGATATTAGCACTGTATTAAAGATGACAAAACTAAGGCGTAATCAGAGTATTGGTAGGTCACGTAAATTATCAGCTAGTTAATGGAAACGTCAATTAGGATCTGAGTTAATACTTGGTTTCACAAATTTTTCATCAGACCGTTTTGGCGGGGCTAAATGGTCTTAAGATTCAGAGTTTCTAGTGTAAATACTCTGATTATATAATTACATTATTTTGCCTTTGTATTAGCCCAATTCTGCATTTAAACATGTTATAATCTAAACAAATATTGAAGGACTTGTGCTGTTAAGGCTGAAATATCTCTGTAAACGACCCCGCTGTTACGATGTTTGTCTTTCCTCCGCATAGTTAGATGTGCCTCTAGCTAGGGGGTAGGCAAACTGTGGTCCAAGGGCCAACCTGGTCCTGCATCCTGTTTTTTGTAAACTAAGAGTGGTTTCTACATTTTTAAATGGTTGGGGGGAAATCAAAAGAAGAATACTGTTTTGTGACACATGAAAATTATATGGATTAAACTTCAGTGTTCACAAACAGGCCGATGGGCACACAGCCACGCTCACTCACCTGCGTGTTGTCTGTGGTCGCCTTTGCCCTGCGTCGGCAGGGCTGAGTCGTTGGCACAGAGACTGGCCTGCAAAGACTGAAATATTTATTATCTGGCTCTTGACAGAAAAAGTTTGCAGATCCCTGCTCTAGCTATCAAAAAAAGTCGAATGATCTATAACTATCTTACTTTGCATTTCTTTGTTAGATAATTGTTATAACCTAAACATGAAAGAGTTTTCCGGTGGTATCATGTAATTGCTTCACAGCCATTTAGTCCTTCCTAATCATTGTCTAACTATAACCCTTACTAACTTGCCTTTGGACATCTTTGCTTTCTTGTTCTTTCATTACTACCCATTCATGCTTCCCTTTCTCTTAAGACCTGCTTTTATGAACTTTCTGTTTTAACATAATTGTTAACTATCCCTTGATTCTACGTTTTTTCGGAGTAATCAGCGTCTGACTCATCCTCTGGCTTTTGATCGTCTTCTGTGCTTAGACAAGTCAATTTTTAAAAGCCTATAGTAGGTTCCCTAGGTGTGAACTAGAGTTGTTACTTTATCCTTAAGGTTTTTGGCTTGAAACCTTTTCCATCTGTTGAGTACTGTGGGCGTATCCTTACTACCAAAGACTGTGTGTGGGATTTACAGAAATACGTATCTATACCTTTTTTCTTATACACTAATGCATGCTAGGATTCAAGCACTTTTAAAATTCCTTTATGTGTATTTTTTATCTATATCTGTATATATATAAAACTGACAGCTTCCAAAGATGTGGGAGTGGAATAACCAAAGAGATGTTTTAATGTTTGGTTGGATATTGAAATAAAATCAGCACGCTATAGTTACTTCATGATCATCTCGGGGATTTTAACATTTTTAATAAATGTAAATTGAATTACTGAGAGTACAATCACAAGAAAACTACTCTGAAATGAAACATCTCTGAAATATGAAAACATACTCTGAAATTTGGTTTTTTTGTAATGGAGATATTGGGGATTGAACTCAGGACCTCGTGCGTGCTAAGCCCACACTTTACCACTGAGCTGTATCTCCCTCTGAAAATGTTTTACTGAGCCTAACTCTGCTTTTAGTAAGTTTTAACTTTTTAGCTTTAGCTACTGTATTCAGCTGTAGTAAGTCATAATGTACTATATTGTATTCTGGGTTGACCCAGTGGTGACAGTTGTTTCCCAGAAGACAGTATTCATTCAGTGATTATTTTTTGAGTTCCTACTGTATGCTACCATATGCCTGGTGCTACTGGGGATATAATAAGAGACCAAAAATAAACATGGTCCCTTCCTTCATAGAGAGACAAACGGGGGGGATAGAAATAACATTAATCAAATAACCAAGTAAATGTCAAAATACCCTGATATTAAATACTGTCAAGGACTATAAGTTACTAGGAAAACATAATAGACTATCCTGGGTCTGGGGGGGACATGGGTCAGGAAAGACTTCCTTGGGAATATGGTTTTTGAGCTTAGATCCAAAGGGTGAGTAGAAAATGAAGGAAGACAGGGGTTCCAATGGAGGAATTGAAAAGAAGCATTCTGAGCAGCGGGAAGCAGTGTGTAAAGGCTGTGTAGTAGGAAGGGATTACAGCATGTACAAAGGTCTGAAAAAGGGCCTGTATATCAGCTAGGAATTCTTTCAGCTTTAAGGCTCAGAAAATATGATTTAATAGTGGCTTAAACAAGTTGAGGGTTTATTTTCTCAAGAAATTCCAAGGAATACAGTTGCTTAGGATGTTGTTCAGGGGCTTTGCCTAGTTCTCTGGACCTAACCATGGTTATCATATAGCCACTGGCAGCTTCACACACCACCTTTCTGTGCAAGGCAGAAAGAATGGGGAAGGGGAGTACCAGCCCCATCTTTCTCCTTTAGCAGGAAAGCAGAAATTTCTCCAGAAACCCTCAAAAACTACCACTTTAACATCACTGGCCAGAATTACATCACACAGCATCCAGCCTGGTCTGGCAGAATTTAGCATGAATATAAACTTAGACTCAGACAAACTTTTCTGTAAATGGCCAGATAGTAAGTACATACAGTCCCTATTGCCTATTCTTTGTGCGTGTGTTTTTTTACAACTCTTAAAAATGTAAAAAGCATTTGAGACTGTATAAAGACAGTCCACAGGCCCAACTTGGCTCAGAAGTGTAGTTTGCCAAACCCTGATTTAATTGAATAACCAGCTTTATTTGTCTTCAGGACAGCATACTTCTGACTTTGCAAAGGACCCCTTGCACATCTATTTAAATGCAATCCCAGAGTTTTATCTTTGGGTTATGAGATTCTTCCAAGCCTTTGATAACATTTAACCTATCAAGCAGAAAGTTTCCCAGAAGATCAGAAGAAAGTGTATTCTTGGTTTCTTACATCCTTAATGATAAGCTGATACGGAAGAAAAGAAAACGCTTTACCTCTCTGCTGTACTGTTTTCCTTGTTAATGCTATATGCTTATTTATTATTAAACTAATAACAATCATTAGTTTGCAGGCTTTTATGGTCTCTATTAAACCCTTTTATCTCCTATCCTGTTCTGTTATCTGAATGCATCATATGGCAGAAAAAGAAAGTACATTTTTAGTAATTGCCAGGTTATAAAGAGCTAATTCTGCTGGCTAAAGCAGGGAAAAAGAATAGCTGACAATATCATACCCAGACTAATGTTTTAGAAGATTCCCATGTAACTAGGGTAATTAAAGTGATCAGAAATCTAGATGTCTGCTTTCAGCCTTGTCACCTAAACAATTTGGTGTAAAAAGCAGTGAACAGTGTTCTGAACAGAAAGTGGTCATTCACGTTTGACTGTTACAAACTTGAATCAAAATGTAAAGCAAAGGTGAAATTATTTAGCCACATCTATAGTCATAAAGATTTGGAGTTTTTTAAAAAATAATATTTATTTATTAATAAAGCTAATATAGCTGTCTTTTATTTGGTTTGGTTTAGTGTTTGGGGTTTTGTTTTTCATTTTTCAGGCGGAAGACTCAGAATCTTAAGGTCCTCTAGCATAGCTGCAGTTGTGTAACCACCATTATTTTAATCAGTTCAGTAGAATTGACATCAAGTCATCATCATTATTATTATTAAACATGCCAAGGGTAAATATTAATCTTAATTTATAAGTATTAAAAAGCAGTGCATCCTTATGTCTAGGAGCACACCCTCTATAGTTAGTCAAATCTGAGTCTGAATCCCATTTCTCCTGCTTAGGACTGTGTAGCTTTGGGCTGGGTGATTAATCTCTCCAAGCATCAGTCTGTCTCCCCCCGTAGGATGTTGGAATGTCTGTGGCAGATAATGTAAGTGAAGTACAGTGTAGTACCCGGGAACCAGCAGGCACCTGCTGAGTGCTTGCTGCTATCATTTTCGTTGCTAATATCTTAAATATTTAAGACAACTTATATTTGCACATTACATTTTTCATGGCGAAAACAACTTTTCTTGTTTTTCAGAAAGCACACCTGAGCCGCTCTTAATATCCTCTTTTGAGGATACAAATGAAACAGGAAATATTCAAAGTAGACGCTTCAGGAAAAGACATAAAAGCGACAATGAGCCTAATTTGCAGCAGCAACTGTCCTGGGGAAATAGGAACCGCAATCTTAGTGGAGGAGTACTGATGGGACTTATGCTCAATAGAATTAACCAGGAAGCACACCCGGGAGAGATGGTTGGAAAATTAGGAGCCGATGCAAAAATTCTTTCAAATGTTATCTCGAAAAGCACAAGGCCAAACAGTCTTGATATTGGAAAGCCATCTTTAAGATCAAAAAGAGACAGTCTAGAAAAGGAATCTAGTGATGATGATACACCTTTTCATGGTTCTAACTGCCTGGCAGATAAAGTGGATTCCCCTGTTATTTTTGACTTAGAAGACTTAGACGGTGAGACAGACGGATCTAAAGTGGGATACGTTGCTACACAAAATCCCAAGAGGGGTCAACGCTTGAACAGCAGCTTTTCGGTAAAACCTTTTGAAAAAACTGATGTTGCTACAGGATTTGATCCCCTCTCTCTCTTGGTTGCTGAGACTGAACAGCAGCAAAAGGAGGAGGAGGAAGAGGAGGAAGAGGATAGCAAAGGCGTTTCAACACCATCTGCTCGGCGGGATTTGGCTGAAGAAATTGTCATGTATATGAACAACATGAGCAGTCCTTTGACAAGCCGGACACCAAGCATTGATTTACAACGGGCATGTGATGATAAAGTAACCACTAAGAAAAGTCCAACATTGGTCAAGGCATGCCGAAGATCCAGCCTGCCTCCTGATTCCCCGAGGCCAGCGAGACTTACCAAATCTAAAAGCTATTCAAAAAACGAGGACAGACCGAGGGACAGACTCTGGTCTTCTCCGGCCTTCTCACCTAACTGCCCATTTAGGGAAGACTCTCAAGATGCACTAACCCATTCATCACCTTCATTTAATTTAGATACACTGCTCGTACCTAAACTAGATGTTCTGAGAAACAGTATGTTCACTGCTGGAAAAGGGGTTGCAGAGAAAGCAAGCAAATGGTATTCAAGATTCACCATGTATACCACATCATCTAAGGTGAGTTTTATTAGTAGTTCCTACTTTTCTTTTTACCCTCCTCCACCTCCAGTAGTCCCTTCCTTGCAAAGATGTCTGCTTTTACTATTCTCCTTAAATACAGCTTTACAGAAAGACGCGTGGAATGTGTAAGATTTGTAAGTATCAGAATCTGAACTTGAATAAGAACTTCAAAAGGAAAGGAATTCGTTATGTTTGTAGTTCAGTTTTGAAAGAAAGCGATTTGTAGCTGGAGTAAAAATCAGTGTCATATGAAAATACTTACTGAGCTTCGTTATTGCCTTCAAACATTACCAGCCAGACGTAGGATTTTTCTTCCTGGGTAGGATGGAGTAGCTTGTGATACACCTGCATAACTTCCAAAGCAAAAAGCTAGATGAAGGATAGAAAGTATCTGTTTAAAGTCATCAGAGAACTGTTAAAACAACTAGAAAGTAGAGGACTAAGATTCTAGAGAGAGGAGAATGGCAGAGATGAGCTGAAGTCCTATGGCTACTTCTTCCATGAGGGCATTTGCTTATTCTGAGCACAGAGTAGGAGGTTGCAAATCCAGGCTTTGCCTTGTCAGAGGACTGTGGAGAGGTGAGGGGGCCAGCAGAACTTTTGGGGATTTTGTGGAGCTGGAAAGACAAAAATGGAGACTTGAGGGTCCTCAAATAACACAAGTTTTTTCCTTCAAGACATTTTCCAAATACTGATACGGCATGAGACAGAAGGCTAAAAAGGTAAGCAGAAAATCTCCGACCGAGAGTTCTCAGCAGTTTCATGGTGCTGAGATTACAATAGCTGGAGTCCATGAGCTGCTGGGAGGTGGGGGAGGAGGGGCAGGGAAGCTTTGGGGTACACCCCAGGCCCTTCGTTCAAATTCCTGCAGAGCTTTGCCTTGGCACATCGGCAAACCAGACATAGACTGAACCCAACCAAAACTGCAACCTAGGCTTGACTCAGCTCAGCCTGTGATTTTTAGATTAAAATAATAGCCTTTACTCCAATAGAGGAAAGAGTGTATCCTTTCTTGAGGAACAGAACATCAACTGGAGCCCTTCCAGTTTTCATAGACAATTTTTAATATTCTATCATTCAGTTAAGAATAGCTATGCTGAGAGAGAAGGATCATAACTGAAAACAAACAAACAAACAAAACAGATGGAGGAAGCAGACCTCTAGGTGATCCAGATATTTGAATTAGCAGCGCACTTTGAGGTAATAATATATGTTCAGGAAAATAGAGGGAAAGGTGAAAAAAAGATAGCTGCAAAGATGGAAAATTTCACCAGGTGATTGTCTATTAAAAAATCAGTGTAAATTCTAAAACTGAAAAAGATATGAAATTAAAAATGCAGTGGTTGGTTCTAACAGCAGACAAAACATAGAAAAAGAAAGGTTAGTGAACTAGATGGGAAGTTAGTAGAAAACACACACACTGAAGCACAGACAGGAAAAAAATTGGAAAATACAGGAAAGAATGTGAAGTTTAGTGAAAATGCCTGATATTGAGTCCCAGAAGAAGAGAACGGGGTAGAAGGAAAATTTAAAAAGCTAATTGCCAAGAATTTTCCAAAAATGATTAAAGATGTCAACTCACATATTTAGAAGATCTCCCAATGTCACACTAAATAAATGCAAAGAAAATCATACTTAGGCATCTAATGTGAAAATAATTGAAAATGAAATACAAAGGGAAAATCTTAAAAGGAGCCAGAGAAAAGAAGTATGCTGCCTTCAAAAGAGCAACAGTAAGCAAACAGCAGTCTTGAGGCGAGGGTATAGCTCAAGTGGTAGAGCATGTGCTTAGCACGCATGAAGTCCTGGGTTCAGTCCCCAGTACCTCCTCTAAAAATAAATAAACCTAATTACCTCCCCTACCCCTGCCAAATTAAAATAAATAGTGCAATGATAAATAAATAAAATATTGTTTAAGAAAAAGAAAAGAAAACAACAGTCTTATGAATAGAAACTGTAATGTTAGGAGACACTGGAAAGACATCCTTGGAATATCGGAAGAAAATGTTGGCCAGCCTGTTTTTCTATACCCAGCAAAAGTATTCTTCAAAAATGTGCATGAGAGGTCTAGTTCCCCTGAGGTAACACAAGGCCACTAAAGCCCATTCCTCCCACGGACTAAAAGCTCCAGACAAAATACAAAAACCAACTATCTAAGGATTCTGAAAAATAAAAGCAGTAGATGGCAGGGAGGGGCAGATTTCCCATTTTCTTTCACACACATCTTTGCTCCAAGAACAGGTCCCAGGCATAGTGTGGCATGGATCCTTGACAGCTAAAACATAAAGAAAAACCCCGTGTTTCCTGGACAGAGGAACCAGGGAAGGGGGCCCCTGTGGCCTGGAGAACATGAGGGGAATCGGAAAGAAGGGATTTTTAATTCTGTGTGTGGCCACACAAGTCTCAGCCTAACCCTTGAGATACACATTACATGTGATAGATGCAGACCAGCAAGGACCAGGCTTCAAGAACTAAATTGAGAATTAAGTCACCATCTCCAAAAATCAAAACCCAAATTGGAATCTGAACACAGTTGACTGTCTGCTACAGCAGTACCTCAGCATTCTCCAAGGGGTCGTAACAGTGCTCAGACTTCACATCATAACATTAACAGTGTCCAAAATAAAATCCAAAATTACCTGATACAAGGAACCAGGAAAACCTGACCAGTTCTCAAGGGGAATACAACCCTGAGATAACCCAGATGTTGGAATTATCTAATGGAGACTTTAAAACAGCTATTATAACTAGATGTCCTGAAGTAAAGACAAAAACACATGTGAAATAAGTGAAAAGAAAGGAATTCTTAGCCAGAAATCAAAATTATTTTTTAAAAAACAAATTTTATAATTAAAAAATACGCTCTGAAATAAGCTCATGGATGGGTTCAGTAGCAGATTGGAGATGACAGAGGAGAGTCAGTGAAACTGAAGGCTGAATAATAGAAATTATCCAGTTGGAAGAACAGAGAGAGCCTTTATAAAAATGAATAGAGCCTCAGGGACTTGTGGAACAATAAAAAAGATGTAACACATAATTGGAGTTCCAGAAGAATTGGAGAAAGAGAGTGTGGTAGAAAATATATTTGAAGAAATAATGGGTGAAATTTCCCAAATTTAATAAAAGATTTAGATTTACAGCTCCCTGGTAAACTGCAGACAGGATAAACTCAAAAGAAAACCACACTTACATATACATAAAAGCATACTGCTAAAAACCAGAGATATCCATTTGCTAACAATTAAATGACTGCTGGGAAAAAAAAACCCAAGAAGAAAAAATTCCTTGATTGAAAATTGAAAATTTCTTGACTGAAAAGTGACATATTACCCACAGAGGACTAAGGATTTTGAATGACCATGTGTTTTCATCATAATCTGTGGAGGGAAGCATACAGTGGGAAAAAACACTTTTAACCTATTGAAGAAAGGGCCTGCCAGCCCAGAATTCTATAGTCAGTGAAAATATTCTTCAAAGATGAAGGTGAATTAAAAACATTTTCAGATAAGGTAAAAGAATTCATGACCAGTAGACCTGCTCTATAAAATATGCTAAAGGAAGTTCTTCAGGCTGAAAAAAAAATTAATACCAGAAGGAAATGTGGGCCTTGGGGAACGAAGAAAGAGCGAAATAGATGGTAAATGGCTTGTATATAAAAGAATACTTAAAAAAAAACCTCTTAAATTCCTTGTAATACTTACAGTTATCCAAAACAAAAATTATATTATCTCATGGGGCTTTTCAATATGTAGATGTTTTATAGCGATTAAAGGACTCACCCTCCTGGCATTCACTGTAGTGATATTACTACATGTGAAGCGGTAAATACTAACTTTAAGTCGACTACGAGTGGTTAGGTGTATGTATTGCAGTGCCTAGAGCATCCACTTAAAAAATCCAATGAGATACAGCCAAAAAGCCAGTAAAAATATTCAGGTAATCTTAAAATAACGACTCAGTAACACACACACACACACACACACACACACACACACACACTTTTTCTTATGTATTATTGTTATAACCAGAAAAAAATTTTAACTTACACTTTGGTGTTCTCAAAAATGAAAACTAGAAATACATGTCTTTGAAACCTGGATTGTTGTAGAAGAGAAAATGTAAATATGAATGAAATTAAAAGAGAAGAAAATGTTATTCTAGTGGTATCATCCTGGGCTGGTATTTGCAGGGAAGAAAATAAATGAAGATGTAGGCAGCATTTACCTAACTGACAGATATCTGCTTTGCTCTAGCTAAAAAAATGCTGTCTTAAAAACTGATCTCCAGCTCATATTTGTCCAAATTAGTATGCCCTTGTAAAATTGGTTTTTTTCCTCTCTAGAAGTTGTAATGTTGATTAACTGATCATCTGAGTAATTAGGTGTTCCCTCTGCCTTAGAAATGATTTAAAATAATTAAATATGCAGGAAATTAAGCTTATAATTATGTCTTTAGGATCAAAGTTCTGATCGTACCAGTCTTTCTTCAGTGGGAGCCCAGGATTCTGAATCTACCTCTTTGACAGATGAAGACGTCTGCCACGAGTTGGAAGGGGCCACTTCTCAAGAGAGCGGTGCCACTTCAGGGACTAAGGGAACTGATTTCAGCAGAACAAGCCTGGAAAGTTCTGCCTCCTTAGAAGGTTTGTCCAAACAGTCCTGTCATAATGCATTTGACATGTGGCACCTTTAATTTTTTTTTAATGTTTTAATTTTGTAAAAGATTTGTATGGCTCCAGAGTCAAAACAATAGAAAACCAAGGCACTTTCCGAGGGGTCTGGGTTCCATTCCCACCCTATCATCTTGTTTTCTTCCTCCCTAGAAGTAACCATTTTTATTCATTTTGATTTATCCTTTCATTGTTGCTTTTTTTTAAAAAAAATATAAGCATATGTGTGGTGTGTGTGTGTGCTCTTAATTACTTAGAAGGTAACATACTGGAAATACTTAACCTGCTCCGTGCTTTTTTCACAAAGCAGTATATCCTGAAGAACGTTCCATATTTTCACATAATGTCCTTCATTCATTTTCACGCTTGCGTAGTTCATCATGTGTGGACGTATCATAGTTTATTTTAACCACTTCCCCACTGATGTACTTTAAGTTCCCAGTCTTTAGCTGTTATAAATAATGCTATGGTGACATGTCATGTTACATCTTTGCCCAGGTATCTTTGGAAGGGACTCCCAAGTTCTTCCTTGAAATGATATTGCCAGGTTCCCTCCCCCACGGGTATATATACTATTTTTTGCATTCCCAGGGCTGGTATATAAGAGCCTATTTCCCCACAGCCTTGTGAAAAAAAAATACGTTGGCAAGCTTTTGGATTTTTGCCATCTGATAGGTAAAGAATGTTTTCAATTCATTTTTCATTTATATTTATCTTATAAATTAAGTTGCTATCTGTCTATATGTTTAAAGGACTGTTGGTATTTCTTTTTCTGTGGGCTGTCCTTTGCCTGCATTTCATTTTCACTTGTTGGTCCTTTTTTTTTTTTAAGTTTTAATAGCTCCTTTTTATATTAGGGAACTAATCCTGTGTCTCCTACATAAGTGGTAGATACTTTTTCCAAGTGTGTCAAGTTCGGTTTTTTCCCCCCACATAATAATTTTATGTCATCAAATTTATCAGCCTTTGCCCTGTTGCATCTGGATTTTGAATCATTAGGAACCATTTCCCCTTCCCTCGGTTCATCAGTGTTTCCTTCTGATACGACTCGGATTTCCTTTGTCACATTTTCTTAGGTCAGCAGACTTCTTCTGAAAAGGGCCACATTGTAAATATTCTAGGTTTTGTGGGCCACATACATCTGTGTCACATATTCTTTTTTGTCTTTTCCTTTTTTTTAAACATGTTAAAATGTAAAAGTTTTTCTTAGCTTGTGGTCATACAAAAATAGATTTGACCCTTGATGGCAGCTATTTAATCCATTTGAAGTTTGTCCTGGTGTATGATGTGAGGAATGAATGAATTATATTTTTTTATTTGCACTTCTGCTATTTTAAAAAGCTTTTTTTGTGGAAATATTCAAACAATCACAAAGGTAGAAGGAATAGCAAAACGAGCCCCTGTGTACCCATCACCCAGCTTCAGCAATTATCAACAAATGGCCAGTCTTGTTTTATCTTTTCCCCTCTTCCCTCTGCTACGAACATTTTCTTCCTTCCGCGCTGGATTATTTTAAAGTACATCCCAAACAGTATATAGTTTTATTTATAAATACCTCATGTATGTCTAAAACATAAAGGACTTTAGTATTATATATTTTTAACTTTTTATTAAAGTTGATATATTTAATAACTTACTGTACTATAAGTCATACATATAGTGTGCACGTTTTTATACATGTAAATACTATACACTTCACAAATTGAGGGCAACTGAGTAACCAGTACTCAGATCAAGAAACAGAACATTAATAGTGTCCAGAACCTCCTTTCATGCCCATGTCTGGTCACTACTCCCTCCACAGGTAAACACTATCTTCTATGTGTTAGTGTGGCTGTTTTTTGAACATTTTATGGACTGATACAGTATGTATCTTTTGTGAAGCATGCATTGCTTAAAAACAAAACTATAGTACCATTATCATATTTTAAAAATATGGCATCGCTTCTTGGCCTTTTGGCTAAGATCAAGTGTAAAAATGTGACAGTATTTATTACATAGTATCTTATGTAAAATATTTACTTAGTTTAAATTTTCACAGCTATCTCATAAAACTCTTTTTATAGGTGGTTTGCTCAAATTAGGACTCAAACAAGGGCTACTTATTGCATTTGTTTGATGTGTCTGTTAACTCCTTTTCATCTTTATTCCCTTTCTTTTTTTACCCCCTTGTCATATATTCATGAAGAAATCAGATGATTAGCTCCCTTCTTGCCCCAGTCTTTTTTTAACATACAGGAACAGTTTATTGGGCTAAGTAAATAAGACTTACCTCACAACCTGATTTATATTTGCTAAAAAGAATATATATTCTGTGTTGTCGACTGATTATATAGAAAAGGTAGGCTGCCCACATACATGATTGAATCAGTCGAGGCTAATAGGTAGCAATTTTGAACTAGCTTTAGCAGAAATGGATTACAGAAGGTTATTGGGGGACCATCAAGGGAAGAATTACAATTACTACCAATTCTAAGCATCTTAAAGGATGTGAGGTTTTGGCTTTCTCTCTGCCTCTCTGCATCTCTGTGTGGGAGGGCCCAGGGCCAGTGGAAGCTCTACAGGTGTCTCCCCTCCTCCCCCCCATGTCATTTATTTGCTGAAGCAGTCTGGTCATTAGTCTGGATTATGCTGATTACATCCCCATGGTGGTGTTCAACATGTTTTCCTATCTTCTCTATTTCTTCTAAGTGGTAATTTATACCATTACTTTTTTTTTTAATCTTTATAAAAATACCAGTGTTCATTCATAAATTGTAGTAACTAGTGGGGAAAAAAAAAGTATAGGGAAGGTATAGATTACTTCCAGCTTTACTGACAAGATACAGTAACTGTCAGCAATTGATTTGACCGTAAAAGTGCCCTTACTTTTTGGTGGTCATTTTACTACCTACTAATACCTCATTGCTCTTCAGAATATACTTGGAAACTCTTCCCTAGTGTTTAAGAGCAAGATTACTGTTCCAGATTTTAAAAGATCCTTAGAAGGAAGAGAACTGCCAGTAATTCTTTTCATCATCTGAAATAAGATCAGCTGTTTTTATACTTTTTAGAACTTAGAACTAAATACTTTCTTGTATCTTAAACATGTAAAAATAGAAACAGCAAAATAGTAATTACAAACAACTGGAACGCCTTGTAGCCTGTACACACAAAGTGCTTAGTAAGTGAGAAATGAATTAAAACACATTTCCTTAGGTGTGTACTCAGAACAAAAATGCATACATTGAAAAACATTTTTCATTATTTATTTATTTTCTTAAATTACCTTTAATATTTTAAATCAGTTTGACATTTTATGAGAGAATTTATGAAAATGAAAGATTCTCATATCCTTTCTCATTAATTCTAACGGTTTTGCTCTTCGTTTTTTAATCACGAACAGGATCCTTGTCCAAGTTTGCCTTACCCGGGAAGTCAGAAGTGGCATCTTCCTGTAACACGAGTAGTACAAATATCTTCCAGAACTATGCAATGGAGGTACAGTTTTAAACAAAACAACATTGCCATGCACTGCATAATAAAATTTGCATTTCTTACGTGGTGGTGATCTCAGGTAGAATGGTAAAAAGTCAAACATACGGCATCTGAAAATTTCAGAATGTACAGTGCACCTAAATAAACTTAAAATGTAAAGTATTTCAGATTCCTGAAGTCATACTACTTTTTCTGTTTGGAAAAGTTCTGTGCTTCCTTTGATATTTATCAACATAAAAAAGCACTTTTTCATTTTCAGCATTTATATTTGCCCCTTCTTTGCCGCTTTGAATTTTTATTTCACATCTTAAACCCTCATAACCAGCTTTGCTTGGCAGGTGCACTTTTTGGATGAAGATGCAAGGGGCGGTCTTGGCAGCTGTGTCAGCTCTTTCCATCATTTTTCATTCTTTGTATCAGTTTGATGTGGAAATCGCTGGATATGCTGCTATACCCCATTTTCTTACAATGAAAGCATTATATTTTTACACTTTAAAAATTTTCCCTAATTTTTATATAAAATTTGTTTCCAGATACGTTTGTGAATGTTGCTATTTCACACTAATTTGCATAAATTTGGAGAGTAAATCTGCATGCAGCTGGAAAATAAATGATGAGCACTAATATTACAGTTCACAAAGCTTCCGATGGCTTCAGAAATTTCGGTATTTTATTAATGTGATCACGGCATTTACATTTCTCCACAGCACTGCTTCTTGAACAGTGTGTAGTTACAGACGAGGGTTTTGTTGTTTTTAATTTCCAGCCTGTCGTGGCTGGTACTCTTGTAAACTGTAATGATCACTGACTCAGCTGTGGGAGCGATGACAGATTGCTTTGAGGCTCTTTAAGTCTTCTTCCCAGTTTCTTTACTTAACTCATCACAAACCAGTAAGAATTCGTGAACCAGCTCCTACCTGGTTGACCATACTGTGAGCAGCCCAGATCTGTAACCTGTTACCAGTGCCTGTTTTGGGTATTAACAAATTAATGCTTGGGTTTACTTTTCCATTAATAAAATGATGGCAGATTTTTTTAGTAATTATAATGGTAAAAATGCTCACTTAAATGGAAGTTTCCCTTTCAGGCAATAATTCTGTAATAGATTTAGCTGAAATAGTTAAAGATGAGTGTATTATATAATGTACTGAATGTAATCCATTTTTTGTTTGCCACTTCTCAATCCTGAGTTTTAGTTTTCCAATAGATTTATGAATTGAACTGGTGGTTACTTCATGATATGCACCAACTGGCCTACTTGACGAAGCGCTGCTTCCTCCCCTAGGTTCTCATCTCCAGCTGCTCTCGGTGCAGAACCTGTGACTGTCTTGTCCATGATGAGGAGATCATGGCTGGCTGGACAGCAGACGACTCAAATCTCAATACTACGTGCCCATTCTGTGGCAATCTTTTCTTGCCCTTCCTGAATATCGAAATAAGAGATTTAAGACGCCCTGGAAGGTAACGATTTATGCTTTTTTCCCTTCATGTTTAAGGATCATGTTTCCTAGAATATCTCTTTTCTCAAAAAGCTCCTTTGATTCACCTTACAGATACTTTTTGAAGTCAAGCCCATCTACAGAAAATATGCATCTTCCGTCCTTTTCAAGTCAGACAAGGCCATCTTGTATCTCAACATCAGCCTCTGATCTTGACAAATCTGTTATCTCTGTTCAGCGGACTTTTGATCTAAATAGGTAATTATGATTATGTGGAACTACATTTTAACAACATATATTGCACGTGTTTCCAATAATGACAGAAAAATTAGCTGACCATTTTAAGGTTTAAATTTTTATATATAAGAGATTCCTAATCTTAAATTCTTATTCCTTTAAAACAGTCTTAAAATTCTCTCTAATGACCTAAATGTTTAAACAGTCAATAGTTTATGCTTTATGAATCCCCAAAGTTTTAGCTATATAATTCATATATGATAATGTGTACCATTATTTTAAAGGTAAAAATTCTGGAGAACACTTGAAGTTCATAATGAACATCTTTCTATTTCTACTCTTGAGGAATCAAGTCAGACTAACTTACTTCTACTTTGGAATATTTAATTTTCTACCTTGGAATATTTAATAGCCTGAGAAAACATCTGGAACTGATAGAGGAACTGTAAAATTAAGCTAAGGTTTATACAGTAAGCCTAATATAAGTAAGTCTTTGCTTAAAACAAATACAGAAATGCACTCCTGTTTGGAGAAGTGCCAAGCACGCTGCATATAGCTGGGCAGATGAAGCCACAGTGGTAACTGAATGTGAAAAGGAAAACGCCTGCTTAATACTGGCAGGCGGAGTGCCCTGTTTGATCATGAATATGCTTAGGCTGCAGAACGGCAGAGCTGTGTGTGCACCTTCTTCCATCATAGGTCCGCTAGCCCTTTCTCTGACTGTCTCCCACTAGCTCTGACTCTTGAAGGAATAGGTGCCGATGTTTTCTGCTTTGTATCCTCTGGCCCTGTTGTGGTTCCTGCAGTATGAAAAGCTGTCCGCTAAATGTTTTGAATAAAAATGAGTGACTCTTGAATATTTAAAGTTCACTGGATAGAAAGGAAATTGAACATGACTAGACTACTGTAAACTAAATCCTGTTTCCCAGCCGAAGCCCGAGTAGCATCTTTCCTTTGTTTTACTTGGCTGTGCCTAGCTCTGATTCTAAAGAGAAATTCTCTGTGCTAGACAAAATAAAGTAAATCTAGACAGTGATATGCTTTTTTTCTTTTTTCAATGCCCAAGCAAATCTAAACTTCTGGAAAATACGTGTTCACAAAGTATTCAGATCCCTGCTGACAGATCAAAAACAGCTATGTCAAAATGTCCGATATTTCCAATGGCCAGGAGTGTTAGTTCTTACGGCCCCTTGGGTAAGGAGGACGCTGGAGGGCAGAAGATCATTCCTACAGGCAGCCTGCCAGCTACTTTACAAGGAGCTACAGTATGTATTTTGGTGTTTTGTTGTTGTTGTTGTTGTTGTTGTTGTTTTTACAATTTGGACATTGATAATTTACATAAGACTTTGTTCCCCATGTGCTAAACAGCCTTCTTAGTTTCGATTTTTATTACTGTTGAGCAGAGTCTCTCGTTGCATGATACAGTTACATTTTTACTTACTTGGAAATCATTGACAGGAGTGTTTTTTAATCATTCAGTATCATCAATATTGTAATTGCCATTTATGGTTTTTGTTTATTCAACAGGATTCTTTAGGGTTAGAATGGCACCTCCCAAGTCCAGATCCTATCACTGTTCCGTATCTTAGTCCTTTAGTGGTGTGGAAGGAGCTTGAAAGCTTATTGGAAAATGAAGGCGATCATGCAATAACAGTGGCAGATTTTGTGGACCATCATCCAATTGTTTTTTGGAACCTGGTGTGGTATTTTAGACGTCTTGACTTACCCAGTAATTTACCTGGATTGATTCTCTCTTCTGAACATTGTAACAAGTATTCAAAGGTATGAGAGTAGTGGGGAGGGCATAACTCAAGCGGTAATGTGTGTGCTTGGCATGCATGGGGTCCTGGGTTCAATCCCTAGTACCTCCATCAAAGAAATAAGTAAATCTAATTACCTACCCCCCAAAAAATAAAAAATAAAAAAACAAAGGTATGAGAGTAAAAATGAACTAAAAGCCAGTGCTACTGACACTACTGTAATGTTTGCATAGCCCTAATGACAAAAAGTAATTTTTATGCTAAATATTTTTAATAACCATCTGAATCAATAAAATTATTTCAGTTGCAAGGAATTTTTCTTTCCACAGTCTAGCAGTAAGAGAAAGTCGTATTTTTTGGACTTCTTACAAAATTGACACAAAATGGGCTTGAGTTTTTGTTATAGAGTCAAAAGTAAACTAAATGACTCTTAGAGAAGAGTCTGTGAATCGGCCCCACCCATGTCTCCTGCCTCCTTCACAAGCGAGCCTAGCGCTTCGGGGGGGTGGCTTGAACTGACGTAGAATGGGGCTCCTGGGTTCCTCTTTCTGTGGAGCCATAATCATAAACTGGTCAAGATTAGCCCTCCCTGGTTCCCTTCCTCACTCGTCCCAGTTCTTGGTTAAATCTGCTACTTTAGAGGCTCACTGGCTTCTCACCTCAGCCCGTCTTCCTTCAGTAGGTTGTAAAATGCATGCACGTCAGTCATTTTCTCTTCTCTTTTCTCTCTTGCACACACACAATCCTACAAAATGTCTGTAAGGATTTTTATAAAATATTTACAAAGCATTGTCATATAAGGATCATTAATGAATGTTGGTTTATTCTTCAACACAGATTCCTCGCCACTGTATGTCTGAAGATAGTAAACATGTTTTAATCCAGATGTTGTGGGACAACATGAAATTGCATCAGGATCCGGGACAGCCCTTGTACATCCTCTGGAATGCCCACAGTAAGTGCTGTCGCAGATGCCAGCTTCCTTCGCGCGGAGTGATGACTTCTCTCCTTGCTTGAGATAGCCTGCGCTAACGTATAACTGACTTGTATTTTACTATCCTGCTTTTTGTCTTACAGGTCAAAATCGCACTCTTTTGTTTGAGAGTGAGTGTTAAGTTTGATGTTTTTAGTGCTGTCTTCCATGGGGATCAAGGGATTTTTGTTTTATTGGGTTTTTTTGGCTTTGTTTTTGAGTGGTGCTGTGTGTGTGCTGGAGGGGTGGGTTGTGTTTGTAAAGTTCCATTTTTGGCACATTGCTTGTCCCTGTTTCTTCATTTTACTTATTTTTTTGTTTCCATCCCAGGCTGCTGATTTAGTATTTCTTCCAAGGGGCTGTATTAAAGAAAACAGTATTTTTAGTTATTGTGTATTTGAAGTCACAAAAAGCTTTAAGCCTATTTTATCATTATTTGTCTTATTTCTTCCTTTTTTTATTCTTAGATTTCTGTTTCTTTGTCCGTTGCCCTTAATTTATTTTTAATGCTTTGTAACTTTTTAAATAGCTATCAGTTGCTGCTTAATTACATTCTCCTTTTCCACACAGAACATTTCCCTTCATTTGCTCTTTTGTTCTTTTACAGCCCAGAAGTATCCAATGGTCCATTTATTGCAAAAAGGTGATAATTCATTTAACCAGGAATTATTGAAAAGTATGGTAAAAAGCATTAAAATGAATGATGTCTATGGACCAATGAGTCAGATTTTAGAGACACTGAATAAATGTCCTCATTTTAAAAGACAGAGGTAATTCATTCTCTTAAATGAGTATATTGTTCTTATAAGCAGATTCATATTGTTTGCTTTGTAATATTTTATTTTATTTTTTCTTGCTTTGTAATATTTTAGACTATCTCATGCTTATACTAACATAAACATTTTTGTAGCTATAAATAGACTACGTAGATAGTAATGTCTTCTCTGCTCCTTTTTCCCCCTAGGAGTTTATATAGAGAAATACTGTTTCTCTCACTTGTGGCACTGGGAAGAGAAAACATTGATATAGGTAATTTAGCAAATATATAACATGTAATATTTATATATCATGGTATAGTTTTCAAAGTGTTTTTATCTTGGTAGTCTTAGTATAATGTAAAATTTTATTAATATACTTGAATTGTTTCTTTGACTTTTTTTTTGATGTAATGTTAAAGATACTTTGATATTTTGGTCATGTTGGTTATAATAATGATAAATAATGAAAGCTACCATTTTTTTGAGGGCTTTTTTATGCCTCATATTATAGCAAGTACTTTCCATGTATTATCTCATATAATTCTCCCAAAAGCCCTCTGAGGTAGGTACTATTATCATGTCCGTATTATTATTGAGACAACTGAGGATCCAAGAGGTTAAGTAACTTAAAGTTGGGTTTCACAGCAGTAACAGCCATATTTGAACCAAGCAGTCTTAATTTCCAATCCTGTGCTTTTAACTGTTTTGTCATATCACTAATGACATTAAGCTTGCATCAGAAAAGATGTAAGGTAGTTAAATACATATTTGAGGGGCTCCATACATTTTTGGTTGATCGTCTGTTTCTCCCAGTTACTGTGCGTGACCTGCTTTAGTCAGAGACACAAATATGTTGAAAGTAAAAGGGTCGAAAAAGGCATTTCATGCAGATAATACTAAAAAGAGGGCTAGAGTAACTATATTAATATCAGACAAAAATAGACTTTAGACAAAGTCTAAAAGAGACAAAGAAGGACATTTTATAATGATGAAACAGTCAGTCCACCAAGAATTATTAATTGTTTATAACAATTATAACATATATGCAGCTAACACCAGAGCCCCAAAATACATGAATAAAAGCTAACAGAATTGAAGGGAGAAACAGACACTCAGCCATAACAGTTGGATATTTTAATATTCTGCTTTCAATAATGGATAGAACAACTAGACAGCAGATCAGCAAGGAAACAGAAGACCTGAACACCACTGTAAAGCAGCTAGTCCTGAGAAACATCTACAGAACACTCCATCCGACTACAACAAAAGACATACTTTTCTCGACTGGACATGGAATATTGTCCAGGATAAACCAAATACTTGGGCATAGAGCAAATCTCAACAAATTTAAAATGTTTGAAATCATACGGAGTATGTTCTCTCACCACAGTAGAATGAAATTAGAAATCAGTTACAGAAGGAAAATAAGAAGTTCACAAATATGTGGAAATTAAACAACCCATTCCTAAAAGGCAAATGGTTCAAAAAAGTCCTAATAGAAATTAGACAATACTGTGAGAAAAATGAAAATGAAAACACAACATACCAAAACTTTGAGATGCAGTGAAAGTAGTTTCTACCTTAAGAAACTAGAAAAAGAAGAACAAAGCACGTAGAAGGAAGGAAATAAATATTAGAGCAGAAGTAAATAAACTAGAGGAAATGGGGGGGGGAATATTTTTTAAAATAGAGAAACTGATCGAAATCAAAAGTTTGGTCTTTGAAAAGATCAACAAAATTGACAGACCTTTAAGCTAGACGAAGAGAAAAAGAGAGATGACTCCAATGACTGAAATCAGGAATAAAAGAGGGAATGTTCATACTGACCTTACAGAAATAAAGAGGATTATGAGGGAACACAGTAAATAATTATATGCTAACAAGTTAGATAACCTAGAAGAGAGAAGCAAATTCCAAAAAGGCATAAACTGCCAAACTGACTCGAGAATAGAAAATCTTAGCAGAGCTGAAACAGAGAGAACGGGTCAGTGATCAGAAAGCTTCCCACAAAGAAAAGCCCAGGGTCAGGTGGTGAACTCTGCTGAATGTTTAGAGGAGGAGAAACAGCATTTGTTACGGACCGCATGTTTGTGTCCCCCAGCCCCAAAGTCACACACACTGAAAGCCTAATGTGATGGTATTCGGAAGTAGGGCCTTTGGGAAATAATTACATCATGAGGCTGGAGCCCCCAGGATGGAATTAGTATCCTTACAAGAAAAAGAAGAGAGCTATCCCCCTCTTTCTCAGTCATGTGAGGATGCAGAAGAAGCTGTCTGCCAGCCAGGACGAGTGCTCTCACCAGACACCAGATCTGCTGGTACCTTAACCTTGGACTTCCCAGCCTCCAGAACTATGAGAAATAAATGTTCATCATTTAAGCCACCCGGTCTGTGGTATTCTGTCATAGCAGCCCAGGCTAAGACACTCATCCTTCACACTCTTGACAGGGAAAAAAAAAGACAAAGAAGAAAAAGGAGTGCTTCTTAACTCGTTCTGAGAGTTACACCAATATTACCCTGACCAAACCCAGACAGAAACGTTACAGGAAAACTACAGAGCAATAGCCCTTATTCATACAGATGTAGAACTCCTCAACAAAACACTAGCAAACCAATCTAGTTTCAGCAACAAATGGATAGGATTATACACCACAACAAAATGGGATTCATCCTAGGGACGCAGTGTTAGTTTAACATTTAAAAAGCTCCATCCATGTAATATACTGTATTAATAGAATAAAAGCCAAAACCACATGATATCTCAATAGACACAGAAAAAGCATTTGACAAAATTCAGACTAGGAATAGAAGGAAACATCCTCAACCTGATAAAAGGCATTTATGAAAAACCCACAGTTAACACCATACTTCCTGTGAAAAACAGAAAGTTTCCCCTTAAGATCTGGAGCAAGGAAAGGATGCCTGCTTTCACTCCTTCCATTCAGCCTTGTGCTGGAAGTCCTTGTCAGAGCAGCAAGGCAAGAAAAAGACATAAAAGGCATCCAAATTGGAAAGGAAGAAGTTAAGCTATCTTTATTTATAGATGACATGATCTTATGTATAGAAAACCCTAGAGATTCCACACCAAAACAAAACAAAAAAAAAAACCCCAAAATTTTAGAGTTTGAGTTCAGCAAGTTTGTAAGATAAAGATCAAGATGCAAAAGTCAGTTCTGTTTCTGTAATTAGCAGTGAATAATCCAAAAATGAAATTAAGAAAGCAATTCCATTTATAATAGCATCAAAAAGAATAAAATACTTAGGAATTTGTTTAACCAAGGAGGCGAAAGACTTGTATGATGAAAATTGTAAAACATTGCAAAGAAATTAAAGGTCACATAAATGAATGAAAACACACCTCATGTGTGTAGATCAGAAGACTAATATTCTTAACATATCAGTACTACTCAAAGCAATTACAGATTCAGTGCGATCGCTTTCAAAACTCTCAACGTTTTTCGCAGAAATAGAAAAACCCATCCTAAAATTCATGAAATCTCAAGGGACCCCAAGTAGCCAAAACAACTTCAAAGAGGAACAAATATGTAAGGCTCACACTTAACTGATTTCAAAACTTACAGTAGGGCTACAGCAATCAAAACTCTTAACAGTATAGACTGGCATAAAGACAGACATGTGGACCAATGGAATAGAATAGAAAGCCCAGAAATACACCCTCACATCTGTGGTCAAATGGTTTTCAACAAGGGTGCCAAGACTACTCACTGGAGAAAGGACAGTCTTTTTAAGAAATGGTGCTGGGAAAACGGGATATCCACTTGCAAAAGAATGAAGTTGGACCCTTATATAAAAATTAACTCGAATTGGATTGAAAGCCTAAATGTAAGTCCTAAAACTATAAAACTAATAGAAGAAAACATAGAACAAAAGCTTCAGGACATTGGATTTGTCAGGGATTTCTTGGATATGATACCCAAGGCACAGGCAACAAAAGAAAAAATAAACAAATCAGACATCATGGAAATTTTAAAATTTTGCACATCAAAAGGTGGTATCAGTATTGTAAAAAGGCATCCCACAGAATGGGAGAAAATATTTACAAGTTATATATCTGAGAAGGGATTAATATCCAGAACTATGAAGAATTCCTAAAGCTTGACAACAAAATAAGCCATTGCTAAATGGACAAAGAATGTAAATAGGTATTTCTCCAAAGGAGATAAGACAGTGGCCATTAAGCACATGAAAAGATATTCAGCACCACTAATTATTTGGGAAATGCAAGTCAGAACTACAGTGGGATATCATCTCACATCGTTAGATGGAATGGCTACTCTCAGAAAATAACTGGTATTGGTGAGGATATGGGAAAATTGAAACCTTTGTGCATTGTTAGCAGAAATGTAAAATGGTATAAAGCTGCTGCAGAAAACAGTATGGCATTCCCCTCAAATAATTAAAGATAGAATTTCCACGTTATCCAGCAGCTTCACATTTGGGTATATACTCTAAAGAATTGAAAGCAGAGTCTCAAAGAGATTTTTGTACACACATATTCATAACACTATTATGTAATAGCTAAACTGTAGAAGCAACCCAAGTGTCCACTGAAGGATGAGCAAATAAGCAAAATGTGATAATATACATATAATGGAATATTATTCAGCCTTAAAAAAGGAGGGAAATTCTGACACATGCTACAACATGGATGAACCTTGCAGACATTATGTTAAGTGAAATCCACCAGTCACAAAAAAACAAATACTGTATGATTCTACTTAAGACATACTTAGAGTAGTCAGAATCATGGAGACAGAAGTAGAATGGTAGTTGACAAGAGCCAAGGGGAAGGGAGGAAGGGTTTTATTGTTTAATGAGTAGAGTGCCAGTTTCATAAGATGAAAAGAGGTATGGAGCTGGGTGGTGGTAGTGATTGCACAACATTATGAATGTATGTCATACCACCAAACTGCACTTAAAAATGGTTAAGATGGTAAATTTTCTGTTATCTATATTTTATCAAAATTTCTTTTAATATGGGAGAGAATAACTTTAAACAGTTGGCTACAACTTTGCATTTCACTGGTCTGTGTAGTCTAGCTCTACAATGCTGTGGTCTCTGAAGCCCCCACACCAGCTCTGAAATGGTGCGGTCCTCTCGTTGGCAGCAATGACCTGGAGACTCCCTCTTGGCCTCTTAATTTTGCAGTTCGGTAGTGTGACAAAAACTTGATTGCTGGCAGTGTCAAATACAAATTTCTTCATGCCTTTATTTCTTTATGAATTTCTACAGATGTATTTGATAAAGAATACAAGATGGCATACGATCGCCTCACACCGAGTCAAGTCAAGAATACACACAACTGTGACAGGCCGCCAAGTACTGGGGTGATGGAATGTCGCAAAACCTTTGGAGAGCCTTATCTTTAGGACACGTGTGCGTGCGCGCGTGCGCGTGTGTGTGTGTGTGTGTGTGTGTGTACTGCCAGTAAGTATTGTACAGTCAGTGTATAAAATAACACTTTCAGACTCTAAACTTTTTTCTTCGATTTTTAAAAATACATTTGTAAATGGTTCAGAAAGTCCAGATAGTTTATGTACAGAATGTCTGAAAGAGAAAGTAAGTGACAGGTGGGAGAGAGCCACTTAGTGTCCATTTTTTCCCCCTCCGGTTAACAAGTAATTAAGTATTTTTGTAATGAGGAAAGCTCTAAACAAAAAATTAGTTCCCATAAAAGAAGACAACTGTTTTACGGTTTCTCTTGGAAGAGGCAGATTAAAACATCGTGTATGGAACTTAAACAAATGTAAGATGCAAGTATCTCCTGTTTTCACAGATGATTCAAAATGTTTTGACCATGAAGTTGTATTATACATATTTTAAACTGTTTATAGTAAGTTGCTATTTTTTTAATTTTTAAACTTAATATAGCAAACAAAATGAACTTAAACTTATGAAGCAAGGCAGTTAAGTGCTTATTTGTCTGCTACTTGAAGTTAATGCAGCTGCAGGTCTCTATATGTGTATCTGTCTCTCTGTATTTTGTTACTTGGGAGAATGATTCCAAAAGGTCACGCTAGTGTCACTGTTGTCCCCTGAGCGCAGGGAGCGCGTCACAGCGGGGGTGTGCGTGGCCCAGCCTGACTCATTGATCCTCGTGGAAGGAGAGCCAGAGAGGTTCCAGGTTGGCTTCTATAAAGTCAGGCTCGATATACCACGAGTCCAGAATTTCCTCTATTGTTAATAGGTACGTACAGTACACAGGGAAGGTAGCTTAACAAAGCCAAATGTTCTACATGCACACTTATGCTGGGAAATATGTTAGTTTCTCCCAAATTTGAACTTTATTTTAATATCTGAAATATTGGGTATGATGCAAATTGTACTATATTTATCTGGAATATAACCTACTGGAATAGTCTGTTAATATATATATATATATATATTCAAAATATTTTTTCAAAAGTAGAAAAATAATAACTCTCTAAACGTACAGCCAGATAGAATTTCCCATATTGAGGAACTTGGCTTTTTCAATAAGCCTTCAGAATCTGGTTTATGGAATCTAAAATCCAGAAATATCCAGAAATCAGACAATAAACTGAATGTTTAAGCACTATGGGTATTAAATAGACTCTTAAAAAGTATTGGTAGTCCCATTATTTCTAATATCATTTTCTTTGGGTAATTTCTGATAAAAAGTGTCCTTTGGCTGTTAGAATTATTTATAGATTTTCAAGGTGTCTGTGTGGTGTGTGTTTGCACACATTGTCATTAATGAAGGAATTCTCTAGCCACTGTCAAAGAAGAAAAAAAAAAAAGAATGGTCCTCAGTCCAATGTGTAAAAGCCCACAGAGTTCAGGGCACTGGGACTGGAGTTACCTTAAAGTCCTAAGACTTAGAACCAGTTCAGCTGTAGGAAAAAACCCTTGAGTTCACACTGTTAGTGAATAGCACCGAGCTGAAACACTTCAACGGCTTTCTGCTCTGGGAAGTAATGGGGAAGGTTTAAAAATATAAAATTTTAGTTCAGTTAGTTTGGGGCTGAACTTGATTACTTGAAAAATCTGGTGCTATGCACGTGTGTCTGCCTCTCCTTTGTAAATACCACTCCTGTCTGGTCCTTCTTTAGTATTCAAGGTCTTAGCCTCGCGCTCTGTTTTATGTTCTCTAAGTCATCATCATTTGAAAGTTGTCAAATGGGAGAAACATTCGATGGGTGTGGCTTTTGGCACTGGTGACAAACATCCCTCCAAGCAGAATTCTGAGGCTCCGTTCTAGTTTTTTGTTACTGTTTTTTTCCCCTTAAAAGAACGGCTTTTCACGATTGATTACCTTTTCTCTACCGGGAGCAATGAGTCATAGTTTATTGGTTTCAAATACCTGACCAAAAAAAGTAAGGTAAAGCCCATTCTTTATGGCTCATCCTCATTTGGAAAAGTGGTTGCAATTTGTTATCCCCCCCCCAACACCAAGTTTTGTTTCTGCTTTTGGTTAGGTTTTATTTCCCCTATTTTTAATCCCCAGGGTCTATTATTTGCACATATTTACTCTTTAAAAATAAAACCTAAAACATGAAGAAAAAGTGGTAAACCCTGCTCAAAAGAAAACTAAAATGTAGATCATCTTTTAAAATAACACCATATAAACTTTTCTTTGATTTTCTCTCTGTTGACCATACATTTTAGAGAATCAAGGCCAATCATGTTGGCGAGAAATACCCTTTTGCTACATTATCTGTCTTTTATTTTCTTCTTCTTCGTTTACCAGTTGAAAATAAACCATGCTGTGTCCGGTACGACTTGTTTACTACTTCCTCCCATTAGTGTTTTGAATGTCATACATTTGTATTTTATATATTTCAATATTTGATTTTTTTCTCTTGTCATGGAGTTATAGAACCTGTTTATATTCTGATTTTTGTCTTTTTTTTTTTTCTAATTTTGGGGGATGTTTTTTGTTTTAAAAACCCTAAAGCCACCAGCTTATTTTAAGCTTTTTTTAAGTGTCTTTCCATTTTGGTATATAGAGAAATGGCCCCTGGAAATGTTGATTCAGCATTTTAGGTGATAAATACTTATTTTATTTCATGCTGGTAATTCCTGATACTTCAGTGCAGCTGGCAAGAGTTCGCCTGCTGTATACAGATACTGTACTTCTACGTACACTGTAAGACAGGGTAAGAGAATTCCCATTTGTATGGCAGTGCGCAGCGGCCCGGCTTTATTTTTATTTCTCCCATTAGAACTTGAAAGCTACTGTCAGGCACTTTATCTCAGAGCAGGAAGGGAAAGAGCAGGCTGCCTCTTTGAGATGGTCCTTGGCCTGCCTTTGTGCTGGTCTTAGCATGCTCTGCCCTTCCTGTTTGGATACAAGACTGAGTTTTATTTCAGAATTGAATTCTCTGGCAGCTGCACACCAGTTTACCTTGATCTCCTCAGAACTTGGTATCTTCTGCTTATCCCTTCATACTGTCCTCTCCCTCTGGCCCCAGAGTAGGTACTTTGCTGACTCATTTTTGGTTCCAAATTCGTTTTGGACAAATTAATACAGGAATTTCTGTCTCTGATGCAAAAAGTCTGTGCGCACGTGTGAGATGGTAACAGACGCTGATAAAGTTACCGCAGCCTTTCCACCATTGCTGTTCTTTGGATGGCTCCTTCCTTTTGTATTTAAAATTCTTCCTTTCATAGTACTGTGACAAAACCATTGGAGCAACTGATGGAATTTTCTGTAAATGAAATTCTCCAGATCTGCCTGCTCATCACAGTGGAGGGCCTGAGGACCAGAAGTGTGCTTTGGTTGTGGGCAGCCTTAGGCCAGGGGGTCCAGCCCGGCTCTAGTGACCTCCTCTAGGGATGGACAGCCCTGCTCACGAGCCCTCTCTTTGTACCTTTCATAGTAATCAGTCCCATAATACATTGCAAGCTGCACCTGTAGAGGGACCCTCCCACCAAAAAAGGGTGGAGGAGGGCAGCCAGAACCAAGTGTATTCTGTGGCCATGAGGCCAGCCAGTTCTTCAAATGTTATCTAGCAGACTGGGCCTTAAATATTAAATCCCGATTCTTGCCCCCTTTGGTATTTAATCTATAAATAATAATTAGGATATAGACTTTTTATGATACTTTTATAGTATCATAAAAGGCCAAGCCTATAATTGAATAAAAACATTTTCAGATCTGTTGAAGAGGGTACAACATAATGTTCAAAATGTGTAGTAACCATTTAAACATATACTGATTTTTTAACATTTGGAATACATCCTTTTTTTCTGGTACTATATAGAATCTTAACTCATTAAATTAGGAGTTTTACATTTTTATAAATTTGGTCCAAACCTATTACCAGGGCCATCAAGGAGGTTCGGTCTCAAGGAGGGTGAAGGAGAAGTTATCTGTGCAGCCGCTGCTTCCAGTTTAGTTAGTCACAGGGGACAGGTCAGACTTGCCAGGCTGAATGAATGACCTAGAATTTGTCCCACGTAACTGGCTACACAGATCATTCTGCCCATCGAATGAGAGGACCATCTAACCATTATCTTGACATTTTAAGATAGTACTTTACCTCCAACACAGCATAATTTTAATAAATTATAGATTTATAATGTATCACAAAATTTTTAATTTCCAAGCATAACGAATTCATCTTTTAGAAGTTACATAAAATTTCCATCTCCTTGAAACCTCCTCTTTCTCCTCACCAGCTGCTCATCCATCAAGGCCCAGCCTTCATTTTACATATTTGACCCTTTTCTGTCATAGTGTGACGTCAGAACTCCCTTTCGAGGCAAAGAGAAATGGCAGCAATTCAGCAAACTGATCAGGAAAAAGATGTTCAGTCATTACAGGTGATTTTAATCATTAAATGGCGGTCCAGCACTGCCATCATTGCAGAGCGTTTCACTCCTCACTCAGCCCTGGGGAAGGGCGTCAGCTGGCAGGCTGCCCGGGAGGCCGGGACGTCCCTGAGGGCAGCTGAGCTGGGCTGCACTGGCGTGCAGAAGGCTGTTGTGTGGCTCTCCCTCCCACAGCCGCTGCGCGTCCCTCCTGTTCTCAGGCCAGGGCACATGCAGCCCCGGCGGTGCGGCAGCACCAGGACCGAGGGGAACTGACTTCACAGTGTGAATCTGAACGTGGTGCCACATTCTTCACCAGTCTTTTCTTGAGCATTGTGACAAAGTGACCTAAAGATGTGGATGAACGCATCCATTTTTGTAAAGTAAAATACCACTGGGATTCACAATTTATTGGAATTTAGTAAAAGCCATTTCCAAAGAATGTGAATCCTGGAATTGTGAGGCCATGAATTAATCAGCCCGTCTTAAAAGACGTACCATGGCCTGAAGTACTTTGAACGTAGTCCTTCAACACCAAAATGTTCCGGTTTTTCCTGCTGTCTCCTAGTCTTCAAGGAATCCTCTCATGTTTGTAATTAAAGCCATATTTATGTTGTAAGTTCCATTCACATGAGCTTCTTTTGCTCCATAACCAGTGACACAGAACTGTTTCATTTTAATGTGCCCCTTGATGCCAGTAAAAGCAGCAGACAGCGGTACTTAATACACGCGCGCTTCAGCTTCCACATGAAACGTTTAACCACACAGGTTTTAAAAAGTCAGGTGTCCTTTACACCAGCTACCTTGGAAGCAGGAATACTCTTTCTCACCACCTTGTCCTTGTGTTAATTAAGCATTTTTTGAATTTCTCCTTTGTAAACAATCGCCTTAATATCCAATTGTAAGCCACGCAGGGGATCAATCTTCTTGCTTTATAATCCCATCTAGGATGGCATACAAAAATAGCATAGCATTGCCCCACTGGATCTCTTACTTTATAAGCCAGATTTGGCTCTACTGACTTTAGACTCTCTAAAAATTGCTTTTTCTCTCACCCACTAGTAGCAGCTGCCACCGCTGGGTGAGAATATGGGAGGGAGGGGTGCAGAGCCAGGACAGCTTTGTTAGAACGTCCAGTCCCTCAAGGTGACCACCTGGTGGAGACGGCACTAACTTGGATCTCCTAAGAAGAACATAGTTTTACATAGTCCTCAGGGTAGTTTTCCTTCCCTAATCCCCACACCTTCCAATTCAAGGGCAATTTATAAATTTTAATTTCTTGAGCCGCTTATTTTAATTTCACTTTTCTGAAACGCAACAATGAGCGCTAATGTAGTCCTTCTAAGCTGTAAAACATTGGTACACATTTTACGGGACCATGATGTGTAATGATTAGCGATTCCTGTTTGTTTCCTGTAGCCTTAGCTCCTTATTTAAACTCACCAACAACTGAATCTGTAATGAATACAAACCTGGTAGAACTACGTTTTTTGAACAGAAAAAGAAGAGACAGCAAACTGCAGCTTGTGCTTGGGGCAGGGGCCCGGGGGTGACATGTAGACCACACCTGCATCTTTTGGGTCAGCAGCCCTTCGGGGATGATCAGGGAAGTGTGAACACGGAGCTTGCCTTATTGCGATGGTGCCTGTCCCATCCCTCACCCTGCAATGATCTCGTTTAGAAAACCCTCGACTCGGGTCTTCCTACTGGCCTCGGTGTGACAGGTGTCTGCATCAGTCAGGGGGAGGAACTCCACTGCTCCAGAGACGCCTAACCCACAATGAGTCGCAGGTGTTTCCGAGGATAAACTTCAGTCCCGGGTCACATCCACACACGAGGCTCTTGGCCACTCAGTTCACTCTCCTGGATCGTGTTCATTCTTTCTTTAATGGAACAAGAGGTAACTTCTGGCATGGTTTTCTGATCCTTGTCCATTTCACACAGACACAGGACAGGATATGATTCGATCCTCTAACATCACGCTGATGACGAGGAATACAAAGTACAGGAGGAACATGGTGAAGCCCAGGATCTTGTTCATCCTCCATTTGCATAATGCGATTGAGGAGATCACAAACAGGAGCATGAGAAAAAGCAACACAATTGCACAAAACAAGCCATTGCTGCTGACTGGGACAGGCTGCAGGCCACTGATAAGAGAGAAAAGCATCCACGGAAGGGGCAGGCTGCAAGGCGGAAGAAACAATGTCAGTGTTCTTCACGGTGATAAAAATTCCATGCACTTCACAGTGTTTTTACAATTTTCAAAGCACTTATTTTTACACGTACACACAAACCTATGAAGCAGAGCAGAAAATACCAGCTCCATTTCACACGTGAGGCAACTAAGGTTCAAGGAAATTAAATTACATGCCCAAGGACTCACAGCTAGTAACTGGGAGAGCCCAGATTGAAACTCAGGTTTTCTGGGTCTGAGTTTGGTTCCTTCATACTTCATGACTCCGGTGTGACTAACCCAAGTTGGTAGATGTGTGACACTGTGACCTCTCCATCAGTTATTACAAGGCCTAGCTGAGGGTAACATCTCTTTCAATTCTGTACTAATCAGGGCCCTCCTGTGCACCTTTACCTACTGCACCCTGCAAATACACACATAGACAAATTCAAATTAAAGAAACCAAAGCCACCACCCAAATCTAGGACACGACTGGGGAAATGAAAATAGGGCAGGTGCTCTGCTCTGAAGATGGGAGGAGAGGGTAAGGGAACCTGTGCAGGGGGATGTGGCATTTGCTTGTTTATACAAAATGCTTTTAGAGCCTCTGGGCTGGCAGGAATCCCAATGCAAAGGAGCAGGAATATCAGGAAGTGAGAGTGAGTCACTGCTCTGTCCAGCCCCACCTCCACCACCTTGGAGGTCAGTGAGCAAAGCACTTGACTGTATCTGGTAGTGGAATTTAATGGACTTCATTCTTCAACTCACCTGTGAATTCCAGTCAGTTACATTTCATGCAGCATTTCAGTTCTGTTATCCTATCTGGCTGTGGTGAATGAAGGGAGGGTACTTTATTGCCTTGCAGAAGCTCATATCAGTGCCCTTTTATTCCACGTGTAATGAATGCGGCAAGAACCCAGCACACACAGCCAACAGTGTTTTCCAGTCGTACTTAATGTGCCTTAGAAAGCAACTTTGCCACTCACCCCACGGTGATGTCAAATATGTTACTGCCCACAGAGCTGGACACAGCCATGTCTCCCAGGCCTTTCCGAGCGACGATCACGCTGGTGATGAGGTCAGGGATTGACGTGCCTGCTGCTAGGATTGTCAGACCCATAATCTCTTCAGAAATCCCTATTGTTTCACCAACCTGGTAAACAGTAACAGCAGTGAGAAACCTGGAAGCAGCAGGTGACAAATCTGAGCCTCTTCAAAGCACCAACCACATACTACTTTGTGCAAAGCCAACACCTTCCAGGGAGCTGACACTCCCTTGGCCTGAGTGAGGTAGGGTCACGGCAGAACTAACGCCTTGGGTGGGGGGGTGGGGGCCACGGAGAAGAAAGAATAAAGAATAGGGCCCCTGCTCAAGGCGTCAGTGAATGACACCGCTCTTCTCTAAACGGGACTAAAAGCCCACCTATGACACCACCTACTGTCATTCCAGCTACAACACCTCTGCTTTCCCCAAAGAACTGCCCCTCCAAAGGCCTGTTCACGTCACACGTCCATTTCCAGAACCATGCGCACCTGTAACGCCAGCAACTTTTTAGAGGCTGGAGGCAGAAGGATGAGCAGTGCAACACTGGCCTGCTCTCCGCTTAGTGAAAGAGAAAAGCCTGTGAGCGGCAGCCACAGTTCCGTCAGCACAGAGCAGCAAAGTGCTCCCGGTAGAGCAGGAAACCCGTGGGCACTCAGAGACTGAACAAAGGCCCGAGATGAGGCAAAACTGATGTCACCAGATGGAGAGAAGAGGGGCCAGAGAAAGCTGGGAATGAAGCTAACAATGTTCAGCTGGGTCAGGTTGTGAAGGGCCTCCTGTCAGGCTACAGTGTGAATACTTTACAAAGCAGAAGAGTCACACTCACGGGGGGAGGGTGTAGCTCAGTGGTAGCGTGCCTGCCTAGCATGTGCAAGGTCCTGGGTTCAATCCCCAATACCTCCATTAAATAAGTAAATAAATCTAATTACCACCCCCTCCAAAGAAAAAACCAAGTACTGCATTCATTGGAATATAAAGTCTACTTTTAAGCCTTTACAAACAATGTATAAACTACAAATTCACTTGGTCCTCACCATTGCCTGGGTACTGGAAATTCTTCCTGAAGGAAAAGCTCTTTTGACCCACAGATGTCCCGCTGTACACTCACCTGGTGAGCCCACCAAACCATGAGGTATGAGAACATGGCTATCCACACGATGGATCCCAGGAAGGTGATAACAAAAAACTTCCTAGCCTCCTGTTGGAAAGTTGGAAAAGGAAGAGAAATAAGTTTTGGAGGCTAAAGGTCTTTGGCCCTTCTGAGGGAGCCCCAGGATCAGTGACGAGATGCTTGGAGGAGTGATGGAGAGGATCTGGAGATGTTTGAGCTGAGATCTCTTTCTCCAGTGAGGACCGTAAGATGTCTGGAGAAGGATGAGGTTGGTCCCATAGGAGCATCCAGACAGTAGGGGGTTCAGCAGGTGCCAAAAGGAAGAGACCTATTTGTCCTAAAACCAGACAAATCTAGGTGTTTGGTTTGGCTTTTGAAACCTCTCCCCACCTTGCCCCTCTGCTGACCAGGAGACAGAATACGGTCCCCCTTTGGGTGGAGTATGTTAGTCAGATCTTTCCTGATAAATAGGAATGCTGGCACTTACCACGCTAGTTTCTCACAATATCCCTGTGAAATATGGAGGGGGTGTAGTGGCACCATTCCCCACATTAAAATCAAGAAACTGAGACAGAATTCAAGGAGGAATTAGTTCACATTGCTTACAGTGGATGTTACGAAATAAGCACATTCTAGGGCCTCCCAAACCTATCCATATGTCCCTCCAGGGGCGTGGTCCCCTCCGGGGCTGCGTATTCCGTCTCAGACCCTCTCTGCGGTGGAGCCCTGCCACGCTGACTTGTCCTGTCCCTTCCCACCTCCCGCGGGAGTGCCTGGAGACCCCACAGCCTCCCGGGGGATACACGGCAGGGCAAACTCACCAGCCTCCGGACGTCGGGCACCGTCAGCCACAGCGGGAACACAATGGGCAGGAGAAAGAGGTAAATAGCCTGCTTCTGCCTGGTCTTAGGCCATTCCAGTGACAAAGGCTTCTCATTTTCCTCCTCCTCCTCCTCATCTTCCTCCTCGTCTTCCTCTTCCTCCTCATCCTCCTCATCCTCCTCATCCTCTTCCTCCTCCCCCTTGTCTTCACTGTCACCTCCATCGCCTCCCTCTTCACCATTTATACCTTTCTCATCCTCTTCAGCTCCACCTTGATATTCAGCATTGAATTCCTGCTCTCCAGTTTCACCTTTCATTTCACCATCTTCTCCTGTTTGGACTTCACCTTCGTCATCTCCTTTCCTTTCTGCTTGGATGTCACCTTCGCCTTCATCCTCCTCTCTTCCCTCTGCTTCAACTTCACCTTCGCCTTCGTCATCTCCTTTCCTTTCTGCTTGGATGTCACCTTCGCCTTCATCCTCCTCTCTTCCCTCTGCTTCAACTTCACCTTCGCCTTCGTCATCTCCTTTCCTTTCTGCTTGGATGCCACCTTCACCTTCATCCTCCTCTTTTCCTTCTGCTTCGACTTCACCTTCACCTTCTAGTCGAGCATCACCTCCACTCTGCTCTCCATTTTCACCCTCAGGAGCTTCAGCCTCATCACCTGTCCTTTCACCTGTGCTCTCAGCTCCAGCCGCATCTCCTCCCTGCAGCCCAAACCAACAGATTCATGTGTAATAACTGCTCTGCTTCTTTCCTTCTCAGATTCCCCCCATCATTTTTTGCTCGAGTACGAGGAGGAAACCAGTGCATTCAGCAAAACTCCCTTCACAACACTCCCACCCTGTGGTTGTCTGGTCTTTATTGGATCATTTCTAGGGACAGGAGTACTCACCCCCTAAAGCAGTTTCTGTCATCTTGACAACTCTGGTATGAAGGCCATATTCATACCAAGGTTCTGCCCCCTGTGTATAGACAGGTTTACTCTTTGGAGCCACACGGAACAAGGCTAATCACTCTCCCACGAGACAGCTCTCTTCCCTGGGTCAGACCCCCAGGTCCTTCTATCGCTCCCCCGTACTGCGGCCCAGAGCCTCCCTCCCTTCTTGGTGAACTCATTCTAACTAGCTTATACCCCACAAGGAGGTCTCTAAAGCAACACAGAACACCTCACAGAGTCTTAGATAGTATGCGTCCATTAATGTTGCCTAATATGGCATATCTTTGGTGGTCACTTCACATTGCTAAGTCCACTAAACTCCTTAACTCTTGTGCTATCTTATATGTATAAAAGAATGATGACAATGATACCTATTTATTGAGGATTGTCATGTACCAGGCGTCATGCTAAGTGGCGTAATAATAACAGCAACAACAACTAGCACTTACTATGTGTCATGAGTCAATTAACTTATGATTATATACAGAGCTAAACCTATCTGGCAGATGAAGAAACTAGGGTACAGAGGAGTCAAATAATTTGCCCGTGGTCCGCACAATTTGTAAATGATGAAGCTGCCATTTGAATATGGTTAAAACTCCAACTCGTAACCACCAAGATACCCTGCTTTGCAAATACCGGGGCCAAATGATATCTTTGGTTCCCAGACCTGGTGGTCTGGGGAGCTTATTAGAAATACAGATTTCCTTGCCCCACTTGGACCAACTGAAGTAGAATCTCTAGGACTGGAGCCAGGGATCTGGTTTCACATGCCCACTGCACCTGCAGACCAGTGTTTGGGAACCACGGACTGACTGCACACACTCTAACAGCCATTGATTCTGAGGGCCCTCAGACTGCGCTCCTGACTGACCTGTAACAATGTGCTGGTCTAGTCCCTTACACAAATGGCCCGGGCTGTGTGCTCGCGGAGCATGCTGTCTGTAATGAGTTTCATGACACTGCCAGTCCCCAAGGGATGCTCAGTGATTCGCAACGCTGCTGCATATTAAAATCACTTAGAGGATTTAAAAATATTTATGCCCAAGGACCTACCCCAGACATTCCGACTTAATTAGTTGAAAGCGGGGCCTGGACAGTTTTCAAAGCTTCCCCAAATTATTCTAAAATGAAACCAGGGTTCAGAGCACTCAATGAAGAAGTCAAATATTAGTATCTGTGCTTTTAGTTGGGAATGAAGAGTGAGAAGATTTGAGTCTGAAGTAATTCTTGCCTTCCCTCCCCAACTCCCATCAGGAGAGGCAGCTTCCTAGAGGAGATGACAAGTCATTTAGATTGATAGGTGTGGGACTGTCTGCCCAGCCTGCACCCTCTTCTTTAAGAACTGTCATCCCTACTAGCCCCTGCATAGGTGGCTCCCTTCTTCCATGTTGGAGTCAAAACACCCCACCTGTCCCTGCCACAGCCGATTGGACATAGGTTGGATTCCTGACCTGGTTTGAACGGATTCCCTCTCTTCTGAGACTGAGAGCCAGTCACTGGTTGGTCCCCCTGTGGACTGGGGCACTGGGGTGGTGGTTTAAGTCTATGTATGCTAATAAGGAAGCAGATGGAGCCAGGCTGCCAGGAGAGGCCAAGTGATAGAGCATGCCCACAGAGAAGGGGACATGCGGGAGGGCCACCAGGGTCACAGATGCCTTCTCAGGCCTAGGCCCACCTCCAGGATTCCAGGAGATACCTCTGTACCCTCTTAATCCTCTTTACTTGTCCGGCTGTAATTGGCCTACTCGGGACACTCATGATACAACTGAAGAGTTTTAGACACTGAGCCCAAAGTTGCTGGCTTAAGGATGAGATATAACTGAGTGTTTCTGGGTGTCGAATAGAAAAAACAAACAAGGATGGAACTTGCAAACTAAATACTTATTTACTGTCAGTCAATCAATCCTTACTGAGCACAGCTGTATGCGGGGCCTTGCGTTTCGCTCTAGGGGGTAGACAGAGATGACTCAGACTTGGATCCTGCCTTCAGGAACCTCACCACCAACAGGGAAACTAAGAGGCACTCACAGAGTACAAGGGAGGCAGTGGTAAGAGCCTTAAGAGAGGGACAAAGTACTTTAGGTATTCAGGCTGGGGGATCAAGGAAGCTTCGTGGCAAAAAATAAATAAATAAATAAATAAATAAATAAATAAATAAATAAATAAATAAATAAAAGCATTTACACTAGCTTGCAGGGATGGGTGAGATTAAGATATATGAAGATGGAGGGGGAAAGGCACTGTAGAGGAAGGAAGCCATGTGAGCCAGGCCGAGAGGTAGAGGAGCATGGTGGAAAAAGAGGCTGTGAGTCTGCGAAGCAGCAGTGTCAGGACTTAGGAAGCCCCGGAGCAAGGCTGAGGTACCTCGGAAGGTCCCAAGGCCTCTGCCCAGCGACCCTCACCCTGCGTTTCAAGATGCCTGGTCTCACTGTCCCCTAGTTGCTGACAGACCCCTTAGCAGCTGTTCTTTATGTTTTTACAGGACGCGACAGTTGGCAACACATTCTCATGTATATTATCTCACTCATACTAAGGCCTTATGGTGAATTAACTGGCGCCATGAAGTATCTGATCTTCAGAGAAGGGGCAAGGCTTACTCCAGAGGAATGAACCTCAAATAGCATTTCAAACCTTCAGGAAGGAAGGATTTTTGGTCAGCATTTGAGGTTCCTGGGTCTCTCAAGTTTCTCCTCCTGGGAAGAGGTTTGTGCCTACCTGGCTGCCAGGATCCTCCTCCTGGTCTCCCTTGACGTCTGGAGCAGGCGCTGGTGTGACCGTGACTGCAGGGAGCTTGGCTGGCTCCTCCTCTTTAAAAGATAAACATGGGACAGGTTAGGAGAGCGTGCCAGGTTCTGAGGGCAGCAGGCAAGGCTGGTGTGAGTGGCTACAGGGCTACTGGACTTGTCCCCTTCAGGGTCTCAGTAGGTTTGTTTGGGGAATTTCTTGTTAAAAGGAAGAGTAAAATTATGTGATGTGAATTGCTATTGTCCTGTCCACAGAGATGTCTACAGATGAGAGGACAGCTGGGAAGTTCCTCTTCCTGGATGCATAGATATTTCCATCCTGGCCAGGTAGCCAAGAATACTGTGAACAGCCTGAGAGAGAGGGCAAAGCCCCAGCCCTCAGGGCCTGACCCTTCCCACCACCAACTGCATGGAGAGGAGCCCAGAGATTTCAAAGGCAGCAGCTGGGGAGCCTTGGAATTGGATTGTGGGGAAGGGAGACTTGGAAAGCCTGGAGATCTGGTTTTAGGTAAAGGCTATCTCTTGGCTGTGTGGCTTTGGGAAAGTCACTTGACCTCTCTGAGCCTCAGTTTCCTTGTCTACAGAATGGGAACAATGACTGCTAGTCCATTCCCTCCGGGGGTTGCCGAGTGGATCAGGCAGGCCTGGGGTGCTGTGCTGAGTCCACAGGGCAGTAGCTGTCTCACTTCCAGATCCCAGCTGCCACACAGATGCTGGATGTCTATGTCACCAGGCCCCTTGAAGGCCTTCCCTCACTGGGGTTGCTGCTCTCAGACCAATCCCTAGCAGCACTGTCTGTGTGTAGAAGTGACGGGAAGAAGAAACAGCCCAATAGAATCTCACTTGGGACAAGATTTAGCAAAAAAGTAGATGTTCAACAACCCCCGGCCAGGCCTTGCCTACCCCGTCTGAGGAGAGCGTGGAGGGAGCTGCAGCCAGGCCAGGAAGGGAACATCCTGAAGGAGGAGGCCAGAGTACAGCAGAGGGCAGGGCAGCACCAGCTCAGCATTCCAGCTGACTGGCTCAGAGAGGCCAAGGTGTGCGCCTCAGTCCCTGCCTCACAGGAGGGAGGAAGGGGGCAGGAAAAAACTACTGGTCCAACTATCCTCTCACCTGGTTTGTTCTCTGCTTTGGCCTGAGGCTTGGCTTTGGCCTCCTGATTCGAGCTCTCCTCCTCCTTGTCCTTGGAGGACTGGGCTGTGAATGAGAAAGGAAACACATCTTATCCAGGACTACAGCGTCCCTGCTACCCTCTATAGTTAGGCTAGTCAGCTGACAGCCAGAGCAGCTGGGGTGGGTGGAAAGAGGCTGGCCTGGAGGTTGCCAGGTCTGGACTCCGGTCCTACTAGGCTTACTCATGGTGCCCCATTCCCAAACTTTCGCCTTAAGTTCCCTACACTGTCACTAACTGTCTGTGACCTTGAGCAAGTCACTTCCCTTCTGTATCGCTTCTGGTAAAATGACATGGTTGGACTTGCAGACAACAGATAGGATTTATTTCCTTTATGAACCCAAGTGATGGCTGCTTGGGTGCTGAATTGGGAATTCTGATCCAAGCTTGCTAGGAGAGTACCGTGATTCATCGATGATGTCTATGGTTGGCAGGGAACGGAGAAATAATGGCAGGGAGACATTTTTGCCATCCTTGGACTAGACTGTCTGTAAGGTCCTCTGCAGGTTACTTTCTATGAATTTACTAGAAGGTTTTCTATGGCTTGAGGGGCACTACTGGTGGCCATGTTCACCAGCCTTCCCTCCCCAGTGGGGAAGGGCAAACAGCCGATCACCAAGCTTCCTACCACGGCCCTTTTGGCCCCTGAGCCCGGAGCGCGAGCAGGGCCTCTTTCCAGACCCCTGCTCACGCTGCGTGCCTTGCTGGCGGTCCACAGAGCATCGGGCACAGAACAGTGCTGCCCTGGTTTCCAGTCAAGAAAAATGGGGAAGTGAACTCTCTTTCAATGTGACTATGTTCCAGGCAACACGCAGAGTGTGTTACGTGAGTAATTTCAAGGTGGGAGGCAGAGGGACTGAGGGGCAGGGGCTCGTGAGGGCCCTCTGCGCAGCTGTGTAGTCCGGGAGGGTGAGGACAACGGCACATGTGATAGAACAAAGTGGCGCCATGGGGTCTATTCCAGATTCCAGGCTGGCTCTGCCCTGCGAGTGTTAGGTGACCCTGGGGAGACTGTGTGCCCTCTCCAAGCCTCAGTGTCCCCTCTCCAAAAAGGCAACAATATGATATACTCAGAGCACTGATGAGGGGGTCCATGAGACGAAATAAATAAAAATACTTTAACTGCTGCAGGTAAACATTGTCATGCCTGCTTGGATTCTGGAGCCAGCAGCCTGGGTTTGAATTCTAGTTCTGCCACTCGCTAGCTGTGGACATAGCTGGGTGATCCTTTATACCTCAATTCTTCACCTGTAAAAATCTTACAGAGTTGTTAAAGGAATAAGTGAATTTTTATATGAACATGCTTAAGCCAGTGCCTGGCACCTAGAAAGCACTACGTGAGTTTTAGCTACGACAACAACGATGAATTGGCAACAGCAGCTGGGAGCAGCTGTCCCACCCAGGAAGCAACTCCGCACTGCTGAGGCCCAGCACTCCGGAGGGTCTGAGTTAGAAAGGACGCTCAAGTTCCTCTGGTCCACAATGCAGGCAAACTGCGAAGGTCTGGGAATCCGGGCAGATCAAACGCTCCCTGGGTCCTGGATGGGGAGGACACATAAGTAGGTCTGGAATTTCCTCCTGTCAACCTGTCACCTAAACAATCAGGTTGCTTCAGCTGCAGCCTTCTCTGGCAGTCGGCTCCATCCTGCAGATCCATCACGCTGGCATATGTGGTCCCTCGCAGTGTCCTGAAGGGCCTGCTCAGCGGGTCCTCGCCAGGGCTGAGAGGTCAGGAGGCACGCACTCCGCTGCCTTCATCACCCAGACCACTCCAGCGCCCCCCTGGTACTGATAAGCACTGCAGTTTGCTGCTGAGCAACAGGTAACTCTGATCAATGGAGGGCTCTCCTGGTTCCAGGCCTGGTGCTGAGAATATCTGCTGACTGTAGGCAGGAGGGGCTGGCGAGAAATCCAAGCTCCCCTCTTTCCTTCTCATCCCTCATCACACACCTTAACCTCTCATCTCCCATGCCACCGAGGAAGCCAGGTCAGCAGCAGGTTCTGTTTCTGTGTCTTTCTCTCTGTCTCTGTCTCTCTCTCTCTCACACACACACATACGTCCAAGTGAAATCACCAGAAGAGGCATGGGATTCTAATGGGATTCTGGAGAGGTAAAGCCACTTCCCAGGGCAAGAGTTCAGACCACGGATCAGCTCTGTGGAAAGAGCTGGAACCCCTGGAAAGGGTGGAAACACCTGGACAGCCATTTGGAAACAGCATATGGAAACAGAAACGTGTATTTGGAAAGTGTTGGGAACCAAGGCCTTCATCCCAGCCCTGCGCAGTCGCAGCCCCTCCTGGATTCTCGGGGTGCAGAATCAGGGCCGGCTTCTCTGAGCAGGACGCGTCCCAGGCATGTTGGCAGTCGTTCCCCGAGAGGGCAATTCCATGCCCCTCGCACACCCACACCGTGTACCAGGCATGCCGTCTTCCCGGGACGCCTGTCACTGGCTCCCCCGCGCTTGTCTCCTCACGTGGCCTCTCAGCTCTCAGCGTGGCCAGATCATCTCCTTAGTATCAATCTCCTCTGACCTCGGCCTGGCCTGGACACCACATAATCCTGTCAGGACAAGTAGGCCAGAGGGCGGCTGCTGGTTGTGAATGTGGCCCAGGCAGGGGGCCCTGCAGTCCTTCTCAGGAGAAGGTCCTTTTCTTCAGGACTTTGCTAGAGTCGGTGACTCCAGGAGGACGGCCAAGCATAAGCCAGGGACACGGCTTCTTCCACTGCACGCAGGCCGGCACGCGCCCGCACTGATCGCCCACGGGCTGCCCCGTGCTGCAGGCTCCACTCTTGAGACCCCAGGGGTGCTGTTTTTCTAGAGCTGGTACTTGGGGGTGGCCTCTCCCACTGTCTACTCAGGATCACCGTGAGGATCTTCTGGGGGAAGTTTGATCATTAACTCTGCTCTTCACAGTACAATGTGCTTGTTTGAAGCAACCAAAAGTCCACGTTGTATGTGAAAAAGACACTTCAGGGTCTGAGAAATTCTGAGGCCCTCAGAATTTGTCCCTGAACCAGAACAGTCAGTCAGGGAGCTCCCTGGGGCTCAGGGGCCAGTCTCTGGTGTCACATTCAGCTCGCCCTCAGACTCCTGCCCCACTGCACTCCAACTCCCTGCTTCTGCCCAAAGGCCAGCCTTTCCTTGATGGCCCTCCTGCCGGGCCTCCCAGTTCTGCATCAGTGTTCCAGAGACAAAGTGCCAAGGAGAACAGGAGTGCACCTGAGGATGCCCTTGAGGGGCCTGTGAAGCATGTTGGGAGCAGCTCTCTGGGGAAGCGGGACAGAAAGCAGGACTCGGTCAGGTGGGCGGTAAGAATCTCAGCTGCCTCCATCATCTGTCAAGTTGCCGGAGCTGAATATAGAGCAAAGGGAGGTGCCACTCAGAGCTTCCAGCTGTGGGGCCCTACAGGAGGTGCCCCCAGAAGTGGCCCTGGCCTGAGCCACGCTGTCTGGCTGGAGACCCTGTGGGACAGTGGGGCTGACTTATGGGAGGGGAGAGGGTGGCTTTGCAGGGAAGTCACTGAGGGCAGCCCTAACACAGAACAGTGCCAGACGCATGGCACTCATGGCCTCACTACAGGTGAACTCTTGTTTTACAGGAGGGACAGGGAGCCAGGGAGGTAGTGGGATGTAGATACCTAACGATCGTGGCTCCTCAGGGGCCCTCTCCCAGTGAGCCTCCCCACACTGTCTGTCTTTCCCACCCACTCTGTTCTGCTAACTCTCTTCCCATTCCAACCCTCACTCCATCTGTTGCCTCTCAGTTTTGCAGGTCCCAGTTCTCATCCAGCTGCAGGAGGGAAGGAGTGGACGGGGAGACCACGCAGGTCTGGGGGGGCCTTGCTTACCTTCCCCCAGAGGGTCCAGGCTGTGGAGCATGAGCTGGTAGATGGTGCTGCGGATGGTGCTGTTGTGCAGAGAGGCCGAGCTGCTCCCTCGGGTCAGCACTGACGGGAGCTGAGCAGGAGAGAGCCGCACAGGCCTCAGTGGGCCCCTGACCAAGCCAGGGGAGGGGCCACACGGGGGCCTAACCCTGCCTCCCTCCCGCCGAGATCAGGCCAGAAGTACAGGACCCTTTTCCTGGCCTCCCCTCTTCCTTCACCTCAACCAGGAAACTTACACTGCTTTCTTTCTCAGCCTCCCCTCAACTCTTCCATGACTGGCTAATCCTATGCACTAAGTAGTTCCCCGAGCTCCTGTCAGGGAGCAGTGTGTACTAAGGATATCATATTACCAAGGGTTCGTCCATCCCTGCAAGTACACCCTCAAAGAAACACACACTCACCCACACACCTCACAGACCCACTGTGCGTGGCACAGCCCCCTACAGTCCACAAAGAACATCAGCTTTATCACTGCCCCGTCCCCAGAGATAAGCAAGGCTTTGACCTCCACCTACAGATAAAGAAGACTCAGTGAGGCTGTGTCTTAGCCAAGGTCATGTCGGGCATGAACGAAAGAGTCAAGACCAGCACCCCGGTCTTCTGATCGTCCTTTCTTCTCTATCCATGTGCTCAAGAGACCTTCACGGGCACACACATGCACACATCTGTGTGTACAGACACAGATGTGACACACACTCATTCACAGTTTTAAAAAGGAGACAACAGGCCCAAAATAGAGTCACCTGTGCTCAGCCGGTATCACCAAACCAAGACGTAAAATACCTAACTGCAGTTTCAGCCTCTCCTGGGAATGTCACCTTAACCCGTCAGTCTGAAGTCACCTGGTCGGCACTAGTGAGGTAACGCACCTGGAAGACCCCTGCTGTCCCCGAAAGGAAGGGTCCCTCGTCTAAAACAACCTGGAGCTCCCTTTTTTCATGAATCGTTGAATAAAGCCAATTTGATCTTTAAATTTACTCAGTTGAATTTTGTTTTTTAACAGTAGTGACACACATAGAAACACCATCTGATTTACGAGAGGACATCCAAACAGACAAGCCGCTTGCTGTCTCCCCCTCCTACCCCACAAACCCTCTGATCTGAACTCTTCTGCCATCTAGTGGCCATGATAGCAACTACTTCACAACAGGCCTAGGGATTTTCGTTGGATGGGCGAGGTTTCATTCAGGTCCTAGCCTTTCCTCTCTGAAGTCCCCATACTTCTTCCCAGGGGCCCCATGAGCCAAAGGCAGCTAAGACACAGGTTTTCAGAAACCTCAGATTCCCACCTCTCACCCCCACCATGCCCTTCGGATGTTTCTCTTAGTTCTGCGGCATTCCAAAGCCAGACGTAACTGGGCTTTTAGATCAATCACAGAAGGCTGGCGCCACGAAGTGGGACTTGAGTTCATCTAGTCCAGTCATTTTACTGATGCAGAATCTGAGGCCCAAGCTCATACAGCAAGCTAGTGGCAGAGTGAGAAGTGGCATTCTGGACTTAGCTCCCAAACTGGCGCCTCCTCCAAGGCCACCTGGAGGTGATGGTCCCTCTGGCAGCACTCCCAGGAGCTTCCCAGGCCAGAGCCCAGTCTAGGATCCCCAACATCAGGGCGACAGTGCCCCGGGTCTGTGGCCGTCCTCTGAGACCCTGCAGTGTCCCCGCTGGGCAGACTCCACATGGTACCCACCTTCAGCTTCTTGTTATCCTCCTGCTCATCCACCACAACTGCCTCATCGCCTGGCTGCAAGCAAGGACAGGAATCACGAAGTGCTTAGAGAGACCCTCACCCTTTCTCCCTACTTCCCTCTCTCTCCAGGGAGCCCTCATGCTGGAACATAGAAACACACCCAGAGATAACCTGGTTTCAGAAACATGTCCAAATCCCCAGCCTGGCCTTCCATAGTCTGGCTTCAACCTGCACACAGTATTTCCAGTCAAATGTGCCCACTCACCGAGGTCCACTAACACCAGCTACAGATGCCTTTCAGTCCCTCAAATGTATCATCCTCTTTACCCACCTCAAAACCCTCACCACAGGGTCCCACCTCCTCTGTTTGAAATCTTCTTTCTTCCACTCCCCACATCTCAGGTCTCCACTTACATGTCAGCCTCCTCTGGGAAGCTAAGTTGTCCATCTAATTCTCTTTTACGGACTTCCGTTCTTTTCCTTCATAGCACTTTCCCCAATTTATTTGTATGTCATTTGTACGTTGGCAAACACATAAAATGACTGCCCGCTAGCACCATGAAGGTGGACTGTCTGTTTCACTCACGACTGTGTGTCAAGCTTGAGAACTCTGCCTGGCACTTAGCAAAGGTTCAAAAAATACTGGTTAATGAATGAACGAATGAATGGGTGAACAGTCTCCTACGTATCCCTAATCTATTCCAACCCCTGGTCCCTTGCTCACAGCTTTCCCCTCTGCCTAAAATTCCTTCTCCATTCCTCTATGCCTACCAATTTTTCAGAAAATTCAGGGTGAATTCTTATACAAGGCTTTCTAAATGGCCCCTTTCGCCCCCACCCTGGCCCTAACTCCCACTCTCTCTGATACCTCTCTCCTCGAAAGTTGTGTAACAGTGGACATGGTTTGTGACACTAGTATCTGGCTCTGTAATCAAGTAAGTGCTAGTGTTCTGGGGAGGCTGTGGGGCAGCCAGCTGGGGAAGGGGACAGTCCTAGAAAATCCAAGATGAAGAATCATTAAGCCCGCAGTACTTACTGTCTGGACCACTAGCTTGCTGCTTTGCATTTGCTGTCTTGTAGTACCATATGAACTTCAAAAAACAAAAATCATTGTTGCTCACATATATTAGTTGTCTACCTGGCTAGACTCCATATTTTTTGGAACTATGATATAGTCATCTCTGTTCCCATAACCTGTGGCATGGTGTCTTGTACACCATAGATGCTCAGCAAAAGAGAGCTGAAGGAACAGATTCACCCAAGTGACCTCTAGGGCCATCTTCAGACAGTGGGGTCCCTAATGGATGCCTCCAGTAATCGTCTTTACCTTCCCACTCCCCCTGCCCCACCAACCTCCATGGCCAGAACTAGAACTGGACTTGACACACTCCCTTCTCTGTCTGATCAGAAAATACAGAAAATACTGCCTGATCCAGGGCCATCTACCCATCCATCCACCCAGTTTGTTCATTCACTCAATTCTCATTTCCTGAGCACCTGCTGTTTACCTGGCATGGTGCCAGTGCTACAGGGACGCAGAGATGTTTAGGACATGGATCCTATTTACAGAAAGGAATAGAGACCGATGATAACACCAACACATGACAAGGCAGAACGTGCCTGAAGAAATGGGAGGCATAGACAAAGGTGCGTGCTGGAATAGACACGAAAGCCTTCTGAAAGTGGCATTTGGGTAATCTCTGAAAGACGGGAGAGGTCCGAGTGCTTGGACACACCATGTTGAATGAATGAATGAATGAGCACACAAACGAATGAAACAAAGCAGAAATAACCAGTCTGAATATGAAAGGGGCACTGTGGATTTTCCTAGCAAGTCCCCTGACTCTTTCACGACACACCTGTAAGTTTACTGAGATACTGGATGCTACAGCCCTAAACCCTACTGGCCCAGCCATCTCACTACTTACCATGTCCAACTCTCACCCAATGTGTTCTTCTTGGAGGCAAAGAGCTACGAGAGGCCAGGCTACTCTTTCGGGTGGCTGGTTCTGTCCACAAAGGGGCAGGAGAGACTGACTTTTGCCCCATGAAGCACACACTTTATGATTTATCTGCAATTCAGACTTACTTAAATCAAAATACTTCTCCATGGGCTCACTGTTCACTGCACATACAAATGTCTTCTAACATCAGTGTGCACTTTTAACTTTCTGAAGCCCTTCACATCCATTTTCTCATTCAATACTACCAACTCTGTGAAATAGACAAAGCTAATATTATTATGGCTATTCCGGGAGATAACGAAACTGAGAGGCAGAAAGATCCTGTAACTTGCCCACACTCACAGAACCCCGATTTCCTAACCTCCATTTAGAGGTCTGTTTTTGAAGTTGTTTTTACTAAATCACATTTCTTTTCCCAAGCATAAATAAAGAAAATAAGTCAAATTTATATCTCCTGGTGGCTCTGTTTCAAATGATTGACACTTCAGGTAAAAGGATGTAAACGTTTGTCTGCATGTGAACATGACTGATGGACCCATTGATGGGCAGCAGTCCCATAAGTAGGTGCTTTCAGAATATGGCCTTAATACAAACACATCCCCATACCCACCTCTCATACCACACCATTTGTTCTCCACTTTCTTCAGCCCCACCACCCCTAACTCTTCCTTCTCCTCATGAAGATTAACCAAGGGGCTGAGGAAACCAAAGAAGATGTCTTCATGCCAGCCAAGGTGAGGGCGAGCAACAGAATCCCTGCAGCCATTCCTCGGAAGCTGGGTGGGGAGGGCACACAGGGCAGCCCCTCAAGGGGCTTGTCCTCCTGACCCCCAATTCCTACCTCCCACTGATGTAGCAGTTAATCACTGACCTCTCCCTTTCTAGACTATCCCACATTTCCTGAATGACACATTTTAACTTGTGATTTAAAAAAAAATTCATTCAACAAAGATTTACTGAATCCCTGGTCTGAGTCCTACCTTTACCCACCTGAGTACAGTCTTGCACCCCAATCAGCTCATTTGTGTAGGCTAGACCCAAAAGTCTACCCAAATTCCTCCCGACTCCCTCACAGCTCACACTCAATTAGCTGTCAGACCTAGTTCCTGAAAGTCCTCACATCTGGCCTCGTCTCTCCAGTCTCCTGCCTACAATCCTGCAACAGCCTCCTGACTCCTGATCTGTTCCTCTTCTGATTCATTCTTCACCTGTCGGCCAGAGTGACTTTCTGAGCAAAGCACATCATGTCCCCCCCAGCACTGGGGGCTCAGTGTCCCCAGGAGGGAGTCCAGACTCATCAGCCGAGCACACACCAGCCTCCTGCCTACCTCCAGTCCAATGCTGTCCAACAGCAATAGAATGCAAGCCACGTACATAATTTTAATTTTTTAGTAGCCACAGTTTTTAAAAAAGTAAAAGAGACAGGTGAAATTAATTTTAATAATGTACTATATTTAACTCAATATATCAAAGTTATAATTCAACGTGTAATTAATATAGTATTTGTAAGCTCTTTTACCTTTTTTTCATACTAAGCTTTTGAAACCCAAAGTATACTTCATACTTCCAGCACATCTCAACTCAGACTAGCCCCATTTCATGAGCTCGGGATCTGCATGTAACTAGTGGCTACCACACTGGACAGTGCAGCTGCACTGTCTCTCCTCACGCTTTCTCACTCCCTTGGCCGTTACACATGCATGCCTAGGGTTCTCCCGCCCCTTCTTCAGCCAGCCAACCCCTGCTTGTCCTTCAAGATTCAGCTGAGCATCACCTCCCCTGGGAAGCCTTCCCTGACTTCCTGGTCTGTTGAGATGTCCACTCTCTGCAGTACTAAATCCCTCGCCACTTACTTATACCATCACACATGGTATGGTAACTATCAGTTGTACAAGTCTGTCTTCACTACTAAGGAGAATTTACTGCAGGGCTGATGAAGCTTAAACTTCAGGGCCCATCTCTCCCCTATGCAAACCCTTCCCATGGCCTTGGATTTAATTTTGTAGGAATGTTTTTTATATTCCTTTTCTTAAAGAGTATCAGGCCCCACAAAACCTGGATCAATTCCTGCTCCTCCACTAGGTTGAGCTCCTGAGCTCCTGTGCCTTCCCACTACGTTCCCAGACCCTACACAGGCCTCATACAAAGAGATTCCATAAATGTTTCCCAAATGAATGAGGATCGGAGTTCTTTAGAACTTAATCCTAAACTATCTCTCTCTTTCAGAGTAGCATCAGTTGGTCCTTGATTTTAATAACCATATATTTGTTGGTGATTCACAAATTTATATTTTCAGCCCTGACCTTTTTTTATGAGCTTTAAGCCTATTTGTACAACTGCCTCTTAAACATATCCACTTAGAGGTGACATAAACTCCCAAACTCGCTATTCCAAAGTGGGAACTTTTGAGTCTCCCTAAACCTGTTCTTCCTATAGTCTTCCCTTTCTCACTACATGGCATCAACATCCACCCTGCAGCTCAAGCCAAAAACTTTGCCTTCCTTTATTTATTTATTTATTTGTTTGTTTGTTTGTTTGTTTGTTTGTTTTTAGGAACTGAGGATTGAACCCAGGACCTTGTGCATGCTAAGCACACTCTACCACTAAGCTATACCCAGCCACCCTGAAAAATCTTGACTTCTGCTCACTCACTCTCCACATTCACACCAGCACCAAGCCCAGATGATTCTGTCTTCAAAACATTTCTCAAAGATACACACACACACACACACACACACGCTGGATGCCCACAACAGCCTCCTAACTGGACTCCCTGCTTCCACCCTTGTATAACCAACAATTCCTTTTCTACACAGCAGTTAGGGAGTGACCTTTTAAATATGACTCCTCATCACTTCCCACTAAACTTCAAATAAAATCCAAACTCCATATCTGATCCCAGGGCCCTGTATGAAGCAGTTCCCACCCCCATCCCACCCCCACAGCGTTATCCTGGACCACTCTCCCCTAAGTCACTAACCGTACTGGCCTCCAATTCTTTTCTCTAATGCACCAAGCTCTTTCCATGCTCTGAGCCTTTGCAAATGCTATTTCCCCTTCTGGAATTCTTCCCCACAAAGCATGAGGTGGTTTCCCTTCTCATTCTCAGATATCTACTTGGACTCCTCCTCCTCCAAGAGGCCTCTCCTGCTCTCCCTCGCTGAAAAGGGCCCACTTCCTACAGTCACTCTCCAGCACACGCACTGTTTCCTTCACAGCACTTTTTATACTCGGGCATATCTTCTTAATTTATTTTACTTGTTTATCATCCATATGTCCACTCCTTCTCACTGAAACATTTTGTGTTAGTTTCATACTTCCAATGTATCCAGGTGGTAGAGCGTCTAGAAATCATGCTGTTCTCTGTAGAACACCATGAGGATCTAATTTCCTATTTAATCCCATCACCTACCCTAGGAGAAAAGTTTACTCTGTTGTACAAATACATGAAAAATCTCCTACAATCATACACACATCCATGGAAACAACAAGCTATTTTACCAGACATGGTCAGATGTTTTGAGTTTTTCTGTTAATATTTGTTTCTTATACATTCATTTTGTCATCTGTCAGCACCCACCAGCAGATGAATGCTGAAAGCTTAAGAATATTTTACGAGGCAAAGAAGCCTTAAAATTGAGAATTTGATTCTTGCCACATTTTCCTGAAGACTGTGGGGAAGCTACTGCTTAAGGATTTAAAGGAGGAAGTCCTCAGCCTAGCTAAGATGGGTTCTTTGGGAGCACAGTGGGGTCCCTGCGAGCTAGCACAGGCAGACCCATGGAGGCAGGAAGGGCCGCAGTGGCTGCATCCTATCCACAGCACCCTGTCTCCACAGCAGACGGCTGGCAGTACAGGCCACTGATGGGAACCCTTGGGGTAAATGTTAACCCTGACAAGAAAGGAGAACTGGCTCCTGAGCAGGTACCAGGTGTATCTGGTTGGGGTTCCTGTTGGTTGGTTTAATTAAAAACAAAAACAAAACCAAAAAACCCTGCCAGGAAGAAAGCAGTCTGCAATGCATCTAAGAAAGAGTAGCAGACTTCTTCCTGGAGTTTTATATTCTGAAGTATTCCTGGGGGCAGAATGTGGGTGTGGGGTTTCCAGAGGAGCCTGGACCAGGCTCATTCCCCGCCTTGCAACCCCCTTCACCGCTGGTGCCCTGCAGGGTTCTCTTGCTAATCAGCAACTCACGCAGATGGCTGGTCCTTTCTAGCGAAGCTTGTAGCTCTCTCTATAAAGAAAGGCCCCTCGTCCTTCAAATACAAACAAGGCTTTTCAGCCGGGCTAGAGCCTCAACTTTGTCTTCCTGCAACTATGCAAGGTCAAGGCAGGTCAGATATCTATCACTTGGGGTCAGAACAAATACACTGACAGCTTCAAAACTGGGTATAAAGTTTCAGAGTGAGTTAAGTCAGACTGTATTGATAACTGTACAAACATTCACCATTTCTTTATTGTGTTCATAAAAGGCATCCTCAGACTAACACCTGTCAGTTTGACAGTGTTGTCTGAAATATTTTTAGCTCTGATTTTCTTTTTACAGACAGTGTCAAAAGACTGAAATAGTTACCCTGTGTCTATGTTCAATGCTACATCTTTTTTTTTTTCTGGAAATGCTCTTAAGTGAATTCTGATTAGAATTATTCCTCAAAAATCTTTATCCTGGTTCTAGCCTATCAGAGCAAAATAAAAAGTAAAGTGAAAGGTCCTCCAGCCGAGAAACTCCACCGATAGCAGTTGGGTGAATATTCCATAAGAAAATGAATCATTCTCTGCTGGTCTTAAGCTCAGGCAGAACACCTGTGAGCATGTCGCTCTTAGTAAAACACCACATGGGCATTCCTGTTCTTTTACTTCTTGTCTGTGGCTGCTGTCACGCTACAACAGAGCTGAGTAGTTGTGATAGAAACTATATGGCCTGCAAAACCTAAAATACTTACTGCCTGGCCCTTTACAGTAAAAGTCTGCCAGCCCCTGCACTAGTTCATCCCATTCTCTTCACAGATAAGCAATCTGAGACCTGGATGAAAAGCAAAGTGACTCTGCAGCCCTTTGCGCAGTGTTCCCTTTATCACAGTTCCTTTTGTCTATCCCTGTCCCTTCTACTGGAAGGGACACAATTTTATTTCCCACACTGCTTTTCTGTTAAGTGATTAATAATAAAGCTTTGTGGAGGGCACTTACTTGCCCAGGGTAACGAGGAGAGTTGTCAGTGCAGCCTGGGTCAAAACCCAGATAAGTGGTTCACGTACCGTTGCTAAGGACCATAGATAAGCTGTGTGACTTTGGCTGAGCTGACTATCCTCTCTGAGTCTCCAAGTTTCCTCATCTGCAAAATGGCGATAACGATCTATCCTTGCAGGGTTTTTGTGAGAAATTATTGGGATAATGTATGTCAATAATGTGACAGGCTCTCCATAAGTATGGATTCCCTCCCCTACTCCTTTTTCTCTCCAAACTGGAGTCCCTGACATGTTAGGGTTCCCTGAGGAAACTGAACCAAATGCTCGTGGAGCTTCTGTTAGGGATGAGACCCTGGGCTCAGCCCTTCGGGAGATATAAAGATTATTTTCCCTGTTTAGTGACAGTGATGAACCTGACATTGTGGCCACCTGCTCCACACCTCGCCCCAGGCTGCCAAGAGAGGAAGGGGGAGGCCCAGATGTTTCTCCTGCTCCTGTTTCTCTCCAAGAAGGAGCTGGCTCCCACTGCCCTCTACTCTTCTTCCCACTGCTTAGACTGCTCGAGCAGTTGTGGCTGTGACCTCTCCTCCCCGGCCTCCTCCTTGGCTCCCTACCACTCTGTCTGGCCTTACCCCACTTCTTTGTGGCGTCCTCACCTTTGCAACATGGCTGACTGAAAAAGCCCAGTGTCCCTGGCCCCCTGTCTTCTTGAGGTGATGCTCAAAGAAGGGAGACCCATTAGTCAGGGAGAGGTGTGAACTGACAAGTCAGTGTGAGTGAGTGAGCAAGGTATGTTCATTTTCATAGTTAAAGTAAGAGAATTTACAGGGGTGAGTATAAACTTTTGCATAAACCACAAAAATGATCACTTACTAGATCAAATACTGGATTTTCAGAGAATAACTTCACGAATTCAAAACAGAATGGCTTGCCTCAGTCTGTCAGTGACGTACAGAATAATTTATCTTCCTCTAGCTCTCGGGCAGCCAACTACAGACATAATGATACAGGCAAAGGCAGTTACCTCTCTCTCTGGCTATCATTTCTGGGTGAAATTCCAAATCCAGATGTTTTTAAAAACCATTTCAAAATAGCTATAGTGCTTGAATTATTTGGATTAATTTTTAGAAGGCAGTTGTTAGAGCTAGAAAGTTCAAACTATTGGTTTTTAATTTTAAATAAAAATAAATTTACTTTTAAGGATAGCCAGTATTTCAAACTTAAAAAAAAATAATGCTGTTAATTAAAATCCATACTGGATCTGTTTCAACGCATAGATAAGAACAGAATAGTAATAGGCACCATTCTCACTGGTTGGCAAAGAGCTGCCACTAAAGGCCATAAAAGGAGTCGCTGAAGCAGGTTACAAATACTCTTTTGAAATCATGATCATGCTTTACTTGCTTGGCAAGCTTTGCTTCAATGGTCAATCTAGCAAAATGGAAAATTCAGAATTTGTAGAGTTTAATAAGAATAGGATTATTATGAAGGACTAGGAGGCAAGTGTCAGAGGCATTCTGAAGACTGCTGGCCTAATGCATACCAAGGCATTAGATGCTTCTCAGAGAAGAGTACCAGGCTTCGTGACCGGCCTCAGCAAAGCCTGCCCTGAGAACTTCATTAGTGGGGAGGCCCCCGTTTCCTCATATTAAATGATGTAATGCGCTGAACCTCCCTTTCTTTTTTAAGCCTTTGGCTTCTTAGAGCAGTCATCAGGAGGGAAATAGTGCTGACTGGGGAATTAGGATATTGGGTTCCCATTCCAATTTGGAGATCTTCTGGCTGTCTAACTTGGGCAGGATATTTCTCCTTTTTGGGTCATCTGCAAATATGCCCTAATTGAAGGTCAACTGACCAGATCAGACAAATAACTGCTGTGCTGGGCCTGCCAGAACTGAACTCACTTAGACACAGGACATTATCAGTGAGTGTCAGAGCTAAACAGAATCTCTGGTGATTAGCTGGACTCCGTCATTTCCCCCAGAGACAATAAAGGACATATCCAAGGATACATAGAAGCAGAACAGGATTAGAACCCAGGTTTCCTGACTCTCAATTCCATGCTCTGAACACCACACATATCTCAAAAATCCTAAAGGAAGTACATTTCATTTCCTTCATATCGTGTATCTTCAAGACATGTCGCTGAGTTTGGTCTCCATCCTGCCCACTCATCAAAACTGCTCCGGATTAAGCAGCTAAGTCCTTCCACTCCTTGCACGCAAAACTCTGCTCACACTAGTGGCTTCCCTGAGATCTGAAACAGGCAGGCTATGGGCCAACCTTTGCTCAAACTTACTTTTTAGGAGCAGGAGAGGAATGGGAACTATCTTCCCCTAGGGTACCCTCACTTTGGAGTCTCAAGGAACAAAAAACTTCGGGATGAATTTTTAGAGATCACTTCTCCAATTTAATTTCATTGTCCAGATTATTAAATCATGCAATGAATTTAGCAGGAAGTTCCTTCACAGGGGCAGAGAAATTCTTGGAAAGGAACATTGGAGACGGAAGAAACCCCTAGGGTTGTAGTTCCCAGTCTCTGGTCTGTAGTCAGCCCTGTAGACAGGGCTCTGCACTCAGGGCTGGCTTGTTAGTGGATGAGTGGAGCTGCCATATCTCCAATATTTTAAAAATGAAATGAAACTCAGAAAGCCTCCCCTTTCTCAGACCCCATCCAAGCCACCAGCCCCTCTGGAATGTGAACAAACAGGATCAAATGAAAGTAAGGGTGCTAGATAAACCCTAAGCACCATGCACATGGAAGATATTATCATTTTTCCCTGCTTGATATCTCCTTGGACAGTCTCCAAAGCCCAGCTCAAATGTCATTCCCAAAGTCCCAATCAGACCAACCCGGGTTCATCCTAGCTCCGCTGCCTATTTGTTGTGTAACCTTGAACAAGTGGTTTAACTTCATTGGGCCTCAGTTTCTTCGCTTGCCATGGGGGGAACATAATAATAACCATTTCATAGAATGATCGGGAATTAAGCCAAGGTCACTCCCGCAAAAGCCCCAGCATAGTGCCTGGCAGAGAACAGGACTCTATAAATATTGAATGAATAGCAAAGGAATCAGGACTCTCATCTCTTGAAGTCTAACCCAGAGCTTTCCATTCTTTAGTCCCTGGCTTTCCCCTATCTTTTTGCCCACAAGGGGCTAGAGAAGACTGAGCCAGCCTGTTCTTACCTTGCTGAGGTCCCCTAGGGCCATGACCTTGGCCACTGGCCTCTTGTTGAGTTGCTCCTTCACCCAGAGCTCAAGCTGTTTGTTCCACTTCATGGTGAGCACATAGAGGGCATAGGCCAGCAGCAGCAGCAGGCTCTCCCACCAGGCAATGAGGCTATCCAGGAAGAAGAGGATGAGCATCATTAGGTCACAGATGTAGAAGGAGATGTCACGGAACAAGGGCCACCAGGTAAGATTGAGGATCTCCCGTGAGAAGAGGGCACAAGTGCCAATAACAAAGAGGATGTTGAACACAGCAGAGCCCACTATGGTGCCGATGCCCACGTTGCTATGAGAGATGAAGACGCCAATGAGGGAGGTGAAGAGCTCAGGGGCAGAGCCTCCAGCAGCCATGAATGTGGCACCTGCCACATCCTCAGAGATCTGCAGCTTGTCTGTGATGACGCCCAGGGCTGGAACAAAGTACTCATCACACACGATGGCCAAGGCTATAAACACATACATCATGCCAAAGATGTGCAGGACCACCCAGCCCTGCCTCCGCTCCTCCACGCTGAACAGGTCTTGGGGGTACTCTGCCTTGGGGTGGAGGTCTGGCTGGCTAGGAGGCAGCACTGAGGGACTGGGGCTGGGATCCACCTCTGGGATCACAGCCGTTGTCAGACGGGGGGAGGGGGCAGTAGGCGCAGCTGGGGCTGGCCCCACAACCACACAGTGACGGACCTGAGTGGTCGGAGATGCCCTGATCCTAGGAGTTGCTGGGGTGCTGGGTGCTGTGGAAGGAGCTTTCACCAGCCCCCAGACGGTGGCTGAGGATATTCCGATGGTTGGTGTGCTGGTTCTGGACGAGGGATTCCTAACCTTCCAGGCAGCAGTAGAGGCTTTGGTTTTGGCTGGGCTGCTGCCTGTCATGGAGCTTACTGTCACTTGCCCCTCAGAGAGGGCTGCGGTGTGCTCCAGGACCACTCCTTGGGGAGCTGTCAGGTTGTTCTTTCCCACTAATCCCTGGTGGCTTGTTGGGTTATTGTTATCCACTCTTCTGGAAGTAGTTTGGGTGTTCTTCTCCATCACACTCCTTGGAGAAGTCAAAGTGTCTGTTTCGATGTCATTTATCAGGAAAGTTGGAGTGTTATCAGTTATTCCCTTAAGAGGAGTTGGGGTGGTTTCCTCCACTATTCTCTTGGAGGGGTTGGTCTCCAGTATTTTATTGGTTGCCATAATTTCTTTGTCTTTCACTGTTGTTCTGGGGGTGGTCCCATGGCTCCTTGTCATTGTCACGAGTGTGGGTGGGGCATAACTGCTGACCACTCTACCAGGTGGGGATGGGGTGTGTTTCTTCACCTTTCTCCTCGCTTGAGTTGGGCGGTAGCTCTTCATTTCTCCCCTGGGTGTCTCTGGGCTGTGATTCTTTACTACTGGTCTGCTTGCAGTTGGGCTGTAGTGACTCAGTACTCCACTGGGTGTGGCTGGGGCGTTTTCCTTCACTCCTTCTGTGTTTGTTGTTGCTGGGCTGTAGTTGTTCTTGGGTATTGTTGGAGTGATGCTGGTTGTCCTTCTGGGTGTCCTGGGGGTGTGCTCCATTGTTATGCCAGGTGTAGTTCCATCTCTGCCCACTGTGGCTTGGGGTGTCTGTGTCTCACCCTCTATTTCAAAGCTAGATTTTGGAGGGTCACTGCTCACCATCATCTCATTGTTGGGGAGGTCCCGGCTGGCTAGTTTTATAGGGTGTTTGGAAGACACTGCTGCCCACAGTGAGGGGAGGCCCAGGGGGCTCCTGAAGTGCTGGTAGGTGGAAACGATGATCAACGTTCCTAATACGAAGAGGAGGCGACTCCAGTGAACCCGCTTCGGCCAGAGCAGCCGCCTCTCCTGCACCCCCATCCTCATCGGTTTCCCCATGATGGCCAGTTACGTCTGGTTACAGAAGGCCTCTCGTTCTGTCCACTGAAAGATGGGGGCTGCTCTGGGATTCAGATTAGTAATCAGAGATTTCTCCATGAAACCAGGCCAGGGGGTATCCACAAACCTAGAAATTAAAAAAAAAAAAAGAAGAGGTTACTTGCCTCTAAAAGGAGAGCTGGGCTCCACCAAACCCTCATCTGGAAGAGCGACAATCCACACAGAGACCTTTGTGGTGGAAGGCAGTTGTTCCTGCTGGAGCAAAACAACCCCTGCCCTCTACTCCAGGGGGGCAATGCCTACTCATGGGAAAAGGGCATCTCGGGGTCCTCTCTGCCATGTAGGCATGCCAGCAGCCCTGGTTCATGAGCTGGGTCCACCCAGCCCACTCTGGGCTCCCTGCAAGAGATCTCTCTGCCCACACTCCTCAGGTCAAGCCCGAGTTGCTAGAAGCTCAGTCATCTGTAGCTGGTGCTCCAGGTCACAAATCTCATCTTATCAAAGGCAAAAGGGAAGCAAAGAGACATGATTTTAAGCTTTAGACAAAAAGAGGCAGCAGTAGAAGGCAGTTTCACAGACATCAAGCTCCACATGTTTTTACTGGACTGACTTACATGATTCCACCAACATCCAGAGAGAACAAAGCTTAATGTAAAGAAGTTTCCCAGACAGTGTGGTGTTGTGGAAGGAACACAGGGAACAGAGTCAAAGACTGGGTTCCCGGATGTGAGGGCAATCTGGCTGCAACAGCTGACACCCCGTTGATCAACACAGTTGATTCGGCTGATCTGGCTGGCCAGGCGGGTGTCCCCTTCCTCCCTCACCACTCCATGCGCATCCCTCCCGAAGCTGCGCACTCGGTCAAAAAGCACAGCCTTCCCTGATAGAGGAGGACCGTTCTTAGTCAAGGGTAAACGAGCAGCTGCACTCCCCTGCTATAACCCCCAAACAAGTTCTCAAAGACTGGGTTGCCAGCTCTGAGGCTTACTAGCTGTGTCACCCTGGAAAGGCTGAACCTCAGTGCCTTATCCGTGAAGTGAGCATGACAACATATGCATTGATTATGCAAAGATTATCTCTCAAAGGACATCTAGAAAAGGGAAACTAAGGTCAGGGATCAGAGGGGGACTTCAGTTTTCAGTATATGCTATTGTTCAGTTTAACCATTTAAACTTTTCATCACATGCATGTCCTAATATTTTAAACTTAAATTTTATAGAGATAACAACAGTAATAACAATACCTATGTCACAGGAACGTTGGGAGAGTGTAAACGTATAAGGTCTGTGAAAAGAATTGTACAGAATCAATGCCCCATTAGGGGTTAATCTTACATAAGGACACAGGAGGGAAGAACATTTAAGGCTCTCAAAGAAAGCTCCATTTATAATAGAGGGGACAGAAACCCAGCCCAAGTAAATATTAAATCTCTAATAAATGTCCACAGATGATTACAAAACAATAACTGAATGATTGGTTTTGCCTTTAAGTAATATATGAGAAATGAGATAAATAACCCATAGAATCTTAGGTCATTAAAGGTGCAAGGAATTACTGACACTGTTTAGTGCAACTCCTTATTTGAGAGACATGAAGAAACTGAGGTCCAGAGAGGAGATGTGACTTGCTCAACATTACACAGCGAGTGAGCGGCAGTGCAGGTAAGCTATCTAATGCCTCAGTCTCTCCAGCATACCACACCAGTGAGCCATCCAAATACAATTGTCTTACAAAGCAAAAGAGGGGCAAGCAAAGGGAGAAGTATGGAATAAGTGAACTTCCTTGTTTGTCCTCGATTCCTGTAATTGTCTTCATCATCTCCCTGTCCACCCTGTCCCTTGCCAAAAACTCAACACTGAATCTCCTAAGGAAACTTCGGAGACTATCTCTTTCTGGTGTGCCTGAGTTATATAACAGAGCTGAGCTGACACCCTAGCTGATCCCTCCTACCTAATCACATCATTTACCTTCAAACCTGGACATCGGGGTATCTTCTCGGTTCTGGAAACTTGTCAGAATCCAGGGTCTCAAAGAGTGGGTCTGAAGCTGGACAGCAGGGAACACCCCATTCTCCTGCCCCCAGCTCCCCTATGGAATCCTAGTTCAAGGCAGGGTCAGGTGTGAAGGGCATCTCAGGGGAAGGATATCCAATCCCACTAATGCTCGCCTCTAAGAAGCTTATCTGGGCATTGTACAAGTTCTGGGTCCCACTGCCTCCGCCAGAGCCTGAGAGGGTAGATAGACCCTTCACCAGGGACACAGATGGGCTCACCGTGAGCCCCTGCATTCAAGGGAGAAAATGGGAGAACTTCTCAAACTTGTTTCTAAGCTCTAAGAATGAGAGGTGGTGTAGTTTCCATGCTTAGGGAGGAAAGATTTAGAAAGATTCTGAAGGCACTCTGTTGGAATCAAGAGAAAGTGCCTGGGGCTTAAAAGATCAGAAAACTTCAGTTAGCACTGGGGTCTGTTTGCTACTATGTCATTCTAAATGTAATCTAAATGTGAATGACACCTGTCTTACCTATTTGTGGGGTGGATGTGAGAATTAAAGTCAAAAATGAGGGATTACCTGCTCAATTTTGCTGTGAACCTAAAACTGCTCTAAGAAACAAAGTTTACTTTTTAAAATGAGGGAGAGGGGAGGGTAGAGCTCAGTGGTAGAGTACATGTACAAGGTCCTGGGTTCAATCCCCAGTACCTCCACCAAAATAACTAAATAAACCTAATTACCTCCTCCCCCTCAAAAAAAAAATTTAAAAAGGCAAAAAAAAAAAAAAAATCAACAAAAACTTTTTAAATACTAATAAAATAAAATAAAAAGAGGGAAAGTGGGGGAAGTTTAAAGAATTTCACACAAGAAAAATATTTTATTAGGTTTAAGGGATATCCTTGAGGGAAAGGGCACAGACAGATCTCCCCAGTGCAGGCTGGGACATCCTGCATCCTGCATCCTGCATCCTGTTTTATTTAGGGCATTATTGAGGGCTTGAGCCTGGGATAGCCTCTGAGATAGTTCTGCAGGACTGGTCCAAAAGAGGAAAGGGAGGAGCCAGGATATATAAGAGTTTTTGTCCAAAAGAAGTACAGGGGAACCAGAATATGAGTTTTTGCAACAACAACAACAACAACAACAAAAACAAACCCAGGTAGTCAAACATCAAAAGATTACTGCTAGTTAAAAAACAGACATCTCAAGTTAATGAGTTTAGCACTTTTCTATATATGGGAAGATGTCTGGGCTTAATGAGATTATTCCTTTGATATACACCTTAACTATCTAGGCCCAGTAGCCTGTTTATCTCCAGCCAGAGTTCCCCGGGTACACCGCTGGGGCCGGGCAGCTACAGCGGCTGATGGCTTGATGGTCTCAACATCCTTTATTTACTGATATGGCAGGTGACACTTAGTCCATAGTACCTCCTCTCAGTCATAAATTCAACCAACATTTGCGAGACATTTCATGACCAATTTTGTCTAATGGCACTAGGGAGGCTTGTTCCTAGATCAGACAAAGATTCTGTTGATAAGCGAGTCAATGTGCTAATTTTTGGATCAGGCCTTGTTGATAATCTAAAATTCCCCAGATCCCCTGTCTTACTAGTCTATTATGACCCAGGAAATGTTTTCCCTTTTTGCTTCTTTCCATACCTAGAGTTCAACGATTAAAATGATTCCATGTAGAGTTATATATATGATTGACTGCCTCAAAATGTTCAGCCAAAATTAATTTTGATGGAGACCTAGTTACACATTGGGTAATGAAGAGACAACAGTCTCAAAAAATAGACAGGATATAAGTAATACAGCTAGTAATCTTAATAAAGCCATGGTTCAGCAGAGAGAGGCATGATGCATAAATAATTCGTAAGCAACAAGTTAAAACAACGATTGGGGGGTAGGATATAGCTCAAGTGGTAGAGCGCATACTTAGCATACACAAGGTCCTGGGTTCAATCTCCAGTACCTCCTCTAAAAATAAATAAGTAAATCTAACTACTTCCCCCAAAAAACAAAAAACAAAAAAAAAATTTAAAAACAAACAAAAAAACAATGACCAGAATAACTAGTTGTAATCAGGTCACAATAAGCCCTCAGGGCCACGGGGGAGTCAGCTACAGAAGCCAAATTCTGGAGGGATCAGGCAGAGAGAAAAAGATAAATGTTTCACCCTCACTTACAAAGGCATACTTTATCAACTTGCTATAGGTCATAGTTAGCTTAAGAGGAAAGGTTTTCTGGGAAACAAAGATTAAATAAAAGCCAGATTATTTCAGAAAGAAAGTTATAAAATAAATCATACTTGTCGGTTCATTCAGTCCCATGTAATTAATTCCTATTGATTCCTATTGATCTGGATGATATCATCAGGTTTTCCATTAGAGTTTCGTATTTCTTAACTGGTTCTAAAAGTTATCAGAAACTTCTATTTGTCAAAATGTCCTTTATATGAATCTTCTTAAAGATCTTCATTTTATAAAAGCATCACAATAAAACAATGACTGTCTATAAAAGACTAAAGACTTAAACTGGCATGGTTAAGGATCTGATTAAAATGAAAGTGACAAGAAATTCGGATGTTTCTGTGACATACAACATTTTAAGATAATCACTAGGTGCCTTCCAAGATGGCCTGCACTCTATGGAGTGTGTAACTGTATCTACTTTTACTTTAAACTAAACACCCAACCAGGCACCTCATGGCCTTTCTCTTGCCTTCTGAGACATCTTGCACTCTGTCTATGGAGTATGTATCTCTCTGAATAAATCTTTTAGTCAAAAAAAAAAAAAAAGAAAAAAGATAATCACTAGAATTATGACTGGTAACGTACCAGGACAAGTCAGACTTTTAGGAATTCCATAAAATTCTGGAATATCTATATTAATGACATTTATAGATACAATATAACCTGAGAAGGTTTATTTCCAATCACTTGACAATACTTCTCAAGTAATTTAGCATACCCAGTAAGCCTAATTAGTTTAGTATTTCTCTCTTTGGCATTCAGACGCCCTTTGAAGAATCCCAAAGTTAGCTAGAGGTCAAAGGAACTTCATTTAGAATCTGTCTAGGGGAAATTTGTCAAAGATATCAAAAGATTTTTAAAACACTTGATCAAAGAGGACCATAGGTCACTAGTGAAACAATACTTATTTATTCAACCAAAGTGACAATAAAAGATTTTTAAGTCAAACACAGACCGTTTAGAAGGCAAAGAAACTCACAATGCACAGTTATCAAAAGTAACTCAACACTCCAAGAAAGCTTTGTTCTCTGAACAGAGAGAGAATGGAACTCTAGTCCTGCATTATCCACACTCAGTAACAAAATTCATGTACTTAATTAAATTTAATCCAATCCCAGCCTTTTCGTACAAAGGGCTCCCTTTTCACAAACCTTCCAAACTTTCTATATTTATATTAGTTTATCTCTTATTTTTCTTTTCCATTTGAAATAACCAGCTTTAGGACAAAATCATTCATTCCCCTTAACAAAATACTTTTCCAGTCCCCCATACCTTCTTTTGCTGAAAACACAAATCTTACCTTCCTTGCTTACTGAAATGTTTCCTTTATTATTTCAGGTAGGTTTATTTACATATTACAATTTTAACCCTTAAAACCGTTAATCTCTAGGGAAAGCCGACAAGCAGCAAGTAATTGTGACCTGTTTGTCATACCAGCATTTCCTGCTTGGCAAATTTAGTAATATTCCATAACCTCTAGAAACATACATCTTCTCATAGCATAATTTCTTTTCTCAATGTAGTACAAAGCATATGTCTAATAAACCCCAAACACCTTTAGTTTTCCTCTCAAAGAAAGAATAAATAGGTAAACGTAGACCTGTTTAGTAACTAATGTTTCAGTATTTTGTCTTATTTGAAATGACCTGGATATTCAATGAATTCCCATTATTTAATTGAATTTAGCAAAACTCTAAAGTTTCAAGTTACCAAAAATCTGGAGAAACTATTTTAGATAGATATACCCAAGGCAAAACTATTCCTAAAAAGTTCACCTGAAAATGCTTATCTCATTTACCTTTATTTTATAACTTGTGAAAATATCATGCCAAGTGCTTTTTTCTTGCTGACAACTGCAACAGAAATAACAGAAACTTACTGACTTCTAGCAAACCCAGATACAATGAAAGTAAAGACATATCTGTATTGATCAAACCAACAAGCTTAAGCTAGTTTAATACCAGATATTAATTTAATATTGAATATTTCCTAGATCATGTGGACCTGAAATTCATTCTTGCCAGTTTCTTTTATATTTAGAAATATTTAATTTGCAAGAGCTTATTGTTAAGTCAATTAAAAAGCCTTTATAAATTTAATTTTGATAATGTTTTCCAGAGGGAGAGACATTTCTCATGTATAATATACACACAGCCCTATAAACAGACAAAATTAGATATTTCACAGCTTTAAAACTTAATTATGAATCAAGTATTACAGTATAAACACAGTAGTTTATAAATAACAGAGTAAGTTAAATTTGCTTGCTCAGATGACTAAGGCTTCGCCATTTGTAGAATAGATTTTTAAGACTTGTATTTGTCCTTGATAAACTCTTAAGACGGCTATAAATTACATTTTGGGTGAGGGAGCCTTTCCAGTTTTGAGTTTAAAAAGGCCTTTTCTTCCTTTGGTTTCAGGTTCTATCTGATTGAGCTAATTAGGCTCAGGCTCAGGTCTTTGTGGGCTGTATTTGCATTTCTGATTTGTAGAAATGTGCAGGACAAAGACAGCTGCTTCTCAGTCCCCAAAGACCCGGTCTGCTGCCTAAATGGTATTAAAAGATTGATTTGCCCAAGTATATTTTAACTTGGTTTTTTTTTTTTTTTTTTTTAATATCAATGAGAAGATTTCCAACTAAACTGAAAATCAAGAATCCTATGTTCTGGAACTTTAGGGTTCAACTTATTATGGTTTCAAAAGTTTGCACAAGGCATTCAAAAACGTCCTCTTTCTGAGTGTACAGGTTAAACTCAGATTATTAGCTTCCCTTTTTTACTTTACATTGTACAGGCTCAGGTCATCCCACTGGTTTCCTCTACTATGTTTAATTAATTGTCTCAGGCGCAGGGAAATATGCTCTGTCTTATAATACCAGTCAGGGGAAGCATTCCCCAGGGAGACATAATGTCTATCCCACAATATAATTAGGCAAAAGAGATGTAACCATCTTATATAAAGCCCATTTAAACATACCAATTTTTATAAGCACTCATTTCAATTTTATCAACTTTCATACCTTTAACTTTAGTTTCCATTAGGATCCCATCAACAAGCCTTGGTCTTACAGGGAGTCCTAGAAGCTTTCTTTTCTTTTAATCCCTCCATCATTTTATCTACTGTTATTTAAAAGGCTCTGGGGTCCCCAAGTGAAGAGATTCAGGCCCTTTTGTCAATCTTTCAGTTTGATTAATTGGCCTCACTGTTGTCCCAAGTAATTGTTGGTCAGGTATCAGCGTAATTTTCTTCCAGCCTTTTAAATATCTATTTATTTTTTAATAGATAAATGCTATTTTTTAGGAGATTTGTTTGGTGCCCTTTAATGCTGGGGACCAATACGGGGTCCCTTTGGCCCATCCAGTCTTAAGTTGTGTTGTATCAAAAACTTTTGTTTTAATCCCATTAATGTCCATTTTATTTATCCCATTTCTTAATAACCATTTAAAGATTTCTTTATCCTTTCGGGACAAGTCCCTTTAAAACTTCCACCTTGTTAGGAAGAAGTCTCTAGACTATCTCTTCAGTGTTTTCTTACTTCCCTGTTAATAAACCTAATTAACATTAATTATCCTAATGTTTTTATTAGCATCTGTAAGACCCACTGAGGGGAAGCAGAGACCACAAATAACGCTTCTCAAATTTGTTTTTTGTTTGTTTTTAAACTAAGAGAGTTTTACATATATATTTTTTCCCACCATCTAATTTGTTTTTTTCATAGGTACCAATAAAACAGCTATAAATTTACTGGTTCAGAAGTTTTTCCAATTTAAAGGATCCAGTGTCTGACCACTGATGAGTAATATTTTAATAGCAACTCAGACAAGTAAGAAACAAGAGGTGTCCCCATAAAAAATGCAAAAGATGTAGCCTTCACTAGATCTAGAAAGTTTACTCCTAAAAACAGTCTAAGGGGGAGGAAAAAAAAAGCCTTCATTTACAGGTGGGTGCAATGAAGGTTAAGACGACAAAGGCCCCTTCTAGGCTGGAACGCTGTATGACAAATTTCCCTGAGAGTTGGCACAACCAGATCAAAAACAAAAACAAAAACAAACAGACAAATAAAAAACAATTGCTCAGAATCTCAGCCTATTTCACTTGCTGTCAAATATACCCATGTGTGTACCTTCTGGATGACAGAGACCAAACTCTCAAATCACACACACATAAACACCTAAGAAGACCAGGCAGAACACTGTCACCTCAAAGACACAGGGAGAGAAATCCAACTTCTCCCTTAGAAGGGCTTTTGTTTCTTTAAGGTCAGAATTATGAAAAAATGTTTACCAAGCTGTCTTTCTCTAACTTAACTGCGTACACAATAAACGAGCCCCATACTGCCCATTTTCAAGGAGAAATTTCCTTTAATTCCCAATAAGTAAGTACTTGTAATTAAGTTTGTACATACATAAATCTGGCTTGGGTGTTAGTTGGAGGCCAACTTTCTGACATCCCTCATTTAGGAAAGATGTTAGGCCAGCCTCTCATCCAGGCCAGACAGCTCGGTGTCACTCAACCGAGCAACGTTCAGTGTCTTTCAACTGGGCTCCCCCAGTACCTTTAACTAGGGAGCCAGATACCTGTTACACACAGCCAAATACAACTCAGGATCATCAACCAGTAATCGGGAGCTTCGAAAACAGGGGAGACTCACCCAAATTCATCTGGACTCTCCAAAGGAGGAGGATGGGCACAAGAGGCCTCTGCTGGTACCAAGGCTCTGGTTTCTCATAGAGTTCAGGTGAAGGAGAAGAGTCTGCTCTGGGTGACTTCATGGTCACCAAAACTGCCAAATGAAAATTTAAAAAAAGCACAACCTAAAAGTTGAGAATTACGTTGTATTTGGGGTATTACTGAGGATGTAAGCCTGGGATACAGGCTCTAAGATAGTTCTGAGGGGCTGTTGTTACAAAGAGGTAAGGTAGGAGCCAAAATATATAGGAGTTTTTACAAAAACAAAACAAAGCAAAACAAAACAAAACAAAACACCCAGGTAGTCCAGCATCAAAAGATTACAGCTTGTTTAAAAAAAAAAAACAGACGTTTCAAGTTAATGAGTTTGGCGCTTTTCTACGTATAGGAAGGTACAAGTGTCTGGGTTTAATGAAATTATTCCTTTGATATGCACCTTAAGTACCTAGGGCCAGTAACCTGTTTATCTCCATCCTGCATTCCCCTCAGGGTAAAAATTGGGAAGTGGGGAGCTGTAGTGGCTGATTGCATGATAGCCACAACATCCACTGTTTGCTAATACAGTAGGTGACATTCTTTGTTCACAATCCCAAGATACCTGAGGAGCTGTGCATCCAGCTTATGGCTGAAGCCGACTGAAGTGGGAATGGAGTGAGGTGGTGAGGGTCTCACGCGCCTACCCACTCACCTGGAAGCCATTTCAACCATTCAGCTAACTCTGCCTGACACTTACTGATTGGTCCCCTCTCCCCTCCGTATTTCCCCCAAGGTACAGGGGTAGCATGCTGCTTGGATTACTTTCATCTGAAACACCAGGTAATCCCTCACAGCCGCACTCCTGCTCCATTTCTCCCTGAGAGTCCTGTAGCAGTAAAACGGTATGCATCACCCTCTGCTGAAACACACTGCAGTGCTCACTCCCTGAGGAAGAGGTGTCTTTATCTCTAGGTGTCCAGAGGTCACTCTGGATGTTGGAAGCCTGGGTAGAGGGGCTGACATCTGTCAGTTACCACATTGCTGCCTTTTAGGCTGCAGGCAGAACCAGATCTAATTACTTCTCTTCTCACACCAACTGTTTAATACAGTCTGTTTGGTCCAGAAAGATGGCAAAAGGAACCCAATTCTTGAGGTGGAATTATCAGTAATCTTTTTCCCCCCTAGAATAATTCCTCTGTTTTTACAATGTTATTTGTGCAATACAGAAAATTCAGGAGAGAAGCAAAAACTCAGAAAAGGATTCCTTTCTCTCACACACTCATAATTGTTCCTCCTAGTGTCTAATCTAACTCTCACCTGTTGGGGGTGAACCTGGTTCCCTCTGTCTTCTTATCATGGGGTTGTGGCACATTTTGAAATTCAACAAGCTGTAGAAAAGTCTGCTGCTCAACCAAGAATGGAAACACTGTCTGTATTAGTGGTGTGAGCCTGGGCAAGTATTTAACTCTCATCCTGTAAAATGAGGGTGATAATAACACTACCTGCTTGGTAGGCTTGTTGTGAGAATTAAGTAAATTAATATGTAAAACATGCTAACAGTGCCTGGTACTGTTGTTGTTGTTATTCTGCTTTTGGAGATCACGGCCAGACCGTGTTGGGGGGCAGCAGGTCCTCATGCATTCCACTGTGACAATGCTCTACTGTGTATTTATTAGTATGATCACCTGATTAATGTCTGCATTAATCTCTTACTAGCAGGTGAGTTCCAAGAGGACAGGGATCTTCTCTGTCTTATTCACAGCTGAATCCTCAGAACCCAGAACAGTGTCTGGCACTCAATATATATATTTGTTGATGGACTGAAAAAGTACATCCCAGTGAGGAGATGCTCAGAGATGGGGCCCCTGAGCTACACACGTGTCATGTGGGGAGATACCCACTCACAGAGGCTCAAGGCCTTTAGAAATCAAACTGCCAGAGGAAGACAAGCACCATCAAGGAGGGAAAGCTGGTCTTTTTCTACAAAGGTGCCTCATTTTATCCTCTCCCTGGAACAGGGTGGCAGGACGAATGAGGTAGATCTGGCTCTGACCCTCACAACAGTGTCATGGGCTGTGGAAGACAGGGCTTACCTGTCCTTACCTGTCCCTCCCTCTGCAGCTCAAGGTCTTTCCCACAGTTCTATCAGAACAGGAAGGAGAGGGTTTGTGGTTGAGGCTGGCTTATTTCAGGAGTTGCTATCAACCCTATAATTGCACAGTATAAAGCAGACAAGATTTGGAAGGAGTTGCAAAATCAAGTGCCTTCAAGGCCTGGGTGGATAAAATTAAGTTAAATCAGCTCTACTCAAAGTCAGTGGAGAGTAATAAGAGCTGTGTCTGGAGGAAGAATGAATGACCGATAAATGGGCACTCCGATGTAAAATGATTTAAAAATAATAAAGGGCAAACAAAACAGGTCTGGGGGCTGAATTTGACTTTCAGGTACTAGTAAAGTAACAAGCCTGACCAGGAGCAAGTCTCCTAAAGTCTCTCATCCTAAGGTTCCTCATTTATAAAACCAGGAAAGACGAAATTTCTTATGGGATTGCTGTAAGGGGTATAGTGAGAACTTGCAGGGAAATATTTGGGTCTGTTGGATACTGAACTGTGTCAAAGTCCAAGACCTTTTGTTAATATTGTTTTGATTGTTTATATTATATTGTTTACAGGATTTTTTAAGCGGCAATGCAGTTGTCACTGGTGGAAACAAGCAAAATGAGCCCCAAAACACCCCATGACACTTCATCTCTCCAAGCCAGGGACTGTAGGGGGTGGGGGAGGGAGGTGTGACACTTCAGGTTAGTCGCAGTTCAGAGACAGGGTTTTGGCATCACAGTCAGGTACTCATCCCAAGGGGCCTGTGGTCCAGAGAAGAGGTCGGACAGGCATTTCAAAGGGCTTCAGTGTGGCCACGCAGGAATCTGAATAACACTGGCACAACCACCAGCTCCTCTCTGAGTAAGCGAGAAACAGCCACTGAGTAAAACTCACCCTTTCAAATGTGATGTTGCAAAGGAATGTCAATTGAATCAACAGTGAAGTGGGGTTTTTTTTATTTGTTTGTTTGGGGGGGGTTGTTTATCAGTTGATAAAAACTAAAAAATTTAACAAAACTAAAAATTTAACTTGTGCTTCTGTAAACCTGGTACAGCAGCACAAGTGATCCTGTTAAACTGTAAATCAGATGTCTCTCCTATACTCCAAACTTTCCAGTGGATTCCCACCTCAGTCAGAGGAAAAGCCTCTATGATGGTCTGCCAGCACTGCTTGTAAGAGCAAAACTGAACTCTAGGTAAGTGTGGATGGAAAGCTGGTTACATAAAAGATGTCACATCTTTGCAACAATTATATAGCAGTTAAAAGGAATGAATACACACACACTATGTAGCAACAATTTTGCAAAGGCCAGGAAGAATGAACAAAACCAATCAAACAAACAAACAAACAAAAAAACCCTGGTACTTCATCTCTCGAGCCAGTGGCTGGAACCATACTTGAGGGAGGGAGATATAGATAGTTATTTCTAGGAAGGGGAAACACTAATTTTTCACCTCATGTATTTTGAAACTGTTTGAATTTCTCCCACAGAAATGAATTACTTTTATAATTTTTTAAAAACTAGTTTTGTTTTATCTGCTTTTTCATTGAAAGATACTACCAAAGTTTTAAGAGGGTAAGGGGTGAGCCTGGCAAGACAGATGCAAGCCCAGATCATAAGGGACCTTTAAAAATTTAGAGTTTGTAACACTTCAAAGCAGAGGGCGTTCTCAATAAAAATGTTCAGTTCTACTTTCTTAGACAAATGTAGTACTTACCAAATTTTCTCTGCTTTCCTCTTTGACTTTTTTCTTCCCCTTAATAACCTCCCTTCCTTCCTCTTCCTTCCACAAATGCATATCAAGTGTCACATGCCAGACCCTGAGGATCCAGTGCTGGATAAGGCTATTTACAGAGCAGAGATGAAGTTAGTTGGAACTGGAACTGTACAAAATTATTTCTTTGTTCAATGAGTCTTTCCATTATTTTAGAAGAGAGAAGCTTTGTGGGTTTCTCAAATGCGGAAAAGACTGAAGGAAGATTGAGAGCAATTAAAAAAGAGAAGTCACAGTTTCTTCATCAAATACACCGCAAAGGAAAAAAAGACATGAAGGAAGAAACATATAGATTTAGAAAGACTCAGATATATCAAGAGACTGCAATGACTGGGTCTTACTTGGATCCTGACTCAAACCAAGTGTAAAAAAGTAAAATTCTATGATATTTATGAGACAACTGGATATCTGAAAGCTGACTGGGTATCTGATGATATTAGGGATTATTATTTATTATTTTAAATGTGACGATAATATTGTAATTGATGTGGATTTTTTAAGTCCCTCTCCATCAAGAGAATGAGAAGACAAGCCATGGACTGGGGGGAAATATTTGCAAAAGATTTATCTGATATAGGACTGTTGTCTAAAATACATAAACACCTAAAACTCAACAATAAGAAAATGAACCACTCAATTAAAAGAATGGGCAAAAGACCTAAAGAGACACCTCAACCAAAGAAGATATACAGATGGTAAGTTGGCAGAAAAGATGTTCAACACAGTCACTAGGGAAATGCAAATTAAAACAACAGTGAGATACAACCATATACCCATTACAATAGCCAAAATCCAGAACACTGACAACATCAGATGCTGATGAGGCTGTGGAGCATCAGGGACTCTCATTCATTGCTCCTGGGAATACGTAACAGTACACCCACTTCGAAAGAAAGTTTGGCAGTTTCTTACAAAACTAAAGCTAATTCTTACCATACAAGCCAGCAGTCTCTCTCTCCATGGTATTTATTCAATTAATTGAAAACTTATGCCCACACAAAAACCTGCACAAGAATGTTTATCGGCCTTATTGATAAATGCCAAAACGTAGAAGCAATCAAGGTGTTCTTCAGTAAACGGTGGTACATCCAGACAGAGGAATATCACATAGCATTAAAAAGAAATGAGCTAGTAAGCCATGAACAGATATGAAGGAAACTTAAATGCATATTACTAAGTAAAAGAAGCCAATCTGAAAAGACTGCTTACTGCATGATTCTAACTATATGACATTCTGAAAAACGTAAAACTATGGAGACAGTAAAAGGATCAGTGGTTCTTGGGAGTCACAGGAGAGGGAGGGATAAAAAGGCAGAGCACAGAGTACTTTTAGAGCAGTGAAACTATTCTGCATTGTATTACAATGGTAGATCCATATCACTAAATGAATGATCACCAAATGTACACCACCAAAAGTGAACACTAAGATAAAATATGGTCTTTGAATGATAATAGCGTGTCAGTGAAGGTTCATAGGTGACAACAAATGTATCACTCTGTTGCTGCGATGTTGATAGTGAGGGAGACTCTGTGCCTGTGGACAGAGTATATTGGAACGCACTGTACTTTTCACTCCATTTTGCTGTGAATGTAAAAAAGTGCTCTAAAAATCAAGTTTACTAATTTTAAAAAGTCCTTCTCTAGAGATACTTACTGAAATATTTATGGACAAGATGTTATTCTATCTGTAATCTGCATCAAAATATATATTGGGGAGAAGTGGGTAGGGTACAAATTAAAAGACTGAGAACTGAGTTGATAGTAGAAACTGAGTGAAGGGTACATGGGGATTTATTATGCTATTTCCTATATTTTTGTCTGTTTGAAGTTTTTCAATAATACAATTTTTTAAGAAAACAGAAGGGTCATATCTACAATTTCTTCAGACTTTCACTTTGGTGAAGAGTGAAATGGGGTGGGATGATGAGGGAAAGTGGATAGCCTGGAGCTTGGAAGTATGATTTGGAAAGGGACAAGGTCCAGCCCAGAGGAGGCAGGAAGACACAGGGCAAAGGACAGCACAGGAGAGGGAAAGGAAGGGAAGAACAGAAACGGTACATGGGCTCATTGCTTTCCCCTACCCTCTCTCCTGCTTCATCTCTGTAGATGAAAAATCATCTCGGCAACTTAACAATGAAGGTTCCAGACACGAACCCAAAAAACTCCAATTCAGTCAGTATGGCCTGGGAACCTACATTTTGAACACATACTGCAGGAGAACTGATTGGGTGTATGAACCTCTCTTGAGCCCCAGTACCTGGCTTCTGTGAGCAGCTTGCTATTTCTGTTATTAACCTTTACTCTGCCAGACTGGAGATGAAATCTCTCTGCCTTTCAAAGCCTCTGTGACAGTGATCCAGTGTTTCAAAGCAGCAAAAAATAAAGAGGATGATAGATTATGCAAAGGAAGTTGTGTATTGATTTCTTTTAATGTATGTGTGGAAACATGCAAATGCTAAGGGTCGATTGAGTGGGAAAAAGAAATTCATTAGCCAGCTTTGGCTTGAAATAAATCTCCCTGAAGACCTTCTAGCTCTTCGTGCTAATATTCCAATTTTATATTCACTAAACAAACTTTTGGTTTTGAATGGGGTTCCATTAAGAATTAAAAAAAAAAAAAAAAGCACTTACCAGTTGCCCTAAGTGACATGGTCTTCTTGGTACTTCTACCTTTTATTATCAATTTTAATAAATTGCCCTTTTGCTTCCCTGGTCTCCTGAAAGCCTGTATTTAGAAGAACTACGTCAACTGAGATCTGGTCACCCTTCTGCGAACTAATAAACTTTATCTTTAGGACTGGGAAAGGTAACGAGTCAGTTCATGAAGCTGAGCTGGAAGTACCAAGAGAACAGTGACCGTAGGGCTGTCATCACATTAGGGGTAGCTCGACAACTCCTTTGCCCACATATTCTAAGGAAAGAATTAGAAATTATATCTAAGTAATTAGGATGCTGCCTCACTTACCTAGATCCCTGTCTGCTCAAGCACAACAAGGTCTTGAGATGGTGAGACCAGCCAAGTTGAGGAGACAAGCTCTGAAGCAACCAGGGCAGTCTGCCGGCCCCTGTACCCTGATGCTGTCAGGGACATTCCCAGGGACTGATGCACCTTCTTCTGCCACCTCTGTTACAAGGAGGAGACAAGAAAGAACTACAAGCAACTGGAGCCCACACTCTCCCACAGAACAAGCTGTGAAAAGTCAGACAGACTCAGTTGCTGGGTTCAAACCATCCTCCCTGTTTGACCCACCCCCTACCTCAGCCCATCCCACCAACCAAAAGAAGAGGCAAAGTCCTAAGGCCTTCTAGAGGCCCTTGTACCCTATGTGGTACAACATTGTTCATGGAACCCTTACTACCCAGAGGCCTGCTGGCAGCCATTCAGGCTCCCCTCTCACTGGCATTTCCTGGCTCCTTACATGGTTACAAAGAAAGGTAAAGAGAAAGTTACTTATTGTCTCCTCAAGGACCTTGCTGAGGCATAGGCTGCTGTGGGGACACCAGGTGGTCAAAGGTGAGGTAAGCAGGGCGAACGGTGCCTCACCGCAAAGCCTGAGTGCAAATCCCTCACCAGCGCACCTTTCAGGGCAGGGGAACTGACTGAACCCTCTCTCTGCTTCCCTCAAAGGGGTGGGGGGATAAAGTGAGCATCCAGACTGAGCATCCAAGAGGAAAAGTCTTGACGTGGAAAATGGCTCAGGTCAGCTCCAAAAAATATACATCGCGCTTAGTATGAGCACGCCTCAGGCGGGAATTCTAGTTTTAAAAGAGCAGGAAGAGGATTCTGTCAACTGGTTCAGAGGATATGCGTATGGGGTCTGACGAGAGACGGGGAAGAGGAGCAAGTATCGGTGAGGGTCTGGCTGGTGCACCAACGGGCCCAGGTGAGCGAGGAGGCAGAGTTGTGGAGAGGTCACTGGGTTACCCGGGCAGGTGAGGCCCACGGGTCAACGAAAGGGAGGTGGGCTGAGGGCCAGAAGTAAATGGAGGAAGAGCCCGAGAATGGGGAGGAGGGGAGGGAAGAGGCGGGGACAGCGCCGGTCCAGCGAAGCTGGGGAGTCGAAGGGAGTCGGTCGTCGCGGGTAAACCCCTGTGGAGAGACGCGCGGAGCAAAACGCGCGGAGCTGCGTCTCCGCTGAGTAGCGTCTCAGCTGAGTCAGCGCCCCGCCCACAGACTCCTTGAGCCCCGCCCACAGACTCCTTGAGCCCCGCCCCAAGCGCCTCGCGCAGCCCCGGCGCCGAGTTCCCCTTGGTCACGCGGCCCCATAGTTCCGGCCTCGGCGCGCGGCCGGAAAGTTTATGCGGACGGACTGGGCCGGTGATGGGCGCGGGGTGAGTTGGGGAGGCCGGAGACCCTGGGCTGTCTTTGAATGTTTGTTGCAGCTGCAAGGAAGGGGTCAGAGGAGGGGGCCCAACGCGCGGCCAACGCCTGGCCTTCCCGGAGGCCGCTCCGCGCCATCTGTGCGGCGCCAGTTCCGGGGCATTGCCCCCGGCCTCCCCATGTTGTGCGGCTCCGGATCTCCGCTCCGCATAAACACCACGATTTCGGCCCCTTGCCAAGGCCCCCTTCGCCCTCTCGTCCCATAAGAGATTTCCAGATGTCAAAAATTTTTGACTGATTTTAAGGTAAAAATACATCCCCCGGGAGACGCGATCCAAATGCAGGAGTTCTGTGTTTCTAGGCTGGCAGTTGAAAGATGAAGTCTGAGAATGCGGGAAGCATTCGTCCGGCCACGGGAAGTCACGCTGATGGGGAAACCTGAGTAGGTAGTGCTTCCCGAGAAATTTGAGCGGAATCACGCTTTGAGAGCGAAACTGCTGAGACTCAGTTCTTTATGAATGAGCTAATTGTCACCTTCAGGAAAGAACTATTAAGTGTGTAGCTGATAGAGACTTGGGATTTAAGGCCAAATCAGGGGGCTAAGAGCTATTCTCAGGACTAGACTATTCTTAAGAAAGAAGACCACTAGTTGTCTTAAGCATTGTAGGTAGACAGTACTTACGGGAAAGGTGTGTGTGTGTGGAGGATTCGAGAGTAAGAATCAACTCAAGTGACCAATAACATACTGTTCTCACAAAATTGCTGGACTGTCTGAGCAGGGATTTTTTTTTTTTTATTTAATCAGGCCTAGTCTACTTGAGTGAACCATTCAAGAACATTAAGTTCTGTCTTTTACTTCTGTTCTTACAACCTGAGTTCTAAATTGATTTCCCATGACTTCGCCATTGTTAAGGAGGTGTGTTTGGGGGTGGACACAAATGCATCAGTCAGAAGAAGGAGCCACCTCCAGAGATGTCTTCCCAGAAGGCAAGCCTGCCAGCTATGATCATCCATTCCAGTATTACAGTTGATTTCATGGGGTGGAAGTGCTTTCTTATATCTGGTCTGTATCTGTGTATCCCATTTGCCATTATCCTAAAAGGTAAAGCTAGTAATCCCCATGACCCCAACTTTCAGTAACTTAGGGCCTCTATACATGAGTGGAAATACCACGTGAGCTGGATATGAGCAGAGGCACAGGGATCCCTGATACCTCTTGAATGAGGCAAGGAGGAAGTGTATTTCTGGTGTCCAGAGTTAAAATTTATAATATATTTTGCCAAAGAATTGGCGTTATAACTGGTAGTTCTGCTAATGGGTAGTTCATTAGTCATTATATGTATTTGTCAAGCATGTTACTATGTGCTAGTTGCCTTGATAGGTTCTGAGGAGACATTGGTGGGCAAAATCTGACATAGTCACCACCTTTAGTGAGCTTATGGTCTAATGTATTGTAGTTGAACCAATATTACACAGGACCTTACTTCTTGAACAACACAGCTGAGACTCAGAAAGGATCTGAGAAAGACTGAGTAGATAAAATGGTACAAGGTTATACACCTAAGCTCATGCATTTGACACCAGAAGAAACTCACAGGCTCTCAGAGCCTATTAACTCTGACTTTGAACACAGTTTTAACAAGCTGGATTACCTGGCTTTCCAGCTCATGGTAGCCAAGAAGCAGCAAATTGGAAACAGGGAGGATGATTACAGGAGATTACTGAGAAAAGGGGAATGCAAACTGATGGTCCAAAATTAATTTTAAGGAGGAGGCACCAAAACAGCACGACAGCCTGGATCCCTTGAGTACAAGTCAGTGTTTCTGGGGATGTTTTATATGATACTTGTTACATGGGACTTAACAGTAATTATTAGAGAAGGGTTAAATGGTAAACACCAAGTTAGCAAATTAAACTGTATTCTTTGCTGTAGTGTTTCTCAGTGTCTCTAATAAGACCTGAACTCATTTTCCTTGGAGCATCCCTCCAGGACAGTGTTCTGCAGCACACACTTGGGAAGAATGCTGGTGTAACATAAAACATCAGGGTGGCAGTGTGCTGAGCAGTACTGGTGTTTAGAGTGGTGATGCCAAGTCATCATGAGGGACTGAATTATGTATAGCACTCCGAGTTCAATGAGGCGGACGGGTGCACATTTTAATTGTTTCTATCAAAATAGTTAAACATTTTGGAATTCTAAAGAATCTAGAAGAGTAATTTATATCTTGGGTTTAATCTTTATTGATGTTGGATACATGAGGCATTATTGTATTTGAAATGTATCTCAGGCTATTATGTGGTAAAAGGGCTTTTTCTACTTGACTTGAGTCCCTGATCCCCATTTATAACATTGTTTCCATGAATCAATATGTTCTGAGATACCAGCAGTCTACTTACAAGTGGAATACCTTCCTAAACACTGTGCTAAAACAAGCATTCTGGCCACTGTTAAGTGTTTCGAAGCAAATTCCAAAAAGGAAATTAGTGGACATTAAATTTCTAACATGTTTATGTCCATCCTCAGTCTTCCCTAATTGTATATATGCAATGTGATTTTTATGAAGTTGTAATCAGTGTATACAGACAATCCTGTGACCTTCTTTTCTCAGTTACTAATGCTTTTATAAATATTTCTGATCTCTGCATATGTGTCATTTATTTATAGCTATCTGATATTTCATTGTGTCAATAGACTATAGTTTGCTTAATAGTAGAGTAGCAGCAAGCTGTGTCCCCAAGAGCAAGTCTGTATCTGTGAACTTTTTTCCTTTATTTTTGAGCACAGAAATGTTTTCTTCATGGTCATTCTCAATCTATAATTTTAGAGAACTCTTTGTTTTCTCCATTTCTTCTACATTTTGACTTTTATACACAATTTCATAAGATGATATCAGCTGTCATATTCTTTATTTTGTTCTTTTCTTTCACATTAAAGCACTATTGCCTCATTTATTTACAGTGAGTAGCACTGAGGCCAGAAGTTTGTTGCTTTTTGTCCTGCTTAATGATTTCCAGCTTTTCTACTTTGGATTATGACTTTTCTAGCCCTTTCATTTTTATATTTTGCATTTATTTTAATTTTTTTAAAAGGGCATCAAGCAACTGGATAATTCAGCAAACACTTGCATAAACACTGCTGTATTGAGTAAGATAGTGATGGTTCCCAAAAAGAATGGTTGATTATCAGAAAGCACCACCATAAGAGAACTAGAAATGTTCCTTAGTAAATTAAGTGTTGGAGAGGTGATGCAGGAGTGTTTGTTATATTAAGTTGTATAAGATTGGAAAGTATTCAAGTCAGGGGCCACCCGATTTAATGTTTTTTTATTAAAAATACTTCAGGTTGTCCTTGATTTATGGCCATTGAGTGGGTGATTCTAGGAGTGGCCCTCACAGCGAGCTAAGCTGCTTCCTTCCCCCACACTAACTTCTCTGCAGTGTTGCCCTCACCTCAACTTAAATGGAGTTTGCCTTCACTTATTTCTGGAAAGTTTGGTTAAGATTTTGGTGAAAAAAAGAATACTTTTTTTTCCCCTCCATGACATGTAAGACCTAATCATATTTATTTTCTACAGCATTTGTCTCTCTTTAGCTGTCTGTTTGCATTCTGATTGGGAACATTGGGATCACATTCATCATGCCAACAGTGGTGGTAATGGACGTGTCCCTTTCCATGACCCGACCTGTGTCGATCGAGGGGTCTGAGGAATATCAGCGCAAGCACCTGGCAGCCCATGGTTTGACGATGCTGTTTGAACACATGGCCACAAATTACAAGCTTGAGTTCACAGCTCTGGTGGTTTTTTCATCCCTCTGGGAGCTGATGGTTCCCTTCACAAGAGATTATAATACCCTACAGGTACAAAAAGGAATGAGTTTATATGTACAAGGCCCAAATCTGTAGGAAGGAAAACAGTGTTATCATATTGCACTGAATAGTTAGAACTTGGAATTATTTAATGATAAGTCTATGTGTATAATATCTGAGTGTAACTGTAAAGCAAGGATCACAACCAGCAGGCCTTATTCCTTTGGTAGAACTTATGAGTTAGAGCTGTGAGTTGTTGCCAGTCTCTGTTCTTGATTTTCAGGAATTCTTTGTGGAAAGGGAGCATCTCAGGATGTAGTGCCCAATACCCTAAAGTTCAAGATCTTTAGATTCAACACTTTGCTCTTTTTTACTTTCTTATAAAACTTGAGATGAAAAATAGCCCTTCCTGACAAAAAACCTAATTCTAGAGTAATTCAAGAGTATGTTTCCTCCCCAACAAATAGCCTTTGATTTTCAGATGCCAAGAAGCCATCATTTTAAAACTTTGAGTGATAGGTATTATCTTTCAGAGGTGTTACCTGCGATATGCCAGAGAATTTACTTTTTGACATCTCTAAATTAATATTTCCAACAATGCCTAGCACAGTGCCTTGCCCATAGTGAGCAGTCAGTAAGTGTTTGTGGAATTAAAATGAACAGTTTACTCATTGCTAGGCAGTTTAGAAATTCAGGAACAGTGTAGTTTGCTTTTTTAAATACAAGTAATAAAATTGTGTTAAATCATTCCTTTTATTATCACTTTTTTAAAAGTGACTCAAAGCTTTTTTTTTTTTTTTTTAGTTGCACTAGATTTCTTATAAGTGGGTCAACAAAGGATCTTGGATATTCAGCAGTTCTGAAATTTGGAGAATTACTATATAGTAGTGCAGAGTAATGGTTAAGATCAGATGTCCTGGGGTCAGACTGACTGGGTTCACATCTAGACTCTGCCACTTCTAGGCATAAGATCCTAATCATTCTGTACCTTAGTTTCCTCATTTTAAAAATAGGTTAATAATCTATACCTTATAGGATGTTGTCATGATTAAATGCTTATAAAATGCCTATAATGGTGTTTAGGACATAGTGCTCAGTACATTTTGTCATTTTTGTGGTGTTTAAAAGTTTTTCATTTTAAGTATTTCCTTCAATATCCACTTCTAAAGATGTAAACTTGATGGACTGTTCACTCTCACTTGATAAGAAGACAGAATAAAGGGAAGCTCTTTTAATTATCCTTTATAGCTGAGGAAGTCTGTTTTACCATTTTTCTTTAAGAACTTACACTTTTGGCTCTCTAAAACACAGTGTCCCCTGTGACATTTATGCTTTGAATAGTTTATATTTTTTTCTATAACAAATTGAAACAATAAAGAATAATGAGCAATTTTATCTTTCATTCAATCAGGAAGCACTAAGTAACATGGATGATTATGATAAAACCTGCTTGGAGTCTGCATTAGTTGGTGTTTGCAATATTGTTCAGCAAGAATGGGGTGGTGCAATTCCTTGTCAGGTAATGATCAATTCTTTTTCTTTGCCCTAAGTTAAAAACATTAATCACTGAGGTACTTCAGTTTTCTGTGGGCTCTGACACAGCATGCATTTTAATTTCCACATACTGTGTTATACACTATTGGTATCTTTTTGAAAGAAGGCACTAAATCAACACTAATATACTCAGAAAGCAACACAATTTTGCCTTAAGGAAGGCATCCTCCTAGTAAATTGACTTATTGCAAACTAGTATTGTTTGTATAAAACCCAAAGGGCTCAGTGTGGAATTTTAGAATACTCCCTGGAAGAGGTGATTATAATTTTGAGTGATAGAATTGTGAACATCAGTACAATATAGTCTGTCATCATTATTTCAGCGTAGCATTTATTCAGCGAACTTTTAACCTCAACTATCTGAGTTGTCTGAAAACTGAGGCACATAAATGTCATAAAATCTGTTGCCCTTAGGGTCCACAATAGGTCCCTATTAGCATCAAATCAAAGCAGAATAGTAGCAGTTGGAAGTTTGCTATAAACAGGTGCTTTGAGACGTCGTAACGTATTTTAAAGGAGAAAACAAAAATTGCTAAAAAGGAAAATCATGATAATCTACAACAGGAGTCAGCAAGCTTTTTCTGTAGTTTAGGCTTTGCAGGTGTCTGTGGAACCTCCTCAGCTGACATCACTGAATGCACTTATTGGCACTCAGAACTATATACTCAAAAGGGTGAGTTTTATTGCATGTAAATTTATGCCTCAATAAACCTAGCTTTTTTTTTTCAAGTTGTTTTTTCTTAAAAAAACAGGGTAAAACCACCCTGTTCTATAGAGTATGAACTCACGGGTTAGTGAAGACCCTGAGCTACTACTAAAAAGGTTAAATCAAATCGAATCACTTTAGTGGACACTTGCTGAAAAAGCCTGTAAATACCTTTTGATCAGTTTCTTTTCAGAAATTGAAATCTTTGACACCTACTTCATAAACATTATTTGGTAAATCCATGCACACAGACTGTCAGTTTCCTGACAATATACTGAATGAATGAAATTTTGTTGTCAGTATCTTCTCAGCTGGAAGCTAGCAGGTCGTAGTTTCACTTGCTACTTCAGTGGTTTTAGAGAAAAAACTCAGAAAATATGTAAGAGCCAGACCTTGTGCACCATGCAGACTTCTGCCTTTTAATGTTTTTTTCTTCCTTTGCAAAAAGGAGGAATCTGAATTTGAGATGTACTATACCCTAGGGGCAAGGGCCGGGGCCTGAATCCACTTAGACTTGCTTGATGAATTTTGGGGTGAACCAGATCCAAAACACAGTGGAAATTATTGATGATTGTTTTTATAATCAGTTACCATCAGATGGATTTGTTTTAATGTGGAATATTTTTAACCAAGTTTTTAGAGACCTGGACTATGTCTTCATTATCTGTGTACAGTCTGTCTCATTTTGACATTATGTGAAATATTTCATTGTCACACAACATCTGAAAAAGCTAATGGCAAAAGTAAATCGTCATATAGCAGTTGTTGGTACCTAGAAGAGGAAATTGCCTTGTCTGTCTTCCCCAAAAATGACATCTCTCCAGAGGACCTCTGTGAAGCATTTTTGGGCTTTAGAATTGAGTGCCGATCTTGGCACATCACACAGTGCAACCACATAATACTGCCTTACTGGCCTGCTATTTTCAAGTTACTAGGCTAGGCTAGGGAGAGCAAAAATAATCCTCCCCTGGGTTGCTTGGAATGTCCCCCCTACACAGGATTGCTTTGAAGCAATGAGGAAAAGGAAAATGATTTGTTACTAACATCTATTGTTGGCATATTGTGAAAGCCTTTAAAAATTATAGGTTGATTAAGAATGTATTTTTAAGGTCTTGTCCATGTCTAGTTAAATGGCTTTTATAAATGCATGTGTAAAGTAGTTGTTATTTTAGTTGACCAGGGGTAAAGTTTGTCGTCTTTGAAAATAAAGTGTCAAAGTTCAGATTTCAGACTCCTGCGCAGGTACTTCCTAGGGACACACATAAAATAGGTCCTTATGCCATTTTTGACACCAGTGTCTTAGATGCCTGCTCCCTGTCTAAGAGATAGGGTCCTAGTTTTAAGACAATTGACTAAGAATTGGTAATGAATGGTTTTGTCCTTTTTTTTTTAAATGTTTATAGATAGGTGCTTTTCTGTTTAGATTTAATTAGATAAAATACAGTAACGTGAATAGATCTTAAGCGCACAATTAACTGAGTCTTGACAAATGTATACACCTGTGTGGCCACTCCTCCAAGTAAGATACAGAACGTTTTCATTACTCTTCAAGTTTCCTCATGTCCCTTCCTACTCAGTATCCCACCATGTCCCCCAACCCTCATTTGACTTAGTTTTGTTTTACCTATTCTGGAACTTCCTATATATATAGAATCATACAATGTGTCTGTCATCTTTCACTTGACAAAAATGTTGAGGTTTATCCACATGTATCCCCGCAGAGGTACAGTTTTCAGTGTAAATGCAGTCAGGGAGAAGTGAAGTGAAAACATTGCCGAACGAGACTGCTTTCAATCAGTATGTTATTTCATGAATGAAGCTCCTCTCACTTTTTGCACACAGGTTGTTCTGGTGACGGACGGCTGTCTCGGCATCGGCAGAGGGTCACTGCGGCACTCCCTAGCTACTCACAGCCAGCGCAGTGAGAGCAACAGGTTCCCACTGCCTTTTCCTTTCCCGTCCAAGTTGTACATCATGTGCATGGCAAATCTGGAGGAGGTAATGCTTTTTACTAAGTTCTTTGTAGTTTGATTAGATGCATTTTAGGACTCAGTTTATGTTTTAGTATATTCCATTAGTGTTACGTATACAGGCATGCCTCAGAGCTATTGCAGGCTCCCTTCCAGAGCACCGCAATAAATTAAGTATAGCAGTAAAGGAGTCACATGAATTTCTTGCTTCCCCAATGCATATAGAAGTTACATTTACACTCTCATGTAGTCTATTAAGTGTGCAGTAGCATTGTCTAAAACAACAATGTACTTACCTTAATTAAAAAATATTTTATTGCTAAAAAATGCTAGCCATCATCTGAACCTTGAGCAAATTGTAATCTTTTTGCTGGTGGAGGGTTTGAAATATTGCAAGAATTTCTAAAATATGACACAGAGACAAATTGGGTAAATGCTGTTCGAAAAATGATGCCAGTAGACTTGCTATACGCAGGGTTGCCACAAACCTTCAATTTGAAAAATCTCTAGGTCTCAAATGCTCTCCTAAAGTACAGAGTGTTGCCCCATCTCAGGATGCATAGCTGGAGTTGTAATCCATCCCACTTCCCACACAGTTTCTTCAGATGCTGGAGTCACAATGTTCTTTTAGTGTTAGATACTTCACTTAGCAATTCTAATGTCCTTTGCACCAGAAATGTTGACAGAAGTGTGCTTTGATTTTTCTTTTTCTTTTTCTTCTTCTTCTTCTTTTTTTTTTTTTTGTCAAGTAGCATTACTCTGATGTGTGTTTTATTAAACTCTACTTCTTGGTTTTCCCACTTATTTGGGAAAGTTAACCTTTCTTCACCTCAGTTTTTCTGTCTGTAAAATATATATAATGTTGGTTCTTACCAAAAGATGTTAGAAACACTTGGAAAGGAAGATAAATTGTGTGAATACCAACTGTGGTCACCTCTGAATCTTTGCAAAACTACTTCGAACGAATAGCTCTGCTGGTATCATTTTATATAACATTCCTCTTTGCTAACCTTGAGTCAAATTTGCTACAGTTATTTTCCTTCTCAGGTTGTTAAAAAAAAAATCATTTTCGTTATTTATTGCCTGTGTTACTGTGATGGGAGTGACCTTGATGAGCTGATGATAATCTAGCATTTTTATGCCACTTTGAAAGGATCATCTGTTTGCTTTGTAGCTTCAGAGCACTGATTCCTTGGATTGCCTTGAACGTCTCATAGATTTAAACAATGGTGAAGGGCAGATTTTTACTATCGATGGTCCCCTGTGCTTGAAAAATGTACAGTCTATGTTTGGGTGAGTATATACTTTGAGCTTTTTTTTTTATTTGCCTTCTTACAATCCAGCATTATAATTTGGTATCAAGCAATAATACCTATTTTACTATTCCTAATTGTGTCATTTTGTTTTCTCCAAGTTGCACATTTTTCAGAGAAAATGATTGGTGGTAGTAATTTTTAAAAGTTCATTCCCTTTTAAGTTAGGCATGACTAACTCTAGTGCCTATAGGCATTGATTTCCTTATAACAACTCAGTAATTTCAAAAATTAACTTGCTTTTGGGTTTTTCAGAATTGAAACCTCTCACCAAAAATGTTAGATTTTGTTCTGTCTCACAAATGGTCAGATCATACATAGTTTTGGAGTCAGCCTGAAAGGAAAAGAAGCTTAGCATTTTGAAAAAAATACTTGAAAAAGTTGTATTTTTTTTCTTTCTATAACAAATAATCATCATATTCTAGAAAACTGATAGATCTGGCATACACACCTTTCCACGCTGTCCTCAAGTGTGGCCACCTAACTGCTGATGTGCAAGTTTTCCCCAGGCCAGAACCTTTTGTTGTAGATGAAGAAATTGATCCTATCCCTAAAGTCATTAACACAGGTAACTTTTTTTTTTTTTTTTTAAACTTCCTTCTTAGTTCTTCTAACTCCTGACTTTTACTTTTCTCTGTCCGGGAGGGTTGAAAAGAAATGTCAGTACACTTTGCATGGGAGGGTGCATTGCCAAAGGGGTGGCAGATTAGTGGTCTTTCATAGTGAGGTCATGAGTTAAATTCCAATCTTAGATCATTGTAACCACAAATTATGAGAGTTGGAAATCAAGGCCAGGTGTACTGGCATTGCAGTCCTTGAGGCTGTTCTTAATAGAGTCAGTAAGACTGAATAGCATCATAATTAAGATCATATATGAAGGGCTAGCTAGCTTCTGGACTTGGCTGTGTGGGTCTTCCTTTGTGACCCTGGACAAGACACTCTGGTTCTTATTGGCTAGCAGTGTGGAGTCTCTAGGTGAATGGTAGTCTCTCAGGTCTCAGCTCTGATACACTGTCCTTTCTAATCCTGCTCCTTGTATTAAGACTGGAAGAAAGTAATGCACTTTGGCTTTTACCTGGCTCATGTTGCCGGTGCTATGCTTAGGTAAGCTGGCAAAGCCAGAAGTTAAAAGTAACAAGGGGTAGTAGAGAAGAGAGTTGTCTCATGTTGGTGGGTGGACCCCTTGAGTGGTGGGTACATGCTGAACCATCACTGTTTCAGTCACCAGTGCCTAGCACTGGTGTGCCTAGCATAGTGCCTGGTGCTTAGCAGGTGTTCACTAGGTAATTGTTCAGTCAACAAATGATTAAAATTAAAATTAAATGATTAAAATTAAATTTTTTAAATTAAAATTTGTTTCTTCCTTAGGTGTATAGATTTTAAGGACTTTCTGAGTGAAGGGCTGTGCACAGGCTGTTTATTTCCTGTGCCTTTAGCTCCTAGCTCTCTGGAAGTAGGGCATTCATCCTTTTCACTGTGACTTGACAGCAGTGTATTAAGCAGTACCAAATGTAATGTTGCCTTCAAACCAGTCAGATCCCACTTCCCTCCCATCCTTTTTTGATGAGTAACTTTGATCCTTTCTTTCCCATATAAACTTTTAGTCCAAGATCCTTGTTATACCTTACATTTAAACCTCTTTAAAATGTAGGCTTTTTTCCTACTCAAATGAAAAATATATAACTGCTTATGCTGATTCATTTGTTACTTAGCTAAGGAACGTTATGACAGCAGAGCTCCAGAGAAGATTTTCTGATGTATTAGAAGTACCTTGTACTCACCATGATCTTGATTTTTTTAAAAATTCTTTTGAGACTATGAGTGTATGCCTAGAAGAAAGACTAAAAAGCAGTTCCATAAAATATTAATAGAGGTTTCCTTTGATGATGAATAATGAATGACATTATTTTTCTACTTTATAGTTTTTAGTGTTTAAAAGTTTGTATACTGCTTGTATAATCAGAAAAAAACTTTTAGGAAGTACTTTGGGTTACAACTTTTTTTTTTGAACTTATTTGATATTTTCAACAAATATTTTTGGTCTTTATTACAGCTTCTGTAAAGCAAAGAAACCACTGTTGTATATAGACTGCTACCTTGGTTTTGTAAAGAATGTATTTCTTAGGGAAATGTGTTTAATGGAATAAATGTGTTTAATGCAATAGCCTTACCCTCCAAGGATAGCTGCTTGCAGTTGTTGTGAAAGTGTTTGACTGCGACGCCCTCTGGTGACCTGAACATCCCTGACTATGCAGAAGGGCTTGACCTTTAAGTTTTGCCTGGGCTGAGGACCTAGCCTCATAAAAATAAAGTCTAATTGTCATATAACTTAAATCCATTAAATAAAAGACAGTTATCCTTATTTTCTAAGTTACTTAAAATGTAAAGTATTAGAGTCATTCAGAGAAACTTTTAATAACCTTCCTAGTCATCATATTTGAATTTTCCACCTAAACATTATGTATATGAAATCTAGTACATGGAAAGTAATGTACTTTCCCATAGCACAGATTAATTCTCTTTTAATTCTTTCTTTTCAGATTTGGAAATAGTGGGATTTATTGACATTGCTGATATTTCAAGTCCCCCAGTTCTGTCCAGACATCTGGTCCTACCTATAGCACTTAACAAAGGTGAGGGCTCTTCCTGTTCTGGTGATACATATGAAGCATCTTATTATCTAAAATTATTCTTCAATGTTAGATAGTAGAATATCCCATTCTGCAGAATATGGGGGAAAGAAATAGTTACGGGGCTAGATTGGATTTTTTTTTAATGGAATATTGCCTAATATGTTAAACTAATTCTGCTGCTTTATGATTGTGAAAAGCATTGTGACATTTATCATGTGCTGCTTTGTTTAGGCATCTCTCTGTAGAGATGAGACTGCTTAGTCCCTCATCCTGGGCTCTTCCTTTCCCTGTAGGAGCATGCTAGGGAAACCACAGTAGTTCTCAGAAGGTTGCCTAATAAGTGTGGAGTACAGCTTCATAAGAGGAGGAACCACATCTGTTTTCTACCTGTGCCTGGCAGATAGCAGATACTCAGTAAATATTCTTGAATGAATGGATGAATCCAGGCCCTTGGGAGACCTCACTACTGCAGAATATATGCTTCTCCAGGAATTATAGAGTCGTAGCTCCCAAATTCAGCGTCTCTCTGGAGAATGTTAGGCTCTAGCACTTTCGAATTCTCTTTTCTCTGTTCTAGGCTGACCGTCCACTTTATATTTACCAGCTTTCTCAAAGAAATGTATATAGTCAACCAGGTTTCCACTTACTGAGTTATGATCACATTCAATTTAAGCAGTTATCTCAGTTGGAGTGTTAGGTATCCCATAATCCTCTATCACACAATCACAGACAGAATCTTTGATATGTTCCCACATGTGGTTCATTGTGATCATTGTGTTTATACTTTACCTTATTTTTTGATATTAATATAGATAACAACCAGGTTTCCCTTATTTCTAAGTTCCTGGGGGAATTCTTCATGCCCATATAAGTTGCCAAGAAAGAAAACTGGCAAAATGAAGAGTTTGTGTAGGAGAACAGTGAAAAGAAAAGTATGGGAAGGCAGAATGGAGCCATGCTGTAAGGGCTATTGAATGTCAAGCTAAACTGGGCAAATTCTTCTTACTGCATAAGAGTATCTTTGAATGAAGTTGAGCACACAGATAGTTCCAGAGGGGAGGTAATTATAGAGAGATTTGCTCATCTCTGCTCAGCAGAGTGTACGAGAGAACCTGGAGTTGGAGAAGCAAGTCCAGAAGCTTATACGCTTCACAGCCATGAAACGCGCTGAGTATCAATGGACCACTTTTCCTTTAATACAATGTCTGTTGATCATTTAGTGACTTTCTGTCTTTATGCAGTTGTAAACATAATTACAAAGACTAGGATCAACCAAGAACTAACTGTGAGTGTTAAATGAAAATGTAAAACATGATGTGATGTGTGTTCACAATTATATTAGTGTTCAAATATGTATACCCAGGTCCAGGGTGAATGGCAACATGGAAAAATAAACACAAGCTTTGTGATTAAAAATAATAATAATAATATTTTTAAAAAGAAACTTATAGAGTAATCTGTGTTCTGTGCAGTATCCTAAAGGCTGTCATCTGAGAAAATTCTTGATATCTCTGAGTCTGTATTTCTGTTTAGCTGGTACTTTAAACCCCCAGAGAGCATCTAGCTTAGTGTCCTAGTAGAAACCATGGAAAGCTGATTTTTTGTGTAGCAGCTTCACTGAAATGTAATTCACATACCATATACTTCACCCATTTAAAGTGTACAATTCAGTAGTTTTTAATTTATTTACAGAGTTGTGCAGCCATAATCACAATTTTAGAATCAGAATTTTAGAATTTTCACTACCTCTAAAATAAACCCTTTAGCTTTGAACCCCAAACCCTGATGTCTCTCAGCCTCAGGTAACCACTAATGTCCTTTCTATCTCTATAGATTTGCCTATTCTGGATGTTTCATATAAATGGAATTTATATAACATGTGAAAACTGATTTTTATATGGACATAGGAAAACCAGAATATGAGTCTTTCTTACTTGTTATAATCTTCTTTATAACTTTTTGTTCACTTTCCTTTCAAGGCTAGAAACAGCCCAGAATATAATTGGGGTCTGGGTTTTTGTAGCTAATCTCAGCCTGACCGATTTTCTCTTCTTTTCACAGAAGGTGATGAGGTGGGTACTGGTATAACTGACGACAACGAAGATGAAAATTCAGCCAATCAGATCGCAGGCAAAATACCCAACTTTTGTGTCCTGCTCCACGGCAGCCTGAAAGTGGAAGGAATGGTGGCAATAGTCCAGTTAGGGTAAGGAACTGTTTTACCTTTGGTTGAGTAAAAGAGAGATTCAGTTTACAAGGTGAAGTTTTTCCCAGACTTTCCTGAAAGAATAGAAAGGCCCTTGTCACCTTTTTCCTCTCCCTGCCGTATCCTTCCCACCTACTATCACCTTGTAAACGGCTCTTTAAATCATTGCCTAGATTATTATGTTGATTTTAGATTATATCTTTTCTCAGTTTTCCTCTTTCCCCATCTTACCTGGGAAACCTGGGGTCAGTTAAAGCAGTGTTACTGAATTGCTATGGCATTTTATGCAGTATTCACCGACTCAGCTATAAAACGAGGAGGTAGGGGTAGAGCTAAATGAAGAAAGATGCTGATGACATTGAACATTGTACCACTTGCCAAGCACTCCTGTAGGCACTTCACATATATTAACTCCTTTAATCCCTCATAACAACACTATACTGGAGTTACCGTATTATCCCATTCCTTAAATGAGGAAGCTGAGGCTTAGAGAGCAAGTCGAGGTGCTTGCTCAAGGTCACACAGCTAGTAAATGGAAGAGCCAGGATTCTTACCCATGCGTCCTGACTCCATAGCCCACACCCGTAACCTCTCTGCTGTATTCCTTCCCTATGAGGAGAGCCCTTCTAGCTTTCACATTCGCTAGAATCTCGAATTTCTTAAACTATCTGCTTCCCTTTCTGTAATACCTATTGTTACGGAAGAAGAGGTGACTGATCGTCTTCTGGTCAGCACCTGAGATTGGTAGGAAAGATCAAGAGGTCAGGAGTACTCAGAGGAAGCACGGCTCCATTTCTGCTTGACTTAAAACTAGCTGATCCAAAAAGAAGAATGCAGTTCTCATTAGGGACTAGTTTCTTGTATTTCTTGGTACTGAAGCTACTTGTACTGGCTCTGAACATAAGAATCCACTGGAGCCCTTTGGGAAGTGGGGACAGAGCTGGGTGATGGCTTTGTGCTTTTTGTTAGGAGGCTTTCTCTGAGTGCTGCTGTGTGAATGATTTGCTAAAAAGACCTAGGTCGTAGCCCTTCCTCCTCACCATCCCTGCAGCTGCTTGCTGCCCTTGTGATTTTTTTTTTCTGTTTTAAGACTGCCTTTGATTTCCATATCTACATAATTGAATGATAATACATGTCTATGTATTAGAGGTAATACATAGAGGTAATATTAGAGGGCAGCAGTATGCATTTTCAGGTTTAGGATTTGGCTTTAGTAAAATTAACACACCTAATTTCAAAGCTGAAAACCATGTCTCTCGAGAGAAAAACACAGGCTAGACTAATTTAACTTGACAGTACCAGGCTTGACGTTCTTCTGATCTTCCATCTTTTCTCCATCTAGTCCCGAATGGCATGGAATGCTCTACTCCCAAGCTGACAGCAAGAAGAAATCAAACCTCATGATGTCTCTCTTTGAGCCTGGCCCAGAACCTCTCCCATGGCTAGGGAAAATGGCACAGTTGGGTCCTATTTCAGGTATAACCCAGATCAGATTTTACTTATCTTGACTCTGTTTTCTCTCTGCTGTTCTGAATGGCTTTGTCTGTGCAGTCAGAGAGCTGCATGATTTCCCTTATGGGTGTGCTGTGGTTTCTGATGCTGGATATATATGTGGAGAACCCCGAGAGAGTTTGGTGTTAACTTTACAGCTCAGGGAAACCAACATTTAGGTTGCTTTAAGGAAGTATAGGTGCTCTAACTACATAGAGCGAAAAGCTGCTCTCCATAAACTTTTTTTCCCATTGTGTACTGTTTTCAACCCAAGTACCCCTAGTCATTCCTAGGTAATTTAATCCCGTTCCTTCGTGAAACTGTTTTCCCAAAATTGCTTTCTCCTGGTACTTATTTTTTTCCTTGACAACATTTTTTTCCCCTTGTTGTCTTGACTTCCTCTTGCCTCATGCTTCCCAAGGTGTTGTTCTTTGCCTTCTTCTCTTGGGTTATCATTCTCTCTTGGTTGTTTCATCAGCTGCTATAGTTTCAGACTCCCTCAAATGTCTAACTCTGGTCCTGCTTGATCTCTCCCTGAAACTTACGTGTCATATTTCCAGTTCCCAGTTGGACCTCTCCACCTGGATATTCTGTCATAGTCCCAAACTCTGCACGTTTGCTGTAGAAATCATTGTCTCTCGCCCCTTGCCCCATAAACAGTCTGTTCTGGTTTCCATACTCCTCCTGAGTGAGGCCTTTGTACTCCTGGGTGCTCGGGCTCCAACTGTTGTGTCCTCCTTGATCCTTTGGACCCATTTTAATTTCAGGAACACCTACCAAGCAACCTATCCTGTGCCAGGTCTGGGGGCTAAAGACTTAGCAGGAGTTAACTCACAGTCTAGTGGAGAGCAGAATAATAAACACAGACTGACACAGGGTCAGAGTTGGCCTGAAGCAGGGGGTGATCAGCTTTGCCTAGAGGACCCAGGAAAATCTTCACAGAGGAGAGACACCCTAGCTGAATTTTGGAAGAAAAAGAGGAATTTGCTGAGCGAGTGAAGGAAGGAAGGGCACCCTGCACAAATGGGGCACCCATAGTAAAGAAAGGAGCTGGAGCCCAAAATGTGAGGGTGGCGTGGGAGGCCCAGGTGGGAGGTTAGAGGCTGGCAGTGGCTAGAACAGGGCAGGCCTCACCTGAAATGCGAAGAGCTGGGACTTTATTCTGCAGAGACTGGGAAGCCACTGAGTAATACCATCGCATCCTTCTGGCTCTAATGAGAACAGTGGAGGTACCAGTTAGGTGACTTTGTAGTCTAGGCACTGGTGCCCCCTGGAGTTGTACAGTATGTCCGAAATCCAAGTGAGAAATAATAATTTTTGCATTTAGAAAAAGAACTCTGTGGAGTGTGGATCTGAAGAGGGGAGGGCATCTTGCAGGCAGTTAGAGGTCTACTGTGACAGTCCTGGAGATGTGATAATGAGAGGCAGAACAGGGGCAGTGGCTGGAGGGAGAGGATGGATCTATGCAAAGCATGTGCAGGTGGTGGAGTCCACAGTATGTAGATACGAGAATAAAAGAAAGGGAAGGGTTGAGAATAAGCCCCGGTTTCTGACCTGGGCTACAGGGTGAAAGGTAGTATGATTAATTGAAATAGACCAGAGGAGGAAGAGTAGATTTTGGAAGAACATCTTTTGTGCGTGTTGAGTTTGTGCCTATGAGATTTAGGTGGAGGTGCCTGTAGACAATTCCTGTAAGACCCTGGAGTTCAGGAGAGAGGGCAGAGTTGAAAATACAATTTTTAGCTATGAGTTACCACCGACAGTTAAAAGGGTGAGAATGAGGGAAATTGCTTAGAGCAATGGTTCACAAATTCGAGTTTTTGTGTGCAAAGGTAAACCAGGAGAACTTGTTTAAAAATTCTGTTTCCTGGGCCCCACCTACAGAGATTCTGATTCAGTAAGTCTGGATTCAAGCCTAGGTACTTGCAGCTTTAATATTATCCAAGTGATTACAATCCAGGTAATCAATAACCACACCTTAAGAAGCCCTAGCCTCAGGAAAGTATATACACTAAGGGAAAAAGAGAGCCAAGGACCAAACCCCTAGAAAGGACTAACTACTGGGGACAGTAGAAAGGGTGCTAGTAAAGGAAAATGAAAAGGAAGAGGCAAATAAAAGAGGAAAGGTGGAAGAAAGAGCTGTCATAGAACCCAAGAGAATAGAGATTGAAGAAGGAAGTACAGTGTCTCATGCATATATGATACATGGCTACATTGTCTCAAATGCATGTACATGCATGTCAGTTAAGATCTGAAGGATGCCTTTTGCCATCGAAGCCTAGAGAAGATTCTGATGGACTATAAGCCCTAGAAGCTAGGCCAAGGGTCAACAGACTTTTTCAGTAAAGGGCCAGATAGTAAATATTTTAGATTTCACAAGCCACTATAATCTCTGTCATAACCACTAAATTCTGCCATTGTAGCACAATATATAAACCATTTAAACATATAAAAACCATTCTTAACTCAAAAACAGGCAGCCAGCTGTAGTTTGCCAACTCTCGAGCTAAGGTCCAGGGGCTGGGGTTTTAAAGCTTACGCAGGAACAGAAGACATGACTTTGGTTCCACACAAGACAAAGAACTGAAGTCTCTGAGTGAAGCTGGGAATGTGGAAGGTCTACTGCCTCAGTGAGAGAATGACAAGAAAATTTCTACCCGTTGTTTCTACCTACTTTTCTAGATATAAAGATATATAAACATCTCCTGTGGAGAGATTGAAGCCCAGGCCCTGTGCCGTGCTGATCAGCACTAGCCATTCCACACCCAGACAGTGCAAAAACTGGTGCTGAAGCAATGAGCCCATGGTGCCTTCTCCAGAAGCTAATATAATGGCTCTGTAGGAAAACCTCTCCAACCCAGGACGAAAGAACTTCTACGGAGAACACAAGTCCCCACTGGAGATGAGTTTATGATTAGAAAAAAAGTTTTCAAATCCTGTGAGGATTTTACCTCCTTTGAAGGAAGACCAAGAGGAATAGTAGCACCTTGAGGACTTAATCTGAAGGAGACTGTATAATGAGTGTCTGAAATGATTAAAGAGTTTTCAGAAGGAATAGATACTAAGGGGAAAGAAGGGGACACTACAAATCAAGGGTCATTTGATCTTGACAGTTAGGAGGTTCTTTGTGGCTTTTGAGAGTAGCTTCAGCAGATGATTCATTGGCCAGGAGACAGATTGATGAATGAATTAGAGATGAGGAAATGAAAATGGCAAGTTTGACCCCAAGAGGAGAGAAACAGGACAGCAGTTGAAGTCGAACTTGGGGCAGAGAGAGGGTGTGTGTGTGTGTGTGTGTGTGTGTCTGTCTGTCTGTCTGTCTGTCTGTGTGTGTCTGTGTGTGTGTCTGTGTCTGTCTGTCTTTAGAGAGTGATTCCTCACTTCCTTTATTCTCTCTGTGGCATTCCTGCATTCATTCTGCCTTTTCACTCTCTGCTCTTGCCTTGTTCTGGCTTTCTTTTTTTATTATTAGTATTATTAATAGACTTCAGTTTTTTAGAGCAGTTTCAGGTTCACAGCAGAATTGAGCAGAAAATAGAGCGTTCGCACATAGCTCTTCCTACCCACACATATACACTCCCCTACCCTCAACATCCCTCATCAGTGTGGCATATTTGGCTCAATCAATGAACCAACATGGGCACATTATTATTAACCAAAGTCCACAGTTTACGTTAGGGTTCACTCTTGATATAGTACATTCTGTAGGTTTTGACAAATGCATAATGACATGTAGAGTTCTGGCTTTCTTTAACCTTGCACTTAGATCAGAAGTCAGCTAACTATGGCCGACAGGCCAAACGAGCCCACGGTTTGTTTTGTAAATACAGTTTTATTGTAAAGGTTTATTACACAGTCACACTCACTCATTTACATGTGATCTGTGGCTGCTTTCAGTGGCAGAGCTGAGGAATTAACAGCAGAGAACACATGACCCACAAAGCCTAAAATATTTATTGTCTGACCCTTTACAAAAAAGTTTCATGACCCCTAACGAGACTGTTGTGACAGCTTTCACCACACATGCCAGCCTGTAACCTAAGATAGTAGCATTTACATTCCTTCTGATCTGGCTTCCTACCAAGCAAAGCTTGGCTGGTTACACCTGTTCTTAATTCAGCGGGAACTGCTGTTTACTGTGCCCTATTTATTTGTGTTGTTTTTCCCTCCCTCTGTCTGCTCTTCTTTTCAGTGAGGATTACTTAATAGGAGCCAGCATTTATTGTACTTTGTGCCAGGCACTGTGCTAGAGAAGGTGAAATGTATCATTTCATTTTATTCTTACAACAGTCCTAGCAGATTGGAATTGTCATTATGGTAACGAGTGCTAAGTGGTAGTAAAACCTATCTTAGAGAGTTGTTGAGAAAATTTATTGAGAGAGGGTATATTGAGCTGGTAGATCCTGCTGTTTTTATTATGTTTTTTAATCAAAGGAAAACATGCAAAAATAGTACCTTCATTTGTACCTATTCCTCCTACTCCTAATTCTGTTCATAGACACAACTGTTTTCAACTTATAATCGTTTCTTTTGGTGTTTACTTACATTTCTAAGTAATATAAGTATATAGCTATTTCTTGACCTTTTTTTTTTCATTTTAAGTATCATTTTTTGAATCCTCCTGAGAAAAGGGCACATGAGAAGTAAACATTTGAAATCTTGCAAATTTGAAAACTGTCTGTATCTCGTCCCTTACCTTCCATTGACAGCGTGGTTGGATACTGAGTTCTAGGCTGGCATCATTTTCCCTTAGCGTTTTGAAGCATCGCTCGGATGCCTCTTCTGGCTTCCAGTGTTGCTACTGAGAGCCCAGTGCTGTGCTGACTGCCAGGGCTTTGACCCAGATCTGCAATTCCTCTGTGCTCCTTGAGGCTCTTCTAGTGTTTCCAGTGTTCTGGATTTTCAGAATCATGTACCTGGTTGCTGGCCTCTTCACTCACTGTGCTGGACTCTCAGTGGGCCCTTCACCCGGCAGTTCATGTCCTACAGTCCTGGGAACATGAGTTTGCCTTTGATTTCCCCCCTGCCTGTGTTCTCTGTTCTCCTTTCTAGAACATATATTATGATTTACGTGTGTAAGATATCTTACCTTCTACAAGATACCTTCAGCTTATCTTGCAACTGTTTTTTTTTTCAATTTGTTATCATATTTCGTATTTCTAAGAATCTCCTCTTCTTTTTTCATTAATGTCTGCTAAGCCAGTTACCACACATAGGCTCCAGACAGAGACAGTTCAAGATAGGCTATGATTAGATGTTGCAGTGTTTGGTATTGACACTGAGTGCTACAGGATGAAAGGGTCTAGAGAAATCACTGTCTGCGAGAAAAACTTGGGACAATTCCATGGAGGAGGTAGGATAGGATCTGGACCTAAAATGTTAAGTTTGGGTAGGTGAGGAGTGGCAGTGTTTGGTGGCAGAACATGTGTTGGCTTTGAAACCAGGCCCAGCTGAGTCAGTGCAAAATCTGAGCCTCAGTTTCCTCATCTCAATGAGGCTAATAATATCTACCCGGTAGGGTTGCTATAAGGAGAGAAATTGTATATGTAAAGTATCTGGCACACAGTTGAAATTTAATCAATATTCTTTATTTTTTAAGTTCCTTAAGGCCAGAAAAATACTTCTCTAACTACACTTGCGAGCAAAGTGCGTGCTACATAGCGAGGTCTTATTATAGACAATGAATAAGTGAGGGAGGGAATAAATAGATGAGGAAAGGAGAGCATTCCATGCAGGGGAAATAACAAACAGGGGCGGGGAAGTTGCATGTAAGCGTGTTGTATGGGAAAGGACTGTTGGGATCTTGGCCTGACTAAGCAGGTTTATATATTGATAAGTATTCATGGAAATATACGTGAAAAGCTGGGCCAATACTTTTTGGAGGGGGCGGGAGGAGAGGGGACCGACAGAGGTACCGTGGGGCTGGCGTAAGGCATCTAAATTAATGACCGGATTGGTTGGGGGTAGAGAGCTGCTGGCTCAGAGGAACTCGGCTAACTCCAGTTTTCAACACAAACATTTGGGCAAGGAATTGAAGCTCCCAGACTTGTTGGGAAAATGAATCCTGCTCTGTCCACCCCAGGAGATAATAATAATAATGCTAATGAGCCAGTAGACGTTAAGTGTGCTTTGTAAGCTTGTGGCAAAGTTTCAGGCTTGAATTGGCTCAAGAAGCAGGTAGAAAAACAAACCATTGTTTATCCTCATGGCTATAAAACCAGCATGGCTTTAAACCTTCGGAAGTAATAAACTGTTAAATCATAAGATGGGGTATGTTTCACCAAAAAAGTATTTCTTCCCTCGCTCTTTTCCTTAATTTGGCTATATACAATTTTATTTTTAATTTTCTCAATGCCTGGACCTATGCTGTCTAACCCAGTAGCCACTAGCCACATGAGGCTGTTTAAATTTCGTTAAGTGAAATTCAATTCCTGTCACACTAGTCACACATCAGGGGTTCAGTGACTACCATTCCCCATCACAGAAAATTCTGTTGGAGAGTGCTGGGCTGGTCTGTGTAGAATTGCAGTATGCATGTATTCATATATTTAAAAATATGTACTTTAGTATTGTTGTATGCGTTAGTTTTATCCTCTCTGATTTTATTTTTTTAACACCTTTATTGTGGTAAGGTTCCTGTACAGTTAACTACACATATTTCAGATGTGCAATTTGATGAATTTTGATAGATGTATCTCTCTGATCTTAATTTATAAAGTAGATAAGTGAAGCTTATCTCTTTAAAAGCATTAAGCTGTTTTTTCACTTGCATAGGCCTCAGATGATTGTTTCAACTCCTACATCAGTATTGAGAACAGGTTCCCCAACCTGACTGAAGTTAATGGATTTTCTTAATGAGGGAGGTAACAGGATATGGGAGATTGAATGATTCAAAGAGCTTCTAGCCTAACTGGAAATGTAGTTGATTGTGTTTTGCCAGATGTCATTTCAAGAATGTCTTTTTCTTTTAAGATGCGAAAGAAAACCCTTATGGTGAGGATGATAATAAGAGCCCATTCCCCCTGCAGCCCAAAAACAAACGCAGTTATGCCCAGAATGTGACTGTCTGGATCAAACCCAGTGGCCTGCAGGTAACATTACCATTTACATTGCTCTCCACTGGGGACAGGAGGAGGGGTTCTGGCAGGCAGGTGGATATTTGATTTGATTTTCCTTTCCTTTGATACTTAGTAATTCACTTACTTCTAATGTTTGTCATTATTTCCAAAAAGGATTTGAGGTGGCCTACAGTAAAACACATATATAGCAGAATCATTTTTTACAAAATTTAGAGCAATATAAAACCTAGAGGAAGAGGAGAGACAATTGTTCCTGGAACCGAAGGCAAAATGATAATTGTATTTGAGCAATTTGGCTCTGAGCTTCCTGCTACTAAGGTCAAAAAAGAAACATGTTGGTTTTATGATTTTTCTTGTCTCATAAAAGGAAGCGACTCAGTTCTTCTAGAGAGACACATTGTACTGGCATTAAACTTTAATGTAAAATTTTTGACATGGTGAGACATTGAATAACGTAAAAGGTGTTCTCTTTAATAACAATTTTGAGAAAGATGTAAAAATCATCATGTGGTTATTTCTTTCATCCCCGTGGTAGAACCCAAGCCAGAGCATTTCCCTGTCACTCCACAAAAACACGTGAGAAGCTAAGATCAGCGTATTATTGAGGTGTGCTGTACTCAGTGACATTTCTCCTCCCGTTGATAAAAGGATGTATTCCTATTTTTAAAAATCACTTTTTGAGCCTTTTTTTCCTCATTTGAATGCCATTTTTTTTCTTTGTTTCTCCAGTGAGTCCAACGTAAGCCAAATGAGAAGAGGTAGTCAGGCCACCTGGTTACAGAATTAGCATGGTCTCTTCTAGCCCCCTTTTCAGGGAGACTGAACCCATCCAGCCATGGCTAAGGGAGCAGGGGCCTCTTCTCTTTGGTGGAAAATCAAGTTCTTCCTCTTTCCTGACCCCAGCACTTCCCTGTCAGAAAGACAGCTGAATTTTTCTAAAGCTGTTTTTGTAATTTTGGTGTTTTGGTCTGAGTGTATTTTTTTTTTTATGATGAGATGCACATAACAAAATTCACCACTTCAGCCATTTTAAAGTATACAGTTCAGTGGCATTTAGTACAGAGTGTTACACGACCATCACCACTATCTGGTTCCAGAACATTTTCATCACCCCAAAAGGAAATCCTTTACCCACTAAACAAGTCACTCTGCATTCATGTCTTCTCCCAGCTCTTGGCAACCACTAATCTGCTTTCTGTCTCTAAGGATTTGTCTATTCTGGATATTTCATATAAATGGAATCATATTATATGTGGTCTTTTGTGTTTGGTCTTTTGTGTTACGTTTTCAACGTTCATTCATGTTGTAGCGTGGATCAGTACTTCATTCCTTTTGATGGCTGAATAACAGTCCATTATATAAACGTCACATTTTGTTTATCCATTCATTTTCAGTTGATGAACATTTGGACTGTTTCCACCTTTTGGCCGTTGTGAAGAATGCTGCTATGATGAACGTTTATCAGATTTATGTATTTGTTTATTTTCCTTTGTTGCTGTGCTGTTGTCATTAGAGTTTTATAGTTTTAGCTCTTACATTTAGGTTTCTGATCCATTTTGAGTCAGTTTTTTGTATGGTATGAAGTAAGAGTCCAACTTCATTATTTTGCATGCGGCTATCCAGTTGTCCCAGCACCATTTGTTGAAAACTATTGAATGGTCTTGGCACCTTTGTCAAAAAGCTGCTGGCCATGGATGGAGAGACCCTCATCCCGACACTGTAACTCTTTTCTTATTTTCATTTCTTTAAACATTTAAAGCCATCCTTTTGTATTCTTTCCACTTTTACCACAGAATTCTAATGTTGAATTCGTTTTACCTTAATAGACAGATGTACAGAAGATTTTAAGAAATGCAAGGAAACTACCTGAAAAAACACAGACATTCTATAAGGTGAGACTATAAGAATTATAGTGGGAGAGGGTGGGCCTGGGACGGGTGCCAAAAATAAATGGTTTACAGGAGTGTGGGGTAACAGATGGACACGGATTAGAAATGTATGGTTTGTGCCTCAGGTTTTTCATCAGTAGTCAGTAGAAATGATAGGTCCGTTGCTGCCATAGAATCCAAGAATCAGAAGTGTCTAAATGGCCTGGTTCTGTGTGGAGCTTCTCTGTGTTGGCTGAGGGAAGGAGCTGAAAGGACCTGTGGGTCATGGCCCTTAACCCTCCTCACCACTCCCATAGGGATAGCCAGTCTAACTCCAGGCAACCAGTGCGTGTGACTTTGCTCAGAACATCCTTACTGTACCAGAGGAGCTGCGTCCAGAAATGACGTCTAAAATTGCACATTTATGAATTGCAAAAGGATGGCCCTCCAGAATCATACCTAGCTAATCATACCTAATTCAGAACCATTGGTGGAATAAAGTTACAAGGGGTCGGGTGGAGTTGGGGGAGCATTTACGCTCACGCCTTGTTTCTCCCCTGCCCTTTGGTGTTTGGCTGAAATTAAATCAAGCAGCAGTGTGAGGTACGCTGTGTTGTCAGTTGTATACTAGCTTGCTCGTCTTAAAATGTGGAACTCACAGCCAGCCCCAGGCTAGCATCTCTTCCGGAGGACATACGTGCTTCGTCTGGGCGTTATCTCATTACCTTTACGTCACTGTTGTCTTCAAACCTAATTATGTTGTGAGCTGGTGAAATCAAGCAGGAGCGACCTTAATCAGAGCTGCTCAGCCCGCCGTGCTCCCCACCTGAAGCCCAGAATTCACACAGGCCCTTGGTGACCCCCCCTTGGCCGTAGTCCCTGTCTCCCTGCCGACTTGTCCATTCAAGGTGGCACACTTGTACTTTGGCCTCCTTCTGAAGTTTCACTTGTAAACAGATGATAGCAGAGAGGTGGTCAGAAAGTCCATTTGTCTTTACTGGTTTTATATAACTACATCTCAGAGCTGGCAAAGGCCTCCACCAGGTGACAGCCTCTCCCTGCCCACTGCAGGGGCTGATGCAGGCCTCCTTTTGTAAAGGAGAAAAGCTACACACTTTGCCCAGACCACACTAGTAAGTGGTGGATGCAGCACTTCATACTTCTCTGCTTCCAGCCACTACCCGACCTTTCTTTTTGAGGCTACCTTTGTGGTCAGACTTCCTGACTCCTAGTCTCCTCCCAAGATGTTCATTGTCATTCAGTCTTTAGGCGCCAGCCAGAGAAGCACTAGACGGTCAAGAGCCCTCTGAGGTCTGGGCCAAGCCTTTCCATACCTGACTAACAGGGGAAAAGTAATCCTCCTTTGCATACATGAAAGGATGTATGCAAAGTGCCTCACCACGTTTGGCCTAAGTGCTCATGAACTGTGGTGAGATGACCTGTGTTTCATTCATCTGTATTCCTTAGCCTTCTGATCCCCTTTAGAGGAACCACTTCCCAGTCATGTCATCACACTGTTACTGTCATCTCTGCACGAGCATTAGTTCTTATATAAAAATGCTCACTTAAGTTCAGGGATCAAGGAGAACTGAACGCTAAGCAGAGCACTTAGAAAGTATGCCACGAGGAAAATGCACTTCAGGAACATGGGTGTTTTTTTTTTTCCTTTGGTCAGGAGCTGAACCGTTTACGAAAGGCCGCCCTGGCCTTTGGTTTCCTAGACCTGCTCAAAGGGGTGGCTGACATGCTGGAAAGGGAGTGCACCCTGCTGCCCGACACAGCCCATCCCGACGCCGCATTCCAGCTGACCCACGCCGCCCAGCAGCTCAAGCTGGCCAGTACCGGCACCTCCGAGTACGCCGGGTATGACCACAACATCACACCTTTGCAGACAGACTTCTCCGGGAGCAGCACTGAGAGAATGTGAGGCTGACTTTGGGAGCCTTTCTTCTTTTTTCAAATGAAAACAACTTAGGGTAAAAACTTTTCCAGTCTGTTCACCTCTGCAGTAGCTACGCTAAGACCTTCCTGAAGCTGCCTCAGAAACACACTTGCAGACTCAGGTTGGTCTGAGAAGGGGTCTGCGGGGGTGGGTGGCTGCTCAGGCTTTGACTTCAGCTTTCTGGAGCTTGGTCTTTAAGCTTAAAAGACAACCATTGCTCCCACAATGGGCACATCTCCTGAGAAGCTTGAAGGACTGACGAGCACCTCCCCACCTTCCTCAGGAAAACCTAACCGCCTGGTTTCTCTGCCTTCCTCAAAGACCTCTTCACTCTTCTCCCAACCATTTCCAAGCTTCTCTGCTTGGGATGAGCAACCCAGGCTGTCTGGGACTTGTCAGGTACAAGCCCAACGTCACTAAGTTTCAGAATTTCTGTAGAACTTGGGCAAAAACTTGGTGGTAACCCTTAGGTGCTTTTGGTGTATCTGGAGATACAAACTTTTAAACAGCAACCATAAATGTATAAAGTGATTCACCTATCTTCAAAACTTTTTTTTATGAAAATAAAATACTTGATTTTCTATAAAATGGTTTCACTGGGAAACTAGTGGTTCTTTGCCTTTTGATTTATCCTGTAACCTAAATGTAATTTCAGCTTCCTAAGTGGCATAGAATCATAAATCTTGAGGGTTCCCTGGGTTTCATATTCACCTCCTTGTTTCTGACACTGGTCAGGCCTCACTGCCTAATGAGCCAGGTTCCATCCAGGTAGAGCCTGACCGATCACTGTAGTTGGTTATGATTCCAGTTCAATAGCTGGCTTCATGACCTTGGGCAAGTCATCTAACTTAATTTACATCATCAGTGCTTTTCAAATTGCTCTGTAAACCTCAGAAGGTATTACTCCCTGAGGTTTGAACCCAAGCAACCATGCTTTAACATGCCGAGTAGGCATACCTGGGAGATACTGCATGTTCACTTCCAAGACCACCACAATAAAGCAAATATGGCAATAAAGCTGGTCGCACGAATTTCTTAGTTTCCCAGCACATAAAAAGCTATGTTTATACTATACTGTATCTATTAAGTGTACAGTGGCGTGATGTCTAAAAACAGTGCCTACCTTGATTAACAAATTGTTTACTGCTAAAAAATGCTAACCATCATCTGGCAACGCAAAGTTGCCACAAATTTTCAATTTGTAAAAAATGCAGTATTTGTGAAATGCAGTAAAACAAGGTATGCCTATATAGTATTTTGTCTAAACAAAGGAATTTATTGCTAACAATTTGAAAACCATAGACTAAATGATCTTTAAACACAAGTTACTAGGATTTTGATTGTAAATGTTTAATAGAAATACACATCTTTTGCTTTCTCAGACAGCAATAAAGGGGTTTATAACAATCACTAAGAATACAAGATTCTGCCACACAGATACAGCATCATCTGCTGTAAAGCTGATCTGCCCAGTTACACATACAAAGTCAGCTGAAAGAACATCAGAAATTAATAAACACAAACAAATGTTGACAGAAGTTGCAGACATGCACAATAACCTGCAGTGCAGTGAACTTGTAAAAAAAAAAAAAACAACCAACCAGCCTATACTAATCAGATGTTTTTAGGTCAAACCTGGGCTCAGAGTAACAGCATAACCCACTGAGTGCCCCTTTCCCCCAGGAACGATGGGAATGGCAGAACAGAAAGAGCTTAAATTCTTACATACAGACATTACTTCTAACACTTATTTACGTGGTTTACTTGGAAAGTATTAGGGGAAACTGACATTTCTGACAATGGTCAAATCATAATGTCTAGCTTTTTTTCAGTTCCTCTGTTGGTGGGTTTCCTGCCAAGAATCTTTTTAAAGGCCCAGCTGGTGGTTCTCCAGCCAAAGTTCCCACTGTTGGCACTGTCCTACTGCAGACAGGCAGAACAGCAGAATAAAAGCAGGTGTTTCTGAGGCCTATTCAAAAACAACAATCCCACCAACTCACTCTGCCAGGTACACAAGCAAATGAACTCAGTCAGTGCAGGGGAAGGGAGACAGTTTTCTTTATGTTTTGTGCACAGCCCACGACAGTGTTGTAGGGCTTTGGTCTGGCTTTACTCTGGTGTTTCCAGTCTGCCACAGGCTGCACGGCCAGCAGCTGTCTTACTGCTAGTTTGACCCTTCTGATCCCTGTAATGCCATTTGGCTTTGGAACTCTTATAATCTCATTGTTTTCAAACTCTTTCATCTTTCTTTACTATTGAAAATAGTTCTGATTTAGCTAGGAATGAAGTAAGTGATCATGGTGTTCCGGGGTTCTGACTGGTTTCTCTCAAATCACTCTGTGCCTCTCTGTGCCCACGCAGGTAAGATGTTGTTAGAGAGGCCAAAAGATTCAGAGGTAACATGTGTCCTCCAGCCCCACTCAGACTCAGAAATGTTTTATCAATGACTGAGTCAAACTTGATTTTCAAAAAAATCAATGCCACCCCACTTAACAAGTAGCCCCTTGGGTACAGAAAAAGTAAGTCCTGCCCGAGTCACCTTCACAGCCACCTATACAGCAACATAGTCTTGCTGGTTTTTTTCCACAAGCAGTAGCTGGGAAGAACAAATTCCAGCTTTAAGAATGGCCAGCAGCTGGTAGGGTCAGGGCACTGAAGGAGTGTCTCTGGCCTGTGTGAAACAGACTGACTGGACGTGGAGTGGGGAGGGGAGGGCTGTCTTCTGCTGTCACTAACAGAATACACAAGAATGAACCTGTCATCAGGTATCAGGAGTCCATGTCATGCAAGTACTACACTAAGATTATATGGTAAATTCAGGAATGTTACTGTGGGAAAGGGAAGGCAGCCTCACTGAGAATTTAATCATTTAACTTTAAAAAACCTTTTACATCAGTACAAGAAGGTAAAACTGTAAGAATTATAGATTAGGCTCAAACTGGCAAGAAGTCATCTAAATCTCTTTTTAATGGATCTTTTTCTTTTTTTGTCCAAAGTGCCGCCTGCGCTGTTTATAGAGATGACGGATATTTACGTATAACCCTGCAAAAGAAGAGAGGCCAATTAGAAATAAGAATCTGTGTTCTTGTTCATAAGCAGAAGCTCTTGGGGCAGGGCTGAAAGATGTCTGTTTTTCATATCCCAGCCCTGGCTTACTGAGTTGCTCAGAAGTACAACTCAGAACAAACTATATTAACAATGCTTCTAGGGACAACTCAATTTTTTCCCAGTGGATTTTAAATTTTAATTTTTAATTTTCCCTCATATTTTATTACAAAAAATTTCAAACATACAAAAGATTAAATCATTATACAGTGAACACCACCTAGATTTAAATTTTAACTTTTTTATTATATTTATTTCATGATATTACCCATTCCTTTCTCATTTTTTGTGTATTTCAATGTAAACTGCAGACATTAGTATACTCCACTCCTAAAAATTCCATTAGAGTTTGATATTCTTTTTTTTCTTTAAGGTACAATTTATATAAAATGAAATACACAAATCTGAAATGGAGACAAGACAATTTTTAATTCAAGGCTATGCAATAACATGTATTAAGCAACAGCTTAAAAGGTATGAGACACTTTCCTAGAAAGCACAATTCAGTGAACTAGAAAACAGGATTTCAGAGACAGAAAAAAATTTCAATCCTATGTGATTGCTGAGTAGTTCTGTGGCTTAGCCTCACGCTAGTTTCCTCATCATACAATACAATTAAAAATACTTATTTTACATTTATTGTGAGAGAACGTGTCTTTAGAAAAACACAAATGGGACTGTTGTTATGCTGCTTCTAAATTATGCCGACTTACAGTTTATTTCATTCTGAAGAATAAGAACAACTACATATTCACTGCAGGCAAACTAAATATGGGTACAGAACCTTGTAAATTAGAACGTGCAACAGCGTAACACAAGAAAAAGCCGCTAAGGTTAGTGCACATTAAAGTGTGTCTACTCTTCTAGCTTTTAAATTTTTTGTGTGTTTGGTTTTTTAGGTGATAATTAAGTTTATTTATTTACTTTTTAATTATTTATTTTTATTTTTTTGGTGGAGGTACTGGGGATTGAACTCAGGACCTTGTGCATGCTAAGCATGTGCTCTACCCCTGGGCTATACCCTACCCGCTTCTAGCTTTTTTAGTAAAATATGTTAAGGGTCTTTCCAATACTTATTCCTTTTTAACACTTTCAGTAGGTTCACCTCATGGAGCCTAATTACAGTAATACTAGATTTATCAAGTAATAGCTCTTTTAATGAATATATTTTCCAAATTGAAGCTTAATCCCTTCAAGCACCAAACATTTTAACATTTTTGGTTAGAAATATTTCTGGCATGGGTTATATACCCTTTCTGAAATAGCCGACCCCCAGAGGGGCTCCTAAAGGGTGGAGGTCTCTTCTCCCCAAATGACCAAGAACACTGGGCTTTCCAACTTCTTGAGTTTACTCTTTGTAGTCTCCCTCTCACTGTCTGGGGTAGCCAGCCTCCAAGCTGGTCCCCAGTGATCCCTACCTCCCGGTATGTCATGCACTTGTGTAATCCCCTGCCACATCGTACGAGGTTGATCTGTGTAACCAACAGCAGAATCCAGCAAAAGTGACAGTCTGTCACTTCTGAGATTAGGTTATAAAAAGCAGTGTGGACATGCTAGAAGTGCTAATTATCACTACAATGGAAATCATATTACAGTTTATAAGTGTATCAAATCAACATATTATATACCTTAAATTTATACAGTGTTATATGTCAAATATAGTTCAATAATAAATAAAAATTTTTAAGCTCCCCCCAACCCCCTGCAAAAAAAAAGGTAGTGTGGCTTCTACCTTTCTCTCAGATCACTTGCTTTGGGGAGAAGCCTTGTCATCAGTAGCCACATGGAGAAGTACTATGGCAGGAAACTGAAGCCTCCTGTCCACAGCCACATGACTGAGCTTGCAGTAGATACTCCAGCCTCAGCCAAGCCCACAGAAAGTGTAGCCCCAGCTGACCTGACAGCCTGATTGAAACCTCATGAGGGCCCCTGAGTCAGGGCCACTAGCTAGGCTGCTTCCTGGCCCTCAGAATACATGTGAGATAATAAATGTTTGTTGTCTTAAGCTGTTAAGTTTTGGGGTAATTCGTTACACAGCAATAGATAACTAATATACTATCTGCTGTCACAACCTTCTGTTCCTAGGAGACCAGACAGCCATAATTAAGACCACCTCAGGACTTTTGTGACATAAAGCAGGGAGAAATCCATATAATTACATTAAAGTATGCTAGAACTTTATATAAAGTGAACAGTTCTCATAGTTAGGAAGGCTTTTAAATCTCTCTATTTGCAGTAATTTAGATTTACTTCTTTTTCCCATCTTTTAGTTCTTAGTTTTTTTGAATTAAGGCAAGAATTTATGATTTTATATAAAGGTAAATTAATAAATAAGCAAGGCTGTACATGAGGAGTAAGGGGCTTTCCTACTGTTAGGTAGAAAGCTTTCTGACATCTCTTGGCTACTGGAGGCCACTACTGCCTTCTTCCTTCCTTTTGCTGCCACCTGTATGACCACCTCTGTAAACTCTAGATAAGGACTGTGCTACTGAAGTTAGTAAAATGAACTTTTCATTCAGTTTTAAAAGAGCGTCTTACATTGTTTTAAACATGAAATATCTTATGATAAATTCAATGACCAAGAGCATTTCAAGAAGATAACCACTAGAGATGGAAGGAAGAAACACTTCCACACAGAGCATATTCTCCTAATGGATCTGTTTTGCAAAGTAATTGTTTTCTAACTTACTACTACTCTCTTGGAAATAAAAATTCTAGTAAGGACTTTAAAAACTTTGAATCACTTAACTCTACCCTCCATGAAGTAACAGGGAAAAGGATTAGCGAGCCAACACTTACCTAAAAATAATATTATGAGATAAATCTGAAGAAAAAAGGAAAATCTAACTTTGATTTTCACTGGATATGGCAATGTGAAGCTGAATCTTCCTGTTTCATTAAATACTGGAATGGACTGGATCACTGAGACAGCTGAAAGGAGAAACAAGAACTTTTCAGAAGCAAATCAAATACATTCACATCTACTGACAAAATCTTCTATCCCCTCAAAATTTCAGTTTTGGGTTTGTTGAAAATGCTTCCTCCTCCCTTTGCACAAATGGCTCATGCCTCTTCTTTTTTCCCCTAGCTTTCCTAAGAGATAAGCCTCCAAGCTGACAACGGACAGAAAAATGAAGAACAGTCATTTGACAGCACTGGGCTTCAGCTTCCTATTCTATAAAATGGAGAGAAAAATCCCTACTTGACCCACTCACTAGGTGTTTGTTAGAATAAAATGAAATCATCAATATGACCTTGCTTTAGGAAATTAAAAATTCCATATAAATAGGAAGCATGCAATGCATGACCAGCCAGCTTCTAAACCTTAGCAATATGAGCCACTTCCTTGGAACAGTCTGGTTACCAGGAGTATTATGGAAGAGAGCCACTAGAAGGAAATTCTTTCAAAGTCCAACACCCTTATGTCAGACTAAGGCTAGCGGAGGAAGGAAGAAAGGTCTGGCCTGTCAGCTTAGCTGTCCCTTAGAGCTAAATTTTAAAACCTCGAATTCCTGAAAGTACCTTCTGCCAAACATCCCAGAGGATATGCGGGAATCCACACCGTGTAACGAAGCCATGTGAGCACCTTCCAATTCATGTCAATGCAGGAAAGCATGTAGAAGGGGTACCTATTGAAATAAGGAATTCACACATTAAAAGCCAGTGAGTGCAACCCTAGGACATCATTCGAGAAGAATAGTTGGCCTCACAGTTAGCCACACACGGCTTCTTCAGACCAGAATTCTAATCCAGCATTATAAGCTCCCAACACGCTCCTCCTCCAGTCTTCAAAGGGTAGGGATTCTCCATAATGGGAGACTAAGTTTAGGTCTCAAAGGGAGCCTCTTTGAAAATTTTCAGTAATGGAGCAGATGCTCAGAAGCCTTTTGGCTTTATTCCTAGTTCTGATCTATGTTCCAAAAAAGGTAAAGATGACAATTACTTTGACAGACACTCTCTCCCTGCATAAATGAACATGACCAAAATTAAAGTATACAAAAGACCTCTAATCTATAATCAGGCATAATCTATTTAAAAAGAGGTGACATTAAAAAAGAAATCTGTTTCTTCCCAAACAGTAGAAGTTAATATTAAATACCCGTAATCTCGTTTGCCTTTCTGTTAAATAGATTAGAGAGTGTACTGGGGGTCACGGTTACAGACTACAGTCTAGGGCTGCTAACACCTGTTCTCTGTCTCAAAATACCACCAAACCTGGAGCTGAGGAGTCAGTTTGCAAAACCAATGCTCCACTTGACTGAAAAGGGAAGAAGTACGTAACATGTATGGTCTGGTAGAGAAGAACACACCTACTTTAATTGGATTTTTTTAAAGATATTTCTTCTATTGACACCTGAGAATAGAAGAAGCAGGTAAGAGGTCAATTCAAACTTCAGCAATCTTCTAGTAAAAGATTCATTTCTATCATCCCTTCTAGAAGGCTGGTCTTCACTAGTTCCATCCAACCTGGTTGCTCCTTCGACCTCATGTGTCTTCAGCCCTTTCAAGAATTTCTCCATGTGAATGAGTCCTCCCTTACCAACTAGACAGCAAGATCCTGAAGGGTAAGATGGACCTTTCATTTCTCTGGATCTTTCCCTCTGCTCCCCAGTGCCCAGGCTGGTATTATGATCCACTGATTGCTTTAAAAAAACAAAAAACAAAAAACAAAAAACAAAAAACCTCGGCCTCACCTTTGCAGAGCACATAGAGGCAGGCAGAACTCTCCACACATGGAAACTTAATCTCAAAACAAATGAGGCTCTGGGAAAGACAGCAGCTTCCTCAAGGAGAGAGCTGCTCCAGAGTGGGAGAGGCCCTCAGACACCACCCTGGCATTTCTACCCACCTGAAAATTTCAACTGTGCTCCATATATAGAACACAAAGAAAACCACAGCTTTGTTCTGCATTTCTTCCACGGTGCCAAAGATGATAAACAAAATGAAATTTCTTCCAAGAAGCTATGAAAAGGACCCAAAAGAGAGAAAGAAGGTTAAAAATATATTTTTTAAAAAACCCACATAAATGTGTTATCTGAAATCTAAATTCAAGGTAAACAGAAAAAGACTGAGAACAACTTGGCACAAGTTAAATTGCCCATACCAGTCTTTCTGGATAGATGTGTGTGTGTAAAAATATATCATCATGAATAGTATATTTTTAAAAATACACACACGCATTCAAACACAGTTTAAAGAACACTGGCAGACGAACACTTGCGTCTGCATAACCCAAGTGAAGAAACAGAACATTACCAGCGTGGCACCACCCGCTTCCCCCGTAAGTAACCACTACCTCGTGTTAACCGTCCCACTGCTTGTCTATACAGGCTTACTGCCTATGTATGTACTCCTCAAACAGTAGGTTTCATTTTGCCTGTTTTTAAACTTTCTGAAATACGCTACCTGTATTATTCTGCGACCAATGCTATATTCCCGAGATTCATCCCTGTTGACGCACATGGCATTGCCCAGCTCCAGAAGGCCTCACTTACCTTGTATTCTACACGAGTGGCACTCGCTGGAGCCATGCAGCGTGATGACACTGAACCTGTCCCATCTATCTTGTCCTAGAAATTCTAAGCTGATGCTTACTTGTACTAGTCTTTGATATACAAAAAATATTATTCCGTATTAGTGGGTCACTCATTACCCCCTTTTATTTTTTTTAAACTAAACAAAACAGCCTCTTTCCAAGGACAGAAACCCTAGAAATAACAAGGCTATTGTATTAACACCCTTCACCATGCAGCTGATACTATCAGAATGCCAGAGCTAGTATGCCAGTAAAGGGCAAACTATAAAAAGAATTTCTAGAAGAGACTAACCAACAATCACTTGGTTCCCCCTGAGTCTGGGTGGGTGGTATTTAATAACGTGTAATTGCATGGCTAGGAAACAGGGCAAGGAGGCTGGAAGATTCTGATGCCCCATGCCTGAAAGCAATCTTCCAAATATCAGGAAACAACACAGATGTGAGGAAACTCCCCCCATGAGTCAGAAGAGTCACCAAAGTGAAAAGAATTCCTAGGTATTACACTACCTCCATCAACCCAGGGTGGGAGAAGGCCAAGCACGTCCCTATCTCTGAAGACTGAGGGTAGGATTTTCCACTCCTGCCTGAGAATCAAGCTTCCTTGGTTTTAAGGCACTTTTTATAACTTTGTGATTCCATGAAGATATTATAAACAGTGAAATAGACCTGAAATGGCAAAAGTCTGTCTACTAAATAAACATTAAAATCTTTCGTTCTCCACCCTTGAGCTCAACTGTACGATACCTGGATAAGAGAAGGCATCACTGGCGACTGAGTGACTCCAATTGCTGCATTGATAGTTTCCACAGCTGACAGCATCTGGCAGAAATACATCATGTCAGCCATGGTGTGGAATGTGTCATAGAAGGACTCTGTGGGACAAATACACATTAAGGGTAAATCCACTGGCAAACTCCAAGAGAATTACTTCGCAAATTAGCTAACTCCTTACATGAAAGGAATTTTAGGAAAAGTATAATAAATATCCAGTCAAATTCAAGTTCACTATCCAACTAAGCTGGAGGAGAGCAGACCTCCGTGAGCCTGAATAATAAATTCTACAGGTTACCAGAGAGTTAACACATAAACCCTGTACGCCCTTCTCAATTTTAAAAGGCCAGAAATAAAGCATACCTAGACTTTACTCAGTTATTACATGCTAAAAAATCTATGTATCTGGCACTTAAATAATAATTCTTTTCAGATCCATTATCTCATCAATAAACTAAAACTGTATCACATATATTGAATGCAATCGAGCCTTTTAACATCTCAAAAATTGTACAATTATACATAAATGCAGAGGTACAAAAGTATTGAAATAAAATTAATTTTCAAAAATCTTAACTGTATTTATACATTTAATCCTAATCATTCTTTTTCTGAGAAACTATCCTAAGCAAAAAGTCTAAAATGCAAGAAGAAAAAAATTTTAGGAACAAGATAGAAATACTATGTGTTTCTAAGTGCACTGAAGTAGAAATGGTCTAAGCCTAAGAGTACAGAAAATTTGAATAAACTAGGGTATATTTAGCTCATGGAATATTATATAACAATTTAAAATGACAGTTACTACTTATATGAGGTCAACAAACGTGGTTTCAATTTGGAGTGGTCCATCATTTAATATCCTTTACTTTTCACACTGATGCTCACTTGAGGTCCTGCATTCCTACATTCCTCTCTGCAGTGTTTCTCAATCAGGGAACCACTGACATCTTGGGCTGTACAAGTCTTTGTCCTGCACATTATAGAAGGTTTAGGATTCCTGCTTCCCTGCCTATTAAATACAAGTAGTGCCCTGGAGAACTGCCAGAGTTAGGCAAGCTACCAACCAACAAGGATGACACCGCAGATGCCTCAAAAGAGTATGGTTTAAATATCAAGTGAGTAAAAGAGGCCCCTGCAAAGACTGAAGAAACCTTCTAATATTTTCACAAAAATGATCTGCTTTGCAATCCTGCTGTGAAGTCAAATGTGAAAAAGAATGGTATATAGTGTTACTGTATAATTTTGCCAGAAAAATTTCACCAGTAAGTTCAAAATTTGATGAATTCTTTTCTTTGAAGCATGCAAAAATACAATCAAATTTTGCTATATATAAGACAAAAAAATTATTCATAATTTTAAATGTCCCCTGTCAAGACAAAATTCCAATCAAATCTTTTTGTCAACGTTTACAGTGAAATTCTGATATCTTTTTTTTTTTAACTTTTTTTTTTATTGAGTAATAGTCATTTTACAATGTTGTGTCAAATTCCAGTGTAGAGCACAATTTTTCAGTTATACATGAACATACATATATTCATTGTCACAATTTTTTTTCGCTGTGAGCTACCACAAGATCCTGTATATATTTCCCTGTGCTATACAGTATAATCTTGTTTATCTATTCTACATTGTAAAATCCCAGTCTGTCCCTTCCCAACCCCCCACCCCCTTGGCAACCACAAGTTTGTATTCTATGTCTATGAGTCTATTTCTGTTTTGTATTTATGTTCTTTCTTTTTATTTTTTTTTTAGATTCCACGTATGAGAGATCTCATATGGTATTTTTCCTTCTCTTTCTGGACTACTCCACCTAGAATGACATTCTCCAGGAACATTCACATTGCTGCAAATGGCGTCATGTTGGTTTTTGTGGCTGAATAGTATTCCACTGTATAAATACACCACCTTTTCTTTATCCAGTCATCTGTTGATGGACATTTAAGCTGTTTCCATGTCTTGGCTATTGTAAATAGTGCTGCTATGAACATTGGGGTGCAGGTGTCTTTTTGAAGTAGGGTTCCTTCTGGATATATGCCCAGGAGTGGGATTCCTGGGTCATACGGTAAGTCTATTCCTAGTATTTTGAGGAATCTCCATACCGTTTTCCACAGTGGCTTTCCTTGCTTCCCTCTCTCACTCTTAATGATTTAGATGTCTTCTTTTACAATTTTGTGTTTATTCTATTTGTAATTCATGGCAGTTATCTCCTTTCCAGTTATGAGTTTCTCATTTTTATAGCATCCTGCTTCTTTTCTATTCAGAATAGACCTGTCAGTATTTCTTTTAGCATGGGTTTAGTGTTGCTAAACTCTTTTAGTTTTTGCTTGTCTGTGAAGTTCTTTATCTCTCCTTCTGTTCTAAAGGATAGCCTTGCTGGATAGAGTATCCTAGGCTGCATCTTTTTTTCATTCAGGACTTTGAATATATCTTGCCATTCCCTTCTGGCCTGTAGTGTTTGTGTAGAGAAATCAGCTGAGAGCCTTATGGGGGTTCCCTTGTAACTCACTCTTTGTTTTTCTCTTGCTGCTTTAGGATCATTTCTTTATCCTTGACTCTGGCCATCTTGATTAGGATATATCTTGGTGTGGGTCTGTTTGGGTTCTTCCTGTTTGGGACCCTCTGAGCCTCCTGTACTTGGATATCTGATTCCTTCTTTAGGTTTGGGAAGTTTTCAGTCATGATTTCTTCAAATGCCTTTTCAATACCCTTTGTTCTTTCTTCCCCTTCTGGAACCCCTATTATGCATAGATTGGCACACTTTATATTAGCCCATAGGTCCCTTATATTGTTTTCATTGTTTTTTATTTGTTTTTCTCTCAGCTGTTCTGATTGGGTGCTTTCTGTTGTCTTGTCTTCTAGGTTACTTATATGTTCCTCTACATTATCTAGCCTGCTTTGTACAGACTTTAGGTCAGCTCTCATCTCAGCAAATGAGTTTACTAATTCTACTTGGTTCTTCTTTATAGCTTCTATTTCATTTTTGACATGTTTTATATCTCTAAACACTATTTTTTTTAGTTCCTTCAGTACTTTGATCACTTCTTTTTTTGAAATCTTGATATAGTAGGCCATCAACGTCTATTTCCTTGATCGTGCTTTCAGGGGATTTCTCTTGATTTTTTAATTGGGAGTGGTTCCTCTGATTCTTCATATTACCCATATCGCTCTGGCACCAGTGGGTGGGCGGGTTACTACCCCTCCCGATGTTGCAGTCAGATGCTGTGCTCAGGAGAGGCAGGAGGGCGGATCGTGCCCACTCCTAGCACTGTGGTCAGGTGCTGCGTTCCTGCCAGGAAGGCGGGTGGCCGCCCGCCCTCTCCCAGCACTGGTCGCTCCGCTGCTCTGTGCAACTGCCCGCTCTGCCTCAGGTCGGTGCTCCGTAGGCCAGCTCGGGGAAGACTGCGGAACGGCCCTGGCCCCGCTCCATGCCAAATCTCAGCTCACTGTTTGTCTTGGTGGTGCAAGTTCTCTGGGGTGCCAGGGCAGAAAGATCCTATCTGCCTCAGGCTGTAAACAAGCCTCAGTCCTGCCTAGGAGGTTGCGGAGCCCCCAGGTGAGGATTCAGGTCTCGGCCCCGCCCCTGCCCAGGTGCTGCGCAGAGGAGGCTGTGCCCCATCTCTCTTCTCGTGAGAAGGTCCAGTAATGGCGTCATGGGTCTGAGGAGACCTAGGCTACAGCGCCCCTCCCCCCAGGGCACACAAGCTGTGTTGCTTTGCATTTTTCCGCTATTTATGAGGGACAGAGGTTGTTCTGCTCCGTATCCCCTCCCAGCCATGGCGCGCAGCACCCTGCAGTCCCCCGGGGCTGCCTCAGTGCAGCCGCCCCAGTCCTCCGCCCGGCTCTGGCAGCCTGGCCCGGCCCCCAGCTGCCAGCTCGCGTCTTGGGCTGGGTGTCACAGGGACCCTCTGGGCCTGTTTAACGTAGTTCTGTTGGTTAAGGGGTGCTCGGGGCAGATCTGGGCCTCCGAGGCTCCCCCTCCATCCCGTTGGCCTCTCCATTGGAGGGGGGAGACCCAGCGAACGAGCACTAGTCCTTCTTTGCCACTGCCTCCCCGTGGAACCAGTCCCTCACTGTTTTGCTTTCTCGTCTTTCTTTTTTCCTTTTATCCTACCAGACGTTTAGCATCTTTGTCTTTCGAAGAGGGTGATGTTCTGTTGGAGTTCCGCAGGTGCTCTGGTTGGCTCAGTGGGTCCGTACATGTGAGTTTTGGTGTATTTGTGGGAGAGAGTGAGCTACCAGCGTCCTTCTACTCCACCACCTTGCTTCTCCCCCTGGTATCCTTTTTAAGGGGATTCAGTTTTTAATTTCTTGGACAAATTATCTTTGAAAAATTAGGTCCTCCATTATTATGAACTAGAAAATTTATGACTTAAGATCTGGCACATGGTAAATAAACATTAGAGCTTGTTGCTTTGGCTGAGTTTACGGGAAATTCATCCTTGTTTCAATTCAAGAATAGAAATCTGATCTCTAAAATGATAGTTACAAAGGATTAATAGCATCAACATACTTATAATATTGTTCTAAAAACAAGAGGCAAAACTGCACATAGTATGATTATAGCTTTTAACTGCAGGAGAAAAAAAGACTAAAAGGAAATGTATGGAAATATTAATAGTGATGGGCAATGGCTTCTTCATCTCCCTTTCCATCCCCCCGACACCTCCTCCCTGGTTTTCCCCTATTTACCAAACTTTGTTAAATCAGTCCTTTTAATTTTATGCTACGGAAAAACTTTATGTAAGTACTAAAAGGCACTCATATGTTAATGGATATAGAGTCAAATAGTAGTAGCATAAATAGTATGCTCTTTCTGGGCAGTATATGTCAGAATCCTTAAAAACAGTATGCCCTTTAATCTTATAATTCCACTTTAGGAACTGTTCCTAAATTATGTGGGTTTGGAAATATACACAACAAGGTGCCAAGAATCTGTTGCTCTGACAGACGGGATTACGGTAGAGCTTTTTTGTTTTGTTTCATTTATGTCGTTAGGTAATTAACACATTTTTATAATTAGAAAAAAAGTTTAATTTATTTAATAAATAAGTATTCCTTAATAGAGATAGACAAACTCAAGCAAGAGTTTCTATATAAAACCAAGAGTTTACTATTTCCTTAGCATGACACATTAAGTACAGACATGTTTACATGGAGAAACAAGTACATTTGTGGAATTTGCTATTCACCAACATCCTTTAAGGAAAAAGAGAAAACTGCAGAGGGCAAGCCCCAGATCTTTACTACAACCTTTGAGGTCTGATAAGGGAAGAATTAAAACAGAAGCTCCATTCCAGTAGGTGGTTAGGAAGGGCTCAGAGCGAAAACAAGAAATTACAAATTCAGGCAGCTCACTTTAAACACAAGACTCAGGTAACTGAGCAGCTTTTGGACAGGATCATCTAACGCCAGCAGACTTGCACAGGAACATTCAAAATCAATCCAGTTATGTTAGGTTAAATAAATTATTTATGTATTTGAATGTCCCTATTCATTCCATGGGACTTGTGATAAATCCATAGTAGTAAGAGCTACAGATCTGAAATAACTCTGAGATTTCATTTGTTTCTTTAAATAACTCATCTATAGACCTCTGGTTACACATAAGATACTAGGCATTTGAGGAGTTTTTCATTAGCCTGCTGCTGTGTTTTGGAGAATTCCGAGGTGTTAAGAAAGCAGAAAAACAATGTGCACTTCTTTCAAATGATTCTAGACTTAACTACAAACTTCAGGTGGGAAAATTTAAAACTGAAGAATAAAATGGTCTACAGGATTTTTTTCTCCTTTTAAATAGTTTATATTTTCCATTATACTTATATTTTTCTTCATATTTACTTTATAAAATAAAGAAAAAAACCTTAAATTATCCATTCAAACCATTTGAAAATGGTACCTTTCCTTCTAATCATTTCGCATTTATTGGCTCAATTTTTTTCTCCTTTTTGTACTGTGTGATCAAACTCTAGAACAAATTTATACATTCCTTTTTTAGCCTATTATAAGTATTTTTCTATATTATTACAAACTGTTTAAATATTTTATATTTGCTTCACAACATTCCACTGAGTGAAGAATCTAAAGCAATCCTTCACTGATGGACATTTAGGCAGTTTCTAATTTGCCACTGATGTAAAGAATGCCATAATGTATGTCGTTTTGAAAAAGCTTTTCTTGCAGTTTCAATTATTTCTTTAGAATGTATTTCCCGAAGTGAAACCACCAAGTTCAAGGATATGAAGAGTTAAGGTTCTTGATGCTCCTTGCAAAATGATTTTCCAAAAGAGCTGTACTTATGTACCCTCCCAGAAACCACTGTTGTTCTTATTTTAACATATGTTGCCTTGAATTAGGTATCTTCTATAACTTTGCAAAACTGATAGATAAAAAATAGTATTTTGTTTCTCGTTTCCTTCATTACTGAGTTAAACATTTTGCTGTATGGTGAAGTAGTTTTATTTCCTCTTATGAACTGCCTGTGCATGACTTCTGTTTATTTACCTACTGGGTGGAGTTTTCACATTTTAAAATCAATTTGTACAAGTTCTTTATATGTAAAAGAAAAGCCAACACTTGCTGATATTTGCTGCAGTTTTCTACCAACCCTCCATCCCCATGCTGCTCAAATCAATATGCTTTTAATCTTTTTTTTTTTTTGAAGTATAGTCAGTTTACAACGTTGTGTCAATTTCTGGTGTACAGCATAATAGTTCAGTCATATATATACACAAATATATTCGTTTTCATATTCTTTTTCATTATAGGTTACTATAAGATATGGAATATAGTGCCCTGTGCTATATACAGTATGAATGTGTTGTTTATTTTATATATAGTAGTTAATATCTGCAAATCTCAAATTCCTAATTTATCCCTTCCTACACCCTCCCCACCCTGATAACCATAAGTTTGTTTTCAATGTCCGTGAGTCTGTTTCTGTTTTGTAAATAAGTTCACTTGTCTTTTTTTTTTTTTTAGATTCCACATATAAGTGATACCATACGGTATTTTTCTTTCTCTTTCTGGCTTACTTCACTTAGAATGACAATCTGCAGGCCCATTCATTGCTGCAAATGGCATTATTTTATTCTTTCTTTATGGATGAGTAGTATTCCATTGTACAAATTTATCACAACTTGTTTATCCAGTCATCTGTCGATAGACATTTAAGTTGTTTCCATGTCTTGGCTACCGTAAATAGTGCTGCTATGAACACTGGGGTGCATGTATCTTTTTGAATTAAAGTTCCCTCTGGATATATGCCCAGGAGTGGGACTGCTGGATCACACTGTAAGTTTATTTTTAGTTTTTTGAGAAATCTCCATACTGTTTTCTATAATGGCTGCACCAAACTGCATTCCCACCAACAGTGCAGGAGGCTTCCCTTGACTGTTGTCTTTGCCTCCCTCATGCACCCACACCTAACCAATTTTCCTTGAAAACATTATTAGAGTTCCTATCCAATAAAAAATGATTAGATAATATTTCCCTTTCCATTGATTTATGACTCTTTTTTATCATATATATATATATATCATATACGTATCTTTCATATCAGGTAAAGTCCTCTCCCCTACTGTTTCTTCTCCAATTTTTATTATCTATTTATTGTTCACAATAAAATTTCAGAATACTTTAGATCGTATTCTCAAAAACATTCCATTGTCATTTACCTTGGCCAGAATTCTGGTAAAATGTAAATTAATTTATTCTTTATGTGACAGTCTTTTCATTCAGTTTTTAAAAAATTTTTATTTATCTAAATTGAGGTACTGGGGATCGAACCCAGAACCTCATGCATGCCAGGAACACATTCTATCACTGAGCTATACCCTCCCCTCATTCAGTTTTAAAATAGTCCATTTGAGAATCTATGTAGGCTTCAAAGGGGTGAGATCCCTTTAGGGCTTGTATAATTTTGACACTGGGAGAATCCCATCAATTTACTTAGTTATAAATGAACTATCAAGCAGTAAATAAGAAAGGGACTCTAGCCCAAGATGTGCCTCTGGCTAGCTGGGTGGATGTGGACCATTTCTTTGACCATATCTAAGCCTCTTTCCTCACCTGTTAAATGGACGGAGTATCCAGTCTGCCTATTTCTCAAGGCCATGGGAAGTAAGAGATGTGAAAGCACGATGAAAGGCATGAAGTGCTACACAAATATGGGGGATTATTGTTAATACCAAAGGCAGAGTGTTACTTTTGGTGAACAGTGGATTAAACTACTGAAAAAACTGGCTTTGAAATTCTGTACTTGCCTTTTCCCAGGATAAAGAATCGCACAGTCATATTGACAAATATCCAGGAGAATCCCAAAAACTGCACAAAATTATACATGAACAAGTATCCTTTCTTCAAGCTTGTAAGAGCTGAAAAGTAAAGCAAGGCAGGAAGCTGTCAAAAGCAGTAGTCACAGTGGGAGAGGGATGTGGGGGGCATCCTTGGATGACTTCATCCCTCTTTCCTACTTGAGTGCCCTAAGCTCCCCCACAAGTATCTGGCCCAGGCCTGCACCAACCTGCGTTCCTGGTCCTATAGAGAAACAGATATGGAAGCATTTGAGGAACATTACAGTCCAAGGTATGTTTTCAACAGTCTTTCCCCTCACAGCCTTGAAGGGTAAGTATACAGACATAACAAATCCAAGAAGGAAAAAGGAAAATTACTTCTGGCAAAGAATGACTGACTAGCTTAGGAGGCATTAAAGGGAAATAAAGCTAAACCCAGCTCTTGCTCTTGTCATCTTGATATAATCTACAGTTTCTTCTTTTCTAGAATTATATAAGGTCATGCAGGTCCAACTAGTTCAAAGAGAGAGAAACAATGATGAAAAACATTCTGATATTTGATCATATATCCATTCAACCAAGTATTAACTGAACACCTACAATGTGCAAGAAACTATGAGTAGCACTACTGAGATTCAAGACGGTAAAGACTTGACGCTGCCTTCAAAGAGTTCACAATCCAAAAACTGTATTAAAAGACTAAGAGTGACAGAAAACGTCTTTTGAAAATTTCAAGGTGAGAAAAGGACGTTTGACTGGAGCCACATGAATCAGACAAGGCTGCATGGATGAGGTGTCTCATCGGGGCTTTGAAAGGTGGGTAGAATGAGAACACAAACAAAGGAGGAAAATTACAAACCGAGAGAGGCAGGAAGGAGAATAAGGGACATTAATTTTGCCTACAGCCTAAGGGCTGGTGAAGACACAGCCAATTATGGAATTAAGGAAGTGTAAGGAGTTACAGTTGAGTCAAAGCAATAGGACAAAGGAAAGGATAATTCTTGAGAAGAGCCACGGAGTTTGGATGTTGCTGCTACGTATTTATTCCTACCTACATATTTTTGTAGCCACCTATCTGTGCTGCTCCATAGATACTCTGCATAGACAACTGGTTAATACTCAAATAATCAGGCTTTCTGTGGTCAATCAAAAGCAGCCTTATCCTAAGGGGCCAAAAAAGTCAGACTTCTGGTAACATTTAACTAATTAAAATTTTTTTCTTTAAAACACCCAAAATGTATTACACTTCCCCATCATAAAGAACTTTTTTCATCAAGAAACTTTATGAATTTAGATAAAACAGTTAAAATATTTTTCTAACATCCTTAAAAAAATCCATCCATATATATGAATTTTTTACATATTTCAGAAGTTAATCCCTCTAAAACACACACAAAAATTAATTTTTTTAGTATAAAATTGTTATTTATTTAATTTATTTTTTGGTAGGGGAGGTAATCAGGTTCATTCGTTCATTTGTTTTATTTTATTTAATGGAGATATTGGGGGTTGAACCCAGGACCTCATCCATGCTAGGCACGTGCTCTATCACTGAGCTGTACCCTCTCCCCCCAAAATTAATTTAAATCTCAAGGTGGCCTCTTTACGTTATTCTTCACCTCCACTAAGCCTCTCCCTTCCTCTGCTTTTCTGAAGCAGAAAATTCCTCTAAATTAGTGGTTATTCAATTGTTTTAAAGCAATAAAACCTATTTTTCAAAAAAAACCCAATACATAAAACACAAAAGCCAAGCTGCTCTGATTGAAGTGGACCTGCTTGCTTGGCCTGTCCTTCCAAAGCATCTCTGGGAACCCCTGAGGTAGCATGGAACATGCTTTGTAAACCACAGCTCTAAAATGTTCCCTGGCACGCCAATCAAGTGCCACCACAACTTGAAACGTTCAGTGTAGGACATAGGAGGAATCCTTCCTTCACTCTGCTTTTCAGCATGGTCCTCCTACCAGAACGGGAGCTCTCTGAGCACAGGTGCTATGATGGATTCACTGGCTCCACATCTCAAGGGCCTGGTGCAGTGCTTCTACATAGCACGGATTTAACAGACAGCTGCTGAATTTAATCTATGACACCCCGAAGATAAAACACTTACAGAGCTTTTTGCTTGGACAGATAGAAAGAGAGCTGGATTTTTAAAAGTTTAATGAACAGCAGGACTATACAGAATACTCTCCATTTTTAAGGTTGACAACCAAAGCCCTTAAGATCTCAGCTGGGACAAAAACACCAGGCTGGAAGAAGTATCGTCATGGACTTATGCTGTCACTTCCACGTCTAGGCAGGACTTGCGACCACCCATCACTAGGTCAGTCCAGGAGACCGAGGCTCTTCCAATCTGCTACATCACCCTTGCTATACTTATATGATGTTAGGCCCTCGCCAGAAGGGGAACATTTAAAAGTAAGGCTTGTGATGTGGGTGTGTACAGCTTAAGCACTGGACATTAAGCATTTCTCATAAATTCACCTACATAATATGAGCGCTACTGCCGTTTCACACTCATCCATTCCCCCAACTCTGTCACAGTTAACTGGTAACTGCCGCAACGGCAGGGGCAACTTACTTTCAGGGGAGCCTTGGCTTTCAAGTCTGAGTTTATTTAGGCGTTCTTCTTCCTAGAATTTGGACAGAAGTTTTTCAAGAACAAGTTAGAATTCCCAGATGCTTGCAGGAGTCCACATGTTGGATAAGTGATCTGACTCCCTAAAAGCCACCTCCTTCTCCAATTGTGTTCTCGCTTCACTGGGGAAAACGTCCTAGCTCATGGCACCAAAAAGCCTGACTCCTCCTTCCTGGGCAGCACTAGCATGTGGAATGCCCATCTAGTGCTCACAGAATTAAACCAATCAGCTGGCTTCCCAAACTACAAAGTGGTCAGTCTTAAAATCTTAGAGCTGGAAAAGACATCCAGAAAATCTGTCATGGTCATAGAAACAAAATAGAAATTTCAGGCAGGAAATAAACTGCTGTTTCACTTTTTAAGATTTCTACAGCATAATTTTCCAGAAGCTAAAATCATGTCTCCAACATCAATGTGAACTTATATTAGGCTGATATAGATGGATACATAAGGAAATATTTATGGATACATGTATATGTATGCGCTAGTATACACATACGTATTTTCTTGTTCCATCAGCTGAGAGGGCCTAGAAGCAATGGCACACCAGTAACAATAAGCAGACCTAGCACCCAGATCTTGGTTTCCACTACCATTCTCCAGTAAGAAAAACAGAGCAGGGAATATAGGAGATAAACCTGAAACGGCTGATAGTGCCAGAAACTAAGGCCATGCTTTAAAAAAAAACGCCCCACGATGTTGGAGCTGTGTCAAAGGGACACGTGAGCCAACTGCAAGAGCTTCCAGCGGCCAAAGAGGGAACAATCTGTGCAAGAAAGTAAATAACATGTATTGGATTATAATCCAAATCATAAAACAAATATTCATGAGTACACAGTGATACAAATAAATGATTGAATAAATAAATGAGAGAGAACAGAAAAATCTCCCCTGCGGAAGAACTCCAAATAAAGTATGCAAATATTCCACCCTAAGGACAGGCAGTGTAACTCCTGACTCCTTAAGCGTGGACTGCATTGTGATTTCCTCCCAAAGAGTACAGTAAAGAAAGGAGAGGAGAAACATTGCAGTAAAGAAACCTAACACTGGAGAAACCTGCCCCAAAATACCTCAGCCAGATGCTCAAAATTAGTATCAACAGCAGTAAGTCATGTCGATAGTACATACCCTTGATATGACATGCTAAGAAAGACACTTTATCTCTGTGGGATTCCTGCCAAAAGCCCAACACCAGAGTCTAATCATGAGAAAAACATCAAACAAATCCCAGCTGAGGGCCAGTCTACAAAATACATGACCTTCTATAAAACCATGTCTCCAGGTCTTTCAGTGAATTTATAACTTTGTCCTTATTCTTTCAGATCCTAACAGGATACGAGGTGGCCTGAATAACCTGGGATCCTCATGACTTCTGTCTAGATCCTCGGGTCCTTACTGACCTTGGCTCTGAGCTCCATTTCCGCATCAGATTCGTCCAGCCAACGATCAAAGTCAGGGGCCAAAAACAGTGGGCGCTTCTCCTGCTTGGTGAGTCTCTCCCACCACTGACTCACCTTCTTCTGCACCGTAATGTTTACCTGTCTCTGGGTCAGTTTGTACACCGGCTAGGAGAGAAAGTGAGAATGTGAGAATGCCCTCTCCCATCGCCCACTTCTTCCCCGGAAACCACACAATCCAGTGTGGCTGCACAGAGAAGCTGCACAGTGTGCTTTCCCGCTTCCTTCTCTGTTGCTACAAGTCCTCAGGTAAAGAAAACATTTAGACCAAGGGTTGATGTGAGGAAGAACCGGTGAGAACTGAACGGTCCTTCTCTCTTCATTCCCCAGTGAATGACACAGGAGAAAAGCAGGGTAAGAAAGGCAGACGGTTCTGGTTATCCTAGCGGAAACTAGCGTGAACGTCCTGCCAGATCCACCTCAAGCAAGGCACCACATCCATTCACCCTCTCAAATGCACCATTACCTTCCAAATCTTCCTCCCATGAAGATGACTCAATTCAAATGGTCAACAATCTCTGGATTGTTTCAGAAAGGCCTGCATCAAGGCCAAAACTGTACTAGATCAGTTACAACTTTTTCACAAGCATTCGTTCACTACTGAGTCTTCTCAACTAACCTCAAATTCTCCGGGGGTGTTCTAGCTCATTATTCATCTTATGGCCTCTCCCTTTGCCCCCAAAGCAAGCCTAACACAGGTTCTCTGCTGACTATTACGAATCTCGGAGCAGGAAAGGATCATAGCGATCACTTAACCCAATCCTTCATGTAATACATGGGGAAACTGAAGCTCGAAATGAGGAAACCTATTCACGCTGCTAATAAATGGCAGAGCCCAGATTCGAGAGTCAGCTCAGATTCTCTGACATTCCTCTTCTTCTGCAGCTGGGCTCTGTTCCAGACAAAAGAAGCACATTCTACTTTGGTTTATCTTCTTCTTTCCCACAACCCTTGCTTCTCATTTCACAAAACTACTAGTATTTATTTCTCAAAATGGTAAGGGAAGTGAGGAAGAAAAGAACATACCTCTGGCTTCACAAGGTCTAAGAACTCCAGGTGAAATTCATAAACATTGTCTCCTTTGGCACCGTGCCCCTGAGCTATAAAGGAAGAAATGTAGGTTACAGTCAACCTGAGCAGAGCAAGGCTGCCCAAACATTAACCTGGGGCAGTTCTTTCAGAAGTATGCAAATAGTAACAGGTCCTACCAAAATGAGTGGGGACTTGTGAGCAGAGCTATTCAAAAGCTCAGTAAGTTAAATCCTGGACAAAAGTTTATCTCCTTCTGTTCTTCTGGTAATCAGTTCCAGAGTATTTACTTAATCTTCCAATGTGGCCTCAATGATGCCCAGTACAAATAATAGGCAGGAAAAAGAACACAGAAAGCAAAGCCAAAGGTATCCCATAGATAAAAATTTAACTTTCACATTTACTTTGGCTCTGAATCCAGTGCAAAGAGTAATCAAGCGAGGGTATTATCTTGACTGCCATTAGGGAAAGCTGCAGGGTACATGGAAATGCTGGACCGTCTCAAAGAAAGCTCTGAATTTAACACCTTCCAACCACGGATAGAAAATGGAGAAGTTGACACATGTGGGTGGAACAAATGGAACAAAAAAGAGAAAATTTTCTCAGCTCATTCCTAAGAGAGGACAAATGGAATTTGGAGGAAAGTCCTCGGTTGACCATCACACCATCCCTGTGCCTTGACACGGCTCCTTTCCCCACAGCAAGCAGGTGCTGTGCCTCAGAGCCAGTGAATGAGGGACGTCCCTGCCCCCTAACTCTCCCCCTTGGTTCCCTCCTGGGATTATCTTTCCTTATCTGGCCATACATGGTATGATTTGCCTAACATGTGCTACAAGTGATTACTGTGCTCTAAGATCATAAATTCTTTAAGGTAGGACAGTCTATAAGCTCCATGTGGCAAGATACATCATTTTAACTTCTTTCAAATATTTAACTCCCCCCAAAATCTAAGCTGCTACCTCTACTGCTTTCACCTTGAAAAGTAAATACAAAAGCCAGGCTGTGCCTTCAGGCAAGTATATTAAGGTAGACAGAGTCTCACATGAGGCAGAAATTCTTCAATCTCCCATAACCCCAGTCACTTACTAATGACATTCAAAGGAACTGGAACAGAGAGAACAGGGAGAACCCCACCCCAGTGGGTAACAATGAATCCAGACCTACCCTCTCAGGCACAACAGAAAATCTGCTGATGAACTAGGGAGGAAGGAGATGGGGGACACATCCACAGAATCAAAGACTGTCAGAGCTGGAAAGGCTTTAGACAGCACCTAGACTGCAGTGTTCACTAAACTGGTCTCTAAGAATAATATCAGGGAGCCACAGAGCCTAATGAAGAACATTTCTATTTTTTATTTTCATTATAGTATTTTTTAAAAGTGTATTCTGGATCATCCAGATGGCTACATTATAATCAAGTACTACCACACAAGTTCAGTGGCTGTGTTTGCGTCTGCATCCACAGCTGCAATGGAGCCAAACATCACTTGAGGTGACCATATTTAATTCTTAACTTGTTTCTTAATCTAAGGTCTATGGCCCTGGAGGATCCTGTGGACACATGTTCAGGTGTCCATGGATCCTCAAGTTTGAGAAACACAGACTATAACCCAATACCCTCATTTGATGGGTCCAGAGAAGTCAGTAAGTTGTCCAAGGTAGTAGCAGAATTAGAGCTAGAAGACCAATCTCCTGATTTCTAGCCCAGGATCCTTTTCCCTATATTTACTGCCTCTCCAAGGGGAAAGCAGGATGTTAAACAAATTCTTAACTTTTCTAATCACAGAGCTCAAAACAATCTAGTTTACTCCAAGAGTATTAGAGAGGGGAGCTTCAACAGAAAGTGAATAAAAGAAACAGATAAAAATAAACAGCAACCCCCATCATGCCTCTTTAACTGTGTAGAAGGCTGGGAATATTTGCTCAGATACTGACCTTTGAAATGCAGCACATTTTCAGTGATGCTGATGGCAGGATTCTGTGGAAAGAGACCAAGGATGCGAGAAGGGTATTTTAATGAGGAGAAAAATAAAATTAAAACCAGGGGCTTACTTCCCTCCATCCCCCCTTGGGGACTCAACCTACGACGCTGTGCCTCCCCCAGAGGATATATTTGGTTGTGTGTTCACGTCTCTGTAAGGCTTCTCAATGTCTATCTGCATCCGAGATTGCAGGCTCAGATGAAGGACCCTACAAGAAGGACCCTAAACTGCTCTGCTGTGCAGAAAATCAGATACTGAATCAGTCCATTCTGATCATGACAAATGGTACCTGGTGCCATGGGGAATATACAGATCTCTAAGATGTAGCCCCTGAGCTGTGGAGGCAGAGAATCTAGCAGAGCAGATGAGTCATTTCCTGTGAGAAGACACCATACAATATCAAGTAACATGTGCTCAAGACTAAAAGAGCAGTTAGGTGTTGGGTGTTAAGAAGAGAATGAATATAATGGGAATAGAATGTTTAAGGAAAATCTCATCAAGAGTGAGACTTGTACTGCAACATGAAAAATAAATTAATTCCTTTAGATTAAGTGAAGGGCCACAGATTCTAGGTGGCTGGATGAAAATGAAAAATGCAGTGCCTGAGCCTCAGGCTCCATCCACACTCTTGGCCCCTATCCAAACCAAGACTAGAAGAGATCAAAATTCTCCAAATTGTTCATTTCGTCCCCGAAATTGCTACATGTCTTTCAGTGGTATAATTTAAAGTGAAACAACTTTTTCCTGCAGATGAGAAATACTTTACCTCCTAATTTCCAGCTCAAAGTTAATAAGCAAGAAGCAGCATGTTTCCAGTGTCATGCCTAGTTCGTTTCTTTTTCTCCTGTAAGCTCCGCTCTCTGTGTGCCATCATGCATCAAAGGAAACTGACAAGGCAGAGAGAAGGTGGAAAGGGGCTTTACAATAACAGGCACTGGGAGCCTAGATGCTCTACTCATAGCCAAGAGTCTTAGGAAAAGGGGGAGCCTCAAGGCTGGGATGGGGAAGCATCTGAGCCAAGCTTTATGTTAAGAACCTCCCCAGTGAGAGTACAGACTTGAGGCTGAGAAGCTCACTGAAAGGGGTTACCCACCTAGATGATCTTCTCTGTACCAGGAAGAGGGAGTTAGGGAACCTCATCGAAGAAGGCTACACTTTCACAGGCATGGTTCCTCGCCAAGGGAAACGGGGTTCTGGTGTGAACACTAGCATGAAAGCTAGAGTTCTGGGATGTCTTAGTGGTAAATTTCCTACCTAGGCCACCTGCCCAACTCTGTGTTCCCCATACCCTAACTCACTTGGAAGGAAAAAAGAAGTTTTGGGGGCCTAGTTTATCCTCTTCAGATACAGATGTGTACAACCACAGTTTAAATACCTAGCCACAGCACAAACCCAGGAGTTCACTAAGCATTTCTGTGAGCCCAATTCCAGATGCTAACTCAGCAATACTAGGACCGCTCCTACCCAGCAGCAGACTGACTGGGCATGTCCAGTTCAGCTTCTCCAAAGGCGATGGGAGTTAAGGAACACATTTCAGTAAAAATAAAACTTATGCCACAGACAAGCTTAAAACTGGGAAAGAAGAGACTCTGAAGCAATTGAAAAGTTAATATCTATATTTATAAATGATATTGGCCTATAATTTCCCTTTCTTATATTTACATCATAAAAATGAAATGGAAAATGTTCTCTCTCTCTCTCTCCCCACCCACCCCCATGAAATGTAAGTATAAGTCTGGGGTGGTTGCCAGCCTTCAGCATGGCCCTCCATGCTCCTCTCCCCCTGGTACTTACACCCTTGTGTAGTCCCCTTCCAAATGACGTCACGGATGATCTATGTAACCAATAAAACACAGTGGAAACAATGATGTGATTTCTGAGGTTAGGTCATAAAAGGCATTGCAGCTTCCATCTGAGCCTCCTGCATGGCTCACTCTGGGCAAGGCCAGACACCATGACATGAGAGTCTACGTGGAGGACTAACTTATGGATACCGACTTGACAACAAGGTGAGCTAGACATCCCTGAGGTGGCTACTTCAGGGCATCATACAACACCAACCACAACTGACATCTGACTACAGCCTCTTGAGAGAACCCAAGCCACAACACCCACTGAGTTCTTCCTGAAGGACCTTTGGGAACTGAGGTCATAAATGATTAATGCAACAATAGATAACCAATAAAACTGGAACTGCTTCTTTAAATGTTTGGTAGAACTTCCCAGTGAAGCCATTTGGACCTGGAAATTCCCTTGTGGGAAGATTTTTGACTATTGACTCAATTTACTTAATGGTTATTGTGCTATTCAGGTTTCCTATCTCTTTGATAGAAACGATCTTTATTTTCTAAGAATTTACCCATTTTATCTGACATAAGCTTAATATTCTCTTAGTTTTTTAATGTCTATAGTTTCTGTCATTTAAGTCTTCATCACTGATATTGTTTGTATCTTAATCTTGTCAAGAGATCTGTCCACTTTGTCTTTTCAAGAACTAACTTTTAGTTTTATTGATTCTACCTCTGTTTTCTATTTCTGCCTTATCTTTGTTATTTTCCTTCATTCAACACTTTACAAGAGTTTGCTATTTTTTCCCTAACTTCTTGAAATGGATTCACAAGTCATTAATTTTCAGATCTATGAAATTTTAATTAATTAATACTTTTAAATATAAGCATTTAAGAATATGACTTTCCCACCAACTCCTACTTTGGTTGTATCTGTCAAGCTCTGAATGTAGCATTTTCATTATCATTCAGCCTAAAATATTCTCTAATTTCCATTATAATTTCTTCCTTGAAACATGGGTTATAGAGAAGTGTTCCTTAATTTCCAGAGATTTTCCAGTTACCTTGTTATTAATTTCTACTTCAGTTGCACTGTGATCAAGAAACATTCTCTGTATGATTTTAATCCTTTCAAAGTTGTGGAGACCTGCTTTACAAAGCAGTATACAGCCAACTTTCGTAAATACTCCGAGTGAACTTGAAAACAATGTACACTGTGGAGTTGCTGGGTGTAGCATTCTATATATGGCCATTAGGTTTACTGCTAATTATCTGTTCACATAATCTATATCTTTACTGATGTTTGTCTTCTTATTCTACCAATTACTGAGAAATCACACTACTATAAATTTGCCTATTTCTCTCTGTGCTGTTGTTAATGAGTTGAAACCTCTATCATTATGATCTTTCTGTCTCTAAAAATACATTTTTGCCTAAAAATCTTATCTGATATCATCTTAGCTCTTCCAGAGGGACCTACATTTTCTTCTGCCAGGCACCTAGGGACTTCACCAGTTGGAGCCACTTTAAACTAAATTCATGGCTTATGGATTTTTGGATCTCTAAAACTGTGGAAATTGGAGTCGCATAATCTTTTGACAGCCACCTGATGTTTTAACTCCTGAAGGACCTTTCCCTCTACTTTGCTCAGCACTAAGCCATCTGGGGATAGGGAGATGAGATGAATTTACTTCTAGTTCATCCTTACCCTAAGCGCATAGTTCTCTCAAGTGGAGTCTATGGAGAGAAGGGTTTCCTGTTACATAATGAAGCTTTTGTGGGCTTGGATCTTACTTCTATCCCTGCACTCTGGCAGGCTATCAAAACCAAAGTTCAAGTTCACTCAGTTGAGCAAATGTTGTCAAAGCAAAAGCAGTTTCAGTGTTCAGCTCACCTCTCTGAAATTCCCATTTTAACTTCTAATTTGTTGACTCTTTGATGAATTTAAGATTTCTGTTGAACACTTTCAAGTTGCTTTTAGAAGGGTTGATCTGCACAACCTAGCCCAACTTTTATCAGAGTCAGAATTGCACCTTTGTTTATAAAAGGTGCAATTTGATAGGGAAAGGGGTAGAAAGTGGTTTTGAAGTCAGGGGAATCTGGGTTCAGATCCTAGTTATATCACTTTTTATTTCTATCATTCACTTTCAAAGCCACAGCAACTGTCATCATATTTAAAACAACAATAAAACTTATTTCACAAAACTGTTGTGAGAATTAAATTGTAATAACACAGAAGTCTGGCAACTAGCAAGCACTCATATTTTGGCTGCTTCTCTTCTTCTCAATGCCCTCCCAAGCTTCTGTATCTGTTGAACATTTATTCATCTTTTAAAGTCCAGGTCAAATATTAATTCCTTTTCCCTCCTACTCATCCCCACCATCAGAATTAATAGCTTCCTTGTTATATGTTATCTTCACTTCTATTATCCTACTTATTACACTGTTTTATAACTATTGTTTATTGGTTTATCTGCCCTTCCAGCCTTGAGTTCCTTGATGGCAGGCACTGTGTCATTCATCTCTGAATCCCTGAAGCCTCAAAAACTTCAGTGAACTGAAATTAAATCAAATCATCCCGTTTCCATTATTTCTGACAGAACTACAGAGTTCAATGAAGTATTTGCTAACTAACCCTTTAGACAAAGGTTTCCTTGGTCATTCTAATGGTTGGTTATTTATCTTACTTATATGATCAGTATATACACAGAAAGGAATTACAAAGTAGCAAGTGTGAGGCTGCTATCTTTAAAGGGGCCTGTTTCCAAGATCAGCTCTTGGCCAGCATCTGGGAACCTGGCTGTCCTCCATTCCCTGATAAGGCTGGTTCACTTTGCTTAGACTATGCCTACAAACAATGTGATTTATGGTGAACACTAGCTTTCCTTATGGAAGTCTAGAATTTTGGTATAAGCTGGGTGGAGAGTACCTACGAAACCAGCCCCCAACAGAAACATGAGTGCTGAATCTCTAATGGGCTTCCCTGGGGCAGAAACATTATACATAAGTTACTGCATTTTTCGTTGCTAGAGAAAAGAGCACACTCAAGTGTGCTCCCTCGCAGTGGGGAGAGAGGAAGACAAGGAGGCCTCTGTATGGATTTCTCAAAAACTACGCCTGTGTATTTTCCTGTCACATATCCTTTCACCATGGTGCTGGTGCGTTCTGCTCAGGTCGACCTCTGAATATCTGAGTGTCTCAGAACTCAATCCTGGGCTGCTGCTTATCTCTATAAGCTTTTACTATATATCAGTTTTCTGACATAAATTGGCATCTTGAGGGTCAAATTGAGCCCACAATATTTTATATGGCCTGCAGAGAATGTTTTTGTTTTATTTATTAATTAATTTTTAATTTTAACTCACCACTAAGCACTTTCCACCAAGGAATTTTGAAGTAGCTGTCCCCTCTTCCTACAATATTCAGTTCCCATAATTTTGCATGGTTTTTTAACATTTAGGTCTCTGCTCAATTGTCACCTCCTCAAAGAGAACTTCCCTGACTACCCAATCTGAAACAGTTCTTGTGATTCCTTCTCATATTTTTTCTTGCTTTACTTCCTTCATAACATTCACTGTTATCTGAAACGATTAGATGATTTTATCTGCTTTTAGTGTGCTTACCACCACCACCAACACCACCACCACCATCACCACTCAGTGAATAAGCTTCATGACAGCAGGGACCTTGTCTGCGTTGCTCATGCCAAGGTCCCAGAGTCAGGAAGCCTGCCAAGCACACAGTAGGTATTTGTATATATTCACTGAATCAGTATAAAACTATGAGGTTTTTTCATTTTAAAAATTCTGGATTTCTAACATCTTTTTCAAAAATTAGAAGAATTAGATACCAATCTCAGATCTCCATTCTTGAATGACAATAGCTACCCTCTAACATGAACTTTATCCTCTTCAATTAACCACTCTCCTCATCCAGCTCAGTTCACTCACATTTACTGAACACTCACTACATTGCCAATTATCTTTCAAAGTGTTTCACATTACTAGCTCCCCCCTCCCCACACACAAAATCTATCAAATAGGCACTGTTAATAAACAATTTTACAGATGAGAAAAATAATGCTTACAGAGGTTATGTAACTTGCCTGAGATTACAAAATCAGCAAGGGGAAAAACCAAGATTCAAACCAAGGCAAACAGCTTCCCGGGTTCCTAATTACAATGCTATGATTTGGGCATTTGATTTTGGCAACCTCTGATCTTTACTCTCTTCTGGATGATCTCATCCTGCCTCAGGGGGTTAAATACTAAAACTTATTAATTGGTAACTCCAAAATTTGCTACATTTCATCAGTTCTAACATTCACATTCATTTCATATATAATCTCTCTAAAACTGGGCTATTTATTGCAATTGACAGCAGCACCTTACAACTGTGTAGCAGTTGTGCAACCCTGACATGGGTGTCACTGCCAGAGCATGTGCAAGCTTGGCTGTTATTCCAGATGGCATGATTACACAGCTGCAACCCAATATTTCAGTCAACAAACTACTTAAAGGCCATTTGAGGAAGTAGTATGAGTCCTGGTCAGTGTCTGAAAACATTCTGTTGACATCTTCTGATAAGATCAAGAATGTGCCAGCATCAAAACTTATAGATGTTAATGGCTTGAAAAAAAAACTGCCAGAGGTAACAGTGTTTTCAGAAGTGTTGCATTACTACTGCTCTTAATGGCACAGAGGATGATACCATATGGAAAAATAATGACAGTGACATCTCTGAGTATAAAAGAGATTCAGAAGAGTGAATTCTGAAATATGAAGATGGTTTAGGAATATCTTCACCAAATTTTTTGCTTACATTTTCATATTTACATGTATAGAAGAGTGAGATTACATAGAAATTAGATAGATTTTATGATTTTTTAAACTGTTTTGAGAAAAAAAATTAGCAGCTGCTGACATCTGAAACTGATCTGACCTTCACAGCCAGATCTCAAAATTACTACAAGCTGGTCTAAAGCTCACAGCAAGGCCATTCTGTTCTTCTATTGAACATAAGCAATCTCAAAGAACATCAGCCAACCTCAGGTTACTGAGACTATGATAAAATGACACAAGATAAAGTCATATCATAATTCCGTCTAAGCACAGGTCATTACACCATCCACAAAATACTCAGTCATAGAAATGTCCCCATTTTCTGACAGCATCCTATCTAAGTTGAATCCCCACTTCCTTAGACTCTCTCCCGATTGCTCAACCAAAGCCTAAATCCTATAATCAGTTCCTTCTGACACCCTCTTACTGAGACACCTCTCAGTTCCCCGTGTGTGTTCTCCCTCACTGAAGCAAGCACTAAACCCTACTCGTTGAAACAAGGTACGTTTCTAGTAGTCTTTGGCTGGAGGGAACCGAAAAGTTTAAACAAGTCTCAAAGAGTTCTTTCAAAAATAAAAAACAAATATTTGAAGTGATAAGAAAGTATGTATCATAATTTAATTAGCAGCATTTTTTTCTTCATGGTGCATAAAATAATGGGGTCTCTTATAATCAATGAAGTTTAAGATTTCATGAAATTCTACTTTCAGCCCAGACTACTGCTCTGAACTCTGCATTTGTATAATTAAGGGACTACTTCCCATTTCTACATGGAAACTGTTTAAGACAAGAGTTTCACACCAACATGTCCAAAAGGCCCCTAAACCTCTTCTCTAGTCTTAAATTTTTCAGTAAACTGTATCATCACCTATTCTGTGCTTAAGCCAAAATTCTAGGACTAGTTGTCAATTCCTTCCTTCTCCCCTCTACTAGCCCCAACATTTGCAATCCATCAAGGCCTGAAGGGTCTCTACAAATATATCTCAAATCTGTTCGTGGCTCTCTACGTCTACAGTCATCCCTAGGCCGAGCAATGTTCTCTCTTACCCACACTGCTGCAATAACCTCCCTAAATGGTTTTCCAGATTTCACTTTTGCCCCTCTCTAATCCCCATAGCAGTCGGAATAATCGTTTTAAAACACGAATCCTATAATGTCACTCCTCTGCTTAAAACTCTTTAATAGTTTCCCAATGCTCTTACAATAAAATCCAAACTCCTTACCATGGCAACAAGGCCCTACATGACCTACATCTTGCAAACTCCTCCAGCCTCATCCCCCATAACTTACTCCTTTCTACACTCCCAACGTACTAACATCCCCCAAGTCCTTGCCTGTCCTTAAGAATGTGCACTAGTTAGAATGTTCTTCCCCCAGTCCTCTTCATAATTCATTTTATCCTTCCAGTTTCATGTAGCTCAAACATCACCTCCCCAACGAAGCCTCTCCTGATCACCCTATTTTACATGCTTCTACCAATTATTGTTTGCTTCCCTCATAGCACTTACCTTGGGCTTATTTAATGTAATCTTGGAATATGAAATATTCCAAGCAATCAGCCACACACAGAAAAACAGAGCAAACATTACTGTACCTATTATCCATCAGCATTTTACTTTACTTGCTTCAGTTTTTTAAAGAAATAAAACAGATATAGGTACTCAATCCCGTTGCTCTTCCTCCCTCAAACACGTCTCATCCTCATAGATAACCACGTCTAGGACTGGAATTTATCATTCCCACCGTGTTTCTTTACATGTACAACATGTTGGGTATTCATTACAATACAAAGTATTATTTTACATATGACATAAATGGTTTCATATATAATACGAATATATATAATTCTTCAACTTGCTTTTTATTTGATTTATTTCTAAACTTTATCCATAGATACAGATGGTCCTGTTTTGTTTATTTCAGCTGTTGTACAGGTGCCATTGTGTAAATATACCACAATTTATCCATTCTTTGGTTGATGAGAACTGAGGTTGTTTTCAAATTTTTGTTGTTATGAACATGCTGTCTCTTTGTGCATATATGGAAGAGCTCAGTGATACGCACCATAAATATCTGCCTCAAGCTTGTGTTAAATCTGTTGTGTTTTTTTTTTTAGGGTTTATGTTTTTGTGTCTTGTTTAACACACCCTTCCCTGTTCCAATATTGTAAAGATCATGTCTTATATTTTCTTTTTAGTAGTTGAGCTTTATGCATTTAGGTCATTAACCCACCTGAAATTGACCTTTATGTACGTACGGCATTAGGCAAGATCTTATTTCATCTGTTTGCCATTTGGATTATCAGTTGTCCCAATACAATCTCCTGAATGGTTCATCCCTTCCCCTATTAATTTGTAAAGCCACCACTGTTGTTCAATAAGTTTTCATGTATAGATAGTTCAGCTAACAGACTCTATGCTGTTCTATTGCTCTTTGTGTGTTTCTCTCTCTCATCTAAGGTTGACTATCACTATAAAAATCCCTTACACGTGAAGAGCACATTACAATTTACAAAACATCTTCAAATCCAATATCCAATGCAAACCTCAAAACAATTCTGTGAATTAGGTGTTATTATTCACATTTATTTGGATGAAGAGACTGAGACTCATAAAGGTGAATAATCCACGGACACCAGAGAGTAATAAGTGGAAGAGCAAGGACCCAATCTCATGCATTCAGTTACAACTCTTTCCACCAGACCTTCTATTAGTTAAGGTCAAGAACAGTGTCTTTCAAGCAGCTCCCAAACAGAGCTATGCACACCGTCCACATACGACTAAAACAAAAACCTTGATAAATGAACAAATGCTTTAACAGCTAAGGTTGTTGGCAAAATCTGTCCATCATGCTTATCCTGAAAATAAACTCTATTCTGAAAGTAACCCTGCCCAAGCCCCACTGGACTCCAGCTGGCCCCTTTGCTACCGCTCACCTCAAACACAGATAATGCTGCTGTTGAAGTCTTTACTGTGTACCATTCCTCCTCGTGTCAGTGGTGGTTTCTCATCAGTCATTAGCCCTGCAGCTCCAAGGTTAGAACAGAGATGTGAAAACCAGACAGTCCCCTGTGTCTCAGGAAGGGCGGGGGGCAGAGCTGATGCCCCCAAACTGGAATTCAACACTGAAACTCACTTATACACAGGCTTAGGGAAATGCTATGGAAAGCAGGTGGCAACAGAGTGCTGTCCAACAATCTAGCACCTAGCTTAATGGGAAACAAAAGTAGGTACTCCACAAATGGTCTTCATTGAACAAATAAATGAATTGCGTTATCTCAAGCCAGAAGCATCGGTTTCACAGGCCCTGCAGAGAGCAATTAAATGAAAAACATTTCTAAAGAGCAGCTCCTAACATTCAAAAGCTGGCCTTGTTAGAACATGTTATTCTGTTATAGGACATCAACAATCTCACAGAATACCTTAATAAAATAAGACAAAGGCCACCGTATAATTTTGTGTAAGCACAGACAAAACTATGGCTACAATGCCACCCACAAAATACCAGACACCCTTCCTCTCTTGGCCAAAATAAGTGACAGGAAAATATATTTAGAAACTGAAATAAATTAGCTGTAGTTCAGACATCCAGACTAGCGCTGGATGGCCACCGTGGGTAAGGCTTCAGATATGCTCCCGTATTACTAAGGACTTACATTTTCTAAACTGTATCAGGCTCAAGAAAACCCAAAGACAGTGTGTGCCCCTAAGGGATATTTTTTCCTTGCCCCCACTCCCCACACCCCCACAGCAAGGGCCACCAAGTGTCAGGCCATAAACTGCCTCTGAGAAATCTATATGTGGTCACTGGGCTATAGGTGGTGTGCACCCCAATTCAGCTTGCATTCAAGTGTTAATTACACTCACCCTGCCTCCCAGCAAAAGAAGGGCCATTCATCAAGTCAGAAGTGGAATATGCACTGCGGGCAGTTATCCCAGAGCCCACTCCCTTAAACAAATTTCAGATGGGCATTTCAGGAGGAATTTCTAATTTGGCTAATTCCTTTCTAGGACTCTGGACAGGGAACAACACCACCAAAAACATAAAGGGGTCCCCTCTGATAAAAGTAAACTAAATTCAGGGTCCTAAACACTAGTAACCCAATCATAGACAGAAAAATAGGAGTGCCCCTGTTTTCTGACAGCATCTAATCTAAAGTGAATCCTCACTTCCTAAGTCCATCCCCCAATCACCAAAGTCCAAATCCTGTAATCATTTCTAACATCCTTAATGAGCAAACCCATGAGGTATGTCCTACTTTACTGTTATGAATAATAAATACAACTTGATTAACCAGAGGTGTGTTGCTGGCAGTCTTTGGCTATAAGGTACTGACACATAGAACAAGTCAGACAAGTGAAACTCTATGCCTTTCTCTTTCTGGAAAGTTCTCCAAATCTCAGCTTGACAAGAACACTCCATCTTATTTCTGGAAGTCACCTCTAACTAAACGAAAGAGAGGTTACAAATTCCTTTAAGACCAAGGATTTGGTTCAATATTCAACTCCAGTTCTACAAATAAACATACTTATGCACAAAGCTTTTTTGTTTGTATATAGTATGCTTCCTCCTAGATAGAAAGCCCTTGGAAAGCTGAGTCTGTCTATTTCATCTTTGTAAATATGCAGTACTTCACACGTGGTAGAGAATTTCTTTTATGAATGGCATTAACATGCTGCTTTAAAACTAATGGCAGTTGAAATGGATGCCGCAGAATTACAGCTGGGAAATCCCCCCAAAAAACAAAAACTCAGTTGGGGAAAAAAGGATCCCCCCCACAAAAAAGGATTTCTTTCTCCAAAAGAAAATTCCATTTTTTCCTCCACCTTTACATTTCTTCATTTTTAACTATATATTCAAAACACATACCTTCATGTTTAAAAATATACCAAATATGATTAACACACATGATCATATTTCTTCACTAAAAGGTTTAGGTCTTTCAGGAAAAATATAAGTATGATGCATTCTTTCATTTGCCCAACTAATTTCCATTTTTTCCCACACCACCCTACTCCCTCTAAAAAACAACTTTTCTGTTAGTAGTTTCAAAAGTAGCCCAGATAATGTTGGGATCTAGTTACATCTAGAGAAGGCCTGAGTTTATTTAATTGGTCTATATAATGCTTAAGTAAATACTAAAACGAGATTGCCATGACACATATTCCGTACTTTTCTTATTGATTGCTGGAAGAATACTCTTTAGAAGGAGACTTTAATCCCCATTCACGAAGATTTTGTTTGTTTTTTTTTCCTTTTTTATTAAAACACCCTGGAGCAGAGTACAGGGAGACAGCACAGAACATTTATTCATCCTCTGATGCAAAAGTATAACTCAGTCTGGCTTAACAAATTAAATGACACACCGTGCAATGTCAAACTATTTAAAGGCATTCTGGCCAGCACTGTCTTTATCTTTCAACAGGAAAACAGCTTTATAATCCAGAAGCAAAGATTAAGTTCACCAAATGCAAGTCCACACTCAAAGAGCACCTACACTTTGCAAGACAATATGCCAGATGGGCTGACAGATCCAAACATAAATGCCTGACTCAGACAGAGTTAAGTGGAGTAAGGGAGGTTACAAAGTGCCATAGATGTCAAGGAGAGTAGGGTGTAAGAAAGACTGTAGGAAGAACATTCCAGACTGAAAACTCCAGATCGTCAAAGACTGGAATCCTGGATGGTAGGGACAGGGACATGGGGGTACACAGGTCCTGAGATCTCCACCATTTAGGAGGCCTCAGCTTGTTCACACAGGGGGCCAAGGAGCTCAAACATAAATGCTCAACGTAACTTTAGATAATTTTGCAACTCAGCAAACCTGAGCTCCCAGCCTTCAGAACGGGGGTAGGTGGGGTAGCGGGGGTATTATTTCTTCAAAGTCTTCTGGACTAAAATTAACTAGAATGATTTCCATCGCTTAAAGGTAGGGAGGTGGGTGTGGCCCCTCTGAGGCAGCGGCGGGCCTCCGGAAGGTCCGAGGGGACTGTCTAGACCTTTTCAGGCCAGCGCTAGACGTCCAGACACCGCCCAGCAAGCCACTGTCACACAGCACTCCCGACCCAACGAGCCCATCAGCTTCGAAGGGCCTTGGCAAACCTGAACCCGGACAGCCAGGCCTCTAGGGTTAGGCTCGGGCTCCATCAGTCCGCAGACCGCGAACAAAGAGGAGGCCCGGGGCAGCCACCAGGGCCCGCGCCGGACTCACGCAGCACCCGAAGGTACCTGAATCCCTAGGTCGCGCCTGGGCCCATGGTCTGCGGGTGTGCCTCGATGTGGGCCAGACTTTACCCGGGCCTGGAAGCCGTGAGCGCACTGTGCATCCCGCTGGCGCACTACTGGCTCTCCGGCACGCAGAGGGACAAAGGGGACAGGGGTCCCAGAGGGTCCGGGAGCCGCGACTCCGCGCGCGTCTTGCCGCTCGGCCTTTACCTGCACGTCACTCAGCTCTACGCGCAGATACAGCTCGCGGTGTCGCTGAGCCCAGTAGACGTGCGGCGTCAGCACCTGATTCTCCATGACCACGCTGCCCAGGACGGGGAGAGACTAAGCTCGCTGCGCCTCGCTGCCTCTAGAAGTGCGCTGCTGGAGCCCGCCGCACGCAGGCCGCAAACGCCCGCACTCCGGAGTGTCGGCAGCCGGCAGCCGCGAGAAGAGCCACGCTCGGGGGCCGCGCCTGCGCAGTGGCTAGCCGGGGGGGGGTGCAGCTGCGCGGGCTCGGGGCCAGGGCGGGGGCGGGGCGGGGCGGGGGCGGGGGCGGGGCGGGGCGGGGGCGGGGGCGGGGGCGGGGCGGGGGCGGGCCCAGGAGCGTGTGACGCCACTGCTTTCTGCGATTGCCTCCGGAGTTGGGGTCCGCTGGTGCGCCACGCTTCCATCTCGTATGGAGGATGCTTAACAATAAGCGTACACGTAAAAAACGGTGGAGACTCATGAGGAGCCAATCAGCATGGAGAAAGGGCTCGGGACTGGTGTATTCGTGAGGTCCCTCCCATTCTGTCGCTTATTAATTCAATATTTGCCGAGCGCCTACTATGTGCCTGGGATTCAGAGTTAAATACCGGAGTTTCAGGAGTAAGGCGTGCTGTCTTGGAACCCTCAGTCTATTAAAAACCACAAGTAATTACAGACACAATAAGGATAATGATTGTGGGGTAAGCGGTGTGGGAGAGAACGGAAGAGTTCCAAGGGGTGAGAGTTAAATGTAAAGGCCAGAGATTTCCAGCGCTGTCTCATAGAACTTTATGCAATGATAGAAATATTCCCTTCTGTGCTGTCCACTATGGTAGCAACTAGCCATGTGAGGCTTTTGAGTACTTGAAATGTGGCTAGTGAGACTGAGAAACTGAATTTTTAATTTTATTTACTTCTAATTATTTTAAATAGTCACCAATTAGTAGTTATCCAATGGGACAGGAGACTGGTCTCAAAATAGGAAACCCAAACTAGAGATAACACTAGTTTATTTTTAATTTAAACTATCTTGTCGGTATCCACTTTCATCCCAAAATCAGCTGCAGTGAAGAATTTCATGGAAGCAACATTTGTATGAAAAGCAGAAATCTGGGACACAAATGAAACTTGTAATTCAGTTCTGTTAGCACCCATTTATTTAGCAAAGTGCTGAGCACAGGGATCCAGAAATGATGCCAGCTTTCAGAAAACATTTAGCTCAGGGGGTGGGTCGTATAAAATATAGAGGGTTTTAATATGGGGAATGTGCTGAGCTCACAAAGAGGCAGGAATTTAGGAACTGAGGGTTGTAGGAACCATGGCAGGGTTTTGAGAGCAAATCCTTGAAAGCTGGACAGCGAAATGTGAGGAGAAATTTGGCAGAGGAAGAAGCAAAAGTACCACAGTGGAGGCACAGGGCAGGAGTCCAAAGATGAGGAGATATGGAAGGTTCTGCACACTAGGGGTTGGGCATGCAGGAGAGGAGTCATTATGGGTCTGGAAAGACAGATAAGGAGTGGATTAGCAATGTCTTCGTTTGTTTCAGTGAGGTGTTTGTACTGTACCCCACAGGCACGCACATGGGAGCCAAGGAAGTCTGTTACAAGAGATTAGCAAAATAGATATGTGCTAAATAGATACGTGATAAATTTCTTCTGTACAGCACAGGGAACTATATTCAATATCTTCTAATAACCTTTTATGAAAACGAATATATGTATGTATATGTGTGACTGGGACATTGTGCTGTACACCAGAAATTGACACATTGACTCTACTTCAATAAAAAAAAATAGCAATAGAAAAAAAAGAAGAAAAATTCAGATGTGTACTAGGCAGAAAAACCTGTCAGTGAGGAGAAACTGGCAGAAGGCAAACCATTTGGAGGTGATGCAATATGCCTGGCATGCGATAATGAGGGCTTTGAATTTTAAAAATAAAATATTTTTGAAATGATGAAAGTATTTTTATTGCATTTCTTTTACTACAAGGTAGATGCAATATAGGACACTTTTTAAAAATTGAGGTGTAACTTATGTATAGGAAATGGGCAAGTTTTAAACGTTCAGCTTAAGCTGAATTTTTGCATTCATTTATACCTGTGTAATTAATTACCATCCAGATCAAGGGCTGGAACATTTCAGCATCTTACAGATTCGCTCATGTCAGTATACCTGTTTCTCCCATCCCTATCTGCCAAAAATTAGTATCTCATTTCAATCACCATAGAGTAGTTTCTGTCTATTCCTGAATTTCATGTAAATGGAATCTACAATATGTACATTTTTGCTGGTTTCTTTCATTCGACATAATGTATTTGGGATTTGCCTATGTTTTATGAATTAGCAGTTCATTCTTTTTTGGTTTTTGTTTTTACAGTGTAGTATTTCCCTGTATAAATATATCACAAATTATCTGTCCTCCTGTTGATAGATATTGTATTGTTTCCAGTGTTTAGCTATGAACATTTATGTACCTGTCTTTTGCTGTATATATGTGCTTAATTCTCTTAGGTAAATACCTAGGAGTGGAATTTCTAGGTCGTAGAATAAGTATGTCGAGCTTTAGTAGATACTGTTAGGCTGTTTCACAAAGTGCTTTGATCAATTTACACTCCCACAAGCATGTTTGAAAGCTCTGGTTGTTCTGTTTTCAGTCTTTTTAATTCTAGCTGTTCTGGCAGGTGTGTAATAAAAAATAATTTTAATCCGGCATATTTCAACCCTGAGTTTGTCAGCTCACCTCTATCCAAGGTGATAAGCAAGGAGACTGAATCTTGACATTTTGCCTCAGATGCTCCGTAAGAATAATCCAACAGAAGGAGGTTTATCCAGCCTGGACCACAACTAACCTACTGGATGACTTCTCTGGGTCTGAGTTTCCAATCTGTCAAATGAGAGTGTGTTAGACTCAGTCCCCTCCAGTGTTCTTTTTTTTTTTTTTTAAGTGTCCATCCTCTTTTTTGAGGTGGGGGGAGGTAATTAGGTTTATTTACTTATTTTTATTTTTTTTGAATTGTTTTGGCTATTTTGGGTCATTTAAATTTCCATATACATTTTATTGGGGGGTTTTTTTTGGAGGGGGAGGTACTTAGGTTTGTTTGTTTGTTTGTTTTAACGGGGGTACTGGGGATCGAACCCAGGACTTTGAAGCATGCTAAACAGGCACTCTACCACTGAGTTATGTACCCTCCCCCACCTCCAATATTCTTATCAGCTGTTCCTAAATGTTCTGTCTTGTGAGAAGGACACCTGTTGTGGGTCTCTCTCTCTCCCTGGGAAATCCATTAGGAAAAATATTGAAATGGAGAAGGAAAAGAGTAGCATCCAGGTAAACTGTAAAACCAAAAGATGACAGAGGGATAAAAAGGCAGCCTGAAGTAGGTAGGGTTGAGGGTTTTATGATAATACTACTCAAATGAAAATGCAAATTAAGCACTATCTGTGTTCTCCCTTCTGCATGCAGCCTGTCCAGCCCCGTTTGGCTCAGGGTCACCTCTCCCTTCTCAGGCCACAGGAAGCATTTGCTGAATGCATGCTGTGACTGGCAGATCAGCAAAGGAGAATATTTTTTACTATGTTCCCTTTTATACTTAAAAAATTTGCATCTCACGACAGTATTCAAAAACTTAGAAAAGAAAAAGAAAATTCACTGGAAAGTCCCTTTTTTTGTTGTTCCGGCACCTTGGTTTGTACTATGACACCAAAAGTTACAAAATATGGGGGAAATGAAAAACAAAGTCTAGCCCATCGTATCCTGTAATCAACTGCTAACAGTGTGTACATCATGCTTATGATCTGTTTTCTTCAGCTACATTATAAATCTCCCCTGGAACACATATTGCCTCCTCTCTGTATCCTGTAGCATCTAGTAGAATGTTTCAGAAAGTACATGCTTAAAATATGTTTGTTGATGAGAAAGCCCAATGCTAGAAAAGTTTTAGTGAAATTGGCATACTCATGCTGAATGTAGCTAAGGACAGTATGAATTCGTGGAATCATTTTGGAAAGCAGTTTTGCAATACGTCACAAGAAATATGGAGATGTTTGTGCTGATTGGCCTGGCAATTTCCCTTTTAGGATTTTATTCTAAGAAAATAATTTTAAGGAGGAAGATGTATATATGAGGATGTTCATGGCATTAACAGGGTGAAACATTGGAAATGACTCAAGCAGAATGGCCAAATGAATTGCGGTACGACAACTCAGTGGGAAAACTCTACAGCTGTGTAAAATGGTGAAAAAGAAACTAGCAATACTGAAAATATTTTTGATAAAAAATACAAAAATTTCTTTTACAACTTTATCTAGTGGTAAGATACTGGGAAGTGGGAAGCAACTTATGTTTTTGTTTTCTTCCTTTGTGACCCTTGATCCTTCCCAATATAGGGAGCTAGCATTAGGCAATCGTTTCCTGGGAGTTATAACTTTGGGATTAGAAAACAGAAACGTCAGACTGTTCTCTTTTAAGCCCAGCTGCACATTCAAGACAGAAAATATTTGGAATAATATACAGACTAAATAAAATTTTTCCAAATAGAGAAGGGGGGAGAAATCAGATGAGAGAAATCAAACTTAGAAAAGCCCTATATTGCACTGTTAGGAAGGAGAGGAGCCAGGATGTGAACCCAGGCCTTCCTGACTCCAGGAGTCCATGATCTGACCCATGAGTACCTGAGCAGAAGTACCACTGCCTGAAGATCATGGGACTGTTAGATGCAGAACTGTGAGACAGGTTGGTCTCTGATGAGGTCCAGTGTGGAAAGCTGTCTCTAAAACATGAGGCCAGAACTGGATGGGGGCCTGATTCCTTCAAATAGGCACTGATTGCGGGATGCAGCCCACGGTTCCCCAGGAATGGTCCTCACTTGGCCTTACCACCCTCATTTTCATTCACACTTACCTGCCTGTTGTTCATTATGTCAGAATATGACTGTTTCATGATGCTTTGTGATTTGTTTCAGTTTATGGCAGGGACAGATTTGTATCAATCCCTCTCTACTATTTATTCAGACCTCATGTGCCTTCTCCTGAGGAGTTCCTAGAGTGCAGGGCAGCATAAAGCTAGGCTTTGTCAAGCACACACACAAGTTTGGCAAGGCCAGTCCTGATGGATCCAGCCAGTAAAGATACAACGAGCCACTGCATTCCTCAGTTTATTACTTACATATATAACAAAGGGAAGAATGCATCAAGGTACCAGCTGCCGGTGGTCCTTGTCCCACATGAGAAAAAGGACACTAATGAAGTAAAAGGAGCCAGATGGATGCACTGTAAGTTTTGGGAAATCTGGATACTGAGGAGACAATTTAAGACTGTAACTAAGAGGTTTTTATATTCTCAACTCTTTTGTGATGGGGGTGGGGCAGAAAGCGCACACCTCATCAGAACCTGCCTCCGGACAACCTCCCAGGAGAGATTGCCTCAAGGTCTTCCCTCATAAGTCTGTGGTTCTTTCCAGTTGTGGAAAGATCACAAAGCCTTCTGCTAAGTCTCAGATAAGTTTCAGTTCAAGCCTTTGCCTTGGAGGCCTCTGTGGATACGTGCAAAGTTGCCAGGGTGCGTGGCTGTGTGAGATGTTCCTCTACAGCTTTCTCAGGGTTAGAGGCTTTTAAACTCTGCATAAAAAGAGAAAATAAGATATGAAAACCAAGAAATCTGAATTCAATGCTAGTTCAATTCATAATTAGGATGTGACTTTAAATCCTTTACCTCTCTGGGGCTCATTTTTTAAATCCATAAAATTATATATTTTCTGTTTGTTTGCTTTCAGGGAGGTCTGTTTCCTCTTATTAGAATGTAAACTGCACAAAGACAGGGATTTTGCCGACTTCGTTCACTGTTGTAGCCCCAGTACTTGGAACAGTGACAGGCACATGGCAGAGATTCAGGAAACATTTGGATGAATGAAATGAAGTACAAGATGTTTCATTGCATTTTGTTAGCATGAGCATGTGCATTCATAGCCTTAAAACCTACTTTTGGGTGCTTTGTTTTTTGCAGGAAATTCATAGAGGAGTCCCAGTAAAACGTGACTGTACCTTTACTTTCAGAGGAATTCAATTTAAGAACTCATTAAGCAAGAACTCATTTAACCTCAGAGTGGATAATTACATACTGATGAGTGAAACTTGGTACCCAAATTATCTTTCACTAGTGGTGTCATAATAAACCCTAATGACACACACCTCTGACACATGGTTCCTTGTAATAACAGAGAATAGGGAAGACCCAGCTTGTCCACTGTTTTGTTCTACACGTGGCACTTTCCCAGTCATCTCACTAGGCTTCATTTTTCTCTTTCTCTCAGCCAATGTATGGTGCAGAACAGAAAATAAATTGTGAGTCTGGGGATCTGCCTCCGGTTCTGATGCTAGCCAGTCACTCAATTCCCCGTCCTGGGCCCCACTTTCTTCATCTTTATGTGTTTGTGTGATACACATGGTTTTCCTTAATTGCAATTTAGTGACGTTATTTTATCTTTTTCACAGATAAAGAAACCATGGCTCAAGGAGATTGACTGACCTGCTGAAGGTCATTAATTAGTACTAAAGCCAGGTTTTCTCACCATAAAAATGAGATACCCAGAAGATCCCCAAGGCGGTGGTTGCTTCCTTCTCCATGTCCTCTCCATGAAGGGACAGGGACTTTTGCCTGGCTTGCTCCTTGCTCTAATCTCAGCGTCTACTACTCCGCCTGGCACATAGGAGGCCCTCAATATATATTTGTTGAACGAAAAAAACAGGTGAGTAGAGACGCGCCACAATTCGTCCTGCGATTTGCAGCAAGTCATTGCCCCTTTGTGTATTTCATCTGTCCCCCACTCTCGACTAGTCTCCTTCCCTCGCCTCGTTCGCTCCTCCGGCCACTAGACGGCCCTGTCGTAAAGGACCCCGACTGGCAGAGAACGAAGTCCTTCTTGGCCCCGTTGCGCTTTGCCTGGTCGGAGGGCGGCTCGCAAGAAACCGGAAGTGCTGGAGCCGCTGCCGCCGCCGCCGCCTTTAAGTGCCGCGTTCACCGCTTCGGTTACCACCGGCGCCGTCGCGGAGGAAGCCGCTGCAGCCGGGTCGGGAGTGGAGGCGGCGCGGCATGAAGCGGCGCAGGCCCGCTTCGTAGCGCGCGTCGGGACGGTCCGGGCGGGGCCGGGGGGGAAGGTGCAGTATCCGCCCCCTCCCCTTCCCCTTCGCCCGCAAGGCCTGGGCCCCAGCCCACCCGGGCCTCTCCGAGGGGCCGCCCGGCGCGTTCTCCCGGTTAGCCCGCTCTGCGGTTTATCCGGCGCGCCGCCGTGCGCGGGCCAGAGCCGGTGGCGGGGCCCCACTTGCCGGAAGAGCCGAGGCTCTGACATTCCGAGTCAGCCAACGTTCACTGGGCGCCCCCGGAGCGCTGGGTGCTGGCCTCCGGACCTCCACGTCCGTTATTTTAATTGAGCCTTGCTGGGGTTGGGAGCCGGGTACTGTCCGGGCTTACAGATGAGAAACGGAAGCCCACAGAGGCGAAGGGATTTGCCTAAAGTCCGATTGTGGCAGATCGGATTCGGACTGAGATTTTCTGGTTTCCCAGCTGGTGTCCTTTCTACTGTCCCACTCTAGCTCGATTCCCTCCTTGGTCACTGGCCTCTTTTCATTCTATTTCACCCAACCGGGGAAGGATAGGTACTTTCCTTTCTTTTTTCAAACCTTTCCCTTCACGCACTTTTCTTCTAAGTTTTGGCATCCCCCCCCCCAAGCCCCCTTCTCCACATTCTCTTCTGCACCTCTCCTCTTACTCATTCTAGCTTTCAAGATCTTTGCCCACTTTGTGATAATGAACCCTCAACTAGCTGTGAACCCTGGCGAGTGAAATAGCTAGGCTTCAACGTGGTTTGGGGTGTTTAAGTGGACAGACTGGCTCCTGGATTAAAAATTAAGGAATGACATTTGAGTGGATCCAAATTCAAGAGTCCTGAAGCTGTTTTCTAACCCAACATGCTCTTCTCTGAATGAAGGCTTAATGCGTGGGAAGGTGCCTTGACGTCTTACTCCATTGTTACTGTGCTAGCACAGCTTCACCTTTTCCCCTCCATTTACCACTGAGCTGTTCTCACCACATCTCTCTCCATCGCCTATTTGGGCTACGAGAGCGCAGAATTAAAACTGATAACAGAGTAACAGGTACAATCACACATCCTGCTTTTTTAAAAAATTTCTTTTCTTTTACTCAGCCAGAATTTGAACAAACTCAACACTTCCTTTTCTGGAAAAGTCACCTAGTTTGATTATTTTCAGGATATTTGTGGAAAGGAAAGAAGCAAAAATGCGATGCAATGAAAATGGATAGTACATACTTTATCTTGTGAAAATCTTGTTAACTGCAAGTGCTCTTTCCACAAAAATGGCCTGTTCTATAATTCTTCCTGGTTATTCTACTGAATCTATTATATCTCCAACCAGCTTGATTATGTATTCTGTAAAGTAATACAAATGTATTATTAATGTAAAAGGCAGAAGAACAGGACTAGGCACATAGAAATAAATTATGTTAATCATCTGTCGTTTTTGAGGATTTGCAATAGCCACTGAGTAACCTCTCATCTGTATGCCTTTTATATTTTTTAAAGGTCTTCCATAATTTTGCTTTTAACGTTTGTCGATGTCAGGATTTACACTGCTGTTCGGATATTCTTTTGAGTAAATTGGGTTATACACTTCTGAAATAAAATTACAATTTTCATAACGAAAATGCAGATACAAAATAATTCAGGCATTATACCAGAAAAAAATATTTATGCATCAGTTTTAAGTACTGCTTGAGACTTTAGGTTTAATTTTTTTTTTTTTTTTTGGCCACATGTGATCCATTTTAATAATGATCAACAGCCTTATATTGTATTTCATTATCCTGGTGAGCAGGATTGGATGGTGAGAAAAGGAAAGACTCCTGTGAGAAGAGAGCAGGATGAGCAGAGGGATCTATGCTTGAAGTTGAGTCACTTGAAAAAGATCTCTTTGAATGTGGAAGAGATCTGAGCAGATGAAAATACAATCAGGTAGGCACCACGGAAGGGCCCAAAGTGAAGAGATAGGTGGGGCAGTGAAACATGCATGGTGCGGAGAATGGGTGATGACCTGTTTTATAATTTTTGAAATTGGACAACTTGGGTCGCATATTTTGAGAATGCATTTGTGCATAAGGTGTTAAGGAAATCTGGAACTTAAATCATTTGGTTACCCGTTTGTGTAAATTACTAAAATTATATAGTATCAGGTCTATCCTAGGAAATGCAGGACATACATTTATCATAAAATAGAGAATAGTAGTGTTATTTGAACTGTACAATTTGTGTATGTATGTAGAGAGAGAAGTAGTCTAGAGACCTAATACAATTTAGGAATACTAGATAATTTTGCTTATACACAAGCTAATGCAACTTTCATGGAGGAGAGATGTCACGTTAATGATGACTCAAGAATCGGCAGTAAGCTTGGGAGGTCTGTGGGCTGAGCTTCTCTGTTTTATCCCCCTAGACCAATTGTTTCCAGCAGTGGTTTGGAGATGATTTTAACACAAGGGAAGTTGAGAAAAATAAGCCCAATTTATATCTCTTCTCTTACCTGCCCCTCACTCTGTTACGAATCAAAGTAGATCCACTGACATATTTGATAGAAACCGACCTCCATCAGCTTTTAGATCAGCAAACGACTATTATCACATACTGCTACTTACTATCAGTGTACTGAGTACCAGTTGAGCTAAATGACTTTTTCTCTTTTGAGCTGTTTGGGTTCAATCACTGGCGGTAAATGCCCAGTTGTAATAATATTACAAGTTGTATACTTATGGAACTCTTGAGTGGGTTTTCTGGCTGCTCTTGCTACTGTTACATTGGAAATGGTAGTGTAGTTCACCGTAGCTTGAAAAAAGACACAGTATCCAGGCCACACAGTTCTGTTCATCTTATATGCCGTACAGCACAGTGATGGACTAATTCACAACCCACACCTGCTAATTACTTTTTCTCTGTGGTTGGTAGTTACCATGAACTCTGTCAACTTGTGAAACTAAGCTTTAAAAAAGACATCATGTTAAATATTCAGCCATGTATTGATTTTTGTTGTAGCAGTAGTTAATAATTATCTGAATTGGTTACACAAATGTAATCTAGTTTAATCTTCCAAGTCCACATGTTTTTGACATTTATTAGTTGAAAAAGAGCAAGTTGCCCTAGAATTTCTGTTCATGTTGTTCCTTTTTGGTAGTGTTATGAATAATGCATGTCAGAATACCAGACAGTGGCTTATGATAACACTACTTGTTGTTTTCTCTGACACTTTGCACCTGTTACATTTAAATATTAAAATAGATAAAGGAAAAATAATCCTCTTCTGGATTTGCAAAATGAAAGAAACATGATTAGTAGATGAAATATTAACACTGTTTTGGAGTTGAATGCATAAACTGAGTTCAGACTTTTATCAAAATATTGATAGTACAAACATTAAATGCTTTCTGCATAAACCGCTTCACCTAAAGCCACTTGAAGATGGTATCTTTTTTTCCCTCTCACTTAATCATGAGAATAAAAGTTGTATACTCTGTAATAATAGTCACATAGATTCCTTATAGTGTAGAGTTACCACAAGGGATCATCAGAAAGGAATGATTTCTAGGGAGAAGCAAACGACAAGGGAAAAATGTAGCAGCCAGTTAGGTCTTTTGTTGTTTTGGAGTCCCACTTAAAAGGAAACAGTATTTATATTATCTTGGGTAAGTGACCTAGGAAGATTATTACAAGTACATTGTTTGCAACAATTTTATTACTGTTCTAATTTGCCATGATTATTTCTGTTAGCTGAAGAAGTCCACGTTTATCAGGTGTGTTACTTTTTTAAAGTGCAAAAACACTTAACTCCCTTGGCATACTTAGCTTCGGTATTGACAAACTCGTGGAAGGAGCATAGCAGCCAACTGGCATGTGGCCTGTTTCCTTCCAGTGTGGGAAAGAAAAAGGAATTTTGGCAAGAGATACCTAAGGAGAGCCTCTTATGAAAGTTACCAAAGGGGTTTATAGTCACTGTGAAATAGACATGACCTCAATTAAAAAAAAAAAATCTCACTTTTGAAATGAACACAGAAGGGGGAGTTATTGCCTTACTAGGTTTCATTGCAACTACTGAAAAGCATTTTTTTTCTTTCCTTTTTTTGGTGGGAGGGCCCTGTCAGACTGTCATTCTGATTCATATGAGAAGGCAGACCTGTGAACTTCATGTGCCTTCTTTTTCTAGGAAAATGCAACATGGCAGCAGCGATGGAAACAGAACAGCTGGGTGTTGAGATCTTTGAAACTGCAGAGTGTGAGGAGAATGTTGAATCACAGGATCGGCCTAAACTGGAGCCATTTTATGTTGAGCGATATTCCTGGAGTCAGCTTAAAAAGCTCCTTGCTGATACCAGAAAATATCATGGCTACATGATGGCTAAGGCACCTCATGATTTTATGTTTGTAAAGAGGAATGATCCAGATGGGCCGCATTCAGACAGGATCTATTACCTTGGTGAGTATGAAGTCATGGTTTCTGAAAGGAAATGCTTTCTTAATTCAAACTTAGAGGCTAGATGCAATTGGCACTCAAATTTTGGTGAATAAATTAATGAATCAGTAATGGTTCCATTAAAGGAAAAAAAGCTGATTTGAAGAACTTCAGTTTTAGTGCTCTTTTATTTGTTTTGTCCCATTATATTTTCACTTCCAGGTAACAAATCATGGATTGATCATGATCTTACTTTCAAAGTCAAAGTTAGAGGTGCTAGATATTGCTTCTTCCTAAAGCTAGTTCAAAATGCCTTCCCGTAGGAATGGTCAGGTTAGGAACATAATAAAACCAGTAGTTTGTTCCCACGCTTAACAATTGCATCTCTTTTTTTTTTTTTTTTTTTTTTAAAAAAACAAGGCTGTTCTTGGTCTCTTCTTCCTGAGCCCATTCACTCCAGATTTAAGATTTGTCTAAATTAAATAATTACATCACTGATTGACTTCTTTTTCTGATTCACTTGTTTGTTTATGTACCTTAAATGCTTTATTAAGATGTCACAGTAAAAGGTAATAAAGGTAATAAAAAAGGTTATAAATCTTGAGCAACTACCTTGCCTAGGCACAGCTTAGGATTGAAAGAAATGACTAAGCTAGCACGTAATAGATATAAAGCAGTGAATAAAGAGCCAGTCTTGAAATCAGAAGACCTGCGCTCAGTCCATGGGTACCTTATTTACCCTGTGGGTCTCAAGTTTCCTTATCTATCAAATGAGGATTAATATCTATCTCAGAGGATTGTTGTAAGTACTAAACATTTTACATGAAAACACTTCCAAACTCAAATGTTAATAAACTCAATGCTGTGTTTGTATAACCAAATCAAGTTTTACTATGGTTAGTTTGAAGAAGGAAACCTAGAAAGGGAAAGAAAAAGAAAACAATTTTTAGACCGCATTCCCATCACCCAAGCAACTGTCACATTACAAATATTTATTTTTAGGATTAGAAATAATAGTTGTAAGTTACAGTACACTGCCTGTCATTCACCAGCTGGTAATTATTATTTGTATTATTATTAGCTTAAATCTCAAGAGCCTATTCCTTGTTGCTCATTGAATACATATTTATTGAGAGATTTATTGATGCTAAAATATTTAGATACGTCATTTGAGTAGATTATATATATACATATATATATATATGTATATATATTTCTCAAGAAACTTACGTTAAGGCTTTTAAGGAGGCAAAAAAATCAAATTTTCCTCAGATTGGAGAAGCTGTATAGGAAAAGCCCATCTACTTATTTCCCTCCCCACCTGGGGAAAAAAAAAAAAGAAAGAAAGGAAAGGGAAGCCCATCCATAATTGTTAATTCAGGCAGTGGTTGGAAGAGAGTTTGGGCATAATTAGGGGGGGAAACCTTATATTTAGTATAATGTTTTAAAATTATAGCCGTACCATCCATAATTCTTATCTGTAAACAACTCTTTCATGAAATGCTTATGTTGCTATTAAACCTGCTTAAAGAAGGGAGTTTCTCTCCACATACAGTAGTTGAGTAGAATCATAAGCCCATAAATCTTAGAGCTTCCTTCCTGTAGTCAGGCTATTTTATTTTCCTAACTCGGAGCCTGAAGGGAATGAATTTCTGGTTGGTAGAGTGAGGAAGAAAAGGATGTGAGAGGGATGGGAACCCTGGAGGAACTGTGGCCCGAGTGGAGTCGAATGGCTGGGGCTTGGATGGGGAAGGAAGGGCTGAGTAGCCAGAGGCGTGTATGAGGGCACTGACCTCCTGTTGTGCCTTTAGTAAGTTTTTAAAAATAGGTTTCCTCCCCTCCTCCAAAGCTGTTTCATGTGTTTTTTTAAAAAGAGATACTCTCTTCATAAGTCTACATCAGTAATTATAGGTTCATTTTCTAGCAACTCCAGAATATTCCATTATGTAATTGTGCCATATTTTACTTAACTAGGCCTCTAATAATGGGCATTTAGGTTTTTCTGTTTTGTTATTACAAAACAAGAGACAGAGAATCTCACTTCTAGATCGTTTTGTCTGTGTGTGACTTTACTTCTAAGAGTAATTCCAAAGAGTGGAATTACTGAGTCAAAAAGTGTGTCTATTCTGACATTGATATTACTAATACTGTCAAGTTGCCCCTCCAATGAGACTGTAGGGTTTACATCCCTATCAGCATTGTCTCAGGGTATCTGTTTCTCCACACTTGAACCAATAGTGAGTAATCAACCTTTATCTTTCTCAGTCTGATTGGTGAACATTAGTCCATCTTTGTAGTTTTCAAAAAATTATTATTTTTTTAAATTGAGGTATAGTTGACATTTAACATTATATTAGTTTTATGTGTGCAACTCAATGGTTCAGTATTCGTACACATTGCTAAATGATCACCGCAGTAAATCCAGTTAACATCTGTCACCACACATAGTTAATAAAAAAAATTTTTCTCTGATGACAACTTCTAAGATTTATTTTCTTAGCAACTTTCAAATATGCAATACAGTATTGTTAATTATAGTCATCATGCTGTACATTAATCCCCATATTTCACTGTAGTTTTAATTCGTATTTCTCTTATGAGCGAGGTTGAGCATCTCCTCACATATTTACAAGACATTTGTATTTCCTTTTCTATGACTGATCTGTTTGTAATCATTGTCTGTTTTCTTGTTGGGTTGGGTGTGCTCTTCTTTTTGACCTAAAGCATTTTTTTGTACAATAAGGGAATTAACCCACTGTAGTATTTCCCCCTGAAGTTGAGTTTGTCTTTTGCCTTTAGTGCCTTTGCCATGTAGAAATTTGTGATTTTTTGTTTTTGCTAGTTAAATTTTTCCTTTTATGTAGTTTTGCATCATATCTTGAAAGGCTTTCTCAACTCCAATTTATATGTTTTGCGATCTTTACATATTTCATTGTGTTTTTAAAATCTTTATATACTTTGGACTTTGTTTTGTTCCGTTGATCTGTCAAATCAAGTGCTAATACTATGCTGTTGCTATTATTATTATCATAGCTTTAGATGTTTTACTGTTCGATAGTACTAGTCACCCTTCATCACTCTTTCTCATACTTCTCTTGACTATTTTTGTTTGCTTGTTTTCCTGTGAGAATGTAAAAAGTAGCTCGTAAAGCTCTTTACTCCCAATCCTATTTATACTGTTTTAGGATTATGTTATATCTATAGATGAAGGTAGGGAAAATTGACAGTCTTTAACATGTTGAGCTTTTCAAGAAAGTTGCATGCCATTTCATTTGCTCAAGTCTTTTCTATCTGTCTGAATTTTAAAATTTTTTCCATATAAATCCATTGTTTCAAAATTTTGAACAGACCTCGGACACCGGTAAATACCTGTGTGTCATCAGGAAAGAAACAATGAGAAAAGCCCATTTTGTTTTTATGCAGAACTGGGGTGTGTTCGTAGACTGCCTTGGGAATCCTTACTGATAATGGTTGAAGCCAAGGAAGGCATTATGGAGCAGGGAGCAGTTTCAAGAGGGGCAGCTGAAGTGATTGTGGGGAATGGCTCTCATTTGAGGCTAGAAGAGAACCAGCTTTTTCATATTTGCAGGCTGAAGTCTCTTAGAAGGAGAAGGCTTAAGGAGGCTGTGATCACATTTTGTAAAATCATTGATGATATTGGTAGGTGACTACCGTCTTAAGAATTCTGTAACAAAGTTATCCTGGAACATACAAAATAGATTTAAGGCAAAATCAAGTACTGAAGTAAATGTCAGTTGATACCTAACTTTTTACCCCAAAAGTCAACAGAAACTAAAAAATGCTTAAGAAATGTTTAGGAAAATAAAGGGATAAAGAAGCTGTGGATGTGTGGGAGCTCATCCCCAACTTTTGCAGGGATTAGGATGGAAATTAACCATGCCCTTCCACAGACTACTTTCACGGCCGTTATCAGGACCTCTAGGCTGAGGATTTGTTCCTCTAGAGACAGGTTTTGTCCTTCCTGTGTGATTTATTTTCTCCTTCCTTCACTGTCCCCGAGCTTTTTTGGAAGTGATACCTTTCTGGTACCTTTTAGGGTTGAAGGGTTTTCTTTGGTTCACATCTTGATAACCATGCTGTATTTTTCTTACTTCTTTTTTTTCGTATGTAGTTCATTCTCCACTGCTGTGATCTTCCCATTCAATTATTGTATGATTTCACAGAATAGGCCTATCTTCTACGTAGCATAGATCTCTCTCTTTCACAATTCCTAACAATAAAGGATAAAGATACTTTTAGCAAATCAAGTATCATCAGATTGTGTTGTTTTAATATGAGTATACTTTCATTTGAAATGTATTAGTGATTACAGTTATAGAACATTTTTAGTTCAGTTATAAATTCGATTAGACCTGTGTATATTTCTAAATAGGTACTTTAAATGATTCAGAAAAAGAAGCAGTTTAATAATCTGAAGTTATCATAAAGCACCCCCATTTGGAATCTAATGAGTCTATTGCCAACTTAATTAACTTAACTTGCCAACTTAAGACATAATTTTCAAAAAAAACTAAAAATGACACTTGTCACTACATCATTTTATACACTTTTATGTTTTGAGAAGGACTAAAATTTGAATATTAAAAGGAAATCTTAGGATTTTTCTGTGAAGCCTGGGTTTTATTGAAGAAAATTACCATGGTATGTGGCGTGTGCATCTCCTACTTGTTAACATTCATTGTTAAGTCCTATAGAGTGCAAAATTTTGCAGCACATAGAAGGTGTTATGTACTTACTACTATGGTTGTAATAGATTGCTAGTTTTAAAAAATAACAAAGTGATTTTTTTCTTTTAAAGCTATGTCTGGTGAGAACAGAGAAAATACACTCTTTTATTCTGAAATTCCCAAAACCATCAACAGAGCAGCAGTCTTAATGCTCTCTTGGAAGCCTCTTTTGGATCTTTTTCAGGTGGGATTAAACATTGTTATTTCTGACTTGGTATAAGTTTTTAGATGTTTCATTTATTTAGAGGCAGAAATTCAGTTGGGGTTTTATATTTAAAGCAGATATGAGTCAAAAGGAATTAAAACATTTTTATGATTTTGCATGTATGGCCCTTAAATTTCATTTAGTTGTCAATATCTGAAGCTAAGGGATATTACAATTCAGATTTTTTTATGAAAACTGCCTTCTTCCTGTTTAACCACCTTTCCCTTTTACAAACTTGCTAGTTATGTAGTTCTCACATTTTGTAGTTATTCACGTAAAAGAAGTAATATATTTTCAGGAAGCTTTTTATTTAAATCTTTAAATTGAATTTGTAGTTCTAATATTTAGTTACAGCGCTAACATAAGGGTTAAATAAAGATACTAAATTCTGTTTTTGTTTCTAAATAGTATAATTCAATTTATGTAAAATTAAAAGTTAGAATTTTTTTGTTTCTTCTTCAATATTTTGTCTTTAGACAAAATGTAAATAATTGAAAACATCCCAAGAACAAGATGATAGTTTGGGTGTGATTGTTTGCTTTTTTGGTTCTCACTTATTATTTTTACATTGAGTACTACTGAACAGCATGTTTGGGCTAAATGAACTAAAATGTGATATTTCTCCTAATTAAAAAAAAGTAACTTCCATGACAACTAATCATTTTGACTGTGTCCGTCAAAATCACGGATGTTTTTTACATAAGCTTGTGACTTTTCTTTAAAACAAAAATTCTTTATTCTAAGAACAGTGTGTTGAACTGAAATAATGGCAGTTTTCTTATGGAATAGTTTGCAAATTAGTGAGTCAAAGTTTTTTTTTTTAAGCTTTTATTATGGAAAATTTCAAACCATACAAAAATAGAATCACATGTAAACAAGTTTCAACAATTATCAAATCTTGGCCATTAGTGTTTCGTTGTAGCCTTGCCAGTTCCCCCTCATAGTCGCTACCGCCACTTCTCTGATTATTTTGATCCATTGACAGTTATTCTTACTGTACGAACTGTCTTAATTTTGGTTGATGGAAGCCCCTTCAACTTGACATGTCAAATCCTTTTGACATGACCGTGGTGATAGTTGATAGCTCTCTTGCTCTCTGGCATGATGAAGATGTTTCATGATGATCTTCACATTACTTATCCCGCACTTGGAATCAGCCATTTCTCTAAGGGGCCCTGGTTCCTGTACGGGGAATTGGTATTAAGATATCATGATCTGCGTACTAGAGATGCTCATTATTACTGGGTTGGTAGTTGTTTCTAGGTCTTTACTCATTTATCCTGCATAAGAATCTCCTTTCATGCTTGCCTCGGCAGCACATACACTAAAACTGGAACGATACAAAGAAGATTAGTATAAGTGTGTGTGTTTTCCCACAGACTCTTCAACACAGTATGTGGTCACACATTTGGATTTTTTGCCAATCCGATAGATGGAAATGGTATCCCAGTTTAGTTTAATTTGCATTTCTGCTATAGGCAAAGTTGATCATCTTTTTATATAGTTAAAGGCTATTTGCATTTCTTTCTCTGTAAATTGTTTATTGATATCTCTAATGCATCTTTCTATGGGGTGATTGGTCTTTTTCTTCATTTTTAGGAGTCTTTTATATACTGGAGAAATTAACCCTTTGTCTGTGATATAGTTTGCAAATATTTTCCCAAGGTTGTCATTTGTGTTTTTACTTTCTTTGTGGTGTATGTGAGTACCACTTGAAAGATTTTTGTGTAATAAAATTTATCAACCTTTTTTGGTATTGCTTCTAGAATTTGTGTCTTCTGTCTTAGGACAGTTTTCCTACACCCAACTTATAAAACAATTTACCCATGTTTTCATCTAGTGCTTTATGTGGTTTCATTTTTTAAAGCTTTATTGAGATATAATTGACGTATAATAAATTGCAAACATTAAAGTGTACAATTTAACAGATTTGGACATACATATATATCTGTGAAATCATGACCTCAGTCATTACCCCCCAGAGTTTCCTTGTACCCTTTTTCATTCCCCGCTACCCACCCACCTCCAGGCAGCAATCAAACCAGTCTTGCACAGTCTCTCACAAGATTTCTCTCTTCAGTATTTAATATTTTTTATTCTATTGTAAATGGTTTTGTTTTCTAATTTCAGCTTCTGGTTGGTGTTCATTGCTAGTATTTAGAAATATAGTTGGTTTTGTATATTGCTCTTATATCCTGCAACCTTGCTTAAACTCGTTTATTAATTCCACTAGGTTTTTTAATAGCTTCCATTGGGTTTTTCCATACAAACGGTCATATTGTCTGCAAACACTGACAGTTTGACTTCATCCTTTCCAATATAGTTGCCTTTTGTCTCTTTTTCTTGCCTCATTGTACTGGCAAACTATTCCAGTACGATGCTGAATAGAAGTCATGAAAGCAGATGCTCTAGTCTTCTTCCTGATCTTAAGAGGACTCAGTCAGTCCTTTACCTGTAAGTCTGTTAGCTGTAAGTGTCTCATAAATGTCCTTTCTTAGGCTGAGGAAGTTCCCTTCTGTTTCTAATTTGCTTAGAGTTTTTATCAGAATTTTGTCAAATTTTTTGTGTGTCTTGAAAAAAGATCATAGGATTTTTCTTTTTTAATTTGTTAATATGGTAAAATATCACATGATTGTTGAATGTTAAATCAACCTGCATTCCTGGTAAAAGCCCACTAGGTTATAATTTATTATTCTTTTAAATATTGTTGGATTCAATATGCTAAAATTTTTTTTAGATTTTTTTTAATGTTCATGTTCGTGAGGGATATTGGTCAGTAGAGTTCTTGTCATGTCTATCTGATTTTGTTAAGTGTTAAGTGAGCCACAGAATAAGTTGGGAGTTACTTCCTTCTTTCTAATTTTCTAGAAGAATTTGTTTGGTAGTGAAGCTATCTGGACCTGTAGTTTTCCTTGTGGAAAAATTTTTAACTACAAATTCAGTTTCTTCATTAGATATAGTGCTATTGAAGTTATGTTATTTCTTTTTGAGGAAGCTTTGGTTGTTTGTATCTGTTTGGGAATGTTTCCATTTCATCTAAGTAATTGAATTGGCATAAAGTTCTTAATATTTCCTAAGCTTTTTAATGTCTGAAGAATCTTTGGTGATATCCCTCTCTTATTCCTGATATTTTGTGTAATTTGTGTCTTCTCCACCCACCCCCTTTTTTTTCTGATCTGTCTGGCTAAGGGTTTATCAGTTTGGTTTCATTTATTTTTCTCTATCATTTTCTTTTTTCTATTTCATTGTTTTATACTCTGAACTTTATTATTTCCTTTCTTCTGCTCCTTTTTGGTCTTTTTTCTTATTTCAAAAGGTGGTAGCTGAGGTCACTAGTTTGAGACCTTTCTTTTTTTCTTACATAGGCACTTGGTGTTACAAATTTACCTTTAGGTACCACATTAATTACAGCGCATATGTTTTGATATGTTGAGTTTTCATTTTCATTTAGTTCAAAATACTTTCTATTTCCCTTTAATCCATGAGTTATTTAAAAATATACTATATAGTTTCCCTTATTTATCATTCCCTTATTTAACCCTTCATTTATCATAAAGAACTATTAGTGAGGGAAGATGTGGATGTAAATTTTTTAAGCTAGCACTTACTAGATTTGTTTTCTTTATATTCCTTTTTAAAATTTATACATGTATCAAATGATATTTTTAGCTTAGGAAAGTCTCTCCTCGTTGTCAGTCATTAATTACAAATATTCTTTGAGAGCAATTTTAACAGATGCTATAGGTATGAAAACAAAATGACACAGATTCTGCTCTCAAGTTGTTGTTGTTGTTTTTTTAATCTGTTTCTAGTCAGAGATAGTGAAAAACAAAGCCATAGCCAAGTGAGTAAAAGAGACAGTAACTCTTAGATATAAATTTCTGAGAAAAGATCACCATAGGAAACTTTCCTGGCCAAGGTTGAATTAGGTCTAAGGTTTTGGAACATTAGTAAAACTCGGATGGATAGAAAGAAAAATGGCCTTTCAAGGGGAGAAAATGGAACAAAGGCCAGGAGGCAGAACACCACATATTGGGTTTTACATCAGTGATGTGACCAGCCTGACCCAAGGTTTTATAACAGGAGCATCAGTAGGTATAGTGGAAAGGTACTAACGACAGCTGATATTTGAGAGCTTCACTCTGTGCCAATCGATGTGCTGAACATTTTACATATTTTTTTCTAAGTTAATCTTCACAAAGCTGAGGTAGGTGATTTAATACTATTTTGAAAGTTAGGAAAATTACTTTTGAAGAAGTTAAGCTACTTGCCCAAAGTCAGACTTCTAGAAATGGTCAAAGCCTAGATTCAAATCACTTGATTTCAAAGCCTGTGCTCCTAACTGCATGAAAACTGCTTAATTACCATTTAAGTTGTTGAACATCTTGAATGCCAAGCCAAGGTGACAATACTTAATTCTTGTTCTCTAATGTATACAGTAATCATCTAGGGACCCTTTACCAAGAAATCTTTCGGCAGACTTCCTACAATTAATCTACTTAGAGTTGCTGGCAAATTTTGGGATCACTCAAAATGTAAACTCAATCATATTAGGATTTCAGTGCTAAAAGCAAAAAGCCAGCTCTCAGAAGACTGGAACAGGAGACTTTTCTTTCCTTCTACATTAGGCCACACTGGACTATGGAATGTACTCTCGAGAAGAAGAACTATTAAGAGAAAGAAAACGCATTGGAACAGTTGGAATTGCTTCTTACGATTATCACCAAGGAAGTGGAACATTTCTGTTTCAAGCTGGTAGTGGAATTTATCATGTAAAAGATGGAGGGCCGCAAGGATTTACTGTAAGTCGGTATTACTACTTGTTAAATCTATTTTTGGGTCCTAAAGGTTATTTGCACCCAAATCAGAAACATAATTAAACCAAAAAATTATGTTTACCCACCAATTGTTTACTACTAATTTAGTAGTAAAGAAAACAAGAAATACGAGTATAAATTTCCAGTTTTAAGAGTTAATAATTTTTTCAGTGACATTCGTATACGATTTTTAAAATGCTAAAACCAGTTTCTATGTAGACAGAGATAATAAAGGACATCAGTGCCCGTTTTCTGAGTAAGTACTGAGGGGTGTTTTGGAAGATAATGAAATCACAAGGCAATTCCTTTTTGTTTCCCCTAAAAGCTTAATTCATCATAATAAGCAGTTTTAAATGTTTGGTTTTATTCCAGGCAATTTTTTTATGTGATATTAGAACAGTCCTCCTATAGAATTGTGATGATTCTGGCTTTCATTGTATTTTTTTGAGCAAACTGTTTTATACTAGCAAAATTAATTGGAAATATGTAATAAATAAAATAGTCAGTAAATAAGTTTAATAAAGTACATAACAAATAACAATTACTCTACTAATAAGCTTGGGCAACAAAATTTGTAAAGTGCGCTAATATTGTCTCTATTTCCTCTCTTATTAATTCATATTAAAAAAAAATGAGTCCTTTATAAGTTAAGGCATATGAAAATGTATTTTGCTGGGGACCAATTATCATAGTTGACATTTTACTTGGAATTAGTATTCATTTTTTGAAAAATTTTTGTTTGTTTTATTTTGTGGGGGAGGTAATAAGGTTTTTTAAGTTCTATTTATCTTTTTAATGGAGGTACTGAGGATTGAACCCAGGACCTCACACATGCTAGGCACGCAGTCTACCACTGAGCTATGCCCTCCCCACCAGAATTAGTATTCATTTTATAGGAAGGGTGCTGGCAAACAAGTATGTATGTATCAGCCTGATACTTGCCTTTAAATGTTGTTTACTTTTCTAGCAACAACCCTTACGGCCCAATTTAGTGGAGACTAGTTGTCCCAACATTCGGATGGATCCAAAATTATGCCCGGCTGATCCAGACTGGATCGCTTTTATACATAGCAATGATATTTGGATATCCAACATTGTAACGAGAGAAGAAAGGAGGCTCACCTATGTACACAATGGTAATTCAGGTTTTCAAGTTCTTCAAATCTGCATTTCTGAAAAGTATTTTTAAAATGTAACTTGCTTTTGCTTACATTTTGAAATTGAAGCATGCTGGGTGATCTTTATATTTTAAATTGAAATCTTTAAAATTAAAAAAAGCAAAAGTACAGAGGATAACTGGTATGTACCACCTATATAATGCTGCCTTGTTTTAATGTTCAGTTTATAACAGTAGCACCTCTGGCATGATTATTCTTTTAGCCTAATAAGACTGCCAGAATTTCCCCAACTGTTCTGATTAGAATAAAATTTTAATTAAAAAAGTTAATCTTGTTTTTAAGAAAACAAACAGAAAAACCTAATACACATTGTAAGAACTACCTAAAAATTTATCTCCCCTTTTTGGAGAGCCTACTTGGTTATTTTGTCATAATAGGAAAAATAAAACTTTGTAGAACTATGTGTATTGTGGAAACATTTAATTTTTATTAAACTAACTATAATAATGCTACACACTACTGAAAGCACAGAAAATATACGGATGTTTTCCTCTAAAGCTTTCATACAAATAAAGATGGGAAATAGTGTATTGCTTTTTTTTTTTTTTTTTAACATATGAGATAGACCTTAAGATGAAGCTGCATAATGAAGGACAGTCACTCTAGAAATTTATTTGTTCAACTTTTGCATAAGCTAATGTTCCACAAAACTGGTTTATTGGGCATCTTAATAAATTATTTTAGAATATGATAGTGTATTGACGGTAAACACTTTTTCATTAGGATAATCAGTGTTATAGAAGCCGCCTCTTCCTGAACTTTTTACACTGATAGAGCACTGAATCAGGAGTCAAGAAACCTGTTCTAACTATTCGAACAGTCAACAAAGATAGATCCAGTTCCTATGTGCCAGGCACTCGGGCAGAAACTAAAGGTACCGAATTGAATAAGATATAGTCCTGGCCCTCAAGGAAATTATAAATAACAAAACAGGATGATAAGAGGAAAACGTGGGGTGTTATGAGAACACCAGTGAGGTAGGCAGTAAATGTCAGGAAAGGCTTCACTGTAGAGATGACACTTAAACTGATCTTAAGTGGTGACTGTACATTAGCCAGTACACAGCAAGCAGGGGGACTCCATGAGAAAGGGCTTGATGCAGAAGGTCCTGTGGTGTGTGTGAGGAATTAGAAGCAGTCTTCTGGTCCTAAAGCATGAGGTATGAGTCAAGATGTGAGGAAAGATAAAGCTGGCAGATAAGAAGAGCCAGGACAGGGACAGACTGTACCTCATGTAAATGAACATGGCCTTTATCATGATACGGGGATTCACTGAAATGTTTTTAGCAGTTGAGTGGTGTGGTCAGAGTCATAGAGAAATTGTTCTGGATATTTTGTGCAATGTATATATGAGAAGTTCAAGTCTACAGACTGGGACACCAAAGCTTGACTGTTGCAATTTTCCAGGCTTTATAGCCTGAAACTAGAGCATAGGATAGGAAAAGGGGGTGGAATAGGGAAAATTCTAAGTAAAAAGTACATGTTTTGGTGTTTAATGAGTCTCCGTTTGTAGTCAGGGAATCAGAACAGCTACCACTGGCAGTAGACAGGTTAGGCTGGTAGTGGTAAATCGGGGTTGGGAATCCTCACCATTTGTTCATGCTTTTAACAAACATTAAACTCTCACTATGAGCTAGTTACTTTAAAGGCTGAGACTGCAAAGCTTTGACAGTAACTGTTAGAATGAAGGCTTTTTCTTTTTTCAGTTTGTATGTTTTTTAATCTTCTGTAGAATTGTTTTCCACACAGGATTATTGTGAAGATTGGCACAATTTAAAGTAGAAACCCTGAAATCTTGCAGGATGCTATAGCAGTGTTTTTATTCTTTTCTGTACATGTAGGTATGTGGTATATTTATTATTTCCAGGACTAGTGTAGCGGTTAGAAATGCAGTCTGGAACTGGGGTATCGGGGCTTGAGGCCCACATCTACCACTTGAGCTCTGTTTCTCTGAGTGTTACTTAACCTAGCTCTTTGCTTCCACATCTCTAAAAAGGTTAATTAGTAGCATGATATCATAAGGTTGTTACTGAGACTTAATATTCGTGAAGTGTTTTACCGAGCAACTGCTACTTAATGTTTGTTTAGATAGGAAGGCAGAGAGTACGCATCATCACTCTTACTCTTATTCACAGCAGGTTCCATGTGCAGGTTCTCCTTGAATGGGTTTAGTCAGTCCACATGTGCATATGTTTATTCTCTGCCCAGTATGATAGAGGAATTTTAAAGTAACATAATACCAGCCAATACGCAGATGACATATCTTATTGTGAGAACAAGGTTGATACCACTTATTCATCTGATAAATCTTAGTAATTGAGGTCTGAGTAAGTGATAGGGAGATACAAATGAGTGGGACCTATTCTCACATCTAAAGGAGAACAAAATATAAAACAGTGTGGAAGGTATAGCTTTGGAGTCGTTCAAAGGTCCAAGAAAACTGAGCACTGTTTTGGCTATCTCATTAATTCCCAAATTCAAGAAACTCTGACAACTGAACTTAGTTTTCATTAGGCTGGTGCTAAAAACTCATTTGGTGGCACAACCTGACCTGAACTGACCTGAGGCTATTTATAATCTTAATCCTTCTTAGCGTGCCTATTCATAAGTTTGCTGCGGGAAAACTGGTGTATTTGATTACAGGTGTTTCATTGCCCTGCTGGAGACATGGCAAATTATGTGGTTAGATGTACAGTATATGAAAAATCCTCCACAATCTGAGTTCTAAATACTTCTGGACTCAAAATTTTTGGACAAGGGGATGTTCGTTTATATTGCGCATTTGTTTCAGGCAATATATAGAAAATACAGATAAGAAAGATAGTACATTGAAACTCGCCTATAAAATTAAAATCACTGTGAGATCCTACTGCACATCCCTTAGAAGACCAAATGTTGGAGAGGAATTTTCATACATTGCTAGTAAGAGTAGAAAATAATACAAATACTTTGGAAAACTGTGTGCCAGTTTCTTACAAATTTAAGTGCACACTAAGCGTACTACCCAGCCATTCCACTCTTAGGTCTTTATTCAACAGAACTGAAAACATGCATCCACAAAGATTCTTACACAAAAATGATCATAGCATTTTTATTCATAATAGCCAAACACTAGAAGCTGCCCAGATATCCATTAACAGACGAACAGGTAAAAGAACTATGGTAGAATATCACTCAGCAACAAACCACAAAGTGTATACTGTATGATTTCACTTCTATGAAATTCTAGAATATGCAAAACTATTAACCTACAGTGATAGAAGTCACATCAATGGTTGCTTCTGGGGTGGGCATGGATCTTGCCTGGGAAGGGGGATGAGAAAACATTCTGGGGTGTTGGAAATATTCTGTGTCTGGATAGGGTGTGGTTATACAAGTATATGCATTTTTAAAAATAAATGGTACACTTAAGATTTTGTAAAATATAAAGCGTTTTTTTAAAAAAGCTTGTCCATAGTCTCACTATTTGGAGAGAACCACATTTTGTTTTATGTTCCAACACTTTAAAAAGTATATATTTGTATAACATTTTTATAAAGGGAATCACAACGTGCATATCATTTAGTAATATGCTTTTTAAAATTCAAGTATATTATAAACATTTCCCCATGCTGTGAAATCTTATGTAATCATGGCTTTGTGGGGGGTTTTGTTTTTATTTTTGTTTTTTTAAAGCAAAAGTTCCCTTCAACTATTTGCTGGAAACCTAAGTGTAAAACAGATAAAAACTGATCTGCTCTGCTTGAATGGGAGGAAGGGGAGAGGGGAGGAATGGTGAATCACATGATCTGTAAAAACCCCTTCTAGGTCTAAAGATGTACTTCTCTGTGTGGGAGAGTTGTAAGTCACCATGACCCTTACATGGATTCTTTTTCCCATGATTTTAACCAAATGGGAAAATAATAACTAACATTTATGGAACACATGCTAAGGTTTAGGCTCTGTTTTAAGTACTTTCTGTGAAGTAACTCATTTAATCTTCATAACAGTCATATAAGGTAGGTTCTTATTCTCATTTGCAAGTGGGACACAGCAGTCAAATGTGACAGGGTGATTTGCCTGAGGTCAGTCTGTTAGTAAATGATGGAATCCAGATTTGAATTCAGTCCATTTGGCTCCAGAGTTCACCACTATACAACAGCTGCCTTTCAAAGTAAACTGAATCATTCTGCCTTGTGCCTATGAAAAGATAAAGAACTTCCTGTGAGATTTGCCTTTTATGTTTGCATAGAGCTAGCCAACATGGAGGAGGATCCCAGGTCAGCCGGAGTTGCTACCTTTGTTCTTCAAGAAGAATTTGATAGATATTCTGGCTATTGGTGGTGTCCAGAGGCTGAAACAAGTAAGACGGTTCAAAATAATCTATTATAGGTCAATTACAGTGTTATGAGATTGAACTACCAATTAGTTAAGTGCACAGAGTCTTAATTCTGAACAGTAGATTCTGAAGTGCTGAAGACTGGATCCTAGCAGTAATTATTTAGAATATTCAGGCTGTATCCCACCATAATGAATTCTAGTAAAAACAACTGTATTGTGGTTCAGTGCCCCAGGTCCTTCAACTCTCCTTGCCAATTGTTCATCTAGAAGCTGGTCTTGGTAATGTCGGTAGCAAAATTAAAATATCACACCTTAATGAGAGTTGCTGGAAGAACATAGGACTGGCTAGAGAGTCCGCAAGAACAGATGGCCAAATTAGTGTATGAATGGATCAGAGAAAGGGACAAATTCGTCCTTTTTCTTGGTGAATTGATGAGTATTTTCCTTGCCAAGAAAAAACTCTCTGAAGCAGGAGCTTTCAAACTTTGTCTTACGATCCAGTAAGAAATTTATTTTCCATTCTAGCCTAACACATTGTACATGTACTCTATACATAAAACTGAAAACAAAGTTCATGAAGCAATACTTATCCTTATGTGTAATGCACTCTGACATTGTGTAGTTTTTTCTGTTTGCTGTATTTTTTAAATGCTGGTTATGAGCCATTAAAAGATTTCATAACCCACTAGTGGATTGCAGATAGCATTTTTGAACACGTCTCTAAGGGACCATGAAAAATATTTATTTTTAAGCCATGTCTTTGATTTGGACATTTTATTTTAAGATGTAAAGTGTTTTATAATAACTATGTTGTTAGAACAAGATTGTGACATGAATTAGAGAAACTATTCAAAAAACTTGATTCTATTGAAATAGGACTTTTTATAGGAAATATTGTAAATATAATGATTCATTTTTCAACACTAATACATTTTAAGGTATGCAAGCACTGAAATCCTTCACAAGTGTTTCCCCTGTTTTAAATATGTATATGTATTTTTTTACATGCCCTCCAAAAAGAATAACCTTTAACCAGTAAAAGTGGCTTAGCAGTAACTTAGCTTGCTACTACAAAGACTAGTGATATTTTCAAACATAAAAGGCAGCGTAGTTCATATATAAACTATTTTTCACTATGGGAAATATAATACTAGAGGGACTGGTCAATTATGATTAATTTCTGGCATAATTCTTCTACATTTTCAATATTTAATTTCCTTTTAAGCTCCCAGTGGCAGCAAAATTCTTAGAATTCTGTATGAAGAAAATGATGAATCTGAGGTGGAAATTATTCATGTTACATCACCTATGTTGGAAACAAGGAGGGCAGATTCATTCCGTTATCCTAAAACAGGTACTGTATTCCTTTGGCATTTGTATTCATTCATTCCTACTTTTGAAACAAGATTTTTTCTGCAGTTATCCCAAGGGATGGTCAACACTGGTTCTTTACAGCCTTAGTAAGGATGAGTTGTGTATTAAGTGTCCCTGAAGTAGCTTTTCTAATTACAAGCTGATCCTTTTAGTTATTTTCAAAGCTGGGGAAGTGTACTGATTATTTCAAGAAATGAATAAAAAAGTGTCTTTGCTAGGAAGTGAAGATTTTTAAGGGATTATGTTCTTAATGAATTAGTAATTTCCCCCCCATATTGCTGTTTACAGCATTTCAACTGTAAAATGATACAGGATTTCCCTTCTTTATTACCTACTGACTTGATATTTTACAGCTTTTTTTTAATACCCATATTAAAAATTGTGAATTTGAAATGGAGTTTTGAGTTTCTTATGCTATCAAGCCCTGACTCTATGCAGTATCCCTGATTTAACTGAAGTGAAAAAAGGATTGACCTGGCAACATTAGTTTGAATAATTTTGGATGTGCATTACTGTTCATTTATGTCTCTTTCTAAAGGCACAGCAAATCCAAAAGTCACTTTTAAGATGTCGGAGATACTGATTGATACGGAAGGAAGGGTAAGTATAAAATGCCGAGTTAACTTTTTGTGTCATTTGACTAGTCAGTCAGTAGAGATCCTAAATACACTTTTTTATGTTTTGGACTCGTTGAACTTGCTGAGATCTGCAGATCATGATTTCAGGTTGACCTGATTTTCTACTTTGAAAACTTTCTGCTGGTTCTCAATAGGAATATGGGGATATGCATATTTACTACTGCTTTCCAATAGGGTTTCCCCTTTGCCTTTGCTAATTCTCCAGATCATTGTTTTTTAAATAGTGGCTTTTGACTGGTAAGTTACCTTCTGTGCTGAATAGATGTCTATGGTAGATTGATATAAATATCCCTCACTTCTCTTATACTACTGTTCTCTGATTTGGACAGCCAAATCCTTGTAAGCTGAATATATACAAAATTAATTAAAAAGCAGTCTTCTCTGCTAGACTTTTTAAAAACAGCTTTATTGAGATATAATTCACATACAGTACAATTCACTCATTTAAAGTTTAAAATGGCTTTTAGTGTATTCACAGAGTTGTGCAGCCATCACCACAGTCAACTTTAGAATATTTTCATCATCTCTAGAAGAAACCCACATCCCTTGGTCATCACCCCCAAACCTTCCTATGCCCCTCAGCCCCGGGGTAACCGTTAATCTTTGTCTGTGGATTTGCATACACTGGACATTTTGTGTAAATGGAATCATACAGTATCTAGTCTAGATTCTTTAATTAATATCATGTTTTCAAGCACTAATCATGTTACACTATATAACAGCACTTCATTACTTTTTATCACCTAAGAATATTCCATTGTATGGATATACCACATTTTATTTATCTGTTCATCAGTTATGGACATTTGGGTTGTTCCAACTCTTGGCTGTTAAAAATACTGCTGCCAATAATGTGGGTGTACAAGTTTTCATTTCTCTTGGTTAGATACCTAGGAGTGGATTTGTTCGGTCCTAGGATAACTCTATGTTTATTTAATCTTTGAAGATCTGCTGAACTTCTCCCAGGTGGCTGTACTATTTTATATTTCCACCAGCAGTGTGTGAGGTTTCCAAGTTTTCCACATACTTATCAACACTTGTTCCTGTTTGTCTCATAGCCATCCTAGTGGGTTTGAAGTTGTACTTACTGTGGTTTTGATTTACATTTTTATGATGGCTAATGATGGTGATCTTTTTATGTGCTTATTAGCCATTTGTATATCTTCTCTGGGGGACTGTCTATTCAGATCTTTTGCCCATTTTTAAAAATTTATTTTTTTTAAATTGTATTAGCTAGACTTTTAAAGGGAAAAAGTTTGCTTACCCAGGACCATTTCACTAATATATTATACAAATAATATTTTAGGGTAAAATATAAGGAACTAGGGACTATGATTTTTCTTAGATACTAGAGTCTAAAGTGATTAAAACCTGATTTACTGGTGATTTTCAAGAGTTCTATTAGTATAAACTCATGGGAAAAGACTTTTAGATTTTGCTAATTCTTGTAGTTAGAACTTTTTTAGGCATAAAGAACACCAGTATAGGTAACCCACAACTTATTGCTGGTTTTGCTACATCCTATTAACCTAAGACTGAAAAGGTGTCATGTTGTTAAAGATAGTGATTTAAGTGGACCAGTAAGCGAATTATTTGAGTCTTCTATAACTAGATTCCTTTTTTTCTTTTTTAATAGATTATAGATGTCATAGATAAGGAGCTAATTCAGCCTTTTGAGATTCTGTTTGAAGGAGCTGAATATATTGCCAGAGCTGGATGGACTCCAGAGGGAAAATAGTGCGTATGTTAAATTGTCACTTCCTTACAAATAATTTAGGATCCAGAACTGTCTGTGCTATTAGGTTTTTCTTTCCAGGGCAGCTGCCTTCACATGTAAATTTGCAGCATAGTTATTTCTGCACAAAGAATTTTTCCTGAACTAAATTGACTTGTGGATTTGTAATCCTGTAAGTGTAGGTGCATTGCATTTTAATTGTCTCTTACCTAGCCAGTCATGGTTTCACAGTGTTATTTGTGGTTAAATTGTATGACTTTCAGGCTCACGTGTAAGTGTGTACTTTTATTATTATATAATTTAAGCAAATATTTGTAGAGCCTTATGTAAAGTTGATTACACATAGTTCCTGTGTCTAATGCGGATAACAGGAGTTTCACAAGGCTGGTGTTTGTTGACATTAAAGGGAGAAAACAATTTCAAAAGCCACCTGTGGTTTTGGAAATTTAAAGAAAACCACTTTAAAAAACTCTGCTCAAGCTTAAAATAAGTGTAGAATAAGCTAATACTTTAAATTAGTCATTTATAAGTGATAATTTAACATAAACTAAAGCAATTCTTCCTTTGTGATTACAGAAATAACTGATGGGTGCTAGGGGAGGAAGTAGTAGAGTATTCATTTTCTGCAAGTTGGCTTTATTTTTGGTTCTTTCCTTTTATTTATCTAAACAGTGCTTGGGCCATCCTGCTCGATCGCTCCCAGACTCGCCTGCAGATAGTGTTGATCTCACCTGAGTTATTTATCCCAGTAGAAGATGATGCCATGGAGAGGCAGAGACTCATTGAGTCAGTGCCTGACTCTGTGACGCCACTTATTATCTATGAAGAAACAACAGACATCTGGATAAATGTATGCATGTTTTCTTGTACTTGGTTTAAATATTTTCTCAGAGTGCTAAAGCGAATGAAGCTTGAGCGCGGTCTATCAAAATGAATTTTTTAAGTTCAAAGTAATCATGAACATTATTTGCTTAGTTAGAACATTTCAAAGTGGAATGATGGTTCCAGAATGGGGAGGGGTTTGTAGACAGAAAGTAGATGCCACTGAAATGACGTCTCCCTGGCTGCAGAATTGCCCTTGTTCCTGGATATCGAAAACACTGCCTCATCCAAGGGCCTCTGAGAGGACCACAGGAGTTCTGTCTTTTTTGGAAAGGGCTTTCTCTTTTAAGTTGGCAAACTATACCAAAATATACCAGTTTGGGATTAATTTTGAATTTTCCAGTTTAGTGGAAAAAACTTAAAACAAGATACAAAATAAATAAAGCCAGCTCACTCCCTGGCTGAATATAGGCTTCATATGATTCACATAAACCAGATGAACATCTGCTTTCCCTTCAACTGTTAGAATGTTTCTCTCTGGAAAAGAAAAGTAAAAAAAAAAAAAAAATTTATCCTCATCATTTCTGTAATAAGGTTTATATCATTAAACAAACCTCGTGCCATGTTTCAAAGGATTGCAGAGAATGGTGAGTAAGAAACAGTTATTGGCCACATTTTTCTATCTTCTCCATTTGGAAACATTTATTTCTAAATAGATGAAGTGTTTGACTAAAGTAAGATAAATATGAAAGGCCCAGGCAAAATCTAACATTGTGCATATACCATGCCCCCAGCCTGACGGTTATTTATATTTCGGAGTATGTTTATCAAGTAATTCTTCTTTCTCTGGCTTAATTGAATTGTTTATGTAGTATTTTCATTAATGTGTATAGTAAATTAAGCTATTCATTTTACAGATCCATGACATCTTTCATGTTTTTCCCCAAAGTCATGAAGATGAAATTGAATTTATTTTTGCCTCTGAATGCAAAACAGGTTTCCGTCATTTATATAAAATCACATCCATTTTAAAGGAGAGCAAATATAAACGATCCAGTGGTGGGCTGCCTGCCCCAAGTAAGAAATCCTTTTTTATTTAAAAAGGAAAAAATGTTGGGAGCAGAGGTGGGAGGGGCAGGGTAATCTAATTTTTTTTTTTTTTTTGTATACTTTATAAGCGTAGGACAGAGTTCTCGGTGGATACATAATAAACTGTTCATAGTGGGTCATCTCTGGGTACTGGGATTATTTATTTCTACTTTCTCTTTTTTTTTTTTTTTTGACTTTGACCTTGACTGTACTTTTTAATTTGTTTAAAATCAGCCCATATAATTTTTAGATTAAAAAAGCTATTTTAAAAATGTTATATAGTGAGTAGATATTTGTACATACTAGATTTTTTTAATACTGTCTGCATCCACGCTAAAGTTAATTTATAGTTACAGCACTTCGGACTGATAAAATTATGTTGCCCAAAGTGAAATTAAATATTATGTCAGCTGAAGTTAATTTCTTTTTAAAATGTGATGGTTTTCCTTCTGGGAAATGTAATATAGAATGTGTAAGCCTAGAAAAAATGAAATAGTACATCAGATACATCTCCTGGGTATTTGAAAAATTGAGTTATGGTTTTCTACTTTAAAAATACAGAGTTTGTTTTGGACCCTAGGCATTTTATAATGTTATATGCTTAACTGCCATTTGTAACTTAACAGACTCAGCCATTTTTTGTGGTAAAATACACATAACAAAATTTACCAATTTAACCATTTTAAGTGTGCAGTTTCATGGCATTAAGTATGTTAACATTGTTCTGCAGCCATCACCGCCATCCATCTCCAGCACTTTTTTCATTTTCTAAAACTGAAACTATCCAATGTGTAATACCTAATTTAGTGGAAAATAAATAATAACTCTTCATTCCTTCCTCCCCTCAGTCCCTGGCAACCACTTTCTGTCTCTATGAATTTGACTACTCTAGATACCTCATTTAAGTATAATTATACTTTTATATAAGTATATTTGTCCTTTAATGTCTGGCTTATTTCATTTAGCATAGTGTCCTCAAGGTTCATCTAGGTTGTAGCACATATCAGAATGGCCTTCCTTTTCAAGGTTGAATAATATTTCATTGTATGTATATACCACATTTTGTTTTTGTTTATCCATTCATCTACCCATGAACAGTTGGGTTGCTTCCACCTTTTGGCTATTGGGAGTAATACTGCTACGAACATGGGTGTACGGACCCTGCTTTCAGTTCTTCTGGGTATATACACAGAAGTGAAATGGCTGGACATGGTAATTTCTTTTTTAATTTTTTGAAGAACCACCATACTCTTTTCCATAGCAGCTACACTTTAATAATACATTCCTGTTAGCAGTGCACAAAGGTTCTTATTTCTCCACATCCTCCAAATTTTGTGATTTTTCTAGGGTTTTTTGTTTGTTTGTTTGTTTTGGCAATAGCTGTCTACGGGGGGTGTGAAATGGTATGTCATTGTGCTTCTGATTTGCACTTTCCTGCTGGTTAGTAATACTGTACATTCCTTCATCTGCTTATTGGCCATTTGTGTATCTTTGGAGAGATGTCTATTCAGATCCTTTCTCAACTTTTTATTTGGGTTGTTTGTTTTTTCAACATGGCCTTTTTTGGGATGGAGGGCTAATTAGGTTTATTTATTTATTTACCTACTTTTATTTGACGGAGGTACTGGGGATCAAACCCAGGACCTCGTGCCTGCTAAGCATGCACTCTACCACTGAGCTATACTTTTCCCCCTCAACATGGCCTTTTAAATATCATTCTTACTTGGGAAACAGTGAGCTCCATCTTAGCAAAGTAAATACTGCCTATGACTTTGCTCCTTTCCTTAGTCTAATTTTTTTTTAAAGTCAGACAAGATCTTGTATATCTAAGATGGAGATTTCTTCCCTAAGAGCCTTAATTTAACTTGGCCCTTAGCGTGAAGTTGCCCTACCAATTCTTCTGGTGTTCAGAAATTAAATAAATCCACTTATGGAATGCCAGAAAGTTTAGTGATGAAGACTGGTCAGAGAGCTGTGAATAGTAGTTAGTTAACTAAAACAACATGCTTGGGACAGTAATAGAAAGAAGATAGCTTAAAATTTTATACTCCAATTGAGGAATAAGAAGAGCTTTTCCCCTCTGCTGAGGTTCATTCAGAACGCCTAGTCTCTGTTCCTTCTTGGTGTCTGTTTCTGGGCCCTTCAGTTTCTGTACTTCTTTTCATTTCCCTCCTTTTTACTTATTCTTTCTTGCTGCAGATCTTCCTCCTTTTCCTGATGTCCATTTTATTTTGTTCCTCTCTCCTCTTTCCTTCCTTAAGTGGCTATAATGTGAAACAATTTGAATTTGTTATATATGTTAAATAATATTCATTTTCTGGTGATAAAATTTAATGTACTTAAGTGGAATTTTTGTATCTAAGAAAAAGAAGTCTGTTTTTTTAACTTGAGTGGGACCCTAGTTAAGATCCTGTATCATCTGACCATCTCAGCCTGTCCTCAGCTGTCACTCCTCACAGCCATACCTAGCACTAGCCAGGCATAGGGCAATGGTTTCCATTTTTTTCAGCCTCCTCCTTAGGCCACTGAGAACCTCATGTATCAAGACAGAATCTCATAAAGATAAATGGGACATATTGGCATATACTATGGTAAATACCCGGTTTATTTTTGGCAAATAAAAAACAATGGTATTAAAATGTTCCTTCTGGGCTTCTTAAGTAGTTTTGTTGCATTTCTAGAAGAAATGAATGCCTTATTGACCCATTACATGATTTTGTTTGTCTAGGCAAAGGTTTAGGAAGGCAAGTGACTTTGAGTTCTTTTCTGGCTTTGCCATAAGAATCTATTTTGCTGTTTTTACTTTACTTATGTAGATCATTCCATCATGAAGACTCACAACCTGGAATGTTTCTAACTGTAGACTTTATATTAAGGTGAAATTCACATACATTAAATTAACCAGTTTAAAATGTACATTTAAAATGAACAGTGGCATTTAGTACATTCATGATATTGTACAACTACCACCTCTATCTAGTTCCAAAACATTTTCATTACTGCAAACATAACTTGAATTTTTCAGTGTACTTTTTTGGAAAAAAGCATTTAGAATACTGTTCTTCATTGTTTCATTTGTTTATAGTCTGGTGCGAAGTGCTGAATTACAACTGTATTTATCTTTAGGTGATTTCAAATGTCCTGTCAAAGAGGAAATAGCAATTACCAGTGGTGAATGGGAAGTTCTTGGCCGACATGGATCTAATGTATGTTCTCTTATTCTAATAACATGTTTCGTCAACATCGGCTGTGTGTATACAGTACAAAAAACCAGGAGTGCAACTTCATTTGACCCCAGTATTTTGAAACTATTAAATTAGGGCCTGAAGAGCTCAAGTTGTTAGAAAAGAAGAGTCTTAGTTTAATGTATAAATCCCACCCATTTCATAACCCTAGTGTTAGATGTGCTGTGGTTACTAAAAGTCAGCATTTTCAAATACAGTGTTACTACTTAAAATACTTTCCGAGTCTAGCAAAAGCTGTGAGTTAGGATACAGTTTGAAAATTATTTCTAAATCTCTTACAGGCTACTCCTGTCATTTCTGTATTAGAAGTTGCGTTTACTGCTTCTGAGGTATTGAAGCTCTTGTGTTCATCTGTTTACCTTATCTCACAAATGTAAAGTTTCATCTACCACCTGCAAATATGATGGACATTTATAGAGAGCATAGACTGATAAGAAATCACCCTTGGCATATGGCTTTCTGTAGCAATTCAATGAATTCTAATTTTTTTTCTTTTGCCTTTTATAGTATTTCACATTTGTTTCAACTTTCAGTTAGGTGGTCAGTTTCATGAGAGCTCTAAGAACTCCATCCTTTATATGTGTGATACATACAGTTAAGTTGATGTATGCTACCAGGATTTAGTGAAGGCCTGTGATTTCCTCAAACTGATTCGGAGATTTATTGAAGGATTATGTATACTGGCTACTATAGAAGTCACTCGTAGTCCCCAGGGTGATTAAGGAGAAAGAAAGAAGATCCAGGTCCCAGGTTTGTTTTTGTTGGTAAAAACTTTAGAATATAATAGGCAACTTTTAAAGTCTCATTTCCACTGAGAGTGTCACATGGCCTTCTGGTTATGTAGTCAATATATGTATTTTTTCTGTTGAGGGACCTTGGATGTTACTGTCACCTGAGAAGAATCTTACAGTGGAATTCTGAATTCTGATAACAAAAAATTATGCTGATGTAAACTTCATGCTGTGTAATGGTTGGATAATACTGAGGGAGCCCTTAAAACTGTATTTATACAGATCTGAACCCTATTTGGGCAACCTGAATGTCTTTCTACTACTAGCTATCTTGTGCATCAGTTTTCTTCTTTGTGTATGTCATGCTTATTTCTGTGATGTGTTTGTGTCCTCTTTCTAACTCTTCTATTTTCCCTCTATCCTTGCTTTATTTTTTTTAAGTCACTCTTCCCTTCTTTACTTTTGCCAGTGACCTAGTTCACACCCAAAGATTTCTAATGACAGTAGTTGGGTAAAGCTTTGAGACTTCTGAGTCCATGTGCCCCCTTAGGGTTCTCAAAGTATGGCCCCTGCACCAGAAGCCAAGCATTGGCATCTCTGGGAACTTTTTAGAACTGCAAATTCTTGGGCCCACTCCAGACCTCCTGAATCAGAAACTCTGGTAATGGGACCCAGCAGTCTGTTTCACAAGCCCCTCAGGTGATTTTGATACTCATGTGATGCTGAAGGCCTCACGTGTTTCCTGTAAAGTTGTTACATGAAACAAAGAAAAGGGGAGTGAGGAATTAATAAGTTATTTATTCAATTTTGAAAGGCCTGACTTCTAGCCTCTAGGTCACGAGCAGAACCCATCCTGACCTTTCACACAGATTAACACGTACCTGTGAGGTTTCATGATTTTGCCATTTCTTATCCCTTATATCCTTTCTGTCTCTGTCATATGGGCCTACTTAATGTCAACTGTATTTATTTCTGTATCCATGCATGCTAAAAGTGTTTGTAATGATGAAGAAGCTTCCTGAAGAATATGTGGCATTTAAAAATATTCATTTTAGAAATGTATCTATGTTTTCTTTGCTATGTAAAAAAAAATGGTGAATTTTATTAAACATTATTTGAGTAGGCTGGTAGAAGATCTTAAAAAGAAACAATAAAAGCCAGTTATTTAAAATCTTACTGTAATTTGGGAAGAACATCAAGTGAATTCAGCCGTGAGTTTACTTGCAGTTTTTGTTTTTGTTTTTTTTTTGAGTTTGGAATTGAAGACTTAAAAGGTCTTATCCATACTTATTTATAAACTATACCAGTATTGAAACTGATTGAGTGATTGAGTTCAGTTACCTGCCAACCCCAAACAGATAAAACATTTTTGCAAATTTGTGCAAAAGACCAAAAGAATACTGCTCAAGATAATGCTGCACTGAGAAATAGGCAGAATGCTAAAATTAGACGCTTAAATGTGCATGAATGGTTGACCTGTATAGGTATTTTCTCTCTGTAGAGGGTTGTCATTTTAATGAAATAATCAGTGTATCTTAGGAAGAGCATACATTCTAACCATATTGGAAACTCTGCCACTAGCATGCAACTCAGTCGTCCTTTTTTTTTTTTTTTTTTTTTTTTTTTGGACAGAATCTAGTCTTAGCTATAAGACATGAATAAAACCAACTCAGGTTTATTAACATTGGTGACAAATTTTTTAATAGAGGCACAAATCAAAGGTGACTGAAATGATTCTGAATAAAATTGGGTATTGTTTGTTGAATTACTGGCCTTGCCAAGGTTTTGCTAGTACTGAATTTTCTGTTGTTGCTATTTTGACAGATCCAGGTTGATGAAGTCAGAAAGCTGGTATATTTTGAAGGCACCAAAGACTCTCCTTTAGAACATCACCTGTACGTGGTCAGTTATGTAAATCCTGGAGAGGCGACAAGGCTGACCGACCGTGGCTATTCCCACTCCTGCTGCATCAGCCGGGTATTAAGCCCTTGTTTGTAAAGGGTTTCCTGTCGTATAAAAAACACTCTGCTCATGTAATACTCCTCCTCAGTAATGTGAAAATCAGTGAAGTTGGCCTGCAAAAAGCTTAGCCTTAACTTTAGCATTGTATGTGTATATAAATGGTCAGACTCTTAGCATGCTCCTGCTATAGCATCAGGGCAGAGGTTTTTACTTTTCCCTGGGGAAAAAGTAATTGTTTTTCCTTTCTCTAGCATTGTGACTTCTTTATAAGTAAGTATAGTAACCAGAAGAATCCACACTGTGTGTCCCTTTACAAGCTATCAAGTCCTGAAGATGACCCAGCTTCCAAAACAAAGGAATTTTGGGCCACCATTTTGGATTCAGCAGGTACTCATTTCCCTGAAACTGGTCTTAAGTAGAATTAGTACATTAATGCACTAAACCTGTGTCGTATGTCCACGTTTCCCGGACAGTCTTCCCATCCCTCACCACTGCCTGTCCCTGAGCTGCTGGCTTCCTGATTGATCCCACCCCTCCTAGTCTGTCAACTACCAGATAACTTTAGGCAGGAGCAGGTCTGGAAGGCCTTTTTGAAAATAAGATTAAAATAGTCAAGATATCAGCTAGGAAATGACTTATTCACATGTTTGGATGATTTCCCAGATAAACAAATGCACTTGAAGATAACGTATGCTGAACTCTTGAGCAGGGAAGCTGCAGCTTTAAGGAATACCAGCTGGTGACTTTCTTAAATTCTAAATAACTTGTAATGGCTATCTTAATAAAAGATAGAACACTCATTCTGTGTGAGAGTGAAGAGCACTACGAATTATTTTTAAAATGCTTGATTTCTTAAACATAAAGAATGGACTGATTTTATTTATCTTTTAATTCATTTTATCCCCAAATCCTTCTTTCTGTTAAGTATCTTCGTTTATTAATGTCTGCTAAGGACTTAGAACATCAGTGCAAAAGCACAAGGTGTAAGAATATTTTGATGTCCACGATCAGGATTAGTAATACGGTCTCTGCTTAGACTGTCACATCGTCCAGTATACGCAGACTTAGGATAGGTCTGCATAGCTTTGGAAAACCTGAGACTAATCATGACTTCCTTTTTTTCTGCGTCCTGATTAGGCTTATTCTCTAATGATCAGAAACAAATGTGTTTTGAGCACCTGCTGTGATCAAGTTAAATTGTCTAAGTTAATTTGTGCTTTCAGTTTCTAATCAGGTATATGGCTTAACCATCAATAAGTCACACCAAACCGAGTGCAAAGTATCTGTATTGTTCTGCATGTAAATACCTCCTTGACTCCAAGGATTATTCATAGTACTGTGTGTCTGCTTCTGAAATAGATAATTTGACATGTTCATTAGATTTTCTTTTTTAAAGGTAACTGTTCATGCTTAATTTCTTGCTCATCACCTGAAAGGGGGAGAGTCAGTTATTTGTGTATGTGGTTGTGGGTTTATGGTACCTTTTCCTTGCTCTTAGATTGTCGAGCTCCCATAAGAACTCCTTTTACAGACTCTTTGTAACCTCCTCGCAGGTCCTCTTCCTGACTATACCCCTCCAGAAATTTTCTCTTTTGAAAGCACTACTGGATTTACATTGTATGGGATGCTGTACAAACCTCATGATCTTCAACCTGGAAAGAAATACCCCACTGTGCTGTTTATATATGGTGGTCCTCAGGTGGGCATATTTATGTACATACATATGTGTGTGTGTGTGTATTTTTTCTTTTTCTTTTTTAGGTGATTTGTTTTTTAAGTGTCTAGCCAATTAAGATTTGAGCTTTGCTGAGCCTCTCCTTTTATTGACTCTGGCTTGTGTTCTAATTATCCAGATTAGGAGTTCAGGAAGCTGGGTTTTGCTAGATGGCTAATTTGAAAGTCAGTGTCAATTTCTTAATTTACAGCGAGGACTGTAACTGTCATGGGGAATGTAATATTCATGTCAGTAAGTAAATATATTGTTTCCTATCTAGAGAAACTTGTTTGGGAAATAAAACTAAATAATTAAATGCCTCCGTAACTAAAGAGTCTAAACATATTTTTGAAAGCCTTGGTTAGCCTAGTGAATTCCCCTGCCTTCATTCTAAGGTCATTTCTCTTAAATAAGCTATACTATTTTTATGAGCTAGTTAAAGCAACTGCTGTACTACTATTCAGCACTGCAAAATGTTTACACATTGTTTTTCCTTTTTCTGGATTAAATATTGGCATGTGAGTATTACATAAATTTTATTGACTGTCAGAGTAAAGTACTTGGGGTAAGTGAATTGGTTAATTGGAAATTTTTTTAAATGTTTAATCTTGGTTATATATCTTAAATTGAGCCCCTGAATATAGTTACCCTGTTTTTATAAAGCAACTCCCTTGGACTCAGTAAGTATCCTTTATAATTATACTTAGTTATTCAGATCTGGAAATGTATTTAGATGTCAAGTCATTCAAAAAAATAAAATAAGTACATAAGCCATAAAGTCTCAGTAATGATGATCACATATCAAGTTAAATCACTTTGCCATTGTTTAGTGAGTTTCACAAACAAGCAAAACATGGATCATCTACACACAGACCGTGAAAGAGTTAAATTAGACTTCCATTAAAAACCTGAAGCCAAATGTTTGTAAACTTCAAACAAAGGTATAATATAAAGAAATTCAAGAGAGAAATTACAGGACACTCAAGAACTTTACATGTTTTGTTATATTATTTTGCTATTACAGCTAAGCAAGAAGAATGTTTTTCCTTCTCAGTGAAGAAATGATATATGAGATGTTTGAAAAAACACTATGAAAACTAGTTGGTTGTCTGGATTTTAAGACCAGAAGACTCCTTATATTAGTAATTAAATTTGAAAGTCTAAGATGTACGAAAAGATACTCAGTATCACTAGTCATTAGGAATGCAGATCAGAACCACAAGGAGATACCACTTTACACCCCCTAGGACAGCTATTATCCAAAAGGGGGATAAAAGGAAAATAACAAATGTTGGTGAGGGTGTGGGGCAAAATTGGAACTCTGGTACATTGCTGATGGGAATGTAAAATGGTGCAGCCAGTATGGGAAACAATATGATAATACTTCAAAAGTTAAACACAGAATTATAATCTGATCCAGCAATTCCATTTCAGAGTATACACCCAAAAGAATTAAAAGCAGAGACTTGAACCGATGCTTGTATACCAATGTTCACTGCAACATTATTCATGATAGCCAAAGGGCGGAAGCAACCCCAGTGTCCACTGACAGATGAATGGGTGAACAGAATATGGTATATGATGGAATATTACGCAGCCTTAAAAAAGGAGGGCGTTCTGACGCATGCTACAATACAGATGAATCTTGAGGACATTGTGCTAAGTGAAACGAACCAGACACAAAAAGATAAATATTGTATTATTCCACTTGTTTGAGGTACCTAGAAGAAACAAATTCATCAAGACAGAGTAGAATAGAGAGGTGGCCAAGGACTGGGAGAGGGATCGGGAGGTATTACGTAATAGGTTTGAAGTTTCTTTTTGGGATGATGAAGAAGCTCTGGAAATGGATGGTGATGATGGTTGTATAACAGTGTGACTATACTTAATACCACTGAATTATACCCTTCAAGTGATTAAAATGCATGTTTTACCATAATTTAAAAAAAAAGAGTCCTAGCAAATGTAGTTAGGACAAAATTGTTTAATTATGTGGAACTCTTTAAAACTGAATTTTTTTTTTCACTTACAGAACAGTTTCTTTCTCAAAGTATTCCTCTTTAAAACTGAATTTTTTTTTTCACTTACAGAACAGTTTCTTTCTCAAAGTATTCTTTGGAAGCATTCAGATTTGATGAGGCCACAGGAGAATGTGGTATTTGGTTTGCAGGGAGAGTTCCCCATAAGACTGCATGATAGAATGTGTTTGGCCATTCAGCCCACTGGGAGATCGTTCATCCCTGTGTTTGATGACCATCTGGGTTAGTTATGAAGAGGCTCCTTAATGTAGGACCAGATCTTTCCAATAGCACATAACAGCCTTGTGAAATTTGGTTAAATCATATCAATGGTCCAAACATTGTTTTTCTTGGTGTATATTCGGGTCAAAGTGGGAATCTTTTGAATAGCAACAGTGTCACAATTCATACCATGAAGTGAATTACTTTGTCACTAAATGCAGCAATGTCTATAGTTGGACAAAAGTGAAATTCAAGAAAAGCAATAACTATTTCCCCATTAAAGTCATCAACGCTTAGTTCCTTAAACTTTTCATTGATGACAATTGTATGTTGTAAAATGTTTATTCAATAAATATTTATGGTGTTTCCTGTGTGACAGGCACTGTTTTGCAAACAGAAATGCACAAGAGAGCAGGTTGAGTAATAGCAGAACACAGGTTTTGAAGAATCGATATTGAAGGAAACTTTTGAATGCTTAGTGCCAAAGGGCATTATGTTTAAATACCTTCTGAGAAGAAGCAGGCCTCCAGGGCAATAAAGTTATTTAAGAATTCCTGTACTTTTTGCACTGATTTGTGTAAAAGGAAAAAGGGAGCCAGCTGGTCACAGTGTATTCATTAAAATACTATATTTTTCCCCTACTGATCAGAGAAAATCCCAGAAGAGAGAAGTAGGGAGGAAAAATTATCTTATTCCGTCATTTGAATGATAAAATTCTTCCTCAGGGTAGAAGTAATCATTTTAGTCCCTTTTTCTATGGGGCAGGTTAAAACTCTTGTATATAATTAATATATAGGTTATAGTTTTGAAGGCTATAGTTGCTCAGTAATTGCTCTGAACCTTGAACATGAAGTTAAGAAAGAAAAGTAACATAAACATGAAAAGATTTAAGTTAATTTATATACTTTTTTTTTAAATTGAAGTATAGTCAGTTTGCAATGTTATGTCAATTTCTGGTGTTCAAGTTAATTTAAAAATAAATCAGGGAGGGGGGAAATGGGGAATTGGTAATCAGCAGGCAAAAAAAAGATCTTAATTATGCAAGATAAGTAAGTTCTAGAGATGTGCCATACAACATTGTCCTGTGATTAACAATACTGTATCATACACTTAAATTTTTGTTAAGAGAGTCAATCTCATGTTGTGTTCTATAAAATTTTATTTTATAGGCAAAATAATATGAAAACGTTCAGCTTTCTGTTTTTTGCATCCTGCCTCTCTTATGCTTTTGTATGCTACCATGTAATAAATTTCACTGAACTTGTATTTCTTCCTCAGGTGCAGTTGGTGAATAATCGGTTTAAAGGAATCAAGTATTTCCGCTTGAATACCCTAGCCTCTCTGGGTTATGTGGTTGTAGTGATAGACAACAGGGGATCCTGTCACCGAGGGCTTAAATTTGAAGGCGCCTTTAAATATAAAATGGTGTGTGAGCATACAAGCATTTTTCTTTTAAAACCATTTACATTTTCGGTGCATTGTTTGGTGTGAAATCCCAGTGGAAGAGTTGGGGGAAGGGGCTGTGAGTGAGTGCGCGTGTGTTAGCATGTGTTGGAGTTTGGGGGTGGGAGGGAAGATGCAACTTGATACTCAGTAGGCTAGCTCGTGGATACCTGTATGTAACTTTGGGGAGCTGAGACAGAACCACTTGTACATAGAAATACCCTCTCTTTCAATTTTATATGTCCAGCTTAGCCAGAAGGCAGCACATTTAGTGTTCAGCGTCCTGTACACTATTGAGATTTGTTCTGTCCTCTGTGAAGAGAGAAACCAACTGGTTAGTGCCTTCCTTGTGACAAGCCTCTTTCTCTCTACAGGAAGCTTTAAATGCTACCTTTTAGAGATGCCCCATGTCCTTTCTGCTGCTTTGGGAAATGATGAGAATCCGATGTTCCTTTTGCACAGTAAGGCAGTTACTGTGTTTGCCAGTGTATTGGACATGCTGAGTAAGACATGGGGAGTTTCTCCCACAGCCAGTTCTTTGACCTTATGTTGTATTCTCATGTAAGTTTTTTTGTTTTTATTTTTGTTTTTGGCTCAGTGAAGTGAGATTGTGTGCACTGGCAGGCCTAGTAATACAGACAGGGTGGTGGTGATAGGAATTAGGACTTAACAGGACTTAAAAGAGATTGTTCAGTTCCTAGAGGTAGATGATGGGAAAATAGGAGGAAAAGGTCTCGAGGGTGATCCCTTCTGCTTTACTGCATTAAGTTTTCAAAAGGAGAAGTAAAATTAGTCAACCACTTAAGGGGGCCAATTTTTTATCTTTGGGTATAGGAAGGCTTGTTACAAGGAAGATGCTGACCTCTTAGCAGACAACAGAACAAATGGAAATGGGAAATACGCACATAGCAAGGGACATTTTGGGTCACAGTAGGGAAGAACACTATGACTAAGGATAGCTAAACTCTAGGGCAGGCTAGCAACAGAAGCTGTAGGTTCCTATCTCTAAATAGAGTAAAAAAATTTTTTTGAGCAACAGAATCTCAATTAATAGTGAGTTCTTACCTTAAAAAAAACTACAGGTATTTTTAGTAAAAACATCTATCAGCTTTAAAAGCGCTCTTATAATGAGATTTTTATTCATCAGCATCAGTGAAATGTTCACCCTTTTTTGACAGGGTCAAATAGAAATTGACGATCAGGTGGAAGGACTCCAATATCTAGCCTCTCAATATGATTTCATTGACTTAGATCGTGTGGGCATCCACGGCTGGTCCTATGGAGGATACCTGTCCCTGATGGCACTCATGCAGAGGTCAGATATCTTCAGGGTATGTCACTTCCTGCTGTACTCCTTTTTGCAATAAGGGTAGAATTTTTTTTTTATAAATTGAGGGTATGAGAAAATGTCGATTTTCTGACAGTTTACAGAGTTGACAGTGTTATGAATTGTTAGGGTTTGTGTGTTTAATAGCTGCGTGAGATAATAGATATATCTTGTCATCTTGTGATATCCATGTGAGATATATTTACATGTCTTTATCTATATATATGTCTATATAAAACACTTGTCAACTTGATAATCAGTTATTGGCTATTTATAGACATATGCCAAAGATTATGGGAGATAATCAGGATTAGTGAAATACACACATATATACTGGGTTGTACTTACTTGTTTAATTATTGGACTCCAAGCTCTGGGGGCAGAGACTTGTCTGTCCTATACTGTGTCCTCAGCAGCTAAGCACTGTGCTTGGCTCATGGTAGGTCCTAAGTAAATCTGTATTGGATGAATAAATTATTAAATATATAACAGTGATTACAATTCTATAAACAACTTCTTACAAAAATATACTAGAAGAAAATAGAAAAAGAAGCTAACAGTTGTTAAAGAAATGGGAATTAAAAATAGCATTTTTCTTTTTTTAATATTGCAATAACATGATTTTATTTCACAGCAGAAAGTTTTAGGAATAAAAATGATGGGGTTTTTGTTCTTACATGTATATTCAGATAATCTTTATTTATAATAACCACAAAATGAACTCTGAAAGCAGTTTTCCCAGGCTTACAGCTGTAGAGAAAGTAATTAGAATATTTAAATACAAAGCTGTGTGTGGGTGCCTTAAAGTGAGGCAAGTGTTCAGTGCTTAAATATATTTCATTCATTGTTTTAAATTCTGTACTGCCAGTAGAGGCTAAAAAAAATGACTGCTTTTCCTATATAAAGCTGACACTTGTCCCATATTTTTTTCACCAGAAGCAGGAATGAGTTTACATTGAGGCATTCCTACGTTCTAGTTCAGCCTCCTCTTTTAACAAAGGCCCATGTTTGTGTGTCAGCTAGCCCAGGTTAAGGACTTGGTGTGTGGCACACCCGTGGAACGTGAAGCTAACTGACGCACACAGTATCAGATTCCTGACCTTGGCACTCCACTCTGATTTTCTGAGTTGCCTGAGACCATGTATGCCCCAGTCGTGGGGCTAAAGCCTGAGGATAATTTTAGCCTGTAAATTTGCAGATACAGATTCTCATCGCTAGCCATTCTTTTCTGGACCACGTTTGACTGTCACTGTTTTCTTATGTAGGTTGCCATTGCTGGGGCCCCCGTCACTCTGTGGATCTTCTATGATACAGGCTACACGGAACGTTATATGGGTCACCCTGACCAGAATGAACAAGGCTATTACTTAGGCTCTGTGGCCATGCAGGCAGAAAAGTTCCCCTCTGAGTAAGTTCAAGCCTTAAAATTAAGATTATAAATTTAAAGTCGTATTTTTTTTAATTGTCTTTAGTAATAATAAAAACTTACAACTATGACAAAACTAAGCCTAGTATTTTATAGGAATACTAGAAGGCATGGATGTTTCTCAAAACTGAATTACAGGCCAGTTCATATAATTTGGGTTTTTTTACAAGTTATATTTGAAGCCATTGCTTAAGTGCTAAAAGAAGTTTAATTAAGTACACAGCCATTTCAAGGTGGAAAAAATTCTATTTCTGCTTACATATATTTTACAAATAATGTAATGATGTTCTTCCTCCTAGGGACATGCTATAACTACTGATGTGTGCTGATTTCTCAAAAGGAAACTGAACACATGAGATTTTAATTTTTTAACCTTTCATTGCATACATCATCTGGTTAATATAGTACTAATTTAATATTGAAATGTTGAATCCTTATTCTACTATTACAGTATAAGAACATTAATGTACTTAATTGTGATTAGTTTAAAGGAATTAAGTGGTTTTCCCAAATAATAAGTGGCTTGCCTAATCCTCCTCCGATATTTCCATTTCTCCAGACCAAATCGTTTACTCCTCTTACATGGGTTCTTGGATGAGAATGTCCATTTTGCACACACCAGTATATTACTGAGTTTTTTAGTGAGGGCTGGAAAGCCATATGATTTACAGGTGAGTTCTTTTCACATTTTCTCATTAAAATAGTCATGATTACTGACTGATTACTTTGAAATATAGTAAACTATGGAGTAAGGTCGGATTTTCAGCTGTGGCAACTCTCTGCTTAAGAGAAATAAAGTAATAAGCATAGTCAGTAGTGCCTCTAGTTGGATAAAAGTTAAGATGCTGTTGAAGTCAGGCTGAAATTTGACCTATCGGATTACATGCCTCGTGTATCTGTATCTGCCGTCAGTTTATGATCCTGGACAAAATGACAGGAGTCCGGCCATTCTCTAACCTCCTTTGCTTTGCTTCTTCCCCTTGGAAGGGTGAGGAAATGCTGCTTGACTTCATTGTTGTAAAGGACTTTCAGGACCTAATTACATGGTTTTCTGATTTTCTTTTATTCTATATTGACATTGGAGCAGAAACCAACAAGTCACCCACCTCCATTGCTCCATTACAAAAAAAAAACGCTTTTAAGAGGACTCGTTATTCCTTGCTTTCTCTTTTTACTCCTTACACAGATTATGTGCTCATAAGAAAGGAAAAATATTGCTTTTCCCTTTTTTATGTTCTAGTTGACATTTATGTTAAGTATTACGAGATATTTATCTATGGCAGCGGTTTTCAAGCGTTTTGGTCTCAGGACCCCTTCATATACCAAAGAGCTTTTGTTTATGTGAGTTATGTCGTTCGGCAGTTCTTGTATAAGATAAAAGACCAAGAAAATTTTAAAATATTTATTTAAAATTAATAATAACCTATTATATGTTTATTTATGGGGGGGGGACAATTTTTCAAAATAAAAAAAATTTCGACCTCATAAAATTTGTAAAGAAATGGGAGCCTTTACAGACTGTTGTGGATATTCTTTATTACAACACCAAAACTGGACAAATGGTAGCTTCTTAAAGGTTGGTTTTAGTGTGAAACCTGAAGTCAAATCTATATTTTCATACTCTGTTACATTAAAATCTCTTGGATCTTGTACTTTAGATGGATCTTTTACCCATGCATTGGTCATCTGGAAAATACTGATTCACTGTATTATGCCAGTCTTCTAAATGTTGGCTCATTTCATTATAAAATGTTTTAAAAATCACATGCATTGATATTACCACTGATCTCAACAGAAAAGTCTCTACGTTTTGGGAGGCTCATGAGCTAGAAGTAGTGGTAGCTGCAAGTCTTCCAGAATTCTAATTTTCACTTAAAAGTTCAAAATTTCGTCATTGGCAGTAAGTACTGTCATTGTTTTCCTTGAAGTGACCAGCTCACGTCATTTTTGAGAAAATGTTTGCCTAATACCCAAGCCTGAATCATCATACTTGTCATTCTTTCAAGTGAAAAATGGAGTTCCATTTTAAACGTTCCATTTAAAAACTCAGTTGTACAAGTGCTTTTCCTTGAGACATTCTATACAGAATTGCGTTATGAATTCTTCCCATTTCATCACCACAGAATATTAAAAAGACCTCTACTCAGAGGTTGCAATTTAATAAAATTGTAATTTTTACTGCTACTTAAGTGAAATTGGCTTTTTTTTTTTTTTCTTATTTGCTGCAAGTGTATGTCACTGTCTTGATTCAGGCCAAGGCACCAGCACTTGTACCCACCACTGCCTTTCATTATCAGTGCAAATGCCAGCACAGTGAAGAAAGGCAGATAATGTCTTCCTTTTGTTCTGAAAGTCGTTTTGACCTTGTGAATCCCTTGGAAGGGTTTTTGAGGTCCCCAGAAGTCTGCAGACCACACTTGGAGAGCCAGTGGTCTACAGATAAATCCTTCTGTAAGCCCCAGTGGTGCGTAGGAAATAATAAAAAGAGGAGAAGGGCCTTAAGATAGGATGTATGTATATGGTACCTTGGAGAGGCTCTGCTGTATATTACTAATCCTGCTGAAAATCTCTGGACAGCTTTGGAAGGCGATGTAGTATTAATTTCTTGTTTTGTGTGTTTTGGTTTTTTGTCGTTGTTGCCGTCAAGATCTACCCTCAGGAGAGACATAGCATAAGAGTTCCTGAGTCGGGAGAACACTATGAACTGCATCTTTTGCACTACCTTCAAGAAAACCTTGGATCACGTATTGCTGCTCTGAAAGTGATATAATTTTGACCTGTGCAGAACTTGGCGTACACTGGCTGTTAACCAAATGAGGAGGTTTAGTCAATAGAGAATATAGAATTGGTCATCCCATTTTGATACCTGCCACATAGCATCTGCTTCCGAGAGTATACGTGGTGCCATGCAGGTGTTTACAGCGCGTGGACCGTAATCCAATACCGTAACCTAAAGTAATCTCATACACACACAAAATTGAATGACATATTTTTAAGGGACCCAGCAATACCATGAGAATTACTGAAAAAAATAAGACATTAGCACCATGTATCCATACTACCTTATTTTCATTTTTAATAGCATTATAAACCTCATGGACTTAGTGTATTTTTACAGTATACTTCTGAGTTTGTTCAAATATGATGATATTAGTGATCGGTTTGGTTCAATTCCAGAATCTCTGACTAGTTACAGATTTGATAGCACTTAAATATAACTGAATAGCTTATACTTCATTGCTTGGGGTATATCCAGCATGTTATGAACTAATCACCATTAAACCTACGGCTTAACCAGTCATTAATGATTTTTCAAGGATAACTTAGTGGCCTCCTAAAGACACTTACTTCATTCAAAGTCTGACCAGTTTTTAGCCAATTTAAACTGTTTCTAGTATAAATAGTTCTCTATGATGATATGACCGAGTGGATTTTTCCTTTCACATAAAGGCAAGTAACTGTATATGTAGCATGGATTTAATTAGTCTTATAACATTGATAATTAACAGGCAGGAGAATTTTAATCAAATGATTAGAGCTTAAATATATGCAGGCAATGTCTTTCCCTTTAGGAAAAGAAAAAAAGTACACATTCACTTGTATTCTTCGGAAAATTTAGTGGTGCCAGTTTCCATTGGGTGTTTCCTCATTAAAATGTTTCAGAGTTTTAGGGCGATAGAAGGGAATTTCGGTGGAGCGGGGGAGACCAGGGCATGGAGAATGAGGGCAGACCAAGGTCTGCTGAACACCTAGGCAGCAGCACAGTATGACCAAAAATGCTCACGGAAAAGGTTCAGAATTGAAGTTTAAACTCCTAGACTGTTAGTTAAGGAAACCAGAATTAAGAAATCACGCTCTTGCCAACACAGTTACAGACTAACGTTAGTCACAGGAGGAAAGGTTCCTTAGAGTCACTTTGATAATTCTAGTTTTTTGTTATTTTCTTCTTAATTTTGGAAACCTTACAAATTTAAACTTTCTTTAAACTTTTTAAATTGCTTGAGCATGACTTAGATATTGTGAGCTAAAAATAAGGAGGTTTCCAGACAACCTCTTTACCATAAACCGATCCCCAGCAAGCCATGGCCCTCTTTTTCAGTGTTCCAAGCTTATAAGCGACTTCTTGAATGGCCATGACATTTTCCTGGCTTGGCCCCAGCACTTGACTATTAAGGGAGCTCATAGTGCTGATCGGTGCTGATTGGGATCTACCATCTTAGACTCTTAGGGTGCTAGATGGGTCACATCGGAGCTAGTGGCAGAGAAGCCATGTCCCTTTTTAGCCCAAGTCTCAGTGTTTGGAAAGTTGTTACCAGTACTTTCAAAAAAAAAAATTATTCCTTTCCTTTCTCACCACTACAAAGAGAGTAGATTTCTCCCCGAGAGAGCACAGCCGCCATCAGTGAGGGTGGTGACTGCGCGTCAGAGGTGGCCTTCGTCACTGAAGGCCGCACGGGAGCTGGGGGAAGTCCAGAGATGGCAGGGTGGCCTGGCGGTTCTGCCCATGGAAAGGGATCGAGCTTCTGTTTTTGTATTTATACTGTATGATAGGTACCACACTTTTCCTTATGTCTGTATATGTATTGGTTTTCTTGTTTATGATATTTTCCCATAACAAGATTTGTTTATATTTTTTTCAATGTTAAATTAAATTGATTTGGGTAACTCTTCTTCCCCAAGAAAGTATTTTCCCCCAGTGACTTAACTATGTATCTGATTACTGAAGACAGCTTTTGTTTGTGGACTAGTTGGCCTCCAGGGATCCACCCTTATGTAATATGCAAAGTAGAAATGGTGTACAGACAGCTACTCATTTGAAACCTCTTACCCAATAAGGTGTTTCTTCAAAATGGCATCTTGTACCAAAACAAACCTTAGAGAACCTCATGGACTCTTGAACTCACAGATGTTTTCCTTTTGCATCTTCCCTTCTGCTTCCCTTCTATCACAAGAAATATAGTTCCCAGTCACTTAAATGCCATTCTCCTTCCATAGGGGGAAAAATACCTGACTGAATTCACTTGCAGAAAGACAGCTCGACTGAATTTGATTTTTAAAATCAGTGTGAAACACATCATAGTCAATTAAAGCACTCAGTAGAAATCTCACTAAAACTATTTATGGGTAACAACTTAAAAGGCAAGAGTATGTAAAAGTAGCAACGTTTTTAGTGAGAACCAAAAAGCACTAGGTTTAACATTGTAGGAGGTTTTGCAGACCTGGTAAATCAGTGCCCTTGAACAACCATCAACAGGTTTGATTCCTTATGTGTTGTTGAGCAGTGGGACTCGACGTCTAAGATTCATCTGAGACGCTCATGAAAAGAGATGCAGTCTTGAACATCACTCTTAGAAATCTGGATTTGGTTGATTTGAGAGGAGATTAGGAATCTGCATTTCAAACAAGCCTTCCAGATGATTCTAAAGCCAGTTACTTGTGGGCTACCTTAAGAAACTCTTCTATAGAGAATAAGCTGGATTAAAAAAATTACAGGTGATTTTTTTACACTGAACTGATTTATTAGAACCTAAAATAATAGTCAAGATAGCTGCTCATCTGTGATAACCATTGGCCCTTTTTTCACTCTGAAAAAAAAAAAAAGTTAATGAAGGGATCATTAACTGTATATCCCCTTTGGAGATTAATTTTGGAATGAAGGTTTTTCCCTCTATGCCATTCCTGGCTGGTTTCCAAAGCCTCATACACGAGGATGAAGTCACAACGCATGCATTACCTTTTAAAAGAATGAGATCCAGATATCGATGCTTCCTTTTTTTTACTACATGTTTAATTTCTTAGAGAAGGTATATCTGACTTCTCTGTAACGCTGTCCTCTCTGTAGGTGGAATGATTCCTATAAGATCTCTCATTATTATAGAATCAAATTTTCAAGTTGTTCTATCTTTGATATAATCTAACGTTCCCATTTTTCAGAGGAGGAACCCACGTATAGAGAGAGGAGAAAATGCACCCATGGCCCCACATCCAGTTAGTGTTCATTTGGTACTAGACTCCATCCAGCTATCCTGACTCACGGTAGTTAAATGATATGTAGAAAGGGCAAATTTTTAAAGAAGTATTTATTAATATATTCCTATGAAACATTTTAAAGATAACATAAAATGGTTAATTTTTCCATTCTAAAGTAAATGCTAAGCATGCTTATTAATGAAGCAGTACTTCTAATTAGTATATGACATTCTGAATTAGTATATGACATTCTGAAGTTAATTAAAATTGTTACACTGAATGTGTCTTCCTTGGTGTGGTGGGGGATTGGGGGATCGGGATGTAGTGTAGAGAGCTTGCTTAAGCCCGGGAGCCCAAATTACAGCAAGTTAAATTAAGAAAAGAATCATGGCCATATCTAAACTCAGACATGGAAGGTGAGTGTCGATTCCCGGCAGACACAAAGGAATAAGGAAACTGTCCTGACTCCCACCTTCCCAGCCCCACCCAGCCTCACCTGTTCATCGTGCAGCCTAAAATATGGAGACATGTTAGTGCCAGGTGCTGGCTCCTGCTTTTCTGATTTTGTCAAGAGACAGCTCTGGGTAACCATTTGAGAAGTCCCTCACAGCGAGGAAAAGTAGTGTTTATATGTTTGTTTTTAAATAACCCAAATACAAATTTATGTTGTATCCAGCACAATTGGAGTTCAGGTCTTTAATTTTAGAACATAAAGTGCCTGCTGTTTTAAGCATTGACATGTATAAAGAGAATTGCATGTCTCACTCCAGTAATTTTATGGGTTTTCTCATTTTCGGCTACATGGCTTTTAATCATGTAAAGTGAAACATTAGTTTTGTTGCATTTTATTACAGGTTCTTTGTTGCAATAAAGATGCTGCTAAAATTAATTGATGAAAATGTTCCTTTTCCCCCCACTCCCCATTTGTACACTTTTGCCTTGATTAGTGGCAACTGTGAGTGATTAACACACAAGCAAGGTCATGTGCTTGCAGTGGAGAAGGGCGACTGCAAGGTAATTACATGAGGTTTCTGGTATAAACACTAACCAAAAATGCATCCAAACCCAAAAGGAGGTGTGCAGAGAACGGCTTTGTACCTGTAAGTGGTTCCCGACAACCAGCGTTGGTCCTGCAGGGTAGCTGATGCTTGGAGCCCATGGTTAGCAGCTAGGAGTTTCTCTGGAATGCCTCTTGGAGTTGATAGTGGTTTCTGCATGCTCCCTGGGAAATTTCAAGGGAGTTCAGTGTAATGCTGCTGTCTTCAGAGATTTCCTTGACAATTCTCTGGTCTTTTGAAGCTGTACTAGAGAAAGGGTGAGGGAAAGCAGCGGTTGAGCTCCTCTAAAATTAGTAAATGTGGGTTTGTCTGAGAATCCTTCCAGAATGGACACTTAATCTGAATTCTGTAACCCTCTGAAGTTGTATACAAAATATTGCATGAATGAGTGGAGGCACATTCTAGGGAGAAAGACTTTGGCATTATAGATTCTCAAAGGGATAATTATTCAAAAAAAAAAAAAAGAACCACTGCTATGTAATGTATTAGGGTCTTAAAATTTTATTAATTTGTATACAAAAGTTATTAGAAATAAAGATTTATCTTTAAACAGGATAATGCTATAGACCTATCCTTTTTACCTCATGACACTTAAAAAAAGAAAAAGACATTTGTATGATTCTGGGATAAACAGGTAGACTGGGTTAACCTGTTGAGATTGCTTGTGGCCAGAAGTGACCAGCCAGATCCCCCTTCCCCAAACTCTAAAGAATGAATACCTCAGCATACATATAATTCATCTATGGTACTCCGGATAGGAAACTTTTATAGGCTACCTCGGTCTCTTTCATTCAGCCAGGATTTATTGCTAATCAAAAATCAGCTTTCAACCTGGCCATAAGCATACTGCGAAGACTTCTTCACAGAGGTGCAGACTTCTCAGTGGCTCTCAGGCCCCAGGGTCCTGTCGGAGCAAGGGCCGTGGCCTCAAGGCTCCTGGCCTTCCCTCTGGCCAGACCTCACCCACGAAGTGGTTATGAGAAACAGGGATTGATCCCTTGGTGCTTTGGTGGGGGAGGGGAGCAGAGTTGAGACAGCTACAGTATGAGACTCTCAAAACCATAATTTTATTTTGGGTGTGGAGTGGTCTGAGAAACAACCAGGATTTAGATAAGTTAATCAGCCTAGTTCTGTCCACAGATCTGGTGCCCTGGCCCTGCCGCTCTGAAAGAGGTTGAGCTCCCGGTGAAACTGACTAGACTGGGTTCAGCTCTGACACGGGCAATGAGATTGTGGAGTTTGTGTGCCCCTTACTAAAAGATACTCTTTCTAAATTGGCTCCTAAACTTGAGTTCTTGAAATAGAAGTCTGGGAACAATTAGCCAGGGTAGTTGTCCTCAGCCGGTGCCAGGAGCCCACCCCCCGCCCCAGTCCACTCATCCTCACTGGAAAAGCACCCCGCAGAAGCGGCATAGTTCACATTCTATTCACAGGTGACAGTTCTTTGCGGGAAGTCCTCTGACCAGGTGGGCTCTGGAAACGTACTGCTCTTCTGTGGAACAGACTCTGTTGGCTTGGTTTCTGGGCGTATGTACGGTCATAGTTGTAACCCTAAGCGTGCATGTGAACGCCACTGTCTGTAGTTGTGTTGAGCACTTAGTGATGTGTTGCCTCGCCAGTTAATCGCTTTGCGTTGTCTCAGCTGTCCATTCCTCCTCATTCCTGTTTCTGCTCCTGCCTCAGCCTAGGACCTATAATGTCATGCTGGTTTGGAGTTGAAGGCGAAGATTAAGAATTCCAAGTGACTTCAGAGAAGCAGTTCTCAACTTTCATTCTGCAAATATTTAGTAACAATCCTGTGCCAGGCCTGTGTTAGGCCAGGAAGAAGCAAAGATGAAAAGGACACAACCCTTGCCCTCGATAGGTTCTCAGGACCACCTTCACCTCCCACCTCACTAGCATACCCAGCAGGACACTGCCACTTTCTTCCTGGCATGATGAATTCACACTTTCCCGCTCCAGTCCCGAATCAAATCCCTCTTGCGCCCCAGTATTCAAGGCCCTGTGTCACCTGACCTAGCCTCCCTTTCCCTCACCTGGGCTCTTTGCTCAGCCACAAGCATCCTGAGGCCTTCCTCTTCCAGTAGCACCCATGCTTTAAAGCCAGACCCAGGTTCCTCTCGGCACCCTACAGAGCTTATCCGGCCATCTCCATAGGTGGTGTTGCAAAGTGACACCAGCATCCGCTCGGGAGCCTGCTTCCACCCTGGCCTCTGCTACTTGCTAGCTTTCTGGGCTTGTGCGTGTTTACGTAACGTGCTGGTCCTGGGCTTCCTTAGGTGTGAAATAGGAATAACAGCAGGACCCTCCCCAGTGGGCTACTGTGAGGATTAAATTCCTTTCATATACTAGAAAGCTCTTGGTGCCTGGCATGCAGTAAAAGCGCTCAATAAAGGTTATCTTAGATTTAGCACTTAGTTTTATACCATTCTGGTTTTGTTTCCACAGTTAGGTTGCAGGCTGTGAGAGAAAGCGCCATACTGCACTGGGCTAGTTCTCCCCACCATACCTGCTAGAGGCAGGTACGTAGGAATCACTTATTAGATACTTGAATACCAAAACTTTTTAATTTTTTTAATAAAAAAATTTTGACTTCCCTCATTTAGGATTATCTGATTGATAGATTATAGGTTCCTAAGCATTCACCGACCGATCCACTTGTAATAGTGACAAAGAAACCAAATTCTCGCCTAGTTTAAGCTTTTAGGACTCCTCTGAAAGGTCGCTGGAATTTTTATTCTTTGTCCCCCACTGAGGCTTTAGGTTTGGAAGGGCGATGCTTCTCAGCCCTAGTTGCTATTGCAATTGCCGGGGAGCTCTTAAAAACTCTGATGTCTGAATCCTTCCTACGATCAATTACATCAGCATGGGGTGGGGGTGGAAGTCTGCCATCTTTCAATAATTTTTTATAAGCTCCTGAGGTGATCCCAATGTACAACCAGAATATACAACCTTTGGAGTAGAGCAATGAAAGATTGCATTTGTGGAATATCAGAGCCAGAATAGATTCTTCGAAATCATCTCATCTACTGCCTTACTTTACAGATGAGAAGCTGAGGTCCAGAGCCAGGAAATGATTATACCATAGCCATCCCAGCTGCTTAGACTCTGCGTTTAAGCCCAGGTCCTCTAGCTCTGTCTTCACCTCCCAGAGCAATGTTCTCCCAAACCAGAGCTTAACAGAGAAATTTGCCAAAGTGAGGAAGTTGATGATGGCCCTGGCAGGGCGGAGGGAGTTGAGGAAACCATAGGGTTCCAGGCCCTCCCACCCTTACTTCAACCAGAGCAGCTGAGCTTTTTACTTACATATGATTGGGGAACCATGTTCTGTAGCTTCAAAGAAGAGGTCAAAAAATCAGTGACTTCCCATCATTTTATAGATGAAACTGAATCCCAGAGGGGATGGCAAAGCCACAAAGCTATCAAGTGGCAGAGCTGGTACCAAAAATCAGGCCAATGCCCTGAGGCACAGGCAGGTCTAGTGACTTCCCAAATGTACAGCACCAGTTGGTAGCTGAACAGAGGCACCCGAATGCAGTCTCTAGGACTCCGACTAAATTTCCTAAAATCCAAGATGTTACCATTTTTAAGATCTTCATATTGGAAATATAAAACTGTGAATAAGATTTTATCTTAGAATCAAGGAAATACGGTATTTGCCTGAAATCTGAGTTCCTTCAGGGATTGAGCTCATGCTGAGCTCAGGAAGCTTGTACTGGGTGGGTCTTGGAGAGCAATCTCCCTGAACTTGCCCAGAGAAGGAAGGGGGAGCATGGGAAAAACTAGAGAATTTGGAATCTGATAGACTTGGGTTTAAGTCCAACAGTTGTGCCCAGGAGCAAGCCCTCTGCTTCTCTAACTTTAGACTCTAAAGGGGGTTCTAATATCTTCTTCGCAGAGTTGCAGTGAGGCCAATAAGTTGGAAATGATTTATGAAGTTCAAGTTGGCACTCCTGCCATTGACCTGACCTCATCCCCTCCGAGGAGTGCAGGCTGCCAGTGGGAGCAGTCTGCTCTCTAGGACGTCAGCTGTCAGGCCCAAGCCCTGGGGAGAAGATAGATGCTGGGTGGGGAGAGGAACATGACTCAGCCCCAGGGATCTTGGGAGAACAGCAGGTTCCTGGACATGAGTAAGGAGTGTGGGTACAGAAGCCTCCCATGGGGGTAACTGGACCCTACCTTGACCTCAAATATTTCCCACCTGCCTGACCCAAGGCTGATCCTCCAGAATGGCATATTACTTTGGATGAAGGTATCATTAGCTGTAAGACCCTTGTTAGGGATAACGTTACCTGTGAGCAGGTGGCACATTTCCCTCTGAATACCAACTGCTGGCATTTATATGGTGTGTGCCCTACCACTTAACACTGTATTTCTCCATGACAGTAGCGTGCTCAGAAATCATTCTTGCCTATAATTTCAAAGGGCACTAACATCAGCAACTGCTATAAAATGTCTTACTTTGCTCTTAACTTACTCTATTAAGTGAAAGCATGTGTAGCAGATGCTGTTAGTCACAGATTAGGTGCTGATTTTGCACCTTACTTATTTGATCTTCACAATAAGCTAGAAGACATCAGTTAGGTAGTGTTATTATTCCCCTCATGGTTCCTCCCCACCCCAGAGATAGAAATTAGAGCTCAGAGAGGTTGTGTGCCTTGCCCAAGGTCACAGTGCGGAAGTGGAAGTCTAATCCTGGCTTCACTCCTCCTTGAGCAACACGAGTTGAGCAGCTGCCACGGCCTGGCTCGTGTGAAGGGATTCAGGGATCTGGGGACGCTCGGAAGAATCAGACACATTCTCTGCTCTCAAAGCATTTTCAGTGCAGAAGTGGAGATGGACGTGTAAACAAAAGAGCACAAAAAGAGATGTGTTGTGTGAGCCCCCAGCAGGCAGGGCAGGACAGCAGTTCGGAGTGCAGGCTTTGACCCAGAGTGTCTGCCACACTGTCTCCCACTGAACCACTTCCTCCTGTGTGACCCCAGGCAAGGTACTGAACCTCTGTGTGCTTCAGCCTTCTATAACATAGGGTTAATAATGGTACTCCTTCAAGGAGTTGCTGTAAGCTTCAATATGAAAAAACTCACACAAAGCTCCTCGTATCTGGCACGCAGCACTTGACAAATGTGAGCAACTGTTTCCTCTGAGCAGTGGAAAAGAGGATGGTCAGCGAGGACTAAGGGGGTGGCATTTGGATTAGGTATTAAGGAATGAGTTTCTCCAGGTGGGAGGAAGTCATTCCACACAAGGACTACTTTACATACAGACGCGGAGGGATAAAGGCAGGGAGCTGGCACACCGGGAGGTGGGAATCCGAGCGTGTGGGGGGCGGCGGGGATATGGTAGGAAAAGGTGGGAGTGCTGGGATGCAGTGTGAGCGGCTTGAACAGCGGGAGATGAGGGGGCAGTGCACCTGCCCCGGCTTTTCCGGCTCTTCCACTGGCTTCACCTCAAAGGCTTAGTTTGTCTGAAAGACCAGAGGGGAGGGCGGGTCATAGGGCAGACGTGCTTTCATGTTTGATGGGGAAAGTGAGGGGAGAAAGGCTGTTGGGTGAAACAGGCCCAGGCCGAGGACCCTGGGGAGGCTGGAGAGGATACAGAGTCTCCAGCAGAGAGGGTGCAGCTTCCAAAGAGGGGCGGGCAGTGTGACCAGCGTCACCTCCCTTCAGTCCTGCTGAAGTGCTCCCACGCTGCCATGGTCAGTGTGTCCGGCTGCAGGCAGAGCATCCAGAGACCGCGGGAGAGAGCAGGTCTCAGCCCACTGAGCCAGGTGGGCAGGGGCCCTCATAAAAGGGGACCAGAAAGAGCCTTCAGAATCCCAGCTTGCTAGGGTAGGGTGGCCTTGAGCAGCAGTGCGTGTCAAAGAGCAGTGATTCCAGCAGGTGCCGCAAGGCAGTGTAGAGAGCTGAGGAGGAGGATGGTTCAGGGCAGGGGGGTGTCTACCCGAACAATACAGAGACCTACATCACCTTTTTTTAAGTTTTCATTTTATTATGGTTACACAGGAACATAGCTTAAGGAGTCAAGTTCTAAAACAAATCTCTAAATAGATCTTAAATAAGTTAAATTTGTAATGTTTCTCTGATTTTTTTGTTTTTTATTCATTATTAGTTGTGTCCCTACTATGAAAAATGAGAATTTAGCTGTTTTCCCTTCCATCTCCACCCACATTCCCCATCCCCTCATCTTTTCAATATAGTAGCTCTATCAGAATTTTACTTAGACTAATATTCAGTGTTTACATCATTATAAACTATATTAATGTATTCAGAGGTAAGTCTTGAAATAAACTGAATATTTTCTATCATGCAGAACTTTGTTTGACCTAGTTAATTATCTTTTTTAAGTGTATGTATTTATTATTAACTCAATCCCAAACTTGTCAACGTTTCTACTGATTTTTCTGTTTTATTTAATTGCCGGTATTTTCAATGTTTTTATTAAATATATTTTCATTGCCAATATACAATCGTTCAGATAGTTAATGAATTTAACAGGTTTTGATTGGCTGGTCTGAGAACGTAGCCATCATTTGTAGTGATGATTCTTTAGGGGTGTCTGAGCCATGAGGGCTCCAACTCAAGGGGTCCACTTCTGCCGGCAGCTAGGCTCACCTGGGGGATGGCTGCAGGGAGAGCCCGTCCTTGGGTGATTTCCCAGCTCCCCGGCCCCCTCAGCCCCCCACCCCCTTGGATGGTGTTTCTCACCTGACGGGCCTGCCCTGGGGGAGGGGTTTAACCTTCTATGAGATGTCAGTGTGGCACTTTGAGAGCCCCAGGTATCTCTGGAAGCTCAGGGGCCACAGCATCAGGCATCTCCAACACTGGGAGTCACAGGGCATTTGACACAAGCCAGACACCAGGCTGAAAAGGGGAGGAAGCCGGCCCCTTCCTGCCCCACGGAGCTAGGATGCCCCATGTGCAGGAGGACCCCAGACTCAGCTTCACTACAACCTGGGGTCTCCTATACCTCCCCTGGTAGAGGGGCCCTGCAGATTTCAGAGCCCTGAGACCACCCCAACTTCTGACCCTGACTAAGGGGTTGGAGATCCTGAGACCACCCTGGGTTCTTTTCTCATGGAGGCTCCCAGGACTCCCTGAAGCTTTATACTCAGGGGCAGGGTTTGTCATGGTGAAAGGACACAGAGACAATCAGCTGAGGGCAGAGGTCAGGAGTAGGGTTGGGGGGTCCATCAGGTGTGGCTGCCTAGGGAAGCCCACCTGAGTCCTGGGGTGCAGGGTTTCATTGGGGTTCATCATATCAACATTGGGAACAGTGCACAGCCGACCTTTGACTCCAGGCCCTGCGCAGGGCTCAGGAAACCCCACCATGGGTCACACTGTCAGTCCCCATTCCGTGTGGTCAGCACGGGCACACTCCGGTCAGCCAGTGCCCGTGTGTCGCAGCCTGCAGCCACTGACCCCACTGTCCTGCTCTGAGGCCAATGGAGGGACAACGAGGGGGTGTCAGTGAGGCCGGGTCATGGTCAGGCAGGGTGAGAAAGTCTCTGGGAAGGGAGAAGGTGGCTGCCCTTGCCTGGTGAGCTGGGACCTGACATCCACCCTGTGGTCAGTCATGCTGCCCCACATCCTGGGGCTGCCCCTTCCCACGTCCTGAGGCAGGGTCACATGTGTATACAGCAGGACGCACCAACTCAAGCTGTGCATTCGGGAGCTTAGTGACAATGGAACACCCCAGCGGGACACGCGGCCAACCCCAGGAGGATTTGGGGTAAAGCATTTGGAGGCATCTGTAGGGAGCCCTCACCTGTCAGCACAGGTGGACTGAGGACACTGACAGAGGGTGGGCAGGCGGGGGAGCCCAGGGGAGCCAGGGAGGGTCCTGGGTCAGCTCTGAGGCTGGAGGAGGGTCGTAGAGCTGGGGGCGATGGTGGTGGGGATAAGGAGGTGACCACGCGACAGGAGACAGACCAGCCAAGGCAGCAGGGGAGGGACTGGCTGGCCGTGTGGTAGTTGCGGATAGGCAGGCTGCCCAGCACGCACCCAAGCTTGGCTCTGTCCAGCACCCCCGGAAAGCACCCCATGTCTGGCCAGAAGAAAAAGGAAGCCCTGTTTCCACCACCAAAAACGCCAATGTGGGGTGTTCACCATGGTCTTTACCAGGCTAGGGACCCAAACATTTAATTGGGGAGAGTAATGGGGTTAAGTGGGAAAGTGTGATGCTTAGACCTAGAAAAGAGAGTTTCCTGTGGCGAAGAGACCCCGGGGAGCCAGAGATGGATAGAGGATGGGCGTGGACAGGGATAGACATGAACAGAGGGTGAGCATGGGGCGGGGGGATGGAAAGGGGCGGGGGACAGGCATGGGGTCAGACAGGGATGCACACAAGCTGACAGACATGGACAGGGAGGTGGACATGGGGCAGGGGGACAGGGTTGGACAGGGGGATGGTCAGCGAGTCCAGTAGTGGAACACATCTATTCTCCCTTGGGCCACCCCTCCCCACAAAGCTGAGTCTATAAACACAGGGGACCCTGGAAGAGGGGGTTCCATCTGGTTGGTTTGCCGAGGCTGGACGTTGATGGGGACACAAGCATGTCTGGTGGACCTGAAGACATCATTCTCTCTGGGCAAAACAGATGGACACTCAGTCCCCATCTGTGGATAGTCTAGTCCTCTGGGGGTCATGTCCTGCCGAGGGACGGGGTGACCCCACCTCGGCCTCCGTTATCACACGGCTTCTTTTCTGTGTCTGTGTCCAGATTTCCCTCCTCTTATAGGGACATCAGCTGTTGGGTTTCAGGCTGTCCCTAGTCCAGTAGGTCCTCATCTTAACCACATCTGCAAAGACCGTTTTCAAAATAAGGCTTCATTCTGGGGTTAGAAGGGACATAAAATTGGGGGGACACTATTGAACCCGCAGCTGCAGGTGAGGTGTTGGAGGACAGAGGGAAAGAGAAGTGCCCACAGAACTGAGACAGCATCTTGAGACTGAAAAAGGAGGCAGGCAGCTCCATGTCATCAATGGATTGGTTTATTATCCGTAACTTACTCCCCGGGTGGGATCGGGGATCCAGTGGACAAAGATCAGAAGAATTTGCAGCTGCATTCCACACAGCCGAGGGGCCAATGGGACAATTTATGGTTAACCTGGGGGTGGTGGGGTGAGTGGTGCTTGGAAACATGACATGCATTCCTAAGTCAAGATTCATGAATGGGTAACTGGTCTCATGGGCACTAGCCATAAGTCAGCGAAGGTTTTCATTCTTTGGGGATTAACAGAGCACAGAGGCCACCCGGTCCTAATGATTATTAAACAGTATCTATTAACTAGAAAGGCCTTGAGGACAGAGAAGTGATTGACCGCACAGTACAGCCCTGGGTAGGGTCAGAGGAAGGACAGGAGATGCTGTAGGGAACCAGGACGGCACCAGCTATGCTGACAGCCTTACAGGAGGGGAGGCCAGGCTGGAGAAGGTGCAGGTTTGAGTCCCACAGGTGCCACAGGAAAGGGACGTGGGCCGGGCAGTGGGGCAGGCCTCGCTCCTTGAGCTAGAGGGGGGCAATGGCCCTAAGAAATTAGCTCACACCGGCTCGTAGGGACCCCTCTGTGCACAGTGGACATGCTGCTTCAGGGGCCGACTACCCAGAGCTCTGTGTGACCGCTGCTGGCCAGCCTGAGCCGGAGCACATGGTGTGGGGAGCCTCAGGCAGGATTTGACCTCAGGGTTCAGTGAGGGCCCCCCAGGAGGCCTCAGTGGCAGATTCTGCAGGGCAGGGGCAAGGACTCAACTCCAACCACCATAGGGAGGGTGAGCAGGGTGGGCAGGGGCAGGGTGGTGTTATCAGCTCACCTGAGAAAATAAACTTTCAGGGCTCCTGTACGTTATGTAAAAAAAAATACTTTTTTCTTTTCTTTTTTGGCAGGGGGAGGTAATTAGGTTTATTTATTTAAAAAAAATTCTAATGGAGGTACTGGGGATTGAACCCAGGACCTTATGCATGCTAAGCATGCACTGTTCCACTTGAGCTATACCTACCCCCCAAAAGTCACTTTTTTAACGTGAGGGTTTTCAAGCGGCGGGAAGTGCTCCAGCCTCACTCTGTGGCCGGGTCTGTGCTCCAGCAGCGCCTGTGGACTGACTGCAGCGCCGGCCACTTCACCTGGCAGGTCCTGGCCCCAGGACAAGAGGAATGGGACCTGGGCCCCGGCGAGCAGGGCTGTGGTTAGTCAGTCAGTGCACAGCCACCAGCCACACAGGACTGTTGGCAGTGCGATGATAAAGCCGGTCACCCCTCCAGGCACACTCTGTCCCACGGTGTTGCGGACGCATCTACGTGCGGGCCGAGCGCTGTGTCTGCCTCTGGACCATCCCATTTACACTCCACAGCCCCCACATTGTCACCTGGGGTCTCAAGAATCATGTGGGCAAGCAGAGGGTGTCTCTTGGCAGAAATGGGAATTCCTTGTGGTGTTGAGTTATTGATATGACGAACAATGATTTTTTTTAATTGTGGTAAAATATATGTAACATAAAATTCCCTAGTTACCATTGAAATGGACAACTCAGTGGCATTTATCACATTCACAAAGTTACCCAAGCACTACCTTTGTCTGGTTCCAACACATTCCCATCCCCCAAAAGGAGACACCCTTCTCCCTCCCCAGCCCCTGGCACCACTAAGCTCCCTCCTGTCTCTGTGGATTTGCCGGTCCTGAGTGTTTCCTATAAATGCAATCATACAGTTTGTGATTTTTCTTATTGAAGTAGAGTCAGTTTACAATGTTGTGTCAATTTCTGTGTACAGCACAACGCTTCAGTTATATATGACACCCTGACCCCTCCTACGTCAAGTATTTTGTAACACTCCTCTCACTTTCTGAAGTCAAATGCAGAAATAACATAACCTCTCTACACATATAATTTAAATATATATGTGTGTGTACCTATGCAGCTATAGTTCCGATAGTGAGGAGAGTTAAAGATGAATACTTTTTAATAATACACAATTTAATGGGTGAGTGCATGGCTTCAACTACACTAGGTCATCAGATGCTTGCTTAGATTTTTCTTCCATTTAGATTTAAGAAAAGACAGATGACGTTCAACTTGATTCAATCTTCATATTTAGTATTATCAAATGAGAGCAAATAGGCTTCTTTGCTTATAATTTGAATTACCGTGGTGACAGCAATCCCAGTGAATTTACTGACAATCCAGAAACTCGGAGCCACTTTACCAGGAGCTTGATTTTCCAACATGTGGGAGAATTCTTGGCAATGGTCTGAATGACACTAAAAACAAGTTTCGATAGAATCGCATCGTCACTATATTCCTGCAAAATTAAGTGTACCTTAAAGCCATACAGAAATAACTTGTGTGTGAGGTAGAACAGAGTCAGGTCCCAGTTCAGAAGATCACAGGTAGGTCCTTCCCACGAAGGGTGGGCAGGCACAGAGCAGCCCTTCCTGCAGGACGCCTGGCGGCTCAGGGTACCCCCACCATGTGCCCGAGAACCCTAACCTTTGTGTGGACCACAAACGCACAACTCCACATGCTCACGGGAGAACCCAGCTGCGACCAGAGGTTCCCAAACTGGGACGTGCGCCACCTTCCATCCAGGGAGCAGGAGAGTGCATGGTTTGGAAGGAGTCATTTTGCAGGTGGTCCTGTAACCGGCCTGCCTGGAGCCCTTGTGTGCAGAGACACTCATATGCAAAGGGACCCTGGTGTAGCCCCTCTTCCTAGGACATTAAATCCTTAAGGCCCTATAAACATAATGCTTCTTAGCTTGGCTACCACAACAAATGCAACACACTGGGCTGCTTTAACAGCAGACATTTATTTCTCACAGTCCTGGAGGCTAGAAGTTCCACTTCAAGGTATCAGCAGGGCTGGTTCCTCCTGAGGCCTCTCTCTTTCGTGTGCAGACAGCCCTCTTCCCCCTGTGACCTGGGCTGGTGGTCTCTCTGCGTGCTTCTGTGTCCTAATCTCCTCTTCCTATTAGGACAACAGTCATGTCGGATTATAGCCCGCCTTAGTGACTTCATTTTACCTTAATCACCTCTTGAAAGACCCCAGCTCCTAAACACATTCACATTCTGAGGTCCTGGGGGTCAGGACTCAACGTGTGAATTCTGGGGACACAGTTCAGCCCGCAGCAGGCGTGTGCCCGTAACACAAGGCTGCTGGCTTTTCCCAGCCCAGAGACATTTGTGTTAAGGGTGAGGACTCGACATGGAGCAGGTGGCCTCACCTGGTGGCTGGAGCCAGGATGACGCCTCGTCCATCCTTCAAGGACACGAGAATCACCGTCCCTGTGTGGGGAGCCCGTGAGGGCAAGGCATCCATAGTGCTGGTGAGGGCGGTGATCACAAAACTGTCTCACGTTTTTAACATTAGCAGTTCTTTTCAGCTTTTCTCAACACGAAAGATCCTGGGAAAATCAGAACAGGATGGGTTGTCAACCAGCACACTTTCCGGGACTGGGGTTGTGCCCCAGAGCAGATGCTCTGTGATTTCCGCCCGTTGGACGTGCTTTCCCGGAGTGGCCAGAGCTGCCTTTGCTTACTCCAGCTGTGCCTGGTCCTCATCGAGCCTTAGAAAATGTTTATAACTTCCTCTTATTATAGTATCTGTCTGTATATTTTTCTATTAATACAGTGTACTCTACCTGCTGATCTGATCTGCCATGCCCCACTCTCAGTAAATACCTTTATATTGCATTGACGTTTGACTATGACAGTCATTGAGAGCATTTTTAATTTTTAATGTCTTCTTAGTTACTTATTCTAAAGCTGAAAGCCAAACTTTAATACATGCTTAGTGCCCCCAAACGCCCCCTAACACACTTGCATGTACATTTCCAGAAAATGTAAAGTAATTTGTAGTGACAGAAAGCAGATCCGAGTTTGTCTGGCTGGGGGAGGGTGGGAGGGAAGTTCTGGGGATGAGGGTATTGATGAAATAAAAATTCATTTTTTAAAACAAGACAAGAAAAATTTAAACATAAACTTTTCCTCTGTCCTCTGGCCTCCTCCCTCCCCACTAGCGTGCACTGTGCGTCGGCATTACGTGTTAGCCAGACCTCCCCAATGGCAGAAACAACTGCTCAACCATAAAGATCAGTTTTTTCTCCTTCTGGTGCCAGCCTTGTAACTCCTTAGAAGATAACACTCCTTTCTCAGTCCTGTAAGGGGTCACGATGACCCACCACTCACCTTACATGTGCAGATTCCTTTGGTCGACTTTATGTACAATGCCAGTATATCATTCCCCTTAAAGACATTGATGGACGCAGAACTGACTAAGTCAGATGAACTGGGGAGACCCTGGGCCACACCTAATGGAAGTTCTTAGCTTGAAGACTTGTTTATGACAGTGTTAGTGTTACTAGCCATATTACTTGTATTCTGCATATTTTGCATTACCAGATGTGTGACTGGGCCCTCCCTAAAAGTCATGATGACTAGGTGACCTGAAACAATTGACAAAAGATACAGTTCTGTAAGATCAGTGATTTTAACTCGAGATGTGGGAAGAAGCAACATGAGGGAACCATTTCCTGGATCATAACATACTAGTAAGACAAACTGTTCAGAGCCTTTTGGCTACTGCTAAGCAGGTCTAGTTTCGTAACAGCACATCGAGTGGCCTCGCAACAAAATCCTCACCTGACTTGGGAATGAGCATTACTGGCACCTTGGGACAAACTGGTCACGAAATGCCTCCCAAACCTTGGTAAAAATTAAGACCAAAAGGGAGGGGATTGTAACATAAAGATTGTTGCCCACCATCCAGTTCTATAAGAGTCAAATCATTCCTTCAGACTATACTACAAAGCTACAGTAATCTAAACAGCATGAAACTGGCACAAAAACAAACATATGGATCAATGGAGCAGGATAGGAAGTCCAGAAATAAACCCACACACTTATGATCAATTAATCTACGACAAAGGAGGCAAGAATACACAATGGAGAAAGGACAGTCTCTTCAATTAAGTGGTGTTGGGAAAATTAGACAGCTACAAGTAAAAGAATGAAATTAGAACATTAGAACAATTAGAACATTCTCTAACACCATACACAAAAATAAACTCGAAATGGATTAAAGATCTAAATGTAAGACTGGATATTATAAAACTAGAGGAAAATATAGGCAGAACACTCTTTGACATAAATCACAGCACCAGGATCCCAAGGTTCTGCTGGGAGTCCGGGGGTCTGATTAGGATTCTGGGGGGTCTGATGGGATTCTGGGGGCTGAGCAGGAATGCCACTCAGCACAGGTGGATGTTAGGTTTTGCTTCCCAGGAATGACTGAGACATACTGTGTGCCAGGCTCTGCTTATTCTGCGCTGGGACAGAACACTGTAAGGTGTCCATTCTGTCATCCCTCAGCGGGGCTGCCAGCTCCACAGTCAGCTGACCCCTCAGCCTTGGAGAGGCTAGACCCTGAGGAGGAGGCCTGAACTCACGCTGGCCTGTTCCATAGGGTGGGAGAGGCTGTGACTTTGCACAGGTTCCCACAAAGCTCAGAAAGCTCCCCCTGCCCCCTGCAGCCCAAAGCAGTTTCTAAGTGTTCGCTCTGGAACAGACCCTCCTGTGACTTGACACTTTGCTTACTGCCCAAGGGCTGCTGCCTCCTGGTCTGGAGACTGAACATGTTTGCTGGAGGAAATTCTATTTGTTGGAGGAAGGCCATGCTGTTCCTGGGGTGATGGGCATGTTCGGGGCAGAGCTGAGTGTGGGGAGAAGAAAAGAGATTCCTCTTTCTAATAGTGAACCTAACCCAGTAAAAACACCAGCAGCTGTTCTGGTTGTCTAGCACTAGATTACAAACCACCTCAAACTCAGCGGTGGACAACCACCACCACCATTTGTTATCATTACGATTTCTCACAGTGCTGGGGGTTAACTGGTCTCGGGGTCTCATCGGTGGTTGTGGTCAGACAGGGGCTGGGGCTGGACATAGGAGGGGCTCCCTCACACATCTGGCTTCTGGGCTGGAACAGCTGGGGCTCCTCCAGCATCTCTGTCTCCGTGTGGTCTCCCCACGTGGTCTCTCCAGCGTGGCAGCTTCAAGTGGCCAGATTTCTTTCATGGTGGCTCAGGGCTCCAAAGAGAAAGCCAAGTCTTCTTTTATGACACACTTCAGAAGCCATGCGGTATCACCTCCACCACGTTCTATCTTTTAGAAATCAGTCACTAAGATCAGTCTATATTCAGAGGGAGGGGAAGTAGACCCTACCTGAAGGGAGGAGTGTCAAAGACCTTGTACAGCCTATGGATATGTGGCTTCCGCATATGCAGATTCAACCAACCACAGATGAAAATTTCAAAATAAAAAATTCCAGAGGGTGTGAAAAGGCAAAACTTGAATTTGCACCCACTGACAACTGTTTACATAACATTTACATTGCATTAGGTATTCTACGTAACCTAGAAATGATTTAAAGTATATGGGAGGTTGTATGTAGGTTATATGCAAATATTACGCCATTTTATATTAGAGATTTGAACATCTGGGGACTTTGGTATCCATGAAGGGTCCTGGAACCAATCCCCCATAGATACCAAGGGATAACGGGCGACTGTATTTTAAAATCATTACAGTGGGGGATTTTGCTATCCTAGAATCGTGTGCACACCACAGACGCCCACCGCTGGTCCTACAGAGCAAGTGGTCATAAATTCCTGATTTAGTGTCAGCGGGCCTAAGGAGACTTAGGGATTACTCAGGCAAGTGCTTCCCAACACTTGGTGATGCTCAAACCCCTTTCATAGCAACCTGCTATCCTGAGAACTCCCTTAGTGATTTAAAACTCACTAGTTTGGCATGGTGTATGTTAAAGGAGTAACTTTTAAAAAAACATTCATTGGGATCTTATTATATGCTGTACACTGTGCTAGATACCAGGAAAACAAGAGTGAACAAGATACACATGGTTCCTGCCACAAGGAGCTTACGACTGGCAGCAGAGCCAGACAATTTAATGAAGTATATTATAATAAAGTGTGTTAGATACTGTGATAGAAGTACCAGCTCACAGAGTAATTCCTCTGGTTCTGATCTCTCTGCCCAGATCAAAACAGCATTTCCAGGGTTTCACTTGGATGCCAGGCCACGTAGGCACCATACATTCAACACGTTAAAAAAGCAGATTATCTCCCCTCTGTCCAGGTCTTTCCTCTGTTCTCTTTGTTTGATAGCATCCTATCCACCTGGTCAACTAATAGAAACTGCAGTCTTCTAGCCGCTTCCCAGTCTCTAGACCCCTTTGTTGACTTCTCCCCAGTATGTTAGCTCTATCTCAGACTGTCTCTAGGAAGTTATTTTAAGAAAAAAAAAATTATAATATTATATTGTTAATTGAAGACAATTTTAACATTTAATTAAACTGATGATTTAAAAAGCACTCTTCCCTTTTTAAGAAGTGACAGGTGCTGATTTTAAATTGATTGCAAAAAAAAGCATGATTCGTCAACAAATGAGACTATATACCACATTTGGAGACCAAATGTACATTGAAATTTAACCATGTGTTTAGGATCAAAAATTCCTTTCACTTTATGATTGCCTTTTGTGCTAAAGTGAAAAAAGAAAAACCTAAAAATGTTGAGTTGTATTTCTAAAATACGAAATAAAAAATGTTAGAATCCATTGGGAAGTACATCTCCACAAATAACATACTGTAGGCCAAGCTGGTCTGCCTTTCTGGTAAACAAAAAGCCAATTTAGATTGGATTATCATTAGATTTTATTTTTTTAAACATTGGCTTTTGACCTATTAGTCACTGATGACTTTGACTAGAAGACTTTACCATTCTTTTCTGATGATGATCAACTTGAAGCAAATTTGCAAAATTATCATTTTAATCATGACTCAGCATCAGGTTTTTGTAATTTAGCCATCAATGCTCCTCATACTTCCTGTCATATAGCTCATGATCCAATGTGCCTATAAATTAAACAATCTATAAATAAGATTGAAAACAATTTAAGCTGTTCAATGTTAAAAACCATGACAGTGGCTAACGATGTTTACCTGAGCGTGTCCCCCAAGCCGACCATCCATAGACACCTCACACACACCTGGAGATGTCCCATGGTTCCATTTGAAAGGGGAGCATAATAGAATACTTTATTCACTGATTTAAAAAGAAAGAAATTAAGACCCGTGCCACATCCACTTTTAATGGTGTGAACTCTTTGGAACTCCTGGTTAGAAATGTGCATTGTATCCCAGCCCTCTTATTTTTCTCATTAATGCAGCTGAGGTTCAGGGAGGGGAAGGAAGCTGCCCAAAGTCACAGAGCAAGCCCGTGCTCCCTACCCAGAGTCTGTGTCCTGAGATATGAATACAGAGGAATTAATTGGATTTTTGTGTGTGGCCCTCCTTAAATTGTCAAAACTCAGGTCAAACATCTACCACAATCAGTAATTCTGTGAAATCTTTTTCCTCAAAACCCTCCACCACAGACAGTCCTTCCTTCTCTTGCTCCCATTGTCCCTGCCATACCACCTAGGACACAGTTGTCCCTGTGGGCAGTAACTTGTATTTTTTTTCCTGGCTCCCTGGCAGATACTGGTCTAGGTGCTTAGAATTCAGCAGTGAACCTAGCACACACAAAAAATCCCTGTCCTCATGAAGCCCACATTCTGGCTGGCAGGACAGTCTATAAATAAAATAAGTAAAATGTTGAGTGTGTTAGAAAGACGAGGGATAGGGAGAGTGTGTGCTCGGGGGCGGGGGGGGGGAGTTGTGAGGACATGAAGTGTGGGGGACAGAGTTCTGGAACTGCACTAGGTGGGCAAAGTTCTAGAAGCTGGAGGGAGGGGACTGGCTGTGATCAGGTTACAGCAAGGAGGCTGGTGTGGCTGGAGAAGCAGTGAGCAAAAGGGATGGTGTAGGAGCTGAGGTCAGAGAGGTAAAACAGGCCCCCAGAGCAGACAGGCTTTCTTGTCATAATAAGGACTTTGGCTTTTGCTCTGAGATAGGAGGCACTGGTGAGTTTGGAGCAGAGAAGTGACATAATCTCGTTCCCATTTTAAAAGGTTCACTCTTGATGCTACATTGAGAAAAGACTGAAGGGAGACAAGGACAGAAACAAGTGAGGGGGCTAATGCGACAACCTCAGTGAGAGGTGACGGTGCTTGGATCAAGGTAGTAGCAGGAAAGTGGAGAGCGAAGGATGTGAAAGTGAAGGGTCAAGGATGACACCAGTGTTTGTGACCTGAGCAACAGGAAGGATGGAGCTGCTAGCAACTGAGACGGGAGACTGTGGGAGAAGCAGGTTTAATAGAGAAGATCAGAGCTCGGTATTGGACATGTTAAATTTGAGATGCCTGTTAGCCAATGGAAATGTTGAGTAGGTTGGTGGATACACAAGTCAGGAGTTCAGGAGAGATGTTCTAGGCTGGAGATATAAATTGTGGGCATCTTCAGTATAAAGATATAATTTAAAGCCCCAATGACCAGATGAGATCACTAAGAGAAAAAACGAGTGATGGGCTCAAGTCAAATGCTGCTGATGGAACTGGCAAGGAATGAATAAATCCCATATCCCATTAGACCTGCAGAGTGCACGTCATTATTAAGGGTTAGCTAGCAACAGATGGGTAAGGTACCTATTAGGTACAGAGACAAAATAGCTGTAAGTCTTGGGAACACTAGAGACACAGAATGAAGAACCATGGCATCCTGGTCATTGGATCTGTACTCCTCTCCCTGCCTTAGCCTGACTATTGACTCTCTGGCTTTAGAAAAAGAAATGAGTGTGGGATACTTTGACAGTCTGGCTAGGACAGAGAAAACACAGTTGAAGAATGAGTGGGAAATGACCTTCTGGAGTCAGAAAACCAGAGTTCTCCACCTGCTGCTCCATAGCCTCATGTCCTTAAGCAAGTCACTTCACCTCCTGCAGCCTCAGTTTCCCTGCATATAAAATTGGAGCGATCAAACCTTCCTTGTCTCTCCCAAGGGTGCAGAGAGGTCTGAGTGTGGCAGTGGTAGAGTACATGCCCTGCCTGGGCTGGTTATCCAAGTGCAAAAAAAGGTCAAGAGAAGCCATCAGCTTGCAGTGGCAATGGAAATGGGGATGAGGAGGGAACTGTCATGCCCTCAGTCTGTCCAGGGTCTGTTGGTGCAGCATGTGGACGAGCTAAGGAGGATTCAGGCCAGGACCTGGTCTGGAATGGACTGGCTCAAATAGCAAGACGAGGTTATCAAGACAGAGACTGAGACTTTGAATCTGCCTCCCAGCAGCCTGGAACCGAGATGGAGGAGACCCTGAGGCAGCAGCACAGAAAAGAAACAGAGACACTGAGGCAGAAAGAGACCCGGAGACCCAGAGTCAGGCAGACGAAGAGACAGACCCAAAAACAAGTTGTCCAAATGGGGGGCCCAAAGCGACCCGGTGAGAGCGAGGCGCAGAGGCGCAGACCCAGGCAGAGCTGAGCCTCCACGCGCGCAGGTCAGGGGGAGCGGGCCGGGGTCCACGGCGGGGCCTGACCGGCCGCACTCGCCAGGCGCCCCCGCCCGGGCTGCTCGCCCAAGATGGCGATGGAGGGGCGGGCGAGGCGGCGGCGGCGGCGGCGGCGGCGGCGGCGGCGGCGGCGGCGGCGGCGGCGGCGGCGGCGGCCCTGGCCCCCGCGCCGGCCCCCGCTCGGGCCCGGGCCCCCGAGGCCGCGCCCCCGCCCGCGGCGCCGCGCCTCCCCGGGCTACTGACGCCCGGCGCGCCCTCCCCCGGCGGCGGCGGCGGCGGCGGCGGCGGCGGCGGCGGCAGCGCCGGCGGCAGCGCCGGCGGCGGCGGCGGGCGAGGCGCGGGGAGGAGGCGGAGGCGGCGGCGGCGGCGGCGGCGGCCCGGGCCCGGCCCCATGGCGCTGGGGGACGCTGGCCGCGGCGGCGAGCTCATCGCACTGACCTTCTGCCTGCTGGCCGCGCGCGGTAAGGGCGGGCGCCGCGGCAGCGGCGGGAGCGGCTGCGGGGTGTCAGTGCGTCCGCGCCCCGGGCTGCGCCGGGCTGCGAGGCCAGCGCGTCTCGGGTCCCCGAGCAAGTGCCAGGGCCATGGGGCGCGGGCTGAGCGGTCTAGCGCCTGCGATGCCTACGCTCAGGCGTTTGCGAGACGCGGCCAGGGGGGCGATTGCGGCGCGTACTTGTCCGCAGGGGGTGTGTGTCCTTGGTTTTCAGAGTCTGAAATGAGTGTGTGTGCGCGCGCGTGTTCAGAGGGTGGGGAGGGGTCGTACGTGTCCGCAGTGCGTGCCCGGTCCCGGCGTGGCATCGCGGGCCGTGGCTGCGGTGCTGGTGGCTCGCGCCGGGCGGTCTCTGTCTTGCCCGCGCGTGCCTCCGGGTTAGGAGTGTGTGTGAAAAAGGAGGGGTTGGGGGGGGTGCGTCTGCACCACCATTTGTGTGTCGGGAGAGTGTGTAATTGTGTCTATAGAGCTGAACTAATATTTGGCCTTGGCTTTTGGGGGGTGTCCTTGCACATGGTAGGGGTACTGAGCAGATTCCGGATTGACTAGGGGTAGTCGTGATAAAATAGTCAACTTTGTCCAGTGGGTGTGGTCCCTGAGGCTGATTGGGCCCTGGGGTGGGGGGTGCGGGTGGCCAGGGGAGTGTGGCTCCCCCATACCCGAGGCCTGGAGTGGGCTCGGGGAGGAGGCAGAAAACCAGTTGCTTTCGTGAACGTGTCCAACACTCGCTCTCAGGATGGGACGCGTGTCACTCACTCCTGCCTCACCCCTACTGGGGCATATCAGGGAAGTGTTGACCAGGTCTGCAAGGCCTCCTCCAGCCCCCTAACTCTCTGCGGGGTGGAGAGGGGGGTGGGTAAGAGTCAGAGTTGTCCTCGCTGGAGAAAGGGGTGGGGTTGGGGTGACGGCGAACCGAGTGCCTATGCCTAGGGCTCCTTCCACCCCAGCTCTCTCGCTTTCTGTACTGAGTGCGTTTGGGGGCGGCCCATGGGGAAGGTGGGTGGTATGGCTGGGGAGGGGGATGGGCTGCCCGCTTTGTTCGCCTAGTTCTTGCCTTCCCTGCGGAGAGGGGGAGCTGAGGATGTGTCCGGGGCTAGTCGGGGAGGGACTTGGAGGTGGGGGTGGGGAGGGGGATTTCTCTCCAGCTGCTGCGGCTTTCCAGAGACTCAGCCAGGCCACGTGGGAGGGAGGCGAGGACGGCGGAGGGGGAAAGGAGCCTCCGCCAGGCCGGCCCCAGGCCCATCACTAGGAAACCCAAGCAGCGGGTGGGAAAGTGTCAGGAAGCACTCGGACCTCTTCTCTCCCTACAAAGACACGCCCCTTTCCAGACCTAACTGCGGACCCGGCTGGAGGCCGCCTGGGGGCAGGGTCCTGGCAGCTAGGCTAGGGAAGTAGGGGGCCTGGGGTTGTCAGGTGGAGGGGGCGGGGAAGTGCCAGAGGGGCGTCTGTCCTCCCGGAGGCCAGGGGATTAAGGAGTAGTTGTGCCCACCCTCCTCTGCTCTTCTAAGAGCTCCGGGATCACGTTCGGGTCATCCAGCAAAGCGGAATCGTGGCTGGGAACTAAACTCGCTGGAGCATTATGGAATACCGGTGGTGGGGCCTCCTGCAAGGGGCTCAGTTTGCCTCGGCGATCTGGCCTCTCCCTGCTCCCCAGTGTACAAGGCAGGGGCAGGGCTCGAGCTGGGGCTCCCGTGGCAGCAGTGTGCATGGCTGAAGCAAGTATGATGGCCCTCAGCCCCAAACCCTTTGAGTGTGCAAAGGTCATCAGTCCTGGGGGAAACTATAGAGTTTTGACTAAGCCACCCTGATCTGGATGGAGGTCATTTATTCATTCATTCAACAAATATTTACTGAGTACCCCTTTTGGCTAGCATGTGACTGGTGCCTGGAATACAGTAAACAAGGAGAAGACTGACATGTAGTCCAGAAAGGTCAGGAAAGTGTTCCTCCAGGAAGTGATGAATAATAGAGCTCAATGCAGAGGGTCAGTTAGCCCTGCAGGAGAGTGATGATGGGGAGAGTTTTCTGCAGAGAACAGCATGTGCAGACACTCAGAGGTGACTTGGTGCAGACCGCTGAATGAAGCTAACTCTGGCTGGAGTTTAAGGCACGAGGCATATGGGTGGGGCAGGTTGGGGAGGAATGGGACAGGGGCCACGGGATGTCAAGAGAGAAGGCTTCAGATGGGGGCTGGACCCAACTCACGAAGGGCCTTGTAAGCCGCACCAAGACTTCTGGCCTGAGAGCGCCCACGAGCCCTTAGAGAATGTTAAGATCAGCTTTGTATCTGCTCACTCCAGCCAGTCTGGAAAATGATCGAGCAGGCTGGAGGCGGAAGCTGCAGCTTCTTGGGAGGCTGTGATAGTAATGAAGAAGAGGGGATGGTGGCACCTGAAGTAGTGGCAGTTGGGATGACCAGAGTAGCTGGATTCTAGAGATATTTAGGAAGTAGAATCAGTAGGACTTGAGAATAGACTGAGTTTATAGGGATTGAGGGAGAGAGAAGTCAAAAACAATAGGCACTGCAGCAGCCTCAACATGGCAAAATGAAGGACTGGTGTCAGAGTCAAGACAGTGACTGCCTGTCTCTCCTGAACACTGTTCGTAGATCAGGGCTTGGGAATTGGGGAGATGTTGTATGGAAATGGAGCTCGACCTGGGGTTGTGTGGGATGCCAAGTGCTTTGTTTTTACCACAGGCAAGAAGTGGGGCTCTCCCTTCCACCCAGTCAGAATTTCGGGGGGTGGTGATGCCTGAGGTCAGTAACACGGGGGCTCTAAGAACAGAAGAGCCACTTTCTCGTCACCAGGAAACTCCCCGCCCCCAGCCCATCAATCAGGATCAGAGGCCAACCTCAGTCAATCGCGTGTTGGGATGGCCCTCTCTGACCTCATCTTAGAGGTTAGGAACCAGGTCAAACATCTGGATAAGATTTTTCTTAATAGTGAATCTTCTCTGGAAGTTATCTAAACCTTCATAGATCCTGGATGTATTTTCATTGTCCAATTATATATATTATGTGTAAATTAGCATTTTCTTTCTTTTTTCCTAAAGATATATTGTTTCCAGTTGAGCAGTCTCACAATTAGCTTCACTGAATGTCAGCACTGAAGGGAACTTAGAAATAATTTAATGTACCCATTTTACAGATGAGAAAACCGAGTGACTTCCCAAAGTTACATGGATGGGGATTCAACTGGGGCTGGAACCAGTCTCCTGGCTCTTGGAGCAGCCACACTTTCCCAGGATTTGGTACACATAAGCCCAAGCTCAGTCTCTGCACCCATCCCCCTCACATGAGAAATTATCAACAACTTTGGGCTTGGCCTGCCTCAGTTGGTTTGTCTGGGCCTGGGCTCTGGAATCCACTCTCCTCCACCCATCTCCACCCGCTGCCTCCTGTTCTGCCTCCACTGTTTCTGAGGTGCAGCAACCAGACTTGACACAGAATTCCAGATGCAGAACAGATGTCATTGCCAAGCAGGCCTGGGGGCTCCTAGCTCTGTGGGTTGGTGGAAAGGAGGAGGAAGAATGGCTCTGATGGGGTAGGGCCCCAGTCCCACTGGCCGGGGTTGGGGGTGGCGGTGATGACAGTTGGAGGGAGAGAAGAAAACCAGAGAGAGAATGTTCTGGGCCTGACATGCAGAGAAGTGGAATCCTTGTCCCTGGGGCTGGCTGGCTGCCACCAACTACTGCCTCACCGCTGAGGCCAAGGCATCCTCTGGATTTGAGGGGATGTGGGGTTGCTGGGGTCCGGGAAGCAGAGGCTCAGTAAGCCCTCTCTCAAGTGCAGGCCTGAGCACACAAGCTGGTGCAGAGCCAAGACTTCCAGATGGTTCCATAAAGGGCTCAATTACCTTGTCACATAGTTTGGAGGATGGAACTCTGGCAAGTGAGTGGAGCATAAAGGAGAAAAAGGTGGTCACAGGAGGCAGGTATTTTTAATCATACTACCCACACGGCAGGAGAAGAGGTGATGTAGAGTGCTCCCCAGTCCCGGGAATGTTTGAGTACAGAATTTCTTTCATTGTGAGTTTGCTGTTCTGTCTCGATGCTTTTTAAGGATTTTGTTAGGTGTCTAATAGGTGCCACATCGTATGCTAGGTTTCCATGTGTATTATTCATGTCATGCCTAGCCTTGAAGGGAGTCCTATAATTTTTACGGATAAGGAAATTGACGCTCGGAAAAGCATAAGGAGCTATGTGTCTTCTCTTTTTGAGTGCGTCTTCACATGTCCACTCATCTGTTCAAGGAATGCTTATTGAGCACCTGCTGTGTACCAGGCACTGTTTTAGGTAATGCTGACTAGAACAATAACCTCCAGCTTGTTGCCCCGCTGGGGAGAAAGGCAAACCAAAAATCTAGAGCGCTAACTGCAGTGACCCAGGTGCCCAGGTCCCATGGGGCAGAAAAGGGAGAGGCATCTTAATCAGACCCCGGGATGGCAGAGCCATTGAGGGGCGAGAGGGCAGCACGAGCAGGGCACATGGAACAACAGTGTACTTTCAGAGAACGGGAAGTGGTGTGGCCTGGTGGGGACACAGGGTCCCGGAGAACAGGAGGGAGGCAGGCTGAGTGTGGCTTTCCTGTCAAGTCCGCTGAGGCTGAGCCTGTCTCCTCAGGATCACAGATGAAGGCAATTCTCCCTTCCCTGTGTCCCAGGCAACCGTCCCAAGCTCTCCTTCCAGCTGTTGTGGGCGGGGCTTAGTGTGTGGTAAGGGAGGTGGCCAAGGTCGGGGGCAGGGAGGGAGGTTTCTGGAAGAAGCTGACGTGTCTCCTGGGAGAAGAGAGAGGTGATGGTGTCATGGAGGATTTGCCCTTGCTGACCGAAGACAAGTTATAAATCTGTTGGGCCCTGAAATTCAAAAGTGACAAGGCACTGATGTTTGCAGCAAGTTCTCGGCTTAATGAAGGAGGCCTCTTTGCTTCGTCCCCCACCCCTACCCCCTAGCCTCTTTCCAGAGAGTTCACTGAAGAATGGAATCCTGGCTAATGCCAGGCTCCCACTAATCCGAAGAAGCAGCATTGAGCTGGCCCCAGGGCTCAGCAGTGAATCTCATTTCTGTCTGGGTTCCAGTTGGCCTCGTAAAATCTAATTTATCCTGTAAGTGGGTAAAATAATCTGTCAGAGAAAGCAGATTTGAGAGATGGCTGTGGGGCTCCCAAGCAGAGAAGCTCTGTGTCTCTGGCAGAGTCCCACCGAGGAGACTGAGGAGAAGGGATTGTGGGAGAGGGAGGGCCCCTCAAGGCCGAAAGCTGGCCAGCAGCAGGTGTGCGGTGTGTCCGCCCCAGCCCGGACAGGGAGAACTGCGAGGTACTCATGGGGGTGCTTGGGGGTCAGCCACGGCAGAGAGCTGGGGGTGGCAGGAGAGGGGTGGCCACGAAACCACGGGGCAAACATGGCCCACTCCCCAGAGCATCACCTTTACAAGATTTGGCGGTGAAGGGACCACGTTTTGATGAAAACAAACGTGGGTGTGTAATGGAGCAGAATGCAAAATGTGCCAAAGGTTTAAAAAATAAAAACATTTCAGGTAGTCAGCAAGCCTCCTGAGCATGCTCTCCTCTGCTGCTGGGAGAATTTTGGTTAAAATGAGGAATGTGGCAACTCTTAATTTTAAGGCTGGGGAAACCGAGGCTGAAAGGAGGAAATCGGACCTGAGGTCATACAACACGTGATGCGCCCAGGACTCTGACTCCAGGCCAGGGCTTGTCTGTCCCACCCAATCCTGCTGTCTGTGGAGGCGAAAGGAAGGATGGTGAGGGACTTCCACGTGGCTCCGTGATGTGAGACTCAGGGAAAAACTTTCCCCCAGGGGAGGTGGGGGCAGCTTCGTGGAAGGACGTGGCACCTGAGCTAAGCCCCTGGAAATACACGTCCCGGGCACAGAAGGTGCATTGGGCACTGAGGCAGAGAGAACCCTCTTACTGGGGAGCAACTGTCTCCTCAATGCTGGGTTCATCCCCAGGATGTCAAAGAAAGACCCCCCTGCCACCGCCCCGTTCTGGGCCTCAGTGTCCCCATCTATAAAATGAGGAATCTTAGGCTCCGTGTCCATTTCTGTCGACGTGGGTGGCTTGTACTCTCGGCACAGCCTTGTACTCTCAGAGGGGGACCCCGGTTTCTCCCCACTTCTCCATCCCTGTTGGTTTCCCATCCCTCCTTGCCTTGTTGGGTGCTGAGCTCCTCCGAGGTGGGGCAGCCAGACATCTGCTGATCCATGAATATTCAGGAAGGGAATCGGAGCCTCCTTTGGGCTCCCCAGCCAGCCGCGGCCCCTCTGGCCGCCGTCCTGCCCGAGCCCGAGCCCAGGCTGCTGACAGACCCGGCAGCTGCTTGGGCCCCAACTGTTCACATTGTTTGTTCTGCACGGCGGGGGATTTTCCAAGCCCCGGACGTGCTTTGGGGGGCAGGGAGGCTGCTGGAGGGCTCAGGGATTCGTGTCATGTGGGGCTTTTCTACCCCTGAAACTCAAACCGACTGCTCACTGGCTGGAACGGGGCAATTGGAAGCCTCTGGGCTGAGAGCCCGGGCTGGCCTTCCCCCTACCGTGTTTGCATCAGAATCGAGGGCCTCAAAGATAGGAGGGACTGGATGTTAAGAATAACGATTAGCATTTATGCATCCCCTTCCAGTTTATGAAGTGCCTTTAAAGCAGGAGCTCCCATCTCTTGACTGATGCCCGTTAGGCTCTGGGCTGGAGCCCTAGCATACATCATCTTGTTTAATCCTCACAGGCTCCATACTATCACCTCCACTTTACAGATGTGGAAACTGAGGCCCAGAGAGGTTGAGTGGCTTGTCACATAGCTGGCAGGTGGAGCATCTTGCAAGACTGGAACCTAGATCTTCTGCCCCAAGGTCAAATGCTCTCTCCACCGCAGCAAGTGGCCCTCAGTGATGCAAATGCCGGTTTGGTTTCCCAAATTAGAATGGAAACCAGGTGAGGGAAGGGCTGCCTTCTCCTCACTGCACCCACCAGTGAGGCTGAGCCCAGTTGTGTAGTTGGAGGTGTAAGCAGAGCCTTTCTGACATATTAAGAAAGGCAGTGGGGGAGGGTATAGTTCAGTGATAGAGCGCATGCTCAGCATACCTGAGGTCCTGGATTCAATCCCCAGTACCGCCATTTGAATAAATAAACAAACAATCCAAACTACCAACCTCCCCCCAAAAGAGAGAGAGACATCTGTCTGTCTGTCCTTCACACTGCAGTGTCAGAGCCCAGCCTCCTTATCTTATCCAGTCAGGATTTCTCTTTGCCTCTCTGTCTTGTACCCCTTAAGGGGTGGTGGGAAGAGGGCCTGGGGACAGACACAAGTTCTAAGTGTTGCCATATACGTTGTGTCCAGGTGTTGACGAGTGTGGTAGAGATTGGGGTGCACATGCTCAGGTGTGGAAGGTTGTCCTGTAGTTTTGTGTCTGGATGATCTGTATTTGTTCAGGAATGAGTGTGTCCGGTTCACGGAATAACCCTAACATCATAGACTCTCAGACCTCACCTGCTACATTTGAATAAACTAGAGCCCAGAAGGGGAAGTGACTGGCCCAAGGCCACACAGCTAGATTGTGACAGTCAGGTCTAGACCTGAGCGTCGCCAGATTCCCTAACCCTTGGGGAGCTCTGTCACTCATGCCTGCCTTAAAATGAGTGTGGGCCATTGTCTTTACCTCTGTCCCTGGCTCACTCTCAGACACACAATTGCCTTTAAGCATGGTGTCAGGTCAAAGGATAAGAGGAGACCTTGGGCCACTGAGCTTTGGTGGGACAGGGAGGCAGCAGGTCAACCTTCTGGGAGATACAACTTGGGGAACCAACCATTTCTCTCTGAATAGCAGTCACCAGGCCTTGCTGAAATGTTGGTTAAAATAATAAACATTGACATCTGTGTGTTTTTGCCTTAACGCTGGGATGGCGTTCCCTTCCTCCGTTGTTCCCCTGCTCTTCCCTTCGTGGCCAGGGCGGTGTTGGAGCTGCAGGCTCTTCTGGGGCATCTGGAGAGGGTCAGGGGACTGGGTTCTGGCACTGGCTTGCTGCGTGGCTCTGGGGGAATCAGCTGCGGAAAGGAGTGCTTACCTCCTCCAGTCCCTGGGGCAGAAGTGGGCGGGTAACAGCGGGCGAGAGAGATCTGTAAGATTCCAGGAGAGGGGGTGACAGTACCGAGCCGGCCACCCCTCTGCTGCACTCCTTTCCCGCACAGCAGCTCATTTAATGCTCACCCTGATGAAGGAACGACTGTGTCTTTTTAAACTGAGATACAATTCACATACTGCAAAAGTCACTGTTTAAAGTGTACAAATCAGTGGTTTTCAGTACATTCACAAGGTTGTGCAACCATCCCCACTCTCTAATTCTAGAATATTTTCATCACCCAAAAAAGAAACCTCGGTTCCCTTAGCCATCATCGCTCCTCATTCTTCCCTCTCCCCTGTTCCTGGCAACCATTAATCTACTTTCTGTCTCTATGGATTTGCCTATTCTGGACATTTCACAGAAATGAGATCATGCAATATGTGGCATTTCGTAACTGGCTTCTTTCATTTTGCATTAAAGTTTCAAGGTCTTTTCACGTTGTAGCAAGTATCAGTACTTCATTTCTTTTGATGGCAGAGTAATATGTTTACCCATTCTTCAGGTGACTGGGCATTTGGGTTGTGTCTACTTTTTGCTAAGAACTGTGATATTTTGTGGATGAGGAAGTTGAGCAGTGGGGGAGGATGGGCGCGCAGTGCAGCCATTGGCCCGAGATCAATTTGTAAGGGGTAGAGCCAGGATCCTGACACAGGTCTTTCCATGAGACATCTTTCTGTACAGTTTGCCCCAACTCCCTGGGGTGGGTGACTCGGGAGCTGGAGGCTGTGGGAGGTGGGAGGACACACACTGATGGCCCTGGTGCCCCCTCCTCTACACAGGGGAGCAGCCGTTGCCCCGGGAGACAGTCGTGTTGCTGAGCTGTGGAGCAGGGCCGCTGCAAGTGATCCTGGGCCCAGAGCAAGCTGCGGTGCTGGAGTGCAGTCTGGGGGTGGCTGCAGCCGGACTCCCCACCAGCGTCACGTGGAGCAAGGATGGGGGCGCCCTGCCTGAGCACAACCACCTCCGCTTGCTACCCAATGGCTCCCTGTGGTTGTCCCAGCTGCCAGCCCCCGAAGGTAGTGACGAGCCAGCCCCTGGAGCCCCGGAGGTCATTGAGGGCAGCTATTCCTGCCTGGCCCGAGGGCCCCTAGGAGTGGTGGCCAGCCAGGCGGCGGTGGTCAAACTTGCCAGTAAGTGCCGTATCTGGGATGAGCTGAGACCCACGAGATCTGGGGTGTGGGAGGTGGGGTCTGCTGCTAGTTACTTGCGCAAAGGCTTGTCTCTGAGCCACTCCCCCTTTCCCTGCCTCCCAGCCTACTCAGTGGGTCCCTTCCTGGTATGGTCTGCCTCACTGTTCAGTAGTCCCAATTCTTCCCTGCTCCTCTCTTCCTCCTCCTTTTCTCTCCCTGTGAGTTCGAGAGTCCAGACTTGTGCTCTCCTCCAGGAAGCCTGTCAGAGAGGCTGGTAAGAGTGTCAGGGGCACAAAGGTTCTCCCCACTCCCATAGCAGGTGGAGTATGTGGAGCCGAGCTGCCTTGTCCAGCCCACCCCTTGAGGGGCTCTGGGAAGGCACAGATCACCATGAAATCATTTGGAGGCTGGAAGAAATGTGTACCTTACTGGAGTCTGACCATATGGTGGCGTAAGGCAGGGGGACTTTGAAATTCATTCTGCCTGCAGCACCTGACCAGTCATCACCACTTCTCCTCCGACCGCCTCTTTCCAACTGTGTCTCCGTCGATCTGAATTTGCTCTGCTTGTGTTTCTATTACCCTGTGTTTCTCTGTCTGTGTGTCTGTGTTTGGGTGCGTGTTTCACCGTCTGTGCTCGCTATGGCCTCCCTTTCTCGTGTTTTTCTCCTGTCCCCACCCTTTCTCACTGTCCCCATCCCCAGCACTCGCGGGCTTCACTCTGCACCCGGAGTCTCAGACGGTGGAGGAGAACGGGACCGCTCGGTTTCAGTGCCACATTGAAGGGCTGCCAGCACCCGTCATTACTTGGGAGAAGGACCAGGTGACAGTGCCTGAGGAGCCTCGGTGAGTGTCCTGTTGGGGAGTCAGGTATAGGTCCCAGGGTGCAGGCAGAGAGGGCTGGGGTTCTTAGAGTCAGGGTGGCTCTATTTGCTCCATTGCCTTTTTTTTTTTTTTTAATTCCTGCAAAGACTTTATTAGAATCACATGGAGGGCTGCTGCTCAAAAGCTCTTTGCCTTTTAAGACCACCTGACTTAGGAGCCAACCACCCACTGATGCTCAGCTCATTTCTGGTCCCAAAGAGAAGTTAGACAAGAAGTTTTTGCTCCCTGGGAGGAACGCCACCCACCAAGCTACAGGGCTTGGGTGGAGAGTAGTGAGTGAATCCTTCAGCACCCGACCATTGTAGTCCAACCACTTGGTTTATTGAGAAAGAGACCGAAGGCCAGAGAGGGGCTGTGCTTTATCCAAGGCCACATGGTGAGCAATTGGCAGAATATTCGTTGTTCATTCAGGTCCCCAGAGGCTGCTGGGAGGGTTTCTCTTTGCAGGTTTCTCTGGAGTTTCTACCCTAGGTGGATAACTTCTCTTCCTTTCTCGGTTCTATCCAATAAAGTGCAGCATCTGATAAATGGGTTGTGGAGGTCCTTCCTGTTTCACGCTCCCCTCTCCCCAGAAAGGCAATGGGGCCATCCCTGAGAAGCACTTCTAGGGCTAAAGAGAAGCAGAGGCTAGACCCAGGACCTGATCCCTAGTGCCGCCCCCTGGGCAGGCCCAGATGTACATGCAGCTTGTCCAGAAAGCATAAGGCTCCTTTGCATCTGTGGTCTCAGAATTGGTCTCATGACTCGGTTGCCACCCCAGGAATTCATACATCTTTGGAAATGTGGCTCCAAAGGCCTCTCCCAGCCACCCTGCTGTCAGTCGTCCCCCTGCATCTCTCCAGCTGTATTACCAGCTCGCTCTCTCCTCTCCTGGTGGAGGTGGGTTTCCTTAGGCTCAGAAATGCTGGTTTCCAGATCTCCCTGCCCTGGAACTGACCTGTCTTCAGCGTACTGAGTTGTCCCAGCTCCTCTGACTTTTGCCCATGTCTGGGTAGGGGTGAAAGTGTAAGAGAAACTTGTAGATAGAAAAGCCCCAGGACATAGCTCTGCCACAGTTTTGAAGGAGGAAGAAGTAAGAGGTCAAGACATGTAACCCTGTTGACTTTGGTGATCAGGCAGCCCCACTGGCCCTCTGCAAGTCACTGCTTACTCAGCTTCATTCTCCCCATCTAGAAAATTAAAGGGGGAAAAAAAAATGAAAGGGTTGGACTAGATCATGGTTTCCAAAGTGTGTTCTTTGTAGAACGTTCATCCCAAAAGGTAACTCTTGAAAAAAAAGTATTCCATGGTCAAATAAGATCAGGAAACTGCCTATAAATCCCCGCATGCTTTTTTTAAATTGAAGTATAGTCAGTTACAATGTGTCAATTTCTGGTGTACTATACATCTGCCCTTTGGAATTAACAAGGCCCTGAGAAGCCCTGTACTGAACAAAAACCTGTTTAACTTGTTTAACCAAGCACTTCCTAGATTCGTTTGCCCAGAGCCTCTCTTGCAGGAACCCTGTTAACATCCCAGGAATGAGCATTCTAGGCAGGGGACCGTGGGAATGCTAACCCAGCCTTCCTAATGCTGACATTTTAAGTTCTGTGCTTTCCAAACGTGCGGCCTCTCAGCGCTGTTCTGTGGGTGCTTTCTGGCGGTTGCTGGGTGACACCTACTCTGCAGCCCCCGGAGAGGGTGGGAGAGAGCAGGAAACTCTCCCTGTGTTAAAAGCCACAAGAGGCTCCACTTAATGAGAGCAGTGTTTTCTCACTTAATCCTTCCCATCATCCTTCAAGATAAGCATTCCTCATTTTCCATATTTTCTCTAATTGCTTTTAGTTTATATTCCTAGTAGAAGCAGTTTTCAAATTCATATAAACACACAATAAAAGAAACAAAAATGCCTCGTCGTCCTATCACCCATAGAAAGCCTCTGTTAGTTCTGATGTCTGTCCCTTGGACTTTTCCCCTGTGTGTTTATAAATATTCTCTTTAAAAATCGGGATTATATTGTAAATACTGGGGTTTTTTTTTCAATCACTTTTTTAAAAAAGACAGAAATGGAGTTATGTTGCAGCTTTTACTTTTTTTTCACTTCACACATAAGGAACATCCTTCCAGGTCTCTACTTATGACTGTGGTGATCTGGATTGTTAATGAGGGAATTGAGGATCAGAGACAGAAGTCACTTGCCCCAGGTCACACAGCTAGTGCAAGAGTGTCGGACGCCGGAGCCCCGGTGTGGATGACACAGGAGCCTCGTGATTTGGTTGGGGTGGGGGAGCTGCAGGGTCTGAAGAATTTCCTGCTGCAGGTGGGCTTAGAGATCAGGTGGTCCAGCCGTGGCTCAGAGCAGAGAACTTCCCCAGAGCTTCTCAGCAAACAGCAGAGTTCCTTCACCTCCCAACATCTAATTCAGGCATCATCCCAAGACTCCACAGGCCTCTTCCAGGAGGCTGGAGCTGCCAGTTCCTGGGCTCTGGGAGTGTTTGCCCCCAAGTCCTCTGAAAAGTGATCCTCATCTATAAATAAGCTGGGCTCACATGTCCCGGCACATTGTGTGGGGGAAATAAAGAAATATCTAAAACAGCAGTTTGATTATGCCCAAGGTATGTATTTTTACACATGCCCAGATATAGTTCACGTACAAATATGCTATTCATAAACTCAGCCCAGTGGTTTGAAGGAGACCATTTGCCTCGGTGGAGGCTGTGCACATGTGCAGTTAATAAACACACTCTGTCAGGGTCTAGGGGCATATTTTGAGAATTTATGGTAAAGGCTAGACCCTGAGGCAATTCCCTGATACTTACACTAATTTCTAATGATAGGGGATAATTTTTCTTCCGCAGGAACCGGTAATCAGTGAGGGCAGTGTTTCCCAAATCCCAGGCATTCACAAACCCCTTTCGTAATTTTGGCCACCCCTGAGCCATTTATACCATCACTTACTTAATACATTTCTTTAAATCAGCTCTCTCTTTTGGAACTTTAACACATACTGAAGAGGAATATTATCTCACTGCAATAAAATGAAAAACCAGCAACACTGACCATAAATAGAAGCTCGCCATAACAAAGAAATGTATAGCTGCAGGAATAAAAATGTGTGTCTGGATCCACTTGAAATCATTTTGTTGTCACCATTCACTCACGCTTTAAAACCACAGCACTAATGGATTTAATTACTCTAGGCTCCCTAGTCCAGTCTTCTGCCCTACTCATCTCCCAGGGCCCATCGTGTCTGTCAACCTCATGTGACCCTCAGCTAGTGTCGCTTTTTTCCCTGGGTGGATCTCCGAACGGCTTAGGGTGGAGGCTCCTTGGGCCTCCAGAAATTCAGGGCAGCTGTCATTTCTTCTGCGTTTTTGAATCCCTGGGTCCAAGTGGCCATTTGAGGGGTAGGGGCAGCAGACTTGAGCTCAGGCTTAGAAAGAGAATGATCCCTTCCTTTTAGATAAAGGTTGCTTTTCATTCTCTAAGGAGCTATTTTGTTTTATGTGAAATTCGAATTCATTTTTAAATGATAAAATATACCAATTTAAAGCAGAGAAAAGTCACCTACTGGCTGAACACAAATATCTAATGTGAGTTCATATCACATTAATAGGGTTGGGGGTGTGAAGTAGGCAGGACAGGAATAATGAAACCCATTTCGCAGATGAGAAACCTGAGGCCCAGACACGTGATGTTATCTGCTAAAATCACATATGTTGAAACCAGTTCTCTTCACAGTGCCACAGCTGCTTCTCTATTCGAGCCAGGAGTTACAAAACAAATGCACAAGCGCACATGCTTTTTTTCCATTTAAATATTTTTTAAGTTTTATATTTCCACACTGATAAATATTCAGTATAACAAAACATTTTTAAAACACAACAAACAGGAGTCCACAGTAATCCTGCTCCCAGAGAAAACCTCCATGAATGACGTGAGCTTTGCCATCCTTGACTTTTTCTGCGCACATCCTAGCGTATCATTTATCTATTTTCCAAAAATAGAATTGCTTCATAAACATTGTTTTGTGATTCCTCCCCCCGCACCCCCACTAACCAATATATCTTGGCCATCCTTCCAAGGACAGAGCTTTTAAAAACACATTTTAACAGAACAGAAAAGATTTTTTTTTTTAGAAAAGATTTTAGATAAATATTGAAAGTGGTTCCGTCTCACTTCTGTTGGCTGTAGCAACTGCACCACTCATGAGAAAAGGTACCCACTCCTTCATTCATTCATTCCTTTGTTTGTTCCTCCAACATACATAATTAAGGCAGTGTTACTTGTCAAGGGAAATATTAGCTCATGGGTACAATTTCCCTGAAAAGACTGGGAAAATTTAGGATTAGGGAGTGTGGGCAGCTCCTGGTGGGAACCCTGCTGGTACACTCAGCTAATTTGACTGAGGCAGGAGGAAGGGTCTAAGAGGCAGAGAATATTAGATGGGGGAGACCTGGATGGGGATGGGGGCCTGGTTTCCCAGATGGGTCCTGCTTATCCTTTCCCATTGAGTTTTCCATGGCAGCAGGCTGGGTCCTGGCCCAGGATTTTCCCTCCAGCCACCCTGTGCCTCCTTGTCCCCTCTCCCCGGCTGGCCCCTGCAGCTCTTGGAGCTGAGGGTAAGATGCGGGGGCAGAGGTGAATGTGCCTGTGGGGTGAAGGAAGGAGTCATGCAGGTTCATTTTTTTTCTCCAAGTCTTTGGGCCACAGCAGATTTCCAGGCCCATGGCCAGAACTCTCTCCTCACACCCTCGAGCTAGCTCTCCTCTCCTGTGTTTAGATTTTCTCATAGCCCGCTTTCCCCACTAGCCAAGGGATCTTCACCAAGTGCACAGCTGCCCCATTCCCTCCCTGACCTCGGCCCAGCCTATTATCCAGAGGCCAGCACCGTTTGTTCTGGTGAGAAACTGAACTCTCACCCTCGAGCTGACCCTGCAGGGGTCCCAGCTAGAGGATTCGGGAGGACCCACTCCCCACCCCGGCTTCCCTGGACACTTCCCTACCTTGGATTGCATTGTCTCTCAAGCAGTGTCTCTGGGCCCTTCTAGCCCAAACCACTTTCCAGCTCTCTAACCAAAAGGGCAGAGAGTACCACCCTCATCCGTCCTGCCCCTCCATAGTCACGTACGTGTTGACAGGGGCTTGCTGAGGACCACGTCCCTTCCATTGGCACTCTCGGCCATCTAATGGCTGCTGAGACAGGCAGGTGGAAGGAACATGGGATTTGGCACCAGAAGACCTGGGTTCCAGTTTTAATTCTGCCCCAGCTGTGAGACCCTGGGAAAATACCCTACTCCCTCCAAGACTTAAGACCTCCAAGTTTTGTCACCAATAAAATGAAGTCTGTGATCCTCTCTATCTCTTGGGCTTGTTTCGGGGGTCAGATGAGATAGGGATTTTATCAGGGGAGAAGGGAGGTAATATAGGCAGGGGTAAACAAATTCAAACTATAAAGAAGTTTATATAATAAAACGTCTCCTACCGACAGCTCCCAGGCTCCCAGGTCCCCTCCCTAGAGACAACCACGATGACCAAGGACATTCGGTGCAAACATATAAGTGAACGCATCCCCTATACATGGTCCTGTACAGTACACATTTTGGAGATGGTCCTATATCAGCCCACATGGAGCTGCCTCCTTTTAACAGCTGCCTAGCATTCCATTGTATGAATGTATCCAAACAGATTTAGCTAATTCCCACCCTACAGATGGACTCTTGGATTGTTTCCAGTCTTTTGCTATTACAGACAGTGCTGGAGTGAGCATTGCTATTACAGACAGTGCTGTAGTGAGTATCATTTTCATACATTTTTGTGTACGTATATGAGAATATTCATGGCATGAAGTCCTCGAAGCGATGTTGCTGGGTCAAAAGGCACATGCAGGTTTGATTTTAAGATATCAAGAGCTTGCCCCTGAAAGAGGGTGTATCAGTTGGCATGGCCACCAACAAAACAGGACTTCCTTCCCCCAATCCCTCATCCACGAAGGGTGTTTTGAAACCTTTTGACCTTTGTTAATCTGATAGATGAAAATGGTATATTGTAGTTTCAATTTGTATTTCTTTTATTAGGAAGGAAGCTTGAAAGTGAGCTGCTGGAGGGGAGGTGGGCCCAGGACAGTTTGGGCACAGCCACCCTCCCTGCAGAGCTCCTGCCAACCTCACAGGTGCCCTCTGCCCCTTCCCAAGGCTCATCACGCTTCCCAACGGGGTCCTCCAGATCCTGGATGTTCAGGAGAGTGACGCCGGCTCCTACCGCTGCGTGGCCACCAACTCGGCCCACCAGAGCATCAGCCAGGAGGCCCTACTCCACGTGGCCCGCAGAGGTAAGGGGGCTGGATGGGCAGGGAAACCTGGGGGTTTCTGGAGTCCTGCCTTCATATAGGTGACAGGGAGTTGATGAAGCCCAGAGAAGGCAGTGCCACCCAGCAAGTCAGAGATAGAACTGGGGCAGGAACCCAAGACTCCTGGTCCAGGGCTCCCTTCCTACGGAGGCTCTGTGTGTTCCCTTTGGTTTGAATGACACTTGCGGGGCTTAAGAAGTGAGGCGTGTGAGGATGGGTGTGGTGCCCTGAAGCCCTAGTCCTCGCCCATCTGTGTGCCCCGAATGCTGTGGGCACTGGGGGATTCACTTGCTGGGCACTGGCTCCCTGTGGTCTGGGGCCCCTGTTTTCTGCATTTCTCTGAAAAGCTCTTGTCCCAGTGTGATGCAGTAGGAAGGGCATGGGCTTTGGGGTCAGAATGACCTGGCTTGAATCCTGGCTTCTCTACTCTCCATCTGTATGACCCTGGGCTCCTTATCAAATGTCCAGCTCAGGGAGGTGGTGAGGATAGCTGAGATAGGGTTGGGAAGTGCCTGGTGCCTAGTGGGTACTCACTGGATCTCACTTCAGGCCTCCCCCCAAGGGCCCCTCACTTGCCATGGCATCTCCCTGCACCCCCAACCCCTCCACACATCTCTTCCCATCCTGGACACCTCCCCTCCCACCCTGCTTCCCGGGCTTAGCTGGTGAGCTGCTCTCTCTCAGTCTGGTTTGCTCTCTCTCCAGCTCCCGGGGTCTCTGCCTCCACCTACTGGACAAGTCGGGTATTCAGCATATCAACCCAGGGACCCAGGGTCACGCTGAGAACTTGGCAGGGATTAGTCTTGGGGGGGCTGCCAACCTGGCAGAAACTCGAGCCCAACCTCTGCCTTTCCCACATGGGAACCGAAGCCCTCTGGAGAAGGGACTTTCCCAAAGTCACACAGCGCACTGATGGCAGCACTGGAACTAGAAACTATGACTGTTGACTGCAAGTCCGGACTCCAAGTCTACTCATGACCCTGCCAGTCCTCTGCCCGGAGGGTGGGTTTGATCTGACAGGAAGAATGGGGTGATGTGTCGGAGGCCAGGTTATTCCTTTCCTGGCTCCAAGAGCAAGAGCTCTGAGCTCCTGTCCCAGCTCTGCTGAGCAATGCAGCTGCATTCCCCATCTGTCAGATGGAACCCTGACTGCTCCCTGCCCCACCTGCCTCACCAGGTGACTGTGAGCATCAGGTGAGGTACTGCATGTGAAGATGCCTGATGGTAAGGCTGCCTGCTGGCCTGCCCTCTCTCCAGGGTCCCTGGCATCCACCGCAGGGCAGGACGTGGTCATTGTGGCAGCCCCGGAGAACACCACCGTGGTGTCTGGCCAGAGTGTGGTGATGGAGTGTGTGGCCTCGGCTGACCCCACCCCTTTCGTGTCCTGGGTCCGACAGGGTAAGTGGAGGGAGGGGACCTGAGGGCACGGGAGAGGGAGGGTGTGGCATCTCATGCATCCCCAAGTCAAAGAGCTGTAAGGGTGACTCTGCCACAGTCACCGACCTTTGATGTGGCAGAAACTCCTCTCCCAGGGCTGAGTGTGGGTGGGGGAACCTGGGCAAATTCAATCATCAATCCGTGTAGCAAGTTTCCTTTGTGAATGAAGCGCGCTAAGCCTGGCACTCACAAAATCACGCTTGAGACCTTACTGAAGATGGGCAGTGGGCTCGGTTCTCCACCTTACGTGTTTCCAGTCCTCACAATAGTGTGTGAGAGGAGCAGAAAGGTGCCAGCGAGTCGGGTGGAACTAGGACCCACTGCTGATCTGTTTAACTGCACAGCACCTCCTGGTCCACCCAGTGTGCTGCCACCTTTGTGTGCCTGGCTTCATGCTGGCACAGTGAATAAAATACCTGGATGAGAGTCGGCGGGGTGGGGTGCCGCACTGTGAACTCACAGTCTGTGTGAGCGAGATAAACACACACCCATGAAGAGAGGCTTGACAGCATCAGGCAGCAAGTGATGAGTGCCAAGTGGGACTGCATTACAGGAGATGCTATCGGGGTAACGAGAGTGCCGGGCCAAACATCGCCTTGCATGCAACTCACTCTCCTGCTGGAGCCTCCCGGAGCTCCTGGGAAGAGGGCAGGCGCCAGGGCTATTATTCCCAGGGGGCAGGCGAGGAAACTGAGGCTCGGAGAGGCAGGTGGAAAGCTAAAACCCAAACTTTTGAGCCTGCTCACTTTCCGGGACACTACTCCCTGCAGCCCTGCAGGGAGGAAAAGCTAGGATTATTTTTGTTTCCATTTGTCCATAAGACGTGACTTGTCCCGAGTTGACGGCAGAAGTAAGTCTTAAGCTCAGCTCTCTTTACCCTTCTTCCCTGGCTCAGTCTGTTACCCTACACTGCCTCCTTTTTGTAATTTTGTGTCTCACATTCAAGTGTATATAATGATGAATACAGAGAGTTTAAAGGAAAATAATAAACCAGCTATGTACCCCCACCGAGCTGATGAGAAAGAACAGCGCTGGTGTCTGCGCCTCTGTGACCTGCCCAGCCTCATTGGACCTGTGACACTTGCCTAGTTAAGGGGATCCTGGGGCCGGCAGGACCCTCGTACCATTACTGGGGTTGCCTGGAAGTTCTGTTATCAATGTTTCTGAAATCCTGACCAGGCATCAGGGTGACCTAGGGAGCATCTTAAAACTGCAGACTCCCTCCCTTCACGCCTCAGGAGTTATGACCCAGGATTCTTAATGCTTAACAAATGCCCTAGGTCCTTGCTACCAAAAGTTTGGTCTTCGGACCTACCTCCTGGGCATAGTTAGAAGTGTAGAATCTGAGGTGCCCTAGGCTTCTGCATCTTATTAACAAGGTCTCCTGTGATTCTGTGATTTGTGTGCATGGTAAGGATATATGCTATCCCAAGAGGGTCCTGACACCTCTGGCTCAGGGATCTCACTTAGAAAAACTCTGCTAATAGCATCCCTGGACAGAGACTGGGAAGAGAGAGTCTGGAAGAGGACTTCATTCCTGACCCTGGGCACTACTCCTTCCCTAGGAACTTACCCTACTAAGTCAGGGAAGGGGGCATGACATTTTTGTTTTGTTTTGATTTGGTTTCTTCTGATGGCAAAAGTTGTACGTATTCACTGTAGAAAACTAGGGAAAAGCAGAAACAGAAAACATCCCACCACTCAGAGATTAAAATTGTTAACATATGAGTGTATTTTCTTCCAGACTTCTTTCCTATGCATATGTACATTTTTGCCTCAAATTGAAAGCAGGCTGTATTTACAGTTCCAAGTCCTGTTTTCATTCAACAGTGTATCATAAGCATCTCCCCATCTTAAAAACTTTTTCAAAAAATAATTCTAATAACTGTGATATTCCATCATTCGGATTTAGCCATAATTTAATTAGCTAGTTCCTACTATTGACTTTTTCAGTCCTTCCCAGTTGTCCACTACTACGGTTAAGAATGCAGGGATCTGCCCTATTCACAGCTCCCCAGCGTGGGTGCCCACGCTGGAATCCCTGGCTTCAAGGTCAAGGTGGAGCCCCTGTCTAGCCCTATCAGCATTTACTTTTTCTTCAGTGTTGCAGCATACTGGTTTTAAAAACTTTCCCTGGTTGATAGGTGAAAATGAACATCTGTGTTTTGATGTGCATTTCTTTGATCATGTGAAGTTGCAGACTTTTTTGTTTCTTGCCCATTTGCATTTCTTCTCTGGATTTTCTGTTTATGTCCATGAGGCAAGGGGTTTTTAAATGGTTTTCATTTCACATCAAGATAAAAGTCTGGCGTGTATTCAAATGTTTGGTTCTGGTCAGACCTTTCCAGCCATATCTTATCATAGAACTGGCCTAATCCCATATGGGGGAGTGTATCCTTCTTGAGACAAAGGGATTTAATAATGATGGTAATAGTAACAACTGATGAGTGTCCTGAGCACCTATTATGTGCCTGCATGGTGCTTGGCAAACTCACAGACCTTACTCATTCCACCCTCAGAACAGCCAGCCCTTCCAGCTACAGACTACCTCCCCATTTTACAGACAGAGACACTAGGGCTTGGAGAATGTCATCGGAAAGTAGAGGAAATGAGATCCCAACCAGAGACCGTTGCGTTCTCTTAACTTGGGCGTAGAGGACCGCCGCCCTTCCACGAGGTCCGGAGAGTGGATGGAGAGGCAGCCCTTAGCTCCCCCCTCTAGCGCTCTCCCTCCTCCCGCAGATGGGAAGCCCATCTCCACGGATGTCATCGTTCTGGGCCGCACCAACCTACTAATCACCAGCGCGCAGCCCCGGCACTCTGGCGTCTACGTCTGCCGAGCGAACAAGCCCCGCACGCGCGACTTTGCCACCGCCGCTGCCGAGCTCCGCGTGCTGGGTGAGGGGAGGGAGGTGGGGGGGAGGACGGAGAGCAGATGTGGGGGAGATCGGATTGGGGAGGATTAGCTGGGGCCGAGGGAGGGAGGACTGGGGAGGGGGGAAATGGGCAAGTGGGTGTGTTAGAGGGACTGAAGGGAGATACTGGAGGATGAAAAGGGAGTAGGGTTACGGGGTCGAGCTCATGAGGAGGAGTACTTTGTGGTGCGGGAAAGGCTAGGTAATTAGAGGAGAGGAAGTGGTGGAAAGAGATCGGAGCGATGGAGTGAGGAGAGTTTAATCGGGGAGAGGAGAGGAGTGATTAGGAAACGGCTTGAGTGATTGAGGGGGTGTGGAGGGGTGTTCTGGGTGGGGTAATGGGGGAGGGGTGGGATTGAGGTTTTTGGGGGAGATGGAGTAGTCTTGGTGGAGAAAACTGGGGGACAGGGTTGCTCAGGGCTGGCTGAGGGATAAATCCGATAGGTGTAGGATACACGGAGGTAAGGGAGAAGGAAGCGTAAGTGCGGGAATGCGATGAGATCCTGGAAGAGCCAGGGTATTTAGGGGAGGCTGAGGAGGCCTGGGGAACAATTCGGGGAGAAGAGAATGGTCATTGTGGGGCTGGGGCAGGAAGAGAGCTATGGCTGCGCTGCTTAGAGTGTTTTGGCGGGGACGGGTGAATCAGGGAGAGGTTAGAGTGAGTGGAGGGGATGTGGGAGTCGTCAGGTATTTGGGGGCGGGGGCAGGGCCCGGGCCCCTGGTGGCCGAGCGCGCAGTTAGCGTCCCCCTCCCCGCCCGCAGCCGCCCCTGCCATCTCGCAGGCGCCCGAGGCGCTGTCACGGACGCGGGCGAGCACCGCGCGCTTCGTGTGCCGCGCGTCCGGGGAGCCGAGGCCCGCGCTGCGCTGGCTGCACAACGGGGCGCCGCTGCGGCCCAACGGGCGCGTCAAGGTGCAGGGCGGCGGCGGCAGCCTGGTCATCACACAGATCGGCCTGCAGGACGCCGGCTACTACCAGTGCGTGGCCGAGAACAGCGCAGGCACCGCGTGCGCCACCGCGCCACTGGCAGTCGTGGTGCGAGAGGGGCTGCCCAGCGCCCCCACGCGGGTCACCGCCACGCCGCTGAGCAGCTCCTCAGTGCTGGTGGCCTGGGAGCGGCCAGAGCTGCACAGCGAGCAGATCATTGGCTTCTCCCTCCACTACCAGAAGGCACGAGGTACGTCTTCCGGGGGACCAACACGCCCCAGCAAAGGCCTACGCAGGGGCGCGTGATGAGGAGGCGCGGGAAGCACAGATTGGATGACTGAGGGGCTGCCTGGTGGGTATCTCTGGGGATTGGATGGGGTGGGGTGGGAGCCCACAGGAGAGATCTGTGCAGATATGGGTCAGTGCATTTACCCCTTGGCCACAGTTTGTTATGCGAGAGGTGAGAGGGAATGCTTCTCCTCCCAGGGAAGGTGCCTTCGCATTCCTGGAACCATTTCATTAACTGCAGGAAAAGTCACTTCAGTTAGAAGCCAGAAAGAACCAGTGGAGGAGTTAATACACCAAGACTAGAAGTCAGGAGAGTATATACTCCGCAACTCAGATTATCTGGGATGACTTAGCTATAAGTAAGGCTATTCCGGAGACTGGGACAATATGAAGGATCCTTCGACAGCCTCCAGCTGACAGGTCCATGGGATGGCCCAGTGACAGTCTCTTTGTCCCTTATGTCCCCACTCAGGCATGGACAATGTGGAATATCAGTTTGCAGTGAACAATGACACCACTGAGCTGCAGGTTCGGGACCTGGAACCCAACACAGACTACGAGTTCTATGTAGTGGCCTACTCGCAGCTGGGGGCCAGCCGCACCTCCACCCCAGCGCTGGTCCACACTCTGGATGATGGTAGGGCCTCTGCACCTGCAGTGGGCACCTTGGGGCCCAGTGAATTCCCTGGGGGTGGTAGCTCAGCTTCTCTTTACTGGCGTACACCAAGGCACTTTTATCTGCTTGGTGTCATCTTTTGTGCCCTGTAAGGGGGTAGGCAAGGGTTCTTCTCCGATTTACAATTGGGGAAACTGAGGCCCAGAAATTGAGTGACTTGCCCAAGGTCAGTAGTACAGCTGGGACTTGAACCCAGGTCTCATGATTACCTATATCACATGGCCCTTCTTCCCTATACCCACGTACCATCATCCAGTCAGGCAGGAGCCAGTGACAACCCAGTGGATGCAGAAGCTTGTGCCCACAACCGTTTTCTGGCTTTGGGGTGGGAAGGATGTCCCCTCAACTCCAGCTTGTGGCTCCCCTGAGAGGCTCCCTTTCCTCCCTCAGATCCTGGTCCTGAGCCTCCTTCTGACTTGCTGTGTGACCTGGGCAAGTCTCTGACCGCTCCTGGGCCTCACCTTCCACGTCGGTGGAGCAGAGCTCATGCTGATGTTCTTCTGTCTCAGTCCCCAGTGCAGCGCCCCAGCTCTCCCTGTCCAGCCCCAACCCCTCGGACATCAGGGTGGCGTGGCTGCCCCTGCCTCCCAGCCTGAGCAATGGGCAGGTGGTGAAGTACAAGATAGAGTACGGTTTGGGAAAGGAAGGTGAGTGGGGACGAGGTGCGGGCTCCACCTGGCTGGGAATCACTGATGCGAAGGGTTGGTCAGAGCAGCTGGGCACCTGAGCAGAGCAGTGGAAAGTCCGAGGAAAGTAGGGAGAGCAGAAAGAGGGCAAGGTGAACCTGGAAAAGGGGAGTGTGGCCGAGGGGGAGGGAGGGCAGGAGTGAAAGAGAAGGCTAAGAGGGCTAGCTCAAGACAGGAGGAGGCCTGGGGTCTAGCCCCATCTCCTCTACAGCTGCAGTGGGTAATCCTGTCAGTCCCTGCCTCAGTTTCCTTATCTGTGAAGTCAGGCAGGTAGCCCAGGTAATCCCTGGGGTCCTTTCCAGCTGAAAAAGCAGATGAGGGATAGGGAGGTGGAGGGTGTGCTTGTGGGACTGGGGGAAATGAGGCATTGGTTGGGCGGGTGTTAGGGCAGGTGTCGGGAGTCTAGGGGTGGGGGTGTGAAAGGGATGCAGAATCAGAAGGCAAGAGGCTGGGGGCCAGAGGGAGGGTGGGGAGGGAAGGAAGGGTGAGAAAGCATCCTTGGGTGGTCCTCAGGGCTCTGGAAGGTAGGCGGTGCTTGATGGTCTTCACAGCCAACCCCTTGTGCCTGCGCCCTGGTGTGTGTGTGGTGGTGGGGGGTCATTGACAGCTCCGGGGGACGTGGGGAGTGCCTGCTGTGATTCTCCCCACCTGAGCCAGCCCTGGAGCCGGGGAGTCCATCCTGGCACTGAGGGGTCGGCGCTGAGAAAGCCTCAGATTCCGATGGGCCCTGAGGACTCAGGATCTGAGGTGGAAGGGTCGGTGGAGAGGTGTTTAGGAGTCGTGGTCCTTAGGTGGCCACCCAGCAGCCAGTCTTTTCTATCCCGGCAGATCAGATTTTCTCCACCGAGGTGCCGGGGAACGAGACACAGTTTACACTGAACTCACTTCAGCCCAACAAGGTGTATCGAGTGCGGATTTCGGCTGGCACGGGGGCCGGCTATGGGGCCCCCTCCCAGTGGATGCAGCACAGGACGCCGAGTATGCATAACCAGAGCCACGGTACGGGGTCAGAGGGGACAGGGGGCCGGGGGGGGGGCGATGTGCGTGACTGTATGGGTGTCAGTGTGCGCTTGGCACCCAAACCCAATCGCTCCCTCCATCAGAGACCTTCCCTGGCTCCCCCTGCTTGATGGGCAGGGGAGGATGGGGGTAAAGTGGCAAAGAGCTGGCCTTTGCAGACACCCCTGGGCTCATGTGTCCCTTCCGTCTCCTGTGAGACCTTGGACAAACCATTCACAACTCTAAGTCTTCATTTACTGTCAGGCGTGGGCGTGAGGATTAATGAATGTATTGTAGACAGAGTGTTTAGTACAGTCAGAACTTGCTAAATAGTAACTGCTTCCAAGATTGCGATTGTTGTGGGTTGGGTTGAGAGGGATTAAATGCAGCCAGACCCATAGCATGTACTATCTGTGTGACCTTGAACAAGTTACTTAACTTCTCTGAGCCTCAGTTTTCTTAAATAGGGGTAATAGTATTTCATTATTTTACAGGGCTGTAAGAGTCAAGTTACAATACATGGTACAAAGTGCTTAGAATAGCATCGGAGCTGTAGTAAGCCACCCCTCTCTTAGGCTCCAAGTTGGGCTCCCCACTTCAATGGCTCCATCCCTCCTTCCCAGCTTCAGCAAATCCTATGATCCCCTTCCAAACCAGTATCTATTTAGTTGTTCCTTCAGAAGAATTCTAGAGCCCTACTCTGTGTCAGCCCTGCCCCAGAGGTGCTCCTTGCTAACCTCCTTGCAAATGCCCCGGAGACATTCCTGCATTCCCAGCACTCTGGGCTGGTGGAATAGTGAGTTCTCCTCCAGACTGAACCTGGCACTTAGGCTGCTGGCTGAGTGGCGATGCTTTGGGAGAAGGCTGACAAGGCTCTCACTCTATGCTGTCTTCCTGCTTTTTGCTTCCTCCTGCCTCTTCCCCCTCTCCCATCCCTGGCCTCTCCTCCTCTCTCCCCATTCTCATACCCCTCCTCCCCTCCTGCTCCTCTGCCTCCAGTCCCTTTTGCCCCTGCAGAGCTGAAGGTACGGGCAAGGATGGAGTCCCTGGTCGTGTCGTGGCAGCCACCCCCTCACCCCGCCCAGATCTCTGGCTACAAGCTATACTGGCGGGAGGTGGGGACAGAGGAGGAGGAGGCCGATGGTGAGAGCCCTCCAGGGGGCCGCGGAGACCAGGCTTGGGATGTGGGGCCTGTCCGGCTCAAGAAGAAAGTGAAACAGTATGAGCTGACCCAGCTAGGTGAGGAGGGCCGGTGGGGTAGGGAATGAGATGGACATAGCTTTAGTCGGGGACTGGACAAGCTGGGCCGGTGGTTGGAGATGGACTCTCTCTGGGGATGAGAGAATGACCTCAGAGGCTCCTCTAGCCAGTGAGTGACCCGCATGACCTTCTCCAGTCCCTGGCCGGCTGTACGAGGTGAAGCTGGTGGCATTCAACAAACATGAGGACGGCTATGCGGCAGTGTGGAAGGGCAAGACAGAGAAGGCTCCCACGCCAGGTGAGGGTGCTGGGGAAGCGGGGAGGAGGGCTCTGCCGAGGGGTCTGTGCGTGGCCGCCTTCCCCTTTCCTCTGGGCCAGCCCTGGTGGGCAGGCCATCTGGAAGCTTCAGCCTCTGGCTACAAACTGTACTCACCAGGCAACCCCCACCTCCCTCTCCCTCCTCCCTGCCCCCAGCCACTCTGCTAGGCTCTTCCAGGTCCAGACAGCCTCTGTCGCAGAAAAGCTCCTGTTTGTGCCTCTTTTAGGTCTGCTAGAGTTTTCATTATCCATGAGCTGGGCTACTTTGGAAAGTTTGAACAGAGAGAAACCCCGTGGTTCATCAGTGACTTCTGATCCCAAGTTTGATCTTTAAACAGTTTTTATTTACAGTGCATCCACCCACATCACACTGTCCATCAGATTATCCCTCTGCTCTAGGCAGGGAGGGGAATGTGGCCCACCAGGAAACTGAGGCTCAGGGTCTTAGTTTGGGCTGCTCTGACAAAACACCACAGATGGGGTGACTTAAACAACCAGCATTTATTTCTCACAGTTCTGGAGGCTGAGAAGTCTGGGATCAAGGCGCTGGCAGAGTCAGTGTCTGGTGAGGACCAGCTTCCTGGTTCATGGGCCATAGGCCATCTTCTCACTGGGTCCTCACATGGCCGAGAGGGCTGGAGAGTTCTCAGCAGTCTCCTTTTATAAGGGGCACTGTTATGGGCTGCAAATCTGTGTCCCCCCAGAATTCATGTGTTGAAACCCTACCTGCCAATGTGATATATTAAGAGATAATCAGGATTGGATGATGTCATGAGGGTGGAGCCCTCATGAATGGGATTAGCTCCCTGGTAAGAGTCACAAGAGAGCTTGCTTCACCTTTCTGCTCTGAAGATGCAATGAGAAGTTGGCAGTCTGTAACCCAGAAGAGGGCCTTCACCAGAACTTGACCATGCTGGCACCTTGATCTCAGAGTCCGGCCTCCAGAACTGTGAGAAATAAATTGCTGTTCTTTCTAAGCCATCCAGTCTATGGGTCTTTGTTGTAGTAGCTGGAACAGGCTAAGACAGGCACTGATCTGATGCATGAAGGCCCCACCATATGTTCAGATATCCGATATATGAGCTTTGGGGGACACAAACATTTAGGCCATAACACTTTTCTACACACTTCACAAATATTTACTAACTTAATCCTCATAACAACCGCATGAGGTATAGGCACTATTATCAGCCCCACTGACAGAATAGGGAATGGAGGCACAGAAAGGTTAATTAACTTCTCCACAGTCACACAGTAAGTGGGAGAGTTGGAATTTGAACCCAGAGCAGCTTGGCTCCCAAATCCGTGCTCATAATTACCATGGTTTGCTGTCTCACTCTGTTACAGTCTTACAGACTAGTGTTCCACAGTCTGCTGTCTGTATGACCTTGGCAAAAATCACTTAAATTCTCAGCGCCCTCAGTTTCCTCATCTGTAAAATGGGAATGATGCCACCCAATTCACAGGATCAAAAGAGAAAGGGTAAAAGAAACTTGGGAACCGCAAACCACTGTACCTGCTTAGGGATGAGCATCCTCCCTCCCTTCCCCACGCTCTAATATTCACCCTCCAGACCTGCCCATCCAGAGGGGGCCACCCTTGCCCCCGGCCCACGTCCATGCGGAATCAAACAGCTCCACGTCCATTTGGCTTCGGTGGAAAAAGCCAGACTTCACCACGGTCAAGATTGTCAACTACACTGTGCGCTTCAGCCCCTGGGGGCTCAGGAATGCCTCCCTGGTCACCTATTACACCAGGTGGGAGGAGGGACTAATGCTGTGAAGAGGGAGGAATAGCAGACGATGGGGAAGAAGGTGGCAGGGGGTGATGAGGAGAGGGTCCTGGGTGTTTAGGGACATTTCATGACTCACGTGTTCAACTAGGGGCACGTTGAGGGTCTGATGACCTGATGGTGACAGGTGGAAAGGGGGAGTCTGTCCAATCCCATCCCCTCACAGGAGAGCCTTATACTCGACCCTAGGAAATGTGAGGCAGCACAGACCTATTTCCTCAACCTCAGAAGACGGAGAAAAGCTGTCCAGCTGCTGTCCTGAGAGGCCCCCAGTTGGATGGGGAGACAAAGACCCTGACCTGGGGAGCTGTTAGGTTGGCAGAGGAAACAGCATAAAAAAGCAATGGATATATACAGTTGCAGCTAAAGTAAAATTAAGTCAGGGAAAAAATGCATCAGAGGTAGTTCCCTGGGTGGGAAATGACATGGATTAATCCAGGAATATTTCTCGGAAGAGCAGGCCTGGCTCGGAGCTTGGACATGGCGCCTGATATCCTGGGAACAGCGTACATCCAGGCCTCTCTGCAGGTCCTCTGGATGCTGTTAGTGGCCCCAATGCCAGGGAGCAGATTTGCTGCCCAGTGTAGGGGCTGGGGTGGGGCTGGGGTAGGAGAGTAGATTTGGAGGGACCTGCCCTGCTAGAAGGGTGTCCCTGAGAGTACTTGTCATGTTTCTTGCCTCGGCAGTTCTGGAGAAGACATTCTCATCGGCGGGCTGAAGCCATTCACCAAATACGAGTTTGCAGTTCAGTCCCACGGCGTGGACATGGATGGGCCTTTTGGCTCTGTGGTGGAGCGCTCCACCCTGCCTGACCGTGAGTGGCCCTCGGCCCTCTGGCCACCAGTCCATCTTTCACCGAACTCCTACTTGCCCCAGCAGCCCTCTTCTGAAACGCCCCCGAGAACCCCATAATTGTCTGTCATTTGATTTGCATTTATGTAGGCCAGTCTTATGCTGGTCCTAACCATTTACTCCTAGACCTAATAACTTAAGATCTAAAGGAGGGTTCTGGCAGCCCATGATGATGTGGCTCTGAGATGCCTTAGAGCCCTGGGTCCCCATCCTGCCCTTGGTTGGGCCTCAAAAACCTGAACCCCCAAATCTCTGTCCCCTCCTAACTCCCCAGTCACCTTATGTCCTTGCTTCTCATCCTTCCGCATTCACCCCTGCCCCACGGGGATCAACTTCTCTAAAAACAAAACACAAAGTCTTCCAAGGTGGTACTTCTCACATTAGGGTTCCCGGGACCATGGAGGACCTGTGCCAGGGGCAGGCGTAGACAGAGGCTACACAGGGCATCAACCAACTTTATTTGAAGATTTGGGGTGGCAAGGGGAGTCAGGAACCTTAAATGACAAATAATTTCAAATACTTTTTATATTAAACTTTACCATCGAATAGATGGCAAACTTAGTGTGAGAGTTTAAAGTAAAATGTAAGCTTTCCAAAACCTTTTGAGCTCTACCCCAAGGGCCCTTAGAGTATCAGACAGTGTCTTCAATCCTTGGAGATATTTGGGTGTGGAAGCTGGCGGAGCTCTGCTTCTGAGAGGGAAGAAGGGTGGTGAATTGTTTTCCAGGAATTCCCCAATGAGAGGCCAGACCTCACTTTGCTTTGTGGTTTGTTCCAGTACAGGAGGAAGGAGGGAGGCCATGCCCTCACGCCCTGGCTCCCAGCTGCCCCCCCGAGCTCTCAGTGACCCTGCCTCTCCCCATCTCCTTCCCTGTACCCCAGGGCCCTCGACGCCCCCATCCGACCTGCGTCTGAGCCCCCTGACACCGTCCACCGTTCGGCTGCACTGGTGCCCCCCAACGGAGCCCAACGGCGAGATCGTGGAGTATCTGATTCTCTACAGCAGCAACCACACCCAGCCCGAGCACCAGTGGACCCTGCTCACCACAGAGGGTGAGGGCTCCCACCCCAGGGCATCTGAGCAAGAGCTTCCCCACCCTCTCCCCACTTACCAGCCTCCCCAGTGGCTGGGTTTGTTTGGAGCAGGCAGAAGCCACTGCCTGAGTGGGAGAAGCAGATTTCCTCAGTGCTGCTTCCCAGCGCATCCCTGCCTCGCACCCCGACCCAGTTCACCAACTCTGCTCTCCCTGCCTCCCTCTGCCCCCAGGGAACATCTTCAGTGCTGAGGTACACGGCCTCGAGAGCGACACTAGGTACTTCTTCAAGATGGGGGCACGCACAGAGGTGGGGCCCGGGCCCTTCTCTGGCCTGCAGGATGTGATCACTCTCCAGGAAAAGCTCTCAGGTAAGAGGCAGGAGGGAGGAAGGAGTAGGGTCCATCCTGGGGCAGCTCAAGGTCTCCAGAGGCTTCTGGAGTTGACTTCTAACCCTAAAGTCATCTCTTCCAAAGCCTTGCCTCAGGGCACGACTACACTTTCACTGTTTTGGACAGCTGCCCTCCTACTTAGGTGTGGAAAGGACAAATGTGAAGAGGCAATGAGTGTGGTCCGGCAATGGTTCAGTAGTGAGGTCAGATTTGTGGGAGACTGGCTTGGTTTCTTTGGGAGATTGCTTTGATTGGAAGACTGGCTTGGACTGGTGATGAGCTTTATGTGGTGGAGGTGTTGGGCAGTGGGACTGGCTTTGTAATTTGCAGGACCTAGTGTGAAATGAAAATGTGGCATCTCCTTATTTAATGAGGAAGAATTTCAAGATAGTGACGGCAGAGCATAAACCCAAGCGCGGAGCCCTTCTAAGCGTGGGCCCTGGGTTACTGGACATGTTGCACACTTGTGAAACCAGCCCTGCTGGGCAAGCAGGAGGTGTGTTTCCCTGAAAGGCCAGGTTGCTGGGGAGGAAACACAAATTCTGGATGTCCATGGTAGGCTCAGTTGGAGAGAGAGGTTGTGGTGGTCCCTCTGAGTCTGTGGGGCCCTCCTGTCCTTGCATCAGATTTCATGTGTCCAGAGGGTGAGACTCAGGCTGGTGGTCTCCGGAGAAAGCCACAGGAAGTCCTGGTCTATGAACCCTGGGTCTTCTCCTGTTCCTGATCTGTTCTGCTCCCTCCCTCTCTCCCACCAGACTCTCTGGACGTGCACTCAGTCACGGGCATCATCGTGGGTGTCTGCCTGGGCCTCCTCTGCCTCCTGGCCTGCATGTGTGCTGGCCTGCGCCGCAGCCCCCACAGGTGGGTGACGGAACCAGTCTGACTGCAGACAGGAGGGATTTCCAGAAGGGCTGCAGAGATGAGAGAGCAGGAAAGTGGCCATGACTTGTGCTAGGCACTGCCAGGAGCCCATTAAAGTTGACTGGGATGAAGGGGACTGGGGGATGGAAGGCGATGTCCTCATGACAGTGGGGGGTGGGTTTAGGGAAGCCCCCGGCCTATCCCCTCAGCAAGGGCAGACACAGAGCTGCTTCTCTCCCACTTCCTTGGTAGCTGCCGGCGTCTTGGAAAGAGGGACCGCAAATCTCCAGATGCCTGGAGCCAAGAAAGCAAGGAAGGATCCCCTCTGCAGTGTCCCAGATGTTTTGAACAATCTGAGTTTCTTATTCATTGCACAGACTAGGAAACCAAGTCCCAGAGAAGGGCAGGAACTTGCCCAGGGACATAAGCTGGACTAGATCCCAGTCCCACCCCGACCCCACTCTTTGACCACTGTGCCTGTTCCCCATCTTCCCTTCCAGGGAAGCCCTCCCGGGCCTGTCCTCTACGGCCACTTCTGGGAACCCCGCGTTGTACTCCCGAGCCCGCCTCGGCCCCCCCAGCCCCCCGGCTGCCCATGAACTGGAGTCCCTTGTGCACCCCCGTCCCCAGGACTGGTCCCCACCTCCCTCAGATATCGAGGACAGGGCTGAAGTGCACAGCCTTATGGGCGGTGGTGGTCCTGACTGCCGGGGTCACTCCAAGAGAAAGGTGAGCCTGGAGCCTGGGTAGGTCCGAGCCCCACGCCGCTCATTCCTGAATGGGACACCAGGGGGCGCAAGAGCACAATGTGTGACCCTGTGAGAGACGGGCCCCCCCACCCCACCCCGCCCCTCCCCTCCGCCTTCCTGGGCCAGCTGCAGAAGAAAAGACACTCACTCCCTCCTCCTTGAAAGGGTTGGCAGGGCAGGGGAGCAGATGGGCCTCCATCGCCGGCAGAATAGGTCAGCCTGGCTCTCAGGAGGAGGGGAGGGCCCCCCACGGGCTGTTTGCGGGTGACTGAGGGTGGCCAGAATACCCAGCTCCCTCCTTATCCTGGAAGCTGGGGAGACCCCTAAGACCCAGCTCACCCCAGTATGGGGAAACGAAGCTGGTCAGTTTGGCTTTGGCCATGTGGGCCCAGGATCCTGATAAAGTGGGCCCACACAAGGCAAGTCCCCCCGCTGTTGGCCGTGGTGGCTCATCCCAATCTCTCTGACCAGCCAGCTCGAACCCCTGAGTCCTTCCTCCCCATTTCCCTGCCTCTGTGCTGAAGGAGACCCTGCCTGCCTCAGGAGCCTCTGGGCTTTTCTGCAGGACTTCTCCATCCTCAAACTCACCCCTAAGCTCTCAGCCCACTCTGTGCTCGTCCCCACAGCCTTGGGGAGGGAGGTAGTAAGCGGGGGCAAGAGTCTGTGGAGGGGGATCCATCCACTTCCCCGTCTTAAGCTTCCCAGCCCACCCTCAGTGCTCCCGCTTCTTTCCCTGTGCAGATCTCCTGGACTCAGCCAGGTGGGCCAAGCTGGGCAGGTTCCTGGGCAGGCTGTGAGCTCCCCCAGGCAGGCCCCATGCCGGCTCTGACCCGGGCCCTGCTGCCCCCTGCTGGAACCGGGCAGACGCTGTTGCTGCAGGCTCTGGTGTACGATGCCATAAAGGTCAGTGTCCTGGGAGGAGGGGGGAGGAAAGAAGAGAAGGGTCCCCGTGCTTATGAAGAGCCAGTAGTGAATCCTCTGGAGACCGTGGTGGTAGCCTCCCTGGGGATAGAAGTCTAGCCTAGAGACCCCTGGAACTTCGGAAGGTGAGTGGGTGGAGGGCAGGCCAGGTTGTGAGAATCTGTGTTTCTCTGGGTTAGGGACAGTCCCTCCCCTGCCTAGTGGGCTGCAGCAGAATTACCATGGGTCTGACGGTGGGCCTGGCCTGAGTGCACTCAGCCCTTCCTGCTGGTCACTGAGGCCCTGACTGTGTCTTGTGCTTCTGGAACTCCTGGGCAAGGGCCAGTGTGTCACATTTCCCTGCCTCCCCATGGACCTGATCATCGTCTCTGTGGGACATTCACCTTTACCAACTTCCATGTAACATACAATGGACTCTGAACATACTTCTCCTCACCAAGTATGATGGTCATTCTTCTGATGGTCACTCTCAGCAATGGTCTTTGTGTTCTCTGCTCTGACCAGGGCAACGGGAGGAAGAAGCCGCCCCCAGCCTGTAGGAACCAGGTGGAGGCTGAAGTCATTGTCCACTCTGACTTTAGTGCATCCAGAGGGAACCCTGACCTCCACCTCCAAGACCTGGACCCTGAGGATGCCCTGCCTTCAGAGGCTCCTGACCTCACTTCGGATGTTGTGGATCTAGAGCAAGGGGCAGACTGGCCGGACAGGGAGCTGGGAGGGTGTGAACAGGTGACCCCTGGGCCAGACAGACTTACCTGCCTGCCAGAGGCAGCCAGTGCTTCTTGCCCCTACCCGGACCTCCCGCCCAGTGAGGCTCTGGAGGAGGCCCCTGGGAACAGCTGCCAGCCAAAGTCTCCCTGCCCTCCAGGAGACAGCCCAGGCCTGCCCAGAGCCCCAGTCTCCTCCTCTGCTGAGCTCCCCTAGAGGGCACAGTTTGGGACAGGCTCGTGTAGATCGTGGGACATGACATGTGTGGCCACGCACGTACACATGTGCACCTTCAGGTACTGAACATCATCAAGCCATTGGGAGCCCCCTAGGGTGCTTTGGCTCAGGGGAGAGGAAGAAATGGGTTATTCACTCCCCCTATACACTGTGACACATGTGATATGTGAGACACATGTGAAGCACAGCTATACGTGATGTACACGTGTGTGAAACATGTGTGTGCTGGTTGGTGAGTTGGGAAACCCTGGCCCAGGCAGTGGTCACTACAGCCTGACTGATCTTCCAGGTCAGGACAGTGCCCCAGCGTGGTCCATCCCCAGCCCTGTGGGCTCCCACCTCCGTCACCCAGCCTTTTTATTACACACTCTGAGAGTGTCTCCAGTGCCCTGTCTGACAGAGACAGCCCCGGCCCACTTCCCTGTCTCACGGGGCTGAGTGCAAGTAGGCTCTGAATGCCTCACATCTTAATTGCATCACCCCCCATCTCCCATGTCCCCACTGCCGGCATTGAGAGGGTGACGCTGGCCCCCCCTCAGAGCAACTCTGCATCTAATTTTGTAATCGGGGAAGTGCCTGGTTTGGAAAATCTGCTTTCTCTTGCTCTCCCCTCCTTCCCCCTTCCCCCTGCCCTCCTCTAGTGTCCATCTCCCAGTCCACCTGCCCTCCCCGTCCTCCCACCCATCTCTTCCTAATTCTCTCAGCTTTCCTCTCTGTGGTTTCCCTGTCTGTCTGTCACACCTCTCTCAGACTGTGTCATGTGGTTCTCCTGCCTGGGGTTCAATCTCTGCATCCTTCCCTAACAACATGACTACCTCATGTCTGCTTCGAGGCCATAGTGCAACTCTTGTGTCCACCATCCACTTCAGCCATCATCCTCCTGCCCCCTCCTCTCTGTACCTCCAAAGGCCCCCTCCCCAGGCAGACTGCACCTCCCCCCAGCCCAGTGCAGGCTTGGAGAAGACCTTCCAGCTTCCCTTGCATCTTTCTCCCTGGGACTGAGACAGGAGGGTTCTCCTTGGAGGGGATGAATGTAAGTCACACAAGGATGTATCTTAGACCAGGAAAGGGGAACGTGACCCAGAGGCTCAGGATAAAATTACTCCGTCCCCTCTAGGCAGGAAGGCAAGTTTGCTGGATGGAGGCGGTTTGGGGCCTTCCTTCCCAGCTAAAGCTAGAAGGGTGGTAGGGGAGAGGAAATCAGGAGCTCTGAAACCCCGCCGCTTCCCACTCTGTGCATCTTGAACATGAGCTGATTGGGTTGGGGTGAGAGCGTCCTCTCCTCCTCTGGGGTGCTGGAAGAGAGGTCTTTGCCCAGGACAGGGGTGAGGGGCTCATTTCATTTCGTTTTGTCTTTAAATGCAATCCTGAAGTCATTATCTTTTGGCTGCCACACAGGGACAAGCTTGACTTCTCTTTCCTGTGGAGAGGAAACAGTGTCATTTATTTGATTTTGCGCCTCAGCCTCTCATAGGAGCACAGAGTACGCGGTCGCGGTCTTTTCTCCTTGAATGCATCCTTTTTTTTTTTACTGATCAGCACATCAAGGGTTAACTCTGGCTTCTGGGCCAAATTAGAAATAACCAGTCTATCTTTCCCCCCCCCTTTTTTTTTTAATGGTGAAATGTCTCTCAGCGGAGTTGCAGCTTCCTCAGACCCTTTCAGCATCTGTGTTTATTACACTCGGGTGTCACTCACGTTTGACATCCGCACCTACAGTTCCTCCCCCTCCCCCTCCTTCAGCCAGCCTATGATAACACTAAAGATTATTAATGTTGGTTTTGTATCTCGTTAAGGACAGAATTGTCACTTGTACTATTTCTGTAGCATTCAGCGTTGCTGTGGCTAACATCATTGTGTATGTTTCATCATTGCTCTGAAGGTCAAAAGCCTCATTTTATTTTGCTGGTTTATTTTCCTTTAGGAAAAAAAAAAAAACTGCCCTGAATTAAATGGCTGTTTTAACAGTAGGCTCTTAGCATTACACCACATAGTCATTTTTCATGTTCTTGTTTAACAGGCACTGAGGTTCTGGTTTAAATTAAATAGCTGCAAATGAGACAATTTATAACCCATTAGGTTGGGTGGAAAATTGTTTCTCAAAAGCAAATAAGTAATAAATCTGGTATCTGCCTATAACTCACAGTTGATAAGAAAGTGGCCATTACTCACTAGCATTATATATGATTTGGGCTCTGGGTAATTTGGAAGTGTTAGGTTTGTGTCTTTGTAGCAGTATTTTTATTAGAAAAGAGTCTATTGGCCTTTTACAGGGTATTAATCCCTTTGTCACCTACCATTGATGCCTTACAGTTTTTGAGTCTCATTTAAAAACCTTTTTCTTGATGCATGACAAGTGTAATCGGTACCTGCTCATTTATTTGTCTATATTTAGTTTTGCTGTATTATTTAATTATTTTCCCAGCATTTTTATTTTCTCCTTACAAGTATGATATTCTTTAGTGTTAAGCCAAGGCGTTGATCATGTATCTGTCCTGATAATCAATTAATAAACTATTTTCCAAAAATGTTCTCTTTTGGAACCAAATGACTAGAATCCCCTCAGCCTTTCTACCATAGAAAATGTATTTCCTACCAGGGTGGGAAATGTTGGTTTTAGAGGGAAAGAGCAGGTGGTTATAAGAAAGAACTGAACCAGATCTGGAGAAAAGGGAAACTTTATACACTGTTGATGGGAATGTCAACTGGTGCAGCCACTGTGGAAAACGATATAGAACTTTCTCAAAAAACTGAAAATAGAACTACCATATGACTCAGCAATTCCACTCCTGGATATAGATCCAGAAAAACCAAAAATACTAATTTGAAAAGATACATGCAACCCAATGCTCATAGCAGCAGTATTTACAATAGTTAAGATATGGAAGCAACCTAAGTGTCCATCAACAGATGACTGGATGAAGAAGATGTGGTATGTACACACACACACACACACACACACACACACACACACACACACACACAATGGAATACTACTCAGCCATAAACAAGAATGAAATCCTGCCATTTGCAACAACAGAGATGGACTTGGGAGAGTGTTATTCTAAGTGAAATAAGTCAGACAAGGACAAATACTGTATGGTACCACTTATATGTGGAATCTAAAAAATACGACAAACTAGTTAATATAACAAAAAGAAACAGACCCACAGATAGAACAAATTAGTGGTTACCAGTGGGGAGAGGGGTTGGAGGGCAGTATAGAGGAAGAGGATTAAGAGGTACAAACTATTATGTATAAAAAAAGCTATAAGGATATATTGTACAGCACAGGGAAGATAGCCAATATTTTATAATAACTATAAATGGAGTATAACCTTTAAAAATTATGGATCACTGTATTATTGTACACCTTAACTTATATACCTTTGTACATCAACTATACTTCAATAAAACTAAAAAAAAAAAAGAAAATAGGTAACTCAGAATCCTAGAATAGGAAACACCACCCCAGCGCCCCGTCCCCCCCAAATAACTGAATCATCTCCCTCAACAAGCATTTAGGAAAAAGACTTGAACTTGGGAAAGATGTGTTCTTTGATAGCACTCTTTTAGGCTCTTTGGAGATCTTTTTCCATCCGGCCACACATCTTTTAAGTTTCTTGGGTGCAAGGGATGAGTGAACCACCAACTCCACAGATCTGGGCTCAACAACTCTTCTTTGTATAACTCTGGTCTTCAGAATTGCCCATGGCTGCATGTTCACACATATGGGCGTAGTACTTACAAGCTCAGAAACCCACACATGGGCACTCACCTTCACAAACACCCCCAGTCCATTAACTCAAACCTGGGCACAACAGTCACACACGAAACACACTTACACCCCACACAGATCTCAGGATCACTGTGGGCAGCTGCTCTGCTAAGATCTTTACAGTGCCTGGACCCGGCGTGGTTTTCTGCGGCAGGGAACCAAGAGCCAGAGGCTGCCCTGCCCAGGACCACCCCCAAAAAAGCTGGTGAGCCAGTCCCGAGTTAATTGACAGATCATAGGGAGAGATATTGCACACTTTGCATGCAGCAGAATAGCCATTATTTGCATATCACTCTCAGACCAAGGGTTGTGATAAAGAAGAATTAAACACTTGTCAAAATGAATTTAAAATGACAGCAACTCAGGACACCTATTTGACCTCTCCTGAGTCTAGGACAAGCCAAGAAGGGGTTATGGAGAATTCAAGCCCTGCGGGAGGGAGTTCCAGGACTTTGGGCCCAGGGAGGGGCCCCCTCCCCTCCCTTTCCGAGGGCCATAGAGGCCCATCATTCCCTCCTCATAATGAAATTAGTGTGGGGCTTGGAGTGCCCCCTAACCCTGATTTCTCCATTGCTTCCCACTGCTTGCTTGTACGTCCCAGGTCCTGACTCTCAGGCTCATCTTCCAATTGCTACTAAGAGTAAGGAGTTCTTGGGCTGTACAAACTCCATCATTAGTAAACTTACCTGATTTCTGGACGACTTTTCTTTACTCATCTGCACCAAAGTTAGTCTTATATATAGTTGATGCTCCTGGCCCAAGATTCCAGAGTTGGCACCAAAAGAGAGATGTAATTACACCTCTGCCATACCAGTCCAGCGCCAGAGGAGCAAATAGCTGAGTGAGGCAGAGACTACCCTCTTTAAAGCTCCTGCTCCTAGAACTTAGCAGATGCTCAGCAATTTTGATGGACTAGCACATCATGCTGGACTCAAGAGAAGACCATTTGATCATGAATGGCCAAGACTGAAGACCCCTGAGGGCCAGCATGGGTGTGTGTCTCCTAAGAGGCATGCCTACTTCTACAACAATTCTTCTGTGAGACTGATGTTGGATCCGTGTGTGCTCTCTGACATGAAACACTGAGTCTTCTTTGTGGCATAGAAATGCTATTGGGAGTTTTAACTTTAAATGCGTTTTTCCTTTTACCAGGCTATTTGTCACGACCTGTGTCCTTTAAATGTTCCTATGAGTGAGTAGGAGAGATATGATTATCTTTATCTTTCAGATGAGCTAGAGGATGACTGCCAGGGTTTGCTGAGCTAAACAGTGGGCAGAACCGGGGTCGGAACCCGGGTTACTTAAGCTTTCTCATTGTCCCATTGGGTCTGCTCTCCCAGGGCTCCGGAGGAAGCTGCCTTCCCACCCCTCCTGCCTCCTGTCCACCCAAGCGCCAGAACTCTTCAGTCTAGAGAGGCTAGTCTTGCAACTGAACGTCCTAGCCTTTGGGTGGAAGGACCAGAAACCCATGGGAAACGGAATTTTTGACAACTTTGTGCAGCTTTTAGAGAATTATCTCGACAATATTGACTTGGACACGGTGGAGGAGGGCGCGGCAGAAAGTGGGTCAGAGCGAATCCCGCAGCTTTGCGTGTTTCTCCGCAGCCCGGACCTACTCCGCAGTCCGCTGGGTTTCCACTGCCCCAGCGCCCCAAGTCCGGGGCTGGCCCGCGGGGAGGAGATACGGGGCTGTAGCTCGGGACGGCGCTGGCCGCTCCTGCCTCAGTTCAAAGCGCAGGGGGCGCGTCCGCCGCGCAGCCGGGAATGTCCGGCCGCTTAAAGCGCTCGCCGGCTCTTTTGTTCCCCAGACCGGGCCTCCGGGGAGAGGGGGCTGGGGGAGGGGACCGGGAGGGGAGGGAAGGGGGGCGGCGGGCGGCAAGAGGAGGGCGGGGCGGGTGCGGGCGTTGCGATTGCGGAGCGCGCACCCCGGGCTCCGCTGACAGATCGCCGGGGTGGGTGCAAGATGGCGCAAGCGGCGCTCCCCCTGCGCCCCCGGCGCTCCTAGGCAGGCATGTGGCCCCAGCCTCCCGCCGCCCGGGCTCGGCCCCGGCCAGAGCCCCGGCCCCGGCCCCGGCGCCGGCCCCGCGGGACGCTGTGAGCCTCGAGAGGCCCCGGAGCCGCGCGTCGCCGAGCCCAGCGGACAGCGAGCCCCATGGCTGCTCCGCGCGCCGCGACCCCGCGCCGCCGGCCCCGGCTCGTGCCGCCGCTGCTGCTGCCGCTGCCGCTGCCGCTGCTGCTGCTGCTGCTGCCGCCCCCGCCGAGCGACGGTGAGCCAGGGCGCCCGCCACCCGGCGGCTGCGGACCGCGCCTCGGGAAGGGCGAGAAGGGAGTACGCGGGCGCGAGGGCGGACCCGGAGAGAGCGGCGCGGACCTGCAGGCGGACCCCTGGCCAGAGGGACTTGCCCGAGAAGGGGAGCCGAGCGGGACGGGGCGGAGCCCGGGGAGAGGGCACCGAGGCCAAGCTGCCGGGGGCGGCAGGGGGATGCTGAGGACAGAGCTCCTCCAGGAGAGACTGGCACTCAGTCTGCTGCGGCTCCAGGACTCAGGGGAGGACCCAAGCCCCGACCGAGGGGCAAGGCGCGCGGCAAACAGGAGCTCGGCGGGCTGGCTGGAGTTGGGGAGAGGGGGAACGAGCCATAAGAGACCGCAGGGCTGAGTCCCCGTCCGAGGGGGCGAGCTGGGGTGCGCGGAGTCGGCGATGGGCACAGAGTGACCGGAGGCGGCCCAGGCAGGAGATCGCAGACCCCGGGGGCGGAGGCCGGGACGGAGTGGGCTGCGCTGGCCGGAGAGGGCATATCCGGGATTTGGAGCCGGGGCTGGGACGGAGAGTGCGAGGGAGAGACCGAGGAATAAGAAGGAAGAAGATTCCTGGTGGGCGGCGCATGGGGAGGGGGAGACCCAAGAGCACCCCACGAGCTGAGGAAAGGGAAGAGAAGCTGACCAAGGGCGAGCGGGCGGTGGGGATGCCCACGTGCCCGCCCTGCCGGGGAAGATGCACATGCGGAGCTCAGGGTCTGCCTGCTTTGCTGCCCGGAGCTCCGTCACCATCACCCTGTTCCCTCAGCTGCTGTAACGGTCCCATCTCACAGAAGAGGGGTGCAACCCTAGTCCTTTCCCCCTCCCACCCTGAGTTCTCAGCGGACACTCCTCTGGGCATTATTCTCTCCTCTCTTAGCTCCGGAGAAGCAGAATATCGCGGCCACATCTAGGAGAAACTTTATCCTCTGGTTGCTATACCGGGGTTGGCAGCTGAAACCCAGGTCTTGAGGAGGATGGGTAGGGATTTGAAGAGGCGTGACCAGCAAATGGCTTAAAATACGAATTACACATCCCGGAGGGTAGGGGAAACGCCCCTAAACCCCAGCCCTCCTCCTCCTTTCTCCCCACCCACTGGCCGGTCTCCCCACAGCCAGGGAGGGAGCTGGTCTGTTGGGGAGGGGCCAGCTCCTGGATCGCTAGTTCCCTGGAAATGTGAGGAGAGGTCTGAGGCTGCCTTTTCAGCCCAGGTGGGTTCGTTCCTCCTGGAGTGAAGTTGTAACTGGTCTGGTAAGTTCTTCGTTGGAGAAGTTGGGCACTTGGCATCATGCCTGGGATTGGAGCGCTTGTCCTTCCTCTCTGGCTTCTCCTGATTCCCAGATCACCCTTTTCTTTCTCTTCTTCCCCTCCCCTTCCAGTTCTTTTTTTTTTCCCCCTGCAGGAGTGAAGAGGTTGCTGAGAGTAAAGGTTCTAGAAACCTCCCTCCTTCTGAATTTTGGGAAATCTGAGTTGATGTTTGGTATCCCTCACCCACCTTATAACAAAGGCAAAACTAGCAAAACAACCAAACCCAGAGCATCTCAGGGGTGGGGCAATGCAGCTGGACTACAGCCTCGCCTGTGCCTGGTACTGGGCCCACACACCCTGCTCACTGCCAGGCATCAGACCAGACCTCAGATGGTTTTGCCAGAAAAAAAGAAGTAATGATTTATTACTATCTCACTTTATATTTGTTTAGAACTTTTAACTTTTCATAGTCCCTTTGAGCCTGTTAGTCATATTTTGCAACCTTACAACACAAGCTATATTGTTATTCCTGATTTAAGCAGATGAGGAACGGGAAGCCAGGACAGGATGAACACTTTACCTGAGGTCACACTATGAAAGTGTGAGGCTTCAGGGATTAACCAGGATGACCACAGAAGTGGCAGCAGCTATATTGCAATAGTCTTGCTTTTGGATCCCAGGTTTGCAACTATTAACTGTGAGGCCTGGGACAGGTTGCTTAACATCTCTGGGCTTCAGTTTCCTTTCCTGTAAAAGACTCAAATTTTTAAAAAAGATGGTACAAATAATATCCATCTCTCTGAGATGGTCTGTTGATTAAGTAAGTATACCGCATGAAATGACACTTCATAATGCATAAAGTTCTCTATAGTAATAGAGATTCCAATTAACATCACAGAATGGGGTGGGGGGTATAGCTCAGTGGCAGAGTGCATGCTTAGCATGCACGAGGTCCTGGGTTCTATCCCCAGTACCTCCATTAAAAATAAAATAAGTAAATAAACCTAATTACTCCCCCCCAAAATCCCAGAGTGATGGAGATGGGATACACATATCCAGAGAACTTGGAACCCGTGTGTCTGCTCATTCCACATTAACCTCTCCTTTTCCTCTCGATGCAGGTCTTGGCCACTCCACTGAACTGGCATTTGCTGTGGAGCCAAGTGATGATGTTGCAGTCCCTGGGCAGCCTGTCGTGCTAGGCTGCGAGGTGGAGGGGACTCCTCCAGTGCGAATCACCTGGAGGAAGAATGGGGTGGAGCTGCCAGAGAGTACCCACTCCACTGTACTGGCCAACGGGTCCTTGATGATCCACCACTTCCTGCTGGATCGAGGAGGCAGCCCTTCGGATGAGGGTGACTATGAGTGTGTGGCTCAGAACCGCTTTGGGCTGGTGGTCAGCCGGAAGGCTCGAATCCAGGCTGCAAGTAAGTGGGTGCCCTTACTTTTTTTTTTTTCCCCAGGCCATGAGAGATAGAGGGAGCCATTCCATCTTATGTAGCTTCTGGAGCATGGGTCATTTGAGAGGGGCATAGCAGTAATTTGTGGTGGAATTATAACATATACCCATTTAACTGATTGGAATGCAATCTGACAAGAATGTAGCCAAACACTGTTGCGGGGAGCAGGAGCCAGAGAGAGACAGCAAGTTCTATCCAGCTCTTAGGTCAGTGTGTCTTAGTTTCCATATGCCTGTATATTGTGAGCATCACAGTCTATTGAGAATGATTCTTGAATTTAAAGATAAACAACTGTCATACTTTGGGGGTGATATAAGAGAATTTTAAAGAGTAATTTTGGCTCCACACAATGTTTAATTATGTACTGACTTTCAAAACTTTTGGGTAGAACAAAACCTCACTGTGCAAGTGATGACATTCTGAAGCTTGTCAACAGTTTGCTTTACGAAAAATATGATAGAATAATTTCAGGGTTAACACGATGAAGACATTACTCCCACTCACCTTCATGCTGGTGTACTTTTTAATTTCAGCTTCACTGAGGTATAATTGACAATAAAATTGCAAGATCTTTAAAGTATACATTGTGGTGACATGATACCTGGTGTGCTTTTTTGAATGAGAGACAAGAGGTGTTTCAGCTTTAGAATTTTGCTTTGCTTGTACTGCTGGACCACCAGTTACTATGGTGATGAAATGATGGCTATGCTTTGCTGCCCTGTCCTGCAAAAAGTATGTTGTTGTTGCTTAATTTGTGCACACTCGTGGGAATTGTTATATAAACCAGAATTCTGTATGTATCTTGGGGAGGTGGCAGGCTGTAAGGGAGGGAGGTCATGGTTGAGAACCACTGCTCCTGAGAAAAGATCAAAGTTTTGGCAAGCGGACAATGTTTCTCCGTCTAATATCTCTATATTTCTCTGTGTGTGGAGGGATGTCCCTTTAAAAAAAGCTGCTTTAACTTTGGTTGGTAATGATTCTAGCTAATATTTATTAAGCACTTACTGCATACTGGGCACCCTGTCGAAGTGCTTTACATGAATTATCTCATTCAGTCATCATGATGCCACTGGGACATGGGCAGTTATCAACCCCCTTTCACAGATAAGAAAACTGAGACTAAGGGGGATTCATGACATTCTGGGGAGCAGAGGAGCCAGGACTGCAGTCTAAGTATCTAGAACCCTGCACCTTCATGCCTAACTCCTATGGCACACTGCCTCCTCCCCGTCTGATCGCTGACAAGTTTCTTCCTGGCTCTGAGGGCATTTGCACAGTTGCTCTGAACGGCTGGTGAGTGATGAAATCGTTCTGAGGCAGGAGCGCTTTCGTTGAGTTTAAGATGCTCCTTTGTTCTAAGGAAGGCTGATCCGGGCCCCCATATGGAGCTCTCTGGGAGGCAGCCCTGGACCTTGAGACCCAATCACTTCTGGCTCAGCAACCCCTCATCCCCCGGCCCTCCCGGCGGCGTAGGGAAGGCTGGTGCAGCCTCTGAGCAGATGGCTGGATGTGAGAAAGAGAAGCGTGGACGGAGGGTAGGGACCCGAGGAAGATTTTCGGAAGGGAGAAATGAGACTTCTCAGGGAGCCTCCAAACCCTCCCTGGCCTGTGTCAGCACCGAGGGATGGATGCTCCCCCCACATCACCAGCCTGGGATTCTGGGAGATAAATCCCCAGGTGTTTATATATAGCTAATTGTAAATGTGCTTTTCTATAAATGGTAATACCTTCAAGATGTTTGGTTTCCTTAAACTCCTAACAGTATAAGAAATTGAGCTGTGGGCTCTGGCTGGGGGAAGGGCCAGAGGGTGAGGTCAGCTTGGTTAATCCTTTGGGGTCCTGGGGAAAACTGGGGGAGTTGCCTGCAAACACTGGCAGTCTGATACAGCCTCTCTCCCCTACCAGGCTTGGGGCCCCGTGGGGGAACGCTTGGATACCAAGCAAGCGGGTAGCTGGATCCCCTTCTCTCACTTCACAGGCTGATGTCCCTAGAAACCTCCAAAGCTGATTAGCGGCCTGGGTTTTCTCCTTTAGTAATAAGTCCCTGCCCATGTGCCCGCAGGCAGGGCAGATGTTGTGTGACACGGGAGGGCGGGAGGGCGCCTTGTGAAAAGGTGTGGGGAGCCCTCCAGAGCCCCTGCTCCTCCTGCCTGCTCCCACGCCCCTGGGCATCGGCTGAGGGCTGGGGCATGCTAAGCACCCCTCACAGACACACAGTCCACCCAGTGGACTAACCCAGTGAGGCAGATAGGGGTCTAGGTGTGTGTGGGCAGGTCTGCTGGGGCCTCTGAGCTCCGGGCCAGAGGCCAATGGCTGGGAATGCCCCCTCTTCCGTCCCAGGTGGGCTTGGGTGCCGTCACTGAAAGATGACCTGACCAGAATGGGCTAAACTCCAGGCTGATTCCTTGGGGGCTTCAGCTCTATGTACCTCCCTTTTAGGATGGAGTGGCTCAGGGTCCTAAGGGCACTCATGCTTCCAGCACATCTGGTTTCTCTGCCTGGCCGTTCCATGTGTTTATAGTTTGGGGGCTGGAAATTCAGATACTTGTTAAGGATGAGATCCTGGACAAGTTAACCTGTCCGTGGCCCAGTTTCCTCACCTGTGAAATGTGCACAGAATCCTACTTTGTGGGACGGTTGTAAGGACTGTCAGAGCCCGTGCTTTGCCTGGCACATAGGAGGTGCTCAGTAGTGTAGCCAATGCTTTTTTCTTCCTTTAAAGGTGAGTCCACTGACAAGCAGACTGCCTGAAAGCACTCCCAGCCCCCAGCTCTCGCCTCACTGGGATTCAGTTAGGATGTACCCCAGGGAAATCTCTCTGGGAGTAGGATTATTCGAGCCAGAGTGCGACTTGTTCTGTTTTAACCCCTTCCTGGGAGGGCCTGGGGATTCTCCCCAGCCTCTGGGCATTGGCTGAAGCTCGGCTGGCCTATTGAGACCCTCTGCTGTCCCTCCTGAGGGGCTCCAGGAAGGGCATGTGGGATCCAGTGGGAACATGCATTGACTCACACCTGTTGAGCTCTGTGTGCCTGGATGACTCCAAAGAGGGCAGATAACTAAGGGGGGAGCCACCCCAGATCCCAGCAGGCAGGTGCCCTCAGTTCCTGCCCCTCCCTTCCTGGCCTAGCTCTTGGTCTTAGGCCCCTTGGGAAACTGGAGTACAGAGCGAGAGGGTCTAGAGCAGGACATCTCAAACTTCCCTGTGCCCGTGAATTCCCTGGGGACCTTGATAACAATCAGATTTTGAATCAGTAGGTCTAGGCTAAGTCCTGGGGTCCTGCAAGTCTAACAGGATCCCAGGTGATGCCCGTGGCACTGGTGCGCAGGTGCGAGAGTAGAGCCCCTCCCGTGTCATAATTCCTGGTGTAGGGGTCTGGCGGCAGCATTGTGAAGGCCGTGGAGGGGACCTGGGGGGGCTTGAACCCCAGCTCTGCCACTCACTGGTGATGTGTCCTCCGCACGAATCACTTTGAACTCTCTTGAGCCTTTGTGCTCTCCTCTGAAAAAAACCATGAGCATAATCCCACCAGCCTGTTGGGGTTGTTGGAGGATTAAATGTTGGACATAAAGCACCTGACACAGGACTTGGCATCTAGGAAATGCTCGTTTACATATTACTGTTAGTGCTAGGTATTGACCGCTAATTTAGGATGAGGTCCAGCCTGTCCTAATGCTGGCTGGCTTCTCAAAGAACCAGGATTGCCTCCTGGGGCCATCCTGACTAGGCTGGCCCAACGATGGTCATGAAGGTGGGCTGTGGAGGCAAAACAACCTCCAGCTGGATGGACTTGAGCCTCTCTCAGTCTCTGTTTCCTCGTCTTTAAATTGGGGGAAATAATACTTCTCAAGTAGGAATGCTGTGAGGATTACCTATAACATGGGGGAAGAATTTAGCACAGTGCAGGGCACGTAGAAAGTGTTCCTTAAATACTATTACTGTTCTGAGGAGGGGAGGTGATGGAGGTGAGAAATGGGAAGTTCTCAGCTCCTTTAGATACAGGGGTTCCAGGAAGGCTCCTGGTGAGCCCAGACTCTTGGAAAGAGAAAGTCCAGTTCTGGTCCCCAGCTGTCTCCCCCTCACTAAGTCACCTACTTCTCAGGCCCTCAGTCACCCACTCCTAAAGTCGGAATCACTCTCATCCTGCCTGAGGGAGGGCAGTTTAACCCGCTACACTGGAATCTCTTTCAGCAGCGAGATCCATGCTTGTGTGGGTCTGGGGGCAGGTCTGTGGAACCAGGTCTGGGTGGGGGTTTGGGCGAACGGTGGACTGGAGCTGCTGGGGAGTACAGCTTGTGTGGGGGGCTCAGTATATCCAGGGGAGCCCGGAGGGCCTCAGTGTAGAGCAGTAGTTTGTGCAGTGGCTGGTACTCCTGGAGGCCTTTGTCACCTGGTGGTCTGATGGGTGGAACCCAAGCTCTTCTCTTCTCCCTGATGGGCAGCTCAGCTGAAGTCACCCTGAGGGGGTCTCCCCTCTGCCCCTCACACACGTCTGCCTACCGGTCAGGGCAGGAAGCAGGCGCTGCCGCTGAGGTATCACTGGTGTGGTGGGTGAACAGCCGGGCCTGCCTTCCTGCCAGGCAGCTCACCAGTGAGTATGCCATGGCACGGAGGTAGGTGCAAACCCATGAGGGTCAAGGCCTTCTACCTGCCAGTCAGTACTCCACAGACCAGCCCCTTCTGACGCTCCTGAGAAGTTGTGAGGTTATGATGGGAAGGCTCTTGTCTGGATGCCAAGAGTCCTGTGTGGCTCTGGGCAAGTCACTCACCCTCTCTGGGCTTTGTTTTTCTCATTGTAATACTGGAGCGAGATTCACCTCTGCTCTGCGGTATTAAGGCTTCCTTGCCATCCAGTCAGTCCCTGGGACACGCCTGCCTTCGCTGGGCCTTTCCCCAGTCTATTCTTGCCCCTGCTCATCCCTTACCCGATCCCTCCCCAAAGACCACTTAGTTTACAGTAATTCCTTCTTCCCCCTGCTAAGGCAGGGAGGACTTGTGGTCTGTGGCATTCAGGCTCAACCTTCTCAGTGACGGCTGCTTGCCTTGTTAAGTAGCTGTTTTGTGGCTGGATATTCCATCTGTCTCCTCAACTAGATTTTAAGCTCCTAAAGGGCTTTCCTTTCTTTTGGATTTCTCACATCCCCTGCCCTTGGAGCTTGGTAAAAAACTGAATGAAACTGAATGAGCATGTGGCCTTCGCGGGGCAAGGCTCTGTCTCTCCCTTCTCTCTCTGCATCTCTTTTGCTTTCTCTCTCTCTCTCTCCCTCCCTGCCTCGTAATTGACAGCATAGCGCAAAGGGACAGAAGCTTGTGAACGGGGAGGAGCGTCAGGGGAATATAACACACACAGGCAGGACCACGGGTGGCTGCTGCGTGTTTATCTCTGGAGGAGCTGAGACTCTCTCTTCCTCGCCAGATGGGGTGTGAATCAGAGACCAAATTGCTTGGTAGTCCGCATGCCTGGCTTGGGGTCTCTTGCCTTGGGCTTTATTCCCTGGTTGGATGAAGCCCATGTCCCAACCTGGGGGAGTGGGGGCGGGGAGGACTGCCCCTCACCCCAGCAGCAGGACTTGAGTGTGGAAGTCGAATGCTTCTGGTTCCCACACCTTGGCTCCACTGTCGCAGGCAGCCAGCTGGCCCCTTGAACACAATGTGCAAATCTTCTCTGTTCCTGTTCCCGGGCATTGTCCGTGGCCGGGCGCCTTGGCTGGGAATGTGGGCCGGTGAATAGGAGAGGCATTTGCAGCCTGCAAATGAAACAGGCCCCCGGCCCCCCTCAGCCCCCTAGTCCCTCCCCACCCCCAGGGAGAAAGGACTTTTTCACTTCTGGCCTTCTGTACTGCCTTTCCCTCTCCTCTCCAGAGTCCCTGCAGGCGTGTGTGTGTGTGTGTGTGTGTGTGTGTGTGTGTGTGTGTGTGTGTGTGTGAAAGACTTTTCACAGCAGCTTGAAGGCTCTTCTACACAGCCTTCAATAAACGTAGAATGGAACAGAAGGGCACCCCGTATGGGAAACCAAACAGCTCACCGCTGTCTTTGTTTAAACTGGACTGAGTGATTCCGATGGCTCCCTAAGATTCTCCGGCCGTGGCCTTGTTGCAACAAGGAACGTGGAGATCAGTAGTGCGTGTGGATGTTGCCACGTGGGCCTCTTCTGCGGGCACCTGAGCATACAGGTGTGTGCTGAAGGATGTGCTCGGGGCTCAGGATTAGGGGCCAGCTCCCTCCAAATGACTTCCCCGTGGGGAATCCCTCTTCCCTTGAGCAGTGTGGCCAGGCTAGGGATCTAGAGTGGACAGAACTGGTGCAGAGCAAGAGCGGGTGGGAGATAATTTCATTAGGTCCTGCAAGGGACTATTACTTAGCCAGCTGAAGTGAGGGAGGAGGCAAGCGAGCGAGGTCGCTGGTAGAGGGTGGGACTTACATGATGGGCATGTGGGTCTGGCCTTAGTACCTCTGAGAGTCTAGGTCATAGTTTTCTTATTCACTAGGCGGGTGCCAGCAATCTGGCTGCAATCCGAGACTGCTGGCAGGGCTGCTCCATCCTTCCTCCACAGCTCCCCACCCCCCTGCCCCTAGCCCCACCAAAGGACCGTTCTTTGATTTCTGAGCTCGCTTCTCTAGCCCCCAACTTGTTCACCCTGTTCCAAGAAAGGCTGACACTTTATAACTGCCCTCAGATGCAAGGGAGGGGCAGAAGAGAGAGTGACCTCTGTGGATGGAGCAGTCTCAGGGGCTTCCTAAAGAGGGGTGCCTGGGCAGGTGATGTTGTGACCCAGGGAAGGTGGAAAGGCAGGGGCCCAGCAAGGAGGCCCAGCAAGGGACAAGCAGGAGGAGCTCCAGGCCAGACCCCAGGCCACAGGGAGATGGAGGAGGGGGGGAGTGTGGGCTTAATCCAGGCCAGCCGGCCACCTGATTCAGGCAGAGGGAAGTAGAGTTGATGCTGAGGGCTCACGTCCCAGCTTCTCCCACCCATCCTCTCTATCTTTTCTCAGGATCTTAGTCTGGAGGCTCATCACTCTTTGACACCCCCACATACGCTCTGCCCCTCCCTGCTTTCCTGTGAGGCCCTCAGCTCTCGTTTCCCCTGCTCTGCTGTCTTCCTTTCTCCAGCACTCTTTGCTGTTCTGTCCTTCCTCCCGCCTCTTTCTGCAGGTGTAGCGAGTCCTGTGTCCACCATCCTCTGCTGTGCTTGGAGGGTGGTGTCTCTGTTTCAGGAGCAAAAGGAGGTGAGCTCAGGCCTCTGCACAGAACAAAGAGACAGGAAGAGGAGACTCTGAGAGGACGAGGTTCAGAGACCCCAAAGGAAGGGGTCTGTGGCCTCCCCAGCAAGTTGGAGCCTCCCTGGGGGCTCACCTTCCCTGAGAGGAATCTGAGAACACTGGCCCCTGCTAGGGGCCTGTCTCCGAGCGCCCGGACACTGACCACGGTGGGTGGTGGGGGCAGCCCCGGGCTGCTCTCTGGAATGCCGGTGTTGGGTTGCAGTGCAGATGCGAACAGTGATAATGGGCAGGAACTGGACTTTCTGGTCTGGCTGCTGCCCCCAAGGCCATTGGAATGTGAGGGGGGGACTAGCAAGAGGCCCCAGGGGCTTGGGTGGGCAGATGGTGACCAGACCACCTAAATGGAGAGGGAAATGGAGGAGGGAGGCAGACCACCGAGCGAGAGAGAGAGAGAGAGAGAGAGAGAGAGAGAGAGAGAGAGGATGAACCCAGGCCTGCCGGCCCTTTCACTGAGTGGCCAGCTACTGCAAAAGAATCCTGAAATTCCCAGTCCACCTAGGACCTTGGAGGTCTTCCCAGCCTCTAAGTAGGGTCACAGGCATCCAGACTATGGGGGAAACTTTGGAACTCATCTGGTTCCACCTTCTCATTTTATAGACGTGAAAACTGAGGCCCCAAGGGGGTCACCTTCCCAGGGATGTATTTGGTGCTCCAGCCTGGGCAGGTAAGAGAGCCTCCGGAGTTCCTCGTGCCTCTTGCCTTCCCCAGGGCATCACTGCTCTCTGGCTGGGGAAGTGGGAGATCTTATACCCACCCCCCACCCTCGCCCCCACCTCCACCCCGACCCCGCCCCGACCCCGCCCCGGGCAGACTAGCACATTTATTTCCATTCTTCTTGTATCCTGCCCTGTCCCAGGCTTTGTCTGTGGTTGTAGTTCTGGTTGTGAGTGTTAACCAGCAAATCTTGGATGTGGGCGCCAAGATCGATGGCACATTTCTGAGGGCCTCTGAGTTTGCAAATCACACTGGGTGCTGAGCTGAGTGGTTTGAGGGCTACCTAAGTGCTGGCACTAGTGCTGAACTAACTAGTAATAGTGGAAGTAGTCCTGGTAAGCCCTATATATGCTAACTTACTTAATTCCCACATTTCCGTTACTAGGTATTACTACTCCTGTTTTACAGATGAGTAAACAGAAGGCCAGAATGGTTAATTAACCTGCCCAAGGGTACACAGTAGAGAAGTGGGGATTTAAACCCGGTCTGCCCCACCCCAAATTCAATGGCTTGAGTGTCCTCAGAAGGGGCTAGAGTCCCTTGAGAATATAATCAGTATTTCTGCCTCAGAAATAGAGCCTGGTACCTGGGCACAGGCAGGGTGGGTGTGGGGGAGTGTTGGGAAGCAGAGAACAGCTTAGAACTCTGGCCACAGTGGGAGCCACTCCCGGTGTGTGGGGCAGGGCTCCACGCTCCCCACCCCCAGCTGCTGCTGGAGGCCCGGGAAGAATCCGGAGGGCCAGTTAGGCTGGGATGCTCTGCTGGGACGCTCTACAGAGAGAAGTCCTATCTGTGAGGCTGCGCAGAGCGGCTGGGTACAGGAGAGGAAGCTGGGAGGGTACTGGGACTGCTGGAGGTGGGGGGCGTGGCTTCTTCTGAGGAGGAAAGACAGGTTCCCCTCCCCCCTGGGGCCCCCTCAGCTCCCTTTCCCTTTCTTGTTTCCCGCATAATGACGCTGATTGCTCCACATCTGTCATAATTACTCTTTGTTTGAAAATTCAGAACAAATCACAGGAGAGGAACTGGTGTGACTGAGAAGGATCCTTCTCCCCAGGGGTTCAGGGGGCGGGGTGGGGGGGGGAGGTAGTAGGGAAGAGCCATAATCAGCCCGGAGGATGGAGGAGCCAGGCTGCTGATTGTCCTTGTGCTGTCCCCTTGCCTGGGCAAGGTGGCCTAAGGCCTCATAGAGTTACCTGCCCCCTCCCCCGCCCCAGACCACAGTCCCTGCCTGCTGTGGTGGCCGGGAGACTCTGCCACCCCAAGCTGGGTAAGGGGTCTGCCTTCTTGGCCCCACTGAGCAATGTGTTGGTTGGCAGGCTTCCTGATAAACCCAGCAGCACTGCGGGGGGTAGGGGGCAGGCTGTGCCTGCTGGAAGGGCACAGTGCACGGACCTTACTGGCAAGAGGAGTGGGACACTTAGGGCTAGAGTCCCTAGAACAGGGAAGACTTTGGGTCTCTGGGTGAGAACCAGGAATGGTGGGAGGTGGGGTGGGAAAGCACCAGCCCAGGCCCCCTTGGGATCCAGCAGCGGCCCTGGGTGCTCAGTGTCTCTTCATACTCTCAGCAACCTGACTTCTGGGGAAGGTCCTGGTTCGTGCCTCCATCCCCACCTGAAGGCTTGGTTCAGGGGGCTATTTCCTGTGGCATATGCCCTGGTCTGTGGCCCTGCCTGCCAGAGACATGCCTCCACGTCCTCCTCCCAACGTGGCCCCTTCCCACCTGGGATTGTGTCTGCAAAGACCCTGCACTTTGCCGGGGAGAAATCGGGGACAAAGCTAGACCTCATCCCCAAACCCTATCAGTAGTAGAACCCCACTCACTGCTGCTGTGGGACTGGTGGTGGGACTATAGACACCCTGAGGAAGCCCGAGCCAATGACAGACGCAGATAGACTTGCACTGAGGGCTGGATCTGGGTTCAAGCTTCCTCCTTCCCTTCAAGCTGCCGGGCCTCAGTTTGTCTTTGTGGGAAATGGGAGGGAGTGCTGCCCTGCCTGTCTTTGGAAGGGGAGACGATGAGTAGGGTCCATGCATCTGGAGAGTATAGGGTTCTGCCCCCGGACCCCCATCCACCAGTGGAGGCACCCTTTATTCAGGTTTCAGAGGGCGCTGGTGTCAGCAGGGCATAGAAGCTGGGGGCGGGGGTTGGTTGTGCTCAGTCCTGGAGACAGGACTCCAGGGGAGGTACCTGGCTTGGACTGGCTTGGAAGGAACATCTCCTCTGACCCCATCATTATTTGAGGGTCATGGGAGGAGCTTGGACTCGACACCATGACTTCCGTGCCCTCCCCCGCTCCCACTTCAGTAAGAAACTGCTTTTACTATGTAAATATTCAACCCATCCCTGTTTGACTTTGGACCCACAAAGTCACTTCCTGGACCTGTTTCCCCATAGGTGGAAGGCAGCATGGAGAGGACCAGATTACGAGACTCCTGAAGTCCCCTAAAATTCTGAGACACTGACTTGTTTTGGCTTGAACACGGTTCCCTCCTCCGCAACTCTCCCGTCTACCCCTAAGGCTCGCTCTAGCGTTCTCCTGCATCCCCCTCTCCCAGTCCTCTCTCCTGGAGCGCTGGGCATGGCCTCCTCCTTTTTCAAATGTCAGGATCGAAGTTCTGCCGCAAAGTTCTCTTGTCATCCTCATCCTCTGACGTTCCCCTCGGGCCTGGTGGCCTCCCGCCTGCCTCCCGACAGCGGCGGAGCACGTGTCGGAAGCAGCCGGCCGGGTCCTTGGGGCTCAGGGGCGCGGCCCCGGTGGGTGTGGCAGCCAGGCGCTTGCCAGTCCCCGCGCGCTCCGGGAGCCGTGTCGCCTGCCACGCCGTCCCCGCGCAGGGACTTGCTCTCCGCCCCGGGGCGGCCGATCGCGGTGGGATGAGAGTAAACCTGGACTGCAGGAGCCGGGCTCCGCAAAAGATCTGCCTCCTTTGGGGAAAACGGACGTCCCCCACCTCCACCTCCAGCACAAAGCGCGGCCGCTTCTCGCGGGAGGCGCGGCCGGCCTGGGCCAGTCTGGCTGATGCGCGGCAGAATCAATGTGCGTTCAATTAACCCCGCGCCGCGCGGTCGCGAGGCTGTCAAGTCACCGCACCCTGGTTTGTCTGTGTGGGGGTGAGAACGTGTGTGCGTGTGCAAGTGTTTGAGTGTATCTCTTGTCTGCGAATGCACGTGTGTCCTCACGGGGGCTCCTGCATGGTGCCTCGGGGTCACTGCTTCCCTGGCCTTCATTTGGTAACTCACTCGGGAACTCGCCGCCACCAACCGGGAGCCTCGAAATGGTCTTGGGGAGCAAAATGGAACAGGATAGTGGAGATCTTGGGTTCCCAGTCCCCTTCCCCTCAATTGGCTTGGGGCACAGAATTTCTGACAAGGAGATGGTGCTAAAGAAAAGTTTGTGGGCAAACCTTTGAATAGGCCAGCTCTACTAGGGAAAGGAAACAGAAAGGGTCCCAGAGCCATCATAGAATGACAGATTGAACCAAGAGATGGTTGCTGGTTGCTCTGACAGTGCTTGGGAGTGTGCTCACCCCAGGGGAAGGCAGGAATGGGGAGAGGGGAGCTTTCTAGGTTTTGCTGATTGACTCTGACCCTCCCCTCCCCTCTCCCCCAGCTTCTTACCCCTAAGTTTCTCACATCACTGCTGTGGAAGCTGAGATCCAGAGAGAGGGCCTTACCCCAAGTCTTGGGTGTACAGAACTGGAACAGAAAGTGATCAGATGCTCCCTCCAATGTGCTGTTTGGCCAAATGGAATTTGGGCTCTGACTTCGGAGCCAGGATGGTAGAAAGCTGAAACCCAGTATTTGGCTTGTAATAAACAATTCTTGGATCTTTTTCTGCCATCTTCACATCTGGCTTGTTTTTTTCCTAACCCCCACCCCTTGTAGGTTATTTCTGTTTTGCCTCTTACATTCCAGATTATATGGAATGTCACCCTTTCTGCAATAATTCCCTTCACCCTAATTTTTTGAGGTCTCTTAAAATTGTATGCCAAACCTCAAGTACCTCAGAGAAACCCTGTCTAAATTAGTCCCACTTGAAGACTGGTTTAGAATATTCTTGATTTCAGAAGACCAATTATGATATCACATAGAATGAGCCTCAGGATTGAGCCTGTTTGATATTCCTGCTCTCCTGTGTTTCTGATTTTGCTTCCCAAATCAGTCATTCTCCCATCGAACTGTGACAAAATCAAGATCATTACAAGCAAGCTGGTAAGTGTAAGGTTGATGGGATCAAGGCTTTTCTGAAATAAAGCTATCTAGCTTTTATTACATCAATTCAAGAAGGATTCATCGGGCGTATGCCCAGCTTTGCTTTTTTGGGGGTGGGGTGGGGAGAATCAAAAGACACAGTCTGTTCGGGACAGTGAGTATATGCTTGTCCTTCCCACTGGTCTGCAGTCTCCTTGAGGGGAGGGGCTTGCTCTTCTGTGCATCCTCAGTGCTGAACCCAGGGCTTGCCTGGGGAGGTGAGAGAACGGGGTGTATGAAAGGGGGGATAGGAACACAGCACTTATGTCCTGCCTGCTGTGGTAGGCACACTCACCCTCTGGAGCTCAACAGCCTGGGGCTGGGGGAGGGCAGATAAAGCTGAGTCATATATTACCTGCCAAGGGTCTACAGGGGAGTTTTACTTAAGCCATTCTCTGCCTGCTTCTGAGCCCCTACTGTCAGAAGCTGAGAGTGGCCATGTCTGCGTCTAACTGTATCCTGACTCTCCTAATCTACCTTCTTCCGGTCTTAAAGGGCACCCCTATCTCCCTGTTCTGTTCCCTTCCTTGGAACACCCTTTTTCCAAGGTCCCTCTGCTGCTGGCCAGCTCGGGGGACGATTAGGATGGGACTGAGCGGCAGGTGCCATGACTGAGTGCCGAGTAGGAAGCACTTGGCCTGGGGAGTTTAGACCCCAGTCTGCCATCCCAGGGGAGGTACTTAGTCACCTCAGGGTGGGACACCCTTCCAGGCAAGCTAGAGAGAGACCCAGGATGCCAGACCGTTGGCCTCACCTCAAGAAGAGCTAAAAGGCCAGTTCCATGCTAGGAAGCACCCCTCTTTGGAAAGACTATCCCTGAATGTGCATGCCTACCTTCCTATTATCTTGAAAAGTTATAACCATGATAACAAAGCATCCTGTGAATGCATGATGCTGTGGAAATGGATAAGGGGAGAAAAAGAAAAACCACTCATTATTCGACTCATTATCTTCTTCTCAAAATATTCACCCATGGAGCATTAGTTTTAGTTATTTATGGTCTTGAGATTGGGGAAAGAAGAGATATGAAGAGAAATAAGCTTCCTTTAAGAAGCACTTTTTCAGTGAAAAGCACTGAATCTCTAATTTGGGCCTGGAGGCACCTCATGTTGTTGAGTAGTGGATCAGTTCCCAAGTATAATATTCTGGGGATTCAGCATTCAGGCACGCTTGCTGAAATCTGGACAAACCATAAAGGCACACATATAGTAATACACAGTAACAATTATATTTGTAGTTTCTGTTGAATGGTCCTTTTAGTCTTGTAAAATGAAACTAGTGGCCTGTACAGCATTGGAATGATCTTTGATCTACTACGAACTAGCTATTGTCTGCTTGGGTAATTCCCTTTTTCCTCTAGATCAGGGGACTTTAAGCATCATTCCTTAGAGTCCTTGGTTCTGTAGAGGGGGCTGAGGGGCTGGAGGTGGAGGAAAGAGGGAAGCCAGACGGTGGGGCTCCAGGCGTCCTACATCTATCCCCTCCGCAGCTCTAGCTTTTTGTTTTGTTTTGAAGTTCTCTAAACCAACTAACTGAGCAGATCAACTAACCAGGTAGAATGCGGGGGAGTCGCTCTGCAGCAGCAGGTGCTGTGATGCTAAGGGGGCTTAAGGCTCTAAAGCGTTAGGCAGAAGAAATATGACTCTAAGACGAAGATTTAGGAGAATTATAAAGAAAAACATTATGATCATATTGGAGGTTATGACCGGGGTTAGATTAAACCTTGACTCAGGATCGGCTCAGACAAACAATGAGCTATACTTAGATTTTTCTCTCCTTTAAAAAGCACGCTTTTCCTGTATCACTGTTACAGTTAGCGCTTGGTAACGTCAAATGTGGTTGATCAGTCAAAACAAGGAACAATTTTGGCTGCCATTCATTGTCTCTCAACAAGTGTTGTCCATTCTTTAATTTTATTCTCAGATAAACGGATGGATGGGTGGGTAAGATGGATGATCCTGTTTAAGAGTTTGGTTATGGGCTGCCCACAAAAGGCTTATTATCTAGTTGTGGTGACATGGACATTAGAAAAGATTGATGCCTCAGAAAGAGCTTTGTAATATGCATCATATGCTCAGGGATCCTGGGTCAGCCCGACAGCCTACTGTTGATCTGAGACCTTTTTATCACTTGGTAAGCCTGATAGGACATTGGGTCTTCTGTATGACAATCTTCCTCCAGGCAGAAATAACCTAAGAACCCATCAGAAAGGATTAGAAATTCTGTACTTCCAGGAAAAGGATACATGGAACCGAAGGATATAAAAGCAGGTCAGTTCTCAAGTCAACAAATCTCAAAGAGCATCTGCCCTATACATACCTGCCTCTGAGTTGTGTACTCTGAGGGATAGAAAGATAAGTTACCTCTTGATCTTGAAGGACATAATCTCTTCTTCCCACCCGACCAAAAAGCAAACTTACTGGGTGGTGGCGGTGAAGAGACAGCAGCCAGATAAAGCAGGGAATCTGGGAATCTGTTGAATGCATAAATAGTGGTCATCAACTTGTCCATCTGCACTGTGATCCTTGAGTGCTGATTTCTAAGTTGAGCTCTATCACATCCTCATACAAGAAAAAAGGGAAATGCCCCAGGCTAGTCTGGTTTCTGATAATGAGTCAGTTTCCACCTGCACGTAGTTGGAACTCCAATCTTTCCTATCCATCCACCACTCTCCTCGGGATCTTTCTTGCCTCAGAACAGTGGCCTCTGTGCTTCTGCCATTACATCTGAATGGTGACACCTGACTCTGCAGACTTTAGATAATTTGGACGTCCCCTTTCCAACCATTTCCCTCTTCCTCCCTGAACATGCCAGTCCCTTCTTCAGTCCAGGCTCCCGCCAGCTCTCCATTTCCTGTCCCCTTCTTTTCAGGGCCCTGCTCCTCTCCTCACATCTCTCCGGGCCATACCCTGACCTTCTCCAGCCCTTTCAGCTGGTGGCACACAGTTGGGCACTGAGGGAAATGAATTCCCGACTCCTCTCATTGTTTCATGTGTTCCCAACGAAATCTCATTAGGCCGTTGAAAGCCGGGCTGCGCCTTTTTTTTTTCTGAGTCAGGGATCGAACCGGGCGACCACAGTAGGTGCCTCTAAGAATCTGCCGGTGGTGAATATGAAAACGAGTATTTGTATGTATATGTGTGACTGAAACATTTTGCTCTACACCAGAAATTGACACAACACTGTAAGCTGACTGTATTTCAATAGAAATTAAAAAGAAAAAAAAAATGAACCTGCTTGTGGAGAGGGGAGCCCCGGGGCAGTCCACCCCCAGGGGAGACGGAAACTCCTGCCTCAGTTTCCCCGGTCCGCCGGGGCCCCGGCCCAGCTGGGGAATTTGCCCCGCCGGGGGGAGGGGGTGGCGGGAAATGGTGCCTCGCTCGCCCCAGCGACATCAAACCCTCGTTTGGCGTGCGAGGACAATGGCTGTCTTATTTTCTCCATTCGCCGCGCACAATGCCGGATTCTCTCATTCACCCGCGGCGGTGCGAGCGAGGTAATTAGCCAGCGCCATTCAGCGCGGACACTATTGCTATGCGGGGGGGCGAGGACGCCCGCGTCGGCAGGGATTAGCCGCGGGTCGGGGTGTGCAGCTGCGGCCACTTCAAAGGGGCCCGGCGGCCCGGCCGGCTGTGGGAACCGGCGCCGCCTCCCTCGGGAGCCGCCCCGCCGGCTCGGCCCCGGGCCCTGCGGACGGGGCGACGGGACGCAGCCGGTCCTCCCCCGGCCGGCAGCCGCCCCGCCGCGCCCTCGGCCGGGGCAGGCCCGGCGCTGCCCGGGCCCGAACTCCGGCCGGCGGCCGTTGTCGCCCCCCATCACACTCGCACTTTCATCAGGACCTCAAGTGCTTTTTTCTTTTGAGTCCCGGGAGTCAAAGGGCAAAGAGGGGAAGGTTGGGGGAGGAGCGAGGGGGGTGGGAGCTTGACACAAAGCGCTGACCTCGGCGGAGTGGAGCAGATGGTCCCACTTACTCCTGCCGCCGAGCGAGCGGCTCTCAGGGCCCCAGGCTCGGGGCCCTGACCCCGCCCGGCAGCCGAATGCCTGAACTGGGGCCCCGCGGGGGCCGGGCTCGCACATGCGCCTCCACCCGCCCCGCTGCCCGCTCTGCGCCTCCTGGCACTGGAGTCAGACTGCCTGGACCAGCCGGCCTCGTTGCTCCGGGGCTGGGCTGAGAACCTGCCCTTGTCGGATGCTGGAGCCTGAGGGAAGATTAGGATTCTCAAGAACTTGGCAGGCCAGGGGTTCCCAGTTCTGGCTCTGCGTATGAGGCAGTCTCGTGCGCTTTCACATAAATACAGATTCCTAAGCACCACGCCGGGCCAAGGGATCTGAACTCTGGCAAGTGCAGTGGGGAAATCTGTATTGTTGCCCAGCATCCTAGATTATTCTGACACAGAGCCAAGTTTGAGAAGGGGGGAAGGGGTGCTTAGTCCAAGTCCTTCATTTCATTGAAGAAGTTGAGACTCAAGTAGAGGAAGTAACTTGCCCAAGAATAGACAGTGAATTGTGGCCCAGTGGGGACTTGGGTGGAAGAGAACGAAAGAAACTCATAGGCTAGTAGGTGAGTGAAGTGTGAGCAGCTGACTCTCAGACAGTCTGACAGGGGCTAGGAGAGAGGCACATTAAAGGCAGGAATTAATTCTGCCTCCTTTGTGGGATGTGAAAGATGGGATGCTAGTAGAAAAGGGACAGCAGAAGTAAAGAAATATAAGCGTGAACATCCGTGATGGGAAGGCAAATTGTCTCACATGGTCAGAGTACAAATCACATGAAGAGAGAATTAGCTGCATTTGAAGCTGGAAAGATGAAATAGGACCTAATAATGGAGACCTTAAATGCCATCCCAAGGAGAGTACCTTGATTCAAGGCAGTGGAGAAGCACCAAAGGGGTCTGATGATCACATTGGATATTCAGGAGGATAATTATGGCTTCAGGATGGGGGAAGAAGGGGAGGGAGAGAAGACTGGAACTGGGAAGTCTAGAGGGGGGAAAGCTATTGCAGAAACAGCTGAGCGTGGTAAGAGCCTAAACCAAGGCAATGGGATGGAAAAGGGAGGGTAGACCAGGATTCGGTGACCAGCTAGCTGCGGTGGGGAGAGGGAGAAGGCTGGGAAAGAGAGCCCTTGGTTTGTTTCAGCTTTCGCAGTTGGTATATGATGAGGCTGTTGATAAGAGTCACAGGAAAAGGAAGCGGTTATGTGTGAGTGTGGTGATTCCACTGAATTTAAAAGAGAGCCTTTGAAACGCTCTACAGATGATTCCTAGGGCTTTAGGAGACCTCCGACCACTAGACGGCAGCAGTGAGGTTCCCCAAATCAGTCTACTTCCAAGAGTTGTAAGCCCTATCCAACCAAGAAACTCCATGACCCTCCCATGGAATGTAGGCCTCCCTCTTCCACCCCACCCCACCCCAAAACAGCTAAGGCTTCTTCTGGAAGAGTTGGAAGGCCTGCAGGCCTTAAACTGTTGTGGTTCAGTGTTGAGCTGCTAGAGATTCTGCAGAGCCATGAGAGGTTAAGTGCAGCATCAGATCAAGTTTAGCTATAGGACAGGGTCCTTTTAAGGATAGAGAGAGACCCAGTTTACCCAGTGTTATCCTAGAATCTTAATGGTATGGACCTTAGGGATTGCCTTGTCTGTTCTCCTCTACTCCCATTTTATAGATGAGAAAACCAGGGTTGGAATTGAAAGGTCACATAGGGAGTCTTTGACAGAGCCAGGCATGATCCCAGATCAGCTCTCCATTACCTAACCCCTACTATATTAGTCCCTACAAATCCTAATATATGGTTCTGGAAATTTGGGGGAAGTGTCTGTTTTTGTTGAGTTGTCCTCATGGTCATGTGAAAGCAATTTACTTAATAGCTCCAGCCTGGGCCCCCCTAACCAGACACCCTTCCGGGAGGTGAGGGAGATCCGGTATCCTGACCAGAATGATGGAAGTTAAGGATGTTGTGGGCCCAGGCAGGTTTACATAAGGAAGATTGGTGACCCTGACACGGGCGGAGACGTGCAGTCTGTGCAGAGGGGCTCTGCTGGGCCTGGACATTTTCAAGTCTAAGGCAGAGAGAGCGTCCCAAGGCACCTCCTAGCTCCTGACCCTGCACCCTGGGCTGGTGCTTGGAAGCAGATGTGCCTCAAAGGCTACAGCCGGATGAGGCTTTATAACTTGTCCAACTCAACTCCCCCATTTTACAGAGGAGGAAACAGAGGCCCAGAGAGGGGCTTTGGCTTTATCTGGATCATACGTCCAGTTATGAAAAGACTTAAGTCATTCACTGCTACCTTTCCCTTTAGCACGTCCACCTCCCCTCCACACCCCCAGTCACCCCATGGAAGCTGCTAGCATCTCACAATGCTTTGTCCTCCCCCTGCGAGAGCAGGAAAATAAATTGCTTCTCTATTTTATAAGGCCCTACAGGTGACAGGGTAACCCTCCAGGCCCCATCCTGGCAGTTTGGTTTCCTGGCTTGCCAATTTGGAAATGCTCACCTGGGGACTAGGGTCTGGGTTGTTTATTTACCTGTGTTAACAGAATTTAGGAAACGTGTGGGCTCAGTGACCATTAGTGGGGTAATAACACCACCTTATCACAGTGCTTATCTCCATCAGTTACACTCTATGAAACCTACCTCAAACCCTGGGGGAATTCAGTTCAAGTGAAGTCCGCTGTGTCCTGGGTGTCTCTGAATATGAGGCGGCATGGTGCTCTTAAGGGTCTAGGATGTTGTGTGCCTCTGTGACTTTTCTGTGCCAGTGTCTGCAGGTACGATCTGTCATGTTTGAGCAGCATTTGAATGTGTGTGTGTCTCACAGTTGTGATGCAGGAAGAGTACTGGGTTTAGAGTTAGACCACTCTAAGTTCAAGTGCTGGCTTCAGCATCATTAAATGTTAATGTGTGATCATCCTGAAATGGCTGTGTGACCTTAAGCAAGTTACTTAACCTCTCTGAGCCTCAGAAGGCTCCTTTCTTTCCCTTCCTTTCAGGGTTATACTGATATAATATGTTACCTTTGACCATCAGTGGTTTCTGCAGGTGTCTGTTGTTCAGGGATGTTATTACTATGCTAGTACCTAAGGTCTTGGTCTTCGTGCTTTCACCCTTCTGATATTTCTTAGGAGCTTGGGTGGAAAATCTAAGGACAGGGCCTGTGGGGTGGAGGGCTTTTGCTCCTGGGATGCCAGAACATCCTCTGGGACACATTAGCAGTCAGTCAGTATCTGTTGAAAGAATGCTTAGAGTTGATACAGTGGGGGGGGGGGGGTGTAAATAAGACAGATGACTTTCTCAAACCCCAAACCAGGGCACATCCTCTGACTTAGCCTGATATGTAGGATGAGAATAAGGCAAAATATTTGAAATTGGGACTGCTTTTGAAAACCTAGCAGTGGGGTAGGTAGGGTGTTCACATGGAGTAGGTGATACTTTTTCCCTCTTTCCCCTCCCCTGATTGTGCAGGGGCCACACGGAAAGCCGTGGGGCATTCCCACCCGGTGGCACATCCAGTGTGCCACAGCAGGCAGGCTCATCACCTGTGTCCCTCAGCACATCCTCCCGCAGGCACACTTCACACCCTCCACAGCAGGCTGGAGGCAGGGGAGGGAAGGGGCACTCATGGCTTGATCTAGAGGAAGAAGTGGAGCCTCCGAATTGTGGGCTGAATAATTAAAAATAGGGCTTTGAGAGGTTTTATTCTCCTTGGGTTGTAAAAGCCCAGTGCAGTGACCTCCAGGTTGCCTCCCCTGCAGCTGTGCCTCCAGGGGGCCTTACCTTCCATTGGAATCAAAGATTAAGCCGTAAAAGTTCGATTGCTGGCCAGCCTACAGTGGGCCAACAGCTGGATGCAGGGACTTTCCCAAGCTGAGTTTGGCTCCCCACTGTCCCCCACCTCCCCCCCCCCCATTTGTCAGAGGTGGCCGCCAGGAGGGAGGGGAGAGACGTGGATTTATGGCTGCTGACTTGAAAGACAAAGTTGCCTTTTGTGTTAGAATTGGGGCCGGGGGAGTGGTGAGCTGGTGGTGGTGTGGGAGGGTGGGAGGGAGGGGCTGGGGTTCAGGGGCCCAAGGCACGGGGTAAGGGGCTTGTGGAGGCAGACAAAAGGGTCCAGAGGCTTCTCAGAGCAGGGTCACCAGGCAAATGCTCAGATGAATCAATCACCCCCAAGTGAAGCTGAGCAGGGCCTCTGAGCCATCACAGTCCCCATCCACCCACACCCATCCAACACCCAAACCCCACACAGTGATTTCCCCCTGCCCCACCAAAAAAAAAAAAAGCAAAACCATACTCTTTGGATTCAGAGCCTTAATTCAGCTTTCAGACTTCCCATTGGAGGCCCAGAGAAGTAAATACAGGTCTTCTGAGTTCATACTTTCCCCTACCCCAAATGTCAACAGCCAATCAGTGTGGGGGTTCTTCCCTAACAGAGCCAAAGTCAAGGGCAAGGTGGAGACCCAGATATTGGGGAGACTTGGACAGAGTGTTGGGGAGACTGAGCCTGGGCCAGAAAACCCTGATGACAAGACCAATATCCCACTGGGGACTGTGGCAGGTCGCCAGCCTCCCAGGACTCGATCCTCTGCCATCGTCTCCCTCCTTCCCATGCACGTTTAGAGATGGGACATTTGTAAGTGCTTTGCCGAGTTTAAAGAGCATACGAGGTGGGACTTGGCTGGCCTTCTTGCCCTCCAGGGGTCACTCTGCCTGGTGGGTCTGGGTGGAGGCCAGAGTAGCCATCGGGTGTCTGAGTTCAGCAGGTGCTTTAACTACACCTTGGAGAGCCACATCCATCCCCTGGAATGAGCCTGGCCAATAAAGGCATGAGTTTATGGGCTTCATAAACATTTTACTAGAGAAATCAAGGCCTCAATTACCCAATGGCTTCTTCCAACTGACAGCTTGCCTGTTGGGGACCCCGTGAAGCCCCCAGGCAGAAGTGAAATAGAAGCCAAACTCTGGTTTATACCTGGCTACCCACTTCCCCCTGCACTGACCCTCTCTCCATTCAGCCCTTGCAAATTCTGTCTTTATCCACTTCTCCAGAAGGCTCTACCACTCATTCTTAGAGCCTTTGCCTTTCCGTGGGACGATGGCTACCCTCTTGGAGGAGACAGCCCCTGCCCCCACCTCCCCATCCCACCATGCTCTTCCATAAACTCTCAGCACTTTTAACTCAAGATTTTACTACTTTTCCTCAACAATAACTAGCAAGTATTTGCTATTTTCCAAGAACTGTGCTAAGCACTTTGCAAATAGATCTTCTTGAGTGTCCCTAGGGCAGCAGTTGTGGTGAAATGAGCCATTATCATCCCTATTTTATCAGTGAGAAAAATAGAGGTTCCGAGAGACTTAGTAACTTACTCAAGGTCACAGGGCTAAGAGTGGTGGTTTTGAGTTTTGAACCCAGTTCTGTATGATTCCAGAGCTGGTATTATTAACATCTTCACTCTACCGACTCCCTCAAAGTGCTCTTAGCAAGTATTTCCCCACTAGGAGTAGAAATCTTGTTGCATGAGGCCTTCTCTGCCTTAGGATGTGATCAGATGTGTGGGTCTTGACAGCAGTCTCTGCGTCCATGTGGCCAATAGGGGAGGGAATCTGGCGGGGGCAAGGCTAGGCTAGTGATGAAGATGGGGAAGAAAGAGGGGCTCTCTGGTAGGGCAGCAAGAGAGAGGGAGCAAGACCAAAGCAGCTGTGGGTCTGAGGTCTTGCTGTGGGTCTGGACCAGTGCTGTCCAATGGGACGTTGGAAATATTCTATTGGTGCTGTCCCTTAAGGAAGCCCATAGCCACTTGTGGCTGTCGAGCACTTGAAAGGTAGCTAGCTAGCCAGAGGAACTCAATTTTTAATTTTATTTAATTTTGATTCAAATGGCCACAGGTGGCTAGTGGCTACCATATTGGACAGCACAGGGCTACTCAATACAGATGACGGCTGAAATCTGCTCAGAGTCCTCTGGGGGTGTGAGCTCTGCGGGCTCAGACCGTCCCCAAGGGTCTTCAGGCTCAAGGCAGCTGGACATCGTTTCACATCACTAGTGACTGAAGGTGATATGGGTGCTTTCCTTCAGATGTTTCTCAGGGAACAACCCACACCTTAAGTATTTGAAGGTCTGTTGTGTGAAGAACAAAATTGTGTTTTCTCGAGCAGCACTGTCCAGTGGAAGCATAACACGAGCCACACAGGTGATTTTTAATTTTCTAGTAGTCACATTTACAAAAAGAAACTGGCAAAGTTAATTTCAGTAACAAACCTCAAGAGAGAAGGTAGAGCTCAGTGGCAGAGTGCATGCCTGGAATGCTCAAGGTCCTGGATTCAACCCCTAGTACCGCCATTAAAAAAATAAACAAATTTTTTAAAAAGCCTAATTACCCCAACCAAAAAAAAAATCTTATGAATAACAAACTTTATTTTACTTACCATATCCAAAATACTATTATTCTAACATACAATCATTATTTTAAAATTATTAAGTTTTTAATATTTTTTTAGTACCAAGTCTTTAAAATCCACAATATTATCATTTCAACTTGTAATCAATATTTTAAAAACTACTGTTATCAATTAAAATGATTTTTTCCAACTTTTAAATTGTGGTAAAATACACATAACATAAAATTTACTGTCTTCACCACTTTTAAGTGTGCAGTTCAGTGGCGTTAAGTACCTTCACATTGTTGTGCAAGCCACCAACACCATCCATCTCCAAAATTTCATCCTTCAGAACTTTCATCTCCCAAAAGTGAAACTCTGTTCTCGTTAAACAGTGACTCCCAATCCCGCTTTCCCCCCTGCCCCTGGCAACCACCATTCTACTCTCTGTCTCTAGGAATCTGGCTACTCTTGGTACCTCCTGTAGGTGGAATCATACAGTATTTGTCCCTTTGTGATTGGCTTACTTCACTTAGCATGATGTCCTCAAAGTTCATCCATGTTGTAGTGTGTGTCAGAATTTCCTTCCTTTTTAAGGCTGAACAATACTCCACTGTGTGCATAAACATGTTTTGTATATCCATTCATCCCTTGATGGACACTTGGGCTGCCTTCACATTTTAGCTATGCTAAATCATGCTGCTATGAAGGTGGATGTACAAATATCTCTTCGAGACCCTGCCTTTAATTCTTTTGGGTGTATACCCAGAAGTGAAATGGCTGGATCACATGGTAGTCCCATTTTTAAGTTTCTAAGGAACCCCCATAACTGTTTTCCTTGGTGGCCACACCAATTTACATCCCCACCAACAGTGCACAAGATTTCTAGTTTCTCCGCATGCTTGCCAACACTTGCTATTTTCTGTTTTTCTGTTCTTGCTTTGATAGTAGCCTTCCCAATGGGTATGAGGTAGCATCTCATTATGGTTTTGATTTGCTTGGTGTCTTTTCGTTTTACACTGAATCTTTGAAATCCAGTATTTATTTTGCATTTACAGCCCATCTCAATTTGGACTGGTCACATTTCAAGTGCTTAATAGCTGGCTACAATATTAGACAATGAGATTCTCAAGGGGGAAGCTGGAGACGGTGGGTGGAAGCACATGGGATTCAGGCATGTCTCTAGTACAAGGGAAAATGCTGCAATCATCTGAGCTGCTCAAGGAGGAGCAAGCATTCGGGGTGTCCCTGGTCCTTGGCAGGGACGGATACAAGGAGGGGGACAGGCCTTGGTGGCCTTTGGAAGAGTAGATTGTGGTTGTTCCTCTTGAATGGCTGTATGAGTGGGGGCAGTCAGTGTCTCAGACCCCTGGTGCCACCAGTTTCTGCAAAGGCTTTGTTCTGACTCTCCATCCCAACATGCCCACTCACCTTTTTGTCATCACACACCAGAGAGGGGTCTGGCCATAACCAAAGGGTTGGAGGCTGGGCTTGGGGGATGCTGCCGGCTTCCTTCCCAGCACTCTGCCTTGACCCTTCCTGCCCTCAGCATCCCCCTGGAGCCTGCCTAATCAGATCCAGGCCTGACCTCGCCAGAGGTCCTGGACCGGGAGGAAAGTCCCCCTCCCCTCCCTGAGCCGCTGTGGATCTGGCTCTCAGGAGACCCCCTCCCCTCTGGTGATTTATAGGAGTGTCCGGGAGCCATTTCCTGCCTGGTTCTGCTCCCTTGCAGCCCAGCGGGTTGCCGGGATCTCGCTCTGGCTCTGACCCTCCCTCCTCATGGCCTGGCTGTACCCGTGGCGGGGACAGGGAGTGGCAGGGAGATTCCTTCTCAGATTATTTAGGGACAAAGGTGATTTCTTCTTCCTTTCTCCACAATGGCCCCCGAGCAGGTCTTTGTCCTTCCTGTCACTTTCTCTGCTCCTTATACTGGAAGGGGCTCCCAACACTACCCACTCCCATATCCCAGTTTAAAGTGAGGAGCCCCAAAATGGCCCCTACCTGACCAACAGGTGTCAGTGGGAGAAAAAAGCATTAGCAGCCACGCACCACAGCACCCACTTCGTGTCCACCAGCCGTGAGCCACGCTGCCACCCACACCAGCCACAGACAGTGTCTCCAGCACAATAGTAACCTGTGTCCCACCACACAGTAACCTCCAGGATGACTTGTTCAGGCGTCAGGGTTTTCAGAGATCGAGCCCTTGGCCCCACATGGCCATGGTTGCCCAAAGACCCCCCCCTTCCCCAGAGAGACACAATGAGGGACAGTTCCTCAGCTCTGTGGCCTGCTAGTACAAGCCAAACCTGTCCCATGCTGAGAGATCAGAGATCTAAGTGGCCCCAAGAAACTTTCTCCCCGACTTCCTAAAGACAAAATGCTGTTGCCTGTGAACTCGGAGTGAATGCGAGACTCCAAGAGACCCCGGCTAAGCTGAGTGTGGGCACAGGCCTGTTTATGAAGGCAGCAGGAGTCAAAGCTGGCAGGCCCTGAGGAGTACCTGCTCACCCCTTCGTTTGTGAATGAAAGGACTGGCAGTCTTGTTACCAAGTCCAAGCTCATACTGCTCACCACACAACAGGCCAATAAACTGAGAGACAAGTTGTTGGGGCAAGGAATAGTGACTTTATTCGGAAGACCAAGAAGATGGTGGACTAGAGTCCCAAAGAACCGTCTTACCCGAGTTGGGATGGTAGTTTCTTTTATAGAACAAAGAGGGAGAAGTATGGAGGTAGAGTTAAAAAAGTGGTGAGTTGTTGCAAATATTTCCGGGGTCTGGCCAGACTCCGGAGGGGATGTGTTAATTCCTTCCTTCCTGCACTCATTTACAGGTGAGCCTGGTCAGAATGTTTCCTGTGAGCTAAACAAAGATGTTTTAGCTTAAAGCTCAGGCATGGGAGACTGGGTTCCCGGAGATGGGCCATTATGTGTACTTTAAGCTATAGGCAACATCCCTTTGGCGATTAACTTGTAGCAAAAGCAATAGAGCACAAAGCTTAGAAGAAAAGCAACAGATCCAGTATGGAGTCAGATTTGCTTTTCCCTATTACACTCTGACACTGCCTGCCCAGGGTCTCACGGCAATCTCCTAGGACACCTAAGGGATATACAGAGCCGACTGAAGGGCTGGGTAGGGGCGGGATGAAGGGGAGGGAAGAAGGAGCCTCAGATAAAGGACCACACCCTCCTCCTGCACCTCCTCCCCTGGACCACACCTGTACCCTCAGCTGGGCTCCAAGGGGATGGGACTGAGGAACTGCCTCTGAAGCTCATTATCCTCCCAGCCACTTGCAACACAGCAGAGGGCTTGGGGTGTGAACCTTCAGATTTGGGGCTGGGAGAACCACCAACCGGGCCTGGGCCTCGGTTTCCCTTTCATAGAATGAATGCATGGGCTTTGGAATGAGTGGTTTTCAAGCACGTTTAAAAGCAAAGCTACCCTTCAAATGAAATGTTTGGCAGAATTGCGGTTAAGTAAAGCAGATAGAGAAGTTTGGCGAGGTGCTGCTCTGATGGAAGGGAGACGTGGCGCTGTGGGCAGGGAGGGTCCCCAGCTGCATCCCAGGGGCCCCAGGGGATGCTTTAGACTCTGTCGTATGCAATGTGAGATGTTCAGACTGGCTCCTTACCTACCAGCCCTTCCTCTCCAGCATCACATTCAACCCATGCTTTGTCATTGTGCAGTTTTGGGGGGAGAAGGAAGGTAGAGGCAGACTTTCTCCATCCTCTGTGCCCTGATGAGAAGCAGCTCTTTCCCCCTGTATCTTCTCAGGCCAGCTCCTAGCTCTAGGCACCTCCAGGGAGCCCAGGAAGGGGGCTGGAAACACAAAGGATTCGGTTCCTTAATGAGGAGGCGTCTGTAGTCAGCAGAGCCATTAGTCCCCGCCCCGGGTCCCTGGGGGGGCTGCAGGCCCCTCTCCAGCTGGAGTGAGGAGGGGGCAGGCAGCTCCCTAGCTCCAGAATGGAGCCAACTGGGGTTGAGGGGGGTGCGGCGCACAGACAGCTGCCCCAGGGACCTGGGTGCCCTCTCCACTCCCTAGGCCTGCCTCCAGCCCTGCCTCCTGGAGACTGAAGCCTGGAAGCAGTAGAGGGGCCTCAGCAGCCATCAGCCCCCTCCTCCAAACCCCAGGGCTGACCTGCAGGCCCTTGGCCAAACACAGCCTTCGGCCTGAGACACGGCAGGCTGACCTCACATTGCTCCCTGGGGATTGTCCCACCCAGCCTGATGGGGACACCAGCTGGGGCACTTGCCCCTGCCTCCCGCCCCTAGGGCCCCAAGGTACCCTTTGTAAGGGCTATACCTACATGGGGACATGTGTGATTGATTATCTACACAGGATCAGAATCACACACCAGCCACAGGAGCTGAGGGATACAAACCCCCATTCACCCAGCCTTGGACACTCACACCGCATACACAGAGAGAGCTTCCTGGCAAGCACAGCCCTGCACACACACGAGGAGGAGCTCACACCCATCCGCGAACTCCCAGGAGGCCCCGAGAGAGGAGGAGGCAGGGCTGGGGATTTTTATGCATGTTTATATTTAATGAACCACATGCAAATGAGATGGAGAACGTGCCATAAAAGAGTCGGCCCCCAGAGACTCCGGGAAGGAGGGCACAAAGGCTTGGCCTTCCTGAGCTGCCCTGGAGTCCTGAACAGGCCGGGAATTGAGGAGGACTGAGACAGGGTGTGCCCACCCACACCAGGGAGCCAGAAGCAGGAGCCAGGACCAGCTCCAGTGTCCCTGCTGCTGTGGGGGGAGGGCTCCTTCTGGGAGGGGACAACTGTCCCAGTTGATGGAGTGTTGGAGGGGAGGGGCTGCCTGCCTGGACAGATGGTGAGCCGCCTTCCCGCACTTGAAGCAAAGTGGATTTTAATGAAATCACAGCCCTGATGCTGAAGCTGGGAGCCCGCATGGGAGGGGCCCCTTCCCTAAGCTTTACAAGATGGGGGGTGGGGATGGGTGGGAACGAGGATGGGCAGGAACACTTAACCAGCCTAAAATGGGGTGGCGGGAGCACCACAGCCCCTCCTATGATCAGAGTTCAAGCAGTTAGTTTCAGATTCCCAGAAGGTGGGAGGGGGCGGGCCTGAATATTTATGACACATTGAAATGTAGATTGGTAGGTCTGACAGTCTTCTGAGGGGCTTGTCACCTTGGATGGATACACCACCCTCTTGGGGTAAATTGAGAAACTGGAAGAAATGGGGGCTAGGGGTGATGATGAAGGGCCAGAAAAGCTCCTGGGAGCTGGTAACTAGGGCCAAACAACCAGTGGCCTTGCTGGGTGACACTGGGCTAATCTCTTCCCCTCTCTGGGCCTGTTTCCTATTCTGTAAAATGTGCAGCACAATACTTAGCACTTTCCTACCTTAGGGGGAGTTTATACAAATAAATCTGAAAGCAGCTGAAATAGTGGGGAGCAGGCTTTGGGGGCAAGGCCTTTGTGGGTCAGCGGCCCAAGATTTCCCTGTTAGAGGCTTTTCATCAGAGAATTTGTCCAGACCTTTCTGAGGTGTCCCTGCCCAGCCTATACCATCCCTCCGGGGGGAGAGGGTTCCCACAGGTAGGACAGGGTAAGAGCTGACGTGTCCCTGCCAAGCAGCTACCCTGCCTCTGCCCCTGCGGGTGAGCTCCAGGACTCCGGGACACGGGCCTGGGGCTCCCCATGCCCTCTCCCGTCCCACGCCCTCTACCATCCCCTCTGCACCTCAGCAGTGGGCCTTTCCCAGCACATTTCCCTTTCTTTCTTTTTTTTAAAAATAAACATTTATTTATTTATTTATTTATCTGCTTGGAGCGGGGTTGGGGGGTCATTAGGTTTATTTACTTATTTTTAGAGGAGGTACTGGGGATTGAACCTAGGACCTCATGCATGCTAAAGCATGCATTCTACCACTTGAGCTACACCCTCCCTGACACTTCCCCTTTCTTTCTCCAGCCATGTCCGACTTCCACGTGCATCCCCAGGCCACTGTGGGTGAAGAGGGCGGAGTGGCCCGCTTCCAGTGCCAAATCCACGGGCTTCCCAAACCCCTGATCACCTGGGAGAAGAACAGAGTCCCCATCGACACGGACAATGAGAGGTGAGCCTCGGGCGGGAAGATGGAGGGAAGACCAAGAGGCAGGCCCAGGGTCCCGGCCTTGAAGGAGGCCTGCCTGCAGCCTCCAAGCTGGTGCTTCTGCAATTTTGCTGAGACTGAGTAATCTCTGTGGCTTTGGGCCCAGATTCAATACTCAAATCCATGCGAAGACGTGTGTCTGACTGTTGTCAAGGCTGGAATTGCAGGTGGGAGTCCCCGAGGATGTCTGTGATGATGACAGTGACACTGGGACCGTGCCGAGGCAATGGGCTGTGTCCGCGATGCTGAGTGTCCCTGTGGCCGTGGTTGACCGTGCCCCGCCACCCCCCACAGGTACACACTGCTGCCCAAGGGGGTCCTGCAGATCACAGGACTTCGAGCTGAGGACAGCGGCGTCTTCCACTGTGTGGCCTCAAACATCGCCAGCGTCCGGGTCAGCCACGGGGCCAGGCTCACTGTGTCGGGTGAGGGTCCCTGGCCCTCCCTCGTTCTTCCCCCAGCCAGCCTCCTGACGTCTCCCCACCCTCAAATTGATCCCCCTTCAACTGAGTCCTGGAGCCTGGTCAGTCAAACGTGTACAGAGTGCCTTCTAAACGCAAAGCTCCGTGCTCCTTGGGGTGAGGGTTCAGAAGGCATCCGAGGCCCCTCCCTGGCTCAGCTCTGCCCGAGGAAGCCCATCGTCTCCTTCTGGGTGCTGGCATCTCCTCTAGGCCCACAGCACTGGGTTCCTGGGCTGCAGCTCATCTCCCACCTGCTGTGTCCCGGGCTGTGTGTTGGGGGAGGGAGGCGGTGAGGAAGGGTCCCAGCTAAAGTGAAGAAATGTGGCACCCCACTCCCAGGCTCGGGCTCCGGGGCCTACAAGGAGCCTACAATCCTCGTGGGGCCTGAGAACCTCACCCTGACCGTGCACCAGACCGCTGTGCTCGAGTGTGTCGCCACGGGCAACCCGCGCCCCATTGTGTCCTGGAGCCGCCTGGGTGAGCCTCATCCTGCAGCCCCAGCCTCTCCTGCCCCCTGGGAGGGCCAGTCTCTTCGCCCAGCTCTGGGGGGAGCTTGGAATCCTGTTTGTTCTCCGTGGGGGTCCATGCTCTCCAAGGCCTGGGGAGGCGGGGGTGTTTCCCTCTCCTTGGCAGGACCAGGGAGGTCCGCCTGCCCACTGCATTCTCCCTCCCCCTGTGCAGATGGCTTAGCTCCCCGGGTTACCTCGAGCAGCCCTAGTAATCCTGCACCCCGCTCCCTTTCTCCGTGCTCCCCTCACCCTCAGCATCACCAGAACCCCTCTGCAGCTCTCAGCGCCCAAAGTCGCTTTCCTGTCCTGCTCATCTCTGCCCTCCACCCCCTGATCAGGATTCCCCAGCCTGCAATCCCAAACCCCTCAAAATCTCAGGCAGTTGTCACACCCTCTCTCTGGGCGCCCCCAGTCTCGAGCCCGGCCCCCTAAATCCCCAGCCTAAATCCCTAGGCAGCTGAAGGAGAGAAATGAAAGGGTGCAGATGGGCCCACATTGTCTGAGTGGAAAGGTCACTGGGGGAAGGAAAGTCTGGAGGGGATGGGGTGGGGTCCGCATTCACAAGGAAACTGCGCCACATTGTAGCAGCTGAGTGATCGGGAAGAAGCAGGCAGCAGGCAGGATAATGGAGTAGATTTCACCACTTCAGGGGCTGAATGGGGAGCTGTCTCCTCGCATTCTGACTGTGCTAATCTGATCCTGGATTGGGGGGAGGGCCCCGGGGCCTGGGAGAGGCTGGAGAAAGTGGCCTCACCGATAGGAGGAGCCCATAAGCCCTGCAAGGACCATCTGGTGTGACATTTCCCAAAGCGTGATCTGCAGGGGGAAAGAATGGCTTGGTGGTGTAACAAGTTTGGGAAACAGAGTTAACCAGGTCCCTTTGCTGCAAGGCTTCTCAGAGCCTTTGTATTCATGGGCATTCGTTGTGACAGTCCAGGAGGGGAATAGGTATATTTCATGGAACTTTTTTCAAGAGAGACAAACCAGGCTGAGAAATGTCCATGGAATCCAGACCCCTTACTTTCCTGAGTGAGAAGCTGAGGGGAAGGGATTTGAAGGTCACCAGCGAGGCAGTGACGATGCTAGGATTAGGACCCAGGTCTCTGCTTCTGGGTGAGTTTTCCACGCTGCACCTGCCACCCCTACAAGGCCGTGATGCTCAGAAGTCAGAGTCAAAGCCTGGGGCTCCTTGGAAGACGGGTGGAATGGCCGATTCCCAGTCTGGACGTTCCTGCCCTGCCCCCTCTTCCACACCCCACTCCCTGACCCTCCCCTTCCTCTTCAGATGGCCGTCCCATCGGGGTGGAGGGCATCCAGGTGCTGGGCACAGGGAACCTCATTATCTCAGACGTGACTGTCCAGCACTCAGGCGTCTATGTCTGTGCAGCCAACAGGCCCGGCACCCGGGTGAGGAGAACAGCACAGGGCCGGCTGGTGGTGCAAGGTATGGACACCCCATCCCCACGCCACCCCTCTACCTGCCCTGTTCCTTGCCTCATGGACATCCCTGGACCAAGCCCAGTGCCTTACACTCACTCCCTCCCTTTCCTGGGCAGCAGCTCTCCCCTCCCCTCCCCAAGAATGTGTGTGTTGGGAAGGGAAGACATTCTTAGTCATCAGGCCCCTCCAGGTGCTATCACTACTCCCAACCCTGTCATTTCCACTTTATAAAATCTCAGCTGGTCTCCCCGACCTGTGTCACTCACATGTGTCCCTCCCCCCATGTGCTGTTCTCATTCACACATGTGGCCCTTCCAAGCTCACACCTGCCTGCACTCTCTCAGTGTGTTTGTCATTTTCACACTCTCACACCCCAGCTCCTGCGTCTCACACACACACACACACAGACAGCTGACCTCCACTCCCTTGGGGTGTGAGGGTGGCCTCTGCAGCTGACTGGGTCATCCTGTCCATCCTCCTGCCCTGGAGCTCAACTGTCCCCATGAACTGAACTGAGCTTGGATTCCCACTCTCAGGGGTTCCCTGTGGTTGGTCCCTCCCAGAGCTGGGGAAGAGGTGGGAGAGAGGGGAATGAGGAACTTAAATGCCTGTTTGTTTAGCATTCCATGTGCCGTTAATCTGTCCAAATGAAAGTGATGGAGCATTTCATTTCTCGGGTGTTAATGGAAGCTTGCAGCTTGGGATTGGAGGAGAGTGGAATTGAATGTCAGGGTGAGGGGGGCCGCTACTGAGGGCTCATGCATCTCCCCGTCATTCCTGCCTTCGAGGTGCAGCCAAACCTATTAGCACATTTATTTATTTAACAATTTCCTGAACAGGGAGCTCAGCCTGATTGCTTTCAGATACAAATGTCAGTCTTCTAAAGAGTCATTAAAATGGAGTCCTCTCTTGGGCCTGCCACCATCTCCTGGAGGCTGGGCCATGGTGGAGGGTGGGCTTCACCTGGAGGATTCTCCAAGGGGTGGTTGTGTGTGTCCCCACCCCACCCTGTCCCCCGCAGACCTCGGGCCCCACCCTCTTCCCTTTCCAACTTCCTTCACTCACCACTGCCCCTCCCTCTCCACCTGACTCCTCACGACCCTCATGCTTCTCTGTACCCCCCACCCCCAGCCCCAGCAGAGTTTGTCCAGCACCCCCAGTCCATCTCCAGGCCAGCTGGGACCACAGCCATGTTCACCTGCCAGGCCCAGGGTGAGCCACCCCCTCACGTCACGTGGTTGAAGAATGGGCAGGTGCTGGGGCCCGGAGGTCACGTCAGGCTCAAGAATAACAACAGGCACGTGTGTGTGGCGTGTGCAGGGGCGAGGCCTGGGGAAGGGGCCGGGGGGTGGCCTGGCATGAGTGGCCTGGGCAGGCTGTGGGCCTCCTGCCAGGGAAGAGCGCTAAATTGGGGATCTGCAGACTTGGGTCTGAGTGAGTCCCAGGTCTGCCCCTAACTTGCTGAGACACCTGGACAAATCGGTTGTCTTCTGGAAGGACTCAGTTTCTCCATCTCTCAAGTGGGGAGATTTAGCCAACCTCCAAGGCTACTCAGGAAGGAGGAGGGGATCTGAGGTTCTCCCTCCCCTGCAGCACCCTGACCATCTCTGGAATCGGCCCTGAAGATGAGGCCATCTACCAGTGCGTGGCCGAGAACAGCGCCGGCTCCTCTCAGGCCAGTGCCAGGCTGACTGTGCTGTGGGCCGAGGGGCTGCCCGGGCCCCCCCTCAACGTGCGGGCCGTCTCTGTGTCGTCCACTGAGGTCCGCGTGTCCTGGAACGAGCCCCTGGTCAACACCAAGGAGATCATCGGCTATGTCCTGCACATCAGGAAGGCTGCCGGTGGGTGGGGGGCCTGCACCCCCTTCATCTTACTCGCTGTTTCCCATCCCTCTCAATCCTGCGTGTCCTGACACACGACACCTTCCCTTCTTTCTTCCGGCTGCACCCTGGCTGCCCTTATCTCACCAACACGGGTCGGATTCCCTCATGCCCCTTCACTCCCCTGCCCTACCCTTGGCCTCCTCAGATCCCCCGGAGCTGGAGTATCAGGAAGCAGTCAGCAAGAGTACCTTTCAGCACCTGGTGAGCGACCTGGAGCCCTCCACTGCCTACAGCTTCTACATCAAGGCCTACACACCCCGGGGTGCCAGCTCCGCCTCTGTCTCAACGCTGGCCAGCACTCTAGGCGAAGGTGAGGTCTGGGCACAGAGCACAAAACCACAGATGCTCAGGACATAAGGGCAGAACTACTGTGCACGGTTGCTCAGGTTGTGCACTGCACAGGGTGCCTTGCCTGAGGCTGAGCCGGGGCTGGGTCTACTTGGAGGAAGGGGTGTCCTTTTCTAATTCACGTAAAGGTGCTATTTGAGTAAGTGGAGGCCCGAGGTCAGAGGCCAGAAAGTGGTCAGGTCCTGGCAGGGTCTGGGTCATGGGTGGCAGGTGGAAGGGTAGAGCTTTGACCACCAAGTCCTCATGTCTCAACTTTCTTCTCGGCTCGCCTGCAGCCCCCGCCCCACCCCCGCTGTCGGTGCGGGTTGTGGGCAGCTCCACCCTGCAGCTGCTGTGGGAGGCCTGGCCCAGGCTAGCCCAGCACGAGGGTGGCTTCAAGCTGTTTTACCGCCCAGCAAGCAAGGCCTCCTTCAACGGCCCCATCCTGCTGCCTGGAACTGTCTCCTCCTACAACCTCAGCCAGCTCGGTGAGGCGAGGCGGATGCGGCTGGGGCCTGGGGAACGGGCGGGGGTGAGGTGCCTTGTGCCAGGAGGTGGTGTGCGGAGGTCCCCTCCAGTTCCCGCCTGGGGCACAGCTGCCGGGTTGGGGCTGGAGTGGTCCGTCAGCAGCCTGGCCTTCCCCCCAAGACCCCACTGCAGTGTACGAGGTGAAGTTGCTTGCCTACAACCAGCACGGGGATGGCAATGCCACAGTCCGCTTCGTATCTTTGAGAGGAGCATCTGAGAGGACAGGTGAGGGTTGAGGATGGGGTGTGGCCAAAGACTGGCACTCAGGAAGGGAGGCCAGGATCTCAGAGAGGAGGGGAGCAGGCACCCAGGGAAAGTAGGAGGTGTAGGACAGTACATGCAGCCCTGGGGAACATAGGCTTAGACCTGAATTTACTGTTTGGCTGTGTGACCTTGGGCAAGTTACTTAACCCCTCTGAGCCCCGGTTTTCTCCTTTATAAAATAGAGATCGTAATATCTGCTTTATAGAATGGTGTGGAAGACGAAAGGGTCCATGTAAAGTGTTATTCTCAGTATCTGGCACAAAGTTAGTGCTTAATAACTGGTAAAAAGAAGAGAAAAGGTTGGGCTGGGGTCCCATGGACAAGGGCAGTTGGTATGTAGACTTGTGAGCGGGAGCAGCCAAGGGAGAAGGAAGAGCTGGGTGCCTGGGGGTGCCTCGGGCCGGGCCGGGAGAGCCACAGCCCCTGCCCCGCCCCGCCCCTCCCCCAGCCCTGAGCCCACCCTGTGACTGCCGGAAGGAGGAGGCCACCAACCAGACGTCCACCACAGGCATCGTCATCGGCATCCACATCGGGGTCACCTGCATCATCTTCTGTGTCCTCTTCCTCCTGTTTGGCCAAAGGGGCAGGTGGGTCCTGGGCTGGGGAGAGGGGGCTAGGCCAGCATGGGGTGGGCAGGCCTGGAGCAGGAAAGCCCCAGGGGAAGGAGAGTTTGGGGTGCATTGTCTCCATCCTCCCACATCCCTCCCCCTAACTCTCGGCTCACCCCCCAGGGTCCTCTTGTGTAAAGATGTAGAAAACCAGCTGTCCCCTCCTCAGGGCCCCCGGAGCCAGAGGGACCCTGGCATCCTGGCACTGAATGGGGCGGGACGGGGAGAGCGGGGCCAGCTGGGCCGAGATGAGAAGCGTGTGGACATGAAGGAACTGGAGCAGCTGTTCCCCCAAGCTGGGGCTGGGGGGCCGCCAGACCCCAGACCCATGGTGAGTGCCCCCTCCTCCTTCAGCTCTGACCACCTCCCGATCCTGCACCGTGGTCATAGGCCGTGGTCACAGGCCGTGGTCACCGGCCTTCGCCAAGCTGCAGATCTTCTTCAGGCACAAAGCTAGTGGCCAGTGCCTCTTCTTTGTGCCCTGAGTCAGGCAGGGAAGCCGGGAGACAGCCCCTGAGTGGGACTGGGTCCAAGGCCTGACCCTCTGACTTGGGGCTCGCAGGCGCCTGGCTTCAAACTGATGCCCGCGTGACTGGCCGTTTCCCCAGCAGGATCCCGAGGCCCCTGCCCCGTGTGAGGAGACCCAGCTCTCCGTGCTGCCACTTCAGGGGTTCACCCTCCTGGAGGACATGACATCGGAGGCCAAGGTCCCTGGCGTAGGCCCCCCAGCTGCCCTGCCATCCCAGGACATCAGCCCTGGCCTCCTGAGTGAAGGACCAGCCACCCAGCCAGCCCACTTTGGACAGTAGCCAGTGTCCAGCAGGCTCTGGAGGGAGCAAACCCCGTTCTCAGGTCAAAGGCAAGATTTCTCCTGTCATGTGAGCTTCAGATGGGGGCTTCCCAGCATTTCTGTCCTGACTGCTCCTCAGATGCTCAGGACCTACAGTAGCACCGTGGCAGGGAACCCCCCACCCCGCAAAGGACCCGGAGGGAATCCTGCAGAAGCCCCTCCCTTGGGCCAAGGGGCACCCCCCAACCTCTGCCTGGTACCCATGTGACTTGGAACTGAACTAATGGTTTTCTTTTTTAAAAAATAACAAACTTGAAATCCAAAAAAAAAAAAAAAAGAGAGCGAAGAGAGAGGAAGGTGAATTAGACTCCAAAAACATACCCCTGCTGTGGCTGGGCCCCGACACTGTCACCCTCCACGACCTTGTTTTCTCAGGATGGATTTTTGCTGTTTTGGCTCTCAGCACCTACCTCAGCCGGAATGAATGTCCTCGGGGGAGTGGGGTCGTGGCCTCAGCCCCCTGCCCCACAGAGCCCCAAATGCACTCCTACCTCAAGCCCCTTTAGGGGCACCCCCTCTCCCTCCCTACATTGTTGTCCAGAGTTTAAAAAAAAAAAAAAAAAGGAAAAAAAAGCACTTCCCTATTTCCAGGTGTGAAAGAAAATGTCTACCTCGAGGCTCGCTGGCTCTCGGGCCTGTGTTGTATCACTGGACCCTCCCTCCCGGCTCCTCACCAAGGTTGGGCCTCTTGGGGCTTGTAGAAATAAAGATGGAGTTGGTCAAAGAAAATGTGAAAAAAAAAAAAAAAAGCCAAAAATAAGAGGAAAATTGGTTCCTGGGAGTATCAATTGTTGCTCCAGACTAGCCACCTCCCTGCACGCTGTTGGTGCTCCCATCTCGTCTGCGTGTTCACTCGTGTGTTGACCCTCTCGGCCAACTCCTCCTTGACTGGCTGGGACCCCAAGACCCTCTCTGCGCCTGGACCTCGGAGGGTGGGACGTCACCCCGCAGCCTGCCTCCTGTCCCGCCCGGACACAGAGCTGGCCCCTAGGGTGCACTGTGTGTGCAGGGGGCTGTGTGTGTGCCAGGGGGGTCCCCAGCCCTCTGTCCCATGGGACACCGCCAGCCTGACCCACCTCCCCCCGGGCAGTGGAGCCACCACTGTCAGCAGATGTGGCCGGAAGCTATTTTTCTACAAGTTGTGTCTAAGGATTTATGTTCTTGTGACTTTTTGTTTCTCTTTTCTGTTGTGGTGTTCTTTGAAAGACTTAGTTAAAGAGAAAGGACAAAAAAAAAAGAAAACAAGGAAACAAAATCCTATTTTTGGTTACACTCAGAAACATTTTTTTAAATAGCAGAAAGGAAACTTTTTTTTAAAGGAGAAAAAAATGTGTATTCCTTAAATACACGATTAGACCATAAAGTCCCTGACCCCCCAACCCTCTAGGGACCCCCCAACCCCAAACTTTAGTTAATTAGCTGAGGAAGGTAGATTTGGTGGTGTTTTTCTAGAAGACGGGAGTCTTGTCCAGGTGGACTTGGGGAAGGGCGGCGGTCCCTTCTCCCAAATGCGGGGCCTGAGCTGAGGGCACCTCAGACCTCCCAGGCAGTGCCCCTCGGTTCTCAGTCCTCGGTCCTCGCAGCGACTTCTCTGCATCCCCTTTCATCCTGGAACCCCCCTCTCCCATGGGAAGGGTGGGTCCGGGGGAGGAGGGACGAGGGCCACCTGGCCTGTCTTGGGTTTTGTCACACTCATTTTGACTGAATAAAAGTCCTGTTGCCAAAGTGAATCTCGGGTGTTTTGGTGGCTGTGTCAGGTCCTGGAAAAGGGGTGGGAGTGCTGGGATCAGGGTGGTGAGCCAGGCAGACCCTCACAGGGCCCGAGGCCAGGGTGATGACAGCAGACCCGTGTGCGCCACTGACAGGCACCGTGCGTGCTGGGTCTTCTCCGCGGGCGGGGAGGCTCCCTAGGGCCTCCATTCCTCCCTGTCCTCTCTTCAGTCCAAGCTCCCGAAGCCAGGTATCTGGGGCTGCCAAGGCTGAGGATAGGAGAGCGACTTGGCTTAGGGGTGTTGTGCTGACAAAGATCCGGAGGTCTCAGTGGGCCTCAAGCTTAGTAAGATACAATGGTGTAATGCAACTGCTTAGAATGTCAGTGTCTCCTCCACTGCTGAAATGAAAAGCCGGGGCTCACCCCTGGGAGACTGCAAGTCTGGACAGCTGTGTTCTATACCGAGGGATCTTTTGAGAGGAACAAACCAGGATGGCAGTTTGCAAGATGGGTCTCCAGCTGTGGCTAGGGCCCTGGTTCTCCAGCTGTGCACACTCTCACCCAGAGCAGCTCTACTCTGTCTTATATGCTGGACTCTTCACGAGATTTCATTTGAAAACTGGCTGCAGCTCAGAAACAGTGATGATGCTGTGGATGCTGAGCTGAGAAAGGAAGCCTGAGGCTGCAGTGGTAGCTGTCCTGAGTCCTGCGGGAAACTGGTTGACTTGTCTTGACTTTTTTTCCCCCCAAAGGAAAGAACTAAGCCCACATATAGACTTAATGCCTCACCTCTCTTTACACAGAACTTCACAAACACAGGAATTCTTCATCCACATGGCGGGGTGATGGGTTTGTCATCTGTTGGAGCAGGCAGTGGTGGGGTGGGAGAGCGGGCCAGCTAACCCCCAGTGCCCCTGTCCCCTCCAAGAGTCCAAGATGGTAGTACCTCCCCTAGGGAGGGGCCCAGAAACATTTAAGAGCCACCTAACATGACCCATGTAGATACATGGAAATTGCCCACGAATCACATGCAAATATAGGCAGGGCCTGTTCTAGCAAGGCCATGAACTGGGCTAAGGTACCAGGAGAAGTGGGGTTCCAGTTAGGAAGTTTAGCAGAAATTGGTATCAAAGCTGAGTGGCCCGGCTGGAACATGGGTCCTGAGATCTCAAATCACCCAGTGGCTGCTGCAGGCTGAAGACACCCCCACCTCACCCCACCCCTACACACACACTATCTTTGGGCAGAATCCAGCAGCAGCCTGCTCCAATTATCTGATGCTCGGTAACAAACCACCCCACAACATAGTGGTTTAACCTGACATTTCTTTTGCTCACAAATCTGTGGTTGGGGCAGGCAGGGCTCGGCGGGGCCAGATGTCTCTGCTCCACGGGCATCAGCTGAGGCGGCGTGAAGCCTGGGGGCTGGAATCATCTGAAGGCTCACTGGTCTCCTGTCTGGTGGCCAATGCTGGCTGTCGGTCCCGACAGCTGCATGTGGCCTCTCCACGTGCCTGGGCTTCCCCGCAGCCTGGTGGCTGGGGCCCAGGGACCAGCATCCTGAGAAAGAGAGCCAGGCAGAAACTGCGTCATCATTTAGAACCTGGCCCTGGACGTCCCACAGTGTCACTGCCACGTTCTACTCATGAGAAGCAAATTGCTAAGGCCGGCATATTCCAGGGAGATGAATTAGATTCCACTTTTTGATGGGAGTAGAGGCAAAAAAGTTGTGGACATGTTCAACCACAGGACCACTTTGGGGGGACGCCGGGCATGGAACCACCGTCAGCTGGGAGGCTGGGCGGCGGGAAAGCTCCCCCAGAGGCCCTGGGGTGTGATGGGAGGGGCGGCAGGAAGACAGGGAGTGCTCCCAACTCCTACGCCAAGCCCTGTTCGTGGGTCCTATCCCTGTGATTAGTGAAGATTGGTCGGGATGGGGGCAATCCTGAGGTCACAGGGAGGGGGGACCAGGCCCCTGGGAACACCTGGCAAGGGGCTTCTCCGCTGCCTGCTCCCTCTGCTGGGGCTGTGACAGGTGAAGGGCCAAGGGGAGCCAGCCTGAGAGCCCCATCTGCCCGGGGTGGTAAAGCCCAGAATGACAAGAGCTGGAAGGGACCACTGACCCTCTCATAGGAGACATGGCAACCAAGAGCCACGAGGTGCAGGATTCACCCAAGTTCACAGGGAAGTTAGAGGCACAGTCAGGGCTGGAACCCACAACAGCCACACCCCACCTGGAACCCTGTCCCCTCAGCCCAGCCAGGCCACAGGCAGACTCTGCACTGGACTGAGCTCCAGAGCCCAGAGGGAGCAGGAGGGAGAAGAATGGGGAGTGGCGTGTGTGCATGCGAAGGCAGGACCTGGAGACCCGGTGGGGCAGTGAGGAGGTTAGTCACCCTGCTCAGGACTGGGCGGGAGTCTGGGCGCAGCAGGAACTGGGGGAGCAACCAAGGATGGGGTTGCTGTCCCGAACTCTGAGCTCAGGCCAGAGTCAGGGAGTGGGCCATCTAGACCCTGCCTCTCCCACAGAGAGTTACTACAGGACTGGTGCGGAGCCATTTGGGGCAGGGAGGTGGGGGAGGAGAGGCTGAGAGGAGGGCCCAGGGAGGAGCCAGGATGACCAGGAAGAGTAGGGCCTTGCTCCTCGAGATCAAGAGAGATGTAGCTGGAATTGGTGCTCCCAAGGACACGACTGCCTGTTGGTCACCCTGTGCCATGAACCCAACTGTCATGATGCAGGTCTCGCCCTGCCATCGCTCCAAAATGCCCACGGCCCGGCCTGACTCTGGATTAGGCAACAGGTTCTTTGATATGATGCCAAACAAACAAGCAACTAAAGAAAAAATAGATACTGAACACCATCAAAATTAAAAACTTGTGTGCAAAGTTGGCACAAAATGACACCATGAAGAACATGCCAAGACAACCACAGAATGGGAGAAAATATTTGCAAATCCTATCTCTGATAAGGGACTTGTACCTAGAATGTTTAAAGAACCCTTATAACTCAGTCATAAGGACAACTCAATAATAAAAAGATAATATCCCAATATAAAAATGGGCAAAGGATCTGAACTGACATTTCTCCAGAGAAGAGACACCAATGGCCAATAAGCACATAAAAGAAAAAAAAAGTAAAAACACAATGAGACACCATTTCACTCCCACGAGGATGGCTGGATTTCACGCCCACGATGATGGCTGGAATCAGAAAGTTAGATAATATCAAGTGTTGTTGAGGATGTGGAGAAACTGAAACGCTTACATGCCGCTGGTCGGAATGAAGATGAGTGCAACTGCTGTGAAAAACAACCCGTCAGTTTCTCAAAAGGCTGAACAGTTACTATGTGACCCAGAAGTTCCATTTCTAGGTGTATACTCAAGAAAAATGAAAACATATGTTTTTACAAAAACTTGTACACACACCACTGTTCGTAGCTGCGTTACCCGTCGGAGATAAAGTGTGGAAACAACCTGAATGCTGATGAATGGAGAAACATAGTGTATAACCATACAACAGTTTTACTTAGCGGTAAAATGGATAAACTTCAAAAACATTATGCTAAGTGAAAGAAGTCAGTTACAAAAGACCATATATTCTATGATTCTATTTATATGAAATGTCCAGAATAAGCAAATCTATAGAGACAAAAGTACATTAGTAGTTGGGGGCAGGGGTGGGGGTGTGGAGGAGGGCTGGGAGCTGGGAGCTGGGGCGGGGGAGGGTGGGGAGTAACTGCTAATGGGTACAGAGTTTCTCTTGGAGGTGTTATAAAATTGATTGTGGTGATGGTTGCACAACTCTGGTTATATCAAAAACAATTGAATTGCACACTGTAATGGGTGCGTTGTGTGGTATGTGAATTACGGCTTGAAAAAGCTGTCATAAGAAAAAAGTTCCCGGTGAGGGGTGGGGACAATGTAGCTCAGTGGTAGACCGTATGCTTAACATGAGCGAGCTCCTGGGTTCAAATCCCAGCACCTCCTAAAAATAATAATTTTTTTAAAAGTTCCTGAGAAGACTCGATGTGAAGAGTGCAGTTTAAGTGTTCAAATGATACCATTATTACAGGTAGAGAGCCTGGGGTGGGCAGAGCAAAGCGACCCACAACGGAGGAGGGAGTGAGCGGGATAAAGAAGAAAGAGAGCTTGACGGGACCTCTGCACCCGGCCTGGCCTCCCTGGAGCGGAGGGAGCCTCTGGACGCAGGAGCCAAGCCTGCAGTCTCCTTGCTCCCGGGAGAAGGGCTGTGGCTGGAGGGTTTTGCTGCCACCCTGTGGAGTTGGCGAGGATTACAGTTCCAGGGATTTAAAGCCTGATCTCTACCCAAGTCTGATTGAAGTTAGCAGTTAAGATGAGCTGCCGCCCCATGTAGGAAAGATAGACCCAGCCCTCAGTGAGCCGACAGTATAGGCTTGAATTAAAATAACTGCAGTTTATCCAATACCGGCAAGCTGAGGAAGCAGAAGAAAACACTGAAGGCCAGGATTAAGGAAGATACTGAGGGGGATGGTATAGCTCAAGTGGTAGAGCGCATGCTTAGCATGCACAAGACCCTCGGTTCAATCCCCGGTATCGCCACTAAATAAATAAACCTAATTATCTCCCTCCCCTCCCCAAATAACAATAAAATTAAGTTAAAGAAAAAAAAAAGGAAGATTTTGAAGAGAAAGAGTGGTCTAAATTGGTTGAAATGGACATTTTCTTTTTGAATATTGAGGAGTGACCCAGGAATGTCAGACCCTGGAAAAGAGGATTAAGGAGTTCGGGCATGTCCTAAAATGCATGTTGGGTCAGGAACCTGCCGTAGCTCCCACTGCCCCCAGAGCAGTCCAATGCCTTTAGCCTGGCATGCAAAGCCCCCTCACGAGAGACTGTGCACCCAGTGGTTAAGAGCATGGGCTCAGGTTGGTAGTTCCTGCTCAGCCGCTGTCTGGCTGTGTGACCCAGTGGACATCCCCATCCTCTGGTGCCATCATTTTCTCCTCCATAAACTATAAACAAGCATAGCACGCACTTCATAAGTTGTCGTGAGCAGTAAAGAAGTCAGTTATGTAAAGCACTGGACCGTGCTTGCTATCATTATGATTAATCGGAGCAGAGCTTCATTTTCTGCCCCTGTCATCCACGCCAGTCCTCCAAGCGGGGCTCATGGCTTCTCTGAAACACACCAACCAGGCAGGGGTGTCTCCAGGCCTTTCTGCAAGTGGTTCCTTCAGCCTGGAATGATACTGTATGACCATTCCTTCTTTCCAGATCCTTCCAAACATCACCTCCTCCAGATCCTCCCTGATCCTCTCCGACCAGAACCACCTCTCCAGCCCTTGCCCTTCCTTTGCGTCCTCTCATACAGAGTGATTTCCTTCCGTAGCACAAAACGCACATGATGTGTGTGGGTCATGCCCGCTCAGAGGACTTAGGATGTGACCTTGCTACGGATGGACACGGTGGCTTGTATCCTTTAATGACCCACCAGTGCAGGCGTGGAGCAGCACTAAGTATTCAGTAAATGCTGGTGGAAAGAAAGCAGGAAAGCAAAGAGGGAGGAGGGAGAAAGAGAAGGAGCGAGAGATGAAAGGTGAACTAGAGATGAAGCTGGGAGAGACTTAAAGAGAAACCAGCTCCATTCACCTTCCAACAGCTTCAGGGAAACGCAGGTGGAGACTGGAGACGGCGTAATTTGCATTCTTCCTTCCGTCTTTTCATTCCTTGAGCCCTGGTGTGGAAACAGACTTTGAAAACTTCTGGACTTGCTTTTTCGCCCCTCTGAAGCTCAATTTCCTCATCTGTAATCGAGATAATAATGGTCCTTATCTAATTGGGTTGTTATGAGGATCAAATGAGAAAATAACTGGTAAGTTCCTGGCACGTGGTCCACAGCAAGCACTCAGTAAATGCTGTGCATCATGACGGTGATGGTTGGGTGAGTCTAAGAACTCCAGACATGTCGGAATAAAGCTGTGCCCTGCTGGGGAGGGGAGGTGCTTGCTAAGCTTGGGGAGATGTCTATTGTCCTCAAGCCAGGCCCAGTGGCCACATAGAGGTCACACAGTGTTTTCTTTCAGACGTACCCATCGGCTCCCCACCCCAGCGAGACATACAATAAAGACTCCTGATTGCTTGATTAAAGGAAGTGGATACACAATTCATTTCAATTTTAGACCTAACCACCCCTCTCCCCACCTTTCAAAAAGAATTGCACACCCTACTCCAATTTACACACTGAACCAACGTGGAATTTTCCAGCGGGTTCTGAAACCTTTGAAGTGACCAGACCAGACTATTGATTTATTTCCAGCTAACCTCTCTCTTTGAACCCAGAAGGGTCAAGGTTAATTATATAATAAAACACACTGTGCCCAGCTGCCCCCTCTGGGGGCACAGGGAGCCCCCAGACCTTTCCGAGCCGGCGAGTGGTGGATCGTATTTCTGATCCCTTCCCCGCATTCATTTCCTTCATCAGGGCCCATTAAGAGGAAGGAAAAAAAAAAACAAAACAGCCCAACCCCCTCATTTCCTCCCTGAAAGACAAATTTTAATTTGCTGGAAACCAACAAAGGAGATCTAAGCTAAATTTCCAGGCAGCACCCTGTGGTGGATAAATCTTGCTGCACCTATCCTGGGGTTGGGGCTGGTGGGGAGAAGGGTGAGGTGGGGTGGGGGAAGGAAGCAAAGGGGTGCAGACCCTCGAGCCTGCCTCTCCCACACAGGGGGAAGGAGCCCCAGAGGGCCTGACTCAGCGGATGCTTCCTGCGCGGCTGGGTCTCCAGTAAGCCTTCCTGGGCGGCTGAAGTGAATTAACCCACCAGCCACAACTTCTGTGTGCCCTCAAGAGCCACACCACATCCACACTACCGTAGCCCATTTCCCGGGTGGTATGCAAACCAGTATCCAAGTGGTTGCAAAAACTGGTTCCACTTATATCCCAGGCAGGAAGTGACAGGGCCAGGACTGGAACCCAGGCATTTGTTTTCCTTGTAAAATAATAGATTCTTCCCACCCACCCCTGTCCTCCCACCCCCAGGGAAATATTGCAAATGTTCTTTTCATTTCCATCATTTAAAGAAAAAAAGATCCAAAACTGTTACCTAATATATAGTCCATTATCAGATGTCCCCAGTTGTGCCAACAGCGTCTGCCTCGTCCGTGTTTCCTCCATCCAGGATCCAGCCAAGACTCACCCACCCCCTTGGGCATCATGTCTCTCTGCTCTCCCCTCTCCCAGAATAGCCCCAGCCTTTCCTGTTTTCCCTGACTTGGACATTTCTGAAGGGACAAGGTTGGTTGTCTTGCAGAGTGGCCCCCAGTGTGGATTTGTCTTATGTTTCCTGCTGACCATTTAGAGTGTCCTTTGTACGGCGTCACGTCTGGAGGCCTATGATGCCAGCTGTTTTGGGCAAGGGACCCAGGATTTCCAGCTCCAAGGACAATGCTGGTTCTCAGCCTGGCTTGGAAGGGAAGGAGTGTGAAAGGTTCCGCGCGGGGGCGCTGTCCGCACGGAGATGCTCGCTCTCTGGGACTCATCCACCCCCACAGGTTGCAACCTTGAACCTTGGAAAGAAGCCCACCCATCACAGCCTGAGAGGCATTCCCCCAGTTCTTCGTGTCTGGAACGTTTCTACGTTTGCACCAAGGCCCACCACCCAGGTCTCTGCCTCCATGAGGCCAGCATGACTCTGGCACAGAACCAAGGCTCCTCTCTCTTTCTGCTTTCACAGCCTGTGTTTCTGCTTCATTCCATGACGTGTCTCAGTGTAGCCGCCACTGTGGAGTGATTCCCGACCCCCGTACATCCCGGGCCAGCCCAGTGCCCACAGTAGGTGCTCCATAAATGTCTGCCAAGTGAGGTGTAACCCAAATAAAACCAGTCCGCCCTGTGGTCAAGCTCAGCTTTACATTTGAAAGAAAAGTCCAATATCCAAAAGCAAGTTGTAGGTGAAGGTATAGCTCAGTGATAGAGCCTGTGCCTGGCATGCAAGAGGTCCTGGGTTCAACCCCCAGTGCCTCCATTAAAATGAATAAATAAACCCCAAAACAAAAACAAATCAAAACGTTGTTTAAGTCTTCACTGAACAGTCTGGGAGGCATCAGAGACTCAGTTAGATCACACCTCATATAAAGAGCCCAAAATGTTCTCTTTGCCCGTCTCCTTTCTCCTTGTCATCTCCGGGCTCCACCATCACCTGCAAACCCCTCTTCTTTCTCTCCCCAACTCCAATCTCTGCTGGATTTTCTCTTATTCTTGCTCAAACCCCTCCTCCCTCTAGATCAATTTGGTTCTTCTTCAAGCAGCATCATGCCTTTAACTTTTAAAAATTAATTTAACTCAAAGCAACACACAAAAACATCCTCCTTGTTAAAAAATAAAATATGATGGTGGTCCTCTCTCCATTGCCCCAAGCCCGTTCCCCCTCCTGGGGCAATCGTTGTCAGCTTGGCGTGATATCTTCCTAGATCTTTTTTCAGGTAATTGTAGACTTTCATACGCAGAGAAGTCAAATACATGGTGTACTAAATAATGCCATTTATATTTTCTGTTTCCAATTTTTGATGCTGCAGTGGACATCCTTGCGCCGCCTGCCCATATTCATCAGTGTGTTCTCTAGAGTAGGAACGAGAGGACTTGCTGGGGCCTGGGGCCCTGGGCCTGAGCGACTGTGCATCCTTACTCCCCGCCGTCAGACCGTGAGAGGACTGGGGCTGTTTCTGTCTTGCACGGGCACCTTCCTTCTCTCCCAAGGCTGCTCTGAGGATCAGACAGAGGATCCTGGGAATTGTGCCCATCAGTAAACGCCTAATTCAACACCAGCAAGCCCCATCTTGAGCTTAGCTGATTTTAAAAGGATTTACTCTTTAGATATTGTTCTTTCAGGTTGGAACGATCTGTTTTCTGACCTAGCTTCCTTCTTCACTTTCTCCGTGTCCTATCTTCTCCCTGTCCCCTGGTCCCTGTCCATCTTCCTAACCCCTCTTTCCCACGCACTTGCCCTTCTGACCTTTTAGTCCTCCTCACCCAGGCTGGACAGTGGCCCGGGAGCCAGTGCTGGGAGTGAACCTGCAGCCCCCGGGCCAAATCCCCCCTCAAGTCCCCACCCTTTGCTCCCGCCCAAAGTGGGCACGCGATGCAGGCAGGGTGGGGAGCGTTGCAAATATTGTGGCCAGTGCATGTGTGATTTATTCAAGAACATTAAATGTTTAAAAAGTCTAAATCACAAAGCAATAAGTAATCGCACAATAATGAAATGGTCAGGTAATAAAAATAAAACACATGCATAAAAATACTTAGCATGGAAAAAATTTTAATTAAAGATGAAACATTACCTCTTTTCATATTCCTCCTGCTCTCTGAACTGAGATGAGATTCTCTTTTTTTTTTTTTTTCCCTTTTGTTTTGATTTAGATCAATGGAATGGGCCAGTTCCTGATTTTTTTTTTCCCCCAAAAACCAGTGCCTGATTTTAGCAATGGGTGATAGCCTCCTCACAGAGCACAGACTAGAGGCCAAGCACCCATGATGACACACGTAAAACTAAACTTAATGAGGTGGATATTACTATCATCATGCCTGCTCATAGATGAAGTATCTGAGGCACACAGAAGTTAAGTGACTTGCTTGAGGTCACACAGCTAGGAAGTAGAAGAGCTAGGCTCAGACCCCAGGTGGTGTGGCTCCAGTGCCTGGGTGACGATCACTGTACCACACTGCCTTTCAGCTTTAATGTGGGTGAACCCCAACACCACTCCCCATCATTAGGCACATATGTTTGTTTTCCAAAGCACTATTCTTGTTCTGATATTTCACTTGAATCTCTCAATGACTCTGCGAGGGAAAGGAAGCTTAGGAGCCAGCATGATGCCCCATACCCAGCCTCACAGACAGACCCCAAGAAATGGTAGCTGGTGACCAAAGGCAGAGAAGTGGGTAGGTCCCCAGACTTGGCGGTGCTGTGTAGCACGCAGCACTTGGGATGAGCGTGGTGTGTGCATGCCGGTGTGGAGGTGTATGTGGATCGGCATATTTGGGCATGTGTGTGTTTGCACGCGCACGTGTGTGTGTGTGTGTGTGTGGGCGTGCACCGGCGTGTCCAGCCTGGCCATCTGGGCGTAACCATGCAGCCCCCCTCCCCCGCATCTTTCATCCCCACAGGGCGGGGCGCCTCAGTTGGGCTGGGCGTAGTGGATCAGCTGTGTCACTGAAGGCAGGGGCCGTTCTGATCTGTGCTGTTTGTTTCTGTCACACTGTTATCTCCACTCCCCTGAGCCTGGAGCTTAGCATCATAAAATGTCAGAGCCTGGACGAAAATGTAGAGATTATCAAACTCAGGCCCTCCCCTGACAAATGGGGGGGCCCAAGCCCCACAGAGGATACTATTAAAATTAAATACAAAATGGAAACCGGACTTGAGAATTCCCAGAGCAGATAAAACCGTATAAGCCCTGTGAGCAAAACTAAATCCAGTTTATTTCATGAAGGTAAGTGCAACTTAACTTAGGTTCTTTCTCTTTTTTTTTTTAAGTTTAAGTGTTTTTTTTTTTTTTCATTTAAAAATTTTTTTTATTTTGAGGGGAGATAGTTTTATTTGTTTATTTTTAATGGAGGTACTGGGGATTGAACCCAGGACCTTGTGCGTGGTAAGCACGCACTCTACCACTGAGCTATACTCTCCCTTCTTTTATTTTTAAATTTTTTACTTTCATTTTGTTGCTTATTTCTTGTTAATGCCTCTGACAATCATAAAAGACACTTTAGTCATCTTCTTAAAAATGGTTTGAGATAATCCCTCGAAGCCAATCCCCTGCCATCTGGAAACCCCATTGTAATAACCAGCGACTGTAAAGGTTAATAACTTTCTCATTTTCACTTTATAAGCCGTCCTGTAACTTCACGCTACTGAGCTTCACATCAGTCTTTGAATTCAGAAGCTCCCCATTCGTGAACTGTTTTTATATGCACAATAAACTCTTACTAAATACTATTTATTGGTTTGGTGGTTTTACTTTTGCTATTTCTGGACTTTTGACAGTTCTCACAACTGACCTCCTCCAGTTAGCGGCAGAGTGGGGACCAGAACCCACATCTCCCCGCCCAGTTTCATGCTCTTATCACTACCCTGCTGCCCCAACTGTTGTCTGCCCTGCAGTCAGCAATTACTGACCCAAGGTTCCCAGGCTGGGGCTGAGGCCACCTGACAGCTGGAGAAGGTGGTCGGGAGTCCGGAGCTGCTCCGACATGTCCCCGGCTGTGCCTTCTCCACCACCCCCTCCTCCCCGGGCTCTGGGAGGGGACTCTGGTCTCCTCATGCTGATCACAATTCAAGTGGGTGGGTCAATATGCTTTCGATTAATTACAAATAGAGAAATGACTAAATTCTTGATAAATGCAGTAGGCAAAACTTTTTCAATATGTGGGGTTCATGAGAAGAGCTAGTACTTTGGGTCTTTTGATGCAAGTCTCAGGAATTTTCATGGGATGAATGAATGGAGGCTGACAGGAGCCCTGCGAGAGACCCAGCTTGAGAGGGTTTTGGTCTCTTCATCAAAAGAAAGGGTCAGAAAATCCCCTGTGTCACTTCAGGAGGTGAATTACCCTTGAGGAGTTGGAGAGGCTTCTTCATGGTGGGGAAGGGGCTCCCCTAGACAACAACTCAATTGTTCTGGAAAAGTGGTGTACCTGGAATCCCTATGTGTTCTGGAGACCATTCCGGGGCTGCGCGTAGAAAGGCAGGATGGGGAAGGGGTTTTGAGGGTGGGCTCTGAAAGGAAAGGCAGCTGGCACTTGCAGGTGTGAGAACCCAGGGGGTTCTGGGCTCTGAGGGGTCCCCACCTCAAATGGTGCAGATTTGGGCCCTGAGGAAGCAGAGAGAGGAGCGGGGCTGCCCTCTCAGTTATGCGGCAGGCTGAGGCCAGAGGAGGGATCCCTTCACGCCCTGAAGACACCCAAAGCAAGGCCCCATCACTGAGCGGAGGTCCCCGTCTGCAGGACCAGGCCACCCAATATGGGTGCCCTCTTGCTCTCGGCACATCCCCTGCTCGCCAGTCCCTGCTTCACCTACACCCTACTCACCTGACTGACCTTAACCATAGAGCTTAATCAGTAAATGCCTGCAGATTGCCCCCAGCCCCAGCCAGTGACTGTTTTAATCTTTAGATCAGGACTTGTCTCCACCATGATAGCTTATCAAAGAGGCAGTGAGGGGCATGTTCCTCTGCAGGTTTCCCTGGTAACCGATGAGCCAAGCTGACGTCAGTTCCCTCTATAACTGGTAACCTCCTTCTCCCCCCGGGGATCGAAGACTGTGGCCACATCCTGCCTGCCGTCTGCCGCACACCGTGGGGTGTTGCTCCAGGACCTTGCTTCCCTCATCCATTAAACCACTGATGTCTCTGTTGCTGACTCTGGGCTCCTTCTTCAGCCTTGAGGCTGGGTAAGCACAGGGCTGGCAGGCCTGAGGGGTGCAGCCCAACTTCATCCTTAGCATCCTTGAGGTGCTGTTTGCCGGTGACATGGTGCAGCCAGAGCAGCACCCACAGTTCTGGCTGCTCAGCGATGCTTCAGTGTGGAAGCCACCATTGGCTCTTAAGCCTCCAGAGTTTGGAGTAAATGTGGGGCTGGGGCAGGGTGGGGGTAGGTGTGACCGTGAGTATGTCTCTGTGTGTTTCTGACCTGGGTTCTGGTTTTATTTGCCTCTGTCTTTCTCAAGCAGGTCATGCCTGTTACTGAAGACACGGGGAGGGTCGCCACAGGAAGCCCCTGAGCTACTGGTTAGTTTTGGAAGATTAGAACAATGTTTTATTTTGCGTAGCACTTTAAACATCTCCTTTTTGCATCCATCCTCTCATCTGCTTCCCATCACACCTTGTGAGGCAGGCAGACAGATATTTACCTCCATTTTCTCACAGAGAAGATTGCCATGGGAGACTGTCTTCCCCCGCACCCCCCCCCCCCATTTCCTGGGACCTACTGTTTTCTCAGTCCCGGCCAGGGGCTATAGGACGGGTAAGACAAAGGCTTTGGCTGGGGAGGGAAGCTTCTAGTCTGAGAGGAAAGCCAAGCCACAGGGATAAGAGTAACAGCTAGCAGACCATTTGAAACCAGGTGTGGTGACTTAAAATCACCACGGTAAGAGACTGGAAAGGGAGAGTCTGCATCTTTTCCTTTTCCAAAATAGTATTAAAATCAGCTTGTTGAGTGCCATGAAAATTCCTCTTGAAGCAATAGAAAAACTGGAGAGAAAGTAAACAGAAAAGTAGATTGGAGATAGAAGCAGAAATTAGTGAGGAAGGAAAAGATACGCTGGAGTGGAAGATAAAACTCCAAAGGTAGTTCTCTGAAAAAGAAAAATAATAAAATGGAGCACAAGATTTATAAGATCAGAAAAATAGAAGGGATAAATGATGTTGGGAATGAAAAAAGGGACATAGCAGTAGAGATACCAGAGACTTAAAACAGACTATGATGCCCAACTGTGTGCCAATAAATTTTAAAACTGCAGAAAATATATTATCTATGTACCCGTATTTCTCTTAGACTGACTCAAGAAAAAAAAAATAGAAAACCTGAATGTCTATAACTAATAAAGACATAAATCCCTAGCAAAGGGTCAGGCCTAGAGTGAAATTTTACCATTTGCAACAACATGGATAGACTTGGAGGGGGTTATGCTTAGTGAAATAAGTCAGTCAGAGAGAGACAAATACTGTGTGTTATCACTTATATGTGGAATCTAAAAAATAAAGCAAACAATTAATATAACAAAACAGAAACAGACTCACATACAAACTAGTGGTTACCAGTGGGGCGAGGGAAGCGGGGAGGGGCGATGTAGGAGCAGGGAATTAAGAGATTCAAGCTAGTATGTATAGAATAAATAAGCAACAAGGATACACTGGACAGCATGGGGAATATAGCCAACATTTTATTAATAACTTTAAATGCAGTATAATCTACAAAAATGTTGAGTCACTAAGTACACCTGAAACTAATATAATATTGTAAATCAACTATCTTAATTAAAGAAAATGATATGACCGAGTTCGGCTTTGCAGTGGACTGAATATTTGTGTTCCTCCCACGAGTTTCCTATATTGAAACCCTAATTCCGATGTGATGGTTTAAGAGATGGGGTCTCTGGGAGTAATTAAACTGTGAGGGTGAAGCCCTCATGGATCGGATTAGTGCCCTTGCGAGAGGAGGCCACGGTGCTGTAAGGACACAAGTCAGCTAGCTCTTTGAAACCTGGGAGGGAGGGCCCTTACCAGAACCAGAATCACGTTGGCACCCTGATCTCAGACTTAGAGCCTCCAGCACTGTGAGAAATAAATTTCTGTTGTTTTGAGTCACCCCGCTTATGCTATTTTGTCACAGCAGCCTGAGCTTATCCTAGGAAAGCAAGATTGGCTTAACATTTGTAAATCAATCAATGCCATTCACCACATTAACTATTTAAAAGAGAAAAGGTATATATAATCATCCTAATAGATGCAGTAAAAACTTAGTAAACTGAGAGTATAAGCAAACATCTGATAAAAAAACACCACGAGAAAAATACTCAATGGAGGAGCATTTAAAAGCAGTCCCTTTAGCAGGGGAGGGTATAGCTCAGTGGTAGAGCATGTGCTCAGTGCGCATGAGGTCCTGGGTTCAATCCCCAGTACCTCCATTAAAAAAAATTAATGAATAACACTAACTATCTCCCCCAACAAGAAGCAGTCTAAAGTCAGGCATAAGATAAAGAGGTTCTAGTTCGCATTGTATTTAATACCAACACTGTATTTGCTAACTGCTCAAAAAATAAAAGAAAAATGTATAAATGTCAGAAATGTAGAGGTGAAAAAATTGTGTAGACAGAAAGTTCAAAATAACCTATATACAAATTATTAGAGTTAATGAGAGAGTCAAGTAAGGTTGCCAGATATGAGATCCTATACAAGAGTCAACTGCATTTCTATGTAACAGGAGTGCACAGTTAGGAAATGAAATTTTAAAAATTAACAAAAGGTGCAAGATCTTTAGTAGAATATTTTAACATGTTATTGAATAATAAAGAAGACCTAAACATATGGAGAGACAAATCATGTCCATGAGTAAGATGAAATTCAATTCTAATTATATACAGATTAAATTCAGATCCAATAGGGATTTTCATGGAAATCAACAAGGCAAGTCTAAACATTTTCGGAAGAACAAAGGATACCACTTACTCCTGAAAAGAAAACCAATGAGAGGGACTAATCCTACAAGATTTCAAGTCTTATTACAAACCCAAAGTTATTAGAATGTGTGATATTAGCTCAGGGATAGATAAATTAGAGCCATGGAACAGAACAGAAAGCACAAAATGTTTATGGCATTGATTGTGGTGATGGTTTCACAAGTCTGTACTTAACTCCAAACTCATCAAGCTGCGCTCATTAAATACCAGTCAATAAATAGCGCTGGATGATTGTCAATCATTGGGGAGGGGGCGGCAGTTACATAATGATCCATACTTCACCCTGTTTACAAAAATTCAGTTCCGGATAAATCAAGGATTTAAATATGAAAGGCGTAACTTTAAAAAATAAAGAATTCCTTTAATAACGTGAGATAGTGAATTTATTAAATAAAACACACAAAAAGTACAAATCAGAATAGAGATCAATCTGACAACCTTGGAAGTAAGACCAGTTCACCAGGAGACCCTATAAAAATGGACAGGGAAGCCATAATCTGGGAGGTGAGTGCAACCATATAACTAACAGAATTACTAAAGTCTTCAGAGTCTGGCATGTGTAAAAAAATTATAATTACGTAGAAAAGGGCAACGGGGCAAAATACAAGTACAGGCATTTCATAGAAGAGAAACCATGAATGATAAAAAAAAAAAACTCAAAAAAAATGTTCAACCTCATTAGCAATCAGGAATATACAATAAAACTACTGTAAGATATCATTTTATGATTACTAGATGGGCAAAAACTAAAGTCTGAGCATACCCAGGGCCAATAAGGACGAGAAGCAATGGAAACATGCACACTAGGCCATTGGTGGAAATGGAAATAGATACATCCTTTTTAGGGGAAATTACACCCGGCTACCCTAGGTATCTGCAATTTTATTCCACACTTGCCTTACACAAGCTCAGAAGAAAAGAAAAACCTATATTCGTGAAAGAACAAGATTTGTAAACGCTCACCTGTAGGTGTACTACAACACTAAAATAATTGGTTAGCTTTATGTTAACAAGTTGAAACAAGATTACTTGAAACTTTCTTTTCTGGAAAAAAAAAAAAAGCAAAGCTTTAAGTTGTAAAAGTTGCACTATTAGATATGACATATTATGTCTTATTTTTGAACACTTCTAAGTAGCCTTACCGAAGCAAGGCCTCAAAAAATTAGCTTAAGACTCAGAGTTGTTCCTCTCCACGGAAATCTTTAGTAAAAGGCGAAAGATTTATACGATCTGAAGAGAAACCAGAGTATATCAGAAACCTTTGTAACACAAACCTCGGGTAACAGAAACTCCTAGAACACTGATAGTGGCTAGTTAACAACAACATCCGGTGCCTGAACAAAAATTTCTTGATTACTCTGTAAATAAAGGATCTAACTTGAGAAAACTTAAGTTAGAAGAAAAATTTTAATTTTGCCATTTTAAACTTGTACTGTGTGCAGTGCACTGTGGGTATGCAAATACAGAGAGTACGCGTCCTCAAGTAAAGAACTTGATATTCGTGCAGTGCCTCTGCGTCACCATTAAGGGGCGAAGCGGAGGATTGGCTGCCTGGGATCTAAACGCCGGACTGAGCAGCGACTAAGGTTTTTTGTTTTGTGCATTTGTACGTCTGAGTTTGATTTCTGTTAAAGACTGTGTTATTAAATTGAAAAAAAAAACCAAGCAAGTAAGTGATTGACACAAAATTGAAGACGTTGGTTCCTCTCTTCGGTGGAGTGAGGGCGTTCAGGGGGTTTTTAAAAGTTTGACAATTTCCTTTTTCTTAAGCTGCGTGGTGGGCGCGCGGCTGTTCTGTCTGTTTTGTACGGTGCACGGCCAGAATGTACACTCTAGGATATTCTGCCGTTGGAGAAAATTTTGTAGCAGTGTCCTGTTTAAAACTGGAGCTTGCGCGCTCGGTCTCAGGTTTCCTGCTTCACCTGATGCTACTTTTGGAGATGAAATCCTGTATTCCAGTTTCAGACTTCGGGTCTCATCCTATGTTTTTAAAATGAGCTGTGTAGTCTCTGAGACGCTCAGATACCGGCTCTGACCAGCCTACGCAGCCTCCTCCTTAAGGATTGTGGGAACAGAACCAAGAAAGGAAACTGCGGCTTTTTTTTTTTTTTTTTTTCTGGCGGCTTGTGTAAATATTCCACTTCCAACCTTGACACCGTCTCTGAACTGACACGTTTGTTTTTCATTTTGCTCGTTCTTTTGCGAACAAGTCGATCATGTTTGACATATACTTGAGTTAAACTTGCCTAATATATATTTAAAACAGCTTTTGGGGATATAATCCACTTACCATACAACTCACCTATTTAAAGTGTACAATTCAATCGTTTTTAGCGTAGTCATAGTTTTAGCAGTCATCACCACCACGGTCTAATTTTAGAATATTTTCATCACCCCTAGAGTAATCTCTGTACCCGATAGCATTTCTTACCCATCCCCCATCCCCCAGCCTCTGCCAAACTCTAACCTACTTTCTGTCTCTAAAGCGCCTATTCTGGACATTTCATATAAATGGAAGCAAACAACCTGTGGGTTTTTGTGTCCGGCTTCCTTCAATGAGCATAATGGTTGCAGGATTCATTCACACATACATTTGTTTTAATACTATTGAATTCTTGCTGTATTTCACCATGTAATCGGCAGTTAAGAGACCCACGGAGATGTGGCGTTCCTGCCCTATGATGATAGCTTGACCTCACAGGGCTTGGCCAGAGGCTAAGGCACTGAGGGGACGTGAAAGGAGCAACTCTCTGAACACCTTAAAGAGTGTTTCCGTGCTCCTAGGGTAGGGAACCTTTGGTCAGCTTCATTCTGGAAGGATCCTGGGCAGCTTTCACTGATTGGAGAACCACAAGGAAGGTTAACTTTGGCTTTTAGCCATTCCAGACTCCATAGAACATCATGGAGTTTCCAGGTCTTCTCAATCCAAAGCCTGGACTTACTTCTGATTGTAAATATGGGGTTTGAGGGGCCGGTATAATTTCATTGTTTACTGTGTCTGCTACTTCCACTTCTGGCAATAATTCATACTATTATGTAATATAAGACATACCTAAAAAATATAAGACATAAAAACCTTTATTGGAATTTTTTGATTGAAATTGTGATTTATTCTTGTCTTCTTCCTGACTAAAGGGAAAGTTTACTACACTTTATGGTGCACGTGGTGCTTGTTCCAGGGTTTTGGTTGGTATTTTTCATTGTTAGGCAGATGTTAAAGTTTATATATATCTATGTATCTGTATCTATATCTAATGAATGGATATTTGAGTTTATTAAATTTTTTTCTGCATTCATGGGATTATTATCGAATGGGTTTTTTGTTTTTGTTTTTTGGGTCTTTTTTGCTCTAGTCTCTTCCAGTGGAGGTCTACGTTAAGAGATTAATGTTAAATCAGTCTTACCCGTTCTTACGGATTGCTCTCTGGTTCCTATTTGTCGTGTGGCCGGATCCCAGAGGCCACAGCTAGGAGTGGCAGGTCTGAGCGTTCGAACACCTGACCCTTCCATATTCTGCAGTGGAGGGAGCTGCTCGAGGCTCTTGTTTCTTGCTCGTTTTTCCTGCAGCCTCTATGTTGGCCACAAGGCGGGGGGGGACTGCTTCCCTTTAGTGCTCAACTCCTGCTACAAGGCTCACATCTTTTAAGGTCAGGGATTCTAACGTCTTGCTCTCAGACCTCAGCGAAAGAATTTTGAAAATCTATTCCTTTTGCACATTTTAAAGATCATTACAGCTTTCGTAAGATAACTAGCGATACGATACGTTTAAATAGATGTAAAGGATGAATATTGTGCATTGTAAATATTGATAGTCTAAATTGTTACATCACTTTAAATTGTAACCAGCGGAAGATAAATACCCAAGGAATTTGATACCAACCATCATAATTTTTAAAAAGTTTTTACATAATTCCTTTTGCTTCTTGACCTTGTTTTTCCACTTCCATTTCCCCAAGAAGTTAATAGAATTGTATTTTTATACCTGAAAGTATTTTATTGATCATCCAATCGTATTTTTCTATGACAAAATAAGTACATCAATTGAATTTTAAAACTTTTTTCACATCTTTTGAACTTAAATTTTATGCACTAATGTTTTTCTTGTGGATTGACATTACAATTATTAGCACATGCTTGGTCAATACAACATAAATATATTGCAAATATTGATAATTATTAAACCTACAAGTGTCATTTTACTGGAACTGCATCTCTTGATTAGATGGATGCATATTACTTATTGCTAGAGAAGACAAGGTTTAGTTTCAATGCTTTTTATTCCCATTTTTATAGCTGTGACCTAAGAAACATTTTCCCATAAATCAATAGATGGAAAGGGTTTCAACAGCGTCACTCACTACTGCACTACTGTTACCAAAATGAACTTGGGTCCACTCATCCATGCGTAGTAAAGCCAGTCCACTGACACGTGGTTGTGGTGAAGAAAGAGTGCAGTGCTTATTGCAGGGCGCCAAACAAGGAGTCCAGGAGGCTAAGGCTCAAAAGACCTGAACTCCCCAAGGCTTTCAGGGAAAGGTTTTAAAAGACAGGGTGAGGGAGAGGGTTGCCGAGTATGTGATCAGCTCATGGACATTCTTCTGACTGGCTGGTGGTGAGGTATTGGGAGTCAACATCATGAACCTGGTTCCAACTTTCCTACTTGCTTGTGGGCAGCATGCAGTTAACTTCTTCCACGTGCTGGGGCTGTCAGTATCTGCAAAAGAGTTCAAAGACTATGGCTCAGAATATTATTTGCAGCTCTTGGGGAGGAACTAAAGGTCCTTGACTTTATTTAATGGCTAAACTATTCTTTTGTTTTGCTTGACTGTTTTCCTTTGTTCCTGCATTCTCTCACTTCTCTGATTAAGTTTATTCTTTGGAACTCAGGGAAGGCCTAGAAGGCTAAAGTTTTTCTACAAACAAGAGGCAGGCAGAGGACATGACGGTGTCTGTCCTGGGAAGGCCCCGTAGGGTCCTACTGGGTTATACAACCATATAATGAACTATTAGATGTTAGTGGTCTAAGTCCTCTTTAAATTCTGTTGTAAGAACAGATTTGGAATTCTTTAACTTTACAAAGGAATTTGTTGTCCAGACTCATCCTCTTCTTCACAATAGATGCAAATATTTAAAACTGACATTTTTGGGGAGCCCAGAAAGTTTTTATATCCTCCAATCTGGATTTCTTTAGGGTGCACCTGGGTAAGCTTTAGGATGGATGACAGGAAAACCTTTATTTTGCAAAGTAGAAAGACAGCCAGTAAAAGGGAGGCAGGAAAGGAGTCCTCTGTGGCTCTCCCGAAATCAAACATTCACCCTGGCCACTGCTCCTTATGCCCCGGGCTCAGCCCAGTCTCCCTGCGGAAGTGAGGTGGTTCGGTGATTCCTGCCTTGGGGTGTGGCTTCTTGCCTAAGGGAGCAGTGATGGGAATGACTGTGTTCTGTGCTGTCCAAAATGGCAGCCACAGCTCACATGCGACTGTTGAGGGCTTGAAATGTGGCTAGTGCCTCTGAGAACTGAATGTTTTATATTATTTAGTTTTAATTTATTAAATGTAAATAGCCAACAAGGCTAGAGACTACCGTATATTGGACAGTGCAGAGCTAGGGATGCAGCAGTGTCCTGGGCTTGGTTTTTCACTTGACCAAAGGACTGGATTGTTGGGTTTTTCTCTCACAGGGACGAGGAGACAGGAATCAAGGAATCTGCAGTTAGGTCAAAGCATCCCTAATCTATAGCCCCCACCTGCATGACCTCCCCCTGCTCCATACTCCAGTATGGAGGACCCCAAAGGCAAATCTTGAGACATTTGAAAGCAAAATCTTAAAGCAATTTGAAGAATTATTGGGGCTGAACGGCAACATGGATGGTGATCCCAGATCCACTCCTCTGACCTTGTGCCCTGCACCACTCTGAGCATCCATTTCTTCTGGGGTTATATGAATTGTTTTGTCCTGGCTGTCAGCCTTGGAGGGAAACAACCCAAGAAGGAGAAAGTGGGCAGGAGCTATCGTCCAAGGAGAGACAAGGCAGCTGAGCCTGCAGGTCAGGACAAAAGCAGTCCAAAGTGCTCTGGGTCTGTAAATGGTCAGGAGAGCACATTTTGTGGCTTCCTACATGGAGTGATTATGAGGGTGAAACTCGGTGGTGAAGGTGAATGTAGTGGTTAATTTTATATATCAACTTGACCAGCTAAAGGATGCCCAGATAGCTGATAAAACATTATTTCTGGGTGTGTCTGTGAGGGTGTTTCTGGACGAGATTAGCACTGAATGATTAGAGTGCCAATGCTGTGGGCATCATACAATCCATGGAGGGCCCAAACAGAACAAAAATGGTGCTGGAAGGCAAATTAACTCACTCCGCTGGAGCGGGGACATCCATCTTCTCCCGTCCTTGGACTGTGGCACTCCTGGTTGTGAGCCTTGGGCCTTGGACCCAGACTGACTTATACCACTGGCTCCCCAGGTTCTCAGGTCTTAAGGTTTGAATTGGACCCCACTGGTTTCTGGGCCTCTAATTTGAGGACAGCAGATCATGGGACCTCTTACGCCTCCATAACTGCAGGAGCCAATCCCTTATAGTAAATCTCTTTCTATACAGCCCATTGGTTCTGTTTCTCTGGAGAGCCCTAAGACAGTGGCCCTCCTGTTAAATTCTCTGAGGGAGGAAGGAGAGTAGCCTTTATGTGCAGAAAAGTTACAAACTTCTTACAAACTCTTCCCAAAATAAATAGGATCAAATGCTAAACAATCAGCAACTCCAACAAATTAGTGGCTCAAAAAAAGGGAGCATAAAATCCTCAATTTTAAGTAAGATTACTTTCCCTGAAGCAAAGCCTAAAATAAAGTGTATGGGGAAAATAATGTAAAACATCTCAATAATTACACTCTCACTTCTAGAAATTCTAACATTCTGGAAAAATCTGTTGGGTTAAATAGACCATAGCATTGAAATCAAAGTCAGCTGTTCTTATTAATGGCGTTTCTAAAACAAAAATTTTGTACCATATATTGCTACACTTATTCTCAAGCTCAAAAACAGAAAAAGAACCAACCGTTTAAAAAGCAGATGAAATCTCAACATAACAGTTCTTAACGTTGGGTAAAGTATACTAACAAAAAAGCTCAAAAATTAACAAAGCCAAACTGCTAACCACATATACAATACACCAGCAGTAACTACTTAAACTTTATATCTTTCTTTAACACAACATATGTAGCCTTGTCGAAACAAGGCCTCAAAAAATTGGTATAAAACTCAGAATTGTTCCTCTCCACGGAAATCTTTAGTAAAAGGCGAAAGATTTATGCGATCTGAAGAGAAACCAGAGTATACTTCGTCAGTTCCTTAGCTCCTTATTCTAGTAACTACAACTCCTACTGCACTGATGGTGGCTATTTAGCCCAAGAGTTACTGCCTGAAGAAATTTATTCAAGGAATTCTGAAAATAATATTATCATCCTTATAAAAGTCAAATAAGAAAGAGATTTTTTTTTTTTAAAAACTGGAAAACAATTATGCTACTTGCAGTGTATTGTGGGTATGCAAATGAGACCCGAATAATCGGCCTTTGGACTCCGGAAATACCTTGGTTAGTATTCAAACAGTGCCCTGGGGCCACCTTTCAGTGGCGAAGGAGCAGCTTGGCTGCCAGGGATCTAAACTCTGTCCTGGTCAATTAAAGACATTCTGATTTTACCTATTCGTATATTGGGACTTTGACTATGATTTCTTTTAAATAAAGGAATTTCTCTGATAGTTGGGGCCGGGGGCAGGCCATGAGGATACCAAAGTAATTGTTAATATAAAATCCAGGATATCTCTTAAATATTCTGTACTTTTTGTGGCTCCTGTAGATTTTTTAAATTACAATTTATAATTGAGTATTGCTGATATATAGTGATGGAGTTGAGTTTTATTTATTGCTCTTGGATTCAGCAGTCTTAAACTCCAGTTCTAACAGTTTATAGATTCTGCTGGATGTTGTAGGTACACAAGCATATTACCTGAAAATGACAACTTTGTTTTTTTCCTTATACGTCTTGTACTTTTCACTATTTCTTTCTCTTGTTTTACTTATCTGGCTGGGAACTCCGATAGAGACATTGAACTTGAGACCATAGTGGCTATCTTTTTCTTGTTCTAGCCATTGCTTTCTCTGGACCACTGGTAAGTGCAAAGTTTATTCTAGACGGGCAGGGCTTCGTGGTCAGGCATCTGTGCAGCTACATTGGGCCCTGTGCCCTTAAGGCCCTGGCTCTGCTGTTGCCTTCATGAAGTTCTTAATTTTTGAACAAAGATCCTGCGTGTTCATTTTGTACTGGGCTTCAAAAATTATCTCTTAGGTCACTGTTTTGATTAAGCCAGTTGCATTCTATTCCTAGTATACTGCATTTTTTTTCTTGCAGTATAGGTGGACATTGAGATAATCATGTTTTCCCTTTTAATATATTAATGTGGAAAATTAAACTCATCGGTTCTCTATCATAAATTATCTCTGCATTTATATCCTAAACTCAATTTAGCAATAATGTATTTTTAAAATTTTATTTTTAATTTTTTTGTAGGGGACAGGTAATTCGATTTATTTACTTATTTTTTTAATGGGGGTTCTGGGGATTGAACCCAGGACCTCGTGCATGCTAAGCATGCCCTCTACAACTGAGCTATACCTTATCCCCCCATTATGTATTTTTAAATAGACTTTCTTTTTTAGAAAAGTTTTAAACATACAGAAGAATTGTGAAGATAATGCAGAGAGTTCGTGTGTACCCCACACCCAGTTACCCCAGTCATTAGCGTGGTGTTATTAATATGGTATATTTGTTATAGTTAATGAATGAATAGATCATTGCTTATTCAGATTTCCTTAGTTTTTATCTACTGTCCTTTTTTCTGTTCAAGGATCCTACCCATGATAGTACACTATATTTAGTTATCCTGTCTCCTTAGGTTCCTCTGCGCTCTAAGTTTCTTAGAGTTTCCTGGTCTTGATAATTCTGACAGTTTTGAGGCATACTGATATTTTATAGAATTTCTCTCTATTGTGATTTGTGTGATGTTTTTCTCATGATCAGACTAGAGTAGTGTGTTTTTCAGAGGAAGGCCGTTTTCATCATCTCATTTCAAAGATACATACAATCAACATGATTTATCACTGTTGAAATGATGACATTAATCACCTCCAGAGAAGGCAGATAGGGTAGAGTTTGAACCAGTCACCAATGACCAATGATTTGATCAACCATTCCTAAGTAATGAAGCCTCCATAAGAAAAAACCCCAAAAGGATGGGGTTCAGAGAGCTTTGAGGTTGGTGAACACATGGGGATGGAGGGAGAATGATGTGTCCAGAAAGAGCATGGAAGCTCTGTGCCTTTTCCCACATACTTGCTCTAATCATCTCTTTCATCTGGCCGTTCCTGAGTTATGTCCTTTTATACTCTAGTAAGTAAAGTTTTTCTGAATTCTGTGAGCCACTCTAGCAAATTAATCAAATCCAAGGTGGGGGACATGGGAACCTCCATTTTATAACCAGTTGGTCAGAAGCATGCATGACAACTGGACTTGTGATTGCAACAAAAAATTATGAGACATGCAAAGAATCAGGAAAGTATTACCCATACACTGGGAAAAAAGCAGTCAATAAAAAATTTCCTGTGAAAGCAACCAGATGTTAGTTTTAATAGGCAAAGCCTTCAAAGTAGCCACTATAAATATGTTCAAGGAACTAAAGGAACCCATGATTAAAGAAGTAAAGGAAGGAATGAGGACAATGTCACATCACATTGAGAATATTTTATTGATAGAAATGAGATAGAAATTATTAAAAAAAGAAAAATCAAAATGCTGGAGTTAAAAAGTACAATAATTGAAGTGAAAAATTCACTAGAGGGCTCAGCAGTAAATGTAAACTGACAGAGGAGAGAGCCAGCAAACTTGAAGATAGCTTGATAGAGATTATGTGATCCAATGAACAAAGAGGAAAACAATGAGGAATTAACGGAGCGTCAGAGAAATATGGGACACCATTAAACACATCAACATATGTGTAACGAGAGTACCAGAAGGAGAGAAGAGAAAAAGTAACAGAAAAAAATATTTGAAGAAATAACATTGGAAAACTTCCCAAATTATAGAAAAACAATCATTTACACATACAGGAAGTCCAATGAATTCCAAATAGAATACATTCAAGGAGCGCCACAAATACATCATCCTTAAAATTACAAAAGACAAAGACAAAGAGGGAATCTTGGAAGCAGCAAGAGTATAACAACTCATCACTTACTCATAATAGCCCAAATGACCATTCACTGATGAATGAGGTGGCATACCCATGGCATACTATTCAGCCATAAAAAAGAATAAAGTGCTGATACATGCTGCAACATAGATGAACCTTGAAAGCATTATACTAAGTGAAAAGAACAAGTCACAAAACACCATATATTGTATGATTGCATTTGTATGAAATGTCCAGAATAGGCAAACCTAAAGACCGAAAGCAGTGTAATGGTTATTTAGGGCTAGGGTAGATGAGAGTATAGGGTGGTGATAGCCTAAGTATATAGGGTTTCTATTTGATGTGATGAAAATGTTTGAAGTTGACTGCAGTGATGATTGCATGTATATGTGAATATACTCAAAATTACTAAGTTTTACATTTCAAATGTGAATCGTATGGGCTGTGGATTATATCTCAATAAAGTTGCTTAAAAAAAAAACAACACAGTGACAAGATTCTAGATAACCCAGTTTGCTTTCAAATGTTCTCAGACTCTGAGAGTTGTACCCCTGGAACATGGGTTTTATCACTACGATTCTCATTTCATGTGTGAGAAAACATACTAAGTGAAGCAAATTTCGAGGCCAAGGAGCTGGCCTGATCCAAGAGCCCACAGTGAAGAAGAGGTGGAATGAGGGATGGTTCCCAGGTCATTTGCACCTGCTGCTGTGAGCTCTGCCTTTCTGGGCCTGAGCTTCGCAGCTGTGTTAGGGTTCCTGGGTCCCATGAGGCCCCCAGGACTTTGGGGGCATTAGGGGCCTTGTCTGAGGCCAAAAGGCTCTCAGACACTCTTTGATGCTTCTGGACCAGTCCAGGACTCACAGCAATGAGAGGATGATGGGGACTCCCGGAAGCAGCCAGCCCTCATTGTCTGGCCTGGGAACCTTTGTGGGCGCTGGGCTTCTTCCAAAAGTCATACGTACAATCCAACAGCAGGGACCACTTCTCCTCTGAGGCTAGGGTCCTGCTCAGCTTGGATGCAGACGGTAGGGAAGTTCCACTCTCCGAGGATGCTGGAGTGTGGAGGTGTGGGCAGGGTACTGAGGGGCTTCTTGGTGTGGGAATTAGCAATGGCCTATGCTTAGGTTTCTATGTGACCATGAGGCCAAAATGTGGGGTTTTCTTTAATGAGGTTGTGAGTTGGAAGAGGGGATGGGATTCTAGTCCCTTCCCTCCAGCAAAGTTAGGTCAGTCTCCCCTCTGCCCTCCCCCATTACTTGTATCTCCAGCCTCCCTCCAGGGCCCCAAAGGAGGATCTTGGCACGTATTATCTGAGACGCCAGAGACTTAAGCAATGCAGAGAATGCTGAGGCTGAACGGCTGAGGAAAGGTCTTTTGGTTTTCAAAATCTCAGATTCACACCATCTGGCTGTGGGACTTTGGGCAATCATGGCAGCTCTTAGTTTCCTTGTGTGTTAAATAGCTTCTTCCGCACAGCCTATTTTGGAGGGAAGCGAGTCAAGAGGGAGGCAGTAGGTAGGAGCAATTCCCCAGGAGAGCCAAGTAGGCTCAGCCCGCGGAGCTGTGACAAAGGCAAGTCCAAGAGCGGGTCGAAAGGGCGCCTGGGTCAGCGTCTACTCGCCGCTTCCGTGAGGACGGTCCGCCGCGGCGTGGCGGATTCCGCGGGGGCCGCTCACCTTGCAGCGGGGGACCACTTGGGTGGGGACGGGCGGACACACCCTGCGCCCGGGATGGGGCGGGGGCGGGGGCGGGCGCGGGAAGGGGCGGGCCCTCGCCGCGCTGGGCGGAGTGCGAGGCCGCGCCGGGCGCGCGGCGGCGGGGAGGGCTGGTAGGCCCCGGCGCGCGGCGGGGCGCGGGAGTTCCTCCGGCGGGGAGCGCACGGCCAGCGGACGCGCACGGCTGGCAGGACGCAGGCAGCGCCGAGGGCAGCCGCGCGAGCGCCGGGGCTTCGGCGGCGCGGGCCAGAGGTGGGGCAGGAAGGCCGGCGCCGCGCCGCAGCCTCGCCCGGAGCGGGGAGGGAGCTTGGCCTGCCGTCCTCGCTGGAGGGGTGCCCCCACCCAGGCACCTACAGAGGACACGTGTCAGTACGTTGTCGTCTCATCCCGTGTCACAGCCCCTCGCCCAGGCCTGGGATTCCCCGGTCCGCCCGGCCTATTATCCCCAGGCCCAACCCTCCGCGCTGACCCGGGATCCGGGCCGGGTCCCTCTCCTCAAACGGCGCGTCTCCCTGGGCAGGGAGCGGCCCGGCGCCCGCCGAAGACATCCCCCAGCACGTTCTCACCCCTGTCATCTCGTCCCTCTGCCTAGCCCGCCCCACGCCTGGGAACCCCGGCCCCCTCTGGCCCATTGTCCCCGGGCCCAGCCCAGCGCTGACCGCAGGCTCAGCCCCATCCCCTGTCCGACGCGTCTCCCGCGGCAACGCGCCGCGACCCGGGATGCAGCCCGCGAGCTGGGCGGCGGTCAGGGAGGCGGCGGGCCGCGACGTGCTGGCCGCCGACCTCCGCTGCAGCTTCTTCGCCTCGGCCCTGCAGAGCTACAAGCGCGACTCCGTGCTGCGGCCCTTCCCCGCGTCCTATGCCCGCCACGACTGCAAGGACTTTGAGGCCCTGGTGAGTGTGCTGTCCCCCGGCGCTGTCCACGGCCACGTTCTGTCCCAGGCCATGTTGCCTGTGGAATTCGCGTTAGTGAACGTGCCAGCGCCTAGACTTGACATTCCCAGCCTGGCCTTGGGGAAGGTTTCCAGGAGCTAAGAACACTCCCGGCACCCTAATGTTGACCCTCCCAAGGGACTTGATGGCTGCCTCTTGTTAATACAAGTGACTCCCAGGGGTGAAGTGAGAAATTCAACAGTTGCACAGGCCTCCACAACGTTTTCTAGTGTGGCCAACAAGAGGATGTTGATAAGAATCAACTTATTCTGCTAAATAGGAAGTTATCTATCCCTTTGCAAATAATTCGACACCAGAAATCCCCAAAGCCAGCTGGACCTCTATCTTCAGATGAGGTAACATGTGGGCAGTACTGCTATAAATTATAACATACGGACAGTACACAAGTGAGCTGTTATTTCTCTGATGATTCAGGACGCACTTAATTTCTTGCAGAGTTCACATCAGGGTCAACATTCCAGATATCAGTTAACTTTGTAATCTAAATGGAATTACCTAGAAAAATGTAACTTAAAAGTTGATTCTGTAAGAAATACAAAATTGAAAGCCTGTAATCATTATAGTCATTAAAGTCAGAATTAGTACTCAATGACTTTCAGAGAAAACTCCAGGCCTACTTGGTTTCATTGGTGAGTTCTACCGATCACTGAGGGAGTAAGTAATTTCAGTTTTATACAAATTCTTCCAGTGTTGAAAAATAGGTTAGTGTAATCTGATACTAAATCTCATAAGGATGATAGAAGAAAAGAAAATTATAGGCCAGTGTCACTCAAGAGTATGAATATGGAAATTCTCCATAAAAAATTAGGATCCTGAATCTAGCAGTATATGAAAAGAATACTTCTTATTAATAGGTTGGGTTTATCCCAGGAATGCAAAATTAGTTCAACATTAGAAAATGTCTTAATGTTATGAACCACACTAACAGAATGTTAATCGTGTTTAGAATTAACATGTTTAGAATTATCTCTGATGAGGTGGGCAGTGTTGGGTTCCCTCTTTGCTATCACTCAGAAGGTCAAGGGACAATGGCCCAGCCTCCTGGCCCCTACCTGGTCCATTGCAGCTTAAGCAAGGGATGTGTCGAGAGCATCTGAGGCCTTGACCACAGTGCGCAGGGGTTTCAGGGACAGGGAGTAGGAGGTCGGAGAAAGAGGGAAACAGACTGACTTCCCCTGTGGTTTGTTCTGCAGGTTTAGATACTCAATTTTGTGAGTTTGTGGTATCAGAGCATTGGGGATGTAACTTCCTCCAGTTTTGTCAATGGATATTTATGGAGCGCCTGCTCTGGACCAGGTGCTAAGGATACAGAATGAAAGACTCAAGGGGAGGTTAACAGTCTGCTCAGCTATAGTAGGGAGTAAGCCCTTTATCTACAACATGGAAGCCCAGAGCAGGGACCCCAGCCCTTGGCGGTGGGCTGGAATCGGGGAGCACTGACCAGGGGTAGTTATGATGCCATGCTGAGTCCCTAGGAACATGGAGGATTTCAAGGAGCAGAGAATAGGAAACGGGTATTTCAGGAGGATGGCAGGATAGTCAGAAAACCAGGAGCTCACTGAGAAGGACAAGTCTATACTTTAGGGTGGCTTTCGTGGGGAACAGGAAGAGATGAGGACAGCCGGAGCAAGGAGGGCTGGCCATGTCCTGCTAAGATGTGTGGATTTTATCTGTGGGTTGGGGAGGGCATTGGTGATGTCCAGGGTGCATTTCTGAAAGACCCCTGTGGTGGCAAGGGTATAGAGAGGCAGTAGACAGAGGAAGAGAGATTGGGGTCAGAGGGACCAAACTCACTAGAGATGATGCCCCACCACGTGCTTTATTAATTTTTGCCAAGAAATATCCAAATGGACTAGAATGCTCAGTGTGTTCTCTTTCTGCTGGAAGGTCGTCTTGGGAAACAGAAGTCAGGTTTATTTGATGAATATGGGATAAATGCAAAAGGAGCTTTGGAATTGTTTCGATTTTTTTCATGCTTTTGAAAAATTTTGTTTTAATTACACAAGTAATATTTAAGTATATTCTTGTTACAAAAAATCCAAGTGATACGAATAAGTACCAGCGCCCCTGATAGAGCTCACCCCATCCCACATCCCTCCCCATAGGTATCAGTGCCCTCAGTTTGGGGCATACCCTTCCTCCCATACCTGTACTCCCTAAGGAGAGTGTCAGCAATCCGGGTGGCCCCGAATAGCCACCTGCTCTGTAGGGACAGGCTGTCCCGTGCACAGGGCTCATGGTGCCAGTTTTAGACAGTGCACACTTTCTCTCGGGGGCCACTGGAGAAACACAGACAGATTCTTACCACCCCATCCTGTTGCCATATTCCTTACTGGACACCGTTGTTAGGGAAACTAGCCCAGGCCGCACAGATTCTTGGCTGTCTGTAGCCATGGCTTTCAGGGGCACTTTCTGAGAAGGCGGCTCAGCGGGCAGGGCCTGGCACGGCCTCTGGGGGCATGCGCACGTTCTTAGGTAAACACACTTCAGGTTTCATTTTACCACATGTTACATGAGTTACAGAAAAGCTGCAGAGATCTTGGCATCTGAAACTGTCTCTCTGACTCAAAGGTTAACTTTTAAAAGGGAATCATATCTGGACTCAGCCTTCGGGATCATTTTGTGGTTCCCTGAAGGAGGAAGGTACGGAGCTGTTTAAAATGTTTCTCATTTTCATTTGTTGAGCTAAAAGCACTTGGAAGTAATGTAAAACAGTGTATCGTTCTCAGCCATTTAAAATTAATTTTCTCCACACTGTGAGGTGTCACAACACACCTGTAGCACATGTGTTGCAGTTTCCAAAAATCAGAGCTCTGGCTTGAAGTACTTTCTGGACTGTTGCTTTCCTGAGACTGCCCACCGCTGAACCATGCTCTGGGCTGTCACTTGACTCTGGCTTTATTCTGTCCCAGCTCCCAAAGTCCCAGATCGTCTCTCAGGTGCCATGTTTTGAGAACATTTCTTTTCTGAGTCAGCACTTCGATTTCACTCTAGGAGTTCTTTGTATTCGCAGTGTCTGGCCTGGGACCAGGTACTTTTCAGATGTTTGAGGAATCAAATTGGGTATGTGCTGATTGGCCAGGCTGAGCGTTTCTGACCTTGTTCCTTGGGACAAGGGTTGGCTGAGCTCTTATCAGGTCAGGGAATCTGTAGCATTCTGGGAATGTCCTATAGCCCTCATCTTCGGCCCCCCCAAGCTTCAGGTTGAGCTAGCCCAGTTCACATTCCTGAGTCACAACACAGAATCTTGTTACTGGTGTCACAGCTGTAAGGATTTTTTGTTTTGTTTTTCCCCTAGGACGCACCATGCCCTGGTTCTCCATTAGCTTGCAGCCCCTATCTGGGGATGGGAGGCGGGGTAGGAATGGCTCCTTTGTATTAATTCCTGCCCATGGCCACCCAGAGCATGGTTGAGGACCAGCAGCATCAGCATCACCTGGGCACTGACCTGCCAATCAAGATCTGCACGTTAACGAGGTCCCTGGGTGCTGGTGTGCAGAGTGAAACCTGAGAAGCACTGCATCTGGCCCGTCCTATTCCCACGTACTGTTTTGGGGCCGAACTGCTCTAGTTGACTTTTCCTGGTTCTGGTCTCTGGGTTGCACTGCCTAGACAAGCTGACTCCTCAGTGTCTGGGTTAAAATGTGAGTAAGCTGCTTACCTGACCCCAGGGCCTGCCTGTCCTCCCCAAGCCATCCCGTTCTTTGTACAGACAGACTCTCCTTCATCCCTCAAGATGCAGCTGGAACCTCATCTTATCCTGTGCCTCCACTTCCTTCCTCTGGGTTCCTACACAGTTTTAACAAATTTGCTCTTATAAATAATGCTCTGGTAAACATCCTTCTACCTTAATCATTGTTTACATTGCTAGTTATTTTCTTGAAATAAATTCCAAAAGGTGAAATTGCTGGCTCAAAAGCTAGTGAACCTTTCTAAGGAAGACTTTTGATGCTTATTTCCAGACTGGAAATGGAATGTTAACATTTGCTGGGGAGATCATTCTTTATAAGGGTTTCAACCTCGGCTTGCATAGAGCTTTCCTTGGGAAGCTTTGGAAGATACTGACATCTGGTCTTGACCCCGAGAGATTCTGGTTTAATTGGTCTGAGGTGGAGCCTGGGCATTGGGGGTTTTTTGTTTATTTGCAGAGCATACGTAGTTTAAAATTTTTCCTACTGATTGATTTGATCATTTTCATGGGTGCTTGGTACCCACCTGCTGGTTAGTGAGGGAATGGTAACAATCAGATTCAGTCTAGTCAATAAGGGACCTTTAGGGACATTCTTGTATCTCAATGTACAATTCTCAGTCTCTTGGATTACCTTTTTATTCTCAAAGATGGCATTTGAGGAGTGGGAGCGAAAAAGTATACAGACATAGGTATGTGATGTGACCGTCGTTGGGTATGTGACTAGAAAGATGTCTCAGCATAAGGGAGGGTGATGTGGAACCCAGGGTGGGTCAACCTCCCAGTAAAAGCTATTTTCTCCCTTCCCAGCTGTCCCAGGAATGCCGGCCTTTCCTCAGCAGGTTGGGTCGCAGTAGAGAGGGAGATCTGAATAACAGTAACAGTAATATAGTACCTTACACTTGCACAATAGCAATGGTACTTAGTACTTGCCTATTCTGAGCTTTTTTTTTCACATGTAACTCAGTTAATCTTCCTAACAACTCAGCAGTTACCATCTCCATCACCATCAGCCAATCAGTATATGTGCTGGTGGTAGACCGACCACCCTCCAGCCCCCAGGTGATGCTGGCGTGTAGTCAGGGTGGAGAATCACCCCTTTAGAGGGTTCCCATGGTGATGCTTTTTATGTAGAGGACTCTTATAAAGTAGACTCTTACTCCCATTCTATTTTAGTAAATCTGGATTTTCATACCTTAGGTTTGTGCAAAGCAAGGTAGGTGTACCTGGATGTAGCGGTGTAACTGTGCCATCCGTCTTTCCCACCGTCATCTCAGCAGCCCACCCCACTGTTCCAGGTGCCACTCTATCAGGTCCCAGAGGTTGGAGACCTTGGCTGTGCCTTTGGATCACTTCCTTCTAGCACCTCCACCCATGGCTAGTAATTACAACCTCTGGCATCTTCCTAGGCAGGAATTTTTTTCAGATGTTCTTTCCTGCTGCCAGCCCTTCTAGGACAACATTGCTTAACATCTAAACCTGAGTATCCCCACCTTTTCCTGGTGATAAGAATCACCTGTGTCAAGTTCCCTAACCAGAGATTCTTGGGCTGCTGCCCCAGGAGATTGTGATCTGGATGGTTGCAAAGTCTCCACTGGGCTGATTTGAAGCAGGGAAATTGAATTGTCTCCTTCTGAGGTCATTGGCCCTCTCTCTTCTCTGCTAGCCCCCTGCTGGTTCCCTGGCCTTGGCTTCTCAGTCACCCTAACCACCTCTTTCCTGAGACTTTCTTTCTCGAACCCCTGTGACCGCCCGGCACTGCCCACCACTCAGAACTTGCCCAGGCTCAACAGCCACTTCTGCAACTGAATGCTTCCCTACTGCTCAGAGCAGGGGCTGTGAAGTGTGGCCTGTGGGATGACTGGTTTTGTTTGCCCTCTTATCTTTTAGAAATTGGGAAATTTTAAAAAAAAAATGCAGCTTGCTGATTTCTTTTAAAAACAAAGGCTCCCCAGCCTGGGTGGAGGTTGCCCTTGGGCAGAAAGCAGCTGGAGCTAGGGGTTGGTGGCTGGGCCCTTTGCTAGGCCAGGGGTCTCCAGTTCAGCAGAGTCCTCACCACTCTTTCCTAGACAACCTCTTACTCATTTCCATCACCTCTCTGGCCTTGGGAGCATTTGAACCCCGGATGACCCTTTGGGACTGTTCACTGCGTCTTTGTGACACTCTTTCCCACTGGGAATGCTCTCTCTCTCTGCTTCTTAAACTCCCCCCGTCACTTCAGGGCCCACTCCCATCCTTGCTTCCGTAAACCCTTCCCTCTGCCTTCCCCCGAGCCCCCAGAAATGCCTGCCTTCTTCCTAAACACTTTCTCCTCAATCTGTTGATAAATGCGCTCCACTATCATGAACTGTGGCTCGTAAGTCTTGTCTAGATGGAGAGCTTTCTGTCTCCTGACGCTGCTCCGTACTGCGCATGGCATCCATCTTTCTCCCTGCCTTTGACAGGGCTTGGGCACAGCCAGTGGCTGTCCTTCTTGCGTAATTCAGGAAACATGCCCGAAGCTTCCCAAGCAGCCTCTTAAAGTTCACCTGGAATTGCTCTTTTGGGTTAAAATACGCAGTCCACTACTAAATTTCTCCACTGATTTGGTAGGAGAGCATCACAGAGAATGGACTCGAGCACAGGGGAGGAGAGACCACCTGGCTTCATGTCCCTGCCCTGCCACTGAATAGCTGTGTGCCCCTAGGCAAGGTACTTAACTCACCAAGCTTCAGTGTATCCATCTTTATTTTTATTTGGAAATTTAAAAAATTTATTGAGGTATGACTGATTTACAATATTATATAAATTTCAGGTGATTAAGTGATAACATACAGTATTTGTCTTTCTCTGTCTGACTTATTTCATCCTCCAAGTACATCCATGTTGTTTCAAATGGCCACATTTCATTTTTTATGACTGAGTAGTATTCCACAGCACGCGCACGTGTGTGTGTGTGTGTGTGTGTGTATACACACACCTGTCTTATTTATCCATTCATCTGTTGATGGGACCTAGGTTGCTTCTATATCTTGGCTATTGTAAACAACACTGCTATGAATATTGGGGTGCACGTATCCTTTCAAGTCAGTGTTTTCATTTTCTTCAGATGCATACCCAGGAGTGGTAGGTAGCTAGGTAGATGCTAGCCATTCTGACAGCTGTGAGGCGATATCTCATTGTAGTTTTGATTTGCATTTCTCTGACAATCACCTTTAAAACAGGCTGTCGTGAGGAAAATGAGACGCTGCTTGTGCAGCATTTAGCCCAGTGCCTGGCACATAAGGCCTCAGCAAATAGTGGCTGTTACTATCTCATTCCGAACTTCATGCCAGACTCCAGGCTGGCCTCTGGGGCTCTGGGATAAGTAAGATGTGGGTGGCCCTCAGGGAGTGTTTGTCCCAAGCAGATTTGAGATGGCTCCAGAGAGTCAAGTAGCAGTGTAGGATTCTGCACTGAGCACCAGGGGAGCGCAGAGGTCGTGTGTGGTCAGGGAGAGGGGAGATGGCCTTGCAGACTGAATATCATGCTGGGCAGCTGCAGAAGCACAGTGGAGGAGAGACATAGTGCATCGGGGGAGCAACGTGATGGAGCAGGTGGGAAGTTTTGTAGCCAGAGGTGCTGTTAGGCCGACGCTAGACGAGATTCTGAAGGGCTTTGTTAAGGGGAGGGTTGCTAGATAAGCAGGTAAAAAATATAGGCCACCTACTTAAATTTCCGTTTCAGAGAAGCAACAAATAATTGCTTTAGTACAAGTATGCCCTAAATATTGCATGGGTTATACTTATCTTTAAAAAATTGTTGCTTATCTGAAATTCAGATTTTTTTTTTTGAAACTCCAATATAACTGAGCAGACTATTTTATCTGGCAACCCTACTTGGGTGCCTGGACCTCAAAAAGCCCTGCTCAAATGCAGAAAGGTTTTGGTCATAAGAGGAAGAATCCTGTTAACTTTTTGTAGCAGATTAATTTTTTCAGAGTAGCTTGAAAAGTGAAATGGGACACGGGGGAGGTCAGTGGAGGGGTTAAGAGTGGGGACAAAGAGGGCAGCCCAGCAGGACACACTGGGGGCCCTGGAAGAGGCCTGGCCCCAGGGGAGCTCAGGTGAGGATTGGGCCCAGCTCAGTGTAGGGAGGGCTCTCTCCCACTTTCACAGACGGAAGCCCTGAGAGGGGCCTGGCTTGGCTGGCGGTCCCTTTGTGGGGCTCCCTGTGCCTCGGTCTGGGCTGTTGACAAAGGCTGTGGCTCACAGGTGGGATTGGAAAGCAGTGATGGAAACAGTGGTCATGGGAGAGAGAACTCTGCTCTGGCCCTGGCATCACACGTGTGGACCAGGAGTAGAAAAGAGGGTCAGGGGAGGCTGAGGTGTACCTGAGGGGACACCATTTGGAATACAACTCCAGGTACCGTTAGTGGCTCCGTGATTCCTATAGAACAGAGGCCAGAGTCCCCGAGAGGGTACAAGGCCCTTCACAGGCTGATCCCAAATCACCGTCTTGCTCCTGCTCCTCCTGGCAACCCCTCCCCCAGACTCTAGGCTCCAGCCACACCCAACTGTCTGCAGTTAATGACAACAACCATCATGGCAGTCCCACTAACTTAACACCTTCCTGTGCTCTAAGCTCTGGACTACTTTGTTTATTCTTTAATTTTTTTGAGGGAGGGGAGAGGAGGTAATTACATTTATTAATTTTTAGAGGAGGTACTGGGGATTGAACCCAGGACCTTGTGCATGCTAAGCATGCGCTCTACCGCTTGAGCTATACCCTCCCCCCTGTACTGCTTTAGTTTGATTAATCTTCACAGAGAGCCCATGAAGTGGCTATTGATATTATCCCAATTATGTGTTTGAGGAAACTGAGATAGAAGAGGTCAACTCAGCCAGGTCACACAGCTAGTAAGGGGTGGACCTGGGCCCCCTGGAAGGAGAGCCCACACAGTTAACCACCTCGCCATCCATCCACGTCCCTGTCTACACGCTGCACTTCTGTGCCCTTGTATGTCAAGCCCGGTCACAAGCACCTGCCCTGCAAAGCCTGTCCTCACCACCCCCTTTTCTCCCAGCCCCTACGCAACACGCGTCCCGCCTGGTCCCCTTAGTAGTTTGTATCCATCGTTGTTACAACAATGAGTAGTTTTAAGTCATAATTATTTACCTTTCTGCCTCCCCACTGTGTAGCAGCAACACACGTGGAGCATCTACACACCCCTGTTTTTTAATTGGATCCTCCCTGATGGCCCACAAGGCATATAGAGATAGTATTATCAGAAGTCTGAGGCTATTGGCTGAGTCTTGGAAAATACAGACAGGAATAAAGCAGCCCTGAGATATTTCTGACTTTCAGTTACAGGGTTAAGAAATAAAGCCCCTTTCCATCCCCACAGTTGGCAACAGTGAAATTTCTAGAAACATGGAAAAGAACCACTGGTATTCATGAAGTACCAACTATATCCCTAGCAAAGGTGTGTCTTGGCCAGGGAGAAATGCAAATAAGAAGAAAGGAAATAGACATGCAGCATATAGACCAGGCCCTGTGATTCTGTTACCTTCTCTAATCTTCCCGACAACCTGGAAGGAGATGGTAGGGTTCCCGTGTTAGGAGATTGAGGCTCAGCCAGGTCTAGTGCTTTGCCTAAGGAGCAGGGATTTAGACCAAGGTCTGTCCACTCTTTCCTCTACATCCAGGAAACAGGAGAATTTGAAAAACGCAAGATAGTCCTTGGTCTCCAGGAGTCCTGTCTACTCGGGGGAGAGGGTACTGAGGCTGAGTGCTTTAGGGGTCTGGAGGACAGGGGTTGCCTGGCTTGGTAGAGGTGGGGGAAGGGGCATTCCAGGGGCCAGAGTGAGCCAAGTTTGGAGGAGGTATGTTCACAGATGGCACCAGTCTGCAGTGGCGTTTTAAATGCCATGCTGCAGAGATTTAATTTCTAGCCACTTTTAATTTCTAAGCAGAAGCTCCAAATACCTTGTAAGCTATCTGTTAGTCTAGGTACCCAGTCCCTTATCAGAAGTCCTGGCACCAAATGTGTTTCAAAATTCAGACTGAAATCAGGAAGCTCTGGGACGATCACAGCTCACAGCAGGGTGTGTTGTTTCTGCTGAAATCCTTGCTGTGGTCCACAGAGAGGTCCAGGAGCTCGTCTTTGCCCCTAATAGTGACAACTCAGGTGTAAGAAGATGAGATTCACATGGGATGGAGCAGGAACTGCTCTGGTCTAATGAAGCCCCACATTCCAGGGACAGAGGCAGGTCCCTCTAGTAAGAACACCACAGATCTAGCTGCCAGGGTCCTTACAAAAAGTCACTCGGAAGCCTCAAACCATGGATCCCCCACTTACGGTTTCTTCCAGTCCAGATGTAGTTGACCATGCTGGGTCATCTTTACCATAAGCAATGTTGCCTGGTTATGTAGGTAGTTGCTTTAGTACCTTTGTCTGGTCTCAAGGGAACAGGCTAACAGGAAGTCAATTAACTCATGCTGAAGGAAAAAGGCTTTGGTAGCCCTTTGCTCACACGTGTATATACCAGGTATGTGGTAACATCTGCACCATCCCTGCAGCAAAATGTATCAGTAGTAACACAAAGTGGGATAAATAAAGATTAAACGAACCTCACATCGGTTCAGGTCAGGTTTTGTACCAATTCAGTTACAGAACAACCTTTCAGTGTTCAGAGCGTTTGGAGCTGGCCATTATTGGAAAAAGATCCTAAACTTGTGAATTTCCCTCCTAAGAAATCCCCTGAAACATGAAAGAAGTGCAAGTTGCCTGCCTCACCACTAGAGGGCACCTGGTTATTATCATTTTGTCCAGGATCCTTGCTAATGGAGGTTTTTCCTCACTCCAGCTTGCAGATGCTAGCAAGTTACCCAACCTGAACGAACTGCTTCAGTCCTCCGGAGACAAAGACAAATGGGCCTGGGACCTGGTGAGCTGGATTTTGTCCTCAAAGGTCCTGACAATTCACAGTGCAGGGAAGTCAAAGGTGAGACTTTTTGGTCTGTAGGATCACAGAGTCTGAGCACTGAAAGGCTCTGGAATATCTTTATGCAGCGGAATGATCTGGGCAGCTTGTTGAAAATGCGGATTCCTGGACCTCATCCCCAGAGATTCTGATTCTCTGTCTAGAGTGGGGCCCAGGAACTTGCACACTGGTGGTGCAAAGCCATGTTCTCCCTCGTACTAGCTGTGCAACGTTGAGCAGGTTACTGGGTGTACGTCATTACCTCAGTCTCCTCATCTGTAAAATGGGGATAATAATAGAGAATTAAATAGATTTTCTCACTTAGAACAATGACTAAGGACTCAGTGAATGTTGGGTATCACAGGCACCCCAGGTAATTCTGGTAAGGGTGGACCCTCGACCACAGCTTAAGAAACACTGACCTCATCAAGCGGTCAGGAAACAGAGAGGCAGAACCCGAAGGGGTGGAAATCCTCAGACTCTGGGTTCAAATCCCAGTCCTATCTGTTGTTATTGAGTCTTCTTCTCCCCACTTGTAAGTTGAGAACATTGACAGTTACCTCAGAAGGGAGCTGTAACAGAATATGTGTCATCCCCCCAGTACAGTTTCTGGCACAGGCCAGACATTCCATGATTTGGTTTCCCTTGCCTTGCTGGGATCTCCCAGGCACAGGCTGGGCTGACAAGGGTCAGATTGTAGGACCGGCAGATCCCTAATCTGGTGTTCTTTCCTCTAAGCAGCAGCAGGGGTTTTGACTCTACTGAACTTCACTTAATTAATCAATTTTAATCTAAGAGCATTTGATGTTATAAGTTCCTGCTAAAGACAAAAATCCTCCCTAAGTGGTATAAAATTTGGTATCTTGCTTTCTGGTGTCAGGGACACCCTCCGTCTGCACTGGATGGTAAGGTAAAGAGCTCTGGAGTGCGAGTCAGGAGACCCGTATTCAGGTCCAGGCTGGGCTGCTAACTCCTAGATGATCTCTGGGTTTTACTTTTGTCATTTGTTAAATTGAAATTTATTCATTCATTTATTCATTCTTCATGAGGGCATCAAGTGCCTACTAGATGTTGGGTGCTATATGTAAAGTAGATAAGGCAATAGCTACTTGACTTTTGATGATAGGCCAGTTAAATTCCCTTCAAATACTGAGTGTTGGGACCCAGGATTATCAGCTTTTTATTGTGCCCAAGTAAGGACAGTCTAACTTGTATCATAATTTTTAAAGGATGTTTTAATACAAAAAAAGGAGGATGGTCCTGACCTCAGACTAAAGGACAGTTCTTCCAAAGAAGGGCTCATGGTATCCTTACATCCATATAAAAGTATTTGTTAAATTGCCGTTATTTTTGTCATTTAATCACAACCCGGAGAAAACTTTACCACAGACTGGCTTTGGTCTGTGATTTACTGTTTGGAAGTCTTGGAGATGGTGTGCTCTCTACCCTGAAGAGGATTATTACCCTTTAGGAAGGAGCTTACCCTTCTGTATCAGTTAGCTTTTGCTTCATAACAAACCATCCCCCAAATCTACTGGCTTAAAACAATATTGATTGCTTCTCATGATTCTGTAGGTTGGATTGGGTGGTTCTTCTGGGTGGGGCTGGCTCACCTGGGGCTGATCCAGGGTAGCCTCCCTTACATATCTGGGATGGCTGCTGTGGTTGGGGCCTTCCTCTATGAGGCTGTCATCCTGTAGAAGGCTAGCAGGGCTTGTGAAGGGCTCCCAGCAGCCGACGAGGAAGGCCAAGCCCTTTTCAAGTCTCTGCCATGTTTACCAAGGTCCCATTAGCCAAAGGAAGTCACATGGCCAAGCCCGGATTTAAGGGGTAGAGAAATAGATTCCATCTCTTGATAGAATCTTGGTGGAATTCCACTTGCAAATTCACATTGCAGAGGGGTGAGTGGACAGGAATGGGAGGAAAAAGTTGTGGCCATTTTTGTAATTTATCATACCTTTCTACCTCTCAAAATTTTTGTCAAGATGGAATGCAGGAAATAGATGTGAAAGTGTTGGGAAAATTAGAAGTGATCTTTAGTTAGAAGGAGCAATTCACGCTTCTCAGTTAGCCTACTGGAGGGAAAAACATTAGGGAAAAGCAGTGTTGAGTTATAAGCTCTGAGCTTGTTTATAAGTTGTTTTTATTCCCAGGAAACCGTTTGTCCTCATGAGCAGGACCCACAGGAGTTAAGCCCAGGGCTTTAGGAGGCCATTTTGGCAGCACATTTTACCAGCTTCTCAAATAAAATTGTGACTTCCTGCATGTTCTCAAGTTTGAAAAGATCCAGAAGCTGACTGGTGCCCCTCACACGCCTGTCCCCGTACCGGACTTCCTGTTTGAAATCGAGTACTCTGACCCAGCCAACGCCAAATTTTATGAGACCAAAGGAGAACGAGATCTAATCTACGCCTTCCACGGGAGCCGCCTAGAAAACTTCCATTCCATCATCCACAATGGCCTGCACTGCCACCTGAACAAGGTGGGGCCCAAGTCTGCCGACTTGGGGCACAGAGCTGGTGGGGTGGGGGTGGGTGGGTTGGCCAAGGCCTCGCCACTCAAAGTGTGGTCTGCAGACCAGCAGCAGCAGCATCGCCTGAGAGCCTGTAAAAATGCAGAATCCTGGGCCCACCTGGACCTTCTGAATCAGAACCTTCAGTTTAACAAGATCTCCAGGTGATTTCTATACTGATTACCGTTTGAGAAGCATCAGTTTAAAGATGGTTCCCAGCCTTGGCCACACGTTTAGAGTCACTTGGGGAGCTATTAAAAATCCCAATGCCTGGCTGCGTCCCTGTCTGATTACATCAGAATCTCTGCCAATGGGGCCCAGGCATCAGTATGCTGTCAGAGGTCACCAGGTGATCCTAATGAGTGGCCAGCCCGTGCTCCTCAGCATGGTCCCTGGACCAGTGGCGTCTGCATCCCTGGGAGCTTGTTGGACCTGTGGCATCTCAGGCCCACGCCAGAACACCTGATCAGAAATCACACTTTAACAAGCTCCCGGGTGATTTATATGCATGTTGAAGTTTGAGAAGCACTGGCCTAGGGGGCAGTCCAATAGAGTTGGCCCCTGGAGAAATTGAGGGATGTGCCAAGGAGAGGTCCTTTTCCTCCCTCCTTGAGCTCCTTTCCTCCCTTTTTTAGGAGCCAAAACGGTGTCAACCACCCATTCTTTGCAGGCATTTATTTTGCCCCTCAGTGAAGCGTAGGAAGAAGAGTACAGACGAGCCAAAAAGACTACCTTTGCAGCTCTGCCATCCTTGGCAAATTTACTTAATCTCCCAGAGCCAGTGTCCTCATCTGTAAAACGGGACACTGTTCCCCACCTTCTGGTATCCCGAGAGGACTGAAACCGTTCATGTATGCAAAAGGCTCTTCCTGTACTTAAGTACTGAGGAAGCAGTGGCTGCTTTTAGAGGATGGAGAGGGAACTTGGCGTGGCTGGAGGGCTGAGCTTTTCCGCCAGCGGTGCCAGCCTCTGCCTCGTCTGTGGGGCTGGCTCCACCAACCGTGGACCCAGTGTGGCTGATGTAGCCCGAGGCTGGAGAGACTTTTCCGACACGACTGCAGCTAATTAGCACAGTTGGGTTTTGCTGAGGATGACGGGCTTGGTTACACTGGCTCTCAGCTTATTATTGCGGCCAGGCTACTGGAATCCAGGGGGCCTCTGCTTTACCCCAGAGCCGGCCTGGAGAAGTTGCCTGCGGATGACAGCCTTGTCACCAGACCTTCACTTCAGTGCCCGAGGGAGTTTGCTGCTTAGAAGCATCTCATCCGAGTCCTTTGGAGATGTGGATGCTCTTCTGGCCTCTGACTGGGTTTTCAGTGAGGGGCTTTACTTGAGGGAGCCTCCCTGCCAGTTGAAGCTATGAGATTGTGTTCGTTTAGAGATAACGCCAAGTTTCTCGCTGTGGTCCTCCGCTGCTTAAGGCTCTTGAGTCTAGGGAACGGTGTATACATGGCAGGCATCAGCAGAGAATGGATGTGGGGTCAGATGAGAGGACATCCGGTGTGCTTGGAAAAGATCTGTGTCAGCTTTTGAGACAGGGGGACACTGTGTAAAAAGGCCAAGCCAAAGCTTATCTCATTTCCCCTAAGCTTCACTGACCCGGCTTAGAATTGGGGAAGCCTGGTGCCACTGATTAAGACATTTCTCAGTTCCCAAGTGGAGAATGTTCAGTGAGCTTTTTGAGTCCATTCATCGTCTTAAGATACTGACACTGTGGCCCAAGGATAACAATTGAATTTCAACTTGTATCAAATTCCACCCACCGGTAGTAGCTACCTCGTGTGTCGTGTTGAGAAGGATTCTGAGTCAGTATAAGTGCCACGATTGACATTTTTATGTCGGCATCACGGTTGACTGTTGATGTCTGCCATGGGCAAAGGGTGTGTTTACTGTGCCCACTGTAGCCTCAACGTGCAGGTATTTTACCTGAGATTCTCTCGGCTGGCATGCTTCCTTGTGGAGGACACCAAGTTAGCACCTACCACCAGGGACCTGCCTCCTAGAATTTTGGACATTTGCTTGGTCAACACCAACACAAAGAGTGCAGCTTACCCTGCCCCTCATGTAGACCTGCCTTATTTGGTTCCAGTTTCTGTCTGAGAGCTTTGTTTCTTTTCCAAGTAGTGACTCAGATGACTTCTCCCACTCAGGTGCGACCCCTCCCAGTACATAAGGGCATAACTTTGCTTCTGCAAGCCCGTCTGTGTCACCATGCTTAGCACATTCATGCAGCAGGAATTACCGCCGGGCTGTGACATGAGAGCCGGTGATGGAGTGCCCGCTGTGTCACGTGCCAGGCGTTCTGCATAGTGCTTTGTGTGTGTCAACTCACCGGGCCCTCACCGGGCCCTCACCCACGACCTTGTTATCGCCACTTGTAGATACAGAAACCGAGACCCCAAGAGTTTATACAGCTGGCTACCTTGTCAGAGGCATAGGCACGATTCAAACTTGGACTCATACCTATGTTTTTCTTTCTCAGCCGCTGGAACTACTAGTTTGCCAGGTTAGTCAGCCACATCCCAGTCAGTTAACTGCTGTCAGCTTGGAATGTGTTCTGTAATAACCCTGTGACGATGTCATGTCATTATTTGACGTTATGCCTTTTGCTGGGGAAAAAAGGGGCTTGACGATTTTATGTTAACATATATATATATAAATCTGTTGAAGAAAGACCTGTGTTGTCTTGCTGCTCCAGCTCCGCGTTCATACAGCCCTTTTTCTCTTCTGTTGACCTCTGCCGTTCCAGACATCCTTGTTTGGGGAAGGGACCTACCTCACCAGTGACTTGAGCCTGGCCCTCATTTATAGCCCCCATGGCCACGGGTGGCAGCGCAGCCTCCTCGGCCCCATCCTTAGCTGCGTGGCCGTGTGCGAGGTCATTGACCATCCAGACGTCAAGTGCCAAACGAAGAAGAAGGGTGAGTGAGCATTTGGCCCAGACCCAGGCTGCCGGCCTCTGAGTGTCAGGCTCTTGCCTTTGGCCCAGCTGTTGGGTGGAGCGTGCGTTGCACACCAATGGGTGGGCTGCGTCCAAAGCAACGTAGAACAAGGCATAAGTTACTCAAGGAGTAAGTCGTCTCCTTAGGGCCTGAACACACAATGGAAAGGACATCCCTTACTACAAGGTAGTCGGGAGGGCCGGGTGAGGGTGCTGATGAGGTCCTCGGGGGCAGCTCAGAGGAAGGAGCAATCCCGGTGGGTCCAAGCGCTCTGACAAAGCATTGGGCTGGAGGAGATGAAAACGAGTATGTGAGGCCAGAGCACAAGCTCCTCGAAGACAGAAACTGGGTCTCATTCATTCTTGGGCACCTGGTGTCAGCACGGAGACATTCAACATACATTTGCTAAACTGAAGGTAAAGATGTGGGTCCACACCCCGTCCCTCCAGGCTGTCTGCTGTGTGCTGGAGCCCCCGGAGGATGTGAGGGGCATCTGAGGCCATGGGAGTAAATCCCGGGCTCTCCAGGGAGCGGATGACGAGTGGGCCGCCTCAGTCCACTCCCTGGATATGTCCCTTACGTCTTCGCCCTGTGCGACCCCCTCTTCGGCCTTTAGAGGCAGAAGAGTCACAGAACTGTGGTTCTAATCCCCAGAGCTGGCCTGTGGGTTGCACTGAGAAAAGGAGAATTGAGAAAACCGTCTGTTCCTGGCGCTAATGTAAAACAACTGGAATCCCGAGGATCGAGCCCAGGTCTGACGCCACTCTCCCAAAGCAGAGCGTGTGAACGTTCGCATTTATGATTCCTGGGAAGTGTGCTTCCAGGGTGACATTAAACATCGGGACAGAACCTCCCAGAGTCTGCTGTTATGCAGCTTTGGTCTCTTGTGGTTTTTTGTTGTTGTTTTTTGGTTCTTTTTGGTAAAGCTCATGTTATTAAAAGAAAAGGTTTTGTTTTGTTTTGTTTTGTTTTTTAAACAAGTCTTGGTACAAAGGGTGAGAGATAAGTGTTCTAAGAAGCTCAAATCCAGGATGGTTAATTTAAAATGCCTGCTAAAAGGCTCGTTTCAGACCAAGTCCTGTTTCCAGTCTCATGCTGTTTTTTTGTCATGGCCGTCAATCTGCTTCTTCCCTCTGCTTTCCCTACTCAGTTTTGTTTTGTGTTTTCTCTTGTATCCCTTATATTTTCCTGTTCCTTTTTCCCTCTTTCTGTTGTTTTTTTTTTTTTTTTTAGGGGGAGGTAATCAGGCTTATTTTTTATTTATATTTGGAGGAGGTACTGGAGATGGAACCCAGGACCTCGTGCATGCTAAGCATGTGCTCTACCACTGAGCTATACCCTTCCCCCTTTCTGTCCTATTTTTCAGTCCTGCTTCACGTACACACACGGGGCTTCTCCAACCTCAGGACCAGGAGGCTTGACCTGTTCCTGTTCAAATTTTGCTGCTTTTATTATTGAGTTTTTCCCCTGTGAAGTTGTGCTTTCTCTCCTTTTTCAGATTCCAAGGAGATAGACCGCAGGAGAGCGAGAATCAAGCACAGTGAAGGGGGCGACATCCCTCCCAAGTACTTTGTGGTCACCAACAACCAGCTCCTGCGAGTCAAGTACCTGCTGGTGTACGCACAGAAGCAGCCCAAGAGGTGAGAGGGACAGTCCCCGCGTGGGTCCAGGAGGATGACTGAAGGCTGGGCTCTTAGTTACCAGCACCCCGTCTCCCCCAGCCGTAGACGTCAGCATGTACAAAGTGTATAAAGCTCTCTGCTCTATGTGAGGGGTATGAGGTGATGAATACAGGTCGAATGAAGTGTGGTCCTGGCCCGAAGACTGTATATTCTAGTGAAGAAGAGCTTTGTTAACACAAATAACTTGAGGGACTGAATGAGGCCAAACTGGTTGCCACAAACTGTGAAGCCCCTCAGCTGCCCAGGTTTCTGAAACCCACTGACTGGGGCAGGGCAGTGCCTGGGTCTGGCTGGGATTATGTGCTGCCCAGCTCAGTCACTTCCCACAGTGGCTGTCGGACCTCCCCCTGCTCCTCTCTGGCCCTGAGATGCCTCATCGTTATCCCTAAAATGAGTGTGTTGAGCCCAACAGCAGACGAGGCCCCTCAGCTCCTAAGGACCGTGGCGGATTTGCCACCCCGTCTCAGCAGTGTGGTGCTGGGGGCTGTGGCAGGGCTCTCCAGGTTTGGGGGTCACTTTGGGATCTTGCTGCATTGTTGAGGTCGATGGTAGAGTTCCTCGTGGGGCTGAGCAGCAGGTGAGCAGGTAAGACAGGAGTGGGTTATTTTTAATTCTCTTGACTCCTCCTCATACACACCAGTGGTTTCCACGCTCCAGGATTTAATAAACCAGTAAAATCCTCCCTCTCTTAAATCTGGGAAATCTGTACACGGTTCCTGAGTTTGGGGGACATTATCCTTTGGTCTGAAATCATCTGGCTTTTTCTACTTGAAAATTCCATTCCTTTCCCACTCCTTCCTGGAGTGTCTCTTCAGTGCACACTTGGATGGCTTAGATCATCTCCCAGCGGGCTGGAGAGGATTTCCCTCGCGCAGAACGATATCTGTACATGTCTGAAAGTGAAAAGCCTTCTGCTAAATACCTTGCCATCTGCTGCCATCTGGTCAGACACCCTTAACGAGGTCATTCTTCTGGATACCAAAGCCTCGCTTAAGAAAAGATGGGTTATAAAAGGTACAAGAGGGGCTATAAAAAAAAAGATCAGGATGAGCTCATTGCATAGCTGTCTTTGTACATTTAAAAAATGTTCTGGTGAAAGGCGTGTCAGCACCAGGGCAAACAGCCCCAGACTTTTTGAGCAAAGGAGCACGCACGAAGCTTCATTTCATGGCTCACCCAGAGGATGAAATTCATCATTTCATCTCCTCTGAGCCAGGAGTTGTTGCATACACTTAAAAAAATGTTTTTCTCTTTGTGCCAACATCATTCTTTCTTCCTCCTGAAGCAGGGCTTCAAGCCAGCTCTCCTGGGTTTCCAGCCATTGGTTTACGGTCATGATATCCCTGTATCTGCTGCTGCTGCTCATAGTGAGTGTCATCAACTCCTCAGCTTTCCAACACTTTTGGAATCGTGCAAAGTGATAATCTTTCTGGGCCTGGTGTAGGGGCCACCTCAACCACGTGCCTTAGGACAGCTCGTCCCGTACCTCCCGTGTCCCACATCCAGCCAGGCTGAGCCTGGGGGCCGGTTGGGGACCACAGGACAACGTTCACATGCCATAAATGTATCAATTGCCTTTGATGATGCTCTCAGCCATGCTCTGGTCAACAGGGGCTGCTGGCCCCTCACTCTTAGGTTTTGGGGGAGATATCCTGTCTGCTCCTTCCTAAACAAGTCTTAGGGAGGTGGCTTTTTTTTTTTTTTTTTTTGCCAGGGCCAAAGGAGAAGGTCCTGCTGCATTTAAAAACAAAGTGTCCAAGCTGTCAGTGGGATGTTTACAATCGCTTCTGGCGGACGTTGGCCCTTTCTCTAATGCCTTCTGGAAGGCGGAAAATGTGTAGTGGGGACTATAAATCACTAGGCAGTTGCCTTGTTTTGACTTGAGACACCCAAGAGGAACAGTCATGTTTCTCATAAAAATTGGTGGGATCGTTTTGAATTCCTTCAGGCTTTGTATGTGAGTGCAAAACACTTTTCACAGTTTTCTCAAATCAACAAACAGCGTTCTGCTGCAGCTGTAACCCCTCCGCCCCAATCACGGATGAGAAAGGAAGGAGTCAGAGACCTGAAGAAAAAATACGAACTTAACAATGAGCAACTCAAGTCGTCTTTTTCTAAAAATTACCAACTGCTGATGACAGCTGAAACGGAACCAAATGTTTGTTTTCTGATTTTATTTTTTAATATATATAGCTATTTGACAAATTCGTCTTTGCGAGCTGAGTAAAAGGGGAAATTTCTAAACCTAGAGCACCATTTGGCCAATGTCCGTGGCCTCTTTCCTAGCTCTATTTTAGAGAAAAGGACTTGAGCTGCAGGCCTGCCTCCTGCTCTCGTTCTCACGAAGCTGCCTTGATCGCGGCCTGTCGGCCACAGTGCCACACTGCAGGCCTTCTCCTCTGGGCGGCGGCCTTTGAGATACAGGCCTCCCTTAGTGTGCCACAGATGTGTGTGGCCTGAGCCTCCCTCACAGGGGTCACAGGGCTCTGGGACTCAGCCTGGGCTTTAGATGTGCAGGAAAAGCCTCTGACTGCCCAGAGAGGGCGGTTCCACCTGCTGTATCCTCTGCCCCTCCTTCCTGCCCCGTGTCAGCCCTCACAGAGCCCTGTCTGATTTAGGGGGGAGATTTCTGTAGAGAAGGTGGAAAGTCATATTTCTGTAATTTGTAAAGTTGCGAAAAAGCCACTATCGTGGTTTTTACATTGAATATTGGAACATTTCAAAAATAATAAAGGTATTTTCCTAATTTCCAAGTTGCCTTTGTGACTGCTTTCAGCCTCAGCATGAGACCGCTGTGTATTCATTGCTGTGAGAACTCATCCTCTCTTCCTACCTTGTTCAAGGTGGCTGTTTGCTGGACAGTGTTTATCTCCAGGATATCTGTAGGCATTGGATTTCTAGTCACTGATTTACCAAATATGAGCACCTACAGCGTGCCAGGCACTAGAAATAGGAGCAGGCTCAGGTCAAAATGCCCCTGCCCTCACGGAGCTGACAGTCTAGCCAGGTGGGCAGGTGGACAGACATGCTCCAGGAGTGAGGCGGCATTATGTGGTATTATAATGGAATTTTGGAAAATACTTGGCAAGGAATCTTAACATGGTCTGGGGTCAGGAAATGTGGAGGCAAACCATGCAGCAATGCAAGGCACCTTCCACGTACTGATTTCTTTAATCCTTACAACAGATAAGAAAGGCAAGTCCCAGAGAATAGCTTGCCCAAGGTTACATGGCTAGAAGTGGCAGAGCTGGGAGGTGACCCTGGCAGACTGGTTTCAGGGTCATTTTCATAACTACCATGCTGTCCAGCCCCTTGGGCGTCCCAGGAAAGGTGATGTTGAACTGAAACCTGAAAGAACAGTCGGTGTGAGGCTAAGAGGTGCAGGGGAGTTTCAGGCAGTGAAAACGGCACACGCAAAGACCTACAGTTCCTGCTGGAGAAGCTAAAAGTAGGATGGTCATGAAGGAAGAGGCTGTGGTGAGAGGTGGGCGGGGGCCAGATCATAAAAGACCTTAAAAGCTGTGGGCTGGGGAAAGCCCTTAGGTTTCAAGCAAAGAAGTGATGTGATCAGATTTGGTTCACAGAAAAATCGTTCTGGCTGGTGGTTGGAGAATGGATTTAGGGTTATTTTGAGGATTAAGAGAACTGACAGTTAAAACAGCCCAGCACAGAGCAAGTAGCTGATATGTTTCAGCTGCTATTATTATTCTCATTATTACTTGCTTTTTAATGGCCCAGCAGAGGAGAAGAGCATGCAGAGGAGAGCGAGCAGCAAGTCCCAGGGACAGCTGAACAGTGAGGTGTCACAGAAGTGAAAAAGGACATGGAAAGACTTGATGAGCAATGTCAAACACTGCCAAGCAATCAGGATTGTTCCTGAGAAGCGTCTATTGGGTTTACTGAGTTGGAGATCATTGGTGAACTTGGCCAGAGCAGTTTCAGCAGAGTTCAGTGGAGGGGATGCAGGCAGAGTCCACCTGCACAGGCGTGAAATATTGTGTGCAGTTTCCAGGGGTTCTCATGCAATATTTATTTAAAACCCAATGCCCTTTTTCTGAGGTTACACACACACACACACACACACACACACACACACACACACAGAAAAGAGGCAATGCAATACCTGATATGACTGTGGGGCAGGTGCGGGGCTTATGAGGGGGGACTTGAGGACGGATGAAGAATGATCCTGTCTTCCAGGAGCTGCCTGGCCAGTGGGGGCCATCGGACAGGTACATTTTGATATGGGGGGAGGAAATCTCTGGAGCCTAGAGGGTTGGCATGGACAGGAGGGAAGACTAGGACAGGGCCATATTGTGACTTCCACGAGCCCTGGGCACTTTATCTTTTATACTTTATGACTGTGTTGGTATAAATATGAATGCATTACTATTATGTACCAAAATGTTTTCTTCCACTTAAAAGCTCATTTTCCCCCCTTCTAATCTTAAATGGAAGAAAAACATTTTTGTAATGAAGACTTCAGGCCCTGTGCCTACTCTGCCGAGTGGATGAGACAGCCCTGGACTGGGGTTATAGGAGACAGTGTGAGATCCCTGGGTACCTGGGGATGGAGAGACAGGAAGGAGACAAACCCTGAAGACTTAGTTCTATTTTGCACCAATCCCACATCTAAGGCAGACCCCATAGACCAACCAGCTCAGGAAAGGGCAAAATTGGGTTCTGGGTGTTGAGAGCTCAGTTGTTCATGCTGCAGACACCTTCATGGAGGAGGAAGCATTAGTCTCTTTGCTGACAAACTCCCTGTGGACCAAGAGCTTACCAGGCAGCTGATGGCAGAGGAGACCAGATGGTGGTTCAGGTGGAGCCACCTCACATTGGAGCCCCAGCTGCCTTGGTCTTGTCAAAGCAACCCCATCAGCCTTCTGTCACTAGTGTCACTGTCAGGGGCACAGTTTTGGGAGGTGGCAAGTGGACAGGCTAGGCTGGGAAGTGCCAAGAATCTCATGAGCTGTCAGCTTCCACCACAAAAGGAAGGATTTTACCCTGTGGGCTTTTGGATAAGTGTGCATGTGTGTGTGAGAGATGTGGTTCACTATTGTTTCTGATTAATTCATTTTATTATACACTGATTGCCTGTAAAACCAGGGGTGGGTGGGGAGGTTGTGATTTTAAAAGCCCAATTCAGATCTTTCTCTTTAGAACATGGCCCATGCATCTGAGCCCATTCCTGCCCAGGAGGTTTGTGTTGGCTTGGAATCAGCCATATTCACCCTCCCCATTGCCATGGTGATTCTTGGTAGGGGATGGGGTGGGGGCTGGATTCAGCTCCCCATAAAAAACCCAGGACTAGGTCCCTTCCACAGCCCCCACCAGTCTTTCCCTCCACTTCCCTCCTCTCCACCCTGCCCCACCTCGTGAGTTTTCCATCTCTTGGCCTTTGTTTGTTTTTACTTTTGTGAGTCTCTCCCCTGGATGAGATGGGTTTCTGTTTGTTTCCAAACTGTCTGGGGCTAATGCACCATGGAGACAGTGTCCTGGCCTGCCTCTAGCCCTGATCTGGTTAGAATAAGCCCCTCTCCTGTGCATGAATCTCCAACCCGACATTTGGAACATCCAAAACAAATCATGACATTCTGAAATAAGATAGAAACCACCATCTCCACCCACTCCTGCTGGCACTCTTATCCACCTGGAAAGGATTTTGAGAAAATTTCCAGTGTTCTACTGCAGTGCCCACATAGTACAGCCCTGAGAAGGGGAAGCAGCATTCACTGAATACCTACTGTATACCAGCCACTGGAACAGACTTTGCTTGTATTAAAAATCTGATGGTGAAGGTGACATTTCCTGCACTAAAACTCAACTGCAATGCTTAAGGGCAGGGCCCAGATCATGTTAGTATCTAAATAAACCTGAGCATCTAAGATATGGCGGATACTCAGGAAAAGTTTGTTGAGTGAATAAATGAAAGTATGCAAGAAACTTCCTTGCCATAGTAGAGAGAAATGGCTAAATGTCAGCAAAGGTGACTGAAGTCAGACTTGAGAAAAAATTCACTGGCAAGCCAGTGTGGATGGGTGGGGGTTTCAGAGAAGGTGTGGACATTTGTTGCTTGATTTTAGGAAGTCTCTTTTGCTCTCTGTCACCAAAAATATGTTTTGGGAGTCGAGTCCGGTGGACAGGACAGAGTCTTTTAAAAGTTTTATTGAAAAGGCCCAGACTTAAAATACAAATGGTTCTGAGAGAGATGAAACTATTGATTTGATGTTTATTCATACACAAGTGTAAATGACTGACGATGAAGCCTTTCCTAAGAACAGGTATTGGTAGGAGTTTTGAAGGTGGTGATGGTGTAGGGGAGGTAGTGGTGAGAGAGAATCACTGGAGATTCAAAGGTAGGTGGAGCTTTGACCATGTGACAGCAGATGGGGAGAGGGCTGAGGCCACTAGAGTCAGTCTCCCTGCCCCAGTGAAAACAGCCATGTAGTGCTGACAGGCCTTTCCAGCCCTGGCAACATTGTTCATTTCAGTCAAACTGCCTGCTAGCGGTCAGGAAGAAGGCCAAGTCAGTCTGAATTCCTGGGAAGTATGGTTTGCAGACCGGTTTAAAGATGTAGTTTTACCATTCGTAAGGTAAGTCCAGGCTGTCCCAAATGGGCCCATAACACAGAGGTTTGGACCCACTGATTTCCTGTGTTTGACATCTATTGTTCTTGTCGCCCCCAGTCTATTCTCTATCCTGGTACCTACCCGTGCTCCTCTGTGGGGAACCAGCCTCTCTGCGCTGTCGCTGGATCTCGCTAAAGCCGACCGCCCCTCCCCCCACCCCAGGCGGTGAAGCAGTGGCTCAGGCCGGAGCCAATCAGTGAGTCACATCCTCCCCTCTGCCTCAGTGATTGGTTCCGGCATGAGCATGTGACCCAATCAGAATCCACAAGGAGACTTGCTGGGGCTGCTGAGAAAGAGAGTGGCTTTCCTCTTGCTGCCATCTTTGCTGCCGCGTGAAGCCGCAGACTGACGCCAGCATGGTGGAAAGCAGAGCCAAGAGAGGAAGAGAAACAGTCCTGGTGGTGGTGTTTGAGTACTGAATCCAGTAGTGCCTAAAGCCAGACTAATCACTTAAGTGACAGATAAATTCCTCTTTATTAACAGAGTTTAAATTGGATCTTGTGGTGAGTAAAAAAGGAGGGGGGAGTCCATAACTTAACACCCATTGTCATCCCGATGTTCCATTATTTTTGGTGTAAACATTTTATTAAATATAGAAATATGAGGTTTTGCAGACGAGTGAGTCTGGATTGATGAAGTTTGACTGTTTTCACCCCTGGGCTCTAACCACAAGGTCACTCAAACCCGTGCAAAATGAGAATTGGGCAAAACACCCAAAAAACCAGCATGTTCTGGGGCCTTCTGTAGCCTCAGCATCAAGGTGCTTCCTTGGGTCACCTTGGTCTCCTCCCTAAAGTCTTCTGGCCTGGGGTGTCCCAGAGCACTCAGGTAGAGCAGCAATAGGTGGATGTGACCAGGTTGGGGTGTTATAAACTACACTGGAGGGTTCTGGCCTTCAGGAAAACCGGAGGTTGGGTCTGTAGCAGTAGAAGGAGTGAGGGAGAAAGGCATTACCATTTATCGTGCCTCCTGTATGACAGGCATATTGAAAGAATTATTTCACCCTCACAATATCCTTTCAAGGCAGATCTATCACCTTTATTTTACAGGAGAAAAAAAGACTTGGAGAGGTAACTGCCCAAGATGAAAAGGCCTGAAAGAGGCAGAGCCAAAGCTGACCCTAGAGCTGAAATCATAAGAAAAACAGGTAAATGCAAGGCTGAGCAAAAAGGATCTGGGCTGGTGGTGTTGGGAGGCTGGAGTGAGCAGTCCCAGTCCCAAGGCGTGCCAGATGAGCTCCCTTCCCAGGCCAAGACTCTTAGCTCTGCCGTGTCTCATAAGCAGGGGTACCTGGATGCTGAAAGTGGGACCACGGAAAGTCCTCCCCCCACCCCCCCGACACCCACATTATTAATGAGAGCTCTGGGCTCAGCTCCATCTGCCTTTCCAGTCCCTTCACTGCAGACCCGGGAGGTGAGCTCAGAGGCGCACATGGCACTGAGTGTGGGGCAGGGAGGGGTGGCCTCTCCCTTCCATCCCCACTGCCTGCTCAGAGCTTGGGTCATCAGCCTGTTCTGATTAAGTTGACTTTTTCTAGGCCTTGCATCCAGGGGCTGCCAGCAGCCAATCCCCCTGATTGTCTGAGATGTTCCCGACATCAGAGAATAAACAGTCTCCCCTGTCCAGCCAGCTGCGCTGAGCAGCATTCCTGTCTCTCAGCCCGCTCAGCTGGGTGGGGCTGCAGCCCTGTGTCCACCTCCAGCAGAGGCCTTGGGGACCTGGTGGATGGCTGGAAGGGGGAGGGGAGGTGGCCATCTGTCTTCAGACCGCACAGGACATTCCTGTGCCTGCATCTCCATTTTGCTCCAGTGCCAGCACCTCAGCCTCAACCACTCCTGGCACAAGCTCTGTGTTTACTATAATGATTCTGTGACTTAAGAAGAGGTCAACACCAGGCCACCGTCCCTGGGTTTGGAGCCCCTTCACCCTTGCCCAGGGGCTGCCCAGGGAATTTGAGACTCCTACATCATTCTAGCTACATCTGAAGGCATCACACCCATGTGGCTTATTTTACAGCGGTGGATGCAGCGAGTCAGCTTAGAAGTGGGACTAGACCCTGGGTCTTTCTTGCAATCCACTACCTTGAGATGCTGTGGCTAGAATGACGTGAGCGGCTCTGAATGAGAGGGGCGGCCCCTGTTTTTGGAGAGGAACAGAGGTGTTTTCATCCTACGCCTGTTTTGGAGATCAGGCTTGTGGCCGAGCTATTTCCTGAGGAAGCAAGGCCTCTGGAAAAGCACTGTTCACCAGCCCCTCCTAAATCATCCTGTTGGAAGTAGAGCTGGGGCAGCAGGACCTGAGTGGGGCTGTGCTACCGTCCAGAGCCCAGTGCCCAGTCTAGGCTTGGCCAGGCTGTGGGAGGTGGCCACAGCCGGAGGGCAGATTACTTGGGAAGGGGGAGCCCCCCCAGCACACACCATCTGCTTCTCTACCCTAGGGCTCTGGCCTGGGACTGCGGGGGAGGAGAAAGAACAGCCTTTCTCAGCCAGTCTGCAGAAGGAATTCCTCTAGGAGCCCCTCTGGCCGCAGACAGGAGGGGGAGGGAGACAGACAGTGTGGGAGCCCAGGGCAGCCAGGGGGTCTCTGTGGACAGGTGGCTCACTCTCAGTCTGTCTTGGGCCTATGGCTTTGCCTAGCTGCATGTGTCAGTGTGGATTCGTGTGGCTGTTCTGTGTTTGTATGTGTAGGTGGCTGCATTTCTGGCTGGAGTTGGGTTCAGTGGGAAAGTTGTCCTCCTGTGTTTGTCTGCATGTGTGAGCTCATATATGTGGGTATCTTCAAGGCAAAGTGTGGGCTTCTGTGTCTTGGCATAGATGAGTGGGTCTACACCTGACTACATGTGTCTGTGGGAGTACACATGTGAGCATTTAGGTTATTTTGGTGTGAACATACACCTGTCTTTGTAGATGTGACTTTAAGCATGTGTGTCTTTGGGAGTGTGGGCATTTATTTGTCAATATGTTAGTGAGTCTCTGAAAGCATGTATACTTGTCTGTTTATATTTGTGCAGAAGGATTCATTCACTCAATCTTTGATTCATTCTTTAAGTGATTTGTTTATTTACTAACAGACATCTTTAAAGTGCTTGCGCTGTGACCGGCCCCACACTGGGCACTGGGAATTTAGAGACGTGTCTCAGGCAGCTTCTAACACTTGAAAGACCCAGGGCAAGAGTACAAATGAGGGCTTATATCCATATGTCTAAATATTTAAATGTTATATAAAAGTCAGAACAACAAACTGCTAAATAAAAGACTCAGTCCTAATACCTGGAGGGCTGGGTTTGATTTTAAATTCCTAACTCCTCCAAGTTTTGTGCTGGAGCTCAGCAACACAGAACGAGTGGCTGCTTCCTCTCCTTCCCCATCTCGGCTCCATCCTGTACCTCGAGGGGACTTGCCTGCATGTGTGACTCCTCACATGTGTCCAAACTCCATGCATGCACTCCACCCCTGGGCCGCCCTTTGGATCTAGGGGTGCCCATAGCATTGGCAGAGTCTGCCCAAATGGCTCCAAGAAGGAAATCATGGGGTCCCATGTACCTAGAATGGGCTGTGGGCTCCTGGTGGACCTATCTTTTTGACCCCAGGGACTTCTCACCGTGTGGGGTGCAGTGTGACCATCTAAAAAGTAGATCCCGTGTAAGGGCCCTTCTTGCTTGTTTCCTTGTGGAGCTATGTCTCTGCATGTCTGGCTGTGTGGATGTCTGGGTATGGCTATGTATGTGTTTCTCTGTTCATCTTTGTCTTGTCTTCTAGAGGGCAGAGCCCACAGGGTTTCTCCCACTCTTCCCTCACCTGGCTTGACTTAGGCTATGAGACAGGCTGGGGTGGTGGGAGGAACACTGATCTAAGTCTGAGTCTCTGTCGTGTGCTCAGCTCAAACGCTCTGTGATCTGGCCTCAGTTTCCTAATCTGTAGAATAGAGGGCGGTATGGCCAAGTCTTTAATTTACAGGCCTTGCTTGGTTTACAGAAGGAGTAATTGATTTCCTGAGTTAATTTCTCAGTGTTCAAATTGGGAATGCCTAATTGTAGAAGGTCTGGGTTCAGACAGAACCAGGTTTGAATCCCAGCTCTGCCATATATGAGTTGTGCCTCCTTTGGAGTTACTTAATCTCCCTCGGTGTTGTGAGGATTAAATAAAATAACACATGTAAGCATCATACAGGGCTCACAATAGATGTTCAATAAACATTAACTTCTGTCCTGATCTGAGGTCTTTCCAGCTTTCATACCTTACAAATTCTGGGTTAGTAGACATGTTGACTAGTTGAATCATTGGAACCACATGTTTAGGGAGTTCTGGAGCTGTGTTCGTTGGGGGGGCGGGGGATAGGGACAGTTGGGTGAGAAAGTCTGTCTCTTTCTTCAGTGCCTCTAGGAAGCTGCCAACCCAGATCTGTGTGTGAGCCACTCCCTCCACCACATTCTCTGATGTGGACCCTTGACATTTTCGCAGTCTTTCGTAAAGCACTATGAAACACAGATTCAATGCCCTCTTCTGACGTGATTCTGCCCCGAGCCCATCCCTGGTGCTGCAAGACGCTGAGCTAAGTAGGATCAGGTCACAGGGAGGAGCTGGGTCAGGTAAGGCTCCCTGACATGTCTGGGCCTGTCTGAGCAGCCCCAGTAGTGGGCAGATCCTGCTAGGCAGAGGGAGGGCATCTGTCTTCCATGATTGATACTCCTGGGAGGGCATCACTGCTCCTGGAGCAAGTGGCCTTTGGGTCCTGGAGCACTGGGGAGACTGAGGAGACCTCCATAACCCCTGTCTCCTCAAGTCTTCTTGAATGGCTAAGTTCCAGCAGGAATAACACAAGAGAGTTGGGGGAGAGCAGGTGACAGCGCCTCTCAGCCAGGGCGGTTGGGGGTGACCATCTTGGGAATCCCCTGGAGCCTGTGAAAACTGGCAGCTCTTAGGCTCTCCTGAAATATCCCTGACCCGCAGGGAATGAGGGAGGGGTCTAGGGCCTAGCCAGGGTTGCTGAGTTGAGAAATGCTCTGACTGTGACCTCAGGGTGGCTGAGGCCCTGAGAGAGGCCTTCAAGGAGAGGGTCTACCCTTGAGGTCATGCTGACCATCCCTCTGACCTTCCCCACACACGGGTGACTGAGACTTGGTTTGATGTTCTCCATCTCCAGGGATTACAGGGGAAGTGCGAGCAACTAAACCTGCAAAAGGCCTTCTGAGAGTCATTGTGATCTCCCCTCACCATCGCTGGGTTGCTCTGTTTGGGGCCAGAACTGGGAATTTTCCTCTTTAAAAAAAAAAAAATTGAAAACAAGGGCACAAGTGGGTTGAGTCCAAAGAAATTTGTTTAAGGAAATTTCTGCTTCATGCTGGCTAGGACAGGGAATGTCTGGTCAAAGAGCTGCTGACGGCCAGGGTCTCTGTGAGTAAACAGACCGCCTCCGACGGCTGCCCTGAGCTCATTTCCCTCGGCCGTGTGTGAAGAGGATGATGTCACTGGAGCAGGGCCTCCTGGTCATGGAGTCTGCCAGTGAGCAGGATGGGGGCTCAGTGATTGTTGGTGGCCTGGGTGCTGCTGCTCAGTTATTGCAAACAGCTGCCTCCCTCACCAGAGGTTCTGACACCCTCCTACACATACTCATCTGTGATGAGCGTCCAGCCACATCCCTGACCCCACAGCCAGGGTGTTCCTGGGGAAACTTTGGATTAACTGTGAAGTCTCCAGCTTCTGTTCGAGGCCTCTTCCTCACCCAGAGAGCCGGGACCCCTCTGGTCTATGGAGAGGGACACCTAGGATGGGTTCAGTTGCACTGAGTGGCTCCCAGAACCACAGGCCCACGTCCTACCCCCATGGAGAGCACCACTGCCTGTCTGCTGGGGCCAGACAGCCAGGTTCAGTAGGGGAGTTTCCATGAGCAGAGGGCCCAGGTCAGGGGAGGTTGGGAGGTGGGGTGGAGAAGAGGCCACAAAGCCCTCTGTGTCTTCTGCACAGGCTCTTAAGCACAGCAGACACCAGGTAAGGTTTTTATGGGGTTTGGAAGCCCTGCAGCAGAGTTGTGGAGGATCAGCTGCCAGAGATTGGGTCAAGCTCTGTAGCCTTACCCCTGTTTACCCTGTACCACCCTTGCTTCACCTCCTGGCTGGGCAATTGGGAGCAATGAGCCTCCAAGTAGACAGGTGGCCAGAAGCTTTCAAGGGTAGGCCTTGGCTTTTCATTTCTTTGTGGCCCCCAGAATCCAGGGCTGACTTCACAGGGGACTCTTCAGTCACACAGACCTACCCCACAGGGGGAGTTGTCAGTTGATTTTGACAAAGGTGCCAAGGCAACTTTGGGAAAAAAAATAGCCTGTCAACAAATGGTGCTGGAACAACTGGATATCTGTGTGTGGGAAAAATATGAACCTCTACCCTCACCTCATACCATACACAAAAATTAATTCAAAATGGATCACAAACCTAAATGTAAGAGCAAAAACTATAAAACTTCTAAAAGAAAACATGGGAGAAAATATAACTTTGGGTTGGATAAAGTTCTCAGATACGACCCCAAAATTGCTAATAAAAGAAAAAGGTGATAAACCAGACTTCAGTAAATTTAAAACTTCTGTTCTCTGTAAGATACCACTAGGAAAATGAAAAGATGGTCACCATTGGGAGAAAATATTGGTAATACATATGTCCAACAGAGGACTTGTATCTAGAAAATATTTTTTAAAAACCTTTTTATAGACCTAGAATACATGGAGAAAGAATTTGTATCTGGAATATTTTTTAAAATATGCAGCTCAATAGGAATACAGAAAAAAATCCAAATTTTTTCAATATGAGCAAAACTTGAAAAGACACTTCTCCAAAGAAGATATACAAATAGCAAATGTGAACATGAAAACATGCTCCTTGGTTATCAGGGAACTGTAAGTGAAAATACAATTACACATCCACTTTTAGGAAAGCTAAAATTAAAAGACTGATCTTACCAAGTGTTGAAAAGCATGTGAAACATATATATACATAAAATATTATAACACTCCTGCCCTGCTGGTGGGACTGTAAAATAGTGTAAACACTTTGGGAAACATTTTGGCAATTTCTCAAAAAGTTAAACAAACATCTCCCCCTTGATTACTCTTCTAGGTATTTACCCAAGAGAGATGACAGCTTAATTCCACACAAAGTCCTATATGTGAATGTTTATAACACCTTTATATATAATATCTAAAAGCTGAAAACAACCCAAATGTACATCATCAAATGAATGGTTAAACAAACTGTGGCACATCCATACAATGGAATACTACTCAACAATAAAAGGAACAAATTACTGATATAGTGAAAAACATGGAGAAATCTCAAAATAAGCCATATAAAAGAGAGTATATAGTATACTGTTCAATTTATATACAAATTCTAGAAAATGTAAACTAGTCTATAGTGACAGAAGACAGATCAGTTGCTGCCTGGGGATGGGAGGTAGGGGAGGGAGGGTTCAATTTCAAAGGAGCATGAGGAACCTTTTTAGGGCAATAGGTATGTTCTTTATCGTACTGATGATTTCATGGAGGTATACATATGTCATAACTTGTCCACTTTAAGTATATAGTTACTTGTATGTTGACTGTACCTCAATACAGTTATTTAAGAAACTACAACCTGATCTAATTTTTTAAACTCACTCTGGCTACTGTAAGGAGAAGGGACAGGAGAGGGGATAAGAGTAGAAGCTGGGGGTTGTTAGGAGGCTGGTGCAGTCATCTGGGTAAGAGATGCTGGTGGCTGTAGTGACCATGGAAAGGAAGAGGAGTGGACAGATTTGAGAAATATTTTGAGACCTAAACAACAAGACTTACTAGCAGACTTACAAGATATGAGGGAAATAGAGAAATAAATCTAGGATGGCTACCATCTACTTCCAACTTAAGTGGCTGGGGATGCCTGGCCGGGAAAATTTGGGGATGGAGGTTGGAGTGGACCAGAGTCTTCTTTTCATCTGCATGAAAAGATGGCTGAACTTCATGTGAAGGCCCTAGGTGGAGATAAAATTTGGAGGATATTAGCAAATAAATGGCCTTTTAAGGCCACGTGAAGGGATGAGCTCACATAGAATAGACAAAGAAGTCTGAAAATGGAGCCTTGGGCGTTCCAACACTTGGAGGTTCCCTGAAGGAGCCACTAAAGCTCAGCAGGAAGGAACAACTAAAGAAGTCCTCAACTCTATTAATTTCTTTTGGTTGCTCTAACAAATTACCGCAAACTGGTGGCTTAAAACAACCAGAAAGAAATTTATTCTCTCAGTTCTGGAGGGCGTAATTTCACAATCACATCACTGGGCTGAAATCAAGGCATCAGCAGGGCCGCATTCTTTCTGGAGGCTCCAGCTTCTGACAGCTGTTGGCATTCCTTGACCTGTAGCCTCATCACTTCAGTCTCTGTCTCTATCACTCCCCATTACTTCCTCCTCTTCTGTCCATGTCAAATCTCCCTCTGTCTCACTCTTTTAAGAATATTTGTCATAGGATTTAGGGACCACCCAGAAAATCAAGGATGATCTACTCTTCTCCAGATCCTTAACTAAATTATGTTCATATATGACTTTTTTTCCCCCAAATAAGGTGACATTCTCAGGTTCTGGGGATTAGCATGTGGACATATCTTTTGGAGGCCACTATACCACTGTACCAACTGACTGGCAGACTAAAGTGACTAATTGAGTAATGCAAAATGGCAGGACTTCCTGCCTGGGAAGAGGGACCAAAGAGGTCAAATACAGGGTGCAGGAGCCTAGCCTAGAGACACAGAGCCTAGCCTGCTGCGGCCTGGGCATGTGTGGGTGAGTCTCATGGAGAGGGGGAGTGCTGCAGACAAGAGTCTCCCAGTCCTTCCAGACCTGACTCAGCATCTGGCAGGGGCCACCCACACAGGAGCCAAAGTGATTTTTAGATGACAGATATGTTCATATCACTCTCCAATGAGTTACCCTTCAGCAGCTTTCTGCAGCTTTAAGGCCCGAAACTAATATTCTCACTTGGCCTGAAAAATCTGGGAGCCTGGCCCCAGCCCACCACTGCAGCCTTGTCTTACACCACCCTTCCCTGCTATCTGCCTCCAGACACACTGGCTGCCCCTCAGGCTACCTCGCCTCCTGCCCTAGGGCCATGGCCTAAGGTTCCCTCTGCCTAGAAGGCTTTCCCTCAGCTACTTTCATGGAATTAGCATCCACTCATGCTTCAGATCTCAACCCAGATGTCTTCTCTTCTTCAGGGAATTCATCCTTGGGTCCCTGGTCCAGGTCATACAAATGTGTAATAGAGTTTCTCATGGTGGCTCCCTGTACTCATCTTCCAGAGCACTGTCAAAGTTTACAATTGTGTACATGTTTGTAATATTATTTTATTAGCATTTATCTCCACCACTAGACTGTAAGTACCATAAGGGCAGGATTTGTGTAACTCACCCAGTCTGTTGCAAGAGCCTTGTCCAGTGCTTGGCACACAGAAGGGACGTGTGGTGGTTTTAAAACATGTCTGCACATTTTTTGATACTCTTCCCATCAAGACGTAGAAGAAGTCCTCAACTCTATTGACCTCCCGTTAAATGCGGACTGGTCTAATAACAGAATGTGGCAGAAACAATACAGTGAGATATCGAGGCCTAGGCCGTGGAAGGTAATATGGTTTCCTCCTGGTGTGCTCTCTTCCTGAATCCTCCCTTTCAGTACTCAGCTGCTATGCTGCGAGGATGCCAAGTCATGTAGGGAGGACACACATAGGTGCCCTGTCAGCTAAAGGCCCCGCTGAAAACAGCCTACAGCCACTATCAACTGCCAGACATGCACTGAGGGAGGCTTTGAGATGATTCCAGCCTCAGCTGACATCTGATTACAACCACATGACAAACCCTGAGTGAGAATTACCTCGCTGAGCCCAGTTACTCTTAGAGCCATGAGAGATGAGAAAATGAATGATTGCTGTTATTATTGTATAAGTCACTAAGTTTGGGGATGATTTGTTATGTAGCAGTAGACAGTAGGAACAGGATCCAATAAATACTCACTGAATGAGTAAATGTGGAGAGGTCTGGTTGACAGAATACTGCCTATGCTTTAGTCTGTGTAAGTGCTGGTTGACAACTGTCAAGTTTCTCCTTCCCTAAGAGGCCCCGGAGACCCTGGAAGACCCAATTCAGAAACTCAAAGGTCTGTACCCTTCATACTCACCCAAGAGAAGGCTCTTGGAAACTCTGCTCAGGGCAGAGAACATGGCGTGGCCAACAAAAGTTAACTTTGGCAGGAACCTCAGAGAGCATTCACATCATTGGAGAGTCTTAATCTAGGGCCCGTGCATGGTTTCAGGGGAGCAAAAACATAGATTTCCTCTGTGTGTATTTTTCTGGGGAGAGGGTCTCTAGGCTCTAATTTTTATCAAATTTTTTTAAGGCCTGTGTCTCCCAAGTGTTAAAAATCACTGATTTAGCACAACATTCTCAATTTCTAGGTTACGAAACAGAACAGTTCATTTCTGGTAATAAGGTAGACGAGGTACACTAAATAAGCTTCCTTCTGCAAACAATTCTGGATAAGATGAAAAAACCAACTTTGTAAAAATACTCTGATGAGCTGGCAAGAAAGTGAGGAATACTCAGGCCAAGAAACTTAAGAATCCGGAGAGGTAAGTTGAGCTATTTTATTCGTTCATTTGTTTATACCGTGGATATATATAGATAGATCACGAGATCTACCCTCAACAAAATTTTTAATGTACAGCACAGTATGGTTAACTATGAGCACAGTGTTGTACAGGGTAGATCCCTAGGACTTTTTCATCTCAGACAACTGAAACTTTATTATTTTTATTTTTTAACTCAGTAAACTTGAACTTGGTCTCATAGGGGTGGGGTGATTTGAGAGAAACCAGTGGTGTACTAGTAACTGACTCTCCAGCAAAACAAAGTACCCTGTTTTTGTGTTTGCTGATTTCCATGGGGTAAATACTTCCACCATGACCAGTTTCAAGCTCCTGATGGTACCAAGAGGGCAGGCGCAGTTCCTAGATATTTGGTGGTTCTGTGCTGGTAGGAGCCAGTTCCAGCACACGACTGAGAGACACTCAAGGTGGGAAGTCTGATAAGACCTTCCCCACGAAAGATTGGGACTTTAGAGAATGATTAACCAGAGAGAAGCACCACCACCTCCAAACAGACGGAAGAGAAAAATTCCCACCTTTATTTCCCTCTTCTCAGGAGAGAATAAAATAGCCCCTGCAAATTCAGAACTATACGCTCTACCTATGTCATTTGAAGCCCAAATACACACTACTTAGATGGTCTGAAAAATGTCAATCCAGCATTTAATTTAAAATGGGCTCACTCTGGTAACACCATAAGCATCTGGTAAATCAAATGCAAACACTCCTGGAAAAAACCTCTCCATCCCAAGCCTCAAGGATTCCCACAGAGGAAGCTCCAAAGAAATAAGTAGCTCCTAGTTGAAAATTACAAAACACTCAAGGAAACCACAGATGGTGGAAATAAATCTGCATAGACTCAGATATTAGAATTATCAAATAGTATAAAATAACTGTTTATAATGCTGAAAGAGTAGAAAAGAAGCTTGAAAATTTAAGCAGGGAACAAGAGACTCTGAAGAAGGACCAAGTATATTTGAACAAGAAATAGGATGTCCCTCTAGAAATTTAAATTATCACAACGAAATCTACAAATTCAAAGGTTGTGTTTAATGGAAGTTTATACACAACTGACTCTATCAGACACAATAAAATTAGAACTGGAAGACAGACCTGGAGAAATTCTCTAAAATGAAGCACAGAGAAATTTTTTAAAAAAAATGGTAAATATGAAAGAGTAGTTAAAAGACATGGAGGATAAAGTGAAATGGTCCAAAATACATATAATCAGAGGTTCCAGAAGGAGAGGAGAGAGATTATGGGACAGAAGTAATATTTGACTAGTTAGTGACTGAGACTTATCCAGAAATCCATCAATTCATACATTCAAGAATCTCAGTAAATCCTACAAAGAATCAATAACAAGAAATCTACAAGTAGACACATAGTGCAAATGCAGATTACCAAAGACAGAAAGTGTTAAGAACAGATTGTTTTCAAGGTAGTGACAATTAGACTAAAACAGCTGATTTCTTAATAGCTGGAAGATCGTAGAATTATATTTTCATTGTGCTGAGAGAAAGTGACTTTCAACCAAACATTCTAAAACCAATGAAAAGATATTTTAAGAGTAAGAAAAAATAATGACATGATGAGATGACAAAAGCTGTATTTGCCACCAGCAGAAAGAAAGTGATGGAGTGAAAGACAAGAAGAAATGCAGAGCAGAGAAAGTGGTACCTACATGAGTTAAAGCAAATATTGTATAAACAATACTAACAATGTCTTGTAAACTTAAAGATAAAATTCAAAGACATAAAAGCAGTGGTATATGAGCTAAAAGAGCGGTGATTAGAATTAGTTCCAAGTTCCTTTTTTATTTAAGAAAGATTTAAAGATACTGATTAACTTTAGGCTTAGACAAAATGTGCATATTAAAGTTTCTAGTATAAGCACTAAGAATAGCAAAGAAAAGATATAATTTGCAAACTAATAAAGGAGAAAAATGAGAAAAAATAATCAAGAAAGCAGGAAAGAACAGAAAAAGAAATCAAGAAAAGGCAGGGAGAATACAAAATAATAGGGTATAAATATATGTATACACACATAAATATATAAATAAATATATAAATGTATATATCAGCATTTTAATAAATGTGAATGGACTAAATGGTTCAGTTAAAAGAAGGCTGCCAAACTAGACAAGGAAAATGTATCCAGCTATAAGCAGTTTACTTATTTATTTTTGTGGAGGTACTGGGGATTGAACCCAGGACCTCATGCATGCCAAGCACGCACTCTACCAGTTTAGCTATACCCTCCCCCAGCTTTTAGTATTTTTATGGGTGGGAATTTTAGTCTCATTTTATAGATTAGGAAGTTGAGAGACTTGGAGAGGTTAAATAACTGGGATAAGGTGCTCCTCCTCAGAAATCTTTAATGTCAAACTCCACTGCCTAACACAGTCTTCTACAATCCTACTTGTGGACAACCTTAATGCCCCTTAACTTTTTTTTAACTTCCTGGAGACCTCTGGTCCAGTCTTTTCGCCCCTTCTCATCAGGCTTCCTCCTTTCCCAGCCTGAACCTCTGGAGGGTCATTTGAATCCTTCCCTCCCCAGTAGCCCTGATTCACTTGCTCCCCTGTCTTCCCAGGCTCAGCCTGTCCTTGAATCATGCATAGAGCCCACCTTTTCTGCTCCTGAGATTGGCTGGCCTGCTGAGCCCTGCTCCAGAAAGATGCCCATCTCTACAAATTCTCCCAGTTCCTGAATCCCATTCCCCTCATGAATTCTGGGATCTTGCCCTAGATCTATAAAACTGTGTTCTCTTAGCTCCTTCTCCTTAGGCCAAGAACTTGCTCAAGTCTCTTCCATTCTACAAAGGATCCTCTCGTCCTCTTTCTGGCCACCGTGTAACCCTTCATTCCTCTCCCCATCCAAGTTTCTCCAAAGAGTAATTAACAATGTCTCCACTTCCTCACCTCCTGTCCTTCCTCATTCTTTATAGGCTGGCTTCAGCCCCCAACACCCCCCTGAAACTTCTCTTTCTAACATGATTCAGAATCTAATTATCAAGTCCAATAGGTATTTTTTCAGTCTTATAACCTGGGCTCCCCAGGCTTTAATAGCCTTAGGATATAAATGGAGCTACATGAATAAAAATGAAACAGTAAGCACCAATTCCACCTGTTGTTTGCATCCCCCTGCTGAGGTGGGTGAGGAGCCCCTCTAGCCCCTGCAAAGTCCACCCACATATTTCTGACAGTCCTCAGGTCATTGATCCTGTGGACTCACAAGCAGCCTGATCCAGTAGGCAGGCCAATGGCCCTACCTTTCCCTGCCTTGACTGAGTCAAAGAGCCCTTCTGAGGCCAAAGCTGGAAGGCTACTACTACGGAGGGGGAAATGTTTCTCTTTGCTTGGTGAGTTCCCAAAGTGGATTTGTTTGCTCTTTGAAGTCCTTTTTATTTTTTTCATTACACTAGCTCCCTTGGTGGGTCTCAGACATGAATGAGTCCAGTGGGCCAGATTAGGAGGTGAATCTGAATGCAGACTCAGAAGTGAACTCAAATTCGTCATCCTCCCACTCCCCTGCCTCCCCCTGGCACTAAAGCGTCTCCTCTGGGTCAAGTTCATAACTTGAGTTATTCCCTCAGTGAAGCAGGCCTTGCTGCTTGGCTACCCAATGGCCATTCCCCCTTCCTTTTGCTTAACAGCCCCCTGACCTTTCCTGGGCATCCACTCTCCTCTGAGAATGACTTTAGGGGACGTAGGGCCTAGCCCCATGGGGAGAGTCACCATTAGTCTATTGTCATCAAAGTTGTCCCAGTTCCTCCAGCTTGGGATTGTTTTAAGCATGGAATTCTTCTAAATCTTGTCCCATTTCCCTGAGGCTGAAAAACTGAGACTCATGTTTATTAAGTTCAAACAATGTCTTCAAGGTAAAAGCTGATCTCATTGCTTAGAGTCCATTGCCCCTAAATTCTAGCTTTTGTTTCTGTCTGGCCTGAGTAGTCCTTACTTCATTGCCAGCCAGTATGGGTTTTCACACAAAATTGCACTCCTTCTTGGCTTGTTCCCCTTCCCCTACTATCCTGATTCTTCTTCTCCCTTACCAGTTTCTTCTGGGGACATTTCTTTACTAAGTCACTTACGTGTGAATCTTCATCTCAGGACTTTCTTCTGGGAGAACCTGACTTCGACCTACAGCATGGGTTCCTTTGTGAATCCGATGAAAGTTATGGACCCTGTGCCCAGAAAAATATACATACATATGTTTAAAATGTTATACCTTTTGCTCTCCCCCCCCCCCCATCTGTGGGCCCAAGATTAAGAATTCTGGACACAATGATCTTTGGGGAACCTCCATACCTAACTTTGCCGTGTTCTCTGTCCTGGGTGGGTCTGAGCTGAGCTTTGAGTTTATGAATTGGGGCTTTCAGGAGTGGGGCATCCAACATCCCTTTGTAAATTTCTTTTCTGTTTAATTAGTCAGCATCAGTTTCTGTTGCTCTCAACTAAGAATCTTTCTTCCTTCTTTTTTTTTTTTTTTCCCAATAGTTCAGGGAGGTAATTAGGTTTATTTATTCTTAGAGGAGGTGTTGGGTATTGAACCCAGGACTTCACGCATGCTAAGCAGGTGCTCAACCACTTGAGCTATACTCTCCCTCCTCAACTAAGAATCTTGGCAGAGACACTGCCACGTGCTGCATCTTCCAGCACCTCCTGACTCCTCATTAGCAAAACCTCCACACATACTCATTTTGCTGATGCTGTCTTCCTTGCCCAGAGTGCCCTTCCTCTTCCTTTTTGTCTAATTGCCATTCATTTTTTATACTCAGCTATCATAACACCTCCTCCACGAAGCCTTCCCTGAGACTCACTGTTGGGAAGATGTCCCAGAGGGACCCCAAGACAGGTGGCCCACACCAACCCATGCAGTGGTCTCATCGTTTTGCAGGGTCCATCTCCCTATCTATGGGGTAAGTTCCTCAAAGGTTGGGGCTGTGCTTTATTGTTTTCTATACCCCCAGCACCTATCTCAGGGCCTGGTACATAGCAGAAGCTCAAAGTATTTGCAGGAGGAATAAATGAATACAGGCAGTTTATGGTGGAGACAGGGTTTAATTCTCTACCTTAGACAGCAGGGCGAGGGGGCAGACTTGTTGAGACTGGAGTTTTTCCTAACTCATAGTCCCCTGTTCCCCCTGCTGAGGCTGTGGATGCTTCTCTGGAGGCCACAGCCCAGCTCCAGTGTCCCAGAGCCTCACTGTGCCCCAGTGCCTACCTTAACATGCCTTCAGTTGGAAAATGAACCTGAGCAGGATGGCACTCCCTGAGGTGGTGGTCGTGGCCTCTGTTCTTCCTGGGCTTCCCTCTGGTGGGGCCCAGTCTGGCAGCTAAACCGTCCTCTCCTCCTTCCTGACTTCTGTGCTGGACCCCCACACCTCACTCCCCATACCTCCTTCCCTCCCTCTCCCTCCCTCCAGCCAGGAGCCTAGGACCTGGGCTGTGAGTAAAGCCCTGAACAGGGTCTCCAGCGACCAGAGGTGCTGAGGACCAGCAGCCTCCTCTCCCCATGGCCGAGGTCTCCCAGGGTGGTCTAGCCCCCTGGCCTGTGTCCTGCCCCACTGCAAACCTGGGCGGGGAGGCTGAGGGCTCTGGCCTTGGTCGGGGAAGTTGGACTGTGGCTGTGCCGCCCCCTGGAGAGAACCCCTCCTCCTGCCTTTGTCCAAGGCCAGGCGCATGGGGCCCAGGCGCTGGGGGGTGAGCGTGGCCACTGTGAGAAGTGTGTTATTTCCACCCGCCCCCCACCCCTCCCCAGGCGCCTGACTCTCCAGCTGTTTTCTTCCTCTGGGCTGTGGAACCTTCTGCAGATCCTCTCCCAGGACGAGGAAAGCAGATGTCGCTCTTCCCCAGCAGGCCCCTGAACACCCTCCCCCTCTCCCCACAGGGCACCTGGCTCTCTCCCTGCTTAATTCTCCAGTGACTGCTGCCCTTCACTGCAGCTCGGGGGTCGGGAGCAGGGTGACCTTGGCCCCCAGCTCCACTCTCTGGGCTCAGGGCCTGTGTCTGGAGAAGGGAGGCTCGGTTCCCCTGGGGAGGACCTGGCTGCCCAGCAGAGGGGTCACCAGGCAGGTTTGCTGGGGCCTGGCCTGTGTCTGAGGAGGCTGGGGGCTCAGAGGCCTCTGTCTGCAGGCAGGACTGGCTTGGAAAGTCACAGGGCACACGTGCAGGGCCCCTCGCCAGCATTTTTGAAGTGCTTTCTCTCCACCCGGATATATTCAGGAAAATGGGGTGCAGTGCCTTCCCTCATCAAAGCAGCAGCGGCACCTGTCAAGAGTCCCTTTAGAACGCGCCTTCCTTCCCCATCAGAGCAGTGGGTCTCAGCTGCGAGAGAGCATCACCTGAGAGCTTTTAAAATCTACCGATGCCCAGGCCGCACCCACACCAGTTAAATCAGCATTACCAAGGGTGGGCGCGGCAGGGTGTGTTTTAAAGCTCCCAGATGATGTGAATGTGCAGCATTTGGGCGTCACAAGGACCCTGAAAGAGGTTGCTATCATCATCCTCACTGTATAGGCGGGGACCTTGGGCTCAGAGAAGTGAAGCCACCTGACCGGGGTCAGAGGGCAAGTGGGAAGCGTGGGACTGGAGTTCTAGAGGGGCCAGGACAAGCAGGTGGTGCCCTTCTGGCAGTGGATCTGGGCTTCAAGTGGGGCTTCGAGTGGGACCACGAGGCCTCAGACCAGCCCGGGAGCTCGTCTCCTCGGGCTGGGGAGACATTTCTGCCACCTCTTTCTCCAAAGTGCTGGGCTGGGCCTCCTTTAAGCCCCAGAATGAGGTGGGTCACCTCCACTCACCCTGCCCGGTTCCTCTCACTGGAAAGGCGCGCCCTTTGGTCAAGGGGAGGACGCATTTTTGAGGTGAAATACTGTATAACAGCCAGGAACGGAAAATATTAAAAGCCCCTGGGCGCCAGCAAGGTTCGCGCCAGGGCCAGAAAGTTCAGGAGAAAAGGAGGAAGTCTCCCTGTGGTGGAGGCCCTGGGGTGGGGCGGAATCAGCCAGGCAGTCCACACCCTGTATCCCAGGCTGCCTCCATCTTCAGGGTTAGAACAAGCCTTGCCTGGGCCTGGGGAAGGTCCCAGGGTGGTGACCCCAAGAGGAAAGCCCCACGGGTGTATTAGGTTTGATTTACCCTGCACTGCAGAGGGCATGGTGGGCGTAGGGGAGTGGGCCATTGAGGGGGCAATATCTTACTGGGCGCATGGGAGGCCAGGCCAGCCCAGTCCACAGACAGGTTCTGAACATCCCAGGTGCTGGGATGCTGAGGGTATGAGACATGATCCCTGTCCTCTAGGGGTTTCACCATAGAGATGGGGCAGGCAAGAACACAGACAATCTAAATAGAATGTGCTGAATGCTCTGCTGGAGGCGTGCATAGGACACAGGGCTCTTAGAAGACAGGAGAAGGGCAGTTAGCTCAGTGCAGGGCTACAAGGAAGGGTTCCTGGAGGAGGTGATACAGACTGAGTCTTGCTTACAAATAGATATTGTAAGAATGTTCACAAAGCTGGAGTATGGGTACCTGCCCTTAGGAGCCTATCTCTGTGTGTTTGGAAATCAAACACAGAGATCTAAGCATAGGGACCCATTCTCCCTGTGGGGCCCCTGCCATCTCTCCCTTTCCCTCTGACTGTCACATGCACACCACGGTACAGACACACTTGTAGTCACAGACAGTTACACTCAAACACATACACGTGGCCAAGGTAGTGGAGAATGTACTTGCATTCTTCTGGGGAGAGAGCTGTTCCTGTAAGCGAAAGGCTTTAATAAGAGCTGGAGGTAGAAGATGAGGCCCCTGGTAAGCTGGGGATCTGCAGGGAGGCGGGTGTTAGAGGCTGGGAGAGCTGCTCTGCTGAAAACAGGAAGAGGGGTCTGGAGGGAGGTTTAAGGAGCAGTGGTGGCGGGGGAAGAGGAGGGAGCTCTGGAGCCTCACCCTCTTGTTTTACTGTGGAGGAAACTGAGGTCCAGAGAGGGAAAGCAAAACGCCTAAGGTGACATTATACTTGGGGATCAGAGCTGAGTGCAGGCACACACGCGTCACAACGTGCCCACTCAGGCTTGCACGCTCCCTCTTGCACAGCCACACATGCTACACACTTGCAGAGGAGGCACACAGGCTGGGCTGAGCAGCTGGTTCAGCCTGCTTGTCTGCTTCCCTCTCCCACTGCAGCCCTCGGATCCTGAGGCCCATAGTGGGAAGCAGAACATTCAGGAACTTGGGGTCAGGCTGACTGTGGGTCTGCTCTGAGCATCCCCTGGAGGCTAACCTGAAGCAGGACAGGAGGTTCATTCCCAGGACTGACTCAGGGCTGCCCAGGTGTCAGGGGTCAGGGCTGGGGCTGCATCCTCAAGGGAGGATGTCTCAGTGTCTCAGGGCAGAGCCAGTGGCTTCACATCTCAGTGAGATGCCAGGGAGCCTACTGGAGGCAGACAGGAGCCTAGATGTGGCAGGAGACTTGGGCTCCACCCTGGCTCTCTCCCTCCTTCCATGAATGGCCTTGGGAAGCCCCTTCCCCTCTCAGGGATCGACAAATTTATGACATTGAGCCAGGTGCTGGGGCGGCAGAGATAAAACACAGCCCTTGCCTTTTAGAAGCTCACAGTCCAGTGAGGGAAGACAGCATTTCCAGGTGGAACAAAGAGCTCTTCAACTCAGGGTGAGACTAATTGGGAAATGGTGAGACTGGGGCCAGGGCAGCTCAGAGGGTGGAGAGAGCTGTGGGCTGGAGAGCTCAGGGCATGTGTCTGCCTGTTTGAGATATGAGGATAAGCTCCCGTATTGTGCTTGTAACCTTGAGGGTGCCACCACACCCCAGATCCCCTCCTAGGCATAATTGCACATCCATCGCTCCCTACTTAGGGAAGCACTGTTATTGTGGTATTTGGCTGGGAGTGGCCACTGATTGGCTCAGACTGAGTGTCCGACCTAAACCCAGGCCATCCATCCACTGGCAGTTGACTGGTGGAGCAGGGCTTCTTGGGAAAGGCTCCACCCACTAGCTGAGCCAATCAGAATGACTCCTGGTGGAACGTGAACTAGGAAAATGCAGGAGATGGACCCACGAGGAGCAAGGGGCAAGCGGGGCTGCTCCATAGAAGCAGATACACCACAGACTCCTGACTTCGGCATCTTTACAAGCCTCTTTTTTTCCAGAATGGCCTGAGTGAGTCATGGTTCTTGTTCTCTGAAGTGCATAACCAGTTAAGGAGCCCCCTCACATCCCTGGCATGCCAGAGAGCAGCCAGCTCTCTCCTCCATCCTGCATGAGAGGCCACTGTGAGAAATTGGAAGAGCAGAAGATGGGAAATTAGGAGACTCAGCCTGGGTTTGAGCCTGACTCAAGTTCCTAAGCTTCCCCAAGAGCCAGGTCTTGGCAGAAGTCTGTTACACCTTGCACAGAGTGCTTTCTCCTTCACTGGTTACGATCAGGCGCAAATGAAAATCCACAGCAACTCTGACAGATGAAAGCAGCCAGAAAAGCAAAGGCAGCTGCTGCCTCCTCAGGGCATCCTCCCGCTGTTTGATGGAGGCTGATTAGTTGGGTGTAGAGGATCCAAAACCTCTCTGGCCAAGGGGTCTCAGGAGAGATATGAGAGTCTTTGGAAAGGAGGGGCAGTTCTGGACCCAGAAATGTGCTTGACAGTCTTAGTCTCCTGGGGCAGTTCTTAGCAGACTCGTGTGAGTCCTAGGGAGAGCAGAGGGGCTATATGTAAAAGCTAACATCACTGTTCCCCTGAAAAATCTGTCTTATTTGGGCATACGCAGTCCTGTTTTGAGATCAGGCAAGAGAGGCATTTTTTCCTGCTATGCTTCTGACCTTTGTGCATGGAAAAAGCTCTAGGGTGCTGGCACCAATGCCTTGAAGACCCACTGTTTAAAAAAAAAAAAAAAGGCAGGGGGAAGCTGGTCAATGGAGAAAAACAAGTCTTTTCAACAAATAGTGCAGAAACAATTGGACATCCACATGCAAAAAAAATGAACCTTGCACCATGTGCAAAAACTAGTTAAAAATTAATCCTAGACCTACTGGAAAAACTGAAAAAATTCCTAGAGAAAACATGAAAGAAAATCTTTGTGACCATGGGCTAGGCAAAAATTTTTAGATCCAACACTAAAAGCACAAATCCGTGAAATTAAAAATTGATAAATTGAACTTCATCAAAATTAAGAACATCTGCTCTCCCAAAGACACTGTTAAGAAAATGAAAAGACAAGCTACAGACTGGGAAAAAGATACTTTCAAAACACATATCTGATAAAGGACTTGTACCTAGAGTATATTAAATTCACTCAAAATTCAATAGTGAGAAAACAATAACCTAATTACAAAATGGGCAAAATATTTGAACAGACACATCATCAGAGAAGACATAGGAATGGTACATAAGAGTATGAAAAGCTGCTCGACATCACTGGTTACCAGGGAAACGCAAATTAAAACAAGACACTTTACAACCGTCAGAAAGGCTAAAACAGCCAAACGCGGACCTTTGACAGTATCAAGTGTTGACGAGCGCGCTGAGCAGCTGCAACTCTTGTTTTGCTGGTTGGAATGTAAGTGGTGCAATCACTCTGGGAAACAGTCTGGCAGTTTCTTATAAAGTTAAGCATACATTTAATGAACAAGCTAACAATCGCACACCTAGATGTTTATGCAAAAGACATGAAAAACATGTTTACACAAAAATCTGTACGCGAATATTTATAGCTAAAATGTAATTGCTAAAACCTGTAGACGTCCCACATGTCCTTTAGCTGGTGAATGGATGAGTAAATTGTGGCACATCCGTAGCATAGAATATTACTCGGCAATAACAAGGAACGAACTACTGACAGGTGCAACAACATGGGTGATTATACTTAGTGATAAATGAAAGAAAGCAGACTTAAAATGCTTGTTACCAAAGGATTCCTTTTATAGGACAGTCTCAAAAAAGGCAGAATGACAGGGAAAGAGAATAGATCCGTGATTTTCGGCAGCTGGGGGTGGAAGGAGTGGCTGACCACCAAGGGAACTACTGAGGTGATGGAAGTATTTTTTATCTTGATAGTGATGGTGGTTACATGATTGTTTGCATTTGTCAAAAATCATAGGACTGTCCACTCAAAAGGGTGGATTTAACAAAATGAAAATTATGCTTCAATTTAAAAAAATTGTGGGATTCAAATTCCTTCTTCCCTTTCTTCGCCTTCCCTGTCACTGACCAACATTCTGTCCTGAAAGCTCTTGGTCTCCTTGGGGGGAAGAAATGCCCCAATTCAGCCACCCTGAACACTGCTTTGCTTCTGGGGGCAAAAAGTCAACCCACTAAGAATGGTCTCTGCGGCCTATGTGTCTCTTTCGCTCCATCCCAGCCTGTCTGGCTAAGCCTGCTCACCAAGGCCTTTCTAATGTCTGTTTCCCCTTCCCTGCCTGCTCACCCTGGCCATCTGGAGTCCGAAATCCTTACAGCTCAGGCGTCGTGTGATTGAAAGATTCTGCTTGGATAGAGGGAGGCTCCTCACACTCAGTTTTCCACAGCACTAGCCCATTAAACAGCCACATGTCCCGGGGACATGCGGCCAGAGTGACCGCCCCCATCACTGCCGCAGGCTCTTCTGGGCTGCCGGCATCTTGGTCAGAGCTGAAGCCACACCACACCCAGAGCCACCTGGGGCCTCTCAGGGGAACCATGGAAAGAGTCCTCGGGTCACCCACAGCAAGCGGCAGAGTCTGGTAGATGCACTGGGGCAAGCTTGCTGAACAGCAAGGGTGAACACACCATGCCGAGTGTGACTAGTCAAGGAGGGGAGTGTGAACACTCCCTGGTAAGTGCTCACCCCCTAATCCTATGCAAAATCACGAATGTGGGTGTTGCTGAGAAACACAGGGAGGCACCGTGGGGATGCCATGATGTCCACATATGGAATAGTGTCACTGGTGTGTGTAGTAAACACTGCAATGTCCCTGGGTGGGAGCAAACTATGGCAGTGTGGTGAAGGCACTATGGTGACTTTGAGCGTGGCATGACAAGCTGGGGGAACAGCGTGGCAACATAGCAGGAATACCCCCGTCAGTGGGGAAAACACTGGGGCTTCTGGGTGTGTGAGCACATTGTGGTAAGCAAGGTGAACACTAGAGATGCCGTGGGTGAACACAGGCTGTGACCATGCTGAGTACACCATAGGGACAGTGAGGTGGCCTCTTTTTTTAAGCTTTTGGAGCATTCTGTGATGACCGCAGTGAGCATATTACACAAGGTGGAGGGCTGTACCGGATGTGTTTTGGGGTATCTGCCAGACCATGGCCCATTCTCAGGGAGTGTGCTCCCACCTACAACCTGGGCGGAGTAAGCACACCCTTACAAGAGCAGGTGCTGACCTGCAGGCGACAGTGTGCGCAGCAACCAGCGTGGCATGCGTAGTTCCGAAGTTTTCTTTCTCTTTCTTCCATTTTCTAAGCTGGAGTTGTTATTAAAGTTGTTCAGTTTTGCTCACCTCTTCGGGGATGTGTTGATGTGGTTACAGGGTAAGGGGGAGTCATACATGGTGAGTTTGCAACAGAACAAAGTGGGGTCGGGGGGAGGGTATAGCTCTAGTGGTAGAGCACATGCTTAGCACGCATGAGGTCCTGGGTTCAATCCCCAGCACCTCCTCTAAAAATAAATAAATAAATAAATAAACCTAATTACCTCCCCTCCAAAATGAAATAAATAAATTTAAAAATTAATGTATAAAAAAGCAAAGGGAGGACGAATGCTGAGGTTGATAGCTATTAAAGTGGTCTCGACATCAAAACTCAACGGGTGGTATCAAGGTTAGTAGTTAGACATTTCGGCATGACTCCTACTAGGAACGGGGTACTTATGTTCGTGGTTGTATTTTTAGTGGGTACATGTCATTTTTTGCTTCCTAGCATCCATTCTTCCTGCTTCTGGTGACAGCACCACAATTTTCCTTTGGGAGAAATCAGTCCATCTGATCCCAGTGGGATGACCTACCCCTAGCTTCAGAAATGGGCCAATCAGAGCTTTCCATCCCCACGGTTACAGGGACGGGGTCAGGAATAGGCCAATGAGAGCCCTTCCCAGGACCTTTCCTGGAACAATGAGGGAAGAGACAAGCTTTTTCCATTGGATGTTCAAGATTTGCTGGAAGGGGGTCTGGAGCTTCTGAAAGATACTACATGGGATCAGTGTCTGTTCCAGTTACTGTTGCTGTGTAACAAACTACCTCAAATCTTAGTGGCTTAAACATTAATCATTTTTATCATATCCCCTGAATTCTGTAGGTCAGGATTTCATTTAAGGCTTGACTGGGCAATTCTACTTTTTATAACCTTGATTTGAGACCACTCAGTGGCACTCATCTGGTAGATGAGATGGTTTAGTCCGGAGGGTCCAATACAGCTACACTCACATGATTGGTGCCTTGGTGGTAAGGGCTGGAAGGCTGGGCTCAGCTGAGACGCCTCACCAGAACACCTACACCAGGCCTCTCCAGTGTAGGGAGAGCTGCAAAGAATTTCTGGCCATATTTAATCCACCACAGTATGACAGCTGGATTATGTTAGATGGGGACATTTTTGAAATTAATGTGTATATAGGAAGCAGGATGTGTGTGCCAGGCAGGCAAAGCCAGAGTGTTCTAGCATGTTCTCACTGAAGAGCATATGATTGGAGAGGGATATCCACAGTGGGTCCTCTGAGCTGAGGGTGCCCCATGACAAGGTCTGTACTAGATCACGGATTCCCAGGGGGCAACTCTGAGTTGAAGGCTTGCTGTGTCTGAGTGACTTCACCTTTCTGAGCCTCGGTTTTTTTCCTCTGTAAAATGAGCATGATCATCCCAGCCTCGCAGATCAGCTGTGAGGCTGAGGATGCGATGACCATGAATGTGCTTTGTAAATGACAGCACGCTCTCCACATAGGACTGAACATTGTCATCTGAGATCTGAGAAGGAATAGTTGAGGTGGGCCTGGGTGGTCAGAGAGGGCAGGAAGGAAGAGACCGAGATGGAGCATTGAAAGATGGGGACATTCACACAGGTGGGGAGGCAGGGCTGTGTTTCAACATGGGCAGCTGAAGAATAAAACTATAAAAGCATTGAGTTGGAAAAGTGACAGACTGTATCTGGGACAGGGAGGAGAGCGACAAGGTCAGAGAATAAGCTCTCCCACTGCTGGAGACTCTGGGTCTCTAGGCTCCCATACGCACTGGGTCAGCAGCCCCTGAGGGTCACTCAAAGCTGCACTTAAGTCCTCCAGTCTCCAGGAATCATCCATGGCCTGTCCCTACCGAGGCCTGCAAAGGCCCCTGTGGCCACGGGGGGGCGATCATGGGAGCATGGGAGAGTGGTCAGAGAGAGAGAGACAGAACACCTTCCTCTGGAGCCACTAGCATTAGGTCAGACCCCTCCCAGTATTCCCAAGCTTCTGTTCCCTCAGCAGGGTGGGGACCCCTGGCCATAGGCTTGGGTCACAGATGGCCTGGCTAAACTGGGCTCCAAGCCCCTCGATCCCCTGGATAGGGGTGGGGGTGATTGATGGGTTTCCAGTGTGTTCCAGGCAGGGGTTTGGAGCTGCTGCAGACTAGCCTGGCCTGCAGAAGCCCCAGATGGCCACTCGTGGCTGAGGCTGACCCATCTAGGCCAGGCCCTGGACAGTCCAGATCTCTGGCCACCTCCCAAGTCCTGACTGTCCTAAGATCCTGGCTGCAGAGAGCAGCAGCCTCTCCCTCAAAGGAGTCCTGAGAGCAGGGGATGGGAGTGGGCTCAGATTCCAGCCCTGCGCAGCTTACAGCTCAGTCCCACCTGGGGACAGGAAGGGATTCTTTGATGGGGGGAGGTGGGAGGAGATGAGGAAGAGGGGCACCGATGGCTGGGTCACACAATCAGCACACAGGGATTCTAGCTTATGGTTACTCAGCCCTGTGCCAACCGTGACAATACCCTCTGGCCATTTGGGGCCGGGTAAGTGGGGGCCTCAGTGTGAGTTCTGGGCAATGAGACCCAGGCAGGAATCGTGGCCTGAAGGGCTTTACTTTGCCAAGCCCTCCCCACATAGGCTTCCCTGTCTCCCACACCGGAGAAGAGAGGGGTGCAACTGGGGGGCTGGGGAGGCCTCCTTCACACACCCTGGGGTTCCATGGAGAGGAGGCGTTGGAAAAGAGCAGATCACCCTGACCTTGACCTCTGATCCTATGGTTTACCTGCACCCACTTTCCTCTCCTGTCTACCTGGTTCTCCTTAGCCAGCCTCGGTGGGCACGTGGCTTCCCTGGCCTGCCTCCTGATCTCTGGCAGCAGGACTTTTTGGAGCTGTCATTCTTTCCTTTCTCTCCTCCCTGCAGTGTTTGTTGTCAGCATCTTACCAAACCTCGCAAGAGCCAGTGGGGGCCTGGGCGCTTGCTCAGTCCAGACTCCTGTTGCACAGGTGGGGACACTGATGTCCAGGGTCACTTGGGTTGTTACATGTCTAAGATCACACATCAGAGTTAGCAACAGAGCCAGGACTAGGCTTTTGACTCCCAAGATCCTGTTTTTTGCCTGTCCTTTGAACAGACTATTGTGGCTCAGCCTCTGTCTGTCTGTCTTCCTGCCTGCCTGTCTGTCCTTGGACCAGCAGAGTTCTTATGGGCTTCACTCAGTTCAGACTTTGCCTTCAAAACTATGGCTGGAGCTGCTTCATGGCTTGGCTCTGACAATACATGAACCAGACTTGGTCTAGCTACAGGATCTAGGGCTAAGAGCTGGGGGCCAGGAAGGAGACCAGGTTCCAGGAGAAAAAGCAAGCCAGCTCTGTGCCCCACATCTGCTTAAGGGCTGTCACCGCGCAGCATCTTTCCTCTACCCATCCACCTGTCCCCCATCAGCTCCTGTCCAGGGTGACGCTCAGAGAAACAGAGCTCCTCAACCCTTGCTCACACACACACACACACACGTTCACACAAAGAGAAAGACACGGACAGCATATACACAGGCGTATACATACAGAGAAAAGCACACACACACACACAAGCACATACAGCTCTCTGGATGAGGGTCTGCACTTCCATCCAAGACTATTTCCTCTGAAAGCATGGACATGTCACCTCCCTCTGGCATCTCAGTATCCAGCCTAGAGCCTGCCCGTTCTGGGAGCTCAATGAAGGTGTGTGGAAAGAGTGAGCTGACACTGGTGCGGAGGGCCACAAGGGCCAGGCCTCTGCCGCCAGGCCCGGGCATGAGGCAGAAGGCCCAGCCTGGGCCATGTGAGCCTGGGACGTGAGGCAGACCTTGGCAACTTCTGCTGTCTCCCTAGTTCACTCTCTCCTCATCTTCTGCCTCCAGCTGGGACTATCTCCTTGTGTGGTCCATGAACCAGCCCCCTCAGAATCACCTGGGAGCCTATTAGAAATGCAAGGTCTTGGGCCTCACCTCAGACCTACTGAACTAGAAAGTCTGGGTGCGGGGCCCAGCATCTGGTTTAACAAGCCCTCCAGAGGATTCTAATGCATGCTGAAATTACAGAGCTGTTGCCTATGACGGCAGGCAGACTCATGCCGGGAGGGAGGAGGGAGAAGTCTGGAAAGACAGGCAGCTGCTTGCGCCACCTATGGGTAGGGCTGCCGTCCATCGCTGGTGGGTGCCCATACCTGAAGTCAGACACGCTCACACACGCATATGTATGAGCATCTGGCAGGACCACAGAGAATCCACATGCAAGGGCTCCTCTGGGGTCCAGTGGGTACAGGCAGGTACCCAAATGGAAGTAGGAAGGGGTAGGGAAGAACTGTTCTCATCTCTGCCCCTCATTCCTCTGTCCCTTGTCCCTTCGGACGTTCCCCGAGTGTTCCCTCAGAGGCCAGAGAAGCTAAGGCATTGCCCAACTCAGATCAGGCACTCCCAGCTGAGAGGCCAGGTGACCTGTGTGCCTAAGAGAGTCTGGGGTATGTGCTAAGGCCAGCAAAATTTTTTCTCTGTATGGGCGGGCCAGGGCCAGGGGAATGCAGGGGATCAGCAAGCAAAGCTTAGGCAAGAGCATACCACCCCCTGAGCCCTGAAATGCTGCCCAGATGTAGAATTCCCCTCGGCCCCTTCCCAGGGCTGCTCCCAGCGCCCACCCCGCCTCCCCACCCATCCCTCTGCTCTGGCAGTTGGAGCCCCAGGCAGCTGCCCACCTGGCCCCTCCCCAGGCCCTGTGGCATCTCCCTCTGAGGATCTGGAAGTGAGATCCGGACCTCTGGAGGCTGCAGGGGATGTGGGGAGGGGAGTGGGAGGCTGAGCTTCCTCAGGCTCAGATCTGGTTTCACTGCTGCTTCCCGTGGCGCGCTGCCACGGGCTGAGCCACCAGCTGTGCTATATAAGGCCCGGTGGCCGGACCGCTGGAGAGAGGAAGACGTGGACCCCCCAGCTGAAGAGTCCCGCTCAGGACACGGTGAGCCCCACTCCTGCTCTCCTCAGCCCATCCCTGCACCCCACTGCCCGGCTCAGCTCTTCCTGCCCTCCCCTGATCACCCTGCATCTTCCCCTTCCTGCTTTGGAGTTCTCTCTTTTCCCTCTTTAGCCCACAGTCTTCTCCCTCCTCCACCTGGGGTCAGGGACCCTCAGATGGTCCCAGGCAGGAGCTCTGTACCTCTGGGCGCTGTGCTTGTTTCCTGCGGTCAGCCAGTCTTCTTTGTCCGAGAGCTCTGAGGTCCACGGGATGGGGAGTCTCACCAGCAGAGCATATGCTGAGGAAACTTCACTGGGCTGCCAGATGGGAAATGGTTTTTCCATAAGGTGCCTCAGCCACCTTGGCCTCCCAGACAGTCCTGGATGGGTCCTGGACTGAATGCTGTGCATGTCCGCGGAGCCTGCAGCTCTGCTCAGAGCCCGGGAGCCTGGGGTAGGATACGCAAGGGCTGGAGACCTTGGGGACCCTGGTGCTCCGTCCCCTTGGCTGAGAAACAGGTGGTGACGGAATTAGTGGGCTTAGAGCTGCATGGTCTGCAGGGTGGGATTGCTCTGTTCCCTTGGGACAGCTAAGTGCTTTTGAATCTTTCTTCCAGAAAGGAGGGATCTCCCTTTTCCCACCACACCCTGGACTTTGGAGGTTGAAGGAAACCACTTTCGAATCTCCGGGAACTGGTCAGATTCTGGGTTGGCCAGAGCTCTGGGGAGAGAGAACACTGAGCAGGAGCCTGGACCACTCCCTACGGGTCCTTGCTCTATTGCCTCTCCCTGCTCCTGCAGCCCCCAACCAGTGCTTAGCAGTTACTGGGGGGCCCTGGCCTCTCCCAGTGCACGCCCCCTGCTCTCCCTAGCAGGCTCCTGGCTGTGTAACTCCCAGCCAGGCCCCAAACAAACAGGCCAGAAATGTGTTCCAGCTGCAGCCTGTGCACATCTGGGAATGTGTTCATGGAGGTGGTGTGTCTGAAGCATCTGCACCCTCCATCCTGCCTGCCCTGTGAGGGGCCGCTGCTGTTGGGGTGGGGGCTGCACAGCTTAATATGTAGCCCTGTTGTGTAACAGCGTGAATCCCACCAAAGGGCAGTAAATCATGCCCCCAGGCCCAGGTCTGGGAAGTCCTTGGCTGCTGGGGGTGAGCCCAGGCCCCTCCTCATTGGCAAGGAACTTCCTCACTCCTACTCCCCCGTAAGTCCCACCTCGATGTGGGGCCCTGGCACCTGGACCCAGGATTTGAATCCAGGTCTGCTTCATTTGAACTCAGATTCTGACTCTGCATCTCCCAAGCTGCCCAGATTTGCAACTTGGGCAGATGTCACCTCTCACAAGACTTCATTCTGTCCCCTTCACCCTTGATAGGTCAAGAAATAGTTCTGCTCAAGCCCTATTGGATGTGGAACCTAACGAGCTTTGTTTCTTTGCAGGTCATTGATCTGAGAAACTTCTCAGGGGACCACATTCCAGGGACAACTGAGCTCTGAAGGAACCCTTGCTCATCTCCTGCCACCTTCCTCATGGGACCTGGGGGAAAGATGGTGGGGACCAAGGCCTGGGTCTCCTTCTTCCTGGTCCTGGAGGTCACCTCTGTGTTGGGTACAGGCTGAGTATCTACTATCTCCCAAATCCCCTGCTTCCATACTGAAGTCACATCTGGTCTGGGAGCCAACTCTGCTTCTGCCTTAAGCCACAGCAGTGGCACTCAGACCTGAGGCTGGTTTGTCTATTTATTCATAATTTACACCCTGTTTGTTTTCCTAGAGGATTTGAGATGGTTCCCAATATTAAAACTCACAGAACAGAACTTTTTAAATGAGGAGAGGGATAAACTGTCACTGAGAAGGAGGAAAAAAGATAAGAGGGTCACCGCTGCCCCTGAGTGCTATTTTTAGCTCTGAGCTCCCTGATAGCCAAAGCAAAAGGGAGTCACAAGGGATCGCTGCGTTTTCACAAGCAGATTTGGGATTTGATCTGGTTTCAGCTTCATGAAAATTCATTTAGACCCTGTAGCCAAATTTCACAGAGACACTAGAACCCTTTCTGGTCTCCTTGTCCTCTGACCTCTGTTGTCTGGTGACACTGAGTTCTCAAGGGAACAGGTAGAGAGAATTTGCCTGGTGGGCTCCCTGAGGTGTCTAAACATCAGAGCTCACAGCACTACCCCAAACACCCTCTGTCTCGCATCTCCCCTTCCTTTCCTGATTTCTAACCGCATATTCAGGTAAAGCAAAAAAAAAAAAAGCTCAAAATCCTCCCTTAAAGCTGCACGCACTGCAGGCTTTGTGAGCACAGATGCAGGAACAAAGGCTGTCTCGGCATCAGGCCAAACCCTGTGCGTGCCCACCTCCCGCCTTGCTCTTTCTACCCTGACAGCTGCTGGTGACGAAGATGATTAACATTCAGCTGTCTGAGGGGAAATCAGAGAAGTTTGATTAAAAGAGCTCCTATCACCCCAATTAAGCAGCATAGAGAATTCTGATCTAACTCCTCACATGAGAGTTAATTGCCTTTCAAAGCTTTTGCAGCCCTCCGCTCTCTTTTCTCCCTCCCATCTTGGAGCCCCCAGCCCAGCCACAGGTGGAGTGGGGCTGGAAGCTAGCTGCCTGTGGCCTGAGGTCCCTGTCCCAATTCTCAGCCAGACTCCAGCAGCCTGAGGTCAGAAAATTGAGAGCCACTCCTCCAATTAGGCCACATCAGCCCTTTAGGGGAGGGTAGACTCCCAAAGCCAAACTTCGCCCGGAGAAGGGAAATGGACGTCTACTGTCCAGGCCTTGAGCTAAGAAGAACTGCTAACACTGAGTGCTAGGCATTGTTCTAAGTGGATTTTATGAATGAGCTTATTTAATCCCCATAATCCTCTGAGAGTGGAACTATTATCATCCTCACTTTATGATGAGGGAACAGGGGCCATATGAGTTAAGTATCTGGCCCGGGGTCACACAGTCAGAAAGTGTGGGCTCTGTCTTTGTATACTTCAGAGGTATTTACTTGTGTTATCTCTTGGAATCCTCATGCCAACTGGACCACTGCCTGTGTGGTGGAAATTCATATCTCCATTTTACAGATGAGGAAAGTAAGGTTTCAATCCACCAAAGAGGACAGGCCCAGACCCTGAAATAGGAACCCCAGCCCACTGGCTGCCCGGCAGCATCTGATGAGCCATTTCTAGAACAAAAGCAAAAAGAGAATCACCATTTGTTGAACATGCACCGCATGCCTGGTCCCTTTACCTTCCCTAAGTGGCAGAGTGAGGATTTGAACTTATGCCCAGTGCTTATGCTCCACCCCTCAACATCACACTGCTTCCTTACGTCTTGAGGGACTGGTAACAGGACCCTAACAGTCTTGGCCCCTCACTTCTCCTCCTGGCCTTCAGGGAGACAGATGTTGCTCACTCAGTCGGTGAGAAGAGTCCAGCCTGGGAAGAGGACCTCCAGCATCTTTGCCAAGCCTGCTGACCCCCTGGATGGTAAGTTGTGGCTGAAGGAGGGGAGGGGTCAGGAGGGGGGCTCTTTACTGAGCTTGCTAAGAGAATCTCTGCAGCCAGGGAACAATGTCAGTGTTCCACAGAAACCCACTTTTAGAAGGCATTTGGCCTACATCTATGTCCAGGCAGAGGGACCAAGTATATAGGGCAGCTCAGAATCACGAAGCTGCCTGATATATTCCAGGAATGCTGTAGGGCTTGCTGGGGCCAGAGCACAGAATGACAGGGAAAGAGCGGGGAGGTGAGGATGGAGAGATAGCAGGGGGAGGCGCACCAGCATCTGAATGCCTGGCTGAGGGGGTTAAAGCCGGGAGTGATGTGGGCCAATCCACAAGGAGAAAGCTCACCCTGACGCAGTATCGAAGATGGGTGGGGATGGGGTGAGGGGAAGCTGGAGGTAGAGAGAGGAGGCAGGAAGTTACTGACCTGGTACAGCAGGCTGCTGAGAACTTTAACAGAGCCTTTGGCAGTAGGCTGTGCAGAAAGGTAAGAGATTGGAGAGATGCTGGAGAGAGAGATGCAATGGGGCCTGAGACCAGTGAGGGTTGGGTGAGAGGTTTCAGGGATGACTCCCCGGGGTGGAGCTCACCTGGGGCTCTAGGGCCCGGCTCCCCTCCTACCTGGCTCTGTCTCTCAGGTCCTGGGGAGTGGACAACATGGTTCAACATCGACCACCCAGGTGGGCAGGGCGACTACGAGCGGCTGGATGCCATTCGCTTCTACTATGGGGACCGGGTGTGCGCTCGGCCCCTGCGGCTAGAGGCTCGGACCACCAGCTGGACACCCGCAGGCAGCACTGGCCAGGTGGTCCATAGCAGCCCCCTTGAGGGCTTCTGGTGCCTCAACAGGGAGCAGCGGCCGGGCCAGAACTGCTCCAATTACACTGTGCGCTTCCTCTGCCCTCTAGGTGAGCTCGCATGGCCCCCACCTCCTCTGTCCCAGCAGCCTGGGCACTGGGAGAGGCCAGGACCTGCCTGGGGCCCCGGGAGCTCTGGACATCACACGCTTCGCCTCCGTAATAACCCATTAGCGTCATGAGAACCATAATCTTCCCATGAGTGTTCTGTGTTTTGGGGTGATTTCCTTTCAGTCCACTTTATTTATGTGGCATGGTGGTGAAGACCTCAGACTTTGGAGTCAGGCTGCTTGGTTTCAATCCTGGACCTGCCCTCTCTACTCTTTTCCTTAGGCAGGTTCTCTGAAGCTTTCTGAGCCTCAGGTTTCTCACATGTAGACCATGGGTAATATTAGCAAATCTTCTTGGGGGTTTTTGTGAGGATTCAATGAGATAATGAAAGTAGAGGGCTTAATGCAGGTGAATGTTCACTAAGTGTTACTTTCTATTTTAGTTCCTCTGGGCCATACACTGTGCTAGTTATCTGCATGACTGAACTTTAACAACTGACTTGTGAGGAATCTCCATTGTGACAAGTTATTCCAGGTTCAGAGAGGTTAGGTAACTTCTTGGGACGACACAGCCGATAAGTGGAAGGCTGGGATTTAAACCCACGCCTGTGTTTGCAGAGTCCAAGAGTCGGTGCTCTTTCCGACCTCTCTCCCCACTCTGGGTAATTCTGAGCCAGCTGCAGGCCCGCCCGCTTCTTGGATGCGCACGCTCCCCTCCTGGGCCTCCGCCAGTGCACAGGGCCTGATCCTGTAGCGGGTCTTTAGTAGGAGCTCAGGCTGGACGGGGTCTCCTGGGCGAGGTCTCAGGCCCCTGTTCTCACACATAGACCTCAGGCCAGAGGTGAAGACCGTGCAGAAGGGGGCTTGATGTAATTGAGGCCCCAGGCCCTGGCTTCCCAGGGGGCCCTTCTGGAGGAGCACGGGGTTGTTTCAACACTGGTGGAGGGTAAGATGGTGCTACCCCTGCACATCCTAGGACAGCACAGCGAAGTCCCAGCGCTCGGCCAAGAAGTCCCTCTCAGGGCCACCCCAGCCCATTCAGTATCTTTGTGAAAACTAGAGACGCTACCTCCTCAAGACTCTTAACTTCCATCTGTTGGAAAAGTTATCACAGGAAATATAAATATCAGTGACATCGATGACATAAACAGAGGCCTTGCTCTCTGAGAAAAAACAGCCTTAGGGTCAGATTTCCTGACAGAATCCCCTTGGGAGGGAAGTCAGACCGTCTGCTGATCCTGCTTTGCAGGATCCCTGCGCCGAAACACACAGGGCATCTGGAGCCCGTGGTCCCCCTGGAGCAAGTGTTCTGCTGCCTGTGGTCATGCTGGGGTCCAGACACGATCACGTACCTGCTTGGCGGAGTCGGTGTCACTGTGCGATGAGGTTGCTGAGGAGGGCCGGCTCTGCATGGATCAGTCCTGTACAGGTACCTCCTCTGCTCCTGGTACTGGGCAGGGCATGGGGCTGAGCCTGGAATAGGTTGGTGGGTCAGACCAAGACAGATTCATTCATTCATTTGTCCATTAAGTGTTAACTGAGCATCTATTATGTGCTCTGATGGTGGGGGTGTAGAGGATAATATGGGAGCACAGAGCAAGGTCAATTATTATAGCTTAGGGGAATCAAGGAAGGCTTCCTAGAGGAAGTGTCCTGAGCTAAGTCTTGAAGGATGAGTAGGAATTAGTCATGCAAACTGATAGGGAAGGGTAACAAAGGCCTAAGGAGGAGAAGAAGCATGTGTGAGTACACAGACTGGGACATGGCTGAAGGAGGACCAGAATTCATATAAGCCCTCCTGATGTGCCCCTTTCTTCCACAGCCTGTGACCTGACCTGCCCCATGGGCCAGGTGAACGCTGACTGTGACGCCTGCATGTGCCAGGACTTCGTGCTGCATGGGGCTATCTCCCTCCCTGGGGGTGCCCCAGCCTCAGGGGCTACTGTCTACCTGCTGACCAAGACACCTAAGCTACTGACTCAGACGGACAGCAGCGGAAGATTCCGAGTCCCTGGCTTGTGTCCCGATGGCAAAAGCATTCTGAAGATCACAAAGACCAAGTTTGCCCCCATCAAGCTGACAGTGCCCAAGACTAGACTGAAGGCAGCCACCATCAAGGCAGAGTTCATTAGGGCAGGTACTTAAGTTCTCTGGGATAAGGCTGGGGAGGATGGCTGGACTTTTAAATAAAGGGATTACTGTGTTAACAGCTGGCTTCCCAGCTTGCACAGAGTAAAACTCAAAACTCCACAAGTTTCAACATTATATGCCCCTCCTCCATTGTTTCTCTTCTCTCTTCTCCTATTACAGTCCCCTCTGCCCCCACTGGGTCACTCTACTCCAGACGCAATGGCCTCCTATCTGTTCTTCAAACATATTGGCACATTCCTGGCTCAGGGCCTTTGCACTTGCTATATACTCTGCTTAGAGTGTTCTTCCCCCAGATATTGGCATGTATGTATTCTTTCCTGGTAACCTTATGAAACAGTCAATTATAATACAGTGAAATATTTAGAGGTCACAGAGAGAGAAGCGAGGGGAATTCAGAAACAGTGCAGAGTGGCCAAAAAATTCTGCTGGAGTCAGCAGAGCAGGAATATCACACTATTCAAAACAGCTAGCTCTGTCTCAGAGGCAGTGATTGGAAATCTTGTCTGGCACAAGGTCCCATTGGTTCTCCCCTGCCTCACCTAAATGCTACTTAAGAGGCCACGGGAGCAGGTCCCAGGCTGAACGGATGGAAGGTATAAACTCCATTCTGGACCATTTCCCTTATTAGGACCATTAGAGAGGGGCTGGTAGCGGCTGTGAAGCATACAATTTTAACACATGTCAAAGAATCTTAGGGAGCAAGGCTCTGGAGAACCTGTCACAAAGAGAAACCAAAACACCATTTCTCATCTTTTGTCTCAGAGACTCCATACATTGTGATGAACCCTGAGACAAAAGCACGGAAAGCTGGGCAGAGCGTGTCCCTGTGCTGTAAGGCCACAGGGAAGCCCAGACCAGACAAGTTTTTCTGGTGAGTATTCTGCCAGCTACCTGGCCCAACTGTCCTCCTGAAAACCAGCGCTTTCTTGCATTGGGTCTGGGCTTATTAGTTATGACAATAACCAACAGAATAAAGTTACAAATAAGGCCTTGGTGTGGAGCCCAGAAACGAGCACTTGCCAGTGGGAGGCAGCAGGGTTGAGGTCACCCAGACAACCAGTAAGCCGTGTTGTCCTGTTGAAGCTGGTGTCCTCACAGAGCATCCTGGGCTTGGGGTCCTGTCTTGCATGTCAGGACGCAGAACAAGGGTCTCCTGTCCTTTGCCCCAAGGGGGGCAAACAAGGTCAGAGTCCCCAGTGGCTGTGAGTCTTTTGTTCCCCTTTTATTTTCCCTTAATGGAGGTGCCGGGGATGGATCCCAGGACCTCGTGCATGCCAAGCTCACGCTCTATCACTGAGCTATACACCCCCACCCACTGTGAGTCCTTTACCCTTCACAAACATTTCACAGCCATTATCTGGTTTGACCTTCTCAACAATTCTGTGGCGTCAGCTAGGAATCACTGCTCCCGCTTCGTAGAACGGGAAGCTGAATCTCAGAGGTGAAATGATTTGTTTCAGGGTCTACAGCCCATTAGTGGTGGAACTGAGACTCAGAATCAAGTCCCCTGACTCCCAGGCCAGTCACTGCTCTGGGATGAGCTGAGTCAGTGGTGGTGCTGGCATCTGCACGGACCCATCCACCATCTGCCTTGCTCCTGGCACTTCCCGCTCAGGCTGTCCCTCTCCATCCCTTGCAGGTACCACAACAACACGCTGCTGGACCCCTCCCTCTACAAGCACGAGAGCAAGCTGGTGCTGAGGAACCTGCGGCGGGACCAGGCTGGGGCGTACTTCTGCAAGGCCCAGAGCGACGCTGGGGCTGCAAAGTCTCATGTCGCCCAGCTGACTGTCATAGGTAAGCCTGTCAGGGCCCCTGGGGAACCCCTGCCCCAGGGCTGGGGAGCACCCCAGTGGGCATAACTGGGCAGTAAAAACTTGGGTTCCTCTGTGCTGTGCTTCCTGGGACACAGAGATGGCACAGACGTCCATTCTGCCCTCACACAGCTGCCACTCCAGGAGGGGTGAAGAAATGTAAATATGAGACAAATCGATAAAGATAGAAAAATGCAGCTAAAACAAGAATTAGGGGCCTTGGACTCTATAGATGAAAGACAGAGGCCTTCCGGGTGGGAGTGGCCAAGAATGGTTGCTTGAGCCTTACATAGCGGTTCTCAGCCTTGGCTGCCCACTGGGGTCACCTATTGAATTTTTAAAATTTCTGATGACTGAGTCTTACCTCCAGCAAGTCTCATTTCATTGGTTTGGGATGTGGCCTGGGCACGCACAGGTTAAAACTCCCCGAGGTGATTCTAATTTGTAGCCAATGTTTGGAAGTTCTGGTCTTAAAGAATAGCCAGGGTCAGTCTGTACAGAGATGGGGGGCGTTCCAGACCAAGGGGCCAGCCTGAGCAAAGGGGTAGAGGTAGGAACCTGGTTAGGGGGTGGGTGGTTATAGCTCAAGTGGTAGAGTTCTTGCTTAGAATGCACGAGGTCCTGGGTTCAATTCCCGGTACCTCCACCAAAAAAACCAAATAAACAATCCTAATTACCTCTCCCCTTACAACCTCCCCACAAAAAAAAAAAAAAAAAAAAAAAAAAAAAAAAGAAGAAGAAGTAGGAAACTGAGGGGGCTTTACAAGAAAGAGTGACCTGATTAGAGCTGGCTTCCAGAAGTGATCTGGAGGAGAAAAGCCCTGGAGGCCAAGACCAGTCAGGAACCTGTACTTAGACAGTGAGGGGGAAGGAGGATATCTTAGCAGTTGGCCTAAACAAAACCAAACCAGAGGGAGAGAAAATTTTGTTGGGAGGATTCTGGAATATTTCACAGACTCCAGGAAAGTTGAGTGACACACATCAGGACAGACAGGACACAGGACACTTGGATCCTGGTAGAGGAGATGTGGAGCCCCATCAGCAGTGGGTCCCAGGTCCTTATACCAATGCTCCCCGTTTGTCTCAGTTATTGCTCATACTTTAAATTTTTAGTATTTTAAATTTAAAAAATAGTTTCACTATTGTGACATTCAATTTATAGATAACTACATGTAATTTCTAAATATATATGCACATAGCCCTAATAACATAAAAGGGAAATACAAAGAAAATAATTTCAATACAAAATAGTATGTATTTCAATACGTACATGCTTTGGCATAATGACACAAGAGTGCCAACCAAGAGATCGGACAATCGCACTTGCATCCAGCCACCATGCATGTGACAGCTACAAACCCTGATGGGTACAGGGGCATCATTTCACATTCCATGGGCAGTGTCGTAGGTACGTCACTTTTCTGAGACAAGAAGCAATTCTTGGTATTTTTGCAAGCTAAACCAAGTACAGTCTTAACTTGATTTATACAGTAGTTATATTCTTGAAAAATTCAACATATGGTAAAACCATGTAGACAATACCAGGCAAAAATAAAAGAAAAACAAACCAAAAAATGAAAAAAACTAAAAGAAAAAATACCAGGCTCAGGTCATTTTAAACAAATTTTCCACCTACATGGATGTCTGGTAGGATATGTGAAAGTCAAACAGGATGCAGAAAAGTGCCTTATGTGGGCCATGCTGGGCGCTGTGGGAAACACAGCAGTGGTGCCCCCGCCCACTCTAAGCCAGGAGCACTCCCAATTTTGGTGGTAACTCAAACACCCTCACAAATTTTCAATACCCCTCCAAAAAGAACTATTACACGAGTGGTCTCAGCAACCGACTCTGCTTCCCCATGTGTCAGATGGGATCAGTCACAGCTGTTCTTCCTCAGAGGAGTTCCGTGAGAACTGGGGTCATGGATACGCAAGTGCCTTGAAAACCCTAACACACAGCAGAGAGGTGAGGGTGAGGTCCCCTTTGTACAGGATAGGAACTTACATTTAATATCCACACTATTTCCCTCCATAGCCCCTGATGAGGCTCCTTGCAACCCAATCCCCGAGAGCTACCTTATCCAGCTGCCCCATGATTGCTTCCAGAATGCCACCAACTCCTTCTACTATGACGTGGGCCATTGCCCGGTCAAGACCTGTGCAGGGCAGCAGGATAACGGGATCAGGTGCCGGGATGCTGTGGAGAACTGCTGTGGGATCTCTAAAACAGAGGAGAGGGAGATCCAGTGCAGTGGGTACACGCTGCCCACCAAGGTGGCCAAGGAGTGCAGCTGCCAGCGGTGTACGGAGACCAGGAGTATTGTGCGGGGCCGTGTCAGCGCTGCTGACAATGGGGAGCCCATGCGCTTTGGCCACGTGTACCTGGGGAACAACCGTGTGAGCATGACTGGCTATAAGGGCACATTCACCCTCCATGTTCCCCAGGACACTGAGAGGCTGGTGCTCACATTTGTGGACAGGATGCAGAAATTCGTCAACACCACCAAAGTGCTGCCCTTCAATAAGAAGGGAAGTGCAGTGTTCCATGAGATCAAGATGCTTCGGCGGAAAGAGCCCATCACCTTGGAGGCCATGGAAACCAACATTATCCCCTTGGGGGATGTAGCTGGTGAAGACCCTGTGGCTGAGCTGGAGATCCCATCCAAGAGTTTCTACAGGCAGAACGGGGAGCCCTACACAGGAAGAGTAGAGGCCAGTGTGACCTTCCTGGATCCCCGGAATATTTCCACAGCCACCGCTGCGCAGAGCGACCTGAACTTCATCAATGATGAAGGAGATACCTTCCCACTTCGGACATACGGCATGTTCTCTGTGGACTTCAGAGATGAGGCCACCTCAGAGTCCCTTAATGTTGGTAAAGTGAAGGTCCACCTAGACTCAACCCAGGTCAAGATGCCAGAGCACGTGTCTATGATGAAACTCTGGTCACTCAACCCAGACACAGGGCTGTGGGAGGAGGAAAGTGACTTCAAATTTGAAAGCCAGAGGCGGAACAAAAGGGAAGACAGAACCTTCCTGGTGGGTAACATGGAGATCCGAGAGAGGAGGCTCTTTAACCTGGATGTCCCCGAAAGCAGGAGGTGCTTCATCAAGGTGAGGGCCTACCGGAGTGAGCGGTTCTTGCCCAGTGAGCAGATCCAGGGGGTCGTGGTGTCTGCAATCAATCTGGAGCCCAGGGCTGGCTTCTCCTCCAATCCCAGGGCCTGGGGCCGCTTTGACAGCGTCCTCACTGGCCCCAATGGGGCCTGTGTGCCTGCCTTCTGTGATGACCAGTCCCCTGATGCCTACTCCGCCTACGTCTTGGCCAGCCTGGCTGGGGAAGAACTGGAAGCAGTGGAGTCTGCTCCTAAGTTCAACCCAAATGCAATTGGCGTTCCTCAGCCCTACCTCAACAAGCTCAAGTACCGGCGGACAGACCACGAGGACCCACAGATTAAGAAGACAGCTTTCCAGATCAGCATGGCCAAGCCAAGGCCCAACTCAGCCGAGGAGAGCAATGGGCCCATCTATGCCTTTGAGAACCTCCAGGCATGTGAGGATGCACCGCCCAGTGCAGCCCACTTCCGGTTCTACCAGATTGAGGGGGATCGGTATGACTACAACACGGTCCCTTTCAATGAGTTTGACCCCATGAGCTGGACTGAAGACTACCTGGCATGGTGGCCCAAGCCAATGGAGTTCAGGGCCTGCTACATCAAGGTGAAGATTGTGGGGTCACAGGAGGTGAACGTGCGATCTCGCAACATGGGGGGCACCCACCGGCAGACAGTGGGGAAGCTGTACGGAATCCGGGATGTGAAGAGCACACGTGACAGGGATCAGCCCAATGTCTCTTCTGCCTGTTTGGAGTTCAAGTGCAGCGGGATGCTCTATGACCAGGACCGCGTGGACCGCACACTAGTGAAGATCATCCCCCAGGGCAGCTGCCGTCGAACCAGCGTAAACCCCATGCTGCATGAGTACCTGGTCAACCACCTTCCATTGGCGGTCAACAATGACACCAGTGCATACACCATGCTGGCGCCCCTGGACCCCCTGGGCCATAACTATGGCATCTACACTGTCACTGACCAGGACCCTCGCACGGCCAAGGAGATTGCACTTGGCCGGTGCTTTGATGGCACATCTGATGGCTCCTCCAGAGTCATGAAGAGCAATGTGGGAGTGGCCCTCACCTTTAACTGCGTAGAGAGGCAGGTGGGCCGTCAGAGCGCCTTCCAGTACCTTGAAAGCACCCCGGCCCGGCCGTCCCCTGCAAGCACTGTCAGCGGAAGAGCGCCCTCCAGGAGGCAGCGGGCAAGTAGGGGTGGCCAGCGCCAGTGGCTCGGAGGGGTGGCCTCTCCGGGGTTTCCTGGGGTTGCTCAGCAGCCTCTGAGCAACTGAGGCTTGTGGTACTTCTCGTCTCTCCCTCCTCATGTGACAGCCATTGTGAGACTGACGCCCAAACTGTCACTCGGTTAATTTAAGCCCATCTGTTCTGGTGCAACTTGCTTGTTTTTCCTTCATGCCTTTACTTACTGTCCTTGTCCCATGATACAGACTGGCACGCAGCCTCCAAAGTGTCAAAATCAAGCCCCTTTGTCCTGTTCTTACAAGAAACACAAGAAATTGGCCATTGGCAAACTCTGTGGCTTTGACCGTTCTTCATTCAGTGCCATTGATGGAAATGTCCTTCCTTTTCTTTTCTTTTCTTTTTTTTTTTTTTTTTTGTGATTTTGCCCACAAAAAAAAAATGGTAATCTGATGTTGAAGATTAAATAACCAATATAAAGCATATTTCTTGTCCTTGCTCCACAGGACGTAAGCAAGGCCTCCATCACAGTTCATACTTATAAAAGGTGGTGAAATAAAGGAATAAACTACGATATTATTACTTGAAATGTAAATAACTTATTTATTTCTTTGCTGATTCTGCAACTCTAGTGCAAGTTTAATGTTACAATGTTGAATATAGGGTAATCGTAGTTCCTCTGCCAAGTCTGGAAAAAAACATCTCCTGCTATCCTTGACTGCACTAGGTTGCTAATTATATTAGTGTGTTTCCCTTTATATTCGCTTTTGTTCTTGCTAGAAACCCAGTGTGGCCCAGAACAGATGTCAATAAATGCACATTTTGTACTTGATTTTGAGGCCACTGTCCTGTCTATAAACTATGAAAGTGAGCCAACTGCTCAGAGGGACAGAGGGGTCTTTGGAAAGTGGTCACAAGGTGGCGTGAGGCTTCACACCACCCACCCCCAAGTTACAGGGCTGGGTGACTAGGCACACACTCTAGTGATCAAGTTTGTTCTCATGGGTCACATTTTCCATTTGCAGAGAAGAACAGAGATTCTTGGAGTCTGAGCATGTTCTGGGCCCCTGAACAAAGCTGAAAACATGTCCTGATTTTTTCTTTCTTTCTTTCTTTCTTTCTTTCTTTCTTTCTTTCTTTCTTTCTTTCTTCCTTCCTTCCTTCCTTCCTTCCTTCCTTCCTTCCTTCCTTTCTTCCTTCCTTTCTTTCTTCCTTCCTTCCTTCCTTACTTTCTTCCTTTCTTTCTTCCTTCCTTTCTTCCTTCCTTCCTTTCTTCCTTCCTTCCTTCCTTCCTTCCTTCCTTCCTTCCTTCCTTCCTTCCTTTCTTTCTTTCTTTCTTTCTTTCTTTCCTTTCTTTCCTTTCTTTCCTTTCTTTCCTTTCTTTCCTTTCTTTCCTTTCTTTGACTGGGGAGCTTATACAATGGCTTGGCCCAGGGTCCGGCAAACTGGCCAAGTGGTCCTTCAGCCACCCCCCGCAGCCTGCCGACTTCTCCAGCTGGGCTGGCTGAACTCACTCCAAAGTGATGGGATTTTTCTTTTTTATTCCAAGCTCTTCTAAACACGCTCAGCTTTTCCAGACTCTAGATATCTGTTGTGTGTAACAGCCTCTGTCCCTTGAGTAAAGTGACGAGTCCAAATGGACAAAGTTTTGTTTTTGGAAAAGGTGTTTGGTTTAAAATAGTAAATCAAAGGCCACTGGATGTTGCCAGAGTGACCTTGGAGGCTTCAACAGCCCGGGTGGTAGGGTGTGGGGTTGAGTGAGATGCACTGACTGCCTCTTTCCCAACCCCTCCAGGATCTATTAGGAAAGAGGCCAAGGGGGTTGGGGGCAGAGAGGGCACCGCTTACAGTTAGAACAAAAAGCTGCCCTTGATCCCCTGGCTGGCACAGTGAAGCTCTTTTTGGCCACCTCTGGTCCAGCCTGGATTTGTACTCTTGGCTTAGCATCTGCCTAGCTCCCAGGGATTTTCTTCATAATCAATTAGAAATATCTCTGGCTAAGCACCTATCCCTATGACCTATAAGACAGTGAGCATATGCAGGGCTGGGGCCTGGTGGCCTTGTGATTGCTCCTTGACCCACCTTCAGACTGCACTTCCCAGGGAGTAGCTCCCACTGACTGATCGGGAGGGCTTGACTGCCCCTGCCAAGGGGTCAGTGGTCAGCTCTCTGTAGCACAGATGCCTCGCTGCTTCAGGAGCGAGTGGGTGCTGCTTCATCCTGACCATCCAGGTCCCTTCAAACTCACCAAAAGAGGCCGCTGGGAAAGGTGGGCTGACTAGGCTCCTAGCCCATGGCCTTCCCTTTCTGTTCTCCGTTGAGGGCTTGAATAAATGGACTCCAGCAGGCAGCGGCTGGTACTTGACTTTTTTCCTCACTCATCAAATATTTATTGAGTGCCTATTCTATGCAAAGCCACGTGTGCAAGTAGACAGGCCTTCATGAGTATATAACATATACTACACATCGTGGCACCAGACTTCAATGGGGTGGTGGTCAGAGGAGGCAACATTTAATTAGAAGTCTGAATGATACCTAGGAGCTGGCTTGCTGAAGGTGTGACTGTTAGGAGCAAGGGACACAAGAAGACACAGCTTATGCAAAATCAGGGGGTGGAGGCTGGGAGGGGAATAACTCTCTTTTAGATAAGGAAACACTGTTGAGTTGAGCTCATCACATCTAATTTCTAAGTGTCTTGCATCCAAAGACAGCTGTGCTCCCTGCTGTTCATAATCAATTAGAAATATCTCTGGCTAAGCACCCCATCCCCATGTGTGACTTCGGTCATTTTCCTCACCTATAAATGAAGGGGTTGGTTGTACACCTAAAACTAATACAATGTTATACGTAAATTATACCTCCATTATAAGTAAATAGGAAAAAATTTAAATGAAAGAGTTGGTCTAGTTTAGAATTTAAACCATCTCTAAAGTACTTTCCATGATTTTCAGTGAGGCTAAGAGCACAGTTTCCACGATGCCTTTGCTTTACCCAATAGCTGATGATTCACCGGGTGTTCCCTTCCCCTGTGGAAACTCTGCACACCGGATGGACAAAGCGTTCACTTCAGAAAAGCCCCAGGGTTTTGATCTTAGCCTGCTGTACCCTGGCTGATAACCCAGTTACTGAGGGTGAGCTGTAAGAAGATGGACCCCAGATGGCAGGGAGGAAGGGCACAGGTAGGAAGAGAGAGGGACCAATCAGGCTGCTTCTGCTTCCAACCACGGAATTTCTCCAGGCAGAATGCTCTCTACAGTTTGGAGAGCTCTAGCCGCTGGATTGATAGAGAAAAATGTCACCAATATCTCAGGACAAGGACAGAGTCTTGGAAGACTGAGAGGATTTAGATAAGCCAAGATGGAGGCAGCGCAGGACAAGAGTTTCAGGCAGAGGGACTGGAGTTTCAGGCAAGGAGCAGAGGTGGGACTGCACACTGGAAGGCTTCTGGTTACAAGTTACAGAGGTGCCAACAGACATCAGGAAAGGCCAGAACCCAAAACTATAAAGTCATCAGAATTTAGGCCATCAATCTCTGGTTTTCCCCTCAAGTTAATTAGGACATAGCAATTTGGTAAATTATATTTTTGTAAGTAGAAGTGAAACATTTATATTTCTCTCTATCTGATGCTTCCAGAAATTGGAAACTGTTAGGTTCCCAGCAGCTTTACTGGGCAAAGAAAGAAGACTACTTCCTAACAGGTGTAGGAGTCTCGAGATATTTGGGGGATCTTAAAAGGAGAAGAATTCACCCAAATCTATAGATATCGTAGGCAGAGTCTATGACAAGCCCTTGGCATGGCTTTCATGCCCTTGAGAGGTCTTTTAAAAGTTCAATCTGAGATTCCTTGTAAAAATTTCCAGCACAGCCAACTTAAAAGAGCCTGTGTGATCAGTTATACTTATGTAAATAATCAGGCCACGTTTACTGAAACCTGGTTTACTTTGCAAACAAATTAGTCTTAATTTGACTATACTTGGTAGAAATGAGAGTAATTTTAGAGAGAAAAAATTATGTTTCAGTGGATATTAAATTCTAGTTTTGTTAATTGAGGTCTATATTTATTGCCAAAGACTCACTACTCAGATGGCTCCTTGTTGCTCATGCTACATAATTGTGAAGTTTGTTTCTGAAGCTTATCATAGTAACCTATCTTTGGATGAAGATCAGATGTGCCCTGACCTGCAACCAGGAGATTATGCATACTGGAAAAGACATCAGATAAAGGACTCCTTACAGCCACGTTGAAAGGGACCAAATCAGGCCTCCTCTCCTCAATCAGCTGCAACTCCTGTTTCTGACTCCTGATTTTGACTAACTAAGACCAACACTACCTATGAGACCAGGACAAGAAGATGACATCTGAAGTAGACAGCTGACACAAGCTGCTGGACCAGGCCTGTACGCTAATTACTTAGACAATTGCTCACACTTTTTGCTTATGATCCAAATGTATTTCTTCCTGGGGCCCAATCATTTGTAAGTTTCAAAAAAAAAAATCTATCCAATTACTGGGTTGTGGCCAGTTGCCATGTCTAGTACTCCTAGGTTACCTTGATGGAGTTCTCCTCTCCAAGGCTTTAATTGGATTGACCTTAGCAATTTTATTTTGCTGTCTGTCTGGGAGCTGTCTGGCCTTTGAGGCACAATTTCTCATCATCAATTTGGTAGCCTAATTCAGAAAAGAGATACAATATGAACAACTTTCTGAGGACAGTGCAGTGGATTGGATGTGTGCTGCTTCAGAGTGTAGCTCCCCAAGGAGTTACCCTTGGGTTGGTTGACTATGTTACATGTCTCTGACAGTCTAAAAAGGTTGTGGGTGCTCGGTGTACAAGATGATCAGTTTTTATATCGTGTGTCCCCGGATAAGCAGTATTTACTTGTTGGTTGTAGTGGGCTTCCCCTGTAGGACCGCTGCAAGTCATGAGGATTGACCCTCAGTCACCTGACAACACCTTGTGGCTAGAAGAATCAGATGTCACTTGTTCTTTGGAGCTGAACTAATTGTCCTTCATTTCAAAATAGCAAATGTTTTGTTCACACCATGTACCAACCTTTTTTTTTTTAATTTAAGCCAAATTTAATAGAAACCCAGCCATCTATGTTTCCCTGGGCCTCCTGCCCCAAACCCCCCAGGTCCCTGCCTAGGAAATTCACCAGTGGGTGCCCCTTAAGACTCCAAGTCTTAAGTAAAAACAGCTTGAATAAAATTTAGGGCATCATCACTTAATAGCAATGAGGTCCAGATATCAGGAGAACTCACCAGAACACCTAAGGAGTACCGAGAAGACAGAGGGGCTCAATGGGTCTATGCTGGTACCAAGTGCCAGTCTAGGGGTAGACTCCAAGTGTCCTCTGGAGAGTATCTCTGCTATCCTGCCAGCTGCACCACGAATATGTCGATGAAAAAAATTAATTAATAGTTGATCTAAGAAGGAAGTGGAAAATTTCATTCAAGCCAACCTGAGGATTATAACCTGGGAGTCTTTCAGAAAGCTGCGAGGACTGTTCTGCCTGTTAAAGGTCAAAACAGTTATATAAGTTTTAGAGACGAAGGTTTACACGTCAAACGATGTATTACTGATGTTTATACAATCCAGATCTACATGTTCAAAGCATGGTTCACGGGTCATTGCGGCCCCTTAAAAGATAAGAAGGAAGGTTACCTCCTAAGTCGTTGTGACCTTTTATGAGATTAAAAAGGAATGTTATCTCCTAAGAAGGGCTAGTTACGCAGATGCACAATACATACTAAAGGGGAGGAAGGAGGCCCAAACAGGCAGAGAAAATTTTTATTTAAATTTCGTCAAGTCTGAATTTTATTTCGTTGTTGACAGTTTAACTCAGACTTGCTCTACGTGCTCTATTTCTCAAACTGTCTCTCTGACTCCGTTTCCCTCTCTTTCTAAGCCCCTCTCTCTAGTCAGTGTGTTTTTCAGTCTCCCTCTCACTATGTGGTCTCTTTTCTCTGCAGGAACCCCTGGTTTCTTTGCAGATCAGCTTTCTCTGTTCCCCAGCGTTCACAGAAGAGGTGGCCATCTCTTCAAACTAATGAAGAGCCCTGATGGAAGCCTGGATTCCTTGGAGAATCTGATTGGCTCATTTTGAATTGGGGCCCCACCTCTAGACCAATCAACAGTGGCCATAGTGGGGAGTAGGGTATAAAGAGCAGCCTTATTATACAGTCATGGTTGTGAGGGAGGTGGTGCAATTCTCAGCGTTGAGAAGACGCCCCAGAGGTGAATACTTCAGTAGGACAGTGAGCAGATCATTGTGGGTGTGTGTTCAGGCCATTGAAGGTGGCTGTTCTCTTGCTTTCTGTCCATCCCCTGCTCATCCAGGCCCTGCTTCACTCTCATGACTATCCAATCCTCTTAATTATAGGGCTTAATTAGTAACTATCTACATGCTTGCCCACTGCCCCAGCTGCTGGTTTCCCTGCAATGAGTCAACCTGACTTTGATTCCTCCTGTACATGGTACCTCCTTCTCCCCTGAGTAGCGAAGATTGCTGCGGTGTCCATACAAGGTGGGGTGTAGCTCCAGGACCCTTTGTTTTGGCCGCGTAAGATCCCCTGTCCAACAAACTGTTAATGTCTCTGTCACTGTCTCCAGGCTCTTGAGGCTGGGTTACTACAAGGCTTGCCGTCCGACAGTGAGTTTACTGGGAGTTTAGTTTTTCATGACCAAGTATCAGGGGACATTAGATACATCAGATGAGATCTATGTGGTACCCATTCTTTGAAATCTGTCCTATTACTTCGTGACCTAGTACTTGGTCAACTTTTGTAGCTTCTATGTGCAATTAAAAAAAAAAATATATATATATGGTTTCTAATCATTGGGTGCAGGGCTCTATATAAGACCATTAACTGATACTTGTTTAGTTCCATAAATAAGAAGTGTGTTGAAATCATCCATTAGATGATGCACATCTCAGTTTCTCCCTGTGAGTCTTCTATTTGGCTTTATATATTTTGAGGCTATTTTAATAGATGCTCATTATGTATTGAAGTGTCATGCCTTCTTGTAAGTTGAATCTTTTATTATGTAGTTATGTTCTTTGTTCCCGTAATGTTTTGTGTGTGTGTGTGTCTTAAAGCCTATTTTGTCTAATAATATAGCTCCCAACTTTCTTTTGGTTAGTATTTGCTCAGAATGTCTTTTTTATCTTTTTTACTTTTAAGCTGATGTGTCTTTTTAAAGATATTTCTTGTAAATAGCATTATAGCTGAATATTAGCTTATTTTATTCAAACTTACAATCTGCTTTTTAGTGATTCAAGTGAATACTACATATGGTGCGTACAATTACATTTGGACTTGTTTTTACCATTTACCTGGTGGATTTTTAAAAAATCACTTTTATTGTCAACTTTTGGATTGACTAATATTTTTCTTATTCCAGTTTTGTTTCCTTATATTGATTTGAGTTTTATACTTTTTCTATTCTTTTAGTGCCTTCTCTTTAATTTTTATCATACATACTACTTCCAACAAAATCAAAAGTAAACAGTATCAGTTAAACCCCCTCAAACAATAATTCCTTTTTTTGCCCTTCAAAATATTTATTATTTTATACAATGTTTATTTAGATATATTTACATGTTTATCACTTCAAGCCTTGCTTTTAAAGTAATTTTTCTTCTTTCTAAAGAATATCTTCTAGAAATATTTTTGTGAAGGGCCATTGTTGGTAGAACTATCAGGTTTTAAAATGGAAATATAATTCATATAACATAAAATTCACCATTTTAAAGTATACAATTTAATGGCTTTAAAAACACAAAGTTGTAAAAACCACCATCACTGTCTATTTCTAGAATATTCTCATCCCAGAAAGAAACTCCATACCCATTAGCAGTCACTCTATCCCTCCTCCCCCAAGGCCCTGGCAACTACTTTATCTTTATGGATTAGCCTATTCTGGACATTTCATATAAATGCTGTCCTACAATATGCACTGGCTCTTTTCATGTTTTCATGGTTCATCCATATTGTGGCATTCATTGCTGTGCCATTACTTTGTATGGCTGAATAGTATTCCATTGTATGGATGTGCCATGTTTTATCTATTAATCAGTTGATGAACATTTGAGTTATGTCCATTTTTTGCTGGTTTTGAATAATGTTGCTATGAACATTCCTGGACAGGTTTTAGTATGAACATATCTTTTCAATTCTCTTGGTATTACAAGAGTGGAATTGCTAGGTCCTGTGGTCATATAGTAAATCTATGTTTAACTTTTGAGAAACTGCAAAATCATTTTCCATAGCAGCTGTATCATTTTACATTCCCACCAGCACTATATGAGGGTTCTAATTTCTCTACATCCTTGTCACCTCTTGGGTATTTCCTGCTTTTTTGAGTTACAGCCATCTAGTATGTGTGAAGTCACATCCACTATTTTGATTTGCATTTTCCTAATGGCTAGTGATGTTGAGCATCATTTTTACCTACTTTTTGGTCATTTGTATATCTTATTTGGAGTAATGTTTATTCAAATCCTTTGCTCATTGTCTTAATCCATTTGGGCTGCTATAAAAAAATATCAAAGACGGGGTGGCTTATAAACAATAGAAATGTATTTCTTACAGTTTTGGAGGTTGAGAAGCCCAAGATCAAGGTGCGGATATATTTAGTGTCTGGTGAGGGTCCACTTCCTGGTTCATAGATGCAAGGTGGGCAGGGCAAGAGAGCTCTCTGGAGTCTCTGTTTTAAGGGCACTAATCCCACTAATTAAGGCTCCATCCTTATGACCTAATCACCTCCCAATTATCCCACCTCCTAATACCATCACACTAAGGATTAGGTTTCAACATATGAATTTTGGGAGGACACAGATGTTCAGTCTGTAGCACCCCCTTTTTAAAATTGGGTTGTCTTTTTACTGTTGAGTTGTAAGAGTCCTTTATATATTCTGAATACTAGGCCCTTATCAATGCTTGATTTGCAAATATTTATTCTATAGGTCGTATTTCCACTTTATTGGTTGTGTCCTTTGAAGCACAAGTTTTTAATTTTGATAAGGTCCAATTTACTTATTTGTTTTTGGTTGCTTATGTTTTTGGTGTTGTATCTAGGAAACTGTTGCCTAACTCAAGGTCAGGAACTTTCATCTCTATTTTCTTCTAAGAGTTTTTATAGTGTTAGCATTTGCATTTAGTCCTTTGATTCACTTTGAGTTAATTATGTATTCGTATATAGGTAGAGATCCAACTTCATTTGTATGTGGACATCCAGTTGACTCAGCACCACCTGATGAAGCTTCTTCCTCCCACTGTATGGGTTTGGTACTTGTTGGAAATTGACTATAAAAGTGAGGGTTTGTTTCTGGATTCTCAATTCTATTCTCTTGCTCTGTATGTTTCCTCTAATGACAGTATCACTCTGTCTCAATTACTGTAGCTTTGTAGTAAGTTTTGAAACCAAGAAGTGTGTCTTCCACCTTTGTTCTATCAGTTTCTATTACCTGAAAATGTCTTTTTTTGTCCTAATGCTTGAAGATAGTTTTGCCACTACACAAATATTAACTCAATTTATCCATATTTTACCAATTATATTTTTCATCTCAAAAGGTTTTTGTTGTGGTGGTTCTTTTTCAAAACTGTATGGTCATTTTTTGGTTTGGTTTTTTTTTTTTTTTTTTTTTTAATATGGTCACTTTTGATAGCCTTCAACTGCTTGCTCACTTTAAAAACAATTCTTGAATTTGCTTTTGATTCTTTAAAACATTTTATATGACAAATTTCCATCCTTTATAGTAACATAAGAGTTTTCATGCAAGTTCTTGGAAGTTTTTATACCTTTTAAAAGCCTAACATTGCAATAGAAAGTTTATTTCACCCAAGAGGATCTAACAGTGAGCCCTGCAGAGTAGAGCACCGTGGTCAAATGCGTGACTCTAGAACCAGACTACCTGGCTTCAAATATGGGTTCTTTTACTTTTTGACAGTGCAGTCTTGGACAAGTTATTTAACCTCTGTGTGCTTCAGTTTCCTCAACTATAAACCTGAAGAAATAATATGTACCTCATGAGGCTATTATGAGGATCAGTTGAACATATGTATGAACACAGTATATGTTAGTAACTAAAGGTTTGTACCTCTTAATCCCCTTCACCTACTTTCCCCACCCCGTTGAACACCCTCCCTTCTGGTAACCACCCATTTGTTCTCTGCATCTATGAGTCTGTCTTCTTACTGAGTTCTTGCATCTATTTGTCTGTTTCCTCCCTTTTTGTCAGGCTCTTAGACAAGAACCCTTTGGCTGCTGTTAACATGCCTGCTTCCAGCACCTCTTTCTAATTTACTTACTCATAGGAAGGGGGTCCATATGCCCAAATCAATGCTTTAAGTGAGTAAATAGACAGTGAGATTCTGAAGGCTCAGGTATGAGCAAAGCTCATGAACTGTGAATTGCCAACTTTGCAACATCTATTTTGGTGGCTCAGAAGCTTTTCTCTTCATTTCTTCTTATTGACTAATTTACCAGTGGGTACTACTTTACACACAAAGCCCAGTGGATGCTTGTGTATAATAAATATTGCTTGCAAGTATAAATGATTACAATTGTTACTGAAGCATAAATATCTCTCATTTTCCAATATCATGGCTAATGCAAGTTAATTGCAAATTGTAAAGGACTTATAAACCAAGGGTCCATATCCTCTCTCTTTCATCTCTCTTTCTCAATTTTGCATTTGAAATCAAGCAAGCTCCTTCCAGTGCCAAGGTACAATGGAACAGGCTGATGTCATCAACAAGTTGGCCAGGAAGTACATAAAAAAGGAATTTTTTACAAGCCTAAAAGGAAAGCCATAAATAACAGCATTGTACAGTAAAAAAAAAAAACAAAAACTTTATTTATTAAGAACCTACTTGGTACTAAGGGTCATAGAATCATTTATTCTTCACATTAACCAAAGGAGGTCAACAGCACTCCAATTTATAGTTGGAAAAACAGGCTTATAAAGTTAAGTAACTGGCCAGAATACACACTGATAAGTGACCCAGCTAGGATCCACACACCAGTCCTCCACCCGACATCTGTGCCCTTTAGAAAATACTAAACAAGAAGGGTGGGTATAACTCAGTGGTGGAGTATATATTTAGCATGTGTGAGGTCCTGGGTTCAATTTCCAGTACCTCTATAAAAAAATTTTTTTTCTTAAAAAAAAAACAAAAAACTAAGCAAGTATTTCCTAGCACTGTCTTCAAGATCTGGTACACCAAAAGCTAATGGATTAGCTTTAAAAACCCTTCACCTACCCTATCGCCCCTCTACCCTATGGATTCAGAGGGAAGCCATGGTGAGTTAGTGCCATCTGCTGACCACCTCCCTGAATATCAGGGTAACGGACTGCTCCCTAATTGAGGATAAGGTAGTGTTGGTGGAGGGGCACTTGTGCTATCTCAGGTCACCACCAGTTCCCAAGGCCAGGCCCGGGAGGATGGTGAGCATCTTCCTGTAGAACTCTTGGTCTCCCTACAATACCAAGGCTGGGCAGTGACTCACTGAGGGAGAAGGTGGTGGTAATTAGAAGGAGCCTTAAAAAAAGGCCTTGAGAAACCAAGGTGTAGGTTTTTACCACCACAGTGAAAACAGTCTTTATTCATTTTTGCAAATAAACCTTAGCATCTCCTGATTCTAGTATTCTAGCAATATAGATTCCTGAACCCCATTCCAGACTATTTTATCAAACCATTTAGGGGAAGGGCCTAGGCATATTTTAACAAACACACTAGGTCAATCTTAAAAGAAGGAAGGATAGGGGCAAGGGTCGTCACTGCCTTAATAAAATGGCAGTGTTTGAGTCCCTGTTGTGAGATATTTCTGAGTAGGGAGTAGAGCTTCTGCAGACCCCTAAAATCTTACCAACTTTTGGAGGAAGGCATAGGGAAGTAATAGAAACAGTAGTGGAGATTATTAGGGTGTGAATCCTGGTTCTGCTGGACTCTTTGGCAAGTCACTTAAACTCTCTGTGTCTTTTCTCAGCTGCAAAACCAGAGGGCAGATAATGACAGCACCTCACTGGATTGCTGTGAGAATCAGATGAGAAGCTGGCTGTGAAAGCACTTGTAAAATTCCATATGATGTTGTTAGTATTACTTTGAGTTTCATACTACCTACAGACGTAGTCTTTATTTTTTTCTGTCTTTATCTTTTAAAATATAAATGTTGAGTTCCTGTTATGTGCCTGGCAGGATCAATGTCTACTGATCTGAAGGATCAGTGTTCAGCCATGAAAAAAAAGTCTTTATTCAGAAGATACAGTGATTCTCAACAGAATTGTGCTCTCTGAGAGGCTGTACCAGAATCTCTGGTGAAGGAGAAGGTAAGATTTTTCCGTTTATCAAAAGGAGTCTTGGCTTAAAAAATGAAAATATTAAAAAACAGAGTTTTTAAAATTAGGAGACTTGGGCTCTAGTTCTCTTTTTGTTTCTGGCTTATGGTGTGACCTTGATCAAGTCCCTGCCTTTTTATAGGCCTGTTTCTTTATCTGAATAATCCAGTGCTATATTGGATGACTTGCTGACTCTAACCTATAAAAATACTTTTCACTTAGCAACTCACAATGTTCACAATCCTGGGAGGTAGAATCGAGTATAAAACATAGGCAGTGTACTTTTAGCTATGTAGTTCACAAAAAGTAAGTAACTCAAGATGAGGAGTCAACTCAAGTGAAACTGCTTGAGCTGGAAAACTGCATTTGACTTTCCTTTTTAAGCACCATCAGCCTATGCAGAAGAGAGATAAAAGTCGGTGTGATGTGGAAGTATTTTCTTCCAAAAAGCTGATAAGACCACGGAGTATTTGCCATCACTTTCCCGACAGAGGATTCATTTTATCAAAGAGAAAATCTCAATCGACTCTGCTTCCAGATCCAGAACTTGAGGGGTGGCCTGACAGGAACCTGACCAGAGGTTACCCATGAAGTGCCAAGTGAGAGAGAAGGGTCCTAGCGTGCATTTGTGTAGTGCCCCATTGCTCTTTGCCCAAACACACACTAAACTCTGCTCCATCTCATGGCTACCTGGCCATACTCGGGAGCAAAGACACTGTCCCAACCTGTGATTTTCATGTCAGGGAATGTATGCTTATAAAACTGAACATGCTCCTTTGTCAAATAGACAAGTGGTTCATGAAAAGTGATCTTTTACATGTGAATCCTTTCCAACACAGATGTTATTTAAACTTGACATTCCTCTGTGCTCAAATACCAAACGGAAGTCTTGGTATATCCCCATGGTACCAATTCCCCACTTTGAATTACACTATAAGATTTACACCACCAAAGAGCCTAGCACAAAGTTAGAGTCCCAATCCAGGTTTGTTGGGTACTGACCTTAACAATCCAGGTATATTGACCAACAGAGCATAGTTTTGGGGTGATGCATTTGAAACTACCAAATTCTTGTTGCCTGTGTGATGAAACCACTACCAGTCTGATGCCAAAGCCACCTGACCCTTGCTCACATCTGAGAAAAAGTTAAACTGAGTTGTGTACAGCTCCCTTTGTTTTGTACTTTCTAGGACAAAGTCTACACTCTGTTAATGAGGCATTTCCTGAGAATTCCTTCTGGGACACTCAATTAGTTGGATTAACCACTGTATAAATTTGTAGAATTTGTGTCTATTAACAACTTTTGTCAATTATAATTTTTTTCTGATTATATGTCAGATTTTCTGGAGACACCATCCCAGCTTTCTGCCAAGCAAAAGTATTGTTGGAAGGTAAGTATTGACTGAATTTCTACTGTGTATTCAGCCCACGTATATAATGAAATACCTGCCTTCAAAGAGATCAGAGTCCAATTGGGAATACAGGCTAAATACACAAAACATCAGCCCATAAATAAAATTAAATGCTCAGTTGCCATGGGAATGATATGAAGATATATTACAAAACAATATAGTGGTATTACCATGTCATCATACCAGTGGCACATATTTTTGTTTTACTTACTGTCTTATCTTTCCCTACTAGAATGGAAGCCCCATGACTGAAACTTTTTTTTTTTTTTTTTTTTTTGGTTTAGTGCGATTTCCTCAGTGCCTGGCATGTAATTGGTGCTTAATAAATATTTATTGACTGAATGAGTGAGAAGTCAAGTGCTTAGAAGTGACAGAAAGGGAAAGCTCCGTGGAGTGTCCCCAGATGAGCCTTGGCTTAATTATGATTTTTTTTGGCTTGCTTTATATCAATCTGTAGATTTTAGCAAACAACTTCTTTGTTTCTATAATAATAAGAAAATGTGTGTATAATTGAAATAGAAGGTGGTGTGAAATGAAAGAAATTTAAATTGGGTGTTTCAGTCCATGAGACCTGCTTAGCTTAAGGCTAAAAGAGGTTTGACCTAGAATCAGTAGTTTTCAAACACGGTTTTACAGCAGAACAACTATATTTTCAAACAAAACCTCAATAAATGAAACAGATAAAAGCAGAGCTGCTCTGGTTGACTTTGGGGTGGCTCAGAGGAAGGGGAGACAGGGAGGTCCTCCCTCTTAGTCCCCTCAACTTCGCAAAAGACCTATGGCTTCTGAGGGATTCTAGGAACACAGTGTGAACTTTAGAGTCTCTCCTCTCTCAAAATTCTGTTAGTGAAGGCAGCTGAATAGGACCTGGACTCCCTCCTGGACTTTGTCACTTTAAGCTGAGGGAGTACCAGGAGTCAGCTCCTGGAGACACAAACAACACATGTGACCTGGGCCAAGGCCGATGCCCCTTCTCATGGCCAGACCCAGGGAACTAGAAGCCACATTTCTCTGATCAAAGATGGATTAGGGTTAAATAACTCGATTGTGGCTTGCATTAGCGCTCCCCTCCCCACCAGACCCTCCCGCCGGCTCAGAACTAAAGGTATCCAAGATCACTTGACAATTTCTCTGGGCTTTGGAGTTGATTAGAATCTTATTCACAAAGTAAATACTCAGGCTGGTGCCAACCCGGATGGGAAAAGAATCTGTTTCATTTCTCAACATCCTCCACCTTGTCAGCTAGCTGGTTGATCTGCTTTAGATATCCAGAGAGGAACCAGCCACACAGACAGATGTCCAAGGGTAACAGAAAAGAGTTTAATGAAGGAACTACTAACCAGGGTGTGGTCAAGTTTAAGGGAACCGACAAAGGGTTGTAAAGCACCGAGGGGCTAGCAACGTCTGGAAGAGTCATCACCCCTAGGCTTGAAAGAACAAGTTAAAGAGAGTTGTCATGCAACAGTTGTTGCTCAGGTTAACTTGGTAAAAATTCCACTTCCATGTTACAAGAGAAGTAACTAAAGATAAGGAAAAGATAAGGAACACAGGATGTTTAATCCCCGGGAGAAGGAACTTATTTAATTGGCGGCTTTCAAGACTCCTCCTGAGGCCGGCTAAGCCATATGTCTCACGTTGAAATTCCCTGCCACCAGTCGAAAATGACCAGTTTACTGCGACAAGTTGGGACTACAACTCCCAGCACGCACTTCTCCGCTTCTACCCCACCCCCAAACTTTTCAACACTAGGCTTAAAGGAACTTCCCGAAGAATTGTATGCAGGGACTTGTAGTTCTCCATTTGGGGTCGGCCGTCCGCCTTAGCGCGCTCATTGGAGCCCGGGTCGCCGCCCCCTTCCCCTCGGCGCACATCGGTGTCTCACGCACGCACACGCCGCGCGTGCCCACGCCCCCTCCCTAGCCCTACGACGCAGGCGCGCGCACGCTCCTCGGGCCCGATAGGCGGGGAGGGGGGCGGGGGGAGGAGTAGGGGGAGGGTGGGGGGGCTAGGTGTCTATTGAGTAGACGGCAGTGGGGCACTAAGAGCGCGAAGGCCTTGCTGCCAGGCGCGTGAACTCTGTACTGGGCCTACAGCCGGCAGGAGGTTCTGGAACCAAGCCAGAGAACCCTGCGAGTAGGAGTCGACCGCCGAGACCCGGAGGGCAGCAGGGGGCGAAGCCCCGGCCTAGGCCCCGCGGAGATGTCCGGCTGCGGCGCCTGTACTTGCGGCGCGACGGCCGCGCGTCTCATCAGCTCCTCGCTCGCTTCCGCGCAAAGAGGTAACGAAGTAGTCCCTCACCTGAGCCATTGACCCCGGAGGGTCCCGGCCGACGGTGGGGACCGCGGGGAGGGCAAGAGGCCTATACTATCTCTCCGGGGTGTGAGGGGATGCATGGCGCTTCGCTTCCTCCCCGCCCTTTCCCCCTTGGGATGGGGCTCTGCCAACCTCTGGAGCAGCTGTTTCTCAAATTTGAGGTGAACCCCTTGTGCTCCTCCGCCCGCGTGCTTTCAGGCCTTCTGACTTTGGGGCTAGAATGGGGCCGCTTCGCAGAAACCCCTAAAGAGGCACGAAATGCTCCGTTCGTTAAAAAGTGTCCCCAGACCCCACTCGGAACTCCGCCGGGGGCTGCCGCCTGCCCTGCCTGCGGCTCCTCTTCCAGAGCCCGGCAGGGTTCCCCTCGGGCCTGCGGAGGGCTGGGGGAAGGGCTCGGCTGAGGGGCTGCCACTGTTGGGGGTCCCGCGGGGCGAGGAGCCGGCCGTCCCGGACGCAGGCCGCGCGGGACCCGTCGTGTCACACACAGTCATTGTGCGGTCGCTTATGCCGGGACAGAAAGGGGACTCGCAGTACTTGTCGGGACCCGCAGGAAAGCGCCCGAGGAAATGGAAATTCCCGCAGAAGTTGTTTTTGAAATACTTCGGCGTCTCAGCAGCCGTTTGCCGGTTTTCCTAACTTGACAGTCCCAAATAGTTTTTTTAAGAGTGGCGCTTGTTTACATTTCTGTTTATCAGGAGCTGTGCAAGACTGGCACCCCAGCCAAGAGATTCCGGAAAAGAAACCATTTTTTCCCCCCTAAATCTATGAATATCAGACAGCGAGGCTAGATCCTGTTAGAATCACTAACTTGTAGACAAAATTCGTTTCATTTTGAATTATCCTCTTATGCCCTCTGGATGAAAAAACACCATCTTTTCCAATTTTTTGCTTCATTGTGAAATCCTCACCATTTACTAAATGTGTATTTTCTGACAGTTATTTCACAAAGAGGGATTACAAGAAGTAGTGTGGGCAGAAGCATTTTGTAAAATGGTACATAAATATAAAGGAGTGAATTTAGTCCCAAGACACTGTTAAACCTGAGCAAGTAGCTGTCCCTGTTCCAGGAATTTGAGTTGCAAACAATTGAAAGTGACAGATATTTAAATTAAGTTGTTTGACATATTTGTTGAGAATCTACTGTGTGTCAGGTCCTGTTTAAGTGCTGGAGAGGGAGCGGTGAGCAAGTCCTTACCTTCGAGTTTACATCTAGTGGAGTTGACAATACCGTTTCTGGTCGTTTATAAGGTATATGTGTGTTCTCTTTGGTCAGGAAAGACTTCTTTGACAAAGCTCTTCATCTCTTCCTATCATTTGTCCCTGGAAACTGAATTATAAGAGGCGTGCAGTTATTTCTTTATTTTTCTTTTCAAAACAACTACTGCTTTAAAAATTAAATCTATCGTGAGGTAGATAAACATAAATTAATGGCTTATTTAGGAATTACCTATTTGTTTTTCAGTTAATATAAGTTGGCTAGAGGTTTTCAGAAACACCAAACCGTAACTTCCACTGTAAGGGAGTAAATTAAGCTTAAAATATGAGACATTATCCAATATCACTATAGAATTTAATATTTTTACATGATACTAAAACAGCAACTAGCTTTCACATTGATTTAAGACTTTTCCAAGGCTGGTGGGAATGCAGTTTGGTGCAGCCATTGTGGAAAACAGTATGGAGATTCCTCAAAAGGCTGAAAATAGACTTACCATATGATCCAGTAGTTCCACTTCTGGGCATGTATCCAGAGGGAACCTTAATTCAAAAAGACACCTGCCTCCCAAAGTTCAAAGTAGCACTGTTTACAATAGCCAAGACATGAAAACAACCTACATGTCAATCGACAGATGACTGGATAAAGAAGTTGTGGTATATTTATACAATGGAATACTACTCAGCCATAATAAAATAAAATAATGCCATTTGCAGCAACATGGATGGCCCTGGAGAATGTCATTCTAAGCAAAGTAAGCCAGAAAGAGAAAGAAAAATACCACATGGTATCACTCATATGTGGAATCTAAAACAAAAAAGACAAATGAACTTGTTTACAAAACAGAAACAGACTCACAGACATAGAAAAAAACAAACTTATGGCTACCAGAGGGGAAGAGGATGGGAAGGGATAAGTTGGGAGTTTGAGATTTACAGATACTGACTGGTATATATAAAAGAGATAAAACAAGTTTATACTGTATAGCATAGGGAACTATATTAAATATCTTGTAGTAATTATGGTTTAAAAGAATATGAAAATGAATATATGTATGTTCCTATATGACTGAAGCATTGTGCTGTACACCAGAAATTGACACAACATTGTAAACTGACTCTACTTCAATTAAAAAAAAAAAAAAACCAAAAAACAAAGACTTTACCAAGGCTTAATTACATGAAATGTTTTTCCATGGTAGAAACTCTTAAAGTATATGTGAATCTACAAGAATATAGAGATACTTTCTTTAAGGATTTAAGAACCTCCAGGATGGTTCTTTTTCCTTAGGATTCCCAAAAAGAGGAAGAAAGATGAAAGATAGAAAAATCAGAATTGAACTTTAGTTAGTTTATTATTCTTATAAACAGTAGAGTTAACAATTTCAGCAACGTTAATTTAAATAAATAAGAATTTCATTAATATAATCTTCTAATAAATTATACAATGAATTAAGAATAAAAGGGGAGATTTCAGAGCTCTGAAATACAGTGGTATTCTCTGTTTCTGTTGGCTTGTCTGTCATGTTAGACTTTAAAAATTTTTAACAGTATTTTGAAAGATTATTTGCTAAATTGTTGTACTAGACACTGAACCGATTTTCTTTTCCTGATGGGCTGTATGTATCCAATTTAATGTAGTTCTCCTCACTATTCCCTTTGAATATGAAGCCTACAGTAAAGTAAAAATTTAAAAATTTTTTTCTACTTGAATTCTGGCTTTCAATATTGATGTATAGTTTTAAAAATGTACTTTGCGTATATAACAGTCAGTTTGCAGTCTAAATATGTATATTCAGAAATGCTTGATTGCATTTCCAAGTGACTAGGTCTGAATTTGGCCTTGTGCAAGAATTTTGGGATCCTGTGTAACTCCCTTGATTTCTGGATGCTTTCTGTCCTTGTCCATTTGCAAGGGTGTCACTTCATGTGGGTGTAAATGAAAATTGAAGATGCTCAAACATGTTGGTTGGCGTCCATAATTTTTATGATAGTTACATAATCTGCCTACCTTAATAGTTTTTAGTTAGATTTTAGTTACCTCCCTCCCTCCATATCTCCCTCTCTCCCTTTCCCTCTCTTGTAGTTAAATCCAGTACAAATTAAATAAGACAAAATGTGTAAATGTTAGAGCATCTTTATTTCTGGAATTGCAGACTATTTCCTAATCAGCATTTCTCTTTTCTTGGTGAAAACCTATCCAACATTTTTAAACTTGAGGAAAGCGCTCATAGTAGTGATGTTATTTTTCTTTATTAAGAAGTATTCAGAATTGTTGAGACAGTAACTTGGGCATAAAATGAAAATTTGAGATTAAAAAGCAGTAAGCATCTAGTAAGTTGCCAGTATTGTTTGTGAGTTTTTGTTGAGTTTTTTTTCCAATTTATGTTAGAGGTTAGAGGCCAAGTGTTCAAGTGGGCATTTAACCTGATTTGCCATTTCATCAGTTATTATATACTTAACTATTGTCACTACAAATAGCTAATTTTTAATTTTCATTAGTTCTTTTGCTGTATTTCTAAAATGCAAATTAAAGATAGGTTTATCTTTTAAGCTGAATCATTTGTATATTTTTGGAGAATGCTTAGTTCAAGATTGAATATAGGAAGTCAAATACTTAAAAATAGAAAAAATTACTCTAGTTTTTTTTTTTTACATTTTTTATTGAGTTACAGTCATTTTACAATGTTGTATCAAATTCCAGTGTAGAGCACAATTTTTCAGTTATACATGAACATACATATATTCATTGTCAGTTTGTTTTTTTTTTTGCTGTGAGCTAACTCTTCTAGTTTTCAATAGTCCTAAAATCATTGTACCTTATTCTAATACTTTTTTTTTTAAAAACAGCTGCTCTGAAGCTCAGAGCTTTATTCATATGACAAAAGTTTTGTAAATGGTTTAACTTTTTAACTGTCTTCTGTCGTTGTTGCCAAGTAGTCTTTTGAAATATACTTTACAGAAATACTTCCCATTTTTGGCTTTTAGGGTGCTTTGTTTTGCTGATATCTCAAAATATTGTTTATATTTTCCACTACTTTGAAATCATGGTACTTATTTAAAAAGCTGTTAGATCTTATATAATCTTGTTAGTTAAGAAGCATATTTTTATAATATTTTGATAACTTCTTCAGTATAATTGGTTTCCTCTGTTATGTATTTTATTCTATACATTTAAAAACATTATTCTGAATAGGCTTCACCAGTCTGGCAAAGGGGTTCATGGCACAAAAAGGGTTTAAAAACTCCTGATTGGTTTCATGCAATGATTTCTATAATATAATAATATATAATAAATAATAACAAATGAGGATGTCAGATGATTAGTGAATGACTGTTCATTTTTTTTTTAGTAAAGTGGCTTTAAAAAGTGTGGTCCCAAGACCAGCAACAGCATGATTACCTGGAATCTTGTTAGAAATACATTCTTGGGTCCCACCTCACACCTTCTGAATCAGAACCAGGGAAGATCCCCTGTAGTCTGTGCTTTAACAAGCCCTCAAGGTGATTCTAATGCATGCCCAAGTTTGGGAACCGATGGTTTAGTATTTATAGCATCTTGTTGGTATAGCCCATAGATTATAGAATGTTAAAATAGCACTACAGTACCATACCAGCAGGGCGAGCAAAGAAATTTTTAAATTTAGAAGTTTCAATGACATGAACATTTTTAGATAGTATTTTCTGTGATGACTGTATGGTTGCGTTGGCTTCATACATTACTTGTTATTTAAGGTGAAGGACTTAACTTTTCTTTCTATCAAGTAGATGTTAAAAGGATCATGCTCGTAATTTTTATTTCTCTTATTAAATTCCCAAAGGTAATTACTTTTTAGCTTATTTTCTAATAATACTAGATGCTGTGAATTGTTGAACACTATTTTAAAAAATGTATTTTATTGTAGGTGGGGCTAAAACATTGTATGTGATAACTTCAAGGCTAAGTATTGTTCTAAATAATCCAAGTACAAATAACCTCACATAAAGCTTGTTATAATTGTAGTTTTCTTTGTGAATACATCGTAATGGTTCAATTAAAAGGTAACACTTGTTACATAGATTATAATTATTTATTGTATCATGCTGCCTTTGATATAAATTTACTACGGATGTTTTTGAACATTCTTGATTTTCTACGGATGTTTTTGAACATTCTTGATTTTATCTATCCCTCTTCCCCATTACTTTTTTTTTTGACTTGCTTTTTAGATGGACAGTCTTTAAATCACAATATGTCCTTGGAAAAACATTAATGTTAAGCTTCAAATTTGTGAACTACCTTAGATCTCATTCTAATGAGAGTAATGGCTATCATCATTTGCTGTAAGAAATGGAAATGTTATACTTGAGAAAATTTGAATTGTCTTTTGAAAACATTGCTTAGTAGGAAAACATCAAATGTCGTTTTTTTTTTCCTCATTAATATTTAAACTTAGTAGTGTTAAGCAAAATTTTACAGTCTTCGGATTGGGGCCAGGGTGTCATAAACCTTAATCCTTTTTTGGTGTTCTTTGTAAATTTATATAGAAATGAGACAGTTTGCTTCCTCTTATTTGTATCTTTCCTAAGTAGTTTGGTGGCTTCATTTTTGTACTTTGTGAAACTGGAGATGGCTTACCATGATAAGTAAATAAATAAACTACTTGTTCTAACAGTGTCCAGAATTGTGTTGGAAAATGGGAGTTAGCAAAACAGCAAATTATATAGCTAAGCAACTGTTTTTGAATTATTTGAAGTACATAACTTTCAACCAGTTTTTGCATTTGGATACAATATATACACATGTGCATGATCTCTTAAAAGCTCTTAATAGGTGTAGAAATAAAAATTTAAATCCTGAGTTGAGAATTTTGCAGGGAATAAAATGAGAGAGGCAGAATCAGTTTCTTAAATTTATTTAACTATTAACTTTACCCCTCCCCACTTTTGCTTGTTTATTACCTTCTAACAGCACTCAGGTAAACCGCTTGGAAATTTCCTTCTTGGCGATTCATTAATGTACTTTAGCTTATGCAAGGTTCTGAGTAACCCTACAATACTGAAATCTATGGAATTTTGTTTAACCTACAACCATTCAATTTTCTTGTGTAGAGAACACTCTTTTAAAGACACAGTTTGGGAAACGCTGCCTCACAGTATATAGTATGGCTTTTTTGCCATTGACTGTAATTTATTTGGGGGCTTATTTTGCATTTATAGAGAAAAAGCAGGGGTCAGCAAACAGTGACTCTGTGGACCAAATCTGGCCACACTCATTTGCTTACATATTGTTTACATTTACTTTCAGGTTACAGAGAGAGTAGTTGAGACTGAGACTACATACATGGCCACAAAGCTGAAAATACTTACTATCCTGGTCCTTTACAAAAAAAGTCTTCCAGCTAAGTCAGTGATCAACCTATATCCTTTTTAAGAATTTTGACTTCAAATATGGCAAAAGGTTAAAATGTTTGAAAGCAGGATAGTGGTTACACAGTCTGTTTTATTGAATTATATTTATTTTTTCTATAGGATTGAAATATTTCATTTAAACATGTGTTTTAATGAACAGCACATAACTTTTCAAGGAACATTTGAAATTTGTTGCCATTGTTGCACATATTATCCCCATATAACCAAAGAGACAAATAAGAGTTCAATTGTTTACTCTCATTGATAGAAATAATATAAGAAGTATAAGAATATAGGGCATAAATGGTCTTTTTCCCCTGCAGATGAGATAGATGCTGAACTACTTATCTCTCAGACTTTGGAAGAGCCACTCATTGTTCTGACCTGGGTGGTCGCTCCTCACTTCCAAAGCACAGGTCTGGCCTATTTTTGAGGATGGTGTTACCAGTTTGTACTACTGCTGTGAAAACTATAGCTTTTTCAACCTCCTCTATGCTTAAGGAATTTTTGTTTCCAGGGGATTTATTGAAGGCATGTTAATATTTGATGTGTGAACTAAATAAATTTCATTATCTTTTCAGGTATTTCTTGTGGTCGCATTCATATACCCATCTTAGGAAGGCTTGGGGCGTTTGAAACTCAGCTTCTACGAAGAGCTCCTTTTAGAGCCTTTACAGAAACACCAGCATACTTTGCCTCAAAAGATGGAATGAGTAAAGATGGCTCTGGAGATGGAAATAAGGTATTTTATCTTTATTGGCATCCATACATATATTTGACTTCCCTCATTTAAACAATTGATTATAGTAATAGTACTCTGTATTTTATTGGTTTATATGTTTTCTGTAGGAAATGTGAAATAAATAAAATGATCTAAAAAATTTTATGTAATTTTATTTTGTGTTTCAGTCTGAACCATAAAGTAGTTTGATAAGCATTGCACTTAGTAAGCAGTAGTTAAAATTTCTAACAACCCAAAGCAGTAAAGAAGCTTCATTAAATAATCTATGTAGTTAGTCTGTGATAGTTGGATTAGGAATAGCCATCATTTTCTGCTTCCACACAGCTCTCAAAACTCAGGCTAGTATTAGCCTTACTTCATCCTCTACCTGAAACTCTTGGATATCTGTATGACTTAATGTTGGGCTGCTCTCTAGCTAGCAAGTAGGCAATTGGTGATTGTATTGGGTCAGTGAATTATCAGGTTTTTTTAAATTATGTGTATTTGACTAACACTTGAGTTAATAATATGTGTGAGAGACAAAATGCTAGGTGATTTCATACCCACACTTAATTCTAAAAATGACTCTAAAGTAGGTAAAATTATCCCTATTCTAGAGATGATAAAAGTTGGATTCAAGAAAGTTAAGTCACTACTTGCCATGATTAATAACTCCTGATTCAATTTCTTTAAAATGTAGTTTTTTACGTATAGTAACTTTTTTTCCTAGAGCTTATTGACTGTCATTGAAAGAAAGCTAATTGTTATGCACTCTGGCATATACCATGGAAGGAAGGAGTACTGTAAATACGTGTTTACTAGAAATTATATTTTTTTTTATAACCAGTGATCATAGAGATTTAAATTATACTAATAATTCTATTCTAGAAACTGTAAAGATTAGAAGATTGATTATAAACAGTAGAGTTTATATTTGAGTTATATGGTGGTTGCCTGAAAGTAATAATTGACACTTTATTTTTTTCTCCTCCACGAACATTAGAAATCAGCAAGTGAGGGAAGCAGTAAGAAATCAGGCTCTGGGAATTCTGGGAAAGGTGGAAACCAGCTTCGCTGTCCTAAATGTGGCGACTTATGCACACATGTAGAGACTTTCGTGTGTAAGTATTACTTCTACTGTTATTTTTTTCCCCTGCCTTTTATATAAATCATTAATTGCGTAGAAATATATAAATTATATAAAGCAGAATTATTTTCTTCCTGAGCTTACATGACTCTCTGTTATGTTCACCAGATACTAAAAATCCCCAAGACTAGTTAGTAATACTTTGTACTATCGTGTAAGAGAAAATTTAAGAAAACTATTTACTTCTTTATTTTGCTTACATGTGTTTATATAAAATTTGGATTTTGTGAGTTTTTATGTAGTAACCATTAAGCTGTAGGAGAAGCAAGGCTTATTTATTTTGTATTTATTACTTCATTCTTCAAATACCTATTAAGCATCTCATATAGCTAGAGAAGTCAGACATTCAAATATGAAGGTATTTTCCATCTCTGTATACTAATCAGGGGAGCTAAGCCCTCAATTTTAGGAAGTCTCTGATAGTGATTAGTGATTTAAACACTAGAGAAGGAAGAAATCAACAGTTCTATTTTTGCTGTTAGTGTCAGTGACTCTTTCTGAATTGCAGAGATGCTACTGCTGATACTTGATGAATCAGATAACTAATTTTCTACATGATTAGAATTAATGGTAGTGATTCAAGAGTACTTTGCACTACTGTGTCAGCATGGTACATGCAATACAGTCCAATTGTGAAAAGGTTGATGGTCAGGTTTGGCAGAAGTTTTGGTTTCTAATGACTAGTTGGAGAGGATTCTTTGTATTCTAACCCAAATATTGAGACTTCAGTTACAGTTTCACATTTATCATTAATGTTAATTGGTCACTATATGGAAAAGTGTTACAAGTAGCGTGTCTTTACAGCTTTGAAGAGACTTTTAAAATGTTTCCATTCTGTAGCTGGAATGTTGAGGTTCTCTTTGTGGTTGTGCCTAGTAGGAGATCAAAGAGAAGAATCAGTCAATGAAAATTTAGATTGCAGCATAAGATGAAAGTAGTAGACCTGGATGATATAATTTCTAAGTAACATTTGCTATTAACAAATTTCATGCTATATAATAAAATTTCAGTAAGTCTGAGGATTGCTCAGTTCATACTGGCAGTGTTGTATTGCATTTATTTTAATCAAGAAATTTTCCTCTTTTTTTTCCCCAAAGAAAGATTTCCACCTTTATTAGGCCTATAATTCTACTCTTCTTGGAGTAGAAAAGGAAAGAAACTAACATTTAATAAATGCCAGTATATGTAATTTTATTCTTGCAGTCTTATTTTTGTTAGGACAGAGAATATCCTCATTTTTATAAATGAAGAAGCTGAAGTTGAATAAGTTTCAGTAAATCATCCAAGGTCACAGAGCAGTGAAGATTTCCTGTTTAGAAGTTCCTTTCCTATTCAGAAATTCCTAAGTGATACCTTTCTACCAACGGGAATTGTTTCGGGATAAACTAGGTCTTCCTGAGATTAAATTTTTCTCTTATACAATGTTTTCAACTTCCCAGATTGTATAAGTCAGTGAGGGTGATTGTTAAACATACAGATTCCCACCTTCCCATTAAGATTATCTAGATGTTTGAAAACAATTATAGGTATGTTACATGTATGACTGAAACATTATGCTGTACACCAGGAATTGATGCACCATTGGAAACTGACTATACTTCAGTAAAAAATAAAAAAAGATTATCTAGATGTTGGATGGGGTCCTAGAATCTGATATTTAACGAGACCAACTGTGAAAAACACTATAGTTTAGTGTTATCTAATCAACTCAAGGCTGTTTGGAATTCTAATTAGGGAGGGGTAAGTGGGAGTAGAGAATGTGGAAGAAAAGAGTAAAAGAAGAGTACATACTTATACATAATTTAGTAAACAAATACCTGTTAAATCAGACGGTGCTCAGCTGAGACCATACACAGATGAGCATGACACTGTCCCTGTCGTCTGGAGCTTTGCTACGCAGGAGTAGGAGGCCCCAGCAGTGTGTTGAGGCCCTCTTCCCTTGGTTTTGCTGGTCCATAATAAAAGTCTCTTCAGAATACATCCCTTTTGAATACTGAGGATCTTCTGTGTCTGCTCATTGAAAATTGGGTCATCCTAGTTCTAAAGAGTTTTGTTTGAATCTGCATCTCTTTAGTTAATACTTCATAAACATCTTTTTATATGATTTTTGGTCCTTTGTAATCTTTTGTTTAGGCCTGTTTAGGTAATTATCTACTTTTTCATCATTTAAAATTATTTTTAATTACCTGAGAAATACATGTGTATATCTCCCTTTGTTAAAAAAGTAGAACGTTATAGTAATGCTAAAGATATATTTCTGTAATGTATCTTCATCAAACATGTAACTTTTAAGAAGCATAAGTGATTTAATAGTGTTCATATTTTTGCAGATTGCTTTTTTTCAATTCAGCAATGTTTTGAGAGCTAAGTATGTTAATACATACAAGTCTAGTCCTTTCCTTTTTAAAATTTTAAATTTTTTATTGAGCTATCATTCGTATATCATACAATTCACCCTTTCAAAGGGTACATTGCAGAGTTTTTAGTATATTCATGAAGTTGTACAATCATCACCAGTATCTAATTCCAAGACATTTTCATCACCCCAGAAAGAAACCCCATACCCCTTGGCAGTCACTTTCCACCCTTTCCTTTCCCAGTCTTGGCAACCGTTAACCTACTTGCAGTCTCTATGGATTTGTCTATTCTGGATATTTCACATAAATAGAATTATACATTATGTGACATTTTCTGTCTGGCTTTTTTCACTTAATGTGTTTTCAAGGTGATCTGTGTTATATTATGTATCAATACTTTATTGCTTTTTATGGCTGAATAGTGTTCCATTGCTTATTCATTCATCAGTTGATGGACATTTGAGTTATTTCTGCTTGTTGGCTAATATAAATAATGCTACTACGGACATTTGTTTATAAGTTTTTGTGTGTACATGTGTTTTTACTTTTCTTGCATATATGCTTAGGAATGGAATTGCTGGGTGAAATGGTAACTCTTTATTTAGCTTTTTAAGGAACTGCCAGACTTTTACACCGTGGCTGTACCATTTTACAACTTAGCTAATGAAGGGTTCCAATTTTTCCACATCCTCTTCAACATTTATGTTTTTTTTATTGTACCCACCATAGGGATATGAAATGGTATTTTATCATGGTTTTGGTTTATGTTTTCCTAATGAATAAAGATGTTAAGTGTCTTTTCATGTGCTCATTGACCCTTTGTATATCTTCTTTGGAAAAAAGACTTTAAATTTTTTGTCCATTGTTAAATTGTTTTTTTTTCTATTGTTGAGTTATAAGAGTTCTTCATATATTCTGAGTACTAGACCCTTATCTAGATAGGTGATTTGCAAATATTTTTTCTCATTCTGGGGGTAGTTATTTGCTTTTAAATACTGATACCAGGAGTCAGCAAACTTTTCTATAAAGGCCAAATAATAAATATTTTAGACTTTGTGGGACACATGGTCCCTGGTGTGACTTTTCTCCTTTGCTGTTATAGTGTGAAAGCAACCACAGACAATGTAAATGAATGGGGATGGCTTTGTTCCAATGATATTTTGTATATGGGTGCTGAAACATACAACTTTCAGTGTCATTTTTTTCTCAGATGTAAAAACTATTCTTAGCTCACTGATCTTGCTGTACGTACTTTATCTCACAAGTAATTTGTAATCATTTTTATTTTTTTTTATAGTATTACTCTTGCTTGACTAACTTTGTTGAAATAAAATACCATTTTTATAGACACTGTTACGAATATAGAGAAGATCATTAGAAATTGAAATAAGAATAATACCTAAGATTGTTGATCACAAGGATATATACTATTTCTTTCATTTTCCCCTGCTCATTTGAAGAATAACTTGTCAAGGATGATTAGTTCATCTACTTTTATTTAAGGTAGAGTCTTAAGTAGTGGTTAAGTAGTAGTAGTAGGTAGTTTTTATTTTTTTGTGTCTAATACTTTTTGAAAGCTTACTATAATTGTATGTCTCATAGGTTAGGAATAAACTTTTCTGCAATGGCTTAGGGATTTTATTTTGGACACTGAAACTTGTTCAAAAGTGTGAAGAACTTTCATTTAAACAAATATCCTGAAAAAGTTCTTACTAAGGTAGTCTTTCTCACTACCAGTGAGGTATCACCTCACCAGTAAGAATGGCCATCATTCAGAAGTCCACAAATGATAAATACTGGAGAGGGTATGGAGAACAGGGAACCCTCCTACACTGCTAGTGGGTATGTAGTTTGGTGCAGCCATTATGGAAGACAGTATGGAGACTCCTCAAAAGACTAAAAATAGACTTACCACATGATCCAGCAGTCCTACTCCTGGGCATGTATCCAGAGGGAACTCTTAATTCAAAAAGATACATGCACCCCAGTATTCACAGCAGCACTATTTACAGCAGCCAAGACATGAAAGCAACCTAAATGTCCATCGACAGATGACTTGATAAAGAAGTTGTGATATATTTATACAATGGAATACTACTCAGCCATGAAAAGAATAAAATAATGCCATTTGCAGCAACATGGATGGACCTGGAGATCGTTATTCTAAGTGAAGTAACCAGAAAGAGAAAGAAAAATACCATATGATACCTCTCATATGTGGAATCTTAGAGGAAAAAGAGGGCATCTACAAAACAGAAAGAGACTAACAGACATAGTAAACAAACTTTTTTTAAAAACACCTTTATTGTGGTATGGTTCCTGTAAACTACACATATTTCAGATATACAATTTAATGAATTTTGATAGATGTATACACCCATGAAACCACCACAATTAAGATAGCTAATATTTCCAACATTCCCCAAGAGGTGCAATTTTTGAATTCTCAGTTTATTCCTTCCCACCGTCTTTAACCGCTGGTAACTAAAAGTTTGTTCTCTATGTCTGTGAGTCTGTTTCTGTTTTGTAGATAAATTCATTTGTGTTTTTTTTTTTTAAGATTCTACATATAAGTAATATCATATGGCCTTTTTTTGCTCTGGCTTACTTCATTTAGAATGACTATCTCTAGGTCTATCCATGTTGCTGCAGAAGGCATCATTTTATTCTTTTTTATGGCTGAGTAGTGTTATATATATATATATATATATATGGATATGTATGGAGATAGATATATGTGTGTGTGTGTGTGTGTGTACATCTGTACACACCTTCTTTATCCAGTCATCTGTTGATGGACATTTAGGTTGCTTCCATGTCTTGGCTATTGTAAACAGTGCTGCTGTGAACATTGAGGTGCATGTATCTTTTCGAATTAGAGTTCCCTCTGGATATATGTCCAGAAGTGGGATTGCTGGATCATGTGGTGTGTCTATTTTTAGTTTTTTGAGGAACTTCCATACTGTCCTCCATAGTGGCTGCACCAATTTACTTTCTCACCAAGTAAACAATCTTACGGTTACTAGGGGAAAGGGATGGGAAGGGATAAATTTGGCAGTTAAAGATTTGCAAATATTAACTACTATATATAAAAATAAACAGATTTCTTCTGTATAGCATAGGGAACCATATTCAATATCTTGTAATAACCTTTTATGAAAATGAATATATATATGTATGATTGGGACATTATGCTGTACACCAGAAATTGATACATGGTAACTAACTACACTTCAATTTTAAAAAAAGGTAGTCTTTCTGTTGTTGGTAATACTATACATGCAGGTTTATTGGAATCAGTATTCTGTTTATAAAGAAATACAGGATGTGTGTAGTAATCGTTTAAAGGAAAGAGGTTTTTTAAAATCCCCTTATAATTTAACAGAATTAGATTTTTGCCCCTTGGTTTTAAGAGTAAAAAATACGCATTGCAATGTTTGTTTTTCTGACAGTGAAACTAAATCCTTGAACTTGGGTATATGTTGAACATGTTTCAGTGTAAAAGTGTATTGCAGATATTCAGGTAGAATTTAAGCAACTCTTCAGCTAAGCAAAGAGGAATGTTATTTTGTCAGTGTTTAATCTCTTTCCCTTTGACCTAATTTCTTCAAAGAAATATTTTGTTCTTGTGTTCCTAGGCCAGATTTTCCCGTCACACAGCCTAAACTAGATCAGAGGCTTCTTTGCCCTTTAATCCTTGCCCTGTTTACCATCAGTAACAATTATAAGCTGGTGCCTCATCATGAAATAAAGACACTGTCTTTCCCATTGATGGAAAATGGTGATAATGTATTTGGGTTTGTGTTAATTAGAGGTACTTGGAATAGCTTGATCTTTAGGGAAGCACTTTTTTTTAATAGGTGATCGATAAATAGAATAGATGAATGATCCCTTGTCTCGTTTAAAATTTGTGACTGGAATTTGTCTAAAATGTATTTTTGATTGGCCTTGTGTTTAAGAGCAGACATCTAAGAATTAAATTGATTGAATCAATAGTTAAATTTATTTTTTTTAATGTGACATTGTTTTTTAAAAATTTGGATTTTTTTTTTTGGAAGATTGAGATGTGCTTGCCAATGCAGTTTTTCCTTTAATCTGTATATAGGTAGTTTTAGTTTTCCCAAAGGAGAGAGATTCCTATAGTTTTAAAAATTCTTTTTCTTTGCCTTTTTTATTTGTTTAGTTAGGTTATACAAAGGTAACCCAAAAATGTATTACCTAGACTTGCCAACGTGTGACTAATTCCTATGTATCTTTTGCACTGTATCTGTTAATAGTCTGTAGTCTAATAGTCTAATAGTCTAATATGGGATTCTCTTCCCATGCTGCTTTCTGAGGTCCCTGGTTACCATTGATAGGATTAGGTTTAGAGAAGTTTAAGAATATATGTTCATATGTCTGAATCCTAAATGAGAGAAAAGAAGAAATCAGCTTTGGTTTAAACACAGGGTGCCCGTAGCTGAAGCCTTGGCATTGAGAAACCCTTTTTACCTTCACTTAACTCCCCTTGTGTTATTTTCAAAAGCTGTATGATTAATACAATATTGAATTAATAATTCAGTATGACTGAGAATATTGTTATTTTGTTTCTTAGTGGTTTTTAGGTCAAAGAAATAGGAATTAGTGAAGTAGTTAAAGTTGAAAATAAAGAAGGTATGATTTTATATATTTACCAAGTCAAGGTTTTAAAAATTCTTACAGGTTTGAAAAGAACCTTAAGAATATAGTTTTTAGGGATTAAAATTGATTTTTCTTTCAACTTTTGTATATGTTTATAATTTTTTGTAATAAAATATTGGAAAAATAGAATAATTTACTTGTACTTTGCTTTTTTCACAGTTTATTTGTCCAAGTATTTCAATAAAATAATTACTTAATATAGTGTTAGAGTTTAGAACTTAATTTTTAAAATTTAGTGAATGGGGAAGTTGAAAGGATTTCAACCAATCTTTTCTGTAGATGAAGTCTATTACAAGTGAAAGAACCTAGTTGAAATGAGCAAAATGTAGTTATCTGAACTCATCTTTATCATTTATCTAGGTGTAAACTAGGCTGTTTATTGTGGCTTGTGAAGTGAACTACAAGCATTCTGTCAAGTACACGGTTTTCATTTTCAGTGAATCTTTAAGGTTAAACACAATTTGATTTATTTTTCTCTGCTGACATTTCTTTTACAGCATCTACCCGTTTTGTGAAGTGTGAAAAATGTCATCATTTTTTTGTTGTGCTATCAGAAGCAGACTCAAAGAAAAGCGTAATTAAAGAACCTGAATCAGCAGCAGAGGCTGTAAAATTGGCATTCCAACAGAGGCCGCCTCCTCCCCCCAAGAAGGTATAGCTCCAAGCTCAGCCTTACAAGCATTTTATCTTGAAAACATTTTATTGCTTCCCTCTCTCCAGTTTACATTAAATCTTAATACTAGTATCTAAATAAGTATTATAAGTTCTTAATATGGACTATATCTTGCTGAATTGTTATCGATATTTGATACTTGAAATTTAGGTGTGGAGTCCATTGCTGTTTTCCTGTGTCATGATGACTGTATTCAGTTATAATGAAATATAGTTGATGATGATTAAAGTGGTATTAATACTAAATAAATCTAGTGCTCACTTCAGCAGCACATACTCTGAAAATACTAAATAAATCTAAAATGATATCCTTAAAATAGAGCAACTATGGATTTATTTTTATTAGTTTGGGCCTGTAATACCAACCTGCAGCTTTTCATCCTTAGATTAATCTACTTTATGGTAGAACAGCTTCAGGCTAACAATAAAAGCACGCAGTTTTTTTCATAACCAATGTGCCAGGGCTCTCCTGTATAGCACTCTGGCTTGTGGTATGGGCTTTTTCTAGGAGTCTCAGACAGATTGTGATTTGTCCGTAAGAAACACAGCAGAGTGTACCACCAGCTCCACTGGGTCGTTGTCGTGCGCTTTCTGAGAAGGAGGAGCCCTGCTCCTGGGCTGTGTGCCCTCTGTTCTGGCCATACATCAGATAGTTGCACACTTAGTTATTTCTCACCTATGTCTGCCTCAGTGTGGCTTTCTTCTACTGTTTAGATGCTAGTGTATTTGTCTCTAATTCCAAATGTGCTGTGGCAGATTTAATAATTCACGGGTATAATTTGTGAGGAATGGCAATTTTTAAACTCTGTAATAAAATGCATAGAGTCAACAACTAAGGAATTTGTCGTGTAAAGATAATATAGTAGAAAATATAGCGAATTTGTGTAGACTTTAGACATCTGAGTCAAAGTTGTAGAAAATGAATAAGCAATTTTTTGCTTATAAATAATAAATAAAAAAGCTATTTTAAGGAGTTAGTGAATATTAACAGTTAATTTCTGTTTACTAAAAGTTGAAGGAATTCACCCCAGGTTCGAAACTGTAGGCAGTATCCAACTTTCAAATAAAGCTTTAGTTTCTACCAAGAATAGGTCTTTTAGATTGCCATGTAGATAAATGCATAGCTTTAAAGTGAATATCTGAGAAAAAGTTAAATTTTTGAGTATTAAAACATTTATACTGGTGATTTAACTTTTTATTATACTGCCTATTTTGAAAAAGGTAATTTTATATATTATCTTTGTGAAGAATATTATTCGTATGATTGTGAAAGGTGTAGAAAGGATTTTTTAAAGTAATTTACATTAATGATAATAACTTTATACCCGTGGTAGCAAGTGGAGGTGTTCTAAGTGACTTTAATATTAACTTTCAAAAATTAGGATTAATGACATTGTTTATAGAATAGAAACTGGCATAACACTATAAGAGTACAACGATACCTTTTTAAGCTAAAGAGCAAATAAACTGTGTTTTTGTTCCTTTAGGGTTCGGGGCCTCTGTATCATTGCTACCTGGTGTATCATGCCCCTGGCATTTTGTTTTGATGAGTCTTTGTTCAAATTTTAAACTGTAAGCAAATGAGCTCAGTATATGACTTTTTAATGTGTATTTTTGTGATAGCTCATAGTAAATTATTAATATGTAATCATTTTTCAGATTTATAACTACCTCGACAAGTACGTTGTTGGCCAGTCATTTGCTAAGAAGGTGCTTTCAGTTGCTGTGTACAATCATTATAAAAGAATATATAATAATATCCCAGCTAATTTGAGACAGCAAGCAGAGGTTGAGAAGCAAACATCATTAACTCCTAGAGGTTAGTGTTTTGATAATTGACCAAAATAGAGATTACTGTGCCTAGAGTGCAACTCCTTGCTTTTGTCTTAAAATACTTTTAGTATAGTATAACATTTTTCAAAATGCAGGTCACTTCCCATTAGTGGCTCATGAAATCATTTTGGTATGTTGCCAATAGCATTTTTAAAAGAAAGTAAGTGTCAGTAGAAATTACCAGAGTACTTAAAAACTTGTAGTTAAGTATTGTTTCTTAAAACTTTTGTTTTCAGTTTTATGAGCTTGGGTTCTTAATCACACAGTAAAATGTATCTCTCAACAAGTGTCTTAGTGAAAAATGAAAGTCACTGGGGTACAGATTGAGACATCATTTTTGAATTGTAGACTTCACTACAACTAGCTCCCCATGACTGGATCATTGCAGTGCTCTGTACAACTCTGAGTTCTTCTCTTTTGGGTTCAAGATACAGAATTTAATTTGCTTAAGGCAGAGGTATATGGAGATGATAATTTACAGAACATATCCAGCACTCTTTCCTTTTTGGGCCCTAGCTACAGAGTGCAAGGTTAAGGGCAAATTTGTAAGTGACTCAAAGTATAATTCTTGTTAATGATGGATTCTAACATACCAGTATACTGTGTAATCTCAATGTACCGTGGACAGTAACGTGTGTTATATTAGTATAATTTTATTTTAAAAATGTGAATATTAATCATTTGAAGTGTTTTTGTTTGGTTGGTTTTTTTGGTCAAGGAGCTATGGTTTCTTACTTAGTCCTACATACAGCCTATTGTTTTAAATTCTTTTAGTCATCATTTTACAATTTAAAGCTTTTTTATTGTTTGTGGGGGGAGTAGGTAATTAGGTTTATTTATTTATTTTTAGAGGAGGTACTGGGGATTGAACCCAGGACCTTATGCATGCTAGGCATGCGCTCTATCAGTTGAGCTGTACCCTCCCCCCCATCATTTTACAATTTGAAGGAGTTCTGCTAACTACTTTTCGTATTGAATTACTTTTAGTAGCTACTATATATATAACTAATTGGCTCAATGAAGACACTTGTTCACTGGTTGAACCTACTGCAAAATAGTTACGTAGTAGTATCAGTTACTTTATTTTTAGAAAGTGAAAATCACAATAACTAATGGAAGACTTGGAACCTTCATTTTTCTAAGGTCCAATAGCACTGTTTAGTCATGGAGCAAAATGATTTTTTCTGATTCCTTTAGTCAGCAAATCAATAGTTAGGCTGTTCTAGGTGCTGGAAAGCCAATGGGTATATGGTATTTATAGTATGAAGGATTTAAACTCTTACTGAAGACTTACATTATTGCTACTCTTTTCTTATAAATATCAACTTTGTATTTGACAAGTGTGAATATTAGCGACTGGACAGCCATCATTAAGCATGTTTGGGTTTTTTTAATTTAGAAAAGCGTTAGCAAATAAATTTGTTAATAATGTGAAAAGCTAAAAAAACGTTAATGAACATAGTCTTTAAATATATTTGGAAGAGGGGAAGAAGTGGGATGCTCCTTGTTTGTTCCCCTAAACTAAACAGATATATATTTTCATGTTGCCATTTTCATCCTCTTTCATAGAGTTAGAAATAAGAAGACGAGAGGATGAGTACAGATTTACAAGTAAGTGACCTCTCCTCAGGTCCTCCTCTGTAATCATTCTTCCTTTTGAGATTAACCTCAGTGAAGTATGTCAGCAGTAGTAACAGTAGACATGCATTTGCTTGTGTTTTACCCAAAAAGATACTATATATTATCTAAAGCTATTTATCGGACATGGTATATATAACTTTGGAACAGTTTTGTTCATAGCTAATTTGTGTAGTTTGTAGATGTTGGGTTATTTTAGATATGTGATTTAATCTTTTCTGTTGTGATATTTCTTAAAAGCATAATGTGGAGAGATAAAAAGTATTATATATAGTTTTCCTTTGTAAATATAGATCTGCATATTAATGGGAGTTGTATTTTTAAAAATCCATAGCTTGAGTTTTATATCCTTTTTTTAACCATACAATTAGAGTTGGCCTACTTATAAGTGACAGATTTTGGGAGAGGCAGATTATCTTCCAGCTATTCTTTGCCAGGAACCACACTGTTTATTTTTTGGTGTTTGTGAAACATAGTATATAGACTTGCAAATTCTAAATAAGCCCCAACTCACTGTTGCCAGCCCTAGATTGCCCCATAAACATCAGATGGTCTGATGGAAGTTGTGAAAGGACCTGGGACACTAAGGCTAATGGCCATTATGATATCTTGCACCCATTTCTTTGGAGGTGGATATAGTTGCTACACAGAGGGTAAAGGTTTCAATGGTGTCATAAAAAGATTCACATGGCCTTTTGTATTCCAGTAACTGTAGTAACAAACAAAAGAAGACAATAGATAAGCCAGCATGAACATTTTTCATTTAAAAGTTTGATAATTTTACATTTGCCTTTGAACCAAGTGGTATTATATATCGACTTTTTGAGGTGTCCTGTATATTCAGGGTGAGCCATGAGAACATAACTTGTATACCAGCTCTGGAATGAGATTTATTACATGTAATAAAATGTGCTGTCAATACTATATTCATAAATTTGAGCAGATGGCTAGTGAAACTGCTATGAATTAGTAAAGTCTATAGTGAATATTTTGAAACAAATATCATAAGTGTAGTGATGTTTTTAATGTATGTAGTGATTTAATGTAATTTAAATGTTAGCAAGTAACAGTATTTAAGAACTTAGGTAAAAAGCGAGTTGTAATTATATTATTGATTGACTTGGAAATTAATATTTTGAGAGTTTAAATAGAATTAATTTTCATGTATAGTTTAGTTTTGTCCTATGTGGGATTTTAAGTTCTAAAGTTAGGGCATTAGGCCAAAATCATATATAATCAAAATATTCTTGAAAGTTCCTTTGGAAATCACATGTTAGAGATCAGCGTGTATCTCTTTAACATGTTAAGACTGAGGGTTTTTTCCATTATCATTGGAACATAATGTTTTTCTTAAGTTAAACACTAAATTAAATAGTTGGCTTGTGCTTAAGGGCCATATTATTCAGATAGTTAAACAGTTGGAAAATATTAATTCTAATAGCAGGTGCTTCTAAAGCACTTAGAAAGCTATCTCCCAGGCACTGTTGTAAGTGTTTTACATGTGTACATACTCATTTAATCTTGCCCAAACCTGTGAGATAGAAACTAGTCTTTACATCACCATGTTAACTATAAGAAAACTGAAGCACAGAAATTTAAAGTAGTTTGCCTAGGGCCATATAGCTGATGAGCTCCACCCAGCCAACTGAGCTAGCCTACTTGCTCATGGTCCTTCTCATTATAGAGAACTGCTTATGCGGTGAGAGAGATGCAAGAACAGAGACAACTCAAAGAACAGGAAGTTTATCTCAAGTTTATCCTGAGGCATATTTTCATAAAATGGAATGGAATACATCATTTGTTTTGTATTCTTTTAATTGTTCCTCTTTATTAAACTTAAATCATAGAGTAAGTTAAATATGTGTCTCATGTGATTGCATTGTAGTTAATATGCTTCTTGCAATTTTGTTCAAGTTATTCACCTAAATCATTTTTTCCCCATTGGGTAGACCTACACTTGAGCCAAGCACCTTTTATATTGTCACAATTCCTAACTAGATTTTGCTGAAATTTAAATTTTGTGTGTGTGCATGTGTATGTGCTAGAGACAACTAGCTAACTGAACTCATATAGAAGACTGCATTTTTTGCCTCATGTGGATTATAATGAGACATAGCATTTATTAGAAACAACCTAAAAATAAACCCAGAAAATACAAGCAACTATGTTATAAGCACAGATACCTTAAATGCTGAGAGCCAGAAGCAGTATCTATTTGAAAATTTGACTAATTGAAAAGACTATTGGGATTCTTTCCTTCAGCCAAGAGAGGGAATAAGATTTTTTTTAAGGGACCCAACTGATAAAATGTTAGTTCATGAGCAATGTCAATCCCATCTAGTTAAGATTATGTCTCCAATAAAGGGACTAGAAAGATCCAGTTGAGATTCTGTAAAATCAGAAATTCAGACAGGGCCAGGGATAGTGACTCTTTGCATAGTTGGTTTCTCTGGTAGACCCACAGGATCATTTTTAGATGTGGAGGAGACTGTAGAGGTCATATGTCTCAGTATTTTCACTTTATAGGTAAGGAACCAGGCCCAGTAAAGCTAAGTGACTTGCCATGGTCTTACAACACAATGATAGAACCGAGAGTAGAACCCAAGTTCCCTATTTTTCAGGTCAGTGTTTTCCCCTTTCTCTACAGCCCTGATTCTTTTCCTTTGTACTGAAAAAAATAATACACCTTTGTTTGTCTTTCAAAGTGTCTCCAAATCAATTGTGTTTTGTTTTTACACTTTACAAAGATGTGTTTGAAATTGATAGGATGGGTATTATTGCCATCTTATGGATTAGGACACAGAAACACCAAGTTTATATGACTTGCTCAAGATTATAGCTAGCTATTTAGAGACAAAGACCAAAGCTAAAGCTTCCTGACTCGTAGCACTGTTCTATTATACTGCCTTCTTTTGAGTGAAAGGGCATTCTTCATACAGGTTTGTATAAATAAGGAGGGTAAAAAGAATGCATTTCTTTGCTTGGGATTCCCTGAATAATCATTATGTATTGTACATTTGTCACTAGATAAGTTGAGGTTTTCTTCCTTTTTAGGTAAGAAAGACAGTATTTAAATTTTTTCTCAATAAGTGGTTTGAGATGTAGGGTTTATTGGGCATTTTTTCAAATGAAGCTCTGGTAAATTCCTTTGGCTTTTTTTTTTTTTTTTTTTTTTCAGAATTGCTTCAGATTGCTGGAATTAGCCCACATGGTAATGCTTTAGGAGCATCAATGCAGCAACAGGTAAATCAACAAATACCTCAGGAAAAACGAGGAGGTGAAGTATTAGATTCTTCCCACGATGACATAAAACTTGAAAAGAGCAATATTTTGCTGCTTGGACCAACTGGGTCAGGTAAATAACTTCCTGGGAAAATTTACTACTCATTTAAAACATAGGATATAAATAATTTTGTAACCTGTGTCTTGTGATTGGGGGGGTTCTGGCTTCTAAGAAGAAAATCTAAGACCAATCTTATAGATACATTACCAGAATGTATACAAGGCTTCAGGCTGAACTTGAGACATTGGTATTGCCCTTTAGACCTTGACAGGAATAATAAAAATAATGTACCATTAGATCTAAATAATGGTATGGAAAAGATGTAACCATAATTTTTTTATTACATACTATTCAGATTTATTTTGCATTTCTGTAGAGAAATCGTACATCAATATTTTTAGTAAAGTTTCGGTTACTGGTTCTACTTGTAGGTAAAACTCTGCTGGCACAAACTCTAGCTAAATGCCTTGATGTCCCTTTCGCTATCTGTGACTGTACGACTTTGACTCAGGCTGGATATGTAGGTGAAGATATTGAATCTGTGATTGCCAAACTGCTCCAGGATGCCAACTATAATGTAGAAAAAGCACAACAAGGTATGTTTTCAGCACAGCTTGTCTGTCCACAGATGTAGTCCCCAAATGTAGGGAAGCAGTCTAGTAGTAAGAGATAATATAATTCTTAATTTTGAGTCAAAGAGTAAAATTCTATAATTACATAAAAGTAGCTGTGTTAAACATTTTCTAGCATACTGAATAAGGGCCACAAAACTTGCTTTGCCTTATTGATAAGATGGCTAGTAGGGTGAAAATAGGCCAGATTACTATTCTGTTAGATTTTTAATACTATCATTGTTTTTCCTGTTCTGATTCTCCTCCAGACTCCTAATGCTGGTGTTGGGATGGGGAGGGGATAAGGCAAGAGAGTACCAGATGAATATAGAAACAGATGAGCCTGTTGACCTGCAGGATGTCATAGATGCTACATTTCTCCTTTCCCCATCTCTTATCTGTCCTTGTTTTCGTGAAGAACTTGACAGCCTCCTCTCTAGCTTCCTTTAAGACAAGGATGTAGATGGGAGAGAGTAAGCTAAAGTTTTGCTAGCACAGGCACTGTATCTACCTCCTGTTTTCACTCTATAGCTCTATCTCAGCTTCCTAGAATAAGGAACCTCAAAACATTAGTGAGGTAGATAACTGTGGTCATACCCATAGTTCGTTATCATACCCAAATGATATTCTGTGGAGTAAATTATAAAACATTTGTACAAAATGACGAGTGGAAAAAGTAGCAGTATATTTTTATAATATTAAGCCATTGCATATGTTAAATGTGAAAGATTGAATAACCTTGCTCTCTAGCTACCTAGTCTTTTAAAGCTGAGATTGTCTTGTGTATATCTTTTTCATGTTATAAATAGAATCCTCCTTAAATTATAGGAATTGTCTTTCTGGATGAAGTAGATAAAATTGGCAGTGTGCCAGGCATTCATCAGTTACGGGATGTAGGTGGAGAAGGCGTTCAGCAAGTAAGCAGTTGAATATTTTGTTCAAGCCCACTAAAAGGAAGGGAATACATCAACCTCCCAAATATTGTACGTTTGGTTTCACATTCAATTAGATTGTTTTGTTTATTTCTCCCACCCCAAAACTCCACATACCATTTAGTTCAGCTAAGAGAAAGCTGTTGGTGATTTTAAATACCAAATTTCCTTTGTTAAGAAATTAAAAAGTCTTTAAAGAACAGAAAAAAAATTGAAGTTTAGTTTTTGTTGGTTTTATTCCTCAAAGGCCCAATTAAACATTTCTAGAGGACTCTTAAAGTTCTGGTTCCAACTATACATAAATGAACTACGTACAAGTATCTTACTGTATGCGCTTAGTTAGAAGGTAAAATAGTGTTTTATTCCTTGTAGAGTCATAAGTCATAATGATCTTTGGTCAACCTGACCTTTTACTGGTAACTAATTATGACATAAACTGCAGGGTAAGGAAAATTGCTTTTAATTTTTTTGACCAGAGAGAGGTGCAATCACACTTATAAAATATGCTGCATAATTCCTCATAAAGGCATCTCAATAAAAGTATTCTCAAAGTTTAACACTAGGAGTAGAACAGAATTTTAATTTACATGAAATACAAATCTTCAAATATTTTCAAATTCTGAATGTTCCCACCATGGTTGGGTAACATCTTACAGAGTCATATTTCTCTTTATGTCAGAATTATGTCCTTACCATCAAAAACAACCTCTCAGGTTAATGGTAACAGTTTCCTGAATACATAAGGAGTCCAGTAACTATTCCAAATAAGTTTATGAATTATCGATGTGATTTGCACTTTAGTTGTGGAAATGTGGGAGGTTTCTTCATTTATGCTCATTGACCATAACCACATATTATTTTCCCCATTGAGTCCCGTAATCTTAAGTATAATAAATAATACACTTACATGATTATTCCATAAATCATTCATTTTTTATTTAGGGCTTATTAAAACTACTAGAAGGCACGATAGTCAATGTTCCAGAAAAGAATTCCCGTAAGCTACGTGGAGAAACAGTACAAGTTGATACAACAAACATCCTGTTTGTTGCATCTGGTGCCTTCAATGGTTTGGACAGAATCATCAGCAGGAGAAAAAATGAAAAGGTAAGTTTTTCTGAGAGGTTACTAGTAGAGAGAGCATTTTTAGTTACAGAAGATGGACCCTCAGTTTCTAACCTCATATCTGCTGGCCGCCAGCGGTGGATTTTTAAGAGTTAGGTTTTCTTAGATTATACCAGAAATATATTCCTAGTTATTTTTTAAAATCTCGGAGTAGTAAATTGGAAAATTTCTAAATATCATCTGTATATGAGCATTTTTAAAATATAACTTGACGATTTTGATTTTATATTTCACTTAAGGGATTCTTCTGTTATTTGAGGTAGCTGCTGAATCAGTAAAATATATATTCATTCATTTCTCTTGCCCAATTCACTGGAGCCCAGTAAAGAGCTTGTCTCCATTGCCCCATCCTTAGAGTCAATTGTAGATCACTGCTCACTTTCACAGATGGAGGAAAGCCCAAGGGTGTATATAAATAGAGAAATTATGCTAGCAAGCCTGCTTGTAACCCCTCAAGCTGAGTTGTGATCTCATCTAGTTTTACAGATGTTTCTTAAACATTCTTCTAAGCCTTGATTTTAACTATTTTAACTGGAACTTATTTCTTCATATCCTCAAGGTCTATGCCCAGTAGCTATTTGTTGGTACATTTGATTGATTACAATAAAATGTAATGCCAACATAGTTCTTGCCCCCAAAGTGCCTATTTTCCATGTTTTTCTGTTTTACGTAATAGCTAGCCACAAATGATCTCTTTTATATATTATTTTCTATTTAAATGAATATATCATGGATCCACTTTTTTCTGTATTGCTTGCTTTAAGTCTCGTTGGCCTTGCATGCACTAGTTTAAGTAGCAGTAATAGTTAAAAAAAAAAAAAAAAACAGCGCTGCTAATGGGAGGGTTGCCTGTGGTAATTCTTCTGCGTAACCCAGATGAGAAAACTCTTGTACAAGTACTGAGCCATGTAGTGCTCTTATTCCTCAGTGCCTGGCCTTACTCAGTGTGGATAAGGTTAGATTTTAATTTTTCATAGTAGTTAATTTATGTTTTTCTTGCTTTTGAAATTCTGCATAAACTAGCCTAACAAATTAGAAAGAAGAAATTATTTCTTTGCATGTGTGCACGTGAGAGAGATGAGGGGAAGAGAAAGAGAAACAACTTAATATTTGAAATTTGCAACCAAATGCAGGGACCATGTTCTGATATTTATTTATAATTCATACTTCCAAAAAGAATTTGAAGCTAGAAACTTGTAGAAAAGAACAATTAAAAGTAATGTTAGAAAAGAGATCAGAAACATATAGAAGGAAGGTTTAGGTCATAGTTTCAACTTAATGGAAATTGTCACTCCATTTAGCTTCAAACTTCTTAATGGAAAATAGGGAGAAATAGTGAGCTGGTTTTTATTGCCTGAAAGAGGAAGGGTATTATGTCTTTATGAGACATAAAGATTTAAAAACAGTTTGTCACATAGATTTTTATGAAAAGAAAATAGAAACATAAGAGAGTCTTCAGCAGTGATTTTATAAAGGATTAAACACATCCATTTGGCTGTTGTTTTTATCAAACCTTGTTGAAAACCAGGGGTACAATATTAAGTAATATATTCTAACCATATCAAACTGCTTGCAGTCCTAAGTTTTATTCCTATTGCCTTTGCTCATGCCCCTCCCTGCCTCAGTCTGGTTGGCAAACACTTGTTTATCTTCTAAGGCTCAGTCTGTTAAAAAAAAATTAGGCGACTCCTCTGTGAAGGCTTTCTTGATCACCTCCTACCCTCCCTCCCTAGTATGTGCCTGTTTTCCTCCTTTCCACTGCCAGGGTTTCCTGCACAGTTGTCCTTCATTACACCTATGATACTTTAATATCCTCGTGTGTTCTCACTGTAAATAAGCCCCGTTAAGGTAAGGGCTGTCTTCAGGTCTGTATCCTCAGTGTTTTACAATAATGGTTAATAAATGTTTATATATATATGTGTGTGTGTGTGTGCGCGCATATATGTTTGTATTACCATATGTGCTTACATGTGTATACAGTAAATGCTTAATAAGTATTTATTGAATGAAAGGTATTTTGTTTTCTGATACACTAACTGTCCGCATACAAAGCTTAGAGACTCAGGAATGGATTTTTAACTTAGGCTGTTTTTTCACATACCATGTAACTTTTCTTGTACTTTTGACAAGCTGTATGACATATCAAAATTAAACTTTCTGACAGTTGTCTGGAGTATGGTTCTTTTATATTGACTGAAGCAAGATCCATACACCTTGGATACCCAACCTTTTACAGCCAAGTTACCATTTTTGTTTTGTATAATCTTTAAATGTTGTTCTTTATAAAATCTAAATTATTCTAACTCATAGGGTAATGTATATAACCCCAAATCATGATTTTAATAGAATGCTTAGCAATGACTTAAGACATTTGTCGGTAATTTCCTTATAAGGCTGCTTATTCCATAGACCCTACTCCTGTTTAGAGTATTATAAAATTGACTCTGGTTATAAAAAAATTATAGCCTCCATTTTCACAGTTCTTACACATTTTGGAAACCACACTAGTCTAGAGGTCTTAAAAATCCTGCAACATTATTATCTGAGTTTAAGGGACTTCCCTTCACAGTTCTTACTTACCTACTTTTACTAGAATTCAGTCTTTGAAAATTGGTTAGGTTTTGAATTCTGAAGGCAGATAGACCTGAGTTCGAATTCTGGCTTTACCACTTAGAGCAGCAACAGCTTAGTCAAGGTACTCAGCCCCTCTAAGCCTGTTTTCTTCATTGTAAAATATGAATGATAGTAGACCTTCTTCAGTGGCAAAGATCATATGAGATATGCATGCAAAATGCTTAGCATGATGCAGCTTCATTCTGCTGTTTGTAATATCTGTCTTTTCTTTGGCAGTATCTTGGATTTGGAACACCATCTAATCTGGGAAAAGGTAGAAGGGCAGCAGCTGCTGCAGACCTTGCCAACCGAAGTGGAGAATCAAATACTCACCAAGACATTGAAGAAAAAGACCGTTTATTACGTCATGTAGAAGCCAGAGATCTCATTGAATTTGGCATGATTCCTGAGTTTGTGGGACGGTTGCCTGTGGTAGTTCCTTTGCATAGCCTAGACGAGAAGACACTTGTGCAAATACTAACTGAGCCACGTAATGCTGTTATCCCTCAGTACCAGGCCTTATTCAGCATGGATAAGGTTAGATTTTTATTTTTTATGATTTATGAGGTTTTTTGCTATTTTGAAACTCTGTATGTATCAGCCTAACAAGTTAAAAAGCAGTACTCCGCATCTGGAATACCAGCCTATTCTTCACTAGATACGGATCTGTTCATCTAGGAATCACAGAAGGCACATTGTGTTATATTAGACACTTAACAGTTAGCTGTATTTTTTTCTTCATTAAAACTGACATTGTAGCTTTTAAAACCCAAGGGTATATATAAATGAGAGAGAAATTATGCTAGCAGCCTGCCTGTAACCCCTCTAGCCAGGCACACAGGATTGTCTTTTTAGCCTTGATATTCTAAATGCTTCCATTGTGACATACTTTGTATACTTTTTTCTAAAGTTAGCTCTCACACCTACTTCTCTGCAGCCAGACCTGGAGATCACTTTAACCCACACAACCAATCAGATAGCAGATGTTTTGGGTTTTATGAACTTAGTGTCTTGAAATACCAGTCTCTCTGTGGCCACTGTCCCTACCTCAAGGCAAGCCCATTTATAATTCTTCACGTTTACCTGTGCCTTTACTTCCTACTTGATCTCCCTATCTCAAGTCTGTCTCTGACCACTGCCACCAAAATATCATTGTCTTCCATTTCCAGAATGGATCTTTTTAAAATTATTAGACACAGTGCCCAGCAAGTAGATATTAAGTTCTTAATAAATATTTATTGAGTGAATAAACACAAAGCTAATTATTTTACTCCCCTCCTTAAAATCCTCCAGTGGGCCCCTAGCCTTATTTAGGTGCCCCCACTCTAATGCTCTCTTAGCACTGTGTGCAAACACTATGCTGTAAATGCTGTTTTGTTAATTTGTCACCACCCAATAGACTTCAGATTCTTGAGGGCAAAGGTGATGTCTGATTCATCATTTAGTCTCTAATATATAAACACATAGAGGTTCAATAAATGTTGAACGAAGTCCTAGAAAATACGTGTTAATCTAGAAAACCTCTTTAGAGACTGAGGACAAACTTGTGATTCATACTGATACCTTCTCATAGGTTAACTGTTACAAATGCTTTCTGAAGGCAAGGTTCTAAAGCACCATGAGAGATAATTACCTCACTTAAATTTTACATTTTCTGCAGGTGGAAATTAATAACCAAAAGTTTAATACCAAGATCTTGTGAAGTCTAATGTTCCAAAGTATTTTGTTTTTTGGGGGGGGTGGTTGGTGTATTAAATTCTCAGTAATTTTTAAAATCTGGTAATTTAGAGAGGCTTGTCTAAAGTTTTATCTTTGTTCCATAGGATGAGTTGGTAACGCTCTTTAAAATGAATGTTTTCCAGAAAGAAAGTGATAACCTAAAAATGCCTCAGTCTGAAAAGGAATAGTGTCAATCAGAACATGAAGATTCTGACCCCATGTTTCTAAGTATTAGTGAATCAGTGTACTTAACTCTCTGAAACTTATATCTTTATCTGTAAAGTCAGGGCATTGGTCTCTTTTTGTTCTAAAAAGACCAGTAATAGTGGTAGGTAGTAATTGTTAATAGATCAAATGCTGTATGGTTATATTACAAAAGTAAGATTAAGTATTATCTGAGCTATTTCTTTTGAATATATTTGTAGTGTGAACTGAATGTTACTGAAGATGCTTTGAAAGCTATAGCCAGACTGGCACTAGAACGAAAAACAGGTGCACGAGGCCTTCGGTCCATAATGGTAAGTTGGCATTAGTATACAAAAAACTAGATTATTTCTTGGTCTGAATTTCAAGAATATTAAACTTACATGTCTTTTGTTTGGAAATACATGCAGAGAATTAGCCTAACATTTTTTTGTGATTTTGTTTTTTTGTTTGTTTTGGTCGCAGTAGATTATATTTTTCTTCTTTCTAAAAACTAACTTTAAAGGTGTTCGTAACAGAGGACATACACATAATATAATTAAAGAAATAGAGGAAATCAGGATTGTGGGAAGGAGAATTTCAGAAAAGTCCGCATAGGCCTTTTGACTAAGCCCCAGAGCACCTTCTCAGACTCATTGAAATCTTTTTTTTTTTAATTCTTAATTTTAATGAAATGTAGTCAGTTTACAATGTTAGTTTCAAGTGTACAGCAAAGCAATTCAGTTATACATATACATACATATATATGTGTGTGTGTGTGTGTATATTTAGATTCTTTTCTGTTATAGCTCTTACATTATAAGAAATTGTATATCATTCCCTGTGCTATACAGTAGGTCCTTGTTGTTTATCTGTTTTATGTAATAGTAATATCTGTTAATCCCAAACTCCTAATTCATCCCTTCCCTCCCTTTCCCCACTGGTAACTACAGTTTGTTTTCTGTGTCTGTGAGACTAACTGAGATCTTAATTCTTGTTTGTTTGAAAATAAATTGTAGATACCATGACATTTTACCCCTGAATTGTTCAGTATGGTATGAACTCACTTTTAATTTTGTTACAAATCCTAGAGACCAGCCTACTTTCAGCCACCACCCACTCTCTTAGCGTTCTCTCCCTGCCTATAGCTATGGCTGTACAGTGGGTTACCATTTCCCTACATGCTCCCCAAACAAACAAACACATGTTCCTGTTCTCTTTTAAGGATTTCACTGCTGAATATTACCTCTCTCATAAAAAGTAGGACTTTCTGATTAGATCTACACATTCATCACAGACAGTTTGAGATTATAGTCTCTCTTTTTTTGTGTGTTTTGTTATTTTTTAAATTAATTCTTAAAAATTGAAGTGTAATTGATGTTCAGTGTTGTGTTAGTTTCAGGTGTACAGCAGAGTGATTCAGTTATACATATCTATTCTTTTTCAGATTCTTTTCCATTGTAGGTTATTACAGGGTTTTATAGTTCCCTGTGCTCTGCAGTAGGTCCTTGTTGTTGAGATTATATTCTTTAATGAAGGTCTGGACTTCAGGTGTTAATGACAGATTTATAAACATGCAAACTAGAAGAATAAATAATATAGTGGATATTTTTTTCCAGCAAATTTGGTGTACTCAACCAGTATTTTCCTTAAGATGGAATATAATCCAGCCCCTACTCGTAGGCAAAACTAGTTTTCTTTAGTAAATAACTTTAGATCTACTGCAGCACTTGAGACAAATACTGTTTGAAGTCATAGCTTGGTAGAGATGATTTAGGATTAAATCATTTCCAAATTAAGGATAGTAATCCTCCTTAATTGGTCCTCCTTTGGTCATAGCGTATATCAGATGCTTCTGAGTAATATCTGAGTCTCATACAAAATGAAAGTAGTCTTTTTGTATGTGCATAGTGACCCACGTAGGCAGAACTACAAATAGCCTTCCCTTATAGAGTCATTTCTCTCTGAATTTAGTTAGAAGCTATTTTAATATGAAGAATATGAAAGCTTTTACATTGACTTTTTCAACATTCAGTTCCTGGTGCATAATAGGGACTCAGTAATACTTGCTGAGTTAATGAATTTGATTGATAACCTGTAGAATACAAGTACTGTGTATGTAACCTCAGTTTCCCATGTAACTCATTACTTTATCATTTTAGGAAAAGCTGTTACTAGAACCAATGTTCGAAGTCCCTAATTCTGATATAGTATGTGTGGAAGTTGACAAGGAAGTAGTAGAAGGAAAGAAGGAACCAGGATACATCCGGTAAAGTGTATTGTCAAACTAGAACAGATGTAAAACTTAAAATCCGCTCTTTATTGCTACAGTCTATTGGTTGTCATAAAATTCATAAAGGAAGCAATTATCTCAAATTTTCTGTACAAAATTTTTTAATTTTGCTTATAAAATAATATTTTGAATCTTTCTGAAAATTGATCTTCAAAATTAGCCTCCACTTTTTTCTCTTAAGGATGAAGTATCAAAAAAGACATAAAAGTAATCCAAATGAAGAGATTCTAATGAACCTTCCTGCTAATTTTGTAATTTGTGAATGACTTGTTTCATGTCTTTCATAAGACCAAAACTTTGTTGACAGAATTTGTCATATCTTATCAGTTGACAAATTTGACGTATCTTTGATTGCTTTATATAACTATTCTAGGGGTCAGCAGGCTTTCCTGTACAGGGCTAAATACTTCAGGGCCATACAATCCTTATTGTAGCTACTCAGCAGTGTCCTCATAGCTTGATAGCAGCCAGACAATCCATAAATGAATGAGCATGTCTGTGTTCAAATAAATCTTAATTTACAAAAACAGATGATAGGCTTTGTTTGGCCTGCAGGTTGTAGTTTAGTGACTGCAATCTATTCAGTAAATATTTATTAAACAGGGCTTGACTTTAATGTTACCTACACAAAAATTAGGTTTCTATCACAAAGTGCATTATGTTTTGTTTATCTTCTAAGATAACTTATGAGATGACTGGTTTTGAACAACGTTGCTTATTCAAAGAGACATAATCTTTTACTGTTGTTTGATACTAATAGAAAGGAATTGTGATGGTTTGACCATAATTTTCACTAATTTGAGTCATATTGGTTTGGTCAGAAGCTTTCAACTTCTTTGCCATTGATAGATGCTAAATGTTAAAGATTTGGGTTGAAATAATAGATTCTACTTTTTTGGTGAAGAAATGGATTTATTTTTAAGCCTTCATAATGGTAGCCTCGTTGTTGATTTATTTCAGTAAAACTTTTATTAGGGAAAATGTTAGAAAAATTACTTGCAACTTTTGGTTGTGTGCTCTAAATGTCTCCTGTATGTTATCAGTAAGCAATCTTAATGTTAAAGGTGCTCTTAATATTTTCTTTCTTTGGGTAGCTTGTGGATTAATTTATTATTTTGTTATTAATTTGTTATTTATTTTTTGAGAAGTTGTGTTTACCCATAGTTCTTTTTTTTAAAAAAAACGCATGGCTTTTCATTATAGGGCTCCAACAAAAGAATCCTCTGAAGAAGAGTATGACTCTGGAGTTGAAGAAGAAGGGTGGCCTCGCCAAGCAGATGCTGCAAATAGCTAAACTATCAGACTTCTGTCCTGTATATAAAGTTTTCCTTCTTTTGTTTAGGATCGTAACTGTCTCAGCAGTCTGACATTAAAAACATTGGATCTGTCTTGGATATCACACATGGTCAGAAGCTTTTAGGATAAAATTCAGATCATGTATATTATGTAACATCACATTGATTTATACAGAGGACATTACGTGGACTTTAATGACACAGTGTTCAGAGATAAAATGTACATTATTTTCGTTCGGTTTTTTAAAAATATGCTTTAACAAAATTCTTAGGAGTTCTTTTAAGCAATGCAGATGTTGCAGTAACTGTGGATTTTACAATAATGTTACTCTACAAATGGGAAAATAAATTCTTTAAAATTGAAGATTGAGATTCAATTCTTTAGTTTAATCTTCTCTACCCATACTTGTTTCCTGAAAATATTTGAATTTTATTCATCTTAAAAATTAGAACAAGTAGTTTCCAAGTAGTCAGAAATTTCATGGAAAAAGTACCCTGAAGAACCGTGTTTTGATGACTTGTTTAGTTGTATACTTACACATGACACTAACTTCCCAATTGGTACTATAAAAAGGCCATTCTCTTACTGACTTGTCTGATTTATTTGCCATTTTTGATCCATTTTCGTACCATAAGTGAGCAGATGGAACTGAAGTCTGCCTTAAATCTTCAGAGAAAGACTACATCTAATTCTAAATGTAGCTAGCATGCAGCATCAGTCATAGTGACAGCCATGTGCTGAGGTAAATAAAACATCCCAATGTTGTACACTTCCCAAAGTACCTAGCTAGTTTTCTGTTTTGTTTTTTTTGCTGGATATTTGTCCAATTCTTTGGCTTCATAGAACGTTAGAAAATCTATGCTTTGCTATCAGCAGAAGTGAAGTGTTCATACTAAAATATAAGTTATTAACTTTGATTATATAACAGAACTAAACAGTGGGGGAAATTTGGGGGCTTAACGATGAAAATTATTTTATTTGATTCCATGTATATTAAAATATTTAGGTACCTTTTAAGTTTTTTTTCTTTCCTTCTGTGTTGATGGAAGTTTCTGTACTATTCATTCAGTTCAGCCTCATTTGAAATTGTTTAAATGAGAGTACATTTAAATACTTGTTTTCAATTTTTGGCTTATAAACGCTTGAGTTTTCCTTTTAGCCCCTTTTTCCTAGGAAAAGAACCTTAAGCTATTAGCAAATTCTAAATCTTGTTGATGAAGAGTTGGACTTTCTGTGAAGTAATAAGAGACATAAGGTAACTACTTATGGCTGGGGTAGGACCAGAAATGCACTTTTGCAAAGTGTTTAAGCCTGGTTGCTCTAGTATGGAACAGAAACAGGTATCCTTCTTGGTCGCCCTAGCAATGGTTAAAATTCTCCTTAGGAAGTCTTTCATATTATAACTGTTCACTGTCTTTTTCTTACAGCCTCATGTTCCTTTTTGTAGAGTGAAAATTGGAGTAGCAACTAAATATATTAAGGGTACTTGTCCTGAAATAGACTGGGAGACATTTTAGTCACAACAAGTTACATTTGGTTTTGGAAGTTGTTAACAAAGCATAATCGATGTTTTTAAATTAAACACAACTGAGTATAACTACGATTTGTATCTTGAAACTTGTTTTGGCATTTGAATAAAACAAAAGGATTAAACGAAGGCCATTGTAGTGGTGTATCCATAATAACAGTACCATTTTTAAAAGGATGCAGATATCTGAGCTGCTTTAGTCTAGTGATTGGTTGATCCTTGACACTTTTATATTCCTCTAATAAATTCTAGTTGTAGATTCCACAGACAAAATGTCTGTTATTAAGGTTTATGTTAAACATTGATTGAAAACCCTTACTGAAATATCCTACATGGGCCCCACACTAGTAAGCTTTCCAAGAAGCACAGTAGTCTAGTAGAGGAAGCAAACACAAACATCAGTACATTATAACAATAGAAGTGAGATGCCAGGTATGGTGGCACAAAAAGGTGGTAGCCCAGATGGATCTGGAAGAACAAGTAGGAATTTGTCAGAAAGGAATAATGAAAATTAAATAAAAATCTCAAGAAATGTGATGCAACTAGGGAGCTTTAGGAGTTGAGAAACAGGCAACATATGACTTAAATATTACTCCTCTGACACGAACGTTGAATATGTTCTCTCCCCTCTACATCCAACTTTGCCTTTCATTAAGAAACCAAATGATGGAACCATCAAACCTATAAAACTATACGTGCTTCAGCACCCAACCTTTCTCTCCAATTACAGCTGAAGGATCCCTTTAATCAAAACTCAATCCCTCCACATCATGAGGGATCCCATCGTCCCTGTCATTTCTCAAGGCCTTCAGTTATTTTGTTAGTATCGTTACTACGTTATTGGTCTCCTTCCTTCTGAAACATTCCCAGCAGCATCTAAACACTGACTAGAATGTCTTGTCCTATAACAAACCTCCCAAGCTTATTTTTCATTTGTTTGTCTTTCTAACTACTATAGTCCCACTATGGTGAAGGCCATGCCTGTTTTCTTAACTATAACCAGTACCTACCGTAGTGGTTTGGTGTGCCATACATTTATTTTTTTTAGAGAGTATCTTTTATACCAGGTTAAGTTGTACTTTTATGCAAAAAGTAATAGGGAGCTATTAAAACTGCTTTAAGCAGGAAAGTTGGCCATCACTTGATGTGGGTCTTAGATTGTTGGAAAGGGAAGGCTTTGAGGAAAATGGAGGGAAACATGACTGGAGGCCTCCTTGTGGAGATTTCTTCAGCACTTGTCCTCTAACTCCTACCTCATCACTTTTCATCCCACTTTTCTGATCAGTTCTCATTAGCAAACAAAACAAACTCCCTTGAACCCCTAGATGTTGATCTTGCTGTTTCCAGTTCCCTTCCAGACTTTGATTTTGAATGAGGTGAGAAGTTGTTGGAAGGCTTTGCACAGAGGAAAGATAAAATAAGACAATGTTTTAAAAGGCCTCTGGTTGCAGTATAAGTGAACAGACTATAGACGAGCAATGATTGAATAAGGGACACTCGGGCGCATTGTAGTCCTACCAGAAGATGATGGATTAGACTAAGATGATAGCAATGTAAGTGGAAGAGTGGACGGGTAGGTATTTTTGCAAATGTGTCTGCAAAGTGGTATCCCATGTTCTTCAATGGGGAAACTCAATATTATAAAGATGTCTGTTATCCCTATGTTAATTTATAAATTTAATATGCCAATAAGATACCAATAAGTTTTAAAGCTAAACGAGGCAAAGGGATTCTAAAGTTCATGTGTAAAAATACACTGGTAAACAAGCAGAATGATAATGCACACTCATAGTGCTTACTCTGTGTCACTGTTCATTTTAGCACAACTATGAGGTAGATGGTATTATCAGTCCTTCTAGATGATGAAACTCAAGCCTAGAGTGGTAAGTAGCTTTCCCAAAGTCACACAACTAGTAAGTAACAGCCAGGAATTAACCTCAGGTAGATTGGTTCCAGAGCCTCTCCACTTAACACACCAAAAGAAGAATGAGGAGGGACTGCATCTTGTATTTTTAAAATAATGTAAACCTTTAAAAATTTAAGTGTGTACCAGTGTATGACAGATCAATGGAAAAGAATGTAAGGTCTGGAAATAGATCCCCCCCCAAAATACACACACCCACACACACACATACACATACACACATATATATATGAATTTAATATTAGAAAAATTAGAAAAAACATGCAATAAATTACATTGAGAACTGAGTATCCATCTAGAAAATAAGTTACATCCATACCTTACCTAATACATTTTAAGATGAAAACTGAAGCCTTTAAATATTACATACAGTATTACATAATTACTTAATATATAAGATATAAGTAATTACTATGTAGAATATTACAAAGAGTTTCTGAGAAATACTAGAAGTCCCTTGGGAAGTGGGGTCAGGCTCTGATTGGTTCTTCTCATGATACAGAGCTGGACTCTTACCCAGGGTATCATCTATTGACTGCTTTTAAAAAGTAAAGATCTAATCATGAGATGCTAGAGCAATTGGATATCCAAAGTTGGGGCGGGGGTTGAGGAGGACACCTCAACCAAAGTCTCACACCTCATACAAAAATTAACTCAAAAATGGATCACAGACTTAAATGTAAACCTATAAAACTTTTAGAAAAAGCACAGGAGAAATTTTTCAGGATCTAGGACAGAGTTCTTAGACTTGCCTCCAAAAGCGTGACCCATAAGAAGAAAGACTCATTAAGTTGGACTTCATAAAAATTAAGGACTTTTGCTCTGAAAAAAAGGACAAACCAAAAAGCATGTTAACAGGATGAAAAGACAAGCTATAAACTGGGAAAAATATGTGCAAACCACATACAAAGGACAAGTATCTAGAGTATAAAACGAACTCACAAATTTCAATAGTAGAAAACCAAACAATCCATTTAGAAAATGGGCAAAAGACATGATCAGACATTTTAATGAGGAGGGCATACATCTGGCAAATCAGCAAATAAAAAGACACTCAACATAACTAGCTGTTAAGGTAGTGTAAATTAAAACCACAATAAAATAACACTACATACCTATCAGGATGTCTAAAATAAAAAATAGTAACACAAAATGCTGATGAGAATGCAGAGAAAAGGGATGATTCATATATCTGGTGGGAATGTACAGTGCTGCAACCACTGTGGAAAACAATTTGGCAGTTTCTTTAAAAACTAAACATTTAACTGGCATATGATCCAGCAATTGTGCTCCTGGGCACTTATTCCAGAGAAATAATGGTTTGTGTTCACACAAAAATCTGTATACAGATGTTTATAGCAGCTTTATTCATGATAGTCCCAAAGTGAAAACAAACCAAATGTCCTTCAGCAGATGAGTAATTAAACAAAGTATGTTTTCATTTTATCCACACCTTTTTTGCACACTTGATTACAATGATAAGGTACACTGATACAACCACCTGGATGTAGTTCCAGAGGATTATGCTGAGTGTGAACAACAAATCCAAGAAGGTTATGTACTATGTGGTTCCATTTATATGACATTCTTGAAAGGACAAAAGTTATAGTAATGGAGACCAGATAGTAGTTGCTAGAGGTTTAGGAAGGAAAGTGGGTGGGACTATAAAAGGGCAAATAAGGGATCCTGAAAGTTTGGAAATGTTCAGTATCTTGACCATCAAGGTCAACATCCTGGCTGTGATATTGTAATACAGCTTTGCAAGATATTACAATTGGGAGAAGTTGGGAGAGTACACAGGATTTTGCTGTACTGTTTATTACAATTGCACATGATCTACAATTATCTCAAAGAGCCTTCCGTTACCCTCCTACTAAAAACTTAAGATATGAGATCCTGGACGCTACGATCTCTGTCCAGCTCCCAGGATCACCAGGCTCCGGTCGGACTTTCTGTACTCTATCCACCCTGGCATTCTGTGAGTTTCCGCAGCAGACCTACTCCTATAGTCTAATAGGGGGCTTTTGTAAATGTTGTTCCCATCTGAACTGTGCCTCCCTCTCTTCCACTATTTAACACATACTTACCCTTCAGGCCTCAGATAAAGTCTCAAACAACATTCCCCAGCCTGCTTAACTCAAATTCTCCTTTAAGCTCCTCTTGCCCCTTTTTCCTCTTTGGTAGTATATATTCACTGTTGCACTTTTGCTTTTTTTTTTTTTTTTTCATTATTACTTGATTAATGAATTTTCTTTACTGGACAGGTAGTTCTACGAGGAGCGGAACTGTCTGTTAGTCTCACTGTAAAGCTGCTAGCTCCGCATTTGGACTGCACTGTAAGGACAATATTCATAAACGGAAGGATTGAATGAACGACCACCATTCGCCGGGCTCTCTGGGTCGGGTGCGTCAAACTGGTGTCGCGCGTGGTACTACGTCATTTCCTCCCGGAAGACACTATCTTGAGGAACCACTCAGATTCCTGTCACTTCTCAGAATCCCTTCGTCGTGGCCATGGCTCTGCCGCCCTTCTTCGCCCCGGGTCGCCCGGGCCCCCCACCCCCGCAGCCGCCGCCTCCCGCTCCCTTCGGCTGTCCGCCCCCGCCGCTACCCTCCTCGGCTTTCCCGCCACCTGTTCCCCAGCGGCCCGGCCCCTTTCCGGGGGCCTCCGCCCCCTTCCTCCAGCCCCCGCTAGCTCTGCAGCCCCGGGGCCCCGGGGAAGTCTCCCGCGGCGGCGGCGGCGGCGGCGGAGCCTTCTATCCGGTGCCACCACCGCCGCTGCCTCCGCCACCGCCACAGTGCCGGCCCTTCCTGGGGACCGATGCCGGTGAGCGCCCGCGGCCGCCGCCTCCAGGCCCGGGGCCGCCCTGGAGCCCGCGCTGGCCTGAAGCGCCGCCGCCGTCCGATGTGCTCGGGGACGCGGTCCTGCAGCGCCTGCGCGACCGGCAGTGGATAGAGGCGGTGTTCGGAACCCCGCGGCGGGCCGGCTGCCCAGTGCCCCCGCGCGCGCCCGCTGGGCCCAGCCTGGGCGAGGTGCGCGCCCGGCTGCGCGGGGCCCTGCGCCTGGTGCGGCGGCTGCGCGACCTCTGCCAGGCCCTGCGCGAGGCCGAGGCCGACGGCCCGGCCTGGGCACAGCTGCATGCGCAGGCCGAGCCGCTGCGCGCCGAGCTGGCCGAGAGACTGCAGCTGCTGACCCAGGCCGCCTATGTGGGCGAGGCGCGGCGGAGGCTGGAGAGGGTCCGGCGCCGCAGGCTGCGGCTTCGCGAGAGGGCCCGGGAACGCGAGGCCGAGCGGGAGGCAGAGGCCGCGCGGGCAGCCGAGCGCGAGCAGGAGATTGACCGCTGGAGGGTCAAGTGCGTGCAGGAGGTGGAGGAGAAGAAACGGGTAAGAACAGCGAGTGCACACGGGGGGAAGGGGGGTAGGGTGTTTGGCACCTGATGGGGCGTGGGCTGTGCGCTGTCATTTCCCAGGTCTAAGCCTCTTTTTTCAAATTCGTAAAATAAAAACACAAGTTGCCTTTCCGACCTCGTATCTCCATAATGGTTGCGTGTTAATGGTGTGTAGTACACAACACAAATGCTTCAGGTGTTCTGCAAAGTTCTCTGAATTCGAAATGTAGCATTACACAGTCGTTTTTCAGGGATGACAGATCTGTCTCCTGCTCCAACGTTCTGTCCACTTGCTAACATTCAACACAAACGAGCATCTGGGTCCTTGGGTCTTGTACTGCCCTAGGTGATTTTAAGAATACAAAATAAAGAGAACTTGGAGTCTTGTCTCGAGGAACATATACCCTAATTAGCTGATGGAGTAAGAGGTGATTTCTCCAGGATTCCTATGTTTACGAGTTTTAAACCACATATTCCCCAGGTTCAACAATGGTGTTTTTGAGCACTTACTGTATACTAGGCACTATGCTTAGGTCCTTACATATGCCAGATCTCGAATTCTTGTCTACCCTGAGAGGTAGACAGTATTAATCCCAGTTTTACAGATTAGGAAATTGAGGCATAGAGAGATTAACTTTCCAACAATCCACACAAGAGGTTTGTGGCAGTTTCACACATTATTTGAGCCCAGATTGTCACATTCTAAAGCTTATTGATCTCAGGTTCTTAAGTTGAGGGCCAGGGTGAAACTGGAAATTGGTCAAATATTTATGGCATTCTCATTACTTTTGAGTGCCTCTAGGGACTCCCTCTCCCCTCCACTCTCCACAACCAGCTGGTGTTTCCTCCCTCTTCCCTGTGTCTGTTACTGCCCTAGAATCTGGTACAACTACCCTCTGAAGTCTATTGACGGCAAGCTTTCTCTTCATGCCTCCAGGAATATATCAGTACTTTAAAGGAAAATACTTGGAGGCAATACCTTAATCCAAGGGATTTTGAGTTGGTTCAACAGACTTAATGAGGGGCCATTATGGCAGACCCAGTGCTGGGTGCTGGAGATAGAGATGAATAGGACATAGTGCTTGTCCTTGAGGGACTTAGAACACTGTTGGGGGAACATGTCTGTATTGCATGGTGTGTATTAGGATTTCAACTATAGGTGCTATAAAGCCCAGAGAAGGAATTTCTAATTCATTAAGGGAAGGTATCAAGGAAGTCTTCCCAGATGATATGGTGATCTTGAACTGAGTCTTGTAGGAAATGTCAGAGCCAGGTGAATGCAACAGGTGCAGTTCCAGAAGAAGGAGTAATACAAGCAAAAGAGTGAAATAGCATGGTGTATCTGTAACAGTGAAATTACAGGCGTTTATTTGCCAGATGGGAAAGAGAGCTTTAGTCAAAAGGGTCCTTCCTGCCACTTACTGTCAGGGTACTTGGAGACAGAGTCCTGTGAGTAGCAACTTGAGGAACCAGGGTTGTTTAGTCTACATGTGAACCAGCTTAAGAAGAGTAAGGTTGGGTCTTCAGATGTTTGAACAGCTGTCATATCAAAGAGATCCTTGGGACCTTAAAGCAGTGGAACATAAACTGTGCTTAAGTTGTCAGTGAGAACGTTATAGAGTTCTGGGCCTTTCCAGCCCCATTCCTTATCTTCCCTGCTAGTCTGAATCTTTGGATCCCCAAGTCTGAATTTTTAACAAGGGAGCCCCAGCTTAACAAGACAAATTGTATATAGATGTTCCTTGGACTACACTTGCAGAAGCTCTGAGGAAGAAACCGAGACAAGAGCCCACATGGAGGCTGCAGAGAAAATAATCCGTTGGCTGAACCAGTGTGGAGGGGAGTTGTGCATGGTCTGGGAAACTGGGATGCAGAGCCAGTAGAGTCTTTCTTAACCCTGGGACTGTCTGGTCCTCTGAAATCTCCCTTCCAAGCAGGGTTTCTCTGCTGAGATAAGTTGTTCCTTATACTAGATCTCATGGCCTCTCTTTGTCCCTCAGGAGCAGGAACTTAAAGCTGCTGCTGATGGTGTCTTATCTGAAGTGAGGAAAAAACAAGCAGACACCAAAAGAATGGTGGACATTCTTCGGGCCTTGGAAAAATTGAGGAAACTCAGGAAAGAGGCTGCAGCAAGGAAAGGTAACTATGGCTTTGCATTTCTTCTTCTGTTCCCCTGTTCCTTCTCTTTCTTTACCCTAGCATCCACCACCCTCTCAAATTTTTGAAGGAAAAATGCTTGATACTTCATTATTTTCACCCAATAGGGTAACTAAACTTGTCAGCAGTACCTCAGAACTTTTGAAGCAGGAAGCCTCAGAAGATGTTTATCCCTGGGTAGCCAAGATTAAAAAGGATGTGGGAACCCACTGCCCTGTCTTCCTCTTGACTCATCATTCCCACCCTAGGCATTCCTGGCTACGCTTTTTGAGTGAGGTTGGCATGGCTGGTCAACTTTGCCCGTATGTTAAGGTGAAAGTTGTCCTTTCTTTACTTGGTACTTCAGAAGGTGTGGAAAACTTAGCATAATCCTTCAGATACATTCCAAACCTGAAACATTGATATTTGAAGAGGTAGGATGGTTGCATGGGGCAAGGAGTGCCCTGCAGACTGCATGGTATGTCACTTTTGGACTCAGAAAACCTCAGTGGTCTCCTCTTGCCTCTAGAGGGAGCACTGGTTTTCTAGAAGCTCCCAGCTGTGCTTTTTGTTTTCCTGTTTGGATCTTTGCTCTTGCCAGTTTGTTTGTCTGGAGAGTCCCGTCTTGGCCATTTTACGCTCTCACTATCCTTCAAAAGTAAATACAGATGCAGCATCCTCCCTCCTTCTCTGATCTGGGCCGAGGTGACCTAACTGCTCCTTCTCATTTGCACCTGGCTTGGGACAACATGCTGCCTTGTTGAGTGGGCTGTCGGCCATACACATTCACCAGGGGTATTTGAGAGTACACAAATTAGCAAGTACCACAATAACAAATAATTTTCCTTGTGCGGTTTAAAATATAACTCCAATTCAGACCCTTAATAAAATTTTGTTGGGACATGTGCATTCAGTCAGGCTCATTCATTAGCTAAGTGATTAGCTTCTGCATGCCAGCCTCCGGACTGGCTGGCTCAGATTCAGTCTCAGAATCAGATGATCCCACAGGGCATTCATGAGTCAGAGGGATGTTTGCATCTACTGGGTCTTCCTATATCTCTTCCTTATAAGAATGCAAAACCTGAGGGCTGCTATTTAATATTCCCCTACTTCATGTCCTCCGTGAAGTGAATGTTCAGTAAACTTTTACCAAGTGAATTTACCAGCATAATTTTTCACTATTAGTCTTCCTCACTTTTGTCGAAAAGAAGGAAGAAATTTTAGGAGAAATTATACTCTAAAAATAAGCAGGCTCAGTAGAGTTAACTGACTAGAATGTGAAATGATTTAGTATCTAGTAACTGGTTTTGTTAGATACTTTAAAAAAAACAGAGCAACTTTCTGACTTCTCTCTTTAAGGCGTGTGCATCTCCAAGTAAGTGCTGAGAGAATGAGCTTGGATGTGTAAGAGGGCTATGTTGCAGAATGTCTTATGGGCTAGGCTAGACATCTCACCCATGCTTAAAGCTGAGTGGAAAATCTTCCCAAGGGGAAGATTGCAAGCAGAGAGTGAAACGATGACAAAGATCTGTGCTGGCAGAGCAGAGCAAAGTTTGGGGTTTCTAGGAGTGAGGAAGAAAGAGAGAGACTGATAAGGCTGCTGTAGTCTGGGCAGGGATAATAAGGGAGTGTGAGCTAAGGGTCAGATGGTGAGTTGGGGAACAGTAAGTGGATTTAAGAGATATGAGTAGTGTGTGTATGTGTGTATATCTAATGGGGAACTCAGCATGTGGGAGCTGAAGGAAAACAATGACTCAGGTTCTCACTTAACCTATTGACTGAATGATGATCCATTCTGACTGACTGACCAGCAGATCAGGAGGAGGAACAGGCTTGGGGCTGACGAGTTCAGTTTGAGGCCTGTTGTGTTGGTTGTGCCTGTGGTGCATCCTGGATAAGAGTTCATCAGGATGGACCCGTGAGGAGGAATGACCTTATGGAGATTTTGTAGTGTGAGATGAGGGCCAAAAAGACAAAACCTAGGGAGTGTCAAAATCAAGATGGATAAGGTGAAGGCCACAAAAGAGATCAAGGGAGCTCAGAGAGCTAGGAGGAAAGGACCTTCTGGAAAGTGGTAGATGCTCAGAGAGATTGTGTGATCTTGAGCCTTGGTTTTTCCTCATCTGTAAGAAGGGAAAAAAGTACCTATCCATGGGGATCTTGCGATGATTAAATTAGTAAACATGCAGAAAGTGTTCAAAATAGTCCCGGCATATAGTAAGTACTGTGTAAGTGTTACCTTTTTTTTTTTTTTAGTAATATAAAGATTAAGAAACATCATGGCATCATGGGAATTAGTACCAAATAGATCATTAGTGACCTATGTTAGGTGCATTTCAGTGGGGCGGTTTGAGTAGAAGCTGGACTAGACTCAAAGAGGGAATAGGAGGTAAGAAAAGCAAACAGTGAGTTTAACTTATTAAAAATTTGCCTGTGAAGAGAAGCAGGAGGGACAGTTGATGGCTCAAGGTCCTGCAGGAGGTTGGGAGATTCAGATCCCAGGTGGAGGGGTTAACTTAAGTGGAGAAGGACCCATCTTTCACTGGAATGAAAATGAAGACAAGGGTGGGTAGTAATACGCAGATAAGTGAAGTCAGGGGCAGAAAGTTAAGGGATTTCCTGCCTGATGGCCTGTTTTCTCTGGGGAAAATGCTACATGGTTTGCTAAGAGTAGAGAAATAAGGCTTCAGGAGAGCAGTGAAGGTTTGAAATGATTGCTGTGAGGCATGAGTGAGAGCCAACCAGAGACGCACAGAGTAAGGCTGCAGGGAGGTGCTATTATGGGTCCAGCGCATAGAACTGTATGCTGGCACTAGGTCACATAATCAATTGACTCTGACAGGCGAACACAGAGCACAGGGCTCTGGGGTTTTGCTTTATGAGTGAGAATGAGTGGAAGAAGGGTGGAATCTGATATATCAGAATGGAGGTTTTAGTGACACTGACAGTCTTGGAAAAGAAGGAAGTTAAGTACCCAGAGGGTAGAAAGTCAGAGAAGAGAATAATTGGATCTGTGACTTCAGAGGTGGACACTTTTTTTCTGATCATGCCAAGGGCCACAGACTGGGTGAGGCCTTAAGTTCTGGGTGGCTGAAGGGGGATAAAGAAGAAGGCATTAGTACCCAGGAGCTGCAGGAAATAGAGAAGTTGCGGTTAGAGGTGGAGGGAACCTAGACCATGTCGGTACTGGGTGGGGGTCCAAGGAGGATTGGGTGAGGAGTGCCCTTTCCGAGAGAGTGTGTCATGGTGGGCAGGCGTGATCCCTGAAAGGTTGAGGGAAAGGGAGGTTGGGGAGCGGGGCGCAGGCCCAGCCGATCAAGATGGGAGCAGGCCACACCTTCTCATGGGTCTGGAGGCACTTTTAGGTTGATGGAGTGTCTGTATTTTTGCTGTAGTGGCAGATTTTAGTACTTGCTACAGAGACCGTATGACCCACAAACCTAAAATATTACTATCTGGCCCTTTGTAGGAAATGTTTGCCCATCTCTGGTTGAGATAAAGAAATTAAACAAAACTATGCAATTATTATGAAGCAACATATTGGCAGCTTAGATTTCTCAGTGCATACAAATTTTATGTTTTGGAAGACATTGGCAACTTAGTAGAAGATGAATTTGAGTTAGTAGAGTTTCCATAGGTGGGAATGAGTGGATGAAAACTTGTTCAACCAAAGAAATCGTAAGAAAGTGATCTGGAGAAATATCAGCTTTGGAGGTAAAGACAGGAGAGCTGCAGTCTCTGAGGCAGAAAAGAATCAGACCTCCAAATCAAACAGCTTCACAAGACAGAACTGCTGTATTTAAGGAACCATTATTTTGTGACATTTATCAGCCAAAATTGAAAATCGAGTGCTCAAAGCTGGCAATATTGTACCTGACTGTGGCAGCATAAATTGCCAAAACTGTTGATAACCATTCATACCTTGAAGACATAAATGTTTATTACTTTCTCTGTGTCAAATGTTAGATACTGAGTAAATGTATAATTCTTTTAGGAAACAGTTTTGTACCGCATTTAAGTTAGTCTTGGAAATATCTGTAAACATTTCCACTCTTGAGAATTTCTTTTATGGAAATAATCCATGGGAAGGAAAAAGTAAACATGCCCAAGAGTATTCATTGTAGCCTTATATGATAACGGGACATTTGGAACAGCCTAAGTTTCCAGGAGTAGGGAGCTTGTTAAGTAAATTATGGTGCAATGATTTGTAATTAAGTAATTATAAAGATTGGAAAAGAGTGTAGAGAATGGAGATGTGGAAATTACACACATATCATGTTGAACTATATGGACAAAAACACCTGGAGGTTTAATGTGGGGAAATAAAAATGGTTGATTATGTTAGTGGGTTTAGGATTTATTTTCTTCCTTGTATCTGGTACTGTTAAAATGCTCTCCATAATAAATAGATTTTCCTTTATAATCCCCAAGGACTAGCAGGATGGACCACACCCATATTACTCCAGGATGAATCACCTCGCAGCTTCAGCAGCTTTTATCCTGCAGGGCCATTATGGTAATGAGTACACAACTGCAATCCACCTAAGTATTCATTAAATTAGAAGTTTTTTCCTCATGAAATTTTATGAAAAATTTCAGACGTGTACAAAAATAGAACACCTAAATAAAACACCCATCATCACCTATGATGCCATTATCACACCTAACAAAATTAGTGGTAATTCTTTGATATCACCTAACAATTAGTCTGTAATCAAGTCTTCCCATATGTGACTCTCGCCATGTAGACTCTACTGTTAGCTGACTTCACAGTTAAATCAGGGTGACCAGTCATCCCAGGTGTCCCAGGACACTGGGCTTTCATTCCTAAAACCAGGCAAATGAAACATTTGGTCGCCCTGCTCTCAGCAGCAGACTGTGAGGTTATTGTGGTTGGGTAAGTATATTTCTTCCTCATTGTCCAAGTGTCCAAGTTTGTACTCTGTCAGAGGAAGAATTGTTTATTGGTTGGGTCTGGGAGTCTGTGCTAAAGAAATTTTACAATAAAGAAGTCAATGACAATTCCTCCCTTTAGTGGAGGAACTCTCCAACTGAAGGATCTAAATCAAAGGTTAAGTGGTGTGATCCAGAAAGAGGAGTTAGCAAAAATCAGGTTAGAGTCAGATTAGTTGAAGACTCAAGAAGATCAAATCGAGCCTTTGAAGATTGGTTAGAATTTGTAAACTCTAGCCAAATTCATACTGAAAGTAGGACTTTGAGTCTGCTCTTTAGAGCATGAATTTGTGGACAAGAAAAAGTTTGTGTCTAAAATGCCATTTGGTTGTCTTTGCTCAGGGGTTTGTCCCCCAGCCTCAGCGGATGAGACTTTTGAGCATCACCTTCAGCGACTAAGAAAACTCATTAAAAAGCGCTCTGAACTGTATGAAGCTGAAGAGAGAGCCCTCAGAGTTATGTTGGAAGGAGAACAAGAGGAGGAGAGAAAAAGGGAATTAGAAAAGAAACAGAGGAAAGAAAAAGAGAAATTTTTCCTTCAAAAGCGTGAAATTGAGTCCAAGTTATTTGGGGATCCAGGTAAGTTCCTCTGTACCCAGTGGAGAAAAGGAAGACACTAGACTGACAGCTCTTTTCCTCATGGATGACTGTCACTTAAGCTAAGAGGTGGTAGGTGACAAATGTTACCCTTAAGAGTTGAAATTCTAAACTGTATCCTGGAAATCAGGATTAAAGATGAAACACATTTGATCCTATTGTATAATCATAGGCTTGGTCCCCTTGCCTTGAGAAAGGCACTCTATATATGAAGTGTGATGACATGGTATTGTGCCTTTTCTTTTCCAGATGAGTTCCCCCTCGCTCACCTCTTGCAGCCTTTCCGGCAGTATTACCTCCAGGCTGAGCACTCGCTGCCAGCGCTCATCCAGATAAGGTCAGAGGGCCATTCTCCATGTCTTCTCTCCCTTAGGTAGCCAGAAGTAGTTGACAAAATGCTTATGTTGTGGAGGTCTACTGCTGTATCATTTTTTTTTAAGTTCCTTGTGAGTTTATTTAATGTTTCCAAGTTTGAAGGATGCCACATACGTCTTATTTAATCCTCATCTATCCTTGAGAAGTAGATGTCCCTATTTTAACAGGTGAAGACGCTGAAACTCAGGTTGTGACTTGCCCTTTGTATTATCCCGTGCTGCAGTGGGTCTGTTGACTTAAAGCATTGGCTTCATTTTCCTGATTCTCTTCTGCTGCTACACAAACCAAGGAAGAGAAACCCTCTGTGTATACTTAGGTGTTTAAAGCTCACACTAACTTGTGAGTTCCTATGGGTCAGAGCCAAGAGAGCTAGGAACAGTCCCATCTTAATCTGCAGTTACTGGTGAGTTACTGGTAAAGTTTTCAGCTGAGTTTCATTTTCCTCACCTATAAAATGAAAATAGTGGACTAGAATGTGGCCTTCAAACATGAGCAGTAGGACCCTCCCCAAATGCAGTCTTTTGAGAGATTAGTTTGTACGATAGTTAGAATGAATGAATGGGTTCCACAGACAGTTTAAGTCTGTTATCAACTAGGGAAGCACTTTGTTGTTTCTAGACTCCCCAGAACATCTGCTTGGGGCTTAAGAGGTCTTAAAACTTGGTTTGAAAGACCACTGAGCTAAGTGATCTCTGAGGTTCCTTGCAGAGGTCCAACAGTGCTCTTTAGCAAACCAAGTTTATGTTCTGGGAAAAATGTACTTCCGGCTAGTATACAAATATTAGTGTTTAAATATAGTTGATTCTCATTATTCACAGTAGCTGTATTCTATAAAGCTGCAGACGCTGAATTGGAGAACACTGAAGTGATGCTCCTAAAGGAGATGCAGACTTAGGTTCCTGGGAGCCTACTGACAGTTCGTCAGCCGATCAACACATAACATTGAACTCATGGCCAACAGCACTATAACTCATGCCTGAAGGTCGCTTGTGTAACACATTCTCTGTAAGGCACATCACAGCCTTCTCATGCTAGCCAGCACTTCAGCACTATTCTTGGAGAAGATTTTAAACAGCAAAATGTCAATAAAAAGCACCAATGTGACTAATATGGTACTAGATAAACTACAAAAAAGACACTTGTTTACAGTCAGAGAGCTGAAAACCAGAAGGCGGGGTGTCACCTTGTTCAGCCTCGGTTGGAAACATGCCGGTTGGTGACTGATTTTTCACTGCTCTGTGCATGTCAGCAAGTGACCACGGAAACACCATGAGTAGTGATTTTAGGCTTACAAATAAATTTTAGTGAATAGGCAAATTTGCAAATACAGAAGCTGCAAATAATGAGGATCAACTGTATATTCATTATTTGGTTATCCATAAGATTGTAAGTTCTTTGTAGTTTTTTCCTCTTTATATGTATATTTAAGAAACAGTCTTTTGCATAATTCCTAGAAAGCAAGTTCTTTAGTGGATTCATATCAGTCATTTGAAAGCTAAGTCCTGAAATAGAGTATTTATTTGCTAACATCTTGCTTCGAATAAAACAAAAAATAAATAGTTGTTTTACAATATTCTTATTAAGGCATGATTGGGATCAGTACCTGGTGCCATCTGATCATCCCAAAGGCAACTCCGTTCCCCAAGGATGGGTCCTTCCCCCGCTCCCCAGCAACGACATCTGGGCAACCGCCATTAAGCTGCATTAGTAAAGATGCTCCAGGAGTGTGGTCCAGCCAAGGCTCTTTCCAGCTCTAAATATTAGTGATGGTGCCATCTTCTTGTGCTGTAGACTAAACCACAACCTTTAAACTCCATTTGGCATTGCCCAACCCAGAAGTTACATTTTCCTTCCGTGCTCTGTCCTGGCCAGAGGTGCCTCTTGAATCAGATTAATAAGGTTCTTCAGGAAAGGACCTAGTTGAACTGGGGTTATTATGACAGGCAGTGACCCTGGTTCACCGAATTCGCCTCTGTTTTGAGGGGCTTGGTCCAGAGTGACTTGTAAGTTTATTCTTATCTTCCTTGTGTGGTGATGGGTAAGTACACTCTATATACATATGCAGTCGACACAGGTGTGCACTGGGCAGATTTAGCAGGCCTTTCCCTAGTCCTGGTTGTGAAGGCAGGCTTGATGCAAGACCTCCTTACCCTTCCTGCCCAAACAGCCCTCTGACTTCCAGGAAGGGAGGTCAGAAATGCTTTATCTTTGGTTTTGTGAATCCCACTTTTGGTGCAGCTGGAGAGACTGCAGGCTGGGCTGCCGGAAGGGCTGGTGGCCTCGTCTGGTAGTCATGTGGAGAACCTGGAAAACCTGAAGACTACCTATACCCAGACTGGATCATGCTTTAATGGATGATGGCTGCATTTTCCCCATGTTAGATGGATCCTGATGAAAGCACCTGCTTTTTAAGTTCCTAGAGATCTGGTTGATCAGAATCCCCAAGGATAAAAATTAATTTCCCTATGGGAGTGGGACCTTGATTAATCTCACTCAGTCACATTGTAGGGGCTGGTATAGTTGTGGAATTTTTTTAAAGAACACAAGCTTCCAAAAATATACATGTAGTTTAAGCTGGGAGAAAGCAGATAAAAATAATAAAATTTATTTTTTATATTCATTAATAAATACTGTTGTGCCTGGAGCTAATCAGTCATATAACATGTCAGTTTTTTGTTTTGTTTTGTTTTCCTTTTTGTCATTAATTGTTATTTATATTTCCAAAAAGCTAAATAAATGTCATTTTTATTTTTTAGTTTGAGCCTTTGCCCCCAGTTTGTTGCCTCCCAAATCACTACACATTCTTCCACGTTGATGAAACACATTTACACTGCAGAGTTCAAATTTATTAACTAGGCATTTGTTACAGGAAGGTGAATGACAAGCAGCAAACTTTGTTTGCAGAATCCAACTCTGGATAAACAGGAAAGGATACATCGACTTTGGAAATGATTCATGTAACTGGAAGTTCTTGGGTACAAGATGCTAACACCTGCGTCCTTTTTTTGTTTGTTTCATTTGCCTTGTTAAGTTTATATATTATGCATTACAGAGTTAACAGACAGGGTATGAGGTCCAGCATGCCTCCAAGTGTGTCTAAACTCATAAGCCTTAGAATCTGATGTGATAAACCACATAAAACCCCACAGGCCTGTGTGCCCTTTTGTTGTAAATCGCCACCATTTGCTCTCTGATGAGATGCAGGAAGAGTAGAAATAAAACATGAATTGTATAATGTATGTTTGGTGTCCAGACAGCCTTGCCACTAAGATACCTGCATCGATGGGGCCAGGAGTGTGCAGCAGGGACTCAGGAAAACTCAGGCAGCAGAACCCGAGGAGAAGAAGGTATCTAACCGCAGGTGGAAAAAACCACTCCCTCTTTCCTCTCATTCAGCTTCTGCAGCGTTTTAATAAAGGAACATTATTTTTTGTTATTTGGTTTTTGTTTTGTAAGTTTTTGGTTTATTGCCCTAAGTAGTGGTGGTGGCAACTTTATAGGTTTAGAAAGAAAGACTTAAACAGTACTGTCTTCAACAAATTGTACTTCTGAAAATATGAACAGTATCATTATAATCTTATCTCACTATCTTTTATTTTAATTGTGGAAAATTTCAAACATATTCAGAGTAGTATAATTTTTTTCATCATCTGTCTTTATATAATTGTCAACTCATGGCCAATCTTGTTTCATCTGTACCCCTACCAAACACACTGGATTATTTTGAAGCTAAATCCCAGACATCATATTACTTCATAAGTGTTTCAGTATGAAGCTCTAAGATATTTTAAAAATTTAACCACAGTGCCATTATTGTACTTAAAGAATAACTCCTTTAGTATCATCAAATATCCAATCAGTGTTCAAATTATTTTACCTCATAACTGTGTGTTTCGCACTTTGTTCCAAATCAAGATGTGCATGCAATCTATGCATTGTCAGTTGATGTGTCTCTTAAACTTCTGATAGCCCATAGTTCTCACTCCTTTCTCCTGTGCATTCTTGCACCCTTTCACTCCTTTGCAAGTTATTACTTGAAGAAAATAGATCATTCTTTCCCCAGAAAGTTCCCAGTTTGGATTTTGCTAATTGTATCCTTGTGATGGCATGTTCCTCTGTTTCCATTATTTCCTATAATTTAATGATTAATCAGCTGTACTGTCCAATATGGTAGCCATGTATGGCTATCGGGCACTTGGAATTGAGAGTTTGAACTGAAATTGAGTTTGACTTGAGTGTACAATTACACGTGTGGCTCACATACTTCTATTGGACTGTACTGATCTGGCGCTTTAGTCACATTAAGAGTGGACTTTTCTGGCAAGAGTACTTCATAGACCTGGTGTGTATTCCATTCAGGAGAACTAACTGGTTGTCTCATTTTGTGGTCTTAGCAGCCATTGATAATCAAGACCTAGACTCATTCATGTGGGTTTGCAAAACAGTGATAGTTCAATCGTGGCATTGTTTCTTTCATTAGCTGGGATACTGAAAAGAGAAACATACCCTCATCAACTATTTGGTTACCCGACAGTACAACTTGTATAGAAAAGGTAAAAAGTAAATACGTATTTTTTCTTTATTTACTAGTTCTCAAAATAATGAGCTGGTTCCGTAGCACCCTTCAAAGGTGACCAGTGGATTTTGGTTTTAAGTGTCATTATGAACTCAGATCTAAATATATTTGTCTTTCAACCTATTGTTGGTTTTTTAAAAAATTGATTGGTTCATATTTGGCCAGTGGGAGCCTCTTTAACTCTGCTCCTGAGTTCCCCTCAATCCCAGTATTCTGTTCCTAGTGTATCTTGTACATTTCCTATCCCAGACCTATGCCTATATTCTCTATGTATTGAACATAAATTAATGAAAATAGAGAAATAAATTCCTTCAAAGACTAATCAAAAATGTGTTGATTCATCATGTCCTACATGCAAAAAATTGTTCATCTTATCTCTTAGTAGAGTAGACTTTGAATTTGTGAGAAACTCTAACAAAAGCATTATTTTCAAGAAATTAAGTAAATACAGGGAAGATTGGAAAATGAAAGAAATTAATTGTATGTTCAATACTAAGAGTGTTTCGCCGGACTGCCTGAGCTTATGACGTCAAAGAATTTGCTACAGCCAACCGACTTAATCACTCTAAAACCACTTGTGCTCCTATGTCCACATGACTTTCGTGCAAGGATGTATTGAGAAGCTTAGCTGGGATTATACCATCTGTGGCAGCAATTCATGTCTACAGGTTTTGTCCACAGGAACGCTGTCCTGGGAATCACAAGGTAAGTACAAAATATGTCTTGTTCCATCCAAATAAGTGTAATATGTAATATATAGAAGGAATGTGACTGCCGTGAAGTATTAGGAGTGATATTTTTAGAGGCTAGAGATTACATGAGTCATTTCCAACTCAATTTTTAATTGCTTCCAACAAATAAGCTGTTCCCTTATAATTAACTGTTAACTTCTGGGTGCACCCGTCAGTAGCTCCTCACTTGCCACACCTGGCTATCCATCAAGGATTTGTTTCCAATGCAGGCTCCATTTGCCTTTTGGAATAAGTTGGGTTTCTCATAGTCTCTGAAGCAAAGAATGAAGTCTTTGAGGCAGGTGGTTCTCAACTTCATCAATTCATGCTTGCCAGAATCTAGTCACCAGGATTTGAACTATGTTCTTGAAATGATTTTTATTTGCCACTTTTCCAGGTACAGTGTTAAGTGCTGGAGACATAAAAAGGAGGAAACAGACAGGATTCCTGTCCTCCTGGAGTTAGAGTAGAGAAGCTTAATGATTATACAGATAGAGTCAGTTTTAATTGTGATAAGTGCTACAGAGAAAAAGTGCCTCATCACAAATTTATATTTTTCATTGTTCAAATATTTATCAAGTGCCTGTTGAGGCTCAGATAACTTGCTAAATGCAAGGGCTACAAGTGAGCAAAATGTCAAATACTCCCTAATAAAAGTTTTGAGGGAGATATTAATCCAAAAATCATTAAAAAAAAATATGCCTTTAAAGGAGAGTTCTTTAAAGGAGAGGTATGGTTCTATAAGATTATTTAGGCTTCCTTTTTTTCCCCCAAGCTGAGTGTTCAGTACTGCTTTTAGGTGAAATAATACAAAATATCTATGTATCATGAAGTAAGGGTAAGAATTTTAAAATTATCATTCAGTTTATGTATGTATATGCTAGGTCACAAAGTCAAATGTATTTCACACTATGGGTCACAATAGAAAAAAAATTGAAAGCCACTGTGCTGGTTGGACCTACTCAAGTTTGAGGGTCAGGAAAAGCTTTTTTGAGGAAATGCTGTTTCAGCAGAGCTCTAAAGAATAAACAGCTATTAACTAGTGGGAAAGAGACAAGAACGTAGCCAATGCCCTCTGTTGAGACCAAGGCAATTGAAGGCCCGCATGGCTGGAGTAAGACAGTGGGTGAAGGAGTAGGGGCCTGATGCTGCACAGCTTTGGAAACCCTTGTCAGGAGTTTAGTTTTATTCTGAGAGTAGCTGGGAAACACTGGAGGCTTTTAAACAGGGGGATGACTCAGTTTGCTGTTTTGAAATGATCACTTTCATCCGAACATAATTACAATAATAAGGCATGAGAGGGTATAAGGACACTGTCCAAGTGAGAGATACTGGGGGCTTGGATCCCCATGGTAGCAGTGGAGGTAGCATGAAAGGGCTGGATTCCAGAGATTTTGGAGAGAAAACCCAGCAGGAATTTGAGATGGGCAGCAGGGAAGGAGAAGAAGGTGTCGGGGATGAGTTCCGAGCTTGTGTGCACCTCAGACATTCCTGGAGATGAGGAATCCTGGGGGAAGAGTAGCAGTTTGAGGAAGGGTAACAGCAGAGTTCACTTTGGGTATGTTGAGTTTGAGGCACCGTTCAGACATGTTGGAGGAGATGCTTTGTAGGCAGTTGTATTTATGAGTTTGATCTCAGAAGAGAACTGGAGAATTTAATGTATGAGCCTTTGGCACATAGGTTTGAAGCTATGGGCAAAGATGAAGTCATTTTGAGAGTATAGTGGAGACCTTTAAAAAATAATACTAATGGCATTGGCTGGACCCCACGTAGACCAATTACTATAATCCCCACCCACCCAGCCCTTGCCCGAATATTAGGTACAGCCATATGGCCACAGACCTATGGACTGCTGTTGCAAAGATCCTGGATTATTCAGTTTGCTGAAGCATGCATAGACTGGCTTTACTAGTATCCCCACTTTCCCACCCTCACCCCACTGCTTCAGACCCCTTCAGTGCTTTCTCCACTGCCTACTGAATGGAATCAGCACTCAGCCTAAAAGTCAGCACCCTCCCCTGCTCCACCTCAATCTACCCCTTCAATCTTGCTACAGACTGCCGCTCAGCACAAAGGATCCACTTGAATCAAGCATCTTGTCTCCCCTTCACTCTGCCCTGCCCCTGTTCCCTGGCTCCAGCTGTTCTGCCCCTGGAATTATGCTCTCCACCCCACCTTTTCCCCACTCACAGGCTGTTCCCCTACACTCCAGGATCCAGGTCAAGTCCCATCTTTCCCAAAGTTTCCCCAACCCCTTTAAGGACTAGAACACACCCCTTCTTCTGAAGAATATTATCAGTGATCGGAACCTGTCAGTTTGGGTTTAACAGAGGTGATCATCATTTTAGAATATGTTCTAACTAGATCATGGCTTACACTGTAGCACATGCTGCTATTAAGAAGTGTTTCCAGAATCCTCAAACTCTTAAATCACTCTAGAAGCAAGTGGGGAGCTGAGTAGAGAATACCTGTTAGGATGCAGGTGCCAGGTCAGAGGTAGGGAAACAGGAGGGTGGCCCTGTACTTGCCCATTGGAAAGACAGTTCACACTTGTGTCTCAACAAAACTGTGGTCCTTCTCCATAACTAAAAATTTTAATGATAGCTGAAAATGTGAACAATAAATCTGAGAATGCCACAACTTTCTAACTTTCCTGTGTCCCCTACAAGTCGCTGTGTCTCAAAGGTTCCCTGTAGGAACAGGCTAATGGGTCAGATAACTTACTGATCACACTGGGAGCTGTCTGATCTTACACATAAAGACCCACTCCCCAGGTGCTGGGAGACTGTCTCCCAGCATGGGGTGGAGAAGCCTTTTGAGTCTTACTTACAGTGAGACACTGACAAGAGTGGGCAGACAGCAGAAATGAGGGAATTAAAGGATTTGCCCATCTGGCCTCACTCGACCTCTCTGCACTCAGATTATCTACTGTATCTCTTCACATGATGCACTCGTGGGCATGGGGATGACCCCAGTGACCCCAAGCAGCAGGGCTTTGCACCAAAATGATAGGGGTGACATTGTATTGAGCCAGACGTACTCCCTGGTGTGGGCTCCTTGGTAAGCCCTGACTATTTGCAAAATGCCAGAGTATGCTCAGAAGTCTAGATTTAAGTGTATATCATAGGTGGTCATGAAATTGAATTCTGTGTGAATAGAGTTTTGTTTTCTGTATTAAGAAAATAGAATATTTAATGTGGTTTAAAATACATAAAATCAAATCCCTGGGTGTTGTGAATATTATTAAACTAATACTTGATTTTAGGGAAAAGGTTCAGAAGCCATGTGTCAATTTTTAATTCTTAGATTCCAGCTTGAGTAGACATTGTTGACTAATACTGGTTGGCTTTCTCACCAACAGTGCTTGAGAGTTCCAGATATTCCACATCCTCATCAACACTTGATATTGTCAGGCTTTTTCATTTTAACCCTTCCTGTGTGTGTGCACTTGTACGCGTGTAGTGATAGCTTACTGTTTTATTTTGTAGTTCCCTGATGGCTAATGAGATTAAACGACGTGTATGTTGATTGGCTATTTGGATATCCTCTTTTGTGAAGTGCCTGTTAAAATCTCCTGCCTATTTTTGTATTGGGTCTTTTTCTTCTTGATTTGTGGAAGTCCTCTGTATATATTGGAAACGTGTCCTTTATCAGATGAATGTGCTGCAAATGTCTTCTCCCAGTCTGTGATTTACTTTTTCACTCTCTTAATGGTATGTTCTGGATGGATGAATGGACGTTCTTAACTTTAACGAAACCCAATTTAACAGTATTTCCTTTATGGTTAGTCTTTTTTTTAACCTTTTAGGAAATGTTTGGCTTTTCTAAGACTATAAATATGTTCTCCTATTTTATATTCAAGCTTTTTGTTACCTTTCACATTTAGATCTACAGCCTACTCGGAACTGATTTTTTTGTATATTATGATATGAGGTAGAGATCAAGATTTTTTTTCTTCTAGGTGGATATCCAGTTGATCCAGAACCATTTATTAAGAAGACCTTCATTCTCCTACTGTTTTGCGGGGCCAATTTTGTCATAAATTAAGAATTTATGCACGTGTGGACCTGTTTCTGGACTTTCTTTTCTGTTCCATTGGCCTCTTTGTAAGCTCTCATGTACTGTCTTAGCTCATGTAACTTTAAAGTAAGCCTCCTGATATCTGATAGTATAAACCTTCCAACTATGTTGCTTCTCCTTCAAGATTGTCTTGTCCTTCCTCGGCCCTTTGCATTTCATTTAAAGTTTAGAATTAGTTTGCGCATTTACACCAAATGTGTTGAATTTTGATACGTGGGATCTCCAAATCAATTCAGGGAGAATTGACATATTTACAGCACTGAGTCTTACAAGTCATGAATGTGGTATATTCCTCCATTTAATCTAATATTTTATAGCTTTCTGGGTAGAGGTCTTATACATCTTGTATTAGATTGAGTCCTAGATAGTTAATGCTAATATAAATGGTATCTTTTAAAAATCTCTAATGAAATTTTTTAAAGATAACACTTGCATAGTTTGTTGTTTATATACATACAGTTGATTTTTTTGTATGGACCTTGTGTCCGATGACCTTGCTAAATCAATCTACTAATTCTAAGAGTTTTATTCATAGATTCTTTTGGATGTTTCTACATGTAATTATGTCGTCTACAAATAATGGTGGTTTTGTTTCTTTCCAGTCCTTACACTTCTATTTTCCCCCCTCTCTTTGCACAGGCTAGTACCTCCAGTGCAATGTTGAACAGAAGAAATGAGGGGGACATCTTTGTCTCCTTTCCAATCTTGGGGGTATCTTTTAGTATTTCACCATTAAGTAGAATGTTTGCTTTGGATGTTTTAGAGATATTTTTTGTTAGGTTAAGGAAATTCCCTTCTATTCCTAAGTTGCTAAAAGGATTTTGTTTGTTGTTTCTTTAAATCATGAATGGATATTGATTTTATCAAGTGCTTTTTCTGCATCTATGAAGATAGATAATTATATGTTTTTTCATTTTTATTCTATTGATATTTATCTTTATTCCCCTTAATTAATTGTGGAATGTTAAGCCAATCACTCATTTCTAAAATAAACTCAGCCTGGCAGTGTTGTATTTTTCTATCCATAATTTTTTTTGATAAGATTTTTGCATTTATGTTCATGAGATATCAGCCTCTAATTTTCTTGTGAGGCCTGGTATTAAGGTGATGCTGAAATCAAAAGAAGTTAGGAAGTATTATCCCTTCTCTTCTTTTTTGGAAGAGTTTGTGTAATTTGACACTTCTTGCTTAACCATCTGGGTGAAAACTCTTGATGAAATGCTTTAGAACTAGTGTTATAGACCATGTTTTGAGAAACAGTGGTCTAGAGAGCAAGACTTCAACATGAAATAGTCAATTCCTGTCAGTTTGAATGCTCTTGTTTTCATTCCCTTCCTCCTTTCTGCAGCACAGGCCACTTCACTTGTTGCTTCCGGGCTGTGCGGGGCTCAGCTCAGTCACCACATAGAAGAGCACTGAGCCATTTGAGGACTCCGCCTGGTCCTCAGGGATACGCTCTCTCTGTCTGCCACCAGGCGGCCTGCCCCAGCCCTGCTCAGCCATCTCCACACTCCTCTGACAGAATGAATGCCCTGGAGGGTGTCCCCTTCAAGGTGCCCAAGGGCTTTGTGATAGGCACAGAGCCCCTCCCCGGGCCAGAGCTCAGTATCCCAGACTGCAGGGAGCTTCTGCTGGGTTCTATGGTAAGTGTATCTCTTGGTCTATCTCCTTGTCCCTGGGTCTGCCGTTCTGACATTGAGCCTCATGAGGCCTTGTTCCTTGATTTCAAATGGCAACCAATCCTGTTTTGGTATATTCTAGGAAGTCTGGAAATAACCCAAGAGAAAAAGATATTTCATGAAGAAGACTGATGGCCTGCTGATGAGGGTTATTTAGCAGGTCTTATTTATTTATCTATTCATTTATTTATTTTTGGAGGAGTACTGGAGAATGAACCCAGGACCTTGGGCATGCTAAGCATGCACTCTACCACTTGAGCTATACCCTCCCCCGCAGTGGGTCTTATTTTAAGTTTAGAATAACTGGAAGATTGCCTATATGAAGTGACTGAGAGTCACTGCAAGGATGCTCCACTTCCTCTCTTCCCTATCAACCCCACTGCCATGTCTAAAATTCCTTTCCACCATTAAAAAAACTCCTTTGGGCTAAGACACTATCTGCAGAATCCTCTGTTAAAATGCAGTTACATGGGACACATCAGAAAGGACTACTATTCCACAGACCCAAAGCATATCTACCCTGGGGGCACCCTTGAAGCACCCCGTGCCCCATGGCTCACACACTGGGATATGCACCCAGTGTATGTGGTGGTATCACACACCCTCAGCATAAAAATGATTAACTTCCAAGTGAGTCAAGTTTACTTGAAGATTTAAGGGAAAAGCTATTGCATTCATACCGTAACACAGATGTATCATGAGGTCGAAGGCAAAATTCACGTGAATTTTTTTAATGAAAGAACAGGGTTTCAAAGAATGTGGAGCTGGCATTGGGCCTCCAGGCACGAGCCTTCAGACTCTTGTGTGCTCCTTCAGCACTGTCTGTAGGGTCCTCTGTAGGAAAGTTTGAAGATCTAGTTCAGCTCTCACTCATTTTGCACATGAGGAACTTGAGGCTCAGAGAAGGAAATGATCTGTCCAAAGTGAGAGGCAGTGGCAAGACTGAAACTCAGGCCCTGACTCCAGAACTTTTCATGTTAGCTGAGAGCAGGATGGGCACATGAGAGACACCAGGCAGGTGAGGTTCGAAGGCAAGAAGAAAAGGCTTGTGGGAAGTGAGGTGTAGAGGGCACAGTCCAGGAAGGAGAGGGCTGGGGAGGGTCAGGTAGAGGGGCTTGAGTGGCCTGGGGGCTCAGGAGCAGGGGACTCGTTAGCTGACCCTGGAGTTGCACTGAGGCTCCTCAGGACTGAGGTTTCCCGAGCGCAGCGTCCAGCAGCCCGTGCTCTGTGGGGCAGGAGCTCTCACTCTCCCCGGGCAGCCTGTGCTGCGGGCCCTCACTCTGCCAGTAGGGCCTGTGGGGTTGGAAAGAGGAACTTGCTTTACTCAGCTCCAGTGCGGGGAGATGATCACAGCTCTTCCCTCTCTGCTGAGCTCAAGCCAGGCTGGAAAGGGGCTATTCTGAAGGTGACATCTCCCAGAAGGCTACCCTTCTGCCAAGTTGCTGTCCAGGGCCCTAGCCCGAGTGCTGACCCTGCTTCTGCCCTCTGCTCTCAGGGCGGGCATCTGTGCTCCCTTCAGCCTGTTTCTTTCCTGAGCCTCCACTTCTTTTACTGCCAGGCCAAACTATCAAATAGAGAAGCATGAGACTCCAAGTATGATTTACAGCCTCTCCTGGTCAGTCTTCCCAGTTCACTGGGCTGTATTCCCAGTGTTTGGAACTTGAAACACATTTTCCCATAGCAACAATGCATAGATCATGCTTCAATTGCCAGATAAACCTACAGTGGTCTAAAGGGGAAAAAAACCAGCTACCATTTATTGAGCACCTGCTATGCACCAGGCCCATGCTTGATCTTCTTTATATGTCCGTCTTCTCTCTCATTTTTATGACCCTTTCAGCAGGTGGGTGTTCCTTCCCCATGGCACGGAAACCAAGGCTCCCACCCAGGTGATCCACAGGGTCACATGGTTTGGGAGTGACACAGCCAGGACTCCAACCCTGGTCTGACAGGCCCCAGAGCCTATGTCCATCCCCTCCACCCTGCTGCCTTCCCAAGGAGACTTGGCAAGTCTGCGTTTTGTTGTTTCATCATAGTTTCCCTTTCATTAATTTCCCTTTTGTCATTTAAATTTTTAGAAAATATATTCACACAGTCTTAAAATGAAATATATATATATATATAATAGTATATATATGAAATATATATAATAGTATAGAGCAAGGGTCGATAAACATTTTCTGTAAAGGGCCAGGTAGTAAAAACTCCAGCAGTGACTCATTCTGCTGTTGGGAGAACCGCCACAGACATTATAGAAAGGGGTGGATGGATCTGGCTGTGTTCCAATAACACTATATTTATAAAAACAAGGTTGCGGGTCATTTTGGCCCCCAGGCAGTTTGCCTTCCCTGGAAATGTGAAACCCTCCCGCTGACACCTTCCCTTCTGTCCTTTTCTCCACCTTCACTCTCTCACTGGTGACCTCTGTTGCTCATTTTTTATGTATTCTTCTGAGATTCTTATGTGTGCATATTAGCAAATACAGCTATTTCCTCCTTTTTTATCCCACAGCTAGCATTTTATATACACTATCCTTGATTTTTTCACTCAATATATTTTAAGAGCTTCCATATCAGTACACAGAAAGCATCATCAGTTTGTTTTCACTGCATAGTTTTGCATTATATGGATATATCACACTTTATTGAATGAATCATGTCTTGATGGACAGTTAGGTTCTTCCTAGTCTTTAGCCATTACAATGCTGCAAGGAAAGGCCATAGGCAAATGTCCTTTTGAACTGAAGCATACTGCTAAATTGCCCTCCATTGGGGTTATACTGATTTACATCCAACCAGCACTCTACAGGTTGAGGTACCTCCTCCACTCCCCAACAGAGTGTCATGAGACTTTGGATTTTTGCCCAGGGATAGGCACATGGTATCTCTGTATAGTTTTATTTTGCCTCTGTCTTATCATGAAGTTGAGCAGCTTTTCATGTGTGTAAAAACCATCTGCATTTCCTCTTCTGTGGACTGTCCATATCTTTTGTCCGTTTCCCTGTTGGGCTGTTGGTCTTTTTCTTATCTATTTCTAGGCACTCCTATATTAGGAAAGATAGCACTTTGTCTGTATTATCAGTGCTGTTTCCCCTCCAGTTTGTGATTTGTCTTTGACCTTGCTTATGGGGTATATTTGCCATGCAGATTTTCACACGTGCATGTGTGTCTTTTCATGGCTTCTCAATACTGATTCAGAATGAGAAGTGTTTTTCCCACTTGAGGTTATAAAGGATTTCTCTTCTGTTTTCTCCTAGTACTTTTATGTTTTCATTTCATACATTTGAATCTTCGATCCTTTTGGAATTCATCCTTGTATATGCTGTGAGAATGGATCTAACTTTATTTTCTTCCAGCTAGCTAACACCATTTATTGACTAGTTCCTTCTTCCCATTGCTTGAGATGCCACCTAATTATTTACTAAAGTCCCAGAGGTATTAAGGTCTATTTCTGGACTTTCTATTCTGTACCTTTAATCTGTCTTAGTTTTAATTATTGAAGTTTTATAATATATATTAACAGCTGGTATGGCCAGTCCCCCACTTCTCTTTTTGTCTCCGGACTTTCTCTGGCTATTCTTATTTGTTTGTTTTTTTCATCTTGCTTAGTCCCACAAATCACAAGTGTTGGTATTTTTGTCAGGTCTTTGTGTCCTTTTATCCCCTAAATCCCATTGTCTCTTTATCTCTCAGTCTCTTTCTCTCCCTGTCTGCCTCATAAGTTCTGAAGTTGTCTTTTTCCCTCCTCTGTCCTTCACAACCCACTTATTTTGCTCCAGTTGCTTTCTCTAACCATTTATTTGGCACATACTTACGAATGTTCCCTTGGGGCCAGAACTGCCCTGGGCTCTGAGAATACAGAGAGGAATAAGACACAGTCCCTGACCTCTCTGTCAAGGAGCCACACTTAGAAGAACTAACTTACGTTCCTGTCCCCAACACAGGATCATGTCAGGGGTACGAGGGGGCAGTGCCTGCGATCTGCATCTGAGTGTCCCATTCTCACACACACCACTTCCTCCAGCCTCAACTGCCCATCACAGAGCACTGAAATTGCCTTTTAAGAATAGATATATTTTTTAGGGGAGCTTTATATTTCCAGTTCTTAATTTTAAAAGTAGGTAACCGGAATATTTTATTTTTGCCTCAGTTATAAACTCTCAACTTAGATTATTCATGTTGGCTCCAGATTTCTTTTTCAGGTGGTCCGATACACAGTACAGAAAGCACCACAGTCAGACAGACCGAGGAATCCCAGCTTAACCACTCACCACTAACCTGACCTCAAGCAAATTAAATTTTCTGAGTCTCATTTTCATAATCTGAAAATAAGAATAACGCTAGAACCTACCAAGTAGAGCTCAACAAAAGTTAGCAATTTTTTATATTTCCTGGGCCCCAAAGTAACCTCGGATGGCAGCGAAGGGATGGGGGTAAGTCCTACTCGGCAGAGAGGTTTGCGTGCCTCCAAGGCTGATTTCTGAGTGGCAAATAGTGCTGCGCTCAAGTGAAAGGTTCTTTGCTAAGAACAAATTTTGTTGGAGAAAATTTTGAAGCCGCTGTTTTTCAATTACATAATGAATGGCAAAGGGACTTTGATATTGGATTTCACTACATTTCATTCTATTAACCTATTCCTCATTTTGTCCTTCATGCGGCTTGCCATTAAATTGTTATTGATAGCTATCGACCCCTGTGCTAGCTAAACCCGAAGATGAGGACAGGCAGCGATAGATGCCTGGGGCTTAGAATCAGAAACAATGCAGGGCTGGTGAGTCTCTGGTTGAGCAGGTCTCCCGGAGGCCAGGGGTAGGGGTGCTCCCAGACCCTAGTTTGCCTGGTGGAGCCTCACTCTCTCCTTCTTTCTGCAGCACGACTTCAGCCTGGAGAGAAGGACGCTTTTCTGGGTGGAGGCTGTGGTCCAGGGACCCTGCCCGGTCCAGTGCGATGCCCCAGAGGCAGCTTCCGCCCCTCCCGCCTGGCTCTTGCTGGTCAGCCCCGAACAAGGGCTGGTGCCCACGCCTGCCGCAGCCGAAGGTTCTGAAGCGGGGCCCCGGGAGCAGCCTGTGGTGCAGGAGGAGGAGGAAGAGACGGAGGAGGAGGAGGAGGAGGAGGATCAGGAGGAGGAAGAACCCTCCTCTGCCAGGGAGGGAGAGCCGGATCCCTGCAGCCCCCAGCCCAGCTCCCCGGGGAGCCCCAGCCCGGGCCATCACCGGTGCTCACTGGACGTGCTGCGCGGCGTGAGGTCGGAGCTGGCCGGGGCGCGGAGGCGGCTCTCCGAGGGCAAGTTGGCCGCCCGCCCCCGCGACCTCCTGCACCGCATCCGCCACCGAGCATTGAGCCTCTGTCCCGAACCCGCGGCACCCCTGGGCCCGGTGCCCCCGCTCCCCAGCGCCCCCACGCCGTCCCCAGGTCCCGCACCATCGCTCCCCAGCACCCCAGTGCTGCCCCCGCGGCCCTCCACGGCCGGTGCCATGCCCCCACTGCGGAGACACAAGCCCACGGTCGCGGTAAGGAACCTGCCCTCTCGGCCAAGGCCACAGCCTCAGGCCCCTTCTCTCCGTGCTCACCTCCCTGCCTGCTCTCACCTGGCCCTGCCCCACACACCCTTCCTGCTGCCTTTTGCCTAGAATATTCCCTGCTCGGAGGCCCCATTCCTTCTATTTCTCAATGTGCCTCCTTTGCTTCTATTAGGGCGCTTGTCACAGTAATTGTAATTACCCAGTATCTTTCTCTAGCGAGTTCTTTAAGGGCAGGGACTGGATCGCATTCATTTTTATTCCTAGAGCACCCAGCAGCTGACTTGGCCCCTAGAGGGTGCTCAGTGAATGTCTGTTGAATCAGTGTCTGTGGCTCAAATTTAAGGCTTCCCACCCAGCAAGACTTTCTGTAGGATGAGGGAGCTGGAGGTTCAAGGAATATTCAGTGTACTTCCTGCAAGAGACTGGATTGGAAGAGATAAGGTCAAAAGCACAGGACAGGGAGAGTTGAGCAAGGGAGTGTGAGACAAGGCAGCACTGTATAGTGGGAAGAATCAGGTACTGAGAGAGAGGGGTGAGGGTTGCTGCAGGCTGGGAAGGCTTCAGGACAGAGGATGTGCACCAGGAGGAACTCGGAGCAGAAATGAACATATGGTGAAACCAATGAAGCTTAAGCCTTATGCCTTTCACGTGGCTCCTTCCAAGGCCTTGTACCTAATTTTATATCCATAACTGTGTCTTTTTTTTTTTTAAAGAGATCCAAATGGTGTAATTATCAAACTCCATAAAACCTGGATCTGGCGCAGATGGGGTAGGTCAGGATTAGCAGCAGGAAGCAGCAGCTGGGCACAGCTTTCTGCTCCCCAGCAGTCCCACAGTCAGGCCAGGAGATGCGATAGAATAAGGCCAAGGTGAAATTAAATCCAAAAGACAGACTCATGGTCTAGCTTTTCCCACTCATTGAACATATGAGTTTAAGCAAATCAGTGAACTGCTCTGAGCCATCCCTTCCCTACCTGTAAAGTGGGCAGCAAACCCTCACACAGGTATTTAGACGAAACAGACAGGTTACACTCACATCTCAGACTAGATGTAGATGGTCCCCATTAAATTTAACTCTAGCAACTGCCCTGTAGTGGGGTGGGAGGGATGGGGCAGATGGGGCAGATGGGGCAGCTGTTCTATAGAGGAGGAAACTGAGACAGCAGTTAAGAATCTTTTTTCAAGATCACAAGAGTAGACTCAGATCCTAAGATTTGCATGTTTTTCACTCTAGGGGTAAAAGGCAGATCCTAGGGTGTGGTCATGGCAGGGATACCCCTGAGAAGATGAGGATGGGTAGGGCATTCACATGTCACACGTACTCTGCTTTAGGAGCCAGGCAGCAACTAGGCTTTCCTTGGGGAGGAAGGGACAGGATGGTGTGTTCAGGGTTAGCAGATGGAAGCTTCTTCATGGGGGAAGGGGTTGGGGTGATACCAGCCAAACCAATTGAAATGCCTTCAAGCCACCCTCCTTAGTCCAGGGTCTGTGTGGGTCTCCCAGCACCACAGCTGTACCCAGTTCCTACCCTGCTCCAAGCCGTGACCCAGCCAAACTTAAGAAGGAGGGTCTGCCTGGGAAGATCACCCCTGCATCCCCATCACTAAGGTGTGGGATGGAGATCCCTGGATTTGATTCTGAGTAGGGTTCAGGTCCCAAAAGTATGTTGCTTACCAGGTCACTAACTTTTCTGAACCTTGGTTTCAATATCTGTAAAATAGGATGGACCTATATTTCTCTTGCAGGGTTGTTTGAAGCAGTGTCACCTACTGGCGGTTTCTGTACACCAGGCCCTTTTGCTAATCACTTCTTTCACCTTGTCTTTAAGCCTTGTAACAACCCTGTGAGGTATCTGGTATAACTGCCTCCGTTTTACACATGAATAAACAGTAGAGAGCTGGGATTTGAACCCAGGTCTGCAGGACTCCAAGCCCCCTGCAATGTGAGCCCTTACTCTCTATAGACAAGGTGGTATAGAAAGTCACCTTTAAAAATGTCCTACCCAGCCAGGTGTCACCTCCAGTGATAACTGACACTCCAGCTTGTCTGTGTTTCAGTCCCTCAGCCCGCACACCTGCCTGCCACCTCCTGGGCAGGCGCCGCAGCCTCTCAGTGCCCACAGGTTGCACCCTGATTCTGCTGACCTGCTGTCCGCCCTGAGCCAGGAGGAGCAAGATCTCATCGGGCCAGTGGTCGCCCTGGGGTACCCCGTGCACAGGGCCATCGTGGCTCTGCAGAAGACGGGGCGGCAGAGCCTGAGCCAGGTGAGTGGGGGACCCAGAGCTGGGGTGCTGTGGAGCTGGAGCCAGGTGAGTGGCCACATTGTTTTTATCTTCAACTTGAAGAAATTTTGTGTTTTTCTCTAGGGGCAGAATTTCAGCCTGGAATTAATTATGGAGGGGTTGTGAGCAAGTTTCTAGATGGTAAATCTACCTTCTCCGTAGAAATTTGTCAGGATCATGGGGATCCATGCTTATTTGGAGAGTCTCAATATTCTACACCTGCCGCAGTCTCTGCCCCAAATACAAGGACTGGAGCCTCGGGCAGCCAAGAATCTCTCCAGAGCTCCTCAATAGCACTTTCCACAATGAGAGAGTTTTATACCTGTGTTGTCCAATACGGTAGCCACTAGACATATGTGGCTACTTGAAATGTGGCTACTGTGGCTGAGAACTTTAATTAATTGTAGTTACTTTAAATTTAAATGGCCACATGTGGCTACTGGCTACCGTATTGGATGGCACAGCTCTAACCACTTCCCTCAATGAATAGTTTATCCATACGCATATCCATCTCTCTCTCTCTCCATCTACCCATCCGTCCACCTAGTCGGCAGTACTTATTGGGCACTTCCTGGGTGTTTAGATGCAGCTAGGACCTATGTGAAAGTTCAAGGTAAATAAAAACCAGTATTGTAGGTTGGGTTCCCCAGGAAGCAGACTCCGATTGAGCTTGGCATACAGGATATTTATTAAGGAGACCCTTGGGATCAACTCCTGGGGAAGGGAGAGGACAGAAGCAGGAATGGGTAGAGGGAGAAATGGAGCTCTGTAGACCCAATAACAGCCAACCCCACAGTTCTGGAGCATATATGGCCCTTCCGCATTGTCCTAAGAGGGGTTGAGATAGTTGGGCCTTTATATCTCTGCCTCTGTCAATCACTGGACATGGGAAGGGGGTGACTTGAGAGAAGTGATTCTCGGCAGTCCTGGAAGGGACAGTGAGCTGAAGGGGTCTACCAGCTCTCCCAGCGTCTGCAACAAGACCTTCAAAGAAGGCAAATCTGGAAGGTGTATCACAGAGTCTACCACACCCAGATTCTATTTTTAAAGACTTCATTCTTATAGAAAGAAGGGTGGACACCCATGATGGCATTCAAAGGGTAGCACCCCAAGCTGCCCTAAGGTTTGGGAGCAGATCTTGACCCCTAGTACAAGCCAAGAATGTAAGAACACCCACAGGAGAGTAAGAGCCCCTGAGTTGCCAAAAGAGAGGTGCTGGTGAGAAGATGTCTGGGAGCAGAAGGGATGTGCATGCTGCAGGGCTGCTTCAGTTATCTACTGCTGGGTGACAGTCACCCCAAAACTCAGTGGCTTGATACTATAACCATTTGTTGCCCATGATTCTCTGGGCTGGCAGTTTGGGGTGGAGTTAGCCAGGTAGTTCTTTTGCTGGTTTCACTTGAGTTCTCTCATGTGGCTACAGCTTGGTGACTCAACTAGAGATGAGTGGTCTAGGATGGCCTTACTCACAGCCCGGTGATGGGTGATGCTGGTCAGCTGGACCACATATCTCCAGCAAGCTAGCCCACTTGGTTCCAAGAGTACGAGAGCGAAAGCTGCATGGTCTCTTGAGGCCTGTGTTGGAATTATAGTCACTGCCACCTCATTCTATTGGCCAAATGCATGTCATAGGCCAGCCCAGATGAAAAGGGTAGAAAAATAGACCCTATCATTTGATGGGAGAGGCTGCAAAGAATATATAGACACAGAAAGATTCCAGTGATCAAGAAAGGCTTCACAGAGGTGCCATGCCTTGAGCTGGACTTCAAGGATGGATAAGATCTGAATTCGAAGGAAGGAGAATGGATGATGTTCTAGGCAAGGGGAACAACATGAGCAAAGGAGGAGAGGCAGGAAGGGCTCGGGAGGCCCTGATCCAACAGTCTCACTGAAGGCATGATGCAGGCTGGTGGGAGGTAAGACAGGAAGAGGAATTGAGGGCAGATTAAGGGTGCCTTGAAGGCTGGCCTGAGAATTTTATCAGTGACCCAGTAGCAAAAGGGAGGCATGGAAGAACTGTGAGCAGGGGCAGGGGGTGACATTGAATGCCATTCCCCCACCTGAATGTAACATCGCCCTTTGCAATGTTTTCTACACACTGGGCTCTTTGTGGTTGGAAAGCTGGGCCATGGGTATTGAAAGACCCCAAGGCAGTTGGTGCTTATTCCTTTCTCCTGTCTCTGCCCCACCACCATCAGAGGGCTTGGACGCCCTCTCCATAATCACTGATGACTGCCATATGCTGAGTCCCCGAGGTCTGGAGCTGCCTGCTCCTGGGTGAGGGAGTGACAGAAGGCCAGTGACTCAGGAACCAAAGCAGGATGTGCTGCAGGGTGAGGAGGTGGGAAATGCACCCTTTCCCACCCACTCCTGCTTCCTGCTCTACTTAGGGTTCCTCACTCCATGCCTTGTCCTAGAGGAAAACTTTCAACATGGTGACCCCCATGTGGCTAACATGGTGGGGGGGGGGTAGTTGGTGAGGGTGTTGCTACCATTTATTGAGCACCTTTGGTTCAGTCCCTCAATCTGAGAGTATTCAATTAGGTCTTCTCAATTCTGCAAGGTTGCTTTTACTGTCCCCACATTGCGGATGGGGAAACTGAGGCCAGAGAGGTTCATATAACCAGTCAATGGTGGCACCAGGGTTGAGGCCAGGCTGGTTTCTTTCTGAATCTTTGTTGCACAGCACTTTTCTTTCATTTTCTGTTTGAGAACTTTCCAGGGCAGCACCCTAGGCTGATCTGATATTTAAGAATAGATCTAAAAAAAAAAAAAAAAAAGATCTAAAGTTGCCTCTGCCTTTAGCTGCTGCTGAAAAGCCAGGACCTTGGCCAAGAAGCTGACCAGGAGGGCTGTGAGGGGTCAGGCCCATGGTGGGGGCTCTGACATGCCTCCTCAGCCCCTCTAGACCCTGTGACAAGGCTGAGGTCTCAGGCCATCTCTTTGGGGGTCTGAAGATTGGTTGGAGCCAGCACAGGGCACTGGCCTCCCTGTGGGTGGGCTGGAAGAATCTCACTGCATCAGGGACATGGTGTTTCCAGGCATAGACTGATCTGTGGGCCTTCTCTGCAGTGAGCAGTCGAGGGCCAGGCCCTAAGGGGTGAGTGTGAAGGGCCACTGGATGACTTCATCTATCCTCCCCCACCAAGTTAGTATTCCTCTCTGTTCCTTGCAGTTCCACCAGTAACTGAGCAACTCCTTTGGGTTCAGATCCTTCCTCCCCTTACAAACACTCCAGTAAATCCTTTTTGGTCAGAGATAAATGACAGATGGTCCAGGAGGGAGGGCATCAGGTGATGGAGACAGGGCACCTGGAAAAACCAGGGAGGGAGGAGAAGGTACACAAGGTAAGCTTTGTCCATCATGCCTTCCTTCCTTCCACAAGGATCGACTTGTCAGTGTGTCCACTGACTGCCTACAGGACAGGCGTGGGTAGCATGTGTGAAGGTCCATAGGCCAGGCCCAGACTTGCCATGGGACTCTAGGCACATCAGGGCCCCTCTCTCACCCTACTTTCACCAGTCACAGAATGGAGGGGGAGTATGTGTTTACAAGCAATGACTGCTGGGGGCCCCATCCTGGGGTCTGAAGGTGACATCCTCACCCACCCTGGGGCTTGAGGTAGACCTGGTAACTGACCAAGCAGCAGTATCTTTACAAATGCTTGTCCCCAGGACCGACTCTGCAGGGTCCCAGTCAGTGGGTCTGGAGTGGGACCAGGGGCCTATCACTTTAAAAGAACTGCGGATGGTTCTGATATGCAACCTGGCGTGGGTCTCCTGGTACTGACTGAGGCAGAGATTCTCTGCTTTGGCTGCACATGAGAATCACCTGGAGAGCTGTAAAAATTGCAGTGCCCAGGCTTCCCGCAGCCCAGTCATACCAGGGTCTCTGGAAGTGGGCACCAGCAGTTTATACTGGATGCCAGCAGTTTTAAAGCTCCCAGGTAGCTACAGTCAGCACCGAGGCTGAGAACCTTTGCTGTAGATGAACCAAGAGGTGAAGGGAGCATCCTCTGCCCTCCCCTGTCCGGGTTTTCACTTTCAGAAATCCTGTCTGCTTTCAAGCCAGCTCACAGCCCCTCCTCTGGCAGCTGACCCCTGATGGACAAAGCACTGGCCAAAAGGTCAGGTGATCTGGGCCCTAGTCCTGGGGCCCTGGGCAAGCCGCACACCCTGCCTGGACCTCAGTTCCCTCAACTGTGCAAGGAAGGCTTGGCCAGGTGGTCTTCAAAGTGTGCTCAGAGCAAGGTCCCTGAGGTGGGCGCAGTGGACTCCGGGCTCCCTCCATGTCCTGCCCCCAATTCTTCAGAGCACCTCTGACCTGACCCTATTACTACTGAAGTCCTCCTGTGCTTGGACAGTTCAGAGGCTAAAACAGCTTGAAAACCATTAACCTATGTGATCTATGTCTTCTGCCCAGTTCTGAAGGTCTGCAGAAACCTGACCTGTTTCTCCTCCACTCATCCCCCAAATTCTGATCTTCTAGAGCCTTCCTTTGGCACTGACTCCTGATCAGTCCTGCTTTGATTGGCCTGGCATTCATGTTTTCCTGTATCTGGTTTATCTCCCCCACTGAGCCGTGAGCTCCTGGAAGGTAGTTCTTAATTCATTTTATAAACATAGCACGCATTTACTGAGCTCCCTCTGCCTGCCATGCTGGGTGGTGGGGACACAAAGGTGAACAAGACGGACACAACCCTCCCCTCGTGGAACAAAAAGTGAGTGGATGAGGGAGATGAGAAAGACAGTAGAGCAATTACAAAGTTGTGTGTGAAGGGATGCACGAGTGCTGGGGGAGCCCCAGGGAGGCAGGGCAGAGCTGCTCCCCTGGGAAGAGGGGTGAGGCTGGCCTTGGCTGAGGAGCGAGCCAGATATGCAGGGGCCTGGGGGTGCTGAGGGAGCAACTGAGCTGCTGACTGGGGCAAGCAGGCCTGTGAGCCCCGGTTGGTAAGCAGCACTTTATCCTGACAGCAAACGCAGCCCCGATGACTAAGCAGGGAGTGGCCGGAACAGGTTTTCAGCCCTGTGGGTGTTTTCTGTTCTCTCCCCTTTCCAGCCTGGTGTAGGACTGTTGCAGAGTGGGGCCCGCAGAGTCCTGGATCACAGAGATGTTACGTGTCTTGGGGGTGGGTGGGGTGCACAGGTGTGGGCGGGACAGGAGGCACCTTCACCCAGGTAGGTGCTCACCAGGGAGGGTGAGCAGGCTGGGTGGTGGGTGGTCACTTATGTTTGAGGCTTGGCCCGTTCCCTTAGCCCACCTTGACAGCCCTGTTCCTGGATTCCAGTCCCCAGCTTGGGACAGTTGGTGAGGCTTTGCTGTCCACCTGTCCCCAGGTCCCCAGAGGGCCCCTGTTCTGTTGGCTCACAGGTCTCTGGGGCCACGTTGTGTGTGATGATTTTACCAGTCAGCCTGACCCTGAGCTCAGGCTTTAGTGAGGCCCTTGGGTGCCTCCTTCACCCCATCCTCTACTCCTGCCACGCGTCTTACCATCCTTCCCTCTGCCCCTTTCCGGCCCAGTTTCTCAGCTACCTTAGCGCCTGTGACCGGCTGCTGCGACAGGGCTATGAGGAGGGCCTGGTGGAGGAGGCTATGGAGATGTTCCAGTTCTCCGAGAGCCAGGTCAGCAGGGCCTCCTGCCTGGGCCCCCGGGGAGGGGAGGTGTGGGGTGCACACATGAGCCTGGGGTGCAAGCGTGGACTAGTGCCAGAGGCAGCCTGGGAGCCACAGCAGACAGCCTGTTTTCTCTGCTCTGAGAAGGAGACAGCCCAGCGAGATGATCCAAGGGAGGGGGAGGAGGTGGGGAGGAAACAGGAGGCAGGGCGTTAGTGTTATTTAACTGAATCCTCACCACAAATACTGATTGCCCACTCTTGGTCAGACACCCACTTAGGAGCCAGATAGGCGGCACAAAGATGCTTGAACTCTCTGCTCCGGGAGTTTGCCACCTGCCTGGAAACCCAGAGTGCATGCCACTGTGGTCCCAGGAGGACATTCTAAGTGCCCAGTGAATGCGACGTGTCCACAATTGGCAGTTGGCCCAGGCAGAGCAGCTCTTCACAGAAGCTAAGGGAGGGATGGAGGGGCAGCAGGGATGCTGAGGAGGACTGGGGAGAGGCAGGAAGTTTCAAGCACTGAGGCCGGAGGAGGAGGAAGGCAGGCAGAGGCCATGCTGTGCGAGACCTTGGCAGACCAACCTGGACAGAGACCCCGGGCTGTGTATCCCCTGGGTACCAGTATGCAGCCTTCCTCTTCCTGCCCTAGTGCAGCGCCCGAGCACAGGGAGTCAGCAGTGAGCCAGCAGTGAGCCGGACTGGGGTAGTAAAGCCAGGACAGAGAGCCGTCGGCCAGGCTGGGGCCTCCTTCCTTGGCATAGGAAGGGAGGTCTGAGTCCTTGTCACCTCGTGTCACCAAAAAACCACAAGTGCTGCCCAGGGTCAGGCTTACCTGGCCTAGGGGGCGGGGCAAGGCTTTCTGGGAGTCTGTACAGTGAGCACCAAGGAGGGACTCCCCAAGGCGGAGACCCAGCCTCGCAGAGTCCCCAGCACCGTCTCTGCCTCCCCTTTCTCAGGCAGGGGAGTTCTTACGCCTCTCGGAGCAGTTCAGCGACATGGGCTTCCAGCAGGACCGGATCAAGGAGGTGCTGTTGGTCCATGGCAACCGCCGCGAGCAAGCCCTGGAGGAGCTGGTGGCCTGTGCCCAGTGACCCTGGGGGCAGCTTGCAATGCCCGTGCATCCTGGTCCCATGCTAGACCTGGCAATCCATCCTGGCTGTATTATGAAGATCATGTAAGGATAACAAAGCAATGCAAGCTCGCTGTCAAAATGCAAACAACGCCAAGGGTGGGAGCAAATACTGTAGGGGAGGCAAAAGTTTACCCACCTTAGGATTTCAACTGGGGCTCTTTAACGAAAAGACAGATTAACAAGAAAAAACCAAAAGTTTATTAATGCATGTGGCACACATCATGCCCGAGAAACTTCAATGAAAATAAGAACTCTGGCTTATATAGCAGCTTCAACAAAAGACAGTCCATTCGTAGAGAAATGACAGGTCAAAGGAAAACAGTTTTGGCTTCCAACGATAGCAAACTGCGAAGGTAAATATGTGGGAGGAAATTAATGGAGTAAGTTTTGTTTGCATCTTCCCCTGGTGTAATTTTGGGCTGACAAGAATCTGTCTCCTGAAAAGAATTTATATACTGCCTTGAGGCAGCAAAGAGGGGAAGGACAGAGAGAGCTTGTCCCGCACTTGCTGCTTCTTAATTGCCTTCAGTTCAGAATAACTGTTACATCAAAGAGGCATGTTTTGGAGTGACATTCTGGTTTCCTTCAGTACCAAAAAATCAGCTCAAAGAGATGAATGTGGTTCCTTATGGGGAAGGGCAGATGGGGGTACAGAGACAGGAACTGTGGTTTTTAATACAAGCTTTGTAAAATGACTGATATTTGACTCTTTGAACTGTGGGCATTAGTAACTGAGTTTAAGAAAATCAAAACAAATAAATGATGGAAGACATCATTTCTGATTTTGGTTCTGCTGATGACTGGCTCAAGGCCTCTGTGGGCCTAAATTTCCCCGGGACAAGTGGAGTGATCAGATCTGACTGCCCTGGGGAATTTGTTAAAAAGAGTTCCCGGCCCCACTCCTGGATAATCTGGTTCAGAAAGTCCAGCTGGGTAGCCTGCACGAATCTGATTTGTTTCTGTAAGAAGCTCTCTGGAGATTCTTTTTCCTTTTCCTTTTCTTAATTGCTTTTTTTTTGTTGTTACTGTTGACCCCCTTCACCCATTTCTCCGCCCATCCCTCACCCCCTGCCTCTGGCAACTACCAATCTGTTCTCTGTATCTATGAGCTTGGTTTTTTGTTTTTAGTATTCCACATATAAAAGAGATGATATAGTATTCGTCTTTTTCTGTCTGATTTCTTTCACTTCTTATAATGCCCTCAAGGCTTATGCATGTGGTCACAAATGGCAAGATTTCATTCTCTTTTTTAAATTGCTGAATAACATTACAGTGGATGTATACGCCACAGTTTCTTTATCCACGCATCCTTAGGTGGGCTCCCAGGCTGTTTCCATATCTTGGCTATTGTAAATAATACTGCAGTGACCGTGGGGATGCAGATATCTTTTAAAATCATTGTTTTGTTTTTTCTTTTTCCCCTTTGGGTAAAATCCAGAGGTGAAATTGCTGGGTCATGTGGTAGTTTTATTTTTAATTTTTTGAGAAACCTCCACACTGTTTTCCATAGTGGCTGCACCAATTTACATTCTCACCAACAGAGCACAAGTGTTCCTTTTTCTCCACATCCTCACCAACATGTCATTTGTGGTCCTTTAGATAATGGCCATTCTGACAGATGTGAGGTGGTATTTCGTTGTGGTTTTGATTTGCATTTCCCTGATGATTAGTGATGCTGAGCATCTTTTCATGTACCTATTGGCCATCTGCATGTCTTGTTTTTTGTTTTTTGTTTTTTTGGCGGGCGGGGGGGAAATGTCTATTCAGATCTATCGCCCATTGTTCAATTGGATTTTTTTTTTTTTTTTTTTTTTTTGCTGTTGAATTGTGTGAGTTCTTTATGTGTTTAGATATTAGCTCCTTATCAGATGTATGATTTACAAATACCTTCTCTCATTGTATAGGTTGCCTATTCACTTTTTGGATGGTTTCCTTTGCTGTGCAGAAGCTTTTTCAGTTTGATGTAGTCCTGCTTGTTTTTGCTATTGTTGCTTTTGCTTTGGCTGTCAGATTCAAAAAACAATCAACAAGATTGATGTCAAGGAGCAAAACTTCCTATGTTTTCTTCTAGGAGTTTCACGGTTTCACAGCTGGCATTCAAGTCTTTAATCCCCTTTGAATTATTTTGTGGGTGTGGTGGAAGATAGGGGTTGAGTTTCACTCTTTTGCATGTGGCAGTCCAGTTTTCCCAACACCGTTTATTTCCCCCATTGTATACTCTTGGCTCCTTGGCTGTAAATTAATTGTGTATATATATATATGGGTTTATTTCTGGGTTCTCTATTCTGTTCCATGGGTTTATGTGTCTGTTTTTATGCCAATAACTCTGGGGATTCTTACTCAATGTCATGGGCCCATAACCAGTATGTCTGACCCTGAGGGCCAGTGATCTGGGCCTCTTCTGCTCTGACAATCTGTGGTCCTGTGTCAATCTTTCCTCATTTGGGGAGTGGGCCGGTTGGGACCACAGTTGTCTCCAGTCACCCCAGGCCTCTCTTCTGGAGGTTCCCAGGGACTGAGGCGATGAGTTGCTGGAGCCCGTGAATCAGGCAAGCAGAGGTCAGAAGACAAGATGCTGGTGTCCCCGCCCTTCCCAGCTGGCCCTGTGCAAACACCTGCAGCAGTTAGCACAGACTCAAAACCGTCAGCCCCTCCACCCAGCAAACAGGGCTGGACCTGGAGCTGAGGCCTGTAAAACAAACAAACAAATGAACGAATAAAATCTTCCATGTTTCTGATGGCTTCAACCCAGTCACCTTCTTTGAATATGTAGTGAGGACTTCTGCAGGCCGACACAGGCCTGAACAGCAAATTCGGGACCAGAACCCAGGTCTCCTGAGGCCCCTCCAGCCCCTGCGTATTTTCCACTAGCCCCAGTGCCTGCCAACTTGAAATTACATTAAAAATATTCTTTGGCCTTAAAACTTGCTTTAAATAACTTGCAGGCAACATTAAACTATTTGAGAAATCAGCAAGATGACATTAAGTTAGTCAAAAATAAAACTGCACTTGGAAGAGACAGTAAAATTCAAATTCAATTTCTAAGATGCAGTGTTAAATCCAAAGTTATTTACGTTTTGATTAAGGAAATCTGGCCTTGGTCTGCCACTTTATTAAATCCCCTTGATTAGAGGCGACCAGTTAGCGGGCCCTCACTCACATGGCAGGGCCTTCCCCTGTGTCCCTCCTCCCATCCATCTCCCAAAGTTTCCCATCCCTAGAAAACTATCACTTGATTAAAAATGAGATAGCAATGGGCACATTGTTAGCTTAAATTATTTTTTAGGAGGTAGAATAGTGTGGTAGTTTAAGGCATGGACTCTGAAGTCAGATCTGGGCTGAAACTACAGCCTTAGTACTAACTAGCTGTGTGACATTTTGAAAGTCACATAACCTCTCTGTGCCTCAGTTCTTATCCATAAACTATGGCTACTAAAACTTCCCATTTGGGATGGTTGAGCAAGATAGTGCACAGGAAGCTTGTGGCATGGTATCTAGTCACTATTTACTTATTTATTCATATTTCTATCATGCCTCATTCTGTAAGCACTACTACCTTTACTCTACCATCCTTCTCATTACTGTTATGGTTAACAAATCTCCAGCATTTATAATCAAACTCAGAAAACCTGGGAGAACCTCTCCCCCAGTGACTTCGCCTCTTTGGTCAGCAGGGTTTAAGAAGGTGGCCGGAGCAGAGGATTCTGGGAATGCCACCCGGGAGAAGGACAGTCTCTGCAGCTCATACTAAGGGTCATTGGTGGCCCCTTGAAACAGCAGCAGATGACACACGTAGCTACCTGAAGGCAGGGTCTAGACAGGATGACCCTTGGAGAGGAGGCCAGGGGGATGGTGAAGTCGGAGGACCAGGTGGTAAACCAAGGCCTGGCCCAAGGATGCAGAAGGAAGCAAGCTCTGCCTTAGGTTTTCCTTTTACTTCTGTGCCTGTATACCCTGTCTCCTCTTCTGTGTCTCCCTCCTCGACCCCACCCGTGCTCCCTCAGAGACCCAGTACCAGCAGGTTAAAGAAGCCCTCCTGACTTTGATGGGGAGGGTGCAGTGTAGGGTCAGGCCCGGAGGGGACCCTCATCAACTTTTTCAGGCTGAAACCTCAAGACCTTTGTGTGTTTCCTTCCCAGGGATATGTGTGCATTGCCATCTAGCTAGTTGACCCTTTTGCCTCCTTCTTATAAGGACGTTTGTGATTACATTGGACCCACCTGGATAATCCAGGCTAATCTCCCATCTCAAAATCCTTAACTTAATCACAGCTGCAAAGTCCCTTTTACCATGTAAGGTAGTGTTTAATTCCAAGGATTAGGAGAGGCACGTCTTTTGGGGACCATTATTCAGCCTACCACAGAGGGGCAATGCTTAAGCCAAAATAATACGTGACTGATGGTGGAATTTCTGACAGTCATATAAGGGAGTTTTGTTTACACAAAACCTTGTATATCTCTCTTTATACAAGGGACATTTCTATTTTGGAACAGCGTGACAGTGGAGCAGGCCTTCCTCAGACAGAGGTCAGGGTGTCAGGCAAGTCTGGGCCCTCACCAGGCTCAAGCCAACACAGCTGGCTTTGCTCTTCTCATGCCTCTGGGGCTCTTGCTTCAACTTGAGTCAACCTTCTTCAGCTGACAACACTCTCCTGGCAGGAGGAGTGCCAGCTGAGGGGGCTGCTAGAGGCTTCTCTTGGCCCTGACCCTTCCCCTCTGAGGAGAGCGGAGGAGGACGCATGCTCAGGTCACAGTTGTCCTCCGGGGATCCCTGGAGAGGTCAGGAGCTTCCTCTTCCCGGACCCTCCCCCTCTCACCCCCTTCCTTCCACTCCCCCTCCCTGCCCCGCTCCCCAGACCTCTCTCACCTGGTGATCAGAGAGGTGATAGGCGGCCCCTGCAGAGAAACTCCCTTTGCCTTTTAAAAAAGGATTTAGGGAGATGGCAATGCTTACCTCACGAATAGTGGCTTGTAAATGACAAGGTTTAGGCCGAGTAAAAGCTGGCACAGGACCTGGTGGCTGTCTGAGTTTTCACCTCCATTGACCATCCATTCTGTCTCTTTTATGACTCATTTTGAGGAGGATCTGGGGCTTTCGGGAGCTCTAGAAAGAGTCTTCTCCTAATGTGAAGTGGGGGAGGCTTCCAGAGCCCCTCCCTCAGGACAGGGCCTCCAGTTGCTCACCTCTCCTCACCCTCCCATCCCAAGGTGGGGGCGACGGCTTTATTCCCAGATGTGCTGGGGTCAGAGGAATGCCTCGACAGCCAGGCCTCTCCCAGCCAGGCCTCTCCCCGAAACTCTCTCTCTCTTACACACGCGCACACGCTGTCCTCAGGAGGAGTGAGGCCCTTGCCACAGGGATGCTCTGGAGGAGTTGTGGCATGCGTGTGCCTTCATGTTGGGGACAAAGATGATCCTGAATGAGGTGGGAACTGATGGCTCAGCTCTACTCAAAGGCAGGGCCCACACAACCACCCAGCCCTCTGTTAATCCTACTAAGCTATGCGCTGGTCTCGCCGAGAAGGAGCTGCTCCTGTGTTCCAGGTACCACTGTCCAGTTGATGAGCCGAAACCACCACCAAAGAACCATTCACTTACTAATTCTTCCACCCAGCAAAGCTTTACCGCAGCTGGGGGCCCAGCCCTGCTGGGCCAGGAAAGAGGGAAGGTGGGAAGAAGAATGAGAAATGGCCTGTCCTGGGGCGGGAGGGTTCTCAGTGCGAGGCGGGGCGGGGGGTTGCTCAGCGTGGCAGCCGCCTGAGAGCAGGTCAGTGCCTGTGCTGGTGACAATGGCAGGGAAGGCGGAGGGACCGGCGGGCTTTGGCCCCACTAGGGCCTGCGGAGGTGGTACTTTTCCAGCTCCTCTTGCGGAACTGGGTCCTGGCCAGCACCCCTGCTGGCTCCACTCCCAGCCCAGCGGTGGGGCACCCACCCCCTCTCTCCTTGGCGGGTGGCTCTGCCTCCTGCCCATTCTCCTCCTGAACCTATCCTTATAAGGCCGCCCGCTCAGGAGACGTGTGTTCTGTGTCCTCTGGGAAGTTGCCCACACAACGTCATCTGCTGTTTTACTGCTCAAGATCTGTAACCTATGATTTTATTTATTTATTTATTTTTGTCATTAAGAAAATGTTTTTAGGCTGAACGGAGACATTCAGCCTAAAATGGCACCTGGGTGCCGGGTGAGGGTGGAAGGATGGAAGCCAAGGGGGCTGGGGAGCCAGGGACCCAGGACAGACCAGCCCCAGGACATGACTTGATCACAGATTCTGAAACCCTCAGCAGCTAAACAATTCCACGAACCTCAGCCGGCCCTGTGCTGGGCACCAGGAGGAGATAAGGGATGGAGGGGAGGGCATCAGGGGCTCCACCATGGGGACAGACAGCTCGTACGCCACTGACTCTGGTGCAGTGAGGGCAGTCTCCAGGCAGAGGTGAGCCCCCACCTGCAGCAGCTTGAGCCAGGCTGAGAGCTGAGCCTCAGGCTGGCACGAGGTGTCTTCCAGGAGGGGGCACAACTGAGCTGGGCCTTGCAGTGTGGGCAGGAGTTCTTCACGTGGAAAAGGAGAGGAAGGACATCCCAGGCAGCCGTCACCCAGGCATTGTTAACAAGTCCAAACTTGTTCTGCTCGCCACATGACAGGCCAATAAATTGGGAGATGAGGTGTTGGGGCAAAGAAAAACAACTTTATTCAGAAAGCCGGCAGACTGAGAAGATGGGGGACTAATGTCCTGGAGAACCATCTTCCCCAAGTCAGAATTCAGGGTCCTTTTATACTAAAGAGGGTGGGGGGGTGTGGTTGGTTGTTGCAGACTTCTTGGTGTCAGAGTCCTTTGTTCTTGCAGCTGTCCATGTGGGTCAGGTCAGTGTCCCTGCAAACCTCCAACAAGACAAATGTTATTTTTCCTTCTGCAACTTTTATCTTTATATGAATGGGAAAGTATTATACTCTTATTAAAGGTCAGAGCCTTGAGAACAGGCTCTCCTGTATATTTCAGGCTATAGGCAACATTCTTTTACAAAAAGTGCAGAGCCAGCAAGACTAAGCACAGGAGACAGAGCACAGGGTTAGAGCCAAAGGAACAGATCTAGTATGGAGTCAGATTTGTTCTTCCCTGTGAGACGTGCGACAACCCGGGGTGGGAGGGGAGTGGTGAGCTCCTCCGTGTGCCTGGAGGGTTGTGGCTGCACCTTGGAGAGTTTGGACTTGACTCTGCAGCCAGGGAGCGATGGAATCGACACAGCAGTGCCAACACGAGGGATGGAAGGGAGACCATAATGGCCGCTGCTGTTTTCTGGCCCAGCTAAGGGTCATTCCCTCTTATTCTTAAGTGATAGCCGGTGAGCCTGGAGGAATTACCTCCCCGAGCTGTGGGCCATCTCAGTGTGTTGTAGTCAAAGTGCCCTGTCCTCTCCTGACCAGGGAGGGGGCATAAGTCACCCACACAGGGCCAGGCCGACTCTGGCGTGGAACCTTGGAACCTCGAGCACATTCATTCTGTCCTTTCCCAGCTGGTGCTCCAGCCTTCCCTGGGAGCCTAGAGCTACCTAAAATCCATCCACTAGACTCCTGCTCTCCTTAACTTAGCTAAAGGCTATTTCTCTTGCTGACGACCAAGGCACCCTCCTGGATGCACTGAGAGAAAATGAGCAAAGGCAAGTGCCAAGACGGGGCAGAGGGTGTCCTTTCCACCCCTTGAACCTAGAGAAAAATCTGAAACTGTAAAGCGGGATGAGAGAAAGATGGGCCGAAGCGTGGGCTGCCAGGAGGTGTGGAAGTCCTGTGTGTCACCGAGGGGCTCATCTCCAACAGGGACACCTTGTGGTCCTGTGATTGCTGGCGGGGGGGGGGGGGGCGGGGGGGTCCTCCATCATTCCATGTGAAGCCCTAGGGGCAGGGACTGAACCTGCTTTGTCTCTCTGCCCCCTGTGCCTGGCACAGCTTGTGGTTAGAGGAGGTGCTTGGAATGTTTGCTGAATGAAGAGGGAGGAAGGGAGGAAAGGAGGGAGACCATGAAAGTTACCTCTCTCCAGGGAGGCCATGCAAGTGTAACTGGCTTCCGAAGAGGTTTCACTGAGTTGCAAGGTGACAGACTCACCAGAAAGGATTAAGGGAAGCTCTGGGTACTTGAGACGACACTGTCAGTTAGAATCCAGAAGTCTGAGCTAGAGGCTGGAGCACCCGGCTCCCCTCACTGTGGGCCTGCCTTCACGTCCCCTCACTGACCACACAGCGAACGTGTGCGCTATTGCCTTCACTGACAGATGCAAAGTGGTGTTCAGAGAGGTAGTGCAACCAGCCCAATATCACCCAGCAAATGGGTGGCAGGGCTGGGCCTGGAGAAAAGGTCTCTAGGGCTCCGTGTTGACTCCTGCAGGACCCCCTGGTTAAACATGGTAAAAGTCAGGTCTGACCAGGGCAGTGGAGAACCAGACCTTACCTAGAGGCCGGGGCTGCAGACCTGCCTGGTCCCTCACTTGGGAGGGCGCAGCAGAAGCTGGGCTCCCTAGAGCCCACGCATTGGGTTCTGTTTCCATTCCCAGCCAGTCCTCAGAGAGCTTCTAAAGGTCACTTTTTTCCCCTCCAATTCAAGTGGTTTGGAAGACAAGGAAGCTTCCGGTCACTGAGGCACCACCCCTTCTGGTAAGATGTTTCTCTGGTTCCCATCACTGTGTAATCAGGCCAAGATACTGAGATGGACATTTTCCAGTACAAGCATACCTCAGAGATCTTGTGGGTTCAGTGCTAGACCACCGCAATAAAGCAAGTCACGTACAGATTTTTTTGTGCATATGAAAGTTATGTTTACCCTATATAGTCTATTAGTGTGCATCGGCACAATGTCTTAAAAACAATGTGCATACTTTGATTAAAAAGTACTTTATTGCTAAAAAGTGCAGACCATCCTCTAAGCCTTCAGCAAGCCATACTCTGTGCTGGGGTTGTGGGGGGAGGTCTTGCCTCAGTGCTGCTGGCTGCTGTGCTTAGGTTGGTGATGACCCAAGGATGGGACGGCTGTGGCAATTTCTTAAAATAAGACAACAGTGAAGTTTGACACATCGATTGACTCTTCCTTTCATGAATGATTTCTCTGTAGCATTTCGCCCACAATTGAACTTCTTTCAAAACTGGAGTCAGTCCTGCTGCTGCTTTATCAACTAAGTTTATGTAACAATTTAGATCTTTTATGGTCATTTCACAATCCATTAAGTTCGCCGTCTTACATGGGTGCAGTTCATGGCATCCCCAAACAGTTCCCACAGTAACATCAAAGATCACTGACCACAGATCACCACAGCAAATATAACGATAAAGTTTTGAAATACCGCGAGAATTACCAAAATGTGACACCGGGACACGAAGATGCTGTTGGAAAACGGCGCCGACACTTGCTCGATGCAGGGTTGGCACAAACCTCCAGTTCATAAAAGACGCAACGTCTGGGAAGCAATGTGCAATAACACGAAGTAAGCCTATATCATTTGCTGGACCCAGACCAAGCCACTCGGTGACAGATGCCCAGAGAGACGAGAGCCAGAGGCACAGGGCACGTATCTTGGCAGGAAAGAAATGGCACAGTCAAATCAGGTCATTAGAGGAGACTTGAGGAAAGAGGCTGTTTACTAAGGGTGGAGGCTGCCATGGTAAGGATAGTGCGGGGCTAGTGACGGGGGGTCTCGCCACCCCCAGGCCTGCAGGGTGAGGGGAGAGGTGGCCACCGCAGCCTGGAGACTGAGAGGGTGGCACAGAAAGGGCCACGTGACTGGAGCTGTGACTCTGGCCAGTGGAGGAAGAAAAGTCAGTGTGAGGGCAGCCCTAAGGGGAGGGAGACAGCAATGAGGACCCCTGACCTCCCACTCCCATTGGGAGCCAGCGCCAAGAGCCAGTGATGTAACCCAAAAGATCGGCCTCCTGGGGGAGGCGGGAGCAGGAGAAGGGGAGAGTGGATCTAGAGGGGCCGACAGGGCGGGTGAGGGGCTTGGTTCCGTCTTGCATATTCATCACCTCAAACGCTTGCTGGGACTCCCCACTTCCTACAGAGTAAGGCCCACATTCTCAGCCTGATTCAAGGCTCCAAGCTCCCTCCTTACTGGGAGAGCTACAGGTGCTTCACGTGATCTGTCTGCATAGCAACTCTGTATACGGTTAAGTCTTATCATCCTCAGCATTTTATAAAGAAACCGAGATTGCCCAAGATGACTCAGCTGGCAAGTGATAGAGCTGGAAGAGGAACCCAGGTCTCCTGATGCTAAAGCCGATGTTTACCCTTCTGCCAACCTGCCCCCTCACTGAGTGACGAGTACACAGACTGCAGGACCGTGTTTGGCTCATCCAACCTGTGCCTGCTGCACGGACAGGGTCTCAATGCAGAGGGAAAAGTTGGGGGGGGGGGTGAAGAGGTGGGGAGGAGGAAGGAACATGGATAGTGAGCATAACCTGTAGTTAGGTTCTCATTCCACTCTCGTAACCATCCTCCGGGGCAAGAATTATCCTCCCAATTTAGATTTGAGACACCATAATATCAGAAAGGTTAAGGAACTTCCCCAGGGTCAGAGAGCAGTTACTGTCAGAGCCAGGGTTTGACTTCAAAACCAGCTGGCTGCCTGGCGGGCGGAACTGGCCCCAAGGGACTCAGATCCTCAGTCCCTTGCTTCCATCCCAACCCAATGCTGGCTCCCTTTCTGAGCACCTGAAATTCCCTCTGTGGGGTTAGGCCCATTCATGGAAGGCCCCAGGTAGAATGCAAATATGTTACTGGAAAGAAAACCATACTGGATCAATGTTGTCAGGCCATGCTTAGAGTTGTCAAAAGTGTGAGTGTGTGTGTGTGAGAGAGAGAGAGATGTGAAGGGCCCAAGTGCTCCAATACCACCATTAGAGACCAACTTTTTGTCTCTATCTGCTGAATGAAAGCAGAGTGCTGAAATAAGGTGCCACAAGAGGGGTGAGGTTTCCGGGAAAAAATAAGGATGGAGGTCTGGGATCAGGGAGGGCAGGCCTGATGGGTCATTCCGGGGAACCTCCCTCACAGGTGTCCTGGAAGGTAGCACAAGAGACGCAGCATGGTGTGGTGGGAAGAGGATTCTGGAGATGTGGGTTTTAGCTCAGAGTGGTCCATGCATTGCTGTGTGTCTCCAGGTGAGTTACTTGCCCCGCCCCCAGCCCCGACTTTCCTTTCCTCCCTGTAAAACTGAGGGGTTGGACGAGACGCTTATACCCTGCTCCAAGACCCTGTGGCCCTACAAAAGGCCCCTTGTACCTTTTGTTAGTTGCTGGGGCGCCAGTGAGAGGGGCTCCCCACTCCAGGTGGGGCAGAATCATGAGGGATGCAGAGGACCCTGCGGGGATGAGTCCCGGGAAGTCTCCCCTCCCTGGGGGTCCCATAACTGTGCCCATGATGGGCATGCTCAGAGGTGGCCTGTCTGCCGACTGCTGTGTCTCCCACCAGCACAGTTTACTTGCCACCGTTCCTGGGAAGTGACAGCAACTTGAAGCAAAGCAATTAGGATGAAAAAGAGGCCCAGCTGCTTGGGGCCAAAGAAAAATAAACAGACCAGCCCTGTGTGTATTCCACCGCCAAGAGGAGCAATTTTTCACAGGATGATTAGCACTTCCAATCCCAGCCTCCTCCCCTCCACTGGAGCCAGGGAAGCGGCCTCTGAGAAGCTGCTGCTCTCAGACCCCACTCTTCCCATGGTGGACTGTGGACCCCACAGCCCATCACCTCTTCGTGAAGGTCTCCCCAGTCACCTGCCCACCCCGCCCCCTGCCAGCAATACACCCCTCTCCTCTGAAATCCAACAGCCTCTCTCCATGGCTTTCTCCTTTGATTGATCATTTGAGTCCTTCATTCATTTGACATCCATGGAGAACCATTCATTCATTACATTTTTATTAAGCCCCTGCTATGTTCTGTTGACTGTCCTGGTGATACAGCAGTGAACAAACAGACAAAAAGTCTCTGCCCTCGTGGAGCTCAAGTTTTACTAGGAGACACTAAACAAGTGAAAACATAGCATGGGAGGTGATGCTAGATGCTAGGGAGATAAATAAAACAGGAAAAGGAGTAGGGAATGCAGAAATGGGGGGGGTAGATTTTAAGGACGGTGTCAGGAAAGGCCTCAGAATGAAAGCAGCATCTGGGCAAAGGCCCATAGGAGTGAGTCAGGCGGCTGAGGGAGTCAGGCGGCTGAGGGAGGGAGGTGTGCCCAGCAGATGGGCACCATGCAAAGGTCCTGAGGGGGTAGTGTGCCCAGTGTACTTCAAGAAGGGGCTTCTGAAGGGACTTTGGCTGTCACTCGAGTGAGATGAGGAGCTCCCAAGGGTCTGAGCGCAGAAGCAACAAGGTGTGGCTGGCATATCATGAGGATGGCTCCGACCACATGAGCAGACAGAAGGGAGGCCAGCAGGGGAGCAGGCCCTGGCTGGAGGGCGGATAGGTCTGACGTCTCCTTCTGCCTCTGTCAGGCAGGTTACATAAGCAAGCCAGGATAATTCCCATGGAGAGGATAGCTTGGGGTGCAGGGTTTCCAGAGTCAGGGTCAGGGTCAGGGTTTAGTAACCCCTAAGTATCGCTGTAATTTGCCCTCCTGCACCTGGCTTGTGCTCCCAAACATCTTCATGCCATGGTTAAGTCTGGATGCCAGAGGCTGAGAATCCCAAGTCCTGGTCCCGGGTCCTTGCTCTTCCACATGGCTGGCTGTGTGACTTTGGGTAACTCATTTCAGCTTTCTGCTGACCTCCTCACCCGCAAAGCAGGTGTCATAACCATCCTTGCTGAGGGTGGCGGGCTGGAGGAGGAAACAATGTGGCCTGACCTGTGAAGCCAGGGGAGAAGGTGGGCTGGATTATGAAGACCTCCCCTACACTCGTGAGAGGCAGGGAGTATCTGTGAAAGTGCAAACATCCCCCAGGGTGTTGACCAGTCATTTACACCCTCGTGAAGGAGGTCTTTTGTCTCCCAGTTAGATCCTAAGGCAAGAGAACCCAGAACAGTTAATTTACTGTCCAGGGGAGCAGATGAACCCCAAGAGGAGGTGCAGAGAGAAGGGTGCCAGGAAGGAGCGTGTAAAGGAGACTGGCAGAACCACCCTGTCCATCCCAGAATGTCAGCCAAGCAGAGAGGCAGCAACAGAAAAGAGCACGTGGTCCTGGTTTCAAAGCCGGGTTCTGCTACTTCCTCCTCATGCCTCTTCTAGTCACGTGTGACCTTTGGGTGTTTGGGATTTTTCTTCTGTATCTTCAGGAAGGGAGTGGGGATGTTGCTGAGCTGCTTACCACTAAAAATTCTTACAAAGCTTAAACAAGTCAACTGTGGGAAAGCGCTCTGTGAACACTGTGTTATTATCACACACAAAAGGCATCTCAGAAAGGGTTGCTCTGGACCGAGGAACGACTGAACCCCAGGAGCCAGCAGGCCAGTCTGGGCTGGTCCACGCAGCCAGCTGCAAAAGCCGACAAAGAAAGCTCTGTGGGTTGAGAGAGAGGTGAGCTGATGGATCTCGAGATTGCAAGTGTGATCAGCACTGGTCAGGAGGCGTGAGCAGGGAGAAGAGTGCTCTGCGCTGTTGAGAAAAGTTATCCATAACTTGGAAATAGACAAAAGGAGGACTGTCTGTCCTTTCAGTGTCATTCTGGGGCAGGGTTGAAGAGCTAAGAGTTATTTTTCTAGGGGACTGTACCTTTGTTCTACAACTTACTATTGATTAGGGTCCTGATTTTGTGAAGTCACATGCTAACTTGTAGCTGCACGTACAAGGATGTATGTGCATGTACGTGAAGATGAAAAGGACTTTAGTCCAGTAGAGAGTCACGAAAGTTATGGTTTTATTGCCCTGTAAGACATCAAGCAGCCTCATCTTTACCTTAGCAAACTTATTTCAGTATATCTTTTCCAACAAAATATACAAACACCTCTTGTCTCTCAGACGCTCCTTTGAACCAGCTTTACCATTCTTTTGGTTCCCTTATTAACAAGTTAAATACATCTTTTGACATGTGAATGAAATTACACTTTGACAGAACAAAAAAGTGAGAGGCTCTGCCATGCTTTGGCATTGCACCTGGCCTCTGAACCTCAAGTATGTCATCAGCTGGGAGGAGGTACCCAATTCCCAGGACTGAGGTAGGGCTGGAGTGGGACCAATGTGAAACTACTTGGTACATTGTTCACAGGATGCAGAAGTTAAGATTTATTATTATGACTCCTAAGATTAGGTTACTCCAGGCCTAGAAGGCCCCAGGCTTCTGTGGGCAGCATTCGCCAGGGCTTGGGACATAGGTCAGGGGAAAAGGCAATGAGGGGCAGCCCAGACACTAGGCTCCATGCCCAGGAGGTGCCAGGCTGATGCTGCATTCTCCACTTGTGATGAGGCCAGGATTTCCCATGGGCTTCAGGTCCCGGAGGATGGAGACCATAGGACCACTCAGAGAAGTCTGCCCAGGAACATGGAAAAGCTGGAGGACTGAGCTGGGCATATGACTAGAAACCAGGGTGGGGGTAATCTAAAGCTAAGAGACCTCATCTAACACCAGAAGTCAGCACCAGGTCCCTAACTAGTGGTCTCTATCTCCTGGGGTCTTTCAGGACCTCATCATTTTATTCAGTAGGTGAGAAAGTGCCCCAGCTCAGCTGACAGCACGACTGCTATCTGCATATGTGCATGGCTGCATGCACGTGCACACATGCAAGAAAAATGACGTCAGCTAGGGGTCCACCGAGCAAAGCAGGCAGCCAAGGTCGGGAACAGCCAACCCTGCGCAGAGGAGGTAGGCAGAAGAGTCAACAAAGAGAGAGGAAGAGGAACGGCATTCCAGGTCCAGGGAATGGCAGCAGCAGAGGCTAGGAGGTGAGAATTCACCTGTAGAACGTAGAGGAGGGGATACACTGAGGAAAATGAGACAGTTAGACCTGGCCAGGATTAGGCTCATACCTTGAGTGACCTGAAGTCATGGAAGTTAACAGTCCACTCACCCTAGGGTGATGGCAAAAAAGGCAGTGGACAATGGATTTCCAACTGGGTTCCCCTCTGCGGGCCCACAACCCATAAGGAGGCGTGGGAAACCCTTTCTCCCTCACGGGTCTCATTCCAGATTCAGCTCAGTTTTTGTCTCTACAAGCCAGTCCACCCTGCCCCCGTCCCAAAATGCCTCCATCTACAGCTGCTCTGCCTTAAAGACAGGGCTCACAGAGACTCTCCCCATCTGCTCCAACTTTCCCCATCTCTCCTCTTTGAATCTCTCTTTTCAGCAACTAATTATGTTGCCTATCTTCTTCATACACTTTGTATATTATTCTCCTTCCTGGAGTTAGATTTTTCCTCTCTCTATTTTCCCTTTGCCCTGATTTCTTTAGCATTTTGTTTCATTATATTGTGGGGGTTTAGGGGGTTTTTGCTTGTTGCCTGGAGGCCTCTGTGAATGAGGACATATGTGTGTAAACCTTTTGTCGTCCTGGGCTAGATGCTAAGCTTTGTGGACCCCTGTCTGGCAACTACAGCCATATTAGGCCCACCACTGTGCTGGGCACACAGGAGGTGCCTAATTCTTGCCTACTTACTGATTGGCAGTTTGATTAACATCACTTAATCTACTCCCAGCCAGTGCTCAATTACTGGCCCATTCATATACAAGCCTGGATTTTTGAAATCTTACTCCCCAACCCCTTCCACTGACATTGTGACCCACCAGCTTTCAAAAGAGCCCAAGTATTTTAGGGCTGAGACCTCAGAGTCGTTGCTCCCTGAGATTCTTGGATATGTTCACACCACCGGAAGGCACAAGACGCAAATGTCTCAAAGGGAGGCGGGGGTTAGGGAGAGAAGTTCCCAGCACCTCCTGAGGCCAGCCTCATAGACTCAGCCATGGCTCAAGGAAGGCTCTGGGCATCCCATCCTAAAGTCGAGCCCAGGGGTCACAGTTCCGGCGTCGTCGATGCCACAGGACCCCGGGAACCAGGAGGCAACCTCAGGAGAAAGGTCTGCAAGGAGCCGGGCCGTGGGAAGCCTGCCTGCTCCCTGAGCAGCCGCCAGGTGCCGTCCTCGATGGCATAGAGCAGCGTGAACATGCGGTTGACCGTATACACGGTGTCACCGCGCACCACGGCCGTGAAGAGCGCGCCCTTGCTGTTGACGAACTGGCCGGGCAGCGCTGTCCACTGGCCGGTGGCCAGGTTGAGGCAGTCGATGGCGCAGTGCAGGAAGTCGTCCTTAGGCCCGTTGCGCACCACGTAGAGGCTGTCGCGGTGGGCCACCATGCAGTGGCCGTAGCTCTGCGGACGCCGCAGCTCGGCCACGGGCAGCCACGTGTCGCCCTGTACTGTGTACTCCACCACGGCCGTGGTGTCCGCCGGCCGCCACAGACACACGAAGAGGCGGCCACGGGCCTGGGCGCAGGGCACGCCCGCAGCCGGCTGCGGCAGGTCGGCCACGAAGCTCCAGCAGCCCGCAGCTGGGTCGTAGCGCTCCACCGAGCTCATGGGCATCCTCTGGAACTCGCCACCGATGGCGTAGAGGTGGCCATCGAAGCCCACCAGCGCCGTGTCGTAGCGCGGCTGGTGCGGGCTGGGGAACTGGCGCCAGGAGCCGCCGTCGGGGTCGTAGCAGAAGCCCAGCTCCACCACCTCCTTGTTGGGGCCCCGAACGCCCCCCACGATGTACAGCTTGTTGCCCAGCGTGGCCACGCCGGCCAGCAGCGTGCTGGCCTCCAGGGGCAGCGCGGCCAGCGTGCGCCAGGCGTCCTCCTCCTCGTCCAGGTAGCACATGGTGCGCGACGCGTCCTCCAGGAAGCCGGGCGCCGGCGCGTGCGTGCTCACGGCCACGTAGCTGCTGGGCCTCAGCGCCGCCACGTAGGCGCGGGCCTCGGGCAGCGCCAGCTCGGCCGCCAGCTCGCGAGCGCCGTCGCGGATGAAGAGCGCGGCGCTGCGGAACACGTCGTGCAGGCCGAAGGCGGCGGCGGCGTCGCACAGAAGCGCGCAGTTGTCCGACGTGAGGCTGTGCTCCAGGAAGCGCGCCAGCGCCGGAGCCTGCAGGAAGGCGGCGCACTCCACGGCCTGCAGCAGCTCGTCGGCGGCCTCCAGCGCCGGCCGCTCGCCCCGCAGCACCCGCAACGCGGTGCAGAAGCCGTCCGGGCTCAGCACGCCCAGGCGCACCTCGGCCGCGCGCGCCTCCCGCATGCCGGAGCGGAAGAGTCCCCGGAAGAAGCCGCAGTGCTCCACCAGCAGGGCCCGGTCGGCCTGGAAGAGCTGGCTGCCCACCCACACCTGCACCGAGGCCTCCGAGGCCTCCGGGCTCCGCGGCATGGCGGGCCCGAGAGGCAGAGGCCGCCTCCGGGGGCCTGGAGGCGGCGGCCACCCACTCTGGGGCTCCCCCGTAGCGGCAAAATCTTTCCCAGGGGATATAAATATCTCCCTGGCTAAAGATAGTACGGCTCATGTGATGTGGTGGCCAGCAGGCTGGATGGCTGCTGGCCTGGAGGGCATCCGGAGACATGCCGGGTCACTCACTTCCGTATGAGAAATAGCAATAATAGTGACCATATACAGGGCATCTAGTGCATGCAGGGCATTGTGAGGGCAGCTCGCAAAGCTATCCCATTTAACCTGCACTAAAGCAGCTGTAAGCCCTTGTGCGGGCACCCTAACTCTGACCGTCTGTTTTCTTGAATTGGGCCAATAACAACACCTATTTCACGGTACTTGGACAATATCTGTAAAGTGTTCGGAATGAGGCTCAGAGAATTTACATGACTTGGGCAAAGTCATTCACCTGGGAGAGTAAGGACAGGATTAATACTTAGTCCGCCCCATCGGTTCGTGGGGCAGGTGTACTTGGGCAGAGGGAAAGGCAGAGATAGAGCAAATAAAGTGGGTCAGCCTGGAGTCCAGAGCAGGTTCCCTTTATGCCTGGGCCTCTGCCCTTGACTCTGACCTAGTCCAACCTCTTTTTGAGCCTTGATTTCCTTCTTTGTAAAAATAGGTGGGTAGCAGGTGAGCTTCCAGGTAAGTCCCTGAATGGGGATGTATTCCCTGACTCGGGATGGGAGTGAGAAGCTGGTGTCTGTTCCCCACTTGCTACTCTCCATCGTCCATTGCTGCATAGCTCAGACTCCGGGAAAAGGAAAGCGGGGCTGCGGAGGGGATTCTGTGTCTGTGGGTGGGAAGGAGAAGGGGATTTTTGAAATAATAGTTAACACTAAAACTGCACTGTCAGGGATTTTTGTGAACAATTTTAACTCTTATAATCCTTGCAACAGTCCCATGAGTACCGTTATTTTCCCTCATTTAATAGGTATTACCATTTATTGCTTACAGCACACGTAAGTCAGATATGATTGATTTCATAGATGTGAAGACTGAGGCACCAAGAGGTTTACCCACATGCCCAAGGTGACATGGCCACAGAGCAGCCCAGCTAGGACTGGAGTGCAGCCAGTCTGACTGCAGAGCCTGTGTCCCTAACTGTTGTGCTCTCCTTCCTCCCTGTGCTACAAATGCTGGACAGTCACTTTGTGCCAAGATTGGGTCATAGTTGGGAGAAACTTCAGTCTCCTATGGTTCAACCCCTTCCATTTACAGTGGAGGATCAGAGAATTGCCCAGGGTTGTGTAGCTGGAAGCAGGCAGCCCCAGGCCTCCTGCTGCCCACCTTGCACAGAACTTTCCTGGGTGACCAGCTAAGTCTCTGGGTTCCAAAATGTCAGCTGGAAGGGAGCTTAGTGATTAACTTCTCCTGCTACCTTGTTCTACAGGTGGGTTAACTGAGGCCCAGCCCTGTAAAGGGTGATGTCTGCCATTCAGGGGATGTTCAGCTGCAGGCCTTCTTCAGGAAGATGGAGTGGCTCAGTGCCTCCCCCCAGGACACACGCATGCAGATTCTCACGTATGAATCTGTAGAGTCAACACAAGTGTGCCTCTCTTGCCAGGGAACTCCCACCCAGTTTACCCCCATCAAAGCAGGGCTGGGATGTAGGGACCACTTGTGTGAGCCTGGGAAGCCAGAGGCCTGAAGGCGGCAGCCAGAAATATCCAGGATGCTCTGCCCTAGAGATCAGACAGGAAGAGGAGGAGGAGATAGAGGGGGTGGGCAGGAGTCCCCACGGATACTGTCCCAGGCCCTCGGCCAGTTTTTCTCCTTCCCTGAGGCTAAACGTTGGCTGAAAACATGACAGTTCCCCTCTTGGAGAAAGGTGGGCTCTGCAGTGCCCAGTCCTGATTCTGTCCTTGCTGGTGGCCTCAGGGCTAGGGAGAGGGTGTCTAACTATTCTCATTTCACAGATGAGGAAAGGGAGGCCTAGAAATGGGATGGACTTTTCCTTGGTTATGAATGAAATGTGGGATGGACTGAACCCTGCCGGCTGACCCCAGGCCCCAGCCCAGCTGCCCCTCCTCACCTGCACTAGCCTTGTCTTACGGAAGAGAAACAGCTGCCTCCTGTCAGGCTCAAGCTAAGGGGCAGAGTGGGGAAGCAGCTGACATCCTGGGGGCCACAGTTTCCTCCCACATGGCCTGTTCCAGGCACCTCGTAACGGGTAGACAAACAAAACCACTGCCTGGACCTCTCCTGAGAGCAGGAGTGGGAAGGAGAGCAAACGCCTTGTGGCTGAAGTTTGCTCCCAGTCCCAATTTTTCATAAGTCCAGCCCGGCTTCAGTGGGTTGGGGTGCTAGTGCACACACCCAACTCCCACCCTTGGCAGTCAGGAAATGAGGGGGGGGTAACCCAAGGTAGGGGGGTCATGATTCTAAGGCTAGACCAAGGATCAGCACTTTGGCCCCGCTCCCAAGGCCCCAGTGGGGTGTTTTCTGCAGCTGGTGAGAGTTTCCTCCACCAGGACAATGAATGTCCCTCTGGGACTTGGAGAGGACAAGGAACTGTCATGGCTGTGGGCAGCCCACGGAGTTCCCAGGCCCTGCCCGACCCCACACCAACCTCCCTCTCCACTTTGCAAGGCTGGGGGTGGGGGCAAGGAAAGGGACTCTGTGTCAGACTCTGAGCCTTACTAGAGCACACACTCAGCCTTGTTCACCTCTCTGTCTGTAGTGACTGACACACTAATGGGACTGTTAAGTGGACTCCTGGGCCCTAACCTAACCTAACTGGTGGACTCACCAGTCTGAGGGAGGAGATACAACCCCTGACCCGGGAGAGCTTGCAGTCTGGTAGAGGACTGGGCCTGGCTACTTGACCCTGGGCAATTCCTTTTCTGATCCTCCACTGTAAAGGAGGGGCTGAACCATAGGGGACTGAAGTTCCTTCCAACTGTGACCTCCTGGCTCTTCTGTCAGATGGTGATCCCTGGCCTTTGCCTCCCATAATGGTGTTTCTGCACACACGGTGCAGGAAGGAGCTTGCCTGGACTTGAAGAAGAACACTGGACTGGGAGTCAGGGTTCCTGCTGGGCTCTGATGCTGGTACTACCACTGACTTGCAAATCTACCCAACCTGTCCAGGCCTCAGTTCTTCATCTGTTAAGAGGAGCTTGGATCTGACTTCTAAGGTTCTGGTCAGTTTTGACATCTGAATTTATCATTGAAAAATCACAGAAGTCATATTGTGCCTCCAGGGAATTCAGGGACATCACAGAGGGGTCCAAAAATGTTAGTTGTATGTGGAATGGCTTCTGGGAGGGGGTGGTTGGCAAGGGTAGGACCTAGCATCCAGAAATCCTCCCCAGCCCTAGACCTGTATATGCCCCACTCACTCACTGTAGAGACATCTATTGAGTACCTGCTGCAAGCCCCCTGCTGGGCGAGGCGCCACACCCTCTGCATTTCAAGTGCTTGAGGGTCCCTTATAAAACCTCAAAGGTGGGGAGGTGGTGTTTAGGAGGGTTGGACTCCTGGCCCTAGCAGAATAACCTCTGTTGACCGAACCTGCTCAAACTTTTGGTCATTAAACAGTGGTGGCTTCTTGGTAGGTGGGTGAGAAATGTGAGCTGTTTGTGTCCAGGGGAGTGGAGGGAACTATCATTTGCTATTTTGGGCTACAGACCACGCTCTGGGTAGAACATTTTCATATTGTCTCTTTGAATCTTTAATATCATCCCTATTTTAAAGATGAGGAACTTAGGCTCAGATGGACATAGCTTATTCCAGGGTCTAGCAGTAAGTGACTGATTCCAAGGGCCTTTCTGGTCCACAGCAGATGGTTCTGGGTGCTGGACAAGCAGCCCACAGATGAGGCTGAGGATGGGGAATGGGAGGGGTTGCAGTCGTGAGGTGGGCCCTGTTTTCCTCCCAAGCCTCTTAGGAGGGGCAGACTTTGGGCATTTAGCAGTCACAGCTGAGGGCACGAGTAAACAGCAAGCAACCAGTTCAGATAATCTCTGAACTAGAAAGGAGTTAAGAGTCATCTCGTCCCATCTTGCATCTTGCAAATCATTATGGTGTTTCCTTACAACACCTCCTTGAAGTGATCACCCCCTTTGTTGCCTTCAGTGTCAGGGGTCTCACTTCCCCCAAAGACAGTCCCTTCTAACTATGGACAGCTCAGATAGAGTTCACACTCACACTGAGCAAGAATCCACCTCCTTGCAGCTCCCATCTACTGGTTGGTCTGAGTTTTAAAAATAAGGAAAGTAACTCCCCCAGCATCCCACAAGTGGGGAAGTAGCAGAGCCCAGGTTTACTCCTGGTCGGGCCTGTGGGGATCCACAGCTTGCCCTCTCTCCAGCCGTCCTCCAGTGAGACTGGGTTTCCTCACAGACCCCATCCAGAACCAGTGTGTCCTCCCAGGACTGGGGCCAGCCTAGGGATATGGCTGGCACTTGGCTCCCACTTTTTCTCCTTCTACAGCTCAAACGAAAACCCTTTGCCATTAGCTCTGTGAGCAATTCTGGCCTGTGGGTGTAATCTAAACAAATTCCTCCCAACACCTTAGAGTCTTAATAACACAGCTGGTTTACCATGATCTCCCAGAAACACAATTAGGCTGAGTCAGTATTCATATCCTGCCCTGGAAAATGATTTTCCCTCTTGGCTGAGGAGAAGATATTACCATCAGGCTCTGACTCCAGACCCTCTGCCTGCTGACCTGGGTTTTCCTGGATTCTTTTGCACGTGGGTGGGTAGATTAACTTGGGATATTGGGTAGGGGTTTGGGGTTGGAGGGAGAAGGGCTGCAGTGAGAAGTCTCTGAGACTCCCGTATCTTTCCCCACTCTAGCCTAGAGTGTATTCCAAAAGAGAGGTCCTACATGGTTCTAGAAAGTACTCAGAGCTCTAACCCAGGGCTGATTTTGTCACTCTTTTAGGCCTGAATCACATATGGAATTTTGGATTTATTTTCCCCTTCCTTCAGCATTATAGATGGGCACACCAAAGCCCAAAGAAGTGAGGTGACGTGCCCGAGGTCACCCAATAAAACAGCTGGCACTAGATCCTAGATGTCCAGATTCCCCGTGTCAGCCCTTTGCCCTGCCTCCTGTCTGACCAGATTTAGCATGGGTTTCAAGTGAAATGACAGGTGACCCCACCAGGCTCATCCACCAATCCCAGAATCATAGGCAAGAGGGAGTGCTAGGTTTTATAACAAATAAAATGCTCCATTTATACACAAGGCACAAACACATGTGACTCATTAGCTTCCATCAGGGAGAAAACAGCAGTCTAGGATGGGTTAGGTTTCTGGAAGCTGGACCCAGTTTGGCCATGAAATCTTAGTAAAGAGGTCTCTCCCTTCCCTTCCCAGAAACTAGAGTTCTTTCTAGGTTCTGCAGTGATGCCTGAGAGTCCCCACACCGAAGGGTAGGGTAATGTGTTCTGGGGATTGTGTGCCAAGGCTGAGCTGGCTTGTGATCTACAGAATGGGCAAGGCTGAGAGTTGAACCCGGCAGGCTTCCCGGAGGAGGAGGTGGTGCCAGCTGGGGAGAACAAAGGGAGGGGTGTATCTTCTTGCTGTTGGGAAAAGACTGGAGATTTCATACAAGGCTGGAAACATCCCCTCTATCCCCCCTACTCCTGGCCTCCCTCTCTCCAGTCCTTGTCCCTTCCCGCGGGGTCTGGGGGCGCCCCAGACGGTGACGGCACCCCGGCCCTCGAGGCCCCCCGTGTCCGTGGGGTACGCGGCGGGCCGCGGCTCCCCTCTGCGCGCCGGGAGCCGGGTGAGCGCGCCCCGCGGGGGGCTCCGCGGCCCTTACAAGGAGTTCGGCGGCGCTCGGGGCGGCCCCGCCCACCGGCCTCCGGCGGCCCCTCCTCCCCGCCCAGCCGGGCCGGGCCGCGGGAACGCTGCCCGCTCGGCGCTCGGCGCGGGGCCCGGGACGCGGACGCCGACGCGGCCGGGTCCGCGAGCGCCAGGGAGCCCGGCACGCTGCTCCGGGCCCTTCGACCGAGGACCCGTGTGCCTCACCGCAGCGTCGCCATGTCCTCAGTGTTCGGGAAACCCCGTGCGGGCGGCGGGCCGCAGAGCGCGCCCCTCGAGGTCAACTTGGCCATCCTGGGACGCCGCGGGGCGGGCAAGTCCGGTGAGTGGGGCGCGGGCGGCAGGGATGGGAGAGACGGGGACTGGCGGGAGGAACCGGGCGCTACGGGCTCGCGGGCAGGCTCTTCCACTGGCTTCGGGAGCTTTCTGCGCCCAGGTGGGTTGGGTGAGTCACCATGATTTTCTTTGCCTCAGTTTCTCTGTGCTTGGCTCTCTCTCTCTGCTTTGTTCTGAGCTCCTCCATCTCTCAGCTGTCTTCTATTCCTTGTCTGCCTTTCCCTCTGTGTCTCCCCAGTGGGTCTGTGACCTCTGCTTCTGTGACCCACGGTCTGTCTTCCGCTAGTCTCCCCCTTGCCGTTTACCACTCTCCATCTCCTCTTCCCAGGCCAGCCGTCAGCCCTGGTGACTGGCACAAAAGGGACCTGTTAGGCACTGATCCCCAGCCCCGGGCCCCTCTCAGCTTAGTCGCTTGCTGCTCCTTGATTTAGGCCGAAGTGAAGGAGCCTGTGGCCCATGAAGGGAGGTGGTAAAAGTCACTGGCTTTTGGGATTTCCCAGGGAGAGGCCACTACCAACTCCTCGTCCCAGTTCCCTTGGATTCTGGAACAGAGTGCAAATTCTTATCAAATGTATTTGTTTCAACCCAACCCCTGTCTTGACTTTCTGGAAACACGCTGGACTGTGGTCCCAGGTGCCTGGGACTTGTCCTTGATGAACCAAGATCTTGGACTTCTACTGAGACCATTTCTGTCAACACTGAACTCTGCCTTCACCATTCTTGGCATCTCTCACCCAGCTGGAGCCCAGGGGGTTGAGGTAGGGGTGTCACCATAGGCAGAGACCCAGAAAAAGGGTTCTGCATTCTCCCCGCCACTCACAGTCCCAGGCAGCTGAAGGTGAGAGGACAGAGGGGGCACCTCCACTGGCTGTTTTCCAGTTACAGCCATTAGTGAATGGCCATCACTCAGTTAACTATGGATTTCCTTCACCAGAGTGTTCTTTGAGACTTGCAGGGGGCCAAGTCTCCACTTTGAAGCCAGCTCCCTGGCCCAGAGAGAGGACTCTGAATCATGCTTTCCTACAGAAAAGATTTGCCCTTTTCCCTTTGAAAATTAGATTATTATCTGTAGCTCTGTCACTGGTACAGTTTAGCCAGTGACTACACGAATGAAAGAATTTAAATTTTAAAATATGTATTCCCTGGGCATTAGTTTACAGACTGACATTGTTATGAATCCTGGGAAAGAATTTTAAGGATTTTCTTTAAAATATTGCATTACTTTTTAAGAGTTCAATATAATAGTGGGCTGGCACTTGGCTTTATGTGGCTAAATTCTGAACAAAATCAGAGTCCTGTTAATGCATTCCACCTGGAGAAGGCTTCATTTTAGAGTTTTTTATTCTGTGAGACCCCCATGGTGAGTGCAGAGGCCTTAAAGCCAAGACTTGAGGACTGAGGACTAGAGTATGTTTACTTGGGACTCAGGGGTTCACACCCCTCCCAGAGATTACCCACTGATCAATTCAGCTCTTACTCTCTGTTTTGTAGCCAAAATGGGAATAAATGCCCCCACAGTTCAGAGTCTTTGTGTCTTGTCCAGGGTGGGGGATGTCTCTCTCCAATTTGAGTCTCACCAGGCTGACCCTAAAGTAACTGGTTGCATGAGTCCAGACCCCTTGGTTTGGGTCTTCACAAACACCGCATAGGCTTACCTCTCATTTCTTTTCTTGTCTCCCTTTCCCCCAACAAAATCCCAGGATTCAACTGGGAAGGACATGGTTCCCCATATTTCTGGTTTCCTCTAAGCCTCTCAAATCAAATTCTCAGCTCCCCAGCCACATTCCACCAGAGAGCAGAAGCTGGTGTCAGCCAGGGGTCACAGAGGCTAGATAAGTCCTCCCTAAAACGAGAGGGGCAGCCTCCAGGGCCCGCAGCCAGATACGATGGGGAGGCTGAGCTGACGTCTTTCTGCTTCTTGCAGCCCTGACCGTGAAGTTTCTGACCAGGAGGTTTATCAGCGAATATGACCCCAACTTGGGTAAGGACCCACTCCTCCCCACTCCTCCTCCTGTGCCCTACTTGGGTCTTCCCAGCACACACACCTATGCCGCTGCGATGGGACCAGGCCTGACGAGGACCGCACATCTCAGGGCAGAGGGGAGGAGCCAGCAGGATGACTCAGCCCATGGGGCAGAAAGTTCCGGAAATATACCCTTCCACAGTGCACCCCAGACAACCGGGAAGTTGGCCCAATTAAGAGAACCTAGAAAAGCCAGTGTGTGCTAAAATATGAGTTATAATGAGACTAAAAAAAAAAAAAATCAAACATCATAGAACAACCACATCCATTAAGTGTTATTCTTTAATGTAGTCACTCAATGTACTTTTTCAGAAAAGCTGGAAGACATTTGGGAAATTCCCTAGTGATACTGGCTTCTAAACCAGTTTTATAACCACACAAGAAAACTAGTCTTGTTTTGTAGCTATATCATGGTATATTGGGGGAAAAAGGATGCTCTGGTGTCAGTCAGAGCTGAGTTTGAATCCTGGCTCAGCCACTTATGGGCTGTGCCTCTTTGAAGGAGTCACCTAACCTTTCTGAGCTTCTGCTTCCTCATCTGTAAAATGGGACTAAAAATACCTATCTCAGGGAGTTACTGTGAAGATTAAAGAAATAACACATGTGAAAGTTCTAGCCTAGTACTCGACCCCCAGGAGACGTTCGGTATATATTCACTCCTTTTTTCTTCCTCCTCACATGGCTTCCCATCTGTGGTGGCTGAAATTCCCCCAGGTTAATCAGATCAATTTCTTAAAACTATTTTTAGCAGCAGGACATTTTCCTCAGTACCCTCCTACATGGAACCCCAGTATCTGAAATAAATCAGAGCAGAATTTTATTAATATAAACGTAACTTAAAGCTCACATTTATAACATCTGTTTCTTGCCAGCCTTCCACTGAGAAAACTCGGGTGTCTGGATGCTCTTTGCTTTCTGAAAATGGGGATTTTAGTCTTAGGTTATTTTCTCCATTCATAAGACTTGAACAGAGCATAGGTGGGACTCCCCCACCCCCAAGGGCCCTCTGAGGAAACCCAGGGCTCCGGGAGGACCCTCGGGGGTCCTACAGATTGAAACCTCTGCAGTGCATCACTACTGCAGCAGGTCTCTGTTGGAATGCCCCAATGACACCTGGAGGAAAGAGGGCCTTAGCCCACTGGTGCCCATCAGCCCCAGTAGAGGGGCTGGAATGTTGAATCCCAGTGTCGGAGCAGGAAGGGACATTAGGGCCTTTTAGCCCTATGGTTTTTAGAATTTGCTCCTTAGGTAGCAGAATCCCTTCTTCCAAAGAGGTCTTACACATGACCCAGGGTGTCAAACAGCAAAAGCAGCGGGGGTCCCCTGGCTAAGTCAGGAGTGCAGGGCAGGCAACTCACTGGCAGTCCCTAAGGGGTTTGTTCCTCAAAGCTTAACTTGACCATCTGTGTTTTGACATCACCCCTCAGCTACAGTGGAGGAAGTAGGCCCAAGGACCTTTCTGGGCCAAGGTCACCCAGCAGGTCTTAGGGGAGCCCATTTGATTAGCAGAGGTCAGTGCCCATGGGAGTGGGACACAGGATGCGATCGTGTGCTGGCCCCGGGGGAAGTGTCGACAGAGGCCAGAACATGAAATCAGAGTAGGGACATCGAAGATGGGGAGGGGTGGAGGGGTGGAAGGAAAGGCCCACAGCAGGGATGTCGGGGAAGGGAACGTGGACATTCCCCAGGCTGCTGCTTCACAAGACAGATTCTGCCTACTTCAAATATTGCATGAGGCATACGTATACTAAAAATCATTAGCTGTTTATCTGCAATTCAAATTTAATGTGTCATCCTATATTTTATTTGGCAACCCTCCTCCAGTCTCTCTTCTTCCTGTCCCACAATCCATACCCTTCGTGCAGGGTCCCACCACTGGAGCCCATTACAGTGCTGGTTTGAGCCTCCTGATTGAGCAATTTTGGAGTTCTGAGCTGGTAGGGAATGCGCAGTCAGACTATCTGGCAGGGTGGTGGCAGACCAGCAGCAGTTAGTCACCTTAGCCTTTGGGCTCTCACCCCATCCTGAGAGCTTCTGAGCTGGAGCGATGACCAGACGCTCCCCTCTCAGCCATTCTGGGAGGCCAGTGCTGCTCCTCGGGGGTCCTGCCCACTGTCTAATTCCGGCCACTATCCCATGGCTGGTTTCAGTAACAGCAGGACTCTCGGACAGAGCCTTTCCTTCTGTGGAGAAGTGAGTGAGCATCCAAGGAAGAGTTAGCCATCAGGAGATGGAAAACAACCCTCTCCCCTCTTCAAAAGGTCTCCCAAGAGCTAGAGCTCAAAGGGAGCCTCTTGAGGGTGGAAACCTGTGTGGTTCCTTCTCATTTCTAGCTCGGAGTGCAGTGCTAGGCACAACGTAGATGCTCTTAAACATGGGATTGCATTTTGGTTTTAGGATTACCCTTTAAAGAAGCACTCCTATTATTGCCATTTTACAGGTAAAGAAACTGAGGCAGAGAGGGCTCAGTGACTTGCCTAAGATCATGGAGAAACTCGAGTACAAAAGAAGATGAGACGCCACTCCAGTTGCCCTCCACTAAGGGTAGCCTTATGCTGTACAGAGCCTGGAGTCAGACGTCTGCGTGACACTGGGCTCTCTGAGCCTCAGTTTCCCCATCTGGAAGATGGGACTGATAGACTGTGCTCTGTCTCTGTATGAGTTGTGTTATGGATTGGGACTGTTAGAGCTGGTAGGAGCCGAGAGATTCAGTGCCTGTGAAAGGGCTTTGCCTGTGCAGAGCGCCCCAGGAGGGGTGGGGGTCTCCAGGAGAACCCGCTCCTCTCACAGAGGGGCTGGAGGCACCTCACATAGTTTGCCCAGGGCAGAATGACAGCTTCTCATCTCTCTTGTCCCGCCAGGATAAGGGCGCCATTTCTGAGGCATCATCCTACACGCACTCCTACCAGAGCTCCTTTGGTGACATTTTAAAAATTAATACTGCAAATAAGAGAAAAATACTTTGGGGAAAGGATCTTCTCTCGGCATTAAAGTCTTCAGAATGTTATTTGGAACTAGGAGTGATGAAGCCCACATTTATTAAAGGACTCCAGAATGCCCCGAGGGCAGGGACTTTGTGATGGGGAGGCAGGCCATTATTATGACTTGGAAAGGTGCCCTCCCCACCAAGACACCTCACTTACAAAGGGGGAGGAAGCTGAGTAAGAGAATCTCATGATCTCTGAGGGGATCCCAACGTAGAGACAGCCCAGCCTAGAACCTAGCCCTGAGTTCCTGTTCCTTCCCATAGGGTGCTGTGTGGCCCAGGACAAGTTCTCTCCATCTCTGGGCCTCACCTCCTTGTCATCTCTGTACAGCGAAGCTAACAGCAACCTCAAAAGGCTATTTATTGTGCTATAGGGGACTGCAGGAGACCAAGGCTGGGCTAATATTTTCCCTTGGGCTGATCACAGCACGGTGCCTGTGTGGGTACAGGAGCTGTGGCGTACCTCAAAGGCGTGCACCAGACAACTTTGGCAGGAAGATAAAGAAATATCTGAACAAGATGTAGGCATCCAGGGGCAGCCAGCTCTTCTTGCACCAAATATAGTTAAACATTTAGGGCATATTTTCCATTAGGTTTTTTGGTTTTTTTTTTTTTTGTCTTTGAATAAGAGTGGCTATTTATCCAAGTCCCCAAAGCAGGCTGGAGACGGGAGCTGTCTGTGATTCCTGCTGGCTGCTAGTGGACCTGGCGTGGGTCCAGGCCTGGCTTGGCTGCCAGTGGCCCTTCAGAGAGAGGTGTTTGTGAACTCTGCTAGGGTTGGGGGATACTCCTCTCACAGTACCAGCAAGGCAGAGAGGGCCCCCATTCTGCCCAGGCCGTTCTTCTTTGGGATCACTTGGGGCCCAGGGACCCCCACCCCCCCTCCAGGGAAAGGTGAGGGCCAAGTGCATTCACACAGGTGGGCTAGTGGCAGAGGGGAAAGTTGGGGTAGGGAGAATGATTGCCTGTGACAGTGAGGTCCTCTTTGCAGGCCTGGCCGCTTAATGCTTCCTCAGGTTTGAAGTCATGAGACCTTTGAGGAAAAAAAAAAAAAGTAAAAACTTACGGAATCCAAATAAGGTCAGTGATTTAGTTCATAGTATGGTACCAATGTCAGTTTCCTGGATTTGATCATCGTACTATGGTTATGTAAGGAGCTAACACTGAGGGGAGCAGAAGGAAGGATACACGGGAACTCTCTGTACTATTTTGCAATTTCTACATGAGTCTAAAATTATCTCAAAAAAATTTTTTTAAATCACCCAGGAACGTGAACCTGCTCTGAAAACTCTGGAGCACTATGTCCCCACTGTCCTTTACCACGCATTTGTGGAGGGCCAGGCCCCACGCCTAGGGGCCCATCCAGTCCTCACGCAGCCCTGTGACATGGTGCCGGGACAAGCATTTAGCACGGTGCCTGGCACGGAATAAAAACTTGTAAACTGTTAGCCAGTGTTATCATATTATCCTCATTTTAAAATGAAGAAACAGCCTCAAAATGCTAAAATGACTTGGCCAAGTCATACAGCTAAAAAGTAGCTGAAGTTGGGTTTGATTCCACATCTCCAACCTAAAACTTCACACTACACCAGATTCCTCTGCTCTTATTTTTTTTTTTTAAAGCATATGTTTTGCTTTTTTGTTTGTTTGATGGTGGGAAAGTGATTAGGTTTATTTATTTATTTCTATTTGGAGGAGTTACTAAGGATTGAACCCAGGACCTTGTGCATGCTAAGCATGCGCTCTACCGCTTGAGCTATACCCTCCCCGTTCTTTTGCTCTTATTTTGACAAGGTAATTATTTGTAAAAACTTTCTTGAGACATCTGAACAGGGTCTGACCCCTCTCCCTTAGTCACGTTGTATGCTGCTTCTTTCCTGTCCCTTCTCCCACTGGGGGCAGGAGGATTGTCCTGATTGTCCCTGGGGGCTTCTGGTGGGCCAGGTAGTGGTTGGAGGAGAAGAGGGTGGAGAACCTTGGGGTTCAGGAGGGAGGAGCCATCAGTATCTCTTCTGCTCACTGGGCCTGCGATCCACACACTCCATCCATCCTGCAGGCCTGGTGGGTGGACCCAGAACACAGTCCCGTCCCCTGCAGCGTGTTCTGTGAGTCACCTCTGACGTCCTGAGCCCTGACAAGTGAAGTAGCATGTCCTTGGTGGGAGGTTCTGCCCATGTCCTCCATGTGGGGGAGAGCCAAGGCCTTTCCAGTGGTCCTGGCTCAGCCAACCCCAGAGCAAGTCCCTCAGGGGTACACAGGGGTCCAGCACAGAGAGAAGCAGGGACTCAGACCCAGCCCACCATCGGTTGGCCTGCCCTTCCACCGACCATGCTGATTGTGTGTTGCAGAGGACACCTACAGCTCAGAGGAGACCGTGGACCACCAGCCTATCCACCTGAGGGTCATGGACACTGCGGACCTGGTAACATTTCCCCCATTACCCATGAAGAGCTGAGAGTCAGTTTAGCCTCTTGAGAAATCCTGCTCCCAGAGTGGTGGTGGCCGCAGGGAGAGGGTCTCAGATGGCAATTTGTAAACCTTTTAAGCTCCAATTTGCAATGTGACCCTGATTGAGGCACTGACCTTTCTGGGCCTGAATCTGTTCATTTGCCAAATGAGAAGGGATAGGACAAGGCCTGGGGGTGCCTGGGGAGACCTGATGATTGCTGGCGTCAGCTCTGCGGTGTTGTGCTCTGGAGCTCGATGCCTGCATACACATGGAGACAGGTGCACAAACATGTGTTTACAGAGAGGCTCCCCAGGCCCAAGTGCTCCCGCCGGTGCATATATCTCCCTGTGGCCAAGGCTGGATGCCAGTTATTCTTGGAATCCAAAGGGGCTCCATGAAGCTGACCCCAAACCAGCGGTGCTCAGGCACAGCCAGGTCTCTGTGGGGGCCATGCCAGAGTCTTGGCTCTGTGCCCCAGAGGCCAAGGTCTCCAAGTCTCTGGCTGGGTGGTGGGAGTGAGGCTCAGAGACAATGTCTGCTTTCACACCAAGCCAAATCCACAGTCAAGTGCCCCTTTGAAAAGGGCCCTGCCGGGGAACAATATACAAAGACCCGGGGAGCAGGGAGGTGAGATGAGACTGCTCAGGTGAAGGCCTTTCCCTCGACCTCCTCTGCCCCTGACTGAGGCTGCCCTCCTTTGCCCCAGGACACGCCCAGGAACTGTGAGCGCTACCTGAACTGGGCCCATGCCTTCCTGGTGGTGTACAGCGTCGACAGCCGCCAGAGCTTCGAGGGCAGCAGCAGCTACTTGGAGCTGCTCGCCCTGCACGCGAAGGAGACACAGCGCGGCTACCCTGCTCTGCTGCTGGGCAACAAGCTGGACATGGCCCAGTACAGGTGAGCGCGGCGCTCCGTCCCACATCTGGGGCTCGCCTTCCTCGCTCGTAAAGGCCAGTGTTTTCAGGGATTGTCCAGCTGCTAAGAAGAGTAATCCCCTCGAATGTAGGGGAAAGGGGATGTGATGTAAGGGAACAGGGAGCAAGTTTTCCAGGCAGCCAAGGACAGGAAGGGAAAGGCATCTGGGCTGCACAGAGGCTGGACCCCAAAGTCAAAAGAGAGGTCACTCCTTCCACCCTCCTTAGGCTCTGAGATCTCTCAGCCCCACCCTTTCTTGCTTGAGACTGTATGGCCTTCCATTTCCACTCCCCACAGCTGGCTGGTCATTCAGTGCCCAATTCCAGTTCCGGGGAGAGAGGCTGTCATTGGCTGCTTGGGTCAGGTGTCTGCTCTGTTCCAAGCGGCTCTTTCCTCATCCAAGTGAGGTCCCAGGCTCACTCCCACAGCTGGCTGTGCTGAGGGCAGGTTCTCTTACAAAGAGTTGGACTTGAATCAGAGGTCACAGACTGGGCCAGAGGGCAGGTGACCACTGAATACTGCAGCCGTATTTTGCTTGGCTGGCACAGTGTTCTTAAAAGACCTGGAGTTGGAATGCTTTGAGGCGGGGTGTGTGTTCTCCAGCTAACCACAGACCTCGCACTCCCCATGGCTTGCCTCCACCCTCCCCACACATTCAAGTTGTCCAGCTGGCCCCTGAGGGGTTTGGGACTGTGATGCCTCCACCTGATGAGTGATCCCACTGGCCGTCTTAACACTGACGTCCTTTCTGTGTGGCCAGTCCACCTACGAGGTAGGCCACCTTCCACCAGCCTTCCTCCCATCCCTCCCTGCTCAAGGCGGGTCACTCTTGCTTCCCCAGGCCCCAGAGGCTCATTGACCTGTGTTAGCAAGAAGGGGACCCTTGGTATAGGACAGGTCGGATGGGCATTGGGAAAACGGGGCTCATGGTAGGGGCCTTCAAGGCGGGCAGGCCCTCAGACCAAGACAAATTCCATCTCGGGGAATGAGGCAAGTGTGATCTTAAAGCCAAAAGGCAGTCTGTGAGGTTTCACAGAGACGCTAGAAGCTACAAGAGGGATCGGAAGACTGGATTGTGAATAAACCAGTTTTAAATATGAGGAAAAAACTAGGCCACTGTTTTGGTTCCGGTATTTGCCAAAGGGATTGTCTGAAAATGGTTTGGGAGCAAAGAGCAAAGCAGCATCAGTTCCCTAAGAGCAAGTCCTTACAGTTTATCCCCATTTCCTTCCTTGATCAAGTCCCAAGGTTAGTAGATCAGGGTTTGATGGGCACACAGTGAATCTAACTTTTAGCTGAGCGTTGGTCAGTGTCTCCCATGACTGTCTTGTAGCTAAAGGGTAAAATGTGGGTTAGAGTAGAGGTTCCCAAACCTGACAGAATTTTCACTAGGCTGCAACAGAATAAGAAAAGGGATACTGTTACCTGCCTGTGTTGCCCATTCACTCATGCATGCACATACGGGGTCCTCATTTCTGAAAGCTCATTATTCACACCCCACAGTGACAAAGTATTCTTCGGAAAGGAGTTTCTCAGGAGCTGACAGTCAGGGCGGCAGCCCTGGGTGGGGACTGGCTTAGATGCTCTGCCCTTTTTTGTCCCAGTCACTCTCTGTCTCTGATACTCCCCTGGACAGCTGGCCCGCTCCCAGCCTTTGCTCCTGCCAAATTAACCTTGGCTCAGAAACCTTTTCCCGCCAGTACCCCCCCCTGTGTCCCTTCTCATGTCACCACCGGCTGTGCCATTGTCCTCCGGTGGAGCCACTCAGCAGTGGGGCTGAGCCACTGCAACTGTGGCCTCCAGACCTCAATGACCCCCCTGTCTCTTGCCTCCTCTGGACATCTGACCTACCCAAGGGCCAGTCGTGTTTTACTCCTCACCCTGAGTCCCATGGCTTTCAGGACCTTTCCACTTACGATTACTCCATCCCACCATCACTGGAGGCGGTACAGGACAGAGCTGGGAAGAGGTGCGGCTCCCTCTCTCATGTTGTCACCCCTGCTCCCTCCCGCCGCTCCCCTGAGCAGGCAGACAGAACTCCCCACGAGCCCTGATTGCTCTGCCGACCCGCAGGGCCCTGAGTCACCTCGGCCCACAGGCCTCTGTAGACACTGGTCTCATATCCTCTGACAAAACTGCTGCCTTTCTCCAGAGCTGATCCCACAGGCCAGAGCTGAGTGTGGCTCATTTCCTGACCCAGGGACCCATGTTGGAGTACAGGAGACACGGGGCTGCAAATGGCCATCTTCTCTGGCCACAGGCAGGGTCTAGCCAGGGACTTCGGGCCAGTTTCTCCCTTCCCCTCAGCCTCGTTGTGAAATTCTGCCTTTGGCGACATCAGCCACCACTTACTGAGCGGGGACTATGCTAGGCACTTGACACAAATTGTCTTTCTTAACCTTCTTAACAACCCTGAGTGGCAGCTGTCATTATCCCATTTTACTGATGAGAAAACTGAGCCTCAGAGAGATGAAGATGGCTCCAGGTCACAGAGCTAGTAAGTGGGGAGTGGGATGTAGGCCCAGGCTTGCCTGACTTGGATGCATGCTCCTGACCCCACCTCATCCTGCTTCCCCGCCAGGCAGGTCACCCAGGCAGAGGGCGCAGCCTTGGCGGGCAGGTTCGGGTGCCTGTTTTTCGAGGTCTCCGCCTGCCTGGACTTCGAGCACGTGCAGCGTGTCTTCCACGAGGCAGTACGGGAGGCACGGCGGCAGCTGGAGAAGAACTCCCTGGCCCGACCCCTCTTCATCTCTGAGGAGAGGGCCCTGCATCACCAGGCCCCGCTCACAGCCCGGCATGGGCTGGCCAGCTGCACCTTCAACGCACTGTCTACCGCCAGCCTGAAGGAGATGCCCACCGTGGCCCAGGCCAAGCTGGTCACTGTCAAGTCATCCCGGGCCCAGAGCAAGCGCAAGGCACCCACGCTGACCCTGCTGAAGGGCTTCAAGATCTTCTGAGGGCCCCTGCTCAGGATCCCAGGCTCAGCACTGGGCAGTCCCCAGGGCAGGGGCTGGCTTCTCACCACCGGCTTTCCTTCTGATGGATCAGCAGCCCTCGCCCCCTGGTGGACAGCTGACCCCTCCACCAGCACCAGGCAGTGTCCCTGTCACCCAGTTCACTCTACAGGCAATAGGGACAGGCAGGAATGCTGCTCCTTTTCCCTCCAGGCCTTGGTTTCCATAGTAACTACTGCATCCCTCACCCTGATGGGAAACAGCCACTGTGACAACCCAGGGACCTGGGGTCAGCCTGAAATGGAAGGAAACTGCAGTGTCGTCATGGCGCCGTCACCTCTTCCTGCTCCAGCTGCAACCAGGCCCGATGTGGCCCCTAGCGGACAGCTCTGCGTGGACAGCTCCAGGAGGCCTGAGAACATCCAGCAGGAGGGACAGTCTCGAGGTCCCAGCACCTCCTGGGGGCTGGAAGGGCAGGGCGGCTGCAGGTTTTGGAGGGCCAGAGTCTGGCCTTGTCACTGTCTTCTGATCTCACAGAGGCCCTAGCAACAAAGCCTGTAGTTTATCCAAGTAAAACCTACTTGAAATAATCCTACGGGACAGCCTGGGAGAAGCAGAGGTGTCCCAGGAAGGGCTGTTGCCTCTCAATGAGGGTAGAAGGTGGGAGCTGTGGGTGGGCCAGTGTAGGGAGCCTCCAGTGTGTTTTTACCAGGAGGCAAGGCCCCCATATTTTCCCACCTAAAATCATGGGCTCTGTCCACAGACCCTGAGGACCAGCCTTCTCAAGTTTAATGATCAAAGCTGCAGAACAAAGTCATTCTCTGCAGTGACATTCACCCAGGACTCCAGGGAGCCCACAGCTGTATCAGACATCCCGTGGGCACTCACAGGGAGAAACACAGTGTACTGTTTGTACTCTGGTCCGGTGGGACCTTTAGCAATGGGTCTGCATGTCCAGAGTCTACTTTTGTAAGATAGAACCTAAAGCATTTTGGGTCCATAGAGCAAATTTTTGCATAAATTATCTGGGGTTGCCACCACAGCTGTAAGCCACAACACTGTGGTTCAGACACAGGATCAGGACACTCCCACTCCTCTGGGATCCCATGGTTCGTGGGAGAAGGGTCTTAGAGGCAGAGAGTTTCATAATTCTCTAGCTCTGTTTACCACAGGACCCCTGGTCCAAAGGAAGTCTTTCATGGACCCTCAGCAGATAAGCAGGTAAAGGAGAGGGCTGGGGAGGGGAAGGAGGGGAAGGGGGTTCTGAGCCCAGAATCCTGCCCGTTTCCCCCTGAGCCCTTCCAGGAGCTTGGATAGAAAACCAACAGCTCCAGCCCAGGCTTCAGCCACATTCTATAGATGGAGAAGCCGAGGTCAGAGGGAGGCTGCGAACCCCTCAAGACCACTCAAGGAGTCCCGGCCAGGCTTCCTGACCCACAGGCCAGCTCTGGATTTCATGCTTTTGCTCCCAGCCGCTTATGTGTGGACCACCGCCATGTGAACAAACTATGCAATTCCAACTGCCCACATCCAGAAGCGTTTTAATAAAAAGGGGGTTATTTTGGTTCATTTTTTTCATAACAGAATTTTAGTTTGATTGCAGGTCACTCCACCTGCTAACAACTCGGGGACCCTGCCCTGCACCCTCACTAGCTCTCAGATTCTCGTGGGTCTGGAGGAAAGGCCAGAGGCACATCACTGTTTTTTAACTCCATTTCCACCTGGGCCAAATTTTGCTTTTCTGAGAGCAAAGTCTCTCTTAGGGTGGTCAGGTTGCTGTCTTCTTTGGTTCCATCCTCGGCTAAGTATAGGGCTTCTGGAGTTTGTTTTTCCTGTGGCAGCTTCTTTTGATTTCTGGGAGGAGAGAAAACATTGTAGAATGTGAGTTCCCCGAGCTAGGGTACCAAGTGGTTGGGGCAGGACTGGGTCTCCCGAGTGGGTTAGCGAGTTTAAGGGGGAAGCCCAGCACGCGGTTCTGGGAAATGCTGGAGGAGAAAGCTGAGAGGGTTTGATGATTTCTGGCAGAGAAACGTACTTGTCCGTGCATCGTCCCACCACATCCTCATTTTCACCTGTGAGCTCAACTACTATTGCTCCCCTTACAGGTGAGGTAATATGACTCAAAGAGGCCAAAGAAACACATGCCTGGGACGTGCGTTTAAGCTCCTGACTCTGAGTCCTGTGTTCTTTTCACCAAACCACATTTTCTCATCCTACTTAATGCAGGTCCTTGTTACTCCACACCCCATCCCCAGACGAACTACCACAAGAAATTCCTAACTAATCTTCCTGCCTCTAGATGCTCGCTTCTCCCAGCCTACACACACCAGTCATGATTCTAAAGTCCCTGTGTGCACACATCACTCCCCAGCTCAGTGGCTCCCCACTGCCCACTTCCTTAACCTGGCATTCAAGATCCAGTCTTCCTCCCAATAACTCTCCTAATTGTCCTCCCTCTGTGGTGGTTTTACTTAAGGTATTCACCCCTAGACTTCCTGGCCACAGTGGAAGGACCCCGCTGTGGTGAGAGCGGACCACCCAGACAATCTGCTTGGGCCATGGTGGGAGCAGCTCAGTGTCTGCTGCTCCCGAGGACACCCACCTTGTCTCTGAGGTGACAATGAGGGCATGCTTCCTGACAGGGTGAGAGAGGCAAGGTCACCTTCTTAGAGGCTGTACTTCCTCAGGGTTCTTCTATATCCTGCATCCAGACCGATCTTGCTAAAACACAGACCTTTCATGTCCCTATGCAAAGCTCTTCTCTGGTTCCTCAAAGCCCACGAACTAGAACCTGAACGCCTTAGGACGGCCCCCAGGGCCGGCACACTGGGCCCTGCTGCCTCCTGTCCTCAGTCTTCCCCTGCTTTCCTCACACGCCACGCCACAGCCCCACGGGCCCCCCTCCTCTGTCTCTAGCTTGGTGTCCCCTGTTCTGGAAGGCTTCCTCAGCCCCCCGCCTTTTTTTTTGCCCCACAGACCCCAGATCCCACCTCTGCCCCCACAACACTCTATATGTCCCACAATCACATTTCTGTCACTCTAAACTACAATCATCTCCCCACCAACTCCATCAGGCTGGGGCTGAATTTATCTTGTCCAGGCCTGTGGCGCCCACTCTTGGCATGGAGCTTGGTCCCGAGCAGGTGCTCAGCTCATTTTGTGGGATGAATGACAAATAGGCACTCGGTGATTTCTTTTTGACTTTATAGCTGAACTGTGAGGAGGATTCATGGACCATATAAAATATAGCATAGAAGGAAGAGCATGGAGGTTAGGCCAACCCTTCCATGGATCCTTAGTGACCTTATTCTGTACAGCGGGAATAAGCAACCTGTGTCTGCCCCACCTTACAGGGAGAATGTGGAGAATGTGATGGTGCCTTTAAAATTCTAAAACGTGATACGGATCTCAGGGTGGGAGTCTCATGGTTGCTGTGTGAAAGTTAACTGCTGTAATGACTGGTGGGGATATAGTGGTTATTGAATGAATGAATGAATGAATGAATGATGGGAAGGAGTGAACCAAGCATTTATTGAATAACTTCTAGAACCAGACACTGTGCTAGTTGCTTGGGGAAACAAAGTTGAGTCAAATGTGGACCCCGCCCTCAAGGAACTCTCAAAAGTTAACCCTAGAATCATCTAGAGAGTTTAACAAAATGCCAGTAGTCCCACCCCAGACCCTTTGTGTCCGAGTCTCCAAGGTGAGGCACAATATTCTGTGTATTTAATATTCCTCCTCAGATGATTTTGCTGTGCATCCGGAGTTAAGGAGTATTGTTGTCATAAAGATGTCAAAATTACCCCAAGGAGCCCTGGCTGATCTTGTATTTGGCCTTGGAGCAGGGCAAAGCTTTCCCCTTTAACAACACCCCTAACTCTGCAAAGCCCCCACTGAGCACGCCTCACAATCCTAGCAGGAGGGAATCCATTATTATTGCCTTTTGTGGAAGGAGAAGCTGGCTTGGAGGTACTGGGTTTCTTGCCCAGCTAGTGAGTGAAAGAACTGGAATCTGAACCCAGGCCTTTGTGACCCCAGAGCCAGAGATCCTGACTTCTGGGACACACCAGCCCCTGCCCTGCCTGCTTGCTGGCCAGGGTCAGGGAGTGGTCATCGGGGACAGTTGTGAGTTTTTCAGCAGCTTTGGGTTCTCAAAGGACCCTGAAGGCTGCATTTTGCTGTCCCAAAGGGTGGACAGCCAAGGCCCCTAGATGACCCCTCTCTAGATTTCCTTTGGGAGGGCAGGGCCCCCACCCTCCAGAGACCACCCCCAGACCAGCTCCTCACCTGTTTGCCTGGATGCTCCTTCCCAAGAGGACCATGCTTATCACGACCACCACGGCCACCAGGGCAAACATGGAGCTATTCCAAGGAGTTGCTGGGGAGGGACACACATGACAGACCCTTGAGGAGGGGCTGGATGCCCCTCAGGCCCACTAACAGACCAGCTCACAGCATCAACTTTCCCCCGCTGTGGGCCAGGTGTGGTAGAGAGACTAACTAAGCTGAAATGAGCCCTTTGCCAGGCGCAGAAACCCTAAGTCCGGTGTAGGGGAGGAGGGGATAAGATCTCTGCTCTGAAGAAGTTCTCATCTACCTGGGGAGACAGCACTGCAGCTGGATAATAATAGTGGAGAAAGGAGGCATATGGATGAAGATAAATGTCACAACCTTCAGAGTTTTGCTAGGGGCTGGCCAAGTGCAGTACCAAGGAAGAAGGGAGGGAGGGATGGAAGAAGGGAGGAAGGAAGGACCCAGCTTCAGAGCTTTTGCGTTTGCTGTTCCCTCTACCAGAAATGTTCTTCCCCCACATAATCTGCATGGCTAATTCCTTCAGCTCCTACAAGTCTGTTCAGACATCCTTCTCAGTGAGTCCTTCCTTGGCCACATTACATCCTGTTGCTGCACATTTCCTATTCCCTTTCTTTGCTTAATTTTTCTTCTTGCTCATCCCCAGCACGCTGTGCATTTTAGTCATTTGTTTATCTTCTCTCTCTTTCCCTGGAATGAATGCTCCATGAGGGCAGAGATTTTTGTTTTACTCACTTCTGTAACCCCAGTGCTGAGAACAGTGCCTGGTGCACAGAAGGAATTTAGGAAAAACTGGTGAATGACTGGGTGGATGAGTAACATGAATGACCAGCCCTGAGAAATGGAGGGTGCCATTCAGCCAGACCCCTCTGGGTAGTCAGCCCCCTCAGCCTCAGTCCCTGCCTTGGAGGAAATGTGTGGCCTGCCGCAGAGGAGGGGACCATGACAGGGGGGCTTCAGCCAGATTCCTCTCTTTGTGCCAAGAGCACATCCCACCACCCACCAATCCACCGACCACTTACCATCTTCTACCCGAAAAAACCAAAGCATTTCTTCCAGCAGCTCCTGAGACACCTCGGTGACAAGTGGGGCCCCGGTAACCTCCTCACTGTAGTTCATGCCCCTGCTCCTGGTTGGGGTATGTTTCTGACAACCAAGACTTTTGCTCCCAGCTGCCCTCCTGGCCTCCTATGTCCTGGCCCTTTGCAAAGCCCTGAAGACCCCTGGAAACAAAACAGAGAGCATGACAAGGTATGCCACCCCAGTTGATCCTCCCCTCCCTGCCCAAACCCAGCTCTCCTCGGGTCCAAAGTTGACTGAAACAGCAGGAACTTCCAGAGCTGGAGAGCTGGAGAAACAGAGACCAAAGAAGTGGAAGTCACTCAAATCTTTATTAAAACTCTTCAGGTCTGGGGAGGAGCACTGACCCAGGAGGGAGGAGGACTGAGCCCCTGACAGGCTTTGGGGCCCTTGCTGGGGACATGTCCTGTTGTCGCCCAGCGTCCTGGTCTAGCTTCCTCAGCCCTACAGCACTCCTGCACCCGGGTTCCTTAGCATAGATTTTCTCGTGCTGCCCATTCACAGGCGCCTGCCTCCCCACGTGACGAAGGCTGGGCCTGTCACAGGCTCTCTCCTGGAGGTTGACACGGCTGGGGCCCCGAGCTGAGAATCCGGGAAATGCCGGGGAAATGTAGTCGGGGGCTTCTGCTGCTGAGCGCAGAGAGCTCCCTTCTCGCTACCAAACTCATCCACAAGCCTGATTGGTCAGTGCTGCCCTCTGTTCAGTGGTAGTTACCAGATTTGTTTCCTGTCGTTTGCAAAGGAAGAAACTGAACCCATGCTACCTGGATAAATCCCTGCCTTACTTTGAGCCTGTTGCCTTAGCTACAAAATAAACAGTTTAAGCTATTTGTGTTTACTAAACCTCAGTCTCAAAACAGTCACAGATTTTGGCATATTTTTCTACTACCTATACCAGTAATACCTAATGGAAATTTTTCTAGTAGCCACATTTTTAAAAAAGCAAAATTAATTTTGACATTTTAAAATCCAATATGTCAAAAATATTATTTCAATGTGTAATCAATATAACAATGATTTAGATATTTTTCTTTGTACTAAGTCTTTGAAATTGCGTGTAAATGTGACACTTAATTGCATATCTCTGATGAGATTGATCCAAAGAAAGAGAGAAGAGGCATATAAAATATAGAACCAAAATAAGACCAGAGATTATAAAATACAGAAGCGTCTTTTGAACTATATGCAATTAAGCTTCACAACCTAGATAAAATGGATAAATTTGTAGAGAAATATAAAATACCAAAATTACACAAAGAAGAAACAAGAAACTTGGAGACTGATAAGTCATAATAAAGAAATTGAGAAAATGGTCTAAGACTTCCTGTCCAAAAATCAAGCCCAGGACTAGCTGGCTTTAATCATGAATTCTAATAAATTTTCAATAAACAGTTAATTCCAAAAATAAAAAGCACAAGTTTTACTGCTCATTTAACAATGGTTTCAAAACTAGATGAGGACCATACAAGAAGAGTAAATGATTGGCTCATTCTTTTGTGAAAGTAGATGCAAAAATCCTAAATAAAGTCTTAGTAAACCAAATTCAACAATTTATTAAGAAAATCATTATCAGTAAGTGGAAGGAAAGTTTGACATTAGAAACTGTATCAATTCACCACATTAATAGGCTAAAAGGGAGAAACCATATGATTGATATATATATGATAAACACTTAGTAAACCTGGAGTAGAAAGAAATGTCTTCAACTTGGTAAAGGCAATAGATAAAAATCCTCCAGCAAACATTATGTTTAATGGAGAAACGTTAAATGTACTCCCTTAAAGATAAATGGCAGCAATTTGCTGGTTGAATTTGGACCATTACAGTTTAACATAGTCCTGGAGGTCCTAGCAAGTGGGACAAGGAAAGAAAAAGGAGTGTGAGACTTGATAGGAAAGAGCTAAAACTCACAGTTTTCAGAGGACAAGATCATCTACCTAGAAAAATAAACAGTTGAAATAATAGATGCATTCACTGAAGTTACTGTCTACAAGCTCAGTTCTCATATTAGTGAAACTGGAAAATTAAATAAAAATAAGATATCATTTACAGTAACATCAAAGCCATAAAGCGTCTAGGTTAGTTTACCCAAGAATACAAAAGATCTCTATGGAGGAAACTTTTTAACTCTAGGATAAAATATAATAATAATAATAATAATAATAATAATAATAATAATAATAATAATAATAATAATAATAATATTATTATTATTATTATAATAATAATAAATGATCTGAATAAATGGAGAGATTCATGTTTTTAGATAGGATAAACTTACAAAGATGTCACTTATCCCCAAAATAATCTGTAATTTCAATGCAATTTCCATCAAAATTCCAATTGGATTGTTTTGAGGACCTTGATACACTTATTTTAACATTTATATAGACGAAGTAAGTGTCCAGAAAAAGACTAAGAGGAGAGACTGGCCCCACCAGATGGTGAGACATAGTAATAAAAATGTGGTTTTGACACAAGACCAGATCCCTATACCAAGGCGTCAGAATAGAAATTTCGTAGAGACCTATGTTCACACAGGACCTTGATACACGATAAAGGTAGCTCTGCTCACCAGTAGGAAAAGGAGGAATTGTTTAGCAGGTGGTGTCAGAAAAACCAGAGAAAAGGAAGACTGGATGCACATCCAACAAACAAGACATACAAAAATGGACCCCAAGATTAAAGGCCTAAATGTAAGAGGAAAAAATATAAAGTTAATAGAAGTGGGGCAAGACTTCTTCAAACCAGAAAAGCTCAACTCATTGCATAACAACAGAAAACTGATAGATTTGATTATATCAAAATAGGATGATCTGTTTGATGAAGGATACCATCAGTACAGTAACAAACACATTTCCGATTGGGACGAGACACTTGTGATGCTTAAAACCAAGAAGAGATTGATGTCTACAATATACAAAGAATTGTTGCAAATTAATAAGAAAAAGACTGGAATCCTAATAAATAGATCAAGGATATAAACAGGCAGTTTACAAAACAGGAAACCCAAAAGGCCAGCTAAGCATATGGAAAAAATGCTCAAACTCTTTGGAAATCAGAAGAATGAAAATTAAAACAAAAATGAAACACCACTTGACATCCATGAGATTGGCATAGTTGGGAAGGTGGGTAATGCCGAGTGTCGGCGGGGCTCCCGCACCAGAAAGTGTAGACCAGGGCAGCCACTGAGAAAGCAGGTTAGTCACAGTCAGTGTGCACATGACTCAGCAGCTCTGCTCCGGAGTATTTTCTATCCCAAAGAAAGCATCCCCAGGGTCATAAGGAGGCATGGCATACCATTTATGAAAATCCAGGAATACATGCACAGAAAATAACAACACATGTTTTACAAAAACACATTTTAAAAAAGACAGACTCAACACAGAAAAATAATTATCTCTGGGGATGAAGAAAAAGGAAACAGAAATGGAGACAAAAGTAACTAAAGACATAAAACAGGAGAAGGGTTTTGAACAGTCCAATTGTGAAAATCTGTCATAGGGCCCAGAAGACAGCAAGGCAAAGAGAGAACAAGGGAGGCCCGAGGCTGTCTCAAGTCCCCTGCTCTGACTCTGCCTTCCAACCCCAAACAGCCTTTGGAGGCTCAGCCAGGAACATCCAAAAACAACCGGACAGCAAACATCCAAACAGAAAAACAGGGTACTAAGGAAAAGATTGACATCAGCATTTTCTTCATCTCTAAGTGCTCTGAGAAGACTGAAGAAACATCTACAGATTTTGAAGGAAAATAGTTTGAGACAAATATAATAGTGAGCTAGGTTTTTCATATACAAATGATCTTTCATGTGTCAAGACAGAGATGGAAGTCAGGGAGAAAGAAAGGCTTTTTTTTAGACTTTCAAGGACTCAGATACCTACTACCTTACTCAGTTAGGAATATATACAAACATATACTGAAAAGGGGACAAAGTTACACAGATTGCAAATTGATGTGATCTTGCATTCCAGCTCCAATCCAAAGCACTTGCTAAGAAGGGTTGTGACTTTCTGTCCAATCTCAGATGCAAGAGTGACTGGATTAATTGGCCGTAAGCCCCTGTTGCGTATGCAGACCCTCCCATACCCACAGAGAAGAGTGTGGAGGTCAAGATACCAAATACCAGCTCCCTCTGAGTAAGTGGGATGGGGTCTAGACCTATGGGACATTCACTCTGAACACTTCTGTATTGTATACATTTCTTGTGAGCGTGTAATATTGTCATGAAAACAATACGTGTAATTACATTTTTTAAATGTATGTATTGTGTATGTATATTCTAAATATATATTTTGTATATTTGTACGTATTTCTAAATATATGTATATATTATCCGAAGAAAATGAAAATACTAATTCGAAAAGATACATGCACCCCAGTGTTCATAGCAGCATTATTTACAATTGCCAAGATATGGAAGAAACCTAAGCATTCATCAACAGATGAATGGATAAGGAAGATGTGGTGTGTGTGTATATATATGTGTATGTATGTGTATAGGTACATACAGTGGAATACTACTCAGCCATAAAAAGAATGAACCTTTGCCGTTTACAACAACATGGATGAACTTGGTATTAGGCTAAGTGAAATAAGACAAAGGAAGACAAATACTGCATGATATCACTTATATGTGGAACCTAAAAAATAAACTAGCAAAGATAGCAAAGAAGAAATAGACTCACAGATATAAAGAACAAACTGGTGGTTACCAGTGGGGAGAGGAAAGGGGGGAGGGGCAAGATAGGGTAGAGGATTGGGAGGTACAAACTACTATGTATAAAATAAATAAGCGACAAGGATATATTGTGCAGCACAGGGAGACACAGGCAAGAGTTTATAATGACTATAAATGGAGTATAACTTAAAAATTGAGAAGCACTATGTTGTACACCTGAAACGTGATACTGTAAATCAACTATACCTCAATAAAAAAAAGTATGTATATATTATATTTATACCTTTCAAGCCAGCAGTTTCAGTTTTGGGTGTTTAATTAGTGGAACTAATCAAGATATCAGTTCTCAGTTTAATACAGGACAACCCCAGTCAAAATCCCAGCAAGTTATTTTATGGGTATCAACAAACAGAATTTAAAGTTCATACAAAGAGGCAAAAGACCGAGAATCGTCAACACAATGTTGAAGAAGACCAGAGTCAGAGGACTGATGCTACCTGACTTCAAGACTCACTATAAAGCAATAGTAATCAAGACAGTGAGGCATTAGAACTAATCAGATACATGTACAAATTTGCATGAGTGTACAATTTGTACAAATTTGTGAGCTGATGTCCACAGCTGAATGTGTTTGAAAACATGGATAACATTGTTATAATAAACATATACCAACAAATAAAATAACAAGGTGGATACAAATCCAGAATGGAGAGTCAGCCCTCCCTGACTGTGTTAGAGGCCACAGACACGAAGGGCACGTTTCCCTCAGACCACTCATCCAGTTTCCTTCTAGAGTGAGCATAGGATTAATAGCCCAGCTTTTAAGAAATTATTAACTAAACTTCATGATTTATTTGCATTTCATTTTTCCGTTAATGCCTTTTTCCTGCTCCAGGTACCCATCCAGGATACCGTGTTGCATTTAGTTGTCATGTCTCCTCAGGCCCCTCTGAGAGATTCCTGAATTTTAAACAGGACTTAACCATCTGCCATTGGACCGTGATTCCGACCCAAAGCCCCGGACCACCCATCCCTGAGGGAGGTTGAAGACACTCACCCTGGGTCCTGGGTTCCTGGGACTTGCCTGATCTGCTGTTGGGAGCAGCACTGGTTTCTCTCTTCCTCCTCCTCTCAGGGGAGCACCGGATGGTCTTTGCACCTGAGTTGTCCGCACAGCTGTCGCCTGGGAGGCAGTGCTACAGAGCCCGTGGCAGCCGGGCCCATCCGGTAGCTCTGCGTTTAGCACACGCCCAGGTCCGGAGACTTCTCTGTCATTCAGGGGTGACTGACCTCTTGAATGAATGGCCTCACATGGCAAACAGGCTCCATCTGACTTTCGCAATCGGAAAGAACCAGGAGCCAATGCCTTCCTTCTTGTGTGCTGGCCTCAGGTAGGAAGAAAGCATCCAATCGTTCTCGCCGGCCCAGAGAACAGGCTGGTGAGGGCCCTCGGCCTGGGGGCCCCATCCCCGCAGGGGGATGCGTGGCGTGCCCGCTCAGGCCTCTAGTTCCTGGCGTTATCAATGTTTAACCACGGAGCAGGGAGCCAGGTCTGGCCTTTTACAGCCTCACTGTGCTTTGTCACAGTGAAGGTCATGGCCTCATTTGAATTCCTTACAAGAAGCTATAAAATAAGACCTTTGGAGGGCCAGGGGTAGGGAAGGCAAAGCACTTGAGGCTGTGTGAGTGACCCAGAGAGGAAGCAGGCCAAGTTGAACAGCCTTGAGCGGGAAGGGCTTGGTGGGCGAGCAGGAGAGGAGTGAGGGAGGCGCTCCCCCTCCACGGGGCCAAACCCTTTCAATGCTGATCAGCAGTGGGCTCTGGGCTTTTCCGCCCACGCTCCTTGTATCTCCAGCAACTCTTGGAGTTGACTTGGCAAGGAATGGGTTTCCCATTTCACAAATGAGGAGACAGAGACTGAGTGAAGTCGTGTGACAGGTGAGGCTCCTCTGTGAGTTAACACTGGTTAATGGTCTGGACAGCAGAGACAAGGGGATGCGACAGGGAACCTAGGGCCTGAACGGGACTCCAGCTCCACATCATTTCATGACTCATTCATTCAGTAAATATTACTTGAGCACCTACTGTGTGGACACATAGTAAACAAGACAGGCAAGGACCTCGCTCTCCTAAAGCTCAGACTCTTGGGGACCGACAGGCAACAAAAAAAAGTAAGTCAAACATAAATAAGATAATTTCAGCTCGTGACAATTTTTGTGAATAGTTTAAACAAGAAAATGATACAGAAATAGATAGGGTGGGGAGGGGGCTATGGTTACTATATTACTTTACTAAAAAAAAAAAAAAGAATGATGAAGAATTAACCATGCAAAGACCTGGGGTGGCAGGTGCAAAAGGCACTGAAGAAATAATGAGCTTAATGAGTTGGACAAAAAAGGGCAATGTAGCTGAAGGATAGTGATGAGGGGAAGTGGCATGGAATAAAGGTGGAGGTAGAAACAGATCGTGCGGTAAAACAGGATAAAGAGTATGGATGTAGGGGAAGCCACTGGTGGTGACATGATCTGCCTGACATTTATCTATGATCACTTGGCCTGCTGGGTGGAGAATGGTTTGTAGGGGAGCAGGAGAGGAGACAGGAGACATTGGGAGGCTATTACATTCATCCCAGCAGGAGACAGTAGTGGTTTGGAGCAGGATCATGACAGCAGAGCCAGTGAGAAGTGGTCAGAGTCAGGATGCATTTCGGAGAGGAAGGCAGTGATAGACTTCAAGAGAAAGGAACTCAACTCTAACTTTCTTAAGCACAAAAGGAATTCAAGAATTGATTGGCTCATCTAACTGGGAAGAGCAGAGAGGGGCTGACCTTAGGGGTAGCTGGAACCAGGAGCCTGAAAATCCTTTGCTCTTTCTCTCTCTGGGTCTCTTCCTGCTTCTCTCTGGGTATCAGGCTCAACCCCACAGGCTGGTCATCTCCAGGTAGCTGCACCAGGCTGCAGAAAATCCGGGCTAACACCCTGACAGCTGGAGGGGAGGGAGTCCTCAGTTAGCTCCAGTTGGACAGTTCCTGGGAAAGGACTCTGACTCTCTTAGCCTGGGTCACATACCCACCTTTTGGATCAGTTGTTACGGGGTGAAGGGTGAAGTACCGTGGATGCCAGCTCGAATCTCTTGCCCATCGAATAGCCAAGAGAAAAAGGCTATGAGCTGGCTAGTCATGCCCATATATGTCCCTGAAGTGACCCCCTGACCACAGTCCGCCCTGTCTGTCTTGGGGGAGTGTCACTGGGCTTTTAAAGGGAATTGAGTCCCCTTCAAGGGAAGCCTGCCCCACTCCAGGCTTTCCACTCTTCTGCCTGTTTCTCTTTTCTTCCTCTTATTCTAGTTCCCTCTTCTATAGCTTATGATTCCATGCCCGCTGTGTGCCAGGATGATCCCAGTGGTGGACAGTCGCAGGCACTGTCCCTGGCTTCATGGAGACTGCAGTCTAGTGGGGAGTCACGCACGTGGTCACACCAGGGATCGTGTCGTTGTGACTGCTGTGTGGTAAGTACCAGGAAAGAAACGTGCACACAGAGATGAGCGCACGTTACCAAGCCCTCCCTTCCTCATAGCCTCAAATATCACTTCTGGACAAATGAATCCTACCTTGGACTTTCCTTTCCTGACCTCTCCAGTCCCTCGTCTCCCTGCCTGGAAGAGGCTGGGCAATTCGTATTGGAGTGCAGTAGAAAGGGCTTTTGGCTTTTCCCTGATGTTCTAATGTCTTCCACCTCATAATTCTTCTAGTCTCAGCTTAAATATCATCTGGTCAGGGACGCCTTCTGTATCAGTTAAGAATTGTGTTTGGCTCTGGGTAACAAAGGCTCAAGTTCATTGGTTTAAAATACATAAGGGTTAATTCTCACATACAAGAATTTCGGCAGGAGCCAGTTACTGATGTCAAAAACTCAAGGAAATCAGGGCTGACATTTCTGAGATTTCCCTCATGGTCCCAAGAAGGCTGATGCAGCCCCTGCCATAATGTCCAAGCTTCAAGCAGAAAAAAAAAAAAAAAAGGAAAAAGGAAAGAAGGACCAAAAGATGTGGCCATCAAGTATAATGGACAAATGACCTGCCAGAGAGCATGGGGAAGCACAGACAAGGGCGGCATTTCCATAGAACAGTAGCAGGGCAGCCTGGTAGGCTAACCAGGGAAATTTATTTCCAGGGGAGTCTTCCCAGGTTATGCCCAGCAGGATTTGATAACTGTCGTGGCTCAGTGAGTGCTGCACAGACTGTAACAGCGTGCTTACTGACCCCAAGAATACATTCTTCCTTCTTCCTTCTAATAAAAGAACCCTCTGAATTTCAGAGGCATATGGCCACTCAGCTAGAGACTGCATTTCCCAGATCCCTTGCAGTTTGGGGTGTTCCTTTGACCGAGTTTTGGACAAGAGATGAGACAAGCAGTGTGCTACTTCTGAATCACTTTTTTTTTTTTTGCAGTTTATATAAACTGTTTGGTTGAAATGTAACATACACGCAGAAAGGTACACAAATGCTAAGCTATGGCTTAGTGGATTTTCACATGTGAACACACCCATGTGTAGGAACATACCCTATCCAGATCAAGAAATAGAACACAGCCAGAACCCAGATGTCTTCTCACATCCACTTCTGGTGACTGTTTCCCACAAAGGCAACCCCTGTCCTGACTTTTAATACCATTTATTAGTTTGCCTGTTTTTATATTTTATACAGACAGAATCAACTAATGTGTGATCTTTTATGTCTGGCTTCTTTTTCTCAGCACTGTATTGTGGCACTCATCCATGTTGTATGTAGTTGTAGGTCACTCATTCTTTTTTTTTAACTTTTTTAATTGAGTTATAGTCATTTTACAATGTTGGATCAACATTCATTCTTGATTTCAGAGTATTTCATTGTGTGACTATGGCACTATGTCACTATTTTTATCTGGGGATCCTGTTTTTATGAGAGGAATTTCAACCCACCCACTTCTTTCCTCTGCCTGGAACATGACTATGTTGGTGAAAAGTACATCTGAAGGCAGGAATCATTGGATTACAACCCATGGGTCAAATCTAATCTGCAGCCTGTTTTTGTAAATACAATTTTATTGGGACATGGCCATTCGCATTTGCTTATGTAATGCCTTGGTTGCTTTTGCACTATATTAGCAGAACCGAGCAGCTGTGACAATGATTGTATGGCCTGCAGGGCCTAAAATTCTTACTTCTTGGCCCTTTACAGAAGAAGTCTGTGGACCCAGGCAACAGGTTAGAAGGAATCTGGGTGCCTGAATGACCTCATGGAGCAGAGCAGCCTACCTGCCCTGGACCAGCTGTCGACCTCCGGAGTGTTGTGTGTGAGAGAGGTAAGCTTTGGTATGATTTGAGGCACTGTGTTTGAGATCTCTTTGTTATGGAAGCTTAGCCTGTAGTGTAACTAAAACATGCATTATTTATGCTCAATCATTGCTGAATCAGTGAATGCCGTGGCTTCAGAAGAACTCAGTCCTAGTCTTCTTCATCTTTACTACAACCAGCCATACGACCTTGGACCTTGAACCTCTTTTTCTTATCAAACCATATAAGCTTCAAAGAGGAGTAAAAAGGAAAGGTATCTGAGAAATTATTACCAGAAGAGGTCAGTTGTGTAATAACAAAAACCCCAGGCTCTTTAAATTCAGGAGGTTTTCACCTGGGGTTAACCAGTTAGCTTTTCTGCTTAATAGGTATATAGGTAAAAACCCAATGAAGGGGGAACCCTTTTCCTAAGAACAAGGGTGGTGAAGGTAGGGAAACACCCACTGAGCTGTCCAGGGTTCTGACCTTCAGTTCAGGGCTCTTTAATGTGAGCCCAGGGTTAAAGTGTCAGGTTGGGTCCTACCCTGAGCTCCAGGGCCCTAAGGGTAAACATTTTCCTGCTTCTCAACCTCCCACCTCCCCGCACTGAAGGTGTGATGCCTGCTAGGCTGACAGCCAGCAAAGGCTTCAAGGTGGTGGAGACTGCTCTGTGTTTCCAGGTCAGGGTGTTCTGTTCCTCGGGGTGGGCCATCCATTGTCAGCTGGTGCCAGGATACCTTCATTTTCACAAACATCACTTACACTCAGAAGCCCATTTAATCATTCATGCAGCTTGAACAGTAATTCTGCCAAGTCCCCAAGAGCAGCACATCCTCTTCTCTGCAGAGAAATTTCATAGAAAATGAAGTGAAATCCAAAGGTGGTGATATAAGGAAATGATAACACATAGGATAATGCAGCAGAGATATACGTACAAGGATGTTCACTGCAGTATTGTTGGAAAAGATGGTTTAAAAAATCTAAATGTCCAAGAATGGGGGAGGGTGAAATTATGGTACCAATGGAACCAATATTTCTTTTAGTGGCCAATTTTTATATTAAATCCAGAGAAGGGAAGCCTATAGTAGAATTAGTAAGGAAATTTTCTGAAAAGGTACATAAATTTAGTCCAAAATTTTTGGTGCTTAACCACTGACTCGATGCCTCCATTTGAATAGGGTGGTTGAGAAGATGGATAGGTACCCAAGGGAAGCCATCCTTACACTGAAATAAAATCATCTCAGTGATCAAATGCTTTTTCAACCAACCTAGATATTGCTGGAAGCACTTCAGGAACATTTGCAAAGTATTAGAAATTTGGGCAGAAACTGGCGTGAAACAATGGTACAAAAGTATGTACTTTCTCCAAGAAAGGACATTCTGCAGCCATCACTTTTATCTGGGCTGTAACACTGGAAACTTTCTATGTCATTGACCCTTATCTGCCATCCTCAATTATATGTCTTTGACCTCTTGCTCCTGGTTATAATATAACTAAATACCTTCTTCAGTCCCTGACTAAATCAAAGTCCAAGAGTAGAATAAAATCAAAGTCTATCAGCCTTTCATTTTACTCATATGAGGTACTTGAAGTTTAATCATTCTCCTACACAGCAATCTTTGAATAGCTTTGTCTTGAAGAAAGTTGCTCTATAATGTGTTTGAGAAATGTCTAACAACTTGGTAAATGAGCCTGGTGTGTTACTTTGTCTGAAACTTCTTGTTCTCACCTTCACAAGCAAGTAAGCAGTCTTTCAGGAGAACTAGGTGGCATACAGTTGACCCTACTGTTAAAGAAAACACTGGAGACAATTTAGTTAGGACCACTTAGTTAAAGTTTTATCACAATCCTGCTGTCAGGGGAAAGGCCTCTGGTAGTCCCAAGTTAGAAAAGCATTTTGGTGAGCGGTTAAATAATCGTTGTTGGACTAGATTTAAAACACAAACAATATTCAATTACAAAGTTATTACAACTCTTGACTGATGTCAGTTGGGTGGATGGGTGACTAAGTTTCTAGAACAAGTCTTAATCCTCTTAAATTTATCAGAAAATTTTAAAAGCATTTTTTTTTACCAAGAATTATAATTTCTTTCCAGAAGGAAATTGTGAATTAAATCATTCAAAAAGGAAAAAAAAGTTTTGTCCTGGATCAGATTTGGGACAATTTTTCTTTTGGACAACCCTTTCTCTGGGCTCAGATCATTTTTAAAGATCTGTCTGTGTCAAAAAAAAGGACTCCTGTTATGTTAATTAAATTTCTTGCCTAGTTGATCACTTTTCCTTTTTTTTTTTTAATTGGAGGCAAGTAGTCATACAAAAAAAAAATACACAACTATCATTGCCAGAAGTATTTGTAGCCATATTAATATTATTCTTTTCAACCAGCCTCCTATATTTGGGGGAATTTCAAAACAAATACTGTATGTTGTTTCAGTCTGTTGGTAACTATCGCATGTGGTTTATGAGCCTGAATTATGTCAGTGTTATTCTGTGTGTCATGTTTTAATTCAGGGGCGCAACAGGAGGCACCTATAAACGCATGAAGCCTCTTTGGCTGAATGGTGAACTGTTCACCATTCAGCCAAAATTAGTTCACTTATCAATGTGTTTGCTCTGAGGACGAAAACCAAGTATCATCTAACTCACCTCACCAGGTTTGGTGATCAGTTTCCACATCTCTTTTCCAGCTGCCTGAAGTTTGTCAATGTCGATGCCTAGAAGTACCTGTAGGGTTATGACTCTCTAAGCCATTTCCTTGAAGGGATTTGTAGCATCATTTCCACACATAAAATGCAGTGCTTGCGTCTTATCTCTGGGAAGGTTCAAACCTCATGAAAAGAAATTCATCTCTCAATATGACCCTCCTGGCTGGGCTTGGTTATACATTTGGTTTTCCCAATCATACTTTGGTGGGAAGGAGAACCAATTCTTATTGAATGTATGCAAATCACCTCCCTGGAAAGCAAGGGCCCTCCTGGCCTCCATTCTAGATAGCGCTGCAGAGAAGGTCAAGCTATGTGTCAGATTTTCAACAGAATCTACAGAGACTCTCTCAAGGGATCTATTGACAAATATGACTTGGCTATTTGCGGGTTGACTATTGTAGTTAGGATAAGGAAATTGTGAAAGGAAAATTTTATTTTGTTTAGCTTAACTCATTTTAAAATGAATACACTTTTTGGAGGCATCAACCTTAAATTCATCTGAGTATTTATTTGGGTTAAAATTTCTGTTTAAGATTTTCTACAGAGTCTTGTCCTCCTGGACAGGACATTCTATACATTCTGGGTCCTATGACAATGTGGGGCGCTCATTCTGAGGCATTTGACCACTGGCTTCTGAAAACTGGATGATCGGAAGTGCACAATACTATTTCTCTCATGAACCTTGAGGGCTCATCTGAAATAAGATACCAACTAAGGGGAAGGATTCACGAAGATAATAATCAGGGAGATTTAGGGTAATAGTACCTTTACATATTAGAGAGAGAGTTCCTTTCAGTTTGAACATTTAAAGCCTGCTAATTTGAGGGTTAGAGATGCAACAAAAAGGTCTTAAATCATATGCCTAGCAGAATACAGAACAGTAAAGAAAAATGCTAAAAACATTCAAGACAACACAATCCAAGTTCCATCACTAATTTCATTCAGCCCTATGTGGTGGATTCTCTGTAGGCAAATATTGGGTCAGCTATCCACATTCACAGATTTATCTGCTTCTAGATAAAGGAATTCCAGAAATTCTGAGATTTAAGTGCTCTGGTACAGTCTGCCAGGTAAGATCAACTCACATGAAAAGGCCAGAACTCATGAGTTAATGCCCTGAAGTATCTATAGATAAGATTGTTCCACACCATCATGCACTGCTGATGGGGATGTAAAGTGGGGCAGTAGCTTTGGAAAACACCTTGGCAGTTCTTCTAAAAGAGGAATGTGAATTTCCCATCTGATCCAGCAATTCCACTCCTAGGTCTGTATCCAAGAAAACTGAAAACATGTCCACACAAAAACTTGCACATAAATGTTTATAGCAGTATTATTCATAATAATTAACAAGTAGAAACAACTCAAATTTCCATCAACTGATGAATGAATAAGCAATGGAATATTAGTCAGCAATATAAAAAGCAATGAATTACTGATATATATAACACAGATCAACCTTTAAAACTATATAATGAAAGAAGCCAATCACAAAAGGCCACATCTTATATGATTCCATTTATATGACATGTCCAGAATAGACAAATCTACAGAAACAGAAAGTAAATCAGTGGTTGCCTAAGGGCAGTGGGGGTTGGGGAGGGGTAATGGCTAAAAGGAATGAGATTTATCTGAGAGGTAATGAGAATGTTCTAAAATTGGCTGAAGTAGTTGGTACCCAACTCTGTGAATATACTAAAAGCCACTGACTTATACATTTTAAATGGGTGAATTGAATAGTATGTGAATTATATCTCAATGAAACTGTTCAAAAATAACACGAGTATCTGATACAGCCCTTACCACCAAGACTGTAAGATCTTCCTTTGATATTTCTTGCAGAATCTGTGATCTCTGACTTACATGCAAAGGTATTTAGGCAAATATGAAGAGAGAGCAAACACCACCTGTTGATGACAAGATTAGTCAGCTCTGCTTTGATTTATTTATTACAATTGCAACTACACCAGAATGGAAGAAGGTGGAATTCCCCACTGGAGAGCAGGATGTAAGCAATGGGCCTCTCCATAACGTTAACATAAAGACTTAATTGATCATCACTCCCAAAGGGAAGGATATATTACAGACTGTGAACGTTTTAACAAATCTCCAGGTATGACACTCTGTCTTATGAAGTGTAAAGTGAGTACCACAATCACCTCCAACTGACAGAGTTACTATAATTCTAGGAGAAATCTTTTTAGAAGCAAATTTATTGACAATCTTTATGCATGAACAGAAATATATCTACTGCCCGACACAGGATATATGATAACATACCCACAGTGGCACTTCACCTGTGGAAACATACAGGGTAGTTTGCGCTTCTCCTTTTGATTCCACAGCTTTCCGCATGTTCTGAACCCAATAAATAGAGAAGGTTGCTATTAAGGTAATTGAAAACCGTGGAGTGTGTCAGTCACATGCAGTTATTTCTAGCATCCCTCTTCTTTGTGATGCCGCCTGAGGGTACAAGGTGAAGGAGTGAGGCTTGGATGCTGTCTAGCAGCTCTCTAGGAAACAGCAAAGACGGTTTGGGTATAAGATTCAGGCTAGCTATTTTATTACTAGCTATTTTTTTTCAGAGAAGAACAGCAGCGAAAAGGACTTTCAGATAAGAACCCAGGTGTCCAAGAACAAGAAATGGCCACGGCTTGAGCTGTTTTATTAACTGGAGTTTTGCGGTGCTTTGTAACACTGCAACAGAAGGTAACACAACAAACAGGAATTCCAGCTGCTCTAGAAGCGAGGAATCTTTTACAGTTCTGTTTGTTTGCTTACAGTCATGTGTGGATTTTATATTTCCGAAAGTCATGAAACTTAGTTAATAGACTCTTTTAATAGTATACATTTGGGAAGTTACAGCAAAAACCTTCTCACATCAATGCAAAAGTACACATTTATTTCACTACCTCACATCGAGAACAGACTGTGTATTAATGATCAGATACATGATCGATGTATAAAGCTGGATTTTTAGTACTTTAGTATACATAAACGTACCACTTATTTAATTAATTTTAATATATCTCAATACATATATATTTGAACATGCAGCCTGAATAGTGATAAGTACATTATTTAAAACTTTAAATTTTTCTTTAAAAATAAAATTAGCCTGATAAACATATTTTAAGACACTTTTTATTATGTTGGTTTTATTCTTGTAATTTGAATATGATGAAAAACATACATTCCATACAGACAAGAGTACATTAAAAACATACGTTTTAAGAGTTTCATTGAGATGTAATTGACACACCATACAATTCACTCATTTAAAATGTGCTCAGTTCAATGGCTCTTAGTAAATTCATAGAATTGTGTAACCATCAATGCAACCAATTTCAGAACGTTTTTACCAACCCTTAAAGAAACCTTGTGTCCCTTAGAGGCACCCTTCAATTCTCCCAGCACTCACCCCTGCCTACTTAGTATCTCTCTAGATTTGCCTGTTCTGGACATTCATATAAATGGAATCATACATTTATTTGGTCCTTTGTGGTCTTCTGTGACTGGTTGTAGAAAAGACTGTGGTCTTCACGTACTTGTATGCTTTCTGTCTCTATTCCTTTCAACTTCTTAAATTCTTTTCAGATAACCAAAAATCATTTCTTAATTACTTTAAATTAATATGTCTAAGCCCTTAAAGTTAGTGATCTTGGAATTACTATTTAAACTGACATGAAAAATCATTGATCACTGTTGGTATTAAATACACACCCTAACTTTTACTCAGGTTTTTCAAGCAGAGCAATTCTGTGCTTCCACATGATTTGCAACACTGACTGAATTTTACATACCACACCAGTTATTATAATTAAATTTAGTTAAGACCCTATGTTTATGTCTACATGGTTTTATATTTTTGGTGTAAAGAATGATTATTTATATAACCTGTAAGAGAAGCGTGAGGACTTTTTAAGAAAATTCCAATTAATTAGGCTTATCAGAATATAAATCCAAGCCTTGCAAGAGTTAAAGTGTTACATTGGTAATTTACTCATATTGTGATTAAATCAGAGCCTTTTAAAAAATTGAACTTGTCTTTTGGTGAATATGTGTACACTAGGAATAGAATTACTAGGTCACAGGATAGGCTTATAAGTTCAGCCTTAGTCGATACTGCCAAACTATTTTCTAGAATGGCTCCCGCACCGATAGTGTGTGAGAATTCCCGTTGTTCTACATCAGGGCCAACATTTGGTACTTTCTGTCTCCTCAGTTTTAGCCTTTCTGATAGTCATGTGTTTATATCTCACTGTGGCTTTGATTTTCATTTCCCTGATGACTAATATGCTTATACATTCTTTGAATATCCTTTTTTGTAGAGTGTCCAACTCTTTTTCTCATTGTGTTATCTACCTTTTTAAAACTGATCTCTGGGAATTCTTTATATACTGTGGATATGAGCCCTTTTCCAGATATACACAATAGCTTTCTCTTAAACCATGTTTAACAAAGCATATTTAACTTTGATTTACTATGATCAAAAGTATTAAGTGAAGTTGAAGTTTTATATAATTCTATTTGTTTATCAAGTATTGATACAACTTTTAATATGTTGGTTAAAAAGTCTTGTACAGAAAGATTTCTTAGAGCTAGCCTAATATCTACTTGGATATCTTTCATTCCCTATGTCATCTTAGTAACCAGGCACTTTCTATTAACTAAAATGCCATCGTTCTTTTCTGAACCCTTCTTTCTTCCTCTTTTTATTTTCCCAAGAGTTCCTGAGACTTGTATTCTAAATTTATGTAAATGATTACCAGTCTCTAGACAAGTAAAATTACGAGCTTCATTAAATGTAGGAGGCTTTACTATCTTGTCAATTTCCTTGTGTAGGTAGGCAAAGGTACTTTATAAAAAGAAATTACACTCCTTCCCTTTAATACTGCACAGCTCTTTTGCCTGGGGAGAAGGGGTTGAGAAACAAATTAAAGAATTTTTGATTTTATCTCTTTAAGCCTATTTTAATATTTACCTATCTTGATATTCACGATCAGCTGCAAAGAGAAACTTTCTTATCCTTTTGTCCTGTCCCTAGAAGTCCCTGCTTCTCATTCCTGTTAGTACCACGTCTAGCTTCCCTTCTTGGGACTCTGATATACTTCAGCTGTCATGTAACCTCGCCAGTGTCTCTCCTCAAGAACACCCAGTCCTGTGGGCCCATGCTGCCTCTGAAGTTCTCCCCGGGACGCAAAGTCATCTCAGGCTCCTGGTGGCGGAGTTTGTTGCATTTGTGTGTCATCTGTAAGAGCTGGGGCCGGTGTGGAGGTGGCTAGCATGTCCCGGTCTTTCCCCTGCGCGTGGTTTTGCAGACCCAATCCTACTTTACCGAGAGCTGAACAGATTAGGAAGTGACATCTATTGAGACCACAAAGGGGACTAACAACACAGACAGCCTAATGGGAGTCCGAAGCTCTGGAGCGTGTGTGATTGTCCGCCACGCTATGACGGGAAGTTAGTGCGCAGCGCCCCCTTGCAGACTTCTGCTGAAACCACAGGCAGTAGATGGCAGTAAGTGGAACTTCGCACTGAGGGGCTGCATCCCAAAAGGCATCACTGGGTTGCGTTCCTTGGTTCAGTTCCTGCTGCTGACGCGGGCCGGGTACCTGTGCGTGGCAAACCTTCCCCTGGTCACATGTGGCATTGCCTCCCAGGCCACACGCAGGAATTCTTGCGGACTCAGGCATCCCCCACCTTACCAACCAGAGCTCTGATGATTTTCCTCTCGTGCCCCTGCTCCGTTTTCCACAGGGCTCTGGCAACAGGCAGTTATAACAGGCTAATTACATACACACATTCTCTCTCTCCCCCCCCCCCCCCTCTCTATCTATCTGTGGCGGTTCTCCCCACTCCTCAGAAATCATACACACATAGGTTTAGTGTGGGAGGACGGGGAACAGAGGAGATGTTTCCTGCTTCTTTCCACTCCCAGATCTGCTCTCTCACCTCTTCCCCCCAGTTACAGAAGCCAGTCCCACATTCTAGATTTCGACAAAACATCTCCACTTATCACTTTAGTTTCAAAGCATTCAAGGCTGAAACATCATCATGGTCACCACTAAGCAGTTCTTCCTGTCTGTCAATGATACTGCTTTTGTCTTGTCACTCAAACTCAGAACCTGGAGTTATTTGGTTGATTCAAATGCACACATATTCCATTCGTCAAGGGAGAGAAATTGCTGGAAAATGGAACACCAGCCAAATTAGCATTATCTGGGTTCTATTATAGCCCAGTCTTCTTGGATGTGCATTCTGAATATCTTTTTTTTTTTTAATTAAAGTACAGTCAATTACAATGTGCCTATCTCTGGTGTATAGCACAATATTCCAGTCATGCATATACATGCATATATTCATTTTCATATTTTTTATTAAAGGTTATTACAAGATATTGAACATAGTTCCCTGGGTTATGCAAAAGAAACTTTTTTAAAAAATCTATTTTTATATATACTGGCTAACATTTGTAAATCTCAGACTCCCAAATTTATCCCCTCCCACCCTCTTTCCCTGGTAACCGCAAGATTGTTTACTGTATCTGCACGTCTGTTTCTGTTTTGTAGATGAGTTCATAGTGTCCCTTTTTTTTTTTTAGATATCACGTATAAGTGATATCATATGGTATTTTTCTTTCTCTTTCTGGCTTACTTCACTTAGAATGACAATCTCTATGTCCATCGATGTTGCTGCAAATGGCATTATTTTATTCTTTTTTGTGGCAGAGTAGTATTCCGTTGTGTAAATATACCACAACTTCTTTATCCAGTCATCTGTCGATGGACATTTAGGTGGCTTCCATGTCTTGACTATTGTATATAGTGCTGCTGAACATCTTAATTTATTACCTAGAACTCCTTGCCATTAGAGGCTGACATCTTCATCTTCTCTGTGTGCTTTATAGTAGCTCCAGCTGTGGATTTGTCTAGACTTGGAAATGGACACTCCCCCTCTCCCCCGACCACCCCAGATATCCCCGATTTACCACCAAGAGCTTCAGAAAGAGTTCCATTTTATCAACCTGGGAAAACTTCAGCCATTAAAATAATAACATGTTCAGTTTTTCAAAAAGAAGTTTGCTAAAAATCAAAAGACCATCCACTAGAAAATTAGATGTCAATGGTAGGAGGCAACTCTTCCGAGGAAAGAAAACAAATTGGCCTTGGCCTCTCAGACTGGGCATTCTCTATGTGTTCGGCAGAGGGCTCTGTGAGCGACTCCAGGCAGCTCTGTGGGGTGGGGCTAGGGGCGGGGCTACAGCTGTGAAGAATTTGGGCTGCTGAAAATTAATTGTAGCATAACGCAGGCTAACTCAAGGAGAGAAATGACATAAACACAAATATAAAGAGTCACACTTTATAGACCAGCCAGATTCTAAGGAAAAATCCCAAACGACTATTTGGGTTGTATTTATAGGTCATGTTGTATGGGAAAAGACTTTTAAAAATATTAGAATCATATTCCACTTACCCTAAGAGAGGACACTAGAAGAGAACTTGATTGGAGGAATAGAAAGTTGAGATCCCATTTCGCTCCCCTTCTCATATATATGATCAGATGAGCAGAATCACTGGAAATACACCTCCCTTCCTCTTTGCCTCTCTTTTATTCAACACACGGGCGAATTTGTCAATGTCTATGTACACACTAGACAACTCCCCTCAGTAATTCCAAACTGTGTGAGAAGCAGAGCATTAAAAGAGCACATAGAGAAAGACATTAAATCCAAGCAGGCAAGAGCTCAAAGCTTCAGGGAGGACTCTGAACTTAGCATTAAAGAACAGATAGCACTTACAGAGGAAGAGAGGTGGGGAGCGCAGTGTAGGAAGAGCAGCATAAGTAAGGGCATGGAAGCAGGGATGTGCAGAGCTCATGATTTGGGGGAAAGGACTGGTCCAGAGTCACTGAGCCAAAGACTGTGTGATGCGGAAAGGTGGTGAGAGTAAGACTAGAAAGGAATCTGCTGTCCGTAATTCTACAACCAGGATGTGTGACCATACTCAAGGAGAAGGCCATTGCACGGGCCTCAGGAATACAGAACCTAAGCACTAAAGGTCTTTAGAGGTCTTCTGAGGACAGCTTTCCCTGCCCATTTTTCTTAAGAATCTCTTCTATGTTAACCCTTTATATGGGAGGGAACCCCCAGGGAGAGGCAGAGCGGGCCTTTGATTCACCAGAGCCACTACAAGCAAGAGTTAAGCCTCAGTTGCCCCAGGCGCAAATTGGGGATATTGACTTCCATAATACACAGGATTTCTGCAAAGGCCAAATAGATTCACAGGCTTTGGAGCAACATGGGCTAGCTGTGAGGACCTTAGATAGGTAACTACCCAGACTTCACGGGGCCTCAGATTCTCTTCAGTAGAATGGTTGTAATAATATCTACCTGGTATGGTTGATAGGCAGATTAATAAGGGAGACAAAATGCTTAGCGTGGCATCCAGTAAATATGAGTTATAATGGCTGAGAAAATAACACAGAAATAAATAAATAAATAAATAAATAAATAAATAAATAAATAAATAAATAAATAAGATTTCGTCGTCTGAAAACATATGATTTTTTCCCAAAGGAGTTATTTAGGGAGATTGGCTAAATCGTGCAAACAAATGCAACAAAAGTCACGGAGACGCTTGAACCCGAGGTAAATTCCTTCATCAGGTCCAATCCAGGCGGGCCACGCCTCCAATCAGACAGGCCCCGCCCCAGTCGCTGAAAGACCTGGCCCATCGGGTTTCCGTCCGGGCCCCGCCCCTCCGGCCTAGCGCCCTCACCCGCACCCCGCCGCGCCTGCGCAGGGGGGCCGCCCGCGGAGGCGATGAGGGTGCTGGTGCGCTGCTGCTGGGGGCCCCTGCCAGTCGGTGGCGGCGCGGGCCGGAAGCCGACCCCGCGGTGGCGAGCGCTGGCCGGGCTGAGCGGGTCCTCTGGCGGGGAGGACGGCCGGGGAGCTCGAGTCCGCGAGAAGCCTCCTTGGAGGGTGCTTTTCTTCGGCACTGACTGGTTCGCCCGCGAAACGCTGCGGGCGCTGCACGCCGCCAGGTACCGGGCCCGGGGGTTGGGAGGCCCAGGTGCTGAGGCCTGTCGAGCCTTTGCGGCCGGCCTCGAGGGACTGGACTCCTTGCTGGGGAAAGCAGTGGCGCGGGAGGAGTGTGGGCCCAGGTCTCGGCGTCTCCGGGAGCCCGGAAGGTGCGCCACCCGCGGGCTGGGTCAGCCCTTGGGGCGCCCGCCTGGTTCCGTCCGGCCCACGCGCCCCACTCCGGGCGCAGTCTATCCGCGCTCCAGGCGCTACCGGGCGCCCCGCGGTGCCAAGCCCGCAGTGTCAGCTTTACATGTATCACCTCCGTCCAGTCCCACCGCCTCCCTGCCCTTTTTACGTGTAAGGAAACGATAGCTAGGAGGGTTAAACAATTGCCCAAGGTCATCAGCTGAGCAGGTTGGGACACGGGAGTCTGACTTAAGAGTCCTTCCGTATCGACTTCTTCGTACTCACCTAATTTGCACCGTCTAATCCTCTGGGCTTCTTACCAGGCGCATGCATCCCTTGCACACCCGTGTCTCACTCCTTCACTCCCCATCTCCTCCCTGTATACAACCGGATCCAGTTGTCTGGGAATGAATGGAGACATAGTTCAAAAACGATCTGTTTTCCAATGGATAAATTTATAAATCAGAACTCTTAGGAATATTTGTAGTATTTCTAAAATTTAACAAGTCGTGGTTCCTGGAAAAAAATTATTTGAAAGCCAGCCCATCCTGAAAGTCCATGGTATGTGGTGACGATACCCGTATATACTGCTCTGCCTTCTTTCCCCCAGCCTCCATTTTTTATTTCCTCACTCCGTTTTTTCCTGGTGCTCCCTCGTGCTCAGTTCTGTCATCTTTTTCCGTCAAATCTTCCCTGCATATAGTCTACAGAGCAGACCCTCACTGTTGACTCCTTCATGAATCCCCTTGTATTCCCCCCTCGACCCCCTCCCCTCTGTAACACACCCTGAAACACTCCCCTCTCACACGTTCTCTTTGCACACCCTCCATAATGCACTTTTCCCTTCTGCCTCCTGCATCTCTCACTGCATGTATCCTGGCCATTCTGCTGATGCTTCCGACGGTGGCTCCTGTACTCCTGTGCTTTCTCTTTTGAGCCCTCCTATCTGCTCCTTTTCTCATAATTCCTCAACAGGTGATGCAAAACCTGCTACATAAATGAATGAACAGTCCTCAGGCACTGGGACACTCTGCAGCAGGTTAATAAAAATGAGGTGGTGTTGCATGTACTGTCATGGAATGATGCCATGGTATATATTTTTGTTTTTAAAAAGTATTTAGTGTTTGAGTAACACCTGGTTGTGGTACAAAATTCAAAAGCTTCAGAGGATATGCAGTGAAAAATCAGTTCCTTCCACCTCTATCTCCCAGTTCCTCTCTTCAAAGACAAGCACTGTTTTCAGTTTATTCTAGAAATGTTCAGTGCATATACAAGCAAATGTATCTTTAACTCATTTTTTAAAAAGACTCACATAATAGCATACATAGTGTTAAGAGAAAAAATCAAAATGCTGAGCAGTATATGTAATATCCCGATTGTGTAAAATATCTGTACTGTATATGTTTTGGTATGCACAGGAAATTTCTAGAACCATGCTATCCAAACAGTAGCCAGTAGGAACATGCGGCTCTTTAAATTTAAAACAATTAAAATTAAATGTAAAACAAAACCTTGTTGTAACTCGACTGTACTTCAGTTAAAAAAGAAAATTAAAAAAAAACAAACCCTTAGTCTCTCATTTGCACTAGTTTTAATCATTTACTCTTAAATATTTCATGAATTTAATCATAAAAATGCCTTAGAAATGTGTGAAGTAGTCTAGCTTTATGTTATTGTCTTAACACTGTCATGTTTTCTTCTAATCTTTCCAACTTAGGGAAAACAAAGAGGAGGAGTTAATTGAAAACTTGGAGGTGGTCACAGTGCCCTCCCCATCACCAAAAGGATTGCCTGTGAAGCAATATGCCATCCAGTCTCAGCTTCCAGTGTATGAGTGGCCAGATGTGGGATCTGGAGAATATGATGTTGGAGTGGTAGCTTCATTTGGCCGACTTCTGAGTGAGGCTCTTATTCTTAAATTTCCCTAGTAAGTTTAATTTGTAAGGAAGTACAGTTTAGAGACCTCGGTCTTTATGTTTAGACCTGGTATCTGAAGTGCAGTAACTTGAACTCTAATTCTGCTTCCTTTAGTATTTTCTCTTAAAATGAAAAAATTTATTAGTGGCATGAATTGTTAAAATGCACGATGCTCTTTATCACTATCTATGGGCTCTCACCACCCTCATTTAAATTCCACATATAGGCTACAACTGCCATATTTGTCCCTCCTGTTCAGGTCTCTCCCTGAACACCTAGTCCCTGGTACCCACCACCCTCCGCAGCTCTGATAGGCACCTTACATTTAAGATGTCCAAAACTACATTCCTAAACTTTCACTCAAAACCTGCTCCTCCCAGAATCTTCATCTCAGTACATGGCAACTCCAGCCTTCTAGTTGCTTGAACCCAAAGCCTTGGCATTGTTCCCAATTCCTAATCTCACACCACACTTCCAGTCCATCAGGAAATCTTACTGGCTCTGCCTTTGAAGTCTGTCTAGAATGACTATCTCTCATCAGTTCCGCTGCCACCACTCTTGGCTGTTGTGCAGCAGTAGCCTCTGGGTGATCTCCACTTCTGTCTTTGGCCCTCTCTGTCTTTTACCACCCCACACCAAAGTGATCCTTTTAAAGCGTAAGTTGGATCATGTCCTCTGCTCAGAATTCTCTGGTGCTTTTCCATCTCAGAATGAAATTTAAGTCCTTACATTGGCACATGAGGGCAGATTTTTTTTTTTTTTCTATTTGGTTCACTGTTCTTGTATCCCCAGCACTTAAAACAGTGCCAGAACATGGACTGTGCTCAGTAAATATTTGTTGGATGAACAAGACTGGGCTGAACCGTGGAATTTAGAATACAGGACTCTCCAGTGCATGCTCTTGCTGATGGAGACATCATTAACTGATTAGTAAATTAGTTAACTAATCAGTAAATTAGTTAACTAATCAGTAGATCAGTAAATTATTTAAATTGCTCATTAATGGGTTAAAGGTATATTGGGATAAACAGCAACGGTGAATGAATCATTTGATGGGGATCTAATAAGCTTGTTTGAGGAATTTATATGCAAACTATGTGAAGTGAGGGTAATTATGTAACTAAACTATAGGTATAGTTCACATTAGCCGTGAAATGCGTGATTGGGCTTGAGTGGTTCTTCTCATACAGTAAAAAAAACACATTTTTTGTTTTCATTTAAAAACTCCAGACATCATGAGCTGTTGTGGAACATCTTTGAAATAATGAATAGTTGTTCTTGCTCTGTTTTTAATTGTCATTGGTCTTTTATGGTAAGAGAGTGAACTTAGCTATGGCTCCCATTTCAGATGGTATAAGACTAAATTTAACTGGTTTTCAAAATTTCTGGGGAAGTTTAATGATGAAAAGGAACATATTAGTTTAAGTAGCAGTAAACTAAATGGTAAAAAGCTCACTGGCATACTAATTTCTGCCTTTTCTAACTCAGTGGCATATTGAATGTCCATCCCAGTTGCCTCCCGAGGTGGCGTGGTCCAGCCCCTATCATCCATACCGTGCTTCACGGAGACACAGTTACCGGAGTAACGATTATGCAAATTAGACCTAAAAGGTAGTGCATATTTTCTCTTCTTGAGACTTTTTGTGATTTTGAATGTTGATATCAGTCTGCCTGGGGGGAAGTGGAAGGAAATGAGTGAGTGCTGCTCAATTTTTTCTCAGATTTCCAGTTTGGTATTACACAGTGTCTCTTTAAACTTGTTAACTGAAATAAATTACATTATTAAGTGGGTTTCTGTAAACAACACTATATAAATGAGAGATCGATATTTGTACATTAGTTGTTACGAATCTCGGTGCTACTGGCCTTGGTTTCTATGGTCAAAAAATTTTTCGAACCTGAAGTAAGAATATGTTGTTTATCAACGTGTCATATAATTGTCTTAAATGTGTTTAATTTTTTAAATGATACCTACAGTCTAAGAAACAGTTACTTTAAATTGTTTCAAGCATGTATGAAGCCTCTGCCTATTATCACCTAACAACCCCATAGAAAAGAAAAATTCAAAAGTTCGCAAGAACAAGTTGATATCTGGGATTTGCTTTAACTTCAAAAAAAATAAAAAAGAGGAGGGGCGGATGAAACAGGAGTGGCAGAACTTTGGTAATTCTCAAATCTTATGGTGTGTATATGGGGATTCCTTAGACTTCACTCTATTTTCGGAATGTTTGTAACTTTTCAAAATAAATATTTTATTAAAGCTCATAGGTTAAAAGTAGAGTTAACAAGCCACAAAATTAAATATTGAAAAGAAAATACATATGGAGCTTGATGTAAAATGTAAGACTTGTGGAAACGCAACTACACTTGAACTTCCTCAAAATCACCAGTGATTATAATTCAGGCAAAACTCTTGTCCTTTGAGAAAGGAATAATTATGAATTCCTTAATTGTACTTCCTTGGAAAATAAATTCTTTGCTCTATGCTTTCATTATATAAATAGAGATTTTTTCATACTCTTTACTACTAATGATAGAATTATTCATAATTGCAATTAAATCCCTGATATGCAACTTTATACTTTTTTTCCTTTAGGAAAAAATTAACTTGAAATCTGACTACAGGCTAGATTTTGCTCTCCTTTCTTTCACACTGACATTTCTCCCTTGCCGATGGCTAACAGTCATGGCCAGGGTTAAACTATCCTTGTAGAATGTAAACACTCATGTAGACAAACGTATTGATCTTAAGAAATCGTCAGTAATTGTATTATTATTTGCTTTTGATTTTTTGGTAGGTTTGATGTAGGCCCAATTCTCAAACAGGAAACGGTTCCTGTGCCGCCCAAGGGCACCTCCAAGGAATTGGAAGCACTGCTGTCAAGCCTGGGTGCCAGCATGGTCAGTTCTCCAGTATCCCCCTGCTTGTTATTCACTTAGTAGGTTTCCTAGGTGGTTGTGATGAAAAGAACAATTATGTGATGTTCTTTTTAAAAAGTTATTCCCATCCCTGGCTTCCTAAAAATTAGCTTGGCATTTGTGGTCTTTGAGAACTTACAGAGTGGGTACTTAATAAAGGCTGTTGAGTAAAATGCATGATTTTATAATGTACTATGTAATGTATTACATCATGTACTAGATTTTATAGTCTGCTGCATTTCACAGTGCGGCTTTTAGACTGTTCTTCCCAATTTCACTCTCCTCAGTCTCACAGATACACCATACATCCCTGTCAGACTGAACCAACAGCATTTCCTAAGTGAATCTCAGCTTTCTTCCCACTTCTGTACCTTGCCCAGTCATTTGCATCCAGATGCACTGGAATTCTGCTGACCCCTAGCTGGAAATGAACTCTGTGGCTTTTTCACTGAATCTGCATACAGTAGGGTCTGAGTAAATGCTTAATGACCAAATTAATGACTTTCAAATGAACTAAATTTTCTGTAGAGGAAGACTCCCCACCCCACCCCCACCCCCAGCTGTACAGATGCTGCTTCCCATTCTAGGCACTCTCCTTGGAAATGCTGTCATAACAGTGGGTGTCATTTACTGAGCACTGGCTTGTGTGCCAGGATTGTTTTAAATACTTTTACAGACATTTTTTTGCCCTCCCAACAAACCCTTGGGGTAGCTTTTGTGGTCAGCTGTTTTATAGATGATGGCATTGAAGGCCACAGACAAGTAAAATAACTTTTCCACAATGACATAGCTAGCAGGTGGTGGAACTGGGATTTGAACCCAGAACTGTGTGACTCCAGAGTACATTCTCTTTCTGTGATTTTCCACTGGCTTCCCTTTTGCAGAGTGAGTGCAGATAGCTGAGCACAGGCTGTCCAGACACCAAAAGCTTGCACAGGCACGCAAAGCTCAGCATTCTCTGGAAGGAAGTCGGTGACCTGTGCTCTACAGAGAGCAACATCTCCACTAAAACTCCACCATGTAGATGGATCCTCACAGCTAAAGCCAATTTACTGCCTTACCCTCCCACACAGCTCTTTTAAAACTATACATAATTTCATGGTACTGAATTGTAATGGATTTCTGTTTTTGTTCTTTTCATCTTGAATATATTGCTCTTTTTTTTTTTTTTAGCTTATTTCAGTTTTGAAAAATTTGCCTGAAAGTTTGAGAAATGGAAGGCAGCAGCCCACTGAGGGGGTGACACAGGGTAAGTGAAGACTTCTACATCTTTCCTAAGGTTTTCTTTGTTGTGATGGCGCCTGAACCCTCTGACTTCTTCACTTGCACATGTCCCTTAATTTTGACTAAAGACTGAGTGCCCACTTGCATATCCTCTTCCAGAGAAAGACTGGTAAGGTCTCTCTCTCCCTTTTCACATGTAGCCTCATGAAAGATTAGAAAAATTTTCTCTACTCTTTATATTGAAAAGTACCAAACACAGAGGTAAGTTGAAAGGCAACGGATACCTGTTTAACCCAGGGTCAACAGTTACTAATGTTGCCATATTTTCTTTCTCTCTCCCTGTCTCTCTCTATATGTTTATTTAGTGTATGTATTTTAATTTCTGCTTAACTGTTGGAAGTATGAATCATATTTTATAGCTGTATGTTTTTCAGGGTAGGATCCAATTGTAATTAGTTGTATGTCTCTTCAGTCTCACTAGAGTCTTTCTTCCACTATTTCTTTCCCCTCTATGTCATTAACTTTTTAAAGAGATCAGGCCAGTTGTCTGTTTCCTTCCGGTATAGTTTAACTTGTTTTCCTAGTCCTTAAAGTCCCTGTAAGTTGAAAGTTCTAAAGGCTTGATTAGATACGAGCTTAAAGTTTGTGGAAAGAATATTTCATAGATGATACTATGTTCTGGTGATAATTTTTTCAGTCTGTTTTTAACTTTAAGGATTGCTTTTGGTTTTTATTGATGATTTGATTTTATGTCTTGACTATGTAAGACAGTTACATGACTCACAAGTTAAAGCTATTTAAAAGGATATACTCAGAGAAGTCTCATCTCTGTCCCCTGCAGTCTTGGAGTGTCACATCACTAAGCTGTAACACCAGTTTGCGTCAAGGCTAGTGAAACTAAGTTTGATTACTTGGTTGAGGAGGGGACCTCCAGATCTTCCCCATGTAAAGTTGTGTTTCTCCCTTTGCAAATGTCAGGTAGTCCATGGGGTAATACTTGGCACCATGCAAATATCTGGTTCGTGACAGCCGTTCACGTGACAGTTTTAGCATGGACTGATGCTCCTTCCCTGAATGCATCTTTTCAATGAAAATCAAAATAATGATTTTCCAATTCCTTTTACATTTAATAGTTGGCATTGCTCTGTGAAGAACTTTTCCTCATTAATTGTGGGTGAATTTTGATTCATCCTGAAATGGCAGGATAAATGCTTAATTCTTTCTCTAATTATCAATTTTTTTAAATAAAGAGTTGGTGCCATAATCACTTTCAGTTATGGTGGCAGTGAGTTTTTTAAATTATCATTTGATTTGTGGATTTTTATTTATCATGTTTCATAATTAATTACATTCATAATGCTTTGTGCAGCTCCAGTTGTCCCAAATTTGGCTAGTGGGAGCCCCTTAAAGTTGGCTCCTGTGTCCTATATCCAACCCCCGACCCCCAGCTAATTTTTGAGTGCTGCCTGTTTTCCATCACAGGATGTGCCAGGCTCACTGTGTAAATTCTCTGCCCCACACTGGAATCAGCAGTCTCTCCCTGGTTCATTTTAGTGGGGTGGGAGGAGGCGTGGTATTTAGAAACCATCTAATACAATACTGTGTTCCAGGATGAGGTGTCAGTGGACAAGGTGTTATATTTTAAAATATATATTTGAATCCATATTGATTCAAATTTTAAATTAGAGTTTTGCTGGTATTTTCTCTTACATGGAAAATCTTTTTAAAATCAATACTAGACTTTTCATTTGCTGTACATAAAATAATTTCAAAATTACAACACCAGTATTACTATAAAAACTATAACTACCAAGTAAGAGTAAAGATTTTTCTGCAGGTTTTTTTGTCCTTAAAATATATCCTACTAAGAGTATATAGTCAGAGCACTGTGTTCGAAACTTACTGGAGATAATTATTCTTTCCATGTGGTTTTGTTAATCTAGTTTGATGCATAGTTAAGTTTATGTGTTTCAATTTGTTTTTAATTTTCAGGGTTGCTTTTTTCCCCTTTCCAGTTAAATCTTATTTTTGAATCATGTAAAACATTTACATGATTCGAAAGTTAAAATTATTTGAAATGGTATGCTCAGAGAAGTCTTGCTTCCTTCCCATCCCCGTCTCCTCCAATCCTGTTTCTCTCTCCCTCTACAGTTACTAGTTTCTGATGTATAGATTTAATTTCTGATTTAGCCTTCCATTTGTTCCCTTTTATCAAAATAAGCAAAAACGCATATTTTAAAACTGATTTTTTCCTTTTTTCTTCCACAAAAGATAGCACAAAGTATACACTCTTACACTGCATCTTTCTTTTTTCACTTAATAGTGTCTCCTGGTGTTCATTTCCTATCAGTGAGAAGAGACTTTCCTGTCCTTTTTTCTGGCAGTATAGCTCTCACTTATGGGGTTTATCATAATTAATTCAACAGATCCCCTATTGGTGGACATTTGGATTGTTTCTAATCTTTTGCTATTTCAGATAAAGCCACTAAGAATTACGTTAAGCATATGCTAACCTCCTAATCTAATAGATAAGAAATTGTGTCTTGGAGTAGTTTTGATTTACATTACTTCTTGAGTGAGGTTGAGGAGCTTCTCATATGTTTAAGAATATTTGCATTTCTTTTTTCTGAGAAGGATCTGTAATATCTTTTGCCCATTTTTCTATCTGGTGTTTGGTCTTTTTCCTCTCACTTTTTAGGAGAACTTTGTGTAATAGATGTAAGTAAATCTATATAATAGGTATAAAGTTTCCTAAATATAAACATATATTTCATAGATATATAATAATAATTGTATATAAATATTTATATTTATTATATAGATATAGCTCTCATAATAGACTGTATGTAAATAGATATAAAGTACTGTGATATAAATTGAAAATACCTTGTTTGTCCTTTGTTTTTAGGCCTGACTTAGAGCATTTCTTTTTGTCTTATAAAAGTTTATTTTTATGTGGTCACATTTATCATTCTTTTCTTTAATTGGTTCTGGATTTTGAGTCATAGAAGGACTTCTTTCTGTTCCTAGGTTATAAAGAAATTCACCCATGCATTCTTCTGGTACTTTCATTTATTATGTATGTATGTGTATATTTATTTTTACTTTATATTATAGAAAATTTTAAACATATAAAAGCTGAGAAAATAATATAGTGAATTCTCTTGTGTCTGTCATTCAGTATCAATAATTACTAATTTATGGTCATTGAACCTGATATTCATTCTTGCTGTTGGCTTTATCTTGTAGCCCCTAAGATTTCTGCTGCTACCAGCTGTATAAAATGGGAGGAACAAACTTCAGAGCAGATATTCAGACTTTATCGTGCTGTTGGAAATATAGTAAGTTGAAAGTCAAATTGCAGTTTTACCTAATTGTGTGTGTAATTTACTTTTGATGTATTTTTATTTAGGAATAACTCTCATAAACAAAACTTGAGGTTCCTGAAATTCATTTTTTTAAAAAACCATTTTTTTATTGTGGTAAAATATACATAACAGAAAATTTGCCGTTTTAACCATTTTTAAGTGTGTAGTTCAGTCATAGTAAGTATGTTCACATTTTTGTGCAACCATCACCAGTATCCATCTCCAGAACTTTTTCATCATCTCAGACTGAAACTATACCCATTAAATAACAACTCCCCATTCCCTGCTCCCCACAGTCTCCCTGGTAACCACTGTTCTACTCGCTGTCTCTATGAATTTGCCTGTTCTGTACCTCAGATAAGTGGACTCTTACAATATTTGTCCCTTTCTGCCTGGTTTATCTCACTTAGCATGATGTTTTCAAGTTTTATTCATGTTGTATCACGTATCAGAATGTCTTTCCTGTTTTAGGCTGAATATTCCGTTGTATTTTTATAGCACATTTTGTTTATCTGTTCATCTGTTGATGGATGTTTGGGTTGATTCCACCTTTTAGCTAATGTGAATAATGCTGCTGTGAACATGGGTGTACAAATATCTATTTGAGTCCCTGCTTTCAATTCTTTTGCATATCTGACATTAATTTTTTAAATATTATTTAAACTTTAAATTTTTATAAGTCCTTCAGAATTCACAAAGCACTTTAAAGTATACATTTTGCCATTTCCCATAACCAATTTCTGTTATCCCATTTCATGGATGAGAGGAATGAAAATGAAGTGACTAACTTCGGGTGCCCAGTCACTAAATAATGAACTTAAATCTTGTAGCTCCTAATCCAGTGCTTTTTCCAGTATGTCTTTCTGCCTTTGGCAAGTTTTTTACAATTTAATTCTTAAATTCTTGATTTCTACATATGGCATACAAAGTGGAATTATAATAACTTGTTAAAATATGTGAATTAAATTCTCAGTTCTTTGACAAATTAGGCAAGGGAAAAGGAACAATGTAAAACTCTATTTGCGGATCACATGATCTTATATTTGGAAAATTATAAAGAATCCCCCAAAAACCTAGAAGACTTAATATTGTCAAGATGGCACTATTCACCAAATTGATCTACAGATGCAACACAATTCCTATAAAAATCCTAGTTGACTTCTTTACAGAAATTGATAAACTTATCCTAAAATTCATATGGAATCCCAGGAAACAAAGAAGAGCTAAAAAAAAAAAACACACTTTGAAAAAGAACAAAGTTGGAGGACTCATAGTTCCTGATTTCAAAACTTACTACAAAGCTACAGTAATCAAGGCAATGTGATACTGACAAAGATAGACATATGGCTCAATGGGATAAAACTGAGAGTCCAGAAATAAACTCATACATTATTTGTCAATTGACTTTGATAAGGGTGTCAAGGCAATTTGATGGGGAAAGAATAGCCTTTTTTCCACATGGAGTTTGGACAACTGATATCCACAATCAGAAGAAATGCATTTAGATCCCTACCTCACACCACATACAAAAATGAACTCAAAATGGATCAGAGACCTAAATGTAAGAGCTAAAACTATGCAAACTCTTGGAAGAACATACAGGGGTAAATCTTCATGACCTTGAAATAGGCAGTGGTTCTTAACTATGATGCCTAAAGCCTAAGCAACAAATTAAAATTAGGAAATTGAACTGCAAAATTAAAAACTGTTGGGCTTCAAAGAACATTATTAAGAAAGTGAAAAACAACCTACAGAATAAAAGAAAATATTTGCAGATCATACATCTGATGAGGGTCCAGTATCCAGAATGTATAAATAACTCTTACAACTCTATAGCAAAAAGATAAATAACATGATTGGAAAATCAGCAGGGGCTCTAAAAGACATTTATCCCAAGAAAGTACATAAATGGTCACTAAGCATATGAAAAAGGTAACCAATTGCGTTAGTCAATTCCATTTGCAAATGAAAACTTCTGAGATACTACTTCACATTCACTAAGATTGCTATAATTGAAAAAAACAGACAATAACAAGTGTTGACAGGGATATGGAGAAATTTGGACCCCTCATTCGTTGTTGGTGGAAATGTAAAATGAGGGCAGCTGCTTTGAAAAACAGTTTGACAGTTCCCCAAAAAGTTAAACACAGAGTTACATCACTGCATAATCGTTATCTTCTGCAATTCACCTTTCCTCTCCACTGAGAAAAGCTTGTGCTGTCACAGGAGTGCTTATCTTGGAACCAGAAGATGAGATTTGATTCCTACAGCTGCCATTTCTTAACCAAGATCAAGACCCTTAATCTTCTCTGAGCTTCTGCTCTTTTACCTCTAATATGAGGTTAATGACCAGATCCACAGCTGTCAAGATCAAAGGAGATAAACTGTGAATTTAAATCCATGCAAACATATGATTTTGACAGTAATGACATGGACTCTGAAATGGCTATATTCTTACCATCCCTCTCCTTTCTGCAGTGCTCTGATGATAAGGTAAAGACGAGCTTTACCTCCTCAAGAACAAGAACGTATATTCTGATTCTATGCCAATCATATTTGTAACTCAGCAAATGTTTTCCAGTCAGTAAGCAAGTTTCAAAAGTATTTTGAGTTCTTTGAAAGAAAAAAGTTACATGCATGTAAATCATTTCATAACTTTTATTGAAAGCAGGTGAGAGAAAAATCAGTCAGCAAATTATAGAAGAGGATTTTGTACCAAAATAGGGCATATAAAAGGTCATGAACACGTAGAACTTTTCTTCAAATTTATTTAATTCTCTGACTTACCGTTCAAATCTTTGAAACAACCTAACCATTCTGGAAAATTAAATGTCCTCTTTAGAAGGTGTTGTAAAAAGAGCACTGAGCTGAGAATAAGAAAACAGATTCTGATCCTTGGCTCTGCCACTAACTAGCGGCGTCTAAAACTTGGGAAAACAGTATTTTTCCCATTTCTGCATTTCTCTAGGCCAGTTTTCTTTCCTGTGAAATAGAGGACTGAACTACAGTCTGAAAAGCAGTTTATTTACTTTAGAAATTTGAGAGAACTTATTTCCTGGTGTTGTTTAGTTTCTGTTAGTCTGTTTAAATCAAAATGTGATTTTGCAGCAAAAGGCACTGTCCCAGAAAGTAGTGTTGGGACAGCTAGATTAGCCATTAGAAGGGGGAGCCCTCAAGTCTCACGTTTTAAAATCAAAATAAAATCTAGATGGATCAAGGATTTAAATGTAAAAAAAAAAAAAAAAAGAAAAAACTGCAAAGAACTGGGAAAAATCACGGTTGAATAATTTTATAATATTTGATAATCAGAGTGTGGCTAGGCCTTTTTTAAAGCATGACATGAACCACTGAAGTCATGAGAGGAAAGACTGATAAATATTACTCCATAAAAATTAAAAACTTATTATGCATGGAAAAAAATTACAGGACCCAGGATTAAAAGTTAACAAACTGGAAAAATATTTATAATACATCTAAGAGTTAAAGGGCTAATTTCCTAAAAATATAAAAAGCTTTGTCAATTAATAAGAGATGAATAACTCAGTTTTTTAAGGGGCCGAGGACATAAATCAGCCTGAGAAATAAATAAAATGTGCAAGTAAACATATGGAATACTCCTCAGCCTGATTAATAATAAACAGCAATAGGATGCCATTTTTTCCCCTCTTATGGAGGCAATTTAACAATAGAATGTTGATGTTTTTTGAAATCTAAGTCCTCAAAGATATACCTACCAGACTATTTCTTACCACACTTAAAATTTTTTACATTATAAAGTATCCATCATAAAGATACTGGTTGCATAAATTACAGTACATTTCATAAAATGGAATACTCTGCAGCAGATAAAAAGGGTGAAATAGATCAGTGTGTACTGATGAAAGTTTGTCCATGGTTTATGGTTAAGTGAAAAAAGTTCCTTGTCAAAGAGTATGTTGTAGATTTTTCTGATAATTATATTTATAGAAAAAAAATACAAGGCTGTACACATCAAACTATTAACAGTGGTTACTAACCTCTGGGGATGAGAGTACAGAATACTTCCACTTCTAATTTTTTAAAATATAGTTGTTGCAATGCTTGCACTTTTTATAATGAGCATACATTTTTAGCTAGAAATACTAATAAAGATAGAAATATTTTTTTAAATAGTGTTTAATTTTAAGATCTTGTAAGTCCTGGAAACTGATGTAGAGAATCATGTTCTGTTCTGTTCCACAAGGTTTAGAGACTGAGTTCCCAATTCCTCTGTAACTGGGAGAGAAGTCAGACCAGAGTAACGTAAAATGGTAGTTGAAAAGGGTTTGGGGGTTGAATGTAGCTCTTTATCATACCTTCTTTAATTTTATTTGCAGATTCCGTTGCAGACACTCTGGATGGGTAATACCATTAAACTTCTGGATTTGATAGAAGTTAATAATTCCATCCTCACTGGTACTTATTTTTGAATAGCTGACATGGAAAATATTTTCACTATAGTCTATTTGAAAACATATCTGTTTTACCATAGGTCCCATTTTCTAAAAATAAGGATTCTTTTAGTTTGTTTCAGTTCAGTAATGGTAATACTTTACTTTCATTTAGTCTTATTCTTTGCAGTGTCCATTCACATGTATTCTCTCTTTTAATCATCATGAGAACCTGGAGAGTAGGCAGAGCAGTGTTACTATCCCATTTTAATCTCTGTGATTTTCTCTACTAAAGTTTTAGTACAGAATGACTTGTTTGATTTCACTCTTGTGAATATCATAGTGAAAATCATCTGGGCATCTCAGTGAGAATCTTAGGCCAGGGTGTAGCATTTCATGACACTGGTCCATTCGAAAGCCCATCAGTGCCCTGCTGTCCTGGTAGACTGAGGAGGGTGAGCCACAGAGGGAGCTGGCGTAGTTCAATTCCTCAGGAATCTAGGAATTGGAATTTGGTCATAGATGGAAGGGCCAGCTTAGATCTAAGCCTCTTGTATGTCTCTCCACTGATAGCTAGTTATCTCCCCTGTATGGTCAAAATGTCTAGATTCAACATTTTAGGTTGATCTCCGGGACACTGGGTAAAGACTCATAGCTTCTTGTGTGTATGGAAAGCTTCCCTTTGGATTTGAGATACACACAGAACATCGTGGCTTTACCTTAAGTTTTAGATTATAAAGTCAGGACATCAGCAGATATGTCCCCTCCCAAAATGATTTTTGATTTTTAAGAAGCACCATGAAGTTGCATCATTATTTATCTTGTCTCTCATATCCCTTTCCCCCCCCATTCTTTAGATCCAAAATTAACAGGACAGGCTATTACTCCAGGGTCAGTAATATACCACAAACAATCACAGATACTGCTGGTTTGTTGCAAGGTACGTTTTCCTTTAATTTCAAATTAAATCAAATTAAATTTAAAAACTTGTTTTACTGTGTTTACAGTTTGTATCATTTATCATTTTAACTTTAGTTAGTTATTTTTAGTGGAGGTCCTGGGGATTGAACTCAGGACCTTGTGCATGCTGAGCATGTGCTCTACCACTGAGCTATACTCACCCCCCATTTATCATTTTTAGTTGGGACTTCCCTGCCTATCAGATTGAGCCAATGGACAGTTTGATTTTCTTAAGAAACAGTAGAATCTCTAATATTTTTTAAGTGATGAAGTTTTGCCAAAGCATTATTATTACTCAGACAATGAAAGAAGATTCAGTGCTTTCTTAAAAAAAAGCTTTTATATTCTCAGGAATCTAATTTAATTAACAAATCATTGTGTTAACATGACTATCACAAAAGATAGTCCTATCAAAGTAGCTAGCTGAACTACAACAGAGCTTGCATCCTACTTGCTTTTACTGTTCAACAGTGGTTAGACACAACATTGTAAAATGACCATAACTCAATAAAAAATGTTACAAAAAAAAAAACAGGAGATTTCTTAACTATTTAAAATAACTTTGGAACCATCATTGTTGTATAAGACAATGGCGTTGTCCTGAGACATGTTCCACGTTCCTTCCATTTCCTGAGTGTTTTCCGTCCTGTGGTGGTTATGTGTGATGTTCCATGCTCAAGAAAGGGTATTTATATAATGTGTGATGATGGATTGCTCTGACCTACACAGACTGTAGACGCAGAACTCCTACAGCAACCTCTCTTCATCTCTCTTCAGCTTATCCTGGAGTAGCATTGGGTGCACATGTCTATGTTGCACATCTGCAGTTTGCTCTCATGGAAGAGATGGGTTGTCTCAACATGTGAGTTTGAGTCCCACCAGTTGTGTCTCCTCGGACAAATCACTCTCCGTCTCCAGGCATCAGTTTTCTCTTCCAAAATCAGTTTGGGGATAATACTGGATCTGCCGACTTTTTAGAGTGGTTATATTTTGACAGCCAGTAACAATAAGATACATGGACACACACTGAAAATTGTAAAGCACCACACAAATATAACATACCTTTTTCTTTTGCCCCTTCTGTGTTTAAACAGGTTTAATTAGGTCTGTACATTTGTTATCACTCCTTGGTAATGAACTTGTAGTGTCAAAGAATCATATATGTTACTTAGTGCTATTTACAGTTAGGCATTTAGTAAAGATTTGTTGTTGTTGTTGTTATTGTTGTTTTTCATGATAAAAGTTTTATAAACTAAAATTTACCACCAGTTTTGCCAGCCCTGCCTATTCACTGTTTGTCTTTTGCCCCTTAGGATGGCTGGATTGGTGTTCAATCAGTGATGCTCAAGAAAAAACTAACAGCTACTGATTTCTACAATGGATATTTGCACCCCTGGTACCAGAAAAATTCCCAAGCTCAACCAAGCCAATGCACATTTCAGACTCTCAGACTTCCACCGAAGAAGAAGCAGAAGAAAAAAATTGTTGCTATGCAATAGTGCGTTAAGTAGTAAGGAAGAAGATGGACAAGATCCTACTGTGTATTTATAATTTGTTAAAAGCCTTATTTATATGGAATTACCTTGACTTTCAAAGAAGATGACACTGTTGGAAGGGAAGATTATTGTCAAAAAGATGAATTACCTCACTTTTCACTTTTCGCTTAACAGTAATTAAGAACGGCTTTTTCTATTTGAATAACAAAAGAAGCTTTGAATTAAATTTTTATTTATAATATCAAATTCATGGAGACTATCTTTCCCTAAAAGTGAGTACAGCTAACTGGTATGTGTATACATACTGAAGAGAAGTTCTTTTAAAAAGTGTCTATTAAATTTTTTAAATCATATATTCCCTTTGGCTGTTCTTTCAGCAGTATTTAATCTACATTTCTGATTTTCAACAAGGAATAAAGTCAGCTCTTTAAATTTATTTACCATCTAGTCACCAAGTAGTAAACATTTATAATATGTAATAATCTCTGTCACATTGATCTGTACAGTAAATTCGTATTTTACATCTAGATTTTATTAAAGTAGGAATATGCTAACATTCTTCAACTTACTTGTGCAGTAAAGGTTACTGAGCATCTGGTCTGTGCAAACTCAACCTTTCTATCTCCAGGGGAGTCCGGCACTTCTGGAGGAGGAAGGATGTACAGCGGCCAGCTGTTGAATTTTTGAAAATCTTTACAGGTCAGCTTTCCCTGCCTAGATTCTATCAGTTAAAAATTTTCTCCAATGATTAACTTATCCATTCAACAACATTCACTGATAGGGCGATCTTATAATTGGTCACCTAAACTGGGACATGTTCTTGAATAAAAGTTAGCACTTAAAATAATTTCTCCTGGACAACAGGCATAAACAGGACCCTCCCAGGTTGTATGGACGTTGTATTTATTGAACATTTGCTAAGTAACTCGTCTTTATTGCTGATTGCTGGAGATTCAGAGATTAAATAATATTTGGTATCTTCAGTCTGCTAGTGAGGCTACATAAGCAAATATATAATTTTGTTACAAATGCCGCAATGGAAGTATAATGGAAGCATTAAGTCTCCCTCAAGGGAGTCATTGGAGGGCATTGGTATTCATTTAAAAATAAATAAACGTAATTACCTGCCCTCACACCCCCCCAAAAAAACCCAAAATGTAGATTGCTGTTCCAGAGCTTGAATCATAATCTGGATTTTTTTTTTTTTTTTTTTTGCACATGGAAAATGAGACTCTGCATTTTATCACACTCAACAAATATGCCAGAGCAATAACAGCTTTAAGTAGCTTAAGAGGAATAGGGAGCCACGTGCTAGCCCTCAGGTCCCAGGTCCTCCCAGGCAGGGTGGACCACTGCCTATTCTGTGCTCTGGCTGACAGGATGGATTTGCAAATACACTGCCTCCTTATGCAAGATGCTTCTGCTTTGATTCTTGTCATTGCTGAAAGAACATCAGACTCAAAACAGAATTAAAAAAAGAAAAAACAAACCAGAATTCAGTTACTCATTACTAGTTGGGTGACCTGGGACAAGTTACTTAAAATTTTTAAATTCTAATTTCTTAGTTTAAAAACATAGGTAATACCTACCGTGCAGAATAGAAAAACATATAGACTATGCCCAGGGACGTGCGTGGCACACAGTAGATGATAAAATGGTAGCTATTTTTGTCACCACGGTGTAATTGTGCTATAAGGCCTTCTGCGGGCCTGCAGCAGTATTTCCTCCTGTGGAGGGCAGCTGCAACTTGCCGAGATGCCTTTAGATGAACAGGAGGAAAATAATTTGAGTGGGAGAGGGTTTTTAATTCAGTACTCACAATTTCAGTTTGGAGATGATGAAACAGGTCCAGCAGCAGCTAGCTAGTGACAATGCGAGGATTAGAACCCAGAGACTACAGTAGGTTTCGTTTAAAAAAAGGATTTTATTTTTGGTTCGATTTGAGGGACAAAAGAAATGGTTCTGAGCATAAAATCAAGCTCTTGAGAAAGGCCACTGCAAAGGGATGTTTATTGCTTTTAAACGTTGTATTTTAAGTCAGTACAACCTGTTTTCACCATTTTTCTTTGTATTTATCAAACAATTTCAAGATAAAGACACATGATTTGAAGAGGCAGAGTCTTACATTCAGCTAACATGGTGTAGGCCCTGGCCTTGCTACTGACCCTAAGCCTAGGCTGACTACTCACCGTCTCTGAATCTATGAAATGAAAACGGTACCTACTTTGCAAGGGTTCTCAAGAGGAATAAAAATAATGCATGTAATTCACCTAGCTCGGTGCCTGGAACACTGCAAGTTCTCAATACCATTATTATTTTTTTCTGTGTTTTATTTTACTTTTATTAACACTTTCATTGTAGTCAATTCCATTATTATTAGCCAACATTTATTGAATGCTAGCCACGTTTCTAAGGACTTGACCTGAGCTATCTCATTTTATGTTTACAGTAACCCTGTAAGGCAGGTAATGTTAATGCTCCTCATTTTCCCAGAATGTTAAGATAGCTAATAGGTAGTGGAGCTAGAATTCACATTCCAGTAGTCTGACACCCATCTGTAGGCCTAACCACTTTGCTACCCTGCCTTTATTGCAAATGTTTTTATCTCGATCAAGGAATTTAATGTATTAGACTTCGGTGCTCAGAAATGAAGAAACAGGAGCACATATTGAGTGCCCATTATATGCAGGAACTAGGCTAGACAATTTCAATAAGATTTTCCTATTTTAGTTAGTATTTAATCACTGTCTTTATTACTTCTAAGAATTCATAGTTTTCTGGAACCCTACAGATAGAAGCTGCTTTACTTTGCAGTATAATAGTGCAGCCCTTCTTTCCCAGGATTTTTTTTATTGCAGCTCTTCTTTGAGAAGGTAGATTATCACATTGTTATTTATGGAAGAAACATTAATGAGATGCTAGGTTGGCAGATGATACAAAAGATGTGGTACCTTCGCTTAGGGACTTTTATTTTACAAAGTTAATAACGGTCAAACATTAACTTATCCAAGAAGTCAAAATACTGTTTCCATAAGGAGGCATGTTGGGGTGGAGGCTACTTTTTTAAAAAGTTTGATTGGAAGGGAGTAGACGGGGTTAACAGAGAAGAGCAGCTTTGAGGAAAGGCTATTGTAAAGATTCTGTAATATAGCTCTCATAAGTACACAGTCTAAAATCTTAGAACTGATAAGAACTTAGAGATCATTCAGTTTAAGCTTGAACTCATTTTACAAAGAGGGAAACCACATCTTAGAAAGAGGAAATGTCTTGCCTAAAGATAGAACTCAGGTCTTAACTCCCAGATGATAATAAATTATTAATGCTAAATTACTGTATATAACTTGTTTGATAGGATGTTTAAGTAGGTAGCAAGCTATAGAATAATCACATCAGTATCCCCACTCTGTGTCTGATCCCTGTTACCCAGTGTACTATATATATGATACAGACTGGGGCTGGCAGTGAGGAAACAGCATTCGTTTTCAGTCTTGGTTTTCAGCATAATTTGACATATAACACTGTAGTCAGTCGTACCCTGGGAAGCTTTAAAAGGATGGTATTCCAAGAATTGATATTCGTATGAGAAACTAAATGTTTTTCTCCTTTTTTACTTTTTTTACACATGGTTCCTGGGGCAAAATAAGGGTAACTGACTGATGAGTCAGGTGGAGGGAGGCACTCTGAGTGGAAGGAAGAGCATATACCAGCACCTAGAGGTTTGAGACCTCATAGGGTGTTCAGGGCCCTTTGAGAGAGTTGTATCTGCTCTAGCCTATGCACTTTGGACTTTAGCTTGAAGGCACTGGGGAGCTATTGAAGAATTTAGAGCAGGGTTTAGAGCAACATTTAAAGCATGAATATAGTTGCTTTTAAGTAATTTTTTTATCACAGGATAACATATGGATACATGTTTATATAAATTCAAATACTAAGTATAAAGCCAACTGCTCCTTCACCACCCCTTGCATTCCCAGTTTCTCCTCAGAGGTAACACTACCCTAATGTATATACATGCAGAAGAGCTATACCTTGGATTATTTCACATGTGTGTTTTAGAACAAATATTATCCTGTCAAAAGATCAGTATGAGGGAAAGAGCTTGGGTTGGCCAGTTCTGAGAACCAGCTGGCCATCTGTTTACTTTGCTTGATGCTCACAGTATATTTTGTGAACATTCCAGTTTGTAAGTGAGATTCTCACGCAGGGATTGGTGCTGTGGGAACTATCTGGAAGACCCCAACCATGACAGCTGCAAACTGTCCCAGCCGTATCTACCAGGTCTGCCAGCACTGTGGTCTCAAAAAGTTTGCTCTCTGCAGCTGTGCAGTTACAGGACAGCTGGAATTCACAGATATTAAGTGTTCCTTGTTCAGATTAGGGAACGGACAATGTGTTTGCCGTGTGTTATGGAACAACTGAAGATCCAAACATGACCATGGTTTCCTTTTCCAAGGGAAACAAAACTTTCATTATTTTGGGTTTGACCTTTTAATAAAATTATACATAAAACAAAACATCCACATAGTGAAGTGGTTTTCCATTATCAGCAGTCAAGTTAAAAATTATTACCAAACTAACAGAATAAGGACTTCTAATATATTTGGGCACATCTATAGATCAAGTCTCATTAGGGTTGATACTCAAGTGAGGTCTGGAATGTGGGATCCAAGGACTACAGCTTGAGGAATACATGGGAATAGATTTTTTTGTTCACTCATTAATTCATTCAGTACACATTTAGTATCCATTATGAGCCAGGTCACAACAGCTAAGGCACTGGTTAAATCACTCTGTTCCCTTTGCTCTAAATTAAAGCTCCCAACCTACTGGGGGAGATGGATAAACCATGTAATGAGTACCCATAATGGGTTTTACATACAACCAGTGATTTGCCAGTTATTCCATTCATTAAACTATTCCAGGTTTTTGAGGAAAAGTGCCAAGTTTAAAAATCTTCTGAGGAAAGATCTCCTCTATGGCACCTATGTGGTGCTTATAATTAAAAAACCACTTTCTGTTACTGACTCAAAATGTGGGAAAGGTGATTGGTGGGTGGCAGAAGGCGGATATATTACTGTGGTCTTGGGAATGCCTTCGGGATTAGTCCAAGTTCTAGATGGGGATCCAAGGGTCCTGAGTAGGAGGGCAGAGGTCTTGACTTAGGAAGCAATTTACTCGGATTCTCCTCTTGACCTTGACAGCTGCCTGGGTAAAGACAAAGGTCTTTAATAGAGTACAAGTTTTTCCTAAAACTGATTAGGGAGAGGCATTTTCAGCAGGACCTTGTTGCAGGATCATTAAAAAAACTCCCAACAAGGAGATATACATGTTATTCACCCTTATCATACCTGCATATATTTTACTGAGAAAGAGTCGTGACCTCTGCAACATCTTACTTAAGACTAATTATTATAAATATATTAATAGGCTCTATTCCTTTAAGGGAAAGTGATGAAGCTGGAAGCTCGGTGGGCTGTTTCTGGAAATCCCCAGAACGTCAGCACAAGCCTGGAAGGGAGGTGGGGGCGCTACAGTGGAGGATTATGGAGGGCGTCTGTAGCTGTGCCAAAAGAATTAAAATCTTGCTAAGAAAAGAGAGTACACAAAGCCCAGTTTATCAAAGCCTGCAACACGAAGGGGCCCCCTCAAAGCCTCACATGGCGGAGAGAAAACGTTCGGCATCTGCTTCCTCCAAGAGGGCGCGAACTGCAGGCAGAGACAGGCCCCAGGGGTCAGGCTTCTTCCACTTCCACAACCTCTCCCTCGGTGCTCATGTCACAGAGGTGACCTAGAACTGACCCAGAGTCTGCTCGTTCTTCCTCCCCGCTCACGCCGCCACCGTGGATGCGGACTCCGCACCCAACAACACGTAAGAAGAGCGCCGGAGGTCCCACCCTGTGAGCAAACCCGCCCGTTGCCATGGTGACCACCGGAGCCACGCAGCCCCGCCCCTTCCTCGAGATGTGGCCCCGCCCCTCCGAACCCGGAAGCACGAGGCTCGCGCTAGCTGCGCGAACAGCTCGGAAGGAGGGAGGGCGGCGGCCCAGGCTCGCTCGGCCGCGCGCCCCGCCCCTCGGAGGCCGGCCTTCCAGCGCACCCCCGCCGTCCTTAGCGCTTGCGGGGACCGAGCGCCCAAGCTGCCGGCCGCGACCCGGGCCCAGCCGCCTCCCGGGCCGCACCAGTACTGGAGGGAAGAGCCGCCCTGGGGAGGAGGGAAAGGGACCTGGGGGCGGCCACGGCAGGTGAGGGGTGGGCGAGGCCCTGGGAAGCGGGGGGTGTGGATGTGTGATGTGTTTGTGGCTGTAGGTGAGTGTGGTTAGTAGTGTGCGCTACCTCTATCGGTGTGACTTTGTGAGTGTGGCCCCAGTGAGTCGGTTCATGTGACCATGCACGTGATTGCACGTCCCTGTGTGTGTTTGTGTGGTGTGTGTGTGTTGAGGCCGAGTCTGAGTTCATGCGGGGAGGAGGGGTCGGTGTGCCTGTGATCCTGCCTTTGTGTGGCCTGTCACTGGTGGGGTTGGGAGAAGGCGGAGGTCAGTGTGTGGGTTGCCTGGGGTGGGAGTGGGGGTGGGGAGCTCTTGACCTGGGCATACTGCTATAATTCCATCCTGGGGCTACACTGCTACAGCCCAGGAAGGTATTTTTCAGTAAACTTTTAAGAACTCTGAGCAGAAGCTAGTTATTTCGGAGATTGTACCTCAGCCTGAAAGCGACAAATGTCTTTGTCATTGCCGAGTCCGGGCCAGGTGTGAGGCTTCTGAATGGGGCATGAGGAAAGTAGCAGAGCTAGGCTGTCTCACTTCTCCTCCTTTTCCTGGGGAGTCATAAGTTCTGCATTTATGCTGCTTCTTTGTCTCCACCTACAAGGTTCCAGCTCCTTTTGGCACAAAGATTCAAGAGACTGAGGGGTAATTGACTAGCTGTGTGCAAATTTCCAAAAGCTTTTATACTAAGACAGATTACAAAATGAATTGTCACAGTTGAAATGTCAGGTAGTCAGCTTTTCCCCTCATGAGGTTTAGAAGATTTTCTGAAGAAGAAAGGGATCAGTCTTCCCCTGAGGAAACCTAAAAAAAGAATGGCTGTGTCCTGCTGTGGTGAGGTCTGGAGGCTTGCATTAAAATGCCAATCGCATCACTTGGAGACTCTCAGGTTCTAATATTTTGTTACTGCTGGTGTTAATAATAATCCCAGATTGACCATATATATAGATCATATGATTGAGATAAAGGATCAGAAAAGCTCTGACTAGTTGAACTGGTTTTATGACTTAAACACTTGTGAAGGCAACTTCACTGACTCTAGATTGGCAGCTTCTGTTGAAATCTTGAGGGATAAGTGGACTGTAAACTGGCTGGTTCTGTTGAAACCTGGAGAAATAAGTGCACGTAATTCTTGGTGCACACTCCCACCTGGCAGTCCTGTTGTCGAGCAGCACAAGGGCCATAGAGGATGGAGTGGCCAGAGCATTCCTCCCGGAGGGATTGTCATTTCCTTAGGCAAGATTAAGGCAAAATTCCTGCAGTGATTTTCCCACCAGCATGAACAGGTGCTTTCATTTTTGTGAAGAATTGCGTTGTGAGAGATCAAATCACTGTTGAGCTCATGGTCCGCACATTCTTTGTTATTTAATACTGACCAGTTTGGTCACAATCTCAGTTGACCTTTTTTTTTTGCCATATGCAGAACATTCCCCTTGTGACTTGGAAAAGTATTCCCCTGTAGTGGAGGAAAGAGGGCTGGGAGAACAAACTTCCTTTTCATACCACTCACAGCTGCTTTCCCTTTGCAGCAGTTTTTTTCACTTAGACGGCAGTTGGTCAGATGCAGCATTTGGTATCTATCTTACCTTTTATGTACTGCCAAGCTAGCACAAGTGTTAAAACCGCTTGCCTCTACAAAAAATGTAGTCACAGTTGGGTGGAATCTCAGGCAGATTAGTTATAAAATGTTATAATATTGGCTGGTTGTGAATAATACTGCAGACTGGGGTAAGGAACATCTTTCTACTTACTACTGAGGGAAGAAGTAGATGCCTGAATGTGTGTGTCTGTGTTTGATGTGTGTATGTGGATTTGTGTGGTACACTGCAACTGGTTCCAAACTATGAATAATTTATTTTATCCCAAGTTTAGTGAATCTAAAAGCAAAGTTTCTGGCCTTTATTACCTGAGGTGTTTTATAAGTCTATTGAGTAGATTTTTTTTTTTTTTTGCTAAACATGTTTTTTATATTTCCTCCTGCAGAATAGTAATTGTTTATAGAAAATGTCTCCATTAGGAAATATTTAGATGATATAGGAATATTTCAAGTCTCTCCAGGTAGAAAATATTCCAGAATTAGGTGTATGTGCTAGTTGCTCTCAGTTAAAAGCAGTTACCAGCTTAGAGAAAGGCTATAGTTCAAATGGCTTTGATTTCTTTAACATGTTAATACTTGTTAAGAGAAAATAGATACGCAAAGAATGATCTTCTTTACTTCAGTCCATCTTTGCACACTTGATTTTCAGCATAAGCCTGGCAGACTATTTTCTTTAGTGGTACTTTAGGGCCACTTTTCTGAAAGTACCATCCTAGCCTTAAGAGACCATTATTACAATGTCAGCGTTGTAAATCAAGCTTAATATTTGATGTCTGCATTTCCCATCTCATTGGGGTTCAGCTTAGTAACCCCCTCAAGGTTGGAGGTAACAGTTAAGACTGCTGAGTGCCCAGTGTTCCTACGGAGCAGATGTGGTGGGCCAAGGAGGAAGATTAATTGGCTTTAGAATCCCTTGTTCCTGGCCAGTTCAGAGTTAGCCCAGGACCTAAGTCCTAGGGTCTCAAACTCATCCTAGCCCTGCTAGGAAAATCCAGGCTTGCCCTGAGGTGGAGGACATGATGCAAACAAGCATTTGAATCCTACCAAACGGATGGATGGACGTTCCTCATTTGGCAATAAGAATCTGCAACAAGGAACTATAATTTCAGGTTCCTGTTATGACATAACACAGATGCCTGAGCAAAGAGGGGTGGCCTTTAAATTGAAGATGCTCAGCCAATCCAGTGCTCGTAGGCTCGTAGGGTTAAAAGGGACTCTGGGATTGCCTAGTTGGGTCTGCTTCGGGTGTAGTCGTTCACTTAGGCAACAGATAATGCCTGCTGTGTGCCACGCACTGTTCTGTGCTTTGGAGATACAGAGATGAAACAGTCGTAGATGAGAAAACAAGCCCAAAGAGGGTCAGTGACTTTTCTGAGGTCACAGAGCTATAAAAACTGGAAATCACTAATCTCACAACAGAAAACCACACTTTTTTTTTCCCCCTAAAGGCACTTGTTTTGTTTTGTTGCTAGTTAGCGTGCCTTCAGGTCTGTTCTGGTATCTTACCCTAGATATTTCAGAGGGACATTATGTCACTTTTAATCACATGCATATGAACAAGTTTTCCTGTATTTTGGTTTAAAAATTACGTGTGAGTTTCTGAAGTTATGTTCCCACGGGAGTTAGATTTATGGCATTTTATGAGTTTATCAGGAGGTTGGCTTACATTAACTCCTTTTTCTAGAAAGTGTGAATTGTTCCCTAGAATTCTCTCTGACAGGACCATCTTTATTGCAATGGATTCTTAAGATATTGTCAAAAAGTGATACTGCTGCAGTTTGGAATCATTTAACTAGGACAGGCAGTCAGGTGTAGAAATACTGTCCTGCATCTGGTCCTGGTTTCTCAATAGCTGTAGGATCTTGGGTAAGTCACTTACATTTTCTAGACCAGATTCCCCTTCGGGAGGAATGAAGTAGACTGGAATAATTCTCTCTTAGGGCCCTTTGTGCTCCATGATTTTAGGATTTCATCAAATTGTTTTCTGTAGTTTAAGTATATATTGACTAGATAAAATAGCTCACTTCCTTGGTTTCACCCTTTAAAGTATTGTTGGTAGAGCTCGACCAGACTCTACATTTAGTTCTGATGTAAACGTGAATTCTTGACATGAAACATCACATGCTTTTATTTCAGGGTTAACCTCCATTTCAGCTAATCATGGGAGAGATTAAAGTCTCTCCTGATTATAACTGGTTTAGAAGTACAGTCCCCCTTAAAAAGGTATGTATGGTTTTACTACACCTCTTATTTGCAAAATCTTGTATTGTTTTTATGTGTGATGTAGACATTATGTCTTCGTAGCATTTGGGAGTAAAGGTTGTTGCCAAGTTTCATGACTCTGGGTTGCAGAGCATAAAGTTCACCCCTTCCCTGTCCAGTACAATCAACTTTTTTTTAAATATATTTTTATCGAAGCGTAGTCAGTTTACAATGTTGTGTCAATTTGTGGTGTACAGCACAATACTTCAGTCATATACAATCAACTTTTGAGGCTCATTCAAGAATAAAAGCGAGAATAATTATGCCCATTATTTTATAATTGCTTTTACAAAATCAAGCAAACAGGAATATGTGTACTCCTCCGTATAGCTCAGTAGAAAGCTTACAGCAACAGCAGCTACACGGTGAGTGCTGTTACTTATTAGAAAGCATTTTCCTGTTCCTCAGATGTAACATTTACAGTGGGTCACATAGTAGCTCCTCTGTTTGCAATGACATATACTCATTCTGCCATAGTCATCTTCTGGAAGCGTTCTTTGCCTGGGATGTCCAGAAGCCCCAGACACGTACACTGAAGTTTGACCGTTAACTCTGAGTCCCAAATTAATCCCAAATGTTTAGGGATTACACTAGACAGAAGTTGTTCAAGCCACAGAATAAAATCTTTGCTGATCCCCTTGCAGAAGTATTAGAGAACTGTGATCTGAAGATCATCTGTGTCTCTGTTAAAATTATTTTGTCAAGGTAGAGAGCTGTGGGAGTATCATGCAAGTTTGAATTAATAAGAAAATTACTCTTTATATAGAAATTTGAGATACAGTCTCCAAGTAGAGACAGAATACCTACTGTATACCTGGCACTGTTGTAGGAAGTCCCAGGTGTCTTATTTAATTCTTTTAAAGTTTAACCAAAGGGTAGTGGCATGCCCATTTTACAGATGAGAAAACCAAGATTCGTGGAGATTAACATGTTAAAGGTCACACAGCCTGGTAGAATTTGGATTAAAATCAAATTAATCTGGCTTCAAAGCCAGAACTACTTGGCTGCTTACCGAAAGGAGCCCCCTTTTCTTCTTGCTACCCTGGAAACCACTGCCCATGCTAGAGGGAGCATCGTCCCCCTGGAGTCCCTCTCCCTTGTCCCATCCCCTCAAGTGACTCACGTGAGCTCCTGCTGATGGACTTGCTCAGCAAGCTGCTCGCCAGACCCAAAACAACACAAACTTACCTAAATATTCTTGGCAGTAGTTAGAGGAGGTAGTTTCATTGATGTAATTTTCTCCTCTGATTCTTTTGGTCCATACGTCATGAAAAGTTTGCTTGAAATTTCATAATGCTAGATTTTAAATCATCAAACAGATGCTGAGTCTTCTAAAGGGATTCTGACAAAATTGCCATTCAGAGAGCTCTGAGGAAGTTGAAGCAATAAACAACCTTCAAGTATTTTATGGTTTAGATTCAAAACATACACAACTCATGGGGTGGGGAAAGAAGGAAAAAAAGAACATGCTACTTTTATTCCTTTTCTTCCAGACTGTATTAGCAAAATAATTTCCCAGAAAATTTCAAAGATCTCTGAATATCTTATCGCATATGAATTTTTTTGCTACAAGGTTGGAATTTACTGTATACACTGTCGAAGGTCATTGAAATTTTTTACTATAGTCGTAGCAAAAAGAAACATGAAAAGCAAAAATGTGAGTGGCAAATACAAAGGGCAAAAGCATAATCATGAGATATATTGTCACCTGGGGAAGTCCAAAAGGTCTTTGTTAGGGCCATCTGGACTTTGCCCGGCCCTGTTTGTCTGCTCCCAGTGATGCCAGTGACCCTGGTTAGTGAGCGGCCACCACATTGCCACCTTGGGGCTGCAGCTCTGTCAGCTAGAAGCTCTCCGAAAATAGAACCTTGAACTTTTTAATGTAAAAGTCGGATGAGTATTGATTTGCATTGGCAAAAGTTCAAGCAGTTAATGTACTTTTCCAAACACCACCAAAAAGTCAGCCAAAGAGAACAAAAATTAAACTCTCATGCAGTGAATACCAATAGCTAACGCTATGGAACATTCCATATCTGCCAGACTCTGTGCTGCACACCTGATTTGTCTCAGCTCATTTAGTGCTCATCTTTTCCCCCTGTTGGGTCAAGAACCACTAAATCTGGAAGGTTCCTGATGACCTTCCTCCATCCCACCCCCTTTTCCCCAAAAAAGCCAGTTTTTCCCTGAGCCCACTCCCCACGTCTGACTGAATGGTTTGAAACATTCTCACGGGGCAGGGGGGCAGTGAAACCTACACCTGCCTCATCCCTCCTGTCTAGCAGAGGGCTCCCTCCTCAGAGGCTTGGTCTGCATCAGGCTCCTGAAGCATCTCCCGAGTGGCACCATCTCTACCCAGTTTCTCCTGGAGCCTGGAGTCTTTTTTCCCTTATTCACACGCTGACCCTGCAGATCCCAGCCCGTCCTCTGGGCCAGCACTGGAGAATGACTCTGCAAATCGCCCTCCTCCTACGTGCATGCACGCACGCACACACAGCCAGAAGTATGGGGGAGAAATAAGATGCCATATACAGTTTACTGTTTAATGGTAAACAAAATAAACTTGGTACAGTCACGGATGGGAAGGAAAATTACAAGCTGATAGAAAAAGCAGCTCTTGGGAAGAAGCATATAAAGCAATTCCACGGACTGTGTCAGCACTGAGGAAGGAAAAGGAGAACAGAACTATTTATTATCCGTGCTAGTGTGGGGTGAACCCCCACTTAGCTGGTAACAACCAAGGCAGTGCTATTAAAACTGTCAGCGAAAGTACTGTGTTGAAATAACTATATAAAACCAAATCCATGAGGTTTTTCATTTTTTTTCTTATAACTTTCCCTCCAGATCATCGTGGATGATGATGATAGTAAGATCTGGTCGCTCTACGATGCGGGCCCCAGAAATATCAGGTGTCCCCTCATATTTCTCCCTCCGGTCAGCGGCACTGCAGATGTATTTTTCCGGCAGATTTTGGCTTTGACTGGATGGGGTTACCGGGTTATAGCTGTAAGTATCATTGATTCAGGATGAAAATGCAGGTCCGTGTTTTCTGGTTTTGTGTATGTGTGAGTACGTGCTTCTGTTTCTGAGTAACTATAGTAATGGGCAGGTTTTTTTTTTTTTTAATCGAGGTTGTATACTGTTTTCCTTTTTTAAAATGTGAAAGGGAGTTTTTTGAAGGAAGGTGGTATGGGGCACGGACATACAGAGGGGGACAAACTTCTTCTGGAAGCCTTTTCTCTTCCCAGCTTGTATGTGCATTTTCTGAATGAGTTGAACAGGAGTCCAGAAGCATTGTCCTTGTTTATAGATGAGGAAACTGAGGTCCAGACCATTTTAGTGATCACCGAGTGTCCCACAGCCAATAGGTGGTTGAGGGAGAACCCAGCCCAGTCTTCTGACCCCATTCCCACTCCCCTTTATTACCCACCTGCTTCTGGGGGCAGAAAAGGGATCCGCTAACATCCAGCTGACTGAAAGCTTGCTTTAACGCAAGTCTTCGACAGTTGAGGTGAGGTTCATTCATTAGCTCATATCCCTAGCACTGGGTTAAGAAGTTGTTTCTAATTGTTACTTTATGACTCAATTTGGTCTAAATCTAGTTTTGCATTTATCATTCTTTGATCTCCTCCTCTGGGAGAAGGGCGTAGGTGGGAAGGCACTTTTGCTCATGACAGAGTTTTTGGCATGCCCCGGCTGGGTGAGGACAGTGGACATTGGTTTCCTAACAGCCATTATTAGACACTCTACTTACTACCTAAAGGAGAGAAAACGTAGGCCAGATCCCTGCTCTTGGAAAGCAGTTGAAAATTCTACTGGGGTTACCACCAACTGGGGTCATATAAAACAAATCTAATTCCTCTCCCTCCTGACAGTCCTTCTCTTTCTTGAGAAAGCGAGCTACTGCCTGCCCCACCTACTGCCTTCCCCACAGGTCTCTTCTTCCCTGGCTGTATCTTTCTCCAGGTTTTTTAACCATTCCTCGGATGGCGTGTTTGAATCCCCACAGCATAGTCCTCCCTTGTTCTGGGTTTTCAGTAATCCCTCTCAGTGAACAGCACTCCAGGAGAGCAGGGCGGTAACCACCCTGACCCCAGACCTCTGCAGCCTGAGTCGGGACACTTCCTGTCCTAGTGGCCACTGCTAATCAGCCAGAGTGGGGAAGCCGAGCAGCGTCCACAGGTCCGTCTCACTTTAGAGCACTGTCCAAAGCGGACAGTGTTTATTGCTCCACATTGGCATTCACATAGTCTTGCCTTCCGGCTGGACAGTTCTCCTTGCCCTCAAGCTTCTTGATGTGGGCCTTCCCTCCTACTTAGCTGGATGATGACTCAAGAAAAGGCCTGCCACGTCTTCAAAATTACTTTAAGACTTGAATACCCAGCCCCATGACGTTCTGAAACATACTAGGTATTTGTTAGTATCTAGCTGTTAAAATACATGGATCCTTTTTTTCATTTAAATTTTTATTGCGATAATCATAGATTCACAAGCAGCTGTAAGAAATAATAGAGAGAGAGCCATTTTATACTTTACCCAGTTTCTCCTAATGGTAACATTTTACAAAACTGTAGTAGGCTATCACAACCAAGATATGACGTTAACATAATCCACTGACCTTATTCAGATTTCCCAGTGTCACTCATACTCCATTGTGTGTATGTATTAAGCTATATACAATTTTGTCACTTGCCTAGGGCAAGGAGTCCTAAAAATGTCATCTCCTTTCTTTTAGGCTATCATCTGACTCAAATTGTAAAATTTTCTGCTACGGAGTGTCTGTTCTCCATCCTGCCTCAGAATAGTGGAATCTTATTAACAAATGGAATTTTAATAGTAAAAGTAACATAGTCCGTCAAAGCTGAAATTATCCCATAATTTACATGACAGTATCTATTTCAGTGATTTGTCAATGACTGAATCTAAGTGCTTAAAACAAGCCAGTCAGATGGGTTTCATTTACATTAAAGACAGGGGAATTCTTAGGTGACAAGCCTGAGTCCCCTAGAAAGGAATTAGTGACTTGTATTTCTTTTTCTTCATTTTCATTAATAGGCTACTCAGGGTCAAGCACCTGACTTTTTTGGTCACAAAAGTACTACGAGAAATCAGATAGAATAACTAAGTCAATTAAAAGTAGAGCTATGATTTTTTTTTTGAATACTCCTTTAAAGAAATGCTACCAAAGAGAGGAAACTCTCCTTGGAACAGATTTTATATCTAGTTCTTTGAGCCGTAATTCAGAATGAAATTGGATTAAAAAGAAAACAGCATTTCTTTACTTGATGGGTTCTGCTCTATTCACCCTTGAACCTCAGAGTTTCTCAACTATTTGGAAAGGAAATCGAGGTGAATTGAAATTGTTGTGTACATTCATAGTATCACTAGAGTGTGCTTTTTATTTTTATTTTTTTAATTGGTCTGTTGGATAAAATGTGAATTTGATAAAATTTGAAGTTTAGGAGAAGTCGAGAGCTTATTTTCATATGTTTTGAATAAGGAGCAGAGCTTGAGCAAATGAAAAATATTGGTATGAGAGCCCTAAATTTTTCAGATATATATTAGTTGCATTTTACCTCTGTAGTTTTTAAAATAAATTTTTAAATTATTGTTATTATTCCAGTTGCAATATCCAGTTTATTGGGACCACCTTGAATTCTGCGATGGATTCAGAAAACTTTTAGACCATTTACAGCTGGATAAAGTGAGTACCTTGAAACTCATTACTCATGTGTGATTTTAATGCAGCATTTACATTGTAAAGCCTGGTGTTGTCTTTCGTTTTTTAAAAAGAGCTCTTTTGAGGTAGAATTCCCATTGCATACAACTTACTCTTTGAACATGCGTAATTCACTGATTTTTACACATTCAGAGATATGTGCAACCATCACCACAGTCAGTTTTTGAACATTTTTCACCCTAAAAGTAACCCCATACTTACTTAACAGACACTTTCCACCTTGCCTCCCCTAATCTACTTTCTATCTCTATGGATTTGCCTATTCTGTTTATTTAGGTGGAATCATAATTTGTGGTCTTTTGTGACTGGCTTTTTTCACTTTAACATAACATTTTCAAAGTTCATCAATATTGCAGCTGGCATCAGTACTTCATTCCTTTTTGTTGTCCAGTAATATCCCATTGTTGGATATAACAAATTTCATTCGTCATTTGGCTTGTTTCCATTTTTTAATTATGAATAATGCTGCTGTCAACACTCATGTACAAGTTTTTGTGTAGACATGTTTTCAGTTATCTTGGGTATGTACCTAGGAGTAGAATTGCTGAATCATAGTTTCATTTTTTTATTCTTTCTTTTTTAAAAATTTTATTTTTTGTGTGTAGGGGAGGTAATTAGGTTTATGTATTTTTTAGAGGAGGTACTGGGGATTGAACCCAGGACCTTCTGCATGCTAAGCATGTGCGCTAGCACTTGAGCTACACCCTCACCCTGAATCATAGTTTTCTTAAACAAACTATAAAGTGGCTTCATTTTCTACTGTAATCTGTAAATATTTTTTAACATATAATTTGTATGCACAGTTGTATTTTCTCTCAACAGGGTGTATACGTTGTTTTTAAATACAGTATTTCCTTAGCATGCAAGCTGTAGATGTTTCAGTCTAACGGCAGGTGATGACATTGTATTCTGTGGTTGGTGAGAATTAAAACGTTTTTTTGATGCTTATGTTCAGGACTGATCGTTGGTTTAGGATCTGTCTTGTGTTTGTTCCAATTAGGTTCATCTCTTCGGGGCTTCTTTGGGAGGCTTTTTGGCCCAGAAATTTGCTGAATACACTCACAAATCTCCCCGAGTCCATTCCCTCATCCTCTGCAATGCCTTCAGTGACACTTCTATCTTTAACCAAACATGGACTGCAAACAGGTAAGAACGTAAACATTCTGCCAAATTTATTATTATTTTTGTTCAGTGGAGTTTTGAAAATGTTGGCTTCTGAGTTTTTTGATGCATTAGGGAGGGGCCATATTTACTTCTGTCTTCTGAAACCCTGCTGGGTTTTAGGGGTTTTCCTGTTTGGGGCTTTTTTGGTGGGGGGAGGTAATTAGGTTTATTACTTTTAGAGGAGGTACTGGGGACTGAACCCGGGACCTCATGCATGCTAAGTATATATGCTCTACCACTGAGCCATACCTCTCCCCTGCATGCTGGCTTTTAAAATTAGAAATGATCACCTTTGTAATAGAAAAGAATTGCATGAACTCTAAATTCAGCTGTTTCCATTCGTCTAAATCATTGTCTGCCTTTGTTTCCTATACATTCATACGCCTTAACAGTTTCTCTTTAGTGCACGTGTAAGGGATACTGTGTTCCGCTTGTTCCACTTAGACTATTTTGTGTACAGTTCCATGTGTTGACTGACACAGTGTTTTTAAGGCATCTGGCTTCTCCCGACTTTTTCATCATGTTCTGCTGTAAGTCTTTGTACAAATGACTTTTGTTCCTTCCCTTTCTGAGTTATTTCCTTGAGTTATGTTCCCCAAACTGGAGAGACTAGAGCATTTAGTCTGTCAGCTGATGGTCTGCACATCCTGACACTTACACAACAGGAGTCTGCTTTTTAGAAAGATGGAAATGGTGAAATGCTTTGCAGGGCAACCAGTGGGGTATCTGCCTCCTCTGAGTCATCCCTTCATGGATTTTCTCTTCTTAATTAGTTTGGTAGTGTCTAAGGGTACCTTAAAGCTGACTTCATGTGCATTTCTTTCATTGCTAGCAAGGCTAGGCTCTACCCTAAAAAGTAGCCCAGCGACTAACCTACCTGTGTGAGCAGATTGGTTTTTCACGTAACATTCTAGGTAAACATCTTCACGGTTTTCACACCTACTTAAGATTGCAGTCTGATTTTTTCAAGAACTTCCCCTGATATTTTCTCAGTTGTTTACTCGGCATTCATGCAGCGATCTGTTGTTGTATACATTAGCCACAGATACACTTCATGTCCAGGTGCTGCACTAAAGCTCATTGATTATTTGTGATGATTTTTCATGTTGTTTTAACTGTCAGAAGTCAAGACTGCCCCCCACTTTCTGCTCTTGCGTATCGGCTACTATTTGTCAAATGTCTGAGTGCCTACTATGTGCCGCACTGAGGCCGCAGGGGTGAGCAGAGCCGGCAGGACACCGCGCCCCCCCCCCCCGCCCCCGAGCACACCTAGGCGTCATTTAGAAACTAAGAAGCTGTCAGAGGTGGGGACTAACTTAGAAAGGTCACTGAAAGATGGCCGCTGGTCCTAGTGAGGGAAGCTCACTGAGAACACGCAGCAGGAGGTGGTCTGCACCTTTTATCAGATATTTTCAGCACAGGTTGAGAGAAATATGTCATAGCTCTCAGTGTAATTAATGGAATAAATAATTAACTAAAGATCACATATAGAAGTACATCAAGACTGAATTGCCTTGAATTAGCCCAACTGACTAATAGTAGCGGTAGGAGGTACAGTAAGTCTTTCATTTTGCTATTTTGAAATCTGCTTTAAAGGTGATTTGAACCTTAAGATTTTTATGTTAAGTGCCGAGTTTTCCAAAAACAGGTTAACCATTGGAATTAAGGCCAATTAGAAAACAAAAGCTTGGAATCATCAGAATGTCTACCTCCATAAAGGCGTTTTGAAATACCGCTTATTATTCCAGATTCTTAAAAGTTGAATCGTATTAAACTGTCACACTTTTGGAGCTTGGGAAAGTGTATATGAAAACTGGATGCTTCAAAACTAGCTCTTTGAAGGAAGGGACGAAGTCTTTATCTCTAGATCCCAAGAACCCAGCTAACACAGAGCTTCAGTGTTGAATGATTGCCGTTCACATGTAGTCTTGCAAGTTTAAATGATCGGGTCTTTTTTTTTTTTTCTTTCCCTGCAGCTTTTGGCTGATGCCATCGTTTATGCTCAAAAAAATAGTTCTCGGCAACTTTTCCTCTGGCCCAGTGGACCCTATGATGGCTGACGCCATTGACTTCATGGTGGACAGGGTGAGGACACCTTGTCCTGGGAATTCACATGTCTGCTTGGTTCCTAAAGAAATGGCTGTGTATTAGAGGTGTTTGTTAAGTAATTTTCCATACTAACTTTAATACATCCAGGCAGATAGTCCTGCTGGTAAGTAATTCATCAGAATCACTTGGGGGAGCTTTTAAAAATACAGATTCTAAGGCCTCACACCAGACCAGTGAACTGGAATCCCTGGCCAAGGCACCTGGGACTCTATTTTCCCTCGCTCCTCCTCCTCTTCCACCTCCCCCAGGTGAGTGTGACGCAGCAGGTCTGTAGATTTGCATCTCAGAACTGCCAGGATAGATTTTTTTTCCTGAGGCCTCTCCCTGCTGTAAGATCACTTAGATGTCTCCGTTGTCTTTGAGCTGCTGGAACTGGCCTGCTGCCCACAGGCACCTGGTTGAAGAGGCAGCTCAGGTTGAGGGCTGGGGAAGGGCCTCGTTCCCAGAATAGAACAATATTACCACTTGAAAGGCCCAGTTCTTGGTCTCAAATACATCGTGTTTCCTCGCTGGTGACCTTACTGGCCCCACCACACATAATACCACCTTTCTAAGCACAAATATCATCTGTGGATTTAATGTAAATGTGAAAAACAAAATTCATTAAAAAAAAAAAACTTTACCTGTGTTTGTTTCCACAGCTGGAAAGTTTGGGTCAGAGTGAACTGGCTTCAAGACTTACCCTGAATTGTCAGAATTCTTACGTGGAACCTCATAAAATTCGGGACATCCCTGTCACCATTATGGACGTAAGCAAGCTTTATTTTAAGTAGAATAGATACTTTGCCTTTTTAAAATGTCTATATCAAGATCCACCTTATAATTATTTTACCATTTTTCAAAGTGCCTCTTCAAATGCTGCCTTGGATTTTTTCTTTTTTATTTTTTACTGCCCTACTTTCTCAATTCCAAAATAATTGTTTTTTCTTTTTGCTTAACCTATATTTTTCCTGGCAGGAATAACACCATTGAAATCAATGTAAATTTAAACAAACATAGTAGTCCTTACTCATTTTGGTTTGTTTTTGCCACAGACACCGCTCTTTAGCTGTTGCACATCTCTGGGCAGCAAAGTGAAGGTGCCTCATGAGGGCGGAGAATTCAGAATTCCATAAAGTCTAACATGAAAGCTTGCTTCTTATATTTTTTAATTGTAGTGAACTATATACATAAGAAAATTTACCATCTTAACCACTTGTTAAGTGTACAGTTCTGTGACATTAAGTCCATTAACATGTGGTACAGCCACCACTGGTATCCATCTCCATCACTTTCTGTCATCCTAAACTGAAACTCTGTACTCATTAAGCAATAACTCCTCATCTCTCAATTCCCCTCAGTTCCTAGTGACCTCTGTCCTGCTTTTTGCCTCTGAATTTGCCTATTCTAGGTACCCCATATAAGTAGAATCATATAATTACCCTTTCGTATCTGGCTTGTTTCACTTACTTGGCATAATGGTTCCAAGGTTCAGCTGTGCTAAAGCATGTTAGAACATCATGCCCTTTTACGGTTGAATAATATTCCACATTTTATTTATCTTTTCATCTGTTGCTAGACATCTGACTTGTTTCCACCTTTTGGCTATTGTGAGTAACGCTGCTGTGAACATTGGTGTATGAATACCCACTTAAGTTCCTGCTTTCAGTTCTCTGGGGTAGTCTATACCTAGATGCGGAATTGCTGAATCATTTGGTAAATTCGCTGTTTAACATTTTAGGACCTGCCTTATCATCTTCCACATGGGCCGCTATATAAGGCTTCCAACTTCTCCGTATCCTTATCAGCACTTGTTAGTTTCTGTTTCTGTGATCGTAGCCGCCCGAATGGTTGTGAAGTGGAATCTCTCTGTGGCTTTGACGTACTTTTTATTTCAACCATATAACTGTCCTGTCTCACGGATTTATCCCTAAATGCTGAGAATATGGTATTTTTAAGAATCAGTTTTTATCAGGAAGTTACCCACATACTGTAACTTATTCTCTACTGTAACTGCTACGTTCCGACATTTAGCAGTGAAATATTTGGTCCTCACGTTGCATTTGCTCTGCTTGCCCTTTCAGAGCCGTTCGTCACTTGGGTATGTGGTCACGTAATACCGCCTACAAGCTTGAGCAAGTTGGAAATGCACCTATTTTTATTTTCATGGGGTTTTTTGGTTTCTTTAAATTACTCTTTGAAAAACTTTCTGAATGTGTGGATAAACATACATACATTTGTGTGGGTATTGAAAGTTATATAGTCACATACTCCAACCTTCTAACAGTGGCTCTCCAGGAAAGGATTTGGACTTTTTGTCTTACACTCTTTAAAATTTTTTTTGAATTTTTTTTCACTGAGCATATAACTATTTACATAACTTTTAATAAAATTAAGAAGTTCTTTGGGGATTTTGAGATCTTTTGAAATTGCCATTTCCACTAATGATTGTTCACTGTTAATATTCTGTTAATTCAGAAGTCCATGAACAATAAATGCTGGAGAGGCTGTGGAGAAAAGGGAAGCCTCCGACACTGCTGGTAGGAATGTAGCTTGGTGCAGCCACTGTGGAAAACAGTATGGAGATTCCTCAAAAATTGAAAAATAGACTTACCATATGATTCAGCAATCCCACACTTGGGCATATATCCAGAGGAAACTCTAATTTGAAAAGATACATGCACCCCAGTGTTCACAGCAGCATTATATACAATGACCAAGACATGGAAGCAGCCTAAATGTCCATTGACAGATGACTGGATAAAGAAGTTGTGGAATATTTATATAATAGAATACTACTCAGCCATTAAAAAAAATAAAATAATGCCATTTGCAGCAACATGGATGGACCTGGAAATCATTGTCAGTGAAGTAAACCAGAAAGAGAAAGAAAAATACCATATATCATTCATATGTGGAATCTAAGAAAAAAATTTTAAAAAGGACACTGTGGATTCATCTACAAAACAGAAACAGACTTGCAGACATAGTAAACAATCTTATGATAACAGATACTAAATTTTGAAGAAAAAAATATTCTACTAATTTAGTTAACTGTTTGAGAAAAGATGGAATTTCATGGTAGATTTTTTTCCCCCAAAGAATGCAAGAGACATTTGGCAGTAAAGTGTGTAGCTAACTTTTTACCTTGGAGTTGGAGTCACAGGGATGAGCAGGAGAGGGTGGCACTTTGCTACTGTGAAAATATACTGAAATAACAGTATCAGCCTCATTTTTTTTCTTTAAGGTGTTTGACCAGAGTGCACTTTCAACTGAAGCTAAAGAAGAAATGTACAAACTGTATCCTAACGCCCGGAGGGCTCACCTTAAAACAGGAGGCAATTTCCCGTACCTGTGCAGAAGTGCAGAGGTGAACCTTTATGTCCAGGTAGGTTGGAACCCAGAGTCTCTGGTTTGAAACAAAAAGGTTTGTTGGATTTTTTTTGGTGGCAGAGAGTAAGAACTACAGAATTCTCTATAGAAATGAAGCACTGACTTATAATAGATTCTATTATATGTGACAGATAGATTCTAATAGATTCTAGGATAGATCGATCGATAGATTCTGCTAGACTCTATGACAGACAGACAGACTGGGATTGGGAGGACGAGGCAGCAGCGGCTTACCTGTGCCCAGAACAGAGATCTGCTTCCACAGGCCTTGACTAGAGGCTTCTTGGCAGGAGGAGATGCTTGGGCAGGCACGTTCTTTTTTTTTTTTTTTTTTTTTTTTCGTATGAGTGTGGATTTCTCAGGTCACCCCTGCCCTGTGAGAGGGAATGGTCTCCCCATGGTCCCGGGTGTGGGGGTTCACATGCCCCTGCCAGGTGTTGCCACAAGGTCCAGGGTCTGTTGCCCAGGCACCAGGGGAGGGAGCAATTTCTCCCTATGGGTTTTAAAAAGTTTCTTTAGCGCTCCTGAAAACTTAAGGTTATTTGTAGTGGTTCCTATGGGTTAAAAAAATAACCCACAATAATTCTCACGTTCTAACTGCTAACTTTTTTTATAAAACAGCTTTAAAACCAGTTTTTAAATAAAAAGATCCTTACCTGGGGTATTTCTGGACAGTAGGCTTATAAAGGATGTTTATTTTCCTCTTTGTGCTCTTTTGAATTCTAAGTTATACAATAAACACAAAAAGAATTTTCCTTCTTTGATCAAAACATATGCACATAAACACTTCTTTAAAAGGAAGACGGCCTAGATACAACACCTCCTTGACATTCACAGACTTGATACTTGCCATTTTAACTATCTGAGGAGGAGGCCCAGACAGGTCATTACGGCGTTAGAACAGCAGAGGACTGAAGGACCGGATTCATCGTGGCGGGCGGTAGGGGTGGGGGTAAACACCTACCTGTGAAGAGCGTGCCGCAATCTTGCAGTTACCTAGAAATATCCAGACTGGTTACACAGTAAATGAGGAACAAAGATCTCAAATTGTGGTTTTAAAAATTATTTTTCGACTTTTCTGTTTTCCAGTTTTTCTCTAATTAGCATGTATTACTGGATTTTTTAGCATTGATATATTTATTTTTATTGAAATATAGTTGATTTATAATATCATATTAGTTTTAGGTGTATAACAGTGATTCAACATTTTTATAGCAGGGGAGGGTATAGCTCAGGGGTAGAGCACGTGCTCAGCATGCACGAGGGCCTGGGTTCAATCGCCAGTACCTCCATTAAAAATACATAAATAAACCTAATTACCTCCCTCCTCCAAAAAACGAACAAAAATGTTTATAGATTATACTCTATTTAAAGTTATTATAATTATTGGCCATATTCCGTGTGCTGTACAATATATCCTTGTAGCTGATTTATTTTGTACATAGTAGTTTGTACCTTTTAATCCCCTACCCCTATCTTGCTCCTTTCCCCATCCTCTGTAACGTCAGAAGTATAGAACATTTATATACAACAGTGACGTTTACAATGATTCTGCAGATACACCTGCTACAATTCCACGGAACCAAGTATGCAGCCATTGACCCATCGATGGTCAGTGCCGAGGAGCTCGAGGTGCAGAAAGGCAACTTCGGCATCAGTCAGGAGGAGCAGTAGCCGGGGCGTCGGCTGTCAGTGGTGAGTGACCCAGCGAGTCCGCACAGTGACATCCGTTCCCGCCCGTCGGCCTCTCCGTTCGCCAGGTTCACCGCTTATCACTGTGTTTGGAACGAGGACCGAGTGTCGACTTTGTGACAGGCGGCAGCTCTTCTAAGCCCGTGTAACTATTCCCTCTTTGGTTTTTTTAGCTTTTGAATTTAAAGAAGTACTTTTGAAGACACTCATTTTAAGACTTGTGAAAATTTTGCTACCAAAAGTCTTCACTACTATGTTAAGTTAACGTTAATTTTGGAAGTTCGGGATTTGTGGGGGTTTTTTTCTTTCCTTTTTCTTCCTTTTTGTTACTTGCTGTAAATGTTGCATATCCACACCGTGTGTCAGAAGGACACTGGTTATTTTTATGCTCCTCTTGGTTATAAGCATTATCAGTGCCAAGGCTGTCACCTATTGTTGGCTCTCCTGCAAATCAACTACTTCTAATTTCCAGTTAAGCTCGTTGTTTTCCGTTTTGGCTGTGGTCTTTCTACCCATTACAGTCTTTGGAATAAAAATTCAATTTCAGTGGGTGGCTCTTGTGATTATTGTAGCTGCCAACTGGGCTTCGTACACGCAGGACTTTCCGAGAAGCAGACTGGAGTGTCTGCCACGCCTGTGCGACTTTAGGTAAGTTACTTAATCTCTCTAAAGTGCGGCTTGCTCATTGTTAGCAGCTTAATAAATGACAGTTACTGTCACCTACATACCATGTACTTTTCATACCTTCTTTTTTCCCCTCGGTGGAAAATTTTAAACATAAAGTAGAGAAGAGAGTACAATGAACTACATCCCCATCACACAGCTTCAAAAATGATCAACTCATGGGCAGTGTTGTATCATCTCTTACCTCATCCTCACTTTTTCCACACATACTTCCATCACCGGAATACTTTAAAGCAACTTCTGATACCTTATATTATCTTTAAATATTTCTACATGTACCTCCCAGAGCTAAAATAATGCCATTATCACACTTAAAATCAACTCTGTTGCAGAACATCCATTGATGAAAAAACACAGAACCTACCAGAAAAGATCTTCTGTGACTAAAGATACAAATAAGGAACCACAGCAAGACGCGTAGGAGGGGTGGAGTCGCAATATAGTCCAGTCCCATACCCGCAGGTGGCAGACCCACAAACCAGAGAACTACAATTGCAACAGATCCTCCCTAGGGAGTGGGGGTGGGGAGGTCTGAGACCCACATCAGGCTCCCCAGACCAAGGGTCCTGCACCCAGAGTATCTGACTTTGAAAGCCCAGTGGGGCTTACTTTTGGGAGTCCCAGAGGGCTGGTGGAAATAGACACTTCACTCCTGAACAGTGCACACAAAAATTTCACCTGCTCCAGGCCTCGGGGCAGAAGCAGTCCTCTGACAGGCGCCTGGGTCGGACCTACCTGCTGCTCTCAGTCTCCTAGAGAGGCAGGCGGCTACTGCAGCTCATCTGGACACACAGACACTGGTGGCAGCATGTTGGGGAGACTGTGCTACCATGTGGACACGGGCTGCCCAGCGCCACTGTGGAATCCTCCTTCCAGCTTATTAGCTCCAGGACCCAGGCAGACCCTGGCCCAACAGCCTGTAGATGCCAGTGCTGGGACGCCTCGGGCCAAGCAACTAACTAGGCAGGGACACAGCCCCACGCACCAGCAGTCAGGCTGCCTTAAGACACCCTGAGCCAACAGCCAGGGTGCTTGCTCTAGCTTCCAGACCAACCTGATCCAAGAGGGGGCAGACACCAACAGCACTGAAGGAAAAAAGCAGTTCCACAGCTGTGGACCCAGACTCCCAACAGCTGTCCAGGTCTTGCACTGAGACCCGCTGGGCCCTGGACCCATGCACTAGCAGGCCAACATGAACTTCGGGATGCCCAGGACCCTGCAACCAACTATATCGGGAATAGGTCCCACCCACCAGCAATAGGACAGCAACCAGCTCAGGGACTCCTGGGCCCCATGACCAGATTCCAGGACCTAGCTCTGCCTGCCTGTAGGCCAGCACTAGCCCCAGGATCTGGCTTTACCCACCAGTGGGTGGGCAACAGCCCCAGAGCCTCCTGGACCCTGACTGCCCACCAGTGAGCTAGCACTAACCCTCGGGGCCCCCCAGAGTCCCCCGGAGTTCCACAGTCAGCCACCTTGTGACCCAGTCCCACCAACCAGCAGTCAGCAGCCTCTACACAGGGATGGACTCAGATTATCATATTAAATGAAGTAAGGCAGACTGAGAAAGACAAATACCATGATATCACTTATATGTGGAATCTAAACAAAATGATACAAATTCTATTTACAAACCAAAAACACTCACAGACATAGAAAACAAACTGGTTACCAAAGGGGAAAGGGCAAGGAGGGATAAATTAGGAGCTGGGGATTAACAAACACACATCACTATATATAAAATAGATAAACAAGGACCTACAAGGACCTACAGTATAGCACAGAAAACTATATTCAATTTCTTGTAATAACAGAAAAGAATTTAAAAAAAGATGTATATATGTATGTATATGTATAACTGAATTATTTGCTGTACACCTGGAACACTATAGATCAACTACACTTCAATAAAAATGCTTTTTAAAAAGACCAAAAGCCAAAAAAAAAAAAATAATAAAGTCTATTTGTTTAAACACACACACATACACACAAAACAAAAACAAAAACACTAATTCAAAAAACTATATGCACTGTGATGTTCATAGCAGCATTATTTACAATTGCCAAGATATGGAAGCAACCTAGGTGCCCATCAACACATGGATGAAGACGTGGTGTGTATACACACGTATACATACATACATACATACATACACACACACACACACACACACACAGGAATATTATGCAACCTTAAAAAGTGAAATGATGCCATTTGCAACAATGTGGACAGATCTGGAGAGTATTATGGTAAGTGTAATAAGTAAGACAGATAAAGACAAATACCATACATTATCACTAACGTGGAATCTAAAAAATAAAACAAACTTGTGAATATAACAAAAAAGACTTCAGATATAAAGAACAAACTAGCAGTTCTTAGTGGGGATGGGGGTGGAGGGACAAGACAGAGGTAGGGAATTAACAGGTACAAACTATTATCTATAAAATAAATAAGCTACAAAGATATATTGTACAACACGGAATATAACCAACAGTTTATAATAACTATAAATGGAATATAACTTTTAAAAACTGAATCACTATGTTGTACAACTGAAAGGTATATAATACTGTACATCAGCTACACCTCAATAAAAATAAAGTTAGCTCAGCTCCACCCTGCCAGTCCCTCCACCATCCTCCTCAGACAGAAAGGGGGATCAAGTTGGCAGAGTTAGAGGATGTGGAGTTCACCTCCAACACACACATCAAACATGTATCTACAGGTGGGACAATTCTCTTGGAAAACCAACTGGAAACTGGCAGAAGAGCTCCTATACAACCAAAGTTGCAAGAAAGATTTCCATATAACCAGATAGGATTGGGGGGGAAAGCCATCAGGTTTGGACCTGTGCCCCTAGAAGGATCTGTAAGGAAGAGAAGGTCCAAACGGGCAGACTCTCACCCTGGGGAGCAAGCAGGTTGAGCCGCAATCTGGGCATCCCAGTTCTGGGGTCCTGCATGGAGAAGACAAGCCCCCTTGCCTGCCGGGATTTCACTGGGATAAACAGAAGGTCTGGAGAAGCCTAGATCCTCTCTCAAGGAGTGCACACATGATGCCTTGCTAACAGTAAGGGTGAAGAGAGCCTTGTGTTGGTGGCTGCCACTGCACCGCACTTCCCAATCCAAAGAGGGGAACACATTGGCCCCGCTCCCTACACAGCACAGCCTGGGCTGAGCCCTGAGAAAAGGCCTGGTCTAGCTACACTAAGACAGACCAGGGCACCCGGTGTGTAATTCAGTGGAGGCAGGGCGGCCACTGTCAGCGTGTGCACACCCGCACCACAAGAGCACAGCCACAGCTAAGCGCTGACTCTCAGGCAGACAGGCCCTGGGAGAGGACTTGATTTAGCTATGCAGACACTCCCCAGAGGACCTGGGGTGTGGTCCGGGTGGGGCAGCGATGGTCATTGTCAGTGTACGCAGAAGTAAGCAGCGGTTCATCTCCCTACAAGAGCGCCCCAGCTCTGCCCACTCCACACGGCAGCTTAGCCCTAGGTCTGGGACAGACAAGTGCTGGGAGAAGACTGCCAGAGAGGCAGCCCAGATCTCTGGAGGCAGCAGAACCACCTCAGTTCCCGCAGCCACACACCCCAACACCCAGCCCTAGCCTACTCTACATCATAGCCTTGCACTAGATCTGAGATGAACACGACAGAGGAAGGGAAACGACCTTGGGTTGCTTCTGAGCAGAAATGTGTGTGCATACACAGGTGATTCACAGGTAACTCCTCTGTGATCCCAAGGGCCTCATTTGTTCCAACAATCACCCCATTTGCAGCAGGACATGTGGCCAAGGGCAACAGAGCATGGTTGAACCCGATCCTCAGTGCTTCTACTCCAACAACTGAGAAGCAGACCCCACGCTTAACCGGACTGTGACAGCCATGGAGCAGAGAGAAAGCCCTGCAAGGCTCTAGACACTAACACCAACCACACCTTCTATTAAGAACCACATCTCCTATAATGGGCAGCACTCCCTGAGGAAAGGTCTGGCTGTCATCCATGCCTACATCAGTCCTCACATCAAAAACATCAGACACACGGTCCGCACAGGGATGCTCCCACATAAAAACACCCCTTCAAGACCACAGCAGACAACTATTTCTCCTAAATTCATAGAGACAGAGAACGTTAAGTAAAATGGAAAGGCAGAGGAACTACTCCCCATTAAAAGGGCAAGAGAAATTCCCTGAAAGAATAAATAATGAAACAGAGCTCACCCGTCTACTAGACGTGGAATTCAAAAACTTGGTAATATGCATTCTGTTCATTTTTATTGTGTGGTTGGCTTTATTCCTTTGATATTTACTTAAGTTTAAAAAGCTAAAGCTCTAAACTGTTCTTAGACACCATGGTCAGTACACATATGTAAGCCAAAAAAATGTGCAGTATATTGTATATATATTTACATGCAATATATTGTATATGTGCAGTCAAACAATTCTACCTAATAAAACTGAAAAAAGGTAATAAAAATGGTAATTGAATTAAGATTGTTGATAGAAATGCAGATCACTGTAAGAACTAAAAACTGTAAAGATGAAATAATCAAAAATAGACAATTCAAATGCTGAGATAAAAACCAATCTAGAAGCAATGAATAGCCAACTAAATGACACAGAAGAATGAGTAAGTGACTTGAAAGATACAGTAATGGAAATCACCCAATCAGAAGAGCAGACAGAAAGACAAATGGAAAAAAAAAATGAAAGCAACATAGAGGATCTATGGGACAATATAATATATGCCACCAACCTATGCATAATAGGGGCTCCAGAATGTTAAGAAAAAGAGGACTGAAAATGCACTTGAAGAAATTATGGCTGAAAACTTCTCAAACCTAAAGAAGGAAACAGACATGGAGGTACAGGAAGCACAGAAAGTCCCAAACAAGATGAACCCAAACAAACCCACATCAAGACATAATTAAAATGGCAAAAGTGAAAGATAAAGAGGATTCTAAAGGCAGCAGGAGAAAATGAAAAGTCACTTGCAAGAGACCCCTCCATAAGGCTATTAGCTGATGTCTCTGCAGAAACTTTGTGGGCCAGAAGGGAGCGGTATGATATAGTCAAAGTCCTAAAAGGGAAAAACCTGTCACCTAGGATAGTCAAGCCCTGCGCAAGATTATGATTTAGAATGGAAGGAGAGAGAAAGAATTTCTCAGACAAGGGGAAAGGGTATAGCTCATTTGGTAGAGCGCATGCTTGGCATGCATGAGGTCCTGGGTTCAATCCCCAGAATCTCCTCTAAGAATAAAATCAGTGAATAAACCTAAATACCTCCCCCTCCCACCAAAACAAAAACAAAAACAAAAAAAGAATTTCTCAGACAAGCAAAAACTGAAAGACTTCAGCAACGCCCTAAAAGAAACACTGAAGGTCTTCTCTAAATAGAAAAGCAAAAATCTATAGGAAAGGGAAAATCACAATAGGAACGGCAAATATATAAAAGGACTGAAGATTGCATAAATAAACCAGTACACAGATTAAAAAACAATTTAAAAAATTGTAGAAGTGAGTTTAACTACTGTAAACAGTAAAATGATAAGCAGGAAGATGTAAAACAGGACATCCAAAATTACAAAATGTAGAGGAGCGTAGTAAAAAAAAAAATGTAGGTCTTTTAGAATGTCCTTGAATTTGAATGACTATCAGTTTAAAGCAAGAAGATTTAGTTATGGGCCAACATACTTGAACTCCATGGTAACCACAAATCAAAAATATACAACAGAGTCACAAAAAAACAAAAAGAAAGGAATTCAAACATACTAAAAAAGAAAATCATCAAACCACAAAAAAAAGAGACATGATCAAATAGAAAACTGAAAAACAAGGATAAAAATGGCACTAAGTACATACCTATCAATAATTACTTTAAATGTCAATGGACTACTGTTCTAATTGAAAGGTATAGTGGCAGATTGGATAACAATACAGGAACCTGCAAAATGCTGCCTATAGGAGACTCACTTCAGGGTGAGAAACATACACAGAGCCAAAGTGAGGGGAAGGAAAAAGGTATTTCCTGCAAATGAAAATAATAAAGCAGTGGCAGAAATACTCATATCAGACAAAATAGACTTTAGAACAAAGACCAGAAAGACAAAGAAGGGGATTATATAAAATATATAATAATAAAAGGATCAGTACAAGAAGAGGGTATCACATTTGTGAACATATAAGCCACACCTAACATAGGAGCACCTAAATATATGAAGCAAATACTAACTGACACAAAGGAAGAAATTAAGGGAATAACAGTCGGAGACTTAACACACCACTAACATCAATGGACAGAAAATCAATAAGGCAACAGAGGTCTGACCAAGTTGGTGAAAGACTTATAGGCAGAGAAACTACAAAACACTGATTTAAAGAAATGGAAAGATATCCAATGCTCTTAGATTGAAAGAATATTGTTAAAATGGCCATACTACCCAAAGCAATCTACAGATTTAATGCGATCCCTATCAAGATACCCATGACATTTTTCACAGAACTACAACAAGCCTAAAATTTATATGGAATCAGAAAAGATCCAGAATTGCCAAAGCAATACTGAGGGGGAAAAAAAGAATGAAGCTGGAGGAATAACCCTCCAAGACATCAGACAATACTACAGAGCTACAGTAATCAAAACAGCGTGGAATTGGCACAAAAACAAACATACAGATAACTGGAACAAACAGAGAGCCCAGAAATAAACCCAAAGAACTATGGTCAATTAATCTTTGACAACAGGGGCAAGAATATACAATGGAGAAGAAGACAGTCTCTTTAGCAAGTGGTGTTGGGATAACTGGACAGCTTCATGTAAATCAATGAAGTTAGGACACTCCCTCACACCATACACAAAAATAAACTCAAAACGGCTTAAAGACTTAAACATAAGACAAGATACCATAAACCTCTTAGAAGAAAACATAGGCAAAACATTAGCTGACATCAATCTTAGCGATGTTCTCCTAGGACTGTCTAGCCAGGCAATAGAAATAAAAGCAAAAATAAACAAATGGAACCTAATTAACCTTATAAGCTTTTGCACAGCAAAGGAAACCATAAGCAAACAAAATGACAACCTACAGAATGGGAGAAAATATTTGCAAAAGATGATACTTACAAGGGCTTAAATTCCAGAATATAGAAACAGCTCATACAACTTCATAACAAAAAACCAAACAACCCAATCCAAAAATGGGCAGAAGATGTAAATAAGCAATTTTCCAATGAAGACATACAAATGGCCAACAGGCGCATGAAAAAAATGCTAAATATCACTGATTATCAGAGAAATGCAAATCAAAAACTACAATGAGGTATCACCTCACACCAGTCAGAATGGCCATCATTCAAAAGTCCACAAATGATAAATGCTGGAGAGGCTGTGGAGAAAAGGGAACCCTCCTACACTGCTGGTGGGAATGCAGTTTGGTGTAGCCATTATGGAAAACAGTATGGAGATTCCTCAAAAATCTAGACTTACCATATGATCCAGCAATTTCACTCCTGGGCATATATACAGAGGGAACCTTAATTCAAAAAGACACACGCACCCCAATATTCATAGCAGCATTATTTAAAATAGCCACAATATAGAAGCAACCTAAATGTCCATCGACAGATGACTGAATAAATTGTGGTATATTTATACAATGGAATACTACACAGCCACAAAAAATAATAATGCCATTTGCAGCAACATGGATGGACCTGGAGATCATCATTCTAAGTAAAGCTACAAGGAGAAAGAAAAATACCATATGACATCACTCATATGTGGAATCTAAAAAAAAAAAAAAAAAAAGGACACTATGAACTCATCTACAAAACAGAAAGATTCGCAGAGACAGTAAACATTCTTATGGTTACAGGGGGAAGAGAGTGGGAAGGGATAAATTTGGGAGTTTGAGATTTGCAAATGTTGGCCACTATATATAAAAATAGATAAAAAGACAGATTTCTTCTGTATAGCACAGGGAACTATATTCAGTATCTTGTAATAACCTATAATGAAAAAGAATATGAAAATGAATATATATATGTATATGCATGACTGGGACATTGTGCTGTACACCAGAAATTGACACATTGTAACTGACTATATTTCAATTTTTAAAAATCTCTAACCAAAGAAAAATAAATTCAGACCAAGATACTGAGGAAAAAAAAAAACAAGATGGTATTGACACAAAAATAGACATATAGATAAATGGAACAGAATAGCAAGCCCAGAAATAAACCCACGTGCCTATGGTCAATTAACCTATGACAAAGGAGGAAAGAATATACAAAGGAGAAAAGACAATCTCTTCAACAAGTGGTACTGGGAAAGCTGGACAGCTACATGTTAATCAATGAAATTAGAAAACTCCCTTCCATCATATACAAAAATAAACTCAAAATGGTTGAAAGACCTAAATATAAGACATAACACCAGAAAATTCCTAGAAAAGAACATGAGCAAAACACTGACATAAACTGTAGCAATTTTTCCTTAGATCAGCCTCCCCAAGGCAAAAGAAATAAAAGGAAAAATAAACAAATGGGACCTAATCAAACTTAAAAGTTTTTGCACAGCAAACGACACCATCAGCAAAATGAAAAGACAACCTACAGAATGGGATAAAATATTTACAAATGATGTGACCAACAGGGGGCTAATATCCAAAATATACAAACAGCTCATACAACTCAGTATCAAAAAACAACCGAATCAAAAAATGGGTAGAAGATCTAAATAGACATTTTTCCCAGCAAGACATACAGATGACCAACAGGCACATGAAAAGATGCTCAATATAACTATTAAAAAAATGTCAATCAGAACCACAATGAGGTATCACCTCACACCTGTTATAATACTTAGCATCAAAAAGTCTACAAATAGGGGGAGGATATAGCTTGAGTGGTAGAGCACAGGCTTAGCATACATAAGGTCCTGGGTTCAATCCCCAGTACCTCCTCTAAAACCGAATAAATATAATTACCTCCCCTAAAAATTAAAATAAATAAATAAATAAATAAATTTTTTTTTTTTAAGTCTACAAATAACACATGTTGGAGAGGATGTGGAGAAAAGGGACTCCTAGTACACTGTTGGTGGAAATGTAAATTGGTGCAGAAACTATGGAAAACTATGCAGGTTCCTTAAAAAACTAAAAATAGAGCTAATATATGATCCAGCAATCCCACTACTGGGTAAGTATTCAGAAAAGATGAAAACTCTAATTTAAAAAGACACATACACCCCCAAGTTCATAACAGCACTATATACAACAGCCAAGACATGGAAATAGTCTAAGTGTCTATCAACAGATGAATGGCTTAGGGTGTGTGTGTGTGTGTGTGTGTGTGTACACAAACATACATATATACATATTACTCAACCATATATATACATATTACTCAACCAAATAATAGAATGAAATACTGGCATTTTTAGCAACACGGACAGACCTAGAAAATATTAGATTTAGTGAATTCAGAGAAAGACAGACTATCCACATGTTGTCACTTACACATGGAATCTAAAAAACAATATAAATGAATCTATATACAAAACAGAAACAGATTCACAGACGTAGAAGACAAACTTTCAGTTACCAAAGGGGAGAGGGAGAGGTGGGAGGGACAAATTAGGGGTATGGGATTAACAGATATAAATTATTATACATAAAATAGATAAGCAACAATGATATACTGTAAAGCACAAGGAATTGTATTCAGTATCTAGTAATAATCTATAATGGAATATAATCAGAAAAAAAACAGTCACTATGCTATACACCTAAAATGAACACAGTATGGTAAATCAACTATACTTCAATAAAAAATTACTGATCTAAATATTTTTTTAAAGTTTTTAAGAAACATTGAAAAGTTTTAAAAAGTTGTTACAGGTTGATCAAACAGGCAACAAGAGTTCATTCATGGAAACCTTGTAAATCAATCTTGTAAATTCTGTTTAAAAAAGCAATCCACAACAGCTTGTTTCAAATTTTGCCACTAATCTCCCAAACAAAAGTGAGTATTGAATTTGCGAGATATATTTCAACATTTCAACTTTATTTAAGAACTTGCTTTTCTCTCTCAAAAAAATACAAAACTCATCCAATTACGTGATCTACGTCCCATGTGGTATAAAATAGTTGTTCATCCCACTGGACACATCACGTTTCAAGTGCCTGGGAGCCGCAGGTGGCTGGTGGCAGCCGTTTGGATAGCACAGATCTGGAACATTCCCATCCCAGTCAAGCCAGGCCTACCCCAGGTAGGTGACCCTTTGCACAGGACTCAAAACAGGGAGAGTGACAACCAAATGCAACGTGTGATCCCAAACCGGATCTTGGTCCAGGAAAAGGACCGCAAAGGCTCAACTGACAAAATTTGAATAAGATGTAAAGAAGAATAGTATCGTATCAGTGTTCATTTCCTGCTTATATAAGATGCTAATATGGGGGGAAGCTGAGTGAAGTGTATTTGGAAATTCTTGGTATTATTTCTGCAACTCCTTTTGTAAGTCTGAGATGATTTCAAAATTAAAAGTTTACAACTTTAAAAAATTATAAAACAAGAGGGGGAAATAAGAGTGCGTGCCTCCTATAATTGTCAAAGTGTACAAATAGGCGTGGGAGTAGAAGCAGCTGTGAAGTAAGCATGGCATTCGTAAAAGCCAGGGATTGAATTTAGGGTGATCCCTTTGTAAGTAATGGATGGAGCCCTTCGCTGGGTCGGGGAGACAGGAATACTGGGTTTGGCCCTTGACCTCAACACCTGATTAGCTTTTTACCCCACTCACCTGAGCCCCAGTGTCCTCTCTGAAAAGACACCCCTTGACCTCAGGGGACTGCTGTGGGGCTCCGATGAGATGCTGGAGATTAAAGTGAGCCGAGAGTTGTGGGAAGGGATTATCTGCAAAACCTGAGAGAGGCCCCCGAACCAATCCTTGTGACAAAGATAGCAAACATCTGCCTGCCGGTCCTGCATGACTGTGGGTTCCAGTGGAAGCAGCTGGAGGTCTGTTTACAGTGATTTTTTTTTTTTTTAAAGCCCTTACATGGCGATCCTCTTTTCAGTGGCCCCTGCTTTCAGGTCCCATGCTCCTGCAGGTCCAGCCCCTCTAGTTACATGGCTGTGCACCTCCTTGGGGCACTCGGGTCATCGTTTGCTTTCTTCCTGATGCTCTCTGCAAAAGACAAGAATCCCATTGCCTCATGTTGCCTAAGCTTTGCCTCATAGGGCTGGTCTGATGTTTTCATTGCCTGCCAGGGTTTGTGTTTAAAAAAAAAAAAAGATGCAACAATATTTAAGAACATTTTAGAAAAAGAACAAAGTCATCCCTAATTCCTCCCCTCTGAAAGGACTGTTTTCCCATCTTGTGTGTGGCAGCTGTGGGAGACCCACCACACAGGGGACCTTCACTTTGGTCCCCAATAACATGCTATCAACACTCATCCTTGTTGCCACATGACTGATGTACCTTCATTACTACGGGTGACTGCCTAGCACCCCATCCTGTGGTTGCCCCATAACGCACCATGCCTATAAACATTACAGAGTTTAAGCATTTTTCATCATGGGCTGATTTCGTTTTTAATGAGGAGTCAGTAAGAACCTGTTACTCCGCTTGCCTGATGGTTCCAGGTGGTGCTCTGAATTCCAAACCTCCAAATCCCAAAAAAAAGCTTTTGGGATTGACAGACTCAAATAGGTAGTGATGGCCTCAGAAATTTTATTTGACCAGATCTGACTGGTTCAACTCACATTAAGCCAGTTCTGGCCCGTAAGCCTTAACGTTTGTGAAAAACAACCCATTAGGCTGTTTCCGCCTTATTCCAAAATGGAAGGGGGAAAAAATCAAACTGGTATAGAGAGCCGATAGGAAGAGGCTGTTACTTCAATGGCTTTGGGGCTGTGACGGTCATAGGGATCATCTGGGCCACCCTCATTGCACAGATGGGGAGGCTCAGGCCAGGAGGCACTGTGAGTGGCCCCAGACTCTGCCTGAGTTTTGGAAGGAGGCAGGGCTAAGACCAGCAACCCGGAAGGTTCGGAGCCAGCGCCATGGCACTGAGGTCTGAGCAGCCCTTGGAGGGCCTTGCCACATTCAGTGGGGCCTGGCAGCTCTGACCCCTGGGGCCCACGCTGCTCTGAGCAGGACAGGGGACATCCTTACCAGCCAGGTCCCTCCTGCCAATGGCCACGAGGCCCTCGAATAGCTCTTTGCTGGGGTTCTCACCAGCCGTGACCACGCCATGCAGCCAGATGAGCAGCATCCGGTGGCCGTGCTCCCGGTAGCTCTTGGTGCCTGAAGACCGCGAGGGGAGAAAGAGATGAAGAAGGCATCAACCCTGTCTACCTTACCTGAGCGTGCCCCACACCGCCTCTGGAACAGCAGGTCCTTCTCCGAGCTCTGCTCAGCCCAGAAATGAGGAGGGGAGGGGAGGGGAGGGGAGGGGATGCGCAGCCTCAGATGGGTTGGGGGTGGGGTTTTCTATCAGGGACACCTGGACCTCCCCCGCCCCAGGCTTTCTCCTGAGCATCCACCAAGCATCCCGTTGGTGTTACTGAGAAGAGAGAAAGAACTGGCATTCGCTGTGGTACCACAATGTACGTGACTGTACTGTTCATCTCTCTGGCTGCTCACCATAATCTGTGCCTTGCATGCTGGCGGCCCTGTCTCCAGCTTAGTTAGAGACAGAGCTGGCCATGTTCTTGCCCCTGCCCCAGGGCTTCTCGGCCATAAATGCTCATTGGAAACACCTGGGAAGTTTTAGAAACTTGCCACCTGGGTCCCATCCCACCTCCCGCAAGATTCCTACACACTTGGATCTGGGTGCAGCCTAGGCACTGAGTGGTGTTAAGGCTTCCCAGGTGATTCCAAAGTTTGGAGAATAGGTGCCCACACTCTTCAGTGCTGGTGGTGGAGTTCACTGGTTACTGAAGTCTGTGACCAGGTCTGCTCTCCCAGCTGGGGACAGACACTGGGGCACAGCCATCAGGTCCAGGTCATCCGCCCACTGTGTCCGCTGATGTTCTGGCCTCTCTGCGCCCCCAGCAGGCACTTCCTCCGGTGCTTCTGCTCCCTAGCAGTTTCATTTGACCCTTTTATTCACTAACCCTTGTCCCCAGCCCCGTCATTTACCAGTGCTCCTTTATTGTCTATGAAATCCTCATCTCTAACAGAGTTTACTTTTGGACTCTCTGCTCTATTCCTCTACCTGATTTGCATATGTTTAAGTCACGTAGCTCTCTGTTAATTATTTTAACTTTCTAAGGTTGATTCTGGTTGAGTTAGACCCTCTTCACTTTTTTCCCCCAAATATTCACTTACATATTCCCTGTTTATTCTTTCAGATAAACTATAGAAATCCTTTAGTCAAGGACTACAGAATCCTTTAGTCAAGTTCCATAAAACCTCCTATTTTGATCTGATTAAAACTGGATCAAAGCTTTAATCTAATTTGGGGAAAATCAGTATCTACACGGCACTTTTTCTAGCTGGGAATACAGAAAGTCATTCCATTTACCTAAGTCTTATTTTATATAGTTCAACTACTTTTTAATACCCTCCTCATATGTCATTCATATATCTTTTTAGAAACACATACTATTATAAATGAAATATCTTTTAAAAAATACCTCTATATATTTTGCCCATTTATTGATGGTACACAGGAACACTGGTGTTTGTATATGTGATCATACATTTAGCTATTTTATTGAATTATTTCAGTCTAAGAGTTTTTCCATTGGTTCTTCTGGACTTCCTATGTATATAATTATAGTATCTGAAGTTAGTCTGTCTCTTCCTTTCCAATACTTACACTTTTTGTTTCTATATCTGTTTCATGCCTTAATACCAGGGCCAAAATTTCCAAACAGATATTAAATAGTTTCAACGGCAGCTCTTCTCCTTTAGCTCGATGTGTGGACACTGAGTATCGGCTCCAGCTGTTACACGAAGGATGTTTAGTTCACAGGTCAGTGCGGAGGGAGGGGCAGAGCACCTCGCCTGTGCAAAGGCCTGGAGCGGAGAAGAGCACTCAGCGTGTTGGAAAGGCTCTTGGTGAGGCTCTGCTGTGGGTGCATAGGTTTTCCCCCAGAAGCACAGACACCCCAAGTGCCCCCACGCCTCCACCCCGGTTGCTCTGGAATGCTGAGGCAAGGTGGTACCTGTCCACTGTTGCTCGATGGCAAGGACATGGGCCTCAGTGAACTCCCAGCAATAAGCCAGCTTCTTCCACTCATGGGGCCGCAGGTACCTGGAGGCCAGTTGCCAGAGCACGGAGCGGAGTTGCTGCGTCTCCTGCTGATGGTCCTGCTTAAAAGTCAAGCTCTTCCCACAGGGGTCACTGGGGTCCCTGCACGAGAGGCGGTCCTGTGGGGCAGACCCCAGAAGTGCAGCAGCCATCTGGGGGAAATCCCTGCCAGTCTCTCCCTCGTGAGCGTGGACCCAGAACTGGCATCATCACAGGCCTGGGGCTTAGTGTCCATCACTCTGGTTTCTGACTCCATGCTTTGCTTTGAATGTTGGCACCTGAGCTGCTTACACCGTGTCTCCATCCAGAATTCCTCTTCCCACCTCCCTGTCTCTCAACCCCATTGCCAAAGTCAAAAGACCGCCTACATGCTACCTCTTCTAAGAAGGCTTCCCAATTCCTCTCTTTTCTTTGTGTTCTTATAGCACAAGTATCAGTAGAATGACTGAGCAGCTATGGCTAAAACTAGCCAAGCCAAGAATCAGGCAGTAAGTAGACTTCCTGAATCCCAACAAGTAGAAAAGGGCGGGGTTACAGAATCCTTTCTACACAAAGCAGATGATAAAATGAGAGGTTATCAAAAAATTATGTAATAACATAAGTTAAACCCACAAAAGCCTAAGTTAGCCCCTCAAAAAGATGTGGATGCAGAGTTCTGGTTGTTAGAAAGATCAGATGAGTTCTGGCGTCTGTAGCGCCAAAACTTACATCCGGGTGAACAGTGCTGGCTGGTGACCTGGGAGGTGATGATCTGGGAACTTGCCTCTCACCGGGGGTGGTAAAAGCCGTTTCCTTAGAGCAACGTTCTCAGCTGCATCTTACATTGGGATCATCCGGGAGCTTTAAGAACTGCAGAAGCTTGGCCCTCACTCCTGAGATTCCGATTGAATTGGTCTGGGGGTAGGAAGGGGGGATTTGTGATTCTAACTGCACCACTGCTTTAGTGCTGAGAACTTTTAAAGCCTGGGGTGCTTTAAAGTTAAGTATAGACATGAATAAGTTCACCAAACCATTGGTATTAATATTTAGGAGTAATCTATTGTATGCAAAGGGGTTGTAATGCTTACAAGACTCTAGCTTGCTGGTGAAAGAAGATGTCTTATGATTCCTATGGAAATTTATTATCAATCAATTGACTTTGGAACAGGTGTAAGAGAAGGTTAGTAAGTCTGTAATCAATAAGGGAATGTTTACGATATTTGAGATTTACTTTATAGGTTTGATTTATTGAATTTACTAGGATAATTTAAGAACTTAGGGTGCATTTGAAGTGCTTAAAAAGAAAATTTATTACATTAAGTGTATCCATTCAGTTAAAATGTTTAAGGTGGTTTAAGTTTAAATGCGGGATCTCCCCTTGAAGGGAAGGGTGTAGTTCAGTGGTAGCGTGTGCACTTAGCACGCACGAGGTCCTGGGTTCAATTCCCAGTACTTCTGTTAAAATGAATTAACCTAATTACCTCCCCTCCAAAAATGAAACAAACAAACAAGGCTTCTTTGAAAGTGACTGTTAAAATTTACTAGTTGTATGAATACAATAATGTTTTTTAAATTAATTTAAAAGATTAAGGAAAACTTGGATTTAAATTTTGTAAAAAATTTAGTACTAATTTCTAAAACTGAAATAAATGCCAAAATTTATTTCCTGTGTAGAAACACAACCCTCAAGACACCAAAAGACTGCACCTACCCCCATTTGCTGACATTAGAACTGTAAATGAATAACCTTACATCTGCCACTCCTCTGTCCCAACATTGCCACAGACATCACTAGTCAATCCCAGCACACCTTCCTTCTGCGTTCAGAAACTTGCCTGAATAGAATACCCCAAGCCACAATTCCAATCACCTGGAGCTGACAGTGAGTCGGAACCAACTTGCCATCGCTTTACTCACACCTGTGTGCATTCCTCCATCAACCAGAAGTTACAGCAGTGTCTAGTAGGATCTCCACATTGGCATGGAGCTCAGTCAGCCTTATTTCAGGGTGGTTTCAGTGCTCACCTATCTCTGGATGCCCCCAAACCACCCTGATGGTAGGTAAGGCAGGAATTATCACTCCTTTGGAAAATGAGGGGTCCCTGAACTGGTCAGGGCTGGGGTTCAAAGCCAGCTCCGCCTGGAGCGACGGCCACTCCATCTCCAACAAGGAGAGACCAAGGGCAGGGACTCAGTACCTTCTCCCACCTGTAGAAGCGATCAGCTTTTATGATCATGTCCACCAGGCTGACGTGGTTGCTGCGGGCGGCCACTGCCAGGGCAGTTTTTCCTTGCTGCAGGTAAGAGACGAGAAGGGAAGCCAGAGTTTCTAGAAGAGGGTGTAGGGTGGCCTCCAGCACTGAGTACAGACCCTGCTGCCCAAAGAAAGCCACTTCCGGCAGTCTACACTGGAGAGCAGAAAGGCTTTCCAGGCATGACTCGGGATGTGGGAAAAGTCACAGGCAGAATAAGGCAATAATAATAATTCCAGCCACCACCTCTTGTGTTGCTTTAGAGTAGGAAGACTTAGTGCTTATGAAACTCAGCCTGAATAAACTCTTCAACATCATCTATGGGTAGATGTTACCAGCCCCATTTCTCAGATGAAAGCAGAACCCACAGAAGGGGCTTGGGCCCCTGTGTCACGCTTGCCGCCTCCCCTCAGGCTCCCAGGCTTCCCGCACAGTGCTGGCCTCAGCCCCCTCCAGGGACCTGCAGGGAGACGGGAAGCTCCTCTCCGCACTTGGCCGGCTGCCCTGGGGCCCAGCTCACAGCGGGCCACCCCTCCCAGGTCCAGCCTCAGGGCCAGTTCCCTGCCCCCACCTCTTGTCCACAAAATCCCAAGGGCTGGACCACAAGTGCAAGTACCCTCCCCTTCATGAGCCTGTGAATCCTCGGCCTCATACCAAGTCTTCAGCTCTCCTCAAACCTCTGACCACCTGAGGAGTTAGTCACCCCAGAGGCACAATAACCTGGGAAACCTATTTGACACATAGGGAGTTGTGGGGTGGTGATGCACTGTTCCTCAAGCCCCTCTCACTTCTCCCCACCAGATGACTCTAGGAGCTCAAAGTCTGACAGGGACCATGAACAGAATACGACCATATCACAGGCCAAGACCAGGAGAGGGAAGGGCCAAGTGCTCAGAGGAGACAGGGGAAGGTGGTGGAAGGGCAGGAATGCTTCCTGGAGGAGGCTGCATTTGAGTTGACATATAATGGATGAGAGGCCTTGAACACTCTGGGAGCAGGAGGCGTTTGAGCAGGGTCTCTGGCAAAGAGAGAGCTGTGAAAGTTTGAAAGGGAGGCTGGTTGTGAGCAGAAGTACCTTATCTCTCAGGTTTAAGTTAACCCCAGCAACGAGGAGCATCTCTGCTATGTCCTGCCAGGCGTGCTCTGCAGCAAGGTGTAGGGGTGTCTGCTGCCTCTGGAGAAGAAGCCAAGGGGACAGGGAACAGAAAAGCATGTAGAGATGGCCCACGGCTCAAAACCAGGACAGGACCAAGGTGGGTATACGCCCAACTGGGCCTGAACAGAGTTTCTCAAAGAAGTTACAAGGGAGGGTAAACTGGGTTTAATCATAAAATAATTCTCAGCAGAGAAAACTTGGTAAAAACAAAAAAGTGGAAAGAACAAAGGAAAAAACACCGCTCACTAGCCCACCTAAGTCAACCTCTGCAATGATCCTAGTGCCTTTCATCTAGTTTTTTCTTTAATGCAGAAAGGTTTGTTTGATGGTTTCACAGATCTGAGATCATCTTGTGTATACATTTTGCATCTATAAAACTTTCTGCACATTATAAACTCTATAAACACCATTTTTAATAGCTCATAAGAACTGATCTATGTCTAGACCCTCATTTACCTATGTTTCAATTATGATTTGGGCCATTTTTGAAATGGAAACTGATAAACAGTGCTGCAATGAGGAGTATCTCGGTCCATGAGCTCTTAGTATATTTCTTGAGGCTCAACTTTCAGATGTGCAAATACTGACTGCCTTAAAGGTATATGTTATATTCCAGCAAACTGCTTTCCACCGCGAGTGGTTGCGTGTGGCGGCACCAGTTGGGGGAGTGGATTGTGGGGATGGGGGTTTAAAAGTGCTCCTGACTCATCACAACTTCAGGACTCAGAGGCCTCTTGTTACACAAGACAGTTCCAGTCATCCCTGCCCTGGGAATTTTCCCTAAGGAAAAAATAATAATAATAATAAAAGGAAAAGGTTGAATGTAGGCAGATGCTTACTGCGGTGTTCTATATATCGTGAGAAAAACTCAGAAATACCCAAACGTTCAAAATAGAGAAACGGTTGGGAAAGTGATGCTAGCTTCCACAAATATTCAAACAGTTTTTACAAATAAAACAGCAATTCCTCAACTCTGGGCCAGGCTAGTAGACCACAGCCAAGCCCTGGGTCTCTGCGGCCCCGACGGTTTCTGCAGCCACTTACATGGTCAGTGGCGTCCAGGTCACTGCCGGAGTCGATGAGGAGCTGCACCAGGACTGGGAAGTTGTGCCTCACAGCGAGGTGCAGAGGAGAGGCGCCCTGCTGCGGGGGAGACACACAGATCAATGGATGGCACCCTCCCAGGACTGCCCAGCTGCAGGTTGGGGCTGGAAGATGGGAGTTGGGAGGGATATAGACAGTGCTTCTGAGTCTGACCCTTGTCGCTTCTCATATGACATGAGAGGCCAGAGGCATTTATAGCCCAAAGCCTGAATCCCAAACTGATCCCTGTAGTGTGCAGGGGGCCGGAAATCCCAAGTTGGAGACCTCGCTGTGCCAGGAACTCACTACATGACTTTGGACAAGTCATCTGGCTTCTCTGCTACTCTTCATCTGGCAAGTGATGTTTGCTGAGGTCCCTTCTAGCAACCACACCTTAAGATTCTCTGATATCCCACCTACTCCCATTTACTCGTATTAAAGTAGGTAGAAAGTATGTAGAAATGATATTATTCTTATTAGTACGTTCATCTTACAAATGAGAACACTTAGTGAGTTCAGAAAACTTACCCAACTCTTGGGGAAGGTATAGCTCAAGTGGTAGAGCACATACTTAGCAAGCATGAGGTCCTGGGTTCAATCCCCAGTACCTCTTCTAAACATAAATAAATAAATGTAATTACCTCTCCCCACAAAAAGAAAAGAAAAGAAAACTTACCCAGCTTACCCAAGGGCACGTAACTAATAGAGACCTTGTGTTACTGGACTTTCTACCCCCAGAACCTAGGCAGGTGCCTGACAACTATTTTTATATGAAATGAATGAAAGAGAGAGCCAGCCGGGACCAGCAAAGAGGCCTCACTCCAAGTCCAACATCCATCCAAAGCCTCACTCAAGGCTGGAGAACTCCATCCCCAGTGGTCCCCTGTGACTCCTGACTACGTGACAAAGTGGAGAGACTGACTGCCACCGCATCACTCTAAGTGATATGGTGACACACAGGCAGTGTAATAGTATAAAGCCAGAAAAACCAATGGTTTAGATCTATACTTAGTGTGGAAAAACACCCTCACATACTGAGTATTAAAAGGTTGTAGAACAGAACACACAGACATACAACCAAAATGCCCACTATTGCCATTACTAGTTTAGACCAGAAAGAAAAAAAAGTTTATGTATATTGGAAAAGAAGATTTAAACTATATGATTATTTATAGGCAAAGTGATTATATATTTAGCCAGATTATGCAACATTGTAAAATGACTATAACTCAATAAAAAAAGTTTTTAAAAAATTAAATACATAAAAAATAATTTAAAAAAATATTTAACCAGATTAAAATAGTTACTATAACCCTCCCCCCAAAAAAACTCTAGCAAAATTAATGAAAAGTCACATAGAAGATAAAAATACTAAAGTCGGATGTTGGGAGCCAACCAGAATGTCTACTACCTATTAAAGTATTTTTTGAAAAAACCCATTCCTCTTGTGGGGAGGGTATAGCTCAGTGGTAGAGTGCATGCTTAGCATGCATGAGGTCCTGGGTTCAATTCCCAGTACCTCCATTAAAAGTAAATAAATAAACCCAATTACCTCTATCCCCTACAAAAAAATAAACAAAAAATTTAAAAAGAAAAAAAGATTAGAATATAATGAGTATAATAAAATTATTTAAAAAATACCAAAGTCAATAGCATTCCTATATTGAATGCCTTCAAGAAATGACATATTTTTAAAAGCTATCCTGTTCACAATGGTCAAAAAATATAAAGTACATATGAAGAGTATAATTGGAAATAGATATTACAAAGGCAAATGAAAAGACTATAGAACATCACTGAGGGATATAAAAGAAGACATAAAGACATGGCAAGGCATGTTCCTGGTGAAAAAATAAAACATTGCAAAGACGACCATTTTCTCTTAGATTATTTACAAGCTTAATGTAATTCCAAGCCCAGATTTCAAGAAGTACCAAACAGTATTCTAAAACATAGCGAGAAAAAAAATTTAAAACCCAGGTAAAACTACCTGGGTAGAATTTCAACAGTGTCCTCAGATCATTGCTAAGTAAGTGAAATCAAAATCAGGCCAAAAGAAGGCGCGCTGTGAGAGTGAACGGGCAAACACTGGGAACCGGCTCCAGAGCCTGACACAGATGAGCCTGGGAACTTATCAGAGCCTGGCTCTCCAGGAAGCGGCTAGCCACAGGGATAAAATAACCCAGCATGCTGGATCTGGCCCCCGCTGTCCTGGAAACAGGTCTGGGGGAGTGTGGTGTGGCGAGAGAGTAATGTTGCTTTTCATTGTTTTACATTTTATGTATAAAAACCAAAAGAACCAAAAAAAAACAAAAGGTGTCTGGTGAAAAGCCTTCTTCCCACCCCAATAACCCAGCTGCTCAGTTCTCCCCACTCCCCAACCCCGATGGTAACATCTTACAAAGATCCGAACCGGAATCTTGACATCAATAATGCTCACCATCTTAGTCAGATCTCCCCAGTTTCACTGGTAGTCATTTGTACACGTGTGTGTTCTATGTAATTTTATGTAGGTTCGTGTATCCACTACACACACAAGATACAGCACAGTTCCATCACCACGAAGATCCCTTGTGTTGCCCTTTTATACCCACATCCTCCTCCCTCCTCTGCCCCAACCCCCATCCCTAGCCCCCAGCAACCACTAATCTGTTCTCCATTTCTATTTTGAGCAGTGAGGTTGGGAGATTCTGCAGTGGAAACCCCCCTTCCATCCTGACCCTGCACTTACACGATCAGCCACATTGGTGCAGCCTCCTGCGTGGATGAGGGCCCGGGCCATGACCTCAGAGCCACCAAGGGCTGCGTAGTGGAGGCAGCTCTGCTTTTTCTAGAGGGAAACAGGCATCAATGCAGCCTCCTGAGGACCCCCAGCAGCGGGGTTTACAATGCATTATGGGATTCATTATTCCATTTGCAGCTTACAACCCACCTGGGGCTATTACCCCCATGAAACCCTGAGGCGGGAGAGATCAAGGGCTTGCCCAGACACACCTGGTGGTGAGTAAAAGGCATTCACTATGGTCTCAGGCTTTTCCTCGCCTCCCATCACGGGCCAAAGCCTCACAATTCCTTAGCCAGTACAGGCACGCAGAGTATAGACTCTGAGAAGATGGTTTTCTAAGAGAGGGGACTGATAAGATTCCTGCCCACCCCACCCCACCCCACATGCACTGCCGAGCTGGAGCTGGTCTCGGAGCTTCCGCACAGGAGCCTGGCAGGGCCAGACCAAGGGCTTTATCCTGGATAGGTGTTCATCTCAGGCAGGACCCACTGGGCGACCAACTGTCCTAGACCGCCTGGGACTGAAGGTTCCCTGGGATGCAAGACCTTCCGTTTTAAAGCCAGGACAGTATGGGGCAGACCAGGACAGGCTGGTTGCCTTCCCAAAGTCGCATCTGAGCCGGCGCACAGGGTGGGTGGGAACTCACCCACCTCTCAGTGGGAAATGCAATCACTCTGGGTTTGCCCCCTCCTCAGAGACCCTGCCACATGACCCTGCGAGGGCAAGGGGTGGGAGCATGGGAATGGAATGTGGTCTCTGCCAGAAACCTCAGATCAAGGCTGAAGCACAAGGCCCAGTGGAGGGCGCAGCTCCAACCCACCAGTGACCGTCAGCTGGACTCAAACCCCCAGTCACTAAAGTCTGGTGCTGTTAATATAGGGGAGGGGGCCACGGCATGTCACGTCTTTGCCCTCTCCCAGGGCCTAGTGCTGGGCACAGAGAAGGGGCCTTGCTGACCAAGGAGCAGCACCCTGCTGATGGAAAGACATGGCTGGGTGCCCTGGGACAGCCACCTTCCCTCTCTGGGTGGTAGGGATCCCACCCCAGCACCCCTGGGGTAGTAGTTCCCACACTTTCAAGAGTTCTGCAAATTAAATATTTTGTGACTTATAAAGCATTATTCACATTTAGGGGAATTTAAGATTGATATTATTATTAAATTTCCATTTGCCATTTTGCTATTTATTTCCTGTCTTTTTTGTTCTATTTCCCCTTGACTGCCTTCTTTTGTGTTAAGCAAGTATTTTTAGCATACCATTTTAATCCCCGTTTTTAAACTATTTTGCTATTATTTATATTATTCATTGGTAATATTATTTTTGCTACATTATTGAAATTTAGAACAGAGAATTCTAGACCCTGAAGCCACTCAACCAGCTAACAAAGATGATTTGTCACTGATCTAAAAATGAAAAACAAAACAAAACACCAACTCCCCACCTAAAGAAAGGCCACAACCCCTGTTTTCCAAGGACACAGAGAATTTCTAATGGCCGACTTACAAAATGCAGCGGTGAGGGAGAAGAGGTCTGTCCCAGAGTCCCACTCAGGCCCCAGCTCTGAGAGCCAGGCTCCTGCTGGGGACCCTCTCACTGGGCAAGGCAAGCATTTCAGGCCCTGAGCTCTGGAGTCAGAGGAATAGGCTTCCTAGACTCAGCTTTGCTTCTTATCAGCTTGAGACCTGGGGAAGTCACTGAACCTCTCCCATCTGTAAAATGGGGGGAATTCTTCTGAGGTAACAGTTATAAAAGGGCTGTGTGAACTGTCAGGTGCCCAACAATAAGACACTAGTGGGTACTGAGCTCCTGTCACGTCCTGGTCTCCATGCTAGGCATTAAATCCACACAGCAGTGTAAAAAAGTAAGTATATACTATCCCCAGTGTACAGGTGGGAAATGAGGCTCAGAGAGGTTGAGTAACTTGCCCGAGGTCACAGAGCTCAGCAGTAGAGACGCCTAGTCCAGAAGCTGGGCTGCTGCCTCAGAGCCTCTGTTCTGTGCACACAATGTTCAGGAATCACACAGTCTCAGCTCGGCAGCCGAGGGCAGACATGAGTCGTGGGGAGGCCCGGCTACCTGGGTGAGGGCGTTCACGCTGCTCCCAGCCCTGAGGAGGAGCTGCACACAGTCGGGGTGGATCCGTTCAGCAGCTGCGTGCAGGGCGGTCAGGCCTTCCTGAAACACGGGACAGAGGTGTGAGGACTCCTTGCACCATGGCTGCAGCTCCCCGCTGCCCTGCTACTGAGGACAACACCTGGTTATCTGTGATTCCCTGAGCCCTGCACCCGATTCTCACTTGGAGGGCAAATGGTGCATTCACTCCCTCCGTGCACAGCTCTGCTCATGTCCTCCTCCCCATCTCAGCCGCCTCACCCCTGCTCTATTCCCTCCTACTCCAGGAAACCCTCCCTGCCAGCCTGGCCACAGAGACCTCCCCCTTCTTTAACACACACCACGTGCACAACTTTTCCGAAATCCCTCATGCCCAGTGCCCCACTGAGCCTGGAGTTTTGTGCTGCTGCTCATCTGTCCTGCTGGGCTGTTAGTCTCAGAACATGTCCTCGCTCCTGGCTTCAGGGGCCCCACCAGGGGAAGGTCAGACTGTACCACACGTGGGCTGTGGGCTCCTCAAAGGCAAGGAGCAAGCCAGTGTCACACATCTCTGCGTCCCCCAGGCAGTGACTCACCGCATTCTGCTCCTCCAGGTCCAGCCTGATGTCCACGAGTCGCTGAAGCACAGCCAGGTGGCCCTGGCGGGCGGCCAGGTGAAGAGCCGTGTTCCCTTCCTGTGGGGAGAAGGGCTCCTGAGGGGCCAGTAGAATCATAGACCCTCAGAGGCCCTGGGAACCCACCGAGGTCCAGAGAGGGGAGACACAAAGGGTCACAGAGCAAGCCTGTGACGAGCTACAGCTCTGTGTGCTGGGCCAACGCCACCCTGCTCTGAGAACTGTACCCAAAATCTGAAAATCAGGGGCACTTTCAAGGGCCAACTTCTAGTCTCTCTTTTCTTACACTTTGAGACAGACACATTACTATTTTTTTTTTAATCCCTATTTTTTATGCTCCTGTCTAAGCTGGTCCCAACTCAGGGACTCCAGATCCATCCCCTCCCTCTGCTCAGGCCAAGGCCCCAGCGACTGTCCTCACACTTGGGCTGCACCCAGGCAGCCACATGACCCAGCCGCTCCCCTCCTGCATCTTTGCTCAAGACGTTAGCTTCTCATTCAGTGGGTGCGGCCCACCCTGATGGCACTGTTTAAAACGGCAGCTCCCAGCCCCTGTCCTCCTGACCCTAGTCTGCTTCTCCTGTTTCCCCAAAGCACTGACCCCCTGACACACTCCGCAGCCTACTTGTGTACTGTATTCACCGTCCATTGTCTGACTCTCTCTGCTTGAACCCAGCACCACAAGGGCAAGGATTTCTATTCGTTCTCTAAAGTTTCCCCACGTGCCTAAAATAGGACCTAGGGCACATGGCTGACACTCAACAAGAGGTTCAATGAGTCAGAAAAGAGATGGAGAGCTTGACATGTGTCTGGACTGGGAATAGCCTCCCCTCTCCTTGAGAAGTCTAAAGGTGACAGTGACAGAGCCAAGAGAGGTGGCTCCACTGGGCGGGTGAAGGACACCATGTTCTTTGTGTTGGAAGCGGCACCGCGGAGGGCAGCCTGTTCGAAGTCATCCTTAAAGAGACTTGCTACAGAGAAGCAACAGGAAGGTGAGGGGCCTCAGCGAAGAGGAAGCAGCTGGATGTGACATGCCCGAGAGAATGTGTGTCCCTATAGAGGACCCACAGACGGGGGTCCCCAGGAGGACCCCACAAGAGCATCCAGAAGGGAAGACCCAGCTCTGGCCATTCATCGCTCCCAGAAGGCTGCGGGGACATAGTGAGCCGAACCAATCATGGGGCCCTCCCGGCTTTCCTCCACCCTAGCCTGTGTCAGTACCTTCCCCAGGAAGAAAAGAAGACACTGAATTTAGGCACAGATCTTTAAAGGGCCCACTGAGCATGTGAACACGTACCAAAGCCAAAGCAGTACTTACAGCAGTTAAAAACATACCCCACCTCCCATGAAAGATACACACACACATAATCAGCTGTTACTACCGAGGATCAAGGATGAAACATTTAAATTTACTTTATGATCATCGTCATATTATATTAATAAATAAAATTAAGTTTAAGAAATCCCCTCAACAGCTGTGTTCTGCTCCTGTCCCACCGGCACTGTGGTTAACTCACTGCTGCAAGCGGGAATCAGAGAATCACGCTGGGGAGATGTAGCCACAGCGTGAAGCCTCTTGTGTTCAAAGAGACAGGAAGGAAGCAGGTGAACTGTGGGGGGCCGACATGTGCCCCTCAGTTAGCTGAGACAGGGTAGGGTTTTCCTCTTCCTTCTGGATTATAAATATCCACTTCCTGCCCTTGGAAGCTGCAGGTGGCATGGACCCCCCACCAGGGCACTCTGCCTGGACAGCGCAGGGAGCTGGGTGGAAGCGGCATTCGCTTTGGGCCTGGTGCCCTCTCGCTTCCACCCACAGGGATGTCCAGCCTCTCCACCTCTGTCCCCCCATGCAGGCTGGGCATTCCTAATAGAAGTCAGATCTTCAGTGGCCCAAAGCCTTGAAAAACTGATCGTGCCCGCTCCCCAGATGAAGTCCAAAATGAAAACACTTCTCAGCTAAAAACACAAAGCTTAACAGGGGCATGCAATTTTAAAAGCTTCTTCCTAGAATTTGTGATTGCAAGATTCTGGGTAAGGTCACCAAAGCTAGACTTTTCTTGCTTTCTGGTTTTGATGCTCCTGAGGCCCTGAATACATTTTTCTTCCTTCCTTCCTTTCTTTCTTTCTTTCTTTTAATTTATTTATTTACTTACTTACTTACTTACTTACTTACTTACTTACTTATTTATTTATTTATTTATTTATTTATTTATTTATTTATTTATTTATTTTGCCTCATGGTAGATATGCCCTTGCAAGGGCCATCCTTTACCCATCTCTGTTTACCCAGTTCTGGCCCAGGGCATGGCACGGAGCACGACCTGCTCAGCCCACGTTTCTAAAATGAAGGAAATCAGCCTGATCTGAACCTCAGAACCTTTTCATCCCATAAGGATGTGGACAGACAGATCAGGTGGAGACACCAAGGACTCAGAGCCCCAGGAGGCAGCCAGGTGAGAGGGAGGAGCATGGGGCTAGGCATCAGGATGCTGGTTATAAACCCAGCCCGATCTTTGGTTTGCTGTGTGACCCTGGCTAAAGAATCCCCCTCTCTGGGCCTCAGCTTCCACATCTGTAAAATGAGAAGGGTGAACTGGCCCTTGATGAAGACACCTTCCAGTTCTAGGGCCTTGTGGTCTGTCTGTGAGCTCTGTCACTAGCTTATGAACAGGACTCCTATTCTGGTTAAGCACATTAATCAGAAGATTAACAATGGAGTCCATCCCTTTGTTGGAAGCATTGTTTAGAAATTGCTGCAACATATTTGCTTAATGATTCGCAATGAGCCATAGATACAAGTCATTTGTAGGGCCGTCCCCTCTGGTCCCCATCCCTCACCCCTTCTCAGCGTACTGGATTCCTGCTTGGAAGCTCTCCACCCTGAATGCACTGCTCCCCCCTCAGCGCTCTCGTCCCACCTTTGTCATAATCACAGTAGATGACTAAACACAAAGCAAGCAGCTACCCAGCGGGTGTGTGGCTACCATCCCCCTAACTCTTCCCCATTCCCCCCAACAACAGACATCTGCAATGGAATCGCAGTCCCACTCAAACCCACTCCAGACTCCTAATCAGATTTGCCATCCTGGCTCCCCACACTCTTTAATAGGACTGTGGCATTGAATTCCTTGAGTAAGAAACTGTGTCTTGGGCATCTTTGTGCTCCTCACCCATAGCATGGGACTGGCCCATAGTGCGTGCTTGAAAAATGCCTGCCCCATGATCATCGAACACACGCGGGTCTTCGGGGCACCCATCTCTCGGGCACATGAGAGTTGGAAGTAGGTACAGGTGAGCTGCAAATGACCATCCTGGTCAGGAGCCCAGAGTCTTGCCCTCCCCTGGGACCCACAGTCACAGTACCTTGTCTTTGACACTGTGGTCACAGCCAGAGCCCACAAGGAAGTCCAGAGCATCCAGCTGCCCGTGCTCCGCAGCCTGGTGAAACGCGGTCCTTCCCAGCTGGCGGGGGTGGAGAAGGGAGTGAACCTTTCTCATCCCATCCACCTGGCCTCAGTTTCCCCAGCCACCCTGGGCTTGCAGTGCCCCAGACGCTCTCCTGTTCCCTTGCCCAACACATCCTGCCTGGAAAGCCCAGACCCAACTTCCCAACAAGACCCCACTTGGGAAGGCCCCCTCCCTCCCTGAAACTCTCCTGTGGCTCCCTGCTGCCTGCAGAATAAAGGACCCATTCCTGAGGCTGGGGCTTGAGAGCTCCACCTGGACCCCCAACAACCTCTTGGGCCTTCACTTCCAAGACTTCAGTCCATCTGAACTTACACACAAAGAGCCCTTTTCCACCTCCAAAGCTCTAGCAAAAACCTCTCTCTCCTCCATTTGGAATGCCCCCCGTTTTCTAATTATAGCGACAAAATCTAGTTCATACACCGGATGCCACTTCCCCCAGGAAGCAGAAAGCAGCGGCTCCTTCTCTAGCTTGTTTAGTCCCGATCAGAGTCTCTCTGAGGGAAGTGACCATGTGTCCTACTGGTGTCCTGCTCATTTGTGCTTTAATGCCCCTTCTAGCTCAGCAGCTCCCTGAGGCGGAGTCCCGTACACAGTACCCGTGGCTCAAAGGATGCACTCAAGGAATGTGCAGCAGGGAATCAGGAATCCCAGGCCCCAGGGAAGGACTCACAGCCTGTGGCCACACTCACCTTGTCAGCCTGGTCCAGGGCCACGTCCTCCAGGTCCTCCATCATGAATGCCAGCACATGCACATGGCCTTTTTGGGCTGCACAGTGTAGTAAGGTCAGACCGTCCTGGAAACAAGCCCAGGGCGGTCCCTGCAGTCTGCGAAGGGAGGCCCCGCTCACACACTGGCTGTCTCCCAGATGGTGAGTGTTTGGGACCAGAACACAGCTTTCCGATGGAAACAACACTGAAAATGGGGATGGGCCCCCGGGAAAACTGAGGCACCCACTTGGCCTCATGGGGGCTGGTGGGGGCCAGGATGCCACAGTTCAAATCCCAGCTCCAGCATTTATCAGCTGTGTGGTCTTAGGCAAGTTACCTGCACCTCTCTGAGCCCCCATTTTGTCACAGGTCAAATTAGAATAATGCAGACATACCTCATGTTACTGTGCTTAGCTTTACTGAAGGTCTCTTAGCCCCTGAAGCAGTAAGTGCGGGAGGTTTGCAAATCCCATGTTTATAACCCAGAGCTTCAACCTTGACCTCGCATTACAGCTAGATTATTTGGGGCACATTTTTTCAAATAGATTGCAACCATCAACGGGTCATAAAAATCAATAGAACGGTGTTCTACATCTTGACAGTGGTTTGGGTTACATGGGAGCAGCATTTGTCAAATCACAGTGAGTATAAATTTAAGATTTGTGTATTTCATTGTATGTAAAGAATGTGAACTCTAGTAAATAACATGTATGCTGAGGTATTTATTTAGTGTGACGTGTACACTGATGTCTGCAATTTACTTTGAAATACACCCAAAATTTATAAAGAACTCTAAAAACTCATCAGTAAGAAATTAATACAATTAAAACATAATTTGAACACCAAAGAAGATATATACGTTGCAAATAAGCACATGAAAAGGTATCTGACATCATTAGTCATTACTGAAATGCAAATTAAAACCACAAAGAGTTTCTAACAACAGAGACTGGAAAGGCAAAAATGCGAACATTCCAGTGGAGAAACCTGGCCAACACCACTTTAACCAAGTGGTCAAGCGTGGAATTGTGATTTATAATAAGAAATACATATTTGGTCTTCTTCCTGGTTCCTGGTACAGAGCTCCTAAAACCTTAGGAATCTCCTAAATGGTAAGTGATTATTATGTTAATGAGGTGACTTGAGACACCCCTAGGTACTGGTTGCCAGGGAAGCAACTGTGGTTAGGTTAGAACTTTCAGTCCCACCTCCCCACCTCTGGGGAGAAGAGAGGGGCTGGAAGTTGAATCAATTACCAATGGCCAAAAATTTAATCTATTGAGTCTACATAATGAATCCTCCATAAAAACCCCAAAGGATGGGGTTCGGAGAACTTTCAGGTTGGTGAACTAGAACACATCCAAGCTCCACAGGGACAGAAGCCCCCGTTCCGGACCTTGCCCTATGCATCTCTTCATCTGGCTGTTGATGAGCCATATCCTTTAATATCCTTTGTAATAAGCCAGTAATTTAGTAAGTAAACTGGTTACCGAAGTTCTGAGAGTTGCTCTAGCCAATTAATCAAACCTGGGAGGAGGGTCGGGGGAACTTCTGACTCATAGCCAGCAGCATAGCCAGGCAACCACCTGGCCTTCTGACGGGCACCTGAAATGGGGACAGTCTTGTAGGACTGAGCCCTGACCCTGCGGAATCTGGCGCTATCTCCAGGCAGTGTCAGAACTGAGTTAAATGTGTGGACACCGGTCAGTGTCCACGGAGAACTGAGCTAACTGCTTGGTGATAGAGAAAAAACACACATTGGGATTGGTGTCAGAACGGGATCAAGATGACATCACCAGTGACAAGTCACATTGGTATCATATGCCCCCAGACAGGGGGCGATAAGAAGGGTACTTGACCTTGGTGGTCTTCTTCCCCACATTCTGTGGCGCCAAACTACTCATGAGAAAATAGACAAACCCAAATTGAAGGACATTCTTCAAAATACTTGACCAGTGCTCTTCAAAAGTGGCAAGGTCATGAAAACCAGGACAGATTGAGAAACTGTCACAAGATCAAGCAACTAGACTGTGCTAATTTTCTCATCAGGAGGAGGAATCCAGTATTTTCCTCCCCCTGAAACAAGGCTGACCCTGTGTTGGGCTTTGGCCAGTAGAATGTGGTGGAAGTAACACTTCAGGAAATCCTGCCACTTCCGCTCTTGCTCTTGTGATGTCCTGGGGCAGTCACGTGAGGAAGTGTCCAGGACCAACATCAGCCACCACCTGGCCACACCATCCCCAGCAGTCCCCCTGCCTGCAGAGGCCCCAGGCATGTGCTGACTGTTCTCAGAAGTGGGCCCTGGCAAGGCCAGAGCCACTGACCAGCCAATGACATTAGTATGAAAAATAATAAATCATTGTTACTTTAAGCTACTACGTTTTAGGATGGTTTGCTACCAAAAACAGAAAATTAATACAAAGTGGATCTGCTTAAGTAGAAGAGTCCATTACTCAGAGCCCTGCCCTCCGCACACACCTAAGACCTGGCCTCCTTCATTCTAGAACACGGAGGCTCCTTCTGTGTTTACAGCAAATTTCATTGCAACAGCCCCTGGATTCCCCAGGGCCACTGAGCAGCTCTAAGGCTAAGCCAGGCACACATTTTCATCGGGCTGTTGATGACTCACATTCTTCGTAATAAAGCAGTAAATTAGCAAGTAAACTGGTCACCTAAGTTCTGAGAGTTGAGGACCCTCTGGTTGAACCTGGGTGTCTTCACAGGGTGCCCTTCTGAGGGCCCCTCTCTCTCTCACTCCCACATTCTGGGCTCAGGCCCTGTGGCCCATAACCTAGGGACTCCCTCACTGGGAGCCATCAGACATTCCCACCGCTGCCAACAAGATCCGGACAACGGCCCAGGGCAGACTTCTGTGCCATGGCACTTTTTGGTGTCTGGTGAAGCCTATGGACCCCTTCTCAAAATGATGTTTATTTAAATGCAGAAAAGAAAAAAAATTGGGAAAAATTTAATCAAACATGCAGGCCTACAATGGCGTTTTAGTTTCATATTGCTGCTAACAAGTTATCGTAAATTTAGTGGCTTAAAACAATGCCCACTTATTATCTTACAGTCAGAAGTCTGAAGTGGGTTGGGAGAGCTGCTTCTCTTCTGGACGTTCTAAGAGAATCCATCTCCCGATCTTTCCAGTTCCTAGAGGCTGCCCGCATCCCTCGGCTAGTGACTCACATCCCTCCAACCTCTGCCTCCTTCAATCACATCTCTTCTGATTCCCCTGCCTCCCTCTGTCCCCTGAAAGGACAGGTGGGCACGTGTGGATAATCCAGAATAATCTCCCCATCTCAGGGGCCTTAACTAAATCACATCTGAAAAATTACCTTTGCCGTGTTACGTTGTGGAGTTCACAGGTTCTGTGGATTAGGATACGGACATCTGGAGGGGGAGGGTGTAGCTCAGTGGGAGAGCGCCTGCCTAGCATGCACAAGGTCCTGGGTCCATTCCCCAGTACCTCCACTAAGAAATAAATAAATAAATAAACCTAATTACCCCCCCCAAAAAAGAAAAACCCAAAGGAAAGGAAAAAAACATTTAAAAAAAAAAAAAGGATACAGACATCTTGGGTGGGGGAGAAACACTATTCTGCCTTCCACAAAAGAAAAACGATATTGAAATAGAATTATCAAAACATTAAAACCCCAATTTTAAATCTAGTTAATATGTGTGCTTGACTGGTCCATTAAACAACAGGATGCAGGGAAAGGTCTAATAATAACTGCCATGATTTCTAAGTAATCGTGAGCATAAATCATATTTTGAGATAACTGCAGAAACTGTGATGTGATATGAAAAGAGCTACATTTTGTCCTAGTGACAAAGTCACAGGTAATGCTTACACTACCTACATTCATCATTAAAAGAAATGCTAAATATTCAAGCAGAGGCCAGTTTGAGAAAAAAAAAAAGTACTTTTTTTCCCCCACCCAAGTCCATGGTTCCCTGAATTCTCTCTCTCTCTAAGGACCAAGATTGAGAACTCCTGGCCAAAGGTATTTGGCCCTGAAGTGTTGGCATTTTCATAAGGCCACCGATCCCCTAAAAGGTGAGACACCAGGGCAGGGGTTCTGGGCACTGTGACTCCCTGGGGCCCTCCTCCCTCCAACCACAGCCCACACCAGTGAGCAACAGGGGGCTGCCAGCTTCCCTAACATGCCAGGCGCTGAGCCAGGTGCTTGACACGCAGCACCCCACCTGCTTTTGCCTCAGCTCGGAGGTGGGTACTAGCTTTTAGCGCTCTCATTTCCAAACGGGAAAATGGAAGTTCAGAGCAGTAACATAACTTGCCCAAGGTCCCAGAATTTGTTAAAAGGTGCTTTGCTCCTTCCAGCCCGCCACACTGAGCCTGAGGGAGACAGGGCCGTGCAGGAGGGCGAAGGCCCCACCTCCCTCTCATTTAATCTTCTGAGGCTGTTAGTTTGAATCCTCTTTGTGAACAGGAGGCTGGCCAGAGGGGCCGGGACGGTCCCACCATCACAGAGTGGTAAAGGGCCCCGGGTGGCGAGGGGAGAAAGGGGCTTTCAGTGTTGATGGAAGAGGCATCTCCAGGCCCTTCTCCCAGCCCCAGTAGAAGCAGTGGGGGTCCCAGCTTCACCGGCCTGAGCTCAGCTGCGGCTTCAGGAAGGCCGGGGCAAGCTGGGGCAGGCAGAGGCACGTGGGAGGACAGAGGGGACAGCGATGGGGACAGGCAGCAGAGGTGGGGGCAGACCTGTGCAGCCAGGGGCAGGGGGAGCAGGAGGGCTGCCAGTCAAGGCCCTACCTTGTTCTCACAGTGGATCTTGGCCCCAGAGTTGACCAGGATCTGGAGGATCCGTAAGTGGCCAAACCAGGCAGACAGGAGAAGCGCATTCATACCAAACTGGGGGAGAGGACACGAGGCAGGAAGTGAGGAGAGTGTGAGGCGTGTCTGCCTTGCCAGGACAGAGCCCTGTGGCATATCATAAGAGACCTCCGTCCCGATGACATTCCCCAGCCACCCAATTACCTGTTCTACAGCCTGTATCTCTCCCTGTTCACACAGCATCACGAGGGACTAAAAAGGTTCTCTGAGAACTGAAAGGCCCTTGAAAATGAAGAGAGCTTCATGACTGTGCAAGGGGAAAATGGGATCAGCACAGTGTCACTAGTCTCCAAAAACTCAGACTCCCTGCCCAGCCGGCATCTGTGTGTCTGTGCATCAGTGGCGACCTGGGCGATGACAGCTGGCTCGCAGACCCAGATGAGCTCCGATGCCCCGGCCCGACCCTGAGACAGACAGGCAGACAGACACGCCTCCATGGCGGTGGGGTGGGGGGGGAGTCCTACCACATCCTCGTCATCCACAGCAGCCTTGTGTTCCAGGAGCAGCCGCACCGCCTGCTCATGCCCTGCGCCCGCAGCCCAGTGCAGGGCCACTCGGCCCACCTGGTAGGAGGGAGGGGAAACCGTGTGGCACCAGCTTGCTGCCTGGCCCACCTCCCAACCCTCCCTACCTCCCGGCCAGGACAGCTGGTCTGCAGGGTGGAAGGGCCTTTGCTGGCTCCGATGACCAGCTGGCTGGAGCCCCAGCCCCACTCGGGCCCCCTCCTCTTCCACGCCACAGCAGCTGAAATGAACACAGTAAAATGCCATGTCTAGATTCATCTGTCCCCCACCTGAAACTCTTCACAGCTTCCCACTGCTCTTGGGTCAAACTCCTAACCCTGGGTACGAGGCCCCACGGGGCCCAGCACTGCTGGCCACTGCTTCTCAGAAATGCCAAACAACTTTCCACATCTACGTCTTTGTTCCTGCTGCTCCCTCTGATGGGCAGCCACTTGCGTCTGAGGGCTATTCTCCAAGTCCCCGAGGAACCCTGAGTACCTGGGTTCTGTCCCCTCTTTTCTTCAGAACCGGGCTGGAGGGTTCTGACTCCCCACCTCATTGTCAAGCCAGCCTGGCAGTTCACCCTGGTCTCTGGCCCTCAGCGCATCTGAGCAGGCCCAGGGGAAGCCAGCCTCTGCCCCAGGAACCCACTTCCCTCATAGTTTTCAGCAAGTGAAGAGACAACGAAAGAAAACACGGATTTTCTGTGTGGTTCCTCTGGGGACCAGCTGTGCCCTCCTTCTGCTGGTGCTGTCCCTCTGCCTGGGCCACTGCCCTTCTTCACTGGCTCCTGCAAAAATGTCACTTCCTCGGGAAGCCTTCTGGTGGGGCAGGACCCTCCGATCCCCACATGCTCTCAAATTGTGCCAGTGAGAATGAATTGTTTGTGAGATATTCTGTTTAATGTTTGTCCTCCCACACGAGACCACCAGCTCCAAGGGGGCAGGGTCCACGTCTGCCATGGGTTCTACTGTCATCAGCACCGAGTACAGTGCCGACCGGAGGAAGCCCTTAATAAATACTGAATGAATGAATGAATCATTCAATGAGTAAATAAATGAATGAATCTGGTATTAGCATCCCATCATCCTCCAAGTCCATGCTTCCTTGCCAGTGCCTGCCCAGGAGTTGAGACTAAGGCTCCAGTCACCAATAATGTGCTGTGTGACCTAGGGGGTCACAGCTGCCCTCTCTGTGCCTGCACCCTTCTATAAACAGGACTAATCCTCTCTGCCCTGCTCACCTCTCCAGGGGTGAGTGGGGACCAGTGGGAAACAGGTGGATGAGTGCTCTGAAAACTAAAACACACCAGGCATACCCCAGAATTCCTGCCGCTATTACTGAGCCCCCAGCGGGCTCTGAAGACCCAGGTCACATACCCTTGTCACACCAAACCAGACAGAGCAGCCTCTGCTGCAGTCAGGAATCTCGCATTCAGCACTTTCAGCCCCCACTGGCCTCTCACCCAGGCCCTGGCATCTCCTCTAAGACGCTCCTGACAGCTAGAAGCCCCAGATTAGGGAGGGGCTACCCCGGGCAGAATGGCTTTTCCCTTTGTTCCCTTCTCCAAAAGGCTATGCACCACCCCACGAGCAGACCTGAGGCTTGGTTTGCGGGGCCTGGTCTGCCTCCCTGCCTGGGCTTTGAGCCCTCAGATCAGGCCTGGGCCAATAGCAGCTTTACACAGTCACCAGGCACAGCGGGCCCTCAGAGAACTGAACTAAATTGCTGCTTCACACGTGCTCAACCTCTCTTGGTCCCAAATCCCTGGACTTCTGACCGCAGGCACCACTCCATCTTTGTCTCTCCAGGTGCCTGCCCCTATCTGCCTCTCTGCCAGCCTCTGACTCCTGAACTCTGACCCCTTGCCCTCCTGACCCTAACCTCTGTTTCTTGGGGGAGCCTTCTGGATGGATCACAGGAATTAAGAGTTGCAAGTTCTAGAAGTGCCCAAGCCTGGTTGGAATCCTGACCGTGACTTTGGGCCTCAGAGACCTTGAGACAATGCAGGCAAGAAGGACAGAGCCTGAGCCTCCCCAGGGTTAACAGGTGCCAGTGTGCCTGCCTTGGACTCTGTAAATTGTCCCTCCCAAGTGGTGGTAACACCATGGCACTGTCCCCAGCCGGTGCCCCTGTACACACGTGGTTTCTGGCCCTGACGTTGACCCTCCTCCCGATCAGCTCCTTCATCCTTCCGACATGGTTCCGGCGGGCAGCCTCGTGCAGCTGCCTCTCCAGGGGAAGCACTGGGGGGACAAAAAGGGGGGCAGGATGAGGGGGGACGGCCCCTCACACTGCACAAGGAGGAGCAGGGAACAGCCTCTCCCAGGCAGATGGACTCCCAGCTCAGAAAGGTGGGGGGGGGGGGTGCCTCCCTGCCCTCTCATTGTCAGGGAATTCCCCAGACAGGCTGCTTCTCCTTCTAACGTGAGCGTCCACACGACTGGGACCCGGCAGAACCCGGAGAGCATCAGCAAGACCATCCACAGGAGCCAGGTGTGTGCCCCTCCACCGAGAGATGCCCCGTCATCCAGTTTCCATGACTCCAACTGCTGCTCCCGAGGAAGGAAGGGAATGGCATTCATTCCCACCGAAGCTGACAACTGTCTTCTCCATGGCTCTGTCCAGGGAAGGAGGCAGCCAGGGTTTACTGAGCCACTCACTGCACTGGGTATGTGCACCTGGCTTCCCTGTCCTTGCCCCTCCACCTCTTCTCTCCTCATCCCCAAATCCTAACCATCTTTCGCCTCCCGGCTCTGGGGCGCACTCCGATGTGACTTCTCTGTGGTCTCTGCACGCTTTTCATCTTCATCGCTGCACCTTCATCTCAGACAGTCTCAGACTAGAGGGAACCTCTGAGCCCCGCTGCCAGCCCCTCTCATAGGCAGCGGAGGGCTCAGAGGGTTGGAGGCCAGGCCAGGAGGACTCAGGCCTGGTGATGTGGTCCAGGGCTTATCTTACTGGCCCCCCATGCTGCCGTCACCCTGACTGCTCTTGGCCTGTGAAGACAGCTAGTCTCTTTGGCTGGACCACAAGCTCCTTGCGGGCCCTGGCCACACCTGACCCTTACTGATCCACCACAACTCCCAGCAGGCTCAAAGCTGAGCACAGAGGGGAATTCACAAAACTCTGCTTCCATGAGTGACACTGAAAATCCCCAGATTAACAGATGCCTGTCCTTCTTTCAGGAAGGCTTAGACACATGAGCACAAGGGACAGCTATCTATCTGCTGGTTTTTTTCATAATCAGGACAGAGTATGTAATTTGAGATTTTATTGCTGCCAAACCCCCATCCTGCAAGTTTGGTCCAGTGCGAATGTCCAGACCCAGCCCCTCTGTGTATCCAGGGACAGGTGGCCGGTGTCTTGGCAAGGAAGGCTAGGATGTGTTTAGGTGACAGACAGGCCTGGCATCACTTTGTTTTTCCAGATAAATTTCATGTGGCTTTCCAGATACAGGAGAGGATTTGGGGCTTTCTGGGCCTCACAGATGCAACCTATGGACCTCAGAGCCACTGGCCCATGGCTGAGCTACTTTCTGGCTGTGTGAGCTAGGTTACTTAACTTTCTTGTGCCTCAGTTTCCTCACCTGCAAAATGGGGGTATGAACTGCCCTGCAGGGTTATTATAATGATTAAATATAAGATGTAAAAAGCCCCTGGCACTGGCAAATAATACCATCACCATCACTATTATTCCTCCAAAGCAAAAGATCAGAGAATAAATTTTGGTGGCCAACGATCTAGAGGTGGTAGGGCCCCCTTTATTCAGGGCCCTCTGAGCCGGTCAAGCTCCAACCAAGGAAATACCCTCCCTACCCACCTGCCTGCATTGCTTCTCTCCACAGCACCTCTCACCATTGGCGTGTGCTATATTTATACATTTATTAGGTTTATTGTCTGCTTCCCCCATTATAATATAAACCCATGAAAGGAGAAATTTCTGTCTAATTTGTGAGCTACTGTATCCCCAAATTCAGGCCGTGGCACATATTTGCGAATGAATGAGTGACACACAAATCATTAAACCTCTTCAGGGCCTTTGTACTATAAGATGTTGCCCCAGTTAAGACTCATTAGTCCCCTGGGAAAGCAAACCACAAGCCCAAGTAAATAGAAGGAAAGAGGTGTGGGGGAGGGGGTAAGCTTCAAGTCAATACATCAGGGGAGAGGGGAAAACACTGCCTTCCAAGTGGTGCCCATTGATAGGCCCACCCTCCCTCGCCCCCGAAGGCTCTTTCAATCCAGGGTGGGCGAACGATCTGGCCCTTCAGGTGTGAGCTTCGAGAAGCTGGGGTTTAGTACCCACTCTGCCACTTTCTAACAGCAGGAAACATCCCCCTTGGGGGCTTCAGTTCCTCCGGGTGTAAAGCTGGGGGAGGGTGATCTGCTGAGATCCCTTCCAGCTCTGACTCCCTTTCTCGTAGCTGAAGCCTGGGAGGAGGCAACCTGATCTGAGCTGGCAAACAGCCAAGAGTCCATTGAGAGCAAGCAGACCCTGCAGAGCGCCAGTGAAACCCAGTCCAATCTCACCTCTTCTATCCACCTCAACCCATGCATCCTCTTTCCGGCCACATCAAACACACAGTGCACTCTGGCCTCTGAGCCTTTGTCCAGGCTGGGTCCTCTACCCAGAATTCCATCCCACACATCCAAAAGCTCCATCGCTGCACATTCCTTAAGGGATTGCCCCAGGCAGAACCCTATACTGTTTGTAGCATGTGACAGAGCCCCCAACCCCACCCCCATTCACTGGCACAATCCTTCTCTCCCCTCACCAGGCAGTGCAGCCAAAGGCCCCCAGGCCAGCTGATGCCCACAGGGATGCTGCTGCCCCGCCTAGAAGCCCTGGCACTGGGCACACCCCCAGAGGGAGGCTCTGAGGTGCCCTCATCCCCTCTGCAGCACACCACACCTCCGTCTCTGGGTCTCACTTTCCCCATCTGATACGGTCCTCACTCTGCATCCAGCCTCGACATTCTGGAGAAGCTGCAGCCTTCAGCATTTCTACTACTTAAAGGATGAGTGACCTCGGGCAACTTGTTAAACTACTCTGTGCCTCAGCTTTCTCTTCTGCAAAATGGAGAAGACATTTTGTCCAAGCCATAGGGCCGCTGTGAAGATCAAATAACGTGCCTGTCGTGGCTCGGACTGGCGCACAAAGTAGTCAGTGAAGGATCGCATTACCATCTTATTTCTAGCTAGTGTCTCCTCTGCCCAAGCTCCCTGCTCTCAGGAGTCCCAGATGCGCAGCCAGTGTCCCCACGGCCTGATGCCCGTTCCTCCAGGAACGGAGGAAGGAAGCCAGGACGCCAGTGGCCACGCAAACCACGCCAATCGCAGCCTTGGTCGCCCTCGAGGGGGTGCGGGGTACTCGGCCCGCTCCCGACTGTCCCCCTACCCCCAAGCCCGGCCCCGCGACTCACGGCCGCCGGTCTCCCACGCCAGCTCCTCGTCCATGCCGCCGCCGCTCCGCTCCGCAGCCCCCGCGCGCTTCTGCCCGGGCGCGAGCCGCGCGTCCGCCCAGCGGGACCCCCGGGAGCGCAGGGAAAGGGCGCTGAGCTGGGGGTGGGCGAGCCGGGGGCGTCGGGGAGCCAGCGGCAGCCGCTCCTCCGGACCGCTCGCCCCTCCTCGGCCCTTGGGTATGATGTGCGCGCAGCTCTGCGGCCTCCCGCAGGCCCTCCATCCCGGGCCAGACTGCAGGTGTGTCCTCGGACTCCCTCGACCTGTGCACGGCCCGGCGGGTCGGGGCCACTCGAGGCTCCGCAGGTCCCGCTGGGCGTGTCTCCCCCGCGAGCTGTCCCAGCCTCCTGGGCCCGGGTGCAGACCTCCAGCAGGCCCCTGGCTCCGGACTCGGCGCCTGCTCTGGCGCCCCCAGGCGCTGCAAGTCAGACCCCAAGCACTTGGGCATTGAAGTTACGGAAACCTCAGGCAAGCCTGCGGGCATAGGAAGAGATGGTCAGATTTGTTCATGATCAGGAAAATACAAGTTAAAATGACAATGAGATATCACTTACACCAATTAGACTGGCAAAAATGAGAAAAACTGGATAATGCCAGATAGTCGTGGGGAATGAGGGGTGTCACAGCCAGGTGCACTGCTGGCAGGAGTAGCCTTCCTGGAAAAGAGTCTTGGCTGTAATGAGGAAAACTAAACCCAGCCAACGATGACTCTAAAATCCAGCTCCATCTCCACAGGCTCATAAAGGGACATGTAAGAGGTTGTTGTTGCTGGCTTGTTTTGTGGTTGTCGGGAGTGGGAGGCAACCTAAATGTCACAGTGGGGGTGGGGGTGGATGGGTAAAATGTACTACAATGCAACTTTAGATGCAAGGGACCAGGTGTACTCAGAGTAACAAGGATTCAAACACCGAGTGGTAGAGCGGAAAAAGTGAAAAAAACAAATGAGACTAAAACACGGTATCAATAAAAATGATTGCACACTAAAGAACACAGATCTGCAAAGACATACAAACAAAAAGATACACATTGAACCCATCAGAATGGGTTGCACTTCAGACACTGGGGGATGTCCATGTCTTCTCTTCTTTGCCTTTTAGGCATTTATAGACTCTTTAAATCTGGGGATATTGGGGTCCCAAGGCATCTCTACCCCAACGTAAGAAGCCATTACTAGTTCTTCTGGGATCAGAGGAAGATAAATATCTTTATCATTAGTGCAGTTCAGAAAGGCTTCCTGGAGGAGGAAGCATTTGGGATGACCTTTGAAAAATAACATAAAGGGGGGATCAGGAGATATAGCTTAGTGGTAGAGCACATGCTCAGCATGCAGGAGACCCTGGGTTCAATCCCCAGTACCTCTATAGAAAAAGAACGTAATGATACTAGCTAATAATTAATGAGACCCACAGTAGGACTCTGTGGATTATCTCATTTTGTCCCCCAAACCACCCTATGAAGTGGACATTATTACCACCATACTATGGTGGAGGAACTGAAGCACAGAGAGGGTAAAAAACTCTCCCTACCTCACACAGTAAGTGGTGGAGCCAGAGTTCTACTCCAGGTGGTCTGATTCAAGAGCCACAGCATGAGCATCTGATGGGTGGATAGGACCTTGAAGGAGTCAAAACTGCAGACAGACCCTGATGGTCGGTCAGTCTCCAAGCCCTGGCCTCCCAGATGGATGCAGAGGTGCCAGCCATCCTTGAAGTCCATGGCCCTGAGCCAGCAGAATGAAGTGACTGCTGCTTTATCACCTTCCTCCCTCATCCACTGCTGCCTGGAGACAGTCTGTGTCTCCATACGTTCCCTGGGGAACCTGGAGGTGAGACCCAAGTGCCCAAGTGACCATGAGTGGGCATTAGAGAAACCCTTGGGAAGTAGATGATTGACAGAAGCCTGGCTGTCCCCACCAGCCCAGCCACCCTGGCCCAGGTTAGGCCACACCCATCTAGTGTTTCCAGCTAAGCCCGGAAGGCCTTATGGGCTTCCTCTAGGAGACCTCCCCAGCCTTCAGTGCTCCCACATTCTGGCCAGGGATTTTTAAATTCATTATCCCACTTAATCCTCACAACAATTCTGTAAAACAGATATTATCATCCCTATTTTATGGATGAGGAAACTGAGGCTCAGAAAGTTCCAGTAACTTGTTGAGACCTTAGAGCAGCAAGTGGTAGAGGCTGGATTCAAACTCACTGCACCACACTGCAATTTCAGTCTGGAAAAAAATGGCCCATTATCCCATCCTTCAAGTTCAACTCCACAGTACCCAGCCCAAGCCCCCAGCTTCCCAGGAAGGCTCCCTTGTAGGTGTTATAATTAGCTGGTGATCTAGGTCGCTCCCTTCCCCTTTCTTGGGCCTAAGTGGCTTCATCTCCAAAACTCATGGATTGGAGGTAGGGTCTATGGGCCGTCCAGCCCCAATGGTACGTGGCTGGACACCTCACAGTGATCTTTCCGGCGATCACGCAAGAGAGGCTGGGGGCCCCTGACACCTGACACTGGTGGCAGGTTTCTCCACAAGACAGCCCTCCTGGCTCTTCTTTGTTCTTACTTCATATCTTGAGAAATTAGAGAGGTGTTTTGTTTGCTTGTTTTACAAAATAGAAACGTGACTTGTGTTTTACCATCTACCTCATGGATTTCATGCTCCTTTGTTACCTGGGTGACATTCTGTTAGAAAGACGGAATCCTGGTCTGCACACCAGAATCAGAACCTATATTTCAATAAGATCTCTGGTGATTCCTGTGCACACTGAAATATGAGAAGGGCTACTCTAAGCTGTCAGCACCACTTCATTCCAATCCATCATTTTCAGGCCTTTATGCCTGTTTTCCCCAAACAGGTCTAACTAATCTCTTTGAGCTGTCATCATTTCCTGAGCACCAGCTGGATACCAGCCGCTGCATCAGTCTCTTATCAGCATTATCTCCTGTACTCTTCCCAACCTCCCTGCAATGCTGTTAGCAACCTTATTTCCAGGGAGAAAACTGGGATGCAGACAGTGAGTTGTAGCCCAAGGTCCCATGGCCAGTAAGTGGCCAATTCAAACCCAGTACGTGTTTCCCCAAAGCCTTGGGGTATCCTTGGGTCCTAAGCTACACAGCCACTCTCACTGAGGGCAAGGCTGTGATGGTGGCTTCTGTGCACCCCCTGCCGGGGAATGGGCACAAGCCAGTTTCAGGACACAGTCCACGATGGCCCTTGTCACTTGCACAGTGGTGGGTACCTTCCCCTCAGAACCACTCACTGTAAGTCTGGGGGGCTCTGCTGGCATTCTGTCTTCAGAGAAGCCCAGGACTGCAGTGCACACGGCCTGCTCCCTGTTCTGAAATGCCCTGTCCTGGTGCCTATACCCTGGGATACACAGTGGTGGATGAGAGGCACAGGAAACCACAACCAGAACCTCAGTTTTATTCGATGCCTGAGAAGAGGTGGAAAAGTTGCATTTTAATTAAAACAACCATGGTTATATGAGCAACTGAGTAAGATGCAAAAATCCAGCGGGCCACTTTGGACAAGGTCGCAGAGTTTTGGGTGTTTATAATGCTCTACCTTTGGTGTGTTTGGAGGGGGACGTCTGGGGGGAGCCAAGTGCTGGTTCTGCCCTTCTCCTGTCCCTGCCAAGACACAGAGCCCATTTTGACCCTGCATTTCCAGCTCCCACCTCATACACAGCCTCCCCCCTCAACACACACACACAGGCACATACACACACCCTAGTGATCCCAGGTCATTCTCCAAGCAGACAGTACTCAGCTTTGCCCACAAGCTGCCTTCATCCCTTTGGCATAAGGTACCCAAGGCTGAGGGACAAAAAGGACATGTAATTCAGAGACTACCAGGGTTGACAGGGATGGAGAGAGGGCGTGAGAGCACAGAGCTGGGGCTTGGGGTGGAGGATGTGGGGCAGCTTCAAGAAGTGTGTATGTGTGTGTGTGTAACAGAGGGAGATGACTGACCTTAACACCGATTAGAAGTAATCAGAAATATCGAAATGAGGAAAAGCAGATGGAAAACTTAGTTTGTGGAAAAATAATGCCAATTATAGTCACTTAGGAGCTCTACATATCATTTGAGCCTTTTAATTCTGTAGCCTAGTAATGACATACATCATTTCAAATGTCTTCTTTTTTTTAATCCTTGGGGAAGAAAAACCAATAAAATTAAACTTGTAAAAGTTCCTCCAGCAAAATGAACTTTCCTCGCTCCTGCCTCAGGGCCTTTGCACGTGCTCTTCCCTTTTGTTAGGAACAACTCTTCCCCACCCTTTTCCCATGGCTAACTATTTGTCGTTTTTCAAGACTGGTCTCAGTGTCAGTTTTCCAGTGTTAATTGTGCCACCCCCACCCTCACTATCCCTCTCACAGCCACCTTTTCCTCCAGAGAGTGGTCACAATTTGTTATTCTGTGACACACGAATAACACTGGGTCCACCTATTCCCACTCAGAGCCCATTGCCCCGTCATTTCACGCAAACGAAACATTAATGTGGTTCCAAAGCCTTGAAAAATAATGCAAATGAGATTGTCTTTGACAATAGCTTATTTAACACAGGTTCACTGCAGGAATTATTATAATTTCACAAGCCAATAGCATACAGGATAATGTCTCTTAATAAGTCAATAAAGAAATAACATACTCCGACAAAAGATAGATTGGTTACACTATTGTTCCAGGCAAGGGCATATGAAGAGAATAAAGCCCAAATTCAGTTAAGCTGTACTTTTTCTACCAGTTTTGGTTTCTCAAGAGACACACGCTTGGCCAACGGGGGAGTTATGTCTAGCTACCAACGCAAAAATAAAAGTCCTTGGTTGCTGGAGTACGTTGCTAGGCAACGATGGCGCCTGTGCTGACCGGCAGGCAGATGTCCTTCTAGGCTGCAGGGTTCATCACTACTGCTGATAAAGGACATGCCTTTACCACACCAGGAGCTAATGCCCCCAAGGTCTTCGGAGAGCTGGTCAGCAAAAGGTAGCTTTGCTCAGACGGAAACTCAGTCATTCCTCGAAAACTCTCAGCATTTATCGTCTGTGTCCCCTTGCCATAACTGCTTCTCCGCAGTTCTCATCAATAAGCCCCCATTTTGGGGGTGCCCTCAGCAGCTGAGGCACTAAGGGCTTATCAACAGCAACAGATGAGATGACATCCTGACGCAGCTTATTCTTTATCGTAACAACTTTGGTTTTTTTGGCCTTTGACATAAACAAGTAGATTTAAACAACTTAGCTTAAGTCATAAACAAATGGGTTTGAAATCATATCAAACCAATACACAAGTGGCAAGGAATTCAGGGAAGTTCAGACAGAGCAAAACTTCCTAAAAACCGTATTTCAACATCTTTCCTCAAAGGTCCACTCATCCCAATAGGGCACCCACTTCTCCTCCCAAATCTCCTCTGCCTCCCTTTTACCTGGACTCTGTAACACTCAAATGTCCTCTGCTCAGCCTCGTTTTCAATGTAGAACAATTCTGTCTGCTCACCCCTTCTGACACTAGGATCGCCTCCAACGCCCCAGCTAGGGGTGCCCACAAGCAGCCAGTGTGCTCATTTAGAGGCTGTAAAGACGCAAAGCTTTTGAACAAGCCCTGGAGCCCGCTGGCACTCGTTGAAGCCGCTCTGAAGAAGTCCCGGGCTCTCAGTGTGCCTGGAGCCACTGACACCTTCACCCCTACTCCCCACTGCAGGACCACTCCACATAACTGCATTTCTGCAGGATAAAAACATCTCTTGATGTGTGTTTACCCTGGCAGGACTCATCTCTGCAGGAGACATCCGGCTCACAATACCCCAGGTGGACATGCCTCACTTCCTGCCTTCACCAGTCATGAAACTTCTTGTTCAGAGAAGTCCCTGACAGATCTTACAACCAATCAGGGGCTCGTGCACGAATTGATCATGCAGCCCCTACTCCTTGTGTGCACAGGCCCCAACCCCCAATAAAAGACCCTGCACGCCCACCCCTGGGGCTCACACAGGCACCTTTCGTCTGTGTGGCCCACTGCTGTGTAACTATTAAACTTTTCCCTGCTGTTAAACTCTCCTTGGCCTCTGGTACACACTTTTACCAACCCGCGTCACCGGTCCATGACCGCCCCCTTGTGTCCCACAGCACATGCCATGTGCATATTTGTTTACTCGCCTGTCATCTGCCTCCCCCACTTCCCTTTAAGCACTCTTGTTCACCATTAAATCACAGGGAGGGAGGGTGAGGTACAGTGGAGGGTACGTCTCAATGGCACAGGACTCTCCAAGCTGACAGGAGCCCTGACATGTGGCTTCAGAGTTCCAGGTGCCCCCAGGCAATATTTGGAAGGAGTCCAGATGCCCCTGGATTTTATTCCTAGCTCTGACTTTGCTGGGTCTGGGGGCTGCTCCAGGTGGTAGCCTGTGATCAGAAGACTTCTCCCAGGCCTGAAGGACTGACCGATGGGCCCTTGGGAGCCCAAGGTCTGGGCTGTGAGGCCTCCTGCTGCGGCAAAAGGATTAAGACAAAGCAATGACTTTTTTCTCCTAATGTTTTATTTAGAAAAATTAAAACCTACACAAAAGCTGAAAGAATAATGATACATATTAATATTTTGCCATATTTATCTTATCTAAGAGACAGGAGTTTTGTAAAAAATTTTTACTACGTAAGATATCAAATAAACACAAATAATAATATAATGAACCTCACCTACCTAGCACCCAGCTTCAACAACAGTTAACAATCCATGGCTAACTTCCTCCTCCTCCTGAATTATTCTGAAGCAAATTCATAAACATCATTTGATCCATAAATGTCAGTCTGTATCTCCGTAAGTAAAACCTCATTTAAAAACATAATCAAAATACCATTTTCAAACCTAAAAGTTAACAATGCTTAATATCAACTATTCAGTCATTGTTCGACTTTCTCCAGTTGTCATATATGTGCTGGTATTACAGTTTATTTGAATCAAAATTCCAGTAAGCTCCATACATTGAAATAGGCGGATCTGTCTCTTAATCTAAAAGTTCCACCCCTCTTTCTCTCTCTTGCTCTCTCTCTACTGTCGACTGAAATAAATGCACAGCCTTAAAGTTGAGAGTTATGTTTTATTTGGCGGGAGGACTCGGGCCAGGATGACAGCCCCTCAGATCGCTCAGAGGGGACTGCTCGGAAGAGGTAGGGGAGGAGCTAGGATAGATAGGAGCTTTACAACAAAGCTTTACAAAGACCAGGCAGTTGGAACAATAAAAGATTACTTGTTATCTAAAGAAAACCAGGCATCTCAAGTTAGAGAACTTAGCACTTTTCTATGTAGGGGAGGAAGCAAACATTTGGGCTCATTGAATTCATTCCTTTAACAAGCATCTAGCTATCTAGGGCCAGTATCCTGTCCTTTCTTATTCTGAGTCCGCTCAGGGTGCACCATTGTGAGTGGCCGCAGAGGCTGGGCTGCAGGCTTGTCTTCTTCACTGGGGGGTGGCGGCAGCCGCTGGTGACTTGATGGTTTCAGCATTGTTTACTGATATGGTTTGCGGTATTTTTCATTTACACTACCCCCTTCCTCCTCCCTCCCGCCCTCTCACAATTTATTTGTTGATACACTGTACTGGGTCATCTATCCTGAAGAGGTTCCCACAGTCTGTATTTTGCTGATGACTTCCCTACGATATCATTTAACGTGTTCCTCTGTCTCCTGTGTTTCCTATAAACTGGCAGATTGATCAACGTTTTAAACTGAGTTTTAGAGAGGCTCCTTTCACAGAAGTGGTGTGTGTTTCCATCAGAAAGTACATAATGTCTTGTCCCTCTTTGTGCGATGTTGCCATTGATAACTTTGGAAATCCACTTTTTAAACCACTGTGATATTGTGATTTATAATAAAATATATATTTGGGCCTCTCTTGCTCCCTCATCTTCAGAGACCACCTGCACTCTGTCTACGGATCGCGTATCTACTTTAACTTTAACCTGAGCGCTCAACCCCCACACCTCGTGGCCTTTCTCTGAAACAGCCTACACTCTATGTAGTATGTATCTCTCTAAATAAATCTACCTTTACTCAAAAAAAAAAACCCAAAAAACATATATATATATATATATATATATTTGGTCTTTGTCCCATTCCTGGAACAGAGCTCATAAAACCCTTAGAATCTAAAACAAAGAAACAAAAAAATAAACAAAAAAAACCTTAGAATCTCCTACGTGGAGAACAAGATGCCTTTTGTTATGTTAATGATGTGATTTGGGAAGCCTCTAGGTAACCTAAGGATGGGGGCTGGTTGCCTGGGGAACCAACTGAGAGCAGTCAGTTGGAATTTTCAGTCCTCTTCTCTCCACAACCTCGGGGGAGGGGAGAGAGGCTGGAGGTTGAATCAGTCACCAGTGGCCAATTATTTAATCAATCATTCTTACGTAATGAAGCCTCCATAAAAATCAAAAAAGGAGGGGGTGTGGAGAGCTTCCAGGCTGGTGGACACGTGGAGATTCCAGGAGAGCAAAACCGGAGAGCAGACATGGAAGCTCCGCACCCTTTTCCCACACCTGCCCTGTGCACCTGTTCCATCTGACCGTTCCTGGGTTCTACCCTTTTATAATAAATTGGTAAACACAGGGATGGTAACACCTACTGGGTGGGTATTATTTCTAGGACCGATGCATAGAACTAAGAAAAGTTTGTTCATTTGTTTTTCTTCTGATAAAGTGCACCCGTAGTTCATACTCATGACTGAGTATCAACTCAAATTCAACACAACAGGGTTCTGCCTAACACCATCAAGATCACATCCGTCTTTTTTTCCTCCCATACTGGAAATCCAACATAATTCTTCATTCCCTTTACCCTATGATCTACTCAAAACAGTCTCACAATAACAATTTCAACATAATAAGCAATAAGATGATTCCTGAAAACTGTGTAAGTGTTTTTTAAACTTTGTCTTGTTGTTTGGATAGACCCCCACTAGCGGCGTACAGTCAGCTGTCCACATCTGCAGGATCCACATCCAAGGATTCAATGAGCCCCAGGGCAAAAATACTAATTTAAAAAATCCAGAAATTTCCAAAAAGCACAGCTTGAATCTGCCACATGTGGGCAACTACCTACAGAGTATCACACGGTTTTGTAAGTAACCCAGAGATGATTTAAAGTATAAGGAGGATGTGTGTAGGTTATATGCAAACACTACGCCATTCTATATAAGGAACTCGAGCCTCTACAGATTTTGGTATCGGGGTCCTGGAACCAATCCCTCTCGGATACCAAGGGACAACTGTATAGTCACACTACTATTTCAAAATCACTTGGAATACTTCCTCTCTGGTTAGGCACAGATTTATTTGTTCCATTTTGCTTTTTAGATTTTTTCTTCCAGTTTTATTCAGACACAATTGACATACAGCACTGTGTTAAGTTTCAGGTGTACAGAGTAATGATCTGACTTACATACATCATGAAGTGATGACCACGTAAGTTTAGTGAACACCCATCATCTTTTATAGGTACATTAAAGAGATAGAAAATAGTATTTTTTCCTTGTGAGGAAAACTCTTAAGATTTACTCTCTCAACAACTTTCATATATATCATGTAGCCGTGATTTTTAGATATTTTTAATGTTAATTTTGTTCTACAATTATGTAAAATGTTCCTAAGTTTCAGAGTCAAGTCTCTGAAGGTCGTCATAGTTACCTATGACCTGCAGCTTCCACCTGGTTCTCGCTCTCCTTCACTCCATGTCCTTCTTTTATTCCCAACTGATGACCCAACTCACCAAGAGTGGCCACAGGCCACCATGGTTGCTCTGGCGGCAGACTCAGAGGCATCCTCTACTCAGAGGATACAGCTTCCCATAGACCTCCCGCAGCTTCTCCTGTGGTCCCCTTAAGACAGCTGGACAAACTTGGTTTCTCAGATTGGCTACTGACTCCTCTGATGTGCTAACTGCCCTCAGATCACCTTCTTCCCCAGTTCCTTTCACAATTGTGTAAAGCAGATTACCATTATAAACCCTCTAGCCCACCGCCTCAAAGTGACTCTGTTCCCCAATTAAATCCTGACTGACACGTGGCTGACACAGTAAAGTTTTTTGTTCTAGTTGCTTACCCTTATATTGCTTAGTGTATTACATGTATATTTTTTCTCCCTTTCATAGAGTAGCATACTACACAATTTTCTCACATTTTTGAGTAACAGCTTTATGGAGATGTAAGTTACAGCTCAAGTGTATATCATACAATCCACTCATTTACGTGTACAGTTCAATGGTTTTTAGTATTGCTCAGAGTTATATAATCACCAACACGAAATTTTAGAACAATTTCACCACCCAAAAAAAGCAAGCCCATACCCTACAGCTCTGACTCCCCTCCCCAGTCTCCAATCCCCACCATGGCCCCAGCAAACACTAATCCACTTTCTGTTTCTACAGATTTGCCTCTTCTGGGCACCCACCTTGCTGTATTCATGGAAAACTCACCTCAGCCATCTCTCTGCAATAATATGAGCCTTTCCCATTCCTTTCACAGCCCGAGTCCTCCCATGTGTGGCTTATTCATCCAGTTCCTGTTGATGGATGTTTTGCCCTGTTTCCAGTCTTTTGTGATCACGAAGAGTTACAATGAGTAGCCTCATGCAAGCATCCTTTGGTAGTTTTTACCAGTGCATCTACAGGATCTATTCTTAGAGGATTTCTGGGTCAAAGGGTAAATGCACACGTGATTCTGCTAGCTGTTGCCAGATGTCCGATATAAGGTCTATGTAGTCTTGCACTCCATCAGCAATGTAAGAAAGTGTCTTGTTTCCTCATGGCCTTCCCAATAGAACTTGCTGTCAAACTTGAATTTTTGTCAATCAGATAGGTTAGAAATGGTAAACTTGGTGTGATTTCAATTTGCATTTCTATCATTATAAGCAAAGTTGGTCACCTTTTTCTGTATTTAAGATATATTTTTAAAAAATTTTTAGCGAGTAATCTGTTCTTATCTCTAGCTTATTTTTCATTATGATTGTTGGCCTTTTTCTTAAGAGGATTTTTTTTTTTAAATGGAGGTACTGGGGATTGAACCCAGGACCTTGTGCATTTTAAGCATGTGCTCTACCACTGAATTGTACCATCTGCTTTTGGGGAGGGGGGTAATTAGGTTTTTTAAGAATTTTAAAACAACTTTATTTCTTGTCTTAGTAACGTTTGCTCATTCTGTGAGATTACAGCTGCTTTGACATGGCTCAGCTTTGGCTTAAAAAAGGTCAGTGTCTGTCTGAAAACTTCTATGTGAGAGGCGATGGCACCAGGGTTTATTTCTTCACCCAAGATGAGCTGGACACACTTTTCACTACTGCTGAACTGGAAAAGGTTCTGAACCTGGTGGACCGCCCGCTGCAAAGTGAATCGAGGGAAGCAACTGACAATGTACCAAGTTTGGATTATCTCAAACCTCTTCCATCCAACACCAGCTGAGACGCACCAGCTCCTAACATGCGAGTTCACTGGGGCTTTTTAAAAGAACATCTACAAACAGGCTTGAACCTAGGAAAACAATGTTCCTTATCAAGATTCTAACCATTTTGCTTCTCATTTGTGAAGCCCTGTTATATACTTTTCTCAAGTTTTTCTTAAAAAAAAAAAAAAGTTTGTTCATTACTAAAGAAAATTTAAAATGTAGACAAGGAAAAAAACACCCACAATTCATCTACCCAAAGATGCAATCACTTGCTGTATATATTATGTATAGATATATATACATACAAAAGAAAAGAGATACACTCTCACCCAAACACACACAGTGGTAAAATATTGGCTGCTCTTATGCCAGCACTTGGTTTCCTGTGCTCGTTTCCTCTCTGCTTAGAGCATCAGCCCTGTAAGGGGGGAGAGGCCAGGAGTGTTTGGGGAAGGGAGAGGAAGGGAGTGGCAGAAGGTCCTGGCCAAGTGGGGTCAGCAGTGGCCAGGAGAAGCCTGTATAAGTGGGCAGTTTGTGGGTGGGAAGGAGCACCCCTCACCCACTAGAACTGCTCCCTCAAAGCAGAAGTGGGGTGGAGGAGCAGGAGCACAGGGACAGAACTGAACTCCCCTCCAGTTCTGAGCTGCCCAGCCATGTGACCACGGGCAAGTCTCTCCCTGTCTCTTCATAAGGAAACAGGCATACATGGTCTTTTAGGTCCCTGCCCACAAAAGCATTATATTATAAGGGAAGAATAATCCATTAGAGAAAACAAACACTGATTAACAACCCAATGGGAGACACGGCTGGATATTTTTCAGGCCTTTGAGCACCTCTAAACTCACCAACTTTGGACCCTCACCCACAAGTCTCAGCACTTGATTAGCCATGTCTATCCGAGGAGTCCAGTCCCAGGTCTGCCTCTGTAGCTGTGTGACTCTGGGAAACTCACTAAATCTCAATCAATTTCTTCATCTGCGGATGGTATCTTTTATAGGGCCATCTCAAAATGCCTCGAGCAGCCCCGGCACACCGTGAGTGTCCCATTATGGTGGTGGTTATTATCCTGCTCTCCCCCTGCCACCTGGACCATCCCATTGGATCATCTTACAACCCTATGAGACAAATGCTAGTAAATCTAAGCTCCATTTTACAGAGAAGACAAGTGAAGTTCAGAGATGTTAATGACTCGCCCAGGGACACACTACAAGCAGGAGAGAGTCCCAAGTGGAATCCAGCTGGGCTCCCTGCAAAGGCGAACTTACGGTCCCCACTGAGCCTCACCCAGCTTTGCGACCCGGGCGGGGCCGCGGCAGCAAATGAGGCCTGAGGACGTCGCTCGGGTCAGCGTCCGCTGGGCCACCTCAACTCTAGGGGGCGACTCAGTGTCCAGGAAAGAAAGCGATTTGGTAGAAAGCCTCAAAACATCGCGCGGAGGAGCCCGACCAGAGAGTTACGAAGCGCGTGGGCGTCCGGCTTCCCTAAGTGGCTTCTCTTCCCGAAGCGGCTTCTCTTCCCGGAAATCCGCCAGTAGTGGGCGGAGCCGGTTTGGCTCGACTGCAGTTCCTGTTATCGACACGCGGGGGAGCCAGAGCCGGCGAAGAGCCACCGGACATACCGTAATTCCCTCAAGTGTGCGCAAACACAATCTGTCCCATCACTGGCACGACGGTACCTGAGGCCAGAGTGGCGGGAAACAGGCTATAGTCTGACCTGAGGTTAGCTAGTTTCTCCAGTGAAGGAGGAGGCTCCGCGCGGAGAAGTGGGTGCTTTTTGCTGGTGAAGGTCCTTGCACGGCAGGCTAAGGACTTGGGTGAGGGCGAGATGAAGAAGAGTTGCGGCGGGGATGTTAGTAAATGTAGAGTTAACTGCCAATTTAATTCCCACTCCCCCTGACTTCCCATTTAACCAGGGACCTCCCCGAGAGCCCCCAAGCTTTCTAAAACTCAGGGAAAAGACAATAACTTTTTTCAGACAGAGCGTTTGGGAATGACTAAGTTCCTGTTAGAGTAATGTGCATTTTAAAAAATTCAGGACAGAGCAAATGCTAAACCCCAAAGAACTTCTAAAGGCCTAATTTCTGAAAGAGGTGTTTACCTGGAGAAGGGATATTATGACCTAGCATTGCTGGGTTGAGAAGTGAGGCAGCTTCGTGTGATCTGGGCCCCAGAGCAGGGACAGGGGCGAGCCTGCTGTGAAAACCCAGTTGACCTGAACAGTGGGGTCTGGGTCCCGCGTCTCTGAAAGAAGGCTGTGCAGCCATGGGCAGAGTCCACAGGCAGTGCCCGCAGCCCAGGGCTCTGTCAGCCCAGCCGTTGTGGCACAGGATAGGGGACAGGAGTCTGGAGGGAGAGATGATGGGGGAAGCACAGCAAAGAGAAAGGGAAAAGGCAGTTAAGAGCTGGGAGGATGGAGCTGGGCAAGACCTTCACTCTCCAAGCCTCAGTTTCCTCATCTGAAAGGTGGAGATTCTACTACTACTTAATGTAAAGGGCTGTTGTGAGAACTCAGTGAGTCAGTGTTCTAAAAGTGCTCCGTAACCAGTGCAAAGGCTAGGTGAGACACCTCCTCTGTGGAGCCTTCCCTGATTGCCTTAGACTCAAAAATGCTGCTTTTCCCTGGGGGTTCCCAGAGCCCACGGTCCAGCCTTTGGTGCCAGCCCTGGCCTTCATGGGGATAACTGTTTGCAGTGATCATCCCCCACGACGCTGCTACCCCCACTCCAATCACTGCCAGACCGCGACCTTTTTAAGACGTGCGTCAAGGCTGATTCATCCCTGTATTTACTCAAAAACAAGGCCTGATAATACTTGGCAAAACGATCCTAAAGTTCATCTAAAAAAATAAACATGTGCAAACAGACAGTAAAGGTATGGAAACTGTGGAGGGGAAAATTGGACCAGATAAGGAAACAATTTGACAAGAGTTATCAGAATGTTTATAAGTATACACATCCTTTATGCGCAACAGCTCCATTTCTAAGAATCTACACTGCAGAAATAACAGCAGTGAGAGGGCAGAGATAAATGGACCAGGATGTCTGCTGCAGTATTGTCTGTAACTATAGCAAAGAACTGGAAGCAACCCAAGAGTCCATCAATAGAGGATGGTGAAATAAATGGAGGTGCAGACATACAGTGCAATGCTGAGCAATTGTTAAAAAAACGGAGTGGGTCTGTGAGTGCTGAGGCAGGAAGAATCTCCAAAAGATAACAAGATGCAGAACAGAAAGCACAGGATGAGTCCTTGTCTTTAAAAACATTTTCCTACCACTGACTTCCAGCCTTTATTTCCTGACTCTCCCTTCCCTGTCCCAGGATGGCCATCTGGCAGATTCTCTGCTACACAATCGCTTTAACAGTCCAGTTCAACCCAATTTAAATTCCAAGCTCTGCACCTTCAAAGTGCACATAGCGCAGGTACATACCAGGTTTGTCATTTCAATTCGTTTATATCTCACCACCACCAGTTCGTTTATATCTGAAGTCGACACTGTGCTTATCATCTCCATTTTACAGATGGGGACATTGTGGTATAGAGAGAGATTAAATAATTTCCCCTGGGGAGGGTGTAGCTCAAGTGGTAGAGCCATGCTTAGTATTCACAAGGTCCTGGGTTCAATCCCTAGTACCTCCTCCAAAAATAAATAAACCCAATTACCTCCCCTTCAAAAAAATTTTTTTTTCCTCAAAGTCACACAGATCATAAATGGCAGAGTCGGAGCTATAGTTCCAGAATCTATGCTCTTAACTGTTCGGTTATGTCACCTGAGACTCCCAGGACCGTGAGTGAGACTTTTTCTTGCCTCAAGCTTTCAGCAGGCACAGTATGTAACATTAACTAGATACATCAGAATTCATTTAGCCCCTTTCCTAATGATGGACAGATAGATTTTTTTCAGTCTCATGCTATCACAAACAATGCTGCAGTGAATTTCTTCAGTCAGGTGTTTCTGTGCACTTGTTCAAATGTCTCAGTAGATCATATTCATAGAAGTGCAGCTGCTGGCTCAAAGGGAAAATTTAAATCTGGGTGCTGTTCCAGATGCCTACGGCTGTATAACAAACTAGCCCAAGACGCAGTGCTTAAAACCATCATGTCGTATTCCCCACATGGTTTGGGCTTCATCGCAGCAGGTAACGTCAGGTAATCACAGTTCAGGTAAGAGGTAAGAAGTGGAACCCATTGGGCAAGTTAAGGGGAAACACTTGGAATTACGGTAGTATCACTTTTGCTGTATTGTATTGGTCGGAGAACTCACAGATCAGCCCAAGTTCAAGGGGTGGGGACGAAGAGCCCACCTCTCTATGGGAGAAGTGTCAAAGAATTTGTGGCCATCTTTACTCCATCACAATAGCTATTTCCATCTTGCCCTCCAAAATGCTGGTCAGTTTGTATTTCCACCCGCAATGCTCAAGACCGAATTTCCCCCCACCCTCACCGACACTATCTATTATTGTAAAACATTTTAACTGGTGCCAACCTGGCAGTTGAAGATGGTATTTAATTGTTATTTTGTTATGCATTCCTTTAATTATGAGTGAAAGTGAGCATCTTTTCATGTATTTACTGTTCCTTAAAATTTTTTCTTTCCTTGTGAATTGTCTGTTTATATACTCTGCCTATTTTTCACTTTGGTTGCCTTTTTTACATTGATTTCTGAAATGAATATATTGAGGAGATTAGCTCTTTACCCGACATTATGTTACAAACAGTTTTCCCAGTGTGTAGTCCAGCCTTTAACCTCGTTTTTTAAAATAATTTTCTCCATTCAGGGTCTTCAATTGTTTTGCATGTTCAAATGATCAATCTTTTACTTTCAGATTTCTGGGATTTGTGTGGATTGGAGTGTTTCTGTCCTTCTTCAGAATTTTCCTGCCAGTTTCAAATGTTTATTTTTCCAAAGATTAATATCATCTTCCGAGGCTCCTTCCCCAAACCTGTCGGTGTTTGGATTGAAATAGCTTTTGGTTGACAGACCGCGCAGTTTGACAGCTGGAGGGCAGGGCTGGGAGTCACCTGGTTTGAGTCTTCTCTTCCGCAGGACATTGAAGCTTGCCAAGGGGGTGGCAGTGTCATCTCAGGGAGGCCCCTGCACTCCGGGTACCTATCGGGAGGGAGCTCAGGAGCCCAGCAAGGGCAGCCCTAGGGTCAGACAGGCTCCCCACAGCCCTGTCCCTGGGAACCTGGCCACTGGAGACCTACAACTCTTAGACCTCCCTGCAGAGTGAACTCAGGCCTCCTTGAAGGAAACATTCCTTGGAGACCCAGGAGAGGGGCCAGATATGCCCTCAAAGAGCTGATTCACAAGGTAGGAGATTTCACAGAGCAGCGCCTTGTTCAGGAGACCAAACACAAAAATGCCTTTGCCAGGGACAATCCTATGGTCTCAACATCACAGCCCTGGGGAGAGGCAGGGATCTGCTCTGGGAACCACAGATACAGGACAGGAGGCTGCTCTGAGCTCAGGCCTTCAGGTTTGCCTTCCCCACCCAGCCAGGCTCCCCTGTCTTCTCTCTGATCCGGATCCCAGACAGCAGCATTCCTCAGCTGCTCCTTCCCCAGGCAGGGCCCAAAGGACCCAAAGGCATTCCCCCAGGTGCCTGGGGAGACTGAATGGCATTCATTTATTCAGGAATTATTTATCGATGCTTGCTATGTGCCAGTCAGTGTTCTTGGTGTACAGTAGAGAATAAAAGAGATTCCTGCCCTCCTACAGCTTACAGACAATAAAAAATAAACCAGAGTGAATATGGAAATATGATAGGAAATAAGTGCCCTAGAAGAAAACGGGGCAGAGTAAGAAGACTTGGGGGTTGGAGGCAACCTTGCTGGGGAACATCCATCTGCCCCTTCAGCCTGGCTCAGCACGGGGAACCTGCACAGGGGAGGCAGGGAGGAGAGGAAGAGGTGTGTTCCCTGGGCTCCGCCCTGCAAGGGCACAGCCCTGGCCAGGTGGCCCTCTCTCCCGAAGCTCTCCTTCCTGGTTTCAGCAGTCACATCTTCCCCTCCCCCTCAGGCCTGGGAAGAGCAAAGGTGCCCCAAGCTTGTGGGCCTGAGCACTGCGCTCTCCCTTGGGGTTTCTTTATGTCCCATCCATACCTTTGCTGATAGTCATTGCATAATCCTAATCTGAGTGCTGTATGCTGTTGGAACGCTGAGAAATACGGTGCCATCTGAGCAGCCTGAGTATCAGGTGGTGTGGATACCCCAGGGAACGGCGTCCTGAGTGGAGGGAACTGCCTGCACCAAGGCCTGGAAATGTTGTGGGAGAGAGATGCTGGTCTTGTCTCAGAAAGAATTCAGAAACAAGACACAGAGGTTAAGAAAGCAAAGCAAGGATTTAGTAAGGGACAGACAGTACATTCTCAAGGAAAGAGCCGGCAGACCCAGGTGGGTGGCTGCCCCGAGTGTCCTTGGCAAGCTCCTTATATGGGTGTAAAAATGAATGGGCAGAATATTCATTGGCAGGGATGGGCTTGGGGTCGTCTTCCCTGAACTTCATCCCAGCTCCACCTTCCCAGGTGGGGAGGAGGGATTTTTCGTCCTTATTTAGTCTTGATCAGAAAATTGGATGAGGTCATAATGAACAAAAGGTCACATTTGGACAGAGGTCAAAACGATCAAAAGGTTACATTCGGATGGATTGTGGGGATTCCTGTCCTGTTCCTGCGTGGCTGGAGCTGAGTGAGGAGGAGCAGTAGGAAGTGGGTATCAAAGGTGTGTGTGCCAGGAAGTGGGGCCACTGGAGGGCTTCTAACCGAGGAGCGATGTGATCTTTAACACTATGCCTCTGGCTGTTGTGTTGAGAACAGGGAGCTATCGCAGTATCCCAGGCGAGAGACAGTGATGGCTCAGATGGCAATGGAGAAGGAATGAGACAACAGGGTTTGCTAAGGGATTGGACGTGGGGTGTGAGAGAAGAGAGGCGAGGGAGCTTCAAGGACTGGGGCCTGCTGGATTTAGCAGGGCTACTAGGTTTCTCGTAGCTTCTCTGCCTCCCCCCTCAGCCTGGCTCTCATCTCCTGTCCCTCTGAGAACGAGGGTGCACGTGTGCGTGTGTGTCCAGCCCCTGGGGTTGTGCCCGGCAGACCCATCTCTTCTCTGGCAGGCCCAGAGGTCTGCCAGCCTCGGCCCGGAGGTGTCCTGGAGTGAGCCACGGGCCCTTCTGCTTGGGGCCATCTCTCTGCTGGTCCCTGGTTCAGGGTCCGCAGTGGATTCAGCCCCTGGGGCGCTGGGAAGGGCGGCTAAGCTGGATCCCCAGAAGCAGCCCCAGTGAGTGAGTTGACCGTGCTACATCATCAGTGACCTGCTCTCTAGGGCGCTCCCTGACTCATGCTCTTCAGCCTGGGTTCTGCGGGTCAGCCAGAACTGAATGTGACCTGCTTCTTCTTCCATGACTCGCTCAGCTGGCTTCCTCTCAGGCTCCAGCCCTCAGTGGGGACACCTGAGGCGGGAGGAAAGATCCACCCCAACCCCCTTCCTCAAGGCCCTGAGCCTTTGCCCCTCCTGCTGGCCGTGGTCTTTCCAAATCCTGGCTTGGAGGGCCTCCTCCCACAGCACCCTGTGGGGTCACCTGGCTGGACTCTCACTGCCCCAGCTCCTGAAGTCAGACTGAGTACCTTCTGGGCAGGCCAGGCCTGGCCTCCACTGGTAAGAGCGCCACCATCCAGCACCTTCCCTGAGCTGGCGCCGTGCTGAGCTCTCTCAGGCCCATCCTCACAGGCCCACAGGGGCCCATCTAGCACAGAGGGGTTATAGGAGTGGGTTCTGGGGTACAAGCTCTGCTGCTCACCGGTGCATGACCCGGGGGAGTCACCTAACTTCTCCAAGCCTCCATTTCCTCAGCAGACCTCGTGGTGTCCCCCGCACGTTGGCAGCCCTTAAAAGACTTTCTGAGCAAGTTACTGCATGCGATATGCTTAACACAGTGCCTGACTCACTGTATGGGCTCAAGAAAAGTCAGCTATTTAAGTTACCCCATCTCCAGATGAAGAAACTGAGGCTTAGAGAGGACTGGAACTTGTCCAAAGCCACAGGGCTGGGAAATGGTGGAGATAGATTCCCCTGTGCTCGCCCCCTGCACTTGTCTCCTTGTTCTCTGTCTCCGTGAGGCCAGCACAGAGTAGCTGTCAGCCCACAAATGGAGAAGCTAGGAACTTACACTCTGAGAGCTCCCAAGGGGAGGGGAGGCTCCTGTCATAATGAGAGATACAAAGATTAATTAAACACAAGCCCACAAGGGGCTGCCCATCCTGGAGCCAAGAGCCATGGTGCTCTGGGAACAGCATCCTTCCCTACGTAAAGGATCCAGGAACCTCCATGGAGGGGTGACACCTGGGTTTTTGAGACGTGACCGGCTTATCGAATGCATCAAGCTTACAAGAAATGGTGACCATGCAATCTGAACTTTTAAAGACAGTCCAAGTTTCAAACTTCTGTCCCATTGTTGGAATAAAGCCTCATGAGCCCCAAAGAATCCAATATTGCAGCACTCAAATGACTTCTCAGAGCCAGATGGGTCACAAAATCCATGTAGGGTGCCCATTATTCCAGCACACAGCTGCCAGCTGCCCCAGCTTCATGGGTGTGTGCACGTCCACACAGACACTGACACCAGCCAGGGCTAAGGGTCACCCACTCCTGGGTCACTAGGTGACTCCATAGCTTGATAAGTGTCCCCTCCTCCTTCCTAACCCCAGTGCTGGGTACCGTAATGTCTGGGGTGGGGGGGCATTCTGAATCCTCACAGAAGAGAGCGTCTTGTCTTGCACACTTTTTGTCACCATGAAGGTCAAGGTCTGGTCTAGGTGACATCAAGACTGCTGTTAGCGAGTCTGACCAGTCAGTCATGGAGGCTGTGCTCCCTCCACCCAGCTTTGCAATCTTAGCATTCTGCTGCAGACCCGCCTTTCACATTGCCTCCTGGTAGGAGTTTTGGTTTCAGTTTCTAAGAGCAGAAATGAGCCTATCCCTTCCCTCTGCTGCCTTCCACACTCTCCTTCCTCCTCCCTTGTCTCTGTCCTTCCTTCCCTCTCCCACCCTGGTGGGATACGGCCCCCTGGTCCCTAGCTCTGTGGGAAGGGTTAAGGAAAAGAAGAGAGGGGAGAAAGGAGAGTGGAGAGTTGCGAGACCTCACTTCATTTTCAGGGCTGGGTGGCCACTCACAGTTGTACAAATTGCGCACTGCACAACTCCAGGGGACACAGTCATCTCGATGTCACCAAAATTTGCATAGTTGTTAATGCATTTTTCAGGCAGATGGCAGTAAAGTATCCTGAGAGGGGGCATCTGTCTGAAGTGCTCCAAGTGGAATGAAGGTGCTGAGTGCATTTTGGCTCTGATCTCCCAAAAGCCCCAAGCCATCCCCTGGGGCTGTGGCATCTCCCACAAGCCACCACCACCCCTAGGCCTTGTACTCTAGCCCACTTGTCCCTCAACGCTCAACTTCTCAGCTCGGCTAGAGCCCCAGTAGGAGACTCTGGATCAAAAGAGGCTGGCCAATCACCTCTAGGGCCATTTGTGGGACCCAAGAAAGTCTCTTTCTTTTGGGCCTCGGTTTCCCCATCTGTAATAGGCAGAGTGGACAAAATGATCTCTAAGGCGCTCTCCAGATTTAACATCTGAGTCTGCACTGAGGGTACTGCCCGGGAGGCAGATGAGTTACAGTTGGGTTTGGCCTCAGGGTTCCCTTTACAATGAAGAAAGATGGCTGTTGTTCCCTTGACTGAAAGCAGGGCTCAGACAGGATCCTTTTGTTGAAGGATGATGGTGGAGGCCCCATGAGGTCACCCAGAGGAACTGTGTGACCGGCAAGTCCTCTGACCTCTCTAAACCTGTTTCCTCCTCCATGAAATGGGGGGTGATACTTGCTTTGCAGGTGGCTGTGAGGACTAAAGAGACTTCTAAGTACAGAGGTGCTGGCACGTAGTAGGAGGCTAGGAGGCGCTCAGAGAAGAGCAGAGGAAAGGAGCCCTGGGGAATGGGGGCAGGGGGTGGAGTGGGGAACTGGGTTGGGGAGGGGGCTGCCCAGGCCCTAAGGCTGGGAGGGAGGCACAGCAGCCCTGCAGGCCCCAGGCCGCCACTGCCTGAGCTCAGGCTCTAAGGGCAGGAAACCCACCTGGTTTCCTCCGGGCCTGACAGTCACCCCTGTCCTTCCTTTCGCTGTGGGCTCCCTGCCCCCTCTTTGCATGACTGCACTTTGGGGAGGATGCCAAGGGCCTGCACAGCTCTGTGGGAACCCCAAAGAGCCCAAACTCCTTAGCCAGGCACTCGATGCCCTCCTCTAATCCTCCCACCACCGGACACCCCAGAACAAGCCATGCAATGTCACACCTCCTTTCTTTCTCCCACATGCCTTTCTTTCTCCCCTCTCCCCACCACCTCCACCCATTCCCCAGAGCTAAATCCTGCTTATTGTTTAGGGCCCGGCTCAAATGTCACCTTCTCTGGGAAGCCTTTCCCTGTCCTTCCAGTAAAGAAAATAATCACCCTTCCTGTTGGCTCTCTCAGCCCAGGACACACAGTCAGGGGCGCTGTGGAGTGAGTCAGTCACATTCCCCGGGGCCTCCGAGCCCTTGCCTATAAAATGGAGGCAAGTCACCTCTAGCTAAGGGGGAAGATGTTGGAAGAATTCAAGAAAGGGGGACACGTAAAGCCCCTACACACCGTACGGACACACAGGCCGTGCCGATAAACCCTACTTGAAGCTTCAAGCCCGGCCCAGGGCGCGGGAAGGGTGTGTCAGGGACGTTTCCATCCGGCTGTTCCAGCAGTTTTCAGTGGGTCCGCAGATTCCCGCCCATCCCCACAGTTCATTGGAAGATCAACGATGATTGACAGGCCCTGAGCCCAATGACTAGCCTAGTCCCTCCTGGAGCCCCACCACTGTCCACCCCACTGTCCTCTTTGGCACCTCTACCTAAGGAAGGCAGCGGCCATGAGTCTTTTTTAAGGGACGGAACTGATTTTCACAGCAGCCTTGTGTCAGCTGCGCAGCCTGACTGCCCCACTGATGACTCAGGCCTACTCCCCACCCTTCCCCTTCAGGAAGAGGCCCTGTCATAATCACAGTTGTGCTCCACAAAAATAGCTTCAATTCATAGATGCATGAGCACCAGGCCTTTCCACTGCGGGAAGAGGAAGGCCATTTCCCCACACTCGTTCCCCACGGCCCCGCTTCAGAAGCGGATCTTCTGGGGTGGGGTCTTAACACTTCTCTGTGAATGGCTTCAGCAGCAGCCTCCTCCCCAGCTTTGGTGCAGAAGGCTTTTCTGCGGCTTTGCAATCAGCTTCTCACATTTTCTCATTCGCCCTTCGGTCAGCGATCCGGGGCAGAGCAGCTGAGGTGGCTGTACCCATTTTGTAGGTGTGGAAACCCAGACCAGGGGACAGGGGGGTGACTTTCCTATCTCACAGTGAGCTGGTGGTGGAGCTGAGTTGTGGGCACCTGACTCCTGCTACAGTGTTCGTTCTGCTCTGGCATGTGCCCCTTCCTCGGGAAATACCCTGGCTAGGAGAGGAGAGAAAGGCTGGGCAGAGCACAGCTTTGAGGAGCAAGACATTCATGCAATGAACATTTGTCAACTTCCTGCTACATGCCAGGCACGATGCTCGGCACTAGGGATACAGTAGAGAGCAAAAAAGAGGTTCAATTACTGTCCCCATGGAGTTTATAGAGTGAGAGCTAACATTTACTGAGCCCAGTCTTTAGACCAGATGCTTTGCTAAATACTTTTACCCGGAATAAATCATTTGATTCTCACCCACATCCCCATAAGGTAGCATATTGGACATCTGTCACTTGTGTTGGCCACCCAGCATTTGAAACCGCTTCCTAGGTATAAGGTGTTCTCCTCTCATGAGGAACAGCCCAGTTTCCATTTCTGAGGCTAAGTATGCCAGACACACCCTTTCCCACCCTCCCTTGCAACTAAGGCTGGGCACATGACCAGCCCAGACCTGATGTTGAAGTCTTGGCCAATCAGTAAAGCCAGCCCAGACCTGATGTTGAAGCAGTGATGGCACAGATCCATCATGGCCATCAGAGCAGTGACAGCAGGACCCCCCCCCCCACTTCCCAGAGTCACCAGCAGCCATTTACAGGGGCAGGGTCCCTCGTTCACTGCTGGTGGAGCCGGTATCTGTGCTCAGGGGTGGCAGTTGGTGTCGTCCCTCCAGCTCTGCAGAGAGATTTTGAGTATTGCCCCTTAGCTAGTAGAGAAAGGAGAAAATCCTGCCCCGCTTACAGGTGGGGTCCCTGCAGCTTCCCCCCAGGGAAGCAGGTGAGGTGGGCAGAATCTGGAGATGACAGGGATTCTGGGCGGTGGTGAGACTTTCTCTGAGGCCTTCCAACCTGAACCCAGTGGCCTGGGCTGGGGTGGATGTGGGCACTTGGTGATCTCAGAACCTCTGTCTGGTGGCTGCCTAGTCCTCCCTTTCCCTGTCTAGTCTCAGGTTGACTCTGTCTCTTCTCCCATTCCTCTTCCTCTCCATCCCACTGTCCCAGGCCTGGTTCTCACCCCATGACCTGCCTGGACACTTCCTTCCTCAGCTTCTCCTCCTTGCAGCCACTCACTCCCATCCTTCATCCCAGAGTCAGAGTGAGCCTCCAGAACACAGGACTGATGGAGGCACACTCCGCCTTAAGCACCTGCCAGGACATCCTGGCACCCAAAGGCCTTTGCGTGGCACTCAAGGCTCTTCCAGCCCCTCCAACCTGCACATCAGTCCTCCAGCCCCAACCCAGAGTTCTGACACCGCACAGCTCTGGCCAGACGCCCTGTGCTCCACTGTCACCGCGCCCTGCCCCTTGCACACCTTCTTGCACTGCCTTTGCTCATGCTGTTTCCTCTGTTAGGAATGCCCTTCCCTGTCCCCTCCACTTTCCTCTTTAATAATAGTAATACAATCTCATTCATTCATAAAACAGCTTCAAATGCCAACTTGCTAGACTCCTTATAATATTGTTTCCTTTATTTTGTCCGTGAGAAGTTCTGTGGCATTTTAAAGGGGAAGGGGTGGTGAGGTGCTGCTGCCTGGATCAGCAGGCAGGTGTGCCTGTGGGACCGGGACCCTGGGCTCTTGGTCAAACAGACCCAGGTTCAAATCTAGACTTTGCCATTTACATGCTGGGCTCTTATGGGCAAGTTGGTTAACCTCTCTGAGGCTCCCTTCTTCAGCCTCACTGACCCTCCATGACACATTGGCACAGGTGTGTCTCATCCATGTGCCTAAATGCTGAGAAGTCCAAGCAGGTGCTCTGTGTGTGCATGTAGCTATGTACAAACTTGGGGAGGTATGAGTGTGTGTGGGGAGGGGCATATGTGCTTATCTGTGTGTGTGTGTGTAGCTGCTGTGGTTGTCAGCTCAGAGCAAAAAACCCCACACTTCCTGTTAAGAATCAATTAGAGCATTTTTTATAGAAGCCCCAAATCTCCCGGAGAGTGTCATGAGAGCTCAGGGAGGAGAGGTGGGAAGGCAGGGCAAGAAGGATGGGAGCAGAGGGCAGGATTCTGCTGCCAAGTCATCGCATGACCCTAAACAGCATGGTACCTCTTTGGGCCTGGGTTTCCGTTTCTATAAAAGCAGGATGGGGGATTTAGACTAGGTGATCTCTGAACCCTCCCAGCCCCTTACTTTTGGAGACAGATTAGTATCCAGGGTACACTCTTCAGAGGGAGACACAACATATGTCCCACCAGGTATGCCCCTGACCTCACATGGATCTAACCCTTCTCAGACCATCCTTGGAAACACCTAGACTCTTCCCTGTGATTGTATGGGGGAGGGGACAGGGAGGATGTTTCCAGTGGGGAAGGGCTTAGTGGCAAGCCAGTAGCCACATCAGCAACTTCCTCTCCACTCCCATCCCCACCAGGCCCTGCTCCCTCCTGGTTCCCACATCCTCAACCAGAAGAGAAACAAATCAGTTCCTCAGTAGGAAAGGGCAGGAGTCGCTGCCCCTTCCACCCACCTTGTCTGCAGTGGGGGAGGGTATATGGAGAAGGGGCCGGATTCACTATCAAAGCTGGTCCCCACATTTTACAGATGAGGAAATAAATGCACAGAGAGGGCCAGTGACTTGCTCAAGGCACGTGGTGAGACAGTGGTGGTGCCAGGATTGCAGCCAGCTTCCCACAAGCCTTTCCATGTCATCAGGCTGCCCCTCCATGAAAGAGGGTCCCAAACTAATTCTCATTTCCACTGAGGGTGGAACACAAGGAGAGGAGCTGACATTGCAGTAAGGGGACTTGGAATGGATACCAGGAAGTGCTTCCTGTGAGATTCCCCAGGACAGGTGCCAAAAGGACACTCACCTCCTCCCAGGCGTGCCTTTAGAGTATAGGATACCCTGGGATGTTGTAGCTCCCCATGGTTAGAAAGAGGGCTGGAGAGACCTGGCTTCCAGCCTGAGTTATCTTGCAGAGAAGGGGGCAGGATTCCAGGAGAAGAAGGAAAGCTACCATGGCTGGGCTCCATGCTCAGTACTCACACCCATGCCCATTTTACAGATAACGACACTGAAGCCCAGAGAGGTTAAGTGACTTCCCCAAGCTCACACAGCTAGGACCTATGTGGTATGATCCCCAAATCTTGTCTTCCCACTAAATATTTTCCCAAAACAGACCACAAGGTGGATTTAAAAACATAATCTATAAGGTGAGTTTAGATGATACCTGGGAGAATTGTTTTTGGGTTTTGTTTTTTTTTTTTGAGCAATATATTGATCCAAATGTAAGTGAGAAAAAAATAAATCAGCCATTAAACTCATTATTTCACAGACATTGTTGCTTGGGACTAGGCTAAGTTTTGAAAGGAGTTGAAAAATATTAAATGGATAATTGTTTAGGTAGCAAAACTCTGGAAAGTGATGCACGAATGACTGAAGCTTTAGAAACAACCTTAGAAGCCTCTTGGTCAGAGGCAGTGACTAGGGGCCTCTGCTGGCAAACACCAGGGTGACTCCTGTGTGTGCACTGCCCCCTCCAACCCCGTCCGTCTGTCCACTCCTGGCCGTGCAGCTCAGGCTCCCACATGTGTGTGCAGGAGGCAGTTGGTCCTGGGTAAAGGCTGCCAGGGGAGAGGTGACACAGAAGAGAGCAGCTGGGCTGCTGGCCTCCCAGGGAGGGAGGTGGGCAGGAGGAGGGGCAGCTGGGGAGGCTCAGAGGTGTGAGAGGCAGCGCTGGGCACCAGAAGTCAGCTCTGCGAAGAGCTGAGCTCTCCACTCGGCCTGCCCTGTGTGGGCGCCCCTTCCTCTCTCGGTTTTAGCTCCTCATTTTGGGTCCCGGTTCCCACTCTCCTCTGTCCCTACCAGTTTCAGCCTTGCTCATTTCCTGAGGCGCCATCCAGGCAGGAGGGAGACCCTGGGCCTCCCCAAGGAGGTAGCTCCACTCCCGGCCCTCCCTCACGGGTCTCCAGGCCTGGCCCAGAGGCCAGTTCAAGCAGCTGAGCATCAGGCCTGGCGGCTCGCCGGCCTCCTGGACCCAGGGGACCGAGGGAGGACGCGGAGCCCAGCGAGGGCCCGGCCTGCTGACCCTGCAGTCTGGGGTCAGCCCCACGGGGGCCGGCCATCAGGGAGGTCGAGTGCAGTCACTCCAAGGCCTGGCTGGGGAGGAAAGTCTGGGCAGCATCTTCCCTGTCAGCAGGGAGCCCTGTAGTGGGGGTGGGAGGGCCTCCCTCTTCCTTCAGCCTCCTCACCGCCCTAGCCCTTGGGTCTGCCCAGCCTGTCTTAATGACTCACAGCCTAGTCACCCACCCAGGATTTGAATCCTGAATGATCAAGATCGTATTCATCAATAAACATTTTTCGGGTGTTTCTCCCCAAAGCTCTGGGCCGAGTGCTCCTCACACAGGACTTCATTGAATTTCCACAACACTGCGGTTGATCCTGTTATCATCTCCACTGAGCAGGTGATAAACTGAGTGTCAGAGAAGTGAAACTGTCTTGCCCAAGGTCAGACATAGGTCAAGGAGGAGCCAGGCTTCAGTCAGATTCGAATCTGTGCCATTTCTCCATCCCCTAGAAGGGAGTGCTCACCATTGGAGAAGAAGGTCAGTCCTTCAGCCTAACTCCATCCCCAATTTCAATACAGAGCCCACTGGTTACAGCCATCCTTGAAGCTTTATCAGTCACCTCTACCTTAGTGTGAGTGATTTCATGATCATTGTGATCTTGCACCGTCAATGTTATCTCACTTCCCATCTTATTTAGTCCATGCCGACAGGAGTAGATGTCATTTTGACCATTTTACAGCTAAGGAACGAACCCAAGACTTGGGGAAGTGTGGTGACAGGTCGCTCAGTGCTGTGGCCAGCACTACAAAAAGCCCCTCTGTTGAGTGGGCCACTCCATCCAGCCCACAGGCCTTGTCTCTTAGGCCCTTTCTCCCAGAGCACATTTTGTTAAGAGGAAGGGGACCGGTGTGAGGAACCAGGCCCCCGGAGAGAGGGTGATGAGGGAGAGAAGTGGGCTGCAAGGAAAGAACAGAGATTATCTGGACCGTGGCCGGCCAGCCTGATTCTGGCCATCCAAGGTGGGTTTCCAGGGCTGCCTGCAGGAAGGGAAGCACTGGGCTGCCCTCCTGAGAGCCAGACAGTTGTCCTGTGTCCTTTCTGCGACAGCCTGCCACCGCCATCCTCTTTTCTAGCCACAAGACCTCATTCTTAACCATTCCTCTTAGGACATTGCCTAATTATGGCAAGTATGTATGTATATGAAGAAAAATGTGCAGAGGACTCCGGGTTGTTTTCAGTTACCTTAAACCATGCAATGCCTGTTTGGGGGGAAGATTTCTCTGCTAATAGGCTGTTAGAAGTGCTCACCTGGAGATCTGTGGGTTGCTCACCATCCAGTGATGGTGGGGAGCTGAATTTCACTCAATTAAATAAAATAATCAGATCAGCATTCAACTTTTGGATTTAACTGTAAAATAGTCTTTTTTTAAAAATCAGGATCCATTTTTTCAATATGGATATCTCCTAAAATACTGCAGGGCAAGCCTAGAACAGGGGCTCATAACCTCGTGTGAGTCTGTGTTATGGGCTCCTTTGCCATCTGGTGAAGCCTATGGACCCCGTCTCAGAATAACGTTCTTAAATGCATAAAATAAATAACATAGGTCTACAAAAGAGACCAACTATATTTAAGTGTAGTTATCAAACATTTTTTAAAATCTTTCTGATGTAGTCACAGATGGTGCTTCCTAATTAATGCGTGAAGTATCAAGATCTAGCAAAAGGTCTAATAATTACTGCAGTTTTGAAAGTAAGTAAGCCGTAGTTTGAAATATCAAAAAAAAAAAAAACTGTAATGTGGTTTGAAAATATCTGTAATTGTGTCAGGGACACCGTCACGGGTCCCGCTGATACTGCTGTGGTTTGTTGCCACATCATTAAAGATTTAAAAAAAAAATTCAGGTAGAGGTCAATGAAAATAAAGATGTGGATTTTTTTTTCTCTTCCAAGTTTTTAGGTTCCTTGAATTCTATCTTTTGATCCCTACAGACCCCAGATTAAGAATCCCTGGGCTGACAGAAAATAAACTAAGGTTACCAAAGGGGGAAGGGGTAGGGGAGGGATAAATTAGGAATCTGGGATTAATGTATACACACTACTATATAAAATAGGTGAACAAGGTCCTACTGTATAGCACAGGGAACTATATTCAACATCTTGTAATAACCTATAATGGAAAAGAATCTGAAAAAGAATATATGTATATATATAATTGAATTACTTTGCTGTACACCTGAAACTAACACAACATTGTAAATCTATACTTCAATAAAAATAAAAAATTAAATTAAATTTAAAAAAATTTTTTAAAGAACCCCTGGTCTAGTTCTATCTTTTATTGTATAGTACGATGTACAATTGTATCAAATAAAGTTTTAAAATCTGATTAAATTTACAAATAGATAAAGTGCCTGGCAGGTAAATGAGAGTCTCTGGGCCTGGAGTGCCTGCGGAAATTACTTCAGTCGTTCTTCTAGGGAAAACGGCACCTCTGTTTGCTCACCGGCCAAGTGGAGCTCCCAGGGCTGCATCAAGACGCTGTGCCCCAGATGCCCGCAGACTGCTCGGCACTGAGCCAGGCCTTCCTCCACCAGAGTGGCCTCTGTGCCCCTGCTCACCCTAATGCCACTTGGCAGAAGAATCGTGTTAGGTCTGGGAGAGTTTGGACTGGCCCTCGACCCTGGGACGAAGGTGGCTTCATAACCAGCCCTGGGGAGTCCCAGCCTCCATGGCACTCTGGGCCCCGAGCTGCCTGCACCCCGGCAGTCCCAGAAGCCCTTAGGTGCCTGCCTGCTTCCCCTTTTGATTCATGTGTGGTCACATGAGGAACACAGTCACGAGCCAGAGTGACTAGGTCAGGGCTGACAGGCTCACGAGACACTTGGCTGGGAATCAGGCAGCAGACAGTGGCGGCCAAGCTGAGAGGCCCTCAGAGCCCAGGGAGCAGAGGCTGACTCCAGGCCCACAGGCTCTGACTCCCCAGGGCTCCCGTCTTCCTCCTCCTCTGTGGCCTCCTCCCCACAGCCAGGCCACCTTTCCCCCTCCCGAAGTGTCAGTGCCCTGGGGATCGTGCCCTTCACTCTAGCAAGGTCTGCCACCCAATCCCTCTGCTCCAGCTCTCCCCTCGTCCCTTCTGCTTTCCTATCAAAACCCACCTGTTCTGTGTCCCATCAACCGCTGCTCGAAGGCAGCTCCCGGTTATCTGAGGTACGTAGCCTTCAACTAAAGGCTCTGACTGGCTATAAAGCCCTCTGCTTCTCTGGGCTTTGTTCAAAGCCCTCGTCACCCACACCATGTGTTTACATTGCAGGCCTGCCTTTCGTAGCTGTTATGAGGATCAAAAACATTTTTAGATGTGAAATCACTTCATAACTAGAAAGCATTTTCATACGTATAATACAGGACTCATCATGGCTGACAAGTTGTCTGATGGGTTTCAGTTCTCGGGGTCCTTCTGGAGAAATGACGGTGGTGGTGCTTCAGGAGAGGTGAAGATCCTGGTAACTAGATGGCCCTGCCACATTGTCCCACCTCCTCCCCTAAATCATACACCAAACAGGACATGTCCTCGTGGGCAGAGTCTGGTTCTGAATCTGAGTGGGAGTTTGAAAACTCTAGAGAAATGACCCGGCTAAACCCCACACAGAAAATTGACCAAGTAGACATTGGGGGCAACGCAGACTTGCTTCTGCCTTAGATGTGATTCACCCAGTTTGCCTCAACCGTTGTGGAGCCAAGAGGGAGACGGAGGGAAACTTTTGTTTCTGAGGAGAAAAACCGGAGAGGTGCTCCCTGCCAGGACCCGAGCCTGAGGCTCACAGCGGGGACATATTCAAATCATTTGTCGGCTTGGGGGCCTGGAGGGTGACTTGCTAGGAATCACGCAGGGTTTAGCAGTAGAAAGCTTGGGTTCCGGACCCTGCTTTGCCACACCCAAACTGTGTGCCCATGGGCAGGTCGTCGGCCATCTCTGGGCCTGCACCTGCTGTCTGTAAAAGGCCTGTAACAACCCCCAACTCAGCAGGGTCTTCTGAGGAGTCAAGTGTTCACTTCACGAGACTCAGAAATGCCTGCAGTTGAGCTGCAGGGGGAAGTGCCCACACACCCCGCCCCCGAGGGTGCCAGCCCCGATGCTGTCACCCAGCACAGCACTTGCCTAGGCCTCCCGTGTGTTGGTCTGTCTCCTCATTGGGCTGATTCCTGCAAGAGAGCGCGGTGCTTCCTCATCGTATATTCACAACGTGGGGCACATTCCCGAGCTGCTGTAATTATTACTTCGGAGCTCATGCTGCGTCAGGGCCCAAAGCCCAGGCAGGCCCCTTCCTCCCCGTAAGGCTATGATCACATGGCTACATTTGTATTGTTTTCAGATAGTCCATTTAGCTTTCTCCTCCGGGATCACAGGAAGGCCTCAGCCCCAGCGGCAGTCTCCCCAGCGTCTGGGGGGCTCCATCAGTGTCCTCTTTCCTTTAGGGCTAGACAGTCGGGTTCAAATCCCAACTCTGCTACTTACAAGTCACTTAACCACTCTATGCCTCAGTTTCCTTGTTTGTAAAATGGAAATAAGAATTTTTTTTTAATTGAAGTACAGTCAGTTACAATGTACAGTGTACAGCACAATAGCCCAGTCATGCATATACATACATATATTCGTTTTCATGTCTTTGTGGGGGAATAAGAATTCAGCCTACTCCTGGGAGATGTATGTTCAGCTCGACAAGAAAATGTCAAATTGTTTTCTAAAGTGGTTGTGCCGATTTATATTCTCAAGAGCTGTGTTTAAGAGATCTCACGGTCCATATCCGCTTCCAGCTTTGTATCGCCAAACTTTGTCCAACCAAATGGATGTAAAATGGTTCTCACTGTGGTGTGTATTTGCATCACCCTGAATGCTAATGAGGTTGAGTATCTCTTCATGTTTATTAGTTTAATATTAGTACATTTTCTCCCTTCAGTGAAAAGCCTATTTATATCTTTTGTTTATTTTTCTATTATATTGTTTAGCTTTTTGTTAATTGATTTATAGGCATTCTCTCTCTTTTTTCTATATATTCTTAACACTAATCCTTTGTTGGTTATATAAAATAATTATCTTCCCCCAGTTTGTCTTTCACTTTACTCAAAGTGTCTTCTGATGAGCAGAGGTTCTTAATTTTAATGAAGAAGGATATCCGAAAGATATTCACCAAATTTTTTTCTAAAGCTTCTGGTGTTTAACTTTTAAGTTCTTGATCCATCTAGAGTTGATTTTTTGTGTACGGTGTGAGGTGGGGTTTTTATCTTTTCCATGGGGATGATTAAATTTTCTACTTCCATTTGTGGAGCAGTCCTAGAGCCAACCTTCTTATTTTTCCTGGATCCAATATCTTAACAGATCTTGAGGGGACAGGAAGGGAGGGCCCGGTTTAAGTCTGACTGACAGAGAATTCCCTCCAAGCTTGACCAAGAACTTCCTGAGGGGGGTCACATCCAAGGAGGCTAGAGATTAAAGGAGCCACACTGCAACTTTGCCCAAGCAGCCTCTGCCTGCATCTGAGCTCACCATTAATTATTTTATTAAAGATGTAACATATGTATATGGCAGACAGTAATAATGATTTAAATAGTGCTGAAAAGCATCAAATGAAGTTAAATTTTCCCACCTCGAAAACCACTGCCCAGAGGTAATCACTTCGGCAGTGACTCAGTAGTGATTTTCAGCTCTTGTGAATTCTCTCCCTGACTGCAAATAACCTGCCTGATGCCTCGATTTCTTAGTTTATCACATTTAAAATGACTCTGGTGATTTTCTGCTAGAAAAGTTAGTTTTCTTATACCTGCCTTATCTCTCCTCCCTTCTTACCCCATTCTCAAAAATATTTGGTTTCTTAAAACGAATGCTAAACGCTACGCCAACTCCAGCAGCTGCTGCCACAGCTGTATTTCAGGAAGCCCAGCCCTGCGAGATTGCTGCCCCTACCCCCACCCCCTGCAGGAGAACATCAGACAGGACATCACCCTGCTTCCTGGTTCCAGGCATCAGCACCGAGCTGGACAGAAGGAAAACAGCCTTTCGGTGCAAAGCAAATGCTTGGGCTGGTTTCCTGAGTTGGGGTGGAGAGCGCTGGGAGAGGGCGGGAGACGAATCCGGGCTGGTTGATGCCCTGCTCCAGGCTCCCTGTGTGACCTTGGGCAAGCCCCCTCCCGGCTCTCTCTACCGGTAAAGTGCAGGTTACCGAGGTCCTTCCCGCCGTGGACTTTCTCTGATGAAGAGAAGAAAAGGCTCTCCTGAGAAACAATATGCTAATACAATGACATATGCACGGCTGGGAGATTGTGCTGTACACCGGAGATCAACACGCTGTAACTGACTACTTCAATTTTTAAAAAGTGGAAAAAAAAAACTTGGAAAAAAAAAAAGAACAGTGCCTCTCACGGGGCCAGATAGTTCACATGCAGGATCTTATTTAATGCTCATAATCCTCAGGTGGGCATTATTCTCACTTAACAGATGAAGAAACTAAGGATCAGAGAGGTTAGGTTAACTGTCAGAGGTCATAGGGCCCAAAGGTCAGTGCCACCAGTTCAATGCATCACCTAGTCCTGTTGGAGAACTGGAGATCTGAAAATGCTGAAAACCTCCAGGGTCCCTCTGGGCCTTCAGAAATAGGTTAGAAGGTAGGAGTTAACCTTTCCTGAACTCAGAGACCCTACCTCCCAGACGCACTGCAGAGACTGACCCTGGCCCAGGCCCAACGGGAGATTCTAAGACCAGTTTCCTTCAGGAGCACTTTTCACAAGCAGAGAAGAGTAGGGGGCTGTTTGGCGTGGGGACCCCAGACAGTTCAGAATGGCCTGGGGGCTATTTCTGTCTCCGGCCCTCCAGCCAGAGGCAGAGCTGTTCACACACTCCGCACCCACTACAGGCACACTCGTAGCCATGTCACGTCCTGGGGACCCTGGGGACCGGCAGGCCTAAGCTCAGCAAGGCCTGGCACTGGCTGCAGCTGGGGCAGACCTGCTTCCCTTCAGACCCAAGGCCACAAGCCGGGAAGGAAATGAAGGTGGGAGGGGCCCAGAAACGCTGACTTGGCTGGAAGGCTGCCCTGTAGGGAGGAAGCAAGAAAGGCCTGGCCCAGGGCTGTAGGCAGAGCCAGCAAAGCCACCCTGGAGTCTCTGCAGATTCAGGACCACAAGGGCCTCACCTGGGCCACCCAGTCCTAACTTGTGGCCGGGAGGGTGGGAGGAGGGTCCGGACTGGGTCGCACTGTAAGTGAGGGGCTGAGCCCTGGCGACAGGGCTTTCTCCCTCACCAGCAGTGAGGGGCGGGGGTGGGGGCTGGTGGGCAAAGAAATGGCTGTAGCTTAAACAAGCCCCTTCCCTGAGAGTCCAGCCTGGGAATCTGTGCTTCTGAGCCCAACACCAAGAAATGACTTAAACAAAGAGACACAAACAAACAAACAAACAAAAAACAAAGCCTCTTGACTTTTGTAAGAGGGCAGAAGCCCCTCCAAGTTAGGGTAAGTCTGACAAAACCCCTGAGCCTAGGTCTGCGCTCCTGAACCCCCCTGACGTGTGGCCTGCTGGGGACAAGTGTCTTGCTGGCCCACGAGTGACTTGTCCACTGACTCTGCAGTCTCCTAGTTGAGGCAACGGGACTATAGATTGTCCGTCTAGGTCAGGGTTTGTCAACCTCAGCACCACTGACATTCTGGGCCAGATGTTGTGGGGGGCTGTCCTGTGCACTGTTTAGCAGCATCCCTGGCCCCCACCCACCGGATACAGTAGTATCCCCCCCAGTTGTAACAAACAAGAATGTCTCCAGACTCTGCTAAATGTCCCCTGGAGAGCAACACGGTCCCCAGTTGAGACCCACTGCCCTAGGTTCATTCTTCCCTTCTTTGGTGATAAGACTTCTGATTTTCAGCCGGCACATGGTTACCAGGATCAGAGACCAAGGAACAAGACCACCCTTGCAGCTAAGTGTGGCCATGTGGCCAAGGAGAGGTAGGCAAAGGTTCAGCTTCCAGGAAGCGTCTTTAAGGGGAGTTTGTGTGTCCTTATGACCCCTTCTCCATTCCTCCTGGTTAGAATAAAACTGTGATGAGCGGAGCTGAATTGCTCAGGGCTCATGAAGTGCGTGTCGAGTGCTAAGACGGCAGAACAGACGGTAAGCGAGAAAGAGGCTGGGGCCTGGGTGCCCGTGGGGCCACTGTGGTGGAGACGGACTCTGCCGCGGGGCTTACCTCTCGTGAGAGACATGAGCTTGTACGGCTGCTACATTGGCCATCACCCCCAGAGCCGATCTGAGCCTCTGACGAGCTCTCCCTGTTGGGAGAGCTCTTGTGGCCTCTTGTTGGTCACGGTCAACGGTCAAATCCAATTCTAAGCAACATATGAGATCAACTCTGCCATACTTGCGGCTTCACTCACCCGCCATCTGGAAGTCCGTGACCTTCCGATCTGCCCCAGCCCAGTTTCGGTAGTTCACCAGACTACTGCACAGAGTTGCCATCCTCTCTCCAATCTGCCTCTCCCTCGGTGCTCCCCATCCCAGGAAAGCGCACCACCACACCGCCAGCCCCCCGTGAGGCATCACTGATTCCCCCTCCCCTACTCCATCTCTCTCATATCCACAAGATCCCAAATCCCCCATTTGCCTCCTAAAAAGCATCTATTCCTCCACTCCACTTCCAATGTCAGGTCCCTGCTCAGCCCCTCAGCACTCCACACCTGGACCACTGCAACCACCTCCTAACTGGTCTCCCTGCCTCCAGTCTCCGCCCCACAGCCTGCCCCTGTCCTCTTTAAAACCCTCTCATGACTCCCTTTGGTTTCTAGGACAAAGTCAAGCTTTCTGGGTGAACATCACGACCCCCTACCTTCTGCCATCTCATTTCCCAGCCCCCCCACCCCAGCACCTCTGTTGCAGGATACTACACAGAATTTGCCCCAGTTCCAGTAACATGCTGTTTCTCCTCTCAAATGCCCTTCCCAACTCCTGTTTGGGAAACTCTTACTCCTCCTTCAGGGCCCGGGCAAAGGTTCCCTCCTCCATGACGCCGTGCCTGATTCCACCAGCAAAAGCAGCCTGTTGATCTCTCCTTTGTGCTGCTGCAGAACTTGCCCTCCAACTCAGGGCTGAGCCTACCGTGTTCACTGAGTCTGGGCATCTGTCTCTATTTTATTGTACTTGGAATCCACAGCAACAAATGTATAATTGGAACAGGGTATGTGTCCCGTACACAGTATTGTTACCCATTTACGAAGCCCCTACTCTGTGCCAGGCCCTGAAGTAGATGCTTAATTGAAATTATCTCATTTTATCCTCAAAATCACCCTGCTGGAAGAGATGAGACTGCGATTCAGAGAGGCTGAGCGGCTGCTTCATGTCACACAGCCTGTGGACAGCAGTGTCAGGGGTTGATTCTCTATTCATCACACTTGGTCTCCCTTAAGATCTGGCGTCACCCCACTACCAACCCCAGATGGTGTCCAGGGAAGCACCAATCCCCAGAACTAAACAGACCTGGTTGTGGAAAAGACCTTTTGTCCTTTTATTCAAGTTGCAATTTCTTGAAAAGGAACTTTAAATAAGAAACTAAGGAAAAGCACCTCCAAATATATATATGTTTACATATTTAAATATATATACACTCGTATATATTTTTAAACGAAACAGATGGGTAAGTTCAGGTCCTCCCTCTGAGCTATTACTTCCTTTTCTCTAAAACCAGCAGGAGGGGCTAGATTGTCTCAAAGATCCTTAATAGTCCTGATACCCTGTGATTCCACAATTAGTTTCTCAGATGGACCGTAGACTGGTGGTTTTGTTGGGGAGGGCAGGACACCAGCTATGGGAGGAGTACAGTAGGGTCCTGCTGAGAGCTGCCCAGCCCCCACCCTGGCCCCCTCCCCTTTATGACTTGACCATAGAGGTCAGAAGAGAGAAAGAGAAGGCTTGCCCAACAACCTCCTCCTGCCTCCTCACTGGCCCTCGGATGGCCCTGTCTGAGTCTGAGGGATGGGCCTGGGGATGGATGGGCCCACTGCTTGGAGTCCAGACTGTGTGCTTCCGGCAGGGCCCAAAGGGTCCTGTCTGCTCTCTCTCCCTGTTTATGCATCTTCCCTCTGTGGGCCACCGCCCGCTCCTCCTTCCCACGCCTGCCGGTGGGACCCTCTGGAAAGCCCCACTCAGAGACACAGGATGGGGAGAGGGGAGGCTCGTGGGCGAGTTCCTGCGGAGGCTAAACTCTCAGCTGTAGCCGTTGCAGCCTGTCATTTCCCTTCCCCCGCCCACCCAGCTGGGAGGCAGAGAAGTTTCATCACGGCCAGCCAAGTTGTTGCCCTTATAAGGGAAGCGCCTCCTGAGCCTCGCCCTTGGGCTGGCAGAGAGCCAGGCTAGCCTCCGGGTGTCCTTCAGGCCCCAGGAAAGGTGGGGATGCCCCCCCCCCCCCAGTCAGCCAGAAGGCCCCTGGGCTGAGTGTGCATCTGAAGTCACAGACTCTCCAGAGAAGAAACAGGAAGCAGTCAATTGGAGCCCCAGGCCAGGAACCCAGGGTGTCAAATCCTTGGCCCCAGCACTAACTTGTGGTTGCCTAAGCTGTTTAAACTTCAGTTTTCTAACCTGCAAATGGAGTGAACAGAAATAAATCTTCCACAAGAGACCGCTGTGCTGACAATGAGAGACCAAAATTGGCCTGCCAAATGGTAGGTGCTCTATGAGGCCAGGCTGCTGGGGTTTAACAACCTCATTTTCTATGAGGCAGGCCAAGGGCTAAGTGTTCCACAGCAATCCTGTGAAGAAGGGAGCATTAGCCCATTTGACAGACAGGGAAAACTGAGGCCCATTTGCCTAAGGTTTGACTCTGCCTCCGAATCTAAAGTCATGTTTTTTTCTACTTATACCCCGCTAATCCCTCCAGGAATTTTGTTCATCTAATAAAATTATGATGACAGGGAGGAATTTCCACTGTCACCTCTTCACCCTCCATGTTCCTCCACAGAGCTGCCTCATAAAGTCTCAGAGACACAGGAGAGGGAGAGGGGAGGCTCGTGGGCCTCACTTGAGGGAGTTCATGAGGACTTTTCTGACAACTCTGTCTCATGTCTCTGACATGTCTCCTGTCAGGGACATAAGAGTAGGGGTTGGGAACACAGGGAAATATATACAAGATCTTGTGATAGCTCGCAGTGAAAAAAAAAAGTCACAATGAATATATGTATGTTCACGCATAACTGAAAAATTTTGCTCTACACTGGAATTTGACACAACGTTGTAAAATGACTATAACTCAATAAAAAAAAAATGTTTTTTTTTTTAAAAAAAGAGTAGAGGTTGGGAAGGTAGAGAGGCAGGAAGACAAGACTTGGAGGAGGGCACAAAATATGGTGGCTCCAGAAAGACACATGGAGCTTCCAGGGCCCAGGCTTGGGTGAGGGCAGAGGAAGGGACGATCTGGAGTCCCTTCCTCCACCAGGCCCTCCCCATCATCCTGGGTCCTGCCTGGAGGCGGCCACACTGTGGTTTGTAAAACCCCACAGGACTTCAGGCCACTGAAGTATTTAAAAAAAAAAAACAAAAACAACAAAAAAGGCTCCACTTCTCTGCACAGGCCTCCAGTCCCCAGGGCCAGAAGGAAGGAAAGTTCTTACCACATCCTTCCTCAACCTTGCTGCTGGCTAGCCACCGACACCTTCCCAGCAACTGCTCCCTTCAAGGAGGCCCTCACAGGAGACCTGGTTCCTAGGCCGGGGGCGGGGGGGGGGGGCATGCCCCCATCAATAAAAGAACTTCTGCCCCTTACCTTGGTTCCTCCTCACAGAGGAGGTGAAATGATTTGTCGGGGTCTCCCAGCTTCTGCAGGCCACCCACTTGGTGTGGCGGCTACCCGTCAGGCCAGGGGCAGGGGAATTCAGCAGGGACATGAGGGTCACAGAACAGTCAGTAAGCCCCGGGTCAGGTGCTTCCTGTTGTGTTGGCCACCGGGCCTGTCCAGCAGCCCTCACAGAGAAGGAGAGGAGCCGGTCTTTGGTGAGCACAGCGGTGCTTTCCCACATCGGGAGCAGGGGGCTCTGCAATTCTCCTTTCATGAATGAGGAAATTGAGGCCCCCAGAGGCTGAGATTCACCGAGATCCCTGGGTAGGACTTGACACGTTCCTAGCAGCTTGACTTGATTTGGTAGCTTGACTTGGAGCTCTGTCCACTAGTCCAGGGGCTTCCAAAGGAGTACTCAGCAAAGCCTCAGGGTCCTGCTGAGAGGCGTTAGGAGCGCCACGGGCATAAGGCAGAGCCCGGGCTCACCCCAACCAGGACCAGGCTCTGAGGTTAAAGTGACAGCTGGAATCGTTTTGAACCGTTATAGGAAACACCTGTTCAGGCAATTATCATCAATGGAGACTAGACCTAGGGGGAAATTCTTGATGAGGTGCAACATATTTGTATATGGTCTTTAAATGTCTCCTAGATTGCTTATTAGATACCAGAGAAAACTACGTTACTATACAGAAGAAAAATTAGACTCTGATCAGGTGACCGAAATTAACATCGCCAGTGAGGAACGGAGGGCGGTTGTGTCTCCAGATTTGCTGCCCTGAGAAGGACCTGCTATCACTTATGCAATTCTCGGGCTGAGAATCCACAGCCTTGATCTAACTATGGGAGACCACAGACAAACCCCAAATGAGGAACATTCTATTAAAAAGCTGGGGAGGGGGGTGTGTGCATAGTCTTAAAAAATGTCCACATCGTGAAAGATAAAAGCTTTGGAAGTTTTCAGATTAACGGAGACTAAAGAGACATGTATACAATATCCAACCCTACACCAAAGGAAACATGATTAAAGAATAATTAGGGGGGGAAGGATATAGCTCAGTGGTAGAGTACATGCTTAGCATGCATGAGGTCCTGGGTTCAATCCCCAGTACCTCCATAAAAAAAAAAAAAAGTTAAATAAATAGCCTACTTACCTTCCCCCCTCCAAAGAAAAAATTAAATAAATAAATAACAAAGAATAATTAGACCCAGTAATTTGGGTCTAATGACAAAACAGGAATATGAATGGTAAGTATTGCAACAGTGTTAAATTTACTGAAGTTGATAACTGTACTGTGGTTAATAAGAGAATGCACTTATTTTTAGGAAATACACATTGAAGTATTTAGGGGGAAGGACCCATGATAACTAATTCTCCAATGATTCAGAGAAAAGCTGTGTGTGTTACAGAGAGGTGCTCAAAAGATAAGCCAACGGGTTAATGAGCACGTGGGTGTCTTTGTACTATATTTATTCTTGCAGCTTTTCTCTGTGTTTGAAATTATTTCAAAATAAAGTTTTTAAAAATAGAAAAGCAGGAGGGATAAATCGGGAGTTCGGGATTTGCAGATACCAACTACTATATATAAAATACATAAACAAGGTCCTACTGTACAGCACAGGGAACTATGTTCAGTATCTTACAATAGCCTATGATGGAAAAGAATATGAAAAGGTATATATAGGGAGGAGGGTATAGCTCAGTGGTAGAGCTCATGCTTAGCATGCACGGTCTTGGGTTCAATCCCCAGGACCTCCATCAAAAGTAAGTAAGTAAACCTAAATACCTCCCCAACAAAAAGATCAAAAAAGAAAAGAAAAGAAAAGAAAAGGTATACATATAACTGAATCACTATGCTGTACACCAAAAATTAACACACATTGTAAACTGACTATACTTCAATAAAAAAATAAACTAAAAAAAATCGAAAAATATTGTTCCTTATGACAGCCGCTACGCTATAGAAACGTGTGTAGGAGGGTTGAGACTGGAGGGCCTGGCTGAGTTTAGCAAAGACAGCACACCGTGGGAGGGTGAGGCCCCCAGCTAGCCTATGGGAAGGGGGCCCCTGAACAGAGTTTGGAGGACTGGTGATGCCCTGATCAATCTCCACCTACCCACCCTCTGATTCCATGAGGTCCTAGGGCTGGTCCCTATACCAACAAATAGGCTTGAAGCAGAGAAGTTCCATAAAAAGGGATTTATTGCCAAACTTCAAGAAAGGCGCTTCATAAGCAGAAGACATGGAATGTCATCCTCCTCAAGGAGGCAGGCCAGGCAGCCCCTGCGTATTCCAGATCCTCCTCCCTCCACTGAAAGCTGGCTTCCTCTCCTTGGCCCAGGCTGCCAAGACATGGGAACCCCATAGGAACCAACAGTACTAGGCCACTGAGATGACCCCAGAGCTCCTTGCTCAGGCTGGTCACTTATCAGAGGACACTAAGTCCCTGAAAGCAGATGACTTGGCTAAAGCCCCCACCAGTCCAGGCTGCTGGTGGGGGAAGGCTATTCCCCAAAGGAAGACTGCAGGGGGACACATGAGTGTGGGCACCTGGTGACATTCTTGCTGTCATACTGGAGACAGATGGGAGACAGGCAGACTGGCATGGGAGCCTCGTCTGTTCAAGGAGTGTGGTTGGGGGAGGCCAATGGGGGCTCATGAGACACAATGTTGCTGCTCGCCCCCACCCCTGCCTCGTGTAGGCTGCAGAGTGGACACATGCCCTCCTGATCCCCGGCCACCACCCAGAAGAACAAAGCAGAAGTAGAGAAGGCAGCTACCTGCACGGTGGGCATGGCCAGTGACTGGGGGCAGGGGGCAGAAGACCAGAGCATGCAGCTGAGACCCTTCTCTTTCAGCAAACAGAAGTGCACTTGCAGAAATCCCCTGAGCAGGCCTGTCAAGCTGCTCCCACTCCCAAGGCCCCAGGGAGAGTGGTTGTGGCCCTTGGGGCCTCCGCACCTGTAGACTCTGCCCTCAGTCCAGCCACTGCAGCAGGATGGAGACTGGATGTGCTCCTAGCATCAGAGATGTGTTGGGGAGAGGCCCAGGGTGTGGGCACGGACCAGGAAAGGTAAGGGAGAAAATGCTCCTTCCACAAGGAAGTTCAGGAGGAGCAGTCCACGGGGGGCCTGAGCCAGAGGCGTGGGGGGGAAAAGGGAGAGGGAAGTGGTGTCAGGCCCCAGCACACCCCCATCAGCATTTGCATAAATGACTGGGATATTGGACCTGTTTGCACTGTGAAGGAACCACAGAGACCCAGATATAAATCCCATCTGGGAGGCACAGAAGTTGGGCAGCTTCTCTTCTGAAGGTTCATTTATAATGGATTATGCACAGAATTTTCTGATGCTGACATCGGGGTTCACCTGTACAGGAATGTGCAAGGCTGGACACAAGCTGGTGCAGGGCCAGGGACTAGTCTACGAGACCCTTCGAGTTCCTCCTCCCCGCTGGAGTCCTCCAGTCACAGCTCACCAGAGGGGAAGGCCTGCAGAATAGGAAACAGGCCCAGGGAGGGGGCCACACAGCAAAGGGCTTTCTCTCGCAGATGCCTCCCACCCGCTTTCAGAGGCCCTAGCTGGGTTCCAGGTCTCACTCAGCTGAGGGATGAAACTATAGCCTGGACCCAAGGCCTTGGCAGCTACTCAGAATAGGTGGGTGGAGAGGGTTGCTTATGGCTTAAAGCTGCCTCTGCCATGAGGCTCTCTGCCCGGGAACATCTGGACATGGAGGCTGCAGGGGGGCTCAGCTGTGCTCGATTCAGAAGTCAGGAATGTAAACTACTGAGGGTGGGAAGCAGAGATGATGCCGCCCTCAGAAATCCTGAGCGCTGTGCCAAGGCCCTGGGGCGGTTAGGAGCAACCACGCGAGCACAGAGGTCCTGAGTGTATGCTCCCAAGCCAAGCCCAGAGCCGGAGGCCAGGCTAGGCCAGACAGCAGCCCTGGGTGGTACCTGACACCACTGGCCAGGGCAGGGCGGGAAGGATCCCAGGAGTCTCTGCAGGTCCTGGCCAATCCCCAGCGTGCCTGATGGCGCTTCTACAGCCTGAGCAGAAGCACACTTCTCGGCAGGGCTGGGCTCTGGCGGACTGAGCCAGTCAAGAGGGACCGTGCCTGGCCCGGCAGGCCCTAGGGCGCGCTCCTCCTGTAGAGCGTCACCAGCTCCTTCCGCTTCTCCCGTAGCCCAGGTGCTTCCTGGCTCAGCTCTCCCAGATCTCTCATCTCCTGCAGGACCTGGGTGGCCTGCCTCAGCTGCTCCACAGCCTGGCTGAGCAACGACTCGGCGTTCACAGGGGCCGGCTCACTGCCCAGCACCTTTTTCAACAGTTTCTCCGTCTGTTCCGAGGCCACCTTCACCTCCAGCTGGGCTTGGTACAGCTGTTCCCTAGGCTGCCGTGGACGCCGGGGGCCTTCCCCAAGCAGGTCCCCCAGGGAGGAGCAGCGGGGATGGAACCGAGGTTGCGGGTCCCAGGGGGGCAGTGCTGTGGATGTTGCTGCATCATGTGGGGGAGTTCCTGGGGTGCCTGTGGCCTGGGATGGCTTGACAGGCTCAGAAATGTCATCCACACCATTCACTGAGACCTGTGCTGGGGCTGGGGCAGAGGTCTCAGAGGCCCTAGGACTCTGGGCTGGCCCAGAAGCCTCCACACCACTCATAGAGGCTCTCAGTTTCTCCGTTAAGATCTTGGGTGGGGGTGTAGGGGGCTTCCCACCCTCCCTGGAAATAGCCTCAGAAGTCTCAGAACAGGGTAGCTGGGACAGTTCTGCACTCTTACGGTCAGGGGACTCCTCGGCGCTGGGGTTCTCCCAGCTCACCTTCAGTTTGTCAGGCAGGACCTTGTTGGGGGGCTGCTCAGAGCCACTGTCCTTCCCCACTGGAGTCTCTGAGTCTTCTTGGCTTTCAGGGTGGGCCTCAGAGCTTGCTGGGACAGGGGTTGGGGCTCTCTCCCCGGCAGGGGTCTCCACGCTGTCACCAAGACTGGTCGTCTCAGAGGCTGGGGAAGGCTTGGTAGGAGGCATGGGGGGCTGGAGTCTCTCCCGGGGCTGGGCTGCACTGACATCATCGCTGGGGGCAAACACTGGCGGCCCGCTGTCCGGAACATCGAGGTCTAGGCGTGAAAGCCCATCAGAAGCGGCATTGGCTACCTGAGGGGTGGAAGGGGGGCAGGTATGGGTGTAAACGTGGATGACTGGCTGCTCGGTCAGGTATGCCTACTTACAAGGGTACTCGAGCCTTCCCATCCAGGTCCCCCACTCTCCATGCCCTCTGCCCTGCTTCCAAGGCCATTGGTTAGAAGATGAAGTGACTCTCTCATGAACCTTCTCTCACTCCCACAGAATTCCTGGTTTTGGAATCACAGGCCAGGAAGGCAGAGCCAGGCTATCTTCTCAGCGCCCCAGCCTGGCTTCTTCCAGCCTGGGCGATAGGTCACTTTTTGAGTGGCAATTGTGCTGGCCTGAGGGGCAGAGGTCATGGCTCCAGCCTTGTTCCGGGCCCCTATCTGGCTATATGGCCTTGGGATGGTCCCTCTTCCGCAACCACTCACCCAGGGTCCCCACAGCCAGCAGGCATCAGTACCAGAACTCCCACATCACCTTGAGCTCACTCTCTTCTGCTTCCTCACCCTGGAGACCTCTGTCCAGTCTGCCAGCCCCCCAGCCCTGATCTCTCCAGCCTTTGCCTGCCCAGCTGCTCAGCAGCCGGTGCCCACTCTCCTCACACTGTCACATGTGGCCCCAGACGCGGGCAGCCCAGACCACAGCTGACTGCCAGAGGAGAACAGCTGCACCAAGCAGGCGGCTGTCCCCACCTGGCCCCGGGGACCCATGGTCATGGGGACAACTCCTAGGGAGCCTCAGAGGACCTGGAGCCGGGCTGGGCAGGACGCCCACCCGGGGTCCCTGGAGGTCTCTCACTCGCTTTTAAACGCACACAGGAGACGGGGCTAACACATGCACTCAGTCACTGGGACACGAGTCCCCTCCCTGATTTCTTCTCAGAGGGCACCCCTCTCCAAGGCTGGCTCCCCAGCACCTCCCTCAGACACGCCTCTTCTCTCTGGCTGCTTCAGCCTCTCCCTCTGAAGGCTGTTTTTCCCTCAGCTGACAGACACGAACAGGCTGCCTCATCTCAAAAGCAAACTCTCCAATGTCCTTGGCCCCTTCCCATCTCCCTCCTCCCACCACGGTCCCTGTCCCTCCAGAACCAACAGTTCTGCACTCCTATGACAACCCTAAGCTGACTCCTTCTATGAGAAAATGTGCTGAAATGTCACCACCTGCCTTTTCCTCAGTCCCGCCTTGTGACTTGTGGCTGCCAATCCGGCTGATGACCCCCGAGCCTGTGCCCTTTTCTCCGGACAGACACGTCACTTGCCTCTTGGGCTTGTCTTCCTTGGCCCTCTACTGCCCCCAATCCCCCAAAGGTCACATTTGCTGAGGTGCTCTCCTGGAGTCCAAGACCTCCCCGGACCCCAACCATCTACCCCCATGAGTAACCCTGGTCTGAAAAAAGTCTCCGCCCTTCCCCCTTCCCTTTGCCCACAATGTCCCTTTGCCCACAATGTCTCCCAAGTGCCCTGTGCCCAGGGCCTCCGTTCGCCTGGTCTCCAGACTTAGGTTGCCTCTGACAACCTTCCCTCTCTGTCCAGTCCACTTCCCCGAGCCCTATATTCAATCATGAGCCCAGGCAGCTCTTGCTTCCCAGAGTCTCTCCCACCGGCCCCTCCCTTTTCACCCCCTCCTAGAGCCTGGAGGCTCCCTCTCCCTCTATTTTCTGGCCCCCTCTCTTTCCCTCCACCAACCAAACCCACCCTGCCCAAGGCCTCCACCTGACCTCTGGAAGCCACTCTGCCCCCAGCTCCTGCTTTCAAGACCTCCACAATTTCTTCCCCTGACCCCGCCTTCCCAGACCCATCTCCCAGTCAAAGGGACCAGGCAAGCCTCGAACTCTACTGCCCCATGACTCAAGCTCGCACCATTCCCGCCACCCAGGACCTCTGTCACTTCAGGTCTGCCCACTGAAACCTTCCCCACTCTCCGAGGGTCAGCTCAAGTGCCTGTGGGTCCTATGTGGTCCCTCCTGCTCGGCGTCCCAGAGCTGCCCTCTGTACAAAAATTAGATACAGCACTGCTTGGAGCAGTCTGTGGACGGGCTCTTCTCCAGCTGGAAGCTGAGCTCTGAGAGGCGGGGACTAACCTCGGGCTCTCAGTTTCCCTCAGGCACCAGCTCGGCCCAAGGGCACACAGAACACATGCGCCCCCGACGCCGACACCCTGCACACCACTCAGGAAGCCCAATGCCAAGAGTCCTCAGGAAAAAGGTGGTCCCAAGCCCACCGCCACCCTAAGGAGCTGGGGTCCCAGGCTCAACTGACCCCACCCCCATCCAAGCTGGGGGCAAGGCTTTACCTCCTTCAGATGGACTCTCGTAGGGGGCCGGCGCCGCATGCCCCCCCGCACACGGTCCCGTGTCACATGCTCCAGAGCACAGCTCTTGTCCACCTTTACCTGGGAAGGAGAAGGAACCACATCAGTCCCCACCAGGCTTTGGAGAACAGAGGATGCCCGGGCATTCACCTGACTCAGAGGCAGGGTCTAGACCTGCATCCTCGCTTGACAGGCTCCAGTGCCCCATGCTGCCCTCTCTTGGAGGCCTCTCCCTACGTCCGGACCTCTGCTGCACTCCCGGTCTCCACACAGCCTTCATCATCTCTCTGCAGTCCGAGGCGCTCCCTGCTCTGCAGCTGCCCTCTTTGCCTCAGTCTTCCTGCCCAAATGTGGGCTGTGAGCCCTCACCACCCCTCAATCTATTGCAAATATATGAGGAGCCCTGAGACTGCTTTTGTTCTTAGCGGGGAGAGGGGGGAGAAGACAGCCCATGATCGCCTGATACTTGGCTTCCAGAAAAGTCCTATCCTGGCCCCAGTCACTCTCCCAGGACCCCCAGGGGTAGCCCAGGAAAGAGCTGGGCCTCTAGCCCTTCGGGTGGGGGTGTCTGGAGGACAGTATCTCCTTTCTGAGGGTAAGGGAGGGGGCTGAGGGGCAGCCAGGAAGCCACAGTGAGAGTCACATGGGAAATCCAGCCTGAACCCCAGAGGAGCCTGTCCCTGTGATGGGGTTGGGGGGGTAGGCTAAGACTCTTCTGCCCCCAGGTGAGGCTCAGGGCTCAGTCCCATCTGGGGGTCCTCGCAGTGGAGAAGCTGATTCTGCTCTGCCAAAGCAGCAGACTGCAGCCCAGCCCCTGCTCCTGTGGCCTCTAACACCCGTGGTTTGGTCCATCACCCCCGCCCACAAAATGGGGACTTTTCCCCAGCTAGTGAAGGGTTGAGCATGACACAGTCACATAAGACGTGACATAGGAGCCATGGCTGCAAATCAGAGGACCTGGGTATTAAGAAGGGACTTGCTTGGGAAGATTCGCTCTCAAGTCTCAATCTTCTGCAATCTAGGTGGCCCCCGGGTCCATTTTAGCCCAAATAGCTACAAATCCAAGATGTCAAAGATAAACCCTCCCTAGGAGTTCCAGCCCCATGGGCCATCCTGCCTGCCCCGAGCCTGATCATGGCCACTGCTGCCGTCACCACTATAACTCAGGGGGGCTGGGTGGCCACGGCAGACAAATAGGGAGGCCCAGGGCTAGAGCCAGCCGGGCCTGGACTTCACAGCCCAATTGACAAGTGAACTTGTGGCTCTCAGCTCACTGCCAGATCTCTCTGGCCTCGGCTCCCCTGCTGTTTCTAGCTGAAGCTGGGCTGGAAAGGAAGCATGGCTGCAACCAGTTAAATTCTACCCACCACCTACCCATGTTTTAATTTAAAGTAACTTACTTATTTTCCTTACATCTCAGTTTCCTCATCCATAGTATGGGAACACTAGCACCTACTTTGAGGGGTGTTGTGAGGATTAAATACAGTAACAACAGCAGATGCCCAGTGTTTGTAGCTGTGACATAATCAAATGGTTGTCTGGGGTGGAGCAGGGCAGGGTCCACCCCGAGATCACACGTGGTGGGGAGGGGCACAGAGCCATCCATAGGACTGCATCGCACCTCATCAAAAGCCTTGTTCTTGCCTCGGTTGATCCCTTCATTGAGGGCTTTGATCCAGGATTCCTTCTCCTCCCCACTGGGTGCCTGGAACTTGATGTCGCTGACCTGCAGAAGGCAGGGGTGGGGCGGACGGCAGACGTTTAACAGGGTTCACGTTTGGGGTCTTAAGGAAGCTTCCCCCCGCAGACTGAAGACTGAAGTCTGCCCTGGTCAGGAACAAACCAAAAGGACCCCCACATCAGGTCTGATACCAGGGCTTCAGGGCAAGGGCGGGGACAGATCCAGCAGAGAAGGGGCCCTCTCCCTGCATGCTGCTGCCAGAGATTTGGATTCGAATCAGCCTTGTCTTGTGGAAAGAGCCCAGATCTGGTCTCACTCCCAATCTAGTGACTCCCTTAGGCCAGCTGCCTCTGAACTTCAGTTTTCTCTGTAAAGTAGGAGTAGTCCCAGTCTGCAACCTCAATAGACTGAGTCCAAGGGCGGAGGTGACAGGCATGAGGGGTGTCCCTTGGTGAAGGCCCACTGAAGCCAGGGCCACCTGCAGCTGCTAGTGGGTCCCAAACCCAGCCTTGGCCAAGTGAAAAAATCTCAGGATCTCCTTTCTGGAGTTGAATCACAGGTTACAAGAAAGGGCCTTAGGGAGGTCAGTCACAACACCCTCATGAGGACACAGACTCATCATATGGGATGGATTTGGCCAAGGTGGCGGAAAGTAATCCCGGGACTTAACTTCACACCCCAGCCACCAACCCCACCCCACAGGTCCCTTTCCACCTCAGGCAGGAGCGCCAAGCTCCTGCACTGCAGTCAGAAGGCAGCTCAGAGAGGCCCCTCCCTGCCAGGCCCCAAGGTCAGGGAGGAAACGGTGGAAGGAGTGAGGCCACACACACTGAGGAGCCGCCTTGCGTGGTGGAGAGTAGGGCCTCTGAGCTGGACAGACCACCACTCACAGCTGGCTGACCCTGAGCCCCAGGGGGCTATGAAGATCAATGATGTATCAAAAGTGTTGCATCTGGAAGTGGGCACAGAGCAGGTGCTCAGTAATAGGAATTACCACCATTTCTCTCCTTCTGGACAAAAGAGTCCTAGTTTCCTGTCTGGAAAAAAGGATAACGTCCTACCACACAGCAACACTGAAGGAATCAAACATGACGAAAGCCAGGGCCTGCCACATAGTAGGTACTCAGTAAACAGTTACTGAATGAATAGCTAATCAATGAATGAACTGGCCCAAGGTTCCTGTTTTGGGCCGCTGCCCACTCTCTGACCTCAAGATGCCCTAGTTCTTTGTCCAGTGGGTCACCAGCTGCCCATCCCCTGCCAGGGTGTTAGATGGCGCCTGCCCTCCCTGCCTCTCTCCCAGTCATTATGTAACGCGTAGCCCGCCTGGCCCCCTCAGCGTCCTCATTATATAACTTCCTCCTGGCTGCCTCTGCCTTCTTCTCATACAGGGCCCTGGGTCCCACCCACCTCCCCATGCCAGGCACAGCCAAATACTCATTTGCATGACCAGGGTAAATTCAATCCTGGCAGCAGATCAGCAGCTAAGTCGGAAACCCCAGGCCACCTTGGCAACTGCCTCGGCCCAGCCATCAGGGCTGCTAGGGGCTCAGGAAGGGACAGCACTGCGTTCGGGCTCTGCAAGGGCCTCCCCAACCCTGTGATGGGGGCTGCAAGTAAGACGTCCAGGGCAGCCCGTCACCACTGCTGCTGCTCCTGCTCGCAGGCCCTGAGTTGCTGGGGCCCCTGCGGGGTGCAGAACTTAGCATCCCAGAGAGCTTGAGAAATGCACACCTGAACTCAGGAACAGATGTAGCAAGAGAAAGAGTGGGGCAGAGAAAGAGCACTGGCTTGGGAGTCAAGAGCGCAAAGCTCTAGTCCCACCAACCTGCAATGAGACCTGCATGGGTCGCTTCACTACTCAGGGCCTCAGCGGGACCAAGAAGACAATCACTAGACCCAACCCAACTGTGACCCTTCCCCACTGGCGAGCCCACCTAGGCAGGCTGAGGGGAGGGTGTCGGCCCAGGGGCTCCCCTAGGAGGGAATACAAGGTCAAATGGGACCCAGCCCCACCCTAAGGAACCCTGCAATCGTGGCTGAATGAGCCAGGCATCCCATAAGGGTGATGAGAATAGGGACAAACAGGGTATCAAGCAGTTGCTCCTCTTGCCCCACCCCCACCCTCATGTCCTGAAGGGTCCCAGGCTGCACGGGTCCCTCCCCAAGCCCTTCCAAGAAGGTCCAGGGGCACTAGGAGTTAGGAAGCTAACAGGACCGGCCACAGAAAAGACCCACATGGCTGGGAAAGGGGGGGTAAAAAATGGCAGAGAGGAAAGAAGTGGGAGGGGCAGAGAGGAGGCAGGAAAGAGGAAAGGGCCAAGCTGGCTGAAACCTGCAGGGCAGCAAGGCCCAGCAGAGGCCACCCTGCTTCCTGGCAGCGTCTGCCTGTGACCTCATGGCAGGGGTGTGGGGATGGGGAGGCAGGAGGGAGAGGGGCAAGCAAGACACTGGAGTCTTTGTTTATTTGATTAAAGGGGAAAAAAAGGCGGCCTCAGGACCAGACAGCCGGGGTCATGTGACCTCCCGTCCAGCCTGTGGCCTCACTAAGGACGGGAACACCCAAGGCGATAGCAAAGGAGGGGAGTGGGGACACACAGTGCTCTGGGCGGTCCACCATCTGACCTCTGGAGAGCCCCCACTCTCTGTGTGAGCTCCTCGGGTGTGAGGGTCGGGGCCCTTGAGCTGGAACCAGGGTGTGCTGTGCTCCCACTGGCCTGCAGCCCCCACCAATCACTCCACAGCCCCATCTCCTCGACTGATCGCCCTGTTCCTAGAGTCACCCGGAGCCCACCTAAACTCTTGGCAGGACTGGAGGGATGAAAGGGAGGGTGTTGGCTGAGGCAGCTGAGAATGCGGCTGCACAAACAGGCCTCCCAGAAGGTGGCATCCCACCCTGAGTGGGGCCCGACCCACCTAGTCCACCACCAGCGGCTTCTCAGAGCCAGGAAAGGAGGTGGCCCATAGACGGCACTGGCAGAGGACAGAGAAGCAAGGGCCCCTTCACCCCACATCCACATGAGCTCACTAAGACACATACAAAGACGCAGGCAGCCCCTCGGCCAGGGGAGCACTCAGGCGCACACATGCACGTCAGGCACCCAGGCAGACCTTCGTACACAGTGTGCTCTACACGTCTCTCAAACACGCACACAAATACCGCGCCACTCAGAGAGGAAGTGGGTCTCCAGAACAGGGTGGAGGTCTCCAGGGCCTGAAAGACCAAACTGTGGCTCTCCCCTTCCTCCTAAGCAGCAGAGGTCAAGTGAAAGCCACCGCTACTCTGGGCACAGCCCCGTCCCTGGGGTCTAGCGCCACAGTTGCTTCTTTGCCCCCACCCACCACCGAGCAGGACAGAGGGTTAGTAAGTAAAGCATCACGGTCTCCTCCAGGGCCCAGAGCTCAGGGGACCACAGAGGACCGGGCTCCTGGCCCTTAAAGCTGGGGAAAAAACAGGGGGAGCATGTAGCTCAGCGCTAGAGCACATGCTTAGCATGCATAAGGTCCTGGGTTCAATCCCCAGCACATCCATTAAAAATAAATAAATAAATCTAATTACCTCCCCCCTATCCAACACACACAAAAAGCTGGGGAAGAAACAGAATGGCCTCAGGCAAGCCCAGACCAGGCCTGCTCCCCAGTCCCCAGCCTCTGTGACTCAGCCCTGCTCCACAGGACGCGCAGAGGTTGGGGCGGGGCGAGGCGCGGCCTGGCTGCAGATGGGCGCACCAGCCTCCAATCTGAATTCCCTCCCGACATCTGTGAAACTCCGCCACATGTCAACACCCACCCGGCCTCCCCGCCAGAGACGCTGGGTGCAAAGAGTGAACTTCATCTGTACACACAGCATGTCCCAGGGAAAGAAGCTCTCAGGCAAGAGACTTTCTCCAGCTTCAGCCAAGAAAGGACCATGCAAGGGGAGGAAAGTTGGGGGACTGTGGGTCCAAGAACTGAGTCTAGGATGGAGGTTAGGAGGGGTGGTCCACCCAGGAAGGCCTGGGATGAGAGAAGGGTGTGGCCGCCTGACTACGAGAGGTGACGGCCTCATTCCCCAGTTTTCTTGCCTCAGTCCTGGGCCTCCTGTGTCCAGGGTGTGGGAGAAGGCCAAGGGCCCCACCTCCCAAAGGCTACTTTCCAACTCTAGCCTGGGAAGGAGGCCCCAGGGCCTGGAAGGAGAGCAGAGCTCTCAGCAGAGCCCTAAATGCACCTCCTATCAACCAGGGGCTGGGGGACTCCAAGACAAAACGAGCCAAAGGTCCAATTGGTGGCCGCCCCTGGGTTTGAGCTTCAGCCACACTCCACAGAGAACTGGCAGGTTGCATCCAGGGGCCCAGCCTGTCTTAAAGAGCCTTCCACAGGGGATCTTCCCAAGCAGATCCTGGCCTGGAGGGAGGTCAGCCAGCGGTGGGCCGAGCCCTACCTTGTTCCCTGGGGACCGCAGCAGGATAAAGCGGTGTTTCCGCTTGAGGAGGGCACGAAGGTCCTGGCACTTCTCATAGCTGCCCAGCTCCACTGTCTCCACACACTTCTGCTCGTCCTGGGGAGGAAGACAGGGGACACAGTGAGAGCTAGATGCACCCAGACCCTCAATACCCAGGCCTCGCCCCAGACCCTGATTCCACTCAGTGAGGGTATCACTTGGTCAGAGGGGGACCTTGGGCTGCCAATCAACCACCAAGATGCAGAATTCAGACCTTGGCAAGTAGATGGGGCTCAATCTGTAATGGTTGGGGGAACGCCCTCAAGGCTCACCATCCGCATGAGAAATGGGGTTCAGGTAGCAGGGCTGACTCAAAGGAGGAAACAGGGGAAGATGGAGAGGCTTAGGAAAGTGGTTGGGGGTCCAAGCAGAGATCTGTGAAGAAGGTGGCCTGGAAGAAGGAGCAAGTCATCACAAAATGATGGGGAGAAAAGGTTTCCCAGGCAGAGCCACAGAGGGAAGCGTAAATAAGGCTTGTTCAGGGCTACGCACCCTGCCTTCACCACAGTGATCCTGAGCTGACTTCCCCACTTGGCCTCTTCCTCCACTGACCCTTGGCTTGGGGTGAGAGGCCACTCTCCATGGCCTGCCAAGGGGAGAGGGCAAGAGTTCCTTCAAGAGCACCCACTCCAGGGGGAGGGTATAGCTCAGTGGTAGAGAGTGAGCACGAGGGCCTGGGTTCAATCCCCAGTACCTCCACTAATAAATAAATAAAAACCTAATTATCCACCCCCCCTCAACACACACAAGAGCGCCCATCCCAAGCCTGCCACCCTGAGGCCTCATCATTAGTAGGGCTGGTGGCCAGCCTCTTCTCAGCTACCCCTGAACACTGGCTGGGCTGCATTCCTGCCCACCAGCCCTGGCCATTCAGCGTAGGCTTCCTAGTGGGTTCTGCCCACCAGGTAGGTGCCTCCCCAGCAAGCGGCTTGGGGCACACTCCTCCCTCAGTGGTGGTCAGCTGGTTCCTCGTCCGGGGGAGACCCAGCTGGAACAGCTTTCTGGGTGTGGCGCACTCTTACTCTGGAGATTCCAGGGAAGTAGATGCAGGCCCTCCAGACTGGCCAACAAGTTAAGCAAACTTTCGCTTAACATCATGCAGAACCAGCAGGAGCATCCAACCAGCGACCGCCTCAGTGCTCTGCAGTTTTGGGTGGAATGTCTGGAAGGCAGTGACTCAATTATTTGCAGAGGAAATGCCCCAATTTCCCTCCATGATAATCCACATATACTAAGAAACCCTGATACTTAGTAAAACGTTTGCATCCTGATTCTTCCAAGCCTTCAAGCACCCTGAAATCCCAGAGACCCAATATTTGCCTCATTCTATAGAGGAAGAGGCAAAGCGATTTGCCTTAGGAGTACAGAACCAAATATAAGGGGTAGGGCCAAACTCAAATGCACATCCTCTGACTCCCAGGCCAGAGCTCCTTCCAGCTACAACACTTCTCCCAGCCAGAGGCTGGGCAGTGCTTAATGGCAGGTGCTCTGCACCAGTGGTCCTCCAGGTGTGGTACTTGGGCCAGCAGCAGCAGCAGCATCTGAGAACTTTTTAGAAATGCAAATTCTCAACCCCCATCCCTACTGAATCATAATCTTAGGAGAAAGGGCCTGGCACTCTGAGTTTTAAGCCCTCCAGACGATTGTGATGTATGCAAAAGTTTGGGAACCTCTGCTCTACACCAGAGGTTCTCAACCTTGGTAGCATCTGGGAGCTTTAAAAGCCCCAATGTCCAGGCAACATCCCAGACCAATTACATCAGGATCCCTGGCGGGTAGAGCCCAGACATCAGTATTTTTCAAAGCAGATGACTGCACAGCCAAGGTGGGTAAGCACTGATCTACTTTCTCTTCAGCCCCTCACAGAAAGGGGAAGAGGTAGCCTGATCTTTCCCAACCAGATTCAATCAGGTGTCTTTCCCCATTTTTGCCTCCAGCAGCTCTTTCCAACCCTTAGTCTCCAATCCCTTCCAGGTTCCTGCACTCCACACAAGGCTGGTAAAATCCACCTGCTCCAGGAAGCTGCCCTGCCCACTCGCATGAGCCCGAGCATCAGTGCTCTCTCCCTCCTCTGAGGTCCCACATCAGCGGGCACCTCTGCAGGCGTCATTCCAGGTGCTAGACATGCCCTGCCACGGGGAAGAAAGTCCTGACTCCCTACTAAGCCATCTCTTTCTACCCTCTGCTGCATGTGTCTGCTCTCCTTTCTGCTCCCTCTACAGCGCCCTACAAGAGGCAGCCCTCAAGGGTGGTGGATATAGGAAAAGTTCACTGAACTGAATGCCTGACTCAGAGTGAGACTACAGGAAGGACTCCCCATCCCAGAGAGTGCGGCTCACCTGTCCCATGTGCACAGGCCTCTTCCAACTGGGCAACTACTGGCCCAAACATACCCTCCTCTGCCTGGAAACAAAAAGTCAGTCCATCTCCACCAGCTGGCTCCCTATGCCCGCCTGACCTGGGTCTCCTCTCAACCTGAAACGCTGAATCATCCGGCCCTTCTGCAGCTCAGAAGAATCGGATAAACCAGCAGGCACTGGGCGGGGGCAGCATTTTTGGAATGTCAGCCTCACTGACAGCAAAGAAACAGCCAAGAGCCATTCGCACTCGCCTAGTTCCTTACATCAGAAACAGGAATTGAACTAATAAGCATTTCTCAATTCCTTCTCCTGAGCCAAGCTCCCCCACCCTCAAGTGCTAAGTTCTTGAAACTGCACTGAGGTTTTTAATAGTGATTTTTTTTTTTTAAAGTGTGATTTAGACTTTTCACGTTTAGGGGATGTGAAATCCTTTCTGCTTCTCAGATGTGGCCAGATGCAGAGAGGCGGCCCAGGACAGGCTGGCAGCGCCTGACAGGCTGACAGCTGGGGGCCTGCCACTCAACTCTTACGGCAGCTGAGACTGGAGGAAGCTGTGACAACCCCCTTTATTTATAAAAATAGCCCCCTGCCGCCACCATAGCACAACCTAATTTGGTGACAGCAGCAGTGCAGAACATCTGGGGGGCTGTCTGCCCCATGCACCCCCCTTGGCCTTCTCCAGCTGCTTCTCTGACACCCCAACTCCATGAGCCTGGGGACTCGGGCAGGAAAGATGAGGTGCTTCTAAAGGCAGCTCCTTTAAACACCTAGATCTGGCTGCCCAAGCTTTCTTGGCCTGGAACAATTATGAATTTGCCAAGACAGCCTGAGGCACGCTGACAGAGGCTGATAGGGAAGGGTAGGAACCCTCTTCCTCTGCCCCAAGGCCAGTTCTACCCGCCCCCCAATGTCAAAGGCACAGAGTGATTAGCCCATTTTTAGGGACAGGCCCTCTGATAGCCTCAGCATCTCCAGGTAGAAGCCACCTTTCCTCCTCAGGTCTTCACCCAGAACTGGTTCGACCCTTATTTAACACACAACTTCCGAATCCTTAGTTGTTCAAATTCTAAGCCTGCTGAAATGAAAATGGGCACTTCCCTGAAGTGGGAAGACGTGAGGACTGGGAAAGGCACAAGGGTAGCAGAAATGGCAACTGGCAGCTTGATGTTAAAGGAGAAAGAAAAGCTGAAAAGTACAGTCCGGCAGCACAGAACGGTCTGGGCATCAGCGACGCCGAGCTATCAGGGAGAGCCTCCATTTAGGCCGGCACCTTCTGTGGAAGAAGGCAGACAATATTCACCATACTTTAGAGGATTTCCACCAAAAATAAATTTTTGAGTTTACTTGCTGGCATAGCTGGGTGGAGAGAGCCCTGACTTTGGTTCTAGATCTAACCTTCATTCACTGAAATGCTGGACAGGATTCGGCCGCCCTGGACCTCAGGGTCCTCCTCTGTAGAATGTAACATGCCGACCTCTCTCACAGGACTATCGTGAGCATCGTCCAAGAGGTGTGTAAGACCTCTAAACAAGCACGAGCCATAAGTATCATTTCTACTCTCATCACTGAGTAGAGCAAGGCTGTTTTCTGTAAGAGTCACACGTGTGGAACCTAGCCCCTAGCGTGGGTGTCAGGCTGAGGAGACACACACGTCCCCACGCACACACGCCTCAAAGAGCCCCTCATCTAGAAGCCCCAGACTTGCACCTGGAGGTTTTGTCGCCGTGTGGCACAGACTCAGAGAAGACCAGGCAATCACCCAAGGTTGCACAGCAGGTCAAAGGCGGAGAAGGTCTTCCAGCCCTGGTTCTGGATCCTCTGCTGGCCTGGGCTGCCCTCCCTTTGCTCCCTGCCCTGGCACCCCCAAACTCAAAACCAGGCAGGCGCTTACCTCGTTCTCGTAGACCAGCAGCTGGGCCTGGCAGAGGAGCAGATAGCGGTCTTTCCAGAGCCCCAGGAAGCCCCCACTGCTCTTCTTGATCCAGCCAGCCTTGTCCGCCGTCTGTGCTCCCCGAGGCTTCTCGCCTCCCTCCTTCACACCCTGTAAGAGAGCACCGGGACACGGCGTGAGGGCCGCTGCCGTGACGCCACACAATGGATGTGTCCCTCTGCTGGAAACCTACTGACACCGCCCCACGTGAGCATCCCCACAACGCCTGATGCAGAAACTCTTGATCCAGCACCAGGAAAAACAGTAATAACAGCAGCCACCTTATACTGAGCCACCGTATTATGTTTTACATACACCGTCTCATTTAACTCGTGCGACTGCCCTCCCAGGCAGAAGCATCATTATCCACATGTCCTGGCAGACTGGGAAGCTCCTTTGAGGGGAAAGATGACTTGCCAGAGTCACACTGCTGGAAGGACAGAATCAGAATTCAAACTGGGTCTCTGGCCCCATGTTCTTCCCCCTCCACCATTCCTCCTCCCGTGAGTTCATTCAGCCAATGAACACACGTTGTACTGAGCACCTACAGTGTCACAGGTGCTGGAGGAGGCAGAGAAGAATAAAAGTAATGCATCTTTGCCCTCATAGAGCTGGCAATGCGGGGAAGGAGGAGCTGAACAAACACCAGACATGAACACATTAACAAGTGTGAGATGCTTGCTCATGAAACACTGAAGGGAAGTGAAAAGCAGGGAATGAGAGGACAGCGGGGGATCTGGTTCAGATCAGGGTGGCCCAGGAAGGACCCCGGGAGGAGAGGACGTTTAAGCAGGATCAGAAGGGAGGAGGCAGGCAGGCAGAGTGGTCATCTTCCTCTCTACCCCTACCCTTTCAGAGAGCCCACTCTGCAGCCCCCGCGTCCTGCCCCAAAGCAGGAAGCTCCTCTGCCCTCACTCCCGCCCCAGGCCAGGAGGTTGAAGCAGCCACCCCATCTGGTAAGGGCATCAAGGATGCTGCCATCAACCACAGGCTGGTACAGAAAATAAACTCAAGGTCTCCTCCAGGACATGGCAGCCACCCTGGAGCCTCCAGGCCAGCCACCGACATCTTGTGCCCTTTGATTACCTGCTTGGGTAGCTGGGTGCCAGGTATATGGCTACCAGATGGGGTTGAATTCACCCTTAGTCCCCAGAACCCAGCACTGTTCCTTTACACATAATGGGTGCAAAAATATACCCAATTTGCTAACCACTTTGCTTCAGTGACTGGTACCCACAGCGGTGAGTGTAAAGGGGAGGGTGGAAGAGAGGGGGTTAAGAAGCGTGTCAGAATCTAGAGGATGCTAGAAGGAAATCAGCACTAATTTTGACTACTTTATAATTTACATAAAGCTCAAAAAAGGGGTTCCCGTTAAAAGGAGCATAATTCTCCCCAGGGATACCCTGTGACCACAACTGCCTTTGGAAGGACAAGTCCAGACAGAAGTGTGGTGAGCTGTCAGGGGCTGGGCCGGGCACAGCCACCCTGCTCTCCATTGTGGCGGAGGAGCCCCAGCCTGGCTCTCACTGAGGCCCCCTCACCCTCTGAACTTCACACACCAGTGATCAGGAGTCTGAGCTTTGAAGACCAAGTCACACAGACCAGGTCCCCACCCAGGTCAAGAGGCAAGTCACTCGATCTGTCTAAGCCTCAGTTTCTTCATCTGTGAAATGACAATATTAGCAGAAGTTGCAATGATTATAACTCCATGAGGGCAGGGATTTTTGTTCTGTTTACTGCTGTATCCCCAGTGCCTAGACGGTGTCTAGCACACAGTCGGCACTCAATAAATGTTTGTTTCTGGACAAAAAGATAAGGCATACAAAGCAGTGCCTCGGATACCCTAAACTTAAAAGTAAATGGTAGCTGTCATTATTGTTACTGTTGTCACTGCCATCCCCTCGCTCTCAGGGACCCACTCCCTGGGCCTCAGAATTCCGGACAAGGCCTTTCTGGGCTCAGCTGCTGGGCCTCAGTGCCCCAGGAGCTCCAGGAAAGCAAGGTGCCCCCTCAGGGTCTCTTTCTAACTTGTAGATGACAAGAGGGAAGTGGGATGGTCCCAAGAGGTCTTCCCAGATCGAGGAATGAGGAAGTGGGAGGCTTGCCTACAGGCCAGTTATGAGCCACCCTGACTGGGGGAAAAGGGGACTTCAGGGCTGTTAGATAAGAAAGGAGAGGGTCTAGCACCCTACTGTGCACCCAACGCCCCGCATTACCAGAGATCTTGTGTTTAGCCCCTTGGGCTGTGTGACCCACAGGGGCCTCATCCCCTCAGAGACCCCTGCAAGCCAGTCCAGGCCCAGGGCTGGAAGGGAAGAAGTGAGAAATGGGAAACCCCACCCCCACATTTCACACGTCACACCTCTCCCTCAGCAGCTACAGCAGTTGGCCACCTCCTAGGACTGCAGACTCTGGGCTTCTCCTAAACGAGACTGTGGAGCATGGAGCCGCTGCCCAGATCTTCCCCCTCACTCCAAGCTCGCCTCCTGTTTTCAGGGGCCCACCCACCACCCCATGGGATCTCACACCCCTTTCTAAACTCCCTCCACTTGTGACCTCCCCTGCCTGCCTCACCCAGAGCCTGGCACGTGAAAACTTCCTGCCACGTGAAAGCTCCGGGGGCCAGGCTGGAACCCGGTGCCTTGACCACTGTCCCCTCTGGGTGTTGTGGAGCAGTGCCCAGTGAAGACCACAACTGGACTAGCTAGAGAAGCAAGTCCAGGGCTTTTAGGGATGAGGGGACCAGGATGCGACTGAGGAGAGAAGGCACTTTGGGATGGGGAGAGTGACAACTGAGGGGCTGGAGGTGGCATGAACCAAAGTCCAGAGAAGGGTCCCTTTGTCAGGAATCAGCTACAGCAACAGCCACCAGAGGAGAGGCCCGGCTGGAGGTCAGAGTCCTGCTTGCCGGCCACCCTTCACCCAGCCCTCTCCCTGCCCCTCAGACACTCTCCCACCCGGGGCTGGGCTATGCCCCAGTAAGTTTTAATAAGCAGCCCCTCCCCTTGGCAGGGCTCACAGGGGAGTTTTTGTCCTGCTCAGCCCAGTTTCTCGGCCTCTTCTCCTCTTATTGACCAGCTGACCACTGTTCTTTCTGTTCGCCTTCTCCTCTCCCACCCATCCTCACTCAGGCCCTCCCCTGCCCACCGTGGGATGCTTCTGAGGCACCCCTGGGCGCCAGCCTGGCCCCACTCTGTCTGAGGTGGGAGGGTCTCTGGGTCATTCATTTAAAAGAAAAAAAAAAAAGGAAGAAGATGCCAGGTCACCCCAACCCTGGGCACAGAAGGGAACAGGTGGAAAGCCATAACACAGGCCATGACAGAGGGACAGAGACCAGCAGAAGGGAACTTGCTGGCACCTCACATCACAGGGAGCTTATGATGATGACCTTTGCCCTTTGACTAAACCCCATGATGTTCTGACCAAACCCTGCTAAGAACCCCCCACGTCGGAGGTCTGTGATGGGGCGATCAGGGAGGGGAAGCAAAGGCTCTGCCCTGGGGAACGTCCAGTCTGATGAGGGCAACACAGACCCTGCACAAGGCAAGTGCTCAGCCTGGGGGTTGGTGGGCATCCCCCGCTTGAGAGGACCTGAGCCTGCTGGGGGGGTCCTAGCACCTCCCCAGAGGAATACATCTTAGCTCTCTGGCGGGGTAAGGGCTTGGGGTTAGTTTGGGAAGCCCTTGCAGGAGGGAAAGAGACACACACCTTGGCCCAGAGAAGGAAAGGCACAAAGGGTATCACAGACCCTACACTCAGGAGGAGAAAGCGCAGGCCAGAAAGGGCCAGAGATTAGCTCACGGTCAAGTGCTGGGACAGGACACTGCCCTGCCTCTCTCTAGATAGGTAAGGGCAAACGAGCCACCTGGAGCCACTGGGGAGCTGGAGGCCAAGCCAGGGAAAGGCATGGCTGAGAGGAAGAGGGGCAGAACCCCAGGGCAGGGACAGGAAAGCCTGAGTTCAAGGTTTTTAACCCTACTCCAGTGGCAACAATACTTCACACTGATCCCTGCAGCTTTCAAAGCTTTTGCACATAGGGCATGGCATTTCTGGTCTGCCCACCTCCCTCATTTTATAGATGGGGATATGGAGGCCCTGAGAACACAACTGGATAGAAGCTCAGTGCCCAGAGCCACCCTTCACCAAATCTCAGCCTGAAAGGAACTACCAATCCATTGCACGGAAGAGTTCACTGAGGCTGAGGGGGCTTGGCACCAGGATGCCTGAGGCATGGGGAGGAAGTTCAAAGCTGGGGGAGGACTGAAAGCAGACATTTGGGAGTGAGATGATTAGGCCAGCCCAGGGTCATGGGGTAGAGCAGGTGACCATGATCTAAGAGGTGTTTTAGAGAAATGAGGATGGGCACTGGGGCCTGGAGAAACCAGGGGAAATGACTAGAGGAAGAAATGGGCGAAAGAGAGATACCAAAGGGGAAGTAGGGGATACGGAGCCCCTGGCTGTGTGGGAGGTGGTAGGCAAGATCTTAGATAGCCCAGGTATGCGGGGAGCTTTTGGCATCTGCAGTCAGTAAGTGGCAATGCAAGAGACTCAGGACCAGAGGGAGTACACGGCTGGGCTGGGCCAACCACGAGACAAACCATCGGCCCAGGAGGCCCCAGGAGAACTTCCCTTAATTGGGGGCCAGAGCAGATCAGGAGATGGAGTAATCCTGTCCCACATCCTCTGGGAGAAGGGGTGGGGCTACAGCCAGACAGCCTGGGCCCTCACAACAGGAGTAGGGGGGCAGCCCCATCCCTGTCAGCAAACAACCACAGCAAATCATAGTGGCCTGACTTTGCCCCCTACTTCCAGCCACTCTGAGAGAAGGGACTACAATCAGAACCTGGGGAGGAGGCCAGGCCCTATATTTTATAGAAGAGGAAATGCAAGATGAGAGGGGAAGTGACTTATCTACCATCCCACAGAAATGCAGGGCCTGGCCTAGAGGGAACATTGACAGATACCCCAGCTGCCCCTGGTCAGTGGTCCTAGGAAGTAGGGAGATGAGCACTGACAGGGACACAGGCAGCCTGGCCTCCAGCTGGCCAGGGTTGGCCCAAGAGTGAAGGCTTCATCTTTCATCCATGTAAAGACACATCCCCTTCCATTTGTCTGGGAGGGGCAGAAGCTGAGACTCCCCCCGCCACCTCCAAGGTACCAGAAGCAAAATCCTCTAGCCTCAGTAGGCCCCTCCCTAATTTATTCATTCCACAGTCACACATTAAGTGCTGGCTGTGTGCTTAGATGAGGTGGCTATTGAGAGAACTGAGTCTGCAAGTCAAGAGCAGGGATCACAGAGTGCCTGATCCCACCCCAGACCAAGATGGTTTTGAGGGGTAAGAGGCAGGTTCGAGGGGCACTGCTGGTCCAGCTTCCCAGCTCCTCCAGGGAGTCAGCCCTCCCAGGGATGTGGCGAAGGCAGGAGCGGGGATCAGCCCCTACATGGGCCTGACTCCTCAGTAGGGGAGAAGGCAGACTCATAGGGGAAAGGGGCTCACAGAAACGTAAACAGGAGAGAAAAATGCAACTTCTCCAGTCCTCGAGCCACCAGACACGGTCACAGCTTCAAGATTCCTTGAGACAGGGACTCCAGAACCCACAAACCCACCACAACACACACACACACACACACGGTTTGGCCCTTCAGGATCTGACCTGGACGGCACAGGGAGTCAATGGTAACCAGAGTTCGAGCCCAGCAACCCAGGCCACTTTCAGCAAGCCATCAAACTGACCAGAGCCTCAGTCTCCCCATCAGTCGGATGGGAACAGTATCAGCCACCATGCCCACAGTTGGTAAAAGAAGACAGATAATGAAAGAGGACGAGTCTACGAGTCTAGGATCTCTACAACGGCCTCTGCCTCCTCCCAACTGCCTAGACTCTGCCCGGGTGGTGGGGGTGTCCGCAGACCCGCCGGAGAGGGGCTGGCTAGAACAAGGGCCTGAACCAGGGACCCAGCCTCCGTGAGGGGCTCGTAGACTCCAGCCCCGGCCCCGCGCCTGGCCCGGCCCTCACCTCTTCTTCCATGGCGAGTCCGGCCGCTCAACCACTCGGCCGCTCAGTCCCCGCGCCGCGCGGGCTCCTCCACCTCCATCCGCGCCGGGGCCGGGCGGCGGCTCTGTGCGTTCTGTCCCGCGGGCTGCCGGGGGCCCAAGAAACTTCGGGGGGGCGGGGCCGAGGGCGGAGAGAGGCTTCCGGGGGCTGGGGGCGGGGCCTGGGGAGGGGACTAGCGGGGCCCCGAGGCCCGGGTCTGGAGCGGGAAAAGAGGGACGGGGCCGGGCTGAGGGAGGAGCCTGGGCGGGGCCGGGCGGGGGTTTGGGGACTGGATGGAGGAGCGGGAGCCCGAGGAAGACGGTGGGGCGGGGGACAGGGCGGAGAGAGGTTTCCCCGACCCGCAGAGGGAGAGGGACTGGAAGGCGATGAAGAGTGCGGGGAACCGGCAGGGAGAGGGGGAGGGGGCTTCCGGCCTTAGGCGGAGGCGCGGGAAGCGGGCGGGGTCCGAGGGCCGGGCCCGGGTGGGGCATGTCCGAGCGAGCGCCCGAGGTGCAGGCTTCTTGTGCCTTTGAGGTTGCCAGAGTGGGCCAAGCCGCCCCGGGCAGCCCAGAAATGGGGGCATCCAGAGACTCCTTTCTTCCCTGACGCTGGGGTAGTGGCGACAACGTGGTCCTCTTCTCCGTGGAACCTCCTGGCAGGGCGGCGCCTAGGGCTCCGGTCACGGTCTCGGAGAGTACCGTCCCGAGAGAGAGTATAACAGGAAGACCTGGTGCTGAAAGGCTGGACTCCGGGGTATCTTTGGGAGAGGAGGTCTGCCTCTGGGTCTCAGGGGTTCCCAGATGCAGTTTTCTCCTACTCTTGTGGGGCATTGCTCAGAGCTGTCCTTTCTGGTTCCTAAATCAGCATCGCGCACTCCTACCCCCATCCAACCGTGAATCTTGCAGCCGTGACAAACCTTGCCGGGGAGTGAACTATAGGGACCAGATAATGGTGTTAGTTATAACTTGTGCCCTTACACTAAACAGAGGCCCCGAGAGAGAAAGTTACGTGCTGCACCCCAGCCTCCAGCACCATCCTGTTCCCACCCCCACTCTTCCCCCTTGGCTCTCTGTGTCAACCCTGCCCATGCCTCAGCAGAAAGAATTAAGTGCCTGTGGAATCAATGGTGACCTCCTTTGGCTCTGGCTGCCATAGCAGCAGCTGTACCAGTTGACCCAGCTCTCCTTTCACTGCCTTCTGCTGGCCCTCAGGCTCCCAAGTCACTTCCAGCCAGCATGGAAAAGGGCAGCCTGGACCTCCAGGGCCAAGGGGAAAGAAGATGGCGTCATATTTTTTCTTCATACCAGGGCCTGGGTTCCTTTACCAGAAGGGATGAAGAAAATCCGGCCTGAGGAACTGAGAAAGTCAGTGTACATGGCCACAACATGGTTTTATTCCCTCAATCTGCAGAGCTGTGCAGCCATTGTACCTTGTACCTGAGGACTCAGAAGATCCTGCATCTGGAAACTCAGATTCCACCTACTGGAGACCAGAGACCCTGGGGAGTTCGTTCTGGTGCACACAAGCAACTCATGGTGGGGATGGGGGTGATGTCAGTTTTGATACCCAGCCAGCTCTGTCACTTTTGAGAGTGCACCACTTTGGTCTCAGTTTACCCATCTGGCCCATGCTGACCCTCTGGTTATTGCCGCCACACCACGTGCATCTTTTCAACATGGATATTTTATTTGCTGTGATTATTTGTCAGACCCTCCAGCTGGAAGATAATGGCAGGACCCAGGGTCCATGTTCTCTGTCAGAAGAGAAAGGCAGGTGAAAAAAACCATGTGTTCGACGTGAGGGTAAATGCATAGAGGAAGGGCACCAAAACCAGGACAGAGGGGCAGAATAGGCATTCTAGGCAGAGGGGACAGTGATAGCAATAGCATGGAGCCAAGAAGCAGTATTTGTGTGTGTGTGTGTGTGTGTGTGTGTGTGTGTGTGTGTGTGTGTGTGTGTGTGTCTGTGTGTGTGTGTATAGGGAAGGCCAGGCTGGAGAAGCAGACATAGCTCAGTATAGAGAGGACCTTAAAGGCTGTGTGGAGGAGAGTATATTTTAACCTCAGGGCAATGGGAGGTCATTGCAAGTTTTGGGCAGTGGAAGGAATGAAGTCTGTTTTGCATGTGTACCATTTAATTAAAGTTTATTGGGTGCCTCTTAACTGGGGTTTATTTCAGTACTTCATCCTGACGTTTATCTGTTCACTCAAAAGAATTTAAGGCCCCTCTGTTACCAGCTCACTGTACCTAAACTCTTCACATATATTTCATTTAATTCTCACAAAAGTAGATACCTATCCATGAAATAGATACCATTTTTATCCTCATTTTACAGATCAAGAATCCAAGATTTGGACCTGTTTAAGGTCACTGGCTGGTAAGCGGTGGCCCATGGATTCAGACCTTGCCTGACTCTAGAGCTGTGTTCTTTACTAAATGACATGTTCTGGCAGCATAGGGTGACCAGGCCACTCAAAGGCCCAGGCCCTGCCTTGGAGAGCTGATGAACCAGAAGGAGGGTTGAGAAGTCCCGAGAAGGAATACACAGTGTGTGATGAATGCTGGTTCCCAGAGGGGGCTGGAGGTAGCAGGGTTAGATGGATGGGGGCCCAGGGAGAGCAGTGGGAATTTAGGAAGAGGGAACATCTCACAAACATGAGAACTTGTAACCCTGACTTGTTACGGGAACTGTAGGCAGATTTCTGTGGTCATATGCATGTGATGGTGGTGGGGATTTCAGAAAGATGCCACGGAAGGAGGCAGCAGGAGCTAAAGCACTAGGGGCTTTGAGTGCTGACCTAAGAGATTTAAATTCCTCCTGCAAGAAGCCAGCAGCCAATGAAGCACTGAAGCAGAGCCCAGCATGATTTTCATTTTAAAACCTCATTTTCATGACTGCAATGTGAAGAATGATGACAGGGCAAGAGATACATGGATACCCATTGGGCAGGAGGTTATTACAGAGATCCAGGTTGGAGGTGATGGAGCCTGAACTAGGCAAGTGGTTATAAGGATGGTAGGGGCAGATTCAAGAGATAGTAGAGACAGAGGGATCAGGTCTTGGAGAGAATGGTTTCATTTTTCATTGATAAATATCCACTCAATAAGTATCTGTTGAGAGTCTCCCATGTCTCGGGCATCGTTCTAAACACAGGGCACAAAACCATAAACTTGGCAGGTATGACCTCTGCCCTCTTGAAGCCGGAAGACAAAGATGATAGGCAAATAAACAAATAACCATCATAACAGAATGTCATAAGTTCTCTAAGGGAAATAGATAGGTAATAAAATAGTAACTGGGGAGCCCACTTGAGACATGGTAGGAGTGGTGGGGAAAAGCCTTTCTGCAGAGCAGATATTTCAGCTGACACTCTGCTGACAGATGAGAAAGAGACAGATACAAAAAGAGGTAGGGTGAAAGGGGGGAAGTATTTCATGCAGAAGGAAGGGCAAATGCAAATACTGGCATAGGAAAGGGCGGTGGCATTCAAGGAACACCAAGGAGGCCAGGGTGACAGAAGCATAGTGAGCAAGGAAGAAAGTAGTGGACTTGAGGTCACAGTGGAAGAGAGGGAGGGAGTTGGCCTCAGGCTATGGTAAGGACTGTGGATTTTATTCTAAAAGGAATAGCCCAAGGAGGCATTGAGAGCTTTAACTGAGAGCAGTATCAAAATCTGATTTATGTGTTTGTGTCCCAACTGCTGCTGTTTGGAGAAAGGATTGTAGAGGAAAGCCAGGCATCCACTGAGGTTGGGAGACTTCTGTAATCCAGGGGAAAGTTGATAGACTGCAAGCTCTAGGGGGTGGGGTGGGGATGGAGAGGAGTGAATAGTTCAAAAGACATTTTGGAGGCAGAAACAACAGGTTTCAGTGGTGGACTGGATGTGGTCAGTGAGGAAGGAATCAAGATATGCTGTGCGTTTTGAATTTGAGCCATAAATGGAGGTGCCATTTATCAATGAAGACAGGAGAAAAAAAAAAAAAACAGGTTTATGTAGTATTGGAGAAGAAGATTAAAAGCTCTCTTTGGGAGAAAGTGAGTTTAACATGCCTCTTAGGCATCTGTGTGGAGATATTCTCAGAAGGACAAATGGAAATACAGTCTGGAGTTCAGGGGAGAAGGGCAAGCTGTCTCCATACAACACTGAGAATCAGCATGTAACTGATAAACCCTGGGATTGGGAAAATAGAGGGGGGAAAGATAAATCCCCCCACTTCGAGAGGTTTGGTTGAGAAAAAGGAGACCTACAAGAAGCAGCCAATCTATAGGAAGAAACGAGGGGAGTGTGTTGTTAAAGTTAAGAGAGTATTTCAAGGTGGATCACCTTTACCAGAGTTTCAATAAAACGAATGTCAACTGCCAGGAGAAGAAGCAATGCGAGTGAAGTCGTGCTCTGGAAGCTAGAAGACCGTGAAACACCCTCTCAGCTCCTCTGCAAGACTGTCTTTTAAACTTAGGGCGGTAAAGGCGGGAGGGCAAAAGCAAAGAGAAAGGACTTAAAGGGGAGGGTATGGGAGGGGCTGGCTCTTTCAAGTATCAAATGAGAAAACGCTGAAAATGCAATTAGTAAACCACCTAGTCCAGTGCTGATGTCGTTGTTAATTGTAATGAGCCGGGGACTGGACTGAGACAACCAGTGATAGAAAGCAGATAAGACATATGGAAAGAGTTCTGGAGGAGGAAATTTCGTGGTGAAGAAAACCCGTTCCTCCTGAGAGCTTGCGTGAAAACCAGGCTTTGGGTTAGGCGAGGAGATCCCTCAGCGGTGTTGCGCTTCACTCGGATTTGACCCCACGGCGGCAGCAGAGAGCAGGAATCCGGCGGATACGAAGACCGGCCAAAGCCGAGAGGGAGGAAGTCCGGCCCCAGATTGAGGAGTCCCTTGGGCTCCGCCTCCCTCCTCCACCGGCCAATCAGGATCCAGCTGGTGGCCGGCGGCGTTGGGGCGGGGAGGAGGGCGGAGTCTGGGGACCGTTAATCCACCTCGAGGTGGTATCTAGCTTGCCTTTTCCAACAAGGAGTCACTGCTAACCTCGTAGGCATACAACCACTTTGAAAAAACAGATTCATATAAACTAAATATAAACTCCATGAGCCAGCAATTTCGCACCTAGGTATTTATTCAAAAGAAATTAAAGCAAAAATCTCAGAAAGTCCAGATATCTATCAACAGGAAAATGGATAAACTGTAGCATATCCATACAATAATACTCAGCATTAAAAATGAACCAACTGCTGGTTTGGGGAGAGGGAGGGAGGAGTGAATAGATGGAGCACAGGGGATTTTTAGGACAATGAAATTATTCTCTATGATACTATAGCGGTGGCTACATGTCAATATGCATTTGTCAAAACCCATTGAATGTACAGCATCAAGAATGAACCCTAATGTAAACTATGGACTTTGGTTAATGATAATGTGCCCAAGTCGGTTCATCAATTGTACCAAATATGCCACACTGATGAGGGATGTTGAGGGTAGGGGAGTGTATATGTGTGGGTGGGAAGGGCTATGTGCGAACTCTGTATTTTCTGCTCAATTCGGTTGTGAACCTGAAACTGCTCTAAAAGAATAACGTCTATTTTTTAAAAATGAACCAACTACTAATACACTCAGCAACATGGATGAATCTCAAAATCATACTGATGAAAGAAGCCAATACACATATGAATACATATTGTATAATTCCATCTAGAAGAAGTTCTAGAACAAGTTAAATAATCTATAGTGAAAACAAAATCGGAACAGGGGTTGCCTGAGGGTTGAGGGTGATTAAGAAGGGTCGTGAGGGAGCTTTTTAGGTGATGGTAATGTTCTTACAAGTTTGTGCAATGAAGAAAATGTCCTGCATCTGTTCTATATCCTGATAAGGGTTTAGACCTCACAGTTATATGCATTTGTCAAAACTCGTGTCACAATAAGCTTAATATTTGTGCATTTCACTACGTGTAAAATTTTCATCAAAAAGGTAAGCATAAACTCTAGTTAATGCAATGTACGTTGAAGTATTTAGATGTGAAATATACTGTGGTCTGCAACTTTGAAATGCATAACACAAGAGTCATTGATGAAAGGGAGAATGGTTAGATGGTTAGAAGTGATAAAACAAATACAGCAAAATACTAATTGTAGAATCTTGATGGTAGTTATATGAATGTTCACCATAGAAGTCTTTTAATCTTTCTGTATATGTTAGATTATTTTTTGGAATAAAATGTTGGGGGTACCCAAGGCTGAGAGGAGAGAGGAATGTAGAGTTATTATCTAATGGGTACATAGTTTCTGTATGGGAATAATGAAATTTTTCTGAAAATAATGGTGATGGTTATACAACATGTGAATGTACTTAATGGCAATGAATTATACAGTTAAAAATAATCAAAATGAACCGACAACGTAATGCCATTTGCAGCAACATGCATGCTCCTGGAGAATGTCATTCTAAGTGAAGTAAGCCAGAAAGAGAAAGAAAAATACCATATGAGATCGCTCATATGTGGAATCTAAAAAACAAAAACACAAAAACAAACAAACAAACAAACAAAAACAAAGTGTAAATACAGGACAGAAATAGACTCATAGACAGAGAATACAGACTTGTGGTTGCCAGGGGGGTGGAGGGTGGGAAGGGATAGAATGGGATTACAAAATTGTAGAATAGATAAACAACATTACACTGTATAGCACAGGGAAATATACACAAAATGTTATGATAACTCACAGAGGAAAAAAATGTGACAATGAGTGTGTATATGTCCATGAATGACTGAAATATTGTGCTAAACACTGGAATTTGACACAACATTGTAAAATGATTATAAATCAATAAAAAATGTTAAAAAAATAATCAAAATGGTGAATTTTATGTTATGTATATTTTATAATTAAAAAATGTTTGAATGCCAAAAGAAAAAACAATGTTGGGGGAAAATCCACGTCGAAGTCTCCATGCTTTCTCTAGAACCGGTCTGGGGTACTTACTACAGAGAGAAAGGAGAAGACAGCAGGCTGCATGAGTGTGCTAGGTCCACACTGAGCAGAGGGTCGTGGGAAGAGAGAGCATAGGCTTTGCAAATAGACAGATGTGGGTTCATAATCCCAGCTTTCACTTTCTAGCTGTATGACTGTATTTGTTTCTTACTGCAATAGCTGCTGTATCGAATTACCACAAATTTTGTGCCTCAAAACAACACAAATGTATTATCTTGCAGTTCTGGAGGCCTGAAATGTGTCTCACGGGACTAATATCAAGAGCTGTGCTTGATATTAGAATCTGGGGGAGGTGGAGTCTACCTCCTTACTTTTCTAGCTTCTAGAAACTGCCTGTATTCTATGGCTTGGCTCATGGCCTTTTCCTCCTTTTTCAAAAGCCAGCAGTAACATCTTCAAATCAATCTTTCTCTGTGACACACACACACACACTCTCGCATGCCCCTCTGTTTCTTAATCATAACTTCTTTGATTCTCTAGCCTCCTTTTTAAGAGTCCACCCAGATAACCCAGAATAATCTCCCCAACTGCAGATCCTTAACTTATCACATCTGCAAAGTCCCTTTTTGTCATGTAAGATACCATTTTCACAAAAGGAACTTGGGGTTAGGATGCACACGTCTTGAGAGGGAGCCATTATTCTGCCTACCACAGTGACATTAAAATTTTGTCCTGTGCCACTAGTACTCATAAGTCAAGACGACACTGAAGAGGAAAAATATTTCTCAGGATTTTTTTCTAACAGTTTTATTGAGACATAATTCACATATGATACAATTTACTCATTTAAAGCAAATAGTGATGATTTTTAGTATAGTCACAAAGTTGTATAATCATTACCTTTTCAAGTTTCTCCATTTTTAAATATGAGGAAACAAAGGCTTGAGACATTAAAGAAACTTGCTTAGAATAAAATCTAACTGGCAGGACTGGGCAATGCAGTGGCTGTCAAGAGCTGAGATTCCAGTCCAGGCCTGGACTCCCTTCACTAAGTCAGACGGGTCACCTGAGAGCAGTGTGGTGTAGTAGTTAAACAAGCAGGCTTAGATTTGGGTTCAAGATTTTGTTTTTCTATCTACAATCTATGCAATATCTGATAGAAGCCTCGGTTTCCTCATTTGAAAAATGAGGGCAGTTCAATAAATAAGGGGGCTGACTGACATAGGATCCCTTCCAGCTATGTCATTCCAAGACTTTTAATGACTAGGAAAAAGATAATTAAAAATAATTTCCCTAAGCATCCAGTGCGATGACAAGGTTATGAATTCCCTGAAGACAGAGGCTCACACACTTCCCTTGTACTCTGAGCACCTGGCCACAGGTCTCAGTTCCTCACTAATGGGCCTCAGCCTGGTGGGAAAGGCAAATTCGTATAACGATGCTTACACATGGAAAGAGTTGGCGAGGGGGGCAGGGAGGGGCGCAGGCAGCTGGAGCGGCAGGCCATGGGAGGGGTCTGCCCAAAAGTCGGCAAAGGTCCTGTGAGTGTAAACAGGGATAGGAGAAATCAGAGGCAATTCTTCCCCAAGGCCAAGTTCAGCCGCTGTATGAGAGCTAGAGGGGAGGGAGAGTGTGTTGGAGGCATGGTTCTGAAAATTAATCTTCAGAGATTCCATGGGTGACAAGAAACCACGAGCCGCCCAGCTGCAGTCCCTACCCTCTCCCACCACGCCCACTCGTCCACCCGACTTGGTATGCTCCGCCACCACTATAAGCCTCCTTCCTTCGGTGCGCTATTGGTACTACCCAAGCTTGGAGAGTTAAAACCCAGAGAAAGACACGCCCATTGTCACGCCCCTGTCTCTGATTGGCTGGAAAATTTAAAGATCCGGCCGGTGATAGGCTGATTTTCTACTCCCAGGATTTGAAAGTTCCTAGTGTATGACCTTTGGCTGCCGGTCGGCTCTGATCAGCTTGTTCGTCCGCGGGCCGGCGCAAGTGAGTGTCCACTCGATCCCAGAGGTGGGAGGCAGAGAGCCTGCTTCTTCAAGGGGCTAAAGTGCATGCGAATGGGTCAGATGGCGGGAGAATGGCTTTCGGACTTCAGGATCCCTCCGCGATTTCTCTAGCCTAAGATTCTTACCCCACCTTGGAGATGGGAGTCACACGAGCCCAGACTCCTACCAGCCGCCGTTGGCCTCTCTCAGCCTGTTTTCCACTTCTATACACGGGGAATAGTGAGACCTGCTTGGCTGTATATAAACCAGTGAACCTGGAAAACGAAGGCGCTGATTACATGTCAGTCTCCTGCTCACCTCCTCACGTGAGAGTCCCTTGCTTCCTGGGGAGAGGACTCTGAGGATTCCCGTGCCTGTACTGGGTCATTTTGAAGCAGACTTCTTCTCTATTCAGAGGATCCCTTCTTCTGTTACCCTAGTCGGAAAGCCGAGGTTCCCCAATCCCGGGTGCGCTTGACGCTGCCTATCCACCGCTCTGGAAATTTTTGTGTTAGGTGAGTAACTTATAAGAGAATTTCCGGTTTGCCCCAGGGCCCTTTTATTGTCTCCATGATCTCCTGTTACCAGTGACAGTCCCCGTGACCCTATGTGGACTTGACTGGGCTCCCCGTCAAGGCCTCTATACCGCCTATGATGTCCCCTGAGTCCCTGTGATCCCTGCGCTCTGGTCTTTTTGCAGACCTGCAGAGGCGGTGGCAATGCTGTCGGGCACCCAAGCAGCGGCAGAGGAATGCGAGGACGCGGAGCTGCAGTGCCGCGTGGCTGTGGAGGAGCTGAGCCCGGGCGGGCAGCCACGAAGGCGCCAGGCCCTACGCAGCGCGGAGCTGAGCCTGGGTCGGAACGAGCGCCGCGAGTTGATGCTGAGGCTGCAGGCGCCCGGGCCCGCGGGGCGGCCGCGCTGCTTCCCCCTGCGCGCCGCGCGCCTCTTCACCCGCTTCGCCGCGGAGGGGCGTAGCACTCTGCGGCTCCCCGCCGACAGCGCTCCCCGGGCCGGCGCCGTGCAGCTGCTGCTCTCCGACTGCCCCCCAGACCGCCTGCGCCGCTTCCTGCGCACGCTGCGCCTCAAGCTGGCCGCGGACCCCGGTCCCGGGCCGGCCTCCGCCCGCACGCAGCTGCTTGGCCCGCGGCCTCGCGACTTCGTCACTATCAGTCCCTTGCAGCCCGAGGAGCTGCGGCGCGCGGCGGCCACCCGGGTCACGGACACCACGCCAGTGAAGCGGCCCACGGAGCCCCGGTCAGAGACCAAGCCCAGCACCGTGAGGACAGGAACGGGGCGACGCTTTGGGGCGTGGGTGTGCTACTGAGATGGAAGAGACCGAGGAGGCCCCAGTTTGGGGGTGCGGGAGATGGTGGCGGTATTTGAGATGGCTGCTGGTTGTCTCAGAGAAGATGCCCACTGGATTTATGAGTATTACAGGGATATGGGAACTGTGCACGTGTTTCTCATAGTGCAAAGCCTGAGACTGGGCAAGCGATAATAGGAAAAGGGGACCCAGGCCACATTAAAAGAGAAAGCAGAGAAGGTGATTCAGAAGAAAAGTAGGAATATGGTCGCTCTGGAGGAGAGGAGCTTTCAGAGAGTCCGAGAGGGTCAGCTCTGTCGGAGCAGATAACAGGTCCAATCAGATGGGGGGACAAAGTCTGGGGAGGCGGGGAGTTGACAGTATTTGCGAACTGGAACAGATGGATCGCAGACCACGGGGGTTTGAGATTAAGCTGGTGAGAAGATGGAGATGGGGCCCTGGCTAAGCAAGGTTTTGCTTGGGTGTTTGGGGGTGAGAGAGAGGTTTGTGACAGGAAGAGTAGTGAAAAGGAAGGATGGGTAAGAGGACCAGGATAGTTAGGGAACCCAGGGGAGGGAGCTGAGGGAGAATCTGGACCCCCACACAGGGGTCTTCAGGGCACCAGGGGTCAGTGGAGACCCAGAGACCCAGCCTTGGCCCCTTCCTCAAGGAGAGACTTGGACCCCTAAGGTTACTGGCAAGATCTCCAAATAAACCAAGGCTGCCCAAGGCCTCTACGGAGCGAAGCAAGCAGAGACACAAGGGTCTACCAGGCCAAGAATGGAGGGGACAATGCCTAGGGGATGTGGGGAGGCTCTGAGACAGCCCTGTCCCCTCAGGAATCCCCAAGGTGGCCCCTGCCTGTGAAGAAGCTGAGCTTGCCCTCAACCAAACCACAGCTTTCCAAGGAACAAGCTGCTGTGCTGAGGGTCGTCCTGAAAGGCCAGAGCATTTTCTTCACAGGGAGTGCAGGTAGTTGGGACAGTGGGTGTGGGGAGAACGGCGGTGCGCTGGGATGGAGGAGAGGTCGCCCTGACTTTGCCCTCTGCCCAGGGACAGGGAAGTCTTATCTGTTGAAGCGTATCCTGGGCTCCCTGCCTCCCACAGGCACTGTGGCCACTGCCAGCACTGGAGTGGCAGCCTGCCACATCGGGGGTACTACCCTCCATGCCTTTGCAGGTAAGTGAGAGCCCCTTGGGCTTGAACAAGAAGCAAGCCAGGCTGGTGGGACGGGAGAGGAGGTCAGTGTTGAGACAGGGCTGGGCTCTCAGCCCAGGCTGAATAGTGTTACTCGCAGGCATTGGCTCGGGCCAGGCTCCTCTGGCCCAGTGTGTGGCCCTGGCCCAGCGGCCAGGTGTGCGGCAGGGTTGGCTGAACTGTCAGCGGCTAGTCATTGATGAGATCTCCATGGTGGAGGCAGATCTGTTTGACAAGCTGGAGGCCGTGGCCAGGTCAGTATGTGCCATGAGGGCTGGGTTCTGGTGGTCTAGATGGAACCCACCTGCCCCAGCCCCTAAAGCACCCCGTGCTCCTCTTCAGAGCTGTCCGGCAGCAGAACAAGCCATTTGGAGGGATCCAGCTGATCATCTGTGGGGACTTCCTGCAGCTGCCGCCCGTAACCAAGGGATCCCAGCCCCCACAGTTCTGCTTCCAGGTACCACTCACCCTCTGGCCCTAACCCCCACAGGAGTTTGCTCTGCTCCCTGACACCCCCACCTTGCCCCCACCAGGCCAAGAGCTGGAGGAGGTGTGTCCCAGTGATCCTGGAGCTGACTGAGGTGTGGAGACAGGCAGACAAGACCTTCATCTCTCTGCTGCAAGCTGTGCGGCTGGGCAGGTGGGCCCTGGAGAATAGAGAAGGGGCCATAGGATGAAGATCCAAGCGTGGGTCAGAGAGGAGCACAGAGACCCAGAGAAGGGAGAGAAATGCTTCACTGCTCCATAGGAGACAGTCACTCTGTGAGCGCTGGGACCCAGCCTCCCCCGGGGTTGGGTCCCTATCACCCAGCACAGGGCCTGGCACAGAGCACATCCCAGGGAAGTATGGGCACATGGAGACAAGACTTATTCAGAGATGTTAACACTCCCATTTCACAGATTCAGAAACTGGGGTTCAAAGAGGTGAAGTGACTTGCCAAAGTGGCTGAGCTGGAACTTGACCATTGGTCTGACTCTAAAACCCAAGTTCCTTCTACTTAGAGCCTGTGGTGGGGGTCACTTGGTGGGGAAGGGGAGTTTGCTGACATGATCCCACCCCAGCTGGGACAAAAGGTTGAAATGCTACAACTACTCTAACATCAGAGCGGAAAGGAGGCCAGGAGGGAGGAAGATACGGGCCAGAGCTGGGCATTGAGAGCCAGGTCAGGTTGGGATGTAATGAGGGGGGGGGGTGATGAGGGGCTTTCTATGCCTGGGGACAGGAGGCAAGTAGGAAGGTGCACAGCACGCACCAGCAAGTGTGGGGGACAGGAGAAAGGCTGAGTGGCAGAGCAGTGAGAGGTGGTCCCAATCTTCCCCTTCCTTCCACTTGAATTACTACAGCACCCAGGCTTCCCCTGGAGGAGGACTTGAATTGGGAGAAAATAGAAACGTAGGCTAGATTTTTTTTCCCCTAAGGCAGTAGGCAAGGGGCTAGAAAATTGTAGCCTGGAGGCTAATCTGATTATAGGGTACCAGTATTACAGGGTTTCAACCCCAGTGCCTCCTCTAGGTCTCTAAATTTCTAGCCTGTGCTTGCTCCTCATATCCAACTTCCTCAGGAGCCCTGGGGCTGGGACGGTGGCTAGCTCTGACCTGGGGCAGACACAGAGAAGGGTCCACACTCACGATCACAGCCAAGCGCCACCCCCATGCTCCAAGTGAGGAAGGAACAAGCCAGCCTGGGGAACCAGCAAATCCTGCCCTGGTGTCCACATCCAGACCCCAGGCCTGACCCATGGCCACAGCCTGGGATGACCGCCCAAGTGCCCTGCATTCCCTGGTGTTGAGGTTATCACACCCTGATGGCCCAGTCTCCACAGGTGCTCGGATGAGGTCACCCGCCAGCTCCGGGCCACAGCTGCCCACAAAGTGGGGCGAGATGGGATTGTGGCCACAAGGCTCTGCACCCACCAGGATGACGTGGCCCTTACCAATGAGAAGCGGCTGCAGGAGCTACCAGGTGAGCAAGGAGCTAGGTCTGGGCAAGACCAGCTGAGCCCAAGCAGCCTGGGCCCTTGGCAGCATTTGCATATCTAGGCCCCCAACCTCTGTGGCCATAAAGTCCCTTACGTTTACAGATGTAATTGTGACTTTGAGAGATGTGACTTTGCATGGGTCAAGATCACTCAGCCAGCAAACACTGCAAGTGACACCTGAAGCCAGGCCTCTGATTCCAAAGCCTCAGCTAGTCCTCACTACCTCTGCCATGCCCTGGTCTAATACATGTTTTCAGAAACTGAGCCACTAGTCAGTGGCTTGTAATTAATCTGCTTGCCTGACTCTCTTTTCCCAGGTGAAATACACAGCTTTGAGGCCATGGACAGTGACCCTGAGCAGGCCCGGACCCTGGATGCCCAGTGTCCCGTCAGCCAGCTCCTTCAGCTAAAGCTGGGGGCACAGGTGAGTGGGAAGCAGGGCCCAGATCCTGGGAGCTTGGGCCTCCCCGATCCTCGCCCCTCTGCACAGACCATTCCACAGCCGGAGGGCCCAGCTGGGACCACAGCAAACTCCTTCTCTCCTGTTCCCACCCGCCTTCCTGTCTTCCGCTTTCCATTGCCCTCCTCTTCCTACCCCAGGAGCTCTAAGCAGCATTGCTTTAGACAAATCCCTTTCCTTTGCTGAAGCTTGGTTTCTTCATCTCTAAATCCATAGTAAGATACCTCCCGCACATGGTTGTCTTCTGTAGTGTGCCCTGTCCTGTGAGCATCCCCCTTCCTTCCACAATGGTGAGGGTGGCCAAATGGGAGCCTCTCCTCGGGTTCCAAAAGGCACCCAGGGGGAAAACACAGGCACAGTGGTTGGAAGAGGGCTGTCCCTCAGGACTGTGGCCCATACACACACTTGTAACAGATGTCATTTTCAGAGCCCTGCAATGTCTGTCACCTTATTGTTCTTTACCCCCTCCTTCTGAGCAAACTGAGCAAATGTCATTCCCCTTTGACACAAGGGGAAACTGAGATCTGGGGAAATAAAACAGCTTGCTGCAGGGGTCCCGGCAGACTCAGCGCACCTCCGTGACATCCCCCAGCCTCCGAGAACGGCTGCAGTGACCCTGGAGCTGAGGCCAGGCATAGGGATGCACTGCCCTCCACACCTCCAGCTTCCTTCCCCTTGCAGGTGATGCTGGTGAAGAACTTGGCAGTGTCTCGGGGCCTGGTGAATGGCGCCCGAGGGGTGGTAGTCGGGTTCGAGGCCGAGGGGAGAGGTAAGTGACCGGGGAGCAGTCCTACTGGCTGGGGTTGCAGCAGGGGCCCTGGTTAGTGTGAAGAGGAAAAGGCTAGCACGGGAGGGTGAGCTGGTCCTCACCTCGGAGCCTTGAAGCTGAGCTGAAAGGTGGGACTTCACTCCTCCCTCAGGGCTGCCCCAGGTGCGGTTCCTGTGTGGAGTCACTGAGGTCATCCGTGCTGACCGCTGGACGGTGCAGGCTACGGGGGGCCAGCTCCTCAGCCGGCAGCAACTGCCCCTCCAGCTGGCCTGGGCGATATCCATCCACAAGAGCCAGGTGAGCAGCCAGTGCAGGGGAGGGGTCAGAACATGGCACAGGGGGACAGGATGGGCCTGGGACATGTTGAAGGGGGTGGGGGGGGGTCTTAAAGGCTTTGTGGGGATTGAACTTGCCCTGGATGGAAAGTTCCAGGCCAGCTGTAGAATAAACCTTTCGTGCATTTCCCATCCCGCCTCCTCTCTTTCCTGGATACATACACTTTCCCTCTGTCATCTCCTGCCCTGCCATTTTCTGAGCCACTACCAGATATGTTCATTGGTATCCTTATGACAACTACATGAGGTATAGGTGACATAATCATTCCTATTTTACAGAAGAGGAAACCAAGGCTCAGAGAGTTTAAGTAACATGTCCAAGGTCACACAGCTAGTGTGAGGCAGAGTCAGGATTCATTTCCATGCCTGTCTGACTCAGACCTGAGCTCTTTCCTTTCATCCTTATGCCTCCAGTCTTATCCCAGATCTCTGTCTCCTGGACCCCCCGCCCCCGACCCAGACACCAGTCTGCTGTCAGCCTGTCTCTCTGGCTTGAGGAAACTCTGGACTGGGCAAGGAGATCAGGGGCAACAGCTGGGCCAGTGGACATGGGACACGAATTCATGCTGAGCTGGTTCCAGCCCTGTCCTTCCATCCCCCAGGGCATGTCCCTGGACTGCGTGGAGATCTCTCTGAGCCGTGTGTTTGCCAGCGGCCAGGCCTACGTGGCCCTTTCTCGGGCCCGCAGCTTGCAGGGCCTGCGTGTGCTGGACTTTGACCCTATGGTAGTTCGCTGTGACCCCCGTGTCCTGAGCTTCTATGCTACCCTGCGGCAGGCCAGGGGCCTCAGCCTGGTAAGAGGAGTCACCCAATGGTGGGCCATGTGGCCGTGGGCAGCCTGGGAGCTGGGATGGAGGGGAGGCCAAGGGACCCTGGGCTGGAGATGGCAGAGCCTCCTCTGGCTCCATTGCGGAGGGAGGGGCAAGAAGAAGGAGATGCTGGTCCCCAGGCTGTGGCTCTGGCTCTGGGGGACAGCACAAGCCCATGACTGGGTTTCTTTGGCTCTGGTCCAGGGGTCCCCAAATGACAGTGAGGCAGCCTCAGACCAGGAGAACGTGGACCCGAACCTCTGATCTGCAAAGAGAAGACAAAGGATGGTCTTCACTCCTCCTGCTCCCTAGTGGGCTGGCCCCAGGGTGCACCTGGGGGAGGGTAGTCAGTGTCCCTGTCTCCCTTCATCAGGGGCTCTCAGCCTTCTGGCAGAGCTCAGGGGAGAGTGCTTCCCACCCATTTGCCAGCTGTGCCTCAGTTTCTCCTCTTGCCCTGGGGGAGATGCTTCCAGGGTCAGGAGTTGGGAATGGGCCTGTGGTGGGGGCTGGCGTTCTAGGACAGAGCTTTCTGCGAGGTGTCTGCCTCGGGGCCACACGCTTGTGAATGGCGCTCCCTTTGGGCTGCAGAGGGGAGAGGTGGTGAAACAAGTGCTCCAAGAGCAGGGACAGACGGGCGGGGTCCCAGCGGAGGACGCAGGCAGAGTACAGGCCCCAAGCAGAGACGGGAACCTGGGGGCATCTTCACAGCTAGACCCAGCCCAGCACAAGTCAGGACGAACCCCCTCCAGACCCCAACCTGAGAACACGCACTGCCTCTACCTGAGGCTGCTCTTTTGGGGAAGAAATCATGTGTCAGGGTATTGAAATAGATGCTCTCAGACTGTATTTATTTAGGACAAATAAACTCATGAATTGTGTGAGGACTGCGAGCTGAGTCTTCTGCTCTCTAAGAACCCCTGCCTGGGGCACTGGCTGACCCTTTCCAGGGAGGCTCCTGTCCCTACCCACATGCACAAGAGGTGTTTGTTACGATGGCTGAGCTCACAGCGCGCACCCTTATGTGAGGTTTTGTTAATATCACTGGTTATTTGGAAAAGCTGAGTTACCTGAGTGAGGCTGGTGACTCACAATGAAAAGACAAGGTGAATCGCCGCCACCCAAAGTCAAACAAGGACACACACTAGAGACTCTAGAGGATTCTCATGGTGGGAAATGGGCCTGTCACAGTGGCTAGATGCTGGGGGCCTCGGCTGAAACTTTCTCATTTTGTGCCTTGCTGGGGCTGCAGGTTGGATGGTCTGATCAGCATAGCTTTGGTTGATCAAAAAGCCTGATGGAAATTGCTCAGGGGCCCTCATAGGCTGGCAAAGACTATTAAGGGTCTCTGCTTAAGAGTGAAAAGGTGTCGATCCTGGTTGGTAAATACGGGTTAAAGTGGAAGCACGCATTGACAGCTCTAGAGAGCAAAGGCTATTTATTGATTTATTGAAGTATAGTTGATTTATAGTGTTTCAGGTGTAAGCAATACTATTTAAAAGTAAAACTGCCAATGGTGGAAGGAGTCAAGAAGGATGAAACCATGCTGGTTGCTGGGGGACATGAAATCTTGGATGCCTTGCCTTCCAAAAACCAGCGGAGGCCCCAGCGCACAGAGTGGGTGCTCAGGGAGTGTCTGGTTAAATGGGGGCTCAGTGCTATGGCAGTTCGGAGGGTCTGCAGGGCCTCAAAACTTCACTGTGGGCTTCATGGAGACATGGAGACACCAGAGACCCCACAGCAAACCAGAGCGACATGGCCCTGCCTCGGGATGCTTATGGTTACAGGAGGGAGACCGATTACAAACAAGCAAGCAAATAACCTCAAACTGTTAGTGAATAATCAACTAACAGAACTTGCAAGGTGGGGAGCGATCGCTTTGAGGATGGTCGGAGAAAAGGACTCTGGGGTGAATGCCTTCCCCTCACACCTCCCTGACTTCACTACGTGTTGGTAGTACATCTGAACTGCCCAGATTCACCCTTCATGACTTGTCCCGACGTCACCTCCTGTTTCCCAGCACCTAGCCCCGCCCCTCTCTAGGCCGAATGGTCGGTTCCTGTCTCTGAGCACATACATTGTGCTGTCCTTTGCTGTGGGCCTGTCTCCTGCACCAGAACATTCTCAGAACATGACTGAGTCTCCTGACTCCTGCAGTCCCAGGGTCCAGCTCAGCCCCTGGAATGGGGCAGGCAGATAGCAGAGAATAAAGGAATGAAAAGATGTGGAAAGCCTGCAGTTAGGGGACCAGGAAGGCCTGCCTGCAGCCTCCCTGAGCCTGCGGCCCTGATGATGAGGGTGTCTGTGCTGCTGCTTGTGGGAGACAATGGGGATGGAAACCCCTTCGGTTTCCTCCCTGCTTGCCTAGTTGTGGGGACTTCCTACTCTCCCCTCCACTCCAGAAGGAAGACTGGAGATGAGTTTGTCAGGCGGACAAGTTGGAGAAAGGCTTTTAGGAAAAGAGAACTCTGTAGTATAAAAGTACAGAGGAGTGGAAGATGGATGGAGCTCACTGGTCCACTTTAAAGACTTTAAAGCAAGAGAAGATGGGAGTTGAGGGAGTAAGGCCTATCCCTGAGGGTGCTCAGCACAAAGTGAGAGCCCTTGGGGTTGGGGGGAGAGGGGTTCCTGTGAGTCCCACGTCCTGCTGGCCCCCATTTGTCTTGTCTCCCCTGCCTCAATGCTCCCTCAGTGCCTCTGTGAGTAGTTAGCAATTTCCATGTCTGTCTAGCCCTAGAATAAGGTGGATCTCTCGGTATTAAGAGACCTGGCTTAGATGTCTTTGTGAGCCAAAGCATTCAGCATGACTTTAGAAAGGAGACACTTCATAAAATCTTTGGCAAATTAAAGTGCCATCCTCTGATTTTGCCGAGAGGGTAGCTGAGGCCCCGGGAGCTAGGCAGTAGTAGAACACTTGGTGTTCGTGGAGCTGTCCGAAGAGAGTATGATGTGGGGCTGAGATGGCAGGACCAGTGGAGTGCCTACTTTCACCCTACCCTCAGTCGGGAGGCCAGGGGAGGGCCTAGCTAGGCATGACCTCCTTTCTGAGGTCCTGGCATAATTTGCCAAACCCAGAAAGGCCAATGGTGGTGCTCAGACTTCATCCCAGAGTAGCCAGGCCCTCCTGCTCCCCAAGCACGACACACTATGCACCACTAGGTGGCAGCAAGTGGTCATTCAGTCTCTTCCCAGACACCTGGCGGGTCCTTTGTCTCCCAGTCTCTGTGCCTGGGAGGGCCACCCCAGGAGCTGGGCAGACAGTAGGCTTAGGGAAGGGTAGTTTCCTTTGCTGAGAAGCTTGTACTGGGTATCTTGGATCTGGAACCCAAGTCCCAGGGTCCTGGGTTTTTTGCAGTCAGCAGAGGGTCCTGAAGCCAGATACTGGCTCCACCACGTCCCATGTAACCTTGGACATGCTGCCTAAATCCTCAGCCCAAGTTTCATCGTTAGCAATGGGGATACAACAGGTAAAGAGCTGGGGTGGGGACAGGCATGTGGTAAACGCTCATGGCTAGTTCCTATTGGCCTTTATTTCACATACCTGAGGAGGCCACCCTGCAGCCTCCCTCCCCTGTCCCTCCCCCTCCCCCTGACTCTCCAGTGGCCAGCGAATAACAAAGAGAACTAGCAGGAGCCCAGAGTAAAGGCTCTCTTTCAGTCTTCCTTCCCAGAGGACCCAGGTTGTGCCCAGCCTCTAAAGGGGAAGTGAGAATGAAGTCTTATCCCTTCTCCTTCCCGCAACAAACTGGTGTCGTAGCCCGGGTCGACGAGCGCGCCTTTTCCCACATGTGCCTGTCAGTGGGCGGGCAGGTGGGAGGCCAGGGCGCCCGGTAAAGGCTTGGGGTGGGCATCCTGGTGGAAACGAATGTGGCTTCACGGCGCCTGCCTTTCCTAGCAGCACAGATGCACCCGCTGGGCACTGACTTCTGTTCCAGGAGGGCGTTCTGTGGGAAGGGAGCTGCTGAGGGTGCGTGTGTATAACCGCCCCCCTCTTCTTGCCTCGGTCCGCCTTCTTATCTGGGCGTCTTTGACGACTCTATGAGGGGGATCTTTAGTTTACAAAGGAGATGCAGGCTCACAGAAGGCAGGCAGCTCAAGGTCACACGGCTGTAAATGGCAGAGCCAAGAGGGACACAGGTGTCTGAGGCCACACCTCAGAGTTCAAGGCCTTTGCACAAAGGAGGAAGCAGGCGTGCTTCCTTGCCCCTGGCTTTGTCCCTGAAACCTCACACTCTAGACTCCATTTCTTTAGGATTCCAAGAGCATCACCTGCTGAGACATAAATGGCTGGGAGGGGCTGAAATGGAAGGGGAGGAGCTTGGAAGGAGACCCTGAATAGGGTTGTAAACCCAGGTGCCAGACCAGCCCCACCGGGAGGAGGCTGACAGCCAGCCCACCTTCCGCTCCTCAAACTCGTATCCCCTTGGCTCCAGCTCTCCATCAGCCTTGCAGCCTCCCGGGGCACGCCCGCCCCAGGTGCCCCCTCGCGGCCCTCCCCCAGCTGGTGTTGGGTTCAGTAAGCAGAGCCCCAGCTCACCTGGGAAGGTGCCGAGTGAGGAGGGCGTCCAGTTACAAGCTGGGGCTGGGAGGACAGGCAGGGGCAACCCAGGGGCAGGAGCCGGAGGGCTGGGACCTGGTGGTGGGGGTAGGTATCAGAGGGAGGCCCCAAGAGCCCCCTCACCCCCGCAGAAGCCCCATCCCCGCTGTAGGAGGTCTTAGCTTCTGGGCCCCTTGCCTCCCGGAACACCTGCTTCCAGCTCCTAGGGGCTGCAGGAGAACGACCACGGCATCCGCCTCAGATGCCGTGTGGCAGCTAGCACACCCGTCAGCTCCCTGAGCGGGGCCTCAGTTTCCCCTGCCTCAGAATGGGTTAGGCTGGGAATAAGACCTGTGTGACCGATCTACCACAGCCGGGGACTGAGCTAGGTAAACTGTGAAGGGCTGTGCACACCCCTGGGGAGGGTGTTCTCTCCTTCAGCGCCACTCCCTTCTCTCCACCACCCAGGGTGGCCTCCTCCCCCGCCCCACACCCTGGGCCCTGGCACAGCACTCCATGCCTATTTAAGGCAAATCTCCTGATCTCCTTTTAAATAACATTCGCTCCCTGTTGTGAAGCAGGCAAGAAGGGCCAGAGCTTGGAAGAAAGGGAGGGAATCCCAGATATCCCATCAGAGAGTGGGGGGAAGGGGAGCTATGGGGGTGAAGCAGGTGTGGGAAAGTCCTTGCACCGCCTCAGCCTCCCATTTAGCCCCTCACTGCACAGGATTGGCTTTAACCCCTCTAGAGGGGCTGAGGCAATCTGAGAAGACTTCCCTGCAGCCCCTCGCATGCAGTGGGGTGGGAGGCTAAGGTACACTGCCACTCCCGGGGCCTGGGGAGGGTGTGCCTGGGTAAAGAAGTGTCACGTGAACAGCAAGGGGCATGGGAGATTCTTGGGTAAGATTGATATCTGATCTCAGCCTGCCCAGTAAGGATGAAACAACTGCTATTTGGTCCTAGAATCATCGGAGGCTCAGAGAGGCCAAGAAACCTGTCCAGGGCCACACAGCTAGTGAGTGGAAAAATCTGAAGTCCAGGCCCGGCCTGGATCCACATAGAATGCTTTCTGCCCCTCCATGCCAGGTCTCCTTGTGCCTGCTGTATGTGACAGCTGACAGTGACACATCAGGGACCAGGCATCATTCAAAGTCCCCTACACACACCCTTTGCCTGTATAGCCCCCATGCAGGGACCCTAACTCCTTCCCTTCTGCCTCCCTCCTCTTTTCTCCAGGCCGGCCCACCACACTTCTCCTTCCCCTCCTCCTAGGTCCCTGGTCCAGGCCCCCTACTTCTGGCCTGGCCCCCCAGAACAGCTCACCTTGACTTGGTTCATATGCTCAGAAACTTACAGCCAGAAAGTGGCGTGTCCCACAGCCCTCCACAGGAGCGAGGCTGGGGCACCTGCCCACTGCCGGATCCCCGCAGGGCCCTTCCCAGCAGCTCAGCTCTTCCCCTTGAGGCTGGGAGGCCCTCCTTCTCCTGTCACTTCTCTCCCTCGCCCCAGCCTTTCCTCCAGGTGCCCTGGCCACCTCCCAGGCCTCGCATCTCAGCATAGCTCTGGTCCTCACATGATCAAGATGCCCTCTTCAGGGTTCAAAAGGAGAGGATCAGGGATCCTTTACAGATCATGTTGCCTCCTCAGGACCAGACGCTCACTCCTCAGGCACGTGAGCCACAGCAGGCCAGCAGTGTCAGGCTGGACTGGGGGCTGGGAGACCAGAGTGAGGAACAAGCCTTAGCCTCATCTTCCTCTGGGCACTTGGAGCAGAAAGGGGCCACAGCCGTCAGCTGGCCCAGTGGCCTCATTTCCCAGATGAGCAACTGTAGTGCAGGGAATGGGAGGGGAGGCCCTCGAGGCCCACAGTGAGACAGAAGCCGAGCTGGGTCTTACTGGGACCCCTGGTAACCTCAGGGGGGGCTTGACCCCTGGGAGAGAAGGATCTATCATAGGAAGAAACTTGGTTCTGTGTTTAATGGGGGTGTCCTTGAGCTTTTCAGGGTCTTTCTAGCTTGACTCTACCATTCACCTCTTGTGTGACCTTGAGCAAGCCCCTTTCCCTCTTTGGGCCTCAGTTTCCTTGTGTAAAACAGGTGAGTTGGCTTTTATGATCCCTTCTTGTACCTTCCATCACCCCAGCCCCACCCCACCAGGCCTGTGCCCAGGCTCTTGTCCTAGCCCAGGCCTGACTCACAGCCCCCCAATATTGCCCTGACAGCCTCTACACTGTCTCTGGCCTTCACTCTCTTACCCTCTAATAAACAGCCCCGCACGTTGCCCAGGTAAACTCCTGGGGCTCAGGAACCCATGTGGCCCACTGTGGCCTCCTTCAGAATGATCCAGCTCATCACCTGGCATTCAGCACACCCCACCGCAGGCTCAGTTTCTTCATCTACCAGGCCCTAACAACCCCTCACTCAGGGGCCATGGTGCGGACACACAGTGGGACACAGGCGAGGAGCCTGGGAAAGGCTGGATGGCCTGAGTGGCCCTCTGGGCTTCTCTGTGCTGGAAATGCTGCCCATCCCACCCTCACTCCTTCGTTCAAATTGGCAAGGTGCTCCAAGGCTGGTTCAAGTCCCTCCCTGTCCTAGACAGGCCAGGCTTCCTCGGAGGCCCCATCAGAGGTGACCTCACCCTGGTGGAGTTCCTGCAGGGCTGGATTTCCTCGCCTGCTGGCATCTGCAGCTCCCGCCATCCGGTGAGGAACGCACAACCGGAGGCTCCTGGAGAAGCAGCCCCAGGATACTTGCTGAGGGAACGGCTGGGTCTGTTGGCTCCTGCCCATCCCGCCTTTCCTTCCCCCAGAGCTGCGTCTTTGGCCCTCGGAGACTTCCTCACTGCCAACTCCTCAGGCTCACAGCTGGGCCTCGGGGCAGACTCTCAGCTGCAGGTCTTAGACCCTGGCTTGCTCTGATCCAATGACTGGCCAAATGGACGCTCAGAACACTTCCCCAAAGTTCCAGGAAGGAGTGGCTGGCAGGAAATACAGGTTATTATAGAAGAGTCTGCTGAGGGAAGAGAAGGCAGGACCTAGAAGCTTGGAGACTTCCCACCCTGGGGTCCAAATACTGCTTCAGCCACTTAGTAGTTGCAGGGCCTTGGGAAGGTTCCCTGGTGTCTGTGAGCCTCAGTTTCCTCATCAGGAGTAATAACAACTAGCTCATCCTACGACGAGAGAATTAGATGGTGCATGCAAAGTGCTGAGCTCGTGGCCTGGGCGCCTCAAAAAACAGTAGCTCTGATCCTTAATGAGGGGGATGGGTCAAGGCCTCCAGCTGAGGGGGTGCGGGCTGTTGCTTGCTTAGCCAGAGGTAGGCAGCTGGTTAGTAGCTAGAATGAAAAACACAAAGTCCCAAGCCTGGTGCTAAGCAGTCTGCATACATTATCTCATTTAAATCTCAGCCTCTTCCTTGGTCAAAAGTAAGGGTTTAGAACAGAAACTTCCTAAAGGCCTTTCTAGTTCAAATCAAATGTTGTTTATTCTTGTTGATGGGGAGGTAACTAGGTTTATTTATCTATTTTTTAATGGAGGTACTGGGGAATCGAACCCAGGACCTTGTGCATGCCAGGCATGTGCTCTACCACAAAGCCATTCCCTCCCCTGGCTTTTCTAGTTCAGTGAGTACTTATAGAAGGTTTGCAGTTACAAAGTTCTATTTATATTACAGAGCCAACCTCTCATCCTGTGAGCGTTCTAATAGTTGTCAATGGTCACATGACCAGATCTGGGACTAGAACCAGGAGATGGCTCCATCTGTCCCCAGAGACTAGTGGCAGACTGATGGGATGGGTGAGACCTAAAAGCCCCACCAAGGGCCTAGGGAGGGGCACAGCCCTTGAAGACGGCAGTGTCACGGAAGCTGGGCTGTGGCTCCTGCCGAGCATCCGGTTCTGCCCGGCTGTGCCGGGGCCGGAGGCCCGGGTCTGGAACTCATCAGCCCCACCTGTCAGCCCTCCCCTTGCCAGCACGCGGGGGCCTTCAGTTATCGCTAAGGAGAGCGTGGCTGAGAGTGAGCTGAGGATGGCCTCACTTCAGGGGCCTGGTCTCCCTTCCCTGCTGGGGACCTTCGGGCAGGGAGCTGGGTTCCCTCAGCCAAGCACCTCCAAGTTGACCTAGCTCTGTTGTATGACAGGCACCATGAAATATGCAAAGACCTCACTTGTTCAATAAATATTTATTGAACACCAACAGTGTGCCTGGGCCTGAGCTGGCAGCGGGAAATTGGATAAAAATTCCGACCTACGTTCTAGTAAAAGAAGCCATAAAGGAGAGCAGAAGTATTATGGGAAATAAAAGAGAGTAATTTGCTTTACACAGGGTGGTCAGAGAAGGTCTCTCAGCAGAGCAAAGGCGCTGTGATAGGAAAATCTGGGGTGTTTGGAGATCAGCTAGCCTGGTGTGAGGTGGGCACACAGCGAGCTCGCCCTCCATAAATGCCAGCTGAACAAAGGAACAAATAATCATGAGGATTTCTGTGTCCAGCTGAGATGGAGCAATAGGGATGGGATTTATATCCCCACCTCAAACAATTAAAATACCCCACGAAATACATGAAACAGTGGTTCTCAAGACACTGGATGCCAGACAATGAAAAATAGTGATTTCTGAAAGTCAGGAAACAAATGAGGTGAGCCCAGTGAATGCCCCATCTCACTGCTTGAAGGCAGTCTCCAGACCAGAGTGCAGCCAGGGGAAGGCAGGTGAAGCCTGGCAGCCTCCCTGCACTGAAAGGACGAAGCTGGGAGTGCGGGACACAAGGCAGAGAACTCCACGGCTCCATATGGGGTTCCACTGTAAGTAATTCTGCTCTGTGCCTGCTTGTGAGGAAACCACCAGAAACCACGGTAAGAACCACCCTGAAGGATGAGAGAGAACAATCCTTGGAGCTCACACAGTGCAGCAAACAGTGCTGGTTCCCACAAACCAGAGTGGAAACCGCACAATTAATGGTACATTGGGTAGAGCAGTCAGTGGAGTTTTTGGCTCAGAAGTGGGAGAAAACTAAATGCTGCTCTGGCTCCATCTAACAAAAGTAAGATCTGAAAGGACCAAATTGTTTCCAAGCAACTTTTGCACCTCAGAACAAAGCCCAAGAACATTTATGAGAGTACAAAGATATCCAGTACCAGGGAAGGGAGGGCATAGCTCAAGTGATAGAGTGCATGCTTAGCATGCATGAGGTCCTGGGTTCAATCCCCAATACCTCCTCTAAAAATTAAATAAATAAATAAACCTAATTAAAATTTGACTGCCTTTAAAAAAAAAATCCAGCAGCCAATAAAATAGAATTCTTAATGCCTGGCAACCAATAAAGATTAGCATGACCCATAATGAAAAGAAAAACAGTCAACTGAAACCCACCTAGAAATTACCTAGATGATAGAATTAGGAGACACAGACATTAAAACAATTATTCTAACTATATTCCATGTATGCAAGAAGATAAAGGAAAGACCAGCCATGTTAAGTAGAGATATAGGAGATATTCTTTAAAAGACTTAAATTGAGTGGTGCAGCCACTATGGAAAACAGTATGGAGATCCCTTAAAAACCTAAAAATAGAGTTACCATATGATCCAGCAACCCTACTCCTGGGCATATACCTAGAGGAAACTCTAATTTGAAAAGATACATGCACCCCAATGTTCATAGCAGCACTGTTTACAATAGCCAACACATAGAAGCAACCTAAATGTTCACTGATGGACGACTGAATAAAGAAGCTGTGGAATTTATATATACGTTTATATAGTTATATATATAGTTGTGTATGTGTACACACACACACACACACACACACACACACACACACAAACAATGGAATACTACTCAGCCATAAAAAAGAATAAAATGCCATTTGCAGCAACATGGATGGACTTGGAGATAGTCATTCTAAGTGAAGTAAGCCACAAAGAGAAAGAAAAATACCATATGATATCACTTATATGTGGAACCTAAAAAAGATAACACAAATAAACTTATTTATAAAATAGAAACAGACTGACAGACATAGAAAACAAACTTAAGGTTACCAGGGGGAAAAGGGTAGGAGAGGTGGAGGGATAAATTGGGAGTTCTGGATTTGCAGATACTAACTACTATATATAAAATAGATAAACAACAAGGTCCTACTGTATAGCACAGGGAACTACATTCAATATCTTGTAATAGCCTATAATGAAAAATAATATGAAAAGAAATATATATAATATATATACAACTGAATCAGTATGCTATACACCAGATATTAACACAATATTGTTAATCTATACTTCAATAATAAAAAAAAGTAACTCAAATAAATGCCGGACCTAAAGGTAAAACTCAAAACTACAGATACTCACTAGAATTTCTAAAATTATAAAGACTGAAACCAAGTGTTTCGTGGGGATGTGAAGTAACTACAACTTTCATACTCTACTGGTGGGAACGTAAAACAGTGTAACAACTTTGGAAAACAGCTAGGCAGTTGTTTAAAAAGTAAAGCACAGCGTAACTTCCATATGACTACCCACCATATGACCAAGACATTCCACTCCTTGGTATGTCTGTAAAAGAAATAAAAACACATAGCCATATGAAGACTTATACACAAATGTTCATAGCAGTTTTATTTGTAATAGTCAAAACCTGGAAACAACCCAAATGTTCAGCAAGAGATGAATGGTAAACAGGTTGCTGAATACCCATGTAACTGATTACTACTCAGCAACATAACTGACCTATTAAGTTATGCAACATGGATGAATCTCAAAATAATTATGCCAACTGAAAGATGACAAAAAAGTATGTATGTACAACTCCATTTATATAGAATTCTGGAAAATGGACAATAATCTATAGTGACTGAACACAGTTCAGTGGTTGCCTGGGGTGAGGGTCGGGGAGGAGCTGGAAGGATTAAGAAGGGGCAGAAGGAAACGTCTGTGGGTAATGAAATGTTCATTACCTTGAATGTGATGCTGGTTTCACAAATGTAGACCTATGTTAAAGCTTATCAAATCGCACACTTTACATAGCTGCAGTTTATTGTATGCCAATCACACCTCCACCAATCTGTTCAGAACATGATTTTAAGGAGGTATACGTGATGTGGTGTCTCTACTGTTAACTCTTATGTGACTCCAGACATGCTGGTAAGCTTTTCTGAGACAAGTTTCTTTTTCTATACAGGTCAGAAAGTAAGAGAACTCACGAGTGTTAGTTTAAGTCAAAAAGGGAATTTATCCAAAGGAAGCTTCAGAGAATGAAGGAACCCTGCAGGGTCCCAGGAAGCCTTCCCTGTTCATCCCTTGTCTTTGCTTCTCTGATCACAGGTCTCTGTTTCCTATTTATGTGGTAGGAAACGAAAGCTACCAGCTTCTGAGTTTCGCATGGTACAGGTTTAATTACTCAGAGAGATGCTGAATTGCCTCCCTGTCAATCCTAGGCCCAAGTGTAAATCCTCAAGGAAAGACCTTATTGGCGCACTTGGGTCAAGGACTCCATCATGCAACAAGGCGTGTGGTCAGTGGGTAGGGCTACGTGGTGTGAACCTGGCTGGTCTTGCATTCTACAGATGGAGGGCAGGACAAGTGCAAGGAAAGTGCTTGGTGGGTAGACAAGAGGCATGTCAGGAAATACTATCAGGACACTGGTTAGAATTTAGGAGATCTGCCCTGTCCTGTACTCAGCCTCTAGATGGGGGAAGCACTGCCGCCTGGGCAATCTGGAAAGGCATCATGGAAGAGGTGCCATTGGTATCAGGTCTGTGAGAAAAGTTATGTCCTGCATTTGTGTGGCCTTTGAAGTTTACTAAGTGTTTTCATATCCTCTCTTAAGAGTACAGACCCATCCTCTCAACTCCTCCTCTAGGGTTACATTATTATACACCCCTTTGCACATGGGGAAACTGCTGACTGGAGACACTGAATGGCTTGCCCAAATTCACACAGCTTGGCAGGACAGCAGGACAAGCTCCAGGGTTTTCACTCTAGAGCCCTGACTTGGTCACTATCCAAGGATGACTCCAATGGGGTGAAGGAGAGGCAGTTGGTCTGTGAGTGTTCAGCAGCACATGAAGAGGGAGAGCAGCTCAGGTAGCACCTTTGAGCTTCTGTGCACGCTGCATCCTCCAGAAAATGTCCCACCCCAACCCTGGCTCTGGATACCCAGAGACCTTTTTCCTGAGGACTCTCAAATCAAGAGTTTCCATTCTGGACCTCTTTTTTGACTCCTAGTCCTGCAGCTCCAACAGGACTCAAAATGTGAACTCAGCAGAGTCCTGTAGGATGTTAAAGAAAGCTCAGGTCCCATCCCAACCACCTGCTAACAACGCTAATAATCAAAATCGTGTATATGGCGGCTACCATCTACACACACAGGCCTTGAGCTAAGTGTGTTACACATGGTAGTGCGTTTCATCTTCACATACACTATGACCATCATCATTTTACAATTTGGGAAAACTGAGGTTCAGACAGTTTATGCATTGTCCCAGGTCCCAGAGCTGATAAGCAGTGATCCAAGTCTATCTGGTAACAAATGAACCATCAGCATCCTGCAAACTCGTTTCCTCTTCTCAGCCTGCCTGTTTCTCCCGCAGCAGCACCAGATCCCCAGGTCTGAGACTCTACCATTCCCTCCAGCTTCAGTGTCTCACCAGCAACCCTAGGGGAGCTGGAGGCTTAGGGTGCAGGCAGGTGGCCCACACTGGGGCAGCGGGAGAAGAAGCGGGGCTTGGTTGCTCCATCTGCTAACCGCAGATTTAATGATGTTACTAATTCTTTAATCCTGACTATTTAGGAGTTAAATTTCATTGTCGCGTTGTAAGCCCTGGCGGTTAAGAGCAAGGAGTCTGAGGTGAAAGACACTTGGGTTCTAGTCCAGTCCTGGCTTCCCTACTTTTCTTGCTCTGTGATCTTGGGACAGCATCTAAACCTCTCTGAACTGACTGTAGCTTCCCCATCTGCAAAAGAGATAGCAATCCCAACTTCCTGGGTGAAAATGCTGTGAGGGGAGACAGTAGTGCTAGAGATGGACAAGCCTCAGGCCACACCTGATCCTGACCCAGCACACTTACTCCACCTATCCCTCAAACTGAAGCCAGTTTACTTCAAAACATTAAATACACACACACACACACACACACACACACGCGCGCGCGCACGCGCGCGTGCGCGTGTGTGTGTCTGTGTAATATATGCATACATATATATATATTTAACTTTGACAGATGGTTGAATCTTTTTCATGTCTGCTTAAGTTTATTTATTTGTCTGGAATGTTCTTCCAGGAAGTCCGTGTGTAAGTCTCAGTGAGCCCCTAGACCCATATTGAATGGAGCCAAACCAGTCTCTTCTGCCCCACCTGCCTTCTTTCAGAGCTTTTCACATGCTAATTTGTAAACCTTCCAGAGACCACTGGGGGTGGGAGGGAGCAAGGGAGCCTCCCACACTTACTTCCTGCAGCACCTACCAGCGTCCCCCTCTGAGAAGGCGGCCACTGCCTGCCAGTCACCTGGGGCAGTCTTTTCCGGAATCTCTCCCGAGTTCCAGCCTCTCATTTCCAACTGCTTGAGTAACAGACTTCCTAACAAATCTGACTTTCTACTCTGTCCTGCCCTAGGCCCCTAGTGTCACTGCCCCCCACCATTCCCCTCCCACAAAGCTCAGGGAGGCCTGGTGCTTGCCCCTAAGGCCCTGCCATTGCAACCTCCTGATGACCATTGGTCTAGCTCACCCCACCCCGCGGATCCAATTTGCCTTCTTGCTTTGCTCCTGAGAGCTCCTCTCTGTTCACCAGATCCCCCAGTCAAACAGGCCCTGCACACCCTGAGTTTTCCCACACCCACGTTCCTCCCTCTGCCCGGAATGCCCCCAACTACCTACCTTCAGAGTCTGGCTCCAGTGCTGGGGGTCCCAGGGGCCTTCCCAGCTGACCTGGCTGAAGACTGCAAGGGGCCTCTCCTCCCCCTTGGGCGTAGTTCTTTGTCCCTGAAGCTGCTTCATCACTGGTGGGACCCAAGTATTCTTTTCTAATTGAGGTACAGTTGATGTACAAAATTATGTAAGTTTCAGGTGTACAACACAGTGATTCACAATTTTCCAGTGTAGTCTTTGGTATGCAATAGGTGCCCATAAATGTCTGTAGTGGGAAAGAATCAGTCTAATCCGATTCCTGCATTTTACTGGAGTCACAGAGCTGTGCTTGACCCACTGCCGCCACCAGGATTCAGGGCTGATGGGGTCTCCTGCAAGGCTCTGCCCCAAGCTAGGCTTTTTCTGCCACTGACTTCGGGAAGGAAGTCCTCCAGGGGCCAAGTGGGCCACATTTTGGAGGGAGGAGACGACCATCTTGAGCTCACACTACAAACTCTGGCAGAGAGGCTGGGTGGTCTCTTGTCAGCCAGCCCCTCAACCACTGTCCCAGACGGTGCCATCCATCCCAGAAGTCTCCGATTCCCTCTGCCTCTCAGGGCCTTCCCGCTGGCAGGCACTCCACAACTCCTAGCACCCGACCTGGTCAATATCTGAGGCAGAAGGGGCCTTACAGATTATCCATCCAGGAGGTCCACAAAGGCCTCAGAAGATCCCTAACCGCAGCTGTGTGCACCACTGTGTCTGAGTGTGTGCAGACTTCTGGAGCAAACATCCAGAGACACCACCTGCGTCTCAAAGGGGGTCCAAGACCCAAAAGAGATACAGAACAATGATTTGTTGAGCCTCTCCTTATAAAGGTGCTAACGCATATAAGGTTCTTAGAATTGCACCTGGAGCATTTTAAGTGCTCCCTAAGGCATGGGTTGGCCCACAGCCTGCTTTTGTAAATAAAGTTTTATTGGAACACGGCCACGCCCATGTTCCCCCCCACCCCCGCATTGTCTGTGGCTGCTTTCCCACTACAGCTACAAAGGCAAAGCTGCACACAGATTTTAACTGTGTGGCTCACAAAGTCCTCGATGTCCTCCATAACCCTCTAAGGGTTGGTTGCCATTAGGATGATGATCACATGAGAAACAGCAGGCCCCAAGCCACACACTAGTAACCTGGGGCCTGAGCGTATGTTTCTATTCAAGGATTCTGTAACACACCTTTCTGCCTCTTCTTCTTCACTCACTTTAACACACAGCGCTCACTCATTCATTCAGCAAGGCTCAGGGAGCCCCTGCCATGTCCTCAGGGCTGAGCTATTAGAAACAGGGGAGGGAGGGAGAAGCTGACCTTTTAGCATTGCAGAATGACCTCACTCTGCCTCCAGGGCCCTAAGTGACTATTAGCCCTGTGCACCTTTGCCACCTCGTTTGCTCCAGTCACGCTGGCCTTCTTGTCTCTCAAATACGCACATTTTCTTTCTACCTCAAGACCCTTGCATATGAAGGTTTAGTTGCCTCTTTACTGTCATTCAGGTCCCAGCTGAGGCACCACCATCCAGTTATGACATCTGGGCCTCAGTTGTCTCCTGTGTAAAACTATGTATGGTGGAATGTGAAAGTTGAATAAGCCCCTACCCTTTTGGTTTGAACATTTTATGATTTGAAAGCACTAAGCCTGCGTATGCAAAGATCCCAGGGGCCGCCATTGGTAGATTTGGTGGTAACAGGTTATATATGTGAGCCTCAGTCCCAGCCTGAGGCTCTGGGGGCTGTTGGGAAACTCTACTGAGAGATGAGGGAAGCGGGGGGAGTAGGAGGAGGGGGATCCAGAATCAGGCAGGCAGGGAAGGCTCTGGGAGCTGCAGGCCAGGGGCCAGGGAGAAGGTGCCCCGACAAGGGAGGCAGATGAAGAAGGAGCAACTCCACCAGAAGTGTGGGATTGGGGTTGTGGGGAGGGCTTCTTCCATTTTTTGGACAATGAGCTTCAGAGTTGTTTGAAATTTGTATAACAAGTATGCATTATTTTTGCAACTGGAACAATTAAAACGCACATGCCCTTTGACCCAGCAATTCCACTTGTAGGAATTTCTCCGCAGACAGAGGCACGTGTGAAATGACCCGTGTGTAAGGCTATTCACAGCAGTCTTGTTTGAAACAGCAAAAGACTGGAAACAATCTGAATGTCCATCAGAAGGGGACAGGTTAGACAAACCACAGCACGTCCACAACATGGAACAGTATAGAAACACCAAAAAGAAGGTGCTGATGTAGAATAATCTCCAAGATCTCTGCCAAGGGAAAGAAACAAGGTGACAGGACAATACACACAGGATGCTACCATTACCATAGCGAAAAACTGTACACATGAACATTTATAAATACTCAATATCTCTGGAACTTGTACCAGTTGCTAGGGGACGTGGTTGGGGTTAATGCTCAATATTCTTTTTATAAAATCGAGGTAAAATTTACATAACATGAATTAATTTAACTATTTAAAAGTAAACAATTCAGTACATTCAGTGTTGTCCCACCATCACCCAGATCTAGTTTCATGTCATTTTCATCACCCCCAAAAGAAACCCCTGTGCCATTAGCAGTCACTCCCCATCTTCCCTCCCCGGCCCCTGGCAACCACTAATCTGCTTTCTGTCTCTACGGATGTGCCGATTTTAGATATTTCGTACAGACGGGATCATATAATGTGCGAGCTTTTGTGTCTGGCTTTTTTCACTTCGCATGTTTTGCAGTTTATCCATGTTGATACTGTTTATGGATTCTTATATTCCATTGAACGGATATAGCATGTTTTGCTTATCCATTCATCAGCTGATGGACATTTGGGTTGTCTCCACATTTTGGCTCTTGTGAGTAGTGCTGCTATGAACACTCGTGTACAGCTTTTCGTTTGAATACCTGTTTTCAGTTCTTTTGGGTACGTATCCAGGAGTGGAGTTGCTGGGTCATATGGTAGTTCTACATTTAATTTATTTAAGAACTGCAAACTCTTTTCAGTATTCTTTTGCATCTTGTGAATTTTAAACTATGAACATCATGTGCAAATATTAGCTCTTCCCAAGAAAAAGAAAAAAAATGAAGGTGGACATTCATGGGGGAAAAAAGCGTACTGTAAATGCAAGGGATTATGGCTAGATAAGAAACTAGCAACTATCTATTGAGATGTCTCCTGGAAGAAAATTGCATTTTGGACTTGGACGTCAATTCAAATTCAACTCTTCTGTTCCATTCTGTCTAGTTCTAAGAGTGGGGTGTAGGGAGGCTTAGGTTCAAATCCCAGTCCTGGCAGTTAGAGCTGTGCATTGTTGTCCAGGTTACTTAACCTCTCTGTACCTTAAATGTAAAATAAGGAAAATCATCTCCTCAGCCAGCTGTGAGATGTGTGTGAGCTCAGGGATGTGTTATGTTCAGCCCAGTGCCCGGCACAGGGTTGGCAGCCTAGGGTTGGCAGCCTAGGTTTGCGGCTCTCCACTAGCAGGGTGGGGGAGTCACCCTCTTCTCTGCCTGTTTCTCTGCAGCCTTTTTCACATAAGCTGCTCTTGTTCCCTGCATGCTCAAGGAACTCCTGGAGACCTGGATCTGCTGAGCAGAGTCCCCCTCCCATAATATTTCATCATCCCTAGCACCAAACAGTCCAGAAGAGGGGCCAGCCAGGATGTGAGGGGTCAGACGGTGGGAAAGGGCCGACTGTCTATAAGGACTGCCCTAGGTCAGGGAGCTGTGAGCCCAGGGCCATACGTAGGGAGGAGTTGGGTGGAGGCACAGGGAGACAGATTTCAGTTTAACTGGAGGAACAATTTAAATTTTTAACTCACCTGACACAATGCTAAGCACCATTGTGTGATTCTACACAAGCTATCCCCATTTCACAGATGAGGAAACTGAGGCTCAGAGTCCTTAGTCACTTTGCCCAGAGTCACAAAAACAAAGTGTAGCCTGTCTCAGCCTAGAATGTGGGAGCTTAGCCTCTGTGCTAAGAGGTCAATGGCCAAGTACTCGACAAATGTGAGTGATCACTAATCATTATCTGATAGCAATACTGCTGTAAGTGGAACTGGAGTTGTAGCTGTGGAATGAGTAGTTTGGGTGCAGGTGGAGTTGCTTCTCCCTAAATTCAGGCAGAGGTTAGATTAGTTTTTGGTGGAGATTTAAGTGCTTGATGCAGATGGATAGATTCTGGTACTGGGGTTCTAGCTGCTGGGGTACAAGGAGCTTCCCAAGGTCTGCTTCCAGAGATTTGGATGTCGTTTCCAGACAGGCCCTAGGAATCTGTCTTTTTCAAAATGGAATTCTGGTCTGCAATGAAGTATGAGATCCACCGTCCTGGATAACCTCTGCAGTCCCTTCTAATAGATTCTGTATCTGCAGTGCCCTAACACCCACCACGGGGGCAGCATCCCTTTGGGTTAGGCATTGCCCTCTCCCTCTACTGTCTCCTTAAATCCCCAAGGCCTTAGAATGACTGCATCTGCACCCGCCCCACCACCACCACCACGAACCATAAGCTTTTTAGAAGGCAAAAAAAGACTGTCAAGTTGGAGACCACAGGAGTCTCACAGCCACCTTCAGTGGTGAGGGTAGAGCCAGCTCATCTTCCCTCCTCGCCCTGCTCCACCCAACTCTGTGCAGAGCCCCGGACCCCAAAAGACTGTCACTTGCCCCACTGGATCCAGGTCAAGTGCAACCATTACTACATTCAGCCCCAGTTTTTCTCGGACACTCTGCTCAGTGGGGCCAGCTTCCCAGGCATGCCAGGCAATGCTGCAGTTTTTCTGGCCTGGAGGGCCTTCTCCCAGGCTCCAGGAGACCAGCAACTCAGGCAGGGAAGCAGGCCCAGGGCCATTCTCAATGACCTTTGGCTTCCTGGGAAGGACGCAAAACCAGTAAAAGTTTAGCAAGAGCTATTTAATCGTTGCCAGAACTTAACTTTAAAAAAAAAAAAACAACACATAGACTTTCTGGGGAATAAAAGGTCATTTGAGGACTCTATACGAAAAGATCTTTCATTAGTTTTGTTTTTCTTAGAAAATTTCCAAGCCACCTGCTTGTAAAATTAAATAGGAAATATGAAATGAACTCAGCACCTTGTGTGTGACCTCAGTGGGTTGATTTCAGCTACTGAACCTCAGTTTCCCCATCTGCAAAGGCCACTAGTCCAGTGATCGAGTGGAAACGAGAGGTGGGGCAGGGGCTTTAGCTGCTGAGAGGGAGATGTAAGCTGCGAGCCCAGAGTCCAGGCCAGAAACCTTTGACCTGTCTAGATACCCCTTTTGGGGCTTCTGACCATTGTTTTTTAATCTGCTTCCTTTTAAGGTTCCTGGTATCCCACTCTCTCTCCCATCTTGGGAGAGGGGAAATGCAGTCATTGACATGTTAGTATAAAAATACTTCTCTCAGAGATCTTTCCATGGTAACCCAAGTCTTTCATTCATTCAATATGTATTATGAACCCCCTCTACCAGGACCTGGGCTGGGCACAGAGGATTCAAAGATGAAAAAAGATACCACTCCTGTCTTCTGGGTCCTCCCCTAATTTTCAGCCACGTGGGGACAGAAGAAATAACACCTTTTTGGGGAATGGAAGCAGGTGGACGGGAGATACTGACTCTTGGAAAGATTGGATTTGAAGTTCTTGGTTCTATTCCTTTGCTGATTTTATAATTGCTCCTTCTGTTACCCAAAAGCTTTGAAGTGTTTAAGAACTTTCAGAGCCAGGATCTCACTTAATAGTTGCAAAAACCTGGATAACACTCCTGAGAGGCATCTCTAGTTTTACTATGAGAAAACAAAGGCTTACAGAAATTAAACCACCTGCCCAGGTCACACAGGTGGCCACAGTCATCTGGACTCAAACCCAGCTATTCAGGCACAGCTATTTTGGAAATATTGGTTTGCCTTGTATTTGAACCTGTGATTTTGGTAACTACATGGCCCAGAGTAAGGGAGGCAAGAGGAGGAAAGAGATCAGGAACTCTGGGCTGAAATGACCCAGTCTCTGATCTTAACCTGCAACCACTCTGACCTTAACCTTCAAATTAGCAGAAGGACCATAAGCGGTAATCACAACCACTAAGAGTTTATCCTGAACTCTTATCTCACATAACACATCCCTGAAGTTGTGCACTATTATCTGCACTTTAGAGATGAACTGCTCATCCCACAGGAGGGGTCTTTCATGCTTTTCCCATCATCCACACCATCCACCAGCAGCTAGGCAAGTTCCCTTAGTTCTTCTGAGCCTCAATTTTCTAAAACATAACTAGGGATAGTAGGAACAGTGGACTCTGGGAGAAGGTATATTACCTGCCTGAGAAGGAGTAGGTACTTTATAAATGCCAGCATCCTACTCCCTTCCCTTCCTGAAACCTCTTGGTACTAAGGAAGTACCAAGAAAATACACCTCAGATCCACCCCAGCCTTTGGGCCTCAAGGTCACCCTCTCCACCTGCCTTCTTAGTGCCCAGACTTTCCTGCTGGTGGGGGAGCTGGGGTTAGAATGGAGGGGCCTGCCCTGAAGTAGCCAGGCACACCCTCAGGAGGCCAGGTCCCAGGGCAGCATCCCTCAGGAGTGAAGCCATCTTGATTTTTTCCCCTCACCCTAAGAATGAAACATCAAAGGACAAAGTATGTACTGGAAATCAAAGAAAAAGGGCCACAGGCACCAGATAACCCAGAGGCCCCAGGAATGGCTCACTGAACAACCGCAAATGCCCACCACCCACCAAGCTCTTTGCTGGAGGCTGGGGGGCTACAGAGACTGAGGGGTGAGGCTCTCTTCACTAGCAGAGTTTGTCAGAGGTTATCCCATCTGGTAGGTGAGACAGCAAGACAAGGCACTCCCAGGCTCAAGAGAACAGAGAAGGCGTTCTGAGAGCATTCCGAAAAGGAAGGAGGTAGTTCTACGCAAAGGGAACAGAAATGTGAGAAGCTCAGAGGTGACATGGATCTTGACAATAGGTGTGGGGGTGGGGGACACTTAAAAAGGCTGCTAGACGCTCGGCTACTGGGTCACAAGTGGGGGACACAGATGCAATTTTCTACCCTCCAGGCAGTTTGCCAGAGTTGTACACCCGGAACTCCTCTCTCCAGCCTCATTTGCATCAACCCTGAGTTGGCATGATGGGTACTCATGCCGGCCTGGGTGGAAGCTCTGTATTTATATGATCTTCAAATCCCTTTGGGGTCAGAGACTCTCCCGTCCCTGGGCCTGTGAAGGGTCCAGGGAGGAATGAGACAATTGCTGCCTTCAAAGTGCTGAAGGGCTGGTCACATATGGGAAGCTTCCTGAGGTATTAAGCATCCTTATATAAGGTGTTTCTTATGAAGGCAAAAGAGAAAAAACTGGAAATAATACATACATCCAACAACAAGAAATAAGTTAAATTATGGCACATTGAATGAGGATTAAGCAATCATTAAAATTTATGACTCAAGAACTTAAAAAGAAATGTTCATGATAAATTTGAGAAAAAAAGGAGTATTTAAAGTGTCCAGCAATTTTGTTTTTTAGAATATGCACAGATAAAAAGACTAGAAGGAAATATTAAGAATCTTGTTCTCTCTACGGCAGATTTCTCTCTAAACTATTTTACGAGACTCCAACTAAACTATTTTACAAGCTTCCAACTATTTGACAGTATTCATCAGGGTGGCAGTAAATATTACTTTAAAAATAATCATTAGCTTCATGTCATGGAAAAAAAGTGATGGGAGTCAGTTGTGGACCCCGCATTACCTGCCATCTCTTTGGGACTCAGCTTCCTTATTTATAAAATGTAGACCTAAAGGTCAAGATGAGAATTTCTTCCTCTTTGAAAAATTCAAGCTAACTTCTAGAGGATACCTGAGTTTCAAAAATGGACCAGGGTCCTCCTCCTGGAACCAGTGGGGCTAAAACAGAGTCTTGAGGGAGGGGAGGATCTGGATTGATGCAGCAGGGAGGAAGGGACGGGGGTGGGGGTGGGGTGGGGGGGTAAAGCTGGTAGAACATTGCTGGGCCACGTGTTGGGGACATGGCCCAATAGAAAAAGATCTAGTCTAGGGAAAGGAGTGGGGGTGGGGAAAAGACCCAGATTGGACTGAGGCTTGTGAAGGACGGTCAGGATATTCAGGGGTTCACAAAGTTCATAGGAGGCAATGTCCCTCATCCTAGGGCCTGGGCAAAGTGTTGGCAATACAGGTGGTGGGAAACCACGGTGTCCCTGGCCTGGCCAAAACAAACAGTGATTGCTCGACAATTCTTTACTAAGTTAGTGTCATTGGGAGAGACATCATTTACATTTCTAGCCTCAGTTTACTCATCTGTGAAATGGCAGGTTAGGAAAAAGATAGGAAAGAGATGCTAACTTGTTGGGGAAAGGAAGTCACAGAAACACTCCATACCCTACCCCTGTAGGGTAGTGCTGGCTGTTTAGAGGTAGGCACACTGAGGCTCTGAAAGGTTTGAGTCCCTTGTCCAAGGTCTGGGATCCCAACTGGTCCATGACTGCAAACCCAGCTTGTCTCACTCCACCGACGCTGTGCATCACTTCCAACCTAAAAATCCAGGTGCTATTACCAGGTTTATTAGCGGGGAAAGTCGGAACAGAAACCAGGCGCCGGGTGACAGACAGCACCCGGATAGGGCTGATTGTGGGCGGGGGTCCCGCAGGACTCCCCTCACCTCTAGGCAGTGCCTTCCCAAGTCCCGACAGAGCCTTCGTCAGGGATGGCCCAGCTGGAGGTCCGGGGCGGGGGCGCAGGGGAGGCGCCCAGCCCCAGCAGCCCCAGCAGCCCCAGCAGCCCCAGCAGCCCCAGCAGCCCCAGCAGCCCCGGGTTGCTACGCTTCAAGCACAACCCGAGGTGGACGCGGTTTTTACAAAGTGGCGTCAGGGGGCGCCCCAAGTCGGCGCGGGTTTTCAAAAATCAGAGGAAAACTGACCAGGGGACCGCGCCTGCGAGACCCGCGGAGGGGAGTCACCACAGCCCCGCCCAAGCCTCGGGCTCTGAATAGGAGGAGGGGAAAAGGTGTGTTTACGCGTCTGTGTGTAGGGTGGTATTTAAGCCGAGAGGAGAGGAATGATCGGGCAGGGGGAGGGCGAATGAAACCTTCTCGGTCATTCGAGGTACCCCGCTTCCGGAGCTAATAACCATTTATTCTCAAGACTAGTCTCCCCGCTCTGGGTCCTATTCAGTGACTGCGGGCGGGAGGGAGATTGAGATCTAAGTCCCACCCTCTGGGCTGGAAGCCTGAGGCCAGAGATGGGAAGTGATTTCCTCAAGGTCACGCAGCAAACAACGCCCAGCCGAGGCCAAAGCCCAGGTGTCTGGCCCACCCTCCAACATCCCCAGAACCCAGCCCCCAATAGCCCTGCGCTGGGTGGGAGGCAGGAGAGAGAGGACGGGGACTGGGCGACTGGATTTGGGGGTGAAAGTGCGTGGTACACCCTATAACCCCAGATGAGAGTGCAAGGGGAGACTTTTTTCTGAAGCCGAGGATCCAGGAGTCCCGCTTCGGGCGCCCCCTCGCGTGGGGCCCTCCGAGTGGGGATGATGAGGGACAGGGACGAGGGTGTGCGGGGTGCCCGGCACCCAGTTCCGCCTCCCGCGGGTTGGGACAGCGCAGTGCTCGCGGTCCCTTTAAGAAAGTTCGCTGGGCGAGTTCATCAAAGTTTAAAAACTCGTGGAGAAGGGAAAGGGGAGAGAAGAGAGAGGAAGAGAAAGGACGAGGGAGAGAGGGGAAAAGCCCCGCCGGAGGCTGGCGCGCCGCGGCCCGGGCCGGGGCGAGCCCGCAGTGGGCGGCGGGGATTGGCTGCGCGTTCCCCCGGAGACCGCGGAGAGGGAGGGGGAGGGGGCTGGCCGGGCCCCAGCTGAGGCCGGTTCCGGCCCCCGCCCCCCGCCGCCGCCCGGCGCCCGCCCCCTCCCCCGGCGCCCGCCCCCCGCCGCCGCCGCCGCCGCCGCCGCCGCCGCCGCGGGCGCACTCGCCGGTCGCAGTGAAAAGGCGGAGGCGGCGGCCGCTCCGGCTCCGCTCCGGTTCCCAGTGCCTCCCCTGCCGCACCCCCTCCCCGCCTCCCGCACCCGCCAAACTTGATGTGACCCCAGCCCGACGCGGCGGCTGCCCCTCTCACCGCACCGCGCGCCCCCCACCGCCACCCCGCCCCGCACCCCCCGGAGCGCACCACTCACCGCGCCCCTTCCCACCTCCTCGCCGGGGCCGGGCGCCGCGCGCCGCGCTCGCCCTCCGCGTTCCCTTCCCCTCGCCACCCCACCCCCACCCCACCCCCCGCACCATGAGCAACCTGAAGACGGACGGCGAGCACAGCACCAGCACGGGCACAGGCACGGGCTCGGGCTCCGGCGGCACCCTGGAGGAAGAGGTGGGTCTGCGCCCCCGGGACTTGTCGGGTGAAGTGCACGCGGAGGTGGGCGGGGGACCCGGCGCGCGGGACCCCCCGCGCGGTCTGGCAATTGCTCCCGGCGCCTTCCCGCCGCTGCCCTTCTGCTGGGGAGGAGCGGCCCGTGTCCGGCGGGCGGGGGCGTGCGGCCTGGACTGCCCCGCCGGGCGGGCATTGTCTCCCCGCCCTCCAGGGCTCGGGGCGGGCAGCGCGCCGGCCGCCGTCTGTGAGTCCCGCGGTGGGCGAGCGGCGCCGCGTCCGCCCCACGCCTACTGCCCGCGCGTTCTTCGTTCTCCACTCTTCGCCGGGCTCGCTGCCTTCTTCCGAGGCGCTCCTCCCGCGTGGCCCGGACTCCCGCCTTGGCTGGGAGGAACTGAGCGGGATTAGCACGGCGGACGGGCGGCACCCTCACTGCCTTGCACTTTCCACCCTGACCCCTCCCCGTGACCTTGGAGGCCCGGGCGGGCCGCGCGGTACTTTAAGTCACTAGAGCTGTAGTCTAGGGGGTTGGACGGACTTTCTTCACGTCTCCAGAACCTGGGCTTTGGCAAAGAGGCAAGCTGGTATTTAGTTAAGAGTTGGGAAGAAGATGCCTAAAGACACTCAGTTCCCGGTTCTCCTCTTTTGGGTTTTTGCTCTGGCAGCCAAGCCAGGACCCCAAAGCTGGCCCTGGTGGGATTCCGCGAGTGATGTCCACCGGCCATGTGCTTAAGAGGGGGGAGTATGAAGCGGCTTCGTGGGATCACAAGCAGCTGGGTGGTTAATTGGATGACAAAATCCTGGAGGATGTGGGGAGGGGGTGGCGGTGGATATAATAAGTCTTAAGGCTATCAGTGAATGGAGACCAGGAGCTGGGCTGCCCGAGACAAAAACTGGTATGGAAAGGGAACAGGCTTCAGTTCTCTCTTAGGGGCCTCTAGCCTCTGCTGTGTCACTCTAGGACTAAAGAGACCCTTCCTGCCGCACCCTGACATGCTCTTGCCCAGGAAACCAAGGACCATTTATCCACCCTGAGCTCCCTTCCCCCTGGTCTAGGGGAGAAACCGCAGAGCCCCTGGTGGGGGTTGGTGTTTCTGCCTCCATTGCAGTGGTGGGTGCTAGCCTGCCGTGCTACTACGGGTTTGGTGCAGAATGGTCGCTCTGGTCCACGGCTGGGCTGGGCTGGACTCCTCACTGTGGGAGGGATGGTGGGAGGGTCACACTGCCAGCTCCCACTCTTAGCAATTCAGAGGCCTGCTGCCAGCCCCTGTCTACCAATGGCATGACATCTTGAGAATCTAGGTCTAGATCCTGCTTTTTGTTGGGGAGGAAAGGAGGAATATACAACCCTTCACTCTGAAGGGTGGCAAGGGAGGGCCTGACATCTGTCCACTAGCGTGGTGTGGGCTCTAGGGGGCTGGGATTCTTTTGGCTCCCGAAGGCCTTGTCCTTCTCAGACCTTGATGCCGACAGGCCCTTGACTTTGGGGATCCCATCCTGACTCTACCTGGTTGTTTAGAAACTCGCCTGAGAGTTGGGGGAGGGTGACAGGGTTGCTTGTGTATATGTGTGTGTGTGTGTGTGTGTGTGTGTGTGTGTGTGGTCTCTGCTGAAATTGGGGGAGGGAAGCTGTCTCCCGTGAAGCTGGGCAAGGACCCAGAACCACTTCTGCTAGAGGGTTGAGTTCAGCAGGGTCTTTACTTTCACCCAAGAGACTCTCAGATCCACCCCTTTGACGTGGGAAGGGTGAACCATGTGGCCAGTCTAAAGTCTTAGAGAAAGCATTTGAGATATTGGTCACTTTTTTCTAAGTGCTTTTTCTGAGGGAGGGCAGAATCCTCAAGAGGTGGAACCCCTGTCATCCTGCCTTGTGGGCAGAGGCAGGCTACAGCCCTGTATTTTGGGGGGAGTCAGTGCTGCTAGTGCTGGGAGGGTAGGGGGCCTAGGCTCCTGGTTACCAGAGGTATAAACTAAGGGCCCCAGCAATCTCCTGGAGCCTAGCGTCTGCTCTTGTCAGGTAAGCACAAGAATTGGCCCCTTCTCCTCATTAGCCTTCTGAACAGCGGGCCAAAAGCTCTTCAGCGAGGGCTTCATCTTGGATTGGTGGTTTGAGCAGGAATTGGACTCCTTTTCAGCTTAGATGCCCCCGAAGTGGGCAGTTCTGCAACTCTCAAGAGCCACCATTGAGGGAATCTGCATTAGCAGTAGTGATTTATTCTTACGACTGACCCAGGCTGGCTCTTCCCTTTTGGCTATTGGAGATGAGTTAGAGCAAACCTAGAAAACCGAGGAAGAAGTTAGAGGTCACCACCCCCTGAGATGTGGCAGAATAGGAGGCTGTCTGACCCGGAGGGATGGAAAAGGCATTCCAAGAAGAAGGAATTGCATGTATAAAAGTGGGGGGTAGATTGTGGAACCACATGGCTTGTTTGGGTGACTCCCAGGAATTGCTGTGTTGAAGTAATAATGGGGACCACATTATGAACAGCCTGAGATCATGCAGGCTTGGGAGGAAATTGGCATTTTTCTGCCACTTGGGAAGGAAATGTGTAAAGAAGCTTTGAAAACATCTAACCCATTACCCTTTGAATGCTAAGGAGGACAGTCAGGAATTAAGGGGAGGAGCTAAATGTCCCTTTCAATCTAGAGGCTATACCCTCCCCCAGGTGTGTCCTGTCTGGTTCCTGAGCTCCAGAAGGTGAAGCAGCACATGGACCCTGCTCAAGGCAGGTTTGCCTCTGATGCTGCCTAACCCCAGACCCAAGCATGTCTTAGTGATTCTTGAGGAATGGCTTGATGGTTATAGTGTTTCTGCGGAGGGGTATATGTGGTTTGAAAGCATATTCTATTTTGAAAATGCAGATTTTACTTTTATAATGCAAGGTAATATTAAGTTACAGTAAGTACTCATTGGGGGCCCCTGAGAAGAGGGTCATATTTGGAATCTTGGTGGGGGAGTTTGAGTTTCTAAAAGTTAAAGAAGTTTTGTGCCAGCCTAATGGTAAGCTGTAGGAAGGCAGGGATTAATGGCAGCTAAGGGAGCTACAGCCTGACTTAAAGGTCTTGGCTCCTGCTGCCCTCCCAACCCCATCTTTGCTTGTCCATTGCATCCACCAAAGCTGGGCCAAGGTGGCTCCTTGCAAGCCCGGTACATCAGGGTGCAACATGTGTCCTCAGGGGTCTCTGAGGAACTAGCTAGGCCCCTGGCCCCTGGCAAAATGGGCCACAGTTAGCACTCAGGTGAGTGAAGGAATTCTAGTGTCCAGTGTGTGCCTTGGACACCACCCCTTTTCTTTTCTCTGCCATCAAAAAGCATTTGACAGAACCTGGGACATCTTGGTGCTCTGTCTGTAGGCTTTTTTTGGTAGAAGAAGAGGGAGGCATCTACACTTCTGGGCTTTTACCTGGAAGTAGGACCCAGGCAGGTCGGTCCAGCAGATTCTGGTAGGTCGGGCTCCCCTCCTCCCTGGGGGTTTTGTCTCCTCTGCTCAGATAACCTAATGGAGGGTCTGTGCTAATCATAGGAAACCCATATATAGTCTTTGTGCCAGGCATTGTTTTGAGCATTTTAACTCATTTAACTTTCACAACAGCACTATGAAGTACTTATTTTATTACCATTTTATAAATGAGGAAACTGAGACACAGAAAGGTTAAATAGCTTTCATGTAGCTGGTAAGTGGGTAAGTTGGGGTTTGAACCCAGAGCTTGCTCTTCACAGCACCCTGTACTTGCTGTTCTGTTTCCTGTTGGGGGTTTTGATGAAACTTGGGGACAGTGGGGAAGAGAGGAACTGCGACTGAAGCTTTTTAGGGCTGAGCTTTAGGTGATGCCACGGTCCCAAGTAGAAGCCCAGGGACTGGCTCTAGGCTAGTTCTCTTGGGGCTGGTGGCATCCCAAGACTGGGTGACGGGTGCTGTCAGCCCCTGCAGGAGGAGTATTTTATCATAGATACTGTTTAGAATTGTCATTGCATGGTGATAAAAACCAGAACAAGTCAATTCTCTACAGACAGTACACCCCCTTGTTGCCTGTACTGGGGCTGCCAGCCTTCGCGCCCCACCTTGATTCCCTGCTGCTTTGGGCATTTTAACTAAAGAAATGGTACTTACTCTAAAGTTACTCTAAAGTGACTGCCTGTCATTGCGGGGGTGGGGGTCATTCTCTTCGGTCTCCTTATCTCCTCCTTCCCTGTATGTGGGAGGCTGCTTAGTTCACCCCAGTAAGAACCAGCTTCTAAATCCCATTCATCATTTAGACATTCTGATTTGTCATCTCCATCTCTCGGATGGGGCGAGGGAGGAGGCTGGCAGGTGCTGTAAATAGAGGCCAGACATGAACTGCGGGATACTTCGCTCTGCTCTCATACTGTCTACCCATTTATCCCACTGGTTCTCCAGACAGTCCTGAGAGGTACAGGAGAGGAGTCCTCTCTCCTGCCCTGAGTGAGGACTGAGCTCCTGGCCCGAGACCACCCACCTCTGGTAGAGCTGAGCTGAGCTAAGGTGCTAAGTTCTGGCACCACCCGGAGGCCCCCAGCCTCTGCTCAGCCATTGACTTCAGGCAGCAGCATTTGGTGCCTTGTTAGTTCCTCTGCCACCCCCTGACCACGGCTGCCTCGGAGGGGTCCTCACACCCCAGGCAAAGCCACGAGGCAGTAGGGCAGAGCCCATCTCTTTTACTTCAGAAACCACGTTGCTGCGAGGTGGCAACTGCAGGCAGCCCACAAAGCTTCGTATGGCAGAATCTTGTCTCCTGCCTGTCCAGGGACCAGCATGGCCTCCTTGCTCTTTATTTCTTTCCATAGTCCATCCTTGAATGGAAAGAACAAGGTTACCTCTGAAACACGCCAAGGCTAGACAAGTGGCAGGACTGTTGGGTCCTTCTTTTGTGAAGAGTCCAGTTGTGGATCTATCCATGCCAGGCATGTCCAGAGTATAGCAGGGGCTGGGTGTAGTGGGAAGGTCTGCCGAGGCCCACCTGTCCGTCATTTACAGCTGACTGAGCAGAGGCTCTTGGCTGTCACAAGTCATCAAGGCCACCTGTATAGTTCTCAACAAGCCTCGGACACTCAGGGAGAAAGAGGAGGGCCTGACCAGGACCAAGCCATAGTATGAGTGTCTGGAGCACCTACCTCCTTTTTGTGGTTAGCCAGCCTCTCCTTCCCCAAGTGAGTTTAACTGAGGGAGATCAGGAGAAGATACTGGAATAGGACCTGAGACTGGTTTTGGGCACTTTGTTGCTATGAAGGTTGTGGATAACTTCCATCCAGACTGATGTCTGTTCTTAGGTGTAGTTGTGGCCATAACTGGGCACCACTTGGAATGGAGGGGTCCTAATGTGTTTGTGACAGGGGAATTCGAAACCAGAATGTGGGTCCCTGAAGCAGCTTCCATCCCTAAACAGAGACCGTCTCCCAGCAGGAGCAGCCCTTTAGGAAACATCTTTTCTAAGTCTTCACCTGCCTCAGGTGGTGCACAGGTGTGGTGGGCTCAGCGCAATGTGTTTATGGAGCACATGGTGCCGTGTGGTCACACTGGATTAACATTGCATGGTTTAAGGGTTGGAGGTATTGGTTTTGGAGCTAGGGGAAGGGTGTGAGAATCCCCTAGGTGAAATCTTGAATCAGTGGGGTGGGGTGTGGCAGTGGTGACAACTACAAACTTTGCCAGCCACAGGGAAGAGGCAGTAGATTGGTGCTGGCTGATCCCACAGCCCTAGGAGGGATGGGTGCAGTGGATGGCGCAGAAGGGAAGGGAGCCTTGCTCCGAAGCTGCATGCTAGAGGCCCTGTGAGCCTCCTCCTCTGAGTTGCCTCTGAAAGCCTTGTTCCCTGGCTCTGTCTGGAGCCAAGTGGAAAGCAGGCCCCGCCCTCACCCGCCTCCAGCCAGCCCGGTAGCAGGGAGTCTGCACAGCACAGTTCGTGCCCTTTGGTCAAGCTCCCTACCTGTGGTGTGAAGCAGGGCTTGCAGCAGGCTTTGACCAAATGTGTCCCTGAGACATGAAGCCGTCTGTTCCTGGGACTAGACGGAGCTTGGAGAATGTCATCTGAAGCCTTATTTAACTCAGCTTGGTTCCTCCCACCCCTGCACACACACTGGAACTCTAGGACACATTGCAGGCTCTAGAGGGAGAGCCTCAACTTTCCAGCAGCTTGGACTTGACCCTCAGCTCTGCTGCTGGCTGACTAGGCACCTAATTCCCAAGCTGGTTTCCTCATCCGTAGGATGGGCCCATGCTACTCTGCCTGTGACGTCAGAGGTCGGTCAGGCTCAGGTGCCCATGGAACTGCAGAGTACTGCCCAGGGCGGGGCCTTAGAGCCAAGCCCTGATACATGGGATTTGGGGCTGGAATTAGCAGGGGCAGTCAGACACTGTGCAACAGCCCCTGAGCCTGGACTTCTCCACACCAGGTCAGACTCTGATGACATTGGTGGTGTCCTAGTGGGAGCTGCCTGGAGGGCATCTGGGCGGTCCCAGCCTGGGAGCTGAGCAGCTCAGAGCTCCTTGGGGGACCCGGGAGGCACAGGGCTCTGGGAGCATGTGTGTTTGTATCTGCTTGCTGTACTGTCAGGCTGTATCTGCCTGCTCTTTCTCCCTGTGTCCTTGTTCAGCCCTTATAAGTCCTGGGTCTGCGGGCCATGTCACCACATTCCATCCACCTCTCGTCAAGTGGCCCCACTCAGAGGGACTTCTTTCCCCGGGGAGGGGTAAGAGTGACCTGCCAGTGCCAAGCCTAAGCATGAGACCCAGGCAGAACCCAACCCCCACCCCACCCCCTACGTACATGCACAAAAGGAAACGCACGGGCCACTGAGATCTTCTAGGGGTAGAGTGATGGCTCTGAGGCTTCTGTTTGGCAGCCACAGCGCTGCCCCAGCAGAGACCCCCTCTCAAACCCCCAGACCCAACTCAGCCCGGGGCCTGGCTCCTGACATCCTGCTCTCTCATCCTCTCAATCTGTCTCCTTCACCACTTTCTTTGCCTTCCTGTGGGTAAGAGGAAAGCATCAGAGCTCTGAGCAGATGGAGGGCAGTGCCTGAGCCTTATCCTGAGACTCCATCACCTTCTCCCAATTCCCTGGTATCTTAGAAGTTCAGAGGGTGAAGGACCCTGAGTTTAGCCCACCCCTCCTCTTTAGAGCTGAGGCAGCAGGGAAGGCCATGAAGCCACCTGCCTGGTTGGCGGCCAGGCTGGGACTGCAACCCAGCCTCCCTGACAGTTGGTTTAAAATTCTTTTTTGTTTGTTTGCTTCCACATCTGGTGTGTTTGCAGAGCCTGAGTTCCACGTCTTGGTTCTCCATGTCAGGCTCACATGCCGATGGTAGGTATAAAGGAACTGGAACTGCAGAGTACTGCCCAGGGCGGGGCCTTAGAGCCACGCCCTGATACATGGGATTTGGGGCTGGAACTAGCAGGGGCAGTCAGACACTGTGGAGCAGCCCCTAAGCCTAGACTTTTCCACACTTGCCCTTGGAGAAGCCAGAGCTGAGCTGGGTGTGACGATGGCTGGTACAAGTTTAAAAAGGACCTTCAGTATCTTTATATCACAAAAGCTGCAAGCTTTATATAATGCAGGCTGCAGCTCATAAACTCCTGTGATCTGGCTGGTGGTGGGTGGCAGTGAGACACTGAGATGGGATGGCCCAGGCTTTTGTTTGGACTCAGGGCTTCTTGGGGCTGCAGGGGGCCCTGCTCTAGCCCCCTGCCCCGCAAGGCTGCTCCCACTCAGCTGCTGGGAGTTGGCTGTCTCCCAGGTCAAAGTCTTCCCTTTGACCTCCCTGTAACCAGTTGTTTAGGACTGACCGTAGGATCATCCAGTGGGACCCTGCAGCCCTGCCCCCAACCCCCAATCAGCCTTCTGCTGGGGACTGTTTCTGCCTTCTTGGCTCAGAAGTTGAAGGTCACTTGTTCTGGGCGCCTAAGGCTGACCCCACGGGGGTCTGAGTGGGTTGGTGTGAGATCAAGGTCTGCAAGAGCATTGACTTGGGAGCCAGGCACCTGGGGATACTGGGGATGCTTCTGACGTGCTCGGTGACTGCCAGCGACTCACTGGGCCCCTGGTCCTTGGTTTCTTCACCTAAAAATAAAGTTTCTTCCAACTCAAATATTCTGCATTTTGGTTGTTGCAGAGGGCTGGGAGTTGGGAAAGGATGTGGGAGGGGCTTATGAGAGGCTTATTTTTCCCTATTGGGATTTCCCTCTTCGGGAAGTGGTGTTTTCCATGCAGATGACACCAGGAGAACTCCCCACACTAAGCTGCTGGTAGGCAGGGTTCAAAGCGAGCAGCTTCTTGAACATTTTGTTGGAGTGGACAATTGAAACAGTTTCCTTTGCACATTGGATGCTAACTTTCAGAGATGCTAAAGGATTGCTTACAAAGAATCAATTTTCAAAAACCATTTTTATCTCTTTGGTATGATGTTTCTGTTGCCCAGAGTCAAGTTTCCCAGCCTTGTGAGGCAACGATTCACCTAGAAGCTAAGAGTCTGTCTTCTAGTGGGGAGTGTTCCTGGTGGACTGTGGGATTTATCTGGGGGTGGGGGAAGGGTGAGGGTGGCCCTAATGTTTTCCTACCGCAGCATCCTTTGTGGACAAAGGTCTGTCTCCCAGGAGGGAGGTCCCTGGAGTCCTGGGTGCTGTCCTGGAGAGTACAAGGCCAGGGGTTGGGAGGAAGCTGTGTTTGTCCTTTGGAGTTAAAGGATAAGGGGGTTAATATCAATGGATATACCGCAGGTTTTGACAGCTGTGTTTACCCTTTCTGTCTCTATTAAAAGTTGGTACCTACGGAGCCCATCCTCTCAGCCACAATATCCTACCGCCCCTCTTAACTGAGAAGTTGAGTGCTTACTGCTCGGTATGAAGGCAATCTTTTGTGTCAAGAAGGCTGGGGCAGGCAGAGCTACGGAGCCGTACAGAGGAGGGCACACACTTGGGGCAGGTGGAGCGGCCGGGCCCCAGCCTGACCGGACTGAGTGTGGGGTCCCCTCCGCTGCAGGAGGAAGGGCCCCATGGCGTGGCCCCATGGCCCCTGTGCCCTAGTCCTGTCCCACAGAGGCTTTCCTCTGTGTAGAACACCCCCTGCCCTCTCCCCTGCCCGACAGCCCATTTCCCTTAACTCCTGCAGGGCTCCAGGGTGAGCTGGGCCCTGTGTGGACCCAGGGGAAGACGGAGACCTCTGGGCAGCCACTGCTGAGGGAGCTGGCCTGGCCCGGGGGCACCGGAATGACAGGCGTGCCGGTGGGGGTGTCCAGGCCGAGAGAGTTGTCCACCTGGGCTGATAAAAAGAGGTCAAGTCCTGCCTGGAAGCCTCTTCTGCAGAAGCCTGGATCTGTGCTTTTAGGCTGATGCCTCAGGTGTCACTGTCACCTTGCTCCTGGAGGCTTTTGTTTGATTTCATTTTTTCTGAAGATCTGTAAACAACTGTCAGTTTGTCTGGAGGAAGAACATTACTGACACACAGGTAGGAATGAGTTTGTCAGAGACCCTTCCTGCTTCTCTCTAGAAAGTCATCTTGCCCCTGGGCTGGGGAGGGCTGCAGCGGGAGGAGGAAGACTTGACAAGGGAAGGGCTGCGCAGCGCGGGGGCCTGGTCCTCTGTTGTGTTTGAAAATGTGCTGGAGGGGCTCCTTGAAGGGGCCGTTCCCTCCCCAGGGGCCTCAAGAATAAGGCTGAGGGTGGGGGCCGCCACTTCCTTTGTGGCTCAGGGGCCGCCCTTCTCTCCCCATGCCTGGAGCCCTGGAGTGAGATGGGGGAACTCTCGCGGAGGAGGCGAGGAGCCCCAGGCACTGGAGGTCCAGCAGTGGCTGGAGGGCAAGGGCCCAAGAGCACACAGCAAAGACCTGGACAAGCCCAGGAGGTCTGCCCACGGTGAGAGCCTGCAGTCTGGATCCCCACCCCGCCCTCCCAGCAACCCCAGGGAAAGAGGCAGCCGGGCTTGCTTGAGGGAAGAGCAGCCTTGGGAGCCCCCAAAGCCGTGCTGGACGGTTGTGCCAAAGGCCAGGTGATTTGCCTTAGGTGGGCCTGGCGCTGGCTGGGACCTCCAGCAAGGCCAAGGCTGCTCCTGACCATCATGAAGGCCACACACCGTGCCTGTGATGCCTTGTGTGGGGACACCTGTCTGGCTAAGTTCCTTGTCCATGTTGAATTTGGTACTTCCAGTGGGTTCCTCAACATGTATCTTCTTTCACTGGCCTCTAAGGATTCTCTACCCTTTCTCTACCTCTCCCCAAAACCCTCTCTCTCAACCCTGTTCCAAACTTCCAACTATGCCAGGGATGTGGCCATGGTCCAGCCCTGTCTGCTGGTACTTGCCACGAAGGTGACCATTTTAACAGGACTGTGGTTGCTTTCCATGTTTCAGGAGAGGAGGGAGATAATCCCTTGGGTTATCTGGATGCTTCTGGAAAAAGGGTGAATGTATGGAAGAAGGGCCCAGGTGCCTTCTAGCAGCCTGGGATGGTGTGAACCCCCCCTTACACTTCCTTCAAGTACCTTAAAACATTTTTGTATTGAATTCTTGTGATAAACTTGTGGAATAGGCAGGATGCAGGCTCTTTGGTTGATCTTTCTACCTTGGCATCAGCAGTGGTTGGATTCTGAATCCTTGTCTGTACCCAGCCTCTTTGCTGAACATTGTAGCTGACTGCCCTGGGGCTGCCCCGGCAAGTAGCGTGGGAGGACTGGTCTCCAGTGCTGGCCTGGGACACAGGACTAGTTAGCTGGGCCTTGGAAAAGTAACTGTTATGTCTCTGCCCCTCCCATCCCTAAGGATCCTGACTGTGCCACTAGCTTGCCTTGTCACCGCCTATTCTGAGCCTCAGTTTTCTCGTCTGTAAAATGGGAGTGTTGAACTCCTAATCTCCATGGTGCTTTCCACTTGGGACATGACCTCCCTGGGGAAGAGGGTCACTAAAGAATCCAGTGACTACCTTAGGTCTTCTCACCCACATTTCCAGCTCCAGGCTGGTCTGGACCCGATCCAGCCTCACTAGGCAACCTTTTATCTAAATGGCTTGCAGTGCCTGATAGATGAAGTTTTTGCACGGGTGAATGCTGAGATTATAGAAACCCTAAGTGAGCAAGCATTTTGTGGAGCCTCTCCTGGGTGCTGGGCCTAGAGGAAAGTGTGCTCTTCATCCTGGAAGTAGATGGTATCCGTGTGGAACAGATAAAGCAACTGAGATTCAGGAGGATGACACCCTTTGCCAAGCCAAGCAGAAAGCCGGGGTGCAAACTCTGGTCTCACTAACTAAAGCCGTTCCCATTTATGGCATGTCTCTGCCATGCTGGGCCACGTCTGTCTCTGCCTGTGAGTCCTCTCTTTGGAGGGCCTGAGGTGTCTGGGAATAGGGGAGGTTGAACATTGAGACACTAGGCACCTCGGAGAGTAGGAGAGTTTTGAGACTAGCCTCCTGTCCAGGTGAGCTCAGACTGGTGGGAGCAGTATAAGACAAGGGTCCTGAGGGCCCCGTAAGACTTTAGAGGAAGGAAGAGGGGGAACTGAAATAGAGGGACCTGAAGGCTGGGTGCCCTTCTAAAGGAAGGTGGAAGGGGAGGGGTGAGGGGCAGCGTGAGCAGCTGCCTTGCAGCAGGCCTGTGGGGGGTGCTTGTTGGGAGCCTGGAGTAGATGGGCTGGCAGGGTTGGGGTAGCGGGGGACGACTTGAGCTTCTTGTTCTCTCAGCCTGTGGCTGGCCAGCCTGCTGAGCTCATGCTTCCCGTCCCTCCAGCTTTGCTGTCATCCTAAACAGGCACCCAAGGAAGGAACTGGCTACTGAAGAGATGTGCGGCATCATGGTCCCCATCCACGGGGCTGACGATGCCGCCCAGCTGCAGCTGCTTCTGTCCCCACAGCCAGGTGGACAGCACAGACAGCCGAGCCAGGGTTCCTGGGGCTCATCCAGCTCTGCTCCTTGCTGAAGCAAGCTGCATGAGCCCTTTCTGGGCCTCTGTTTCCCTGTCTGCACAAGGGCATGTCACCTGCTGGGGTGTCCAGGGTCATGTAAGAAGCAAGGAGAGCTTTCAGGTCAGACTCCCTGTGACTTAGCCACCCAGCCAAGGGTCTGTGAGCTGGCGCTGCAGACCTACCACCTAACCTGTAACTGCACTGAAGTCCGCTTGTTTCCTGGGGGGTGGCCAGGGGTAAGATAAGACCTGTATTGCAGCCTTTACAACCTGAAAGGTGGAAAGCGGAGGAAAAGCGCCATCTAGCCCAGAGAGAAGGCTGGAAACAAGGGTCTGAGCTGGGAATGAGGGAAAGAGTCCCTGTGCTCACTGCCCTAAGCAGGAAACTTTGTGCTGAGAACTTTCTATTTAAGGGGGCCTCTGGGGAGGTCTGGCCGAAAAGGAGCCATCTGAGGAAGGGTTTAAAATTAGCCTGCGTGAAATGGGTGGCCACTGGGGGGAACTGAGGAGAGGTTTCTATGGGGCAGCGCTGGCTCCTCATCTTTGACCCAGAGCACGTCCCACCAGCCCAGGGAGGAGGAGGAGCGCAGATCCAGGCCGGTCCAGCGGGGCGCGGGCTGGCTGGTACTCCATCCTCTCTGGTGGGCCGGGCACCCAAGTCCTGGCGCCCAGAAGCAAGTGCCGTCTCTACCAGTCCGGGTGAGTAGTCAGGAGGGAGACCTGGGTTTGGAGTCCTAAGTCTGCTGCCTTTAAAAAAACAAGCTGTGTAACCTGAGCGGGTCACTTCTGTCTGGGGGCTTACATATAAAGTAAAGGCCTTCCTTCCAAGGACAGCTGGGTGTTTGTCTGGATTCCAGGAGCTCCAGAGCTCCTGAAGCCTGGGCTCCCCAGTTTCTCCCCTATGCTCTGAAACAGGGTAGCACTTGACAGCTGTGCGTGTAGGGACACAGAGCTGCCAAGGGCCGTGAGAGGTGCACAGCCTTCATCCCGGGCCTGGGAGCAGAGGCGTGTCTGGCGAGGAAAGACATCACCAAGGCAGGGAGAGTCACCCTAACTGGCAAGGGATTCTGCTGGGTTTGCTTCTTGGCAAAAACTCACGTGAGGGAAGAAGCCGTCCTTGCCTGTTTGCTACCAGCTGCGGGTTGGGAGCCATTCCTTTGTGGGTTGGGGTGGTGACACTGGTTATGGGTGGCTCCGGGGGCTGGTTTCCTTTGCCGTTTCTGGCTCTGTTGTTGACGTGTATTGGTGTGTGTGTCTGTTAGGTGTAACTTTACCTGACTGCTCCGGGGTCCCTGATTTAAGCTATTATCCCCAAAAAGGCTATTGCCTGGGGCCCACTCGGCAGGCCATCACTAGAGTTTGGAGGAAGTTCTTTGCTGCCTCTGGAGAGGGGTGTGGCCCACTGAAGGGCATCTAAATGCATTCAGGAGTGGCCATGGGATGAGTGGGCTGCGGTACGTGAACTTGTTAAAACCAACAGTGATGAGTTGAGAAGACCCAAGTTTGGCTTTAGCGGTAGGAGATGTGACTTGAAACAGGAGTTCAGTGTATGGGGCTCTACTCTTTCCAATTTTTCCTTGCTCAGGAAAGCACAGTTTCAAGGTGTATTTTTAATGGATCTGAACTATGGAGAATCCTCTCTCCCCCATTATAATTATTGGCTGATCTGGCCTCAGTAGTTAGCATTGGGTGCCAGCAGCATTTAACCAGCAGTGGAGAATTAGGGAGGTGTTCCTGTCAGCCCTCTCCTGGACCTTGGACCTCATCCACAGTTCAGGAGGTCAGGCTTGGCCGGAGTCACAGGCTGGACACCTGGTGTCTTGTCGAGACCTGGTTTCACCACCAACTTGTAACCATATTGAGGGCCAGGCTCATAACTTACAGCATCTTCTCTGTGCCTCTCTTGGAGCTGATGAGATCCTACTCATTGTTCAAAAGCTAGCATCATTGTTCCATCTCTGACTCCTTCCCCGGGTCCCATATTCAGTAAACAGTACCAGCACCGTGCTAAGAGCTAGGCACAGAGGCGAGAATACAGTGCATTCCCGGCCAAAAGAGCCTGCATCTAGCGCGGGAAGCAGGAGGAGCTGGATGTGACAGTGCTGGGCCCTCCGGATTCACTCCCGGGCACAAGTTTACAGCTTTGCCTCTCCCCCAGACCACACAGAGCCTCTCCACCAGGGGTCCGTGGGCATCTTCTGAAAAACAGGTGTTCCTGTTTGTGCATTGCTTGGAGGTTAGACACCATGGCTTTCTTCAGGGCTCAGAGGGGTCCTTGGCCTGTGCACTTGGTTGTTCTGTTCGGCAGCAGAGAGTCTGCACAGAGATGCTCAGCGAGTTCACGGGGGCTTGCTGTGGCACCTGCAGGATGAGCCAGAGAAAGGAGAGTGTGCAGTAAGGGCTCTGAAAAGTGACATGCTGTGAGACTCTGGGTGCTTGTTCGCTTCGGCCTCCAAAGGAGTCCCGGGAAATCCTGAATTCTTCCTTAAACTCTGGAAGGATTCCAGTTCCTTGAAGGGAGAGCTGTCATCCTTGTTCTTCTGTCGGCCTGGCTCTGACCACTGTCGTCTCTGTCCCCAGGTCCGGACGCTGTTCGTCAGTGGCCTTCCTGTGGACATTAAACCCAGAGAACTCTACCTGCTCTTCAGGCCGTTCAAGGTGAGTCTGGACCCAGCCACCGAGGGCAGAGCCTAGGATGGGGGAGAAGTGTCCGCGGTAAATCTCAGACCTGGATTGGGTAGCAGGAAACTATCAGAAAATGATCGCAGACCTGGCTCTCTGTCCCGGTGCTGCTGATTCACACACTGCTTTCTATCAGTTGCTTAAAACCCTTCTGAGCCTCTGTTTTCTCATCTGTAAAGGAGAGTCTCAGTAGGCTTTGCCATGTAAGAAATCTTCGAGATTCAGTGTAGCATTTCCAATTTGCAGATAAGAAAACTTAAAAAGGTAAGGTCTGCTTCCAGATGACAGGCTAATGGAGCAAAGGGGAGTTTACGCGTGAGAGGATGGATGCTGCCGCGTGATGCTCACCTGTGTGCTGGGCCGCGTGATGTGGGACACGAGGGCCGAGGCGCTCAGCAGCGGTGGAGGTCAGGGAGGGTCGCCTTCGTGAGGGGAAGAGTGAGCGTGATACAGGCGAGCGCTGGGGAAAGGTGGGGCTGCTGTCAGGGGTCAGGGGGCCAGGGGAGCACGACAAAGGTTTCCAACCTTCCCTGTTAATGACCACCTCTCTTTGCAGGGGTATGAAGGGTCCCTGATCAAGCTCACATCAAGACAGGTAATTTCTCTCCAAGGTTTTCCTTCCTGCCAGCCCAGGTCAACTGCTGGGCTTGGAACCCAGCCTGTTGTCTTTTCCTCAATCTTGAGGCATCTGGCAGCTGAGACCTGTGCCCTGTCACCCCGACTCTGTCCTGGGCTGACTAAAGGGTGGCCTCCATTGGTCCCTTCTCCTTACCAGTCAGCTCCTGGTCCTCATTTTCTGGCTCTTGAGAAACCGCAGCCTGGCTCCAAGGCTGCAGATCATAGAGGTGGTGACTGTGCTCTGGCTTCTGACACCAGAAGTCCCAGGCCCAGAGCCTTCAGGGGCCATTTCGGGTCTGGACTGAACTTTGGCAAATTGAAGTTGGAGAAGTTTTGAACCTGTTGCCCCTTGATTGACCTGCAGCCCTCCCATGTCCTTGATATGTTGGTGTCCTTGTTCTTGCTGGAGAAGACACTGAAATCTACTCATAATTCTCTGCATGCATTTAAATTTTTTTTTTTTTTTACTGAAAGGGTGAAGTTTAATACAGTGGGAGGAAGCTTTTGGGGCATCATTTCCCACAGTGTGGTACCTGGGTGGGAGAGTTTTGGTGCCCGAGAACCTTCTTCTGTTCCAGCTGAACATAGGGAGGACATGGACAAGAATTACGTATTTTTTGTACTTTGTTGTTTGTGTGTTTGTTTGAGGGGGAGATGGATGTTGGGAGAGATGCAAGGGTATTCTCTCTTTTTCCTACTAGCCTGTTGGTTTTGTGATCTTTGACAGCCGGGCAGGAGCAGAAGCAGCCAAGAATGCACTGAACGTGAGTAGGTGGAGAGAATAGGCCCTTCTCTGATCCACAGACTTCTAGGGAACGGGTGTCTTCTGCAAACCTTCCCCCACTCCACGCCTACAGGAAGGGCCCACGGCTGTACCTTCCCCAGCCATCCCAGGGCAGAGTCTCTGGCAGCCCCACCCGTGCCAAATGCCACTACTCGCAAGGCCCAAGTAGCGTGTCCTCTCTTGGCCCCCATGTGGGTGGGGCCTTCAGGCTGGATTATTTCTGGGGCCCTTTGGTACCCACTGCAGTGGACAGTCTGGGTCCCACAGAGTGAAGTCTTTCTCTTCCTTTCCTTCTCATGTAGGGTATTCGCTTTGATCCTGAGAACCCGCAGACCCTGAGGCTAGAGTTTGCCAAAGCCAACACCAAGATGGCCAAGAACAAGCTAATGGCTACACCAAATCCCACCAACGCTCACCCCGCCCTAGGAGCACACTTCATCGCACGGGACCCCTGTGAGTGGCACTTAGGGCAGCCGCCTGCAGGCCTTGAGCTGGCTGAGCTGCAGGCCCTAGTGGGTGGAGTTGCACATAGAGGGTGGACGCTGGGGCTCTCACTGAGGGAATCAGTCCTGCCTGCCTGCCCCTTTTCCAGGAGGCTTCTTGCATCCATCATCCCTCATCCCTGCAGGGCCCACACTTCCTTCCTCCCCTGCAGCCTTTGCTGGACCTCAGACTGAGCTCCTGAGCTGTCAGCATTGCCCAGCTTCCCGGAAGCCTTCTCTGATCTCTCTTGGTTGAGATGAGCAGAGGCCTCTTGCAGGATTCTTGAAGCAGACAGGATGTTCACCAAGCCTGGCCAAGTTAACATGGCTTCTTCCCCAGTCTTGGGGTCCTTGAGGGGAGCCTGGCCTGAGTAGGGAATTTGTGCTCAACCATAGTGCTGGGTCCCATTCTCTGTTTGGAATGGGGTGGCAGAGGGAGGCACCAGTGGTCTGACGTTGGGGGCTGTCGTCTCCTGTTACAGATGACCTCATGGGAGCTGCTCTGATCCCCGCATCCCCGGAGGCCTGGGCCCCCTACCCTCTCTACACCACAGAGCTGACCCCAGCCATCTCACACGCTGCGTTCACCTACCCGGCTGCCACTGCCGCCGCCGCCCTCCACGCTCAGGTACGCCCGTCTGGAGGAGAAGCAGGAAAGGGGACAATGAAGGTCTAAGCTGGCCAGGGCTGCCCATCTCCCCAGGGCTGCCGTGGACCTTCCAGGACAGTACTGTTAGGGTTTGGGATCTGACAGAGGAAGGAGAGGCTAAGGCGTGAGACCCCATCGAGGATTCTTGGCAGGAGGCTGAGTGTGGAGAGACTCGGCGTGGCTGCACGGCCCCCGAACACCCACGGGCAGGCTGTGCCCCTTTCTGCCTGTGGTGACAGGGCTGTGATTCAGACCCCAACCAGAGTGTGGTCCCCGGAGCCAGGCTACCTGCCTCTGCCTCCTCCTGTCTTTATGAACTTTAGAATGCTCTGGAAGATTTCTGTGTGGATTTTTTTTTTTAACTCATCTAGAAAGATAAGAATAGTATTCTCTGCCTCAGGTGGTTGTTAAGATGTGTAAAGTGCTGGGATTGTGCCCGGAGCATCCAGGGTGCCCGGTGAGTGTCTGCTCCTGTGTTCCTGGAGAGTGGGTGCTGTCCGCTGTGACATGAGCAGGTGGCCAGACACTGGCCCGTGCCTCTGTGACACAGTGACAAGGAGGGCCAGGGAGAGTGTGAGTCCACCTCAGCCTCTCATCAGCCAAGTGACCAAGGGCTGAGGCTCAGGTAGAGCGGCCGGGTGGCCGGGCCGGGGTGTGCTGTGCTGTTGAGAGGGAGGGGACAGGTCACCTGGCCAGGACAGTGGAAGGGGATGAGGAATTAAAGGACATGAAAAGCCAGGAGGGAGAGTTGGCAGAAACTGGAAGCTGAAGTGGGAGGAATCGGGGGCTCTACCTGAGGGAGGGCCAAGTATGCGTCCATCCCAGGTCCTCTGAAGGGCTTAGTGACCTGGGATCGCCCAGTTCCAGGTGGAAAGTTCAGATTCCTGGGCTGCTACCCTCTCGAACTGCTCCCCCCGCAGTGAAGTCCTTCCTGCCTTGGCAACTTGGGCGGTACCCGGGCGGATGCAAGGGTCAGCTTGGCACTCGTCCCCAGCGGCGCACCGCAGACAACGGGAACATTGATTGGGGGTAGGAAGGTGGGGAGGATCTTCCTCTCCAGAGGCAGTGTTTGGGTATTTACTGCAAACCCGTTCTCCGGTGGGCACAGAACGGTGAGTGGAGACAATCCTGGTCCTCTCTGACCTCGCGGAGTGTAGAAGGCAGATGATGCTCCCAGCCCAGCTGGGAGTTTAGCCCCAGAGGCCCTGCGAGGTGTTGCTGGACTCCTTGCCTCTGATCCCAGCTTTGTCACCAGTTAGCCTCCTGGTCTTCGGCAGGTAACTTCACCTCTGAGCCTCATGTGTATCCTCATCTGTAAAACGAGAGGGCAAGACCAGATCGGGTGGAGAGGTCCTACCCCATCTGCTCTGAGATGCTGGGCCGTGACAATGATAAGGCAGAGGTTGGGAGCCAGGGACAGTCAGGGTGTCAGATTATTCAGGAGAGCTGCCGCCTCTGCCCTTTGTGGGGCGGCCCCCAGCTGGCTGGGAGTGGTGCATTGGTACCTGTTCCTCAGCTCCACGCCGCAGGGCTGTGTGCCCTCCTCTTGTCTTCCTTTCTGGCTTTTTCCCGCTACCCACGCCCCATGGTCGTCCACCTCCAGTCCATCTGCCTCAGTCCAAATCCTGGCTCTCTTTCAACACCCGTGTGACCTTGGGCAAGTGACTTGACCTCTGTGTGTCTCGGTTTCTTTGTGGAATGATGATGATCATGGCTACTTTATGGGGCTGCCGGTAGCATGTTAGCACAGAGGGAGTGCTGTAGAAATGCTGAGTATCTTGGTTATTATTTAATATGATTTCCTAGGTCCCCCACTCCCCGCACCGGGTCCTCTCTGAGGCTAGAGGCCTCATTGTGCCTGAGTTCCTGTCTTCTGGCTTCCCTGGGAAGGAGAAGAGGGCACCTCAAAGGATACTGGCTTTTTTGCGGGGAGACAGGTTAATGACAGGCGATTGGATCAGGTGGTAACTAGTTCTGTCCTGAGTAGTGGCATGTTTTCTTTACCTTCCAAGAGCCCCTCCCTGCCTCCTGCCCCTCCCGCCCCAGAGGTGGAGGCGGTAGGTGCCTGAATGTGGGAAGTGGACCCTGTTGATCCTCAGGGGATTATTCTGAACCCAGGGGACAAGGAACACTGCTTTTTTTGTGCCTGAGGGTAAGGAGGTGACTTGGAGAGAAGGCAGCAGCTAATGGACAAAGTGGGGTGAAAACTGATTCTTTCTGTACCCCAACATGCACACACCGACCTCATGCCCTTTGCCAGGAGCTCAGCCTGAGCTGGAGCGTTGGCGTGTGACTGCAGGGACCAGACCTGCAGGAAGGGGCTGGGAGATGGTTCAGTCCTGCTGTGTCTTGGCATGAGGCCATCTTGCTGGACCCTCTGTTCTGCAGAGGGAGTGGGTGGCAGGGGCACACTGGGGTCTGCCTGGCACATGAAGATGGCGGCCTGGCAGAAGGGGTTCTCCACGTCCCCTCGCACCCCGGGGTCCTCCCAGCCTGTACTTCTTTTTCCACTTCAGCCCAAGGGTCTTTCACTACAGCCCTTTCCTCCCTCTTACACTGGCTCAGCCATTTATTGTTGACCTTAAACTTACAGGAACTTCCCTGCCTCTATTTTCTTCCCTGTAGGATGGCAGCGATGACAGCATCGACATCACAGGGTTTTCCTGAGGTTTAAATGAACTTAGTACGTGAAAGCTGCTGAGAGCAGCGTGGGCGCCTGCCGAGTGCTCTCTGAGCATTAGCTGTTAGAGGTCTGCACTTACGGGAGGAAAAAGACAGGGTTTTTTTCTCTCTTTTCCCTTTGCTTATCATCCTGCTCTCAGAATATCACTACTTTAGTCCTTAGACTTGGTCAGTAGTTGGGCACAAGTGTATAATGAATTCCATAGGTATGAATCTTTTACAAAAATTACACATTTAATCTTTTAAAAACTTAAATATGAGGGTGTGCCCCCATGTCAGTACATGTGGCTCTGCACTGGGCTGCCTGGCTGGCCTCCCTCTGTGTGCGTGTCCAGCCCCCCGAAGATGGCAGGTGAGGTTGTTTGCACAATGTTTTGCTCCCGACAGGCTGAGTGCCCGGCTGCCCGTGTGCACACCTCCTTGGGCACCTGTCCTGCTCGTTTCCTTATTGCAGATTCCAGGAACTGTGCAGGTCAGAATGGAGACGTGCCAGTCAGGGTTAAGTGAGAATGGGCATTGTCTTAATTGACTTTGCGAGGAGTGAAGCTCGTGTATTTGTTGGCTGCACATATTTCTTCTCATGCGGATTCATTCCTTTGTCTCCTTGGTGTATCGCCTCAGTCGGTCCATCCTCAGATCTGAGAGGACCGAGTTTGGGCCCCCCTTCTTTTTGTTTGGCTGCTGCCCCTCTTGGAGCCGTGGTCATTGGGTGCCCGTAGGCCTGTCCCTGTGGGGCAGCCTCTTAGGACTCCCAAGACCTCTGTGAACGACTGGAGGCCCTGAGAGGGGACTGGCTGCTCGCTCCCTCCTGGGATCCCTGAGCCTGGGGTTTCTTGTCCTGGGCCGGGCCAGGAAGGGACCAAGCTTCTTTAAAGGACCTAGGCAGCTGACCTCTGCCAGGCAGAAAGGAAGGCCCTTGAGTAAGCTCTGACCACTTCGGTGGCACGACCATCCCGAGCTCAGGAAGGAGGGCTTTCCTCTGCTTCCTCCCAAGGAGGCGGCAGGCCCATCTTGGGCTGGAGGGAAAGCCACTGCTTCAGGGCCCAAGCCGCAGCACCTAGTGGAGGGAGTGGGCCGGATGGGACGGGCTTGCCGCGGGGGCCCCTTAGCAGCCAGGAGTGGGAGGGGGTGAGTCAGAGGCCTCCAGGGTCCCTCCCACTCTTGCCCAGTGCTCTCCCCTGCCTGGTCCACCCAGCCTGCCAGGCACTTCCTTGCCGCGGGGCTGCTCCAGCCGGAGGCCAGGTGAAGAGCGGTGGTCAGGGCCCACTGGGGCCTTCCCTGAGCTGGACCAGTGCAGGCTCGTTTGGCGGCAGCGGGGCTGGTTTCCTCGTCCTCCCTCTTGGGAAGTGAGCTCTGCTGACCAGCGGGGCTTCTAGCTGAGAGGGCAGCCCAGGGCTCAGCAAAGGGGAGGAGAGGCTTCCTCCCACTCAGCTGTCAGCCAGGAAAGAAGGGAACTGCCCCCAGAAGTTGAGGAGACAGGAGAGAAAATAAAGTGGCCTCTGAGACTGGACGTCTCAAAGGCGAGAGGAGGCTGTTGTGGTCCGGACAGCTGGGGGTCGGCAGTGGCACATCCTTGGAGCCCAAGGACAATCCCGGCAGTGGTCAGGTGGCCTTGGACCTCCCGGGTCCTGCTGTGTGCCAAGTGTCCTGGCATCTCAGAGTGATCAGCCGCTGACGTCCTGCTGAGTATGGGGTGGTCAGAGTCCTGTGCTTTACGGAACAGCACGTAGAATTTGGATGGGGCACGGGAGCAAGTTCTGAGGAAGCTTCCATCAATCCCCCAGTAGCCTGGCATTGCTCAAAATCTCTGCTTTCACAGGCAGGGATTCCAGGCAGCTAACTGGGTAACTGGGTCCGACTGCTCCGATTTCAAGGAGGTCATCTATGTGCTCAGCTGCTGCTCAGTTTCCACATCAGCTCTCCTGTGCCTAAGGGGACCCCAGCTCTTATCTCTGGGTTCTCTTCCTGCCCCTTCACTCAAGGTCCTGTGATGCCCTGCCCCCACCCCTCCCAGGCAGCCATGGGTCAGGCTGGGGCAGACGTGCTGTCTAACTGGGGCAGGCAGCCTCCATGCAGCCTTGGCTTGGCACCCAGCACAGCTCACCATCCATGGGGAAGGGGGTGCCTGTTGTTTCCCGGCCTGTCTCTGGGGATCCTGCTTTGGGGCTACTGCTCTGTGGGGCCTTCTGGCAAGTGGTGGGGTTGAAGTAGCTGCCAGGCCCCCACTGTGGGGGCTCAGCTGGTAGGTGACAAATCTCTAGACTTAGGAGGCTTGCAGTGGGGAACAGAATGGGTGGAGAAGTCAAAATGGGGTGGCGGGGTGAGGAATGTCAGCTGGCTTGCGTCTGTGACTTCCTTGAATCAAAGACAGGACCAGCGTCTGGGCGTTGGACCCCTTGGAGACCACACTGACTTGGGTTTCTGATGTGTTTTTACATTCCGTCGTGTCTGATCCTCATGGATACGCTGAGACTCAGAGAAGCTGAGCGAAAATGGATTAGAGTGATCCTCCCAATGTTAGGAATTCTGCACTCTCCCAGTCACGGGGGAAGGGCTGCCAGGACTCCACCCGGTACACGCGCGGGCTCAGTGGAGAGTAAACACTCTCTTAAGCATTCTCTCATTTGAACCTCCATCCTGCAGAGGAGGCAGGTCAGGCGGTGCTTTCCCATTTTCAGGAAGAAGAAACTGATGCCCAGAGGTGAGTAACAGGCCTGACCTCTGCCAGCAGTGACAGGACCAGGACACCGACAGGGGCGCTGAAGGCCATGTTTTCCAGCCCCCTTGTCAAGCAAAAGGACTGCACAGCTAGCTCCTGACCTTGGCTTCTCTTGCAGGTGCGCTGGTACCCTTCCTCTGATCCCACCCAGCAAGGATGGAAATACCGGCAGTTCTGTTAGTTCTTCAGTAAGTGCTGGCCCAGAGGTCTGAGATGGAAGGTGTCCTAGAGCCTGGTGTCCTGCAGGGCCTTGCTTCCTCTGCCTGAGCCAGGAGCTCGCTGGCGCTACGCCCCCTCCTGAGCTTGTGCCTGGGGCACCCCGACCCTGCCACCCCCCGCCCTCCGTCTTGCAGCCTCCAGACAAGGGGAAGGCCTGGGCTCAGCTCCAGTCCCATGCCTCTGCTCATGGCCACCTCTCTCCCCTCCCTCCAGGTCTTGTCACCACAGCTCGAAGCCCCCAGCCCACGGGGGAGGAAGCCGCCCTGAGCTTCCACTGCCCTCAGTCGGCCTGTGCAGAGTGGCTGCTTCCCTCCAAAGACTGTGAATTTTAAGCCTGACTCAGTGGACTGCTTCCTGTCTCCTTTCTCTCCCCTTCCTCAGCCCTGTCCTGCCCACAAAACCCCTCTCCAAGGCCTCACAGTAGGATTCAGGGGCCTTCTTGCTGGGACCCCCAGACCCAGCTCGGAGGCCTCACTGGGACTGAGCAAGGCCTGACCTCCAGTCCAAATTTGCGTCTGAAACTCCACCTCAAAGAAACGAGGCGTTTAATTTTGCATGTTTTCTGGCATGAATTAAGACACTTAAACTTGTGTGTATGTGAGTGTACAGTTTGTTCTCACATTGTGTCGCCATAGCAACAGGTCCCGGCCACTAATGGCTCATCATTCCGGGTCCCTCTCCCCACACCCCTCCCAGCACCCACCCTGCTTCCCTGAGGACCAAGCCCTACAGCCGGTTCCGCTTGGCGCCCCCCACCCCACCCCACCCCACCCCCCACACTTCCAGGCTGAACAGGAAGGACCACCCAGCCAAGGCAGAGCGTTTTCTTGGTCATTTCAAATCGGGGTCCTCCGCTTCCTCCTCCTCAGATGGGCCAACAACCGATCAGAACCACCCCCCCTGTTTTGCTTACCTCTCCACGGCGCGCCCCACCCCTGCCATGGCCCCGCATTCTTTCCAAACTTCGAAACCAACCAAAAAGTGAAAGTATTTTTGTACCCTGTGTAACAAAATATTTATGCATCATAAAGGATTTTTTTTGTGTGCGTGTGCAATTAATTATTGAAGAGACCTTGTCCGCCCTGTCAGAGAAGTTTAACGTTTAGTTTGAGGCGTGAAGAGAAAAAGGGTTTCCGTTCTCCAGCAGTGAGCCTTAGCGTCAGCCGTTAGTTTAAGGAAAATGAAGGAAAAATTGTGCAATTTTTTTGTTTCATGAGCACGTCAGTGCTCTGCCTTTGGCCGCAGCCGTGGCCGTCTTGCCGTTTTCAGACGTGGGAGACGAGGTGGCTGTTGTAATTGCTGATCCTGTGAGAATGTGAAACTGGATAATATATGAAATGCAAAATAAAAAAAAAAAATCACCCAAAGTTACTGCTCTCTGACCTCTGCTTCATGGGACGTAGACAGCAGCCCGGAGGTGTCGGGAGTTACAGGCAGGAGGAAGCGAGGTGGGCCCAACCTCAGAACCCACGTCGCCTCTCCCTCCTGCCCAATTCTGTGCGTCTTGAGTCTGGAGGGGAGGTGACCCATCAGGGTCCATGCAGCCTGGGTTTAATTCATTCTTCGCTTTCTATTCTGAGGGTAGGGGCGGGGGTCCCCTACACTCAGAGTGAGCACTCGCTTGGGACCTTCATTTTGTCCAGATGCGTTATCTAGTAGGCCTGATTCTTTCCATCTTATTCTTTGTCTTGTGGCCTTTCCAGGTCCTAGAGTAGAAGACTGGTTTGAGAGGTGGGGCTCCTCCATGTAGTGTCCTTGGTGTGTGTCACATGAGGTTGTGCTGGAGGGAAGCAGAGGACCCAGGAGTTTGGCCTGGAAGGGGTTAAGCCTGCCCACCCTGTAGGCAGCTGCCGCTCTGATCGCTGAGAGGGGTTTTGCTGGGTGGCAGAGCAGATGGGTGTGGGGGGTCAGGGTGGTGTGAGAGCCTGCGCTGCCCTGGACCCAGTCAGGATGCCAGCAGCTGACCCTGATCCTGCCCGTCTGTGACTTGGGGCCCCAGTCTCCTCATCTGTGAAATGGTGGTTTGAAGTCCTTTCCAGCTCCTGAGGGTTGGAGCACTGACCTGACTGATGGCTGTTTGTTTGTCACGTCTACGCCCTCTTCCCCCACCCTCACGCCCTTCACAGCCGACTCAGAGCCCAACCTAGAAAGGGAGGACAGGAGAGGCTCCGAGCCTCGCTCCTGCTGGGTTTCCTTCTAGCCTTGCTCTGAGCGGAGCTGAAGTGGCTGTGGCTGGCCCTGGTCACGCCCTCACCTGCGCCTTGGGTGGCCCTGGTGCCCTTCACTCCTTGCCTCACCCCTCTCCTGAATCCCAGGCCTGCGCTGGGCAACTTGTGTCTAAGGTGTTCTGCTGATGGATATGTCCACTGTTAAAGGCTCATGGGTGACATTTGCAGCCCCAGCTGGTACCTGCATGTGAAGAGAGGATACCCTGCCCCACCCCGGCCAGGTGCTGTGAGGGACGAGGAGCCCAGCCAGCCGCTGGCCCTGTTGGTAACGGGGTGGCAGGTGGGTGGGCTATCTGGACTCCAGAGGGAGGCTGGGGTGGGGAGGTGCTGGTGGCAGTGTTTATTCCAGCAAGGGGGTGTTGGGGGCAGGGTTGATGCTTTTCCTGCCTTGTAGTCCTCGCCTCATTGCAGTATTTGGACCAGCCAAGCACGTGCCCAGCAAGCGAGGCCTTCCCAGCCTGCGCCCCTCCCAGTGCTGGTGGGGAAGCTGCGCAGAGGCCTGCAGCCCCCGCCTGGGGCCGAGCCGATGCCTGACCTACTTCAGCTGTGGCAGGAACCACTGGGTCTTCCTGAGGTGGTGAATTATTTAGCTGGGGCACCTGGGCCTTTCTGAGAAGGGCTAAGAAAGCTGCTCCATAATTTAAAGGCCCCCGCTCCTCCGGCTTCCCTGGGGGGCCTCCTTCATGCTTTACTGAGCAGGGCCTGCGTCTGAGAGGAGGAGCCGGGGAGGGGAGGGAGGCCCTGAAGCCATCCCAGAGCGGGCGCTCCAGCTGGACAGGGACTTTCTTCAGGGTGAGGCCTCTGCAGAAAGGCCTTGGTGGACAGTCGTGTTGGGACTGAGTGTGGAGGTGACAGGCCTTGAGTAGTTTACGGGGCTTCCTGGCAAGGACGCAGTATGCTGGGGTCAGAAGCAGCCAGGTCCTGACTCCCCATCCAGTGCTCTTTCCTGAAAGCACCTTCTTCTTTTCCAGAAGTGTTTATTCCTGCTCTGATGACAGGTGAAAGGCTGCTGTCCTTTCTGGAAAGATCTTAGGCCTTGGAATCACTAGGGTCCTTTTGCTCCAGCAGCACTGAAGTCCCCCCCACGGCAGAGGCGGCCGGCTCGTCTTCACAGGTGCACACGCCTCCCGTCCTGCTTCACACGGAGGTTCACACGCAGCTGAGGCTGGTGCTGAGTGGATGCTTGCTGAGGCCCCGGGGGGCCCGGCTGCACCCTGCGCCCTGGCTGCAGCTGGCTCTAATTCCCAGGACGGGGAATGATGCTTATCACCCGAACCGGGCCATTCTTGGGTGCGGCTGCCTTGCCAGCACTTTTAGGCATGTGACTTACGGTGGAGCATTTCCAGGTGAGCAGGTTCCCAGAGCTCCTGTGGGACGCGGTGCTGGCAAGGGCTCAGGCTCCCTGGGGCCCAGCGGTCCCAGGAGGGACCAGGCTCCCTTGCCCCTCACCCTTTCCACCCTGCCCTGCCTGTCACGCCCTGCTTCGCCCCCTTTAATGAGGTCTGGGGTCAAGCCTTTTGGTCTCTAGGAGCTCTCTCAGAATGCAGATATCCCTGAGAAATGGGGCAAAGCCCCTCAGAGCAGGATTAGGGAAAGTGCCAGGAGGGGACCCTGGAAGAGAAGTAAAAATGGGGTAAGAAATACTTTCCTGCAAAGTATCGGGAGGAGGGAGCAAAAACCTCTCCACCCAGCTGCAGCCTACCCTGCCTCTGTCCATCCAGCAAGGCCTCCACCGGGTGGACGGACGGGGGGACCCCCTCCGGGAGAGCAGGCCCTGCTCCCTCGGGAACTGAGGAGGGGCTGGAGGAGCTGAGGACCCCCCTTGTGAGGGGAGAGAGGCTCCTGTTTTCCCCACTTCCTTGCTCGTCACGCTGCCCACCCACGCCCTTTGCTCTGTGTGGACAACACCGACGGGCTCCCTTGCCCTCTGGCTTCTGGTTGGGTTGGGAGTTTGAAGGGAGGTCACTCAGTAAGGTCAGGTGCCCCTTGGCCGTGGTCTTCATGACCTTAGAGCAAACCACCCCATAGGGCTCTTGCCCACCAGAATCAGAATGTTGGCACGTAGCCTCTTGACCAGTCCCCCCTCCCACTGCGAAAGTTGAAGCACAGAGAGGTCAAGTGCTTTGCTCTAAGGTCACAAAGACCATGGCCAACGTGTACTCCTGCTCCCGGTGTGTCTCCTGCTCCCAGTCCATTGCCTTCCACCACCCGACATGGCCGTTCCGGAACCACACAGACACACGGGCACATGGGCAGACAGGCAGCAGACTCAGGGTGGCCATGGGCTGAGGGCCTCTTCCCACAGTTCCAGGACCAGAGCTCAGGTTTCCTGCCTGCAACACTCTGGCCTGATCTTTCCCTGGGTTCCTGGGTGCTGCTCCCTGATTAAGGGGCACAGAGAAGCCCTCTGGGATCTGTCTAGCTTCAGCCCAGCCCCGTGCAGTCTCTCTGGCCTTTTAACCTAGGGAGCAGGGTCATTGGACCTGCAGGACCCATCTGGGCATGCAGGAACCAAGACAGCGTATCTCCATTTCTGCTCGTGGTAGAAAAAATGCAACACAATTTAGGAGGAGTCTAAGAGCTGAGGAGTGGCTCCATCATTCCATGAAAGCCCATCTTTCCTCCACGGAATGCGTATCTACTTCTTTATGAACCTTTGCCCTTTTATTAAGGGCTATTGTGCAGGTTAATGAGAACACAGGATCATACCACACACCAAGTAGGTACTCAAAAGTTGGCTATAGTTATTTTTTAAAGAACACAGTTTGCTAGTTCTTTCATCCCTAACAAGAAATGAAATTAAGTTGGTTCTAATTTACTCCCTCCCTGATTATTTTTCCAGTGGGGTGCTCATACTCAAAAGGTGTTCAGCCTCTTCCCTACCTGGGGAGAGGGGGAGGGGACAGAGGGCGGGGCGTGCCTACAAGCCCCTGCGGAACTTGCTCTCAGCAGCTTCAGATCTAACTCGCCTTTCGATTAAACCACTGAGGATTCCAGAGTTCTGCCGACAGTAGCAGCAGTAACAGTAACACCTTCATACACTGCTTGATAGTTTACAAAACACATTCATATATGCCATCTCTGGTGATCCTCAAAAACCCTATGAGATAAACAAGAAAGGTGTTATTATCTACTTTTTGCAGCTATGGAAACCAAAGTTAAAGAGGTCCCACAGAAAGCAAATGGCGAGACCCTGGCTTGCTGGTTTTCCCATCCAGAGTTAAGTGATTCTCTGGAACTCTGGGCCACAGAGTCCCGCGAAGGCCAGGGATCCTGGAGGCCTCTGGGAGAGCCTCACGGGGACTAGAGGAGACCCGCTTGGGCAGGAAGAAGGGCCAGTGTTACCCAAACCTCTCCAGTAACCTAGCTAAGAAATAGACTAAACAAACAAGCAAAAAAAAAACAAACAAACAAACAAAGGCTACAGCCACGTGGGTATGTGGGAGGGGAAACAGGACCTGCATAGGGGTGAGCAGAACTCAGAAAGCACTTAAGGTGGACTTGTTTCCCAATTTGGCCAGAGCAGGATTATTCATGTGCCAACATCAACTCCTCCTATCTGATTATCTCATTAGAGTCTGTGAGCGGCTGCCTCTTGGCAGTGTTGCCCAAATGACTAGTTTTTACTGCTCACAATGAATTATTTGAGTTTGTTGTTTTCAGTAACATCCCGGGGCTAGGAGGGACCTCAGCCTGCAGCCTTAGCCACAAGTCCTCCCATCTCTGATCCTCAGGGTTGCCCTGGGACATGGTCTGCGGACCAGCCACCTCTATTTCGTGGGTAGGAGTTTCAGGTTTGGAGAGCTGCTGAAGTCCTGTTTGGCAATAAGGAGCCAAGCCAAGGCCCTGAGCTCTGGGTCCCCGTCGCCCTGGGAAGCCCCTTGGTGTCTGCCCATTTGTCCTCTCCTCAGTCTTCCTTCCTTCTGGCAAACGCTTGCTGGGTATCTGCTCTCTGGAGCCTGTGTTTGGTGCCAAGGTGAAGGACAAGGCATAGTCATTGTTCCCGGGGGCACGGCCTGGGGTCTGGGGGGCTGGGCTGTGGAGCTACTAAAGTGAGAGGTAACCAGGATGGGGAAGACTTAAGAATTAGTGGTTCCAAGTGGCTGTTTCTCCTTTCCCCCCTGGATGCTGCCCTATTGCCTCCTCCCCGCAGGAGTCCAGACCCTACTGTGGGCCTGTGTTGTTGCAGTTCTGTGCTTCGCTTCTTGGGCCAGCTATGTGGGTGGCTTAAGAGGCGGGCATGGAGGGAGAGGCCTCATTACCACCCCAAGGCGACCCCACAGCTTCCAGAGCAGGACACTCAGAGTCCAGCCCCTGCTGAAGGTGAGCTCTCAAAACAGAGGCTTCTCAGCTATGCCTGTTTCTCTCTCCAGACCCAGGTTCTCATTCCTGGAACCAGCAGAGTGTGCCTCCTGGAAACTAGCTTGGGTCTCAGAAGAGATGGAGGGAGAAGCACCATAAAAGGGGGACAAGGAGGGAATGACAGCCCCCAGAGCAATGATCTCCACTAGGATTTTCCCAAAAAACCATGCTCCCAAATATTTCTTTGCGTATACTTCCTATGGACATATATATTTAAATCTCTCTTGCCTATAACCACCAGAGGCCAAAATACACTATTTTGGTGGGGTAGGTAATTAGGTTTACTTATTTATTATTATTATTATTTGAAATTTAATGGAGGTACTGGGGATTGAACCCATGACCTCATGCATGCAAAGCATGCGTCTAACGCTGAGCTATATCCTCCCCCTGCCAAAATATACTTTCATAGTTTCAAAGAACTTTCTTTCATGGTTCTCTTGGGCGTATGGGCTGATGGCCAGAGTCAGGTGTATAGGACCCACCCCAGTCTGGCTTCTGGCCCCTTCTTCCCTGTGCATTCAAGTCCGGACATGTACTGACCACTGTGTGGGCTCTGAAATACCCACAAGGAGAGATTTTTTTTTTTTCCTATGAGATTGAGCATCACATTCATCTTCGAGGGGGAACTCGGCATGACCTCACCCCAGGTCTAGGCATTCTCTATGACCCCAGCAAGTCCCTTTATCTCGCTTTGGTCCCTTCCTGGTCCTGCGTCCCCGGCATCCTCCATTGCTCCTTTGTCTCGTGTCCACCTGTGTTTATATCTCAGGCATCTCTTCTTGGCCAGTGATACCCAAGGTGAGGTTTCTGCTCCCAGAAGACAGCACTATATCCATTTGGCCTCTGATAGAACATCTCTCTTCCCAGGTGCCGGGTGGGAGGAATGAGGCTGGGGCACCCTCTTGTGGTCAAAAATGCTCACACGCCTCACACAGATATTTTCCCTTTTTGATCTTCCAGGAGGAACTCTGCCTGGAAGAGTTCTCCAGGGTCCATTTGTTCTGGGCTGTCTGGGCGCCTCTGTTCTGACCAGTGCTCTCAGAGGCAGAGTCAGCAGTCATTCACAGACGTGGACGGAGCACCTACGGGGTTCCTACACAGTTTATATTCTACATAGCCGGTCCCTGCCCTGGCACTGGGGATGTGAAAGTGAATATTAGGTCTCGAGAAATGGGATTCACCAACCTCAGTTCACAGATGGAGAAGCCTCGGCCCAAAGAGGCAAAGAGATGTGCCCAAGTTCATCCATTATGCAGGTGTCCTGACTCAGTTTCATAGATTATCCAGTTACCTGCTTCCCTTTCCATCTCACTGATTAAACTCCCAATATGTCCATAGTAATAAGCCAGGAATGGCACAGGGTTTAATAACCACAGGTGATATTTTTAGAGCTTTTCTCATACCTGGGAGACCTTTTACCCCCGGGGATGGCAGGGCTAGACCTCCTTGGGGCCTCAGATTTTGGGGGTTTGCTTTCAGTGTACTATTCCCAGGTATCACTCCAGCACTGCTGAGCATTGATCTCATCTGTGTGAACCTTGCTGGTCCCTGCCCAGACAGGAAGTTTCATTAGGGCTTAGATCATGCCATCCTCACTCACCAGCTAGTCTAGAGCACCTGGTGGTATCTAACAGAAGCCTGCTAACTGGCTACTTCCCTTTTGGGACACATAGCTGGCAAGTCTCTTCTCCTCTCTGGACAAGTGTCCTCATGGGAATGCAGCCTCCACAGAGGTTCCCACCCTGTGAAAGCAGTCAGAGCTATCTGAAGGTGCTGTGAGCCGCCTTAATGGGCAATGACTTTCTTGTCCCAGAACGTCTTCAAGCATATGCTTGCTGGACGATGCTTAGTGGGGCTGTTCCGAAGGCGGGTCAAACACTGGATGACTGGTTGGCCCCTGTCCTGATGTTTTTTGACCTTGTTCTCCACCATGACCTGCCCACCTTAGTTAGGAGTTGTATTCTCCCAGCAGGGGGCAACGGGACTGAGGGAGGCAGCCTGGGTGCCTGGGTGGCAGGAGAGCTCGTGCCCCACTGAAAGGGGCTATGGTTTCTCCTTAGCTCCGGTCACCTGCTCAGCAGGATGGAGGCCCCACTGGCTTGATATTTCAAGAGAAACTGGATGTTAAGATTTTAATGTGGAAATTCTTAATTCTGGATGTTGACAACTGACCAAAAATATTTAAAACTGTTGCAGGGGCTAAACCACAATCCATGTGCTGTCTGTTTACAATTCAGAGTCCTTCTAGTTTTCACTTTGTGCAGTGAGTCTGGGGACACAAACTGCCCCCAAGAGCCCAGTTACCCCCAATCCATATGGCCTCCTCCTCTCCCCTTCTTTTTCCTTTCTTTTTCTACAGAAGCAACTTTGGCCATCTTTCCCTCCACATCAATCCCGGATCTCCCCATAAGGAACCAGAATTCAGCTTCCCTGATACACTGTATCAGCAATGCCTCCATAGGCCACCAGGGGGCAGGGCGCAGGAAACCTTTGGTTTTGGCTGGCAGAGGCCTGAGGATTGTGATGACTGCCAAGATTGCAGATCTGTCTTGAGTTTAGGTCTGGGGGTTCGGGAACGCATATGGGGTCAGTTCCCTGGGGGTGCAGTGTCTTGCCATTCCCCGCCTCACCTCCCAGTGGGTGCTATCACCTCACCTCTGTATCACTGGAGAAACTTTCTACCTGGACCTCCTGCCCTTAGCTCCCCCAGCCCCAAACTGTTTCCCATGCCCCCCACCACCCAGCGATCACTGATGCCAGACTGATCTGCCTAAGCCCGCTTCCCACAGACCCTTCCAAGAGCCTTCAATGGCTCATCATCTTATATAGCTTTTCAGAGCTGCAGTGTTGAGATGCAGATCCCTGTTGAATAAAGGAGTGGAAGGGGCTTTTCTATCATCTTGATTGTATGATGATAAGGGCCAGTCTCGTAATTCCAATTTCACAGAAGAGATTGAAGCACACAGAGAAAAGTGAGCAACGCAGCCATGGAGCAGAACTCCTATGTTTTCTGACCGTCCTTGTTAGGTGATGTGAGGGGTATAAAAACTTGACAATATGGTTCTCATCCTCAGAGACTACAGCTTGTTAGGAAAACATGATACACACATAGAAAAAGGTGACTCACTCCCAGTTGCTGGCAGTACAGGCAGTAATGGCAGCGGGCGCTCAGGGGAGGCCCCAGGGCCTGAAAGTGAAAGGCTTGCCGAAGGCAGCAGTGGTCTTCACACTTGGGCACGTGTCTCCCTGGAGATACGAAAGGACTTTTGTAATGGTAGGTGGCAGGGTTGTGTTGAAGGGACCCCACTTCCAGAACACATCGTCAAGAAGTACTATTCCATCCATGCCTGAGAGTGCCTCTCCCCCTTCCTGAAAACAACCTCTTTACAGAAGGAAGGTGTGGTGATCATTGGTGCTGTTCACCCATTTTCCCCATTCTCCTCCTGCCAGGTCCTTTCCCAACTTCTAGATGTTAGGTGTGGCCGTGTGACTTGCTTCGGCCAATGAAATAGGAGCAAATTGTGTCTCTTCTGGGTGGAAGCATTTAAGAGCCAGTGTGTGACTCGCCTTCTTACCTTCCCTCTGCTGTGCTGACCAATGGATGGCATTTCAGATGGTGGAGTCTGGATCCCTGAGTGAGGATGGCACGGATCAGAACCTCCAACCAACCTGTGATGGATGTGTATCGTGAGTTGAGGGATGGGGTGGAGGAGAAACGAACTTGTGTGGGTTTAAGGGACCGAGATCTGGAGATTGCTTGTTACTACAGCATAAGTTAGCTTACACTATCTAAAAGGCTGAGCTCTCACTCATCCTAAATCTTACTTTGGTATGTTGCCTCAGTGTGTAAACATCTCTGAGCCTCCAAAACAAGAAACGACTTAAAATAGTGATTTCAGTATTTTAAAGTGACTCAAAATGACTGGGTAATGAATCCTGTAAATCAAAGATTTCCCAGTATTTTGCTTTCAACAGTTGAAGGAGGTAAAACAAATTCAGTTGTCACCTGCTGGAAGATTGGGTGGCATTGCGCAGCTCTGCCGGCATTTCTCCCATTCCCATGTACTTTCTTGTGTGAACAAGATTTCAGCATTAGCATCTATAAAAATGAAATGTGAAGATAAAATCGATGCTGATCACTGTCTCAGTCCAGCATCTATCTCAATACAAGTTGCATTTCCTATACAATTTTACTTCTAATGTTTAACAATTCCCTATCAATATCTGCAGTATGTGTTGTTATAGTGGTAAGTCGATCCAGACGAAAATGTTAAACTCTAGAGCCTTATGGTCACAAAAAGAGAAAGAAAGAAAGAAAGAAAGAAAGAAAGAAAGAAAGAAAGAAAGAAAGAAAGAAAGAAAGAATATGCATTTAATTTTTTTAAGCTTTAAAAAAATAATTTGTTGAGGTAAAAGTCACATAAACTAAAATCAACCATTTTAAAGTAAACAATTCAGTGGCATGTAGTATATTCACAGTTTAGTATATTCACAGCATCACCTCTGTTTGTTCAAAGCCTTTCCGTCCAAAACAGAACCTCATATCCACTAAGCAGTCACCCCTATTCCTTCTGCTCAGCTCCTGGCAACCAGCAATCTGTGCTCCGTCTCTGTGGACTTCTCTATTCTGGACATTTCCTATAGATGGACTCATGCAATAATGTGACCTTTAGTGCCTGACTCCTTACACTTAACATAATGTTTTCAAGATTCATCTAGTTATAATAAAGTTTGTGGCATGTATCAGTACTTCACTCTTTTTTATGACTGAAAAATATGCCATTGTGTATGTATATATATATATATATATATATACACACACACCACAGTTTATCCATTTATTACAGTTTTAATTTATATATATATATATATATATATATATATATATATATATACACTTAATATATATATTTCATGGCAGAAAACTATGGTTTGATGACCAGTAAGAGATTTTCAAGCATAAACTACACGTGACAATAGGATAGCGTTATGTGGGGGAAGTGGAGAAAAATAGGAGTTCAAGGGGGAAAAGCAAATGATGTCAATTTTCCTCTGTTAAAGGGGAGCTTGTTTATGTATTTTGCGAACGGTTGATGATGGGAATCAAATCACTGGATACATTTCACATCAGTTGTATTTTAAAATGTCAGTATTTCCAGGATACCGCAAATCACATCCTTTGCGACTATTTAAACCTGGTTGGAGAAAAAAAATTTTTTTTAATTTAAAAATTTCAAGAGAACACATAGTTTAAAAAAAACAGCTTTATTGAGGGGTACATAATTTAAAATTTTGTTTAGAGTGTGCGTGAGCTAGATTATTGAGAGACTTACTGCCTTGGGGATGGGCTGGATTTGGCTTGGCAGAGGAGGAGGAGGAGAAAGGCACTGTGGGTGGGGAGAAGAGAGAAAAGATAAGCAGAAAGAGGGCGTGTTCAGGGAACTGGGAGGGACCAGTTCATGGAGGAGAGTCATCGGAGACAAACTGGAAAGGTAAGTTGAGGTCAAACTAACAGTTACGAGGCTAAGGCATTTCTGCTTCTTGTTAATTTTAATGATGCAAGTTACATATGATTATAATCTCCTTGTACAAAAGTAAAACTTTATGGATGCGCTTGGGACCATTTCCTCCATTTCTGGTCCCCTCCCCACCTCCCCAGAGGTGAGCCTGGTTTTCAGTTTGGTGTTGACTCCCTCAGATGTGTTTCCATGGATTCACGTGCACGTGCTGCAGCTCTCTTCCGGAGACACCCCTAGGCTGAGGAGTTTTGGCTTTAGGGGGTCAATGGCTACTGCTGTCTTGGGAGAATGTGGCATCAGTGTTAGTCATATTGCCTGGTTTTTCAAAAGACTAGAAATTGGGGTTTCTGTGTGAAATCTCTCAATATTGGCTCAAAACTTTCTTACACGCCGTGCTTGCCAAACAAGGCATGTGTCTGCAGGATGCATTTGGCCTGTGCGTTGCTCCTGTGTGATCTCTGCTTTAAGGCATCCTGCCGGAAGGCAGAGCGCTGGCCTGTCACATCATCTCCTGGCAGGCCGCTTGGCGCTGAGGTCTAGGTGGTTGTGAAGGAGTCTGGGCTTCTTAGGGAGCTGCTTTGGGAATGGTTGACTTCACTGTCCATGTCCAATTCCTACCTGCTTTCCAATATCCAGCTAGTAATAGAGCTCTGTCCATAAGTTGGGAGCTTAGCAGAAGGTTCCAGAAGCATCTTCATAAATCCAGGAAGTCAGCCAATCTAGACTCACTAGAAGCCAAGATTCCTCCAGGGAGGTGGACCTCAGGCCTCCGGTGTCCTCCTCTCAGGCATTGGGGCGGGTCCTTACGCCTCTCCCAGGACACAGCCCAGTGGGAACATAGACTGGTAGCTATTTCTCAAAGGACTTTGTCCTGTGACTAAAGCCAAGCAAGGCAGTCAGACAAAAATGAAAACATACACACATACACACACACACACACACAATGTCCCCAGCACTTCCAAGACCTTTTCCCACGCAGTCCCGGGGCCGCCGGAAGGGCAGCTGGTCATGGGAATGGACCCGCGGTCCCCTCCCCCAGTGGAAGCTCCATCCTGCTCCATTCACTCCCGGCCTTGCGATCCCCGGCCCCCTCCACCCGCTTACTATGTCCAGGGAAGGAAATAGCTGAACAATGTGGCAGATCAGAGAGCGGGCTCCCAGCCCAGGCCCAGGACGGTCCTTGGCCCCCTCGCCTGGCCGCCCTTCTCGCACTGCACAGCCCGCCCTTCCGTCGGGTTCCCCGCAGGTCGGTCTTCCTGAGACCTTTCTCCGACCTTTCTCCCTATCTCGTCTCCATCCGTGGAACTCCAGGTGGCTGACACCTCTCTTTCCCCTCCCCCACCGTGTGGTAGCCCCCGATGGCCACACTCCCACTTGGGTGCACTTCCTAATATGAGCGACTGAGGCCAAGCAGAAACTTTGGCCAGTGGGGGTGGGTAGGAAGAAAGGGTCATTTTTTCCCTAAAGTTTTTCTCCAGAGGTGAAAGCAAACCCGGAGAATGGAGCTGGAACAGTGCGCCCGGGGGCTCATTCTCCCCCCAGGACGGAGGCCTGGGCGGGAGCGGGTGGAAGTGTCCGCAGGCCCGTGCCTCACTAGCGATGCCCAGTTCCCAGGGGCTGGGAAGCTGGTGGGAACCACGACTTTTGTTTTTCCTGTTGGCCTAAAATAATGTTTTGCCTGAGCCGGAACCCCACGCCCCAGGCCGGCCTGCCCCTTACCGGCTCTCTCATTTCTGGTGCTTTCAACCGCCTTCCCTTCCGCCAGGCACTTCCTGCCCTGGCAGCCCGGGGCAGGGTTCCTCACAAATCTTTTGCCGCATCCGAAAGCCAGTGTCCGCTCTCTCCCCTGGGTCCTGACTCCGGGAGTGGGATGGACGCAGTTCACTGGCTAGGTGACAATAGGCCCATCTCCTGCCACACCCAGTGTGATTCCACCACGTGGTGACATGAGTCCTGAATCCCAGTGGTTTTCCCGTGACCCTGTGAGTGATTTCTGCCCCTCCCTATGCCCCTCAATCGTAGACAAGCTGTCACTCGGAAACCTAAAAGCTCTTGAGAGTGGGAAGGGGCCCTCAAGAGCCCGCTCCCAGCCTTGGCTTCTGGGTGAGACGCCAAGGCACAGAAACCTCCGGCGTCTTGCCGGAGATCAACAGCCAGTAAAGGAGGCGGGGTGGTTCGCTCAGTTTTCCACCTCGTAGGCAATGTCTCTGTGTAACCTTCTATGACTTTCAAAGGCAGCTTTGGCATAACCCTGGGAGGGAACAGAAAAGAAATGCCAGTCTCTCGGTATATTGATCTTCTCACTTGGACCTTTCAGAACCTTTCTTTTTATCTCCTTTTTCATTGCCTCAGGCTCTGTTTCCACCTTGAAAAGGTGATATTTGAACTGTGTTTTTAGCAAAGAACCTATGGCTGATTCTACACTCCGCTGAGCAGCACACCTCTGCACAAACCATGCCGTCCCCATTTCTTCCTAGTTGTTTCATACATGGAAATCATGCTCTCCAATTACACTGTAAGCCTTAGTGCTTCACAAAAGGTTGATTGAATTCTACCACAATTAAAAAAAATTTCATTGAGTGCCTCGGGGCGCACCATCAGGTGCGTGCGTGCGTGCGTGCGTGTGTGTGTGTGTGTGTGTGTGTGTATTTTAAACGGTTTCTTTGAGTCATCATCTAAAAAGGTCCACTGGTACATTTGGTGGATAAGTCTCTTAAGTCTGTTTTAATCAGGTTTCTCCTCCCTTTATTTTTTTTCTTTTGAGGAAATAGAAATTTTTGTCCTGTAAAAGTTTCCAACACTTGGGATTTTGCTGATTGTATTTTGCATTCCTGTGATGCCTTCCAACAAGTTCCTTGTCTCCTTTTATGTTCTGTAAACTGTTGTTAGGCTTGCTCTGATTCAGGTTCAAGTTTTTTTCAAGAATATCTCATAGGTGGTGATCCTGTCATCAGGAGGTGCATAAGATTCATGTGTCTCTCTTTTGTAATATTAACAGCTATTGGTAATCACGATCTCGTTAAGGGTTTACAAAATGGTGATGTTCTATTGTTCCTTCTTCATTTATTACCTGACTGGCTGTCTTGAGGCATGTTTGTGAAGAAAATCAGGTTGAATTCTTGTGTCCTACACTTAACAGTTTTCCGAATCTTTATCTCTCATCAACCATTTTGTTAACCAGAAGTACAGTTCATATAAGAAAGGCAAGTTAGATGCTTGATTTGATTCTCTCCTTTTATTTACCAGTTTTCAGAAAAGGAATTGGTTCCTCTGAATTCTCTAAAGGTAGTCAATGATTTCTTTTTTTTTTTTAATCCTTTCTCTCGCTTTTTCTTTTTGAGCATTAATGAGCACTCATGAATTTCATCACTATAAGTTAGCTTTTATCAAATCTTTTCTGGAGAGATTTTTACACAGAATTTACATTTACGGAACATCTTCTAACCAGTGGGCTGGGTGCTTTCACATACACGATTTTATTTAATCCGACCGTGGTCTTGGCGGGCAAGTGCCATGGCTCATTTTTCACTGGGGAGGAGACAGGCCCTCAGTAGCCATGTGACTAGTCCAAAGTCATACAGCCAGGAAATAGCCAACTCAGATTTGTCTGAGCCACATGGCAGCATATAGCCTTTATTCATTTATTTATTTTTATTGAAGCGTAGTCCTTTTACAATGTTATATTAATTTCTGGTGTACAGAATAGTGATTCATTTACATATATATATATAAAATGTGTGTGTGTGTGTGTGTGTATTCCTTTTCTTTTCTTTGGCAGGGGGAGGTAATTTGGTTTACTTATTTATTTTTAGAGGAGGTGCCAGGGATTGAATCCAGGACCTAAGCATACGCTCTACCGCTTGAGCTACACCCTCCCCCCCATATATATTCCTTTTCATATTCTTTTTCATTATAGGCCATTACAAAGTATTAAATAGAGTTCCCTGTGCTGCACAGTAGGACCTTGTTATTTATTTTATATAGAGTAGTTAGTACCTACAAATTTTGAACTCCCAGTTTATCCCTCCTCACCCACTTTCCCCACTGGTAACCAGAAGTTTGTTTTCTGTTGACATTCATGTAATACATCTATCTTAATCCAGGTTATACCGGTTTTCCTTGTGCCTGTTAGCATGTGCCTGTATGTGTTTAGTTCTGTACAATGTAGCACCTCTGTAGGTGCATGTTTCCACCACCACCGTCAGACGTCAGATGCTGAACAATTCCGCCACCACCAGCTCCCCCGTGCTGCCCTTTCATAATCACACATGCTCCCTCCCTGCCTTCTTCCACCCCCTCATCCCAAACCCTTGGCAACCACTAATCTGTCCTCTATTGCTAAAATTTTTGTCATTTCAAAAATGTTATATAAATGGAATAATACAGTATGTAACATTTTAAAACTCAGCCTAATTCCTAGGAGATTCATCCAGGTTGTTGTGTGTATCAGTCAATAGTTGTCCTTTTTATTGTTAAATTATATTCCACAGTTTGGATGTACCAAGTGATTTAACCATTCACCTGCTGAAGGACATCTGGGCTGATTCTAGTTTTTGGCTATTACAAATAAAGCTGCTAGGAACATAGATGTACAAGTTTTTATGTGAACATGAGTTTTTATTTTTCTGGGGTAAATGCTCAGGAGTGCAATTCTTGGGTCATCTGATAGTTGCATGGCCAGTTTTCTAAGAAACTGACAAAACTGTTTTCCAGAATGGCTGTGTTACTATTTTTTAAGGATTGGAGAGCACGTTTGTGTGCTGAAGGGTAAAATTAGATTGTAGAAGCCAGGTCCTTGAAAAGGGGAGAAATGATGGGCCCCATAGCTCTGGGAAAGGGATTGGCTGGTCTTTGGTAAGGGAGGGGGAGCACTTCTCGGGGTAAGGATACAGATGGGTGGCGAGGCAGATAGATTTGCAGGTTGTATTAGAAATGAGAGAGGGGGTGTGGATAGAGCTTAAGGTGGTAGAGCGCATGCTTAGCATACATGAGGTCCTGGGTTCAATCCCCAGTACCTCCTCTAAAAATAGATAAACCTAATTACCTCCCCCCAAAATAAAATAAATGATACAATAATAAATAATATAAAAATAATACATTTAAATAGCTACATGTGGTTAGTGGCTATCGCATTGCACGGTACAGACTACAGGAATGTGGCTCCCATTTTTATGAATTTTTCACTTGCTGCCCAGGCAGCCATCAGGATGGTCACTCCTTCAAGTAGCAAATTGTGGCAGAGACCTTCTCACTCCTCCCGTACATGAATCCAGACAAAGCCGAGCAGGCAACTCTAGGCCCAAATTCTAACTCTACCACTTACTAGCTTTGCATTAGAGCAAATAAAATTAACTTGCTGGTGTATATATAGGCCCACAAAAATATTAGCTGGCAAGATCTCACTGAGGTTTAATTCTTTTAATCCATGAAACAGGATGGGGGAGCGGTTGTAAAAATGACTGCTTCAGCGTGATGCTCAATAAAGGGTGGCTATTACTGACATAGTGAGTTTGTATCTGTTGGTTGGTCAGAAACTGTCCTTTGGGCCACAGGGTTACTTGTCCAGGGATGGGCTGGCAGAAAGGAGCCACCCCAGCTCCCTTTCGGGAGCAGGAGGATTACCCAGGTCTCTGGGACTATGAGATGGGGTGGATCAGGGCTGGATTTAATTGTTCACTTCTGCTGTGTACTACTGTAAGAACATCGCTGGCTTGAACTTGGGAAAGCAGGTAGGGATAGTCAAGGGGACAGGGTAGAAGCAGTGAGCCAGAGTATGGGACCAGTCTTGCTTAATATCAGTGATGACCTGGCAGTTCTGGTATTATTTACCACTTCAGTTTTTGCTGAAAAAGCCTTAGTTTGGCAGTTCCAATTTTTGTTCCATCCCCAAATTCCCCTCATCTAACAGCCAAAAGCATGTGAAGTAGTTACAGTGACCAGAGATGGCTCTAATGTGGGATATCTGTGACTTGGGGCTGTTATCAATTGGGAGTCATAGTGACCTTTGATCTGGAGTGATTGTGATCACCTTTACTTTGAAGCCTTCTCTAATTCCCTAGTTACTTTTTCTGTGGCCTCCCTCAGGTTGAGCACCTACCTCATTATGATGGACTTTCTGTGTCCCTCCCTCTGATCAGATTGTGACATCCAAGGCAGGAACTTTGCCTAGTTGATCACTGAGTATTCCTGGACTCCAGAAGCACATAGTAAGTGTCTGCTTAATAATTACTTGTTGAATAAATGAATGAATGGGATTTGAGGTGACAGCAACCCATTGTGACCTGAGATCATGTGACCTCTCTTGTTTGTAGTCTGGGTTGATTATGAACAGAGTCAGAAGCTCTGATGATTGTGTTGTAGTGTCTGTGATTGTGGCCTGGAATGACTGACCTGAAGGGTCTGTGCACCAGTGATTGTGACCTCTTGGCATGTGTGCTCAGGACCAACAGGGATGGTGACTGTTAACTAGTAACCTTGCATGATTGTGATCTGAAGTGACTGTAAGCAGGTCAGCATCTGAGCCTTCCACCACCGCTGTCTGGTAATTGGGATCTTGACCCACGGAGATTTGTCTCCAGCAAAGACTGTTGAGCTCAGCTGACAGCTGAGGTTATTGATCTGCACTATGAGCTGCGGTAACTGGGATCTGTGGGTCTGGTTTAGTCTAGAATGTGTGTAGTGCCGATTGTGTTTGTTTAATAAAATATCCTACCAGGCCTACAAATGACACAGCCCTGCTCAGCCCAATCAGGCAAACAAGGGCTGGGGACGACGACCGTCAGGTCAACGCTCAGTAAACTTTACTTGAAATACAACGCATCGTTCGGGCTGCGCCACCGCCGCCGCCACCGCCACGACTCCTCCCCCCGCTCCCACCCCCACCCCCACCCCCACCCCCGATGCTGCTCTTCAGCGGGACCTCCGCCAGGCCCCCTCCGCTACCAACCCCTGACGCGCCTGCGCGGAAGCGGGGCGGTGCTTTGCCCTTTGTTGTGGGCCCCAGTTTCCCAGGACACCGCGCGGCTCTGGGGTGGGGCTATGCAGATGAGGCATTCGGGGGCGGGGCGGTTGCGGCGGCGTCGGCGGCGGCCGGGGAGGGTCAGTTGGAGGCAGGCGCTCGCTGAGGCAGGAGGAGGGCTCTGGGCCCGCGGCCTGACAGGGACTTAGCCCGCAGAGATCGGCCCCGCGCGCGCGCGACCCCACACCCACCCACTCATCTACCTACCCACTCCCTGCGCCGCCTCCTCCCACCCTGAGCAGAGCCGCCGAGGATGATAAACACCCAGGACAGGTAACGGCCCGGCCCAGGCTCCCCGCCCCCATCCTCCCCTCATATGCTCCTGAGGGCCTCCTCCCCCACCACCCAGAAGGCCCCCACCCCTCCTACAGGGCCCCATCCGCCCCCCACTGGGTCCCTTCCCTACTTCAGCCACCCTAGTCTGAGCCCCAGCCCCGCAAGTGGGCCTCCTTCCGTCCTTTAGCCACCCCCTCCCCCCAGCCCGGCCCATCCCCCTCATCCGGGCTTCCTCCTCTCGTAAAGCCCCCACAAACCTGGACCCAGCCTTCTAATCCAGTTCCCATTTCCCTTCAGGCCCCGCCAAACGGTGCCCCGTTCCCGAAATTATGCTTTCTCTCTCATCCCGCCCTGAATTGTTTCCCATCTTCCCCAAATCTTTCTTCTTCCCCCTTATAAGTCACTTAGCCCTTCTCTTTGAATCCCTTCCCTAATTCAAACTGCCCTCTCCAACCAGATATCTCTGTTATCACTACCCCTCTCCCCAGGTGAGACTCCGTCCTTCAGTTCTCAACTGGACCCATTACCCCCACCTGTCATCCTCTCCCTCAACCCCCAGGCCTAATAGTCTTTACAGTGATGCCCAGTCCTCCCCTTGGTCCCTAAGTCCAGCTTAATCTTTTCCTTCCCTTCCTCCCTTGGTACCCCTTTCCCAATTAGGCCCCATTTTCCCTGTCTCCCACCTCATTCCTTTAATTTTTTAAACCCTTTGGACTCCTGTCCTCCATCCTGTTCTGCTAATGTTCCCCCCAACATGCTTCTAAACATTCCTACCCTTTAAACACTTTCTGTCATCTCCACTCTTACTCCTCCCATCTTACCTGAACCACATCTCCAGATCATTAGATCACAGAACTCAGCCCATCCTACTTCTGTTGAAGGCCTACCCTCTTACCTGTATGTACCTCCAGTGCTTTCAAATCAGTCCCCATACTCAGGACACGGGGCCTTTGCAAGTTTCCTCCCTCAAAACCTGACCCCAGCCTCCCCCCATTAACTGGAGAGAAAGGCTGGGCATCTTTCTGAAAATGAGCAACAGTAGTTTTCTAAACTTGCTTCATATATGCTTCCTCCCTGCCCAAAGTAGGCAAAATTCATTATTCAGTTTTTTATTCAGTTTTCTTCTCTCTCCCGCTCCTCTTTTTGTCCAAGGCAGCCCTACGTCATGCAGCTCTCCCTCAAACATATCCCATTTTTCTGCCCTAAACTCTTCTGTGAATCTGTTCCCTTAATTTCCTGATTCCCCACAATTTTTAACCCCAGCTGCTGCTTACACATCAGAATGGCTTTCATTTAGAGTTTGGATTCTAATTCTCTTACTCATTTTTTCCCAAGACTTGTTGCTGTCCCCTCCAAAATGAGTCCAAAGCTCATTAGTTCCCCACACCAGACCCTTTGTCTCCAGATTTGGCCTTATGGCCTCTGCCCCTCAATTGGGCCTCATTGTTTTGCAAGCAGATCCCTTCCCTGCAGATCCTCCTTAAACTGTGCCCTGGTCTATCCGAAACTGGACTTTAGTTCCTCTTATAAACAGAGCCTTCCTTAATTGCTTTTCTTCACATACGGCTCTATCACTCAAGGTTCCTCTCAAACTCGGGCTCCCTTCTCACAGAAATGATCTCTAAGTTGCCATTTCCCACTCCTTTAGCAGCACTATCCTTAAATGTTCCAGCTGGGTTTTCCGCTTTTCTTATGTCTCAGTGCCTCAACCCTGGCTGCACATGTGAAAAATCAGTCACCTGGGCCCCACATTCAAAGATCTGGTGTAATTAGCCTAGGGTGGGGCCTGGTTATTAGTGTGTATTTTTGAAGCTCTCTGGGTAATTCTAATCGGCAACTGGAGTTGAGAAACACTGCTTCCCCTCCCTTCACCCCAGAAGACCCTTCTCGTCATATTCCTTTAGTGGGTGTCAGTCCTTTCTCTGCTGAAAAGGGTCTTGTCTTCGGATTTCTCGGTATTTCTCTCCCAGGTACTATCCAGAAATACCCAAGATTTAAGAGGCAACAGCCTCTTAAATTCACCTGCCTCCAGTCACTCAGTTCTCAGCCATTACCTATTTTCTTCCCTAAATTCTTAGACTCTTACCTGGCTCCCACACACTCGTGTCTTCCCTCCATGCAGAAGGAAAATTCCCTCTTCGTTTCTGGTTTGTTGTGGCCCCATTACACCCGCCTCCCAAGCCCTCTTAGTAGAGTCCCATTCTCTGCTCTATTTTCCTTTCCCGAGACCCTCCATGTCCATCGCCCTTTGCAGTCCCCTCTTATTTCATCTTCTCTAAACCAGCCCCTCTGGAGCTGAGGAGGTGGATGTGGATATATACTTAGATGGTGCTGGATGCAAGAGGTGTTACTTGTGGTAAAGGAGGCTCTGTGTGCCGAGGGTAGATTGCAGGTATGAGAGGGTAGGATGAAGTGCGGGGGCGGAGGGAAGCAGAGGAACCTCCAGGAAAACCCAGGGGTATGTGAGATGGGTTTTTCTTACTTAGTCTTATGGTTTTGTCTTCGCAGTGGGGTTTGGAAAGTGGTATGGTCTCAGGCGGCCTTCTCTGGAGTCCTCTGGACTGAACTGGTCTGGGTGCCAAGTCCTTTGCAGGCCGAGCCCTGAGAATGGAGCACTTGGGACCAACACACGTAAGGGTCTCCACCCACTGTGAGGCTGAGAGACCCGCGCTCTAGTTCTGGCTTTGCCAGCGGGCTGACACGTAAAAAGAGGGAGTTGGGTTCGCTTCGCTTTGAAGCCTCCTTCCAGATTCCTAAGTGGCAAAACAGGCTTGCTTGTCTCCAGGGCCCTTGCTTGGTGTGTTGGTAATTTGAGGGGCTTGGCTGTATGAAAGGCAGGTGGAGGGAGGAGCCAGCTGGCCTGCCAGGGCCTGGGCAGGAGCAGGGCCTTGGATCAGGCTCCTCCACTTTGGCCTGGGGGTGGGGTGGTGTGTGCCGGGTGTCTGGTTTCTTTGAGTTATGGCAGTCCTGTTTCCATAGTGTGTTTCTAAGCCTCCTCTAGGCCTGCCCCTAACTTTCTAAAAGGAATCCTGGTAGAGCTCGAACTAGGGATTTCGATAAGAGCCGGATGTTCTTCCCAGTCAGTGCCCTTGGTGTTTTGTATTCACAGAGCGGGGAGCCGGCTGGGAGTTGAGGGCCTGTTGGTGGGGGATGGGCTTTCCAGCTTCCTTGGCCCCAGTGAAATACTCGAGGTGGAGGCTTGGTTTCCTGGAAGAAGTAGCTGCAGAGGAGCCCTGCAGCATGTTTTGAAAACCAGGCTCTTCCTTTCTGGTTTTGTTCAGATTACCTCAGAAACGTCAAAAATTCCAGATGGTGGGGGAGGGAAGAAGACGCAAGTACAAGAACTTTTATTATGGTTTTTGAACAACAGGTTGAAACCCAAGGATGACCTTTCTCTCCCTGGATTTGCGGAGGCAGGAATATAGTCTCTGCCTTGGGCTTGCTTAGTACCTTGTGACAGTACGGTGTGCGGAGGAGAGCTTGCCCTGGCTTGATATCCGTGTTGTGATCAGTGTGTGTCTGATGGGCTTTGAAGAGAAGCAGTTGGTTCCACAGGTGGTGGTTCTTGGGGGCAGCCAGGGTACAAGGCACGCCTTAGCTATCCCGAGCATCTTCACCGGTGGCTCCCTGGGTGATGGAGTTCCTGTCTCTCCCCCAAAGAATTTGATTTTGATTACTCCTTCTGCGGCTCACTGGGTGTGGGGTGGTAGGGAGAGGAAGTTTTCCTGTGATGTGCCTTCAAGGTCATCCCATGGAGAAAGACACTCCTGGTGTAGTCAGGAATCCCCCCAAATTGGAGGTATGCTTCGGAAAGCTGTGTAGACTAAAAATAGTAATTCCTTACTCTGCCAAGAAATCCAAGTTTAGCTCTAGAGCAGCTCAGAAATATAAAAAAGGGGACTGAGGAGTGGGGTAGCGGGATGTTCTGTATGTGCATTTCTAGAAAAAAAGTAATTCATCCCTTTTGAAACAGTACACAGTGTTGATTCAGGTTGGTGCCATAGTTCGGAAGGCTATGAAGCCTAATTGAAATCTGTAGACCAGAAGTGGCCAAGTAGGTGACAAGAATTTTGTTACTTGAAGTGAACAAAACAGGTATTTTCCGGGTAGCAGCAGCAGAATAAAGTGCTTTGTATAAGGTAAGCCTTAAGAAAATTTCCTAGGCCTTTGGTATTGTTTAAACAATGAAGTAATTTTATCCTGGAAGAGGGGCTGAACTGGCTGATGGGCTTTCTATACAAACAAGATTGAGGTACTTGAAATGTAAAATTAAGGTCTTACGCTGAAGCACGATTACCTTGCTCTCTACCCACCTCTGGCAGCACGTGTGGCTGTGCCGGCCTTTGGTGGAAGATTATCGGTATCAGCTGTGTAACAAGATAAACAAACCTCAGAGGCACAGAGATTCTAGCTGCCACCGTAAGTGCGTTTCTTGTGGAAAATCAACCAGAACCCAGTTTTGCTTTCAGTCTGTGATTCAGAATGGTGATGTCATTTTCTTTATAATCGTGCTTACCCAGTAGACTCCCTTTGGCGCACAGAACAGCCCTGGTGAAATGACTTACACTTGGCATCTGACCAGGGCTCCTTTCTCATCTGAAAAGGGAATTGGCAGCTGGAAACCAGCCTCTGTGCTCACACTAGACTGGAGGTGGCCACTCACCTCCCACCTTTCTTCCTTTTTCTTTGTAGCTGAGTGCGATGGCAGCCCTGGGTTGGTCCCTCTTTGCTGTGTAGGGATTAGTCATCAGAGACCTTCTTAGCCTCGGAGTAAAAGCAGCCTATGTGAGGGAAGTTAGGGCGCCCTAGAGAGTGCTCTGTAGGCCGGGCTGAGACCGGAATGGGGCAGAGGAGGCTGAGAGAGAGGAATGGATGTAGAATGTTTGGGAGTGTGGTTTTTATGTCTTTTCACTTGATACTACAGGGTAGGTAATGCCAAGGCCATCTGACCCTCCTCTAGCAGGTAATGGAAACCAGCAGAAAGGGTGCAGGCTTGAACAAGCTCAGGCCACTGATTCAAGAGAGAGATGATCAAAAGTGTATCAAGGAGAATATGAATTCAAATATTTGTTAAGTGTAGCTGAGTGGAAGTTAGCCATGGAATTACTTTGATATTAAACCTCTGTGTAGCAGGCTGTACCCTGCTTTGAGCAAACTAAATGTAAAAATCAAAACTGACATAAAGTCTACTGGAAGTGATTCTTTAACAGGAGATCCTTTACTTTCTCGAGAGATTTTAGGCTACTTTCTTTAAATAGTAAGCACCCTAGAGATTTAAAAATCAGATTTGAATGATAAAAATTTGATTTACCAGCAGCATTCCCCAGGAATACACCTGCTGCATACACTGCCTGTTTGTAGCCAGTGTATGAAATTATAACCTGCTAAGGACTTTTCAGACACCAGTTTCACAGAATGCTGTGAATTAGAGGCAGCAGGATGTGGGAAGCTGGTAGCATTCTTAAGTATCCTGAGGAGTGTTTCCAAGGGCATGTCTGATAACAGCTGGGAAAATAAAAGGCACTGGCTTTTTTTGATTTGGCTCAAATCTCCTCTCTCTTCCGTATTAACTTGGATAGCTGACGCCCTCATTTCCAGCATGGTTTATATTTTTCTTCTCCAGAAGCAGGACCAGCTCAGCTGGATGTTTGAGTTCAGTCTAATACGTTTGATTCTCCTTAATCAGCCTGATCTTTTCAGCCTCTAGGTTGAGCTGCTTAAATCATCCTTTGGTGGTAGGGATTAAAGTATGCCTGCCCCCCAGTAGAGTGAGCAGGATGTGAGGAAGGAATGAATGGAAGAAGCTGGGCACGGGAGCCAGTAGCAACATGACCGAACTGAATGTGAAACCTAACCTGGCATGGATCTTGTGACAGGAAGACTTGTGTTTAAAAGCCACTTTTGTCTTGTGCTCAGGTTCCTCCAGGATTGACTATTCCTACTGAGGTTGGTGGCGTGCTTTGCCACAACACCATTTTGAACACTTAAGTCAATACAAGAAGAAAAGGCCACTGCTGGCCAATTTTATGCCCCTTGATTTCTTTACCCACCATATGTGTACTCATATCCCTTCCCTTTTCATGCCAGAAATGACAGTCAGGGTTTTTTTTGTTTTTTTTTTTTGAAAGATCACGGTTTGCCATTGACACAGCAAGTAACTAAAAACAGATCCATTATGATGGATGATGAAAATAACTATTGATTGTGATCTGTGTACTAAGCTTATCCCAAACCCCAGCTGTTTCTCTTACGGAACTGGAACTGGATCCCAGGGTGGGGACCTAGAACACCCTTCCACCCGTTACTCACTCACACTTGCCTTCTGTGCAGACTTTGTGGAGGAGGAAAGAGTTCCCTGGATCCTTGTGTGTGAGTGGGGAAGTAAATGGTATTTTACCATGGAACAGACTTCTTACATTTTATTTGAAGAGAAGTGAGATCGTGATACCAGAAATATCACATGGTCATAGATTAGTGCTGGACACAGGGTAACCCTAGGGATTACTTCTAGGAAGACAGGGGATTCTGGATCTTAAAAAAAGAAAACCCACCTTATTCTGATCTTTTCATTGGGTTGGCCCCATTACTTCTGCTATTTTCAAGAAAAATTAGTTCAGAATCAAGACGGTGGTTGGAATGCAGGTCAGGGGTTGAATATAGCTCTCCCTACTAAAGACCACTGAGGGATAATTTCTCTGGAAGTGAGTTAGCACCAGAATTCTAGGACTGCAGGGGCCTTGGTGATCCAGTTGTGTGAACCCATGCAGTCCTCCTGGTGTCCAAGGCTGTATCTCATCTGTCTACCCCAGAGGTTCGCCCAGTCCTTAGGCTGCTCCACTGACCAAGCCAGCCAGCTGTCTCCAGTGGCCCGGCCTTCCTGGTGTTTCTGCATGAACCTCAGCAGAGGCCGAGAGGTGGTCACTAGGGAACGGGGAAGGGAACCGTCTCACTAGGGGCAGGTGTGCACCTTTGCCTGGTGAAACCTCCGCCCTTCTTCTCTGGCCTGGACATTCTATGGTTCTATCCCTTAACACACTGGAAGGTTTTTTGCTTTTTTTTTTTTTTAAACAGCTCATTGTCTCCAATAGAAAATAAGTCCTGTTCTTGAAAACAGTAGCACAGTCCTCTGTCTTGCCCCTTCTCCTAGGGGCTGGTGGTGAGGCCAAGAGTAGGGGAGGTGAGGATGCCCTGAGGCTTTCCAGAGGAGGCTGGAGGTGATGCATCCCCAGGCGTTGATGCGTCTCTGGGCCCACTGACACTGTCCTGGGAACTTGATCTCCTGGTGAAATTTCCAAGTGTAATTTTAGGCACCAATTGAAATCCCTGAGAGAATGGAGGAACCGAGCCAGAGCAGGGGTGGGTCTGGACCTCCTGTCTCAGCTGGAATGCTGGCATGGGTCTCCTGGTACTGAGGGTCTGTCTCAGTGGGCTGCACCTCTGGTTATCGTACCGTTGCCACGTTACGTGTGAGTTCATCTCTGTCACTCTGAGCCTCAGTCTGGCATACCACTTAAAGCAGGACAGTGAGCAGAAGGGTGCCTCACATCATTTTACAAATGGTTTTCAGGGGGGAACGGCCTTGATTTATAGCGTGGGCTGATTTCTATGGTTTAAATACTCCATCGGCTGATTCATGCTACCAACATGCCGTCGCTGAATGCGTAGTTGGGAAGAGGGGTGCAATACTGGGCGAGCTGGCTCCAGCACCTCACTGCAACACCCTCCCATAAATGTTACCCCTGGTGTTCCAGTTGCCCTGAGGCTGGTGTGCGGGGGCCAAGGGCCAGGCCTGCTGCTGAGTCATGGTGTCACATGCACAGTTTTCCTCTTTCCTTGTTTCACTTGCCCTGGGCCTGTCGAATAAGCTACATCTCAGCCTAAAGAGCCCGTGAATTAGATTCAAAAGCAGTGGAGCAGATCTGGAGCCCTTGGTGGGTCCACCTGAAAATCATGGTGGTCAGAAAGGGACACACCTGGAGGTGACAGGCGCTTTTAGGAGTCTTGTGATAATTGTGATCCATCTGATAATTGGTTTCCTTACTCAGTAAGCATGCATACCTCCTTCCCACGCCCACAACATACAGGCAGTTCAGTGTCCATTCTGACCAGGTCAGTATCACCTGAACGCCCACGCCCAGGCCAGATTCCAACAAAGACGGGCAAGGAGACAGCATTTCGTGGCACAGAAGGGACAAACTCATGTACCGTAATACTCCGTACTGTAGTGCACCTCCTCTTTTTGGGGAGGTAAATCCCTGGATTTAATTCTGTTTTTGACCCTAGAGGGATTTAGGTGAGTAATTTCTTGTCCAGTTCCATTGTTCAGATCGGGGAGGAAGCCATCATTGGAAGTGGCCTTGGGAGTCCCTCAGGGACACAGTACCCAGGCCAGAGTGACTTCCTGAGGCCCACATGCCTCTCCAGCCTGAAGTGACCGTGGAGGCTTTGTGATCCTGCCACGCAGGTTGTTGACACACTGTTGGTGTAAGGAAAGGCGCTGGGGCTGGGCTACACTGAGGCAGTTGTCGAGGGAGCACTTGCTTAGGGAGCGCCAGGGCAGGGGTTGGCTGGGATGCCGAGTTAAATCTTCCAGTCTTTGTGTTTACTGTCTCACTTTCTCTCTCTTGCAGTAGTATTTTGCCTTTGAGTAACTGTCCCCAGCTCCAGCGCTGCAGGCACCTTGTTCCGGGGCCTCTGTGGTGCTCCTGATGCCCCTCACCCACTGTCCAAGATCCCCGGTGGGCGAGGGGGCGGCAGGGATCCTTCTCTCTCAGCTCTAATATATAAGGTAAGGGGGACTCGGGTGGAAGGCTTCGGGCAGCGGCCTCTGACACCAGTGAGCGTCTGCTTAAGGGCAGTGATCACTGCCCTTAGTCTCCTGAGCCTTAGGCCGGGCCAGTAGTGGGGTTGGGAAGGACATTCTGAACTGAGGTTGCTGTGAGGCCTTTGGGGAGTCCCAGAAGGAAGATGTTAGCACCGAGCAAACACCCTGCTGTCCTCTCAGCTTAGTGGTCAGCACTTCTGTGCTGGTTCTGGGTCCTGAGTGGAGGGAGAGCGGAGTGGGAGCGAAGCGTGAAGGAACGTGAGAGCTCTTCCTGGTGCTACCCCTCAGTTTCTCTTGAGAAATACCAAGGGCCAGGAGTTTTCCCGTTGTCCTTGACTCGTGGGCATTCTGCCTTCTGTCCCTTACCAGTCTGAAGGTGGTGGGGAGGGCAGCGTTGGGATTGGTAAGGAGAGGGGGCCTTGCATCTCAGTCACCTGTCACTTTGGCAGCATGGGCACAGCCCAGGAGCTGTAGAGGGCCCTGGGAATCTGTCCCGAGAGTGATCTGGGCTGGAGCAGCTAGCCCTCTGCTGCCTTTTAATCTCCCATGAATGAGCCTAGAAGTTGGTTTAGTTTCTCCCTAAGGCTGGCGCTGAAGGGTGGCGGGGCAGCAGAGTCCTGGTGTCTTGAGGCTGGCAGGGGAGAGGCAGCATGGACCCTGTGGTCACCTGGAAGCCAGCTTTGGTTGCCCTGGGCCGCAGCCGAGCCCGCACGCACACCCACACTTGCTTTTGAGGTTTCTCCTTCAGGGAGGGAAGGGAAGGAGCATGGCTGGGGAGACAACTATGGGCTTTCAGTCAGGGAGGCCTGATGTGAATCTCAGCTCTGCCATTTACTAGCTGTGGAGCTTTGGGTCAGTTGCTTAATTGTTCTGGGCCCCTGGTATCTTAGATTTAAAGTGGGGATACTGGTGCCTACCTCAGGTGCTTGCTGTGGTGATTGAAGACTGAGAAAGTACCTTGCACAGGACTTGGCATCTAGTGGACTCTTGGTAAATAGTTCCCTTCCCATCATGCTGGCTTTTAGCCAAGATCAGCTGGTCTCAGTGCCCAATGAGTGGTGGTTCCATTTAGCCACAGTGCTGCTTTACGTTTTCAGTGTGCCTTCTGTGCCATGCCACCCTGAGGTTGGTGTCTAGGTTAGGGAGCCTCTGACATGGCCAGAAGCAGTAGTGACCTGGTCCTCTGATCTCATCGCCTGCCAGGACGAGAAGCTCACTGTGACCCAGGACCTCCCTGTGAACGATGGAAAACCTCACATCGTCCACTTCCAGTATGAGGTCACCGAGGTGAAGGTCTCTTCCTGGGATGCAGTCCTGTCCAGCCAGAGCCTGTTTATAGAAATCCCAGATGGATTATTAGCTGATGGGAGCAAAGAAGGGTAAGGAGCAAGTGTCGGGGAAGGGCAGGAAGCCTGTGGTGCAGAAGGGCGCATGCTCACTGGGGATAACAGATGGGTCGGGAGCCTGCCTTCCCCCCCAGCTGTAGGCTGCCCAGGCAGATACCGTTTAACAGTAAAGCAGGCCTGCTCTAGGTTATGATGACAGCAGATCATTATCACATTAACCCGATTCTTGTCATGTAGTCACCCAGTGGTTCGCTCTTCCCAGTGGACGTCACATCCCCCTCGAGCCACCTGACACTGGTGCGGTTCTACGGGCCAGCAGCTCTTACTGGGGGGCTTCAATGGGTTGGGCAAGGCCCTCCAAGCACCCAGGTTATCTAAGAAACAGTCCTGAGGATGGAGTTCTCTTGAGTGGCTCCAGCCGCTTGAGGAAATCCTTTCAGACAGTGTCAGGGCCCAGAGTCCCTCTCCGCAGCAGGCAGCCATCGCCACACCTGGCAACTCGGGAGGACCCCTGAGAAACTGGCTTCCCCTTCTAGGCCCCATACGTGCTTGTGAACTGCATTAGTTAAGTTGGTTAGTTTTTAATTTCAGATGAAGAACTCTTATTCCAGGAAAAGATAGTTTAATAACATTTTTCTGAAGGATTGTGGCTTATCTTTTTCTGAATTTAGTTAGGACTCCTGGGGTCTTGAAGTAGGAGCCTTCTCCCTAAAACCCCTGTACAGTGCTGGCTGTAAGCCTCAGGAAGGCCTTCGCAGGGGTGGCGGGCGTCTGGAGGGTGGCAGTGGGCTGAGTTGTTTTTCTTTGCCTCCTGCAGATTGTTAGCGCTGCTAGAGTTTGCTGAAGAGAAGATGAAAGTGAACTACGTCTTCATCTGCTTCAGGAAGGGCCGGGAAGACAGAGGTGAGGGGCCGAGCAGCCCGAGACCTGGTGCCCGGGCTGCGGAGGGGCAAGGGGCCTCCCGGGTGGCGAGCTGGGCTCCTGACTGCCATGTAGATCCCGGGGAAGCACGGGGCTGGGAGAGTCCAAAGTTAGTAAAGACCCACCGCCTATTTATTCCATCTTTGTCTTGGGTTTTCCCTTGACCTGAATATTCTCTTGTTTCTCATCAGAGTTCTTTTTACACTCTTCTCTTCTGCAGCTCCACTCCTGAAGACCTTCAGCTTCTTGGGCTTTGAGATTGTGCAGCCAGGCCATCCCTGTGTCCCCTCTCGGCCAGATGTGATGTTCATGGTTTACCCCCTGGACCGGAACTTGTCCGATGAGGACTAATGGTCACAGAGGATGCTTTGCCCAAGAGCCAGTGTGGGGGAAGAGGGGAAGTTAGGCAGCCCTGGGACAGAGGAGGGGGCTTCTTGCCGTCTAGGGAAGGACGCTGAGGGGCTCAGGGTGAGGGTTGCCTATTGTGTTCTCGGAGTTGACTTGTTGAAATTGTTTTCCATAAAGAACAGTATAAACATATTATTCACATGTAATCACCAATAGTAAATGAAGATGTTTATGAACTGGCATTAGAAGCTTTTTAAACTGCGCTGTGTGATGTGCTCTATTTAGCCTAGGGGAGGACACTGCCTAGAGGGGGAGGGGCTGTCTGGGTCGATGGGCAAGGCCTCGGGGGCTGGCGGACAGCACTGTCAGGCTGAGGTTCCCCTGCTGTTGGACTTTCTTTTTCGGTTTTTAAGACTTGTGTATTTTCTCTACTTGCTTCCTGTCACCCTGGGGGCTCCTGAGTATAGGCTTTTCAGCCCCTGGGCAGTGTCCTTGAGTTGTTTTTTGACACTCCACCTGGGCTTCTCTCCGTGCTTTTGTGTCTGGCCTGGAGAACGCAGGTCTGACCCCTCCCCTCCTTCTTTACAGCTTAGTGTTATTCTGGCATTTGGTTAAGCTGGCTTAATCTGTTTCATGTTCTCAATGCATTTAAAATAGGGACATTGAAGTTCACTCCCACCACCAGGGCTTTTTCTGGGGTGCCTGGGCCTTAAAAAACACTAGCCAAACTCCAATTCACAGATGACAGCCACGAGTTCTTGCTCTTGGCTACAGGCTCAGGCCCCAAGGTGTCTCCTTCCTAGGGTCACAAAGAACAGAGAGGAAGAGGAATAGCAACTCAGGGCCTGGGGCTTGTGGGGGAATTTGTTCTTAGGGACTAGATGCCTCTGCCTGGCTGGGTGTAGTGCTGACTGCCCCCCTACCTCCCTAACAGGTTCTGAGTGGTGCCTGAGCCCCTGCTTCACAGGGCTTAGGGCTGGGACTGGGGTGTAGAAGCGGCCTGCCCTTTTCTGGTTTCACTGAACAGCTTGTTCTAAGGGGGAGAGATCTAGATTGGGTGAGGGGGGTGGGGGTGTCAGGGAGGCAAGTATGTTGTGTTACTGTGTCAATAAACTGATTTAAAGTTGTGGTTGGTCTGTTCTTTATTCCTATACCAGGGCCAGCTTCCTTCTCCTACTGTGTTTTGAACCTAGAGCCCAACCCAGCGAGGGGTGTGATACATGCTTCTCAGGAAAAAAGCAGCAGCGCATCAGGACAGATGAAGGGACAGGCCGAGGTCTCCGGGGCCACATTACACTGCAAAACGCGGGGTTGCTAGGAGTCCGGGGCAGAATGCCAGAGCCCTCTAGAGCCCGGTACGTACACACAGCTTCATCCAGAACTGAGGCTACTCGCACAGGACCCAAGCCCTTCTCAGTGGTTCCTTTTGTGTAGAAGGCTGGGGCCTGAAGCTGGGTTCCCTGGGGGCGTTGAGAGGAACGTTCCCTAGGAAGAGAGTTTTCTCCTTTGGAGCCCAGTGCCCTGAGGCGCGGCTCCCACCCCCCTGCACCACCAGCCTGGTGGATGATGTCTCGGGGCCCTAAGCGGGACTGGAATTCCCCTCACCTGTGTTCTGTTTTTTTACTTTCTCAAGGGTTTAACTAGTACTTTTTTCCTTTTGCTTCTTTTTTCCCAAATGAAGTGCCTGGGCATGTTCTTCCACCTCCTGCAGCTTTGAAACTACTTACTGTGGAGCTGTGGCTGTCCTTAGGTTCTCTGAGTCTGGCCCATTTTCTCATTGTTCTGTGTGGAGCTTACTTGTGTTTTCACGCTGGGCCAAGTCATTAACCTTGGACTCCACTGGTATTCATCAAGAGAACTGAGCTCAGCACCTCCACCCCACACAGAATTGTAGAAGGCCTGCACCTGGAGACAGTCAACTGACATGAGAAGGGCTTGACCTGTCTCCCACTGGGCAGATAAACCCTAACGGCAGCATAAAGTCTGACTGAAAAGTGGTCATTAACAGTGAGATATTTACAACAGATCCACGTGAGTGCCGACAATGGCCAAATTAATGTAGGCAGTTCAGGCTTCAGATATTAAATTCATACCCAAGGACTCTACAATACAGGGATAAACAACAAGAAAAACTTAGTCACTGTCCATAAAGCCAGCTGAGTGGACCGGAAGCATGCCTGGGGGTCTGCTGCCATCTGCTGATGGATCCTCTTTAATACAGCTGGAGTTAGAAAGGCACTCAGCTAAGATTTCTCTTTCAAAAAGAAAACACTTGCTACTAACACCGCTGGCAGAAAAGAAATATGGTACCCCAGATCTGTACTCCAGTTAAAAAGCAACTTAGAAGGTGAATATCTTGGAGGTGGGAGGTTTGGAGTAGCAGAGGGGAGAGATGTGAAAGGCAAACTAAGTCTAAATTTAAGAACAGGGACATTAAAAACTTTATTCAATAAATACAACAAATAATTTAAAAATATACTTCAATTCCAAAGCCAATTAAGAAAAGGAAATAGAAAGAGGGAAAAACAGGGAAGGAGGAAATCAGAGGAAAGGGGGAAAGTTCAAGAGGTGGAACAGTGGTTTGGGTGGGTTGTGTTTCAGAATGTACCACCCTTTGAAATTCTGATCAAATGCTCTTGACCCACAAACCCTTAGCCCTTGTTCTGATGGGGTAGCCATAGGAGCGCACCAGCCAGGAATGATTCTCTGGGCTCTTGACCAGAGAACTTTGGAGGCTGGAATCTGGGGGAAGTATTAGGGGCTAGTTTCCTACTCATTCCTAAAAACCATCTGTTCTAGCTCCCAGGCAGGTTTAAGTAGCGCAAACTCTTAGGCAGAGTTCCCAGCTGCATAGTTTTCACAGGTGAGTGCCCAAAGCCAGGGCTTCTGGGAGACAGGTCCCAGGGTACCCAGGGTCCAAAGCCACTTTGGTGAATGGGATCTATGGGGGAAGACAGGAGAGGCCCAGGCACAGGACAAAGCTCCTGGGTAGGCCTGTGGCCAAGCCAGAAACACTGCTGGGCAGGAAAGGGCTGCAGGGCAGGTAGTCTGGACACTGGATTCAACAGCTTGCCGTCAGCCAGGGAAGGTGGAGCTCAGGACGCATATGGAGCAGGACCAGGAAGATCAGGAAAGCTGAGGGAGAACGGAAAAGTGGGGAGGCAGGCGGCAGCTCAGCAGCAAACTCCGGGAGAAATAACCAGCAGCCCTCACAGATTTGTGATTGTCTCTTAAAAAGATTTATTTTCTCTTCTTGCCTGAATGTACAAAGGCAAAAAGAGTACAGTTTGTATATATATATATTTATATATATATATAAAAAAAACAAGGAACTTGGTAATGTACACTTTACAGAAGGGAAGAATCAGGAAGACTGAAATTAAATTCAACAGAGCAACGCCAATGGAACAAAAGCTATGAACAGCAACACTGCCCCTCCAGCCCGGGCCTCCAGCTCGCCCCAACCTGCTCCCAGTGGGGGGCTGAGCACCAAGGCAAGCGGGTGGGCTGGGGCAGGAGGGGCTGGGGACGGCCTGGGAGGGTCTCCATCCCAGGAGGGGCCCATGGCAGAGGATCATCAGAAAGCTTCCTGGGATGCCCTAATAATAAAACAAATAACAAAGGCCCAGAATTATGGGGCCAGCTAGCTGCCCAGTTGAGTCTTGGGGGCATCAGAGTAGACACTGAGATGGTGATTGGGTGTATGGGACAGTAAGTGACATAGGTGACGTCAAAGCCCGTATACAATGACTCTAGCCCTTCTGCAGTCTTCCCCTCCCATTCCCAAACCAAGCCTCTCGCCCCCACTTCCTTGGAGCCTGGAGAGAAGAGATTCAGAAGCATCGTTTCATTTCACAGAGTGCCCTCTTAACCCTTCTGCATGTGGTCCTTTGACCTTGAGATGTGTGGAGAGGGTGAGGTAAGAGGAGGAAATGTCATACGTGTGCACGTACATGCACGGGCAGGGAGCAGGGATGAAGGGAACTGGCACACCTTAAATGAGGAAGCAGCAGACGTGAGTCCTCCAGAGCAGCTCTCCGAGCCTTGGCTGTCCTACCTGGGGACGAGGCTTCTTCCCTCTAGCTTCTCTGTCGGGGCCCGGAGGAGCAATGTCTGTCAAGAGAACTGGGCAGGGGTGGCTCAGAGAGAGCCTTGGTCTGGTGGTCTCGGCTCTTAGCAGCAAACTCTTCCCGCCTTTGCTGGGGTGGGGTGGGAATCCTTGATGAGTGTCTGAACCCTGGGCCCAGGTCACAAGTGCCACAGGTACACTGCCCGCCGCCCCGTGTTCCTCCTCCCCACCCACGTGGAGAGGCTAGAGGTGGACAGCAAGTCCTCGACTCAGCTCTCGTCAAGGATCTCTCGCATCCATCACTGCTGCTGCGTGTTACTTCAGGGAGGGAAGGCTGGGCCTGGCCAGGGTCAGGGGCCGGGGGACCAGGGATCAGGAAAAGGCAGTGCCATGCTGCTACTGCTGCTTCCATCTGCCTTTCTGGGCAGCTTAGCTCCTGCTCTTCAAGGGAGACTTGGATGTAAGGATCCAAGAGCCAAGTGTTTTTTAAGGAAAAAAAAAGAAAAGGCTGTTCCCTTCTGCAGAACCCAAGGCTGCCCTGCTAATACAGAAGTTCCTTTTCTCTGTTACAGAATAAAGTGGAAAGGGCAGGAATGTGGGGCCATTCCTGTCCAATGGGAAAGAAAATTACTCCGAACAGTTTCTTCACAATATGTACAGAGCACGCTGTAAGCTAGCGCCACAGATACAAAACACACAACAATATTTAAAAACAAACAGGAACAGATGGGCCCCTGGCTCCACCCCACAGGAGCCTGGGAGGGCATAATCAGACTGAAGTTGAGAGCCATCATTTTGGTGGGGATGACTCAGGTTAGGTGGGGTCAAGGGTGTCCACACCAGCTACTTCCATGGGTGAACAGGAAGTCGTTGCTCAGAGCTCTGCCCGCTGGGGCAGCAGGAGGCAGAAGGAATGATGGGGGAGAGAGGCTGCTTGGGGCCTGCTAAGAGGTCTAAAACAGTGGGTATTTTGGGAGGGGCTCAGAACCCAACTTGAACAAAAACAAGGACATGGAAACCTAGAAGAAAGGGCTATAGGACCGAGGGGCTCATCTTGGGCAAATAACCTTGAGCCTCTCTGGAGTGGGGCTCTGGGGATCTCGGAAAGCAGCTTCCGCTGGGCATTGTGCTTACTGTCCTCGGTCCCCATGCCCCCAACTGTTCCAGGGCCAAGCCCTTGCTCTCACATAGTCACTTTTGGCACTCTGGTCACAAACACCTTCTCTGACCTAGGCTGGTGCCTGTCAGTCTTCATCTCTCTCTCAATCCAGAAGGTCAAGGAAAGACAGGAGAGGAGGAGGGCAAAGGGATGGTACCTCAAAAACAAAGTTAAGAGCTAAAGCTCCCCACACCTCGGGGAAGAAGTGACTTCAATAAAGTTACCAAATCATTGTCACTTTCCTAGTACAAGAGCATAAAGCCTGGACTAGGACTGCATTTCTAAGAACAGAGAAACATCTCTGCCTCAGAGCACAGCTCCAGTGAGTGTACTCCGTGGCTCCAAGGAGTAATGGCTTGCATGTGTTTTCCCAGGGTCTAAGGAACACAACCTCCCGTGGTCAGTGGCCCCTCAAACAAAAACATGTGTTACAAAGAAACACGGCTTATGTTGGCACACACACGGGTTACAGACTGAGCTATGTAAAGTTGTGCAGTTGTGTACAGAGAAACTGGGCTGTATAGATTTGTGGCCCTACATGAAGATGACACTTGGACGGCTGCATGGAAAGCACATCTCTAAGTAGGGCTGGGTGCTCCCAGGGCCTGCCTTGCGGGCTTGCCCTCAGGTGACCTGGCAGATTCCAAAGCTCCCCCAGCTGGGGGATACTGTTTTACCTGCCTGAGTCTTAAGAGCCAAGCAGTGGAAGAGAGGAGAGATCAGCGTGGGGATCCCCCTGGGAAAGGCACCAAGGGGTCAGCAGGGGAGTGAGAAAAGGGCAAGGAGTAGGGGCTAAGCAGCGCAGGACTCAGCGGGGTGCAGCTCCCAGTTCCCAGGCTCCATCGTGCTCCGGCTCCCGCCCGGTGTCCCCGGGGAGCCCTGGGGCGGTACTGGGACCCCGGCCCTCTGCCTGACAGGCAGCCCAAGGCCACGGTGGAGCAAATGCCTTGGTCTCCCTCTCGAGGCTGGGCTCTGAGCGTTTAGATGTGCTCATGTGAGAGGGGAGAAGTCTTCATGTTTGAAGACCTTGTCTTCACAACTGCAGAGAAAACAGCCCCCAATTTCTTTCCTGAGATTCTAATTCCTCCATGTGCTGCCAGTTCCCAGGGCCCAAGCCACTGGGGAGATGCAGGGTCTGGTGATGGTGGTAATGACGGTGAGGGGGTATGGCTGCTGTGCTGTCTTCAGACCTTGCCCAGTGCTGAGGGTCCCTCCCTGGTGGGGGGGGGGGTTGCTACTGCTCTGGCAGCTGACCAGTAGCTTGGGGAACAGAGCAGTGACTTCTCTGGGCTGAGGCCATGTTCCCCTGGCTGCTTCCCACGCCTTCATCTCCACAGAGGCCACAACAGTCACAGCTGTGGCCGAGAGAATAAATATTTTTGCTAAGTACCAGTCTCCAGCTCCTGAGGAAGAGGGAGGGTCAGGGAGTCCAGGGGTCTGGTGGAGGCGCGATAGCCAAGGGTCTGCCTTCAGTCACGGTGGGAACGGCAAACAGGATGACCAACACCATTTAACTGATGTCTAAATGGCACCTCCAGCCCCTCCTTGGGTGAGCCAGTCCGGGCCCGTGAAGCTGACTTTATCCGGGCACTTGGTGTTCTGCAAGGGAAACAGGGACAGATAACCAGGCACTCGGCCTGCTGGTAAAACAACCACAAGGTGGCGCTCCAAGAACATGAACTGCAGGGGAGGCCGGTCCTGGTCCCCAGGGGAGATGTTCCACAGCTCCCCCCAGAGGCACTTGGCTTCACGGGCGGCTTGGACCACCGAGCCCACAGAGCTGTCCCTCACAGAGGTTCCCTAGGGATTCTGTGATCCAGGTATCAACTACCCCTGCTCTCTCTGTTGCCCCACATGGAAAAGTCACTTACCGTTCTCACCTCCGGGGGGGTGGGTAGAGTGAGGGAGCTGAGCCTTGCTGGCTGGCAACAATGGCTGTAGAAGAAAGCCCTGATGAGGAGGAGGACACGTTAGTCGCACTCCCAGGACCCGCCCGTGAAGCGCTTTCTCTTGGTTGGCTAGGGGGCTCTTGGGAGGAGTTCCTCTCTACATTCCTAGCTCCACTGAGCTTTGGGGTGCTGACAGAAGGGAACCTGATACTTGGTCAGATACAGTGGCTGGGGATAGATAGTAAGGCTCTATTTTTCAGTGGCTGGTTTCTCTTTGGCTGTGGGAACACCTGTTCCTTATTCTTCTGAGTATCAAAGCCACTTATCTGGAGGGGTTTGAGAATCCCCACGCACCAAGGGAAGAAATAAATTTCTTATGCTTTAATGATTGTCTGCAGGAGGCTAGGATTCTGGACAGATCTGAAGCTCAAGGAAACAAACCAAACCAAAACCCCCCCCAAAAAAGGATTCTTGCCATGGGCCCCTTGCTGTGGGCAATGCTACTGAGATGGAGTAGGAAAGACAGGAAGCGGGGAATGAGGCTCACCTGCTGCATAGGGTAAGTTGTACTGTGCCGGGAGCAGCGAGTACCCCAGGTGGTGGTGGTGGTGGTGCGTGGACATCAGGCGCTGAGACGGGGAGGTGCGCGGCCGGTCAACACTCCGCTCAGCCCCACCTGCTCCCCCGACGCTGCTACAGCTGCCACCACCCCCAACCACCCCACAGCCTCCCCGATCTCTCTCCTGAGAAGTTTTATCACTTATCTGGAAAGGAAAGCAGACACAAAAGCACTACTGTGAGACACACACATGAAAGCAAGGTGCCCACAGCCCACATTTGACTCCTCCTAAGAGTCAAGAGGCACCCGGTGGAACTCACGTCAGGTCAGCCAAACTGCACTGTGGTTAGGACCCGAACTCGCCCACCTTCTCCTAGACCCTGGATCTGGCCTTATCGGTTTGTGACAACAGCCAGTGTCACTGCACTTCCCTTACCGTGGGAGACTTGCTCTTGTAATGACTGGCGTGCTGCTGCAGGATGTCCAGAGCTTTGGACTCGGAGCTGGATTTACAGCTGACGCTGGGGCTGGCTCGTGCCTTGTCAGCATCTTCACCCCCTGAGACCTTGCTGCCATACGGGGAGAAAGAATAGCTGGAAGGCAGGTAGGATCCTGGGGGAGAGAAATAAAGCAGTCAGAGATGGGAGAGGTAGAAGAAACTCCGCTTTCCTGAGCCTGGTTAGGTGGGCACCAGCTTTCCTAGGCACAGGCTGGGCTATTTTCTACCACAGTGTCTTCAGCCTGCGGCTTAGTGTATCTCTCCTTTACTGAGCTCCGGAGGCAAACAGCTATGGGATGTAGGAACGTGGCCCTCAGTTTCTGGGGAATCAACTTCCTTAGAGCCCCAATCTCAGAGCTCCATCTGTATGTGACAGACAGCCATAGGATCTGAAAGATCACTGGATTTGCAGTCAGATGTCCTTGGGCTCAAATCCTACCTGTGAGACTTTCCAGCTGGGTAGCCCTGAGCAAATTAATAGCCTTTTGAGCTAATCAGTTTCTTGATCATCAAAATGAAGATACTGACTTACAGAGTGACGGAGAGGATTAAATAAGCTGATGTACATAAACCACTTAGTCCGGTCTGGCCCGAGCAGGCACTCATCGAGTGGAACCGCTGCTGTTACACAGCAGGACTGGGGGGACAGGAGGAAGGAATACTACAGGGCGAGACAGCTTCCTATCTCTGAAGAGCTTACTCGTCCTATTTAGAATTTGCCTTATAATGTCAGTATCCAGGCTATTTCGGCTGCTCTCCTACAGGGAGGTGGGAGCTCTAAGGAGGGAGAGAAGGGCCCTTCCACCCCAGAAGCATCCCACATGGCTCTTCAGGCAGCAGAAATCAGTGATGGGAATTGAAAAGCATTTTCTTCTTACAAGTTAAAAAACACTTATGGACTCCTACTTTGTGGCCCTCTCCCCAAGAACTCACGGATGGCAGTATAAACAGCTTATCTTTCCCAAACTGAGCCTTTTCTGGCTGGACTCTCCCCTCCGTCTGACTTCCAGCTGCTCTTCCTCTCACCGACTGCCTCCTGACCTCACAGCTAAACATGATCTTGCAAATGAATACATGTACCATCCTGGTTTGAATTCTATTTGTTCCATGTGTCTCTTGGGCTACAATTAAGTTGTAAGTTCCTTGTGGGGGGGGAACTAATCTTCTCCATTTCTTTTGTATTCCCCACAGTGCCTAGCAAATTGCAAAATGCAGAGGATGTGTTTAAAAAATCCCAGCTGAGGGAAGACAGCAGAGAGGGCGTTCTGCCTTTAGTTAGTTATCCACGAAAACTGGCTGTAGAGTCGACCCTCTAACTGAAGCAAATGAGGGAGAGGAGGTCCCACAGACTGTAATTAGGGGGTCATTCAGGGAGCTCACGGTTAGAGTGACCACTTCACAGAGCGCCACATTCAAACAAGGGCTGTCATCTGCCTGAGCCTCAGTGAGCCTTGGAGCTGAGCAAGAAAACTCTGGATCTGAACCTGAGCTTCACTCGCCCCCCCCCGGCGGATGGAACCGCGACGGGAGCGAGGTGCCGTACCCGGGTAGTTCTGCATCATCACAGCAGGCACGCCCCGGTAGCTGGGGTGGCTGGGGTCGTACGACTGGCTGTAGGAGTAGCCGTGCATGTAGGGGATGTAGGACTGGTGCTGGGTGAGCGGGGAGGACACAGGCACGTGGACACTCGGTCGGGGCTCCTTGCTCCCAAGGCGGGATTCCTCGGACGCGGGCAGCTTGCAGTCACTGCTTGTGCTTTCCTTCCCGTCCTCCTTGGGAACAGAGTCCTTACTCCGACTCCTTTCCTCCTTCAGTTTGCGGTCCCGCTCCTCCTTCCACCGCTCATCCTCTGACTTGATGTCTGAGTACTTGGCAGGGTAAACATATGTCCACATCCGAGGCTCTGCTTCCTGCAGCAATCACAGAGGGAGCTCTGAGTGTTGCACAGATGGGAGAGAGATTTCAAGCCCTGGGTCCCAGTAGAAATACCACAGCAGATAATACTAGACACCTGGGCCGGGGCAGGACCCTGGCCTCTATTGATCTTCGTTTACAACCAGTTCTGGTCCCTCCTGCTTAAATGCCTGCCGCCTCCCCAGCCCCCTCAAAGGAAACAAGATGTGGGGAAAGAAAAGGAAAATCCACCCGTGGGTCTTCGCTGGGAGATGAGCATTCTGGGGAAACGGCTCCTTGACTACAAGAAGCCACTCCCTCTCCAGGGGTATGTGGGCTGTCACTTCTTCAGAGCAAGCTCGGGGCACAGAGCTGATGGTGCTGCCCGGCTCGGGGGCAGTCTAACTGCGGCACAAAGAGGGAAGAGGAGTCTTTCTTAGTTGTGTGAACAGAGCAAAACGTAAGACCAAGTTCTCAGTTCTAACTCTGCCAGTAAAACCCGTCTTGAGAGTAGCTCAGTCTGAGCTGTGTGCTTTTGGCCTACTCTAAAAAAATGGGATCACCACTCCATTCCATTAGGAACCAAACAGTGGAAGAGACACTGGACTAGGAATCAAGGTGCCTGGGTTCTAGCTCTGGCTCTCCTAGTGACGTCTCAAGTAACCCCAGGCAAACCACGCTAACCTACCTGGGCCTCTCTTGTCAAATGGGAATAACACCTTTTACTGGTGTCAAAGTGCTTTTAAAAAACATTAAAATGATTTACAAAGGTGAAGAATCCCTGAAATTATAGATTTCCTCTCTAATCTGTATTCTGTTGGTTCCCTACATAAGGACAGCTCTAATTAGAGAAAGAGAAGAAAGACTATCACACAGTATATCTATTTCCCTCCAGAAGTTACCTGTCGGTACCAGAGTATTGGATCCACCTCTGCCTGGCGGCCACACTCAGCACCTGTCTTAGCCTCGGAGGCCTCCTTGCCTAGGTGGCTGGCGTCACTCAGCTTCACTTTAAGTCCTTCCGGGGCCTGGCTGGGGAGTTTGGAAGAGTCATCTAACTTGGGAATGATGACTGATTTGGCAGGGTCCGCCCCTGGCTCCTTGGCCTTGCTGGGTCCCGACTTCACCAGGTCTGTCAGGCTGGGGGCCTTGGTGAGAGTTGGTGGAATTGACGGCTTTTGCTTCCATTCCTCTTTGAGCGCCGCCTCCCGCTCCTTCAGGCCCAGCTCGGCCTTCTTGTCCAGGCCCCGCTGCTGCGGCTCCAAGCCCTGGCGCTTCTGCTGCTCCTCATACTGCTGCCGGTAGGCGGCGTTAGTGCTCAGGAGGTGGGTGTGGTAGCTCTGGTCGCCGTAGCCGTAGGGGGGCACGTAGGCATACTGGTTGTAGTACAGGGACTGCATGTACATGTTGGGGCGCTGCTGGATGACGGACGGCTGCTGACTGGAGCTGCTCAGCTCGGGTTTCTTGTCCTCACAGACATCGTTCTTCACTTTCCCCTCTATGCTCTCAGGCTCCTCATCCTTTTTTGCCTTCAGGGCCTGGCCCTCCACTCCTGCCTGGCTGCTGGGGTTCAGAGCCCCTGGGCTGGACTGTGCGTAACTTGGGGAGTAGTAACTCTCAAAGCCTTGGTAATAGGGTGAGTCCTTGCTCTGCGGCTGAGGGGGGAAAAGGGTTTTCTTAGCCCCTTCCTTAACCAGCTGTTCAGGGTCCTTCGATTTGACACTGTCCACTTTGCCCTCCCCGTCCTCCCCGGCGTCGGAGATGTCGGAGTAGGCAGGGCTGTTGGTTTTCACTGAGCTGGCTTCGGCTCCGTTCTGGGTCACTACGTGCAAGGGCGTCATGGGCTGGGTAGGGGTGGTGCTCTCCAGGCGGCTGCTGCCTCCGATTGAAGGGCTGGGGGCATTGTCGGTGAAGCTGTAGATCTTGTCAGCTTCGGCCTTGATGCTGGCCAGTCGGCTCTGGTGGGGGTCTGAGGAGCCGTTCAGGAGCCCCTCCATCTTCATCCCATCTCCCGATGATTCCCTGAAGGGGCTTTTGCCTTCTTCTGCTCGACACACCTTCCCAGGGGTCAGAGGACTTTCAAGTTCCTTTGAAGACTCTTTCTTTTTTTTGTCCTTCTTTTTCTTGTCCTTGGCTGGAGTCAGGGCAGGGTTGACTGTGAAAGGTTCTCCCATCACAGTGGGCTTGGGCTGAATGGGCTTGAGCTGGGGGCTGCTGGGCATGGCCTGGACCACCGTGGTGGTCAAGCCTGAGGAGGAGCCTGGGCTTGTGGCTGTGAAGGTGGCTGCCTGGAAGGTGTAAATTTGCTGTGGGGGGATGGCAGGGGCAATGGGCCGGGCTGACTTTAAACTTTTGGAAGGAATCTTTTCAGGTTTCAAACTAGAGGGTTTTTTACATTTTTCTTTTTCCATACATTTCCTTTCCAAAGAATCAAAGGCATCATTGCTCGTTTCATCCATTACTGAGGGTCCATCATCGGAGCCATCATTGGATAGGGCCCCGAGATCTGTGTCCCCTTCCCCACCCAACTTTTTCTTACAGAGGCCTTTTGTGCTAAATTTGCTTGAAGGAGAAGGGCTATGGGGCTCTATGAGCCGAACTTTGGGGGTAGCTGAGCGGGCAGGGGACAAGGAACCTTTTTGTGAGACAGATGCACCATTGCAGCTCCCGAGGTCTGCATGGAGGGCGGGCTCCTCTCCATACTCACTGTCTCCATCTGCTTCTGGCTTGCTGTCATCATCTGTGTGGGCATGAGCTTGGTGGTACTTAAGTCCATTGATGTGCTTGTACTTTTTGTTGCAGTTTGGGTGGGGACAGTCAATCAGGACTGGGGAGGGACAATTTCTGTCCAGAACAGTGGGCTCCACCTTGGTCCCAGGGAGGGGGCCAGTGGCTGAGCCCATGGAATTTGTACGGACACGCTTGCTCCCTTTGGAGTCCTCTGAGCTAGAATTCAGCTCCATGTCTGAAAGGGGTTTGTTTTTCCGCTTATTAGCTGAGGAAGGGCTGGCCTTGACATCCTCAGAGGTGCTACTGGCAGGTGGGCGATGTTCTGAAGAATTCTGGCTGCCCCGACGGCCTTTGCTATTGGCTCCGGCTCGGGTTTTGCTGCTACTGCTGGTCCCCTTGCTGTCAGAGGCTGTGGCTGTCTCATTGACAGGTGTGTTACTGTTGGGACGCATGCGTTTGCCTCTACCCCGACCATTGCGCATTTCCAAGTCACTGGTGGGAGAGTCACAGAACCTTGGCAAAGGACAAACACAACAGGATATTATTAAGAAAAGAAGCTATCTTCAAACCAGTTTAGCTGCAACCTCTAGAACTGCCCAGATGGTAACTATCATCTTGAATGAATATGATTTGTTAAAGGAACTTTTAAAAGCATGGTAACTGCATTAACTGGTGAGCTCCTAGGATATTACTTGCATGCTAACTATCAATTACTCCCCAAGATCTGGGTTCCCCAAACCCTGGCAAACTGGAAACTAATGTTAGGAACAAGCTGTAAGATCATATTCACTGAAATATCAGTCTTATGGTCAACTGCAATGTGAACAGGCCCTTGTGAAACCCAGATTGCCTAATGGAGTTTACAGAACTGAAAATGTTGAGTTTACACTTCTGAGAGATAGCTACTATCAAAAAAGCATCATCAATGAATGTTTGTTCACCTGCTCTCAAGGTGACCACAGGTAGAAGCCAGAATTCAGTAACTGCAGACAAAGCCTTAAACAGGATATCCTCACCATTTCTACCCAACCCCTCAACACCTAATTCATTTATTATTCTTGAACGCCAGGTGAATACAATGCCTTCCCTTGTCTCTATACCATTATGTCCTTTAAAAGCTGGGTGTCTTTTAAAAGCTGTCCAACTCTAGCAGGATAAAGGTATAAGGGGTCACTGGCTAGGGCGGTTCAGATAAGTGTAAACTAAACAGCTACAGAATGCTTACCTGGGGGGTGCCCAGTCATGCCGCGTGCAGTCAAGAAGGGTACCTACGTAAGTTTTGTTCCTCCATGTTACATTGACCACCAACATGCCTGGAAGACAAGAACACTCAGATATAGACAGTAGAGGCCATGCTGGCTGCTGAGAAGAGTGTTTTCCATCTGAATAGTGTTCTGGCTCCTGTAGGAGGGCTTTAGGGGTATTCTGGGTCCCAGAGGGCCTAAAAGGATTAGGCTGGAATAGCCCCGCTGGAGATGCCTACAACACTGCTGGGCCCTTGAGGATGGGCAACAGTTGCACGGATTTCATGGTCCAGTTAAGAAACATTTCCTTAACTTTTAAAAAATTATGCCGTATTTCAAACACACTAAAAAAATACAAAGGACATCTTAACAAAAACTCATGTACCCACCACCCAGCTCAATGGATTTAAGATTTTGTGCTATACTTACATGAAATTTCTTTTTTAAAGACTAGAATATCATAGTTGAAAAGCAATGGTTACTATATTTTCAAACTTTCCATTGACAGGACCATGCTGGGAGTGTAACTTACCTATCTCACTTAACATTACACATCTGAGATTTATCTACGAATTTCATGAAAAGCTTAAACTACTTATTTTTAACTGTGCTTAAGTATATCACTGCATTATTTGACCACACTTTACACATTCTTGCTGATGGAAATTTAGATTTTTGGGGGGCACATTTTCACTCTTATATGACATCACAATGAACATTCCTGGTATGTTCATTTTATTTAAACATAATTTTGAATAGACAATATGGTCACACTCCAAAATTTAAAAGGTAGCAAAAAAACCAAAAAATAAAAACAAACAACCCCAACCAAAACCCCTCAAGCAAACCCCAATATAAAATGAAGTGTCCCTCCTGTCACTGTTCTTCAGCCTTTCAGGTCCCCTACTCAGAAACATCCATGGATATCCATGTATTCCTCCAGAGGTATTTCATATATTTATTAGAAAATATGTTTATACATTCTTCCTTAAAGGGTAGCAGTACACACCAGTGTTCTGCACATTTTCCATGTAACCATATATTTTGGATCATTCTATATCAGTATACACAGAATTACCTCATTCTTTTCAATGGCTGCATTTGAATGATTTCAAATTGTACCATTACTTATTTAATCAGTTCTCTGTTGATGGATATACAGGTTGGTTCACTCTTCTGCTATTACAAATGATGCTGAATGAATAACCTGTACAAATGTTTTATCTTACTTACATTTATATGTCTATAAGATAAATTCCTGTAAGTAAAATTGCTAATCATAGAGCATTTGTCTTTGGATTTTTCGTAAGACTGCCAGAACGCCCTATAGTTTATATACCTATCAGCAGCGCATGAGAACACCTGCTGTTCTTTCCCTTTGGCAACAGTGTTTTTAAACTTTTTGGTTTTGCCAATCTGATGGGGAAAACGGGTGTTTTATGTAGTTTTAATGTCATGTTTCTTATTATGAGTTTGTACTTCATTACAAGATACCATTATAAGACATTTGTATTTCCTTTCTAGTGAACTGTCTGTTCATATCCTTTGCTCATTTTTCTACTGAATTATAGTCTTTTTCTTATTTGTGATTCTTAATATACTAAAGTAAGCCTTTTATCTGTAATACAAATCAGATATTTCCCCCAGTTTGTCATTTGCTAACAATGGTTAATACTCTGCAGGAATTATTTATGTTGTTATGTTTGTAAGTCTTCTATTGCTTCAGAATTTTTGTCATATTTCAAAAGGCTTTCCCCATTCCATCACTTTATTAACAGTTTTTTCTTATGGTTTCTTCTAGTATTTTTATGGCTTGATTTTTAATATTTAAATCTTTGATCCATATGGAATTTAACCTGGTATAAAATGTCTGACATGGACTTAACTTCTTCATTCTTTTTTTTGTGGCTTATTTTCTAAAGTATATTTGGCTAGTTTTACATTTCATGAAGTCAAACATATCAAGTTTTTCCTTTGTGGTTTGTGTTTTTTATGTCTTCTCACAAGGTCATAAAAAGATATTTTAAAGGTTAATTAACAATCTAAGAATGGTCTTTACATTTTTTAATGGTAGAAAAAAATGAAAGAAGAATATTTTATGTCATGTGAAATTACATGAAATTCAATATAGCTCAGAAATAAAGTCTTACTGAAACATGGCCACATTTATTCATTTGCCCATTGTCTATGCCTGATCTCACCACAAGGCATGTGTAACAGCCTGAGTATGTGTAACAGGCTGCATGGCCCGCGAAACCTTAAATATTTATTATCTGGCCCTTTACAGAGAAGGTTCACCGACCCCTGTTTTAGATCTTTCTTTATTTTCCAATATAAGCATTTAGGGTATAAATTTCCCTAACAGCCCACAAGTTTTGTTATGTCTTCATTAATCACTCAGGTCAAACATTTTCTAGTTTCCATGGGGTTTTGTTTTGTTTTGTTTTGTTTTGATTCTGGATTTATTTAGAAGACTACTGTCAAATTTTCAAACACCTGGAAATTTTCCAGGTTATCTTTTTGTTATTGATTTCTAACATAATTCTACTGTGGTCAGAGAGCATACTGTATATGATTTCAATCCTTTTATATTTATTGAGAATTAATTTGTGGTCTAAAATATGGTCTACTTTGAAGAACATTCCAAATGCACCCAAAAAGAATATTTCAAAATGTGTATTCTCCAGTTGTTGGATGGCCTAAAAATGATAGGTCAAATTGACTGATAATGTTTTTCAAATCTTCTATATCCTTATTAATTTTCTGCCTTCTTTATCAATGACACTTACTGCTTGTTCTTGCTTACTGGAACTCCTATTTGTACCTCTAGACTCTTCCTTATCTTTCTAGCCTGTTTTGCATTTCTTTGTCTTTTGGTTGTATATTCTAAGAGATTTCCTTCATGTTCTAGGTTACACACTGAAATTTTCATTTTTACTGTTTTAATTTTTTAAAAAAGTATCCTGTTCTTGTCTCGCGGGATACAGTATTTTCTCTCTCTGAAGATACTAATTGTAATTGTTTCTCTCTCTCACTAGTCTTTTGCTCTTTCAGTAGTCTTTTCCCTCTAACTCCTTTTTCCTCTGTTTGTTTTGGTCTATATTCTCTTGTTTTTCAGGTTTTCCTCAAGAGTTTGGTGATCTTTGGGTCTGTTCCTATTCAAATGAAAGGCACTAAAAATTGGACTGGAAGCACTATATGTGGTCCGTTCCATTAAGCCATGATTATGAATACTGGTAGAGATTTTTCCTTCCTTCCAGGACTTGGAAACTTCAGAGAGGAACTCTTCAACCTCCTACCTGCCTGCCAGTTTCTCTGTTTTATGGATTTTCACTTAGTCCTTGGTACAGCATCCTGTCTTCCTCCAAGCCCAGTGTCCCTCCCCTGGTTGAAACTCTCCAGAGAGTAAACATCAGTTTTCTACTGTAATGCAGAGTGGCGGCTGCATAGCTGTGTAGAATGAGGATAATAATGCACAGCTTTTGCTTCTTGTATAGACTTTCAGCCAGTCTTCCCGTTTTCAGCTTCATCCTATATCCCTTGTGTTCAGAGGTACTCTGATATTTCCAATTCCTGAATATTTCTAGATATGTGTGGTACAAACTCCTTATTCTTGGCTCTCCTTCCTCCCAACCTCAGGTAAAAATACAAACAAAGAAACAAGTAAAAAACTAAGCTTTTGTTTTTTCAGGTCTCTTAAATCAGCACTTGTGCATCTGGTTTCTAGTTTCCAAAGTTCTCTGACTTATACCTGTCTGCAGCAATCTTCTCTGTCTTTAGCTTGTGAGTTTGTATCTTAGAAAACAAAATCCCTTTACTGACATTTGAATGGGTTATAAAGGGGGAAGGTGGGAGGTAAACATGTACTTTCAATCTGCCGTATTTAGCCAGAATACTGTATTTACTTTATTTGTTTGGCACATAGCACTTGGAGTGTACAACCTACTTAAATAGTTAAGTTTCTAATTAGAATTTCTCTAATTCAGAAAAATTATCACCTATTATAGATTTATGTATTCTTTTTGACATTCTTTCATCCTTTTTTGTTTCTAGGATTCATATTGCTCTCTCAATTTTTTTTCTTTGTGCTTGTTTCTTCCAATTTATATTTTTTTCTTTGAGTACATGCAGTTTAGAATTTATCTAATGCATGGAGTTTTAAAAACATTTTCAATGACTATAATATATAATTATATTTCAATGACTGTTTTTCATTTCCAAGACTTTAAACTGGTTAATTTTTCATGTCTACATGCCATTATTTAATTATTGGCTGTTTGGTTCATAGTTTTATTTTTAATAGACATTATTATTATTTCTCTTTAAGAATTCTAACCATACCTATTATAGTCTTTGCACCATACATTAATTTCATAAGGTATGCATTCAATTTCTGATGGTTACATTTTTTTAAATTAATTAAAAAATTTTTGAGATAATTGTAGATTCACTTACAGTTGTAGGAAGTAATAAAAGAGATCTCGCATGCCCTTTAGCCAGTTTCCCCAATGGTTAACATTTTCCATCAAAACTGTAGTATAATATCCCAACCCAGATTCTGACATCGATACAATGAAGATACAAAATATTTCCATCAACACAAGGATACCGTGGCATTGCCCTTTTCTAGCTACACTTATTTCCCTCCCATCCCCACCCCTCCTGAATTCCTGGCATCTACTAATCTGTTCTTCACTTCTATAATTTTGTCATTCCAAAAACAGTATATAAATGGAATCATACAGTGTATAATCTTTTAGGACTGATTTTTTTTCCCCCTACCAGCATGTAATTCTCTGGAGAGTTAATCCGGGTTGTTGTGTGTGTCAATAGCTCAGTCCTTTCTATTGGTGAGTGATATGCTGCGGTGTGGATGGACCACCGTTTGTTATAGCATTCACCAGCTGACTTTCACTTTATATATTTTACTTCTTGGTATGTGTTCAGAACAGAAAGGATGTGTCAAAAGTTTGAATACAGTAATTCATCTTGATTGGAAGTCCCAAGGTACATTTTCTATGTAAAGTATTTAGGGAATAAGTCTGGGGACTCCGGAATTAGTCTTTTGTTTGTCTTTGGTCATACACTAATAAAATACTATTTGATTAAGCACTCCCAGGGCCTATCTGTAGTAACTCACCTATATTCATTTTCTTCTTTGATGTAGAATGCTGTCTAAAGATCAGTGAACTGGGACTCAGAAAATCTCAGTACAAATCCTCGCTCTGTTACAGATAACCTTGGACATGTCACTTAACCACTATGAATCTCAGATTTTTAATCAATATTACAAGACTGAAACAAAAATAAATGATAAGATAATTAAATTAGATAATTAGCCCATGGTAGCCTTTCAATAAATCAAAACAAAGAGAGTGCTAAGACAAAACCATGGAGTATCAGGACTTGAGTCTTGAACTCCTGGAATCAGATTTTAGAATGCTCTATCATAAGACCAGATCAGACAGGAGAGCTGAGACAAAAAGAGAAAGAAAGAAGAAAATTATCCAACCAGAAAGTCTCAATCTACAAAGTAGGGCAGGAAAGAACTCTGGTTCAGTCAACTGGATTCTAATTGAAAAATTCATCAAACATCTATCATGTGCTAGGTGTTTTCATAATCATTATCTTATCAAATATTCACAGCCTTAAATAACTTTTTTAAACAGGGCAGTCCATAAAGAGAAGGCACAACCATCCCAGCAATCCTGCCATACAGGGACTGTTAAAGCTACTTTGTAAATGAGAAAACCCAGAAAGGTTAAGTAATTTACTGAAGGTCTCCATTTATTAGCGGTCTGATCTTGAAGGCATTACACAGCTATCTCTAATGGATTCTGAGTTTTTACACAATTTCTTTAAAATGTCCCTTTATCTTCATCTTAGGATAAAAGATACATAAAGGATTGCGGGGGCGGGGGCATTAACGGGGGAAAGGACAGGATTCCAAATCCCTTTCTAGGGCCCTGGCATCTTAAGGGAAATGGAAAACCTCCTAAGAAAGCAATTGGGCTACATTCTCTCTGGCTATTAGCAAAGTGAATTCAACTGGACGATCCCTCCCAGTGATGGGCTTCTCTGATTCCTGCATAACCAATTTGAATAGGAACAGAGTCCTTTTCTTTCTAGGCAAGGTAAGACTTAGAGACAGGCACCTCCTTACAAGAGCAGATGAGCACAGCTGTATAGAGAGAAGAGGAGTGTTATTCCTAGTCTTAAAACAGCTGGGCAGGAACACATGTTTATGAATTTGTCTCCTTCCTCTGGTATAATCTGCAAATTTTAGCAATAACGAATGAGCTGAAAAGAAGCCTGGTCAAACAAAATGCGAGAAATGGAAGGGGAAGAGGGAAGAGTCTAATATGGAAAAACAAAATGAAGGCTTGTTTAAATGTCAAAGCAAACAGTTTTCTAAAGTGTAACTCTCTCCCTACAAGGTTCCGAGTTGAGACAGCTGGGAGAGTAAGAGGGCGGGAAGGAAAAGCAGGAAATAACACTTCACAGACCTAGTTTCTCTATTAGGGGCTAGCTTTAGGGCAGCAAGTAGGCTCAAGAGAAAGAGAAAAATTGGTTTTCATTTTAGAAAGCTTCCAATTTGGAGTAAGTGTTCACAAAATAAGGAAAGGCCTGGCATGTGTGAAGATCAGAATAATAATGCCAAAAATAGTAAATAAATAGTGCTTTGTGTTTCTCTAGGTGGTTATTTTCATATTTACCAGGGGCCTCACAGACATAATCTCATTAAACATTATTAAGTTTTAGAGTGCTGAGTATTCTCCCCTCTTAAAGATGATCAACAGTGGAGCAAGGTAAAGGGGAAATGACTTGGGTACGAGTATGAGGCAGCAGTCAGGTTCCCCCAGGTCACAGGAAGAGTGCAATGTTAAAATCCATACTATCTATAAACATAGATAAAAAACAGATTTCTTCTGTATAGCACAGGGAACTATATTCAATATCTTATAATAACCTTTAATGAAAAAGAATATGAAAACGAATATATGTATATATATACCTATGACTGGGACATTACTGACGCATTGTAACTGACTATATTTCAATTAAAAACAAAACAAAACAAAATCCAGTGCCAAAGCAGCACTGCTTCGTTGCAGAGGACAACGCAAAACTTCAAATCAGTTGTGCAGTCAAGACTGATCTTAAGCACAGTAGTGGAGAGTGTAAATTTTACCTCCAGGGCCCTCATTTTTACCATTTCTAGCCAGTGCATACTTTCTCTCACGGATCTGGTAACCTCGTGCTCAGCTGACCACTCTCCTTCTAGAAAACACTTCCTTCATTTGGCTTCCAGAACAAGGACACCACATTGTCCTGATTTTCTTCTGACTGTTCTGGTCGCTGTGTCTCAGCACCGTTTGCTATTACTTTTTTATAACTAACTAATGACTCAAACTTCTATTTCCAGCACCAGACTTTCCCCTGAACTCAGATTCATACATGTAATTGCAAATTTGGCATTTCCAGTTGATGCCTTGATAGAGATCTCAAACTTAACTTGACCCAAACGGAACTCTGATACCCACTTGCCTTTGACCACTCCTCTGCCCTCCCACCTCCCTACTCCCCCACTGCCCCGCTCCCCTCCCAAGAGCAACGTGCTCTGAGTTTTCCCCATTTCGGGTAAAGGCATTTCCATCCTACTTAGCTCCTCTCTTACTCTCATACTTTACATCCGACAGTCAGCAAATCTTGTTGACTCAACTTTCAAAATACATCCAGACTTTGAGACTATATCTATCTCCACTTCTCTGACTCCAAGCACTCTTTGAATTATTCCAACAGCCTCCTAATTTACTTCCATCCTTATCCCTCTCTGACCTATCCTCGACACAGGAGCCACAGAGGTCCTGTTAAAGTCTAAATGACATCCTATTATGCCTCTACTGAATACATTCCATTTTACATTCTTTCCATTTTACCCAGATTAAAGACCTACATCCTTACTGTGACCTTTAAGGACTCATGTGATCTTGGCCCTCATTACCTCTCTGATCAACATCATCTTCTATTATCCTGGCCCTCATTTTCTGTTCTGGCGCAGCGACCTACTTGTTCCTTGAACACAACAGACATGTTCCCATTTTAGGGCCTTGAATTTGAAATTCCATCTACCAGTAATCCCATTCCCCATCCCCCATATTCTCAAAGCTACTTTCCCTTCATTTCTTTCAAATATTTTCTCAAAAGTCATCTCAGGAATTCCCACCCCCGACATATATTCCCTCTAGTTCCCTTTTCATACTTCCCCCCTTCTCCATAATATTGATCAGTATGTAACACAGCAGAAATTTAATTTATCTTGCTTATTGTCTGTTCAGTGCCATTAGAATGTAAGCTTTATGAAGGCCAAGATTTTTGTCAGCTTTTTTGACTGCTGTAGTTTTTCTAGTAGTTTTTAGAACTACTAGGAATATATCTGGCATATAGTAGGTGCTCAATATACATATGCTAAATGACTGAATGCTCCTTATTTCTCTCCAGAAACTCTACTCAAGTGAAGTGTAAAAAAAACTGATAAGCAGAAACTTCAGTTAAACAGAGCTGAGCCCAATAGGAGGAAGAAAGACTTTTTTCTTTCCTGGCAAGGACTCAGCCAATGAAGTCATGGACTTTTTTTCTTTACTATAGTGCTCCCAACTCCCCTTTCCCCTCTGTAGAAGTGTTCTTCCCTTGCTGTGTGGGAACTTGCATTGGCTCACAGATGCTCAACTGCAAAGTCTCTGCTGAACCAGAATAAGCCAGTCTTGCTGGAGATGTGTGTGGCAGTCTCTTTGTTTTAGTTCAACATTTTGGTGGCCCATATATAGAGGACCAGCGAAGACCCCTGAAGGCTCCAAGGCTGATGAGCAAACAGGTGAGGTGCCCACAACTGATCCCATGAGCTCACTGCTTTTCTTGCTGACCGCGGAGTTTGGAGGTACCTCTTTTTCCTGAATCCGAGCTCTTGCCTTCTTTGTGTTTGAAGCTCTCCAGGCTTTACTCAGGATCTATTTAAAGGTTTTGTTTTTCTGGTTAAAGCTTTGTTCTATATGTGAGTATTTGTTTGGCACTTCAGTGTGATTTTGAGATCAGACTGTTTTTGTTTTTTAATTTTTAATAATAATAATAATTTGATAATAATGCGTCCATGTTGGTTCATTGATTGTACCAAATATGCCACATTGATGTTGAGGGTAGGGGAGTGTATATGTGTGGGTGGGGAGGGCTATGTGCGAACTCTCTGTATTTTCTGCCCAATTCTGCTGTGAACCTGAAACTGCTCTAAAAAAAATAAAATCTATTAATTAAATTTTTAAAATTTTTTATTTGGGGGGGTGATTAGGTATATTTATATTTATTTATTTATTTATTTACTTAACAGAGGTACTGGGGATCGAACCCAGGACCTCGTTCATGCTAAGCATGCACTCTACCACTGAACTATACCCTCCCCCTGAGATCAGACTGTTTTAACTGAAGCTGGGTGAAAAGCCATTGGCCCACTCCTCCAGGAACAGGAGCTGCTTCACTGAAACTGCTCATTCAGCCACTGGCCTATTCCTATGGAATAAGGACTGCTCTCTGGAAACTGGCTTAAAATCCTTTGGCCTGGTTCCTCCGCGACCAAGCTATTTCCTTAGAGTGCTGGCATTAGCTTACAGGCTGCCTGAGTTGCAAGCTGTTTGAAAATTGTTCTTTTACTCTAGCAAAAACCTCTAAGAAATGGGATCTCAGTTATCTAAATATTTTGAGCGTACCCCCTCACCTTGGGACTCTGGTCAATTTTCTATTTAAAAACTGTAGTCCTTCCTCATGTGCATTTCTAACTAAATGGACTGACCTGTCCAAAGGCAATTTAGAATATCAACAGCCATTATGGGGAATTTTTGACCATCCCCAAACTTCATTTCCTTAAAACTGAACTGGACTACAGTAGCTCAGAAATTTACAGAGCTGAATTCCATGACTACTTCAACTGGTATTTTGAAACTTCCAAACATTATCAGGAACCTAAAATTGCCTCTCTGCAAAATAAGATTTTAAGACTAACTGGGGTTGGGGGAGGGTATAGCTCAGTGGAAGAGTGCCTGCCTAGCATGCACAAAGTCCTGGGTTCAATCCCCAGTACCTCCATTAAAAATAAATAAGCCTAATTATGCCCCCAAAACAAACAAACAAAAACTTAAAAGCATTAAAAAAAAAAAAAAAAAGACTAACTGAGGCAAATAAATGATTAAAGAGAGCTAAAATGGCTCCCAAAGTCTCAGGCTTTTCCTTTTGGCTTCCTTGTCTCAGGCTCAACCTTTGGCACCACTTGTCGCTCTCCTTCACCTCCTTGTGGCCAGATTCTGCCTCTGGCACCATTTCCATCCCTTCTTCTGTATCCTCAGTTTCCTCATACTTATTCTCTCCCCCTGCTCCCTCTTCCTCTCAACTTGTCAGAACATGTCCCTTTAAAATTAAGCCTTCTGAAGATCCAGAAGCTAAACCCTTAGTTTCTTACACTCCTTTATATTGAACCCCAAGCCATTGTCAAAGATTTTACCAAAGCATTTGAAGATCCTCACAGATTTGCTGAGGAATTGAATATAGTCATTCAAACTTACCAAGCTGGTTTCTCTGACTCACACCAGTTAGTTCATATACTTGTCAGTGAAGGCCAGGCCCAGCACTGGATGAAAACGGCTAACTGGGAAAATCCTGAAATATCTCTAGAATTATAACTGGGAGACCAGCCCACTAACTTATTAGAGAATAGGCTCAAGCTATTGCTAGGCGACTTCATCGAGCAAATACTAGGGCTTTTCCAAAGTCTGTTGATTGGAACAAAATTGAGGCTTGCACACAAAAATCTGATGACGCTGTTCTTGACTATTACAATTGACTTCAGACTGGTTTTAAACAAAATTCTGGTTTCCCGTCACATGTTGATTCTACCTGGGTAGTTTTTAACTCTGTGCTTATTAATGGGCTGAACCAGGACCTTCCCCTTCTAGTAAAAAGGACCAGGATAGAATGGGAAACTATGTCCACTACAGATTTAGTTCATCTGAAAATCAAATCTCTTGCACTCTAGACCTAAAAGGGAGACCACCAAAATTTGTAATCTACAGATCTAGCAAATGAAGTCTCCCAAATGAAACCCAAACTCTCCTAGTTACTGCTGTTATTGCAAAAAGCCAGGGCACTGGAAGAGACTGTTACAAATGTAAGCACTTTATGCGCCTCTGGCTCTCTAACCAGCCTTTCCAACCTTCTCCCAATTCTCAGTGGTGGGGCTCTGGGGAATGACAGGGGCTTTTCCCAATTCTCTCTTAATTGGCTTGGAGAAACATTTCTCCAGATTGGGGATGAATATCTTCCAGTCCTAAATGACGCTGGAGCCACTCTCAGTGCTTGAGCACTCTTGGTCCTCAACCCAACTAGTACAAAGCAGCCCCTGCCTTGGAATACTACAACGGTTCAAATAGTGGGGATCTCTAATAAACCCCAAAAGGTTCTTATCTCCTTTTGTTCTACTCCCTTGTGTTTAGGCCTTTAGAAATACACCCATTTTTCCTTAGTTCCTCTGACCCTACCCACTTATTAGGCCAAGACTTTCTAGAGAAGTATCATGCCAAAATTTCTTTCTCCCAAGAGGGGAAAATAATTCTAGACTTTGTCAGTAGTCATATCAAAGTCACCAACCAGATGAATTAAATGATCCTTTGATTTTTTTATTTCTTCTGTCTCTGACAGCAGTACACCTGATTCTGGAAACACTGATCACTTGTCCCTATTGAATCAACTACCGCCTTCCTTATGGGCAAAATCTCCAAATGATAAAGGCAAAATAGTGCAGCTCCCGTCAAGATTCATATAGATTCCTCAAAACCTCTTCCTAGAATTAATCAACATCTTATAAAGTAAAGCAGCCCTTCAAGGCACAAAGCCCATAATAGATTACAAGGCTCAAGGCCTCATAATCCCTTGTACTAGCCCCTGGAACACTCCTGTTTTCCCAGGGGAAAAACACCTAAGGGCTGAGGGTGGAGGTCCAGAACCTCTGAGCAATAAACCACATTATTATCCCTCCAACCCTGTCATTCCTAACCCTCTGTATGTTACTTCCATTCCCACCAGAAGTAAAATTCTTTACTGTAATTGATTTACGTGGTTCCTTCTTTAGTATTTCAGTTGATGAAGCTAGTCAATTCCTTTTTGCCTTCATTTGGGAAGAAGAACAATTTACCAGGGCAGTAATGCCTCAAGAGTTTTACTGAGAGCCCTTCATTTCTCACAAATCCTGGAGGCTGAGCTGGATGATACACAATTCAGTAGGGGTTCTGTTTTGTTGTAACATGTAGATGATATGTTTGTTCTCTTTCTCAAGTTTTCTCACAGGAGAGGAAAAAGTTTGCTAAAACTTTTAAGCTTAAAGGGACTAAGGTCACCAAAGAAAAACTGCAGTTTGCCCAAACCTAGTTTCAATATTTAGAGTATCTGATCTCAAATTAAGGGCTACAACTAGATTCTGATAGACTGCACGGTGTCCTAAGTCTCCCCAAACCCCGAACTAAGAGCTGAGAGCTATCCTTGGGCTAGGTGGTTATTGCTTACATTGGACTGTTAATTTCCCTCTTATGGCCAAACCTCTGTACATTTTACTCAGTAAAATAACGCTGACCCAATTTTATGGGAAGAACTAGACAGCACAGCCTTTATGGCCTTAAAGGGGAATTTGATGAATCCACTTGCCTTTGTGCACGCCAATTATCAGATTCCCCTTTTCTTTTTTTGTACTTGAAAATGAAGGGAATGCCCCTGGGGTACTCATCTCAAAACAAGGTACCACCATCAGTCCATAGGGTATTATAGCCAGCAGCTGGATTCTGTGGCATGGGAACCCCCGGGAATCCTCCCCCAACACCACTTTAGAGCCATTACAGTGGTTGCCTTTTCGGTTAAAGCCATCTGGAAAATCACTGTGGGATGCCCCTTAACCATTTTTATACCTCACGTAGAAGCAGCCCTCCTGAATTCTCATCACACAACACTTCTCAGTCAGATGCCTCACCTCCTATGAAGTCCTTTTGTTAACTGCTCCTCACGTAACTCTTTACGTTGTGATAAACTTTACCCTGTTACTCTGCTCCCCTCCATCATCTACGAAGTCCCTCACAACTGCTTATCATTGATGGATCACCTCCTAACTACTTGTCATGATCTAAAGGAAATTCCTCCGGGCAATGCTGACTTCTCGTGGCTCACTGATGGTTCTCACTTACACAGTGACAATGGCAAACACTGTGCTGGGTGCGCTTTCAGTGCTGTTGGGCAGCATCTTTATCTTTGGCTAATTCGGTCCAACAGAGTGAATTATATGCTTTTATATAGGCTTGTACTTCAGCCAAGGACAAAACTACCAATACTTACACTGACAGTAGACAGGATTTTGGAGCAGCTCATGATTTTGGAATGTTGTGGAAGTAATGTGGCTTCCTTACCTCCAGCAGAAATAAAATTAAAAGTGGCTTCTATGTTCAGGAATTAATGGATGTAATACCTGCCACTTTAGCTATTATTAAGATTCCAGGGCATTCTAAACTTGACTCTCTAGAAGCTAAGAGAAATCACCTTACTGACATTTCCACAAGGAATGCTGCCCTGAAAGGGACTGAAAGCAGCCAAACCTGTCATGGTTCAAAAGGATCTGCCCCCAAATGATAACTTACATAACCTGGCCAGAGAAGCCCAACAGCTGTCCTCAGAGAAGGAAAAGCAAGGAAATGCAGCAACTGTTGGTTTGATAAAAGAAGAAAGCCCTGACTTGAACCGAGTAACAACCCAGCCTTAGGGAGGAGTCTAAAATTCCCACTCCCCACCACTGTACCTGGATTAAACCACTGGTCTACTGACAAAATGACAGTATTCATGAAACAGTATGAGTGGGGAAACGTTAACAAGGCCACAAAGAAGTGACTACCTCACTTCCCCACTTGTCCAAAGTACAACCCAGGGACGCCTGTTTGTACTGCTCCTGGACATTTTCAACTGCTTAATATGAGGTTTGGCAAACGAATTTCATACAACTCCCTCTATCTCATGGATATAAGTATGTTTTGGTCATGGTCTGTATGTTTTCACAGTGGACTGAAGCCTTTCCCTGCAGACAGGCTATTGCCTCATCTATGGCTAAAGTCTTTTTGGAAAAGATTATCCCTACCTGGGGAACTTCTCTCAAACTTCACAGTGATCTAGGAACCCATTTTACCGGTCAGGTACTTCAACAAGTCTGCGCTGTTTGGCTGGTTTTACAACAGTTTCACTATGCTTACCACCCTCAATCCACTGGTTTAGTCAAACACACTAACCATGTTATTAAAACACAACTGGCAAAATGTGTAGAGGCCCTCCAAGTATCTTGGCCAAAAGCACTGTTGTTGGTCCTTCTAAGTCTCAGATCCAGCCCTTTTTGAACTCACACACTCTCACCCTTTGAGATAGTCATAAGATGTCCAATGCACTTGGCTCCTGCTTCTTTCAATCCACAACTGATAAAAGGAGAGAGACTCCAATATTGCAAAGTCCTAGTTGCTTCTATTAAAAATAACTATGCTTTGGTAGAGCAGTTTTTTCACAGTGCACTATGGGGGGATGAAGATCTTAAGCATCACACCTTGTAACCTGGAGATTTCATCTATTTGGAAAGAACTCTTATACTTCCCTGGAAAAGCCCCTATCAGGTACTGCTAACCAACCCTTGTGCTACCAAACTCCAAGGAATAGACTCTTGGATTCATGTGATACAAGCAAAGAAAACACCAAACCCTGACTGGACCTGCACATTATCTGGTTACCTGAAAGTGAAGATTTCTCAGAATTAAAGTAGACAACATTTGATGAGACAGCTTTCCCAAGATATCTGGACCAGCCCTGTTGGAAGTCTGCTGCTAAATCTTTGATGATGACATAACACTTCAGATGATCTCAAACGTTTATGATCTTGGTAAAATATGGACATTGGTTAAAAACTGCTTGAGAATTCTCCCTTCTACCCTTCCTTGTTACTCAAATGTGAGCTCAGAAGGTTTCCAATCTGTGCACTTTCCCTCTGATGTGAGATATTACACCGAGGAAAGGTCCTTCCTGGCATTTGAAGGACAAAAAGCTGCTGAAACTAGAAAACCTGACTCTTGGACAGCAACGCTTTCAGAGAAAGAGCTTGAGCAAAAGGAGGAAATGTAAAAAATTAATAAACAGAAACCTCAAGTAAGTAGAGTTGCGAGGTGGGAAGAAGGAGCTCCTGTGTCTTGCAATGATAGCAGAGCCCAACAGAAGAAGAAAAACTCCTCTTCTTTCCTGGCAAGGAGTCAATCATGGTTTCTTTGTTTACTATAATACTCCCAACTTCCTTTCCCCCTCTATAAAAGTGTTCCCCTTCCCTTGCCATGTGGGGACGTGCATGTGGGTCACCATGGTTACAGATCCCCGAATGCAATTCTCTGCCCATCCTGAATATACCCATCTTTGCTGGAGAAGTAGTTGGTAGTTTTATTTGTTTTAGGTCAATAAAAGAAAAACTTACAAGTAGTTCCATTCTTATATATAATGGGGCTTATACATAATGGGAGTCTTACTAGTGGTTTGAAACAATAATGGTTTATTCTGTGACTTGAATAAGAATCTACTTCACCCAACTGAGTCAGCAACTAGCTGTATGATTCTGGGCAAGCTACTTTATTCTCATTGGTTGGACTAGATGTGTAGTATTCTGTTTCCATGAAAGGCTGTGAAACTTCAAGCACTTAAAAGTATAAATGACTAATAAAATGCTGTTTCCCATGGAGTTTTAACAATGGTCAGACTTCAGCTAAAGAAAATACAATGCATGAAATATAAGGCATGTCATTTCAGACATTATTTGCTTGGCAGAAAAAATTTTATCTGAGTATAAGTATAAACTGATAAAAGCACTCTGGAAAACTATTTTATTTCTACCAAAGTCATATATTTCTAAGCAAATCTTCTAAAGCTAAACATCTATCTACCCTATGACCCAGCAATTCTTAGAAACAAGAACTTATACTCAACAAAATATGTAAAGAATGTTTATAGCAGCTTCACTCATAGTAGCCTCAAATTGTAAATTACTCAAATGTCTGTAAAAAGTAGAATGAATAAATAGTGGTATATTCATAATATAATACTACACAGCACTGAAAAATGAACTACTGCTACACACTATATAGCATGAATGAATCTCACAGACATAATGTTAAATGAAAGCCAAACAAGAGTATACATACCATGTGATCACATTTCATGACAGGAAAACTCATCTATGATGATAAAAATCAGACTGATGGTTACTTTTTGGGATGGCATTGCCTGCAGAGGGCATGAGAGAATCTTCTGGGTGTACCGGTAATGTTCTAATTCTGGATGTAGGTAGTGGTCACATGGCTATATGTGTATGTAAAAATTCATCAAATGATGTACTTAATATTTGTGCACTTTATTTATGCTATACTTCAATAAAATTTTAAGTAAAGCAATCTACAGCAGGCAGTAAGTTCTCTCTCAGTAGCATTCTACTCTACCTAAGAGTTAAAAAGTCTCTGGAATATAGTGACCAATTCAATTAGTAAACTTCCACAGATAAAGTCCATTTCCCCTGAGATTAATCAACACTTTTTTGGTGTCAACATGTACTAGGGGATTGTGTTGGGCATAAAGTGTAAAAGATGTATAATGATGCTTCATTTATTGGCAACACTGTTCCGCATAGGTTTTCCAGCTTATTTTAAGAAATAATCTCGAATAAACAAATGGGGCCTAATTAAACTTATAAGCTTTTGCACAGCAAAGGAAACCATAAGCAAAACAAAATGACAACCTAAAGAATGGGAGAAAATATTTGCAAAAATGAGACTGACAAGGGCTTGATTTCCAGAATATATAAACAGCTCACACAACTTAATAAGAAAAAAACAATCCAATCCAAAAATGGGCAGAAGACCTAAACAAGCAATTCTCCAATGAAGACATATGAATGACCAATAGGCACATGAAAAAACATTCAACATTGCTAATTATCAGAGAAATGCAAATCAAAACTACAATGAGGTTATCACCTCATACCAGTCAGAATGGCCATCATTCGAAAGTCCACAAATGATAAATGCTGGAGAGAGTGTGGAGAAAAGTGAACCCTTCACTGTTAGTGGGAATGCAGTTTGGTGCAGCCTTTGTGGAAAACAGTATGGAGATTCCTCAAAAGACTACAAGTAGACTCACCATATGACTCAGCAATCTCACTCCTGGAGGAAACTCTAATTCAAAAAGACACCTGCACCTCAATGTTCATAGCAGCACTATTTACAATAACCAGGACATGGAAACAACCTAAATATCCATCAACAGATAACTGGATAAAGAAGTTGTGGTATATTTATACATTGGAATACTACTCAGCCATGAAAAATAATAAAATATTGCCATTTGCAACAATATGGATGGACATGGAGAATGTCATTCTAAGTGAAGTAAGCCAGAAAGAGAATGAAAAATACCATATCACTCATATGTGGAATCTAAAAAAAAAAAGAGACAAATGAATTTATTTATAAAACAGAAACAGACTCACAGACATAGAAAACAAACTTATGGTTACCAGGGGGAAAGGGGGTGGGAAGGGATAAATTGGGAGTTTGAGATTTGCAGATACTGACTGGTATATACAAAATAGATAAACAAGTTTATACTGTAAAGCACAGGGAATTATATTTGATATCTTATAGTAGCTTACAGTGAAAAAGAATATGAAAACAAATATATGTATATTCATGTATGATTGAAGCATTGTGCTGTACACCAGAAATTGACACATTATAAACTGACTATATTTCAAAAAAGAAAAAAAAGAAAGGAAAGAAAGAAATAATCTCAAGATATTTAAATTGTCAAATACCTGACTTTTTCTACTGTTACTATGCCTAGAGAGGGCACAGGAAAAGAGCCACATTAATATACTGCTGGTGGGTGTATAAGATTGGTTCAACTTCTGGTGGCAATCTCACATCATCTTTCAAAAAGCGCATACTCTTTGACCCAACTTGTGAGGTATTTACTTCCACTTGAAGGTATTTACTCACAAATATTCTTAGTGTACAAAATGAACAAGGTACTTGCTGCAGCAGTGTTTATAACAGGAAAAGATGGGAAAATAACTAAATGTCCTTCAATGAAGGGCCAATTAAATACACTTCTGTACATCCACACAATGGAATACCATGCAGCCATCAAAAAGAACTAAAAATAAACTGATATGGAACAAATTCTGAGATGTACAAGTAAATGGGGGAAAAAAGGCAAGGTACAGAATAGTAACTATAGAATAAAACATACAAATATGAATTTAGAAGTGCACAGTAGGTCTCTGAAAGGATAAATAAACTAGGAATAGTGCTTCCCCAGGAAGGGAAAATGGTTGGCTGGAATTCAGGGGAGGGACACTTGTTTCTCATTGTATACTCATTTTAGTATTGAATTTTTGCACCATATATGTGTGTTGCCTATTCAAAAAAAAAGCAAAAATAGTTATTAATTTTGGTATGACTATTTTAAAATGTTTAAAATTTTTTCCTTTTAGGAAAGCATACAGGCAGTATTATACTTGAAAAGGGCATATAAGAGGCAGGACAGACTCATCCCAGAAACCCTGTATCACCTCCTGTAAATGAGCAATTTCTCTTTATTCAATTCAGAGTATCAAAGTGATTGTGGCAGTTTTAAAATATGTCCACAAATTCTTTTATATTCTTCCCTTCAAAAAGGTGAGGTCTAATTCCCCACACCTTGCAGCTTGCTTCTAAGAAACAGCATCTGGATGTGATGTGAATGCCTTCTCAGACTAGGTGACAAAAGGGGTTGTGGGTTCCTCTTTTCTTCTCTTGCATTACTTCTCGGGGAAGCCAGCTGGGGTGTTCTGAAGACACTTAAGTAGCCCACCCTATGGAGACGTCCAGGAGGCCAGAGATGGATGCCTCCTGCTCATGGCCACGTGAGTGAGCCCCTTGGAAGTGATCTTCGAGTAAGCTTTCAGAAGATGGCAGACCAGCTGACATTTTGACTGGAACTTCATGATCAACCTTGAGACGGAACCAGCCACTTAAGCCACTCTTAAACTGCCGACCCACAGAAATTATGAGGTAAGTTTTAGATTGCTATATTTGGGAGTAATTTGTTACGTAACAACAGATAATCTAGAACAGTGCCTTATCCTAAGCAGACAAAGAATTCATTTAACTTATTCCTTCCTGGAACAAATACTTACTGAGCCTCTATTATTTGCCAGGCACTGTGATAAGGACTAAAGTTACAAAAAACAGCTAAGAAGATACCAAGGTCCATTCTTGGGTTGGGAGCAAATATTTATTAAGAGTCTATACTGGACTAGATACTGGAGAACAAAGATAAATAAAGCCAGCTGCTTGCTCTCAACGTAAGACTGAAAAAGAGAAAGGTTAGGGAGAAGAGATTGCATGTGACTGAATATGCCAGTAGCTTTGAGTTTTCAAGTGGAAACAGCAGTATTTACTTATATGCTGCTTTTGAATCTTGTTTCAGTCCCAATTTCCAATCCTGGTTGATGCTGACAACTATTCCTTGAATAAAGGGAAGGTTAGCGTGCAAGTACACTTGGTTTCTTCCTTCCCTTCTCCCTCCCTCTCTTCCTTCCTCCCTCCGTCCTTCCCTTCAACAAATGAATACCCACTCTGAGCCAGACACTGTTGTAAGGTGAAGGGATACAGCAGTGCATAAACCTTGCTCTTATACAACTGATATTCAAGTGATGGGAGACAGACAATAAGCAAATGAACAACTAAATATATGTTAGTGGTTAAGCCCTATGGAGAAAAATGAAACAGGAGCAAAAGAATAAAGAATGCGAGGGATAGGCATGTTGGTATTTTATAAAGGGCAGGTCAAGAGGAGCCTTACTGAGAAGGTGACATTCAAGCAGAGAAACCTGAGAGAGTGAGCCATGAGGAAATTAGAAGGAAGAACATCTGAGGCAGAGGAAAAAGCAGGTACAAAAGGCCCTGTAGGGGGAATGTGCTTGGCAAGTTTTCGGGAAGAGCAAAGCAGAGTGAGACTACAGTGGAGTTAAGTGCAGGGAGAGCGGGAGGAGAGGTCAGAGAGGCGAGGGCGGGCCGATCATGTAGAACGGAGCTTCACAGACTTAATGTAAGGAACCCATAGTAAATATTTCAGGCTTTGCAGGCCATACCGTCTCTGGGATAACTTCTCAAGTCCTGTAGCACAGAGTCACAGACAATACATTAATGAATGGGTATGGCTGTATTCCAATAAAATTACTAAAATAGGCAGTGGACTGGATTTGGCACCTGGACGGTAATTTGCTGACCCCTCATATCAACCATCTATAAAGCAAATAATGGAGGCCAGAGGGGAATGGTACATATGCCCAGGCCTGGCCTCAGAATACATTACTTCACTGAAACAAAGCTATAAATGTGAGCTAAATAAAACGCTTCTGTCGACATTAAGCACTCAAAAGTTGTTTGTTGAACAGATAAACTGAAAAAGTAGCTTGTCTGGGACCCAAAATAACAATTATTTAACTGTTTCTACAGAAAAATGTTTTGAATTCCCAAAAATTGTTTTGAAAATTAAATTAACTTTGGAACACAAGCCATTCATAAGTTGAAGACTTAACTTACAACAATACCGAGGATATTTTCATCTTTTTCTTGATGATTCAGGGACATTATTCTAGGTATGATTATCCTATGGTGTGGTAGAGGAATGTCCCTTTAAAAATTACTGAAGTGTGAAGGGTTGATGACCCTCTGTTAATTGTGACCAGACTTCTCTGCTGAATTGTGTTTCGCTTTTCAGGCTTCCCTCTGGTTGTCAGCAGTCACTCTTTGTCATTAACATGTACCTTTTGCAGTCCTAGTCTTTTCCTTATCATCATTCAACTTCCTTCTTATAATCTACTTTAGATGAGGAAATCAGGGAGTCAATACTAATGTAGCTGTATCACCAGGTCCTGTAAGTCCTTTTATTTGCTGTCTTTGACATTCCACAATTAGCTCCATGACTGTCTTAACAGTCTGTTATATTTGGAACTCAAAGCCCATGAGGAAAAATTCTATAGTTATTAGCCAAAGGAATCAGTCAGACAAAACCATTTTTGGTAACTCCCTACAACTAGTTTGTTAGTGAGCTTTGAATGCAGTGTGAGGTGTATGTGATTCATGTCCAATAAACAAATCGTCAAAAATTGAAGATTTGTTTTTATTCTTCTTTCAAGTATGTTATCTCTACCAACAGGTAATGAGGGTCTCAGTATAGATGCCAAGAATGCTTAGACATGGCTATAAAATGAAATATAGATCTTAAGACTCTCTTAGACAGAAAAACTCAAAAACATTGCTTAAGGCAGTGGTTCTCAAAGTGTGGTTCAGGGACCCCTGGCAGTCCCAAAACAGTTTCAAGGGGGCTGCAAAGTCAAAACTGTTTTCATAATAATACTAAGACAAATTTGGCTTTTTATTTTAATTGTCTCTTGAGTGTACATAAGAGTTTTCCAGAGGAAGCATTATATGAAATTTCAACAAACTGGATATAGAAACACATATGAGAATCCAGTGTGTCTTCTATTAAGACAGACATTAAAAAGATTTATAAAAATAAAAATAATGCAGTTCTTAACAAATATTTTTGTTTTAGAAACTATAGTTATTTTTCATAAAGATATGTTAACATGTAATATCTATTCTTATTATTTTAAGATGGATTTATAAATAAATACTTTAACAGTTTCGGTTTTAATTTCTATTATGGCAAATACCAATAAATATAATATCAATAGATATAAACAAAAGCTCTTAGAGGTCCTTAATAATTTTTAAGGGTGTAAAGGAGTCTTAACTCTAAAAAGTTTTAGAACTGCTGACTTAAGGTGTACCACCCAAGCATTGTTTTCTTTCTGCCTTTTTATAGAGGTGTTAACTAACCTGCTGCTGTCTTCACCCTGGGAGACAGAAAGTTGGGGAACAGCCAGTCCTACCACTGCTGTCAGTTTTGCCTTCTGGGGATCTGCCTGCCCAGCTGGAATTCTCCTAAGTTATGAGAATTCTGGACCCCAAGAGAGGCAACTGATGATCTGTAAAGGAAGCAGGGAATTTGGGGTAAAACCAAGAGGGATTATGGGCTGAAAAAGCAGGAAGCGGAGCTGGCTTTCTGTGGCATCTGGATGAAAGCCAGTCACCATGGCCTGTCCATTCTGCCTTTGAATTCTCTCTGCGTAAAGCTATCTTTTTGGCATTACATGGCAAAAATGTGTCAAGGTATAAATTTCTTTTCATTCTGGCTTATGTGAAAGTAAACAGGACTAGCCTTCGGCAAAGCTGTTTTAAGATGTTCTTTGACTTAATAAAGGTTTACGTTTCTAATGTAAGCAAATCCATCAATCTTCTTTTGTGATTTCTTCCATCACTTTGCTTAGCTTTTTAATCTAGAAATTTGGATATTTACTTATGTATTATTTTAATTGAATGGCTTTACAAAAATCAAACAAATACATATCTCTTTAAGAATCTTGAACTTGTATGCTTATGTGTGTATATATATGTATGTATATTTATATACATATATACACACATAAAAACTTATTTTTTCTATTTTGGAAATTACTTTTATTAAAAAATTCTTTTATTAAAGTATAATAAAATTATAAGTTATATGTACAGTGTGGTGATTTAAGATATGTATACCTTTATATAAACTTATGTTAGACAATTTAAAATGGGCCTGTAAACCAACCTTTTCCCCCTCATAGAGAGTTTCCCTAATACCTTTTACTGAAAAATCTTTTCCATTTCCCTTAATTTGTAAGTTTGCTTATAAATTAGGGGCTGTTTCTGGACTGTCAAATCAGTTCTGCTGAGCTAATACGAAACAGTATTTTTTAATAGGTTTTAATTACTTTGAAATAAATGGTAAAGGATTTCCCCTTCACCCCTCAACATACATACTGTACACACTAAATAAACATCCGATTTCACAATCGTGTTAACCGTTCTCAGTCTTAGGTGAATATGTAAATTCTGCAAGGTTTTTCCTCAAAATTTTGCAGTCTCCTTTTTAAATATTCTGGTAATGGTCCTTCCCTCTACCTATGCCCAATGCCCTAGCTTCCTACTTTCAGGAGGTTGAGATGTTAAAGACAAGTTACTGGAGTTGAGCAGAGAGGACCCTCTTTCCCTCTTATACATTTCCGGTTCACTGGTTATCCTGCCCTAGTACAGGTATTTTTCTCTTACGGATTTTCTATACCTCCTCTAAACATAATCCATCTTCAATCCTCAAAGCCCTAAGACTTCTGGGTACAAATTTTATGTTGTCTGTTGCGACTTAACTTATTTGACTTGGAAATCAATCATTTACGTTACCTAATTTCTTATCTTGACATCCTAAAACGTATCCCTATGCCTGCTATACTATTTCTGTTTCGAGATAAATGTTCTGACTTTAAAAATAATATTAATAACTATCCTTTGAAATTGTAACTGTTGCTGTCACAGGTAGGTGGGTTAGAAAACAGGGGAAGAAGACTTACTTTCTACTGTCTACCCTTTTTGTATCTCTCTTTTTTCGGGGGGAGGTATCTTTTGTATGTTGTGCCACATCATGTATGTGTATAAAAAATGGAAACCCCTGACCCCTCTGAAAACTCCTGTATTAGAAGAGGTAACATCTACATTTTTTTCCTTTCCTAGCTAAATACTTAGCAGGTAACTCAGTAACTACTGAACAGAATAGATAACCCCAATACTGGTTCAACTCATCAAGGCAGCGTTTGGATAAGCACCAGATCTCATCTCTGGCTGATGAGATGACAGCAGAATAGGAACTCCTCAACTACTTAAGAATTTCAAACAAATGGGACCTAATTGAACATAGAAGCTTTTGCACAGCAAAGGAAACCATCCTATATGGCAATAATGAGTTTATGGCATTAAAATGCAAAGATTTAGATTTTTTTTTTTAAACCACAAATACAACTAAAGGGGATCCTATATGATTCTGATGCTTCAAGTTACAATTCTACTTTCTCAAAATCATTTAAGAGTTAACACTGACTGTAAAAGCCCAACATGTTTTATTTCATTGGGCTCACGTTTAAAAGTAAATACCTGAATCTGTCCAACCAAAGTTGCAGTCAGTTCAAATTCTTGTCTTTTATTTATGTCTTGTTGTCAGACACAGTTTACTATAGATTTTGCAATGTGCGTCCATCTTCCTCCTTCATCTGTGAGATGAACCATCAGAAGCATTCTAGACCTTAACTGTCATCACACACTGAACATGCCCATTCAGTTAAGATTTAGACTCCAATATAATCCCATTAAAGTTGTGGAAGAGGTTTCCCAAATCCAAATGATACAAAAAGATATTTAGTTCCATACACAATGCGTTAAATCCTTTGTTGTTTTCTCCAATTTTGTTCCGTTTTGTTTTTTCAGCAGTGGGGTGTATATATTTATATGAAGCCTTGATGGCTTTCAAGATAATAGTTTCCATTTCTTGGGTTTAAGAGCCTTCCATGTATTATCTCATATTTAATCCTCTCAACAACTCCTCAAGTATTATCATTCCCATTGTACAGATGAAGAAATGGAAGCTTAGAGCAATCTGTTGCAATGCTACAGACTAAATAAAATGCAAAACCAGGATCTGAATCCAAATCAGTCTGGCTAAAGTCTGTATTTTTAACTACACTATCTCACAAGATGAGAATACACTTTCTTGGTTCTCGGCAGTTCACGTTTCCAGGTGTAAAACACTAAATAGTCCATGTACTGTACTTGAAAATAAAATTGTGGACTAGAGTGAAAGATATCAACACTTGTAGGTTTATTTTTGGCTGAGAAGCAGGTTATTGATTTTATGTTTGATCTCTCTCTCTACCAGAAAGGAAATAGAAGTGGCAATAAAGCTGCATACTGGTGGCAAAGGGAAAAATACATGAAGCAGCAACGAGAAGCGAAAAGAAAATGTCAAAGTAAGCAAAAGGCATGAAGAGGATAGAAACAGAAAAAGAAGTAGGGGACAGAAACTCAAAAGTTCAAAGCTGCAAGGTTATTATGAAACATATACAGTTGTCCCTCAGTATCAGCGGGGGACTGGTTGCAGGGCCCTCTGACTCCCACCCCTGACTGCCAATACTAAAATCCCAGTATGCTCAAGTTCCTTATATAAAATGGCATAATAGTTGCATATAACCTATGTACATTCTCCCATATACTTTAAGTCATCCCTAGATTACTTGTAATACCTAATATAATGGAAAAGCTATGTAAATACTTGTAAATACAATGTAAATAGTTGCCAGTGAGTGGTAAATTCAAGTTTTGGTTTTTGGAATTTTCTTTTTCCGAATATTTTTGTTTCATGTTTGGTTGAATCCGTGGATTCGGAACCTGTGGATATGGAGGGCCAATTGTAATGTGTTTCCTTTGTCTGTGAGTATTTTATTGATGATATGAGAAACAAAGCTCAGTTCCTAAAGAGCTGGAAAATTTCAGAATTATCTTTTTTCAAAGCCTTAAGGGAAAAAAAAGATGTAGCTTAGCTAAATCAATCAATCATGATACACCCTTTACATAAAATAATGTATAGTTATTTAAAATATTATAGGAGACCATTTAATGTTACAGGAGAATTCATGGTATATTCCTCTATAACAAAGAAGATTACAGATACACAGATAAGGGTACCAATTTGTTAAAAAAATAAAACAAAAGTGTATGTATAATATAACAAAATCATAATAGTGGTTTTATCTCTGGATGATTTATGATTTTCTTCTTTGTAATTTAGGATTTCTCCTTTTTCTCTGATTTCCAAATTTCCAACAATAAAAAGTGGTTACTTTTTGGGGGGAACCATCACTATTTCCAAAAGTTTTTCATCACCTGAAACAGAAACTCTGTAACTATTAAGCAATGATGCCCTATTCCCTCTGCCCACTAGCTCCTAGTAACTCTACTGCCTCCCTTCTGTCCCTAAAACTTGCCTATTCTAGATACCTCATATAGGTGGAATCATACAGTATTAGTTCTTTTGTGTCTGGCTTATTTCACTTAGCAAAATGTTTTCAAGGTTTATCCACACTGTAGCATGTATCAGAATTTCATTCCCCTCTATTGTTATTCCATTCTAAGTATATACCACATTTTGGCATCTTCTGACAGACACTGGGTTATCCACTGGCTATTGTGAATAATGTTGCTATGAATACTCATGTACAAGTTTTGTTTGAACACCTGTTGGGTATATAACTAGGAGCAGAATTGCTAGATCATTTATTAATTCTATGTTTAACTCTTTGAGGAACCATCAAACTGCTTTCCACAATGGCTACAACATTTTATGTTCACACCCGCAGTCAACAAAGGCTCCAATTTCTCCACAAAGGCTTATTTTCCATTTTTAAAATAAAGTCATCCTAGTAGGGTGTGAAGTGGTATCTCACTGTGGTTTTGATTTGCATTTCCCTTATGATTAATGATGCTGAGCATCCTTTCATGTGCTTATTTGTATATCTTCTTTGGCAAAATGTGTATTCAAGTCTTTCGCTGTTTTTTTGTTTTGTTTTGTTTTAGAAGTATAGTCAGTTTACAATGTTGTGTCAATTTCTGGTGTACAGAATAATAGTTCAGTCATACATATACATACATGTATTTGTTTTCATATTCTTTTTCATTATAGGTTACTTTGCTCAGTTTTGAATTGCACTGTTTGGATTTTCTGTCGCTGAGTTGTAGGAGTTCTTTATATATTCCGGATACTAATTTCGTATCACATATATGATTTGCAAATATTTTCCCCATTCTGTGAGCTCTTTTTCATTCTCTTGATAGTGTCTTTTGATGAACAAAATTTTAAAATTTTGACAGAATTCAATTTATCTATCTTTTCTTGTGTTGCCTGTGTTTTTGGTGTCATATCTAACGAACCAAGTACTAGTTTTTAAATCAGTTAAAAAAAAGTAATTTTTGAAAAATATCAGGGGAAAAAGTAGTTGCTAGTAGTGGGACAGAAAATGTAGGAGCAGGTGTAAGTTACTGCCTCTCATTCTGAATTCAAAGCACAGTATAATACAACTTACAACAAAGACATTTTATTTTTCAGTTTTTTGGGGGGAGGGAGTAATTAGGTTTATTTATTTACTTTTTAAAGGAGGTACTGGGGTTTGAACCCAGGACCTCATGCATGCTAAGCACGTGTTCTACCACTTTGAGCTATACCCTCCCCCAACAAAGACGGTTTTTAAGGATCCAAATTCCTCCTTTTACTAGAACATGACCTAGTAGAGGATCTCTTGGTTCAAAGATACGTATAAAAGCTTCTCTACTTCATAAATCAACTATACCTCAAGAAAGACAGACATAAAATAAATTAATGTTACAATATGTTTTGGGGATTATGAAAACCATCGTGAGGAGGATTATATCTAATCTTGTAAAAAAAAAAAGATTGCTAAAAACAGTCAAAATTAAGATCATGAAGAATATACTCTTTCATGAAAAGTTGCAGAAACAAGACTCAATCTATATGTTGTTTCTGAAAAAAATTATTTGCTTCAAACATTCAACTTATCAACTTTTATAATGAAAACAAAGCTACCCACTGGATCAAGAGCTCATCAATTTGGCTCACCATCTACAAATGGCAGGCCAGATCATTTGTAAGTTAGTGTCTACTTTGGACTTAAAAACTAGTAGACTTGGTAACAGCCCTTTGGTATCAAATCATTTTACAGATTTCATGCAGTTTACAACTGACCCCCAAGACTCACACACAACTCAAGGGAGCTCTGGTAGAGATTTATTCCTGGATATGTAAATATCAGTTCTAATAATATATGTTATTTTTAAAAGACTTGTGTTTCTGTTTCTTTGTTCTTCTTTTTAAAAATTCTTTGCTTGCCACCTTAAAAAAAAAAAAGAAAAGAGCTAAGCCTAATGTCCAATGCTAATGGGAGTGGTTAACAATAAACATTAATGGTTGTCGCTGACACTTTTCACTTTTCACCACACTTTTCTGGTGCCAGACTGGTGTCCACTTTAGTCCTGTTCTCTAGAAGCTGACTACGTCTTCAGCTGTGTTCTTCTTTGCTTTCCTGGTAAAGTCCTCTTTACTCTCCTCAAGCCTCTTATATGAGCCAAGGGTCCTTTTAGCCACCACTAAATGATCAAGAGTCTGCTAATGGGCTCTGTGTAGTTCCAATTTTTTTCTAAGGGAGAATGACAGACATGTTTGTCTACTGATGTTAGGAGACGGGGCAAGAAGGAGGAGGATGCATCTGCAACAAATATCGCAGCTCCCAGTCAATACTAGTTTCTGGTTTTCCAGTCCTCTCTAGACACAGGGTGGAGGAAGAGATCATATGAAAGTAAGTCACAGTTTCTGGAAACCTGTAAGCATAGCTGCAGCTTGGCCAATAGCAATACAATGTAGGAAACTGTCTAGGACTCAGAGAAGAGAGAGATTTATAAGAGGATGCCTGCAAGGAAGGCCAGTTTGTAATTCTGGGTACTGCTACCTCTGTTGAAGCCCCAGCTGGGGAAATGCAGGAACTGTTTGCTTACAGCTGATCTCCGGTATATTACTATCTAATATTTATCTTGCCATGTGATTAGAGACTATGCAAACTTCAGAGCACTGTTTCTTCCAAGACAAAAGTTCAAACCAGAGAACTAGGGAAAAGGTGAACATAATCAGAAATTCACAAGAGTGAATAATAGCCTTCAGAAATGGAAAGATGAGGGAAAATTAGGACCATCTATGGTTCATCTTCTAGCTAAGATTTTTTTCCTAAAATGCTTGTTATCTGAAAACCACTTTTTATGTTATGGGTTTGCCATGTAGTAATATCAGAAACTTTGGTAGACTGCCATATTTCAGAGAAAACTCCAGTCCCAAATTTGTCTACTGAAGTAAAAATTATTAGAGAGAATGCTTTGCTAGGCTATAAATTCTTACGTTTTAGCAAAACTTATGAAGGCAGAAACTAAAATCAGCTTAACAGCAATATTTTCAGTTTTTATCTCACTTATCCTGGCAATCCATTCATCTATAAGGCATGGATGTGACTGTAGGGAAGGACCAAATCATGTGTAGGTTTTAAAACCAGAAACCCAAAGGCAGAAATGTGATTATTATTCCTTTAGAGAGAATACTTCCAAAGAGAATCTATACTTACCAGGAGTTCTTTATTAACATTCTAAGAAGAAATCTGTGAGGTTATCCAATAAGCAATTTAGGATAAAGTATTCTGCAGAAATGTCTGAAACCTACAGAGCAGTGGTTCCCACACTTGCTGCATACTGGATACACCTGGAGCTCTTTTAAAAATACTGACACATCTGACTCCCACCTACAGACATTCCGATTTCGTTTAACTGGGTGAGACCTGAGCATCAGGACTTCGTAAATCCCCGCCCCCACATTCTAATGTGCAGCAAAATCCAGGAACTAATGCTGGTGTCTTCAAATTTTTCTACCTTCAGTTCTAGGAATGACAGGAAACAAAAATCCGAAACCCTGGGATCTTTTGGGGAAGAATAAGCCAAAGAAAGCACAAAGGTAATAACCATCATCCTGGAGCCATTTTCACAGAACTATGGTTATTTTCCCTCCACAGAATTTCAGACAAAAGTGTAACAGAGGCCACCTGAAACCATTATCAAGCAAGTACCGGTCTGGTGAGTGGTTAGGTAGATCTGCTGCCGCTAAAACTATAAGCAGGAAAAGAAAACTATGACCTAGTGTAGGTTAGAGAGGAAAGGCCAAAGTGGAACATCCACCAGATGTAAATCACTCCACCCCCCAGGCTGTGGGGACTGGGAGGCTGGGGAGGAAACCTAAAGATCTGATCCAGTTCCTCCTCCCACAGAAAAGTTCCCGCACCACGGAAACTGCTTAAGTGCAACAAGGGCTGGTTCACCACACCCGTAAGCCTCACATTCTCCTTTTCCCCTTAGTGAGGCAGCCTCACGACGTACACCCACAGTGGGAGGTGGCTCAGCAGAGGCCTCGTGCCTTTGGCTGTCCAGCTGGAGTCCTTGTCGGAAAACCACTGGGAATAAGAAGGAAGGTATCATCTCAGTGGGACAGCTTTGAAGAAATATTTGCCCGGGGTTGAGATGGAATCACACTTGTCCACAGTTTTACTGCTTTATGACCTGGCAGGAAGAATGAGGATAAGAGCATGGCTAGGGGCTGGCCTCCAAGGGGTACTTTTCCTTTCAGCTGGAGGCTGAGAGATGCAGCTAACTGCTGAGGCCTCTTTTTCTTTCTGGCAGCCGCCACTTGGCATTTTCAGGGTTTGTTAACAGAGCAGAACTGAACCACACTGAGACCCTCAGTGCTAAGGAGACGGGAAACACTAGTGCAGGAGAGGAACAGCCGGCATCAGAGGGTGGACACTATTCTGCCCAGACCGGCTTGGGAAGCAATGTTTCTCATTATTATGAGCAGTACTAGATTTCCTTCCTTTCTCTAACTTGTGGCAATAATTATTCTGAAATTTTTGATGGCCTCTGTTATGGGTTGAATTGTGTCCCCCTCCCTCCCTCCCAAAAAAGATATATTGAGGTCCTAACTCTCAGCACCTCAGAATGTGATCTTATTTGAAAACAGAGTCCTTACAAAGACAGTCAAATTAAAATGAAGTCATTTGAGTGGGCTCTAATCCAATATGACTGGTATCATAATAAAAAGGGGGAATTTCAATACAGTGACAGACACAACCAGAGAGAAGATATGAAAGCACAGAAGGAAAAGAAAGCCATGTGACTGGAGTGATGGCATCTACAAGCCAAGGGACACCAAACACTGCTGGCAAACACCAGAAGCTATAAGAGACAAGGAAGAATTCTCCCCTCAAACCATTAGAGAGAGCACAGCTCTGCCAGCTCCTTGATTTCTGACTTCTAGCCTCCAGAGCCATGAGACACTAAATTGATTGTTTTAAGCCACCCAATTTTGGGGATTTTGTTATGGTAGCCTTAGGAAACTAATACAGCCTCAAACCAGTATTGATTAAGCCAGTCAGATTTCACTTTAACTATCCTCCGTGAATTACTGCTGCTAGCCAAGGAGATTACCGTCTAGGTCAGTGGTTGCCAAAGGGGTGGGTGGAGAACAGTGGTGATGGCAGCAAATCATAAATTCTGGGGAGCTATTTCACAATAAACATGCCCAAGCTCCACTGTGAACCTGATGATTCAGAATATAAGTAGGGGGTAGCTAACATATATTTTAAACAATCTCCTTAAGCAATATTACTGACTTGCTCTGATTCTGTACCCCTCCCCACAACTGAGCTTATTAAAATATAAAAGGATAAAACCTCGAGGCTTCTTCAGATTGAGCTGTAGATTCAATATAATCCCAATCAGAATCTCAGCAGGTTTTTTTTCCATAAAAATTCATAATTCATCCTAAAACTTATATGGAAGTGCAAAAGGCCAAGACAGTCAAGGCAATCTTGAAGTATGATAAAGCTGGAGATTTATACTACTAAATGTCAAGCAAGACACATAAAGCTACAGTTATTAAGATAGTGTAATATTGACCCAAGACTAGACGAATGGATGAACAGAATGGAAGAAAGAGCCCAGAAATAAATCCACTTATATGTCATTTGATTTATGACAAATGGGACACTGCAGTGCAGTGGGGGAAAAGTTTGTCTTTTCAATAAAGTTCTAGGTCAATTATATATCCATATGAGAAAGGCAGAATCTTGACTTCCAATTCACATCCTAAACAAAGATCAATTTCAGATACATTATAGATTTAAATATGAAAAGAGAAACAACAAAGTTCTCAGGAGAATATCTTTATTATCTTGGGAAAGGCAAGTTTTCTTGAACACAAACAAGCACTAACTATAAAAGAAAAAGATAAACTAGACTTCATAAAAACAAGAACTTACTTCCATTTATGAAAAGGTACCATTAAGACAAAAGGCAAGATAGAGAAGACATTTATGATACATGTATCTGACAAAGGACTCAAAACCATAATATGCAAAGAACTCTTAACAAATCAGTATGAAAAAACCATACAACCCAATTTAAAAATAGCTAAAAGACGTGAAAATATACTTCATAAAAGGAGATTTCCAAGTGTCCAGTGCTTAATTTCATAACTTACATGGAAATGCAAATTAATATCACAATGAAATACCGTTACACACCAACCAAAATGGCTAAAATGAAAAAGACATAAGGTCAAGTGTTGGCAAGAATGCAGCGCAAACAGGATTCTAGCTGGAAGTAGGAGTATAAATTGGTTCAGACACTTTGGGAAACTGGCACTATCTATTAAAGCTGATCATATGCGTATCTTATGACCTAGGAATTCCACTCCTAAGTGTTAGAGAATAAAAGAATGCACAGATAGTCCCCCAAGGACATGTACAAAAATTTCCACAGCAACATTTTTCACAGCAGCCCCAAACTAAAAACAACCAAAGTGCCCAATAACAACTGAGTAAATTAGTTATAGTCATATAATGAAATGCTATAAAATAATGAGAATAAATAAAGTACAACTATATGCAACATGGATGAATTTCAGTGACATAATGTTGAACAGCTACACATAAGAAAATACATACTGTAATGATTCTATACACATATATAATATTCAAAATGGATAATACTAATCTACGATGTTAGCAGTCAGAATTGATTTTCTTTGAGGGGTGAGCTATTGAAAGGGAGATATGAAGGGGCTCCTGGGGTTCTGGTAATACTGCACTTCTTCATTTAGGTGCTGGTATCACGGAGTGTGCTCACTTTGAAAATTCAGTGACCTGTGTGCTTATGATTTGTGCACATATTCATATTTCTGTTGTTGTTTCTAAAATTTTTAACTTAAGTATAGTTGATTTACAATATTTCAGGTGTACAGCAAAGTGATTCAGTCATACATGTGTGTGTGTATATATATATATTCTCAGATTCTTTACCATTCTAGGTTATTACAAGATATCAAATACAGTTCCCTGTGGTATACAGTAGGTCTTTGTTGTTTATCTACTTTATATATAGTAGTGTGCATCCGTTAATCCGAAATCCCTAATTTATCTGCACCCCCTTCTCCTTTGGAAGCCATAAGTTTATTTTCTATGTCTGTGAGTCTATTTCTGTTTTGTAAATAAGTTCATCTGTATCATTTTCTTTAGATTCCAGATATGAGATATCATATGAAATCTATCTCTCTCTGTGTGATTTACTTCACTTAAGTATGATAATCTCTAGGTCTATCAATGTTATATTTTTATACTGTTGCTGAAAGATCTATTAACATAAAAACAAAAACAAAATCTTTGGGTTTGTGACTCCTGTACATCAGAGTCAGGATCATCTGAAATGTTCTATACTTTTAGACAAGTTCTATACTTCAAAGGCAGTCTGTCCAACTGCCAGGGTAGGAGACCAGTCTAATATCTAAAGCAACAGCATACGGGGGTGAGCGTGGTGGTGCAGGGTCTGCTTTATTCACCCATTCCTTCTCCATACTGATACTTGATTCTGGAAGACTTTTTAAATATAATAATTCTAACGAGTAGGGTAAAACCTAAAAAGCAGAGGGGAGCTTGGTAAATAGGAAGATGCACAGTATTTCAAGTATACAGATGATACAGGAAAACTTTTAAAAGAGAGGGATAATTAGAGTCAAATAAGGAGAAAGCAGGTTGTTCACTGAATTCGTTCAGGGTTAAAAGTTTCATTTGATTATTAGTTCAATGAAGGTAGAAAATTATTTGACAGCAGTCTTTCAGGCTTGTTTTAGACATCCTAAAGAGAAAATAGAGTACAACTTGTGGGAGGGGAGCTACTCAATTTCTCACCATAGCCTTTTTGTCATAGAGCTTGTTGCTGTGGAGAAGGGAAATAAAGGATCCGGCATGAGTAAGCACAGGGACAGTGGATTCCTTATGCAATTAGCAAGTAGCAGGGGCCTATAAATGACACACTTTCCATTCTTTCTAACCCCTAACCCTCTAAAAGTACATGGGCCTGGTTTGCCACTATAATTTAACTCAAATACAGAGAGGCCTCAATGGGCCTAACAAAGCCAAAGCCTGGCAGACAGAACACAAGGCCATTTAGCAATGCTGCCTCATGCCAGGGGAATCAGCTACCTACCCACCCTATCCTGGGGAAATTATCTCCAGCTGCCTAAATTATAAAGTTGATGCCCTACGATTTCCTTGTTCAGTAGAGCTTATGGGAGATGGGATAACAAAGTAGCAGAAGAGGTGGAGAACAGCGTCTTGTTTCACGGAGTAGTCAGAGACAGAGAGGAGGTGTGGGTAGGGAGAGAGACAGGAGAGAGAGAGAGAGAGGGAGAGAGAAAATATCTCACTGGTATCATTAAGAGGCAGTAGCAGTGACTTTGGAGAAAAGCTCTGCCTGAACTGGTATGAAACTGCTGCCATGAGAGAAAAGGCTAGCTGCCAAGTTTGTTAACAGCTTCTGCCCATCAGCTTTATCAATGAGGGCAGGGCCAGGACCTGCTTTTAGCAGTGTAAGCACTGAAACAGGAGGGTCCAACAACATCTTCCAGCAGCCCTCACCACAACCCATGATTAATAAAGACAGTTCCCTCTTCTGTCCCACAGAAATGATCAGTTATAAATATCAGAGCTGGAAGGACCACAAAGAGATGTAGTCCAACCTCCTCATTTTGTAAATGAGCAAACTGAGGCCCAGACTAGTTAAATAACCTTATCAACGGGGCAAGAAAACACAAAGGCTCTCAAATGGGGCCTTTTCCCCTTGGAATCATGCCAAAGCTAAATTAGCTGGGGCTCGTGATTAGCCCCAGTTTATATCAGAACTGTATTTATTGCCTAGGTATCACTTACTGGGGTTCATAGAGAAGTAGATGAACTAAATTATTTGTTAAAGGATGGCATTAACAACAACAGAGGTATGTCTCTGAACCCATCTGAGAGGGTTTTGTTACTGAAATATCAAAAGAATCTCATTTGAAACAAGCCTTACATATCTGGCAAGCTTGCAGCCTGGCCAACTCACTGCCTGACTCTCCTTTGCTGGAGGGGAGGGTGGAGGTAGGTGAGAGTGCACAAAAGGGAGATTAGTTTATTCTGCAATTTGCAAAATGAAACGCAAAAAAGTCTGTAACTGAAATTTTTCCTTAGGGCTTCAAGATTTAAATATAAGACAGTGGACAGATAACACAATCCACAAGGGTACACAAACACGTAACTGCCCTAAAGCATCCCCTGGGAGTTAACTGCCAGGTGGGAAGAATGTGTTGGCTGTTGTTTTGGGTGGAGGAGGGGCTGGGAGAAAGTAAGTATTGATTTCCCTAATGCTTTCTTTGTGTGGCTGCTGTTGCCATGTGGTGGTCTGTTGCTATGAAGACTTGTGGTGCCAGACAATGGCTGCTAGGCTCTTTACGACTGTGCTATTGGTAGAGCTGTTTCTGCAAGAGTCAGGCTAGTAAGCAGCTGGCTAAGCAGTAGAGAAACCCTGGTCACTGCACACCATCTCCCTCCAGGTAAGAGCTGCCTGAGGCAAGACTGAAAGTGAAAGAGCATTAATTACAGCCAAGGAAAAAGAAAAATCAGTAGCTGAGAACCATCTTTACTTTCTGGTATAAGTAGCTAAAATTAGATATTTCATGGTCCACACACATAACTTCCTACATCAGAATCAAACAGAATAAACCAAGGGTAACTATTAAGGTTACGATTTCCATGAAAGGTTAATGGACAGCCTCTTCCTTTTAGTGAGAAGGACAAAGGCCCACAGCTGGGATCTGCAATCAGCTGAGGATGAAGATCGGCTGAGACAGGTTCTCAGCGGAGCTACCACAGGCAAACTAACTTCCTGCTAAGCAAAACCACTGCCTATTACTCTGATAATGAGAAAGCTGCAGCCCACAGACCAAAGTACAGGGCTCAAACACAGAGTTTGAAGCAGAGCCAAATGTTCTCCCAGGTAACAGCACACAGAGCACACAGAAGTCACCCTGGTCTGTGTAGATGTCAGCTGTTTACTCAGTCTCTTCATCCTCCCACAGATGACTCTTCTTCTCAAGAGCATATATACACTTCTAGGTATATATAACTTAAAGATCATCTAGCCCATAAGATGTTCAATATGGTAAACTACTAGCTATGTGTGAATGTTTAAATTTAATAAAATTAAAAATTCAGTTCCAGGTGCCACATTTCAGGTGCTCAATACCACGTGTCACTGGACTATCATTTTGGAGAGCACACTTCCATCACCAAAAGTTCTACTGGGTAGGGCAGATGTAGCCCAAGCCCCTATAAGTAGGAAATCTAAGGGCAGGAGAAGTTCAGAGAGTTATCCAAGATCACACTGCTAGCTAAATGTATAATCTGTTCTGGAATCCAACTCTCTTGACTCTAATTCAGAGATATTTGTTCTGCACGACTATGCCTTTAAGGCACTATTATTCCTGGACACAATTCTTCTCAGTTTCAGACACTGCTAGTTGCTGGAATAAAAATGTACACCCTGATGTGGAGAAGGAAATGCATAGCTTTTCCATGTCTGCTTACCCATATATATAACAAAACCTTCACCAAGTGCAAAACTTGAAAACTTTCTCCTCCCCACCAAATCATTAAGCTAGAATTCAGCTTTTCATACACTCTGGCATATAAGGCAGCTGCACTCACTTCAGCTTCAAAAACGTGGTACAGCACTACAACTTCTGTCTTTCTGATATTCCGGCAAAAGAAGACCAGACTGATTTCAGAGATGTTGTAAGAGGATTTCAACGTGGAGTGGGAGGGTGAACCTAGATAAATGATTATCAAAACAGAAGACTCCTCTTCAAACATAGTTTTACAAGGGAGCTTAACATATAAGTCACCCCAAAGTAGAACTCCTCTGGGTTTCATCTGTTGGGGTAGCAGAGGTGGGGGCTGGGGCCTGTCCACTCAGCACCCCTCACTCCTTATTTATGACTGCTTCTGAGGTTCCTCCATGCTCAAGTTCCTCAGAGTATAATTTCAAACCATTTCCTCTGAAAATCTCTAGAGGTTCTATCTCTGACTTTTGTAATTTCAAAAAATTGGTGCTGGGAGCAACTGTTATAAAAAAAAAAAAAAAAAAAGAAAGCACCTTACAAAATTCCTCATTATTTTTAATCAATAACTAGCAAATGAGCCCAAGAGAGGTTACCAAAAAAAATGACAAGTTTTACCTACACAATTTTATTAATCAAATATTAAGTGATTATTTTACTTTCTGTGTAAAGACTGAACTAATCCTTGGAGAAATATCGTGATATATAAAATGCAGTTCCTGGCCTAACCATCTTATAGTCTAATAGAGAAGAACAGACACAGAAATTCTAGGTGGAAACAAATAAGGATTGGTGTATAGTCATGACACTGCAGTCCTAGAAGGAGAAGAGAAAGAGGGTGGCACAAAACAAAAAGAATTAATGAAGAAGCAAAGGCCAAAGACTCCCAAGATTTGAAAAAAGACAAATTTACACATTCAAGAAGCTAAGCGAACCTTCAAACAGGATAAACTCAAAGAAATCCATGTCAGACATATCATAATCAAAATGCTCCAAATGACAGAAACACTTTGAAAACAACAGGGGAAAATGACATATTACTTTATAGGCAAATAACAATTTAAGTGACTGTATATTTCTCAGAAATCATGAAGGTGAAAAGGAAACGGAACATTTTAAAGTACTGAAAGAAATGTAAACCTAGATTTCTATATCCAGGAAAAAATATCGTTTAGGAATAAAAGTAAAATAAAGACGTTCTCACAGAATTAATTCCCAGTGGATCTGCTCTAAAAGAATTACCAAAGGAGAGTCTTCAGACAGAAGGAAAACAATAGAGGGGACTCTCAGAACATCAGGAATGGAGGAAGAACAACAGAAATGTTAACTGTCTGGGTAAACGTCATACACGATTCTTCTGAATTATTTAAAACATATATGATGATTGAAAGGGAAATATTTTTAAATACCAACAAGGTCCTACTGTATAGCACAGGGAACTATACTCAATATCTTATAATAACCTATAATGAAAAAGAATATGAAAAAATACATACATATAACTGAATCACTTTGCTGTAACCAGAAACTAATACAACATTGTGAATCAACTATACTATAGTTAAAAAAAATTTTTTTCCAGTGGTCTGTTGGGGTTTTCAATGTATTAGGTGTAATACACAAAACCAGAGGCTTGCAAACTGTTCAAAAGCTTGTCAAAGGGAAACAGATTAGGTGGAAAGCAGATGCTGTTTTACCGTTCTCCTCTGTTTTCAAACTTGGGGAGTACACATGTTGGCTAGAGCTAGATTAGCAATTTTGCAAAAATAAGTAACTGTAAGGAGCCTGGAACTCCTTGTGAAGCCATTGTAACAGCTTTAGACTGCCTATCTTCAGAATTCTCTTACATTAAATCATTATTACTTCATTTTCTGTTCCTAGCAGCCAAATCCCATCCTTAACTCAATGCTTCCTCAACTTCCCTCACCATGGCACACACCGTAAGTGAAAAAATATATTGCGGATGAGGCTGCTTGTCAGGCAAAGGGAGTGCGGCACCAGCTGCCACAGGTCCCATCTAGAAAACAACAGGACAGTAACGATCAGTATTTCAGCATCCTAAAACCCATCAGTTTTAGGAGTTTCTAACCTAATGAATACATGAAAGAAGAAGGAGTGACACAAGATAAAGAGAAAAATTAATTAGAAAGAGACATGGAAATTTGGGGAAGTGCAATATTACAAAGGCAAGAGAGAAGATCTCCAAGAACGAAGAAATAGCAGAGCTTCTAAAAGTAAAGGAAAGACAGAGAAGACCTTTGGAAAACAGATGATCATTGGTATGAGAAATGTTTCAAATAGTGGCAGAAGAAATCTGATGGCAAGGTGTTATATGATACCGGGCAGGTAAAAAGAGATCGAAAACAGCAATAGCAAGTAGGCAAGAAAAGGGGAGAGGTCAGTAGTTCAAAGGGGTAGCAAGGATGAGGAAAGTATTTTCACTGTAAGGAAGTGTCACAGTGGGAAAGAGTTTAAACAGGAGAGGAAAGAATGAAGATGAAGAAGAGTAGATAAAATTCATGGTATAAAGTCTCAAAGAATCTTCAGAATAAGAAGAGAAAAAGGAAATAACAATAAAAAGTACATTTTAATAAATAGAAGGGAAGCTGGAGGATGTAGGTGGGTAGCTTTGACCTTGGTTGTTTAAGAGCCTGAAGAGAGAATGGAATGGATTAATGAATCTTGAGAATGAAGTAAGTACTGGGGAGTGTGAACGTAACAGGCAGATGAAGGGACTGTTAAGCGGTACTGTGAACTCAGCTTCTGTCAGCTAGCATAAACTTGTATCAAAACCAACTAGCTCAGTTTTGTGAATTCTTTCACTTGTCAGTCTGGGGTCAGGTACTGAAAAATGGGAGGTGGATATTTCTTCAGTTTGAGACTGGCAAGGTAAATAGTTCAATTTTTCTGATTAAACAAATCTATAGAAGCAAGTGTACAATAAAATCTCACCAATGGTATTAATATTTTCCAGTCTTCATTCTCATGAGTAGTATATGAAACTGTCCATTGGTATATGCCATAATCAAGTAGTACTGGATCCATGCTGACTCTAAGGTTTAAGTGTAGTAACTTAAAAGCTGGATATGTCCTCACTGGTCACCTAGTTCAACTGTATTTAAGAGATGAGGTAACTAAGGTTCAAAGAAGTTAAGGAACTTGTCCAAGGTCACAATGATAGTGGCAAGGACATAGAGGTCTCCTGATTTTCTCTCCAGAGCTCTTTTCACTGTATCACAAATTCTTCTAGAAAGTATATCTGCCAAAGTGAAATATGCTGTTAGTGATGGCCTTCGACTTAGTGCTGCGGTCTAAAAAGGAGACCCTGTAGCACTTCAGGAATTCTTATCTAGTAAGTCAGCTTTGCCTTTCCTTAAAATACCATAGAAGCCAGTAAGCAATTTTGCCTCAGCAGAAGTATATGGTCTGCCTTAAGATTTCTGATACCTTAACCCTGGTCCTGGAAACAACGTAAGACTTGTGAACCAAAAATAGTCTTGGGACCTGTTAATTCTGATTTGAAGTGAGGTGGGACAAAGTGAAATCAAGGGGAATCAGGCCTCTGTGTAAGTGCTAAGAGTAAGTCTCAAGCCAAGGAAAACACTCCAGGTTATACTTCGGTCTTCTTAATAGTCCTAAGGTTGAACCTAGGGAGGATCTTTGTAGTGCTGGCTGAATTAGGAATGGCCTAAAAAGAGATAGGATCTGCAGGAATTTCCAAATGCCTCCAGACAAGGTTTACAGTGAGAGCTAGGAAAGAAAGAAGCAAGGCTGCCAGACAGGTGAACAAAGAAATGAGGAAGAACTGAGGCCATGACCCCTATACCTGTTCTCTGCAAGGTGGCTCAGTTTTACAGGGACCTCAGGATCCTCATTTCCCTTCAGAGGCCAAGCACTCATGGCTTCTCTCTAAGCTGTACAGGTTCTTCCATTTGAAGAAGTATGTTGGACAGAGAGACAGAAAGAAGTACAAAGAGTTGGAGCGCAAACAAAAAACCTAGAAGGCTAGAAGGATTTTTTTTTTAAGTATCTGTAAATAGTTCTTATTATTAACTTGAGAACTGATTCAGTACACTAGCTCTTATATATCTGAGAGAATGATCTTTGCAGAAAATCTGTTATCTAAAGATCAAAAGGAATCTGAACCAACTCTGATTCCAATTCAGACCTTTGCCAACAGCCAGTTCAGGTGAAGGGCCTCTGGGATGACCAGAAAGCAGAGTGTAAAATTGCAGAACGATTCTTTCTCTTGGGATGAAAGAAAAAGAAAGAAGTGAGGTACTAAGCTCTGAAACACAATATAAGTGGGAGAAAATAAGGTGTTAAAACTAAGAGAACTAAACATCTTATAGGTTTAAATAAATTAGAGTGATCTTAAACCTGGTGAGGGTAATGTTTATTCTGAGTTTGAGAAGGTATAGAATTTTGGAAGTATTTGACATTACAGTACCTATTAGATACATATGAATGGATCCAGAAATGACAATCACACAGGTGCAAGCATTCATTCACTCAAATAAATATTTTGGAGGGCCTACGATAGGTGCCAGGCATTAAGTACTAGGGATATAATGGTGAGCAAAACACAGTTTCTGAGCTCACAGAACTTTAAGAACAGTGGAAGAGAAAGACATTAATAGAAAAGTATAATTATATACAACACTGCAAACTATGATATAAATACAGCGTGAATTTAAAGTGTGTAACAGGGATCTTGGTAATAGGCTGCCAGCAACAACCAGAGTCTTTCAGAGCAAATAATTAAAAAGCAAAAAACAAAAAACAAAAAACTGCACCAACATCCCCACTGACAAGGAGGGAGAACAGGATCCTCAGATAAAAAGGTAACCACTGTTCTCAGGAGGGTGAAAGGGTTAGCCCCACTCTCAGTGTGAACTCTCAGATTCACATACATGAAAAGCACACTGCCCTTGGAGAAAGTCATGATCACACAGATGAGCAGAATACAGTAAATTGGCAGGATATTGATGTTTTGTATTTTCAATATGATGAGGCAACAGGCCCCGAAGTTTGCTTGGCGGCCCAGAGCTGTGGTCTGTATATGTTTGTCATTCCAACAGACTCTGGCTGTTCAGATGTTTGGCCAAAGGCAGATGAATTTTTCAAAAATCAGAGGCAGCCACCTGTGATTTTAGGTTGCACACTGTATACACACATATAGAGTCAACCGCTAGATCAACCTCTCTCTCTCTCTGCTGTCTCTGCATCAGTTTCTAACACAACAGGATTATTTTCTTTTCCTTTTTGCATTATGGTCTTAGGCACACAATAAAACTTCATCAGCAATGTTTGTTATTCTATAAGCTTAAACTTCACTATATTGCTAATGACAAGAACACAGAATTTTTAACCTGTGTCACATTAGCACCTACTGCATGAAGACTTTAAATACTGAATCACAACAAAATATTCAGAGAAACAGACTTTTATTAGAATGACCAGAATGAAATGCCTAAATTTCTATGGGCAGACTGACAAGACAGCTTATGATAATCAGAGATAATTAGTTGTGCTCCTCTGGGCCTCGAAACTCCTCAGAATGGGGACACTTTGAAAGTCTGGTTACTGATGCAGAGACCTGATGGGACTCTGAGGGCCAGCCTCACTAACCACACATTCTATGACAAGGACTTGGATTCTTTATAAAAAGAATATATACTGAAATCAGATTGCCACAGATGGTACCAAGGGATCTGAAATACCTGGTTAGGTCCCTTTGCCCCCTATTTGTTCAGGTTTATGAACTTACAAAACAGAAGAGATTCCATTCTCAGGGGCAAATGGAACATACAGGAAGTCTAGATGGTAGCCTTGGGCAGCAGCACCATACGGTGAGCCAACTGTGTAGCAGATGCATGAAAACAAGACCAAGTAAACAGTATTCCCTGTTGCCTAGGCCTATAAAATCTGCACTAAGTGACAGATGCATGAAGTGGTGTGGGTGGCTGGGCAATGAGGCAACCAGTGGGAAGGAGTTGGCTGCACCTCCAGGTGTTAAAAACGGCAAGAGTTGCATATTCAATGAGCCAACACTAAGTCAACTTAAGAGTGCCTGTTTTCCATTTCCTTGACTCCCACAGCTGCCCTTTTATTACTTTTCATCTTTAAGCCTGACCCAAAAGTTCATGTATATTCAAATTCTCCTACATAAAATGATAGCAAGGAAAATGGAGTGTACAGACACAGTCTGAATTACATGGCCAGCACCTACCAAATGTGTGTGTAAGTACCAGGGCCAACACTGTTGAATAGCTATGAAGGGGAGATAACTGATTTTTCAAACTGGCAATCTCTAGAAGCTGGGCAATTTCAGAGAAGTTTGCTATAATCCTCTGGGTAGGTCTCACCAGCAAACTATGGTCACTTGTGACTCCTAGTAAATACTTGGTATTATTTATAACAACAAGCCCCTGTTGACAGAAGCAGGTTGAGAAGGGATCGGAAAGCCGCACGTAGCACTTACCATCTTCTGTTTCCTGCCACACGATGCCCTCGAGGTTGACACTTGTCCCAGGTTCACAGGGGCCCAGGCACTCTGGCTCTGTGGCCAGAGCCACATCACATGTGTTGACCCCAACTGATCGGGTACGAACCATGATCTGCTCACAGGGGGATGAGATGTCATTACTGACCACTGGCACCAAAAGGTGCAGTGGCAGCACTGCTGGTGTGGAGACAGGGGACTCCATCTGCAGAGGAAGAGAAAGTTGTAGCTGAGTTGCGAGAACATTTAGAGGAAATATTTTCTCTGCATTTAATCCAGTCCAACATCTTTTCCTGCCAGAGTGCACAGGGCTTTAAATATAAGACTCGGTCCTTACTGTGAAGTTCTAGCTCATGATAACACTACAAATCTAGGGGTTTAGATGAGCACACCCTGGGCTACGAGAAGCTCTATTTCTTATCAACGATCTTCCTCATAAACTGTGCTTGGCCAAAAGTGTATTAAAAAAACCCCAAACCTCATCTTATTTTAAAAGCTCTACTGAAAGAGAATCAGCGCTAGATTTCAACAGCAACAGCACACATAGATTGATGACAAAGGCTCAGCTTCTGAGGCATGTTTTACTGCTACCACTTTGCTTCCCTCCAATCATTCAACAAATAATACATTAATCTGGTATAAAATCCAAGAATACAGGTGGGGATCAAGAGGGGAAGAAATATCCAGACCCCAGGAATGCCATTTCAAGAGGACTAGACCTGGGGGGAGGGTCTAGCTCAGTGGTAGATTCCGTGCTTAGCAGGCACAAGGTCCTACGTTCAATCCCCGGTACCTCCATTAAAAATAAATAAGCTCAATTACCTTCTCCTTTGCTCCCCTCAAAAAATTAAAATTAAAAAGAAATGTTAAAAAAACAAAAAGCGGACTAAATCTTTAGTTCATCTTCAGGTAGAAGAAATCTACTTAAAAGTTATAGGAGGACTGGGAGTAATCTGATGGGGTTTTTTTAACCCACAGAGATTATAACACTGATTGGTTAATGAGACTGGCATTTTGGAGTGTGAATCTAACATTAAATTTATCTGTAAGAAATAGGAGGTACTGTCACTATCTAGAGGCCAATCCATAGCAGTCTGCAGATGAAGTCGATTACGTACACATACACAGGAATAGTCAACCACAAGAACCAGCAATCCACCTCCAAAACTAGAACCTCTCACCAAAAATGCAATTCCTTGGATTCCAAGAAGAAAGCAACACATCTAGAGCTAGAAGAAAAGATGTAATAAAGAGTAATAATCCCTTAACTCTTTAAATCCTAGCATCTATCAGGTTGACAAAGTACCAACACTGAGTTAACAGTGCCCACATCCTAACTAAACAGTGTTTTGCACGTGCAAAAGCCCTCAGTACACACACTGACTGATCTTCCCTAGAGATTAAGTATGAAATCAATCAGAAGACCTAGAAAATGAGAGTCAAGGATTCAGACCCTGTTTCCCTTGTGAAGACTTTTTACTCCAGGTTAAATGTACTCCTTCAACATACCTACATTCAGAGCCAGCACACATGCACCCATAAATCAAGCTGCTGGGCAACTCTGCAACAGAACTCTGGTTCTAGAATAGTTTACTGCATGACCACCACCCTACTATAATCCATCTCCCTTTTCTTAACACGTATATGCACGAACACACACTTTCCTGGCCTCCAATACCACCCTGGAAGCTGAGATCTGGGTATTGGACCCATTCTCTACAGCCAGCTCTGACGTCTTGGATTGGAAGTCAGTGCTATTTGCAGATCATCACTGTCAAGAGTCCACAGAATGCCAAAACACTGATTCTGATTAATTCTGGTCCTTGAAAAGCTGCCAAAACATTATCCTTATCTGTTTGTTATTACATGCATCCACCCTGTACTTCCCTAACTCCACTCTTCTTATAAAATGAAAGTAGAAGCCTGAATGATGAATCTTCTGCGTAACGGTAAATGCCAAAAGGTATTTTTGGTTTTTGCACTGTTGAAAATCAGGCATTTATAATTTAACTTGGCAACATTCTTGGGAGGTACTGAAACCTTGAAAGACCCTTTAAAACTACTATGAATATATCTGAAGGTGAAAGCAACACAAAAAAAGTAAACCGGATTTCCTGCTGCTACTGTGTAGTGCTGGATTCTGGCTCTAATCACTAAGCCCTCTCAGGAAAGCTACAAAAAAGCGGTTCATTAACTCTTTGGAAAGAAAGGTTCCTGGACATTTTACCCGTGAGAGATACTAGAAAGGGGCCGTACCTCTATGTCTTGGTTCTTTCTCTTGGAGAACTGAGTTAGAAGCAGCTTGACAGTATGTGCATTTCCTTTGCTTGCAGTTTGTTCCCTTTTTTATATCTTTCTTTTACTAGCAGAGAAATTTTTTTGTCTTCTTTGTTGGACACAGAAATTGGCCTAAACCTTCTAGGTTACTCCTGTGAATTTCCTGATTGCCTCACTTGGGCAAGTCCTACTGCCAACCCAGTTCATTGCTGAGGCAGCAATCCCGAGTACCCAGGGAGGTAAGTCTGCAGGGGGTCCCCTGCACACTCTCTCAGCCATCACAGACAGCTCTTTTCTGGAGGTGGTTTCATTTCCTGTTAGGCTTTAGGTTATTCAGTACTGCTGAGAGGCCAAGGGAAAGATAAGCTACTAACATTCTAGACAAAACCAGGCAACCAGGCTCACAATTCTATACTGACAGATCCAGAAAACAACATCTAAGATATAAATACAAAACACCATTGCGAAATTAAACCTGAAGAGAAGAAACTTAGCTGAACTGATCACTAAGTATAACAATACACGGAAGGAGCTGATTAACGTGTGTGTGCATCAAGCTGCCCTTACTGATCAGAGTTAAGTTACTAAGTAGAGTTCAGGATCTTTGTGTGAGGATGACTTTAATTATCTAGCTAATTAAGTGAGATTTTGGGGGTGGGAAAAAGTGAGGAAATCCACCTACGGATTTGGAACGACTACTCATTTTCCTTCTACTTTGCAACAGAAATCTAAGGAGAAATCACAGAGCAGCACAATAATGTTTAATTACAGCTCTAGCTCTGCTAATTACTGTTTGGTCACATCTATAATCTACATTAAGCCATAGTGCATAATAAGCAGCTCTGCGATATTCATCTAATAACCTAGGTGGCTTTGTGGGATTTCAAATTCTACTATTCACTGGAACAAACGCAGCTTCATTTATCACTCTCCAAGAGGGTAAAAATTTTAAAAATGACTCATTTTGCCATCTTTACCACATACTTAGGATATAAGAGCAGGGACTGTCAAGAGACTGATGCCAGCAGGGAACATAAGGAATAGAAATATAAAAAGTCAAGGTCATTAAATGTCTTAACAACTATGACAACAATAAAAGCTGGGCCAATTCTCATATTCAAAAATGCTAAGAAGTGCCACCATGGACCATGGGGCTCGCTGAAATGGGAAGGCCAACAACAAAAGAAAAACCTGTAAACAGACATAGAGGTTACAGATGGAAATCTCTTAAGTTTCCCAGCACTTCATGTCCTTTATCTTTTAATAATACTTCTTTTAAGTAAACCTTTAGATATTAGTCTACTAGCACCTATTAAGGGATCTGAGTGCTGATAGGCAGGTGACACAGAAATGAGGACTGGAGAGAATAAAGGCCAGAGCCACTAATTTCCCCCAAGAAGTAATTATACACTGAGTTCAGCTGCTTCTCACATTTGAGAGGCACTAATAGAGGAAAAATGTCAAGGTTGCAACATAATTTTAGGGGTAGAAAATGCAGTGAAAAAATATTTGGAACAGACTCTCCTCTTCACAAATATGAGTCTGACATTTTTACCTTCACAGTCAAAAGGCTGAAAGGAAGCTGGTTCTACTGATAACTGCAATAACTCTAAGAAACTCCCTTTTATCCAAGATTATTGGGGAAAATGGTTAGATGAATGCTCAGATTTATCAGAAAAGATTGTGCAGAAAGTAGAATGGCATCAAATATACTAAACACTGTAATTAATAAGATGTTCTTTTTTGTCAATAACTTCATAGGTCCTTCAAGATTTCAGTGACTCGGCATTAGCAATACTAACAGTAATATACATTCTTGATCCATGGACAAACATATAAGTCCTCCTCCAGCCGATGTATTATATTAAACTTGATTTGCTCAGAAACTTTTTATTGTGAGTTACTTAAAAAAAAAAAAAGAGCAGGTAATTTATCTCTCAAATTAAAACAGGGGGGAAAGTACTCAGTTATTTGAACTGCCTTCTGTTGATTGGCATTTTGAGACAAAATAAGTTTACTGTATTTAAAAAAAATTAGCAATTATTTTTGCTCATTCTGAAATCAGTAATTCTCTATTGTGAGAGGCTGATGGATGGAAATCAGAATAACTGAAGATGGAGGCAGAAATCCAAATTCTTCCTCTCCACAAAGCTGTTGTCAGAATGCAGCAGAATATTCCAAGTACATCCCAAAACAGCTTAACATCTAACTATTAGTGAAGGAGGTAATCAGCCCCTTTTCAAAAACTAAGTACCTCTCTAAGTGCCTGTCCAAGAAGAAGGAAGGAAGGAAGGAGGGAGGGAGGAAGGAAGGAGGGAAGGAGGAGGGAGGCGAGAGGAGGGGAAGAGAAAAGAGGCCTGCTGCTTTGCTGAGTTTCCAGATTTCACTTGGGCTGCTTTGAAAAAGAAATTGATTGTTACTCTGATTAATTTCCAAGACATTTTGTAGCAGAAGGCCAAGAGGAAAAAGAGACAAGGAAAGACATAGCAGTTGGCACCATAGTCAAACATCAAACAGTTCTTAAAAGCTACGTATTCCATTATTCACAGAAGACTTACTTTAGCACTCAATTTTAACCAATCAGCACCTGGTCAAGGTCAGCAGTGAAGGCTGTTCCAGTGTATACTAGAAAATGCAAGTGCAGTGAACATATAACCTACAGATTAGCCAGAGGGAGTTCTCCTGCAATGATCCCTATACTATCTCAGGCTGAGACTCTAAAGACCTCTTGTGGTAAAGAAAAGGAGATAGCAGATCAAATGATTCTAATATTTACGCCTGTCTAAAACTCCCAATGTGTGGGACTGAATGAATTATGCTTGAAACTGAACAAAGGAAAAAAAAATCTCATAAATGAAATCAATGCACAACCCAAATCACATCGCAGTGTCTATTACTGTAGCAAAGGTTTTTACTGAATGAAGTATCTCTTGCTCTTCTAAGTCTTCTCACTACACTCTCCTGCCTGCTTGAAATTTACATTTTCCTCCAGGAATGCTGTTAACTTTGTAGCTGATGAATGTTGAAATAGACCTAATACTACCTCTGAAACTGACTACATTTTTTTTTTCCCACGAAAGGTTGATGATCCATCCTCCTATTGCTGTATTGTTCCAAGGAAAGCACTAAAATTAGCTTCTCAAGAATAAAGAATTTGAGAAAAATTCATTCTTTGGCTGCAACTACTTCCTCTCCTGAACACACTTCTTACTTTCTTTCATATACTCATTTCCTAAAAAGTCAGGGCTGGAGCATGTCTTCTCTACACCATTATGTAAAGTAAATACAACAGAAAGCTAAAGCCTTTCTCCAAATCATTCAGAATCACAGATGGTGGAAGAAAAGAATCAACTTCTCTATGCTATAACATGGATGGACAAACTCTGCTAAAGAACCTAATCACCATTCCTATTGACAGTCCTATGAGGAAACATGAGAATTTTAATTGAGACATCACAAACCACATCTTGCTCTGTAGTAGCTTGGACAGGGAAAATGGGAATGATTTTCCCTGCTTTAAGCCAGCTGTTCTTAAACTTTCTGGTCTTGGGAAACCTTCACAGTTTTAAAAACTGAGAACCTTACAGAGCTTTTATTTATGTATTGATGTATATCCATTGATATTTACTGTGTTAGAAATTAAAATTGAAAGCTTTTAGTATGTACTAATTAATTTATTCAAAACAACCAATAATTCTGAAATGACAAAATTAGAGAACAGACTAGTAGTGGCCAGGGTAAGGGTTGGTGGGAGGAGGAAAGGAGGTGGGTATAGTTAGGAAGCTACACAGGGATCCTAGCAGTGATTGAACTGCATCTTGACTATGTGGTAGACACCCAACCGAGACATGTGATAACACTGCACAGAACTAAACACACACACGTTGGGGGAAGGTGTAGCTCAGTGGTAGTGTGCGTGCTTAGCATGCATGAGGTCCTAAGTTCAATCCCCAGTACCTCCATTAAAATAAATCAATAAACCTAATTACCTTCCCCCACCAAAAAAAAAAAAATCCTAAACCTAAATACACACACACACACACACACACACACAAGGACAACTAAAATGGTGAAAATCTGAACAAGACAGGTGGACTGCATTAATGTCGACTACTATTGTCTCAAAATAAGAAGATTAATAAAAAAACTGAGAACCCCCAAAGAACTTTCATTTATGTGGAATATATCTATTGATATCTATCATACTAGCATTTAAAAAGAAAAAATTTAATATGCATTAACTTGTTCAAAATAGCATTTCAAAACCTGTTATGTATTAACATATATATATATATAACATTTTAAATTAAAATAGCTACAATATTTCAAAAGAAAGGGAAAAAACAGTGGCACTAATTTACATTTTGCACATCTCTTCAATGTCTGGTTTAACAGAAGACTGCTAGAGTCTCATGTCTACTTTGCTATTTTCTAAAAAAATTTTATTGAAGTACAGTAGATTTATAATGCGTTAGTTTCTGCAGTACAGCAAAGTGATTCAGTTATACATAGATTTTGTTTTTCATGTCTACTGCATTCAATCTGTTGGTGAACTGTTTTGGTTGAAGTATATAAAGGAAACTGATCTCACAGAGATATATATCTCCTTTACAGATAAGTGCGGATATTGTTCTCTGATATGATACTAAAACTTAACAAGTGATAGTTCTTAAAGATTAGTGGCAATGTGGAATCTGAAACTGTATCAATAAACTTTTTGTACTCTTAGATTACAATCCTTGGTCTAGCTTGCACTTGGAATGTTTCTTTACGTGCATGATTTTCTTTTAAATATCATGCATTAGTCATTCGGAAAATACTGGTTCACTGAGTTATACAGCTCTTTCAAATACTGACATATTCCATTAATATCAAAAAGTCTTACTTGTTAACATTATCTCTGAGCTCATTAAAAAACTCTTTAAATACTGGTAAGCTGTCAAACTCATGGGGGTGAGGGGCAGGTACAAATTTTCCAAAATTATACTGTTAGCTTGAAAGCTCAAATTTATCATTAACAGCAAATAATTAATAGTTTTTTTCCTAGGCTCATTTCATTAATTTAAGAAAATGTCGGCCAAACACCCAAGTTGTTTTGGGTCAGTAGTTTTCTCAAGTTAAAATGGCATTCCACGAAGAAACTGGCTAGTTCAGCTCGCAACTCAATTGCACAAATGTTGTTGCTAGAGACAAGCAGTTGTACTTTGGCATGCGGCAGAAGTGCTTCATGGGTACTTCCCATTTTGCCACATAGAACATAAATGATGTACTCAAAGGTGGAGATTTGATAAATTAATCATTGTTACTGCTTTAGTAATGATATTTTAAAGTGCAACTGGCTTTATAAAAATGTTTACCTTTAACTGTGAGGGCATAGCAGTGAACAATGTAATGACTACTAGTACTATTTGGTGTCACTGATTTGATTTGTGCCAAGATGTCAGCCACTTTATCTACCACTGCTTTTGCAACTTTGGTGCAAATGTCAACAGAGTGAAAAAAGGCAAATAATGCCTTAGCATTATTATGAAAACAGTTTTGACCTAGCAGGACCTCTGCAAAGGTCTCAAAGATACTTAGGTGTCTGCATGCTATATTTTGAGAATTAATTAAGTTTCATGTTGTCAGATGGGGTAAACGATCAGCTTCCCAAGAAGCATATGCCACCTGATTGCTCAACAAAACTGGGATTCTGTGGCAAAGAAGTTGAGAGAGACTGCCTGTTCAGTAGGCAAACAAGTGTGTCTGCCACAACCAGGCAATTTGGAAAGAGGGTGAAGGAAAGAGACACGAAGGCAGGGAAAATTATTAGGAAGAGTGGAGTAGGATAGACCACTTCTAAGATCCACAGACTAATGATTTTATAAGCAGGGGACATTCACAACTGAGGTATTAAGAAATTTCAGCAACTGAGTAATAAGTGAGTATTTTTAAAACCTGGGAGAATAAAGGGCTCAGTTAATTGTTTATAAAATGGACAAACAAATGCTGGTCATTAACAAGTGATAAAACGGACCCTCTCCCTTGCAAGGGGCGGGGGAATCAACTGCTCCATTGAGTATCTGTTTTCAAATTGTCAAGGATAAGATTTCTCTGAAATTGTAATCTAGTAGTTCAGAAATTAAACATGCCTTATCTAAAAGAAATTTTTAAATGGGTCCTTAATTAACCAGAAGCCATCATTTCCTACAGAATTCTTCCCTGTCTTTGTATTTAAGCTAAAGGTATAGAGATAAAACCTCAAAGTGGTCTGAAGGGTGTTGTACACTATGGGTTAACTCCTGATTATGGACACCTTAGCACGGTTAACCAAGTGGGAAATGGCCATCTGCTTAGGTAGGCTTCAATGCCCAGGTGTCTCCTAGGAAACTTTGTGTTCTATAAGGTCACAGAATAGCCACTGATTTTGTTTAACTTCCACATAAGACTTGTGGATTTGACAGGAAACAGTGGGTAATTCCAATGAGAGATAATTCTATCTAAAGAAAGTACCTTAAGCAACAAAGCTATTTGAGTTCCTAGAGATCATGTTTACACTGTAGCATTTAATTTTATATCACATATATTTTCCTAAAAGAATATGCACAGACAAAATCATAGCATTATAGTGTGGAAGAGCCTTAAAAAAATCATCTAACTAACCTCACCACTCAAGGATGAAATCTCTTCTATAACAGGTAGTCATAAAACACCTATCTGAACTTTATCAGGTGGGGACCACTTGTGGTGAGAAAATAACTCTTACTCTACTGGGTAGCTTAAAAGATTAAATTCTTTAACATATGTCAAGTGCCTAGCAATGTGTCTAAAGTATTCTGGCAATCTCAAATGATAGCCAATATTAGTTACTCTAAGAGTGGTCACACTTGAAAGCTCATACTGAATTTCACATGTATTAAAACTCCCTAGATCTTTCCTACTCAAACTCTGCAAACATTCTCTTCCATCTCCTACCACCCCTGCAGTTTCCTTTCCCAGAATTAGCCAACACAATGCCTACATATTTGCTTGCTTATATGTACCGGCTGTCCTGTACCTTATTTGTTTATGTAATAAAAAATGTAGGTAACTGTTTTAAACTTTAAATGCTCATCTTCTTCAAAGACAGACTGGTTTAAAACATCAAGGGTTCCTGTATTTCATATGGTCACTGTAGCAATTAACTGAATATAAAGTGTTTAGTGTATGGTGCCCAAGGTACAGAAGAAGTTCAGTAAATAACAGCTAATAACAATAATGATAGTGATTGACAGAATTAAATTACAGATATTGGCATTATTACTATCTTTCAGTCTCTTATGACATTGCCAATCGCTAGTCAGACATTCAGTACTTGACTTAACATCTGTAGTGGTTCATTCCAGTATAGTTTTGATTTCATTATGTTTTCCCTCCTTCTTCTGATAGAGGAATTTCTCTTTCCTGTGGGAAATCCATTTCTCCCAACTTCATTCCACTACAGGAGTGTGCCCAATTCCACCCAGACTACATGGAATAGGTTCTCCACAAGCTAGAGAGATTCTTTCTTCCCCTGGTCACTTAAGCTGGAAGGACTAATTAAATCTGGAGCTTCCAGTAGCTATTTCTCCTAACATACGATGAAGGCTTGTCTAAGAACAAAGCCAATTCAGGGAGAAGTAGGATAGGGAGATAAGCAAAGACAGAATCCCAATGACATTATTTGAGCCCCTGACTGAAACTATCAAACTCCATTGATGGGAACCTACAAACTCCTTGTTTGCTTAAACTAGCTTGAGCCAGGTTTCTAACATAACTGAGAAAGTCCTGACCACTATATATCGCCCACAAATTTATATGCATATTTTGTATTTAGCCAAAGAAGTTATCATACAAATGCTAAACAAGACTTGATGAAAGGCAGAGTCTTACGGTATACCACCTCCATCCCAGCTGACAAACATCTAGTAATCAATACTCTAAATATAGCTCCTCAGCCAACTACAAAGACACCTAACTATATCACCATCCAGGCCATATTTCATTGATATGTCATCAAAAATATCATGAAAGGCTTTTTCAGATATCTCAAAGAAAGCAAGGCACTCCAATCTACCCACCCAACAACTCTATTGGGAAAAGAGAAAGAAAGTTTAGAGTGCCTCGCTTTAGAACTTAATTTGGTTTCTAATAAGCATTGTTTTTTCTGGATTCCTTTCTTCATTCGGAAATAATAAATACTTACTATGGTCTAAGCACTGCATATGGCATTTGATGAATCTTAATATGATCCCTGTCCCTAGGTCAGGCTCGGTAAACAAATGTGAACAAGTAATTAAAGCAATGTCATAAAGGATGCAAAAGAGGTAAGTACAAAGGGGGCAAAGTCACTTATGTCCATCTGGGAGAGAGACAGGTGACACTTCAGCTGAGTCTTCAGAATAAGTTCAACAGAAAGGAAAGGAAAATTAGGTTATTTTAGTCAGATGCAGTACCAAATACTAAAGGCCTGAGAGGGGACCACAATAGCTTGGCATGGAGGGGATGGGAGTGGTGGAAGATTACATGTCATAGTAAAGAAGGTCACTGTGGAGTTTTAAGCAGGAAAGTGGTATGATCCAATAAGCTTTAAAATTTTTTACCTTGGCTTTGAGAGAGATTCATCAGAAGGAAAGGACACCAAGCAGAAATCCACTACAATAGTCTAAGTAAGATATGATGATGGCTTGAGCCAAAGCAGCAGTAGTTGTTATGGAAAGAAAGGAATGAGTTACAAATGGAATCAAAGGACTTGGTGACTGGCTTAATATCAGAGAGGTAGAAAAATCTGACCTGACTTCAAGGTTTCTGGTGCCATTATCTCAGGACAGGAGATAGAAGGAAAAAGCAACAATAACAAACTGTTGGTGGGACAGAATCAGAAAACAAGTTCAACTTTGGACATGAGTTTTAAACAGGTAGCTGGGTATACAGAGCTGGAACTCAGGAGAAAGGTCAGGGCATGGGCTTGCCTGGGTGAGACAGCCCAGGGACAGAGGACAGAGAGAGAAAAAAAGAAAGCTGAGGAGAGAAAGTAAGGATTATCAACATTTAAAGGCTTACATCCTAGAAGAAAAGACCACAAAACAGCTTAAAATGGTAACAACCATAACAATAAAAGCAAACTTCAATTACTGCTTACCGTGTGTGTGTACCAAGCACTTTTCAAAGCATTTTACGTGTATTCCTCAAAACCACCCTCTGTGGTAATTAACATAATATCTCCTTTTAAAGATGAAACACTAAGGCCACATAGGTTAGGTAGCTCGGCCAAGGTTACACAGCTACTAAGCCATAAGAATGGGATTTAAACTGAAGCCATCTGGCTCTAGAACGCATGTGATAATAAAGAACTGAGAACCAATCTGAACAGTATCACAAGAAGTCAAGGGGAAATGGGGTTTCATGAAGAAAACAGACTGGTGTTATTTAAGATGAACTTGCAGAAAAGGGTAAGGCACAGAAGCTAAACTGCACTGGGTGAAGGAAAGCATGACGAGGTGATGGGAAGATAATTAGAAGCTACTGTATGTCTACCATGTGCTGGGAGTCCTACATGTTATCTCAGTAAATCTCCTAACACCCCTGTGAAGTAGATGACATCGCTGTTCTACAGAAAATAAACACAGCCCCAGAAAGGTTAACTGATTTGTCCATAATGACCCAGTCATTAAGTGGTGAAGTCAGGATTTGAACCAAGGTATGTCCGGCTCTAAAACTTAAGCTCTTTTCATTACACCACGCTGTGCCAAAGGAGCTTAGGCATGACCAGGGAGAAGAGTGCCAGTACTTCAGAAACTATTTGCTCAACATTTTGTTTCAGGATTTTGTTGAAGATCAATGTTAAGTTTAATCGTCTACAATTTTGAAAATTTGGACATTTGCCATCTGCAGCCTTCTGGTTCTCTCCATTTACCAGGATTCCCTAGACAACAAGATCACTGACTACGTGTGCAAACTCTTTTAATATTTTCCATTGTGATTAATGTGGTTTTACACACTTGAACTTTAAAAACTTGAGGTGGTTTGACAAACAGGAAAGAGGATACTTGCCACTGAACAGTCCTTAGGTAAAGCAAACTCATCTTTTATAAAAAAGAACAAAAGTTGTTCAAGAATTTTTAAATCTACTTTTTAGATCTAGATTTGCACATTAGTAATGATAAATCCTAAGTTTCATATATTGATTCTTGCTTAAAGTTCCATTATAACATGGTTCTGATTCTTCAGTATAAACATCCTTTGAAGTGGAACTGAAAATACCTATCGACAGAATTAAGCCTTGCTAAACTATATTTTACTCTTCAACAACAATTCCTTAGCTTAGCTCTTCTAATATAAATCAACAAAAAGGAAAATACCAACTAACAACACTGAAAATGTTAGGTAGTTTAGATAGAAATCAGTACCGGGCAGGGGGAGAGGACGGGGAAAGGAATAATCCAGAACACAAGGAACCTGAGCTGTCAATCAGTCAATCAATCAATCACGAAACCAGGATATAAAAAAAACAGGAAAAAACGAGGGAGCGGCGCCATTTTTCCTCTCTTGGATTGGCTGGCTCCCAATTCTCAGTAGTATACTATCTTTTACTCTTACTTCACTACTAAAAATCTTGCTTATATCACGCTGTCTCTCATCAAAAATCTTTTTTTCAGGTGACTAAGAAATGAGGTAATTCTTATTTCCCTTTTCCCAGTAACAAAAGAAATTTAGAATTTGTAGAACATACTTAACATACAGGGCTTACAAAATCCTACAGAAGTTGAAAGGGGCAACTTATCTTTCAAAAGACAGAAAAGTTAAGTTTCTTAAATATTGTAACTTAGAAAGATGTCAAAGCACTTATAACACTCACAAATCCATTCAACAGAGTAATAATAAGAAGGAGAACCACACAACTCTATAAGGCTCAGAAAATGATATCCTGTATTTATAGAGTCAATACAAAGTTTGTATCCTTGCTTGCAAAACTTCATTTTAGATTAGGAGACGAACTGATAAACAAATAATCACAACAGAGAGAACAAAGGGTGCAAGTACCCTGCTCAGGGAGCAACTGCCAGGGAGAATAGGGAAGGCTTCATAGTGCAGTGGACCTAAAGGATAAGTAAGAGTTTCCCAAGAAAAGAATAAGAAAGCATACTTCAAACAGAAGGAATAGCTTGTGCACTGGCATGAACAAACAAAACAGTATATTCAAAGAACCGCAGGTTGGTTGGAATAGAGAGTACAGGGACAGTAAAATTTGGACTTAACTTGCAAGTATTAAGAAACTTCTGCAGAATTAAAGCAAAGGAGTAATGTTATCAGATTTGCATATTTAAAAGTAAAACTAATAGAAGAGGGTAGACTAAAAGAAATTTAAAAAGAGGGCTCCTAGCTAGCTGCCTGTTGCAATAAACCCAGTAAGAAAGAAGCAAGGGAAGGGCTCAAGAGACATTCAGGACATATAAGCAACCTTACTTCATGAAGTTTCAGACATGTAGGTAACCAATCAGTAAAGCAGTCAGGTATGATTAGAATTTCTGATTCAGACGGCTGGGAGATGATTTATTCCACAAATGTTTACTAAGTACCAAATCCATGCCAAGCACAATTCTAGGTGCTGAGGATATGTGATGGAAAAAAGACCAAAATCCCAGTCTCTGGAGCTTAAGTTTAAGTGGATAGCATTCTATTACAGAAATAGAGAGAGAAAGAGAGAAAGAAAGAAAGAAAGGAAGAAAGAAAGGAAGGAAGGAAGAAAGGAAGGAAGAAAGAAAGGAAGGAAGAAAGAAAGGAAGGAAGAAAGAAAAAAAGGACAAACAGGTTTTAGTTTTGATTTGGGGAGGCTGGAGAAAGATGAATGAGATCAGTTTTATTTTGTTTTTTTAATTGTTCAGTTGCCAGCATTCTAGGAAAAGAAGATGGGAAGCGTGTTAGAAGAAGGAGGTGGGTCTTCAGTGCTGGATCTGAAGGGTCTTCTGAGTATTTTTTAAGGACTTCAGAAAAATATGTAAGTACAAATGAAAACACAGTATGATTTTCCACCTATCTGACTGGCGAAGATGAGAGTTGAACAATATTCAATTTGGCAAGAGCACAGAAAAAAACACACTCTTACTCAATATTAGTTGGTGGGAGTATAAACTGGCAGAAATTCTGGAGAGGGTGATTTGGCAATAACAGGTATTAAAATGTAAAATGTACATGCTCTTTTGTCCGAAAATTCCACTTCTAGAATTTATATTAAGATGGTAACAGGACAAGTGCACAAAGATGTATGGTGTACAGTTTGCTTCAGCGTTGTTTTTAACACCCAAACTAACAAAATCCCAGAAACAATCTGAATGTCCATCGTAGCACAGATCTACCGTCACGGACAGATATTGACATCATATTTCTGAGTGAAAAAAGTTTACAATACGGCACGTGCTAAATTAGCCCATTAATGTTAAACTGATCTTTATGTAACTATATACAACTCTTGTACAATATGTCGATCAGAAGTCAGAACAGAAGTTGAGTTTCTCTTTTATATTTTTCAGTATCAGATTTTTCATTATATTCAGAATTTATTTTAGTTTTTAAAAAAGCTGTTTTTATTTTATAGGAAAAGGGAGAGAAATTTACATATGTGAAGGTTTAGGTTTATTATAAGAAAAAGGACTTAGGTTAATGAGGAAATAGGCAGGTAGGTGAAAGAGTATGAACAGTGAGGCATGTAAGTAGAAAGGGGAGGAAGAAGGGTAACAACCTTAAGTAGGTACTTCCACTGCACAGGTCCCGGGGACGGCGGGCCATAGGACTAGCCCAAAACAGTCGGGTGGCTCCTAAGAGCTGGGGATATGGCAAGTACCACAGCAACATTTCTATGATCTTCGCAGGGCAGATATTCTTACCCAGGGACTGCTTGTATTCATTTGATTCTAATGATCAAGGACTGAGTGGCATCTTCCACGCATGTGCAAATATGCAAACTCTTTGTTGAGAAATAAACAATAATCCCAAACTCCTCTCTGTGGCAACCAGAATCCTACCTGGAACAGGGCCAGAAAAAGCCATGTCTCCAGCACTTCTGAGAAAACTGCGGCTGCTGCTTATCAAATTAAAATGCAAAGCAGCTCATTCCAGTGTCACTGGGAACTGTCAGAAAGGGATTATGGTTCCCACCCCAAGGATGCAGGTCGGCTAAACAATACCCATCTTCTTGTGCTGAGAAGGAGGAGAAAGATTAGGCCTGTTTCCAAATAGCAGGCCTGCCGGCTTGTTACCGTGGTAACCTCCCTTCCCTGAGCTGCTCTCATTTGTCTCTCTCTGCCTGACCTTCATGTTGTTCTGACAGTAACTGAGGAAGAAAAGGTGCCCGCCTGCCAGCTAAGCACTCAAGTTGAGGGCACTGAGCAAGAAAAAGAGGCACTCAAAGTCCCTCTCATTCTAGATTCAAACGGCGACCTTAGCGCGTAAGAGTCCTGAAAGAGATTTCTAGTGGCCCTCGTCATTTCATCCTTCCTCGCCTGCTCCCAGGGCCGCCTCACTTCTCTGATACACCCTTTTAGTGTGAGGAATCTGAGTCAGAGTCAAGTGGGTAGGTGAGAAGTCACAGAGAAGAGAAAAAGCAAGACATGACAAGCTGAAGAATAGAGGTAATAAAATATTAACTCAGAAATGCCTGAGACAATTATCAGACCAGTGGTTAAATACAGCTTTTAGTTTCCACTCTCTTCAGGATTCATGCTGTCTGTTCAGTCAGTGGAGGTGTGAGGGCAATTAAGGTACTTGGGACAGGGCTGGGGAAGGGCCCAAATACTTAGTACTTTTTACTGTTTTTCTTTAAGCTCTGAATACCTTACAATGCAATCACTTAACAAGTAATTATTGAGTATCCCTCACGTGTAGGTCCTGTCCTAGACACTGGTATGGAGTGGTAAATGAAACAGACTGGTAAATAAATACAAATCAGAAACCTACTGGAGAACAAATAGGGCAAGTGGTAAGAGGTGAGAGGACAATTTGAGCTGCCTAGGGTCGTAGGGGATGGCATCTCTGAAGAGGCCGGATTTAAGCTGACACCTAAAAGAAGAGAAGACATGAAGAACCTAGGGATAAGCAATGCAGGCAGAGGGAATAGCATATGTAAACCCTTAAGGCAGGAAAGCATATATTGACATATATTTGAGGTCCATATTTCATTTCTTATTACTAGACAAGCCCATGGAAAAATGTTTAAATCTGCTTATTCTAGAAGCTGAAGGAGGCCCAGGAAATGGGCAACATGAGAACAGCTAGCCAAATATTATCCACTAAGTTCACACATGACTGAGTCATTAAAGATATCAATCATGAAATGCTATGGTCTATGGACAGAACACTTATCTAATAGTTTGGAAAAATAGTAAGAGTTACGATACTGGGATCAGTTCTCTGCCAATAGCAGTCACTGTCATTCCAAAAGACACATTGTGTACATTTAGCTGTATAACTTTAGACAATTCATTGTACTTTGATTTTAGGAAATGAAATAGTTGGACTTTATGATCTTTAAGGAGATTGTATTAGGATTTTTTCAGTTACAAGTAACAGAAAACCACAGCCAAACTGGCAAAAAGGGAATTTGGTGGCTATCAGGTAATTTAAAAACTCCAAATTAGGCATGGCTTGATACAGGGACTCAAATGATGCCAGGAGGCCTAGTTTCTATCCCTCCTTCTCTTGATGCTGTTTTCTCTGGTCCTGCTTCATGTTCAGAGAGGCTCTCCTCCTGGGTAGCTGCAGCAGTTCAAGCTTTACAAGCTCTTCCAAGCTCAGTGAAAAAGACAGGTTCTTTTCTAACCACTAACAAAAACCCTGAAGTTCATTCTGATGGACAAGCTTCTGGAATTTAAGAGTTGATGTCCCTAAAAGTTCTATAATCTTTATATTTTATATACATTTGAGCATATTGCCTCCAAGTCTTTGTCTTTTTAGATTTTAATTTTTAAAACCATAGTGTACATGTGGTTTTTGTACACCCAGTATCCATCTTTCATAGAAAATTGCCCTTTCCCAATCCTTGTGATCCTAGAAAGACAGGCAATCATAGTGCCTCTCCAGTCACCTTCTCTGGAGTGAGTTCAGCTTCTATTTATTTCTTCTAAAATAACCTGTTGATGGAATATTTATTTCATTTTTTTAGAAGGTGGAGTCATACTTCATCCTTAATATGCCTATTCAAGATATAAAACCCTTCAAACCTTTCCTGCTCTTAAAGAGTACTGAATTTTTGCATTTGCCTCAAAAGAAACACTTGAATAGTCAAGGTGTTCCACCCCAAAAGTATTACTATGGCCAGACAGCAAAAACCAATCCTTCTCATCTACTCAATTCTACTACAGAAATGAGATACGGTTGGATCATCAGAATATTCTGGATTATTATTAAATAATTGACAATTAGTGAGTAAAAGGGTATGTATACTTTAAGGATTTTTGATACACACTACTCCATCAATTTTCAGGCTTTCTAGAGCTAAAAAAGAAAAAAAAAAAGTCTATACTTTTGCCTGTATTTTCGGGATAAATTACCCTTCTCAGGACCTTTTTCAGGTATTACCAGGAATATTCAAAATATTCTACTTTTAAACTTATTTGTCATTATCCCCAAAGGATAACATTTTCTGTTCGTTCTTAAAGTCTTCCTGATTATAACCCTGTAAATTAACACACAGCCACTGCTCTTGCTTTCACTTAAGGAGTTCTAAAGTAATTTCCAGATTCCCTTCCTGGGTTACAAATGACTATTCAAAATCCAAATATATATGACATATAACACATAACATACAATATGCATTATATATTTATGTACATATATTTCAGTTTATCTCATGCCCCCCTCCCATATGCATGACCTTATATTTATCCATTTTTCCATAGGTAATATTCAAACATTTCAGGTCCAAGAGCTTGAATATTGCGCAGAGTCTGAGTCCCTCTTAAGCCAGGATAAGAAAAAGCTAGATTTCTGAGAGTTCAGGTTGGGAGCTAAGATTTCTAATCAGCAGACAGGAAAGATTTAAGTTCATAAATGTAAATGTGGGCCATGCACAGTCTGTTTTTTCTTCTTTCCAACTTCTCCTGAAAGTTCTTTGACTTTCTAGGAAACTACGATAATGTTCTAGCTTTTACCATAACCAGTAGGATCAACCATACCACCTAATTTTTTATCAGCATCTATCAGTCTCAGTTTTCAGTTACTTGTCTGTGAATGTCACCAAGAGCTTCTTTAAAAGGATAGAGTTTTTCCTGCCAAATCTCTGTATGAACAAAACTTAAGTTTCTGGGTCTGTTTCCAATATGTAAATTTTCTTAACCATTTTACTTATAATCTGAACCTTGTAGAAAAGAAAATCTCACATAAAAGAATATCCCTGAAAAATTCCACAGATGTGGACTTTTTTAGGAAGTAGTAGAGGAGAGCTGTGGTTTAAGAATGATTGTGATAAGGGTGTGAAAGACTTCTTCAAACAGAAGTAAAGGGTGAAGATAAGTAGAAGGAGATGACTGAGAGGAAGTCTTTTAGAAAGATGAGGAAGAGAAAGAGATCCTCCACTACTGCTGTGTAACTTTAGGCAAATCATTTAACCTCTTTTAGCCAGTTTTCCCATTAGATAAAATGGAAATCATAGTAATACATGTCTCCCAGAACTACTGTGAGAATTAAATGCAACAGCATGTAAAAAGCATTCAACCTTGTTGCCTGGCACACACCCTGATGAATGTTAAACATGCTGCTGCTGCAGTTGCTGTTATTAAATGTGGCCTAGGGATCCTCCAACGGGGCACTGTCCATTGACCTTTACTACAGAATAAAGTCTAGAGGGTTCACAAGCCAGATCTCAGCAGCTCTTTTTTGGACTAAAAGCAGGTCAGGAGTTGGCTACTAAATCATCAATTTAAAAAAATCAAGAAAGTTTTTCTCATTTTTAGCCTATCCTTATTTCAGGTCAGAACATGTGCACATAAGGTGAGCGCACCTTCCATAATTCTTGTACTACTCTACAGTGGGTGCCATCAGAAGGGTTAAAATGGAACTTGCTAATGTTCATCTGAGCAAGCCAGGAACAAACCCAGGAGAGAAAGTCGAAAGTCCCAAAATGACATTCTGGTGTGTAAACTATTTGCCCAATATGGGTAGCTGAAACATGGTCCCTGTTGCACTATGGAGAGGTTGCCACAATTTCCAGTACTCTGTACATCTGTCCCCTTCTTGTAGAAGACACTGTATAACCTACAAGCACATAGTCTCCCTAAGCAGATAAAACTGATCAGCAGGCGACAAATGGTACTAATCCTGTAATTCTCTAAGGAGTTAGAGAGAAAACACTGAATCTTCACTTCAAGAAGGCATTTGGCTAATCACCTGCTGGAGAAGGGACCTTTGGAAAAATAAATGAGTGAGACATATTCTAATAACGGGAAAATACCTACAGCACAAATTCTTTAGCTGTCTTTCAAAAGATCAGGGAGGCCTTCCCTCAGTCTGTTCCTCCATATTCTCTACAACAAGCAAACTTTAATTTTGCGAAGGATTTTTTCTAGCATCCTCAAGATTTCTAGACATTAGCTGTGGTCATGTAAGCACTCTTGACCTCAGTTTCCTTATGAAATTTAAAAAAAAAAAAAGCTAGGATTTTAGTCTTCTAATTCTAATCTTGCTTAAATCCAAACTGGTATCACTGTCAGGGGAAGCTATCCTTAATAGCATTGCTATTAACTTCAGCTTTATTACAAAGGTATTCGTCAAAATGAAAACCTCTACGTTCCGACACACATTTTCAGTACAAAAATAAAACACTGCCAGTGAGGAACTTCTCCGAAATGATATGCATAAGATAAAAGCAGCACCTAAACCACAGTGGTTTTGGACTAACATCAGGCTTAGGATCTAAGCAAGACACATGTTGGAAGAATCACAGTTTTGAGCTCCATAGAGTTATGTGTATTTCAAATATAATAAATGGTGAAGAAGTCGAGATGCATTTATCCCTCAGGCAATGAGATAACCTCTTTCAAACTATGAAACATTAAAATGACCTATTTTGGTATGGTTTTCACATCTCCAGGGTTTGAGAGTTTGGTTTTAAAGATAATCTTTCGTTTCTTCCTTTATAGGTTTTGCTCAGGTTGCTAGAATGGATTTCCAGACAAAATGCTGGGTTGATCTTGACAATATAATAATAAGACAGGGATTTATGAGCTTTATAACTATATGATGGTACCTATAAATCAAGATTAAAATGAGCTCCATTTAAAATACAATGTGAATGAATAAGCAAATTTTTTACACATGAATCAAAATAGATATCTCATTTTTATATATTGAAAACTAGGCTATGTCACTGCATTTTTTATATCAAAATGTATATATCAGTTTCTAAATAAAGATGAATATAGACTATATGTTGTATTTTTAAAAAAAGCCTGGGTTGATCTGATTGAATAAAAAGATTAGAATGAGAGAGCAGGCACATACATGCAAGAGACTAAATAAATTAACTTACAACTGCCAGAAGGGAGGAGGGGACCACTACAGAAGAGATATATTATACTTACATTTCTAACACAGTACCTGTGGCAAAAATACATGCCTTTTGAACTTCTTTGTTGTTTACCTCACATCCTTAATCAACATTCAGTTAATTCCACTGGTCTAAAGAGAAACTCCTAGTAAAATTTCACTACATGCACTGTTCTGTGTCACAGTATGATCACATCAACAGCCCCAAAACACATCTTTCTCTACTCCCTCACACTAAGATTTTGCCTAACAGTATATCAACTTCTTTTCTAATCTACTGCAGAAAGAGAGGAAAAAAAAGTCACATTCCAAGAAGCTCTCATTTCATACAGTTATTTCAAGCCATGTGGCAAAGTACCAAGTTATTTCATTACCATCCTAGTAAGGCTACTTTCCATTCAGAGGGAAAGTCTCTATACACATATTTAAAAGGAGGCTATCTTAGCACACTGTCCTTGTTTCACAACACTCAGAGGAAGCAATACTTTGCACCTTATAAACCTTAGAGTAAGCCCTGAGAATTTTTTTTGCCCTCCCTTCCCCCTGTCCTCCCTGAAGCCCTGAGAGTTTTAAAATTCCCATCCCTGTATTCCTATTTGGATTCATTTCTTTCAAAGAATGAGAGTAAGGGAAAGAAAAGACAGGTGTGAGTATACAACATACTGATAGGTGCTCACTTGTCCTTAATCACTTACTGGCTACATTTTGGGGGGTACTTAGGTTTATTTATTTACAGAGACGGTACTGTGGATTGAACCCAGGACCTCATGCATGCTAAGCAGGCAATCTACCACTCGTGCTATACCCACCCCCCTTACTGGCCATACTTAAAAGCTTTTATGCACCTCCCATTCTGGCAAAATTTTTCAAAGTTGACAGTAGAGTACTGATTAAGCAAAGCTGGTGGGGGCATAAACTATTAGTACAACCACTTTCACAAACTGGCCTTACTTAGTAAAGTAGGACATGTGCACATCCTACTACCTAGCACTCCACCCTTAGGTTTATATGCTAGAGAAACCCTGGCACCTGTGCACAGAGATAAAACAATGTTCAAAGCAGCAATGTTGGTAATAGCAAAAATGCTGGTAAGAACCTAAATGTCCATCAACAGATGGATAATACATATTTTCATATATTCTTACAGTGGAACACTAAAAGCAGTGAAAATAAATTAACTACAATACACACAGCAACATGGACAAGGAAAAAGCAAGTCATAGTAACAGGCATGATGTGATTCTACTTAAATCAGGAACAAAATCAGGCAAAACTAAGAAAGATAGCTTAGTAATACAGACAAACAGAAAAACAAAGATAAGCAGGTGACTGATTAACTAAAACGCTGGATAGTGGGAGGTCAAGAGGAAGGAGAGGGTACAATGAGGAAAGGGTCACAAAGGAGGTTCTAAACCTACAGTGTTGTTATTAATGCTTTACTTCTTAAGGTGGGTGACATGTACATGTGTTCTTTTTATTGTTATTCAAATATACAGGATATATTTCACAGCTTAAAACTAAGAGAAGAAAACAAATTATACCCAGTTATTCCTATGATCTAAGTGTCTACACAATGCCACAAGGAGGAAACATGCCAAGCTTTCCTGATGACGCCTTTTAGTTGTGGAAAGATTTGGCTAACCACATTAGTTTTCAGAAAAATTAAGCTAGGGAGTCCACTTTCATAATATCTCAGAGGTATAAGTTTCCTTTCCTTTGTAGCATTTATCTCATGCAAAATGACTTTTTGTAATGTCTCCCTTCCATGATAAACTGGAAATTCCATGAAGGAGGGCATTTCCTATTTCAACACCCTATCCCAGGGTCTAGCACTATGCCTGATCATGGTTAAGTAGACAATAAATTTCTTTTTGAATCAATGAATAAATAAGTGACTTTGAGAATTTAATTAGGCTGGGGTAACTTTTACTAATCTCTCCACAAATGTAGGAAAACACACCACAATTTTCTAGAAACTTGATATGAGGTTTGCTGAACCACTGCCCCACGATTTAGTAGTTTTTTCAGCATTTATGCAAGAAAGTTTACTAAGGTCCTACTGTAAGTGCTAGGTGCCGAAAATATAGCACTGACAGGATGGACAAAGTCTCATTTATCTATATAATAGCCACTCTATGGTATAAAGGAAATGGTAGGATAGGATTTTCCCTTCTGATCTCTTATGACACTGAAATGTATGCAAAGGCAAGGCTGAGATTTCAATAAATGGTGGGTGGCAAGATCCACACTGGAAAACAATGGGCTGCTATTTCCTTCAGCTGCTCTAAACAATGAACAAATTACTTTAGTCTCTGCCATCCTTGTGGGTTAAATTATATCATTCTTTATTCTGTAGAGTAGCCTCTCCTAAAATACCAAATAAACAGCAGAGCACTGTCCTTCTGGAACCTCTTCTAGAAAGCAACAGGCAGAGACATCACTCACAGGAAGAAAAGCTATAAAGGAAAGAAATTATTATCTTGAAGACAAACATCTTTATTCTGGAGGTAAAAGAGAAGGGCTATATTACAGCTGCCTCTCTGCCTATGATTTATGGGAAAGGTTAAAATTAGAGACAACTAATGAAAAAGCATTAAATGGTGGTTGTAATAAGCTTGAGAACTATTTCATTTTCCTGAACTTAAAATCTTTTGCTAACTTTTACTCTGTTTCAATAGTCATATTCTACCCAGCATTCCTTTAAAGACCACAGTAGAGAATGCTGCTGGCATCTATTAGTTCCAGTTATTCCTGACTCCCTTCTCCTTCCCCTCTTCTTCCTTAAGCCAACCTAAAAGTTAAGAAAGGAAAGACGACGATTAGTATAATTAGGTAGGACATGAAGGGGACAACCAGTATCACTCCAAACCGACTTTTGTTTCTATTGCCTTCTTAGGCGATTAACTTCTCCCTGAAAATTTAACAAAGTCATCAGTAATTTGACTTCCCAGGCACATTTCCTTTTGTATATTATCCCAATTAAAGACATGCATTTCAAAATATCTTATACTAGGTTTTCTTCTCTGTGAGTAACTTTACAGAACAAGAATTTAGCACTCAGAATGTTGAAGTAATTCGTTCATGCCAGAATCTACTGAGTATGGCTGGCACAGGGATCAATGAGCCCAAAGGGAAATTGAGCATTAACTAAAGATACTGAACACCCAATTAGGTGTTAGGTAGCTACACCGGAAACAGCAAGATTAAGAAATGAAACTTATTTATTGCTATATTCAAAGGGAATACATGGGAATACTTACCAAAAAACTGTGTAACTTAACCCAATAAAAAGCATTCACAATTGCTATGTTGGAAAAATATAATAAATTGGAAATGTAACTTATTGGAAAGTACAACACTGACAGCAACAGTGAAACACAAAACTCCTTTCCCTTCACTGGGCTCTGTGAAAGCACGCAAAAGATTGTGTGATTCTTCTGAGGGAAAAATGACTTGCCCTAAGATGAAAGACCTAAAGATGCTGGCAACTGGGTGACCCTCACCTAAACAGTCAAATCACCCCTACAGTAAATTCCACCAACTGACAAGCCCCACCAATGAAAACAGAGCTTCTAAAACAGGACTGTAGTGTCTCGCTTTTAAATATAAGTGAATAATCAAGAATGGCAAGACATCTGATTAAAAAAAGAAACCCACTAATATGAGTCTAAACTAAATAATGAATAAACTCATAGCAAATAGAGACAATGCAAGGAGCAGAAAAAACAAAATGAAAAATGATATCATACATAAGATCCAGGGAACAAGAACAAGAGACAATGAAAAAGTATTCCGAGTATAAGAAGGAGACTGTGGAAGTTTTATACATGTGTGTGTGTGTGTGTGTGTGTGTGTGTGTGTGTGTGTGTGTGTGTGTATACACATACATAAAAATAGGAAATTGGAGGCTAAAGTTGAAGAAATCTACTAGATAAAAGACAGAGATGCAAAATGGTGAAAAACAAAAAACTGAGAAGAGCAGTATAGTATGGTTGAAATGCAACTAGTAGAGTTGTAGAAAGAATAAAGAAAAAGAAGGAAAAGGAAATTTATTTTAAAAAAAGAAAAGAACCTAAAAAAGTTCAGATACAGATTTCTAGATTGAAATGGCTATCTAGAACTTAGCTACTAGTAGTCTAGATGAAAAGAAACCCACACCAAAGCACATCAGGTAAAATTATTAGGTCAAACTATCAAATCACCACTTTTGCAGGCCAAAAATTGTTAACTAACAGCAGTAATTTCCTACAGTTCAACCTAATATTTCCAACCTTGAATTTAATATCTAGACAAACTTTTTGGACTTATAAGGTCTCAAAAAATTTTCCTCCCACACTTTTTCTCAGAAAGCTACTACTAGAAGATGTACTCTAGTATCACAAGGAAATAAACTGAGAAAGAGGAAGATACAGCATCCAGAAAGGCAAGGTTCCAACACAGAAGGAAATTCCAAGACAAAGGCTATTTAGCTGGCCTAGAAAGTTCACATTTAGAGAAAAAGCATTCAAGCAAGTAATGTCTCTAAAAGGAGGAAAAAACAAAAACACCTGAGGAAAAAAAATCAAGTATGTTTATAACATATCAAGAAAAGATTTTCAGTTCTATTGAAGAGTTTGGAGATGAATTACTGATGGATACAGAAAAGTATAAGCAAACAGACAAAAAACAATTTAGGGAAAACAAAAGGCTATGTGCAAGAAAGGAAGCAAAAGAGACACAGAATGCACATGATGGGGTGGGGAAGGGTGAGAGAACTAAATCTCATCTTTCATCACAGTAAGTAATAGATAATTTAATACATTTGAAGTATTAAAACAAATAGCAGAATACGCAAGTTTTCTGAACTATGTAAGTTAACACCAGAAGAAACAACAATAAGATGTAAAAGTGTTGCCCCTGGGGAGCAAGAATCTGTAGCATGGGACTGTTCTATTACAAGCCAAGTTGTACTTTTAACTTTAAAAACTATATACAGATACTACTTTAATAATTAGACAGCTCAAGGCAGCATGCCAAATTAAACATAATCTCATCAAATAACCTGCATGTAAAAGCCCTCAGTTACAAAAAGCTAACCTTTTTAGAAAACCATCTAAATTAATCATCTAAAAATCACACATCAAGAGATCCCATATAATGCACGCAAATCAATGAAGTTAGGACACTCTTTCACATCATACACAAAAATAAATTCAAAATGGTTTAAAGACTTAAATATAAGTCAGGAGACCATAAATCTCCTAGAGGAGAACATAGGCAAAACATTCTCTGATATAAATACAGCAATGTTTTCCTAGGTCAGTCTACCAAGGCAAAAGAAATAAAAGCAAATTTAATAAATTAATTTTAAAAGTTTAATTAGAAACTTGTAAGTTTTTGCAAAGCAAAGGAAACCATAAACAAAATGAAAAACAACCTACAGAATGGGAGAAAATATTTGCAAGGGGTTCGACTGACAAGGGCCTAACTTCCAGAATATAAAACAACTCATATAACTCAATAACAACAACAACAACAACAACAACAAAAAACCCTCAATCAAAAAATGGGCAGAAGACCTAAACAAAGATTTCTCCAATGAAGACATACAGATAGCCAATAGGCACATGAAAAGATGCTCAATATTGCTAATTATCAGAGAAATGCAAATCAACACTACAATGAGGTATCACCTCACACTGATCAGAATGGCCATCATTAAAAAGTTCACAAACAATAAATACTGGAGAGGGTGTGGAGAAAAGGGAACCTTCCTACACTGCTGGTGGGAATGTAATTTGGTGCAGCCATTATGGAGAAGAGTATGAAGTTTCCTCAAAAAACTAAAAATGACCATATGATCCAGCAATCCCACTCCTGGGCATTTATCTGCAGGAAACTCTAAATTCGAAAAGATACATGCAGCCCAATGTTCATAGTGGCACTATTTACAATAGTCAAGGCATGGAAGCATCCTAAATGTCCACTGAGAGATGATTAGAAAAAGTGGTGTTATATGTATATACAATGGAATACTACCTCAGTCATAAAAAAAGAATGAAATAATGCCATTTGCAGCAACATGGATAGACCTCGAGATCATCATATTAAGTGAAGTAATTCAGAGAGAAAGACAAATATCACTTCTATGTGGAATCTAAAAAAAAAAAAGAGAGAGAGAGAGAGACAAAGGAACTTATTTACAAAACAGGAGCAGACTGCAGACATAGAAAACAAATTTATGGTTACCAAAGGAGAAAGGGGGTAAATCAGGACTTTGGGATTAGCAGATACAAACTACTACATATAAAATAGATAAACAACAAGGTCCTATGGTATAGCACAGGGAATTATATTCAATATTTTGTAATAGTTTATGATGAAAAAGAATATGAAAAATAATATGTATATATATGTACATGACTAAATCACTGTTATACATCAGAATCTAACACACTGTAAACCAATTTACTTCAATTAAAAAATTTTTTTAAATAAAGGTGATCATTATTCAAAGTAGAAAAAATTCTACATTCTCAAAACAAGTCAGGGGAAGAGTACAGTTCACTGGTAAGAGCGCATGCCTAGTATGCACAAAGTCCTGGGTTCAATCCCCAGTACCACCATTAAAAAATAAAAATAAAAATAAGTCAGTGTGTTTATAGGTATGCAAGGTCTTTGTTTTTTTTCCTAAAAACCAACCACTGCTTCTGGCATATGGCAGTTTCATGAAGCTGTAGATTTTCTTTCTATTCAAGAATGAAAACCATCCCTTTCCATAAGGTGCCTTCTAGATTCTTCCAAACCATATTAGAGCCAATATTTATTTTTAAAATGTTATTTAAAAATGTAAGGTTACTATTTCTGGCAAAACATATTTTATAATACATGAAGGTATAAAGAAAGCAAAAGGCTCATTCCTAAAGAAAGTCACTATAAATATTTTTATGTTTGTCTAAAAAAAAAAGCTAGGCATACTCAGTATACTTATTTTTAATCAGTTTTTTCACTTTTATATGTACAGTTTCCTATGTCATTGAGAATATAGTTTTTGATGGCTGCATAATGTTACACACACACACACACACACACACACACACACACACACACACAGAAATTTAACTTGCTTCCTATAATTAGAATATGGAGTTGCTTGATTTTTCAAAAAAAATATCCTTGTCCATAGTGTTGCAAAATGTTTCTAATTACTTTCTTGTGATAAAATCCTACAAGTGGAATTGTAGGGTATAAACATTTTCAATACATATTCTTCAATTGCCTTCTAGTGAAGTTGTACCAGTTAACTTTCCTAGTAACAGAACATGAGATGCTTCATATCCTGATTACAATGGGCAGTCTAGTTTGTCTATTTACCAATTTTGTTGAAGTATAAATGACAAATAATAGACCATACAAATATAAAGTATACAATTTATAAGTTTTGACATGTATAACACCATGAAGACAATTACTAGATTTATAATAGATAGATGGATTTATAATACAAACTGAAGTCAGTATGAATGCATATGAATTTTAAAATCTGCTTGTCAATTTCTACTAAAGAAATTAAAAAGACTTCTGAGAATTAGGATTCACTGACTATCAATCAATCTGAGAAGTGACACCATAATGCTATTGAGTCTTTTAATCCATGAGCATGGTATATTTCTCTATTTATTTAGGTCTTCTTAAATTTCTTTCAGCAGTGTTTTATAGTATTCAGTATATAGGTTTTGTACATCTTTTTCAGCTTTGTCCCTATTTCATATTTTTAATGCTATTATAAACTATATCTTAAAAATTTCAATGTGATTGCCAGTATATAGAAATACAATTAACTTTCATACTTTAAATTTCTATCCTGCAATATTGCTAAACTCCATATTACTATATAGTTCTAACAACTTTTTTGTAGGTTCTTTAGTATTTTCTACATAGATGATCATAACATCTATAAATAGTTTTCCTTCTTCCTTTCCAATTTGGATGCCTTTCATTTCTTTTTTTCCCTTGTTCTTATTGCACTAGCTAGAATCTCCAATGTAATGATGGATAGAAGTAGTAAGAGAGGACATCCTTACCCTGGTCTTTATCTTAAGGCAAAAGCACTCAGTTTTTCAACATTAGCTACAATGTTAACTGTAGGTTTATGATAGATGCCCTTTATTAGGAAGAAATTCCCTTCTGTTCTTAGTTTCCTGAGCAGAGTGAGGCAAATGATAGGCAAATAAGGCACAAGAAGTATTCACCATGGGTGCAAAATTTAAAGGGGCACCAAAAACCTCAGGAATCAAGATAAATGATATTCTAATGTAGTATTTTTAAAAAGTAAGCTATGCAAAAATCCACAATGAAAAAAATATTAAATTTAAATAAAGATTAGACTGATCTTACTGAGTTTTCCTTTTGCCTCTGGCTCCAGTATGGTTCTGCATGACATAACAGAATAACAGAATAACATGCATGAATAACAGAAGGGTGGGCATTGCAGACAGAAGGAACAACACACGCAAAGGCCATAAGGTAGGAATGTGCCCGGAGCATTTGAGGAATATTAAGGAAAAGAGACAGGGAAAGGAGGGAGTAAAGGAGGTCAGAAGGAAAACAGGGGCAAGATGATGTAAGTGATTGTAAGAATGCTGAGTGCTTCTGAATGATATGCGAAGCCACTCCATGATTTTAGGTAGAGGAGTTGAATGACCTGACATGCTTCAAAAGGATCACTCTGACTACTATGATGAGAAAAAATTATAAGGTAGTAAAGACAGGGAGACTAGTTAAGGGCTATTATAATAATCCAGAAGAGGTTAAACAGTGGTTTGGACCAGCTGGTGTTAGTCAAAGTGGTGAAAAGAACTGGATTCTAAATATACCAAAGGTAAAGCCAGGACGATTTGCTGGTGGATTGTATGTGGGCAGGGAAAGAATGAGAAGAATGACACCTTGGACCAAGCAATTAGAGAAATGAAATTGCTTTTTATTGAGATGAGGAAGACTGAGGGAGGATCAGGTTTTGGAGGAAAAAAAAAATCAGGAGCCTGGTTTTGGACATTTTAAGTTTGAAATGGCTATTAGATATCTAAGCCAAAATGTCAAGTAGGTAGATGAATATATGAGACTGATAGTAAATGTGAAGTTGTCAGCATATACATGAGTGTGGAAGAGATAACACAGAGTGGCGTGACATAATAAGCAGTCTGAGGACTGAGCCCAGGGGCCCTTCAATGTTTAGAGGTTGGAAAGATTAAAAATAAGCAGCAAAGGAAACTGAGGTGAGACATAAAGTAAGATGAGAAAAAAAAAAAAATCAGGAGAATGTGGTGTTCTGGAAATCAAGTGAAGAAAGTATAGGATAAAGTGATCAAATCCTCTGAAAGAGCCGGTATATACACACACATAAAAACTCTAATGACTGAACAATAAAAAGGCACCCCAAATACAGATAGGCAAAGGATCTGAATAGACATTTTTCCCAAAGAAAATATATAAATGGCCAATAAGCAAATGAAAAGATCCTCAGAACCATTAATCATTAGGGAAATGCAAATTAAAATCACAATGCGATACCACTTCACACACACTAAGATGGTTCAAATATAAAAGACAAGACAGTAACAAGTGTTGATGAGGATGTGGAGAAGTTGAAACTTTCTTACATTGCTGGTGGGACTCTTAAATTGGTGCAGCCACTTGGGGAAAATTTGGCACTTTCCCAAAATGTTAAACAGAGTTGCAATATGACTCAGCAATTCCACTCTTAGGTATATAACTAAGAAAAGTGAACACATATGTCCACACAAAACTTGTACGTGAATGTTCATAGCAAAATTATTCATAATATCCAGAAAGAGGAATCAACTCAAATTTGTCCATCAAGTGACAAATGTATGAACAAAATATGGTATATATCCAAACAATGGAATATTTGGCTATAAAAAAGAACAAAGTATGGATGCATACTATAACATGGCTGATCCTTAAAAACATTATGCTAAGTGAAAGAAACCAGACACAAAGGGCCATATATTGTATGATTCCATTTATATGAAATATCCAGAATAGGCGAATTAATAGAATCAGAAGCAGAGTAATGATTTCCGAGGGCTACAGGAAGGCAGGAATGTGTAGCGACTAGTAATAGGCACAGGGTTTCTTTTTGGGGTGACAATAATGCTCTAAAATTGATAACAGTGATGGTTGTATAACTCTGTGAATACACTAAAATTTCCTGAATTTCATACTTTCAAAATGTTAATTTTATGGCAAGTGAATTGTATCTCAAGAAAGCTATTACTTAAAAAAAAAAAAAAAGAGAACTAATTGGATTCACCAACGTGGAGGTCATTGATGACTTTGACAAGGACAGTTTCTGTAGAATGGCAGAGGAAAAAGCCAAATTAGAGTTAGTTTAAGAGAGAAAAGGAGAGGAATGGAGATGATTGTAAAGACTATAATTGAGCCTCTAATATAAATGGAGTATAAATTGCTTTTTGAGAAATTTTGCCAAAAGGAACAGAGAAATATTGGGCACTTTTTGGATGAGGATGTAGGATCAAGAGAGGCTGTTGTTAAAAGATTAGAAAAATTTAGTGCATGTTTGCTGCTGATGGGAATAATCTTCATACAGAAAAAAATTAATTCTGCAATAGAGTGAAAGGAGATATGCTGAAGTGAAGTCCCTGAGTAGACAAGAAGAAGAGATCTTGTATATATAAGAGGAGAAATTAGCTGTAGACAGGTACACAAGCAGCCCATGGGCAAAGACAGATAACTGGGTCCATGTGAGAAAAAATAAATGGGAAGATGTGTAGAATGAGTAGAAGCTCTTGCTGCTTCTTCTTCTTCTTCTTCTTTTTTTATTTCAGTGAAACAGTAAGCAAGGTGGGAGTGAAGATGGGAAAGAGAGGCAGAAAGTTTGAAGAAATATGAGGGTATAAAGAGTGAATAGATAGGAAGACGTAGTAGGACTGCTGTGATGTATTACAAGCCTACTTATGGCTAATGACCATGAACTTAAAATGAGAACAGGCAGAATAGTAGTGTGGTTTTCTCTAGCCACATTTAGATGCCAAGGTGCAAGCATGGGGTAAGCCAAAATTTGGATTTAACCATGGCTGGAGTTTTATCAATGAGCAATTTAAGAATGTATAGCAGGAAGTAACCATAATGTAAGGAGGTGAGGGTGAGGAGGGAAGTAAAGATGTGAGAAGCGAGATGCACAGTACAGAAGGTGGTGAGGTTAAAGGACTGATGGAACTGAGATTCTTGTCCAAGGGAGCTGTAAAAATAAATAATAAAACAAATTTTTAAAGAGGGGATAAATGGAGAATGGAATGTTTGAAATGGAGATAACAGAGGAGATGCAGCTATCTAAATGACTAGGTCTAGAGCAGGAGCCAGCAAACTTTTTCTGTAAAGGGTTAGACAGTAAATATTTTAGACTTCGAGAGCCAATTGTCTCTTCTGCAATACTCAAGTCTGCCATGGTAGTATGAAAGCAGCTGCAGACAATACATCAATTAAGGAGCAAAGCTGTATTTAAACAAATTTTATTTACAAAAATACATAGTTTGGGAGGGGCACTGGTTGAGGATATGACTATGTGATTAGTAGCTGAGACGGGATGGAGAACAAAACCATTGGGAGAGATGTGGTCAAGGAACTAAGAAGCAAAAGTGTTGGCAAGATCATTAATAAGGACAGTGAATTTACCAAGAATTAAGCCAGAAGTAGTGTTGGAGAAAGCATATGTGAGCCAGGAACTAAAACTCTTCAAGAATGAGGAAACACATGAGCAAAAATGGCAGAGATCTCTGAAAAGCCTCTCCTCCATAAAAGAAGTAAGAAAACTGGAGAAGAGGAAAAAAAAAAAAGGTCAGAATCAAGTTTCTCAGAATTCTGGAAATTAACCAAAGGCTTGTAGCAATCTGGGAAACATTTATTCAAGAAATAAGCTGAATCTCAATAAAAACAGTGACCTTTGTGGCATCTTAACTTGCTCTATTCCCATCCTCTGCTCAGAAAATAAACAGCTTACAATCATAGTGGAAAGTAGCAGCCTGACAGCCACTGGAAGGGGCAGAACAGGGATGGGATGCCTTCTCAGCTTCACTCCCAAAGAACTGTCATTATTTGACCTTTCTAGTGGCTTCCCAAAGACCACATCTGCAAGGTTGTCCATATTTGACCAAACTCAGAGCTTGCACAGTGTGAAAAGCCTTTTCCCTGGGGATGGTAGCACTGGGCAAAAATATTCACAGGCAAATATTTAACTTTGTGGTTGCCAAAGACAGTCGATAACGGTTGAGGCAACTAACAGACTAACCAAAAAACTTAAAATGAAAGCTAGGGAAGCAGTTGCCACAGGGGCTTTGAAAAGCTCTGATGTATTCCTGGGAATCTAGAAGGCCACACGCAAGCCCAGGGCTGAGCACATGCTCAAGAGAGGCCTGAGAAGGCTCTCGGCTCTCACCTCTGGTTGACCTTGAGGCTCTGCACAAGCAGAAAGTGAAGACTAAAATAGAGTTGCCTGTTGAATTCTATATCCAACAAAATTATTCTAAAAAAAACTAGGAGAAATTAAGGTATTTCCAGGTAAACAAAAACAGAGAATTCATTGCTAGCAGACCTGCCCTTCAGGAAATATTTTCAAGGGGATCCTTCAGGTTGAAATGAAAGGACACTAGGCAGTAACTTGAATCCACGGGAGGAAATAACCCCATAGTTGTATTAGTTTCCTATTGCTGCTGCAATGTAGTAGCACAAATTTAGAGGCTTAAAACAACATAAGTTTATAGTCCTGGAGGTTGCAAGTCTGAGAAAGTTCTCACTGGGCTAAAATCAAGATGTTGGCAGGGCTATATTTCTTTGTAGAAGCTCTAGGGGAAACTATTTTTTCTTGCTTTTTCCAGCTTTTAGAGGCTGCCTGCATTCCTCAGCTCGTGGCCCCCTCCTCCATTTTTTCAAAGCCAACAGCACAGAATCTTTAAATCTCTAACTCTTACTTTCCTGCCTCCCTCTTTCCCTTATAAAGACCCTTATGATTACACTGGGCCCACTTGGATAATTAAGGCTAATCTCTCCATCTCAAAATCTTAAGTAAATCACGTCTAGAAAATCCCTTCTGCTATGCAGGGTAACATTCACAGGTTCCAGGGCTTAGGACACTGATTTTTTTAGGGGGTCATTATTCTGCCTATCACACATACAGTTTTTGCATACCACTGAAATTAAATGGGCATTCATTCAAATTAGATTGTTATGAATTAAAATGTTAATTGTAATTCCTGGGGCAACCACTAAGAAAATAACTCTAAATATTATGTTAAAAGAAACAACAAGAGAATTAAAATGGTACACTAGAATATCTCCACTTAACACAGAAGTTGTGGGGAATAAGGAACAAGAAAGACATAAGACATACGAAAAATTAATGGCAGATATAAATTTTATCAGTAATTATATTAAATATAAACAAATTAAACATTCCAATTAAAGAATGAGGGGAAGTAACTCAGGGTCTATACAATTACTAAAATAGACAAATGACAACGCTTACAAACCCAGGAGGTTTTAGAGAAAAAGGAGAGAGGATGATCTGCAAGTGGCAAGAAAGGAAAAAGAAGATTCTACTTTTAGGTCCACTGGTATGAGGAACATGAGGCACAGGACACATATGGTTTGAGAGGACTGCAGTGAAGCAGGATCCTGTGGAGATGTTTATGAATTTTTTTGATACAAGGAAATTTAAAATTGTTATTTAGTAAAAACTTGTCATTTCCTTTATATTTCTTCCTTTAGCATTCATGCTTACAAACTCAGTCATATCCCGAGTATCAATAAATAATATTCATCTATATTTTCTCTTTTTTGTTTTGTTTTGTTTGGGGGAGGTAATTAGGTTTATTTATTTACTTATTTATTTTAACTGAGGTACTGGGGATTGAGCCCAGGACCTCCACCACTGAGCTATACCCTCCCCCCTGTATTTTCGCTCTTACATACAGGATTCTTACATTAGGGTCTCAGTTCATTTCAACCTTACTATAGACTGTGTTGTGTAAAACTCTCTTATTTTTCTTTCATAGAATCAGAAGAAAAGGAGAGTAAAAGAGACAATGGGTATTCTAGAAAAATCACTGAAATAGCTGTACTGACATTTAATCCAAGCTCCACTACAAAGTCATGGGCTGGCAGCTTGATTTCTAATCTGCCTCCCTCTCCCCCCACTGCCACAGTTCACCTCCTCATCATCTCTGGTCTATAGCTATACGTTATTATAGTATCTCTCAATTGGCTAAACTGACAATAGTCTCTCCTTTTCTCAATCCATCCACCATAAAGGCTAGAATGATAGTCTTTAAAAAGCCTTAAAATGAGTCATATCAATAGTTTATAAAAAATGTTCCTACATATCATTAAGAAAACCAAACAATGCAATGGAAAAATGTCTAAAGGATATGAACAAGTAATACACAGAAGAAATACAAAAGACCAATAGATAACATTTTAAAAGTAACACTCAACCACACTAATAATTAGGAAGGCACAAATTAAAATGACAAAGCATCTCCCCATTAATTAGCATAATTATAAACAATCATAACACTCAGTTTGGTTAAAGATATGAAGAAACAGAAACTTCTATACTAAAATCTTATTTATATTAAGAAGTTTCCTATTTAATTATAAGGAAATCCAAACTCCATTAATATGACTTAAGGCCTTTCACAATCTAGCCTTGGCTTATTTTTCTTTTCCTTTCTCTGTATTTCATTCACCCTGGGCTTTACCTGCACCATTACACACAAAAAAGTACAGAACATGTTCGATTAGGAGCATGTTATTCTTACTGCCTCCTTTCATTTCTTCAGTGCAAATCCCCTATTTCTTTTCAAGATATAATTCAAACACTCTCTTCCATGATGTCCCCAAATTCAACAGACTTCTCTTTCGTCTTATGGTACTTTAAAGCTCAACAAGTGATCTGTTGATAATTTTTTGTCTTCCTAATAGACTGAAGAGAGAGGCCCTTGAGATTCTAGTCTTATTTACTTTTGTTTTTATAGTACTGAGCACATAGTGGGTGCTCCATAAAAACTGAATTAGTACCTTTTCCCCATACTACCTAAAGTTAACAGTAAGGCTTTTTTCATTTATCAACGTCTACAAAGACCAATATTTAATATTACCTTAAAATTACTTCTCTAATACATCACTGTCCAAAACACCAAAATCATCTACCTTATACTGGTAATCTAGGTTTTATTACTGATATTTACAAGGCTAAAAAGTGAAGGGCTGCTTTTATCAATATGTGATCTCAGTAGATTAATTAGAAATTTTAAAAATGGTCTTAGAAGAAGTGGTGTGCAAGGCAGCTGTCTCCATGCCAATAGATTAAAATTGGCCAGAGTAAGATTATTTACACGATGGAAATTGGTAAACACTGCAAAAAGCCCAATCCCCTCCTCCAAGCTGGTTAAATATTTACCAGCACACCAGTGGACAAAAGTATATTTATTCTAGTAGGACAGCACTGTGACTAGCTGATGAATAAACAGTAGTTTGAGTCTTCTTTAAGAAGCTTCCTGATCGAGTTACTAAACTATTTTCATGTATTTTACCCTTATTTAGAACTCCTAAAGCACTTATATCTATGTCAAAACATTTTACTTACATTCACTTAATTCATTCAATGAATACTGACTGAGTACCTGTGGCACTGTCCATATTGATGATAAATTGTTTTATCCACTCATTTTCTTTTTACCTTTAACTATAGAGTAAAGCTTCTTGAAAGAGCTTCTTCCTCTTCTTCTTTTTTTTTTTTTTAATGGAGTTACTGGGGTTTGAACCCAGGAAAGATCTCATGCATACTAAGCCCACACTCTACCACTGAGCTATACCCTCCCTGCAAGAGGAGAGAGTTTTTCAAAAAGTACTTTAATAGGCAGTAGACATTCTGGTTGGCTCCCAACATCCATCACCTGAGACAGTAAGTCTAAGACAATCATTAAAATATCACTCTCACTGTCAGTGACTAGTTTAAAAGAGGGCTTATGACCCAGTTATGGGCAAAGAGATGTGAGAATAAAAGTCTGCTGGGAGCTTCTGCGAAAGGCTTCCTGGCTACTAAGGCATAGAAGCAGATTTCCTTTCTTAACCTCAAGTTGTGGTATTTGGATAAAATCCTTACAAAGCTGGAGTCATCATATTATCCAAAACAAACAAACAAAAAACCCAATCCTGACCTACTTCTGAAATTTTGTTATGAGTGATAAGAAATTTCCTAATGCCATTTAATAAAAACAGTTTTCCAGGGGAGGGTATAGCTCAGTGGTAAAGTGCGTGCTTAGCATGCACAAGGTCCTGGGTTCAATTCCCAGTACTTCCACTAAAAGAAAAATAAATAAAAAATTTTAAATAAAATAAATAAAAAGAGAAACAGAGTTTTCTGCTACTTGCTTCCAAAAGCATATTAACTGATAAATCAGAAATGTGGACAAAGATCTATGTACTAAACCAGGATTTTCACCATAATAGAAATTATTGTTTAGAGAATAACTAATTGCATTAAAATTTTTCCCTTTAACATTTTCCTCCTAGGCACATAACTATTTTTTAAAGATTAAAGTTAAATATATACATTGTTTAAAGAGTTAAGAGTTCTACAAAGTTAAAACAAACAAACAGTTGTCCTTACCCCTGTTGCTGTCCCACTTCTAACACTCCCAAGAGGCAAACCACTTGCACATCTTTTAGGTAACTACTTTGAAAGTGATCTCCATGTTTCTGAATGACCTGCTTGTGTTGCTACCTCTTGATTTTTCAGCTTTGGAAATTATCCATTCACCCTTTGGAAGACGGTAATTTAGACCTCTTTTCTTCTTTCTGTACCCATCATACACATGTATGCTGTCTATCTTCCCAACTATTCTTTATAATGATACTATAAATTGACTAGTTCAGTATTCAGTGAATATTGTAATAACTACATAAGCCTATTCACACTTGAGCCATAGGGTAAACCATGATTTCTTTTCCTTTCCTGTACAACTTTTTTTTTTAGATACTATCTTTTTTTATTCATTTGCTTAGACTTCTATGGATTTATCAATATTTTGCCCCCCCAAATCTTTGCCAGTTGTTTAAATTTCCTCTCAAGACATTCAGACCCATCAAGTATTATATCTTATCTTCTTAAAGGAGTCTCTTTTGGAAGCTTTGAACCTTCTCCAATCTGGCCTGGCTGCCCTCTCAGTGCTGGTAAACTACATGAAATCTCCACTCACTATTCTGAGGAATCCCCTAGTCTTTCTTGTTTATTGGACCTTTTGTTTCCTCTATCACATCTCTCCCTTTTTCTTGATTTATAATCTTATTTGGTGGAGAACATCTTCCAGTAGATTTCTAGAATGGTGTATGGGAATGAAGTAAAACTTCTGAGACATTGCAAGTTTACTTTTCAGACATGGTTGATAGTTTGGCTGAATTAAAAAAAAAAATTCTAGGCCCTGTTGTTGGATACAATTTCTGACAATGATGTGTACTAACTTTCTTTTTAACTTTTAGAACTAAATCTGATGATTAATTGTGAATTGATATAGGAACTGAGAAACACATGACTACAGAAGTCTGTGTCAGAATTTATAATACATTTAAGCTAGCCTGTTAATGTTTAAAGAAAGCCTCATGAAATTGGCAGCAAGTAGACACTGAATAAATGTTAATTATTATTCATAACAAAAACCATATTTGTATCTGTAGGTTCTAATGTAAATGGAGTAGATAAATTCAACCTAAAAGAAGCCAAATCAGGGGTTTTGGTTTCTCAAGATGCTTAATCCTGATTAGTCTTTAATTTTATTAATTTCTTAAAAATATCAAGTAATTCTTCTTGTATTTTTGTTTTCTCAGTTGGGTAAAGCCAGCTTGTTTCTTGGGAATGCAGATTAAACTGCAAATTTTGGCAAGGTTCAAGCGGCTGCATCATTATGTTTACATTGCTAAAATGTAAAAACCTTCTTTTTGTAAACATACAGTCCTCCACACAGTTATACTGCCCAGCATCTTAATAATCTAAGTAATTTAATAGTACGTAAGAACCTTGAATAGGAAAAGGGAATTCAGTATCAAGAAAACAAAGATGTAGCAACTCTGAGGAAACAAAAGAATTTCCTCAATGGTCGCTAGTCCCAGTCTGTCTCCAAAACATTCACATTGCCAGAGATTTCATAAGCATAATGCGTCATACATATTTGATTGTTATAGGCAATTTGTGCTTCTCCCCTCTTCTTCCTTCCCCTCCCCACACCCAATCTCTAGGTGTTAATGTCCAAAACACGGATGTTGAAAGAAATTCTCTCCTTTTCTCCCTTAATGAAAACTGAAATAAATTTACATAAATTTTCATTTAATGAAAAATCAAAGTTGGGGACATTCTAGCCTTCCCTTGGTTTCCTGATGTCTTTTGCTCATCAGTGTCTACAATCAACCCAGCACTCTCAAATGTGTAAGTCAAAGCTCAGCATTGGGAAAATCTCTCAGACTAAAGGAGAGATTTAAACTAAGGGTTGGGAGAAATTTGATTAACTTCATATAGCTACATAAGGGTATGTGAAATATTAACAAACATTTGAAGGATCAATGTAGATTACATACAATGTAGTCTCAACCTCTATAAGAACTATATTTATTTAAAGTTAACAGCAACAACAAATTTATTTACTATTAAAAATATAAAATGAGAATAATGTTTGTTTAAAACACAACAGCTCCACTTCAGTAGTAAGGAGCTATGACTAGTGCCAGATCTTCTTTTCTTTTGTTTTTTTTTTTTGGGGGGGGAGGAGATAACTGGATTTATATATACTTATGTGTGTATATATATATTGTATAACAATTATATATACTTATGTGTGTATATATATATTATATAACAATTGTATGTATATATACAATTATTATGTAAATACATATCATATATATAATTTTTTAAAATGGAGGTACTGGGGATTGAACCCAGGACCTTGTGCATACTAAGCATGTGCTCTACCATCGAGCTATATACTCTCCCCCAAGATCTTGTTTTTTAAAACCATTCTCTAATAAAAGGAATCAGGGCTCCTTGGAGAAATGGCTGATTCTAGGACTGGGGTAGGAAATATATAAGATGAGTCTACCACATATTACAGCACCAGGGAGTGAAAAAGTGCTCAAATAACAATGCATGACCCTGTATGCGCAGGGACACACACACACACACACACACACACACACACACACACACACACACGATAATATGTCAAAGGAATGTGGAAACCAACTAATAGTGCTTCTAATAGCCAAAGCTCTAACAATTAGAGCAGCAAAATAAAATAATATCGGATATTAACCCAAAATATAAAACAAATATCCATGAGTCCATTCTGATAGAAATAAATAATTGGATAAACAAATAAAAGGGAAAGAAGAGACAAATCTTCCATGCAGAACACTTCAAATTACTTATGTAGATATTCTGCCCTCAAGGAGGGGACGTGTAACTTCTCACCTGCTAGGCTGTGGACTATGCCTAGTGACTTTCCTCCAGAGAGTACAATATGGGAAGAGAAGAAGAAAAGAAAGTAACATTACAGTGAAGAACCTGACAACCCTCAGCCAGATGATCAAGGCTAAACATCAACAGTGATAAATCATGTTAATAGTATGTATGTTTGATATGACATGATGAAAATGGCCCTTGACCTCTGTGGTTACCTTCCCAACAACCCATAACCTTAGTTTTATCATGAGAAAAACAAGATAAATTCCCATAGCGGGACCTCCTACAAAATACCTGATCAGTATAGTCCTCAAAACTGTCAGAGTCATCAAAAACAGGGAAAGTCTGGAAAAATGCTACCACCAAGAGAAGCCTAAAGAAATATGACAACTAAATGAAATGTAGTATTCTAGATGGGACTCTGGAACAGAAAAAGGAAAACTTAATCTAAATAAGATGCCAACTTTAGTTAATAATAATAAATCAATATTGGCTCATTCATTGTAACAGATACGTCATCTAATAATACGGGATTTTACTAACAAGAAAACTGGGTACAGGCATATAAGGGAATTCTCTATACTGTCTTCTCAACTCTTTTGTAAATCTAAAATGGTTCTAAAAAAGGTCTATGAAAAAGAAAATATAATAATGATCTCTGCTGCCAGGTCAGAATGTGATCTGACCAAATCAGGGTGGGTGAAGGACTTCAACAAATTAGAATTCACAAAAAAACACACGTGGCATATTTCTCCTACCTTAGGAAAAAATTAAAACCTGTCTTCCAGGCACATAATATCAGATCAGTTGTCTAATCATAAATACATATAAAATATTAAGTTTCCAGGTAACTACATATTTGCATAACAGAATCAAGCACCCTAACAGATATACAGCTAGCAACAAACATGGATGATCTGGTAAGAGATCTGTGCCAGAGGGTGGCTGAAAGTCAGAAATTCAGATAATTTCAATAGACATTAGAGGGTAAAAGCATATAAAAATCTTTGGAATCTATCACATCCTAAGACAGAACTAACTACTAGAAAAATCAAATCAAATCAACAAACACTGAGTCTTAGCTATGTGTAAAGGCCAATACGACTCTAAGCATGTTCTCCAGATTGGGAGCATGAGCATTTCCCGGGGATTCTTAAAAATGCCAAATAGCCTCACCCCAGATTTACTCAGTCAGAATCTCTGGTGTGTTCAGCCTAAAAATCTGTTTTAACATGCTTTCCGGGTGATTCTCATGCATGCTGAAGTTTGAGTATTACCATGGTAGGCAGTGTGATTCCTCTGTGAACATGTCAAATGCATACATAGCACAGGGAACTATGTTCAATATCTTGTGCTAACCTTTAATAAAAAAGAATCTGAAAACGAATATATGGAATATATGTATGTATATGCATGACTGGGACATTGTGCTGTATACCAGAAATTGACACACTGTAACTGACTGTACTTCTATACAGTAGTCTGGGGTGCAAGTAAGCAGATAGAGAATTCATGTCTCACAACAACCCACCTGCTGCAAGATTATCAAGCACCACTGGTAAAGAGCAGTTAACCAACCCTCCTCTACCAGAAACTGAGTAGAAAATGGGTAGATTCTCTGAGCTTTTCCTAGCAATTTCGAAGATAAGCAAAAAGGAACAGAAGTCAGAGGCAGGCTGAAAATGCTGGCAGTAGAGAGACATACATAACAGCAGGTGTAGTGTATATTCTACCCAGTGACCTCAAACAAATTGAGTGTTGCAATCCAGTGCTCTTAACATCTCCAGGTTCTTGTTTTTCATAGAAACCCGGGGATTAGGTTTTGACTCTTCGGCACTTTGAGACTGCTGTTTCCATCTTGCTTTCACCTACTTAAAAATGAAAAGCACTTTCTGTATCACCAACAAAAGCAATTCAGCAGAATTCATTTCTGTATATTGTGCTGCCAAACATAGGCTCCATTAATGAGCAGCACAAGGGACTAGGGCTTGGCTTGGTAAAATGATTAGAGTGTCAGGAGGAATCTAGCTCTGCAAGCTGCTGCTTTTAGAAAAACCCATTTAACTGTAGCCACAGGTCCCTGCCTCCTCTTGCTTCAAAATCAGATGTTCACCCATCCCTAGCAGCAAGATGAAGACCTTAGAGAGAGGGCCCTGACAGCAAACCACAGAGGCTGCAGACACATCTCATTTTAATTGCATCAGCAACTGCTAAGCAATTAATGAAAGAGACAAAGCATCAGGGCAAAGAGAAAAGAGACTTGAGCAACCATGTGGAAATACTTCATCCTCACCCCAGTGAGAACAGGTTATTTATGGCAGCTGCACAGAGTATCGAATCCTTGCATGTGAACTCCCAGGCCACTTCCCAGGCAGCAATAAAGCTACATAGTCTAGATTTCCTCTTGCTTACAGTTTCATACCTCCCATATTCCTCCCTGTAGCCACCAACAAAGATAAGAGAGGGAGAAAGCCAAGAGATCAAGTGGGTTATTCAGCTATTAAGTCCCTTGGACAGATTCTGTGCTTTTGCACAATACTAGGATATGAAGATCAGTAAATACCAAATACTAGCAGCAGTGATTCATCAGACACATGCACATCCTAGGCCTGGGCACAGTGGGGCAGGAACTCCATCAATAAACTCCTGCAAGTTTCCTTCTTTTTCAAGATATATCCTTAGCCTATCAAAGAAGAGAAAGGCAGTAAGATAAAAACTGCCAACAAAAACCTCTCAGAGAGAAAGTGAACTCTCAAATGTGGCCCTGGGTGCCAAAAAAACATCAGCAGGAGAGAGAAACAAAAGCTCAAACGGTCATTTAGTGCCAAGATTCCAGCTGTCATCTCCTCAGTGAACAGGGAGCCCTAAATTACATCTGTGAAGGTTGGCGGGTTTTTTTTGTGGGGTGAGGGTGGGAACTTATGAAAAATTGAATGGTCTCGACTAATTCACATAAGAAGTTCCTAAATAGGATAATTTTCAGATACCCGCATTTCCCCACTCAGTCACTATTCAATCATAAGGATCAGAGGTCCTGGGTCTTCTGCAATAGCCCTGATTGAAAAGTTCTATCCTACTGTGTCTGGATCTGAGGTTGCAAGAAAAATGATTATTTTATATATAGCTTATCCCAAAGCCCCTCACACAGATCTTGATATAACATGATAAACCAAAATACGTACGCAGGCGAAATGCAATGGCAAACAGACAAGGCTAGAGTAGGCAGGAGACAGATTTCCGAGGCCAAGGTCCAAGAGTATTCAAAGCTGGATTTCAACTAACTTGGCCTAGGCCTTTCTCTACTACAGAACTACTTGCACTGCTTATTAAAAATGCAGAAGATTAGAGTCAATTAAAAGTAGTCTTCGCTGATTATTAGATTAAAAAATTTTTTTTCTTTACAAGTCCTTCCCAGATCTGGTTTCTGACTATCTTCTCATCTCATAAACCCCTTCACTCTAAACTATTCTGACATTCTACAAATATTTATTCAGTGCCTGCTACATGCTGACACTTCTGTTGTAGGTACTACAGATGCCTACAGGACTGCCATGTAATGGCTGTTCAGTTATGTCTTGTATAAGGTCTCCTGGCTGAAGAAGCAGGAGGAGGCCGAAGTCCAGATCACGCTATTCAAGCTAAGCTGCCTGCCCTGGCATGGGGATGCAACGTCTTAGAAAGGAGATTTTTTTCTAATTTGCTGAAAGGAGCCCCATGGCCTAGAGAGGATCTAGGAACAGTGACAAACAAATCAGACAAAACTCCCTGCCCTCATGGACATTATATCCCATTGTGTGGGAGACAGACAAAATCAAAATAAATTACATAGTCTGTGGGACAATGAGAAGTGTTAGGGAGAAAATAAGAGGGGATATAAAGTTTGTGTAGGCATGTAATTTTAGAATACTCACTGAGAAGGTGACATTTCTATCTTTAGAGACTTTTTCACCCCATTCTCCCTTTCAGGCCTTTGCACTTGCCTTGAATGCCTCCTGGTGCACCCACCCTCATTTTTGCATGGCTAGCTTTTTATCTTTCAATTTCAGCCTAAATGTCACCTCCTAAAAGGGGTTTTCACCCTGGCTGCTTTAAGTAAACAGCTACCCAATATCCCTAGGTATTCCTAACCAAATGAAGACTCAACTACATAGAATACAGTTTGAATTCTATTCTATTTCCTGGTTTAACTTCTGGCATTTAGCTTCCTCACCTGCAAAATGGGTAAAAATAATACTTACCTTATAGGGCTGCTGTGAAGATTAATTACAACCACCACCACTACAATAATGCACCAATAAAAATGATAATAACAATGATTATTTATACAGCTCTTACCATGTACCAGGCATTAGTCTATGTGTTCTACATTTATTAACTCATTTAATCCATTCAACTAACACATTTAAAGTGCTCAGCACTCTATTTAGCTCACAGTCAAGAAATGCTGCCTGTGATTCTCATTATTACCATCATCAGGGGCATTATGAGTTATTCTACTGAAGTATCTAGGCACTCTGCTTGACTTTCTGCTCCACTGAAGGTTCTATGCCCAAAAGTTCCTTATTTTCCTGTTAGGATTAATAGTCTATAGAAGGAATTTATATATATCTACTTCAGCACTCATTCTGTGCAAATGATCTCTCATTCCTGGCAATGGCATGGACTTTAAAAAAAGGAAAAGACGTAAGACTGTCCTTATGTATCATATACTTTGCAAGTCTCTAGAGGGCAAGTAGTAATGCTAGAGGTTATCCAGATTAGTCTTTCATTTTACACATGAATAAAATGAGGTTCAGAGAAAGGAAGTTATTTGCCAACTTGCCTTGTTACTCATAGTTAGTTCATTATGGACGTGGAACCAGAATCTAAATCTCTCATCTCCCAGCCCAGCACCCTTCCCATTACTCCACAGAACCACCAGATCAAAGTGACCACCTGGAGAATAAGGGAACCGAACTTGTTCATCACAGACGAGGTCTCTCCTCAATCTATTCTAATAGTGTAACTCTAATAGGAATGAAATCAAGAAAGAAAGAAATACAGTCTAAAACAAAACTTTCAATTTTGGGAACTTTTAGGCTTTTAACATTAGATTAAAGCTTAGAAGGCAACAGAGTTGAATCCAGAGGAGTGAAGTATTTGAGTGTATAGGTGTGAAATTTAAAAGCTGTAATGAAATAATCGCCCCATTTTGGGGAAAACACCCATCAGCACAAAACTCCCAGAGTTAAATAAAAATTCTAAGGCAGTGTTAAAGTAAACTAGTTCTGTCTGTAGTGGGAAGAAGGATAAACTGGGATAGAATTCTAGATCTGCCATTATTTTTATGACTTCAAGCAAGTCACTTTTTCTCTTTATAACTCAGCTCCTGTACATGGAAAAAGAAAGGGTTAGGCTAATTATTCCTAAGGTGCCTTTCAGCATTAACAATATAGGATTTGAAGCCAAATACAGAAAAGAACATTACATCCTTTCAGGATTAACAACTTATTTTCCCTTCTAAACAAGCTCCAGTAGGATCAGCTTTCTATCAGTTTGAAAAACAAGAGAAAAGAGAGGGAAAGGAGCAGCTTGGATTATTAATTACTAAGGCTTAATTATGATTTATAATAAATGAGTACAGTAATTCACCTATAAGTGGATGTCTTTTTCAGGAAATATTTAGTCATGAAAATGATACCTGGCACAGTGCTTGGCATATAGCAAGTTCTCAAAAATTCACTGAATGAATGTGTAAATAAATGAAGTAACTAACCAATTAGATATAAGTTCATTTTTCAAGGCAAGTCAATCTGATCAAAGTGAACTTTTGTCAACATGGAAATGAACTTCTTAGGTTTGGGCTATATAAAGAATAAATACACTAGACATACTATATGCAAGAGTGCTAATTAATATAGACGACAGATGCATAGTTTCTTGTGGCTGCTGTTACAAATTACCACAAACTTAGTGGCCTAAAACAACAAATTATTTTTGTATCACAGTTATGAAGGCCAGAGTCCGAAATCAGGTTCAGCGGGCTGAAATCAAGTGTCAGCATGGTGACAATGAATACACACGTGCTCATGTGTGACTGAAAAATTGCACTTTACACTGGAATTTGACAAAACATTGTAAAACGATTATAAATCAATAAAAAAAAGTTAAAAAAAAAAAAAGTGTCAGCATGGCTGAGCTCCCTCGGGAAGCTCTAGGAGAGAATCTGTTCCTTGACTCTTCCAGCTTCTGGTGGCTGCCAGCATTCCTTGGCTTGTTGCTGCATTTCTCTAATCTTCAAGGCTAGCATTTTCAAATCTCTGCTCCATCTTCATATTACCTTCTCTGTGTGTATTCAAATCTCCCTCTGTCTCTCTCTTGTGAGGATACATGTGATTGCACTTAGAGACCACCTAGAATCAAGGATCACCTTGCTGACTCAAGATCCTTAATCACATCTGCAAAGGCACTTTTTCCATATAAGGTAACACTCACAGGTTCCAGGGATTAGGGTGTGGCTGTCTCAGGGACACTTTTTTTCAGCCTACCACAGTAGAATATGAAAAATGGTGATGGAGTGGTAACGAGAGTCTAAAGACATAGGTCTTAGAGTTCAGGATGGAAGAAATAAGGTTTGGAAGAAAAGAAGGGGAAAGGAGATTGAGGAAGAAGGGTGAGTGTGAGATAGTAAGAATGGCGTATACCAGAGGTAGAAATGGGGTATACAGGCAAATATTTAAAATTTTTTTTAATTCTGGGGGAACTGAAGTAGAAAGTTTCAGCAGGGGAGCATTTCAAGATAAAATTAGTTATGGAGGAGCTTTTTTTTTTTTTTTTTTTTTTTTTTGGTATAAGGCTGTGTTTACCTATTATGTGTTGTGGTGTCCTGGGGCAGCACAAAAAACTCAGAAAGGTACTGCTGAATATTTAAAAATTTTGAGGGAACCACAGTAATGGCTCAATATCTGTGGGACACCACACAACCTACACCAAATTCACCACACAAATGAGGCAGTTCATAGTTTCAACACAAGATCACTTGATACTCACACTTTGCTGACGTCTTATCTCTACAAAACTGGATTTTTAACCACTGTGATAAATAGCAAGTACATGAAAATCAGTAGAGGATGGGAAACGAGTTTGGTGACGTCCATCTAATCTGACTCCAAGAGTTCAGAAGTGTGCACATCCCAACAGGTGTACACATCTCATTAGGTTAAGTAATTGTGCTTATTTAAGAATGAAATAAAATTTATTTTTAAAGTTTATGGGTATTATTTTTACAAATGACTACTATGTTGTTAGAATGTAAATACTTATTAAGTTTTTAGACTTAATACTTGATATATAGGGCCAATACATATGTCTTTTGACCTAGATGTGTGCTATGAAAAAAATCAAGACATTAAGAACATTGACAACCAGGAAAGTTTAGGAACATCTGACACAGAACACTACGATTAAATTTGAGCTTCTGAAGTATAGTGAGATGTGCAGCACTCACGACAGTGATAGGCTCTAATAAATGTTTGTGGAAATGAAGTGAAAAATAACGTTAACATGCAAGATCAGGAAATTCACTGATACTGAAGGGGAACTAGATGTTGTTAGCACAAGGATCATATATTCTTGAGTTTCACTCTTCTTCATCTTTTAGTTGGACTGTCCTACTCAAAACCATAAATACCTATTTTCTCTTACATACAGTTATATTTTTAAAAAATTGAATTGAGTATCTACGCAAACACACACAAGTTGCAAGATGATATTCGGAAAGCAGAGTGTCACACAAGACTGGTTTCCCTCATGTTAAACTAAACTTAGCAACAAAGTTGATGATTTAAACAAATCTGGGCTGATTTTAATCCCACAAAATGTAACATAAGAATAACAGGAGTTAACTCATTTTAATAATATTAGTATCTCAAAATATAAATGTTCCTTTTAGATCCCTTGCTAAACACAGCCTAGATTCCATTAAACACCACAGATACCAAAAAATAATCAGAAGGCTTAAAGAAAGTGGAAGTCCAAAAACTCAGTTCTATTTTTAGACTCACCCACTAACACACATTAAAAAATGTAGATGCTACTATTTTTCAAGAATCTTGATTGAATGGAACATGATTTCTGAGCAAGGCCACTGGGAACTGCTATCCTGGTATCTGTTGCTTTCTTACATAAATTTACCCTGAGCCATGTCAAATGTCTTTTACAGAAATATTTAAATGATAAAGAGTAGGCAAGAAAAGGATATAATAGGAAGCAGTATGGTTAAAACTGTGGAATATAAAGTCAAACTACCTGGATTTTAATCCTGATTCTATAAATTGCCAACTAGAGCAAATTCCTTTTAACTTTGTAAGACTCATAAATAAAATAAGAATACGAAATAGTTCCTACCTCATAGGTATGTTGTGAGATGTGTCTTAATCATTTGGTTAACAAGACCAATAAATTAAAGCTTAAAAAAATACTCTAGAGAAAAAAAGTCAAGAACATTATCTCTGCGTGTAACACATTTACTTTTTAGATTGGAAAAGACAACACAGAAAGTTAACTAGCTGACTAATGCTGCCTCCTTGACTCTTAGTGATATACAAAGAAAGACTGGCTTAATACGTTCTATTTCTCTAGCATTACCCAAAGGTTAAACAGCAAGTTCCTGTTCAGAGGGAGAAGCATCAAGATAGCACAATTCCTGTTGATGCCTTTTCATAAGGAGATTCACTGTGAGAGAACTATAACCCCAGTCTGGGGAAGGGGCTACTGACATGGCAGAGCCAACATACTCCGTTACACATTCAGCAGAAACTCCCCACCTGCTTAGAATTGCTAAACTTTCAGCATTAGAAAAGATGCTCCTTCGGGAAAGGCCATGTGAGGACTGACAGGAGATGTCCCCAGGAGCTTTTTACAAGTTATCTCAAACTTAAGGTAGGATTACTGTAACCACTTTACTTATTCATTTATTCCACAAATGTTCATTAGGTACCCTTGATATTTCAAGCATTTTCCCATAGTTACTGGGAATACAGGAAACAAAACAGATGAGGTCCTGGCTCTCATAGTGTTCTTACATTGTAGAAAAGGGAGGGAGTCCGTAACAAACAAAATAAAATTTCTAGAAGGGTAAATGCCAAAATGAAAATTAAACATGATGATGTGATATGGACTATCTGGGAGGTTACTTTAGATCAGGTGGTCAAGGGAAGCCTCACTGAGGAGATTTCATTTAAACTGACACCTAGACAACCAGTAAGGGCCAGACTGTGTTCCAGGCTGCAGGCTGGGGGCGGGGGGGAGGGGCAGTACTAGTCAGGGAAGAAAGCCAGTAAAAAGGTCCTAGAGTAGGAATGAGCTTCATATGCTTGAGGAACAGAAGGAAGGCCAGTGTTGCTGGAGCGTAGAGAGAGGTAGCAGAAGTGGTAGAGATAACCTCTGAAAGAAAAGCTAGCTAGGTCATATTGAAGCCTCATTGAGATTCAGGACTTAGCTAAAGTTACACAACTTGTTTCCCAGCAAAACTAGACTTGAACCCCAAATAAGTATGTCCTCCCCAAGTCCACGATCTTTCCAGAACACCATAGTTAATATATCTTATTCATCATTATGAATGGAACCTAGTTCAGTGCTTTAAACACTGTACATGTTTAGCGAATGTTTATTGAAAGAAAAAGAAAAGGCCTAAACAACTTCACATACCACTCTTCATTTCTGTACTGGTCAGAAAAATGTCAACTGTCCATTCAAATACCTCTCAACAGTCTCAGTGAAGATTAGCAGAATCTATAGTTGTGACTCCCCATCTTGGCCATGCACTGGAAATCACCTGGGAAACTAACAAATACTCATACCTGAGCCTCCTACCTGAGTCTCCTACCCCCAGAAATTATGATGTATGTGGTCTGGGATGAACGGGGATTCAAATTTTTAAAAGCTCCCCAAGTTACTCTAATGTGCATCCCAAGCTGAGAACCACTGTTGTAGATATTTTCAAATTTAAAACCATATGAATAGGAAAACAATTCATCAACTGCTGCTGGTCATCAGGTCCATGGCGAAGTGATAAGGAAAAATAAGGCCCTGGGGGAAGTAGAGTTATTTGAGTAAGGAGAAACATTCTTAAATAAGGAGTTATATAAAATATCTTGTACACAAGGATAACAGATGATATTAAGGAATTATTGTATTATATAGTTATGGTATTTTGGTTATATAAGCAAATGCCTTCATTTTTTGGAGATGAATGTTAAAGTATTTAGGAGAGAAACATCATAAAGCCTCAAACTTATAAACTGTTCAACAAAACAAATGAAACATACATATATGGACAAAGCAAATTGTGGCAAAACTTTAGCAATTATTAAATCTAGGTGATGGGTGATCATTTACTCCTCTTAACTTTTCTGTATATTTAAAATTGTTCATAAGAAAAGGCTGGGGGAGGGAAAATCTCTTGCCACGATATAGTTAGTCCACTATATTTGAAAAGCTGTCTTGGTAATTTTTCAGTTGGAATGCTAGGCTCTTATAAGGAGGTGCTAGTTCGCCGTATCTCTATTCAAAGTATAAAATAAAAATCTACTTTTAAAATATTTAGTCTGTTTATAAATATTTTCTCTCAATTCTATTGCGCCAGATCCTTTTTTAGCCTGTTATTTCCTTCTAACTACGTAGTAAGTGAAACTTACACACTCCACAGAGTTTACGATGTTTACTCTTTATGGGCATCAGGTTTCTCAAAGTTTACCACTAAAGGTCTCTGTGCCATCAGCAGCTTCAGGCTGCCTGCCATGAAATAGTCCTCACCTCTGAATGACACTAAGTGATACCACCCATGACCTGGAAGAGTATGGTGGCCTCTAGTAGAAGTGACTCACATACTGCAAGGCTGTAATACGATCTCTCTCTACTAGCTCTCAAAAGCAGCTCAGAACTAGTCAACTGTGACTACGGTCACCCAAGGTAAAACAGGGAAGTAGGCAATACTCTCTACCACTCCCGTCCACTGGCAGCCTGGGATGCTCCAATTCTAAACCTTTCCCTGTCTCCTCTGTATCTGTTCATTTAATTCTAAACTGTGAGTCAACTAAATAATTCTAATTAAATATGTTTCACTCACTAACTGGCCTTTTAAGAAATGGCTAGAATTTCTGGCTCATAGCAGTCTCTTCAAATCATATCATGGCCACCTATTCTGACATCTATTACATACACACATATTCTAAAGTATCCACCTACAGAGTCTTGTTTGAAATTTCTATAAAATCAAGTCCACTTTTTAGACAATTCAAATGTCAGCCACTGACTTGTCATGCTTACTTCTTTCCTCCACGGCTACCTCCAGGAGACTCATTTAAAACACAACAGAAAGGTACCTAAATGAATATATAAGTCAGTGTTAAATGGATACTTACTGACCTCCTTCCTTTAAAAAAAGTTATGGTGAATTTTAAGGGACACAAAAAAGAAACTTAGCTCAATATTAAGGTTGCTTATTCTAGTATTTTGGTTCTCTTAAGAGATGATCAAAACCACCACAGTGATGACTTCAAAACTGCCAGAATTACTTTTGCCAATTTCCTTCTTGCATTCAGTGCTTCTAAAATTCAAGTCATTAAATTCATTTACTAAAATGTTTATGTAACTTAGTGGGCAATCTTATCTTAGTAGCCTAAGTAGACATTAAGGGTAAATATAGAGCAATTTTATAAATTATCAATAAAGAACTTACTTTATCCTAGCAAAGAGACAAGGACTTAGAAAATTAAGGAATTACTAGTGGATAAAAGGATATATTGAGGGAGCAATATGCACAGCAATGGATCAGTGATAATACTGTCATTCACTGTAATTTAAGTGGGTTGAAGGGTAATGGTTGAGTTTGCCATGTTCTTATATACAACCAGTTTAATCAAACTTGAGTCATACAGAATGAAGCCACACTGAAACGTGCATTCTTCTCTTCACTTGCGCTACAACAAAACATACGTCTGGTATGACAAAATACCATGGAGAATCAATTCTAACTAAGGGATGGATATCATTATGCCTGAGAACAAAACAAAATGCATTTTACTTCAAGTGCTGTAAAAAGTAAAAATAAACCTTCACTGTTTGCTCTCAGCCTCTAAATGTTAACCTCTCCCTTATGACGACACCAACTTAAATAAGACCAGAGAAGCCACAACGCTCAGTATGCTTGCAGTTCCTCTTATAGGATTATACTGCACCATAGCGGATTTTGTAACAAGCAGCTTCCCTAACCACAATGGCTCACTTTTCTCTGAACCACTGGGGCAGTTATTGTGACTATCACTCATCTGGCCATATATTGTTTAGTATATAGTTAGTTATCTTCTTAATCCCTTTTATAAATATAGGTCATTTCCCCCACCCCACGACCCTGTTAGATAATTAGACTTTAAATCTCTTACTTGGCATAGTAACGACTCTCTCTTCTCCTTTCAGGCTCTCGCGTGCTCTCTTTCTCTCTCTCACACACGAAGTTGCTAATTTAACATCAAGGTTAAGTTTTTGCTGGCTTCTGCTTCTGAACCATAAACTCACGTTACTGTTTAATTATAATAATCATGAGATTACCACAAATAAACGAATACTACTTCCTATTTGTCTAGCACCATTAGTTAAATTTGAGAAATTCAATAGAATTCTATAGAGTTATCTCAGCTAGAAACTCCAAGAATGTGTGTGGCTGTGATACAGAGGGATTATTAGTAACATATGAGCCCAGTGTGGGTGTCATATTAGTGCCTCCATCAAATTAAACAGTATAGGCAGCCAAGCATTGTGGTAAGATGACCAGCTTTGAAGTTACACACAGACGTAGGTGATAAACCAACTTCTGCTCCTTTCTAGTTGTGTGATCTTGGGGAAGTAAATGTTTCTAAGCCAAAGTTTCTTCAAATGTAAAATGAGAATCGTTACCACCTACTTGTCAAAGTTGTGAGACTATCAAGATAAATTATTGCCTAGCACAGTCTACTTTGAAGGCACTCAGAATAGATGATTGCTATTATTAACTAATTACAATAACTTTCAGTGAAGAGATTTTTTTTACATTTATTTGGCAACCAACTTTCATCAATATCCTTGGTACTATGCCAAACTGATAAACAGGATTGTACTTAAAAAAATGAAAAGTGGACCTTGGAGAATGAAAAGGCTGATGTGAAATTATTAGGGTTTATACCAGCATCTGGGATTTATTCTCAGGAGTTTATAAGAAGTTGGGAGATTTATAAAACTCAAAAAGATAATTCAAATGTCAGATGATACATTATTAAACACAATATCAAAATTTTCATAGGCAGCAGTAGTAGACCTTTTATCTCACTTAAATTTGAGCACAAACTCCAGTTCTTAAGGTAGCTTAACAAAATGGCACGCATTAAGTAACCCTGAAAAAAACTAAGTGAATGACCTTCATCCTCACAATACCCAAACACAACAATGTTTAGTTCCAAGTCCTCAGAGGAGAGGAAGCATAATGTCAATACTTGATCTGTTACCTAGGATTGGTTTTTGGCCATAAGACCTCGAGACCTCGGTAGGGACAAGTTTTTCTCTGGAGATCAGTTATGAAATAATCAGGAATGAAAAGTACTATGAGAGAATTCATTTTTCATTATAAAAAGAGAGGTAGAAAACAGAAATCTTAAGTCTGAAGTAATCAAATCTCAGTAAGTAGTTGTTTGTTGTTTTTTTTTTTTAAATTAAGATCTACTCTATTTTACCTTGCTGTGTTAAGACTGATACAATAAGAAGGTTAGGCAATGGGACTCCAGCACTCAGTGAAGAACAGACAAGTACCAACCCCCAAAAAGATTTCTTTAGAAGAGAAAGACTGACAAGAAAGTAAGTAGAACAGTTTTAGAAAATGGTAAGTGCTACTACAAAAATTAAAGAAGATAATGAGTTATATTATGAATATATGGAGAAGGAATTGGTTCTGGAAGAACTGATGGTTGAGTGGTGAGTAAACCAGGTATTAGGGAGGCGCAACCAGAATGAGAGACAAGCAAGTGTACGAACTCTGAGGAAAGATCAGATACAAAGCTTGTGTGGCTGGTACACAAATGCACAACAGTGGCTAAACTCACTTAAATAGGCAGTCACAGTCAGATATATGGGACTTTTTAGCCTTCGTAAAAGAATTTGGATTTTATCCTAATTTGGTGGGTCACTAGAAGATTTTTAAGCAGAGAAATTCATGACACTGAGACTATGACTGAAATCTAAAGATGCTGTTTTCCTAGGTTAAAGTTCCCAGGTTCATAAAAAGCCGTTCAAAGTTCATGAAAAACGTACAGAGGAAGTTTAAAACTTAAATTAAAATGCACATTCTATGGATTTCAATCGTCTTTGACCTGTTTCTATTCCTTGCTCCCCTAATCCAGTCAGTTAAGAAGTCTTGCCAATATTTCCTTCATAATCATCATTTATTTATTCCTTTTTGCCAAGTATCATACTTCAAAATCTTTTCCATCTCCATTCTTTACTCCCCCTTTTCCAATCACGTGCTCATGTATATGAATGCACAGAAAATGTAAGAGATAACCCTGTAGGGAGGTCCCTGGGTTTTCTATGTTAGAATCGACATGAGTACAAAAGAGTATTTCACTTCTAAGAAAAGGAAATAAGGGATTCAGTGGTAAGAGAGGAATATGAACAATGAATATATAAACTCTATCTAGATGGAACAGCATCTGATGGATTGTAGAAAGCCAAATGATCCTTTATTGATAAAAATAAAACAAAACACTAGTGATACAAGAACAATAATAAATGAAATTTATAGTATGTGGTTACTCTAGATCCAGGACAGAGATATAACCACCCACATGGTATGAGTCTATGGCTACATAAGCTCCTGTTTTCCTCTATTCTCTGTTTATCAAAACCTTATTCTCCTTAAAAGGCCTGGTAAAAAGACTATGTCCTTAGAGAGGCTTTCTGTGACCCTACCAAGCCAGAATTAACTTTTTCTTCTTTATAGTCTCATGTTTAAACTTCTATCTAACTCAGTTTATTCTGTCTTACGTTATACTATTATTCTTATGGATACTATTATCCATCTTGCGCACACCACAAAGTAGGTAACAGGAGAGAAAGGTATAATACTAAATGAGATATCAGTAAGCTGGGAAAGATTAAATAACTAAATTCATTTATTCAGTTAATATTTGTTGAGCAACTACTATGTGCCAGACACAAAACAGACATGGCCTGTGTTCTCACAGAGTTTATATTTTTGGAAGTGGTGAGGAATGTTAGCAGCTATTAATATAATGAATTCATTATATATCCATCTTTCCTATCAGATTCTGAAATTCTCTAGGAGTCCATATCATTTTTTAATCTCCGCTAACAATGACCAATGTACTTGGTACACAGCAGATTACAAATAAATGTCAGTGTTAGGAATATTTCCCACAAGGTTTCTCCAGTGCTCAACCGCAGGGTCCTGACTTGGCTACCAGTGGTCCAGTCAGTCTCCTTCTTGCTATAGACCTCAGGACCTCAGACAATCTTCCTTTCCTCTTGGTTGTTGCCGCTTAGCTACTTTAATCTTTGAGGTTTTCCTCTACCCCATCCCTGCCTGACTAACCAAGAAGATCAACTTGTGGCTCTTCACTTTTTAGCTCCAGGACTTGAAAATTACAAGCATCACTTTTTGATTCCATCTTTCAGCTGAGGTATATTTTCTTTCCAAAACAGACATTGCAATTAAGGCAGAATAACAAGCACCTCCATGATCTAAAATGAAAAATTTCTTTGAGGTTCCATGCTAAATAATTCATGAGGTTAGGGCCCCAGCTTGGGAGCTATCCCCCTGAGCATTTTGTCATACTCCAGTCAAAGGTAAAGGGGGGAATTCAACTGCAAATGCATGAATTCCCATAGATGCTAAAAAGGTCACTTAGTACAATAGCTTGATTTCAGACTCGGTGATGGAAATAGGGTAAAACTGAAAAACCTTAACTTCTTGGGTCAAGGTCCAGATGAAAGATTTGCTGACTAAAAGAAAACGGTGACAGAAAAAAGAAAAAAGATAAAAAAGAAAGAGCAGAAAGGAAAGGAAAGGAAAAAAGAAAGAAAGAAAAAGAAAAAAAGGAAAGTTTTAAACTTTCAAAGCTATAGAAAGGAATCTGTAAAATAAAACACTGAAATAAACCTCAATAGTTTACTTCAAATACCAAAATTTCCCTACATTATAGTCAATTGTAGTTTTGCATTTGAGCTGAATGTGTGTGCTAGACAACAAATTTTTATTGAGCAGTTACTATGTGCCAGTCAAGGAGGATACGTTGTGATGGTAGTCGAAAAAGAACATGTGGTAGTGAAACAGCTAGGCAATAATAATACAACATGGCAAGGGAAGTAAAGGTATCTGTGGGAACACAAGGGAGTACTATCTAACCCAGCTAGGGGTCAGGAAAGACTTCTAGAAGTAAAATCTAAGCTGTGGTGAGTAGGTATAGCTCAGTAGTAGAACCCATGCCTAGCATGCACGAGATCTCGGGTTCAATTCCCAGCACCTCCATTAAAAAAAAAAAAAAAAAAAAAAAACTAAGGTGAGATCAGAAAAATGAATATGAGCCAGACAACAATAACATTTATATAGTGCTTTTTAAGTGCCAAGTATTGTATATATTCCCTGTTAACCCACTGATTCTCCTAGTTACCTTATGAAGTAGGAACTACTATTATTACCTATCTCATACAGATGAAGAAATTGAGGCTTTGAGAGATTAAACAATTTGCGAAAGTCACACTGCGATGAAGGGGCAGAACCAGGATTAGAACCAAGGTACTTTAGAGCCTGTATCTCTATCTCTATCTCAAGATAGGACAGGAGTGGGGAGGGTTGGAAACAGAAGGTAAGGAAAAGAGGAAATGAAAGTGCAACATACAAAGAAAGGCACGCATTAAAACTTGGAGAAGAGAAAAGATATAGCAAGAACTGAAGGAAGTTCAGTACAGTGGGCTTCTGGAAGAGGTTAAGAATGGAAATTTAAGAGAAACCAGATTAAAGTGGGGCTCCTTATACCTTGGATTAAGGCATGTAATATCAAACTCAAGAATCATTAGTGTATATTACAGCAGTGGGCTATTAAGTTATTTCTTTTGTTTCTTCCTTTGAGACAATCTTCTTTATATAACCACCAGAATTTAACTTCCTAAAACACCATTTTCAAGATATCACTACCCTGTTCAAAAAGTCTTTGGCAGCACTCCACTGGTTGACTACAGATCATTTCAAATCACTGAGCCTTTGTAAAACAGCTTCTATCTCTCTTTGAAACTTTGCTTCCTATCAATCCCAACCACAAATTTGGGCCTTAGACAGAATTACTCTTTGCTCTTGGAACAAACACTCATTGCTAAATAAAAATTTGGAAGAAATATTTCAATTTCACATTTGTGTCATACTTCAACCGCAAGAAATATATTTATCACACTTGTACAGTTTCACAGTTCTGTGAGGGGGTACAGAAGATGAAGAATGAATCTATGGAAACAGCTCCTTGATATTTTTCACTGCTCCTTAAAATCATTACATGTATTAAAAAACTTTGACCACCAGCTAATGGAAAGTATGTTAAAAACTACATTTCAGGTTTGTTCAGTGGCATATATTTTAGCATTTAGAATAATATGACATACCAAATTATTATTTCAAATGAATAAATCTGAGCTATCCTCAAGAGACAGATTTTTATTCTTACCAAAAATGTCAGGAAGAACTAAATTTAGTATTAAATGACCCTAGATAACTATACCTAAAATCTAGATTTTACTTAGATTTTAGGTATAGTTATCCTGTTTCCCCTCTTTAAAGTTTCTGGATATTAAGTGATTAAAGGTCCTACTGTATGTCTCATTTATTGCAAGTTACATTAAATCTCTTGCCAAAGCAGATATGATATAAATAATAATTTTAAAATTCTCGCAAGTGGTGAATAACTTTAAATGTATACTAAATCTAGTCATTACGAAAAAAATCTCGATAGACCTAGCTAACGTTACAGATGTTAAACACATTATATATAATAACAACTGAGTACCAGTCAACATGATGTCATGAGGTTATAAACAAATGAAACACAGCTGTGTAATGCCAAAGACTTGCAGTGTTATTAGTGCTAGTGGCTAGGACAGAAAGACAAAGATTTCTATGTTAAATTTTTATTTAGGAAACTGATCACTTATTTAACCTTTCCATAAAAATACAATATCCGATTATCAGGAGGGTTAGATAAGTTAATGCACACAAAGAATTTAGAATAATACCTGGCAATTAACAAGTGCTGTTGTTGTTATTGATAGTAGATTAGTAGTCGTAATAAAGAGCTCTCACAAAAAATTACAACAATCAACCTGAGATCCACAATGTCTCAAAGATGAAACAAACAAAACAACCCAAAAACCCAAATGAAAAATCAAAACAGAATTCACAAAAGAAAAAATATAAATAAGTACAAAACATTTGAAAAATTATTTAACCCTATTATTCTACTTCTTAGAATCTACCCAACAAAGAAAATAGATGTAAATGAAAATGCACACAACAGGATGTCAGCTGGATGTATTTATATCTAAGAATCTATCCACAAAATAAATGTAGATAAAATTGTCTAGTAAAAGAATCTGAAATTTTATTTATAAATAAAAAGCTGAAGATAGCTCTAAAAGCTTAACATTACGAAGTTAAGGGAATAGTTGGTAATTTATGACATACTCTGACTCTGGAATATTTAGTAACAACTAAAAATGTCTATAAAAATTTTTAAATTAAAAAAAAAAGGCTGTACCAAAATCAATTAGGACCTACAACTGTATGGCTGGCAGTAAGCTGAAGTGACAGTTTTTACTTGTTTTCCAGACTACACGGAGTACACTTCCAATAAAAACATCTTTTTAAAGAACAAGGAGGTAGCAAGAATGAGATGACAGTGGAGAGAAAACAAATATTTTATCCTGAGTTTAGATTTCATCAAAAGTCAGTAGGAAGTAAAGAGATCTTTTCTTGTTTTAGACATGTACTAAAAAAACCTGGTTTAGCCCCAACAGTCTATAGCCTCATCAAATAAAGAAAAAAGGACCAAGTTATAAAGTGAAATTTTCACAATGTCTTTTATCCCCACAAACATTGTTATGCTATGGATTTCATCATCGCTCTGAACTGTCTCACCTTTACGATATTAAATGACAAAATCCCTCTGACTATAATTCTAATTCCTTCTCTCTAGGCCCTTGGTCCGATAGGTCCCCACAATCCCTTGCTTTCAGCCACTGGAGAACTCTACACTTCGGTTTCTCCATCATATTCCATGTTTTCCCTGATCCTCATTACTACTTCCCTACCTAGGAGGCTAGGAAGGGAACTACCCAAAAGAATTAGGGGAGAAAGATACTTGTAGCCCATAGGACAAGAACAGTACCTATTCCTACCACCAGGGAGGAAAACCTCATAATTCACAGAGAATCAGACAGGATCCAATAAGGGTTTAGCTATGGTAGTGGAGAAAATCAGCCCTGCTTTAACACTGCTTTGGTCCTGACTAAGGAAGCTTAAAGACATAAACTATTTCTGAGAAATCTAACCACAACTTAGAACAAAGTTCAAGAATATTTAAAGTACTGAAAAAAAAAAATCCAGCACAACACCTGGCATCCAATTCCTAGGCATGCAAAAAAGTGAGAAAATATAACCCATACTGAGGAGAAGTATTAATCTATCACAAAACCAATCCAGAAATGACAGAGATGACAGAATAGGCAGTACACTAAAATAATCATTTTAATATTCCATACATTCAAGAAGTTTGAGAAAAGATTAAACATGTTAAGTGGAATTCTGTAAATACAAAAGATATAAATAAAACTTTCAGAAATGAAACTATAATGTCTAAGATGAAACAGACACTGTTAGAGATTAATAGCAGATTAAACAACAAAGGTAGGTTGGTGAACTTGAAAATGCAGCAACAGAAATAATCCAAAATAAAATACAGTGGGGGAAAAAAAGTCTGAAAAAAAAAGACAACTTCAAGTAGAATCATATGTAATTTAGGTCTGCAAAGAGGGGAAGAAAAAATATTTAAATAATAGCTGAAAATTTTCCAAAGTTGATGAAAACCATAAATTCACAACAAGAATTGCAACAAACCCCAAGCACAAGAAGCATGAAGAAAACACATAAGGCCACATCAAAATCAACCGCATTAAAATGAGTGATTTTAAAAAAAAAATTTTAAAGTAGCCAAGCTTGAAAATATTTAATCCCTAAATTTGCTCAAATTTTATTTAAAATTTGAAAGCAGACTCACATACAGAGAAACAAACATAAGGGTGACCATAGATTTGACAGAAACAATGCAAGCCTTGAAAGACACAAACTACTAACGCTCACTCAAGAAGAAAGAGATAATCTGAATAGTCCTCCATCAGCTAAACAAAATTTTTGTTAAGCATTCCCATTCCTATTTCCCTAACTGTCCGCCACCTAAAACATTCTAGGCCCAGATGGCTTCTCTGGTAAATTCCACTGAACATTAAAGGAAGAAATAATATAATTCTGCACAAATTCTTCCACGAAATTCAAGAGGTGAGACTACTTCCTGACACATTCTATGAGGCCAGAATTACTGTGGTATCCAAACCAAAGACATTATATAAAAACTTTAGGTCAATATCCTAATAATTATAGATGTAAAAATTCTTTAAAAATTAGCAAATCAAATCCAAGAATATATAAAAAGGTTACTACATCATGATTGAGTTTTATCCCAGGAATCTACTATTTGAACATCTGAAATTTAATCAATGTAATTCACCACCAAGAGAGAAAAAAAAAATTTTAAATATGTGATCATTGCAGTAAATGTAGAAAGAGCACTTGGCAAAATGTAACATCCATTCCTGATAAAATGCACAGCAAACCTGGAATTGAAGGGAACTTTCTTAATCTGATAAAGGACATCTATGAAAAACCTACAGATAACATTATATTTACTGGTAAAAACAGAATGGTTTCTCCCTAAGGTGGGGAACAAGGTAAGGATGGCTACTCTCATCACTTCTATTGAGCATTGCATTAGAGGTTATAGTTAGTGCAGTGAAGGCAAGAAAAAGAAATTAAAAAGTATTCAAAATGTAAAGGAAGAAGTAAAACTCAAGATCTTAATTTGAAGAAGATCTAGCTAGAAAATTCTATTGAATCTACAAAAAAGCTACTAAGAACTGATACATGAGTTTAGCAAGGTTGCTGAATACAAGATCAATTTATAAAAATAAATTTTATTTCTATTACATACCAATGAACACTCAGGAATTACCATAGAATCAAAATATGAAATACTTAATAATAAAACTGCCCTAAAATGTACAAAATCTATACACTGAAAACAAAAAACTGCCCAGAGGAATTAAAGACTTAAAATAAATGAGAGAGATACTGTATTCATGGATTGGAAGATAATATTGTTAACATGTCAACTGTCCCCTAATTTATCAACAGATTCAATGCAATTCCAATTAAAACCCCAGCAGATTTTTTTTGAAAGAAATGGATAAGCTGACTCTAAAATTAACAGGAAAATCAAAGAACCTAGAAGAGCCAAAACAACTTTGCAAAAGAAGAAAAACGTTGGAGGATTTACACCACTTGACTTCAAGGTTTATTATGAAGTTACAGCCATTAAGACAATGTAACGTTCGCAATAAGATAAATAAATTGAATCAAAATAGAGTAATAGAACTACACATGTATGGTTCTATTAATGGAACCATTAATGGTCAGTTGATTTTTGACAAAGGTGAAAATACAGTTCAGTGGGAAAAAAAGAATAGTCTTTTTAACAAATGGTGCTGGAACACTGAATAGACATAAACAAAAATACTTCGATCCATATCGTGCACTATATATAAAAGTTAACTCGAAATGGATGAAAGATCTAAACATAAAACCTAAACTATAAAACTTTCAGAAGGAAAAACAGGAGAATATTTTTGTAATCTTGGCAGAGATTTTAGATATGACACTAAAAGCATAACCCATTAAAGAAAGCACTGATGAACTGAACACCAAAATAAAGAACTTCTGCTCTAATTAAGCCATTCTAATCACTGATCAAATGATGAACAGACAAGCCAGACTGGGAGACCATATTTGCAAATCACCGATCTGATAGAGGAATTGTATCTGGAATATGTCAAGAACCCTCCAAAATCAGTAATAAGAAAACAACCCAATTAAAAATAAGCAAAAGATTTTAAAGAGACATTTCCTTGCAGAATACAGTAAGCAAATTCATAAAAAGAGAACATTACTAGTGAAAAGGGAAATACAAATTAAAATCACAAAGAAATACAACTAAACACCATTAGAATGTCTTTAAAAAAACCCAAAAACCAAAAAACAAAGAGACCATACCAAGTGTTTGCAAAGATACGGAGCAACAGGAACTTTCACAGACTGCTGATAGGAATGTGATATGCACAACCAACCCCCAAACCAATTTGGTAGTTACTTAGAAAGTTAAACATACACTAACTACCAAGTAACCAAGCCATTCTAATACTAGCAAGAGATACAGAAGCATATGTCCCTACAAAGAGCTGTACTTGTTCAGGGCTGCTTTATTTGCAATAGCCAAAAACTGGAAATAACTCAAATGCCCAGTAATAAACTGGAAAAACAAATCATAGTATATATTTTATACAATGGAATACTACTCCAGAATAAAAACGAATAAACTATAGATACATGCAATCTCAAATTATTTATGCTGAAAGAAGTTAGACAAAAAAGTATACATTCCATTTATATAAAATTCTAGAAAACACAAACTAATGTATAGTGACAGCAGATCCATGGTTACCTGGGGACTGATGAAAAGCAGAAAGGGAAAGAAGGAAAAGATTACAAACGGGCACAGGGAAGTTTATTTGGGTAATGGATATATTCATTATCTTGACTGTGGTGAGTTTCACAGGTATATTTACGTATGAGTATATATGTATGTCCGAGAATATCACTGTACACATTAAATATGTATAATTTATTATGTTCATTGAATTATAACAAAGCAATTAAAATGTTTAAATGTTTCTAAAAATTTAATAAAAATGGCTTCCAACCTCAGAACAGACAGCTAAATATTTGTAATGTACTCCACCCCAACCACTTACTTTCTTGACTATATATATCTCCTACTACTTACCTCCCCAACATTCTTAACTCTAAGTCACACTGATTCCTTTGTTGTTCCTTGGATGTGCAGGTACCCATTGACCTCAGTATCTTTGCACTTTCTGTTTTTAATCCCCCTAGGACATTTTCCCTCCAGACATCCTCTCAGCTTTTTTCTTACCCTCCTTTAGGTCATTTATCAAACGGCATCTTCTCTGCTCTGCTTCCTCAAAAATCCCCCATATCTTCTCCTCTGTTTTATTTTTCTCCACAGCACTCATCACCATCTAACACACCACACATTCATTTATTTTGCTGTCTTTCTCTGTCCATCAGATAATAAATTCCATAAAGGCAGGAATTTTTCCTCTAGGTTCTTTACCAGTTACTTAAAATCACTATGTCATAATTTCACCATTTGGACAACCTCTGGGTCTGGTTATGTTCTGCACTGCTTTTTCTTGCTTTTCAATGTAGCTCCTAATGTGTGCCTAAAAGAAAAGTAGGGATTGAGGAAAACAATATTTATGCTTGGAAATAAGGACATGTGTTTCTTCCAGGCCATTAGGGTGGGGTTTGAATCAATCTAGTGAGTAGGTGAGCTGGGTTTGGGTTTTATTGTTGCTTTAATTAGCTTCAGTGCACCACAGGGTTCCAATTCTTAATGGTAAACTGACAATACACCTTATGTTTTAGGGCAAGAAATTGAGCTGGAGAATTTGTCACTGAATTCTTGCTCCATCCTCAGTTTTCAGCAGGCCGTAAACACCTGTGCCAAGGAGCAGGTGTCTCTCCATGTTCTTGCCCCTGCCCCAGTGGCAGACTGCGGTTGCAGGGTACTCAGTGTAAGGCTAGTGGTGCGAACAGGATTCTCTTCCTCTAGTTTCAGTCTTAGGCAGGCCACATGCACCTGAACTTCAGCGGTGGAGCTTACCCCAGTGGGAGACAACCTCTGTTTTCCTTCTATCCCTACCCCTTGCGCTGACCCCCTTCGCGCCCTGTACAGCTAATGAACTCTGCCTACTCTGCCATTTATTCTGAGAGGTTCTTGAGCAGGAGGGAGCAAAGGACAGGGATCTGATGTTATTTACTAATGTATCCCTGTTTGGCACAGAGTCGGCACTAAGAGGGATGAATTAATTTTAGGTTGCAATAAGTAAGCATTCAAACACATACAACTTCACCTTACTAATTATATGGAATTTCTTTTTTTTTAAATGCTGACTGCAACCAGCTCAACTGATTTTATAGCCCAAATCTGCAATTCATGAGGAGGGTGGGGACTTATGCAAAGTGCTATATGCCAGTCATGCATAGCACCAAGTGCAGAACAGGCCAGTCAAGAAAGAGGAGAGAAAAGATGCAGAGATAAATGTACTTAACAGATGTCTAGCTACACTTTTGTCTTTGGTTGCCCTCATGATTGTGCCCTGAAGCCTTACAATAACTCCCCCACTGACTTTTGTTAGAGCGGACTTCTCTTCTTCACAATCCAATTATTTCTAATATAAACTTTATCCAATCCTTATCATTCAACTTTTTGTTTTCTTTTCATTCTTTTTACTTTTCTCCTTGGCTATATAGTGCAATGCTAATAAATCCACATAACTGTGGTATCTTGCTCAACAACAAATTCCTGACAACCACCCTTCGGTAGCCCTTTAATGCTATTCAGCAATCAGTTTATTTCTTTCTACATGTCTCCCTATCCTGAATCTGTCAAATTTTTCCAACCAACCTGGAACTCCCCAAACTATCCCAGTACTCCCACCTTACCCTCAGCAACTGATTTGCCACTAAAATGAGACTAAGATTATCTGACCTGGGCTCCTTTAAATTTCTGTTCTTCTCAGTTCAAAGTTCCTGTCTATTTCCTCCACCCGCTTCTATCTTAAAGGAAGATCTAATCCTCCCTCTGATGTAACTAAACTTTCTAGGCTTTATTCTTCTGTGTTGCTTGTTTTAAAATTTAAGTTATTTTTATTATAAAATATTTCAAACAGATAAGAATAAAGAACATAAATACCCTTCCACCTATCAATCACTCTGGTTGAACCCAGTATTATATTATTTCAGACATCTCTTTTTTAAAAAAATTAAAACATTACAGATGGAGGCTTCCTATGTACCCTCCCCTCACCCTGTTCCCCTCCATCTGCCCACACCTCATGAAAAACCACTATTATTAATTCAGGGTTTATCATTGCCAAGCATAGATTTTAAGCATTTATTATACATTTATGTATCCATAAACATTATATATTGTTATCCATGTTGTTTACCTTTTTTCTTAATAATTTTTTGACTTCCCCAAATTTTTTTCAATGAGAATGTAATTTAAAAATATATTACCTCCTTAAGGAATAAATAAGTTTGGGATTAGCAGATACAAACTACTATACATAAAATAAACAAGGTCCTACTGTATAGCACAGAGAACTATGTGCAATTTTCTTGTAATAACCTATAAAGAAAAAGAATATGAAAAGGAACTTATGTATATGTATAACTGAAACATTATGCTATACACTAGAAATTAACACACTGTAAATCGACTATACTTCAATTTTAAAAAACCATAATGGAGAAGAATATGAAAAAGAAAAAATATACATATACACATACATATATCTCAATCACTTTGCTGTACATCAGGAACTAATACAACATTGTAAATCAACTATACTTCAATTAAAAAAACTCAAAAAAAATTCCCTCCTTAAAAAACAGCAATCTTTTTCTTTTCTCCTGCTTCTAACTACTAAGATTTCTAAATGAGTAATCTATACTTGCTACTGCCACTTTCTTATCATCCACTTCTCCTAAATCTTTTATGCCAACTCTTTAAATTGAGGGTTAAGTACACCTGAAAGGAAAAACAATGGGCCAGAAATTAAGCCATGGGATAAAGGTTGCATCTTTATCTTATACCACGTACAAAAATTAACTCAAAATGATCAAAGACCTAAACATAAGAGCTAAAACTATAAAATTCTGAAGAAAACATAGGGGATATACTGGATTTGGCAATGATTTCTTGGTTAGGACACTAGAACCACAGGCAACAAAATATAAAATAAACTGGACTTCATCAAAATTGAAAACTTTTATGTATCAAGAGGTGAAAAGAATGGGAGAAAATACTTGAAGACCATAGACCTAATAAAGGATTAATATCCAAATAAATAAAGAACTCCTACAACTCAATGACAATAAAAAACCCAACCCAATTCAAAAATGGGCAAAAAATTTTGAATAGACAACTCTCCAAAGATAAATGAATAAGCACATGAAAAGGTGCTCAACATCACTCATTAGGGAAATACAAATCAAAACCACAATGAGATATCACCTTAACACATATTAGGACAGCTATTATCAAACAAAGCAAAACAAAACAGATGATAACTAACGTTGCTGAGGATGAGGAGAAATTGGAACCCCTGTGCAGTGTTAGTATCAATATAAAAAATGGTGCAGCTGCTATGGAAAACAATACAGCAATTCCTCAAAAAATTAAACACAGAATTACAAGAGTCAGTAATTCCACTTCTGGGTATATACTCCCAAAGAATTTAAAGCAGGAACTCAAGCAAATATATGCACACATATGATCACAGCAACATTATTCACAGTAGCCAAAAGGTGGAGGCAAGCCAAGTGTCCATGGAAAGATGAATGCATAAACAAAATGTGGTATATCCATACAATAAAATATATTCAGCCTTAAAAAAGGAAGTAAATTCTGACGCACGCTTTAACATGGATGAATCCTGAGGACATTCAAGATTGCATTTTACATTCTACATAAAATAAGCCAGTTACAAAAAAAAAAACACGCTGTGATTCCACTTATATGAGGTACCTAGAGTAGTCAAATTCACAGAGACAGAGAGTAGAACACCAGTTGCCATGAGCAGCAGAAGAAAAGTATCTGGAGTTATTTAAAAGATATAGTTTCAGTTTTGCAAGATAAAAAGAGTTCTGGAGATTGGGTGCACAACAAAAGGCACTTAACACTACTGATCTGTACACTTAAAAATGGTTAGATGACAAATTTAGATTATGTATATTCTACCACAATTTTTCAAAAAAATTGTTTTTTAAAGAGTATAGACTTTGTTAACAGATCTCCTGGCTTCGAATCTTGGCTCTGCCATGTCCTAGTTACGTGACCTTGGGCAAATTACCTAACTGTTCTGTGCCTTATTTGCTGAGCTATAGATGGGATGACATTAATAGTACCTACATCATTAATCGTTGTGATGATTAAATTAGTAAATATATGTAAACTTCTCACAACAGCCCTAGCACACAGTGAATACTAGTTTAAAGTGTTTGCTATTATTATTAGAGTCACCATTTTGAAAATACAATTTAATATGGAAGTCGGGTCTCCAGGCAAAATGGAGTTTCTCCTATGCAAAACTGGACAAAACAATTCATGTGCTTGCATTCAAGGTTATCGGGTGAACTCTTCATATAAAGTAGAACTACCATTTATTTATACAAAATGAGGAAAGATATCCATAATATTATATTTTTACTAAGATTTCATTTACAATTTTGAGTATTTCATCTCAAATAGTTTGTTTCAGCAGATACGCAGAGAACAAACAATGCTTTAGGAATTTCTCTTCGGAGATTCTAACCAGTACTGCTACCTGGGCACATTTACTAATGTCTATTGATTCATCAATCTAAAATGAAAAGTATGGATTTAACAGCTTTCTATGTAGGGTTGTTTCTATGGCACCTCATGTTTCACAAAGTCCACAAGTAGAATTACTCAAAAGTGGCATCTTTCCTATTTCCTTTTCTTCACTGATCTCAAACACAATATTGATCATTTCTAAACAAGATGGTAAAATAAACAATCCTGCAACTGTGTAAGGCTATGACCTGTTTCTTATTTTGTTTGTAGATGCTGAAAAAATGCCTATCTTTTTCTGTGAAAATGAGATGTTTTGGGATGAGGGATTAGTGTAGTTGCTTGGAACCATTTCTTCTGAAAACTCTTTGCAAGTAAGACAATTAAGTTGGGAAGAAAACCACTGGGGAAAACATATCTAAATTTGAGACAGTCCTCATCAGAAGATCATCATTGACTGAATAATTAATTGTGAATTAACCTTTTTTCCAGCTACTTGGGTTTTGGGGTGAATCTTATGCCTTTCTAGTTTTAATCAAGGAGTCTATAAGGGCCTTAAAAACAACAAACTAACATACTTCCTATATACCCCTACTCCTTTTTCTACCTCATTTTTCTCCAAAGCCCGGTTCACTCTAAATTGACAGAAAGACAGATTTTTATGCTTAATGTTTACTGTGTATTTCTCCAACAAGAATGTAGTCAAAACAGACATTTTTTTTTAACGTTTTGTTCACTAGGATATCCCAAGTACCAAAACAATGCCTTGTATCAGGTAGGCATTCATTGCATTTTTTAAAATTTTTATTTTTCTGGGGGGAGGTGATCAGGTTTGTGTGTGTGTGTGTGTGTGTGTGTGATATATATAGATATATCTATATATATCAGTACTGGGGATTGAACCTAGGATCCCGTGCATGCTAGACACGCAATCTACTACTGAGCTATACTGCCCCCATAATTCACTAAATATTTGTCCAGTGAATGAATTGGTAAACAGCCTTACAAATGGCCAGAGGGAATGCCAATATCTTCCGATGTAACCAGGTTTTAGGAAGTGCTTCTTTTAGGCCAGACCCAATTTTACTGTTCTTTAGAAAAAAGAGCCCTCTTTTCAAATTTTCAACAAAATACCCTTCTTTACCATTTGCCATGCCAATTCTACATATAATTATTATACACTACATGTAAGTATTATCCACCTCATATTCATGCTTCACACTTCAATTATGTCATCCTAACATGTATGCGAAGACCTATAAAGAAAAGGCCTTCAAATATCCAGAAAACGAAATAAGCCAAAAATCCAGATTATATGGATCCTATCCTTACTGCCTAAAGTTGGATAAAATAAGTGTAATATCAACACCACGACTGGCTATATTGAAAATCCTAGGAAATCTAAAAACAAAACACACACACACACATAAAATTGCTAGAAGAAATAAATGACTTTGATATTAGGTCATATAAAAAAATCAGCTGCATTTTTATATACTAAAAAAGGAAAATGAAATTTTAAAAATATCATTTAGAACAGCATAAAAACATGAAAGATTAAAATCACAATGAGATATTACCTTCACACCCACTAGAATGCTACAATGAAAAAGATAATGCCACGTTTTGGCAAGGATTTGCAGCAACTAGTACTCTACTACACCGTTCATCAGTATATAAAACAGGACAACCACTCAGGGCAATAGTTTGCCAGTTTCTTATAAAGTTAAATAAACACTTAGCATATGACCCAGTTAATCCCACTCTTAGGTATTTATCCAAGAAAAATGAAACCCATAAAAAGCAATTTACGGCTTCATTTATAAAAGCCCAATGTTAGAAATTTATCACATTTCTTTAATTGATGAATAAACAAATTGTGGTATATCCATTATCCATACAATGAAACAGTACTCAACAATAAAGAAACTGCTAATGTATGCAACAATGAGGACAATTTCAAAGACAGGTGAACAAGCAAGAGTAGATATTGTGTAATTCCTTTTATGCAAAATCCTGGAATGCACACTAATCTGTAGTACAAAAAATGAGATTAGTGGTTGGTTGCAATGGGGTTGGTTGCAAAAGAACTCTCTGAAGAAATTAAAATGTTCTACATCTTGCTTTGAGTGATGGTTACAGAGATGCATTCATTTGTCAAAAATCATCAATCTGTGTACTTAAAATGTGTAATTTTTACTGTATGGATATTATACTTCAATAAACTGATTTTTTAAAATCCTGATTATCTGGATCCTCTTCTTACCATACCAACCCCTTCCCCTCCCTCCTCTAGTCAAGCAGATCTGGTTGCAAAAGTAAGGGCTGAAAGTACCTCCAAGAGTGACACAAAAGCTTCAAGAAAGAAGTGGGTTTATAGTCTCACTTAATCCTGAAAGCAGCCAGTCTTACTCTCCTTTACCTACTAATCAGAGTGGCAGAAACCACACGTACATAGTTCTTTCATAATAAGAAATCACAGCTATCTGCAATTGTTCAACATTTAAGGGCCACCTTGAAATACGCAGCACAACACCTACAATTTGATGGATGGCCCAACAGCAGAGGAGAAAGCAATGACTGGCAATCTAGAGACTGAAAACCAATTGCCCTTTAACAACCATGTACCTGCTCTGTATTTCTAGCTCATGGATTTCATGCTAAACTGGTAAGAAGGGGTTTGTTTACTGAGAGCTCAGAGGATTTACGAGAAGGGATTAGTCCTGGCACTGCTGTTGAGAAAACTCTAAGCAAAGTATGACAGTAACCCATGGCCTTGGAAAGGGGTTTCAGATGAAGTTGTGGAAGAAATCAGGTCTTCAATATAACCAAAAAAATAAAAACAAAAAATATATATATAAAATAAAAATGCTCCCTGCTTTTTCAACACAAAGGAAGGAAAACCAGCCTGAAAGGAGAACTTCCAATCTCAGCATCATTTGTCTGGTTGACAGAATTTACCTTAATCACATTCTGCATGAATCTGAATACCAAAAAATCAGTGAACGTATAAAGCACATCAAATTACACTTCAAAAGGCCCCAAGTCCTTTCAAATTCTATGATTTTGTTGAACTCTGGGTCTAATAAATATTACTTGGAATAAATGGGTTCAAAGGTCAAGTTGAAAACATTTCTGCTCCACTGAAATTCTTCTCTTATTAACATGAATGAGATTCAGTCAGTGAGCTTAAGATAAAGATGACACAACACTGGCCCTTGAAAAGATTGTACAGTGTAGGTGGAAAAGAGAATCAGATCATCTAGTATGGTGTGATAAATGTTATCACACAAATACATATGCGGTCTTGGGAAACATCCCCAGAGTAAAACTTCCACTGATTTGCGATGTAGAACTAGAAGTTATTTGATCAAAAATGGCAGAGAAAAGTATTCTAGGCAGAGACAAAGTATACACAAAGGCACAATGACAGGAACAACAGGAGGCATAAAACCCCACACCATGTCTAGGAAACTGCAAGTACTCTGGTAAGGCTGAAAAAAAGCAGGCGTGGTAGAAGAGGAAGCTAGGGAAAAGAGGCCTGGGATGGGATTCTGAAGGACTGTGTGCTTTAAAGGAGGAGAGAGGATATTTTTAAGAGGAATCATTCACAGGACTTGTGACCTCTGGAAAAGTGAAAAGGAGAGAGTCTAGGAAAATTCTCTGTTTCAGCTTCAGCAACTGAGTGGATGGTGCACTACGCATCACCAAGATATGAAATATTAATAGATAATCAAGTTTAAGTAGAAAGATAACTATTTTAGACATGCTGATTAAAATATTATGAGCATTGGAAATGTAGCACACAGAACCTTGAAAGGTGACAATATTTAAATTTTATTTCAGTATTACAGGGCTGAAGCTTCATTTTGATGATGGGAGAAAATAACATAGAGAAATATTAAGTCAGGAAGGAAATTTCAGAAAAAAAAATGTTTAAATCTCATAGTTGAACCTGAAAAAGGTTATCATTTCTTCTGTTTCTCACAGTAACTACTTGTGAAACAATTCTAAAAAATTTAGGCAAAATTATATTTTAAATTTTGCCCAACAGACCTATGAACATTGGAAGACAAGCTCAAAGTCTGAGGAATAGTGGTTTTAGACCATTTTTAAGTTTTCCTACTCTTATAAAGCTTAGAAAACATATATTTGGGAGTAAGTTCTGGGCTCATCTTTCACAAGAGAAACTTCAACTGAAGAGAAGAAACAAACTGAAGTTCAGTAAATAGTAGGATCCAAAAGGCAAGGGTAAAGAGAAGAGATTCCACCCGGGTAACAATTCCCTTTGCATAAAATCAGTTAATGTCCCAGTGCAATTCATCTGCAATGTTCCATTTCACCAAGTATTCTCCTTCCAAAGAAATGCAACTCCTTTCTACTTTTTCATATATCCTATGTAGTGGAGAGAACGAAGGGGACTAAACTGGATTTTGGTTTTTGCTGCTTTGTTTTTTTTAATCTACATTTAACAAACATATCTGTTTTCATAAAGATTAATGGCCTATTCTGGATTACTAAACACAAAGCCATCAACAACTGACAAAAACATCTGCAGTAACATGGGTGGACCTGGAGATTGTCATTCTAAGCAAGCCAGAAAAAGAAAGAAAAATACCATATGATATCACTCATATGTGGAATCTTAAAAAAAAAAAAAAAAGGCACAAACTTATTTACAAAACAGAAACAGACTCACAGACATAGAAAATAAACTTAAGGTTACCAGGGTGGAAAGGGGATGGGAAGAGATGAATTGGGAGTTGGAGATTTGCAGATACTAACTAGTATATAAAACAGATAAATAGTAAGTTTCTACTGGATAGCACAGGGAACTATATTCAATATTTTGTAGTAACCTATAATGAAAAAGAATATGAAAAGGAATATACATATGTATATGGATGACTGAAATATGCTATACACCAGAAACTGACACAACATTGTAAATTGACTATACCTTAATTTTTTAAAAAAGGGGGAGGGAACAATTGACAAAAAGAAAAGAGGCAACTGGCATTAGTGTTCTAATGCTTTAAATTAGTCTCCTCTTTTGACCAGCCCTTCTCTCCAGCCTTCAAATCCTCACAAAGCCCTGCCTACTCCTACCTCTCTAAGAGCACACACTCAAAGGAAGAAGAGAAGCTGAGGAGGGGTGGAGGAAGATAAGAGAAAAGAATCTTTTTTCTAATGTATTATAAGGCAGAGGAGAGATGCAGAGAGCTAGCATCACACGCTAGCTGGCAATAAAAATTCTCATTTTACAGACAAAAATTTTTGAGAAATTTTATTTATTTTTTAAATTTTATTTTTGGAGGGGTAATTAGGTTTACTTATTTGTTTGTTTGTTTTAGAGGAGATATAGACAAAATTTTAAAAAATTAAACTCTCTGGTCTCTGCCTATAGCCAAATCTACTTATAAACAAATCTATGAACTAAAGCAAAAGCCTCAAATATTTTGGTGAAGAGTCATCAAAATTTCCCCAAATTTAAAAACACCAATATAGTAATATCTTGTGTGCTATGCAGACAAACCTCTTAGCTTAGAGATCTAACAGTAGATTACAACATACTGTTTAAATACCTCAACATTAGAAATATTTCTGAGGGAAATCTAAGCCATCTGAAAAATATTTTCACCTCCTAATGTAACAAAGGAAGGTTAACCTAACCAGCACACTACTCTAGGGTAGACAGCCTCAATTAGGGTAATATCATCCCTGAGAGGACAAAAAACACACCAAAAAATCATAGGATAGTACGATGGTTTTTGTCCCACCAAAGGGCATCAGTACACAAACAGATACACAGTGTATCTCTAGTATTAAAATTGCATAGGGAGGAAAGCAAGTAGGGAAAAAAAAAGTCTAAAAAGGCTCCTTAGAAATAATAATGAAGAAAAAGGCTTAGAGACACTTCACAATCAGGGGTCAGCAAACCTATCCTACAAAGGGCCAAACAGCAAATACTCAGGATCTGAAGGCTGTACAGTTTGTCACTATTCAGCTCTCTCATTGGAGCATGACAACAGCCACAGATAATACATAAAGGAATAACTGTGGCTGTATATCGACAAAACTTTATTTATGGACAATAAATATGAATTCCCTGTAATTTTCACATCATAAAATATTCTTCTGATTTTTTTCAACCATTTAAAAATGTAAAAATCAACCCAAATGTCCATCAACTGACAAAGAGACAAATAAAATTGGAATATCCATATGGTGGAATATCATTTGGCAATAAGAAGGAATAAAATATTGGCTCATACTATTAACATGAATGATCCTTGAAAACATTATGCTAAGTGGAAGAAGCCAGTCACAAAAGACAACATATTTATCGTATAATTTCATTTATATGAAGTGTCCACAAAAAGTAAATGTATAGAGACAGAAAGAAGATTAGTGGTTATCCTGGGCTAGGGCGGTGAGGGTAGGGTGGGAGTGGCGGTGATGGATGGGACAGGTGGAGGCTGATTGCTAAAGGGTACTGGGTTTCTTTTTGGGGTGATAAAATGTTCTAAAATGAAATAGTGGTGAACTATTCAACTCTGTGAACATACTAAAAACCATTGAATTGAATGCTTTAAATGGGTGAAACTTATGGTATGTGGATTATATCTCAATAAGGTTGTTTTTAAAAAAAAAGGTTAAAACAATTAGCTCAGACTGTACAAAAAGAGGTGGTGGCTCTGATTTGGCCTGCAGTCTGTAGTTTGCCAACCCCTGTTCTAGATATAACAGCTCACAAATATGATCTTAAGGGAAAAGAATATAAACTGACACCTCAGAAATCAGGCACCCTGATTAAAAAGAGGATTTTCACGGCCCTGTAAGAAAAGCAAATGCTACTAAGAGCCAACATGCCCTAAAAACTGCTATCCAGGTTACCATGCACACTCAATAAGCCAGACCAGATAATCAAACTTTGGAGGGCATCAGAATCACTATGGGGTGTGTCTGTTAAGACTGACAGATTGCTGGGCCTCACCCTAGAGCTTCCAAGATGGTAGATTTGGGAACGGAAATGGAAACCTGCATTCCTTACAGGCTTCCATATGGTGGTGATGTACTAATCCGGGGCCCACACTCTGAGGGCCACTGATCTAAACTAATAGACGTAACCAGTGAAATATTTACGGTAGTTATTGAGACTGCATCACACATTAACATTTAAGGAAAAATGAAGATATATCTTCTTTCATTCACTCCAGTGGATCTTGGTCTTTGCCTCCTAAAGCAGTATAACAAATATTTTCTTTCAATGTTCAAGGTGGCTTTATGTAGTCATTAAAACCTCCTCTTCCTTTCTTAAAACTGAAGTTAAATCTTTGGAAACCATCAGAGCCCTAGGTATATTTTTTTGGACATAGGTACACAGACAAAGTTCTCAGTATTCTCCAGAGGCTCACTAATATCATTTTTAAGGAAAGTCAAGGCAGCAAAAAGAGGTTCAACAAATGAATCACAGCCTAACAGTGTTTACTTACAGTACCTAACGTGACTTTATCTACAGAAATAGGAATGTTGGGACAATATCCTTGGAGTTAGGGAGTTCTGTCAAACACCATGTAGCTTTTCACCTTCCTCCACCACCATAAATCAGTTATCAAAAAGCGTAACAGGAAAATAAATAAATACATAAATAAATGAAGTAAGTAAGTTATGCAAACACTAAAAAAAAAAAAAAAAGCATAACAGAATCACCCACGCAGGAAAATTCCGAATAGTTTATAGTCTGTCCTCAAAGAGGTAGAGCACTTGACTCCCCACTCAAGTCACCACACATGGTGACTTCCCTCCAACGACTACAGAAACAGGGAAAAAAGAGTAACTACAGTGAAAAAAACCTGACAAACACTATCTCAGCCAAGGGAAAAAAAATCAATATCAATCGTGATAAACCATGTAAGCTGTATTTTGCCTTTGAAGTGATAGGATGAAAATGCTACTTTACCTCTCTGGTCCTTCTTCCCAAAACCTATCACTCCAGTTTAATCATAAGAAAAAACATCAGACAAATATCAGCTGAGGGCCATTCTACAAAATATCTGATTACTATGCCTCAAAACTGTCAAAGTCATTAAAAAAGGAAAATCTGAGAATCTGTCACAGCCAAGAGGAGCTTGAGGAGACATAACTATATGCAGTGTGGTCTCCTAGATGGGATCCTGGTACAGACAAAGGACATCTGGCAAAAACTAATGAAATCTGAATAAAGTATGAAAGTTAGTTGATAATAACATTTTAATACTGGTTCAGTAATACTAATAAATGTACCACACTAATTAGTAAAATATTAACAGTAGGGGAATCTGAGTGTAGGGTATATAGGAACTCTCTACTATCATCTCAATTTTTATGTAAATCTAAAGATGTTCTAAAAGATAAAAATCTGTTTAAAAATTGTTAGAAATTGCTAGACATCCAAATCACATTTGACTGAGGTATCTTAAATTCTCAAATCTTTCAAACAAACAAAAACAAACAAGCATAGCAGGTCAGCTACACAATACTTAATGTCCATGATAACTTTGAGCTAAAGGAAATCTTAATTCTTCTCATACTTCCTACCAAAGAGCATTTAAAGGAAATATTTCATTACATCTTAAAAAAAAAAAGTTATAGAGCCCAATGATAAGGCAGACACTGGAGATACAGAGATAAATGAGTCCTGGTCCTTATCAAATAGCTCAAAGACAGGGATGGGGGAGGTTCGGAAGGGGAGGGAATCAGACATAAAAATAAAAATTACAACAGAATAAGACAAATCAGTGCTACAAAAAAGTGTACAAAATAATCATGTGAGCAAAGAAAAAGGATATCATTTGCAATCCAGTTGCTGCAGAAGAACAGGCCTCAACTAAGCTTTACTTTTATCTGGATAAAGTCAATTATAAAAATAAATTTACAGAGAAAGACAAGTATTATGTCACTTATATGTGGAATCTAAAAACTACAACAAACTAGTGAATATAACAAAAAAGAAACAGACTCACAGATACAGAGAACAAGCTAGTAGCTACCAGTGAGTAGGGAGAGGGAGGAGGGGAAGGGCAATGTAGGGGTAGGGGATTCAGAGGTACAAATTATTATGTATAAAATAAGCTACAAGGATATACTATACAACACAGGGAACACAGCCAAATTCACTATATTTACTATATTATTTACTATAAATGGAGTATAAACTAAAAATTGTGAATCACGGCATTGTACACCTGTAATTTATATAATATTGTACATGAACTATACTTCAATTTTAAAAACTCAAAAAATACATATTTACAAAATGAAGTAAGAGAAGGCTTCAATATGTTCCCTGAGACTTAGGACACCTGATGGACAAAAAGATTACTAGTTATGAAGAGATTTCAGGGAGTATGAGTTTCAAAAGTAAATTACACATCAAATAGTTGTTTTAAAGTTTAAAAAAGGAGAGAAGAGCAAAATCTACCTGACCTTAAAAAAATCTGATAGGCTTCAGGGAACTTGAAAACAAAAAATTCTGTAAAAATCAATGTCTACATATTCTTCCACAGGCAGACTTGTAACACTCCCACTTATACACAGTTATGAGAAGTACTAATAGTGAAAGTACACACTTTTCGGGCCTATTTAACACATAATCCTAACATATCCCCTTTCCTATTTTCACCCAGGATGAAGCAGGGTTACCTAAATATTATCAAAAGTTCTCAGTGACAATAATTAACATTACATTTTCCTGACAGACATGTATCTTTCTAACATTTCTTCTATCCAAATTCTACCCACTATTTGAGTTCCACCTTCTCTATAAACTTGTTTCAAATACTCTTCCCTTGGTTTTCCTCTTTATATCACTTATATTCTGTGTTATATAAACTATCATACTTCTGTGTAGTAAAGATCTACTATTTCTTGAGTTTTGTCTCTCAATAACATGTACTGTGGTTTCTGCTCTCAAAATTCAGCTACTTACTGTATTACTCATGGTTCACGGTTACTTACAGAAACTAACTGGCTGATCTGAGCAAAAGATGAAAGTGGCCGATTCACAGAACTCCCCGAAAGTCTGAAGAATTAGGCTCAGAAAACAAGCAGGCACAGGAAGGGACTACATAACCAGAACCATTTACAAAATCATGCCACATTATCAGTCTGATAAGGACACTGTTGCCTCTACCACTGTAATCAATTTTCCATCGTCCCCTGCCATCAGGGACTGATTGAAAATATCAGGAACGACATAATCAGTTGGTGAGTCTTGGGTCAAGGTCTCAAAACCCTGTTGTTAACAGAGGGTAAAGTAAGCATCTGGCATTTTCTGATTTTACCATGGACATTGGACTTATAAGGTGAGGAAATTCCCCAAAGGGCAGAGGCTCATATAATTGGCAGCATAAAAAAAAAAAAAGTTCATTATATGTATTGAATTATTCCATCTTCCAAAGTATTAAAGACATACTTATGTAAAACACTACATTCTAAATAAAAGCATAGTACCTTAGAAGAAAACAAAAATTATATTCAATTAAAATAACACAAGTATTACAGAAAGAAGTAACAGCAATTATTTTTATATATGGATGGTAATATTTGACTTTTCTCAGTAACTTAAATCTAAATACTGTCACCCAAAGTAGCCGTAGGTACATCCAAATAGACGCCTAGGGATAAACAATTCTGTACTAAAATAAGAATTTTCAGACTTCCTCATCAGTATATTTCAGAAAATGTTCATAGTCCCTGTAATATTAAAAAATGGGTGAGAGGTACCCTGAAAAGTTATTCATCAACAGAATGGTTAAACAAATTGTGACATTCTCACAATGAAACACTATAGATCAATGAAAGTGAACAAATTACAACTACATGCAATTAACTGTATGACTCTCACAGGCTCAAAAGTGTATGAGTCTGTTTAAATAAAAATACACTGTTGGTGGGAACATAAATTGGTGCAGCCACTGTGGAAAACAAAATGGAGGTTTCTCAAAAACTATAAATAATAGAACTACCATAGGAACCAGTAATTTCACTCTTGGGTATATATCAAAAAAAAAAAAAAAAAAAGAAAGAAAGAAAACACTAATCTGAAAAGATACACGCACCCCAATGTTCATAGCAGCATTATTTACGATTGCCAATCTAAGTGTCCATCAATAGATAAATGGATAAAGAAGATGTGGTACGTACACACACAATGGAATACCACTCAGCCATAAAAAAGAAGTTCTGCCATTTATGACAACATGGATGGACTTGGAGGGTATTATGTTTAGTGAGACAAGTCAGTCAGAGAAAGACAAATACTGTATATCACTTATATGTGGAATCTAAAAATTACAACAAACTAGTAACTATAACAAAACAGAAATAGATTCACAGATACAGAGAACAAACTAGTGGGAACCAATGGGAGGAAGGAACAGAGCACAAGATAGGGGTAGGGGATTAAGAGGTACAAACTACTATGTATAAGGTAAGCTTTAAGAATATATTGTATAAATCAGGGAATATAGCCAATATTTTATAGTAACTATAAATGGAGTATAACCTTTAAAAACTATGAATCACTATGCTATACAACTAAAATTAATAAAATGTACATTAACTATACCTCAATAAAAAAATAAAAACAGGCAAATAACATATGCTGTTAGAAGTCAGCATAGTGGTTAACCTTAGTGGGCTTGTGACTAGAAGGCAGCAAAAAGGAAGTTTTCAGGGGCTAGTAATGTTTTATTTCTTCATCTTGGTACACATGAGTGTGTTCAAATCATGAAAATTCACTGAGCTGTAAGCTTATAATTTTCATATATATATATATACACATGTTTCTTCACATACATTCTGAGCTTTATTATTACCATTCCAAAGGTGAACATTCCTTGAGTTTTTCTTCTTTATTCACTCACTCACATACTTGAGGATAAAGAAATGTGAGACAACACTGAGAAGATGTGTTAACCAACCAACATAGGTTGAAACATCTATATATCACCTAGTGATGTAGTCTATGGCATCAGACTTTTCTATTGTTGCTCTTCTAGGGAAAAAGCAAGCCAATAATGTCAATAATTTTCTCTCTTTTTGTTTTGGACTGTATGAGAACAAAAAATATTCTATCTATTAAGCCAGAACTGACACAAGACCCTATACTTGAGAAAATGAAGATATTATGCCATGTTCTTAGGTAGTAAACCAGTATTATACAATGATAACAATAATGATGTTACTATAAAGACCATTTCTCCCTCAAACTAAATCTATAAAGCCAATGTAATTCCAATCAACAGCTGAATTGGATTTCGGGAAGAATAAAAAATCTTTTTAAAGCTAGTCTAGAAAGAAGGAATGTGAGCACAACTTTGTCCTGTTAACAACAGTCTAACTCTCTTACATGACACTTACTATGTTACATAGCATTAAGAGCTTTACATATATTAATGTTTTTAATCCTCACAATAACCCTATAATGTATGTAACATTATAATCCTCATTTTACAGATGATACTGAACTCTGGAGAATTTAAATAACTCGCACTAAGTCATCTAGCTGGTAAAGGTGGAACTAGCATTCAACAAGGCAGTCTAACCAAGTCAAGCTCTTAACTATCATGATATGCCTCCTTCTAGACATTACAATGTCTCATAGGCTCACAACAGATCATTAAAAGTGTGATATGATGATGTAATAGATTACTGGAATGACAAGACAGCCCAGAAACAAATCCAAATATATATAACAATTTAGGTTATGACAAAGATGGCATCTCAAATCAATGAAACACTATGAATAATAATCAGTAAATGATGAGGCAATTGACTTTCCAATGGGGTTCAAAAAAAAAAAGCATATTAGATTTCTACAGGACACCAAAATAAATACCAGATGGTTTAAAAAACTAATTTTAAAACCAAAATACTTCGAGTAAAGAAAATACAGGTTAATAGTGTTATAATCTTGGGGAGAGGAAGTTCTATTTAAATTAGACATGAAATTCAGGAGTCTTTTTAAAAAAAGAAAACCTACTAATTTCATTATATAAACTTCTATAAGACCAAAAACACTTAACTAAACTTAAAAGACAGATGTCAATTCTCCCCTTAGTGCAGTTCCTATCAAAATCCGAGCAAGGTTTGTTGCAGATACAGATAAGCCAAAGCTAAAACAATCTTGACAAAGAAAAATAAAGGGAATCACTCACCCTACATTAAGGCTTGTACAGTAAACAAGACAATGTGGTGCTAACTGGCAGAAGGGTAGACAGAGATCAATGCAACAGAGCAGAGAACCCAGAAATAGATGTATACAAGCATGCTCAAATGATTTTTGACCAAGGTGCAAAAGTAATTCAATGAAGGAAGAATAACCTTTTCAAAAATAGTGCTAGGGCAATTGACATCCATAGGCACACACACACAAAATGAACTGCAACCTAAACCTCATACTCTGTGTAAGAATTAACTCAGAATAGATCACAGGCTTAAGTATTAGACATTAAACTATAAAACTTTTAGAAGAAACACAGGAGAAAATCTTCAGGATCTAGGGCTAGGCAAAGATTCTTAGGACTTGACACCAAAAACATGATCTATAATACATGTAGATTATATTGTTCATAGCAGCAATATTTACAATAGCCAAGACATGGAAGCAACCTAAATACCCATCAACAGATGATGGGATAAAGAAGTTGTGATACACATACACACATACCCACACACAATGGAATACTACTCAGCCATGAAAAATGCCATTTGCAGCAACAGATGGACCTGGAGATCGTCATACTAAATGAAGTAAGCCAGAAAGAGAAAGAAAAATAATGTATGATATCACTTATTTGTGGAATCTTAAACAAACAAACAAACAAACAAACAAAACAGAGACAGGCTCACAGACATAGAAAACAAACTTATGCTTACCAGTGGGGAGAGGGGGTGGGGAGGGATAAATTGGGAGTTAGGGATTTGTAGATACTAACCACTACATAGAAAATAGATAAACAACAAGGTCCTACTGCATAGCACAGGGAACTACATTCAGTACCTTGTAATGTTGACACAACATTGTAAACTGACTATACTTCAATAAATAAATAAATAAATAAATAAATAAATAAATAAATAAATAAATAAATATATATATATATACACAGAAAAAACACAAACTTGTTATTGCCTATAATGAAAAAGAATATGAAAAGGAATATATACGTAAGTACAAATGAGTCACTATTATGCTGTACACTAGAAATCAACACAACAGTGTAAATTGACTATACTTTATTAAAAAAATTAGAATTTCCTTAAAACACACACGATCTATAAAAAGAAAAATTGATAAGTCGACCTCATCAAAACTAAAAATATTTGCTCTGTGAAAGCTCATATAGAGAGTATTAAAAAGATAAGCTACAGACTGAGAGAAAATATTTGCAATCATATATCTCACAAAAGACTGGATCTAGAATATATAAAGAACTCTAAAAACAACAGTAAACAAACAATTATAAAATGGGCAAAAGACATACAGAGACATTTCACTAAAGAGGATATATTGATGACAAATATGTGAGAAAAGTCAACACTGTTAGGCAGTAGGGAAATGTAAATCAAAACCACAACAAAATATCACAAACAGAATGGCTAAAGTAAAAATAGTGATAATACTAAATACTGGCAAAGATTGGGGGAAAAAAAGGATCTCCCCTTCACTGCTGGTAAGAATGTAAAATGGTACACCCAATCTGGGAAAAAAAAATTGGCAGTTTCTTAAAACACTAAATACACAATTATTATATGATCCAGCAATTGCACTGTTGGGCATTTAGCCCAGAGAAATAAAAACTTATGTTTACAGAAAAGCCTGTATATGAATGTTCATAGCAACTTTTTTCATAATAGCCCAAAACTGAAAACAGTCCAAATGTCCTTCAATAGCTGACTGGTTAAACAAACTATGACACATACATGCCCATACCATACAAGTTCAGCAATTAATAGGAATGAACTACTGATAAACACAACAACCTGGATGAATCTTCAGAAAATTATGCTAATTGTGGTGATGGAAAGCTTAAGAATCTTGATAGTGGTGATGGAAAAACAAACCTACACATGTGATAAGATTGTATAGAAACAAGCACAATAGTGCCCAGCAACCCACCCCACCAAACACACACCCATAAAACCAGGCAAATCTGAATAAGGCTGGTAGATTGTATCAATGTCAATATCTTGATATTACATGATAGTTCTGTAAAATGTTATTATTGGGGAAAACTGGGTGAAGGGTACAATGGATCTTTGTATTATTTCTTATAACTGCATGTGACTCTACAATTATCTCAATAAAAATGTCAATTAAAAACAAAAGACAAATGACAGACAGGAAAGTAGATCCAATAAATATCGTAGACAAAACCACACTAAAAAGTACACTGAAGGATTTCCTAAGAGACAAACCCACAAGGAAGGGAAGAAGAGGAGGCAACAGTTAATATTCTAAAATCTAGAAAGCAAATGAAAGTATGTTGACTAAGTCAACATAAGAAAAGAATGCTGAATACAAACCCTGCAACAGAGAAAACTTCCAACTATGCCAATCAACACCACAGAGTCTTCCCCTCCAAGAGCTTAGGAACTGGTGGCACCAGATAACTCAAGCTGAGGGTGGATGGGTGTTAGCCTGATGATTTAGTATGAGTAAGACTGAAAATTACTTCAGAAGCAGTTATATCCTTAATCCCTCTTCTCAGTCAGATACCCTCTGCAACTCAGAAGACTATAGAGATTTACTCTCTGGAAAGGGTCAGAGGATTTCTGGACTAGGGTGCTCCAGGCATGGGCGGGGAGTGGGGTGGGGAGACAGGACATGAGGAACATACCTGAAACAAGAAGATTAAATGTGGACTTAATAATACTGAATGCTGAAGGCTGAGGCCCCCAGTTCTTTTTTTTTCGCCCACTTGGCACAAAGAAATCTGGCACTAAGTCCTTTCTATCCAGGAGTATTAGAAGAAGCTTTTCTAAGGAATATGGTAAACCCATGAGGAAAGACCTAAAGATATGGAAATCTAGGGTTTGCCAACTTAACAATCATCTCACCATGAATTCTACTGTAATATGCTGTTGATGAACTCAGCTTCCAATCAATCATTCAGTGCACCATCTTAAAGATGTTTAAAACATGAGCAGACAGCCAAGGACTATCAAGTATCTGAGGAAAGCCTCTAACATAAAAGATAAGAGATCAAAACCAGCTTTTCATAAATGAGTCATCTGAGGCTAATATCAGCTAAAAATAAGATTAGTATTCACCACACTGCACAGCCCATCCACATATTTAACAAATATGGGCCAGGTACGATTAAAGGTGCTTGGGAAACAAGGGTGAATAGAGTTTATATTCTAGCAGATGGAGTCAGACAATAAATAATAAACATAATAATTAGGTATGCACATAGTAAATTAGAAGGCGACACCTGCTTTGAGAAAAAATGGGGCAGGGTAAAGGAGTGGGGGAGGCAGTGCAGAGGTTGTTGCAAATTTAAAACAGGGTGATGTTTGAACAAAAACTTGAAGGAGATGTGGGAGTTGACAATGCTGCTATCTGGGAAAAGAGAATTCTAGAAGCTGACACTTTCAGTGCAAGAGCCCTAAGGCATGCCTGAGATGTTCAAGGAACAGCTGGAAATAAGCTGAGATGGGGAAAATAGATAAGGACACAGAAGGATGGCAAGGAGAAGATCTATCAGGGCTTTGACAAGTCATTGGCTTTTTCTCTCAATGAAATGACGGGCCAATGGAGGGTTTTGAGGAAAGAAATGATACTGACTGGACAAGTTTTTCAAAGAATAACTATGGCTGGTATGTTGAGACTGCATGGAAGCAAGGGATATCAGTTAGAAGGCAAGACAGAATGAAGTCTCCCAGAACTTAAGAACTGATAGGAGCCTTGGAAACAATTTTTTCCAAGTCTTTCATTTTAGAGATTAGGAAACTGAGGCCTAGGAAGTTAAATGATTTTCCCAAAGTCATGTGTTCAAGTCCGGAATAATACAATTTGCGTTTGTGTAGCCTTTTCAGTGCTTTCACATTTATCATCCCATGTTGTGCTCAGTAATCCTCTGGGAAGTTCATATGATAGGCGAGAGTGGCATTCATTTATAAACAGCTGGTGAAAATTAGGGACCATGTCTAGAATATTCTTTTTCAATACTCAATATGAAACTAGTAACTTTATACACAGGGAGTGAGTCTGCAATCATGCCGGTAATGTCACAAAGTGATAACTAATTCAGACCTTCAAGTAATAGAAATGACTCACTTTTACATGGTCTAATCCTGTGGGCCTACAGCAGAACCAAGGTTACCAAACGTTGCCCGTGTATATTAGGTGGCGTGAAGTTCATTACAAATTAGAAAAGAGTAATTCTGAGGTAAATGGGAAATAGCAATTTTGTTCCCCATTATACTGTGTGCTCGTCTTTTCCTCTCCCCCTTCTTCCCTACCCTGTCTCGTCCTGCAAGATCCTTTCGCAGATTAGAAAGCAGCTGATAAACAACTAATTCCCGCAGAATAGCTGTTGACAACAGCACAAGGTATTCTCTCTCTCCAGGGGTATGTGTACTTTAACAGGAAACTCAAAACCTTTAAATCCCAAGGGAACTGCAGTCAAGTTTGCAGGGAATGCTCTTTTATAAAACCTTCTAGCATTCTGTCAAATCACACTAAATAAATTCAAATTTAACAACTGTTTATTGATGACCTACTATACTGTCAATCATAAAGACAAGGCGTGGTTCTTGCTTAGTGGAAGGCACCTCAGAAAACGCTAGCTTTTGTTTGCTGAATGTCTGCTATACAGTAGGCACTAAGCAAACTGATTTTAATGAGCAATTTGTATCAAGTATCATACTTAGCTCAATGCTTATTAGCAAATAACAGATGTTCAATGTTTTGTGGCCATGATAGTTATAATCATTACCTTTAATCTTCACTTCTGCTCTATGACATAATTACTAGCTTTACTTTAAGATAGGAACCTGAGGCTCTGAGAGGCTATGTAATATGCTCAAGGTCATACAGCTATTAATAGCCAGGATTCAAACTCAAGTCTGTATGATTCTACAACTTACATTATTAATACCTATATAATATTCAAATTTTCCATAATATTAATAGAAAGGTGTTTAATTTCACTTCAAAGTCTTAGGAGCTGGCTAACAAGAATATGCCATAAAGAAGTATATTTAAGCTGGGTCCTCAGTGACAATTGATTTACCAAGTGGGAAAGAAAGGGGATGAGAGTAGAATCCGTCCAGGTAAAAAAATGATGAGGGTCTGAACAAGAGAAGTGGCAACGAGTACAGAGAATAGGGGACATAACAAGAGTTGTATAGGAGATAGTCTCTCAAAGGGCCTTTGTGATACACTAGATGTGAGCAGAGAGAAAAAGGTAAGGATGACTCAGAAGTTCCCCAGTTTGGATAAACAGAAGGAAATATTCTCACTACTGAAACTGAGAAAGCATGAGCTATAGGAACAATTTTGGTTGGACACTGTAAATTTTAAGTATACTTGGGACAACCAATCAAGGAAATCTGCTAGGCAGCTGGAAACCAAGGCCAAACTTCAGAAAGAGGTCAGAGCAGAGGACAAAGATTTGGGAGTCATTGCTGTGACTACAGTAGTTTGAAAAAATAAGAGTATAAGAGACTGACACATAAGTAGGACTCATGCTATCTACATATAAGGCCAGTCTTGACACTGAAACCATACTGAACTCTGAAAATAAGCAGAGCCTTAACTCATGCCCACAAATCAACATATGCCCAGCACCTCCATCTTCACAGATTAAAAAAAAAAATTGAGGTTGTTGGCACAGAGTGTAAACTCATCTGAGGACAAAGACTTCAGTCTTTTTACACTTGTATCCTCAAAGACATAGCTAGCAAACTGGATGTTCAATAAATGAGGTTATGGCCAAGACAATTGGCAAGAAAAAAAAGAGACATCCATTTTAGAAAGGAAATTAAAGTATTTCTATTCGCAGATGACATAATCTTATATATAGAAAATCCTTAAAAATGCACAAAAACTATTAGAGTTAATAAATGAGCTCATCAAAAATGCAAGATACAAGATCAATAAATACAAATCAGTTGTATTTCTATACACAGCAATAAATAACCCAAATATGAAATTGAGAAAACAACTCTACTTAAAATCTAAAATAAAATACTTAGGAATAAATTTAACAAAAGTACAAGACTTGTACTCTGAAAACCACAAAACATCACTGAAAGAAATTAAAGATCTAAATAGATGGAAAGAGATCCCATCTTCATGAATTGGAAAACTTAAAACTGTTAAGACTGCAAAACTCTTTAAATTATGCGACAGATTCAACGCAATCTCTGTCAAAATCCTAGCTGGCTTTTTTTTTTCTTTCCCAGAAATCAACAAGCTGATCCTAAAATTCATATGTTAATGCAAGGAATTCAGAATGCAAAAACTCTCGAAAAGAAGAACAAATCAGAAAACTCACGATTTCTGATTTCAAAACTTACTACAAAGCTAAAGTAATCAAGATGGCAATACTGGCATAAGAATATACATGTAGATTAGTGGAACAGAACGAAGAGCCCAGGTAAAAACCCATACATTTATGGGCAATTCATTTTCTACAAGGGTGTCAAGGCAATCCAATGGGAAAAGAACAGCCTCTTCAACAAGTGGTACAGGGAAAATAGGATATCCACATGTAAAAAAAATGAAGTTGGACTTCTACCTCATACATGTATAAAAATTAACTCAAAATGGATCAAAGATCTAAATATAAAAACTAAAACCATAAAACTCTTAGAAGAAACTATAAATGTAAATTTTCATGACTTTTTTTTTTAAGATATGACACCAAAAGCACAAGCAACTAAGGTGAAATTGAACTAAAGATGAATTGAACTTCCTCAAAATTTAAAACTTCTGTGCTTCAAAGAACACTATTAAGGAAGTGAACAGACAGTCCACAGAAATGGGAGAAAATTTTGTCAATCATATATCTGTTAAGGGGCTAGACTAGTATCTGGAATAAAGACTCAACAATAAAAAGACAAATAACTCAGTTAAAATATAGGCAAAGAATGTGAATAGATATATTTCCAAAGATATACAAATGGTCAATAAGCACATGAAATGATGTTCAAAATCACTAGCCATTAGGAAAATGCAAATCAAAACCACAATAAGATACCACTTCACATTCACCAGGATAGTTACTATCAAAAAATGGATAATCACAAGTGCTGGTGAGGATGTGGAGACATGGGAATCTTCACACACTGCTGGTAGGAATGGAAAATGGTACAGCTGCTTTAGGAAAAAGTTCGACAGTCTCTCTAAAAGTTAAACATTAAGCTATTATATGACCCAGCAATTCTGTTCATAGGCCTATTCCCAAGAGAAATGAATATATGCCTACCCAAAAACTTGTACATGAATGTTCATAGCAACGTTATTAATAATAGCCAAAAGTGAAAACCCAAACATCTATCAATAATGAACGGATAAACAAATGTAGTATATCCATACAATGGAACATTATTTGGCAATAAAACAGAATGAAGTACTGATACATGTTACAACATGGATGAACCTTGAAAACATTATGCTAGGTAAAAGGAGCCAGACACAAAAAGGTCACATATTGTGCGAATCCATTTACATGAAATGTACAGAATAGGCAAATCCACAGACAGGAAGTAGATTAGTGGGTGACAGTGGGTGGGGGAAAGGGAGACTGGTAGAGTGTGTGTGTGTGTGTGTGTGTGTGTGTGTGTGTGTGTGTGTGACTGCTAATGAGGGGGTGACGAAAATATTTTGGGATTAAGTAACAGTGATGGTTGTACAAAAACCTTGTGAATATAAAAGCACAGAGTTGTGCACTTGAAAAAATAAATGTAACTATCTTAATTTTTAAAAACTTGTATAAGGAAAAAAAAATTCCCATATAACACCTGTTTAGCTTACTTCTTCCCCCCAAATTTTCTATCTATCAGTCATTAATGGGTTCTGGAAATAGATAAATTCTCCTTTTCGAGAACAAGTAAGTAAAGCCAGAAACATTAAGACCATATGATAAATATGCTAAAAGCAGAAATTCTGCTTGGACTACTAGACAACTTTCTCAACGTTTCATTCAAATGAAATTTAAGTTAATCACATGGAAGATTTTCAAAGATTTTCCCAGATTTCCTTAAATTCTTAAGTCAGGCTCTTGGTCAAAGTCTACTATTAGGTAGTCAGTTCTGATTTGATTTCTTCAAACCAAAATTTGAAAGACTCAAAGCACTAACAGTTCCAAAGATTCATCTCAGAGCTGCTCAAGTAATTGTTTTGACTGGAAGCTCCCTCTCCCCTATTGTATGGAGAGAGTATATGTTAAATAAAATCTACAATAATAACCCATCAGTATAGAATGCATACTTTCAGAAAATATAAATTAAAATATACCCAACTAGCATATCGCCCAATTTCTGTCCTGTCAAAAAATCATAAGGGATATTCGTAAAGGTCTCTTCTGGGACCTGATATTGCAAACGTCAAAGACTTTTAGACACCAGTGTCTGATAGCCCTTGTTTCATTTTAACATTAAAAAGGAACAAAATAAGTCCAAAATGTATTTCCCTACTTAAGACAAGATTTCCATTTTCCTTACCACAAACCTCTAAGAGTTAAATGAGAATCTAAATATCTATGTAAACATCTAATAAGCAGAAGCGCCAGGCTGGTTAATACAAATCCAGATAGAAAGTGATACAGAAAAAGAAGTGGATTTTTTCCTCCCATTTCTGCAGACTGTCTGGGAGGTCACCTTAACTAAAATGTTGCTCTTGGGGAAAAGAAAAAGCCCCTATAGTTTGGTTTGTCTCAAGATTCCATGAAAAACAGCCCTTTTCTTTTTAGACAACAAGAAACCTCAAAAGACTTTCTTGACTAGCTCATCAATGAAAGCAAATTATCATGTTAATTGACACCACAGACACCTCATTCCAAAAAGGGGAGAAAGCAGGTCAACATCTAGTCTTTAAAAATAACGGAACTATTCCCCTCTCCACATTCATTCATCACCACTAATTTAAAAAACAAACACCCTGGAGGGAGGGTAGAGCCCAGCGGTAGAGGGTGTGCTTAGCATGCATAAGGTCCTCGGTTCAATCCCCAGTACCGCCATTAAAAAATAAAAAACACCTGGCCTTCTAAAGGCACTCACAGATGAAGATAAAAACTTGGCCTGAGACAAGCTATAGAAACTTAAATATAGAAAATAGTTTCATACTCCAGAGTGAGATTTCATCAAATGTAGGTCAGTTCTCAAATGGGAAAATAAAAGATGCTTAAGAGAACAGGGTTGAGATTCATGACATATAGACATGCACAAGCCAGCCCTAAAAACCAGGAACCTCAGTCTGTTCCACAACATTAAATAAATTCTTCTGTTAAGAAAGTATATATGGTAGAAATTCTGTTTCTTCCTTTTACCTTTCTGCATTTCCAAATACCTTATAATAAAGCACTTACTACTTTTATGATACTTAACACTTAAAAAAAAAGCATTGATAGTAGATTTCAATGCCTAAATGCGGAAACTTCACTATAGTAGAAAATAATCTCAAAGAAACCTAAAACCAAGTGGACAAGTTGCTATAAATCACAAGGTCAAGACTCTCCCACTTGCCAAGTAGACGGTTTGCCCTGCAGGCGTCAGAGATAATAATGCTTGTACTCTGCCCCAATCTTCTCACTGACAAAATAGGCTTTTGTCTAGAGTCACCAGATGCCTTAGCCAAGTGCCAGAGGCTCAGAGCCTAGATAACACAGCTGAAGTTTGGTACTCCTTGCAGGGATTAAGAAACAATCCCCAGCCCACAACTCTATTGAGCAAGCTTTGGCAGCTGCCAGGGCCAGTAAAGAATAATGAGGGGACAGGGGTCCAGAGGCATAGCTGCATTTCTTTCCCATACCAACGCTCTCCTTTTGTCTCAGATGGTTAACACTGCTGCCAACTTCAGGTCTTACTGGTCTCCTTGGTTTAGCCACCATTGCTATCAATCCTCTTAAAAAAAAAAAAAACAGGCTGGAATGATGGGATTTTAGTAAAACACTTTCAAATAAACTGAGGGTACCTTGCTCAGGGCACTTTCATAAAAGTTATGAGCCTTGATTCTACCTAGTTAAATCCCTTCTGGCTTTCATCTTGGCAGATCAGAATATCAATAGGCTGTGCTGGAAGAGTTGCAAAACACTCAATATCCAATCATTTCCTGTACCTTGAAATGTTAATAGTAAGGGGAGTGGGGGAGGGGAAAACAGCAACAAAAACAGCAGCAGCAAGAAAAGGAAGGGAAAAAACCTTCCTCTCAGGGCAATGCCCAGACTCGGAGACTAGGTCCAAGCTCCCTCCCTGCTCCCTTTCCAGCCACACTACAGCCAAAGCCAAGAACAATCCTCCCACTTACAGAGCCTTCCACACATTTCTCTCCTCAGCCAACTCTGGAGCCAGGATGAGAGATTCTGTTGGCACATGCCAGTTCTTGTTTATGAGCTGGTTACCACCTCAAAGGCTGCTTGGCCCAAGGCCTGCCCTCTCTTTACAGGATCTTTCAAACTTCAAAACGGAATCTTTTCTTGGACTCCTCTCAAGACAGAGGTGGGGTTACCTACTGCTTCCAGCTTAGGCCCTATCCAAGGACTTCTCTGGGGACTATATTCTCAGAGAGCCGTCAACACCATGCACCATGGAAGGACATTTTACCCACCCATACAAAGTAGAAAAACACTGGCAGATTTTATATTAAAGAGAAGTAACTTCAGTGGTCATCAAAAAGGGGGTCACAAGAGTGGAAATATCCAAAATCAGGTGACCCTCTCCTTTGCTGTCACAGTACAGAAGAGAGTGAGAAGGAAGATACCTGTTTTGCTGATAGTTCAACTCTGTCCTGTGTCCAGAGCTTATTTCTGAAATCTTGTAATGGAAACCGTCCTAGGTAGCATTCTACACCCCACTGACTAGGAGTTGAAAAGGGACATTTGGAAGCCAGATTTTTAGTTATTTTTGCTACCTTTCCATCCTACCAAGAATCCTTTTCTCCCCGTAATTCTACCCCATCTTTCAGGGATTGAGGGAGACTGAAAACCTAGACATACTCAGACACAGTTATGGGTTAGAGTCTATTGCCCTTGGTGAAAAAGGATTTAAAACATTTTTGGAGGGGGGGAAACAACATTGACAACAGAAAGCTGCATGTATTATGCAACTCAGTGCATTTTCATAAACATAAAATCACATAAACAGCAATGTAAGTAATACCCACATCAAGAAAAAAGTATTTTAGCAAATGGTTCTTAAATGGGATTTTGCCCTCTAGGGGACATTCGGCAGTGTCTAGAGACATTTTTGGTCATCTCAACTTGGGGGGAATGCAACTGGCCCCTAGAGCATAAAGCCAAAGATGCTGCTTAACATCCTATACTACACTGGACTGCCCCTAGCCCCAAATGCCAATGGTGCCATTGTCGAAAACCCTGGATTTACAACAACCCAGAAACCCTCCTTCTACTTCCTATCCAGAAAGGACTTGTACCACTAAAATGCAAAACTCTTTGGCCCTAGTAGAAAAGCTGCTGTTATCATGGTGTCTTAAGGAGGTGGGACAGAGCCTCAGTGATCACAGATGAAAAAACTCACCTGTCTGGAAAAACAGGAGAGGCTGCAAGGAAGAAAAAAGAAAACAGAACAAACATTTGTTGCTGGCTTACAACTACCAGGTCCCATAAACTATGCACTTACAGTATACTTCTAATCCATATAAAATTTTAAGGAAAATAGATTCAGAGAGGTAATCTGAAAGATTCCACATATATTAAGTGGCAGTGCTGGGGTTCAAATATAGGTCTAACTGCAAAGTGTGTGCTTTCATTTTAATTCCATTATGGAAGTTAGGAATTATTTGGAAGAGGCTGTGAAAAGTAGAAAAAATATTGAAAGTGGTTAAAAAAAATAGGGAAAGGAACTTTTCCTTAAAGCATGATTCACTCCAGTAAACCAAATATAACTACAGAACCAAGAAAGTTCTATAACCCCTTTCAGAGAATTTTAAAATGTTTTTGTAAACAGAAACAGATTCACAGACATAGACAACAAACTATGGTTACCAAAGGGGAAAGGGGGTAGGAGAGGGATAAATTAGGAGTCTGGGATTAGCATATAGAAACTACTATACACAAAATAAACAACAAGGTCCTATATATAGCACAGGGAACTATATTCAATATCTTATAATAAACCATAATGGAAAAGAATATGAAAAAGAATAATACATATATCTTTGAATCACTTTGCTGTATAATAGAAACTAACACATTATAAATCAACTATACTTCAATAAAAAAATTTTTTTAAATAAAATGTTTTTGTAGACATGTGTGCCCAGTTGTACTTTTTATATGCCCTCCTTTACACGGGAAGCACTGCCCAACATGCCATCTCAGTTAGCCACATTCTTGGTGCTCCTCAGGGATCTATCCTAGGTCCCCTTCTTATTGTTTCATTCAACAGACACATTCTCCCTGGGTGAGCTCATCCACCTTTATGGCATCAATTACCATTTATCTGTTCATGTGAATACATCTTTAGATTTCCAGTTCTCTCTCATAACCTCCAGACCTTAAGGGACATCTCCACTTGGTTGTTCGCTCATTTAACTCTCTCTGGCAAATTAACTACTATTCATTCTTCAGATGTTTACTCAAACTTCTTCATGGATATTTTCTCTGACCCTGACCCTGATACACACGTGGTTATTTGATTCCATTCTGTCTCTCCAACTAGACTTATTATTCAGCAGTCTGCAAGTTGAACTTTGGAAATGGTTTTGAAAGATGTAGAAGAACATAAGATAAGCAGGATAAATGTAATCTTTCCCCTAAGATAAGATCAATACAAGAACATTTAAGAAAAGATAATTTTTACTAAGTAAGCACCACACTAAAATCTAAGTTTCCTTTAAAAGTTTGTTTCTTGGGAGGTGTTATTTAGGTCAAAGGTATCATCTCTTGCTATCAACTCCCAAACTATTCTAATCTCATATTCCTGGCCAAAACCATCCCTAAAGGGTGATAAACCAGCCATTTGCTGTTTTGCTTGCCAGGAGCAAGTAAACAGGTAACAGGGAAAGTACTGAGATTTACTTGTTGTTAAAAATAAAAACCATCAAAGTTTATATTTAAAGCACTCATTCCCCACCCCACCATCTCAAAGTCCAACCCTACTAGCTCTTTCCTGCCACAACCTTCCAAACATACCTCTCAGGCTGCTCCCAGTTCGTTTCAACAAGCTTTTACCAATATCAAAGCTCTGTGAGGACAAGGGAATGGGAACGATTAAAGTGGGATTTGCCTGCCCTTTGTTCCTGCTTTTTGGTTATTATATATGAAATGGAAGATGAAATGTGACTAGCAATAAAAGCAAATGAAAAATCTGAAAATTTTAGTCAGATATAAAAATGTCATTCAGGCATTATCTTCCCAGACTTTGCTCTGAATGCCACCTCAGGTCACTGATCCAGCAGAAGCTAGGGAACGTCCTAACTTCATCTCTAAACAACAGTCTTTTCCTGGGTGTGTGATATTTGAGGACACCTACCTGCTCAGTTCTAAAGGGTTGAATAGAGCTGGGAAGTGACATTATTTTAAGTCTTTAAGTCATCCCATCCTGTCCCCTGCTTTGAAAAGCTCCAGTTCACAAAGGCTGAAAGGCAAAAACCTAGAGCTTCCCAAATCGGTAAGCTTAGAATTCCACTACTGGGAGCTATGCCCTGGCCAAACTGCATCAGGGAGAAGCAAATGGTACTTTTCTGTAAAATGACTATAACTCAATTAAAAAAAAGAAAAAAAAAAGGTACTTTTCTTTTTCTTCAGTGATGTATTGGTCTATACCCTGAATTATTTTTACTTAGCTCTTCAACAGGAAAACTTCTGTCTCTCCAGTCCTATAGGACAGTTGCAATGTTCTGTCCAAGAAGTGCCACTAGCACACAGCTAAAAGCATAGCACTGGCACCAAGCTTTCAAATAAGGTATCCTATTCACAGCAGTATCATCTCTAACTAGCAGCAATCAGCAATTTCAAACTATGGGTAAAAACTTACAGTCAATAGTACAGTGGCCTTCTTGATACAACCAATGCTATGCCCAGACTGTAATGAATGCTCATGGTAGAACACACAAAAATGACTATTTTTTCCTGGTTAGTTATTTTCAATAGGGGAGGAGGAGAAAAGCCCCTCTCTAAATTTCCATAACTAAATATAATCCCATCTGGTTAAGACAGGACCAACAACAAATGTAAAAATGACTCTGAAACATAACAAAAAAATTATTAAAACTACAGGATTTTTTAAAAAGCGTGATTTAGATTACAAATGAAAGTCAGAAAAGGAAAGAAAGTGAAGAGTAGCTCAAAGAAGTTCTCAAAGGCACAGGGCCTAAGAAAGAGAAACTAATTTCAAGGATATATGATGGTAGGATGAGAACAGCTCTGTTCTTCAGTTTGCCTGCCCCTTAGGACGGTTCTTGTTGTAACTCCAGGGTAAGGCCTGACGTTAGCATACAGAAATGGTCTTATTTCTTCAGTGGTCAGGGGAATCTAAAGAGAAGGATTTCATGGGTATTATGAAGAAGATGAAAGTTAGGAATGAAAAGTAAATGCTACCAAAGAATAATCATTATATTAGGCTGGACTCAATCCATGGACCTGTAAATTTCCACTACAGAGAGAATCTGGATCCCAAGATTTCTTCTGTCATAAAATACTTTTATATACTGGATATATACATTTAATGTAATCAATCAACTTTATGTGACTGGCAAAAAAGAAAAAGAAAAAAGAAAGACGAATGTGAATGGTTTAGGCCTCACAGTTATTCCATCCATTGAGTATACAGTCTGGAGGGAGCCAGAGACGGGAGACTTGAACTGGCTTTATTCACTTATCTGGTTCCCATTCCCATGTGTCTCCTCAGAGTATAAGCATTTTGCCAGGGTTAGGGTAATTCTCCTATTTACAAATACATATATTTCATCAATACAGTCCTTAAACACAAGCCAGCTGTTACATGAGACCTCAACTGAAGAAATAATGGCTTGTTTCAATGCTAAAGAAAAAAATGTGTTGAAGCCAGTATGTCAATCTCCAACATGGCATCATTCTAAGTAATTTTCAAGGGTACTTTCTGACCAAGTACTCCGTACTGATTTTAGAACCTGATCCTTGTTAAGAGATGGGAATGGACAGGAGAGATACCATAGGCAAACAAAAATGAAAGAATTTCTCAACCTTTTTCTGAAATTGTAATAAGCAATCAGCTTGTTTGACTTCAAGTCCCCACATTCTCAATCTAAGCACATATGTATAAACAAAATGAAAAATGCCTTATGGCATATTTTATCTAAAACAGACACTCTACCAGATGTTTAGGAATCTGCATACTGATAGAACTAAGATCCAGTCTAATATGGTGCATATAAATGCGTAGTCACTTTATATGATGACTTCTTCCCCACATTTGCCAATTTTTTCTCCTCTTTGCAGTGGTATATGCATTTGAGATATCCCAAAGTTTAAAAAGATCCATTTAAAGTATAGATTAACAAATTTTGAAAGCACAGATAATACATGTATCAGTAGTAAAAACCGTGTTTTAAATTTTATTATATGAAATTTTAGGGTTATGTAATTGTAATTTTGCCCCAAACACGACATTCCATAGTGACTTTACAAATCTGCAGCATATTCAAGTATGGGTTCATTTCTGACAACAATAAGCATTCTAATTATGCTCCCTTAGGTATGAGACTTAAAATTCCAGCAGGGAGGTACTTTATACTCAAAAACATTTAATTCTCTTCCTGACTTCAAAGAAATAATCTGTTTACAAAAAGAGCAAAGAACTTAGGGAATCCCTACTATTTCTGTGAAGTGATGCTCTCTCTTCTTAAAACAGCATGTTTAATTTGAATGTGTCTAGAAGCAGGCTCATGAGTAAGGTCTTTACTGGGAAGCTGCATTATTTTATTTTGGGGTGTCATGGATTTCTGGAAAATTAAGAACACCTATTGTCCAACATAAGCACAGAAATATATTCACAAATTAAAGAGAAAAGAAGCTGCTTTTGGATTAGCAATAAATTTAGAGAATCTAAACCTGTCTTCTGCTCCCTTCTAACTTACACAGAAAAAATACCACAAGTTGCCTATTTATGGCAAAATGTATCTAGTCATAGGAATTTTGCTTAAATTTCCCTTAAAAATTCTGGAACAGTAATTTAAAATTGAATCAGTAACACTGATACGGATGTTCTACTTTAAAGGCTGTAACCATCAAAAATTTATTAATTAGTTCTCCTAATTAAGGGGTTATGAGAAGTCAGATTCATTATAGCTATATTCCTAAATGACTGACCCCAACACAGTAACTGAGCAATGAAAAAGAAGAGTTAGAGGAGAATCTTGAGCACACTGTAAAACACTTGAGGATCATGTGATATCTAAACCGCAGTGCACTGCTCCATCTGGAAATGGCAAAAAGCAAGGACAGCTTTAAAAGTTCCCTGTCTAAGGGTGAGTAGCAGGGATTTACAGAGTCTCTATAGTGAAATCAAAGTCCTTTCTGCAATGACAGTGGTTTTTAACCAAGAGGTATATTAAAAGTACCTGTTGAAATTTTAAAGACTATGTATATGCTTGGGGTTCCTAGCCCTAAAGATTTTACTTTAGGGGGACACTTTTACTTTGTAAAAACTTCAAAAGGGATTCTGATGTGCACCTCCAGTTGACAAGCCTCAGCATCAAGAGACTCTTCATCCTGAATGGTAATTTCTCTAACCTCACACTACTTTGATTAGTATATGATGAATATGTACACCTCCTTTCTATAAGACTCTCTGTACCTTTCACTAAGGTTTGATTCAGTGCAGAGTTAAGTACTTAACTTCTTAAGAATCATACAAACTAGGAATATGAACTCTGAGCTGAGTGTGGTGGGCACCAGTTTATAAAAAACTTTTTACAATAAAGAGAACCCATTACTAAACAAAAACAGAGGCCAAGAGAAGACATACAGATGGCCAAAAACATGTGAAAAGATGCTCAACATTACTAATCATCAGGGAAATGCAAATAAAAGCCACAATGACATGGCACCTCACACCTGTTTAAATGGTTATTATTAAAAAGACACACACACACACACACACACACACACACACAAAACCCCTCAAGAGTTGACAAGGATGTGGAGAAAAGGGAACCCTTGTGTACTGTTGGTGAATTGATGCAGCCACTATAGAAAACAGTTTGGAGATTCCTCAAAAAATTGAAAACAGAACTACCATAGGATCTAGCAATTCTAATTCTGGATATTTATCCAAAGAAAACAAAAATACTAATTTGAAAGACATATGTACCCCCACGTTCACCACAGCATTATTTACAATAGCCAAGGCATGGATACAACCTGAACGTCCATCAGTGGATGAATAAAGAAAATGTGGTGTGTCTGTATATATACACACACAGAGGAATATTATTCAACCATAAAAAGAATGAAATCTTGCCATTTGAGACCACATGAATAGACCTTGAGGGCATTATGCTAAGTGAAATAAGCCAGACAGAAAAAGATAAATACCATATGGTCTCACTTATATGTGGAATCTAAAAACAAATAGACAAACAAAAACCTGAGCTCATGGACACTGAGAACAGACTGGTGGTTTCCTGAGGTAGAGGGCAGAGAGGTGGATGAAATGGGTGAAGGTGGTCAAAAGGTACAAATTTCCAATTACAAAATGAATAGATCATGGGAATGCATTGTATAGCATGGTGACTATGGATAATAATACTGTGTTACATATTTGAAAGTACACAGGAAAGTAACTCCTGAAAATTTTCATCACAAGAGAAAAAAATTTTGTAACAATGAGGATGTTAACTGGACTTACTGAAGTGATTATTTTGCAACATACACAAATACTGAATCATTATGTTGTACACCCGAAACTAATATGTTATGTCAACTATACCTCCGTTTTTTAAAAGGCCAAGAAAGGATTCAATGGTCAGGTTTGGCTCATCTAAACCAATCTAGTATTTGTCACTGAGGCTGGAACCCAGTGGTCTCAAGTTCAAAAATACTCAATTAGTATTTTTTCAGACACACAGTCGAATTGTACTCTCCCAATGGACAATATTTCAAGCTGAAAACTCACCACCTCCTAAAAATCTGAGAACTGCTTTTTTATTTCCTGCGACTAGTGACGAATTCACACAAAAAAAGAAGTCTCAATCCTTGTTCTTCTCCTGACTCTTTAGACCTGTAGTTTTAACCTCTTCAAAAGGCTAAAGTCTGCACTCTCTGAGGACTAACAGAAGGAAAAATACTTTCTAAACTAAAACAATTATGTTATTTTAATCCTTAGAAAAATAATTCAGAAGGCCTGAGTGTATACCAAAGAAACTGACTTTAATGGGAAGTAGCTAAGCAAGATTTTTAACCTGAGATCAGCTTGGTACCAATAAGAGTCCAACAAACCCAATCAAATGATAAAATCACAAACCTTAATGGTTCCAAATGCTCTGAATCAATATCTCCCCAAGCCCTCTTGGAAATCAGTAGGATTTAGAATACTTGCTATTATAACTTCCAGGGGCTTAATTCTTCAAAGTCCCTAAGGATAGCCTTTCCCCTTAATCTCACAATGGCCTTGCACCTCATAGCTAATAACACTGTATTAGCAACAGCTAACATTTATACAGTATTTACTATTATATACTTGTCACTGTGCTGAGTACTTAACCTTCTTTATCTAATCTAATCCTCATAATAACTCTATGAGGTCAGTACTACTATTCACTTCCACATTACAGATGATAAAAGTGAGGCTTAGAAAAGTTATAAATAATTTGAGTATTTCTTTTGCTCTCAAAGTCCCAAACCCTTAAGTACTTTTTTCAATTTTAGGTTTCTGTCAGGCTGCCCAAAAAGAGAAAAGATATTTCTGAACATCACTCAGGGAAAAAAAAAATCATATCTAACTGTTCAGAGTTACTTTGTACCCCTTAAAGATTTTGGTGAGTTTGATCTTCGTTATTAAGAGGGAAATGTGCTCTACAACAGTGGATCTCAAATAGTGTGTATCATGATCAACGGGAGAGCTAATGTTAAAACAAACTGTTTTTTTCGGATATATAACCAGGAATGGAACTGTCGGTTCATATAGTAGTTCTGTTTTTAGTCTTTTGAGAAACCTCTATACTGTTTTCCACAGTGCTGCACCAATTTACATTCCCACCAAACACTTCTCTGCAGAATACTTCCAACAAGAGAGACACTTAGGACTTAAAAACATTTCCAGGACCTGCAAGCTAAAAGACTTCTTTTTTCCCCCACTTCACAAAGGCTCCAATGTCACCAATGACATTAACACAGTGGAAATCCAGAAAAAGGAAAATTAAGGTCAGAATGATCGTAAACTCTGCTCAAGAACTTTACCATCTACATATTACTTCTTCAGACTGAAAGGTGTTTTCTTTGGGTCTCCTAGGGCAAGAAAAATGCCAAAAGAAAAAAGAAGTAGATTGTTTCATAACACTAAAAACACAACAACAGGTTCTGAAAATGTAATAGAATTTTGCCCTGTAAACAGAAAAAAAAAATCACAAAACCCTATAAATTCCTCCTATCTCTCCTTTATCACACTATCCTCCATCTCAAAAGAGCTTTTCCTCTTACCCAAGGCTGCCCCAAAGTCTGTACTTCCTATGTCACCTAGGACGAACAACTTCAGAGAATAGGATTCATTAAGAATGTCTCCTCAGCCAGTCCAGGAAGCTTCTTATTCTTACTTGGGTGAGTGCTCTCAACCATGACTAAACTGTACCTAGAGAAATATATTTTCAAATATTAATATGGCCTGGCACCTTCCTGATGCTAATCCTTCCAGGGCCATCCCAATGGCACAACTGGGAAATTAACTGAAGAGAAAGGCAACCTTCCCTCTGCTCTACTTTCAGATGCTCCTCCTCCCCAGCTTTGCCGTGCACAGATTCATTCTGTACACATACACAGAGGTAGAACATGCGCGCACACACAAATAACTCTCGGCAGGAGCCAAAAATCAAAGCCTAACCCCGTGGTTTTTAAGTGAGCAAGTCCAATTTCCTTCTTTGTAGCCCTTGACACATGCTAGCTGGGAGCCGTCTGGATTTTTTTCTGCCTTGTTCCTGCACCAGAAGGCTCTGCACTGCAGGTCAGGAGATGATAAGGAAATGAACAGTGTAATTTCCAAAGCCTCTGAACACGGCCCTGTCAGCAGCTCTGGAGGCGGGTTACTCAAGCATGGCTTGAAGAGTGAAAACCACAGAGAGGAGGGCTCCGACAGCCAGCAGTGGCAGGATCTCAGCTGTGCATGTTACTGCCACCTCCAGCCTGAAAGCCCAAGCCCTGCTGCCTCCCTGGATGAGCTCTGTTGGTACAAGCTCTTATACCCAAATGGCAAAAACACAAGTTCACACTGGGGGAGGAAGATTAAGGGCTAGGACGTAGATTTTCCATGCACTCTTGTGTAGAAACAAAAACATTTAGTGCTCTTCCAGCATACATGAGATTGCACATGCTGGCAAACCCATGGTAACATCTATCCAACACACCCAACCCCACACCGGGGATATGGCCAGAAAGGAAACGCAATTCATATGAAATCAGAAATTCAACAGGCCACTTCAACATCCTTTGAAGCCAATTTCTCATCTTCTACCCCACCAAGCTCCACTATAAATATCAGGGCCTTTAGAACATATTACGAGCATGCAAATTTCCCAGCCCAGGTTTGGCACTTCTGAAAGTCTTAGCCAACATGCTTATCTATTCATATTGGGCTTCCTGTATAGGTGGAATGTTGTTATATTTCAGCGCATTATTGCCTAGAGGAAAATGAGACATATTTTTACTCAAATCATGTTTTTCTTTTGTTCTAATATTTACTGAATGCTCCCTATGTGCCAAGCACTGTTTTAAGTGTTTTATATGAATTAACTCATTTAATCTCACAACAACCCTATTTAGGAACTATTGTTTTCCTCATTTTGCAGATGAGAAACCTGAGGTAGAGCAGTTAAGTAACTTGTTCAAGACCACTCAGTTCATAAGTGGCAAAGCTGGGATACAAACCCAGGTAGTCCAGTCCAGCTCCACAGTTTATAAATTTATACAAAAGAGTTGATGTGCAATTTAAGTTTAGAAGACTGGTGTTTCAGGTTAGAAGTGGCTCCCAGTGCCCACCTTATAAAGAAAATTAACAATGGTTAAAGGAAATTCACAAACACTAAAGTATATAGCAATTATCTGGGGAGTCTTTTTGGAAGCACAGATTTCTGAGCCCCCACTCCTAAAACCTATTTAGCACATCTGAGCTAGGGTCCAAGAATCTGCATTTTTAACACTCAGATGATGTGATGCACATGGTTTTACAGAACACAATTTCAGGAACTCTGCTCTAGATGGTGCACTGTAAGCTCCTCAAAGAGCAGGAGCCATCTCTGTTCTATTCACCAGTGTATACCCAGTACCAAGCACAACACCTGGGATTTAAAATGCACTCATGTATGTATATGCATGACTGGGACGCTGTGCTGTACACCAGAAATTGGCACACTGTAATAGACTGTACTTCAATTAAAAAAAAAGTTTACAGAAAGAAATAGTTTTTTAAAAAGTACTCAATTAATATACTGAATGAATGAAAGATGATAATGGTATCCAACAACATCTCTTTACAAAACAGTTTAATACCCACAATACATTTAAGGTCTGTCTACTAGTGATAAGACTAAGAAGCACAAAGGCAGGGTTGGTTTTGTTTTGTTTTATTTTGTTTTCCATATCTGCAACTGCCAAACAAAGAGAGAACTGGCTAATGCCTCGATGATTACAATGAAAATTTGACTGAATGCAATATTCCAGAACACTTACACACATCCTCAAGAAGTCAAGCTCAAAGTAGCAGTTTAAAAGCAACTTTCCCTCTGTATGTATAATGGGGAAGGCTCAGGTCAGCTATTAATATTTGGTCTTTGTAAACATCACCTTACCCAAGAAAGCTAAACTCAAAGATCCTTTGTTTACTGAGTATCTACAATGTTAAAATTGATGTAAAAAACAAATGACAATGGTCTTAAGAGCATTGGACATTTACATCTAATGTTTCTGCTGTAGTCTTTAATGTGGGGAAAGTGAAGGATTTGTTAAGAATCTGAGAGTAACAATATGCCATAAGAACTCTATAAATAAAAACCTAGCTTTGCACTACCTGTGAGAGTTTAGGCAAGTCACATGACCTCCCCCTTCTCAGTTTCCTCTTTTATAGTGAGGAGATTGGACAAGATAATCTCTCTCAGAGCCCTCCTTGAATTACAACACCCAGATGGGAAACAGAGACGCTGAAGGAAAAATAAAGCTCAGACTTCGTTGTAGTTACAGAATGCATCTCTGTCCTACATAAATATCAACTCCTTCTCATTTCTTCCATGAAGGAAAATGCTTGAGGACATTTGGCTTCAGGAAGTAGGGCTGACTGCTATGTCATCAATAGCTGAGAAAGAACAGCTAGTGAAGGATGAAGGCGTTAAGAGAGAAAGCCTTGGATCAGAAGAAATAAGAGACCTGACCTTGGTTGAGCAATGAGGGATTGCAACATGAGAGAATTGAGCTGGAAAGCATAAACTAGGGCAAGAAAACAAATCCAAGGGCAAAGGAAGATGCTCTTAGAACACAGGATATGACAGCAAGCATGATCAGAAGGCGAAAGAGCAAAGAGCACTCTTTATCATTTTCTTTGTATCCAAAACTAATGGGGGAAGTGTTAAATACACGTATGCAGCATTCTGAGAGCAGCAGAAGCTGAGACACAGACATGGAGAAAGCACAGTGCAGTGTTTCTACCTTGCAAGATCAAAAGTACAGCTAAAAAGGCAAGGAGAGCTGGTTGCAAACATCTAGATCTTTTAGCCACGAGAGCTTTGCTTTATACGATTTGAAAAAAAAAAAAAAGGAGTCTCACCTTAAACTCCTGGGTTAAGCCCCAACTCAGAGCCGACACAGACAGATCACTGCCTTCTGTAGTTTGTAAATTCTTTTTTCTTGCCTGTCAGAGTGGCAAGGTGAGCACTAAGCTGGGGACATTCAGACAGGCACTCTCCCTCTTTCCTACCTCCCCTTCCATCCCTAATTTAGCAACCTATCAATCAAACCAAAGGCAAGGGAACAGACAGGAGCCAGAAGGCTCTGTCTTGTTTATTCCTCAACATTCCCTCCTCCATCTCTTCAGCTGGCAGGAAGTATGAGGCAGGAGTGCTCAATAACAATTCAGGGCAGCAGGAGTTGCTAAGAGCCATCTCTGGTCTCTCCTAGGACTCAAGGAAACAGCACAGAGAGCCCTGCCAGAGGTAGTGGAGCAAAAGTGGGATCTCACAAAGGGAAGTCCACATCCTTGGCTGATAGAAATTTGCTGAGCCATTAACTAAGATATCTACCTTGATAAGAAAGAAGGCTTTGAGGTAGATAATTTGAATATTCAAATATCCCTCATTAGCTAGAGGTAGACATGTGACAATTCTATCCTACACTACAAACTGCATTTGTCTTCTCTCCTGTCTCCACGGGGGTAAGGGGGTGGGGATGGGGGGTAGACTCCAGCCAAGACACTTCAAATTTTATGAGTTTTCCCTCTTTGTGACAGTTTCCAGCTCAGAGTATGCAATTCCTAGATTATATCAAAACATCTGTTTGGCTGTTTTGGTTCTGTTGGTTGTCTCCACACGGAAGGAACATTCCAAACCAGTTATGCCATAGGCAAGTCCATATCTCAGAGAGGAAATCTTAGTGAAGTTTTCAAAGACTGGGCTTATAAGCTGTAGTACTAATCATCAAGCACTGACTGAACACCTCTTATGCCCCAAACCCTGGGGTTCTTCTTTCTCAAAAGCTGCTCCTGGCCAAGATTCCTAGCCTCCCTTTCCCTTTTGCATCTTCTCTTTCTCTCCCATTCCAGAAACTCTTGTCTCCCTGCACAGTGTTTTTCATCTCCAAGTAACTTTCATTTATTTAAATTATTTATTTCAATGGTCAGATGTTTTATGGAAGGGCACTCCAAGAATCAGAGTGTTCAAAAGAATTAAGGAAACAGAGAAAGGAATTGAGAAGGCAGGTTCTTGCTTACGGTAATATCAAATTGCACAGCAAATTTTCTCTTCTAAAAGTACTTCTCAGCAATTTTATCCTCCCTCCAAGAACAAAAACAGTCTCTCTTCCTTTTCTCTTCCATTCCACTGCTCTATTCTCAGTCTTTTGGGGAGACAAGGAATGTAACACAACTACATTATTAAGGGACAATCCTCCCTGGCACCAAGGTGTATTGTTAGCTGAACAGACTGCATCTTTCAGCCCAGTTATAATCTTAAGGGCAGCCACTCATCCAGCCCTGGACCCATATGAGAAAACGGGTTTCATTTGCTTCTCTGTTGGAGACTATCATGGACATTTAGACTTAAATCCAATATGAATCTAAGCATCATTATCCCTTCACCCACAAAACACTACCGGGCTTAGAAGACTGCAACGAGTCAAGAGTTCTAAACAGAAAGGAAAATGAAGGCCATCCTCAGAAGTGGCCGCTTTTCAGCACAGGAGGAACAATGATTATGAACATGGATATATGGCAAGAGTTTACTGAAGCCAGATGTAGGGAACAGTCTAATGGGCCTGGAACAGAAGCAAGAACTCCTGGTACTCCTAGGCCTCTTTAAAACAGTATTATCCATCTGCACCTCAGAGAAAATTGGTAAATCACAGCCAGCACAGGATGCACCATGCCAGTAACCAGCTGGAACGTGACTCTGTTGAGGTGGACTGTAGCATCTGCCACCTAAACACAGGCAGCCTCTCTGGCAGCTGCCACTGGTAAAAGGGAACAAACTATTGTGTTATTAGTGGAAAAAAAATTCACAGCCCTGTTACCAGGGAAGTCCAGATGTTGCTAAGAGCGACAGATGTGCCAGAGGCAAAGACCAAAATACCTACAGCAAATAAAGTGCAAGCTACCACTGGAATCCCGGCAAGAGGAGGACACCACCATGCACACATACACATCCAGCCTCTATTTATGAACACTTACATATGGAAATAGGCATTCCCTGTTGCAGCTGATGTAATTACAGAGAAATCAATTTATACTGCATCTGCTGGGATCAGCTGAAAGCGCTGGGTGAGCAGAACACAGAGCAGAAAATCAAGAGCCAATGAACAGCTCATCACCTGGCCAGCTGCTTTGCAGGAAACTGTAAGCTGCAGAAGTTTAAGGCAGCCTGAGCTGACCCTAGACTCACATCCAGTCTGCTCCAGCCCTGCAAGCTCCATTTACTGAGAGATGAACTAAGATCATCTTCCCAGAGGAGGAGAACCCCTCATGGGGCTGCAGGCACCTGTCCTTCCAAGCCAAGCAGAAGGCAAGGTATCATTACACTGTTTGGCAGCTATTAAACCACCAGGATACCTTGATTTCCAATCACTGAGGGAGATAACTGGCCAAGAGCTATACTTTTGTGGCCAAAGAATCTCTTTCAAGACCAAACTTTCATAGTCACAACACTAATTTATAAGACCTGATTACGTACCTCATAGTATAATCAGTACCTCCTGCTCCCTTGTTTATCTGCCCCAAACTGTCCTTTTGCTCTTTGGCAGCCACCAATAGAACACTTGGTAGATATCACGTCATGAAACTTATTTAACCCTTTTCTCTTTCAGAGACCCAGCAGCACCATTTATCCCATTTAGGATAGCACTCATCTGAAAGCATATTAGGTTTATCAATTTGTTCTTAAGTTTATCAATGACTATAAGGATGAAATGCCAGTCAAGCTGGGAACCACATCAAGGCTGATGCCAGCTTCTGGTAACAAATGTCTGAGGTGGGACAAGAACAAGGTGGGAGGTTCTTGACTTATTGAAAATTCATTCTATCAAGCAGCTGCCCCCAACAACAGATATTCTTCTCCAAAATGTCCAGGCCTGCTGTTAAAGAATCTGTAGGGAATCCCTAATTTGGAACAAAACCACATTATCATTACCAGCTGCTCTGACCTTGTAATTGGTCATTACCCACAAACTAATGAGCCTCCCACAGAGTACACATAGCATTTGGCGGTTAGTCCAGAGCAGTTCTGACTGGCAGTGGGCAGCCAGGTCTGGCCACCTCTTACCTTTTCAGACTTGACTTTCTTTAGCGGGCGACACTCATTCTCCCCTTCCTCTGGCTCCGGTTTAGCTCCCAAAGGATTGAGCGCTGCCCCAGGCTCAATAGCTATACTCCCAAGTGGCTCCACAGCTCCTGCATCCACCCCTGCACTTCCATCATACTGACCACCCCGTCCTCCCAACGGCACTGGCTGGAGGACCCCAGGATCCTTTTCTGAACAAGTCCCCACTCCTTCGCTTCTCTCCTTCTTGCTCTTAGATGAGCTGTTCTCCTTCTCCTTTTTGGAGCCGGCTACACTGCGGGATGCCTTAGTCGCCTTCTCTGAGCCCTTGGGAGCAATAGCAGCAACCAGGCTTCCTGCATTGGCACCATCTCCTGAGCGTCCCTGCACCTCTTTCTTGCTAGATGCCCCCTCACTTGGAGTGAACAGGGACGTCCCTGGAGTGGGTTTGCTAGTGTCTTTGCCACTCTTATTCCTTTTGGATTTTGATTTGCCTTCCTTCCCTTGAGGACCTGGCACTGGGGTCACAAACTTGATGTTGTCTGGTAGTGTGGCCACAGCATTGGGAGCTGGTATCCCCACCTCCTTTGAGCCTGACATTTCCAGTTTCTGCTGGTCCTTTTCCAGATCGGCGTCCAGGTCAATGATGAGATTCCCTACTCCAATGTCCCATTCATCCCCACTGTCGTATGTCTCAACCGGGTTTGCATCCACTCCTTTCCCTCCGGAGGCTCCACTGCTCAAGGACATCTTAGAGTCAACGTCCCACCTCAAGATTCAAGGCTCTTCCTTGCCCCCAGCTTTCCTATTTTCAGCTTCAGCTATGTTCTCAGACCTGCCACATTGGTCAGTACATGCCCAGTGGACAACATCATTGCTGGAAAAAGAAAATTTAAAGAGCTGTTAAAGGAAACAATACAGGCAAAGAGACAGCCTGAAATAAACTCCCACACAAAACAGATCCTTCCTATGGGGCTATCACATCACAATGGACAAGACAAACAGGTTCAGTTGTATTTCTAACCAAGTCACATTGGACCAAGGGAAAAGGTGACTCCCACTCCGTCTCCCCAGGGGAGAGCACGGTATTTCCAAGTGCTCAGAGATTCTGTGGTAAGTCTTAACTAGGAATCCTCTAGAGTTAGTTTCCCATTCCCAGGAGACTGATTTCTACTACCACTGCCAGCTGGCAAGCCTCCCTCAGTCAATACAGGCCCTGGCACATCCCAGATTCAAGTTCTAGCACAAGTTTACACACACTTCTTTCCTCCTTGCTTGTTCTTAAAGAACATTGGACCAAGGGAAGCCTTCTACTAACAGGGCCTGTCCTTACTAACAGTAATACAGATTCCTTGTCATTTCACTGTTGCCTGGGGTGGGGGGTGTGATGGTGGAGGAGGTCTCATTGTGGGTAGGCAAGAAAAAAAAGAGAAAAGCAAACAGAACAGGGGAAAAATACAATATCAGGATCAGGGGCAAAAACTGAAATTAGAAGAGACAATCCTCAGAAAGGGCTCAACCAATCAGCTTACGTTAAGTTAAACCAGACTTACTAAACTCTAGGTTTCAAATTATGTCTAAATAGCAGAATTTAATATAATCTTCCCCACTTCTCACTAAAATACCCATGAAGACACACACACACACACACACACAAACACACGGAGAATCAAAATTTACACTACCAATAACTGAACAATACTAAAAAAAAACCTAACACTGGATTGTAGGATAAGTCTTCACACTCATATAGTATAAGACTGGTGGCACTGTACTGATAAATACCAGGGCCTCACCACATGGAACAGAGGGGCCTAAAAAGGGGGGCTGGGTGGGTTGGGTGGTAAAAAGGGCAATTTATACCTCTCCAGTCTCCTGGGGAGTTTACCATCTAGAAAACCTGGCAGCCAACATGTACTATCCAGGTATTACTTTATGACAAAGCAAATGAGTGCTGTTCTTGCTCACTCCTCTGTTTACCATCTTCCTATAACCATTTAGAATACAACTCTCATAAGCTAAAGGAGCGAAGAGGAAACCAGTAGTGACATAATGAATCCTACGAAGTAAATATCTAACAGGGAAATGCTACAGATAGGACAAAGATAAAACAAATTGTACTTTTTCACCTACTCTCTCAAGGCAGCATCACAGAACAAGGGTGCAGTTACAAGAAGAGATGTCATCCTAAGAGAGCAGAGCTATCTATATCAAGTAAATGCCTGATAGCAACAGGGTTTTAAGAGAGAAAGGAGCGCACATTAATCTGCCATTTAGCTACAGATCTGAGAAGAAAATACATCCTTTACCCAAGTAGAACGCTTAGCGCCAACGGCAACCAACTATGGCTGGCACTGAGTCCACATAGATCTTACTTCATAAAAGGATGGAAAACTGTGTGAGAGGAAACATGATGTAAGAACTATGAAAAGAATGCCAGCCACAAGGTAAAGTAAACATAATTCTTCAAGAATTAGAGAAATAATACCTTTGAAAATGATGTCGAATTCTGAAGAAATCTTTAGTAAAATGTTTGGAATTCTCTATACTATACACTCATTCATTCCAAAAAAAAAAAAAATGTATAAACTGCCTACTTTGTGCCAGGCGCTAAACAAGGTGCTGGGAATACAGCAGCAAATGAGAGTGAATTAAGGCAGTGGAACATGGTACTGAAAATAATTCTATCATGAGGGCAGAGGGTCCTTCTAAAAATGGGAATGCCAATTGAATCTGTACTACAGAGGATTTATTACAGCATAGTTCTTCCCAACATCTTAATTTCTTACTCCTGCAATCTCTGCGACTGTGGCTAGGCTGAGAGTATAACCCACCTTCATCTGAGGCTTACCTACTTCCTCTAGAGCGGCACTGTCATCAGTATGTAATTTAACCAGTAGAACTACCCCATGCTTGTTTATTCTTGGAAAAACAATACAACTGCCAAAAGACCTTCCTCTAAAAAACAAACAAAGAAATAAAAACTCTTCCTCTAGAAAACAGAATGGTAATGGAAAAGAGACTCTAGGAGGGTACAGTAAGGAAAGGATATAATTTATGACATTAAAATGTTAGTGCTCACTGAGAGACTCTGACGGTTCTCACTCTACTGCACTGGCTGACCTGTAAGAAGCAGGGTAAACAGAGCAGGACAGTAAGGAAGAATAAGCATAAAGAAGCTACTAGGCTGAAATGAAAAGGTATGAACTTTGACAAAAGAATGTAGTATCTTTAAAGAAGGAAGAGGCAAGGAAACCATAAAGATGCAATACCAAGTAAAATTCATACAGAAATTTAAAAAGCACACAGCTAAAACTGAGGAAAATGAATTAGTAAACTACAAGAAAACTTGAGATATTTTTCCAGAAGGCAAAGGAAAAGAAAAAGAAAAGAATAAGAGAAACTGAAAGAAAAAGTATTCAACAGCACTGAAAGCAAAACTGGAAGGAGACTAGGACAAATGGGAGAAAAGCAACCCATCAAGAAATAATAAATGAATAATATTTTGAGCTAAAAAAATCTTGAAAATGTTCACTACTTTTTCAGCAAAATCAATTTAAAAAGCCAAACTTGTGTACATTCTGGCAAAATTTTTAAATTACAAAGGGCAAAAATTAGCCCAACTTCAGACTGCTCTGCAATATTAAGTGTTAAAAGAGAATGAAAAATCTACAGAATTTTGAAGAGAAAAGGTTATCTGTCAGGAGTCTTACGCTGAGTCAAGCTGTTTGTCACATGTAAAAACAACAGACTTTCAGTTAGGTAAGAACACAAATATATCCACCTTGTTAAAAATTTAAAAAACTATCTGAAGTACTAAACTCAGTTCAGTGTAGCATAAATTCAAATAATTTCTTATAAACACAAATGCCAGCTGCTTTTTGTAATGTGAAGAGCAACAGTGCAGACATTCTTTAAAGAGATGAGGCAAAAATCAATGCTTCTCATAATGCTGAACCTCAAAAGGTTCAGTCTTAACACCAGTAAGGAAAGACACTTCTTCAAATTTCTTTTGTCCCAATTCCATATGTCACGGCAAATTGTTCTGTTTTTCCTAGTAAGCAAGAAATACTTCCAGCACATTTTCTTTCTAATTGTGCTTCTTCTTAAAAGGGAGCTGGAGATGAAAAGAACATCTGTGGTCTATGCTCATTTCCAGGTTCCACATCTTAAGTGAGATATTCACTGAATAAAGGAATGCCCAAGGGTATAATAAAAGACCAAGACCAAGAGGCCATTTCATAAGAGGAAAGGTCTCAGAACCGGGTATTCTTTAGTTTGGAAAGGAGTTAACGGAAGGGAGTCAGGCTGGTTACCTTCAAGTATATGATGTTTCCAATGTGCAAGAGAGAAACGTATTCTGTGATACTTCGGGCACAAACAGAACCAGCTAGCAGAAGTTACAGAAAGACGGATGTTTAACTCAGGAAAAAGTTTAGTAACTTGAGATTTCCAACAATGACCCACAATGCTTAATGAAACCATATCTTTATCACTGAAAGTAGTGAGCAGAAAAAGCATAATCACCAGTCAAGCAAACTAGATAAAGATTTCCTCTATGTGTGGTAAGGGTTTGTCTGGACACGCTTATGGCCTTCTTCAAATCTAAAATTCTATTAATATATCTATGAAAAAGTGCTTTCCCTACTAGAAAACTACCTAGAATTTCTGAATGACCAGGATGCAAACAAAGAAAGCATATCCTGACGGATGATATTTAGTTGTCCTGATGTTCTTTACAGAGTCACTGTCCTCCTATTTCTGAGGGTGTTAAGAGTTTTCATAATGACCACTTTTCAACCAGGTGACTTCTCAGAAATTCAGCTTTCCAAACCCAGCAGGTCTCATAGTAACTTTGGTGGTACCTTTCCAAAGATATACTGAAAAATTGCCAAGCATTCTTTAATCAGCCTGGCTGCAGCAGCCAAACCACTTTCCATCTGTTCCCTCCAGCATCCCTGGCTTTATACAGCTAATAATCAACTCTCTGACAGGTCACTGAAGAGATGTTTAACCACAGGAGGTAGGGTAACTAACATGGTAGCTGGAAATGAAAAGCACTGACCTCTTACCTCCACGGCAGAAAAAGTACAGAATCGGGATAACCAATACCTTACAGAGACCACAAGGCACTGTCAACTTGCAAGAGCTTCTGTATATATTTTCCTCTTTAATTGACAACTACCTACAGCTAATCTGGTCTAAGCAGCAAACTGTCCAATGCTGCACCACTAAATTTATCTGTCCTCCCCTCTTCTTATGGGTTTTGGATCAATCTTCTTACAGGCTTTGGTCTGAGCAAGCGACAGTTGTGTCTGAGCGTGCATAATCTGCTTGGGACCACACAGGTCACACACTTTTGAATGCGAGGGTGATGAGTCTGGCTAACTAGTTCCCACCAAAAGCTGTATGGACAAAGAGGAAAAAATCTATACTTAATTCTAGGAAGGCAGTATGGTGTAGAAAAAGGAGCACTGAGCTTAGAATCAAGAGATGTGATTTCTGGACTCAAATTTCCACTGACCCAAGCCAGGTGGTTAGCCAAGTTATTTCATTAAATATTAATTTTCCTATTATAAAATGGAGGGAGAATCCATCATGGTTCTATTAGGAGGATCCAAATCTGGAAAAGACAACTCAGAAATATAAAATGACCTAAAAAGTCTCATAATGTTTTAGTGTCTGAACTTAAAGAGAACTGTTTCATGGTTATTATGGTACAGAAATCTAAAGTATTTTTAAAATAAAGAAAAAATACTTTAAAAAATTAACAAATTAAATTACAGGTAGTACTGATATCTATTTGAGTTCCATGAAAGAAAATGGCAATCCTATCTTCTCTCACGAACTGTTTTCCCTTTAGGCTAGTCCTACCTTCAGATGTGGCTCATAAAACCCTACACTATCATGCCAGAAAGATTCCACCTTGCTTCAAAAATCCCTCAGAGCTAAGGTACCAATCTCAAGGTTCATGGTTTTAACATCTGGACTATCTCTTTTAACAACTGTTCCAATCCACTAGGTTGCTGATCCCTCTGACAGGCCTTCAAATCTAAACTTTTTGAGGTTCACAGGGTTTGATGCCCTAGGGAACTGTCAATAAACCAATGGGATAAAACAAAGTTGCCAGAAGAAAAGCATGTTATACCATTTTCCCTGAATTCCAGATGCTACCCCGAAATCACATGGTACTTAGGCAGCCTCAGGTGAGGCTAGTACAGCATGTAAACCATCCTTGGTGACTCTTGAGTTTACCCAGCTGGAATAACAGGCATCTCCCTCTCCACCTGCCACACTCCATGAGAGCTCACTAATCAACTGAATTTCCAACTAGGACTCTAACAAGAAACAATCAGCTTTCCTTTGGGTCTCTCCCTTAATTTATTACATTAATTACTGTAACAAAGGAACTGTGTCATCTCTTCAAGTACCATAGCTCTCAGCTTATATCTTCAATGGGGATCAGATAAAGACAGACTAACAGTGCCAATTTGAGAAGATGGATCCAATTCAACAGGTCTCATCTGACCATGTGTCACCTAAGGACAGAACAGCAAAAGTGTAGCATCTCTCAGTCCCTGAGTGTTTATATGCTGCATCTCATGAATAGTTTTATCGTTCTCACAGGCTGCTGTTCTCAAAGATTATGAGGCTTGACCTTTTTCATTTTACATAAGCAACTGACACTTCCACTAGACATAGCTATTCAACAGGGCTCAGGTTTAGAGCCTTGGTGTTTGCTGACACTGCTCTGTGCCAGCATTCATCTCACAATAGGCTAAACAGTTCATGTAAATAACCCTATAGGGATTCATTTGGTGGAACTGGTTTACAGAGAAAACTCTTACCACGGTCTGTGTATAAGACAGCCAAGAAGTAGAAGGCAAAGATCATCTAAGGTAAACAAGAAAGCTCTACCATCTCCCCTCTCCTAAAAACTGAAGGGCTATGTAACCCTTTATAACTTAGTTCTTTGCCCCAGAGGTAAACTTTCTGTACTAAAGAGAGAGAGGTGACATCAAATTCTCAAGAAAAAAGTGAATGGTGAAGATAGCTTAGGAATCAGGAGACCTAATAAACTGGCCCTCCACACAGAACTGTTGTGTCAAAGTTTCTGTATAGCTCAATCTACTCATCTCTCAAACAAGAGTAATATGGGTCAAATTCATAGGGATGAGGGAAAGGAAAAAAACCTAAGCATTTTTCAGAAAACGAGGAATTACTTCGATTTTTATATTCTAGACCTCACCTCCCTTCCTGAATCTCTTACTTAAAAATTACTATTCTATAGTAACTCTAAAGAGTGTACAAAGAAACCTTCTCTATTAAAAATCATATCTACACTGTTAGACTAACCATTAAAAAAATGGTGGAATTCACACACCACACCCTTTAGGATATCTGAGCCCTATCAACTTCTCCAGCTTCACCTCATGGCCACACTCTGTCCTCTGCACCCCATGCCTACCTTCCTGTCTCATGGCTTTTACCTCAAAGACATTCCCTGCTCACATCCTACCTCCCAGTGTGTGTACTGATTTGATTCACAACTGTTTCCTCCACTAGACTGCATGCACCCTGAGGACAAGGGGCTGTGTCTCTTCTGGTCAGCACTGTATCCTAATAACAGTGTTTGGTTCAGTCCTCCCTCAATAAATATTTTGGTCAATGAATGAGGGAATAAACACTGCTTTCTTCAATAGGCAGAATCATAACAGTGTCCAGGCTGCCATTTCTCCTCTCCATTCTTACCTGAGTTTAATTTGTCAATAGTTATAAACTGGATCGATTACCTGACAGTCTTCAAACTTACTAGATCAGAGTGTTGGATTCCTCTCTCTTCTCTAGATCAAGGATACAGATTTATTAAGAGTCTAGAGGGAAAGTTACAAAACAATGCAGTTGCCAGATCTCTTAAAAAAAAAGCCTTATTGCTCCAGAGTATTCTCAGCCTTCAGTCTCAGCCATGCACAATTGCTACCCAAAAAAAGGCTAGTCCACAAATCATAGACATGGACATAACAAACCTCTGGGAGCCCTCATACTTAAATGTATGATATGTTCTATCAGATGTAAACCATCCAGTTATCACATTCTAAAAACCTATGAATCAAAGATGACAAAAGTCAGAAAAGTGATAGTGTCTGGGAGGAGGTTACTAACTGGGAAGAAGCATAAGGGAAACTTGTGGGTGCAAGGGAGGAGGCAAGAAAAGTTTAATTCTACCGTTTACTCTCCCCTAGATGTGTAAGAATCTTGGGCAAGACACTGAACTTATATGAGTCTCAGTTATCTCACCTATAAAAGGTTGAGATAATTAATATACCATACACAGTATACTTTCAGTAGAAACTGGAACAGCACCCTGACATCAAACTCATTAATATTCCTACAACAAAATGAATAAATACATACCTGAAATAGAACAAAAAAGGAATATAAATAGCCTCATTAGCTGAAGTCAGGTTTGTGCCTATCTTACAAGAAAACTTCATTTTCAGAGCTTTGGTGTTTCAGAACTGCAAAGTAGGGGCTGTGGACCCACACAGAAGTGTTTACTATCAGAAAGTCAGTTTGCTAATTCACAACAAAACATTTTCTCCCATTCCAAGACAAAAATTTTTAAATAGTCTTTGGTTTGAGTTTTAAAAAAGTCTTTCAAAACTAAACAACGCCCATTGGTAACAACTCCGTCCATACACAACTGTTAATGTCATATGTGACTTCTCCTTAAGTAAAGTAACCCATCACATTGGCCCCAGTAAGTTATATGAATGATACCAAGTCATTTCAATTTTTGATTTACACTTCACCAATTTTCCAATATAGATTTTATTCCCTCCACCTCCGGACCTTTCTTATGAACAGAATCACATCTGAAATCTATGCCAGTTTCTTAGTGTAATGACCATGCCACTTACAACTTATATACTTTCACTAAAAGTTACAGTTTATCCTTGAATTCTTTCTAAATTCTTGGGTAGATAAATTTAATCTTATTAAGTGTACTGATCTGATCAAGAAAAGCCTTGGCAGTCAGGAGGAAAAAACATGTTTGAAATACTAATTTCTGGGATAATTCCTGGGGCTTCTATACATTTTTCTATACTTTTTGTGCATTAAAAAAGATTAATTCATGTCCTAATTAAAAAAAAAATAAGTCAAGCACCTATCATCATCTGACCAAGAAGCTTTACTCTGCTTGGGAAGGGGGCAAAAAACAGAAGTGGAAATTCTCTAATGTTTTTATCCCTGAAGGGATCTTTCACACCATGATCAGGCAGTCTTACCTATCTCCTAGCTGCCTTTCCCTTTTTAATGTTTTTTTAAAAAAGCAAAAACAAACATAAAACTCATACCATCAGTTGTGCAAAGAGCTTATCGAATTCATCTTTTATTCTTTCATCTAATTTCTAGGTAGCACGTAACTAACCATTATTACTTTGGGGGCTTCTCTGGCCTTGAATTTTATGTTTCCAATTTTTTAAAAAAAAATGCTTTTCTCCTCTCCACAGTCTCTGAGACTATGCCAAATGACCATCTGTCTTGTATGGTCCTTTTGATCCTCTCCTTTATAATAAAATGGTTTTTAAGTCTTTAAACTTCCAGTGGGTTATTTGCTTTTTAAAATCTTTCTTTCCACTTTTCCTAATGTACATACTTGACTGCAGCCCAATTTCTTAAAACTGAATCCCCATATGACAGATTTTATTCTTCCTCTCCCTGAAGAATGCTGAGCTTAATCACGATACGATTACTCTCAAATAGTGTTGACCTACAGAAATCTTTATCAATTCTTATTTGTTCCTCAAAGCAAAATCCAGGTTATTTCTTTGCTTTGTGGGTTCTAAAACTGCCAACTCTACGAAGTAGTTTGTCTCACTCAAAACCACATCTTCACATTTGCTCTCCATAAAGTATTTAACCAATGTATGTAAAGGTAAATAAACTTCACATTATTATTATCTGGCCTAATTTTGCAGCTTCTCCAATCTCCTTTAACATTTTCAACTGTCACATTATTTTGATTAGGACCGTGACATTTTTACTTAAGCAAGGATTCCAATCTTTATAAAAATGTAATCTCTTGCAGTCTATATCATTTCTGCGAAGTGAAGAGCCTAGCAGCACCACATTTCAACAGTCTCCTTCCATCAAGTACCTGAGATGTGAATTAAATCATTATACCATTATTTTGCCTACCAAGAAAGGAGAAGGGGAAAAAATTATATAAGGATGCCAGAAATGGCACTCACCATGTTTATGTAACACTTAAATAAATCTAATGCTTCAATCACAACTTCAGGTAAAATATATTATAGACTTGTTGGAAGAAAATGTCACTTCACTGTTATATCACCTACCCCAATGTGACCCTGGTAAAATTGAATTTCTTTTTTATAGAAAGGCTCCATAAGAAAAAGAATATTATCAGACACTGGCCTCCATTTCCCTCTCTGTCAGACAGTGTTATGGAACTCATCTGAAATCCACACTGCTAGGATTTCCAGCTCTGCTAGGACTGGAAGGGCCTACTAATACAAACCACAGAAACATTACTACTGAAAAAACAACTTTCACTAACAAGGCAAGCTATGTGAAAGCACTTTTACTAATAAAGCAAACTCAGTTAAACTGAGATCCTTTCAACCACTGAAGAAAAACAAAAACAAAAACACACATTTGAATTAACAGTCACTGGCTTTAAAGTTCACAATATCAGTAACGTGTTATTGTACCACTTAAGCATATGTGGTGAGAATGTATGACTTCAAGTCTGATAGGCAGCAAATCCTTACCAAGAAAAGTAATGTGAAATCGGCCTAGAATCTCACCTAACAATTAGAACCATATCTGCCTAAAAGTAAGATTTTTCTCAGCATCAACTCCAAGGTCATTAAGAACCTTTATTCTTAAATAATACATCAGCAAGGCTGGCAAATAAGTCTCCTTGTGTCCTGCAAGTGCACAGCCTGATGGTATAAAAAACTAAAAACAGAATGTACAGGTACCCTGCACCTCAGCTACCTCAAATAACATACAGTGTAACGCACAGGCTGAAAGCCTGACATCCATAAGTTGTATCCTACATAACCCAAGGACAAAACTTAGACATTCCATCTCTTATATATTAGGTAGGAATTTTAGCTTCCAGCCAATTACCAAAACAGCAGTCTAGCCTAAGGTATTTCTGTTTATCAGCTTCATGTAAAGAAAAAAGGGAACAGTAACAGGAAAAATCATGAAGTAGTACAAGGGTTAGAAAAGAGCAAGTAAGGAAATTATAAGAAAATTTACAAAACACAAGTCCAACAAGAGAGGGGAGGGTAATAGCTCAGGGGTAAACTGCATGCTTAGCATACACAAGGTCCTGGGTTCAATCCTCCCCTAAAAATAAATAACTAAGTAAATCTAGTTACTTCCCCCCCAAAATAATTTTTTTTTAAAAAATTAAAAAATTAAAACAAAAAAAGAGAGCATCTAGACATCAGAAGACATCTTCATCCTCAGGCTAATGAATTAGGTACTGAGACTTCCAGAACATAGCTAGCTAGGTATTGAGAGGAAGTCAAAATACCACAAACCCTAAAATTCAATTTTTAGGCTGGGAGCAAAGTGTACAGTCCTTGAAAGCTTATTTTTAAAGAGCTACACCAAACAAAGTTGCTGAGGTCTCGCTAGAAAAAGGGAAGGTCACAATATTGGGCGTTTCCCTTTGAGGAAGGAGAAAACTCAAGAGGCCTAACTCACCCATTACTCTAGGCACCCCAGGCCCAGTCAGCAGAAGAGTAAGCCCCACTCCTCAGAGAACTGGCTACCAGGCTTCCAGTTCTACCCTTGGCGTCTTCCAGACATGACTGCAATTTTCACCATGATTAACTTCCAGGAATGCCAGCCAGAGGAGCAGCCAGAAGGAAAGAACGTATTTCCCGCTCAGTGTCAGCTAGACTCTTTGGAACAACCGCAGACACAGCGTCTTCCTCTCTGCTAGGCAGGAGGGCACTCTGCAACCTCAGGAAAGTGCCTAACAACCCAGTAACACACTGGCACCACATTTCTCAAAGGGGCCCACTCTGACCATCTTATTTAAAGCTGCAAACCTCCCACGTCTCCCACCTACCCCTCCTCCACACACCTAATTCCCGTTACTCTGCTCTATTTTTTCCCATATCATTCATCACCCTCTTAATGCTATATATTTATTTATTTGTTATGCTTATTTCTATCTCCTTTTGTTAAAAAACAAGATCCACAGAAGTAGGATTTTTTTGTCTATCTTGGTCACTGATAGATTTTAAGCAGTGAGGAGAGGACCTCACATATAGTAGGAATCCAATAAATATTTATGGAGTGAAAGACGTAAATAAGAAAAACTAAAAAGACCTCTTGGAGGTCAACAACACCCAGAGGGCCCAATAATGCCTATATTCCTCTAACAGAATCAGTCTGGTTCCCGTGACTGACCTACATTGCTTCTGTCTGCAACATATTACCTCTCCCCCTCCCTGCAAGTCTTCCATCAGCTAGGAAATATGGAACCACAGACTGCTGCAGGCACTAAAGGCGACAAATGCTTGTCCTTGAGTCTGAAGGATTTCTGAAGGCTTTCATAGTCTGTGTCTTATTCCTAGGTTATTCAGTTTGGGATAAAATGTGCTGAACAGAGGCTACCTTAACATACAAGGAGGTCTGAAAAAAAATCACGGTAAGTTTCTGTTTTCAAAAATCAAATTCCAATTCAATTCAGAAAGCACTGAGCATAAAGTCATATTCAAAGCATTGGGCTGGAAGCCATAGGGAACAGAGGAGACACAGGTGTCTTATGAGTTTAGAATGAGAGAGGAAGAAAATATATTCACATGTAATTATAATTAAAGACAAGGTGTGATAAAATGCTGTGACAGAGATCCCTGCAAAGAGTCAAAGAGAAACAGAGGGCTATGAAATCAATTCTGGAGATATAGGTCGGTGGGAAGAACAGAGTTAAGAAAGTCTTCAGGAAGGAGATGAAATTTTTTTGGCAGGTTAAAGGAAGGGTTAGATTTGAAGCTGAATACCTTGGAGCAGGGAAGGGCATTGCAACAAAAAAGAAAAGAAAAAAACTAAGGTGTTGAGGCTGAACAGTATAGGATAAGCAGAAGGAATGACTGTAAAAAGAACAGGAAATACATGAAATAAGATTGAAGGAGGCCAGGGTTGGTCAGGCTATAGGGGATCTTGGGTGCTGGCCTATATCAGGCAATAAGGAGCCACTAAAGGTTGTTCAGCAAGAAGTGAAATGATCGGAACTCTATTTAAAAGTCTACACTGGGGTTCCTTGCCGCACACTCTTCCAGAACCAAATTCTTTCCTTTCAGAGCACTTCAGTTTCTAACCATACATTCATTAGTTGACCACTGGTCTCCCAAGTAGATCTGTAAGTCCTGAAAGGACAGGGATCATGTCTGGCCTGGCACATATGTGCTCAATAAGCACAGTCATACCTCGAAGATGTTACAGATTCAGTTCAAGACCATCGCAATAAAGACAGTATCTCAGTAAACAGAGCCACACAAGTTATTTTGGTTTCCCAGTGCATATAAAACTTATGTTTGTACTATGCTGTAGTCTATTAAGTATGCAATAGCATTATATCTAAAAAAAAAAAAGTACATAACCTTAATTTAAAAATGCTAACCATCACCTGAGACTTCAGTGAGTCACAGCAGTAACATCAAAGATCACTGATCACTATAACAAATATAGTGATAATGAAAAAGTTTAAAACCTTTGAGAATTACCAAAACGTGACACAGAGACATGAAGTGAAGAAATGTTGTTGGAGAAAATGGTGCCAAGAGACTTGCTCAACACAGGCTTGCCACAAACCTTCAGCTTGAAAAAAACGCAGTATCTGCGAAGTGCAGTAAGGTGAGGTATGCCTGTATTAACTAAACAAAAATTACAATAATATTGCAGCAGTCTGTAGTACGGAACACAGAAAGAAGCATTAACCATGAGGTTACTGCAATAATGTACAGATAAAGGCCTGAACGAGGTCAGGTGAAAAATTGAAGCTAAATGATAAGGTATCTAAATGATTCAAATTTAGTAAATGATTAGATGAGGTGAGGAAGAAAAAAGAAACAAATACAAAGCCAAAGTTTTGTACCATGGCAAGTGGAAGAACTATAATGCTTAGGGGAGAAAAGGGTAAGTTTCAGAAATGATGGACTGGAGGTACATCTGAAAGCAGACACCAAGTAGAAAAAATTTCCCCCTTCCTCTATACCTTTCAGATTCATACACCCTATGAACCTCACAATTCCAATTCCTCTTCCTACAGTTCCATTTCTGATGCCATTCTTTAAGACTCTGCTCTAGATGCAGTAGTTCCACAACAAAGATATATGCTGAGTTTCACACCAAACCTCAGAATTTGTAACTAAAGTTTACAAGGCACATTCTTGAACATTCATTTCTGCTCACATAAATAAAAGTTCATCCTAACCAAATCCAAAGTCCTCATCTAGGAATGTTACTAGGAACACTCTGGTAACATACCAAAAACCCACTGGCTTTACTTTGTACATAGACTAGAGCAGACACTTCTGCCTTCCTCTATAAATACTGAACTACAGCCCAAGAAACTACAAGTACCAGTATGCAATGTGGTACCAGCATGCAATGTGGCGTAACTGCCAGATCTGGATTTCAAGCATGGTATGGTTTGATTTCCAAAGGTTGCATGGCACCTACTCTGGCCACTTTCCAATAAAAATTCTACAAGAGAGAAAGAGAGAGAGAAAGGAAGAAAGGATGAAAGGAAGAAAGAAAGAAAGAACGAATGAACTTACCTACAAAAGCCACTTATATTTCTAACATAAGTCTTTCAAAAAATCTCACATTAAAGTGAAGCACTTCCCAAAATAACCTTTAGATTACCTGAAAATCAGTAATCTGCTACAGATGGCTGCAAATAAAGCAAAACACTCCCAGGACTTTTTATGAGTCAAAAATAAACAGTAGTTGCAGCCACCAAATTTTTCTATTACAGACTGATGGATGTCTTAAGGACAAATTTAACAACAATGAATATTTCTTCCAATGTTCAAAGGTAGATTAAACATGTGATTTTCCTAAATTAACACTGCCTGCCCCCCACCAAAAAAAGAAAGACGAAAAGACCATCATCCTCTTAACATTCAATAAAGAGCTGCTACTGGATGTTCCAAATCCAAAAAATAACTGAGAAATACTAGTAAAAATCTTAACTTGGGGAATTAACAACTAGGTTATGCAATTTTATTCCTTTAAACTGCTTGAAAGCAAAGATTTCCTAAAATTACAGTTGATCCTTGAACAACACAGATGTGAACTGCCCAGGTCCACTTATACCTGGATTTTTTTCAATAAATACATACTACAGTACTACATGATCCACAGTTGGTTGGAACCTCGGATACTAGAGGGCCAACTGTAAAGTTATATGAGGATTTTTTTACTTTACTGTTGGGATGGGGGGTGCTCTAACCCCTGCATTGTTCAAGGGTCACCTGTACTGTCAATTTCAAAGTTCCTACAGTCATCCACCATTTCCATTGCTTAGTCCCCTTTACAGGGTATTTCAGAAAATCCCCTCATCGGTCAAACTTCACCAAATTTTGCATTTTGAGCATTAAAAATAACAATTTTATTTCCTAAACAAAACAGTGGGCAACTCTTACTCAATTCCAAAAAGTTAATTCAAAGTAGGTTTTCCACTAACTGGTCAAAAATGGAAAAATGCCTAACCCACCTCCACAATCAGTTCCATTTGGCTCAAGATTTCAGATATAAGAGGTTTAAAGGTCTTAGATTCCTAACTAAATGCATAAAATTACTTCTTATTGATATCAGGCAAATCCTTCCAGGTTTGATTTCCTTCTCACAAACTGAGGTTCTTTTTCTGCAGCTTTGTGATCCCCACCCTGGCCTGCTTGAGCAGGCTAGAAAAGGACACACCTGGTAAACTAGTGAACCTGCAGAAGCAGGGTACAAAGACCCTCCAAAAGAAGACAGCCTAGTTTAAAAAAAATAAAGCAGAGCATAAACTTTACAAACATAAGAAAGAGGAGTGAGAATCAAACCCCCGGGAACTAAGCCCCTTTGAATATGGACACAACAATAGAAAACTGCTCACTTAAGTCAACCACTTTTGTCTCATTCTTCCATCACAATCTTGTTAACATAAAATTCAACACTAAATGAAACCTTAGATGATCTTGTCTAATGTGCTCACTTTACATATACGTAAAGTGAAAAACACAGGCGTGACTAGCACAAGGTCACACAGCTAGTTAGAGGCAAAACAGTGATCAGAACCTAGGTTTTATGACTCCCAGTTCTGTGCTTTTTCCTCTAAGCTTTGAAAAGCTACATTAACAAATAAAACATATTATACTATTAAATCAGAAAATAACTTAATTGGAACTGTAGCTAAGCCACACAAAAATAAAATTCATCCATATGAAGAGAACCAAGGGTTAGAACAGGAAGTGCCCCAAATCAAAGAGAAAGAAACAGTATTCGTTCATACAATACAGGACTTTCTTAAGAGTACAACCTCGCACATATTTCCTGAGCCATCTTACTAACTACCACCTGCTGAGATGTGTGTCCTGTGCTTCCATCAAACACACCTCCTCAAGAGGATGCCACAATGACCCTTGTGGCAAAGGTTTGAAAAGTGGTAACTTCTGGCACACATAACTGATGGTACAAAAGGAGCACAAATGTGGTGCCAACAATCAAGAAGAGAGGACCGAAGTTGAAGGGATAAAGATTTTGCTGGGAAGAAGTAATCCTGAAAATGAGATAAGAATTAAAATCCAAGAGAGCAAAGCTGGCCTGACATTAATGACCAGAGAGCACAATAAAAAGAAGGCAGTTTCAGAGCTTGCCCGGCATCAGACAGCTCTCACCTGCAACATAAAGAAGGAAAAAATTCTCACAGAGACAAGAGAAAGATCGTAGGTTTGCTCCTGAGTGATAGATTAGACGTGACCTAATAGGTATTTGTCATCTCTTATTTCTGGGACTCTGATCCAAGAACAAACAGCAAGAGAACCATGAAAATCAGCCCTGTTGGATCTGGAGTTCTTCCCTGACAAGATATAAAGCTCATTCACAGATCTGACTGTGCTCATGAGACTGCAGTTCAACTCCTGCTGCTAGAGCAAAGGGAGGGGCAAGAAAGATAGAAAGGGGTGAGTGGGAAGGAGGTGGAAGATCTGGGTTGTGACTATAATAGCTACAGTAATTAGAGTGTTTCCAAGCTGCTAGAGAAGTCTTCAGAGCAGAGAACGAGAATGGGCGATGGGGGAGGAGGGAAAGCATGAGGAAGCAAACTACTGAGAATGCTAGGAAAATATGTGGTGGTTTGCGAACAGTTTAAAACAAACAACCAACTATGATGGCTCATATGGGGAAATAAAGAAGTGAATACTATACAGATAACCACCAGACTCCTACTTAAAGCTAGGTTACAAACTAGGTTTAAACAGATTCTTGCAAATGTCCCTACCTTTGCAGTGGCCCACTGGTCCTGGCATCAAAGTCACACAATTTGCCTCCCTTTCCCCTAAATCAATCTATCCATCCATCCACCCACCCATCCATTCATCCATATCTCTGTCTCGATCTAACAGGTCAGAGCCTTCACTCCACTTGGAAAAGAGACTTCTGAACTCTAAAACGGTTAATATCACTTATTTCCTGTCAATCAACAGTTAATTAACACCGTGTGAATTCAATTAGATTGCGTGTGTGTGTTTTTCAACAGAAGGAGCACACAGCTTAGTCTAATACAGAAAATGACTGGAGGACACTAAAAAAGTCAGAAAATAAACACCAAGTTACTTGCTTCTAAATTTTAGGCTCTACGGCACTGCTACTATAGTAGCATGAACATGTGAAAGAAAAATAAAATCATATTAACAGAAGATGATGATAATAACCGAGAAGAAAAATCTGGAAATTTGCAGAAAACCTCAAAATAGAAAGTCCTCCTTCAAGTTACAGGAAACACTATACTTGTTTTTAAGATAAATATTTAGTTGAAATACTTCCTTAACATGTTGTGACCGTCTGGTGATCTGATTCTAACAAGTGATGTTAATTTCAAAGCCAGAAAAAAGAATGACAAAGGTGCTAGGAGAAACTAAAAATGGAATAAAACAACCAAAGAGACACAAACTTCATGTGGAGACTTACATTCATAAAATAAAAACACATGCAAATGTCCTGAGTAAGGCATGTCAGGTAGACCTAACACAAAAAGGCAATTAACATCCTTCACATAAAACCTGCTGGATATCCTCCCAGTGGGCTAAATCTTTTTCACCACACTAAAAGCAAAGAATTTTCTCTTTCCCATTTCTCCCTAATAAACAAGTGCGAGAAACACTGAATTACCATTATTTCCTTCCCATTCACAGGGCATAAAGCCAGAACTCACAGAAATACAATAGGGCTGAGGACCATGTCTAAGGCATGCTGCTCAGTAACCTAAAAGAAACACAGGGAAGGAAGAATCTCTTTTCTGTATTCCATTACCATCTCAGTAACAAACCAGTATCAGGCATTAAGAAATGTGAAACAAAGAGGAATTTCACACATATGAACTGAACCTAAACCACAGAAGACCAAGTATTTTCTTGTCACTGTGGCATGTGATTCTTTTAACCACCTGCTCAATAATCCCTCTGCAGCTGCACAGCTGCTACCAATTCCACAAGCACAGCTAGGCAGGTGCTTTGGTGAATTACCTGTTCCCCAGTGAAAAGAGTCCTTCACTGACACTTAGTGGGCCCAGAACCTGCCAATCAGCACCGCCTATCTTCATTCTGCCTGTCATAGCCAAACTTTATGAGAGAGATCATGAAGGCATATTTAGTACACTGTGTGATTTTGTATTTTGTATTTTGTGGGTTTCCCCCCCTCAGTGTTGGTGGGTTTTTTTTGTTTTTCTAAAGGAAAATAAATTTTAAAAATCAGAATTAAGCTGCTTAAAAGAAAACTTGCCACACAACATACGGCTGCCTCATCTCAGAGTGGCCCCATCTGTCTGGCAGTATCCCCATCCATGACTAGTTTTCCAGAAGGGAACTAACAATTGCTTAGCTACCTTTGGAGCAGGAGAAAGTGGCACTAGAAGGTGCTATGTGACGAGAGTGAGAACAGAGCGAGAACTTCTGGAGACCACACATCGTTCCTGCACTTAAGTCTCCATGGCTGAGCCCAGGCAGTGGTGCTCTGAGTCAAATAAGAAAGGAGTGGCACTTCTACTTGACAGAGCAATCAGTAAACCCCTCAACAAATTATCCTGTTCCAGTCATTTAGTTGCTATATGCTAATTGCAACGTAATTACTACCAGGAGCCAAAATTATGCTTCCATATCCTCACAAAATAAGCACTAATCTGCCCAGCTATCTAGACCTCTCACAAGGAAACATTTTCTAACAAGAAGCTGGAGGAAAAATCCAAAGTGCTCTCTGAAAGATGGTCACAGTCAGAAGATTCATAAGACTACTCGTGGCAAGGGCCCAACTCTGAAACCACTAAATCCAATCAGGGCAAATTTAATCTGAGGTTTCTGCCTTCACTGTCACCTGACAGGATTCAGAAATGAATGCCAAAAGCCCAAGAGCAAAAAGCTCTGGACTCATTTAGCTGAGGCTTCACTCAGAGACCTAGGACATATAGTTGGAAACAGTCTAAAGACAGATAACACCTCCAGTAAGACCTTGAGACAGTCCTGTCATCAAGAAATATGAAGGTCAGAACAACCTGTTCCCTCCCAACAAAGCCCAATACCTAAGTGGCAAGGCATCATTTTTAAGAAACTCACTGAAATAAAGAGATAAAGGTGGCAACACAGTCAGACTCAGAACCTTGGAAAGACCTTTACTACAACTAAAGGCTAAAGTTCTTCTTCAACAATATCCTACAGGAAATGATTGGCTATCACGTACAGTGTATACTGTGTACCACTGCCCTCTCACAATAAGTTTGATTTCTCATCTCTTTTTAAGTCTTCTTTAATGTCCTAAATGGAAACCTCATTTCCAGCCCCAAAAAACTTTTTACCCAATTTATAGTACCTAAATACCATCTGGGAACTTCTATGCAATATATATAAGGATAGGGTTCCTTCTAGCTTGTCCTCATTCTTCCCTCATTAACAACCTCCAAGACCTCAAATGATTTTTTTTTTAATATTCATCTCTCTGGCAAATTTCCCCCTAATACAGAAACACATATGGACTTTCTGCACAAGCAAGTCACCTCCTTTCATCAGAATCAAAGATTAAAAGGAAAGTTGTTTTGTTTCCACAGCCCTTACCCAGATAGGCAAATTCTGTGGCTTTTTACTTATGCAATTATTCTGACCAGGAAGTCACCATTAAAAAGGTACCTGGTCCCTGACTCCCCATCTTAACCCTGCACAGGTTTTTAGTGGTATTCCTAAACAAATAAAACAAAAATCCTTGGATGAGTGTCCCACCTCTATAAGAATAAGAATTAAATATGTTGGCTCAAACAAGAGTAAAACCCTCCCCTTGGAGTCTTCTTCCTTAAAGAACTGACACAAACATCAGGGTTGAGTCTCCCAGCCACCATCCCTCCACAACTTAGTACAGGCTAGCCAAAGAGGCAGGCACAACATGGCTGGCATTCCCTATTCTTCTGAAAAATGTGTGCCAATGAGCTCTGCATTGTTCCTCACTCAAAAAGAAGAGCCTTTCTGTCTGGCCTCCTCCAATGGCAAGCCCCAGTCTGGAAAAGGAAGAAAATGGCACTGAGGAGCCTGGGAGATGGAGCATATCCAAAGCTCTCAGACAAGACTTGAACCTATGACCTTCACTGTGTACACAATAGGCGGGTGAGAGGGACGGGTTTATCTCTGCAGCAGCAGTTCTCAGCCCTGGGGTAGCACTCCCGATAAAATGACACGACTATTGTGTGTGGCAGCAGAACAGTCATCTCCTCACAACAGCCTAAACCAGCACTCCCTCCCCCAAGACAAAGCAGCAGGGGTGAAATTAACTCGAGGCTGCAGAGCAAAGCCTAATACAGAAAAGAGAGGCCTGTGGGGGATTGGGGACTCTCCTCAACCCCTGGGGCTCTGGACACATGGCTGGAAACAGACAGGCTTTCTCCCCCATCTTTCTCACTCTCATTTAGGTAGAAAGCTGTTTCTTAGAGAATTTAATCATCTGTGATTTGTTCAGAAATATTCCCCCTGAAGGGTTCTGATCTCTCTCCACCCTGTGTGAGCCTAATTCCTAGAAGCTGAAATGACTGTTTGCTGCTGCCTGTTTCACAAACACACATTAATTGGTCAGATGTGTCTCCTCCTCCTCAACCCCAGAGGGAGGAAGGAGAATCTGAGCAAAGCACAGAGATGATCCAACCGTAATTACACATAAAGGGAAAAGAGGGCAGCATGGGTTTTCCAAACAGGACAGGGTCACCAACCCTCCCGGGGGTACAAGGACAGCAGTTAAGGGCCAGGCCCAGGGATCCCTCCATCTTGAAGAAAAGGACAGGAGTAAATGTGACCTGAAGACTGGAAGGAGCACACACCCACAACCTACTTACTGCACACTCCCAGCCACCTTGCTCCCCACCTCCTGGGCCGCGCACACGTCCTGCTCCCAGCCCTTCACTCTGAACCCCACTAACTCCCTGACTAGCCCCAGTCGCCCTGGGCCCCCTCAAGATACCCAGACTCGCCTCTGAAACTCTCTGGCCTGTCCCCACAACCTGGCGAGACCTTCATCCCCTCTCGGGCACCCCTAACCTCAGCCTGAACCGGCCCCGGCCACGCTTTGAACTTCACCCCGCGCCCCTCGACGCCCCCTCCCCCACCCACGCAACGACACCCCCCACCCCCGCCTTTACACACCTTCCCCTTCGCTCCGCCCCGGCCCCCCAACCCCCACTTCCTCCGTCAGGCGCCGCTGCCCCGGCCCCCTCAGCGCCGCCGCCTCTCTCCTCCCCCAGCCCCGGCTCCACACAAAGCTCCGGACTCACCGCGCGGCCGGTCCCGGGAGCCGCCACCTCCGCCGCCCGGGCCCCGGGCCGTAGAGCCGCCACTGCTACGGGGCCCAGGCCGCCATCCGTTCCCGCGGCCCCTCCCCCCCACCCCACCCCGCCTCGGCTCCGGCTCTCCGCCCCCTCCTCGCGCCGCTCCGCCCCGCCCGGCCGGTGCCGCTGTGTCCGGGGCCGCGGGTCCCTCAGCCGCCGCCACCGCCGCCGCCGCCGCCGCGATCCGGGACAACCAGGGCCGCCCGGAAGACCCGGACACTGGACTACCAGGCCCCCGGATCTGGATTCCGGGCTGGTGTGGAGTCTGGAGCAGTAGAGCACAAGGGAAACCCGGAACCTGGATGAAGGAGCCAAATCCTGGGTCTCGGAATGCACGGTCACAGGGAGCCCGGATTAGAGACTCGTAGCTCTGGGAATGCTGGAAAACCCGGCGAGCCGGTTAAAACAGAGATAAACTCGAGGAGACCTGGGTTGGAGAGCTCGAACCTAACGCTCTCTCCTCGTGCAAAGAACTCTCGCTGGACCAGACTTCCTCGCAGAGAGGTCTCTGGGGAAGTATCATATCTTAAACACGGAAGACAGCAATTCTGTAGGTGTCCAACCGTGGGGAGAGGAAAGGGCGGTAAGGGGTCTGAACGTGGACATCCACAAAAACAGAAGAGCCCAGCTCTTGGTGGCTTCATCCATTTTATCCCTTGGTTCAGCGAAGTTATCAACCCCCTAATTTTTTATCCTTTGTTCTCCAGTTTCTTTCTTTCTTTTTTTTTTTTTTTTTTTTTTAGGATTATCACTAGGTTTCCTCTTCAAAGTACCCATTGCTAATCCTTCTTAAACCCTTTCCGCCAAACCATCCTTTATCACCAAATCTTGTTTCTTTTTATTATCTTAAGTCCCCTATTCCGTCCTTTTCCAACCCACCATTCTAATGACTGTAACTTTTTATCTTTTCTTATCTGCCATTCATCTGATTGCACAGCACACAGTAGGCATTCAATCCTAGTTTAAGTGAACTTTCCCACCGACCTCTTACTTGTGAAATATCATACTCTTCACCACCTCCTCCCTAAAACTTCCACCTCCTTCCAGAGCAAACAAATTTATCTCAATCCTCAAGGCTCCCCACACAGTGTTTAGCCTCAATTATGTCTTTCCTGTGTCCTTGGCCATCTTAGCTCTGCAGTATTTCTCTTTCCTCTCTTCCCTTTTTAGGAAAAGGGCATCCTTCTACAGTGCCACTCAAGATAGTATAGTATGTGACTTGAGGATAGAGCCAGATAATAAAATCCCTTTACTCTCCACCTCCATATACACATACAAAAGGGTGTGTGTGTGTGTGTCAGGGGGTAATAGCTAAAGAATACTAAGCCTGTCTGGTCTAGGAAGAATAATCTCCCATTTGTTCACCAATATTCAGCTTGCCCTCGGACAGTACAAGGACAAAACTGAACCCAGGTGACAGCAAACCTCTCTAATCTGTACTGGATGATGTTATAGGTGAAGACTCAGCTACTTGCAGGCAGAGAAAGAGAGAAGTTTAGTGTCTTAGACTTAGGTGTGACTTAATTAAGGGTTAAGACTTGAGTAGTCATTTCCTATTGAAGAGTATGACTATTATTGGAGAAGCCTAGACTGCAAATATAGGGAACAAAGGAAAGTAAACATTCCTACAGAGCACTCCAATTTTTAGACAGAGAAATTTCTCAAGTCTAGAAGACCCACTAAAAATTTTCAAGCAATTGATGTCTTATACATTAAAAGAATCTTTAAGTTTTGATTTCCTGCCCCTTTAGACCAGGGTTTGGTAAATTATGGCCCACAGGTCAAATCCAGCTCAGTGCCAATTTTGGAATGTCCTATGAACTACGAATGGTTTTTACATTTTTGGATGGCTGAAAAATAAAATATTATGTGATGCGAAAATTATATGAAATTAAAATTTCAGTGTCCATAAAGTTTTATTGGCTCATAGCCACATTCATTCTTTTATGTATCATCTATGGATTTATTTCACTTGAACTTCAGTAGCAGAGTTGAATAATAAGAGGGACCCTACGGCCTAGTAAAGCCTAAAACATTGGCTCTCTAGCTTTTTATACAAAGAGTGTGGACCCCTACTCTAAACAAGCACTGTCTGATAGAACTTCTGGCAATGATGGAAATATTCTGTATTTGCATTGTCCAATTCAGAAGTCACTAACTACGTTTAGCTATTTGAATACTTGAATATGGTACCAGATGACTGAAGAACTGAATTCTTAATTTCATTTAATTAAATAACTCATGTCATTAGTGGCTACCAGGTTAGACAGGATAGCTCCAGACTCTTCTCAAATCTTCTGTACTGACATTTTTTGCCCTTTGTTCCAACACCTCACTCCCTTCCTATGACACATCTATGGATTCTCAGTCGCCTTCTCGCCCCACATTATTTACCTGACTCCAAGTTAGGGTACAATATTTACTAGGTTTTCTTTCTGGACTCTCCACTATCACATCGGAAATCTGATCAGTCTACCAAGTTTCACCCCATGAATTAATCCACATTAGGAGCACACACATAAATGGACAGACATTTACACAAGTTTCTTTGTGTCAGAGGATGGCACTGAGCTAAGTTCTTTCTTCTCCGCGTGAGAGAAGTAGAAAGCCCTCCACATGCTAGATCCCTTGATGCTGCTGGAGCCTGTGATATGGATCACCTCCCTCCAAACACATTCAAAGAAGTTGAGAGCAGCAGATGTGTACTTGCTATTTGAATCTCAAGGAAAAAAAAAAAAATCCTTCATCACAGGACTTTCTTTCCTCCCCCAGGCCTAATAAACTGAAGTTAGCTGATTTCTCTAGTTTAATACATGCTTGCTTTTTTACTGGCCTTTTCTAGCTGGGCAAGAGAACAACCCCAATACTGTCTCAATCTTGGCTAGGACCTCTAAGCAAAGGTATTAAAAAAAAAAAAATTACCAAACAAAATAAAATCCACATAAACGGGCTTTAGTAGAGACAGTAGTTAAAATGGAAAGAGATTAAGGGTTATAACTCATAGCTTTGTAATTATTTGTAAAAAGCAATCTTTAAAGTCTAAAATTTTTACACCTACTCCCTAGGGGAAAAATGGGTTTCTGTAAACTTACAGTTTAAAAAAGAAAAGAAAGGATATCTAGTTCTCTTTTTCAAGATTAACTATAGCAAGAAACTCTACAGCCTCCCACCACCCCCAACCCCCTAGCCACTTACTCCAGTCCAAACATCTGTCTGTAAGGCCAAAGCCTCCTAAATCCTGACAGAAAAAGTCTTCAGTTTCATATACATCCTACTCTGAGCTAATATAATTGAGACTGCGTCCTACCTAGAAAAACAAAAACAAAAACACTGAATCCTTTAGCTATGATACAAATTGAGAGCCACTGAACCCAGCCATCCAAAAGGGGGTGCAGGTATTTAGGCTGCAGAAGAAAACCAGCTCAGAAATGTAAAATTTCCCTCAGGCCAAGATGTCCCAGAGTTACAGGGTGAGTGAAAAGTGTTATAAAGTACTGAAAGGCTATTCCTGGGCAAGTCTGTACTCAGGCTGCTAAGAATTTCCACTAGGCTTTAAATCAGGCTATTCATCACTGAGTAACTGAGGGCCATCTACCCCCAAGCCTCTCCCACACTTCCTCCCGGGTGTCTCCGCAAATAAAAGAGAGACTTTATACCACCACCACGTGAACTGAAGACAGGCTTTCACAGTCTAACCATGAAAAAGAGAAGTTTCCAAGTTACTCGGCCATTTACTCATGTGGCTCCAGCTGCATATTCTGGATGCTGAGGTGGGTTCTCATAAACTTGTAAAGTTCTTGTAAACTTTCTTATCACAACACGCAGAATGGTTGCATAACCTGAACTCTTGCATCTCCTGATGTTTTTCTTTAGGCATGCACACACAATCTATCCAGGTGGAAAAATCAATCCAGACTCCTCTGTGCTCAGGCTGTCGTTCGAATAAAAAGGCAGAAAGATAATTTTTTTTTCCTCCCTAGGCTCTTCACCTCTTGCCTTCCAGTTTTATTTTGGTATTAGGAAAACCAGACAATTCCAGCACAGAATTCAAGTTGCTACTGCTTGGTAAACTATTAACCGCATAGTGAACCCAGTGTGGCTTCTTTAATAATACTAGGATCTGCAGGAGGCCAGAGGGAGACTTTTTTTTTTCCCTAAAGAAGTGCCATTAGTGTCCTTTCCACTTTCTCTACAGAACTGAACAGAAGAAAAAGAATGCTACATGCCTGCATCACCAGAACAAGAATCGGGTGGGTTTTCCCTGGGAATCCAAAGTGATCAAGCCCCCACAAAACCAATGCCCAGAGCTATGCAACAAGCAGGGTTCACAGTTGAGTGAACATCAATGCATAATGAGTGGAGGCATTTCAATGCAAATAAACGCTGAATATGAAGGATTAAAGAAAGGGGAAATTAATCTTTTTCATAACACAGGGCACTTTTTTTCTCTCCCTTGTGCTCTCTTTTTTAAGTCATGCACACAACTGCTGGAGGGAATCCAACTTCCCCCGTGTGGTGGTGCTGCTTTATAAAAAGCAGAACGTACACATTTAAGACCATGAATTTCCTGAGGATGCCAGCAACTGAGATTCTGACAGTTCTTCTGAACAACCTCAGAAAAAAAAAAGTGCTTCACTAAGTGGGGCCAGAATGACTGGTAAAAATCTCATTTCAAACCAACCTTCTATTTTTCCAAAGCTCAAAGCTTCCTGGGGTATGGATGATTTAAAGGGTTTGGTTTCAGCATTTGGGGGTATTTGTATGCATTTACTGAAGGGATTTTATTTTTGTTTGTTTCTAATTGCTCCAAGTGATATGTTTGCAATCCCAACAAAATAAATAAGGCAGTTTCATGCTGCTTTAGCAGGTGGCTCCATCTCATCCCGTCTGATCCTCTTATGTACTAACGTCTCAAACCAAAGAACAAAGTGGCAGCACCTCTTTAGGTGTGGCTCCTCCCATCCCTGCCCCCCAAAATCTGCCAACGAAGGTTACTCAGCTTTTAAAGACTGTTCACTTGAAGAGATGTTGGACTAGAGCAGCAAACTTGTTAAAAAAAAAAAAAAACTTCTCGTCCCATCACAGGTTTGTATTAAACACAGTCTTAACAATATCTTAACACTCTACCAGGCTATCACTTTGGGGAAAACAAACAAATAAAAAATACTTTAAAATTCAAGTGGTCCCTTAAAATATCATTAATCTAGGTTAAGAATTTTCCTAATGGCAAATCCAAGCCTAAAAGAGGAAAATAATTTCCAACTTTTTCCTTTTTCTTCTGTATCATTCTGAGAAAAATGTCAAAGATACAGAATTTTTAAAAGAAGTTTTTATAAATAATGTATTCAAAGATTTTGACCCACTACATAAAGTAAGAATCCCACTCTTTCAGAAAAATATACAGATTTTGGTAAGAGTTTAAATTCTGAGAGTTTCAAGCCTGATGCCAAGCCTTTAGATTTCTACTGCTTCAAATCCAAAGGACCAATGGATAGCAATTTTAGTACACAAAACTCCACTATGCTGTATAGCTCCTTTTCTCCCGGGTCAGACAGCTTTATTCTGCTTCATTAACCCCTTCTTTGCTCCTTGATGGATCTTGGAATCCAGTTTCCCTGTAAGGGAGAAAAAGAAGCCTCATTATTTATTTTTTATATTTGCAATGCAAATCTTTCATGGCCTCCCAGGTCTTCTGGTTACTGTGTTCCTGTCACATTCAATTATCTTGCTTCGGGACTCAGACACTTTCAAACTTCAGAGCTTCGTTTTGTAAGAATGAGGAAGCAGTGGGAACACTGTACAGGGTCACACAAACGTGCACACACAAACACACTGAGTATTCGCCTAAAGAATCTAGGAAGTTAATATTTCTAATTCTGTACCTACTAGAAAAGAAACATCATGTTTTCCAGAGTGTCTGATGCTAAGGCAAACTTTTAAAGAACACACACATAACAATAAAGGAAGGCATTTCACACAGTGGGAAACCCATTCCTCTGACCTGTTAACTGGCTGAGCATAATGCATGAACCTCCCTCACAGTGAGAAAAGCAGTTCAACTCACCCCTTAGCTGCCTCAGACTTAATAGGGGGAGTGACCTGAAACAGTGGAGTAGAATCCACATGAATGCTTTAATGACAAAGGGCCCCTATCACCAGCTAAGAAGGGCAAAGGTCATAGGCCGTATGACTCTTCTAAGTGTTAAAGTTAGAAAACAAGCAACCTTCCAGTCCCAGGTGACCCTAATGAGAGGTACTTCACTGATGTGGTCTCTGACCTCTGACTCGTGAGATCTACCAGGATAAAGTTTGGTTCAGTGGTAGCCACCTTAGGAACCATCCAACTCATGAAGAAAATCTTAAGAGAGTTCCTCATCTGAGAATAGCGCTTGCAGGTTGCTTTCTCCCACAAAAAGCCTTATTTAAGTCAATAGCAATGCTGATGCTGGATACAGAAACAGTTCAGCACAGCCTCAGCACTAACCAAACAAACAAACAGGACAAAACAAAGAGCCTCCCTTCAACAATGGCTGGGTCTTCTACAGGCCTATACACACAACCACTGCCCCTTTATATTGTCATTTTCACTTACTGCAGCAATCAGGTTTAGGAGAGAAAGCAGTGGGCAAGAAGTCAGGAGACCCACGTTCCAGTCCTCCTTTGTCTGTTATTAGCTAGCTGCATGACTTGGGGCAAGTCATTCAGTCCCTTTGGACTGGAATATCCTCATTCATCCAACTATACGGATGCATGTCCTGATTACTGTACATGGAGACAGGGAGAAAAATACATTCAACCTAACAAGTTTTCCTGTTTTCTTATTTTTTTTTCTTCTTCCTCATCTCTCCAGGGCTACAACTGCCCCTGGAATAACATTACTTCCTTTTCTGTGCTTCCTTAGAAACCATCACTAAGTGATGCCCTGAATGACGTCCACCAACACTCACAATGATGTTGATTTTAATTTGGGCTTTGGAGCACAGAGTATTCCCAGGGATTTAGAAGTTCTTTCATCCCCCAGGCTGCCTGGCTGGAAATCCAAACATGTGCCAGCAATCTGGCAGAGTCCTATTACAAGGCAAGTTTGCCTTTGTATGCCTAAGACACAGCGACTGCCAAATGGTAGGTGCTCAATAAGTGAAGTAAACAAACACGGTGGACACCACAAATTTCAAAACCTTTACATTACAGGAACTACTAAGTAACCAAAAATAGCAGATTATCAGATAAACATAAGAGTATTCATTGTAAAGGTGGTGGTACCCAGAGGCACAAAAAGGTATTGCATTTCATTAAGCTTTTTAGGACAAGTTAGGACAGAATTTAGAATTCATCTAGGACTCCAGACTTTTAGTTCTCTGTACTGAATAAGTTGGAAGACCCAGGTCCTAGCTTTAGTCCTAAGACTACTTAGCTCTATAACCTTTAGGAAGTCACCTAGTCATACCTATACCTTTCAATGCTAAGAGGAAATTGGGTTACAGAGTACCGAAGGCCCCTTGCAGCTCTATGAAACTGCGGCCTAAAAATGAAATGTAAATAATGTGTTTCTGAGACAATATGATAAAGTGAAAAGAGAAGGAAACCTGGAGGTAGAAAGACTCAAGCAAAATACACCTTCTGTAAACCTGTTTACTCAACTGTATAATGAAAAATTCCTACTAATTTACCAAGTTGTTGAGAAGATTAGGGCTAACACTAAGTGCTTTTTATAGACTAAGCACTGTATTAAGTATTTTATAGACACTGAATCAGTTTATCAAATAACTAATTGAAATAATATATGTTAAAGCACTTCATAAGCTCTAAGTGCTCTGAAAAAGTAAGGGTAGTCGTATTATTTATGCTAAAGCTTCAGAGTTGTGTTTCTTAGTTATGGTGTCAGTTTTACCTTTAATTTACCATATAACTCTAGGCAAGGCTTTTAACAATATTTATTTCAGGTTCCTCGTATTAAAAAGAGACATTACCTTCTTCATATTCTCAAAGCTTTACTATATAATAATACTTCAAATATAATTTTCATAAAATCCCAGTCTATGAAAGCCCTCATGTGAGGCCAGCTCAGACAAGATCAACTCATCTGAGCAAAGCACTCAATGGTAGGCAAACTGATCTCTGGCTTCAGTGATGATGTGATAAAATGGAAAACTGATAGGAGAAAAGAGATAGAGAAGAAGAAGGATTTCCAGGGCATTCCCAGGGATTCAGAAAGTCTTTCATCCCCTGGTTACCTAAAAAAACTATACATGTGCCAGCAACCTGTGAGCGCCTTACAAGTAAAAACTTCTTTACAACTCTAACATCTACCATAGTGACTGCCGATAGTGGCAATTCTTGGGTCAGTTGGGCAATGAAGACAAGCGACTGGGACTTCTTGCATGAAGAAGCAGTTATCAAGGATGCCCTCAGATTGCCCAAACTCTGAACTCTAACTTCTAGTTTAGCCTGGTCTTTTAAGACTTGGGATCTGGACAGTTAACTATAGTAATACAGAGCACGCTCTTAAAAGCAAAGTGATAATGCCTAGTTTCTGTATTTCCCCAATATTTTTACATTTAGTACACACAGCATTTCAGTGTTAAACCACATCCTCAATCATCGTGCCTAACAGAAATCATGTGCAGCAGATGGGGGAGAAGTTAAAAGGGAAAAACTATTTGCCATCAATCGATGTTACTCTCATAGGGATTTCCACATGCTTTGCATAAGATATAAGGCAGAATCTGCATGAGTTTAAAAAGCATGTAGTTCACGTAAAGAAAAAAAATTCCTTCATCTTTTTGAGCATTCAACCTATATATTCTATTATACTTTTTTGCATTTCTTAATTTGAGTAGACACACAGCCAAGTGATTTCATACTACACATTGCTTTTTTTCTGAATTACTTAAATTTCAAGAAACATGATTATCCTCAAGTCAAGCAAGCTCAAGTTTATATGTCCAAAAACATGAATTAAAATATATACCTTTACCAATAAAAATATATTAAAAAAAAAAAAAAGAAATGACATGGTCTTAAAATGGAATACTATGCAGCTGCTAAAACAATAAAGCAAATCTTCAGGAAGTGATAAATGTATATATACTTTTAAGGCATATATATGTACATATATATATATACACACACACACACAAGTGATATAACATGTAAATGGGTTGTATTCTAAAAGTTTGCAAGTCAGAAGTTTTGAATTTGGAATATATTTCTCAAAGAACTAATCTATAAAAAGTGGCTAGGTTCCTAAGCCATCCCACAAGAAAAAATATTTAAGGCACAGAGCTGTAACTGAAGTAAGTATTAATATCATTAATACCACGGAACTTAGCCACTTCATGTAACAATATTCTAGAAGAAAATGTGAAGCATTCCAAATTAAAAGCCAAGTATGTGATTTCCCCTATGGCAGTGGTATTAAAGACTTTTCCAGCTGTCACCTACTGGAGGTGGCCACTATGACCTAAGGGAAGGAAGTTCTGACAGAGTGTAAGGTTTTTAAAGATAGTAAAGAGGAATGAAGGAAAAAGGAATGAGGAATTATAGGAAAGAGAAACTACACACAAGACTAAATCCTCAGGTAGGCTGGCTCCCCCTTTAGAAATTTTCTGAGACACACAGGGATTGGTCAATCTATTCTCCCCCTCCCTCCTACTACCTATTCTTTGCGACCCACGTTTCACTGTGTCTGGTCTACCAAGGAAGAAGCTCCAGTCTCACAATTTCTCTCCAGCCCTGCTGTGCCTGAAATAAGCACACAGTCCATTTTGGCTTTTTAAGGCTTTTAACCAACAGAAACAACAGGGAAAAGCTCTGTCCTGAGACCATCACTCTCCCCCACCCCCTATTAAACCTTGTGGTAAAAAACGAAGGCCATATGTGTGCTGAAGGTGGGTCTCTGGGTAGAGAAAAGTACTGAAGTGAAACATTTCAGAGAAGTATAAAAACTCTGTTTACACAGAACATTTTCTCACAGGAGCTTAAGCAGCAGATGAAAACCAAGATAGGGGAGGAAGCTAAGAAAATGTAACTGGGACTAAAGATCAAGCAGACGTGGGTCTGGGAGAAAAGACCAACCACATTTTCCTACCACCAGTGTTGCCATCAGTGCCTACAGTAAGGTAAGAATGGAACAGAGTAAGAAGGGGTAAAACTCCACAACCAAAAAAGAGGAAGAGGAAATGGAGGCTTAAATCTTAAATAGTGGAGAAGAAGGAAAAACAATTTCCAGGGCCACTTGGCAACCAGCTGGGGTACAGTTTGAAGCAAATAATTTGTGTACGAATTTTCTGAGTTGCAGGAATCTCAGGAGCATTTTTCATAAATCATGAGGGTTGTCTGAATTTTGCAGTAAATACACATTAATCTAAATTCATACTCCAAAAATTTCATTTTGTGATCAAAAACAGTATTATCCATAGCAGTCAGCTAACCAACAACATCAGTATCTCTTGGGAGAGGGCTCAGGAACCTGTGTTCTAACAGTTCTCTAGGTGATTTTTATTTACATTACAGTTTGAGTAGTACTTCTCTGCAGAACGGCTTAATAAAATAGCTGGTCCCCAAGGTACAGGGCGAGGTGGTATTGTGCACAGATCAACAACTATACATGCCCCGGAATCGTCCAGGTCACACAGTGCGAAAGCAACGTCACAGAGGCACAAAACCGCAACTGACATGAGCAAATGGGAGAGTTGCTGATGTTGTTTTTAAAAGGAAGTTAGGCAGAGACGGCATCACTGTATGTTTCTTGAGATTGCTTGGAAACAGAAGCGGCTGCTGTAGGACTAGACAGAGGAAGTGAAGTTGGGAGTTGAAGAAGAGTCGGAAGTTGAAAGAGTAAAAGTCAACAAGCACTTTCTAAGAAGTGAACATGCAGAGGATACTATTATCGCAAACTCAGAAAAGCAGGAGCTACAGAAAAGGAAATACCAAGAGGTTTCAAAAAGAGGATGAAAAGCAAGAGGGCTAGAGCAGAGCTCAAGAGAATAGTGGGAAGTGGTGCCTCCAAAACAGACACTCAAAAATAGACATTTAAAAAGTTAGGTCTTATTCTTGGATTGAATATTGAGGAACAATAGATAAATGACAATGCTGCCACAGGCACTGGCTTAATACTTCCTTTAATGAGCGCAGTACAGTGGAGCAAACGTTCTCGTTTGGCTGAAAAAATAGGATTTCAACTGTAATGGGTTCCTAAATGGAAGTTTATAGAGTGATGCACTCACATACCAATAACTTTGGAAAGGCTATACTGCAGTTAACCTTACATTAAAGTTATTGCTAAACAGAATTTTATTAATCTTCCAAATAGTTGAGATGCCATAGAACAGGGTAAAAAGAGAGGAAAAAATTTAAAGTTAAACAAGTGAGATTAAGACAAAGAGCAAAATAAAATTAGACCATTGAAGCTTGTGACTTACAGATTTTTGGATTTCCTTTAATAGGAAACTTCACAATCATTTCCTGGGGATTTGCGCAGATGAAAACAAATGGAGAATCAGATTCTTGACTCATGTCTGGATACTGTGAAATATAAAAATAAAAAGTTCAGGCTAGTTGGGACAAATTTTGAATTTCAAGGAGCTCAAAGGATGTCCCAGAATCCACCTCCACATTCTAATGATATAGTACGCTCCATTTCACAGGCAGGTGAAGAGGATTATGCTCAACAAGCAAGAACAAACCTTCAACTTTCCCCAGGCTCTAGCATAGTATTCTTATACAGTCCTTGGCCCACCATTTGTGACATCCTATAACGGAAATAACTTCTTAAAAAAAATGCTTGACATCTTCACAGAAGAATCAAAACTGACTACTCTTTCAATATAAGTGACTGTGAGTTGGGAGATTCAGGGGTCTCCTTCAGGAACATCAGGAATCCTCAGATTCAACTCAAGGGAACCAGTGGAAGATTTAAGAAAAATAGAACATTTGTGGAAATTCTGCCAGAAACAACCAACAGAGCCCTTCTCTCACTAAAGGGAAGGAAGATGATTCATTCTTAAAGGTATGAACACACCAAAGCTGTTTTGCTGGATGCATTCCAGACTTAGGGTGAGAAGGTAACTAGTAGAGCAAATTGGAAAATAATTTAGAAGCCTCCTTCGGATCTCGTATCACAGAACAGATCTGTGTGAACACTTAGGACTTTTACTCCTTCTACAAAGACAGACAGAGAACATGGAGCAAGACTATCTGGCCATATAATCATAACTTCAGGAACAAATGGGGCTTGGCAGAAAGTGCTCTCTAGCAATGCCCGACTGACCTGGTGTTTCATTATTTCCTATCTTGGGACGTCTCGTGTTTGTCATGTTCGATAAATAAAACACATAAGCTAATTATGACTATAGGTCAGACTTCATTACCCAAAGAGCCTTTCTCCTAGTAACTACCATCAAAAGTATGAAATTATTTTCCACTCTCATTCACCTGCTAAGATGTGTCTTCTGAAGATCTAAGGCTCTAAAGTAAAAATGGAGGTTTCAATAAAATCGTAAGAAAATTCAAATGTTTCTTTAACTAGTAGAAGCATAAACAGTTAAACTTCTTTACTCACCACTCTGACCTAGGTGGTAAGTAATACTGTGAAGAAAACAGAAGGGATTCTCAATGGCTTTTAGACCTGCCCACATACCACAGCTTTTGTGGGGGACAGGTGTGGCGTGTACTTTGATAAAACACAGCTTAATATCAAGTATCAGCCACAATTATATTCACAGACAGGGTCAAAATGTTCATGGTAGAAAAGAAAGCCTAAAGATGGAAGGGTAAACCTTCTTCTTTCCTTATCCCCTGGATCTTTAGAACTCAAAGAAAAGCAGGATCCAGCTGTTAGTTCAGAATGAATAAAACCAGAGGCTGCCATCAAGATCTTTAAACCTAATTCTACAGAGGCCAAAGCAGCAACAGTCACGGTTCACATCTCTTCCATTTCCCTGCTCTCTCTTCTCTGTGTCATAGAGTGTCAAGGCAGAGGACAAAGCTGCCTGAACTTCACAGCAATACTTTTCCAAAACTGCAAGCCATTTCCCCTCTTTCTTCCACATGAATAAATGTTCTCTCTCTACTGGATCAAATGCATTAACAAACATACTATCTGTAATGTCTGCCATAAAACAAAAACTCCCCAGATGCTGCATACTCCTCCAGTTACTACCCCATTTTTCAGAGTCTCTTTATAAGAAAATTCATTAAGATTACCTGTACACCCTCCCTCAAATTCCTTTCCTTCTACTTTTCCTTGAATTCACTATAAACAGGTTTTCACTCCCATTACTCCACCTAAACTATTCTTGTAAAGGTCATCATTCATTTCCCTGCTGCCAAATCAAATGATCAATTCTCAGTTCTCATCTTATGCGACAGATGGAGAACTTGACAGAATTCTTCTCTCCCTCCCTCTTGAACGCATTCCTCGTCTGGCCTCCAGGATACCATTCTCTTCCTGATTTTGCTTCTTCACTGACTGCTCCTCATATCCCCACCCTGTTGGGAGTACTTCAAGAGTCAGACCTCAGACCTCTTCTCTCTCTACACTCACAACCTTGGTGATTTCCTTCAGTCTCAAAGTTAAAAAAATAAGGTCCTGAATTTGTAGCTATGAGAGGTGATGGAGAGAGGAGAGTGTGTTAACTAAACCTATTGTGGTAATCATTTTGCATTATATGGATCATATATCTAATCTTTATGTTGTATAACCTGAAACTAACACTGTGTTATATGTCAATTAAATTGCAATCAAACGAAAATAAAAAAAAGTCCTGGAAATGCAAGTCAATACCACAAAGAGATACCACTCTACCTTCACCAGGATGATTATTATAAAAACAAAAAACATGGAAAATAACAAGCATGGGTCAGGATGTGAAGAACTGGAATCCTCATGAACTGATGGTGTGAATGCAGAATGGTGCAATTGCTGTGGAAAACAGTTTTGTGGTTCTTCTAAAAGTTAAACATAGAATTACCATATGATCCAGCAATTCTAGTTCTAGGTATACACCCAAAGGAATTGAAAGCAGGGATTCAAATACTGGTACACCAATGTTTAGAGCAGCATTATTCACAAAAGCCAATCATTTTCACAATCCAAATGTCTATCAATAAATAGATGAATGGACCAACAAAATATAGCATATACATATAACGGACTATTATTCAGCCTTAAAAAGGAATGAAATTCTGACACATACTACAACATGGATGAACCCTGAAAATAAATTATGCTAAGCGAAATAAACCATACACAAAGGGATTCTACTTATATGGGGTACTTAGAATAGACAAAATCATAGTGAAAGAAAGTAGAATAGAGGTTACCAGGGGCTGGTGGGAGAAAGAAAGAGGAGTTGTTATTTAATTGGCACAGAGTTTCTGCTTGGGATGATGAAAAGTTCTAGAGGTGGATAGTGGTGATGGTTACATAACACTGAATGTATTTAATGTCCCCTGAGTTGTACACTTAAAAATGGTTTAAGTGTTAAGTTTTACATTATGTATATGTACCACAGTAAAGATAAAATTAAAAAAAAAAAAAAAAAGTCAAAGTCCTGGATTTCCTTCCCAAGCCTGCTCCTCTCTTACTCATCCCTTTAAAATAAATAAACAGCTATTCCATCCTTCCAGTTGTTCAGGCCAAAAAATCTATAACCAACTCACTGGGAAATCCTGTTAACTCTACCTTCGAAAGATATCCAGTATCTCACCACTTTAAGACTTCTATGACTAGTTCCCTGGTCCAGGCCGTCACAGTGTCTCCCTGGATTACCACAATAACCCCCTAACTGGTCTCTCCATTTCTACCATTAACCTCCCTCTTGTCCGTTCTCAACATAGCAGTCAGAGCTATTTTTTTTTTTTTTTAAATATATCAGATCAGGTCACTCCTCTGCTCATAACTCTGCAATGGCTTTTCATCTCAGAATAAAAGCCTAAGTTCTCACTATGACCTACAGGTCCCTAGACAATCTGGCCCCATTTCCTCTCTGAAGCCTTTTCTTATTACTCTACCCCAACTTTTTACTCCAGCCACAGAGGCTTCCTTGTTGTTCCTGCTTCTGGATCTCTGCACTTGCCCACCCCCTTTTCCTGGGACTTTCTTCCTGCTAGGTATATATATGGCTTCCTCTCTCTATCTTCAGAATCTTGTTTAAATGTCAACTTCATAGTGAGTCTTCAGGCACACTTAATCCTCAACTCCTACCTTAATTTTCTTCTATAGCACTTGCCATCATCTGATACTATATAATTTACTTATTTAAATTGCTTAATTTGGACTTCCCTTACCAGGATGAAAGCTCCATGAGGGCAGGGATTTTTTGCCTGTTTTGTTGACCCCTTAACACCTAGAATCATGCCTGGCACACAGCAGGCAATCAATAAATATTTGTTGGATGAAAGAACAAGAAATTTAACAACTTGTGCATTTATATTATCTTAACCATGCTAAATACACACATGCTGGGAGCTGGACACTCTTAGAACTAAACTCTGGATAAAACAGGTGTTATTCTGTAATCTGTTATCCCTAAGCTAAATTAGAAATTTTGTGTCTTGGCAGGTGGCCAATAAGGCCCTATGTTTAATAAAAACTACCCTGACATATATTAACAGAGTAAGAAATGTCAAATAATGGGAAAAATGATGGATAAATGAAATTACAGAACAAGAGGTCCGCTGTTCATTCATGCCTCACAATAAAGACAACAGCTAAAATCAACTTTCCCAACTGAATCCTTAAATCCAAGTTTCCTGTGAATATCCCTTTCCCAAGCTCCATCACTAAACTTCAGGAGAATTATAAGAAACAGAACTGAAAAGCAAAGAAACCTATGAAGAATAAAGAAAAGTAAGGCCTATGTATTGGGAGAAGGGTTTATTTCTCATGGTAAAATGCATTAAAGTCATCTTGGCAGAGCCTCAGTGCCTCCAAGAAAGCATAATCTCCCCAGTTAGTCTTGGACACTGCAGACCACATTAAACACCAACAAGTCAGAGACTTACCAAAGAGGAATTTTTGGTTTGAGAGTCAAAAGATAAAATGCGGCTGATGCAGAGAAAGAGTTAATTAAGAAAAGGAAGGTTCATACTTGTGAAGAACAGAGGTAAACTCTGGATGCCATATCCAACTTAGAAAGGATGCTAGATTAAGGGTCACTGAGGGAGCACAACACACAGCAAAGGGAATATGGGTTATAAGACCAAATAACTCAAAGCAACCGTTCAAGTTCAGCACCAGACTCCTCAGGACACTGCTGCTGTTCTTGCCTACAACAACATGATTCCTGGTTTCCAGCTTGATGAGTGGTGGAGGCGGGCTTACTTTCTTTCATGCCTCATAAGTTTCATAGCTGTCTAACATAACAGGTAATTAACTACTAAACAACCATTTTCTTCTCCTCTCCAGAGGAAAATTATTCACTAGTCATCTAGAAAACATTTCTCTTGCCATTTTTGTAAGAGACAAAAAAAGTTTAGCAGTTTTTGGCAACCACTACTGATTCAGAGCCAAGTGGGCATTTCCCCTAACTCTGCCAGCCTCTTTTTAATCCTTGGACTGAAATGATCAGATACTCCTAAACGATGTCACTCTTCATGAAAATCCCCAGATGACCTATATGTAAATCTTGTACCTGTCTCCAGAGGACTAACGGCTAAAGCAAACAGTTAAGAAACTCATTAACAAAGAACATATATTTGCTGTAGGTTTTCATGGTTTAAACTTTGGAGAACGAGACTGGACATGAAATCAGGCTCTGAAATCTAGTTAGCTGAAAACCAACTCCAAGAAGATTGAAGTGATAATATTCAGAAAGAGGGAAGGAAATGAGTCTGATAAAAAAGGCCACAAGCACAACAGATCTAAAGAAGCATATCCTGAAAGCAACTGTGTTCTCTGATAAATAGTTCTCATTTACATTTTCCTTCAAAGCAATTCAAGGTGTTCACAGGATAACTAGCACTGCGGGCCCCATGACACTGGACTGTAAGAGTTTTCTCACATCAGAGTAACATACTCATCAAAGTGGGATAGCTGAACTCCCACATACCAGTACCCAATTCAAATCATGGGCCTAGTATCAAATACAGAGAGTTTCAGCTCAATGCTCCATTCACATATGCAGGTGAGAGGAATAATGAAAAAGTAATATGCAGCTTTTGGGTCTTATAGCCATTTGTGGAAGATGATCTGGTTGAAGCCACACGGCACTGGTTTCGTGGTTTCTTCCTACTGACAATAAAATTCCTACTATGGCTTTCTGTGCCCTTTGGAATCCTATCTGTGCTGGAACCTCCACACACAAAAGAACCCAAGGACTTATATTTTCTCTAAAATTAACCTCATAGCTTTTCTGCTCTGATTCTTCAAGACCTAAATGGGAATCATCCATTCGTGGCAATTATTTTTGGTCTTTATTTTTATACAGCAGGCTTTTACATCAACCTAAACTAGTGAAAATCAAAAGAAAATTGCTCTTAATTAAAGATACTACATTATAAGGTCCTTAATCATTGAAATCTACCCTGAGACTAACACCTCAGAATGCTAAGATTCCTCTGGCATTAAGGGTTCTTCCAGTTTCAGATTTTTATCTACCAGTGGCTGGTCTGACTCAACTGAGGACAACTATTCTGAGGAAGAATTCAGAGAACCTTTGACATGAGTTGACATATCATTATCAAGTAATATATAGTGTTATTAACAGCAATAATGTCCCCTTATCAAATAACATGTCTTTTAGACATGGAAACAACCCAAATGTCCATTAATGGATGACTGGATAAAGAAGATGTAGTACATACACATAATGGAACACTACTCAGCCATAAAAAAGAATAAAATAATACCATTTGCAGCAACATGGATAGACCTGAAGATTGTCATTCTAAGTGAAGTGGACCAGAAAAAGAAAAATGCCATATGATATCACTTATATGTGGAATCTAAAAAATAATAATAAAATTAAAAAATAAGGACACAAATGAACTACTTATTCATAATTTAGGTGATTGATTTCTTGAATATGTGTAAGCACATTTGACTGTCCTTTATGATTTGATTACTACATTCTGTTGATTCTTATTTTGTGGCTGGCTTTATTCCTTTGGTAACTATGTAAGTTTAAAAAGCTAAAGCTCTAATCTGTTTTTAGAAATGATGATCAGAACATATATGTAAACTAAAAAAAATGCAGTATATTGTAAATATGTATTTACATGCAATATTATGTCTATGTGCAGTCAAACTGTGATAATTCTACCTAATAAAACTGAAAAAGGAAAAAAAAAAGAAGATAATGGGTTTAGTTTGAAAAAAACATGTCTTTTAGAACAAAATAGATTAAAATATTTTAAACAGTCCAACTGAAAAATCATAGAACTGCTTTTTATACAACAGTCACATACTACAGAACATCTCTCCTCTACCGCTACTATACAGATTTCCTTTGCCACAGCTCCTTTATTTTAAAAAGTCATTTACCTTAAAAGAAAATCTTGTTCCTCTGTATACCCTGTCTAGACTAACAGTACTATCATTCACCCAACTCACCACAGCCAGAAGCCCACCAAGTTTATCCCAGACTTCTTTCTCTCACCCTTCATATCCAATCAAATCACCAAGTCCTATAGACTTTACCTCCCAAATATTTCAATCATCTATTCCTTTCTTTCCAACTCAACTGCCAGAACACTACTGCAAGCCTCCATCATGCCTCCACCTGGACAAACAGGATAATTTCCTAAATCACCTACTTGTTTTCAGGCTTGCCCCATCGGGTCCAGCCTTCCTACAGCTGCCTGAACAATCTTTCTAAAATGTACATCTTACTATCTTATTATATCACTTATGTGGTTGCCCTCAGAATACAAGTCAAATTCCTTCAACACAGTATTTAAGGCTTTTCTTATATCAACCAACGCCTGCCTCTCAAAGTACTGTCACCACCATTTATTGAGCACCTACTATGTGCCAAGCATGTATCATGCTAGGATACTGGAGGTAAAAAGATGAATAAGACATAGATGGCTCCTAAAGGACTTACATGCAAACATATAATTAACAAAAAAATAGTTTAAAATGTAATAATAGAAACATGAACATAGTAGCCCAGAGAAGGAAGTGATTAATCCAAATGGCTGAGGTCAGGGAAGACTCTACACAGACAGTGACACCTGAGCTGTTTTAAAAGACGAATAGAACTCTCTTGGTGGACAAGAACATGGAGACATGATACAAGATGGTATATGGATGGAGATATAAAGTCTTCTTTCTCCAGGGACTGCCTTTTTTAGAAGCTGCCTTAACCTTCCCTGCCCTGCCTCCAGCCAAGGTGAGTCAGGAGTTAGATCCTCTCCTTTGTGCACTCCTTTGATCATATGATAATTACCATGGTTTAGTTTTCTTGTATCAGTCTCTTCTAGAAGACTGAAAAGATCGAGAGGGGATGAAATATATTGTTAAAACTGTGGATCCTTAATTTTTAGCACAGTGCCTGGCACATGACAGATGGTCAATAAATACTTGCTGAATGTGTGATTTTATATAATATTCTGAGCAATAAAGTTTTAAATTAGGAGATAATTTGCCACCTGGTTCATACAGTAAATTGGATAACAAACTAAGATGCCGTCAACAGATTGCAAGAAGATAGCAAGACTGCAAAGCTACAGCAGATTCCTTCTAGATCAAGCAGACTGCTTTCTAAGCCTGGGTTTATTTACAGATAAAGTGAAGGTGTGAAGGTGTCACATTGAGTGACTGACTCTACCTACATAAAACCTGACACCTGTTCCTCTTCCTGTCTAATTAGAACAGATTTAAAAAAATATATCTAACTTGGATGACAACTGCCTTCTCACTAGACATCCCACCTTCAGTCTCTCCACCGCAATCCATCTTTTACATTACTACCAGATTCATCTTCCTCAAGAAAGGCTCAGATGACCTTCAAAACTGACTAGAGAAAAATGTCTCACCTCCACAGCCTATCATTCAAAGCTATCTACCTTCTGACCACAACACACCTTCCCATTCAACAAATTGGTCTGCTATTATTCTCCAGTTATTCTCCATACAGAACCCATGACTTTCCACCTCACATTACACCCTCTGCTTAGAACACGCTTTTCTACCGCCCAAACAGGAAGCCTTGAACAGCAATCCCAATTTTACCATTTACTGACTATATGCAAGTCATTTTAGCTCTGAGTCTTAAATTCTCTCATTTCTAAAAGAAGGGTAATGATTCCTTGCTTGGAGTTGTTGTGAGGATTAGAAAATTACATACATAATAGGTCTGGCACATAATAACTGATCAAAAAGTGATAGATTTTATTATTACTATCCTTCAAGGCTAATTCAAAAGCCACATTCTTAATAAAGTCTTTTGGGATCCCTCCCAGCTGGAGGAGATTCCTCCCAAACTTGCCCTCCTTTAATTCCTCAGAGGCAGTCTTTACTTCTCTTAAGAGAGTTATCTTTGCTTTTTAGTTTGTATTTCATTGTACGTATCTTATCTGCCTAGTGGTCTTTCAGACTTTGTGGACAGAACCCATGGCTGATTCATCTTTTTGTTTCTCTTAGTGTCTAAAACAATGTCTGATTTATGGTAGGCGCTCAAGTAATTACTGATGAATAAAATACTTAAGAAAATCTTAAGAATTATGTGTTCATTTCCAGATGAAAAGTTAAACATGGAAGAATTTACATAAATGCACAGAAAAGTGTTAAATTTCCCTTTCTCTCTTCAAGATCAGTACAGCAGAAAGCATAATGCTTCCTGGATTACTTTTTTTTTAATGTACATGGTTTTCCTCAACTCATCAAGTGGGCACTTGATACCCAGGTTGCAAACAACTCTATAGACAGTCTGTTCTGACCTAGAAACTCAAGTAAATGTTCTAGTCTTCATGAGAACTCTGCAAATACATTCTCTGTTTCACTCAAATGAGCTGTGATATTAAAGACCTGCCTAGGGTTAGGCTAGTTGTTGCAGACATACAGTTCCCCTCTTTGTCAGGTCTCAGATCAGACCCCTTAAGGAATATACATACACTTTAGGTCTATGAATTGGCAGGTTTTCTCCATATAACAGAGAGAACATTTTCACATATTTTCAAAGAGAATTTGGGGACTGCATTTTTCAATGCCAATGCCTGGTTTGAATACAGACTATCACTTCCTTCATTCTCTAATTTCTCACCTCTCAAACAATCCTTTTGTGAATAGAAGCTGATGATTTCCACACATGAAGTGCTATATGCAATCTTTCTGCAGATCTCTATTGCATGGACATTCTTATCTAAAAAGGAACAAGTAATACTCTCCTCCCCACTGGAAAACTCTAATTCTATTGCTGATGTCAATTATACAGGCACCCAGCAGCAGAAATGCTTCAGCATAATTCCTTCAGTACAGGATCTTGGCTATTACAAAAGCCCTAAGATCAAACGGACTAAAGGGTCAGTAAGCTGGCAGGAGAGGAATGGATTCAATACAGGAGAGGTAGAATAATCAGTGACCAAGGAGATAGCAGACAAATCAGATTTTTCTATCGAAGACAGAGATATAAATAGCACAAACCCAATACAGATGCATAGAAACAAAAGCCACCAACTCAACTTTTCTGTTCGAAAACTTGTTAGGTCCTGAGAACTGTTCAAACCACAGCTGCTAATGGTTATGGATTTGGCAATCAAAATGTCTGTGTTTAAAAAAAAAAAGTTTTAACTGCCTTACTACTGAGGTTACAAACCACAGCCTTGATGCATTGTTGCAGTCAACATCCTCCCTGCTGTTTTTGAGAGCTTACATCTGCTGTGGGCAGATAAAACCCTGACAAGGCACGGGCTCCTTCCAGGGGAATACAGGAGAAGTTTTAACTAGATGACTCTCATCTACCTTTCTCTCCTGAGTTGAGCCTACAGCCTTTTCGGTATCACTCCTACCTTGTCTAGGTTGATCCCCTGCCATTACTCAAGAGGACTGACGGTCAAGCAGGATTTTTTTCTGGCACAAATCAGCCATGCCAGCCATATCACTCTTAGAAGATAACAGGAAGACGAGTTCTTAGCTCAGGGGAAAGCATTTTAAGCACATATTTTTTAAAGCCACTTACAGTGTAGTGCACTTGATTTTAAACAACCACTAATAAAACCTTTTCTTTCTTTTTTTTTAAGGAACTAAATGATCTCACTATGCCAAAAATAGTGAAAGTTTAGTATATTTTAACTTATCAAAGAAAGGCCAAGAACAGCTATTATTCCTAAACTCTCAACTCATTCTTGAAAAAGCAAGAATAACACTGGTAAAACAGACTAGGCAATCACAGTACTTATATCAGAGAACTCTAGCTCAAACAGACACAGGTAGACTACCAAAGGTGCTTGAGACATTTTCCAAAAGACAGCCAAGTACCAAAGCTACAACTTTTGAAAGAGGTAAGATCCTTACCCAATAAATAATCTCCAAATATGGCTAATACCAATTCTGAAGACACTCATGTGCTAGCCTCGCACACAGAAAAGAAATAATGGGAAAAGCCATAGAAAAGCTGACCACAGGAAAAATGGGTATGGGATTTCTGTGTCTGATGAAGTCTTGTAGCTTCTGGCATTTTGGGGTATTCTAATGTCATACACACATCAGGGAAATTCATAAGAAGAGCTGCCAGGACCTCCAGCTGGGAGCATATGGGAGAATTCCTTTACTTATATGTGCTGTCCTCAGCATCCTCTGTGTAAAAGACAGAATAAGCTCAAGGAGGACTACCATGCTGACCTGAAAGAGAGGTACCCCTGAGAACCCAGAAAGGTTTGTTTTGTTAAATAGATTTCTAATTCCTGTAAGCCTTGTGGTACTCCATACACTAGGATTACAGCTCCCTACCCTTCTCTACACAAATCTGTGGCAGAAAGATGACTGGCTAACTGTCTAGTTATTGAAATCATTTGACCTGGATCAAGTGGTGGCCTGATTAATTGACAAATGAGAAAGTAAAGCCAATCCCATCACCCACACTGCCAGATGCTCCTGGGTTCTCTTTTAGAATGCAAATAACCTAAGGAGAAAATATAATACATTAAGTTATACTAAGCTGTACCTGAGAGTCTGTAAAACTCAAAGGCCTACACCAAGATAAGGAATTTTTACAATTATTACTTCTAGACTGAAAAAAAGGGAGGAGAGGAAAGAAGACCCTGAAAAACAAAATAGGCAAAAGATCCGCAAAAAGATAGGATAGGCACATTGGGGTGTGGAAAACAAAGGGACTCCACGTTTTGCCTGGGTCTGGATCAGGTACTGAGGGCAGAACAAAAGGGTTGGAGTCAAAATTCATACCAGAACACATGTACTGTACTCATACACATAAAGAAATTAGAAAAGGGCTGAGGAGGCAATCCCCAGGAAAATGAAAGGTAGAAAACTGGAAGGATAATAACTATTGGCTAAAATCTTTGAGGAATGGATAGAGAGTGAAATGGACCGGAGCAGTTTTTCTAAAAGGCAGACACTAATGGCAGTAATGAAAGGCAAAGGAAAGTCTGGAAAATAAAGAATTTATTGAGAAAATAAGCTAAAGGACATTTTTTTAAGCACAGTGGGGGAACCCCTATTACAAAAAGTAGCTATTCAAGAACAGGAAAACCATCTGGTTAGGTAAGACTCTTCATGCTTCAAGGATGGACCTTCTCATTCTGGATTCCTCCTAGCCTGAGCCTAATCAAAAAGGCTCTAAATTTCAAGAATTTTCCAATTAAGCTAAAGTCTTCCAGCTCCCTCTACTGTTCAAAAATGTACTTTAGTTATGTCAGTTCAATCTTTAGCAATCAAAATTTTTTAAAAAATGCATACATATGTATGCACAAACACTCACACACACCCAAACCTGGCACTGTCTGGACAACTGGAGTTCAAACATACTTGCCTATCATGAATACTCTGGCCTGGACCAAATGTTTCAGAATAAGTAATGACAAATTCTACCATTTCCCACCACCTAACTGACATAATTTAAGGAATAATGGAGGGTTTCTTTGCCAAAAGCAGCAGTTTTATTAAAGGATAAGAATCCAGCTATTCTTGCTAGCTGGATTGTGGCAATAGCTTTTTATGCAGAAATGTTTATGTACCAGTCCTCCACATACCAGGAACCAAAGAATCACCGAATATTTGTTTCTGCCATGGTCTTCCCTTCCCAATATTTCCTTTTTAAAAGATTCTCTTCACATGTCCAAATTCGGTTGTTAGCACCTTACTATCTCCAGGATATTCTGAATTGAAGGCTCTACAGGTCAGCTGTGGCGGCAAACAAAGCAACCATCCAAGAGAAATACTCTATACTCACCTGATCCTTAAATTGCTTCTGGGACAAGCAGTCAATTAGGTCCACGCAACCCAGGAGACAACCTGATGGATAGTCACTGGGAAACTCCACATCTGAATCAAGAATAACGGAAGGATTGGATAAATTTCCCTCTTTAAAACCTTGGAACTCACATATCTGTTTTCAATTCTGAACAAATCGCTTTCTCTATTATCTACTCGTAGGCATAAGGAAAACAATGAGGCTTTTTATTTGGCACAACTGTTTGTATTTTAGCAAAAAAATTCAGTGAGTAGCTGGCTTAGTCTACTATCCATATCCTAAACTATAGGAAAATTAGTTTCATACCATCGAAGTTCAAGGACTCCACAACTTCAAACAAATTAATTCTACTCTACTCAAGTGGATCAGACTGCAGTTTGGTAGTGATGGGTTTTGGAAACAAGCTAGAGATGTCAAGAGAAAAACCATAAAAATGTAGTAAAAAACATAAGAATGTCAGAATACGAATTTAAAGTAAGTCGGTCATATCAGCCAAAACAGCATTTTTAAGGAAACACGAACCTTGATTCCTAAAGTTTGATTTCCTAACAGCTTTTAAAGGTGGTTTTGCACTTATTCTCTCATTTTGCCTTCAAAACTATTGTATGGCTGAGTAAGAGGAAGGAAACCAAGACACCTAAGAGTCAAAGTGTTTTTTTAGGATCCTGTGCTTAGGGTGATTCCCAAAATATGCCACTTAAGTCATCCAACTTTCATCTGTCCAAATCCAATAGCATATGTCTATATTGGGTCACTCCCAATTAAAAAATTCTTATTTGTGGTTGTTCTTCCAAATCTAAAGATCCCAGAATTTACAGTAGTTGTTTTACTCTCATAATTTTAAGAAAAGGAAAAATTATGACTATTTGGTTGATTCTTGGTGTTGGGAACTGATATTTTTATTTGTATTGTTTGATGAATTAATGCTTTGAACAGCTGTCTATGATTTGCCACCATACAAATAAAGTCCCTTTCAGCCAAAAACAAACAAACAAACAAAAAACAACCAGCCAACCAACCCACAGGAAAAAGGAAGTGAAAGAAGATGAACTTCAATGACTTCTCTCCACAAAGTAAGACTGAAATTAAAAAAATATACAGCTGTTACCTTTCCCACGAAGAAAACGGTATGTAGTCTGGAGTTCTGAGACTTCCTGAGGGGAGGGTCTTTTGGCTGTGGCTGCTATCCAAAGTCGTCCTCTGTGAGGGGTGTACCAGCTTCTGCCCTCCACCCTTCAACAAATACAAATTCAGTAGAAAGAATCTAAATTCTAGTGTCTTGGAGGATCTGATAACATACAACAAATTATCCAGTTGAATCAAGAAATCTATAGATGATACCTCACCAAGAGGGGTATTTTTTGTGAAAAAATTTCTCCTATAATACCTTTCACTTAAGTATGAATACTGTTCTCTAGTTTTTTTCTATCATCTGAACAAAGACAATTCATCTTTCTCAGCTCCTGTTTTTTTACCTGATCTCTGTAACTCAGATTTGGAGCTTTCACTAGCCTTGGGACCTTGACAATCCAAACCTATTTTCAAGGCATCCAACTTGTCCCACAAAAATGGAAATCCTTGCCTTTAAGTCATGAAAGATTTATTAATTAGTTGTTCTTTAATATGACAGAAAAATCCTCACCCACACATAACTCCCCACGAATAGTATTTTTATAATTACTATTTAACAGAATTTATGTAAATAAAAATGCCTATCATCTTTACTCTAAATTGTAACCACATTTATTTATATTTTCTTAAGTGTTTTATAAAAGTTCTTTGAAGATAATTAAATGACCTGTTAACTAGTTTGAAAGAATCTTTAAGTGGAATAACAAAATGCACTTCAAGAGAATTTAATTACTCCCTACTCTCCAAGGATTACAAAAAGATGTTTTTCATTTAGTTCCCATAAAATGAAATAACATATCTTGATAATATACCCTTATTATACTAGTCTTATAATGGGAAACAGGGAATTTCTCATATCCTTAGTTTTCCAATATAGATGAATTGGAACAGTGCCAGGTAGTCAATAAATGAGGAATGAATCAATATTATTTTTTCCCTCTACACCAAATGATCCAAAAGGTTATTGGGTAAACGGTCTCACAAATGCGGCGGAACCACCCACTTTATTTCTGTGGCACTAGTGATTGTGGGCTGGATACTGCTCATCCTGTTCTTTTCAGTGAGAAAATATGAATAACAGATTCAAAATAGGATGAGAAATGTAAACATTCTGATTCCCACAGCAGTAAGCAAGCTGCTTTTCTACTTTGGAAACGGAAGGCACCTCAACTGCAGAGATCTGAGTAATGGCACTAAATCATGGATTATGAAACAATTAGGAGTCAAAGCAAGAAGGTCTGACCTTCAAGAGGGGAGAAAAATGGTAATGCACCTTAATGAAGGATGCAAATCACAACTAATCATGAAAACATCAAGTAGAAATGATTGTTCCTAAATTCTGATAAATCTTCTTTCAGGAAAATAGAGAAATGACAGAGGCTTACACAGTAAGAGTGAAAAAAGCACTCTGAAAACCTAAATTCTAGTTCCATCTCTGCCACGAACTAGCTTTGCAATTCAGCGCAAGCTACTATACCTCTGCCTGCCTAGGTGTCCAGGATTGTAATAATACTGGCCTGATCTACTTAAATAGAGGTACTGCTTTGAAAATTCCAAGACTGTATTTAAATATAAGGCATTATTACTGATTTGAGTTAGGACACTGCCAAGGATATAAAATTCTAATAGATAAAAAAAGAAGGAAAAAAGAGATATGTACACCCCCCACATTCACAGCAGCATTATTTTTAATAGCCAAAACATGGAAACAACCTAAATGTCCATTGATGAGTGTGAAGAAAATGGATGAAGAATAATATTCAGCCATAAAAAAAAAAAGAAAATGAAATCCTGTTATTTGCAACAAAATGGATAAACCTTGAGGGTATTATGCTAAGTGAAATAAGTCATACAGAGGAAGATACTTTATGATCTTACTTATATGTGGAATCTGAAATAACCAATCTCATAGATACAGAGAACAGATTGGTGGTTGCCAGAGGGAAATGAGTGAAGGTGGTCCAAGAGGTATAAACTTCCAGTTGTAAGATAAATAAATCCTAGGGATATAATATACAGCATGGTGACTACAGTTAACAATACTGTATTGTATAGTTGAGTTGCTAAAAGAGTAATCTTAAAAGTTCTCATCATAAGAAACAAAAAAAATTGTAACTATGCAAGGTGATAGATGTTAACTAAACTTATTGTTGTAATCATTTTGCAATATTTCATATATATATGAAATCATTATGTTGTACACCTTTAATACAATGTCATTATGTCGTCTACATCTCAAAAAAACCGGGGAAACAAGGAAAAAGGAACATGTAACGATAAACAAAAGAAGAAAAACATAATATAAATATATAATGACCTCACTATGTAACAATTTGCACAGGAAAAAGAATATAAACAAACCTCCACAATGCTAACAGTAGCTGTTTCTAGGTGGTGGAATTACAGGTGATCTTTCTTTTTCTAGCTACTTTTCTGTATCAGTTTTCTATTTACATTTATAAAAGCTAAGAAAAAAACATTTAAAAAAGTTGAATTGAGAATAAACATGTGAAACCATAGAATAGTAAGCTATTACCATCACTAACAGGTACAATAGCGTAAGTTTATAATACCTCTACTTAACCCTCACTACTTCCTCCACTTTTTATAGAAAAGGAATTTGTGGTAAAATAGTTCCTCATTATGGTTACTCAAATAGATGTATAGAAAAAAAAACAAAACCAGTTAGGCTGGTGTCTTAAATAAAAGTAAGTAAGCATAAAAACTTTCCATTTCCAATAGGTTCAAACCATTAAGGTTGCTGAGTGCTGTATTACAAAGGCAAAGCCAAGAGACATTTTCAGTAGACTTCCTTCGAAACGTGAAAACACTAATAGTCTATTCTTTATTATGACTAGGATCTGTAGTCTTTCTAACCTGTTTTTTTTTTTTTAAGCTAGCCAGTGAAAAACAAGTCCTTAACATGAATATATTGCTTAAAGTTCTATGTGCCAAAGAGTATTATAAATCATCCCTAGATTGGGGAAAATGAATTCCAATCCATAATTCTAAATCAAGTTTATGCAAAATCTTCTACCACCAAGATTCATTTCTGTCCTTACCTTTTAATCCCTCTGACAAGCAGAGAAGCCCAAGGTTGATGCAGAGAGAGGCACCAGCCACCATCAAAGCCTTCCTGAAATTCTTGGTCCTGGATTCGAAACTGCTGCCGACATGAGTTGAACTCTAGCCCCGATCCTGCTGAATGGAAAGCTGCCTTCTGTGAGGCTGCGCTTGTCTGATCTATCCACTATACAGGAAATAAATCAAACATATAATTTTGTCTGACAAGGGAAGAACCTGGGGTAGGTATACAAAATGAGATGAAGGCTAATAATGAACAAATCATACTGGGAATACTCTCTTAGAAAAATGTATTTCATCTTTGTCTGAAACAAGGTGGAGAAGGTATAAATTCAGGAGGAATCCCACGTATGATAAAAAGGGCTCTTCTTAAAGGATAATTAGATAATATTTAATTCTCCATACATAGCTTCCTAATTCTAGCAACAGCACAACTATCAGACCAAATACTTGGTCTGTAATTATTTCCACTTTAAACTTATTAATGATTCATACAGGATTTTGCACAATTTCCCAATATAATCCTATCAGTGAAAAGAAGGTTCAACATTTTGGTCCACACAATCTTCGCAGGGGCAGGGTCGCATGCTGTTACCATGATAAAGCCAAACAGATGCTTTCAGGGGCCAGGAGTTCTGAGTATTAGATGCATGAAGTAGTCCTCTTATCCTGAAATGAACAACTGTCCCCGAAAAGAGAGGATGGAGCACTACTCCCATCATGTAAAGCGAATATACAATTACAGAGTACAGGTAATTACAGGAGGCTAAAGAATCCTGGCAGTAACTCAGTCAGAGAATGACAAAGGTTAACATTTCTAGGAGGGTATAGCTTAGTGGTAGCGTGCCTGCCTAGCATGCACAGGGTCCTGGTTTCAATCCCCAGTACCTCTGTTAAAAAATAAATAAACCTAACTACCTCCCCACAAAAGAGGGGGGGGGGGAGAGGTTAACATTTCTTCCAGAACAAGAAGACTGAGTGCTCTGAAATTCATTTTCAAAAAAAGGAGGGAGGGGCTCTATTGGGATGAAGAAGTTTGGACTTAATTGTATTAATTTATTTTTATTTTTTAATAATTTATAGGGAAAACAAAAATGGTAGAACGTCAGTCTAGAGACTAAACAATCATTTCACTCCTAAATGTTTTAGTTTTCTCAACTGTAAAATTATGGAGTTGGACTAAGTGAATCTCTAAAAATCTTTCTGCAATAAAATTTTATGACTGTAATCAGCTGTGTCATATCTTAAAAAGAAAAACCAAACATTTACTAAGTGAAAAACATATAAAGCAAGAAGACTTATATAAAAAAGGATACAGTTCTTGCTTTCAAGGAACTTACAATCCTAGTAGACGGCACATAAATAACTATCCAAAACGTAAGGCAGAACTGAGTAAATACTACACGGGGACTTAAGTCCTTAAGTGGGAACACAGAAGAAGAACTGATCCATTACAGGGGAAGTGAGTGATTTTATAAAAAAGCTGGTATTTGAACAATCCCGAGATCCTAATTCTCTGTTCTACCTCGATCACAGTTCTTGTTTGTATTACCTGTTTCCCTACTCCACAGCTACTTTCCTAAATTAATCTTATTATCTTTCAATAATACCATTTGCAGCCAGCTAACTGGTCTCACCTCCATTTACAGCCTCTAAGTATCTCTCTACTTCACTGCTAGCTGCAACACTAATTTGGGTCCTCATCTCTCCCCCACTGTACTACTGCAATAATCTTCCTAGCAATTTCCTTGCTTCTGCTTTCCTCTTCCCTCCAATCCATTCTCTACATAGGCATGGAAGTCATGTCAGTCTTCTGCTAAAATTCTTCAAGGACTCTTTCTTGCTCACTTTAGGATAAAACCAAACTCCTCAGCATGAAACATAAGGGCTTTCATGATGTTACCTACTATACTGGGTTGAGTAGCATCCCTCCCAAATTTATGTACTCCCAGAATCTGTGAAAGTGAATTTGGAAACAGCATCTTTGCAGGTGCAGTCAAGTTAAGATAAAGCCATACTGGATTAGAGTGGACCCCAAATCCAATGACTAATAGCCTTATAAGAGAATACACAGAGACAAAGACACACAGGGAAGATGGCCACGTAAAGACAGAGGCAGAGAGTAGAGTGACGCAGCTGTAAACCAAGGGATGCCTAGAACCACCAGAACCTCAAACAGACAAGGACACATTCTCCCATAGAACATTTGGAGTGAGCATGGCCCTGCCAACACCTTGATTTCAGTGTTGAGAATTGTGAGAAAATAAATTTCTGTTGTCTTAAGCCAATCAGTTGCGGCACTTTGTCATGGCTGCCCTAGGAAACTAATACACTTACTAGCCCAGTTTAATTTCTAACGATACTTAATTACTTGTGGTTCTCCAAACCTACAATGCTCTCAAGCTGCAGAGCCTTTGTACATGTTATACCATCTACGGAGAATTCTCTCCCTAGACTTGTCTGCTTGGAAATTCCTATTCATCTTTTTAGTCTCTTCTCAAACATCATTATCTTTTGTGACTACTCTGGTGGGTTTACGATCTCTCTCCTCAACTCCAACTGTGTCTATGACATGTGTCTATCATAGCAATTATCTTGAGGAATTGAAATTTTCTGTATTCAAACTCATCTTCCCACTAAATCTGAAGTCCTTAAAAACAGGAGCTGGGCTTTTGCCTTTTAACCTCCCAGCATCTAGCAAAGAAACGTAGACAGTGCTGAATGAGTATTCCCAGTGAAACTGTCTAAAGCAGTGCTCTGACTGCATCTCTCTGCTTAAGAACATTTTATGACCCACATTTATTTGCAAAATAAAAATGTGAAAACGTCTTAGCTAAACATTTAACTCTTCAGTGATCTGACTACCTACCTATCCCTAATCTATTCCTTGTGATATAATCCTTTTATGAGTACTACCCTGGTAGCCTAAATTCACTATTCCATATATAGCTCACCCTTGAAAAACATGGGTTTGAACTGCATGGGTCCACTTATGAATTTTTTTTCAATAGTAAATACTACCGAAAAATATGATCTGCAGTTGGTTGAATCTGCAGACGTGCAACCTACTTTGGATGTGGAACCACTTTATGGAGGGCAGACATAATCATAAGATAGACATGGATTGTCTACTGTGCAGATGGCCGGTGCTCCTAATTCTTCCCTGCATTGTTCAACTGTATGTATGTATATATGTGTACATGTATGTACATGTGTAAAAAAATGTGTGTGTGTGTGTGTATCTACCACATCTTATTCCTACAGTTAATTCTGCATACTTTTTTGGGGGTGGGTTGTGCGGTTGGGGAGGTATCCTGCAGTTAATTTTGACTGGAATGTTTTCTTTTCCCACCAACCTCAAACACCATTCTCTTGTAAATTTACTTTTAATGAATGTCATCTTCCCTATAAAGGCCTCTTTTACACCTCTCAACTCAAGTAGTCTTTCCCTCCTCTGTGTTTCCACTGTACTTTTATTTATATCTCTATTAATATCAGAGTTGCTTATGTAATCTTTTCCTCTACGAGTCTATGACTTCTTTGAGGATAGAAGAGTGTCTGGTTGATGACTTACTACTGTGATTGTACACAGTAGATGCTCAATGTACTTGAAAAATGAGTAACAATGAATAACTGAATTAATGTATTAATTTAAAATACCACTCTATGGGACTACCCACATTCTATGAAAGATAGAGAAAGAACATTAACAAAAGGACCATGGGATTATTGTTTAAATCTCTACAGTACTTAACAAAACCTTCTCTTGAGAAATACTCAAAAGACAACTTGTCAGAAGTGCTGCAAAAAAAACTGGGCCAGAGAGTAAAGTCGGTAGGTGTATTGAAAGAGCAGATTGGTATCTAACGCTTACGAGACAGTCAGACCTGAAAGGCAAATTATCTGGGTCCAAACTTCTTTCATCATCAGTTAGAGCAAAGGTCCACCAACCTGGGGAGGTGACTGGTACAGGTTGGGATTCACCAGCAGTCCCAAAGGCTCTTCAGATCTATCCAATTTGGTCAGTGGCTGGTTCAATGTTCCACTGGCAATAGCCTGTATTGCCTCATCTAGTCTGTGATAACAAACCAAAGGATGCAATAATTGGTAATGTTCCATGCTCAGAATAGCCTTACTTAGCACAAACATAAAACTTGCCAACAGTAATAAAGTTTGAAATTCAAAGAGGGGATGATTTTCCTCATTCCCCATACCAACCTCCCCTTCTCTTCCCAAGAACCCTAAGGAGTATGAGACAGTAAAAAGTTCCTGAACACTAAGAAAATAGGTAGGGCACATTACAACCACTTATCTGTTTAACAAGATTACTGGTAATGCCGAGATTAGAAAAGTTGCCTAGAAACAGTCTGACTCACAAAAGAGTATTCTACGCCAGCCTATTTCTCAATATCTTCAATTATTCTTCCAACCTCTCAGGAGTCCCTCTCTACTCTTCCATGCTGATCTGAATTGTATCCTTGCTTCAAGTCCCAGAACTTCTGAGGTGGCCCTCTACTGACCCAGCACAAAAGTACTCACTTCTTTCTTTGAAGTCGTGTTGCACCTACTATTTAAACAGTCATCAACTCTACCGTGTTATCCTGTGTCTACAGTGTTTGCTTTGAAGATCTGGCTCTAATCCTATAAAAGAATGTGATTTTTTCATTTAAAGATTATGGAACTAATCCTGCTGGTTAGTAAGAGATTTTAAGTTCTGCAGGAACCATACCTTATTCTATGCTACAGATCTACATTACTCGCTGCTGCACTCCATGTCCCTGCCAGATGCTTGACAACCATTTGTGGACAATGATAATTCTGAGGCAGAACATAATGAAAAGCTTTTACTGGTAGAAAAGACTGACCGTGACCTTGAATACAATTAAAGAGATATTTGTTAGGAACCTTTAAGGTGCAAGGCAATTAAAAGGGGTAGAGGGCAGGATTCCTGCCTTCAGGAAGCTCTGAATCTAAGTAGCAGTTTAAGACAGCTATAAAGATGACAAACAACATATGGGAGGGTGTAATTATTACTATGAGACAGGCACAATCCATCTGGTGGCTATTATCTCATCATCCTATGTGTTGTATCAAGTAGGTTCAAAGGGGAGGTAGATATTTAAAAAGCAAAGATTAGAGGAAGGATTTCCAAAGCAAGGGAAAAGCAGAAGAAAAAAGGTAAAGCATGAAGGTTAGAGGGGAAAAAACAAAGTACAAGAATTTGAGGGAAGAGGTAAATCTAAAATAGGATGGGGATAGTGGGATCTAAAGGAGAAACAGATTTGTAACATAGTACAGTGCCAAGTATATCCACACCTCTAGAATCTATAAAAGAAATAATACAAATTGCTAATCAATACATTTTTAGAATGTTTAGACTTAACAGCATACAACCAAAGCAAAAGAATGTGAATAAAAATTATGATGAAATACCATTTTTCATGTGTCAGAATGGCAAATTTATTTTTTTAATTGTTGAGAGACAAAGAAACTAGCATCTTGATATTTAGTGTATAGCTCATAAGTCAAAAGCATGCAGAATTTAAATTTTGAGATACTGCCCAATTTCACTTCTAAGAGGCTTCACTATATCTTATTGTACATAAAAATGATTTTGTCATAAAAGCAATTCATGACTATGGAAAAACTAGAAAATGCAAATTAATAGAAAGAAAATGAAAAATTCCTGAACCTGTCACCCAGATATAAGTTTGCTTTTTTCTTTGTATCTGTCTATCATATACGTATTAGGTAAGAATAAATAATTATTCTGAAGTTAATGGTAGAATTTCTTTCAGGGAGAGAACAACCTTTGTTTAGGAAAATTCTGTGATGGATTTGCCAGGTATAAAAGAGAAGGCCAAGGACTGAGCCTTGTGGAAAGAAAGCATTACTGTGTTCACTAATATCCAGTTTTCTCTGTATGTGTGTGTAAGAGAGACAGAAACATAAAGAGACAGAGAGATGTATGCCATTTCCAAAACAGGGAGTGAGAGCTCCATGAGCTTTTTTTTTTTTGGAGGGGGGTAGGTAATTAGGTTTTATTTACTTATTTATGTTTAGAGGAGATGCTGGGGATTGAATCCAGGACCTTGTGCATGCTAAGCATGCACTCTACCACTTGGGCTATATTTTACACCCCCCTCCGTGGGCTTTCTTTTCCGTGCTGTGCTGAAGCCAACATGTGTAACTTTTCTCAACTCTACATTCAGTAACTTCATGTTGTTAACTTGAAATTGGCCATGAAGTAAATTTTTTTCAATAAACTTTACTTTTTAGAGCAGCTTTAGGTTCACAGCAAAATGAAACAGGAGCGGGTGGAGGCTATAGCTCAGTGGTAGAGTGCATGCTTAGCATGCATGAGGTCCTGGGTTCAATCCCCAGTACTAAGAGGGCATATCTATTTTCCTATACTCACAGATGATGCAATGTTACATATTTTAATTTTCAGCCAATTTAATGATACATTATGTTTTAAAATTTGCACTTCCCTAATAGTTAACTGAGCATCTTTTCTAATGTTTACTGGCCATTTGAATTTCCTCACCTGTAAATTATCTGTTCTTAGCCTCTTTCCATTTTCAACTGGATTTCTCTTGTTAATTTGCAGGTCTTTATATAGTATGGATATTGCTCTTTTTAACTGTTAAAACTGTTTAAAATGTTTTCTTGCAGTCTTGTACTTTTTTACTTTATTTAAAATATCTTATGTCTTTTTGACTTCTGGGTTTTATACTTTGCTTACAAAGAGCTTTACCATACCAAGACAGTAACTCTATTCTCCTAAATTTCTACTATTCTATTTCTTTCTGATCCTTTTATTTCTTTTGCATTTAATGCTTTAGTCAGACTTATTATCGCACTATGGTTTGAGGTAGAGATCTAACGTAGATTGTTTCTAAGCTGGTGGCCCATCGTTTATTTAATCTTTTCCTTTGTAACTAATTACAAATTACTAAATGTACTAAATTTATACATCTCTGCATTTACAAAGCTATAGACACACACTCATGCACACATACATACACAATGCAGACACACAGGTCTCTTTCTGAATTCTATTACATTTCATCGATCTATTCCTGTGCCCAAACTGTACCTCATTGTTTTAAAAAGGTTTTTTTTTTTTTTTTTTTACAATACATAGATACATACATACATACAGCTTTTTACAAAACTACAGTAGTTATATAGGAGAATAAGGTGCCCTCATGGTTCATTTTCAAAATTTTCTTAGCTACTCTTACATGTTTCTATTCCAAATAAATGTATTACTTCAAAAATTAACAGAAACAGAAGACCCATTAAAGGGGAGAAATCTTTTACAGTCAGACTGCCCCCTTTTTTCAGACCCCTTCTGGTGTTGCCCACTTACTTGCTGTGATACTCAGCTAGTGGATTTTCATCCTCCACGATCTTCCTGCCTGCAAAGTCAATGGTAATCTTCTTAGAGAGCCGAGAGGCATGTCGGAATTCTCTCAGCTCCTCCTCTCGCTTCTGTAGGGCTTCCCGCTCAATTTTGGACAACCACTGGTTAGAATCACTGGCAAAGTAATCTGATTCATCATCAATGACTTGGGTCCTTCGAATGCTGAAGAAAAATAAAAGAACATATGGTAATTACATTGATGACAAACAGGGACTTGATTACTAGGAAGCTGTTTCAAAGCAGCTCACTCTTCTGCTATCCTGAAAGTTATCATCTCGAATATAGATGACCAAGAATGTTCCAAAAATAGGTCAAGCTCTGCCTGGTTCCCACCTTCTGCATATACCTTATCCCCACTGCAGGGAATCAGCTCCTAGAACTAATCTTACCCTGGGCAGGAAAAGACATAGCACCATAATTTATTGTCCTACTTTTCTTACTAGTCCAACCCTCACCTTATAGCCGGAATTCTGTCTAATTTTGCTGCATCTGAGTTCGCGTCTTGGTAGCTTACTCAACATCCTAGTCCCTGCACAATTGGGACCTAGTCTATTCTTGCTAGACCCAGTTGCTGCCCTTTTTCCTTACAAATTGGAGCTCTATCCTGGACCCTCAGTCCTGTAACTTATTCTTAAGTTATCTTATTATTCTACTACTTCTATATGTCATTTTCCAACCACCCCCGCCATCCCCACCCCAACCCTATCTTCAGCCCTTCCCTCAATATACAAGGGACATGTTCCAAGATTATAACAATCAGGCCTATTTCTAAAATTACACTGACAAAGAAACTAAGAACTAGAAGGAATCTTGATGATCCAACTCTGTCATTCTACAGATAGGGGCTCAAAGAAGTCAATTGACTACTCCAAAGTTACAAATCCAGTCTCAACTGCTTCAGTAGAAATTAATGATACATACAGGTATTGGGAAATACTGAAATCAGAATCATTTAGCAATTTTCCAGGGCTCAGCTAGAATTACGGAAGTTTTAAAGTAGACTAAGAGTGGTCCTATACTATAGGTGAACCTAAATAATGAAACTGGTGTCCCTGAACACACGAGCATAAAGGCAAAATCAATAGGGAGAGACCCTTTTCCAGTTTCTCTTTAACAAAAAATGTACTCTATTCTAGTAAATTTCACTGAGAAGGGCTAAAAGTGATATTTAAAAGTTTAAGAGCCAATATTAGTTACAAACCTTGTGATGGGCTTACTCAAGGAATAGCTTTCAAAGTTATATCCCATGCAAATGATCTATATTAGGTGTGTGTAACCAAAGGATTATAATGCTAGAAACAGACATACTTAGTTACCATTAAAGAAGAGATTCAGTGTCTGAGAAGTGAGAATATAAGTCCTATTTTAAAATTTTTTAAAATTAATTTGCTGGGTGGGGGGCTAGGGGAGGTAATTAGATTTATTTTTAGAGGAGGTACTGGGAATTGAACCCAGAACCTCACGCATGCTAAGCATGTGCTCCATCACTTGAGCTATATACCCTCCCCCCATAAATCCTATTTAAAGATTCTTTTAGTGGGGAGGGTACAGCTCAGTGGTAAAGCACAGGATTAGCATGCACAGGGTCCTAGGTTCAATCCCCAGTACCTCCATTAAAATAAATAAGTAAGTAAATAAACTTAATTACCTCCCCCCAAAACAAAAACAAAAAATAAATATTCTTTACCACCAACTAGATCTCAATACATATATTGTCCAAACGGAGAAAAAAAATGAAAGAGAAATTAAAAATAGAACTAACAAATCCATCAGCTTGCCTCCTAAAGAGAAGTTAGTGGGCTAAATGACCAAAGTGTAGGTGTATAAAACTTAAAATTTAGGGACATTATTGAAAAAGAAGACAAATTTAGTGTCAAAGCGAAAAGGGAGGGTAAATCACGCCTTCTCATGATATGGTGTTACCTACACTCTCCCAAAGGCAATTTCTTAGGGAATCTCCAGGGCCTGGCACAACATTTGTACACGGTAGGCATTTTAACATATGCTGACTGAATGAATGAATGGCTGCAAATGAAACAAGTAGGAAATCTGTCAACTCAGATCAACTTTCCAGGGGGTATACTAGCATTTGCTAAGAATCAAAAATGTTGCAAGGTAGGATCCTTTTGGTGGGAGCCTAGCTTATTCAAACATGGATTCAAAAACAAGATGTATAACCCCTAGAGCGAGCCTTCAGCTCTTCTTTTGCTGTAAACGCTTCCATAGTCCACCCTAAAAAGATCAAGTGCCAAAATAACGGACTAGTCTTTTCCTTAGCATTTTTTATTCTAATCACATCATACCTAGTCCTGTCAAACTCTAACAATTTGTCTTTATGCTTGATAGCCTTCTCCAGACCAGATTTAAATCGTAATTCTTGATGAGGAAGAAGGTCCTTGGTAGAGATGTCCACCTTTCCAGAATTCTCAGTCCCTGAAATTCAATAAGGAAATCAAATGTTGTCAGCCTATAATACAAATTAGTTGTACCACTGTGCAGCAAAGAACACATAAAAAGATCTAGCTTTGCCCCTAATGACGGCCAGCCATGGGAAAAAAAACAAGTACACAGGCCAGGTTTTACTTGTCAAGCATCAAGAAGTGCTTGAACATAATAGGTTCTCAGTAAATGTTAAGGATTTATTTCTTCCCTCATGGAAATGTGGATCACTAAAGGTAACAAACTGTTTAACAACACAGTATAAAAAGGCTTTATAAATAAAAAAAGTTATTGAGTAGGGCTGAATATCACTTTTAAACATACTTCATATATCAAAGCTAAAAACTAAATAATAGAAGAAAAAAGAGAAGAAATTGCAGCAAAGGGACAGAAATCAATAATGAGAACTTATTAGATGCTAAGGCACTTAATACATACTACTTAATTTTCACAATAACCCTGTAAGACAGTTTGTATTATCTTTGTTTTACAGATAAATTGAAGTTCAGAGACATTAAAAAACTGACTGAGTTTACTAAGTTGTAAATTAAAAGGTGGAAACAAAATACAAACTTAGGTCTGTCTAACTCTAAAGCGTACATTACATTTATTCCTTGGCCCGTGTATTATCTCCTTTGTGACAGCATACCACAAATCTGATCCAGAAAAGACAGCCGTATATTATGATAAAACCAAGACCTAAGACGTGTTAGGAAAACAACTAGGGTATAACAAAGGCTGACTTTTCTCTTTACCTAAAACTCTAGGCCTGTTCAAAGTCCTGTCAAATCTTTTTTTTTTTAATTTAGAAAAGAGATTCTTGTGTTCTGAATATAAGAAAAGCATTTAGAACTACTTTTTCTCATAACAATGACCCTAAATTAATCCTAATTAAAAAAATATGGAGACATGTTCTACCTCATTAATAATAACTAAAAAAACACAGCTATAAAAATAAAATAATTTGAAATGTCAAAACTCAACAGTGACAGCTTTGAGGGTAAAATACTAATGTTGTTGTAGACTGGTACAATATTTTGGTAAAGTAATATGGCAAATACATCTTAAGGGTCAAAAATGACCATATTCTTTGACTCAGTAAACCCACTCTTAGAAATTTATCCCAAGGAAATAAATCAAAAGATACAGTATTAACAAAGTTGACCACTGTGGTATTATTTACAATTTGGAAACAGTTAAAATATCCAATAATTGGGAAATAGGTAATCAAACTAAAATAAGTCAAGTTAATGACTATTTTTAGCCACTAAAATTTACAAATATGAAGAATATATGGTAACAAAAAATAATTATAAAATGTCAATTTAAAAAAGGGAAAAAAGTAAAATTCTGTATACACTGTGACTGCTACTTCATAATACAAACCAATCTATATTAAAAAAAAACTACGAACTAAAGCAGAAACAAAATATTTACACAAATTTACAGTAACGAGTACATTGTTTTTCCTTTAAAAAGTCCTTAACGATTTTTGTCATGCTTTTTCCAAATATGAGACTTTGAAAAGAGTTGCAAAAATAGCAGAGTTCCTGTGTAACATTCATTCATCTTTCCTTACTATCTTATCTTACATACCATAATATAATTATCAAAAGTAAAAAATTAACATTAGTACAATACCATTAGCTAAATTACAGACTTTATTTGAATTTCAACATTTTTTCCATTAATACTATTTTCCTGTTTAGGGATCCACTTCAAGATCCTACATTGCAGTTAGTTGTTGTGTCTCCTTAGTCTTCTCCAATCTGTGACAATTCTTCAATCTTTCCTTGTCTTTCATGATTTTGCAAATCTCCTATTATAAAACTTACATCCAATAATTTTAGCATCCATTGGTGGATTTTGTCTGTAGCCATTACTACTACTGAAGTGTTCTAATGGTAATTTTCTATTACTCTAATTCCTTCAGTGTATTAATTAGAATTCTTTTATAAGAAAGCTGTCCCTTCTTCACCACGTATTAACTAACATTCAGTTAATTCATGATATTATTTTATTCTTTGGGTTATAATCCAATAGTATTATAATTAGTTTTTTGCTCAATGTTATGTGGTTTTAATAAGAACTTTAAAAAACAAAATGCTTGTAGAGTAAATGAGTAAATAAACTGCATCTTGCATACCAGGATACAAGAGAAACAATCATAGGTACAACAAAATGTATCCATCACCAGTGTGATCCAGGTAGAAGATTGTTGCCTACCTGACATGAGCTTCTTCAGCAGTTTCTGGCTCTTGTTTGAGTCACGCTGTAAAATACCTTGTTCCTCACGAGTACATACCTATAAAGTAACAAGAGGAAAACACACAATTCAATCATTAAATTGTTTGCTTAATAAACTTAAAAAGTAACCTCAAATTACACATAAGATAGGACAATAAAATAATGAGATTTTTTTTTTATCTAGACAAACATACCAAAAAATATGTATATCCAAATGAGTTTTATGCTAGCCTCTTTCCATTTCTCCTTTCTTTTGTGAATCACACCAAAAGCTGATCTCACTGTGTCTCTGAATGACTAGGTAAAAAAAAATCTAACCTACTTTCAAAGAACAAAGATTTGCCACCATTGGGAATACTGAACAAATGTACAACACTTTTTAAAAAAAAAAAAATCTTCCAGTTCTAATGGTGAAATTCAAGTCTTACAAGAGAAAGTATAAGCAGGTGTATTATTAGAAAGAACCAGAAAAAGAAGCAAAATACAGTACCACCAGGGAAAACTAGTCTAGCTTTTACACTACACATATTTTTTTCTTTGCCTTCGAACATTATCTACTTATAAAGTAATAAACGTATTAAAGAAAGGAAAAGTTCTGTTTATTATAATATCACTGCAATTATAAGAATGGAGGTTACTTAAAAGAAGAAGGGGTTCCTTAAAAACAATTTCATACTGAGCTTATAAAACTACAAATGTCAAGGCCAATCCACATTATTCTCTCTTGAACTGAAGGAATCCAGGGACCTAACAGAAAATACTGCACTTGGCTAGCAGCTGCCTGAGTGGCACGTAGTGTTCCTTCCAGCAGCTGTAGGGTGTTTCTCTAGAGAAAGTCTCATATGGGAGGACATTTACTGCCATTTTACAAACACTTGTTACGTTAGATACTATATTTTTCAGGTCATCCATTGTCTATCAGCTTATTCAGTGAGTATATTGAAAAATTAAAGGCCCCATCAGAGAAGGGAAAACAAAGCAACACAAAATATACGCCTTCACCAATGCCAAATGCCACTGCTTCTGCCAGTCAGCAAACCGGCAGAACAAGCTTTCTAGACCGCTCACTAGGGTATCTGTAAGAGAGTCATTACTGCTACACTCTTTGAGGTCATTCACGCAAATAATGAAGAGCTATAAAAAGGAGGTGTTCTAGAAAAAAAAAGATATAAAGACTGGAGGACTACATCACGGTGGCACTGTTTCCCTAGGAATGTGAGCTACATCTGAAGACTGACAAAAAAAATTTTGTCATTTCAGGCCCTAAAGTTTTCTTGAATTGAAGTTAATCTCATACAAGACTTGGATCCCTCAGCAATGTATGTTCTCAAAACCCTCTGACTAATAAGCCTCAGGACTGGGATATCACCTGGGGCTTCTGACTATACAAGTTCCCACTACTAGAATTTCCTGGACATCCTGAGGAAGAACTTACTAAGAAAAAGAGAGATTAGGAGTGTAAATGTCCCTATGTATAAAACCAAAGTGTGGTAAAATAGAAAAGAAACAACTTACCAGGGTGCCACAGAATAAGCAGGGGCCAGAACCCTCTTGTTCACAGACAATACGCCCACAGATCAGACAGTTATTGATCAGCTTGTGCTTCTGGCCCAGGCAATCACAAGGGTGGCGACCAGGGATCAAGACTGCAAGTTTGTCCTGTCCCTCTTTTGTGTATAAACTGACAAACTTCGTCTTCTTCTTTAAGGAGCTGCTGTTCTCTTGTGCCTAATTGTACAAAGATATCAGAAATAGTATCAGATAATTAATGACAGTGAAAACAGTCAAGAGAGAAAAACCTCAGTTCTGTTAAATAATGACTTACACACTACTCAGGAACCATGAAAGGAGGTGGGAGAAATACAAATTAGTTATTATCAAGGGTCTGAGAAAAGGTTATTCTCCTGAAAAACTAGGTAATAAACTCACACTTTTCTGCTATTAGCCTTCAGCCCTGTATTACAGCTAGTGGAAGGTAAATGTAGCAATAAAAGCTGTTTATGTGACATATTTAAGCACAGCTAAATTGGAGATCATAAAAAACAAAAATGCCTCTAAAAGCAGATGATGTTCATAGATTTGGAAATGAGACGAATAAAATAAGAAAAATCTATAAAGAACTGACTCAGTAAGAAGAAGACAGATAACAATAAAAAATTGGGCAAAGGACCTAAACAGGAAATTCATAAAAGAAAATATTCAAGTGGCCAACAGACACATGAAAAGGTGCTCAAATTCATTAGTCATCAAGATAATACACAACAAAACCACAATGCAAAGCCATGACACACGAACGAGAATAACTAAGTTGAAAGGACAGAAAATACAGAGTGTTGGCAAGGATGCAGAGCAATCAGAACTCTCACATACTGTTCGTGGGAGTGTAAACTAGTATCTGCTAAAGTGAGCATCTGTATATCCTGTGACTCAGCAGTTCAACTCTTGGGTACATACTCAACAGAAATGTGTAAATATGTTCAACAAAAGACATATACAAGAACATTCACTGCACCATTAGAATTGGAAACCACCCAAATGTTCAATAGTTTCTGAGTATTCACTTAATAGAATCCTGTGTACCAATGAGAATGAAAAAGCACAGCTATACAAAACAGTACGGATAATTCTCATAAACCAAGTGACACAAAAGAGTATATACCATCTAGCTCCATTTACACAAAGTTCATGAGTAGGTAAAACTAATCAATGGTATTTGAAGTCAAGAAGGTGTTTTCCCTTGGGAGGGTTATCAGTTGGGGGTGCATGGAAGGGTTTGCTAGAGGAATGGTAATGTTTTGGTTTTTGGCTATACAAAAGTCAGTTTGTGAAAATTCACCTGTTCACTTCTGTATGCGTGTTATAAAATAAAAACTTTGAAAAGAGAACTATATTTATCAGCCTCTGTCTTAGTTCATTCCGGCTCCTGTTACAAAATACCACAGACTGGGTAGCTTATAAACAACAGAAACTTTATTTCTTACAGCTATGGAGGGTGAATGTCCAGTATCAGGGTGCCACATGGTTGGGCAAGGGTTTTCCATGGTCACAGAAATCACTTCTTCATCGTATCCTACATGGCCAAAGCGGGTAGGGAGCTTGGTGGGGTCTCTTATAAGAGCACTAAACCCATTCATGGGGGATCCACCCTCTTGACTGACATAAGAAACTCTCAAAGGTCCCACTTCCTAATCCACACGGGGCATTAACATTTTAACTTGTGAATTTTGTTTTTTGTTTGTTGTTTTGGGGCGGAGGTAATTAGGTTTCTTTCTTTATTTTTAGAGGCAGTACTGGGGATTGAACCCAGTACCTTGTGCATGCCAAGCATGCACGCTACCACTTGAGCTATACCCTCCCCTGCTTAACTTATGAATTCTGAGGGGGACACAAACATTCAGATCATAGCAGCCTGTGACACTTAGGGTGTATAGAGGCCTCTCCCATGCTGTAATCTTACTTTCCCTTTAAACTGAGAGTTTCTCAATCATTTCCAGAGACTGAAGTTTCAGAGACAAAAAAAAACTCTGGAGTTCTAGTGGGTAGGAAAGTTACCATAAGAAAGGTAACAGTTGTTAGGTATAAAGACAGGTGACATGCCCTAATGTCCAAAGCCAAAAGTTGAGATACAAGGACAGTATCAAATAAGTCAACCTAGACAAAAATTAAAATCTAAGGCAAGTGCTAAGGATTTTATCTAATCTAACAGGTTGCCATTTTTCAAGCGAGGCAATCCTATCTTTGGCTCTCAAGATGGTGGTGAGGGGAAGATTAAAATCTCTAAGGAGAAACTCCTATTTCACTCCCATTAAAGTATCCAGTTACATTAAAATATGGTATTTGAGAGATTGAGGGCTGTGCTTTGATTAGGTCTCTTATATACAACAGGCAATAAGCATTCACTGAGAAGGAGAAGGAGAGACAGAGTAATAGAGCAGAGAAGGAGAGAACAGGGCAAGCAAGAAAATTCATAAGTGTATCAACCCCTTGCTCAAAACCATCCACTGGCTTCCCATCTTGCTAAGAATAAAACCCAAGCTACTTATAAGTACTTATAATGCCTTACATATGGCCCCCAGGTGCTCTCCAACCTCATCTACTTATCATTCTTACCCTGCTCACTATGCTCCAGAAACGCAGGGCTCTTGGTACTCCCGAGAAGACTTTTCTCCATCTCCCCTTTGCACTTATTTCCTCTTTCTGCCTTTGTTCCCAGCCCATCTCTTCATATACTGGCTCCTTGGCAGTGTTCAGGTCTTAGCTATGATTCCACTCCCTCAGAGAGGCTTTCCCAGCCTATTCACAAGAGCTCCTGTCCTATCAATTACTCCCTACTGCATTGCTCTTTTTATTTTTTCATGGCAGTTTTCACAATCTACTTCAAAATTTTTAATTACTTTAAAATTTTTCTTTGACTATCTTTCTACCTTTCCTCTGAACCACTAAAATGTAAACTCTAGGAGGGCAACAAAACCTACCTAATGTGTCTTGTTTATTGCTATATCTCAAATTCCTAAATCAGTTCTTGACACACAGCAGATACAATCAAAATTTCTGAATAACCAAATAGCCTATAATGAAAAAGAATATGAAAAGGAATATATACATATGTATAAATGAAACAGTACGCTGAACACCAGAAACTAGTTTCTATTTTAGTTTCAGTTTACAGTGTTTAGTTTACAACATTGTAAACTGATGATACTTCAATTAAAAATATATATTAAAAAAAGAAATTACCTGCATGGTGATTCCATCAAATGAGGGAACAATAATTTCTTTAATCTATCTCTTACTGTTTAAAAAATTAGGTCAGTTCATATTTTCAGTATTATAAATAGCATCATGCAGAACATAAGCTTTTTTTGTGGGTTTCTGATTACTTCCTTAAGTTAGATATTGAAGTCATATTAATAAGCCAGATGACTAGATAAAAAAGCTGTGGTATATTTACACAATGGAATACTACTCAGCCATAAAAAGAATAAAATAAATGCCATTTGCAGCAACATGGATGGACCTGGAGATTGTCATTCTAAGTAAGCCAGAAAGAGAAAGAAAAATACCATATGATATCACTTATACAGGGAATCAAAAAAAATGGGAAAAAAAAAAGAACTTATTTATAAAACAGAAACAGACTCACAGACATAGAAAACAAGCTTATGGTTACCAGGAGGGGAAGGGGATGGGAAGGGATAAATTGGGAGTTCAAGATTTGCAGATACTAACTAATATATATAAAACAGACAAGTTTATACTATATAGCATAGGGAACTATATTCAAAATCTTATAATAAACTTATGGTGAAAAAGAATATGAAAACAAATATATGTATGTTCATATATGACTAAAGCATTAAGCTGTACACCAGAAATTGACACAACACTGTAAACTGACTATACTTCAACAACAAAATATATATAGAAAAAATAAAAAATCAGTCCGAAGCCTAAGAACATTTCCACAGTTCTTGACGTACACTACCAAATTGTCCCCCAGAAAACTTAAACCAATTTATATTGCCACCTGTAGTGTACAAGAGGTTCTTGTTTTAACATAACTTCAACAGCACTGAGTATTCTATTTTTTAAATTTTTGACAATTTGATAGGCAATTATCTCAGGGATTTACTGTTTTCTTATTTGAGTACTAGCAGAATATGGGAATTCTCAGTACTAAAATCAGGGGAGTCCAGGCAAATAGGGCAACAAAATGGTCATCTTAATTATTACTAAGGATAAACATCTTTTTATGTTTATTGCTCATTTGTGTTTTTTCTTTTGCTTGTGATAGTCTGTGCTCATTTTATACTAATTAATAAAAGGCTTAAATGTCTATTTTTTTTTCTTTAAGTTCACAGTACTTTGCAAACCATTTTCCGTGTTTTTTTGCATGGTCATCACACTCAGAATTTTTTGGTCACTTCTCTTCCTTCTTAGCATAATTAACTATTCCAGTCTGCTGGGAAATTTAGCTTGTCAAATTGCCCTGAATATAAATATTTCTGCTTACCTTGCATGGCTATTTTGAGAACCAAGAGAGAATATGAAAGAACTCTAAATGCTAAATAATGATGGTGAGGATGGTGGTGGTAGTGAATGGTCTAAAATAGAAATACTCTTAAAACAGCTAGAATTGTGCATTCTTTCAGTATAGACTCACAAAAAAATGTTGACATTGAAGCCCTAGTGCACTTCATTAAATATTTTCCATCATATATATAGTATATATATCTCTAAGCAAAAAATCCTTATAATACTTATTTAATCAAGCTGCTCAAAAAATCTACATATAGAAAATATGTCATCATTATCACTCTCTCACCATAAAATTCATGCATTTGTTGAAAAATTGCCATACTAGACCAATGTGTACCCTTTGCTCTCTGAAATGTATCAGTCATTATCTCTTCTCTACATAGCCAAAAAAAGGCTCATTCTCAAAGCACTCACCTTCGCCAAATCAAAAGGTGTTTTGACCTCTATGGCCGTATCAGGTTCAGTAAATGCAGGAACTTCCTGTCTGTTTCTCCCTTTCCGCCTGCTCCTCTTTAGCTGGTCTCCTGATCGCTGCCCATCTAAAATCTCTTTAAAGAAGAAGAAGAAAAAAAAAATATATATATATATATACACATGTACATAGATAAAGTGAAAATAGTAGGACTCATTGTTGAATTAATAGCTAATAAAGAGAAGGCAATGCTTAGTATTAGAGTCAAGATACGAAGTCAGGCAGGTTTTTAAATTATCTTTCCCTCTCAAATCAGAATTAAATTTAAACCACCATTTTCAAGATTGTAGTCAATGATAAAAGACTACTGGCTAACATTAAGACTACTGGCTAACATTAAGAAGTTAAATTAAAGTCTGATACTTTAGATTGTATAGTAATAATGCCTTATTTAGTTTGGTGCTTATCTTTTGTATTATTTAACTTAAAAGTTGCCTCTAAACATTATTCATAATGAAAAAGAATATGAAAACAAATATATGTATGTATATGCATGACTGAGACATTGTGCTGTACACCAGAAATTGGCACATTATAATTGACTATACTTCAATTAAAAAAAATTTAAATGCTATTCATACTAAAAATTGTTAACGTCTATTTACATCCATGTATATACATAACTGAAGTTTGCCTTTAACTCATGTATAAATTTTTCAAGTTATTCTGAAGCCACATTTGTATCTATAAATAGGTATTTTTGTGATATTTTCTAAGTTGAAAAAGTCTGGACCAAAACAACATTCACTGTTTCTACAGACTGAGTAGAACTGAACTAAAATATGTATACATATAATTCTGGTTAAGTTTGCTGTGAGGAAATAAATGGTGACAGAACATACCAGGTCCCATAAACCAGCCAATCTACCAACATTTCAACCTTTACTTAATTATAGTAAATTACCATCTTTCTTGAAGGGCTGCTGCAGAGCATCAGAAGTCAACTCCTGATCATTCTTTTGCCATTTGGTTACAAGTTCTTCTATGAATTGACCTTTTTTGCCCTCATTTCCCTGAAGGAGATCAGTAACATATTCTCGCATCTCTTCAGCACTCTCAATTGACAAAACATACCTCAAGAAGCAAAGATACAAGTTGTTGAAACAAGGCTAGCTTATACTATGTTTTTCAATAATTATAACAGACATCAAAAAGTAGTGGGGAAAAAAATTAATTCAATAGTTTTTATTTCAAGGCAAGTTCTAGGTTAGATGCTAGAGATACAAATTTGATTAGAACAAAGACCCTGATCTCAAGTAGTTCATAATCTAAATTAATATAACCTTTCTGTATTTGTAGAATCAAATCACTGTTTGAAGACAGACTCAGGGATGGTCTTAATAGACGAACACTCCCCATAACTACACATCCACAGTCATTATATTTTCCTAAGGACAATACAATTACTTAATCTCTACATTGCAAAACCTAAAATTTCTTTTTTGCCAAAAATATGTATACTACAAGCTAATCAGTTACTGATTTAACATTCTTAAAAATTATATATCAAGTTTAGCATCACTCAGAATAAGCAGATCTATTTTAAGAAAATGGTATAAAGGATTCCTAAAAGTGAAACAGGGTGGGAGTACAAGTCAGTACGACCTTTCTAGAAATCGATCAGCCAAAATATTTAAAGTGCCTTAAAAACAATCCAACAATTCCATTTATAGGACTGTAAGAAATAGGACTCTATAAGAGACACAGGAAAATTTATGCAAAATATTTATCTGAGAAAATGCTCTCACATAAAGTGAAATAGTAGGATAGACTATATAGCACAGGATCCCAATTGCCATAAAAGGAATGTGTATATCCGTATACTTACGCGTAGACGAAAGGCTAGAAGGTTATATACCAAAGTGATTACCACTAAGTGATATGATTAAAGAGTTTTGGTTTATTTTTATTTTCTTTTTTTCCCCTACAATGAATGTATTTTGAAAACGTATTACAATATGCATAAGAAAAAACACTAATAGTTATCTCTAGGTTGTGGTATTATGGTAATCTTTGTTCCTCCTTTATCCTTTTCCGATTTTTTTTTTTTTTTTTAGTTTTCTACAGCACATATGTCACATCATTAGGGAAGAAAGAAGTGAAAAAAATTACTAATAAATTAAGTATCGGACCATGAAAGCAATAGAAGATCTGAAGAAACTGTAATGCAGACATGCTGGTATGGGATACAAGAAAAGTTATTACAATAATGCTATATATCCTTTAAATTTTTAAAAAGTCATGCAATTGTCCTATCACTGGTAGCATAGGTACTGGGTTCTTTTCCTAATGTGGTGGTGAATTTGCAGAGTTAACAATCTATTCGTGAACAAATCTGTGCCTTTGCATCTCATTCAGGGCATCTTCTAATCCATCACAAATTTTTTAAAAAGGCACAAGTATTTTCACGACTTTCATGGTTTAATCAGCTTGATCTCCAAACTTACCAGGCCCCATTAAAAGACTAATTGCTATTATGAATTCACAGAGCTGCAAGGAACCTCAAGGGATCATTTAACTCTGGAGGATTCAAGAGTTACTAGGAATTACTTAGAGTTCCAGAAACATTTGAATACATGTCATTTTAACTATTTAACGAAGTATAATAAAGAACAGCATACATCCAAATGGGTTATATACCAAATCTCATCACAATAGAGTCAACCAACACAAGAACTAATGCAGGCTGTGGAACAAAGTTTATTTTGCTAACTCTGTTTACAGACCTTAATGTCTCATAAACGTACCACTGATTAGTAGAGTAACAGCTCTATATCATCTTTTTAAAAAATTCAGGCCACTCATACCAAACTGTTCAGGTAAGCACACTGTGTTATATAGTAAATCCTTGTTGTTAACCATTTTGTATATAGTGGTGTGTATATGTTAATTCCATACTCCTAATTTATCAATCTTCCCTCCTTCTTCCCCTTTGGTAATCATGAATTTGTTTTCTATGTCTGTGAGTCTGTTTCTGTTTTGTAAAAAATTCATTTGTATTACTTTTTAGATTCTACATATAAGTGATATCATATAATATTTGCTTGACTGGGTTTTTTTTGATAGTCTATTCCAGTGCTCAAAATAATCCTTTATTTTATTTTTAGACCTAAAACTTTAATTTCAAAAAACAACTAAATACCTACCCAACTCCAGATATATAAATTATTAGAGTGGTTTTTATACTTATTTCCTCCCATCATGCACACAGTAAAGCTAATTCATATCAAAGATTTTAAATTATATGCAAAAACTGTATATTTACCTTACACCAGTGCTTCCTAAAGGGAGAAGACCTTGGCTACTGTTTTACAGATATAAGAAATGCTTTAGTTCTAAGGACAGAATTTAGGAGATGAAAAAACAGTTTAAGCTTCAAAAGATATTACAGACAAAAACTGACAGTGACTGAAATTACTTAGTGATAAATACCAATTTCTCAGGTGAAGGTAACAGTATTCACTTTGGCTCAATCAACTATCTTGTACCTGCTGGGTTATGGGCATATTACCCAAAATCTGTAGCATTTGTTTGGAAAAATTTTAAGAGAAATAGATAGTCCTGAAGTTGGTTTATTGCCTATACATCTTGGATTCTAAATAGATGATTACCTAACCCCAGGCCAGGGGTGCAGTTGCATTTTTGCCTTGTTTTCCTCCTTCTCTGCATCAAAATAATCCTTTAAAATAGGCTCTCTTAACTCTCTCCTTTCCAACAAGTCTACTTTCTCTGAAATTCAGAAATTAACCTTACTTTCTACAAAAGCCCTAGAATGTAATTCAGGTGTCAGAATCAACGAGCAAGGAAACAAATCAAGAAACACTTTCAGGTTCCTTGATTACGTTCAATTTTTTTGTAGAAGTTTTTTCCTCTGCTTGAAAACTGCACTGCCACCTACCTATCCTTTAGTTCTCAGGTTAAACTCATCCCTTGCAATAAACCTTCCGAATTTCTCAAATCCTAATGAAGTCTTTAACTCAATGCTCCCACAACACCCTGCACTTCCCCCATCTCAGCACTCATCAACGAAGCAGAATCCAATTGTCTCAACCATCTTTGTTGCCCCAGCACCTGGTATGCAGTAGGGCAAAAAGCAAACAATAAAACCAACCAAGCCTTTATAAAAAAAATGTGTGAAACAAATCAATTAAAAGCAGACATTAAGTCATGTTATCATCTCCATCTGATAAGAAACATAAAGCATTAAAGATAACCTCTGCTAATTATTCATTTTACATATGAGGAAACTAAGGTACAAAGAGGAAAATTAAGTTGCTTAAAGTTCCAAAAACCGGTGAATGACCACAGAAAATAGAACCTGGGAATCGGGAATCCGGAGCTATTTTTGCACTGTATTGCGCCGCACCCATTTAAATTTCATGTCCTATCTGACACAAACCGGATCCGGCAAACTGAAATACTCAGAGTAAGGAATTTCTGGAAAGACAATTTGGCTTGCCTCTTCTCCCCAGAATCTATACGGAAACCGGCTCCCGGGAGTCCTCCAAGTTTAATCATCAGGCATTTGGCGTTTTCCTAGGGGAAAAAAAGGCCCCGCCGGCCGATCGTGGAGCCTTGACACCTCACTCCAGAAACTAAACTAAAAAGCCGGAGGTCAAAATCCCGCGCTCGGAGACGGAGAGCAGTCCTTTTATCACATTGCTTCACTCATCAACTTTTTAGTTCTCCCCGCTTCCCGGTTCGCTCAGCCAGCGCACATCCCAGAGCTACTTCCCACCTAGAATCTAAACCGGTCTTACTGTATGATCTCCTCACTGACATCCAGGCCGAAAGTTTTCCGCAACTGCTGGGTGCACCAGCCCACCAGCTGCTCCTGGGACGCCGCCCCGGCCACCGCCATTTTCCCCAGCCGGAACCAGCTGGGCTACAAACGTTCGGCGTCCTGCGCCGGACTAGTTCCCTTCGCAACACCAACCTCGAGCGCGCGGGTTCCGCCAGCCGGCACCGCCCCACGCCGTAGCACCGCCCCACGCCGTAGCACCGCCCCCAACACAGATCCCTCCCACCTGTGCCACCTCCTCCTTCCCACTTCCTGATGTTTTCAATTGTACCAGGGCTCCATCTGTGCGTGATTCTTCCGCGTCGTCAGATGTAGGACGTGAAAATTGGGAATTCTGCTGAGAAGACAGTGCAAATACCTATAAAAACTACAGGTTAGGAAAAAAACAACATAATACCCCGTAACTGGAGGGGCCAGCTTTTAAATTGGTCAGGTTTTATGTAAAACATTTTAAATAGCACTTGAAAACTAAGAGTAAATGCTGTAAGGATTTGCTCCGGTGGCAGTGTGGTTTTATACAGCCCAATACTAGAGTCAGGCTGCTAAAATCTCTATTTATTTTTTTGAGCCAGGTCTTTTCTAGGAGGACCACGACAACTTTGCAAGCTCAAGGAGGGGAAAACTTAAGTAAAACAGGTGCTGGGGTTTGGCTTTGAAGACCTTCCACATGAATCATACGTATTGATTATTAAGAAGTTAAAATTATTTGAACCCAAGGTGACCAGAGTTAAAGGTCTTTGGCTACTTCCTACTCCACTGGGACAACGGACTGGGAAAAATTTAGCCAGATTTTTGTGGAGAACATAATGTCTTCTGACATAGTTCATCAGTAAATTTAATTGACTGGCTTTATGTTACGTGTATAGGTTCTTCATTCCCATTAGGCTGTTTAGGCTAAGTAATTACAATAATGGATGCTGTTTCACCTTTTTATGTTAATATTTTTACCAACATAAATAATCAGAATCATATGTATGTTGAAGTACATTAAGTATAGATTGTCTTTATTATTAATTTGGAAAATCCTTGATTTACCAGATTAAAAAAACACTCTGAATGTTCATAAATGGTACAAGTTTTGTTTCTTCATAGAAATCTGCTACGTTTAATACTAATTATAACGTATCCAACTTCCTTACCTGTTTTTATACTGTTCTGTTAACTAAAATGTTAAATTTTTGAAGACAGAGACTAACCTAAGCTATTTGTACAATAGGACTTAGTATATCATGCATATTATGATGAAATTTTGAGAACCTTAAGAATAAAATGTTCTTTTTTTCATAAGGAATATGTTAATGATTGTAATCTCTAGTTTGTAATATATGTAATATAATGCCATTTATAATCATTATCATTTTAAAATTGAAATATAGTTGATTTACAATGTTGTGTTAGTATCATAGAAAAGTGACTCAGTTATACATATATATACTTTTTCATTTTTATCCAATATCGGTTACTACAAGATATTGAATATAGCTCCCATTATCGTTTATTAAAATAAATTTCTGCCTGAACAAAGCAAGCACATTTATTTAATATGATTTAAAGATATTCTTATGTATAAATTTAGGCAGAAATTTCATTTGTACATACTACAACTTTTCTTAATGCCCTACACCTTTAGAAATTTCACATTCACACCACACAACTCTGTTTTATTTAAGTGTAAAGGAGAAGAACTTCAGCAAAGCAAACATTTAAATTAAGATTTTTTTGGAGGAGGGGAGGGTATAGCTCAGTGATACAGTGTATGCTTAACATGCAGGCGGTCCTAGGTTCAATCCCCAGTATCCCCATCAACAAATAGTCTCTTTTATCCCATGTCCTCGAGTTTCTTCCCTTGTTTTTTTTCCTTGAAATATATTCAGTTTACAATATTGTGTCAATTTCTGATGTATAGCATAATAGTTCAGTCATACATATACATGCATATATTTGTTTTCATATTCTTTTTCCTTCTAAGTTACTACAAGATATTGAATAGTTCCCTGTGGTATACAGTATAAACTTGTTGTTTATCTATTTCATATTTATTAGTAATTATCTGCAAACCTCGAACTTCCAATTTATCCCTTCCCACCCTCTTTCCTCCTTGGTAACCAAAAGTTTGTTTTCTATGTCTGTGAGTCTGTTTCTGCTTTGTAAATAAGTTCATTTGTCTTTTTTTTTTTTTTTTGACTCCACATATAAGTGATATCATACAGTATTTTTCTTTCTCTTTCTGGCTTACTTAGAATGACAATCTCCAGGTCCATCCAAGTTGCTGCAAATGGTATTGTTTTATCCTTTTTATGGCTGAGTAGTATTCCATTGTATAAATCTAACACAATTTCTTTATCCAGTCATCTGTCAATGGACATTTAGGTTTCTTCCATGTTGTGGCTATTGTAAATAATGCTGCTATGAACATTGGGGTGCATATATCTTTTAGAACTAAAGTTCCCTGTGGATATATGCCCAGGAATGTGATTGCTGGGTCATATGGTAAGTCAATTTTTAGTTTTTTGAGAAATCTCTATACTGTTTTCTATAATGGCTGCTCTGAACTACGTTCCCACCAACAGTGTAGGAGTGTCCCCTTTTCTCCACATCCTCTCCAGCATTTGTTTGTGGACTTCCAAATGATGGCTATTCTGACTGGTGTGAGGCAATACCTCATTGTAGTTTTAATTTACATTTCTCTGATAATTAGTGATATTGAGCATTTTTTCATGTGCTTATTGGCCATTTGTATGTCTTCATTGGAGAATTGCTTGTTTAAGTCTTTTGCCCATTTTTGGATATTTTTATTAAGTTGTATGAATTGTTTTTATATTCTGGAAATTAAGCCTTTGTCAATCTCATCTTTTGCAAATATCTTCTCCCATTCCATAGGTTGTCTTTTTGTTTTGCTTATGGTTTCCTTTGCTGTGCAAAAGCTTATAAGTTTAATTAGGCTCCATTTGTTTATTCTTGCTTTTATTTCTATTGCCTGGGTAGACTGCCCTAGGAGAGAACATTGCTGAGATTTATGTCAGATAATGTTTTGCCTATATTTTCTTCCAAGAGGTTTATAGTGTCTAGTCTTATGTTTAAATCTTTAAGCCATTTTGAGTTTATTTTTGTGTGTGGTATGAGAGAATATTCTAACTAACTTCATTGATTTATGTGCAGCTGTCCAGTTTTCCCAACACCATTTGCTGGAGAGACTGTCTTTACTCCATTGTAAATTCTTGCTTCCTTTGTCAAAGATTAATTGACCATAGGTCTGTGGGTTTATTTCTGGGCTCTCTATTCTGTTCCATTGATCTACATCAATGCTGTAGCTCTATAGTATTGTCTGAAATCTGGGAGGGTTATTCCTCCAGCTCTGTTTTTTTTCTTCAGTATTAATTTGGCAATTCTGGGTCTTCTGTGATTCCATATAAATTTTAGGATCATTTGTTCTAGTTCTGTGAAAAATGTCCTGGGTAATTTTCTAGGGATCACATTAAATCGGTAGATTACTTTGGGTAGTATGGCCATTTTAACAATATTAATTCATCCAATCCAAGAACATGGCATATCTTTCTATTTCTTTAAGTCATCTTTAAAAGAAAGAAAGAAAAAACCTATTGAACACACTCTGAAATATCATAATGCATGACAAGTCACTTTTTGAAGCTACTATAGAAACAAATAGCTAATGTATTTGTATTGAAACATCTTACACTGCAACAGATTGCTTTGCAATTAAAGTTTTGTTTTATCTAAAAAAATACTATATTAAATAAAAGTGGTGAGAGTGGGAAAAAAATAAATAAACCTAATTACCCCCTCAAAAAATTTTAAAAAGGAATTTATACTCCATATCACTGTTTTTTCTTAAGTTTTACTCTAATATACATGCTTTCTTATCATAATTGACATTAAAAAGACAAACCTACAAATATAGCTATGTATATGTATATGTAGATCCTTTGTACAAAGGTATATTTGCAATTCTTTCTAGCTATTTGTTTGGCCTGTGGACCAAGGGAAAAGACCAGGTTCTCTATGCATTTCTAATCTTTCCAAGGATCATGGATATGAGTTCGAATTAGGTAATTCAGGCCTTAAGTAGAAGCCACTTACCTGAAATGGAAATAATGTGCACTGAAGAAATGTGTATTGAGAGGGGCTTGATGACAAGCAACAAAGAAGGATACCTTAGGGCTTGTTGACTTTTCTGAAAGGAATTTGGCTATAATCTTAGGCTCTAAGATTTAGATTAAACTACAAGTAATTTGCAATACATTTCCTCCTATTACAGTGTTAGTTTCATCTGTTGTCTAGATTCTGTAATTAAAAAACACGAAGTAGTTGTTGATTCTGTTAAATTACAGAGTAACCTTTATTCAGAAAGTTCAAGCATAATTCATTGGAAAGAATCTATGCTGTGCTTAAATTTTCAGGGTTACCTTTGAAGTACACATTTAACAATATACATCCTAAGGCAAGTTCATTTGATCAGGTTTTGTGAATGGTATTCAGAGAGTGAAAATCACTCCCCCAGGGATACTGTGAGTAATTAAGATAAGCATAGGGATAAACAATAGTTATGAGATCCTATTCTAGAGTACACGATGTGCCAGGGATATACCCTTTGCACATTTGACATATTTTTAAGGAATTGTGAGACCATACAGATCTAAGGAAAATGTTTTATTGTAATAATAATAACGTCTCTTTTAATGTATGTATGTATATACAAGTCACCCAGTTTTTTCTTCAGTTTCGCACTATCCTAAAAAAAAAAAAAACAAAAAAACAAAACCTGTAAATAAATTGTATTAGCTTCCTTTTTCCCATTCCATAGAATTGCCTTAATTATGGACGCTGTAAAGAGAGTGCATGCCTCAGTTATTAAAGGAAAGTTCTCTTTATTTTAATTTGCATCAAGAAATTCATTTCAGATGTTGCTTCCGGGAGTCAATCACTATGGATAGAAGCCTGTGGTTAACTTTCGAGGAAATGCTGGAATTCACTGTCTTTCTTGGGCTTTCTTTTCTAAATAGGCCCTTTCCCCTGGTTCAGAGTCTTAGCACCCACGCATTGGGCACCCTAGGAAAGCACCCTGACATCGCCCACCTGGGTCAGATATGAATCACAACCTTCTGCGAGTTGATGGGCGGGTCAACACCTCGCCGAGTGCCGGCAGCAGTCACCACCGGACACTGGTGATTGGTTGCGCGTTAAAGGCGCGGAACCAATGAGAGCGGCGGCCCGGGAGAGTACAGGGAGCGCGCGGGAAAGCGACCAATATAAACTCTGGCGGGAGATTCGTTTTCAGGGCCTTGTCCCGTGAAACACCCTCGACTGGAGTGTCAGTTGATAGCTCTCATCTGGTGTTCGAACATGGTGCGGACTAAAGCAGACGGTGTCCCTGGCACCTACAGAAAAGGTGAGGCAGTCGAGCACTAGAGTGAAGGGCAGGTGGTTCTTCGGACATCCCCGCCGCAGGCGGGAGAGGCCGGGACTCCCCACGGCGCTACCCGCCAAACTGGTCCAGCCCGCCAGGAAGGGGCGGCCCGGCCCCTTTAACCAGGAGGAAGAAGCGGCGGGGACAGGGGAGGGTTATCTGCTGTTCTGCATCGCGGGGCTCTCCTCTCCGGTCGGCTGGGTCAGAGACTGGTAAGAACGTGGCTGTAAGACTTCCTGTCCCCTTCTGAATGCTGTCCTTTACCTCTCTCCGCAGTGGTGGCTTCTCGAGCCCCCAGGAAGGTGCTTGGTTCCTCTACGTCTGCCAATAATTCCACGTCGTTTTCGTCACGGAAAGGTAAAAAGCGCCCCTGCAAGCTCCTGGAGGAACCCTCTCAAAAAGGAGATCAGGCCTGGCACCACAGTTCTCCTGACCTGCGAGCCCCCTGACCCACCGTGGAATTTCTTTTCCTGAGATCCTCACCCCTGAATTTCTTCCTTGCCCTCTGATATAATGAATGGGCCTTGGTCTCTTGGCGCGCTGGGGTGGAGGTGGGGTGTTGCATAGTAAAGAATTAGGGACGGACAAACTTTCTCTTCAAACCTGTTTTTCTTTTCTGCTTTAGCGTTCTTATTTTTCTTAGTATTTACAGATGGACTTTTTCTTGTGAGGGGCTATTTAAGCACCTCTTTACTAGATTAAGAATTATGACAGTACTTGACAGTGCTAATCACGTTGTCTTCTTACTGTAAATGTTTTTGTTTTCATTTCTGTGCATCTTTTTTCCTTACTACCCACTTTGCAGGCTTCCTTCCTTCCCTTTCTCTTCTTTTTTTTTTTTTTTTTGGAGTGTGGTGTCCTTGCGTGTGTTTTCAAACTTTGCAGCTCCTGATACTGCTTTTTGGGACATTAGGAGGGAAAACTGAGCCACGGAAATACCTTCACACCATTCCTTCTGTGCCATGAGAGGTTGAGGAAATACCGTGCCATCTAGTGTCTCATTTCTTTCAGTAGGAAGTTGAGCAGTTTGGAAGATAAATTCCACAAGCCCTAGTTAAGAACATACGGAAAAAAACTGTGTCAAATTTTGGTATGACAGTACATAAGACTAACTGAATAGCTCTGCTTGTGGAGAAAATGTGAAAAATATTTTCTATTTTGTTAATGCAATTTTTCTAGGCTAAATGATAAATATAATAATGTATAATGTACTACTGACTGAATACAGCTTTATTATGTTACATTTTAAATTTCATTTTAAGGGGAAGGATATAGCTCAAGTGATAGAGTGCATGCTTAACATGCACAAGGAACTGGGTTCAATCCCCAGTACCTCCTCTAAAAATAAACTTAATTACTTCCCCCACAAAAAAATAAAATGAAATTCACTTTAAGGTGGATGTAATATCATTTAATATCATTTAGATTTGATGCTAAAGAATTAAGTTTCCCTTTAAGGAATGGTGATTGTATTCTTAATTTTTATTTAGTTCCATCTGTTTATATTTTATAGCAGAAAATAAATATGCAGGAGGAAATCCAGTTTGTGTGCGCCCAACTCCCAAGTGGCAAAAAGGAATCGGAGAATTCTTCAGGCTGTCCCCTAAAGATTCAGAAAAAGAGAATAGAATTTCTGAAGAGGCAGGAAGCAGTGGCTTGGGAAAAGCAAAGAGAAAGTAAGTTTTCATATTTGGAATATGAGACATATTCTTGAAGATAAAAGACAACAGAATATTGAGTAACTGAAAGATTTCTCTTTGAGCAGATAAGAAAATATAAACCAGATTTTTTTTTTTTTTTTTTTTTTTTTTTTTGAGCAGAAAAAGGTTTATTGCAGGGCTAAGGAAGGAGAAAGGGTGGCTGGTGCTTAAAATACCCAAACTCTGAAACCAGAACTTTTAAAAACTGCTAATCCCTTATTTAAGTCACTCTGAAATTTGAGACGTAAGTGGAAGTTATTATTTTTACTAATCTCAGTCACAGAAAGAGGGTCAGATAAAATTCCCATTCAGATAAAGTTCCCATTCAGATGATAAGTACTACAGTATTAACCATGAACTTCTGGTCTTTATTCTTTAATTTTTACTGTTTTCTATAGAATTTTTTTCAAAAGCAATTTCTATGATGGTTTATGTAGCTTGAATTCCATTAACCCCACCTCTCAAAAACTACTAGTTCAACCTTCACAGGAAGTATATAACCAGTATGGAAAAGTTCAAAAATATAGAAATCCCCATCACCAAGAAATAACCAAAACTAACACCATGGTGTATTTTCTTCACACCTCCTCTATAATTATGCAAGGATACCTCAAAACAAAACAAGGTGGGTATAAAACTGCACACATACGGAGTTCAGTGTGTAAACCTAAGAAGATAATTAAATCAGGCGTTCACATTTTTAATGTCAGGCAAGTGTTCTTGATAAATGTTAAGCAAAAATTCTGGATACAAAAATACAATGATTATTGTGTAAAAGACATGTATATAAATATACCAAATGTCTGTACAAAATATGCCAAGTATCAATAGTGATAATCTCTGGGTAGAAATCTCTCCTCATACTCAGTGCTTCCAACTTTCAACAATAAACATATTTTAAGAATCAGGAAAACAATAGCACCATTGGGGGGAAAAAAAGCAATGGAAACCTGCTTTTTAAATCGATTTATAAATAATAGTGTCCAGACTCTCCAAAGAATTTTGAAATTTTTTATTTCAAAAACAAATTATTTGACTGGAGGTGGGGAGTGGTGCCACGTAGGCTTGGTGCCACGTCACTGGCATTATGAAGCCACTTAATTTAAGACCCTGCTAGGTCCCTCCCTTGCACCAGCCAGGACCCGGTGATCCTCCAGCGCCCGCGTAGCGAGCCCCGTCCAAGGCGCAGTGATCAACGCGGGCAAGGAGATGGCGGCCAGGCTCAGTTTGGGGCTGCTGCTTCTGGTGCTGCTCCTACCCATGCAGATTTATTCGTCCGTTCTTACAACCAGCACACAAGCTCCTTCGGTCCAAACCACAACGACCGGCTGTGCCTTTCAGTCAACAGCTAGTCTCCTTGTGGTCTTGCTTGCCCTTCTACATCTCTACGGTTAAGAGACTTGGCCAAGAAACAGCTACAGTTTACCAACCCATCTCCTAAAGCTCGCTCCATGCGGCATCTACAAGTCCAGCGTGGCAAGGGGAAAAAAAAAAACAGGTCTTCATCAAATCTACTAATTCCACTCCTTATTAACACAGAAAATGTTGACAACCCCAAATTGGACTATTTTAAAGAGCGTCTGAAGGATTTGACTAGATAATGAATGCCAAAATTAAATCTGCTGGAGTTTCACGTACAAGACTGGAAAGAGCATGGAGAATTAATGATGTGATTAAGTGTAATTTAAGAAATATGGACACTTGAAACCGTACCTGGTAAATAATAACTTCATAGTCATCTAGAGAGAAAGGATGAGCTGTGGAATGGAGATTCAGTTTTCATTTTGGTTCATGAAACCTAGAAGGCCATAAAATGATTAGACAATATAAAAAGCTTCAGTGATTCTGTTTATGATGTACACTCACCAGGTATTACGGTAAACCTTCTATGTATTGTTTCAGCAATCCTAGTGTAATGCTGATACACTCTGTCAGGTTTTTTTTTTTAAATCAGGTTTTACATTGTTAAGTTTTCACTGTTTTTTTTTTTGTAACTTTTTCCTCTGGGGCTTTGGATTTGACATTGCATTTTGCTTTTTGTAGTAACAGATGTGTGCCTGGGCAATGATGAATTGGAATCTACTACAAATCCAAGATTAAGTAATCCTTGCATATATATTCAAAATCAAATGATAGGTATTTCCTATCACACAGTCCCATCCAATAAGAGCGCCAGACTCATATAGCTGATTTGGATCTCTTAACTTGATTCCAAAGATTAGAAGTACAATGACTTCAACCGGTCTTAAAATACTGCTTTGTATTTGTGCATATGTTGAATAATTTTTACAGCTTAAAAATTGACCTGTTTTGAAGGCATATTTGACAGATCTTGAAATTAAGAGGCAAATATATGAAGGAGGCAAAAATAAGGTGTATTGGGTTTTTGGGAAATGAAGACTGGAAATTTGCCTGCATTAAATTCACAACTGTTTTTTGCTCTTTCTGTAAAACTTGATGAATCAGAATAGCTACATGTGGAACACCTACATCAGTCATTATTTTTAGATGGTTAGAACCTGCTACTAAATCTAAGTGGGCTTGATTCTGGAAAGCAAAACTTTACAACTGCCTTGATGTACAGAAACCTTTTTAGAAATAGATACTCCGTGAAATCTTTAGTTCACATGTTCACAGAATGATGCTTAGGTGTTAAGTATCTAGTATGTCCATAGTACTCTTAGTAAGTCTCAAGCCAATATTTGCCATCTTTAGAAACCTACACAGAAACAACCAGATCCAACAGATCTCAAGCTCTGTTAGATCTATGTGTGTGAGTGAACACACCCCTTTGCCTCATATCTGAACACTGTACATCTGTTTTGGATTGTACGTTGTGTTTGGAATTGATTTGCATTGAACACAAACTAAATAAAAATAAATGGCCAAAAGAGCAATTAAAACGAAGCTTTTGACGTATAAAATGATGTTTATGCATATAAAATGTTAAGAATTAGTCAACAATTTCATAAGATCATTTAGTAAATTGTTATTGAGTGCCTACTTTCCATCTTATGAGATGTTTAAAAGGAATGTCAAATTCTGGAGCATTAATCAAATTTTATATTCTGTTGCTATATCACTATATGAATCCTGGTTTCAATAAAATCAACAAGCAAGGAGATACATTTTTGGATAGTTTTTTAATAGACTTGTTTTCCTATATGTCTCCGTTAGTTCCTTCTCATTTTCTGGCACTATTCTTCCATATACTTTCTCATGTTAATATGAACAAGCTAAAAGTCAATATTAGCTCTAGAATATATGACAGTCCTCTTGAATTATTTGTGACTTCCATTAAGGACATAAAATATTTGGCAATATAGCCAAATGTGGCTATGCCATTGATCATCATAGCAATAAAATGTGTATCACAGGCTTTTCATCATATGGAGAAAGATTACACATACAGTCTTGTAAAGAACTTTGATCCATCGTATAATAAAATCTGTGACATAAAACTAGGTAATAGAGGTTTATATTATTGCTTTAGGCTTCTTAACATTTGTTTTTGTTTGTGAGAGTTGTAAGTATCACTTTATTGATGGTAAATTGATAGATTTACTGTTTTTTTCTTCCAGTTTTATTGAGACAAAACTGACATACAGCACTGTACAAGTTTAAGGTGTACAGTCTAATGATTTGACTTACATACATCATGAAATGATTATAATAGGTTTAGTGAACATCTATCATCTCATATAGACACATTAAAGAAACAAACTTTTTTTCCTTGTGATGGGAACTCTTTCAATAGATTTAGTATTGATAGTAAATAGTAAACTATCAGTATATTAGAAGGACTTCTGCTATAAACTCTCTAATTTAGAGAAATATAGAAAATATAGAACATCGCTACTCCTATGACTTCATAATTCTAACAAAGGCAGGGTAAACGCCCATCAGGTGCATGGGGGAGAATCAGAATCAAGAACGACTATCTGCTCAAAACCTTGAACAGAACTGTGATACCTAAAGTAAATTAAATCAGGTCCCCCACAAAAAGAATTTTGGGTCATGATAGTGTTAAGTTGTTAACTTGATTTCATTTCCAGGAAAGTACAATGAAGACCTCTTGGTAATATAATGGTAGGTGAGTCAATGGTAATCCTATACTAAATCAGAAAACCTTTGTTTTAGTTTCCTTCTTTGACTACCTAGCTCTATGACCATTCAGGCTTACTGGATCTAATTTGAAAACTGATTATTTTAGGAGAAATCTCATAAACCTTTATCAGCTCTGAAAAAGATTCTGATTTATGATTAAGCTTTCAATTGACTTCTTCTGTATAAAAAGTATAATAAGTACAAAATAGCTTTGGGATAATATAAATTATTTTTCAAAAGCTATGACTACTGCATGCCAATTTAAGACAGTTTTGGGATTTTTCTAGTTAGGTAATACATTCACATAGTTCCAAAAGGGTATACAGTCAAATATGACAACTTGCTGTATTTTCTCTGCTTGAGTGTATTGGTTAAAATTTTTTTTCCCCTTAATGGAGGCACTGGTGATTGAACCCAGAGCATGCAGTCTACCACTGACCCCCCCCACCCCTTTTTTGCCTTTTATTACTACAGAGTTCTCACTGAATGATTATACTCCTCATCAATCCACTTAATCTATAAGGAGGTGGATTACCCTCCTCCTCCCTATAGAATGCTATAGAAATAGAGATTCCCTTTTAATAAAAATGGCAACATATCCTAAAGGAGACACTGATTTGGCAAATTCACAGGCAAAATAAATTATTAAAAATTTTATCGCTCTAAAGGGGAGGGTATAGGTCAAGTAGTAGAGCACATGCTTAGCATGCACAAGGTCCTGGGTTCAATCCCCAGTACCTCCATTAAAAATAAATAAACCTAATTACCCTCCCTGCTAAAAAATAATAAAATGGTAGGATAATAAATAAAATATTTTAAAAAGTTTTATCACTCTAGGATTTGGAATTTGTAGGGGTTTGTCAGTTACTGGAGTTTAATTTTCTCTCATTTCTAGTCTCTTGACCATACCCACTGCACTGTTAATTAATGTTCTTGATTTATATGTCTTTAAAACACTGTTTATGTTTTGATTTTTAAACATTTGGCTCAGGTGACTATTGAAGTTCTCTATTCTTTCTACAGAGCACGTCCTTTGCCACCTGATCACACAGATGACGAAAAAGAATAGAACTTTTTTATTCATCCTTGACTGATGTCTCCTGTTTTCTCTGGTATTCTAGGGTGTAAATTTGCATAAATGTATTTGTTCCAATTAGCATTGTTGAATAGGCATTTAATTTTAAAATGAGGCTTACATTTAGTTATTCAAGAGCAAGTAGTTATGATATTGGAAAGTTTGTGAGATTAATTATGGTTACTTAGCTTAGTATTCAACATAATGTATTTGGTTTCTTTTACCTGTTATTAAGCTTTTTCTTGCTAATATAATTGCATGGTGTTCTAATTATGAATCTACTGTATTTGAGGTTTGCTTGGATCTTTGTACTGTTGCCATGTTTATTGGCATATGATTATTGGAATGATGCCATATTTTTGTTCTTTTTATTTGCTTTAAAAAGCAGAGTTAGATTTTTGCACATCGAAAAATTCAGTGTTAATTAAACTGAACCCATACCCCTTTTTAAGAAAGTGGGGCAAAGATGCAATGTTGAAAACATTTGGATGGCTATTTATCTTCTCCTTAGAAAAATTTAAGGACAGCTTAGTCCTAAGGGTTTAAAGGGTTGATAAAGCTTCTAACAACAACAAAAAGATAAAATACTAGCATACAATCAGGCAGGAAGATTCCATAGACTACATTAAAAGAGAGGAATTTTCCTAGAATATGCATTTTGTTCAGTGCCATAAAATATTACCCTTTGGGCCTATACTTTTAGAGTTGGAAATCAATAAAACATGAAAGGCAAATTATGCTATAAACCCAGAGCTATGTCTAAAGTCCTTAGAGCTACTATTGTATTTTTCAAGATAACCAGGGGTATAATCGAAGAGGTGGGTATAGTACTACTTAGTAACTGATGTTTTGCTTCCTTATCAGGCGTTTTGCTTACTGACATCCTGTTGTCAAAATTAACCATGTTTTAACAGGCATGCTTTTCTGAAGTTTGTTTTTAATAAACGATTACTCATTTTCACAAGACTATCCATATGTGTGCTTCCTAAGATTATATACTACTAGATATTTCTATTTTACTCCTTTCAAATACAAATCAGTACACTGACCTGATTTTATCAACTTCCAAAATGAGTCTGGATGACTATAGAATATTTTTTTCTTTGTCTTTTAGAGGTGGATATTACACAGAATGTTACTGAATTGAGAGCAGAGTTTTTACCCTAAGTACTTCCTTGATAATTAGGCTTTTTATTAAGGAGTAGCTCAAACCAACCCTCTAAATAAGTCAAGTTTTGATAGGTTTGAAACCTGATTTGCTATTTTTCACTGATGGAAAGAGAAACTTTATGGTGGTGTGTCCAATGAAGTCTAATTTTGATATGTAACTGTTTCTAAAAAATGTGACCTAAAGAACCTGCAGTCTTTTTAAATACAATCCTTTCAAAATATACAGTATTTTTGATGATGTCTAACTTTTATTAGGCAGAGGTCCCATGTAATCTTTCCTTGTCAAAGCTTTTAAAAAATGTAGATTGGCAATTTAGCCTCTTCTAAACATGAGAGAACTACAGACTCCCTGTTTACACTGAAACTGAATCAAAAATAAACTTTGTACATTAAAAAGATAAAGTAAATTTTAATTTTGTATCCCTTGTCACAAAGTTAATATTGTTTTCCTCTTTGAACGGGTCATTCAAATTATTAATTTTAGTGTTAAATTCCTGACCAATGATTAAAACTTTTTATGGAATTTTTGAATGATAGGACACTAGGAGGATTATATGATTTCCTGTTTTTTACATAGTTTCACAATGGAAGAGTAATACTACAGCAAAAATTGTAACGTATGCTTAGAGTTATTTATGAGATGAGAAATGCTTATCATTTTTTAAAAAGCAGAAAACAGAGCCTAAACTCAACCTTTCCTATACACACACACACACACACACACACACACACACATACATAGATATATATATATAGAGAGAGAGACTGCTTACAAATCTCACTGTACTTAGAATCCTTCAGGCTAACTCAATTTTCGAAAATCTGAACATAAAAACATCTGGGCTTTTGTCCAACTGACAGTGTTAAGATGATTCTTTTTACCTTTGAGGATAGCCTATGGAGGTGGGAGAGATGGTCCTTGAATCAAAACTGAGAGGAATGTTAGAAGTTATCTTGTTCCCCCAGGCCAGCTATAGCTTTTCATTAGGTGGATTGTTTTATTACCTGGCAGCTCTAATTGTGAAAATGCTATGAGTTAAAAATTTGATTTTTTTCTGAACTCTCCTCCTGTTCTTAGTTCTGTCCTCAAAATAACATAGAACAAGTTACTCCTTCCATGTGACAACTTTTAAGTATTTAAAGATAGCTGTTACATCTTTAGCCTTCTCTTCTTAAGGCTAAAGCTAAACATTCTATTATGTCACGTTTATCCTAAGTGAGTTTCTCTTAAGTCCCTTAAGAGAATGTGTATGGGGCCATGCCTTTCGTCTTGTATACTGCTTAGGCAGATAAATGGTAAATCTGGCTACATTTCTTCTAATTGATCCCAAGAATTCATTAATTTTGGTATCTTTTATGTTTACTTATTTTTTCTTTAGTACTTAGAACTGCCAATAGAACTTTAAGAATATTTGAGCATTTAAGTATTAATTCAATAATTAATAATAATAAATAATAATTTAATAGTAACAGAGTATTGGGTTTCCCCAAAATAAACCTTAGATACCTTAATTCTTTCTTAAATGATTACAAGGGACAATTAAAAAATGTTTTAAAAGCTTTCAAGAGATTGGAAAAAATGGCTGGAGGTCCTACAGGATGAAGGTACTATACTGACCTTGAAGGCTATTTGAGATCTAGCATAGATCTGAGAGCACTGTCTTAGCTATGGTTCATATTAAGACTATGGATTCCTGTGGTACTACTCAAAAAATCCTAAAAGTGTAGTTAAACCTACATAGCTAGTTTTAGGTGTGGATTGTGTTATATACATATTTATTTATTTATTTGAATTTTACAAATTCAAGCTTTGATAAATATATACACCTGTGCTATACATCTTTTGAGGTCTCCAGATAATGAGTATGTTGAAAATGATAGAATTATGGAAGTCACGTGACCACTTAGGAATCAAGCCAGGTATTCATGCACCTATACAAAAGTGATTGCATAGTAATTTTTAAAAAACTGTAGGAAGAGTGGGTCTAAATGAATGTTGTTATATGCTAATTTAAGTCACATTTCTTAAGACAACAGGAAAAATGAATGATGCATAGGAATTTGCATTTTTATGTTGACATAAATTGCCGTGTTTGACCTTAACTATTTTACCCAATAAAACATTTCCTTCTATGGGACACATTTACCAATTCTATGTTTTTAATTTTTTAGAGACATCTGAGTCCACCATAGTTTCAGATAAGTTGTTCATTGGGCTTATAATCTTACTTTTCTAATTAAAATTTTAAAATATTTAAACCTGTTGGCAAGCTCTATTTTGTCATGGTAGCAGAATTATCACTTGTCAATTACAGCCAGGTAATTGTGCTCACATTCCATTTGAATTGTGTACGTATATACTCCCACATCATGTATGTATGTGCATAGCAAGGGTTGAAATGTTACAGATTTATTAAACAACCTTCTAATGACATTTGAACCTAGTGATTTCCTAAAGGTTTTGCTGAACTGACTCTAAGGTGAATCAGTTTAATGCTGTATCATGTGTACAGGAAACCAACAGACCTGCTGTTTCTTTAAAGTTACCAAAGCTCATTTCCTCTGCCCCAGCTAGGTGGAAAACAGTTCAGTATTGGTGACTAAGTGGTGACCAAAAAAATTATGACCAAAGTTATTATGACCAATAGCCAGCAATTGCAAGTACATTCACTGCCATGGGCTAGATAACAAATTCATGAGCTACGATTAAACTTTACTGCTTTTAAGCAGACTTATTCAAGATAGGAAAGTTAAGCCAATATTTTTACTCATTTTTCTCTGAATGCCCAATTACATTTCTCTGAATATTTAATTGCCATAAAGATATAGGTAATTTTTCAGAAGAGAGGATTAATTAGTTTGTTGGCTTTTGCCCCAAGCAGTGGTTTTCCCAATGTTTTTCAAGCTCAGATCACCCCAACACAAGAATAAATGTCTCTTATTAACACTGTTCTGTCCACAGTATGGGAATGAAGGTTTATTCTGAGTGGAGGATTAAATGTCTTCCTCCTTCCCAAGTTTGATTACTGGCTTCCTCTGGCCTTTTCTCACTTTTTTCTTTTCTTTTAGGGAGTAATCATTATACTCTATATACAGTGAATCTTTGTTTTCCCCTTCCATTTAGCCAGGTTATTTCTAGATCATACACAAACATTTGCAGTCCTTTCAAAAGAAGATTAGTGAACGCAAAACTTTCTCATTATTCGGTTTCAGGGGCTGTCACAGGAGAGCGAAGTGCATGAAAAAGCTTTCATAACATTGGAGGTTTTTAAAAACCCAGTTGAAACACAACTGAAAATCCGCAAGAGGGAGATGCTTGCTAAACCGCCAAAAAGTAACTCCCACGAGGGACCACAGTCAGCCTTAGGAGAAACCAGTGGGTCCGCCTGGGATTCAGGGAGGAAGGGAACAGGAGTAAATAGTAACTGGGGGCTGGTAGGGGGAGTACAGTTGAAGAGAAATCAGGATGCACTTCGTGGCTTTGGCAGGGAAGCCCGTGCTCCACCCAAGACCAGGAGCAGAAGGTAAGAGCGTTTTGCCAAAGAGGAGCACACATCCCTCATACCTCTTGGTAGTCCCAGAAGAAATGGGGGTGGTTGTCTTTGAAGGCACTTCCGCTTAGCAACCCCACGCGGTTGCTAAGGAGGGGCGGTAGTGGGGATGACCCGGAAGTGGTGGTGTCCATTTCTTGCTGCCTGCTTTAAGTTTGACCTATCGGGAGCGCTAGTGTGCTCTGCGCTGGGCTGAGGGTGGGGCCCGCGCTAGTGGTTCCGGCTGGGCTTCTGCCGCCCCTCTGCTCCTCGTCTTCCCCCTCCCCTCTCGCACCTCTCCTCCCTCCCATTCCTGGGAAAAAGAGAAGCCGCCGCTGCGGGTGGGTAGAGAAGCATCGGCGCCTCCGGGAGGGGACTGCGTCCGCCCCATCTGAGCTCCGGAGCACGGCACGACCAGGTACTTGCTCCGGCTTCGACGGGGTCCGGGAGGCTGGAGCCCGAGGGTGTGTGTGTCTGTAGGGGCGGGTGGGGGCCCCTTCTCCGGGTCGGGGAGGGGAGCGCGGAGATCCTGGGTGGGGCTCAGGCAGGCGTGTGTGACTGTGAAGGGTTGCGGGGGTGGAATCGGAGGGTTGGGGGACACCGTTGGGCGAGAGTTTCGGGTAGCCGAGTCGAGATTGCGGAGGAGGCGCCCCCTCGGATGCAGACGACTTCGGCCGGTGTGGACCGGGAGTTTGCCACCTGGAGGGCTCACTCTGAAAGGGGGAGCATCCTCCCGGGTCAAAAGGAGAGCATGGAGCTCGGCGAGGTGGCCGGGGCAATCCCATACTTCTGTTGCTTGCTTCCCCTGCTCACCCCGTTGGGACAGAGCCCGGCTTCTGGGGTTGTGGGTGTTGTGAGTCCGCTGGGCACCGTGGGGAGCCGCCCTTGGCAGAGCTAGGGCAGAAGAGTGGGTAAAAAGACCTCCCTCCTCCCAACTTCCGTGCGTTTCCCCCACTTCTTCCTTTACTGCTCTCTCGCTCCAGTGTCCTGCAGGAGCGGTTTTCCCCCCAACGCCCCTCAGTGGGCTGGTATCACAGCGTTAAGAGGGTCGAACTGGGTTGGTTGCCCCTAAATAATACTTCGAATGTTTGGAAAGTGCCAAAATTGCAATATTCAGCCAAATCTCCCAGCTTGATTTGAAATCTGGTGTAAATTATTTTAGAAAAGTGCACTTCTGAAAGGCACCAGACTATAGGCTAGTCCGGCGTAGCCTTTTTTGGTAAATATGCGCGTTTATAAAAAATAAACCTGGGGAACCGTATGGATATAGAGGTTTAGGCGAGACATGTTGAGGCAAGCCTTTTTCAACCTCTTTGTTACCTGCCAGTAAGCCTGCCCTAGTTTAAATGAAGCAGAGATCCTTTCATTTATATTTCAATCAGTGACTGAATTGTAGGTACTGTGTGTTTATAGATGTCTCAGAATAATTATGTGAACGTTCAGAGAGACAAAGATTCTCAGCTTTTGAGCCTGCCTCTTAATCTTTTAAGGAGATAATTGTGATCAAGTGGAAGTATTGGCTTTGAGGTTGAGTAAATCTCGGATTGAACCTGGACTGCCACAGGCTAGTTATTGACCTTGGGCAAGTCATGGAACCTACCAGAGTTTCAGTTTCTTAAGTAACATGAGTTAAAATTCTTATCTGTATTGTAAGGGGGATAATGTATTTAAATAATAGCCCACTTTAAATGGAAGCACCTTCCAATTGAAAGATGATTTATTATTACTGTTAGACATTCAAAGTAGCCCAGTTTAGTGGAATGAGGTTTGCGATAGGAACAGAACTGGGTAATATTCTGAAACATAAGTATACAACTGGCTTTCAGTGGCTTCTAGTAGCATGAAATCCAGTTGTCAGTAATTTCTTAAAACTCTTGAAAATAAAGCAGGATATGTTTGCATTAACTGAATGGCCAGTAATCTTTCAAAGGTTTTTCTCAGATTTGGATTGTATTGTATTGATGAGAAAAATATTTAAAAAGTAGTGTATGTAAATCTTAATTAACAATGCATGTCTCTGGAGAGAATTAAAACTGGGGCATAAAATAGAAAGTAGTTGTAATTTTAGAATTAAAATCAATAGAAGTAGCATGATTCAATTAGACTTAAAGTAGTAGCAAACACTTACAGAATTTATATATATATATAAAATTTGTAAAAGAAATGAAAATGGAATTTCTACCTTTAAATCATTATGATGGTAATATAGAAATATATGTCGGAAACATGAAGTCTTTATTCATTTGTAGGTATAAGATGATACTGTTCTATGTAACCTGCGTAACCTGTTCTATGTTAGATTGTCAGCTAATGTAGTTTGCTTTTTGATGTATTTTGTAGTTAGTAATTTTTAATTCATAAATGTACTTTATACTCAAAAGGTAAAAAATAACTTGCTTTAATAATACTTTTTTGTCTGTGTATGAAAGAAGAGTAGAAAATTTGTAATTCAGTATCCCTTTTTAGGGGTTACAGGTTTTGCATAATTTTGAGAGAAATTTTCAAATATATTTCTTTGTGTCTCTTTTAAAGAGTTTACCTTTTTGTTTTTTTTGATCACTCAACTATATTGCATGCTCTTTGAGGTAGAAATACTGTTTAAAATTTTATCCACCACTGAAGTTACATAATAGGCAGCAAATAAATAATGGTCAAATTGAAAAATGGATGGATATATTTAAAATAATTGATAAGGTATATTTATAGTATTTTTTAAAGAGTTGAAATTATGTTTTTGCTGCAGTTGTGGATTTTTGTAAGGTTATTCAACTTCCTAAATGACTTTTCTGATATTGTAAAGTCTTTACTGTATATGTATGTGTTAACTGTGTTTTCCTGGATCATTATTTTTCAACATCTTTGAATCTTAAAATTGAGACCATATTATCTTACTTTGTAAAGCCATCAGAAGCTCCCATTTTTCCCCCCTGTCTTCTCATAAAACTTTAATAAACCATTTATTTTGGTATAAGAGATGAAATACTAGTTGTATAAAGATCTATCTGAAACGTGGGCAACAATAGAGACTGTTAGAGATGATACTTTTCTCAATGACCTTTTCCACTTAAACAAAGTATGTGACCATTCCATGGATCTTTGCAGTTGTTAGTTGTGGAATTTGCTTGTCAGGAAATCTAAAAATGACTAAACCTTCCTTTAATGTCTGTCTCTTGGATGATCTCAGAAAGCTTTAGGAAAGATTGAGAAGGTTTATTTACCCCTAGAATGTATAATGAACAGAGTACAGTTAATTTTGTTGGTGCTGCCAAATCAGGAGTGAGTTACTGTGCAAATGTTTAACAAATGCCAGGCAGTGCTTTGCTCAAACCAAATGAGTATTCTTCTAGAGCTTGTTTCTATTTTAAAGCCTGTTTCTTTTTGGAGTTATGATTTGGTCTCTAACAAGGGTAAAGAATCATTGTATCCAGAAAAAAAGGCTGATATCAAAGATTTTAATATCACCATTCTTAATGGAAACTGCTTCAATGGCTTCAGATAAGTGTAAGTAGATTTTCGTGAAAGAACCTTTAGATTTTGTGGAATGATAGTTTTTTTCTCTTTAACATCTAACTTGTCTCTACTAATTTCTGCCTAATGTAGAAACTTTGAGAAGCTGGGAGAAAAAAAAAAGGATGAATTACTTTAGAATTACCATTTTGTTTCATAGGTTACTTATTTGGAGAGCTAAATTGGATTTTGACATTATTGGGATTGTGTTCAAGATGGACTTGGAAAAAAAATTAGATGCCATCTGTTTCAGATTCCTATTCCCACACCCCTTCATGTTCTGTGCCTTTGAATTCATCAGATTTTTTTTTCAAAAATAAAAATCCTCAGTGGATTTAGGTTATATAATTTCAGCTATACCAGTGAACATGTAACTAAAAGAACTTGCGTTTAACATTGAGTTACATAGACAGATCACAGGCATTGGTTAAAAGTAATTGTTTCTTCAAAGTATCTGAACATTAGGTAGCTAAACCTTTCCTGTCAGTAATGCTTACCATTGTCTGCTTATTGGTGGAAGTTGCTTAAAAAAAAAGGATTATGGAGATACAGAGTAAACATTTTTTTCCTCTTATATTACAATCAGAAGAGAAGCCTCTCCTGTGGATTTTTTTATTTAGTGATAAGTCCACTTAAATGTAACTCTCAATAGTGAGTTTTGCCTTACTTTATGCCAATTGCTATAGTTTTCATCTAAGTGGTACCTTACAGTTCACAGGGCACATACTTTTCACTTTTCAGTTTGGATCGTAATGAATCCTGAGGACAGGCGTTTGGACTTACTGAGCTGGAAAAGACTGTATCTTGTTCAGGTTACAGTAGTCGGGCACCTAGCATAGACCAGAAAGACCCAGGCATCTTTGAGAAACTATAAAGTAGAATTAGTGTGGTATCCCAGAAATGGCTTGAAGAGAGAGCCTTCTGGATAGAAGAGAGCCATGCTTTGTCTGCAGTAGGAATGTTCGGGTGATGTAGGAAGACAGATCGACTTCCTTTGTACTGCTGTAGTCTCTTCCTCACTCAGAAGCTCCAAGCGGGCAGTGTGGTAATGGCAGGGGCTGGGATGTCAGGGCTGGGAATTGTTCTTCAATAATTGCTCACCCATCACAATGGAGACATAGACATAGTGGGGAAAGGGATATTCTCTTGGATTTTGCCTTGGCCAGAGAAGCTGAGTGAACGGGTAGTCATTGCCCTTCCCATCAGAGAGAACTTGGTGCTGGGTAAGCCTGTCAGAATGCCACAGTTTGAGGTCTCTATCAAAATGCCACATAAAATTTCCAAGAGACGATAGCATTGGATGCACATTGATTTCTGTAGTTTACACATTCTAATTCTTAACCTAGAAAAAGGAGCACTGAGGATTTTTGGGCCTCTGAATGAAAGTACTATACATTACATCCATCTTGATGGGTTTATAAATGCACTTTAATTTATCTTTTGGTATTAATGAATGATGTGAAATGTTTTAAGTTGTGTGTGTGTGTGTGTGAGTGTCCGTGATGATCGCAAGATCTTGGTTCTTCAGGCTAAACTGCTAACCACAGATGTGGTCAAGCAGCTTCCCAGCTGGATTTCTTTTTCATCTCCTAGAGATCACTCTTTGAGCAGGGATATGACCAAGCTAGGAAAAAGGCAAGGTGATTAAAGTTAATTTCTTTTAATTTAAATTTATTGAGATGTTTATTCAAATTTGATTTTATTTAAGTAGTTTTTTCACTTTGCTATAATCTCTGTAGTTCAAAGTCACAGTATATACTCTTTGAGATTGTGGATGGCCAATTTTCTTTTTTTAATTAAGAGTTTATTTTTAACAGTTTTAGGTTTGCAGAAAAATTGAGCAGATAATTTCATATCTTTCCAAATCCACTTAATTCTCACCCACCTTACACCCCCCACCAGGTTCCCTTATTAACATCTTGCATTAATGTGGTACATTAGTTATAATTAATGACCCAGTATTACTGATACATTATTATTAACTGTAGTCCATAATCTTCATTAGGTTCACTTTTTGTGTTGTACAGTTCTGGTTTATAACAAATGTATGATAACATGTGTCCACCATTGCAGTTTCATATAGAATAGTTTTACCCCCCTAGAAATCCCCTGTGTTTTAACTATTCGTCCCTCCTCTCCTTTCCCCAGAATCCCTGACAACCACTGACCTTTTTACTACTCTATAGTTTTGTCTTTTCCAAAATGTCATATAGTTGGAATCATATAGTATGTAGCTTGTAAGACTGGTTTCTTTTACTTAGACACATGCATTTAAGATTCCTATGTGTCTTTTTGCAGCTTGATAACTCATTGCCTTTTACTGCTGAATAATTTTCTATTATATGGTTGTACTACAGTTTGTTTATCCCGTCATCTATTGTAGGACATCTTGGCTGCTTCCTTTTTTTTTTTTTTTTGGCAATTACAAATTAAACTGCTATGAAGATGCATGTGCAGGGTTTTGTGTATACATAAGCTTTCAATTCCTTTAGGTAGATAAATATTATTGCTGGATTGTATGGTAAGACTGTGTTTAATTATGTAAGAAACTGTGAAACTGTCTTTCAAAGTGGTCACATTAGTGTGCATTCCCATCAGCAATGAATGAGTATTCCTGTTGCTCTCAGGCCTTGCTAGAATTTGATATGGTCAGTTTTTTTGTCCTTGAGCAATTCTAATAGGTCTTTTAGTTTGCAATTTCCTAATGGTATACAGTGTTGAACACCTTTTTTGTAAGCTTATTTGCCATCTTTTTATCTTTGGTGAGATGCCCGTTTAGATCTTTTGCCCATTATTAAATTGAGCTGTTTTCTTCTTGTTGAGTTTTAAATTTTCTTTGTATATTTTGGATACAAATCCTTTATCATCAGATACATTTTTTGCAAGTATTTTTTGTCCAATCTGTGGCTTGTCTCTTTATTTTCCTAGCAGTGTCTTTCATGATATGAAAGTTTTTAGTTTTAAATAAAATCCAACTTTACAAGTTTTTCTTTCATTGAGCTTGCTTTTTGGTGTTGTCTCTAAAAACTCATTGCCAAACCCAAGGCCACATAGATTTTTCTCCTATATTACCTTTGAGAATTTTTATAGTTTTGCATTTTACACTGGGTTCTAAGACCTTTTTTGAGTTTGGGGGGAAGGTTTAAAGACTGTGTCTATATTCGTGTTATTGCACAAGGGTGTCCATTTGTTTTATTAAAATGTTTTCTATTCTAAAAATGTTAATGTATTTTTTAAAAGACTTTTTTAGGGCAGTTTTAGATTCACAGCAAAGTTGAGAGGAACGGCCAGAGATTTCCAGTATACTCTCTGCCCCTACACATGCATAGCCTTCCCCATTGTCAATATCCCCTACGGTGTAGTACATTTGTTACAATTGATTAATCTACATTGACACATCATAACCACCCAAAATAGTTTAATTTAGGGTTCATTCTTTGTACTGTACATACTGTAGGTTTGGAAAAATGTTACTATACGTGTATAGTAAATGTATAGTAAAATGTATAGTAACATTTTTCCATCATTATAATATCATTTAGAGTATTTTCTAAATGGAGGTGCTGAGGATTGAACCCAGGACCTGATGCATGCTAAGCGTGTGCTCCACCACTGAACTATACCACCTCTCCATTTTGAGTATTTTCAATGCCCTGAAAATCATCTGTGCCCAACCATTTTATCCCTCTCTCCCACCCCAACCCCTGTTTTGTTTCATTTTGTTTTAAAAACTAAAATGAGTAAAGTAATGTGTGGGGATGGTTTTGAAAAGAGATTTTCTAACATTCTGAGATGTAATTAGAAACATTGTTCAAAGTCTTGCTTTTCCCTTTCAAAAAGGTTGATATTAGGTCATTTGGTGTTAATTGACCAGTGCTTTAATTCTTTGAGACATGTAATTGGGCATTAGAAGTGTCAGCTAGATGTGGCACTGTCCACATGACAGTTGCAGGTGGTAAAGGGGCTCGATGAGAGATCTAAATTGAGAATGTTTGAACGATCACTAAAGTTAAGGTGCTTTGCCACTTATTGTTGTGCAAGTTTCAGCTATACAGATTTCTTGGCTGCTCTCTCCAGTGCTTGTTTTTTTCCCATTACAGCTGTTGAAGACCATCCAGAAACTTGAGCTGGCAAAGTTTGAGTAGGAAGAGATACCATGGGCATTGCTGTAGTTGCCTGATATTTCTAATCCGATTCAAGAGTGGGTATAGCTATTCTAAAGAGAATAAAGTGCTATCCTGAGGCACTGTTTCTCAAGTAGCCTAAGTAGTAATTGTTGAATCCTTGAGTGTTGATTTTATAACTGGATCCTATCCTGGATTTCTAGGACACCTGTTTTCCAAAACGTTTTAACCTTAATTGGTATTTGATATCCAGATACTCTGGTCATCTAAGGTATGATGCAAAAAATGTTTAATAACTTTGTTTGATGTATTTTGCTTGCTTTCTCACCTGGTTAAATAAAAAGAAACGTGATGAACTATCTGTTTGTGTGAAAGCACTTGGATTTTCCAGAGATAGATGCCATCCAAATCGATCAATACATCAGCTCACTATGTCTTTAATGGGATCCATCTGGTTAATGCTTATGTTTCTTGAGTTTCTTAGAGTGTGGACTCATAAAGCTAGAAGGAAACATGGAAGTGGTCTAGTTAGATTTTCTTCTTTTACAGCTGAGATTCCTTAAGTGCAGAGAGGCTAAGAGACTTGATCAAGATACCTAATGAGTCATGCTGGAACCCAGGTTTCCTGACTTCTATTCCAGTTTTATTTCTGATATAATATACTACTTTGGGTTTTTTTGTTTGTTTTTTTAGTTAATGAAGAAATTATGATATTATAAAAAGTAAAATTTCCAGGAAATTTAAGTAGACTATTAAACTACTACAGTATTAGAATTCAGTATATTTAGTTGACGTCCTAGTTCATTTCTGAAGTGTTGAGTTATGTGCATTTCTTTCAGTACCAGATGTCACTGGATCTTTAGTTAAGAGCAGATTTGTTATTTTTCACATTCTAGCTAGAAATCAGCCAGTTCAAAAATAATGAAGATATTATAACTTATATTTAGCAAGCACACATTTGGCTGCATTAAAATGAATCTTAATGTATTTTTTTCTTTGCACAGTGGAGATAATCTGTTAATATTTCATGTCATAAAGCAACAATGGAACTCTGCTTTATGTGGTGGTATATTTATAAAACTAGAGTGGAGTGTTATGTAAAAACTGAAAGTACGGATTAATATGCATCTGGTGAATGCAGGGCTTGAAGGATGCACATCTGTTGAGAAAACAAATCATAGAGCTATTCAAAGCTTCAGCAGCTTTAAATATGTGTGCTTTGATTCTCTTTAACTGTTTTGAAACAGTCTTTAATGGATTTAGAAAAGGCCATTTGCTCTAAGGAAGCAACTATGAAGCCATTTATGATGCTATTCATCATTTTATTATTCTCCACAGCATTTTGATACATTAGTATTTTTCTTTCCAATTTATTGGGGAAGGAAGGAGTTTAATGACTCACAATAACAAAATGAGTTTGTTACAGAAATATATTTAAAAAAAAGAGAGAGAGGGAGGATAGGTTCCTGAATTAGATAGACTAGAAATACTTAAAGCTCTGAATTCCAATTTGAGTCCACAGTGAGGAAATAACCACTGAGTTCCTACTGTGTATTATCACCGTACTAGTGCTGGCGTAATACAGAAATTAAAGCTGTATATATGATCGTTGATCAGTTTTGAGAATGAAACTTAAAATGAAAGATAGAGTGTAATACCATCTGATATGTAACTAAGTGCAAACTTGATGATACAATCTGGTAACACTATAGGAATTTAGAGGAGAGAAAATTCAGTGAGTGTTCATAATTCTGATGGGAAGGAGATTGAAGGTAAAGTAGTGGATCTCAGCTCTGGCTGCTTGTTAGAATCACTTAGGGAAACTTGTCCCAGGATCAGTTGAATCAGAATCTCAGGGGTGGGGCATCCATAGGTTTTAAAATCTTTCCCAGGATGATTGTGAAGTACAGGCAGTGTTGAGAAACCACAGGCTTAAAGGATGGGTGTGATTTGGGTAGGGAAGAGCAGGGAGGGAGAATGGGGTACAGCCTATGAAACTAATCTAATCAAAGGCATGTGTACTGGTTAGGGAGTAGGGAGAAATAAGATTCAGGAAGCAGAAGGGGGTCATGTTTTAAGCAGTACTTCCCAAAGTGTAGTTCCTCAACCTGCAGCATCAGCATACCTGGAAATTTATAGCAAGGCAAATTCTGAGGCTCTGCTCCAGACTTACAGAATTGGAAACTGTAGGGGTTCCAACAATCTGTTTTAACAAGCAGTACAGCTGTTAATAGAGGATAGTGAAAACAGGCAGAGGAAATTAGATTTGATGTTGTAACTAGGAAGGACCATTGGAGGTTTTTTAAGCTGGGGAGTAACAGGATGTGTTTGTATGTATGCAGAGTAAATCTGACTATGATGTGCAGAATCCTTTGGATTATTGAAAAAAGAATGAAGGAATCCAGTTGAAGAGATTTAGACGTAACCTAGTGGATATAATCTAGCAGCAGTGAAAACACAGAATAGTAGTAATAGTGACTGTTGGTTGTCAAGTGTTTATGTAACCAGGAAGGAAGATTACCTCTGACTTTCACACCATTGGTAAGTGGGAGACACAGGATGTTAAACCCAGGCATCTCTGCCTCTGAAGCCTTTTGAAGAAACAGCTAATAGTAACTGGAGACCAAGAGATAAAGAAGACTCAGAAGTCAGTCGTAGGTGACAGATAGCAAGTGATTGTCAGAATGGAAATAGGGCTTATGGTAGGTTCCAGGGCAAGTCATTTCAAACTATCTTGTAAAAGTGATTGTGAGAAATAACCTATGGAAATTTTTGTGTCGTGCTTTTTAGGTATAAAGTTCAAAATAACTTGTGGTAGCTGAGTTTCTGAGTTTTCTTTGGCCTTTTTACTCATGGTGACTACAGTTGAAACCTCATCCAGCTTTAAAAAAATTTTTTTTTTCGATTTTAGAGTAAATAAGCCTGTGAATAAATTACGCCTGAGAAGCTTTCTATAATACCACACTTCCCTCTCTAGAGGAATACTTTGATTTAGAAAAAGGCAGGAGCATCTTATCTTGAGACACTTTAAGAAATATTTCAGTGTTATTTTGTTTTAGTTGGGAAATAATAGTAAATAAAAAGTAAAATAATTTATCATGTTTAGGTAATTGTTTTCATAAGATGTTATCAGTTCTATTCTAACACCTCCTTATTTATTGAGGTAAATTTCACGTAACATAAAATCAACCACTTTAAAGTGCACAGATTGGTGGCATTTGGTACATTCACAGTGTTGTGAAGCCATAATCTTTATCTAGTTTCATAACATTTTCATCATCCCCAAAGGAATAATCCCATACCTGTTAAGCAGTTACTCCCCATTTCTCTCTCTCCACAGCCCCTGGTAAACACTAACCTGCTTTATATCTCTATAGATTTACCTATTTTGGATATTTCATATAAACGAAATCATATAATACGTAACCTTTTGTGTCTGCTTCTTTCACTTAGCATAACATTTTCTAGGTCCATTCATGCTGTAGCATGTATCAGCACTTCATTTCTTTTTATGGCTGATAGTCCATTGTATGTCTGTACCACATTTGTTTATTCATTCATCAGTTGATGGACATTTCTGATTGTTTTCACCTTTTGGTTATTGTGAATAGTGTTCCTATGAGCATTAATGTACAAGTTTTTGTTTGAACACCTGTTTTCAGTTCTTTAGGGTATATACCTAGGAATAGAATTGTTCAGTCATACGGTAATCCTACATTTTACTTTTTGAGGAACCCCCATCTGTTTTCCAGTGACTGCACCATTTTACATTCTCACCAGTGATGTTCGAGGGTTCTAATTTCTCTACATCCTCACTGAAATTTGTTATTTATTTATTTTTTAATTATAGCCATCCTAGGGGGTGTAAGTGGTATCTCATTGTGATTTTGATTTGCATTTCCCTAATGGCTAATGATGTTGAGTATCTTTTCCTGTGCCTGTAGGCCGTTTGTGTATGTTTTTTGATGAAATGTCTTTTCAAATTCTTTGCCAATTTCTTTTTCATTTGTCTGGTCGGGGCAATTAGGTTTATTTACTTATTTTTATTAGAAGTACTGGGGATTGAACCCAGGACCTCATGCATGCTAAGCACATACTCTGCCGCTGAGCTAATTTTGAAATTAGGAAGTGTGAGAATTACACTCTGTTAAGGGTTCTAATTTCTCTACATCTTCACCAAAATGTTTTTGACGTGTGTGTCATCTTTTCTTCTCTCTGAAGAACTTCTTTTGGTATTTCCTGCAAGTCAGTCCTACTGACAACAAATTCCCTCTTTTTTCTTGTCTGAAATTCATTATTTCTCCTTCTCTATTGAAGGATAATTAAATTGCATACAGAACTCTAGGTTGGCTTTTTTTTTTTTTCTTTCATCACTAATTATTCCATCCTCTCCTTGCTTGTAGGGTTTGTTAAAAATAAATGCTGTCTCCAGCAATGGGCTTTTGGTCCTGGGCTTTTGCTTCTGGTAAGTTGGGCTTTTCGCTATCTTCCTCTGTTGACAGTTTTCTGAGCAGTGATTTACCCTGTGACCTCAATTCTTTGAGAGATCTAAGAAGAGTTTTTGCTTTTTAGTTTTCTTATTGTGGAGACAGGAACCATGACTTTTATACTCCTAACATGTCAGAGTAGCAGTGGTAATCTCTATAGAAACAGGCTTTCTTTTTCTGCAAAAATGGTCATTGGGATTTTTACAGGGATTGTGTTGAAGCTGTAGGTTGCTTTGAGTTGTATTCCTGTCGTAACAATATTAAGTCTTCCAGTCTTTGGACAGCAGGATATCTCTCCATTTATTTCTGTCTTCTTTATTTCTTTCAGTGATTTTTTTTCCCAGTTTTAGGTATTCAGTTCTTATACGTCCTTAGATAAATGTATTTCTTATTATTCTTTTTGATGCCATTATAAATGGAAATGTTTTCTTAATTTTATTTTCAGATTGTTCATTGTGTATAGGATTACAACTGATTTTTGTGCTGTATTTATTGACTAATAATTTTTGTGTGTATATTCTTTTGGTTTTCTGTATATAGGATTATGTCATCTGTGATACTTTTTTTTTTTTAATGGAGGTACTGGAGATTGAACCCAGGACCTCAGGCACGCTAAGCACTCTACCATGGAACTATTCCCTGTCCTCCCTTGTCATCTGTGAATGGAGATAATTTTATTCTTTTCTTTCCAATCTGGGTGGCTTTCCTTTCTTTCTCTTTTTTTGCCTAACTACTCTGGCTAGAACTTGCAGTACAGTGTTGAATGGAAGTGTCAGACAAGAGCATCATGGTGTTTTTTCCGTTCTCAAAGGGAAAGCTTTCAGTCTTTTTACCATTGAGTATGTTAACTGTGGGTTCTCAATAAAAATCCCTTTATTGTGATGAAGAATTTTTTTCTCCTGCTAGTTTGAATGTTTTTATCATGATGGTGTGTTAGATTTTGTCAAGCTTTTTTTTTTCTTTTACATCAGTAGAGATGATCATATGGTTTTTCTCCTTCATTCTGTTAATGTGGTGTTGTACTGATTGATCGTCATTGTTGACCCACCTGGGATAAATCTCAGTTTGTCATAATGTGTAATCCTTTTAAGATGCTGTTGGATTAGATTTGCTAGTACTTTGTTGAGGATTTTTGCATCTATATTTGTAAGAGGTATTGGTCTGTAATTTTCTTTTCTTGAATGTTTTGACCTGGTTTTGGTATTGAGATAATCCTGGCAACACACAATGAGTTAGGAAGTGTTCTATGCTCTTCTGGATTTTGAGAGAGTTTGAGAAGGATTGATAATTATTCTTTAAATGTTTTGTAGAATTTACCAGTGAAGCCGTGTGGTCCTGGGCTTTCCTTTGGGGGAAGTGTTTGATTATTAATTCGATCTCTTGTTGTAGTTCTGTTCAGATTTTCCATTTCTTCTGGAATCAGTTTTGGTACTTTGTGTGTTTGTAGGACCATGTCCATTTCATCTAGGTTGTGTGATTTTTTTGGTGTACAGTTATTCATTATATTCACTTATAATCATTTTTATTTTTAAGGTCTGTTGAATTGTCCCCATTTTCATCTCCGAATTTAGTAATTTGAGTCTTTTTTTCTTGGTTAGTTTAGCTAAAAGTTTTTCAATTTTGAACATCTTTTCAAAGAATCATCTTTTGGTCTCGTTGATTCTGTTGTTTTTAAAAATTCTGTTTTAGGGGGGAAGGTATAGCTCAATGGTAGAGTGCATGCCTAGCGTGCATGAGGTCCTAGGTTCAATCTCCAGTACCTCCATTAAAAACAAACAAACAAACAACAAACATAATTCCCCCTCCTCCCAAATTCTGTTTTGCCCCCACCCTAGTCTTTATTATTTCCTTCCTTCTGTTAGGAACAGCTTTGGATTTAGCTTGTTCTTCCTTTTCTAGTTCTTTAAGGTGCAAACTTAGGATATTGATTTGGAGTCTTTATTGTTTAATATAGGCATTTATACCTATAAATTTACCTTTCAGCACTGCTTTTACTATATTCCATAAGTTTTGGAATGTTGTGTTTTTGTTTTAATTTGTTTAAAGGTATTTTCTAATTTCCCTTGTGATTTTTGTCTTTAAACCATTGGTTATTTAAGTGTATGTTATTCAATTTTTACATACTTATGAATTTTCCAGTTTTTCTTCTGTTAATATTTGGTTTCATTCTGTTATCATAAAAATACTTTATATGATTTCAGTCTTTTAAAATTTATTGAGACTTGTGGCCTAACATTATCCCTCCTGGGGAATATTCTATGTACACTTGAGTAAAGTATGTATTCTGCTTTTTGTTAAGTGGAGTGTTTGTATATGTCTGTTAGGTCTGGTTGGTTTATACTGTCATGCAAATACTCTATTTCCTTATTGATCAACTGTCTGCTTGTTCTTTCCATCATTGAAAGTGAAGTTTTGAACTCTCTGTTATTGTAGAAGTGTCAGTTTCTCTCTTCAATTCTGTCAGTGTTTCTGTGGTTACCAAGGGAAAAGGGGGAAGGAAGAATAGATAAGGAGTTTGGGATTAACAGATACAGATTACTACATGTAAAAGAGATAAACAACAAGGACCTACTGTATAACACAGGAAACTACATTCAGTTTCTTATAATAAGCCATAATGGAAAAGAAACTGAATATATATATATGTATGTATGTATGTATATGTATAACTGAATTGCTTTGCTGTGCACTGGAAACTAACATTGTAAATCAAATTCACTTCAATAAAAAATAAGAATAAAAATATTCTGTCAGTTTTTGCTTCATATGTTTGGTGGCTGTTATTAGGTTTGTTTATGTTTATAATTGCTTTGTCTTCTTGCTATATTGATTCTTTTACCATTGTAACAATTTCTCTTTTGTAATGCTTTTGTTTTAAACTCTGTTTTGTCTGATGTTAGTATAGCCTCCTTTGGTTACTCTCAGCATGGACTATCTTTTTTCATCCTTTTACTTTTAAGCTTTTGTATCTTTGACTATAAATTGAGTGTGTGTATAGAATTTACTTGGATTGTTTTTAACCCATTATACCAGTATCTGCTGTTTAATGGGAGAATTTAACCCATTTACATTTAAAGTAACTTATAGGGAAGGACTTACTTCTGCTATTTAGCTATTTGTGTTCTGTGTGTCTTACATCTTTTTTGTTTCCCAATTCCTTCATCTCTGCCTTCTTTTGTGATTACAGTCATCCCTCAGTATCTGCAGGTGATTGGTTCCAGGACACACTTTTGATACCAAAATCTGCAGGTGCTCTAGTCCCGTAATCAGAGCTCCAAATCTGTAATTCCTCATCTGCAGATTCAACCAACCACAAATTATAGTAGTACTGTATAAATTTATTGAAAAAAAATACATGTATAATTGGACGCGTGCTGTTCAAACCTGTGTTTAAGGGTCAACTGTGGTTGATTTTGAGTAGTGTACTGTTTTATTCTCTTCTTGTTTCTTTTTGTATATTGTACAGTTTTTTTCCTAGTGTTACTCTGGGAATTAAAATTAACATCTCAATCTTATGACAATAAAGCTTGAACTAATACCAGCTTAGTTTTAGTAGTATACAAAAACTTTGCTCCCATGCTGCTCTACCCCTTGCCCTTACTTATGTTGTTATTGTCAGAAATTTTACCTTTATGTATTGTGTTCCTGTTGACATAGATACTTAGTTATAAACATATATTTACTGTTTTATGTTTTCTTATTTCAAGTCATATATATATAAACTGAAAAAGAGGAGTTACAAGTCATTAATGCAGTAATACTGGTTTGTATATGTACTTATGTAGCCATCTTTACTTGTTCTTTATTTCTTTGCATGACTTTGAATTATTGCCTAGTGTCCTTTCATTTCAGCCTAAAGAACTCTATAGTTTAAAGTTCTTAAAGAGTAGGTCTGCTGGTGACAGACACCCTCGGCTTTTCTTTATCTGGGAATGTCTTAGTTTTTCTTTTATTTTTGAAAAAAGATAATGCAGGATATAGAATTCTTTGTTGATAAACTGACTTTTAATCTTATGGAGGATACCTTGCACCTGATAAGTTGGTTCTCTCGCTGCTTTCAAGATTCTTTGTGTCTCATCAGATTGACTGTAATGTATCTTGGTGTTAATCCCTTTGAGTTCATCCTGCTTGGAGTTAGTTTAGCTGCTTGGATGTGTAGATTCATGTTTTTCATGCAGTTTGGGAATTTTACAGCCATTATTTCTTCAAATATAACTTCCATCTCTTTCCACTCCCTCTGAGACTCCCATTATGCATTATGGTGGTAAGCTGGCTGGTTGGTGTTCCACAGATTCCTCAGGGTCTGTTCATTTTTCTTCATCCTTTTCCTATTTCTTGGACTGGATAATCTTAATTGACTTATCTTCAGGTTTATTGATTCTTTCATTTTCCTGCTCAAGTGTTTGGTTGAACCCATTTAGTTAATTTTTTATTTCAGTTACTAAACTACTTAGCTCCAGAATTTCCATTTGATTCCCTTTTATCATTTCTATTTCTTTATTGATACTCTCTACTTGGTGAGATACTATTTTCTTGGTTTCCTTTTAATTATTTGTGGAGTCCTTTGCCTGGGTTTCCTCAGAGACAGTTTCTGTATTTATTCCTTTTTTTTCCCTATGAATCTGAACTTTCTTGTTTCTTTGCATGCCACATAATCTTTTGTCGAAAACCGCACATTTTGAATATTATTATGTATTGACGACTCTAGCCATCAGATTCCTCCCCTCCTCATGGTTTTTTGTTGCTGCTTGTTGTGGGATGTTATTAGTTTCATTGTTGTTTGTTTAATATCTTTTTAAAACTATTTTTATTATGTATGTATTCTTTGCCATGTGTGGTCACTGAAGTCTTTTTTCCATACCTTAGTCAACTAGTGTTTTGACTGTATTTCGTGAACACCCAGACACTAGAAATGTATAAAATAAAGAAAATTTTAAAAATGCTCCCCTACTTTTGGCTGGATGATTCTGTGTTTGGGTACTCCAGTGCTTAGTCAGGCTGTTTACAACCCTGCCTGAGCCTTCCTGTTTGCGTGGAGCCTAAACATCAGCGAGAGGTGGAAATCTTAGGGTCTTTTTAGACCTTTTTCTATGCACGAGTTCAGCCTTCAGCGTATGTGTGGCATTCTAGATTCCTTGTTACATAGGAGAGTTTACAAAGCACATTTCTCTCCTTTCTCAATCTGTCCCTAGGCTTTTAGTTCTGTGTCTTACCTTCCCTTTTTTCCCCTCCTCTAGGCTGCTCGCCCTAGGAATGCTCCAAGTCAGACAAAACAAAGACACATTCTTGTGCTAGCTTTTGAGGAAGCTGCCAGTCAAGTCATAACATTCAGCCACAATTCTTTGAGAGTAAAGTTCATATTGCTCCCTTGGCACTGTCAGCCTGCATCAGTAGTGTAACTGCCATCCTCACTGTCCCTGCTGAGCTGGGGAGTGGAGAATGGTAGGTAGGCAATTAAAAACCCCACAGCACTTTCGTACTCAGTGTAGCCATTTCTTTCTTTACTAAGCCTTCCCTTGGTTGTTGTAATTTTTATTAGATTCTACTAAAGTTGATTCTGACTATTTTTTTCCAGCGTGTGTGTGTGTGTGTGTGTGTGTGTATGTGTGTGTGTGTGTGTGTGTTGTGTGTAGTGTATGGAGCCCTGGAGTTCCCTATTTGTCAATTTTGGTGATATACTTCCTGCTGCCCTCCTTTTTCTCCTTTTGTTTTCAGACTGAATCTTCTCAAAGCATCTAACTTAATTTCTTACAATATTTTTTCAAGAACTACAGCATATTTATAAAGAGTCACATATAGTTGAAAGTCTAAAAGTGAACACTGTACTCATCACTCTAGTAAGGAAATAGAACATTACTGGTATCTTAGAAGGCTCTTTGTGCCCCTTCCTTTTTCTGACCTAGGAGGAATCATTATGCTGAACTTTGTGTTAATTAGATAAGCAAATAAGTAGGAAAATGTTATCCATAGCTAGGAGAAAAATCAGTCAATAGAAACAGACCTAGGAATGCTGAAATGATAGAAGTAGTACAGCAACACTTTAAAAACAATTATTTAAAATTCTGATTTAAAGACAAGTGTGAAAATACTGAGGAAATACGTAAGCCAGAAGTAGGTAAAACTTTTCAAGCTGAAAAATACCTGCATTGTTGCTTTTAATTCAGCATATTCAGTTTTTAGGAGGCAGGTTGTTTTGAGTAATCTGCTATATTTCCATTTGCAAAGCTCCATCGTACCTGCCTCCCTCACTCCCGCTTTTTTTTATGTAGTAATTTCCAAATTTTCCTGTTAACTAATTTCATCATTTTTCTTACCATCTTTACTTAATGTCATAAGTTTAAAAAATTGGAAACATAAATTCATCTTAATTTTAACTTACCAAATGAAGAATGTTAGTGATACTATTTTTTTAGACAATAAAATGCTGAGATACAAAAAGTGGGCATGTAATGAAGACAGTGAATGAAAGCAGTAAGAAATAATATGGTTAAAGTAGGAGCTAAGTATTTACTATAGAAATATTTGAGAATGATTAAATACAGGATTGTATTTCATAAAGTATGTTCACATTTTTACTGTATTTATAAATTTAACAAATTATATTTTAATTTAATACATTTTAATATATGATAAATGGTAGGCATAACATTTTATATTTTTATTATATATTTAGTTAATCATTATCTTTGTTTTTGAACTGTATACTTTTTATATGCAAGGCTGTGCTGGATACTTCTTGTTAGGCCAGCACTGACAGCATAAACCTCTTTATGCACTCAGCTATGATTAAGCTAAGGTTTACATCCTTGGTATTTAAATGCCACCTCTCAGTTACTAAATATACTTTAAATCTTTCTAAGTTGCCACACTTGCCAGTACTGATTTCAGGGCCATTGAGATTTGTCTGTATGTGGACCAGGTTAGCACAATGAATTCTTTCTCTTGGTTAAAAAATGTAATTCTTTTTTTCAAACATTTTATGACTTGTATTGAATGTCTCAATTTATGGTTGAGAACGTTGAGATAAGAAGTGTTAACTTGGGTACTTGGTTTTTATATGTGATTAGAATTCGGAATTTTTAGCCCTTAGTTCAGTTCTTACATTCAGTTCCTCTGTATGAGATGTTCTTCCCTTTTCACAAGAGTTGTGTGCCTTTGGTTTTCTTGCATTGGTTTTCTTTTGGTACTAAAATATATTAAGATGTTGAGTTGGTTATCCAGAATCGTTGAGTATTTTTTGTTTGTGAGTAGCTAAACATTGAGTCCAGTTAATCCTTAATATAACGATTATATTGATTCTCTATATTGTTATAAAATCTTGGGCCCATGATGACCAATTACAGGGTTGGGAGAATTTAATTTTGTCTTTTGAGTAGAGTGACCAGAGTTCAGACCTGTGTTTGCCTTGAGAATAGTCTCTGGTGTGCCCAATAAGATGTAATGTATTCTGTGCAGAAAACTTTTGGTTTTTAAATAATCAAATTACCCCTATTGGGAGCAGGTCACTGTGGAACGTTAATTTTTCAAAGACTGTGGATATGATTGCTAGTTTTATAACATCCTGAATACAATGGAATTAAATTAAAATATTAATAAGGTATAAAAGATAAAATATGGCTTATTTTGACATAATGTGTACTTTTAACCAGTAATTACTTGTTTTTTCTGGTGGCAGTTTCATTAAACTCTTGGGTTAATGTTTCCTCGCAAATGTCATTTTTAATCTAAACAATATTGGGAAGACTTTCTGTTATTGTCAACTATTTACAGAGGGAAAACATTCATTATAAAAAGTAATAAATGTTTTGCAAATTTTTAACAAAGTGTAAGTGCTTGTAACTAATCTTCATTTAGAAATTTGTCAGTTTGGTTTGTATTCCTTTAAATTATATTTCTTTATATATGCTAAAAGATATTTTTAAAATTCTCTTGTTATAAAATACAGTATGAACTATTTTCCTGTTTAAAAACATTCTTTTAATAGCAGTATCTCAGTTTTTGTCACTACATTTTGGACAAGGTGTTTGATTTCTTTTTTCAAATAATTTATGTGACTGTTTCTTATGTGAAGGTTGTAAAAAATTTTTGAATAATGTAGCAAAGTTAGAAAGAACAAAATAAAACCACCCATAATACTTCTTATAAAGAATTCATTATTAGCAAGTAAATTTTCTTTCCAATTTGTTCTGTGATTATATGAGAGAGATACATGTATAATATATATTTTAAATAATATAGTTTAGTATCCTTTTTTCACTTAATGTTGAGAAAATTATTCCATATCATCAGATAGTTAATGGCTATATAACACACAGATTATTTAATTACACTTCTATTGCTGGATTTTAGGTTATTTCATGTATTTGTTGCTATAAATTCTGAAATAAATATTTTGATTATTCCCTTAGGAAACTTATTTCCTTATGGTTTGATAGATGAACATTATTATTTATTCCTTAAGTTTCAATAAATGAGCATTTTACCGGATAGTCTTTTGGAGAGATGGTACAGTTCCCTCAGCAAGGCATGAGAGTGTATTCCTCTGGACCTGCCTAACATTGGGCATCACAATTTTCTTTCATCTTTACTAGTTTCATAGATGAAAAAATGTTATTTTTGTGTAACATCTGTTTTGGGGGGAGTAATTTACTTATTTATTTATTTATTTTAGTGGAGGTACTGGGGATTGATCCCAGGACCTCATGTATGCTAGGCATGCACTCTACCACTGAGCTATACCCTCCCACCTTGCATAACATCTCTAATGTGTACTTTACACGTATAGTACAATATAGTGCTGTGTAGCCTTTGGGTATTATACATTTGGTAACTAATTGTAAAGTAAAAATTAAAAGTAAATAAAATTTATGTAAAAATAAATGAGCACAGTTAGAGCCACATTAATACTGTATCAACTTCTGAAATGTTACAAGACAATGAAAATTGCAAAGGACTTGCTTTTTGTAGTTTGCATTGTCATAATGTATACGACTCAGTAGTCCGCTGATGAGTCCACTTTAAATTTTGATGTGGGATAACTATCCTGAGGCCCTGGAAGTTTTTGTGTTATATCTACTAAGATGCTGTATAAAATACCATGTGAACTGTTAATTGTGTTTTTCATGATTGGAAAACGTTGGTGGAAAATACAGTGTGCTAAGAAAATTACTGGTGGATTCAGCATCATTGAGCCAGTGGCTAACCTAAGAAACGGAAAATTGCTTGAGAGGCATTTATATTTGACATGTTAATTATAGACCCTTCCTATTTATATGTATTAGGGATGTACCTAATTAGAAATTTTTTTTATTAACTTGGTTTATTATGTGTGTTTGAGCACATTAAATCACTTTTCTTTAATGTTTTAAAATGATTACAATTCATAAGTTAAGAAAGACATTATTCAGGCTGATCTTCAAACAAGTCTGCCCTTTGTAAAACATGAGACAATCTCTTATGAATTAGGGAGCAATGATCATTTTCAGTACACAAATCACACATCTTTACTCACTGCTCCTGCATCTGCTCCATTTGACCTAATTATGAAATGAAGTGGCCCTTTAACCACAGTTCTACACCCCAAAAATTCTTGTAGTTTTCCCTAGAATCTTTATATACACTTGAGTGTAAGCTAGAAAGTCTGTACTTTTAAAGTGTGAATCCTAAAATTCATGTACTTTTCTTAACAGTATACTTCTGAGCTTCCAGGAACATAGTCACCTGACTATTAAGTCATCTAACTTTACTAACAGGTTTGGTTATAGCTTATAGCAGGTTAAAGGAGGCAGATTACAAACCAGGGAAGGAAGGTGCTGCTAAAGCTGAACACACTAGCAGAGGTAAGAAGTGACTTTTGATACAAAAGAAAGAGAAAAAAATGTAGTATTAAAACTTAGTACCCTGCGACCATTTAGTATATGTAGCAGCATTTGGCATTACGTACTTCATTAAGGCTGGATGACAAAATATTTCATAGAAAAATGCAGTGGTGGGGGAGGGTGTAGTTCAATGGTAGAGTGCATGCCTATCATGCACGAGGTCCTGGGTTCAATCCCCAGTACCTCCATCAAAAAAAAAAAAAAAAAGTAAAAATCAAGTAATTACCTCCCCCCTAGAAAATTTTTTTAAAACTTTAGAAATTCAAAACAATAAAATAAAAAGAAAAATGCAGTGGTTGTTCTCAGTCATCAAAAAGGTTAAATTCACATGTCATGTGCTTGGCTGTCCATGTGAGAGAATATACTCTCAAATTATTTCTTCCTTTTTTCTCTTTCCAGTATTTGTATCCCCCCCCCCCCCTTTTTTAATTGTATTGGCTAGGGCAATTGATTAAATTATTTATGGCGGCTTTTATTTAAGTATAAAGTATGTTATGTCTTAATCTTAGTTTTAGGGTTTAAAAGGATGAACTTCAGTTCTCTAGCAAATTCATCTATTGAAGGCATAATTTCCTAATGATTAATGAAAGATTACTATGCTTAAAGATATTTATATCTATACACAGGTACAATTTGACATATATATCTGCATATATATGTATATTTTTTAGAAGTATTTGGTTGGACAAAATTGTGGTTGGTAGAGGTATGAGTAGTTTAGAAGGTGAAACAAGGCTAATTATGGAAAAGAGTAGAAAGATTAGGTAGGTATGAATGATAGTTGGGAAAGAAAAAAATGATTACTCTGAAGATCAATATGCTAATAATTTTATTTTTGGAATATTCATTGAAAGGATGTTTTTCATTTTATGTTTTTATTGTCACATTTTCCTTATATAGTTTGTAAATATTATAGATATTGTCCTTTAGTTTTTAAGAGTGAAGATTTTAAATAACTACTTAAAATGATTTATGATTATTAATATGTGATATAAAAGGAAAAGAGGCAAGTGAAACCCAGTTATCTTTTGAGTGACAGCGTTTTTCCTGTTGTAGAACTACAAAGCATTGTTTTAGATACGGGCTTTTATGCAGCCAAGTGTACAAAATTATCTGTTTCACTACACTGTCTTGATAATTGAATTTGGCTCAGGCTCATGGGAATCCTGTGGGCGTGTGTATGTTTGACCTCAGAGAAAACTACTAGAGAAGAGTTAGTCTTAATTAATGCTTTACAAAGCAGTGTTAAAATATGGATTTGGAGAGTTTTTTGTTTGCTGCTTTGTAGTGGGCCTATCAGTTGTTTCTTTTCTCATTGTGCCTTTCTTGGCTTTAAAGAAGAAACATCCTTCTTACTCATTGCTTTTACTATTTCAAAGTGAAACCAATATGCACGTCTCTTATTTTAGTGTAATGGTATTTAATAGAGATGGCAACGCTTTTTCTCCTTTGAGGCCACAGGAGGCTATTTCCTCCTCTACTTCTCTCAAACATATTTTTGGTGTTTTCACTGGGTTTCAATTAAAGGGCTGTTTAACAGTCAGAGACTATTTTTGCTACTGCAGACAGACCCAGAAGACTTAATGGATTCTTGTGAATTCGGTAAATAGTGACAGGAAGGAAAGAAGAAATTTTGGGGTCTGTCTGTAATAGTAATAAATATAAACTCACAAAGAAGCCAGAACAAGTTCAAGGTTTTCTCAGGATTGTTTGTTTCGTGTGGAGGTGCAAGAAGAACAGGAGAAGCTCACTGGCTCTCTGTATGGGTATGAGGAGAGGTCCCTCGACAGGTTGTGGTTGGCCTTGTGTACCCATTTTCCTTACCTACTGATCTCCTCCTGCTCTGAAGCTGATTTACTGGGAAGACAAAAAAGAGGAAGGAGCACTGTTGTGGGTTGCCCCACATCTCTGATCAGTTTTGTTCTTTTTCTGTGGTGGTCATTCTGACTTTACCAGTAAAGAATTGAGGCATAGTGAAAGGTTACTATTTCCCTAGATTCTCCGTCCATTGCTTTACCACTGAACCCTCCTGTGAATCCATGTGTTTTCCCCACCCTTAAGTTTGTGAAACCAACCTAACCAACCTAACATCGCCTTTACAGAGGCGATGCATTGAAATTGTAGTCATTTACTGGTTAGTGGTTTCAGCCTGATTCCCTTATTGACAGATTGTAAAATGAGACTGCATTGGTTTTTATCATAAAATACATGTCTCGCTGATTTCTGGCAGCCAGGAAGAGTGTGGTGTCTTTCTATACCCTTAAAATGAAAACTGCAGCATGACAGACATTACAATGACTGTTTCTTAAATTTGGCTACCCACTGAAATTTACCAACATCCTGAGACAATTACATGAGAGAATTGCTGACAGGATTGAGTTCAGTAGCATATTTGTATGAATAATTTTTCAGCCAAGGATGGTGGTGGTTATTTTGTTGCATAAGATAAATTAAAAGTGAAAAGAAAGGGAAATTTTCTCTATCCTAACATAAATCATTTATTTTCCATTCTTGCGCTTGTTTGACTATAAATACAGTTAAATTTTATTATTTAGTAATAATATCATAAATATACATATAGCTAGTCCATAAAGCCATATTTAAAAAATGAGGAATGTTGGGAACGTTTTACGGGTCTTGGAAATGGGTGGCAAAGACTGGAAGGTAATGCTTACTTAGAGTTACTTGATAAAGGACACCCCTTAGAAAGGAACTTTGAGAAGGTGAAAGAGAAGAATAAGGAAATAAAATGTACAAGGAAGGTATAACTTTAGAACTACTGGTGAAACATAATCTTACATTTATTATCAGTTAGTAATAGATATGTACATTTACTTTATTTTCAGTGATATGGGAAACTATCTTTAAAGGAATAAAAATCTTCCTACTATCAAATATGCAAAAATGGTGGATTTATTTTTTTAAAGAAACTTAGAAAAAATGGCTGAACTGGCAAAAAAGATGAAAAACAAAAACAGAGGCCAAATGCAGAGCTGTTTCCAAAGCAGCCTAATGACTGCTGCTTTAAGGGCATCTGCTGGTTCTTGATGAGCTGTATTGTCAGTTTTTAACAGGTAAGCATGGGACTCAGAGGACAAGAATGGAAGCCACATTATAGGGGTCAAGCTAGAGATCTACCTTCCTAAAACCAGAACCCACAAAAGGCTATAGCCCTACTGGGAAAGGGAGACAGAGAAAAAAATCACCCTAGCAAAGAGAGGTAGTCAGAAAACTTACCCTTCTCAGCCTTAGATATGAATAGAGGGTGAACAAGGTTTTCCCTGAATATTTGTAATTAGAATCAAATATTCATGGAGGTTTGGGACCCCAATACCTGTTTGATTTAAAAAAAAAAGTGTAAGCTGAGACTTGTTTTGAGTGATTATAGCTTGCTTGGTATTGTGCCCAGAGAAAGACAGAAGTGAATCCAAGTCCTTTCTGGAAGAACATCCTCTCAAAGGCCTCAAAGAATTTCCAAAGATGTTAATCCCTCAGAGAGCTTGAGCTCCAGTGAAAAACCACAAAAGCATATGAGAAAATGGTTACCATGAGCAAAACAAAATGCCAAAATCAGACTCACAAAGACTTCAGGTATTATCTTACTGGGTACTGAATGTAGAAATAAATGTGCTTAATTTATCAGAAGAAACAAATGGAAGAAATGAAAGTATGTCTCAGGGATAAGGAATTGTCCAAAATAATTAGACAGAATCCAGAAACAAACAAAAAATAAAATAAAATAATTAAAATCATAAATTCAAGGGCAGTTTAACAGCATATTAGATTGAAAAGACAGTGAGGTGGAAGGTAGATCTAAAGAAATAATTAGGAATGCTGTACAGGGAGATAAAAGAGAAGATATCAGTAAGGTTAGACACAGGGAAAGGACTGAAAAGGTCTAAAGTACATCTGTGGTGACGAGAATAATTGCCACCCAAAGATATCCACACCCTAATCGTCAAGAACCTGTGAATATGTTACCTTTAACGTGGCAAAAGGGATTTTGCAAATGTGATTATATTAAGGATCTTGAGATGGGGAGATTATCCTATATTACCCAGAAAGTCCAGTTAATTACGGGGGTCCTTTTAAGGGAAAATTGTAGGCACGAGAGCCAGAGAAAAATTCGAAGATGCTTTATTTCTGGCTTTGAATATGGAAGAAGGAGCCATGAAGCTAGGAATACAGGTTGTTTCCGAGTAGTTTTTACCCAGCTGTCTGTCAGCACGTGGCCAACCTTATGGCTCAAGGTGGTTGCTTAGAGCACCAACTCTAACAAATTTCCAATTTCCTGTAGGAGGAAGGATGGAGTGGGGGTGGCGGGTGGAGCTCAAGCAAGCTATTAGGCCATCTCTTAAAGTGGTTCATGGAAGTTCCACCTAGCAGTTTCACTGGCCCTTCACTGCAAGGCAATTATGAAGTATATTTTAGGAGAGCACTTTGCTGCCCAGAATAAAACTGGACTTCCTTACTAAGGAAAGAGGAGAGATTGGATACTGGGGGAGACCATCAGCAGTTCTCTGCCATATCATATAGTACTAAAAGATTCTGTTTACCAGGAAGATACTAGAATTCTGGGGGAGGGTATGCCTCAAATTATAGAGTGCATGCTTAGCACACACAAGGTCCTGGGTTCAATCCCCAGTACCTCCTTTAAAAAAATAAATAAGTAAATGTAATAACCCCCCCAAAATAAATAAATAAATAAATAAGTAAGTAAGTAAGTAAATAAATAAATAAATAAATTTTAAAAATTAAAAAAGATACTAAAATTCTAATGATATTTGTATCAAATAACACATTCCACATACATAAACCAAAAATAACAACTACAAGGAGAAATTTATAAGTTCACAATCATAATAGTTTCTAACACACACGAATTTAGTAACGAGGCAGAAAACTTGAACAACACAATGAAATAGCTTGATCTACTGGATGAAGGTATTCACATTTTGAAGAATCAATACCAGAGTTGATATAATGCATATATAGTACTTAATGGAATCCAAAATTTCTGGTAATGCAACAGATAATTACTCAGCCTTGAAAAGTGCCCGTATGAAAATCTCAGGAAGTAACAGGAAATAACAGGTAACCTTCTCTGATGAAAATGCAAGCTAAATTAGGACTCAGTTTTTTTTTTTTTTTTTAACTCATTTCTTATTGCGGTAACATTGGTTTATAACATGTTTCCTGTGTACATACAGCATTGTATTCTACTTCTATGAGGACTTATTTTTTTAAAAGGTTAACTTTAAAAAAATGTTTGAAAACTTAAAATCATACTTCTGAATAACTGAGGTTGCAGAAGAAATTATGATTGAAGTTTAATAATACTAAAATTCAATGATAATGGAAATATAACATCAGAATTTGTAGGTGAAGCTTGGTGATTCTGGGGCATAGCACATATTCAAGTTTCATAAATATTTTGTGAGAGCTTGAAAAGAATGTGCATTTTGCAGTTGTTGAATTAGGAGGGGGAAAGAGCCTCAGAAGTTGAGAACTGTTGATGACTTAACATTAGCATATGTAACCTCGTGCAGATTCACCTCTGACAGTTGTCGACAGGCACTACTGTCTCATCGTGCTTCCTTTGCTGTAACCTTAACCTAATTCAGCTCTCTGATCAAACTAGATCAGTGGTTCTAAAACGTTAGTGTATATCAAAATCATCTGGATGGTTTGTTAAAACAGATTGCTGGGCCCTCCCTCCAGGCTTTCTGATTCTGTGCCTCTGGGATGGGGCTGTACATTGTCCATTTTTAACAAATTCCCAGGTGGTACTGATGCTAGTGACCTAGGAACCATGCTTTGAGAACCAGTGTAGACACTACATTCTCTTGACTCTAATCCTTGAACCTGCTGTTTCTTTTTCCTGCAACTACTTTTCTTTCTCATCTTATACTTTTTTTTCAGCACCACTCCTTCCCCTACTAGTTTAAATCTCTCTTTTCTTGAAAGTATTTTTAACCACCAAATTGTTAGATGGCCGTTACTATGCTTCCTTATACTCCCAAATACCTTTTTACACATATGCGAGAGCCCTAATTATACTCTTTAAAACCATTAAAAGCTATGTTTTGTGTTTGTATCCTTAGGAGTCTTTGTACCAGGTACAAAGACTTTCTAGTAGTCAATAAATACTTATTAATAAATGGGCTCTTGCCATCCATATTTTGAAAGTGTTATTTAGGAAGAAACAATTATGGAAATTCATTCAAGACTTTGAATAGCACGGTGTTTAAAAAAATTCTGCATTGTATATTTAGAAATAGATGGTTAAATACACTTTGAGAAGATCACCTGAGTTTGGAAAGGTTCCTTTTGTCTTCCTGCCATTTCATGTCATTGGCTGGAACATAACAGTAAAGGAATAAAGGTAGTGAAATGAGAAATGGACTACTGCAGTGGATTTAATACGGATAAAATAAGGGTTAGGTCAGTGGTTCTTCCTTAATTCATTATATCAATCTGAAAGCAGAATCATTAGGATATATTGTATATTATTAAAGGATTTGACTGCACAAACATGGGAGCTGGTCACACAGTCTGTAAGGCTTTGAGTCTGTTGCCAGAGCTTGAACTTCACAGGCAGGTAGTTGATAAGAGAACATGGGAAATTGGAAGCCATGAGTACAAGCTAGAACTAACAAAGACAGACTAGAATGCTTATCAGTTTCTGCTACCTTCAAGCTTACTGATACAGTTACGCTGCAGGAGAACTGAGGCAGTCTTACTCAAGGAACTAAACATGCACTTGGCCCAAGAGAAAGAGAAGCTGAAGGTAAGATTCAAGGAAAGACGGAGTCATTGCAGACCTGGGCTGCTTCCACACACCAGCAAAGTGAGCTAGCAGATAAGTGACAGTGTGTGGCCCACACTGACCAGAAACATACAGGGAAGGGAGTTCTGAGGAAAAAATTTATCCTAGCTAAGTTGACAAATTATAGAAACCATCACACACATTAGAGTTATATATATACACAAAGTAAAATTTTCAGTACTTTCCTATCGCAGTGATTTTCTAACTTGAGTGCAAAAGAATCATCTGGGGAGCTTGTTAAAATGCAGATTTATGAGCCTTTGCCCCAAGATTCTAATTAAATGGGTCAGGGGTTGGGGACCAGAAATATTTGCTTATGTAAAGAATAGCAAATGCATGGAATTTTTGGACTGCGCTTAGAGAAAGTTGATAATAAATATTATGTTAGAGCGATGCTGCATATTTAAAAAATACCAATACCCTACCCATCATCTTACTAAATCAGGATATTGAGAGGCATGGATCCTGGTTTTGTGTAGTTTTATGTTTTACTACTGATTCTGCTGTCCAGCCACAACTGAGAGCTACTGTTTTGTAGCAATAAGGGGTTCAAAGAAAATACTCAAATAAAAAGGGTAGGGACCTGTAAGTGGATTTGAGATTGGTCCATATTTGTTTTGCATAGTGATGTTTGATGAATTAGTGAAGATTGTATTTGGTCAAAGTATCCTCTCTGCTGTAGTCACACTTGACTCTGGGTGTAAACTAGGTTATACAAGCTGTAGCAGCAGCTCATGGAGAATAGAGTCTGGGGGCTCACCATATTCTGTCATCCAGTCCCCTTCAGTGATACCTGTGTGAATTATCAGAAATAGGTGAGTTCAGCCAAAGTCACACTGAGTTAAACTTTGTCCTATTCAATCCTGTTTTCTTTCAAAACTGGGAAAATCTGTTAGAATTTTGCTGACACAAACTGATCATCTGCTATGGATATTGTGACCTGCTAACCTTTATTCAACTTCAAATTTTAGACACTATAGGCTTAATCTTAATTAACAAGTCTTACATTTCCTTTAAAGCTCTTATAACATAGAATTTTAAAACTTCAGTCCATTGGAATAAAGAAAGCCTAGAATGCCTGGATTTAGGCAACAGGATTAACTTCTGTTTATTTGAAGATTATGAAGAACTTCTAAAATTTTTAAAGCTTGTTTTATTTTGAACATTTACTGTACTTAAGGTACTATAGGGCATAATTAAGAAAAATGGGTTTTTGTTCTTAAGAGGCTTACAGTATATTGGGGTAACTAGATTTGTATTATGATGGTTTTTCTTTTCTTGATCATTTAAAAATATACAACTGATACTCCTAATATTGTTGGGAATGAAATGGGCTCTTTCTTTGATAATAGAACCTGTAGCTGTTACAAATCTTTTATTCTTTATAAGTAGCATATTCAGTGACATAGGTAAGTATTGAGTATAGGATGCATTTATACTGATTTCAGTAGACTTCCTGGCCATACATAAAAAAGAAGAGAAGAAAGAAAGGAAGTTACGTGTAGAGTGTGCGTTATAGGCTTTGTGTATATTGTAATTTCGTTGTTTTATAACTTTTTCGTAATTAGAGTAAGTAGTGAAATGTAAGGATAATATCTAGTAAATTGAAGTACTTGTTAAGTAAATTTCAGTTAATCAAAAACAGTCGATTCATTTAAACATTTACTCACTCATCTCTGTTTTGGCACAGGGCTTGATGCTGCAGGTGCATAAGACAGCAGTCCCTGGTTCCATAGAGTTCCACAGTCTAGTTTAATAGACAGGTTTAAAAAAAAAGCCATAATCAATTATTGTAGTGCTAGATGGACATTTGAAATAAGAATATTCACGCGTCATAAGTTTATTGAGCACTGCTATGTGTTAGGCTCAGTGTTGGCGCTGTGAGTACAGTGACAAACAAGAAAGATTTGCTCCTACGTTGGAAAGAGCTTACAGGCAGGTTTTAAGTAGGTTTATTTTGTCCTTGTCCTTAAGTTTTTGAAATGAAGTAAGTAAAACAAGACAGGAAACAGCAGGAGTAATAAGTTTACTCTCTACACTGGAAGAACTCAAATCAGAGTGTAGTTTGTGCAACTGTCTGATATTCCCTTGATCAACTGAAATGATTGAAATTCTTATTTTCCCCATCAGTGTTGGAGGGACTCTTTACTGCTTAGCTTGTGATAGGGTGTTTTTTAAATAAAGTAATAATTAGGTGAAAAGTTACTTTAAAGCTTAAAAATTCAAATCACTCTATGACAGAAGTAAATATTTATGGAGGAAACTTACTGGTTCTTTGAAAGGGAGGCAGGGATGAGGCAATCATGGAGAGAAGTCAATCTGATAATTATTTGGGACCATCATCAAGGCTGTTTATTGATGTTCTGTAGCCTGTTATGCTGATTGTTCCTGTATTACCAAACTGCAGTTATCAAAGCCCTTATTTTAAAAAAATTGTTAAGAAAAATGAAGGAGAGTTCAGGACCCTTGTGACTATGCCAGTGAGAAGTGTTTGTGGCTCTTCAATACTGATTTCATTGTGACAGTTTTATTATTTATTTTTCCTGGATAGAGAAGAAAAGCCATCCAATCAGTGAAAATTATTTTATCTTTTAGCATAACATGGCTTGAAAAAAAAATTTAGGGTGGTAGAGAAAGAAAATCCTTTAGCCAGGTACTTAAAGATATTTTTCCTTTTAGCCTGTGTTGGTTTCTCCTTCTCACACAGGATGTGTTCTAAAATAGTAGGTAGACATATTTGAAACAAATGTTGGTTTTCTTTGTAGATTGTCTTAAGAAAGCAGTTACTATACAATAAGCCAATAATCTGAATCTTCGTGTTAACACTTATGGAAGTATCACTAGGGAAACCAAAGAAGGAAATAATACTGTAATCTCTAGGTTTAAAGTTAGGGAAAACCAGATAATCCCAGGAGAGGACTTTCTGATAAGTGTAATGCTGTTATCTGTTAGAGTAGATAAAAGATTTCATAGTTCATCCCTTGTTGATATCATTGCCTTAGTTTTAAATTAAAAGTGCCTCTTCCCAGCTCCTTGAATGAGATGCTCTTAGAAAATAGTACTCTTGTGTTTTACTCCTGAGATATACATGCTAGGATTTCTTTATTCCTTCTTCCCAAGTAATGTTAGCTCAAGTTTAAAACTGAGTATTTCATCTCTAAAAATAAAGATGAATCTTCTGGTCCTTTAATAGATATTGTACTAAGATCTAAAAATTCAATAAATTAGTATAAGTTGTATTTATCAGAAGAACTGTTTTAATGAGTATAAGTCAGTATATCATGATAATTTTTATATAACTTCTCAAAATTAAACATAAAAGTAGATTCTTTTTTATGACATAAAAGATATTTTATTTTTGCAGTCTGTGTCTTAAAACAGTGAAATAGACTGAAAACCAAGGTGTGGATGTTTTCATTCATGTGAGTGAGGTGAGGTGTGATGTGATATGATTATGTATCATGGGTAAGACCTTTGGAATCCGGCAAATCTGACTTTGAGTTCTCCCTCTGCTTTATCTTAGCTGTAGTAGTGTTAGGCAGATTAGTATCTGTAAATTTTATTTGTCCCGTGGGTTAAGTGAAAATGATACCTGACCCATAGGATAGTTGTTAAGTAAGATAACGCAGGTGAAGTGTCTTGTATAGTACCTAGTATGCAGTAGGCACTCACATGATGCTCTTATTACTGTCAATTCAGGGCTATGAATTAAAACTGTAAAGTTAAGGTAATTAAAGGTAATTATAATTATGGAGTTTTAGAAACCTTCATTTAAAATAGTTATGAATCTAGTTCTCTCCAATTTTAGTTAATTTTTCATAGAAATGGTTAGATTGTCTTTTATGATTCTCGGACTGTAGAGTTTTTCTTGGTCTGAGGTAACCCATTATCATATGAGAATAATGTAGTATTAACAGCTGTCAGGATACGTGAATTGTCTTTTAGGCTGGAACCTCACCACTTTGACCTCCTCCAGTTGATGGAATTCGGTTATCTTTCTTCACTAAAAATAATGAAAGATGGAACTTAAGGCTGGTCGTATACAATTATAGAATTCAAGTAGAAACCTGTTTTACTGCTTCCAAGTGATGTAACATAACCGTAGCCATATCCCAGTGAAAGTAAAATATTATTAAAGACGACTTGAATTCACGTTGTTCCATTTTTCTTAAAATAAATACTTTTATTACAACATAGTTGTAGAGAATGATTACAGGAAACAGTGTCGGCTGTTTCAGATATCACAAAAAATTGAAAGACCCAAGGGAGTTTTGTGAATTTTGTATTAATCAAGTTCTTATGGTTCAGATACTTTTATGTGTTCAAAAGTTACCTTACTTAGCATATTACAGAGCATTGGACTGTATAATAATAAAATTTATCTTACACGTTGATTCAGCAACATCCTCTTGACAAAACTCGCATGCATTTATATGTGAAAATGTACTCATATTTCCTAAAAGAATAAATTTTCCTGTTCTAATCTGCATTTGTTGCAAGTTAGTATTGAATCTTAAGTCCCACTGAAGAAATTCGATGGGGTTCATTTATAATCTCAGCCTGCAGGAATGTGCTCTCTTTGGGTAACCATATGCATTTCTTCCTACAGGTTTTAGTAATCAGTGTAGTGTTTATAAAAGCACAGTGGTCGCAGATTCTTGAGTCAGGCTGTCAGATATCCTGCTTTTTAGTTTCGTGATCTTAGGCACCTTTCTTGGTTTTCTGATCTGTGAAATAAGGGTGATAATAAAAATGTTACTATCTTGTAGTACTGTGGAAGGACTCAATGAGTTAATATTTATTGAAAGCACTGAAAGAGTGGCACATAAGGGCCCAGTAAACTTTAGGTGTTATTATTGTCACTGTTCTACAGTATGACAGGTGTGGACTATTTTGAGTTTTTCATTATGTCCTATGAAGTGTATGCAGAAAATAATAAAATCTGTGGGGAAAGAGTGGCTTTGTAGTAAGAATACTAGAAGAATCTATTCCCTTTGCACTACCCTGTAAGCTATAAAATGAGAGAACCAGCAGATAACGGCCCTTTGAAGGGAAGAGGGGGACAAGTATAACTTTAAACATTCTAATCAGAAGGGTGAAGTTGCTGATTTGTTTAGCCAGTGATTAACAAATAATTCTTTGAGACTGGACAAAATTTTAAGTAAGAATAAGGTAGTACTTGTATATAATGCCATAAAAGGTTTCCAACAGCAGTCCTTCAAGTTACAATAAATACAGTGAAACAGTGAAGATTCATTTATGACCAAAGCAAGAGGAAGATAAAAATGTAGTGTATTTTATATTGCTATGATTAGAACAGAACCTTATCTTAAAACTGAGTAACTGAGTTTTAAGAACTTGATTTCCATGTACCAAGTGAGAGTATAGTATGTGACTGAGATGAAAAAGGCTTAGCTATTGGCACCTTTGGTAGGAAAGGGAAAAAAAAAACAAAAAAACAAACCAACAGATTTCTTTGTGGCTAGTTCATGTGTAAAACTGAGAAAGAGAAACTGGAATGTGAGAACAGTCGCGTTATAAAGCCTTTATGCTTCACAATAAGAGAAAAACATTTTACAGAATAAAGATTTCTGAAGGTGAAAAATATTTACTACTTAGGGTAAATGAATTAAGACAAAGGAATAAAAATGCAATTAAATGTTACATAGAATCTGATTAGAGCCTAGCAGTCACTCTTGTAAGACCTATTACTGCTTTGTCTGGCTTATTAATAAGTTAGTGGAAAATACACGAAGAGAATTCAGGCTGTATGTGTAGAATCATTACAAGCTCAACTCCCCCTTCTTCCTTCCCATCCTATTGGCTGTTTTTCTTGCTCAAGGAAAGTTGAATGATACAATCATTTTATAATGGAAAAAAATGTAACCAATATTAGTCTTTGATTAGATGCTTTGAAATGAAATCTGCATGTCCATGGCCTTAACCTAGCTCAGTATCAAAAGCAGCTACATTAATCATCAGCCCATGGACTTGTAGTAATTTTATTATATATAAAGTAGCCTTTTTTCCTTTGTAAACCCCTCTGTTTGTCATATAAATTGCTGGCATTATTTAATGTGGAATGACTTTGTTTTGAATGCTGCTCATTTCCTTAGAATATAGTACATTAAATTGTTCTCATTTGGATCTGAAATTGAGAAATGGCAGTTTTCCCTTATTAAGAAACAGAAATGGATTAAATTTATCTAGTTAACAGTACTATGATATTCTGAACTTCTCTGTAGAAAGCATTATCATTACTTCAGAATCTCAGTTTTCATGTTAAGACTTGTTTCTGTTTCTGGAGTGAACAAGGTACTTTTTAGTTAAACATGGTACTTTTTTCTTGTTTTGTGAGTTCCCCTCCTTATTTTTGGCAACATAGATTATTTATGCTGAAGGCTTTAAAATCTGTATTTTGCTTTAACAATTTTATACCACAGGTTGCGAACTGGTGTGTCAGACATTGTTAAAAATTTTAAAGAATTAATTGCCAACAGCAGCAAAAGATAATATTAAAGCAAAAGTAATGAAGAAAACTTGATCAGGGTGATGAAAACAGGTAACAGACTTAATTTAATGCCAGAGATTTAAAAGACTGTGTTCTAGAAACAGTATGTTTTGGATCAGACCGAAAGAAACTCAGTTGAAACTGTCCTTTCCAAGAGGACCATACACTTTTGTCAGAACCATATAAAGTTTGAAAACCCTTACTAATATGTCACAGGAAGAAGAAACATGGTTCATTGTGTCTTGAGGCCACAACAGCAAAGTCATAAAGAAACTGTATATGATTTATTCATATTGTTGATTAAAATATATATATAAATATATATTTCCCTTCCTCTCTGATAAAAGCTTTTACTATCACAGTTGGCTTACTTCTATGTGAAGAAGTCTCCACCAAATTGATATGAGTAAGATTTAGAGGTTATGTACAAGGCAGGAGAAAGAGTCTTATAAGATCCTTTTCTCAGCTATATAGCAGTTGCTTAAGTCCTAGCTCCCTGTCCATCCCTGTCAAATGACAAAATAAATGAGCTAACTGGAGAAAACATTGTGTTTGCCAGGTAAACAAACTCAAGAAAAACCAGTTGCACTAATTGTAGGCCAAAGATAGACCCATTTTGATTCCTCCCAGTTCAAAAATTTTTGAAACAGATATACTTTGAATAGGTGAATTGTAAAGTATGTGAATTATATCTTAATGAAGCTGTTTTTAAAAAGTAAACAAATCCCATGGAGAAATTTTGCCCCAAAAAGAAGGCATAAATATGTTTTAAGTGATGAAGAACATCAGTGTGGGAAACACAAAATTTTAAGTCACTCAAGGGAAGAAGAGTTAGGCTGGCTCCCTTGGATAAACTTTGAGGACATATTAGAAAATCACCACACACTTTTGTTTTTTATTGTTTCAGGAGGACAGTTGTGAGGCCAGTGCACTTTTGACTCAATGGGGCTGAATGGGTGAGTGAGTGCATGGTTCTCTGGTAAGGAGGGTGGACAGGAGAGAGCTCAGGCTTTGAACACGACTGGATTTGACTGTGATCTAGACACTAAATATAACCTCTGTAAGCTTCAATTTCCTTGTCTATGGCAGGGAATAGTTAAGTCCAGGTTAACTTTACTGACCAGGTCACGTAGCGCCCAGATTCAATCATTTGAAAAACGTAAATTAAAAAAAAAAATCAAATCCCTTTAAATATGTGTCATTTCCCGACTTTAAATTCTTAAATGGCTTTTTATTGCAGTATCAGCAATCTGTAAAATCCTGAATGATGGACTTCTCCTGCTACCTCTTCGCCTGTCATCCCTAGCCTTGCTGGTCTTCTTTTACCAAGAGTCTTTCTTTATGTTTCTCTATCTGGAGGGTCTGTTCCTAGCTCTGGATAAATTGGCTCCTTCTCATCCTGAGGATACTATTTGAATGTGGCTTCTACTAAAGAAAGGCCTTAATACCCTATTTCTAAAACTTTCCTTTTTGACTTCCCCATTATCTTTGGCAGGTCTTTGTTTTCTTTGTAGGGTAGCACAGATTTGTAGTTCTTTTATTCATGTGGTCATTTGTGATGCCCCATGTAGACTAAGCTCTGTGAGCACAGGAAGTATGCATATGCTGAGTTCCCTGTTAAATCCCCAGTGACTATCCTAGTTTTAGGCGCAAAGGAGACACTCACCAAATGTTTGGTTGTATTAAGAACTGCACTTTGAATGAATAGAGGGTGCTTGTACTTTTCCTTTTTGACATCTGACAATTGTGCAGACTCCTTCAGTAATTGCTATAATTCCTTAAGGTTCTTTTATGTAGAAATAATACTTAAAAGCGTGTGTATACACACACACACACACACATATATATATGATGAAATATATATATTTTTTAAGACTTTTTTTTTTAGAGAAATTTTAGTTCATGGCAAAATTAAGAGGAAGGTACAGACATTTCCCACCTATCCCCTGCCACCCACACATGCACAGTCCCCCCATTATGAACAACCTCCATCACAGTGGTACATTTGTTACAATTGATGAACCTACACTGGTGAATCATAATTACCCAAAGTCTGTAGTTTAAGCCTCTGGCATATTTCAAAATAGTTCATTTTCCCCTCCCCCCTGCTGGAAGCACAGGGGGATTTTTTGGTGTTCTACATCGTACGATTTTGGATAAATGTATAATGACATGTATCTACCGTTGCAGTATCATACAGAGTAGTTTCACTGCCCTAAAAATCCTCCGTGCTCTACCTATTCATCCCCCATCCCTTCCCTGGTAACCACTGATCTTTTTTACTGTCTCCGTAGTTTTGCCTTTTCCAGAATATCATGTAATTAGTATTATATAGTATATAGCATTTTCAGACTGGCTGCTTTCACTTAGTAATATGCATTTAAGTTTCTTAATAGTTCTTTTTTTTTTCTTTTTTCTTTAAAAAGAATTTTTTATATTGAGGTATAGTCAGTTTACAATGTTGTGTCAATTTTCTGGTGTATAGCACGATTCTTCAGTCATACATGAATATACATATATTCATTTTCATATTCTTTTTCACCATAAGTTATTGAATATATTTCCCTGTGCTATACAGTATAAACTTGTTTATCTATTTTATATATACCAGTCAGTATCTGCAAATCTCGAACTCCCAGTTTATCCCTTCCCACCCCCCACCCCTATAGTTCATTTCTTTTTAATTTCAAACAGTATTCCATTGTCTGGATGTACCACAGCTTATTTATCCATTTACCTATGGAAGGACATTAGAGCTCTTAGCATATTAATAATAGTTGTTTAAATTCCTGATCTGATAATTCCATCATCCTTGCCATGTGTTCTGATACTTGCTCTGTCTCTTCAAATTGTGTTTTTTTACCTTTTAGTATGTCTTGAAATTTTTTCTGGATGGCCAGACATGATGTACCTGATAAAAGGAACTACTATAAATAGGCCTTTAGCAATAATGTGGTGAGGTATGAGGGGAGGGGAGAGGGGAGGCATCCTGTTGTCCTGTGCTTGGGTGTCAGTCTTTTAGTGAGCCTGTTCCTCAGGACTGTGAGCTTCACAAGTGTGTCTCATTTTGTTTTTTCTCCACACTTAGGTGGGACAGGATGGCTAAAATGGTTTGGAGTTGGGTATTTCCCTTCCACCATGTGGAAGGCTAGAGGGGGTTAGATACAAGTAGTTCCCTTCCCCCAGGTCAGTTAGGCTCTGATAAATATCCCAGCAGATTAGACTCCAATTAACTATTTTCTCCAGAGGGCAGGCCTCCTTAAAAACAGAGTCTTCCGGAGTATTTCAGAATACTTTATTTCCCCCTCCCCCTGCTGGAACCTCATTGGGATTTTTCCCTCTGATATTTACTTTGGGAACCTGGTCGAGCTCTTGGAGGCAAATCTCACAATGAGAGACAGGGTCCCCTTGGAACCTTTACCTCTTAGAGTTGTCCACACTGAGCCTCCAGAAATTCGTCAGTTACAGGGTTCCCACCCTGGCACTGGTTCTTGCCGCATATTCTGGGTCTCTTCTCCACTAAGCTGCGACTTCCTATTTTCACCTGTCTCTCTTCAATCTTGGCAGCAGTGATTTGCCCTATGTTCTCTCCTCTTTTATGGATCCGAGAAGAGCTGTTGATTTTTTTAGTTCTTTTGGTTTTTTACTTCTTAAAGTGCTGACTTCTCTAAGCTCCTTATATACAGAACTGGAAACTGGTTAAGTCCCCTGTCTATCCTCCCCTCCCCTTTCCTCCCCTCCCCTCCCTTTCCCTCCTCCTCCCCCTTCTCTCTTTCCTCTTTCTCCTCTTCTTTTCTCTTCTCTTTTTTCTTTAAAAACAATTTATACCTTTTTTTTCCTCCAGTAAAAGATATGGTACGTTTCAGGTATGTCTCCTTTTTAGGAGGTGAATCAAATGGAGGGAAGTATATTGGTGTCAAGGCTGAGAATAAAAATCCAGATTTCTAGCCTTGGTCATCTATTTCACCAACTGTGTGCCCATATTAAATAGACTGTTTCTGCATGACTTTGAAAAATACATAGAAACCAGAGAGTGATAATGCCAGAGAAGCTCACAGATGAGACTATTTAGAATTGGATTTAAAACAAAACCAGTGTCTTGGTCATTAGTTTATATTTTCTGACGCTATCTTATGTCATCTAAGATGAGTAAAAATTTGGGCCGTACTTTTCTAATGAGGAGTGTCTTTTGTACAATAGCACGTTACATATAATTACGGTAGGATGTAATTACCGTGGTACTTGGGATTACTGTTTTTCCTTCTCTTCAGAATGATGGCTAGAATTGTGATCTCTTGGATTTGAGTTTTTCAATCTGTTAAATCTGTTCTTTGGTTGAAAATCAAGAATGAGAACTCATTTATTCATTTATGTATTCCTTTATTCATTAAATATTTGAGAACCTACTATTCCAGATCCTATGAAGAAAATGGTGAATGAGACAGTTCCTACCTTCACAGAGCTAATACACAGGTGAACAAGCAGTTAGAACTTACTGATTAGTGCTGTGATGGGATGCTAAAAGACAATATGGCAGGGGCCCAAAGAACAGAATTGAATTAGAGGAAAATTTTTTTAGAGAAAGAGATTTTTAAAGTAAAAGCTAAAGAGAAGCATGAGTTAATCTAAGGAGTATAGCTACAAGGGGGATCCGGGCCCAGGGCCCTTTGGTGGAAATGGAGTGAGTTTGGTGTTTATTAGCATGTAATGAAAGGGAATGATTTAACCGAAATGAAAGTGTAGAGGTAAGTGCGTGCCAGTTCAGGATGGACTGTAAGCCTTTTTTTTCTAAGGGCATTGGGAGGCTGTTGAAAGCCTTTGAGCTGGAAAACAACATGATCAGACTTGCATTTTAGAAAGTTCCCTCTGGCTACAGTGCTACACATATTGGTATGGAGAGGTAAGGGAGTTGAAAGGAAAAACCTAGAAGCAAGGAGATCAATTAAGAGACTCTGTTCCAACCCTGTAGGAGAATGGGAATTCTTACCCAGAGTGACACTAATGAAGACTGAGAGAAGCTTACAGGTTTGACTGTTATTTAAGAACTAAAATTGATCCTCTCTGTCTTGTTTAGGTCACTGGATAAATGGTTAGTGACAGTGTTGAAATTAGGACCCAAGAGATGAAAGAAGGTTTGAGGCTTTCTTAAGGAGAAGAGGGGTGGTGTGAGAAGTAGGAGCCAAGAGAAAATGAGTTTAATTGGGATTATTGAAATTGAGGTGTCTGAATTTTCTATTTAGGTAGAAAAATTGAGTATACCCCTGAGTGTATAGATCTCAACCTCAGGAGAAAAGTGCTAGCTGGGAATGCAAACTAGGGTTCATCAGCATGTAAATGAACATATGATACAGGTGCTTAGAACAATACAGCAGTGCCTGGGAAAAGTGTCTTTTTACATAATGGATGCTTATTAAATATTTGTTGAATTAATGCATGACTAGAAGCCATGGGAGTGGTTTTAAGTGAGAAGAGAGACAGGCTTGGGCCAGCACTGGGAGGAAGTGAAATAGTTCAGGGACTGGCTGAGTAAGAAGGAACAGCAAGAGACAGGAGGAAAACCAGGAGAGAGTTGCAGCATGAAAGGGGAAAGAATGTTTTAAGAAAGAGCAAAAGAATAAGAGAGATAAGGACTGAAAAGCATTCCTTGGTTTTAGCCTCAAGGATGTGATTTATTTTACCTGGGGGAGGAGAAAGATATCAATGGTTTGTGTGGATGGGATTAAAAACCCTATTGCAGTGTGTTCAGGAACGAGGAAATAGAAACAGTGAGTGAATAGCCTGTGGGGGAGAGAGAATGGTTGCTGGGCAGGGAATAATGATCAGGGTGCTGGATCTTATTTCTAATGGTAAGGTTTTGAACATGTTTAATGCTCATTGAAGGAAGTCAGCCTAGAGAAAGAGGATAAAGTTATTGGAGAGAGATAATGCAGTGACGTTTATAAGTGATTTGCCTTGGGCATGAGGGCCACCTCTCCTAGATGAGACAGGAAGAAAGTGAAGTCAAGTTATGTAGCTTTAGAGGCATGTTTTGCTGGTTTGGTATTAGAAAATCAAGGGAATTTTTATCTTAACATTTTTTGTTTCTCGTAACTGGCGATAAAAATTTTAGTAACTAAAGTGGTATGTGCTTATTTAAAATTATTTGTGGTGCAGAAGTATAAAATAGAAATTTAAAGTTTTATTCTTTGCCCTTCAATTCTTTTCCTCCAAGACTAACTGGTGTTCAGTTGTTTATGTATCCTATCGGATTTCTTTCTAAGTACATACAAACTATATTCATATGACAGATTGCAAAAGGATTTTGAATATTAATTTTTTTGTTTTTGTTTTTCTCTTAAGTGGGATCATACTATATATATATTGTGCAGCAGCCTCCCCCCCCCCGCCCCATAATGTATTTGGTTCTCTTTTCCGAGCTAGGACATATAGATCTACCTTTTCTTCGTTTTCTAGCTTACACCATCCCATGTATGGATATGCTGTTATTTAACCATTCTCCTAGTCATGGAAATTTAAGTTGACCATGATTTCTTGCTATTAAAAATAACACTCAGTGGACATTCTTATCAGTATAGTAAAATTATACTCATGGTTTGATTCTCTAGTTATTACATGAGGTAAATACCATGTATCATTATCTTTTCAGAAAGACATTGCATTCAGGTAAATCCAGTGTGGTCAGTCCCCTCTCCCCCAACATTGTATCAGATTGCTGTTTCTTTAGTTGAGCCCCAGATGAAGTTTTAGTGCATTCTGGGGGTATATAGTATGAAAAATGTGTATCTTCAGAAGTAAAATTACATTCCTATTGTAAGATTCACATACAGAAAGAGGCCATGTGAAAGTATATGAAGAAACACGATTCACTTCTGGTTAATTGCACCCTCAGCCATTTCTTTGTTGAATGTATTAGTGGGTGGGATTGGGCCTTGCTATTATTTGTTTATTGACCTAAGAGCATAAAGTTTATGTGTATGATTTGAAGCCCTTATATATTAGTACAATTTTCATGAATTTCTGTACCTATTTTATGGACTGTTCAAAATAGAGTTTAAGAGTCAAAGAAATTGCAGCTAAATTTTATTTAAATTTTTAAATACTGCAATTATCCTCCGGTAATTTTATGGCAACCCACACTTCTTTGGGTAGTGGATGTGATTTCTGTTTCCTGCTTGATGTAGATCATATGTTAAGGATAAGGAGGCAGGTAGCAAGACTTCTTAGCCTGGTTCAGAGTTCCACTGAATTAGGAAACCACATATTTATAGTGATATTAGTTGTGACATTTTTCTCTATCAGTGCTCTGCAGAGCCCAGATGTGGGTACAGAGAACTTTATATTTTGGAAAACATATATGTCTTAATGATTATAGCTTTAAAGTATGTCCTGAAACTAGGTAAATGTGTCTTCCAACTTCAAAATCTTTCAAATTGTGGTGAAAAAAAAGTAATACAAAATTTACCCTCTTACCCATTTTTAAGTGTAGAGTTCAGTGGTGTTAACTATATTCACATTATTATGGAACAGATCTTTCTTTTTCATCTTACAAAACTGAAATTCTCTACCCATAGAACAACAACTCTCTAGTCCCTTTTTCTCCACAGCCTCTGGAATCCCCATTCTGCTTTCTGCTTTTATGATTTTCAGTATGAGTGGAACCATATTGTATTTGTCCGTGTGTAAGTGTGTAAGTAAAAGATTGATTTAGCTATTCCAAGTTTTTTTCTTTATCATAAACACTTTAATCAATTTATTAACTCCTAGAAAAATCCCATAGTGATTTTTATATGGAATGCATTAAATTTGTCAGTTTGGAAAAGATTGACATCACAACTGTATTGAGTATTCCAATTCCCTAAACACAGTATATTTCTCCATTTATTTAGATCTTTAATTTCTTTCTGCAGTGTATTGTAGTTTTGAGCATAGAGATTTTACACATTATATAAAACATTCGTATGTACTTTCAGTTTCTTGATGCTATTTTAAATGAAATTATTATTTTAATTAATAGACTTTTTTTTAGGAACAATTTTAGGACTCTGTACAGAGACAGAAGGCAGAAATGCCCATCTCTCAGTCTTTCCATGAAAGAGAACTATTGTGTACTCTAAAAGCTACTGCCTGAGGGTCAAGCTTCTAATTTAGCACACATCTAGGAACAGACCACAATTCTCCATGGAGACCTGAGAGGCTGGCAGGTGCCATTTCTACATTCTCCCTCTCGTTTGCTCCATATCACCAGTATCTCCCTGACATGAGCTTGTATACTTATCTGGTCCCCTGACTTTTGTGGCTGTCTTTTAGGGGATGCCCCCCTTCACTTGGATTCATTAGTCCCATGGGACTGTAAGAAAGCAATAGTTCTTATTTGACTATCCCCTCAGCCCAGGTCCCAGTCTCTCTGAAAAAGGACTACTTGCAGACTTTAAAAGTTGCTGCTGAGAGTCCAGCTTCTAGTCAGCCTATATCTAGGTGCTGACAGTGGTCCCCTCTTTGGGACACCTAACAAGTTTTGGCACACCCTCAACTGTTGGGAGCCACTGAGACCAAAGAACAGATTGACCAAAGATTGTAGCTTGGACAATCACAAAGATTTGAGAAACAACTAAAAGCTAGAGCCTGGTTGAATGATAATATTCATCTCCTATAGGAGACTGCTCCATCAATATTGGGAAAGATGGCTATTTTGTCTAATTAATGCACAGAAACTGACATAGAGAGTCAGGGAAACAGAGGGATATTTTCCAAACAAAAGAACAAAATAAAGCTCCAGAAACAGACCTTAATGAAACAGAGTTAAGTGATTTACCTGGTAAAGAATTCAAAATAATGTTCATAAAGATAGATGCTCAACAAGTTCTGAAGTCCTGTAGAACTGAAGGAGAGATAAGGAATTTTCCAGACAAGCAAAAACTGAAAGGAGTTCATCATCAATAGACCAGTCTTAGAAGAAATTTTAAAGTGACATCTTCAAGCTGAAACTAAAAGTTGCTAATTAGTAACTGGAAAACATATGAAAGTATAAATCTCATTAGTAACAGTAAATATATAGTTAAATTTAGAATACTCCATAATGTTGTAGTGGTGGTGGATAAATCACTTAAAAATTTAGTATGAAGGTTAAAAAAGAAAAGTACTAAAAATAAATAACTACAATAAATTATGAATGGATACACAAGGTAAAAAGATAAATTGTGGTATCAAAAACATAAAACCTGAAAGGGGAAGGTGAATAAAAATATAGAGCTTTGGTATACATTTTAACTTAAGATGTTATCAGCTTAAAATAGACTGTTACAGATAAAAGATGCTTTATATAAACCTCATTGCTACCACAGGGCTAAAACCTATAATAGATACACAAAAGATAAAGTCAAAGGAATCTAAGCATATACTAAAGAAAATCATTAAGTTACAAAGGAAGAGATAAAGAGAACAAGAAAGGAACAAAGAAATTACAAAATATCCAGAAAACAATGAACAAAGTGGTAATAGTAAGTCCATATCTATCAGTGATTACTTTAAATATACATAAACTAAAGGGTGAGGGTATAGCTCAAGTGGTAAGAGTGCTTGCCTAGCATGCATGGGGTCCTGGGTTTAATCCCCAGTACCTCCTCTGAAAAAAAACAAACAAACGTAATTACCTCCCCCTGCCAAAAAAAATTAAATATACATGGACTAAATTTTCCAATCAAAAGACACAAGAGTAGCTTAATGGGTAAAAAGACAAGGATCCAACTATATACTGTCTATGAGAGACACTTCTGCTTTAAGGACACACACAGACTGAAAGTGAAGAGATGGAAAAGATATTCCGTGCAAATAGAAACCGAAAGAAAGCAGTGGTGTTTATGCTTATGTTGTACAAAATAGACTTTAAGCAAAGACTGTAATAAGAGACAGGGTCTTTATATAATGATAGTGTTGTCAATCCTATTGGATTGACAGTAGGATTGGATTGACAATAGGATTGACAACATGTACACCCAACATGGAGCTCCTAAACATATAAAGTAGAGCTACACCTTGTTCTGTTGTGCTTCACTTTATTGTATTTGCAGATACTGTGTTTGTTTGCTGGTTTTTGGTTTTGTTTTTTTAAACAAATTGAAGGTTTGTGGCAATCCTGTATCAAGCAAGTCTACAAGTGCCATTTTTCCAGGAGCATTACTTTTAAATTAAAGTATATACATTGCAAGTGTATGTTTGTTTTTTACCATAATGCTGTTGCACACTTAATAGACTATAGTATAATGTAAATATAATTTCTATATGCCCCAGGAAACCAAAAAAAAAATTTGTGTGACTTGCTTTATTGCAATATTCACTTTATTGCATTGGTCTGGAACTGAACCTGCAGTATCTCCAAGGCATGTCTGTAAGTGTTAACACACCTGAAGGGAGAAACAGACAGTGTCACAGTAGTAGTAGGGGATTTCAGTACTCCTACTTTCAACAATAGGTAGATCATCCAGACAGAAATTCAATAAGGACACATTGGACTTAAAGTACACATTAGACCAGATGGGCTTAATGGACATTTACACAACATTCCATCCAACAGCAGCAGAATACACATTATTTTTAATTGCATACAAAACATTCTCCAGGATAGATCATATGTTAAGTCACAAAACAGGCATTAATAAATTTAAGAAGATTGAAATCATATCAAGCATCTTTTCTGAGCACAATGGTATGAAACTAAAAATCAGTTATAAGAAGGCAACTGTGGAAAATTTAGAAATATCTTGAGATTAAACAACATGCTGCTGAACAACCAGTGAGTCAAAAAAGAAATCAAAAGAAAAATCAGCATAGTCCTAGCCAGAGAAGTTAGGCAAGAAAAAGAAAGAACAGGCTTCCAAATCAGAAAGGAAGAAGTGAAACTGTCACTATTTGCAGGTGATGTGATATTACACATAGAAAACCCTAAAGACTCCACCAAAAAAGTGTTAGGACTAATCAACGAATTCAATTGCAGGATAAAAAATTAATACACAAAAATCTGTTGCATTTCTATACACTGATAACAGACTATCAGAGGAGTTTTTTAAAATGTCATTTACGATTGTATCAAAAAGAATAAAAATACCCAGGAATAAATTTAATTACTGAGGTGAAAGGCCTGTAGACTGAAAATCATGACACTTTTGAAAGAAGTTGAGGAAGCCACAAATAAATGGAAAGACACTCTTTTCTCATGAATTGGAAGAATCAATATTTTTAAAATGTCCATACTACCTTAAGTGATTTACAGATTCAGTGTAACCCTTATCAAAATTCCAATGGCATTTTTCATACGAGTAGAAAAAACAATCATAAAATCTGTATGGAACACAAAAGACCCCAAATAGCCAAAGCAGTCTTGAGAAAGCACAACAAAACTGGATGCATCATACTTCCTGACTTCAAACTAAGATGCAGAGTTACAGTAATCAGAACAGTATGGTGGTATTGATATAAAAACAGAAAAATAGATCAATAAAACAGGATAAAGATCCCAGAAATAAACCCATGCATATATCATCGGTTAATTTCCGACAAAGGAGCCAAAAATATACAATGGAGAAGGGATAGTCTTTCTTCAGTAAATGGTGCTGGGAAAACTAGACCCTTGTCTTATACCGTACACTAAAAGCAACTCAAAATGGATTACAGACTTGAATGTAAGACCTAAAACCATAAAACTCCTAGATGAAAACATAGAGGGTAAGTGCCTTAACATTGGTCTTGGCGATGATTTTTTGGATTTAACACCAGAAGCAAATGCAACAAGGGGATGGGTATAGCTCAGTGGTAGAGCGCATGCTTAGCATGCAAAATATCCTGGGTTCAATCCCCAGTACCTCTTCCAAATATAAATAAACTAAATTACCTCGCCCCACCAAAAAAATTAGAAATGAAGAAGCAAATGCAACAAAAGCAAAAATAAACAACTGGAATTATATGAAGCTAAAATGCTTCTGCACAGCAAAGAGAACCATCAATAAAAGGAAAAGGTAACCTACAGAATGGGAGAAAATATTTCCAAACCACTTATCTGACAAGAGACTAATATCTAAAATATATAAAAAACTCATACAACTCAGTAGGAAAAAAGTCATACTTAAAAATCAGCAGAGGAATTGAACAGACATTTTCCCCAAAGGAGACATACAAATGGCCGACAGGTACATGAAGAGATGTTCAACATCACTAATCATTAGGGAAATGGAAGTCAAATCCACAATGTATCACCTCACACCTGTCATCATCAGAAATACAAGAGTTGAGTGTTGGCAAGGATGTGAAGAAAAGGGAACCGTTGTGTACTCTTGGTGGGAATGTAAATTGGTGTAGCCACTTTGGGAAACATGATGGAGGAGGTTCCAACTGCTGGGTATATATCCAGAGGAAAGGAAATCATTATGTGGAAGAGATACCTGTACTGTCCCGCTCCGTGTTCTTTGCAGCATTATTTAGAATAGCCAAGACATGGAAACAATCTTAGTGCCTATCAGCAGATAAATGATTAAACAACACACAGAGGAATATTGTTCAGCCATAAAAATGAAGGAAATCCTGCCATTTATGACAACATGGGTGGACCTTGAGGGCATTATGCTAAATTAAATAAGCCAGACAGATAAGTACAAATACTTCATGAAATCACTAGGATCTATCAAAATTGAATTCATAGAAATGGAAAACAGATTTGTGTAGCCAGTGGTGAGAGTAGGGGTGGGGGGGGAATGTAAAATGCATGAAGGTGATTAAACTGGAAGTACAAACTTCCAGTTACAAGATAAATAATTTCTGAGGATCAGTACAGAATGGTATGTGTAGTTAACCAATACTGTATCATATATTGCAAAGTTGGTAAGAGATCTTAAAAAGTCCTCATTACTGGAAAAAAAATTGTAACTGGCTGGTGATAGCTGTTAACTTATTCTGGTAATTATTTTACAGTATATACCTATAATCATCATGTTGTATACTTTAGTACAATGTTTTATGTTAACTTCGTATCATTAAAATTGGAAAAAAATAATAGTCAGGTGGGAATAGATTGAGCAATGAGGGTGTAGGATAGTAGGAATGAGAGAAATTAATACTTGGAATTTGTGGAAGAAAGATTAATAACACCAGAACTGAGACACTGCTTTGGGAAAGATCCCTGGTATTGTCCTTAGTTGCTGCAAGTAATAAATCCTACCCCCCACCCGCCAAATAATAATAATACTACTACAACCTGTAAACATTGTTCTTCCTTTTAATAATAGCACTCCTGTAATGGAATTTTTTTTAATTCTTTTTTTTTTTTTTTTTTGTCGGTGGAGTGGGGAGGTAACTAGGTTTACTTACTTATTATCACTTTTTTTATTTAACAGAGGAACTGGGGATCAAACCCATGACCTCATGCATGCTAAGCATGCACTCTGCCACTGAGCTGTACCCTCTCCCATCCTGTATATGTATTTTGGCCAAAATAAACAGATTTTGATAATTTGTTAGGTTAATTAAGAGTCTCATTTTGTCCCTTTAAAAAAAAAAAGCTAAAATGAATATTAGCCTTTTGTTTGTTAAATTGTATTATACTTTTTTAATTGTCCTGTAATTTTTGCTATTTTTTTAAGCACATGCAAAAATTACCTTTTTTACTCAATGACTGAATGCCTTCTTTGGGTGTGAATTGCTCTTGAAATTTATCTTACATTCTAAACATCATACTAGGCTTTATCTCTTTCTTTGGGAGTTTCAGATATTGTTGTAGACACTATTTGTTGGCAATACAACATAAGGGAAATTTTGCTGATGGCTCTGTAAAGAACTTTCATCTTTACCAAAAAAGATACATGATGAGAAAGTCTTGCTATTGTCGTTTCATTTCTGTTTTGGACGCTAATACGGGAAGTGATACCTGAAGCTACTTATGATCAAAATGTTGTAAGCATTAGGACCAAAGCCAACATGTGGTAGGTGAAGGAACAGTAGAATAGAGAGTCTGATCACTTTGGAAATTGTTTAAACATACAGTTACTATGTGATCCAGCAGTCCTAAACCCATAAACAATTTCATCATAAGTTATATCAGAAGAGAGAGATTTAGAAGCTCGACAGTCTTATCTTGACTATCAACACAGACTGGGTGTGTTTTGACTTTAAATATTTATGTTCTTCATTTTTGATAACACCAATATATGAGAATCTGAAATAATAAACTGTAAATCATTGATTTCTTTTCACTTAGCAGATTCACAGCTGTAATTCTTTAAATATTTTCTTTGATGGTTTTATAATGTGAGTTAATTTTTTTTAACTGTCATGCAACTTCTCCAAATACTACTACATAAAACTATAAATTCACTTTAGTAATTTCATTTATAATAGAAGACCATGTCTGTCTCTCTGACAGAGCATCCATTGCTGTCTTACAGAGACTTCAGGCCAGATGAACTTTTGGTTTTGAACTTTTTTTTTTAATATGTTGGGTCATGGTAGTAGTTACTGGAAATATAAATTTCTCCCATTTCAATGTGTTGGAATGCTATGAGATGCCTTCTAGGGTGCTCTATGAAGGAAGACTTTGACCACTGCTGAGGATGGTCATCCATATTCTTCAACTCTAATGTAAGCCAGGCAGATTTGGCATCAGTTCTGCACATACAATTTGATGGATTGGATTTCTTGATTTTACTATTAGCAGCAATTCTTTATTCTGCTAGAGAGCTCTTAAAATTTCCCAGTTACAAAAGCCATGTGTATAAATCTGTTTTTATTCAGTTGCTAAGTGAAGCTTTATTGATAGAGTAATGCCTTCTGGAAAGGGGGAAATGGGTTCCTGAAACTTTTGATTGCAAAGAACACGTAGAGTGTCATACTTTTAAAAAATACCTTTTCTTGGGAAGCCTCCTACACTGGTGGTGGGAATGCAGTTTGGTGCAGCCACTGTGGAAAACAGTATGGAGATTCCTCAAAAGACTAGGAATAGACTTACCATATGACCCAGGAATCCCACTCCTGGGCATTTATCCAGAAGGAACCCTATTTCAAAATGACACCTGCACCCCAATGTTCATAGCAGCACTGTTTACAATAGCCAAGGCATGGAACCAACCTAAATGTCCATCAATAGATGACTGGATAAGGAAGATGTGGTATATTTATACAGTGGAATACTATTCAGCCATAAAAACCAACAACGTAATGCCATTTGCAGGAACATGGATGTTCCTGGAGAATGTCATTCTAAGTGAAGTAAGCCAGAAAGAGAAAGGGAAAGAAAAATACCATATAAGATCGCTCATATGTGGCATCTAAAACAAAAAAAACCAAAACATAACTACAAAACAGAAACGGACTCATAGACATAGAATACAAACTTGTGGTTGCTAAGGGGGCGGGGGGTGGGAAGGGACAGACTGGAATTTCAAAATGTAAAATAAATAAACAAGATTATACTGTATAGCACAGGAAAATATATACAAGATCTTGTGGTAGCTCGCAGTGAAAAAAAAAGTGACAATGAATATATGTATGTTCATGTATAACTGAAAAATTGTGCTCTACGCTGGAATTTGACACAACATTGTAAAATGACTATAACTCAGTAAAAAAAAAAAAGTTAAAAAAAAGAAAAGAATAACAGTAAAAAAAATACCTTTTCTCTAATTAAATGCCTAAAGTGGTAGAAACCACTGGAATTAGGTTTCTTAAGGAACTTGCTAGTATGACTCTAAAAATTCAAGTATGTATTCATTATAATATTAACATGTTTAATGAGTTATGAGTGATGCCAAATAGTTTATTCACCGGAAAAATAAACATCTACTTATGGATTTATATAATTTCTCTCCTTTCTCCTTCTACTGTTAAAATAAAGAGGAGAAATAATATAAGCATATAGTTTATCTTTTACTGCTGTCCTTGGAAGTCATTTAAAAAAATAAAGTATAACTTAATGTTTACCTTAGGTATTCCATTTGACCTGGTTCTTGAGTTAACTTTTTCGTATGTTATCTGCTAGTAACTGTAAATAAATCATGTAATATCCTTATGAAATGGAAATTCTAACTAGCCTTTATCTTAACACTAATGAATTTAAATGAAATAATACCGGCTTCTTGCTATGTCAGTTCTAGGAGTTCTTAGGGTTAGTTAGAGAGTTCTCTTTACTTTTATTATTTTGTATAAATATTTAGTTATGGAAATCTGTTTTCTATTATACAAGATCATAATTATTATTCAGTGTTTATTAAGTCACAGTTGTATGCAAGAAACAAAAAGAAATACGAGAAGATCCCTAACTTCAGAAGCTTATAATCAAATATGAGAGTACATATCAATATAATCTGATACATGGTAGGGGGCAAAAAAATTTTTTTTTAATAGTTTTCTAATGGTACATGATGTTGAGCATACTCTTGTGTGCTTATTTACTATCTGTATATCTTCTTTGGCCAGGTGTCTGTTCCAATATTTACGCATTTTTAATTGGATTTGTTCTACTAGAGTTCTTTTTTTTTTTTAAGAATTTATTTATTTGTTTGTTTGTTTATTTTATTGAAGTACAGTCAGTTACAGTGTGTCCATTTCTGGTGTACAGCACAATGTCCCAGTCATGCATATACAAACATGTATTCATTTTCATATTCTTTTTCATTAAAGATTATTACAAGATACTGAATATAGTTCTGTATGCTATACAGAAGAAATTTTTTAAAATCTATTTTTTTGTATAGTGGCTAACTTTTGCAGATCTCAAACTCCCAAATTTATCTCTTCCCATCCCGTTTCCCTTGGTAACCATAAGATTGATTACTATGTCTGTGAGTCTGTTTCTGTTTTGTGGATGTGTTTGTTAATGTTCTCTTTTTCTTAGATTCCACATATGAGTGTTATCATCTGGTATTTTTCTTTCTCTTTCTGGCTTACTTCACTTAGAATGAGGATCTCTAGGTCCATCCATATTGCTGCAAATGGCATTATTTTATTCTTTTTTATGGCTCAGTAGTATTCCATTGTAAAAATATACCACAACTTCTTTATCTAGTCATCTGTCGATGGGACATTTAGGTTGTTTCCATGGCTTGGCTATTGTAAATAGTGCTTCTGTGAACATTGGGGTGCATGTATCTTTTCGAATTAGAGTTCCTTACGGATCCATGGTCAGGAGTGGGATTGCTGGATTATGTGGTAGGTTTGTTTTTAGTTCTGTGAGGAATCTCCATACTGTTTTCCATAGTGGCTGCACCACACTACATTCCTACCAACAGTGTAGGAGGCTTCCCTTTTCTCCACACCCTCTCCAGCATTTATCATTTGTGGACTTTTTAGTAATAGCCATTCTGACTGATGTGAGGTGATACCTCATTGTTGTTCTAGAGTTCTTGGTGTAGTCTGAGTACAGATCCTTTATCAGATATGTATTTTACAAATATATTTCTTTCAGTTTGTGGCTTGTCTTTCAGTTTTCTGAATAAGATAACATAGTTTAAAGTTTAAAATTTTTAAAGTCCATGTTCAAAATTTTATTTCTTTTGTGGATAGGCGTTTGGGGTTTTGTGTTAAAATTCATCACCAAACCCAGGACAGTGGTACTCCAAGCATTAATGATGAATTGGTTATAAAAGGTTTCATAAAGGATGTAGAATATGAATCAGGCCTTAAATAAGGCAGAAGATTTAAGAGGTCATTCTAGGTGTAAGAGCTAAGAGTGGATGCTCCTTTGCTTTATGTAGTAACTTTTTTTAAGAGATGAATTTAAATAGGGAGCTGATACTGAAGGGACTTAAGTGGCAAGCTGAAGAGTTTATAATTGAGAAGTAGGAAATAGTTTTCAGCAGTGGATGCTGATAAAGAAATAGCATTTTAAAAACTAATCATTCAATTAGTTTGATTTCTTAAATGAGAGGTGCCACATAACGCAGTATTTAATATTATTCATCTTTCCTAATTATAGATTAGACTGTACTAATGTCTCATGAGTAGATGAGAAAATCGATGTAATAATGTGAGTTTTTCCCATGTTCGTGGGAGGTAAAGTGATTGTTCTGATCTATAAGCAGATGTTTAAAAAACACTTCCCCTGCTGAGTGGGATCTTTGGCTTTCTGCAGGTTTCTAACCTGGCAAGTGCTACTGCATGTGTTTTGAATACGTATATGCAAGTTTACATGGATATGAGGGCTGTGAGTGATCATTCCACCTAATATTACGTGAGTCTAAATGCACTGGAGGAAGCTAATGGCAAGCATTATAAAAATAACCTCCATCTGTTAGAAAAACAGTGAACACAAATGAAAAATATGAAGAGCAACAGACAAGATAGTACAGTTTTCCAACTCTTCTAAATGACACTGTTGTACTATTAATAATTTATGAGGCTTTGGGAGTTAGTTGAGTGCTCAAAATTGTCTGACTAGGCTAAGACACGCTTTACCTGTCCTCCAAAAAATGTAACATAAGGGAAGAAAGTATAGCCTGACAATTTCTCATATATAGACACACAACCACCTGTTAAGATGGAACTGTCTAAATTAAACATCTTAGACTTTATTTCCCTTTCTTTACCAATACTGTTTGAGGGACTTTGAGTAAACAACAAAGATAATTGAAGGAATATTACCTAAAATTGGAGATGAGAGAAAGAGTGAGAGAAAAAATACAAATTTATAATGTTCTTCCTGTAAGAAATCCAGTCATTTCTGACTTATTCTTATCACCCTGATTCTTTTTCCTTAACAGAATATATTATGAATGTAGATGTATTATTCCCTGAATTCAGATCAGTGCATTTTATTGGTAATTAACTTTATGGAAGCCTAAAATCATTATACAGGTTTAATAATGCAAAGAGAACAGAAAAGATGAAAGTAAACAGTTTAGTTTAACTACTGTAATGAAGTAAACAGATTATATCCTTGGATCACGTGCCTGCTTGTGCATTCAACTCACAGCTTTGTGCCTGTCCCTGTAGTAGGGAATTAAAGGTGTCTGTAAGAAACTTATAGTCTAGACATTTTTGCTTTATTGTATATATGCAGTAATAACCAAGCAGTTCTAATAGTCTTTTTCCTTAAAAACTTAAGGAAAATCTTTAATAAAAGTGAAACATAAGTATATGTTTAGTATGTGATTGGTGACAATTTTTTTTTTAAGGACACTTACCTAGATTATTAGAAATAGCATCGAAACTACATCATTGTAAACTTTTGTCTTGGGCTTAGTCCTGAATTGAGACACTGGAGAATTCTGGTAGGGATGAGTTTTGTTTAATATTTTTTTTGTTTCTCAGATTTATTTTCACTTTGGGGTTGTACAGAGGATGTGCTTCAGGCGCTCTGACATTGTATACTCAGTCCACAATGAAAATTAGACCAAAAGTTAAGCTTCCCAAAGCTTTGGTCTAAGACTGCTTGGTACCAATAGGTTTTTGGAAAGGCCTTCATAGAAGTAGTCTGTGTCCATCAGTAACTTGTTTTGGATTTCGTGATTGCTGTTAGTGCTTGATAAATGGTGAGGGTGGAGGAGGGGGACAGTGAACAGTGAGTAGCTTCATTTCTGATAGGTTGTGTCCGAATTAAAGGGAAGAGCTTTTAATTGCCCTCAGTTTATTTAACTGGGCTGAACCCCACCATAACTTTGTTAGCCAGTGATGAAGAGCTGACAAATAGCTTTCTTTTGGTTCATATGTACAAAGCTAGAAGAAAGCATTTTATGATGTTAAAGGGTTGTGTGTTCCCTTAGCGGCCATGGTCTGCAGCCTACTGAGTTTATGTTACCAGATGAATAACTAGTCCAGATGGCTAAACTGTTGGAGGGTATGAAACCAAAATCCATTTCAGGAAACTATCCACCTTGCTCATTTTTGGATAGGATCCATTCTGATTAGTGGTAACTTTCTTAATTTGTTTTAAAATATAATTTTTAACTGTATGCTTTCTTGATTTTTTTACCTAGGTTACCAAATATCTTCCTATGCTTGAGACCTACAGACTACGTGTCCTACAAGAACTAATCAATGGTTTTTCATCTCCTGGAGATAAATTAGAAACATAAATATGGTGCCAAAAGAACTCTTTACCTTACTCTGACTACGGTTTATCTGGATATACTTTTGTATTGAAGAGAAGTATACAGATTAAGGCTACTTGTGCAGACACAGTGTCGTGTAGGATCATGGACCATCCTAGCAGGGAGAAGGATGAAAGACAACGGACAAGTAAACCCATGGCTCAAAGGAGTGCACACTGTTCTCGACCACCTGGTTCCTCGACATCCTCTGGGGTTCTTATGGTGGGACCCAACTTCAGGGTTGGCAAGAAGATAGGGTGTGGGAACTTCGGAGAGCTCAGATTAGGTAAGCACTTGGTTATATTATTGGCTTACGCTAACAGCAACCACAGCAGCAGCTATAATAATCTTCGGTGTGCTTAAAGATAAGTAGCTTATAATTTTATGAGAAATTCTTGTAAGGAGGATCTATTGTTAAAAAAAAAAACTTAAGAATTTGTGAAGAGGACTACAGTCATTATCAGGTGTAATTGTTATCCAAGGTTCATCTCTCTTTGTGTGTGATAGGATTTTAATTTTCCACCAATTGTGAGATTTGATATTGCAGGGATATTTGCATATAGATATCAGTAAAATGAAGATTCTGATTTAGATGGTCTGAGAGATAGAGTTCTATATTCTGTCTTTTTAACAAACTCCCAGTTGATCCAGATGCTGTTGATCCTTGAACCACACTTTGAGAAAGAGTTAAGGGCTTGTTTTAATTCAGACTCTACCCCTGGTAAGGGAAGAGTAACTCCTTACTCAGTAATACCCATACTTCGTCTGCAAGGATGTATATCCTGTTTAGAGAGGTTTTCCAACTGATACTATGTTTGCATTTCTTCCTGGAAATCCCAGCATCAGGATTGAGCTGGAACTTCAGACAGAAATCATGTAATTTTATTTCCCAACCAAGGAGAGGATTTTAAAAATATTTTATATTTTACTTTAATTAATTAAGTAATATATTTTAAATGGAGGTACTGGGAATTGAGCCCAGGACCTTGTGCATGCCAAGCATGCACTCTACCACTGAGCTATTCCCCATCCCCCAAGGAAAGGATTTTTTATTTCAACTGTTAGTTTATGAGTGAAATGATGAATAATGATGAAATCAACCAGTTTGAAGATGTGAAATTGGGAAGAAGATACATTGGGTATTTATAAACTTTTTGTGGCCCTCCCTAGGTGAATGGGGAAGAGAAAATGAAAGCTCTTATAAATACATGAAGTTGGTCATCAGCTTGGGGATTGTAAACAGGTCCCCTTTTAGGCTAGAGTGTTTTCTTATTTGTCGCAGCTGTTGAGGCTATGCATTATTTTTTTTTTAATTTTTTTTAACATTTTTTATTGATTTATAATCATTTTACAATGTTGTGTCAAATTCCAGTGTTCAGCACAATTTTTCAGTTATTCATGGACATATACACACTCATTGTCACATTTTTTTCTCTGTGAGTTATCATAACATTTTGTGTATATTTCCCTGTGCTATACAGTGTAGTCTATTCTACAATTTTGAAATCCCAGTCTATCCCTTCCCACCCTCTGCCCCCCTGGTAACCACAAGTCTGTATTCTCTGTCTGTGAGTCTATTTCTGTCCTTTATTTACGCTTTGTTTTTGTTTGTTTGTTTTTGTTTTTGTTTTTTAGATTCCACATATGAGCGATCTCATATGGTATTTTTCTTTCTCTTTCTGGCTTACTTCACTTAGAATGACATTCTCCAGGAGCATCCATGTTGCTGCAAATGGCATTATGTTGTCGGTTTTTATGGCTGAGTAGTATTCCATTGTATAAATATACCACAGCTTCTTTATCCAGTCACCTGTTGATGGACATTTAGGCTGTTTCCATGTTTTGGCTATTGTAAATAGTGCTGCTATGAACATTGGGGTGCAGGTGTCATCCTGAAGTAGATTTCCTTCTGGATACAAGCCCAGGAGTGGGATTCCTGGGTCATATGGTAAGTCTATTCCTAGTCTTTTGAGGAATCTCCACACTGTTTTCCACAGTGGCTGCACCAAACTGCATTCCCACCAGCAGTGTAGGAGGGTTCCCCTTTCTCCACAGAGGCTATGCATTATTATGGAGACCCGTTGTAAGAGACTGCCCTTTGAGGGAATGGGAGCATGGAAGCATAAAGATGATTATTGTTGGTTACCAGTGCGACTTCTGATGATTTTGCAAAAGAAGATGGAAAAAAATCTTATCTCTGATCCACCATAGAGAGATTTGGGGAAACATCACTGCCCCAGCCAGAGATCACTGGGTACAGAAGTGAATTTAGGGATGCTGAGAATGAATTTATTCTTACTACTAGTAGGCTGGCAGCCTGGAATTTTAAGACCTGCCTAGGATAATGAAAGGCTCTTTATATTTAGTGATGTGTTCATATTTGGGTTAGCAAAGCCAGCAGATGCTACTGAGAATAGGAGTAAGATGTGTAATTTCACACTGCTTTAGTTCCCAGCAACTACTGAGTTGCTTTAACAGGTAGTTTTGTGAATATTCATTTCAGTAATGGATTGTCTTTGCTCTAACATCACAGTAGTACTTGAATTAAATAGTTTATGACATAAACATCCACAAAATTACTGCTGAGAGGCAGTTTATAATGCTTATAAATTCATGCATTCTCAAAACAAAATTGTTTAATTTCTATCAAGTGGAAAAAAAACCTTGGTCAATGAAAACTGGAAGTCTATTTTGTTTAATTAAGTCTAGATTTGTATTATATGATCTTTAAGTTTATACATGAATGGAAGAATCTATTAAAAGGATAAATTTGTAGCTCATATATATTTTCAGAGTAATAAAGTGTTTTTCCTCTAATGAATCTAGGATAATTACGATAGTTCTCATTTTGACTTGCTTTGTAGTCGGTAAAAAGAATTTGTCTTTCTTTTGAAGTGGTTTAATTCCTGTGTGCTGATCAGGTTTTCATTAGCCCTGGGACCATTATTGCTAGGGTGTTGTATATAGGAATACTTTTTATCAACAAAAACCAGAAAAGGTACTTTTGACATCTTCCTGACAATAGGATGTGCTGTATACCCCATTCCATTGTCTTCTTGCTATGATGTTAGAAGTAGAAGACTGTGTAGACAACAGAAGATGTAAACTGGGAAATTCCAAACTTCAGGCAGGTTCAGATAGGCCTCCACCAAGGCTATCACTTACAAGGCTGTACTTTCTTTTCCAAATTCATTTCTTTCTCTAGCCACACCATCTCTTCTGTCCCTTAAATAATCAAGTGCATTTCTGCTTCAGAGCTTTTATGCTTACAGTTCCCTCTGCCTGCAGAATTTTTTCTTCAAAATTTTGTTTAGCTAGTTGTTTCTCATCCTTCAGGCCTCAGCTTTTATGTTACTGTCTCAGAGAAATCTTCTGTGACTTCTTTAAAATAGCACATTTCTCCCCCAGCCACTACCTGTCCCATCAAACTGCTTTTTTTAATTCATCACATTGATCACTTTCTGAAATTATTTTATATATTTATCTGTTAATTGTCTCTCCTTACTTGAGTATTGAGTATTAAGTCTCCCAAACCCATTGGAGGGCAGAGATTCTATCTGTATTATATGCTGCTGTTCTTTGTGGGATGGATGGGTAGATAATCAGATGAATAGGATGAGGGGAGAAAAAAATACAGGCTCTTTTGGTTTCCTGGTATGTAGGGGATCGTAGTAGGTAGTAGCCTTACTGTTTAGACTCCTGGATTCCAGACAGAGAACCAAAAAAATAATTTTGGTTTTCTACAAATCTATTTCCACCCCATCATCCATTTAACAAATATTTCTTGTATATTTACTATCTTGCTGGACTTTGGCAAAGATACTAAGAATAACAAGATGTAGTTTCTGTCCTTAAGAATCTCACAGTCTAGGAGAGAGGGATAAATTTGGAGCATGGGATTAACAGATACACACTACTGTACATATATAACAGATAACAAGGATTTACTATGTATCTCAAAGAACTGTATTCAGTGTTTTGTAATAATCCATAATGGAAAAGAATCTGAAAAATATATGTATAACTGAATCACTTTGCTATACACCTGAAATTAATCCAATATTATAAATCAACTACAATTAAAAAAATAGGAATCTCATAGTCTAGTGGTAGAGAGGAAGAAAAACAAATTACAACACCAAGTAATAAGTATTGTAATAGATTGTTCTGAAAACTACACTGGCAGAGAAGGTTAATGAAGATTTCACAGAGGAAGGGTAGTTAATGGGAGAGTTGGACAGGACTTCACTGGTGAGCACAAGGAAGAAGCACTCTGCAAAGGCAGGAGGCACAGACACTGTTGTGAAAGTGCTTAGCGTATTGTCAAGAGCAGCAACTAGTTTTACATGATTGGGTTATGGGGTGTGAAGTGAAAGAAAAGTTATGGATGAGGCTGTTAGATAACTTAGGACCAGACTGTGAAGTGTTTGCATGGTATTAAAGCATTTGGACTTTATCCTGTAGGCAGTGGAATAGAATTATCAAGGGTTTTACAACATGATCTGGTTTGTATTCTAGAAAGATAATTCCCGGTGCTGTTAAGATTAGATCAGATAGGAAGGAGGTTGACATCTCTTGGATTTTGCTCTGATTGTAGTGCTTGTCACATTGTGACATGTTCCTCCATCTCTCTATCTCAAGAAATACTTAATGGTAGTAATTTGCTTTATTAACATTCTCATATTTATATTCTTAACTACTTTTACTGTGTGAGGCATACAGTGGGTACTTAAGAAATGTTTGTCTGGCTTTATAGTCCAAGTCGGGAATGGCCAGGCCCACCTTAACTCTGAAAATGGCAGTGAGATGGAAAGGAAGGGATGAATTAGAGAGAAATTTTAGAAGTAGGCTATAGGATTTGGTCACCAGTTATTTTAGGGGAAGGGGTCGAAGATGATTGAGCTTGCCAGGTTGGGAAAACCAAGAGAATGAGGAAACCCTTAATAGATGTAGGAAATACAGCCCTAGAGTAGGCGATGGGAAAGGCAAGTAGTTAGAGTTTGTGAATGTATTGACTTTCAGGAGTGTGCAGCACATATGCAGAAATGTGACTCTGAAACTTAGAAAAGTTTAGGCTTCAGATAGAGATGAAGAAATCATCACTATGTAGGTGTTAATGAACATGCAGTCATGGGTGATGAGATGGTGCTTGTGGAGCTTGTGTGATTAGGAGAGAGAGGGTACATTTAAGGGATGCTGAAAGAGGAAGAGCCTGAGGAGTAGAGAAGTTGAGAAGTCTAGAGAAGAGTGTCTGGAGGGGTGGGCTGTTAAGCCCTAATGTTAAGCAGGAGAAGCTAATTATAGCCTTTGTCTTTTACTTCTGTTTATATATTTCTGAGACATTTCCCTTTTTCCTTCCTTTTTGTTCTATTTTTTTTTAATGGGTACATATATTTAGTAACCAGAAAAACAAAAAGCAAAAAATATCCTTTAAAGGAACCTTTTTAAAAAGAAAACATGCCGTTGCCCCAACATTGTTTGAAAATTTTACTTAAGTGTCTCAAAAGATAACCACTAATTTTGTTTTATTTAATTTTTCAGAATAAAAAAATGTGTCAGGACATATTTTAGAACTGCAACCAAACTGTTATAAATCTGCTTTTATCACTTAATACAGCATGAATTTCTTAAGGTTTCAGCTTAAATACAGATCATTCATTTTAATGTGTATAGTTACTCAGTAATTTATAAGCTAGCCTTAGTATACATATAAATTATTTCTGTTTTTTAATTATAAGTACTATACTGAACATCCTTGTAGACACGTGTAATATAATACATCCTTTTAGTCCCAACTTCCCTGATTATTTTCTTAGGATAAATCCTGGAAGTGTACTTTCTGAATCAAAGGTGGATTGATAAATACATATTTATGATTTTGTTATACGTTGTCAACTTACCCTCCAGGAAGATGGTTTCCCTTTACTTTCTCTGTGTGTGTGTGTGTGTGTGTGTGTGTGTGTGTGTGTGTGTGTGTGTGTGTGTGTTTCTCTATCTCTTCAGAAACCTCGAACATTATCAAGAATCTTCACTTACGCTGGTCTGGTAAGGAAAAATGGTATCTTATTAAATGTGTATGTGTACATGGGTGAAGTTAAACGTCTTTACATAGTTATTTATATTTCTTCTTTTAAGCGTTGCCTTTTTGTGGCCTTTGTGTGTTTTTTCAATGGAAAGATTATTTCTGTGGAGTCTTACCTGTGTATGTTGCTCAATGGAAAGGGGAATTTTGAAGATTTGAGAAAGGAAGATTGATGAAGGATGATCATGAATAAAAGGAGGGAGGACATGATGGAGTTGAAACAGATCTGCAGGTTGTTTTTAGTTTTTGTTTTTTTTTAATTTTGAGTCTTTTTGCTGAATCAGGTCTGGAAAGACTCATGTAAACATTAAGATACAAATGATTAAGAATGGAGAATTCTTAATTCTCCAGAATTAAGAAAATGTGTGTCCCTAAGTCTACAGATAACAGCTTTTTTTCTTCTTAGTTGCAAGAATAAGTAGATAGGTGATTTCATATCCGATAGGTGTATGCTTATGTTTTAGGAGACCCTTTAGACTACCTAGTCGGACACGTGATTTTAATAATCTTTATACTATCCTTGTGAATAGGGTATTGTTAAGAACATTTTTGCTTACAAACAAGAAAATGGAGGCACAAAGAATTTACCTTCTTGCTCTTTTCTGTCTTTGGTATCTGGTGAAATATGCAGAAGTACATTAGCGCAGAAGGATGTTTCTGACGAAGGTAAATTGGCTAAGGGTATCACCTTGTTCTGTGACACACTCCTCCCTTGCTTCTAAAATAAGACGACTGTTTCTGTGACTGAAGTAGGGTGTACATGACGACTTCTCTGTGCATTGTTCTTATCTGAATTACTTAAAGTTGAAATTTTTTGAAAAATCTGAGCGAATGTAGGCTTAAAACAAGATTTTAAAGTGTTCTTCTCTAGTTGAAAGCGAAAGCATTGTAAAATGAAATGTTTACTTTTTTATTCACAATTTCTTAGGAAATCTTAGCATTTTGAACAAGTGAAACTAAATCTGTATCAGCCAAAAACCAAGCCAGTCAATAAAACAGAAAAAACTGATACACAGTCAGCCCTCCACATCTGCAGGTTCTGCATCTGTGGATTCAACCAAGTAGGGATGGAAAATATTCAGGGGAAAATAAAAATCTGATAAAGTTCCAAAAAGCAAAACTTTAATTTGCCCTGTGCCAGGAGACTGTTTGGATCGGATTTAACATCATATTTACAACTATTTACACAGCATTTATATTGTATTAGATATTGTAAGTAGTCTAGTGACCTAGATCTAGTGTACAGAGGATGTACCTAGGTTATATGCAAATACTGCACCGTTTTATATAAAGGACTTGAGCATCTGCAACCACAGATTTTGATAGTCATGGGGGTCCTGGAAGCAGTCCACCATAGATAGTGAGGGGTGACTGTATTGTGCTTTTACAACTTTGTTAAGGTTTTCCTATAAATTTGCAAATTTTTAGGGTCTGTGGTAGGAACAAACTAAAAAGTTTCAGGAGTCATGGCCTTACTCTCTTACTCAAGTGGTTAAAAGTAGAGAGTCCTGGAGTCATATTGCCTTTCCAAGTTTCATTTTTTTTTCCATGTAAGATGAGGATGATAATAATATCTACCTTACATATTTGTTGTGGAGATAAAATTCGGATAATGTATATAATCATCTAAGACAGTGATGGCAACATAGTGAGTACTTGGTTTGTATAAATAATATAAAACATTGCTTAACATTTTTATTTTTACCCAACTTGTATGAAGAAAAATGTCAAAATTTTACAAAAAAACTAAAAAGGATAGGATGGTGAATATCTGTAATACATTAACACCTAGATTTACCAGTTGTTCATATTTTGTCCCACATGTTTTGTCTCTTTGGAGATATGTGTGTGTTTACATTTGTGTATGTGTTGCAGTAAGTTGTAGTACCTGACAAAATACATTATTTCCTCTCAGAAACTGATACTTAGGTTCCTGCTTCATAGGTATGTAACATTATATCATTTGTTTTCCATATGACCCCAGGTATAATGTATTTTAACTTTCTTGGAAAACCACAAATGTATATAAAATTCTTATTCTAATAGTATTGTGGTTTAAATTTCTTTTGGAATTGCTCCCTCTTCGTTCTGATTCAAGCACAATTTCTTGAGGGTAAACAGCTTTAACGGCTCTTGAAGGAGGATTCTTTCCGTCAATAGCACAATCCATTAAAAAAAATGGCAGGAGCAAACAGTTTTAATCACGTATACCGATGCACAGACTGTGTCAGGTTAACTCGGTGACTTCAGAGGTATCACAGGATTATGCACTGACATTTTGGCTAATCAGGATAACTTAACAGTAAAATTTTCAGGATTGCTAAACCAGTTTGGAATTGTTCAGCAGGACTATGAAACTAGGGTGATTATGGATTTGATTATGAGGATCAATATTTACATGACGATCGTGCATACTTCTTCTTTTTTTTTTTTTTTTTTTTTTTTTGCAGGGGGAGGTCATTAGGTTTATTTATGTAGTTTTTTGATGGAGGTACTGGGGATTGAACCCAGGACCTTGTGCATGCTAAGCACACGCTCTACGACTTGAACTATATCCTCCCCCAATGATTGTGCATCCTAAGGAGAAAACTGTTGAATTTATGGCCCTACTTTTCCAGAAAAAGGCAAAGCTCTTATCAAAGGAAGTAGAGTTCACTGCCAGCCATAGTGGGGTCTCAAAGCACAGGTCATGCTAGGTTAATTAAGCTTTTTGCTGAATTAAGGTTACTAGGGCAAGATAATGCTAAAGGTATATATTTTTTGTAATTTAATTTTGATGAAAATAATTATGTGACGTCAATTTTAAAGACCTGATCAGTACAGGTAAGCATTTCAACTCTTAACCATGTCCTGTAGATATCTCCTTTTTTCTAAATATTTTTTCCAATGTTAGACTTTTTTTTTTTTAATTTCATTTTTGTTATGTGTTTATTTGGGGGGTAATTAGGTTTATTTTATTTATCTATTTTTTTAGAGGAGATACTGGGGATAGAACCGAGGACCTTGTGCATGCTAAGCATGTGCTCTAGCACTTGAGCTATATCCTCCCCCACCTAGACATTGTTTATTGATTTTTCTTATGGTACCATCCCAATCACATACTCCTGACATTCTGCCTATATACTTATGTCATACTTTTTGGTTAAACCATTTTTCTGCATTTCTCATGTTATGGTTGTGGACATACTATTCATAACTGGGCTATGAGAGCCCTATTGTATTTCCTTCCTAGTACATCCCCACCCTACCCTCCTCAGAATTAAAAATTTCTGATACTTGATTTTTAAAAATGTTCTTGGTTATCTACATACCTATTATTAATTCTTCCTCTCAAGTTTCCAACAAAATTGTAAAATTTCTGTCAATATAATTAGATAATCTAAGCATTTAGATTCCTCTTCTCCAGTACATATCTGTCAGCTGTCTCAGGTCGGCTAAGTCAGTTACCACTGTTGGCTGTTCATTTCTTATCTTCCAAAGTGTTGGCATCTCTAGTCTGCTGTTTTCTCACCTGTTTTTACTTTTTCTTTTTTCTTTTGTCATTTCATTGGGCTTTTGGAAAGGAATAGAGTAAAATGCCTACATTTTATCTTCCATGTTTAATCAGATGTCTTTTTTTTCCTTGTGTTTCTTCTTTTCTTTTTTTTTTTTTCCAGATGTCTCTTTTATCATATATTTTTATTCAGCAAAGTATTTATTTGACACACTTTTGTGATGTTCTGGTAACAGATATAGAAATGTAAGCTGGTGGATAAGATAATGAAGTAGATTTGTAGTTGTTTTAAACACTTACCCAAATGAATGGGATGGATCGTTGTCATCACTGATGCTGAACAATAGAGCTCTGTATTTTGGTTCCATTCAGTTCAATTGGGAATTGGTTAGAGATCTTTGAAGAATATACTAATAGAATCACCATAGAACACAAAGTTTGAGGTGGGTTAGCTAATACAGTGACTGGTTAACAGAAGCAAGATTCAGTATTATGTTGAGTAAGCAATGAGTTGAATGAAAGACCTGATTGTGATTCAAGAACCCTACTCTATAATTTCAAGCCTGATAACTAGATTAGCAGTACTTATGTGGGAAAGATGGCTGTGAGTTTACTGTGAGACAGGAGTGGGATTTACCCTGCCAAAAGCTTATAGTTAACTTAGACTGATTTACTAGATATGTAAAGTCAAGATCAACCAAAGTAATAGTTACTACATTTTTGGACCTCTGAGTAATTTTGGCGTTGTCTAGTCCAAGGTTTATCATTTCAAAACTGAAAGAAATTACAAACTAAGTGATTTGGTCCAGGTAAAATAAACTGGCTTGCCACAGAGTTGAACTGGACCCCAGATCTGGGACATCCTTAGACAGATATTCTATTATATATCATGTAGTTATATCACTTATTGGTTACATATGTAGTTGAAATACATGCTGGAAAAAAAAACATTAAATTGGACATGAGAATTAATTTCTAATTCCAAAGGTGATAATCATAGATGTTCAATATAATTACACCTATTACCAGGAAAATAAATATAAAGTATAAAATAATAGCCAATAATCTTTTGTTTTAAGCTCCACAATCTAGTTTCTATGTTGGACCCACTTTAATCTTCAGAGATTTTCTAAGCGGTGAGGAGGGAAAGTGTTGACTAATTAATTAATAATTAATTTTTAATTATTTTTAATTTTATTAGGTATGTATTTTGAAATTTAAAGTAAAATCAAAGTGAAGGATATTATAAACACTGTCCCGTATTCTATCCTTAGCTTTTTATTTAAATAAGGTACAGTGAGAAGTCAGGCTAGAGATGTAAACAGAATCTGTTCTTGACTGGCTGTGGGCCATGATGTAGATTTTGGACTTTGTTCTATAGGCAATAAAAAAAAAAACCTTGGAAGGAATTGCACGTCATGTTTTCCACCCCGCCCCAAAGGTCATAAATTAATTAGAACTTCTGATCTCACTCCCACTCCACCCAAAAAGTACAAGTTTTCTGGATTTAATTTTTTTATATGGTTAAACATGAAGCAAATTTTATCTGGTGGTACTGATATCTAAAGGGTAATAGTGGAAGTTCTTCAGTTACCTGGGTGGTAAAAAGCTGAAACAGTAAATGCCTTTTGATATAAGTAATTCTTAGTGTTTCTTTGATTAAAGGGCTCATCTAGGTAGTTTAGGCTAATGTTTGTATGTTTGTACTGTGAAACTAAAAGTTGACCTTTTTTTTTTTTTTGAGGTTGTGATGCTCCTTTTTCTACTTTGTTTTATAAACTACTTCGGAGATGGACTAATCTAAATAATAATTGAATTCGGATTTGAACATGTAGCCTATAGAGGAGTTAAGTGTAATTCCAATTCATGAAGCTTGTTTTGTTTTTGTTTGGGTTTTTGTTTTTGTTGACAGAATTGTAAATCACACAAAATTAGAGCAAAGTCTTTGTTCATTTGTGCAAGTCTAAATGGATATATGAGTATATTCACATGCATATGCATATATGTGTGCTTTGTTCTAAACAAAGTTAGATATGCTTTGAGATTTTGTATTTTTATTTACTAAATTCCTATGTGATTTTAATAATTGTAAGTTTAATGGCTATTCCGTTTCTGAAAGTGGATTGCCACATTTGTAAACATAAAATTGGGCTTCAGTTACTTCTAGGTTTTATTATTATTATTATAAGTATATACTACAATAAACATTTTCATAAATGTAGATTATTATCAGAAATACAGTACATCATCCTTTATAGCTTGCTACATAAATTATATAGGGCAGAAAATGTATACATCAGTAATAAAAGTATAATTTTCTGCAGTTTTCTTCTCTAAAATACTCGTATTTCAGAATAGACAAGACTAAATGTATTCTTTCACAAAATTTTATATAGAATATAAGTTAACATTAATGTAAATTAGAATTATAAGTTACATGTCCTAAAGTTTTTAGCCATGTTATAGTAAAACTATATGTGGTGGTGTTTTTCTTAACAAGCTGTAGCTCTCTGCATCAAAACTGAGGACCAGAAAACAAACTAAAACACCAATAAAAATTAAAAATTTCTTAGCCATCAAAATAGATATTTTAGGATCTGTGTAAAGTTCCTGTTCTTTAGATCTTTAGTCTTTCCCTTATTTTATATGAATTTCTAACCAGCCTATTAGTTTTCTCATTCTTCCATAGAATAGAAACACAGAAAGAAGAAGGTATTAACATATATCAAAAAAATGATCACTGATAGACTGATAGCAAGGGAGGAAACAAAGTACACAAAGCAGAACAGTCTGGGCAGAATAGCTTTATATACTCAACTAACCCCTAAGGGTGTTGCTCGAGTTGTGTAATGTAATTATTCATCTTGACCAGATGTAATAAGAAAAAAATCAGATATTCTTAAAAAGTTTTTATTGAGGTATAATCAACATACAACATTAGCTTCAGGTATACAACATAATGATTCATTATTTGTATATATTGCAAAATGATCACAGTAAGTCTAGTTAACATCCATCATCACACATATTTACAAAATTTTTCTTGTGATAATAACTTGTAAAATTTCCTCTTTTAGCAACTTTCAAAATATTAATGATAGTCATGTATATAATGCTGTGTATTACATCCCCATTGACTTATTTGTGTCATAACTGCAAATCTGTAAATATTTGGAACACTTCATGAATTTGCATGTCATCTTTGTTCAGGGGCCATGCTAATCTCTGTATCAATTTTAGTAAACAGTATGCTACCAGAGTGAGCACCCGATACTCCCTTTGTGAAACATGAAACTTTAGAAACATTTCCATTGTAAATGATTTTACTTTTTAACTTTTATTGAAGGAGTATCACTTACATGAAAAATTCATTTATATAAAAGAGTTCCCTACTTGAGTTTTAAGAGATACAAATACTTCTCCGATTAAAAGACATACTATGTTTCTAGGAATGGATCATGAGAGGAGGTCTGAATCATTATTATACAAAAGTGTCTATGTTTAATCCAAAAATGAAAGTAAGAAAACAGTTCCATTTACCATAGTGTCAAAAGAGAATGAATTTAACAAAAATGAGTGTAAAATTTATACTTTGAGAATTACAGAACACTTTTGAAAGGAATTGAAGAAGACCCAAATACATGGAAAGACATTCACATTCAGGGATCAGACTTAATATTGTTAAAATGGTAGTAATCCTCAGATTGGTTTACGGAGTCAACACAATCCCTGTCAAAATCCTAGCTGGCTTCTTTGTAGAAGATGACAGGCTGATCCTAAAATTCATATGGAGTTGCAGGGGACCTGAAGAGCCAAAACAATATTGACAAACATAGCCCAAACTATAAAACTCTTAGAAGAAAACATAAGGGTAAACCTTTATGCCTTCAGATTTGGCAGTGGACTCTTAGATCAGACACCAAAAGCACAAACAAAATAAAAAATATATAAATTTCGTCAAATAAAAATTTTTGTGCTGCAAAGGACACCATTAAAATAAAAACAGTCTGTGTAATGGGAGAAAATATTTGCAAATCATATCTGATAAGGGACTATTATTTCAAGTATATAAAGAACTCTTAATCTCAGCAATAAAAAGACAACCCCTGTTAAACAGTAAGTTTATACTGTATTGCACAGGGAACTATATTGAATATCTTGTAGCTTATGGTGAAGAAGAATATGAAAACAAATATATGTATGTTCCTATATGACTGAAGTATTGCGCTGTACACCGGAAATTGACACAACATTGTAAACTGACTCTACTTCATTAAAAACAAAACAACAACAACCCCATTTCAGAATGGGCAAAGGATTTGAATAGACATTTCTCTAGAGATGACGTAGGAATGTCCATTAAGCATATGAAATGATGCTCAGCATCATCATTCACTGGGGAAATGCAAATCAAAATTACAGTGAAATACCACATTGTACCTACTAGGATGGCTAGAATCAAACAGATAATAAGTGTTGACTGGTGAGGATGTGTAGAAATCAGAAGACCTCATATGCTGCTGAAGGGAATGTAAAATGGTCCAGCCACTTTGGAAACAGTCTGGCAGTTCCTCCAAAAGTTAGATGTAAGAGTTACCATTTGTTGTAGCAGTTCCACTCCTAGGCATATACTCAAGAGAAAATATATATTCACACAGAAACATATGTGAATATTCATAGCAGCATTGTTCATAGCTAAACAGTGGAAACAAACCAAATGTCCATCACCTGATTAATAGATAAACAAAATGTGGTGTTATTTGGCCGTGAATGAAGGAAATGAATCAAGGATGAGGGAGTGAGAGAGGCCTAGAAAACATTTTAACATTGTCTAAAATAGACATGAGTTAGCATATTAATAGGAAACATGCCCTCATCATTACCAGTAATGTTAAACAAGATTTTAGAAGATTTGTTTATAATAAACTAGTTACTGGTTTTTGTAAATAGTCTCTTCAAAAAACTTGGCACAAGAAGGAATCGTCCTTGCTGTTGACATTTGGGAAATGTTTCTGCATAGTATACTAATACACTAGTAGAATTAAGTTAGTAAAAATGAAAAAGACCTCTGGCTTTTTTCTTGAAAGTTGTAGTGTTAATTATCTTTTTACCCCTGACTACTTCAAGAGATGCTGTCTGGGTGGTGGAGACAATAGGCCAGCCTCTTTGCCCTAAAGAGACATGGTAACCAATCTGAAAAGTGGTTTCTTGTTTTCACTACTATTTGCCTCTAATTCATTTGGCTGGATTTTTTTTTTTTTTTAACAAGTTCTAGGTTGTAATTTGTAAATGTACTACTTTGAGTTTAGGACAAGAAAATGTGACAGCTGGAAATCTAAACTGGGAACCTGAGGTTTGTGTGTTCCTTTATCAGCGTGACTCTGAGAACTGAGGCCTGCTGGTTCTTTGAAGTAATGCTGTCTGATGAAGCTTTCGGTAAATGTTGTCTCTGTAGGCAATTTACTGAGACAGGAAGTCTGCATGCAGTGGGTTTTATGGGTAGCTTCACATCTAGGGCTGCTGCTTCAAAAGGACTGAGTTTAGGTTTAAGCTCCAAAAACTACTGTGTAATGCGGTTTCTTTACCATTAACAATAAAAGAACCCACAGCCAGGAAGTGACCTTGGGAAGCATTGTGGATTTTGTGCAACAGATACTAAAATGTTTGGGAGTATGGGGTTATGCCATCTCATCAGTGGTATTTTTCTGTTCATTAAACTGTCTGCCTTTCTCACAGTTAGTGTTACATCATTCATATATATATATATAAGCAGAAGCAGTCATTCATTTTATTTTTTTGTTCTGTTTATGTGGAGATTTTTCTTGTGGCTTTATTTGTGTAAGAGTTTCTGCCAGAGTTCAGTGGATATTCTGTGGGAGTTATTCCCCATGTAGATATATTTTTGATGTATTTGTGGAGAGAGGTGAGCTCCATGTCTTTCTACTCCACCATCTTGAAGCTCCTCTTAATTCCATTCATTTTAAATGGGAGAATTTTAACCCTCTATCTTTGTTATTAAATTCTTCCAGAGCAAAAATTTTGTATATCACTGAGGCTAGTGGCTCAGTGATTGTCTAGCCTTCCACATGACTGTGTTTTGTGTTGACCTCTTCAGTCTTAATGATGCCCCCGGCAAAGGAATTCATTTGAGCATAGCTCAGGAGAATTATCTAGTCACCTCCAGGGCCTCTGAGGAATAAGGATAATTGCTTTGTAGAGGTTGCCATGTGTTCACTTTTTGTAAAATAAGGAGAGAAAGTAAGTAAATACAAGCAAGCTAGCATTCTGTGACGTATCAGACATCATGTTTGGCGTTACATAGGCTGCCTCATTTATTATACTTCTGTGATTTTATTCTTCCATCCAGATACAAAAATTGAAGCTGAAAGGCGTTTCATAATTTGTGTACTACTTTTAGGTTTAGTGAGAGCTTGGAGGAAGGTGTCATGGTAGAGTGGATGATCATTGCCTGCTCTCCTGGTCTTCCTTCTGTTCTCCACTAATTAGAGCTTCATCTTTAACCCTTCTCTTTTCCTTTTCCTTCATGCTTATAAGTAATCCAAAGGTTGTTAGTTTTTTCTTCTAAATACCTTATTATAAATATTATTTTTAAGTTATCTTCCAGGAATTATTGCATCTTTCCTGCAGTAATAATAGAAGTAATAAAAGTTAGGTTCATCTGGCACTTTGCAGTTTACAAAGTACTTTCACATATTCTGACTGATGTAATCCTCATAACCACATGGTGTGGTAGATGTCATTATTTAAATGTTCTGCTATAAAAACTTCCTTTTCTTCTTCTTCGAAGGTATTCTCCTGTCTTTTATCTTATACATTGGATCCAGATTAATATTTTTAAAATACAACCTTCACCATTATTCTTTTTCTTTTATTACAAGACCTTTGGTGGTTTCACAGCAAGCTGAATAATGAAGTCAAAACTCCTATATTGCATTTAGCATTATCCATAATCTGATTCTAAACTAGCTTTCTTTTTTTAATTGCCCTAGAACTTCATCAGAAGAACCTTCTCAGTATATCAGTCAATTTGGTTCACTTCAGCAAGTGTTGTTACCTACTACATATTAAATACGATGTTTGTTGTTAGGGATAAGAAGTTGAGTTGAACATTCTTGTCCTTAGGCCATTCACTGCCTAGGAGAAGTAAAAAGCTATATGCATAATTAATAATAATACATGTGGAAGTTTATGGAACTAGGTGTGTTGCCTCAGTTTTAGAAGTATATTTAGAAAAGGGATTTATTTTTTAAAGGGATAAAAACCACAAGGAACCAAAAGAATGGGAGAGAAGATAAAAACAGATGAGAAATTTTAACAAAATTTTGGAAGCTAGAAAGCAGCAGCAGTTAAGTGGTAACTGATGGGGCAGTCCAGAGAAAGCTGAATGATGAAAAGGATAGGCCAGTTTGTAACAAAAAATACACCAGATAAGTTCAAAAATTAGAGACTCTAGTATTTCAGAAAGCTAGGATACAGGAGGAGCTAAAAACAGGAAGATTAGTTGCAAGTCTATATATGAAGTAGTTGGATTGCTGAATCCCCTCCTTCCCTGGCATCACCTGGCAGCTACCTTTCCCACCTTCACAGAAGTTCACTGAACTGCACTGTGAGAAGTGGGCTGCCCAGCTGAGCACAGGGAAGGGGAGGAAAAGATTACCCACTGATTGGTGAGATGCCCTAGACTCTGGAAGAAGCAGATCCATAGGTAAGTGCCTGGGATTTCTTTGAACTCTTGAATTGTTTTCTTCAAAGGAAATGATGCACAGTTGCTATAATTAGCAAGTTTGTTTTACTGTAAAAAAAGATCTTCCCAAATCTTCAAAAAAAAAGATGAGGATTTAGGAAAGTACCTCAGAATAAGAAGCTGGCATCCAAGGTTATTGACACCCTGTATGTGTTGGATTTTTCTGGCTTCATTTCCTTTTTTTTTTTTAAACAAGAGAACAGACCCACATTTTTATTTATTTACTCTTCAGTAAGTTTAAATCCTTGAGGGGCACAGCCTCACAGATTCTGTGCTCAGTGGCCTTAGCAGGAAGGTTGCTTTGGAATTTGGCATGAAATACGCCACTGTTTTCATGAACGCGAGTTACCTTTCCCCATGTTACTCTGGTTTTGTTCAGTTTTCCACCAGGAGTTACTATGTTGTTCTTTGCTTTGTGCACATACGCACATCTCTTGCCTGGATAGAATTCAGTTTCATCTTGAGCATAAACACCTTCAGTTTTAAGAAGAGCTATGTGCTCCCTCTGGTTCCAGAGACTCCACTTATAGCCAGCAAAAATGGGCCTTGGACCACAGCCTCCTAGACATTTTGTTGTTTTAGAAGTCCTGCTCCCAGCAGGCCTCCACAGGCTCCAGGATGGCTGAAAGAGCTGGCTTCATTTCTCATCATTCTCGCCTGTGTATTTTGTGCTTTTTTCATATTGGTCCACTCACAGTTTATCAGATTGTCTGCGTTTTCTGTCATTTCTCCAGCTCAATGTTCAGTTGTAAGAAATGCCCTGATTCTCTCCTGTTCATCCTCCCAGGCTTACCTCACGTGCCACTTGTGCCCAAATGCTTTACCCTCCCTGTTCTAAGCTCCTCTGCTGACTTGTTCATATTCCTCTTTTAACACTTACCAAATAATGTGGTTTATTGAACAAACTTTGAGCCACCATGTGCAAGGCCATGTGTGAGGATCTAGAATACAGTCTATGAAGGGTGAGAACTGAGTGTTACTCATCTTAGATGTCTGGAAACTGCATGGTGGATGTTAAATACTCAAATACTTTCCCCCACCTCTAGTCTCTCAGTAATCCTTTATACCTCCTCTAAATCAGAGATCTGATCATGTCACTACCCTACTCCAGAACTTTTCATTTTAAACTTTAAGACGGCTTTGAGAACTTTCCTAATATGGACTCTACTTTTCTAGTCTCTTTCACTGCCCTAAGCACTCCTTGCCCATCCCTACCCCTTTCTGATCCTCATGGTCCAACTTCTAGCCTGTTAACCCCTAGACAATCCACCAATCTCAGCCTGTATTATCTGTTTTCTTATTTTTTATTGTTTTGCTCATACAGTTTCTTCTCCCTGGGATGCCTTTCTCCCTTCTTCAACTGTTCAAAGTCTACTCATCTTTTCAGACCCTGTTAGTATGTGGTCGGAGGAAGAATGAAAGGAAAGTATGTCCCTCCTGAGACTCCTGTGATTGCCCTGTCTCTTTTCTTGCTCACAGATCAGAATCCAGGTTTATTACTCCGCTTGCACTGATACCACCACCTCACTTCACTTATAAGGTTGTGATCTATTTACAGCATTGTAAACTGACAATACTCCAATTAAAAAAAAAAGGTTGTGATCTATTTGAATTAAAGATCTGTTACTGTAAGCATATGCTACAAATATTAAGTTAGTTCTTTAACAAAGCATTTTAAGGCATATTGTTCTGTAAATGAGAAAGGGGTGAGCTTTGGTGCCTGTAATTCTCTATCCCCCAGTAATTCTTATTGCTAAAACTAGGGGGTGTCTCCAACTCAGAAAGACCCCCTAAACACATTGACAATTTTAAGCCTGACCATTTTCCTCTAAGCAGTATGAAGTTTTTAGGGTCAGCCCTTTGCTAAAGTTGGTTTTAGGTCACAACAGTAGTGCTTCCACAGTGCCAGGAAGGGGTCTCCTGAAAAATCTTTGTGCAGCATCACATCTGGTGTGGAAGAGGTCTGTGGCCAAGAGGGAGTTTTAGTCTGCCTTGGAGTTTGCTGTCACTACCTCATCTATTCCTCTCCGTTACTAGTACCCTTTTCACAATTTCATCAAATAATATTTTTTAAAAATGTTTTTGGTAGGAACGCTAATCAGAAACACAAATTAACTTTTAGAAGCTTAATGCAATTAATGTAGAGAGAAAAACACCTGTTTTCTACTTTTGCTCCTTTGAAAAATAAGTTATTCCTCTTATAACGGCTTCTTAGGTGTTTGGCAACCTCTGAGTCCTCTTTGTTAATGTTATTTGCATACAAAAGTTATTCCTAAATTAGTGTACTTTTCTACACATAAAGGCACTGGGCAAACTGATAACAGCATTAAAAGTATAATGGTATAGTTTGCAAAGGGCTTTCTATTGTCTAGAGCTTGTTTAAAATAACCAATATTACCAGCATTCTTTTGTTCCCAAAATGTGGTTTTTTTTTTCATTATCAGAACAATCTATGTTATATAAAAATCAGAAACAATCATTTTAATACCTTAATGTACTTCTTTCTGTATCCTTTTCCATACATATATACTCAGCTATGTACATTTGTATGTGTATGTATATAAATATAGCATTTACCTCTCTATGTATTATTTGAAAAGTAGTCATACTATACGTACCTATAACTTATAGTCAGCCAAGGTTTTGGGTGTCTGAGATATGCAGAACATGGTCTTAAGCACCATAGGGCATTCATTGATTGAACTATTGAAGAAAATTGCTACTCTCAAGATATTTATAGTCTAGCTGATTAATTTAGAATAAATATATAAGAAGCAATGTGAGGTCCATTGCAGTGGCTGAACTATATAGTATGTTACTAAACACTTGGAAGGAATGAAAATTAGCTTCGAGAATCAGTGGGGTTGGGGAGGTGAGGGTAGCTAAGCACCCAGCATGTAGAATGGGCTCACGGAGTGGTGCTCGTTTTTCTTAGACTTAGACTCACCCCAAGTTCTTACCTGGATGTTTAGGATAGGAGAATAGTGATTCCATTTCTACAAGCAGAGAAGGTTCAGTTTCAGAAATAACTTTGAGGTGTTTGAGTGTGGTCCAGGTGGAGAGCTCTTTCCTGCATGTAGTTAGAGGCTGTAGAGCTAGAGTTCTGCTGAAGAGTCAGAACAGCTTTCAGAATCGTCTACTTGTGGACAGTAGATGAGTCTTGCGAAAGGAGAGTAGGGCAGTAATTGGTTTTACTTTGCACTGTCCTTTATGCCAACAAAAGTTGACACTAAATACAGTGACAGAAACCACAAAAGCCTTATTTGTCAGTGAGTTAGAAAAATGAGAGTTTGTATTTATTGTGTCAAGAGTTAAAGTCTGTATCTTTGAAATTCTGGCATTTCTTTTTCTTGGGTTGCCTCGTGGCTTAATAGTTGGGAAATATTAAATAACAAAATGTGTGTGTGACAGAGAAAAAGAGATTTGTTTTCCTTAAAATAACAAATTCCCATGTCTAACTTAAATTTCCAAATTCTCAGGCTGGTTTTGTTCTCGTCTTGCTGGATCTCATTATCTCTGTTTAGCTTTCACTTATAAATCATGTTTCATGTATGTGAACCGCATTGGGAATTTGACCTTTTCTCATGACCCTGTGAGCTAAGATTTTGCTTTGCATTTCCCAGAATAAATGTCACTAAAACATATACATTCTGCTTTTCCCCTAGGTAAAAATCTCTACACCAATGAATATGTAGCTATCAAACTGGTGAGTAGAATCTATATTTGTGGTAATTATGTTTGGTGCTCTCATCCTTCACATGTCTTTTTACAGGAAATAGTTGTAAGCCTTCACAAAATACTAATGTTTTTTTTCCCTTGCATAAGATCCCACAGAGTCATTTCCTTCAAAAAAAAAATATATATATATAGTGTTACAGTGGTGAATCACTGAATACTATATCACACTATATAGTTAGAAGATGCTAACTATAGGGTTAGCAATGATGAATCAAAAAATAGTTAAAAAAATAGCTGGAAGGAAAACAGTTTTCCTATAATTTCTTTGTATTTTCTACATTTCACAGTGCTTTTTTTTATTATTTTCTTCTTCTTGAATATGACTTATTCATTTTTAAAATGTAAGGTATTTATTAATATACTTAGCAGTAGAGAACCAAATCTGATCATCTAATTATTGCCTTAAAAAGTTGTCAAATGTGGAAAATACATCATGAGGTCATATTTGAAGCAGAGTCAATTGGTTTTGTCAGTGCTGATCTTGTGAATAACTAACCTAGTCATTGAAAATAACATCCTATTAAAAAAGACTAATTCTGTTTGTTTGAGGATTAGTAGTGTTAGAAGAAACAATTCTTTAAGGTTGATACAAAACCATTCTAGCCATATGAAATGCTTCCTTTGACTAGTTTCTAATGAAACTGTATAAATGTTGTATGTAAGTAAGTTTTCCAGAGTCTGGAGGTAGTTTGGGGCTTCATTAATCGGAAGGCAGAAGAGTTAATAGTTGAAGGAAGCATCTTGTGATAATTGCTGTTCTTTTCTAATGAATTGCACCTACCACATCCCCACCTGCTCTGTGGTTAGTCCTTTCCTCTCATAAGCTTGTCTGTCTGTGGAGGAGTTAGAGTTGCCTTGTGGAGAACTGACACGCATCAGATTCGTTTCTCTACAGAGAGATAGACAGGGAGCAGGTATTAAAAGCAGGTAACAGTTAATGAACCAACTCTCTTCTTTTTTTGTTGTTGTTGACTGGGAGCTCTTGTTGGAGAAATGGGAGTGGGAAGAGAGAGAATGCACGTAACAGTGCAGACCAAATATTTTTCTCAGACTGAATATTAAAGGATTAATCATATAGTTTAATTTATAGGAATTTGATTATTCTGTAAACGTGTTCTCTAGTTCATCTGCTTTTTTATACTTTCTGTTTTATTATTTTGGTAAGTTGGAATAATTTTGATTCTTTGGGACTAGTAATAGGAAGAAGCAGTTTCTAAAACACTTTAAAATATTGCCTCAATACTATATATTTGTAATTGTCTTTTTATTTACAGGACTTCTTTTGAGGTTTTCTGTTAGGGGCAATCTATTTAGATTCCTCCAGCCAGGATCATACTAGTTGACCTATTTAAATAAGCTTGCATAACATATTACTGACCTGACTGACTACTGCATTTCACTTACATTTTATTAAAGTTTTATTCTTTGTATGACCAAGAGTTAAAGCAAAAAATAGACTTCATGTTATCTAGTGTGGTGTTTCTCGGTACCTCATTTCTCTTTGAAATAAATCTTAAATAAAAGCTTTTTAGAGGCTGACAGTCTTGTCTCTGGGCCTCCTCTCTTGCTGTGAAGCTGTATTCTCTGTGGGACATATGATGGCAGTAACTGAGCTCTTCTCATTGGAACGGCACAGTTTGCCTTAAGCATCGCAGTCCTACAAGGTAGCCGTCTGCTGTCGGTTTAGGATTTCAATCAGGCATGTGTGCTCCAGAATAACCGTGATTCTGGCAAATAGCCAGTCCTCTGTGGAAGTGTAATCAGCATCTGGCACAGAAATACAAGGAGGCCGTGCTGGTACTGTTTCAGTTCTACTTTGTTTTGATATTCACTGTGGGTTCTTACTTCTTGGGTTTCTAGGAACGTTTTTTTTTAATCAGATACAATGTAAACAAAATAGTATAATGAACCCCTCCTTTACCCCATCATGGAGATTTCTAGGGTTCGTCTTGACAGATACTTTCTAATAGTTGTTAAAGAAATTTTCTCTCCATGCTGCCTTTCAGTCTGTAGACTGTTTGCAGTGTCCTTCATACACAGTGCTTCTGGAAGAGCTCTTGAAGCTCCAGTGGGCTGAACAAGCTACTACCGTGTGCTGAAGGATGTAAGTCTTTCCATCTGTGATGAAAAGCCCCTCACGTCTGAATATATGCAATGTGTATACCCACTTCAGCCCTATAACGTGAAAGAATTTTTGCTTTTTTTAATCTGTTCACCTGTTTACTCAAGATCACATTGACTATTGCCTATTGATGTTTCCAGTGTGAAGTTTGAGAGTATTACATTTGAAAAAGGATCTGTGGGGTGGTTTTTTAATTGGCTTTTGTGGTTTGTCAGAATCCAAGACTATTTCTTTAGAAAGAACACTCCTCTTTTTAGTGTTTAGATCAACCTCTGGTTTCTTATTAATTTGTTGTCACTGTTTATTTTGGTTTCTTGTGAATTATTAGTGATTTTGCTGAAAAAAAAGTTCTGTAATTGGCTACTTTAATGGTGATATAGTAAAAGATCTAAAACCAAATGGAGACTCTTAAGAGTGATCCCTCTCTATCTGAAGAGATAAATGAATAAGAAAATGACTCTACAGTATATTTAGTCTTAGTTACATTTTTTGAACTGTAAGAATCTTGAGAAACTTGAAGTCCAACTCTGATGTTTGCTGATTTTGCAATCAAAGAACGGTATGAGTTTTTCATAGAGCTCCTTAGGGATTTGACATATTCCAGTCTACCTGAATTGATTTAGATAAAACATTCCTAGAAGCAAAGGAATAGACTAGATAACTTTAAAGAAAGTTCTGACTCAACTCTGTGATTTGGGGATTCTTTATCTTAAGAAAAATGCAGAAAACTTCAAGTGGGTTCAGGAATAGCCGTCAAAAATGATCGAAGAACTGAAAAATAAGACCAGTCAGGAAAGGTTAAAAAAATTGAAATTACTCTTCCTGGATATAGAAAGTCTAAGAAATGATTTTTTAGCTGTCTTCTTTGAAGATAGCTATTATAGTGCTCACAGGTTATTCAGGAGCTATCTTATTTTGTTATTGAGGACATAAGAGAAATTGGCTAAAATTTCAGTAGTGGAGACTTAAATTACATATAAAGACCCTCCAAATTATGAAACTTATTAAAGAACAGCATGAATTATTGAGAGAGGCTGTGGACTCTCCTTCCTTTGGGCCTATTTTATAAATAGGACAAGAAGGGGAAGGTATATAGCTCAGTGGTCATGAGGTCCTGGGTTCATCCCCAGTACTGCCATTAAAAAAACAATAATAATAAATTAGTTAAAATTTAAAAATAGAACAAGTAACCACTCAATGAGGACAGGACACTGTTTTCAAGAAATGGTGTTGTGAAAACTGGATATCCACATGCAATGAAGTGAGACCCTTACCTTATATCATGCAAAAATTAACTCAGAATGAATCAAAGGCCTAAACAAACCTAAGAGCCAAAACTATAAATCTCTTAGAAGAAAAACTTAGAGGAAAAGCCTCATTGTATTAGATTTGGCCATCATTTCTTGAATATGACACAAAAAGCATAAGCAAGAAAAGATAGATAAGTTGGACTTTTTCAAAATTAAAAACTGTTATGCATCAAAGGAGTCTGAATAGTGAAAAGACAACCCATGGAATGGGGGAAAATATTTGAAAATCATATATCTGATAAAGAATTGATTTCTAGAATTTACCATTTTAACCATGTTTAAGTGTCCAGTTCAGTGGCATTAAGTATATTCACCCTGGTGTGCAACTATCACTGTCATCTATCTCTAGAACTTTTTCACCTTCCTCAACTCAAATTCTGTACTCATCAAATACCAGCATCTTTCCCCCTCTCTCCCCAGCTCCTGGCAACCACCATTCAACTTTCTGTCTCTATGAATTTGGCTATCTAGGTACCTCATATGAGTGGAATCATGCAGTATTGTCCTTTTAAGTCTGGCTTATTTCACTTAGCATGATGTCCCCAAGCTTTCATCCCATTTTGTAGCATGTATCAGAATATTCTGCCTTTTATGGCTGAATAATACTCCATCATATGTGTGGAACATAGTGTAACCGTATTTTATTTATCCATTCATTTGTTCATAGATACTTGGATTGCTTCCACCTTTTTGACTATTGTGAATGATAGTGCAGTGAACGTGGGTCTACAGATACCAGTTTGAATCCCTGTTTTCACTTCTTTTGGGTATATATCCAGAAGTGAAACTGCTTAGATGATATGGTAATTCTGTGTTTAAGTTTTTGAGAAATTGCTGTACTGTTTTCCATAGTAGCTGCACCATTTTACATTCCTACTGGCAATGCACAAGGGTTCCAGTTTCTCTACATCCTTGCCAACACTTGTTATTTTCTGTGTTTTTGATAGAGCCATCCTAATGGATATACAAATGTATCTTTTAGGGTAGTGTTTGATTTTCTTGTTGCCTTGTATACTGTCGATTCAGAATAATTAGCTAGCCAATTCTTGAAGTTTGGTGTAGAGCCAAGTGTGGTAGTTTGTCTTTGGGGTCTTTAGAAAACTCTAATTTTGAAAATTTGAGCACCATATTATTTACATATCGTAATTGCATTTACAGTCTTTAATTCTCTTAAATGTAAAAATAAATATACATAAGACTGTTCCTACTTCATTTTTCATAATATTGAAAACTGAAAATAGTTCACATGTCCAAAAGTCATGATTTGAGTGCGCGCGCGCACGCACGCGCACGCACACACACACACACACACACAATACAGCTTTACTTACTGCCTTGGAAAGATGTCATCATCACATTGTTGAATTTAAAGGCACATTACAGAATATCAAACAGTATGATCTCATTTATTTAAAATACATTTTTGAGTCTATATTATATATAAATATATGTATAAATAAATATTTGGAAGAACATTCACCAAAATGTTAACAGTGCTTCTCTTTTAAATAATAGGACTCAGGTTATTTTTGCTTTCTTTCTAAGTCTTTTGTGTATGAAATTTTTTTCCTGAGCATATATCATTTTTCTAAAAAGAATAAAACCATTTACTACCCAAAATTCATAATAAAACAAACAGGAAATAAATCCTGATATTTAATTAAAGGGCTTGGTATTTGGTTTCCTAGACTACATTTCAGGAGATGACTTCATGGTAAGGGAGCTATCCTTGAGTGATGGCTCATACAGCATATTTTTATTTAAATATCCATGGAAAGGATTGTGTATAGTTCAGCTTCATCTTCCCCTAGGTGTGCTTTCAAAGAGAAATTGTGGTAAGAAAATGCTATCATATATAAATATCATCTCTAAAACATTAAGTGGTCTTAGCCCTGGTTTACTCTGAAAACCTAGGAATGAAAAAATCCTATTTGTCTAAATCTGATCACAATTTCTCTTCTTGGGTTTCAGGAACCAATAAAATCACGTGCTCCACAGCTTCATTTAGAGTACAGGTTTTATAAACAGCTCGGCAGTGCAGGTAAGTCAAGTCTGTTTTCTCCATCTACTTAGCATGTAGCGTAGGTAGAAGTCCGAACATACGCAGATTTTCTTGGCTCCTTTACCGTTTTCACTAGACCAAAGATCTCCCCTGCTTGCTGGGTAGAGACATACACATAGTCAACCAAAAAGCGCCTTGCTCTCTGGCTCCTGGAAGGGTGGTTGGATTGATTGGAGACCTGAGATGCCATGACTGTGCCCACAAACCAACCTTTGAATGCTTTCATCCACATGAAATACACATGGTACGGGGTTTTGCTTCTGGGTAGTTTATTCATTCTCTTTTCATTCTTTTATGTTTACCTACAGAAAGGAGGAAGTGTTGGTGATTTACAAGCTATATTTCACCACACTGAGACTATATATTCTATTTAAAGACATACTGCTAAAATATACCTTCTGAAACTGCTTATTAACACTGTCACTTTATCTGTTGTTCTCATTAATTTGGAAGACCTATCCATCTATATGATTGTAATAACCCATGAACTTTGAGGATTTTTAAAAATTAAGTTTATTATTTTTTAAAACATTCCTGTTTTTCACCATAAAGCTCTAATTTCTGAATATCTTACTGGCTTCCAGAAAAATACCTTGACTAAGCAAATGTTACCAACCCTAAGGAGGTTGAGCCTTTGGGATACCTCTTGCAGTACATGGAATTCTTCAGTGGTAGTTTCATTATTTGACATTAGTAGACGTTCCTCTGCTTTATGCTTTCTTCAGTGTGGCAGTTTTATGTGAATGACTAAAACATGGTTTCTATTTCAAGTACCATTATTGAAGGAATTGAGATTTCACTTCCTAAAATAAATAGAATTATTATATAAGAGGCACTGGGTGTTATTCAGGTTGTCTCACACCCTGAGCATGGCAATAATCAGCCACAGTCATAACCTAGGGAGGCCAGGATGGACCTCACATGAGTTCTTGCTCACAGTAGCCTCTCAGTATTTATTTGTTCATTGATTATATCCTTAAATAGGGAGTGTTCCTGGCATAGGATTTAAGATTGGCAACTGAGTTCACAGGACATACGTATAATTTGAGGCTTGTTTTCTCAGAGCTAAACTTTAAAGTTGGCTGTTATGTTGTTCCTAGTGTCATAAATTTCAGGATGATAATTATCACAGCTCACTTATGATAAACATTTTTGTTCATGTCTCACAAATCTATGGCACAGGTGAAAACATACTAGATCCAGCCCAATTTAAAATTTTGAGTTGGCCTGAGGAAACTGAGCAGCCCAATGCGCAGGGTTTCCTCTGTTAAGCCCTTCTAAATAGACCAACCATAGCAGGTCAATATTCCCTTTTCCATGTGGAACCACAAAAATCTCATGAACCTATTAGGTTGGAATAACATGTGGGCTGTTAGGTTCATAGTCTCCCCAAAAAGAGGAGAACCATACAGATTCTTGAAGTTTTGTCATTCTTCGTGCACAGAAAATGAGAATTAATAGGGAGAGGACTGGAGGAAAGGGGATTTTTAAACTTGCCTTTTACTTAAGGTGGCGAAGAAAAACTGGAATCTCTGAGACTGGTGCATCTGTTATAAGCAGTGGGACTAGGAGGGCTCTGCTGTGGTCAGGCCAGCTATTGGCTGACAGGCAGGTGGGTTGGCCATCATTGGCCTCCCTCCCCAGACCTCTTCTGACAATCATCTAAAAGTCGCAAAGTCTTCTAGGTCTTAGACAAAGTTCACTGGTGATACCTGACCTCTTTTCTGCTTTTTGAGATTGTCCACTGCTCTTAAAGTAGCTATGACAGGGTCTCATCTTCTTAATATTCTTGCCTGCAGCTAACAAGGTAGCCACAAGCTTTTCCAACATAGGAAGAGCTTAAAAGATCTGTTAGAAATTTCTACCCAGTATAAGAATTGCTTCCAGGGTTTTCTTAATAAATGGTCATCCATCTCTGCTTGACTACTACTAGCCATAGAGTTTATCACTCTACAAAATAATTCAGTGTTGGAAAGCCCGAAGTATTGGAAGTTCTTCTTGTTGGGGCAAAATCTGCCCTTTTTTTAAATTTCCGTGGAGCACACTGAGCCCTCTTTTACCAGCTCAAAGGTATTCATCACAACTGTTGTGTGCTACCCTCTCCACTGCTCACCTCCAGGTCTTCTTTTAATCTGCGTATCTTCAGTTCCTTTAATCTCTTTGCATAATATGATTTACAGATGCTCTGTCATTGCTCTGCTAGCAAGCATGAATGTACGCACGCACTCTTAGTTTTGTGATGTTCCTCTTAAATGAGCCTCGTGAAACACCAGTGACCCTGGATTTGGAGACAATAGGATTATTACCTTCCTTCATCTGGACATAGTATTTCTATTAATTTAGGTTAGCTATTTTAACAGCCATTTCACATGGTTGACTTTTATGGAGTTCTATTCAACTGAAACTTTTACATCTTTTTTTTATACAAGCTGCCATCAATCAAGGCTTTCTGCATTTTTGTGGTTGTACTATTGATTTTGATCACCTGAATCTCTGAGGTGCCATCTTATTTTATCCCATTATTACTAAGTATTGAGATGCTTTTCAGTCCTGATTCTGTTACTGATGATTACATATTGACTGTTTTTTAATTGTGATATTCCCCCAACTCCATGAGACTGCTGTAAGCTCCCTGAGAACAAGGCTCGTGCCTTCTTCATCCTGGCGTCTCAAATGTATCTCAAGGCCCAACGTCGCTCTTTCACGTAATAGAAAGTTGGGAAGTGTTTTGGTGACAGAAGTTAGGAAGATTTGATAAGCGTGCGTTTTTAGATTTTTGCCAAGTTGTTAATAAAACTATTCCCTGGAGATGGCCGAAAAAGGGAATTTATTTTGAAAGTGGATCAGTTGACAAAATAGACAAGATTTCATTGTTATCTCCCTGTAAGTGTGAGCATGAACACTGGAGCGTGTTCCTAATTACAAGCACGAGCATTTCTCTTCCTATTTTTCTAGAGTGAAGCTCCCAACTGCAAATGTGACCCATCAGTAGTTAATGTTTGGGCAACTAGAGCGCATATGCCACTCTCTTCAGAACCAAGGTGATGTTGTGGCATTGTAAATAAACAACCGTTTACACTGAAAGCACACAACAGCCAAAATAACGGAATCATTGTTTTTACCCACTAGTACTTTGTCTGTCATTATTCAGTGCTGGCCAAAGGTTTGCAAAATATTTGGTTATCAAGACAAGGAATACTTAAAAAAAAAAAAAAGCCCGTTGTGACTTAGAATTTTTCAAGGAATTAGTCAGTACTTATAAAATAAATGGATGTAATCGGGGGGGAAATGAGTGGTTATGAATTTTAAAAATATTGATATTGCTAATGTGACCAGAGCTTGAGACTTTAAATTGCTAAAAAAAAAACAGCTTTGTGTTGGCTTGGAAGTCTAACCATTCCTTACTGAAGCACCCAAGTCCTAATTATTACCTTGATTTTTGACCCCCACATTGCCCTGACTGCTATGTTCTGGAAGTTCATACCAGTTCTCTACTCATGTGTAGATAAAACAAAAATGGTGGCACTGGCTGATTGTGAACGTGGTTTAAGGGGGAGCTTTTCCTGACTGTCCCTTGTTTTCCTTGTTTGATCTCAAACTCCTTCCCTTCCATACCACTGTGTCCTCTAGTGAACAGTCACACTTCAGGCTTTGTTTGCTGATTGTAATTTTGCCATCAAGAATTTTAACACCTGATTATTTACTGTGAGGGCTGATCTCTCTAAAATAATCAGGGAAGAAAGAGGGCTGTGAGAGCTTGAAACTGAAAATGAGGATCTTGGTCTTCCTGATAGTTATATTTAAAATTCTTTTTCGTTTATTGTAGAAAACAGAATATAAAATATTAAAGGAATATTTATTAATGTTTATTTTAAAAGGAAATGTTGGTCCATGTTCTTACCACCCAAACTCAGCCACATTTCATTTGACTATTTCTCTCCTTTTCATATGCAGACATTTCATAGTTAATCTCAGTTCATATGCAACTGTATATCGTCTTTCACTGAACGTCGTTAACATTTGTCATGATGCTGCATTAGATACATGTTTGTAATCATTGTATAATATCCCATCAGCTTCATAGAACGTTAAGTTCAGCATGCATTTCATGTTGTTAGATGCTTAGATTGTGTTTGAGGAAATCATTTCTCCTATTGATTTCTGATACCTGAGTATTATAACTCAAAACTTTTCTTTCATATGTTCTGCCATTTACTCCCCATATGATATGATGGTGATTTTCAAATGTTTAAAGATCTGTTAAATGATAGATTAGGGGTTTTATTCCAAATAATTCCAGAACAAAAATTATTGAAAGAGATTTCAGGAAAGATAAGTTTGGACTTTTTATAACACTTAAAACAGCGTGAAAGTAATCTAAATGTCATCAGTAAGGATCTGGATAAATAAATGATGATACATTAATACCATGAAATTACCCATTAAAAAAAGAAAGTAGAGCCCTATGTACTAATATGGAAAGATGCCTCAATATATTTTTTAAGTAAAAAGGTTTGCAAAACAGTATAGCGTAATTATACTTGTGTAATGCAAGAAAAACATATGTAATACAGATACGTCCACACGAGCACAGAAAATATCTGAATGGATATATTAAAGAGTTGATTATCTTTTAAAAGAATGATAAGAAATGGGAAGTAGTCTTTAAGTTTACACTTTAATCCTTTCATATTGGTTGCATTTTCTGCCCTGATCATTATTATTGTTATTGTTGTTATAATTAATTAAAAAAAAAAATACTGGTAGTGGATTTATTGACTCTTCTTCTACCTCTTCCATCACCAAGCAACCTATTTCTGTTCCCATTTATCATGAGCCATACATTTAGCAGTTTCAGGCCATAAGATCAATAAATGATAATAAAGTGGTGCGGTACCTTGTTTCCTTTCTTTCCAAACACCTTCTTGTAGGAAGAGGTAAAACAAATTGTGAGCTGGAACAAGCTGGCTATGCAATGGGATTTCTGATCTCTTAGGGGGAGGAAGGAAGCTGTTTTCTGTTTTCAAGCTGCAATTGAACATTTAAGTATTCTGGATGTTGTGGGGGAGATTTGTGCACTGAGTAGAAAGTTAGAATGTGTAACTTTTTAAGACCTATTCTAACATTGAGACGGTATTTAAAAACAAAGACAAAAACAAAAACCCTCTTTTTAAAAACCACATTACTGTAAAAGAAGCATCCTGATGCAGATATTTATATTTGGTGTTTTACTTAGTTTCAAAAGACATAAATTTTTTTTCTAAGTTAATTACACCATAAACACAACCCTGGCAAAGTGGACACCCAGTGGTCAGTCAAACAGAATGGGAACATTATCTAGTGTTTTCATATACTTGGATGGGTGGAAGTGGGCTCGATTTTTATTTGCAAATTACAGTTCAGTTATTGAACCTAAGATTGCTGGAGAATTTCCAAATTTATTACAAAGAAAAAGCAATATTTTTAAAATGTGAAACTCTGCAAATATATGTAATGACTATGAAAAATTACTGTATTCTTCTTTTCCTCAGTGTTGGGACATCAAAGTTTTAGGTTTTCTCCTGTGACTAAATCAAATACCTTCTTCAGTTTTGTCTGTATTTTTGCTTTATTCCTCTTACGTTGCTGTTTTGATTTTTCAAAGCACAAAGGGCTTTGGCATTGAGCACAATTATGCTTTCCTTTTCTGATGTACTTTCTACGGGTTGTTCTGAGTCGACAAGATTAGGGAGTCAGGGACTTAAAGATTGACTGCAGATTCCCTGGGACTTGCTTGCCCTCCTGGTAGCTTCAGTATTTGTTTGGTATAGTGGGCCCGCGTCACACAAGAAAGAACAGCTGTATTTAATCATGGTAATTAAAGGCTGTCAACCTTGCCTTCAGCAGGCGGAAGTGCCCTGTGAGGTATAACCATTTTACTTGTTTTCTTACCATTTTCTTCAGCCATCAGTGTTGTGTTAATTGTATTGTAGTCACGGTGGGTAAGTCCCAAACTTATTTTCCTGTCATGGGAATGTTTTTAGGTTTCCCTGTGCTCTCAGTGTCCTTTTACTTAGGAGAGAGTATACACGGTCAGTTTTTAAATTTCCCAGCTCACAAATCTGGTGTCAGAGGCACCTCCCACTTTTGCTTGTATCCTAACACACAGGAGCAGGATTTGGTGGATGACAGGTTTGGGGCCAAGACAGGCAAAACCAGTGGCCTAAAAAGATAAGAGGCCTAAACTTGAGAGAGGGACAGTTGAGCATGAAGGTTCATAACTTGATACGGACTGGTCACATGGTAGGGGTCTAGTGCGTGTTTGGTAATTAAATAAAAGATCAGTAAACCAGAACCAAGCGTGCAGCTGAAGTGGCAGGAGAGAGAGAGGAAGGGAGAGGTAATGAGTCAGCCTGGGCAAGAACAAATGAGAGAGGATGGGGAAGAAGGGAGAGGCAAGTGGCAGGAAAACAGGACTCTAGATACAGAAATGAGAGTGCAAGTGATAAAATCTGGGGAAGGCTTCTGACTCAGCCAGAAGAAGCAATAAAGTTGCCTTATATTACTGTTCTCAGAGTTAACTGTTTCTTAAGAACAGTGGTTTTGAAACAGTAGCTTTGACATCTTTAGTAGAAGTTCTACGGAAGGTTATGGTAAATTCCCACCACTTCATTTGGCATTTGGAAAGGCCTAATTGTAATATAAACAGATACTATAATGATCTCTTGGCTTCCAGAGTCTTTTTAATTGTATTGAGAGATCCTAAAGGTAGTGGAGGAACTCATCATGCTCTGGTTAAACACTTAATTCCACTTCCACAGGACAACCTGCCTGAGAAAAATTCTCAAGGGCTCCAGGAATAAATATCGTATCATAGCTGATCTAAGCCTGAGCTGCCATGTCCTTGCTTTCCAGCAGCTGTTCTAATCTGCTAATGACTTTTTTGTAAAGGAGATGCTAATCCTCAAATTAGAAAAGACAGCACGATACTTATTGAAATTTTGCAGTGTAACAAAGTCCAGGGCAAAATCTCACTGGGAAGAGAAAGCAGGTGAACTTAATATCCACTAGGTGCTTTATATGGTTATTTCATTTTTCCCATTTTGAGCACAGGGATATTTAGTAACTTACTTACCCTGGGTCACACAGTGGAAAACCTGCTCTGGGAATGTGTTTGTATAAATTTTTGTCTTCTGTGTATACCCAGGAGATGCTTGGGGCCTTCTACCTATTAACCATTACCTAATTGTAATAGAGTGCTGGGAGATAGTTATAAAAGTGTTAATTGAAGGAAAGGCCCCAGTGAAAGAGTAGGATTTCCTGTTTCACGTGATGCCCCCAAATGCCATGCCTTAGAAGGCTGCCTTTGTTACCTCCAAAACCTTTTATGGCCTTGGGCAAGCTAGGTTTTGAAATGTTTCTTTCCAAAGTAAATTAATCATTTATGTTGAATACACGTGCCATGTGTGCAACTGAGAAGCTCAGAGCTCCCCTGTGCAAGCCATTTCACCCACTGTGAAGCCTTTATGCTGTGAATAAAGAAACTATTCATAGAGCTGATTGGGCTTTGCAATTTTGAAGTTTCTGGGAGGGAATGGTTTTATATCATCAAAAAAGGTAAGAGGTACTGGTTAGTACCAGAAAAAGAGTTTTGAATCTGGGTAACTGTTACATTAACAGGGACGTGTTTCTGCTTCAACAGAGGAATAAAGCATAGATCTGAGGAAAATCAAAAAGTGTGAGATTGGCCAAACCCTCCTACAGTGTTGTGAACTTCCTTAGGAGTACATTAGAAACTGGGCAGACGCAGGAAGCAGTACACAGGAGAATGAAAAGTAAGAACATGTGAAGGGATGCTGGAAAGATGGGAATTTTACTTAAAATAAAAGTGAATCATATAGCAAGAGTGGTTACAAACAAGTAACATGCCTTAACCTAGGTGTTCCATAGTTAGGAGTGCTTAAGGAATTTGGAAAAAACTTGCTGGTCTCCAGTTAGGCAGAAAGTTTTCATAATGAGAGAAGAAAGGATGAAGTAGTGAACTTGGTAAAATAAACTGAAATCTGGATTCTTTTTTGCCATGTGTAAGTTTTTCAGAAGTCTCTAAAGTTTTACAAAGAGAGCAGACACATTCTTCTAAATTCAGGGAAGATGGATCTTAGTATAAATGGGCAGCCTTGAAATTACATTTTGAGGACTGGAGATTTAGTCAGTTGCTATTTCTGATTGTAGGCAGTGTGACTAAGTGGAGGCAGCCAAGAATTGGAGCAAGGAGAAAAGTTTAGCTCAAGTGTTCCCACTGTTTTCCTGTGACTTAGCGTTAACCATACACTCCTGCTGTACCTCAGTTTCCTTAGTCATACAACAGGGAAGCGTCTTGTTTCTCATTGAGTTTGCAGACCTTACAGGGTTGAATGAGGTAATGTCTGTAAAGGCTTTGAATTCTTAAGGGACAAGGGCTATATAAACACAGAGCACTATTGTTTTACATTAAAACTGAAGATCTGACTTTCCTGTAGAAATGGAAATATCTTATTTCTCATAGCTTTAAAAAAGGATCAGAATGAAGAGATAACAGTTTCAGTTTTGAAGAATTTTTGATGAATTCTCAAGCAAGAGCAACTTAATATTTCCCAGTCCTTTCTCTGACTCAGACCAGAGTTCCGCTCTGGTGAACCCTTCACATCTGTGATCTCGAGGGAAGTGTTTGTGTCTTTCAGTGGAGCTGAGTATGATCGGATTCAAGTACAGTAATGCTCACTGAGCCTCCTGGGGGAGAATGAACACTTTTACTTCCACAGCTCCACAGCCTTTCATGCCAGTTTTGGGGGGGACGCTTGGCCACAGCCCTCCTGCAGTACCTGGGGAAGAACACCAGAAGAAAAGGTCAGATTGCCATGCCTATTTTTGTTCTGTAAAGTGGAATTGAAACCATTAGGCAAGGACCAGGCCAAGAGATTCATTAATATTTGGTTTTTATCATAATTGGATTCATCTATGAATTCCCAAAGGAAGTAGTCTTACTAGGGATGAACTAGTGAAACATCACAAGTGAGGTTTATTACAGTGGTGTGTAGGCATGCTAGTGAATAGCAACGTGCCCAGAAATGAAAGATGCATGTAACTGGGCTCCCTCCTGCCTCCAGCGTGGAAGATTTCTTACAAAGGCAGATAGTGTGAAGGGACAGGTAGTAAATATTTTAGGCTTTGTGAGCCACTTGTCTCTTCAGCTCTTGCTGTCTGTATTCAACTCATGTTATACTGTAGCACAAACATAGCCATAAACAATATGTATGTAAACAAATGAACTATATTACAATAAAGGTTTACTCATGGCCACTGGAATTTGAATTTTATGTAATTTTCACAGAACATGAAATATTCTTTAAATTAAAGAAATAATATTTTGATGGGGGAGGGTATAGCCCAAGTGGTAGAGCGCATGCTCAGCATGCATGAGGTCCTGGGCTCAATCCCCAGTACCTCCTCCAAGAATAAATAAATAAATCTAATTACCTACCCCCACCAGAAACAAACAAACAAACAAGAACCCTGGGATGAGGGTTTTTTTATAAACAAACAAACAAATAATATTTTAAAATGTAGAAACCATTATTAGTTTAAACCATCTAATCATACAAAAGTAGGTGGGCCACTCTAGCGTGGCAGTGACCAAAACTCCGTATTCCTTTTTCTCACTGTTCAGTTGGCATAATACAGAAATTATTTCAGGAGGTATATGCCACCCTTGAGACGCCGTAATGAGAGGGCTTAGAGAGAGAGAGCACCATATCCCTGACTCTGTGGACTTTTCACAGTGCAGTATGGTGCTGAATTGTGAGCTTTTTAAAGGCAAGAAGCATCTTTTATTCATTATAGTATTATTTGCATATCACTTACTCCAAAGGAGAAACTCAGCAAATCTCAGCAGATAAACTCTTGCAGCAGTGTTTCACGGCTGTGAGATCACCAAGTTAAGTTGTAGCCTCTTCTTTCATCGTACACTCTCCTTTTCAGCCTCTTAGCTTCTTCTCTGTTTGCTTGTGTCAGCAATTCTTGATTAACTGTAGTAAGGAAGCAGAAGTATGAATGAATAATTCAAAAAATTAGAACGAAGTTCCCCAAATTATTTCTGCAGGGATTTGGTATATAGTCAGAGACATGTATATTCACTATTACAAACTAACTCAGAGCATCCAAGAACTCTATGGTTAAAGTTCTGGAATTTAAGCCCTTTGAAGGTTGAAATTACGTGTGGTTCTCATCAGCATAGTAGCTATAAGCATTACATATCTTCAGACTTAAGTGGCCCGTAAGCAGCTGGAGAATAATTTGGACCCGATCACATTGATCCAGTGATCATAACTTGTCACCTTTTTGCTTGGCTCCTCTCAACACTAGAGTTCAGGAAAGATAGCAGTCTCGATTTCTGACTCTGCTAGCCAAAAAAAGTAACTTCATACGAGGAATCTGCAACTATCTGTGTGCAGCTTGCCCAAAGGAAAACATTTTTTTCACTTAAAAAAAAAATTTTGTAAGTTCTGGGGAAAACTGGTATCACTGAAAGTTTTAAAAAGGTATATGAAAGAAAGATTTAATGTCTCTGCTGACAACTCCTATCATCATATGTGCTTCCTTAGTCTTTTTATGTATATATTTTTCATTAAAATGTTTCTGGTTTAAAGATAAGGTGGGGGTCTATTTAGAACAAGGGAAGGTATACATTTCAAACACTGCTGAGGTTCTTTTAGCTTTATTATCCAATATGGATTTGAGAGATGAGATGCTAAAGGGGTAGAATGAGTTAAATGTCAAGTGGAATATTATGATTGAAGTACAACTGGAACACTGAAAATATTGAAAACAGTTCTAGGCAGATAATACAGAATGTTAGCAAATAAGTTACTGGGGCACATCTATGTGCTAGTTTGTCATACTTCCTGTCCTGAGACACTGTCAACTTTGGGGACTTCTAGTTTGAGTCTAGAGGCTTTGTTCAGAATCCTAAGATAATTCTCAGAACATCATTTCAGTTCAGTTTAGCTGGCTGCTGGGAATCTAGTAATCAGCCAGATAACTAGATCACCACCAGCTGTCACAGATCACGCCTCACACCTGTCTGTTAGTTTATAGGTATCTTATTTAAAATGCTGGGATTTCAGAGGTGACGGTTTTTCTAAGGAAACCAACTGCTAAATACAGTGGAGTCACATGTGAGATTAGGAGCTAAAGTTAGCACACAGACAAAAATCACACATAATCAAAGTTAGCCTTGAAAAATCCCTTAAAATGCCCATGGTGTACAGCATATAGTCTAATTGGATTTGTATATATGATCACGCTCAGTAAATATTTACTGCACAGTATGGATGTGTAATATATACAGTAGTGCAGAGTTTATGTAATAAGGTATGCATCTGCACGATAACTTTATGGTAGTTCTTGTATTATTCTGTTTTTTTGGCCAAGCATATATCATTAAATTTGAGTAGGTAAATTTGGTTCTTAGGCCATTCCACATCATGCTCTTCATTTTTTTTTAACTATTTTTTATGAAATATTTGACCTAGTACTATGTTAGCTGTTTACCTCTCTGTTTTCTACCCGTAAGTTTTCTAAGGACAGAATCTTTGTCTTATCTTTTTTTCCTTCCCTCCCTAAAGCATCTAGCATAGTGTCTTGCACATACTGTTTAGGAAGTGATGGTTAAGGAGGAAGGTGAGCAGTTACGTGTGTTTCGATAAACACTATTTTGGTTACAAATAACAGAATCTATTCCAGTTAGCTTTTTCCAAAAAGAGGAGTTACTGGAAAATCACAGGGACATATCATGGAGCCAAGGAAGGAAATACTGTCTCACTAGGGATTGGAAAAAAGCACTTAGAAAGCCTCTAGGAACCATGACAGCTACTTTTTGTCCCCAACTTTCTAACTCTTCTGGACTCTGACACTATTTGACTCCTCCTTCTCCTTAGGGTCATAAAAATCTTCTGCCTTGGCGTTTTAGCCCTCTTCATTCTCTCTGTAATAATAGCTCAAGTCACATGATGCATATAGAGTTATTTACATACATAATTACATACATAAAATTTGTCACTCTCCCTCCTGCAAAAAAAAAAAAAAAAGCCACTTCTATTTTAAACATTTTGCTGGTGAAGGCTTGTTGGGCCAATAATTTCTTTAATTGCAAATAGAGTGTTGTGAGTTTATTATAGAAATTGTTTGGCCTGCATACACCTCACAGTTACACCAAGTTCCGACACCTTTTTCAGTGCATTGTTTTGCAAAGTACAGATCTGCTGGAGATATTCGCTCAGTGTGAAGGGAGAATTTGTTACTTGGGTTTTGTGTTCTTTTAAGGATCTTCATGAAAAATAGAAGGCAGGGTTTCAAAAATAGACCCAAGTAACTTATACATAGTGGACTGGGCTGGAGTGTTGTGATCAGTTTCAGAAAACTGATATAGTGCTTTTTAAAAAATACATCTATTTTTATTGAAGTAGAGTCAGTTTACAACGTTGTGTCAGTTTCTGGAACTGCTTCAGTTTCAGAACAGCACACTGCTTCAGTTCTGTTGGATCATACATGTATTTGTTTTAATATTCCTTTTCACCATAGGTTACCGCAAAGATATTGAATACAGTGGTATAGAGCTTTTGTAGACAAAGGTCTGGAGAAGTCAAGCACTGACGCCTGTCAGTGGGAGCTTGCTTATAAATCAGCACAGAGCCTGAACTTTCTGATGCCATTTTCTCCCTTTTATTCTAGCTCATACTTTACTTTCCTGTCTTTACCCACACCTCTCTTACCGTGCACCTGCATGTTTCTCTTCCTTCCATCTCCTCCCAGACATTCTTCAGACATGAAGAATAGCTTAGTGACGGCTCTTAGTGAATGCTTGTTTAAGGCGGGCGAAGATGGAAGACCCAGTGACCGGCATGGGACTGACGCCAGCCCTCAGTCTCTCCCCCTCCTTAATTCATAGTTTGTCAAGGTTAATCATTAAGAAGGAAGGTAGCATTTAGCATCCCCAAAGCTACGGAGTACCATGGAAGAGATGAGTCACTAAAGTGGATTATTCCTATGGGTTATGAGAAAGTGGAAGCATGTCTCTGCTGTCTTATATTAAAACTTAATGATAAATTAAGAGTTAAGGATTTGCAGATACTATTATATATAAAATAGATAAACAACAAGGTCCTACTGTGTAACACAGGGAACTATATTCAATACCTTGTAATGTAATATGTGTGTAATAGATACACTGCTATGTATAAAGTTGATAAACAACAAGGACCTATTATATAGCACAGAGAACTATATTCTGTATCTTGTAATAATCATAATGAAAAAGAATCTGAAAAAGATATATGTATGTAACACTGAATCACTATGCTGTACACCAGAAATTAGCATAACATTGTAAACCATCTCTACTTCAATTAAAAAAAAAAAAAAAGCCGCTTAACAAATTCCTTTGCAGTGAATCTCAGTGTCATTGTGAGACAATGTTTTCCTTAAATTCCAGTGACAGACTGCATAAAGATAGGTAACTCCTCTTACCTGTGATCGAAATACCAGTCCAGTTGCCAGCTAAATCCTTTGTATTTGTAGAATATAACTTATCTGTAAGCATACTTAAGACAAAAACCAACAAAAAGTTCAATTTTTAACATTTGTGGCCGATTATGTTTTCATCTTCTTTCAAAAACTCCTAAGTAATACATATTCCACCCACTTAAAAGAAGTTTGTCAGCTCTATACACCTCCGCATTCTTTTTACTTTCAACAGTCTGACACACTTTTAACTTTTCTCAACATTTTCCTCTTCCTTTATACTTCGTATGGCTTTCATTAATCATTTCTTACCAGCCTGTAGCAATCTCTTACTAATAATTACTTTAGTCATAATGCAGAGATGAAGTTTTAACTAGCAAAAACTGAGCATCAGCCGTGTCCATAGCATATGCCGAGTAATTTGAAGGCCACAGTTATAAATATGACCTCTGTCCATTGGAAGAAAAATGTAATGTTTATTGAGCTTTCATAATGTTGACTATAAGGCATTGCTGTACTACTCTCAAAGAGCTCGCTAAGGTATGTCAGTAATTATAATGCAGACTAAAACAGCGGAATTTTTATTTAAGTTATGTATACAATGATTTGGAAGTTGTGAAGGAAAAAAATGGTCTCTAATTATGGGAAACAGGCTTTACAAAGAGGGTGGCTTTACAAAGAGGGTGGTTCCTATGGGGCTGAACTCTCAAAAAGAGGTATGATTTACTTGGACGTGTTCAAATAAAATGGTAAAGAAAGCCTTCCAAGAACAAAATAAGCTGAGGACCAAAGGCAGGCATATGTCTGTTCATACGTTTATTAAAAAGCTGTTCACCGAGCATCCCACTTGGTCTAGGTACTATTCGAAGCTAAAACCCTAGGGATACAGTGGTGAATAAGACCAGGCGGTGCCCCTAACTTACACTATAGAAGGGGGACCACCTGCGATTGGCTCTGGGTGAGCAGAATCAGCAGCTCTGGGGAGTTCCAGAGGAAGGAGAGAGAAGGCTTCTTGGTTGGGGTCTTGGAGATTGCTAAGTACAGAACCTCTTGTCCACTCCATTTTTGTCAGTAAGCCAGCCTGAATTATATCTTTCTTAACTTCTTACAGAGCTGAACCACTGCCCACATGCGCCTACTGAGCACCTGAAATGTGGCTAATCCAAATGTGCTCTAAGTATAAAATACCCACTGAATTTCAGAGATTTAGTATCCAAAAAAAGAATTTTAAATATCTCAATAGTTCTATGGGTTTTTTTTTTTTTAATGGATGTACTGGGGATTGAACCCAGGACCTCATGCGTGCTAAGCACATACTCTACCACTGAACTATATATACCCCTACCCACTAAAATAGCTCAGTAATTTTAAAATTGCATGATTGCATGTTGAGGGGATGATATTTTGGATATGAGTTAAATCTATTATTAAATTTAATTTTACCTGTTTGTTTGTTTGTTTGTTTTTTACTTTTAAAATGTGGTTTCTAGAAAACTTGTAATTGAATTCATAGTTCTCATTCATGGCTTGCATTTGTATTTGTTAGTGCTGTTACAGTGCATTGTTAGTGTATACATTGTTCTGTTACTAAAGATGTACTAAGGCAATATGGATGTATACTACTGAGATAAAACCCTTATTTTCCCTTTATTCTTTCGATCTTTTTATTTACTCAGATATATCTGCCTTTTCAACTTTATTAATGGTCTTTGCCGTAATTTTTAGAGACATCTGTTTAATCAATAGGTGGTTCAGAATTAAACTCTGGTGAGAGCAAAATAATCTTCATTTTGCTGATTTCAGAGAGCTGTTATCCTGCTTTTTTGCCTCTGTACTTTTAGCTGCCCATATGCTTGCTGCTCCCTCAGCCTGCAAGATTCACTCTCCCCACTCCAGCCTAATCAGCTCTTAACCATCCTTCAAGACTCAGCCTGTGAGCCCTGCTCTGTGAAGCCTTCCCCAGCCCCTTCGGTCAAGGTTAGATGCCCCTCTTTATTGTCCCCACAGCATTCTGTTCTCACTTGGGATGTTTGATGAATGGACAGACTGACCACCAGACGTTTTAAACTTAATTGAATTTGAAATTGGAAGCAGGGACATGGCAGCACGTATTCCTTAGACTAACTGAAAATCGTCTAGATAAGTGAGCTCACTTTGCTTCCTTGGAAGTCGTCATGCTTCCTCAGTGACCAGAGTTATAAGGCCATCTTCAGTGTTCCACCAGGTCACATCTGTCCTGCCTGGAGAGCTATTTGGGTGAAGGCTCAAAGGAGAAAAAAGACGGCAGGCTGTAGCATCTGTTCCATTGACCGGTTCTGTGGCAAACCACTTAACCTCCACTTTTCTCATTCAGAAAATGAGGGTGACACTTGCTTCTTTACTCTCCCAGAGCTGTTTTGATGCTTAAGGAAGGATATTACAACATTAAGAGAGTTCAGTAATAGGGGACACTCTCCTTCTGTGCTGTGATTAGTCTGTGTGCCTTAGTGGGGCTTGGTTTTGTTTTTTCAATCAGGACACTTCTGGGAACAATTTGTTAAATGGGTCCAAAGTTACTGAAAACATATGCCTGTACTTTTTAATGCTCTCTGTATTAATCTAAACCTTTGCCATGTTGCCCTCTGAATTCCTAAATGATGTGTTTAATTTATTAGGCTTAATTTAAAGATTGACTACTTGGTAGTTAGATTAGAAAACACTGCCAGTACACTCCTGATAGAATCTTGCCTGTGCTTTTTGTAAGGAAGATACTACTCTTTCTTTACTACTCGAGTTCATAATCTGTCAACATCATCGATATTTTGTGATTGTCCCTTAGGTTTGTACACAGATCACGCTTTACTGAATCTTTATAGAATTGGTTAATCTCCTATCAAAGTAAGGCGACGCAGTAGCCCTTGCTGCCACTTGCGATGTCTGTGAACTTGAGGGCACAGATAAGTGTGTGTGGTGTAGCCAAAGAGCCTGAAACTTGGGGGCAGAAGTGGGGCTTTAGCTCTCTCTGTATGCCCTAAGTAAGTCATTTCAGATGAATTACCTTATCTATAACATGAGAATAGCGATTCCTGTGTGTACTTGTTAGGATTAAATGGGAAGACATAAAAATACGTCATAAACTGTAAAGCAGTTGATGACTACTGGACTTCTGTGACGCAGGTATGTTTTGAGTGAAAATTTCTTATTGTAGCATTGAACAAATAATGGGGAAGGAAGGGTTTTTTGATTGTGAAATATCAATTATAATTTGGACAAAAAGCTAGGAGACTCCTCCAAACATATTATGGCTGCATGTATGACAGGAATAGCCTAGTGCTGGGGCTTTGGGGATATTGGGTCAAGGCAGGTTCTGAAAACCTTTCTAACTACTCCTTGGGCCTGAATACTTGAAGTAATAGGACTGTAGTACTAAATGTTGGAAAGAGGCCCAGGGCTGGAGACAGACCAGGGACCAAAGAAGATTTAGAACTGGCAGTTGGGCAGCATATCCTAAAATGTTAAGTATGTATGCCTCTTGACTCAGTATTTCCTCTTGAAGGAATCTATGGTGAAGTCATGCCCCAAAATGTAGGCAGAAGGATTTTTTTATAATGTTGTATGCATATTTGTCTAGACACCTTTGTTTTCAAATGATAGAGTTCAGGCTCACCTAATTGAGAGAGAAGGGGCAGTGGGGAATTTTTTGGCTCACAGGACTGAGAAGTCCAGGATTCTTACGTCAGGCCAGCCAGATCCAGGACCAGCATTGTCCTTGGTCCTCAGGTTTGTGATATATTTGTCTGTCTGTTTCTCTCTGCTCTGCTTTCTCTGTGTTGGTTTCATTCTCAGATAAGTAGTCTACCTGTTCTCATGGGGTAGTCTCTGGCAGCTCCAGGCTAAACTCCTTCCAGTTTGGTGATCTGGGGGGACAGACCCAGTTCTCCAGGGCGGGAGGAAAGAATCCTCTAATTAACCTGGCTTGAGTCATGTCCTTGGGTGGCAGTGGGAAATGGATTCACCCCATTTAAACCACGTGAAATAACAATGAAGAAATGGTGCTTTCCCAGTGGGGTAGTAAGGTGCTGATATCGGAATAGGGAAGAAAAGAATGCAGACCAGAGAAAAGCAGTAGCTGTTCACTGTAGTATCTATTTCTAATAACAAATATATGAATACTACCGAAATGCCCATCAGTACAGGAAAACTTACATATGATATGTCACAGGGGGAGATATGATGTAACTGTTAAAATGAATGAATGTCTTGACAAGGAAAATTGTCTACTATATAATATTAAATTAAAAATGAAGTTGCAGAAAAGCATTTTTAATTATGTATATGTGTATCTGTTATGGATGTGAATACTTTTTCTGTATACATTTCTGTACTGCTTTTGGTTAGCTGTTATGTTTATTTAAAATTAGTATGTAACACTTCTGTAGTTCAAAAAAGTAATATCCCAGGTCCCCCATTCTGAACAAGGGGCTGGAATTGACAAATCAAGAACTACAGAGAGATGGACATAAGAAATCTGTAAAATAGTACTCATGGAGCTGATATAAAAACACTGGGAACCAAGTAGGTGGATAGGACAGATTAAGCTGCCTGTGTAGCAGGGTGGCAGATTTATATCCTGGAAGAGTAAATGTTAACCAAAAAGGCATGAGATTTGGAAGAAGTAGGGTAGGGAACACGGAGAATAACTTTGGCAACCACATGAATGAAAAGGAAGTAGAATGTGATATACGAAAGAGAGCAGTGAACCTGGAGTTGAGAGATCTGGTTGCGTTATTGGGAACCCTGTTAGCTAGGAACAGTCACGCAGTGTCTCTCAGGCTCTCTATCTTATATGTAAAATTGAGTCATTAGTATTTTTCCTTTCTTCTTCGTAGGGTGACCGTGAGATTCAAGTAAGATGGAAAAGAGCTTATGTAAAGAAAAGACCGTATAATTCCCAGTTAGCCAGAACCAGAATAATGTGTCTATAAATGGAGAGGGAGAAGAAGATGGTAGGAAGATGTCATCAGACTTCCTGTGCACATTAGACAACTTAAATGACTGATTTTGTTGGTCATTTAATCTATTTGGATGGACAGGTGCTTTTTTGAGAGATAGGGAGACATTTATATTTCTTTGTGTATTTTTTCGGTATTATTAACTAAAATGAATAATTCTACTTAGTTCTGCATGTGGGAACAGCAAGACAAAATTGCACATACCATATACAACTATCATAGAAGAAAATATACAGAAGAAAGTCAGTATAGAAATACTACAACTCAGAGGAGGGAGGGTATAGCTCAGTGGTAGAGTGTGTGCCTAGTATTCATGAGAGGTCCTGGGTTCAATACCCAGTACCTCCCTTTAATAAATAAATAAGTAAACCTGATTACCTTCCCCACCCCAAGAAAAAAGAAAAAGAAAAAAAGAAATACCACAACTCTGTTTTGACTTTTTTTTTAAATTGAAGTATAGTCAATTTACAATGTTTGTTAATTTCTGGCATAATGTTTCAGTCATACATATACACACATTTATTTGTTTTCATACTCTTTTTCATTATAGGTTAACTGCAAGATATTGAATATAGATTACAGCTTTAAATTACTTGGAGTCTTCATATTGGTGGCTTACCCAACAAAACTTTTTAAATATCATTCCCATGAAACTCAAACAAGAACTATTCAGAAGTATCAATTATGTTAGCAGTTCATGCACGTTTAAAATCTGATTAATTTGTTTTGCTCTGTATGTGTGTGTCTTTTAGCATTTTGAAGTTTAAACATTGTGTGTTAAAGATAGAAAACTCAGGTGGAATTTTATCTATTTATTTAGTGCTTATTTGTGTGTGCCCTTATCTACCACATGCTTGGACCAGTGCTGGGGGCTGACATACAGACATTGTTAACACTCAGTTACTGCCTTCAGACCATCTTCTGTTGGTTCATAGGGAAGACAGATACATGAACACAGAAAGTGTAATGGAAGTGGGGCAGGATTTTCAGGAAGAGGTTCACTGTACTTGGAGTGACTCATTTTTTTCTACTCCTTTTAAACGCTTGCTGGAACTTTCTTTCTAGTTGTTATTGTTTGGGTATGTGTTAAGAACTGCTCATCTCCTAGCTTTTGAAACTCAATATTCTATCTATATAACTTAATGACAAGAACAAAGTGGTAAATTGTCTGAGACTGGATTTTTTAATCCCATAAATTTACCAGTTCTAAACTGAGTTAGTCTTCCTGGGAATAGAAAGGATCCTCCACCCTTTACTCCCACCCCCAATACACAACACACTTTTAAAACTTTTTTTTTTTTTTAATCTTTGATGCTAGGAAGAAATCTGTCCTGTCTTGGACTTTCTTTCCTGACTGCCCTGATTAAGCAAAACTTTGGACCTGCTTTGAGGCCTTTGTACTTGTATGTACGTGATAGAGAAAGTGTAAAAGCTCAGTTTCCGTGGCTCAGAAATGTGAGCTTATTCCTCTGCTCTCGCCTTTCCTCACCTTCTCTTCTCCCACCATACAAATTTGAGCTCACGTTAGCAGCGTGTGTCTAGCAATAGTCCAGTTCCCAAGGGGCCTCTGAACAAGTTGATTGTAAAACATTTTTCATTAAGGTAGGACAAAGTAATCCTGATTCCTTAATTCTGGGTCTAGCTGTTTTTGTTATTAAACCAGCATTTTGAGTAGATTCATATGTTGATCTGGTTCATATTGTAAAAAGGCATTTTTCAGAGCCAGAGGAATGAGGGGGATTCTGTTCCTTTTTTTTAAAAGAGAAACACATGAACACATGTATTGTCTCATTTTTGTAATACTGCATCGTTTTTATAGTTATTTTCTGAGTTTTAAAGGCCATGCTCTTATTTTCCCCTTTCACTTCTTCCTATGGAATATTATGCTTGTCTGCCTATTCTTTCTACTTTCTTGTTAAATGGACTAGTTTAATATCATTATTAGTTTACCTTGATAATAATTCCCCATATATCAGTAATTCCCTGATCTCTCATAAACAGTAAAGAACATCCAGTAGTTGCGCTAGAAGCCACTACCATGGATGGGACCAAGGACAGCTTAATTTGGGAGAAAAACTATCCTATTTTCTTTAAAAATTAAAAAGCAAACTGTAAACAAAACAAAGCAAGGGAATTTTCGAGGTCATTATGTCCTTAAAGGTGTTTTTCCAGCCCTGACTTTAGAAGACAGTCATCACCAACATACACTTACTTTTTCATAGAAATATTAATATAGATATTCTTTTTTACATCCACATATTAATGTAGATATGGGGCTTATTTGAATTTGCTTCACAGCTAGGTAATTTAGTTTTTCAACAAAAACGAAAGGCTAATTATTAGGCAATAATGTGATCAAATTACCAAAAGCTGCAGGGTGGTTCTATTTCAGTTCTCAGCCTGATGTGCATTTAAAAATACCCCTACTTAGAGTAGTTACTGTTCTTAGTACATTATGGAATCTTTTTAGGTAACAGCTTGGATGATAAAGAAGTCATTATCCTTGATTTGATGTGTTTTAACCCAAGTGAAATTTATGACAGACTGAAAGTCAGCCGTAGTGTTATCCACCTCACTTCCTGTTCTGTGCAACTCGATATGTGTGTGGGCCATATGTCCAGCAGGATTTATTAGAATGCATTATTGATGGGTGGAAGGGCTGTTTCGTAATAACCTGTGACAATATACACAGTAACATGTGCAGTATGTGTTTAACCTTGCAGTTTTGGTTTATAACGGATTTAACCTGTGGCTAAAAGTAATAATAACGAAATATATTGGAAATCCTTCAGAAGAGGAAAATTTGGAATCTGCTTCTTTAATTTTCAAGCTTTTATGCAGTTGACCAATTTAGATGGGAGACCTTATTAGTGCTTTATTTCCAGAGAGATTATAATACTACCTTAGTTTCTGAAATACCATGGATCAAAAGGAATTCATTGTATATCTACCTTGCCTACCTCTCCCACTTTATTCCCATTGCTTCAGAATTACTTGCAGGAAGTACCTTGTTTTCCACGTGTTGTGTTTAAGGCTTTGCTATCATCCCATCTTATTAAAGGACTTTACAGCATAATGTTGATTAATTTAAAAATTTTTAAGCAATGGATTAGAGATGGCTCTGCAAAATAAGAGTGAAATGTAATATACAGGAGTTCTCATTTAAATACAACCCAGGTGATAAATCACTGCTGTGCAGTAAATCTCTGACCAGAGACAGGCTTCCCTAGCGGGCCTGTGTCTGTGTCTTTCACCACCAGCACTGGCTACTTAACGGGCAGCCATGTGAGAAGCCAGGCACAGAATGGAACTTGTGTGGGCATCTTTATCTGTCACAGACAGTTCTAATAAATTATGGCTGTGTCTCCCAAAGAGACTTTTATGCTCAGCAGCACATTTTCTGTAATACCTAAGAAACTCGAAACAGACAAGTCTTTTAAATAGCCTTAAAATGATTCTTTTCCGGGAGAGCGTATAGCTCCATGGTACAGTGCATGCTTAGCATGCATGAAGTCTTGGATTCAATCCCCAGTACCTCCATTAAAGTAAATAAATAAACAAACCTCGATAAATAAATCTCCCTGACCAAAAAAAAAGAAAAAAAAGATTCCTTTCAAAAGGTACTGAGTCCAATTTTAAACTGACTATATTTCAACTTTTTTAAAGTACTGAATCCAGTTGTTCTAAAAGGTACTGGTCTGTCAGTGTTTTCTGAGTCCTTAGAATATATTAGCCATGAAACAAAGCAATGCCCTTTATTTCTACCCTCTAGATACAGAGTTTTCCAGCCGAGGTTGTGCTTCTATATCAACTGTGGGAACTATGCTTACATCCACTACTAGAAATTCTGCTTTGGTAGGTTTGAAGTGAAGTCACCATATCTGTTTTTAAAGTTTTAGAAATGTTTATTAATAGACACACTTTCAGTTGAGTACCATTACCAGTTGCCAGTACCAGCTTACACTTGAATTCGTACCACACATATTCTACATAACGTGGAGACAAGTTTCATTCATACTGGTCCTGTGGCTTTACAAAAGGAACTTAGAAGTTAACTAGAAGGAAATCCTAGCTATAATCAGAATTTTGGATTTAAAAGAGAACCAGGCTAAACCTGTTATCTTTACAGATGAGAAAGAGCAGAAAGGTGAAGGAGTTTTCAGAGTTGGTAGCAGGACCAAATACTAAATCCAAGACTCTGACTTGAGCTCTTTCTACACTAGCATCCTGGACCTAGTCTATTTTTGAGAAAAACTTCAAAGCTGCTCGGTAATCTAGAAGCTGTCTTGAGCATCCCAAAGCCCACCAGGGTACTGGGAGCTTTCAGAGTATTTAAGAAAAGAAGCAATAATGCCCCTAGTAGGAAATCCTTGCACCTTTGAGGTTTCTAGGCAGGAGTTACAAATGGCATTACTTATCATTAGAAATTATAGACATCATCCAGAAAGCTTTTGTGACTTCTTTGTAAATATGGAAATTTTTGACAAGAGATGCCTACATTTGGTACTGAAGATCATCAAGAACAAGATGATCATCTGTCTCATTTTAAAACTGATCATTAAGTATTGGCAGCAAGTCTAGAAAATTATGCCAATATTATGTTTCTAAGCCAGCCTGACTTTTAGCTTGTACTTTAGAAGAGGATATTGTGCCTAGATTTGCAGCTTAACCAACTAAAGGAATAGTAAATTTATTCATTAGGATTAGACTTGGCTATTAAAAAAATCCAAATAACAGTAGTTCAATCAAGACAGAGGTTGATTTTTCTTTTGGATTAAAAAAGTCCAGAGGGAAGGGAAGTCCAACATTGGTGTGGTTGCTTCACAGCCACCAGGGACAGGTTCCTACAATTTTGTTCCATCCATCTTGGCATTGTCTTAAATCTTCAAGGTATCTGGTAGCTCTAGATGGCTTCTGGAGCTTCAGCCATCTCAAAGGAACATACCTCCAATTTGAGTCAGCAACCTTGAAAGAACTTTTCTAGAACCACGCTATCCAACAGTTTCTGCTTCCATCCACTGGTCATTCCTTTATCAAGGGAGAATAGAAAGTTACGGCTGTGCAATTTACTATTCACAATAATTAGAAATTCTGTTGTTGAAGGAGGGAATGGAAATTGGGCAGGCAGCCAACAGATATGCCACAACCTGTTTTGAAGAATATAATATTTATATTAGGAAAATAAAATTTAGTAACATCAAAAACTATTATATAGGATATAAATTTAAAAGATCCCCAGACTACAATCTACCATGTGTCTGATTAATAAGAGCAATAAATCTCTATGATAGTGTTCTGTTTTGGATTTCTCAGTAGGACTTACTGGGAACAGCTGTTCAGTTTTATATATATTAAATGAACTGAAGAATGAGTTCTTCAAAACAACAGGGGGGGAAAGGAGACTTCAGATTAAATCCCATTTCCTTTTGGAGATAGGGAGACTCAGAACAACCACAAGGACAATTCAGTGAATATTTGTGGAGCTCGCAGGAGCAGAGTATACTGTATTAGATGGTACGACCTGGGAATGGACATATTAAAACACTAAAAATCAAGTTGTTTAGTATTTAGGTGGAATAAGATAGACTGATGCAGCACATGAAATAAAAACATATCATAGCAGCAAACTAGACCAATTCCAAATATATAAGACCTGTGCTGGAGAGAAAGATGGGCACATTGGGTTAAAGTTTTATGTTTTAGATATTGTCTTAGTCCTTTGGGGCTTCTGTAACAAAATACCTCAGGGTGAGTGGCTTATAAATACAGAAATTTATTTCTCACAGTTCCAGAGGCTCAAAGTCCAAGTTCAGGGTGCCAGCATGATGAGGTCCTGGGGAAGGCCGTCTTCTGGGTTGCAGACTGCTGACTTCCTGCTGTGTCCTCACATGGTGGAGGGGACTGGAAAGCTCTGTAGAGTATCTTTTTTAAGGGCACTAATCCTATTCATAAAGGCCCTGCCCCATGATCTAATCACCTCCCAAAGGCCCTCATCTCTTAAAACCATCACATTGGGCGTTAGGTTTTCAACATATGAATTTTGGGGGTGAGGGGGACACAAACATTCAAATCACAGCAGATATAATTACCTCTGCCTGTATCCTGCCTGTACAAAAAAAAAAAAAAAAAAGAATGGGAAGATGGAGAGAACTTTGTTGTCCCAAAAAACTTGTAGACAGAAGCAAACAGTGATCTGCAACATATACACCTGCAGACCGTGGTGCACGTCAGTTTAAGGTGGAAGTGTTTCTGCTCTGAGACCAGATTTTTGAAAATTCTGTAGTCTCATTCATATCCACTGTTCACGTGGTGCCATTTAATACATATTTACCGAGTGCCTCATATTTACAATACACTTTAAGAAGGAAATTTATTCACAAGTTGCCACTTAGGTGAGAAAGTCTAGATTTTGGCTTCTTTATAACTATGAATTTCAAATTGGGGAAAACCCAGCCTTGTATTTTTATTCCTTTTCCTTTCATAATTACTTATCAGTAACCAAACCCAGTCGCTGACTTAGCTCCAACTGATAGAAAACAGGAAACTGCAGAGACTGCCTATGAGAAGAACCAGTCTGCATCCTCTGTGACCTCACCCTTCCAGTCTGAGTTCTCCTTGGGGCAAACGGTTGCAAACAGCTCCATCTCCATGTGGCTTTGACAATAAGCATAGGGAGGGCACATAAAACCAGCTAATGCAGCAAGGTCTGTGAGCCTGGCCTTTGAGCTCAGGGAGCTGTCTTTTGAACCTTTTATATAGTACATTTTTGGGCATCCTTGGGGGAGAATAGTTTACGTTCAGATCCAGCAGTGGATCAGGAACCATTCTCTGTCTCACATAGCAATGGAAACATGCCTCTGGCACTCTGGTTTTAAATAACTGCTTATTTGAACATATTGTACAATGACTTAGCCTTTCCCGCCTATTATTAGCTCCCTTTGAAGCTAATAATGTGCTCAGTTTAAGTTCACCAGTAGGGACTATGAAAAAAAATGGAAATCTCACAAATTGTATCTCCTTTATATCTACTTTAGATCTCTTTATATATCTACTCCTTTATATTCGATGCAGCTGTCTCATATTTTGGGTTTTGTGCCCCTCACTTTGCACCCCATTTTCCTTCTGCTTTCAGGTGAAGGTCTCCCACAGGTGTATTACTTTGGACCATGTGGGAAATACAATGCCATGGTGCTGGAGCTTCTTGGCCCTAGCTTGGAGGACTTGTTTGACCTCTGTGACCGAACTTTTACTTTGAAGACTGTTTTAATGATAGCCATCCAGTTGGTAAGTTGGCATTGCTATTCTGCAGAAGTGTAGGGGGGGCAGGTCCCCCAGCCACATCCTTTGTCCCTGTTGGTGATTTACCAGCTATAGTGATACCTCATGAATGCACACTCACTGGCTGTGGCTAAAAGGCTTAACCCGGAGAAGTCACACGCATTTGCTGCTTGCTCTATTTTAAGAATTTGTACCTGAGAGCAATACTCCGCCCTTGGCTGAAGTGGAAGTGTATATAGGGAGAAAGAAGATGATTAGGTGAAATTGTACAATGGCAGGTAATTTCTTCGATGTTTTATTTATAGGTTTTAAACACATGCCTATAAGATTTTGTCATACCATCCCTCTCCTCTTACCATTGCATCCAAGGAAAGATGTAACCTACTGCCCGAAAATCAGATTCCAAAGTTCTCTGACCAAGAACCTGCCTTAGTTCTCGAGCCTCCAGTTCTCACACAGACTGACACAGCTCAAGAGGCAGCTTTCTCAGCTCCTGCCAAATTACATACCAGTACCGGTCTCAGCTGCAGTTAAGACAGTTCCTTTGAGAATTTTGTCAGCCCCTAAGCAGAAGGATGCAGGTGCACCTTTATTGATCTGAAACGGTGATGGTCTCACTCTATTGTAAAGATTTGGAAATGTTAGAAGATAGATCTTGACTTTTTTTGTGTGTTTGTTTTAAATTGAATTGATTTATATTGATTTATAACAATATTGTATTAGTTTCTGGTTTTACAGCATAGTGATTCAATTTCTATACATATATGTATATAGACTATATATACATATATATATATATGTTTTCATTATAGGTTATTACAAGCTACTAAATATAGTTCCCTGTGCTCTACACTAGAACTTTATTGTTTATCTGTTTTGTATACAGTAGTGTGTATCTGCTAATCCCAAACTCCTAATTTATCCCTCCTTGCCTTCCTTCCCCTTTGGTAACCATAAGTTTGTTTCCTATGTCTGTGAGTCTGTTTCTGTTTTGTAAATGTGTTCATCTGAGTCACTTTTAAAAAATTCCACATGTAAGTGATATATTTGTCTTTCTCTGCCTGCCTTATTCACTTAGTATGTTAATCGCTAGGTCCACCCTTGTTGCTGCAAATGGCATTATTTCATTCTTTTTTATGGCTGAGTAGTGATCTTGACTTTTGAGTCAAAAATTGAAATATACTGTCTTCCCTTTCTATACTAAGTAGAAAATCTTCGAAGATAGAAATGAACTTAAAGAAATTTGAGTAATTTTGTGATGACTATTTTGGGCTACATTTACTTTCTCATAAAAACTGCCCTCCTACCTCTGCTGTTAATTAGCTTGTGACATCAGTCCAGTATTAACTTCTCTGGGCCTCACTTATTTCTGGAACAAAGAGAGCTGGGTTGGGGAGTCCTATTCTACTGAATGTGGGAAGAAGTGGGCAGGAGGTGAATGTGGCTGTGGCACCTGTCTTCAAAGGCCACCAATATATTCTGATATCCTGTCTGGGAATACTTCTTGCCTCTCAGATGCTTACTTTCTGAAGTAGCATAAAAACACCTAATTCTGTTCATCATTTGTAGTTTGTTACGTTATGTAGTAAAACTGCATATTGTCATTTTAGGTGAACTGTACTCGATTTCTTCTACATGGATATTTGTTATGTATATATTTGTATCAAAATATATTCTGGTTTACAAGAGTAAAGTGACTCTGGGTGGTGAAGAAAAGAGTTTTATTCTAATTTCAGTAATTAAAACCATAGGCTGATAAAAGAGAACATTTTGATGTATTTTTCCAGTAAACTTCTTTAGAGTATTTCCATCATTTTTTTTTTCTCTTTTAGCTTTCTCGAATGGAATATGTGCACTCAAAGAACCTCATTTACCGAGATGTCAAGCCAGAGAACTTCCTGATTGGCCGACAAGGCAATAAGAAAGAGCATGTTATACACATTATAGACTTTGGTCTAGCCAAGGAATACATTGACCCTGAAACCAAAAAACACATACCTTACAGGGAGCACAAGAGTTTAACTGGAACTGCAAGATATATGTCTATCAACACGCATCTTGGCAAAGGTGTGTTTATTTTCTGCTCTGTGAAAGGGGCAGGTTGTTAAAAACAACTCTTTATTCCAGTAACGCTTTTGTATCCATGGTGTGTTACAATCTGTGATTCTTATTGCTTCACTGGGTAAGTGATTATTACACTGGAGAAAATAAAATGGTAAGTTTGAGACTATCCTAAGTATCCTGTTGACAGCTTAAGGATTTTTTAATTTTTTGTTTCCAAATGCTTAGTTTCTCAGCAGTGTGGGTACCTGAATTATTGAATTAAGGTAACAGCATTTTAGTAAGTTTAGTGATGAGTTTGCTATTCACATATGAATGGCCCCATTTATAACAGTCCTGAAACAGACCCCATTCATAATCAGGCTGGTACCTGCTTTGGAGAAGAGTGCTTCACTAAAACACGGACTAGACTTCTGTTCGCGGTGCGTAAGTTCATGACTGATTCTTCAAGGAAAAGCTCATGTCTTACTCAGTGAAAGTATATTTGTTTTTTTTTTTATGAGTCTTGAATTTTATTTAGGATAGACAATTTGCACAAATATTGCTAAAAGCTCTGGTCAAGGCAGAAGGCCTTACTTTTTAGAGGAACTAGTCTAGGGGAGAGTATTTGTGAGAGAAACCTAAGAAACAGTGGGAAGGCCCAGTAGGTGGGGCCTTGAGCCCTCACCAGCTTCTCCAGGAAAGCTTCCCTTTTTATCTGTTTTATATATTGGGCTTTCATGGAGGAGTCTATTTGAAGAAAAGATTCTAAGGAGATTGAAAAAATATGTTTGAAAATCATCACCCTAGAGAGTAGACATACAAACAGAATATTACACCCCTAGACACAGCTAATTAAATAAGGTGTTTAAATATTAATGAACTGTTGTCCACTAATAGGTATTTTAAAGACTAATGCAGCTAACAGAGTTGCCTCACTGAGTAAACTGTGCGGGTATTCAGGTGAGGTTTCTAGTATTAGTGAAGAGTAAAAATGACATTACAGAGTAGTCTGATACCACCGAGTAGGAATGAGTGCTCTCAGGGTTTTTTCGGTAACCACATGGATATCCTCACTTAACTAAATATGGTACTTTAAAATCAGACTGGAAGGCCCTCTGCCACTTATTATTGGTGTCACTTTGGACAAGTTACTTAATCTCCCTGAAACTTACCTGTTAAAAAAAAAAAGAATAATCTTTCACAAGGATGTTTTGAGGGTTGAATGGGTGGTCATATATGTAACCCAGGTCACTTGCATAGTGCTCCATGTTCCCTTCTTCCTTTTTGCAAGGAGACAGACTGTGTGGCCAGCAGTGAAGTGGTGATTGCTTGGTTTGACCGACAGAGTCTAGAAGTTGCTGTTCTAATGCCTGCTTCCTGGGCCCAGCAACTTGTGTTCTCTTTTTATTATTCTCGTCAGAGAAGTTAAGAACAGATAAGGGATGGGTCACCGTGTTGTTTGTATAAGGTGCAGTGTAATGGTTAAGGAAAAAGGGCTGTAAATTCTGGCCCTTTCACTGAAAGCTCTGTGGTCCGATAACCTTCGTCCCTCAGCATCGGTGATCTCATCGATCCTGAAATGGGTGTAATAATAGTGCCTTATATTATAGGGTCCTGTGAGATAATGATATAAACTGCTTGGCAGAGTGCCTGATAGTAACTAGACTCTATAATAGTAGTTATCACATACTCAGCAGAATATGTTTTAAGCATCTACAGTCATTAGACTGGGTTCCTTTATCTCTTGGTGTAACCATTTCTGCTGGAATTTTTAAATTTATTTCTAATGTGGACTTCCTGAGTTCTCGGGTTTTTTTCCGGTCAGATCCAGCCTGTCATCATATTTGTCTGTAACGTCTATATTACAGGGAATACATGTAAACTGTTGTCACATTCCCATAAACTCTGGCCATCATCTAACACCAGAGAGTTTTCCGTAGGAAGTCTGATCCTGTTGGTTTTCAAATGTGTAGCATCCTTTATGTTGTAATGAAGAAAAAAGGAAGTGTATCTTCAAATGACTTGGAGAGAATTTGCTATTAATTTTGTGAGGGCAGAAAACAAAGGAAGAAGCCTCCTAAACCTGACATTTACTACATTACATTAGCCACCTTCCCACTGGTGAAGCCTGCCCATCTTTGTATTCCTTAATGTTTGAAGTTTGGGTGAGGACCCTGGGTCATCGGGCCTTTTCCCTTCAACAAAATACATTTGACCTAAAGTAAGAGGTGATGTTCGTAAACCAAACACATCCTTCTGATTGGTCGAAAGCAAGCCTTTATAGTGTAGAAGAATTTTGTGTCCTCCTGGTCTCTTTCTTTGAAAATGCATGAAAAAAATGAATTGAATGAATGTAGAGTGTTGAAAGAAATATGGAAATAAAGCATGGCTCTGGTTTCCACTTTTTTTTTTGGAGTTGGGGGAGTTAAACCTTAATGGTTTAAATTATCATGGATTATTTTAGAATTTTAGAGCTGAAAAATGACTTTTAAAATTATCTAAATCAATTGCTTTAATTTTCAGATGAGGAAATTGAGACCCAAAAGGAGATTTGGCCATGCTTAATTTCGCATGGATTAATAAGTTAGTGGAAAGGACAGGCCAAGTCCTAGATGACCTGACTCAGCAACCATCATTTTTCCTGTTATTCCCTGTTCCACAGCTTTTTTTTCATGGCTTTCAGTATTTGAAGTTACTTTCTTATTCCAGTGAGTTTAAATGTGTTTGGGGTTTTTTTGTTGTTTTATTTTAAAAATCAAAATTTCATTTCATAATGGGCTTTGCTGTGAAGAGAAGTTAGGCTTTTTTCTGTAGGGCTGATGAATCTTTGAAAATGTGGAGAGTTTCGCCCTCTAGTGCCCAACTATCTAAAGTGCAACCATTTGTCTGGTGAAGTTTTTATTACCAAGAGGCCTCCTTAACAGGAAGTCAATACGAAATGCAGAGGCAATGAGTAGGTGTGATACAGTGTGAGAACCTGCAGGGTGTGGTTTCTCTATCTGCCCTGCTTTGTGGGAGGCCTCAGCTCACCTGCTTGTTTTTTTTTTATTTGTGTATCTTTAGGTTCTGTTAACAAAAATCTTTTTATCTAAAGACTTTTTGTTTCCAATTATGTAAGAAATTTATTGCAGACTTCAGGCAAGCCTTGTAGGCAAAAGCTTCTGATGGTCTTGCTGTTTTATTTCACTCTTTTTACGATTATTTCAGTTGATGTTATTTGTATGTCTTGTCAGGGTGCCTCCCCTCCCCTTCCCATTAGTGACCTCATTTCCAAAAAGCTTCAAAGTGCAATTTAGAAAGTTGCCTTTTCCTTCTTCATCTACCCTGTGGAGTACTATTCACTCTTTTTCATGCAAATTCCCCGTAAGTGGAGGCAGCAGTTAAACATGTTGTGCTTTTGTATTTTGAGTTAGCTGAATAGCTTTCCCTGCCTCCCTGACTCTTAGGTTTTACTTTCTGCACAAAGAAAACAAAATCAAGTTTAAGGTAGCCCCTTATTCGTGGCATCTGTAATTTCTTTTGATATAGCTCAGAACTTGATTCTGAAAAATAAACCCATTAAGTGTCTGAGGTGAACCGTTAGTGTACGACTTATATTGTATGACAGCCAAAGAATATATATGTTTTCTGAGATGTAGTTAGAATTTTTTATTAGCCATTCTGCAGTTCTTTGCCATCTTTATCATCCCAATTTAAAGGAAAGAAAGAAAAATCCAACAATTTGTTTTACGTGATAAGCTCCCTGAACACAGGGATTCTCTTATGTGCCCAGAAAGAGCATCTTAGTAATAAATTTTAAAATCTTCTTAAGGCAGCTATGGGACATAGTACAAATGAAATGGAGCTGAGGTTTCTACATTGATGTTCACTCACATTAAACTAAATTTCAAGTGTTAATTTTTATGATGAATAAGAAGCACTAGGCGTGTATGCTAGCCATTCTGCAGCTTGTGTCTCTGCAGGCCTAGCCAGAATGGACCGTTTTTACAGCCTCAGCTGCCCTAAATCTGCCGCTTACTTGACATGATGGTAACCAAAGAGTAATTGTAGCCCCTGTGCTACAAATAACATTCATTATCTTCTTTCCAGGAACGTGACGGCATTGAGTGAGGGGTGGTTACTCACCATGTACTGATTTGGATTTGGTTTTAGTTTAGGATTTGCTCTTTTCACTCAATATTTACTTGCCAGTAACAGATCTAGGCAAAGGAAGTACATACTGGTTTTTTTTTTGGTTTTGATCTAAAATACTATCCCTGATTTAGATATACAAAGAATTGTAAGCAGAGCCTTTCCAGAACAGACAGGTTTCTGAAGGGATTACTTGTTTTTGAGCCCCTTTCTGCTGTAATAACTGCAAACATAATGTGTGATCTTTCTTCCCTTTCAGAGCAAAGCCGGCGGGATGATTTGGAAGCCCTGGGCCATATGTTCATGTATTTTCTCCGAGGCAGCCTACCCTGGCAAGGACTCAAGGTAGCTTTGCAAGTGCTCGGTGGAGAGCTTTGTTTAAATACTCAGTTGTTAATGAAGGGGTTGCTGACTTGATGTCTGTCAGAAGCACAAAGGGGAGACTGGCTACAGGGATGGGAAGCAGGAACTAGCTATATTATTAAGTCTATGATGTAAATGCTCACCTGGGCTTCGGAAGCTCTGCTTTGCCCACATTTGTCTTCTGCCCCTTCTGAATCCTTCTTCCTTGTTTTCAGGGTTTCCATAATCTTTCCTCATTCCCTCCCAGCCTTGGCAGCGCTGCCTTTCTCCCTCTGTTTATATCTCTCCTTCGCTACCATTATGTAGCAGGAAGAGTGTTCCCAGGGTGTTGGGGAATTGCTGGAACAAACTGATGACAGCAGCTGCTATACATTTTGCCAGCAAGGCCAGTGGGGCCAGGTGTGCTGAGAAATATTTGTTCATCCTATAAACACAAAGGACCCACCTGAACTAAAACGAAAATCCAAGTTTAACATTGTGGTTCAGGTGTTCAATTAAATAAATGCCTATGCAGACAATAGGTGTTTCTTGAGAAATGTGTGGTTTAAATAGCCTTCCTTAGGTAGGCGTCAGTACAGTGCATTTGTGTCGAAGTTAACTATTAATTATAGTTACAATCGTTGTAATGATTACTCTGTGCCTCTGGCTGTTAGACTAGGAAATGGAGAGCTTCTAACCCATTCCGAGTCCTATTAGATACCTAAATGTGAGACATTTTTGAGTTGTATTTCAACATATTAGTATGGGAGGAAACTTAATCAGTAACTTTGGGTCCTGTAGTACCCCCTCCCTCCCTCCAGCAGAATGATTCATTTTGCTATGCTTTCTTGGACATTGTCCTAAAAAGTAAGGCTTTTATCCTTTCCTTTTGGGACAGTTTTTTTTCTTTCCCTTTAAATTCTTCTCCTAACATTTTCTCCACGGTCTTCTCCTAGTCACATATACCCGCTCAATGATATTGACAGCCATCAAACAGTTTCACATCCTGCTTGTTCATCATACAGCCAAACAGTACATTCATGTATTATTAATTGCTTGAAACTTTCTCATGGTCCATGAATTATTTTAGTGGTAGTTGTAGATGTAAAATTTTCTCCAACGTACTTCAGAACATTATTGCTTAAAGCTGGATCCAGCCGACTGGATAGAGTGTCGTGAGAATTCTTTGAAACCACATCATTGGTCTAAGCTCCAGGAGCCCTCTGTCTGCAGTCTTGAACAAACCAGACTTGGCTGGCTTGAGCCACTGATATATAACACGCTTGACTGTTAGCCATGCCTGCCTCATAGCTAGTAATACTTCCCCCTCTGGAAGCACATTGCGGAAAGGCAGTTTTTCTACATCCTATCCCCTTTTTCTGGTTCAACTTCGCAATAATTATGCAGTGGAGCAATCTATCTATTTGCCTCCAATTGGATTAGTATAAAATCTTATCTAGAGCTGATCTAAGAAGGAAAACGCTGACTCAACTTTTGAACCCTAGTGGTCATGGGATATTATTAAGGTGTTAAAATGAAAATTATTGCTACATCCCATTTTTATTTTCTTATCCTAGTCACTCATCTCATTACATTTGATGACGTTTTTCTGAGACAACTAAATATGTTTGCAAGTAAAACTTTACAGAATGGAGCAGATGTTTTGTACATATCCAAGTATATCATCTCTGCTACATTTCTCATTTGTTCGTATTAGGAAAAAATTGAGACCATCTAGGAAATCCTGCCAGTTTGCATGAAATAACCATTGTGTCCCCAAACATACTGGACCTCTTATACTTAGCACCTCATTCCAAGTAACTCTCTCTCTTTATTCTTTACAGGCGGATACATTAAAAGAGAGATATCAAAAAATCGGTGACACCAAAAGGAATACTCCCATTGAAGCTCTCTGTGAAAACTTTCCAGGTAGGCTGCTGAAAGGACACTCCCGCCCCTGTGACTGAAGCTTTGAAGCAGGTGGAGACCGTGCCTTAGTGTCTCTAGTTAAGGGTGCTCTCCAGAAAATTCATGTTTCCTTTTATTATTTAAATCAGGGTAGGTTTTATCGCTTTGATTTGGTCCATGAAGAAAACATCAGTGTAAAATAGTGTGTACAGGTGTTTCCTGCTTGGCCCAGAGCTTCTCCCCCCTGAGAAGCATTCAGCTAACGAGCACGGCCTTCAACTTCTTTCCTAACAGAGGAGATGGCAACCTACCTGCGATATGTCAGGCGATTAGACTTCTTTGAAAAACCTGACTATGAGTATTTACGGACCCTCTTCACAGACCTCTTTGAAAAGAAAGGCTACACCTTTGACTACGCCTATGATTGGGTGGGGAGGCCTATTGTAAGTATCCTCTTTTACCTGTTCACCTCAGACCAGCTTTCTCATCCCTATGCTTGTCAGATTTTCTGCTTAAATATATAGGAAAAAAAAACCATTCCTTTCACTGTCAACTCTACACTTGCCAACCTTTTCAAGGTGATACCATAGGTTGATCTCATTGGAGTTATAAAGGAGTTACTCCTGCTTCCTGTGTTTTTAAGATTATGACCAATATGTCCAAACATACCAGAACTTAAGCCAGTTTTTAAGTAGAAGTTTTATTTGAATGATCCAGGAGCTACATAAACCATTAAGGTGCCTGACGTTTGTAGGAGTGGAGCCCAGCACCACAGGAAGCCTTTGAATTGGCTCTTCTAGCCTGGGGTCCACCGGGCCTGCGAGCGTGAACAGTCATCACTGTAGGATGGGGTTTTTTTGTTGTTTTTTTTGTTTTTTGTTTTATTTTCAAAGGAAGCTACTCTCCAATGAACTAGTGAGGACCAAACTGTCTCCCTTCTGCAGATAAGCAAACTGAGAAAGCAGGAAGACTTGAAACTGTCCTTGGTGGCTGAAAATAATCATTACTTCTGTCCTGTTAGAGTTAGAATTAGAATGATGCTGTCCTTTGCAGAGACAGTAAGTTGGACCTCTCTTCCCCATTTGACTTTTTCTTACATGTTCCCAGCCTACTCCAGTAGGGTCCGTCCACGTAGATTCTGGCGCATCCGCAATGACCCGAGAGAGCCACGCACACAGGGACCGGCCGTCACAGCAGCCTCTACGAAATCAGGTGTGTGTTGGGCCTTCATTGTTTCAGAAAGTCCCCTTCTTCGTGGCTAACATTAAAATCCCAAGTCCTTCAGCTTCTTTGCTTAAGTGTATATACTGAAATTAAAGACAAAGGGCTTACCATTTCTCACAGCTGTGGTGTGGCATTCCAGCATGCCTCAGGGTTGTGTTCTGGCACTGAGACGTGGCCAGGTATCTTACAGGAAGCATCCACTCTAGGGAAGCTGAGCCTGTCAGAATCTTGGCTGAAAGGGGCAGTCTGCCATAGGCCGAGAAGACCTGCCAGACACACTGGGGAACAGGGTGGCCCACTTTGAGTCTCATCTGCAGTCTGGTGTGCAACTCTCACCCGTGCTGGGCCCTTGCTGATTAAGAAGGGTGGGTGACATGGACTTCCAGCTGATCTGGACATGAACTGGCACCTCCACCCCACCTCTGTCCCTGGATCCAAGCTAATTCTAGAGCCGGCCAGGATCTGGCCCTGCAGGGAGCACTCAGCTCTGCTTTAGGCCATTCCAGAGAAGGCACATCATCCATCCTTCAGTGTTCATGGTTTGGGAAGCTGTTGGCTTGGATGAGAGGTTTCTCTCTGCCTAAAGACAGAAGAGGCAATCACACCCCAAAAAATGAGCAAATTGACAACATTTAAACAAAGGGGTAACGGATTGGGAAGTAAATATGATGAGTTTAATCCTTATATATATTGCTAAGAGAAAAATGAGTACCTCAACAGATAGGTGTGCAAAGACTAATAAACAGATACATGCACACACACACAAATAATCATTATCACCTATCAGGTTAGCTTGTTTCCCCCTCATCCCTGACCTCACTGTTTTATAGTCACAGACATTTTTACAGTAAAATACAAAAACACCTCACAGATGTACATGTGAAAGTACATAGGTTAAAAATAGTATCTAGATAAATAAGTTTCTACCGTATAGCACAGGGAACTATATTCAATAGATTGTAGTAGCTTACAGTGAAGGGGAATATGAAAATGAATATATGTATAGTTATGTATGACTAAAGCATTGTGCTGTACGCCAGAAGTTGACACAACATTGTAAACTGACTACACCTCAATTTAAAAAAATAGAAATGAAAAGTGAAAAAAAAAAACTAGAATTATATACACACACACGTACACACAGTGACGTACATATACAAACATAGGTACACTCACCAGTAAGTGCATACTTTTGGCAAAGTGTGGCATATTGGGTAAGAAAAAAATGTCTGAAGAAAGGAAATCTGTATTAGAGAATAAATAGGAGAGTAAGTAGAAAAATGGGGTTTAGCAAACTGTGTACACTAACTGGGTCCAGGGTTATACTTTAATCAGAGTAATTAGCTAAGGATTATATTTTGACCGACTTCTGATTTGACAGCAGAATACAGTTGACTTCTTCAGCTCCTATTTAGAAGTGTGGAGTGTCCAGTTCAGGACACTCTCATGCATTGCTCTTGACTTTGCAAATTGTTACAAATTCTCCAGAAAGTAATTTGATAAAGTTACTGTCCTCTCTGGTAGAATAATTTTACTTTTTAGAATCAATCATAATAAAACAACCCAACATACAGATTAAGTTGTAAACATTAAATTCTCACAAGGCCACTTCTAGCAAAGTTTTAGAAATGAGCCACCTATCCAGTTGTGAGGGAATGGCTATGGGTCTGTTCAAATCTTTTATCAAATAAACTGGGTTAAAATAAAATAAGTTGTAGTGCATTCATTCAGTGGAATATTATGATGCCACTTAAAATGATATTTAGGAAAACTTGTAGTAACCTGAAAATGTTTATGGTTCTATAGTGAAGAAATCACAAAACAAAATTAGAAATACCTCATGATTTTTTTTCCCTCAGGGGAAAGGAAAATGGGAAAATCAGTGGGAGGAGAAAATGCCAAAATATTAACAGAAATAGTGTTGGAAGTGGTAGTATTGTGGATAATATTTTTCCAACTGTTCCACAGTGAAGTTGTGTTACCCTATAATGAGAAATGCATTTAAATAGGGAAGGTATGGAAAGGAAAAGATAGATAATTTAAGTAGTCAGTGAAGTCATAACATGTCTGCCCGCTCATATTTTTAGAGTATTTAAAAACTAAAATATGCGTTTCCTTAAGTTTCTCTTATCTTTTCTGCTTCAGTGAATTCATAAGCAATGCTGCTATTTTGAATGAATTTTAAAAGTATGGGAAAAAGAGATGATTGAAAAACCTAGATTGCCAGGGTGAAAACTGAGGTCATACCTGGTATCAGAGTAAAAGTACAGTGAATTTCAGTGCACTTTTTAAATGAAAGGTCATTAAACCAGGGTGTGTAATTAGGAAATCTCATCTGCAAGGCAGCAAGCTTCTGTTTAAAGAGTTGAGTCTTGAAAGTCTTGCTTAATTTTTTTTTTTTTCCTCTTAGGGTTTTTAGTATCCCATGGCTGCTGAGGGATTGAAATTCCCCACATAAATGCAAATTTTATACCTCCTTTCCAGCAGGATTCTGAATTCTTGCTGGGTAGAATTCTTTCTGCACTGTGCACTGTGGGTAAATGGATTTGTAGTGTCTATTCAGCCCTTACACTGGGCCTCAGTCTGTGGTCTCATTGCTTTTGTCCTGTCTTTAGGGTCGTTTGTTTATGCTTTTTTTTTTTTTTTAAAGAAAAATTGCAGCCAATTATGTCCTTTTTATGGCTGTAAGAATCAAAAGCAGTGTGATTTTTTTTTAGACTAATTCTTTTCAAGTTTTGAAATCAGCAAAAGAAGGTAAAATCTTTCCTTGAGAGAGACTGAAAGATACTTACTTTAGAGTCACCTAACCTTTTTTCAGCAGTTTCGACTCAGTAAATCTAGCTGAGGACTTGCTATGTGAAAGTATGTCCTGGAGATACCGTCCTTGTCTTCAGAGTTCTGACGAGCGGATAAGCCAGGTAGCCAGCACAGAACTTAGAACAGAAGGCAGAACAGGTAAGCGTCCCAAGTCACAGGTTACTATCTCCAGGGATTGGAAGGAGGAGACAGTTCATCTAGTCTGAGCACGACAGAGAGTTTCGTGAAAGAAGCTGCGTTTGAAAAGCTCTTGGGAGAATTAGGTGGAAAGGAAAGAGGTGTTCCAAGCAAAAAGGGAATATGAGCAACAACAAATTATCTAGTTCCATTTTGCTAAAATATGTGGTACGAATATAGGAGACAAGTCTTCTGAAACACTGGGCGGGAGAGTTAGTACCGATTCCAGTAGGGAATAGCTACTGAAGGTTTTTGAACAGAGGGATGATAGGATGAAAAACTTTGCCTTAGCAATGTTTTGGCACAGAAGAGGGTAATAGCCTGGCAGCCAGCATGGAGACCTGTAAGACAGTAGCTCCCCTGAGAGGTAAAGGGGGCCTAGATGGGCTGCAGTGGTGAAAATGAAACAAAATTGAAAAGTGATACAGGGATATAATCTGTCTGAATTGGCAGCCAACGTGTACGGCAGGGTTGAGGGACAAGCGTATGTCAAAGCTGTTGCTGAGATGTTAAGCCTTGGTCATTAGGAGGCAGGTGGTACTGTTGCTAGAGGTGGGAAAGTTGGGGAAGAAACTTATTTGGAGTATGAATTTAGGCATCTTGCATTTTAAACGCTAGCAGTGCACTCCAGCTGAAGATGGCTGGCAGGCAGAGGACGGCTCTCAAAAGAAAACCTGAGAGATTTGGAAGTCAAGGTGTGGACATGACGGTGATGCTAATGCCTGAAGAGCTTCCCTGTCCTGGGTAAACCTGCCCCTCAGTTGTGCAGTAGAGGAGCCAGCCTGGGAACAACAGGCGCTGTTTGTTCAGTCCCGCCCTTAGAGTAGGAGAGAAAAGCAGAGGTGCTCAGAACTTGCTTTTCGCTTATCCCAAGACTTAGACCATAGGACATTTAAGCTTCGGAGGACCTCAGGTTCCACAGATGTAAGCCTTGTAAGGGCAGAGATTTTTGTCATTTTGTTCACTGCTGTAGTCCTAACACCTAAAATAATATTTGGAATAGTAGGCATTTGATAAATAATTGTTTGAATGATGAATGAACGGATCTGTCAGATGAAAAGTATAGATGAAACCAGACGGTTGTTTAAAATAAAGATTTTTATTTAACCTTCCATGAAGAACAAATTTTAAAGTTTTTTTCCTACTCGTTTTTTTCTGTTTCCACAAAGTGCCGTTCTGCCTTATTTGGCAGCCAGAGTAGGGCTGGATTGCCTCTTCAAGGGGAAGGGTGTGGAAAAACAGCAGTTTCTTGCTGCAAAGCAAGTTCAGGAGATTACATTGGGTCTTCTCCATCACGATGGGAATTTTCAGGGGAAATTTGCTTTGCTGGTCTAGAATGTAGGTGTATTGAATTGCATTGAGTATTTGGTTCCTAAATGCAGTAATAGATCCCAACATGGTGGTGGCCAAAGGACTGCACTTAAACTCACCTGCGTTGGCTCTACCTTTTAAAACTATTTTAATGCCAGATGCTTAAGAACAATTGGTTTGAACATTAATTTACCCAGCTAGAGAACTGTAATTAAATCATGAGCTTGGGTAGAAAAAACATTCCTAAAAGCCGTATTCACTCAGAAGGATCCACAGTGGGTTAGTCTTTTCTGTCATTTTTCCTTGGTATTTGTCCTTTCCCAGTTCCAAGGTTCCTCTTAAAGAACTCTGCGTTAGAACTTCCTGCATCCATCAGGAAGGTATGACGACTTTAATGGTTCTGCCTGTTTCTACCTGCCAAAGCTTCCCTTGCATTCTGATCAAATTTGGTCGGAAAGTAAGTCCTGCTGGTATCCAGGCATCTAATATGAAAGTGCAGTATATTGTGCTGTCAAGGGTTTTAATGCAGTGTGTTTGTTCGACATGTGAAATGTAGAATATTGCATTGACTGGGATGTGCAGACCAGCACATTTCCTTTCAGAACTTGAAATCTAAGCTTATGACCATCCTTACTCAGTAAATGCTACACAAATACATACTACCATAGTTCAGCGAGTTGGATAGTTCCCTTTTTCTCCCACTGACTCCTTTTATTTGGTAGGGTTTCTGTGGGCATGTTGAAAAAGGGGTACTTGGCCTGGAAGGTTAGGGAGAACAGATCTGCTTTGAGGTTGGAAAGTGTCATATTGGCCATCAAGAATTATTAAATTCTATCATACATAGTGTCCTACCCCTGATCATATTGAATCCTCAAATATTACTCATTTTTATATGAGCAACATATATGTAAGGGAAAGAGTTTATTCTTTGTAATTTTCTACTAGATGTGTTGTTCACTTGTAAATTCTCCGGTTTGACTAGGGAGGAAAATACGATCAAAGATCAGTAAAGCTAATCCTTCATCCTGCCAGAAGACCCACATTTAAACTAACTCAGCCCCTTATAAACACAAGAAATAAACAACAAAACTTAAAAAGAGTCAAATCATATTGAGTTCTGAAGAAGATACACCCCAGTACAAAAGTGGTTCAGATTTGTTCTGTTTGTGTCTAGACTCCAAGGAGTAAAGATTTAAGGAACGTGTAGCCTTAGGAATAAACTTTGTGGTTTAGTGCTATGATGCTTACTGGATGAAGCTGCTTGTAAGCATAGCTTTTCCAAAGAGGAGATTAGGCCAGATTCCTAAGTAGATGGTCAGAGATCTTTACAAAAACTTTATTAATTTTTTTAAAAGTCCAGTAGCATTTTAAAAAATAAAACTGATGAGTTCTCCACTCCCTTCCTTGTACAGAGTATGGCTTCATTTTCAGCAAGGTTCCGAGTCTGCTAGTTTAAGGGGCAGATGAGTTGGCTTAGAGATTACTGGCTTCCTTCTGACCTGCATGTAATTTCCTAAGTTGCTGCCTCCTGTCTAGTGTGGCAGGAGCTCGGGTGTAAAGATTGCACGCTCGCCCTGCCACCCTCCAGCACAGAGCTCAGTGCAGAGTGAGCTGTCCCTCCTCATTTCTGGGGCTTTAACTCCTAGGGGGACAGTGAAACAAGCAAGTGCAAAACTGAAATACAGCTCTTTTCTTAGCTTCTCCCATTCCGTCACCTAGTCTCGGCTGCTCACGTAAACTCTATTCCATGTTAAAAATTCTCTTCTGTCTATATGCACTGTTTGATAAAACTTTATATGTCAGCAGACACCCTGTGTTCTGAGGCCTCTCCTTGTAGAAAGATGATTCTTGAGTAATCCTTCCTAGATAAATCGTCATTCCATAGGGGACGTGTCTTATGCCATTTTGAGTAAGAATAGGGCAGGATTTGACTAGAGAGTTTCAAACCTCTAGGGTGGTTCCTGTGATTTTTCTCAGCACTTCACAGAATTGCTACTACTGTCTCTCTGGGCTTATATAGTATTGGGCTTGGAAATAATCCCTTCCAGTTTGTTATCGGTGATTTTCAAACATCACTAATATTTAATCAAGTTTGTGGAATACAGGAAGTCACTATTTGCACACCTAACGGATTTCATGTAACAGTCTCTGTCTGGCATGGGAAAAATTGGTTCTATTTTGTGAACTTGATAGAAGGATATTTTTGATTTTGTTAAAGTGTACACTTCAATAACCTTACCAGCTTTTTTTCATTTCATACCTAAGGTCTGATATATACCCCCCAAATTTTTAAGATGCTTCCTTTACCATTTTTCCTGCCCCCTATATTTAAAAAATTATATTTTAATATATACCATGTATAATAATACATATGTTTTATATAGTATATTTTAATGTACTATATTAAAACTTTGTTTCATTTTGGGAGAATTGTAAGACAGAATGCAATACGGTGTATTCATTGCTAACCTTTTGGTACTAGTCAGTCTCTAGGTAATTATAGTTGAAGACTGTAATTATATAATGAGGCCTAGAAGAATGACATGGGAGGCGGAAATATTCTCTGTAGATGACAACTTTTAAAGCATTTTAAGAGCCATAAAGTAAAATGAATGAAGTTCTTTGTAGATGTAACCAAACTTAATTTTTCAAAATAACTTTATATAGAATTTAATGATTTGTTTGCTACAACGGGAGGAAGATGTTTGCCTGCCTTGTGCTTCAGAAAAGTAGCTTTATCTCCAGTAAAAATTTGAGATAATATTCAAGCCACAGATGGAGGTGGTTATCTGAGGTGTTTGCAGACTGCATTTTCTTGCCCTCTTGTTAGTGTTGGTCTCCCCACTGTCTGTCCATGAATCCTGCCAAGTGATTGCTGGGAGAGACTTACCTCCTCTGCCCTAAGCACATGTGATGGTTTGGCTTTTTCTACCAGGCTTCCGTGTTTTCCCTTCTCTGTGTTTGCCAGCTTTGCCTTTGATTTATGCTGTGCTGGATTGCTGCCTTCTTGTTTCCACATTCGCCTACTAGATAATAAACCAAGCATTTCCATGCAGGTAGTACAGTCACAACTGAAGATTTTAAAGCATTACCCCAAGAAACTCCCACTATTTGAGATTCCTGCTGCTGCCTTTGGGGACTTACACACTCCATGTGGACCTTTGCCTCTCAAGTAATGCAGAGAGATTGGTTTTGCTGAATGACTCTTCTACCCGTGGATGCTCCCATTGCTTTTTAGGCAAACACGTGTGCATGAGTGATCTTTAAGAATGAAGGGTTTACATGCCTGTCTCCTCTGCTGGTTTGCTTAGTATAACTGGCTTCTGTGCAGATGACGCCAGATCATAACCCCTGTGTACACAGCCTTGCCTAGAACACCTTTCAAGGGAAAGTAGACGAGCAGGGTCCTGGGGTTGTTGACATTCCTTGTTTTCATTTAGCTCCTGGCACTCAGTTGGTTTCTAAAACTAGCAAATAACCCCTTCTGCATCAACTTTTAGATCCCAGTCCAAGTCCTTAAATTCCAGTATAGCCGTAGAGTTTAGCATTGTGATGAAAAACAATTCCCAAAGAAATAAACCAACAACCCCAGGTTCAGGTCTGTTGCCTGGTTTTGCTGCTGTCAGTGGATATAGAAGGGACTGGCGAGCAGCAGGCTAGCACTGTATGTTCACGTGTCACAGTGGAAGCATTTGTGAAGCAATCAGGAACACTAACATTATTTTTCTCTTAAAAGATAAATAGTACATCACTTTGAGGATGGAGATGGAGTATGACTTTTAGGCCTTTGAAAAAAGGTCTTGCTGCTTTCATTTAGACAAAAATCTTGATTATGCCAACAAATTATTTTATTTCGCTAGAATGACTGTAAACAAGTACACATCCCTGTGAGTCAGTCAGACAGTAGCATTAAACCAGATTTCTTTTTTTTTTTTTTTTGAGTAAAAGTAGATTTATTTAGAGAGATGTACACTCCATAAACAGATTACAGGCCATCTCAGAAGGTAAGAGAAAGGCCTAGAAGATACACGTTCTGTGGGCAGAATGTGGGCCATTTTACTCAGAAGGGAGAGCCCCAGCCTCAGAGCATGGGGTCGGCTAGGAAAATGAGCTCAGCCCTCAAACCAGATTTCTGATATGCATTTCAGTAAAAATAGAAATAGCAGCTCACCAACTGTCCAGGATTTTGTTAAGCTCAAAAGCATATGAGGGTTTTAAGTACATTTCATCTGCCTTAAAAACAAATGCAAAACAGTATTCATGAGAGAAGTAGTTGCATTGAACACGTATCACAGAACTCAGAACACCACCAAATGGCTTATAAATCTCTGGATATTTTTTAGGCACTTAAACTTTCTGAGAACTGATAATTCTGTATAGTAGGTTAGGAGCTTAAATAATCTACTTAAATATTACAATTTTATAAGTCCTAGAGAGAACTGAAGATGCTATCACTGATAGATATTAGTTACAGGTATTGCTTATAATATTAGAGGAAGACATATTCTTAAATCTCCAGAAGTGAGAATAAATGAAATTAAGTGCTCTGAGGATATGAATATCTTATCCTTATTTTGGGAAAACGAAACATCTGACCCTCTGTTGGCAGAAATAATTGGAGTCGGGGGATATGTTCCATAGCTTGATTCTCTCAAATATGATAAGCAGTATGGAACTAAACTCCTCACTTGTTAAATTATATAGCAAGCAAGTTAATACAGCTGCCTTCTTACAGAATATGCTCACTCCCTGAGGGATATCAGAAAACGTGGCCAGAATCTTTTATAGTGCTGTACCCATGTAATTTCTTATTCCATTAATAAAGAAGATAAGTAAATTGTAGCTGGTGGATGCTTTTTTTTCTTTAAACAGGAAAAGCCTTTTTGGTGATTTATAGATGAGCTTTAAACAGCTCTAGTCAATAAGGAGGTACAGAAGGGGGAGAGTGATATGGAGCCTCAAACTACTGCTTCTTCACCTTTCCTTTTCTTTTTTATAGAATACAACATTTATAGCTGCGGACGTTTCTAATATTTATAGCATCCTTACTAGCTTTCGTGCAGAGCAGCAGTATCACATCCCAGCCCCTGCTGCTGTTCATATCAGCAGCAATTAAACTTTGATTTACTAATGCCTCGCTGCTGCCTCTCCAACACCTCATCTTTCATTTTTGTAGAGCCTTAGGACTGTTACAGCTGAGCATCATGATGTTAACACCTCCTCAGCCATCTGGCACAGGGGAAGAGGCACCCAGACAGATTCTTCTGAACAAATATCACATATGAGCAAGATCAGGATAGTGTGAGATCTAAAAAACAGGTAAAGAAGGAGTGAAGAGAGCCTGAATGGCAAGCAAAGGTGAAAGCAGAACCCAGTGAGCTTCTGTATTGAAAGCCCTCTTTTGCTGGGAAAGGATCCTGCCTTTTGCTTTCTGGAAGGAAATGGTTCATAGTAATCATATCTCAGCTTTTTCCAGTTCCAGGCTAGAGGCTGTTATGTTAGCTAGAGGAATCTGAAAAACGTTGTAGCCTTGTTTTTTCCCCCATCCTTTCATATTCTTGGCTGTGAACCTACTCTTGAGGAGATACTTTATTCATTCTTTTAGGTAAGAAAGCATATTCCAGCCACTACTCATTTTATCTTAGTTGAAAGCCTTGTGGAAGTCTGTGTTGAGAGTAGTGGGCTCCCAATTTAAGGAAGAGGTATATTATCTTGATTCCTAATGCTAGGAATTTTCTGTATTGATTATAGTCTATCTAGACAGATCTTTAATCAGTGAAATGATTTGTAAGTATGGTTGTTCCTTTGTCCAATGATCCTAACATTCTGAATTTGGTCTGCTTAGTGGTTACTGAGATTTTACTAATATGGAAAATAAGAGATGATTCCAGCTTTTGATAGTTTTTTTTTTTTCAACCTCCTCTCTTGGTGATTATTGTTTTTCTGTGTCTGGGCAGAGATGATATGCTGTAGACTGTCATGTGTTGGCTCATTAGGCTGAAATGAATGTAGCCAAGCTGTCTTTTTCTCATTGCTCTGCGGCATTTGTTAGTTCAAAATCCAAAACAGATATAAAACCCTCAGGGACACTAATGTACTTGATTTTGTTATTGCTTGCTGTTGCTTCACCTTTCCTTCCGTATCTTGCTCTCATGCTTCCTAATGCCTGAGCAGACTGCATCGTCAGAGCGCCGAGGAGAGTGGGAAGTCCAGCCCAGCCGGCAGACCAATACCTCGTACCTGACGTCTCACTTGGCTGCAGACCGCCATGGGGGATCAGTGCAGGTACTTACTGCCTTTATTGCTTCTTCCTGGCCTTCCCAGCTTGGCTGGTAGAATGTTGGCTTGCTTTGGAAACTCGAGTCCCTTTAGAATGGAAACTTACTGAAAGGTTGAGCTGCTTCTATAGTTAACTGAACATCTGTGTGTTGATTTCCTGCCCAGGTGGACTTGTAAGAACCACTTGTTGAGATGGTTGCTGGTGGTTGTCATTGACTAAGAAATGTTTATAGATTTCTGATACTGATTTCTGGTTAAACCAATCCTGCTGCCTTGATCCACTCATAAACCATAAATAATGTCAAGGCAGAAGTATGTTAGTGTCAAGTCTGTTAACTGTAAAGACCTGAAATTAATGAAATAAGTATTTTTTGGATAGAGGACTGCATATGTAGCTCATTATAATGATATATGCCCTAGCACGTAAGGTGAGATTGTTCATCGGTCCAACTCAACCACTGATGAGTAGGCACCCAGGGAGCTGGGCTGTTTCTTTCTTCTCCTTGGAAAAAGTGTCATCTCAGAGAATTATTTCTGATTTCACTTGGACTATTTTGAATCTCAAGTCTCTCTTGTACTTAAGAATATCTTGTGCCTCTTAACTTTTCGTATATATCACTATTTTAAAACTCTTAATCTAAATATTTTTCTCATACTGGTACATAACACCAGCTGTTGGGACACACAAGTGAACCCAGAGCTACCAAATATAAATTCTTATAAAGTGATAGGCATGCCTTTTGCACACAGAAATGCATCTTGATAGGCTGGATTGTCTAGGATACGCCTTTACATGAAGATTGTGTTATTCTCAGGAAGTTAGACAGCTTCGAGATAGCTTCAGTCCTATAAACCGAAGATGTTCCCATAGGAACATCCAGGTAAAAATGATGGGCTGGACATACAGATCTACTCTCATCTCCTCCTGAAACAACACTAAAAGAATGATAAAGAGATTTTTTTTTTAAGGCATTAATCCATGTAAGGATGGAGAAAACAGAAGAGGAGGCAACAGAATCAAATGTTAGAAGCTGGAAAGCAGTTGGGCAATTATTAAATGACTTAGGAGTCCCAAGAAAACTGAATTCTAAGCTAATATAGGGGAAAACTAAGAGCCTATTTACACAAGAGAATCCCCAAAAGGCTCAGAAATTTGCCTTCTATAAGAGGAAGGTGGGTGCGGAGCGGCATATGCTAAAATAAAGAAGATTGGGTTAAGTCTGTTTAAGAAGCCAGAGATCCCTAAATGCTCTCCTCCTCCCCAGCAGAGACCAAAATTGTTGTTCTTTGGAGAGGGCAAAATAGAGGGTCTCTGGATTAGTAAGTCCGAGGCACATTTAGGGACAGAATTCTATACAGGAAAACAGGAGATTAAATGCCTGTGTGCATGCTGACTGCCTGCTCTCCCCATTTAGTACTTGAAAATGCTGACAGCCAGGTGTGTACCTTCCAGGCAGGAGACTGAGTCTTCTCTGGGGAATCTGGCCAGCCCCAAAGACAACATCTGAGCACACTGACAACAGGGCTTCCCTAACAAAATGGCCCAGTCAGATCACTCCGCAGTGAGATCCATAAGTCCCACCCCTGAACTCACAGTGCCAGTTAACTTTACACTTTCCCACTTTTAAATATGAACAAACAATCAGGCGTTATCAGACTTCAGAGGGAAACCATGAATAAAATAGAAACCAAAACAAACAGCAGCAGCCACAAAAAATACTTTGTTATTAAAATTCTCAGACAGAAGATATTGCAGCTGTGAAGCAAGGAAAAGATGCTACTTTTAAAGGAACATTCTAAGAACAACCCCCCCCCCCAAAAAAAGCTTTTAGAAATTAAAAACGTAAAAAAGAAAAATTTTAAACTTAATAGTTTGGAAGATAAAGTTGTAAGTCTCCCGGAAAGTAGAGCAAAGAGATAAAAATAGGAGAAAACACAATGTAAGATTTAAGGGGAATCTGATTTCTAAATAATGGGCATTCCAGAGACAACAGAGAAAGTGGAGGGGAGGAAATCGTTAATAAAAGAAATTCCCAGAACTCATGAAGATTTAAAGGGCCCACTAAGTGCCCAGCATAATGGATAGTAGAGCCACACGAGGGTACATCATTGTGAAATTTCAGAACACTGAGGACAAAGAGAAGATCCTTCAAGCTTCCAGCAAGAGAAAACAATCATATGCAAAGAAAGGGTCAGGACTTAATATAACTTCAGGTTTCTGAAAGGCAGTATTGGGATCTAGAAGGCAATGAACAACGCCTTTACAACTCTGAGGGAAAATTATTTCCAACCGAGAATTCTGTACTCATCCAAACTGTCAACCAGGTTGGAATATAGAATAAAGATGTTTTTAAAAATATGTGGTCTCAAAATTAAGACTTCTCATGCATTCTTTCTTCTGAAGCTATAGGAGGATGTGCACTATGAAAATAAATGAGTAAACCAAGAAAGAGTAAATAATGGGATCCAGGAAACAAGAGATCCAACACAGGGAAGAAGCGATGTAATGGTAAAATTAGGAAATCCCAGGGTGACAGCTGTACTCCAGTAGAAGAGGACAGCCTGTCACAAACACAGGTGGTCAGGAGGGTTTGAGAGCAGTTTTACCACAATGAAATGACTAGGATACTGGTATGTCAGAATATCTTGAAAGTAAATAAATGACAAAGTTTGGTCAGAATGAGTGATTAACAAAAAAATATATATATAAAGCTAAGTAAAAGTAAATTTTGAAAGATAATTAACTACATGGAAACCAAAAAATTGTACAGGGACGGAGAGAGAACTATGGTATATGCTCCAAGTCACAGCATAGTCGTAATGTAAACAGCAAGGATCAGTCTGGTCACAATTACAGTATAAACTAAAGCGGGAGAATAAAAGGATGGAAAAGGTGACTATAGAGCCTAAAAATGACAAATCAAGACGCATGTTATTCGGAGATATGGAGGTAAAAACCAGGAATCAGCTGTAAAGGAAGAGTAAATGGTGGGATGGGGAAAAGACACTACTGTTTTTCCTAAGACTTCTTGTAGAAATATTTGATTCTTTACAGTGTACTTATATAACTGATAAAAATAAAACCAAACAATTAAAAAAAATACATATACCTATATACACACATACCAGTTTTTAACTATCTTATTTACAAAAATTTGAAGTTTATTAATAGCCTATCTACTATTGTTGAAATGTAAAAAAGAACTATTTTGGAGGATAATTTGGCAATATCTGTGAAAATCTTAAATATCTACACTTTTTGATCCAGTGCATCTAGTTTCAGATAAAGATCCCTCAAAAATGCACAGATATTAAATATATCTGTTCTAGAAAATGCTGTTAAAAGAAATGAGTCTAATTTGTAATTTTAAATTGTCTAGTAGTCACATTAAAAAGTAAAAAAACAGGTGAAACTAACCTTAATAGTATATTTAAGCCAGTATATCGAAAACAGTTCAACATGTAGTCACTATTAAAAATATTAGAGATATTTAACCTTTTTTTTTCTAACCAAGTCTTTGAAATCTAGTGTGTGTATTTTACACTTACAGGACATCCCAGTTCAACATTAACTAAACAAATATAAATACTGCGATACCATGGAGAGAGATCTCTGAGTATCATGGAAAATGTCCAAGATATATTGTGGGAAAAGCAAGTGGTAAAACAGGGTATAAATTTGACCCCATTTTAATTAATTTTCATATATATATATGGAAAAATAATATATGTCAAAGAGAATACAGACACACACCCACACACTTAGGTTAGTGTATGCAGAAGGAAAAAGAAAATGTAGAGTAGTTGTGGGCAGCATAACCAGTGGGGCCACATCTCACCCTCTGCCTGCTTTTATAAATCAAGTTCTAGAAGAACACAGCCACACCCATTTGTTTACATGCTGGGGTTGGGGGGCTGCTTTCTTGCTACAGTGGCAGAGTTGAGTAGTTTTGACACAGACTCTATACCTTACAAAGTCTAAAATATTTACTGTTTGTCCTTTTACATAATAAATACTTTGCATACCCTTATTCTCAAGGAACATTACCAAATTTCCCACCGGCCACTTCCATGTGATGATGTCCCTGGACACTGGTACTTTTTATGTTGCCTTTTTTTAATATTGTAACTTATTTTTTACAACAAACACGCTTGCTTTGTAAGTAGAAAATAAAACAAAGATAAATGATCATTTTTGAAAGGGAAACCCCTCAGAGCCAGCCATGTCTGAACCGTTTCCTGGATCTGTGTTCCTGGAACACAGAGGTGCTTATTGGACAGTGTTTCCTGCTGTCCACTGTGAGGGGTTGTGGATTAGAATTGAGAGTCAATTAGAATTTCTTTTGAAAATTCAACCTCCTTCTGTTCTCTGAAAAACTAAGTTCTCCCAGCTCCCTGGATACTTGGATGGGGACAGGCAGTTGTGCAGTTTCCCTAAAACTGTTAAACTCAAATGCTCCTCACTATATCTGCCTCTTTGATTTTAGCCCCAGTTTTTGTTAACTCGTAAAGGCTATGCTTTTTACAAACCAAATCAGCAATACCTTTCTAGCACAGCAGCTGGCCACGTATTTGTGAGTTGTCTCACGTCCCGAAGTTAATGTGGTGGAGCTGTGGTTGGCCTAACGCGGATGACCTGCAGACACCATGGCCGTGGTAGAGGGAGGGCGGAACAGCAAGGTGAGACAGGGCACATGGGCACTCCCACTTCAGCCCATTGAATGGGCTGGTCCCCTGTGGTCCTCACTGTTCCAGTATTTCCACAGATCTTCCACATGTGGAAGGCCTAAATTCAAAAAGACAGAATATTTTTCTCTTTCAGAAAGATGACTCTATAGTTGTTTGAATTAAAACATATAGGAAGTATTTAGAAATCTCCAACACCAAGCAAGGGCATGAGACTTAAGAATGACATTTAAGGGAGGGTATAGCTCAAGTGGTAGAGCGAGTGCTTAGCATGCATGAGGTCCTGGGTTCAATCCCCAGTACCTCCTCTAAAAACCCCCCCCCCCCAAAAACAACAAAAACCAAAAAAATTAAAAAATAAAAATAAAATCAAGCCCATAAAAAAAAGTATGACGTTTAACATTTAGCTAATATTTACTTTGCTCAAATCTTTATGATTTAGAGTTATTGTCATCTCTTGTTGAGGTCAGTGTTACTCCAGTTTTATAGATGGGGAAGCTAACGTAGAGAATTACCGCACATGTTAGTTTGGAGAAGTAGGATTGTAATGTTGATTATCAGCTAAAGTACTGCTTCCTTTGGTATTTCCTGTCTCTTTTTTTCATGGCAGCATTTTGAAAATGGGGCTAATAACTTAAATTTCTGAGGCTCTTAAAAAAAGTTACCAATATTAAGGACTAATGTTCAAAATAGTACCTCTCCTTAGTCTCTTTCACGGATGGTCCTGTGTTAATTGCTTTGGTCTTGTGTGCTGCAGCCAGAGGACTGTGGGATTAATATTAGTCAGTGATCACAGCAAAATCAATTATCTGTATTCCAGGTATACAAATAAAACTTACTTTTTAATTAAACTATTCTAAAATATTCAGTGGAAAACTATAAAAATGATACTGTTTCAAATAATAATTTATTGCATTCATAAGGTTCTTTACAGTTTTTTGAATTGCTTTCCTGGACATCGTTACATTTAACTACCACAGTAATTATGAGGTAAATAGGAGCAAGGCCATTGGCCTAGTCTCGCAGAGCATGCTGATGGTAGAGCCAGGCTGGAATCCAGCACTGTGGTTACCAGTACTAGTGTTTGTCCCACTGCACGTCCAGGCAACAGTTCAGTGGTTTGACAAACTGCTTCCAACCTGAAACAATTAAGTGGGTGCTTTAGAGACCCAGGTTAGTTGCCATTGATCCCTAGGTGTATTTCAAGTCAGGTTTAAGTTTAGACAGCTGGTGGTAAGGTTCCCTTTTGTGCCCGATTCTTTTGAGACCAGATACTCATGGATACGGACAAGATATCTAGTCTGTAGAATAGGGTAACTTCTTCCTTAGATTGCCCAAGGACATTGCTTGTGGGGAAAGTGGCAACATAGTGTGAAGGAAAAGCTGGGCTGGTCTAACAAGATAACTCACAGGTCTAGGAATGTGAAGGAGAGGCTGGGCTGGGCTAACAAGATAACTCACAAGTCTAAGTATTGGAATACTGATCTGAGTTCTGCTGGACTAACTTGTAAATCTAAGTTTATCAGTGTTGGTTTGCTGTTTATGTTTTTTTGCTAGCCAGCTGGATTTTCAAAGATACATATCTGGCTTTGGAATGTTGGTTTGCTGCCTCCCCGCCTCCACTTTTGTGATGATAATGCTGCTAAAGCTGTTCCATGCCTATTGGCCAAATACCCCAAGCTTGTACTTTACCCTATAAAACCTCATGTGCACGTCTTGGAGGTGCTCAGAGCTTTGGAGCAGAAACCCCTCTGAGCCCGCCGGCGTAATACATCTGAGTACTCCAACCCTCCGAGTGGTGCTTGTTTCTTGACTGGCCTGTCGTTTCCGTAACATTTCGAAGGAGAAATTATAGTCTGAGACATGTGAAATGCTGTAAGCTGGGCCGTGACCCAGAGTCACCAGGTAGTTTGCAGGGTTGGTGCTTACTTTTGCTTCATTCATGTTAGTAGTGGCCAAGACATTTTAACATCTTGTCTAGTTACTTAATTTTTTGTTTAGAAACTTACTGTGATTTCTCCCTTAACCCTCGTGCTCACAGAATGAGTTTACCCGCATTATCACTAGTGTGCAGCCAGAATGTGCCCACAAGAAGCACATGTAGGCTGAGGAGATGACTAGGACCGCATTGGCATGAGGGATTGTGGTTTTCCAGTCTGTAAACCTGTCCTTGACTTCATTTTTGCTGCTTTTTTCCCAGCTTTTCATTTTGAAATTTTCAAATCTGTAGGGGGTAGAGGGTGGTGCAGTGAGCCGGTGTGTATCCTTAACCTAGATTAACAAATTATTATGATTTTTGCCATATTTGCTTTAACTCGGGGAGGGGGTGCTTTCTAAGCTATTTGTAAGCACATTTTATCTCAAAATACCTCAATCTGCATCTCCTAAGAATGAAGCCGTTCTCTCATGTAACCAACAGTACCATTGTCACATCTGAAAAAATTAATAGTAATGCCATAATATCTAATGTACAGTCCCTATCACATTCCCCCAGTTGTCTCCAGAATTAAGTTTACAATGTTCAGGGTCTAAGCAGGGTTCATGCATTGCATTTCATTGCTGTGCCTCTTCAATTTCTTAGTCTCTTTTCATTTATAACAGTCACCCTGTGTTTAAAAAAATAGAGATTTTTGAGGCATGTCTTTTTTGAAGAATCAAGGTTTGTTGTCTGTTAGAATGTCCTGCATTTTAGATCTGTCCACTGTTTTCCATCACACTGAGATTATTTTGCAAGAGTACTACATAGATTATGTTATAGAGTATTCTTTGTATCATGTCAGGAGGTAAATATGGTCAGGTGGTTTCCATTAATCAGAAATGCTAAATTTGATCACTAGCAGAAATTTGGGTCTCTCATGGCTAAGTCCAATTTAATGTTGTGTGTTTCTTTGACTAACCATACAGCATTGTTTTAATTTTTTTAAGCTTGTATAATTAATAAGAACAATAAATATTTCTGGTTTAGAAATAATGGTGGGCATAGACTACTGGAGAGTAGTATTCACTTTGCCTGCCCTTTCCTCTTTGAATAAATACCTCAAAAACTCCTTATATTAAACACTTCCTTCCACCTTCCTCTTTATGACTGTGCAGGAGATTTTTGCAAATTAACTGCTGATGAGGACCCCAGATCTAGAGGGAGATAAGAACAAACATTTGTGGAGGGGGAATAAGAGTAATATGAACACTTGTTGAGCCATTACCATGTACCAGGGGCTAAGCACTTTCTGTGGACTGTCTGCACAGTAACCCAATTAGGTAAGCAGCATTGTTTCCCCATTTTACAGATTAGGAAGCTCAGGCACAGAAAGAGTGAGGATCTTGCCCAAGGAGCCACAGCAAGTAAGTGGTGGAACTAGGGCTCAGCCGCAGGGCTGAGTAAGTCTGGAGCCCATTTCCTATTTACTGTGCTCAGCTGCCTCCATTATTGTGCACCAGGTATCGTACCAGACCCTGCCTCATACATTTTTTGGTAGAATTCTCACATCAGCCTATAAGAAACAGTCTCAAATAGATGAAAAGTTACTTACCTGAGGTCATGTGATACCCGAACCATTTATCCTATTTTGTGGTTCTCTCCCATGTTCCAGCCAAGGTCTTTAACAGCAGAGTGGTTTGCCCAGCGGGGTCCCTTTTCCCACTTCCCAGCACCCACATAAACAGGACTCATGTGCTGGAAATGAGACCAGGTGGCAGAAGCAGCTGCACAAGCAAGAGGAGCCTGATCGGGTCCACATTAACCAGATGACAGGAGTGAGAGCCTTCAGTTACAGTTCGGGGACCGTCAGTGAGAAATGAGATGACACTGAGCCTGAAATAAAGGTTGTTGAAATAAGACCGGTCTTCCAAGGGGAAGTGTCTCCTTACCGTCTGTCCCCTCACCAGCGAGGATGTGGCAGTCTTTATTTGAGAAACTTCAAACCACTGGTCCAAAGCCGTGAAGAAATTTCTGAAGGAGAGTGCGATTGCTTATAAGTTTCTGATGCTCACTATTGATTTCCTTTTTAGAAATTTTTTTAACATCATCACTGAGTCCGCATATAATTATAGCATAATAAACTGAGAAGAGTAAAACTGAAGAGAGTAATATGACCTATATCATAGGATTTTCATGAAGATTGAATTCACACGCACACACACAATGTAGCACAGTGCCTAACACAGCAGGCATTCATTATGAAAGTTCTTATCATTATGTGATCACATCGATGAATTTTACGTTCTCACATGATACGGGTCTGGGAACACTCCCTAAATTAGGACATCTGGCCTCCAAACCCAGGAAAACAAACATTCCAGACCCTGCCTGGCTAGTATCTAAGCTAGAGACCCGATCTCCCTTAGTGACCCTCTCCGGTGCTGGCAGGAGGCTCCTGTTACCATGGTGTCTGTCACACTCTGTCTGTCCTTCTGTTTCAGGTGGTTAGCTCAACCAATGGAGAGCTGAATGTCGACGACCCCACGGGAGCCCACTCGAACGCGCCGATCACAGCTCACGCCGAGGTGGAGGTAGTGGAGGAAGCTAAGTACGTCCGTCTTTCAAGGGGGCTCTTGAGTCATAGGTTGAAAGACCTTTTCTCTGTCTCTTCCTCTCGTGTGCTGCTCATCTCGACCGGACTCCTCATGCTTGTGTCCACAGCTTTCTTCCTTTGATCGTTTCCTTTTTTGCATGGTACCCTAAGGCTGCTGCCGCCCTTCTTTAGCTGTGATTTCTGGAAAGACAGCCACTTTTTCTAGTCCACTGGGGGCAAGAGACATAGTGAACTAAAAGGATCATGGTGCAGGAGCGACAGCAGACAGCAGTCGTGAGCTTCTTGGGGCTTGGGGCCTCTTGCTCCCTCAGGGACACAGAGGAAAAAAATCTGCTTATCTAAACCATGGGTCACGCTGAACAGCATTCGATTTCTGGTCGTCGGCTAACCGCTCAGCATGCGTAGTCCTAGACAAGGGTTTCAGAGCTATTTTGTTCACATTTACGTGAATTTAGAGAGACTCAGATAAGTCAGCCAAGAAAACTAGTCTCTGCACCTGTGAGTGAAAGAGTCTTGGGCAGGAAAGGAAATCACACGAATCCCAAGAGGACGAGGAGGTTCCCCGCCTCCGTTTTCTGCTTCTCTTGCATGTGAGTGTGTTGCCCTGCCCCTGCCACCAGCCCCTTGGTGCTCTCTGCATGGTCTGTGTTTAAACTCTTAGAAGATGGGGTAGAAGGTGAAGTAACTGCTGATTCTGCTGCAAAAGCGGCATTTCTGTCACTCCTCTCCCTTTTTGCCCCGTCCCAAAGTCAGGTCCAGATGAAAACTCTAAGACTGCATTAGGTAAGGGAGAGAGAAGTCCTTCACAGATCAGTAACTGCTGCCAAGCCCGATACGGATGACTTTTTTGCTAAACCCTGGGAGAACATTTAGGCTATCCCAGTATCTTGTTCTCGTAAGCAGGCAACATATTTATAATGATACCGTGCCTTACGTGGTCTCTGGAGCCCCCAGATAGCCTGCATACAAGCCACAGCATGCTCACGCCTGAGTAAAAGGTGATGCGAGGCTAATCAAGACCTGCTTCTTCCTTCCAGACAAGCTTTGCACAGCTGCTCCCTCACCCACTCCTCTGCTCTGCTGTCCGTCTATCTATGTGACGAGCTCACTTTGCTTTTAAGCGGTCCTTTCCTTGGAAAGCCAGGACTTGAGGATTCCTCCCCAGTAGATAAAAAGCAACAAGGATGACTTGGACGCTCTCTTGTTGAGTCCCTGCTGACTGTAGGCAGCTTCAGATAATCCTCTCCTGGTTAATACAAGGCCCTGATACATAAGGAAGGCAGGGGGAGTTTGTAATGCTAGTAAGGACTTCGGAAATTTTAATGGTGCCCACAATTTTTCCAAGACAAAACTTCATTCTCCCAAATAAACAATGTGGTACTTGCACCCTCTTGAGTTCTCAACCTTGGCTGAACTTTGGAATCACCTGGGGCATGTTAGAAAATGCAGATGCCTGAATCCTGGCCCCAGAAATTCTGATTTAATTTATCAGCATGTGACATGAGCGTCAGTAGTATTTAAAGGTCAGGTGATTCAAGTATGCAGCTGAGGTTGGGAGATCACATCTGCTGGATGTGATCTGATCCACACATTGTCTAGACTTGAAAGACAGGCGCACCCCACCCCCACCGCCACCTGGCTCCCAATTCACTGTCACGGTTATTACTTCGAAGGCTAGAAGCTGAGCTCTGGATTTAATAGTATACTTTGAGTCCAGCATTGAATGGGCTTTAGTCTTAAATATGACCTATACAGGTTTATCTTTGAACCCACTTTATCTCATTTCATTTTGGTAAATGTGTACACTAATCGTATATGTGAGTGTGGTGTTGTGTCCTGTGTATAAGATAGGGGGCCATTCACACAGTGATTTCAATCTGGTGTATTCTGTTCTGGTGTAACCTAAATCCTAGGATATAAAGAGAGTTTAAAGTCTCCCCACGTAGCATAGAGGACCACTGTGCCTCTTTGCAGCCAGTGCCAGGTTTGGGCTCTCTAAAAGGTGTGGAACCCAGAAAGGAGCAATAGTATTTGACCACATGTCATCCAAAAGCTCATAGCTTAGGACATTTTGTGTGCTGGATTTCCCCTAGTGATTTCATGCGCTGCCAATCCATCTCGCCCAGGGCACTGTCAGGGCACAGCCATGTGTTTTTCTGCTTGGCCTATGTGTATGGGGAGGGGACGTGGAAAGAGCCACGTGTCCACCTGCGTGATTGTTTTCACAGGAAAAAGTCACAGCTAGAGAAGCACCAGGCGTCCCAAACAACTCCTTGCACACAGCCGTGCTGCCATTGGCCCTGATACAGCCTGCTTGTGGGGGAAAAAGGGGCTGCTGCCTTTATTAAGATTCAGCCAGGGTACTGCTGGGGAGACGATGTGAAACCTTTACTTCCAAGCTTTTGGTTTTGGATTCCTCATCCAGCTTGTTTTGTGTAAAGGAGGAGAGAAACAACAGGATCTCGGTTTTTGTTCTATAAACAAATATCTAACTTACCTTTTTCTCTAGCTACAGGACACGTGTCCTTGTTTTAAGTATGATTGAAAGGGCACTGAGGCAAAGCAGCTTTTTGGTTGACTTTTGTTCTGGTAAGAACACGGGAATTTTTGGTTATCCACCGACTTTAGCTGTCACTTAGCCAGCGTGGACCTCATTTCCCCTGAGAATTAACATGCGTGGGGTCTAGGCCCTTTTCTGGCAGTCAGACCTTAATCCAGAGTAGTTACTCTCCATACTGAGACATCTCCTAGTAAGATAAAGTACTTCTTAAGCCTGTTCTCCCCTCCAGAGGAAGAGCTAAATGCTGGCTGCTTTGGTTGGACTTACCGAAAGGCTGGGGACTTCTCTTTCCCTCAGAACGTTTGCAAGGTTAGCTTAACAAACTGCATGGTGAGACCTCACACGGGAACCAGAATGGCTCAGCCTTGGTGCCTGATTGAATTCTTACAGGCAGGGCCATATGTTCTTTCTCCTGCTACCTTCCTGGAAGTTGCCCAGGAAAGCCCACCCCTGGGGCTCCCACCAGCTCTTCCTGTTTTGCCTTGCCCCTCACTGAGATCCAGCTCTCACCGGATGTTTCTGTCAGACGCCTGCCCCTCCACTTCAATGCAGGGACCAAGTGGCTTGGGCCTGCTCACCCTACCTTGCCAGAGGAAGAAACTAAACACAGACACATACTGCATGTTTGCATGGCTCACAGGGAGTTGCTTCCATCTCACCTCTGTGGACTAATATCTCTCTTTCTCTCTCTTCCTTTCTGTGTTTTTCTCTTTACACACTCTGTAGCTGCCTGAAAATGCTCAACCTGTGGTGAGTCCCTGTCTCCAGCCCACACGCTAGGGGAGCGGACCTGACTAGGCTGGGGTTGGCAAAGCCAAGCAAAATGCCTTAGGAACACGCAGTGGCTTCCATATGCCATCTTGTGTCATTACCCACCCCGACTGGGGAACTCGAGCCGCAAGGTGGGGATGGGGCAGGCCTGCAGCCAGGAATTAATCTGCTCCTCCTTCCCTTTCCAACCCACCTCACTGCTGCCTCCTCCTGTCAAAACGGTAGCCCACAGTATACAAAGTTATCTCTTCATTTTTATTTTAGTGACTTTTTTCTCAAATTGATACAACCAGGTTTGAGCAGACAGAGAGGGACAGAGGCAGGAAGACCAGGTGACTGTGTCAGTCGTAGAATCAGAACCTAACTGTTCCTCACAGCTCCAGGGAGGGTCGCTGCCAGATAGTCTCACATTCTGTGATTTGCTCTCCGACCTTGAAATTCAAGCAGCTTTGGAAAAATCTGTGACTTTTCTTTTTTGATTCAGCTGGTTCTTCTGTCTCTAGAATATGAGTCTCTCCAAATAAGAGAATTGCTTTTTGGGGAAAAGGTGGACATTTTGATGTTGTTGTTCTGAGTTTTTTGTTTGTTTTTCGTTTGTAGTCTTTCCTTCTCTTCCCTTCTGTTCCCTTTCTTTTTCCTCTTCCCTTCCCCTTCCTGTAAGAGAGCATCGTAGGCCAAGGGCTGACTTGGCTAATGCGATCCTGGAGCCTCTCTTTTCCATTCCTGCAGAAGGTTCCTTGAATGCATTCTTAGGAACAACACGAGGTATGCTGAAGGGGAAGCCCTAAAGAATCCATGTTTGGTGAGGCACACTCTTCCTGCAGGACCGAGCCCCCTCCCCAGCTCTCCTCCTGAATGCTGCCCGTGACCTTCAGGGGCTCCTGAGCGAGTTGGTCTTTGCAGTGTGGAATCGTAACTCTCCCCCGTGGTCTGCATGCCTGAGATAATATTCTCTGTGGTGATAATGTCTGCTGGGCTCTCTGACTGCCTTGTTTCTGTCTGTCTTCAGTGACTGGGTTGGGCACCAGTCTCTGTACCCTAACTGGCTAAGCCAAGTTGCCTACAGGGTTTCCCCAGGGACAAGGATGTATTGAAGATAACAACTGGGTTCTAAAGAGATAGAACTTGTAGAGTTACGGTGTCAAGGAGTACATTTGGCCTATTTATTTAGCAAACATGTGTCTCTGTAATCTGACATTGTCGTGGTCTGTTTTTTTCTTGTGAGATGTTAGTCACATGATCCTAAACTGCAAATAGAGGGCCTACCTTGTGCTCATCCACTCTGTGCCTGGAACTCCAGGCCATCCCACGGCCTTCCCCAAAGAGCTTAGGTGCCATCTAGCTGGAGAGATAAGACACGTGTACTTGACAGGACAAGTAGTTCTCCAGGACACTTAGGTTATTGTCCCTTGAGAAGTCACCGTTGGCAGGGAAGGTCAAGGAAGACTTAGTGGGTGCCGTGAGGCTTGACCCAGGTGGTAGAGCGAGGGAAGGACGTACAGGGACAGCAAAGACGAGAAGCCTCGTAAAGTAACAGCTGAAGGGAGAGCCAATCAGGAGTCACCTGGAAGGAAACCTGAGACTCAAGAACGGTTGATCACTTGCCTTCATTGTCTTCTGAGAGGAAAACATCTGAATGGAGTCCGTCAGCAGGCTTGGTCTGGGATCTAACCAGGCTTAACAGGTCCTGTTGCTGGTAGTCACCACCAAAACCAAAGAGTTGAAGAATAGGTTGTGGAGCCTGTTCCCTCCTGGGTAGAGTTATTAAAAGCTCCTGCCGAAGCCTTAACTGCGGTAACTAGCAAGAATTAATCCAGGGCTCTGAAAACCAGGGCTCACACTCTCCTCCAGTCCAGTGAATTCAGCGTTGCACGTCAAGTTATAATATGCTTATGAGCAGACATTACTTCTTACGGCTTGCCTTGGAGGAGGTAAAAGAGAAATTGTATGGACCAAAACAGTATTTCAAACTTCTTAATGATTGCCCTTACTTAAAAACACAAAATCATCATCTTAGCATTCTCCAAAAAGAATGAGAAGTTGACTTAAATGTTAATGATCCCTCAGTCATGGTTAACAGGGAATCAGTAGCTCTGTTGAAACATTGATGCTCCCATGAGATTTAATTCACCTTGCTAAATAATTTCAGGGCATTCACCTTGAAAAATGTCTGTTTTCTAAAGCATATGTACAAAAAAAAACAACCCAAACTTTTTTTTCCCCTTGACTCCTTCCCTAGGGATTCCATTGAGAACTGTTTTAAATAATCAAAAACTTTTTTTTTTAAGCATTTATTCAGTCTCTGAATACACAAGACACTTTATCTAGTGACTATACTCACATTACACATGTCATTGTAACTCTTGGAAAAAAAATTTTAAGACCTCCCTAAGAAGCTCTTATTTCCGAAATCTCCACGCTCAGTTCATTCAGATATGGTTAAAGCCCAGCACTTTGTGTATGTAAACATCTGTTTCTGCATTCCAAGGAACTTTCTCCAGATTTTTAATACCTAGGGTGTAGGAATACCACGGGCCTGAAAAGGGAGGGAATGTTAACTACAGGGGAGAACTTCGGGGTTTGGGAAGTAAGCAACAGCTTATTTCCATGTAAGTACTTTTGGCATTAAACCCAGAAGGATTCGGCAAAAGAGCCAAAGATAGGTTTCTGAGAAAAGCTTTTCTTTCAAGGGCCCAGCAGGACTGAGTTCTGCCTCCAGCTGTGCTCCCCCCATCTTTGGGCCCCTTGGACTCATCCACCACCTTCTGCCCTCACATTCTCACTGCTCGTGTGTCAGCTTCCTGGAAAAGACGTATCTTTTGCCACCGCCCTCATCTCCCCCTTCTGGAATAGTCACTGCCCAAGCAAGAGATGCTCCCTATCCCGAAGGCCGGGAGTGAGGAGTGGGCACTCGAGGGCTGTGGCTGAGCCGCGGCTGCTGCCCCAGAGGCAGCGCTTGGAGGGCTTGTGAAGAGATCAGGCCCGGCCGCCACCCTGAGCGGGGTCGGTGCTTGAACCCAGTCTGGTTCAGCAGCAGTCTCGGGAGGCTAAGTTGAGGAGGACCCTGCAACCAGATGCTTCCTGGTGATCAGCTGTGGCGTTGGTCCCCTCTGGACGAAGAGTGGGCTCTGGTGATTTCATTCACGGGATCTGGGCTCCCACAGTTATTAAAGTCAGGGCTTCTCCTGCCCACTCCAGCCTGCTGGTTGAGGGCGGGGGCTAGAAAGAATCCTTAGTCCTTCATCAGAAGCATCGTGAGAGCTTCCCAGAGCTCCAAGTGTCACGTTTTTCATGGTGTTTGTTTGCCTTAGTTGAGCCTCCATACCGGCCGAAGTTGCATTAAATAATTGTGCCCTCTGTACCAAGGGGCAGACAGTGCAGCGTATTCTTATGCAGCCCTGAGGACCCCCCAACCTTGGTTCAAGATAAAAGATGAGACATCCGGGGCGGGGTATAGCTCAGTGGTGGACTGTGTGCTTAGCATGTAGGAGGTCCTGGGTTCAATCCCCAGTCCCTCCATTAAAAACAAATAAACTTAATTCCCCACTGAAAAAAATTAAAAAAAAAAAAAGATGAGACATCCAGGTTGGGGTGTTAGACTAGGAAATAAGCCATCTTCATCCTTCTTACAAAAATGCCTGTTTGGGCCCTGCCTAGCCTGCCACGCTTTGGTAATTAGGTTTGGTGGCTGCAGATTGGAATAAAGCATCTCCTTCCTTTGGCTTTCCTGGCAGATCCTGCCCACCGCCTCCAGTATGTGTGCTCTAGATGGTGGGCGGCCCCGTGGGTGGGTTCCAGGGGAGAAATTCATCCCCTGCAATGAGCAGAGGCAGGCAGAAATCTGTTGGCAGCTGCAGGCCTCCAGAACTAACTTGCAGTGTTCCTTGTGCTCCAGGTGCTGCTGTTTCTTTAAGAGGAAAAGGAAGAAGACTGCTCAGCGCCACAAGTGACCAGTGCCTCCCAGGAGTCCTCAGGCCCCGGGGACTCTGACTCAATTGCACCTGCAGCTCCTGCCATTTCTCATTGGAAGGGACTCCTCTGTGGGGGAGGGTGGAGATCCAAACCAAAAAGAAGAAAAGAGATGCCCCCAGAAGGAGCCAGTGTGGGCAGCCAGGGCCCAGAGGGTCAGTGGCTTTCCCTGCCTGCCTGCGGCTCTGAGCAGGTCCCAGAGCTGCTGGGCCTCCACTGCTGGCCCTTGGGGCTGGCTGCCTGGTTGACTCTCCTTCCTATTGTTTACAGTGAAGGTGTCATTCACAAAAACTCAAGGACTACTATTCTCTTCCCTCCCCTTAGTTTACTCCTGGTTCTTGCCGCACCCTCAACCCTCTCCAGCATCAAAGCTAATGAGTTGAAGGCTTTGTCTGCTGAAGGAGCTCAAGAGTCTGGGGGTGCGGCCAGGAAAGTAGGAGGAAGAGGCAGGCCTGGGCTGGAGGAGCACCTTCTCCACTTGCCAGGTGTGTCTGGCAGTCTGGCTGCCTCTTCCTCCGTGCCTGTGCAGCCTCCATCCCCCGCCGCCCCGGGGGTGCAGGCCCCTCCCTCCCTCCCTCCCTCCCTCCCTCCTGTGAAGTTACACTGTAGGACAAAGCTGTGAGAAGTCTGCAGTCTACTGTCCCTGCGTGTTGGCGTTCTTAGCTTTCTTGACAAGCGAACTGTGTTCTTCAGACAGCAGCAGAACAATGCAGATTGTCCTGAGCAAAGGAAAAAACTGACTTTATTGCACTTTTAGTTGTTATTTTGTTGTTTTGTTTTGTTTTGTTTTTTAACAAAAAAAAACATGGCAGATGCATATTGTGTCTGGTTATATTGGGAGTTTTACTTTTTTTCTGTTTTGAGGGGGATGGGGCCAGCCAAGCCATTCAGAGAGAACATGGGTCCAGAGGACATTCTCAGTGGAAAGAGTTGGGTCTGCAGCACCCAGAAGAAGAGAAGAAGCCAAAACTCTGCGTCTTCCTGAGTGAACACTCAGGTTGGCAGGGAAGCATACTTGAATTTTCGTTCATCTTCTCAGCTGCTGAAGAATGTCGCTGCCGGAGCCTCTTGACCTCATCAGCCTGCAGTTTGGACAAACCTAGCTCCCCAGCACATGGGATGAGCCAGCCAAGCCAGACTGTGGCCAGGAGACAGTTCATCCCAGAGAAGGAGATGCTTAACACAGAAGTCTGAAATGTCTGTTTCCTCCACTGCCAGGGACTTCCAACTAGATAGCCATGTGACTTCCTTAGTGACTTGGGGGACAAAATTAGTGATGAAACAGCCACCACCATATTGCCACCAGTGGACAAAAAGGAGGAAAGTGATCCTGCCTTCCAACTGCCAGAGGAACCTCAGGATTTGGCTCATCACAGGGCCAGGAAATAAAATCGGTGTGTACTCTTTGCCCCAATAGCTGAGTTCCAGCGTTTGGGCTGGCCTGCCTTATCAGAAACCAGGCTCCTGCAAATCTTCTCCCAGCAGGTCCATAGTAGCAGGCTGAGGACTCAGTACTTGGGACTGTAGTGAATGAGAAGGTAAGACTGGTTAGTGCTGGAAGATACCAGGGCAGAGAAGACCGAAATGAAAGGTCTGAAATTATCCTCTCACTTGGACATAGATAGACCCCTTCCAGAGAAGACGGCCACACATCTCGAGCACGTTGTCCCCGGTACGCTGTCCCCTCCCCCGTGGTGTGGTCACGTGATACACTGCCATGAAGGGTCTCGGTTCCTCATTCACTGCTTGAAAAGTCATTGATGTATGGAGTTAACCTCATGCTTGCTTTTCATTTGAATTCAGTGGCTTATCCAAACAGTGACCTCTCATTCTAGATATGCTAGAGAAGAAAGGATCAATTACAGCAGGGGATGAGGTTTTGTATCTGGGAGTAGAGAGAGCTCACCACGGAGGACAGTGGCTGGGGACTTCGTCTGGGCACTTGGGGGGAACAAGTCATTGCCTCTGGCTTGAGGTGTAGGGCTGTCTTTTGGACTGGAGGTTGTGGGGACACTTCCTGGTAATTGGCATTTCCTGACAAGTCGCTTGATGTATCTTACATGGAGCAGAAGTAGCTGCAGTAGCGTGGATCCGAGTTACTGGGCTTCACCTGTGTCCCATTGGGTCCTGGCTAGCAAATAGCACGTCACTGGCCTCAAACCTGCCTAGCTTATGTAAACATCGTAATCTTTCATTTCTTTAAAAGAAACTTTTCTATAAACAAAACAGAGTGGCTGAAAGATTCAGTGTCACACCACTTCCCCACAAGGATTTTAAATAGTGGGGTTTGCTTCTTTGACATTACCTGGTGGTTAAGGCACCATCACTGAAGCTTACATAGTTTCTCAGTTGGCATCTGGGCAACTCTGACTTCCTGTATAGAAACTTACACATCCCTATATAGAAGAAGCCTTAACTCTCAAGGGAGGGCAAGGGGAAATGGTGGCAAAGCCGGGAGCATTCCTGGCACTCTGTACCCCACTAAGTGCCTCCCCACTCCCTTTTCCACAAAAAAGTAAAGGCAGTTACCAGCTTGGCTGCAGGGCCTACCCTCTTGCAGCTGGGTTTGTGACCTTTTGGGAGTCGTAAATTTTTTTTTTAAGTCTAGCTCTTGAGGGACTTAACCTGAGCAGTTGTTGGGGGAGTCTTCCTGATGCACTGTTCTTACTCTGCCCCCCTCACCCCCATCTCTTACTAGATACTTGGTTTTTCATGACAGGTGAAGAGCCCAGGACCTGGCGTGCACAGCAGCGGTGATCCTTCCAGAGCCACTGGCCCTCCAAGGGGGTCCCAGACCCCTGGGGCATTCTGTTGTGATCTTTCTTAAAGTAAGGAGTAATTTGGCCATCAGTTCCATCCCCTCAGCCCGTCAGGGCTCCCTCCTCAGCCCTCTTGCTATAGTCGCTGAACTGTGTTCCTCAGCCAGCTCCTTGGGGTTGGGCACTCCCTGCACCCACCCCCCACCCAGATCCACTTGCTCTGTAGCTTTTGAGCTCCTCCGCTTCACAAGCAGGATGCCTGGGGATGTTTTCCTTTGGGATTGATGCAGATATTTCTGAGTTAGCCTTAAGCACTAACGACATTAGGAGTCCTCCCAAACCCCACGGTCCTTCAGGCCTTGCGTCCTGAGCAGATTGAGGCAAGCAGGCCAGGAATCCACCAACACCTATGGGGTCCTTCCCTTGTGACGAGAGCATGACTGGTGTCTGTGCAGTCTCGGCTTGTCAGAGCCGATCGCTTGCTGTATACCCGCTTGGCATTTCCCAGTGGTCTCGCTCCAGACCGCTCTGCAAGGTGGGGCTGTGTGCCAGCAGCAATGTGCTTTCATGACTGCCGTAATTAACATTCTCCTGCCACTTTGGGTCTTTCTACAAGGAAACAGGGTCTAGGAAGGTACGAGTCAGGTGACTCAGTCGGCCTCGAATTAAAGCCTCACTTTACTTTAGAACGTAGGGGCAAGAGGAGACAGCAGGGTCCTGAGGTTTCCAGTAGAAGTGTGATTGCCTGTTCATTCTCAGTGAACTCCAGGTTCATAGAAACAGCCCCTGCCATTAGCCGGAAGAGGTGTCCATCACCTCTAAAGTAACTTCACTGGAAATGTACATTGGGAGTACATATTCAGTGTTGGTTCTCAGTCTTAGTAACCACTTTCATTGTCAAAAGTGAGTAATGGTAGTGATACGCCACGGTGGTTACTTAAAGATCATAGCCTTAACTTTTTTTTTATGCAAAAGATATACCCTGTCCCCCCTCTTAGTGAGTAGCATAACCTGTATCTTAAGTACTTCCATGGCAGCCTGGAAAGCATCTCCTCTAAGGAACTTCATCTTTCTTCTGATGCGTCATCTCCCAAGTCCACATGCCTCCCATGTCGCGGTCACATCTTCCATTTTCATGTTTCAGCCAGTTTTCATTCCCAATGTGTTGCCCTGACAACATCATCTTCAGTGTCAGAACCACGTTAGGGCCAGAATTTCTCAGATTGGGAGCCTGCAGTGCCATACAGCCAAAATTGCCTTTGCCAGGCCACTGCCACCATCCCCACCAATGCTCCAAACTGGGCCGATGAATTCCAGAAACCCTTAAGGAGCCAGGGTAACTTGGCTCTCCATCTGGATTGGCCTGAGCAACAGGCATGTGTCTCGGATTCTTCTACCAACTCCAAGGCTCCAGGAAAGTCCCATTTAGAGGGTGATGGCCAGTGACTCCCAGTCTTCCCTGTGGTAGGTTGGTAGAAATCAAAATGGGATGCCTGTGGTTTTGTTTTCTTGGGTGGGTTTTTGTTTTTGTTTTTATTTGGTTGGGGAAGAGAGTGATTTTGTTTCTGAATAAGAAAGAAAAGAAACCATGGTCCTTTAGAGGGTTTGCAGAGTTTTAAGTAGTGTTTTACCCACAGATAAGGAATCTTGGAAGTCTTTGATCAATTAAGCACTCTTAAGAATATGTTTTTCCTAATTCCTTTTGCAAGTGACTGCAAAAGAATAGGTTTCTCCATTGTATTCCAAATAGTAAGTAGGTTCCCTGGATATACACAGTAGTAGTTGACATATTTCCTCAAAAAGCAACCAGGAAGTCCACTCCAGTGTTTATTTTGTAGCTCAGTTTGTATTACAAAGGAAAAAGTGAACCTGTACTCCATATATTTCTAGTTTGATTACCAAACTCAATGTTATATATAGAGAAACCTCAGTTCTGTGGACAGAATTTATTTTGTTATTTTTCTCCTTTTACTCCTCACAGTCGTCTTTCCAGTGCCATCACCACCTTCAAAGCAGAGGGCTATCCATGGTAGTAAATGGGATGCAGTGCAGTCACCCCTGTAACCCACACCAGAGGACAGATGTCCTGACTGCCCCTTCCCGGCAAGTCCCCTCCTTAAGGGCAGGTGAGACTTTCAGTGTTCCTCTTCATGAGCTCCAGACCAAATCCCAGGCCAGCCCTTACACCGAAAGCTTTTTTAAGAGGCTTATCAGTCTGTTAGGAATGTCTCAGGAAGATGAGCCATTTCTTTGAGGGGGAAATATATTTACAGATGGGTGTGTGTTGTTGCATTTTTATGCTTGTGTGTGTGTGTGTGTGTGTGTGTGCACAGCTCATCTGTGTGCATTTCACTTCCATAAAGACTCAGCCCAGGCTGCTGGGACCACGTATTCCTGAATATTCTCGGAAGTAAACAGGTAACAAGTGAGTTTCTCAAATTAGTGTCACCGCAGCAAGCTGGCTCTTGGAATGAGCCCCATTTATCAAGCAGAAGAGTAAAACAACAGAAAAGATAGAAATGAAACCAAAAATATTATAAACCCCCCAATGGAAAATAATGTTGATTTCATCAGTTCCCATTGGACATATTACATGCTCTAATTTATTATATTGTTTTGTCTGTTTCTTTAATCTTGACCCATTGTACTTTTAAAAAGATGTTGGGATGTTGATTGCAATTTTTTAAAACTAGATAATGTATAAATCAGCTGTGGAAATCAATTTTAATTGATGTGTGGATGTGTCTGATTATTGTTAAATGCCTTTTTTTATCTTTTATTTTAGATATGTAATATTGTTTCATAAACCCTGGCACTGGTCGCAAAGCTCAGCTGTGAAAATGAAACTTGGAGTATTTTTAAACATGAATGTCAGTTTCAAGTGTATTTGAAATGGTTCCTCCAGGAGAGAGATTTGTACACCATTAAGTAAAAACTCCTCTTCAGAGGAAGTAGCCTTCTTTGGGAAAAATGGAAATGGGTCTTGATATGTTATCTCAGAGTAGCCATTTCCTAGGGCACCATGGAAAACACAAATGTGATCTTTAAGTATACCTCTTCCCCAATTTGGGGAGGAAAGGACTCAGTTTGCACCCTTTTTGTATGTAAAATAAAATGTCTTACCTTTCTTGGCTAATTTTGCTTGTTTGGTTGGTTGGTTTGGCTGGTTTTAATCTCTCCTGATTCTTTGTAACTAAGAATCCGGCTAGGAGACTAACTCTGATATGATTCAAGACTCCAGTGAATGAAAATAATGCCTAATACTTCGGCATTCTTGCTTCATTCTTTTGGGTTGAACTTTGCCCTCTCCTCTGGGTCACTTTAAATATTTCTGGTTAAAAAAAAAAAAGATGAATGTTCATAAATATTTCTGGTAGAATTTGGACATTAATCACTCACAAACTAGTTCCTGTGTCCCTGTGCTGCATAGGTGGTAGAACACCAGGAAGTTAGGATCTGCTCTGTGGAGCAGGTTTGAAATAGCAGCTTTGCAATTCTGCTCTACTAATGAGGAACATCTATACAGACAGAAGATGTTAACTACAATGTGCAAACTAAAATCACTAGTGCACGTATGGCACAAAACAGCTGCCAATCTGCACGATTGGTTCCAGTTTTTTCCATTACTGCTCAGTTACTACTTAATGCTTTGTTTTTTCACTAGTAGAAAACACATTTAAGGTCATCATGAGAGAAAAGCTTCATATTGAGAGCATTTTATCCATTAAGCTTATTTTTTTCAAAGGTGGTTGGGAAGGTGGGAAAAAGGCTGCTTTTATGCTATTTTAGCACTAGTTCCTCATGTTGAGAAGGCAACTTTGAAAACATACGTTGGTAAACAGTTTTCTCGGTGGTTACGGGCAACATGAGACCAGCAAGTAGGCAGAGAGGCTTGACAGACAAAAATAAAGGGGGTGGGGTGTTTGGAAGATCATCATTGTCAGTGCAACAGTTTTACCTAGAAGAACCTCCACCTATTTGAGTAGTGGTCTGGGTTGAGGTGTAAGGATTAGAAATAGCAAATGTCATTTGTGTTGGTGAAAACTGTCAAGCTGTGCAGCCTGCCTGCAGCGATGTTGTGAGCAAGGACAACGTTAACGCCAGTGGCCGTGCATAACCTCAAACTCAGGTCAACAAGTCATATAGAGACCAAATTGCGGAGTTCAGCTATGGAAATGGAGCCTTGTCTACCTACGATCTGGGCTGTGAAGACCAGAAATTTCTACAACATTAATCTTTGAAAATTAGTTTGAAGACATTTCATAACATCATGGTTCCAAGTTTTAGAAGTTGTGAATGTGTAATTTTTTTAATTTAATTTTATTTTTTGTTGGGGGGAGGTAATTAGGTTTGTTTATTTACTTATTTATTTTCTTAATGGAGGTACTAGGGATTGAACCCAGGACCTTGTGCATGCTAGGCATGCACTCTACTACTGAGCTATACCCTCCCGCCTTGAATGCACATTTTTTATTTTGGGGTGTGGGTAAGACTCCCAGTGCTGAAGCATATATATGTTGTAGGCTCTTGGGAACAAGACAAGATGTGTGTGGAGCTCTGATACACTGCTGTGGGGGCATCTGACGACTCTCCGCGACCTTCCTGACGGTTTCTAGAAAAGAGAGACTAAACCTCAGACCGTGGCACATAGTATTTCCTACTTCAGTGCTAATCTGACCCTATTTCAACCAATATTTATTGAGCACTTAGCCCTGGAGCTACTCGGAGAGTTGTATACAAAGTGCGTGCAACACAGTACACTACTCTCAAAAAAAAAAAAAAAAAAAAAAAAAAGTGTGGTTACTTGGGAAAACAGGTAAAGAAAGGAAGTTAAGAACCAGAGTATACAATAAAGTGTGCGTTGACTCACACAGTAGTAAGCACAGTAAGATGAGAGGGGGGAAAAGGTAGTACAAATGACAGGGACTAAGTCAAAAGGAAGTGGGTTTTGAAGCAAGTTTTGCAAGAGAAGTAGAAGGGGCTGTGTAAGGCTGTACCCCGGATAGGCATAAACACGCCCTGAGCTTTTGGAGGCTACCACATTTAAACCCAATTTAGTGGTGTCTAACTCTTCACTGGCCCAGTACGGACGATGGCATGTGTCTTCCGCCCCGTCCACGGACTTCCTGACAGAATCGGCCACCACCTGCCAAGCCACGTCCCGTCTAGTAAAAGCACGTCGGACCACGGGACCCGCCGCTCTGCCTGCTGGGGCTTGCAGTTCCTGCAGAAGCCCAATCCCGGTGCTCTCGGAGGGCGCCGCCTTCCGCTGACCCCTTTCCTGTGGGTGGGGCTGGCGGGCTGGAGAGCCAATGAGGCCGCAGTAACGTGGCAGCCACCCACGAGCCCGCGTCTCCGCCCGCCCGGACGGCGAGCCGGGCTCCGCCCCCCAGGGGGACCTACCATCCGGCGCCCACGCAGAGGGGGGAAATGGGGCCCGCCTCCTGCTAGGAGGCCGGCAGGAGCCCCGGTCCCCCCCGGCTGCGCTCGGTGGCGACGCCCGGGCCCACGCCGCCGCGCCCCTCCTTCTTCCGGCCTCGGCAGCCCCGGCCGCTCCCGCTTCTGGTTGATGCTGCGCCTTTCGGAGTGGAACATGAAGGTGCTCTTCGTCGCCGCCCTCGTCGTGGGCTCCGTCTTTTTCCTGTTGTTGCCTGGACCTTCTGAGGCCGATGAGAAGAAGAAGGGGCCCAAAGTCACCGTCAAGGTCCAGCCTTCCCTCTCCAGACCTTCCTGGCGCGGCCCGCACTCAGCTGCTTGGGTTCCGGCCTTGGCACCGCTGGTCACATGTGTCCAAGGCGTTTAGGGTCCCGAGCTCTGGCTTGGGCGTCCTCGGCTTTGGCTCTGCCTCTTGCCTCGTCTCCCTGCCGTGCGTCTTGGCGCCTGGGCGGTCCTCCCCTAGTCAGACCGGAGAATGACCCGGGCTCTCCCTGACAGCCCGATCCTGACCCAGGCATTGGCGCCCGGGATGCCCAGCTGGGGCCAGCACTGCGGACTCAGAGCTATTTGCAGATACTGCACTGCTGGGGAAAGGGTGAAAGATCATGTATGCCAGATTGCCAGTCGTTCCTCTGCTTAGGCCAGATTTTAGCCACTTCCAGTTATAGAGCACAGCAGTGTAGTTCAAACTTGAGTGGTGTGCTAGGCACCCCTCCTTGTTTTTTTTTTTTTTGCTGTTAATTTCTAGAATCGGGACCCACTATTTATTTAGAGCAAGGATTGTTAACCTTGTAGTCTAAAGAGAGTGTAAACAAACATGGAACTTTCATTAGATTCCCATGGATTTTTTTTTCACCACCAAAATCAGATTCAGAGACACTGCCCTTAAAATATGGCTGTTTTCTCTCCCATCCTCTGGGTAGGTTCTTCGGCGCTCCCTTCCCTAGCAAGTCCCCTTTAAAGAGGCTAAGTTTGAAATGGTGTTTTTCCAGGTGTACTTTGACCTGCGAATTGGAGATGAAGATATAGGCCGAGTGGTCATCGGTCTTTTTGGAAAGACTGTTCCAAAAACAGTGGATAATTTTGTAGCCTTGGCTACAGGAGAGGTAAGTGGCTGGAGTGGAGGTAGCCAAGCTCAAAGGAAGTGAAGTTGGCAAGTAGGTCTAGCAGCAAACTGAACTGGAGAGCATGGCCCATCCGTAGCAGTGGCCCTCACAGAGTACCAGCTGTGCTTCTGGCCCAGTGTTATCATATCTTCTGAGTTTCTTAAACTGAATCCAGAATTAGGGTTTTTTTCTTTTGAGAAAATTTTTCATCTTTGAGACATTGCAGTAACAACAACAACAAAAAAAATCTGGAAACTAGCTTGTGGCCTCTGCCAGAGTAAGGGGGCCAGAGCTTTACAGGTTTTAAGGAAATGAATGCCTTGTTTAAGAAAGTTTGTAGTCCAACTTGTCATTGGGTCACCAGGTAACTTTTGGTAAGGGGGTCAGTTTTCTTGCATCTGTGATCAGATTTTTAAGAACAAGAGGGAAAAGGTGGAGTCATTATGTGAAGTAGAATAGTGTGGAGTCTGGGAATTTGTATAAAGGCAGAGGAAGGTGTGGTCTTGGCCTTTGCTGGATCTGTGTGCTCCACACCAGGCCTGTGGTGACCGCTCGTTGAACGATGAATCTGCCAGCAGGTGTTTCTCTTCTGTGAGCAGTTGTTGTGGGCTGCGTTCCTCCAGGGTGTTTAATGTCTGCCTGGTGCCTCACGCCACTTCAACGTCTCGCCCCTTTTTCTAGAAAGGATTTGGCTACAAAGACAGCAAATTCCATCGTGTGATCAAGGACTTCATGATCCAGGGTGGAGACTTCACCCGGGGAGATGGCACTGGAGGTAACCTCGTCTTCTGGGCCGAGGGGTACCGGCCCCAAGGCGGGCGGGCCAGCTGCGCTGGGTCGGCAGGGCCTCTTCCTTCCCCAGCTCCAGAGGAAGGCTTGTCGCCTGCATGGAGACCAACTGCACCCTTCTTTGTACAGGGGCCCCAGTACCAAGGAGAGGGGGTAATGGGGGTCAGGTAGAGGTAAGAAGATCCTGCCCCACTGGCAGACCTGCTGATCCAGGCCTACAGCCTCAATGAGTTTTCTCTCGAAACCTCCTGGGGGGAGGGGAGCACAGTGAAGCACCACCTGGGGGTGATTCTGGGTCAGGCATGCGAAGCCTGTGTGGGCGACCTCGGAAGCCCCAGCAAGGGTGGGAGAGGTCGCTTTCCTTGGCAGTTTCCCACCAGAGACCACTTGGCAAGAATTGGTGGTCTCACTTCTGTGTTACTTGCACACGTAGGACAGACAGACACCCTGGCCAACCCACAGGTCTCACCACACTTGAGTGCACACCTGCTCTTCCCTCAGGCCGCAGCTGCAGCTCACCCCACCAATGAATATTTTTTGGTGGGCCAGGCTCTGTGGGGGGTGCCGAGGATGCAAAAGCCAGTGGGACGGCAACTCCCTTTCACTTCCAGGACCCGAAAAGTCACAGACGGGCTGTAACACAGCTTTAGGGGCTCAGGCTCTGTCCTCAAGTTGTGTATCTAAGTGGGAAGAACTGGGAGAAAACACTGTGGAAGGTACATACTACAAGATGTAAGTCATAGCTGGTTGGACGAGAAGGACAAAGCCGAAAGGATACAAAGCACTGGCCTCATGGGGTCTGCTGGGCTGTGATCTAGTGTCTTGACACCTTCTTGCTTTGTGACTTCAGGCAAGTCCTCTGAACCTCAGTTTCCTCTTCTATAGGAGTGCTAAGAGTTGTGGGTTCTGGGAGGGCAAGGTGAGATCTTGAGTGTGCGGTGCCCAGCGCGTGGTAAACTCAGCCGTTGTCAGAATGATGACAAGCAAAGGACTCAGTTCGGGCCAAGGCGATCAGGAAGTAGCCTTGTGAATGTGAGGTCAGATCTGAGCGGGGTCCCGGCTGGGGAGAATCTGAATGGGCATGGAGGACGCAGGGTTAAGGTGTGAGTCCGCTCAGTTCTGTGACAGGAGCTTGGCCACAGGGCGGGTCAGGGGGCTGCAGATGGAGCTCACACTGGCAGCCGTGACCAGGCTAGGAACCCAGGGCTTTGTCCTACACGGAGTGAGGATCTGCTGAAGACCTGAATGGGAGCGAGACCCGATCACAAAGGAGTTTGCAGGAAAAATAATGTGGCAGATCAGGTCGTGGAGGCAGGAGCAAGCAGGCTGGCGGGGGGTTGGCGCAGCTGTCCCTGGGTAGGGCTTTGCGGGCCTGAACCAGGGGACGATGCCTGGTGGGTAAGAGCAGGGATCTGAGAGCTAGGCCACCGTGGTTTGAATTCCAGCTTTTTAGCCTCGGTACCTGTTTCTTCATCTTTGAAGTGGGGCTATTGGCTCCTGCCTCATAGGATAGGGTTTTACTCTTTGTGTAAAATGCTTGCCCCAGGTCTCTGGCACACTTTTCCCACTCAGCGTTAGCCACTGCTGCAGCGGGGGGAGCAGGAATGGAAAAAAAGGATGAATCAGTGGTGGGGACAAGGACAACAGTGTGCAGAAGAAAAATGTCAAAAGAAAAACTGAAGTCTGGAAGGAAAGATGACAGAGTATACTGAGTTTAAAATGAAGAGCTGTCCATTTACGTTTGGAACTCCTTGTATGTTGGGAAAGTGATTGGAGCTAAGGGTGTTTAGATTTGAGGGTTTTCTGGGTAGCAGTGATTTAAATCCTATAGTCGGCTGAGACTTACAAAGAGGATTCTGACATGGGGGAGGCCTCTGGTCAGCAGGCCAGCCAGGAGCCCTGGCCTGGCGATGGGAGAACCCGGGTGCTCCCGGCTGTGGGCGTGCGAGTGGAGCCCAGGCTGAGACACCCCCGTCCCCACCAGCCAGAGCCGAGTGAGTCTCATTGTTGAGTCTTCCTGCTTACTGGACGGTCAGAGCTATCTCCCTGGTTAGCATCAGCCGAGGACAGTTTCCCAACCTGGTTCCATCCTGTGGGAACCACAGGAGGACTATGTGTGTAATAAGGTGGTTCCATATGCAAGTAAGTTTGAAAGGTGTTGGGTCAAACAAAATGAAAACTACCTTTGTTGCTGGGTTTCTCGGGGCCTCTAGTGAACTAGTCCACAGTGTGAGTCACCAGGAGTGGACAGGGACAAAGAAGGGCGTGGTATTTCCCCCGGAACCAGCTTTGGGAACTTAAGTTAGCATCTCTGAAAAGGGGTCGAGATCAGCTCCTGGCCCCTCTGTCGTATGCCCTGGACCCAGACTCTCCACGGACAGACACGGTACACACACTCAGAGCCACCTTTTATTTTTGGTGCATTCGTTGATAAGAGGCTCTTGACTTTCCAGGACCCAAATGGCCATCCCTCCCTTTTGCTTCTCCTTGCCATTCCCAGCTCATCCCTCTTTCTGCTTTGGAGCTTCCTCCGTATCTTTTGTGCTCTTAGGAAGAAAAGCTGGTCAGCCACAGCAGTCCTTTTTTTCTGGAGAGTTCTTAGCTCCCCTGCATCCAGCACAGAACATCTCTCCACTGATGTCTCCATGGCAGGCCTCTTAGGCCACAGCCAAGGGTAGTTGTTCAGTTGTGCCTTATTTAAAAGCCATAAAACTAGATTCTCAAAGTGATGCTCGTGTGAGCAGTTCACTAAATCACCCTGGCCTCGTGCCCCACCCGACTTGGGCCGGGCCTCTAGAATCCTCACCCCAAAGATCTGCTTGGTTTGGGCTAACCCAGCTCCCCGGACCTACTTTTTCCTCCCAGGTAAGAGCATCTACGGTGAACGCTTCCCAGATGAGAACTTCAAGCTGAAACACTATGGGCCCGGCTGGGTGAGCATGGCCAACGCAGGCAAAGACACCAACGGCTCCCAATTCTTCATCACGACAGTCAAGACAGCCTGGCTAGATGGCAAGCACGTGGTGTTTGGCAAAGTTCTGGAGGGCATGGTGAGTTTGGGAGGGCAACCCTCACCAGGGATCTGACAGACCCGAGAGCAGGGGATCCCTGTATTTTATCCCTTTCCCAGAGGGGAAACTGGGGGGCACGGTGGGTGTGGAAAAATGAGAATAAAAGGCCTACCTCTCCGTTCACCCAAGTTCTAAATCATTCCAGGCCCCAGGGAGAGGCCGGCCAGGGGGCCCCATTTCATCACGCACATTCAGTCCTGCCCCGGCCCCACCTGAAGTTGTACAGGGCACAGCCAAACATGCTGTCCCTGAGAAGCCACTGGGTACCCATTCCAGCTACCCTCTTAACTCCTCCTCACCCTCAGCCCAACCCAGGTCCTACTTCAAAGGATCAAAACTACTGCATCCTCCTGATGTCAAATCTGGGTTCTCCCTGCCCTGGGCTGGCACCTGCCACGATGCCCTTAGGATTGTGGTGCCTCACGGTTTCTAGGTTGTTTGTCACGTGGTGGGGTCTCAGTCCAACCCGGCCACGCGCTGGGGCCCGTCTCCCTTGAGCCGCAAACCTGACGCACCTGCCTTCCTTCCCAGGAGGTAGTGCGGAAGGTGGAGACCACCAAGACAGACGGTCGGGACAAGCCTCTGAAGGACGTGATAATCGCAGACTGTGGCAAGATCGAGGTGGAGAAGCCCTTTGCCATCGCCAAGGAGTAGGGCCCCAGGGACCTCCTCCCTTTGAGCAACTGTCTGTGTGGCCCTGTTGCCCTCCTGGGGGCGAAGACAGCCCGCCACAGGGATCCGCGCTGCACCGGCCCTAGTGCTGGCATCGGACGGAGTGGACCCTCCCGTCACATTCCACAGGCCCGGGGGCCCAGTTTTGTAACAAACTCCTACCAACACTGACCAATAAAAAAAAAATGTTTTTTTATAACCTGCTTACGGGTTATTGGGCCTGCAGCACCTCCAAGTCTCGTCCCAGCAGGTCTCCTGGGGGAGGGGTGCCTGTCCCCTCCTTGGGCTCCGGTCTGAACCCTTTCCCCAGGTGCTACCACGAGACAAGCAGGAGCTTTTGTTCCTTGCTCCCACACTGGCCAGCTACTGTGCATCAACCTTGGCGTGTCCCTTCCCCCATTCTTCTGAGAAACACACCCATCTGTTCATAGCCTACCTCTACAGTGACTTCTTCCTTTACTCCCTGTTCTCTGCTGCCCCTGCCCCGGCCCCTGGGCTGTCAGAGTGCAGGAGTTCTACCACCAGCCCAGACACCAGTGCAGCTGAGTTCTGACCCTGGGCGCAGAGGGGTAAGTCCTGGGTCCAGGCCAAGGGTGATCCAGCCCATGTCCCTTTCATAGGACTGAGGCACATGACTATCCTGGCATGTGATAACGCCTCTGGGCTGCTCAGGGCATCGGTGGCACCGGAGCTGGGGGACAGGCAGCCTCCGGCTGGGCGGTAGCTGTGCTGGCACTGAGGCCGTAGACGCCCTGCAGCACACCACTCACCACCACGCTGGGCAGCGGCTCTGGAACAGAAGGAAAACGGGAGGAGGGGGTAGGGGTGGCAGGGGAAGAGGAGGTGTGGGATGGACCTGGCTTCAGGCCTGCAGCCCCCTGAGCCCCTGTAGCTCAGCAACAGCCCCCCCCACCGCCCCCGAACAAGAGCCCTTGCCAAGGCAGCAGGTCGCAGCTGGCCACCCAAGTGAGGCTTTGGCATTGCCAGTTCACATTTTGCTTAGTGCAGCTAAGGAATGGAGAACAGGGGAGCCAAGCCTACGTCACCATGTCTACTCCCTGGAGGAGACTACAAAGCAGGCTACAGGAGCAGTGGGCTGTGTGGCCCTGAAGGAGGGTGGCAGGAGGGAGCTGTCTGGGGTTCCTGGGAGCTGAGAAGTGGCCAGTTCACCCTCACTCCCATCCTGGTACCTGCTCCCTAAATGTGGATTATGGGTCAGAGGCACCTCCTCACCTGGGGATGGGATGCAAATATAAGGATCCACACGGAAGCTGATGACAGGCCGGTGGTACAGCTGCGAGCTACAAGGAAAAGGGGTCATGAACAGCAGAGGGGCAGGCAGAGCAAAGTCTCAAGTTGGGTGGAGACTAAGGACTGAGATCACCAAGGACCCACAAAAGAGAAGTGGAAAGTGGGCTCAGGAGGCACCAACAGGAAAACCAGAAGAACCCCAGGGACAGGCCAGAGACTTCAGGCCCTGGCATATGGCCACCAGGGGGCAGCAGGAGCCCAGTGCAGACAGGGACTCTGACTTACCTACTGTTGCCAGGCAGGAACTCCCCCAGGGTGCTGAAAAGAAGAGAGAGGCTGTGAGCTGCCTGGGGATGCCCTAGGGGAGCGTGAGGCATGGGTGGAGACGCGGAAGCCCAGAACTTCACCTCCCAGGGGACCACCACTTCTATTTGTAACAAGCTCAGTTCCGGAGGCAGCTGGGGTAACCAAGGCTGTCCAGAAAACAACCCCTTCACGGGGGTCAAGAAAGCCGGCAAAGGAGGCTCTGTCTCAAAGAGGAAGAACCAGTCTAGCGCCTGGCAGATGAGAGAAGGCAAAGCGCTTGGCCTCTGAAACCTTCCCTCACCTGCTGGCTGTAGAGAGGCCCTGTCCCCCAACACTGGGACCCCTCATGCCTGTCACGGTCCCCAGAGGGCTCACCTCCAACTGCTGGCCTTGGGGTCTGTGGGGAAGTGCCGAAGACTCAGGAATTCCAGTAGTTCCTTGGGCACATCCTGGTTCATGTATAAAATGCCCTGGAGAAGAGAACAGCGGAAACCTGTAACCAGACTCAGCTGTGTAATATGCACCGTCCGGTGCAAAATGAAAACACAGGGGCTCTTCAAAAATGATAACGAATTCAAGACAGAGCATTAAACCAAGCTCAGGCGCCCCCAGCCCTGGGTGACAACACAGGTTTTAAGCCGAAGAAGCTAGCCTGGCCTGTAATTGGGTATAACTGTGTGGGAGGGGGGAAGGGTCCCCACCCTACATCCTTATCAAGAGGGCAGCACAGGATCTCACCCTGGAGGGGAAGAGAACTAGTCTTCATTTAACTGGGACCATCTACCTCCTGATTACCTCACTCAGTCCTACCAATTCAGAGAGGGCTATTTGGACCCATTACCGTTCAGAAAATTGAGGCTTGAAGTAGTGGATAACATGCCCCAAATGTGGGTCCCCCTCACCCCATGCCCCTGCACTTCTCTGTCTGGGTCACACCTCTGGTCCAGTAGACTGAGGGGCAACAAAGCAAGACCCACGCACACCTGGATGTATGCCTCCAAACCCTGCCGCCGCTGCTCCAATCCTCTGGTCCTCCAGTTGGGCAGGCGTTTCGAGGGGAAGTCGGGCACTTTGCACAGTTTCTTGATCTGCCAGGAGGTTACCGCGGTGCGATCACAGCATCCCACTGAGCCCTTAAGCTCATTTCACCCTGGCCAAAAGCCCTGCCCAGTCCTCCCCGCCACCACCCCTATAAACTTGACTTAGACCCACTTGGCAAGTGATGGTTAGAACAAGGGCGAGAGGCGCCCCAACTCCCCCCCTCCATCCCCAGATGCCCAAAGGCGGGCGGGCAGCGCAGGGGCACGGACAGCACAGGCTGGACCTGCCCCCTTCGCGCCCATTCCGCAGCCCGCGGGTAAGTCTGTGCCCAGGACTTGAACTCTCCAGGGCCTGGGGCCTTAAGCGGGGGCGGTAGAGGCTGGCGCCCGCCAGCTCTTCTGCCCGCCGCCCAGGGACAGGGCAGGAGCCGGTCTGGGGTCGGTCAGTCGGAGGGTGGGTGGTGGGCGCCGCCTCACCCGCTTGTGCAGCGCGTGGAACTCGCTGTAGCGCCTCTGCACGGTGTGTCTGCGCCCGCGGCACAGCACCTCCACTCGGAACACCTGGCGGGCGCGGGCGGGCAGCCGTGTGCGCGTGAGTTCCCGCGGGAGGGCGCAGCAGGACCCGCGCCCGGCTACGCGCCCACCCTCCGCCCCCAAAGCCACAAAGTTGCCTAGAAAAGCCGCCGCTCTCTGGGGACCCTCCCACTCTCCCCACACACTTGGGGACTCTGCTGCGTGCAGTCAGTCCCTCAGGAGCGGTGACCGCCACCCGCAGGGCTGGACAATCCAGGCGGCCCCGAGACCCTCTGCAGGCTGCCCTCCGACGGCCTGGCCCTCTGTTCTCGGCCGCCGGAGCCCGGGGTGCGGGGTCCCCTCTGCGTTGTGCGCGGAGAAATCTGGCGGGTCCCTGCGCCCCTTCCCACCCAGTGTCCCCGCTCACCATGTGGCCTTTCTCGGGGTTCTGCCGGGGCCCCTCGGTCTCGGGCCCCACGGACGGGATGTGGACTTCCAGCATCCGCGCGCAGCTCGCACCCCGAGCTCTGCAGGCGCGGACCAGAGACCCTGAAGAGCGCGCCCCGCCCCCTCTTACCCTCAGGCCCCGCCCCCGCGCCGGCCCCGCCCCAGGCGTTCCCTCGCGCCGCCAGGTCCTGCGAGAGACTGATTAGGCTGGACGCCGGGTGGCGGGAGGCGGACACCGCCTTCTGAGCCTAGTGGGGCCGCAATGCGTGGGGACCCTTCGGCAGAGAGGCATCCATTTGTCAACATGTCCACATTCACTGAGCACCCACTGATTGCCACGAACCCGGGCAAACCAGAATTTCACCTGCTCTTTGTTGAGCGCCTACTAAGGACTGGGGCCTGTGGGCGCTGGGCAAGGAGAGAGGCTTGGCCCAGACCAACCAGGGACTTTCCTTGCGTTCCTCACACCCTTCCCTGGGACCAGACTGCCCCCAAACCCATTCCCTCCACCTTCAACCCGGACCCTGAGAGCGCAGCCACACAGGGGTAAAACTTGGACACACTCTGGCTTTGATGTCCCCCTCCCCCAGCATTCATAGGCCTCTCCGTTCGTCCACTTTTTAAATCCATTCCTCCATTCATTCATCTTTCAGTCAAACCTGCATCAGTCCTGGGAGAGGCAGTTTAGGGACTGAGGCTCTTCTTTGGAGATTAGACAGCTTGGATTCCCCTGACTCTGTAGCCTTGTGCTCATCTGCAAAATTGGGATAACATGCCTCCCTCAGGAGAGTAGGTATTGAGAAAGTGGCAGTTTGTGAGCTTATCCTGGAGACACAGGTGGGTTGTGTCGGTGTACAGGGCAACAGAGGGGAAGAGACTGTGGGAAGTGGCACAGGGTTTCTTGCCCATTCTTGTGGCAGAGTCTTTCTGGGTATGCAGTAGGATTTCATTCATAACTGTCTCACCTCCTGTGTTAGAAGGGACCTCTGCTCCCACTGCCCAGCTCCGCTCCCACTGGCCCCAGCCATAAGGGAGCTGTGCCGTTCAGCAGAGGCCTCCACTCCACTGATTTCTCCCCACGATGGTCTAGGTGGGCAGTGGAGTTTGGGGAGTCCCTGCCTCCAAGAGCTCACACCAAGGGAGGCTTTGTGGTGGGAAGGAGGAAGCAGAATACCTGTCTTAGGGGTTAGGGTCAAGGGACCACTGCCTCCCTCCTTCCCCTGCTAGTGTAGAGGTGCTTCTGAGCTGAAACTCTCCATTCCCAACTCTGCCCCCAGAGAGAGGATGAGTGGATGACCCCAGAAAGGGGGCAAGCAGGTCTCATTCATTATATGTCCCACACTTTTCACCCCGAATTCCATCTCACAAGGTCCCCAGAATCAGGAAGCTGAAACTTCCTGGAAGGGAAATGACCCACCATGAGGAGAAGTGCTGGGGTTTCATTTCTTTCCTTGCACTCTAGGGCCCCACCGGTCAGGGACCCTGCTCTGCTTGTCTACCATCCAGGAAGTCTTCTCTTGGGACCCTCAGACCTCTAAACTTCTTGGTCACCCACCCTAAGGACTGTCTGCCCTCCGTCTCTATCCCTACCACCCAGAAAACTGTTAAGTCTCCTAGTGAATTTCGCAGTTCTTCCTTGTCTTTCTCCCTCATACATGGTCCATTCTCTACTTGGCAGTGCAAACTGTCATCAATGCTTAAAACCTTCCAAAGGCTTCCCATTGCAATTAGAACAAAACCCACCCTCCCCACCACCATCGACAAAGCTCTCAATGACCCAGCCCAGCCTCCACCTCTTATCTCCTCTACTTCCCTCTCCTGTATGGAGCTCCAGCCACAGTGACCATCTTCCAGTTCTTCAGACCTAACAAGCTCTTTCTGCCTCAGGACCTTTGCACTTGCTCTTTCCTCTCCCTGAAACACTTTTTCCTGACTCTTCACTTGGTGGGCTTCACCTAAAACTTTCAGTTCTTAGCCTAAAACTCACCTCCTCAAAGAGGCTTTCCTTCTTACCACCCTGTCAGTGTCTGTCTCTGCACTTATTCTAATATGGAGTTACTGTTATTTTCTTGTGTGTCTCCCTGGCTTTCCCACCTCGGCCCCAGACTCAGCACCATGGGGCCAGAGACATGGTCTCTTGTCAGTTGTTGCCACCATGGTGCCAAGCATGTAGTAAACACACAGACAATATTTTTTGATTTTAAGACTGGAAGATATGGGGGGAAGGTATAATTCAGTGGTAGAGTACATGCTTAGCATGCACAAGGAAGGTCCTGGGTTCAATTCCCCAGTACCTCCATTGAAAAAAAAAAAACGGACTAAATAAATGGGAGAGGGGGATGTTGGGAAAAGGCTAAGGAGAGAAGGGAGGGACTGCGAGAGGCAGGAAGGGAGCAGGGGTTGCTGAATCCTTAGAGGAAGGCCTGCAGAGGGGTGAGAACAGCGATCCTCTTCCCACCTTCAGAGACAGACACCTCTCTCTCTCTCTCTCTCTCTCTCTCTCTCTCTCTCTGCAGGCTGCTGTCCACTTTATCCATTTGTTTAATTTTCAGGTGTTCCCAAGAAGTCTCAAATCAATGGATTTTCATCACCTGTTATAGAGGGAGATTTGATGCACCACCTGACTTGTAAAATATCTGGTAGTAAACCTGCAGTTCCTTATTCCACAGCATTTCATTAACACATGAATGAAGATCCAAGTGAAGAAAAACAAGATCCTTGACCCGGAGACATTTACGTCTTTGGCGAGCTAAAACAACATATGGAGAATATTTTCCTGTAAAGAGGACCACGTGACATGATGTACACTCCAGAGCAGTTATTACAGTCAAAGGAAAAGTTTTCTCCTGTATGGTTAAAGCATTGAGCTGCTCAGTATATGAACACTGAGCTAAATTCCAGACTCAGATTTTGCGATGCGTGGTCCTGGCGTGGGGCTTGATACTGTGCGTTCTGCGCGAGTTCGCTGGTGAAGCAGATGCTGATGCTCCGGGTCGGGGGCCACCTTGAGAACACCTGTCTCCTGGCTCCCACACTATCCCTGTCAGGAAGCGGGGCCTCTCTCGCCCCACCGTTTAGGCATGGAGCCTGGAGACGAAGGCAGGATGGGCTGGGGGTTGGAGGTGTCCCCCACAGATGCCCCCGCGCCTGCAGGCGGCCGGGCAGCTCGGCGCGCAGGTGGGCTGGACCGCGCCTCCCGCTCTGGCTCGGCCCTCGCCCTCGGCCGCCCGCACACAAAGCCCCTTTCACTGGCTCGGCCTCCGGAGGCCACCGATGCTCTGGGAGGTTTGGTTAACCCCGTTAAGAAAACAAACAGCTCCTGCGCCGCGGGCGGGCGGGCTCCGCTGGGCACAGAGGCGGGATTCTTCTGCCCGCTGCCGCGGCTGGAGGTGGCCTGGCCTGGGGCCCCAGCAGCTGGGGGCGAGGCTGGGCCTGGACAGCTCCTGGAGGCGGGGGGGGGGGTGGGGGGGTGGGGGTGGGCGGGGGGGGGGCGGCTCTGGTCACCTGGGCAACGCCCTGAGCCTCAGGGTCCTCGTCCGTACCACGGGGAGCTGTGTAGAGGCTAAATGATACCATGGTTCCAAGGCGTTTAGCACTGGGCCTGGCACGCAGTAAATTAATGTTAACTATTCTTATTTGACTGAATTACACGAGTTTGCCGTTTCAGTAGGCCCAAACCACGGGGTATTGACAATTACATATGGTTCATCCTATATTTGTTAAGGATTCATCTTTGAAACAACAAAAACATACTCTTCTATTCCTTCATTATCCTGAGGTTTCAAGGTTAGCTTTTAAAAAAACCAAAAAGGAGGACGGGTAATAGCTCAGTGGTAGACTGCAGGCTTAGCATGCACGAGGTCCTGGACTCAGTCCCCAGAACCCCACTAAAATAAACGAAATAAAAAAATTTAAATCAAAAAGCCAGTAATTATCCCAACTACTAACTCTGTGATCAGGCTTTTCCTGATTTTCTTAATATTGTGCAACCAAAAAAAGGTAAAGAAAATGAATTGGAAGCAGACGTTGGTGTAAATCAGCAAGTATCCTGTTCATCCTGGCAGCCTCAGAGTCCTTACTAACTGCCTTTTTAATAACTACATCTTATACATTTGCAATAATATAGTAATAAAATTTAAAAATTTACGTTATGAGTATTGAATTTTGGTGTAGATGTCTAAAAAAATAGTTCTACTGCTAAAACATTTTAAATTATTGAGCTAAACGCATCATTTTATAAATGAGGAAACAGGTGTGAGGAAGGAGAAGTGGGCCGTGGAGAGGGCTGTTAGGAAGGCATTACTGACAAGCATGTCCTGCCTGAGCCCTGAGAACAAAGTATGGCTCCAGGTTGGGCTGGTGCCCTGCTTCTGAGGGGACAGGTAGGCTCCAGCCAGCAGTGTCACTCCTAGGAGCCACCTGGCCCTTGCCCAGAAGACGGAGGCACTCAGCTGCCTCAGACGACGTAACCCAGGGCTGGAGCAGGGGGAGCTGCAGAGGCCACCCCAGCAACCCGGCATCCACCCAGCACAGCTGCCCGGGGAGATTTTTCTGGTGCTCCAACTCCTAGCACCCCTTAGAGTGATATGTCAGTGGGCCAACCAATCGCCCTGCTGGTGTGTCAGCGCCAGGGTGCAAGGAGCAAAGACAGGCTCAGGTACCCTCAAGTCACAGGGGTTTATTGTGATAAGAGCTGTGGGACCAAGAACTAAGGACGACAGGAAAGCCAAAGGCGGGGGGTGGGGTGGGGTGGAGGTGGGGATACCCCAGCCCTAGGCCTCGAGGTCCAGAATGGAGGTGCCCCCTACTCTCACTCTAGCCCTGGGTGCTGTCTGGGGTTTCCCAGCAAGCAGTTTCTAGTCTCTGCCTTTACTGGTCCCCAGCTACTCACCCAAGTGCTTCTCTGTCTTCCAGCTTCTGTTCCTGCTCCCAGACTGGGCCACACACTGAGCAGGTCTGTGGAGAGAGCCTCAGAGGGTGAGAGCGGCAGATGCCTATGAGGTCAGGAAGGTAACTTTTCCTTGGATTTCTGTGGGTTTTTTCAGGTCTTTAAGAAAACAACTTAGTAGGTTAGAGTTTAGGTCCTTCTTGTCCATCCCCGACTGGGTCGTGTGGGATATGGTGAGGCAGGGGGGCTGAGTCGAGCAGACTGGGTTCAATTCTTTGCTCCGGGGTGTGACCTTGGGCAAGCTCTTTGAGGCCTCGAGGCCTGTCTTTTAATGTAGATAATGACGCCCACCTGGCAAGGCCAGGGTACTGATGAGTTTCAAAGCCCTGAGCACACTGGCACAGGGTAGGTGGGTGGGTGATTACCGCACGGCAGCTCTTGTTATGACCCCCAGGGTGGGAAGGCACTATCAGAGGCAGCCTGGACCCACCCCTGCACATGTTCCCGGCGGCCAGGTGCCTCACCGTTTTTTCTGGTGAGGTTGCTGATGTTCCCAAGAGGAGGCCGACTACGGGGCCCCTGTGGTCATCACTGCTGTCACTCATAATGGAAGAGGAAGCTGAGAGCTCTGAAGCTACGAGGGGGCAGTCATTTGGAAACTATCGTCACATCACTTTAGGGAAAGGTCCTATCTCAGATTGGACAGGGTTTTTCTTTGGGTTTTTTCTGGACCCAGACACAGTGCATCCTGTGGAGGCTGAGTTTCCTCTGAGCAGCCCTGGTGGGAGTGAGGGGGTTACTGCCCCAGAGGTCTGGGCATCAGAGCCAGAAGGGCATGTCCACAACAGACAAAGGCAAAGGGGAGGTGGCCCTTCAGGGGCAGGTGGCTATCACCTCCCAGCCTGCAGGCCCCACCTGGGGCACTGAGCACCTGCCAACCACAGCAAGGCCTACTGAACCCTGAATCAGGCCTGATTTCTGGATCTCTTGAAAAATCCCAAGATGTGGGCCGACAGGCTCGTAATGCAAGAATCACCAGAGCTGAAGGGCAGCCACTGCCCTCCTTCAGCTGCCTTTGGAAGTGGAGGAGGGCACTGAGATGAGCAGGAACAACACAGTCCACGATCTTGAGTTCAGAGCCAGGGAGGCGACTGAGATCATCTTCTTCGCCATAACATTACAAGCAAGGGTGAGAAAGACCAGATGTTTAAAAGGTTGACAAAGATAGTGCCAAGCAAATAACTAAAAAGGAGGCAGGGCTCCCAGCCCAGTTTGGGGGTGGGATGGACAATGGGTCACAGAAAGCTTCCCAGAGAATGCACATATAAAGTAGGCCTCAAAGGATGCATTGGTTTGTTTTCCCATAATGAAAATAGCTTTATTTAATGGTTATGATTATAAAAATACATAGACATTCCAGGCAACATAAAATGGTATAAAAATTTAAAGAAATGCAAAATTCCATCCCTAGAGGCAACCATAGTTTACAATTCGATCAGCATCCTTCCCATATATATAATTGTATATAAATGCAGACCATATCATACATGTAATTCTATAACCTACTTTTTTTCACTCAAAAATATGAGTTTTTCTTGTCAGTGAACAGAGCTATATACCACCTTCAATGGCTGTATAATATCTAATTGTATTATGTACCATAATTCATTTAATCCCTTCCTGCTGTACATGAAGACTGATTTCAAATTGTACAACTGTAAACAATGCTATGATGGGCCTCTTGGCATAGTCTTCTTCATGGACTTGGCTTCTAGAAGCGTCTACGGGAATCCCCAGTGAGTGTTCTGACACATTCACCAATGCCCTCCGTCTCTGTTTACTTACACTCTCATCCACAACAGTGAAGGCTGACGGTTTCAGGCAGGTGTCATTCTGAGAAGAGAGGGATGGGGGCTGAGACAGGGAGCTTCAGGTACAAAGTCCCCCATTAATAAAGGCTTCTGAGGCCACACAGAAGTGAGGAAGGAAAGAGAGTATGTGGAATCAGTTTCCAGGAGGCATGCGCACTGTTGTGAAGCACTAGGAGATAAATGGGGAAAGGTGAGCTGGGGTCCTCTCCCAGAAGGCTGTGAAGGCCAGGTGGCAGAGCCTGCAACTGGAGACCATTCAACTGTTATCTATTTGGCACCTATTTTAAGCCCAGATCTTTTCAGGGGGCCACGGGGTTATACAGACGTTCCACTGTGGGGAGTGGACTGGTGGGCGGGGAGAGCCGACATTAAACCACTCAAGTGGCATCACAAGACATGGCAGATCATGTCGCACCAACCCTGGGGCCAGGAGACAGGGATGAGTTGTTCTAGTCCATTTCTAACTGTGAGCTCAGTCCTGACACTTCCCCACCGAGGAGCTGAGAATCTTAGCCAGTGACTCTGAACAGAATGTTGGGATCAGCCACGTGCCAACCACAGCAAAGTATGTCCTTCCTTATTCCAGGAGGGACCCCCCTTCCCCACCCCCTGCCCCCAGGCTGCCGGGAATGGTGGGGAAAATCCCACCACGTGAGGGGCTGGTGCCCCTCAAAATCCATGGTCTTCAATCCCATATAGGCCCTATGTTCAGCAAAGGACGCTGCTTCCATCACCATGTTCCCTCCTCAACCAGTTCCTGGCCCCATGCTTAGTATTTCCATTATCTTCTACCTTTTTAAAATTTGAGCTGCACAGGCATTCTTTCTTTCTTTATTTTTTAAAGAGTTCTCAGCTACAGGTGCATTCAGAATGAAATCTTCTGGAAAGAGCTCAATGTTACAAATTTCTATGTGGACACTTCTGATCATTTCTACTTCTCCCATTATTCTGTCACTGAATACTCATATCGAATGTTGGGGTCCCTCCAGCTCTAAGCCCTCATCTTCAGGACCCCAGAGCCCAGGGATTCACACGGGACATAACCTCAGGGGAAGTAGGGGAATGCAGACTCATCTCCACACCTCTTCTCTAAACCACTTAACTCAAAATAGGTGAACAAGACATTCCTGTCTGAGGACATTTTAATTACCAGGCAGGAGACCATCACTCTCTGGCCCCCAGCCCCAGCTGAGAGGCCCCTTGCTCTGTGCACTTTGTGCTCCCAGACATGGCTGATGGCTTGTCCCTTTCTCTCCTCCTAAGTTTATTAACATGCTAGGTCTGATCCACCTTTCAATAAAACAAAGCCTGACTTCACTCTGTATCTCTCCCACCTCTCAGCAGAGTCCTCCCTTCCCAGGCAGAGAAGCCTCTTATATGACACGGTCAGCACCTACTGTCCCCACTGCTTCCCTGCCCACCTGCTCCAAACCCATCTGGCCTCCTGTGTTACCTGCGTCATGGCGGGCTGCACTGTCTACCCCGAAATCCAAGCCAGAAGCTTGCAGGTCATGTTAACTACCACCCCCTCCCTCAGGCCTCTCATCCAATCAGTGACCAGACCCCAGTGGCTCTTCTCCACCTCCTGTACCTCTTCCCGAGCTCCAGCCCCATTACTACTCTGCTCCTTGGCACTCTGGCTGGCTCTCCTTGCCTCCAACCTCACACCTGATATGTCTACATCACAAATGTGACCAAGCTATTCTCTGCTCAAGTCCCTTCAGGAGCTCCCCACACGTCACAGGCACTGTGTGATCCAGCTCCTGCTCACCGCTTTCTGCGGGCCGTCCACTGACTAGACTCTGGCCACACTGAGCCACTGCATTTTCCTGGTTGTGCGCACCTCCCACTGCCACGACACAGGGAGGCAGAATGGACCCAGCAGAAGGAACAAACACCTCTTTGCCTCTGAGACACAGTTTAAGCATCCCCTTCTCCAATTTCTTCCTCCTGAGTCCCCAGGTAAAAGGACTCCTTTGTGGAGCCCCCTGCACCGGCCTCTGGCTCAGTGCACTTACCCTGCTATTGGCCTTCTTAACTTCCATGTCTGCCAGCTCTGCACAGAAATGCACGGGCCCTGGACAGCCGGCCCTGTCTGCCTCGGGATGCAGGAGGCTGAGGAGGAAGTTCTGAAACCAGAGGAGAGTCCATCCCAAGGAAATAACAAAAACAGACTTCTATCAAGATGATCACTGGATGGAATATAACAAAGTGAGCAGGAAGTTTTAAAAATTAAGTTTCTTTGGAGAAGAGTTCCAAATATGCAAAAAGGAGATGAGAATAAACCCTATGGAGCTAGACAGGAAATAGCGGTGTGAATGCATGATTTTTAGTACCTGATTCTTTATTTATTTATGCCATTTATCTTCACCTCTTTTGGTATGTCCATATAACCATGTTTCCTTGGTGTGTCTGCCAAGAGCCTAGAAGTCATGATACTCCAGTAGCAAGATCAGCACCCAGACCTTGACTTCTAAATATCATTCTCCAGTAAAAGGAATCAAGATTCCTTAGAGAAATGTCTGATTCCAGGGCTGGTGCAGGGAAGATACAAGATAAACCTGGAACATCTTGTTAAGCCAGAAAGAAAGAAAGTGTTGAAAAAACGAAGGGGGCGTGTTAATACCTGGGACAGTCTGACAATCAAAACAAATCGAAGCAATGGCTTGCCATTTTGAGTAAAACAGGAATCCATTCGTCCATATTGATAAACAAGTAGATTAATAAATAGGGAGGAAAGATGTTTTTCTTGAGAAGAATGCTAACCAATAAATGTAGAAGAAACTATGGAGTTAGAAAATCACACTGGATGAAGAACAAAATATTTACTTGATATAAAAGTATCTCCCCACAGAAAACTGCTTAATTACAAAGGAGAAGGAGTAAATTTAAAATGGGGAAACCTGGCAGTCATCAACTTAACCAAAAGATCAGAGTTAATGTCAGCATTAATGGGACCAACCGACACCACATCACACTTAAGATGCGCTGAGGACACACCTCTACTGTGATGCTCCTGCCCAGCACGCAAAACCCTCATCTAACCGTGTGGGACTGTGTGGGACCATGAAACCAAACTGAGGAACATCCTACAAAACCCCTGGCTGTATTCCCCCAAACTGCCAAGGTAATGGAAGGCAAGGAGAGGCTCGGGAACTCTTCCAGATTAAAAAGAGATACATGTAACCCTGTGTCACCACTAAATGTAGCACATGATCCTGCACCAGGAAAAAGGGAATAAAGGACGTGACTCAGACGACTGACACAATTTAAACTGAGAGCAGGGGTTAAACTTTATCAGTATCGTATCAGTGGTATGCTTCCTGATTTTGATAAGCATACTTATGGTTGTAAATTATGACAGAACGTCCTTGTTCTTAAGGGAATGCATACTGAAATTTGGGGGTAAAGGGGGACATATAATGTCTGCAACTTATTCTCAAATGACCTGGAAAATACAACACGTAAATATAGATAAAGCAAATCATAAATCATAAAGCAAAAAGATTAAAATGTAAACACCCGGGAAATGTGAATAAAAGGATATATGGGAGTTTTTTGTGATATTCCTGTAACTTTTCTGTAAGTTTAAAATCATACTAAAATTTTAAAAGTTACCAAACAAACCAGGAATCCAACAACAAGGGATGAGTCAGAATTATGGTACAGTCACTCTATGGAAGCCTTAAAATTGCATAGCCTTACAAATAAAGTCTGTGAAGATACATAACAAAGCAGGAAAAAATGCTTATAACATACAGTGTTGAGTGATAAAAGCAGGATACAAAGTATTTTATGTGTATATTATTACAACTATGCAAAGCAAAAATACAAGAAGACGGGAAGGATAAAATCAAAGGTGGTAATAAGGATATTAGGGGATATATGGGAGAGACTGAGTGCCTTTTTCTTAAAAGAAAAATCAATGTGTTTAAAAAAAATACTTGCAGCAGAGGCACTCCTCTGTCAGGCTGGTACCCTGGAGATCATTGCTGTTTACTGCCTTCTTTTGCCTCAGGCTGCCCCTACCCAAACCTTACCAGCCCCCGCCCCCCTCAAAGAGAACTGACAGAGCAGACGTGGAGTGCTCGCAGCCAGGGGCATCTCTGGGGGTGCTGGGGCCGGGAGCGGCAAGGTTCCCGGGCAGGCAGTCTGCCAGCCCCGCCCCACAGGGCAGCTCCGCAGGCTGCTCTGACCAGTGAGCTGGAGCAGCTGTGGACACAGCTGAGGGGAAGCCCAGTGGCAGCACATCGGAGATCGGGCCTCCCTGGCCGGGCTGGCACAGAGACCCCTTTGAGCGCCCTTGGCTGGGGCCTCTTGCTGGCATGCTCCCTCCTGGGCACAGACAGCAAAGCTTCTTGGAACTGAAAAGGTTTAGGGACCCTTGGATGACTTTATCTAGAGGCAGAGTGCCTGGTTCTGTCATCTATGGAGATAAAATGTTAAATCCTTATCAGTCCTTGATATTTTTTAACGCGAACCAGTCTACTGAGTATGCGTTTTGATGGGTGGCAAAAAGAAGTTCAGAACACAAGGCTTTGCTATCAGAAGGCAAGACTCACAGAGCCCTGGGCAGCTGAGGGAAACAGGGCAGGAATAAAAGAGAAAGTCTGCCTCCTTTGCAGGAGAAGTGGTTTTGCTCCTCTTATTATAAAAGACATCTTAAAAACTCCTTCCCTAAAGAAACAGGAATAAGGATTAAATAGATTAAGAGACCCCAGAACAGGTGGCTGAGGTAGACAGAGAAAAAGAAACTCCAGTGCCACAGGGAAGCAGCAGCACAAGCCTGTGAACTCTTGTGGAGAGAGACTTAGTATTCCTGGGCGGCTTCTCTGTCAGGAGCGTTCCAGACCTGCTTCCCACCTGCTCTGTACCCTAAAGCAAAAAGCACCACCATTCTGAGTCAGGTGACCTGATTTTAAAGTATTTTATTACATAATCTTTTCATGGCACCATCAGGAGTAACAGAAAACGTTATTCCCAGTTCCTAACCACATCCTGAAAAATATACATTTGTATTTATATATTTATATCAATACTCCACCCCTAGCCAATAATTCCACCACCTATTATAGGTCTTTTGCTTAAAGCAAGAAACTATTCTCTCCAGTAAGAAAATATATATGGAAGCTAAATGAAGTAATGGTTAGAGTGACTGGGGACAGTTTGGTCTTGAGGGCAGGGAGGAAGGGGTGAAGTCCAAGCTAGGCAGGAGGCATCACTGGGGTCCAGCAGAGGTGGAAGAGGACAGTGTATTAAAAAGACAGCGTCAGGCAGGTGGGCTCTGGTGTCCTTGGTCCATTAGGAGATGGCCTTTGCCTCAGGAAGGAAGGCTTCCCAGTACTTTGCCAGCTGCAAAGAAGTGGGGACAGTGAGCAAGTGCCCCCATCGAATGGCAGAGCCTGAGCCTGGCAGGCGAGCAAGCACAGCGCCACGGCACTCCCCACTCCCCAAAGGGAGGGCTGAGCTGAGGCCGAGCTGAGGAGATGGCTAGGCTGGGAGTGACCCTGGGACAGACTGGCCAGCCGGCCACACTGCCCTCATTCCTTACCTCTCTAGACTGAAGGAAGCAGCAAGTGCAAGGGCAATCTCTGAAGACAGTCCTGGCTCTGCCCCAGAGGAGGGGCCACAGCTTGGCCCGGCTCAGTTAGCCCCTCACAGCAGGGGCCACTGTCCCACACACTGACCGAGGCCACAGCCTCAAGAGGACTGGGAGGTAACATGGGGTTACAGGGAGAGGAGAGTTGGGGTTTGTCCTTAAAAACGAACTCATCATAGGACTAAGGCAGTCCTGCTTATTAGCAAAACACCCTAATGGACGCTCCAAGTTAGAGCAACAGGGCCTACTTTCAATTATCGATTAAGCAGGGACCAGGCCCTCTGAAGCAGGGCCAGACTGCCCAGTCACCAAAGCCACGAGTAGGCAGCCGGCCTTCAGAGCAGGCAGGAGAGGCAGAATGCCGTGCATAAGTTACATACCTGCTGCTGTGAGTACAGGAGTGTCTCAAGGTACTTGATCACGTGGTTTTTGAAGTCCTTGGATTTCTCTTTCTAAAGAAAAACAGGGTTCTCCACTGACCATCCAGATAGTTGCTCCTTCCCCTCTTGATAGGATGGCGATGCTTCTTGCTGACCAAAGCTGAACACAGCCTCAGAAAGTAGAGACTGGAATAGCTACAATTTCCAGCCAAATAGCCTCTGCCAAGGCCTTTCAAGGCTCTCCTGCATGATGGGGGGGGGGTGGGAGTGGGGATGGGAGGAGAAAGGACAGGGGACCAGAGGGTCTGTGACAGCTGCAAGCTTTGCTTTGTGTCTAGCTGCAAGTGCAGGACAGCCACTTGCCTCAGGAACAAACATATGAACATGAACATGAACACACACACACACACACACACACAAAGGCCACAATGGTTCATGATAACTTCCAAGTCACTGGCATCACCATCTGTCTCCCTCCTCAATACACTTGGGCAAATCCAACAACACTACTAAACAAGGCACTGCACACCGGTGAGGAGCAGGATCTTCTATCTCACCTCAAACCGTATCACTTCTTTTCGTACCACAGTTGAAATCCTTTCAAAGTCCCTTTCGTACTGAGTCACCCGAGACTCCCACTGGAAAGAAAGAGGAAAGAAACGATCACTTAATATTACGATATCACTATTAAGTCTTTACCTTTGAACAGCAATTCTATATCTGGGACCTCAATGGGTCATCTGTCTGTCTTCCCTGTGGGTGAGATTCGCTATGGGGACTCCACACATAAGCCAGAGTCCACATAAGCAGAAGGGCACCCCCGGGGGCTGGCTGAGAAAGAGAAGCCATGTGCCCCAGGCCAAGCCTGGTCCCTAAGAAAGCTCCGGTACACAGAGGCTGTGGTTTAGGTGTTCACCAGCAAGGCTGAGAGCCCCAGAGAACTGAATTTAGTTCTCACCAGGGAGGCATATCTGAATTATCTTGGAGCTTTTCAAACACCCAGCCAGGACCCCTCCTGCAGAGACTCTGATTTGGCAAATCTGCCTGGAACAGGAAAGGGCCAGGTCTCAGGGCAAGCCTGGACTTGAGGCCTCTCCAGCAGCCACCGTCCTTTAGACTCAATCAGTTCTCTCGCCTGCTGTGGGGTTCTGAGCATCCGGAGGGGCTGGGACCTGGGCTCAGGTAGGAGCCGGCACAACACCCCTGCTGGGCTGCCTCGGGGGCCTCACCTCCACGATCTCGTCCTTGGCCTGCTGCAGCTTGTCAGGCTTGTTGGCCCACAGGAGCCGAGCCTCAGCCTCCCGCTTCTTCTGCAGTGTAGCCTGAGCATCCTGCCAGCGCTGCCAGGTCTTCATGCGCTGGTCGAAGGCGGCCTGTGGGGGCGGGGGTTGGGGGAGAGCAGGAGCGGCCCTTCAGGAGCTTAGGTGGCTCCGCATCGGCCTCGGGGGGCTCTGTCTGCAGCTGTGCCGGGTGGGACAGAGCGAGGGTGGGCCCTGCAGCCACGTGTTAGTGCCCAGCTGGAAGTTTAATGCTGAGAAGCACAAGCCTGGATAAGACTCCTCTCCACGTCTCCAGCGGGCCAACGCCATGCTGCTTCATGCTACCCGCAAGGCCGGATGGCGGGGAGCACAGTCGGCGGCCCGATGCCAGCGCCCAGCGCTATAGCTTTTGAACTGCCTCCCTCAGGTCAGTCAGCCCAGGAGTCTCCATCCACACTTCCCTGAGTGCCTGCTGTGTGCCCGGAACTAAGAATACAGTGGGGAGTGAAACAAATGGTCCTGTTCTCATGGAGCTTATGATCTAATAGAAAAGTTGACAATGTATTAATAATTGCCAGTAAGTGACTGGAAGTATGCAGAGTTCAGAGAAAACAAGCAGGGTACTCTAATAAAACTGGGGACCTAGCTTAGCCTGGGAGTTTTATCAGGGAAGGCCAACCTAAGGAAGCGACCTTTAAACTGACGCCCGAACAACATACAGGGTTAGCTTAACAGATCTTTAAATAAACACTTAAAGCCACCATGGGACCCACGGCTTTCACCGCATCCACATTCAACTGCTCTAGGCTATCACAGCCCCCAGGAAGCTCTCTAAAGTCCACTTGCTGGTTTTTCCTGTTTCCAGTCCCTTGACCACAGTCATTTCCAGAGGATAATTGTTTGACCTAACCAAACCATCTCCCCTGCCACCCACGAGCTTTGCAGGATTCAAGAGGTGGCCTGGATGACAGACCTGGCCTGAGGCAGTCTCCCAGCCCTGTTCCCTTTGCTCCTCTTCCCTACAAAAGTTCCCTGGATGTCTCCTAGGCCGCCTTAGTGCAGGCCTTTGCCAACACTTGAACTGTAGGGGGTAAAATGACACCAAATTTACCTTCCTCTGAATTGTCACTGCTGCTCGCCTGCAATTTCTTAATAGCTCAACATCAAAGGATTAGGTAAAGGGTGACCTCGTATCCAAGTTAAGACTCAAGCCTAAGCCCCTGGGCTAACTGTGGCCCAGCTGCAGGTTCAGGGAACAGCAGAAAAGAAGCATCTGCTCATCTCTCCGATCCCATCGCCAGCTCATGACCACGAGGAGGGTCTCTGAGGTGAGGGGTCTCTGAGACCAGACCAGCCTGCAGTTCTGCACTCTTAACGCCTGCTGCCCCAGCTCGGCCTCTCTCACCCCAGTCTGTACCGGCTCACCCAGCCTGGGGGTCATATCCAAGAGCTGAGCTCTCCAGAGACCCCAAACAATGCTCTTCTCTGAAAGCTTCCCCAGAGAACCCCTCCCCAGGAGGGCTCTCCAGCCAAAGTAGCCTGACCAGTTCTAAGAATTCCAAAGCAGGTTATTCTTCCAGCCTCTTATCACTCTGGAGTTAGCAGCAAACCAAATAGCAAAGGGAGAGGACAATGAGCAATCTCACAGGCTATATTAAGCAACTCTACCACAGAGGAAATGGGAGCCCTGGGAGCAGCTCAGCTCTTGACAATACAGGGGCTCTCTGGCAGGACAGAGGTTGGGGATAGGGAGCAGGGTGGCTCTGTTCCAACTCAGAGGATCATACATCCTGGCCCCAAACTGGATCGGGCAGACTCAGGCCCTTTTAGGGCAGGCGCCAGGCTCTCTCTCGGCTCTTTCCTGTCTCAGGGAGGCCATGCGAGAGCTAATACCACTGCCCAGTGGCGCTTCCTTGGCCACGCTGAAAGGTCATGGAAAACCAGAGTGCCCTGGTCACCAAGTGAGAAGGTAAGGTGCTTGACCTGAGGGACAGGCTGTGGTGTAGTTACCAGTGTGGCCAGCACAGCACAAAGAGGACCCCGGTGACAAGCTCTCTCAGCCCCCTGGCCACACTCCTCCATGCAACGCCAAGCCAGTTCCGTGTAGTTACCTGACTGCACACATTGGAGGGACAAGTGGAAGCCAGCAAGAGCTCTTACCAAGGCAAAGCCGCTGCTTACTGTTAAGGAGGCAAAGACCAAAGGACTGAGGAAGTCACTGCTCCAGGGGGCCAAGACAGCAGGTCTGTAATAAGCCTTGTTGAAGAAACGAGCACAGAGCTGTCCAGCTTCAACAATAAGGAGGGGCCTACTTGGAAATTCAACACCGGTCTTTTTCTCCAAACTCATTTTAAAAACTGGGGCCTCAAAATGACTCAGTGATAACTAAGAGTTTAATGGACTTTTTTGATTCATGGGATACCTTCTCTTTTGAGAGCAGAAAAAATTACACCTATTTTGAGCTGTAATGGATGAAACTGTCTTGGGAAGGCAAAGAGCAAAGGAAAGACAAATTATATCAAGGGGAGGAGAAAGAAGGAAGGAAAGAGAAGCTTACGCGGACTATGGCCAGGAGGCGAATGTAGTCACTCAGGAGCTCGGCAAGGAGGAAGAAGTCACTGTTGGCCTGTTCCTGGTGGAGCTGCTCGATTTTTTCTTCCACCTCAGCCAGCTGGGAGAGTGCCCGTGACAATGCCGTGTTGTCCTCAGAGCTCCCGAGCATGGCGAGACTCTTTGCAAACTGGGCTGTGTTCAGCGCTAGCTCTGGAAGGAGGAAGACAGCAGAGGCCTCTGATCCCCCAAGGAAAAGGGACAAGTCAGCTGACACTGTGTGGCATGTCTTAGTAATGCTGGCCCCTCCATGCCTGGCAACTGTGGGCTCTGCAACCTAGTCACTTACACCACAGCCAACTGCATTCAGAAAGTGAGAGGAATGCAGCTGGTCACATGAGCAGGCACAGGTTCCTGTGGTCCTAGGTTCCTCTAGGTTAAATCTACTTGGAAGCAGCAGCTCTGACATTCCTGGAGAACCAGGGGCCAGTTAATATAAACAGGCCAAAGGAACGACTGATTTTCACATTAGAGCCCATGTTAAGAGGCCCGTCTGCACGAGAGAGTGAGTGTGCACACTGCGCAGTCCGGCAAGCTCTAGAGCAGGACAGCTTTCTCTGGGAAAAGCCAGGTATTTAAGCTTTGCAGGCCACACGTGGTCTCATAGTCTCTCTCTCCTCTCCCCACCCACCTACAACTCATCTCTTTAATAATGTAAAAACCATTCCCAGCTCACAGCAATAAGGCCCAGGGCCAGATCTGGCCCATGGGCGGGGTCATATTTTGCCAACCCTAACACTGACCTCATTCTAATGGTTTTCTGTTTGTGCAGATTTCTGATTATCAGCAAGCTTAAGGCAGAGAAGGAAAGCATTCAAATCCGGGCAATTTCACTAGCTCTTAAGTGAATCTCAGCAGGGAAAGGTGAAGAAGGGTTAGGAGACACATAAGGTTTTCCAGTATTTACATATTGCTTGTTGGACCATGTAGCTAAAGCCTGTGACATCATTTTGGATAGAAGCCATCAACTCAAATCACAGCAACAGAAGCCCACGTCCCAGGTCAAGCTGTAGCTGGGGCGCCTTCCCCGCACCCCTCCCACTAAAGAGTGCAACGCCTTCAGTGGCGGGGTCGTGTTTCCTGTCAGGAGACGCAGGGTGTATCTTTCTGATCGGAACCTCAGGGAGCAGGGGGGCTGAGAATTTCAACTTGAATGGCTGAGAGGCTGGGAACAGCATGCCCTCCCATCTCCAGCTCACTGGAGACAACAATTTTCCCCAGCTCCAAGTGCATTTCCGAGGCGGTTACCTTTCCTGTGGTTGACTAGCATTTCTACAACGGCGTGCAGTTTCCGTAAGCGCTGCTCCTCACACTCTACCTCCTGGAGCTTCTCCTCAAACCACTGAAACACACAGGCCCAGAGCTTAATGGAGGCTACTCATGCAGGAGTGGAGCACAGTCCTTCCTTAGCAGTTTGTTATTTTACCTTTTTTTAAAGGGACTGAATTATCTTAAAAAGAAAGTCTCAAATTTCAGGACTCCCCGAGGCTTCTGCCCCCTAAGACGGGGTACGGGAAGCTGGAGAGGCACAGGGCTACTCACAATGTCTGATTCATTCATCTTGATGGTCATTTTGCTGACGGCATCTGTGGCTTTGTTGAACATCTTGAGGAGACCAGCGCCACTCAAAGTCTGGGTACCCACAGCGCGTGGCAGCTACAAGACCAAGAAGGCGGGGGTGGCAAGTTATCTGCTGCCCCTATTTTAGGTTCAGAAGAATTAGTATCCATCAGACAGCATGCCCAAAACTTGCCAAACAAATTATTTGAACTGTAGTTTGTTATTTTCAAAGGCAGTTAGACAAATCCCTAACTAGCATGTACTGAGGGGAAAAAAAAAAATCAAAGGACCACATTAAATAGAATCAACAAAAATTTTCAGCTTTTGATACTGTGTGCAGAAAGGGAGCAGAGTGTGAGTGTTATGTGGCCAAGTGACCTCACGTTGAAACCATCTGCCCACCCAGGCATGAACCACTTAAATACCAAGCATGCTTCTGTTGTAAGTCAAAAGTTCTTTTGGATTAGCATACTCTGCACACAGCTGGACTTAAAATCTTGAGACACTTTGAAGTTATGCTGTGATTCCATTCTGACTTTCCTCAGTGAACAAAGGTCCAAGGACAGGAGCACAATTTATTCAGACTGAGGCTACTTTTCTAGCTACTAGTTAAGCCAAGCATGCGAAATACTTGGAAAAATTTGACTGGTTCGGTCTTGCCATTCTTTTCCTAAGGCCCGGAAGGGATGCTGATGTCCATAGTGTATACAGTATACCACACTGAACAGTTAAAGAGTTTAGTGCCCAGGACTCTTGGGGCAGTGGTTTGCAACTAAGGGCCATTCTGTCCCCTCTGGCCATGTCTGGAGATAGTTCTGGTTATTAAAATGGAGGGGGGGTTTCTGGACAGAGGTCAGGGATGCTGCTAAACCTACAATGCACAGGACAGCTCCTACAACAAAGAATGATCCAGCCCAAAGGGTCAGCAGTGCCATTGTCGGCACACCCTGTTCTAGGGGTACCAAGTGAGGATGAGGACATGAAAAGGAAGAATGGATTTAGGGATCCCAGAGAACAAATGAGAAGATTTAGAGCATTGGAGAATTTTTAATTAAAAAATTTCATTTTGTGGGGGGGGTACCGCATATACTCAGCACCATTTTCCTCATTAGAGTAATACATACAATATGCAACGTAAAGAAAAATTTAAAAATAAAAACAAAATGAAAAAATAACTACCAAACAATAGCCCTACCCTGTCACTCATTTCCTTCTAGTTTCCTTTCCTACAACATTGTTTTATTCCAGCGTTAATTTCTTCTGACCCTTAACAATTAACGTGTTTCTACAGCTGTATTTATATGCTATTGCAAGTTTAACTTTTAAAAATTCTTTTAATATATGCTTCCAATGAATTTCTGTATACTTTCTGTTTATGATGAGAATTAAGCATTTGCTGTATTGATATATTTTACTTAATTCTTCAATTGTTAGCAACTGGGCCGTCTCCAGTTTTATTGACTACCATTGCCTAAAAAGACTGTCTGCTTGAATCAACACTTTTGCTACATGGCAGTTCTGTGGTCTGTGGTAACTGGTTATGAACTAACACCTCTCAGCTCCTGGCACAAAATAAGCACTTAATTTGAGCCAAGCAGTAACCTATGAAAGACAATGCCAAGGACTTCCCAAACAGGTCACTGCATTGGCTCAGTAAGACAAAACTAGGCTGCAGTTTGACCTCTACAACCAGGTACTTCTGACTGCAGGTAGAGCTTCTTCTAGTTCAAAGGCTGAAAAATACTTGTCACATCTGAGGGCTTACAAGCCAGGATACAGTCTCAGACTAGGCTGTATGTGGGTGCTCAAATACGTGTTGAATGAACTAGTTTCACTTCACAGGGGCAGATAAGAAGTATGAAATTCAGTCTGTACAATACTAACCTCTTCTTTTTCTAGGAACTCCCTGACATCAGGGTCCTGTAACATGGTAGGATGATTCACAATCCTCTGAAGGTACCTACATGGTAAGCAGGTAACTGGTTAGTGGACCTGGCCTCACAAGGTTTCAAGCATCATACAGTGCTGGCAGGGTTACAATGTCTTTCATTGCTTTAAAATGTCCTCAGATAAGGTACTCAGGTATGACTGTAAGCACATTTAAGCTCATGTTCTTCACATTTCCAAAAAGGGAAGAAGAATAAGTGCTCAGAAAGAGACCTCCGACATTTGATTGTCGACATTTGATTGTCGACGAAGGAGAATACGACTGTGTGCCCACTCAGGATGGGAAAAAAAAAGCAGACGTTCTGTTCCTAAAGGGGAAGGTAAGAGACTTAGGAAAGGTTAGACACAACACGGAAGTGGGAATCTGTAATTCACTCAAGTTTCCCCACTACTAACTCTCGCTAAAGTCTCATGATAACTAAGTCTTAGTTTCAGCTTCTCACTTGTTCCTGTGGCATTCAAGAGAACAGCTGTCTGGTACTTACCTTTCTAGAGCAGCCCTCCGTTTTTCAAGAAATTCTGCAGAAGAAGAATCTTCCTTCCCAACTTTAACTTTTGTCATTCCTGGAATGGAATAAAAAAAGCAACAAACAAACAAACAAACAAACAACCCCCCCCCCATAAATCATCAGCAAAAGGATAAACCTGTATAAAAGCCTACAGGAGCAAAGGCAGTAAGGACAGCACTACAAGACACAACCAGAGGGCACTCCTATGTCATGAGCAGGCAGGAACAAAAGGTTCTTTACACGAGAGCCATTTTTTAAAACTAGTCTCAAAGTGCTGAAGGCTCTAAATTCTGGGACTTCCAAAGCATATGTTTTCTAAAAGGAGGCCACGGGACTCTTGAGTATAGATTAACAGACGTGAGCTGATGGTAATGGGAAGCTTCCTTGCCCCACCCTCTTTCCCTCATTCAATGCATTTCAAGGAGACAACAGTAACCATTTAAGAATCCTGGACACACACACACACTGTCAAAACATGCTATTTCTCTAGATCTCATGTGATTTATAGGAAAATGCTGGAAATACTTTTCTAACCGCAGGATTCTATACTGTTATTAGGGGTAGTCCCATATACTAAGTAGAAAGCATACTGCAGAAAGACTGCAAAGAAAAAAATCCAAGCAGCATTAAAGACCACAGGCTTACCTATTAGGCTCTTCTCAGGTGGAGGAGGGACAATAAAGCCATTCTGAGAGTGTTTCTCTGAAAGCTTCTCATAAAGACCCAGAAAGTCACTAAATCTTCTTTTTACTGCAAACTGTTTACTTCTGAACATGGGTAAGCTCGTCTTGGGGAAAGAAAAAACACAAGGTGATTTCATTTCAAACAGAGGATGAATGAATATCTTGAAAGTCATCCAGCTGACATCAGGGGAATCTTTTGCCCAGAACTCTGTCCTTTAGCCACCTGGTAATTACCTTCTCCAAGACTGAGATTCTTAAACTTTTTTTTTGAGCTATACTCCCCTCTGGGTCTCTGGGAGTCTGTGGAGCCCTTATCAGAGCAATGATTTTAAATGGATAAAATAACAACTGTAGGGTTACAAATGCAACTAATTAAATTCAAATTTGGTTTCATTTTCAGGTTAAGAACCCTTGCTCCAAGGAAAGAGATGTTGAAGTCTAGTTTAAAACTAGAATTCTATGGTCATCTATAACCCATTCACTCTGCACTGACTTTTAAGGGTATTAGCTGCTGGAATTAAACAGCAAACAGTGCTCCTAAGAGAGAGGATCAATCAGATGAAATGTCTACACTGCAGACACTTCAACATGTCACGCCACCTAGAAGACAGGAGGCAGGCCAACAAGTAGTAAGAGAGATAATATAAAGGAAACTTCTAGCAAAAAAGAAGACTAAGCCTACATCATATTGAGAGATCATTTAATAATCAACAGGCAAAATTTAACGAGGTTGGCCTTGCCAATTGCTGGCAAGGAAGTGTATCAACGGGAACTTTTAAATACTGCCAGTGGAAGTATATATTGGTACAAAGACTTTAAAAAAGTTTGTATTCATTTTCTTCAACATCTGCACTACCTATGACCCAGGGGAACTACTCCTGGTTACACACCCAAGAGAAGCCCTAGAGTCTACGTGTACATCAAGACACATGTACAAGATTGTTCATACTTATGAACGCTTAACTACAAAAACTGGAAACACGCCAAATAAGCACAACAGGAAAATAGATAATTATGCCATAATCACACAATGGACTAGCTACAGCTACACACGACATGGACGGGTCTGAGGAACAATGCTAGTAAAGAAAGCAATTTTCAGCATGATACCATCTTTATGAAACTAAAGAAAAAGCCAAACAGTATATTGTTGAGAGATACTTTTGTGAAGGCTTTTTATAAAGGAAATGAGAGACAACTCAGAAAAGTGGCTGCCTCTAAGGCATAAGGTAGGGGACAGGACAGGGAGAGACACGCAGATGGATTCAATGGTACTCATCTTAAGACTGGTGGTAGGTTCAGGGCTTCATTTTTTATGCTTCATAACCTGCATACAACATTGTGTAAGTTTTGTATGCACTAATACTATATAAAAAAGGAAGACCAAACCTGAGGGGCAAAAGGTTAGGGGAAAGCATTAAAAGAAGCTCCACACAGGAAACTTCAGAAGATCTGATGATTTTTAAACAGGTGGTACAGTTTGGGGCAATCCACCAAACCAGCTCTAAGCCACACAGCTCCTAAGAGGGATGGGATTATATCAGATACACCACATGTCTTAATAAAACTTACAAAGTTTCACACTGAAGTGTTAGCTCTCTGGAAGAAAAGTGGAAAGGCTCAGATGAGATTACCAGAGGGATGCAGAGTTGTTCCATCTTGAGTAAACTTGAAGGAAGATGTTGGCAAAGAAACTAAAGAAATACCCAGAAATGATCTGAATGATGACCTTCTTGGTATGAGCACCCCAGTCTATGAAGGTGGTCATCAGCAGGGTCACCTGGACTCACCTGTGTTGTAACCTTGTAGGCCACATAGGCATTCATGCCATCCCCTGTGGGAGAACAAGAAAGCAGGGGAGGATTATTGTGTAAACCAAAGCAGGGCTAATCTTGCTAATATTTAACCAGGAATCATCATAAGCCAGCCACAGGAGCCCTGTATAAGAAGGGATACTTGTTTCATCTCCAAGCTTTTTATTCTATCCTGTAATCCAGTTCCTACTTTGCCTCAGGGCCTCTGTGGCGCATATCATGCCCCCGAAGATGCTGGCTGGGCTCCAGTTTGAGTTAGATGAGAGATCAGCCCCTGTTCCAAAGCCAGGCTCCTTTTATACCCTCCACAAAGCAGCACTGGATACTGACAATCCATCAGTTGTTAACATGCCAATATTTGGGCTGGTTACACACATCTGTCAAAATCCAAACAATTTGCTTGCTATATAAAGCAGGAGGTGGAGAAGGAAGCAAATGATGTAAAAGGAAACACTTAGTTCTACCCTAAGCTAGCTCTGGGCTTGTTTTGCTCTTTGGAAATACTGTCCCAGCCCCACCCCACCCACAACTGGTGCTGGGGTACACTGACCCCTATCAGCTAGCATGTTCACCCAGAGCAAAGGGCCTGGCAGGAAGACACTTTGGCTGCCTGATGTCACACAAATCTCTCTTTCCTAGAGGAATTATTTTTCTGAAAAAGCCTTTGACTGCTAAATAATTTGGGATTCAGGCAACTGTTCTTCTCTGTGGTAGTGTCCTGACCTCGACCACTTAGGGACATAAAGGCACCACTGACTCCCTAAGCAGTGAAAAGACACACATTGGACTTGAGATAGACATTGCTCCAGTGCTGGGCTCTGGTGCTTTGGGCTGGTTCCGTTTCCCTCCTCCTCACCCCAATTCTTCCCCACACCAAACAGGAAAACCTAGGTCAACAATTACTAGGTGCCTGCGTCCCTAACGGTCCTGGGGTGAGGGCCCAGGGGAAGAAGGTACAGTTCCAGATCCGCAGGGTCACATCCTACAACCTGGTCTCACTGAGATGGCTGGGAATAACTGCTGTTATGAAGAACACAGAGAAGCTGGAGACCATACAGGAAGAGAGGGCCTGCTCTCTATACTTCTCCAAGCCCTACCAAAAGAGCACTGTATAAAACAGGAGTCACACATGGAGCTTCAGAAATACCTTTCTATTGATTACCACCGTCAGTTCTCTTCTAAACGACTCAGACCACCTTCACTGCCTAATACTACTAGGGATGCTTACCACTGATAAAAAGGAAAAAAAAATCTAAATTTATTTTATAGAAAAAGTATTTAAAGTTTCATTCACAGTTGGATAGTTGTGGTCAAATGTCCAAAACACCAATCCCATAATTTAGTGCCTGCAATTAAGGGAAGACTAAGTGCAAACATACGTAAGACATAGTAGTAAGGCAGGCTCTTCAGACACTTTATCTGCTTATCAGCTGCTTTTATTGAGGCAGTATGTGAGAAAAGAGACATACCTGCATGTCCAGAGTTCATAAGATATGGCAATGGGCTAGAAATGCAGCAGTTTTAAATTTATGTTAATTTCAGAAAGTTGAAAATGACACATGCAAGTTGCCAAGGCTCTAAAAAGTAGTATCTGGTAGAAGCAGGATTCCAACTTATCTGGATGTGTGTGGGAATGAGAAGCACATGTTGAATAAACAGCCCACACAAACAGAAGTTGCTGTCATAAAGGGCAGGCCTTGAATATACAAATGCTTTCAGTAGCTGTTTTCTCGGCATCTGCATGAGTAGGAATACAGACTATGGTGCAAGGGGGTTGAAGGTTTAACACCAAAAGCGATTTCTGTTTAAATAAATCTGATCCATGGGATATTTAAATTACCATTATGGGTTGAACTGTGTTCCCCTAAAAAAGGTATGTTGAAAGTCCTAACCACTGGTACCTCAGAATGTGACTTTACTTGAAATCAAGGTCTTCTATAGAAATAATCAACTGAAAATGATGAAAGTAATTCAGTATGACTAGTGTCCACTTGAAAGAGGGAACTTTGGACACAGAGACAGACAGACTTATATAAAGGCAAGATGATGTGAAAACACCCAGGGGAAATGCCATGTGGCAATGGAGGCGGAGACTGGAGTGATGCAACTATAAGCTGCAGGATGCCTGAGGCTCCAGAAACTCGAGGAGAGGCATGAACCAGTCCTACCCTAGTGCCTTCAGCGGGGGCATGGTCTTGCCAACACCATGATTTCAGACTTCTGGTCTCCAGAACTCTGAGAGAATAAATGTCTGTTGTTTTAAGCCACCTTGTTTGTGGTACCTTGTTACAGAAGTCCTAGGAAACTAACACACTCCTGGTACAAACATCATGACTTTCAAATGTTAAAACAATTAGCCTTATTTACTTTTAATTTATTTTATTCTACCAAGGATTTAAAACAGCTAATAACTAGCCTAAAATTAATGTGCTTACAGAATATTCATAAATATTAGAGAAGCAAGAGAGAATCCGAAACATGTAATCCAAAGTTCTGATCCAGGCTCTACCAAGGACCGTACAGTGTGACCTGACAGGGAAGTGACATTTCATTTACTAGTTCTCAATCTGTTGGATGACGGAGCTGTATAAAGATGCTTGTAGACATCTCACCAGTGCACAGTCTAGGAAAACTCGATAGTTTAAAGACAAACCATTTTGGCATAAAGTCTAATTAGATTTTGTAAATTCCTGTTCCTAGTTTAGAATAGACAAAGGGGTGGAAATCACATTTTCCCTCTTAACCATACAAACATTACCTCTATTTAATAGGAGGAAAAAGCTTTGTGTAGCCTCTTCTGCCAGGGACTACACCTGGAAAGGGAAGTCCAGGCCTGTTGCTCTCCACTCACTAAAATCTCACAAGCTTGGGTCACAGGAAGGTTGTCCTGAAAACCCATGTTCTGGCCAAAGTTAAGTATTGTGCTTTTTGAAAATCTAATTTCAATTTGACCAAAATTCAACTAGGGTCCTTTAATCTTTAATAATGAAAGAGAGGTGCAGACTTCCCCACTTTATTAGATTATTATATTGAGTATCAAGGGTACATGATAAATGATATGTAACAAGAAATCCAAACTTCTTGAGTGAAAAATAAATCCAGTTTTCCCAAATTTTAGAACATGTGTTTTCAGGGTGCTTAAATGGAATTTATGATCTCAGAAGGGGATAAAACGGCCTCAACAACTCTGTGGGAAAAGGCAATGTTTGGGCTTTTAAAAAGGGATACTAACAGTATTTGATTTTCTGATTTTTCTTCCTAAAGCCAGGAAAGCCAAAGTAAGTACTGATAACTGCTGTTTCTGGCCTTGCAAGCATTGCAAGGGGCAAGAGTTTCACAGGGAAGACAGTGATGAAGTAGCTAGGTCAGCTCGAAGGTAATCATTTAGAAATTAACTAAGCATGGTGGGGAAGGTAGAGCACATGCCTGGCATGCACAAGGTCCTGGGTTCAATCCCCAGTACTTCCATTAAATAAATAAATATGTACATACATACGTACAACTAATTACCTCCTCTCTCTCTCAAAAAAAAAAAAAAATTAGCTAACTATGCTAACTTGCCACAGCCTAATTATCACAAGTCCCAAGTATACTCACCTATCTTCTCAGGATCAGTTATACCGACTGTCAAATCAAACTGGTCTTCCTGTTCTTCTTCCTCTAACTTTTGAAGAGAAGATAAGTCATGAGTTGATACCCCCCAAAAAGGCTATTAATTTTACCCTGTATTAACATTATACCAATATAATAACATCAAGATTTTTCCTTCTACACATAAGTGTTCAGCTCTGTCCACTTCCAATAACCCCAATGAAGCAACTTCCACAATTTCAAGTTGGAGCCTGCTCAAAGGACTTTGTTACTTCTATTCTCTTAAAACCTTACTATGATCATAATAAATAATGACTAGGTTTTGGAAGACTTGCCTCTGTCAGGCTAAGGAGAGACTATACTCTTGAATATGGGAGCGTCAGACACTAAGTATCATTAGTGACATTGAAAGCCTCTGTGCTAACCCCTGGTTATAGATACTCCACCTAGGAAACTGTCCTTTATTGGATTCTGGCTGTTCATTAACCAAAAACGTCTTCTTCAAGAGTTGTAAGTATTTTCTCAAGGTTCAAATTCAAGTGAACTTCAGGAAGCACAGCCCTAAACATCCAGAAGAAACAAGACCAATAGCACAGATTCTCACCTCCTCATAGCTTGGTTGGGGCTTAGAAGAATTTGTGGCTTCCTGAGGAGGAAGAGAAATGAGCGTTTTGGTGGGCACTCTCTTCTGATTATTCTGTGTGCTGTCCAGGGATAGCTCCACTGTGGCATCTAAAAATAGTTCATATTTTATAATGAAGGTCATAAATGGGTCTTTGATGGCTACATTTCAGTTCTATAGATTAAGAGACAAGAACAACAGCAACCACTCTCAATACTCAGAGGTTCTCACACTAAGAGAACAAGTCAATCAATTTTTACATGGATAAAAGGGGAGGATGGTAAGGGAAGTGTTCTTTCAGCACAAGCTTAGTAGAGCAATCTCTTTCATTTCCAAATACAAGAGTACTTGGCTCCTCTCTCCTACCCAGAATTTAGGCAAGAACTAGGTATCAAACAAAAAGACTACACAGTCAAATATGAGTGACAATTTATTTTACTCTGAGGAGTATGCCTTGAAAATCTTCTACGATAAACTCTGTTTCCTCTTGTTATAATTACAAAAGAAGAATAAGTTTGGTTATCTGTTTTACAAGCCAATATGACAGCAGAGGCAGGTATACTGACAGCAAAAAAGATCCTAAAAGAAGAGTCAAAAACTGTAAGCTAGAAAAGATGGACCTAAGATACAAAGGAACACTTGGGAAAAGGCAGTTTGCCACATCTGAGGACTGTTTTACAGCAGTTTAGGAAGTGTTTACAATTATAGTTTTAGATCATCTTGCAAAAAGATTGTTATGTTTAATATATGCTGTCCAAGGGGGATAAAAAGAGATGTAATATTTGAAAATCTTTCTAATCAAAATAGTTAAAAAAAATGTGCTTAAGAGCTGCCTTTGTCTATCACGGAAAATCTCAGTTGAACAGAACAACTCATTCTCTAAATGTTCTAGAGAGGGGACTTTTAAAGAGCATTATGTGCCATTTTTAGGCATTAAAAACTTTTAGGCAAACAATAAGTATGCACTTTCAACTTGAAGCAATGAAGCTAGAAGTTCAAAACCCAAACAGCACAGATTTAGGGGGGTGGGAATATAGCTCAGTGGGAGAGCACATGCTTACTACCACTCACAAGGTCCTGGGTTCAATCCCCATTATGTATCTCTGTTAAAAAAATAAAATTAACAGCACAGATTTTTTTCTTTTTTATAAAGAAAAATATAAATATCCATTTGCCTGATTAGTAGGTATTCAATTTTAGCCTTAGAGAACTCATAAAGAAAGCTATTTCTTTTTCTTTTCTATACTTTCATCTGTAGCTAAAATGAAACCAGAGAGAGGGGTCTATATATAAAGCATAAATTAGTCCTAGATCAAAGCTACAATCATTAAAAGTGAATCATGTCTATAAACAGGGTTATGAGACTGTTAGAATCCTAACAGGATTCTTTTCCCTCTCAGGAAGAGAGGTGGTAATATAATCTGACTCGTGTACGAGTACAAAACACACAAAAAGTATGCATATGAACATATTAGGATAGTAGGATTCTTTGAAGCAAGCAACTTGCTAAAGTGTGTTTAAGATATTAACTTCATGAAAGCCCCACATAATTAAGTTATCCAATCCAATAAATGTGACTGGAAATGAAACAGGAATTTAAACATTTAACACCACTGGCTTACTAGAGTACTTGTAAAAGCGTTCAGAAGAGCTGTCCAATTTTTATTGAAGGTCATGTGACAAATATGCCAAAACTTACATTAAAAATGCTTTTTTTCTCTGTATTCTTGATAAGAGTAATGGAAAAGCCATTGGACTCTATCAGAGATCCTGATCATCGCTAATCATGTGGAAAATAGCAGAACATCTAATTTTCCATAGTCAATATCTTAAAACATCTGAGAAACCACTTGAGTCCTAAACTCATTGTAGGCATTCCTTTGTATACATATGACAACCAAAAATGCTGCTTAGGAAAACACTTAGGGAATGAAGTAAATCAGAACCTTCATTAGAAATAAATACATCCCTAATAAAGATCTTCTATATGTTCATGTACATAAAACACAGCCACAGGGGTAACTCAGTCAGGCTAAAGATTTCAGGTCTTCTTAAAGGGCAGATCATATAAATGTTACATTCCCAAAGATGGAAAAACCTCCTTTTCAATCTGCCATATAACCAGATAATTCATTATCTGCATTTCTCCTACAGAAACTATTCAAAATATAAGCATTACCAGAATGAACAGTGGGCACTGAAGTTTCAGAGAGGAAGGAAGTGGAAAACCTGTGAAATCTTAGTATTTCTTCTTCTAACCTCTTCTTCCCTTTCATGTCTTTTAATTTTCCAACCAGATGTGTAATGTGAGAGTCCTCCCAAGAGCCTACCCTCTCGTCTCTGCTCTTCCTTATCTTTCTCTACTTGGAGGGTCTCATCCACATGGCAGTTTCAGTTACCACCTCCAGGAAGCTGATTCCCAACCTCCAATTCTTCCCCCTTCCCCAGGCAGAGTGCTACAGTTCAAACCACCTTCCGGGCATTTCCCTTTGCATTTAAAATCTTAAGTATCTAAAACCTGAATTCACTCCCCCTACCCGCCAACTCAAAGCTGGTTTCTTCTGTAGAATGTAGTTTTCAAAACGGTACCATTTTTTTCTCAATCCTTGGACTTGAGAATCCGTTGACTCTGTCTTCAGTCCTCATTTTTGGACACCCATTATATCCAATTGCCAACACGAGATTTTGTTGATTTCACTTTTGAAACGTTTTCACCTTTCCCTTCCTATTTCCACTATTTCATCTTTGGTCTTTGCATTCTTGAACTAATTTGTGACTGCATTCTAACATCTCTAGTCTTTGTCCACTGTAATCCGTTTTTTATATAATAATTCCACCAGGTCAGTCTTTCGTCACTTTGCCCATAGTACTTTCCTTACTCCAAACTGCCAATGGCTCTTAATTGGCAGTAGGATGAAAATTCAAATTCTAATAATTATTGATGTCTAAAATCCTCCTAAACATTTCCAGCCTTATCTTCCTGGCATCTCTAAGAAGTGCCTGCTTCAGCCCGCTAAGTTTATTGACTGTCTGTCAAATACACCATGTATGTCCTGCCCAACCATTAGTATCCTTTCTCCTTTTTTTCCTACATTAATCTTGCTTCTTCCAAAAATTCTTACAAGATCACTCTAGACCAGAGCTTATTAAACGAGGGAACTACTGACATTCTGGGCTGGATAATTATTTTTGGTGAAGGTCTGTGCTGCATACGGTAGGGTGTTAGGCGCACCCATGGCCTCTACAGAGTAGATACCAGCAGCACTCCCAGGCGTGACAGCCAGCAATGTCTTTAATCACTGCCAGAAGGCTTTGGGGGTGGGGGTGGGGTTCAAATCAACCCCTGTTGACAACAGGGCAGGCCCTCTCAACAAAAAATTATTGGGCCCAAAGTGTTAACAGTGCCAAGACTGAGAAACCCTGTTGTACATTAGTGTTTTTCAAATTGTAGGTTGTCACTCATTGGGGAATTATGACAGTGATTCAATGGGTTGCAAATAGCAATTTAAAAAAAGAGAGAAACAGTACAAAATTTCAGATTGTTATGAAAGTATTAAGGGCAAATCATTTAATATAACTTTCAGTTTTATACAAGTGCATATATATTTTAGATTATGACACAAATTGTATTTCTTACTATGAGTCTTGGTCATAAAAGTCTAAAGCCCCTACTTTAGTCTCATCTCAGAACCCTGTGAGCTCCCATGACTTAATACTTCTATCTGTCCTCTGGCCACATTTATATTACTGTTTGACAATGTGTCTAACTCACATCCTTAAATAACTATATTTATGTCCTACTCCCTAAACCTGTAAGAATCTTGATAGCAGGCACTGCTTTTTACATGTTTTGGAATCCTCCACAATAGCATCTTACATAGAGTCGTGTTTCTCATATATATATATTTTTTCTATGTATATATAATATACATATATATGTGTGTGTATGTATGTATGTATATGTGTGTGTGTGTGTGTGTGTGTGTGTGTGTGTATACACAGAGAGAGAGAGAGAGAGCACGCTTTTTACTTTAACTCAGTCACTTAGAAGATTCCTAGCTTATGTTTTGAGTCCACACTTGCCTGCAAAGAGATCCTGTGGCTCTTGGTCTTGTTCCTCATGGATCCCATTTTCTTTGGAGCCACTGTTGATGGGAAGAAGGGAAGCAAGTCTCTTTGGAGACCGGGGCTTACTCTGAAAACAAAGAGATATTCTGAATAAAACAGCACTGTTAAAAACAAACCTAGAAAGTGACTTTTGAGGCATCCCTCAGGTGCTCCCCCGGGAGTTTAGGGGAAGACAGGATCACTAGGCAGCCAGTTCAATAAGCAACAAATCATTATTAGTGATGCAGGTGTGGCCCAAGGGATCACAGAGCTAAAATAAACTCATACATTTTAGAGTTAATTTCTAACATCATAACCCTGCTGAAATGCCCTACCCCAAAGCACATGATACCAAAGTGGGCATGTGTATACACAGATAATTCTCAAAAGAACCTGTCCAAATGCATTTCTCCTCAGTTGATGATCTTTATTCTTTCAATGCTGACGTGGCACATTCTAGTGACCAGGACAACACACTAGAGTCCAGAATTCCAGCTCTGCTCCTGACTTACTCTGTGGTCTTGGCTAAACCATTCCCTGAAGCCCAGGTGTGTGGATATTACGACCCTCCTGACAGGCAAAAGAAGCTGTAACACTTTACATCTAATGCTGTTTGTAAATATAACTTATCTTTATATCCTTAACTTATAGAGACAGAATTTTCAATCACAACCGTGTCAGGCTAGCAAAAGAAAAACCAGTCATCCTTAGCCTATGGGCACATGGTGAAAACACAGTCAGTCCATGGCCTTTATCAAAAGCTCAGTGATCAGCCACAAACAAGGGTGGGGTGAGGCCACAGACCGGTACCAGAGTGAACAAAGCCGGATTGTGTAGAAAATGAACAGAAAGCTGGGATCTGGCTTCAAAAGCCATGGTGTTGTATTAGAAGGTTTTGAAGTCAGACCCCAAGGCCAAATCAGTTAAAAGACCTGACTTAAGGAATCTTTTATGAACCATTTCCTTAACAAATCTGAGGGAGTATGTGCCTTGGAGACAGGCCTTTTCTGACCCAACAAAGTGAAAGGACAGATCTATTGGGTACTCTGAATTTGTCACGCAAACAGCTCCATCCCAGGACTGGTGCCACCCTTAGGGAACGAAACTGTTACCAATTTGTAGATTTATACTAGCAAACAATGTTTCTACTAGAATTCTCTATGCTAATAAAATGTAATGAGCTCATAGCTGTGTATGTTTGAAAGTTACTGATTCTGTTAGACACAGTGATCCTACCTTCTAGCTGCTTACACAATCTTAAAAAACAACAAAATCACTGCAGAGACACAGACAACAAATAATAGGGCAAAACCAAAACCCATGGTTCCCTTTTGCCTCTTACACTGCCAATCACCTTTCTATATATATACTTCCTCCCTATACATGCTCTTCTGCTCTTGTACAGTAAAAGTCATCTGACTTAGTTCCCACTGACACCAGTCACCTTCAGATGGAGATCTAGAAGAGATTAAAACTCAAGATACATTAAGAATATATGTAGCTCACACAGGCACCTCTCATCTGTGTGGCTCACTGTTGCCTATAGCAGCAAACCCTAATTAACTCCTTTACTATTCTAAAAAAAAAAATATATATATATATATGTATGTATATAAATGTAATTTACCAGTAGCTCACCAGGGAGACTACAGTAACAGGAAAGGCACAGATTAGAATTTATCCATTTTAAAAAACAACCAGAAGAACCCATTCTTGTGATATGGAGATAATAAAGCCAGCTTTCCATGTGATTTATCATCTGAACTTGGAAGTTTAAAGATTAAGAATATTTTCTGGAGTGATGCTGGAATAGCATTATATCTTTCTCTAAATCAGAAGAGACAGACCCAGATGGATGGGATACTGCAGTGACAACCAAAGCCAGACTACCTGTCTTTGCTCCTCCACCAGACCCCCTTCAAGCCCAAACTATAGGCTGCTTGACTAGAACTGTGACGAAAACAAAGACTTGGGCTCCCTGAGTAAGCTAGGTAACAACTACCTGTAAGAATAGAAAACTGCTTCTTAGATATACTCTGCGACTCCATTCCCAAAACCACTCAAGGCTGAGTTCTAAGAAAGTGGAAGATAGTTAGATTGATCACTATATTTACACTAATCTTTCCTCTGTAGTTCTTTTATAAAATTTATCTTTTATGTATGCAGAACTTTGTATTCTGTTTTTGCCCCTTCTATCATCTGAGCATGTCAGTTTTTCATGTCATTAAGGTTGTACAAAAATCCTTCTTTTACTATATATTATCATAGGATATACTACAACATAGTCATCTCCCTAATGATGGACATTTTAGACAGTTTCCAGGTTTTTATCATCATAGATGATATGCTAATATATATCCTTATATATAAGTCCACATCTGATTATTCCCTTGGAATAGATTCTTAAGTAGAATTATTTGACAAAATTTTCAAACACTCTATTAAGCTCTCTTCCAGAAAGATCACAATTTGCATCCACCCCTAGCCTTCCATCCCCCAGCCCTATAGCAACATTAAGTATTCTCTCTTCTTTAAAAAATTTTTGCTTGGTTAACTGGTCAAAAGTTGTCTTATCTCCACATGTTTACTGGCCATGTGAATTCCTGTGTCATGTTTGGATGCTCTTTGCCCATTTTTCTATGCTAACTAAGTTAGCATTACTTAGGTGTACATTTCTCTTACATTAGTATGTTAACCCTCTCTCTGGCATATTGTACAGTATCCTCCTCCCCAATTTTATCTCTTTTCACATTTGTTTTATTTTTGACCTTAGTAAATTTATTTTCAGTTGACTGATTTGGATTGGCATTGGCTTATTTCTCAGGTATAATACTCTCAGGTTTTACTAAATATCAGATTTGAAAGAAATTGAGCTGAACTATTTTTAAGAATAAGAATGGACCCTTACTTGTGATATTCCACATTTACACAGGACTGTGAATAGAAAACAAGTCCTCCACGAGACTAGAGTTTATAATAATAGCTTATTTGTTATCAAAATTTATTTTGAGAGCCACCTGGCATTAAAATATAACACATTTCAAATACTATGCCCCAGGTTAAAAGGTTAATTTTTCATCAGTATTAAGGAATAATTTACATTAAAAAGCTAATTTTTGAATCAACAATTTAAATTTTAGGAAGAACTTACTTTGCGGGGAGGAGGTACACTGACTACACTGAGTAGCAAAATCAATACTAAAAATAAGCCTTGCTTTATAATCCGTATTTTAAAAACCTCTTAGTAGTCAGTAAGTCACAAAACTCTGAAGGGGGCTAAATTTCTAGGCAACAGATACATCTATTTTCTGTGATGAAAAGAGAACGTTTGTGATGGAGTTAATAAAGGCAAAGAATGGCCCTGTATACTTCCCCCTGCCGGCCGCCCTCTTTTCCTTAATAAAGGAAGCATTCTTTCTTTTAGTGATACAACCCTAGGCTAGGATATCCAATGCTTGCTGACTCCCTTTGGCTGTTAATTCTAGCAGGTGGTTTAACTGATAAACCTGTTTAAAAGTTCAGCTGCATCTGTTCATAATTACCAGAGCATCCAGACAGCCTAATTCTGATTCTCAGAAAGGCACTAGAAAGATCTGCCAGCAAGAGGGCACCTGTGGTAAGAGCAAACAGGTATTCCTCGCCAATTACCGGGTTCAAACCATGAGGCTCAGGCTACTAATGCCTTTTCTTAGCTCAGGGAAGGACAGATGTGGGCTTGCTGTTCTCCAGGGCTGACACAGCCATTCCATACTGAAAAGTGCTGCTGTGATTCTGGGTAACTTCCTCTTAGGTTAACCAGTTGTGAATCTTCCTCGAGTTGCTCAACTGCTCTTTGCTCCAGGCAGAACCTTTGCATTTTGTTCAAGGGACCTCAGAAGGGTAGTACTTTTAAAAGTGAGCCACACTTTTCCAAATGAAAAGCTCAGGTAACAGTGCTTCTGGAGAACTAACATACATACACATTTTCTGAAAATTAGTATAATTTAGTAAGGCAAAATGGAGCTACGGAATTGTGTGACAAGGAAAGGACAATTCAGGGTAAGTCAACTCCAGAAGCTACACCTAGATGATAAAGTCTTTAAAAATTACCCTGGAAGGCCTTGGCGTAAAATATTGCTCCTTTTGCCACCTTTACTTCTGGGGAGAAATGAGCAAAGTGGGGCAGTGTATTAGTTTTCCATCGTGGCTGCAACAAATTATCACAAATTTAACAGATTAAACAATGCAAATTTATTAACATATAGTTCTGCAGAAGTCAATACAGGTCTCACTGGGCTAAAATCAAGGTATCATCAGGGCTGTGTTCCTTTCTGGAGATTCTAGGAGAGAATCTGTTTCCTTGCTCTTTTTAGCTTCAAAAAGCTGCCTAAATTCCTTGGCTGTGGCCCACTTCCTCCATCTTCAAAGATAACAATGTTATATCTGTCTGTGCCTTTCTTCTGAAGGTAGTCATTCTCTGTCTCTTCTGTTTTCAAAGGATCCTTGTGGTTACATTGGACCCACTCAGATAACCCAGGATAATTTCCCTATCTTCAGGTCAGCTAATTAGTAACCTTAATTCCATCTTCAGCCTTACCCTTTGCTTTGTAACCTAAAACATTCACACGTTCTGGCATTAGGATGTAGACACATTGGAAAACCAGCAATTATTCTGCCTACCACAGGCCGTGACTCCTCTTCCACACCATGTTTCAAAATTGGCACAGATGCACTAAAAGCTTCTGTGCTTATGAGAATGCACATTCAGAGTCCACTGGATTTAGGAATAGGGTGCATCCTAATCCACAAACTGCGGGGTGAATATCTGACTAAGGCAAATGATTTTACAATATTGCCCCCTCTCATAACTTAAAGAGTTAAAGTAGAGATTCTTATCTTGGGGTTCATGAGCCACAGAATTCAGGAGGGGTCTATGAATTTAGATGGGAATAAAATCATAATTTAATTCAATTTTCTGGGGGGAGAGTACATGCTTAGCATGCACAAGGTCTTGGGTTCAATCCCTAGTACCTCCATTAAAATAACTAACTAAATAAAACTAATTACCTTCTTCCCTCAACAAAAGAAAGGCAAAAAAGAAATTCAATTTTCACTAACCTCTGAAATTCAGCATTGTCTTTAATTATAAAAATAGGCAACAAACCATGAGTAGTAGCATAACTGACACATGATTAATACAAGTTAGATATTTTTATATTTATAGTTGTTATAGATCTCAAAATACCATTTCTGCTAATCTAGATTTAAAAATTATGGTAGTTATTAGGTCTAGCCCTAGATATTAAAAAAAAATTTTTAAGCACATTACTAATATAAAATTATTTTAACGTTTTGATAACTACATTTCAGTATAACTGGTTTCCTTTGTAATCTTATGTATTTTATATATTTAAAAACATTATTCTGAGAATGAGTCCACAGGTTTCACTGGACTACTAATGGGTCCATGACATAAAAAAAGGTAGAGAACCTCTGAGCTACATCCCTAGGATTAATGAAAATGGAAAAGGGGGAGCTGGAAGGGTAGGAAAAATGAGCCTGATGCTGACTACTGAGCTAGTTAAGGAAAACTATGAGCAAGCACACTGCAGACTTCAAAGCGAAAGGCCATCCATGTTACCAAAATTTAGCTACAGACATTCTACTGAATCATCTAGTGTAATTTCCATACTAATTTTTGGGGGTCTCAAACTAATATTACTTAGAAGGGCCCAGAACCGCAGAAGGCTCAGAGTACGAATAGTGCATTATCTTCTAAACTGAAAAAGCAAAACAAATCCAGTTCAAATCTGCTCTGAAAGCAGAACGAAGCCCCAGCTGTCCATTTGGCTAAGCAAAAGAATAAGCCAGAAAAAGTTGAGCAACAGGCTTTTCCTGGAAATGGGATACTTACGGCTACTTGCTCTAGTAACTATCAATTACTCATGATTTATTTATGCCAACAGTTACTCAAGAGTGCTAAGAAGCTTTGAGGGCTAAAGGAGAGAAATTAGAGTATTCTTTTTCCCCTCTCTCCTCGCAACCAACCAGACTCCAAGTGGCGAAGTCACTAGAGCTACCCTGACACGTGAGTAAGAAAAGGGGCAGCAACTCCCTATAGAAGTCGGATCACAACCTTAGTTGCCTCTCTCATACGCCTCAAACTCTAATTTTCAAAAAATTTTAAGTTGGGTTATTAGTCACCTTTAAAAGTCTTCTCTCACATTCCTTCCATTACCTCGAAAGCTCAGTTAACTGCCAGTACGAGTCTATGATCAAGAAACCAATGAGTTTACGTACTTCAGGAAAATCTAAACTTACTATTGTTTACAATTTGAGCTGAGCATTAAAATGAACCTTTAGACATCACACTACTGCTGACTTTTTCAAGAACATTTGTATCTGACCTGGGTGAAAAATGTGGAATTTCAACTTCTGATCTTTTGATCTTTTTTTTTTTTTTTTAAGTGGAGACGTCAGGGATTGAACCCGGGACCTGGGGCATGTTAAGCATGTACTCCACCACTGAGCTATACCCTCCCTCCACTTCTGATCTTTTGATCAGACCTGACCACTTGATGTCATGTTAGCTCCAAAAACAAGTGTTCTGAGACAATATGCCTACAGAAAATACCACACTAGAGACATACCCACGACTATTTACTGATATTAGTTGTAAGTGACTACACCATTAATTAAAAAAACTAAGCAATAAATCTTTGTTTTTAAATTCTGTTGTGTAGAGTAACTTTCAGAAGTCTGATTTAGGAACACAGAAGGGACAGTATCAAGAAACTCACTGAGGATGCGTTACACCTTTGGGAACAGCCACCATGCATTCTGTAGAACACAGAATTAAAATAACAGCTAAACTATCCATTTCCTTAGGCCTTTTAATAAAATCACTAAATTCTGTCCAGATCTAAAGAAGCTATCCTACAAGTACGCAAAAGGAAATAAACTGGTCTCAAAAAGAGCTGAGATAAGATTGTATAATGGCGTAATCGCAATGGAAAACAGTATGGAGGTTCCTTAAAAACTTAAAAATAGAACTACCTTACAATCCAGCAATCTGACTTCTGGGTATATATTCAAAAGAACTGAGGGAGGGGAGGGTATAGCTCAGTGGTAGAGCGCATGCTTAGCATGCACAGGGTCCTGGGTTTAATCCCTAGTACCTTCATTAAATAACAAAACAAATAAACTTAATTACCTCCCCCACCAAGAAAAAAAATTTTTAAAAAGAAAAAAACAAAACAAAACTGAAAGGGTCTCAAAGAGGTGTTTGCACATCCATGTTCACAGCCTCACTACTCACAAGAGCCAAAAGGTAGAGGCAACCCAAATGTCCACTCACGGATGTATGGATAAACAAAATGTGGCATACACATATGATTGAATATTATTCAGCCTTAAAAAGGAAGGAAATTTTGACACATGCTACAACGTGGATAAATCTTGAGGATACTGTGCTAAGTGAAATAAACAAGTCACAAAAAGACAAATACTGTATGATTCCACTTGTAGGAGGTTATCTAAAGCAGTCAAATTCACAAAAACATAAAGTAGCACGGCATTTACCAGGGGCTGAGGGGAGGGAGAGAACGGGAGGTATTACTTACTAGGTTTAGAATTTCAGAACTGCAGGAAATCTGTTTCACACAAATGTGGGTATATTTAACACTAGTGAACTGTACAATCTAAAATGGTTACGATGGTAAATTTTGTTGTGTGTTTTATACCACAATAAAAAAGAAAAGCTGATTTGTTTCTCCCTCAGGATACATGTTATACTGATTACAGATATAGGACTGGATTCTAAAAATACCATGTGCTTTTATGTCTAAATGTTAACATATCACTTACCCTTATATAATTCTCTGTAGTCCATAAAATGCTGTCAATCAGAAGCCAATTGCTATTCTTGACTTTTGACTACCAATAAAGGCAAGTTATATTGTTCTTTAGCCCCAAACACCAGTGGGAATATGTAAATAAGTCTTGATGAGCCAAAGACAATTTTTTCAATATATGACTTTTCAAGTCTTTGCTATTCCATCTTTATCCCATTTCTTTTTTCTGACCATTTCTCTACTTATGAGGGTTTCAATTCAAGAACAAGAGCAGTGAAGGAAAAAAAAAAAATCTAATTGGTGTAACATGTCATCAAAAGAAGTTACCAGATTTGGCCAAAATCTGAACTGAGGATATCATGTACCTATGCTTTCCTCCTTCTTCTCAGTATAAGAACAGCCACCACAGTTCTCTTTTATCCAGAGGACAAATCTAATGGTGGTCCTGTCATACTGCTAAAAAGAGATGGGCATATAAAAACTTCTGGGAAGGCATATAAAGAACTTGCTTCAATTTTGTCATTCAGGTTTAGACATATGCAAATAAGACCAGTGAAATCAAATGAGATATAAAAATTTGTATGCTATTTAGTCTTTTTAACATAACACTTTCAAGAATTAGGGAGAACCAAAAGAATGGCTCCAATTTAGTCTCTCCTCCTATTGAGGGCAAAATTAATCTTATTCTAGAATTAAGTAAATTTTAACTAAAAAGATATATATCAGGATTTATATCCAATCAAAGATTCAGATAATATATTTAGAATTTTAGACCTTTTTATTCATAGTCCTCAAAATAAGAGGCAGAAAGAAGATAAGGTCTTAAGTATTCTTAAGAATCAGAACTTCCACAAGCTGGTTTTCAGTTTTAAGGCAATGATTTCAGACTTGTTATAATAATTCTTTTAACTCCAGTCTATCCCATTCAAATAACTGGTTTGTAGATTTTAAGATGCATATTATGGGCTGCTCTTTCAACTATAAATCAAGTCATATTTTTATTACTGTATTAAGAAAGCCTCTTGGGCTCTAAAAGAGAGCAGATGGGATGATTAACAGCAGCAGCTGTTACATCAATGTCCAGGAAATTACTTGCATACCATAAATGAGTTTTAAATCTTACATGCCTCAGCTTCTCAATTCTTGACTACCCCTCTCCTTGCCTCCAATATGCAACAAAACACAGTATAAAGATAAACTTAAAATTAGTAAGATGCCATTGAAATCATTAAGTGCCTACTTTGATGGCTTTTATCTAATGAAATCAATCTTACTATCAGTTTGATTTTGATAAACCATATTAACCATTTTTAGGGTTAATTAACTTTCCTAACCTATTATTCGATTTGTGGGTTTTTTGATCCTTAGAGTTTTGGGGGGAGGTAATTAGATTTGTTTTTTAATTTATTTTTTTTAATGGAGGCACTGGGAATTGAACCCAGGACCTACTGCATGCTAAGCACTTGCTCTACGCCTGAGCTATACCCTCCCACATCCCTTGATTCTTACAGTAATTCTAGTTTACAAAAGTTCTAAGTGTTTTACAGGTATTCTAATTTAATCCTCAGAATAATGGTGGAGGTAAATACCATTATTATTCACATTTTACAGGTGAGGACATTGTACAGAGTAATTAAGTACATTGCCCAAGGTTAAGCCAGCACCTAACAGAGTCTAGATTTAAATCAGCCTTCAAAACCCACTTTCTTAGTTACTTTATATTTCAATCTTGTTCCTTAAGCTACTGAAGCACTGCAATCCCTTATCTTACACAGGCTTACAACTAAAGCATTTATTGGAATATCATTTGTATTAATGCCTATTTAACAAGAAATTCACAGCCTGATTAGTAAGGAATCTTAAGATCTTGGCTTCCTGAAGATGAACATCAGGACAGGTTGCCAAAAAAAGTGGTTTACAGGTGATATTTTAGTTCTCTCACCAACTCAATTTTCCTGGATCAAAATCTAAATAAAAATAATTTGGCTTTCTGGGGTAGAACAAGTTTATTGTGACCCCTTCTTCCTCCCTTTAGCTGAAATTGGGCAAAGTATTTTCACTGTCTTGTAAGAGAGAGAGAGAAGTATTGAGGCCTCTGTAAGAGAGAGAGAGAAGTATTGAGGCCTCTGGGAAGTAATCTGGTGATGTCAATCAAATCACAATCTCTTGAACTTATTTAGAGAAGTCTAGAAAATAACTCCTTAACCTTCCAGAGTCCTTTTTGGAAAATAAATCAACATTTGCCTATGTGATCAATCACTTTCAAAGCGAGAGTCTCTATTTTCAGATGCTGAGTCTGAATATCTACCTTCCCAGCAGTTATCAACAATAGCTGTTCTCCAAGGCTTATGAGAAAGTTACTAAAGTAACTGACTAAAGATTTGTTTTAACCGGGATACAGAAAGACTAAATTAGCAGCAAGAGTTATTTCTCAAAATTATAGACTTCATTGGACAGTTTGAGCTGTTATATTAGCATCAGCAAGTACTCTCTGAGCTGGGATCATGGACTTAACTCCTACATACAGTACAGGGAAAATTCTAATCGATGTCACAGAAGCTACTGCCAAGAAACTTAACCTTTTTCTAACATAAACAGACCAGCCTCAAAATTCTTCAGACACATGCTTGCATAAAGAATGTTAAAGCTGTTTTATTTAGTCATTCATATACTGAGTAGCTACTATGAAGAAAAACACACCCAAGACAGAATGATACATTAAATTCGGACCCAGCACTGCAGAAATTTTCAGCCTGAACTAACTACCAAGTGGTATGAGGCAGTATACTTACAAAACAGCCCCAAACACCTCCACTGGTTCCAGAACTGATAAGACTTCCACATATCACTCATAAAAATTAGTTTTCCCCAACACCTAACTCTTATTAAAAACCTGGATATTACTATGGGAAACATTTCCTCCTCACATTTACAGATTTGCTCCCACTTTGGTACTTAGGCACTTTAACACATCCCTTTAAAAGGGACAGAGCTTTCGGTCTATGTAGTGATTTATCTGGCAGGGCTTTTCTTTCAACCGATCTCTGGCAGAATTTTCCTAGAGATCAAAGGAGTCAACCTAACTCTTATAAACTAAGATTCAGAAAGGGCCTTTAGTAATTACCCGTAAGAACTGAGATAACGAAAGGATTTGTGCCCGGGTCACAAACCTGGGCCACTCCAGATAACATTATTCATCCTTGTAACAGCGAGGCGAGGGGAAGGAAAGTCCGAACCCCATCCTCTTGATCTATTAAATCAACTTGGCAGGAAGTCACCAGCAAAACAGCCCCGCGGGTTCGTGGGGTCATCACAAATGCCGGCCTCAGCAGCTCTTTGCTGTCGGGAACCTCCACGGAAAGGCCACCACACCCCTCACTCCTCACCGTCCGCTCAGCGGCCGGGAAGCCAGGCCCTACGTCTCGGTGGTCATCCAGGACCCAAGCCACGACTATTGTCACCAACGTAAGATCTCGCCAGGCCCACTATGCCCAGCCTCCCCGACCCTCGCTTAGCCTCTTCTTTCCTTTTGGGGCGCCCGTCTGCCTGCCCCGAAGGGTGCGAACTCACGGCCGCCGTGGCGCCGGTGAAAATATCCTCCCCCTCGGTATCGCTGTCCCCGGCCTCGGGTTCTGACCCCCCGGCCGCTCCCTCGGACTCCGGCTCCAGGCCGGGGAAAGGCGGAGGGAGTCTTTCCGACGCGCTACAGCCACCACCACCCGACGCCATCTTCCTCCACCCCCGGCGGAAGCCGCAACAACAACTTTATAGAGAGATAGTGCCGCGAGCAAACAGTTCCAGCCGAGCGGGGGGGGATGGCAGCTACCTACCCCCCGGGACTCGCGGGGCGGGGCCTAGGCGCTGGGGGCGGAGCGGGGCCGGCCCGCGGCTCCTGCCCAGCCAATCCGAGCGCAGAATCGCGACCCTGCGCTCTTAACCAAGGAGGCACAGCGGCAGAAGAGGAGGAGCTAGGGGCCGCTCGGGTTCGCAGGGCTCTTTGTGCGTTGGGTAGCTTTATCTAACAGGCTTCTTAAGGAGATGGATATAGAAGGCTAAAAACCTCTTCATGCCACCTACCCATGCCAAGCACAGTGGCTTCATAGAAATTCAATAAATATTTTTGATTGGAGTCTCTGAACAGATGCAGTAAAGTTTTGCCATTTATTCTTTTCACATTTAATTCATTCAAGAAATATATATTGAGCATCTACTGCGTGCCTGGCACCTGCTACGCGTTTGAGATAGAGAAATAAAAATGCTCCTGGTCCGCTAGGCGCTTGAGGAGACAGGCATGTAAATTAACAATTCAACATATTCAGTGCTATAATGTGCTGTGGGAACACAGTGAAAGAGATCATCAGTTCTGCTTGGAGAAGTCGGGAGTCCTCAAGGGAGAGGTGAGACATTAGCGTCGTAAATTTGGTCGCAAGAAAGTTAGGATCATCCTCTCAACTGCTGTGGAGTAAGTGGAGTGGAACAGATGGCAGGGGAATTATTAAACTCTGAACAAAATTTTCCTGGAACCTATTCACTGGTTGTCTGGCGGGCCTAAAGTCTAAATTAGCTAGACAAAACTTTACCTTTAACGATAAGTGGGATGTTGTCATGAGGTAGTTCAGCAAGATAATCCTGACTTCCCTTTCAATTCAGATGCTATGAAACTTGGCATCAAAAACGTTTAGTTTGCTTGTAACTGCAAATCTCTCAATATCAGGGATTGGCTCCCTTACAGGTCCGTGAGCTGCTTGAGGGCAGGGGCCTCTTTGTTTCCTTTGTTTGTAGGCCAAGTCTGGCAAATTATCCAAAAAAATGTTTGAGATTTGACTGGAGGGATGGATGGATAAAATTGACATCATCAAACTTGTTGCTGGCATCCATAACAGCCACCAACTCCAGACAGCTTAAGACGTTCTTTTTAGGATGGCGATCTCCAATGTCACTATTGGATTCACTGGACACAGGGAAAGCTCTCTCTAAGTTTTCTTTGAAGGCGATTGGCAGAAATTTTTAGCGGTGGTAGGAAAGTTGTGCTGGTCTGAGTCCCTACGAGACGAGAAAACCAAAAAGGAACCGCCCCCTCCTTCCACGCCTAACTAATCTTACTACGCTCCAAAGACTACTGGTTTCACAGCAACGGAAACTCACTTCCGGCCTAACTAGGAAGTAAGAAAACCTGGGCTGGAAGCGGCCCCCTCGGAGAAATAACAGTACGAAGAGACCGTGCCCAAGCTCCTCCAGCACTAGAAATCAAGATCTCCTTTCCCCTACCTCTTCATGATTCATCTTGAGCTTATCCAGGCGCTAAGCGAGGGAATCAGTGGTGGGTAACAGGCCGTTACCTCCTGCCCCACCTTTCCCAAGCGGAGACTACAGGTCCCAGGATGCAGCTCTCCGTCTTCCGAGGAAAACGCCCATATGTCCCAGCATGCAACGCGCCTCACGTGCCGCTAGGATGATTTTTTTTTTTCTGTCCCGCCGAAACGAAGCAAAGCTTGCTGGGGCTTGTAGTCCTTGCGGTACCCTTCCCTGGGTTCTCAGTGCTGCTCCGTCCGGTCCCGCCTATTCTCTGCTCTCCTGGACCTTTAGGCTTGTCTTGGCCCATTTGAAGACCAGGAAGTTGATAAATCGCGAGGCTCGGCTGCTGAGAGACGGTGGCTCGGGTGGGACAGTCGCCAGGCATGGCGGAGCGTGAGGATGGAGCGGGTGTCGGGACTGCTCTCCTGGACGCTGAGCAGAGTCCTGTGGCTCTCGGGCCTCTTTGAGCGGGGAGCTGCCCGGCAGCCCCGGATCATGGAAGAGAAAGCGCTAGAGGTTTATGGTAATTAATTTTACCCACGGCAGCATTTGGCGGTTTACGTGGAGGCGGGGGTAACGAGGGCCTCACCTGAAGGGTGCGAATGGAATCCCGGGGTTTTGCCAGATGGCATTCGGGAGCGTGGGAAGCTTCTGCTCCGGGGTGCTAAGTCACGCGGGCATGTGGGTCTTTCAAGAACCTGGGCTCTTGCTAAACTTGGGGCAAGCCGATCCTGAAGGTCTCAGACGCTTCATTTCTCTTGTCTGCCCCACGTTCTAGTGGCCATCTCAAGACTTCTGGGCAGAGCAAGCGTCCAGGGTGCTTGGTTTGGAAGCAAAGCCGGCCTGGTTGCACTACTTGAGTCTTCTTCCTGTGCCTAGCCCCTAGACCCAAACTCCACCTCCTGCCACCGCCGAGGGCACTGCTAAATTGGGGACTGGCCCAAGGTCACAGCCACTCTCTTTTGCAGAGGCAGTAGGCACAGGTCCCTGAGAGTCTGGCTTGAACTTACGATTCCTTAGCACAGCCAAGCCCAAGCCTGGAGTGCAAAAAAGGGATACTCACATACGGTTATTTATATATATAAATATATATATTTATATTTATATTTTTATATATATATATATATTTCCATTATTCAACCCCTGGGACCATCTTAATCATATAGATGAGGAAACAAAGGTTTAGAGTGGTTAAACAACTACTTGGAGGCCACACTGCCAGCAAGGAGAGGGCAAAAACCAAAGCCCCTGTCTTCTTGATTCCAAACTTAGTGCACTTTTCATCACTTCACAATTGCTTTATGACTTGCCTTTTTTTGGACTTACTAGTATTGCTTTTGAAAACTAAAAAGACTGGATCTAACTAATGTTCAGAGATTTCTGCTGACGAAGGGTAAAAATCTAACCGCAAGAATACAAATATGCAGGTAAGGATTATAGACCTGTAGAAAAAAGCCTGGGATGTTAAAGACCTTTGAAGCTAATCCAGTTTACCTCCTGTTAGGGGCAAGACTTAATCAACCTCAGTCAAGTGATAAATATGAGTGGAATGATCTCTGCAAAGCAGATGGACACATTCCTGTCCTGTTAGGCCTCTATCTCCAGCATCTAGGGGCAGCAGGGCACTGGAGGTGCAACTTTAGAGGAGAGATAATTCTTGTCCTCAAACTTATATTGAATTCTTAAAACTTATATGCAGTAGAAGGCCATAGACCTGTATGAGAGATACAGAAATTCAGAGGAAGGAGAGACACTAATCTCTTGGAGGATCTGGAAAGACTTTAAGGAGAAGGAGTCACTACAGTTGGGCCTTGAAAAATTAGGAGGATCTGGACATATAAAGGGTAGAGGGCACACTAAGTGAGGACACTAGAGAAAAATTACGGAGGTGAGAAAATAACTTGTGTAGGGAATGCAGGTAGGCGGGGCTACAGGATAGGGTTTGCAGTTAACGGTGGAGGTGTGGTCAAAAATTGTTTTATGTAGGTTGGAATTGCATACTGAAAGTTTAAATATAAATGAAGAATTTACTATCAGTGCAGAGCCAGTAGAAGAATTTTAGTCAAGGGAGTAATGTGAGGAGAGCAACATTGCTTTCTTTCTTAAGAAATAAATCCAAATCACTAGAAAAGTAGAGAAGTTTAATAAGGGGTGAGATTTAATTTCAGGATTAAGTAGCATATAAACAACATAATGCAGCTTGTGTATATAAGTCTTACAGGGAAAGGCCTAGGATGAGGGGGAGCAAATTCCTTTTCAAAAAACCCTCTTTCCCTGAACCCCATGTTTCACAGCCTTGTGAGAGCCTTATCCTCTTTTTCCTGCCTCTGTTTTCAAATGCTGTTTCTAATCGAGTGATAAGCCCAGAGGGTGCCGGGGAGAGGATAGAGTTTGATTTGTTTTTTCCCAGCCGCATTTCTGATTACCGGGGTACTCTATAAATAATAGAACAAAACCTCGGGTTTGAGAACAAAAAGCCCATTTTATGTGAACTCCCTCTGCTTCTTTCTACCTCACCATTTCTCTTTATCATTCTCGTTTTCCATCTTTTTCTACAACCTCAGAGTAAGAAGGGAATCTTTTCCTCTCCAAGGCCAACCCAGACTCCTATATCTTTGGTCTCAGTCTCTTCTGCTAATTTTACTGGCCTCCTCTTCACCCCCCCCCCCATAAATTTTCAGTCTCTCTTCCTCTATTTGATCCTTCCCCTTGGGCTATAAAGGATACTCAAGTTCCTCTTATCCCTGTCATTGTTCTAGCTTTTTCTAAACCCACTGTCCCTTGTTTGCCCTTCCCTCTTTCCCTCCTGGAGCCCTCGGATTACATTTTCAGGTCCTACTCACTTACTCTTTTGGGAGCTGGCTTCCACCTTCACCTCACTACTGAAAATGCTTTCTTACAAGTGACCTCCTGAGTAACAGATCAAAGACCCGCTTTAGCTTTCGTTAACCTGAATTTTTCTGCAGCATTTGATGTTGTTAACCACTCCCCTCTTCCTCCTCTGCTTCTTTTTGCTTTTCTTCCTCCTTCTGATCCCTAAATTAGGTACTTCCCACAAACCTTGGGTCTTTTCCCCCTTACATTAGTGATTCTCCAACTAAGCTGCACATAAGATTAACCTGAGGAATTTTTTAAAAGTCTCAGTGACAAGGTCATACTATGAGTCAGTTAAATCAGAATTCCTGGGGGTAGGACTCCCACATCTGTTTTTGCTTTTGTTTGAAAGCATTTCTAATGATTCTGCTGTTCAGCCAAGTTTGCAAACTACTGGTCTTCTTATTGTTCTTTGTGAATCCCATGAATTCAACAACCCCTCTAGCCTTGGTTCTCTTAAACCTCATGCCACAGTTCAGTGTTTGCTGGAATGTCCCATTGGTTTGTCCCCTAAGCATCTCAGAATTATTACATATAAAATGTAATCCATTTGCTGCAGCTCCCCCCTCCCCAAATTTCTTCTTTTATTTTCTGTCCTTTTTTTTTTCCCATTCTATCTTTATTCTCCCAGACACTTAAACTTAAAATCTGAGCCATTCCTTTTCTCCCTTTCCTTGTCTTCAGTATTCAAACAGGTGTTTGATTTTGTTGATTCTGCCTCTGAAATTACTTCTTCATCTGTCCCCTCCTCTCTGTTATCATGGTCAGTCATGTCCTTGTTTTTCAGCTGGTATCCTTGGCTCTGCTCCTCTGTTCTGAGTCTGCCTTCTGGTAGATGAGTTATCAGCTGACAGGGTCATGCTGTCCATGTCACTCACTTGTTCAGAACCTCTGGAGGACATCCTATTGCCTCTGGCTGGCCCTAAAAGACCCTTGATGATCAGGCCCAAACTTTTATAACTTCTTCACTTAGGCTGAGTTCCTGGTAAACTAAACTTGTTCTTTACTTTCCTTCAACTTAAATGTCAAATGTTGAAATGTTACCCATTTTTAAAGACTTGATTCAGATTCCACTTCCATGAATCCTGATACTACATTCTCCCAAACTGAAAGTTATTTCTTCCTCTTGAACTTCTGTGACACTTTCCCCTTTCTTGTATTTTCTCTGCAATTTTAGATCCAAGAAACTGGACATGATCTAATAATAATCTGAGAAAATGGTTTTCTTAAAAGGAGACTAGTCATGAAAATTTCCTTCAGAAATCTGGGGAGTGGCTGTACTCTTTGCTCAAACAAATAGAAGTCAGTGTTTGGATTAGGACTGGCAAAATGATTTGTATTCAGTATATTCATGTTTTAACATAAAACCTTGTCTCTGACGATTCTTTAGATTTGATTCGAACTATCCGGGACCCAGAGAAGCCCAATACTTTAGAAGAACTGGAAGTGGTGACGGAAAGTTGTGTGGAGGTTCAGGAGAGAAATGAAGATGACTATTTGGTTATTATCAGGTTCACGCCAACAGTACCTCATTGCTCTTTGGCAACTCTTATTGGTAAGACTTTATATCCATATATATTATAATTAAAAAATTTTTAAAAACCATTTTATTTATTTAACTTTGGGGAGGGTATCTTTGATGATTTTTTTTTTTAAATGGAGATACTGGGGATGGAACCCAGGACCTTGTGCATGCTAAGCATGTGTGCTGTTTTTTAATTTTAAATTATTCTAGATGATACTGACCCACAATGACAATTAGCATCATGTGTCACACTTTATGGTTTAATAGTTTCTGTAGTTCTCACGATTAGCTTGTGAGAAAGTTAATATTATCTTAATTTTATAGATGAGGAACCTAAGGCTCAGAGACTTTAAGTGACTTGCTCAGAATCATATAGCCAGGAAATCGTGAAGCTAAGGCTCCAGCCCAGCTCTCCTGACTTTAAGTGTGTGTCTCCTTTAGTTGCACCCTGCTGCTTCTTTAAGGTGTCCATGCTTACAGTCAGTGGAGGCTGAGTGCAGGCCAGCTCCTCTCCTCAGTCCTGGAGACTGGGATGGGTGTTGTCACACTAGCACTCTGCCCTCATCATCTTCTCCTTTTAGGTACTCTGGCATGGGCAGAAGTCCTGGTGGGAGGGTATGTTTTTAGGTAGTTTTCTTTTTGAGAGGCTGCATTCCCAATATGTTGGATTAGTTAGCAGTAAGATATACAGTAGGTATGTTTTGAATATACACTTTGTTAAAAAAAAGACACAGAAAGTTTATTTCAAGCCAAATGTTTATCAGTAGGAGATCAATTAAATAATCAATGATAGTGTATATTAACAATAGAATAGTATGCAGCTATGAAAAAGAATGAAGGAAGCTCTCCTTGTACTAATATGGAAATATTTCTGTGACATAGAAATAATATTGCTATATTTGTGTAAAGAAAGGCAAAAATATACATTTATATTTGATGGCATATCATGAAGAAAACATAAGAAATGAGGGGGTGGGCATTAGTGATGGTGGGAGCTGGTCAGATGGGGGACAAGGTGGGAGGGAGAATTTACTGTATACCTTTTTATATTTTTAAGTTTTTGAACATTGGGAATACTATCTATTTAAATATAGACAAGTTTATAAAGAAGATTGAAAAGGTAAATATTTGATTATTGTTCTGCTACTATTGTGATTTCTGTCTTTCTCTTCTCACTTGTTGGACCTGGAATCCTTCCATAAGTGGTTTCCAGCGTATGGGCCACATCTTGAGGGACTAGAGTGTCTGTGAATCCATAGATACTGTCATGGTTATAAAATTCCAATGTTAGAAAAAACATTTTTGAATGCATATTTATTTTTTTGTCATTGGACATTTTCTGAATCAACAGATATTGAAAGTACTGCTGCTATCCTGATGTGAAGGGCATGTCTTAAAATACTTTGGTATTTAAGTCCTTAAATAGAAGGACCATTACCTGTCTTTAAGAGCCTATAGCAAGTTGATTTATCAAAAAGTAATATTTATTTTCTTTTTTTAATTAATAAAAGTAACAATATTTGCTGGCAGTAATTTTGAAACTCCACAAAAGTGTAAAGAAAATTTTAAAGAGTTGCCACAAGAATATGTGCTCTTAAAAAAAAAAAAAGAGAGAATATGTGCTCTAGGCTAAAATTCCAGCTCTATCAGCTCTGTCCCTCTATGGCTTTGGGCAAGTTACTTAATCTTTCTGAGCCTGTTTCCTTATCTGTAAAATAGTGATAATATGAGTAACTGCAGAGTTGTAAGGATTAAGTAATAGAAAGCATGAAATAGATGAGGTATGTTTTTTATTTCTCCTTAGATATTATTCTTTATTATATGGTCATATACTGGGGGGAGGGTATAGCTCAGGTGGTAGAGCGCATGCTTAGCATGCATGAGGTCCTGAGTTCAAACCCCGGCACCTCCTTTAAAAATAAATAAATCTAGTTACCTTCCTCCCCAAATTAAAAATAATTAAGTAATACAAACATAAATAAATAAAATATTATATGGTCATATAGATTATATGCTAGTCACATTAATATGTCATCATTTTAATAACCAATTTAGATTACTTCTAGCTTTCCACAACTATAAATAATACTGTGATGAACAGCTTTAGATGTAAATATTTTTATTTATCTCTGCTTATTACTTCAGGATAAATTCCTGTAAGTGGGATTACTGGGTCATATGTTATAAATATTTTTAAATCTCTAGGTACATATTAGCAAATCCTTATTTATTTATTTATTTATTTATTTATTTATTTATTTATTTATTTATTTTAAATCCTTATTTAAAAGTTTATACTCTTTGACCCAGGAGTTAAGAAAATAACTCTGTAGAAAAAAATAGTAGCATGTACAAAACATTTATGGTAAATTTATAATAATGAAGCCTGGAAGAAACTGTAGTATCTGTTAATAAGGAAATGACATCAGTATCATGGAATTTCATATTTCTGTTCAAAGTGATGCATATATTCAAGGAATCAAAGTATCTGGTAAATGTATGAAAATACTTGAATGATAAGTTGAATTTGCATTTTGATGCAGTTACTGAAAAACTGTGTTTATGTGGACAAAGATTGAGAGAGCACAAGAAATAAAAATAACTGTATGTAAAGGTCCCAGGATTAGACTATGGTTGATATTTTCAGATCTGTACACTTCTTGAAAGGAATTTTGTCACTTTTTTGGCCCTTTTGATACAGGTTTCAGTTAAGACCTGTGGCTTTTTAGAGGGTAGGTTAGTGATGTATCATAGCAATCGTGTTCCATCAATGTGATGGAACACTTGATGAAGACAGCCCTCTTTCTGGCTGATGTGTTAGGAGGCATTTCCTATGAGCAGGTAGTACTAAGCAGAGAAAGGCACCTGAATAAGAGTTCCACCCTGACTACTTAGGTTGTCACCACATTGACCCTGGTGAGTAATTTGAAATCAAGGAATACTCAAGCATGTGAGTGGGTAGGGCAGAGAAATGAATTGATAATCTTTTATGTTAACTTAGGCAAGAATGGCTGAAGGCAGGTGTGGTCCGATGTGTAGGGTTTAGGATTGAAGAGTCTAGGTTTAGCTTCCAGCTCTACCACTTGTTAGCCACGTGATGTTGAACATATCACTTATCTTGGTTCCTGGCTGTAAAACGAAAATGATAAAACAGTAATAGCTAACATTTATTGGATACTTAATGTGTGTCACCACTGTTTTAAGCACATTGTATAACAGTTTATTTATAGTAGTCCTATTATAATACTTGTTTTACAGGTGAGGAAACTGAAGCTCAGAGAGGTTGAGTAATTCACCCAGGGTCACACAGCTAGTATGTAGTGGAGCCACTTTTGAACCCAAAGTGTCTATCTCAGTTACGCTGTCCTGCCTATCTTGAGGGTACTGAAACTCAAGAAAGTGTTCTGTGAATTGTAAAACAGTTATTATTTACTTTATGAGTAAAATACCTCCCAGCAGTGACTAGAACACATGAGGATGCTCAGATGGAACATAAGTAACAAATTAAGGAGACAATGTGGGAGCAGAGGGAGGGGAACCCTCCAGATAAGCTTTAAGGCAGATACTCTTCTTAAGGAAATTACATATTTTCTTTAGCAATCCCTAATATTTATTATGGAATTACTGTGTTCTAGACTCTAAGGTGGGCCTAGTGTCATTGTAGCTCATCTAATCCTTTCTCCTTTTCTGAAATTTTTCGTATGATTCTGTTAGAAAACCTAATGGTACCTAGAAAACCAAAAGCAAATTAATTTCATACCTCCCCCAAAGATAGGTACTCTAATAACAATTATATTTTGCTGTGTTGGGATGGTTTGGGGATTTTGTTATTGTTTATTTTAATCAAGCCAAAATACCAAGAAAATGTTTCTTATAGCAAACAAGCCCTTATGTGTTAGTTGGGAGAGGAAATAAATTGCTCCAGATAAATGCCTGCAAAGCCAGAGAACTAGAAATTCACTCTGACTCTATTTTTCGAAAACTCATTACTGAAACACTTTCTCTTCATAATAAACGCAGTTGGATTTATCTTTTGTGTCTGGGGGTGCAGATTTAGTTAAAGTTATATTCCTTATTTTGTGGTGGGGGAGAAGTGGAACGTTGGGCACTGAGGCTCTGTTCTAAACTGACTTTTAATTTCTCTCAAAAGTCTCAACTGGGAAAAAAAATTACTGAACTGTGACTTAGCATTGTGGTGATAAACTGAACTTCAGAGGAGCTTGTTTTAGGAAAACAACTCTATTTGTACCTTGCAGGCATAGAGGATTCCAAATTTGAGAGATTGCTTGTGGTTCTTTTTAAATGGCTCTCACTTGGTTTTAAGGATTTGCATGGCCTGGCCTGTTGTGGGCATTCAGTAAAGTTTAATGAGTGAATTTATCTAAAGTTGCTACCAAGCTGTTTTCAGGTACCATATTGTATGGAGACACCTAGAACACAGCTGTATGCTTTTTTAAGAACCAATAAGAGGAGTTAATTGGGGCTTTTTTTTTTTTTTTTTCTTTTTCCACCGCAGGGCTGTGCTTAAGAGTAAAACTTCAGCGGTGTTTACCGTTTAAACATAAGGTAAGGAGGATGTTTTAAAACAGCTTTATTGCGATTTGATTCACATGTCATACAACCATCTATTTAAAGTGTAGAATTTAATGGTATTTAGTATATTCACATTATTGTACAGCCATCACTACTACCAGTTTTGAAACATTTTCATCATCCCAGTAAAAAACCCCATACCAATAAGCAGTCACTCCCCCATTTCTCCCCAACCCTCTCCCATCCCTAGGCAACCACTAATGTACTTTTGTCTCTAGATTCGCCTATTCTGGGTGTTTCGTTTAAATGGAATCATATAACTTGTGATCTCTTAAGACTGACTTCTTTCACTTAGAATAATATTTTCAGAACCCATCCATACTTGTATCAGTATTTCATTCTTTTTATTGCCTTATACTAGTCTGTTGTGTGGCTACATCACATTTTATTTACCTGTTTTATTAGTTGATGGACATTTGGGTTGTTTCCACTTTTTGTCTTTTATGAATAATGCTGCTGTAAAACATTTGTGTGCGAGTGTTTGTGTGGGCGTATGTTTTCATTTCTTTTCTACCTTTGAGCGGATTTGCTGGATCCTATGGTAACTCTGTATTTAATCTTTTAAGGAACTGCCAATCTGTTTTCCACAACCACTTCACCTTCTTACTCTCCCACCAGCAGTGTGTGAGGGTTCTGATTTCTCCACGTCTTTGCCAACTCTTACTACGATTCTCTGTCTTTTTCATTATAACCATCCCCAGGGTGTGTGAGGTGACATGTCATTGGTTTTGAGTCTTCCACGCACCAAACTGTTTAGTGTCCCTGAGGTACAGTTCGCATAGGAACAGCAGAGTAAATACTTGACTTTTCTCCTTTATTGACCATTTTTCAGAATAACGAGTCATACATAATTTTAAATGAGTATAGAGTGACTTTACGCCTGTTACTTTGTTACTTAGAATAAGAGGTAGTATTGCACCACAAGGAGAGTTCATATGGTGTTTTGTCTTTTAAAGAAGAGAGGACTGGGTGATCTCTAAGGGCTCTTTTAGCCATAATAGGCTGTGATTTTTTTTTTCCCTGATGAAGAACATTTATCTCAGTAGTAAAGAAGTGTATGAGAATTAGAGGATATGTTCCAGTGTTCTCTGAAGAGTCGACCTATAGCATGACTTATTTTCCACAAGATTTGCAACAATTTTGTGGGTTTATCTCAGAAGCTCTTATTCTTGGAGGTTCACTAATTTGAGGGAGTTAATGCAGCAGGGCCAGGAGGGATAGCTTAACCAATATTGTACTAGAGAATAAATTTATCAAGATAATAATAGATGAGAAAAGGAGGATACTGAAGACTGTATATTGTGATCCCATTTTTGTAAAGGAAGCAATAAAAAGAAACTTCCAACATTGGGGGTTGCGTGGGTGTGGGTGTGAAATCTGTTAGATTATGTGGGTACAGAGGAAAATAAAGAAGAAACTACCCTGGGTTATTAATGTGGCTTTCTTGTGGGGTGGGGCAGGGAGGAAGTTTAGATACTGATGTGGGAGGAGGAGGTACAGAGGAGAGATATCCATGAAGGAAACATGTATGAGATCTCACATGTGTAAAATTGTATGTTTGTATTCATAAAAAAGTAATTAATGGGAATCCCCCCTGCAGGCCTTCCCCAGATGACCAAAATGAAAAATCCTACTAGTTTCATCCCTTGTTTTAGAGAGGAACGTACAGATTGATCCTCAAAGTCTTTGATGTTGGAAACAGGACTTCGGCTTTCGTCCTTAGACTCTTGAGTCCGTTGTTCATTCCTACTCACCCATCATCTTAGAATGCTCTGAATGTTTTGCTTTCAATTTACTTTTTCCTAGTTGGAAATCTACATTTCTGAAGGAACTCACTCAACTGAGGAAGACAGTAAGTGAATTTTGAACCATTATTAGAAAACAGCTTCAGATAGTACTGTATCTTGGATGCCAGGTCATTCTGCCAGCCGAGTATCTACTGAGTCATTTGCAAAAAAGTTACAAAATCAGTTATTAGTTCTTCCTTGAGGTGGGGAAACCTGGGCATATCAAGGACGAAATTTTTTCAGTGGGGCTCTGGGTGAACTAGAGTTAGGCCCTGTGGATACTGACTGGTTTAGGCCAGTGGCTACACATCTGTAAAGAATATCCAGCTCCAGGAGCCTCGACTTACAAGCTCTAAAGAGACCTTGATTCTTTTCTTTGGTGGCAGGACAGAGAGCTGTGTACTTGAAATTGAAATCAAAGATCTAGCGAGTAAAGCTTTAGGGAATCTTGGCAGAGGTGTTGTCTTTCTGGGTTAATGTATTAAAATGGGGGAAGAGGACCCTTTTTGTATAAAGGATCTCTGGCCAACAGGGAGAAATAAGGCAGCAGCCATTTAGAAATAGCAGAGGTGGGGTTCAGGAAAAGCAAAAGTGGAATCATTGGGTTTTTTTTTTCTCTTTAAGTCTCCCTTTCAGAACTTATGGATAATTAGTGAAAACCAGCTTTAAGTTCTCAAGGAGTTAAATTCTGTTTTAACAGGCTGATAAAAAATACTGTCTGTTGCTGTATATTGACACAGTTCTGCTAACTTTTGCCTGTGTGTTTTGCAGTCAACAAGCAGATAAATGACAAAGAGCGAGTGGCAGCTGCAATGGAGAACCCCAATTTACGGGAAATCGTGGAACAGTGTGTCCTTGAACCTGACTAATCACTGTTTCAAGAGCCACTGAACTGTAATCATTTGATATATTTGGTTAAACTCTTTGTAAAGGTGATTTGTACCTCAAAGCATTTTTTTTTTAAAGGATGATTTCCAAGCAAGATTTAATTACAAGGTAGTACCTAGTTTGTTCAGTGTATAACATTCTCAGGATTTGTAACGCTTAAATGATCAGAGAGAAAAATATTTTCTAGTTATTATGTGTAAGATGAGTTGCTATTTTTCTGATGCCCATCCTGATACAACTAATTTTCATGTCAAGTATTTACCGTGCCCAAATGTGTTCACTTTCAATCATTACTCTGTAAAATAAATAAAACAGAGATGATTCTTATACACACCTTGAAATGTTTTTATTGAATTGTAAATTTCAGTGTAAATGTCAGTACTAAAAGATATTTCCAAAGCTTTATTTTCCGATTATTATGTAGAAACAGAGACAGGAGAACTAAAAAGAACCCTTAAGATCAGGCCTAGGTCCTACCTTCCTTCAAGAAGAGTCCTGGACCCATTTATAGATAAGGAACAAATGTGGAGAGGCCAGATGACATATGTAATTTTGAAGATCAAGAAGTCACCAAAGAAATTTTGATTAAACCAATCTAAATTTCTGGTCTCCTTCTTTACTTGGACTTTGTTCAAGTTTGTTTTAGGGATAAGGGTCATTTGAAGCGTAGTAGGTTGTGGTAGGAAGCCTCCAAAACAGCCCCCACGGTCCTTGATTCCTGGTATTCATGCCCTTGAATAGTTGCATCCATATGGAACCAGAGCTGGTTGCCATGACTAATAAAGAATTAGAAGTGACAGTGTGTAGCTTCTGAGGCTAGATCATAAAAGATACTAGCTGCTTTCACCTTGACCTCTTGAGTAGCTCATTCTGTGAGAATCCGGCTGCTATGTCATGAGAACACTCAAGCAGCCCCATGGAGACTTCCACATGGAGAGGAATGGAGGCCTTCCACCGCCAACGAGCACCAATTGCAAACCATATAAGTGGACCATGTTGGAAGCCATCCTCCAGCCTCAGTCAGGCTGACATCTTGACTGGAACCACACACACCCCGAGCCAGAACTCCTGAATTCCTGACCCAGAGAAGCTGTGAACGATAATAAATGTTTCTTGTTTACACCACTAAGTTTTACGGTATTTTGTTATGCAGCAGTAGGTAACTAATACACAAGTTATTAGAGTGGAACTCTTCTGTTTCAAATTTAATTGAGGGTTCTAAGAGGAAACTATGAGAACTTGTTCCATGGCTCTTGAACCCCTTTATCCACTTCAAGAATATAAGTTTTGAGAGAACAGAGAGGATTTGGTAATAAGATTGATGAAGAGATTTCTTTGGATAAAGCTGTTACTATGCTGAGTTCCAACCCCCATTTTGGCAGAAGGGTGAGGAAGTGACACCTGCTACCGCTATCGCTGAGAGGAATTTCAAGGGGACAGCTCAAGAGAGTTTGGAAATGTGTTCTCTGCAGTTGGGAGACCCAGAAAAGTGGTGCCTGACTCAGGTCTGAGAAATCAAGCAGAAATGGGCTGAGGGCTGGGGCCTGACTCCCGCCCAGAAAGTCTGGAGGGTGAGAGAAAGGCAAGGCTAGGTACTTTGATGACAGAGCCCTGGAGGCAAGGTATACACGAATGTTTCTCATGGACCATGCTCTGGGGTCACATTTGACTAGATAATTCAGTGCAATGAGACTGTATAATTAAAAGTGACAGGAACTAAGCAAAAAGTAAAATAATTTAAAAATAAACATGATAAAAATTTTTAAATGTTTTAAAAATAAATAAAAGTGACAGGAAGACTTAATCTGACAAAAATCTTGTGTCTGCCCAAATCTTCACCCATGGGCAGAGGACGATCATACCTTCTCAACAAAGTTCCAAGGGATAGTGGGGGACAAAAATAAACCCAGTTCTTACACAATGTACTGGTTATAGAAGTCTTGCTAATTGCTTCTTGGCCTTTTGGCTAAGATCAAGTCTTGCTAAAACCATCTTGGCTTTTGCTAAGGCTCTGCACTGTGGGAATGTCTCAGCACAGTTTCATCCCGTGGTCCTCCTCTTGAGATTATTAAAAATTCTGCCAGGGAAACCACTGACTTTGTGCCGTTGGCTCACCAGCTTTGTGGAAATGTCACTGTCGATTCCTGATCTTTTGCTATGAAACTTCTCATTGGCTCCTCTCTTTCCAGATCTTTAAAAATCCATCATCCAGCATATGTAAATAGATCCAGAAGTAATAAAATATTGATGATTTTTACTCATCTTTGTAAAAATTTCTAAATTGCAAATCCACCAGAGACGGTCCTTAGGACCAACACTAAGTTTCTCGCTTCATGGAAGTCTGCGATCCAGGGCCAGGGCAAGAGCTAAGACTGCCTGGTGTACACCCTGCTCCATATTCTCCCCCTCAGTGCACATAGATGCACACACACATGCTCTTTGACCAGCCGTCTGCTTCTAAAAGATATGACAATCATCATCAGGGGGGCTCTAGGGCTCACAGAACAGGGTCAAATGCACACTGATTCCCAAGTTCTGGCCATTTCTCATCACTGGAGCCTTGATGGTATGGGAAACCCAGGAAGCCTTATCTAGGGCTTAAAGAATAAAGCTCTCTTTCTATACACTTCTCACCAGACCCTGATGTGGGAAGCTCTCATTGACAATTTCATGTAGCTGCAGTCAATTGAAGTCAGAGATCCCTAGTGTATGCTCTCAGCAGCTCATGCACTTACTGGTGCTCTCACCAACAGTGAGCACATTTTAAGTACCAGGCTCTGCCTTAGATGCTGAAGATACAAAGCTGGATCATCCGCTGTCTGTCATCCTGGAGTTCATACTTACCAACCTCTGCCTTTAGCCTCTCTCTCCTGCAGGAAGTGAGTGATGCAGGCTGTCTCATCTAGTGTCTGAGCTTGTCCTGGCCAGAACCAGGACAACCAAAACCATTCGTTAGAGACTGTCTGGTGAGGAAGACCACCGAAAGTCCAACCAGAAATGGGCCACTGCTTCAGGCACTCCCATCCTTCTGGCCCCGCTGCTCTTGGAAGTTGTAACTGCTGTCTTTGCTACTGCCAGCTTTGTGTGACCCACTCCAGCTTCAAAATCTTAGATGAGGTCTCTAATGGGCTGATTCCAAGTCCCGTGTCCATGCCCTGGCTGCAGGGAGGTGGGAGAAAGGAGTATCTGGCCTTCTGTCTGAGGAGGCTGACTCTCTCCCAACAAGACTCATATGGTAGGAATTCCCCAAACACATCAAGAGAACTAACGTAGTCCAATGACTAATGTCCACTGTGTTAATATTGAAATGAATCTGTACTTTATCAACCATGACAGCACCTACATACCAGTGAAAAACAGAGGTACATAAATTCACAAGATGTGTTTTCTACTCCCATCTCTGGCAGGGTCAGCAAATTTTTTCAGAAAAGGGCCAGATGGTAAATTTTTAGGCATTGCCTCTCTGTTGCAATTGTTCAACTCTGCTTTTGTGCCACAAAAGCAGCCGTGACACTATTAAATGAATGAGTATAGCTGTGTTCCAATAAAATCTTATTTATTGACCCAAATTTAAATTTCTTATAATTTTCATATGTCATGAAATACTATTCTTTTGATTTTTTTCCAGCCACTTAAAATATATGAAAACCATCCTCAGCAGGTAGGTTGTACAAAAGCAAGCATCGGGCTGGATCTGGCCTGTGGATTATTTGCCAACTCTTCATCTGTAGGGATGATTCTTAAATTTTTTGGAAGGTTTCAGACCTCTTTAAAAATCGTATAAAAGATATGGGAAAAGGCACTCATGTAAAACTTGGCAAGTACCTCCAGATCTTTCATGGATCTGCTAAGGAGTCAGTAACTCTGGTCTCTAAATCATGCTAGCTGAGCCCTTGGGCTCCCCCTTCCTTCAAGGACTCCCCAGAGTTCCAGGTTCATAGCCTTGGTTGGGAGCCACTATCTACTTAGACAAGAACAAATAATCAGAAGCTTTCTTGGCTCCACTGTGAAGCAACTGCTGCGTGACCCAAACTGCAGATGTCTCCAGTGAGATACAGTGAACTGTAATTGAGGGAGGACGATCTATTAGGAAGGGAAAGGATTGCTCTAACAGTGGCATCACATTCATGGCCCTGTTGGTGTCTCTCATGTGTTAATACAGTGACAGAAAACAAGCCAGTGAACTGTGAGCGATGAACCTTATCACTAATGCAGCACCACTGGAAACCGTCAATTTTTTAAGCAGCAGTTGGGTGCTGAATATCTGTTATGTTACCTTTTATATCTTTTTAAATATATGAACTGTTTTACAGAAAAATTAAAAAAAAAGAAACCCGCTGGATCTCGCCTGGGTCTGTGGTTGTCTTTGACTCACGATAGACGTCCTATAGGGCAGAGGTGAGCTCAGTCCCTGCTAAGGCTAGGGGCAGGGGGAGGGTGGCGTTGCTGTGTGGCTGTGAGATTCTCTCTGAGTACTATTAGTATCACACAGACCTTTGACCCTCAAAGGCGATGGTTCAGAACACAGACCCTGGTGCTAGCATGCCACCTTGTTCTAATGCTGAACTTAGCCATTTAGTAGCTGTGTGACCTTGGGCAAGTTACCTAACCTCTCTGAGGCTGATAAAAGTACCCATTTCATAGGACTTTTATAAGGATTATGAGGGAATGCTTGTGTTGAGCACAATGCTTAGTACATGGTAAATGCTTTATTATGTTTGTTAAATAAAAATAGAAGAGAGAGCCCCTTGGTGTTACTTGATGGAGGTGACAGCTTTCCTCTCCGGCTGGGTGCAGTTGCCTGGAAAGCACTAGATGGCAGCAGAGCATGGGCTTCCAGGTCTCCAGTTGGTCAAGACTTCACGAAGAGCCCTGAGGTTAGCTGCCCCGGTGTTCTCAGCACCAGCCAGGGACCCGCCTAGGGACCCCCTCAGGGCACACTCACCACCTCTCTGACCCAGCTGCACCACACTGGGTGCATTGTAGTCTGCGCCTTTGTTCTGACCAGGGGTGATTATTACAGAAGTCTTTCTTGGATGTGGAATTACTTTACCAAAAATGAGTAATTTTGAGGCTTTTGACACATATTGATTACTGAACTGCCTTTTGAAGAAATTGAACCCATTGATATCACACCAAGAATGGGGGTTTGTGTCCCTGTACTGCACTAATTAATACTGGGTATTATTATTATTTTAAAAAAACCTTTGCTCAAGGTGGACGATTTTAAAATGCTGTCTATATTTGACACAACATTGTAAAATGACTATAACTCAATAAAAAAAGTGTTTAAAAAATAAAAATAAAAATAAAATGCTGTCTATTTTGTATTTGCATTTGTTTGCTGAGATTAAACACTGAAAAAATATTTCTACTGGTATTTTTTAAAAAATCATCTGTTTATATCCTTTGTTTATTTTTCTAAGATGTTCATTAGAAAAAATCTATACAGTATGAATATTAGCAGTTTCTGTCATACATACTGCAAGTATGCTTCCCAGTTTTTTGGTTGCATGGATGTATTTAAAGATTATTTAATTCAGTTATTGAATGAATAATAATTACGTTCAAGTGGTTCAAACATCAAAAAGTATAGAAAGATGTATAGTAAAAATATTCTTTCTCAACCCTATCCACCCAGTTCTCACCCTTCCCCAGTAAGTTTCATGGGTGACAGTTTCTTAATTATTGCTCCAGAGAGTTTTTATGCCTGTAAAATCCAATACAAATATGTATGTATGTATGCATATATATATATGTAATATATATACACACATACCCTTTTTGCACAAATTTTACCATATATTATGCCAGATTCCACTGTTCTATGCCTTACTTTATCATTTTTTTTACTTAACAATGTATTTTGAGATATTTCCGTAATAATCTACATGGAGCTTTTTCACTATTTTGTAGTGTCACAGTGTTCCATTGTATATATCATATTTTATTTAATAAGCCTCCTATTCATGGGCATTTAGGTTTTTTGCCATTATTTTTATTACAAACAATGCTGCAGTGGGTAACCTTATCTTTACCTCTTATGTACAGGTGGATCTCTAGGGTAAGTCCCTTAAAATGGGGTTGTTGGGTAAAGGTCCTGTGTGTTTATACTTAGTTAGATAGTGCCCACCTGCTGTCTATAGATTGTCCTAATTTATGCTCGTACCATCAATGTGTCAAAGTGCCCATTTCACTGCAGCCTTATCAAACTTTCGGGTTTTTGTTAAACTGATATGTGAAAAATTTACCTCACTGGAGTTTTAGTTAGTATTTCTCTTGTTATGAGTGAGGTTGAACATTTTTTTCCTTTAATACATTTTTATTGAAGTACACTTTACAATGTTGTGTGAGCATCATTTTTATATGAGTTAGAGACATTTGTATTTCCTTTTCTGTGAACTATTTGTTCATATCATTTGTCCATTTTTCTTACTAGTCTTTTTCTTAATGATGTGTAGATCTCTATGTATCAGAGAGAAAATAGCCCTTTGTGAGTGTGTTGCAAGTTTTTTATCCCCCAGTTTGTCATTTGTTTTTGGCTTTCCTCTTTTTTTTTATTGCCATGAAATTTGTTCTTATTTTTATGTGATTGCATTTATCAAACCTTAATTTTATGTGTCCTGAATTCTTTTGTTATACTTGGAAAAGTCTTCACCTCTCCAAGACTCTAACACACTTCTCTTATGTTTCCCTTTAATATTTTTACGATTTAATGTGTTAACATTTCAATCTCTGAGCCATTTGGAATCTCTGCTGGTGTCCAGTGAGGACTAGAGCCAACTCAGTTTTATCCAAGGGCTAATTATTGTCTTGACACAACTTGTTGAATAATCCATCTCATCTATGACCATTTTTTCAAATCCTACTTTATGAACCTTATGATCACGGTGTTATTTCTCATAACGAAAAATGTACAACTTAATGTTTAACAGTATGTGAAGTGTGAAATAACTTATATTACACGCATTTAATGGAATCGTAATGTTTTCAAGACTCTTTAATTACACAGGAGAAGTCTCAAGATTAAGAGAGAAAAGCAAAATACAAGACAAATATATGCTAAGTGATCCCAATTAAAAACAAAAGCGTGTATTTACATATAAATATGGATAGAGGGAAATACATTAAAAATTTAAGAGTAGTTATCTCTGCCTTAAAAAAGCCTTAAAAAAAGTTTATTTGCAATGAAGATGTTTCTTTTTAATACTATGACAACTCTTAACAAGAGTTATTTAAAACACACACATGCAAAAAAAAACTTACGGTATCTGTGTCCTTTGTAAATCCATTTTTAAATAAATTTTTTAAGCTGGGAGATAAATAAAATAAAATGTATTTGGGGAAGTTTCCTTTGATTTTATCCGAACTCCTGGGAGCTAGTCCTGCAGTACACTGTTCATATCCTTGGTTACCATGAATGTGTTTTCTATTTCCTATCTTCTTAGATGCTTCCTTTATGCCCCACAGAGCAGGGTATCGTGTTTTCTTGTTGAATTATTTCAGGCTCAGCTAGGTCATAATGAGGAGATTCAGCTTTACCAAGGGCTTCGGTCTTTGGTATTTACCAAGAGGGATGTCCACTGGACCCAAGGTCAGGAGGCCTGAACTTTAACCCTGCCTCTGCCCCAGACAACTGTGAACTTGGGTAAAAGTCACTACCCTCTTTTGGCTTCCTTTCTCCTTCTAGTAAATGAAGGTGTTAGATAATCTCTAAGGTACCTTCTGGTTTTAAATTTTCACCTACTAGAAGACACATGGGATCCTGGTTTTGGGGGGCTTCCAGGGTTTCATTCACATCATTAACAACCACAGGAGTGATTAATCCTGAGTTTGGTTCACAGTTGCTAAATCGTCAATTCCTGCAGAGTTAAAATTGATTATTATCCTTTAGCAAAGCTTATTAGTTGAGTTGTTCTTTTCTTCCTTCCTTCCTTTCTTTTCTTTCTTTCTCTTTCTTTCTTCCTTCCTTCCTTTCTTTTCTTTCTTTCTCTCTTTCTTTCTTTCTTTCTTTCTTTCTTTCCTTCCTTCCTTCCTTCCTTCCTTCCTTCCTTCCTTCCTTTCTTTCTTTCTTTCTTTCTTTCTTTCTTTCTTTCCTTCCTTCCTTCCTTCCTTCCTTCCTTCCTTCCTTCCTTCCTTCCTTTCCTTCCTTCCTTCCTTCCTTCCTTCCTTCCTTCCTTTCCTTCCTTCCTTCCTTCCTTCCTTCCTTCCTTCCTTCCTTCCTTCCTTTCTTTCTTTCTTTCTTTCTTTCTTTCTTTCTTTCTTTCTTTCTTTCTTTCTTTCTTTCTTTCCTTCCTTCCTTCCTTCCTTCCTTCCTTCCTTCCTTCCTTCCTTCCTTCCTTCTTTCTTTCTTTCTTTTCTTTCTTAGGAATGTTATGGCTCATAGGTGGTTGTTCTGATTAAGCCAAATGAGTTAAACTGAGTCACATCAGCTGAGTTTCCTGGTTGCTGGATTCCCGAAACTGTCACATTGTGTTCCTTGGTTACATTAAGGTGAGGTCTGTTCAGATGAGTCAATATTAAATGAGTACTTGTGCCAAGTTCAAGGTTGCCTTGTAGGGTGAAACTTACCAAGTTGCAGAGCCTTGCTGGACCTTTATTTCTCCAAGTGAAATATGTGGCTACCATCAGGGACCATGGGGGCTGATTATGTGTCAATCTAATCCCACTACTTGATTTTATAAGTGAGAAAGCGAAGACCAGGAGATGTTGAGTGACCTGTCCACACTCACACAGCTTGGGGGAATCAGGACCAAGACTACAGGGTTAGGGTATATGGAAAGAGGCTTGCTTTCCAATTAAGCATTGGCCAATAATCAGCAATGTGATTTGGGCAAGTCATTTCTCTGCACTGATCAAAATGAATGAAAAGATAGAATAAAATGTGAAACTTTCTAGTTTCCTTAATTATTTTTTAGGCCCAAATAGGAGCTAGGTAGATTGACAAAGAAATTCTTAGTAAAAAAAAAAAAAAGGACATAAAAATCGAGGAATGATGCTACTCATTTTGTCATTTGCATCCATTTCTGAAGGATATTTGCATTGTCATGTGTCTCCACATTAGTGATGTTTAGTGCTCTTAGCAGTATTTTTTTTTCCTTTGAGGAAAGAATGCAATGCCCTTTAATAAGTGCTCTTGTTGAGGAGAGATGAGGCTGAGGGAGCCTGACTGAGCTCTAAGAACCTTGCACTCATTAGTAGGTCTAAAGGCTTAATGCACATTAATGGACCAGGAACATATTAATTCTTATTAATTCTTTTCTGGAATGAAGAGGCATCCATGTATACAAGCTTGCTATTCTCAGAGCAACTTCAATTGTACATGTTTTATTAATTAACCTCGTTTTCTTTGATCATAGAAGTAATATAGAAACATAGCAAAAGCACAAAAAGTTCAAAATACATAGCATGAAAACTAGAAGGCTCCCTTTCCGCCCACCCTGGTGTTAGTCCCCAACGACAACCGCTTTGAACAATTTCTATTTTTAGTTTTCCTGCTAATTTACCATAATAAATGTCATGTTTTACTTCTCCCAATTTTTGATTTTGAAAGATTTTAAACTTACAAAGGAGTTGCAAGAAGAATTCACCTAGATTTATCACCTGTTAACAGCTTGTCATATTTAGCTTTCTTTCACCCTCCATATATATACATATTCTCCTTTTTGCTGAACCATTTGAGGAACAGTTGCAGATGCCGTTTCTGCCCAAAACATCTCAACATGCATGCCCCAAGAGGAAGGACATTCACTCTCCTCCATGACCACAATGTAATCCTCCCACTCAGAAAACGTAGCACTGATACTATTACATAATAAAACGTCCATATTCAAATTTCCACAATTGTCCAATAACGTCCCTTTCAACTTTTTAAAAATCCAGGATCCAATCACTCATCACACATTGCCCTGAGTTGCTGTCTCTTCAGTCTTCTTTAATGTAGAATAGTTCGATTTTTCTTTCATGACACTGATATTTTTAAAAGAGTCCAGGCCAGGTGTTTTGCAGAATGTCTTCTAGTGTGGATCTGTCTGATTGTTTCCTCATGATTACGTTCAGCTTCTACATTTTTGGCAGGAGTGCTACAGAGATGATGTTCTGTCTCTCAGTGCAATGTATCAGCAGGCACGTGATGTCAGTTTGTCCCATTATTAGTGATGCTAAATGTGGACATTTTGTTAAGATGCTATCTGCCAGATTCCTCCATTGCTTTAAAGGTACTCTTTCCTCTTGTCATTAGTGAGTAGAAATCAGGGGTGATCCTTAAAGACCCTGTGAGCATCCTGTTTTCCAACCATCTTTCAGTCAATGGTTTTAATATCCAGTGATGAATCTTGCCTGAATCACTCATTACTATGTGGTGGTAAAGTGGTGACTTTTCTAATTCCATCACTTCTACATTTATGAGTTGGCATTTTTCTTTAAAAAAATTGCTTTCCTTTCTTTGCCTCTCTTTGCTTTAATTTTTATTTTTAAATATCAGATTAGAACACATGGATTCTTTTAGAATTGTTCAATATGTTATTATCTATTCCTGTCATTTATTTCAATACTCAAATTATTCCAAATCTGGCCAGTGGGAGCCCCTTCAAGCTGGCTCTCTCTGCCTCCACATGGCAGTTACCTTCCATTCGGAGCACTTTCTTACTTTCCACACAAGATGTTCTGGGTTCACATTGTACTCTCCCTGCCTCAGCCTTAGGAGTCTTCTGTTATAAAAATCGTAAAAATTAGAGTAAATTCCCTTCCTTCTACCTTGTCTCCCCTTTCCACTTCCCAAATTTGATAGATAATTACTTTTTGTGTTGTCGAGATTTATCACATTACATTTGGATCTGTACCTCTACTTGAACTAGTTCATTCTTTGCTTATAGGTTGTTTCTGAAAATTAAAAGCCAATCAATAAGATGTACTTTATGATTAAGTTCCCATTAGAAACAATTATGCGTTGGGGCTGTTATTTCTGTGTAGATAGGAAATCTCCTAAGGGGCTTGTTAAAGATTCACATTCCTCAGCCATACTCCCACAAAATTCTGAATCAATAAATTTAAGGGGTCTGGTGATTCTAAGACTTCTGAACAAGCAGCATTGGGTGCATAAAGAAGGAAATAGAATCCTGTGTCATTAAAATTTGGCAGCTTGACTGAGAATCTTTCAAGGGCCAGTTCCTAAAGAATTCTTTAATTTTCTTTCCAGTTGTATTCCATTTTTCTGGGTCATATTTCGCTCAAGCTATTTCTTATACACTGTGGCATTGTCTTTCTTGGATACTTTAAACAGTTTTACACTTCTAGAGTAATTTTTTTTGTTATCAGATGTGTGTGGTAAAATTTCTAAGCCCTTTTGTAAAAATGCTTCATTTTACTCTCATACTTAGTGGACAGTTTGGTTTGAGAAGTAAGAAGTCTTTTGTTGGTCTAATTTGTATCCTTCTTGAGGCAAGGTGCTTGTTCCCCTCTGAGTTCTTTTAGGATTTCTTTCTTTATTACTAGGGTTCTAAAAATTCATTATTATATGCCTTGGTATAGATCTTTTTTTCACTAACCCCGTTTGGCACTTGGTGGGTTCCTTTAGTCTTAAGATTTTTTATTTATTTGTTTTTTTAGGCAAAGATAATTTTCTTCTCATATTTCTTTTACGAGTTCTTCCTTTTAATTTGCTCTCTTTTCTCCTAATATTAATTTTAGACTCATGTTGACTTTTTAGATCTGTTCTCTATGCCTCTGAACGTTTCTCCATATTTCCCCATCTTTTTGTCTTTTTGTTCTGTTTTGGGAGACTTCTTTATTTTCCAGTTTATGAGCTGTGTAAGTGGGTTGGGTGTATTGTTGGTCTAGCGTTCCTGTTGGGGACTAGGTGGGAATTGTGCGGTTTGGGGACAAACTGCCAAAAAAAAAAAAGTTTTACTCTGAGCATGAAGTGCGATTGTATATTTCAACGCTAGATGGAGCTGTCTTTCCTTTTCTGCCCCGTGTCTCTCATGGAAGGTTAAGAGTTACCTCTACCCTACTTGCGAGGGCCCCCATCACCCTCACTAGGATGCTTCCCTAGTCAGGTTGTTCTTCACAGAGATACTCTCACTCAGGGTTTATCCCAAATCCAAAGCTGTGTCCTCTGGCCAGTGTTAAGTGGGAAAGCAGGGGGAGGAGCCTACTGGCCCTGCTGTGCCTGATGCGGGCACTTCTTGAATTATCCTGGTCGCACTGCGCTCCCCCCACCTTCGCCACTTCTGCTCTTCCTAACAGTCCGTGCAGAGCTTAGAGCTTTGCAGCACAGTTGGGGCTCTGGACTTAGACTACCTGGGTTTAAATCCCATCTCTGCTACATGTTAGCTCTGTGAGTCTCACTAAATCTCAGCTGTAAAATGGGGATTGTAACAACATAGTGATCAGTGTATAGTAAGTGCTTGGTTATTATTCGTGACTATGAAGACTATGAACTCTGATATGTTCAGCTGTGATTTTTACCTGCCTTTTTTCTATCAATCTCATCCCACCTATTTTTAAAAACATTTTTTAAATCAAAATGACCTATGCACATTCTCTTAAAGAGCAAATACTTAAGTCTTATAACTGAAAACCAGCATCCTCTGCTCCATCCTGCCCCACACTTGAGCCCCACTCCTATTATTATGACATATAAATATTATTCACAGCTCAAAGCTGAGCTGTAGTGGCTTGTGATGAACATTTCCTTATTTATACACCATTTTGGGGTTTTTTTTCTAGGATTAATAGTCACTTCATCATTTATTCATTTAATTTTTCTATACACTTACGGTAAATCTATCCCTAAACTTTTCTTTCAAAGAACACCACTCAATAGGTTAAAACACATTGCCTGATGGATAGTTTTAGCTTTTCTCTTGGAGGCTTCACTCCTGGTGCCCTCTGTTCCCCTGCAGATTCCCCTGCTCCAATCTGGACTGGTTGCTCTCTGGACCTGCTGCATGCTGTCATCCCTTGGCCTCCCTTCACCATTATCCAGGAATTCCACCCACCTCTCTCCAGTGTTGGAAGCTCTGTAACAAAGTGGAAAACTGGATGTGGCAGAAGATGCCTTGGTTTGATTCCTGGCCCTTCAGTGTTGAGCACATTCCTTGTCTCTTCCAGCCTCGCAGCATGCAGGGATTTACTGGAAGACTAGAGGGACTTGGAGTTGATGGGAGGCTGGAAGAGCAGGAACCAGAGGCTCTAGAGGCTGGAGCAATCTGCTCAGGATGTCTCCACGGCCTCTGGTGCCCGCTGTGACCACCTTGGCATTATTCACTTGGAGTTCAAAGTGCTTGGCAGAAATACCTGATTGGCCGAGGCCGTGATCTCATGGATACTGGGGTTGGGGGAATGAGGATTTTCTCTGTCTGATTCCTGAGCCTAAAGAAGTAGGTGGTGGAATTTGTAGCTCTAAAGGAGGGCAGGTTTGGGGTCCCTGGCCAAGCACCCAGGGCCTGTGTCACTAACCTCTGCCCCAAACAGAAGGAGAAAGCATATGCCTGGATCACGATCCCACAGTGTGACCCCTGCGCTGGCTCAGGTGGGAGTCAAGGCAGTACAGGCAAGTGGTTTAAGACCCCCAGCCCTTTGTACCCACATCCTCTCCCACCTAATATGTCCTCCTTCCCTCCTTCCACCTCCTCCTCTCGGGGTCCTCTTCTTCCAAGTCTGAATCAAGCCTCTCCTGTCCTTAGGCCCCTCATGATGCCTGCTGGGGTAGGGCTGACACTTCCCAGCACTGTGCCTCCACCTCCTCTACCAGCACTGATGGGGAAGGGGAGGGGCAGGTGTGCCCTTGAATGTTTGCAGAGTGAATGGGTGTGCGCATGTGCCCAGGAACTTCGCATCCTCCAGGGCTTCCAGGGAAAGGCAAGGCCTCCCACATTCCAGCCCCTTTCTGTTTCTCCTTCTCTCCCCAGCCCCATCCCTAAGGTGGGGTCAAGGCCTTGCTGAGTGCAGCAAGGCTAAAGGTTGAAGCAGCCACCTCTGCAGGAGCCAGTGGGCCTCCAGAGAGGGTAAGCAGGAAGGGCTGCCAAGCCTGCCCCACACCCCAACCCTGCCTGGCTGGGTGTGGGAGAATAGAGGGCACAGGGCAAGGTGCGCAGGGCTGGGAAGGGCTGAGGAGCCAGGCCACAAGGCCACTTTTGGAAGGAGGAGGTTTCCAGCCTGCCTTCCACCCAGTGGGTGAGCCAGCTGGGGAGGAACCCACCTGTGCCCTCTCCAGGCCTGTCCTCATAGCCTAAGAAAGGAGTCAGCACTGGATGCATTGTCGAGAAGCCTGCAGTCCAGTCTTCACTGGACACTTGCTCAGAACCTGCTCAGGGCCAGGCTGGAGATGGGTGGGGTATAAAGACGAGTAAGATCCATTTCCTCCTCTAGGGGAGCTCACACTAGACATTTAGGGAACGATAAACATACCAATACTCATTGAACACCATGTGCCAGACAGATCTAAGTCCACACGTATTCACAGCTAATGCAGTGGTCACAATAACCCAGGGGATAATGAGGCACAGAGAGATCAAGAAGCTGGGATTACACAGTAGGTTGTGTGTTGAGATCCACGCTAGGCACCTGGCATCAGAGTCCCTGCATTTAGCCCTCGTACTATGCATCCTCTATGCCCACCCCAGTGCCGGCAGCCCTGGCCCACACATTCAGCATCTTAATCCTGTCCCTGCTTCCCCACTGGCAGGCTAGTAAGTTCCCTAAACTTGCCAGGCGCCAAAGTGTGCTTGAGGGTATCACCGCTTTCGTTGCCCTTTACCGCTCACCACGGTGACATCTTCCCTGAGGGCTTGTCTGCTCATCCTGTAGAAGCTTCAGGCTCCTGTGGCTCACCTGTCTCACAGGCCCATGGAGGGTCTTGCACAGAGCAGGTGCTCTGGTGTGCTTGCTGTTTGGTGGGTTGATGGAGGATGCTTTCATTTCCCTCGGTCTCTGGGACATGAACAAAGGGTCCTCTACCTGTACATTGGAGCCACCTGGGGAGTTTTAACCACTACTGATGCCCAGCCCCCACTCCCAGAGGTTCTGATGTAATTGGTGTGCGGTGCAGTGTGAGCGTGAGGAATTTTAAACACTCCCAGGGCGATTCTGATGTGCATTCTCGGCTGAGAACCCCTGTAATGTAATACGTGGCAGTTATTAACATTAATTATACATCTCTCCATCCAACATATGATTGCCAAGTGCCAGGTACTTGGGTGCCCTTGGGGGACAATAGATAACAGGACAGTTATGATCCCTTACCTTGTGGCACATATATTCTAGTAATTCAATTTAACAGGCATACCGGGTTGGGGATATTAGGCACCATACAGGTATAAAGATGAACAAGGCATTCTCCTTGCCCTTGAGGGAAAGAGACGTGGATGCTAATTACAACTAAAACAGAGGAAGGGGAATGCCAGTTAGGTAAAAGACAAGAGTGGGAGGGTTCAGGGGAGAAAGTCCTCTAGAGGGCAGATCAGGGAAGTTTCCAAGGAAGACACGATACCGAAGGGGGCACTTGAGGATAGGTAGGATTTTTGAAGGGTAGGATGAGGGAGTGGTGCAGAATGGCTTAAACAAAAGCATGGAGGCAAGAATGGCTAGTAATCCAAGCTGGCAAAAGGGCTGGATGTGCACATATACGAGGGAAGAGGATGTGTGTGCATGGTGGGGACATGCAGGTTGGAGCCTTAAATGCCAGGACAGGCATTTGGACTCTGGTCAGCCGTGGGAACCATGCAGGAGCTGAGGCTGGGGTGCATAATTCTTTTTTTTTTTTTTTAACATTTTTTATTGATTTATAATCATTTTACAATGTTGTGTCAAATTCCAGTGTTCAGCACAATTTTTCAGTCATTCATGGACATATACACACTCATGGTCACATTTTTTTCTCTGTGAGTTATCATAACATTTTGTGTATATTTCCCTGTGCTATACAGTGTAATCTTGTTTATCTATTCTACAATTTTGAAATCCCAGTCTATCCCTTCCCACCCTCCACCCCCCTGGTAACCACAAGTCTGTATTCTCTGTCTGTGAGTCTATTTCTGTCCTGTATTTACGCTTTGTTTTTGTTTGTTTGTTTGTTTTTGTTTTTGTTGGGGTGCATAATTCTTAGCTCTTCATACCTGGGCCTCCATCTGGCTTCATTCTGGAGTAGGTGTCCTTGCTGCCACCACCCTTGGGGTCTCCCCTTCTCTGCCCACTGCTGCCTTGGCCCTGTGTTCAGTGCTCAGTAGCCTGTCCGCTGCTCTCAGGTGAGGCAGTCCACCTCAAGCATAAAATGCATTTCCACATGGTACCTCCCTGAGCTATTGAACTGGGCAGGTACAGTGGAAAGAGTATCAGACTGAGAATTGGGAGCGGGGCTGGTTCTAATCTTAGCTCTAGCTCGCACCAGCTATGTGACCTTGGGCAAGTCACATCTCTTCTCTGAGCCTCAGTTTTCCTCAGCTGGATGAGATGATTGACAGTGACCCTTCCAGCTGTGTCATTCTTTGACCAGTTTGCTGTGGGTCAAACCCAAGAATGTCTGTTTTGCCTTGGGCAAGGGGATGCTGCTGCTGTAAATTAAATATTAAGCATAAGCTCAGAGGGGAAGGGATGGAGAGGCTACATGCAGCTGTTCCAGCAGCCTTTCCTGAACCCAGCCTTGGATTCATCATCGCCCAGGCACCAGCCATGTGAATGAAGAAGCCTCCAGAGGATTTCAGCCCCTAGGCATTCAAGTCACTCCCAACCACTCAAGTCTTCCCAAGTGAAGCCCCAGACATGTGGAGCAGAGGTAAGCCATATGTGCTGCACACTCTCTGCCTTTCTGACCCTGAGTATGTGAGTCTAACAAAATTATTGCTTCATGCCACCAAGGCTGGGGTGGTTTGTTACACAGCAAAAAATAACCGAAATGGGGGTGTTCTGAGGGTGGTCTGAGGATGAAGAGCCTCCCTATGCTGGTGAAGCCTCACTAGTGGTCACTGACTTGGAAAGCCTTCTCTGTTCTTGGACACAACTCTACTCAAGGTAGCCTCGTGCTCTTGGGAGAGGTGGCTTGGAGCCTGCACTGTCCTGGGATGTTGTCAATTTTATAAACAAGGAGGCACTGGGATTTTTCCAGAGGCTATCACAGATGCTCAGTTACCAGTCAGCTGGTGGGGAGGGGGTCAGAGGAAGGCTGGTTCATCTGGACTTGAAAATAGCCCAGTATCTGGAAAGGCTAAAGCAGGGATGGGAGGTTGCTCACTCACACAGGTAGAGGTCCTCTAGGTGCATCTTACACCCTCTAACTCGTTTTAATCCTCCATTAGATGCTGTAAGGAGGGGTGTTTGCCAGCTTTGCTGGTGAAGAACAAGTTCAGATGCCATGCCCAAGACTACACTCACACCCCAGACGGCAGGGCAGAGCTTTGAACCAAATGACTCTGAGACTAATGCTCTTTCCTCTAAGACTGGCTTGAGGAGGCCCCTGGATAACTTAGGGATGGAGGCTTTGGGAAGGGACCTTCATTTCCTTTCCCTAAACAGCCTCTTGAAATGAGACCACTGAATTTGGCTGAAATTCTGTTTCCACTTCCTTCCTCCCACCACCCCCTCCACTCTCATTTCTTTTTCCTCCCGGTATTTTTGGTAGAAGGGAGAGAGGCGGACTCACTCCTAAGTCTTTCATTAGGGGAGGCTTGATGATAATGCGAGGCTTCACTCAACCAACCTCGCCAAGCAGGGCTGGGGGCACAGAGGCCAGGCTGCTCCCAAGCAGGGGTGGGGGTGGTGAGGGGATGGGGTGGAGTGGTAAGGAGGGGAGTGTCCCTCCCCATCACGGTCTCCACCCCACTGTGAACCGTGGATGGTGAGGTTCCCAGAAGAATCTGTGCATTGTCGCAGCATTCTTGCTGGGAGGGAGGAAGTGGCCTAGTCCCTGGTGAGACTTCCTCTCTCACGGTGTTTGTGTGGGAGCGGGGGACTAGAAAATACCACTTTCTGAGTGATCCTGCCAGGCTGTATCAATTGCATCTGCTCATTTAAATCCGTTTCCAGATAAAGTTTGGAGAAGTTAGCTGACTTACCCAAGGCCACACAGCAGGTGAGCGGCCGAGCTCATAAAGACGCCCTGGAGGTCTTGTCACTGGTTCTCGCCCTTTTTCCTGGGAACCTCAGGGGCCCGGAGGTGCCCAGCCCGAGGAGGCCGGGAGGCTCTCTGCCCTCAGCCTGGGACTGTCCCGAGGGGGCTCCCAGCAGGGGGCGCCCCGAACCCCGTCTCGGGCCTCGGGGCGCGCCTCCAGCCGGCGCCTGGGACGGGGCCGGCCGCTCCGCCCCCTCGGCTCCACAGCGGCTCTGCGGGCGGGCGGGCGGGCGGGCGCCGGGCGCGCAGGGAGCAGAGCAGAGCCGAGCCGCGCGCCCCTCGTGGCCCCCGCGCCCGCCGCCGCGCAGATTCCCGCCGTGAGTAGCGCCGGTCCGCGGGCTCGACGGGCGGGACGGGGCGCGCGGCCCGGGGCGGGGGCTGGCGGGGGCGAATTGCTCCGGGGCGCTCCCTCGTGTCCCCAAGTCAGTCGCCCGGTCCTTGACGGCGCCCCCGAGGTATGGCCGGCCTTGGCCTTGGGCGCTCCGGCTCTGGCTCTGACTGGAACCCGCTGCGCCTCAGGGCGCGCTCCAAAATCTAGCACTGTGACCCGAGGGACCGGGTGGGAGCGGCAGTCAGAGACCTGGCGCCTCGGGAGGAGCTGGGAGGCAGACTTCCATCAAGTTAGGACCCCCTGACGGGAGGGAACACCCGAGGTTTCCCAGAGGAGAGGGGCCAGGGCCTCTCAGCATCAGCCTCTCATACCTCCTTCTCCCCCTTGTGTGAGGGCTAAGCGGTGCGAGGAGGCTGCTCCGTATCCAGTCAGCTGTGTATGTGGCGAAAAGAAGCTGTGGTCCCCGCAGTCGCGAGCCCGGCCTGGGGCAGAGTTAGGGTGGGCATGGGAACAGCCAGAAGGTCTGCGGGGGTGCTGTCGACAGTTGACCCGACTGTGGGCCCGGCATTGTGCACGTCTCACAGCATGAGCGGGTCTGGCTAATCCTCACTGTATCTCTGCAAGGTGCGCATTAGTGTTTTCACTTTAGGAAGGAAGAGAGGAGGCCCGCAGGGGTGGGCATTGAGGCCACGCAGGTCGTGGTAGATTAGGAGTGCCCATGGGAAGAGAGGATACATGCCTGGCTGCCTCAGTGGCAGGTGGGAAGGTCCCTGGAGGCAGGTGAAGAGAGCACTGCCCCTGACACCTTGTATTCTAGAATCTGCTGGAAGGCTGCTGTGGTTTCTGACCCTGTGGTTCTCAGCTGCCTCCGTGTGAGGTATTCCTGAGAGAGTCGTGGTGACAGGGGTACTGACACCTTGGCTTCTTCACAGTTACTTCCAGAGTCCTGTTCTTCCCCGAACCACCCATCTCCCAAGATGTGTTTTCAGCACCGGAAGTGGCTCCCATTCAGCAGCTTTGGGAGAGACTTGGGCAGGGGGCAGAGTGGTGTGTGGATGTCGGTGAGTGTGTGCTGGTCTGGGACAAGTTTCTCACTGGCAGAAACCAGACCTGAACTGACACTGACCACCTCCCTAAGGCCCCTCTGGTTGTTAGATGAGGTGAACAAGCAGGCTGCCCAGGGGAGCTGGACCTTTACCACAAAGAGAGTTTTCTCGTGTCAACTTAGTTAGCTAGCTGATCTTCTCGGAGCCCCAACTTCCTCATCAGAGATTGGGGTGGTCAAAGCCTCCAATGCATGGAAGGGCTCTGTAATGCCGGCTGCCCCCCGCCCCCTTCTATTGGCAGGCTCCTCAGAGCCTGGATGTGATGGTTCTTAACGGGTGAACGGGGACAATTATGATCCCATTTCACAGACTTGCCCTGGGTGAGGATGTGTGAGAGTTCAGCAGAGAGAGCTGGGCCCATGGGGCAAGTGGGTGAAAGTTCCCTCTGGGATGATCCTCCAACCCTGGAGACCACTTCCTAGGTTGTCTGTTCCTCAGGAGGCGCCTGACTTCCCATCCGTGGTGCCACTGTTGGAGGGTTAAGGGCGCTGTCAACAGAAGCTGGGGGAAGAGCGGCTGGAGTGCACTAGCTGTGTGACTTTTAGCAAGTCCCTTCCCCTGTGTGGACCTCAGTTTCCTCCTTTTGTAAAAGAAGTGGGTTTGACCAGACAGCAGTGGATTTACACTCCTCTTACCCATGAATTTTTACACAGAACCCAACATATAGTGTAGATAAAATGGAACTCCTCTGACTCCCCTTCCTCATGCTGGTGGCTCCTGAGCAGACTCAAAAAATCCCCTAGGAGTTCTTCGAAGTTCCTTTTTGTGAGGTTCTAGGAAATCTGTGTTGACCTTCAGAAGTGTTGCCTAGTATTAGGGCTGGGGGCAGGAATGTGAATTCTAGGGATCCCATTAAGAGAAATGTGAGTGTGGAGATGGCCTCATCCTGGGAATGTCAGGAGCCGATGGCCTGGGCCTCTGGCCAAAAGGTGTATCTGTGCCCTCTGTCATGTAGTTTCATCATTTCAGGGCCAGAAAAGTACCTGTGCCTCTGGGTCCTAGGTGGTGACTATAATCCCCCCATCAGTGTCTCCCCTTTACTTTTATGTCTGCATGAAGTGCAAAAATGCAGGTTCATCTTGGGGAGAGATGTCATGAAGGGCCTTTAGCTGTTTTTTCCTGATGGGCTTTCTGAGCAGCAGCCTTGAGAAGGACGGCTGGGGCACTAAATTTAAATCGACCAATGTTTATGGAGTGCCTGCTGTATACCAGCTACCACAAGGGGTCAGAGGTGAGGATGTCACAACTCCTGCCCTCATGAGGCTCCAAGACAATAGGCAGGAGGGAAGGAATTTGTGGGAACCATCCAAGGACAGATTAAAGACTTTTTACATATGTTATCTCATTTGTCCCATAAAGTAGATGTTAGACTCATTTTTTTATTATGTAAAATTTTGATTGCATACAAAATAAGTGTACATGCTATATATCCATGTGACCACCAGCCAGGTCAAGAAAGCACTGTTGGCACACGGAAACCCCCTTGTGTCCCCTTCCAGGCACAACCCCCTACCCAGACGTAACTTCTAGCACTGTGGATTTGTTTGACCTAAGTGAAATCACATAGTCCGTTGTCTCTTGTGTCTGGTTTCTTTCATTCAATGTTTTGTTTGTGAGTTTCATCCATGTTATTGCAGGTAGCAGTAGTTTAATTATTTTCATAATTAAATTTGTGTTGTGTAATAATTTCATTGTAGAGGTATAATTCAATTTATCCGTTCTTCTATTGATGGCTATTTGGTTGTTTCCATTTTTCAGCTATTACTAATAGTGCTGTTGTGACCATCCTAATGTGCACCATTTTGGAAAAACATCTACATGCATTTCTCTTAGGTGTGTCCACAGAAACTGCCCAGCAGTTTTCCAAAGTAGTTGTCCCAGGGAACACTCTCCCTAGCAGTGTTCGAGAGGTCTCGAGTTGCTCTGCATGTTCACCAACGCTAGGCACTGTCTGGACTCATATTCTGTGGAGGTAATTTGAAGCTCAGAAAAGTTGTCCTGTGCTCAGTGTGTGCTAGTAAGTGGCAGAGCTGGGATTTGAGCCCAGGCCTGTGTGATTGCGGGATTTGTGCTCTTTCTGGGTTACACGTAGACGTAGATTCTATGAGCCGGAACGCGATAAGCCCTAGCCCTAAAAATGTGTAAAGAGCTCTCTTTAGGAATTTAAACAGGAGGAGAATTTTCATCTGTTTTGGCAAGAGAAAGGGTCCTGGAGCCTCATAGAGTTGGTAGCGTTTGAGCCTGGCTTTGCAGGAAGGGAACAGTTTGCTAGGAGGGCTCTCCAGCTGGGCCCCCCATGGAAAGGGCCCACCTTGAGCTGAGGCGTGGCAGGGGTGAAAGTTTAGGGGGAATGGGAAAGGTCGACATTTGACTGTAATATAGGATTTATGGGGAAGGGGGCTATGCTAAAATGGTGAGTTGGGGCCAAATTGGAGGGCCTAGTTTGAGCGTAGGGGGCTGCCCTGGCCCCCGTTTCCTGGTTACCCAGGATATGGAGCCTGAGGCAGGGGCATGTTGTTTTGCTGGGGAGCTGATAGCAAACGGAGCTGGCTTCTTGCCAAGTGGAGGACCTTACCTGTTCCTGAGACCACTCTCAGGGTGTCTGCAACAGAGTTTTTTGGAAGTTTCTGATTCCATCTAGCTGTTTGAAATCAGTGGCTACCCAACCCCTACCCCCAGTTGTTTATTTGGAAGTGTTTTTTCAGCAAAAAGAAGACACCCTCTGGGCTTGCTCAGGAGGTTTGCGAGGATGGGGGTGGGTGTGAGGGGGGCCAAGCCCGACTCACCAGGAGGATCCCAAAACCTTTTCCTCAGAAGGGAACAGAATTGGTATCTCGGTGGCTGTGGGGAGCAGAAACACAAACAATGGCCTGGGTCAAATAATAATAGTAATAATCATCCTTCTTATTTGTCTAGCTTATGCCCTTATCACAGTGGATCCGCACGGGGATGTGTGAAGTAGGCGATATAGACGTTACCACCTCTGTTTATAGATGGGGGACTGAGTCCCAGAGAGGGTGCCAATGTGCTGTGGGCCACATGGCTAATATACACTCAGACTAGCCTAGAACTGGGGCTCCTGGAGCCTGCTTTTTTCCAGATTCCATACTTGCCAGGCCCTGGCTGAGCACAGAGGGAAGACCAAGCAGAGAGGAGGATGTGCGATGGACAGGCAGGAGGTTGGCAGGTGACCCTGAGAGTAAGGCCAGGGAGCCAGGCCAGCTTGCCTGGAGGTCTTCAGGGATGTGTGTGCCTTGGTAGAAGGGAGAGAGGCAGGTGCCGTCTTGGTAACAGAGCTCTGGTTTGTAGGGGGCAGAGGTGGAGGAAAGAGGGTGAAAGGTATACAGCGTCTGAGAGTGAGGAGAGCTTCAGCCACTTGGCATCGATGAGATGAGACATGCCCTTATGTAATGGTGCCTCCACCCAGCCTGGTGAAAACAGCCTCCTGGGGCTCATGGGGCCCGGGCGTGGTTGGTAGCTGATTGCCAGGCAGAAGAAAAGCTGCCAGTGCTAGCCAAAATGAGCTCTGAGAGGCCTTTGCTAATGCCTCTTGAAAGATGTATCCACAGGTAGCCGGCTTCATCTTTGTAATTTGTAGGCTGAGTCTTGGGCCCAGGCCTCAGGATGCGTCCAAGGTAGCATATGACAGTCTGGGAATGGGTGAGTTCCTTGGGGCAGGAGCATCCCAGGGGAGGATGCAGACAGTCTCTTCTGGTGGAGTGGTGAGTGCTCCCCATTGCTCAGAGTGGTCCTGTGATTCTAAGGTGCCCTGGGCAGGCAGTGTTAGCTCCATTTTACAGATGAGGGAACTGAGGCTCCTCTGACAAAGGATGAGTTCCCAGGGCTAGTTGTGGGCAACATTGCAACAAGAGCCTCAGGCTCCTGACTCCTGATGCCTGTTGTAATTTGTCACACCCCTCCCAGCCATCTTTCCCTTTGGGTGATGAGTGAGAGAGTTTGCAAATCAGTTGAGACTTGCAGTTGGGTGGCACAGCCCTGAGGGAGCTGAGGTCATGATAATCCCTTACCTTCCTACTGCATTTTACAGTTTACAAAATACTGTCCGGGTTTGCAGTGGTTTTTACGGTATTAACCCCTTTTACAGATGAGGAAGTTAAGACTCGGCAGTTTTAATGACTTACTCGGGCAAAACTGGGACTTGAAGCTGGAACTTCTGACTCCAAAACGAGTGCTCTTTTTCCCACATCGTAGCTGCCTCTTTTCTCAGTAGACCCAAATTTCATGAGAACAAACTGCGGAAGTTTCCCATGACTCTGTTTCTCTGAACTTGTTTAGAACAGATCCGGAGTGAGCAGGGCTCTTTTTCTGTCTCCTTCACAGATCTGAATTAATATAAATCAAATAAGAACAGTACATTATCAGTCCCAGGTGAGGAAATTCTCCATCAAGGCTGTCCTTGAGGAACAAGGGTTGTGGATGATTGTTGAATCATTAGCTCCCATGCGGCCAACTGCTTTTGAACCTAGGCTCAGGCTGGTGCTAATTGACATGTCTGTCCTAACCTCAGGTTTCTTCCCATTTCAGGGTGGTCCCCTCCAGGCCTCAATGAGGAGCCCAAACATGGAGATGTTCAAGCAGCAGAAGGTGGAGGACTTTTACGACATCGGGGAGGAGCTGGGGAGGTAAGTGGCTGTGAGAGGTGCAGGGAACACAAGGTGAACTGAGGTCACGCTTCACATGGTGCACTTGTCAGTACATCTGGTAGGTCATGGGCTCATCTCAAGACTGGTGGAAAGCTTTAAAAACAATCCCGAGGTTTATTCATCCTCACGGGCAGCTCTGCAAGTAATCATCTCTCTGTAAATAAAGACTTGTCAGCAGAAGGGACTAGAATCATTGAGTTCTAGGTATAACCTGGCTGATAGGGCAAATCTAAATGATTTTTGGTTTTTCTGTGAATTTTCTCCCAAAGCCCTACCCAGGCTCAACTGAGACCTGACTTGTTGGTTTTCTTCTGTGAATCCCACTTGGGATTCTCCACGGCCCCCAGGATTTTGTTTCATAAACTCAGAGCATGAATGGGAGGTGAGGTAATCCTCCTGAAAACAGATTTGCATTGAGTGACAAGCCACACAAGCCTGGTCATGAGGGTTCCTGGGATCTGAGTTACTGGGTTACGTTTTCAGGTTTGCTAAACCCATGACACAGCCGGGGGTGAGCTCAAATCTGAAGGTAGTTCCTGTTTGGAGAGAAATGAAGATTTTCCGAAGTTTTCTTCTTGCCTCCCTTTTCTAACAACTGCTAATATTCAAGTGGTGTTTTAATGATTCCAGAGCACCAGTCCTGGAGTTTGATTCTCACAACACTTCCCAGAATGGGAATTATTTTCACTCTTGTTCTTCAGATAAGGAAACTGTGGCCCAAAGCATTTGAACAAATTGCCCAAAGTTGTTCAGCCAGCAAGTGATATGGCCAAGGTCCGGCCAGTCCAGTTTGTACCCGCACACCTGTCATTTCTCTCTGATGCGCACAGTGCTTGCACACTCATACGTGCTCACCAGTACACCCAGCCTTACCTTTTTGCACACCCAGCAGAGTAGAAGCCTAGGGGTCTAGTGCCTCCACTGTATCCAAGATGCAAAACGGGAGGCCTTTCCCCTTGATAGAACTCTTGGGTTGGGACCAATTCTCTTACCTTCTTTTATGTTTAAACACAAACTAGAAAGAGCTTCACAGCTAAAGGAGCCTCACAGAAGAGTGGGAGGCACGGTAACTTCCAGTTCAGGGAATGCTAGTCCTGGCTGGCAGGGCTGGGAGCAAGTGTCTGCAGAGACCCCCAGAAGGGGGTGACTCCTCAGCCTTCCATCTGAGCCGCAGCTGCCGACAATCTGGGGCCTGTGAAGGGGTGGGAAGAGGGTGGTCAGCTGGAGTCTGACTCTGAGTGGGAAGCGGTTCTCTTCACCTCAGGTGCTTCTCCTGCCTGTGGTGACACTAGGGCGAACGGGTCCACCCTCGGCAGCAGACCTGGGCAGGCCCTGCCAGTGGCATTTGGTTCGGTGGCCTCATGTTGGCCACGCCCTCTGCGTAGGGTCTGTGCTAAGTGCTCTGGGTACCAAGATGAGCACAACGTGGTGGTCTCTGCCCTCCCGGGGCTCCAGCCTGGCCATGGGGGCGGCTGCAAGCATAACAAGGGCGGCGTTGGATGTGGCTGTGTCGGGTTGGCTGAGAACTGAGGGGTCTGAGTGGGGGGCTCTCAAGAAGGAAGGAGAAGCAGTTTCCAGGGGAATTCATCTGTTATTCTCGCTTGGTCCTGTCTCTCTCTGGCTCCATACATCAGCGCTATTAGGACTAGAAGAGACCTCATGTTTTGAGGTCCCCCACCTACAACAGGTGTGAAAGCCCTGTGTACCTCACAGCCTGGGAGCCTCAGAGGACCCTCCACCTCCAACTTTTCTAAAGAGCTAACTAGACGTAGGGAGAGTAAGAGGCAGCAGAGGCCTGATGCTTTTAGAATGGCTTGTTGTCCTAGGATTCGTGGTCTAGATGAGGGGGCTCATCTGACAGTTGAAGAAACTGAGGCTCAGAGAGGGGAGGGGTCTTGCCTGGGACCGTAATCAGGCTGGAACTGGAGCTGCCTTCGAGTGACTGCTGGGCCTTAGAAAGTTCAATCTTAGCTCTCTCTCCTCCTGTCTTTTTCATGTAACACACTATTGAGGACGTAATGCATGTCAGGCACTGTCCCAGGCAGTGGCAAACAAAATAGGCACATTCCTGTCCTCTTGCAGCTTGTGTTCCACTGGTGGTGAAAGGCAGTAAGCAAGTGAACAAGGGATCACAAAAGTATAAATCACTACAGAGTGTGACGGGATCTGAGAGAGAAGAGGGACTGTCATTTGGACTAGGTGGCCCGGGGAGGCTGTTCTGGGGAAGTGACTGAGGGCAAATGTGCAGGCAATGGAAGCAGCATGGACATAGGCCCGAGGTGGGGAGATCCTGGGACCTGAGCTGCTGGCAGGAGGCCAACGTGGACTGGGGACGTGAGCTGGGGACACACGGCGCTAGATGAGGTTGGATATATAGCCAGATCCAGCCTTCAAGCTCCCTGCCAACACAGAGTGGTGGAGAGGTTTGGATTTTGGGGACATACGGTTTGAAGTTTTGAGTCCCATTCCTAGCTGTGCAACCTTACTTGACCTCTCTGAGCCTGATTTTTTTCTTCACCTGCAAGATAGAAATAATAACAGCAGCTACATCATGGTTGTGAGGATTAAATGGGATGCTGAGTCATGGTGTCCCTCACAGAGCTGGGCGCAGGGCAAGTGTTCAGTGAACAAGAGCGTCTGGCCTTCAAAGTAAGTTTGGGGTGTCAAGGCCCCACCTCCCTGGAGCCCCTGGAGAGGACAGTGTGGGACTCCGCAGGAGGAACAGCAGGAGGGTTGGTTGTTCTGGGGAGAAGCTGTATGTAAACCTGCTTCCTCAGCTTTCTGTGAGCGCTCTCACCTTGACTCAGCAGTCTCATTGATTTTAGCTCCTCACTAAGTTCTTACTATGCAAAAATGGAAATGAGTGGGAGTCATTTTTCATTTTTACCTGTAATGTCAGATGAAAGTCACAAACATTGTGTGGAGCAAAGGAAGCCAGACTCAAGAGGCCATATATATAATTCTGCATGTGTAAAGTCCAAGGCAGGCAAAATGAATCCGTGGTGCTAGAAGTCAGGATAGTGGTTACTCTTGAGGGACTAGTGAGTGGAAGGGGGCTGAAGGGGACTTCTGGGAGGTAGGGATTGTTCTGTTTCTTGATCTGGGTGCCTATTTCACTGGTGTGTTCATTTCATGAAAATATATTAAGCCATACATGTATATGAACATTTTCCTGTAGGTATATTGTTTCTGAACTAAAAGCATGCATTAACAAACAAGGAATCTTTTGCTCCACTCCGCCCTGGTCTGGCCCCTGAAGCGCATATTTCTGGTTCCTTTGGGGGCCTTGTGTGTCTTCCTGGCTGGAGATTCCTGGGCCCGGCTGGGGCCCACCTGGCCCCGCCCATTTCACCTAATTTCTGGTTCATGTTTTGGCACCGGCCTGCTCAGGATGCTGGAGGTTGCCTGCTGTTTCTGAGAGCAGCTGGAGAAAGGTGGGCCTGCAGCTTCTGGCCTCTCCCAGCCTTGGTAGCCACCGTACAGCAGAGTAGGGCTCATAAAGAGAAATCCATCTAACCCCTGGTTTTAGAGATGAGGCTAAGACCAGAGAGGGGAAGTGGTTTGTCCAAGGTCACACAGTGAACATGTGATAGACTGGGGTGCAGACTGGTGGTCTGGCTTCTGATCTAGGGCTCTGGCCACCATACCATTAAGGACCCACAAGCACAAACTCATTTTTTCCTTTAATTTGAATGCTTTTGGCGGGTAGGGGAGAATATATCGTAAGGTAGTCTTTTCTGTTTGACCTTAGGGTAGGGTAACAGGGTCAGAGTCAGAAGGGTGAACATTTGTGAAGGACTGATGTTTCCCAGGGAAGGGCGCTGACAGATAGGCTCAGTGACAAATACTGTATGTCTAAGTGTACGAGGTAATTTAATGTAAGCAGTATATAATGATCTGTGGTTTCTTTTTTCCTATACTTATATTACTTAGATTTTAAACATAAAATCATAAAATGTTACTGTTGAACTGGATTTCAACAAGAATTTGGTCTAAATCTCCATTTTATAGATGAGGAAAGTGAGGCCCAGAGAGGGGAGGTGATTTGTCCAAAGTCACATAGCTAGCAGTATAGGTGGTAGAACTTAAAGGGGCTTTTCAACTACATTTTGCTGGTTTAAACAAACAGACAAAAAGGTATCTATGTGTAAATTCAACTTTTATCCACAGCCCCCAGCTCTCTCAGAGAGCCTACTTCACCATTACCCTACACGTCCTGCCTTCCCCTCCCCAGCTCCTCTGGTGAAGACAGTGGCCAGAAGCCCTGCTAAGTATAGGAGGCTTGTGTGTGCAAGGCACACTGCTACTACGTGCTTAACCTGAAGAACCTCCTTTTGTAGGGACAGGAACTTTGGGCCAGGGGAGGAGCCACTGTTCTCAAGCCTCACCCTTCCTACCCAGGCTGTGAATTCCCTGGGAGAGCTGCCTGCCCTACCTGAGTCTCCTGATGGTGTCCTCTGTGGTTAAGATCACTCACCACACAGGCAGCTTAGCCAGGGCAACTTCTTTTGGGAGAGAAACCAGAACCTACAGGAAATGTGTAGAGCTCAGATATACCCAGGCTGGGTTCTATAGCCCAGTCTAGCCACATAGCTCTATAGAAAACAGTAATAAGAGGTGTTTGGATTCACTTGTCTCTGTCCTTGAGAAAAGAATTTCCAAGATGAACTCTGAAACAAAATGGCTTTTATTACTACTTTTTAAATAAAAAAAAAATTTTTATCATAGAAGTAATGCATGGCAGATGTCATAAAGTTATGAAGAGTTAGAGTAAAAAGTAGAACTCCCTCTGTCCTCCCTCCAAGTCACCCCGACAAGTAGACTTTGATGATAATTTTTGTTTGTTTGTTTGTCTTTAGGGGGAGAGGTAACTAGGTTTATTTATTTATTTCATGGAGGTACTGTGGTTGGAACCCAGGACCTCGTGCATGCTAGGCATGCACTCTACCACTGAGCTATACCCTCCCCCCAATAATTTTTTTTAATATATTGCATTTTTATTTTTTTTAGGGGGGAGGTAATTAGGTATTTATTATTATTATTTTTTTTAAATCAGGTACTGGGGATTGAACCCAGGACCTATGTATGCTAAGCATGCCCTCTACAACTTGAGCTATACCCTCCCCCAGCCCTGATAATTTTTTTAAATTTTATTTTTTATTCAAGTGTAGTTGATTTACAATGTTAGTTTCAGGTGTACAGCAAAGTGATTCAGTTATACCTATACATACCTATATATTTTTTCTTTTCAGATTCTTTTCCATTATATGTTATTTCAAGAAATTGAATATAGTTCCCTGTGCTATACAGTAGGCCCTTGTTGTTTACATATTTTATATATAGTAATGTGTATCTATTAATCCCCAACTCCTAATTTATCCCTCCCCAACCCTTTCCCCTTTGGTAACCATAGTTTGTTTTCTGTGTCAATGAGTCTGGTACTGGTTTGTAAATAAAATTTGTATCTTTTTTTTTTTAAAGATTCCACATATAAGTGATATCATATGATATTTGTCTTTCTCTGTCTAACTTTTTTCACTTAATATGATAATCTCTAGGTCAGATTTTGATGATAATTGTCTTCTGTTACCTTTCAGAACTTTTCTAAGTAAAGCTGGTGTGTGTGTGGACCCAGGTGAGATCACATGACTGTAACAATCTACAACTTGCTTTTCTCACTTAATGAAATACATTGAATATCTTTTTACAGCTGTGTATTAGATAGATCTATAAGACTTATTTTGGCTGAAAGTTTTTTTCTAATAAAAAAATTTTAAGAAGACAGTTTAAGCCAATAAAAGATTGGCAGCCTTAACCCAGCAACTATTTTTATTTCTGAGTCCCACCTTCTAATCTTTCTATGGCTGTTCTCATGCTTGCGCATCCTCTCCTCTTTGTGTCTGCTTGAGGCATGGATGTGCTCAGAGCTGACATTTCCCCAAGTGCTAAGCTCCTGGGGCAGGAGCAGTGCTCAGGCCCTGAGAATGCCCAGTGATGAGATTAGGCTTATCTCACATTTGTTGGTACTGGGCTGTCAACTCTTTGAAGCCAGGTCTGCACTTGCTCTCTGATTCTGAGCATCACGACAGCACTGAGACAGAGGCCAGTGGTCCCCAAATCTGTGACTTCTCTTTGCTCTTGCTCTTCCCTCACTCTTGGAAAAATTAAACTTCTCCTTTAAGGTCTAGATCAGATGCTGTCTCTCAGAGGGGAGGACATAGCTCAGTGGTAGGGCACATGCTTAGCATGCATGAGTTCCTGGGTTCAATCCCCAGTATCTCTGTTAAAAAATAAATAAATAAACTTACCTACCCCCCCCACTCCCCCCAAACAACGACAACAAAACAGCTGTCTCTCCCAGCAAAGCTTGCCATGACCCACCCATCCTACCACACCTCCTTCTGTGGATTTAATTACCTCATATTCTGACCCACACCTCTATTAAGTGCTAATGTCATCATATTGTATGTTACACCAAAGGGTCACCTGGTCATCCTCCCTGCTGGACCCAGGTTACTCCAGGCTGGGCTCCTGCATACTTCCCCCACGCCTCCCCGGCCAGCGTCCAGCACTGGCCATTTACACTTGATAAGTGCTCAACTCCCACAGACACCACAGTTAACCACAGTTAACTGCAGAGCTGTCTGGAACCTGCCTGGAGTTAAATCTGAGGCAGAAAACCTCAGCCAAGCCCCCAGCTCCCATAGGCCTTGGAATCCATGAACATCCAGGATTCCCCAAACACACAGTGGGAAACGAAACACAAAAGTGACCTCCATTTCCTAGACACACATTATTGTATTTAATCCTCACAACACCTTGTGAATCAGTTATTATTCCCATTTTACAGATGAAGAAACTCAGTCTCCAAAACATTAGGGAACAGGCTCAAGAAATACAAACCGCCTACCTTATCAAGGAGAAGCCAAGTGGGAAATTCCACCTCGTGCAACAGAACAAATCTCAGAGGAAGTCAGAAACAAAAGCCAGAAACTTCTCTGCCGCGCTGGGCTGGGATTCTTGTGCCTCTCTGATTACACTTATGCTTATATTTCCTGCTGCTGGGAAAGTGAAAGGGACCGACCTCAGTGCTGAGTACTTCCCATCTCCCAGAACAGCTGGGTCACAGTCCCACTTCACAGATGTGAAAACTGAGGTTCGGAGAAGTTTTACAGTGGCTCCTGGTCTCTCAAGCCCAGGAGCTTTCTTGTCACAAAGAAACATCAAGCTTGTCTATGCCGAGCCCTGGAAGCTCTCAGCTTGGTGTTAGTGGCAAGGAAGTCTTTTGGGCCACAGCTGCGCCCCAGACAAGCCAGTGGTTTCCAAAAGGTGAGTGAGTGTGTGTGAATGAGTACATGCAAGTGTGTACTCTAGGCCATTGTCACAGTCCAGCAACTCTTTCCAGGTACCTACTGTGTGCTGGGCGCCATGGTGGATGTAGGAGACCTCGGGCTCCAGCCTTGCCCCAGAAGAGATGAAGGCTCAGTTGGGGCACAGGGGTATTCTCCTCAAAAGACACTGAAAAGAGAAGTTGGAACAGGCCATGAGCTAATGCTGGGCCCCAGTTGTTCAGAGGAGGAAGCTATCACCCTGGGCTGGGCAGCTCCTCATAGACTAATCTGGGAGGTGGCAGGTAATCACCTTGAGGTTACGGCTTTGCCAGGGACCAAGCAGCAGCAGGCCTGGACTTGGGCAAGAGGGCGTGTGGAGAGGGTTGAAGGGCTGGGGCTGCCAGGAGGACAGGAGACTGCAGAGGGCCCTGGATGACAGAGGCCATGGATGAGGGAGGGAGGCGCCTTTATCAACCATTGTTAGGAGAACAAAGCACAAAGCCACTCAAACAAAGTGGCTGCCTTGCACATGCTTCAGTCAGAAGCTGGCACACGGTATACACTGCTTGCCCCGAGGCAGTGGTTTCATTGAGCTCGCTTTGCGTTATGAAAACTGTAAGACGTGGAGGGAGGTCTTGTATGGGGAGAACTGAAGCCATTATATGCCTGTATCTAGGGGACACACCTTCCTTTCTGCTTACTTATTGCCAGTTTGTACATTTTGTGTTGTATTGTTTTTTGACTCAACACTGTTTTATGTGTACCTTTCTGTGTATCCAGAGTCCATCTAGCCTAAATTTTTTTTTGTTTCCAAATAATTTCCAATTTAATAGAAACATTTTCAGAATAGCAGAATTCCCATATACCCTTTATTCAGAGAGCATGTTTTGTTTTGTTTGTTTGTTTTAAGTTTGGGGAGCAGTAATTGGGTTTTATTTATTTATTTACTTATTTGCTTTTAATGGAGGTACTGGGGATGAAACCCAGGACCTCGTGCATGCTGAGCACGTGCTCTACCACTGAGCTACATCCTCCCCTCTAGAGATCAGTTTTTAACATTGTTACCTCCTCTCTTGCCCTCTCCCTCCCTCCCCTCCCCCTCTCCTCCTGCTCTCCTCCCCTTTTTCTCCTTCCTCCCCTGCCTCCTTTCCTCCTTCTGTTTTTTCTTTTTGTCTGTCTATCTACCTACCTATTACTGTTTCTAAGACATTTGAGAGGCGGTTGCGATCATTATGCCTCTTTGTCCTAAACGCTGCATTAGGCATCTCCTAAGGGCATGGGCGTTCTCTTCCATAACCACAGTACCACTTTCAAATTGAGGGCATGTCACTCCGATATAATATTTTTATCAAAGCTATCATCCTTGTTCCAGTTTTGTCAATTTCCCCATCAGTGTTCTACAGAGCAGTTTTTCTCCCTGCTGAGCAAGAGCCAGTGAAGATCATATGTTGCATCTCCTTGTCATCTCTTTTTAGTTTCCTTTAATCTGGAACAGTTCCTCAGCCTTTCTTTGACATTCATGATTAGATATTTTTGAAAAATACTCGCCTTTAAAAAAGAAGTCTATAGACTTTCATTTACTTCATAATCATCTGCTGTATAAACATCCCCAATTTCATTAACTTTCCCTCTTGCTTCTCACTACTAAAAATAAGTGTTTCTGTGAACACATTTGTTGAATTTCCTCTCTCTGCATTTTTTTCTGCTGGGTGTATTCCCAAAGTTGGAATACCAGGTCAGAGGTTGCGACTGATTTGTGTGATGGTTGAAACTAGAAATACTGAACCAATTTACCAGGTTGCCAGCCTGTGCTTATTTCCTTATGGCTTTGCCAATACTCTTTTGTTGTTTTCATGTATTTTTGGTAGTTTAAGAAAGGTTTGGAAAGATAACCTTAATGTCTTCACAGTGGGGAAACTCAAAGTGGTTGAAGTCTTCTGTGGTTCTCCCCTAATTCAAATCTTTTTCTTTCTGCTACTTAATTTTCTTTTCATGATATTTCTATTTCATTTTCACGGATACTTTGAAGTTCTGATAGCAACACAAGGCAGGGAAGGCAAATATAGTCATTCCCATTTTATAGATGATGAAAACGAGGCCATGTCAGGACCAGAGGAGGACCAGAGTCCCTGTAGACTGATGGTGTTGCCTCCCTCTGCCCAGAGGTAGAGGAGATTCGAGGTCTTTGGGGGACCCCAGAACTCCAGCAAAGGGGTCCATTTCTTTGTCTCTACCTTTAGACGCTGGCTGGAATGTTCTATAAGAAAGCTTTCTGAGAGGTGCTGCTTGGGAAGAGGGGTGTTTTGAGGGCAAAGGCGAGAGCTTGATTTCCCCAGGCCAGTGGTAGGCGTGAGGGCCTGAGGCACCCATCACCTCAGTGTAGTAAATAAAGCACCAGGGCTCTGGCAGTGCAGGCTGGGGGTCATGGGACCCCCTGCAGCTTCCAGGGCCTCCCACAGAGGGGATGGCTGCAGTCTTCAGAATCTCTCTTCTGGGGATTGCTCCAGGCCCCAAAGCAGCCTTCAACAGGCTTCGGAGCCCAAGAACTTGGGGCTCCTACATTGTCTAGTCCATGGGGTGGAAAACTACAGCCCTACAGCCCAACCTGGCCTTCCCCCTGTTTTGAATGGCCCTGGAGCTGAGAACGGATTTCACAGAAACACACTTCCAGTAGATTAGATGATTGGGAACTCTAACTTTGGACCCCAGTTAAGCAAAATGTTATCCTCCTCCAAATTCCATTCTTCTCATTGGAAGATCTGTATTATTAACACACACACACACAAAACAAAATGAAACAAACTCAGTTCTTATTATGTTTTGAATTTCATCTATTAAAAATGTGTGGAAATTTAGTTTTCTCCTTTGTTATATAAGTACCTACATAATACCCTTGATTTTACTTCTTGGCCCACAGTGCCTAAAACATTTACCACCTGCCCTTTGTGGGAAATGTGTGTGTACTCCTGATGTGCTCCAGTACGCTTTACTATTTAAGCAGCAAAACTTTAAGAGGGTAGATTATTCTGGGGTGGGGAACAGGGTATAAACAGATCAAAGTGAAGGTGCAGTTGTAGAAAAAGAGGTGAACAGAGGTCCACCTGCCTCCCCTCCCCTGCCCTCCATCTCCCAGCCTGTGAAGAACCTCTGGGAAGCCCAGTTTCAGAACCGCTGTCTGTGTTGGTCAGTCCTGTCCTCCAGAGAGTGCAGGGCTGGGAGAAGGAAGGCAGCTCTGGGTATCAGGGCTGGTGCATCGTCTCTAAACCTGGTCCTGTGCTAGTCACAAGATGTTCCCTAGTTTAATCCTTTTGCAGCCCTACGGGGTGGTAGGTGTTTCTCATTTTGCAGGTGAGGAACCTGAAGCTTGGAAAACTTAATTTGCCAAAGTGTCAGAGCTGGGAGTTAAACCTCTGACTTCTGACTCCTGGTCCAGTGGTGTCTTCAGGGTACCAATCTCCTTAAAATTTTCTTTCTGCCTGTGACCCTTGGGTCCCCTCAAGAGAGTAGGGGAGGAGGCTAATACCATTGTTTGGTGCGCGTGGTGGTTTACTGGGGAATCTGCTGAGCACCCAGTTGTCCTTGTCTAATCCCCTTCCACGGCTGGCACTGCCTCCCTGCCCGCCGCCACCTCCTAGCTGCCAGCATCTAAACCTGACACCTCAAACCCTAATCTTGAACCCTGAGCTGCTGGCCACGGTGGCCTGGCCACAGTGCCTGGAGGGTGAGGAATTCTCCTTCCCTCCTGGAGGTGAGGGTTTATTTGGCACCCTGGGTGCAGGGCCCTCCAGCTAAAGAGGAGAACTTGGCTGCTGAGGGTCTGCAGTGAGGTTCTAAGAGGCAAACGCTCCTACTAGTCTTTTGGAGCAGACAGGGAGATGGGGCGGAGGGGGGCAGGTAGCTGAGGGGCAGCGGAGGGGCCCCGGCAGGTGGACGGGCTCAGAGCAGGAGGCTGATGAGCCCTAGCCTGGCAGTGACTGCTCTGGGCGCTGCAGCCACCAGGCCCAGATGTGATCCTGGCTCTGCTACGGTGAGCTGTTGGACCTCGGGCAGCTTCGCTCCCATAGGCTCTGTTTCTTTGTCCTAAGATGGTCCCTATCTCATAGAGTTGTTTTCCAGCCTTCTGGGGTCCCCTCCTTTAATGTCCAAATAAGAATAATGAACATTCCATTCCAGGGCAGCAGGAAGTACTGTTCCTGACCCAGCATTTCTGAGTCTCCCCAGGGAGTACTCACATCCTCCTTGATGGCTCAGGTCCTTGGGTTCAAGGACCCCTTCCTCCTTCGAGACAAGGCAGAGCTCCCACTATGACCTTGTCTGAAGTATGGACTCAGGCCCATCTCCTAGTGCCTTCCTCACTACCGAGGCAGGTGGCAGGGTAAACCTAGTCTCCAGTAAGGTGTGGGGGTAGTGAAAGGAATTTCTGCACAGAGAAGGAAACAACTTAAACTGAGGTAACAGACACCTCTGCTCCTCTGACTTCTGACCTCTGCCAGGATGCTGGGGCCCCTCAGGACCCTACCCCAGGCCCCAAATCTGCTACCATCCTTCATACTCACTGCCCAAGGGAGACCCCCTATTCTTTCACATAAAGAAGTTTCAGTCCTTGTTATAGCCTCTCCCTGAGAGGACCTTGGGCCTCTCCTTTCCAGAACCAAAGATCTTTTAAAGTTTTTCCCAAACAAAAAGCCATCTCTAACCTCCCCTTCCCCCCTACCCACCCCTTGATGGAGTCTTTTGCCTCCCTTACTATGGGTAACAATTCTGAGCAGCTTTCAGAATAATACTTTTCCCATTCCTGGCACAGATACAAGGAACATAGCCTGGCATGGGGGAAGTACCCAGCAAACGGCTGTGGATATGGACATCGTTATGCAAAAAGCCCAGAGGTCAGTGGTTCTGGAGAGCTCACATGGAGGAGCTGGGCTGGGCAGCTTCTCCTTTGTTACCCATTTGATCATGAGAGGCAGCTCAGAAGTCCCTGACCCCATTTTACAGATAACAAAGCAGAGGCACAAAGATCCAGATCCTACCCCTGAGAGCGAGGAGGCCAGATAGAGTGGAGCTAAGGCTGTGTCCACAGGGGATTGTAAACACAGGTCCAAGTAGCAATCTTCAAAAAACAGCTAAAAGAAAGATATTTTATAACGTATTTGGACTTAGCTACGTCTGCAGTGTTTCCAGAGTTTGAGACTGAAATTCTTTCTGGTGTCTCAACCGAGCCCTGATACAAGATCCTTTCTGGGGTCTGCTCATGTCTTTGAAAAGATGTCTACTCCTTGCTGGCTAGGAAGCATTGCCAGGCCTTGGCTAAGCCAGCTTGGCTCCACTGCCTGCTCTACAATTCCCCTGGTTCCCAGGGCTGCTTCCCTCCAGGAAGGTCTGTGGCTGGACCATCTCTGGGGCAGCTGAACCATCTCTCTGTAATACACAGTCAAGAATTTGTCTCTCAGGCTCAGGGATCAAACCTGGGCAAGTCCCAGTTTTACTACTCACTGCCTGTGTGACCTTGGGCAAGTTACTTCACCTCTCTGAACCTTAGTTTTCTCATCTGTGAAATAGAGAACAGACCACCTACCTTATTAGGCTAGGATTTGAACCTAGGACTCTCCTGACTGTAGAGGATTGAATGAGATTATGATGGAAACATGTAACATAGTTGTTGGCATCTTGGGCAGATCATCTGAATCACAGAGGAGGTTTAAAACAAGTAAACACACATGAATCCATGCCAAGGATTCAAATTTATGTCTGGGGTGGGGCTCTGGCATCTGTATTTTTTTAAGTGCCCTAATTTGCATAGAATGTACAACTGGATCCAGGATCACTTCTTCAAACTTGCCCTTGAGACATGATAAGCTCTCAGAGAGGCTGGTTTGTTTCTTCCTTCCCTGAGTGAACAAGTCTCTTTATTATTCTCTGTCCTGGCTGGCGATGTTAATTTTACCTCTTTGCCTTGCTCACAAGGATCCCTGCTGGGATTCCAACTGCCCACCGTTTGTGGATGGTGTCTGCCATACTCAGTATTCCTTTCTTATGAAAACTTCCCTCTTCCCCCTGTGCACCCCTCACAGCCCCCTGCCCCATAGAGTTGAGATGGGCTGGCCCTTGTGTGGGGGTGGCCCATGATTGGAACAGGGATGGTCACTTGACCCGACAGTGACCCATGTATTGGCTAGTTGGTGTCCTATGAGATGACTGGGCTGAAAAAGGTCTGCCCACTGGGACCAGTGATATATTAGCCAAAAGCCAATTAAATAGCCTCTCTGAGACTTGATACAGAGTAAGGATGGAGTGGGGCTGCCACAGAGGTTGCAGTGATTCCACAAACTAATTCCTTTCTGGCCTCTAGGTTCGCCTTCCCTTCCTGGGTGTATCTGTCCAGTGACCGCCTTTCCCTGCAAGAGCCGGGGTCCCGTGCCTTCCCTGTGTCACTGTCTCACCCATGCATGGAGCCCTGCTCCGGTCCTACTCATGCTCAGGTTCTGCGTCCTTCCAGAGGCCTGCTCTGACTACTTGCAAGCACGTTGACTGCAGGCAGGGCTGGGTGCACCTGTTTTACGTTCCCACAGCGTGTTGTGGGCTCCCTAGTCATCACTGTTTCCCTGGGAGTCTCCTCCCACCCTCTTCGGCACCGCCCCTTAGCCAAAAGCTATCCTAAACTTGCAGTCCAGTGAGCTTTCTGATGATAGGATCTGGAGGTCATTTCGTTTTATCTCTCAGTGCCTTACACAGTGATAGGCATATAGTAGGTGCACAATAAATGTTTGAATGGATTCTGGTTTCCATTGGCTCCCGGGGTCTCTTCTGGCTTTGCACTGTGACCTTAATTGAGTTTCTCTTCCTTTCTGGTCCTCAGTCCCTTTCCCACCACCGCTCAGCTCTAAAATGCCATGATTCTAAGAAATACCCATCAAACATGCATTGGGTAGGAGAAGCTTTGAGGGGAAAAGGGAGGAGCTGAGAAGGGAGTGAATGCAAAGACATAGTTTGTACCTTCTAGGGGCAGAGGCACATAAACAAACACAAATAGAACAACCCACGAGAGTGTGAGGCTCGGCAGCAGTTTAAGAAGTCAGAACACAGCGCAGCAGCAGAAAGAACATCCAGACAATACGTGTGACACCCATTCAGAAGATGGCTACCTCCATGGTCCAGCACAGCCCAGAAAGGTTCTGAGAGGTGGGGCTTAAGTGAGGCACTGCAGGGTGGGTGGGATTTGGACAGGCTGAGCAGTGAGGGCGGGCATTCCAGGAATAGGTGGACTTGAGCCTCCCAAGTGGACAGGAAAATGCAAGATATGTTTTGGGGGCTGGGTTCCTCAGAAACCAGATGACAGGTTCTGGTAGGGAAGCAGTGGGCAAGCCCAGAGTAGCAAGCAGGGGATGGATAAAGGTCTAAGCTAGCCATTACAGTTTTACTAGTACTGGTATTGGTCACAGGGGGAGGAGGGGGGGAGGGGGAGGGGGAAGGTAGGACCATGGATGATTTAGTTGCTTTTAACTTATACTCTTCTATATCTTCTAAAAAACTTTTAGCATGTATTTCTTATGTCCTGTAGAATGAAGTGCTTTTTAAGTATTTCATGCTCAGGAGTTTAGACTTCATGTATGGTTTTAAGCTGAAAAAGAGGTTGATGGGATTGGATGGGGAAAAGGGTCATGGGAGGTAGGCCAGCAAGGAGTGAATTGCTGTAGAGAACGTGAGGAGGTGAGGACCTGGAAACTTCTCAAGGGAGGGATGGAGCTTCACTCAGAAGCCTTGTATCCTTCACAGAGAAGTAAAGGACTCAGTAAACCCTTGCAGGAGGACTAGGAAGTTTGAATGGCAGAAGGAGGGTAGAAAGATGGTGAGGATTCGTACTGGTTCCTGCAGTGAGTCTCCCATCTCTTGTGCCAGGAAAATTCTGGCAGGTCCCCCAAGGGGTTTGGAAAGAGAAATTTGTCATCACACCTTTAGAATTTAGACTGGAAATGCCCTTTGTTACCATCTGTCTAATGCCTTTCAATGCACTATGAGCACTTTAGAGTAATTTTTAAATTTTAATTAATTTCTCTTGACAGAAGTGTTCACCATGTGGATGTCCTTCTATCTTGGACATTAAAAAAAAAAAGCTTGACTTTCAAAGAGTCCACTCTTTAGAGAACCTGTCTTTTGGGTGAAATATACCTGGTTGTATTATAGTTCAAGTCCTAATTCCAGCAAATGCTGGTTTTAGGAAGTTTTTCCTAAATAAGGGCTTCCAAAAATAAGTCTGGGGAACTTGGCCTAATGCTTTGAAGAAAGTGACCATTAACTGAGAACAGAACTTAAACTATTTAAATGTTAATAACTGTAGGTGCTCATTTAGTAATAACGGTGTTGCACATTTCTCTTCTCTCCGCGAGACTGCCCAGAAGCCAGCGCCTGTGCCATTGCCAAGGTTAGCCGCCCCTTGCTGATGTTAACCAGCGTTTGGATGGTCACACTTGTGAAAGCGTACTCCAGGCCCACGGGTGTATGTCTCTCATGCGTTTACCTTCCCTTTCTGTTGCCACTTTAGTTTCCTCTGTGCAGGGTAAGTGCTTTGAGGCCAGTGTCTAAGCCACCTCTTCCCTACCTTCTGTCTGACACAGAGTCAGGAATGAGTGGCTGGCAGATTAAACTGGAGGACGTGGCTAACTTAGTCCCACTACTTTGCCCATTAATCTACCTGTTCAAACTTACCTATTAATACTTCCTAACCTTTCTCATGCTAGCTGTGCTGAGCAAGCCTGTTAATGATATGTTCTTTTCCTCCTTCTGAGTACCCTCTCTCCCATCTCCCTTCCCTTCTACTAGTTCTAGGCAGCTCTCAAGTCTGATGAGAATGCCTCCTATCCTCCGATGCCTCTCCCCCAACTTCATCCGTCTCTCCAGCTGCCAGCATCCATAGCTTTCCAGTATCTGCCTCATACATGGTTGCTCTGAAGCAGAAGGTTTTCTGGAGGTTTGTTCTGTGTTCTGAGCCAGACTGTGAGCCCCTTGAGGACAGGGGCCAGGATTTATCCTTCTTAGTGTTCCCACCACCTCTGGGTACGGCTGGAGCAATAGTAGGCACGTGACAGACACAGGGGCCGGTGCCACCATAAACTGTGCTCAGCCAGCGTGGAACCCCTGGGGGCTCGAGTTTGGGTCTAAGAGCCGGGGAGAAGGTAGAAATGCAGTGGCATCGTTTTCATCACAGCCCTATTCACACGTCCTTCTTTGTTTTCTTGCCTGGAGGGGGCGGAGCAGGGAAACAGGCCAAGTGTGCAGAGCTGTTTGACATCCAGCAGCTGTACAGAATGCTTGCTTGTTCTCCCTCTTGTGTGCCAGAATCGCCCCACATCACAGCTTCTTCCTGCACTGGTGTTAGCCTCGAGGCCTCTGTCCTCCTTCTCCAGGAAGTGGCCGAGCCTGGTTCTGTGAACCCCCCTGGGGTATCTAGTCCCACAGAGAGAAGATGCCAGAGCTTCCCCTTGTGAGGAAGTGGTTGTGGCTGTCTGAGGATAAGAGAAATGCAAAGATTCAGCTGTGGCATCTGAGCCATCAGCCATGGACCTGGAGTAAAGAACTTGATTCAGGTACCACTTCGGCCACCAATATGCTGTGTGGCCTTGGGCAAGGCACTTTCCCTCTCTGGGCCATGCACCATTTTAGTGGTGCAAGTGGGACCTGAATACAGATTTCCTCACTCTGGATCCTTCTTCTTTATATTACTCCACAGAAACACTGTAGGCATTTGGTATCACACTGAGTCACCTACCCTTTTCCTTTTGACTTGTTCCTGTTAGTACCTGCGGTGCTCTTAGGAAAAGGGAATTTCTAAGAGGCCTGCTGTCAGAGATCTACCCCCAAACCATATTTCTCCTACATTTCCTTCCTACAGATATTTTCCTTTAAGACTCAGACTTCCTTGGGACTACCTGGCGGGCTGTCTGCCTGTCTGTCGCTCTCTTTTTTTAATTGAAGTATGGTTGATTTACAGTGTTGTGTTAGTTTCTGGTGTATAGCAAAGTGATTCAGATGAATAAATAAATAAATAAATATATTTATTTATTTATTTATTCTTTTTTACACTCTTTTCTGTTATAGTTTATTGCAAGATACTGAATATAGTTCCTGGTGCTATACAGTAGGATCTTGTTGTTTAGGGTCTGTCTCTTTTGACTACTGCAAAGAAATCCTTCTGAAGAGGTGGGCCAGTGGCTCTGCTTTGGTGAAGCACATAATGCCTTCCCTGGCCGGGCTCCATAAAAATTTGTCATATGAATAGATGAATGAATGAATGAATTCCTGCAAGAGGCAAGAGAATAGATGATGCTATGGTGTCACCTTAATCACTGTGAGAGACCAGGCCACTCTTGGGAAGACCTCTCTGTGAAACTGACCATCTCAGAGCAGCACTTGCCCGATTTCCAGTCCTGATGAGACGGGCTCTGTGCCTCTCTGCCTTCCCAGCTCTTTCTTCTTGGTGACGCCTTCAACCAGACCGTGTACCGAGGGCTGGTGTGGGACTGATGGTGTCCAGGCTTTGGTTCTGCAGCTGCATGAGCTTAGGCAAGTCCTTTCCCCCAACAAGGCAGCTCAGTTACCCAGTCTCTAATGTTTAAGTGCCTTCCAGCACTAGCCTCCTGTGACTTTATAATTATGTGAAGCATCCTTGCTGGGTCAGAGGCCAGCTGCTCAACAGGGCAGGAGTCACTCCAAGTGCCATGGCCTGTGGCTCAGTAAAGCCTCTGGTGCCACTGAGACTGCTGCTGCTGAGATTAGACAGGGATGCTTGGCACCGAGGTCGTGCCCAGGGCCTGTTTTAGCAACACAGCTAGTAAATATTGACTGTGTGGCACGAAAATGGAAAGCAGAGATGACTGTGTTAACTCACTCAAGGGGTAGAAGTTCACCAAGCCCTGATAAGACAAGATGTAGTTACGCAGTGTGTGGGTGTATCACTGACCAGTAAGCTGTTTGGGGCTAGGAAGAGCTGAACACAGGACAAGGGAGCCTTCACGGGCGATCCATGCTGCGGTCCAATCGTCACTGGCTGGCCTGTTGCTCATCGTTCATTTTTAAATGAATGGATAATTATATTCTTGAAGCATAGAGAAAAAAGATCGGAGGAAATACACCGAAACAGTCACTGTGACATTGTCTAGAGATGGTGAAATTGCCACTAATTTGATTTTTTATATGCTTTTTTTCTATTTTTCATGCTGTCTATGATGATCACATTCTTTTTATAATCAGAAAAAGGCAATGTATTAGAAATAAAATACCCTTCTTTGAAGAGTCGGAAGGAACTTTCAGAATCTCCCAAGTACCTCAGATCTTTGTGTTTTGCCTACTGAACATTGTATTGGTAACATAGCTATCAAAAAAAAAAAAAAAAAAAGAGAGAAAAGTCCATATGAGAGAAGTTACTCTTCAGAATAAACCCTGATCTAAGCGTGTTTCCTTACTGATTTGTAACAGTGAAAGCAGAATGTGGTGGGGAAAAAATTCTAGTCACTTGAGATGTCAGGATTTTTTTTTCTAAGTAAACAAACACTTACTGCTTTGGGTGCTTTCTGTTTGCCAGCCCTGTACTCCACAGTGACCAGGACCAGCTTGGCCCAGAACTGGGCAGGTCTGCGAATTCTGAGCAGTGTTACATGTGAGCTGAAGGTAGGAAGGGCCAGGTTCAGAGGAGGGACGAAGCCTTCGAATTTGGAGGACAGGGGTGGGAGTGCCATTATCATAATAATTACCACTGATGAAGCACCGACCATATGTCCAGAACCTCCTACATGTTGTTCCTAATCCTCACACAACTTTGTGTGACAGGCATTAGCTACCTTTTAGGGACAAGGAACCCAGGGCTAGGGGAGTCACCTCTCCAAAGCTTCAGAGCCCAGCAGCAGCAGCGGGGTCTGGGTTCACACCCCCATCTGCCTGACTGCAAAGCATTTGCTCTTCCCGCCCTGCCAGGCTGCCTCTCAAGCAAAGTAGGGCTTTGCACTAGAGAGCGGAAACCTGCAAAGGGAGCCTGAGCTAACAAACAAGGTGCGTGCAGTCTCCACCCAGGCCTGAGGGTCTCGGGAGGAAGCGGAGGCCCCAAGGATAAAGCAGGGGCCAGTAGTTACAGGTAGGATCCTGGTGTGTTAGCCCTGACCCCAGGACTGGGTGCATCTGCCCTTCTTGGCCCTGAGGCAGCCCAGTGGGGCCAGTGGGGCCATGAGAACCATGGGACAGGTGAGCCTTCTCTGAGGTTCCTTCTGGCCAGTCCAGAGGGCCCTTCACCTTCATCATCACTTGTGCGATGAGGGTAGGCCATTTGTTGGCAGGGAGGGAGTTGGGCTGCAGCATCAGGGCCTGTTGGGGAGGAGAAATTGGTCTGTAGGCCTGCTTCGTGCCTGGTTAATGAAAGCAACCAGTAAAAGAGTCTCACGGTGGTTCAGCTTTCTGGCTGGATTGGTAGAGCTAATTTCTGAGTCTGTGGCAACGATTGCCTCTTTGGGCCCAAAGAGCCTGTCCTCACAGCCCTTGGAACTGGCCGGGAGCCTCAGTTCCTCGCGGACCTTCACGGGAAACATGTCAACCTGCACACTTCAGTGGAGAACGCTTTGTCTGCCCCCTTCCCCCGGGAAGGCCTGCCTCCCGAGAAAGAATGCCTCAGAGTTGGATTTCATTGTTTAAAGTTGGTTTCCACTAATTTTATTTTCTTAGGAGAAAGGCTGTGTGTTTTGGGGAGGGGCTGAATTGTGGTATGTGGTGTTTTTTATAAACTATTTTTTGGCCCAAGGGGCCGAGTTGATTGAAGCCCAGCAGCACCCGTTATGGAAACGGCTTATCTTGTGGTTCTCCAGACTTGTGGCTAGAGTATACTTGGCTTCCTGGCAAAGCCATATAGGGTTTTAAAAAATCTGATGGAGAAGATTTCAAAGTTACCAAAATTGAAAGGGGCAGTGGCCTTTATACTCTCCTCCCGGCCCAGGAGCCCAGGTTCCTCTGAAGGTCACACCCTTGTGTCTGTTTTTTGACATAATAATAATAATCGTAATACTCACCTACGTTTGTATGGAGCTGCTTTACAGTTTCCAAAGCACATTCACATACATCATCTCATTCGACTCTCGTGGCTACATTGCTGGATAGTCAGGGGCACTTAAGTCTGTGTTACAGGAGAGAAAACGGAGGCTCAGGGAGGTTAAGTGGCCTGGTCACACAGCTAGGAAGGGACAGTGTCCGAAGTTGAGCCAAGGTTTTCTGACTTAGACCAAGAAAGGCAGAAAGGTTTGCACTCAGTTTAAGGTGTGGACCTGCCATCATCCTGGAACGTGGGCTCCCTGGGCACGGGGAAATGTGAACATCGCAAGGCCTCACTGTGACTGTCCTAGGCCCGGCAGAGCCAGCCTCTGTAGAAGATGGGACAGCCTTCAAGGTGCAGTTTTGGGGCTTTGTGTGGGCTTTACCCCTGTGGCCTTCAGTGGCTGCTGATTCTGTTTGGTCTTTACAGTTGCCCTGTGAGGTAGCAGGGTAGGTAGATGCCCCATTTTACAGATGAGGAAACTGACATTTCAAGAGTTTGGGTGACTCACTCAACATCATTTATTTCTTATTCACAAAACAAATATGTACTGGGTGCCTACTGATGATACACAGGGGACTGAGGTCACAGCTAGTGACTAGGGAAAGAGGGACTTGGAGGCGAGTAAGAAGAGGAAACACGGCAGGTACTCGACATCTCTCTGCTAAGTGGGAGCCCTGGAGGAAGCCCCCAGGCTGTGGATCTCGGTGTCCACCACAGCAATGAGGACAAGGCGGGCTCAGGCCAGAAAAACTTTGTTACTCATGTAAATACTGATGATGATTATTGCTAGCATTTCTTGTGCTCCTGTTATGTACCAGATCACAGGCAGGGCATTTTACCTGTGCTATTTCTAGTTGTCATAGTTAACCCACTTTACAGATGAGAAAACTGAGGCTCAGAGGGGTCAATCACTCATATCCCAAGTCACCCTGGGATTAAAATTCAAGTCTGTTTGACTCCAAAGCCAGGACACTTTCCCCTGAACTGTACACTGCCTCTCTATGAAAATGAGCTCTGAGAAACTTACTAGAGAAGGATGGTGCCTGTCACTGTTGGGGGAGCTCATGGATAAAGAGGGTCAGACGTGGAGGGGCCTTAGCTGGGTGGACAGGACCACATTCTTTAAGAGGCTGTGAGCCTTGCTAGTGTCAGCCGTGCCTGATGAGAGCACAGGGTGGGACGAGATGGGCTGGGCATCCAGCTGACTGCAAGTCCTCAGAAGCGAGGGGTTGCTTTTCCCCTGGGATGCCCTCCTGGGAAGGTCCCACTGCACAGGCTTCATAACCCCTGTTACACAAAGATGAGTGACATCTTCTCCTAGAACTCATGAAACCTGCCTGCTTCCCTGTCCCCCTTCCCTCTTGTAGTAATTTCCTGGGGCTGCCGTAATAAACCACCACAAAGCAGGTGACTTAAAACAACAGGCATATATTCTGTCACGGATGTGGAGACCACAAGTCTGAAATCAAGGTGTTGATAGAGTTGGTTCCTTCTGGAGGGTCCAAGAGAAAATGGGTTCCATGCCTCTCACCTAGGTTCTGGTGGCTCCTTGGTAATCCTTGGCTTGAAGCTGCATCACTACAATCTCTGCCTCTGTCTTCACATCACCTTCTCTCCTGTGTGTCCCTGTGTCCTCCTCTTCTGTCTAATCTCCCTCTGCCTCATTCTTTTTTTTAAATTTATTTTAATTTTTAAATTTTTTAATTTAAAAAAACTTTAATTTATTTTTTATTTTTTATTTTTATTTATTATTCATTTTTATTTTTTATTTTTTAAATTTTTTAAATTTTTAAATTTTATTTATTTATTTATTATTTATTTTTTTATGCCTCATTCTTATAAGGACATCTGTCATTGGATTTAGGGCCCTCCCAGGGAATGAGGGTGATCTCACCTCAAGATCCTTAAGTAAATCATATCCCCAAACACCCCTTTTTCACATAAGTTCACGTTCACAGGTTCTGGCAGTTAGGACATGGACCTATCTTTTTCTAGAGGGCAGCGCTATTTAACCCACCGCACCTGCCACCTCTTTTTCCTCTTGGAGTTGCCTGAGACCTCTGGGGTCACTGCCCTCACTGAGCAGTGCGCTGTGCCCTGTGCCCTGTGCTGACACTGCTGCCTCTTCCATCCCCAAACAGCCTCCTGAGCCTCATGGTCCAGGTGGGCCTTGGCCCCCCGTAGACTGGCAACGGGAGGGCCTTGTATAAAGAGCTCATAGAGTTAGTGGCTTTTAAACTTCACAGCAATAATTCCCACCTGGAGCATGCTGTCCTTGTCCTGCATGGCAGAGGCAGGAGAGAGGGTGTCCTTGGCATAGCAGGGCCCCGTGGGTCATCCAGGCTCTTTGTCCCCTGCCAGTTTGCCACTGGCACGGGTCCCTGACCACGTAGTGCCCTGTCCTGCCGCCTCGCCCCACTGCAGAGATCTTCTCTGCTCTTCTGCCCACAGCTCCCCATCCTTCCCTGCCCGCCTCCTCCTGGGGCTCTTCTTTTCCCCGTGCCCTTGCTTGTCTGCTAATTTCTCTCTCCTCTCTCAGAGGTGGCATGTCTTGTTTTGATTTAATGGTATTAACTTCTGTGAGGGATCAGGTCTGTTTTTTCAGTTAGATTTCGGCTCCCCTGTAGTATCTTGCCTGTGGTCTTTGGTAAATATCTCTTGGTGCTCCCTTGGCTGTTCACCTGGTGTAGGAAAGTGTTTGTGGGCTCCTGGCCTTTCCCAGGACCTGAGGTCTCCTTCAGAGACCTGAGAGCTGTTGGGACAATCACACCATGTTCAGTCTGAAAGGGACCTTTGAAAGTATCTAATAATCCAACAGGAATTGGAAACCAGGAGTGGCTAGTCTTAAACTATCAAGTGGCTTTGAACAGGTCCCTCACTTTCTTGGTTCTCATTTCTTCCTCTGGAAAACCAGAGTGTTGGCTTGTCAGATACTCTGAAAGCTCCCTTTCAGGCTGAACATTGGGTGTTCAGGTCTCTGAAGAATCCAGTCTGAGAACAGCAGGAAGGTTCTCTCCGTGCCTGAGGGAGGGTGGGAGATACCCACTCCTCCATCTCTGCCCCCTAGCACTCTGCCTCCTCGGGTGGTACTCCTAGAAAACCAGACTTTCCTCCGTAATCAGCCTTTAAGTGCTCTGGGCCACCTTGGTTAGAGGACAATGAAGTAAATGAACACGTGACCTGAGTCACTGCTTCCCCACCCATCGAGGACTCAGACGGCTGAGCCTTGGGCTCAGAACTCTGGCTGGAAGGTGCTTCTTTCTGGGGAAGCTGCCAGCCACACCCAAAGAGGTTTAGGATTTGCGAAGTATGGAGACTAATTAGTCCTGAAGCAGGAGATTTCTATCTGCTCATGGTGGCATCATGATTTATTAATGTGTGGCTGGAGCACTTACAGAGACAAAGCCCTTGTTTCCTGTGACTTCCATGCCACGTGCAGCCAACTGTATTTTTCCAGAATGGGTGAATTCTCAAATCTAGCTTGCTTCCCTAGTCGCCGCCAGGAAACTTACAGCTCTGGCAACCCCCCTGCCTGGGTCTGCAGTCCTTTTAGAAGAAATGCGTTCTTATCTGGGCCTCAGTTCCTTCTCTGGCACCGTGGATGCTGGGCTCACTGGTGTCTCAAGACCTTCCGGCCCTTAAGTTCTTTACTTTTAACTTCTTGCCCCTTCCGCCTGGTGAACCCTTCTGTTTTCTTAAGGTATTTGCCTCCTGAGGGCTGCTGCAAGGTAATCAGAGACACCTCAGCTGCTGGGAAGCCTTGTGCCTGGTTTCACTTTTCTGCCCGATTACTAAGTCTTAAAGGCACCTACTGTCATTTAAGCTGCCAGTTTCTGGCCTTTTTAAGGTCACACGGATTCACTTAATGTTGAAAATCGGTAAGGAGGACCAAGGTATCCGCCCTGAGGCAGAGCTGAGGCAGGCTCACTGCACCTCCGTATTCCTTCCAGATGAGGGGGTTGCACCTGTCTCTCTTCTCAGGACATTTGCATTGTCACTGCTGCTGCTTCCTGCTCTCTGGCTGTGGAACGGAGTCCGCTCCTTAATGATTGGGTTGCCACCTTGTGGATTGTCCCGGGGTGGGGCTGGGGGTGGCAGGGTCCTTGGGGCTGATAGGGTCTAAACTGTCAGGGGCTGTGTCATGGTTTTGCTTCTGTGCTTTCTTTTTGGTCTGCTTGCCATTACGATCACACCAAAGATGTAATTTATATCCTGTTTCCCCCAGTTACATTACAGCGTAAACATATTTCTCTGTCATTCCTTTGGAAAGTATATTTATTGGCCCCATGACATTCCAGATAGAATTTCTAGCATGATCAGGTTTAACTTTTATAGTTGAAAAAGAAAACTAGCTAATAAAAAAGAATCAAATGGTGTACTGGAAAGTTTTCTCTTCCACACCCTCCTTAACCTCTCTGCTCCAATCCTCAGAAGGGACCATTGTTAAGTTTCTGTGTATCCTTCTAGAAATCGTCTATGAATATACAAATGCACATTCTGTAGTTTTAAAATGTAGACTGGTGTCAGTACTGTACATTTGATTTTTAATCTTGTGCATTTGTGTGTGTGTGTGATGTTCTTTTTAATAGCTGCACAGACCACGTATTACAGATGGATCATAATGAACTTAACTGTGACATTTAGGTTGTTACTGCAGTGTGCATCCTTGTATATACATATGCATGCGTCATTTATTCACCTTCAACCTGCCAAGTATTGTTCTAGGCACTGAGGATTCTGCAGTAAACAAGACAAACTCCAGTGCCACACTCATCTAATTGTCAGATAAATTCTGGAAAGTGGAATCGTTGGCAGATTGATTTATCACATTTATTGAATGCATGTAAGCCACATAGAGTATTTCGTTGAATGTTTGATAAATCAGTGGTTGCTGGAAAGTTTCTCCCCTCTCCTTGCCTCTGGCCACATTATCATTACCCTCTCCCCAGCCTCTCAGTGCCATTTACTGAGGCTTCAGGAAGGTCAGTATAGCAATGGTAACAGTAATATGTGTTTGCTGTCACTTTTTTTCTTTTTTACCAAAGTAAAATTGATTTACAATGTTATATTAGTTTCAGATGTACAACATAGTGACACAATATTTTTATAGATTATAGTTCATTTAAAGTTATTATAAAACATTAGCTATATTCCCTGTGCTGTACAATATATTTTGTGGCTTATTTCTTTTATATATGGCAGTTTATACCTCTGAACCCCTAACCCCATCTTGCCTTTCCTATCTTTCCTCTCCCCACTGGTGACCACTAGTTTATTGTCTATATCTGTGATTCTGTTTCTGTTTTGTTTTATTCACTCATTTGTTTTACTTTTTGGATTCCACATATGATTGAAAACATACAGCATTTGTCTTTCTCTATGTGGCTTATTTCACTAAGCATAACATCCCAGGTCTATCCATGTTGTTGCAAATGACAAAATTTCATTCCTTTTAATGGCTGAGTAATATTTCTTTGTGTGTGTGTGTGTGTGTGTTTATCACATCTTCTTTATTCATTCATCTATTGTTGGACACTTAACTTGCTTCCATATCTTGGCTATTGTAAATAAGGCTGCTATGAATATTGGGGTGCGTGTATCTTTTTGAATTAGTGTTTCCATATATATGGAGGAGTGAAATTGCTGGATCATATGGTAGTTCTATTTCTTTTACTTTTTTGAGGAACCTCCATACTGTTTTTCATAGTGGTAGCACCAGTTTACATTCCCACTGACAGTTTACTAGGGTTCCCTTTTCTCTTCATCTTTACCAGCATTCGTTTTGCAGACTTTTTGATGCTAGCCAGTCTGACAGGTGTAAGGTGATATTTCACTGTGGCTTTGATTTGCATTTCTCTGATGTTTAGCGATGCTGAGCATCTTTTCATGTGCCTGTTGGCTATGTGTATATCTTCTTTGGGAAAATGTCTATTCAGGTCTTCTGGTTATTTTAAATAGGTTTTTTTTTTTATTGCATTGTATGAACTGTTTGTATATTTTGGATATTAACCCCTTGTCAGTCATAGCATTTTATCATTTCCCATTCTATTGGTTGTCTTTTTGTTTTGTTGATATTTGCCCTTATTGTGCAAAAGGCTGGCACTTTTAAGATTCCTTAGGGTACCTCTTTGTGTCCTCACAGCTGGCAAGGCTGAGATGAGGACTCAGGACTTCCAGGGACTTCTTCAAGGGGCGTTCAGAGTTTCTGCCATTTAAATGACAGTATTTTATTTTATTTATTTATTTTTTTAACATTTTTTATTGATTTATAATCATTTTACAGTGTTGTGTCAAATTCCAGTGTTCAGCACAATTTTTAAGTCATACATGGACATATACACACTCATTGTCACATTTTTTTCTCTGTGAGTTATCATAACATTTTGTGTATATTTCCCTGTGCTATACAGTATAATTTTGTTTATCTATTCTACAATTTTGAAATCCCAGTCTATCCCTTCCCACCCTCCACCCCTCTGGCAACCACAAGTCTGTATTCTCTGTCTATGAGTCTATTTCTGTCCTGTATTTATGCTTTGTTTTTGTTTGTTTGTTTTTGTTTTTGTTTTTTAGATTCCACATATGAGCAATCTCATATGGTATTTTTCTTTCTCTTTCTGGCTTACTTCACTTAGAATGACATTCTCCAGGCACATCCATGCTGCTGCAAATGGCATTATGTTGTCGGTTTTTATGGCTGAATAGTATTCCATTGTATAAATATACCACATCTTCTTTATCCAGTCACCTGTTGATGGACATTTAGGCTGTTTCCATGTTTTGGCTATTGTAAATAGTGCTGCTATGAACATTGGGGTGCAGGTGTCATCCTGAAGTAGGGTTCCTTCTGGATACAAGCCCAGGAGTGGGATTCCTGGGTCATACGGTAAGTCTATTCCTAGTCTTTTGAGGAATCTCCATCCTGTTTTCCACAGTGGCTGCACCAAACTGCATTCCCACCAGAAGTGTAGGAGGGTTCCCTTTCCTCCACAGCCTCTCCAGCATTTGTCATTTGTGGATTTTTGAATGATGGCCATTCCAACTGGTGTGAGGTGATACCTCATTGTAGTTTTGATTTGCATTTCTCTGATAATTAGTGATATTGAGCATTTTTTCATGTGCCTTTTGATCATTTGTATGTCTTCCTTGGAGAATTGCTTGTTTAGGTCTTCTGTCCATTTTTGGATTGGGTTGTTTATTTTTTTCTTATTGAGTCGTATGAGCTGCTTATATATTCTGGAGATCAAGCCTTTGTTGGTTTCATTTGCAAAGATTTTCTCCCATTCTGTAGGTTGTCTTCTTGTTTTACTTCTGCATTTTAAAGCTGGAAGATGAAGTTAGTTTTTTCTTTTCACTTACTGTATGGAGATAGGGTTCTAAAGGGCTTGCATTTCATGAATTCACTTAGAGCTGCTATGCAATGCAGTAGCCAGTCGCCACGTGGGACCAGTTACACTTCAATGTAAAGTAATTAAAATTAAATAAAGTTACAAATAAGTTGCTCAGTCATAGTGACCACATTTCAAGTGCTCAGGAGTCATATGTGGCTAGTGGCTACTGCATTGGACAGTGCTCTGTGGGACATTTCCATCATCCACAGCCCTGACTTCAAGTGTCCTTTAAGATGCAGTGTTATTTTTCTCCTAAATACTTGAATGTTTGTGGGGGAATTTTTTTAAATTGAAGTATAGTTGATTTACAATGTTGTGTTTCTGGTATATAGCATGGTGATTCAGTCATATATATATATATATATATATTCTTTTTCTTTTTTTCACTTTTCAGTTTTATTAGGTAGAATTGTCATAATTTGACTGCACATGTACAATATATTGCATGTAAATACATATATATTCTTTTTAATATCCTTTTTCATTATAGGTTATTACAAGTTATTGAATATAGTTCCCTGTAGGACCTTGTTGTTTGTCTATTCTGTATATAGTAATTTGTATCTGCTAATCCCAAATTCCCAGTTTATCCCCCTTTCCCCTTTGGTAACCATAAGTTTGTTTTCTATGTCTGTGAATCTGTTTCTGTTTTGTCAATAAGTTCATTTGTGTCATATTTTTAGATTCCACATGTAAGTAATATATGATATTTGTCTTTGTCTGACTTACTCCACTTACTATGATAATCTCTACGTCCATCCATGTTGCTGCAAATGGCATTATTTCATTCTTTTTTATGGCTGAGTAGGGGCTTAGAATGATTCAAGTGCAAACATAAAATCTGATAATTGAAAAGGCAGGCAGGTGGAGCTTTTGCCTGAAGGTGGACTTTGGGGATAGGGAGTGATGAGAAATCACTAGTTTAAGACTGACAGCCACATGGGGAACATGGTCATATTGAAAGAGTGAAGAATGCCTATACCCCATGCCTCACAGATTTTATCCTCCGCTCAACCTCTGGCTCCTGAAAACTGTAGTTAAGAAATTGGCAGAGAGCACTAAGCAGTTGATAACGGTTTTTATTACCAGTACTACTAATAATACTGGTAGTATTAGTACTAGTAATAACAGAAATTGTCATCTGTTTATTAGCACTCTCTGCCGATTTTCCTAACTACCATTTTTAATTTTAGCAGTAGTAGTAAATGGGAAGACATGAGTTAAAAATTATATCCATAGGCGATCCTTAAAGGTGGAAGCAATTTTCTGGTCTACCAAGATGATCCTTACACTAATGATTCTCAAATGTTGGTGGGTATTGGAATCCCTTAGAAGGCTTATTAAACCACAGATGCTAGACCTCAGTCTCAGAGTTCGATTCAGGAGGTCTGGGGTAGGGCCTGAGAATTTGTATTTCTTGGAAGTTCCCAGGTGAGGCTGAAGCTGCTGATCTGGGGACCACAATCTGAAAAGCACTGGTTTATACCTTTAGGTGCTAAAGAGAACTCAGCTTAAGTTCCAGTGGCGTGGATTTACATTTCTAAGCTCCTGTTACAAACTCTCCTACCCTTGCCTCAACTGCCCCGCCTAGAACCAGCCTCTGTTCCACCCGGAAAACACACCTGTCATTACTAACCATGGCTGTGTTTCAGACTTTCAGACCTGACCACCAGTAAGCCTTGAGCTTCTACAATGTGCCTGTCTTGCAGTGGGTGTGGTGGGTCACACTGATGAAGTGTAAGATGTTGCCCTGCCCTTAAGAAGATTAGTCTAGTTTAGGGGTGGGGAAAACGCAAACACAGGAAAGAAAAGGGTACAAGAAGATAATTAAGTGTACTGAACTTTGGATGCTGATGTATCCAGAGGTGAGGATCCCTGGGGGTTGGCATGGTCAGGGAAGCCTTCGGGGGTCGGGGGGTTGGAACTTGAAACTTGAACAGGAATAGGATTTGAGTAGGCAGAAGCTATCTCAGAATAGGCAGACAGGCAAACAGGAGAAGCCCCGAGGTGAGAATGAGTGTGCTGGGCTGTGCCTGCTGGGAAGACAAGGGCCCTGGGGCCCGGCCAAGGTGCACAGGCTTGATGGGAAGGGGAGAACAGGTCTCGAGCAGAAGGGAATGTGATGATGTAGGGGAAGATGGACCTGGAGATCGGCGGGGGTGGACTAGGAATGTAGGTGGAGGACTGTGGGCAGGAATGCTGATCAGGAGGTTGTGTTAAGAGTATTCGTCTGTAAAAGTCTAGCTCAAGAAGATGGCAGGTATGAAGAGGGTCTAGTCAATTTCATCGAGAAAACACATACTGCGGCCCTACTGTGTAACCAGCACTGCATCTGGTGTCTGGGGGGCGGGCAGGGATGGGTGGTTACAGGCTCTGCCGGAGAATCTTGTAGTCTAATGAGGAACAGGAATATACAAAGAGAGATTTTCAGTAAGATGTGCTGAATGCTATGATGGAGCTGTGCACCCGAGGTGAGAACAGAGGAGGCCTCATGTCCAGGACAGAAAGAACATTTTGAAGGAAAGATCAGTAGTGACTGAATAAATTCTGGCTGATTTTTTACTGTGTTCCTTTGACAAAGGGGAGGTCTTACGTTTGCAGACTGAAAAAAGGTTCCTACCTTTTCCTTCCCAAGATCAGTTCTTGGTGACCCTGTAGCCCAGTGGCTTGTGTTGTGGAGACAGCTGACCCCCTCCCTCGCCCCGAGTTCACCCTTGATTGGATAATTACAGTTGTTGAAACATTAATGTCTATCTAAGAAAGAAATGGAAAATTTCATTCAAGCCGAATTGAGGATTATAACCTGGGAACAGCATCTCAGAATGTTCCAAGAACTGTTCTGCCTGTTAGAAGTCAAAACACAGTTATAAAAGTTTTATGAGACAGAGGGCTGTACATTAAATGATGTGTTATTGACAGTTTACTTAATCCAGATGTAAGTGTCATGTGGCCCCTTACAAGATCGAAAAGGAACGTTATCTTTTAAGGAGTTGTCTTATTGGTGCTAAAAGAAGGTTGCTTTTGATGCTTGAGCAGGCATTTCTGCTGGGAGGTGGTGAGGTCTGGTCGATGCATCATGCAGATACACAACGCACAATAGAGGGCAGAGAGGGGGTCAAAGGACAGAGAAAAAATTTTATGTTTAAATATTTCTTGTTTTGCCATAAAATGTGAATTTTATTTCACATAGTGCTCTGCTGTGCTGGCTGCGGGTGTGTCCGTTGAAGTGTTCATTTTCTCTCTTTCTCTCTCTTTTCTCCTGTTAAAACAACACAGGAAGTTTTAAAGGGAAGGTTTTCACTTAACTATTCATCATCCTAGCACATTTTTGCATCTGTGTTCTCATCCGTGTTTTTTGGCCACATAAGTGTGTTTAAAACAAAACACAAACTATAATCAAACTGTACAGACCACCGGAGCATGTTAACTGAACACTGTTTTATAAACGTGTTGCACAGGATGCTCCTGTTTATCATTTTAATGTTTGCGTAATCTTCCACTGCATCTGGCACAGCTAATTACCACCGCAGTTCCTTAGTGGAAGATTTTTAGCTTCTTTCCAGGTTTTCCTTGTCTGTGGAGCTGTGCGCTTTCTTTTGAAGTCTCTCCACTGGCTGCATTCCCAAGGAACACTGCACTTGGACTCAGATCATCTGATTTTAAGTTCCAGGTCTGTGGCAGGTTAGCTGTGTGGCTTTCTTCTCTGAGCCTCAACTTTCTAGTCTGTGAAATGGTGATAATATTGACTGTGCAGGGTTTTGAGATAGGACCCAGGGCCAATGTGTATAGAAGTGTTTCAGAAAGGCCTGCACATTTAGGTACAATTGAGATCACCCAGTAAATGCATGTGAGTGAATATTTTGTTTTGGAGAGGGGGTAGGTAATTAGATTATTTATTTATTAATGGAGGTACTGGGGATTGAACCTAGGACCTTATACTTGCTAAGTACACACTCCACCACTGAGTTCTACCCTCCTCGACCCAGTGAATATTTTTATGGTTCTCTTTTTATCTCTCTATGTGGAGATATAATTCACATACCATACAATTCACCCATTTATAGTGTACAATTCAGTGGCTTTTAGTGTATTCACAGAGATGTGCACCATCACCACAATCCATTTAAAAATATTTCAACACCTTCCCCCACCAAAGACCCATGCCTATTAACAGTCACTCCCCATTTCCTCCAGTCCCCCCCCCCCCCCCCAGACCTAGGTAACCACTGGTCTACCTTTGTCTCTGTGGATTTGCCTATTCTGGTCATTTTATATAAATGGATTTATACAATATGTGGTGTTTTGTGATTGGCTTCTTTTACTTAGCGTAATGTTTTCAAGGCTCCACGCTGTAACGTGTTCATTCCTTTGAATTGACAAATAATATTCCATTGGATGGACAGAGCACATTTTGTTTCTCCATGCATCAGTTGATGGACATTTGGGTTGTATGGTTCTTGATACGTAGTGCTGAATGGCATCTATCAAACTCTATTGCATGCCCCAAGCTGTTTGATGTGCCCAAAAGTAGGACTCTTGGTCCCTTTTTCTGCACAGCAGTCAAACTGCAGAAATGAGGTAACTTGGGAGAACCGTCGGAGAGCTGTCCCTGTGAGTTATGAGGAATCCCAGTGCCGGGTAAGCCCACACCCTCTAGGAAGTTCCCTTTGCCTTCCTTCCCAGTGCAGCTTTCTCCAGGGCTGAGAGATCCGAGGAGGCAGCCCCTTCAGAAGGCAGAGAAGGCTTCCTGGGGGAGGGGCCCTTCAGGGATGGAAAGCCTGGCTGGAGCGAAGAGGAGGTGGACATCTTGGGCAGGTGTGAGAAGGAACAGGTTGCCATAATAGGAGAGTGGAGGGAAGATATGGGGACGCTGGATACTGAGGGGACCAGATTCCAGGCTGAGGGGATCTTATACCTTCCCATCATTTTAGGGGTACATGAGAAAGGGCTGTGTGTTGAGGAGCATGGTGAAATGAGGCTGGACCCACTGCTGTCTTGTAGCTCTCCCCTTTCCCTGTAGCTGGTGGAGACTTTTCTGAGTGAGGTTCGAGCCTCCTTACATTTTCAGTGGCTTCCTGGAGCCAGGCTACCTGTGGCCTAGAGGGGAGAATCGTCACTACTTCCTTCTTGGCTACCTGTGAGATTGATGTAATCTGGGCTTGGCCTTCTCCTCTCCCAGCTGCCAGGCATTCCCCGGGTAGGTGCCAAGTCTGAGCTGTCTGAAACACGAGGTGGGGTGGAGGGGAGAGAGGATGGGGCTGCCTGTCAGGAGACCCGTCTGGTCCGGGCTCTCTCACTGCCTGGGAGAGCAGAGGACTCGGGCAAGTCCACTCCCTTTGCTGGACTTCGCTTTCCCCATCTGTGAACTGAGGGTGGTTGTGAGAAGTTCCCTTATTTCCCCAGTTCCATGAGGTTTGCCAAGTTTTATTGTGTACTGGGGGTTCTCAGACAACTTTCCTTGGTTGGCTCTGTCCTGTTTCTCTTAGGGTCCTGATGTAGGTGCACATCTTTAGCTGAAGAAGTGGGGAGCCAGACGCTGTCAGATACCCTACAGACCAGGATGTAAAAGGAGGAGAGAATGTTTTGGTGTCTCCTGTTGCCTGACCAGTCAGCCTGGAGGGCTGTGGCCTCTGATGACAAGGGCTGATTCTCTGATTCTGGCCTGTTTTTGTTTAACTGAATTGAATGTGTGACATTCAGGTGGGTCCAGACCTCGGTGGCAGGTGCTGCTGTGGCAGCAGAGGGGTCGGGGCTGGACTGGGGATCTGGGGGACCAGTGTGGGTTGGTCCTTGAAGCCCTCGTGGGCACGATAGGTGCCAGGAGATGGCAGGAGCAGAGCGGTGCTGGGCAGGCTGGTTTTGCCTGTGTTGCTGAGATTTACGTGGGTTGGGTCTGGTTCTACTCCTGCATCCTGTCTTTGCGTTCATTTCCCTCTTTCGTGGACAAGATGGTTTCTTGTTCTTTTTTCCCTCCCGCCCCCACCTTGGCCATCTGTCTCCCACTATTTGCTGTGGGCCTGAAATATGGGAGACTCTGGGCAGATTGGTTCAAGTGCATTCCCATCTCGGGAGGGCACACGGCTGTCTTCCCACCTTCTGTGTTGTTCCGGGCATCCCTTTCTCCATCTTCTCCAGCACCTCATGCCTTCCCTGAACTGTGCGTGGTGCTCCTGCGCCGGCAGCTGGGATTTAGGTCAAGGGAGGATCATGTTTCTGCTCTTGTTTCCCATATCTATGGTGATGATATTTACTAACCCCCAGATCAAAACAAAACACTTGGCCTCACGCACAGAGCCTGAGAGGGGAACAAAATGTTTGTAATTGCTGCTAAAATCTAGGCAGGATGATTTGCATGAGCTGACTGGACTGGACACCCCTCTTGCTGAGAGCCTCCTGGCTTCCCCAACACTGCAGGTAGGGAGACCCCTCAGAGGCAGGTATTGGATTTACTCAGAAGATGTGTTTGTCCTGCTAAAGGCAAGATCCTGCACCCTGTACGCTGAAATATAGGTTTTAAGCCAGAGCAGGACAGCAGGTAGACCAGACAAGCTCTCTGGGCTCAGTTTCCCTGCCTGGGGAGCGAGGCTCTCCGCTAGTCCTCCTCCTTACTCACCTAAGTGTTGGGAGGATTCGGTAGGGGTGTTTGGGAGAGCTCCTGGGAGGAGATGGGATTATTGCTTCAAGTGAGGAAAGAAAGAGAAGTTGTCACTGATTTGGGCCCTAAAGCTGAGAATGTGGGCCAGAACAACCTGTGGCTGTTGGAAGGGAGGGTGCGGCTCTCAGAGCCAGGGCTGACCCAGGAGGCGGTTCTGCACATGCTCAGCACGGCTGTGTGTGCGCCCTAGGGCCTGTGAGAGTGCCCACCGCCAACCCCTGGGGCCCCATGTGACTGTTGTGAAATCTGAGGGGGAGACCCCACCAAACTAGCCAGCAGAGTCTAGTGAGGCCTAGCAGAGACCCCCACCCCACCCCCATCCCATGCAAAGGTGGCGATGACCACTTGGAAAGTCCGTATCCCACTGAGGAGCTCAAAATTCTCAACCCTTGGCTAGTCTAAACAAAGATATCCCATGCAGGCAAAGGTATCAACATGATGCAAGTTATGTTTGATGATGATTTTTAAAAAAATGAACCCCTCTGTTGAATTAATGGATCTAGGCATTGATGATTAAAAGCTGCTAATATCGCAGAGAGAGACAGCCAGACTGTGTATACCTCCTCATGGAAGCACACAGCATTGCCTGTGGAGTTTTGCCAGAAATCAAACCTGAATCCCATCACGTCTCTCCATCCAAGCACCAATTTATAGGAAATACCAGGGACAACAAAACATGTTAAACAACACTATAGGGGGTGCAATCAGCAAGCTCCACACTGTAGGAAAATCTAGGTCAAAAGATCTAGTATTGTCAGCAAAAAAATTATAAGAAAATGAGAGAGAGAGAGGAACCTATAGATTAAAAGAGACTTAAGGGACATTATCAATCAATTGCAATGTATGGACCTTATTTGGATTCTGATTTGGTGAAACAAACTGTAAACAACATTTATAACACAATAGGAGAAATATTAGCACCAACTAGATAATGAAGATATTAAAGAATTATTGTTATTTTCTAAAATATGATAGGTACTATGGTTACAGTTTTTAAAAAAGAGCCCTTATCTTTTAGACATACATACTGAAATGTTTCTGTATGAAATACGGTGGTATCTGGGATTGGCTTCAAAATAACCCACTGGAGTGGGAGTAGGGTAGGAATGTAAATGAAATGAGATGGCCCTGAGTTGATAATTGCTGAAGTTTAAAAACCTTGTTTTTGATGAGATTTGATAAAAACTTTTACAGGACTTCTTGACCGCAAGTTGATTCAGAAACCTAATTGTAAGGTCTTGTCTGTCAGCCTCAGTGTCACAGGCCTTTACTGAAATATTTGTAAACCAAGTGAACTCCAGTGCAGTGAAACTATTTCCTGGGTTGCCACAAAGCAATAGTCATGAACATCAATAGAGAATCTACTGTACATTGGATGCTGTTGCTGTTAATCAGTAAACAGGTTGAACCCAGGTTGTTGACCTCTACCAGGGATCCATAAGGAAGCAGGGGATTCCTGGTGATGCCGGAAGCATTGGCCGCCCCAGAAGGACCTTACTTTGTAGTTGACAAAGTGTGTGCCGGAGCCTTGGGACTGCCTCTGACGCAGCACTGTGGCTAAACTTTCCCACGAATGCAGACTAATTTCACACCCTTTGGCAGTGTTGGTCTTCCAAGTTTTAACTCAGTAGCTTAAGAGGGACAGAATCTATAGAAGAGGAAACTCAAGGCTAAGAGAGTTGATGATTTATCCCAAGCATGACAGCTGTTTCCAGGGAGCTGATACCAGCTCCCAGCTCAGCTGACTCCTGGGATCATGCGTCCCAGCAGTAGATGAGTGACCCTAGAAGCCCAGGAGAGGGGCTCTGTCTATGCAGGCCTGTCTTAAAAGTCAACAATCACTTGTGACTGAGGTAGAAGGGAGCATTCAGGGGTCGGCTGGTGACCTTTCTTTGGTTGGAACAAATAAGAAGTAGAAACTCAGGTTGATTTCTCTTTCATGGCTGAGTTCCCAGCAAACTGTGGTGGTGTTAACAGATGGGTCACCCTTGACCCTGCTTGGCTTTATAAATGGACAAGATCTTGACTTTCTATCTCATCATCTCTCCCCAGGCCCCTGACTCAGTTTCCCACCAGTTTCCTACCACCCTTGATGGGGCAGTCAAGATTTAAAGCCAGTCCCCTTGGGTTCAGATACTACCTGGGCTCCCTCCTGGCTGCATGATGGGAAAATTGCTTCCTCTTTCTGTGCTCCAGGAGCCTCATCTGTAAACAGGGGGCAATAATGATACCTCCCTTATAGGGTTGTTAAGAGGACTCAGCACATTAATATATATTTTTTAGAATTGTTCCTAGAATATAGAAAGAAATAAATGATCATTATTATTTTTTAAAAAACAGTGAAAAGTCTTTGTAAGTAGAGCAAGATATAGCTACAAAGTAACGAGTGATTGGTTGTTGTTTTTATTTATTTATTTTTGTTTCTGGCAGGAGGAGGTAATTAGGTTTGTTTGTTTAATTACTATTATTATGTTTAGCGGAGAAACTGGGGATTGAACCCAGGACCTCGTGCATGCTAAGCTTGTGCTCTACCACTTGAGCTATGTATCCTCCCTGCTGGTTGTTGTTGCTTTTAAAGAAACCGGAGACTCTTCCAAGGATCCTGTCACTTTTGAGAAGAGCTCTGAAACTCCTTCTTGAGAATTGCCTTCTCTGCCAGACTGCAAACCATAGGAGACAGTCAGACACATTGTGGTCTCACTCCATGAAATTTCAGTTAACTGGAATCCTCTGTTAGATGGAATCATGTGGGTGTGCATGTGACCTTTTAAATAGGCAGATTTAAAGAAAACAGGATGACATCAGCAATCTAGTTTCTATTTTACAGGTAGGACCCCAATTTCTCATACCCCTAGCTCAGTTTCCAGGCCTCTCCAGTGAGCAACGAGAAGACATGTTCTTATGAATCTGCCAGTGGGTCACCTATCTATCAGTTCATTCATTCAAAAATGTTTACTGACAGTTACGTGCAATTGCTGTGATAGATGCAATGGAAGACACAGTGATACATAAGAGAACATTAAGACCTTTAAAGATCTGTTAATCTTCAAAAACATTTTTGATCAAAGCATATCTACAGGATATCGTTTATTATTAGGGCGGGTAAAGCTGATTCATGGTCCCAACAGGAAGGCCCTAATAGAAAAGGAATTGCTGATGAACTCTGTTATTAAACATTTAAAAAATCAGATCACCCTTTCCTCCAATGCTGTGGTTAATCCATGTGGAGTTGCCACATTTCCACCAGATGTGGATCCTAAGTGCCACGTTGGAGGCTGTTTGTGCCCCTCTCCAAGGCCCCTGAGCTTGGCTCCTCCTCTGTAAGAGGGCTCAGTGATACCTGTCCCTGGGGGCCCCCTAGGGATCTGGTGAGTATGAGACAGAACTCACATAAAACCACTTTGTAAACCAAAATGCTACTCGTCAAGAGTTACTTATTGTTCACAGAAGGAGACATTCAACATATTTTTATTCATTTGTGTTTGCTCATTATATTGCCTTTTACAAGATATGAAAAGTCTCATGGGTCCAGATTTCCAGCAAGAAGGTCCAAAACCCAAGAGAATTTGGAGTGAATTTTTGGGTACCCAGATTCCATTAAGTAGCGGATGGGGGCTTGCTGTAGCAGTTTCTAAAACAGCATTTCTCAAACTTTAATATATACATGAATCACCTGTCAGTCATCTTAACATGCAGATTCTGAATCAGTAGTGCAGGGATGGGGTCTGAGAGTCCGCTTTTCTGACAAACTCCCAGGTGAAATCAATGGTCCAAGGATCACACTTTGAGGAGCAGTGTTCTCAGGGGTACAAGGTCCAGTGATGAAGAGAGGAGAGGAGGTGCAGCCAGGGGGCCCAGGAGGGAGATTTTCAGGAAGCTTGTGTTGGGAGCTGTGATTGCCCCCACTTTCTTCCCATCGCCACCTGCAGGAGGCCACTGTCTTCCTGGGCTGTGTATTTGCTCTGAATTTTGGAGGGAGAAAATACACATTGTGGGTGCCTGGGCGAAGGAGAAGGAAGGAAGGAGATTGCCCCATCATGTATGGTAACTATCCTTTCTAGGTGGCAAGCTGCACTTCCCCGTGGCTGGACAGTGATCTAGAGACAGCGGAATGAGCCAGTTCCTGCCTTCATCACCTGGTGGGGCAGCAGAGCAGAATCCAGTGTAGACCAGAACTGTTTTATTTATTTATTTATTTATTTTTGCCAGTAGTGGAGGTGGCTGAAGACTGCTGACTTAGTATTTGGAAGACGGGAAGGACGGAGGAGTAAGCAATCAGAGAGGGCTCCCCCCCCCTTTATTTTGCCAGCTTGCCAACTCTGGGTGCCCCATGCTGCCTTCTAGCTCTCCAGAGACCTCCCCTGAAGGTCCCTCTTGTTCTGTATCTCCCTAAGTACCTCAGCTCTCTTCACCCCAACAGCATCCCTTCTCCTCCTGTGACGTCAAAATGTCCTTTTTTCCCCCAGCATAGCTGAATTCTGCCTGTAGCTGGAAAGCAATCTAATCCATCTAATTCATATTAAGTTATACACGACTGCTAACCCAATGAGCTTATTCGAGTTCTTATGGGCTGTGACACACGTGGATTTCTCCCCGCTTCTCTCCCTCCAGTAGGAGTCTAAGCCTTAGGGAAACCTGAGGCTTTGTCAAGGTCTCTTTTACTATAGATGGTGACACCTCAAGAGCCTAGGATTGTGGGTGCAGGAGGGGCTGTGGGGACAAAATCCAGGTATCCCTGGTGCAGGTGTGTCTGTTCAGGGGGGAAGGTTCCCTCTGCTTCCACAGCAGGCCACCAGTAAAAGCAAGAGGCTGTGATGTAAGGGGAAGTTTGCTGCCCTGGTGTGGTTTTCACATTGAGTCCTATGGTGCAGACTTCAGGGCTGTGTTGTGTGTGTGCACACGTGCGTGCGCGCGCGCGTAGTTGTATTAATCAAGTGCTTTGCATGGTTCCCCTTTGATCTATTTTGTATTTTAAACTCCCGTGTAAGATTTCTTTGAAAAAGGTGATCTTAAATATGAGAAGACTTAAAAGTGATTGTCTCCGGTGAGCAGAGCTGGGGCAGGAGAGGAATGGGTCAGGGGGCTGTTGAGTCCACTCTACGACCTTCTGTGCAATTTCATTTTTATTTAGCCATGTTCATGCATAGTAATTTGCTAAAAAAAAAATTGAAAATAAATAATGAAAAGAAAAAGCGCTTTGCTACTAGAAAAATATGGAACTCCTTGCCGTAGTGGTGTTGAGAGACCTGGGTCTCAGTCTGCTGTGCTGTGAACTGCTCTGTGACCTCGGGCAAGCTCTGAATGTTTCCTCCACGGTGAAAAGGGTCCTTCCTCTCCCCTGTGGTTTGACCCTGAAATTCCATGAGAAGCAGCTGTTGGTAGCTGTGGGGGTAGGACTGTCCCTCCCAGTTCCTCCTGTGTCCTGGGAAGACTTGGGGCTGACGTCTAGCCTGTGATTCGTCCTGACCCTCAGCGCCAGCTTGGTCCCCTAGTTTCTGGGCTGAAGAGGAAGGGGAATTTTGACCAAATTGCTTTGTGCCTTACCTCTGGGATCCATGGGGAAGCTCCTTACAGAACAGAGAGGGACTGAGCGGGTTTGCAGCAGGGTGCTCGCGCTCCTGAGCCGAATTTAGTCTGTGTCAAAATGCCTACTGTGCACCCTGTGTGAGGTTGTGTCCTGGGAGGTAAGAAGAAGATCCACAAAACAACTCTGCCTTAAAGAGCACATGAGAGAAGGTGCACCGAATGTGTAATTTAGAAAAGAGGTTTGTTGGGGTGCCTTCTGCAAGTACTTGGTGGTTCTTACATGAAAGGGGCACATCTTGGGAGTCCTAGGTGCAGAGACTGCATCTTTGTGTTCCCAGGGCCTGTACCCAGGACTCATGTATTCACCACATACACATTGAGCACTTCGAGATGCCAAAAGCACCAGGGAGAGTGATGCAGAGCCATCCCTGCCTTACAGGAGCTGGCAGCCGTGGGGGTGCAGGGGAGGGATTCAGGCAAGTCACAGTCAGAATAGCCCAGGACAGTAAGAACTGTGCTAGACTCCAAGTCCTGCACACAGAGGACACCTGTTGTTATGGTCATGGTCCCCTCAGCTGCTCCCGGCTGGGCTTCCTGTCATTGCCCCTGGGTCTGCCTACCCAGAAGAGACCCAGGGACCCAGGCAGAGAGCTCTGCTTATGTGGGGACCCTTCTCTGTGCATACATGAGCCTTGCCATTCAGACCCAGCCTGACAGGAGACCCTATGGAGTCCCTGCCCTGGAGGGGACAGTAGGGTGGCAGGAGGGCTGAGGGAGACAGTCTCCTCTAGCTGTCCTGGCCCCTGATGTGTTGGGACACATCCTGGCTTCTCACTCTGCTCTGGAGGGAGTGCCAGACCTGCCAGCTCTCAAGATAAGGCAGGAATGAGGTCTGGGCAGTCTGGGCCCCGTGTGGGGGCCCCTGACTGCTCTGTGGGCCTGTTTCTCTGAGGGTGGAGGTAATTTCTGGGATATTGAGGGGCAGGAAAGGGCAGCCTGTGATCATAGGTGAAAACTTCTGCTCTGAACCATGATATTCATTGTCTGATTTATCCATCCTTCATCTTCCTGAAATTATTCACTGAGCACCAAGGAGATGTCGGTTCTGTGCTAAAGGTTCTCACATTTCTCTAATTAAAATTTCTCAGTAGTCCTGCAAGTTATGTGCATTATTTTCATTTTCCAGGCGAGGAAACCGAAGCCTGGAGATCTAAAACTAAATTCCTATTTATCCGTGTTTACTGTATGCCACATGCTGTTCTGGGCACTTCCATGTATCAACGCGTTTAATCCACAGCACTACCTGTGAGATGGTTGTCACCCCCATCTTACTGATGAATAAACAGGGGCACAGAAAGGTTAAGAAACTCACCCGTTTCCAGAGCCTGCTGGTAACAGATCCGGGTTGGGGTTATCCCGGCGTCCTTCCCAGACCTGAGCTCCTTGCCCCTTCAGAGCACTGCTGGTTAACCTCTGCCCCTTTGGGATGCCGGCGTTGACCTTGTGGGCAAGGACGAGGCCACCCCGAGGCAGCTGGTGAGGGAGGCCTGGCAGGTGGGCTTCTAGAGGGATGAGGCCATGTTAGAGGGCGGGCAGTATTCTAGATTCAGTTTGGGTAGACAGAGGAAAAATAGATCATCACAATTAGGCTGGAAGGAAACCTAACCTGCTAGGCACCGCCAAATCCCGTAATGACTTAGAGTAGACTTAGAGGAACTGGGAAGGGGTGGCAGCTCCGAGGGTGCCTGGAAACTGCTAATTGGAGCAGGTGATGACAGCGGAGGTGGCGCAGCTGCAACTCGGAGCCGCTTGCCCAACAGAGGCTCTGGCTTCTGCTGGGGAGACGGGGATGGGTGGGCAGAGAGTTGGGACAGAAATCGGCTTCTATGAGGACTTGGACCTGTTCTCTCTACCCTGCCCCACCCTGTAGCACTGTGGGTCTCGGGAGGATGGATGCAGAGCTAAAGTCAAATCCCTTTGAGGGCGGGGATGACAGAATGGGCCACCTGTGAGCGTGGGGCCTGGAGGGTGGGAACAGCAGCAGTTTATTCCCATGGGAAATGCCTTCTGCTCTTCAGTCAACCAACTTGGCCACTGGGGTGGACTGTAAATGGCTGTTTGGGTGGTCCTGCCTTGGACAAGCACCTGTAACAGTTTGGCGCCTCCTTTAGCCACCTGTGGAAGAGACCAAATTCTTCCTTCACAGCGTGCTCTGCAGCTCACTCTCTTTCTCCGCACTGAGCGATGGCAACACAGAACCACTCATAGGTAGTTCCTCTTGCACATGTATGTTAAGGACTCGAGGCAACATGTAATACTAGACACATAAAATCTGAATATAAAGGTAGACGATCAGAAGACACATGACCTCCAAAAGATGATGATATATCAATTCTGTGATACGTTCTGGGCATTTCACAAGCTCCCCAGATGATTCTGCTACACCCCCGAGTTTGAGAACCAAGTTTGAGAACCGAAGGAAGGAAGAAGGAAATACACCCAAGATCTGGGCTGTCATAGTTGTTGTCACTGACCATCAAGATGACAAAAGGGAAGTAAGACCGATTATATCATTTTCATTATCTGAAATGAGGAAGGGTATCGGTTTTTCAGGGTAGACAGACTTCTTCATGGTACTAATTTCTGAAAGAAAGCCATCCCATATGTCCTGTTACAAAGGACAATGGACAGCATAATGGATAATTTGGGAGCAGGGGAGATGCTTTCTGCATCTCTAAAGTGGGTCTGCGGTGCTGGTCACCCCAGCAGCTATAGCTCACCCTGGGGCATCAGGCCCACTCTGCAGCAAGACCGGCTCACCTCCCGATGCCATCTTTTCCTGCAATCAGCCAGCAGGAGGGACCTCACCGGGAGGAAGAGAGGGGTGATCTGAGGAAAGGGCCAGGTGTAGGGTGTGAGGGACTGCCTGTGTAGTGAGTTTGAAGATCTTGCCTGGATTGAGTGCCTAGACCAACAAGGTCACAAGGCCCAAGGTACTTCCCTTCAGAGTGGTCCTAAGGCACAGCCTAGTGACAGATAAGAGTAGAGGTAAAGGGGAGAAATCTTATTAACACCCTCAGATGCTACAAGAGACCTAAAGCTCCTCCTTAGACAGTACAATCAGGGCAAATATTTGCAACATACACACAAAGGGTTCATGTCACAAATATGTAAAAAACTTTTACCGACAGTAAGAAAAAAGCAAACACCCCATTGGAAAAATAAGCAGAGCATTTATATATGTATGTGTGTGTGTGTGTGTGTGTGTGTATGGCGGTTCAGAGTGCCAACAAACATGGGAAAAGATGTTCATCTTTACTAGTAATCAACTGCAAGTTAATAAATTTAATTGAAGCTAAAACAGTGAGATGTCATCTTTCAAATATCAAAATGGTAAAGCTGAAAGTTACAACGAGCTAATATTTGGTGAGCTGTGTGTGGGGTGGGGAGCAAGGGATGATGATATTTATGGCTGTTAGAAGTATTACTGGGACAGTCTTTCTGGAAGATAATTTATCAAGTATCAAAAACCTTAAAAATGTACATAACTTTTAACCTTCAGGAAGGATAATCAGGGATGTACACAAAGGTTTGTATATAAGAGCATCTGTAACAGTGTATTTAATTATATTTAAAATTAGAAGTAATATAAATGTCCAAAATTAAGAGTTTGCTTTAAAAACCATGGTTAATCTGTATGGTGGCATATTATTTAAAATCAAGTAGTAAAAGAATTTTTAACTGTGTGAGTAAATGTTCATGATATATTATATAAAGCAGTTTCCAAAATAACACATGTGGTATCATCCCAGTTACATTTTTAAAAATGAACAAACAAACAAAAAAGACTGTAGTAGGCATTGAAAAAAAAAATCCAAGAGAGCAGACACCAAAATGATAACAATGGTTGTCTCAGGAAGCTTCCTCTTTGTGCTTTTTAAAAAATAATGAACATGCTCCTTTTGTAATAAACAAGTATCAAGAACGCATTCTTTTTTCAGCGAGTCTGCCAGGGAGGCAGTGGGGCTGTATGGAGGGCTGGCTCTGAGTGACAGGTCCTTCACTTCCCGCTGCCTCAGTTTAGCTCTCCCATTCGACAAACACTGGCAGAATGCCTGCTTTGTGCTCAGTGCTGGGCGGGCTCTGTGAGAGTTATGCAGATGAGCAGGGAGTTCTAAGTCCCCAGGCTCTTATGGGCTGGTTGGTGGTTGAGGTGAATGCCTCAGTCATTTGTAATAGACTTATCTCTGCCATTTGGTATGTTCAGCATTTTGCTGGCTGTGAAGACAGTTCAGGGGCCTCTTGCTGAATGTGTCTGAGATCTTCTTGCCCAAGGCCCTGATCCCAGTCTCTCTTTGGAAATTTAGTTGGTTAACATGGGACTGATAAATCTCAGAAGCTTGAACCTGTGGCTGGATCTTGTGCAGCGGGAAATCCACAAATCACCCTGTATGTCTCAGACTGGGAGATACATGTGACACCCTGACCTGCCTCAGGGAACCCTCAGAGGGTGATCTGGGTTGGGGGTGGGGACCTGAGAGAGACGTTTTGGTCCAGCCCACCGGTTTTCTGATGAGGAAACTGAGGCCCCGAGACAGAAGGGGACTTGGAAATTGGTGATAGAGCCAGGACTCTGAACCCTGGGCTCTGCCTACCATTTGGTGGTCTTCCCCATTTCCAGCCCTGAGTTTGAGAGAGGTGATCTGGGGCATTGTCAAGTAATGGCGAGGAAGCAAACTTGGGATAAAAAACTCACAGAAATCCTGAGAAACAGAGAGTACCCAACCTAGATGGCTATGAGTTGTGTCTATCGGTGAAGACGTTGCAACAAGAATCCCTTGGCCATTAAGATCCAGGTGGACAGAAGAGAGTTGACAAGAAATAATTGGTTATGATTTTTGCATACCCACATTTACAGATGCAGACACACACAGTCAGTCCTTTGCAGGGCTGCCTTTTTGGTGTGAATTTTAGGAAAGTGGAAAGACCTTTTTTATCTCCCAGTAGTCCATCCCCACTTGCCCAACGTGTGCCTAAACTTGCCACCGTTAAAGCCCCTCTTGGCTAAGGTTGTTGCTAAAATGTGAATGTGTTACTTCGCAGTGAGGACAGGTTAACCCTTTGGATCCTCTGTCACTTTATGTAAATTATGGATAAATTATGGAAAGGATCCCCAGCAGATGTGGGCCGTGGGGAGATGCAAAGTTCCCAGGAGAGAGGCGGGGTACAGAACTCTCGGCATGAGAGGGGTCTGGTAGTTGGGAGACAGGTGATACAGAAGACGAACTGTTCAGTCACCGTTTTATGAGGGATGGCCTTATCCCCACTCAGTAACAGCAGAACCTCAACCATCCTGGATTTTTCTGTCTTCCCATGTAGTCCCTTTCTTGCTCTGCAGTGTGAGCTCACGCTACAGGCCACCTTCATTATGGTCCAGCCACCTGGGCTCTGCCCAGGCTGTGAAGGCCAATTGGCTGGCATTTCAAGGATCAAGTGAGCTGACCTGTTCTGCTGAAGTTCTTTCATCAATCAAATGTCCCTCTGATTGTCAGGAACTGAGGTGGTGAGAAGGAAGCCCAACCCATGCAGTCGTTAGCTACTGACCTCTTGTCCTTTCCCTCTACCCTCAGAAAGAGGAGAGGAAAGGGCAGGTTCAGCTTCCTGCTGTGCTTCCTCGAGAAAGTGGCCACTTGACAGTGAGGAAGTGAGGTGGGCAGGTGGTGACTTGGGGCCTGCACAGAATAAAGCATTTGTGTATCACTCCCTGCTTCTCCATCTGTGGCAAGCTGATTCCCCTTTGCCCATCTGAATCCAGCTTTTCCTGCCTGTTGGGCTGCACCCCTCAGGCCGTCAAGCCCTGTGCTTGCCCAGCCTCAAGGCCAAAGAAGGAGCCCAGAGTCAGAAAGAGACATCAGTGGTTTAATGGATGGGAGAGCTTACATATCGGAAGCAAGGTCCTGGAGCAACACCCCACGGTGTGCGGCAGACAGCAGGCAGGATGCGGCCGCAGTCTTCGCTCTCCGGGGGAGAGAGAGGTTACCAGTTATAGAGGGAACTGACATCAGGTTGGCTCATCGGTTACCAGGGAAACCTGGAGAGGAACTTGCCCCTCACTGCCCCTTTGATAAGCTATCATGGTGGAGATGTTCAGATCTAAAGATTAGCCCACTCACTAGCTGGGGCTGGGGGCAAGTCTGCAGGCATTTATGGATTAGGCTCTATGGTTAAAAAGGAAGGTCAGTTAGGTGAGTAGGGTGTAGGCAAGGCAGGGACTTGTCCATCAGGGGATGTACCAAGAGCAAGAGAACAACCATCTTGGGTGGCCTGGTCCTATACTGCCACACCTGGTTCAAGTCCCACCTGCTCCTTAAGGCTTCCCCATACCCTCAGCTGATACTTCTGCCCCCTGCTGAACTGCAGCAGCGCTTACTGCTTCCCATGCACTTGACCCTGAGGCAGCTGTTTCTACACGTGCATGCCGTATTTCCTTTTCCATGAGTGTTTGATCTCCCCAGTTGCCTGTGAGCCCTTCAAGTTGTGGAGTGTGTCCTGTTTATAGCATGTAGGACACAGACTGATACATGAGGGATGGAGGAGTAAATTAGTGAATGGGTGGATTGTGAATGAGCAGTTAGGTGGGTGGGTGGGGGTGGCTAGGTGACTAGATGGGCAGCGGGGTGGATGGTGGGTAGTGGGTGGTCTCTTCCAAGACCAACACTTCAAGCCGCAGTAACCTACCTTGTGTCAGTGTCTGGAATCTAGAATCTAGACTAAGGGAGATACCAGAGGCCACTGAGCTGAGTTTTTAGTGAAAAGCTTTCTCTAAATAGCCAAGTCCAACTTAAACTGAGCCTAATTTATTTCAGGCCTTGGACTCGTGGACTCATGTTCATTTGACAAGAGCATCAAAATGTGCTTATGCTTAAACGTCAGTTCCAAGAAGTAATCATACCTCAGCTCGACTTGGCTGTGCTCAACGATTCCTTCTTTTCGTACTTTAGGAATTTTTTTCTGACCAAAAAAAGAAGAAAATAAAAAGTCAGAGGGAGGAAGTTAGTATGAAGGCAGGGAACTGAATGAGCTAAACTGTGGAAGCAGCTGCCACGGGCCAGCACTGGCAGACACCTGTGACTTCGTGGACAGGGGCCATTTGGAGGTCAAGGTTCAGCTCCCTGGAAACTTTTGGCTCCTGATGCTTATTCTATGTGTATTACTTACTGTTGACCTTGAACTTGACTTGGTTGGAGTAACTTCTTAAAGACTAGATAATAATTTTAAGAATGATCTTATCAGTGTTTTCTATTTCTCCTCCCCTCCTTTTTTTTTTTTTTTTTTTTTTTTTACAGTTTGAAATTGCTTTGGGATCATCAAAGAGCATATGTCTATAGTACAGAGTGTACTTCTCGAACTGTGTTCCTTGGAGCCCTTGGGGTTCCATGAAGCTCTTTAGGCATCATATGGGTGGGCCCTGAGTAGGGGGGGTTCTGAGTGCCTCTTCCCCAGAAGACGCACTGCTTTTTATCTGTTTTTCTTATTGGCTTCTGTGCAAGATTTTTGGGAGAGAGGGTTCCATACCTCAAATAAATTTTAAAACCATCAGGAGATTAGAAAGGTATGGGCAGCATGATCGGAGAGGAGAAACGGGTTCACTAGAAGCGGGTTTGGCTCACTGGCTGGAAGAAAAGGCCATTTCAACGGCTCTGGGCGCTCTTGTGTTTGCAGGTTTGTGCTGATGTTTCTGTCTGCTCCCGAGTCTCCACCTGCCCGGGGCTGGCTTGGCTGCTGATCCCGCGTGCCTCTCACTCCTTGCTTCCCACCTAGTTCCCGATGTGCTGCCCACCTGGCTTTTGGTAAATTTTTGCTCCTTACCCTCATCTCTCTGGCTTGGAATCGTAACTTACTGTTTGCTCCAACTTCTGGTAACCTTATATATCTTCACTCTATTTTGGCTTCCTGGATATCTGGTCCTTTGTTTGCCCTGACCTTGGGTGACTGTGTCCCGAGGTGTTTTCTGCCTTCCTGGATCCTGGCACCACCTGGGGACCCTGCCTTCCAGCTGCCCCAGTTGTCCCCAGTACTGTCTATTTTTAAGCTGGGATCTGAGGATGGGGTTCATTGGGGCTGAATCAGGTTTAAGAATACACTGGGATTCAAAAATGAAGACCAGGATCCAGATGTGGTGACCAGTGGCTGGAAAGAAATAATAATTCTCATTCATGGAGAATTAGAGCTTACTTAGCGCTTTCACATACTTGTCTCATTTCTTTCTCATTGTAACCTGGTCAGATTGAGATATTCTTCTGTCTGTGTTACGCACAAGGAAACTGAGGCTCAGAGTCATGTGATTTGCTGAAAGTAGCAGAGCTGGAAGTCAAACCTGGGTCTTTTGACTCTAAATTCTGGACTTGGGTATAGGAGACCAGAAACAGGTTGGTTGCTAAGGCGATGGGAGGAGGATCTTGTTCATGGAAATCAAGAGTGGCCTGGCCAGAGGTGAGATGTATTGGAAACAGGAAGGGGATTAGGGGCAGGGACAGTCAAGCCTGGCTGGGCAGAGGAGTGGGGAGGGGGCTGGGGACACCATCCCCAGACAGGCTGTTGCCGTGGAATTGGGATGTGGGTCCTCTGGGATCAGGCTGATCTGGTTCCTGTGGACTATAGATCTAAGTTTCTTCTTCCTACGCCTTTGACATGTTAGCTGAAGGTCCCATTCCCCCACCTACTAGGCTGCACCTGGGGTGGCCTTGACTAGAAGCTTGGACGCATTATCCCCGCCCTGTGGCCCTGCAGACTTGCAGTGTAATTCCAGAGGAATCTCGGTTCATTGTTCTCCAGTGTGGGAGGAACTGCAGGGACTGCTTGGGGGAAGCAGGAGGAGGAACCTGGTCCCCACATCCCTCTGACTTGGAACACTTCCCATCTGATACCTCTTACCTCTCATGGCACCTCATCCCTGGGTCTGCATTCTGTCTGCCTCATCTCCACCTTGATCAACTGGGGACTTTGGGGGCAAGTTACTAAATTCATGGACACTTTAGAGTTGACTGAGAAAGACAATGATTTAGACCCACTCTATCCATAAATCTTACAAAACACCTTTGGCAGTCAGCCCCCGGGAGTTGCCAGCACTAGTCTAGTTGGCCAGAGCCAGCTGGGTGGGAGTGGGTAGGCAGTGGGAGTGATCTGCCTCAGTGCCTGCTGTGAGGGGTGCATTGTCTTTTGAGAATTCAAAACCAATGATAAAATCAAATAAAAATCAGTCTACTTTTTATTATCGTCATGCATCAGTGATTCTAAATAATGTCAGTGATAGAATGTTCCTCCACTCTGGGATAGGCCCCCTCCTCACTGCTTGGTACACGACTGCTGGCTAGTTACCTCCAGAGTCTCACTGAAGCTGGAGTCAGCTGACATGGCTTTATGTCCTAGCCCTGCTATTAGGACCTGCTACCTGGCCCAACCACCAAGTCACTTAACCTCCCTAAGCCACTGTTTTCTGATCTGTAAAGTGGAACTTTGAGACCTGCAAATATTAAAAGAGAGAATAAAAATAAAATTAGCTTGGAGAGAGAAAAGCTGGGTACGAACGTTGTAATGTCTGCATTGCTTCACAAAATCTATGCCATAGTGTGAGATTTGGGTCATATCCAAGTTATTCTTCTTTCACAGTGAAAAATTTGGGGGTGATTGAGCCAGGCTCTTCCGTGAAGCTTACGAGCCGGTGTTGGAGACAGCAACCCCATTTCTGAGTTCTGAGAAGCTGTCTAGATTTACTGCCCATCATCTGATTCCTGGGCAGACAGCAGGAGACCCTCGTGGGGTACCACCCTGGCCCTGCTGAATTCTGTCTGTGGTGCTGATCTCCTTGCAGCTTGCTCTGTCCTCCCGGGGCACCAAGAGAGTGAGGAGCTGAGCCCTCTGCCTGGGAAGAGGGGTGTGTTCCTGTACAGAATTGTAGGAGAGTGTGCTGGCAGAAGCAGGGAAGGTGGTTTCTGTGTCTTGCAGATTTACTGTCCCTCACGAAACCCTCCTACAGGACTTTTGCAAGCCAGCCCCAGGCACAGCGTTCCACCCACCCCCACCTCCTTCCTTCCTGGATGGCAGGATTGCTGGATGATTAAGTCTTTTCTTAGGCATTATCTCATGATTTCCCCATCAGCCCTGAGGTGGGTAGGCTGGGTTTTCTCATCCCCATTCGATAAGGGAGGACCCCTGAGGTCCAGAGAGTTGGACAGGCTGCCCAGGGTCATGGCCAGCTCATGGTAGGGGTCTGCCTGGAACTCAAGTCTCCAGACATCAGCCCAGAAATGGAATTGGGAGAGTGAAGGGAAAGCCTTCGTTTCTGTTCAGAGTTGTGACAGGCTCTCAGGAGCTTTCTGACAGGAAGTGTTCTAAGGTGAGACTTCAGGTGGCAGGTGGAGAAAAATGAACTGAGAAGGCAGCTCCTTGTCCAAGCCCACAAAGCTGTGATGGCAGATCAGGGCCAGGAATTGCGTCTCCTGACTCCCAGCCCTTTGCTGCATTCGGGTTAGGTGCTGACCGTTCCTCTAGGGGCGGGGATAGGAGTACGCGTGCTTTGTACATGTGCATCAATGTTTCAGCATTCTCGTTATTTTAAACTCAGTGTTGGCAATCACTTCCCTTATGGTTGATTGGATGGCTCCCCTCTGCTCCCTTCCAGAATGATACCCTGGGTGACTCTGTCTTAACCTAGAGGGGCTCTTGCTGTCCACCCCTTGCCCCATAGCCTCGCTGAGCACTTCGCACCCCGGGGCCTGAACTTCTGATTTTGGAGCTTTCCTGATGGGCGGACAAGGGCCTGCCACCATCACTGTTTCCAAATGCTTGTGGATCTGCTGGTACCTTCTGATGAACATAACGGAGCCACCTCAGGCTTCTGTACATCTGCTGTGGGTACAGTGACCAGGGGTTTGCCCAACCGCAAACTTCCACTTCTGTTAGTCCCCAAAGCCCAGGGTCATCTGTCTTGATTTGCTAATGAATATTGGAGCAGTTCGCTTGCAAAACTGTCATGGTGGGAGAGATAGCACTCCCCCACTTCCCTTTCTCCCACCCCTCCCTCCTTCTAACGTTCAGATCAAAAAGGGAGAGGGTAATGTATTAATACTGAAAAGAACAAGGAATACTATGAGTAACAGTGGTGCAGTTTCTTCTCCTGGAAAATGGCTATAATCAGAGGACTGTTGTCAGTGTTTCTCAGCCCTGGTTGCACATCAGGGTCACCCGGGAAGCTTTATTTATTTATTTTTTAAATGGCGTTACTGGGGATTGAACCCAGGACCTCGCGCATGCTAAGCATGCACCTACCACTGAGTTATATCCCTCGCCCTCGGGAAGCTTTTAAATATCTTGATTCCCAGGCTGCAGCCCAGACCCAGGAGATCAGAATCTCTGGAGGTGGGACCCAGGCAGCTGTAGTTTTAAAATTCTCCCAGTCATTCCAGTGCATAGCCAGAGTTGAGAGCCACTGCTCTAATTGCTTAGAACAGAGATATTCCCATATCTGCCTGTGTGCTGGATCGTCGAGGCGGGGTGGAGATGTGCGTTAAAATTACACTGATACCCTGGCCACACGTTGCAGGCCATTTAAATCAGTGACTTCTGCCTTCCCCTGAGCAACAATAACAGTCAGAATAATCACCACTTATTACTGCTGCTTGTGGGCCAACATGACAGATATTTCCAGTCTTCACAATTCCCTGGTAGGGAATCATGCTTCCCATTCTACAGATGAGGAAACTGATGCTCAGAGCAGGTAGCCACTTGCCCCAGGTGGCAGTGGAGGTTTCCTGAGGCCAGGCCTGTCTGACCTGGAAGGCTACTTTCCTTGCCCGAGGCCTCCCTGCCTGGGGACTGGACCTAGTGGGGTGAATTCTCGGCACTTCCCAGTACTGGACCAGGAGACGGGAAACAGCAAATGGCCTTGGCTCTCCTTGAGGCTCCCAGCGCAGGTTGAATGGAGGACCCTGCCCTGTGAAGAGAGGGAAGATGAGTGTTGTTGCCTGGTATTTGGCTCTGTGTTCGTTGCCTGCTCTCTGAATACCTCCTTTTAGGGGGACGAAGACACCTGCACGTTAAGCCTGAGCCCAGTCACCTCTCACAGAGGGAAAGCTCACCAGGAAAAGCAAACACTCATTGGCTCTTTGAGAGACTGAGGAATTTTTTCAGGCATGTGATACAGAAAAATGCCTCCGTTTCCCTCATAGGGAAAGGGAGAGCTTTGTTAAAGTGACCTGAAATACTTATCTCTACTTTATAAAAGCCCTGTGCCTCCGCCTCTGTGCTCTGTAAACTTAAATAAAAAAATTGCTTTAGAGTCTTAAGCTTTGGTTTTCCCATCCCTTAGCGCTGCTGATGCCAGGCCCCTTGAGGTGTCAGAGAGGAGAGGAGCTAGGCTGTCCTGATGTGGACTCACAGCTGCCAGGACTGGAGGCTTTGTCCAGTGTTTGCTGGCACCCTCTAAGGGACCTGATGTCCTGAGACCCACAGCAGCTCCCAGTGACCAGCTGTGTTGGAGATCTCACTGAATCTGTTCTGGCTTTGGGAGACCTGGCTTCCCTCCACCTGCATTAGCCCCTAGTGTGTAGACAGCCCAGAGCCAACATGTGGGGCATAAATAGCTGAGACTTTAGAGTTATTGGACAACACAGTAGAGATTTGGCTCCACAAAACCTGCCCAGCCCAGCTCGGCCCAGCGCCCAGGGCGCTCTCCCTCCCCAGATCTCCATCTGTACCTGATGTCTGTGCCTTTGGTCCCTGCCCCTTACTGTGCAGCTCGGAGCCAGGCACAGAGGAGATGCTCAGGCAGCACTGAGCGAGTGGAGGATGACGGGCTGGAGAGATACGTGAACATGTGTTTGGTGACATCTCTAAGGTGGTTGCCATAGAATGCTATTTAAGTGTTGACATATCTATTTCTTACTTGCTTTACTTGACTCTTTTTTTTTTTTTTTTGGTTACTTGGGTTTATTTTGAAGGCTGTCTCAATGAGGATTGTTTTAGTAATAAGTGGTTCAGATGCAATGCTATTTTTTGAGGCTGAGGCAAATATCCAGGGCACTTTACTGTGTGTAAGTAACTCTTACCCCAGAGCCACTAAAGAGAATAAATCCTAAGTGTGGAGTCTGGTGTCTTCTTAGTAACCCATTAGGCTGAACCTTCAAGTTTTCTGAGTTCTGTCTCAAGCAGAACATTGTGGGTGGCAAGAAAACCTGGGGCACTGGTGGAAAGGGAGTGGGTGGATCCCAGGAGGGTGGCCCCTGGCTAGTCTCCAGGGACTTAACGTGGCCCCCACCAATTTCCTGATCTGAGATGGTGAAGCAGGAGGCCGCTGCCCTTCCCTGGGGTTAGGCTGCCCCGGGAGCACTCAGGGAAGCTGGCTCAGGGCCACCTGTGCTCTGGCAAGGATATTATGTCATGGTTGCCGTCTAGGTCCCTGGAACGAAGGGTTTTCAAGCCCAGCCCCAAAAGGCACTAAGCATTGTCTTGACTCCTTTAACTGTTTTAGTGGCTTTGTGGACAGTGACCTGGGCACCCGGCTCTGGGGCCTGGCTTTGCCATTAACTCTGTGATGACGTCAGGTGAGTCTCCTGACCTCTCCTGTGCCTCAGTTTCCTAACATTTTAGAACTGTGGGCCTATCAGTCTTCTTACTGGACTATTAACAGTGTCAGGCGGCTTCCCCTTCCCCACCCCTACCAGGGTCCCCACCAACCCAGATGGCACGATCTCTGGCATTGTTTTTACATTAAGTGCATCATCCTTTGGCTCTGTCCCCCTGTTGTCCTACTACGTGGCTCACGTCAGGTAACTAGGATTTAATTTGTTGGGAAGGGCTGGGAACAAAGGTACAAACCTGAGAGTATAGAAGGGCTTTGTCCCTTCTCAGTTCCAAATAGATGACTTTGTACTTGCTTCCAGATAAGGGAGGCCCAAACAGACGGTCGTTACTGTTAGTGTTTTGACCATGCTGATCTTTTTTGGTTTTCCTTTAAAATCTTTCCATTAAATAGTATAAACCTCTGGACATAGTGATTTATCTGGTGGATACAAGACAGAGGTTCTAGCTGAGGCTTTGGAATAATGAGGCTGTGTCATCCTGATCAAACCAACCTTTCAGGGCCTCAGCGTTCCCATCTGTACACTGGGAATGACAACACTAACCTACCTTCCTAGTGAAAAGCAAAGGATTCATGTGACCAGAAGGGGAGCCCAGTACTTGCCCTGTCTCACTCACTCACTGGTTGACAGCCAAGTGGGGATGCTGGCTGGTCGCATGATTTGTCCTGTCCTGGAAGAATGACTCTGAATGTCTGTGACCTGGGGGTGACAGCCAGGCTACTTCCCCAGCGACCACAGTGATGCCCTCATTGTGTGGGTCCATGTCCCCACAGCGGCCAGTTTGCCATTGTGAAGAGGTGCCGGGAGAAGAGCACGGGGCTGGAGTACGCAGCCAAGTTCATCAAGAAGCGGCAGAGCCAGGCCAGCCGGCGGGGCGTGTGCCGGGAGGAGATCCAGCGGGAGGTGAGCATCCTACGGCAGGTGCTGCACCCCAACGTCATCACGCTGCACGACGTCTTCGAGAACCGCACCGACGTGGTGCTCATCCTCGAGCTGTGAGTGGGTGCCCAGGCCCGGGGCGGGCGGATGGAGGCGGGGGGGTGAGATGAAGTCAGTGGGGTGGTCTCCCTGTTACCTCACCTTCCCCGTGAGCCTAAGCCGAAGGGGGGTGGGCTTCCTGTGCAGCAGGGACTCAGGGCGGGGGTCTTGGTCTGGCTTTCATTGGACCGTGCGGATCAAAGGGAAGAAATGGTGAGCGCTGGGGTCCTCTTCCTGGGTGGTGAGCATGTGGGAGGGTGGGAGGGGGAGCAGGGGAGGCCGTCAGCAAGAGTCTGCTCTATGAGGAAGGAAAGAACAGACATCCTCTGGTCTCCGCGAAGCCCTCCTCCAGCCCTTTCCTGGGAAAATCCCCTGCCTTTGTGCTGTATTTGATGCCTTTATTATGACCATAATAACTGTTATTGAAGAATAGCTTTGCGTTGGTACTCTGCTGGAAGTCAAGCATTTGCTAGGTACTTCCCGTTTGTCACCTTGTTCAGTCTTCACAGAAGCTGTGTTGAGGGAAATGTCCTACTTAGGACTTGGCATTTACTTTACATTTACACCTCATTTAATCCTCATACCAGTCCTATCACACAGGGGCTCGTTATCCCCAGGTTATGCAGACAAAGACACTGAGAGGCCAGGTCACTTACAAGACCTTACAGCCAGGAAGTGGCAGGGCCGGGACTGGGTGCACCGTGCTCGTGCAGACAGCTGTGAGCATGGGGTGGGCTGGCCTCGTGCTGGGGAAGACTTCACAGTCTGGCGGAATTTGGTTGGTTGACACCATGACTCCAGGGGTTGGTTGGCCACCTGGTGTCCCTCCTGAACATGCCTCCATGGAATGGGGAGGTGGGGCTCTGGCAGACAGTAGAGTTTGAGTTGGGCTGTGTCAGATCAAACAGCAAGACCCCTGTGCGTGTCTTCTGAAATGTTCTAAGCCTCATAGCTGTGAGGCATTGGCCAGTTAGCAGAGGAGTGGTGGCATTCGCCTCAGCAATCCCTGACTTCGTGACCTGGAGCAGGTCACCTTCCCCTTCTGGGCATCAGCTCTCCTCTGTAAAGCAGGCAGCCATCCTTAACCTGCCTGCAGGTTGGGTGGACCGCCTGACATTTGAGACCACTCTAATTTGAGAACTATGCTCTGGCATTTGCCAGGATCTAGATTGATGTAGCAGATGGGCATTTGCATACTCTTGCATTTGATTCTTAAATTACCCATCTCAATGTTTAAATGCGTAGGATCACCCGTGCTCGCCCCTCCTCTAACTCCCAAGGTCCTCTGTGTTTCTCCTGGGTTGTCAGTGTACGCACCTGCCTGGCTCAGACAAGCCTGGTGGTTCCCACCGGTGTAGCCAGCCGTGTGGATGGCCCAAGGCGTGGCGTGTCCCAAGGCTAAGGGTCAGCGGATGGCACACTGGCTACCAGCTGAGAGTGATGAGCTCACCTTTGTCGGGAAAGCCAGGCCAGTTCTTTAAAAGTCTATTGTCAAAAAGCCTTTACAGCAACTAAAAAGAAATTGCATTCATAAGCCTGCCATCCAAATGCAGCTATTTCTGTTTTCCTGCGATTCCTCTCGGTCTTTGTCTGTTTGTATACAATCATTGCACTTGTACAATTCCCTGCTCTGCTTTCCCCCCAGTTAACATAATGCCATAGATAGCGTTTCTCCCTTTTAACTGGCTATATCAGATTTCACTATTTATATACCTGATCTCCCTATTAGTGGACATTCGTTTTTTTAGTTTTCAGCTTTCAACCAATACAAATTTCACTGCCATAAAGGAACTTTCTTCCCATAATTTCCCCCTTTCCTTTTGAATTAATTATTTAAGATAAATCCTCAGAAACGGGGTGACTAGGCTGACGTTTTCCGGGCTCTCGGTATCCTCACTTTCATGGGACGGTGCTGGTTAAGCAGTACCGCCTGCGACACAGGAGGGTTCCCATTTGCCTGCAGCCTTGCCAGCCCTGGGACATTTGTTTTAAAGTAGAGTTCATATTTATTTCCCTTTGCAGGTATAGAATGATACATTTTAGGTCATTCTCATTGGTGTTTCTGTAATTGCTGGGGATATTGTCTGTTTCTCCCTGTTTGTGGAACCCCAGGAGTTGGGATCTGGGATGCTCTTGAGATGCCCCTGTTTCTCCGGGCAAGGTTCATGGTCAGCCACCAGTTGTGTACCCTCTTCTTGTGAGCTATCACCACCCATACCATCAGTTGTCCCACTGGTGCTCCTGTGTCTTGCTTGAGCTGCTGTGTTTGTGAAGTTCTGCCTGCTCATAGTTTCTCTGTCTCCTCCTTTACTTTCAAGCTGTCTTGTTGTCTCAGGGGGTCTGACTCTGGAGTTCGGGATTGCTAAAACTGTGCCTTTTGTGACCAGGGACTCAGAGGAGGACCTTCCAGAAGAGAAGTGCTTTGGGGGGACTTTTATGTTTGGACTTGATGCCCCTCTGTTGGGCTGCCCAGGACCCTTGGCCTCCTGGTCCTCGCTGTGTCCTACTGGGCTAGTGGGTTTGCCTGGTCAAGTAAAAAAGGTCATGTTTGTTTTCAGACCTGAGTGCAAAAAGTGTTAAAATGAAGACTCCATCTCCTTCTAAATGCCAGTTGGATATGTTCAGGTGGGGAATTAGTATAAAGGAAAAGAACTTAAGGCAATCCAGTAGCCAAGATATTTCTAACTAAAGCTTTGTCTTTCAGAGCATGCTCTATTTCCTTCTCTTCCATCTTCAAAGGTGTCTTCGTGAAGCGGGTTTCCTTGTTTTTCTTTAATCCAAAAACGCTCCTGGCCGCCAAGACTCCTGAAAGTGGCTCCGCCCTGTCGTCTGGTGCAGGCTTCGTCCTGCTTCCTGCTGAAGTGCCAGCTCCCGGGGCACATCCCCAGCCCTGACTTAAGTCTCCTTCAGCTGCCATTGCCAGAGCCGTGACCCAGCCCTGCAGCAGCTGCCTCTCATCAGGACGCGGAAGGCAGGGCTGGCAAGGATTTAGTGGTCAGTGTAAACTGACTTCTGTCCGGTGTAAAGAATATTTTCAAATTCTCAATAGATTAATTCACGTCACATGTAGGGTTGGCTCTGAAAAATGTAGGTCTGCCTTGGGAGGCGCGGGCAGGCCTCCCGTCCCAGGCCCCTGACCGCTCTGGGGCCTTCTTGACTCCAGGCTGGTGGAACGCGATCCCAGGGCGGCTGCAGGTCTGCCAGACCGCGCCAAGGCGGCGGCAGTACTTCCCAGCCCCAAACGGACTCCGGCTTCCTGGGCCCCAGCAGCTCTGGCAGCATCCTTCCCAAATAGCAGCCCGCACAGGTCATTTGAGCACTCACTCAAAACGGCTGGTCGTTTTCAAAAGCGTTCTGAAAAACATTTCTAGCAGGCAGACCAACCTGCAGGGAGGAAGGAGGCAAAGGTCCGATTAGCAGGGAAGGGGCTGATTCTGGGGATGTGGGAGGAGAGCGGGGACCAGGCTGTTAGGCTTTGCTTTTCCTCTTTAAGCAAAAGAGTTTGGGATATGAGCAGATAGAAGCTTTGGAGGAGTGGGGGATGACTCCAGAACAGAGGTCTTGGGGTGAGAAGCCTTTGGGAGAAACTGCATTTGGGTCGAGGGTGGGGTGGGGGGAAGACACAAAACCCAGACTACTTGATGGTCTTGAGAGGAGCTGCCTGAGAACTGATGTGAGTGTCCCCGGCCTGGGTGTCCAGGGCTGGACAGTTACCCTGGCAGACTCGTCAGCCTCACACCTTTCCAGGTCTCTGGGGGGCGATTCTAAGGGCTACCATGGCTGCGCCTCTCTTCATCCAAAGGAGACCATGTCTCATTCATCTCCTGCCCAGATCACACCTTCAAATGGAACAGCTGATTTCTATCCCCGAAAGTCCTCCCAAGCCTGGGCTTTTTACATCAGTAACTTTGGGTGACAGGACACATCCACATTATCACAACATTCTTTTACATGTATGCAGCGTTCTGTTTAAGGTGGGAAGGGCAGGGTAGGCCTGAGATCAGAGCCTCACGTGACCCAGCAAGACTCGAAGTATACAAACAAGGGCTGGGCTGGGTCCTGTGTGCTCCAGGGGACACACTGGATTTGAAAATTTGCAAAGGGCTCCCGACAGATCTCTTGCAAATGCCAAGGCTTCACTCTGTATGATGTAGAATATTCTATGCCAAGTTGATATTTTAAATGTCTTGTTTCTTCTCTTTGTTCTTTTATTGGCCCACCATCTCTTGAATGTCTTTCTTGCACAGGTGCTGTGAAAGCAAAGGTAATCTAGCTGGGGAGAGAGCCAGACAGACGGTGACAGCCCAGCCTGTGAGGGCATGGATGTGGCTAGACAGGGATGTCAGAAGAGAGCCCAGGGCTTGGGGTGGCTTTGAGTTTTCCTTTTTGCATCAGCAAGTCAAGCCTTATAATGTGGGGAGAGTGTGGTGAGAGGAACACATGGTGGAATGGGGCTGAGAAAGTCTGGATCTACATATTGTTTCTGCCACTTACCAGCTGTGTGACCTTGGACAAGTCACTGCTCTCTTGCAGCCTCAGTTTGGAAAACCAGGACAGAAGTTCCATCTACTCCTAAGGGTGGATGTGGGTCTCAAGTGAGAGGATGTCTGGGTTAGCACATTGCACAGGTGGCAAACTCTAAATCAAAGCAAAAATCAAGCCATCTTCTACCACTGCCACCCCTGACAAGGATAGGGTGCATGGCATTGGACCAAGGTCTGGCACTTGGACGTGGTCTTGACCATGTGCTCTCTTGCCGGGAGACCTTGCATGACCACTTCTCTCTTGTGTCTTTGGTTTCCTCATCTGTTAGGGAAGAACTTCCATGTACTGATGGTTTGTGTGCAGGGATGACTGGGGTAGAGTGAGGAGCCTGCTCCCCTAGATGTTTACTATTAACTCCTTATTATGGAGGATTTCCATATATAAAACATGTATAAAAGTGAAGAGAAAGATGTAAGGAATCCTCATAGGCCCCTCACCTAGCTTCATGTCATCAACATTTCACCATCTTGTTTTATATCACACTCCTACTCCCCCCTCCACTTCGACTGTTTGTTTGTTGCAATACTTTAAAGCAAATCTCTACCCAAGCAATAGAAATAAAAGCAAGAATAAACAAATGGGACCTAATGAAACTTACAAGCTTCTGCACAGCAAAGGAAAGCATAAGTAAAACAAAACGACAATCTATGGAATGGGAAAAAATTTTTGCAAATGAAACTGACAAAGGCTTAATCTCCAGAATATATAAGCAGCTCATACGACTTAATGAGAAAAAACAAACAATTCAATCCAAAAATGGGCAGAAGACCCAAACAAGGAATTCTCCAAAGAAGACACACAATTGAGCAATAGGCACATGAAGAAATGCTCAATATCACTAATTATCAGAGAAATGCAAATCAAAACTACAAGGAGGTATCACCTCACACCAGTCAGAATGGCCATCATTCAAAAGTCAACAAATGACAAATGCTGGAGAGGCTGTGGAGAAAAGGGAATCCTCCTACACTGCTGGTGGGAATGCAGTTTGGTGCAGCCACTGTGGAAAACAGTATGGAGATTCCTCAGAAGACTAGGAATAGACTTACCATATGACCCAGGAATCCCACTCCTGGGCATATATCCAGATGGAACCCTACTTCAGGATGACACCTGCACCCCAATGTTCATAGCAGCACTATTTACAATAGCCAAGACATGGAAACAGCCTAAATGTCCATCAACAGGTGACTGGATAAAGAAGAAGTGGTATATTTATACAATGGAATACTACTCAGCCATAAAAACCGACAACATAACTCCATTTGCAGCAACATGGATGTTCCTGGAGAATGTCATTCTAAGGGAAGTAAGCCAGAAAGAGAAAGAAAAATACCATATGAGATCGCTCATATGTGGAATCAAAAAAAAAAAAAAAACACAAACAATGCATAAATACAGGACAGAAATAGACTCATAGACAGAGAATATAAACTTGTGGTTGCCAAGGGGGTGGAGGGTGGGAAGGGATAGACTGGGATTTCAAAATTGTAGAATAGATAAACAAGATTATACTGTAAAGCACAGGGAAATATACACAAGATCTTGTGGTAGCTCACAGAGAAAAAAATGTGACAATGAATGTATGTATGTTCATGTATAACTGAAAAATTGTGCTCTACACTGGAATTTGACACAACATTGTAAAATGATTATAAATCAATAAAAAATGTTAAAAAAAAAAAAAGCAAATCTCAGACATCATGTCACTTCATGTTTAAACACCTTAGTATGCGTCTCTCACTGGTGACGGTTCTTTAAATGTGGCCACCGTGTATTTATCACACCTGACAGATTATCCTGCCAGGATACCCGGACCACCGGGGCTATCTACATGGGTCATAGTGATATTCCTGATGGACCCAAAGATACCTTTTTACGGTTATTTTATTTGAATTAGCATCAGAATGATGGCCCAGGCTGCATCTGGTTCTTTTGTCTCTGGTGTCTATTCTATAGCAGCTCTCCTTCCTTTTTTTTTGATGCCATTGATTTGCTGGGAGAACTAGGTCATTTGTCCTGTTGATTGTCTCACAGTCTGGATTTGGCTTCTTATGGTGTTATTTAACTCGTTCCTCCACGTCCTGTATTTCCTAGAAACTAGACCTAAACAAGATACCCTTCATATGATATCACTTACATGTGGAATCTTAAAAAATGATGCAGATGAACTTATTTACAAAACAAATAGACTTACAGACATAGAACACAAACTTATGGTTACCAAAGGGGAAAGCATCAGGGCAGATAAATTAGGAGTTTGGGTTTAACAGAAATGCACTACTATATATAAAAGAAATAAACAACTAGTACCTACTGCATAGCACAGGGAGCTATATTCAATATGTTGTAACAACCTATAATGGAAAAGAATCTGAAAAAATATGTATTCTTTTTCAGAATACATACACATGTATACATACATATACAGAACTGAATCACTTTACTATATATACCTGAAACATAAATCAACTATACTTATAAAAATTGTTTTAAAAAAGATACCCTTACTATTGGTGATGTTTAGTCGAAATATAATACAAACCACATATGCAGTTTTAGAGTTTTTTAGTACCCACATTGAATAAGAAATGAAAAGAACTAGGTGAATTAATTTTAATGACATCTTTTACTTAACCCAATATGTACAAATTATTATCATTTTAACGTGTGATCAATATAAAACTTGTTAATGAGATAGTTTACATTCTCTTCCTCATACTGTATCTTCAAAAGCCAGTGAGAGTATCTTAACACTTACAGCACATCTCAGTTCATTTGCAATGCAATGGTTAGAGTGCAATCCTGCCAAAAAATAAAGTTGTGTTTAGAGGAAAATATTTCACACCATTTCAGTTTTTGAATTAAAATGAGATAAAGTTTAAAATGCAGTTCCTCAGCTGCCCTGGCCATATTTCAAATGCTCAGTGGCCACCTGTGACTAGGGGCTACTATGTTGGACGGTGTCTACAGAGAACACTTCCATCACTGCAGGAGGTTCTGCATGATAGCGCTGAACAAGAGGCTTAAGCAGACTGAGGTTCAGTTTTTTTTTATGTTGTGATACTTTGTAGCTGTTGCTGTGTGTGCTTCCTGTTGTATCACACCATGTCCGGTTGTTCTGTTTTTCATGATGATATGATTAGTAGGTCCGTGTATGCTTTGGGACATTAGTAAAGAAAGGAGGAAAGAAAATTTTGAGGCTCTTTATTTAGGATGGAGTAGGTGACAGGGAGTGAATGATTCCCCAAACTGGGACAGAAGCCATTCTGGCCATATGAAAATCATCTGAGGACACTCTGTGACACAGTGGTTGGGAGTCATTCGGCCTGGGCTTGAATCCTGATAGTATCACTTACTAGCTGCTTGACCTTGAGCAAGAGGCTTAACCTCTCGGAGCCTCTGCCTCTTTAACCGTGAAGGAGGAAAATAATGGTACTCAACCCATAGGGTATTGTGATGATTAAATGAGATAATGTGCCTAAAGTACACATTATGCACAAAGTCAGGATTCAGTGAATATTAATTACCATTGTTATGTTGCTGTTATTATTAAAAATACAGATTCTGAGGTCTTACTGCTGGAGAATCTAATTTGGTAGGATCTGTGGTGACACCTGGAAATCTGCATTTTGAACAAATTCTCGGGGGGAGGGTATAGCTCAGTGGTAGAGTGCATGCTTAGCAGGCATGAGGTCCTGGGTTCAATCCCCAGTACCTGTATTTAAAAAAATTAAAAATAAATAAGTTTTCCAGGTGATCTTGAGTTCTTGGACCCTCTGGCCCAGATCCCTTCCTGACATCTTTCCCTGGGGTGACCCTGGGCTCTGTCCCAGGTCCAGAGAAGCACCTGCTGGCTGGATACCCCAGCATCGGTCAGAGGCCAGACAAACCCGGTAGGGTTGTCAGATATAGCAAATAAACAAATCTCCCATTTTATCTGGCAACCCTAAATCCTTAATTCAGATAAAACTTTACAGGGAAGATTCTTTTCGCTCTTTGGGTCTCTTTATTCCTGTCACTTCAACCATCAGGTACTAGAATATGGAGTGTGAGGGAAAAATCAGTATTTTAGAGTTTTTAGCCATGACGATAATTAATGAGTCTTGATGTTTAAGTGAGGGACATGCCTACATTCTCTTGAGCCTTTAAAGAGGCCATCTTTTATAAAATCATAGAAAGGGGCTTTGGGAGCCATCTGGAGCAGTTTGCTCCTTTTGCAGGTGAGGAAACTGAGGCCTGCTTGGAGGGAGCAGGGGAGTGAGTTGTCCAAGGCCAGTGGCAGGGCTGGACTGCAACCTAGGTGTCCAGTTTCTGGCCTGGCATATGTTCCTCTTTGTCATCCCACAGCACTCGTTTCTGTCCTCTGGTACCTCAGTCGTTTGGGGGAAGGGGTAGCACCCAGGGTAACCAGAGCAGAGGTGAGCAGAGGCCTTCTGGTAACACCCTAAGGGTGGTTCCTGCCCTTGTGATCCAGCGGGAAGAACACAGCAAACAGAAGCAAAGTCAGTCCCTCTGTTGGCTGGACAGAGCTCCAGAGATGGGTGGGCGAGGGGATTCTGCCATACAGGGTGCCTGGGGACGGGGTCAGAGCTGCACCTGACACACCGGGCTGACTGGGCCTGGGCCCTCCCTGCTGGTGTCTTGCAGAGTGTCCGGAGGAGAGCTCTTCGACTTCCTGGCCCAGAAGGAGTCACTGAGTGAGGAGGAGGCCACTAGCTTCATTAAGCAGATCCTGGACGGGGTGAACTACCTTCATGCCAAGAAAATTGCTCACTTTGATCTCAAGGTCAGTGAGGGGGAAAGGGGGAAAGGGTCAGTCTAGGAAGATGGGCCCAGTCTCTCCCAAGGTCACGGCCAGGAGAGGTCGGCGCCCACTTGGCCTTCCTCCCTCGTCTTACAGTTGAAAACTCTCAGCTCCTGGGAAAGAAATGATGCCACGGGAAGTGACCCCTCCTCAGTTTCAGTTCACATATCAGGTTTTCTTCTCAGAGGGACTGACTGCAAGAAGCATCTGACTCAGACCACAGACACCTTATCTCTTTCAGGGAGCAGATGGGGCGTAATTTTTTAAAAAGTTGACCAATGACAGAAACTTGAAACCAAACCCATTTCACAAGACTGAACTTTTCAGTAACCAAGAGCTAACTCCTGGGCGGGCAGAGCAGACGAATACTGCTGAGGGCGGCTGGCTCCCTGGGCCCAGCCCAGCGTCCAGCATCCCTTGACCAGAGGTTGTAAATCTGAGAGCTCAGTGACCACTGGCTGTGCTCCCAACCCTGCCCCACACTGTGGCCGTGAAACTGCTTCCCAGGGCCAGTGATCTTTTGTGGTGACTGGTATTCAGGGTCGAGAAAGTTCACTGTGACCACATAGGACTTCACAGAGCACGAGTGTGGTCAAAGTAGAAAGGTCGGTTCCTGTCCTCACTGAGCTCGGTTGCGTGGGCTGTTGAGCTTTTGCACTCACCCGAAGCATGAAGGTCCTCCCACCTGTGGTCAGAGGGACCTGTTTACTGGGGAGGAGACCCACTCATTTTTTCATTCCAGAAATTCCTGTTGTGTTTCAAGCATGGTGCTGGGTGCCTGGGTGTTGCTACAGGTGCAGAATCAACTGAGGCCCTGTGGGAGCTTAGTTCCTCTTTTCTGGGAACTCCTACAGGAGACAGAAAAGAACCATCAACCACTCTAAGTGCTGTGATAGACTGGAAGTACGTGGGAGCTGGGAGACTTAAAGGAGAAGGCATCTATGTCAGACGGGGTATTCGAGAGGGCTTCCTGGAAGAGGTGGTATTTGAGTTGAGTTCTGAAGGATTGCCAGGGGTTATCTGAGGGAAAGGACCTTTTAAGGAAGAGAAGCCGGCAGGTGCATGGTCCTGAAATAGCACAATGCATTCAGGGACGTACAGGCAAAACGTGAATGTGCGGAACGGCAGGAGGGGAGCAGGAGGGAGACACAGGGTGTGGGAGTTTAGGCAAGGAGCTTGAACTTTACCCTGAGGGATACTGGAGCCAGATGAGCAGGGAGGTGAGGCTGGCAGATGTGTGATTCAGAAGGATCCCTCTGACTGGGAGGATGGGTAGATTGGGGCAGTAATCTGGGTGGGACGTGGTAAGTGCCAACCTAATTTGAGGAGGGGATGGATTCAAGATCTTTCACAGAGGTTGATCTGAGGATTGATTAGGCACCTGATTAGATGTGGGAGATGAGGAGAAGGGGAGAGTCCAGGATGACACCCAGCTCTGGCTTGTGAGACTGGCCCAGGGAGGGTCTGGTGTGCCTGTGGTCTCAGGGCTGCACCAGTGCGGGGGCTCACATCCTGCATGTAGATCCCATCCCAGCTCTTACTCTGTCATGCAGGGTGACTTGCTATGAGTGTCCCCTCCTTAGGCCAGTTGTCACAGTATTTTGAATTCCTCCAATAGAAGACGTCTTGCAGAGTCTCACTCGGGTGTCACAGGGTAAAAGTTGGGGTCTCCAAGGAGGGTGTGGCCTGGGCAGACCTTTGGACCGCAGGGTGGTAATACACCAAGCAGGGAATGGGCTACCTGGATTGCTCCTGTGTCTCCCTTCCTGGTAATGCTGTGGACAGTTAGCTTCTTTCCTGTATCTTTGCTGGTCCAGGATGCTAGCCTCAGACTGAGCTCCTTTGTCTTTTCTCTCATGGAGCTGGTGGAGGCAGCAGTGTGGAGTCCTCCAGGCCCTGATGACTACAGTTCGTGCTTCTGTGGCAGCAGGCTGCGGCGGGGGGGGGGGTGCCAACTCCGGGTGAGCCAGCTCAGGGTTAGACCCTCACTCTACTGTATACCAGGAAGCAGCTGAACCTCAGTTTTTCAGCTTCAGTAATGATAATAATACTTGTCTGAGTTGTAAGAATGAGAGAGAAGCAGCGTGAAATGCTGGGTACCGCATAAGTGCTATGTGATGGCAGCCGGTAGTGTCATTTCCCCTCCCAGAGAAAAGGGGAACACAGCTCCTCTTAGGGGAGAGGAGGAGGAGGAAGAGAAAACACAACTCTTGTTGCACAGTGTTTTGGGCCCGGTGGATGAGGAAAACAAAGGCTGCTAGTGCACAATTCTAAGTTGCCCAGAAGAGAGCTGAGATGGGTTGCTACGTAGGCTGCTGGTGGGGGATCTTGTCTGGCTCCTGGGCTCAGTCTGGACATTTTCCACAACCAGGAGACAGTCTGGGTTTCCCCTGGGTGCGTGTAGGGTGGGGACGCAGCTAACCCTCACCCGGCCTCGTATCCTTAGAGTGGTGTGGACTCAGCCTTCCAACTCCCCGACTGATGGGTCTCTTGGCCCAGGCCCAGCTGGGCAAGTTCGGGGAGTGCCGAGTCGCTGGAGCTCAGAGGGATTACCTCATGATTGGCTAGACACTTCCTGGAGCCAGCATGTGGGTACGTGTTCCCCCGGCTGGAACTTCCTGCCAGCTGGAGGGGATCAGGCAGAAGGTCCAGCTGGTAGCTTAGAGGGGCCTTCTTGGTTCCATGTTGTTTCCCACCATATGAAAGTCATTTTATACCGATACGTTTCTCTTTCTGATTTCCCTTCTCCACGAGGGGCCTCCGCTTTCCTCTCCCCTTGTGTTCTGTGACTCCTGGCCAAGTGAGTCAGGCTAGCTTGGCTGCCCCATGAACGCAGCCACCACGTTATCTCCATGGCCCTGCTCATGACCTGTTGCCCACCCTCACCTTCCCGCTGGGAGGAGCAGGTGATGGAGGAGGGTCAGCCCTCTGGCCTGCCTTAGGACCAGGAATGACCTCTCCTCCTACGTCAGCCATTGTGCTAGTGATGAGTAGTGAGGCTCTGTCCCTGCCTACAACATGCTCCCAGCCCGGGGGCAGAGAGCAGATGAGCAGACAAATTAATGTACAGCAGTCTTGGTAAGAACAGATCACAGCATGCTGTTTGCTCAAAAATCTGTGATGGATCCTTGTCACCCATAGGATAAGTGAACCCATTCTCAGCATGGTGTTCAGCTCTTTTCCTACACTGCCTGAGCCCCGAATCTGGCCTCATCCACCTTTCCTCTCTGCCAAACACTAGCCCCACGCAACAAGACGACAGATACGTGTCCTGGCCCTTCTTCTCCTCTGTTCATGCCGTTCGCATCCAAGAAGCTACTAGTCTTCCTTTTCTTTGCCCATGGGCTTCCTGTTCATCCTCCAGGCCCAGCAGAAATGCCATTTCCCCGGGAAGCCCTTCCCATGCCTGCCACCTCCCAAAGCATAGCTGAGAACGAATCTGCTCCTCGCTTCTCGCCCTTTGTGCAGACTTCTGCTGAGAGCATTTATCACCGTGCATTACTTTCTGCCCTTGTATCTAGCCAGTGCCTGACACCTGAGTTACGCAATATAGAGTGAGTGAATGAATGAATGAATGAATGAATGCCTTAGGAAGACAAATGCACACATGGATGGCAAAGTCCCTTTCATGTCATGTGGAAAAGGCAAAAGAGGTTGCAGGCAGACTTCAATTCAGTTATATGGCATTTATTGAGGAACTGTTGTATCATGGGGTAGACTGACAAACAACAGTGTGACATGGTACCTGCCTTCCAGGGGCCCACCATCTCCTGGGCAATGGCCACAGTGAGACAGGTAGTGAGGCCATCTGAAATAAAAGCTAATCATGACTGTCACCAAGAAACGCTCACTTCCAGTGGACAAGCGCTCTGCCCCAGCAGAATGAATACCATCCCGTGTGTGTTGTAAATTCCCCACAGACAGGCCCACTGGTGTGGGGAGGTGGGGTGGTACAGGCAGATGCTGTTGCTCTGTATTTCCATAAATGGGAGTGACATGGGGGCTGACGGCCCCTCAGTGCTGGGCTGCACCCCATGTGCCTTCTGCCAGGCCTTCTGGAGGACGGATACCAGGAAATGGGGCTCAGCACCACCCAGGAACCTCAGCCATGTATGTGACCTCAACACAAATAAAGGCTTTGTGGTTTTGTGTTCATTTTGGATTTGGGAGTTTCTCCTCTGAGTATGGGTGTGTCTCCCCCACCCTTCCCCAAATCCAACTTGAGATGTCAGAAATGGAAGGTAGTCGTCAGGTCTGCTTGATACTTTAAGCAGAAGGAATATTCTGTGAGAACTGAATGAAATTGTATGCGAGCCAGGAAGCCAGAACTGTGATGGGGGTTTTGGATTTATATAAATAGTGTTAAGAGGAGTGAATTTCTGAGCAGGATACTCCAAAGATCCAAATTCCTCTATGCCCTGATCATCGTTTGAGCTGTTCTTATGTTCATGATGTGATGGGGTCTGCTCATCAAGCTTTCATAAGGATGATACTAATGACACTTTAAATGTCCGTGGTACTTTCTAGAATACAGCGTGCTTACACATCTGTCCTTTCATTTGATCCTCACAGCCACCCACTGGGGTACAAGATATTGTCACTTTTTTTACACATAAGGCAATTGAGATTCAGAGTGGTTAAGTAACTTGTCCAAGACCACGCAGGTATTAAATGACAGGGGTTGCACTTGAACTTAGCCAGTGAGGAAACACTAAGCAAAGCTGAGCGTCACCAGCTTTTATTTCACCAGAGTCTAACAGTGCAGGTTTCTTACCTCCTTGGGTCATGCCTTTTATACACAGTTAATCCAAAGGTCTGTACTGTGCCGTAAATTTATCCTTGGTAGTTAATTTCCCATCTGGGCACATTTTTTTTCTTTCTACTAAGTTATTCCTCATACTTAAAAAGTTAATTTGTGTTCTATTAAGTACTATAAAATGTGCATGTGTTCGAAAGTAGAACTTACGAGAGTGAGCTGATTTCTGTTCTAAAACCTTGGAGCATGAAATAGAAGTGAGACTTGGCAGATCTGACTGTCAGGATAGGTTAGAGTGAGATTATAAAGGTTCAGGGTAGACTGAGAAGTTTGTACAGGCAGTCACAGCCATGGAAGACTTTTTCCCCTCAAAATTTCTTATGAAAACATTTCAAAACATTTAAAGAAATTGAAAGAAGAATACAATGGACACCATTATATCCTCCCTCTAGATTCAACATTTGGCCATGTTTGCTTTACCTCCTTCTCTCTTTAAAAAAGAAAAAAAAATTACATTTATATAGATAGCATTTTATATATCTATATACACACATATATGTATATATAAATACACAGATACATACACAGGTGTATATGTATAAATATATGTGATTTTTAATTAAAAATATATTTAAAATAAAAAATATTTTTAAATAAAAATATATTTAAATAAAAATTTAAAAATAAATATTAAAAATATATGCAATTTAAAAAATTATAGTGTAATTTGAAAGAAAACTGTAGCATCCTGACCCTTCAGTATGCATCCGCCAAGAGTAAGGTTGGTCTCCTACCAACCCACAGCGCCATTATCACACTTAAGAAAATTGACAATAATTTATGGAAGACCTTTAACTGGTGAAGAAACATTATTCTATTTCTGATTTAGAAAGAAAATTCTCTGGCAGGGACAGAGAATGGATGGGAGAGAGCAGGCCAGTTGGTGGTAATGATAAGAATGTGGGAAAGAATAGATAAACAAGATTATACTGTATAGCACAGGGAAATATATACAAGATCTTGTGGTAGCTCACAGCGAACAAAAAAGTGACGATGAATATATATATATGTTCATGTATAACTGAAAAATTGTGCTCTACACTAGAATTTGACACAACATTGTAAAATGACTATTACTCAATAAAAAAAGGTAAAGAATATGAAAAAAAAAGCAGTACATTGCTTATTTGTAATCATATAGAATGGAGTAGATCTATGTAAATTAAACATTAAATTAAGAGAAAAAAAAAAGAACATGGGAAAGAGATGAAACGAAGTTTCCTCATAAACATTGCTTAAAGGAAGTTGATGGTCGTTTATGCAATTATGAAAAGAAATAACTCCTAGAAAATACAGAAACATACACAGAAGTTACCCATAGACTTTCTACTGCAAAACAACCATTATTAACATTTGGTGTATTTTCTTCAGCTTTTTATGAACAGGTTTTGTGTGTGTGTGTGTGTGTTCTAAGGTATTTCTAACTATCCTACGTGTACAATTTTCTCTCCTGCTGTTTTCACTGTACAGCCTGACATGTACTCTGTAGTGATTTACTTTGCTCTTGAGACTTTTATACAAGTTGTTCCTGAATCCCTTACCCTCTCGATGTGTTCTGAGGGTAGATCTTGTTGTTTCCTGTACCTCACACCCAAAGTGTAGCCTGCGCCCCAGCCTCCGCGTGTGCCCCTCGGGCTCTTCATCTCAGCCACATGGGTCAGACTGGGAGCCCGGAGCCCTGGGAGGGTGTGCTGACTACTTTTGGGCCACCCTACGGTCACTCGAGGAGAGGTGAAGTGAGGACACACCTCTAAAATGGTTGAGGGAAGAAACAGACTGTGGCAAAAATTAAACTCTGGAGAGCCGTTATTAAAAGAGTTGAAATATAGGAGCTTTGAAATGGGGAGCATTAAACCAACCAGCTGATTCTCACAAGATACAGTAGGAGGCCACATGGGAAGCGGAAAGAGGAGAGGATTGTGGTTCGAGCTTGCATTTGAGTCTTGCCTCTGCTGGGTGATGTTGGGGAGGTCGTGGCTCTGACCTATCCTTGCCTTGAAAATGGAGATAGCATTGCCCCCCACTTCCTCACACAGGAGTGGAGTGAGGGACCAGGGAGAGATCAGTGTTTCTGCAAGGACCCTACCAACTCTAAGACTCCTTGCAAGTGCTGCATGTGAATTTTAATGAGCCTCCCTATGAGGCCACATTCTCCCGATTCCTCTCTTTCCTCCAAAGGGATTCAGAAAGGGAGATGGGCATGGAAACAGCCCAAGGGGGAATGGATAAGGTGGTGCTCTCCAGCCAGCAGGCTGGGCAGATTCCGGGGTGGCCAGACACTGTGTGAGGTTGATGTAGGTGGGAGTAAACATCATGATCCCTATTTTACAGATGAGCAAATGAAGACAAAAATGCAGTGCCTTCCTCCTCTTTTGCCCTTATTCCCTTTCCCATTGCTATTAGGCTCTCAGGGCCCCTTGCTACTGCCAGCTGCCCATAGCCCTCCACTCTGGACCCCTGCCCAGGCCTGACCTCCGCTGAAGTATCATGTGTTTTTAACACTGTCCACAGGGGATTACAATGGGTAACTAGCTCAGATGGGGCCCCCAAAGCACAACTTGGGGTGATGACTGTAGCTGCCTCAGAGAGTGAGCATCAAATAAGATGGGCGTGAACACTTTGTAGACTAAGTACTGTAGGATTTGCTATGCGTGAAACCTCGGACTGGGTGCTTTTGGGGACACAGGACGAGCAGGAGAAGCAGGCCCTGCCCGCAGCAAGAGTGCACTCTAGCGGGGGAGGCAAGACCAACGCACAGAGCTCTTAGCAGTGGTCGGTGCTGCAGGTGAAGATGGCTGCATGGGTGTGGAGCTGGGAAAAGGAAGGAGGGCTGGGCTGGGCTGGGTATTCAGAGGTTGCTTCCTGGAGGAGATAGAATTTTGGCTGCGCCTGGAAGGGTAGGTAAGAGTTCAGTAGGCAGCTGATAAAAACCTTCATTCTGGGAAGGAGAGGCGTGATCAAGGAAGCAAGCATAGAGATGATGGTAACAGCTACCGGCCACTTGGTATGTCTTGTTTGAGCCTCTTAGTGACCCTCTTCAGGTAGGTTTTATTGTTATTCCTAATTGATAGGTGAGAAGCCCGAGGCTGAGAGAGGTTAAGTCACTTGCCAGTGTCACACGGCTTGTAAGTGGGAAAACTGGGGTTCTAACCCAGGTTCTAAGGCACTTAGTCATTATCTATGTTGGATCCCTAAAAGCAGGTTGTGCCAGAGATGTGCATGCGACTGTGTTGGTTCATTCATTCATTTATCCAGGAAACCATTCCTGAGCACCTACCACAGTGCAGCCACTCTTAGGTGCTAGGGATGGAAGAGGGAGGCAAAGCCCTTTGTCCTCCCTTATGGGGATAGTGGGGAGAAGATGTGTAAGGGAGTGATTTTAATGCACTTGGTCTCTGACAGAGGCATGTGCATGTAGCATGCAGGCCCTTGGGTGGAAACATCTAACTGTGTATGTTGGGAGAGAGAGTCACAGAAGATGTTCTAGTGGGGAAGTGTTGGAGCTGGGTGGTGAGGGGGGAAAAGGAGCTTGTCAGGAAGGTGTTCCAGCAGAGGGAACTGCAGTCTGGGGCGGGGTGATGAGGAGCTCACCCGGGATGTAGCAGAGGTGGGATGGCCTTGAATGCCAGATGAAGGGGTCTCTGGAGGTGGGGAGTGGCTGCTTGTGGTCCCATCTACAATGTGCTGGGGGAGGGTTTACTGTAGCACCGTGGAAACCTGCCCACAGAGGCCCAGCAGCCAGCAGCCTTGCTTTCTCAGGTTGCCAAGCACTTCCTGGATAACCTGGGGCTGTGCTTGACATTTCCAGTGAAGGTTCCTAGGCAGCTTCCTTGTCCCTGTAGTGCAGACCTGGCTGGGCTGGTGCCCTGCTGAACTGAGCAGCCTCACCCGGTGATGGTGATGGGCAGGCCATGCAGGCACCTGGGGAAGGCACTGGGCTGGGAGTCAGCAGACTTGGGCTCTGCTCTTTGCTCGGTGACCTTGGCAGTTTCTTGACCTCTCTGGGCAGCTCTGCAACACGAAGGGACTAAATGGTCTCTGAGGTCCCTTGCAGCCCCAACATTGCAAGTCTGGGGGTGAAACAGGGTGTGGGGAGGGAAGCAGAAGATGAGTGGAGGGGGGTGGGTCTGTGAAGGGCATGTTCTTCAGATCCAGCAGGGATTCAATCAAGTTCCCATGACTGTTTTCAGTGCTGCATCTCAGAATGGAGAGAACACACATAGCCACCCTGCTCTGAAATTTCGCTGGGCCCTGCTCCTTACGTGGACTATCTCTCTCAATCCTCAGAGCGCTGTGTACCTTGGTAGGCATTCCCATTGTACAGATGGAAACCAAGGCTCTGAGAGGTCCAGGGCCTTTGCCCAGGTTTCACTGTGAGAGGTAGAGGTGGAATTTGAGCCCAGATCTGTCTGATGCTAAGGTCTGGTCTTTGGCACCTTACTGCGTAGTTCCCCCCGAGGCTGCCTTCGTCCTGCAGGGACTCAGATGTGCGGTACCTGGCCAGGAGGGATCACCCAACCTGGGTCTTGCCTGGAGGATCCGCTTCCGGTTGGCACCACAGCAGGCACCTCTGGCCAGGGCCACTGGGCTGCTAAAGGGCATGTTGGCCTCTCCCACAACTGCCTGCCTGGTGGGCTGAGCTGGGTGGCTTTGTTTTAACAGGTGGGGGCAGTTTCACCTCCTAGCAGCTGCTCCATGGGCCTCGGGCTGGGCAGTGGCAGCACCTACAGGAATGCGATCCCTCCTCCAGCTGTGCTTCGGAGGTGACGCCAGGTGTGTGGGTGAAGTAAATAAAGCTGGAGGAGGATGACAGGAGTGAGGGAGTGTGGATGGGCTCGTACCACCCCCAGAGGGCAGTCCGGATTGGCAGTCTGTTCTTCCTTCCTGACCTGGAGCCAGGAGACCTGAGCCTGTGCAGGTCCTGCCTTGGGGCCCAGACGAGTGGGAATTGGCCCAGTCAGCCCGGGAAGTTGTGCCACTTTGCAGTGACAGAGCCTAGAGCTTGAAGGGGCTTTGGATGTCATCCAGGGGACTGAGACCCAGAGAGAGGAAGTAGCCTGCTTAAGCTCACACAGCCGTGGTGGTGGAGCTGAAATTGGAATTTCCCAATACCCAAGGTTTTAAAAAAAATTTTTAACAAGTCTAGAACTCTACACTGATTTTAATATAGTATGAAAATAACTCATGTAGTCACCATTGGAAAAGGTATTCAACGTGATTAAATAATGTTTGAGCAAACTGATGTCACCTCCTTTAATACCAAAGCTTTAAACACAATTTTAGTCATTCTAAGGTGAAATTTTCCCTTAGATGTGTGACATGTATCACATATGCATATATGTAATCTCACCTTTTCTTGACGACACAGAGTCACAGTAATAGACAGTTATCAGAAGCTGATGTAACATAGTGCTGTCCTCTAAGCTGGGCTGGCTGTCCCTGCACTAACTAGTCTCAACAGTGAGTGCTCTTCATAGATTTTTCTGTCTCCTCCCTTTCAAGCCGTCATTTCTGAACTGCTAATATGCTATGAGCTAGGAAATCTATTCATCAAAATAGAGCTCTTTTCCACCACCCTACACCTTATTTTGATGGGACGAGGGGGAAGCAAAGAAGCTTTGACCAAACCCTTGGGGGAACTACTTCTTTGCTTCCCTCAGACTGCGCTTGGGACCCTCCTTGAGTCCCCATTCCCTCCTGACCCAGCGCTATAGCAGCCCTGCTGGGAGGTGTGCGCTCGGGCGCCCCTAGTGGTGGTGGACGGCGTCCACGGTGCAGAAAGGGAAGAACTGTTGGCTCCCAATTCTTTCAGTTCACAACGGCAAATTTTTATGAAACATGCAAGATGCAAGACACCATAGGGGATGCCAGGCACTTTAAAACTGATTCAAATTTTACCACCCAGGAAAGCTGCATCACAATCCGAGAGACAGCCTGCAACTAGGGCCACTCCCTCGTAAACATGGTCAGCGCTGAGGGTGTTAGAGCAGGAGGTCAGGGGCTGCTTCACTGAAAAGTAAGAGGATACAAGGAGGCAGAGATGGAGGATAGGCTCTAAAAGTGTGGAGAAGAGTAGAAAAGGCATTCTAGGGAAGAGGAAGAGCCAGAATAAGGATGGAAGGGAGCCGTCGCTCTGGGCTTGGTTATGCCCACCCTGGGGGAATAGAGGACGGGTGCAGGCAAGTGATGGGCAGTGAGGCTGGAAAGGTAGCCTTAGGATGGAGATTGAGCAGAAGGCTTTCCAGGTAGAGCAGACGATGAGAGCCAAGGTGCAAGCTGGGAAATTCTTCAGTACTTTGAGGAACAGGGACATTCAATTTTCTTAAACATTTATTTGTTTATTTAGCTATCTATTTAAAACCACTTTATTGAAATATACCATATAGCCTACAATTCACCCATTCAAAGCACACAGTTTACAAAATTGTACAACTAACACCACAATCAATTTTAGAAAATTTTCATCATCCTAAAAAGAAACCCAGTATCCATTAGCAGTCACTCCCCTTTCCCCTAGTGCGAGGCAATGACGCATCTCCTTTCTGTTTCGGCATTTGCCTATTCTGATGTCTTACATCAATGGAATTGTATAATCTGCAGTCTTTGGTGACTGACCTTCTGCTCACCATGTTTTCAAGGTCCATCCATGCTGTAGTCAGTATCAGTACGTCATCCCTTTTCATTTTCTTCTTTGCCTTCCTTCCTTCCTATGGCTGAATAGCATCCCGCTGTATGGATGTACCACATTTTGTTTATCTGCTCATCAGTTGATGGCCATTTGTGTTGCTTCTGCTTTGGGACTATTCTGAATATGCTGCCATGAACATTTGTGTACCAGTTTTTGTGTGGATGTATGTTTTCAAGGCAGTCCATCTTGAGTTGTGTCTAAGATAGTCCTGGTGGGGACGGGAGGAAAGATGAGTCAGAGGGACCTGCTTACCCACTGTGTGTTGAGCGGTGAGGTGGGAGTGAGAAGGGTAGGCTCAGGGTCCTGTTCTAGCCCCACTGGGAGTCTCACTGTCACCCCCATCGACCCTCATTGTTATGTCAGATCTGACAGCTGTTTGCTGGGCTGGAAATAGCCTGGGAGACTGGTGTTTTCCCCGGAAATCAGGTGCTTTTTTTCCTGTGTCCCACTGAGGGCCAAAATTAGTTAAGCAGATAGAGAAGTAGGAACCACACTGTTAGTCTAGAAGAGGGAAGTGTTGTCAACAGGAAGCTGGCCAGCTCAGGGAAGGAGGTGGTCAGGAAGATGAAGGTCAATAAGCCAAGTGCAAAGCAGGACTGAGTTGCAGTGCCCCTCCCCCAGCACACACACACACAGAGAGGCGGTGGTTTTGTTTAAAGGAAACGCTGCAAGTATATCCCTGGCCCCATTTGACAGATGGGGAAACAGAGGCACTGCATTAAAGGGATCTGCCATTCAGAGACAGAAGCAGGATTAAAGCTGGAGTCTTTGGTTCTGCTGTCAGCAGCAGGGTTGGTAAAACCCAGGCCTTGCCCTCAGCGCTGTGGCTGTTTTTGAGTTCACAGAAGATCGAGGACACAAAAACAAGAAAGGGTTTATGCTGTTTTGGTCTCCTAAAAAAGAACACTCAACCCCACCCCAACTCCAAAGTGAAAACACAAAACAGGGCTTTAATTACCATCTTTTTTTTTTTATCCCTTTCCCTTCCTTTCTTTTTTTACTCTCCAGCCAGAAAACATTATGTTGTTGGACAAGAATATTCCCATTCCACACATCAAGCTGATTGACTTTGGCCTGGCTCATGAAATAGAAGATGGAGTTGAATTTAAGAACATTTTTGGGACGCCAGAATTTGTTGGTGAGTTTTAAGCCTATTTCTTTCCCAGCTGAGAACCGGGGATCAAAAGGTGGAGAAATCCCAGGAGCAAATTCTGTATCTGGGGCTGTGGCCTCTGGGCTAAGAGATGCTGCCTTGGAGACCCCCTGGGAACCTAATGGGTGGGGAAGGAAACGTCTTGCTGGCCTCTGGGTGCGGGTCCCGGAAGAAAAAGTTGAGTTTGTGGGAATCCAAAGGGTGATGTAATTTTAAATCTTCACAGTCAGCTCATCTAAGAGCAGGAAGTGGGGCCAGCTCTGGGAGGGCCCCACAGACCCCTCCGGCAGGAAAACCTTGCTGTGTACCAGGCATTCTGCCTGGTGCTCTGTAGGCATTGTCTCAGCCAATCCTCATACAATCTCACAAAGCAGATTTAAAATATTTTCTCCATCAAGTGCCTTGTTTAAGGCGAAACAACTAGTAGGTGGTAAAGCAGAGATTCAAAATACAGATACATCCAACAGTGTGTGCTCTTTCCATTACATGGGGTTGTCTCTTTAAGAAGACCTTGCCCCCAAGGAGCTTACGATTTAGTTGTGGAAACACGGGTCAAACCATCAAATCAGAGTGCTGGAAGGATCTTTTCAGAGCATCTGGTCTAGTTTAACAAATGTGGAATTGGAGAGCCAGAGGTTTTTAGTTACGGTCCACCAATGGTTATTCTCCATCTACTGTATAACATATTAAGTCCTGGGGACACAAGGATGGTCAGGGGACACACTCAGAATGACACCCAAAGTCACACAGTGAGTTGGTGGCAGAGTCAACTTGAACCTGGGGTACAGATATCTGGTCTCAAACTTTGTCCAAGATAGCAGTTGCTGCTCACCATTCACATATGTTATAAAAATATGTATGTTTATCTAGTTAAGTTCATATGAAGTGTTGAATAATAATGAATGATTCAACTAGAAATTCGGGGAAGTAATGGAAGAGGTGTCACAGGACAGGATGTGGTTAATTGTAAAGCAAGTGATACAGTCAGCTCTGAAAGACTGTTCCGAAAAGATATCCACTCTTGCAAAGTCAGTGGAATCAGTCATGGCCTTGAGTGGTGAGGGACAAAGTGCTGGTGGGAGAAGTGTCGGCGGGGCAGGGAGGAGCTAGGACAGAGGAGGTGCACATCCTGAGTTCAGAGGTACCCTAGCAGCGATGTCGGGCCAGAATGAGTGCATTTATTGAGAGAAAACTCACTGCCCCCTGTAGATGGAGCAAGGGGTTCACACAGGCTGGCTGTGTGAGTGGCATACTGATGGGTGGGGCCAGACCGTGGAGGGTTTTGCCCAGTGGTATACTGGTAAATGTGTAACAACCAGGTCTCAAAACAAAACATAACCCTAATTTCTAGCATTTGCCAATTTCAAGCTACCACCATGTTGCCCCTGAATTCAGAGTTCGGAGGAGGTGCCTACAGTTGACTCTCAAGGGCCAGTGTGACCCAACTCCAGCCCAGAAATGGTTTTGTTTGCACCTGGCAGATACAGAGTGTGGCTTCTCTAAGCTCCTGCCCGAATTATGATGGCTTGCTTTTCCCAAGACCCTTGAAAACAGGTTATAACCACTTTTCCCATTTCCCACCAATCTTTGAAATTTTCACCTGAGACCAGGGTTAAAAGTTAGTGTCAGCTTCCAAGAGTGTGGACGACCAGGTCTTGCAAAACTGGACTCTTGAGAAAAATGTTCTTCTAAATGTAATTCTGAACTCATAGGAAATAAGATAAATCTTTTAGTATCTCCTTCAGCATCAACCTGTTCTACCCGCAAAAGCTAGTGAAATGAACTTAGGGCTGGAGCTATGAGCAGCAAGGATATTCAGTAGGAGGACCTCCCCTAAAGGCAAGTGCACATATCAGCATCAGCATTTTACTCAGAGACTAGCAAGGTTTAGATGCTGAAGGACATAGGATATTGAAATTATCAGATGTTGATTATAAAATAAGTGGAATGTATATAGAAATAAAAGGTAGACTCACAAGAATGAAAAAGCAACAAGACTCAAAAATGACAAGGCAAATTTTTATGTATGTGTTTTTTTGTGGGGAGGATAATTATGTTTATTTTAAGGGAGGTACTGGGGATTGAACCTATGACCTCATGCCTGCTAGGCATGTGCTCTGTCACTGAGCTACACCCTCCCCTGACAAGGCAAATTTTTAAACGAGCCAGATAGAACTTTAAGAAGTTCAGTATATACTCCTAGAATTTAAAACTCAATGGCTGGGCCAAATAGCAGCTTATATATGGCTGAGGAGATAATTCAATAATTGAAAGACTGAGCTGGAAAAAACTAGAATACCTCTGAGTGAAAAAGACATAGAAATATTAAAGAGAGGAAAAGTGAAATAAAGTTAAAGAAAAGGAACCTAATGTAGGTCTATTTGGAATCCTGGAGGAAGGAGTAGACAATAGAAGAGTAATATCTGAAGAGATTGGGTGACAATTTTTGTTCTTCATGTAAAAACATGCATCCCCAGATGTTGCAGAAAAATGTGTTACAGCTCGGTCTTACAGCTCAATTGTGACAGCAACCTGGATCCAGGTGATACACCAAGCAGTACTCAGATAGTTGGAAAATTCAGATAGTTGGAGAATTCAGGTTTATTACTCCAGCAGGCCCAGAGGAGTTAACACTTCAAGCTCTGGAGCCCAGCTGTAGGTTTACACAGGCCTTTTATAGGCTGCCAGTTTTACACTTTGCAACATCATATGCAGATTAAGTATAACAGAAGTTGACCAACCAGGAACAAGCTTTGTAGAACTAGACCAATCAGGAGTGAGCTCCATGCAAATGAAGTACTACAAATGGACCAATCAGAAGTTAGGAAAGTGGACCAATCAGAAATGAGAGTAATAACCAATCAGGAGTGAGAGTACTAACCAATCAGGAGTGAGAGTAATAACCAATCAGGAGTGAAGGAAATAACCAATCAGAAGTGAGCTCAGGGAACCAATAGAATTCTAGGTGTAAGTTAGCCGCTTTAAAGGCAAAAAGTGAGATAGAGGCTGTGGGCCTGGGAACGGGACAGTGCTGGGAAGAGAGCAGTGGCCCTGCCTAAGGGTCCTGCCAGTCTTTTCATGGGGCTTCCTGCCTCACAGATACAGAAAGAACAATGTAGAAGAGAAAATGCATACCTAGACACATCACAGTTAAACTTTAGGGCACCAGAGACAAAGAGAAGATCTTAAAAAGCAGCCAGAGAGAAGACAGATTACCTACAAAAAATAAAAAATAAACAAAAACAATAGTTGGACAGACAGCATACTTCTCACAACAACAATGGGAGCCAGTGTCCAATAGAAGATTATCTCCAAAAAGCTGAGGGAAAATTTAAAAACCCTTAATTGCGTACCAAGGAAAATTATGTTTCAAGAATGAGAGTAAAAATTTCAGGAAAAACAAAGCAAAAACCCAAAACCCCAAAGAACAAAGAACAACAACAAAAAAGACAAAATAATAAAAACAGCTAACCTCCAGCAGACCTTCCTTAATGGAACTTCTAAAAGATATACTTCTTTTTTGGGGTAGGGGGTAATTAGGTTTATTTTTTTTAAATGGAGGTACTGGGGGTTGAATGAGGACCTTGTGCATGCTAAGCACGTACTCTACCACTGAGCTATACCCTCCTCCAAAAGGTGTACTTCTGAATTAAGGAAAATGACGTCTGAAGGGAGGTCTCAATGCAAGAAGTAATCGGAGGAAAGAAATCAGTAAATATTAGGCAAATGTAACTTATTTTCTTCCCAAAATAATGATGATGATGATGATGAAGTTTTAATTGTGAGGTTAAAAAAAAATGACAGCTAGAAACTGAAGGAAATAATGTTAGATAGAACAGAGTGCTTGAAATTAGTGTTCTAAGGTTCTTGGATTGTTAGAGGTGGGTCAAAATTTTGATTTATGGTTTGATATCCTTAGTAAAGTCTCAAGGATAGCAGTTACAAAAATAGAAGTTGGAGAAAAAATAATAATAAAAAATTAACAAAAAAACTATTTTAAAAAGAAGACAAGAAAGAAGATGAAAAGCACAGAAAACTGGACAAACAAAAGCACAGAGAGGGCGGAAGTAAGTGTAGACGTATATCAAGCAGATGAGCCCTGGAAACTTAGTTGTGCTTCTCAAACCCTCAAGGGTGAAAGACTTGACAAAAAGTCTATCCTGGAATGCTTCTTCAGTAAGATACAATAAAAATAAATTCCTAGAAAAATGATCACAGTTTGAGTATCACGACAATGTCAAATCGTCTTCCAAGTCTCTAAATGCCTGCTCTCAATTTCTGTATGTATCTTGTCTGGACCATTGCCAGTCTGCAGACTTTTTGCCTGTGGACAGCACTTACTGTTCTAGAGAAAGTCTTTCATGTGTGTCTTAGGACACAGGTAGAAAAAAGTTCAGAGCAATGTTTTTCCAATAATAAAAGAAGCAGAAAACGTCCAAATGATCACTGAGAGGAGAATGATTAGAAGATGATCTGTATTCACACAGTGGACTATTACATAGCCATGAAGATGAAAGACCATGGCTGAACGTTCAATGAATGCTAGAAGCATAATGTTGAGGGGGCTGGGAAATCAGGTGACAGTAGATCACACACAGTATGACATCATTTTTAGGAAGCAAAGCCAGGAGAGTGGTTACCTGTGGCTGGAAGTAAGGAGAGGTGGGAGGGTGGGATGGTGGGCACATCCTATAGATGTGGTGGTTTTGATATTGTTCTCCGTGAACAAACTTAGCCTTTCCTGCTCTCCATCTCTGTGATTAAACAGACTCAATCTCTCTCCTGTCTCTAGTTATTGCCCTCTCTCTCTTCTCCATTTCATCGCCAAGCCTTTTTAGAGTCATCTACACCCTTATCTCCACATCCCATGCTCGGTCCTCTCTGGGCACTGCAACGAGTGTGAAATTCAACACTCATTTTCCAGTGCTTGTCGGCTTAATCTCTGGGCAGCATTTTGTCCTCTCCTCTCCCAGGTAGAGTCTTCTTTCCTCGACTCTGCACCTTCTCCTGGTCATGGCAGCTTTCGCATGGCTCATGTTTCCACCTGTGCAGTGACATGTAATGGCTCTGGCCCACCCCACCCCACCCCACCCCCGACACCCAGCTTTCCTGGACATCTTCCTTTGGCTGCCCCTTGGGCATCACATGCTCATCACAGGCTCATCCCCTCCGCGGCCACCAGAATGCTCTCCTGCCCCTCGGGTGGGCGGTGCCCTCTTTCAGACAGACTCAGAGCCAAGTGGGTTCCCTCTCTGCCTTCTTTCCCCCTCCATCCCCTTCCAGCAGAGTGTTCCATAGCAGGCTTTGCCGCTCTCCCCGGTGCCCCTTCCAGCATCTTCCTCTCCTCACCCTCCTCTTCCTTTTCGAGGCGTCCCTGTTTGTTTTCCCCCTTCTACACTCTCCAGCCTCTTTGTGAAAGAAGGTTTTCTGCCGGGGTAACAGGCAACTTCCTTCCTCAAAATCCTTAGGCCCAGATTATCTCCATCCGCCTCCCAGATTTTCCTTAGTGAGGATTCAGGATGGAGACATTTGGCACCAAATTCCCTAAAATTCCCTATAATCATCTCTTCTCATTTTCATACTCCTGCTGAATCTTCAATATGGCTTCTTTCAGCTCCAGAAATTGTGAACTATGAGCCCCTGGGACTGGAGGCTGACATGTGGTAAGTTGTACAGGCCAGCCAGGTGGCCCAGAGCCTGGCTCCGTCCGGCGTCTCCCTTGACCATGGAAATCTCTTTCTCCACACTCACCTTCCAGAGCCTCTGGCTCCTCCAGGCCAGTCAGAGCACGGCCGAGGCAGAGGACAAGGGGCGAGGTGAGGCTGGCGGTGCAGGCGTGATGAGGCTAGTAGTGACAATAGTTCATTCCGTCAGTCAACCAAGTAGTGATCCCTGGGAGCCTCTTACGTCCCAGGCTCCACGCTGGGCCTGGGGAGACCGCAGTGATTGAGTCTCTGCCCAGATGGGACTCGTTTTGTTTGAAAAGTGCTTGACAGTTGTCTGAGCACCTTGGTGACTTAATTTTCTAAAATGCCCTCAGCTGTCCTATGAGGTAGTTAACATTATCCTCACTTAATGAGGAGAGAGAGACCCAGAGGTGATCACGGCAGCCTGCAAGTGCAGGCATCTGATCTTGAACTCGGGTCCTCGGACGCAGTGTCCAGAGCTTGATGACTCTGAACAAGGCCTCGGCTGCTGCTGAGGGGCGGGGTGGGGTGGGGAGCGGCGTCGAGATGGCTTCGGGGGCTGCCGTGAAGGGGCCCTGAGAACCATGTGGGGAGTCCCTCGCTGGTCTGGGATGAGAGCCTGACGGCCCTGACTTGGCTGTTCTTTGTCTTACAGGAGCATTGGCGTCATCACCTACATCCTGTAAGTATTACTGATCCCGGGCGCTGATCCTACCCAGCTCAGATCCGGGGGAAGCGGGAGGGATGGGAGAGGGGCAGGCAGACAGACAGACAGACAGACAGACCGACCGACATTTCCTGAGTGCCCACCATGACCAGATACGTCAGATCCACACAGCAAACCTGAGGCGAAGTGCTCTCAGCTCAGTTCCATTTCGTACAGTTGACCTTGGGCTTGGGGTTGGGCAGGAACCCGGGAGAGCAGCCTGTGGCCCTCCATCCTGCACAGCCTGTGTCTGCATCCCTCCTGTGGCTGGGGGTCCACCGCCCAGCCTGACCCAGACTGAGGTTTCCTGTGAGATTGTCCGTTTTTACTCTGAAGCCTTGGGGCAGCCCTCAAGCTGCCATGCCCTTCCTGATCCCGCCTCTTCTTTTCTGCCTTTTCCCCTCCCTTTCCCAAGACCCCTTTTCTTCTCACCTTCTCTCTCTCTCCTTTCCCCCGGAGCCTCTCTTTCCTGTCTCTGAAGTATTACGTTGCTTAAGCAGAGATTTCCTACACCGGGGATTGGATCTTTCACTTTCCATCTCCCTGGCCTGGGGCAGAGACTTAGCCTCTGGGCCTGTTTTCCTCATCAGAAAAATAGGAATCGCAAACTTCCTGCCACGGATGTGTTGTGAGGGTTAAATAAGCTGATGTGCGAATTTCCCAGCGCTGCTCAGGCACATACAGGGCAGATTAGTTGGTATTCATTTCGTCAGTCCTTCCCAACTGTTTCCTCTCACAGCACCCCTGCAAAATGCTATTTTTATGGCACCCTGGGTAAGAGCCAGCCCACAGCTAGAGGGGATGCAGGCCCACTCCTCCTTGGACTAGGAGCTCTGTGCGATGTGGTAGACCACCCCCTAACCCCAGAGTTGTGGCAGAGGGTCTCAACCCTGGCTGAACATCAGACCCTTTAAAATGTACCATGTCCCAGACCCCACCTCAGATTTGTGAAATCAGAATCACAAAATAGGGGCGTAGTCTGAGCATCAGTATTTTTTTAAGCCCTAGAGGAATTTGATGCAGAGAGAATTTGAGGCATTGCTATATAGTTCCAGATTAGATCTGGAATATTCAGACGTTGCTTCTTGAAACCTGGGTATCTTCAGAACTCTCGTTTCCATAGTGAAATATTAAGGAATTCCAGTGTCTTTAGGCACACAGCCACCTTCTAGTTCATTGAATTCCATACAGGTTATGACTGCCTGCTCCATAGTGGGCACTGTGCCAGGCACTCAGGATACTACAGGCGGAGAGTCCACCCTGCTTGCCTGCAGCTCCGAGAGATTTGAGCTGGGCTGTGAGGTTCACTCTCCAGGTGGGACGGGAAGGAAGGGCTGTCCTGGTTGAGGAAGGAACAGCGAGAGTGGCAAGTGTGGTGAAATATACCAAGCATGTGGTAGGGACCAACTTCTGCTGCCTTGCTCAGGAGTTTAGATGCAATTCTGTAGAGAATGGGGAGTCATAGAGGGTTCTGTGCATTCTAACAATGACAGTAATAATGGCCATCAATCCTTGAGCTCTTAGTTCGGGCCAGGATTGCACGGAACATTCTCTATATATTTCTTCTTCAACATCTAATATCGGTTTATTCACAACAATCATGTGAGGTGGGGACTTTTATTTTCTTCAGTTTACAGATGAGGAAACTGCCATTCAGAGGTTCACACATGAGGGGCAGAGCTGGGATTCAAACCCAGGATTGAAATAACAGATTTTTTCCAGTGTACCTTGCTTTCACTATGCCAGGAAAGTTTCAGTGGGGATAGGGGTGACCTGTAAGAGATATTTAGTAAATGGGACCCTTAAGGCTTTTTGGCCAGTTAGATGTGGTGAGGGAGTGGCAGGAGGAGTCAGAGGTGACTGCTGTGTTCCTAGCTTGGATACGTTTGTGAAGTGATGTCACTAATCAAGGCAGGGAGCGCGTGGAGGGAGGTTAGGGCCCAGGGACTTCTGGGACAGTGGCACATCTGGAATATGAGTCAGAAGACAGTTGATTCAGGAGTCACCATTGGAACAACGCATCCTTGGCAGACCCTGCAGTAGAACCTCACACACACTTCCAGTCCCTTGTGGCCCAACTATTGCCGCTTCTCTCAGGCTTTGCCTGCTCCCTTGGCCCAGAAGACCTTCCGTCTCCTTCTCTGATGGCTGACAACCTCTTCCTTCTTCAGGACACAGCTCTCCCACGAAGCCTGCACTGGGCCTCCCCTCTGTCCTGTGCTCCCCCAGTTCTTTGTCTGGCCTTCTGTTTTAGTCTGTGTTCTGCTGGAGATTATGAAGAGCCGGGGCTCTGTGTTTCTCTCCCCTCCTCTTTCGAGTCCCTTGAAGGCACAGTTTGTCTTTGCCAGGCACTTATTAGGAGCTCCATAATGTGTACTGAATTAGACTCAGTTGAAAAGGTTGCTGACTTGTCGCCCAGAGCGGGCAGCAGGGAGCGGAGAGCCTCCTACCCTAATGCAACAGTACAAGTCAGGGTTCCCCCAGCCCATCACCCCTACTTCCATCTACTTTCCTACAGTAACCTGTCCCCTCTCTCTGTGCTCAGCTTGAGTGGAGCATCCCCTTTCCTCGGAGACACGAAGCAGGAAACGCTGGCAAATATCACAGCAGTGAGTTACAACTTTGACGAGGAATTCTTCAGCCAGACCAGCGAGCTAGCCAAGGACTTCATTCGGAAGCTTCTGGTTAAAGAGACCCGGTAAGGGGACAGGCAGAGGCACTGGCTTCCCAGGTACTGACCCTCTCCTGCCACCTCTCCCAAAGACGTGTCCATCTGTCCTTGTTGCGGCCACCATGTCGTCTGACCATGGTGGTCTACTCTGGGCAGGTGCTGAGGAGTGTGGGCTGCCTGACACTTGGCATTCATCTTATTTGCTCAAGTCTTTCTGCTTTCTTTGCCTGCTGGAGTGCAAAAAACTCTGTGTGTGTGTGTGTTTGCGCGTGTGTGTGTTTTTAAGGCAGCCTGAGTTTCTCTAGGGCTCATTATCTTCTGCAGTCTGTCCCCAAGGTCCCGGGAATGAGGATTTGAAAAGGAAAGTGGCAGAGTTTTCAAGCCAATTCAGGATGGGAGAGGTCAGAACAGTGGGAGAATAGGAGACCTGCTAGTCTCACCAGTTCTTCAGAGCCCAGTGTAAGCCCTGGGGCTTTGGGATCAAAGAAGACGACGGGGCAGGGAGTTGTAGGGTGCTGGGTGCCCAGAGCATGGCCTGGATGAGGCTGGGGTAAGGTCTGCAGACTCTAGAAGGCCAGGTCCTCTTGGTCCCACAGGCTTCAGAGAGAGTCAGAATGAGGTCCTCTAAGATGCAGGGGCCTGATTTCCCCATCAAAGGGCAGTGCTAGGTGGGATCACCTTACCTGGGTACAGAGCAGGGAAGGGCAGAGAAGAGACCTGGGAGACAAATAGAAAAACAGACACCAAAGCTTTCACGATGGAGAGCATTTATGACGCTCCTGTAGTGTGGTGCTGGGTGCTTCAATTCTGGGACTGGACATGAGGGTTTGTGATCTCATTTCATTGAAGGGTCCCGCCTGGACCGCTTTCTCTGGAGTGCAGGGAATGCAGCCAATTATCCATCCATCTCGGCATCCTGCATTATTCGAGTTTGGTGGCAGTGGTCAAAGAATGCCAAAGGCAGGTCTAAGAAGAGTAAGAATGGAGACTATTGCTCTCAGCTTCTCCTGAGTCATCACTGTTTTCTGATCCTCTTTGCAGGAAACGGCTCACGATCCAAGAGGCCCTCAGTCACCCCTGGATCACGGTAAGAGCACGGTGATGAGTTGCAGTGAGCAGGCAGTTCCCTGCTCTGTCGTCAAGGCTGACTGGGGCGTCCAGATGCTGGAATCCCATAGAAAGGCCTTTTCTTGAAACTCTGACCCTCGGGCACACATGAAAGCTAGTTGGAGGCTTCCAAGGGTCTGGGCTTGCTGAAATACATTTACAGGTTTAAGTTTCTATTTCACGGGTTCAGGTGACTTACGAAATGAAACTTTCACAAACTTCAGTTGAAATCCTTGTTCTTTGGGCCCCTCTTACAAAGTGTTCTTTGTTGGAGGACATAACACGATCATGGTCAAAGCAGAAATCAGGACTCCCCAGTTGTAGAGCAAGACCGATGATAGTTAAAAACTTCAACTTTGTAACCAGGGCCCCTTCTTTCTGACTTCTGGGGCTCTGAGTAAAGCATGACACTCAAACCGGTCACTGGCTTCCCCCGGCACCTGGAGACCTCAGGGAGTGGGCTACGAGGTGGAGGCCTGGCAGGGAAGAGAGGCCACTGCTCCTTCCATTCTTGCTGGGGAGGGTGGGGGCACAAAAGCGACTTCCCGCCTAACCTGCTCTGTACCTGGGCTTCTGGCTGCTGGGTTTTCAGAGGGCCTGGCCGTCGAGTCCCAGTAAAGTCCCAGTGAAAAGTACTTTGGAAGCATGGGAGTCAGGAGAGGAGTCAGGTTCCGGCCCTAGTCCTGCTGACTGATGAGATACGTGCTCCCAGTGGTGTCACCAGACTTCTCGTTCACTGGAATTGTTAAGTGAGGGGTAGCTGAGGATGATCCGAGGGTGCAGATGAGAAGGGGCAGAGGCCGATGGGAGATGGAGAGCAGGGAGGGCCATGTTCATCTGCTTGTTGCAGGATGGGCAAGGCCAAGGGCACTCCAGGTTCTGGGTGGGCCCAGAACACAGAGCTCAGGAGTCTTGTGGGCAGCCTCCCTGCTCACGTGCCGAGTGTTGCTGAGGCCCAGGGAGCTGCCTGGCCCTGAAGGAGAGAGGCCCCCAGCCTCCCCCATCAGCCATGGCCTTGTGTGCTTCTGCCTCTGAGTGGATGCCTGCAGAACCCTGGCTCTAGCCTGCTTGTCTATGCCAGCACCCCTAAATGCTATGCGTGTGGAGACCCTCTAATGACCGCAGACCACCCTGCCCTGAAGTGTGCGTGCGGCAGCACCTTGTCCTCCTCAATCTTTCTTACGGCCCTTGGGGGCGCTCATCCCACCCTGTCCTCCTGTGGCCTGGCCCATGCCGCGCATGCAGAGAGGCTGCTCGTGTGCCTTCCGCCTGCACCTTGGACGGCCCTTGGAGCAGCCGTCGAATTAACTCTGGCCCTTCTGTCTCAACACCCACCAGTCCAAAGGAGAGATCAGAACCCCAGAACAGCAGAAGGCAGAGCCCGTCCAGCTGAAGACCAAGCGCCTGAGAGAGTATACCCTCAAATGCCACTCAAGCATGCCCCCCAACAACACCTACGTCAACTTTGAGCGTTTTGCCCGAGTGGTGGAGGATGTGGCTAGGGTGGACCAGGGGTGCCGTGCCTTGGCGGGGGCCCACGACACCATCCAGGACGATGTGGAGACCCTGGTCTCCATCTACAATGAGAAGGAGGCTTGGTACCGAGAAGAGAGCGAAAGTGCCCGGCACGACCTGTCCCAGCTCAGGTACGAGTTCCGCAAAGTGGAGTCCTTGAAGAAGCTCCTGCGAGAGGACATCCGGGCCACAGGGTACGGCCTCGGAAGCGTGGCCAGGAAATTGGACCATCTGCAGGTGCGGTTTGAAGCTCTGAGGCAGGAGCTCTCGGCAGACCTACAGTGGCTCCAGGAACTGGTGGGCAGCTTCCAGCTGGAGAGTGGGAGCGTGGACAGCCTGGGCTCCGTGTTCCGCCGGGACGCTGGGGACTTCCCAGGGGAACTGCTCAGCAGATCATGCAGTGAGGAAGTCTTGGCCAGCTTGAAGCTCTGAGCACGAGAATCGAGTCAGTAATGCATCCTGGATGGTTTGCTGAAACCTGTTGCCAACTGCTGGGGCATCGACTAGAATTATCCTGCAGGGGTGTGTGTCTGTAGTGTAGTCTTCCACCTGCTTCACAGAATCCAGAATCACGGAAGTGCTAGCTAGTTATTCGTCCTGCACCTCCTCTCAGCAACCTGGTTTTCTGGGAGGGTGGCTGGCAGGGCAGCGAAGCTGTTAAAACGACTGAGAATGAATACCCCTCAGCATACCCTTCTCTAGAGGGAGGATGGCTGGCCTGGGGGAGATGCTTGATAATTGATTTGTGATAATGGATTTGTTCGCATCTCACTTCCCGCCTTACGCCTTACGGATTTGCAGGTCTTGGGTAATGTTTGAGTTAGCTAGGGGTAAGAGTCAGTCAGCTTGGTGCTTTCTGGCTGCTGAAGGAGGGACTTTAAATGCACAGAGAAAATGTTCCTTTTCATCTACATGGACTTTTCCCTTAACAAGCATTTATGTCATTGGTCCTTGAGAGAACTCGGTGAGCCAGGAAGGTAGGTGGTATTATTATTGTTGTTACTTTTATGTCCATGTAACTGATGAGGAAATTGACTCAGAGAGCGAAAATGACTTACTCAGGGTCATTCATTGCTAGTTGATACAGATGAAACTGAAACCCAGGATGCCCGATTCTATAAGGTCATTATGGGAAGAAAGAGTGAGGCTTTGCTGTAAAAATCCACCTTAATATTAAAAAGATGTATCAATTTTGGGGAGGGTAGTTAGGTTGACTTATTTATTTATTTTTGGAGGAGGTACTGGGGATTGAACCCAGGGCCTTGTGTATGCTAAGCATGCGCTCTACCACTTGAGCTATACCCTCCCCCAAAAAGATGTATCATTTTTTATGACCTTAAAATAAAGAAAAAAAGCCCAAGATGGAAAGTCCAATAGGGGACGCCCCCCCCACACACACACACAAAGCTAGGACACCCTCACTGAGAGAGTAGATGAGAAACGAAGCCACCGGGCAGAGAGGGAAGGCAAGGGAACATGTGTGTCTCAACCTTGACACTGGGTAGAAGGATGGAGAAATCCTCACCTGAGAATAGGAGCCCCAGGTCTGTGGTCCTCATGCAAGTTTGCTTTCTGCATTTGCACGGTCAGTGGGATCCGAAAGAACCTCAAGCAGAGAATCTAATGCCAAGTGGTCTGAGGCTGGGTGGCCCCAAGGGCTGGCGGAAGCAGTGTGGTCATCTCTTGGAACACCTGCCTTCACTTCAGACCGACAGTAAAGATACGATGTCATTGATTGGGAGATAAGTCCTGATTTCAGAGATCCAAAAATGTGCATCTTGGAATTAATAGAGGATGGCGAAGCCCTGTCCCCTGTGCCCCGCCGTCTGGGAGAATTGATACAAACGACCTGTCTACAATCTCTCCAAGAACTTTCCTACCCTGTCGCTTGACATGGTGTATTCATTTGGCTTAAGATGCTGCAAGGATTAAAGGTCCCTTTGGCCAAGTCAACAGGTTTCCTAAGAAAAGGAAGCCCCCAATTGAGCAACTCAGGGCAAACTTTCCTGTGAAGGTCAAAATAAAATGCAGTAAAGGAGTAGGGTGTTGATGATAATTTGAATTAGGGAGACTGGGAAAAGCCAGGGAGAAGCAGTTACTTTAGAATCCTGGCATTAGCTACATACTGTCTGTACTGGGTGGTCCTCAGAGGTGAATCACCAGGTGCCCTGCTTTTTACAGGAGAGGATTTGTCTAGAGTCACCTGGCAATTCAGCCCCAGAGCTGGGTCAGAACCATCAGTGGTTTTCCTCACAGGAATGGAGTCATTTTTTCTGTGTTGTTGTCCAGTCTTGTGTAATGACTTGTCGTTTAGATGTTTTATGAGCAGACTCTTCTCTGTACTAAGAGTTTCCAAAGACAAAGCAAAGTGAAGTGAAAAATGCCCCCTAGTCTTTCAGGGAAATCAGAGAAGATCGTGACCTTCTTCTGTCACCTGGCTGGTCCAACTCCCATCATCCTTTGGCATCAGAACCTGGTGCCCAGGGAGCCCAAGGAGGCCTGGGGACTGCCCAGCCGGAGGACCTGCTTGATTCCTGCCTGCTCCCCCCCTGCTGGCACTCTAACAGTGACATCAAGGACAGGGCGGGGCGGGGCTCTGGTGGCCGGATGGGGTGTTTCCTTGGTACCTAGACTGGGGAAGGCCTGGAGGGCACTGCTCTCTGGGCTGGCCCATCTGCCGTCACAGAGGATCTTTTCATTCACTCGGCTTGAATGAAAGGTCAGTCTCTGTGCTCTGTGTAAATGCCATCTTGGGGAGGGCAGGGTGAGTGTATGACATCCTCCTGCATAATGATTCCGAAGGAGGCTGGCGAGTGGGCTCCTGGGGAGGGCAGCAAGCTGTCCCTGCTCTGAGGCGGAAGCACGGGGCACAGCTTTGCATGGGGAAAGGTGGACATGATGAGTAGTTGGTGATTCTGCAGATGCACAGGCTGGGCTGGCAATGAAGGGACAGAGCAGAGTAATAATGGCAGGAGTAAATAAAGCCACAGTCTCCTCCGTGAACCCCCTCCCCGTACCACCCATCCTCTGCTACAAGTGATTATGAAGATGACGCTTCCTGCCTCACTCCATCACTCAGCGAAATGGGCCCACGTGGGTGGTGGCTGTGTGCTCAGCTACCACCTCACTGTCGGCCTCTGTAAATGTCTGTGGAACTGAATGGCCTTTTCTCCTTTGTCTGTGAAACTCTTTGGAGAAGATTCTTTGCCCTGGAGAAGAGACCCAGCCATGGGCATATTTGAGGAGCAGAAATGGCCAGTTCATTGAACAAACAGTGGTTGTGCTCTGGCTCTGGAGGGAGGTGACAGATAAGGTGGAGACAACCCCTGAATAAAAGTCTCATTGTCTGGGATAGATGGGGCCCCAACCAACCGGGAAGTGGGGAAGGCCGTGGTGAGTGACAAAACAGGTACCTGGTAGTCCAGAAAACAGGAGAGACATGAATTCTGATTGAGAAAGAGTAAGAGGGGAGGCAGAGGGCAGAAACGTTCTCAGAGAAGTTCTTCCCCACGACACTCCCCTCCAAGCCGCAGCCTTGTGGGGAAGGTGCAGGGAGAATTTGGAGGGATGGGGCTGAGCCCAGACTGGGGCCAGGAACGTGGACGTGTTAAATGGAGATTAAAGAAAAAGAGATTACAGAGATCTAAAAGAAGGAGGGGTTTTGTTTTTAACGGTTTGTTATGGGAAACTTTGAAAACTTGCACCAAAGAATGGCAGTGTGAATTCCATGTACCTATTACCCAGATTCAAAATATTTTAAAGCAAACTTCACACTAACTTAACTCATAAGTTCTTCAGCAGGAATCTCTGATAAGGAGTGTCTTTTTACTATGACCACTGTGCCATTATCACACCTGACAAAATCAGGAATAATTACTTGTTATCACCTGGACACACATTCCGAACTCACAAGCCCCAACTTTCCTCAAGGGTGTCGTGTTATAGTTGGTTTGTTCAAACTGGGATCCAGACACGGTCCACACATGTGGTTGGTTGTTATGGCTCTCAAGTCTCTTGTCTTCAGTACAGGAGGGAAAGCTTTTGAAGCTTCTCCTGAGGATGAAAAATTGCTCAGGAAACTGAAGGTCCTGGAGAGAAGATTAAAAGTGACAGTGTATATATGTCAGGACCTAACTCAGAAAAGTAAGGCCGGGTCAGGCAAGGGAAGGGGCATACCTACCTCTTTCCATAGGCTTGTTCGACATAGGAACAACCTGCAGGAATACAGCCTTTCTGCAGCTCTCCCCCGTCCCCATGCACACAGAAGGAGGCAGAGACTCGGACACCTATAAGCCTTACATGCTCCTTTCCTGGGCAAACAGGGAGATGAGGCCAGCAGCGCTCAGGCTCCAGCCAGCAAAAAGGAGAGGTGGAGGTGCCACGTCCAGAAAGACTCCACTGAGGGAGATGAAGGAGGCCCCCAGAGTGACTGACCTGGGCAGGAGAGGGAAGTGGGGGCTCAGGTGTCCGTGGCTCTCAGTGGAGGTTGGGGCTGGAGAAGTGACACAGATGGAGGTCTGAGAAGCTGTAATCTGTTTGCGGTTTCTAGCAGAGGCCAGGTATTTAGAGAAAGTCTTCGGGAGTGCCTCTCCTGTAAAGCCAGGGTTCTGGGTCTCTGCCTGAGAGGGTGGCTGCTGCTTCATCCCCCTGCTCTGTGGATGTCAGTGCTGACGTCGCTCACCTCGACGGAATTTTTCCAAGACACTTGCATGTACATAAATGAAACCTGACTTTAGCCACAGCGTTCTGTCTTCTTTCCTCCCTTCCTGACATTTTTCTGAGACACTAAATATACTCCTAGGAGCCCGGTGCAAATTGCCCACACTCTCGTTATTGTCGAGGGACCACAAGGTTGGAAGTCAGGCGCTGTTTGTTTGCAGAAAGGGGAGGGTCAGGAGAAGGTGGAACACGACTCCATCGCCCCTCACCCCCTCCACTTAATGCAAACCATTGGTGCCACGTTCTTTCTGGGAATCGATTTCACTGCAGAATTTACATCTCTCTGACTTCAGGGCCTAGATGACAATGTCAGCATTCAGTGAGCCTCTTAGCAACCAGCGAGGTCCACTGATGAGGAAAGGCCAGCCTGACAGATTTACAGGCCGGTGGCCTCTTCCTCAGAGTTCATGCTGTTTTGTGTAGCATTCAAGACAGGGCCCTGGAAGTAACTACCTCCCGTTAACGCCCTCTGGGAATGGTCCCACGTGGCATTTTAGTTGGACATCTCTGCTTAGTCGCTGGCACTGCTGAAGCAGTTGGAAGGTGGGATTCTCACCGATGGGATCCCCCTAGCCTGAGTGTTGACCTTCCAGCCATGGGGTTTAGCCATCTCTCTCCTGGCAAGGGTGCCAATTTGTAGCTGAACAAAAAGAGGCCCTTCGCTCCCAGAGTCTCCTAATTCCAGCTTATCAAACTCTCCAAGTGAAGTGCATGAGTGTCCCCTGCAAGGGTTAGACCACAGGTCAGTTGCAGACATTAATGCAGTTAGAGGTAGAAATGTTCTGTGGGTTGGGGAGGCAGGGTGCTAATCACCTTGGAAGGAGATACTGGTTGCTGAGAGGTATGGGGAAGGGGGATTAACAAGAAACAAGTAATTCCAGACAGGTGCTGTGAAGAACCAGGGCGGAGGCACAGTGCGTTGTGTAGGGCAGCTGGGGTGCTACTTTACATAGGGTGGCCGGGGAAGGCCTCCCTGAGGAGGTGACATTTGAGCAAAGTCCTGAACAAAGTGACAGAATAAATAGAAGAAAGAACAAGGGCAAAGATCCTGAGACCTTGGGTTTCTGGACCAGCAAGCGGCCCCATGCAGTGAGAGCCACGGGGACAGGAAGGAGAGTGGGAGGAAGTCAGGTCAGAGAAGGCCCCAGATGGTACAGACCTTGGGGTCCTTGGTGAGCTTGTCGGGCCGGGAAGCTACCGGAAGGCTTTGATGCCAGGAAAAGGCAAGCTCAGCACAACTAGTTGCCTTCTGCCCTCTTTTGAGTGTCTCTTCTAGGCGGGACCTAGACCCAGGGCTGGGCTTGTGGAGGGGGTGAGGGGCGGTTAAGGAAAGTGCTGGGAGAGCTGGGCCTGACCTGATGGTCCCCTCAGCGCCCTCATCCTTTTCTCTTTCCTCTCCGCCTTCCTCCTATCCCTCCTGTCTCCCCTCCTGCACTCTTTGGCCCAAACCACTGTGCCCAGTTTGGGAGGGCGCCTAGCCCCTGGCTCCTCTCCGTGTCACAGTTGCGTGCCCTCTCCTCCCTGCTCCCTGACCTCCCCTGGACTCGGAATGACATCTCGCTGCCTCCCAGGCAGAGCTGTGGGGAGTAGTGGTGTCCCGATGCCCTTTCATGGTCTCGTAACTGGGCTGATCCAGGTGCCTGGGCCTCTCACTGGCGGGAATGAGCAAGTCCCAGGTCTTGGGACTGCGTTTCAGTTTGATTCAGCAGCAGCTCGGAGAATTTAACCAGACAATTCTTAAGTACCCACTGTTATTTAACCAGCAACTCTTGAGCACCCACTGTTGCATGCTCTGGGTCAGGAGGGGGTGGGGTAGGAAACAATGACAAAAACATGAAGAAAATTCTTCCTGTTGTTTTCTGCTAGTGGGATGACTCCGCTGCAGGGCTCTGAGATAGGCCTTCTATAAAATCAAGGAGCACACGGGTGTTTTGGTCATGTCAGGGAGAGAGGGAGAGACATTGTTTCTTGGAAGTTACCTTGGAAGGGGTCATGGAGGAGGGAGGTCTGGTGAACATGGAAAGGGCCTCCTGCCCGAGGATGTCAAGTCCAGAGCCATGAGGGCCAGCTGTATGTACCAGCTTCCCCTGTTGCCTGAAGCCATGATGAAAAATAAACAAGCACGGAGGTGTGCTTGCAGTGTGGTTAGGAGACAAGACCGGCATCAAGAATCAATGTGCGATCTCACTCCGCAGTCACTGAGGTGCCAAAGGAGGAGGCTGTGAGGAGGCTGTCAGAGCAGAGAGAAAGATAGAGCTGGCTGGGACCTCGCGGGTCATCCTGGCAGGTTCATTTTCTTGAGGTCACAGAGTCCTTTGGGACTCGATGGAAGCTGTTGACTCTTCTCAGAGGAAATACATGTCTGCACCTATACCCTAAATTTTTTTTAATTGAGGTATAATTCACATACTATAAAATTCACCATTTGAAAGTGTACAATTTGGTGCTTTTTAGTTTAGTCACAAGGTTCTGCAACCATCATCACTGTCTATAATTCCAGGACATTTTCATCACCCCCCCAAAAAACTTCATGCCCTTTCTCAGTCATTCCCCTTCCTCCCTTCCCTCCAGCTCTGGCAACTACTAATCTATTCTCTGTCTCTATGCCTGTTCTGGACATTTTATGTAAAAAGAATCATACACTACATGGCCTCTTGTGTCTGGCTTTTTTCATTTCGTATGCTGTTTTCAAGGTTCATTCATGCTATAGTATTTATCAGTACTTCATTCTTTTCATGAATGGGTTTTCCATTCAGTTTTTCCATTGTCGGGTTATACCACATGTTGCTCACTCATCAGCTGATGCACATTTGGGTTGTTTCCAATTTTTAGCTATTATGAATAATGCTGCTATGAACATTCACATACAAGTGTATGTGCTAAGATTTGCAGCCCATTTCATGAGGTTCACAGAATCCCTGAAGCCCATCTCTGGATTTCTCAATCTAGGAAAACCTTGTTTTACTAAGAGGCAGGAATTCATGAGGGAATGGACTCCTCACATTGTATTCATTCATTCAATATGTCCAGTTTATTTGTATATCAATTATATCTTAATAAAGCTGCTAAAAAATCAAATGATGATCCATCAATCCCACTTCTGGGTAAAGTTCCGGAGGGATCTCTAGTTTGAAAAGACACCTGCACCCCAATGTTCATAGCAGCAGTATTTACAATAGCCAAGACATGGAAGCAACCTAAATGTCCATCAACAGATGACTGGATAAAGAAGATGTGGTATATTTATACAATGGAATGCTACTCAGCCATAAAGAAGGGTAAAATAACGCCATTTGCAGGAACATGGATGGACCTAAAGATTGTCATTCTAAGTGAAGAAAGCCAGAAAGAGAAAGAAAAATCCCATATAATATCGCTCATATGTAGAATCTAAAAAAAGAGAAATAAAGACACTATGAACTCATCTACAAAACAGAAACAGACTCACAGACATAGTGAACAATCTTACAGTTACCGGGGAAAGGGGGTGGGAAGAGATAAATTTGGGAGTTTGAGATTTACAAATGTTAGCCGTTATATATAAAAATAGATTTTAAAAAGTTTCTGCTGTATAGCACAGGGAGCTATTCTCAACATCTTGTAATAACCTTTAATGAAAAAAATATGAAAATGAATATATATGTATATGCATGACTGGGACAGTGTGCTGCACACAAGAAACTGACACGTTGTAACTGTTGGGACTTCAATTTTAAAAAATCAAATAAAATTATTTTTAGAAGGAGGGAATGGAGAAGGAAGGCAGGTTATCAGTAATTTATTACTATTTATTGAGCAGCTCTAAGTGAAGCACTTTACATCCCACATTCATTTAATCCTAAACAACCCTGTGACACAATGTTATTTATCATCCCCATACTGCAGATGAGAAAACTGAGGCTCAGAGAAGCCATGTCAGGTTTTCTTGGAGAAGTCAGGATTTGAGCTGAGCATGACCCTGTTTCCTCTTGGCCCGCATCAAAGCCCCTATTTCCTTCAGTTTATTTTTGAATGGAGTATTAGTGCCCTGTCAATAGGGCATCCCTTTTGCTAAGCCCAGAATCAGCCCAGTGCACCGTGGTCATCCTAGACTGCTGTACAATGACTCTTCCCCAGAATGACCCATGACTGAAGGCCCTGCCTCCTGCTCTTCCTCTTCGGGGGGTTTAGCCTCCAGCCCAGCCAGCGTACACATCTGGCTGTGGTAATAATAGCTCAGGGCGCCAAGGGCATCTCCGGGACAGCTGAGACATCTCAGTGCGGCATTCTTCTGCGTGCCCTGCCGAGAAGGGAGGTCCCAGGGTCAGGGTGAGGATGGTGTGTGGTCAGGGATTCTGCAGCGGTGGTGGCTGCCGTCAGAAGCCCAGTGTCAGCCACCCTGCTCTGCTTTGTCTCCCAGCCTGTGGACCACCAGCAAGCCCTGGTGCGCAGGGAGTCCGCGGTCAACCTGGAGAACTTCAAGAAGCAGTATGTCCGCAGGAGGTGGAAGGTGGGTCAGGGTTTAAGGGTGGGGGCAGCGGCCCAGGTGGGCTCCAGGTTCCCCTCAGGGTCTTTGTGCACTTTCTCACCTGGAGGTTCCTCTCCTCTCCCCACCCCTCCCCAGCTCTCTTTCAGCATCGTCTCCTTGTGCAACCACCTTACCCGCTCCCTGATGAAGAAGGTGCACCTGAGGCCAGATGCAGACCTGGTGGGTAAATGTGGTGCCCTCTGGTTGGGTGGAATTCTGGGTGTGGCCTGGAGCTCAGGGGTGGGAGGGAGCAGATGGGCTTAACTGTTTCCAGCAAGCTCTGCACTGTGTGATCAGCGGAAGTTGGGTGTTCAGGGGGACCACTGGGGTGGTGCTGGGAGGGGGCGCTCCCAGAGGGCAGCAGAGGCCTCTGGAGGATCTCCAGTCCTTTCCTGGTGGGCCTTCAGAGGGACTGCTGCTGCCACTCCCCGGCCCCAGTGTCCCCCCAAGGACTTGTAGCCTGTGAGGGATGGTGGTGGAATAATGAGACTACCATAGGCGATCCCAAATCAGTTCCTGACAGGCCAAAGATCTGCTTCAGAAAGAGAGCTTTACATTCATTATCCCAATTTTCCTAATTCTGTTTTGCCTTAGCTTACCAATAAAAATAACATTTAAGTGATATCTTATATTTGATTAGCTTAGGGCAGTTTTATGTGCATTTAAAATGAGAGACTTATAATATAATGATCAAGAGCATGGCCTCTGGAGCCAGAATGCCACGATTCAAATCTGCCACTTATGAGCTGTGTGACCTTGAGGAAATTACTTAACCTCTCTGTGCCAAAATGTCATCATTTGTAAAATGGGGTAAATAATAGTTCCTATTTCATAGGGTAGTCATGAGGATTAACTGATGACATATTCTTAGAGCCTGGCATTTTAAGCGCTCAGTATGTATTAGCAGCTATTATTGTTTAAAATCCTCTTGTAGACTCTGAAATTTGGTGCCAGTGCTACAGAATGTGGTGTTAGTATTGCAGCTGGCTCCCTGACAGACCCTCCCACTGCTCACTGAGTGTGGTGAGGGCCCCCGGAGTGTCTAGGATGAGTGGGAACAGAAGGTGACTCCCTGAGCTCAGGAAGAGGCTAGATGGCAGCAGCGTGAGGTGGGTGGGCTGGCAGCCCTGGGCAGCCGCAGGGCACACAGCACTCAGGCTGCATCCCAGGGCCTGGCACAGCCCCTGCGCACCCCACACCAGCCTGAGCTCTTCTTGGTTCTCGCTCTTGTCTGGAACTTGAGGATTTATGGCTCCAGAGGCCCAAAACAACTGTGTGTCTTCGGCCAAGCTGTGTCCCTTCTCTGGCTGCCCTCCTCGTCTGCTGTAAAAGGGGACTGGGACTTGCTCCCTCTGAAAATCCCTATTAATGACAAGCAGACTTTTCCCTAGCTTACTTTTTTATTTTCTGGCTCTGACTCATGCTAAAAAGTTGCTATTCAGCAGCGCTTGAGTTATTTTTATTGTTATGGCCGGGCTTGGTCCAGGATGTATTTGGCTACAGTTGATCTTGACCTTGGATTTCCAGCTGGCGCAGGCTAGGAGAAGGAGAGAGGGCCCTGGGAAGGCACACGGCTGACAGCTGGCATGCCTTTCAGGCTGAGTTGCTGGCCATTAGGAAAGAGGAACAGAGAGTAATTGAAAAGAATGTAAAACTCTTTCCTAATTTTTATCCTTGTGCAAACATTTAAAACTGTCCTCTTTTTACTCAGACATTCAGCATCATCAGCTCAATGGCTCACCCTACAAGTGAAAAAGGAATGGGTCCCAGGAATCTATTATACAGTTTTCCCAAAGGGACTTAAAAAAAAAAAATGAGAGAGGTCCTTTTGTTTAGGAAGCTTAAAATTGAACATCTGACAACAGATTTTTTTTTTATGACTTGCACAAGGCTTTCTGAATCAGTACTTCTTTCAATAGTTTTAATACTTTGATTAGATCCGTGTGGCTTGAGTGAAAAGGCATGGGGACCACCAGGGTGGCTGCCTCTGCTCTGGCTTAGCCACGTAGAAGCTGTTGGACTGTGCTTTGCTCTTTTTCTCTTTCATAAAATCAGAGCACAGAAGCCTTTTCCCTGGAAAGACAACACGGCAAGGCTGGCTAGAGGTGCAGCCTAAGCCAGACAGAGGAGACAGCACGGCCCTCAGAGCTTGGTGGGGTGGTCCCTGTGGCTCTGCGCTGAGTTCAGGAGACCCATCAGTCCACAGAACAGCTATCCAGGTGGTCTAGATTGTGTGGCAGCCACAAAGGACACCAGACATGACTTTCATTATTATTATAATTGGCCCCTCCTGGTGCCTGCTTTCCCCTGAGCTGCTCTGCCTGCATTCCTTCCTCCTGGGAAGCAGACCTCCAGGCAGGTCCCATTTCAGGTCCCTCCCCGCCCCATCCTGCCCACCCCTGGTCTCTGGGCAGAGCTACAGGCTTCCCCTCTAGGTCCATCCCCTTGGCTTACAGGCCCCTGACAGGCGCTTCTGCCCGGGTTGCCCAGCACGACCCCATTCCTGGCACCTCATGACCCTCTTGCCCTTGGTCTCTCTTTTTCCCTTTCTTCCAGAGGAATTGTGATAGTGACACAGAGGAGGACATCACCAAAAGGAAAGCCCTCCACCCCCGGAGGAGGAGCAGTACCTCCTAACTGGCGGGGCTCAGGTGGCCACCAGGGAGGCCCAGGTCCAGCCGGGCTCCTGTCTTTGCAGACTCTTGGACCCCGCCTGTCACCAGCACGCAGGCATTCTCCATCCCCGAGCACTTTGCAAGAGAGATGGGCACGCAGGATTCAGAAGAATTTTCAGGGGAGCCAGGAGACCTTGGGAGCTGTGGCTGTCTCCTGGGGAGAAGACTCCAGCATTCCCAAAACTCATTAATTCTCCAGAAAACGGACTTTCACCTATCTGCCAACCTCACAGCCTGGGGCAGGGGTGCGGACCTAAGGAACCGACGTAAACACACATCACCGTCCTGGCTGAAGGTCAGATTCAGGCAGCTTTTCTCACAGGAGGAGGGAGTTCAGAACCAGCCTGGCCAAAAATTACACCAGGAAAACAGAGGCCTCCCTCCATGGGAACAAGATAAGGAGTGAAGTGAATCTTGGGTGTGAGGGACCTATCCTGTGACCTCCCAGAACCCACGTGGAGTCAGCATCTCATGCTGACCAACATATCAGACCTTCCAAAGAAGCCCATTACCAGCCCACTGTGCTGTAACTTTTTTCATTTTTATTAAACTTCTGGTTTACCTGACGCTCGGCTTCTGTGGGGACTATTTCCATCTGATTTCTTTAGCTCTCTGGGGGAGCCTCCAGGATTGGGGTGCTGAGTGGATAGCTCAGAAACTCATACTGAAGCAACCCCCTACCCCTGGACTGCTAACTGCCCACATTCTACATCCTTTCCTAAAGGTGTGCAGCCCAAGAAAATCAGCCTGGATACCAGCATATAAGGCCTGGGCTGCGTCTGCTACTACCACCATCACCCCTGCTGGTGTGGGCTGAATTGTGTCTCCCAATCCTCAGTCCCTCAGAATATTCGGAGACAGGTCTTTAAAGAGGTAATTAAGGTAAAATGAGGTCATTGAGGTGGTCCCCAATCCAGTATGACTGGTGTCCTTATAAGCAGAGAGATCAGGACACAGAGGAAAGATCATATAAAGAGACAGCTTAGAAGGGTGGGTATAGCTTAGTGGCAGAGTGTGTGCTTAGCATGCATGAGGTCCTGGATTCAATACCCAGTACTTCCATCAAAACAAACAAACAAACAAAAAAGGATCTAAAGAGACAGCTAGAAGGTGGGCATCTATAAACTAAAGAGAGAGGCCTCAGAAGAAACCAGCCCTGTCAAGACCTCAGTCTGATTCTGGCCTCCAGAATTGTGAGAAGATAAATTTCTGTTGTGTAAGCCACACAGACTGTGTGCCTTTGTTAAGGCAGCTCTGGAAAGCAAATACACCTGCCAACTATGGGCAAGATAGGGCCGGGGGCTCTGTGAAGACGTGGATGGAGAAGGTCAAAGAAGGACCCAAAGGAGATGGATTACCCGGACCCTTGAGTGTATGTGGCAAGAGAACTCTGGGCCCTGCTTTCCAGGCCCAAAGGATGGTGCTGTTGACCAGAAACCTGAGAGAAGACCCTTGGAAGCCAGAAGTAAAGAGGGTCAGGGTGAGGTACCAAGGCTGAGAGGATTCGTGGGAAGAGGTGGAAAGAAAGGGGGAGAAGTTTTAGAAGGTGAGTGAGGGAAAGTGTGCCGGGAAGGAGAGAGGGGAAGAAAATAAGGGCAGAAAGGACACGAGAGAAAGGGGGCATCCTTTCCCTTCATCAGCAGCGAGTTTTAAGCACGTTGTGTTAGAGGGTGGGCCGAGCCGCCCTGATCCAGTGGACAGATCCAGAGCAAAACAACCCCACAGGAACAGAAAGGCAGAAGGGTGTCAGAAAACCTTCCAGCCAGGAATGGAGGGGCCCGCAGGCTTGTGGAAGAAAGCTCTGCCTCGCCCTGGAGTTCTTGGGTGTCTCAGTTCTCAGCCTCTCCAGCTAACGGTGTTCAGCCCCCACCCTTCCTGGCTGTGGGAGGGAAGTTCTGGAACAGGGGCTCCCCGGGAGCTCCTAGGAAGTACAGTGTGGTCGCAGGTAGGGGACTGCCCTCCGTTAGGAAGGAGAGCAGTGAACGGCTTTGACAAACCCAGGCTTGAGTTTCCAATTACAGCCAAAGGGGTTAGCCTTTGGGCACCTGTCTGGCCCAACCACTGCTTTTTACTGAACAGGGAACTGAAGCTGAGAGAGAGGAAGTGACTCGTTCTGCTTCACGCAGCAAATTTGTGAAAATGTCTGATGAGAGCCCAGACTTCCTGACTCCGAGTACAGGGCTCATTTCTTCAGCTTGATAAACTGTGGGAGACCTTTCAGGAAATGGACCGACCATTTGCTTTGCCTCACTTAAAACACACTCTTGTCTCTACTTTTCCCCGCCTTGTCCTTCATTTCTGGGAACAGAAGAAATGATCACAGTTGTGATTCAGGGAAAATGGGGTGTGATGGGACGGCCATGTCCCAAGTCTCAGGCAAGTCCCAGGGACACGCCCCGCCAAGTGAGGGTCCTTGGCTTTGCGCAGGAAAGAATTCAAGAATGAGCCACAGTTGAGTAAAAGTAGATTTATTCAGAGAGATGCACACTCCACAGTGCGGGCTGTCTCAAAAGTCAAGAAAAAGGCAGAAGGGCCTAAGAGATACACATTCATTAGGCAGAATGCAGGCCGTCTTAGAAGGGTGAGTGGTGGCCTCAGAGCTTGGAGTCTGCTAGGAAGAAATGTGATTGTCCCCAGGGTGTGGGGATTGTTAGTTTAATGGGCTCAGTAGCTTCATATGCTAACAAGTGGGAGGGTTATTCCAACTACTTTGAAGAAGGAGTGGGATTCCAGGAATTGGGCCATCACCCACTTTTTGACCTTTTATGGTCAGCCTTGAAACTGACCTGGCACCTGTGGGAGGACCATTTAGCAGCTATTGTATTACAGTGAGCAGATAATGATGCTTGGGGTCTACTGGGAATTGAATCTTCCACCATCTTGGTACTAATTGCTGGGTCATTCTTTTCATTGCTGTGCCCTGCCCCCTTCCTTCCTGCCTCACTTGCTTCTGTCCACCTTTTCACAGTAGAGGGCACTGCCCCTAGGTGGGGGCAGCTCGGCAGCCAACATCGTGGGCTGCAGGTCAATCTATGAACCGGTATTTACTGGGCTCCCACTACATGCCTGGGACTGCTCTAGATGCTGGGGTTAGAGCAACAAATAGGCAGGCATGGCACCTCCCCGAAAGGGGACCGCATTCTGTAAGTCCTAGGAATCCAGGACTATGTCCTACCCATAGGCTTCTCCTCCCGCCTTCTTCTCACCCAGGTTATAGAAAGTCCTGTTGACCAGGTGCCCCTCAGCCCAGCTCTCTGGGGTTTGCTGGCACCTGCTGGGTTTCCCAAATCCCTCAGGAGGCGCAGGAAGTGGGCAGAGGGGGGCCTTTGAGGATGACTTTGACACCTATCAGCCTGAAGCCAAGCACCTGTACCACTCTAATGCAGGAACACAGAAACCTGGTCCCTCCGGCCTGCAGGTGTGAGGTTCAGTGAAGCAGCTGGCCCGAGGGAGCCAGGTGTGCTCTGTTAGTCCTGAAGAAGGATGTGTTGACCAGCTGACGTTTCGAGGCTGTGAGAGACCACAGCGTGCTCTGAGGCAAAGGAAAGATTTCCAGTGACAAAAGCTGTGCTTGGTTAAGTCAGTCTTTAAGAAGTCTGAGGGTGCCCTACCCCTGAGTGTTTGCCTGTGTGTTTGCAGGATGCTGCATTAATATTTCACAAATGCACATATAAATATTTCAGTGCTCTCTGTTTTAATGTCAATCTCACTGGTTTTCCTGACTCCAGATCTTGGATTTCATCTGCCTTTTCCACTAGCATATTTGTTTGCCGAAAACCTTATTTTGGAAGCAGATGAAGGACATACCATAAGAAGTGAACCACAAAATCTCCATGAGAAAAAAGTCCTGCCCTGTGTTCCACAGACAAAGTAGGTATATGTGGAAAGAGCTAAAATGAAGACTGGGATATGGCAAGGAATTTTATCTGGCATGGGCTCATAGAGCTTTCCGTCTGGTCCCATGTTGATGTCATCCTGACGTTGTTCTGTTCCCTGTTGCTGCACCCCAAAGAATAAGTCTTCCCTGGTGATCTGCTGAGAGGATCCCATTCTAAGCAAACCGTAATAGGCTTAGGGATTGGAGGAGTTGAAGAGCTGTAAACGTTGGTTAACTGACATTTCGAAAAGCTAAAACACAGTGGGTAACCTCATTAATAGTTATCTCTCTTTCTGTTTTTCCCTTTCTCCCACTAGTTTCCTTTTTCTCTCCCCTTCCATCCATTAGCAAGTCATAATATATAGCTGAAGTCCCTACTTACTAGATAAAATTCACATTCCCAGTTCTTAATCTAAAACACAGTGGGTTATATTACCTAAGGAGAAATAATTTTGTAAGTATTTCCTCCCCTGTGGATCAGTGATCCTCCACCCCTGAGCTAGACAAAAATGAAAGAAAAAAGATAAGCTCACAAATGCTTTTTAAAAAACCTCTTCTGCAATAGGAACATATTGTACACATTTTATTTAATTCCCTTTGTAACCTTGTGAGGGAAATGAGAGAACGCAAGCTCCATTTCTATAGATGAGGAAGCTGAGATGCTGTGGAGCCAAGAAGTTTGCATGCGATCACACAGCTGGGGTGCTTGGAATCTGGATTTGTCTACCCTCAAATCCACATTCTTCTCTGCTCTTCCCAGAAAGACAGTGTTGGGTGAACAAAGCATCCTAGAAAACCAGAGGCAGTATGATTCTGTTTTTATAAAGCTCAAGAACTTTACTATACTTTGGAAATACATGCCAATGTGATAAAACAACATTTTAAAAGCAAGGCAATAATTAAACTCAAAATTCATGGTGAAGCTCACCTCTGGTGGCTGAGATGGGGACGAGGGTAAAGGTAGGTGCTAGGCTGTCGGCAGCATTGTGGACAACACAAGTCCACCATTAGTTCACGGGAGTTCATTTTATTCTTATGCTTTCTCTCTTACGTACGAGTTATCTACATTTTTCATCCATCAAATATTATATTGAAATAATGAAATGAGGAAATGAAGTGAAAAATATCAACGCAAACGGCCATGAGATGCCACAGTGGAAAGGACATGGAGGCTGCGTGGTGATTATCGGTGAGGGTGCTTGTCCACTCACGACCTGATGGCAGGCTTTTGTCCGTTCTTTTATTGCCACCTTGGTCAGAGGCCACCGTGCCAACCTGTGAGAATGCCTGGGCTGGATTATTATCCCCATTTTAAAGAGAAAGGGTAGAAAATCCTCCGTCTCCAGCCCACCTCCCCAGTCACCACCTCCCCTTGGAGTCTACCTGAGGGCTGTGGTCTGACGACATCTTCTGAGCCCAAATAGGCTGAGTTTGCCAACTCATGCTCTGGGTGCCTTCGTGTCTCTCTCAGCTTAAATCTGGAGGCTGGGCGGTGTTTGAAAAGCCATCTGGGCCAACACCCTGCTCATTTGGGATTGAGAGGAGGTGGTCCCGTGTCTTCTCACAATTCCCTTTCCTAGTTCTTTTTTTTTTCTTAATTGAAGTATAGTGAGTTTATAATGTTGTGTCAATTTCTGGCGCACAGCATAATGTTTCAGTCGTACACATATATATTTATTCCTTTTCATGTTCTTTTTCATTATAGGTTACTACAAGATACTGAACATAGTTCCCTGTGCTATACAGTAGAAACTTGTTGTTTATCTAGTTTACATATAGAAGTTAGTATCTGCAAACCTGGAACTCCCAATTTATCCCTTCCCACTCCCTTTCCCCTCTGGTAACCATTAAGTTTGATTTCTGTGTCTGTGAGTCCTTGGTATATTTCATCACTTCACCAAAAGGCTTGGGCGAATTCCTGGCACTTTTCAGCTGTTGACTCCTGGCCTTGTCATTTGGCCTTTCTGGGCCTCAATTTTCTCATCTGTGAAATGGAGATAATAATGTCAATGCTGCTTGTCGTGAGTGCCTCATTGAGACCAATGTTGTAAGGGAGTTTTGTCCGCTTTGAAGAACTTGGCAAACGTAAGGGATTTGTTATTTACATAATTTAGTTGCACCCTGAGACCATAGGCATAAGGAGCAACATGGAAAAGGAGCGGCACTCAACACCGGTGCCTTGGACTCCGGGCGGAGGGCACACCTCCTACTCACCGCTTCTGCCCTGACACACCTGTGTGAGGCCTGATTCTGCACTGACACTCACACTCGGCAGTGGTTTATTAAACAGAAGAGAAAGCAGGAAGAGCTTTCCTCTCACCCTGGTGCAGGGCGCTCAGCTGGCCACCTTCTTCCCACCCCTCCCGAGGGCGCCTATGGTGAGGCCGGAGGCAGGAGCAGAGGCTGCTGGAGTCGGGGTCCTGAAGGGAGGCTTACTGCTGCTTTGCCTTTTCATTCAGGACTCGTGCAGCTCACTTCAAGGGGCGTAAACAGCGCTTTAAAGAAGTAAATGCAGAACTCAGACTACTTTCCCCGCCTTGTTTCCTTGTTTTGTTATTTTTGTTGCTGTGTTCGTTTGCTAGGGCAGCCTTAACAAAATACCACAGAGGGGGCAGCTTGCACAGCAGGCATGGATTTTCTCACCACTCTAGAGGCTAGACGTCCAAGATCAAGGTGCCAGCAGGGCTGGTTTCCTCTGGAACCTCTCTCCTTGGCTTGCAGGCGGCCATCCTCCTGCTGCCTCTTCACCTGGTTGTTTCTCTGGACACACGCATCCCTGCTGTCCCTCTGTGTGTCTGTATTTCCTCTTCTCGTAAGGACAGCAGTCACACTGGATTGGGGCCCACCCTTGTGGCCTCCTGTTAGCTTCATCACCCCTTTAAAGGCCCTATCTCCAAATACAGTCACATTCTAAGGACTGGGGGTTGGGGCTTCAACATATGAAATTGCCGGGACATAATTCAGCCCTTAACAGGTGTGAATGTATTTAACTCTTCATTTAAAGAGAGCTAGTACTTTGCCTTCTTGTTTTACATCCAGCTCCTGAATGCCCCCGGGGACACGGAGCTGTGGGCCTGAGCCCGCACAGACCACCCCAGGTGTCTGAGCTCAGGCACTTGAGTGCCCTGCACAACAGGAACTAGCACCTCTGTGTTCTTTCCTAGACGTTCTTGAAGCATCAGAAGCCTCGGGTTGGGTCTTGTTTGGGTTGCTGTCACTCTGCTGTGGTCGGTGTATACACACCTTTTCCACTCATTTTACAAACAAAAAGTATTGATTTTATTATGTATCCAAAAGGTGTTAATTGATTTCAGAGGAGTAGTGGGTTAAGGTGGGGCGGGGGTGGGGGGAAATGAAGTTGCCATTGAAATTTACAAATATACTTCAAATTACCAAGCTAAGATTTGCACTAATTTGCCTGCTTAATTTGTCTCTGCACTTTGCCCTGTGTGCAGGTACAGAGTGGAAGATAGTGCCTGTCTCTGGAACTGGCCAGCAAGAGGGAGGGCCATGGGGGCTCACGGGGTTGGTCCAGAGCAGCCAGGCAGCCTGAAGGAAGGGACATGCCAGGTGCCCACCTGTGGATGCGAGAGGACTTTCTGGACCAATGGCTCTTTGAGGGGAGGACTGTGTCTGATTCATTTATGAAGGTTCCAGAGTGCGCCTCTGCCTGGCACAGGGTGTGATTACTAAAGATCTGAGGAGAGAAGGCAGGTGGAAGGAATAAAGGGAGGAACGAGGGGAAGAAGGAAAGGAGAGAAGCCTGGCAGTGAGGGAGGCATACTGCCCCGCTTTCCACACCAGGGAGAGCCTGCAGTGGGGAATGCTGTGAGCCCCTGCTGCCGGTACCTTCTTGGACCCACCAGACCATTCATGCTGGACCCACCAGACCACACTCTCCCCAGATGGCTTTTAGCCAGAGGTTGAGCCCGGCGGGGCGGGAGTTGGGAGCTGGGGGGATGTGGCAGGTGCTAAAACCAGGCCATTCTTGTCCTGTGGGGGACCTACTCCTTGCCCTGGGGAGCCTGTCAGCGGGCGCTGCAGTCTGAGGCCCTTCCTGTCCCCTCTGCCCTCCTCCCCTTTGCCCTCCTCCCCTCTCTCCTTTCGTAGGAGTCAGACCTCCATTGTGGTCCTTCTGCTCCAGTGCCTTTCACAGGTGCTCCCCCGCCCAGATCTCTGCAGCTTCTGTCCTGGCATCTGCTTCCCAGAGGACCTGAGCTGACCCAAGGAGAGAGGGAGGAGGGAGGGGACTTTGCATTGGCACCTACTTCTCGTCTCCACTGCTCTCCCTTGGCAGGCACGGACTGACAGCTGTCTCACTGACTTCAGAGCTGGAGGCAGAGTGGGGCTCAGTTCATGTCTTTTATAAAAAAGTGATGGTGGTTTGTGTCTTTGCTACAAAACATTTCTTAAAGCAAAAGTGACTCCACCATTTCTCCCCTTTATTTGTCTCTCATCTTGAGCCCCCCAAATCCTGAACGTGGCCTGAGACATGCCTTGTGATCTGGCTCCTACCTGTTGCTTCCTCCTTTGGGCCCTTGGCTCGCTGTGCCCCAGCCACCAGGCCGGGAGCAGCCTGGGTTCCTCGCAGGTGCAGGCTCCTTCCTACCTGCAGGGGACCTGGCCTCTGTCCACAATGTCCCCTCTTCCATCCCTAACCCCACTCACTCTCTACCTTTTTGGAGCTAGCTCCTAATTCTTTAGGGTCTCAATTTAAATGACACTTTCTGTGGTCCTCCCCCTCTTCCAGAAGAGATTAGGACCCCCTCCTATAACCTTTCAGGCCCTTTTATGACACTTACTAATTTTAATTTAATAGTATATTAGTTTATAAAGTACCACAGACTGGGTGGCTTAAAGAACCTAACTTTGTTTCTCACAGCTCTGGAGGCTGGAAGTCCAGGATCAAGGTGTCAGCAGGGTCGGTTTCTTTGGAGGCATCTCTCCTTGGCTTGTAGGTGGCCGTCTTCCCCCACCCCGTGCTGTTATGCGGTCTTCCCCCCACCCCCATGCGTGTCTGTGTCCCCACCTCTTACAGGGACACCACTCATATGGGATTATGGCCCACCCCTATGACCTCATTTTACATCAATTACTTCTTTAAGGAGAGAATTTACATCCAAATACAGCCCCATTCTGAAGTACTAGGGGTTAGGACTTCAGCATATGAATTTGGAGGGGGAGGTGGAAGACACAATTTAACTCATAATAAATATCTACTTTAAGAATTATTTGAAGGGTGAGGGTATAGCTCAGTGGTAGAGTGTGTGCTTCGCATGCACGAGGTCCTGGGTTCAGTCCCCAGTACTTCCATAAAAAACAAACAAAAAAACTATTTGAATTTTTGATGTCTGCCTCCTCTTGTGGGCCATACACTTAGGAGAGCAGGGCTGGGTCTGGCTGTTTGCTGTTCTGAGCACAGTGCCTGTCAGTGTTCAGTAAGTATTTATGGACTGAATTAACACATGACATCACTCCTTGGTTGGTCCAAAGTGGCAAGGAACCCTGCAGGACCTCACGCTGGCAAGAAGCCAAAACAGCCCTCAGAACCAGGCCCCGGGCAGCCCCCCTCTCCCCACACTGCTGTCCCTCAGGAGAGTGTTCAGTTTAATACGCATTGATGCTAAAGACCTACTATGGGTCAGATTTTTATCTGGCTTTAAAGGGTGTGTAAGCTTCTGATAAGAGAAGGGAAAAAGAAGGTATGGGTTAGTGTTCTGTTTGCTTATCTTTATGTCTTCCCATGGCTGGACTTTGGAAAGTCACCACACGAAAGTAAAACTTCTTTTCTGAGTGGTGAATTAGTAGTGTGGTTGGTGAATTTGGAGTTTGCCATTTTTTCCCCGTCTCTAGCCATTGTGACCATGGTTCCAAGTCAGAGACCCAGAGGGCCCTGCCAGAGAGCCAGGCCACTTATTGGGGTTGGAAAAGCTGTTAAAGGTCAGGCAGAGAGGACGCATCAGACTCTGGCTGAGTCCTTTGAGGAGTGTATGCATGTGCGTGTGTATGTCTGTGCAGGTGTATGTGTGTGTGTATGTGTGTGCGTATGTGTTTCTGGGTGTTTCCAAGTATCTGCAAGTATGCATCTGTCTCTGAGTGAATATATTTTGGATGGGCGTGCATGTGTGTGTGCGCATTCCTGGATGTGTCTGAGTTTTCTCTCTGTGCGTCTGTTTCTGTGTATGCATCTGACTGTGTGCCTGGGGGTCTGGGTGAGGACACCTGTCGCTGTGTGGGTGTATCCAGGTGGCTGGTTATTGTCCTGAAGGGCTCCTGGGGAAAGTGCCTCTGGGCCCAGGCTTTGCAGGATCTGTTCTAATACTGTCAGACCTCTGAGACTGGTCTGTTTGACATTCCAGGGAACAAAGTTGAGGACAGCCGCACCTGCTGAGTCGCAAGGATGTGTGGGCTCTGTGTGTTCACAGTTGGACATATCTCCTTTCACACACACGGAGGGGAAATTTCAGACGGGCTGGCTGACCATGCATTCTTTCAGGTCATGACTTCGGCTCGCCCTGGAAGGAGCGGAAATGAGAATGCTCAGGAGACCTAGAGGTTGGCAGGAGGTGAGCGGAGACCCAGGTGTTGCCCAGCTGGGTACCCTGGCTCATGGCTTTCTCAGGCCATTCTAATAACCAAGCTGCCGGCTTTGAAATTGATTGATGGATGCTTCTGGTCGGGGAGGAAGCCAGAGCAGATTGTCTTGAATGGTACAAACTGCAGACCTCACCAAACTCTTAAAGTCAGTGCTGACCCTGGAAGGCCCCACGGGACCATGAGTCCAGATTCTGGAAAAATTCTTCTCTTCCCTCTCCAAACCAACCAACCAACAAATAAACAAAAAACACCATTATCATATGCTTGGGCCCAGTGCAATCAAGTGAGTCTTTCAAGTTTGTCTGATTAAAACAGTAATATTTCCCGCAGGGACGGCAGGGGCTGGAAGCCTCAATCACAGGCTCCTTGATTGGAACGGATTTCACAGGTTCTTTCCCCAGAGCAGATGACGAAGGGCAAGAGAGCATTTGCCCCCTGGTGTGTGCCCGGTGGGGCAGCATGGATGAGGGGAGGGTCTGAGCAGGGCACAGGAGGTAAACACACCTTCTGAGAATTTACTTGGGCCTGGCGGGGAGCTCGGCTCTGTTCCCAAGGAGCCCAGGTGCTTCCTCTAGTCGGTAAGGCTGGAGGCACAGGAGTGGATGAGGTGAGGGACGGGGTGGAGGTGCATCAGGGAGGAGCTGGTCCTTCTGAGGGAGGGGGTTTAATCAGAGGAGGGAGGGCCCACGGAGCAGGGGGCCTCACCACTGGTCATGTCTTGTCTTCAGACAGTGAAGGCTGCTGACAAAAACTTACGCCTGTCTACCACTGCTCACCTCTGGCAAGGTCCCGCCAGCCCGTGGGGCCCTGTGGATCTGGAGTGCAGGGCACTGGGTTTGGTGGGGATCAAATTCTCCTGGGGAGAGAGGGGCCTGAGAAGGAGGCAGTACCTGCCTACCCAGAGAGTCCAGGGATTTTGTAGAAGCTCATCCAACCCCACTGAAGACGCCCAGAGTGACAGGGAGCTCGGGGTCTCCCGGCTGGACCCTCAGCAGTTGGGGTCGAACTGTTCACATTGTTACAAATTCTTTCTCAGGTCAAATCTACATCCCCGAAAATCCATGTTGTCCTGGTTCCATCTCCTGGGGATACATCAGTTTAACAAATATGTAGACAAAGATCAAACAGACAGTCTGTGTCCTCATGGAATCCACAGACCAGAGACAAGGACGGCTAGTACACAGGGCAGGATGAAACAGGGCTAAGCTGGGAGCTGAGGGAGGAGTCCTTTATCCTGACTGACGGGGGCCCCCACCAGGGGGCGTCTAGAGGAGGCAGTATTTGAAACAGGTGTAAATGATAAGGGCTGGGTGTGTGTGGAGGGGGCCGTGGGGGTCCAGGCCGGGAACGAAGCTTGAGCGAAGACGCAGTGGCAGGAGAGAGCAGAGCCTGGCAGGATGTTGAGCAGCCTGGCAGGGTGGGGACCTGGTGTGGAGGGGAAATGTGGGGGCCATGGGGGCTGGATCCCAGAGGGGCTTGGAGCACGGCCTGGCCTTTATTCAGTGAGCCAAAGGGTGGGGTGAGTCCAGAGGTTTTGTGAGCCACAGTTTACATCAGTGATTCTCCAAGTGTGTTCCCCGGCCAGCAGCTTCAGCATCACCTGGCCCTTGTTAGAAATGCAGATTGTCAAGCGGCACTCAGACCTGCTGAATCAGAAACTCTGGGGTTGGGGCCAAACTAACTGCTCTAACAGGGCTTCCAGGTAATTCTGATGCAGGGCTTTGGAAAAGTAACCCTGAGCGCTGAGGGAGATGAGGAGGGGTGGGGTCTGGAGGAGGGAGAGCAGTTAGGGGCTGTTAGAACCACCGGGTGAGGCAGGCCTGACCTGGGCCTGACCTGGGGAGGCAGCAGGAAGACTGAGACGGACTTGGGTTCCCGCGCCAGCCCCTCACCTTCTAGCTTCGTGAACCTGGCCATGGGACTTGCCTTTTCCGGACCTCAGTTCCTGCATGGTCAAAGCGGAGTCCCGGCTGGAGGAAGGTAGGAGACGGTCAACAACCATTTCCGCTTGCACGGGGCTGAGGGGTTTCATGAGACTCCGGACTTTCAGTGCTCAAACCAGGAGCATCCAGGGTGAACGGGGATGGTTGGTCCCCCTTCCCTTACACGGGGCCCACAAAAAAGCACCTTTCAGGATGTTTACAGAGCGAATTGGCCGAGAGTGGGATTACTGGGGGCCCAAAGCTCATTCTGGAGCACTTTGGTGGCAGCTAAAGTTGCCGATCCCTCTGGCCACTGTTTCTGGTGCCTGTTTGGCCCCAGAGCGTGCCCCACAGGCCCCTGCCCCTGTCTGGCTGTGGAGACCAGCAGAAAGGGAGACCAGCAGAGCACAGCCAGGGCAGAACTGTGGCCCAAGTGACCTTGGTATGTCTCCATTTCCTTTGTGAGGCTCCTCCTCTGGCCAGGCTGTTGTCTTTCTACTGCCAGACAGCTTTGAACCCGGGAGTCACCCCTCTAGGCTGTTTTGCCTTGTTCTCTGAACCTTCCTGCCCACAGCCCAAACAGAACATTTTCACTCTAGCGTCTCCCCTCCCCTTGGTTCTGCCATCTTTGAGAAGACCAAGGAGGGAAGCTAAGATGCTTATCTGAATTGAGGGGTGAGGGGTTAGTGGGCTCTTTAGTTTCATTTTATCAGGAGCTTCTGCAAACAGTGTCGTAAGCCAAAAGAGCAAATGGCCAACTTAGTAACTCCATCAGTGCCTGCCTGAGTCCCTCAACGTCCTGCACATTCGTTGTGATGTTTGCTCTCTTTGCCTCCTGCCCCAGACTCTGCGCTCCCTGAGGGCAGGGACTGCGCCTTGCTCCCCGGCCAGAGGAAGGGTTTGCTGGAGCCCCCAGGCCTGCCCGTACCTGGAGTATGACTGGACCTGGATCTGACTCTGTCTGAGGGGACTGTAGTCACTTTTTGAGCTCCCTCCCCACCTCAGCCAGGCCTGGAATTTATTCTTTATTAGCTGAAGAAGAGGCAAGAAGGAGGGGAGAGTGTTTAGAAATACAAGAAGCACACAGATTTCTCAGTCTTTTCAACACCGGGCCCTGCCATCACTGTGCCACAGAGCTAGGTTACTCTCTTTTGATCAAGGGAGTAAAGTTATTAAGAAGTAACTGAAGGAGGGGGGCGGTATAGCTCAGTGGCAGAGTGTATGTCTATCATGTTCAATTCCCAGTACCGCCATTAAAATAAATAAAACCTAATTACCTCTTCCCCCAAAAAATAAAATTAAAAAAAAAAATAACTGAAGGGAAGAGAATTAACATTTATCAAGTTCCTGCTATGTGTCAGCATTATTCTAGATTTGTGTGCTGACTTGATCGGACTTCTATCTGTACCCATTTGGCAGATGAGAAAATGAGGACCTGAGGCGTTAAGCCATATGATGGAGCCAGGGTTTGAACCCAGGTCTAACTTGAAAGTCCCTGTGCTGTGTGCTCCTGCAGGCTGCCTCTGGGTGGCTCCTTGGGACAGAGAGGCTGTGGATCTCTATCTAGTTGCTGTGCCTCATTCCAATCAGGATCCAGACAAGCAGCCCCAGAGGGCAACTTTGTGCCCACAGGAGCCACCTCCACCCAGCTTGTGGGCACAGGGCCACGTTACCCTCTGCATCTGCTGGGCATCCCCACAGATTTTTCAGAGGGATGCTTGGAATCATGTTGGACCAAGGCCACCAGGTGGCGCAGTGTAGGTCGTGGGACCTTGATTCCTGAATCTAAGGCCCAGCTGGTTCTAAGGAATCTTCTGTGACAGCCAAGGATTCCCCTAAGAGGTTCCTGGGGAACTCAAAAAATACAGGCCCCATCCCCAAGCCTCTAGTTTGATATTCTGGGAATCTGCCATTACTTTTAAGTTGCGTTTTTTCAATTTTCTGAATTGGTAAATTATCAATCACATAGTTCAAAATTTTTAAAGTATCAAAAGATTTATAGAGAAAACTTCTCTACTCCCCAGCAGGTATTTACCATTATTAGTTACTTGTGAATCTATCTAGAGATCATGCATATAATATTATGTAGTCATCTATATACAAGATTATATGTAAGAGCATACATATATCACATGATATAAGGATGTATATTCTTTCCCCCTTTTTACACAGATGGTTGCATATGTTTTTACTAACTGATTTTTACTTGGTCATATTCAATTTTGGAATTATATGTCTAATCATAAATTTTGTAAGAAAAAAGATATACCACAGTCTTCTATTTAAAAAGACTAGTTATCTTTATTACTTTTATTTATTTATTTTTTACTTTTTAAAAATTGAAGTATAGTCAGTTTACAATGTTGTGTCAATTTCTAGTGTACAGCACAATGCTTCAGTCATACATGAATAGATACACACACATATATATATATATATATTCGTTTTCATATTCTTTTTCACCATAAGCTACTACAAGACATTGAATCTAGTTCCCTGTGCTATACAGTAGAAACTTGTTTATCTATTTTATATAAACCAGTCAGTATCTGTAAATCTCGAACTCCCAGTTTATCTCTTCCCACCCCCCTCCCCCCTGGCAACCACAAGTCTGTATGCTATGCCGGTGAGTCTGTTTCTATTTTATATATAAGTTCATTTGGCTTTTTCTTCAGTGTTAATGATAAACACTTGCATGATGTCCTTAACTCTTGCTTGCACAAGTCTGTTGAAAAACTTCTGATTGTTATGCTGGTCCCACTCAGATTTCAAGTGATCATGCTCATTTGACTTAATGGAAGCTAAAATACGATGCTTCTGATGGCTGTGCTGGATTCTTTCCAGAGGTTGCTCAGCATCTTGGCTTTGGGGAGGCTTGGCTCTTACAACCTCCGCTTTGGGAGTTGGGTCCTTAACCTCCCACTGTATGTTGACGCCAAACCACTGACTGTACATTTTCAAGTACCCTTGGGATGGGGTGGCACACGCCCAATTTCCCAACCATGACAGCCTGTGGGACCTGCATCTGCAGCAGGGAGGTTTGGTTGCCCCTTGGAGTGAGAGTATTGCTCATTATATATACTGTTCTGCACCTTGCTTTTATCCCATAACAATATACAGGGGTTTTTTTTTTCCCATATCGGTTCATGAGAAACTTCCCTATTCTTTACTACGGTTGTAGTAGTCCATTGTATGAATGAAATATATTTTCGCTGGTTCCCTAGTGATGATATTTGGGTTGTTTCCCTTGCTGTTGTGAACGAGGCTATAACGAACAACCTTACGTGCAAGTCATTTCATGCATGTGTAATAGCTGAGGATAAGGATCTAGTAGAATTACTAGATCAAATGGTATGTGCGTTTTTAATTTTTACAAATACTACAAAATTGCCCTTGGTAAGGGTTGTACCAATTTATACTTCTCCCAGGGAACTATGAGAATACTTACTTGTTACTCATCAGCTCCACCAAGACAATGTGCTATCACACTTTAGGAGTTTTGCTAATCTGATCATGTAAAAAATGGTATCTTGGCAGTTCTTTTATTATGAGAGAATTTGTAGGGTTTCTTTTTCATATTTTAAGATCTATGTGTATTTCCTTTTCTGTGATTTGTCTGGGGAATCTGTCATTTATAAAATATTCCTCACTTACAAACTTAGGCAAGACTCCAAAACACAAAACCCTAAAGGAAAAGATGGGACATATTTTGCTACCTTCAAATTACAAACACCTACATAATAAACAATGCCATTTAAAAAGTTAAAGATAAAAGAATAAAGTACATTTGATTTGGAAAAAAAAAAGGTTAAGATATAATAAGAAAAAAAATATTTGCAACACGTATGCACAACATAACCTGCAAATGAAGTTTCAAAAAAGGGGAAGGGGCCAGAGTACTGTCCACCACCCCTCACTGTCTTTATAGCTTTTGAAGGAAGGGCTCATACCACCTGACTCCTCACAAAAATCCCACTGAAGTGGGTGTTATCCTTTCACAGATGAAGACTCTAGGCTCAGAGAGGTTAAGTGACCTGCGCAAGATCACACAGCTGGTGAGGAGATAAGGTGGTGTTTCTCTACCACTCACAGCTACCTAAACATGGACACCTGAGCCCTGCTTTGCCTTGGCCACTACCATTAGGCAATGTTGGGCAGGTCTCTTCTCTGTCCACCTATAAAACGACTGGATTTTTAAGGTCCTTGCCAACTCTAGACTTCTGTGTGTGGTGGGGAGGGTGCAGGAGGGTAGGAATAAAGTGTGGGATGCACTAAAGAAGTGGGGCTGGGGGAGGAGAGGAAGAGGAAGAGGGAGGCGGAGGGGAGGAAAAGGGAGAGAGGGGAAGAGAAGGAAAAAAGCCACGGATAAACAAACTTTAAAAATTAAAACCTAAAACAAACATGGTAACAAATTAAGATGATACCTATAGATACAACATAACATTCCAGAGTTTTGCGCAGGCTTACAGGGCTGTGTGTATGTGTGTGTGTGTGTGTGTGTGTGTGTATGTGCAGGGGGCTCCATTCCCAGGGCCTCCTGTGGACCGGTGAAGGGTCAGAGGAAGGCCTGCAGGGACCTGCTCCAGGTTCTGTGGCTTTCTGGATGACCCTAGAACGGGACCTGACACTGTATCTGCCTGGAGGCCTCCCCTCACTGCCAAGCTCAAACCAGCCTGGCAGCAGAGCGCCCCCAGGCCCCGCCCAAGCCTTGTGGGAGAGCAGCTGGGGGCAGCTTTCCCAGGCCTCCCCGCCCAGGGCCTGGCCCTCAGAGGCGGTGCAGACAGAAGGTCAGCGAGTCCTGGCCCGAGCTGGGAGGAAGTCCTCCGAAGGAAGGAAGTGGGGCAGGGGTCAAGGAGAGAGAGCAAAAGGGGAAGGCATCCTTTGGGAAACCACAGTGGCTGGGGTTGGGGCTCTCCTGAATGAGGACGTGTTTTTTTTCTCAGCGTGGGGTTGGGGTGCAGAAAAATTCATCAAGTATCTTGGACTCCTGCCTTCTCTGTCCACTTAATCCTATGAGAGGCACTAAGAAATAGGGGAATAAGATTCCATCCCTAATAAAACACACACACACTGGGAGCCCACAAGACAGACTGTGTCAAACGTCAAACAGAGGTTTAGAAACTGCGCCACAGGAGCGGGAAATGGGAGCGTCTTCTTAAAAGCGAGGGTGACATGGTGTCAGATCCATTTTATATAAAGCCCCAAGCAGACAGCCCTCCTCTGTGGCTTCAGGACGGTGGCTCCCCTTGGTCAGCGGTCAGGGAGCAGGTGGTGGCGGCTGGAAGGAACATGGGGACGTGGGGGGCTCAATCCGGGGCTGGTTACACAGGTGTGCTCTGAAAATTAACTGGTCACATATGATACGGGTACTTTTATGCATATATATTTCAAAACAGTTTTTTTTAAAAAATAAGAGCAGCTTAGATATTTCCTGAGAGGAGCTCAAATTTGATAGGGGAAGAATTGGAACCACTGAATACCTACCAGTACAAGCACCTCACGTACGTCAGCTCCCAATGCCAAGCACAACCCCCGTGAGGTGGTGCCGGTAGCCCCACGTGGCAGACAAGGCTGATGAGACCAGAGAAATTTAAGAATTTGTCTGAGGGTTCAGCTACTAAATGACCAAGTCAGGAATCAAACCCAGGCCTTCCCACGTTCTGCTCCACCCCGCTTCATCCCCATCTGGTAGGTCTTCAATAAGCCACAGGATGAGGCTTGCGAGAGGGAGCAGAACAGCCCGAGCAAAGGGGAGAAGCTCCCGTGACGGGGAGGTGGAATTCTACCTGGTGCAAAGCTAGGACTGGCTGGGGGCTCCCTCCCTGTTGGCAAGTTTTAAAGCCAGGCCAAGAATTTGAGCTCATTCCTATAATTAACAGTGAGCCAGGGGGAGGGTGTAGCTCCGTGGTACAGCACAGTGCTTAGCATGCACAAGATCCTGGGTTCCATCCCCAGTACTTCCATTAAGTAAATTTGTAAACCTAATTACCTATCCCCTGCTCCCTCCCCACAAATGAGCCGTTAAAGGGTGTGGGGCAGAAGGTGACCAGTGTCTTGAATGGAAAGACCCTATTCCTGGCAAACCCAGTGTGGATTTGAACTGTCCCCCTGTCCGTTTGCTGTCATGGTCCACAGAGGACAATGAAAGGGAATCCTTAGAGCAGTTCCCCCAGAGTCCTCCTCCCCCTCCTCCCCCTCTTCCCTCCCCCCCCCCCTCCTCAGAGCTTAGCACTGTCCTGGGTACCTGGCTGGGGCAGGAGAAAAGCAACACAGAAGGTGACCCTGACCTCAAGGCGTTTATAGCCCAGCCTGAGGAAGGAGACATGTTCATATGCATGAAAGAGATTCTTTCAATGTGAGTGAACCTGAAAACATGATGCTCAGTGTAAAATGCCAGACACAAAACATGCCGCATATTATATGATTCCATTTATATGAAATGTCCAGGAGAGACAAATCTATAGAGACAGAAAAGTGATTGCTTAGGGCTTGTGGGGGAGTTGGGGTGATCGCTCAAGTGTGCAGCTAAAGTGGCAAAAATGTAAAATTGACTGCGGTGATAGTTGCATATATCATTGAATATACTAAAACCCACTGAATTGCACGTGTTAGTTGAGTGAACTGTGGGGTATGTAAATTGCATTTCCTCTGTTAGAGAAAAAGAGAGATTGCTGGAGAGAGTAAGGATCGTAGGGAGCGGCAGGAGCAGCGCCTGCTGGAGGAAGCGAGAGAGGCAGAGAAAGTCTAGCGGGGACAGAAGGCTGAAGATGGGAAGGGCATTCGAACTGGGTCTAGAAGATGAGCAGGATTTCCAACGCCTTTCCAAGAGGAAGCAGAAGCCGCCTTCCTTCCCTCTCTCCTCCAGCAGTGAGTACACTGCCCAAAGAGCCATAAATCCAGATCTTAGAGGAAAATCCAGGAGCCCATTTCAGGGTTGGTGGGGGTCCTGACTCTGGCACAAGAGGAGAGGCAGCGCTTCCTGTGGCCACAGGGAGGGAATCTGATGTGACTGGCAGCTTTCCAGCTGGTGGCCTCATGGGCAGGTCCTTGCAAGCCCGAGTGGTTGACAACAGACTTTCATCATATGTTCACTAAACATCTACCATCCTCTGCCTGTCAAACACAAGACACAGGAAGACACAAGTCACCAGCACAAGGAACTTTGAAGACGAGCCTGCTGTGAGGTCTGAAATGTACCACAAAACACTTCTTTTGGAGAGGTCAAGGCTGCTGATAGAATCGTAGAATCTTAGATGTTGAGTACAGCCTCCATTTTATATGAGAATTAAATTCAGTTTCTACCAGCTGTGTGACCTTGAGCCAGTCATGTGACCTGTCTGACCCTCAATAAAAAATGTGATAAGGAAATCTACTCTGCTGTCATCAAATTATCTCATGCAAATAAATATGCTTTGTAAACTAGAAAGTGTTATACATGCATTGGTTATAAAACTAATGACTACACAGGATTGTTCACAACAGCCAAAGGGTGGAAACAACCCAAATGTCCATCAGTGAATGAGTGGATAAACAAAATGTGAAATATACATACAATGGAATATTATTCAGCCTGAAAAAGGAACAGAATTCTGATACGTGCATGAACCTTGAAAATGTTATGCTAAGTGAAATAAGCCAGAGACAAAAAGACAAATGTATGATTCCACTTATATGGGGTTCCTAGAATATTCAGATTCATAGAGACAAAGTTCATGGTGGGTTAACTCTGCATCTCTCAATGAGGACTCGAGTTCTTCCTTTTTACAAATTAGGTTTTTGTTTATTTTTTCTCTTCTTTCTTTTTTTTCATTTTTCAGTTTTGTTAGGTAGAATTGTTACAATTTGACTGCACATATACAGTATATTGCATGTAAATACATGTATACAATATACTGCACATATTTTTAAAATTTATATATATGTACTGTGCATTGTTTCTAAGAACATTTAGAGCTTTAGCTTTTTAAACTTACATAGTTATCAAAGGAATAAAGGCAACCATGAAATAAGAATTAATTTAAAAAGATACATACACTCTGCTATTAACAGCAACATTATTTATAATTGCCAAGATATGGACGCATCCTAAGTGCGCATCAATAGATGGATGGATAAAGAAGATGCAGCATATATAAGTAATGGAATAAAACTCACTCATAAAAAAGGATATTTTGCCATTTGTGGCCCTTTATTCACTTTTTTCCACTTCAAAAACCAGAATTTTATGACTGGCGTAAACATTTCCATTGCATTAAAAACAGAAATAAGCTTAACCAAGGAGGTTACCTATAGTCTGAAAACTGCAAAACATTGATGAAGGAAATTGAAGATGTTACGAAGAAATGGAAAGATACCTTGTGTTCTTGGATTGGAAGAATTAACATTATCAAAATGGCCACACTACCCAAAGCAGCCTACAGAGCCAATGCAATCCCTGTCAAAATACTCACAGCGTTTTTCGCAGAACTAGAACAATCAATTCCAAAATTTATATGGAATCATAAAAGACCCTGAACTGCCAAAGCAAACTTTCGTAGGTCTTTTTTTCCCCTTCTCTTTCTTCTTTCTGTTCACTTATGGTTTGATGACTAGAGAAGTTCCTTCAACATTTGTTGTAAAGCTGGCTTGGTGGTGCTGAATTCTTTTAGCTTTTGTTTATCTGTTAAGCTTTTGATTTCTCCATCAAATATGAACGAGAGCCCTGCTGGATAGAGTATTCTTGGTTGTAAGTTTTTCCCTTTCATCACTTTAAATATATCATGCTGCTCCCTTCTGGCCTGTAGAGTCTGTGCTGAAAAATCAGCTGATAACATTATGGGAGTTCCCTTGTATGTTATTTGTTGCTTTTCTCTTGCTACTTTTAATATTTTCTCCTTAACCTTAATTTCTGTCAATTTGCTGACTATGTGCCTTGGTGTGTTCCTCTTTGGGTTGACCCTGGGTGGAACTCTGTGATTCCTAGACTTGGGTGACTGTTTCCTTTCCCAAGCTGGGGAAGTTTTTCATTACTGTAAATTTTTATTATTAAATATACTAAACACACAAAAAAGGGAAATGAACAGTTGTATACTCGACACCCAACTTAATCCCATCTTAGTATTATCATATTTGCGGCCGATGCTTCCCGCCTCTGTTTTAAAAAAGTACAGATACAGACAAGGCTTTTTGTGGACGCTTACAAAACCGCCTCCTCCCCCTTCCCGCTAGAAACCAGTCATGAATATAGTGTATATCAACCCATAAACAGTTTTGTTACTGAGTCCAAACTCGTTCTGCTTGCCACACAACAGGCTAGTAAATTGAGAGACAAGGTGTTGGGGCAAGGAATAGTGACTTTATTTGGAAAGCCGGCAGATGAAGAGCATGGCAGGCTGAAGTCTTGGAGAACCATCCTGCTCCAGTCAGAATACAGGCTCCCTTTATTAAAAAAAAAAAAAAAAAATAGAGGAGCGGGTGTGGTTGGTTGGTGCAAACTTCTTGGTGCAGGAATTCTTTGTTCCTGCAGCTGTCCACATGGGCCAGCTCATGGTGCACCTGCAAAACCTCCAACAAAACAAATGTTGTTCTCTGTTCTGCAACTTTGTTGTCTTTACGTGAGTGCAGAGCTAGCAAGACTAAGCCTAGGAAACAGGGCACAGGATTAAAGCTTAAGATCTAATAGTCAGATTTGTTGTTTTCTATTACAGTTTTATGCTTTTGCCAACGTAGCCATAAAGATGATATAATGTTGTTTTGAATATTTCTAAACTTTTTGGTGCACTATCATATTGTGTATTTACTTCTGTAATTTTTTAAATTCGATGTTATATTTTGGGATTGATTCCTAATGATACATGTGGCTCTAGTTCAATGATATTAATTGCTATCTAGCATTCCATCGCCTGAACTTAACCACAGTTCAGCCTTTTTCCTGCTGATGGATGTGTTGGTTATTACAAACACTGCCACACTGTACGTTCTGGGTCATGTCTCCCTGTGCCCATGTGTGAATGTGTCTCTAGTGTGTATACTCAGAAGTGGAATTTGTGGGCCCGAGGGTGTGAACATCTTCAACTTACTAGATGTTGCTCCATTGCTCTCCCAACAGTTCCATCACTGTAAGCTCATACCACGCAGTACTGAACACGTCATTAACACCCTAGTGTGAGTCAGTGTGTCTGATCAATTTCCTTTGGCCAGCTGGGAGCAATTTTATTTGACTTTAAGATGCTTTTCTCCCATAGCATTTTGTGGGGCCAGAGTTTTGAGCAACACACTGGAGACCTTGGCACTGCTGCCCATCCCACCCCCTCCCTGTCACACCAAGAGCAAATCAGCAGCCCGGTAGCCCTTCATCCCCATTTTCCATTTTAATTCAACAAACGTTTATTGGGCGCCTGCTAGAAGCAAGCACTGGGGAAATTCAGTACCAAACAAGACTCATTTCTGGTCCTCGAGGGGATTACAGTCTCGTGAGCAGGAGGGAGCCAAGTATGCAAACCCTTTTCCAAACCACATGAAATCGTCCACGAATTAGAAACAAATCTCTGCGGGTACTTCACAGCAGAAATGAGTATTTTCTTTTAAATGAAGATTTTTGTTTTGTTTTGATTCTAAAAGTAAAGAGTCTTTTTGAAAAGAGACAAAATGGCAACGCTAACACCCAGAGGCAACAGATCCAGTTACTGTCAATGTTGGGGGCTTGCTCTAATGGGCAGTGTGGTCAGAAGGCGGCACATGGACTGAGAGGAAGAGGAGGGTTCGTCAAGACCAAGGTGGGGCCTCTGTTACCTAAAATCTGACCCCCTGGAGATATCAGCCCCTTCCTTCCTAGGGTAGAAATTACAATGTATGCGGAGTGGAGACACCTGTGTTTGAGCCCTGGTCCAGTAAGCCAAGGCAGTCCTGCCACCTCTGTGGGCCTCAGTTTCTCCATCTTCCAAATGATAACCTCAGGGGTTTTTGTAGGTTTCACACTTGAATGGTCTGGCCTACAGTTGGCATGCTGGATTTGTTTCTCAAACATCACAGATTATTCTGTGATCTTGTCTTTACTAACAAATGAAAGGAAGCGACACCAAACCCCCATCACCCTCTGACAGTGGCCTCTGTTGTCCCCACCTTCCTGTCCCCCAGCCGCCGGCTCTGGAGCAGCCCTGAGCAGTGGGGAGTTCCACCCTGAAATTGTCTCACACAATCCTGGTCCTGAAGCTTCTGGAACTGGAGGCACATCTGCCTCTGGGGATCCACAGAACATGCCAGGAAAGTGCTGAGCAAGGCTGGCACACAACAGTGATCAGGAGAGTGTAGCGGGTATTATGTTGGCCTACAAACCCTCCTGGCCCTGGTGGAAAATCCCCGAGTGCCAGGGTGCCTTCTGGAGGCCTGGCGGCTCTGGTCACTACTGCCCTCTCCTCACCCCCGGGGGCCCCCCGAAAAAGTTTGTAGTCGCCCCAGAGAAGAGTAACTTATACAAGGAGGGGCAAAGCTGGGGCAAAAGCCCAGGGATTCCAGCTCCCTGGCTGTCCCCTCGTCCCACCCTGCCCTGCCCTGGCCTCACGGAGTCAGGCCTCACACTCACCAGTCACACTGCAGGCCAGGCTCGTGCCTGGACCCCTCCAGGCTGAGCGCTGTGAGGAAGTCTCTGCAGTACAACTTCAGGGGTCCCCTGGCCTGCTTATGGACACCCACAATCCAGACTTAGAAATTCTCCTCTTTGATACTTCCTTGTGCAGAAAAATTCTCAGTCTTCTCAGTCACAGGGAATCAGATGGGAATGAACTCAGGAAGATGCTTTCCCAGGAGCAGGCTTCCGGGGGAGGGAAGGAGGGCCTGTCCCGGGAAATGCCTGGAACTCGTGGGAAGGGGGCTGATGGGAGCAAAAGGCACAGAAAGGGCTTCCCAGGGCCTTTCTTCCCCACAGTTGCGCGCAGGGCCAGCTCTGAGTGTGCTCTTCAGACTTTGAGAGGTAAGATAGCACACACTTGAACGCTTCTCCTTTGTCAATTGGAAGAATGAGCAGCCTGCCTCAGGAAGGTGCCTCAGCGTGGTCTTTGCAATGAGACACTCTTGGGTCTGACTTGGCTCTGTCACCAACTCGGTATGTGATGCTGGGCAGTCTGCTTCCCTCCTCTCAGCTTCAGTTGCCTCCTCTGTTGGAATGGCCTAATCACACCCACTTCAAAAGGCTGTTATCTGAATAAAGAGAATGTATCGAAGCGCAGTGCCCGCGCATAGTAGGCCTGCACTAAAAGCAGGCTTCCGTCCTTCCCTCCCTCTCCCCTGTTCTCCAGTCTGTTTGGATGGAGAACCAAGTGGTTCTTTGGTTGAAAGCAAAAGCAGAAAAAAGGACAAAACCAGCTTCTGGAAGGATTGGAACCAGAGAGCACAGGGATGGGCCTAGAGCTTAGCAGTGTGGGTGCTGGCGTTGGAATGGTCACCAGCCTCCCATCAACGCGTCCCTCTGCATACAATGCACGGGAAAGAGCGTGTGATTGGCCGAGCTTGGGTCAGACACCCATCCTTGGCCCTGGGGCACTGAGATGGACAGTTTCTCCAGCACACGTGGAGTAGGGAAGAGGCAGTTTCCCAAAGGAAAGCAGAGTGATGAGAGGCTGGCTGGAGAAAACAGCAGGCATTAGACTCTACAGATGGAATTTCCTACACAGATGAAAACCAGCTGTGGACTGTGCTTTGCATTTAAAGCAGAGGCAGGACTTCAACAATGGAACAGCCAAGAGAAAGTCAGAGTTTACATTTGCTGTGGTCCAGTGTCCTAAGGCACAGGTGGAGTGGAAGAGAACAGAGCAACTGGAAGGGAGCCGGATGCGGAGTCAGGAATTTCAGGTTCAAATCCCAGCTCTGCTACTTCCTATGTGAGAATCGGGCAGGTCACTTTACCTCTTTAGACCTCACTTTCTTCATCTGTAAAATGGGGCTGATCCTCCCACAGGAATGAGCCGTGAAGGAAAACATGTGTAAAATGTGCTTCGGAAACTGTACCCAGCACAATAGAGGTAGCAGTAAAGGTGAATTACTTATAAAAACTCTTGACTCTGAAACCTGGAACCTGACCTGCATTTGCAGCATCTTGAATTACATCATTATTAGTGACTTTACTTCCTGTTGAGAATGCAGTTACCCGGGAATTAGGGATACTCACCTTCAGTCTGGGCTGTTTGGGAAAGTATTTTAGAGGGGTTCAAGGTGAATCAGATCACAGTGTTCTATCGGAACTGTTAGAAGCCCAGGCTACTCTTGCAAGCCAGTGAGGGGAGCAGGAAGAATCAACCTAAGTAGACAAGTCTCCCTTCCCTCTGTCTCAAAGCCGTGGGCTTTTAGCAGGGGTTCTTAAACTTTTTCGAGGCATGGCCCCTTTGGATTATAAAGAGGATTATGCAGGTGATTATAAAAGAAATCAATTATACTGGGATAAGTTTATGAAAATATTTTTGTTAATGAGTGTGTAATATAATCAATGTGTTTCCTAATTCACACTTTCTTTTTTTAAAAAGCAACTTTATTGTGGTATAATTTCTGTAGATAAAGCTACACATATTTCAGATGTACAATTTGATAAACTTTGATAAATGTATACACCTATGAGACCACCACCACAATCAAGATACCTAAAAATTCTATCACTTCCCAAGAGGTGCAGATTCCAAGCTCCCAGATTATCCTTTCCCACCCTCTTTACACTCTGCTAACCACAAGTTTGAGTCTCTGTGTCTGTGAGTCTGTTTTGTCAATAAGTTCTTTTGTGTCTTTTTTTTTTTTTTTAGATTCTATGTATAAGTGATATCGTATGGTATTTTTCTTTCTCTTTCTGGCTTAACTTCACTTAGAATGATGATCTCCAGGTCCATTCATGTTGCTGCAAAGGGCATTATTTTATTCTTTTTCATGGCTGAGTAGTATTCCATCACACACACACACACACACACACACACACACACACACACACACACACACACACACACACCCCACAACATCTTCATCCAGTCATCTGTTGATATACATTTAGTGTTTCCATGTCTTGGTTATTGTAAATAGTGCTGCTATGAATATTGGGGCGCATGTGTCTTTCAAATTACATTTTTCTCTGGATATATGCCCAGGAGTAGGATTGCTGGATCATATAGTAAGTTTATTTTTAGTTTTTTAAGGAACCTCCATACTGTCCTCCATAGTGGCTTCACCAATTTAAATTCCCAACAACAGTGTAGGAAGGTTCCTTTTTCTCCACACCCTCTCCAGCATTTATCATTTGTGGACTTTTCAGTGATGGCCATTCAGACTGGTGTGAGGTGATATCTCATTGGAGTTTTGATTTGCATTTCTTTAACACTAATTCACACTTTCAGAAACAAAATCTAGCATAATAACTGCCAGAATTTTGAAATGATGATGAGTATACATCATATTTTGAGATACTTGCAAGGAATTATAATGTGATAAGAAAATATCTATAATTTCTATTAATGGCAGAGTCACAGATACTGCTACTAGTGCTGTGGTTTAATGCCTGCATTCATAATCAAAGGAAATGCTAGGTTTCAGTTAGAGGTTTGTGATAATAAAGATGTAATTTTAAAAATTCCCATTCAAATTCAAGCCCTAATTTCTACCCACAGATTAAGGAATTCCTGGGCTTACAGAGACTTGTGACATGCCGATGAGTCAGAGACTAGCCCCTCACCTGCCAGCAGGTTCTGGGCGTGGGGCTGGTTCCCATTCCGAGCGTGCAGCAGGGCTGGTGTCGGCTCTTCCTGCAGGAAGGCTTGTCTTCTCAGCTCCGCAAGCTCTTGCTACATCCCCAGGAGCGTGGGCTTTGAGGACCTGCAGGGTGAGGAGGGCCTTGGGATGACCCTAGTTTCCAGCTCAGGACTCAGACCACTGTTGAGTATCACATGCTAATTCAGCTTGAAGGGTGTGTGTGGTGTGTGTGAGGAGCTTGGGAGAACTTTTCTTGAAATTGCTCTTTGAATTAGTTTTTATTTGGAGGATTTTCCTCATGTTAAAAGTCAGAATTCTTAATAAAGAAAATTTGGAAAAATAAAAAAAGAAACGAAATCTGCCCAAGTCCTCAAAATGGCCCTATTCAGATCTAACCACTAGGAATATTTCAGAATTTTCAAAAAAAAATGCAAAAATGAGCTCATACTGTTGTAATGTTTTATTATCTTTTTAAAATTCAAGAATATGCATGTTTTTCCATGTCAGCAAATACTTTTTGCTGATATAACTTTTAATGCCTGCAAAACACTTCATTGTTTGAAAGTACCCTAATGTTATTTATTTTACTCTATTCTGTTACTCTATTCAAGTAACTTTTAGTGTATTTCCAAGTTGTTACAATTATAAAGGGCACCATGCTTGAAAATTCTTATACATCCTGGATTTCTTTTTCAATTGCTTCCTAGGATAAATTCCTCAATAGAATTTCTGAGTCGAAGTGAAGACAGAATTTTGCAATAAACTGCCCAATTGCTCTCCTAAAGTTTATTCCAATTTATATTCCCATCCAGGAGTTGTTTGCATGTCATTTCTGCACATCCAAGTCCTTCTGGGCATTTGAAAGCTTTTTCATCTTAGTCAATATGAGAATTTGAAAAATAGTGTCTCACCTTAGTTTTAATTGTTTTGACTGCTAGTGAGGTTGAGTATGTATATTCACGTTGATTGGTAGTTTATAACTTGTGTGAATTGCCTACTCAAACTCTGTCCATTATCTACTTGGATATTCATCTTCCAACTGGTTCGGAAAAAACCTTCTCATTGAGAAGCATAGTACCTCCTCATCTGTTGTGTGTGTTGGAAGTATCTTTCCCTTATATCTCATTTGCCGTTTAGGGCTGTTTATGGTGCATTTTCCCCCCAATGTGAATAGTTTGAGGTTTGTGTCGTCAGATCTGTCGATCTGTAAGGTGGAGAGATAGTCCTGCTCACTTTGAATTGGTGCCTGACAAGTTTGCATTTATAGAATATGAACCTCTCGTATTTTTTCCCAGTGCCAGTTGGGATCTCTCTTCCTCCTACCAGGAGGGGTACTATTTGAGCTATAAAACAAGGCCCAGAGTATAGTCCTGTCTGTCTATCCCTGGGGCATAGTTAAGCGAAGAACCCTCTCCCAGCCCCACCTGGGGTCACCAGCCCCAAGTTCAGATGCCACTTAGTGAAGCGAATTCTGCTGGTGATGTCAGTGTTCAAGTCAGCCCCAGGTGTTCAGAGCATGTCCACCCACAGGCTACTTTGCTGCAAGTATGATCAAGGCCAGTCCCAGACAGCCCTCTCGGAGCCCTGTTCCAGGCTCCACCTTTAGTATTAGCTGAGACACTCCGAAGGCTGCCTGCGGCTCTCAGGGCACTGGTGCTGCTCTCTGGCTTTGCCCTGAAGCAGCTATGTTATGGGCAGCCTTCCTCTGCCTGAGACCCTGTGAAGAAGGCAGGCAGGCAAACACAATGTCTGAACACCTACTGCATGCCAGGCATCTCCGTTCAGGTGTCTCTACCCATGGTCTTAACAACCTTGGACTCATTACTCCCCCACTTTTGGGATGAGGAAACTGAGACTCTGAGAGATCGGTTATTATCTTCAGTGTATTCAGCTAGCAAGTTGAAGATCCAGGATTTAAACCTGCATTCTCGTTGAGTCTCCCAGGTTACTACCTACTCACCCTAAGGCTTAAACTCTCTCCTTAGCTTCTGGGAAAATGCATACGGGGAACTCATTTATCCTAGAGTGCAAGTGACTACTATAGGTTAACAATATCCTCTTTCCTAGTGAGCTCCAAGATATGGGCCCAAATCTGACTTCTCTTTGTCTCACACACAGCCAGTCATGGCCTCGGGTGGCCATGGGCCAAAGAAAGTTGGTTTAATTGAACTATTTCTTTGGGGAATTCCCCCCCAAAAGCTGAGACATTTCCCTCTAGGTGTCACTGGAAAGTTCCCAAGAGCCCGCTTCCCTACCCTGTCTACTTAGTTGGCCCCAGGCCAGACGAGAGGTCAAGACAAAGATGTGGCAGATCAGGGGCTGGGTCTGCCCCTCCCATCCCCAGCTTGTTTGTCTGTACCTCTGTCAGTGGCCTCAGCTCAGCCTCCCGATCCTTCAGGCTGGGCGATGGGGAGACCCTTGGCAGCCTCATTGTGAGGAGCAGGACTTAAATGTGCCTGATCCCCCCAGGCCAGGCCTGGGGTTAAAGGAGAGGCGTAGGAATGGAAGCAATGAGGTCTTGCCAAAGCAGCCTGGAGCTCCCAGGAGCTGCTGCGATGGAAGTTGTCCTTCTGGGGGGTCTCCAGGCTCGAGGAGAGATGGAGGAATTGGGCTTGGATTCTGACTGGCTGGATATGAATCCTGGCTCTGTCACTTAGCACTGAGTGCTTTGGGGAAGTGACTTCATCACTCTGAGCCTTGACTTCGTTGTGGTAAAGTGGAAACACTACCTTAATAATGGGCTGTTGGGAGGTCTGCAAGAGGCAGTGCATTGAAAGAGTCTAGCAACGCAGGTGGCAACTTCAGTCACTGGCAGTGTCTGCCCAGAGCACTGTGTGGAGAGTCAGAAAGAGTGCTGGGATCTGGGATCAACCAGCAGTGTCTGCATGAAGTGAGATGCGGGGAAGGCAATGGGGGTGGGGGGGAGCTTTGGGGGTTGAGGGTGTTGGGGAGGGTGGAAGGGTGGAGTTGGCTCATAGTTGGTATTAAATAAATAACTAGAAACTCCCGGATGTCCCTTGTCTTCTCTGCCCCTAGGCACAGACTCGCTGAGCCACTGTAGGTCTGAGGCTAAGGAGCCTGGATTCCTAACTGCAGAAATCTCCCTCCTGTTTGTGCCTCACGGGGTGCATACTAAGAGCCTGGAACGGCTGATAGAATTTGCTTCAGATTGGGGAATGTGTCTTAACGTACAGTTTTGGGGGAAAAAAAAAACATATACTTAGCAAATGACAGCAAGTCTACATGATGAAATACTAACAGTGGCGTTGTGTGCATTTCATGCCTCAGTAACAATTGTCTAGATACATCATATACATACTGCCTACATGCCGAACTTCATTTCCTTTTTATACATTCGTGTATTTTCCAATGGGTATGTATTATATTTATGGGAAACAAAATCATGTTGAACAATACATTTTCCCTTGAATAATTGTATCAGTGTTACTTTTTCTTTAAAGGACCAATATCTATTTTGGCAGGTGGATCAAAGTACAGATCAAACAGCTTCAATGCCTGGCAACCTCTCCTCGCTCATTTTGATCCTTCCTCTTTTGGGTACCTATGAGAATCGCCAAAGAATGCAACTCAATATCTCGCCCCTCAGCTCGGCACCCATTTTCTGAACTCCATGCCTCCCAGCTCTGTGCCGGGGGCTGGGGGGTTATGCTGAAGACGGGTGATCCCATCCCCAAGTGGTTGGACAGATGAAGGAAGGAAATACGTGCCTTTCAGTGGCTGGCATTTAGAGATGAAAGAGTTATATACAGGAGGAGACGAGGGAGGAGGCGGCTTCCCAGCTGGGCAGTGGGTCACCCCAGCTGTGACGTGGGTCCCCCAGTGTCCTCTCAAGCTTTGCTGCGGCTTGGGGTCCCCAGGAGATCGGTGGAGCTCTCTAAAAAGGGCCCTCTTCCCTGCTGATTCCGAGGGCAGAACTGTTGGGAGCTGGGTCCCTGGGGTGGATGTTCTGGGGAGCAGCCACTAAGCCAGGCTTCTGTTGGCATATTCCCCACAGCTTTCCTGGGGCCCAGCAGGAGTGCTAACCCCGGGGAGCCCTCCGCTGCCTGTAGAGAGCTGCTCCCGGTCCAGAGGAAGAGTGAAGCCACGGTCTTCAGGCCTCAGAGACAGGCAGGCTTGGTGACCTGACTCCCGAGTGAGGGAGAGGGTGCCTGGCAGTTCCTCTGTGGACTGAGCTGCAGCTGTCCTCGCTGCCAGGGGTGAGGGCACTGGCCACTCCCAGCTACCAACAAAAAGAACAGAGAAGCAAGGCCAGGGCATGGACTGGGTCCGGAGACCTTGGTTCTAGTCCCGGGTCTGCCACTAATTCTCTGGGCAAGCCTGGTAACACTTGTTACCTAGTATGTGCCAGACACTGTGGGAGATATTTCACACATTTTTTTAAAAAGAATATTTACTTTCTTTTACACATGAGGAAACTGAGGCTCAGAGAGGCTCTGTAAATTGCACAAAGTCACACAACTGGAATTTCAATCCAGCTCTCTGGCTCTAAAGCCAGTGCAGTCTTGCCCAGGCGCCACCTCTGTCTCTAGACCTCCCATCTCTGCCTCATCTGATAAAGAGGCTGGATTTGATGGCAGGAGGAGGCAGGAAGGAAGCCCTTCAGCTAAACTAGCCTGTGTGTGCGCCCCTCCCTCACCCAGGGGCTGACTGTCACTGCCATGGGCGCTGCTGGGCCGGGGTTGCCCCGCCATGGCTGAGTTGGCACCAAGGCTTCTGGTTCCCTGGGATTTGGGTCCAGAGTGGCCTCATCTAGTGACCTCAGACACTCCCTCCCACCCCCAGCAGTGGCCTCAGTCCACTCGGGGAGGGGGGGCTGATTTATTCTTTTCCCCTTTCCTTTCTTCTCCTTTCCTCTTCTTTCTCTTTCCTCCTTTCTTTGTCTTTGACCAGGTGAGGCCAGAAAATCCTCCTAAGAAGGGAAAATACAAATACAGAGCTTTCTCCAGAGAGAAAGGGGAAGCTGGGGCTGGGGCCTGCCTTCCGCAGACTTTCAGGGGTTCAGTAGGGTCTTCCCTTCCCCATCTGAAGCTCCCTGGTTCCAGGCTCCTTCTCTCCCTGCCTCCCCTTGGAGGGGGAAGGCCAGTGTGTCCTGTCTCCTCGGCTTGGCCAGAGGCCACAGTGCCCCAGGATTCTCAGAGAGAACTCCCTGCTGAGGCTCCTTCCTGCTCGTTACTTCACCAACAGCCCTGCTTTGTTGTGGCAGGAGAGAGGGGCCAGTAGGGCACATGTTTCCATGACCATTTGACAGATGGGAAAACTGAGGCTGTACAACTAGTAGGAGGTAGGCCTTCCATCAACCCTGGCCCTTCACTTAGGTGAGTGACTGTGGCTTCTGATCTGGTCATTCTGTGTTCCTTTTTTCCTACCCTCTCGAGTTTTCTTGCTGAAGCTGCCTGGGGTCTGGAAGGCAGCCTGTCTCCCTGAGTTTCCCAGGTTTGTGCCAGCAGCTCCCAGGCTGGCTCTCATGCAGGAATTGGAGCTTTCCTCTGCTCCACTCCTGCCGACAAGAACTCCTGGGAGCTTAGTTTCTCCCCCAGGAGAACTCAGAAACCTGACGGCCTGCTGAGGGCTCTGTCAGAAACTGCCTCCCACCACCTGCCCTTGTCTCCGTCCCCCCACTGCGGGAACGGCAACCCCCGTCGGTGCGCCGTGAGCTTGGCAGCGGGGCTTTGTCACACCCCTTGGCATCACGTGAATCGGGAACCAAACACTCGTGTTTGCCTTCCAGATAAGATAAAGGCTTCATTTTGTTCTTGTTGGGGAAGGAGCCGACCTTGCCAGGTGCCAAAAATGCTAATGAGGCCCCAAGAGAGAACCTGCCTGGTGGAAAGAGCACTGAACTTGGAGTCACACAGGGCTCTGATGATTCCCAGACGTGTGACTCTGGCAAATCAGGTTGTCTCTCTGCGGCTGCCTTAGAGGGTTGTTTGGAGGGGGTGATGAGGCAACACTTATGGCCTTACAAAGATGCTCATGATAAAAAGCAGGTTACAAAAAGATGTGTACAGTAGGCCCCCATCACTGTGAAATACAGAAAACAGCAGAGAGCCGTATACTACAGTGTTAATAGTGCTTATACTGGGTGATGGGATGGTGGATGTCTTATATTTTTCCCTTTTTACTTATCTATGTTTTCTAATTCTTTTTCTACAGTAAGCATGTATTATCTTTAACAGCTATTGCCACAATATTGCTACATAGCAGACCAGCCCCCAAACTCAGTGGCTTATAACGCAACGATTTATTCTCACGCTAGCGGGTTGGCAGGTCAACTGCAGTTTGATTGATGGAGGTTGGGCTTGGCAGGGCTGCTCTGTCCCGGCCGCAGGTCAGCTGAGCCTGCTTCTCACCACAGGTCTGGCTCCGGTCTGCTCCACCTGTCCTCACTTTGGGACTCTGGCTCAAGGGACAGCAACTATCCAGGACTAGCTTCTCCCTCCCAGATCACTAGAGCCTAAGACACAAGCCGAACCATAGGAGCATATACGAAGCCTCTGCTGACATAATGTCAGTAATATATGTTTGGCTGAAGCAAGTCACATGGCCAAGTCCAACATCAGCGGGGCAGGGAGTACGTGCCATCACAGTAGGAATGGGAGGGGAGTGAGCATATGCTGAATCACGACCCGAATTTATTACTTATTACTAGTGTGATAAAACAAACATGATGTGCTTGGTGAGATGCATTTGTATTAGCTACTAGGGAGATTTCTAAGGAGTTCTCCAAGAATAAGACAAGGGAGCCATTTTATAGCCTTGTTGTTGGAGGATAGAACAAATGTTGAAGGGATGGGCTGACCTTCTCTGCCTTCATCCTCTCTGTTCCTTTAAGGAAGGCGGGCACTACCATTCCTGGCTCCTACCCAGGAAGGTGGGAGGTACCAACACAGGCTCATGGGCAATTGTGGCCAAAGGTCAGACCTTAGATAATTTCCACCTAGATCTGTCTGAATCCCCTTCCTGTTGACTTCCTTTCTTTCGTCTTCTCTCAGTCCACTTAGCCAGTCATTCACGATCTATTTATTGAGCACCTACTATATTCTGGTACTCTTTCAGCCGTGGAGTTATGTTGATGAACAAGGTAAGTGTTGATAAACAAGGAAATCGCTCCAGACTTTACATCCTAGAGGGGAGGTTGGGTGGGTGCCAAGTGTGGGGGCAAATGCCAGTGATGTCGATAATGCCAAGCAGTGTGAACGCTAAGACATAAATGAAATAGGGCAGTGCACCAGAGATGGATGGGGGCAGGGGATGGCTGCTTTGGAAGGCGAAGTGAGGGAGGGCTTCCTTAAGGAGGTACTGTTGGAAATGATTGGAAGGTGCCTCTTGGGACCTGACGTTTTAATCTGGGCTCTCCAGTCCTTGACTCTGAGTCCCACTCAGGAACCTGGCTTGGCTTCTTCCCACCAGCTAACTCCCCACTTTGGCCTACCTTAAGGGACTCTCCTGTCCTGGCTGAATTTCAGGACTCAGCCCAGCTTCCCCCTGGCTGGCTGGTACCCGAGTCAGCTTAACCAGTCCTCAACAAACAGGAGACCCACCAAATCCCATTAGATCAAGCCAACCACTATTGAACTCCTATTGTATACTCAAATAGCAGGCATTTATTGAGCACTTTCTGTAAATCAAACCAATAAGCATTTATTGAGTATATACTGTATGCCAAATCAGCAGTCATTTACTGAGTGCTTGCTGCGTGTCCAAGCCAGAGATCCACATGGAGTGAGGTAGCCATGAAAGGCTTCAGGCAGGACATGAAGTGTGAACTGGGCTTTAAAGGACAGATAGGACTGAGGTAGGAAAGAAAGACAGAGACTGGGGCGGCATGGCTGAGCCTGGGATGTAGGTGCTTGGAAATCCTAGAACATAATTCTGAGCATTCATTATATGAGCCTTGTGCCCTCTCCTTTCTGGTTTGTCAGCATTCTTGTAACAGCCAGCTCATCTATGACCCCTGTTTCTTCTAGACCACAGCTGGGTTCCTTGGCACTGGTAATAATTTGCCTGGGTGATCAATCGCTGATGTCCCCTGACTAATGTCAGATGGGCAGCCCGGCAAAACAGTGTGTGTGATACTTTCTGTAGATGAGAGCATGAAACCCACAAAGGTTGGGCTCAGGATGTCCAAGACCAGCTAGACCAGTGTTTCTAGACCAGCTGTCCTTCGGCCACTGAACGCAGAAGTCTCTAAAAATGATTATGTTTCTTTCCTCTGCTGGTGCCTTGAGACAGCAGCCAGGGCTATCTAGAATTGATTAGATTTGAGGGATGGGCTCAAAGGTCTTTTACACTTCTGCAAGCAGGAAGAATAATCTGTTATCCTTTTATTATTCTGATGGCCATTAATATAGTCTATCTTCCAAAAACCAGTCATGAGAAAATCTGAACTTATAAAACAACTCCATTAAGAATAATCATTTTTTTTCCACACTAAAAATATTTTCCTGGCACCCAATCTGAACAGACTGGGACTGGAGAAAAGGAAGAAGAAACCACAGATTCAAGATCCCTGTAGATAAGGAGTCGCTCGACCCCTTGAATATAAAGCTTGATTCAGTTTACGCTAAGAGTCTGCTTATCCAGCTTCTCAGGAAACCTGCTCTTTTTCTTACATCGGAGTGTCTATTCCATCTGTAGAATTGCTTCACATTTTATTTATTTTCAGTTTACAAGGATTGTGCAAAGCTCAGGAGCCTTTGAACATTGTCATTGTAGAAGGAATTGTTTAGACCTTGGGCAAAGTAAAAGCTGAAACTGAGAGGCAGGTGTAAAACAGGCTGCAAGTCTCATTCTGAGGGGAAGCTAAACCCACCCAGGCTTTCCTCCCCACTGGGGCTCCGGGAGAAGTGAGCAGCAGCCGGCAGATGCTCGAGTTCCCTGCAATCGCAGAGGCAGCGCCTCTGGAGGGAAGCGAGCTGCGGAGGCAGGATGGCTGAGGAGCCCTGTCACGCACACGGTGAAAGAGAACCAGGCAGCTGGCTCCAGGTTCATCCCGGACCGGGCGCGTCATAGCAGGTGGCGGAGGAGTGAGTATGAGTTGGCCTAAATCCAGCCGGCTGCTCACCAGCTGTGGGGGCAGCGAGACTCTGCTGGCCTGGCTCTTTCAAGGCTTATTTATATGTGTAGAGATTTATTAGGCAAATGTCTGTGGGCAAAAAATGGGGAGAGGCTGGGAAGGCCAGCAGACCTCAAGGCAGGTCTGACCCATGTGGGAGAGAGAGGGAAGGCAGGCAGGCCTGGCGGGGAAGTTTAGGCTGTTACAGGTCTAAGGAAGGTGAGGAAGGCTGATGGGTGTCCTTGAGCCAAAGCCCCTCCTTCTGAGGAGTCCCCCGATTTCCAGATCTGTCTTGGTGTCCCCATGGGGAGCAGCCTATGGGAAGTATGGCCTCAGAGCAAACACCTTGGGCAAGGTGTCTCACCTCTCTCAGCCTCGGCTTCCTCAACTGCAAAAAAGAAAGTTGTTGAGAAATTCCAATAAAACAGCATATTTAAAGTGTTTGGAATGGGGTGGAGAGGGTATAACTCAGTGGTAGAGCACATGCTTAGCATGCTTAATGTCCTGGGTTCAATTCCCAATACTTCCATTAAATAAACAAACAAACTGAGTTACGTCCCCCACTGGAAAAAAAAAAAAAAACCCAAAACAGCAAAAAACAGTGTTTGGAATGGAATCAGGCACCCAGGAAATGTTCCACGATCATCAACTCCCTTGTCATACCCCACCCGGAGGCAAGTTCACCACAGCGACCTCCCTCCCCGCAGCCCTTCCATCAAGTCCCCCAACCATACACGCAAGAAGGCAGGAGTGTGGGCCCCCAGGCTGGGGCCTGAGGGCTTGTGCTTGAGCAGCCAGGCCCTTGAGCCTTTATCATAGACTACGTGGGGCTGCAGCCCTGATTCAGCCCTGGGGAGGGGAGGACAGAGACCCCAGAAGGACAGATGGCATTCTTACTTTGGGGAACTTACAGGGTATTTGGAACTGTACCGCCTGGGGAATGCCATCAGGGAAGACTCTCAGGCAAAGGCAAGCTCTGCTACCAAGTGCATCGGGCTGAGGTCCAGCTCATCTGTTGCCCCAGGACTACCAGATACCTTCCCTCAGAGGAAGACTTTGGGGATGGCTGTAAGGCAAGCCCCAGCCCCTACCCTGCCCACTATTTCGACCTCACCTCATGCTCCCGCCATGCTATTCTCTGCCTCTGTCTGTCTCTTCATTCCCCTGCCCCAAATAAACCCAGGCCTTTGTGCCTGTGGGTCCCTCTGCCTACAGGGTCCTCAGCCTCTTAGTGGATGCCTTCTTCCCAGTCCAGCTCAGTTGTCTCCTCTCCTGGGCAGCCTTCCCTGACCCAGTCCTCTTGCTACTGGCCCCAGTCCCCAAGGCATGTCTCTGTGCCTCAGTTTCTGTATCTGGAAAATGGGGTTTCTGATGATGGTATAGCTAATTACAGTGTAGTGATATTAAATAAATGAAATAACGAAAAGCACATGTTGTAAAGGGCTGTGTAAGTGAGCCTCATTGTTAATGATAGGTGTGTGTCCAACAGCCACTAATCTATGATGAGTGGAGAATGGGGGAGGTGAGAGTCCACAGTGTGGCAACATGGAAGGAGCCCAGGACTCAGAGGCAAAAGACCTGCTTGCATCTTTGTTGCTGGGCTGTGTGTCCCGGAGCCAACTCTTGTCCCTTCTGAGCCTCAGTTTCCTCCTTTGCACATGGGCATAGCCTCCAAGTTGCCCTCCTGGCTGCCCTAGCATGGCTCAGTCTCTGGGTCCCATGCTCTTCCAGTGCTGCCTGAGCTGAGACGCGCCTGGCTTCCAGGCTGGACAGCTCCCGGGGTAGTTTTGGGAGGCAGCGGAGGCTCCCAGCGCTCAGCATTTGGACAGCGCCTCAGGCTAGGAGGATGGAGGCCCTGGGGGACCTCAGGCCTGGGGCTTGCAGGTCGGGTGCGAGAGAGCGGGGAGCTCCCTTCCAGAAGGGGACGGTAGGCGCCTGCAGCAGTGAAGAGCTCCGAGGGTGGGCGGGAGGCATCTGTGCAGACTCCAGCCCCTCAGGGGAAGAACCTAGAGACTGAAGCTTTGGGGGATTTGCCTGCAATCTTTAGGGCCAAGATCACCAAAGTCATTTAGAGTCTGATGTCTTGATTGGCCCTAATACAAGATATAGGATTCTCATTTGATGCTGTGGAAAAGAAAATGTTTCCACTGTGATTGTTCAGAATCTTATTGGCAATCAAGGGCTCTGTCTCCCACACAACTCTGGCATGTCTTAGACTATGGGAATTTAAAAAAAAAAAAAGTCTTTTCATGTATCTTTGATGCTTGATCCAGTAATTGGCTGTTAGGTTTTAAAGGCTTGGCATTTCCACTGTGAATCATAATTATTCACTGACAAACTTCATGTATTGCTTAATGTCATTTATTGAGCCAAAAGATGAAAAGCACTGCATGAAATTTTTAAAAACTGCACTTCTTTAAACAGATTCTATACTGTACACGTTTCCCAGGTCTTTCACCCATTTGTTTATCAAGTGTTCATCCGGCGTCTCCTGCGTGCTGGAGGCTGTTCTCTTTCACACCCACGGTTTCATTTAATGCTCACAGCCACCCCATGAGGCAGGGGTTGTTACTCTTGTCTCACAAATGAGGAAAATGCAACTCAGAAAGGTTAAGTGACTCGTGCAAGGCCACATAATGAGTGACTGAATGAAGGTTTCACCTTAGGACCTTGAGCTTCTAGTTGTGTGTTATTGGCCTCCCCTCCCTTCCTCAGCTGCCGCCTCCAATAGTCCCCATGCCCTGCCTGCCCCCGACTATTTTGAGCAGAGAACACTGAGGAGAGTTATGGTTTGGTAGAGGAGACCCAGAAGGATACTCTCCAGGGTCAAGTGTATTTTTCATGTATCTATTCCTTCTTTCAACACGGATCCACAAGAACTAGCTAAAAAGGGACACTTGGTCTCAGCCCAGAAACCTAAAGTTGTTGGTCACCTATGACATGCCAGGTCCCATAGGGGTTCAATAGCACCCACTCCTACCCTGAATAAGAAGGGGGAATAAAAATGGGCACAAATAACTAGGACTTAGACAGCGCATGGCTGGTCCTATAGAAGGTGGCCTAAGAGAATGAGAAAGAGAAAATTTACCAGTTAGAAATCGAGTCTGAACTTGAGGCAGGAAAAGTCATCAATTAAAAAAAAATCCATCTTTTCCCACTAATGAATCTGATGAACATTAGATTAAGACGGTTTACATAGTGGCAAGATAGGGTATAAAACCATTTCCTTGGGAAGGAGTTGGGTGGGTGGGGAAACAGGGGCACAGGCGTTGGTACCCATCAAATCCTGGGCATTCTCTCAGGCAAGTAGCTTGATGTTCTGGCATTTGTTTCTTTAAAAGGGAGATGTTCCCCATCTCTCAGGATATTACAGGTAGAGTACAGGAGATAATATGTGCAAAGCCCTTGCTGCACTTCCTAGCACGTGGCAGCTGCTTGAAAATTATTATTTCAATTCCGTGAGTTATGTTAGTGCAATCGATCTGGAGTAGAGGGGGCCCAAAATCTGTCAAAAGAGGCCCCCCAACCAGGGATCTAAGGGTTAATATAGCATAGACATGAATCCTTGCAAAGACACGTTCTCTTCCCTAATGTATTGATGAGGCTCCCACATTCCATCATCACCTCATCATGGAGCTGGTGTAAATGGAAGTGACGTGAGCTCTGAGTTGCGAACTGTAATAGACCCTTCATGTGCCAGTGGTAAATGCTAATGATGATGGCAGAAAAAAAAGAGTGGCAGCTTACATAAATGGTCTTCTACATGTTCTGGAGGAAAAGAAACATTTATGTGACACTCCTGGTCAGGTGTTACAGGCTGAAGGAGACCAATACCATATAGGAAACAGCATGGGGGAGAGAAGCCTAGACTTAGAGCAAGAGGACCGGTTCAAATCCCAGCTCTACGTTCCCACAAGCTTTGAGTGTCCTGTCTTATTCATGGGCACAGTTGTCTTAGTACCTGCCTTAGAATTGTTCTATCATAGAATAGTTGTCAGAACAAAGAGGTAGCCTCCTCAAAAAATTAAGCATAGAATTACTGTATGATCCAATGATTCCACTCCTAGGCATACACACAAAAGAACTGAAAGCAGGGACTCGAAGAGATATTTGTATACCCATGTTCATAGCGTCATTGTTCACAATAGCCAAAAGGTGGAAACAACCCAAATGTCCATCGACCGATGAATGAATAAGTAAATGTTGTACATACATAACAGTGGGATATTGTCCTAAAAAAGGGCTGAAATTCCGATACATGCTGTAACATTGATGAGCCTTGAAAACAGTGTGCTAAGTGAAATAAGCCAGACACAAAAGGACAAATGTTGTATGATTCCACTTATATGAAGTACCTAGAATAGGCAAATTCAAAGAGAAATAAAGTAGAATTATGGTGACCAGGGGCTAGAGGAGAGGGGAGTGGGGAGTTATTATTTAATAGCTACTGAGTTTCAGCACAGGATGATGAAAAAGTTTTGAAGGTAGATGGTGATGATGGTTGCACAACAATGTGAATGCACTTAATGCCACTGAACTGTACACTCAGAAGTGGTTAAGATAATAAATTTTATGTTATATATTTTTTACTACAATAAAAATGGTAATTTTTTTTAAAGAAAGAGGCAGTATAATGTAGAGGAAAGTACTTTGCAGTCGTAGAGAAATAGGAACCAATTAGCTGTGGTGAAGTGGTTAGGATGCAGTATTTACATTTGTTTATTAGAGCAACCATCAAAATTGGGGCCCTCTGAGGATGCTGAGAAAAGGGAACCCTTGTCCACTGTTAGTAGGAATGTAAACTGGTGACCCAAAACCACTAATTTGAAAGGATACATTCATACAACGTTCATAGCAGCATTATTTACAATTGCCAAGATATGGAAACAATGTAAGTGTCCATCAACAGATGAATGGATAAAGAAGATGTGGGGTATAAACACACACACACACACACACACACACACTCTGAAATACTACTCAGCTGTAAAAAAGAATGAATATTTGCCCTTTGCAGCAACATGAATGGACTTAGAGGGCATTATGCTAAGTGAAATAAGTCAGACAAATTTGAACACTATAAATCACTATAGAATTTAAAGAATTTTTCATTCAGTTAAAGAAAAGTCAATCAAAAAAATTGGGACCCTCACCTAGGACTCCTACTTTCTAATCTGTACAATATCAGAAGAGGAAGATACAAAGAAGAAACGGCCTCCACCACAAGGATTGAAAATAGTTCCTCAGGGAAATGAAAAACAGGAGTGGCGGGGACTGCTGTTTTTCTTAACACGATTTGGAGAACAATCGAACACTTTAAACCATGTGTGTATACATCTGTTTCACAAAAACAAACAGAACTTTGGCCTTATCAGAGGCCAAATTAGAGAAAACAAAAATAGCAAGTGTTTCCAATTTATCATTTTATAATACTTCTTATTTACTATCTGTTCTAAGCCATTGACTTTCATTCCATAATAAAATGAGCCAGGCCAAGGAAGGACTGTCAGGAGGAGGTAACTGAACAACAAAGAGCACCCTGTGCTCTTCCTGTTTGCTTGCCAGGTGCCCAGCAAGGTGAGGGCCCTGCCCCAGGATCCTTGGTGTGTCCCCATTGATAAATGGATCAACTGGCCTTCCTGTTTTTCATTCAGTCTCTCAGGAGTCTGGAGCCAGGGCCTGGATTCTCCAGAGCTTGGTTCCCATGAGTGAGCTCTGCAGATGGAGTTTGACAACCTCTAAAACTAGGACCAGACCCAGGGTCCCAGAGACTCAACAGGTGCTCTTTGAAGCTCTTCCTGAAGCAGCCCGGAGATCTTGGCCTCTTTAATTACAACATTTAGTGTGAAATTAAATGATGAACTGTGTACACAGAGGTTAGTATATACCAACAAATGAAAGATCACTTTAGCAGTAAGTTGGCACAATTTCTGAACAGCTCTTCACAGGCGATAACTCAATATATCATTAAATTTTTAACTATTTTTAAAAATTGAAGTATAGTTGACTTACAATTTAATTTCAGATGTACAACATAGTGATTTAATATTTTATAGATTATGCTGCATTTAAAGCTATTACAAAATAGTGGCTATATTTCCCTGTACAATACATTCTTCCTACTTATTTATTTTATACGTAGTAGTTTGTATCTTTTAATCCCCTACCCCTATCTTGTCCTCTCCCCTTCCCTCTCCCTACTGGTAACCACTAGTTTGTTCTCTGTATCTGTGAGTCCATTTCTGTTTTGTCATATACATTTGTTTTATTTTTTAGATTTCACGTATAAATGATAACACAGTATTTGTCTTTCTCTGACTTACTTTACAAAATAATACGCTCTGGTTCTATCTACATTGTTGCAAATGGCAGAATTTCATTCTTTTTCATGGATGGGTAATATTCTATTTTATCTATATCTATATCTAATACATCTTCTTTATCCAGTCATCTGTTGTTGGACACTTAGGTTGCTTCCATATCTTGGCTATTGTTAATTATGCAGCTATGAACACTGAGGTGCATGTATCTTTTTGAATTAGGGTTTTCATTTCCTTTGGGTATATACCCAGAAGCAGAATTGCTGGATCTTACGGTAGTTCTATTTTTAGTTTTTTTGAGGAACTTCCATACTGTTTTTCAGAGTAGCTTCCTGAATTTACAGTCCAACCAACAGTGTTCCCTTTTCTCCACAACCTTGCCAACATTTGTTATTTGTGCTGTTTTTGGTGATAGCCATTTTGACAGGTGTGAGGCAATATCTCACTGTGGTTTTGACTTGCATTTCTCCGATGAATAATGATATTGAGCATTTTTTCATGTGCCTGTTGGCACATTGATACTGTTTGAACTTCTAGATCAAGCCATACCCGAAGTTAGCATTATCTCTGGACTTTCTAATCATGTGAGCCAATACATTCCCTCTTTTTGCTTGAGTCAGTTTGAGTTGGACTTTGTGTCAGTTATTGACATTTAGACACACATAGGACATAGAGTCCCAATAGATACCAAGGATTTTGAACTCTTCCTGAATTTCCATCAGATACCTTTATATAATGACCAAAGTAAAATGCATTCCAAAGGCACTCACAAAAACAAAATATAGGTTTATATACATCTCTGCTCATACAAATTAAAAGCTAACTGTGATAAGTGCCTGGGGTGGCAGGGAGAGGTGGGAACTGAATGTATGCGTGAGCGTAAAGAAGCATTTGAGACTTTTGTAAGGGGACGACATGGTTTTCTGAAATAGCTTCCCTCTTGTAAATATTTTTATGGAACAGATCTCCTAGAAAAACTATCCTAAGACTACACAGTTAGTAATATTAGGTTTCTCTGTGTGCTCCATGCTGTTTTCCACTCATAGGAATTAGTTCCCATTCAGGACACACATCTAATGGTTGCAGGTCCACACTGCTGGGCTGCATGAAGGAGGAAGAAAGATGTTTGTGAAGGCGCCAGGCAGAAGACACGTTGCCTGCTTGGCTAACCCAGAGAATGCGTGGTGAATGCCTTTAGCTGTGGCTCAATTTCTTGCTCCCCACACTTGGTCTGGCATTGGAATGAAGTTGCTTTGGCTTGTGACTGGATCTTGGGTGAAAGGGTGAGTGCGAGTTTACCAAGGTTACTGCTGGTTACTTGTCCAAGGTCACATAGCTAGTGAGAGGCTCGAGGGGTGCTTGAACTCAGGTAGTGGGCATCCAACACCCATCCTCTCTCCTCTCTGCCCTCTTCCCCTGTGACTTTTCCAGCTTCTCCAGACTGCAATTGTATGTAGATTACAGGAGTGTTTTTTTAAACAGCTTTATTGAGATGTAATTCACATACCGTACAGTACAAACATTGAAAGGGTATAACTCAATACTTTTTGGTATGTTCCATTATTAATCTTTAAAAATTGTGGTAAAATGTATATAATATAAAATTAGTCATTTTAAGCATTTTTTTTAAATGTACAGTTCAGAGCATTAACTACATTTACAATGCTGTTTCATTTAATCCCTACAAAGACACCGCTATATAGATGAGAAAACTGAGGCTGAGCAAGGATGCTCTATGAGAAAGTGGCCAGGTAGAGTTTCAAACTTAAATCTGCCAGCCCTAAAGGCTGAGGGTTTCCCAGCATGTTGTGTTGCTTTCTACCGAGGCAGAGAGGTTCCTTGGAGCTAAGTAGCCCAGAGTAGCTGGAAAGTGGGCTTATCGGTGCCTCAACAAGGCAAGGGAAATTGCAGAAACGCCTCTAACCCTTGCGGCTCCTCGCCTGCCCTCCCTCCCCTACTTTGGATCACGGTGACTTGTGCTGCCCTTTGTGCCCCATCACCTCCTCTCCTCTGAGGACAAACAGGCCACCCTCCTGATCAAACTTTGTGAAGGGACCCACAACTCTCTCTGCTTCCTCCTTTCTTGTTATTCCTCAGTCCACTGAGATGCAGCACAGATCCATCACTCCTCTCTTGCTACCCCCTTCCCTGTCGTGGTCACTGAGTGGCCTCCATGACCACAGTCAGTGGGCGCCTCTCCTGCATCAGCGCTGGCTTTTCCCATGGCTCATGGCATCCCACGCTAGCGGTTCTCCCAGCTCTGACCGCTCCGCCACCTCCTCACTCTGCCCTTCCTGTAAATGCGGGGTTTCCTCAGAGGTCAGTCCCAAGCCCTCTTCCCTCTGTCCTTCCTTACCCTTGACAACCTCCTGTGCGACCACTGTCCTGGGAGTGGGACATACTGGGGTCCAGGCTGCAAGGGACTTCTTCTGAAATGTTTTGAACTCAGGCTGCAGGACTCTTCGAGAAATGCTCAGAACCCAGGCTCTGAGGACATCCTGGGGAAGTGACGGAACTGAGGTTGTGGGACCTTTTGGGGAAATGCACTAATTCAGGCTGCAAGGCTCCTCAGGGACTCTCAGATTCCAGCTGGGGACTTCTCAGGAGATGTACTAACTGACCGTGAGGATGTCCAGGGAAGGCTACTGGACTCAGGTCCAACAGGACTTGAACTCAAGTGACGGGGCCTTCTCGGAGAGGGCATTGAACTCAGCTTATAAATGTTTCCTCTGGAGTTCACTGAACTCATACTGCAAGCCTGGAATTTTGCCTGCAGATTCCAAGTCCATGTGGCTTTCCTCTGCCACACAAACCCACAGTTACAGGACCTTTAGACAGGCATGGACTCAGACTGCAGTCACCAACAGGGACATTCTCTCTCTTGTGCACACACACACACACACACACCTCTCAGCCTCCTCTCCTGGCTCTTCCACATTTTCCTGACCTCTAAACGCAGGCCTGCATAGGGCTCAGTCCTCAGACCTCTCCTCCTCTTGCAGCCACCAACTCCCTAGGCAACCCCATCCAGTCTGATGACGTCAAATACCATCTGTTTTCTGATGATTCTCAACTTTACATCTCCAACTCAGATCTTTCCTATTGATTCCAGACTCGCTCATATCCAACTGCATGCTTGACACATCCACCTGGTTAGCTGACAGGCATCTCACACCCAATGTGTCCAAAACCAGACTTCTAACCTTCTCTCCCAAACTCTTCCCCATCTTAACAAATGGCAATTGCATCCTCACAGTTGCCCATGTCTAAAAGTCAAGTCATCTGTGAGCCCTTCTTTTATACTGTGTATCAACAAATCCTGTTGACACTACCTGTAAAATACATTCAGAATCCAACCTCCTATGACCATCTCTACCACTTCCATCCCGGTCCAAGCCATCATCACCTCTCCCCGGGTTATTGTTCTAGCCTCTTGGCTACCTAAATAGATCTCCTTGCTTCGATTCTTGCCCACCTCTAGTCTATTCACAATGCTGCAAAGGAGGAGGGTGAAGCTCAGTGGTAGAGTGTGTGCCCAGCATGCACAAGGCCCTGGGTTCAATCCCCAGTGCCTTCAATAAATAAATAAATAAATCTAATTACCTCCCTCCCTCTCACCATTTTTTTTTTTTCTAAAGACAATGCTGCAGCCAAAGTGGTTTTTCAAAACTATAAGCCAGATCAGGGCACTCATTTGTTTAAAACCCGCGTGATTTTCCTCCCACTGCGCTTTCTCCTTCTTCCTTTCCCGTCACTCTCTCCCATGTTCAGTCCACTCCAACCATCCTTGTCTCCCTGCTGTTATTTGAACATGTTAAGACCACTGCTTCTTGGGATCTACTTTTGTATTTGCTCTTCCCTCCACCTGCCATCCTTCTCTCTCGGATATCCACCAGGCTCACCCTCTCAGTGCATGGAAATCTCTGCTCAACTCCACTGCTTGGAGGGACCCTCCAGTCACCCATTTAAAAGGGCAGTGTCCTCCTAGGCACTCCCCACCCCTTTACCCAGCTTTGTATTCTCTCTGTCGCTCTCATCACCATCTGATATGCTGTAGATTTACTTGCTTATTTGTTTGTTGTGCCCCTCCTCAACTAGCACACAGACTCCATGAAGGCAAAGACTTTGTCATGTTCACTGCGATATCCCCAGTCCTCCAACAGTGCCTGGAATGTAGTGGGGCTCAATAAATATTTGGTGAATGAATGAATGAATGAATGAATGAATGTTGGGAACCAAGTAAAATTTTGCTGAATTGAATGCAACTGGATCCCACCCTTGCCTTCTTGTGGGTCTGATGGACCCATGTCTTCCTTCTCAGAGATTATAGGAAACAAAAAGGAATTTTCTAATCAGTTGTCAAGGCTATTAGATGGGAAAATCAATACTTAGTCTGAGGGAACTTAGGACTTCTAGATCAATATGGGGTTCTTGAAGCATGACAGCCGAAACGGTAACAACACCTGTACTGGTTATGTCTGGTTTGGAAACCAACATTACTTTGAATAGTTAAAATGGAGAGATGTTAAAAAAGAGAACTGGGTACAAAAGTGATGGAAGAACCAAGAAACCAGTGGGGAAGATGATGCAATTCAGAGATGAGCCACAGCAGGAAGCTGTCTCTAGTCTTAGGTCAGAAGGTCAGTGGGAGGAGGCTGCCAGGGCACAGGAAACAGGGACACCAATAAAAGCCAGAAGAACACAGGGAAAATCAGAGATGCAGTCAGAGGTGCATGTGTGTGTGTGCACGTGTGCGTATGCATGTGTGTCTATCTTTCTGTGTGTCTGTTGGGGATAAATAGCCTGGCTTTTTCCATCTCCCTCCATTGCTTCCCACTGGCCAAATATGACAGACGCCAGCTGATCCAGGAGACTGGGAAACACAGGCTGCAGGGGTCACCTCCTAGAAAACAGACCAGAGCAGGGGAGAAAGAGGAATGACATGGAGGGCGAACAGCACAGGCCCAGGACAGGCACTGAAGTGCTCAGTGGCTTCAACAGATAGAAGAGGAGAGGGAGAGACCTGGAGGGGAGGCAGAGGCAGCAGCAGAGTCTATGAGTCTGAGTACGGAGGACAAATCAGACCCAAAGTGCACTTTCAGTTTGGGCGCCCTCATATATGGTTTTATCACTTGTTTCTGGCAGATGCTTAAACGGAGAGGAGCCTGGGGCTCCCGGCTGGGCTTTCAAAGCTGCTTCTGCTTTTCTGTTTCAAAGTAGAAACACAGGTGTTTTTGTTTTTGTTTTTTGAGTTTTTAAAAAATTTTATTGAGGGGAGGTAATTAGGTTTTCATTTATTTATTTATATGGAGGTACTGGGGATTGAACCCAGGACCTCATGCATGCTAAGCATGTACTCTACCACTGAGCTATGCCCTCCCCCTCCTTCACCTTCAAGCTCTGCTGTTTGACATCAGTACAGGGCACTGCCTTTAAGAGCTCTTTATTATGTGGCAGGAAACAGACTGGTATTGTCCATGGGCATATGGGACTCTGATGGCACCCAGGGTATCCACTGATACTGTCAAGGTGCAGGATGGCAGAACACACTGCAGGTGCAACTGGTGCCTTTGATTTAACAGAAGCACCCTTCAAAGTCTTCACTGCCCTTGAAGTCTTGACCTCTAGAAGAGGGAGAGGGCTTGTTCAGCCTCAGTAGAACTGGGACCAATGGGTACCTTTCTGAGGAGAAAGGCTTAAGTTAAGAAAGAAATTTTTTCTACAGCTAGAGCTGCCAGCAGTAGAAGTGGCTGTCTTGTAAAGGAGTGAGATTTTTGCTCTAGGAGGCACCTGGTTGTGAAGATGAAATAATTCAGGTAGTAAAGGTGTAGCCATTATGGAGAACAGTATGGCAGTTCCTTAAAAAACTAAGAATAGAGTTACCATGTGATCCAGCAATCCCATTCCTGAGCATATACCCAGAAAAGATGAAAATTCTAGTTAGAAAAGATACATGAACCCCAATGTTCATAGCAACACTATTTACAATAGCCAAGACATGGAAGCAACCTAAATTTTCTTTATCTATTCATAGATAAAGAAAATGTGGTATATGTATAGAATGAAATATTACTCAGGCATAAAAAAGAATGAAATAACACCATTTATAGCAACATGGATGGACCTAGAGATTATCATCTATCTGAAGTGAGAGAAAGACAGATATCATGTGATATCACTTATATGTGGAATCTAGAAAAAAACATACAGATGAACTTATTTACAAAACAGAAAGAGACTCACTGACATAGAAAACAAACTTATGGTTACCAAAGGGGAAAGGCAGAGGGAGGAATAAATTAGGAATTTGGGATTAACAGATATACCCTACTATATATAAAATAGATAAAGAACAAGGACTTACTGTACAGCACAGGGAACTATATTCTGTATCTTATAGTAACCTATAATAGAAAAGAATCTGAAAAAGAATATACATATATGTGCATAACTAAATCACTTTGCTGTACACCTGAAACTAACACAACACTGTAAATCAGCTATATTTCAATTTTAAAAATTAAAAAAATTCAGGTAAAGTACTCAGCATAGTGTCTGAAACAGGAAAGGCTCAATAAACAATAGTGGTAGTTACTCTTGTCCCACTGGCTGCTACCACTACTACCGCTAGTGCTGCTGCTACCGCTGCCACTGGTACTAATACTGCTAACAATAGCAACGGGAGCACTGTCTGGCTGGAGAACAGAGCAGGTGCCGCGGAAGGATCAAGAGAGGCAGCAGCAGCAGTGAGGGAGGGTGGGATTAGAAAGGGGCAGACAGTGGAAGTCACAACTTCCAACTGCCTTGTGAGATTGACTTCGGAATCTGAAGCCTGGCCTGAGGGCTCTTGAGGCTGCAGAGGCTGACATCCCCATCAGTCCACTCCAGATCTGTGCTGGAGTGTCTGTGTCTGGGGGCACAGCCTCCTGGCTCAGAGGCCTGGACTCAGACTCATCAGCCACGGCCTTCCCCCTGTGCTTCTGTCTGGCCCAGTGCCCCCAGACCAGGCCTTGAGCTGGGGGAACACTGGAGGAATGTGGAGACATGACAGAGCCCAGAATTTCAGGCACTGGTCCTCCGCTCTGGGAGACAAAGCAGAACCCTGAAACCAATACACATCCATTTCCTCGTGTTGTTTTCCGGTTGAGAAATGTCAGACAGCAAAAAAAAGTGCGAGCAAGGTACAAACGCCTCCTCATTATCTCCGTGATGCTCTTCCAAGGCCCTGCTATTGTTCAGGGGTTCTCCCTGCTTCTTTTCTTTGATGTGCAGACAGGCACCAGGTGGCTTTTCCCTAAGACACTGGGTTTTGATGAGTAACACACTCAGACAATATGTTGTGGGTATTTTTAGCACCTAATAGGGTGGTTAAGAATCTTTCTCTGGAGTTAGATAAAATCTGGCTTCACATCCTGGCTTTGTCACTTTTTAGCTGTGTGGCCTGGGATAAGTTCCTTAACTTCTCTGAGCCTCAATTGCCTTATCTCTAAAATGGTTGTAACAGCAGATACCTTTCAGAGTTCTTGTAAGGAGAAAGGAGATGATTCATACATGGTACTCAGCCTGTTGCCTGGACTTTAGCAGTTACTGAGGAGATGGTGATTATTGTTAGTATTACTGTCAGATTATTATCATTTTCAGAACAAGCTTTGACTCAGGACCAGAGGCAGCCACAAGTCTAGGTGCCAACTTGGCTTTCCCTCTCTGTGTTGCCACAGCAGCCTGAGACTGCATGTGTTGCAGGAACTGGGAGGTCAGGTCCCTTTCTCCTGCAGAGCTGAGGAGGGTGAGCAGCCAAAAGATCTCGCAGGTGGGTTCAGCTAGGCATGGTTGTAAGAGACAAGAAAGAGATGTTGACCTGTTCCAGATGTGCACCACAGCTGCTGTATTGGGGACTGGTGCTATCTGTCCTATCAAACCGTAAAAAAAAAAAAATTCGTTACTAAGAAGCTGGTTTCTAACTTCATTTGTCTTTGGACAAAAGGGTTGATTTAGTTGACGGGTCGATTCTGTTATGACTGATGAAAACATACCTGAGAAAGTATGACATTTCAGGTTTATCTCAAAAGTGGTGACTAAGAGCACATTTCCCCAGAGTGCAAATGGAATGTACAGACTGAGACAAACGACATTTGGCAGGGCTTGGAATTCATGCCCCTGGAAACAACAACAATTGATGGGGATGCAGTGAAACACACATTCTCCTTCATTGCTGGTGGCGGTGTAATCACTGTAACCTCTGGGAATGTAATTTTGTTGTTGAACCCAAGTTCATGCGCCAGATGCACAGTGTGGCCAAACAAACGGAAATGCCAGAGTTGGGAGCAGAGAGAGGTTTATTGCGGGCGCCAAGCAAGGAGAACAGGCAGCTCATGCTTGTCTTCTATATCTGTGAGTCTGTTCCTTCTTTATTCTATTCACTAGTTTGTTTTATTTTTGAGATTCCACACATAAATGATAACATACAGTATTTGTCTTGCTGTCAATAAGTGTGTTATTTTATGCCACTAAATTTGTGGTGATTTGTTACAGGAGCAATAGGAAGTGAATATAATATATATAATAAAACTGAAACGATTAATATATATGCTAAAAATTAATTTTCCAAAGTGCCAACTATTACAAGAGTGCTATCAAATACAGTGGAATAATTATATATTTCTTTACACTTATGCCCATGACATTTTTCCTCCGAATGAGGAAGAAGACTGATTTGTAAGGCTTTGGAGGAGGCAGGCCTGAGTTTGCATCTCAGCCTTTCAGCTGTATGACCTTGGGCAAGTTTCTAAAAAACTTCTCTGATCTACATATAGGGGTGGACCATGAAATATGATCATTTTCAGCTGCAGTGGGCTCCAAGAAAGTGCACTTCTTTCTCTTCTTAAATAATTTTTTGAAATTAAAAAAGGATATCACAAACAATAGAAAGTATAGAGGAAAATTCCGTAATTCCTTCAGCCTAACACGATCATGCTTTTGTGCATTTCCTTCTAAACTTTCTCTTATACACACATTGTGTTAGTCAAGATTCTTGGTTGGAGTAACCAAAACCCAACTCAAAGTAGCTTAAGTTAAAAAAAAGAAAAGGATATTTGTTGGTTCAGTAACTGGGATGTGCACTGGCTTTTGGAATAGCTAGATTCACGTGGTCAAATGATGCTGTTAGGGTCCTGTGTCTCTCCACGCCCTGGCTCTGCTTTCTTCCATGCGGCTTCAATACCCAGGGAGCTCTCTTATGTTGTGGGAAGAACAGCCAATAGCACGGTTAGAATTCTGTGGTCCTTAACAGCTCTTGATCCCAGAGGAAGACAAAGTATCATGCTGAGACTCTGATTGACCTTCCATGGGTCACATGCCTTCCCCCTGGAGAAGCCATTGTGGACAGTGGGAAGGGGCATCATGATTGTCTGGGCTGGTGGTGGCACACGCCCACTCCTACAGGCAGGGATTGGGAGAATCTGTGATTGCCACTCAACAGGGGGAGGGGCAGTTTAACAGGCAAGAGCTGGGCATGCAATATCAGGCTGCATCCTCTATGCATATTTTATGTCATGAGTAATTTGCATGTTATTCCACAGTCTTCATGATGATCATTTTAATAGATTTAGGATTTCAGCATACCATAGTTTGCCCAACCCTGGTTAAAACCTGTTGGCTTGTTAGAATCCTTCAGTTATAAATAATGCCGAAATGAACATTTTTGTGGTTATAGCTTTCTCTTACAGTTTAGATTATTTCTATAAGACAGATTCCCAGAAGAGGGGTTGCTGGGTTAAAGGCAGAACAGTTCATTTCGGCAAACTGTTTTCCAGGAAGGCTGCACCAATGCACAGGGAGTGGCGCAGCCGCTGAGACTGAGAGGTGCAACTGTGCTCACTCTCAAGGCTTGCAAACGGAGGTGGGTTAAGAGGATGCCACAGGCTGATGTGCACGAAGCAGCAAACAGGAAACATACTTACCCTGCTTAAAACCGAGATGAAACACAAACTCGCTTGTAGCTAGGGAAATGCATAATAGAACAGTGAGACACTCTCCTTCATCCATTTGAGTGGTAGAACTTGAAAACGCTGGTAACAAGCAGTGCTTGTCAGACTGGGAGAAGAGGCACTCTTATAGTCAGCTGATAGAAATGGGAATTATTACTACCTTTTGGGAAAGTAATCTGGCCATATGGATTAACATTAATCTGAGAACACCTTTACTGCATCACATAATTACCATTTCTTTTGTGGGGAGAATATTTAAGATTTACTCTCTCAGCAACTTTCGAGTATACAGTACAGTATTGTTAACTAGAGTCACAGTGCTGTACATTACATCCCCCAAAAGTATACATCCTCAAATTGGAAGTTTGTACCTTTGACAGCCATTACCCCCTTCCCCCCATTCCCCATTCCCTGGTAGACACCATTCTATGCTCTGTTTCTATGAGTTAGGCTTTGTTAGAGTTTTTCTAATCTAAAATCTAATGCGGGAAAAGTGCACATCCTAAAAGTTGAGAATTATGTTTTATTTGGGGCATTACTGAGGACTATAGCCCTGGAGCCAGCCTCTCAGGGAGCTTTGAGGAACTGTTCCAAAGAAGTAAGGGAAAAGCCAGGATATATAGGAGTTCTTTCTGGAAAAAAGCAAAACAATACATGAAGTCAAACATCAAAAAATTATTGCTAGTGATAAAAACAGACATCTCAAGTTAAAGAATTTAGTGCTTTTCTATATATGGGAAGAGGCAAGAGTCTGAGCTTATTAAAACCATTCCTTTGACGTGCACCCCAACTATCCAGGGCCAGCATCCTGTTTTCCCCCATCCTGAATTCCCCTCAGGGTGCACCATCGGGGGCGACTGCAGTGGCTGATGGTTTTATGGCCGCAACATCCTTTGTTGACTGAAATGCCAGGTGACAATTATTTGTCCACAATTCCACATATAAGTGACATCATACAGTATTTGTCTTTCTTTGTCTGATTTATTGCACTTAGTATAATGTCCTCAAGGTCCATCCCTGTTGTCACAAATGGCAGGATATCCTTCTTTCTTGTAGCTGAATAACTGTGATACATGAGTGTATCAAATGAACACACTGTATGCCGTAAACTTGCACAATGTTATATGTCAGTTATATCTCAATAGAGCTGTAAGGAAATTGATCTGAGAATCCCATTTTTGTGAATACATTCTACAAAGAGAAGGTACAGTTCTGCTTCCTGTTGGCGTGCGTTTCTCTTTCTTTAGCTAGACCAATGGTATTTCTTTAGCCTTATCTCCAGGAGGTGCCACACCCATCTTTGTCTTAAACAAGTAAGCATTTGATATGGACTGTGTGGCGGAGACAGCTAGCTACCTCTAGACACTATTTCCCCCTTCTTCCTTTTAGTAATAGATTGCACAGAGCCTATGACCACCCAGTTACAGACCACATAAGCCAGCCTCCCATACAGCTAAGGTGGAGACATACGATTAAGTTCTGGCCAATAGGAGATAAGTGGAATGGATGTCTGCAAACTCCAGAGGTGAAGCCAGCAGATTTGTTCATCTAGAAACTGTGGCCTTTGAGATGTGAATGAAAAATATTGCAAACCATATCAGTAAACAATGCTGAAACCATCAAGTCATCAGCGGCTGCCGCCACCCTGCAGTGAAGACAAGCCTGCAGCCCAGCCTCTGCGGCCACTCACAGTGGTGCACTCTGAGGGGACTTAGAATAAGAACGGACAAGATACTGGCCCTAGATAGCTAGATGCTTGCCAAAGGAATGAATTCAATGAGCCCAAATGTTTGCTTCCTCCCCTACATAGAAAAGCACTAAATTCTCTAACTTGAGATGCCTGGTTTTCTTTAGTTAACAAGTAACCTTTTATTGTTCCAACTACCTGGTCTTTGTTGTAAAGCTCCTATATATCTTAGCTCCTCCCCTACCTCTTCCGAGCAGTCCCTCAGAGCGATCTGAGAGAGGCTGTCATACCAGCTCGAGTAACCCCCCGCCAAATAAAACATAACTCTCAACTTTTAGGCTGTGCATTTATTTCAGTCGACAGAGATACCAGTGAATATCTGTAGGACTTTTGAGCTGAGAAGAGATAGAAAAGGGAGCCACAGGGTGGTTGTTTTCTGCCACAAGGACAGGAAACAAGGAGAGATGTTTTGCAAAGAAAGAAGAATGAAGCAGATACACAACAAGAGGCAGGGTGGGGGTACTGTGAGGTCTGAAGGTGCACAGAGCAGCTGTCCCAGTCCTGGCTCTCATTCCTCGTGAGTGAGGCCACGCTACTCCTGTCCTTGGGTCCTTTTGCTACATTTCCCATTTTCGTTCAGAAAAGTTGAATGATTTCCCAATTATTTGTAAGAAAAGGGGATTTACAAAAGATATAGAATAACCAGATAACACTTTCTTTTGTATATGATAGCCCAGAAGTTGTGGCAGGAAAATGTATTAAGATGTTGTATTTTGCTTTTGCTGTTGTGGAAGAATTAGAAAGAATAACAGCCATTTATTTGTTTATTTTTTGGATTTCCTCCTCCCCCCACCCCAATTCGAAGAAGGCAGACAGGCTTTGAGCTTCACATCTCAGAGGAAGCTTGAGCTATGGGGCTAAAAGAGGAAGTTACCCAGGGCAGCCTGCTGTCCTAGGTTTGGTTTTCAAAAGTTTAAGTTCTTTGGAGGGGATTATTCTGGAGGGAGAGATAAGTGTTTTAGGGTGGTACAGTTGGAAGGAGAGAGTCAAGGGAGGGGCCTTGAGACAGGAGAAGGATGAAAGTCTGTACATTCTGTGAGTTTTGGGAACCTGCACTCTAACCTGTTCCCAGGGAGATTCCAGGACCTCAGAGGGGATTGGAAGCCTGGTCCATAAAATGAGATGGAATTCTCTTTCCAGGCCTGATTGTCACTTTCTGACAATAAAACTTCATTTATAAAAACAGGGAGGGTTTTTTTTTAATTGAAGTATAGTCGGTTTATAATGTTGTGTTAATTTCTGATGTACAGCATAGTGATTCAGTTATACATATACATATATATTTTCCTTTTCATATTCATTTTCACTACAGGCTATTACAAGATATTAAATGTAGTTCCCTGTGCTATACAGTACAACCTTGTTGTTTATCTATTTTATGTATAGTAGTCAATATTCGCAAATCTCGGACTGCAAATTTATCCCACCCTCCGTTTCCCGCCCTGGTAACCATAAGTTTGTTTTCTATGTCTGTGAGTCGGTTTTGTAAATAAGTTCATCTGGGTCACTTTTTTAGATTCCACATATAAGTGATATGATATGGTATTTTTCTTTCTCTGGCTTACTTCATTTAGTATGATAATCTCCAGGTCCATCCATGCTGCTGCAAGTGGCATTATTTTATTCTTTAAAAAGAGAGGAAGTTTGACATAGGCCACAGTTTGCTAGCCCTTGAATAAAAACATCATCATTAGGCAACCCTCAATGAATTAGTAGATATATACATTAGGCATCAGTAGATGTTCACATCTTAAAAAGGGAGACAACCAGACGTTGTGTGCCTCCTGTGGTCTTGCCAAACACTGCTTGTAGTCTTGCCAAAGGGACCTTATCTGAGTCTAATCCAGTCTCTGGAGGCAGCTCCATGTTTGCAGGAAACTTAGAGGACAGAGAAACATGTTGAACTGCACCACGAGTGTGCAATCAGCAAAATCTAGACTGTGGAAAGTTGTACAAGTCAAAAGGATTCTTCAACAGATTAAGTAAAGGGAGAGAGGGCGAGGTATGAGTTGAAAGAGATTTACTGATGTATCAACTAGGAGAATGGGCAAGACTAAAGTCCGGTTTAGGGATGTACGTTTGGGTGATTATTATAAAAACCAGGATGTAAGGAGGGCTGTGATTGGGAAGGTATCCAAGGATGGGGCTTCTGAAGTAGAGGGCAAGATTCTATTTCTTGATCTGATGGTGGTGACAAGAATGTTCACCTTAGATTGTGCTATGCATTTTGCTTCTGTTTTTGTTTTTGTTTTATTTTGTTGTCTTTAAAAAAGAGACAGAGAGTGAGCTCTAAGGAAAACATAAGTCTGGGGCTGCTAGGTACCATGCCTCTTTTCTATAGGCAGAGAGCTGCTTTGGGAATGAAGCCATCCCAGAGGAATGCAGGGTCTAGGGACAGAATGTGAGACATAAAGTCCCTGATGATCTTGTTTGATTACCTGCATCCAGCCATTTCTAAAGCTTGATCTATCAATGGAATTTTCAGTTTTATGAACCAACAAAGTCCCTTTTTATGTCTACTGCTTTGGTTTGTAACCAAGTGTTCATTTGCCTATCTATAGGTCCTCAAAACGATCTTAACTATTCTGTCTTGAATATTTCTCAAGGAACTCATGGTTTTGTTGGATATTTGGTGATCGCTTCGGGTGTCTGCAGTAACTCACACTGACCTCCACACACGGGCAAACCTGTTCCTCATTCTCTCAATGCTCTTAAAAGCTTTATTCCGTATCTCATAACAATGGTGGGGTCCACTGTCATTCACTAAGACATGGTTCACTGTGGCCTTGTTTGAGGGTTGGCAGAGCTCACTGAGGGAGGGGATAGGAAGGAACATTCTGCCAAAGGAAGATAAAAATCCTGTTACCTGGAACAGTTGGTACATTTGCTGGGTGAGCCTGAAGTTAGGGGAAGTCATATATTTCAGGTATCGTTCATTTATTAATTTGCTATGTGTTTGTTGATTCCCAGGCACTGAACACGGCAGCCCCAGGCTCCGCTCTCAGGGAACTCACAGCTGGGGCTGGGGGTTGGGGTGAAGAGCTACATGGCACAGCCCGGGGAGTTCTCAGAGGCCTATGTGTCTCTGGCCTGTCTGATCCATCCCCCTCTTCCAGGTTCTGAAAATTCCATCATTTGATTTATTTCTTAAGTATCATTGCAATACTCCTAGGAAGTCCGATTCAGAATGCAAAAATGTGTTCAAAATGTGTTAACTAGAGGGATGAGCACACTTTAGGACACAATAGCGCTATGGTAAAGAGTAGGAGAGGGCGGATATGTTTTTGATGCTATGACAGTGTCTGGGAAGAGCATGCAGCCTGGAGCCCAGGTGTTGTTGAAGATACAGGCAGTATCCCTGCCTTGAGCAACTCTCCCTGGTAAGGAAGTGGGACTTACTATTTTGTATTGTAGACTCTGAAGTCAGACAGACTTGTGTTTGAATCTCAGCCTTGCTACTTACTATTTGGTGACAGGCACCAAGTCACTTCTAAACTCTCAGCCTCAGGTTCCTTATCTGCATAATGCAGAGAAAATATTCACCTTCCTGGATGGCAATGGGGGTAAAAGATATTAACGTTATCTTGAGAGCTCAGGAGTGAGCGCAGGCACATTGGTCTTTCTTGGTGAATGTCAGTTCCTTTCCTTGGTTGAATAATCCCAGTTGTTTGACAGTGTTCAGGTCAAAGAGAAGAGAAATTTCAAATGGCTCTTTAGATCAGCTATAAAGATGAATCTTTTTCAGGGGAACGTCTGTCCTTTGAAAAAGGAAGGAAGAAAAACCTAGTCCAAAGTCATTCAGTTGGCATTCCACAATCACATTTCTCAATATCCCACTTTTTAGTTATTTTGTAATATTTTAATTCCTGGCTTATTTTAGCCCCTATTAAATCAAGCCTACTTAACCCTTCTATGTCAGAGACAAGGGGTCATAGAGTTCTTCCCTTCTGTTTGTCTTCATTTTCTCAAAGTATCAGCTTCTGGTGCCCAAGGCAATCAGGAAATGAGGGAAGTCTCCTCTTCTGGGAGGGATATAATTAAAAATAATGATATATTGAGTGCTGGCTGTGCACCAGGCAAATGGTCTCTGCATCTTCCATGGCTTCACCAATCTTTACAATAATCCTGTGAATGGGGATTATCACCACAGATTTATAGAGCCGTGTAAGGTTGTTTTGAGGAATAAATGAAGTAATGTTTGAAAAGTACTTAGAACATCTGGATTCAATAGATGTTAGCTGTTGTTATACTATTATTTTTCAGGTTGGCTAAGATACCCACCTGAAGTCACCCAGCTAGAAGATTGAATAAGGATCCTAGATCTTGCTGTGCAATGTGCAAAGTCAATGTGAGAGACCTATTATGTTTTATAACATTTTGATATAAATGACAAAATATGAATCAATTTGAACAATGAGAAAAGTTTCAACCCTATTTTAACCTGATGGTCTAGTGAATGTTCACCATAATTTTGGACCAAAACGCTTCCTCCCCTTCCTGATCTTCTGATCTGCTCCTTGTGTTGATGCCAACTTCAGTCCTTACCAACTCCCAGAGCACAGCCTTACAAGACTCTGCTTTTCCAGATCCATCCCCTACTTCTCATACCATTAGTGAGTACTATGGTGTACATCTATGGCACGCCCTGCCCTTCCTCTTGGCCCCCTGGGATTGTTCTAGGCATGGGCACTGATCCCAGCCTGGCCAATCAGCACTTCTTTCCCCTTCATTTCAAACTTGAATTAAGAGTAGTAGTCCCTTTCTAACGGTGGAAATAGTAAGATGTAAAACTTGGGGGTGCTGATATATGAAGAAAGCCCTTGAGAGAAAGTCTTGAGAGAAAGTGAAGCCAATGCAAAAAAGGAAGCAAAGATGAAACAAAAGAATCCTGGTGGTGCTGAAGTTCCTCGTTCCACTAGTTCCTGAGGCCTTGGTTCATTGCCCACCCCACCCACCCCAGCCCTCCCCACCACTTTACGTTGACTGGTCAACACTTTTTTGGACTCCTTAAGCTAATTCTTCTCCTTCATTTTGCCAAGCAAGTTCAGGTTGCAAGTTTCTGTCACTTGCAACCAGGAGTCCTGGATAACATAAATACCGCATAGTCACAACGAACATGGACTGCCTGCTGACCCCAAGCACACTTCAGCTTATGCAGTTCTTTGTGCTTAGAATGTTCCACATTCTTACATGTCCAAGACTAACCACTCAATCTTCAAGGCCCCATTTCTCATGAACTTTCTCTGATCCAACCAGCTGGAATTCAACTATCCCTCTTCTAAGCTCCCCAGTCCTTTATAACTTGTGTCATAATTATTTGTATATACACTCCCTCTACTATTTTCTTTCCAGAACAAAGATTTGCCTTGTTCATTTTGTTCCCACTGAGCTACCGCTGTGCCTGGCATGGGTAGCTCCAGATACATGTTAGTTCCCTTCTTCCTTTCTCCTCATTGTAGCCACACGTATTTCCTTGTAGCTTTGTTTTCTTTCCTCAACATCAACATTCTGTTATTCCCTGCTGCTGAGTGAGAAAATGTTCATCTCTGTCTGCCTCAGGCAGTTGTGTTTTGATGAAACATTACTCACAAACTATAAGTTAATTTACCTAAAAATTGTTATTGCATTGCAGCCTTAAGGAACTAGTGAGGGAAGTTAATACTTTTGAGATAGTGAGTTGCCCTGGTACATGTGATATTTCACTTAGAATATGGATTTCAAGTCGGAACTCGATAAGGTTTGCATTCAGCAAGAAGAGGCTCTACCTGCAAAAGAACTACCTGCCAATCTAGTGGTCCTATTTTTAGTATCCCTGCTTCCCTTCAAACTCTTTGGCAGATCAATTATTCGTTAAAGAGGAAAGAAGTAATCAGTGTGTTCTCATATGTAGGTACATTTAACAAAAATTCTAGGCAATTTCTGTGTCTTGGAGGTTAGTGTTTTGAGAATACATTGTTAAACAGAATATGTAACTTTTTCATTTAGCTGTCAGCTTCCCTCTCAAATTCTATCACCTGGATGAAATTCTCTGTCTAAGAAATCTCTTTTCAGAATTCTGAGAATATTTATTTTCTGCACTAGTCTTTTAGCTCATATCATACTGTTTTTTTATTGATGGCTACTTTTTTTTGTGCAAGACTTTGTCTTCCAGAATAATTTAAATTGGTCTTTGGGTTTGGTCAGTTTCAAATTTTACTTGTATCCAGAGAAAATTGCAATGGTTACACTCTCTTTAAAGGATGATGTATTCCAGAGGACCTACTAAAATACCTATCACACATCTATAAATAACAAGTTACAATGAACATCTTGTCATTCCTTTGTATCCTGCTTCTCTGGTGGAGCAGTTCAGTAAAAAATTTCAGAAGTAGGGGCCTAACTTTACAATTTTGCTAACTCAACTAATAAAAAATACAGAAGGATGGAATCCACACTGTTGATTATTTAGCTATGTTTTCATGGATATTTACCTCCGTCTTCAGTTTTCAGGACCTGAGAGGGCATGGACCTACTCTGTACAGTCGATAGTCCTAGCATGACGTCTTACAAACAGTAGGTACCAAGAATGTGAGAACTGACTGAATGATATATACACTTTCTTGGAGCTTCTTTGTGGGGAAACATGATTAAGAACAAAGTGCTAATATCTATCTTGAAGTCTTTTTGTTAAGTAGAGTATAAATAAACACAAAAATAAAAATAACGTATGGTTTTACATTTTGGAAAAGCTTCTTGGCCTCTGATATGCAGTATTACCTGGATCAGAAAGACTGGCTGAAGGGAACTCTTGGGGACCAAGTTTGTGAGGTAGAATTTATTCTCTTTTTCTGGTGTTTAAACACAAGCTGTAAGAACAAAATGTTTCTAATTAAGATACCACTGATTTTTCCCTCCATTAATTCCATCTTTCTTCAAAGCTAATGGATATATACAATGACTCCACTTCAAAGACTCTTCTCTAATGGCTTAGGAGATGTGAGTTTTATTAGAACAAAGCAGAATTCACAACCCACAACAGAGCAATTTGTTGAAGTTATTTTTGAGTTGATTTACGAATCACTCTTTATGAAATGGGCTGGATCCTCATTATGTATGCATGCTCTCCTTCTAAACCTCCTTCTCCAAGAAGTGTTTAGCTCTGTCCTTCCTCTCACTCCCTTGATCCTTCTCCCCATACCCTTGTCACTTGCAATCTCCTCACATAGTATTATAATTACCTATTTTCTTCCCTATCTCTTCCCATTAGCCCATAAGCTCCTTGAAGGCAGGTATTAAAGCTTGCTCAACTTAGTATATTTAGTGTCTTGCACAAGTACCTGGATTATGATAGGCATTCAACAAAGATCTGTTAAATGAGTGAATAAATAGACCAAAATAATGTCTCACATTTATAGAGTTTCAGGTTCACAAGTACTTTTCTGTTATTTGACTCCCATGATACTCTGATGCAGGCAAGATACCCAGTATTAGCTCTATTTACAGCTGTGAGAAGAGGTTCAGAAAGACTGTGTAACCTGAGGGCAAATAGGTTGCAATTTCAGGAGAAGCCAGGACACCTGACTGTGAATTCCTGCTCTGGAACCGTTTTCTGGATACTGAAGTTGTTTGTTTCCTGAGCCAAGTGCCAAAGGCAAAACAAACTTACTCCCGGAATCCTTGTAACTTTCTCCCTGTTCAGCCTCTACACTTCACTCCTCTTAGGTTCCTTTCACCTCTGACTTAGCCCTACTTTTTATTTAGGAGCCATATATTTCCTATATGCAGATGAAATATGAAAAAACATTTTTTTTCTATTGATTCTCCACTTCCTCTGTCCGGGACCTCCTGGCTGAGATGTAGGATTGTGGAATATTTAGCCTGAGGTGGGGATGATGTGTGTGTGTGAGGAAAGATGTAGCTGACTGGTGTGGCCAGAGTGCATAGCTCAGAGGACTAGCAGGGCAAGGGTTTACAATGCTGAGCTCTTGACCTTGAGATTGCCCTTTCTCCCCACTCCCCTCTCCCATCTCCAACATTTTTCTCCAGGGAAATCTGTATAAAATGAACTGGTAGAGTTTGGTGAATGATGGTGACTCCAGCAGACGTTGATTTAGGTATTAAAGATTAAGTATTAAGTATTCAGGGAAGGGATGGAATGGTCAAGGTGAGGGTGGAAAGTATTTAGGGCTTGCTTGGTGACATTAACTATATTTGATAATTGTATGCAATTGGACTCAATTGTATTCAATTCTTACTTCCATACTGCCCTGAGGGTGGAAGCTAAGGAGAGGGCAAAGGAGGGAACCTCTCAGTTGGCCTTTAAAATAAGCAAAGTTCTTTTCTTGAAAGAGAACAGGCAAAAGTAGTATATTTTTACAAATCCAAGAAAAATGGAGTGTCATGGGGTGCTCTGAGTGGCCAAGATGCCTACATCATCAGTAAGTTAAAATGAGAATGACGAGGATGCTTGTTAACCTTGTTTCAGTGTCACACACAATACCCAGATCATAAAGCTCTAGCAACAATGACATCACTCCATTTATACCCAGTCCCTCACATCTAGTTTACCAGACATAGACACACATTTTACACGGAGAAACTTGAAAGTTACACACATATTGAGGCCTAGCATTTAATGAGTAATTAATATGTGCTAGGAGCTTTACATATTATTTCACTCCTCACAGGAACCCTGTGATAATAAGACCTGACTTTTTAAGTTGACAGATAAGGACCTGAGGTTCAGAGAGGTCAAGCACCTTGTCCAAAGTCATACACTTGGTAAGCGTGATTCCAGAATTCTCACCTATGTCTGACAGTGAAACAAATTATTTGACAATGAGTTACATAACTCCTGGGCTAAACTGCCTCTCATATATCCAGTTTAACTCCACATACATCCACGGGGCAAGCACTCCTTCATCTACCTATACCATAATTCTTTACATTAGTGATACATACATGGCTTGTATGTTGTGTATTCCTCATATGTCCTCAATTAGATTGTGAACTTCTGGAGGGCTCCATGACCTCAGTCAATTACACATCATCGGTACTCCTTATAATATTTTCAACGAAGGACACCAGGAAGATGGCTAGAATTGCGGATTTTAGGAGTAAGAACAGGCACAGAAGCAAGACGGGGACAGGTGTAGTCCTTCAACAATTTAAAGAGCACCTGGACCGGTGTTAGGTGCTGGGAATACCATGATGACTAAGCCAGTTAGGGTTTCTCCACTCACGGGACTTCATTGTAGAGGTCGAGGTCAAGACCAAGGATGTAAGTCATCCAAAGGACGACTTACCTCCGTGTTCCTCAGCTGAAGAGGAGTTGCAGGCCCCAGCATATGCAGGGTTTTGGCAGTCCTGCAGGGCAAATACGTGAATAAGACAGAAGTCAGTCTAGTGACACGGTTTCACGTGACTGAACTTGACCTGCCAGAAGTACAGGGCCGGGTGTTGTGTGCGATAAAGAGCGCAGAGCGCGTGGCGCGCGTCCGAGATAAAGAGGTGTGGCCGCCCGGCCCCTGCAGCCAGCTTCTCCGTGCGTCGCTTCGTCCCGCGGCACCAAGACGCCGGGCGGTGGGGTCTTCCAGGCCCACCACGAGGGAAACGGGGCGCGCTGGCCAGCCCCCGACTCCTCACAGCCCTTTGTGAAACGCCCTCAATTGTGCCTCATAGACGGAGTCCGATCCCCGCGGACGGATGGGGCTGTTCGGACTCGGCGAGGGCTGGAAGGCGAGCGCTGTGCAGTGGCGGGGTGTCTCCAGAAACCAGGCTCCCCACCCCCTTCAAAAATCCCCGTCCCTTTTCCTGTCCTCCGGCAACCTCGACCCGGTGCTCCTCCCCCAGCCCCACTGGCCTCCCGCGCAGTGCCTGGGGGGCGGGGCGAGGACTTCAGACTGCGCGAGAGTTCCACCCAAATCCCGCGAGACTCGCCTGCCGCGGCTGCCGCCGCCTCTTACGTCTTTTCCTTTGACAAGTCGCCGCTGCTGCAGCAAAAATAAAGGACGCGGCCACCGCAGCCGCTGCCGAGCCGGGTTCGGGTCGCTGGAGCCGCGCCCCACCCCCGCCAGCTCTGGAGCCGCGTATGGTAACGCCTCCTCTTCTGCCCTCCTGGCCGACTGTGCGTGCGCCCCGCCGGCCGGGCAAGGCCGGCCGTGGCCGTTCGGGGGCTGCCTCAGAGCGGGGCCACCGGGGTCCCGGGTGGGCGGCAGGCGAGGCCTGAGGAAATCCTCCCGGCGCCGTGCGGCTCTCTGGCCCCAGAGGCCTCTCGCCGCCTGGGCGCGTACGGAGGAGCCGCGGTAGAAGCGGTGCCGCTCGCCCGAGAGGGCGAATGGACCCGCCCCTCCAGCGGCTTGCTGTACCTGTCCCTCGACCCTAGGGGGTCGCGTCTCTGACCTTCTCCCCCACCCCTTTATCCGCTAACGAGAGCCCCGCCCCCGGCCGGGGCTCGGACTGGGGGGTAGGGTGGCGGTCCAACTGGTTCAGGATCTGAGGAGAGTCGCGACCCCGGTGCCCCCGTCCCCAGCCGCCTTTTGAGGGATGGAGGTTGGGACGGCTTGTCTTTCCTCTTTCCTCTGCTTTTGGGTGGGGGCAGCTCATCATCTGGTAAACCTTTCTCCAAATCTTCAGGCTTTATAAAATTTTTAAAGCTTCTGCTACCAGGAGGGGAGACGAGCTGCATTGTTTAGTCTCTGGGATGAGATGAGGAGGATGATGACAGGAGCTGTCCCGAGGAACATGGTGAAACCTTTTTTTGTGATGGGTGGCAGGTTCCTTGGAGACACGAGGAGGACCGGAGCTGGTACCATCTCTCCCAGGAGGTTATGTAAAAGACATGATGTGCATCCTCGAGAGCTATGAAACACAGGGTCAGAATTTGCCTCAGTTTAAAAATAATGTCTTTAATACTGTGGAAAATATGGCTACTCAGAATAATAGGAATACCAAATTTGAACAAATCTATCCTTGTAATTCCATTTCCAGAGGTAGCATTTCATGGTTAACATTTTGGTGTAATTCCTAACAGACATTTAATATTTTTAAATAGTATTTGGCTCATCCTTGATTGAGACTTGCAAAATGATTTGTTTTATTTGAGTCACTTCTTTGGCCTGCTTGATTAAAATTGGTTACTTGTTCATTATCACTGGCTGTAGACTGTCATCACTGTTTCTTTCATTGGGACCTCTTCCAAAAGGATTGTTAGCTAAATGGTTTTGGAAAATATAACATTAAAAATTACAATCTTCTTGGATATAGTACATATGTATTTTTACAATTCTGCCTCTGGTGGGTACTGAAAAGAAGTAGTGTTTGTGGAAAGCAAATAAACTATAATTATTCATTGTGGGAAGAAACCTGTTTATCTCAAGGTTTTGTAACATTGATTTCTGTTAGTTATTTTTAGACCAAAATCATGTGACATTATTTTATAGTGCTTTCTTTATTTAAAAATATTTTGTATATGTATATTTTTATTGAAGTATATAGTCAGTTTACAATGTTTCAATTTCTGGCGTACGGCACAATGCTTCAGTCATACATGAACATTCATAGTGCTTTCTGATTGAGATAGGATGTGCCTTTGATTATGTAGGTTTCTTTTCTTTTTTTGGCTTGAGGGTGGGGGAGTGGGGAGGTAATTAGGTCTGTCTATTTAATTATTTTTTTAATGGAGGTACTGGAGATTGAACCCAGCTAAGCATGCACTCTACCACTTGAACTATACCCACCCCCCTGATTATGTACATTTCTATACTGTGTGTTTATACAAGTAAAATTGAGTGTCCTAGGTGCCTGTATGCGTGCATATATATATATATATATATATATATATGCATGTGTAGTAAGCATCTATACACATTCATAAATCTTGGAAGTGAGTTGAAATGTATTGTTATACTATTTGAGAAAAGAAAGCATTAGGTAGGGCAAAGAATAGTCTTGTAATATTTCTCCCAAATCACATGACAGGATTAGATGGCAGAATGAGACACCTAGGGAGGCTGGAAATGTGGAGGCTTTTAAAAATAGGATAGATTGTCATCTATCTGAGGTTGTCATTGGAATGGATCAAATGGCCTATTAAGGCCTCTTGTAATTCTAAACTTTTATGAATTTTGCTTTCCCTAAGGTTCTTATCACTTTGCTTCTTAAATTTCTAGTCATGCTGTTTGCATGTGACACTTACCCATTCATTTGCTGGTCATGTATTCCACTCCCAGTGCAGGCATCCTGGTGGTGCATGGAGGAGAAAGCAAATGTAAATGTGTCTCTGAATCTGTTTATTAATATAAACATCTGAAAATCCTATTTGATTAAAGGAATTTTGGAAGACTTGTTGGTTAGGCAGGGTTGGTTAGCAGAGAATACAGATGATAAATATAATACATTTCTAATGTCCCAAGCATTCCCACCCCCTAAAGACTAAATTACTCCACAGGACTGGATACATTGAACAGCTGATTTTTTAAAATTCAGATCTTTAGAACTTAAAATACTAATAATGATGACTTTGTGGTTTGGAGTGTGGAGAGAAGTTTGTATTACAATAAAAGCAAAGTGACTTAGGAAAAAACCTTAAATTTTATGGTTGGACAACTGTGTAATAACAACAAACTTACTACAATTTATTGATAATTTTTTATGGACATAAAACTTCAGCTTAACAGATGAAATGTGTTGTTACGGACACATGCCACAGATTTTCACGGTATTGAAAATATAAAAAAATTGGTCCTCTAAAATTTGCAAAGCCAGTAAAGTCACAACAGCCAGCAAATTTTTTTTCAACTGAAAGATGTATAAAGTATAAAAAACATAGACAATTTACTTTTTAGATGCCAGATCTGGCTTTTATGATTTTAGTTTGTTCTGCTCTCACTTACTGGGCTTTTTAAATTGATGGGAATATCAAACTCCAAATGAGATCCCTGAGCAAGGAAATATGACAGTTGCATAAAATGATCGATTGATGGATTTTATTTATTTTTAACCTTATTTTGAAATAATGTTAGACTTACGGCAGTGTTGCTAAGATAGTGCAGAGAGTTCCTATATACCCTTCACATAGCATCCTCTATGCTGACGACTTACACAACTATAGTACAATGATCAGAACCAGGAAATTCTCATTGGTAAAATATTATTAACTAAACTACAGACTTTATTTGAATATCACTAGTTCTTCTCCAGTGTATTTTTTTTCTGTTCTAGAATCTAATCCAGGATCCCACATTGCATTTAGTTGTCTTATCTTCCTAGTCTCACCTCCTCCAGTCTGTGACAGTACCTCAGTTTTTCCTTGTCGTTGATGACCCTGACACTTTTGATGAGTACTAGTTATTTTGTGTAATTTTTCCCATTTTGTGTTTGTCTCATGTTTTTCTCATGATTAGATCTAAGTTACATATATTTGCAACGAAACTACAAAGTGATGTACATGGTGTTGATATGTCTCATTGCTAGTGATATTTCAACCTTGATTGCATTATTAAGGTGAACTCTGCTGTATTCTCCACTGTAAAGTTACTATTCTTCTTTTTGTAATTGAGAGATACTTTGAGACAATGCAGATACACTGTTTCTTCTCAAACTTTCTCCCACTGATTTTAGCAACCGTTGGTGGATCTTGTCTGCAACAGTTATTACTATGGTGTTTGCCTACTGGTGATTTTGTATTTCCCTCATTCCTTTTACATTTATTATTGGAACTCTTCTGTAAGAAAGAGATGTCCCTTCGTCATTTATTTCTAAATTATTTATAAGTCTGATTTGATAGGTATTTATTTTATTCTACAGATTATAATCAAATACTATCATTATTTTGTTGCTCAGATTCTTCCAGTTTTTGCCATTAGCAGCCCTTTCAGTTTGGCCTCCACCCTTTTTGGAGTACTTCTTTGTATTCTGGCATCGCAGGCTATATTCCATGCGCAACTTGTATTTTCCCTTGTACCTGTCCTGGAATCAACCAGTTCTTTAAGAAGATTTGGTTCCTTTTATTGGAGAATAGAATTTAAGTCAAGATCTGGATGCTAGATGTGCTCACTGGGGTGTCATTGCTCCTGGCCCTCACAGGACAGAGCATGCAAGCGAACACACTCACATACCCATATACACATCTCTATATTTGTCTGTCTATATTAAAAACCGTATTTAAATGCATATTGATGTCTTCTATTCCAGTCCAGCACCACAAGCTTCATTTCAACCTTTTCTTATTTGTAACTTATTTTTTCCTGACAGTGAGAAACTTGGCTCTCATTCATTATCCATAGTATACTATCTTATTTTAGAATGTACATCAAGTAGTCCCCAGTTGCTAAGTCTTAACGAAAAACATATTTACCAATTAGAGTGTAGTATTTGTATACAGTTTTTTTCTTATTTTCTTTAGCCTTATAGTATCTAGTCAACATACTGCTTTTCAAAGTTAGTTTTTCTTCCTCACCTCCTTTAGTGTGGTTGTATTATTCATCTGTAATTTAGTTAGGTTGTTTTCTTACTCTTTTTTTTGGGGGGTGTGTGTGTAGGTAATTAGGTTCATTTGTTGTTTAATGGAGGTACTGGGGATTGAACCCAGGACCTCCAGCATGCCAAGCATGTATTCTATCACCGAGCTATACCTTTCCTTGCCTTTTCTTACTCTTTATACTGTTTTGGGTTTCCCCAATTCTGGCTGATTTTATTTTGGTATATGAAACATTACTATTATTAAACATTCCATTAGAAGATACACTCAGAGACAAATACTCCTTATTCCTCCTGCCCCATTCCCATTGCCCTTCCTCCTCCCCTTCCCCACTTGTTTTCCATGCCCAGGTAACCAGCTTCTTTAGTTTCTGGTTTATCCTTCCATTATCTTTTTTGCACAAATGAATAGATTATGTGTGCTTGCTTTTTTTTTTTTTTTTAATATTCCTTTTTTTGTCCTATACAACTTTTGTTTATTGAGATAGAATTCACATACCACAAAGCTCACCCTTTTGAAGTATATAAATCATTGTTCTTTTTTTGGTGGGGGAGGTAATTAGGTTTCTTTATGTATTTTTAAATTAATTATTTTATTTTATTTTATTTTTTAGTGGAAGTACTGGGGATTGAGCCCAGGACCTTGTGCATCCTAAGCACTCACTCTACTGCTGAGCTATACCCTCCCCCTAAATCATTTTTTAGTTTATTTGTAAGGTTGTGCAGCCATCACCACTACCTAATTTTTGAACATTTTCATTATCCGGAAAAGAAATCTTGTATCCATTAGCAGTCACTTCCTAGTCCCACTTCCCCAGTCACTAGTAACCACTGATCTATTTTCTGTTTCTATGAATTTGTCTATTCTGGCCATTTCATATAAATGGAATCATAAAATATGTGGACTTTTGTGCCTGGCTTCTTTCACTTAACATAATGTTTTCAAGGTTCATCTGTGCTGTAGGATGTATTAATACTTCATTCCTTTTTATGGCTGAATGATATTCCATTGTACGAATATACTGTATTTTGTTTATCCATGCATCAATGAATAGACATTTGGTTTTCCATTTTTTGGCTATTATGAACAATACTGCTATGTACATTAATATACAAATTTTTATGTGGGCATATGTTTTCAGTTCCCTTGGGTATATACCTAGGAGTGGAATTACTGGGTCATATGATAACTTTTTTAGGAACTGCCAAACTGTTTTCTCCTTCCCTTCTTTCTTATATGAAGAGTGGCAGGTTATAGATACTCTTTTGCACTTTATTTTTTTTTATGTAATAGTATCTCTTGGAAATCATTCCAAATCAGTGCATTCTTTTGAAGATATCATCTTCTGATATTTTCCATTTTAACAGCTGTATAGTATTCTACTATATATGTATCCTAATTTATTTAACTATTCTTCTATGTATGGGCATTTAGGTGGTTTTCTGTATTTAGCAGTTATAAACAATGTTGCAGTAAATGACCTATGTATATTCATTTTTGTACTGTAAGAGGTGTATCTTCAGGTTAGATTCCTATAAGTGGGATTGCTGAGTCAAAGGTTACGTGCATACGTAGTTTTATTAGGTACTGCCACATTTTCCTCCAGAAGTGTTGTACTACTTTGCATTCCCACTAGTAATGTGTGAGATCACCTGTTTTCATCACAGCCTCACCAAAAGAATGAGTTGTTGTGCTTTTTATTTTTATTTTTTGGCCAGAGAAGACTGATTTTTAAAAATATCCTACAGTCATTTCAATGACCTGAACCGATTGTGGAAAGGCCTTAATGCCTACCATTGGCAGGTTATTATAGCTTGAAAGTGAAATATATTGTCCAGTAATATTGCACTGAAACATAGAGGTTATTATGTGCAGGTGAAATAAACTAGAATGCCATTTCTGGTCTAGCCAGTTTCATTTGAAACTTTCTGCATTTAATGAAGTTGCTGCATTGATTCGTTGTATCTGTGCTCTGAAATACTTGTGGAGTTTAACAAAGGATAACTGAAATTGTAAGGAGAATATTTTTTCCCTCTAGAGTATGTATGAGATAGTAGTTTTTGGTTCATGTTGTGTGCTAGTTATTTTGAACAATACATGCAGTATATTGACACCATAGTATGGTAGTTATTTGACCAGTAATGGCTGTATCTGGAACCTGTTATATTTCCATAAGAAACAAGGCCAGTCTTAAGGAAGACGAGTTTAAAGTTCTAGATTAGAAGAATCCCATCAGATTTTAGTGGTGCTAAGAAATTAAGACAACATGAAAAGCACCCACACTTTACAAGGTGACAAGTTCTGCGAGACTGGAAATTTAGGTTCTTTTCCCCAAAAGGACATCGTTCCAGGTGCCTGGAACACATTAATGAGGAAAAAAAAAAAAGATTCTTGTCCTGGAGGAGCTTACATTCTAGTGGTTTTCTGATGAACTGATGTTCTCAGGAAAACATGCTGAGTGCTGATTGTAAGTGGAACCAATAAAGGTCTAGTGTAATCTTGTCACCTTTGGTGCTATAACAACCTCAAATAACACTTGATTTTACTAGTTACAAAGAGAAGGCCATGAAAAGTCACAGGATGGTAACTTGGTTGTTCACCAATCTTTTTTCCTCTTATTTTAAATGATTCCTACTACTAATAGTAGTAGTAGTTGTAATGGAATAATAATAATAGGATAATAGTCATATGGTGTAGGTTTTTCCTCAACTGGGATTTTATGAGAGGACTAAACCCTAATGTTCTAGGATATTTGAGCATTAATTGTAAGTGAAGAATTAACTTCTCTCCAGTGCATCTAGAATGGCAGTGGTTATGTGCTGTCCTTGGGAGAACTGAGAAAAGATTCACTCCAATGTTCACTTCAGGTTCTATGATTCAGATGGATGAAACCCAGCTGAGAAAGGTCATGGTCATTATAGTTAATTAGCTCTGTTTTGTTTGTTTTCTAACTTACTACCACTTATTAGCAGAATGATGTTGGATAAGTTTTAATCTCTTAGCATGTTTCCTGATGTATAAAATGGAAATAATAATAGTTATTACCTCACAGGACTCAGGTGAGGATTAAACAAAAAAGTTTTTCCTATCTATGTGTATCCATTTCGGTGGCTTTAAAAACTATCTATATGTTGATTGACTTCCGTATTTATATCTTCATCTCAGACCCCTTCCCTGAGGTAGTGTCATAGTTCATCTGTTTATTCCACATCTCACTTGGCTCTGTAAAAGGCATCTCAAGGTACATTTGCACAACATAGAAGTTGTGAGTCTTATCCTCACCATTTCCTCTGAATGTGCTCTTAGCAAAAATGGCAGGACCATTTGACTAGTCATTCAGACCAAAAGCCTAGGTGTCAACTGTGATTCTTCTCTTTTCTTTGTACCCTAAAACCAGCCTATCAGCAAATCTTCTTGGCTCTGTCTTTTGAATATATTTCTAATCTGATCAGATATCGTTATCTCTACCTTATTTTTCTGGTCTAAACCAGCATCGTTTCCTGGTTAGATAATTACAGTAGTCTCTTAATTGTTTTCCCTGCTTTCTCACTTGACCTCCTACAGTCTTTTCTTCATTTCATAGTTAGAATGATCTTTCTAACTGTCAATCAGATAGGCTACTCCTCTGTTTAATACGTTCAGTGACTTCCTTTTACAATGAAAATAATAGCCAGATTCCTAGCCATGGCCTGAAAGGTCCTCCGCCATGTGGTGCGTCCCTGCCTACCTCCTCTGTTCACTCCACTCTGCTACACTGAACTTTCCTATATTCTTTGATAATCCCAGGTGCATTCCCAGGGCTTGATAACTGTTCTTGCTCTGCTCTTCCCTCAGGTTTTTGCACTGCTTGCTCCTTCACATCATTCAGGTGTCTGCTTACAAAGGGGTTCTCAGAGTCTACTCCTTTAGAGAGATTGTCAATGATCACACTATAGAAAGTAGAGATCACCTTGCCCCTACTCTCCTTGTCTCTCTTGCTTTATTTTTTATAATATGCTTTTTGAAATTTAATGACTTCTCTACTTGCTTATTACTTGTCTTCCTCACTAGAATGTAAACTCCATGAGAGCAGGAGCTGTATATGTCCTGTTCATTTCAGTGCCTAGAAGAGTCTGGCACATAGTAAGGCAGGGATGCAACTCTAGAAAGTTGTCTGTGGAATAAAATTATTTCTGAATTAAATTATGTGATTCTGCCTTTTTAAGATTTTAAGCCAAAGGAGAACTATTAAGTCAGTTAACAATGCTGTGAATTTTTTGCATTGGATACTCACATGTGAAATGTTAAGTTTTAGAATTTATAACATGATTAAGAGCATATAATTGTGCCAAGGATATGCTAAGTAATATGTAAAAAATTAGCTTGAAGTTTAGCTCTTGTGTTTGTTGCAGTGTTTAACATTCTTTGTCCTCTAATTATAATGTTAGTGATGTTAATGTAATAGTAATATTTGCTTTTGCTCTGACAGGGTATTTTTCCTCACTCTAAACTCTTGGTTTAAAGTCTCTTGTTGGGGAGGGTATAGCTCAGTGGTAGAGTGTGTACTTAGCATGCACAAAGTCCTGGGTTTAATCCCTGGTACCTCTATAAACCAACAAACAAACTTAATCCCCCCCCCCCCATAAATTGTAAAGAATCTAAAAAAAAGTGAAGTCTCTCTTGATCTTGATTTTTGGGAGGGGTACATCATTGTCCAAGGTTTTTTTTTTTTTTTCCTTAACACAGTCGCATTTATAGAACTCCTTTTAAATTTCGCCCTTTTAAAGACCTTTCCTGTTAGTCACTATACAATAAAACTGTTTGGTAATGGGAATTTTTACATGATACAATTTAAATAAGCAGCTTTGCTAACTGATAGCATTAGAAATCTAGGATAACCTAATCTAAAACTAGGACTATTATATTATCCATGTGTTATGTTTAAAAGCATGTGGAGGCCAGTATCTTTTATATAAGATATAATTGAATTTTCTTATACAGCTAAGCATCCAGTGATGTATAATGAAATTTTGTCAGTAATATGGTCATAGTTTCTGATTTTTCAAAATTACTCATTCTTTTGAAAAGAGAATGATGAAGAGATTTATGTAATTTAGTGGAGGTTGTATGGACAGATGCACGTATAAAGGAATGATACTGGGTAGCACTTACTGAGCATTTATTGTGCACCAGGCACTGTTATAAGAACTTTTAAAATCTAGCTGAACTACTTATTATTTAAACCATGTTTAATTTAACCTGTTTATTTTGAAGATAGGAAACTGAAGCACGGAAAGGTTAAGTAACTTGCCCAAGATCACCTAGCTAGAAAGTGGTGGAGCCTGGATTAGAGTTCAGAAACAAAGGCAGGTGTTGGTAGAAATTGTAGTGGGCAGAGCATGGAAACGGCTCACCTTGTTGTGATGGTTTTGGCTGATCTAAAATCTCATCCAAATAACGTCGTTTGGGCAGGACCATTCTACATAGGTGTTCAGCAACTCCTGCTGACAGTGAAACAGAATTTTAGGTGTCACGTGTTGCTTTGACTTCTTAAAGAATGCTTCTGATTCTGTTCTGTCAAAGAAGGGTAATAGATGTTAGAAGAGAGCAACAATTAGAGTAAGGATTGAACTATGCTATATAAAGGTGCATATTAGTGCATCCTTATGCCCTGAAATAAGTTTTTCTTTGTAGACTTTGAAACACAAAGCTATTAGAGAGCAGGTTTATCCTGCAAACAGTCTAGAGTGCAAACAAGTAGTGAAATAATAATGACTTACATTTGGATATAGCTTTTCAGTTTTCAAAGGAGTTTGGTAAACATTTTCTCAGTTGATCTTCATAACACCTCTGTGAGAGAGGCAGGGTAGATAGCTTCCATTTGATAAGTTTCCACAGAGGAGAGAGAACTGCTTAAGGACATATCCCTGAATAACCTCTAGTTGCTAGACCCTCTATTATGAAAGATTACTCGTAAACAAAGTTGCTGTTCCTCTGCAAAACTGCCACAGTGTGAGTGGTGGGCTTCTGCACTGTATGGTATTATGGACTTGATCTGTTAAATTAGTGACTGGAAAGTTGCTTAATTTGGAAGCAGAAGACACTTGGCATGATGAATGGGCAAAGATGGCCTATTATAATTGGCGTGTTCTTAGTGTTTGTGATACTGAAAAATTTTAAGAAATATAATTTAGATTAAAACTGTAATTCTGATAGCAACACTGTTGTAATCTTTTTAAAACCAGTCTTTTTCATTAAAGCCTTCTACCAGTTAGGCTGTAGCAATATTGATCATGTTTTGATTGTGTTTTAGGTTAGCATAGGGGTAGGCCACTTTGCTTTTTTGAAGTCAGAAGAAAGAAAGTTTGGTAGCTTCTGAAAGTCTCATGCAATGTAGCAGTAGTGTAATGCTGATAAAAGTTTAGTATGTCCCCTGTTTCCTCTGTTCATTTTGAAGATACTTTGATTGCTTTGGTTAATTTAAATTGATCTGAGATATATATATTTTTAGCACCTTTATTGTGGTATGATTCCTGTACAGTAAACTACACATATTTCATATGTACAATTTGATGAAATTTTAAAAAATTCAAGTATAGTCAATTATAACATGTCAATTTCTGGTGTACAGCATAATGTCCCAATCATGCATATATATGGGTGTGTATATATATGTGTGTGTGTGTATTCATTTTCATATTCTTTTTCATTGAAGGTTATTACAAGATTTTGAATATAGTTCCCTGTGCTGTACAGAAGAAATTTGTTTTTTATCTATTTTTATATATAGTGGTTAACATTTGCAAATCTCAAGCTCGCAAATTTATTCCTTCCCACCCACTTCCTCTCTGTAACCATAAGATTGTTTACTATGTCTGCAAGTCTGTTTCTGTTTTGTAGATGAGTTCATTAGTATCATGTTTTTTCTTTTTTCTTTTTTTTTTTTTTAAGATTCCATGTATGAGTGATATCATGGTATTTTTCTTTCTCTTTCTGGCTTATTTCACTTAGAATGATGATCTCTAGGTCCATCCATGTTGCTGCAAATGGCATTATTTTATTCTTTCTTATCGCTGAGTTGTATTCCATTGTATAAATATATCACAACTTCTTTATCCAGTCATCTGTCAGTGGACATTTAGGTTGCTTCCATGTCTTGGCTATTGTATATAGTGTTGCTATGAACATTGGGGTGCATGTGTGTTTTTGAATTAGAGTTCCCTCTGGATATATGTCCAGGACTGGGACTGCTGGATCATACGGTAAGTCTATGTTTAGTTTTTTGAGGAATCTCCATACTGTTTTCCATAATAGCTGCACCAAACTACATTACCACCAGCAGTGTAGGAGGGTTCCCTTTTCTCCGCAGCCTCTCCAGCATTTGTCATTTGTGGACTTTTGAATGATGGCCATTCTGGCTGGTGTGAGGTGATTCTTAATTGTAGTTTTGATTTGCATTTCATAATCACTGATAATAAGTGATTTTGAGCATTTTTTTCATGTGCCTATTGATCATTTGTATTTCTTCCTTTTCACTTGCTGAAGAGACTTTCTTTTCTCCACTGTATATTCTTGCCTTCTTTGTCTAAGATTAGTTGACTGTAGGGCTGTGGGTCTATATATGGGCTCTGTATTCTGTTCCATTGATCCATATGTCTGTTTTTGTGCCAGTACCATGCTGTTTTGATTACTGTAGCTCTGTGGTATTGTCTGAAGTCTAGAAGGGTTATTCTTCCAGCTTCATTCTTTTTCTTCAGTATTGCTTTGGCAATTCTGGGTCTTTTGTGATTCCATATAAATTTTAGGATTATTCGTTCTAGTTCTGTGAAATATATCATGGGTAATTTGATAGGGATCTCATTAAATCTGTAGATTGCCTTGGGCAGTATGGCCATTTTAACAATATTGATTCTTCCAGTCCAAGAGCATGGAATATCTTTCCATTTCTTTAAGTCATCTTTAATTTTCTTAATCAATGTTTTGTAGTTCTTCATCAATTTGGTGAATTTAGGTAGATGTATACACCAATGAAACCACCACCACAATCAAGGTAGCTAATATTTCCATCACTCCCCAAGATGGTATGAGATATTAAGAGGAACTTTTCAAAACTCTTGAAGATATGCTGTATAAGGCAGTAAAGTCAGATGCAAGTTAACAGAATCACTTCAGTTTAAAGTAATTGATCATTGACAAGATGACATTGTTTTGCAAAAAAATCTGAAGAATTGCTGAATGTTTTGTATTTTTAAGTTGTATCTTTCAGTTCTTAGTGTTGTTTTCTTTTTCCATGGTGCTCTCTTGTAACTGCCTCTGTATTACCACCCCCGCCCTCTCAGTCTGCCATCTGTTGGTTTGGCTCTGTATTTCAGAGTAGGAAAGCAGGAAAGGGTTTTTGTACACAAGATAAAACTAGTCCTGTTTGGAGCTCAGTGAGCTGTAGCACTTATGCAATATGTCTGCTGATGATAAATTCCAGAAGTACCATGGGAGTAGAAATACAGTGATGACGCTGCAATATTATCTGTAACTTAAATAAAAATTAAAAATTAAAAAATAAATCATACTTAAACTGTTTTTTTCATGGAAAGCCATAAATTGGCTTGATATTGTTAACAGGCTTGTTAATTGTATAGGAGAGTTTAGCATGTTGCTTGTTAGTGAAATTTTTGTCAAATGGTTTCTTTTAGTCCTTTATAAACATAATTTGATCATAATAAACTTAAATTCACCTGTGCCTGACTGTGCATTAATCTTTTATGAGACTACGTAGAGACTATTTGCAGTCCTCAGCAGGTAATTCAATTTCCAGTCAGTGTTTTTTTTAAGTATTTTTGTTACAAAGTATTTTAAACATACATTAATATAAAATTAAAGGGAATAGTGTAAAGAGCTCCCGTGTACCCATCATTGAGCCTCCAGAATTATTATTGAGAGTCTTATTTTCTCTATATTTCTATCCACCACTACCCATCCCTACCCTTGGACTTTTTTGAACCATATTCCAGACATACTTAATTTGTAAATTTCAAATAGTTCAGTAAGATGGAGTCACTCTCTCTTTTTATGAAATAAGCATAATACCATTATCTTACCAAAAAATTTTATAACAAGTTTTTAATATCACATAATCAAGTTTCGTATTTTTCTGATTGTCTGTCACACACACACACATACACTTTGCTTGAAGTGGGATCCAGATAAGGTACATACTTTACAATTGTTTGGCATGTATATTAAATCACTTTTAATCTTTAGATTCTCCTTCCATCTCTCTTTTTTCTTTTCTTTTTAAAAAGTTTTTGTTAAAAGAAACCAGATTTTTGAGAAGTTTCCCATAGTCTCATTTTGCTGATTTCATCTCTGTAATTGTTTAGGTTTGTCATATTTTTTTTTTTCTTTTGGTAGGAATACCTCATAAGAGTAATTTGTATTTCTGTAAAGAGATATGTAAGGTCTTGCTACCTTTCTTTGTGCTGTTGGCAGCTATTGATGATCATTGCTTAGACTTATTAATTCATCAGGGATTACAAAATAGTAAAATTTTATTGTTCATGTGTTAGGTGATGTTCTTTAGGATGGTTCTTCAACATTGTAAATTGTATATTTAAGGCCTTGTTTTTATATCAGAGCTGGTTCTGGGATGATTTGACGAGGTTCTGTGGTGGAATGCTTTTAAAAAGGGAAGAGTGCAAGTCTTTATTATTGAAAATTCAGAGAAAACTTGGGACTATCAAATAACTAAACTCTGTTTAAAGGATGTTTAGCCAATAAATAGCTGAACAGCCCATCATGAGATAACAGCTTGTGACCTAGCATGTGTCATTGGTCATTGGTGTTTGTTCTTTTTAGATGTCAGTGTTCATATTCAGAAATTTCAGCAGTAATTTGTGCAGGGCAGCAGTTACTAGTTTTTTTAGTTGGGTTTCTCAGCATGAATTTGTGAACAGGCCTTGTGTGTGAATCAGATTTAAGAAATATTGAGTTTATGTAACATAGCATATTTTATATTAATAGTTGTCAAAGAACTAGAGCAGCAGTATTTCCCAATGTGGTTCCATGACAAAAGGGTTTGGGGGGTCAAATAAACTTGGTGACCAGTGTGCACTTTTTCCTCTCTTAGAATGAAATATAGTACATATTAACATGTAGAAGACCTACAGTAGAGGAACCTGTTAAACATTAACTCAGCATTTTCTAAATTTTTTGACCACTGAACGTTTTTTCCCCCTCATAACATCTTGAGGAACTAGTGGAACAAATTTTCTAAAGGAAACAGATTTTGGGAAATGTTGGATTAAAGGGTTTGAACAATGGCTAAAGAAAAATGTCTAATAATGATGAGTGTGTGTGACTTTACTACAGTGATATGGAGAAATTTTTGATAGGCAAGACATTTTTTAAATGAGAAAAAAAGTAAGAGGCAAATGTTGCCTGTTTGTTTTAGCTTAGCCTGAAAACATTTATACTTTTAGAGAAGCAATGTTAGAAAAAGACTTTAGTTATATATAACATTTACTACACGCCAGGCGCTGTTTTCAGTCCTTTATATATAATTTGTAATTTGTTTAATCTTTACAACAAACTTTTCCAGTAGGTACACTGTTGTTACCCCAATTTTACAGATGAGGAAATTGAGACAGAGATTAAGTAAATTGGTCAAGGTTGCCTTGCGTATTTGGTGGTGCAGCAGTGTCAGGATCTGGACCTAGACACCTGGCTCCAGAGTCCATGTGCATAGCCACTCCTCTACACTGCCCGATAGGGCAGATGGAGATCATGAAATATAAATTAGATTAAGAGGGGATTTAAAGTCTGTTTGGAAGGACCATGCACATTTTCTTTAATTTTCAGGCAATCAGGGCCTAAGAGAAGAACGTGGAGAGCTGGCTGTGTCCCAGTGAAGATAGAAAACATGGACACCTGGGAATTGTTATCCATAAAAAAGGTATACCTCCCAAAGACATAGATTAGATGCAAATAGAAGGCTGAGTTAAGAGGACATTGTTAATACTAGAATTTCAGACTTAGAAGGGAATTGGAGCTCATTTTATTAAGACCCCCTCATTTTATGTATGAGATCTGAGGTTACATAGTTTGTTCACATGCTTGTAGTAATAGTCATAGTTCACATGAGTATGCTGCATTAAAGCATTTTCAGATAGATTCTTGTTTGTTCCTCTAAACAATCCTGAAAGCTAGGTAGGTTCTATGTTTTCCACAGCAAAGCTGGTTCTTGAATTTAGATATTCTGCATCTTAAAAGCTAAAGTTTTCTGCACCATATCACATAGAAGTGTACATATAGTAAATGTACAGTACAGCTTGATTAGTTGCACAGAGATGGAATTATTTTCAAATTCTGCTACTTTCTGTCAACCTGAAAGATTTTTAGGAGGGAAGGTAGGATTCAAGGTGAGGGAACGAGAAAAACTTTCCATTTCCTCCTTAGTTGGGTCTTTATGGTGTGACTTCGTTGTTTTGTTTACAAGTGAATTCTCAGTGCACAGTAGGTATAGTCAATGATAGTTAAGTTCATTTCCAAATGAATTTTGCCATTTAGATTTTCCCTGGTATGATTTACCTCTACTCATGTTGCAATAGAGATAAACCTAGATGTTCTCTAATATAGGAAGATTTGAGTTGAAGATTTGTTGATCCCAGCTAATTGCCTGCCCTTTAGCTTTCTTCTGTGTAGTTTGTGCAGAACACAAGCTTAAGTAAACTTATCTTGCTGTCGGGCTTTTATCTTCCTTCTAAGAAGGGTAGGCAACTTAGAGTCTATGTTTATGGGAGCAATGTTCCCACCCTCCTAGTCCTTTCTGAGTAAGATTTGTAAATCTAACTCTGAGTTTATAGAGATGGTATCACTGTTATTATTTAAAGGAAAATTATGTTGCAAGGACATTAAAAGTAAGATTTGCTTAATACAGACACTCCTAGGAATAAATGAGTTTATTACATGTGCTCCATCAGGAAGGGCATGGTTAGTAATAGAAAAACCATATTTATCATTTAACTCTATGTATACTTTTATAACAAAAAATAATTTTTTTTTCCTTATTATCATCACTGGGGCTCAGCTGTGCATGATTTAGCTGTTCTGCCTTCTTACCTAAGCTTTTACCTTGAAAAATTTCTCAAATCTGTAGAAAAGTTGAAGAATAGTACAGTAAACACTCATATACTTTTCACTTAGTTTCACAGATTGTAACATTTTGCTGCAGTAGCTTTTTTCTTTTCTCTAAACACACACACACACATTTTGCTTTAAGTGAGAGTAAATTGTAGTCATCAAGACACTCCCCTACCTCCTCCAAAAAAGTACTTCAGGTGTGTATCTCCTAAAAATAAGGATATTCTCCAACATACCCACAAAGCCATTGTCATGCTTAAGGAAAATAACATGAATTCATTATCTCATATGCAGCGTCTATATTTAAATGTTTACATTTGCTCCTGTGTATCTTTTACGACTTTTTTGTTTGTTGTTTTTTTTCTGATCCAGAATCCAATCACATTTACATACTGCTTTTGGTTTTTATGTCACTTTAGTCTCTTTTAATCTAGAACAATCCTCAGCCTACCCCCCCCCCCTTTAAAAATGACATTAACTTTATTGAAGAATCTAGGTCATTTGTGTTATATAATGTACTACAATTTGAATTTGCTGATTTTGTCTTTAAGATTATTCAAGATAAACATGAACTACATGAACACTACATAGGTGATACGTACTTTTTGCATCACATCAGGAGGCACCTAATTCCATTTTTTTTCCATTTATAGATGATGCTCAGTTTGATCACTAATTTAAAATGGTGGCTACTACCAGATGACTTAACTGTAAATGTACATTTCCCCCCTTTGTAACTAATAAGTAATCTAGGGAGTGTGGTATTTTGAGATTGCATGAAAATCCTTTCTCCCACAACCTTTTCCCAATGGTTTTAGCATCCTTGGGAAGATTATCCTTGCCTGGATAATTCTTTTCCTTTTTTTTAAAATAAAAAAATTCTTAAGCAATACACCGCATGGTTAGAAACTCACATGGTACAAAAGGGGTTACAGCAAAATGTTTATCTCCCTTTCATTACCCTATCTCCATTTTCCTAGTTTTTCCCGGAGTTAACTGTTAAACAGTTTCTTGTGTATCCTTTCCGAGATTCTAAACCTCTCCAATCATGCAGTAACATATATTCCCTCTTTTTTCTTTTTATACAAATGATAGCATACTGCAGACTTCTTTACATCTTATTTTTTTATTGTGGTAAAATATAGATAGCATATTTAAGTTTTAAATTATTTGTAAAGTGCATAATTCAGTGGCATTAAATGCATTCACAATGTTGTGTAACCAACTATTTACATACCAGACTTTTTCATCATCCCAAACAAAAATTCTGTACCCATTAAATAATAATTCCTTCTTCCTCTGTCCTCCCGGCCCCTGGTAACCTCTATTCTCCTTTCTCTATGATTGCTTATCTTTGGTATCTCATATAAGGGGACTCATACACTATTCGTCCTTCCATGTCTGGCTTATTTCACTAAACATAATAATTTCAAGGTCCTTCCATGTTGGAGCATATATCAAAATTTCATTCCTTTTTATGGCTGGGTAATACTTGATTTTATGTATATACCACATTTTGTTTCCCTTTTTATCTGTTGGCAGACACAGGTTGTTTCTGCCTTTGGGCTATTGTGAATAATGCTGTGAACACTGGTGTACAAATATCTGTTTGAGCTCCTGCTTTCAATTCCTTTGGATGTATACCTAGGAGTAGAATTGCTTGATCTACATCTTAACGTGTTATTAACTTAATATATCATGGTTATCATTCAATATATTCCAGATTGTTGAAGATTTTTCTTAATCATTTTAATGATTGCCTTGAATCCCAGTGTTATGTTTATGATTTATTTAACCAGTTTCTTATTGGACTTTAGATTGTTTCCACTTTTTTGTATTTTACCTTTTTTTCCTTTTTGGTATTCTAAACAAGGCTGTAATGAGTAGAATATTTCTTGGTTTAAGCAATATCTTATTCTTCATTAAAATTACAATGTGAAAATGTTGATTGAGCCTACACTCATTGAGTATACTTTCTAAATATCCTTAAAATTCATTTCCTCACAGACCCAATACATTATTGCTCTTTTATTTTAGGCCCTCATCTCTCAGCTCAACTTTTGGGGTATTTCTTGTGTCTTGGCCATTCTGTTCTTCTCTTAATTCCTTGGAGTATTATCCATAGCTCCTGCTGGGTAACTTTGTTATGCAGTGTTATCCTATTGCATTAAAGTTGCTTACACATCCTTATTCTCTTCTGGGTTCTGAGTCCTTTAGGTGCACTGTGCTTTGTATATAATACTTTCCTACTGTGGATATATTTTACACATTCTTTTCAAGTTTCTAGTAGTAATAAATTAGAATACCTTTGTTAAAATTAACATACAGTTACAGAAAATTTTTTTCAAATGTGCAAATAAGACTGACCTTAGTTCATTAGTGAATATGGTAGGGGTACATTCCTTTGGGTTTGTTCGTTTGCTTTTTTGTTTTGTTTGTTTTGTTGGATGAAGAGGTAGAAAGGTTACTTTGAAGCCAGTTGTTATTTGGCGCTGTTGTGTCTCTCCCTGCCTGCTCCCTGTTTCTTTTAATGCCATTAGGTCTTTCAGATAGTCTCTTAAGTTTTATTTTTCTCTCCTCAGAATCATAATCACATACTGCTATTTGGAGATTGTGTGAGGAGCTAGCTATAGAACCCACTTCCTACATTTTTGCTATTTCTCTATTTTTTATTTTAGAGAGCCTCGTAAGAATGAGTTCTTGAAGTATGAATTAGATATATCACTGGGAGTTCAGTGAGGATAAATTTACCAAAAATGTTATAGTTGCCATGACTTAGGCTTTAGAGGCTAGCAAATAGATGGTTCTAAAGAAGGGGGAGGAGATTTTCCCTATAAACAATATATGATGAGGACCACTGACCTCTTCATGCCTCTAGAAAATCTACTTTTGTTGAAGTCTGTTGTCTGGTTCATGGCCACTGGTCAGCTACAAATTAAGGTATCCTACATGTGCTGACATTGCTATTTGCATTTCTGGAATAATTGCATCTATTTGCATAACAGGTTGTTGAACTTGACAAATTGATAATTTGCTTTGTTCTTTTGTTCTCAAGGGTCCTTTTATTAAAAAGTGCTTTGATGTACTAAAAGCCCCAAGGTTGATAGCAGCCATTATTTAGAATCATTACATTGAACACAGAATAATTAAAAACATAGTACACTTGTGTATAGCTAGTTATCATAAACTTTTTGTACTAGAACACTATAGTGATATATTGCTATTTATTATTTTTCATCAGCAAGAATACTGTATTTCTAGTGTTAGTGTATACTCTTGATGGCATAAAAAGAAGGAACTTACAATAGTTCAAATTACTTCCCTTTAGGAGATATATGGTAAACGATTAAAGATCGTACAGTACAATACTTCACACTTATTTTTACAGTTTTCAAAGTTCTTTTATGTAAGAGAAATGGAAATTCCAAGATAGGAAAGATAATTGTAGGTTAAGGTTATTAGAACAAGTTTAATTGGAGGGGAGGAGTAAGTAATGTAGGATCTGAATTTGTATGTGAAGGAAGTATAAGATTTGTTAGGTAGAGAGCAGGCAAGAGGTGGGCCTTCTAGGGGGCAGCAGCGTGAGTAAGGGTGCAGAGGTAGGAGTGAACACATCCCAGCTGAGTGATGGTAAGGATTGGAAGGGATGCCTGCCTGACTAGAGCAGGGGGCTGCTGAGGAGCATGTGGTGGTTAAGATTTGATGGGTTAGAGGGAGCAGTTGATTATGCGTCTTGGGAAACAGACTGAGGAACTATAAGCCTAGGGAGCTGTATTACTGAGGGCCCTGGCAGGAAATAAATGGACTAGTTATGAGATTTGGGTATGCTTAAGGAAAGCAACAAGGAGTTGTGAAATTCCCAAGGCCTAGCAATATCAGGAAGCCATTGGTACTTTTCAGCCAGAGGGGCAAGAAGAGGAACACTGAAGCCTGAAGAAAATTGGAGCAGTGGAAACCAAGGACCTTTGGCCGTAGAGGAAAGAATTCCAAGGTGGGGAGGGAGCCAGGGAAACAAGGACCCCAATTTCCTTTTCTTCTTATCCTGTGATTTCCTGATAGTGCCTCTCATTGGCCCAACCCAGCTAGAAGCTAGGGCAAGTTGAACAATGTAGTCCTAGAGGTCAGCCTCAAAGGGCAGAAAGCAGAGATAGAAAGATAGGTGGTTAAGTTTGTTTGGGAGACTAGGATCATGTAGAGAATGCCTAGCCCAGGACCCATGTTAAATTATTGTAAATTTATAAGCAGAGGAATGTCATACTGGCAATGCTCTTGTAGGAAGATTGGTTTAGTGGATTTTGAGGGGGTCTTTTAAGAAAAACCTCTTTTCAGGCAAAGTTCCAACTTGTAACAAAAAAGGCAGAATGCCGTCTATTGTCTGAGTAATCCTTATAGTCCCCATGTGCAATATAATTTTTTAATTTCTCTGTAGACTTCTTAGACCAGAATTACCTACTGCAGAGAGTTCCTGAATTCCTGCAACAAGAAGATAGGATGCCAGCGGCTTAAAGGGACAAAAGAAGGAGCAGTACAAAGTGCTCGCCTTGAAAAGCTTGTCTGGTTGTAGAGTAGATGGGGCAGTGGTGATGAAGTGGTATTATTACGTGAATAATAGCAAATCAGGCAGAGTATGACAAACGCTATAATATGTGCAGCAAAAGTGTTATCAGAGTTTAGAGGAGGAAGTGATCAAATCTTTATTGGTGAGTATGGAGTGATTAAAACATGAAAGGCTTCATGGAGAAAGTGATCTTTGAGACAGGCCTTTGAAGGAGAAATATGAATTTTGACAGGTAATTAGATAGGTGAGGACCGTCAGCTATAGAGAATAGCGTGAACAAAGGCGCAGAGGTGGGAGTGTTTGGTTTGTTAAAATTAGTTGGTATTTAGGGGAGTTGCGGAAGATGAAATCAGAAGGCAAACTTGGCTCCCTCTGAGTGGACTTAAACCTACAACATTGTCTTATTTTCAATTTCATGGGAAATGGTGAGCCATTGACTTCTTTATAGGTGGGTAATGATATAATTGGATAGAACTGAGCTTTAGGAAGATTAATCTAGCAGAAGTGGGTAGAAGGCAGTGGAGTGGGGAGACTCCTTGGGAGCCCACTGCAGTTTCCCAGGGCACGTTATGAAGGCTGAAGCCACTGGTATGTTAGAAGAGGCTGGAGTGTAAAGGAAAGGCCTGAGTCAAAGACTGCTCTATTGTTTTGAGTCAGGGTAAGTGAGTGATGTATCAGAAGGAGCTAGTTTTGTAAGGTTGCAGAAGGGAGGGTAGGAGAACATTAGAAGGTAGGGAAGCTGGACGAGATGGTGAAGTTAATTTTGAACATGGTGAATTGGGGGTGGGAAGCATTGACATGGTGATGTCCACCAGGCATTTGGAAACAAGACTGATACTCTGTAGAAGTTCTGTCCAGAGATGTGGATTTGGGAGATACCTGCAGAGTGATGGGTTAAGCTTTAGCAATGAACAAATAGAGTTGATGTGAAAAAAAAGAAAAAATATTTTAAAGAAAAAGAGGAGGTCCCAGAACCTTTGGGCATTAAGTAGACAAGAGGAGGCAAGAGGTCTCCAAATTATTGTTTTTTTTAAATTTATTTGTTTGTTTTTGGTCAGCTTTAATGAAGTATAATTAGCATACAGTAAAATTTATTATTTTAAGTGAAAAATGTGACAGACTTTGACAAATATATAGTCATATAGCTACCACCACAATCATGATATAGTCCATTTTCATCATCACCAGAAAGTTCCAGCTTACCTCTCTGCAGCAGTTAATCTGTTCCCCCTGTTTCCTAGCCACTGGGAACCACTAATCTGCTTTCTGTCATTATAATTTTGCTTCTTCTAGAACTATATATGTATGGAAGTATAGTTATGTAGTCTTTTGTCTCTGACTTCTTTCATTTAGCGTAATGCTTTTGAGATTCATTCATGCTGTTGCTTGTATCGGTAGTTTATCCCTATTTATAACTGAGTGGTATATTCCATTGTATTAATATACTGTAATTTATCTATCCATTTATCAGTTAATTGACATTTCAGTTTCCAGTTTTAAGCTATTCCGAATAAAGTTGCTGTGAACATTCATGTACAGGTTTTTATGTGTTTTCATTTTTCTTGACAAATACCTATGGAGTGGAATTGCTGCATATGTAGTCAATACAGTATATGTTTAGTTTTATAATAAACTGCCAAACAGTTTTCCATTCTACATTCCCATGAGCAGTTTATGAGAGTTTTAGTTGCTCTGCATCCTCACCAATACTTGGTATTATCTGTTTCTTTAAATTTAACCATTTTAGTGGGTTTGTAATAGTATTTCATTGTAGTTTTAATTTGCATTTCTCTAATGACTAATGCTGTTGAGTATCTTTTTATATGCTTATTTGGTATTTATATATCTTTGGTGAAATGCCTGTTCAAGTATTTTGTCCATTTAAAAAAAAATACGTTTTCTTGTTCAGTTGGAAAGGTTTCTTTTTATATATTCTTTGTTCTCTGTTTTTGTGTATATATATTTTTTATTGACGTATAATCAGTTTACAATGTTGTGTCAATTTCTGGTGTACAGTACAATGCTTCAGTCATATATGAACGTACATATATATGCAGTTTTCATACTCTTTTTCACCATAAGTTACTACAAGTTATTGAATATATTTCCCTGCGCTATACAGCATGAACTTGTGTTTATCTATTCTATATGTATCAGTTAATATCTACAAATCTCTAGCTCCTAATTTATCCCTTCCCACCCTTTCCCCCTTTGGTAACCACAAATTTGTTCTCTTGTCTGATAGTCTGTTTCTGTTTTGCAAGTAAGTTTGTCTTTTCTTTTTTTTTTTTTTTTTTGTTTTTAGATTCCACGTATAAGTAATATCATACGGTATTTTTCTTTTTCTTTCTGGCTTATTTCCCTTAGAATGACAGTCTCCAGTTCCATCCATATTACTGCAAATGGCATTATCTTATTATTTTTTATGGCTGAGTATATATATTCTTTTTTTTAAACTTTTTTTATTGAGTTATAATCAGTTTACAATGTTGTGTCAATTTCCACTGTAAAGCACAATTTTTCACTTACACATGAACATACATATATTCATTGTCACATTTTTTTTCACTGTGAGCTACCACAAGATCTTGAATATATACAGCATAATCTTGTTTATCTATTCTACATATGCCTGTCAGTATCTACAAATTTCGAACTCCCAGTCTGTCCCTTTCCACCCTCCTCCCTCTTGGCAACCACAAGTTTGTATTCTCTGTCTATGAGTCTGTTTCTGTTTTGTATTTATGTTTCTTTTTTTTTTAGATTCCACATATGAGCAATCTCATATGGTATTTTTCTTTCTCTTTCTGGATTACTTCACTTAGAATGACATTCTCTAGGAACATCCATGTTGCTGCAAATGGCATTATGTTGTCGTTTTTAATGGCTGAATAGTATTCCATTGTATAAATAAACCACATCTTCTTTATCCAGTCATCTATTGATGGACATTTAAGCTGTTTCCATGTCTTGGCTATTGTAAATAGTGCTGCTATGAACATTGGGGTGCAAGTGTCTTTTTGAAGTAGAGTTCCTTCTGGATATATGCCCAGGAGCGGGATTCCTGGGTCATATGGTAAGTCTATTCCTAGTCTTCTGAGGAATCTCCATACTGTTTTCCACAGTGGCTGCACCAACTTGCATTCCCACCAGCAGTGTAGGAGGGTTCCCTTTTCTCCACAGCCTCTCCAGCATTTGTCATTTGTGGACTTTTGAATGATGGCCATTCTGGCTGGTATGAGGTGATACCTCATTATAGTTTTGATTTGCATTTCTCTGATAATTAGTGATATTGAGCATTTTTTCATGTGCCTATTGATCATTTGTATTTCTTCCTTGGAAAATTGCTTGTTTAGGTCTTCTGCCCATTTTTGGATTGGGTTGTTTTTTTCTTATTAAGTCGTATGAGCTGCTTATATATTCTGGAGATGAAGCCTTTGTCAGTTTCATCATTTGCAAAAATTTTCTCCCATTCTGTAGGTTGTCATTTTGTTTTGTTTATGGTTTCCTTTGCTGTGCAGACGCTTGTAAGTTTAATTAGGTCCCATTTGTTTATTCTTGCTTTTATGTCTATTGCTTGGATAGACTGCCCTAGGAGAGCATTTCTGAGATGTATGTGAGATAATGTTTTGCCCATGTTTTTTCTATGAGGTTTATTGTATCTTGCCTTATGTTTAAGTCTTTGATCCATTTTGAGTTAATTTTTTGTGTATGGTGTAAGAGAGTGTTCGAACTTCATTGATTTACTTGCTGCTGTCCAGTTTTCCGAACACCATTTGCTAAGAGCCTGTCTTTATTCCATTGTATATTCTTGCCTCCTTTGTCGAAGATTAGTTGACCAAAAGTTTGTGGGTTCATTTCTGGGCTCTCTATTCTGTTCCTTTGGTCTCTATGCCTGTTTTTGTACCAATACCATGCTGTCTTGATTACTATAGCTCTGTAGTATTGTCTGAAGTGTGGGAGAGTTATTCCTCCATCCTCTTTCTTTTTCTTCAGTAATGCTTTGGCAATTCTAGGTCTTTTGTGGTTCCATATAAATTTTATTATGATTTGTTTTAGTTCTGTGAAATATGTCCTGGGTAATTTGAATATATTCTTGATACTATTTCTTGATATATCCTGGCAGTGTGACCTTCGGTAACTGTTTAGCCTCACTGTGCCTCCATTTCCTTTCCTTGCAAATGGAAATAATAAGAATCTCTATTTCATAGAGTTGTTCTGAAATTAAAGTAATACATGTAAAGGGTTTAGCACAGTGCCTGCCACATAGAACATGCTCAATGAATATTAGTGGCTGTTATTGCTCTGTTCACCTAGGGAATGTTAGAAAGTTTCAGAATTTGATAAATTCACTTGTAGGAACTATTAAGTCTATCTCTGTGCTCAAATCCTTCAGTTTCCCTCACTTATTTCCATTTTAGAAAGATAATGCTATTTGGTTTATTTTCCAGTTCTTCGGTAGTTTTTCCAACCCAACTTTTCATCAGTGAATTTAGCAGTTTATGTATACAATTAAATTTGGATTTGTGCATTGGACCATGAGTGGAAGAAAGAACAACTGGCCTTTGGTGCTATAAATCACTACTGTAAATTAAAACAAGACAAAATAAGACAACAGCAGTTTCTTCTTCTTCTTTGCCAGTATTTAGCTGGTTCATCAGGATCGTGAATTGGTAGTTCTTGAATACAAGCAAAAACCCATTAGTTTGATTCAATTTTGTCTGTAGTTCTTGCTGAATAAGCATGTCTGCTTCCTGATTTATTTGACTAGTTCTCATTATTGATGTAGCAAAACAATTTGTTAGCAAACTCAGCAGGTCCTTTCGTTTTCTAAGTGTACTTGCTTTCTAAACAGGGATAATAACGAAAAAAGCTTTTCCCTTTTTATCAGCTGTTTACTTTTGTGCAGCTAAATATGGGTAATTTGTGTGGTTTAATGAATTACAGTGCCAAAATCAGTGTCAGCCTAATGAAGCCCTGGAGAAGGGATGTACTTGGGGCAGGGGTGGGAAGAGCTGAATCACAGTGTGTACTTCATTTTCAGTTGCAGAACTTTGCTAATAGGCTGTCCCTCCTGAAATGCCCTTGATAAGTATCTTTATTGATGCCTTATATGAATCTCTAAATTCATAAATGTAGAACTTCATAAATTTATTTGTGGCTGTGGGTGTGGCAGAGGGGTAGTAGGGAATGCCAAGTTCAGTTTTAAACATGTGAGTTTACGATTCTTTTAAAATTCCTTTCAATTTAAGATTTAAGATCTGAGTGGTTATATCATGTTAGCAGTGGATGTTCTGGTCTGGAGTTCAGAGGAGAGAAATTTGGACTGAATCATTAGTATATGAGAGGTTAGTGAAAGCCTTGGGAGTAACTGAATTACTCCAGAATTGTATGTACAGTGAGAGGAGGAGACAGAAATGGACTGAAGACAGAATCCATGGCATCTGTCCACTGTGGTACCACCACACTTCAATCAGTTCTTTTAAAGCACTTTGATTATATTAGTTCATAGTAAGATAATACCTGGGTTTAAATTAGATTCTATGTAAATAATGAACCATAGACCCAAATTGCTCAGCTCATTTCAGCAAATATTTGTTGAGGTCCCTTTGTATGCTTTACCTTTGCTAAACATTAGGAGTATAAACAAAATTGACACTGTCTTTGCCCTCATGGACTTTATAGACTGATATGAGAGGACACTAAACAGATTATCACATAAATAGTGCATAACTGCAAACTGTGCAGAATGCTGTGAGGGTAAAGTACCGGGTTCTGGTATGAGCATTTTAAAAGAGGGACTTGATCTCTTGTGGATACAGTTAAGGATAGCTTCCCTGAGGAAGTGCCATTTAATTCAACTAACAATTATTGCGTACTTAATGTGTCCCTGGTACTGGGCTGTTTAAATTGAGATCTTATGATAGACATTAACTGGGTGAAAGAAGGTAGGATGAAGAAGCCAGGCTCTAAGTAGAGGGAACTGCATGTGCAAGGTTCCTGCAGTGGAAAGAAGCATGATGCCCTCTAGGAATTGAGCATCTCAGGTGTACCTAGACGAGGGAGAGCAAGGGGAGAGGTCTGTTCCTGGCCTTCTCAGCCGTTGGAGAGATTTTGTTCTTTAGAGCAAAACTATTGAAAAGCTTCTGAAAATTTTTTTTAAACTTTTTTCCCTTTTAAATAGACTTTATTAACTTTTTATTATAGAAAAATATTAAACATATACCCAAGTGGAGAGAATATTTCCCAGCATCCAATTTCAACAGTTATCAACTCATGACCACTTTTATTTCATTTATACCCTCCGTACTGTTTTTACTCAACAACACTTCTGACACCAAATATGTGGGATTTTTCCCTCACACCAGCCAATCCTCTAACTCTTTAGACACTGTGTGTCCTCCAATTCAACTCTATTCTGACACTAATTGGAATTTGTGCAGACTCCACAGAACTGTCTGCACTTCAGATGCCATTTGCAAGTCCCAGATTGCCAGCTATACTTCTGATTACCTGGCTGTAAATTGGGCATTCCCAGTACTTCCTCGTCAGGTTTGGTAATTTGCTAGAATGTCTCACTAAACCCAGGGAAACACTTTACTTGCATTTACTGACTTACTATAAAGGATACAACTCAGAAACAGCCAAATGGACGAGATACATAGGACAAGGTACTTGCAGGGGGTAGGGTGACGGAAGGATGGAGTCAAGAGCTCCCACGCTGTGTTGGGTATATTTGAAGCTCTCCAAACCCTGTTGTTTAGGGGTTTTTATGGAGGTTTCATTATTTCAGCATGATTGCTTAAAGCATTGGCCTTTGGTGATTTAACTCATAAAGCATTGGCCATTGGTGACTTAACGCAATCTCTAGCCCCTCCCCCCTCCTGGGAGTTGGGGGTTGGAGGGCTGAAAGTCCCACCTCTAATTATGGCTTGGATTTTGAGGGCCTGCCCTATCCTGAAGCTGTCTAGCAGCCCCCAGTCACCTTTCATCTTGTTAGCATGCAAAAGATACTGTTACCACTCCAGTGATTCCAAGGGTTTTAGGAGCTATGTGCCTGAGCTGGACAAAAACCAAATATCTGTTTCCCATCGTGCCACATGATCCCATTCACTTTTCTTGCCTCTTGTATTATTTGAAGTAAATCTCAGATAACTTATTCCAAAGGACTTAAAAGCAGGGAAGGAACACAATTAGACTTGTTTTTTAAACCACCACTCTGGTTAGGGAGGCAAAGGAGGATTAAGAGATTATTTTGGTGGTCCATGTAAGAGATTAAAAATGTTGGTTGATTGAATATGATATAAATTTTGTGAACCTACTGTATATTTTCTTGGAGTTTCAGGGAAAACGAAAAAATTAAATCAGTCATCAATTATCACACCTTGCCCGAACTTGACAGTTGTTGATAACAAGAACTACAATGAAAATTGGTTGATTGAATCAGAGATTTTGGTTATTTTTGAGCATTTGTGGGACATCAACAGTGGAGATGCTACAGCTAGTAGGTAATTTAGCTCTGAAATGGATGGCCTGAACACTAGCTTTTATACAATATTTTGAAGAGATACTAACTTTATTAAGTATCTTAGGAATAAAATTAATTTATTCTTATCTTTCGCATTTAGAGACAGTCTTGATTATAGCTGGTATAAATGGGGCTTACAGCTTGAAAAACTTAGACATTCCCATTGATTTTACTTTATTACATGTTTTAGTACTGAAGGAACCAGAATTTGTAATTTGATGTATTGTTTTTATTCTTTTATTTGCCTACAACATAATATGTTAAAGAAAGGACTAAACAGAATTTACCCCATAACTCACAAGTTTTATTGAAAATGTTATTAGATTGATGGAGTATTTTGTTCGTTGAACCTTTCTCTGCTGATAATTATTCTAGAAGACATCTTATCTTTGGCAAATCTTGCTGCATTGATGCTTCATCTTTCTGTTTTATGAATGCATTGTCAGAATATACCCAGAGGTTATGGTTGTGATATTTATGTATAACACGGATACAAAATGATAAATTTTAAGTAAAACTATCACAGAATGTCTAAGGTAGCAGGCTGATGGATATATCATCTCAATGGTATCTGTCCCCTAACTTTGCAGATTTCTGTGTGCCTGAGGAAAGGACAAACACCATTAAGCTTATGTTATTTAATTTTTATTTTTCAAACCTTCTGTATTATAGTTAGAAACAATATAGATAAAATAAATTCTTAAAAATTTGTTTTGGTTGTTAAAGTGTTTATAAAAACAAACCTATTGTAAAGATAACTTTGCATTTTTATAAATCCTAGATTAAAACAATAATGGGACATTGATAACTTTTGATTATATTGTAATTGAAAAATAAGATGATACAAACTTTTTTGTTTTTCCTTTTCTTGAGGAAAATTTAAGACTCTAGAGAAGTACGGAGAATAAAAAGACTCCTATATTTCTTCTACTATCAGTTAACAAGTGTTAACATTTTGTCATGTTTATTTGACCATTTTTAAAATAAAAAGAATGAAAACATAACACACTAAGTTGATATCAGTCCTCTTCGATACTTGCCTCTTGCACTCCCCTGCAAAATCACTATCACTAGTTTGGGAGTCTATCCCACTAATCTTTAAAAAAAAAAAAATACTTTTGTATACAACCCTTTTTACATTTATAACCAATAAATATTAGAGATAGCAATAATGAACTAAATGATAGTGATTATAATAGCAGTACATTTAGTGTATATTGAATGTGTATTGAGTTCTAGGCAGTGATTCTAAGAACTCTATTTGTGTTATTTAATCCTCATGAAAATCATAGCGTGTCTCTTACTGTCTTTTAATTTACCATAAGCAAATGAGCTGTAGAGAAATCAAGGGACTTGGCTTAATAGCCAGTAAGCGGTATAGCCTAGATTCAAACCTAGCCATTCTGGCACATTTGAGGGCTTTTACTTTTAACTTATGCAGTATAAGCCCCTCTAGTATTGTTTCTTTTATTCCTTAAACACTAAATTTTATTTTGAACATTGAAAAATTATATTTTTGTTGATTTGCGTGTGTTAACTTCTTTACAGTATGAAGTTTATACTTCGACATTATCAGAATATAGCACATTTTAGTTATCTCTTCCCACTGATGAATATTTAGTTTTTTTCCCTATTATGAAGAGAGTGCAGTGAACACTGATAACACGTCTCCTTGTACACATTGGGATGTAGGGTATATGCATTCATTTGGAATAGCACCTTTATCATATGCTAACGTTCATCGTATCCTGATTTCCTTTATGTGCTTGGATCTTCTTTTAGACTCTCAACTCTTTTCTATTGATAATTTCTAATCTGTCTATTCTTGTGCCACAACTGCATTGATTTAGTTATTCTAGCATTGTAAATTTTAATGTCTAATAAGCTAGGAGCTTTCTCAGATTCTGATTTTTTTCAGAGATTTTTCTTTTTCTTTTTCTTTTTGCAGTTCTTATGTATTTAATTTTACATACAATCTTACTTTTTTTTCAAGTTTTAGATAAGTCCAGGGTGATTTCGGTTGATGTTGAATTAATTTTATACTTTAACTGAAGGAGAATTGGCTCCTTAAAATGTGAATTCTTCCTAAGAAGAGCACTGCTAAGCTCTCCATTTATTAAAAGAATATTTTTTGTTCATTAGCATAATTTTAGGTATTTTTAAATAAAACTTTTGCGCATTTCTTGTTTAGTTTATTCCTAGGTATTTTATGTTGTTTCTTACAACTTTACATGGAATTTCTTCCTCATTATATAAAATTCTTCTTTATTATAGTGTTATTTAAAGATACTTTGAAGTTTTTTTCCTTATAACTTTTTAGTAGCATTTAGTCACATCATTTATAAAATATGTTTAAACGTATTTATAAAATATTTTTAAGACTCGTTAGGTATTTAGTCTTACCTTGGGTTTTCTTTTACAATTGAGAATTAGCTATACGTTAAAAGAATATTTCAGGATGACATGTTTACTAAAATCAAAAGGGACACTGCCATCAATTCTATAAACCGCAAATATGAATACAACTTATTTAAGCCTATTAGTTTACATTTAAAAAAGAAAACAGACCTTGTTTCTTTAAAGTACTATAAATGATTCTTGAAAGTCTCTGTGGACACGATATGCTCAGTCTAACTTCTTGGGGATTAGGGAATAAGTTTATGTAACTGTCCAATTTCAGAGTCTGATTTAGAGTTAAAATCAAATTTATTACCCAAAAGTTAGTCATTTACGTACAATTTTCTTTTAAAGAAACAAAAAGTATAAAAGTTTGCCAAAATTCTGGAAGTCACATTTTGTACAGCACCGAATGATAGTAGCTTTGGCATTTGATGTTACAAAGTTGTCATCCTTGTAAATGTGTTCTGTGTCAAGGTGAGGTAAAATGGGAAGATTAAGATTTTCCTGCAGAATCTTGAGTTGTGAAGTATCCATGTGAATGCACCTGTGCATGCTGCAAAGCTGCCTTCTGTTGGGCTGCAGGATGCTGCTGCTCAGCATGCTAGCTCCAGGATGATTTGTTGAAGATTGGTTCTGCTTTAACAATTTTCTTTTCTCTTTGTCCTATTCTGCCAAGATTGTAACTCTATTTTTGTTTCGAAAACTTGTCCTGAAGGGTTTCCTGCCATCTTCCTATTTTCTCCTTCAACTATGTTCAGTGACAGCTGGTCAGCAGGATTGAGAGTTGTGGAACCACCTCACTGTTGAATTGCTGCTCTCAAAAGGGGAGAGTAGATACTTTATGTGCTCTGAGAGCAAGATACTTTTTAGTGTTGATTTATATTTGTTATGTAGTCAATCGCCTAACTGTGCTCTTGTTTCTAGTATTTAGTCAGAGTCTTCTGATGGGTTTTGCAGGTATTAAATATCACCTGCAAACAGTAACAATTTCTACAATATATAATACTTATTTTATGTTTTTGCTCAGTTGCATTATTGGTAATAGTGATAAAAGTGGGCGCTCTAGTCTTATACTTGACTCTAAGGGCAAATGCAGCAGCAGGTGTTTTTCTTTTATGGTATGAAATTTTTAATCATTTGAAAAAGAGAACCTTTATTCTTGCCTTAGTAGTAGATTTTAATTAGGAATGGATTTTGCATTTTATCAGATGCTTTTTAAAACATAGTCTAACATGAATTTTGTTAATTGATTTGCTTGTGTTGCACCATCATAGTTCTGGAATAAACCCCACTGATATTCCATGTGTTAACCTTTTAATGTACTTCTCACTTTGCTTGCTAATATTTTAGTTGTAAATTTTTACAACCAACTTTATGGGGCAGTATTACAATTGTATTTTTTGTGCTTTGTTGAATTTCGTTACTGTTACTTTTATGAGCTCTACTTAAGAGCTAAGACTCTTTCTTCATTGCCCTCAAACATTTCAAGTGATTTAGGAATTGTCAGTTTCTTGAACGCATGATGAATGTCTCCCTTTTAAAACATTCAGAGCTTGATTTTTGTTGTTAGCTTCTTTGAATCTCAGTACTGATTTATTTCAGTAGTATCTTCACTATTATTTCAGCTTTCCAGTTCGCTGTAAATGTCTATCAAATTGGTCTTCTTGAAATGTGTCCTTCATTGAGGACGTATGAGATACCAGACACTGTGCTAGGTACAGATAACATTTTTGTTCCCCAAAACACCAGTGTTGAATCATCATATATTATAGAACTAAATGCAAACTCATTAAATTTTTTTCACATTCTGAACCTAATGTTCATTTTCTTACAATTTTATATGAACATCTTTTTGTTTTCTAGCTATTCTGATCTACTTTCTATTCTTTAAATGCTCATGACTTTCTTGCCTTTGAATTCACAATTTGATGAACCTGGAATGTCATCCTATAATTGCTTAGAACTGTCAAAGTCATTCTTGGTGTAAATTTGTTTATATATTTATTATGTATTTGTTTGCCCACTGTTGATCCTGTCTTTCTTTGTTAACATATCCTAAGTTCATTTTTGGGGAAGCACTTCCTGCCACACTCCTTAAAAAAAAATAATTTATTGAGTTGAAATTCATACAACACACAGTTAACCATTTTAAAGTGAATAATTCACTTGTACTTAGTACATTCACAGTATTGTATAACCACCATCTCTCTCTAGTTCTTGTCAGTTTTAATAATATAATAGTCAGTTTTTTGACCAGCAAAATGAGTTTATTTGGGGATAGTCAGAAGAGTTGCAAATTAGGATATGTAGACTATAGTGGACCAAAGTCAAATCTAGAGAACAAGGAAGGGGAATTTGCTTTTATAGGAAAAAGGGAGGAGTTGAGAGGGATTGTAATAACCATCCGTGTTGCTGCAAATGGCATTATTTTATTCTTTTTTGTGGCTGAGTAATGTTCCATTGCTTATGTGGGTATATTTATCTATATAAATATATTTATGCCACATCTTCTTTATTCATCTGTCATTGGACATTTAGGTTGCTTCCATGTCTTGGCTATTGTAAATAGTGCTGCTATGAACATTGGAGTGCATGTATCTTTTTGAATTAGAGTTTTCTCAGGATATATGTGTAGGAGTGGGATTGCAGGATCATATGGTAACTGTATTTTCAGTTTTTTTTAAGGAACCTCCATACTGTTCTCCCTAGTGGCTACACCAATTTACATTCCCACCAACAGTGTTGGAAGGCTCCTTTTTCTCCACACCCTCTCCAGCTTTTATTATTTGTTGACTTTTTAATGATAGTCCTTCTGACTGGTGGGAGGTGATAACCTCATGGTAGTTTTAATTTGCATTTTTCTAATAATTAGCAAAATTGAGCATCTTTTCACGTACCTCTTGGCCATCTGAATGTCTTCTTTGGAGAAATGTCTGTTGAGGTCTTCTGCCCATTTTTTGATTTTTTAAAAATATATATTAAGCTATATAAGCTGTTTATATATTTTGGAAATTAATCCCTTGTCAGTAGCATCATTTGCAATTTTTTCTCCCTTTCCATATGTTGTCTTTTTGTTTTGTTTGTGATCTCCTTTGCTGTGCAAAAGCTTTTAAGTTTAATTAGGTCCCATTTGTTTGTTTTTGTTTTTATTTCCATTACTCCAGGGGATGGATCCAAAAAAATATTGCTGCAATTTATGTCAAAGAGTGTTCTGCCTATGTTTCCCCCCTGGAGTTTTAGAGTATCTCCTCTTACATTCAGGTATTTAATCCATTTGAGTTTATTTTTGTATTTGGTATTAGGGAATGTTTTAATTTCATTCTTTTGCATGTAGTCCAGTTTTCCCAGTAACACTTCTTGAAAAGATTGTCTCTTCTCCATTGTATATTCTTGCCTCCTTTGTTGTAGATTAATGGACCATAAATGTGTGGGTTTATTTCTGGGCTTTCTATCCTGTTCCATTGATCTATGTGTCTGTTTATGTGACCGTTTGGATTATTGTAGCTTTGTAGTGTAGCCTGAAGTCAGGGAGCATGATTCCTCCAGCTCTATTCTTTTTCAAGATTGTTTTGACTATTCAGGGTCTTTCCATACAAATTTTTAAATTTTTTGTTCTAGTTCTGTGAAAAATGTCATGGGTAATTTGATAGGATTGTATTGAATCTGTAGATTGCCTTGGGTAGTACTGTCATTTTAACAATATTAATTCTTCCAGTCCAAGAACATGGTATATCTTTGCATTTGTTTGTGTCGTCTTTAATTTCTTTCATCAGCATCTTATAGTTTTCAGAGTATAGGTCTTTTGCCTCCTTGGGCAGATTTATTACTAGGTTCTTGTTTTTTTTTGTTTTTTTTTTTTTTTTTTTTTTTGATGTGATAGTAAATGGGATTGTTTCCTTAACTTCTCTTCCTGATATTTCATTGTTAGTGTATAGAAATGCAGCAGATTTCTGTATATTAATTTTGTATCCAGCAACTTGAACAGATTCATTGATGAGCTCTAATAATTTTCTGATAGTGTCTTTAGGATTTTCCATGTATAATATCATGTTATCTATAGACAATGACAGTTTCACTTCTTCTTTTCCAGCTTGAATTCCTTTTATTTCTTTTTCTTCTCTGATTACTTTGGCTAGGACTTCCAGAACTATGTTGAATTAAAGTGGTGAGAGTGGGCATCCTTGTCTTGTTCCTTAACTTAGGGGGAATGCTTTCAACTTTTCACCATTACTGTGGGTTTGTCACATATGGCCTTTATTATGTTGAGGTATGTTTCCTTTTTGCCCACTTTCTGAAGAGTTTTTTTTATCATAAATGGATGTTGAATTTTATCAAAAGCTTTTTCTCCATCTATTGAGATGACCATATGGTTTTTTTTCTTCAGTTTGTTAATGTGGTGTATCGCATTGATTGATTTACAGACACCGAAAAATCTTTGCATCCCTGGAATAAACCCCACTTGATCACAGTGTATGATCCTTTTAATGTATTGTTGGAATAGGTTTGCTGGTATTTAGTTGAGGATTCTTAAAGCATCTGTATTTATCAGTGATATTGGCCTGTGATTTTCCTTTTTTGTGGTGTCTTTGTCTGGTTTTGATATCAGGGTGATGGTGGCCTCATAGAATCAGTTTGGAAGTGTTCCTTCCTCTGCAGTTTTTTGAAATAGTTTCAGAATGATAAGTGTTAATTCTTCTTGAAATGTTTGGTAAAATTCATCTGTGAAGCCATCTGGTCCTAGACTTTTGTTTATTGGGAGTTTTTAAGTTAATGATTCAATTTCTCTAGTGGTAATTGGTCTGTTCATATTTTCTAATTCTTCCTGGTTCAGTCTGGGGAGATTGTACCTTTCTAAGATTTTTATCAGTTTCTTCTAGGTTGTACATTTTATTGGTGTATAGTTGCTCACAGTAGTCTCTTATGATCCTTTGTATTTCTGTGGTGTTGGTTGTAACTTCTACTTTTCATTCCTGATTTTATTGGTTTGGGCCCTCTCCTTTTTTTCCTTGATGAGTCTGGGTAAAGGTTTATCAATTTTGTTTATCTTTTCAAAGAACCAGCTCTTAGTTTTATTAATCTTTTCTTTTTTTTTTTTAAGTTTCTATTTCATTTATTTCTGCTGATCTTTATGATTTCTTTCTTTCTACTAACTTTGGGTTTTGTGTGTTCTTCTTTCTTCAGCTGCTTAAGGTATAAGGTTAGGTTGTTTATTTGAGATTTTTCTTGTTTCATGAGGTAGGCTTTTATTGCTATAAACTTCCCTCTGAGAACTGCTTTTGCTGCATCCCATAGGTTTTAGATTGTTGTGTTTTCATTTTCATTTGTCTCTAGGTATTTTTTGATTTCCTCTTTGATTTCTTCAGTGATCCATTGGTTGTTTAGCTTCCATGTGTTTGTGGGGTTTTTTTGTAATTTTTTTCTTGTAGTTGATTTCTAGCCCTATAGTGTTGTGGTCAGGAAAAAATGCTTGATATGTTCAGTTTTCTTAAATTTACTGATGCTTGCTTTGTGGCCCAGCATGTGATCTATCCTGGAGAATATTCCATGTGCACTTGAAAAGAATATATGTTCTGCTGCTTTCCCAATACCCTCACTTTAGAATTTTTTAAAAACTATTTATTTAGCAGTCATTTTCTGTTTTAGTTTTTGAATTTCTTTTTTAAAAATTTATTTCGTTTTTAAAGCTCTTTTTGGGGATGGGGAGGTAATTAGGTTTAATTAATTAATTAATTATATTAAATGGAGGTACTGGAGATCGAACCCAGGACCTCATGCATGCTAAGCACACACTCTACCACTAAGCTATATCCTTCTCCCCTAAATTTCTGGTTTGAGTTTTTTATGTTCTCAAATGTTTGAGTGTGTTTAATTTTATTTGGATTTTTAGCATTTATTTTCTTACAATTTATTGTTATCAGGAAGATTTCCATCATTTGCTATATGTGGACTTTTCTTTCCTTCCTGTTTTTCTGCAGTAGTTCTCTGTGGATTTTTCTCTTGTTCATTTTTATGGTATGGGGTGTTTTATAATGTTTGTAATTTAATGACACTCTCTCTGTCTATATAGCAAAGTCCAAATGGATTTTTTTGTGTGATTTCTTTGTTTTGCTTGAGAGAAGCTTTGTTGTATCTCCAATTTTATGTTTCTTTTTTTCTTACACAACTCTTAATGTTCCCCCACCCACCCTTTTTCTCTTTTACCCTTCACCACCCAGTTGCCAAAGAATGCTTCTCTCTTCTTTTTTTGTCTTTTTTCTTTCCTCTGCATTTCAAGGAATGCTCATATAAATCACCTTTTAAATCATATAATCAACCTTTAAATTAAATGTACTTTGAAATCTTTTCCTTTTAGTGTGTGCTCTGATTTGCTTGGACACTTCATCAGTATTTTCAGATTTAGTGTGGATTTAATCTTTCTATTAGTTATTCCATATCCACCTTTAGGCCCCTTCACTATCCTTCCTCTTCTCTCTTTTGTATAGATTTTCTTAGTCTGCTTTTGCTTGCCACAAAGCCTTGTGGCTGGATGGAGGTGAGAGTGTGTGTACTGAGATTGGTGGTATTTCTCTCCCCCCACCCTACCTGGTTAATTTGCAGTTGGTTTTGTGTAGTATTTAGTTTTTCCGTGTCTTTTTTCTTACTGTTTGGGAAGAAATTTGAGGATATAGTTATGCAGCTGTCATTGTCTTCAGCTATTTTAGAAGTCCTGGATTAGTTAATAAATAATGGTGGCAAAATTAGGCATCCACCTGGAAATAATAAATTTAGAATCCAATTTTAAACAATGCAGAATTTATTAAAATTCCAGGTGAATCTAGAATCATTTAAATTCTGGTTGGATTAAAGACTCATGTGCAAAAGAATAAAAAAAACCTCAAGAAAATCTGAGTGAATGAATACCTGTACAACCTAGAATTCACATGTAAGGGCATGGAGGTGTTGGGGTGCTGTTTTAATGAAGAATGGAAAGCAAGAGCTGTAAAAGAAGTGTGTATATGCAAAAGGCAGATTTAGAAGAAATGTTTCTGGTGTTGAGGACAATGATAAAATACAAAAACCTTTTACATGTTGACAAGAAATATAACCCAATAGAAAAATATGTGACTAGAAGGACATGAATAAGTATTTCCCAGATGAGTATATTTAATTGACCAATATACATATGATATTCAGATTTATTAGTAGTCAGGGAGATTCGCATCAGAGCAACATTGTATTCCATTACAGCAATCAAATTAGCAGGATTAAAAAGAGCAAAATTACCTATGGCTTGCAGGGAAGGAGGTAAAAAAGATACTTTTATATTCTCTGCACACTGTTTAATACTTCACCAAATGAAGTGAGAGGAAGCTTGTTTTTTTCTCTTACCAAGTACATACTTTGCAAGTATCTAGTGGAGTTAAGTATAGTAATCATAAGCTTCAAAAGGGGAGTATCATCAGATTTTATATTTAGAATTTAACAGGGCTTATTTAGAAATAGGAAACTCCTTTTAATTAGTCTAGGATCTGTATCACTGGAGCTCTTTTTTTTTAAGATGTACCTGTGTCATGAAAATAAAATGCCCTTTAGTTTTTGAGGATCTTTCTCTACCACCACCTATTAAGACTGCCATTTTGGGGACTTGCTTGAAAGGCAGAAGTTAGTCCCAACTCCCCCCACAATATTTTATAATGAAAAATTTTAAAAATACAACAAGGTTTTAAAAATGACAGGCATGTATTGACCACTGAGATTCTGCCATTAATATTTTATTATACTTGTTTTTATCACATATCTAGTATGTATAAAGATGTATACACACATATCAGTGCATCTTATTACTTCAAAATAAATTATATATATCAGTATGCTTCTCCCTAAGTATACCTCAATATATTTATCAACTGAGTTCAATATGTATTAAGGTAAAATTTACATGCAATGAAATGTAGAAATCTTCAGTGTATATTCACCAAGTTTTGACAAATGTATAACCTTTGTAATCCAACATTACCATCACCTTAGGAAGTTCCATCATGCCCCTTCCCAGTCTATCCATGCCTCACCTTCTAGGAGCAATCACTATTTATCTCTAAGTCTTTTTATGGACATATGTTTTCTTCTGGGTGAAGCCTAGGAGAGGAATTGTTGGGTCATTGAGTAGGTATATGTTTAGTTTTGTAAGAAACTACCATCTTATATAACCACAGTACATTTATCAAAGCTAAAACACTAACATTGGTACATTACTGTTAACTGAAGTCCAGACTTTGTGTTTCATCAGTTTGAAATCAGTAATTGTGATACAAGATGGAAATTCAGAAACATTTTATGAATCATCCTCATAGGTTTTTGACTGCTTCTTCTTCTTCCTTTATAGAACTGATGGCTGAAGAGTAAATCAACATGGCAACTATGGTTCCACCAGTGAAACTGAAATGGCTTGAACACCTCAACAGCTCCTGGATTACAGAGGACAGTGAATCTATTGCTACAAGAGAGGGGGTTGCTGTTCTGTATTCTAAACTGGTCAGCAATAAGGAAGTAGTACCTTTGCCCCAACAAGTTTTGTGCCTCAAAGGACCACAGTTGCCAGACTTTGAACGTGAGTCTCTTTCAAGCGATGAACAGGACCACTATTTGGATGCCCTTCTTAGCAGTCAGCTAGCACTAGCGAAGATGGTATGTTCAGATTCCCCATTTGCTGGGGCACTTCGAAAACGACTGCTTGTACTCCAGCGTGTCTTTTATGCACTTTCTAATAAATACCACGACAAAGGCAAAGTGAAGCAGCAGCAGCATTCTCCGGAGAGCAGCTCTGGTTCAGCAGATGTCCATTCTGTTAGCGAACGTCCCCGGTCAAGCACTGATGCACTTATAGAAATGGGTGTTCGAACTGGTCTAAGTTTATTATTTGCACTTCTGAGACAAAGTTGGATGATGCCTGTGTTGGGACCTGGTCTCAGTCTTTGCAATGATGTTATTCATACTGCAATTGAAGTTGTCAGCTCTTTGCCACCATTATCTTTAGCAAATGAAAGCAAGATTCCTCCTATGGGCTTGGACTGCTTATCACAAGTAACAACATTTCTTAAAGGAGTAACTATTCCCAATTCTGGGGCAGACACTTTAGGTCGTAGATTAGCTTCTGAGTTGCTGCTTGGTTTAGCAGCTCAGCGAGGTTCTTTGCGGTATCTCCTTGAATGGATAGAAATGGCTTTGGGGGCTTCAGCAGTTGTAAATTCCATGGAGAAAAGCAAACTACTATCAAGCCAGGAAGGGATGATCAGCTTTGACTGCTTTATGACTATATTAATGCAGATGAGACGTTCTTTGGTACGTATTAAAATTATCTCGTTTAAAATTGCTATCTAACAATTTTGGGAAATGTTAACCTAGCTTTTAATGAATTGGTGGTAATAGCAAGTGATTTGGGGATTCTACTGGTGATTATTAGGTTAGTTAAATATTTTATATATTTTGAGTGAAAAAACTTTTATACATTTTTATACATGTTGATGTGAGTATGTAATTTAAAGACAGACTAGTTTGTACAACGTTAAGACCACTGGATCAAGAGTCAGGATTGTATTTAAGGTTTTATGGCTTCCTGTGTGAACTTGGGAAATTCATCTAACTTCTCTGTGTTTTAGTAAACTCATATGTAAAATGACGGGCCTTGGCAAGTGAGTGCGGCGGTCTTTTGAAAGAAATCTCTAATTTCATTCTTCTCAATTTTTATTAAGCATTTACTATGTGCTAAATGTTATTCTAGGCCCTAGGGACACAGCAGAGAAATAGTTTCTGCCGCATGGAGCTAACAGCCTAAAAGGAGAATCAGACAATAAATATACATTTCAGGTAGTAAGAAGTTCTAAGAATTAGAATAAGAGAGAGAAAGGGAATGTAAAAGATAATAAGCTCAAGCAGAGACTGGGGAGGGCAGAGCTGTGCTATTTTTAGTTAATGTGGTCAAGGAAGGACTCTGAATTATGACATTCGGCCAGAGACCTGAATGAAGGAGAGTGATGAACTGAGCATAATAGATCTAGGGAAAGACTGTTTTGTTCCTGAAGAAACTTAATTGCTTGACTGTCATAAAGAAACTAGCTTTGGATACCATATTAAAGAATAAACAATAAAATAGAGTGTAGTATGATCAATTTCAAGAATTTCTGAGACCAAAATGTAATGCCTTTGTGAAAATCAAGAAAAAAAGTTTGAATAAATAATACAAATTTAGAATATAAGGATAGAAACACTTATAAATTGACTTAATTTCAGTTGCATTACGTTGATCAACCTTTTTGGTGTCCTTTATTACTAAATATCAGTTAACAAATTCATTTAGTTTAAATAATTAAAAATGACACTTTTAAATTTTGTGTATATATTTCAAGACTTCCCTCCTCACCCTCCTAAACAGAGTGGGAGAGTGGGAAGCCCTTGGATTGACAGGACCGTTTCATAAAATAAAATAATACTGAATTTATTTTCAAAGTAGGGTATTTAAATTTTTACCTGGCTTACATTTTGTATTTGTGAACTGAATGGTAAATATTGAGTTATTTTTTTACGAGTAATTTTATTGTAAGTAAGTACTTGGAGATTTTAAATCATGAGATCAATGAAAATTTGAATTTCTTAATGTTTAATAAAACTTAGACAAGAAAAGCATGTGATGCTTTGTTTGGGATCTGAAATGTTGACAAGGGACCCATGATCTTTACCTGAAGTGGAAACCTAGAGCAAGAGATGCAATGGTCTAAGTGAAAAAGGGTTGAAATATGAAAGGCAGTTAGACCTCTTTGTGGTTTCCTATTCAATATTTAAACTTGTTCACTTTGCAGATCTGTTTTTCTCATTTTATTTTCCAAGTCTTAAGACTTTCTGGTAACATTCTCTAAATTTATACCATTTTCAAAAATGCGAGGCCATATAATGACCTAAAATAATATATTTATGGTCACATGTTAATATTTCTGTGAGAAGTTACTTAATTCTTCATTTTACAGTTTATTCATTTTGCACTGCCTTTGTTACAAAGAAGAGATGTTGTTATTGTGCAATCTAGTTATATGATTATACGTTTGCCCATGGTGTATTTTCTTCTTTTTAAAAAAAATTTGTTTGTTTGTTTGTTTGTTTGTTTATTTATTTATTTATTTATTTATTTATTTATTTATTTAAATAGAGGTACTGGGGATTGAACCCAGGACCTTGTGCATGCTAAGCATGCACTCCACCACTAAGCTATTACCCTCCCCCCGGTGTATTTCCTTCTTAAACAAAATGCTAAATAGTCTGAATCTCAGGCCTCCTTCCCACCTTACCCTCTAAGGCCTTATCCTGCAGTGTTGTTCCTAATGGTAAGAGGGTGCCCCAGGAAACAAGATTGCTTTTCTCAGTATCTGCTCAGCCTCATTGTCTTTTAGCATGTTGGAAATATGTTTGTGTGCATATTTGGCTGTTAGTTTAAATTGGCCCAAGAGGCGTAAGAAATCTTTACAGTAAATACATTTACTACCTGTATAAAGTGTTTTAACCTTCATTTAATTAACCTGTAATAAACTATCCCATTCATTTTTTGGATTCTATTTACTGCTTCCTAATACCTGGAATAAGAGAGGAAGAGAGCTAACCTTTCTTGAGTGCCTACTACCTACCAGGTGCTTTTATAAGCACTGTCTCATTCAGTTACTTACCCTTATCTTAAGAATGGAGAAACTGTGGCAATTACCCTAAATTTACATATCTCTTTGGGAGAAGAACTGAAAGTGTAATGTGCACTCCTGATCAAGCACTGATGGGTCAGGCACTGTGTTAACTAATTCTTACAACCTCTAGTCTGTCTGCAAAGCCCATGTTTTTTCTGACTACTGTATGCAGCTTTTACCCTGTTTATGTTAAATTGACTAATTTTATTTACCATGAAGGCCTACCTTAAAGTAAATGTAAAGTATAAATTTATTTTATTGCTGGATTTCCAATTTTCTCTCCACCTGGCCTCTTTCATTTCTTAACAAAATGTCAAATACACCTAGTCAGAAGGAGCCTCCGTCCTTACCCTCCATGGCTGTGCCCTACATTATAACTTTCTTTTTGGACGAGGTACCCAAGATAGCTTTTCTCAGAATTCTGGATATATTCTGGGGAAGAATCTTGTGTGTTTGTTTGATTTAGTGTAGCTCTTCCAAAGTCATCACAGGCCAACATGAGATTGAATTTAATGTAATTTCAGATTGGTTTTAGGGGAAAGAAATGGTTATTTAATTGAATTTTATATTTATTATTCCTTTATGCACAGTAAGTGATGGATTCTGATGCTCTTGGTCTCCAGAACCCATATTTCTTAAATTTTACAGCGCTGAGAACTCATAAAATATCTAGAGCCTCTCCTGGTGCACTGGACCCCATCCTGACCTGATCCTTCCTGTCTTAAGTTTCTCTACTCATGAGCAACTGGCACAAAACTTATCCCCAAGCGAGAATGGAGAGAGACACATAACCATCAACTGAGTACTGGGCATAAGGCTTAATATCAATGAGTTCAGTCTGTAAATTTACTTCTGTGGTTCTTAACCTCTGCTACCCATGCACATAATAATTGTGTTTGAGTGCAAGCACACAAGATACTCATTAACTTACATTTAAAGAAAGAGTAGGGAAATTATGTCACTGTACTTCTCTGAATTCTAAAAAGAAAACTAAAAAAATAAACAGCAATAAACACACCATTGGCCTTTGATGCCATTAGGTGTTTACTGTGTGCCAGATTCTGTTAAGCTCTGGGTTAAAAAGATGAACAAGCTTTGAGGCATCCATGCCCTCAGCCAGCTCACAGTTTAAGAAAAGAGAGAGAGATGCGCAGAAATTCCAGTTAACAAGGATGAGCTGTAGTAGAGTTCTGGGCAGGGAGAGGGTGATGGGACACAGGAGGAGGGCTGGAGGGGAAGGGGCAGAAAATGCCTTATGGAGGAAGGACCTCTAAACTTAGTTGAAAAGTGAGAAGAGTTGGCCTGCAAACATGAGGTGTGTGAGTTGGGGAGCTGGAAAAGTTTTCAGGTGAGAGGATGACAACTCACAAAGTGACTGAGGTGTGGTAGAGCAAGCTCTTGGGGTGGAATGGGATGAGCTGATGCTGCCAGCCGGGGCAGGGCCTTGTCTCCCACGCTGTGGGGTTTTAAGCTTGATTCTGTAGGCAGTGAGGAGTCACTGAAGCAATTTTAAGTGGAGAAAAACCAGATAGCAAGAACATAAGGAAATGTACTCCAAGTCTTAGTATCCTTGTCTGATCATCTTAAAAGGATAGATGTGAAAAAAAAAAAGTGTTACATTATTTTCAATGGTAGGTAAATAAGAGGAAGGTAATTAAATGAAGACCTGTGAAACTATGCATTTATGTTATTTTAATTTCCACTTTATCTTTTGACCATTGAACTTTTTATGATATGTTAACAGTATATGAAGTTACACATTTAATGTGTTTTATTTCCCAAAATTTAATTTCTTTAAAAATGCCTAGGTATAGCCTTTTTCTATTATGCAGTATGTTTACAAAACATGTTAAGAATTCTATATAGAATGGGTAATAGAGATATCTTTAATCCTAATTGACTAAGTTTGGATTAGTCTCACTCTTTAACTATTGACTTTTTGGGGAGAACAGAAATCAATGACAGTCACTTCAGACAGTTTTTGAAGGTTGTGTTTGTTGTCGTTGGTGGTGGTGGTGGTGGTTTGGTATTTTAAAATTTAGCAAGAATTTATTAAAGACCCCCCTGTCTTTTTCCTTCTTCCTCAGTATACATGGTACAAAATAATAACAATTACTGCTACCAGTTTTGAGTTCTTACTATGTGTTAAGAACTATAAAACTAAGCATGTTTTATGCATGACTTCAATTATTCTTCCCAATAGTCCTAAATAACAGAGGCATTGGAATGAGGAAACTTATCCTTAAGGCACATTGCCAGTGATAGAGCATGGATTTAAACTCAGCTCTGTTTGTCACTGAAAACCTTGTGTTATTTTCAGCATTTTCCTTCCTACTGTAGAAAGGCATAAAAAAAGAGTCATGATGGCCCTGGTACCAGCTCTTAGGAAGGAATAGCAAGCTGTTATTTCTCGTCTGTTTTTGTTTGGTGATCCCTAGAGGTGGCCTCTAATAATGGAGCCACAGATGTTAATTGTGTTTTTCCCAGAAGTGCTACACAGCTGATTATGGAATTTGGAGAGGCTGTGCTTCAAAGTATTTGCTGGTATAGCCACGTTTTGTGTGTCTAGGGACTAGACAGTTTTGAACACTCAGCTTCTGATGACTCTGACACCTGCAAGTGGCTCTCCAAAGCCTTACTGTTTGAAGTGTGAGCCTCAGACAGCAGCGTTGGCATCACCTGGGAGCTTATTAGAAATCCAGAATCTCAGGCCCCCACCTGTATTTACTAAATTGGAATCTGCATTTTAACAAGATTTCCAGATAATTCATATACACATTAAAATTCAAGAAGTAGCACCTTAAACAATTACGGAGAAAAATTGATTTGGCAGCAGTAGCTTAGCACCTGATGAAGCAGCAGTAAATTAAATAATCAACATATTAATTTCTTTCATCACTTAGGAATTACATTAATTAATTAAAGTAGTTTGAATTGATAAAAATCATATAATCTTAGAGCTGGATGGGATCTTACAGGGCCTCTAGGCCAACCTCCCTTCCACAGTAGAGGATATACTTCTCTATGGTATATTGGCCAGGTGATTATCTAGAATCTAATTATTTTTACAATATAATGTCCTTTGAAACAGAGCCACCAATGAAATTTCACAATTACAGGATTAATAAATAAGAGAAAGAACTTGACATTTGTGATGTAAAGATTTAAGAATATGGGAATTTCAAGGATCAGTGGAGATCAAGTTCACCCTCTGTTGGTTTTCCATGAGAGAATGGCTTCTGGTCATAGCCATTGGACCCTATTGTGGAGAGTAGACATTTAGTTCCAGAGAGGTGCTATACTGGGTACCATTTCCCAGCTGTACTGGGAAAAAGGTATTTTGTCGCTAATGTAGTCAGGTAGCTACATGAACTGACTTTTGAGGACCTTTGTTGTGCTGAACTAAGAAGGGAGGAACAGACATTCTGCTGCTCTGTGCAGGGTCATCACTTAAGCTTCTGGTGTTCTACTTGCCTGTATTCTTGGGAGCAGATGGGCAAGGCAGCCCCAGGAGAGTAGAATATTTGCTGGGACCCCATTTACTGGATATGGGCCACCCAAAGAGTGTGCAATTGGCAAAATTTCACCTCCTGGACTGTTTCTGAGACAAATCTTGTGGCCCTTAGAACAGAGTATAATTTAATAAGGTAATTAGTGGATTCGTACTTTACTGTTTTTCTTTATAGCTATGTCTTTTATAACACTTGCATGTAAAGTTGGTTCCATGACCTAATGTTAGGATTTGATCTTAATAAACATAATCATATAAACAGTTCCTCAGCTTTTTGTGGACCCTTTAAGTGATTTTTAATACATATGTCTCTCTTCTTCCCAAACTGTATCCCACGATGTCTTAATTATAGGGTTCATCTGCTGATCGGAGTCAGTGGAGGGAACCAACACGAACATCCGATGGCTTGTGCTCGCTCTATGAGGCAGCTTTATGTCTCTTTGAAGAGGTATGTAATAATCATGGCTTTTACATTAAAAATTTCTTTGTCTTAATGTGCTCTAGTATGTATTTATCCCTTAAAAATAACCCATTTAATCTCTGGAAAGGATGCAAAAGAAAGTGGCATCAGTAGTTGGTTACCTCTAGAAAGTGGAGCTGGAGTATCTCGCATCAAGGGTGGGAAGGAGGCATACTTTTCAGTGTATACCTTTTTATTCATTTTCAACTTTGTACAATTTGCATATGTTAATTAAAAATTTATTATTAAATAAAACAGAGAGAAAGACACACAAACACATGGCTTAATGAATTATTATAAAACAAGTACCCTTTTAATCTGTGTCCAGGAAAGAGAGAAAACTTTACTAGCAACTCTAGAAGTCCTTTCATGTCCTGATCACTATCCCTCTCCTTCCCTAAGTAACCACTATCCTGACTTTCAGAGTAGTCACTTTCTTGCATTTCTTTATAGTTATGTCACCCAGGTGTATATCCCTAGACACTATAGTTCAGTCTTGCCCGTTTAATAATGTATCTTTTAAATTTCTTAATCTGTAGGTTCCCCCTACATTTTTTTCTTCTCCTTCAACGTATTTGTTCAGGAACCTGGGACTTTTGGGCTGTAGAATTTCTCACCATCTGGATTTTGTTGATTGATTACTCATAATGTCATTCAGTGTGTTCTATGTTATTTCCCACATACTGGCAGATGGATCCAGAGACTTGAGGAGTTTCAGATTTGATCCCTTTGGCAATACTATACATGGTGTCTTGAGCTTCCATGTGGTTGTCTCTCTTGTTGTAGTATTAGCAGCCCTTTATTCTTAATGACCAGATCTATTAAATCATTGGTGGTCAGTTGCAAAATGATGATATTCTAATTATATCATTCCTCTTTCATTTATTAATTGTAGTGTTTTTATAAAGAGATGATTCCCTTACCGACTGTTTGGTTACTTTGCCACAACTCTTATAAGAAAAGCAAAATAAATGCTTGATTCTCCCTGTCTAATTTTTAAAAAAACTCCATTACTGATTTTTATTTACTAGTTTTCAGTTTAATGAATTGGTCTCCTGTCATCCTTCAAACTGAACCAGTTGATTTCATTTGAAAAATATTGTTATGAACTCATAGATTTAAACCTATTCAAGTTTCATTCCATTGAATTATTATCTGTAGTGAGGCTCATGTTGTTTTATCTTTGGTCAACAAGTCTTTCAGGGTAGTAGTCTCTTCAGACCGGTTCCCAAGTTACTTTGACATAGGCCTAATAATCTTTGATAGCTTCCTTGTTATCTGACACATCAAATTGTTCCAGACTCATATGGTACATTTCTTGATCTGAATTTGGGATCAGCTTGCTATTTCCCTATAAGCCCTGGTTTCTTTTAGTGGAAAATAGTATTTAAGGACCCCAGTCAGGGTACAGGTACTCATTGCTACTGGGTCGGTATTATTTTTCTAGGCTCTTACAGTGGATAGAGCTAGGAAGTGTGTGTGTACATAAAGCTAATATACCTCATGAGTTGATACTAATACTTTCAAATTCAGGGCTATAGAATTTTTACTTAACATTTTCTGTACTGCATTTATATCTCCTTTCTTCCAAATTAAGAATGCTGATTCTCAAGGATACAGGGATATAGAATTAGAGTATCCCATAATTATCTATTGTTTTAATCACATATTGTGCATGCGCACGCACACACACACACACACACAAACAGCAATCCTAAAATAAGACAAATAGGTATCACTGTATGATTACAGAAAATATTAACTTTTTATATATGCTTTCCCCATTTTTGTAGTTGTATTATATCTACATTCTTAGAGCATAGATACTCTGCTTTTTACTGTCATTTAGTATTATACAAATAACTGCATATTTAATGCTTACTTCCAATTTCTCTGTCAGTGTTTCTCTATTCTTTTTGATTGTCTGAAGCTCATTCTCTAGTAGATTCCACAATAAAGACTCATAAATAAGATTCTCTTAGTTCTTACCTCTTAATTGCTGTGCTCTTTATTCTTGAAAGTCTGTTTTGAGAATATAAAATTGTTGGCTCACATTTTCTTGTCTTATATTTTCTTGTCTTATATTTCTTGAATATATTCATCCATTTTCTTCTGGCATAAGCCTTTGCTTCCAAAGTCTGAGGTTAATCTGATTTGCTTTCTTATTTATGGTCATGTGCTTGTTTTGCTGAGATATCCAAAGGATCTCTTTTCTTTAAAGATCAGTAATTTTGCTAGAATACATGATGTTATGCATTCTGGGTCAATATTGTCAGAGATGTGAGGATTTCAGTATATAGTTTCAAATCTTTTTTATTTCAGGGAGCTTTTCCTAAATTATTGTTCTTAGTATTAATTTTTCTCTTCATATTTGGTTCTCTTCTAGGACCCTTATTGTCTGTATGTTGGATCTTTGCATAACTTTAGTAATTGTCACTTTTTCTTGAATACTCTTAAACTTTTTCATTTCTTAACAATTTTTTTCCTTTTTATCTTCTACTGCTCTTAAGGTATTATCTATTGTATTTATTTACTCTTGGATTCCTTCTAGTTTAGTCTTCATTTCTGAAATGATTTTTTCCTTTTGTTTCTAATTCTTCCTTGAGTCTGTTACCTCATTTTTGAGTGTTTCCATTTCAGATTTGCCTGTCTGAAACATATCTTGTTTCATTTTCTTAAACCCTTTAGCTTGCTTTGAAATAGATTACAGATCTGTTTTGTGGGCAGTTTCCTTCTGGCATGCTTTTATTACAGGGATGTTATTCTGCCTCTTTTCCCTTTTTTTTTCCTAATGATAACTTAGTATGACATTTGACCTTGATACTTTTCTGTTTCTTATGTTTATGAAAAATTTATTTTCCTGAACTTTTAGAATGGGATGAGATCAAGATAGCTTTTCTAAATCCATACACTCCCTTGCTCTTTTGTTTTTGTGTAGTGTTAAAAAAAAAATATGGTGGTTTTCAGCATATTCTCCTCCCAAGCTTTTATCTTGACCTTCTGTCTTTCCTCTCTGTTGTCCCCATTCTGCTCAATTTTTATTCTACTCCCAGTAAGTTTCTCTACAGTGTGAGGGCTCTGCCCTGGAACGTAGTACTGGCTTGTCAGTTTCAAGAGCTCACAAGAGCTTGATTGCTCTAGGTTCTTTCAAACTTCTCATCATGGACCCTTTGTGGTTACCTGCTATCAGAAAGGGCAAAGGTCTTCCCAGTTGCAACTACTGTTCTTAGATTGGCTCACTCTTCTTTCTGGTGAGTACCTGATCGGGTGGTTTGGGTTTTTCTTGGTCTGAGATTTGTCAGACATTCTTTGGCTTCCTCCTGAACAGATGTTATTACCATGAAGATTCTGTGTTTGGTAGGGGTTTTTCCACACCTGCTTTTATTTTTGAGTTATTGGAGCTACGTTTGTCGCCTAGTTTTGTTGTAAATGTTAAGCATGAGTTTGGAGTTTTGCTTTCTATTTGCTCTGTGTAATGATTCACAGTGTTAAGAAAACTGTGTTGCTGCTACTATTGTCATCTTCCCAGAATTCTACCCACCCCCCAGTTGTTTTTAAAAAACACATTTCTAAGCCCTGTGAGTAGGTTTTTTGGCCTCTCTTCTCATTCTGTCTCTTTTTTTTTTCTTGTAGGAGTCGGGGAAGGTGGGCTATGATTTTTTTTAAGCCTTATTATAGTACAGTAGTTCCCCCCTTATCTTCAGAGGATACATTCCAAGACCCTCAGTGGATGCCTGAAACCGTGGATAGTACCAGACCCTATATATATCATGTTATTTCCTATACATACGTACCTGAGATAAAGTTTAATTTATAAATTAGGCGCAGGAAGAGAATATCCAGATTGCCAGCATCACTACCCTCGCACTTTGGGGCAATTATTAAGTAAAATAAGGGTTACTTGAACATAAGCACTGAGATACTGCAGCAGTCGAGCTGATAACCGACATAGCTACTAAGAGACTAATGGATGAGTAGTGTATGCAGTGTGGCTATGCTGGACAAAGGGATGATATTCAGAACAGTATGCAGTTTAAAACTTATAAATTGTTTATTTCTGCAATTTTCTATTTAATATTTTTGAACAGCAGTTGACTGCCGGTAACTGAAACAGCAAAAAATGAAACTGTAGATAAGAGGGAGGGGGACTACTGTAATAGATTAGAGCTTTAAATAAAAAATATTACCTTGCTTGGCCCCATCATCCCCCTTTTGTCGGCAGCAGAATTTCAGATCTTTCACTAGGCAGCCTTTACTTACACATATTTTCTATGTCCTCAAGGCTGTCCTCATATTCACTGGAAAGTATTTGTCTGACAAATTGTGTTGCTTGGGGTACTATTTAAAGATTCTGACTAAAATTACTCTATCCCTTCCCATTTAATGATCTGATAATATAATATATTGACTTTTGAAGATTCTTCATTGTTTTACTTGATTCAGAGAAAAAACTAAAAGGAGGACAACAAATTGACAGCAGCTGTAGTCAGAGATAATACCTTACATTGTATGGGATTCATACAAGTCAATTAAAAATTCATTAAGTTCTAATAAATAAATGAGTGGAAGTTAGTGATAGGAAAATAGATGGAGAAACTTTAGTTCTGGTATTAATAAGAAAGTGTGAAGTTAAAAGACTGTGTCCCCCCCCCCCCTTTACGTTTGCAAAACAAATTTGAAGCATAATACTTATTATTGGTATGGTTGCAGTGAGACTGGTACTCTCACATAGACCAGTTCATTGATTAGGGCAACTGTAATAACAACCCTGGGTCCTGTGCTTTTGGCAGGGTTTAGAGGAGGTGGGAGGGGAGAAGCCGGTTTTTATAAAGCATTATGAATGACAGTAGACTTTACCATTACGTTCAACACAAATGGTAAATAAGCCATGATTTTTTATATAGCTATAATCTATATATACATATATAGACATATATATATGTGTGTGTAGGTGATGAGTTGCTCTGGACTTTTTTTTTTAGGACAGCCTTCATTTTACATATTGCTGATGATAAAATAATATTGTAACACCAGTTTTGAAAATGATCTAGTATAATATGTTTCAAGAATCATAAGATTGTTGTTATTTTTTTGGATATAGTAGTCCCATTTCTGAGGCTCTTCCCTAAGGAAAATAATTAAAAATGTAGTAAAAAGTATATTCCTAAAAATGGCTTATATAACAAATAAGTAGAAAGAATCTAAATGTCCTCTTAAAGGAAAATGATTAAGTAAATAGTGATTTTTACATTAGATGGAATATTAATGGGTTCAATCATGAAGATTAGGTAGACATAGAGAAAACTTTGCATGGCTCTTTTGTATCATCACTTTTTATGAATCCACTATGATAACTATGTTCAAGAACATGTATATACAAAACTCTGGAAGGACATATGTAAAAAAAAGATAACATTTATTATATTAAGGTGATGGGATTTCAAAGGTGGTTTTTTTTCTGCTTTGTTTTTTAAGCTTTGTTTTTCTGTAATGCTGTTATATGCATTAATAAAATATTTAGTTGAAAAAGAATTGTCTCCTCTCCCCATTTTTGCCACTTTTAAAGTATTTTTTAGTGTTTTATTCTGTATGAACAAATAGTCTAGCCATTTTTGTTTGATGAGATGTGTTGTTCTTAGATTATTTGAACAATTGAGAGTTTTAGAAGGAAAGTCAACAATCATTTCAGAGAATATTTATAAAAATATATGCACTAAAAATGTCTTGTTGCATAATTCTTATTTTAATAGGTTTGCAGAATGGCCTCTGATTACTCAAGAACATGTGCTAGTCCAGATAGCATTCAGACTGGTGATGCCCCCATTGTCTCAGAGACCTGTGAGGTTTATGTCTGGGGGAGCAACAGCAGCCATCAGTTGGTAGAAGGCACACAGGAGAAAATATTACAACCCAAACTGGCTCCTAGTTTCTCTGATGCTCAGACTGTGAGTTTTCTGCATACTTTACAAATTGATAGATGACAAGGTTTCCTTTGAATAACCTTAAGAGTGTTTTTTTTTAGAAAAAATTTATTTTTAACTTTTTTGAGCTATATATACACCTGTGAAGCCACCACCACAATCAAGATACCTGATAACTTTTTTTAATGAGTGAATGTTCTTGCTTGTTTCTTATCTGTATTGTTGCTATACCAACTGCATCAGTTTTTTTCATTTTCATAGAAAAAATATTTTTAATCCTCCATTTCCATACAGTGTTTCCAAGTTTCCAAAAATTAAATTTGGATATGGAATTTTAAAAGAATTGTGAATGACAACAGACTTAACCATTATATTCAACACCGATGATGAGTAGGACTAAATACAAATTAGAATTTTCCCTTTGCCAGATTGGCATTTCATTTTCTTATTGTGACACTTTTTTACATTTATTGCTACCTTTTAGGCAACCTCAAATTTTCCATTTTATTATTTTCATTAAAATGTAAGTTTTTCTTAAATGAATTTAGAATACATATTACATGGCTCTTGCTATAATGGACCCTACTGAATTATAGGAAAAGTTTTGTTGCCATTTACAAGTTGTGTAAAAGGATACTAAAACATTTTGCTTTGAACTATGTTGTCTCATTGAACTATGACTGAATAGATAACTTGAAAAGATAAAATATGCATTAATTTGAGTTCAACAGTAAAGTCAACATAAGCAGGCCATTAATAGTTTTCTTAGTTTTCTGTTTGCTCCTTCATCTCTATGGAGGTTCATATTCTGCTTTAAAAGATTTCCTTTGAGCCCCTTTGGTAAAATTAGCCTTAAATATTATACTTTGATTCTCATAAAAGCATTTTATATTTGTGATTCTGTTTGTTTGCTTATAGATTGAAGCTGGACAGTACTGCACTTTTGTCATTTCTACGGATGGCTCTGTCAGAGCTTGTGGTAAAGGCAGCTATGGGAGACTGGGCCTTGGAGATTCTAACAATCAGTCTACTTTAAAAAAGTTAACATTTGAGCCTCACAGGTCCATTAAAAAGGTCTCATCTTCTAAAGGATCTGATGGCCATACTTTAGCTTTCACAACAGAAGGAGAAGTCTTCAGTTGGGGAGATGGTGATTATGGGAAACTGGGACATGGAAATAGTTCAACACAGAAATATCCCAAGCTTATTCAAGGCCCTCTGCAGGGAAAGGTATGTGCTTTCTTTCTGGGTTTAAAAATAATTAGATGCACTGTTGCTGTAATTGCTATAATTAATATCTTTCAGATTTTGATGTACTGTTTCTGAAGTAGCCTGCCCCTCCCAACCCTTTGGCTCATCTTTTGGTATCTGCTTGATGGTTTACAGACCACTTTCACATACATTATTTAATTTTAATCCTTTTTTTGGGGGGGTGGGATGAGGTAATTAGGTTTATTTATTTATTTGCTTGTTTGTTTTTAGAGGAGGTATTGGAGATTGAACCTAGGACCTCGTGTATGCATGCGCTCTGTCACTTGAGCTATACCCTGCCCCCTTTAATTTTAATCCTTATAACAGCCTTGTTAGGGTAGCTATTACTGTCTTTTTGCAGATAAGAAAACTGAGACTCATCCACTTAACAAATATTTATTTAGCACCTTCCAAGTGCCAGGCAGTGTTTTAGGCACTAGACATAGAGCAGTGAACAAAACAGACAAGATCCTTTCTCTCATGGAGCTTTAATCTGTGGGATAGAGATAATAAATGAGTAAACAATCACGTAAAATAATTTCAAACAATAGTAAAGAAAAACAAGTAATGTAATAGACACTGACTTGGGTGGAGTGTGATATTAAATAATGAGGTCAGAGAGTTCTCTTGTAGTAGGTAGCATTTTAACAGAAACTTAAATGAAGCATTTAGAGTGATTAAATAACTTGCCCAAGGTCACACATAAATAATTGGCACCATTAGAAACTGAACGTAGATCTCTTCTTTTTATTTCTATTTTACCTTTCTTTAAAGAAATGAAGCCATTTTCCTGACTTAAAGTTATATGCAATTTTGTGGGTTCCTCCATCCTAAGATTGTATTCTTTCCATGAAAGTTTTCTTGTATAAAAAATCTTTTAAAGTTTAAATTTTAATGTTATACCAGAATTACGAGTGGGACGCTTTTCCTTCATGGTATTTTGTCTGACAAAGTTGGCTATCAGATGAATTTTGCTTTATTGCAACTTTCAGTGTTTAGCTTAGACATCAGCCTCAAAGCAAACGAGCCTTGGAACATTGCACTTAACATCAGGGGGTACTTGATAAGATGAATATGGGGCTTATTCAGCTTGATAAATTGAATATGCAGCTCTAAGAAACTTCAGATCTTCAGATAAATACTCTTGGAAGTTGTATTTTTTTAGTTTTTCCAGCACCTTCTTTCTTAATTCTCATTGTTTTCCATTTTCTTTACTAATATTCATTTTAATGTTCCATTTTATAATGGAAACATTGCCAACTGCAAATAACTTAGTATGAACATCATGAAGGAAAAAGTCCCAAAAAGTAAATTAATAATTTACAGATGAAATTTTCAGAAGTTCTTAGTGTATTATCTAGAATGTATTATTTTGAATCTGAATTTTGAATTTTCTAAAGTGAATTCTAATTTTTGGAGTTTAAAAAATGTGGAGTTATTAGTGTAGATATTTTTCTATTTGTCTTTTTTTCAGTAGTTAGTGATTTTGATCAGTGTTAAAAGGTTTTAAGTGATCCCCAAATTATGCTGCTGTATACCCTTATTTCCCTGATTCTGCTGGCCAACTGTGTAGCTGTTTGAAGATAAAGAGATCCTGTCAGGAGTTTTATTAATGTAAGCTTATGTTACTGCTTAGATCTTTCTTCATTGGTAATAATCAGTGTGTTTTTGAGAGTTATCCCTATTATGTCATGAGTTTTTCTCGATTAGCCAGGACTGGAGGTTTTGTTTTAACGTTATATTTAAAATTTTTTCATTATTCTGTGAATGTTCAGCCCCCTCCAACTCTTTGAGTAAAGACTTGATTGGTGGTATAATACTGTTGCAAGTGACTAGATTGATGTATTTAGGGGTGAGGGGACCGCCAACCTTTACAGTGCCTTTTTGGGAATAAAGGAAAGTTGTCCTTTCCTCTGGGTAGAAGCCAGAGTTCGTGGCTTCTAGCCATGAGCACAGGCTATATATTTCAGCACTTTCTTGACCCTTTAGCCAGCCTCCACACTGTACATGGCACTTCCTGAATGAGTTGTGAATATCAGTATCTCAAGTCTCTGCGTATAGAATCAAATGTAGATTGTGTGTTTTAGCATCTTTGTGTTCATCAGATTCGCTTTGTGTGCAATGCAGGTAGTTGTTTGTGTGTCAGCTGGATACAGACATAGTGCTGCTGTCACGGAGGACGGTGAATTATACACGTGGGGTGAAGGAGACTTTGGAAGATTAGGTAAGATTTTTTAAAAATTGAAGTTACTGTCACAGGGAAATAAATGATGATGGTTACTGAGAAGCAGTGAGACTAGATTTAACAGGTCAAAGACCGTCATTTATTTTGCTAGTTTTACGCTCAGAAGAAGATAATTTTATATAGAGAATACTTAGCTTCTGGTGCTGAAAATTAAGACGTAATTAAATCTAGAAAGTATGTACTGCCTTGAGCAGGCACTGTACGATTTCAGGGATAACAAAAATACCAGCATGACCCTGAAGTGTATGATCTAGGGGGTAGTGAAAACAAGTCAACATTCACATGATGGTAGAGAGCATTGTGTAAGTGCTGTGAGAGCAGCATAAGTAAGAAGGTTCTACTGATTCATTGAAGGGACTGGGTACCTCAAGTTGGAGCAGCTAACTTGATAAGAAGATATTACAAATTATTCTTGGATAAGAAGATATTAGAAATTATTTTGCTTTCGTATTTAATTGCACTTTAAACTTTGTTATTAACTTATAACGTTTATTCTTCTTGTGAAGTAATGGCCCTAAGAAAAAGAGTTCACATTATTTCTCTGTTGTTGTATGTGTTTTATCCTAGGTCACGGTGACAGTAATAGCCGTAATATTCCAACATTAGTAAAAGACATTAGCAATGTAGGAGAGGTTTCCTGTGGCAGTTCACATACTATTGCTTTATCTAAAGATGGGAGAACTGTGTGGTCTTTTGGAGGAGGAGACAATGGTATGTAAAAAAATTATTTTTTTGATAGTTTTGGCCTTTTTTCCTTGAATTTTTAAAAAAATTTATTTTTCATTTATGCAAGCCTATTATAGAAAAGCTTAAATGTAAATGAGCAGAAATTTTTAAAAAATTTAAATGAACTGTTTCTACAAATGTTGCTATAATCATTGTTAAAATTTTGTTAGATAAGTATCTAAATATGGATACATTTATACAAATATGTACATATATTTCTACATAAATATCTTTAAAAACCAAAGCAGACTTATCTATTACCACAGATACTATTTTATAACCTGTTGGTTTTTATCTAATGATATCTTATGAATATCTTTCTATGTAAACAAACATGGCTCTACATTTTTCTTTTCAGTGGCTCAGAGTATTCTTTCATGTGATTGTAGTAAAAATGTATAAAACAATTTACTATTGTTGAGTATCTAAATGGCTTCCAGTTTTTTTCAGTATTAAAAACAGAACAATGAATGACTAAATCTTTTTCTACTTTTCTTGGTCAGTCTTACCAGCAATGAGAGAATGCTCACTTTCCCATATCCCTCAATAATACTGGCTATTACAATTAAGATAATTAAAAAAAATTCTTTCAGTAGTGAAAATGGTATCATTTAAGTTGTATTTCCTTGGTGAGGTTGAATTTATATGTTGTGGGCCATTTGCTTTTTTTTCTTTAGTGATTTGCCATATTTTCTATTTGGTGAATTATTGAATCTTCAAAAAAATTAAAAATAATTATATACATACACATTCTTGTCTAAGATCTGTTTATTATATCAGTAAATCTGAAGTAGTATTATAAGTATGACAATTAAAGGGGAGAAAGCAAATTAATTTTCCATATCTCTCTTAAAGTGGTTTTAATTACTTGAAATTAAGATTCAGGAGACTTGTTTGTTGGTTTCGTTCTTATAACAAAAGCATTCATTTGTTAACATCCTCTGCTGTCAGAAACTTAAAGCCTTCTAAGATGTGGACCATCTGTCAGGTTATCAATGGAAAGAGTAGCAAGATTAATCAACATTTATACTTACAGAAAGAATAGAGGTTCTTTAAAATAAGTAAATTGTTTACTTGTATGTGTTTGTTTTTACAGGCAAGCTTGGCCATGGTGATACCAACAGAGTGTATAAACCTAAAGTTATTGAAGCTTTACAAGGAATGTTCATTCGCAAAGTTTGTGCTGGAAGTCAGTCATCACTTGCTTTGACATCAACGGGTCAGGTAGGACTGAGGGATGAATATAAAGGCTTAGAGTATTTCAGAGGACCAGGTGACTAAGAAGTAATAATCATATTTAAAATTTAAAGTTAAAAAAATACATTTTAAAGTTGATTTACTGAAATGAAATAGTTTTTCCTGTTTGAAGAAGTAGGGTATCTGAGAAGGAAATAGGTTTCCTGACTTGGCCTGTGTGAGCCAGATAAACTTGCCTTTAGCCCCATGTTCTTTGAGTTAAGATGGTTTTTAAAAAGCTTTTAGCACTAAGCACCCCTTAAACCCTTTCCCAAAAATCATGAATAGTGGGGGAAAGTGAGACCAGAGCTTGTTGGAACCAGTGATATGAACTAAAGAGACAAGAAGATGATCAAAAGAGAGGGTAAGGAGAACTTTTCCAGATGGAAAATAATCTGAGGGGGTTAGGTGTTTCTGAGCAAGAGTTACCCAGGCCTGGGATAGCCAGAATTGTATAATCCCTTTTTATAAACTTTTGATTTTCTACATACGTATTTTGACTTCCTTCTGTTTGTTAGTTGGTGAAGGACAGAGTTCTGGTATGGTGATAGACTAACAGTAATTTTCCTTCTTACATCCATCAGTGATGACAGTGAAAAAGTGAGCTGACCACTCATTCTCATGTGTAGAAAGCTATTATGTACCAGGCAGTTGTACTTAGATGTTTCTGATATTGAGATGGCAGATGAGCGGCTAAGCCAAAATTAGCATATAATTTAATTATTTGTGAAATACTGGAATGCCTTGTCCTAAAAAAATCTAACTCAGAGCTACTCATCATTTTATATAATTACATCAGTCATTTGTTACAATGCTGGCTGCTGTCTTAAAATTTAAAATTTCCCTTTTACATCTTTCTCACTGTGAATTTTGTGGTAAAATCCATGAATTGAAGCCAAAAGATGCTCACTTATTTGATATGTAGCCACAGGCAACTCACAGACCTTCCTTGAACATTATGTGCTGCTTTTTTATGAGAGGGGTAATAATGTCTGCTTTCAGTGATCATATATAAATGATCATATAGTTATTTGAATTAAAAGTTTCTATAACTTTAGTATCTAACCACACTCTTGTTTAACCCAAGTTGTTAACCTACTACCTCAGGGTATTTGTGGTGTGTCTGCTTGTTTCAGGTCTATGCTTGGGGTTGTGGAGCTTGTCTGGGTTGTGGTTCCTCAGAGGCTACTGCGCTGAGACCCAAGCTTATTGAAGAACTGGCTGCCACAAGAATAGTTGACATTTCTATTGGAGACAGTCATTGTTTGGCTCTTTCTCATGGTAAGGTCATTTGTTTTTAAGGAAATAGTATTAACTATTACCTTTCATAAATATTTTACATTTAAATTTGGCTTTTCTTTTTTTCTTTGTGTTTTGTTTTTAGATAATGAAGTTTATGCCTGGGGCAATAACTCAATGGGGCAGTGTGGCCAAGGAAATTCCACAGGACCTATTACTAAACCAAAGAAAGTGAGTGGCTTAGATGGCATAGCTATTCAGCAGATCTCCGCCGGAACTTCACACAGTCTGGCATGGACTGCTCTTCCTAGGGACAGGTAGGGCCAGATTTAAAATGCCTTGTGTTTTATTAACAGCAGAAACACCAATAAAAGCAGAAATAATTTCACTTTGTTCATAAAATACCCTTCTGAATATTTCTAGTATTGGTTTTTTTACTTCAATAGACGTGACATCTAGATTTCTTTCAATTTGATTGTTGAGGTTAGATATGTTTCATAACTAAGAAGTTATACCTTATATTTAAGACAGTGTCTTAATTTAAGTGTCTTCTAAACATTTTGAATTCCTTCTCTGTCTCCACATACTGATCTTAAAAATGAAGTGTCTGCATATCAGGAGGAAGTTAAATTAAAATAATCAGAATCAGAACTCGGCTTTATTATTTTTAATAGTTAGCTTCCACGCCCTTTATCTGGTTGGTTTTTGGAGAAGAAAAGCAGTGGCTAAGGTTTAAATAAAGGAAGTTACGCTTTACAGATACTAGCTTTTTCCTAAAATGATAACTATAACTTTCTTAGGTAATCAGGTAATTTTTAGCCAATATTAGGAGATTGAATTTTAAGGAATTTGTGTGATATTTCAGGTATTTCAGATGCTTGTGGGCTAGTTAATAACTTAGAATATATTGTATTTCTATTCTAAACCTGATTCAGATGGGGTTTATTCTGATATTCTAACCAACTGAAGATGTTTGTGGCTAATTATCCTCCAAAACAAAAGCTGAAAATATAATAAATTGAATTATAAATAATTTGCTATTAGTATTAAATGTGCAACTTCCCACCTTTTATGTAGAAACTTGGTTCCCAAGACCTTGAAAATTTTCACGAAAGTTTTCAAGAGGTTTTCTTTTAGTAGATTCCAGTATATCACTTTACGGAGTCAGGCTATTTTTCTTAAAATGAACTATGCACACCTTATAGACCCTAAGAACCAGAGGGGGCTAGAGTAGATCATATGGCTCAGCCCTCTGCCTTCAGGTGAGTGAATATCCAAACCCTCCAAAATAGGTCTTGATATATGTTTTCTTCTTGAAGAATTCTAGGGCTGGCAAATTCTTGGTTTTCCTCAGTTGCTAAAAGGAAGGATTTAATCACCTTTATCATCAAAAAGGTCTTCTATATAACTTGTTGACATCTTTTAACTTTAGTCCTGGCTTAATTTTTATGTTTGATTGTGTGTGAAAATTTCACGTTACAGCTTTTTCATGATTTTCTTACGCATCTTTCTAGACAAGTTGTTGCCTGGCACCGACCTTATTGTGTAGATCTTGAAGAGAGTACCTTCTCACACCTTCGTTCTTTTCTTGAAAGATACTGTGATAAAATAAACAGTGAAATTCCCCCACTTCCTTTCCCTTCATCAAGGTATGTAACATATATGTAGATTTGTGTATATGTGCACGTGTGCATATACATCTGTTAATTCCTCATTTTGAATTTTGACTTACTCTTCTTTCTTGTTCAACTTCCCCCTCAATTATATGAAACTTCTTTATAACTTAAAAAAGAGCTTAATTAGGTACTTATTGATAATAACCTTTATGAAAAATTATCCATAATTTCATGAATCATGTTTTTAAAATTATTATTAGTCATAATTTGACAAAATTTTTTAAGAGAAAAAAATGTTACCCAAACTGAATAACACATGCTCTTTCAGAGTTCCAGAAGTTCATTGCACTTTATCTGGTTTCAGGGAACACCACAGTTTCCTCAAGCTGTGCCTGAAGCTGCTTTCAAATCACCTTGCTCTTGCACTTGCGGGAGGGGTAGCTACCAGCATTCTTGGGAGACAGGCAGGTCCTCTTCGAAACTTGCTCTTCAGACTGATGGACTCAACTGTCCCAGATGAAATCCAAGAGGTAAGAATATAGGACTTGTGAATCTGTATCTCGAGCCGTATCTTTTTCTGAGGTTGTAGCTCTTAAATTCAGCTATGTATTGCAAAACTTCCAATTGGATGCTCTTTCTGTTACTCTTCTCGGCGGGAGTAAATTTTTTAGTGAACTTGTCCTTTAAGACGAAGGTCAGATGTCACCTCTGGAATACCTTTCACACCCTGCTCTCCTGCCAGGTTGGGTTTCTCTTATGTATGTTCTCATCACGTCACATTGTTTTGTAGTTGTCTTTTTACAGATATGCCTGTCTTTTCCACCAAAAGATGAATTCCTGAGGACAAAGATCCAGTTTTATTTTTATTTTATTTTTTATTGTGGTAAAATGCACGTAACATAAAATTTTCCATCCTAACCATTTTTAAGTATACAGTTCAGTGGTATTAAATACATTCGTAATGTTGTGCAACCGTTGCCACCATGCACCTCCATAACTCTTTTTGTCTTACAAAATTAAAATTCTGTACTCATTAAACAGTAACTCCTCATTCTCCCCTCCCTTCAGCCCCTAGTGACTACCATTCTACTCTCTCTCTCTGATTTTGACATTCTAAGTATGTCGTAAAAGTGGAATCATATACTATTTGTCTTTTTATGACTAGCTTATTTTACTTAGCATAATGTCATGGTTCATCCATGTTATGTAGCGTATGTCAGGATTTTCTTCCTTTTTAAGGCTGGTTAATTTTCTGCTATATGTATGTATCATATTTTTTGCTCATCCATCATCTTTATGACCTTGGATTAGGCAGTGGTTTCTTAGATATGATACCCAAAGATAAGCAACTAAAGAAAAAAGAGATAATTTATAAATCATATGTCTGTTAAGATTCTAGTTTCCAGAATAAAGTATCCTTACAACGCAACAATAAAAAAGATGAATAACTCAATCAGAAAATGAGCAAAAAATCTGATTAGACGTGTCACCAAAGAAGATATACATAAGGCTAGTAAGCAAGAAAAAATGTTCAACATCATTAGTCATTAGGGAAATGCAAATTAAAGCTACAGTAAGATGTTGCTTCACACCCACTGAATAGGTATAATCAAAAAAACTGACAACAAGCATTGGTGAGGATGTAGAGAAATTGGAACCCTTTATACATTGCTAATGGGAATGTAAAGTGGTGCAGTCACTTAAGAAAATAGGTAGTTCTGTAAATAGTCAAACACAGAGTTACCACATAACAGCAATTCCACACCTAGGTCTATACCTAAGACAATATATAACATGTGTCCACACAAAAATTTGTGTGTGAATGTTCATGACAGTATTATTCACAGTAGCCAAAAAGTGGAAACAAACAAATGTTTGTCAACTGATGAATGGATGAACAAAATGTGGTATGTCCATACAATATAATGTTATTCAGCCATAAAAGAGAATTAAGTGCTGATACATGCTACAGCATGAGTGAACCTTGTACACATTATGCTAAGTGAAAGAAGCCAGACATAAAAGGCCCCACACTACGTGATTCCACATATATGAAATGTGCAGAGTAGGCAAATCCATGGAAACAGAAAGTAGATTAATTTGTTGTCAGGGGTTTTGGGGGAGGATGAGGTGGAGAGTGGCTGCTAATGGGCACAGGTTTTTTTGGGTGGTGATGCAAATGTCCTAAAATTAGATAGCGGTGATGGTGCAGAACTCTGCGAAAACACCAAAAACCACTGAATTCTGTACTTTCAAAAGGTGAATTTTGAGGAGGGGGTGAGAAAAAAAGGTGAATTTTATGACGTATGAATTATATGTTAGTTTTTTAAACGCACAAAAAATAACAGTGATTTTTCCACTAGAAGGACATGTCCCTGGGATGCATATAGAAGGAATATTAACTTGGTGGTGAGTGGGAACTTTGAGGATTAAATATTATCAGGAACAGGGTATTACAATATTTTTAAAAGGTTGAAAAGTATTGGAGGAAAAGAAGGAAAGTAAACTTGAAGTTATTTTTAGAGTTGTTTGTTTGTTCCTTGAGCCTCCTTGGTAGCTGACTACTCCTTAGGAGCGTCCTTAGGAGGTGGATTTCCCAGGATGTGTCCAGGGTTGTTTCTCTTCCTCTTTCCTTATCCCTGAAATTTCCAGAAATGTATCTATTTGCCAGAATCAGTGCTGCTGCTGTTTTTTGTTTCTTTCTTTTTTGATGCTTTATTGAAACTAATTGTAGACTTAAGGAAAAATGGCATGAATAATAAGAGTTTTCATGTTTCTCTCAGCCAGCTTCCTTTTAATGCTGATGTCTTATATAACTACAGTACAATGATCAAAACTAAGAAATCAACATTGGTTTAACATTATTAATTAAACTAAACATCTTATTAGAAAGTTAATCAGTTTTCCACTAATGTCCTTGTTCTTTTGCAGAATCCTACTCAGAATACTATATTGCATTTAGCTGTTATTTCTCCTCTGTCTCCTGCACTGTGTAACAGTTACTCATTCTTTCTTTTCTTTCATGACTTGGACATTTTATGCATACTGGTTGATTATTTTTTGAATATCCGTCTGTTATTTTTTTCATGATTGGACTGAGGTTATGCACGTTAGGCAAGAATACCACAGAAATGATGATGTGTCCTCTGTACATCACGTCACAGAGTTCATGATGTTGATGAGTCTTATTACTGGAGATTTTGACCTTGATCACTTGGTTAAGGTGGTGCTTGCTGGCTGTCTCCATCCATCAGTAGCTTCTGAGAGAGGATAGATAGAAAATACATTCTTTGAGACTATACTCACACTTGAATAGTTTGCAAATTGAGTATCTTCATGAACAGTTGAGGCGTAGTATTCTAAATTGGAAATCATTTTCCAATAAGAATTGTGAAGTCACATTCTAGCTTTTAGGTTGTTACTCAGAAAATCCATGCTATTCAGATTGTTGATCCTTTTATGGATATCCGTTTTTCTTTCTGGATTCTATGGCAAGTTCTGCTTGTCCTCTCTGTTCTCATACTTCAAAATGATATGAACTGATATGGGTCTGATTTTATCCATTGTTGTATATAATTGAGTAGACTCAATCTGGAAACTCATAACCTCAGTGTTAAGAAACTATCTTGAGGTATACTGTTGATTTCCTCTTCATTGTTTTCTCTCTCTCTGGAACTCGTTATTGGGATAGTAAACCTCCTGGACCATCCTCTTAATTTTCTTGTGCTTTCTTTCCTATTTTCCATCTTTTGCCCCCTCTACTTTATGAGAAATTTAATTTTTATATTTTAACCCTTCTGTTGAAGTTTTTTATTTTTTATATCATATTTTAAAAAATTTATAAGAGCTCTTAATCATTGTGCATTTCTTTTTTGTAGTTCAACCCTCATTTTAGTGATAAAGAAGCTATAACCCAGAGACATTGTGATGCACAAGATAAAATGGCTATTCTTTATGTTGTTCATGTTACTTGGACCTTTGTTTGGCTAAGGCCTACTCATTTTTCAATTCTTAACCTAAATGCCTAATTTAGGAGGCCTTCCATAAGCCCATAGGCTGTATTAATTGCCTTTATGTATGAATGCTCACTCAAGTTTGCAATTTCTTTTACTTTCCTTGTGTGACTCCTTTCACACTTAAAATTACTTGCTCAGGGTCTCTTTTTTTCACTAGACTACATGCTCATGAAAGCAGGGCTTTTATCTGTCTTGTTCACATCTACATCATAGCACTTTGCAGAGAGCTTTACCAGGCTCAGCGCTGTAGATGCAACACCAAATATTTCTTGTGTGATGGTTAGCTATTTAGTGGCAAATCCAAAATACGTATTCTAGTTTTCTTAAAGACGTCTAAAGAAGGACTCATCATGCTTTCTTCTAGTCTCCTCCTACTCTCCGTCATGCCTCCTCCTTTAGATTTCCATGATCCACCTTTCTTAGACTTCTATCATCTTAATAGTCAGTGGGTTTATATTTCATGTGTTTCTATTAAAAATAAGAACCAAACCAAATAAATCTACTTTTCTTTTTTTATATTAGGTGGTAATTGAAACTCTGTCAGTGGGAGCAACCATGCTATTACCTCCATTACGTGAACGTATGGAATTACTTCATTCTCTTTTACCCCAAGGACCTGATAGATGGGAAAGCTTATCTAAAGGACAGGTGAGCCTTTGCATAATATCTAAGTAAACTAGTAATATTATAAAAAAAAATAGACTGAGAGGGAAATAAAGCTAATTGATTTATGAAATAGTACTTAACTTGGTAAGTTTGGTAAATCCTAGTATTTAATGTTTTCTACTGGAAGAGTTCCCAGATTTCTAATGAAAGCGAAGCAAGTGATAATTTATTAAATGATTTGGGGCTAGTTATTAAAATTATGTCTGATTTTTCTAGTGTTGTTTTCACTGTCAAACCAGAGACCTTTTAGTTTATTTGTAGTATGCTAAGTTGAAATCAAGGGCATGAGCTACTGTTGGTTCCATGCCCAGAACTTTGTTTGAAATAGCTTATATAAAAAGTAAAAGATGACTGTAATGAAAAAGTAGTTGATGATATGAGTATGCTTATTATTTCTATTTTTGATATCTTATGTACATTAAAATAAGTACATTTTGCTCAACCAAGTAGAACAGTCAATTGTAGAGTTACGTATTTGAGGGGAAAAGTGGTACTTACTGGCAATAAATATAATATCCGCAGATGCCTTCCAGCGAGTATTATGCATTAGTTTAGATTTCAAGTGATTTATTTTAAATATGTGAATAAATAGTTTCATTGGTAATTCTGTTGAAGAATGTATAATATAATTTATCTGTGGATATTTTCTACTCCTCTTTACTTATAGTGCTAAAATTATTGTGCAGATCGTGCCATTTTAGCTTAGAGTTTCAGGTATTCAAGGATGGAATAAAACACTATAAGTTGCATTTTCCCAAATGGTATTGGTTGGAAAGCTTTTTAAAAAATTACACACTTCCTAAAAGATTATTATTTATCAGAATATTAAGTGAATTAGTTAGCATCATTAGTATAGTTTTTTTTTTTTCTGGGATCCTTATTTTTACTTTTCTAGTGCAAATGCTAATTATTATTTGTTCCTATTTCATCAATGGAAATATTTTTCTTTAGAGAATGCAGCTGGATATTATTCTGACAAGTTTGCAAGATCATACCCACGTAGCCTCCTTACTTGGCTATAGCTCACCCTCTGATGCTGCTGACCTCTCTTCTGTATGTACTGGTTATGGAAGCCTGTCAGATCAACCTTACGGCACTCAGAGCTGTCATCCAGACACCCATCTGGCTGAAATTTTGATGAAGACTCTCTTAAGAAATTTAGGATTTTATACAGTAAGTTGCTCTTTTTTTTTTTTTTTTTTTGTAGAAAAAAGAATAAAGCTTGGGCTTTTCTTTTTTTTAAGGGGGTGGGTCTCACTTCAGGTCAAAGTATTTTGACATTTCAACACTTACGAAATAAACTCTAGACTTCACTCATTCAAAGGGGGGAAACATGTCAGACCTTCTGAAATATTGTGGGTGCCAAATGACTTATACTTGAGAATTCCAAAGAGATTTATTTTGGAATTCTACCCAAATTTTCTGATGTTTAAGAAAATAAGAATAAGAATAAACAGACATTTTGCAAGAGAAGAATAATAAGGAAAGATTAACCTTACTAGATATAATTTTATAATTAAAGAATGTGGTTGGTACTGACTAAAAATAGGCTGGTTAATAGGAGAGAAGCTTTCTCTGTCTTAGGGTGCCATTAATTCTTACTCTGGTATTTGTTAGATCCGTCTCTTTTTTTCTTACGGTTTCTGTGGGTTCTAATCCGTGCCATCATGAGCAAATGTTAACAGCAACATTGTAGCTGTTGTCACAGTTTCTGGTGTCTTCTCATCATCTTACTGCTAGAATAACCTTGTGTTAAATGACCTTCTTTTATTAAATTAAAACTTCTTCAGACGCTTCATCATTTGGCTTTCACACCACACTCACCTGAGCTCATGCATGACATACCCATCTCCTGCTCTCTCTTCCTGTCTACCAACCTGTGGCTGCCTTAAGACTTGATTGTTCTAGGAAGTCTTGCCCAAATAACCTTTTCTAACTATGTAGTTATAACTGCAGACCTCTCAGCAATTTTTAGAGTAAGAGTTTACTGTGCGACTTAACTTTGTATTATTTGTGTATCACTTCGTATTATCTCCTGTGCCTCTTCAGGGTTAGGTCTGTATATTCCTTTTCTTCTGTACAAGTCTTAGTGTTCTGTTCTGCCCAACTTAAACGGTTGTTGACTAAGTCAGAGTGACAGTGGTTCCTATAGAATTATTTTCTTTCAGGTTTAAGAATGTAAATTTGATTTGATGTTTGGCTGCAAATGGAATGGGAACAAGGTTATGATATATCCATTTGTTATTGGCTGAAATATTTTTCCAAAGTTGTATTAAAGTAGTGCTGTGTTAAAGGAACACCTTTCTTCTGCTATTAGGTCTGAGGTAGATGAGTATATTATATGGAAATGAAAGTAAAACACTAACTGCTTTTGGGCTAAAAATTATAAATTATTGTTTCTTTCTGATATAATTCATACCAAATTTGTCATGTTCAGAGATTTTAAAATAATGGTGCTTATCTTAGTCTGTTTGGGCTGCTATAATAGAATATCATACACTGGGTGGCTTATCAACAACACACATTTATTTCTCACAGTTACAGAGGCAGGAAACCCAAGATCAAGGAGCCAGCAGATTTAGTGATGTCTGCTTCTTGGTTCATAAACAGCTGTCTTGCTGTGTCTTCACACAGGGGAGTTCTCTGGGTTCTTCTATAATAAGGTCGCTAATCCCATTCACAAGGGCCCTCATGACTTAATCACCTCCCAGAGGCCCCATCTCCAGGTACTACCACATTGGGGATTAGGTTCAACATAAGAACTTTGAAGGGACACAAACATTCATTCTCTAGCAGTGCTTATTTGGCCACTTAATAATGGTGTTTGTGTAGCAAGGGCCTTAAAATGTTCTGAGACTCTCTCTTGCATATTAGAAACAAAGACTATATACATAAAGATGTTCACATCATTATTTATAAGAAGTAGAAGTTGGAAACAACTGAAATATCTAAAAATAGGGGAATGGTTAAATAAATTATGATATATATGCTCAATGGAATATTGTGTCTTGAAGTTTATATACACGTGGTTTATGAAAACAAAATATTTGTGAATCTATTAGAAAACAGAAGACTAAAAATGGAATATGCAGTATTATAAAAAATGAAAAACATCACAAAAAATCAGAAAAGAAATACACAAAAAATATTAAATACAGTTGTTGGCTAAATGGTGATTTAAACTTTTTAAAATCGTGCTGCTATGAACATTGAGGTGCAGGTGTCTTTTTGAAGTAGGGTTCCTTCTGGATATATGCCCAGGAGCGGGATTACTGGGTCATATGGTAAGTCTATTCTTAGTCTTTTGAGGAATCTCCATACTGTTTTCCACAGTGGCTGATACAGTTTTGGAATTTTCTAAATTTTTTACACTATTTCTTTAAAAAATTTTTTTTTACTTGAAATAACTTGGAACTTACACAAATATTGCAAGAATCATTCAAGGAACTCCCCTGTACCCTTCAGCCAAATTTGCTTTATCTATCTATCTATCTGTCTATCCATCCATCCATCCATTCATCCATCTCTATATCCATCTTTTATTCTAAATCATTTGAGAGTAAATTGCATATGTCATGCTGGCTATTCCTAAGCCCTTAAGCATGTATTTCATAGGATGAAGGACAATCTCTTACATAATAGCACAACAGTTACTTACTTCAGGAAATTTAACTTTGATACAGAACTATTGTATAATATATACTCTATACTGAAATTTCTACAGTTGTCCCAACAATGTCCTTAATGGTGCCTTCTCCCTGTCCCCCAAATCTGAGATCATACAGTGTATTTAATTGTCATGTCTCCTTAGATCACTTATTTCTTTTATGATCAGAAACAAATACAATTTCTAAGAATTATGTTCTTAGAAATTCAAATAGATAAAAACAAAACCTTTACATAGGAAGTCTGGAAAGTAATAGCAATAAAATGTTGAAATGTGTTGTCTTTGGGTATTGCATTGTTTTCCTTTTTCTTGTTTTCTGCATTTTTAAAGCTTTTGTGGTGAAACATTATTGCTTTTTTAATGGAAAAATAGATTGAAATTCCTTGCTAAATCTTACCATCTTACAGCTGATAACAACATAGCAAAGATTTAAAGATTAATAATGAGAGAAAGGAGACAGTGGCTTCTTAAATCAGAATCGTTTATGGTAGGACATTAATTTCACTTCCAAACACTTCAAACATAATCTTCATTTATGTATCATTTTAGGATCAAGCATTCGGGGAGCTAGAAAAGAACAGTGATAAATTCCTCCTTGGAACATCATCTTCGGAGAACAGTCAGCCTGCTCATCTTCATGAACTGCTGTGTTCACTGCAGAAACAGCTGCTGGCATTTTGCCATATCAATAACATTAGTGAGGTGTGTGTTAATCTTAGCCTTTCATGGTGATCTCTCAGGGACCTTGAAACTCAGATATTTGGGGAAGCTATGATATTTTTATACCTTGAATCTTCCGAAGTATAATAATTTAGGACTTTTTCCCTCAGAACTCAAGCAGTGTGGCGTTGCTTCATAAACATCTTCAGCTCTTGTTGCCTCATGCCACAGACATTTATTCACGCTCCGCAAATTTGCTCAAAGAAAGTCCTTGGAATGGCAGCGTTGGAGAAAAATTAAGAGGTATGTTTGGTGCTGGGTTTCATATTTAATCAATGGTTGTAAAGCAGAATTCTTAACCTTTCCGAAGCCTCAAGAGAGGCTGAGACCTCTGAGTGGCATAGGAATGGCCTTGACTCTCCTTCATACTGAAGATCCCTTTAATCTTGCTTTGGGGGTAAGGGTAATAGCGTTTGATTTTATTCATCATGAAAGAGGCTAATTGGCTTTACAGAGGTATAATTGAAAGAAATTGGATGATACATACTCAAAAAGATTAATATTAAATGGCATAAAATGAGATTTTTCTCTGCTGTTTCTTTGTCTTTATTTAGCATTTACCAGTGTTCCTCTTTCCTTCTTGAAATGCTTTCTTTTTTCTGGGCTTCTATGTATGTAGTCACAATCCTATATTTACACGTAGTTCTCTGACCGCTCTTTCTCTGTTAGTTCATGTAAGCTCCTCTTCCTTGGACATGCCATTTAATGTTAAGATCTTCTGAATTTTGCCCTCAACCCTGTTTTCTTCCAGAATGATCTTACTTGGTCCCATTGTCTTCAACCACCATATGTATGTTGACTCCCATAAACGCATCTAGCTGAGAATTTCACTAGAGCCTTTCTCTAGTTACCTACTAGATGTCTTTTCATGATTGTCCCAGAGATAACTAAAATTCAGTAAGTCTGTTCAAAGCCAACTTATTTCTGAAGTTTCCCCACTAAAAAAAAAGAAATAAACAAACTGAGAAATTAAAACCATTGCTTACTAGACATTTCTATTGTTGTTCCACAGGCATCTAAAATTTAATTTGTTTGGATTGAACTCATCTCTGAATGGTTCTCCCAGCCCCCAAATACAATGAAATATTGAAACAGAATTGATTTAAAACCAATACATATAATAAAAAGACAGATGCTTTGAGGTGATTTTAATTTTTAAAGGAGGAAATTTGTTGTAAAAAGCATAAAAGACTTTCCTCATTAGAACATAAGCATCATGAGGGCAGGAATTTTTAGCTCTTTGTTCACAGCTGTATCCTTTTCACCTAACAGTGCCTGATATGTTGTAGGTCTTCAATAAATATTTCTTTAGTAAATTGGAAAATGAGAATAAATTTGTGAATGAGAAATTCATAATGCATTTTAAGGGAAGTAGCTATAATCCTTCGAATTCGTTGGCACAAGGGTATGTGTGCTTTCCCATAAAGTGTCTGTGGGTGGCGCTTTCTGAAAGTGAGTAAATACTAACACTGCACCAGCTACCAGAGAGTTATATAGTAATTTAACAAAGCGTTATTGAATTAGTATATTCCAGTTCTAGGCAAAAATAATATTTATTAGTTTTTTTTAAAGTTTGTTTGAAACAGTTGATCCATGTTAAATTTCTTACCTTTCGTAGATGTGATATACGTCTCAGCTGCAGGCAGCATGCTCTGCCAGATTGTTAACTCCCTACTGTTACTCCCAGTGTCAGTGGCTCGACCTTTATTGAGTTACCTCCTCGACTTGTTGCCACCTCTCGATTGCCTTAATAGACTCCTGCCAGCTGCCGCTCTTTTAGAAGACCAAGAGTTACAGTGGCCTCTTCATGGTAAGTAAAGATAGTAAAGGAGCAAATCATGCTTTTGAGAAAAGTTGTTCCTCTTGCATGCATGAGGCAAATCATATCTGACACTTGGGTATTTAATGTAATCAAAAGATAAGGTTGTTATTGTGTAAGAGCTTACAGTCTAAAGTGGGCAATTGAGATGGGAAAATTTAAGAAAGTTGCTTGTATCTAAGTGTCATGAATAGAGTCTTTATCTGATTGTCAAGTATGAATAGTATACTTCATTGATTCTGACATGCATTTTTCATATTTTGACATGTTTAATTGGGATACGTCTCACACTGGATAACAGGAAAGCATTGTCTCATAACTTAGCAGCATAATGATATATTTTACAATCAATGGATTGATTTGGTTAAGTTTTATTTCTTAAATGCAAAGATTCTTAGTTTTAAATCTCTATTTGACAGTAAAATACTTTGTATTTTGGTTGGATATATAGATAACTGAATGTAAAAGGTGAAAATTGGAAACCTATCTTTCTATGTTTTTCTTTTTAGATACTTTATAGGAAGTAGCATTTTGATTTTAGGCATGGCACGTGAATTCCCTCTTAATTTATAAAATTGATGATTTTATTTTATTGAATGTAGCTTAGAATATCATGTCTAGAAAATATCAGTGTGGTTTTCCATTGAAGTCTTATCTGTCCTAAGGCTACCATAAGAGTTTCAGTAGTGAAATCTTAAAAACCTTTCAAGTGAGGTCACATGTTTTATTAGAAAGGATCCTGGACTAAGGCATAAAAAGATTTAGATTTTAGTATTGGCTCTGCTTCTAACTTGGCTGTGTGGTCTTGAGCAAGTCTCTTGTAGCTTCTTAAAGCCTTAGTTTCTTCTGGCAAGATTGGAATTGGACAGAATACCTTGAGGGCCCGTCCTCTGGCTGTGACAGCTGGATTGAGACAAGTGCTCAGGTTACAGCTGTCAGGATGTTAATTAGACTTTATCTGGAGCCATTCCAGGCTTATTTCTGCTTTTCTAAGGCATCTCAGAATTTGCTAAGGTTTACTCTATTTGTATTAGGTGAGTTGGTGTTATTTTATTTTGGATGTTTGCATCTGTGTTTGTAACTGATTTTTTCCCATAATTTTCCCTTTTCATGCTATTCTTGCATCATTTTTGCTACCACAGTTATACTAATCTCATAGCATCAGTTTTGAATCTTCCCTCCCTTTGAAATAATTTGTGTAATTTAGGGGTCATCTCTTCTTAAAGGTTAGAAGACTTCATCTATAAAACTATCTGGCCCCGGTGTTTTTTGTAGGTAGATTTGGCCGTTAATTTTATCTCTCTCTCTCTTTTTTTTTTTTTTCCAGTGATTATAGTTCTCTTTCAGCTTTTTGTTTTTTTCTCAAATCCATTTTGGAAATTGATATTTTTTCAGAAAATGTGATTTTGTTGTTTTTCAAGTTTATTGACACAAAGTTGTGTATAATATTCACTCATGGTTTTAAAAAATCTCTAATGTATCTGTGGTTATATACTCTTTTATTTTAAATTTTAAAATTTATGCCATCTTTTTTTCTGGATTATTTTTATTAGAGATTTGTCCATTTTACTAGTGTTTTCAAATAACCAGTTTTGGGATTTGTTGGTCTTTTCTTTTTTTCTTTTATGATTTCATTGATAGCTATCCTTATCTTTATGGCTAAGTGTAGTTTTATTTTTTTTTTTTAAACGAAGAACTTTTAAAAACAAATGTATAAAGAGAAACTATGGGTCTGTATCTTAGTGCAGGACAATCTGAATTCAGGCCTTAAAAGTGTTAGACAGTACTAAGTGCCATTTTACTAGATCAACTCTTGTTTTGATTTTGGAGAGATGAATTACCTCAGTTACTCAGTCTTATGGTGAAATTTGATCTGGATAATGAAAAGGAGAAATAGAATCCCTTGGGATAATTCTGCCATATACTATTTCACTGTTTATCTTAAAATTGGTAACTTTACAAACGAAAATTTTATTTGATAGCAGTCGTATTTGAATATATTTTAAATTAGCCTAGTAAAGAGAATATATACGGAAAGTATTATAATTTGTGTTTTCATTATAAAATTACTTTTGCCTCAGTATCTTATTGCCGTGCAGTAGAAATGAAAAAACTTGAAAGTCTTGGATGTCAGATAAATTACTAATGATTTTGTCTTCAGGAGGGCCGGAACTGATTGATCCTGCTGGTGTGCCGTTACCTCAGCCAGCCCAGTCCTGGGTGTGGCTTGTGGATCTGGAAAGAACAATTGCTCTTCTTATTGGGCGATGTCTTGGTGGCATGCTTCAGGGTTCCCCTGTGTCTCCAGAGGAACAGGACACGGCATATTGGATGAAAACACCACTTTTTAGTGATGGTGTAGAAATGGACATCCCTCAGTTAGGTAATGTGCTTCTCTGCATTTAGAATACATGCTCGTGTTTGCACCTCAGTTGGAGATTTCTCTTAATCTGGGTTTGCTGAATGGAGAACTGATAGAAAACAAATTCAGCATTTGCAGAGTAGGGGATCTGAGACTCAGAAAAACAGTTAATCCTGCAGCATTGTATAGTGAAAAGAGCCCCTGAGTTAGGGAAATGTAGGTCTGTTTCCACTATGTCATTATTTGTTACTCATCGTGAGCAAGTCATCTAAGTAATAAAAATGGGAAAATGCTCGACTTCTTGTGTTCTGGGGCTTGGAGGTTATGAAACTGCTTCATAGAATGTAAAGCTCTGGAAGGTTACTTACCATAACTTACCAGAGGTTCACGTCATCAACGCCTCTCAGATGTGAGTGCCGACCCCTTCTGCTCCCAGTCTGTCCTGTTTTCATGCTGATGCTACCTTGTGTGATTCCTCCCCACTTTTTGCTCCCCAATTGTGGTATTTTTCTTCTCCATTTATGGTATTTCAGGGTTTCCTTTCCTGCCTCATCTCCCATTTGCCTACTTTACTAGTAGGCTGGCTCTCAGGCTGTCTGAACTTGAGGATTTCTCCAGTTCCTCAACAGATGATCTAGTTGTTTTATCTAGGGTTGGTCCTTTAATGTTTCTGGGCCTCTAATTTCACTCCTTAAAATAATGAGTTACATTAGAAGCCTTGGTCTCATTAGACCTTAAATTTATTATTTCTCTGTTAAGAGAAAGAGACTCAGAGAGTGTCTAAGAAGGAAAGTCTGAAAGAAACCTCAATCTAAGAGAATCTCAATCAAGAGGGAAAACAAAAATTAGAAACCGAGATGAAAGTCACAAAGATTCTGCTTTGGAGTTGGAGGGTTGGAGAGTAGGAGTGAGAGCTGTTGAAGATTTTCATCCTTTTCCAAATAGAAATGTATATTCAGTTTCATTTATGAACCAGAAAATGATTTTGGCCATGGCTGAGGAATGTTAGACTGTACTTAGGAACCTTTGTATAAAAAAAGTAAAATCATAGTTTTTCAAGGGGTATTTAACATCATAAAGTTGGTTCCAGTGCTATCAGTGTTTAACTCTGTATTAGTCCCAAATATCCTCCTGAGGACGAAAGTGTTTGTATCTCTGTCCTCCTCATATTTCTGTTATATCTACTGAATTCAGTACCTGGCCTTTGGTCTGAATAAGATCAATTTCAGTCTTAAATTTTATTTTTCAGTTTTTAAATTATATCATGAAACTATTAAAATGTTGCATTTTATGTTTAAATACTTACATATACTAGGAAAAAATGTAAATATATGAAAATTCAGTTATTTGGGTTAAATTGACTTTGGATATTAGCCCAAGAACCTATTGCATAGAGAACTATTTTGTTTGCTTTTTAAATGGAAAATGAATTCTGAATGCCGTTGAAAAGTTAGGAACCACCTGAACAAATGTAAATATTAATTGAGAAACTATTCATGTAGGTATCAATATCTTTGATCTCTCATGAATCATACTTAAGTGATTATTTTCCCCAAGACTAGAAAAAAGAAAAAAATCTTGTCTAGTCTCTTTCCCAATGGTCTCATGTTTCTCAACGAGAATATCATTCCACTGTGAACAAGAGATTTCTTTGTTAGACAAGACTGTGCTGCGCATGCAGGATGTTTAGCTTCGCTGGCCCCTCTTTACCGTAATGCCAGAACTCTTCCCTCGAGTGCTACATTGGGTCACGTACCCTTCTGGAGGGGATGGAAGGAGTGATACTGCCTCCAACTGAGAAGCATTAAAGGACTTTACCTTTGTAGCATCTACTTAAAATGGTTTGAAATAGATCATTTCATGTGCATTATGTAAATATGGTAAGATTTTATTTGTAGCACCAGAATTTATGAGGCTTGATATTGATAACTTGAGTAAATTTTTTTTTTTTAGATAAGTGTATGAGTTGCCTATTGGAAGTAGCTCTTTCGGGAAATGAAGAACAGAAGCCTTTTGATTACAAATTGCGGCCTGAAATTGCTGTCTATGTAGACTTGGCTTTGGGTTGTTCAAAAGAGCCTGCTCGAAGCCTTTGGATCAGCATGCAGGATTATGCTGTTAGTAAAGGTAAGATGAAGAGGATAAAGGGGTAAATATGTAGATATCTCATAATATGACAAATATGTATGTAATATGTGAAATAGAAAGTTACAGGGGCCACCTTATTACTTTTTTATACAAAAGGGAATTTTACAGATAACATTTTAAAAGAAGTTTCTTTTTCCTCTTTGTGGAAAATACCCTGTGTATTTTTTTATATGCATGTATCCCACTTGAAGAAAATTCGCTGTGGGAAAATTGAGGTTTATATGAAAGATAAATCCAGAGGCAACATTTTTCTGAAGGATTCTGTACAGTGTAAATGGATCTAGTGGAAGAGTCTGTTTAATGAATCCCTTGGCAAGCCCTCGTATAAGAACAGAAGGGATGTGTATGGAAGTCTGAGCTCTGGGCCTGGTCATTTTCCTCCTCTGTACAATGCTTGCCCATTTTAGAGTGCTGGTGAAGATATAATTTGAAATACGGTGTTCTATTAAGTACAGTAGTAAAGTGTTTTGCAGATATGTAGTGGTATTTCAATTTCTAATATTATTTGATTACTAAAATTAATTTTATGTCCAAGTTTTCAAAGGATATACCTGGTTTCTTTTTAGCACCCATGTTTTCCATTATTAACAAAGACCTGGATTTTTCAGAATCACATACACCTAGTTGTCTTTCTCTGTTACACTTTCTTATCTCTATTTCTTTGGGTTTTCTTCCTTCTGTGATAAAAATAGTAAAAAAAAGTTCCATTTTGTGTAAGAAAAATGAGAAGAAAACACCAGTGAGCTGATACCTTTGAAAGTTTAATCTCATCCAATTTGTCATTCATTCATGTATTCATTCTATCGTGTTGAGTCCCACCAGTGGTAGAAAAGGATGATAATGGAGGAGGAAAAAAAAGTTTACTTTCTAAGTTGAATTTTCTGATATTCTCATATTTGTATCATTTTCTAGGAATGTGCAGTTAGATTTTCTTTTAAATAATATTGTCACTTGTTACATTGCAGTGAGAACTTTTAAAAAATACATATAAACATAAGATGAATAAAAACTCACTGTATGGCTTTGTTTGCTTATACCTGAATAGTGGGAACAATAAGTAGTGCTTCGAATGAAATGACCATAACTTTAATCAGGGTGTTGTAAAAGGACACATTACTTTAAAAATTGCATAGGAGGGTAATACCTGCTAAATTTGAAACACTGCAAAGGTTACTTTAGCTTGCTTTTAAATTGAATATTAGCCTTCTTGAAATGGAGTCTTGTTTGATTTTAAATCATAGCAGTTCTCAGAATAGCAAGCAGTCCCTTGAAACAGATGATCTCTCAAGAATGTAATGTTCAGAAATTTGTACTGTTATTTTAGGATTCTTTGTGGGCTGTAAGATTTTCTTAAAATCTGGTATGTTTATATTCATTTTTTCACCAGTAAAAATGGTAAATCTGAATTTATTTTTTTATCTAGGCCTACAGAAATGCCTGGAAAACCAAGCTGTAACATTTTTATCTCTTAAAATAGGGGTTTTAGGAAAGGATTAAGAATAAATAAAGTTAACATGGGGCTTAATATTTTCCAAGGGTGTTTTTTGTTTGTTTGGTTTTGTTTTTAAGTAGCATGGTAAATCTGTCAAAGTAACAGAGTCTAGCAGACGTTCGGGAGTAGGGAAAACAAATAAGCCTCCCATCCCCACTTGAAATCTGCTGAATGTGCTGCATTTTTAAAGTACAGTGCTGGTATGCTGATTAACATGGAGCTAAAGAGAGCAGCTGACTAGTTCTCATCATCTAAGGCTGTGATTTGAATTTTCAGTTGCATGTACTCACCTCTGTCCAAATGTTGTTTCCTTTCTTACCCACTGAAATATACAAGTATTCACAGTATCTACTTTATGGCTTCAAATACCAGTCATGCACATACTTGACTAGTCTACTCCATATCTCCACTAGGATGTCTAGTAGAGAGTGTTCAGAACCACACTGCTGATTCCAGATACCTATCTCCCAGAGTGTTCTTCTTGTGGTCTTCTCTCAGTAAATGCCAGTCACATTCTAAATACGTTTGTTGTCATCCTTGACTTCTCTCATTTTCACATCTGACCCATCAACAGATTCTTTCAGCTCTGCCTTCAAAATACGTATGGAGTCTGATCACTTCTCACTACCTCCACTGCTACTACTTTGGTCTGAGCTACCATCATTGCTCACCTGAATTACTACACTAATTACTTCTGCTGTTGCTGTCCTTGTAGAAAGTTCTCTACTTGGCAGTTAGAGTGAGCCCTTTAGGGCACAAATCACATCATGCCATATCTCTGTTCAAAGCTTTCTAATGGACCTTCCCATTTCCCTCAGAGTAGAACCTAGAGGACTTTCAATGGCCTGCAAGGCCTCAGGTGATCTGGCCCCCAGACAGCTTTCTACTGTCTCCCACCGCTCCTGCACATGCACACTTTGCTTTGGTCACACTGGCCTCCTTGCACTCACCTCAGGGCCTCTGGACCTCTCTGCTAAACTGTAGCCTTCTCAGAGACCTTCCCAAACCAGCCTATGTAAAATAGTAAACCCTCATAGTACAGTATTCCCTGTTGTCCTTACCCTGCTTTATTTTTCTCCATAGCAATTATCTGTCATATTAATGTTTTTGTTTATTGTCTCCCCCTAACCCCCACCTCCCAACTAGAATATAAGTTCCATGTAAGATCTGGGGCTCAGTTTTGTTCATTGCTGTGTCCCTAACACAGTATGCAGGATCTAGTAGGTGCATTTGTTAAATAACTACTTAGGAAAATGATAAAATTCAGGTGTTTGATTACTAAAGCTATTAAAATTACCTCTGAACTGTTTTCTGTTAAATGTCAGTGCATCATTTTTATTTTCAGATTGGGACAGTGCAACTTTAAGTAATGAATCACTCCTGGACACTGTGTCTAGATTTGTTCTCGCAGCTCTTCTGAAACACACAAATTTACTCAGTCAAGCATGTGGAGAAAGCCGGCAAGTAACTTAAAACTATCCTCAGACAAATATTTGCTCTCATGATGTTAGAAATTAGGTAACTTTTCTATTTTGGTTCTTTATTTAGATATCAACCTGGTAAAAGCTTATCAGAAGTGTACCGCTGTGTGTACAAAGTTCGAAGTCGTTTGCTTGCTTGCAAGAACCTTGAACTTATTCAGACCAGGTCATCATCAAGAGACAGATGGGTAAAGTTGGAAATCAGTTAATTTCTATGTTTTTCTGCAAGTTGTGAGATACACCACCATATTGGTTTGTGTGAGGGAAAAAAAATTGTGCCTTAATTATTGCAGATGTTCAATAAATGTCAAATAGTTCTTTTTCTAGTGAAAAAATTGCATGAGTAAGCGACTGGGGGTTTATTTAACCCCACATTTATCAAGTATGATATGGCTGCTAAGAAAGTTTGTATATTCTTAGGCTGAACAAATAACAACAAATTGAATTGTCCAAACCATATGAAATATTATTCCTTTTTTTTATTCTGATCAGACCACATTTGAATTATCTTATTTGATCTGTAGTGCTATAACTTATAAGGGTTATTAGCAAACTACTTTGGATTGGTGAGGGTCTGAAAATCTTCTTATACAAAAACTGAAAAGTGTCAAAAATGTCTAGCTTAGAGAAGGAAAACAAAGGGGAGCTGCATGATAGCTGCTTTAGAAATACTTAAAGGGCTTCCATGTAGGAGAGAAATAAATGTGTTCCTTGTTATTCCAGAGGGCACAGGTAGGACCAAAGGGTAACATCTGAATGGAGAATCATTGTTAGCTGAAAATATGGAAAAAAGCTTTCTAATAATTAGAATTGTCTACCACTAAAGATAAAGATTATGAACTTCTATTAAGGATGTTCCAGAAGTAATTCTTGCAACAAAAATGAGATGATTTCTAAAGTGCTTGGTAATTCTGATAACATGATCCTGTAATTATGAGTATAGCCTGATACATCACCTTCGGAACTGCTTGCTTTGAAACTTCATGCTTGAGATGCTTTGCACTCCATTATTTAGATCTTAGGTTTTAAAAACCAAACTATCTCTACATTTGTATTATAGTATTCTTTTGGCTTTCACTGATTTAATATTTGTGGATCTGGCTATTTGTTAGTGACCTTGAAAGTCCATGAAGTGTATTAATTTACCATTTTGTTGAGGCTCAAATTTTTGAAACTCACACATTATGGCAATAAATACTTACAGATTGTGTGAGTCTGACTGCCTAGTATCCCCATCCGGCCACGAATAACAAAATAACTTTTAGTATGCATCTTAGGAAATCATTAAGAAATTTGTGGGAGAAATAATATACTGTTATGGTATTTGTGACTCTCTTAGCACCTGTTGTAAGGACTCTTTTCTCTGGATGACTGCTAGGTAGCATAGCCACCATGGGAAATAAAATTAACATTGTCCTTACCAGATTTCTAATTTTTGGTTTCTTCAGGAGCAAACAAAGTAAAGAAAAAAATTAAAGACAATACTGTTTATATAATTGAAATATTCTAAGAGAGTAGAACTTAAATGTTCTCACCACAAAAGATAAAAAAATGCTGTTTTGCTTGAAAATAGAATTCTTAAACATTTATTTTTTTTAACATTTTTTATTGAGTTATAGTCATTTTACAATGGTGTGTCAAATTACCATGTAGAGCACAATTTTTCAGTTATATACATGAATATCCATGTATTCATTGTCACATTTTTTTTTTGCTGTGAGCTACCACAAGATCTTGTATATATTTCCCTGTGCTATACAGTATAATCTTGCTTATCTATTCTGCATATGCCTGTCAGTATCTACAAATTTTGAAATCCCAGTCTGTCCCTTCCCACCCCCTGCCCCCTTGGCAACCACAAGTTTGTATTCTATGTCTGAGTCTGTTTCAGTTTTGTATTTATGTTCATTTAAAAATTTTTTTTAGATTCCACATATGAGAGATCTCATATGGTATTTTTCTTTCTCTTTCTGGCTTACTTCACTTAGAATGACATTCTCCAGGAACATCCATGTTGCTGCAAATGGCGTTACGTTGTTGGTTTTTATGGCTGAATAGTATTCCATTGTGTAAAATATACCACATCTTCTTTATCCAGTCATCTATTGATGGACATTTAGGCTGTTTCCATGTCTTGGCTATTGTAAATAGTGCTGCTATGAACATTGGGGTGCAGGTGTCTTTTTGAAGTAGGGTTCCTTCTGGATATATGCCCAGGAGTGGGATTCCTGGGTCATATGGTAAGTCTATTCCTAGTCTTTTGAGGAATCTCCATACTGTTTTTCACAGTGGCTGCGCCAACTTGCATTCCCACCAGCAGTGTAGGAGGGTTCCTTTTTCTCCACAGCCTCTCCAGCATTTGTCATTTGTGGACTTTTGAATGATGGCCATTCTGGCTGGTGTGAGGTGATACCTACCTCATTGTAGTTTTGATTTGCATTTGTGGGATAATTAGTGATATTGAGTGTTTTTTCATGTGCCTATTGCTCATTTGTATTTCTTCCTCGGAGAATTGCTTGTTTAGGTCTTCTGCCCATTTTTGGATTGGGTTGTTTGCTTTTTTTTTTCTTATTATGTCGTATGAGCTGCTTATATATTCTGGAGATCAAGCCTTTGTCAGTTTCATCGTTTGCAAAAATTTTCTCCCATTCCGTAGGTTGTCGTTTTGTTTTACTTATGGTTTCCTTTGCTGTGTAGAAGCTTGAAAGTTTAATTAGGTCCCATTTGTTTATTCTTGCTTTTATTTCTATTGCTTGGGTAGACTGCCCCAGGAGAACATTTTTGAGATGTATGTGAGATAATGTTTTGCCTATATTTTCTTCTAGGAGGTTTATTGTATCTTGTCTTATGTTTAAGTCTTTGAGGCATTTTGAGTTTATTTTTGTGTATGGTGTAAGAGAGTGTTCTAGCTTCATTGATTTACATGCTGCTGTCCAGTTTTTCCAACACCATTTGCTGAAAAGACTGTCTTTATTCCATTGTATATTCTTGCCTCCTTTATCGAAGATTAGTTGACCAAAAGTTTGTGGGTTCATTTCTGGGTTCTCTATTCTGTTCCGTTGGTCCATATGTCTGTTTTTGTATCAATACCATGCTGTCTTGATTACTGTAGCTCTTTAGTGTGGGTTCTGATCATCGTGGGTTTTGTCCAGCAAAAGTCCCACCGTGCAAGAACGAAATTACTCAAGACTTTATGAAGTCAAGAGAGTGAGAGGGAGCTGGAGACCAACTCCCCGAGCTCCTCCAAAGCTCTTGTATTTATTGAGAATAGTCAAACAAAAGAATCAAAGTGAAATACATCATAGGAATAAAGGGCGTGGTATACGTGCAGGGATGCAGGTCAGCAGTTTCAGTTCATGAAAAATAGAAACATTATAATCTTGATTTATACTTAGAAGGTTACAATATTGATAGTACAAGCAATTATTTTTAGCCTCAAACAATCATGAGCAAGGTTACAGTGTTCTGAATAACTGATAACGAAAACCCAGACCACCACAGAGTCTCCACACTATGATCAAAAATCATCTAAGCATGTGAAGCAGCCCACCTATTCCCAGCTAAGGGCTAAGTCACAGTTTTCTGTGAGCAAGAGCAGCCTACACTATCCACCTACGCCTGATAAGCAAAGCATGTCCTGCCGGTTAGGGCAAGGGATGAATTATGGTTTTCCATAAGCACAAGCAGCCCTGAATCTATGACCTCTAGCTAAGCAAAGCGAGCAAAGCATGTCTCTGCTTTTTATGGCAAAGAGACAGTTTGTAGCAGTTTTCTGCAGGCAAAGCAGCTTCAAGGCAACTAAGCTAAGTTCCATTGATAAAGTGGTGACTGGTATTGAGAGTTCAGTCTTTTTTGCTTTTAGACGTTTTACTTTGTATTAGCAGTATAATGACAAATATAGAAAGCATTGGTTTTGATTATACATTTTTTATGTATTTACATAAAGGTGAAAATACATAAAGGTGAGAATATGATTTGGTAAAAGCAATTATTACAATATCAAAGTTTGTTAACCCAAGTTTGTGCTCCCACACTGTAGTATTGTCTGAAGTCTGGGAGAGTTATTCCTTCAGCCTCTTTCTTTTTCTTCAGTAATACTTCGGCAATTCTAGGTCTTTTGTGGTTCCATATAAATTTTATTATGATTTGTTCTAGTTTTGTGAAATATGTCCTGGGTAATTCGATAGGGATTGCATTAAATCTGTCATACAGAGTAATAACAACACACACAACTTGAAGTGGCTAACTGGAATCAAATTTCATGTTCTTTAATTACCTTTTATACTTGGTGTCATACTCAATTCATTTTAAGTTGTATCTCTGGTTAGGAGTTTATAGCTGAATAGCAATATATATGAATCAATTTATAGTGTGACATTTTAATCAAAATACTGAGGAAGAGAGCATAGTTGGGTGTCTCTGTATGTATTTTGTGTGCATACATTCTTTCTAATCTTTACAGATTTATCCAGTGTATCTTTTGGGTTTTTGTAGTAAAATTCATGTGTTATTATTGTTAGCATTATTTTCCATGATAGAAATCAAGGTCTTAATGGAGTTTTTCAGAATTTTAGAAAAATATATTTAGTGTAGCTCTGATCGTTTGTTTAAGATCTCAGAAAATCAAGACTCTGCAGATGTTGAGCCTCAGGAGCATTCATTTACCCGGACCATTGATGAGGAAGCTGAAATGGAAGAACAGGCTGAACGAGAACGGGAAGAGGGGCACCCGGAGCCGGAGGATGAGGAGGAAGAGCGGGAGCACGAAGTGATGACAGCTGGCAGTGAGTACACCCATCCTACTTTACAGATACACACATGGCACTCTTTTTGGTAGCGCAGATGACTGGAGAAAAGAAAGGCAAACGTTTCTTTACAGTTTTTCTGAAAGGATCTGATGTTCTGTGGTGATCTGAACTTACATTAGCTAACATTTCAGCTCTTAAAACTGTGCTAGTTCCATTCTGAAGCTATTGGGTTGCATGTTTTGGGCTGAAAAGCTCTGGAAGCAGGCTTTTGGAAACAGTGCCTCTTGCACTGAGTCTCATTCATGAAATGATGCCCGTGGTTCATTGGATAGGGTCATTCAAAGTACGTTCCCTGGAGGGTACCAAGTTGTCCACTGGCCTGGCTGCCCCCTGGGTGGTGAGGAAGAGAGCCCTTTCTATGCCTGTTAGGGGAGCCCAATTACTTTCCATATGTAGAACTTTTAAAATGATAAATTTCACCCAATAACTGACTGCACTGCTGTTTTCAGTAGGGAACAAGAATATTATTGGCTAAGTGAACAACATTTTTCCTATTTTTATATTCCAAGGCTACAGATAGTTTTTAAATGTAATCATTCAGATGTTTAAAGAGAAATATCAAAGCTTTTAAACATTCGTTAGTATCTTTTGAGTGATTTCAAGTTAAAATGTATATTCACTTTGTAGCCTAAAACATTATGGCCAGCTATGCATTTGATATTGGGATTGTCTGTGTATTTCGATCAATTTGACACTTACTTATTATTGACTTATTTAACTTATTTGTGTTCTGCATACTTCTAAAAATGATTTTCAGGTGGCTCAAAACAAGACCAAAACCCATTAGAACAAGAGGAAAGAGACAAGGTCCAAATGGAGAAAAGGGAATTGGAGATGAAGAGGGAGAGAATAATTATATTTTTAAAACCTAGGCTGAGGGAACTTTTGCAGATGAGCTTAAGACTTAGTTTAGAAATTCCTGAAAGCAAAGACCAAAGGGGAAACACAGTAACAAAATATAACCTTCAATTATAGAAAAATGAATTACAATAGTTACCTGGGGAGTAATAATCTTTAAACCAGTTAGCACTTTTGAGTACTGTTTTTTATGCTGGGCACTGTGTCAAATGCTTTATATAGAATCCTCTCAGTCTTATGAGATGATTTTAGTATTACCCTATTCTAAAGGTGAACAAACTGAGGTTTAAGGAGACAAACCTCCTTAACTCCTGTGCCTAGGGCCAGAGTTAGTAGCAGCTGGAATTAGAACCAGGTCTGCCCCAAATTCCAGTAGTCATTCTCTTGATTACTTTGACTGATTTCCAGCTCTGGACTCTGGATTTGTTGCTTTGATTTTTCATAGAAATAAGGGTCTTTCAACAACAAAATGAGTATATTGTAATAATAATAGTTTGAAATATACACATCCTTTTTTAAAGATTATTCTTCCATATTGACAGATGAATCTAGTATTTTACTAACTTACTTGCCTGAGTTCCCATTAAGAATACCATCTTCACTCCAAATTTGAGCAAAAAATTATTTTCATATTGTGAAATAGCTACCCCTGCATCAGAACCTTGTTAAACCCACTGACTTGTGAACTGGGAAGGGCTGGCATTGGACATTCCTGGTGATGCCATTTGACTCTGGAGGCAATCTTGACCATATATCATAACCAGATTGTGTGCCAGCAAAGACTTTTAATGGTTGTGCTTATTTTTTAATGTGTTCAGAATACCACAAAGTGGAAGTGTTAGGGATTATATGGACTTTGGAAGGGAAAGGGGACTTTTCATTATAACTAATACAACTTAAATTTTGTCTGTTTATTTTGAAACCTGACAGTTTTCAAACCAAGGTCATGAACATTTCAGAAATAGGTGCCTAGTTATTTTTATTTAACCCAGTGCTTCTCAAACTTCAGCGGCCTTCATAATCAGCTGGAGGACTGGCTCCAACACAGATTGCAACCTCCAAGCCTAGAGCTTCTGATTCTGAAGGTCTGGGGTGGGCCCAACAATTTTAATTTCTAACGAGCGCCCAGATAATGTTGGTGCTGCTGTTCTGGGACCACACTTAGAAAACCACTGATTTAACTCATAAAAGCACAAATAGAATTAACCAAATCTAAATTCTATAAAGGTATGAGTATTTCCTATTGTAATTTTTATGAAAAGTTTAATAATATACATGTATTTTTTATATAATTTGAATTTAGTTACTACGCTGTATTTAATGCCTAAAAGTAATTTTTCCCTCTTTCGATAAGTTTTTGGTCCAAACTTTTTGACTATTTTTATTGTTATTTTCTTTGCTCTTCTCTCCCCATGTGTTAAGACCTTGTTTTTGTGTTGCATGTTACAGAAATCTTTCAGTGTTTCCTCTCAGCCCGTGAAGTAGCTCGTAGCCGAGATCGAGATAGAATGAACAGTGGGGCAGGGTCTGGGGCTCGAGCTGACGATCAACCTCCTCAGTCTCAGCAAGAGCGAAGGGTCAGCACAGACCTTCCCGAGGGTCAGGATGTGTACACTGCTGCCTGCAACTCCGTGATCCATCGATGTGCCCTGTTAATATTAGGAGTAAGTCCTGTGATCGATGAGCTTCAGAGGCGAAGGGAAGAAGGACAGTTGCAGCAGCCTTCCACAAGTGCCTCTGAAGGAGGTGCACTTATGACCAGGTGGGACTGACTAGAGTCTTAAAACACTTCTCTCCTCCTATGCGTTGAAATGGTTAATTCTCAAAATTTATGGTATTCTGAAATTAACAGACATGGAGGAGGAAATATAAATTGATATGGATGAATTTAAAGTAATGTGAAGAGTGATACTAATTCAGTCTGGAATATAAATTTCTGATTTAATGAGTAGGCACAATTTTTCATACATATAAACAACAGTAGCTGAGAAACATATGAAGTTATTTGCATATCTCTGTGATTTAGTGGCATGGAAGTTTTTCTGATGTAATTGATAAGGACTTGGTGCTTAGACCTAAGAGTCAGGATTTTCCAGCAACAAACATAATTACTCCTCACTGTGTGTTTTATCTCTGCTGCTAGTTCCATTCAATTTTATGTTCACTAACAGTCCCAAATTGAAAAACTTTTCTTTGTGCATGTGAGACAGGAGTGAAAGTCTTACTGCAGAGAGCCGGCTAGTCCACGCAAGTCCAAATTATAGACTGATCAAATCGAGGAGTGAATCTGATTTGTCTCAGCCTGAATCAGATGAAGAGGGTTACGCACTGGTAGGTATACCTAGATTCAGTAAAGAAGTATTTTTTTTTATAGATACACAAGGCTTTGATTAGAGTAAGTAATGCACATTTGTTTTAGACATACAAAAATTTTTTTAAAATGAGGTAACTCTGTTGCATAGACATTTATCATTTGTATGTTAATGACTCTCAGATTTCTATCTTTAGTTCTGATTTCTTCCTAGACTCCAAATTCATCTATCTGACTCCTTGATGAACATTCTGCCTGAACGTGTCAGGTGACCACCATCTTAACCTATCCAAAAATAAACTCATCTTTCTCCCAAACCTCTTTTCTCATATTCCCTATCTTAGTAAGTGCTACTATTAACTACCCAGCTGGAAACCTGGGTTTGTCCTTAACTACTTTTTCTTAATTCCTGGTCCCTGAAACCTCACTCTCACAGTCCAATTAGTCAAATCTTAAAAATTTTACTCTTAATATCTTTCTCATATGTCCTCTCCATCCCTCCTTCCATTGCTCTTTTTCAAACTTTCCTTCTCTTTTGCCTGGTCTAGTACAGAAGCCTCCAGACTGGTTGCCCCATCTGTCTTGTGCCTACCTTCAGCATTTCACTAGAATAATATATCGAAAATACAAATCTGTTTATATCTCCTTTACTTAAAATCTTTCAGTAACTCTCAGTTACCTGTCAAAAAAGCCTCAGGACTTGGACTGCAGGCATTTAAGGTAAAAGTCAAATAAATGAGATGCTGATTTATACAAGAAGTAGGAAGTAAGGGGTGCTGTAGTGTGATGGGTAAAATAAGTTATAAAATGGAAACTGTCCAAGAGACTGCTTCTATGCGAATAGTGTTGGACTTGGGATTGATAGCTGAATTTTCATTTTGGCTGTTTCTCTGCCTTATGTGTGAATCTGTATGTGCTACTTGACCTCTCTGGGCGTTAGTGTGATATATCCCATGGTGTGATATGAAGACTTAGTGTCCCATGGTGTGATATGAGGATTGTTGTGCCTGTGGTAATGTGTTAGACTTGGCTTCTACTGCTGAAGAGCTTTGAGACCTTGGTCATGTCACATGACAGCTCAAACAGAAACTCAGGTCTTTGTGGACTGAATGATCGATAAGATCCATTTTAGCTCTGAAATTCCTCTTGTGTGAATTGAGAAAATGGACATGAAAATATTTTTGAGAGTGTAAAGTGCTACATAAACCTAAAGCTATTGTTAAAAAGAAGTTTAAAGGAAGCATGAAAGGTTCCTCCTCTAAGGAAAGTAGAACAGTGTTTTCAAGCAGGTTTCATTGTGTTTTTGTTTGTTCTTCCTCCTTTCATTCTTCATTCCCACTAGTATCTCTTTGCTCACAGTTCACGTTCCCAGTCTTGTAGTCTACCGAGATTCCTCTCTGTCCATTTATTTTTCCAAGTTGGTCAGTCTCATTACCCAGTCTCCCAACCCTTTGCTAATTTTATAGCAGATCATGTCAGTTCTCTACTCAAAGCCGCCAATGACTGTACTCTCCCTCAAAGTAGAAGCCTCAGTCTTTCCAGGGCCCGTAGGACTGCATGTGTCCTGGTCTCACTCCTCTCTGATCTCCCTGCTGCTACTCTCTTTCTGCCACAATGACCCCTTGGCTCTTCCATGAACATACCACACAGCTTCCCCATGGGGCCTTTACGTGGCTGTTTCTTCTGACTGGGATACTATTGTCTGCAGGCAAACTCTCTCACTGCAGGTCTTGATGTTACTTTTTCAGTGACTCCTACCCTGACCACTCCATTTAAAATTGCAGTTTGCCCTCCTCTCCAGGTGTTCACTCCCTCTCCACCTTGCCTTGCTTTGTGCTTTTTTTCCCCCCACAGCACATAACATTATTTATTTACTATATTTATCAGTTTCTGTTAACCTACACCAGAATATAAGCTCCCCAAGGACAGAAATTTTTTGCTGTTTTACCCACTATTGTATCCCAAGCATCTACAGTGCATGGCACACAGTAGGCAGCCATTAATTTTTTTTTTTTTTGTAACAAATGAGTGTCTGTCTGATCTATTTTGGTGAAATTTCTGTGCCTGTTTGTTCTTTCTACTGTTTAATTCAGACCCTTGATACCTTTGCCTGGACTGGTAGTTTTCAAACTGATCTCCCTCCTTTTTCCAGTCTTTCTCCTTCAGGGCTGCGCCCAGAGCCAGAGCTCTTAAAAACACAAACAAGAAGAACACCACCAAAACACCCGCTAGTCATGCCACCTTCCCACTTAAAAAAACTCAGAGACTCTGCACTGCCTACCTAGAAATCAGATTCTGGAAAACATTGCCTGCCTGCTTTTGAAGTTTTCCCCTGCAGTAGTCTGCATTTTTGCCATAGTAGTCTGTCTTCCAGACCCCAAACATATCTGTTGAGCCTCTGCTCAAGCATCATTTGCCTTAAATGTCCATCTTCTGGGTTTTGTTGTTGAAGTTCTGCCTCTCTCTTAAGGACTGGTTAAAATGTCAACTCATGCGAAAACTTTCCTAAGATTACTGACTGCAGACTTAAAAAATTGCACAACCTAAACGTTGAGAGCTGTATTTTATTCAGTGGGCATTTCTGAGGGTTTCAGCCCAAGATACAGCCTCTCAGATAGCTTGAGAGACCTTTCTGAAGAGGCAGGGGAGAAACCAAGATATACTGGAGTTTCTGCAACAAAGACCAGGTAGTTGGAACATCAAAGGATTACTATTAATTAAAGAAAACCAGACATCTCAATTTAATGAATTTAATGCTCTTCTATGTATGGTAAGACACAAAAGTCTGGGCTCCTTGGTATCATGCCTTTGGCATGCCCCTAGCTATCTATGCTCTGTACCCTGTTTTTGCCCATCCTCAGTTCCCTCAGGGTGCACTGTTAGGGGTACTGCTGCTTGGCTCCATCTTGAGTTCCCTCCAGCTCACTATTGGGGCAGTGATAGTGGCTAATGACTTGATGGCTGCAGCGTCCTTTGTTTACTGATATGGCAGGCAGTATTTTTCATTCACATGACAGTGACTCTTATTTCCGTGGCAGTTTGTTAGTGCCTTTAATAAACCACTAATAGTTTGTCTCATGTTGGACTTATTTATGTATTATTAGTATTTCTGTCCAGTAGACCTCTTAGGATGTCTAGGGAATTTTTTTTTAATGCCCCTCGTATCTCCTACATTGTGCTTTGTGTATTGTAAGTGATTGATAATTCATTTCAACTGAAATGAAAAGATAAAAGATGAAGATAAATGTATTAAAGTGGCATAGTTTTCGGAAACAAACAATGAAATCTGAGTCAGTCACTATAGACTCTCTTGATTTTGACCTGGGACAAGGCACTTAATCTTCCTGAGCCCCAGATTCTTTATCTTTGAAATGGGGAATGACGTTACCTCTTATACTTGCCTCACTGGGTTGTTGTGAAGAACAAGTTTGGTGATACAGTTTAAAACATGTTGAAAGCAATGTTTTTAAAACATAATGGGAAGACGGATAAATGGATGTGGGCTGAACTTAGATTTAATTGCCAGGTTTAGTTTCTGTAGAACTTTTAAATGGTTAATAAGCAGATTTTTGAAGAAGATAGATTCTTGATCATGTTTCCTTATGAAATATTTAGAAAGATAGTGTCATAAAAGGTGGAAAATTCAAGAACTAGAGAGAGCAGATTCCATTGTAGATGATGGTAACCTGTGCTGAGCCTTCAGCTTCAGAGAGCCTGGTAATAGAGGAAGAGGAGCAAGCAGTGGGGGCAGTTGGGTTTTTCCATCTGAAATATGTTACCCTTTTGCCCGAGGTTATCTAGGATTACCATTCATATCTTAGATATCTAGTAATGCTGAATTATTAGTGAATGAAGTGTTCTTAAAATAACTGAAGTCAACCAGTTTAATGCTAAATCTGTGTCTTAACCTTCTTTCGTAAAGAGTATTATGTGATGTATTATCTACTTTACTGTCTTAGTAAACAGAGAAACCTCAGTAAACAGTTACACAGTTAAACCCAAGTTTAACTGTTTAATACAGTTGTCATACTTATCAGCATTTCTTAGTACACTATCTCCTAATCCACCTCCCTCATTTCCATACTCCTGTCTTTCAGAAAGAATTTGATTTAGCATAGAAAAAATTAATACTACTTATAAAAGTATAAATTAGGTGAATGAATTATGGCTAAAAGAAGTTCAGAGAGGAAAATAAAGCCCTTAGTAAGCTTTGTACACCTCTACACTTACCCTGTGATGTTCCACTAGAGATGGGCCACCGAATAGGAAACACATGAGTTACATGGTTCATAGTGTCTAAAAGATGAAAAAAAGTCTAGGTTTTCCAGAGAAACTCTGATATTTCTGGTTCCTAGGCCTGAGATAAATTTCTTCCATGGGCCCTCATGGCAAACGTACTGTGTGATACAAATGTTACAGTGCATGACATGGTGATGTCTTCAGTAGCTGTCATGACAACTGTTTGGTGTTTTGTCTAGCAACAAATGGCCTGAGAACATACTTATTTCTGGGTGTGTGTGTGTCTGTGAGATAAAATGTGTTTATCCATGATGTGTCAATATGTGTTACCAGGAAGATTTTCTAAATGACATTTCCTAAATGGATCACTTCTGCAGCCTTTCTTCTTTGCCACCGCCTTTTTTATTGTGTGACGGAGGATAGCTGAAATGTCAAAGACCATAATGTCAAGTCTGTGCATAAGTTTGTCATATGGTTTGCATATGGTTGGCTGCACGCATGAGAGGGTAGACAGTTGTCGGCAGTGCCTCCCCATCACACACACACACAAAAATGTATTTTCTTTCTTCCTGAAAGCCTTCACTGTTTTATTAGCTGTCTGCAATTTCACCATTTGAGATTTCTTTATTTTAACAAGTTTTTAAACAACATTTTAAAATATTTAAAAATACTACCAGAAGGCTTAGGACTGTGTTATTTTTCTGTTAGTGTGGACTCCTCAGATTCTCTTCGAAACACCTGGCCAAGGCTAATGGGAGTTTTGAAAAGAATGGGAAACGAGGGTAGAGAGCAGGTAGTAATTTCAGAAAATGAAACTTTGCTACAGGGACTTTAGACATCTAGGGGATATTAATAAGAGATCATACTGTGTTTGGAGGATGAAAGACAAAGATTCCAAAGAAGAAAAGGTAACAACAAAGAAAATCTATTGCTATTTTACAAGGTTAATGAACGTGAAAGTTGACTTTGTCTTTTAGTGTCTCATAGTCACATGCCTGAGCTTTCTTATACCTGTTTTTAGTGGGTTTTTAGAGACTTTTTGTTCTTAGCCTGACCTGACTGGTGAATAAGTACATAATTTTCACAATTAAATTTTATTATTTATTTTTAACTTAACAGAGTGGAAGGCGAAATGTTGATTTGGATTTGGCATCATCTCATAGAAAGAGAGGTATGTATCAAATATTAAATATCGGGTTAAATTAACTGTTTTTATATCTGATGTATTTAGATCTGACTGTCATTGAAATATTATTGCAAAAAAAATTTAGAAACACTTAATCAGAAAAGTTAAAAGGAAGATCATTTTGTTTAAGATATACACCCTTTTGAAAAATCTGGGAATGTCTAGGAGTTAATAGTTCTGTTTCTCATTTGTCACGTGTTTTGGCTTTTTAGAAGTCGTGTGGGAACTCCAGAAACTTTACACTGCGGGGGCTTATGGGCATAATGGCCATGTTTTAGCTCGCTGGGATAGTTGCTGTGACTTAAATGGTGTTACAGGGAGAGCTCTTTACCCCAGTCACCTTCCATACTCAAGCATACACTTTAAACCTGAAAGTTTCTACTTTTTTTCCCCTTTGCTTTCAGGATAAAGCATGTAAGAGATCAACAGATGATTTCTTAAAAAAAAAAATTCCCATGAGAAATAATTTTAGTGTCATCAAGAGTTAAGCTCATTTGTTAAAAGCTGTTATCTTAGTGAATAATGTAGTTAACTCTTGGTTTTACGTACAGATAGATGGAAGGAACAGCAGTTTTCAATAATATAAATCCAAAGTAAAAACTCTTGTTATTCTCTGTTAATTGACACTTTTATTAAACCCATTTATTCTATGGTTGTGAAAATGTGAAATGTTAAAAATCTCCGCTAGTGGCAGTTTCCTAAAAGCCTGTGGCAAAACCTTTTTTCCCATGATACTAAGTCTTTTATATTTCAGAATTAAACCATTCTCTTGATAGCTTCCTCGGCAGGATGTTAGTTTCCCCTACAGGAAAAAAAAAGTGAGAAATGAGGTAAAACTGAGGAATGAGAGGAAGCAATGTGCACACAATTTTTTCATTTTTGTGTTTATAACTTAGAGCAAGAAAAGTTGATTCTTCTGTAGAGTAAAATATGGTAATACTTTATTCTCCACTTACAATTAGAATGTGGAGAATGATTTTTCTGAACTATTAAGAATTGTAAGAACTAGAGCTGGTGCTTTCTTTATTGAAAAATCTTTGAAGACTACAGCATATTAAGGCTGTTCGGTTTTTAAAAAAAACGATAAGGTATTTCTGATAGCAAAGAAATTAAATGATGTTTAATATAGTGTGCAGTATGTATTTTATTATTTCCTAATTTTTTTGAAAATTGGTAATTTGTATGCCATAATTAGCCAGAGTGTCCTTTTCTTTAGCCACTTGACTTAGGAATTAACTTAAATTTTGGGGACAGTTTAACTTTCCTAATGTGGTTAGCTCAGGTGAAGGTAGTTGCTACAGTTTCTATGTTATATTAGTGAAAAGATGGCTCCAGACTTACTGAGCAGCATAAGGGGTCCAACCTGTCGTTTAAGAGCTTCCTGCTATACTAATTATTTATAAGTGATAGTCTGTTGGCTAAAATTACTCTTTTCTCTCAGATCTTTATCATGCTTATGGAAATACAAATTTGAGATTCGGTCTGTGTTAACCATGTCAGCATGTGGCAAAGTAATCTTTGGAATAAAACAAAAAGTGGTATCTTTACCTTTGAATTAAGAATAACCTAGAATTCGAGTATAAATTACTTAGGAGGAATTAATATAACATTTAAAAATCATTATCCTAGAGTTACTACCTGTTCAAATTTTAAACAATCGCCCTACAAGTAGATGTGGATTTCCTATAGTTTTAGAGCGAAGTAATTACAAATGAATTAAGCCGTTAATCCAAATTTTGTTTAGAGATAAACCAACTTCTCCAAAAGCTCAAGGTAGTACCAAGACCTTCAAATTTAACTTTATTTTGTTGGAAACAGAAGGGCAAATACAGGACCTCATAAGAAAAGTTTATTTTTTTTTAAATTACCCATTTAGAAAGTTGTAATAGGGGGCAAAACTAGTTACGCCAATTTATTATCACTTAATTTATTCTAGTAATCATTACATTTTAACGTTCCCAGGGAAAAAACTTTGCTAATAGCTTTGTTCCTAGTAATAAGTGACTACAAAGTAGAATTACTATTTTAGGAAAGGCAGCAAAAATAGTTTTCAATCTCATGAATCGTAGTACTTGTGGATTTAATAATGGAAATGTACACTTAATAGTTTCATTTATTGTATTATAATGGATTTCCTTCTTTAAAAGAAATTAACATTGAAAATACATTCGGGACATTATATTTTGAAAGGAATTTAAAAAAATCATGTATATTTAGAGACTACCCTCTGGATTTTTTTTCTTTTTAACCACAGTGGGGGTTTTTTTGCTTGTTTTGTTTTCCTCTTTAATGATGGTAAAATAAACCACGTTTTTTCCTTATTTATTATTAATATGGGCCAGATGTCATAAGCCATAATATGCCTGTCATCAGTCGGGCAGATGAACTACTAAGTCTGAGAACTTTTAGGAGCCATTCAGGTGTTCTGATTCTGACTTGAGCTATGAAGGACAGGCAAATGTCCAGCCAAGTGAGAATTCTCCTATATGTTTTTTACCCCTTTCCAATATTTTGAAAAGGAAATGTAATTTTTTCCCCTTCAGATTGCTTTTTCATCTATTAGCCGAATGGTCCAGAGTTATTCAAAGAGAAATTGGAGATTACGGTGTTTAATTACGTCCCATTTACTGAGGCTAAATGGATATATCAGTATCAGCTGATGGTTTGTGTGCATTTCAGCTGCCCTTACTATGCCTCCAGAGGCTCCTCCTGGAGAGGGCCTAGTGCCTCTAATTTCAGTATTTGGCACTGAGGATACTGGGATACATGCTGTTGAACCATGATTGCTGCTTCTTCCCTCACTCCAGTTAATGTTTCACAACTGGTCTATGCTCTTGGTCCAAGAAAGAGTAGAGCAAAGTAGAGAAAGGTAGGAAATGGTAGAGCAAAGTGAGCAAATAATTGTAGCTCAGCCAACTCGCTCAGCTCTTTTGAGGCATCAAAGCTAAATTCTAAGACCAGAAATGTCATATAATACTTTAAACAGAGACAAGTGAAACATATTCCTGCTTAGCGCCTCAGAAGCAATATGAAATTTATGAACACTATAAACTGCTTACTATATGCCAGTTATTGTTCTAATCACGTCAAACATAATAACTCATTTAATTTTCCATCAAATTTAATTGTCAAAATTCTTGGCAAAACCTGTTAAACTAGATGTTGTATTTTGGTACTTTGATAAATACTTTAAAAATTTGCTGTAGTTGTGCAGAACTGAGCTCATCCTTTGCTGAAAGGCAGTACCTTTTTGCACATACTTAACTTTAGTTTTCATGCTTAAGCTGAAGCTGATACAGTGAAAAATGGGAATACCAAAGCAAAAATTTAAGGAGATTATAGTTTGATTTAATCCCCACCCTAACCCTACCCCGACTCCCGCTGCCCCAGGTCTTTAAATATAATATTAGGGTTTTATTGCTAAATAATATTGGGAACATTTATCAACATGTGTGTTTCATGGTGTAACTTGTATGGGTGAAGTGCTGTTTTATCTATGCATTTCAAATTAGATTTATAAAGAAGAGCAAATGTGAATGTTGTCTCCTGTATCAAATTTCTCCTTTTGTCTTCTGATTCTTGTTGTGGTAGTGTATTTACTCCTTTTTGGCCAGTTGAGCCCCAGAAAAAAGAAGAGCTTCAAGCAAGTACATGATGGCATGTTTAATTTTTTTCCCCTTTTAGCTTGCCTACATATTTTATGGTTTATAAAGTATGTATTGCAGTTCTGCCATGTTCATTTTGAAAATTCCATTTAAGAACCAAAGTTGTAAGGACAAGTAAACAATCTCAAATTTCTTGTTGAATTATATTTTCTTTTCATAGTAGGAGACTCTGACTTAATATCAAGTAAGAATTGGGCTCAGTTACTGTTACTCTGTAGAGACTTTTGATATGCTTTTCAGACACAATATTTTCTATATTCAAATAAAACAATACAGAACAAATCACTTATTAGGTTGTTACAATGGTTTACAAGTTAGAGTTTTTTCATCTCTCATTTCCATACTGTAAATTTTTGTGTTTCCAAGTATTTTTGCTGTCAGCCTAAATATTTTGATTGCAATTATTTAATTTATTTATTTACCCTAATGCTTTCAGATAGTGTCTTTCCTGTACTTTCCTATATTTTATTCATACAAAGTTTTGTTTGGGTTATACACTTTATAGGTTGTATCCTTTAAATTAGGCGTCAGCAAACTAACTAGTGCACCACATCTGGATTGCTTTTTTTGAAAGTAAGGTTTTATTGGAACACAGCCACACTCATGTATTATCTGTGACTGTTTTCATGCTATAACAGCAGAGTTGAGTAGTTGCATGAATAGTTAATGACCCACGAAATGTAAAATATCTGGCTTTTTACAGGAAGAGTTTGCTGACCCTTGCTTTAAATCTCAGGGAGGATTTAATTGGGGATTGGCCACCTAATCATAGAATATTTTGGAGTATATGAAGACAATTCACTTTTTGTAGATTCTTCACAGTTGAATCTTTGGATAGGCAGGCAGTTGAAATTTTCATGGATCAGTGATTTGTGAGTTGATTAATAACAGGAATATGTAAACTTAGGGAATTATTGTCATTAACTTAGCAGATCATTTTCCTTGAGCCTCTCTTTCCTCAAGTGAGGAAATTTGACTAGATAATCTTTAAAGTTGCTTTTACTTCAGTGGTTCTAACATTAGCTCATTGCACATTTTATTTTCATTTTGAAAAGTAATTCATAAATATTGGAAGAGAAAAGAACTTTTTATTCTGAAATTTTATTACTGAACCAACAAGCTCAATGCTAAGAGCCAAAAAATATCATTTGTGAGTTAAGGTTAAATCCAGATTCTGAATTTGGGCTACTTAAAGAAATGGAAAATGATTATTTGTCTTTATTTTCTTTTTTTCCACATTAGCTCCTGCTTTATTCTTTAAATGTCATTTTTAATTTAATACATTGTACATCCATGACATCATTGTTTGGATTTTTACTCTTTTCTGTATTATATGAAAAAATATTCAGCTATACAATTTGTGTAAATTTTCAGATTGGTTATTTTTTATGTGCATGAAAACCAAAAATCCAGTATTTTTTAATCTAAGAATTCTTGCTAAAACATGAAAGGCAGATAAACCATATATTCTTTGCCATTCTAAATTATTTTAGTAGAATCCATATAAATTATTTCATAACTACTTTATAATTTTAGCTGCCTATTGTGAATTTCTATGTCTGATTTTGAAGTTGAGGTTTTATTGACATCAATGTAATAATTTAAAAATAATTTACACAGTCAATATTTTCTCTGTGGGCAATAGTGTTTAAATAGTTCTCTTCTCAAATCTTTTCCATCTAGTACGTAACAAATATAATTTTTATATAATATAACTTTTACTGAGTGCCTTAAGATACATTCCTAACAGGGAAATTTGGTATGTTCACACGATAAGATACACAGCACTCAAATGAACCATGGCTACATACAATAATGTGAATGAGTATTAGCAATACTATATTAACTGAAAGATATGTCCAGAAAGACTACATAGAATGATTCTCTTTTATAAAGTCAAGAACAACTAAAACTAAACACTGTTTATCTTGGGAATACATATAAGATAAACCAGTATTTAACAACAATAAAAGCAAAGGAGTGATAATGAAAGCCTTAGGTAGGAAGACACAGAGGGAGATGGGTTCAAGGAGGAACAGATAGATAGATACAAGTTACTGTCAGTTTTCTAGTTCTTGTGTTCACATTTACTATAAATAAATATAAATACAAAAGCAAGCCATGCATGGACCAATGATGAGAAGACATTATGAGCCAAGGAGTACGATTAATCTAATTTGTGTACCTGAGATCAATTAAATTAAAAAAGACAAAGCTTGTAAGAATTAGATAGACACTTACATGTTTACTTGAAGCCAATTTTGGCACATGACTTGGACAGTTGTTGTGTTCAAACATATTAACATTTTTGCTGTCTAATGCAGATTTTTGCCTATTGGCAAAACTAATGGTATGACACTACTTGGTAATTTTATGTAGATATTTTATAGTAAATCTTACATATTCTTGTCTGTGAAACTTTGCTTCCTCTGTGTAGGAGTTTCACAACCTGCAATAAATACACATATGACACAGTGACAATGTTCCTTGTATTAATGAAACCCAAAGGGTGATGCTTATGTCTCCTTTTTGTGTAAGTTTACTTGCCCTTCTGTATTCATTTTTTGGTAATGTTTCATTGCAGATATGTAGACACTCTGCTCAGTCTTAACTTTTTGCAATGGTAATGTTAAATCGGATGAAGTCCTGTTACTAGTAGGTCTCATAAGCAGTGGCCTAAGTGCCTAGTTCCTTTTTTTTTTTTTTTTCCCATAAATGATGGTCTGGTTTAATACTGCAGGGCATTTTAAGCTAAGCATTTTGAGAGCAGCTTCTGCCTTTCTTTTTCTTGTGGCAGCGTGTTGCTAAAGCGCTTACAGAGACACTGGTACATTAAACAGGGCCTTTTCTTTGTTTTCTTACATTGCTCTAGTTTTTTGTTTGTTTGTTGTTTTTTACCAAAGCATTTTGCTCAGATTCACTTAATGCATGCATGTATTCAAACATGAGTATCCATTTCTCACCAATTGGTATGGTAGCAGCACTCAGCCCTCAGCTAGTTTCAGACGTATGCTCTACTTGGTTGCCATTGATGCGTGTTTGTTCTGTTTGTATGTAGGTCCTATGCACAGTCAGTTGGAATCCCTGAGCGACTCTTGGGCTCGCCTGAAGCATAACCGAGACTGGTTATACAGCTCCTCTTACTCCTTTGAGTCTGATTTTGATCTTACCAAGACTTTGGGAGTTCACACCCTGATTGAAAATGTTGTCAGCTTTGTGAGTGGAGATGTGGGGAATGCCCCAGGTTTTAAAGAGCCAGAGGAAAGTATGTCTACAAGTCCCCAGGCCTCCATCATTGCAATGGAACAGCAGCAGTTAAGGGCAGAAGTAAGTCTTTGATATTTACTCCTTGTGAGGGACTGTGGAAACTTAAACCAAGCTACAGAATATGTAATTGTAGGAAAACCTTCCCTTTCTTCTATTCCTTGCTTCCCCCTTTACTCTACCTGAGCTTTTTGATGTCGTTGTCTTAATCAAAACAGCCTGATAATTTTGTTTGAAGGGAACAAAAGTGCATTTTAAACTGCTGTCTTTTAGAACAAAATACTCTAATCATTAAGTCTTTCCTTGTCTCCAGAAACTAGAGTGAGACTGATTGGTGACCATACGGATCTGCTCTCAGAGTCTCCATTTTTGACACACTTGACTCTTTAAAACTAGATTAGAACACCATGGTAATAATGATAAGTGCTATAATTAGTGAGCATAGCCTCAAAATATCTCCCTCAAAATATTTATTAAATATTGTGTTTTTAACATGTCCACACATTCTTTGATGCTCTTCCCTCCAGGAGGTGGAGCTTAATTCCCCTCCTCTTGAGAGTAAGCTGGATTTAGTGACTCAGCCAACAGAGTAGGAAAAGGGGAAAATATAGCAATTTTACGTTGCAGAAACTTGGCAGACATAACCCTAACCAAGTGATCAAGGTCAATATTACCAGTAATGGGTTATGGTGATACCATATACTCTGATAATAAGATGATGAGAGGGCGACTTTATAGTATGCTTCCTCAAAATCCATACCTGTAGTCAAACATGAGAAGATATCAGGCAAACCCCAATTGAGGGACATTCTGTAAAATACATGAACAGCCCTTCCCAAGCATCAAGGTCTCACACACACACACACACACACACAAAAGACAGAGAGACTTTCATAGACTAAAGGAGGCGTGACAACTAAATGCAACGTGATATCCTGGATTGGATCCTGGAACATACTAGGGACATTATGGGACACTGGTGAAACCCAAATAAAGTCTGTGGTTTAACCAGTAGTGTTGTACCAATGTTAATTTGTTTTGATATATGTACCATAGTTATGTAAGACGTTAACATAGTGGAAGCTAGGGGAAAGATATATAGAAAGTCTCTGTGCCATCTTTACAACTCTTCTGTAAATGTAAAATTATTTCAAAATAAAAAGTTTTTTTAAAAAAAGAGGGATAGGCTGATTGACTGTGGTGGTGGATATTTGTCCTTTTAGGGGAGCTAGAGCCAGAAGTTTAAGAGAACCACAGAGAAACCATTCCAGGATACTAATGCTTCTAATTCTTGAACTAAAGAGTATTCATTCTGTATAACTTTATTATAAATGAAGGAAGCAGTAACCATACTACTTGACTGTTTTGAAACCTTCGCATGTATCTCCTCATGAGCATCACAGTAGCTGTGTGAGTAGGTTAAAGTACTGTTAGCCTCATTTCATACATGAAAAACTGGGACTCAGGAAGTTAAGGGAGTTTTCCAAGGCCCACAGTAGGTGGAAGACTCTGGCCTTGAAACTAGGTCTCCTACATCCAAATCTACTACTTTTCCCATTGTATTTTGTAACCCTTTTTATACTGAACTTTGCTTATAGAGATCTTTGAGATATGTTAAAATCATAATAATGAAATAAATGTTTATCTTAATAGAATAGATTCCTAAGAAATGTCAGAATCTTCTGTGTGCTAAGTAATATATTGTCTGTGATACTCAGAGTTGTATCTCAAATTCAGCAAAAACCTCTAATACATGTTTATTTTACTTTTCTCAAGCTTCGTTTAGAGGCACTTCATCAGATTCTTGTTTTATTGTCTGGCATGGAGGAAAAAGGTAGCATCTCTCTGACTGGAAGCAGGTCGAGCTCAGGTTTCCAGTCGTCCACACTGCTCACATCTGTGAGGCTGCAGTTTCTAGCAGGGTGTTTCGGTTTAGGCACTGTTGGACACGCAGGAGCCAAAGGAGAGAGTGGCCGATTGCATCACTATCAGGTGGGTGACAGGTCTGTCGTATAAGGATGACACCTTACAGCATATTCAGATTTTTAACGTCTTTTTACAATACCAGTTTAATAATGCTAAACTTTTTGGTGTTTAAGATTGAGATTTTAAAATATCTCATTGGTTTAGTTTCCTGAGTCAGAGTGGTATGGTTGGGATTAGGTAAGCCATGGTTCTGTTGTACTTTAGATTCTTTGCTGGCTCAGTTTTAATAACCTTTAGCCAAATCGCATAGAGCTAGATCTAGGTTGGAATAGATATTGATGTTTGGGAGGATGGGTGTCAAGACCAGCATAGGGCTCTAGCACAGACTGGGGATAAAGTGCTATTACTTTTATTTGGGTAGAAGGTGTCATTGTTGCTAATAGAAAAGGAAAATCTTTTTGTGTAATTTAGGATGGAATCAGAGCAGCTAAGAGAAATATTCAGATTGAAATCCAGGTGGCTGTGCATAAGATTTATCAGCAATTGTCTGCTACCCTGGAGAGAGCCCTGCAAGCAAACAAGCATCACATTGGTGAGTAACTGCACCCACAGGTAGAAGATGCAAGCTACACTTTGGCCTGAGATTATGCTAGGTGCCTGATGTTCTCTACCTTGTGTTTAATGTTAGTAGGTCAGCTTACAGGTAAAGAATAAAGACTTGCAAGTGTAATGGTGTTCCATATTATTATTTATATTTTGGAATTTGATTTCTTTTAGTAAATTCTTGTTGACTTCAAAGAAGATTCTCAGCTGTCTTTCTTTCTTTGTCTTTTTAGAAGCCCAGCAGCGTCTCCTTTTGGTTACAGTTTTTGCCCTAAGTGTTCACTATCAACCGGTAGATGTTTCTTTGGCAATTTCCACTGGTCTGCTAAATGTATTGTCACAGTTATGTGGCACAGACACCATGCTGGGACAGCCCCTTCAGCTGTTGCCAAAAACCGGTGTTTCCCAGCTGAGCACAGCTCTGAAAGTGGCCAGTACAAGATTGCTCCAGATTCTAGCCATCACTACGGGGTGAGCACTGTACCTGTCCTGGTAGAACCGGGTGGAGGCTGGTCTTTCACATTTTATTAACTTTCATTTCCCCCTAATCTCCATTATGTGTTTAAGCACATTTGCCCTTCTATGGTATTAGTATTTATTTTTCCCCTGTTATTTCATACAGGACCTATGCTGATAAACTGAGCCCCAAGGTAGTTCAATCCTTATTGGATCTACTCTGTAGTCAGTTGAAGAATTTGTTGTCCCAGGCTGGTGTGCTACTTATGGCCTCTTTTGGAGAAGGAGAAGGAGAAGATGAAGAAGAAAGAAAAGTGGACTCCAGTGGTGAAACTGAGAAGAGAGATTTCAGAGGTGTCGTAAACTTTTTTCTCTGTCATTATGTAGGAGCTCTTATTGAATCCCTATTGTGTGCATATCATTAGAATGTAGACTGTTTTCTGTTGTGAGGCATGAAAGCATTTAATTTTTTCATTTCGGAACCCCTTTTTCCTCCAAATACATGTGATTTAGATAAGCTTATGACTGAACCTCCTCTCTCAGAGTCCGTTAACCCTGGTGTAGTGACCGTACTTCCCACTGTTTGAGTTCAGCCTCTCCTGGGCTGTTGGGGCTCTGGAACCCAGAGGTTCTAGGTGACTGTTTCCTGCAGACTTTGTTTTCTTGGCATTTGATTCTGACAGCCAGTCTCTAACTACAGTCTTGGCTTAAGTGTTCCCTCAGGACCAAGAGTTTTAATATATGGAAACTGGGTTAGAATTAAGGGGAGTTGAACTTCTTGCTAGGCTGCTCTGCTCTCCAGCCACTAAAAAATTCTTCATTACACATAGCCATCAGAATTTTTGGTTGCTGTAATATGGTCATCTGTTTATAGCTTTAAAAGGCTGTTGTGCACATTGTATTTCAGTAGGAATTAGACCCTGAACAGCAGAATTGCTACATATGTCTGTTACATAATTAAGGGAATAAAGATTTAAAATTGGTCATATATTCAAAAATTTTTGTGTAACTACCATGTCTTATTACCATAATAATAAGGGACCTCTTAATCCTTTCTGCACTAGATAGATAGACAGACAGACAGATGGAGAGAGCAACTTACTTAATTATTCTGTGCCCCAGTTCCCTCATCTATAAAATAAGAATAGTAGAACCAACTTTCCAAGATTGTTATGAGGATTAAATAATTTAATACAATGTAAAGGACTTAGAGCAGTGTCTGGCTCATAGTGAGAGCTCAATGAATGTTAATATTAATATTAAAATATTATAATAAATAATATTTAAATAAATAAAATAATATTTAAATAATGTTAATATTCTGTAGATAGATGGGTGGATAGAGGAAATATGTTGGGGATACAAAAATGACAAAACATTGTCTCTGCCCTCAAGGACCTTCTAGGGTAATGAGGGAGGCAGACATGTAAACAAGTAATTACGGTGTAATACAATAAGCTCAGAAGAAACAGCTAAATCTCTTAAGTCGGAATCTAGGAAGATGTGTGAATCTAATTCAGGGCTGGCTTTAGCTTTCAGAGGCTGAACCTGCAGCAAGTTCCTTCTCCTTGTTTATATGACGATTATCTTGCTTATACAAAGAACATAGGCAAACTCACAAAGTATGTTAAAATAAAAACAGGCTTTTAAAGCTGAGTCTTGTTTTCCTGAGATCCAATACGGGCATATAGTATTGTTAAGATAATAGTTTCTTACCACTTTGTGCTGAGTATTGGATATGTGGACAGCAGGGAAGACAGAGTGGAGTTATTCTTTAGCCTATAGTTCCCCAAGGGAACTGGATCCTTTTGTATCCAGGTAAAAAAAGAAAGTTCTTCTATGATGAATCTTGGTAGCTGTAACAGCAGACTGAGTCCACATCGGATCCCTGAGGTCGTCCTAGAAAGAAGGCCATTGGCACCCTTTCTATTTATGGGGATGGCTAGGATTGAGACTGATTCACAGCAGCAGTGGTCATGCATTCAGAGGCAGGTTGCCCAGTATTAATAACTGTATAAACTCTCTAAAATATTTAACTGAAAGTAAGATGTACTCTTCATTTTCAAACGTATAGTGTTGGTACTGAAACAAACTGTATCATCAAATTGTATCAACTTGCTTTATATTTAAGGTTTCATATAATTGTCTTGTTACAGAAATACTTACTTGGAGTAAGGATGGGGTAGGATGGAGGCTCCTAAAAGAGATTTTCCCGTGTATCTCTACCAAGAGAAAAGGCTACATAGAGGAGTTAGCTTTTGAACTGTATTTTGAAGGAATGTATAGGAACAAGGTTGGAGAGAGATGTGGGTACAAGGGCATGCTAATAATTTTATATTCTTCCAACTAATATTATAAAAAAAAAAACCTTTGCTTATTAGCAAAGAGTAAAGAAGTAAAGAAGAGGTAGAGTACTCTATAGAGAAAATGTAGAGAAGGAGTTCTTAGATTTTTCTCCAATTATCCTTAGCAGGTTAGTTCTGTCATAGACCTGCACACCCATCTCAACAAAACAAAAGCTCTCCAGTTAACAAGGTTTCTGTGAGGATAGATTACCAACCATCCAAGCATGACCTTTGGCAGGAGGCAGTATCCCCTCTATCACAAGTGATTTGTCTGTGTATTTCTTAATCTGATATGCCAGGATCCCCCTGAAAGGAGTGCCTGTCTCCAGATTGTTATGTTTTCCCATGTTTTAATGGCCCTTAGGGATTGACATTCTGGGAATCTTCCTCACTAGCACACTTCTTCCCCTGGCTCTAAGTGGGAATTAGCCAGGCTAAGGAGGTATGAAAGGTGTTGGATGATATGGAAACATGGTGTGTTACAGGAAGAGCAGATAGTTCTTTGGCTTCAAAATGCACAGGGTGGAGGGAAACTATGAGGTGATGGCAAGAGAGAGGCTGGTATTGATGGTGGTGGAAAAACTGGGAAGATTGTATAGAGTAAATTTGTGGAAAGATCTTATACATGGAATTTGAGCTCAGGCAAACCAGACTCAGGCCTAGAAATTTGTTCCTTTACACAAAGTCGTTTTTTAGAGATGTGATTAATTTGACTGGGACAAGGGGTGGGGCAGGTTGTGGGTGGATTATGGACTTTTTGAAAATGTGGTCCAAATTGTCAACTCTCTTACTAGTCAAATGCACATACATACATGATTTTTCATACAATTTTAGGGGGTTCATAGACCAGCTCCCTCAAATTCTATCCAGTAGAACTGTAGACTTGGGTAGAGAACTGTTGCTTCTTAGTGGTAAAAAAAAATGCACAAAACCAAGTACACATACTTTATTCTAGCTAGCCCACTGTCATTGTACACAGACATAAATGGTGTTTTAAGTTTGGCCTTATTTACTGACCTTTCATCATTGTCTTTTAAATTTCAAAAATTCAGGAGCTAACTGACAACATAGATTTTGAATTGGGTTTGTGCTTACTGCATTCTAAACGTAAGTTATTTACTATAAGACTATTTCCTGTTGGTTTTTGGTTGTATTATAAACTTGTCTCTTCACTCTTTAGCTGCTCTTAGGAAACAACACGCAGCAGAACTGCACCTGGGGGATTTTTTAGTTTTTCTTCGCAGAGTTGTGTCTTCAAAAGCAATTCAATCAAAAATGGCTTCTCCAAAGTGGACAGAGGTGTTACTAAATATAGCTTCTCAGAAATGTTCTTCAGGTACATGACCTTTGCCTTGTTTTAACGTATTTTATACGTCACATCTGTTTTATTCAGATAATGCCAGACTTTAACAACATTGGATACTTGACCTTGATTTCAAGACTTTTTTCTTGCCTTATGAGTACTTATTTGATTGAAAGAAAACTAATTTCCGGATTGAAAATTGACAGGAGTTAATAATAGAGAGTCGCACTGGAGAAGATCATGAATTTAATGTAGAGAACTTGTACAATAATAAAAACAAGCAGAGAACATCCTCTTTAATATGATAATTTGGCACAGATTTTGACCTTCTTGGATTACCAAAATGCAGATCTGAATTTGTGCATTCTTTCTTATTATAATGTGATTTCTATTGCCTTGATTGTAACTTCTGATTATGTGCTACCTATGAGAGTTCTATATAATAAGCTTAATTCCTGGTTTTTAGCCTGAAAGTTTGGTCTGCTTGCATAGATTACTATTAGCCCTTTCCTAGTCTGTTTTTTTAAAGTGTTATAAGTATACATAAAGTAAAATTTACTATTTTAACCACTTAGGTGTACAATTAAGTGACATTAAACCCATTCACAGTGTCGTTCATCCGTCAGTACTGGGAATGGGAGCCCCACTTCCAGAACTTTTTCATCATCCCTAGTCTTTTTTAAATATGCTAAAACATAACGTAATCTCTTATGGTACATATTATTTTATAAGTATTACAGTCTCAATATAATTTACTAGTGTTTCTTTTTCTATTTTTGCATACATTCAGTAGTTTTAAAATTCAGAACCTGTGTCTTTGTTTAAAGACTGGTGTAAACAGAAATAAAATGCATATAACTTGTTATTAACCTAACAGCTACAGTTATTAATTGCGAAACTACAATAAAATGGAGTCATACTAAATGTTAATATTCTTCAAACAGAATTATCCCAGTCATTTTATGATAGCAAATTCTGTTAAGAAATTATAAATTCATTTGTTAAAAGTATTTAAAGAATTTCTGAAATTGATCAGCTGTGGTACAAATAAAACAACGCTTTATTCAAAAGAACCCTTACCTTTCTCTTACTTTCCTAAAAGATCTAGTGTTTATAAGTATCTGCTATTTTCAGATCAGTTGTTCACACCAGGGTTCTTCTTAAATACACATCTTAGCTTTATGTGTAGTAAACTTATACTCATTTTCCTGTTAGTTTTTCTTAACTAATGTAACTTACAACAACTTTTTTTTTCTCTTTTAATAAGATAAGGCTTATATAATATTGATTAGGGTCTTAGAGCATAAAGGAAAATCAACTGGTTTTATTGTAGTAATGGATAGAAAAAATCATCAGTATCCTATCTCCATCTTTGCTTACTTTAGAAAAGTATAAACTGCTTACTCCCCATTAGCCCTAAAAACCTCTGTGAGGCAGCCAGGGCGTGAATAAAGAAGAAGCAGTGAAAGGGTATAATAAGCCTGAGCTTTAGACATTAACAGACCTGTTTAAAATTCTACTTCTTTCTCTCCTGAGCCGTGTGGCTTTGGTCACGTTACTTCCCTGAGCCTCAGTTTCCTCATCAGTGAAGGATGTAATGTAGGATTTGTGAGGAACAAGAGACTTACTAATATGTATGAAATGCCTAGCAGTTTTATACACATTATGAAGTACCTGGCACAGGTAGTTATTATAGAGCTGTTCCTTACATACATGTAAGAACGGAAACATAAACATCAGTATTCATATACATCAGTGGGTACAGGATGAATCCAGAGTTCTTGTGATAATATGCTGAAGTGAAGTTCATTCCATCCTAAATGCTTAGCAGGCTCAGGGACTTTGTTCAAGAAGTTCATTTAAACTTTGAATTTCAACCACATTGATAATAGCAAAATGTCTTTTTTTCCCCCTCCAGGTATTCCTCTAGTTGGTAACTTAAGAACGAGGCTCCTTGCCCTTCATGTCCTTGAGGCTGTGCTGCCAGCTTGTGAATCTGGTGTAGAAGATGACCAGATGGCTCAGGTTTGTATTTTATAAGATGTGCTTTACATCTGCAGCATGATTCACCCAGAATCTAAACTTAGAGTCTCTTCAGTTTTAAATGTGTTATTTATTCAGTAGCAAGACTTCTACTTCTGAGATTGCTTTCTTTATTTTTTCATCTCTAAGCAAAGAGAAAGAGAAAGTAAGTTAGTCATGGGTGTGAGGAGTAGTATAGTGAATACTTTCAAGATCATAAGGAAAGGAAAATCGAGAATTTCTTACTAGGTTTGGGCGTCTAGATTGAGAAAGTTGTGAGGCTGCGTGGCCTAATTAGAGGTCCATATAGTGAGGCAACATGAGGGCAGTAGAGCCCACTTTTTAGTGGGTTAATGATCTTTCTAAAAAATGATGTTTAACTTGCAGCCACCCAGAGTAGCTGTTGAACTTTGGTATAATCAAGCCTCACATGTGACTTAGTATTACGGTTACATGGTATATTTTTTTCTAACAATACTTAAAATTATCCTTTACAGATTTTATCATTTTTTTTCCTTCAACAAACAGGTTGTTGAACGCCTGTTTTCCCTTCTGTCAGATTGTATGTGGGAGACACCTATTGCTCAGGCCAAACATGCTATTCAGATAAAGGAAAAAGAACAAGAAATAAAATTACAGGTAATTGATTCTTCTAAAAAGGTATTTTTAGACAGCAAAAGTGTCACCTTTCTCTGAATACTTTCTGTCTGAGGGACCTTGTTCTATCAGTTATCCCGTGTCCTCTCTGCACTGTCTCCCTTTCCTCTGGTTCCTTCTCCTCAGTTTTTAAACATGTCTTATTTCTAGCCTCTTAAATCCCTTTTTTATCCACAAAGCCTTCCCTATATTCTCTCATCCTTTGTTGCTAAGGTTCTCAGAAGAGTAACCTTATATACGTTTCAGCCACTTCCTCACTTCTCAGTATCTCTTCAGCCCAACTGCTTATCTTCCATCAAAGCACTGAAATTAAGTATCAGAGGAGTGTTATTGGTGATGTAGTGTACGCCTTTTTGTCCACATCTTACTTGACCTCTGGAAACTCAACCCTTCTATTGTTTTGAAAACTACTTTCTCCTACATCTCCATATACCCTCTGCCAATCCTTGATTCCTTCTGGAGGCATCTCTACTTCGGTGTGACTTTCTCCTTGCCTCCATCCCAAATTCTGGTGTTCCTCAGCGCTTTGTCTTTAAGTTCCCAGCAGTCTCAGTCGTACCCATGACCGTTCTCAATACTTGCATTTACTTCCACACTTATAATGATAGCCCAGGTGTCTCTCCTGCAAATCTTTCTCCTTTTCTTCCCATCTCATTTTTTATTCGTGGCACTATCATTTAATTAGCTTCCCAATTCCTGGGAATTCTAAGCTTTCCTAATGTCCCCATCCATGTAGTCAGTAGGCCTCATTGATACTACCTCCTAAATAGTCCTTGAATCCATCCATCTAACTGCCTTAATCCTTCTCTTGGTTTTTGTGATTCCACACTTTTTCTGATTTTTCCTCTATCCCAGTACAGTGGCCTCTTCTCATTCTCTTTTATTGATTCTTCCTCTTCTATTTAATGTTAGTGCTGGAGTATCCTAAGGTTTGGTCCCAAGACCCCTTTTTTTCCTCAGCCATCACCCTTATTCTGTTTCCTATAGCCAGCAAAACCTTATTCAGATCCATATGCTATTGATAACCAAATTTTTAACTCCATTTCTGACATTTTTCCTGAATTCCAGACTTATAGACACATCTTCTGTTTGCCTTACCATTTGAATAATAGCCTAATAGGCATCTCATACTTAGTAGCATCCGTAGTTCTGTCATATCCTGCTTCTTCTCAGGCTTTCCCATCTTCCTAGTAAGTGACTCAATCAAAAAATGGAAGCAGCATCCTTGGCTCCTCCTTTTTATCACACACACACCCCATTTCCTCTATTCATATTCCAAGTCCTGTTGCCTCCTCCGTAAAGCATAATGTGAATTTTCCCACCTCCTCATTTCTCAGCCACTATCATGTCTGACCTAGACTATGCAATTGCCTCCTAACTGGTCTTCCCGCTCTCATTGTTAACTTCCTGTAGTCCATTCTCTACACAGGATCCATTGTAATCTTTTAAAATTGTAAATCAGAGCATGTTGGTCCTCTGCCTAAAATCCTCCAGTGGTTTCTTGACATTCCTGTGATAAATTCTAGAACTCCTTGTTCTCTCCCTTTTGCTTACTACACTGTGGTTAACTTGCCTTCTTCCTGTTTCTTGAACACACTAAGCGTGTTGCTTCCACTGGGCTTTGCACTGGCTATTCTTTCTGCCTAGAATACTGCCCTCAGATATGTTTCTCAGAAGTCAACTTCTTATTTTTAAGGTCTCGAATTAATTATCACTTCTTGAGTCCTTTCCTGACCCTCAATCTAGAATTAGTTACCACACATTCTTTGTTACATCACCTGTTTTAATTTTAGCAGAGCACTTATTACCTGATATTTTCTTATTTATTTTCTATCCCCACCTTCTTTGAGAGCAGAGACCTTATCTAGTATACTGCTAAATATGTGGGTCCTGGTATAGTGCCTGGTATCTCGTACATGCTTAATAAGTATTCAGTAAATGAGTAAGTTTAAGTCTTCGGTATTTCTTACCTGAACTCTTGCAGTAATCTCCTGATTGTTCTCTCTCTTTCATCCTGTACACTCCTAGTCAAACAATGTTTACAAAACACAGATCTGATCAGAAATCCTCTATATAAAATCATTCTGTGTAGGCACTCCCTATTGTCTATAAAGTTCTGACTTAAAATGGTACTCAAGACCGTCCATGATTTTGTTCCATCTTCTCTTTCTAGCTTCTTATCTGCCAGTCTCATCCTTTAGATATCCCATGCTGCTTGCAGTTACTTTAAATCACTGAAGTCTGTTTCACCTCCATGCCTTGGCACATGCTGTACATACTGCCTTAAATTTTTTTCTCTTCTTTGATCAACTGCTTAACGCCTTCTCATCATTCAGGATTCAGTTCAAAAGTCATCCTTTTTTGAACCCTTACCGTATGCTTCCCAAGCATGGTTAGACACTTACACTTTTATGTGTCTGCTATATCTGTCATGTAACTTCTGTTATTCTCTCACTACAATACTGGTGTTATTTATTTGTCTCTCTGTCCCCTAACTGGACTGTAAGCTCTTTATGAGCAGGGACCATACTATATTTATGATTGTGTTCCCATTGCCTGCACAGTAACTGGCACATAGTAGACACTTACTAAACATTTGTGGAATCAAACCACAGAGTCTTAGACTGTGTACTAACTAAGATCTGAGTTACTCCAAAATACTGACCCAGTTTCCTTTATGGTAGAAGCAAGGAGAATTGGAGGAAGAAGATGAGAATCTTCCTATACAAGAAGTATCCTTTGACCCAGAGAAAGCTCAGTGTTGCATAGTGGAGAATGGACAGATTTTAACTCATGGCAGTGGAGGAAAAGGATATGGATTGGCATCAACTGGAGTAACTTCTGGGTGCTATCAGTGGAAGGTGTGTAGAATTCCAAGTACGCATTTTGTCTGTTAGTCGTTTCCTGCTAGATTCTTATAAAATATATATGGAAAGACTTAAAAAATCATCATATGTAAATGTTCTATTACTATGTAAGATGTTAACACAAATGGAAAGTGAATGAAGGATGTACAGAAACCCTATATTATTTTTGTTAACTCTGATAATTCTAAAATGGTCTCAAAATTTTTTTATATGTATTGTTACATTATTTTTAAAATCATGATCATCCCTCTTATGAGAGGTCACACAGTGCACACCCAGCAATGGAAATGCAGTAATACGTGTATGATGTTTCTTCCTGAGAAAGCACATTAAAGACTGAGTTCCCAAGATTTTTATTGGGTGCTAGTCACATACCCTCTGTCTGGTATATATTAAAATTTTAGTTTCCCAGAAGGAAAACAGATGTTTAGTGTAAACCATATGGTTGTACAGTCTAGGCACAATGAGCCACCCTTATCAGTAGGGAAACTTTTTATCAGCGTAGAGGACTGTTTACCAGTCTAGTTCCCAGGTGCCAGCCAAGGACCAACATTACAAGCAGTTCTTTCTAAAGACAGCAGTCTCTGCTATGTTACTTCTTTTTTTTTGCACGGTCCATCTCCTTGGCCCTTGGCCACAGTGTTTTTATAACAAAATTACTATTATTATCTAGAAAGACTCCAGGCAGCAGGATGAGACCAACTTCCAGTATTAACTTCAGTTATGCCTTTTAGGGGTTTGAGACTTAGCCAGTTAAAACAAATCTCATTAACCATAAAGTTCTATTTTTTTAAAAAAAATTCTTATTTTTTTATTGAAGTTTAGTCAGTTTACAGTGTTAGTTTAAGATGTATAGCAAAGAGATTCAGTTATGCATATATTTACATGTATATATTTTTTCAGATCTTTTCCATTACAGCCCATTACAAGAAATTGAACACCCAGTTCCCTGTGCCCTATAGTACATAAAGTTCTATCTTAAAAAGTGTGGCTTTGTCCTTAAGTTTATGTATTAACTTTCAAAAACTGGCTTAGGCATCATTTTAACACAGCACAACTCTGGCCAGTCCAGAGCTCAGGATAGGGTGCATACACAAAAAATACAATCCCAGAGGGCGTAGGAAAAGAAGAGTTCATTATTGTTAAGATAGCCCTAATCAGAATGTATAGTAAGTAGTCAGGCAGAGTAAGTTAACAAGACCTCAATGTCACCTTCCACCACAGGTCCTCCCTCCTTCTGTTCCCTTTGCAGTCTGAATAATTTAGTTGAGTCCTTGGTTTTAGAGGGAATTCCTCTGAAGGGCAGTTTGTTAAATGGTTTTGTTTGACTGTGACATCAGTTTATCTGCCTCAAGAGTATGGATGACATCTGGAGGTGTTGTGTAGAAATTTCAGGATTGGGGTTACCTTCTGCTTCTTATAACCTGTTAGATGTAATGGGAGACTCTGAAGTCAGTTTGGATTTAAAGTGCTCAAAACAGCCTTCAAGACACAGCATGGATTTCTTTTTCAGCCCCTTAGGAGGACGAACAGTTCTGAAAAACAGTGGTCATATATGCCCTCCCTGCTCTTCCGTACTTCCCCAGGGCCTGGGTTTTTAATTTTTCTCCCTAATTCTAAAACCTTCTACTTCTTTTATGGTAATCATTTATCCAGTGAGCAGCTTAGAAAAGATCAATCTATTTCGGGGGAGAGCTTCCTCTAATAAACTGCGTGTGTATCGAGAGCATGTGTATCGGAGACGTAGAATCAAGCCATCAGTCTCCTGTTGCAAACTACAGCTAGCCCAAAAGGCTGAACATAGTAAGTGAAGAGAGCAAGAGTCCAGTCTATTATGAGAGTGGACAGAGGGGTCTTGCTCCCTGTCGTATGCCCTCCTCCAACTTGCAGCTTTCAATTGGAATCACAAGTTAGGAATGTAATTAGTTTCTATGTCAGAAATATAAAGCCAATCAGCAGCTCAAATTAGATTGTTCCTTCAAAAGAGCAGGCCCTTTCCCAGGGACATATATGTTATAGACCTGGACAGTCCAGCTAGAATCCATGATATTTTCAGTTTATGGCCTGGCAGACTAAATCCACAACAGTCCTCATGTTTGATTTTTGTTTGTTGGGCTGATGCCTGCTTTTAGTTGAACACTGCTCTTGCTGGATTGAAACAGCTCATTGCAGACAGTATCAGGTTTTAGCTTAAAATCAGATCCAGTTAGAATTTGTGAACTCAGGATTCTAAAAAGCTAGCAAATTTTTTGGCAGCAATAAAGCCTGGATGGTATAGGACCAGACAGCTGTGTTTTAAGTGATGAGCAAGGCTTTCCTTTTTGCCTTCTCAGTCTTAGAGGCCAGATTTACCCACTCAAAAATTTGTACTTCAGGCTGGAAAATCATCAGCTTCTAAGGGTTAGACATCTGATTTTATAAGAACTCATTGGCAACTACTAGCTTTTTAAATTAACTGAATAAAGAAGACACACACACACACACAATGGAATATCATTCAGCCATAAAAAAGAATGAAATAATGCCATTTGCAGCAACATGGATGAAAAGTAAGCCAGAAAGAAAAAGACAAATATCGTATGATACCACATATATGTGGAATCTAAAAATATGATGCAAATGAACTTATTTACAAAACAGACTCACAGGCATAGAAAACAAACTTAATGGTTACCAAAGGGGGAGGGTGGGGGGATAAATTAGGAATTTGGGATTAGCAGATACACACTACTTTATTTAAAATAGGTGAATAAGGACCTACTGTATAGCACCAGGAACTATATTAAGTTTGTTTTCTGTGTCTGTGAGTCCGTTTCTGTTTTGTAAAGAATTTCATTTGTATCATTTTTTTAGATTCCATATATATATAATTGATACCATATAGTATTTGTCTTTCTCTGCTAAAATTATTTATTTTAAATAAATACTCAAAGGTTATTCTAAATGTTCTATAAGGTAAAGATTACATTTGTTTTAAAATTTTTACAAAATGATGAAATTACTTTGTTATTTTTACTTAAGCTGAAAATAAGTTTGTCATATTCTCATAATGCATAAATACTATTTATAAACATATTCCCCATTATTGGTTTATACAGTTAATGGTATCTAAATGGGTTTTCGAATATTAGTGAACATTACCACTTTCATTTTAGTTTTACATTGTGAAGGAAAATAGAGGTAATGAAGGCACGTGTGTTGGAGTCTCTCGTTGGCCAGTGCATGACTTTAACCACCGCACCACCTCGGATATGTGGCTCTACCGGGCCTACAGTGGTAACCTCTATCACAACGGAGAGCAGACTCTGACGTTGTCCAGCTTTACTCAAGGAGACTTCATTACCTGTGTGCTAGACATGGAAGCCAGGACCATTTCCTTCGGGAAAAATGGAGAGGTACTGAAACTCAGAAATGTTGCATGTTTCCTTGTTTTTGTTTATCCTCAGCTCTGTTATTCAAGTGCTAGTTGTTCAGTTTATAGATTTTTCTCTGCTTTTTCTCTAATAACTTGGTTCTTACAGTATTTTCAGCACCAAACAAACAACAGAAAGATAGTGAAATCCTAGTAAGATTGTTGAAATTGAGGAACACGTTAAGATCATTTATTATATGCAGAATTTCCTAGGTTAGCAGGGTTAATTGAGATTTAGCTCTAGTAACTTTCGTTCTAAGAACAGCTTAGAATCTTAATATGATTGGATATTACTGATTTTAAAAATTTTTTTTTTTTCCTTTTTTTCCATCACCTCTGCCATACTGTAGGAACCTAAATTAGCTTTTGAAGATGTGGATGCAGCCGAGTTGTACCCGTGTGTAATGTTCTATAGTAGCAACCCAGGGGAAAAGGTAATGAAACCTCATACCTTTATAATTAAGCATAAAGGATATTTGTTATTTTTTACTAACATTGGTTAGCATCAGATAGAGTTTACAAATATAATAAAGCTATTTCTACCGTTAAAACTACCTGCTTAGATAATTTACTCTTCTATAAATAGGTTAAGTTACTTTTAGAAATTGCCTTTACTCTTTATTAAGGCAGTATTTGATATTCTGGTAATTTGAATATAGTGAGTCAACTTTCAAATGTATGTGCGATTACAGGAATTACAGGAAATAGTTTAGAGATAATCTGGTTCATTGGCAGTTATGCATATTTAAGAGAAATCTAGAAATAATCTTAACTGTAATCAGATAGCGTTAGGTGAATAGTGGAAGTTCCAGTTATGATAGAGAAGCTGCCTTTCATTCATTCAGCTGAAGGGGTTCTCAGACCTTGTAGATGGTATAAATTTGAACCCTAAATCTTCAGGGGGACAGTATTAAAGAGATACCCTCACACTAAAAACTTTTTTCCCCCTCATCTGAAACACAGGCAGAGACAAACCTCTTTGTGGTCTCCCTGTACTGGGGGGTGGATTTGTTTCCTACCCCGTCCTTTAACTTGAGGATGTAGTGGAGCCTAGGTCTGGTCTCCAGAATTTCTAGTTATTTTTTAGCAGAAAAGTTTTCAAGCTATCTCGTATGTAATATTTCTACAATGGAAGTGCTAGACTTGGTAAGTCCTAATAACTGTGAAAGTTACCATTTATTCTGTGCTGTTATATACTTTTTAAATTTTCAAGGAGGTATACGTTCAAGCTAGCCATTCGTGAGAGAGGGGAACTGTTCCTTTAACAGGTAGTCAACAAAACTGAATTGGAGATAAAGTAAAATGGCTGTGTTATCATCCCTTTCCTTGATGATACTCTTGCAGCCCCAAATGGGTTCTGGGATGTTCTGGTTAGAGTGATGGCCTGTTGCTCCCTGACGTCTGTGAACTTTGAAAGAATTCATTTAAGCTTAGATTCTGTATCAGTCCATCTATTCTACTCTGAAGCCTTTTCTTTTAAGTTTCAGAATCTCTCTGATTAAAAAGCAATGTTAATAATAGTTAACATTTTTTGAACATTTACTGTCTGGCACTGTACTGATAAGCACTTTATGTACCTAGTCTAATTTAATCTTTAAAATAATAAGAGACATACTATTATTAGTGCCAATTTTTTTCAAATGAAAAGGCTGAGATTTAGTGAGATTAAATAATTTCCCGAGGTTACATAAAGATTTGAACCCAAGTCTTGCTCTTCATTAACCTCTATATGTTATATGAAATGTGTGTCCAGACAGAACACACAATTATGTAGCTTTATGATTTTATCTTTGAGCCCCTTGAGCAATATAAGATGGTCCTGGGACTCATTATTATTCTGGAGAGTGGAGGATTAGAGAAAATAGATCCTCAAGACTCTTTTTTTTTCTTTTTCTTTTCTTTCCTTTTTTTCTTTTTTCTTTTCTTCACTAAATTAGGTCAATCACACACACCTTGGTTTCTGTCTGTCATTCGGGTGGCCGCAATAGCACTCCTACCCAAAGGCTGCAGGAAGTTTAAATGACAGGTAGCTTATTTCAGAGGACCATACTGCTACTTACTTCAGTAGATCTGTAGTATTTGTTCACTCCTTATTGGGGGCCAATGGTATAATACACATGTATCAGAAGACCAAATATTAGTTCAGCATGGGATTACATGTGCTAGAATTCATAGTTTTATCATTTGTAGGATTAATAGTTTAGGAGAACTATTAATAATCACACACTTGCCACCCTCTTCTCTTTTATAGGTGAAAATTTGTGATATGCAGATGCGTGGCACACCACGAGACTTACTTCCAGGAGATCCTATTTGTAGTCCAGTCGCAGCAGTGCTGGCAGAGGCCACTATTCAGCTGATTCGTATCCTTCATCGAACAGACCGTTGGACTTACTGCATTAACAAAAAAATGATGGAAAGGCTGCACAAAATTAAGATGTGTATTAAAGAGTCAGGTCAGAAGCTAAAGAAAAGCCGCTCGGTTCAAAGCCGAGAGGAAAGTGAGGTCAGAGAGGAGAAGGAGAGCAAAGAGGAGGAGAAAGGTAATAAACATAATAGACACGGCCTCGCTGACCTCTCAGAGCCGCAGCTGAGGACCCTTTGCATAGAAGTGTGGCCTGTGCTGGCAGTGATAGGCGGCGTTGATGCTGGTCTTAGAGTTGGAGGTCGGTGTGTTCACAAGCAGACTGGGCGCCATGCCACACTGCTGGGAGTGGTCAAAGAGGGCAGCACATCTGCCAAGGTCCAGTGGGATGAAGCAGAAATTACCATCAGGTATGATTTTAGCAAATGAGTATTTAATGGTGAAATGGGCCATTGCTTATGGACAGTGAATAATTTTATATTTTAGGTGAACTGCCAATTAACTTTTTTAGTTAATCTTTCTCATACAGCTGATATGGTTTCATAAAGAAATATTTTCCAAACTGTGTTCCTTGGAATACTAGTGGTTTGTAAAATATGTGATTTTTTGTTTTGTTTTGTGACGAAATGGTAAGCTCACTAGTTCAGGTTTAACTGAGATCCCTCTTTCTGTTTTTCATTTGGCTTCCTGCATTTTAGTCATTTCCGTTGTCCAGTGGGATAGCAAAAAGCCAGAGAGAAGATTCATCAATTACATTTTGTGTAGGAGGGCTTTGAAAATAGAGTGGGAATATTTGAGTGACTATAAGTAGGTTTTTGGATTATCTGTGATTTTAAATATTCTTGCTTTTAAAAAAAGAAGCATATATTTCTATTCCCTCAGTGTGCAACATTTTGGATAGATATGAAAATTACATGTATTTGGCACAGACTGCGCTTAAAAGCTTGAAGATGTATTTTCAATCAGATAGGGTTTGTGTGAAATAGAAATTCCATATATTTAAAAGGAACTATGTCAGGTATCTCAATTGATAGAGAGTCACTTATCTAATGACTACATAATTGTATCATTTGAAAATATGGCTTTATTGATGATATTATGTAGTTTCATTATACTCCCTAAAGTGATTTCTTTGTTAATATGACATGGGACAATACAAAAAAAAATGACGGTTCTTAAGTATTTTTTGGAGGCAGTACTGTTTTAGAATCTAACGATAGCTATGGACCCTCTCAGCTGGAAAGTACACACAGATGAAGTTTACACACAATTTCGGGAGTTAATGGACTCTGCCTTCCCCAACTCCAAGCTAAGAAAGCAATGAAAATTTTACTTGTGAAAGTATCTACCTTTTGTTTTATTCTTTGACTTGTTTCAGAATTTATGATGCCTTATTAAGATGCATACAAGACAGCAAAATAAGTAAATTAAAACAAATAAGAAAAATGACACAAAGGGAAAATAAGATTGGAAAGGTTAAATTAGAACCAAGATTTAGGTTAATACAACAAATGTATGCCATCATACTTTGGATACTTGCTAAAGCTTTCTATTCCAGTTTGTTTAATTATTACATCTTTAAACTTCCAGAAATTCTTGCCAAATATCAGGAAATAGGTGATCATATTTTTGCTTAAACTATAAATTAGAAGCATTCATTGAAAACTACAAACTAATTTTTTGAATGAAACAAAGTCTTCTCTAGAATAGGATGTAAATGACCATAAACCGTATAATAAACTAAATTTATTACACCAACTTTCCAAATAGCTTACATCAGGGATTGGAAAACTGTATCTGTTCCCGCTCCTGTTTTTGTAAATAAAGTTACATAGGCACACGCATTTGTTCAGACATATCAGTGGCTGCATTCATAGTATGGCAGAGACCATATGGCCTGCCAGGCCTTAAATATTTACTGTTTGGCTCTGTACAGAAATTTTGCTAATTCCTGACTTACATTATATAATAACGAATATTCTTACTTGAAAGCACATGAACATCTCATTGCTTTTGCTTTTATCATAATATCTCCCCATTTTCTCATATTAGATTCATTTTTCCATTTGTAATGGCTTATTTAGTTTTTGTAAATTATTCTCAGTACTGTGTACATGATACATCTTATTTTGTCTACATTATTTTCTGTACCTTCCTCCTGTCTATCCCTCACTTGCTTCTTCCTGTGTCATTCTGATCTTTATTAAAGCTTCCCAACTTTTTGGTCGCCTAGTGATACTCCGTTGTATAATCTGGAACCCTGTGAACCGCTTCCTTTTGACGTGGCACGATTTCGAGGCCTGACGGCTTCTGTGTTGCTGGACCTCACATATCTGACTGGCATTCATGAAGACATGGGCAAACAGAGTACCAAGCGACATGAAAAGAAACACCGACATGAATCTGAGGAGAGAGGGGATGTTGAACAGAAAACTGAGAGTGATTCTGCTTTAGATACACGAACAGGCTTAACATCTGACGATGTCAAAAGCCAGGGTACCACAAGCTCCAAATCAGAAAACGAAATAGCTTCATTTTCTTTAGATCCAACAATGCCGGGTGTGGAACCCCAACATCAAATAATGGAAGGAAAAAGAAAAAACCATGAACACATGTCCAAAAACCATGACATCGCCCAGTCAGAAATCAGGGCAGTCCAGCTGTCCTATCTCTACCTCGGTGCTATGAAATCCCTTAGTGCTCTTCTTGGCTGTAGTAAATATGCTGAACTGTTGCTGATACCAAAAGTTCTGGCTGAAAATGGCCACAACTCAGACTGTGCGAGCTCTCCAGTTGTTCATGAAGACGTAGAGATGCGAGCAGCCCTGCAGTTCTTGATGCGCCACATGGTGAAGCGGGCAGTCATGCGGTCGCCCATAAAGAGAGCATTAGGATTAGCTGATCTGGAACGAGCTCAAGCCATGATCTATAAATTAGTGGTCCATGGGCTCTTGGAAGACCAGTTTGGAGGCAAAATTAAGCAAGGTATGTTATCTGATTTTTTTAAATTTTTGCTCTGTGCTGTTGAAATTTTTTATAATTTTCAGAAGTGATGCATTCTGTAAGTGATTTATACAGATTTTTTTTTTTTTGGCTAAAGGGTTTTCACATTATTTTTCCTTTGCAAAGCAAACAGTTCCTTTCTGCTTCTTTATATTAATAATCATCTGTGTACAGGCATTCCTTATTTTATGGCGCTTCATAGATAGTGTGTTTTTTTACAAATCGAAGGCTTGTGGCAATCTTGGGTTAAGCAAGTCTGTCGGTGCCATTTTTTCAACAGCATTTGCTCACTTTGGGTCTCTGTTACATTTTGGTAATTCCCACAATATTTCAAACTTTTCCGTCATTATTGTATTTCTTATGGTGATCTATGGTCAGTGATTTTTGATGTTGCTGCCGTGACTTGCTGAAAGCTCAGATGATGGTTAACACTCTCCAGCAATAAAGTATTTTTTAATTAAGGTATGGACATTGCTTTTTTAGATATAATGCTATTGCACACTTAATGGACTACAGTATAGTGTAAATATAACTTTTATATGCCCTAGGAAACCAAAAAGTCACTTTATTGCAATATTTGCTTTGTTGCAGTGTCTGGGTCAAAACCCGCAGTATCTCTGAGATATACCTGCACCGATAGTTTTCTATTTTAAACCTATGCAAGTGTTAGAACTTAATAATTATTACATTTTGTAAAACTGAAATTTGACTCATGCCACAAAAGGCACTCAAGTATTTATTGATCTAATTCAAAATATATATTATTCTGATAACTGCTCAGAAACATTTTAAAAGACATTTTAAATTACTCCTTTTGTAGATTCTATATTGTATGTAAAAAAGCTTGTTTTGTCTTTTATCCTTACCTTTGAGGATAATATGAATTCTGAGATAAAAGTGACTCATTCAGTAAATGTTTATTGAACCTACAATGTGCCAGCTACTCTTCTAGATTTTGGGGAGTCATTAGTGAACAAAACAAAGCCACTTGCCTTCATGTGCTTCCATTCCTTTTTTCTTACTTCCCTCCTTCTTCTCTTTCCTTTTCCCTTACTCCCCTCCTTCCATTCTTAGCTTATTCTTAGCTTAGATAGTAAATAGGCAGAGAGAGGTGTATGGTGCATGGAATAGGAGTGTTAAGATCATGAAAGATATATGATCATTTCGCCAACCGACAGAATTAGCTGTCTTTGTAGAAACTATCATTATGATTATGTTTATTTTTGGTTCCCTTATCAGATAAGGGAAATTATGAATACTTTAATTTTTTTTTTTAACTCTTAGGAGTAGTTTGTTTTGTGAGGTGTTGTCCTTTTTGGAGCATGGAGTTTTTGTTTAGTTTTTATTCTTGTATTTACATAACTTCATCTTTGCTTGTTTCAAGACTAAAGGTAGGCATCAAAGTGCTAAGGAAACACAGTTTTAATTAGATTAGATATCTTTAGAGAATCTCTGGTTAAATCTTGCAAGTGAGACTTTTTTTTATTTTAAGAAAACTCTAAAATAAGAAATCAGTAGTTACAGGGGCTTGTTATGTTATTGTCTGTAGAGTCTACAAAAACAAGTACAATAGCGAATACAAGAGTGTATATATGTGAGAACATTTTTTCTGTAAATCTTTCACAGAAATTGATACTTATTAACTATGTTTAGAAACTTTAATTAAAAGGTAAAATTTTTCCATTCCCATGTCACTTTTGAAAAAAATTCTTACTACTTTCTTAACTTTTACCTTGGTTTATAGAGATTGATCAGCAAGCTGAAGAAAGTGACCAAGCCCAGCAGGCACAGACGCCTGTTACCACTAGCCCATCCGCCTCGAGCACAACTTCCTTTATGAGCAGCTCACTGGAGGACACCACTACTGCCACCACTCCAGTCACTGACACAGAAACAGTGCCTGCGTCTGAGTCCCCAGGAGTGATGCCACTTAGTCTTCTGAGGTAGGGAAGTTGACCTTTAATGTCTGTCATATTGATGCCTGTGGTTCTGAACACACAATTGTTCTCTTGTGAAGAATGTGCCCAACTGAGTCAAGGTGTTCTAGAGCTAGAGGGAACCTAAAATGTCATAGAGTCAAACTCATTTTACTGAAGTTGGAAATGGACCTCAGAAGTGTAATAACTTGCCCAAAGTCTCACAGTCAGCGGTGGTCCCAGATCTAATCAACAGTGCCACTGACAATTAAGTACTGTAGCACGCTGTCTCCTTATGATTTTGTAGGGGGAAGAGAGGGTCTAGGCTTTTAATATTTTTTTCCTCAAATGTAAGTATTTGTATGTTGAATATTAGAGCCTCCAGAAAGAGCTTCCTCCATGAAAATAATCTTCTCCTCTCAGATTATTTCCCTTTTAAACATAATTCTTTGACTATACTTTTATTCTTGCTGTAAGATCAAACAAGTCTACTTTTCAAATGAAAGAGCATGTCTTATGATGCTTCTTCAGCCAACCCTATTTTAGTAGGTTTGTAAATTCAAAATAATGCTTAAGTTTCTTTTTGCTTCAGCTTGTCAGATGTGTACACAAAATGAAGATCTTTAGGTGAAAAGCTTTAGGCGGGGACTGTTTTGTGAGATCTCTTAACTAGGGCTTAAATGAAATAATGGGAAACAAAATGGTTAGTGTCCTTTTTTTCTTATTTCTTTCCCCGTGTCCCTTAATTGACAGGTCATTATTATTCCCAGTGTGTAGACTGACATCCTAGAGGGGAGAAGAGAGTGGCTGTTATGTAATGATTCTAAATTTGAGATGTGCACAAGAGCCACCTGCAAGGCTTTTTAAAGCTCTGGGGCTGTGTCCCCCAGCAGCTGTCATTCAGTAGGTCTGGTATGGCATCTGGTTTGCATTTGATGTGAGTTTCCCCAGTGATTCTGACGCAGTGGTCTTCAGCTCACACGTTAATAATTATTGCTCTGGTCTTGGGCAGAAGGAGCACTAATCCTAGTAGCGACTGGCGCGGAGCCCTGCACATCTCCTGCCTCTTAGCTCTCTGACTTAAGTTACATGGTTCCAGGAGGTGCTTCTGTTCAAGAAAGGAGGAAGAGAGGAATGATAGGATATCCAGTATGGTTTTTAGTCCTGACAAGTACAGAGTTCACGGCATCCACGGAGCATCAGTAGCACTGTGACTCTTTGTTGCCTTTCAAGCTTCATAGTGTAGGCATGGGGTGCAGTGGTAAAATAATGCTCTCTTGCTCCCAGACACGTTCACCAGAACTGTGACTCCTTGTTTCTTCTTAGACTTCATTTCTTGGCTGTTGGCTGGGACTGTATTAGAGCTACAGTTGTCTTTGCTTGGCTCAGCATCATTTAACATGAGAAAAATCAGGGAACAGCTGCCCCCTATGTGAATACCATCATATCACAGTTACTTGGCTGAGTCAAAGTGCTTTTCTGTTGCTTTAAAGTTGTTATTACTTCTGTTGGATAAATGTAAAGAGCAATCAGTCAGTGAGGATCTTCCTGGACTTATTCTTTAGCTAATGCCTGCCTTCTCAGCGTGAGAGGGGCTGCTTCTCCTGTACGTTTTCCCCACTACACAGCTCACATACCATTCATATGCTCTTTTTCGGTTGTGCTGGGTGACTGGGCAGTTATCTATACTTTCCATAACTTACCTATAGACTATTACTTTGAATCCATGTGAATAATTTCATGGCTAGCTAGTGAATTTATATCTGAAGTAACCTTAGGTTATCTATCTTTAAAAATCTTCTTTATTGTCTAACTACTATATGCCTACCAAAATACCCCTGTCATCTTGGTATAGTAGTAGAATGAAAGTTCCATGAGGGCAGGGATTTTTTTAAAATTTATTTTGTAAATTACTGTATTCTCTCACCTGCTACATGGCTTTCATTTTACTGAACAAATGAGAAAGTATTGTTATTTTTATAGTAAAAACATCCTATGAGATAATGATTTTTTTTTCTGAATAGCAAATAGTTTATTAGTAAGTACATGGTTTCAGTGACGGTAATAAATTCACTTGAACAGAAGACAACAATCAAATCAAAAAAATAAGTGCTTGCTAATCATCAGAAAATCTGTGGCCATTAGGACTGTCTCGTAGAAATCCAAAATCACTCAGAGGCCAAATCTTAAAGAAGATACGGCCTCTTATTAGTCCATATGGAACAGGTCCGTAGTACCTGGAGTCTGTATAATTCTGCCGATTATCACCTTCTAGCCACACGTGACCTGTTGGCACCATAGGTCTGTTCAACAATAAATTGAATTTTTAGGGTAGTTGCTGGGCTTCCAGAAAAAAAAAACCATCTGAAGAGTGTCTCAAAGCATACATAGGTGATCCATGGTTTCAGGGTTCCTATAAGGAACTCCCCATCAGTGTTCTTTCCATTTAGGGTAAAGATTTGCTCTAGCCCAAAAAACCCCGGAAGTCTCTCACCAGGACTCAGGTGGGCCTTTCTCACCTGAGATAATGATTTTTTAAACTGTGGAGTCTCTCTCCCCTCCCTTCAGTTAAACTACAGCTAACTCATATCATTTTCCTGATCGCATATTCTTCTATAAGAAGATTGTGATGTATATGTTGTTTTCTAACCATTGTTGTTTTCTTAAAGGCAAATGTTCTCTAGTTACCCAACCACCACTGTACTTCCTACACGTCGTGCACAGACTCCTCCAATATCATCGCTACCAACCTCTCCTTCTGATGAAGTAGGAAGGAGGCAAAGCTTAACTTCTCCTGATTCCCAATCAGCAAGGCCAGCTAACCGCACAGGTGCGTGTGCTATTATGCACTGTGACACTCAGACCTTGGCATTCCATGTGTGTGGGACTTTATTATGTGAGCATTGTGTTTTGTCTTCACTGAAGGAAAAAGTGATTTTAATTAAGGGGGATCTGTCCCATCAAACTGATCTGTCTTCTCTATTTTGAAGCTGTAGATCGAGTTAGGGCTATTTGGGAGAGAAATATGTATTGTATATCTGTTGTATTAGACCTTCTTTTCTAATACAGGCATTTTGAATGCTATAGATTTCCCTCTAAGCACTGATTTTGCTGCAATCCATACATTTTGAAATGCTTTGTTTTCATTTTCATTCAGTTTATAGTACTTTCTAACTTACCACTGTTATCTTCTTTGACATATGGGTTATTTAGAAGTATATTATTTCATTTCCAAATATTAGGGGATTTTCCAGATATCTTTCTATTGTTATTTCTAATTTAATTTCATTGTCATCCAAGAACACATTCTGTATAATTTGAATTGTTTTAAATTTATTGAAACTTGTTTTGTGGCCCAGAGTATGGTCTATTTTTGTAATATTCCATGTATACTTGGAAAAAATGTGTATGTGCTATTGTTGAGTGGTGTGTTCTAGAAATTGTTGGTTAGCTCAAGTTGATTGATAGTGTTGTCCAAGTCTTCCTTACCCTTACTTGTTTTTTTGTCTACTTATTCTTTCAATTACTGAGAGAGTGGGAATGAAATCTCTGTAATTGTGGATTTGTCTCTTTCTCCTTTCATTTATTAGTTGGATTTTTTCCCATGTAATTTAAAGCTCTGTGTTTAGGTCCATAAACTTTTAGGATTCTTATATATTCTTAATGAATTGACCTCTTTATCATTATGAAATGACTATCTTTATCTCTGGTAATACTCTTTGCCCTTGAATATGCTTTATCTGGTATAAATATTGTCACTTCTGATTTTTTTTATTAGCCTTCTAATGGTATATCTTTTCTTTTCCCTTCATTTTATTTTTAGCTTATTTGTGTCTTTGTATTTAAAATGTGTTTCTTAAATGTAGCCTATAGTTGGGTTGGGCTTTTTAAATTCAACCTGATGTTCTCTGCCTTTTAATTGGGATATTTAGAGCATTTAAATTTAATGTGATTATTGGTATAGTTGGGTTTAAATCTGCCATCTTTCTGTTCTTCTCATCTGTTCTCTGTCCCCTTTTTCTACCTTCTTTGAGTTAAATGAGTATTTTTTAATTATCCATTTTATATCTTTTTGTTGTCTTATTAGCTATACTTGGTATTGTATTTTTAGAGATTACTTTCAGGTTTATGGTATACGTTCTTAGTTATCACAGTCTGCTTTCAAGTAATGTTATACTACTTCATGTATAGTAGAAGAATCTAACAACAGTATGCTTTCATATCCCTTCTCAGCCTTTATACTTTTGTTGTTATAAACCTAACTTCTATGTATCTTTTAAAGCCCCATAATACATTATTATTTTTGCAGTAAACAGCCAGTTATCTTTTAAAGATATTTTTAAAAACTAAAGTATATATTTTGTATTTACCCACATGGATATTTCTGAGATTCTTTATTCTTTTATGCAGATCCAGATTTCCATCTGGTATCATTTACTTCTGCTTTAAAGACTTCTTTAACGTTTCTTGTAGTGGTCTGCTATTGATGAATTCTTTTGGCTCTTGTATGTCTGAAAGAGTCTATTTCACCTTCATTTTTGAAAAATATTTTCACTGGGGATAGAATTCTAGGTTGACAGCTTTTTTTTTCTTTCAGTACTTTAAGATATTGCTCTACTGTTGTTTCCTGTGATAAGTTTTCTATTGTTCTAATATTGATGTTATATGCCTTTTTCTCTGGCTGCTTTTAAGACTTTTCTCATCATTGGGCTTAAGATTTATTATGATCTGTCCTGGTATAGTTTTTTTTCATGTTTCTTGTGCTTGGGATTTGTTGAACTTCTTAGATTTGTGCATTTAAAGTTGCCATTAAATTTGAGAATTTTTCATTATTTTTTTCAGATTTTTTCTCCCACTACTCCTCTATTTCAGTGTCTCCAGTTACATGTATATTAGGCCACTTGAGTTTGTCCTACAGATCACTGATGCTCTGCTCTTTTTTTTCCTTAAGTTCTTTTTTCTGTATGTTTCATTTTGGATAATTTTTATTGTTGTATCTTCTTGTCACTGATATTTTCTTGTGCAGTGTCTAATTTGTTCTTAATCCCATCCAGTGTATTTTTCCCTTCAGATATTGTAGTTTTCATCTCTAGAAGTTCTATTTAGGTCTTTTTTTTTCTTTAATGTTCCATGGCTTTTTAACATATTCAGTCTTTCCTCTACCTTATGGAATACATGGAATAACAGTTCTCATTATTAGAATAGTTATGGTCTGTAAAGTCACTGTGAACGTAAGAGTTAGCAAAAACTGGACCATTGTTCTTAGGGAAAATACAGGGCTAGGTTTCTGTGAGCTTCTGGTCATACTTTGTCAACTAATCAATATATAACCTTATTTTATGTGTGTTTCAATTTGAAGACACTGTATTTAATATATAGTAGCATTGAGCTTATGGCCAGCAACCCTGTTAATTCATGCCTAGGGTGAAACTTATCTAACACATATATTTTCTCTATAAGGCACATTGCAGCCTTCTTGCACTCAGGAACCCTAGATAGCATTTCAGCACTGTACTTGGGGGCCATTTTAAGCAATGAAATCATCCAAAAAAGCACAAAGATGCAAAAAAGTAGCACTAAGTAGCATAAAAATGCACTGAATAGCTGATACAAGAACACAGAGAACATCACCTTGTTTGACCTTAGCTGAAAACAAATGCATCAGGAGACTGAACTTTTGTCATTCTGCACGGGAGTCTGAAGTTTATTATCACCTGTGCGTGTGACTGATTGTGAAAGTGCCATGTGTATTGATTTTGGAGTTACAAATTAATTTTAATGAGTAGATGAATTTGCACATACAGTAATGTCCTCTGTACTTAATTTATCAATTATCTCATTTCTAGGTCTGTTTTTATTAACTGAGTTTTCTCCTCATTTTGAATTGTATTTTCTTGTTTCTTTGTTAATTTTTTGTTGTTTACCAGACATTGTGAATTTTTCCTAGTTTGGTGCTGGGTATTTTTAATTTCTTCAAATGTACTTTATTTAACTTTGTTCTGAGATATAGTTAAGTAACTTGAAGACCACTAGATTCTTTCAAGGCTTCCATTTAAGCTTTGTTAGGTGGGACCAGGACAACATTTAGTTTAATTAGTATCCTATACAGTGCTTTATGCATTACAAAGTTTTGCCATTCTGGCTTGTGGTAATGCAAACTCTTCCCAACCCTGTGTGAGCTCAAAGGATTGCTCTGCCTGCTGCTGCTTGGCAGTTCTTTTCCTCACTTTGGTTAGTTGCTGCATTTGTAACAGCTAAAGACTTGAGAGGAAGAGAACCCTCTGCACATTTCTGGAATTCTCTTTCTGTGTAGCTCTCTTCTTTAGATACAGATCTTTCCTTCTGGTATTCAAATTTCAAATTCTCTACTCTGTCTCCTCTATTCAGAGACATCATTGAGTTTAGCTTGAAGTTACCTTCCCTGAACTGCATCTTGGAAATTCTTTCCAGGCAACAAGCTGAGACAGTTGTATGCCTCGTGTCATGTGATTTCCTTCTCTCAGGGATCACTGTCCTACACTGACTGTTGTCCAATGTCTGCAGACTGTTGTTTGGTATGTTTTGTCTGGTCTTTTTTTAGTTGTTTAAAGTGAGAGTAAATCCATTCTCTGTTACTCTGTCATGGCTAGAAGGAGAAGTCCATCAACTTCATCAGGACTGTGACCACTGTAACAGTAGTGACATTTTTAAAGCAAAAATTAGAGTTATAGTTATCCCTACCTCCATTCTTTCCCTTCTTCACTTCTTTCTTCCTAATTCAATTAAAAAGCCATTAAGTGGAGCCAAGCTAGGTAGGCATTCATGCTGGCATGGTGTGGAAGGTGGGTGGCATGGTAGCCCAGAATGGATTGTCAGAGCCAGATTGGGGTGAAGGAGACTCCTTGTATATGGGGGAAGTGGTCTGGCACAGAGTTTTGGAGTCTTAAGTTGGGTGAAGAAATGTCCACATGGCCCAAGAACAGGTGTCAGCCATACAGGGTGAAGAGGACCTCCACTAGCAACTGTGCAGTCAGAGGGCCTCGGAGCAGTGATGCTTCAGTCGCGGTACACACACATAATGCCAAGATCCTAGCTTCTAAATGCCACTCTCTACTAAAAGGAACCTTAATCTTCTGGGAGAAATGGTTAATTTCAGAAATGAGTATGAAATGAGCCTAGAACAGCTTGTGCTAGAAAGTGATAAAGTGCTCAGAGGATGATGGGCAGAGGCCTGAGGAATACAGAAATCAGAATGAAGGGGCATCCACTGGCCAAATCTGAGAGGTTTGGGACATCAGAATAAATAATCATAATTATAATAACAGATAATAACCCATGAACACAATAAGAATCAGTAACCCTATACTAATGGAGAAAGGAGATGCTTTGCTTTAGAGTGAAATACCAACTGATGAATCTAAAAGCAGTGATAAACTTAAAAACCATCATTTGTCAGCCACAATAATAATTAATTCAGCCAATAAACATAAATGGATGCTAATGAGTGAAACTTTGATGAAGAATGAAGTGTTTATGTATTCTCATAGTTCCTCCCCACAAATACTTATTAAATACAAAGGGGAAAAAGAAGAGTACCTTTACAGTGGAGAAACCTGGCCAATAGCAGCTTAACTCAAGTGATCAAAGTTAACATTACCAGTAACGGGACAAAATGAAATCATGTACCATCTAATAGAACACAGTAAGAAGAAGAAGGTGCCATCAGTTTTGTGCTACAACCTGAATCTAATCGTGAGGAAACAGTAGACACTAGGTTGAGGGACTTCACACCATATAACTATAATCTTCAAAGAATCAAAGTGATTGAAGGGGACTGAAGAGACATGAAAACTAAATGTAAAGATGATCCCAGATTGGATCCTTTGCTGTAAAGAGCATTAGCAAGAATTTTGGCAAAACTAGAATGGGATCTGGATTAGACGATAGCATTGTTAATTTATTGACTTTGATAGTTGTGTTGTGGTTATGCAGGAGAGTGTTGTTATTTGTAGAAGTGATATATTAGTGTATTCAGGGGAGATGGAACACTGTGTCTGCTTCTTGCTCTCCAGTGGTTCAGGGGTAAAAGAATTCTTTGTACTATTCTTGCAAATTTCTGTAAAGTTTGAAATTATTTGTAAGTAGGAAATGATTTTAAAAAGCATTAAAATTTTCTCAGCAGGCTTATTTTGTAATAACTGATTTATCTTTAAGAGAAACCTTAAAAAAGCTGTATCAAATTTAATCACATTTAGTTATTCATTTAGTGAATTCTTAGTAGAATAAAATTTCATTACATGTGGACAGTATTAAGATGTTGGGGATTATGGTTACCCTAAGAACACTTTTTACTCATGATATGTAGTGATATTTAGGCCTTTACTTCTCTTTCTTTTGTCTCAGCCTTGTCAGACCCGAGCAGTAGACTTTCAACTTCTCCTCCTCCTCCAGCAATTGCAGTACCTTTGTTGGAAATGGGGTTCTCTCTCCGGCAGATTGCCAAAGCCATGGAAGCCACAGGTAGGATAAATTTTTTATATGTCAGTATATGCAGTTATGAGAAACCTGATCTTTATTAAGAGCAACATATTTTTTAAGAAGCCATAAAACTTGGTAAGATTTTTAACACCAGATTTAATTACAGTGGCATCATAGCAGGCACTCTTAAACTGATAGCATGAATAACTAAATGAATTTTGCCCTAAGTAGGTATTAGAACTTTTTTTTCCCCTTTTCAGGTGCTCGAGGAGAGGCTGATGCCCAGAACATCACTGTCCTTGCCATGTGGATGATAGAGCATCCTGGGCACGAGGATGAGGAGGAGCCCCAGTCAGGCAGCACAGCAGACTCAAGGCAAGGAGCGGCGGTTGCAGGCAGTAGTGGGAAGTCAAATGATCCCTGTTACTTGCAGTCACCAGGAGACATACCATCAGCTGATGCTGCTGAAATGGAGGAAGGCTTTAGTGAAAGGTGAAACTCCAATTTCCGTGTTTCTGTTCTGTGTGTTGTAAATGGTGACCCCCAAGAGCCTCATTTATGTCCCTTCGTAGATGCTTCTAATGGTATATAAAGTTGACTGACTAGAGATATATAAAATGATGGAAAATTCAGTTACAGGTTTATGTTTCTGTGAAGGGTAAAAATGACAGGTTTTGACTTGAATGCTATTTTGTTTTCATGAAAATTAAGGAAATAATTTTTATATAAAATTGAGCTGAAAAGAAGAAACAAAAAATTAAAATCAGTTTATTCTGAAATAAATACGTTGATAAAATAAATTTATCTACTATAAGTAATATAAAATAGAATGTTCATTTTAATAGAAATTGATTTAATTAATACATTCAATAGAAATGGACTTTTAAATCTTTTCTATCTCTTAATATGGATTTATATTTTCATCTTTTCTTTAGTTTTTAATGTCACCTCTTTTTAAAACATTGTAAAACGAATTCTGTGATAATGCCTAGCTTAAAGAGAAATGTAATTAAATATTCTATTATTCTAAAATCTTCCCCCTTCAGCACTTCTTATGACTTTAAATCTTTGTTTCAGTTTAGTTCATTAAGTCGTATGGGGTGGGGGGTTGTGTCTTATGTTAATATGCAGACTTTTTCTGATAAGCACAGTGAATATTTTCATAACTTATTTTGAAATATCTGTTTCTCCACAGCAAGGATTCCCAGTCATTTCAAATTTTAAGTATTTGATCGTTTAGGATTTAGTTAAGGTCATTGATCTCATCTGAATTTGAACTTGCATTAAGCATAGTTTAATTATTGGCATAATTCAAAATCAGATAAAATTATTACTCAGGGAAATATGACATATTTATAACTTAGGTGCTTTACCAAACACAAAAGATGTTTCAAAGCTTTATCATGGGGAACTATATTCAATATCTTATAGTAACTTATGGTGAAAAAGAATATGAAAACACATAAATGTAGGTTCATGTATGACTGAAGGGTTATGCTGTACACCAGAAATTGACACAACATTGGAAACTTCAATAAAATATATATATAATACAAAAAATAAAATAAAAAAGAGCTTTATCATAAACATATTTTGTTCTCGATAATGTTTGGAGGAAAAAGTACTACAAGCAAGTTTGCACCTATGCTTTCTGTTTGTAATGGTTTTTGAAAACGTATGTTGCTTTTAAACTTGCACTTGTAGCCCTGATAATCTGGATCATCCAGAGAATGCAGCTTCTGGAAGTGGACCACCAGCTAGGGGTCGCTCAGCTGTAACAAGAAGGCACAAGTTTGATTTAGCTGCTCGCACATTGCTCGCAAGAGCAGGTAAGTATATGTTTCGCATCCTTCTCTTGGCAAAAGTATCATATAATTTGTTTATATTTTAAAGTCAGTGTAAAAGCAGCATTAAAGAAGATGTAAACTAATCACATGAAGTATTCAGTACCTCCACATAAAAAAACAGCTGTTTGCTTATTGCTTTCTATGCATTTATGTGATTTTACATTATTTAAATCACAGCATACATTCACAGATTTATTTTTAAGTTCCCTCTGAGTGCAGAAGGCTATAGTGCTCACTTGTAGATATGGAGACATTTTGTAAATGCTCTCTCTGCCCTCAAGCAACTTGTAATGTAAGAAGTGAAGATGCATGTTTAAGACATCAGTGGTCAGAAGGAGCTAGAAAGAGCACTGTGCCCACGGAGTAGCCCTGGCTTTTTTGATGTACTTTGTGGACTTTAGGGCTTCACTGATAGGTAAGGCCCTAGATAAGCAAAAATAAATTTTTTCATGACAGTAATAAATATTTTGAAGATTATGTTCTGGTCATGTGAAGTTTAAGTTACAGGGAATTTCTTTTCCAAACTGAAAACTAGAAAATGTCATTTGTCAAAACAGATTTGATCCTTGAAATATTAAAACATAAATAACGGTTCAGTAATTTATGGGAACAGAGAAATTAAGACTGTCCTAGAACATACAAGATCATATTTAATACATAATGAAAGGGACTGATATAAAAAAATAAACCTAGAAGGACAACAACAGCCCACGTTTATGGAGTGCTCTGTGTAACAAACATTAGGAAGTATTTCACATGGATTACCTTATTTAAACCTGTCAGCAGCCCTGCAAGGTATGAGTGCTTACCCCCATTTTACAGAAGAGGAACACGTATGATAGGTAAAATTTTATGTTTATGGTCTGGAATCCAGTAAGTCAGCTGAGATAGGCTCTCACCTGCATGTATGGCAGTTAAGAACTGGCGAAATATTCAACATTATTTTATACATGCAAGTAAAATGCCTTTTTTGTTTTGTTCTGAGCGGGGTTATACCGCTCTGTGCAGGCCCACAGGAATCAAAGTCGGAGAGAAGGAATATCTTTGCAACAAGACCCAGGGGCGTTGTATGACTTTAATTTAGATGAGGAATTGGAAATTGATCTTGATGATGAAGCGATGGAAGCTATGTTTGGACAAGACCTGACCAGTGACAATGATATTCTGGGAATGTGGATCCCAGAGGTACTGGATTGGCCTACCTGGGTGTGTGTGACTGCAGCGGGGGCTGCTCTGACTTACTTTCCTGCCCTCCTGTTCATACAGCTTACTAACAACAGCCTTGCCTAGAGTTGTAACACTCTAAAAAGCCTGACGTCTCATCCTAAAGTTTGGGGCTCTAACACTTAGGTTTCTTTGATACTTACAAACTAATAAGACAAAAACTCTCTTGTTGCTTTCTCTGTGCGATTTTATTGCTTCTCTCCCCAGACTAGATGGATAGAGCCATATCGTGGTAATTTGATTCTAACATAAAGTGTAGTTTGCAAAATAGGCCTCAGGTCCCAGTCGACTCTGCTGGGTGTGTAACATGGCTGCTCTACTCGCCTTGCTGTCTGAATGCATGCTCTTCTCCTTCATAGGTTCTCTTTGATCACTGTAATGCCTCATTCTAGGAACCAGTGCCACCTAGATCTTGTAAACTCCTCCATCCAAGGGCAGGGTACATGGTGGGTTTGTATGTTCACATTGTTTAGCATTACGCTTTTTGTAGCAGGGAAACTGAGAAGTTCATGGGTGTAAGCCCTATAGGAAAGAGCATCTACCATATTAAGATAAATGAATCCAAATGACTTCTTAGAAGTTCAGAAAATAGGTATGCATGTTATGACCAGATGGAAAGTAGTTTTCATTAGAGGGATTTTAACAAATCATTTGGGATGGGGCAGATTGTCTTTTTTATTAATAACTTTTTCCTCAATAGAGTAGTTAGTTACTTTTATTGTAACTTATTAGAGTGAGGAAGGGCAGAGAACACCTTCAGACTGTGATCTGAAATCTGATTTGAAAGAACTTTGTTATGTAGCATTGATGAACATCTTGCAAATATTCCAGCATATGTAAACAAAGTAAATTTAATATAATCTATCTACCTCTTTTTAATTTTGTGTTAACTTGACTAATAATTTGATATGAAATCATTTTGTGCAGCATGTTTGTGAGTCTGAAGACAGGGAAGAAGTAGTGGTGTGTGAACTGTGTGAGTGCAGTGTCGTCAGCTTCAATCAGCACATGAAAAGAAATCATCCGGGCTGTGGGCGCAGTGCAAACCGCCAGGGCTATCGTAGCAATGGCTCCTATGTGGATGGCTGGTTCGGCGGTGAATGTGGGAGTGGGAATCCATACTACCTGCTTTGTGGCAGCTGCAGGGAAAAGTACTTAGCCCTGAAGACCAAATCCAAGGCAACAAGTTCTGAAAGGTACCTTGAAATTGTGCAGACATCCAGACCCTCTGAATGAAGTATATAAAGTATCTCTCATTAAGAATGGGAATTGTATATTTTTTTCATGAGAGGGGTTACTTTTAACCTTTCCTAAAGTCCTGTGATTGCTGAATTGAGGGCAGGAAGGATGGAGGAGGTGAAGGAATTCATGTTCCTGCCCCAGCTGGAAGCCTGTAGTCTGGGAACAGCAGCATGGCCTCAGGTCCTTCACTGGAATTTGATTGTGTTAACCTTTGATTTGTTGTCAAGTTATAGGTGGGACCTTTGCATTAGCCTTCAGGAGGTTTATGTTCATTTTTTTTTCTTTGGTGTTTTTCACCATATTTTTGGCATCTTAATTGAGATCTTTTTTCTTGATTAAAAAAAAAGCAGACTTCAGATTAAATGAGCTTCCATGAAAATAGTAGTTCTTTATAGCCATGAATAGCAATTAATTGCTAACAAGTAGGGTTTTTGCCCTTATTATCAGCTATTAAAATCTTTAAGGTGTTCTAGAATAGGTTTTGATTGAAAGAATTGTTGTAGGTAACCCAGAAACCTCCCCAGTAATTTGGTAAAATAGTCATTGATTTTGTAAGCATGTGAGTACCTACATGCCAATAATTTTTTTTATCACGTTAGCCCATAATATGACACACACTTTTTAATTTTGTGTTGCTTTATTAATGACCTTTTAAAATGTCCTAATGACTTAATTTGCATTTTGGGTACTAACTGTTTTATGTAAAAACACAATGTTTTTCATGTTTGGTGCAGGTACAAAGGACAAGCTCCAGATCTAATTGGCAAGCAGGACAGTGTGTATGAAGGTAGTTGTTTTGAGAGCTTCTTTATTTTATGTGTATTTTTGTATATACCTTCTGCTTAACATCTGTTACTAAAATTTACCTTTGTGTGTGTGTTTGTATTTATGTACATGTTAACTCAGAGTCCCCCCAAAAACCTTAAGATAGTTTGGTAGCAAAGCCTTAGTTTTAAAAGTCGAAGGAAAAACACCTGGCTTCTAATACTAGCTTTACCACGGGAAGCTAATTTCTATGTGGCATATATGTTTTTTCAAAGTAGAGAAAGTATGTAGTACATTTTGAATTTCCACCCTAATTGAGGAAAGTAAAAAAATAAAAATTGAGGTATCTCAGTTTATCTGGAGCATTCATTTAATTGAAATAACTCATTTCCTTGTGGTTATGGACAAGGTCAAGAACTCTTTGTTAGCCCCACAACAGTATTTTTTATTAGCCGAAGTCCATTACCAGCTGTAACGTGTACTGTTAGTTTAAATGGATTTGATGGCTCTGACTCCCTCTCCCTTGGTTTCACTGTGCTTCAGGAGAGCAGTCTGGTTGGGTCACCAGGAGATGGTGCCCTGGTTTATTTTGTAGGCACTGGGCTTTCAGTCCATCTGCTTCTTAAACATACCTCACAATAACCATTGCCAGCAGAGTTCTGTTCTGTTTATTTTCACATACTGTACATTTGTTTATTTAAATTCCAGAAGACTGGGACATGTTAGATGTTGATGAAGATGAAAAGCTAACGGGTGAAGAAGAATTTGAATTACTTGCTGGACCACTTGGTTTAAATGACCGCCGCATTGTACCAGAACCAGTTCAGTTCCCTGACAGTGATCCACTGGGGGCATCAGTAGCAATGGTAACAGCAACCAACAGTATGGAAGAGACTTTGATGCAAATAGGTAAACTTGAAATGCTGATTGACATGGATTTTATAGTCTATATTAATTTGTTTCTTAGGTTAATAATAACAATAATAATACAAAGTTTAATCATAATAAGCGTTCTACATTTCCTACCCCATCAAACATCTTTAGGTGGTTGTATTAATATTTTGAAGGTATAATGTAATACTATTTTAATTTTCTGTTTTTATAAAATGTTGAAGCATTTTCTTAACTTTCTGTTAAAAGAATCCTGGAAATGAATAAAAAACTATTTTGCAGTCTTTTTTAATTTGAGTAAGAGGGTATGGTAACTTTTTGCTGTACAGAATGCCAAATAAAGAATTGAGGCAGTATTGGTGATTCAGCCCTGTATGTGCACTCAAAGCATATTTTTTTCAAAGCATTTTTAAAAACTATTTCTTTCCTATATTTGTTAATATCAGTAGAAGTCATACATGAGCGAAATAAATAAAACCAAAAAAAATTTAGGAGGCATATTTTTCCGGTAATAGATTATTGACCTTGAAATGTCTGTTTCTCCCAAGCAGTTTTCTGTATAACAAAGTTCCAAATGAGCAAAAATACATTGGTTTGCTATATATTTCCCTGAAGCCTAGAACCCAGGTAGAATGGGTAAATTTTTCAGTAGTACGGATATTTTTTTCTTACCTTTTGAAGAACTAAGCAAAGTCTAATGTTTTTCAGGATGCCATGGTTCTGTGGAAAAGAGTTCCTCTGGGAGGATAACGCTAGGTGAGCAGGCAGCTGCCTTAGCAAGTCCTCATGACCGGGTGGTGGCTTTGAGGAGAGTGACTGCTGCTGCTCAGGTTCTTCTGGCCAGAACCATGGTCATGAGAGCCCTGTCTCTTCTCTCAGTCAGGTAAGTGTCATTTTGTGTCAAATAATGCTAAAATAGCTTCTAGTATATATTAGACAGAAGTCTGATACTGTTTGGGAGGATGAGATGGGAGTTTTAGAAACTTGAGTATCTACTGTTGAATGAAAGAAGTCAGACTTAGTCATCATCATTTTTCATTCATTCAATCAGTCAGTCATTCAGTTAATGCTTAGCTCTTTTTAGGTAGAAAATATTGCCGTTATAGTAACCAAGAAAACTGCAAACATTTTATTTTATTATCTGGAATGGGAAACGAAGGCTGTTGATCCACTTGGTACAGGGTAAAAATAAAAGGCCAAGTGAGTTTCTCTGCAGAGTTGACTAAGTTTGTAGCTAAGTCAACCTGCATATTCCATCATGGAGATTCTTGCTATGTTCATACCGTGGAGTGTAATGTTAGGAAATGGGAGAGAGCCAAGAATACCTAAAAGACATCCATTTAAGAAATGCTGAGCAGGGGTATTTAACAGTAAATCAGTGAAGACAAAAGGACCCTGAAAGAAAAACTCAAAACTTGGATAAGACCATATGGTGTTGGCTCAAGAATGGATGATTTGGACCGTGGAGTATAACCAAGTTGGAAACTGATTCACATATGTAGATAAACACTCGATTTATGTCTGGTTTATGACAGTGCTTAACATTTCAGAGCAGTGAGGAAAGGATGGTCTTTTCAATAACTTGGACTAGGTCAGATGGTTTATTCACTTAGGGAAAAAAAAATGGGTCTTGGTACCAACCTTATTCTATATAAAACAAATATTTCCAAGTGGCTCTTAGATCTAAATGTGAAAGGTAAATCAACAGAGTTTCTATAAGGTAACATAGGAAGAGTTTATTCTTAATCTTTGGACAGCCAGAGATTTCTTAAGCAAGTCATGAAAGGCATTTCACTTTAAAGGGAAAGACTGATAAATTGGACTACATTAAAAAAAGAACTTCTGTTCAGCAAAAGTCATTTAGAAAGTAAAAAGTCAGAAAGTTAAAAAAAAAAAACTACTGAATAGGAGATGATCTTAGCAATGTGTTTAACCAACAACAGAGTATGTAAACATTTCTTATAAACCAGTAAGAAAAAGACAGAAAACCCAAAAGAAAAGTGGACAGAAATACAAAATAATACAAAAGAGAACCTCATGGCAACAAACATGAACAATGAGGTGTTTAACCTCATTAGTCTTGAGAGAAATGAAAATGAAAACCTCATGAAATACTGCTACACACTCGTCAGAATGGCAAAAATTTAAAAGACTGGGGGGAAAAGTGATCATGAGGATGTGGAACACCTAGAACCCTCATACACTGCTGGCAAGAAAATAAATTGGGACAGTTACTTTGGAAAACTATTTGATAGTGCCAGCTAAAGGTGAATATTAATATAGTCCGTGACCCAGAAAAACACTTCTCAGTATATGTTCAATAGAAATGCTTAAATATGTCTACCCAAAGATATAAGCAAGAACATTCATGGCAGTATTATTCATAATAGCCCCATGCTGGAAACCACCTGACTGTCATCTGTATGTACATTTGAGTTATACTTTATACAGGCATTAATTTCATTTGTACAGGCGTATCTTGTTTTATTGTGCTTCATTTTATTATGCTTCACAGATAGCATTTTTAAAAAAATAAATTGAAGGTTTTTGGCAACCTTGCATTGAGTAGGTCTGTTGGCACCATTTTCTCAACAGCATTGGCTCACTTTTATGTCTCTGTGTGACACTTTGGTAGTCCTTGGAATATTTCAGACTTTTTCATTATTATATTTGTTAGTGATCTGTGATCAGTGATCTTTGATGTTACTATTGTAGAAAGATTACTGTAGGCTCCTGTGATGGTTAGCTTTTTTTTTTTAGCATTAAAGTATTTTAAAATTAAGACATGTATTTTTTTTGGCATAATGCTATTGCATACTTAACAGACTGTAGTGTAGTATAAACATAACTTTTACATGCACTGGGAAACCAACAAAATCTGTATGACTTGCTTTATTGCAATATTCGTTCTGTTGCGATGGTCTGGAACTGAACCCACATGTCCATGGTCTGCCTCTGTGTCAGTGAAAATTAATGACTACTACTATAATGCAACAATATGGATGAATCTTACGAACAATGTTGAGCAAAAGACGCCAGACATAAGAAAATACACACTTTATTATTTCATTTATAGAAAGTTCAAAACTAGACAAAACTGGCTTATGGCCTTAGAAGTCAGGATAGTCGTTACTTTGGGGGGCCGAGAGACAGAGAATGATCCAAGTGGGTATCTGAGGTGTTGGTAATGTTCTTTTTCTTGATCCAGAAGGTGGTTATATAGGTTTGTTCAGTGTGTGAAAGTTCTTCATTTGTGAACATTCCTGTATGTTATACTTTAGTAATTCAGGTACACTTCAAGTGTATGTCAATATTTATTAAAATTTTAAACAATTACCAGCTTACATAATATTTTTGTACATCTCTTAGGACATGTATCATTAGTGATAGTGCAACTTGCCTTTTATTTTGGTTTTTCTGGGGATAGTATGTGGGGCTCTAACAAGTCCCTAAAAATCTGTTTTCTCTATGCATCTAAAGTGTTTTCCTTTCCTGGCAGTGGTTCCAGTTGTAGCCTGGCTGCTGGTCTTGAATCTCTGGGGCTCACAGATATACGAACTCTGGTTCGATTAATGTGCTTAGCTGCAGCAGGGAGAGCTGGCCTCTCCACCAGCCCTTCCTCCATGGCAAGCACTTCAGAACGCTCACGAGGTGGGCACAGCAAGGCCAACAAACCCATCTCTTGCCTAGCCTATCTGAGCACAGCAGTGGGATGTCTAGCATCAAACACTCCTAGTGCTGCCAAACTCCTGGTGCAGTTGTGTACACAGGTAGGCTAGTTTTCAGTGCTTTTCTTATTGCATTGCTTATTTCTAGCTGGTTCTGAAAGAAGCTTTTGAGGTAAAATCTTCTTTTTGTTCCAAAATTATATGTAAAAATTAAACCTGTTTGTTCTGATTGCCTCTTCAGAATTTGATTTCTGCTGCAACAGGTGTAAATCTAACCACGGTCGATGATCCAATTCAGCGAAAGTTTCTACCCAGCTTTCTCCGAGGAATTGCTGAAGAGAATAAGCTTGTAACCTCCCCCAATTTTGTTGTAACTCAGGCCCTTGTGGCATTACTAGCAGACAAAGGGGCCAAATTGAGACCTAATTATGATAAGGCAGAAGTTGAAAAGAAAGGTAAGTTTCATACCATTTAAATCTACAGTCTTCTAATCAATTTGATGTATGTTTTTAAAAATGTGTTTTTGCAATGTTGTATGTGATGAATTATATAGCATCATGTATACTTCGTAAGTTAGGTTGCATGGATACTTTTTCATTGTGCATGGAAATAAATAATAGAAAATGTACCAGGTTAGTCTGGGTTTGATTATAGTATTTTATTAGATTATGGTTTGGGTCACCACAGATAATAATCCCAATAGGTTTCCTTAATACAATTTTTATAAAGTAGTGGTATTTTTCTCTTTGTCTTAAGATGATAACACTTTGAAGGGACTACTTCAACACTATTGTGTATCCTTCTCTTCATCAGGACCATTTGGCCAAGAGAGATGGGCTTTTGGAGCTATCATTGTAGTCCCTTGACTGGCTATTAAGATCACTTTTGAGCAGCAAAAGCCAAACTCTTATTCTTTAGGGCATGCTCCCTCTGCCCTGGCCTTTAAATGATTTCTCCTGCATTCTCATTCTACATATCCTTAAAGCAAAGACTATTGATTGATACATATATAAGAGTACATTTGCAGTGACTCATATTTATTACAGAACTTGATGTGAGATAAATGCTTTTTACCTTGTATGCATATCTTAGTGAAATGATTGCTTAAAAATGTATTAATTCTTAAAAGATATGGGTTAACCCATTTTTGTTTGTTCACCACCACCAGCTCTTACCTGGGCATGATTTCGTTGTTTTGTTTAAGCAGGTTTAATTGCCCAATTGTATGCCCATCCTTCCTATGATCCTTCTGCTGTAGGCCCTCTGGAGCTGGCTAATGCCCTGGCAGCCTGCTGCCTCTCCTCCAGGCTGTCCTCACAGCATAGGCAATGGGCTGCTCAACAGCTTGTGCGCACTCTTGCTGCACATGACCGCGACAACCAGACTACTCCACAAACCCTCGCTGATATGGGAGGAGATCTCAGAAAGTGCTCCTTTATCAAGTTGGAAGCACATCAGAACAGGGTATGTGTTTTGAGCCCCAGGTGTGTTAATCACCTTATGTAAGAGAAAATAGCTTAAAGTTTAGATCTTGCTCTGTGTGTGTGTGTGTGTCTGTTTCTCTCACACACACGTACGCGCACACACACAAAATTACCAATATTTGTATGGTAGTTAACAACTTTCCTTTGTATGTATATGTTTATACTGTCTGACATAATATACAAATGGGAAAATCAAATGAGGGATGAGAAGAAAACCAAAGGAACAGCTTCATGAAAGATGAAAGCTTATACATGCAAGAGGGACAGAAATTGGCCTCGTTCTAATCCATGGGCCCCTGAGCCATGACAAGGCGACTTTAGGAAATGAAGTCTGACCTCTTTTTAACTAGTTTTAAAATCATTTCTTAGTCTGTGTTATTTGTTTTTTAAAACACATTGAAGTATTTCTATTTTATTAAATAAATGTTTTTTAATAAATAAACATGTTTAGTAAAGATTCTAACAAGTCTAAGATAACTCAAATGTAAGATAGTACTTTAAAGCTATACTTCAAATAAGTGTATATCTACAAGCCAATTAAAAAAGAATAAAACTGTGCGTGTTGCGTTATAACGTGTCTACTTTTCTATTATAATAGAGGAGATTTTTAAAAATTAAATAGAACTCTTTCAAATGATAGAATCATTTGAATTAAAACTTGCTCAAATATTGCTGGATTTTTAAAATCTTTTCTAGGTAATGACTTGTGTTTGGTGTAATAAAAAAGGACTCTTGGCTACAAGTGGCAACGATGGCACCATCCGGGTGTGGAATGTCACCAAGAAGCAGTATTCACTGCAGCAGACCTGTGTGTTCAACAGATTGTGAGTGCTGACATTAACTCTCTTGGGTAATGTTCAAAATAAGAGAATCCCAAGGGGGGCTTCATCTTGGTTGTGTTAATGTAATTAAATTGTCACTAAATTTTTTTTACAATTCTTCTTTTAGAACAACCTCCAGTGAGTTGTTTTTTTTTAATTTCTAAGATAGTAATTTAGAAAATAAAAATATTAACTGTAAATATTTGGACTTAGAATTAAATCAAGGTCTACTATGCTAGCATTATAAGTGTTCAATTCTATAAAACAGTAAGCTAATTTTCATCATTCTTCAAGGATTATTTGGGAATTAAGAACCATGATGTTTTCTGTAGCAGAATGTACCCTCTTTTATATTTTACAGTTCTTGAGCTAGCTATAGGTATTTCTTTTCTGAAAACTTCCTTAGCAATTAAGCAAACAAGAATCAGTGTGCTCTGAGTAATAACCATATGTACCACCCATACAGAATCAGAATATCTTTGTTGATAAATTGTATATTACATTAAATGATGAATTATCTAAGTATTACTGTTCTGTAATTCTACATTTTTCACGTTATGACAAACACTGGCCAATGTGTGATCGTCAAGTACTGTTAGCCATGCTTTTGAAATGCAGGAACCTGTCATTATGTGCTCTGGTCTATATAAAACCCTTTTTATTAAGGTTTCGGGTTTAGTTTACTTTTGGCTGATGGGGATTAGAATTCTATACTTATCTGTCATATACTAGGGAAGGAGATGCTGAGGAAAGCCTGGGGTCACCCAGTGATCCAAGTTTCTCGCCTGTTTCCTGGAGTATCAGTGGCAAATACCTAGCTGGAGCTTTGGAAAAGATGGTGAATATCTGGCAAGTTAATGGTAAGAGTCACATAAATATTAGTAAACTACTGAAGATATTTTTTTAAAAGCCTTTCTTTTAGCTTTTCTGAGTTCAAACATTGCCTTCCCTTCACCTTGAAACTCAGAATCTGTTCATCAGCTGTGAAAATCTATGCATAGTATAGTTTAAATTAAAGCGGAAATGTTCATTTCTTGACTTTCTTTTCTAGGAGTTTCAATTAAAGTGGTAGTTATAAACTAAAAATTCTTTTTATGTGCACCTAAGTGTTTAAAGTAGGATTTGAAGAGAAGGAGCAATTAATGTATTTTCACCTATGTCTTGTTTTGAATCACTTGAAATATTTCTATTAATTTTGTCTGTGTCACAGGTTACAAACTCTTGTCAATTTTTAATAATACCTGGCTGGAAAGTAAAAGTCATTATTATAGTCTTGGGCTTATCAGTATTATTGTTTGCTTTTGCATGTTTGAGGAATAGCTGTTCTGCTTTGTATATTTGAAAGAACAGCTAGCCTTAACTGTAGGTAAATTTCATATGTTTATTTGGTTTTCAGTACTTATTAGGAAAGGACTTAAGTGTTTGACGTTTGTACACTGATTATTTTCCTTTACTCTTTCTTCTATAAAGCTATCATTTTTGTCCCATTAATAGTTTAAGAAAAGCTGTTAATTTGATAGTCATGTGTCGTATATAAGTGAAGGATCCTGCCTTGCAGTCTTACTCATTAGCAGGCTGTTATGAAATTGGGGACTACTTTGAGTATATTTAATTAAGTAGTACTTATTTTTGTTCTTGTTATTGTTTTTAACTATTAAGTGACAACTAGCTAACATTTTCTCCCTCTTTAGGAGGAAAAGGGTTAGTAGATATTCAGCCTCACTGGGTATCTGCCCTGGCTTGGCCAGAAGAGGGTCCATCTACAGCCTGGTCAGGAGAATCTCCAGAATTATTGTTGGTGGGACGGATGGACGGATCTCTAGGACTAATTGAAGTTGTTGATGTATCCACCATGCACCGTCGAGAACTGGAGCATTGCTATCGAAAGGACGGTAAATGACTAGACTCGTGTCTGGTTGTGAAAGTGTTCCCTCCAGTCAGATACCTTTTTTGGCACATGCTGAGTGAATATTACATTTGGTTTTGTTTTCGGCATTGTCCAGTTGATGTTTCATTTTAATTAGTTACTAAGTTGAAAGATATTTCTCTGCAACCCCTACCACACATCGCTGCCAAAATAAGATCTAATAGTATTATATTAGTCATTTACCCTTTGTGTAAGTAAGTGTCTGAACACCACAGTGGGCTCCAAGTTCTCCCTAGAAAGTTAGGAATGTCCCAGAGGAAAAAGGACACTAATCATTGGTAGATATGAAATTGTTAACATATGAGTTAAATTGAGGAAATAGAGGAAGGAGGAGGCGGGGAGAAAAGTTCTTGATCTGAGAAGACATAGTAGGAAGCCTGCTTTCCTTTATTTTCTCACTGTGTTCCTTTTGGATGGCTAGGTGTCTTAATAGTTTGTGTTAAATATTTTGGGGGAGTGGAGTATCTCAAAGATCCCAGTCCTAACTTATTTATATGGTACTTTTTTTTTTAACAGAATAGAACCATTTTTGGGGTTTTTTTGAAAATAGACAGTACATTCATAAGGTTCAAGAATTTTGAAGTTTAAGAAGGTATACAGTAAAATGTGTCTCTCCCATCTACTCAGCTTCCATGTCCCCATATACCCCCACAGATACTGTTTCTTTACCTCTTTTGTGGCCTTCCAGTGTTATATACATGTAGAGAAGCAAATATGAATATAGATTGTTAGAATATAACATATTTGATAGAATTTGGAAACATACTGAATAGGGAATATTAAGCAAAAAGAGGGCCAGGTAATTTTTTTTTCTCTATGACTTGGGTTATTTCGCTTCTCAGTTTCATTGTAGATTTTGGTCCAAAAGGGAAGAATCTGGTATGGTGACTTAAAATCAGCAAGGGAATTCAATTTTGGTCTCTCTTTTTCAATAACCACTGGAAAACAATGAGAGATTAAAAATGAAGTAGTCCTCTGTCACTTATAAATGCTTTTAAAAGTGGATTACATGGAATGCCTGCTATAAGCCTGCATTTTGTCTAAATGTTAAAGAGATGTTGGAAACTTACTTGCAGTGATTCTAGTGATATATATTTGTTGCGAAGTCTCTGTCTTTTAGGTTAGACAATGACAAGTCAGTCTCTTCTATTTTATTGTATTTTAAAATTTTTTAATTTTGTTTTTATCATGTTAGTGTCCGTAACTTGCATTGCTTGGTTCAGTGAAGATAGACCATTTGCAGTGGGATATTTTGATGGAAAATTGTTACTGGGAACAAAGGAGCCACTTGAGAAAGGAGGCATTGTTCTCATAGATGCACATAAGGTAAAGCTTTACCAAATGGTTACTTTTTCTTGTTTATACTGTGGTATTGCTTGATACTGGTTTCTCAAAAAATTTTTTTACACCAGTCATTTATGATTTAATATTCTGTTGTTATACAGTTTTTTTACCATGTGTATAAATGGAAAAGTCTATGTAAGAAAGCCATTGAGCTAAGAAAGAGGTAAAAACCAAAGCGATAAAGTAGGAACACCCCCTGTTAAAGTACCTACCACTAACGCTAAAAATTCCATCTATGAAGAATGTTCTTCCACCTTGAACAGAGGTTGCCAGTTCAGATGCTTGTATGACCATCTAGGCAAGTAACATAAATGCATGAAGCCAGGAGTTGGAATGTGTGAAGGAAGGTTAAAAAAAAAATCAGAAGAACCCAATGCTGGCAACCATATAAACACAAAACATGTCCCAGATTTTCGTAGTATTTGCTGTTTTGGTGTAAGAGGTGCTATTTTTTTTCAAGTCTCTTCTTTTTACTGTTTTAATGATTACTAGTCAATAAAAATAACTTTAAAAATGCCAATGAAAGATAATATATCCCTTCTGAATCAGAATTTCATACTTAATTCATTCAGTTAACATTTATTGAGGTTTGACTGCAGCAAATATAATGCAGACTATATTAAAGGGTGAGTTGGTCTGGTGATTGGGAATAATGTGACAGCATCTGATTTGCATAAAATGTTGATTTCAAAGTCATTGAGTAATAGAAGTATAGGTCATTAATTATTAAGCTTAAATTATTTGTGAAGGAAGCATACTGTGATTTTTTTCTTCTCCCTCTACCATTTTCAGGATACTCTTGTTAGTATGAAGTGGGACCCAACAGGTCATATTCTTATGACATGTGCCAAAGAAGAAAATGTGAAACTCTGGGGGCCTATTTCAGGATGCTGGCGCTGTCTGCATTCACTCTGCCACCCATCTATTGTGAATGGCATTGCTTGGTGCAGCCTTCCAGGGAAAGGATCGAAGTTGCATTTACTGATGGCTACGTATGTTGTAAATTTGTGTGTGTGTGTCTTAACTTTTATGTTAGTATAGACTGTTACTTGCGTTAAATGTGGCTTTTCCATAATCTTAAACAGTTTATTGCCAATTACTGTTCTTATAATACGTAATATCATAAGATCACCTTAGAGAAATAAAGAGCAATTTTCCAGTGTGAAACTTGACATGTAATCTCCTTATCTACATGTGAGGTAGTTAGAATATTGGTCCTACTTGTATTTCTTGTGAAAGATTATAGCATACCTACTACAAATAAATTTTTAAGTAATTTTGTAGTAGCTCTATCAGGTCTTAATTGATTGCTGTTTGAAAATATTTTTACTTCTGCTTATTGACGTGTTTTGATTTTATGTGATCAAATTTTTTAAGTGGCTGTCAGAGTGGCTTAGTATGTGTTTGGCGTATTCCGCAAGACACCACACAGACCAGCGTGACTAGTTCAGAAGGATGGTGGGACCAGGAATCAAATTGCCAGGTAAGTGTTCTGATATTTTACAAGACCTTACTTGAAACCATCGATAGTGTGTGTTATCAAGTAATCGTCCCTTGATTACAAAGGTACTTACTACTTAGTATCTCAAACGTCAAGAGCCGTTAGGGAAATGTGAATAATTGTCATATTTTGTGTGCTCTCTGAATTAGCTTAATTTTTATAAGTCAGAGATACCATAATTGCTCTTTAAGTTGAGATATTCAGTATGTTTTGAGTGGTGATCATTTATGGGATATAATCAACACCACAAATAGATGAGTGCTAAGTTAAAGTCTTTGATACAGTGAAGTAGCAGCACCACGGGAGCACTCCTATCCAAAGTATCTTCTAGTAATACCAGAATTCCACCTGTGAAGAACAGTTCCTTTACCTTAAACAGAGGTTAAAAATTACGATAGATACTCACAGAGCCATTTAGGTAAGTAACATAAATTCACAAAGCTGGGCGTTGGAATATGTAGGGAAGGTAAAACACACATGTGCGCGCGCACGCGCACACACATGCGCGCACACACACACACGCACACACATACACACACATACTCACACACACAAACAAACCCAGAAGTGCACATGCTTCATATAAAGGGCCCAGCTGCCACAGAGCTGATTGCCACTATCCAGAAATGAAAGCCTGTTGTTAATAGACTGTCCAGTTTTTATTGATAGAAGCCGAAAATTCAGTGTTTTAGGTTAAATCTCCCAATATTAAGCTTTGACGTCTGACTTGAAATTCTTTAAAACCTTGGGTAGCTAATTGAATTGCGTCCCTCAGTTACCAATTTGCAACCTCTGTTGCTTTCTTTTTTTGTTCATGATACAGATACTGGAAGAAATAAATTATGTCATCTTTGGGTAAATGAATGTATCTGGGTTTATACTCTCTCATAACTAGAAGGAAGGGGGAATTTAAAGGCAGGAAGAAATGGTTGAGGAGGAAGAAGTAGGTAGCTCACAAATGGGAGGATAATAACACAGAAGCGGAGGTGGGAGCACTAGAGATAAGTCTGGTTTGCTCTCTGTGCTAAAGAGTAGCTCTTTTGACAGGTCTCACCTATCTCACTCCTAAAACCTGCAGAGCAAATGTGATGTTAGATACCATGTGAGAAACAGAACCATAAGCCGACAGGACAGAAAGAAGAACCTGCTTGTGTGGAGCCAGCTTGTGCAATTCACAAATGTTAGGGGCTCAAGAGGAAAATTACGTAAACTGAAATTTAAAAATTAAAACTCATTAAAAAAATAGAAGTTAGAACTTTCCTGTCTCTGAGGGATAATTGGAACTTAGAAATGTAGTCATTTCTACCAGTTAGAAGAGTAAGGGAACCCAGCTTAGAAGTGTGTCAGGAAAGAAGAAGCAGCATCAGCAAAGGAGAGCCAGGTTGATGCTTTATTATTTTCTCTGTCAGGCTAACACTTACGAGAAAGTTGTCCTTCTGTCTTCTCCAATTTTATACTGAAATATAAAATTTCCAAGAATGAATTGTAAATCTTGAATCTGTAAATTGCTTTAATATTTGTTAAAAATAAAAATGAATTGCAGGATGGATACAGAAAGTCAGTTGGAGCCAAGTGTGTTTATCAGTTGCGGGGACACATCACCCCTGTGCGGACCGTTGCCTTTAGTTCTGATGGGTTGGCCCTGGTGTCTGGTGGACTAGGTGGCCTCATGAACATTTGGTCTTTAAGGGTAAGAGTATAGATGTTATTTTTATCTTAAGAAATGATTTTACATTAACTTACATATGATAAAATTTAACCCAGCCAATCCTAGGAATATTTTGTGGAATAATATCTTGAATATTGAAGATATTTGAATATTGAAGATAATTATCCTTTCAGAATTATCTGCCCTTTAATTTTTCTTTGTGATGTATTTTTGAAGTCATATAGAAAAGGCCCTAAAAATTGGACAGTAAGTAGTCTGCCATTGGGCATTGCCAAATTTACCTAAAGTGTAGGTTTTAGAAAAATTTTTGTGAATGTGAAGTATAAACTGAAAATATAAATAATGACTAACTAGTTAAATAATGTGTATTGATAAGTACCTCTCATTTTAGGATGGCTCTGTCTTGCAAACTGTTGTGATAGGCTCTGGAGCTATTCAGACCACAGTATGGATTCCAGATGTTGGAGTGGCTGCTTGCTCAAATAGATCAAAGGTGATTTTGCAATTATATTAAATTGCAAGGTGAAAACCTATAAGGGAATCTTAAAGGTTGTAGTCCAAGCATCCCACTTTACAGAGGAGAAAACTGATATCCAGAGGGATTATTACTTGCTCAAGATAATAAACGTATTGGCCATTTTTTCTCTCTCGGATTGGCCTGCTCCCAGTTCTCGGGAGTGTACTATCTTTTACTATCTTTTTACCTCACTAATAAAAATCTTTCTTACATATTGGAAAAAAAAAGATATTGCAAGTATTTAGTGGCAGAAGGAAAGCTAGAACCTAATACTCTACCATAAATCTTGGGGAAAATGCTTAATTATTGAATGACTTTCAAGTGGAAGTTGTAACGTGGATTTTTTACTTTCTGCCATGATCTTTGAGATAGCACTAAAGTGTCTCAAAAGAATTTTCCTTGAAAAAGAAGAACCACCCCAAAGACATTTAACTCAAGTATACAAAATGTATCTTGGCTTTCAAATTTAATACTCTAGTTAAAAATACTAGTTCCCTACTGTGAAGTAATTCTACAATATGACATTATCCCTTATAGTATTGCTTTTCATGACCCTAATGAATAGCGCCAGTGTTCTGCTTTGGTTGACATTTTATGTGGTTAAGTGATACTAAAATAGACCTGTAAACCTGCATGAACAGGCCTACTAGAAGTAAAATATAGAATCAGACCCTGGTCAGTGGTGGCCTGCACAGGATAAACCATAGAGCCACAGAGCAGTGCTGCTTCTGCAGACGTGTGTGTCCTCCAGCAGAGTGCTACTTCCTCTGGTCTTCCTGTGGTCACATCAGACTTTTGAAATGTACTACATACCTTGTCCTACAAGTCCTATGAAATAGCAAATAATTAATGTCTCTTTAAGAAGAATCAGCTAATCCAAGGTGGTTCACTAATTTCACAGTTATTTCTTACTCACTTGTTTTTGCTTTGACAAAATTCAGGAGGTTTTGAAGTTCGTAGGCATTAAAAGCACAGTATAAAATGTTCACAAAGCAAGAGTGTTTAATGCAGTTACTGGAAGGGATTTCTCATACATGAACGGTGATAGAATTATGTCTATTTTATTTAAACAAATATTTCACGTGGCGTGGTTTATTTTCCATCAGGATGTTCTGGTCGTGAATTGCACAGCAGAATGGGCTGCTGCCAATCATGTTCTAGCAACCTGCAGGACAGCACTGAAGCAGCAGGGCATTCTGGGATTAAACATGGCTCCCTGCATGAGAGCGTTTCTGGAGCGGCTGCCTATGATGCTTCAGGAGCAGTATGCCTATGAAAAGGTAATGGATTACACTCACTCCTGCACGTCTACAGATGACGGGTGCTTTGGAATTTGAATTATAGCTTTGAATTTTTCCCTTAAGAGCATGAGGCCTGAGTTAAATAAGTGGGGTATTTGGGCAGAATCAAATGAAGATAAATCATGCCTAAAACAGTTGTTCAATAATCCTAAGCCTACTTTTACTTTATTTTAGTGGGAGTAAAAAATTTAAATAACCCTCAAATTTGTGCAGTTTCTGTCATTCTTTTTCAGATTATTTATTCACTCCAAAACTTCCTGAAAAACCTGTGCTCAGAATATCATCTTCCCTTTTCTGACCCATTTATCTATTTTTGTGTGGTTTTGCCATCCCAGAGTTGGGAAGCAGGGGTGGATATGGGTGTCAGACATCCTCTCCACTTATCAGGTGAATCCTTGTGAAACGTTTAGTGGAAAAGCTAAGGCTGAAGTAAGTAGAGTCATTGAACAGTAGAGTGAGGAATCATGGGATTTAGACCTACTGCCCAGGCCATGATCCTGTATACCTGCCTTCCATCCCTCAGTAGTCACGGTATGCTGCCCCTGGGTAGAGCTCTTTGGGTTTTTTGCCTTTTTTCTTTTTGCCATGCTACATTAATATAGTCAGCTGTTTACCGCACCCAGTTAATTTCACTGACCCATCTGCCCGGGTTTTCTTTTTTGAATCGCACAGTGTCTCAGAGTTGCTCTGCTACAAGTAGGGAAGGCCGTGGAAGGAGGCTGCTCCTTTGATGGCTACCAGGGCTCTCTTGGTAAAGGAGGAAATGTGAGAGGGAGCAGATCTCCATGGTTCAGTGATCTGCTTTTTTTTCTTTTGATTCATGAAAAACTTTGTAATGAAAACATACTCAATGAAATGTCATATCCTAGATTGAACCCTGGAGCAGAAAAGGAGCATTAGTGGGAAACCACATAAAATTTTGTTGTTTAGTTAATATTGTAATCAGGGTTAGTTTCTTACCTTTGATGATTGCACCATGGTTATGTAACATTTTGTAGATGTTATAGAGGAAGTTGGGTGAAGGATTAACAGGAATTTTGTGTACTATCTCTGCAACTCTCTGTATATCTTAAAAAAATTATTTTAAAAAGCTTCTAAAAAAGGTTAAAAAAAAAGGTAAACTTAAAACTATGACTGCAGGCTTTCAGAATGCAGTAGGCTAATGTATAATATTTGGCACAGGCTCTTTGGCATAATATCCTTGCATCTTCTTTTAGCCTCACGTGGTTTGCGGCGACCAGCTTGTCCACAGTCCCTATATGCAATGCCTGGCTTCCCTTGCTGTGGGACTGCATCTGGACCAGCTGCTGTGTAACCCTCCAGTGCCACCACACCACCAGCACTGTCTCCCTGACCCTGCATCCTGGAATCCAAATGAGTGGGCCTGGTTAGAATGTTTTTCAACCACCATAAAAGCTGCTGAAGCCCTGACCAACGGAGCACAGTTTCCAGAATCTTTTACTGTTCCTGACCTAGAGCCTGTTCCAGAGGATGAACTTGTATTCCTGATGGTAAGTGTAATATGAGCTGCTGTTATATGTAACCGAGATTATATCATGGATGTCTAGCACATAGCAGACCCTCAGTTAGTATTGGCTAGCTTGCATAGCCTTTAGGTAAGCTTAAATATTGTGCTTTCAGATAGTCACTTTCAATCTGGTGGGAGGCTTCTGTGGTGGAAGGGATTGATACTGACACTGTGGAGCTCTTATAAACTTGCTGGTTTTCAATGACATAGTCCCCTATTTTCCCATTTTCTTGTCTGTAGGAACCCTGTGAGTACCTTGTTTGTAAATACAGTTTAGTGTCCTTTCCTGGTCATCTTGTGAGATTTATTCCACATATAGATTCTAAATTATTTGGCACTTCAGTCATGTTTAAGTGATATGGAAGAACATTCTAGTTGTCATTTCTTTCTGATTGTATGTGAGAGTGTCTAGCTTCAGAAACTGTGGTGGAGGTAAAATGCCTGTGTCAATAGTGCAGGCCAGCACCCGATCTGACAACCTCCTTACCAGCTAAGGTATATACATGTATATGTCTCTTTGACTATATAAATATAGATACAATATAAAACAGACATGAATTGAGAAAAATTATCTAAATATAGAATATTTTAATTAGGAAGTGTCCTTCTGAGCCCGTTTGCCTCAGATCTGTCATTTTGTAGATGAAGAATCTGAAGCCTAGAAAGATGAAGTGGCCTGCTGACAGCTGTACGAGTTCATGGGGCCAGTGGCTCCTGCACATGACCTTGTATCTGTGGGTCCTCAGAAGTGGTTAGCTTTGAGTCATCCGTGTGTTGGTGATAGTGATAGTTGAAAATATTTATCGTAATAGGAAATTTGTGATAAACAATGTATAAAAATCAAGTTTGGCATGACTGTAAAACTGCTCATAATTTCTCATAGCATTGCCAAATTCTTTTTTGGAAAGAAGGCTTTTGCAAAAAGATTTCCCGAGAAAATGGCTTGGAAGAAGGGAACACTGCGTTCTGGTCTTCACTCTGCTGGTAGCTGATCATGTGATCTTGGGGTTTTCCTTTCCTATTTTTAAAAAATAAATAGATCATTTTAAGGCCCTTTTAAAAAATGAGAAAGATAAATCTTGATTAAGCGAAACTGATCCTGATGTTTGTTGTATCTTTCAGGACAACAGTAAATGGATTAATGGCATGGATGAACAAATTATGTCTTGGGCAACTTCCAGACCTGAGGTCAGTGAAGGTGCAGATATGTATGTGGTGGTTCTTAGTAAATCTTTTGGTTCTAAGTGCTTGTGTGTTTGTGTCTTGGTGTCTCCCTGAGAGGCTGGCACACACTTGTACCCAGTACATGCTTGTTTGAATTAACCAATCAAATTTTGACATGATTGTGGTTTTTTTCTAGGACTGGCACCTGGGAGGTAAATGTGATGTCTACCTCTGGGGTGCTGGCCGGCATGGACAGCTGGCTGAGGCTGGAAGAAATGTAATGGTACCTGCAGCAGCTCCCTCATTCTCACAGGCCCAGCAGGTAACTAACAGGGTAAAGAAATGGAGAAGAAACTTGGGATCTGACAATTCTGATTCCTTTGCTGTCAGTAACTTATTGTGGGATAAAGTTTGTCCATTGCATAGTCTATTACGAGGAATCACCAAAGAAAGTCATGCTGTGTAGCTTCCAAAGTTTTTATCAGACTTCAGTTTTGTTAGTAAGTTTCTAAATTTTTCTTATTTTCAAGTGTAACGAATTAACAGCTTTATGCATTAGGCCTGCCCAGTACATATTTATAGAAGTTAAAAAAGGTAAAGTACATATTTATAGAAGTCCTAATTATTCATCTTCTCTTGCGACCATAAACTTACTGGGAGCTTTAGCCAGATTTCATGGACACCTCTCCTCTCTCCTGATAATCAATGTACCGTATTTCCAAACCCTTCTTGAGGCCACTGCTTTCTCTTCCATTCTTCTCTCCCTTAGTAAGTCCCGGGATGCACTATTCTTTCTTGTGTATAGTCCCTCCAGTTTCTGCTGCTTGCTGATCTCCAGCCAGCCTTTACTATTTTCCTATCACCCTTTCCTTTTTCTTCTGTTTATTTGTTGTTAACATTGTTTAAATGCTGCGCAATTGGCTGAAGTCCCTGTAGATCACAACATGTTTCTAAACTATCTTAAATAGTCAGATGAGCCTCATATACCTCTTGGTTAAGTAAGCAGTTTTGTAATAATCAAGGGCTTGTAGGAACCCCATAGTTATGTCAATCCTTCCGCTTTAGTGAAAGGATGAAAGAGTTGATAAAGGTATCCTAGGTATACATGGAATCATTTAAAATGTTTACATGTTAAAACTATATAATAAAAGATAATGTACTTAAATATATGTTTTTGTACTAGGTCATATGTGGTCAGAATTGCACCTTTGTCATCCAGGCCAATGGCACAGTGTTGGCTTGTGGGGAAGGAAGTTATGGCAGATTAGGACAAGGAAATTCAGATGACCTTCACGTGCTGACAGTTATTTCAGCCTTACAAGGTAAAATTATCCTCAGTTAAAAGCTCATGGGAAACTATGGGCAAACTGTAGGAATGTTTGCTTATGTTGGAACTCATCTCAAACCTTTGCTAGGTAAAGTCACATAAGGTTTTCACTTACATTTAGATTTTGTAGCTGAAGATTGTAAACAAATTCTTTAAAATTGCAAAACTGTAATTAGGCAACTATTAATAGCAGTAGTAGTAATCATGCATGTGTTTTGTTAAAATTAAAAATCAGTTTATATGGAACTGTGCATACGTACTATAAAGACTTTAAAGGACATCTCTGTCAGAATGGTCTGTGACTTGGAGAAAGAATACTTCTGGAGAACCACTGCGGGAGCCCCTCTTGGCTTGTTTCTTAAGTTAACTTTTACTGACGCTGAAGTCTACAAGGAGAGCAGATAGAGTTTTTTAAGCCTTCAAGTCGCATGAGTTGAGAACGAATTCCTGAGTACTCTGATGTCTCTTCTTTGAGATCTAAGTGTGAAGAGCGCAGCGGTGGGGACTGGGGGGCTGGGCTCCTGTACGGTTCTCTTGCATCCTGCCTCTGGGACCTTGCACAGCCTAGCCCTTTTTGTGACTCAGTTTCCCCAATTGTAAATGTGGTGATGATAATATCTGCCGCATAGGTTTTTTGTGAAAATAGAAAATGAGCATTTGTAGGAGTAGCTAGAACATAGCTACTCCTTAATGACTGTAGCTGCTTCTCTCACCCTTGTCCTCTTCCTTGTCATCATTATTTTACGTGACTATTCCCAATTTGCTAGATTATGGCTGCAAATTTTATTTAAAACTAAAGAGACTTCTTTTTTTCAGTAGTCCTGTTTTGGTGTTTTTCGATTCTGAGGCCATTCTGTAGCAGCTGCAAGTCAAGAGGGGACTTTTAACACGTAGTGACTGTTGTTGGGTTTCTGCTCTGTTCTAGGCTTTGTCGTAACCCAGCTGGTGACTTCCTGTGGTTCTGATGGGCACTCGATGGCCCTGACTGAAAGTGGTGAGGTCTTCAGCTGGGGAGATGGTGATTATGGCAAACTCGGCCATGGGAACAGCGACAGGCAGCGGCGGCCCAGGCAGATCGAGGCTTTGCAAGGAGAAGAAGTGGTGCAGGTCGGGCAAGAAATGGATAAGTTCATCTGATTATAAACATACTAGGTGTTGAGTTCTCAAGTTTAGGTAATGAGAAACAGAAGTTAAAATATATTACCCCATCATAAAAGATCCATTGTTTTTGGTTGTTCAGATTCATTCTTGAGTTTGTCAGGAGTTTGAATGGGCTTTGCTGTTGGAATGGATTCCTCCTTCCTGAGCCAGCTGGTTGGCCCAGCCTTGAGTGCTTAAGGTCCTTGGAAGAAAGGCAGTGGGGTTTATAGCTCCTGGCCCACAGTTCTTGATACAGTGATAAATGGAAGGCTTTGCTTTCAACCTTTCATTATTGCAACAAAGGTTGAGTGTTCATATACATATTCTAGAAAATCAGTTAGTGATCTAAAATGACACTGTAAAATTGCATAGCACCTTGGAGTTTACAAAGAGATTCGCCATCCATTAGCTCCTGTAGTCTGAGTTATCTCTGCGTAGCTGAAGGGTAGCCCTAGGTCTTCCAATGGGCACTGTTTACCTTAGTCTTCCTGAGGATGATGAGGTAGATGAGACTTGGGGGAGCAGGAGGGCCACATGGGTGGATAGGACATAACTGGCCTTGAAGATCCTGAGTTGTGAGTGAAGTTTTTTTAAAGAATACTGCTGTATTAATAACCCAAAGTGACTGATGTCTTTCTTAGTATACCCTCTTCTTCAAATTTTTTCTCTTATTGGTTCTGTTCGTAGATGTCTTGTGGCTTCAAACATTCAGCAGTGGTAACTTCAGATGGCAAACTGTTCACCTTTGGAAATGGTGACTACGGTCGTCTGGGTCTTGGAAACACCTCTAACAAAAAACTCCCAGAGAGAGTGACTGCCCTGGAGGGATATCAGATTGGACAGGCATGGAATCAGTCAATAATGTGTTCTGTCTGATCATAGTTTTCTTATTTCCTCTGTGTGCACTTAGACACCGTCCTTTAGGAAGACCAGAATCACCAGTTGTACTTAACCTGATGTGCATTTTGTTTGGCCTAATTGATAACTGATAAACAAATGAATGTCTTAATTCAGGATGTGAATATTCAGAGTCCCCTTCAGGATATAACTTGTTATAAAGCCTTACACAATACAGGTTTTCTAACTCCTATTCTGGAGCCTGGAAGTAGATGGCTGAATTGCAGCATTAGTAGATACCGCTCTTAAGCAGTATTTGTCCCTGTCTTGTACACATTGAGACGGTATCTTAACAGGGAGATGAAATAAGATACTTTTATCTTTTACTATAGCATCCCTTAGACTGTTTTTGGTATGAATGAGTATTTTTTAATCATAGGTACTTTTTCCTATCTTTTGTGTTCTCTGATTCAGAGTTAGCCACAGGGAAGGATTTTACTTTGAAGGAAAAAATTATGTTTTTTGTTTGTAGACATTAGGAACTTTTTCTTCTTGACACATTTTGGTTAACATATATAGAAGGCCCTGAAACTAATAAAAAGTTTTGGAAACATAGCCAAGTTTTTCACTGAAGTGGAGGAAAAGGGTCCCAGTAATAGGCATGTGTTTTAGGTATTGTGATTTGCCTCATGGACCACCCTGTTATTTCTCCAGGTGGCTTGTGGCTTAAACCACACTTTGGCGGTGTCAGCAGATGGCTCCATGGTGTGGGCGTTTGGAGATGGGGACTATGGAAAACTAGGCTTAGGAAATTCCACTGCAAAATCTTCACCTCAGGTCAGTACTGTCTTTAATCTAGGGTTTCAGACGGTATAGTTTTCATCTGTCACTTCTTCTTTTTAGTTGGAAGTAATTTACCTTTAACATTTTCGGTCATTTATAATGAAGTTTAGAAATTTTCTTTGCTTATTCTTAAGTTTCCAGCATTCTAGATCTTGATTTTAAATAAGCTATTAATTACTGAACTGGATATAAACATTCTGCAAGGACAAGCTGCTGTCTTTGTCACAGGCTGAACAGTGTAAGACCACCTCCCATGTAGAGAAGGTGTAGTTACAAACGTATCTCCAGGGTGTCTTGAGGGGGAACCATGAACAATCTTTTGTAACTCTATACTTGCAGCTGCCATTTCAGCTTATTATTTCTGCTGAATTATACAAGTATGCACCTCCTTTTAAAAGTATTAGGAAATCCATGTGTATAAACAAATAAATTAGAGGCTGTTATTCACATTATAGGTTTCTTGGCTCTTTAGAAGACTTCCTGTGCAATCCTCCTATGTGGGTTTTTAACACATTTAACAAGCAGCATAATTTACAAATATTCAACTTTTATTCAACTCCATATTCACTGTCATATCTATTCTGTGACATCTTGATAGCTAGACTGGTGAATATTCAGCTAGGGATACATACAGCAAGGAAGCCCTCTCTGGGGAACATACAAAGCAGTTATTGTCAGCTCTGAAAGCCGGAAAAGTAACTGGGTGCAGCCCATGGCTTTAATGGTCTTGCAGTGTTCTTTAAAAGGCCACAGGATTCTCTTTGGTCTCTGTTACCCAGAGGAATGCTTCCACTTCACATGGGGTCCTGGGGATATTAGTCAAACACCCCTGCCCTCTTAGCAGTACTCCCCCAAATTCAAGTAGTTTGCAGAGCGATACAAGAAAATAACATTTAGGAGTGTAGATTTGGCTAGAAACAGGTAGGCGACTATATTAGTATTTTTACTGGAAGATACTCTGAGTTTATACATGCCAGTAGGCAGAATCAAAGTATGTGTCTTATACTTTTATTTTGCAGAAAGTTGATGTCCTTTGTGGAATTGGAATAAAAAAGGTTGCTTGTGGAACCCAGTTTTCTGTTGCATTGACCAAAGATGGTCATGTGTATACCTTTGGTCAAGGTAAGGCATTTTCCAGGCATTACATTGCTTGTTTTATGTACACATGTATTATGGAAATATTTGCTTTCCAATTTTATAGAAAGTGCGCTAAATTGAGTCATTTTTCATTCTGGATGATTGGCCACTATGACCTTCATTCATTAGCTGCTTTTCTGCTCCTCTTTCATGATATTTGTCATAAGGACAGACTCTCCTTCCCATTGATGGCCCCTCATGCCAGAGCCTTCATTCTTGCTAGAAGAGTCCCTGCCAGAGCCCTGCCCCTCCTCCTCTCGGCTGCCTTTGCCATGCTGCCACAGACACTGTCTCCTCCAGTCCTGCCTCACTTCCTGGCCCTCATGGGGACTGGGGGTTCAGGTCTTAGGAATTCATAGGCATTCCGGATTCAAATCTTGAGTAAATTCATAATCCATGGCAATATATTCACCTCATAAGTGGGACTTCTTGGCAAATCGTAGTGACTGAGGGGTGTGTGAGGCAGATGTGAGGAAGAAGTAAGTCATTATTGAAGTTTCTAGTCTTGGAAGAACATTGATGCCACTGACTGAGGACAGTGAGTTGGTTTGGGAGAAAGAGGTAAGGAGGTTAGTTTTAGTTATATTGAATTGGAACCATTTACTCTAGATACATGAATGGCAAGTTACTAGGGGTTTGGATATGGAACTCCAAAGTGATTGGTTATGGAGATGTAGGTTTGCATGATGCATAATAGTAGTAGTTAAAGCCATGTTAATAGGCTCTAAGAAATCCAGGGAGAGAGTGTGGAATGAAAAAAGTAAAGGATAGGACTCTTAAAAATGTGAGTAAAGGGCAGGTGAGCACAGGAAGAGGACTTGGGAGAGATGACTTTAAAAAGATGGAGACAGAGGTAGCCGGTGAGCCAGATAGGGCAGAGTCTCTGAGGGGCCCAAGTTGCAAGGCCACATTATCAGAAGGTGAGATGGAGCTCTGTGGGCTGGAGCCGGAGAAGAGGCTGCTGCAGTGGGCAGCTAGGAGCTACTCATGACTTCTGAGAGTACAGTTTCAGTGCAGTGATAAGAGGGGAAGTTCGGCTGCAGAAGGCCAAGCCAAACAGGCCTGCAGTATGTGGAGCAGCAGGGGCTGGCCTGCGCTTTCTAGAAGTTTGGCAGCAAAGGTAAGGAGTGATGTTGGCTAGGAAGTTGAGGACAAGACAGGTTGAATGATGTCTTGTCTTAGAATGCAAGAACTTTAGGGCCTTGGTGAACTGAATGCCAGTCCTCTCAAGCATTAGGATGCTAGAGGTGCCTTTTGGTTTGAAATAAGCTACTAACTTAAAATTTAATTTTATTAATTTTTATAAATAAGGAGACTGACATTTTGCAGAGAAATAGGTTCAAACTTTATTCACTCAGAATCCAGTATACCTTCCCAGAAGAGCAGCTTTTTCCCCAGTGAGTTATATACACCACTGGCATACCACTGTAGACATTAAATGACTCGTTAGGAAACATAAAAGGACTGTGGGGTGCCATGCATAAATGTCCTCCTGCGATTTTTTTCAGATCGTTTGATAGGCTTGCCAGAGGGGCGTGCTCGCAACCACAATCGACCGCAGCAAATCCCTGTCCTGGCTGGAGTGGTCATCGAAGACGTGGCAGTTGGAGCTGAGCACACACTTGCTTTGGCATCGACTGGAGATGTGTATGCCTGGGGGAGCAACTCAGAAGGGCAGGTAGCTATTTATCTCGCTTGCTGCTCTCTCGTGTTCTAGAAATCTGACCACATTCCTCCTTTGGCAAAGGGATAAGTGAGGAGACTCATAATTCCTACCCAGATGCCTCACGTACGTCACTGCCATTTTGTTGATTGAGTCTAGTTATGCTTGTCTCTCTCTTGATTGTGGCCAAGTAGGTGTTTTATCATGGTTTTTTAAAAAATGTGACAGTATAGCAAAGTGGATAAGGGAATTAATGAGTGTATGCGTGTGTGTATACACACTGGTAAGTGCCTGGCACATAGTAAGTGCCATATGTAAGTATTTGCTACTGTCATCATTATCTTTGTTTTCACTATGATAATACATGAGGTTAGGTCCTAGGAACATCAGTTGATCTGGAAAATGGAAAAAATGAAACAACAATACTTTTATATTTTATAATAGAACAGTGTACAAAGTATGTTTGTGTTTGGGCAGAAAGTCTTGTTACCCACATTATGCAGAGGAGCAAACCGAGACTCTAAGAGGTAGAGAAAAGACTCAAGATGTTGATGTGTTCAGCCTGTCCTGTATATGTATATGGCAGAGGGAGACACTTTGGTGGGGGATGTCTGAGGTGTCTGTTATGACACTGGCTTTCAGGTCCATGTGCAGAGCCACATCTCTTTCCTCCATAAATCTTCTCTGCATCTGGCTGCCCTTAGAGCCAGGGGCCTGCAAGTTCCAGGTCCAGTATCATTCATAGTAGCCTCATTTGGCTCTGTGGTCTCCTTATCACTATATTAACAGATGAGAAATCCGCTCATCATTGTGGTTGCACATTGTCTTAATGAGGAGAGGGCTGATGTTGAAGACACCTTTGGGAGGTCCCTGGTAGGGCCTTGACAAGATCCTCGCTGAAGACACTGAGGTGGTCAGCCTCTAAAACACTGGGTGTCCCAATCAGACTCTAAGAACAGAGATCTGGAGATGAGAATCTGCTTCTGTGTATGTTTTTATGATTGTTTATGTATTGTTACATAGGCAATCGATGTTGAAAATCAAGAAACCGATGTATTTTAAGGGAAAGCTCTATAGATCACTCTGAAATTTTTTTTTTAATTTCCAAGAATTTATTTCCTCTCCAGAAGTGGAATCCAAAGATGTTTTCATTCATTAAGACTCCTCTGCTAAATTCGGCCTTGTTGCCGCTCAGTTTTTAGGAGACACTATAAGCTGTGAGGATCTTTCTGTTAGAGAAAATCAGAATTAATTTCATCATTTTGTCGCTGTTGCTTGATACAGATAATAACTTACTTATATCTGCTACCATCGAAGACAAATCTTGTCATCTTGTCTTCCTCTCTTCCTCTTTCTAATTGAATCTGTGTGTTTGTAATTTATTACCAGCTTGGCTTAGGCCACACCAACCACGTTCGAGAACCAACCCTGGTAACAGTTCTGCAGGGGAAAAATGTTCGGCAGATCTCGGCTGGCCGCTGCCACAGTGCTGCATGGACAGCGCCGCCTGTCCCGCCAAGAGCACCAGGTGAGGGGTGAAATGTCCACGCTCCTGCAGCTTCTCCTTCAGCAGTCGCCAGCTGCACACTCTGCCTGACAGCCTCAGGCTGCATCCAGGCACCATTCTGAAAGTATCAAACCTTCCCCCACACAACCAAAGCACTCTGTGCTGCAGCTCTGTGAACACTTTCAGAGCGGATGATTCTCCTGCAGGTTTCATTACAAAGCACTCCCTCTCTGCTCCCCCCAAAAAAGAAAAATACCATTTAGGCAAGCAAAATGTATAGTTTTAGAGCACCAATTAAGTATAACTAAGTATTTTTTTATATGTAAAAGTGATGAGTTGTAGCTTTCTAAGACATGCTGTTAGGAATAAAGGTGAAAAGCCCTGAGATCGCTTGTCAAATTCTTCACCCCAGTCAACCGATTGAAACATGATGTTGTCTGTACATTGACAGAGGAAAAAAAAAAAACCAGACTGTTAACCATTTTACTCCAGGGTGTGGCAGGACTAATTGGCTGTTTCTATGTTTTGTGTGTTTTTCTTTTTAGTTTATCATGACATCCTTATAGATCTACAACAAAATAAAGAAAAGAAAATGCATATTTGTGTAGTTAACACCCTACTCAGCAACTGGATCCATCTTCTGTTCCCCACAAACGTAACCATTGCCTTAAGTGTGATATTTATCATTCTTAATGCATTTCTTCATATTTGGGCTATTTATTCCCCAGACCCTCAAGCTCTTTCTAAAACCATCCTCTGGCATCTGAGGCACTAGAACGTCCCTGAAGTGACCTTGTGCCTGGGAGCTCAGCATTCTCATCCCTTTTTGGGAACCTCTCTATTTCTTAGAGGGGTCTTTGGGAAGCACTCCCTATGGAGATTATTTTCTCTTAGATACCATAAGAGAGTGAGGTAGGACTGCCAAGTAGATTTCAAACAAGCAGGAGATGGTTTCTGGTTAATAGAACCCAGAATGATCAGCGCTGCCCGTGTACTGACAGTTTCAGGTACTCAGGGGCCTCTTCAGCTTCCAGTGGGATTTCCTCTTCTGCTTCAGGACAAAGACCATACAGCGTAGGGGCTAAAGGTTCAAACTCTGGAACCACATTGCCCAGGTTGAATCCTGGCTCCTCCACTTTGAGCTGAGTGACATTGCGACTCAGTTTCCTTGTCTGTAAAAGGAGGGTAATAATAGCACCTATTGTATGTAAAGAGCTATAGGAGCGAATGAACCAATTCATGTGAAGCTCTTAGAACAATGCCAGGCACACAAAAGTGCTCAGCAAGTGTTAACTTTTAGTAATAGTAGGAAAATGCCTCTGAGAATTGAGCTGTACGAAGCTTTACTTACAGGAAACTCAAATAAGTTGAGTATCTCATTCTTAGTCTTTTGTGCATTTGTGTAAGAGGATAACCACGGGTACTGTCCTTGTAGTCTGTGCTTTTATAGAGCTCTTATGCTCCTAGTAGAAAGCCTCCATGAGTCCTAGGCCTGTATCTTTCATTCTGTCATGGTCACTTTCTGTCAGATCCCTGGGGAGTGTGGGAGGTGGCTCTGCTGAATTACCCATTTCCACTTTCCAGAACTGCCTACCTAGTCCTGGCCCACATCTTGTGTTATTATGAAGATGACAGTTACTGAATATGAAAGAAAGAATTTGTTTTGTTTTTTGTTTTTTTGTGAAGGGACTGTTTAAGTCTCAGTGTTAAATGGGAAACTAAATTAAAGGAGGAAGAAACAAATTTTCATAATGATAAATAAAAAGATGTTTTTAAAGACCAGCACAAGTACATCAAAAAATTAAGGTGAATTGATGGATAGAGGAATTGTTAAATACATAATAAAGCAAATATAGCAAAATATTGATTATCAGATTTAGGTGGTTGGAATTGGTATTCATTGTACACTTATCTCAACTTCTGTGTACGTTTGAAATTTTTCAAAACACTACAAATGAAAACAATGCATTTTCCTTTACAAGTGTACATTTGCATCCTGGGCAGGTGTGTCCGTACCCCTGCAGCTGGGCCTGCCCGACGCAGTGCCGCCCCAGTACGGGGCCCTGAGGGAGGTGAGCATTCACACCGCGAGGGCCAGGCTCCGGCTGCTTTACCACTTCTCTGACCTCATGTACTCGTCCTGGAGGCTCCTGAACCTCAGCCCCAACAACCAGGTAACATGCTGGCGTGGGAAGAAGCAGTGCCCGTGGCATGCTCGCTAGGTCCCAGGGCCTTTTTCTTAGCCTTCAGAAAATTCTTCCAAGGCTAATGCTTTTAACTCTCAGCTCTCAAGAGATGTAGAAGGGGCAGCAGTTCTGTGCCCATTTTACTGCTGATTTAAGGGCAGTCCAGATACAGGTAGTCATGCTCTTGGGCACAGAGTGGTCTTCCTTCTGTGTTTTGGTTTATCCAAAGTTCAAGGAAGTATGAATGCCTAAGCATGTATTCTCTACAAAATCTAGTATATGATTTTAAAACTTAAGCACAGAAAGATGTTAGCACCACAGTCATGGTGGTTATGTGAGTGAGTCTGAGAAATTTAGGAGACTTCTTGCTCTCTCTTGTAAGTGGGGGAGATAAAGTAAATTTGGCTATTTGATTGCCTTTATAGAACACTCTAGTAATTTAGGAAGAAGGCAAGCTGGCTGTGTTTGTTTGTTTGTTTAATGTGTAGACATGCCTGCCACAATGTGTATTGGTCTGTAAATCTGTCAGTCAAGAATCCTTTGGGTAACCAGTCATGAGCATATGACAGATCTGGCAAATCATTGTTAGAATTATATAATCAACCAGGCAACAGAATACTGTGAAGCACTAAACAGAGCATTAGAAAACTGTTGGTAATGAGTGGGAGAAATGTTATGATATAAAGTGAAGTGAGAAAAGCAGCAGAAAATCGTATAAATTGTATGAGCTGAACAAAATGCGAAAAGGAAGGAAACTGGAAGGAAATAGATGAAAGTGTTCATGGGGCCGTCTCCATATGGTAGGATTATGGATGATTTTATTTGTGTGCTTGTGGGTGTGTCCTTTTCTGTATTTTCTAAGTTTTTGAAAATTATGTTTTATCAGAAAAACATATTTTGAAAAAGTTGCTGATAATGACTAATACTCAGGTTTACGCTTTTAAAGTACATTTCTAAAAGTGAGAAGTGTTATTTCTTTTAAGCCTTAGCTTGAACCGTCTCTGCTAAGCTAACTTTCTGTTACAGAACAGTACGTCTCATTATAATGCTGGAACGTGGGGCATTGTGCAGGGACAGCTTCGGCCTCTGTTAGCTCCAAGAGTCTACACCCTCCCGATGGTGCGCTCTATAGGAAAAACCATGGTTCAAGGCAAAAACTATGGACCTCAAATTACTGTAAAGAGGATATCAACCAGGTTAGCATATGCATATGTGTTTCTAACTAGCATTTTTTTAGGTGGATGTTATTACTAATTCCTGTGAGCCTTAGTTTCCTCACTTGTAAAGTAGGATAGTAACAGTATTTATATCAGTACCCAGTGTGGTTACAGTGGGCCTCGCACAGTGTTTGGCTGTTGTTAAGCTGGCCTGTTCATTCATTGATGCGAAAATGTTTTCAAGTGACTTTTGTGGTTTGGAAGAGTTGTATTTCACTCCGTTTTCCTTTTCTTTTAAAGAGGACGGAAGTGTAAGCCCATCTTTGTTCAGATAGCGAGACAAGTAGTTAAACTGAATGCATCAGACCTCCGCCTGCCCTCCCGAGCGTGGAAGGTTAAGCTGGTTGGAGAAGGGGCTGATGACGCTGGAGGAGTGTTTGATGACACGATCACAGAGATGTGCCAGGTACATTCATGCAGTGTCCCTGCTGAGTTGTCCACTCAAGCACTGGCCATTTTACTGTTTCCAGTGATTACTCTGTCTGGCATGTCTTTATAAATGTAAGCAAGAATGCATTTGTGAGCCTTGCATGAAGTCATACTGTTAATGATGTAGAGGTGAATTATTGCAAGAGTCTGTGAAACTTTGTGACGATACCTTACTGAATAAGTGCCATCTACCAGTGACCATCTGCTGTGCCGCATAACACTGGCAGAGGAACCAGCAACACCACACGTTTGCATTTATTTACCAGACAAATCCAGGGCCACCCATGAGCTCCAATTTATTTTGGTGCTTTTAGAATAAAGTAGAACTGCCAGGAAAATGAGAAAAATAAGTCTTAAGAGTTTGAACCAGTTCATATTTTAAGATCTGCACTGGCAGCTTTGCTTCCACAGATCAGCTCTGACCCTTCCAGCTTTGCCTGGTACCAAGAGTTTTCTGATAAATCCTGTGATTGAAATAATACTTGACTGTCATTTATTAAGTTTGTTTGAATATCACTCTACCCTGCTCACAGATACCCCAGCTCCTGCCTGGATTTACTTTTTCATCGTAGCTCTACATACTGCAGGATATTTTCTACATGGAGAAGTTCCTAAATTCGTTTCAAATTACAACCACAGAAATGACTGTAGAGATAGCTGGTTGTCATCTAGCATTACAAATTCTTCAATATGTCTTTTCAGTATGACCTTTAATGTAATTGGTTCATTTTCTTGATGCATTTGTCATGTCTAAAAAAAAAAAATGTTTTTCTTTCTTCTCCAGGAACTTGAAACTGGTATTGTTGACCTTCTTATACCCTCTCCCAATGCTACTGCAGAAGTGGGTTACAATAGGGACAGGTAAGGGCAGTCAGCAGGTGACTGCCTGCAATAATACATTTATTGAGTGCTTACAGTATGCCAGGCACTGTTCTAAGGGCTTTGCATGTATTATCGCATTGAATCCTCACTAACTCTAAGGAATAGGAACTGTAAGTACTCCCTTTTCACAGATCTCCTACAGATAGGAAGCTGAAGCACTTCCATCATGACTTGTTGTTTATTATGGGACCAACTCAAGGATAATATAGAGAGGTAGAGGAAACTCAGACTTGGTAATGAAACCAGATTTGTTTTGTGTTTCTGAAGGCCTACATGGCCGCCCCTCAATGAATTAAAATTCATTAAAAAGCTTTGCTATGCTGTATCATAGTACTTCATATTTGTAATTGTGTATTATTCCTATATTTGTCAAATTTTTTTTTATTTTGAATCCTGCTTCATGGACTTGTGAATGATAAATGAGATGATTTGAGGAAATAGGGCATCCTTGAGCAGACAGCTTAAAAAGTAATAGATCTTTCACTTATCCTTTTTTGGTTCTTCCAAAAATATTTCAAACTATAGTCCCTGTGCTGTACAAAACAATAGCCACAGACCACATGTGGCTGTTGAGCACTTGAAATGTGGCTAGAGGAGCTGAAGAACTGAATTTTAAATTTCATTCCACTAAGTTAAGTAGCCCCATGTAACTAATGACTAATGCTATAGCTGTTTGATAACTTACTTCTAATAGAAATGAGGAAAACTTTGTTTGAAATATTTCCTTTAATTCTGCAGGTTCCTTTTTAACCCCTCTGCCTGTCTTGATGAGCACCTAATGCAGTTTAAGTTCTTGGGCATTTTAATGGGGGTTGCCATTCGCACAAAGAAGCCTCTGGACCTCCACTTGGCCCCTCTGGTGTGGAAACAGCTGTGCTGCGTCCCACTCACACTGGAAGACCTGGAGGAGGTGGACCTGCTCTACGTGCAGACCCTCAACAGCATTCTTCACATTGAAGACAGCGGGATTACCGAGGAGAGTTTCCATGAGGTACATCCTGGCTGGTCCATGTTACTGCTGGTGTTGACTAGAATTTTTCCGTGTAAAACTCAGATGCGGTCTTCTACTTGCTGTCTGGCTGACCCACGCCATAGCCCATTGCTGTCCTTGGCAGCTCAACCCCAGCAGTTTAAATAGCTGCTAACAGATAGAGTCAGCACCAGGACCCAGCTTCTGCTCCTTCCCTTTTGATCCCATTCTCTGCCTGGTAGAGTGCAGGACAGAGAGAACCCAGGAGGAGAGGGAGGCCTTGTGTGACCAGAGTTCATCAAACCTGGTTTGGAGCCAGAGGGATTCAACCTCAGTTTTTAATCACTGCCAGATTAGTCAGCACATTCCCTGCTGATCAAGTAGCCTGACCAGCTCTCTCAGTTGCCTTGTTTTTATCCTTAAAGTTTTTGATTTTGTTGCTGATTTGCTGTATTTGTGTGAAACACACTTTTTGTTGTCATTTCTGTCATGGAGTAAATTCTTTTTTCTTGTATTCTTAGATGATTCCTCTTGATTCTTTTGTTGGCCAGAGCGCTGATGGCAAAATGGTTCCTATAATCCCTGGTGGGAATAGTATCCCACTCACATTCTCCAACAGGAAGGAGTATGTGGAGCGGGCCATTGAGTATCGGCTTCATGAAATGGATCGGCAGGTGAGTTGAAACATTTTGGGAGGTGCATGTGAGTTTGCATATTTGTCTCCAAACAAGAGCAGTCTGCTTTCTACTATTTGGCGTATGAATTCACTGTTGATTAATTTGCATCTATATTTCAACCCCTATTCAGACACTTTTCAGGCCATTTCTCAGGACCTGCTATGTCCTTACTCAGAGCCTTAGGTGAGCTCTGAATCAATCACTGGTTGGATTGAGGCCAAGCTCTCAACTCAGGCCTTCAGAACCTACCTTCTCACTCTTCCCCAGTCCTGTTTGTCTTTGTGTCTTACTGCCCCCCAGCCCAGGGTCCCCACTCGAGCTGGGTCAGTCAGGGTCCATGTGAATGACCCCCTAAACACTGGTCTGGCAATTCCACATGAGTGCCTTTCCCCCTCCTGCTGCAGTCCTTCGACCCTCAGCTGAGAATGCTCCTCTCCAGACCAACCTTCCTCCAGGTCTGTAACTGTAGAGGTCTTTTTTGTTACCTAGAAATTCCTCAGGGTATCACATACTCCTTGTTGTGGTCTAAGAACTAGACTACAGAGTTTGGTCTTTTTTTTTCAGTTAGCGTGTAGGATATTGAATGAAGAATGTAGTTCCTATATATAACCTGTATATCCTTGTTTTATGCTGATACGTAGTAAGCATTTAATAAATGATGGGAGTATGATGAGTGACCATAGAAATGAATATTATCTCCAAAAATGGTGGCTTTCATTATACAGTCCTTAATAGCTACTTCAGTAGTATCTTATTTGCAGAACATGTTGGGCTCTTCCCAAGAGCTGGATGCGGGCTCTGAGGCTGTATGCTAATTGGGAGCATATATATCCTACACCCTTCTCTCCCGGTTTCTTCTTTGACTCTGACTTTGGGCCACGTCTCATCAGAATACTCTATCCCTTAGCTTAGTGAGGGTGGGTCCTGTCAGTGATGCTGTTTACACAGGGCTTAGGGCTTATCTCCAGTTCTTGAATATTTTTCAATCTGCACAGAGTGAACAACTGACTAAAAATGTATCGATCAGCTCCTGCGTGCCAGGTGTGGTTCACGGCACCCTCGTGTGCAGTTTCTCCCCTAGTTGCTCTGTGACGTAGGGATTACCGTCACCCCTTCACAGAGTGCAGAGGAATGAAGGGTGTACTCAAGGCAGAGCCACGTTCAGCTGCGGGGTCCAGGCTCGTGCTAGCCCGTCCTCTGAGGGTCAGGTTGACCTTCCGCTCTCCATCAGCTGTGCTCTGCTCTGCCCTGGCTTTGTTCCATTCTTGGTAACAAGGCCTTCTTCCTCTTTCACTTCCTCTTCGTCTCTTAGAACCCCATATTCTTCCCATAGTTCTCCCCAGTTGTCCCTCACCCAAGCAGCCAGCCCTGTACTTCAGTCTCTTTTTTTTCCAGACAGCTTTTGGTTTCTATCCTACCAGGCATGACAGCTTGGTTTTTGGCAGAATTTGGCTGGGGTATTCCCTTTATTGTCAGTAGAGACTACCCTTGCTGCCAGTCCCTTCTTTATCCCTGGGCATGACGGCCTTGTACAGTCATAACTCCAGGGCCTTCCCCAAGGGGTGGCTCCTGTTCAGGGTCTCTGGTTTTGTTTTGTTTATGGCAGATGGTTTTGAGTTGGCCAAGAGTGGAGAAGTATTTATGAAACAAACCTCAGACAGTGATGGGTCTGTGTATAGAGGAGGCACTGCTGTGCAACCTTGGAGGGGTTTTTCCAAACAGACTGTGGACAGCCTCTAGCGGCGCCCTCTCGGCATTCCCCTCCTGACTACCCAGTCACACAGGCTTATTTAAAGTTCTCTTCATAATGTGAGCAGCCATTATTTGCCTTATTTTTTAGATGAAAAAAATTAACAGAAGTGGTGGAGCTGAGATTCAGGACTCAAGTCTCCTGATTAAATTCTCTGCCCTTTCTACTGGCTTCCTACAAAAGGACTTCTCAGTTTTACTTCCTTCTTTGTACTTGTCCAACTTTTTTTTTTTTTTTTTACAATTACCACAAATTATTTTTACAAACAGGATATAACTATTTTCAAAAGAAAATACAAATTATAGAAACAAAAGAAGCTCTAGACACATTCTCCAAGAGCTTCTCACCCTGATGAGAAGACGGGGTATACCCCACATAGCATAGTTGAACCGCCCACAGCCTTGTGTGATGAGGAGTATGAGTGGGTGGGGCTGGCCGCAGGGAGGGCCCCAGAGGACTGGGATGTCATGGGGGGAGGGAAAATGGGCTCCTGAATTGATTTGAACAAGGACTAGAAGGAGTGTCTGAGTCCCACAGGCAGAGAGGAGCTCAGACAAAGGGTCAAAGGCAAGGAAGGAGGGCCATGTGCAGTCACGCCAGTTCTGAGGGACAAGTAGAGGGTCTGGGAGCAGGTGAGCAGGCACGAAGTGCTCGGCCCGGTTGGGCCCACCAGGGGTGCCCAGTCCGCACACTGAACACACGCCCTCTCTGGGGAATAGGTGGCTGCGGTCCGAGAAGGGATGTCCTGGATCGTCCCTGTGCCGCTGCTGTCCCTCCTCACAGCAAAGCAGCTGGAGCAGATGGTGTGTGGCATGCCCGAGATCTCTGTAGAAGTCTTGAAGAAAGTGGTGCGGTACCGGGAGGTGGACGAGCAGCATCAGCTGGTGCAGTGGTTCTGGCACACGCTGGAGGAGTTCTCCAACGAGGAGCGGGTGCTTTTCATGAGGTTTGTGTCTGGAAGATCTCGACTACCAGCCAACACTGCTGACATTTCTCAGAGATTTCAAATCATGAAGGTTGATAGGGTAAGTAAGGTATTTTTTCCTTCCTTGATAACACCTGTCCTTACTGCTTCCTGTGGCTTGCGTGTTGGGAATACCAAACTGTGACCGTCAAGTAGGCCTGCCAGTTCAGGTTTAATGCTTGGAATTCCCAGATTTTTAAAAAATCATAGAAAAACCTGTTCAAAAACATCACATAACTTCAGTGAAAAAAGCCCTAAACGGATGTAGAAAGCACAGGATAACTAACAACCTTTGGTAAATCTTCCTGAGTGAAAGCTAAGCCTGGCAGAAGGGTCATCATGTTGCCTCTGCCTCTTGCTTCCCGCGCCTTTCCATTGTGTGACTTGCGCACTGGGACACGGCCTTGTTTACTTGTTTTCATGAAGATACTGTTCACTGGTGCATGTGCTGCAGAAGGAACGTGTTCCGTGGCTGCTTTGTGGTGTGTGCATCACGGAGCAGGCAGTGCGGCTTCTCGGTGGCCTGATGAAAGGCCCTGCCGCAGAGCCCCGGCCCAGCTGCTGTTTTGACAGATGGCTTAGGAATAAAAGGGCTTAGAGCCTTAAGTGCACGTTGCTGCCAGAGTCATCTTTCTCAAGCACCCATCTGACCATGTCACTCTCCTCCTTTCACACTGTTCAGGGGCCCCTTGTGTTGACTCCAGGACAGTCAGTCAGTCCTGTGCCGACTTTCTGATATCACCTCTTGACATTCAATGTGTTCCGGCCATAATAGGCTGCTTGCCTTTCTCCAGACAGACCATGCTGTTTTTAATCTTCTATGCCTTTGTGTAGGCTATTCCCTCTGCTTTAGTGAGTTCTCCTCCCACCCTTTTCTATCTGTGCCTGGCAAGCACTTATTCATACTTTAAGCCCAGCATCAGTGTCATCTCTTCCAGGAAGCCCTCCTGAATGCTTTCCTGTGCCCCTGACTATTTCTGATGGCAGACTTAGATCTCCTTATATCCACCTCCTAGACACTTGGTATACCCCCCAAATCCAGCATAAAGTTTGAAGTGTCTGTGTTCCCTCTTTCTCCTTCCCCTTCTCCCCAGGTGCTGGGTCCACGTGTTTATTCCGGAAACAGAAAGGGCCTCTCCACACAAGGGCCCTTCCAGCCAGTTTCATCAGGTTTCAGTGTGTGTCTTTCTGGTGTTTTTCCAGTGACTATTCCTGGAAGTTGCTGTAGTCAAAGCTGTCCCTTGCCTGCTGCCTCCCGAGGCTGCCTGCCTGGGTGCTACTCCTGGGCTAGACTTGCTGGAGAGGCCATGCACAGGAAGGGCTATGAAAGGGCCTTTCCATAAATTTTCTACATGACTTGCCAGAAACTATAAGTTGTAGATCTGTTTTGTTGCTTCAGAGAGAGGTAGGGAGGGGGAAATGGTTTGCTTCTATTCAACTTTGGAAAAAAGCCTTGCCTTCTCTCTGTCCCAGGCTACCCTGCCATCCCAGGAGTTAATCCACCACTAATCCCCTGCCTGGGAGGTTTTTAGCCTCTGAAGGCTGACCGCTATGGGTCTCTCCTTTGTGGCTTTTAAACCATTTCTCTAGTTTCCAAATCAGAGCCACCTGCTGACATCACTGGTCAGTGTCTGTGGGATGGGATTTTTCTGCGTTTGAGCTTTCTGTGTCACCGCTGGCTCTGGCACCACGAGGCTTCTGGGCCCTCCATCTCCTGCCTCTTCGAAATGCACTCACCTAATGTTGGGCTTTGAGGAGGATGAGGAGGGCTGGTTTCAAGGAGGTGAACAAGAAAGAGAGGGTGGCTTCTTTTTTAAAAAGTAGTCTTTAAAAAATTATAAAAACAATGTAAAGTTGTTACTGCCATTACAAATAGTTTGGGAAATAGTTGTGTTTACAGAGCAGGACAGTGTTTGCAGGGAGGGACAGGAGTTCTGTCTCTTTAGTGGTCGCCATTTTCACCTTTCAGCTTTGTGTACTTCCTCCCAGTCTTTGCCTCGAGCACACACATTTTTGCATGAACGCGTTTAGAATTTTGTATTCTGCTTTTTTCGCCTAACAATCTAACCCCAGCCCTTTCCTGTTTTACTGCTAATTATCATAACTATCATTTTACATAACCACATCGCCTGTCAGTCAATGGATGGGCTGGGATTTCACTCGCTGCCTCCTCACCTGGGCTCTGTGCTGGCAGCCATGGCACTGTGCAAACCGTGTGCCCTCAAATAACCCTGCCAGTCAGGGCTCTTCCTCACCGTGCCCGTGAGGGCACGGGAGGAGTGAGGACAGGAAAGAAGCGTCTCCGCCAAAAGCCTAGATGGTGCGGGACACCAGAGCCCGCACCCTGCCCGCTACGGCCAGTCTCTGCTCCCTCTCGGGGTGGCCGTGTGGTCAGCCGTGTCTGTGGGACCCACCTGAAGGCAGGGAGGATGCCCTCCCGACTCTGGGGGTGGTGGGAACGGGCAGCCCCGCTCCCCCAAGACACCCTGCTGCTGCAGCCACGGCTCTGGGTCTTTCTCTCCACAGCCTTACGACAGTCTGCCTACCTCACAGACCTGCTTCTTCCAGCTGAGGCTGCCCCCCTACTCTAGCCAGCCGGTCATGGCCGAGCGCCTGCGCTATGCCATCAACAACTGCCGCTCGATCGACATGGACAACTACATGCTGTCGCGGAACGTGGACAACGCCGAGGGCTCCGACACCGACTACTGACCACCAGGGCGCCGACGCCCCATTCTTCTCAGTAATGCTCACTTCCAATTTCATGTTGATAGACTTTTATGGTAACTACATAGATGTTTTAGGAACATAAATCGACATTATAAACAGTGGCCACATTTAGTTACTCTAAATGTAACAAAGAAACTAGATGTTTTTATTTTTCTGTGATTGTACAAAAAAAAATGACAAAGTGCTCTCAGTCAGGTTTTTTCCTCCATATTTTTGGTCAGTTTTGATAAGTTTGCATGGAACCATTTTGGTGCATTTTTAGTTGGGAATGGTACATTTTTGTAAACCCACCCAGTGAACACGAAATTGTACATTGTGTATAATTGTTCATTAGAAAGGACAGTTTTACATGAATATTCATATATTTATTTTGTTTTAATTTGAATTGCCTGTGCAGGGTTCCTTATGCAGAGAAATAAAGCGGATTCAGGAATCAGCACATGGAATGCTTTTGTTATTGGAGCTTCTGATGGAGACAGAGTGCGCCTTCAGGCTAGTCACACTCTGACAGCTTTCTGACCCTCGGAAACATTCTTCACACTGGGCTTTGCTTGGTGACATAGCAGAGGGCCACATGGGTGCAGCAGCCCCCGAGGTGGAAGCCCCTGTCTTCACTTGTTCTGTCATCCTTGGTCTGTCACTGTGTTCCCTCACTCCAGGGCCCTTGTGTCAGCCACGTGGCCCTTCCTTTTCACACTACCCTTTCTCCTCCTCCGTTGCTGGCTTAAAATGTCACATGCTAACAGGAGCCTTTCTTGTAGCCCCAGGAGACCTGGTACAGGATGGATCTCTGCTAGGCAAGGAGGAAGATACCCAGAGGAATGCAGTTCTGACCCCGCCTGTGAAAAAAACCACTGATGGAAATAAAAAGCAGGGCAGTTTACAGTAACGTGTCATCTGCACTGGAAGGGCAGCCAAACGGGAGGCGGACGGAAAGGACAGCTAATGCTAGGTAGGCACTAAGCATACATGAACAGGTGACCATGTGAATGAGTGAGTGAATGTGTGAATTAACATGAGAACGAATGAGTGGCTTCTGTCTCCTTGAATGAAGGATGGAGGGGAGTTGTGCAGGGCGGTGGGGAAGGGGTTATACCCTTGGTGCTTACACCCAGCCCTTGGAGGCTCTGGGCAGTGTGCTTGCTTGCTCAGTCATGTCAGAATGAGCGTGTGGTTCTGGGAGAAAGGGCCGTCTGGAGAGCAGCCATGAGGCTCCAGCTTCTGGGAGTGGGAACAGGAAGAGGGCAAGGCCTTTGGGTGGCTTGTCTCTTTTGTCCACTACAACTTCATGCCACGAGCCGCTTCTAGTATGCTTCATAGCCAAGGTCACGGCTGACAGCCTGCCCAAGGGAGGCACCAGACAGGGAGCCTTATGGGCAGTCATTTTCCACAAGGAAGGGAAAAGGCGTGTGTTTGTAAAGAGAAACTGGAAGGAAAATACGGTTCTGCTGGCTAAGATAATGCAGTGCGTAGATATTTCCCAGTGAATATGCCTGGTAATATTTAGAATGTTGACATCTTGGTTTTATGAAAGAGACTTCAGTTGGAGTTGTGTTTCAGAGAGAGACCGCAGCTTCTGGCGACCCCCGGAAGCCTTTAATACTTGATCTGAGAGCTGCTCTGAAAGGCTCTGTGCTTGAAGCACTGACTCGGCGGGTCGGAAGGCACTGCCCCGGCCACTGGGCCAGGAGGGAACTTTTCTTATAGAGGCCTCTGTGCTGCTGAGATCTGGGCAATGCCAGGAAGGGTCTCTTAGGGTCTTCTCAGATGGCTCCTGGTGACAAGTGACTCTTCCCTCTTGCTGGGCTGGGCTGAGAGTGTGCCGAGCTGAAGGCTACACCTGCAGTCTCGGAGAATATTTTAAATCAGAATAAGGCCTTGACCTTCGTGTGGCACTGGCCTTTGCTGCCTGTTTGCCCTGGACTGAGGGGACGGGCACTCAACAGCAGGCTGACAGTTATGGTTCCAGGTCTCACGTGCCAGGCCTAGTGGATGGGCTTCTCAGGAGGTCTAACCTGCCCAGACATCTTGGCTTTATAACAGATGCCATTTCTTTGCTGGAGACCTGTCATTCTTCTTCATTCTCTTGACTTGTGTAAGCTCCGGGAGAGAGGGGGAGGTGTGAGTCCCTGATCTGAGGAGTTGAAATGGGCCTAGTGCAGCTGTGTGTGTGTGTGTGTGGGGTCCCATAGTTCACTTTCAGCCCCCATTTAGGCTTAGGCCATTGTGTTGTTGTTGTTTGCTGGGCTCATTCAGTTAACAAGTCCTTGCAGTTTTTGTCACCTTTAAACAGTCTTGAGAGAACTTTGACCCTTAGCCTTCAAAATTTAAGATTTCCCCAGAGGCCCCTCAAGGTGCAGCTTGGTTCTCGGCCTCCCAGCTTTGTGGCCTTTGCCCAGCACTACCAGCCAGGTGAAACCTACATCTGGTGAACTTGGCTTTTAGCAAAAAGCAAGTCTTGGGCATTGAATCCCACAGCTGGAGGCATCTTAGGGCCGAGGGGTCAGATGATCTCTCCCTTTACAGACCAAGAATCTGAGTCCAGGAGAGGGAAAGTGCTGGATCACAGGTACTTACAGACTAGACCGGGGAGTCCTGGCTCCCTGTCAGCACACCAGTGGTGGCCTTGAGGGGGCTCAGTCAGTCCCCTGCAAACAGCCTGCGCCAAAACAGGCCAGCATGTCCCTATAAGACAAGCCTCAGAGCACGATGCCCCCCCAGCAGACTCTGCCTCCCAGAGAGCAATCTGGAGTCCCTGACCTCAAAGCCTGTGGCCCCAGTCTCTGCTGGCGCTGAGGTTCCTGCACAGACCAGCCAGTAAGACGTGGTGACTGGGGTTAGCCTCCCGCCAGGGGGCACTGTCCTGTCCTGGTGCTGAGGTTCTGCACCTTCCCCCTGACTTTCACTTTGCCTTGGCCAGAACTGAGTGAAAACAGCATTCAGGAGCTGGGGCGCGTCTGCAGTCTGTTCTAATGGAGGCTGTGAGAGCACAGATGACTCCCACGCCATCTCCAGGCAGCTCTGGAATCGAGTCAGGCTCCCAGCGCCCCCAGCTCAGCCTTCTCTGGACATGCATTGGGCTTCCTGACTCTGCCTTCGCTGAGCTGTGCCTGCTGATAGTAACCTTATGGGAGCTGGGCTCAGTCTTCCAGGCTCAGCTCAAAGGCTGTGTCCTCCACCAGGTGTTCCTATGTAAACCCAGCTTGCTGCTTCCTCAGGCCTGAGCCTTGTGGGTTCTGGCTTGGCTTTTCTAGCTCCCTGCAGATGTGGGATGCCTTTCCCTATGTCTGCCTTTCAGGCACCACACATTTGGACACAGTCTCATCGCAGTATCACAAACAGGGTACGGTCCTATTTTACAAATAGAGGAACGGAGGCTCAGAGAAGTCATAACTTGTCAGAAGTTATGGATGGCAGAGCTGAGAGAGCACTCCAGACACCCTGCTCTCTACCTGTCTTCTGACTAGAGGACTCTCTTGAGGTAGGCCTGGCCCAGCCCATGGCCAACAGCCTGTAAATGTTTGTGAGATGAATGAGTTGGTGGATTAATCAGGCATGCAGTGCCCCTAGTTCTATGAAAATCTAAGAGAAGTCATTGAAAGGTGTTTTTAGATTAAGCAGGGCACTGTGTTCTGTCCAGTGCTCTACTCAGTGCCTGGTGATGTGAACAGTGACTGTTAGAAGGCAGAGTGGAGAGTCACCTCAGGTGGCCCCGGGCTCAGGGAGCCAAAGCTCCCGAGGAGGGGGCGGGGCCGAATTAGAGCCTCAGAAACAATGCTGGACACAGCTGTCCGCACAGCTTTCGTTCCATGATCACTGCAGTCCTGGTATGTGGGGGTTTACTATGCATCAAAGGGAACTGCACCCTTATTTATGAAAGAGCTTCTGTGGGAAAAGGAACCTCAGGGGAATGCAGGTTACCCACATTCAAGCTGAACTTACAGTGACCTCTGCTTTACAAACACAATCTCATAATCCTTAAAAAAACTCTGCAAGGAAGATTCTTTAGCCATCCCAACACACAGATAAGAAAGCTGAGGTTTAGAGAGGGTTCTTCTGCCCTTGGTCAGGGGAGAACTAGAAACCAGGAATCCATTGTTTCCCAGACTGAACCACCAATTTAAGGCAAACATGACCTCTGGGAATTGGGGCTTATCAGAGATGATGAAAGCAAAGCCCTGGGCTTTAAGTGGCTCCATTTTAAACATTTAACTCCCTGGAAGGCAGAGCTTTCTTTCAACATTGTTTGCAGTAGTGGTTGAAAATTTAAATCCAGGCAAAGCCTCTCTCCGGAGCCCAGAGCAGTGATGGGTAAACTGCAAAGTCATGGAAGCAGCCTAGGTTTCACAGGCTAGTGGTGGGCCCTCCCATTCCACTGCAGCTGGTGGCCTGGTGAGGCTGGCTCTCACCACCCAGGAATGAGGAGGGATTATGCCGGCCGGCCTGGCTCTGTGGCTACTGGTTTCTGGGCTAAGCTCTGGTGCAACCAGGGGCCCAGGGGCAGCAATTGAGGCCTTCAGCAGTCCTTGGAGGGGTTTGAGCTGGTTGGAGTGCTGCTTGCCTGCCCACAGGTTCTGCCTGGAGAAATTAGTGCCTCTGGGCCTTCACATGGATTATCATCTTGGGGCCTGGCTTCTGCTGGGGTAGGCTGGGTGGAGCATCTTCAGCTCTCATTTCATCCTCATAATGATAATAACCTGTGAGGCCTCCCTCATCCCTTTTTTCTCTGCCTCTCCTGCTCGCCTTTCCTCCCCACTCTGCTGCAGCCATACTGACCTCCGAGGTATTCCTATAACATAGGAATGCATACACAGGAATAACAGCCATGCTCCTAGTCTGGGGCCTCTGCACTGGGCAGTTCCCTCTGCCTGGAATATTTTCCTTCCAAATGCTCCCTCTCTCACTTTGTTTCTCAAATGTCACCTTCTCAATAGGGCTTAATATTGGTCGACCCCTTTTAAGTTGCTTCCCCCTCTCCCAGCACTTGCCAGCAATCCTCAGATACCCTCTTACCCTGTGTTTCCCCTCTCCTCCAGTACTTACTATCTTCTTAGACACCAATTACTGTCTCTTGCCCTACTAGAACGTAAGCTCCTTGAGAATAGAATGTCTCTTTTTCCTTGCTGTTTTCCCAATATTTGGCAACGAATTAAGGTACCTGTGAGTAAGGATCAGAGCCCCTTTAACAAGAAACACCTGGCCTCAGGTAGTTATAGGGCCTTGGTCTCAGCTGGTGATGGGAGGAGCCAGACCACAATCCTCCCTGCCTTCTCCCCTTGCCCAAAGTTTCCTCCACCACCACCCCCTCTCGTGTACCTGGGACCAAGAGATTGCTCGATGACCGAGAGACTTTGGTGGCTAAAGGTGAGACATCAGACTAAAGCCCTGAAATTGAAGTCCAGGCGTGTGCCCACGTCCAGCAAATCTAGCAGGTAAAATTTTAACTTTGCATCAGCTTTTAACGGTTTTATTATCAAAGGATTTAACCAGGGCTGCTGCTTTTGTTTTTAAGTCTTTGCTTTAGGCTTTTCAAATGACCCCCCCCCCCTTTATTATGGGAAAACGGTAGAAAATAAGGATAACAATGCAATTTGTGAAAGAATCACATCGACAGTCGGATTTTCTAGAATTGCGTCTGCAGTCACTCCTAGGAATGCATCTGCCCAAAAGCAGGCGAGTGGGCTGGGCTGGGCTGGGCTGGGCGTGGAGCAAAGGCCCTGCGGGAGCCTAGGTAGCCGGTTGGACGGCTCCCTCGGTCCCTGCGCCCGCGATTCCTCTCCTCCCGCTGTGGTAGCACCGAGATCACTCGCAGGACCGCTGGGCCGGGGTGGGGGTGGTCACTCTTCCCCGTTCCCAGGGCGCCCTGCGCTTGGCCAGCTCGGAGCCCGGCGGCCGCCCAGCGAGCGGCCGGCGAGCTCGGGGTGGCCCCGCCTCCCCGCCCTGGTTATTTTCACCCCTCTCCTTCCGAAGCCTCAGCCCCCGAGGATGGGCTAGGGCCTCCTGCCACTGCGGGTCGAGCCAGGAAGAGAACCCGGTGCGCAGGGCGGACAGGGAAGGATGCTAGTGTTCAGTGAGAAACACCTGAGTGTTTTCCTATTCCGCCACCTGATCTCGCAGTCAGCCCATGTATAAAATCGTAATGTGAGGTAGGCGTTTGTATCCCCGTGTTGGCTGCGGATGTGACGGCAGTCTAGGAACTAGAGTTCGAAGCCACGTCGCTCCTTCCCCCCGGAGGCCCAGGACAGGTGTCTTCCCCACGGCGGGACAGGCCTAGCGCAGCAGCAGCTTGCGGAGGGCGGCGCTGGGCGCGTGGGGGCCGCGCGGGGGCTGGTCGGGGATCATGGCTGCGCTGTGCTCGGCGCGCAGAGTCAGGCGCGGGCACGCGGCGCGCAGGCGGCGCAGGCCGGCCGCGCTCACGTTGCGGCAGAAGTCCACGTGCAGCGTCTGCAGCGCGCGCCCGTGCGCCGCCACGGCCGTCAGCGTGCGGTTGGTGATGCGCGCGCAGTTCTCCAGGCGCAGCGCGCGCAGGCGCGGGCAGCAGCGCAGCAGACGCGCCAGGCAGTCGTCTGTGACGTGGCCGCAGCCCGACAGCGTGACGGATGCCAGGTTGGGGCACCTGCGGAGAGAACGCGGTGACCGCGGGCTGGGGCCTTGGAGGGTGCGGTTAGCGTGGTAGCGCGCGGCCGCCGCAGGCCACGCCCCGTCCCGGAGCTCCCTGGTTGGTTGGTCCCCGCGCCAGTTCTGGGAGACCCGGCAGGGCCCCCAGCGTTTTACAGAGGAGGAACGGGCACAGCGGGTTTCAGGAACTTGTCCGCGGTGACACAGCCGGGATCTGATCCAGGGCTTCTGTCTCTTCCCCTGCTTTTTCTGCTACTCCACACCACCATATTTGCCTCTGCCTGGGCTCTTAGTCCCAGGAGCCCCCACTGGAGAACCAAGTCCCAGTCCTGTTGTGGGCTTAGGGGATGCTGGTTGCAGGAGGGACGACTGTACTTCCTTTGGTTTTCTACGGACTTGAGTGTGGGTGAGGGAAGCAGTGCATGGTGACCGTTCCAGTCTAGCTTCAAACCCTGGAGGCCCTGATGCTCCTGACAGTAGGGAACTAGGAGGAAGGGTGTCCTGTGGGGTGGCTTAGAGACAGGTCCATTTCAACCCTTGAGGCCATGGGAGGAGGTCTCCGAGTTTTGGCTGTGGGTTCTAAGCACCTGATTTCAGCTCCGTTGAGTGGGGCAGTAACTGCAACCCCACTGGAAAAGGTCAGGAACCAGGGGTAGCTAGACCCAGGCCTGAAGTGGTACAATCAGGGGCATGGGTAGCTTGTCCAGAAAGCTTGGGGGTCTCTCTGCCCTACCTTACCAGCACCTGCTGGAGAGAGAGACCTTGAGCAAAGTTGGACTTGGCTTATTTGTGGTGTTAACTTGATTAAGTTACTCATTGAACCTTAGTTTACCTTGGAGGGGGGTGGGGCACGGCAGGGAGGAATAATGCCTACCAGTGGGGTGATTGTGAGGTTTAAGTGAGATTTGGGGTGTCAAGAACCTTCACAGGGTATTCTCTAGGCAATTGTAACCCATTATTTCCCTGGAGCAAGCAGAACCAGACTGCTTCCAGTCCAGAAGGACTTGTCTGGTGGGTGCAGGATTTGGCTTCTTGTAGGCAGAGGGAGCTGGAGTCTGGCCCCGGGATTTTCCCTTTCCCCATCAGTCTCCCCCATAGTCCCTTGACTACACCTGTCTGGGCCAGCTCAGCTTCCTTGTGCCGAAGGAAGGAAGGAAGAAAGAAAATAGACTGAGCATGGCCACATCCATACACTGAGTACATCCCTTCTTCCTGAGTTCCCATGCCTTCCTTAGTCTTCACATCAACCCTCCACCCCAGTTTTGTGAAAGAGGAAACTGGCCCAGGGAGCTCAGGTGATTTGTCTCTGACTTACTTGCTTTGTGACCCAGGACAAAGGTGTGAACCACCTCATCATCAGGTGGGAGAAATTATTACCTTTAGGGTGGTTGTAAGGATTAAGAAGGTGTTCAAGCCCAAAGGTGTTAAATGATCCCTTCCTCTAAGAATCTGGAATAATGCTGATGCAGGAAGAAACCAGAGAGAGAAGGAGCCAGCGCCCTCCCTGCCCTGCCGTCTTCAGCTGTTCCTCTCAACACCTCCCCCCACCAAGCTGATTACTGGAAGAACTAGATTTAGTGGATACTCAACAATACTATGTGCCAGTGCTGCTCTGTCTTTAAATCCTTTTAGCCTGTGAGATGAGGTAATTTATCCCATTTTACAGATGAAGAAATGAGGTTGAAAGTGTCTAAATATTTGGGCTGGGGTCACATGTTCAAATGTAGCAGAAGTGGGGGACTCAGCACAGAACCTTGACCACAGAGCCCTTTGGTTTTATGTGTGACACTAGGGACCCTTGCTGTGCATACACAGTGGCCTGGAAGGTCCGCTCCACACCTTGCTGGTTGAGGCGATTAAACCTGGTTCTCTTACAAGAATGGAACAACTTCAGGGCAAGCCCCACTACCCCCAATATATGTCACCCTCCTGTCTGAGTCTGGGCCTTGTTGAACCCATCAAAATGGCAGTGTCCTGTCCAGCCCCAAGCCCATCTTCTGTTTTCTTCCTACTGCCTTAGGGGGAAAAAAAAAAGGGGGGGTGGGGCCACTACATTATTTCCTTTGATTCCTTGCCGGGCTGCTAGGATACAGCAGCTGTTAAACCTGGGTGGCAGCAAATTGGCTGAACTTAGTAACCAAGGGAGTGCCTTTCCTCAGAGGCAGGACAGGAACAGTAAAAGCTCAGCGAGAGCCTGGCTGAAGACATATGTTCTTGCTTGGAGTTCGCTGGGCAGGAGGCTGTGACTGTAAAGGGAGTCTTGCCTGTGGCTCAGCCTCTGTGCCCGGGGTGGGTTGACACATCAAATACAAGATGTATTTGGGGTGTACTTGTGCCAAACATTATTCCATCTACCTGAAATCAAATTTAACTGGGCCTCTTGAATTTTTATTCGCTGAAATTCGGCAATCATAGACTATGGAGCAAATGACATAACCTCGCAGAGCTTTGGTTTACTCATTTGAAGACTTAGGCTAAGACACTCTGTCCTTCTACTGTAGAGATTAGTTAACCATTATTTATCTAATAAGGAAACCATTATTTATCGCTACCCCTGCTCCCAGGACCTTGCTCGGTTCCGCTAACCCAGGGCACCCTAGTTCTGCTTCCTCAGCTGCATTTCACAGGGTTTGCTTCCCAGGGGCAAAGTAAGGAGTGAGCTGATTGCTGAATGTTGGAACCTTTTCCTGGGGCCTGACCTTGAAAACTGAGGCCTAGCTGGACCCACCCATCACTTAATGGGTGCCAGGGAGGACAGCTGCCTGGAAGGCAGGGACAGCAGAAGCCTAGTTCTTCCTTTCTGCAGAAGCAGCTCGAGGACGTGTGAGGCTAGGGGGAGGACTGGCACCTGTTTTCCCCCGTGATGTTACGCATCGTCTGAGGACTGTGCTGTGCACGGGCCTGGGAGGCCTACCTTGGGCCTAGTCTGGGGCTCCCTGAGGCGGAGCCATCCTGGTCTGTAATTGGCTCTTCCCTGCCCACAGAGGCCTCAGAGAGCTCTGGATGGCAGAGCCGGCAGAGCTGGCATGTGGCCTACCTGTCGCACACCTGGAGGAGGAAATCATTGACCAGGCTCTCGTGGCGGCTGCAGATGCTCCTCTGGAGGGCGCTCTTGAGCCAGTCCTCAATGCTGCACACCTGCACGCGGCTGGAGTGCCAGCAGATGGAGAGGCTCCGGAGCGCCGGGCTCAGGAGGAAGTTGTCCTTCTTGAGTTCTGTTAGGGAACGGAAGTGCAGCAGGGGCCAGAGTGCGGGGTCCTCAAAGACGTCCTGGAGCTGGGGGCAGGTGCTGGCAAGGTTCTTCCTGCTGTCCCTGTCCAGGAAGGAGAAGAGGTGCAGCAGGCACTCCCGGTTGAGCTGGGTGATGTGCATGGTGCGCGGCAGCCACTGAGTGTGGCTGGAGCCCAGGGACCTGACCTACCTCCTGCCGCTCCTCCCCAGCTCTGGGCTGGTGGACATATATGGTTGAGGAATGGTGTTTATTTTTGGCCAGCAACTGGTGCGGCCGCTCTGAGGAACGGGGAAGCCAGGACCCAGACATACGTGCAGCAGTCTGTGGCTCAGCTTCTGTTCAGAGGAATTGAAAATCCTGGCAGAAAAGCAGCATATATTGAAGTTAAATAGCTTCCTTAAAAGGGATTTTTCTTTTCTTTTTAGCTGACAGTGGTGTTACGCAGAGAGCTCTTTTGGCTTTTCCCGAGGCATTTTCACTCAAGCTGGCTGGTAGACCCCTCTGTCTGCGCTTGCAGTCTGTACTCACTGGGAGGGACTGTAATTGTAAACAGTATCTGTTCATATTTTCTAGGACATCAATATGAGTCTTTTGCTCTGTTCTTAGTGGGATGAAACCTGTTGTCTATAAAGAGCTAAGGGTGACAGTTTTGTGCTCAGAGATATAAGCAGAAGCCATGGGTAACGCCTCTTTTTTTCTGATACTTTTGCTCAGTAGTGGTAGTTCCCAGAATAGGCTAAATTATTCCAATCGTGCTGCCTCCTCCAGGCAAAGGGATTTCCTTGGTCTCCCAACTGGCTCTATTCTTACCCTGAGTTGTTTCAAGAAAGATTTATCTTAAGTAGCTTCTCTCTCCAAGGTTCTTCTGTGTGTTTGTGTCACATCTTAAGTTCACTTGGCGTTACATTTTTCCAGTGGTGTGCTCTGCTGTATCGAGCCTGTATTTCCCAAAATGTCAGGATGAATGAGGTCGCTTTTATTACAAAACTTTTGAGACAACTTTAAATTGAAGTATTTCAGTCTGAGCTTGCCCTTTGAGCCAGCCACACACCATCCTCCTTACGTCCTCAGTTCCTGGCAGTAAGGAGCATTAAGTTCTCCCTCCCTGAAGTAACTGAGAGTTTCATCCACGGATCCATTATCTAATACCGCTTTGCTCCCAGTCCTTCGGCCGACACTACCACAGTCCCGGACCCTCCTGTGAACTGCCGGCTCCGTGTACTGGCTGGTTGGTTTGGGGGTCAGTGGTGAGGTGAGGAACCGGCTTGTCCTCTGCTAGACCAGCGAACAGCACCTCGGGGGCTACCTTTGCTCCTTCTCCCCTGTAATTGGAATTGGAAGGAATGGCACCCTCTCCTGGAACTACAGCCTGCTAGGCCTGGTGCAGCTGTGCCTGTAAAAGCAGAACGCAGCCAAGGAAGGACGGGGGCCGCTCCAGCCCACTCCTGTGTCCTCTGGGCCTCAGCTACCCAAACATTGACAAGGTGAAGTGGAAGGGGTGTCTTTTCTTAAAAACAACATAAATCAAGAAACAGCTAAATGGAAGAAGTGTTTCTCAAGGAAAGGATAACTAGCTACTGCTAATGTTTCAAGCTAATCATTTTAGCTATTCAGAGTTTCAGCGGACAGCCACAGTCCCTCTCTGGGCTCTCATTGTGCTCATCCACGCAGAAGGCAGTGCTGCAGCGCAGTCGGGTTTAGTAGGAAGCCTCATCTCCGCGTTCCCTCCCAGATCCTTTCCAAACCAGTACTTGTCGGAGCGCTGACCCCTGGGTCTTTCACCTTCTTAAAAGGCAGAGCATTGAGCGTGCCGGCCACAGCGGGGAGTCACCTTGGTCCCTGCGGCTTCCCAGCCTAATTCCTGCAGCCCTGCACGAGCAGCAGGAGACGGGCCGGGCGAGCGGTGGGGCTTGGCCCCTCTGCCGCTTCTGGGTTGGGGGAAGCATCCCAGAACGCAGGGGGGCCCGCGCGCTGGCCTGCCTGCAGGGAGGGGCCTGGCTTGCGGCCGGGGTGCTGTGATGCCAGCGCCCTGCCTCTTGCTCCTTGGCTGCGGCAGCGGCAGCGGCAGCGGCACAGCCTCTGAGCAGCGCAGCGGCCAAGAGGAAGCGTGCGATACGGGAGCTGAAGGCAAAATTGTTTGGGTTGCAGGCGCCTCTGTCTTCAATTTTAGAAGACTGATATGAACAGCCAAATAGATAACAGAAAAATGCTGGGTGTAGACACAGGGTGGTTCTTGTTTCTTCGGTTTGCAGGGGGCATGGGGAAGCCAGGCGGTGTTCAGGAGCTTACCGTAAAGCAGAACGTGTATTTTTTAACAGCACTTATTTGGCCTCTTTGACTTTAAAAGGTGATCCTTTGCTCAGAACCCCAGAGCTGGTTCCTCAGGGTAGAATCTGGCTCTGAAGGAGGCAAGTGGGCCTCAGTTTTATACAGTCAGTGTCACGAGGAAAGACAGGATGAAGTCCCTTAGCGAGGGTGCCTGACTGCAGGCACTAGAGGAGCGCTCCGACCACCACCTGCCCCTTGGGGTCACTCCAGCAGCCCCTCATGGTGAGGGGTTTGTGAAAACCCACTACTCTCTTTTGACAGACTCACAAGGCCTGGAGCTGGAGCCGGTGCCTCATGTACTTTGCTCCACTGAAAAGTGTTCAGAAATAATGTCAAAAGAAAAGAGACCAGATCTTTAATGATATTTCCATAAAACAGTTCAGGCTGGTGAAGCAGAAAAGGGATGTGATTACAACGTAAATGAAATTGATCACTTGCACAGTTAATCCTCTCAGCATCATACAAACTAGGTTTTAGCGGGAATGATCACATCACAGCCCAGCCATGCTGGTGGAGGGCAGCCTGGAGTCGGCCGCAGGCAGACCTGAGGGGGAAGGTGTGCACCCGGTGAGGCCACGCCAGACCCTGGGCTGCAGCACGCCGCCACCACCCGCCCCCCTGCCTTGCTGGGGGCGCCCTCCTGCAGCCACACGCTAGTCACCTGGGACACACGTCCTGGCTGCAGAAGCTTCCCCAGGGCCCGAGTGGAAAGGCCACGTCAGCAACAGAGGGAATGTGAGAGAAATCAGAGGACGATGGAGGTGGGATGAGTGGATCTAAGCAGACGTTCATACACTAACCCAGTGAAGGAGAGGTTTGGCTTCAGGAAATAAGCATGTCCCCAACCCCAGAAACCAAGCTGCTGAGGAGGTTCCACAGGTGAGATACACATTTAACACTTAACCCGGGCCGTACGCTTTGCTGGTTTAATTCTGTGACATTTGTCATCACTAGACACTGAGCAGAATACAGTGGATAAGCAAAGGTTTCTCCACCATGGAGAGAGATTTGTGATGTCACACACTGTCCCTGTCACCCACCTGTGTGGGAGGACTTCTGAGCAAGTTTTCTTGTTCCAAAGAGCCCTGTGACTCGGCACGAGGCCCTGCCTCAGCACGAGCTCGAGTGAGAAGCCACACACGTGCTAGAGGCGACGCGGCACAAAGGAAGAGCCCTGAAGAGCACAAAGGTCAGCCTTTGAAGTAGGTGTGATAAGGCGGCACAGTTAAATTTTAAAATACAAATAGGCACATTTACATCACTGGTGTTCAAGTGCACAGTTCAGATGGATCCAGTCACTTTTCCAAAGGACCTTTGTGATATCCTTAAAACACTTCTGCTGAAGTAAAAGAAAGAAAAACACTACAAAATTCAAAGGGGAGATATGTTCATCTCCTACACCGACAGTGTTGCCCATCGAGGACCAGTTCCCCAACAAAGGAGTCTAGTCTGTTGTAAGTTCCATCTGGTATAAAGGCCACTTTCCCCCATCAGCACTGCCCGAGGCTTCCTTGTTGGAGTTATAACCACTGCCTATTCAGAGACTGATGATCTAAGCCTGTGTTAGAAGTTACAGCTGTGTGCCTTCGAAGCAAAAGGGCCTGGATTCATAAGAGCAAGATCAAAGGAGATGCACATTTCAAGTTCGATGAAATGTGTTAATGTACTGATATAGATCAAACTATGTGAAACTTGTCATTTTTGTAGATCAAAAATCAAATATAATTTCATGTAGCTTGACCTGTGTAATTCAGCATTGTAAGCTATTTTAAATACATGCTTCCTTCTTAGTTATCCTCTGTGCTCTCTGTGTCTAAGTTCTAAACATGACGGCAAAGCCTTTTTCTCTGGAGTGAAAGTGCAGAGCAGGCTGTCTAAGAGAACTCTGCGCACGGGTGGAGCTGTCCCAGGCCTGCCCGGTCCTGTGCCAGGTGTGGCCGCTGAGCACTTGAAATGTGGCCAGTGTGACTGAAGAACTGGGTTTTTAATAAAAATGAACATGTAATGACCCACATACGGCCAGTGACCGCTGTACTGGCTAGTACAAGTTTACACACAGTTGTAATTTGCTCCTGGTCATATTAAAGTGCTTCACAGATGTATTCTGCTCTGAGAAAATGTGGGATTATCCAGCTAGTATTAAAGTGGAAGTGGAGCATGTCACTCCTACAACTTCAGATGTCCGACCTAGGAGGAGAGCCACCAGACCTTTTTTTTTTTTTTTTACATTCATACACTTAAGAAACTCTGGGCCGTTTTTTCTTTTAACAGAAGAAACAAAATTAACAAAAAGCCTGGTTGGCTGGCTTAATATGAAATACATCCTGCCCCTTGTAACAAGCGTAGAGAACTGGGAAGGGAGGAGAATACTGGTTGGGACAAGGAGTGAACACGAAAATGTGCGCGGCCCCAGCCCACAGGCCCATCTGGAGGCCCTTCCTTCTCATGAACTTGCACATCATGCCCCGAGCGCCCTAAGGTCAGCGGGCTGGCCTGGAGCACTTGGCAGAAATCACAGTTACCTTCATAGATGGGATTCTGGTTCCAGACTTGAAGTTGAGTTGAATCTAAATAGTGCTGGTACCTGTTTTCCTTGAAAACAACTTTAAAACAAAGGCTACTAAACTCAAGAAAAGAAACCTTACTTCATGCAAAGTGAGAATGTTTTCATCTTGCTCTGCTATCAGGATAGGCCAATGAGGGTTATTAAAACTTACAGAGTAGGAAAAACTCTAGTTTCCTTCGGTGGAAACAGACCCCACGGTGTTGCCTGAAGTGCAGGTGCAGTCAGAATCAATTCTGAGGTTATCGTCTCAGCCTCAGATGGCCAAGCAAGCAGCAGCACTGACGTGGGTGTGCAGTTCATCCCAGAGCCGCAGCTAAGCGGGGACCTAGGCGCTGGCTCAGAAGGGCAGACGGAGCTATGGTTTCATCACACCGGACGACACCTGGATACATGTAGCTGAGTCACAGAGTTTTTTAAAGACTTAAGTGTATTTGGTCTTACTTGGACTTTTCCATACCCGTCTCCTCCATGAAAACACAAAAAATGTCCCAAAACCAGAAGGAAAAAGAATAAGTAATTTTTGAATTTGCAGTATAGGTACAACTGAACCAACAAATTTATTTAATGGGTGCTGATAAACAGCAGCTTTGAGAGGTACCAAGAGCAGCAGTCACCCGGTCTACGTAATGATGCCCTTCATTACCGTTTACAAGCAAAGAGAATGATTACTGAGCAGTCACTGAGATCTCGTGGCCACAGGCTACGTGCACACATGATCCTTGACTTAGAGCCAACCTGATCTCCACCACAGCTGTAGGAAGGCAGCAGGCGGTGACTCTGCTCTTCACCATCAGGAACACGTCTTGCTTTCGGCATGTGAGAGTACAAAGCATTGATGTAAATGTGCCTCAGAGTGAGAACTGAAAACAGTAATATAAAAAAGTCAAGTAGAACTAAGTTCCTGAAACTACATATAAAAACTGAATTATTACAACTAAAGCAGCAAATCAAAATATCTGCTGAGGTTTTCTGGTAAAACTAAAAAAAAAAAAATTAGTTGGTGCCCATGTTCAATAAGTCACTACCATTGACAAAATAAAACTAAACTCAAAATAGGAAACTGAAAAGTGCATAATGAAATTAAATCTTGGATCAAGTATTTATGGAAAATTGGAAATGTTTGTCCGGTATAGTTGATGAATAATGATTTGGAGGAGGTATTAAAGTTTATCCGATCCAGCTTTAGCCTGGCGTTCCACATAAAATAGGATGTAGGCCTTGGCCTTCACCACGGTGTCTTCATCAGTCAGCGTTACAGTACTGTCATTGAAATGGAACCAGCGGCCTTCATGAGTTGCATATGCCGTGTAATGTCCAGAACCGACTCTGCAAGGGAAAGTCAAATGATCAAAGGAAAAGACTATAGAAATCACAAAGGGATCTGTACAACCATATAAATTATTAGATAAGCAATACATTTTAATAAGTACTGTTATTTAAGAACCAATTCTGGAGACTTGTAGTTTAAGAAGGTTGATTGAGCTCACATATTTATCATTGCAAAACCCACTGAAATGACCAGGATTATACTGACCCTGGAAAGCAGGGGAGAGAGCTGTGGACTGACTAGAAATTGAGGGTTTTCTGGAGCACACAAAGCAGTATTCACAGGGCACTGGATTAACGGAGAAACCAAACAGGGAAGGAGCTTTCACCCTAACAAGCACAGGTCAAGGCCTGTGGAAAACTCAGGACCAGATTTCCCGTCAGAGCCTTAGGAGAAGCCTGGGAACACAGTCATCTGCCTTCAAGGAAGCACCTTCCCTCCTCCTCTGGCACCAAGGGCCTTTCTCTCTCCGCGTGACCCCCCCCCCCCACTCACACAGGGAGCCCCGGGTCAGTCCTCCCAGCAAGCGGGGAGCCTGCAGGCAGAGCAGAGACCATCGTCAGCTGCTAGAGAAGCCCTTCCCCTTTACCAAGAACAGCCAGTTGCACTGGTTATGATGATTCTGAATAAACAACGAAAAAGCAAACTCTTGAGGGGAGAAAAATAATATGGAAGTGAAGTGCCAGGAAGAATGATAAAATAGTTAACCACTGAGGAATTTAATGCAGAAAATCAAATTAGTACCAATGGCTTCACAAAGATACTGCAACCATGAAACAGAAATAGGCTGTTATGAAAAAGAGTTAACAGAAAAATGTGATTGCCACAATATAAAGACTTCATGGAGGAGCTAATCTTCAACTTGGATACAGATGAGCCAAAAGTGGTGATCTGGGATGGGGGGAGCCATGGCAGTCTTTAGAAACAAAAAGATGGAAATCATTAAAGAATAATTAAAATGTGTGAAAGATCTAGGAAATTCACTATACATTTAATAGGGGTTCCAGAAGAAAACAGGTTGGGGTGGAACAAACAACACTTCCATGAGCTGAAGACACTGGACTAAAGGTGTCCCTGTCAGCACCAAACAGAAATACGTCTGATGTAACTCCTTAAGCCTAAGGACAGGATCCTGTAACCTTCCGAAGGGCAAAAAACACCAGAAATGCACAGACATGTAGTGGCCTTGTCATTTATAACTATGAATGGTAAAGTCAGTGGAACAGTGTCTACAGAGTTCAGAGGGAAAAAAGGATTTTCAGCATGGAGAGTGGCTTGCCAAGTCTGCAGGAAAAGCTGCCATTCTCAAGCAGATCAGCTATCAGAAGGTACACGCCCCTAATCCAGGCTTTCAGGGAAAGAAAGCCATCAAGAATGTTACCTAACAAAATAAGAAATGCACCTGTGAGCTAGATGACATGAAGTAGGTTATTCTAAATAATCCCCCCTTTCCGCCCATTTAAATACCAGTTGGAGTAAAGACTAGTCAGAATTTTGTAGCCACTGGGTGGGTTCTGAACGCTGGGCTCAAGTGCACGCTTCTCCCCTCTGCTTTTGTGTGCCTTCTCTTCATGCTTAGCAACATCCTCTCAGGCCTATTCTTGCCCACCAACACTGAAGGAAAGTTCTCCTTCACTCCTTCACTTTAACAGAGTGAATCCATTGTTCAGGGAGTTAGAGGAGAATTACCAAGAGTGGTGCAAACTTGGGGGCCTTCGCTGTGCCGCCCCCCGCCCTGAGGAGCGCCCCGGCACACTCACCCAGAGCCATGGTGCACCACCACGGCAGCGAGGTCGTACAGGCAGCTCTCCGGGCCGCTGTTCTCGGGCTGCAGGGCAAGGCAGACGGGGCCCCAGGCTGAGTTAGGAGCAGTGGTCAGTGACATCAGCACCTCCCTCCCTCAGCCTCCTCTACCTTCCCTCCGTGAAGACCTGACTTCACTGAAGAGCCATTTTCCCCCGGGCTGACGGCGGTGGTCGCCTTACCTCTAGTAAGTAGCATTTCATATCTAGGCCTCTCAGTGGAAATTCTACATATGTGTCAACTTTGTTTCTTAAATATGCTGTCCAATGAAATCTTTTCAAATGTAAGCACAGCACCTGGATGAGAGAGAAAGACAAAAATTATGAACACACACCTGGTTTACCTTTCAGTCAAAATTAACTACTTGTTAACTACTTGTCTCTTAAATAATTTTTAGGCGGCCTACCAGGTTTTCTCTTGATTCTTGTTACTGGTTTCTCCCATGAATACCTCACTGTGATACTGTGATTTATAATAATATGTATTTAGTCTTTGTCTCCTTTTCTGGCACAGAACTTCTAAAACCCTTGAAATTTGCAAGTGAAGAGTGCCATAAAAATGCCTTTTGTTATGTTAATGAGGTACGGGGGCTTGTGGCCAAGAGAGCCAGTTGAGATGAGAGAGCTGGAACTTTGAGCCCCACCCCCCGAACGCCCAGAGGGGAGAGGGACTGGAAGTTGGGCTGCCTGTGACTTAACCAGTCATGCCTGTGGAATGAAGCCCAAAAGGACAGGGTCTGGAGAGCTTCCAGGTTGGGGAACCATTACGCTTCCACCTGCCACCATGCCGGGCCCCAAACTCCACGAGGCAGAAGCTCCTCTGTTCAAGTCTTCACCCTTTGTATCTCTTCATCTGGTGGTTGACTCATATCCTTTAACATCCTTTGTAATAAACCGGTAATCTAGTGAGTAAATGTGTTTCCTGAGTTCTATGAGCTGCTCTAGCAAATTAATAGAACGCAAGGAGGGGGCCGTGGGAACCTCTGATTTATAGCCAGTCAGTCAGAAGCACAGGTCACAACGTGGACTTGCAGCTCAAGTGTCTGAAGTCCGAGGAGGGGGCCGTGGGAGCCGTCAGTCTGTAGTTTCGTGGAGAAGCATGCACAGGTTAACAGCCTGGGCTTGTGGCGGGTGTCTGATGGGGAGGACGGCCTTGTAGGACTGTCAGAACTGAGCTGAACTGCAGGACACCCACGGTGTCAAAGAATTGCTTGTTAGTGGCGTAGTGGGAAAACGCCCCCCTCCACACACTATAAATGGTGACCAGGACACATTTACTTATGAATTCTAAAAGGGTTTATTTAGCTTTACTGAAAACCCTAGAGACCAATGCAGAACAGATTGTCTCCCAATCGGTCATAAGCATTTTTCCCCTCAAAATTGCATTATAATTTAAAACTCAACACTTACCTTGGGTAGTTTTTGAATCCAAAACTTTTTAGTGGACTTTTGTTTTTTCTTACACTTGTGGCACATGTATAACTCTGTTTCATCGAGTTCTTCTAAGTCAGTAAAACTGCGAAGACAATCTAAAACCAAATTGCGGCAGCATTAAAACAGGATATATCTTATAGAGGCAGCGTGCTGCAGAAAAGACACTGAACTCTGAAGCTGAGCAGCTCAGGTTCAGATCTCAGGTTTATCACCTACATGATCGTGAGAAAGTCAGCCTTTCTGGGTTGCAAAATGGAGACCAAAAAAAGTCTGCACTGAAGAACTGTTGTGTGGAAGAGAAATAATGTGTATAATGTGCCTGGCATCTGGGGACAATCAATGAATGACAGATGATATTGTTGGGTTTGCTATTATTAATGAAAGAATTAATCTGGATAATTCTGACAAAAATGGTTCCCTAATGAAATCAAGGTTAAAATAGCAATTTTCTCTCATATCTTACATAACAAAGGACAAAGTGCCAAGTTCATACAAAAGTCAAATTTAGATCAAACATTTTCACAGCCATAACTTATTAAAAAGCAAACACGGATTACAGAAGCTGCATTTCTGACCTTCCTGCTACTTCATCTCCAGTGAATCCTTTGTTTCATACTCTACTCAACCCCCCCTGGATAACCTGGATATTTTTTCTTTTAAAGATTTAACTGTAATCTGGAGTTTGGTCAACTTTGGCCCCAAGCCAGTCCAGCCACCTGGTTCTGCTCCAAACTGCATTTAAAGTCTGCCCACTCGTTTATATGCTCTGACTGCTTTTACACCACAACCGCAGGACCGAGTAGTTGTGACACGGTATTTGCCCCAAAGCCTAAAATAGCTACCATCTAGCCCTTTATAAAAAAAAGTCTGCTGCCTCCTGTTATATTAGGAGTATATTCAGAAGTCCGTATAAACATGTATGTATTGTTCTGTAAAGAATTAATGTTTTCCAGAGAAAAATATGCATGCTTTTGTACCCTCCACTACGATAAAGAAATGGGTTCTCCAGTACGTGATGAGCCAGTCTCTGTGAATGGCACCCCCTAGAGTGGTGCAGGGGCGCCCTGTGCGGCAGCCCTCTTTGATCACAGTAAACCTACTTATCATTAGTCACCATACATAAGTGACAACATTTTTTTTCTTCCGATGAGAACATTTAAGATTTACCCTCTTAGTAACTTCCAAATATGCAGTGCAGTATTAACTATAGTCGGCGTGCCTTACATTACCTTCTCCTTAACTTTCTAAGTGCAAGTTTGTAAATTTTGGCTCTTTGACTCTGTTCACCCCTTTTGCCCACCCCCACCCCTGGTTCTGACACCCACCAATCTGTTGTGTCTATGAACTGTTTTTTTTTTTTTTTTCAGATTCCATATATAAGTGAAATCATATGGTATTTGTCTTTCTCTAACTTACTTTATTTAGCACAATGCCCTTAAGATCCATCCATGTTGTCCCAAATAGCAAGATTTTATTTTTTCATGACTGAATTATATTCCTCTGTGTGTGTGTGTGTGTCGCACTTTCTTTATCCATTCATCCATCAATGGACACTTAGGTTGTTTCCATATCTTGGCTATGCTGCAGTGAACATGGGGGTGCATATATCTTTTCAAATTAGTGTTTCCGTTTTCTTTGGATGAATAAGCCAGAAGTAGAACTGCTGGATCGTATGATAGTTCTACTTTTAATTTCTTGAGGAAACTCCATACACAGTGGCCGCACCAATTTACATTCCCACTAACAGCGCACAAAAGGTTCCCTTATCTCTACGTCCTTGCCAACACTTGTTATTTGCTACCTTCTTGATGACAGCCATTCTGTCAGGTGTGAGGTGGTATTTCTCTGTGGTTTTTATTTTTACTTCCTTGATAATTAATGATGTTGAGCATCTTTTCATGTACCTGATGGCCCTCTGTATGTCTTTGGGAAAATGTCTAGGCCGATCTTCTGCCCATTCTTTATAGCTGACTCTTGAACAACGCAGGTTTGAACTGTGCAGGTCCACTTGTGTGCAGATATTTTTCAGCAGTAAATACTACAGTATTACATGGTCTGTGGTGAGCTGAATCCATGGATGCAAAGGACTGGGTATGAAGGGCCAAGTATAAATTATACACGGACTAAACCCTCATTGCTCAAGGGTCAACTGTAATCAGATTGTTTGGGGGTTTTGCTATTGAGTTTTTTTATATGTTTTAGATATTAATCCCTTATCAGATAAGTGACACAAATGCTTTCTTCCATTCAGTAGGTTGCTTTTCCATTCTGTTGCTGATTTCCTTTGCTGTGCAGAAGCTTTGTAGTTTAATGTAGTCCCACTTATTTATTTTTGCTTTTGGACTCAGATCCAAAAAATCGTCACCAAGACTGATGCCAAGGAACTTACTAGGTATGTTTTCTTCTAGGAGTTTTAGGGTTTCCAGTCTTCTATTCAATTCTTTAATCCATTCTGAGTGAACTCGTGTGTAAGATAGTGGTCTAGTTTCATTTTTTGCATGTGGCTCTCCAGTTTTCCAAATACCATTTATTGAAGAGACTGTCCTTTCCCCGTTGTATATTCTTGGTTCCCTTGTCATAAAATAACTGACCATGTACGTATGGTTTATTTCTGGGCTCTCTGTTGTTCTTTTTATGCCAAAACCGTACTGTTTTGATGACTGTTTGAAATCAGGGAGCATAATACCTCCAGCTTTGTTCTTTTTTCTCAAGATGGCTATTCAGTGTGTGTGTGTGTGTGTGTGTGTGTGTGTGTGTGTGTGTGTGTTTCTGAATTATCTGTTCTAGTTCTGTGAATAATGCCACTGGTATTTTTATAGGGACTGCATTAAACCTGTAGACTGCCGTGGGCAGTATGGTCATTTTCCCCACTGATTCTTCCAGCCTGTGAGCAAGTGTCTCTTTCTGTTTGTATCACCTTTGATTTCTGTTATCAGTGTTGTGTAGTTTTCTGAATATAGGTCTTTTACCTGCTTGGTTAGATTTCTGGGTTTCACTCTTTTTGATACAGTTGTCAGTGGGATTGTTTCCTTAATTTCTCTTTCTGGTAGTTCATTCTTAACATACAGAAATGTAACAGATTTTTGTATGTTGACTTAATATCCTGCAACTTTACTGTTCATTTTATTCTGAGTTTTTTGGTGGAGTCTTTGGGAGTTTCTATATATAATAATACCATGTCAGCTGCAAACAGTGATAGTTTTACTTCTTCCTTTCAGATTTGAATGTCTTTTGTTTCATCTTCTTGCCTAACTGCTCTGGCTAGGACTTCCAACATTATGTTGAATATAAGTGGCTTGAGTGGACATCTTTGTCTTGCCTCTGATCTTGGAAGGAAAGATTTCAGCTTTTCACCACTGAGTATGATGTTGGCTTTGGACCTGGCATATGTGGCCTTTATTACGTTGAGGTGTACTCCCTCTATACCCACTTTGAGAGGTTTTTTTTTTTTAAATCATAAATGGATGTTTAACTTTCTTAAATACTTTTTCTGCATCTATAGAAATGATTATATAATGTATATCTCTCATTTTGTAAATGTGGTATATCACACTGACTGACTTTGCAGATGTTGAACCATCCGTGCATGCCTGGAGTAAATCCTACTTGCTCATGGTGTATGATCCTTTTACTGTACTGCTGAATTGGGTATGCTATTTTTTTTTTTTTTTTTTTTTAGGATTTCTGTGTTTATGTTCATCAGGAATATTGGCCTTTAAGTTTTCTTCTCCTTCTCCTTTTTTGTGGTGTCCTTGTCTGATTTTGATATTAGGTAATGCTGGCCTCAATGAGTTTGGAAGGGTTCCCTCCCCTTCTGTTTATTGGAAGAGTTTGAAAAATATTGTATTCTTCTTTGAATGTTTGGGAGCGTTCACCAGTGAAGCTGTCTGGTCCTAGACTTTTGTTTTTTGGGAGACTTTGATTACTGATCAGTTTCCCTACTAGTAATGGGTCTGTTCAGATTTTCCGTTTCTTCATGAGTCAGTCTTGGTACATTGTATGTTTCTAGGAATTCTTCTGTGTTGTCCAGCTGGTTGGCATACTAATTGGTCAGAGTAGTCTCTGATGATACGTGGCATAGTTTGGTAAGTTGTAATGTCTCTTTTTCATTTCTGGTTGTATCTGTTTGAATGTTCTCTCTTTCTGTTTGGTAAATCATAGTTAAAGACTTGGCAATTTTGTTTATCTTTTCAGAGAAACAACTCTTAGTTTTATTGGTCTTCTCTATTTTCTTTTCAGTCTCAAATTCATTTATTTCTGCTCTGATCTTTGTTATTTCCTTCCTTCTACAAAGGTTGGGGTTTGTTTGTTCTTTTTCTAGTTCCTTGAGGTGTAAAGTTAGGTTCTTTGAGATTTTTCTTGTTGCTTGAGGTAGGTATTTATTGCTATGAACTTCCCTCTTAAAACTAATCTTGCTGTATCCCCTAAGTTTGGTGTCTTTTATTTCGTTTCATTTTTCTGAAGGTATTGTTTGATTTCTCTTTTGATTTCTTCTTTGACCTACCAATTGTTCAGTAGCAAGTTGTTTTAATCTCCACGTTTGTGATTTTTTTCAATTTTCTTCTTGTAGTTGGCTTCTAGTTTCATAGCATCATGGGCGGAAGAGATGTCTGATATGATTTCAGTGTTCCTAAATGTACTGACTTGTTTTGTGCCTTTATATATGATCCACCTGATGAATAGTCCATGTGCACTTGAGAATAACGTGTATTCCGTTGCTTTTGTATGAAATGTTGTGTATATATCTAACAAATTCATCTGATCTAACATGTCATTTAAGGCTAATGTTTCCTTCTGGATTTTCTGTCTGGATGATCTATGCATCAATGTAACTGGGGTATTGAAGTCCCCACTATTGATTGTATTGCTGTCTATTTGTCACTTTAGGTCTGTTAATGTTTGCTTTATGTAGTCAGCTGCTCCTAGGTGCCTTAATATTTACAAATGTTTCATCCTCTTGTTGGATTGACCCTTTATCATGAGGTAACTCCCATCACTGTCTCTTATTACAGTCTTTGTTTTAAAAGCTATTTCATCTGATAGAACTACTCCAGCTTTCTTTTAGTTTCCATTTGAATGGAATATGTTTTTCCATCCCTTCATTTTCACTCTTTGTGTCCTTACATCTGAAGTGAGTCTCTTGTAGGCAGCACATAAATAAGTCTTGTTTTTTATCCATTCAGCTGCTCTGCCTTTTGATTGGAGAATTTACTTCATTCACATTTAGAGTAACTATTGGTAGGCATGTACCTAGTGCCACCTTGTTCACTGTTTTCTGGCTGTATTTTAGTTCCTCTTTGTTCCTTTCTTCTCTTGCTCTCTTCCTTTGTGGTCTGATGACTTTTAGTGGTATGCTCAGATTCCTTTCTCATTATCTTTTGTGTATCTAGTATGTTTCGCTTTGTGGTTGCCATAAAGCTTACATTATTATATCTAAGGCTTACAACTTACATCAATCTAAGTTGATAAAAGCTTAAGTTCCAACACATTCTAAAGCTCCACATTTTAAACCTCCCAGCATTTTGTTTTTGATTTCACAGCATTTTATCTTGTGTATCCTTTAACTACTGTAGTAATTTATTTTTGTTTTACTACTGTTGCCTTTTAATCTTCATATTAGCTTTATAAGTGATTAATCCACTACCTTTACTGTATATTTACTTTCAATAGTGAGATTTCTCCTTTCATAATTCTGTTAATTAGTGCCCTTCATTAGTGGTGATGAACTCCTTTAGGTTTTGCGGGACTGGAAAAACACTCTTTCCCCTTCAACTCTGAAATGATAACTTTGCTGGGTAGAACATTATTGTTGGAAATTTTTTCTTTCAGCACTTTGAATATTTTGTGCTATATACCATTCTGGCCTGCAAAGTTTCTGCTGAAAAATTAAGATCCTCTCCTTGTTTCTAACTTTTGACATTTTGATTATAATGCGTCTTGGTGTGGGTCTTTTTGGGTTCAACTTTTTGGAACTCTCTGGGCTTCCTGGATCTGGATGTCTGTTTCCTTTCCTGAGTTAGAGAAGTTTTCAGCAATTATTTCTTCAAGTAAGTTTTCTGCCCCTTTCTCTCTTCTTCTGGAACTCCTCTAATGCAAATGTTAGTCGGCTTGATGTTGTCTCATAAGTCCCCTAAGCTAAATTCACTTTTTAAAAGTTTTTCCTTTTGCTGCTCTGATTGGGTGAGTTCCACTGCCCTGTCTTTGAGTTCACTGATACCCTTTTCTCCTTTATCAAATCTTTTGTGATCCCCTTTAGTGTATTTTTCACTTCAGTTATTCTTCAGCTTTTATATTTTCTCTTTGCTGAAGTTGGTATTTGATACTTATATTTTCTGTGTTGAAGTTCTCACTAGTGTTCATCCATTCTTCTGAGATCAGTGAGCAACCTTATGACCATTTTATCAGGTAAACCACTTATCTGTGTAATTAAGGTGGGCTTTTTTTGAGGTTTTATCTTATTTTTTCATTTGGAACATAGCCCTCTGTTTCTTCATTTTGCTTGACTCTATGGATTTGCTACCATGGCCCCCTCTCCGAGTCCTGAAGGACTCAGAAGACTAACTTTATTGTTCAACCATGCGGTAGCTCTTGGTTGTCCCTCAAACCTATGTAATGGTCCAAGCAGATGCCTGTTGTTTTTTTTTTTAATAGTTCCCAGTTGTTGGAGGTATGCCAAGACACGTCACTGTCCCAAGGGGAAGAATCTCATGCAGCAGCTTTTAATGTATGCAAATATATACAGTCCTGTGGGACCACAAGCAAGCCCCACTGGCCACGAGAGCCCTGTGATTTCTAGCTGTCCCACCAGAGTCAAAAAATCAAGGTTCCAGACGAGGTTATAAACTCCTTTCTGCAAGGTACCAGTGAGCTGTGGCAAGGCAGAGAGAGAGTGCAAAGGTGGCGTCCCCAAGCCTGTGTTCCCCGAGAGTATCTCCTCAGCCCCCCTAGACGTGTGCTGAAGCAGAAGCATGCCCCAAAACTCCAGGATAAGCATACTGGTCTCTTTTACAGAAAGACTTGGCATGTGTTTCAGTCTGCTATATGGGCAGTGACCTTCAGGTGGTAGCCTGCCAAGAACTGTATCTCCAATTGTGACAGTCCTGTGGGATCCAGGAACACAAGCCTGCCCTGGTCCCCAGAGCCAGGCAGCCAAGGAGTATCCCATGGGCTCCAGCCACAAAAAAATGGGGCACCAGACATGGGTAAAAGCCCCCCTCCAGGAGATACTGGAGCTGTGGAGCAAGGCAGAGGGAGAAGTAAAGACAGTGCCCATCCTCCACGGTCTTTGGAAAGGAGTACAGCCAGCCTTTAGATGTGTCTTTAGTTAGAAGTCCACCCCTCAGGCTGTAGCTATGATGATACGCTAATATGCCTCTTTCAAAGAAAGACTGCACTCCTAGGTCTGCTGCTTCTTGCTGTGTCTGGAGGGTGATAGCTGTTTAAGAGCTTTCTCCATTGGTTAGAGTCCTGTGGGACCTGTGAACATAAGCCCCAGAGTCAGGTGATATAAAGGTGTCCCTTGACAGCAACTGTGAAATTTGGGATGCCAGACAAGGGTGTAAGTTCCTTTCTGGAAAATACTGGTGAGCTATAGCAAGGAAGAGGGAGAGCACAAAGGTTGCATCCACTGGCCTCTGTTCCCTGAGAGCAACTCTGTAGGTCCCTAAAAATGCGCTAGACTGGACGCCTATCCCTCAGACCCAAGCTCTTGGACAAGCAGTCTCAGAAAGACCCGGTGTGTTTCAGTCTGCTGTCTGTGCAGTGCCCTGGGGTTGGTCATTTGCCAAGAACTGTCTCTCAATTGTTATAGTCTCAGGGGCCCCAGTAGTGAATGCAAGCCCCTCTGGTCCACAACTAGGAGATCAAGGGGCATGCCCTGGGCGGGAGCTGCAAAAACCAGGGCATCAGATGCATGTAAACGCTCCCCTCCAGGAGATACAGGTGCTCAGGCAGAGGACAGCCTGAAGATGGTGCCTGCTGGAAGGAGCAAAGATAGAGAGGGAGCTTAAGGATGGCACCCACTAAAGACAAAAAAAGCGTGCGCGCACACACGCGGCAGCACCTGCAGGTGTTAGCCAGGCGGAGGGGGAACACAAAGACGGCGCCCGCCCCCCATCCCCGGAGAACGTGCCGGTGGGCCCCTGCCCCTCAGGATGATGCTTGGACAGATAACCTCTTCCACATAATGTCTGGTTGCTTTTCAAATGGCTGCTTCTGCAGGGGGCCCTAAGGTGAGTGATTCTGAGCCCGAGCCCTTTAAGAGACATTTCTAAGCATCCCGGGTTTTGTGGACACAAGCCTTGCTGGTTTTCAAAATCAGATGTTTTGAGGCCTCGTTTCTCAGGTGCAGGTTTTAAAAGTTGGGGTGCCTGGTGTGGGTTTCAAACCCTTCCTTCCTCAGGGAGAAGCTGTGGGCTTTGCGTTCCCTCCCGGTGTGGGGTTGCGGTGAGACAGTCTCCGCCTCACTGCGTGCCTCAGCAACGTGCGGGAGTCCGTCTGCTTTTAGAGCTTTTTCAGAGGCAGCTGCGCCATACGTAGGCGGGGAGTTGGTGCGTCCGTGGAGGAGGGAAGCTCAGGATCTTCCTGTGTCGCCCTCTTCAGCTGGAAACCCCCCACCAGGCACTACCGAATGTGCCTTTGCTCCCTGGTCCCAGGGCCTGAGTGTGCATCCTGCTCGTGCCTTCCCTTGGCTTTTCCTTTTTTTTTGAGCCCTTTGTCCTAACAGATCTCAGGAATACAACATTGCCTACTTGCTATTTTATGTCAAGGATGGTTCCTAGGAAAGGATATACTGTTTTGACCTTTTATTTCTTGAAGTGAGACGCAAACAGTAAACTTGAAGTGATGCTGTCTTTAGGGACCTCCCAAGTTCCACATCTCTAGCTACAAGGAGCCCTGACTTTCCCGCAGGCTGGCTGGTCCTGTAAATCCCTGTAGTCTGATCACCATGGTGCCTGTAATCGCTCAAGCTGAAATCATGAGAACTTCCAGCAGTAAGTACTGGTTGTGTCACGTAAAAAGCTGCGTGTGGCCTTGGGGGGCAGGGGAGGAGGTGGGGTTAGATACAGGAAAGAAAAACAGAACTTTCCACATTTAAAAATTAGTATGTAAACACTCAATAAAGTAGCAAAAGAAGGCATCTTCTTCCACATGATAAAGGCCACGTATGAAAAATTCCTATCAAATAATCATACTGAGTAGTGAAAGACTAAAAGCTTTTCTCTTAAGTTAGGAACAAGACAAGGATGCTTTTGCCACTTCTATTCAACATAAGTAGTGGAATTTTTAGCCAGAGCAATTAGGAAGGAAAAAGGAATAAAGGCATCAAAATTGAAAAGGAAAAAGTAAAATTATCTGTTTGCAGATGACATGATCTTTTATGTAGAAAACCCGAAAAATAATTGGTTTTTAAAAACCTGCTAGAACTAATAAATGAACTTTGCAAAGCTACAGGATATAAAATCAACACATAGAAATCAACTTTCTGTAAACTGACAATGAAAAATTGAAATTGTTTCAAACTTTCCAAAAAGAAAATTAAGACAATCCCATTTACATTAACATAAAAAAGGAATAAAATACTTAGTAAAACATTTAACCAAGGAGGTAACACTGGCAAAAAACCACTATAAAACACTGCTGAAGAATTTATAAAGACATAAAAATAGAAATAGATCCCATGTTCATGGATTATTCCATATGCAGCTGTAGTGCTGACATAAACTGAAACGGAATAGGGAGTCCAGAAATAAACCCTCCAAGATAGGGGTCGGTAGGTTTTTGACAAGAGTAACAGGATCATTCAGTGAGGAAAGGACAGTCTTCACCAAATGGTGCCAGGGAAGCTGGATGTCCACATGCAAGAGTGAAGTTAGCCCCTTCCCTAATACCATATCCAAACATTAACTCCAAACTCTTAGAAGAAAATGCAGGGGAAAAGCTTCATGACATTTCCCCAGAGAAGACACACAAATGGCCACTAAGCACGTCATTCAACATCATTAATCATTAGTAAAATGCAAGTCAAAAGCACAATGAGATACCACTTCACAATATGATGGCTATTATTTAAAAAAGTAAAATAACAGGTGTTAGGTATAATATAGAGAAATTAGAATCCTCACGCGTTGCTGGTGGGAATGTAAAATGTGGCAGCCACTGTGGAAAACAGTTCTGCATTTCCTCAAAAAGGAATCACCTTATGATCTAGATATATATATATAGCCAAGGTATAGACTCAGGAAAATTGAAAGCAAGGACTCAAAACAGATTTGTACACTTACATGTGCAGCAACATTATTCACAATAAGCAAAATACAAAAACAACCCAAGTTTACTCAACAAATTACAGGGTAAACAAAATATGGTATATATGTGTAGTGGAATATTACTCAGTCTTAAAAAGGAAGGCAGTTCTGACACATGCCATAATATGGATGAGCCTTGAAAACATGCTAAGTGAAATAAGCCAGTCATAGAAGGGTAACAGTATGACTCACAGAAAATAGACCAGAGGTACCAGGGCTAGAAAGACAGGAATGGGGGTTACTATTTAATTGGTACAGTGTCTGTTCCAGAAGGTAAACAGAAGTTCTGGAAATAGTGGTGGGTGATGGCAGCATAATATTGTGAGTTTACTGAATGCTGCTGAATGGTACACTGAAAAATTAACATGAGAAAATGTATGTATATTTTACCAACATAAAAAACCTTTTTGTAAAATAAGTGAAAATCAGTATCTGCTTGAAATGTTCGTAAACAAACTGAGAGTAGCCAAGAACGATGACTGAGATGCTAAGTCACTCAGCCTCTCAGTCCCACACTAAGCAAGTGGCCGTGTGACTTGCCAGCGAGACACCGTTCCCTGGGTCTCCCCAAGCCACACAGCACTGACAAGCAGAAACAACTCGACGGTGGGGAGTCATTTTTCTCCCTATAGTTAGCCTCACCGGTCCACTCAGGGCCCCTCCCCATGTATGGAAGCGTGCGGTCATGCAGAGGGGGCTACTGGGAAGTTAGCAGGTGGCATTGTGAAATCTCCTTTGATAATTATTTAGAACCTCTCATTTCAAGACTATGATACCCTTAGAAATGTTGAGATTATTGAAAGAATATATTAACATTTCACAGCAAATTACTTGCATGTTTTGAGACCAAAATGTAAAATGCATAGAAATACTGGACCACGCGCTGGTTCCTGCTCCCACCACGACACTGGTGGGCGCCTCTGCAGCGCCCGGGCCGCCCTCGCTCTCCACGGAGGCCCTGGCTGCTTTCCACGAGCAGGTCCCCGAGCGCAGCACCTGGCCCTGGCCCTGCAGCATCCTGCTCCTTTTCTGAAAACAAAGCCTCTCTCTCCAGCAGCTATCCAGTCCTTATCTTCTCCCCGACACAAAAGAGGCTCCTTTCACCTTCCCCAAGCATCTTTTTGCTTTCCAGCATTTTCTCCCTTTGTATTTTTCTTTGTCTTTTCAAAAGGCTTAAGCCCAGGTTGACCACCAGGTGTTCACACAGCCGGCTTACGCACTAGGCAGTACAGAGTTCCTTCCTTTGCAGATGAGGCCACACGTCATAATCCAAAGTGGAATAGAAGACGTGAAGGGCCCACCAGACGATTCATGAGCAAGCAGTACAAGCTGAGCCTAGTTTTCCTAACTCTCAGATTAAAAAATGGTGGCTCAGGCTGCCTCTAGGAGCCCTCTTGTGTTCTCACACGTCATCCTGACACTACGGCAGGCTCAGGAGCCCCGTGCCTGCTTCTGTACCCCAGACAGTGCTCAGGTTAGAAGACTGGCATGCCCGTGGGCAGCCTCTAGGGAGATTTAATCAAGAAACGTAACAAATCCTAGCTGGATTTGTAGAGAACTACCCCAACAACACAGTCAACTCCCTATGGGTTTTATTTGTTCTGCTGTATTAAATTTATTGGTAAGATTTTGGGGGGGAGGTAAACAGTTTATTCTAGGAAGAGCAACTCATTTAGAGATAAAACCACTTAAAAATTACAAGTATGTACTGTTTCATTGTTTCTAAGAACAGTTTAAGTTTAAAAAGCTATAAAGCTCTACGTAGTTATCAAAGGAATAAAGGCAACCACAGAGTAAGAATCAACAGAATGCAATAATCCAATCATAAAGCACAGTCAAATGTGCCTACGTATTCAAGAAATCAATCATGTAAGTTATTAATAAGTATTCATTTGTGTCCTTTTAGATTCCACATATAAGTGATATAATATGGCATTTTTCTCTTTCTGGCTTACTTCACTTAGGATGACAACCTCCAGGTCCATCCATGTTGCTGCAAATGGCATTATTTTATTTTTTATGGCTGAGTAGTATTCCATTGTGTATATATACCACTTATTCTTTATCCAGTCATCTGTTGATGGACATCTGGGTTGTTTTCAGGCCCTGGCCATTGTAAATAGCACTGCTATGAACATTAGGGTGCATGTCATGTGTCTTTTTGAATTATATTTTTCTCCGGATATATGCCCCAGGAGTGGAATTGCTAGATCATATGGTAAATCTGTTTTTAGTTTTTTAAGAAACCTCCACACTGTCCTCCATAGTGGCTGCACCAATTTACATTCCCACCAGCAGTGTGGAAGAGTTCCTTTTTCTTCACACCCTCTCCAGCATTCTGGCTGTGAGGTGATAGCTCATTGTAGTTTTGATTTGCATTTCTCTAACAATTAATGATGCTGAGCATTTTTTCATGTGCTTGTTGGCCATTTCTGCTTTGGAGAGATGTCCGTTTAGGTCTTCTGACCATTTTTGATTGGATTATTTGGTTTTTTGATATTAAGGTGTATGCGTTGTGTTTATATATATCGGAAATTAGTCCCCTGTCAGTTGTAGTATTTGCAAATAGTTTCTCCCCCTCTGTAGGTTGTCTTTTTGTTTTGTTGATGGTATCCTTAGCTGTGCAAAAGCTTTTAAGTTAACTTAGATCCCATTTGTTTATTTTTGCTTTTATTTCCATTACTGCAGGAGCTAGTTCAAAAAATACAGTGCTGTGATTTATGTCTAAGAGTGTTCTGCCCATGCTTTCCTCTAGGAGTTTTGTAGTATCTGGTCTTACATTTAAGTCTTTTAATCCATTTTGAATTTGGTTTTGTGTATGTTAGCTAATGTTCTAATTTCAGTCTTTTACATGTAGCTGTCCAGTTTCCCCAGTACCACCTCTTGAAAAGATTCTTTTCTCCCTTGTATGCTCTTGCCTCCTTTGTCGCAGATGAACTGACCACCTGTGTGTGTGTGTATTTCTGGACTTTCTGTCCTGTCCCATTGATTTGTGTGTGTGTTTCTGTGCCAGTACCAGTGCCGCGTTTTGTTTGCTGTAGCTCTGTAGCATAGTCTGAGGTCAGGGAGCATGATTCCCCCAGCTCTGTTCTTTTTCAAGATGGTTTTGGCTCTTTGGGGTCTTCTGTGTTTCCACACAAATTTTAACATTCTTTTGTTCCCGGTCTGTGAAAAATATCATTGGTAATTTGATACGGATTGCACTGAATCTGTAGATTGCCTTGGGTAGTATGGCTATTTTAATATTGATTCTTCCAACTCAAGAACATGGTATATCGTTCCATTTGTTAATGTCACCTTCAGTTTCTTTTATCAGCATCTTACAGTTTTTGGTGTACAGGTCTTTTGTGTCCTTGGGTACCTTTATTGCTAGGTATTTTATTTTTGGTGCAATGTTAAATGGTATTGTTCCCTTAATTTATTTTTCTGCTATTTCATTGGTAGTGTATAGAAAGTGTAGGATAGGTTTTCTATCCTGCAACTTCACCAAGTTCATCGATGAGTTCTAGTAGCTTTCAGGTTGCTTCTGTAGGGTTTTCTATGTATAGCATCATGTCCTTTGCAAACAGTGACAGCTTTACTTCTTCGTTTCCAATTTGGATTTCTTTTATTTTTTTTCCTTCTGACTGCTGTGGCTATGACTCCCAAAATGGAGTGGGGCAGGAGGAGGACTTTAACCCCTTACCAATGCCCAGAACACAGATCTGCTTCCACAGGCCTTCACTGCAAGCTTTATTATTACATACAATTATCCTTACAGGATTATAAAGGATGTTTATTTTACTCTTTGTGTTCTTCTAATTTGTCCCTGAGTTATACCATACACACAGAAAGGTTTCTCCTTCTTTGATGTAAACATATACACACAAACACTTCTTTAAAAGGCAGACTGTCTAGGTACAACACCTTGACATTCACAGGTTTGACACTTGCCATTTTCACTATCTGAGAAGTCTGAATGGTCTTCAAATGTATTACTTAAATATTTTGCAGCATCACGAATATGAATCTCACTTGAGACCTCATATGTAGAAGTGTCAGGTGGCCAGGGGACAGTCCCCTAGGCACCCAGCACCCACATCTCAGCCCAGCTTTGTTGTTCTCTACGTACCTTCACGTCTCTCGTGAAGGATCTGAGGAAACTGCTTAACTTTTTCATTTGTACTTGACTGTATTTCATGAGGGAAAAAACAATATACACGTGCCATGGTGTACAGAAGGCGTACGCTGCTCAAGGATTTTAATGCACATATTTTTTTACCCTTATACAAATGGTAGAATTCATGGAGTAATTCTGTTCATACTTCCATGGATAGTGTTTTTTGCTCTACAGTATTTTATACCTACCGTTCTGTGGCCTAGCTGTTGATCAGTTTTATCTTTCTTAAACGCCACAAGATACTAAACCAGGGCCCTACTGGTGGACACTGTTTCCATGAATACCTTTTATATATGTTACTGTCCACATTCACAAGTGAAACGACTATGTCTAAAAAAAAAAACGCCTGTTAAAAATGGTGACCACCACCCTCTGAAAACAGTTGTACCAGCCTACACTCCATCAGTATGAGCGTGCCCACTTCCCAAAACTCACTAACGATGGATTCATCTGTATCGTTTTGACCAATTTTGCTTCACTTACACTTTCTTGAATAAGTGAGACTTATTTTCTTCAGATGTAAATTGAGCACGTGCATTTTTCCTCCTTATTCATGTATTTGCCCAACTACTTTTTTTCATATATACATTACAAATATTTGTTTCAAGTTTATCATCTTTTTCTACTTTTGTTTATGGCATCGTTTACCATTATACAGTTAAATTTATGAGTTTCTGGCCTTGGTGATATACTTGGAAGGATCTCCTTCCGACAACATGATCAAAAAGATGTTTTCCTATAATGTCCCTGTGGTTTCATTTTTCACACTAAATCCCGAAACCTCTAACTGCTTTGGGAAGATATGAGTTAGGGACAAAAATTCATGTTTCCCACATAAAATTTCATTTACAGTAATACCATTTATTGACTACTTTCTTCTTTTCTCCACTGATTTGAAATTCTTCCTTTGCTATATAACACATCCCCACCTACACATTCCTGCCCAGCACCTGCTGCATTAGTACTTCTAGGCCATGACTTGCTTCATCTCTGCCCTGCTCCATCATGTTTGTTTTAAAACCTTTTTAGTCTCTCTTAAAAATATCTGCTTAAGGAAGAAATGCTTAACTAGAATAAGTTTAGGGAGTAATTCTGGGGAAAACTGACATCTCTGTCATGTTGGGTCTTCTCACCCAAGAACATGCCATGGCTCTGTCTGTCCTGTAATGCTTTATAATCTGTTCCTCGGGGTCTTGCATAGTTCTCATTAACTTTATTAAGTACTCTGAGCTTTCACTGCAACTGCGAATAGGACCCTTTGCTATATACAGGAAAGCAATTGTTTTGCCTATTAATTTTCTATTTGGCTCCATGTTAACTTATTTACCAAATTAGTATCTGCATTTAATTTTTAACTGAAGTCTGGAAAGGCAGACCTCCCGCTCAGTCCTGCTCTCCAGAGACGGCTACCGGGACACGCTCCTCCCCCACGTCCAGCTGATCCTCTTGAAACGTTCTAGGTGTGTCGATACCTTGGTCTTCCCTCTTCGTTATTTATTCTTGGTTCTCTTCCTCGTCTATTGCCTCGTCCCTCACTCAGACTCCTGACTGTAATGGAAAGTCATTAGTGCTCCACTGGTGGTTACGACATGGATAATCCATGCCTATTCCTGTAATAACAGCACTTTTTTTCTTCTAATATTAGAAAGTATGATTTTGGGGGAGAAGAAAAATCAAAATGCCCAAATACAGATTTTGATAAAATTCCAAATCCATTACTGATTAAATCAGGCTTGTATCATTGGAATAGATCCTACTTGGTCTCCATTGCTTTAGTACAGCACTATATTCTATTTGCTAGCATTTTATCTAGGAGTTTTTGATTTATATAATATTAGTAAGAATAAGCGACATTTTCTTTTCTTTTTGATGGTATCAGTTAGGTTTTTAGACCTGGGGTTATTTTAACCTGTCTTACTATGCATCCTTTCAAAGTTAAATAATTTCAGGTGCCAGTGGTCTTTCTCACCATCACCTTTCCTTTTTAAATGAAAGCTAACCTTAACAATTACAGATCCAAAAAAGCACACAAGAAATTTTTGCCAGGTAGACTTATAAGCATGTTAAAGCAAAAGACTTATCAGGTAATCACACATCTCCATCCCCATTTAGTAAAGAAATGGGCATCAGTCAACTCTAATTCATCACACTCTGCACTGTCCAAGAAAAAATCAGAGCTCTTAATTGATATTAGTGGTAAACAAAAAGAGAATGCAACACTACCAGACCCTATCATACACTTTTTAAAGCTGACAGTAAGCTCTTTAACAAAATAAAAATCAAGTCTGACAATCCAATTATATTTATATAGTTTCACTGACTTCCCCTCTCAATGATCAAATGTTTGTTTTATGATTTAGTTAGCCTATATTCATGTGCCATAAATATAAAGGGAAAGTGGTGACATTTGCTACTTTGTGCTATTTTCTTAATCTCAGATAGGCCAAAAAAGAGCTTTGGAGACACATACTATAGCCACATATTTTAGGGGGAAGTGGAGTGGATGGGGGCTTCCTTAAATTTCTCCTGTATTTCTGTTCAAAAGAGACAGTCAACACTGTTGGATAGGTGGGGAACACACTAAAAGCATCTACAAAGTGTATTCAGGTACATTTTGCAGGGTAACCTGATTCCAGAGCAGCGCTGTCCAACAGAACCCTGAGCAGCAATGGAAACGCCCTGCGTCTGTGCTGATCGGCACAGCAGCCACTAGCCGCACGTGGTTACCGAGCACTCTAAATGCGGCTAGTGTAACTGAGCAGCCCAGTTTTCAATTTTAATAGGCACGTGTGACTCACGGTTGTCATATTGGACAGTGCAGTTTTAGATCAATAGAATCCTCTATTTTCCAAGAAAAGATATTATATGTTTATTAATCATTATGACAATACTTCCTAAAACAGTTGAAGAGGTAAAGAAAATTACTTGCAGTGGACACGCAATTCAAGGTAGGAATTCTGTTATCTGCCTTCAGTGCAGAGGTACTTAATGAGAGGACGCAAGCTACATCCTGTTTCTTTTTTCTATCCTAGTTTCTTTTTATAAATAAAAAGAAAACATAGTCATGTTAGTGGTTGGTCAAGGGCAGGTCTTTTGCCTTGACTAAGCAGTTAACACTCATCAAGGGAAAACGTTTGTTCAAAAATCTCTCAAAGTAAATGTGAATTTTAAAAATCTTGCAATTAAAAGCAAGGCCTCAGGCTTAACCAACAGCTGTATCATCACTAGAGTCATTAGTCATACAACAGATTAAATGACACTGTAATTTAGCAAAGTTTTATAAGTGTTCTTTCTCTGTGTTCTAGTGGAACATCCAGAGAATAAACTGTGTTTCATTAGATCAGAAAAAGTTTTGCTATAGACTTTTAAGTTTAAAATTAGTATTTATAAAGAGGAGAAAGGTGAGAAATGTTTAGTTTGACCTAAAATCTCTGGCAGGCATTCTTGCTAAATCGATTTTTTTTTGGCTTGAAAGCGACACTCAGGTTTCACTTTTGTTCAGTTATAACACAAATTCATCAGAACAGTTAACAACACAGCACATGTAGATGGAGCTTAGAAATCTGTCCAGCTACTCAAGGGGGAAAACGAATTCTAGACCGTTAAAGTATCTTTACCTCGTAACGAACAAACTGGTCCATTTTCTTGATTCTTAGAGCGCTTACTTCTGAACTGGCTTGGAATATCTAATGAAAGGTCTTAAAAAGAAAGGAAAATAGAGGACTGTTAAAAGCTTATAACTACACTCAAAATACATCAGTTTTTGAAATTATTTTTTTAACATTTATCTCTTTACTGTCTTCATTTTCAAAGGAAACATTATAGTTACTATTTTAATACACGATCATGCATCCAGATGCAAAATATGCCTTACCTAGGAATGGATCAAACTTTCTAGATTCTGTCCCACATATGAGGCAGTTAACTTCATTTTGGAGAATGCCTCCGAATATCGCCGTGACGACTGTAGATGCTCCATTTCTAAAGAAAATCACCACACAGGAAACTCAGTAAAAAAACTAAGTATGTCTAAGAGCTCCTACAGGTGACTCCCTTTGGGGGGACATATACGTCATATATATTCATTTAAATATTAAAAACACAAAACCTTGAAAGCTCTAGTAGACATGTATACGAAATAAAAGGTTTAAGCCACTGACTGGCCACCCCCCAGCCCTCTTTCAGTCTCACCACTTTCTCCATGAGCAACACTGAACGCTTGCCGTTACTAACAAGCAGATCACGTACATGCCTGTTCTCAGGGCAGGCGGGCCCCTTTCTTCCCAAGCGTACCCCTCAGGAAAGAGGGAGCTGTACACTGGAGCCTTTGCAAAGCCTCCTATTACTCAGGGAGCTCTCTCACTTTACTCTGAACAACAACTTCCATCTAAGATGGTTTTAGATTTTTGAGATGGTCAGATTTGGGGCAGGGGTAAACAAATTTAATACATATTTAGTAATTACTGACGGAGGTATCACTTCACAGTTGGAGTGCCGGGTGTTACTGTCAACAAGCCTTTTAAAAAGCTCACGTAAAACACTATTATAATTCCACCATTATCCCCATTTCTCAGACCAGGAAGCTGAGGTTCAAGGTTAAGTAACTTGGTCCAAGTTCACACAGCTGGTCTGACATGAGCACCTACTCCTAACACTGCACTCCTTCTCTGAACTGAACCGGTATTAATGGATACTGAGGATGCTTCATTTGCGTGCTTCGTTAACAGGACTGCAGCAGACACATACCCTCACCTAGTGCACTCACACACGTGATGGCACTTCTGCAGTTACTTAGGCCTGTGAATTGCTCTTTTTTCTTAACAGCAATTTGAGGTGGTTTCTGTCACTTACAGTCAGTAACACTTCCAGTACACTGAACTGTACTGTGAGTTGCTCCAAGTTAAACCTACTGCAGAGACAGACAAACCCTACCCAAGCAATTCTCTTCTTTTTAAAGTTTGCTTCCTCTTCTAGGAAAGGGCTTCCTTCCTTACTGGCAGAAGAAATATAATGGCTTTTTTTCTTAAAAGTTGTTCATAAGATATATGGCTTTAGTTAATTAAAAAGGGAGGATACATTAGGAGTTACAGGATATAGTGGCTATTTCAGGTTTTAGATTTAATGCCTGTCATAAACAAGGGGCACATTTTTAAAAAATCAACTGGAAATAAAAGGCCTGATCCGTTCATACTGATGTTCACATACACAGCTGCCTTTCATTAAAATGGAAACTGCCTTATTACAAACAGTACATTTAAACTCAATGTACTTCTTCCTGTAGAACTTCTTCCTCTGAAAAAAAGACATTAATCAAGTCTTGGCTATCTGATGTGTATGACATTAAGTTTAGGTATACAATGACTTATAACAACATTTGCAATTTCAAAGTCACTGTTTATTTGTTATACTGAACACTAAGTGTTTACATACTGGCTACCTGCACAGGCTGTTATGCTGCGAAGGCCCTTTTTATTGGCACTAATGATTTTCTACATATTCATAAAACCCATCTGCCATTTATGTCTGCCACCCCCACCTTCAGTAGGGTTGGATGTGTTTATACAAGTAAATAGATTTTGTAGTTTTAGCAAATACAATCCTGATCCTGAAATATATCCAGTTAATTTAAGAAATTATAAGGAAACCTGAATTTTGAATATCTGTTATTAATTTATGTTCCTAACTCACTAAAGGAATGTACAACTACTATTCTTGAAAATATTATAAAGAGTTAATACTGAAAACTCATTAGTTACTGAAGGAACACCTTGTGAGTGTCACACGCTCACTCCATCAGGGCACCTGGGTGTCAAATAATGAAGACCCCCCCCTCTTCACACGGACTGTCCGTGATAGAACCCAGCCTAATCTCCCCTGGGCATGAAGCACCAGCATCAGGTACAGAGCAGAAGTTTTCACTGCCTGCCGTGTGTAACTTGGTGCTGGCAGCAAGGACAGTGCCCCCAGGTCACAGGCCCCTTCCCTTCTGTACTGGAGTCTAATGCGAATCTCAGCCACAGGGAGCTGGAGGGCCAAGCATGTGAAGAAGCAGGCAGTTCTTGGCGCTGCTGACAAGGCCAGGGTCGCTGTGAGACTGCTCTGTGATTAAAAAGCCCCATCTCACACAAAATCCCGTTTGCGGACGGCCAGGCAGTAATACTGCAGCCTCCCCTGTGTATTACTTACTCTTTTCGCTCTTTCTTTGGGGAGTCTGTCTTACACACTCCTTTCCTGCACAGGTCAATATAAAACTTTAAAAAAAAAAAATCTGAGCAATAGGAGACTACAATTAACCAAAATCCAAGCTGAAATACAAGTCAACTATCCCTTCCTCAAGCAAAACAAACATTCTGAACTCCATGTACATTTGGGGGCCTTAGTACCTGGGAAAGCTAACTAAAAGGTCTGTTTTGTTCATATTGAGAGGAAAGAAAGAATTCTGAAAACTTACAAATGCCTCAATTTGACTAAAAACAGACATATTCTAGGAAAATGTAAGTCCAAAATGAGGCTTTAGGAAAATTCACATTCAAAATATTGTAAGCCTTCGTTATTAGTGAACAAATTATTTCAGTATATGAAAATTGTCTCCTACCCATTATTCAGTACATTTGGAGGAAAACTTTTAAGTGCATAAATTGTATATAAATTAATTTATAGTAAATAACAATCCTAGCTACCACAAGATGCAAATAAATACAAGATGGCTCTGGTCTAGAAGCAGGAGGCATGTGCTAGTCCACTTGGTCACAAAGTTCCAAGTGCACAAAAGTTTCAGCAGAGGTCCAGGAACACTCTCTGCTGTCCATTATAAATGCAATAAACTATAACAGCAATAGGAATGTCTGAAGTCTTCCTAGAAAGCAAAAGGAAGCCAAATCTTACATGCAACATTTGTTACTTGCAGACAGAGCAGAATTCTCCTGCAGAATTGCTGAGCGGGAAATCCCGTTGAAACCGCCCTGGAGTTCCAAGTGCAGGTGGTCGAGCAGGTAGCGCATGAACTCGTGGGCGTCCTGCTGCTGATAGCCCCTTGGAGCAAACAGAAACTGTCAGTCCCTGTGCGGCCCCGTGTGGCCCCGCGGGCCCCGCCGGAGCGGGAGGGCAGCGCGCCAGGAAGGGCTGCCGCCACTCAGAGCTCAGGGAGGCTTCCCTGCTCCTTCCTCCTCGCTTTCTCCACGTGTTATACATTAAATTCTCTTCAAGAAAGAGTTCTACAACTTAAAAACAAGTCTGAAAATACGGACTACAACCAGAATTTCCCTCAGTACATATTTTCCTCCTTTTCCTTAAGTTTCTTCTGGGAATTATAAATCATGGAAATGATCTGCCTAATCAATGGAACTTAAATCAGAAGTCAATTTAGCATTTCACTGTAAATGTTTCTAAACTATTTAGCAACTAAATATCAACATATGTTCAAGTATTTCTTCTAAGATTATTATGAATAAAATGTTAAAATTCACAGTCAAAAGTATTCAAAGTTAACAGTTCCTTTCGAGATCCAAGGAGGTGCTTTAAACTTTTTCAACACAACTTTTTTTTCGTGACTCAAAGGTAAGATTAGTATTTCTGGTCACATCTCAAATTCTATCACATATAAAAATGTTTTTTTCTCTTACCAAAATAACCTAATGTCTAAGCATTTTCTAAAATGGATCATGAAAACTAGGACCTTGTAGTTACATCAATTTGCATTTTCATCAAACACACATCCATCCCCTTTTAAAACAATCTGCCATTGTGCATTAACAAGTGTATGGACTTGTATAAATAATATACAAGTATATGGACTTGTACAAGTAATGTACATTGTACATTAACAAGTATATCCAACCACACCATGATTCTCTTGTATCAAAATACATTATTTTCTAATGTTTCCTTTACCATTAGAAACACATTTTTTGACTTACAGAAGATCATGGAACACTTAGCTGTTTTATAAAGGTAAGTTATAGGCATCTGTTTCAATTTGTGACCTTCCCCAGACAACGAAAAGTCTCTATTTCTAAGACTAGGAACTGTTTTGATTCTGACCAAATGGAAGCTATTTTTATATAATAATAAAACGGAAAGAAAGATTAAATCCCTATCAAGAGTCTGAGTAGGTGATTGTTAGAAATTTTCTATTAAATCCGAGCCTGATCAATGGTAACTTAACAGTTATTTCTACCTTTCCTATTTAGAGTCAAGAAATTCTGAAGTTCTTACAAAATTAGTCTCGCCTGAGAGGGGATTTAAATGACATCAAACATAAAAGAAGTTTCCTTCACAACAAAGACCAGGGTAATGAGAGTCAATTACGTCTGATCCTCAAGGCTAGACTCTTCAGTAAGGCAACAAATTATAGTCCTTTGACATTGTTACCCTTTAAACACTTCTCCAAACTATCAATATGTCTAAACCACTGTTAGACAATAGAGCCAGATACATTGCTGTCTCACTACAGCATGCTGTTTCAAAAAAGACGGAGAGATGTACTTTAGGCGCCAAAACCATGACTAGGAAGAACCACGACTTGCTTCACAAAGATAAAATCAGCAGAAGGTGGCAAAGGCTGTTGTCAAACACCTGCAGGGCCCCTAATCTGCTGACACCTGATTCCCCACAGGGATGACCAACCTAGGGCAAGAGGGCGCATCCTCTCACAGCAGGGATGGCTCTCTACTCACGTAAGACTAGACAGAGAATGTGGAAAACACAGTGACTTTACAGCCACATTAGGTGACCCTGGTCATTGTGTTATCTTCTGGAAAGTGAATCCCAAAGGACTTCACTAGTCTTCTAAGGTCTTCAGAATCCAGAACAGTGAATACAATACCATAGTTTCCTACTGACTACATTTGGAATTTTTTTTAAGTTCAAATAACGATACAGTGTATGATCATAATTATTGCTTAGAAGATTTTGAAAGAATCAAGGAAAATTTGTCTACTTTGTTTTCCAAAGGCACATAAATTATTTACAAGGGCTTTGTTTTTATAACAACAAAATGCCCTACCCTCTTGTTAAAGACATTTCTAAGGTCTATCTATTATTTATACAAACACATTCATCTATCTAGTTGAATATATTGAACTTCTGCTCTTCTCCTTTTAAAAAATCAACACACAACCACACAAAATTTATGGGACACAGCAAAGGCAGTGCTAAGAGGGAAGTTTATAGCGATACAGGCCTTCCTCAAGAAAAAAGAACAATCTCAAATAAATAATCTAACCCACCAGCTAAAAGAATTAGAAAAAGAAGAGCAAAAGAAAAACCCCAAAAAGCAGCAGAAGGAAGGAAAGAATAAAGATCAGGGAGGAAATAGAGATTAAAAAAAAAAATAGAAAAAATCAATCAAACAAAAAGCTGGTTTTTTGAAAGAGTAAATAAAATTGACAAACCTCTGATGAAACTCACAAAGAAAAAATAGCACAAATAAGCAAAATAAGAAAGGAAAATGGAGAAATTACAACAAATAACATAGAAATACAGAATATCATTTGAGAATATTATGAAAAACTATATAGAACCAAAATGGATAACCTAGAGGAGATGGACAAGTTTCTGGAAACATACAGTCCATCAAGACTGAATCAAGAAGAAACTGACCACTTGAACAAACAGATCACTAGAAATGAAATCGAATTAGCAATAAAAAACCTCCCTACAAATAAAAGTCCAGCACCAGACGGCTTCACCAGGGAATTCTACCAAAAATACAAAGAAGAACTCATACCAGTCCTTCTCAAACTCTTCCAGAAGATTGAAAAGGAGGGAATATTCCCAAACTCATTTTATGAAGCCACCATCACCCTGATACCAAAACCAGGCAAAGACACTACCAAAAAGAATTATAGGCCAATATCACTGATGAACATAGATGCAAAATCCTCACCAGAATATTAGCAAATAGAATCCAACAGCACATAAAAAAGATTATACATCATGATCAAGTGGGGTTCATCCCAGGGACACAAGGGTGGTTCAACGTATGCAAATCAATCAATGTAACACATCACATCAACAAGAGAAAGGACAGAAACCACATGATCATCTCAATCGATGCAGAAAAAGCATTTGATAAAATTCAACACCCATTTATGATAAAAACTCTCACCAAAGTGGGTATAGAGGGAACATATCTCAACATAATAAAAGCTATATATGACAAACCTACTGCCAGCATAGTACTCAACGGTGAAAAACTCAAAAGCTTCCCACTAAAATCTGGGACAAGACAAGGCTGCCCGCTATCACCACTCCTATTCAACATAGTCTTGGAAGTCCTAGCCACAAGCAGTCAGGCAAGAGAGAGAAATAAAAGGGATCCAAATCAGAAAAGAAGAGGTAAAAGTGTCACTATATGCAGAGGACATGATACTATATATAGAAAACCCTGAAAGGTCCACACAGAAACTACTAGAAGTAATTGAAGAATTCAGCAAGGTAGCAGGTTACAAGATTCATGTACAAAAATCAGTTGCATTTCTTTACACTAACAATGAATCAACAGAAAAAGAAAATAAAGAAACAATCCCCTTTAAAATAGCACCCAAAGTAATAAAATATCTGGGAATAAATCTAACCAAGGAGGTGAAAGAATTATACACAGAAAACTATAAAACATTGATTAAGGAAATTAAAGAAGACTTAAAAAAATGGAAAGATATCCCATACTCCTAGATTGGAAGAATCAATATTGCTAAAATGGTCACACTGCCCAAGGCAATCTACAGATTTAATGCAATCCCTATCAAATTACCCCAGACATATTTCACAGAACTAGAACAAATCATAATAAAATTTATATGGAACCACAAAAGACCTAGAATTGCCAAAGCATTACTGAAGAAAAAGAAAGAGGATGGAGGAATAACTCTTCCAGACTTCAAACAATACTACAGAGCTACAGTCATCAAGACAGCATGGTATTGGTACAAAAATAGACATATGGACCAATGGAACAGAATAGAGAGCCCAGAAATGAACCCACAAACTTTTGGTCAACTAATCTTCAACAAAGGAGGTAAGAATATACAATGAGATAAAGACAGTCTCTTCAGCAAATGGTGTTGGGAAAACTGGACAGCAGCATGTATATCAATGAAGCTAGAACACTCCCTTACACCATACACAAAAATAAACTCAAAATGGACCAAAGACTTAAACATAAGACAAGATACAATAAACCTCCTAGAAGAAAACATAGGCAAAACATTATCTGACATACATCTCAAAAATGTTCTCCTAGGGCAGTCTATTCAAGCAATAGAAATAAAAGCAAGAATAAACAAACGGGACCTAATGAAACTTACAAGCTTCTGCACAGCAAAGGAAACCATAAGTAAAACAAAATGACAACCTATGGAATGGGAGAACATTTTTGCAAATGAAACTGACAAAGGCTTGATCTCCAGAACATATAAGCAACTCATACGACATACTAAGAAAAAAAAAATAACAACCCAATCCAAAGATGGGCAGAAGACCTAAACAAGCAATTCTCCAAGGAAGACATATAAATGATCAACAGGCACATGAAAAAATGCTCAATATCACTAATTATTAGAGAAATGCAAATCAAAACTACAATGAGGTATCACCTCACACCAGTCAGAATGGCCATCATTCAAAAGTCCACAAATGACAAATGCTGGAGAGGCTGTGGAGGAAAGGGAACCCTCCTACACTGCTGGTGGGAATGCAGTTTGGTGCAGCCACTGTAGAAAACAGTATGGAGATTCCTCAAAACACTAGGAATAGACTTACCATATGACCCAGGAATCCCGCTCCTGGGCATATATCCAGATGGAACCCTACTTCAGGATGACACCTGCACCCCAATGTTCATAGCAGCACTATTTACAATAGCCAAGACATGGAAACAGCCTAAATGTCCATCAACAGATGACTGGATAAAGAAGAAGTGGTATATTTATACAATGGAATACTATTCACCCACAAAAACCGAAAACATAACACCATTTGCAGCAACATGGATGTTCCTGGAGAATGTCATCCTAAGTGAAGTAAGCCAGAAAGAGAAAGAAAAATACCATATGAGATCGCTCGTATGTGGAATCTTAAAACAAAACAAAACATAAATACAAAACAGAAACAGACTCACAGACATAGAATACAAACTTGTGGGTTGCCAAGGGGGTGGGGGGTGGGAAGGGACAGATTGGGATTTCAAAATGTAGAACAGATAAACAAGATTGTACTGTGTAGCACAGGGAAATATATACAAGATCTTGTGGTAGCTCACAGTGCAAAAAATGTGACAATGAATATATATGCATGTTCATGTATAACTGAAAAATTGTGCTCTACACTGGAATTTGACACAACATTGTAAAATGACCATAACTCAGTAAGAAAATGTTTTTTAAAAAAAGGTCCAACCAAAAAAAAACCAATACTAGCCTTTATTGTTTAGAATACCACCACTTTGTTGGAAATCGTCTCAGGAACAGGGTAAGGACTAATATTAATATTTCAAATAGCCTTTATTAAATAATACTTACCTAAAACTTGGCATAATCTTCCAAACAACGTAAAATAAGGACTCTGGGCTGAATGCAGTCTGGCTACCTTGCCATAAAGCACACAGTGTCTTTCTAAACTCTTCCACCAAAGACCTGGAAAAGAGGAAGGGATGATGGGACTCTTGGCATTTAGTGAGAGGCTAGTATTTCAATACACAATGTTCAATTCTCTAAAATTCATAATAAAAAAATTGAAGACATAAAAAGGGTGTGGTCTCTTCTGAACTAAGTCTGAGAGTTAAGTAATAGCATCTCAAAAACCCAAATAAACAGCAGTAATTACTGACAAAACTAGTTTTTTTTAACACATAGTGAACTCTGAGTGTGCCAAGTACTGTCATACTTATAGAATAAAGCAATGGGTAAGTTACAAACCAATTAGTTAAGAATGTTCATTTTAAAAAACTTAAAATAAGGAACAGAATCTCTTTCTCCATCTCCTAAATTTTTCCTTCTTAGCCCTCACTAGGAGCACTTCCCAGACCTCAGTGTGTGACCATCTGCTCATCTCTGCCTCAGAGAGTTCATCTGGACTCAAGGGTCAACACTCAAGTTTATACCAATGACTCTCAAAGCCAAATCTGAAAGCCAGATTTTTTTCGTGACCGCTTTGATTCAAGAGTTTCCCAGTTCCAACAGGAATTCTCTACTGCATGTCCTCTTGTCTCTTGAGACGCAGTGTGCACTAAACCCACTCTCTGCATCCTCCCTGCTGTCCTTCTATAGCCTATCGCCCCTTCTCTCACAGGAATACAACTTCCATTTTCTCCTTTGAGTGTGTCCAACTTCTGAGAAATTTCCTTAACGAGAAAGAGAAAGAGTAGTCCTTGTTAAGCCCGCCCTTCTAGCTAGAATGAGGACCAAATGCTGCTGCTCCAGAGTCACCCTGGACTCTGTGGATGAGAGCCTCACCCCAGGGAGGGTGCAGCAGAGAGCCAGAAGGAGCCTGATGGTCATGTGAAATAAACCTAGATGGATAACCTCCAACTTGACATGAGAAAATAAACCACGAATATTTAAGTCACTGTCAGTTTTGGTTTTCTGTGCACGTAGGTAAACTGATAAACGTCAACTTCAGACTGTGTCCGTCACTACAGCTGCCATACTCACAGACACCTGCCTGATGCCTCAGAGGATCTCGGTATCTTCTTTCTCAACACCTGTCATCCAACAGGTTTGTGTTTTTTACTTCCTAGTCCCTGAACCCTCTTCCTGTGTTTGAGGAGCCCCACCTGAAGAGTCTTGTGAGAGTCTGAGCCTGCCACCCACTATGGAAGCTGAAAAGGCTGATACTTGCTTTCTCAGCACCCCTGGCAGCCAGGACTCAGGCACATGGCCTGGGTTCTGCCTCTGTGAAGCAGGAGTTAGTGATGCAAAGAAGCCGAGACAGTGCCAAATCCTTCCTGGTGGCCAAGAGCACCATCGGGAGGGCAGGGACAGCAGTGACAGCATCCAGCCGGCACCCAACTCCAGCCGTGCAGGCAGTGGGAACTCCGCTGTGGCCCTGGGCAGGGGTCCTGATGAGACATCCTTATGCAGGCCTGGACTCCAGACCCGATTTTCTACCCATCCAGTAACGGTGAGCTCACCAACACACTTTCAGGACTTTCCTTTTCTGCCGAAATGGCCAGAGGCAACTTCTGCAATGTGTAACTACATCCTAAATGACGCTAATGCATCGAGTGCTACTAATTCCTCCCGAACTTCTGTGCACATGTAGTTCTTCCTTGTCATTTCACCGTTTCCTCTAACCAATTACTCCAAAGCATGAAGTCTCCTGGAACGCAGCACGTTCCAGCTCATCCACATGCTGCTACTGAAGTAAGCTCCTGGCACAGCGCTTCCAGTGAGGTCACGCCCTCCCCGCTCCCGTGCCCGGCGTGGAGGTTCCCGCCCACCCTGGCCTGCTGCACGCTCCACGCTGCACAATGTTCCAGCACGGTCTCCTATTCTCTCTCAGCCGTCAAGGCTTTCATAATATGATACATCTTTAAACCCAAACGAGAACATGGCTGCACTGAATTTGAATGCATATTGGTTTGGTTCAATTGTCAATTTTTTTCCCTTCCACTTCAAATAAAAATTGACTGTACTGCCCCCGCAAGTAATTTGGTAACTACAAATTAATTTAATTATCCAAGACCAGTTTACCTAACCCTATCAGACAAATCAGCTCACAAAGCCTAACGACACTCATGCTGGTCTACACCCAGAACTGTATTTCATATACACGTCACTTTTAAAATGTCCAAATCCACAGACTCAGCAGGTAGACAGAGTACTAAATTTATCCTGACTATTAGGTAAATAGACACAAAAGAATTCCAATAATTATTAAGGCTGCCAGCTAGATACTTACACGCAATTTTTAGAAGAGGCTGTTTTTGAAATGCATGTGCCTATTAACTCGCATAATGCAATGGAAATCACCAGTAAGGGTCATTTGCTCAGCAGCTCAAAGCCAGAAAGGACACATTCTTAGACTCACACGTTGTTGTCCCCCTGGCTCCTGGTGTGGTACGTCCGCCTTCCTGCTGTCTTCCCATTCCTTAACTCCACGGCGGGCAGTTCTTTGAAATAACAGCAAAACTGCTCAATGTTACTATTTTAAAAGGAAGGGAAGAAAATTATTTTTTTTAATGTACTAAGACTGTGAAGAAAGTACTCTGAGACCTACATACGGACTTTGAAAATGTCACCTTGCAATTTCTCATTAGAACTGTACACTCAGTGCAATCTCTTCACTAAGTCTCCTCATTTACTCCAAGAAAACAATAGAAGCAGATGACTTTGCAGAAATAAAGACCTCAGAGCAAAACCTCTGTTCAAAAAATCCCCAATCCCCTCTCCTCCCCGCACCCCCAACACACACACACACAATCTATAGATTGCAATCATTTCTTTTCAGGGTGTTTGCTCCCAAGCGTTCAATAATTTCCTCAAATAAAAACAAATCACGACACCAATCACGCTGTTTAAATACGCCCCACAGAGTCACCAGGAGAATTCAGCAGTGACTAGAACTTCTTCCTTGAGCAAGACTAGACAAGCCAGTACCTAGTAAAGGTCAGTGCCTTTAAGGAGAGATTGAACTCGGCTTCTGCTCCTCATTAGCAAGGTGGCCTTGGGAAAATATAATTTATTCTGGTCTTTGATGCCACATTAAAAATCTAAAAGTACACAACTTTCAAAATAACTTCTTTTATGTAACAGCTCAGCCTTGTTGTCAGTTTTATTTTTACTGCTCATCTTACATTTTCAAGATCTTCTAAACCTCTCATCTTATGACCATACTTAAGAATGAATCATTGAACCAGGTTCTCTGAACAAGGTTCCTTATAGCCCAGGAGTCTGCAAACTGTGGCCCACGGGGACAAATTTGGCCCTGGACAAGTGGGCTTTTATTTTTAAAGTGGCTTTTATATTTCTGAAGAGTTGTGTAAAAGGGAGGGGCTGCTGAAGGGAGGAGACTGGATGTGGCAAAGATTAAAAAGATGTATTTAACCTGGCCTTTTACAGAAGTTTGCAGGCCTGTGCTCAACCCTATTCAAGAAGCAACAGGAACCAAATAATAATAACAGCTAACAGTTATTAGCTGCCAGGCACTGTTCTAAGCACTTTGTACAAATTGTGTAATAGCTTCCCAACCACCCTGCCTGAGGTTCACTACTATCCCCCGTTCCACTGATGAGAAAAGCAAGGCACAGGGAGCTGGGGTACCTGCCCCAAGTTCCTAGACTAGAGTCAGTGGCAGAGGCAGGATCGGAACCCACAGCCCTTGCTCTTAACCGTTCCACTCGAAACTGACGTCAGGTACTTAGGCTCTGGCTGTAACATTACCTGAGGGACTGAAGGATGGCATTCATGAAACACGTGTTCCCCAAATTCCGCAGGCCTGTGGCACAGATGGCAGTGGTGCTTCCCTGTAAAACGGAACAAGAGGCGGCCATCAGGAACGCCAAGAGAAGGCCAACTGTTCCAAACATCAAAGCGGAGCGAAGGGCTGAACTTGAAACTCTAGCATCAAGCCAGCTTGGAACTGATTCTTTTCTGCCCAACGAATATTTCAAATTCCCTTTCTACTCTCTGTGTAAGTGTCTGGATATTTTTAGGAGGCTGTTTCTGATCTTAGAACTGTTCTAAATGGGAGTATCTTATGGAAGCTTATGAGGGAATCGGCATTACTAACTACTGTGTAGTACACACTGCAGAAACCAGGCAGGTCCTTCAAAGAAATATGTTTAGAAAAACTTAATACTTGTGTAAGATTCTATTAAAGCTACTACAAATTGGAAAAAATATAAATACATACATCCCAAGTACTTCTGTCCCCCACCTTTTAGTTCTAAGCCACGTAAATAATCAATACATGTTTTCCTAGCAGTGGAATTCCAATCTTAAAACACCACCTGGACTTCCCTCAAAGACTAAGGTTTAGTTTTCTGATTAGCTGTACAAATGCACCACGATGTCTGAATACTACACGTGGGAAGTCAATCTACCAATCCAGGCCAAAGCGTCACATCAGCTCTTTCCTCCACGAAGTTGTAACACTTTAGCTAAGAGTGTGTCTAAACATAGCTAGCGTGACAGCACGGGGGTAGATGCAGGTTGAAATTACTGTTGTATTTAGAAGTATTTAGTGATCTTTACGTTTTGTTACTCCATTCATGGCTCATACATCTGGTAACAGCTGCATATCAGAATGAGAAAGCATATTCTTTTACGGTGAAACTGTATTAATGCAGTCCTAAGAAAGAAAACGTACCCAAACTTCAGACCCCTGGAGTTTGCACTAGGGACCTTAAACAGAAGGAAGCAAGGATCTCTGGGATCCTACAGAAATGGAGTAATAAGGCAGCCAAGTAAGCAAGAAGAACTAACGCTTGCTAAGGCAGAGGAGCAGGGCAGCAATCCTGACAGAGGGAAGGCACTGACAGACGGACCCCCTGGGGGACTGAGTCGCATCAAGGATCATTAGTACAAGTGGCAAACATTTTGTAAAATAATCCAAGTCCAAGGCATGCAGTTACAAAAGGTTACAAGGGGCAACATTAATGTTAGAACTGTAATCAAACAGTGACTAGATCTCAACCAATTCTTACAGCTGAATAAATTTTAATTACTTACATTTACTTTCAATAACTTGCTGTTTAGTGATGAGTTTTCCAAAAGTTTTCTTTTCCTATGCCTGTCAGCTGCGAAAGCTGAGCTATTAAAACACAAACAGATGGTCAAAAAGACATCAGTACAGACACACTCCACAACAAGGTAAAGAATAAGCGTGGCTGTTTGAAGCGTCCAGGATGCAGAGCCTGGATGCTTAGGCCAGGAAGGGACCCGCTGGGCCCACTGCAGCCCACAAGGATTTCAAGTAACGCAGGAGCTCCACTTCCCTGGAAATCCCCGCTGCTCCTCCGGCAGGAGCTTCCCAGAAAAGCTGGCCAGGTAGATGTGGTTTGCGGGGCAGTCCCTCGCCGCCACCACTCTCTCTATCTAAATGATGGTGAAGCTTCCAACAGGAGCACAGGCCTTCCTTGTAACAAAAGGACAGCCCTGGTCTGACACGATTATTCTGAGAGTTAACACTAAGTCTCAGACACTATGCTACTTCTTTCTTAAGTTTAATAAAGGGATCATGTTTTATTCATATGTTGTAATAGATGATGATATACTGAGTCTGCAGAATGATAAATAAGTCATAGGCATATATAAATTCATTTGACTCCGCTATGGTACAAAGCATATTCTAAAAGAAATCCTAATTAGCACATAAGTCCTGAATTTAAATTATTTAAATTTTTCTTGATGAAAGAGATTTTGTTTGAAATTTACCAGAAAGCAATTCCTATCTTCAAAGCATCACTTTCAAATTATTATATGTCAGGAGAACTGATCTAAAGGAAGTAAAAACTACTATTAAACAACACAGACTTTTAAGTCTACCAACTCCTTCCTGTATTCCAAAAGTACCAGGCTAATCCAGAGTAAATACATAATTATTTTTCTTTTCAGAATTTCCACAGGAACTATAATGTCTTTGGAGCATCAGATATTAGTGACAGTCAGTTGCTTCAAATCTAAAAATGTTCTTAGGAAACAAGTCTTCAGAACTGTGTGTGTGTCCCTCAGTGCCTTGGTGACTACAAGACAAGAAAAGATCAACCCCATGGACTGCGATGCTAACTTACTTCCTCACAAATCCTGTCAGTAAAGAAGCTGAGTCACAAGCACTGTGTATATGCTACTTAGTGACAATGCCTGATAGTTGACTTTTAGTTTCAACTTATATAAATAAGGCATTTAGCTTTTCAAAATGTAAGTTACTAAATTTTACCATCAGTGATTCTCAAAAGGGCAGAATCCTTTAGATCCAAGCTGTTTAATCCGGTAGCCACGCACTACATCTACATGCGGCTACATCAACCTAATTAAACGTAAGTAAAATTTAAAACTCAGCTCCTCGTCACACGAGCAATTTTTCAGGTGCTCAACAGTCACGTGTGTCTCGCGGCCACCTGACTGGACAGCGCCGATCACAGAACGTTTCTGTCGCACAGCGCTGCTCTCGAGCGCGTGCCCCACGGTCTGAAATCAAACATGACTGGAAGCACAGCTCTAACTTGTAGCGGTCATTATAGATTCCAGCCTGCATTTGAAAAACATAAAAGTAAACCTAGGTGATGTTCCTCGACATACGAAAAGGACTACAAGGTAGATTTTTTCCAGTGGGGCCAAGTAGAAGTGTAGACAAGGCGATCGGTGACATCTTTTCCCCGGTGACGCGGTCAATGGCAATAAAAGATCTGATAACTGCATAAATGCAAGCAGGTTCCCGAATGTCCTGTTTTCTGTTTGACTTAGTTCTGAGGAAGTTATCTGGCATTGAGATGGCAGCCTCTTCTTAGAGAAAATTCTAAGCAGCAGGAAAAAATAACCTGGTAGCTACCCACTTCTCTAAAAAAGAATCAGGTTAGTGAGATCTTTACAACGACATCACCACATCGGAGAGTGATGTTACATAAATTACTGCAGGAGTCTCCTACTTTGCAGTTAATTATGACAATTTGAGACAAAATTCAGTATGTTGCATCCATGCATCTGTACCTGTGACTCATTTCAGACAGGGCTCCTGCTGCTTTGTTCAAATTAAAAGAAGGGAGGAGGCTCTTTGAAAAGGAGAGGAGACACAAGATGACAAGCCTAAAAGTACTTAAACCCAAAGTGTTCTAACTGGTTGAGACTTTTAAAGAATCAATTCTTCTTTCTTTATCAGCTTATAACTTATCTGGTGGAGACATGCAAGAGACTTTGGCTAACCAAAGCTGGACAGTGTTTCACGCAAAGAGCTTGGGTTATTCCCCCTCAGTATGCAATTTCAAAATACTCTATCGGCTTTGCATGTAAGTTTGCTAAGGGACCTCACTTCTGGCGTGATCTCACAATAGTGTCCAAATACATTAGATAGCACCTGACAATCAGGGGTGAATTACACAAATTCCACCTGAGTCAGCAATCACTCTGGGCCATGCTTTTATCCACTGCAGCTTCAAAGACCATGGCTACTTGGGCTTCTGTTACTGCTTGAATTTTGGGTCCAGTGGGTTTTATGTGACTAACCGATTTAGCCATAGCAAAAAGCAAACAAACAAACAAAAAAACTATTCACATAGGTACTTTAACTTTCTTATGATGACAAAGCATTTCACAGCTTCCTGTACTTTCGTGATATATACCGTCCCTACCAAAAAAGGGAAAGAAAGTAGGATCCTGTGCTCTAACACTGATGCAAAGTGAAAAACAATGTAATTCATCCTAATTTCCCTTAAAAATGATCAATTTCAGAGCTCCTACGAAGACCTCATAGTACATTTCATAAGGCTTTATAACAAAGGAAACTCTATAATGATTATTTTGTTTTCTGCCCGTCCTGTGCAGTCCCAAAATTCCCCTTGCAAATAAACTGGGGAGCTGACAGGTTGGTGGGGTGATAACTGAGAAAACGGGCTCTGGAGCCCTCGGATACGGATACAAATGTTAAATGGCACGAACGCTGAGCTATGATCAGGAACCGTGAGGATTTTCAGACACCCATATCTGAGGTTTGAGTCGTTCACATTTCAATCACACTAAAAACATGATGAAGTACAGAACTCATAAACAAAAATCCTGCTCAGAAATTCTACAAGACCCCTCAATCCCATTCCACCCCTTCTCTCCCAAGGCCTGTTACTTACTTTTCCAAGTTCTGTAAGTGTTCTCTGACTTTCTGTACCAGTCCCAGCTTGGTGTCATTGACCACAAAATCATCACAGCGATAACTGCAAGGAAAACATTAATCAATGCGTGTACAGAGCTTGCGGAAACCACAGTAATGGAATCACTGAAAGGCCTGGCTGCTGTCAAGACGATCACATGGCTCTGCAGGCAGTTACTATCGCTGGTGAGTTGAAAGAGGACTTGGAATCCACAATGGAATGTTTTTTAAGAACCTTTTTAAAAAGCCACATAGGCAATGAACACTAACTTCTTTTCACATTTTTATTCAAAGGTTCTCCAATTCCTCTTTCAAAAATGAAATAAGCTGCTACGTATGTTATATTCTTTTCAGTGGTGTGTAACACACGGAAAATGAAACACAAACCTCCAATCCTATTCCTGGAGCATGAAGCCTGAAGCTTTAACATCATGTGATCCTTCCCAACTCAAATTAACGGGGAGTTTGCGGGGAGGAGAGGTTTAAGTGAAAAGCAGGGAAAAGACAATTAACCTGTGGGGATAGCTGGACAAAAAATGAAAAGCTATACGTTTTACCCATAATTTAATTTAAATAAATTGAATTCAGATGGCTGAGAAGAATGCATCTTTTCATTCTGAAGTGTTAGAAGACAAAACTGTAAAAGAGTGGCTACATCTTTCAGGAAACTGACAACCGTTTTGAAGAAAGACATTTAAGGTATTCTTTATGACTGATATTTTGTGTGTATGTGTGTGTGTGTCTGTGCAAGACAACAAGCAAATAACATAAGGAATCACACATAGTAACTTCAACTTATACATCAGCATTCTTTTTTTTTCCTGAAATAAGCCCAGTCTTAACAGTAACAACTTACAAGCTAGTACCAATACTGCAGCTTTGAACAAAACTACTTATTGTAACTACCGAAGAATAATGACATTAACACTGCCATTCTGAGCAAACAAAACTTTGAATGCATAGCAATTAGTAAAAATTAGGTCATCTCTAGCAGAATCCAAAAAACATTTCTTACATACCTGAAACCAGTCTATAAAAAAAATTGAAAAGAGGATGATGGAAAGCAATTTTTAAAAAATTACCCACAAAAGCACAGCTTGCATCTTTTATTCACAGGAGTCAAACTGTGAATGCTTTTGAAAACTTTAACTGAAATATATATATGTAATTACTCAACACCCCCTCCTCTCCCCATTAACTACCTACCTGCGCCGGCAGTCAAGAACCCCTGACGTGCTCTCCCAGTGCCTGTGCTCAACCCCTAACATTTCCACGAGGAGCAAAAGCTGCCTTTTACATCCTGGACCCTTTCTCTATGGTCAAATACCAGCAATGGCAGGAGAATAATCCCTTATCAGTTTTACGACAAATACACGGAGGAATTAAATTACTGAAAAGGTTTAATTTCCTGCTTCCACTCGGCATAAATGTGAAGGGGGTAAGGTCTGCTCCGTAAACCTGGGCTTAAGGCACTTGGCTCCTCCAGGAACCCCAGGCGTCACTGATGAATGAAACTGCTCTGTTACTCTAACTCCTGCTCACGTGTTTATGTTATCTTTGCATAAATAGATGCGTGTATTTCAGCTAAAACTGTGCTCAGCGTTCAAAACAAAAACAACTCCAAATGCTAATGTTCACTTAGGAAAGGAAGTTTAAGAGCAAACACAGATCACCTCTCATGTATTTACATGCTGCTGGAGTAGCTGATTGGAACGTGAACCCCTTAACCTCCACCAAGAAATGGCTGCTTTAAGAAACAAATTGTTTCACATGATATGAAATAACTAATTTTTTCCGTATTAAAGTAGTTCTTTTTGGTGTGACATGGATTCAGGCTTTAACATTTGTTAAAGTAACATTTTCATACATTGAAATACAGATTTATTTATGGCTTGCTCCATTCTGAACTAACCTGGCTTAACCGGGTCTAGCTGCTCCCGCTCTCTGAATGGTCACCATTCAAGCAAGTTGCTCTGGGCTCCAGAGCTGTGCTAACGTGGCTGATGCAACTGAGAAGCTGAATTTAAACATTTTACTTGACACAAAATTTTACTTAACAACTGAAGCAGTATACAATACTTCTCCATTAAATACAACTTCATGGTTTTGGTAATACTATATTTCACTTTTATGATTATACAATGTAGGATGTACTGCAGTGCACACGGTGGGTGCACGTGTCATTTCTAGGACTGAACCTAAGCGCATCACCAGTCTAGTTTGTGTCAACAGAAAGACTCAGTTAGAGTTATTTTTCTATGCAATAATGCAGTGCCATGTGTTTATTTGCGTTATCTTATGCAGACAGCATGAGTTACAGGGACACCTATGTAAACTGTAATTGGTAGTTAAATTAAAATACTTATTTGGGGGGTGGTAGAGTGCCTGCTTAGTATGCACAAGGTTCTGGGTTCAATCCCCAGTGCCTGCATTAAAAAATAAATAAATAAACACTTGTTTTAATTATAATATAATCAAATTATCCTTCTGGCTTAAAAATTAAGAATGAAAATTTTTTTCACTTCCAAATGAAGGCACACTAATGAGGCAGAATCAAGTGGAGAAGGTATATCACAAATTTTACGAAGAATGGCAATTACAACTTACTACAGAGGAGCAAAATTACCAAGCTGTGTGGAAAAAAGTTTTAAGATAATAAAGTAGACAATATTGAGTCATTTTCAGCAAGTGCATAATAATTTAATGAGAAGTTGCCTCTCTACAAGTCAAAATATAATCAATGCAGTTTTTCACAAAGAAATCAGAATGAAATGTATAATAAAAAAATTTCTTAGTGATTTTTAGGATTTGCACTTGTAATTCTTACTCAAGAAAGAAAATCATTTTCAGATGGCAAGATGGAACAATAAATTATTATTTCAGCTACAGGAATTATGTTTAAAATTTTGAGGTAAAGATTAAAAAGGATATTTCATAAAAAGTGAAAAATCTTCAATTGATCCACCAAGCAACTGTCAGTGAATACAAGACCTTTCTAGTAAGATCAATCAATTCAACATCTGAAATTTTTAAGTACTTTCATTTTTAGCTTTAGATGACTTTTACAAGACAAGAAATGGTGGCCAATTAATACTTTGGGTATGCTTTGTCTCAAGTGACTTCCTAATTGAAAGATCTTTGTCTATCTGCAACCTTAAAAACAATCAGTCTCATGCTGTAAATATTTCTTAATCTTTTACATCCGTCACTTTCAGCTAGATTAAAAGAAAAAAGACACGTGGGATCAAAAACCCAGATTTACTGGAATTATTTCCCTTATTTGCTCTAGTGCGTGTTAACATATTGAAAATACGTGTGCTCTGAAGTAGACTATTATGGATGCAGTTATGAAAATCGTTCAGTACATACATACAAATGCTACAAATCATCACCAGTTTATGGAGCTGTTACAAGAAATAGAAGATGATGAATTTAATGACTATGTGTTCTCTGCCAATGTTCACTGGAAGTCATGGAAGAATTTAACAAAGGTTCACTGTACTGTTAACTCTAATTCAAGATTTTCTTGAAACCAAAGGCGCATTTGCCAGTATTCGACAGAGAGAAAACATCACAGCGGGGTTTACACCTTCTCATCTGGATCACAACGCACACGCCTGAGCTCAGTTTACAAATCCCAGGAGAGAGCAAGCTTGTTTGTGACCTAGACAGACAGGTACTAGAACTTTTGTTAAAATTTAAACTATTCATAATACAAATCAATAATGATTTTTACACACTTCAGCATGAACAAATATGCATAAGATTTTCATGATAAAGCATTAAGTTGGCTGCAGAACCTACAAAAAAATTGAAGACTGCTTTGCGATATGCATAAATTTAGAGGTGATTTTCAGTTTACATAATCGCCCCCTGAATTCAATAATACTGAGTTGTTACAAGAGTTAGTGGATTTACTCAACTTAGATAGTTTTGAAACTGATATGCTCTTGCTTCAGAGTCAAATCAATTATTCTAAAAAGATGAGTCACATCTTGTCTTGTCAATACAGATGCAAATACTAGAGAAAATGGGGTTTTCTGGTACTTTATTCATTAATTGGAAAAACTTTAATAGTGTTTGTAATCTAAATTTTTATGCAATTTTAATGACTAAATACAGATCAAGCATTTCGGATGAAAAATCAGCATCTGAATGGAGACACACTCTATGTATAAAATACACACTGGATTTTGAAGGTCTCATAAAAAAAGATGCAAACTATCTCTAATAATTCTATATAAATTACCATGTTGACATGATAATACTTTGGATAACTGGGCTAAATAAAACACACAATTAAAATTAATTAACCTATTTCTCTTTGCTTTTTTAATGTGGCTACTTGAAAATTATAAATTACATATGGGATAAGTTATTTCTGTTGGACAGCACTGCTAGTCTAAAGAATATCTAAGACGCTACCTGCCCAATATCATAAAGAGGTAACAACTATAACTTTACTGAATTATAAGAAATCAACTTTAACTGGACATATTTTCACTGGCTTAACACATTTTAAGTTTTCGCAATTATCCCTGTTTGTCAAGAGTCAATTTTAGGTCTTCTTACAGTCACTCGGAAGGACATTTCCTGCTAAGATTATAAACTGCACACTGCCTGAATCTACGGCGCTCTGTAAGTGTTGGCTGATGATAATGAAAGGAAAGCACCTGCCTCTAAGGGTCAAAACTTTCAGGAGCGCCTGGCACGTGGTAGAGGGTGGATACGTGTGAGCTTCCTTCCATGGTGGACCCAACAGCTGCCTCACAGCCCTCTCTCCTCTGGCTGCCCCCATCCCCCTGTTTTGATTTCTTCCTCCCTGACCCAGAGGTCAAAAGAAAATAAGTTACAAAAGTAGGAAATGAATAAGAATTTAAATGCTGTCTTTAGCTGAGACATTGATTTTTAAACTGGAAACTATCCTACTAATACTGGTATTAAAAAGTCTCAAGGCAAACAGAAGGATTTAAAGTAAACAAAGCTCTAAAAAGTCTCTTCCTGGTTTACCATTGTGTTGAAGCTACCAAGTCAGAATTATGCTTTCCTCCAACACCTGAAAACAAATGTAGCCACTCTTCTTAGTTTGCCCTTCAGAAAGGTCACACCAGAACAAGAAGCACAAAAAAAGAACGTAACTTGTAGGTTGTGTTTCAAAAGCTTCTAGATTTGTCCTCTGAAACATGGAATGCTTTTTCCCATTTTGAAAGAAATATGGTTATAAAATATGGTAACATGTCATAAAGTGAAAATACACCTGGTTCCCAAAATGTAACTGAAATAATATTATAAAAAGTGCTACCCTTTTTCTTCTTTCCACTGAGAAACTGGAGCAGACGTCCAGGTTTTGGTGCCCCTTCATATAAACAGGACTTCATGTGTCTAACAAACAAAAGTCGGGAACTACCTATATTATACAACCAATATTTTGGCTATTAAATTAACACTTAGGCAAGTTTTAATTTAGTGATTTTAGGTGATCCTTCCAGAAAAGATGAGCTCTACTTCTAACAGAACACTTGTCAGGTAAGGAAAACATTTTCTTCTGTATTTAGTAAGAAGAGAGAACTGCGTAAGAAAATTTAGGCAAACAACACTAAAGACAAAAAAAACACTTAGAAATCACATTAGGCAACATATTAGAGACGTTAGATGAGGACATCAGATATAAAAAGGCAGGAGGAGGACGGGCACTTCCTCTATGCCCAACACCTTGAGACAAACTACACCATCATCTTAGCTACGTGCAACTTAGCCTCAAACCAAACTCCTTGAGCCAAATATGATCCTAAAGTAATTTTACATTACTTTAAGCCAAAGGTTAACAAACTAGTTAAATGCAGAGTATTACATACTGTTAAGGGCAGAAGATGCACAATTGATTTGACTACCTTGTGCTGAAGGAGTATCTACCAGGTAGCAGGTAAGTTTTCATAAGAAACACACGTTATTTATACTATTATATAATTAGGCTAAAAATTGATTAAAAAAACCACAGCTTAAGTTATTTTAAATTCTGCTTACTCTAATAAATAGCAAAACTGTCCAATTTTTTCATTACATTGTGAAAAAAAAATTTTTAAAGAGATAAGAAAAAAAAATTTATGTGCACATTTTTAATTTTGATTTTTTCTAATTTCTAGCATCTAATCATACCTAATCCTTTCTATGTTTCTTTATATAATCTCTCCCAAACTCATCATTTTTCTCCTCAATCTCAACTAACATTCTGTTCTATACCTTGGTTACCTCCTTTGGGGTGATATCCCCCCAACACCCAAATACAGTGACTTTCAAATCCACAGATACCTGTATCTGAATTAAGCTACAGTACTTGATGGTCTGCGCAATGTCGACCTCACCTAAATTTTCTTCTCTCTCACCTTTCCCCCCTAAATCCTCCCTTTCCCTTCAGCATTACCTGCTTCACGTTTAGATTTATGCTTTCGTCCCATACACCACCAACTCCCTACCCTCCTCAGTATTTTCCAAGTAGCACCACTTAGTTGTTTTAATAGTAAAAAATATTCCCTACTTGGCCACCCCCATGTGTACCCTTTCCCCGTTCTCCAAAAATTAAAACATGCAGCACGGCTCAGTCACTTGCTTGTCCTACAATTTAATGTAGGTTTACTTCCTTTTAAAAACCCTAATTTTAGAAGCGCTTGCTTCCTTCCTATTTTTGCCCTGCACCTCATGCCCCCTCTAATTATAAAAGACAAAACACCAGTCTGCTAAGAGAAAACCTTCAAATTATTGTCAATGGCTCCTAATCAAGTTAAAAAATAAGCCACAAAACTGAGCATCCACCACACCCAATATACGTTTGTATTAATTGTATTAATTACATACGCAAGTAAATCTAAAATAATACACGTATAGTTAAAAAAGAAAACTTTTAGAAGAATCACCTAGAGATGAAATAAACTATTTTAAAATTTCTTGCTATTCAGGATATCTTCAGAGTATTATTCAACTAATATCTCAAAGTACAATATACACATAGGGTGATATTTGACATAAATGACAGTGGATGTAATTTCCTACTTCCTATGATCTCTTGAACTTTTTGTCCCACTAATAAGATCTGCTTGGTCTGTGTTTTTATTAGAGAGCCAGTATCTTTACTTTGCGGTACGTCTGATGAGCTCACAGTAACGTATGTCAGCTTGCCTCTGCCTTGTTCACCAGTATTTGCGTTACTACTGTTAGTGTTATCTTGGAGGATTTTTTCTTGTGCAAAAATATGTATCCATTTGATGAGGGTTGATTTGGTAGTATCAAGTAAATCCACATTAACTAGGCAGACAGAAACTGTAACACACTGGCCACGGCCAGACGTCAGCAAGGGTGAGGACAACACGTGAAGCTCCGAGCCGGGACCCTCCGCGTTTGGTTCACGCCACGTAACCGTCTCACCCACCGACCACTGGCAGTAGGCAGAGTAAATATTTGCAAAGCTTTTTTTTTTTCTTCAGATAAAAGGTTTTAATAGAAGTTCTGATATTTTCTTCCCATACCCCCAAGTACATTATTTTGGAGACCATTGCTCTAAAAAGCAGGCCCCTAACACATAGCAGGTTCTCAATGAATATTTAACTGGATAAAAACAATATACACTATTCTGATGTTGTTATTTTCTTAAGATGTTGCTCACATTATGTCTCAAAGGAACTTGTCTCAAAGGTTTTGAAGGTAAAAATCTGGGGGAAGAGAAAGGAACTGCTTATAATGCTGAGTTTCCTTCATAAAGGATCTGTATCTTTGCTCTGTGTCTTTCTTTAACACATTTATTTCTAGATACAGTTTATAGTTTTTGTCATTATGTTGAATTTTTTTTGTTTGGTCATTTCCAATTTTAACTAATGACTGCTAATGAAGAAAAAACTTAGTTTTTGCATATTTATCATGCACTATTTTAAAATTTCTTATTAATTCTACTTGTACTAAATAAAGCCCTTGAGTTTTCTGGGTATTCTATTATATAATTTGAAAGCAGAAATAATTTTTCTTTCTTTCCAATATTTATAGCAATTATTTACTTATTCTTTGTCTTATTTCAACAGTTAGAACTGCCAAAGCAATGTTTAAAAATAGTGACAGTGATGTAAATGATGACAGAAACATTTGTCTTGTTTCTGATGTAACAGAAAGGGCTTTACTTTAATATTTCACCAATTAGTATGTGATAGCTGCTTTCTTTTTTGGGGGGACTATCATATTTTAATAATTTCCTTTTATTTCAATGTTATCAGTTTCTTAAAAATCAGAAGTGGTTTATTTATAAATGTAATTTTGCTTCAATGATACAATAATCTGAGTTTTCCTTTGAAAATGAATATATGAATAAATATGAATATGGAGGCTTATGAAATTAACTCAGTAATTATATAATGTCTTTTTGACACATCTTACTGGATTAGATTTGCTTTGGTTAAACTTAACAACTATTTTAATTAGCAAAATTGACTTCTTTTTGGAGTTTCTATCAGATTTTTGTCTTAAGGTTTTGAAAGTTTTATAATAGTAATATACTTAATGTTAAATTTTAAGTTTGAGGCCACACTGATGCAGTAGCTACCAACCAAGTGGTAATTTAAACATAATAATTAAAATAAAATAAAATAAAAACACTCAATTCCTCAGTCCCACTAGCCACTCTCTTTTACAGCAAGGTGACTCAGGTATACATATTTATATGAACATTCTTTTTCCAGATTCTTTTCTGTTATAGGTTATTACAAGATACTGAATATAGTTTCCTGTGCTATACAGTAAATCCTTGTTGTTTATCTATTTTACAAAGTAGTGTGTATCTGTTAATCCCATACTCCTAAATTTCTCCCCCCTTTCCCCCTTTGGTAGCCTGTAAGTTTGTTTTCTATATCTGTGAGTCTCTTTCTATTTTGTAAATAAGTTCATTTGTATTATTTTTTTAGATTCCACATATAAATGATACCATACAATATTTGCCTTCCTCTGACTTACCTCACTTAGTATAATCTCTAGGTCCATCTACGTTGCTGCAAATGGCATGTTTCATTCTTTTTATGGCTGAGTAGTATTCCACTGTATCTACATCTACACCACATCTTCTTTATCCAATCATCTGTTGGTAAGACACTTAGGTTGCTTCCATGTCTTAGCTGTTGTAAATGCCCACTAGCAACTTTTAATTGCTCAACTGCTACCAAACTGTATGGGACAGATGTCATGCCCAAAATAGAACTCTCTCTCTCTTTCTCAGCTTTAAAATTCTGAAGCTTTTTCCATGCCTATTGTTACTGCTACTGAAGCTACCCAAGTCATAAGGCTCCACATCAGAGTCTTGAAGAACTAAGAAAATATTCTCAGACCAAACCGTTTCTTAACTCACTTGAAACAAGAAGCAATCATCTACAAATTACTGATATTTTAAGCAACAGTAAAGAAACAAGTCCTTTAATCTGCTGGCTACAAAGCAATCTTTATACAGTAAGTCATGTGTAACACTAATACAAAAAAAAAAAACAAACCAAACTTTTATGCAAAAAGTAACCCTCAAGAAAGACAAGGGTAAATAAATGAAGTTTTAAATTCTTTTTCATTCCCCTGTTTAATAGATAATATCATCATAATAGGATATCTAGAGGAAACTTTGACCTCTAGTTTTATTATAAATGACAAGATACAGATACAGAAAAGAAAAAAACAAGAAAAGCTGATGTTCTAATGACTTCACCTATTTCAAACCAAGAAAAGTTAAAATCAAAAGAACTCTTCCAGCAAATGGGCTTATTTTTAAATTCTCTTTTATTCAATTCTAATGTATTGCCATCAAATAAGCCAATTCTGGAAAATGAGAATACCTGCAGAGAAAATCCATTTTCTTTGTTAAAAGCAGACAAGCACCAGCTTATCAACAAAGAAACTTTTGTTTTCAGATCATGCACTAAAAGGTTTCTTTTTACTAAAACTCCAAAATACTGTTCTTAAATTTAAAAAATTCTTATCTAATCCTTACAACATTGAAAATTTGTGCCCAAAAGTTTATAAGGCTAGTAACAAAAGATCTTCCCATTTTTAATTACACCTGCCTCTGAAAACGATTCAATATCAATTTAAGCCCACAAATAAAAGCTTTATTTTTATTCGTTTTAATTAAAACTATTTGTTATAGGTGTTTAAAATCTGAACTAGAAGTCCATTTTCTAGACAAATGAGTTGACTCACATTTCATATTTCTCTGTTTGAAGGAGTGCTTTAAAACATTACCCTGCCGAGAAGGAAAAATTCTGGTAATTTAGTTTTAATATCCCTTTCATACTTTTGAATCCTCAGAAATTCAGCTATTATAAGTTAACAAGGCTATGTCAGGTGTCAAAAATTATTTGTTCAGTACTTTTTAAATATACTAACTCTAAATGTCTGTCTACATAAGAAATCCAGGTCCCTACTGTTTAATCTTTCTTTTTGATCCAGTACTGCACACCACATACAATTCCATTTGTGTTGACCGGGGGAGGGGAGTTGGGGTGAGAGGAAAGGAAATATTACTGAATACACAATAAACTTGCCCTTGTGTGAAAATCTTGAGATTTTCATTTTTACTGAAATCTTCATTTGATTCTCAAAGCAGTGGGTCTGTGCCAAATCAGAATTATTCCCTTTGGTGTTGTTTTCCCTCTTTTGAAACAGTGACCTATTTTATGCTGTTCTGCTTGGTTGATACGTGCCTCTTCTGGATGCCCTCCTTACATCAGAAGTGAAGCGAGCTGCTCTGCAAGGGTGTCCCTCTTGGGAGGTATATGGAATATATGATTTTAGATCTTCAGGAAAAATGTTCCGCAGCCCTTCAGTCCTCCAAGAGGATCAAGAGGGCACAGTAATACAAATTTGGTATAACCTTCCCCATTTTTGGAAGATAAGTTAACAAAATTCAATCTTTCAAACATCTACGCCCTGCTCTGCACCAGACACTGAGTACTGTGGTCGATACAAAGATGTGACATATGGCTCCTGCAGGCTCCAGGGACATTTACAAATAACTAACGTGCAGCAGGAAATTACAAGTATCTCAGGAACTCTGAGTTTAGGAGAGATTACATCCAGCTACAATTGGAGCTGGGGCGGGGGCGGGGGGTGGCGCAGTGTGGACAGCTCAGTGATAACTTCATAAAGGATCTGCACAGACAGATGCACAGGGCCTCTTGGAAAAGGGAAGATAAGGACAGAAAAACTGTCAGCCTCAGAGCATGTTTCAACTTCCACAGAGCACTTGGAAAAGGAGCTTCAACATTAGCTATAGTCAAAGTCTTTTTTTGACTACAAATAATAATTAACAATCAAATAGGTTCAACCTAATATACCGACATTTTACCTCTGAAGCAAACCATTCAGTCTAACCACAAGAAATGTATGCACAAGGAAAATTTACAAACTAAAGTGAAAATACTTAAGTACACTGGGAAATAACACACACACACACCCCATGCAGAAGAAAGCCTTTTTTGTTTGTCTCTTCATCATAGTGAGGTGTGGGAAATGTGAATTTCAACTGCAGCCTCATGGGTCTACCGCTCTCACAGGTTCCTTGTAGGCTGTCAGTATCACGCTACAGGAGCAAAATTCCCTGGCATTTTGATCTAAAACCACAAATGGGATGGTTCTGTGACCAGCTGCCGCTCCCTGCACTTCAGAAGCTCTGGGTGTCCACACACTCACGGCTCTGTACAGCTTTACACAAAAGACTGGCAACTGGCCAAGAAGCCCCTGCCATGGTGTCTATTCCCCAAGGTTCAAGATCTGCCATTTAATTCCAATTCGGCCGTGAAACGACTTGTACTTTAGCACGCTACTCCAACATAAAACAATTAAAATTCCAATTCTAGTTAATAAACGTATTCCTCCAAAATGCAATATACAAAGACGTTAAAGTAGATAATCTTTATCTTTAAAGGGACCTATGAATAAAATTCCACTCCATTAAGAAAATTCTAAGGTAATTCTTTAAATTTCCTCAAAGAGTTACTATTTCCTCATAATCTCACCAATAGCAAGAAAACCCACTGCACACAGAGATTTAGCTGTATCTCCAAACTTCCCCATTAAGCCTTTCATGCACATTGCTAACTGAAAACCAAGAAGACAATGTTTTCAACGTCTGGTATGAACAGGATGCCATGACCTACACCGATGACTGTGAGACAGATACTTCAAGAACGATCTTAATTTCTGCTGTCTAAAGAGAAATACTTACAAACTTACAGAAACACATGATTCTGTCAATTAGGTAGCTCTGTCATTCTAGTTTCCTGAGGGGAAGGAGGGGAAACTAATGAAAACACTTTAACAGCTTGGCTAACACTTAGCTTTCGTAGGAAGGGGTGTTTTGAGAACAAATGACAATAAACTGAACACTAGGCCTTGTGTGAAAATCTTGAGAAGATTTTCACTTCTACTGACATTGCCATCTGCCTCTAGCTTCTCTCTCACCCAGGTCTGGACACCTTCTGCACAAAGGATCACCGAAATGGTAGTGATCTGGATGGCTAGCCCTCACGAGGCTTTACTCAATCGTCACAGCAATGTTAAACCACCGACCTTTCTTTCCTTCCTTTTGATGGACAGCTTTCTACAATAACCAGCTAAGGACGATGCAGAAAGGACCAGCACACAACTCCAGTACAAAGTATGAATCAAAAGCGGTGTCTGGACTTTAAATCCCCATCCCTGCCCAGTATGACCTACGGCCTTTGTGTGACATTGATTCAAGGGCTGTGTGGCAGCTACAACACATCCAAAGAGAGCCTTTAAATAGCTTGGGTTTTTTTCTCCTTTCAATATCAAACACCTTTTGAATTCAGTAAAGTGATTAAAACAAGTAAAGAATTGTTCATAATTTACTAGACAAGGAAAGAAATTTGCTTCACACTAAAGTTAAAACTGTAAAACACACTGTATTTCTGAGCAGACCAAATGGACATGATCACTTGTAATGCAAATAACCTAGTTCTAAGTCATCACAAAAACAGATACTCACTTTACTGTCATTTATATGAAACAGACACGTGACTATATTACAAGGAGAGAACAGGGCTCCCAATATGTTTAAAAAATATGATACTTTAAACAAAAGTTGGTTTGAAAAGCTACGCGCAAAATTCTTGACATGTATCTACCAAGGAGAACAGGAGACTGGAACTGTGTTGGGAGTGGGGAGACTGTCAAAATAATTTTTTAAACAAAGAAGTTAAAATTTTAAGATTATATAACAAAATGTTAACTGGACAATAGGAACATGGGTTTTTATCTGAGGTGGGGCATGAGTTTTTAATCATTTCATTCTTCAATTAAAAACAAAACAAGAAAAAGAAAAGGACTTACAATGAGCAACAACAAATAATAGTTACTTTTCATTTCCCTGCAGCCTACAGGGGGGTGGGAAAGAAGAGGCGGCCGAGACGCTGAATGGGCAAAGCAAAGGGAAATCGGAATGAATACGGACCGTGGTCCTGGTGGCCCTATCCCCTGTGAGTCCTCACAGAACTCACAGGCAGCAGTGGCCGTCTCGACTGCTTTAAGAGGCTGGGGAGAGCGGAAAGAGTGAGGAAGATGAGAAAACACTTGCACTCACAGTAAAGGAACACCGTTTTCAGAAAACAGTAATACTTACCAGTACGTACTGTAGCTACTGCAATCCATACACACCGTGTGCTGAGCTTTTTCCTGCTTTTCTGACTTCTTATGGTTGGTTAAGGGTATTTGTGCGTCTTCATAATGTTTTTTTGCATGACCATTCACATACCTTACAAAAACCAAATGAAAACTTACTTTAGTCTAAACACTGCTTTGGAAGGTAAAGTAGTAGGAAATGATAATAAAATTAAATGGTTATCAAATCAGAAATGAGAAAGAATTCTTCCTAATAAGAGCATTCAATCCTGTAAAAGCATTCAGTCATTTAGTGATTTATTAAGCTGAGTACCTAAAATATGCTCTTCTTTCGCAATCACATATGACAGTCAGCTTTTAGTTATACACAAGACTGGGGCCGGGCAAGGAAGGTGTTACCTACGCAAATCAGTTTCAACACCTTTGTTATTATCACTTATCAACTCCTTTGCTAGATACTTCTGTTACAGCATTTTTCCTTTTCTAAAGTGTTTCTCAGATGGCTAACCCCCAACTCAAGGCTATTATGAAAGACAGGTTTTGTAAACTAAATTACTCAGTCACTGCCCACAGGGTCACGGGCTCTGCTTAATAAAACACATGAGAATCAGATAGTGAAACAGGACAACCTCCCATCTCCTTCTCATCAGTACGGCTGCAAATCTTTTATTTGAATGCCTGCACAATCACTCCACTCATATGGAATAGGTTTGTTTAGAAAAAACCCAAACAAAACACAACTCATGTTAACCTTATATAAACTGTTCTTTCTCTACATGGACAAAGATAATCAAAGGTTGACTACAGTCATAAAAATTAACACTTTCCAATTCAGATTGAATAAATCTATCACAAAAAGCAAAATGAAACTGAACTGAGGGTTCACATGCATACGCTGTGAACACAAATTCACCTACATCTTCACCTAAATATGTACAAAGCCGTAACCGACCACTACTTGAAGACCCTTATAAAACAAAAACTACAACTCCCCAGTTCCTAGAAAGCAGCTAATTTGTAGAAGGCAAAGCCTAATGGAAAACTCACAACAGCCAAAACGAATGCTGATTTAACAGCACCAAAATAACTCTGCTCAGAGAGTTAAGGTGACATTTTTGTCACAAGGCGCCTTAACTGTGCAAGGAGCAACACTTACCTTGGGGAAAGGTGGGGAAAGCGAGGAGGACCAACCGCAAGCCCAGCCTCTGTCCCCAGGAAAGCTGGAAGCATGAGAGGCACTACCAACCTCCACTCAACTCTGACTTTGGTCATGGCTTTTTCCCACATTTTTTCATTGTAATAAACATAACCAACACTTGTGGGTACAAGGGTCTTAAGTTTATAAAAGTGGACTAAAACGAATTTTTAAAAAATGATTAAGAGTATAAACTCAAAAACTAGACTGCCTGGGTTCAAAAGTAGGCTTTGTCACATGCTGGCCAGGGGAGCCCAGGTGAGTTAACCTCTCTGTGCTTCTGTTTTCTCATCTGTAAAATGCAGGTAACAATACTTATATTGTTGGTTGTTAGATGATTAAATAATCCATGGCTCAGAATGCATGCATGAATGAATGAATGTTAGCAATATTTTTATTCGTATTTTCCTTTATCTGCTTAAATACTTTTTTTTTTTTTGTGGTGGTAGAGGGGGAGGTAATTAGGTTTTTGGGGTTTTTTTTGTTAATGGAGGTACTGGAGATTGAACCCAGGACCTCATGCTTGCTAGGCACACGCTCTACCACTGAGCTATATACCCCGCCTCCTGCTTAGCTACTTATTTATACAGAATCCAAACAACGTAATTGCTTGGAAAGCCATCATATTAAGTCCATACTTTGAGATAACACATTGCACAGGTCAGGAAACACCCCATATTTAATTAAAAGATAAACTCCAGGGGAGCCTATAGGTTCAATACCTAATCAGCTTAATTTCCTATGCTTGTATGTATTTACAGCTTCATTTCCTAGGCTTGTATGTATTTATACTGCGCCATGAAAAACAAAGAAATATTTATAATGAGGAGTACCTTCAGAATCCAAGAAAAGGCTATAGGGAATGATAATAAAGGCATTACCACGTTCAAATCTTTGGAAACTGGTTACATTACATATAGTTCATTTACACACATACTGTAGTCTCCAAATGTACTAAATGCTCACATGTCAACATCAGTGACACAGCAGGGCTGCTTTACTGCTGACATAAGAGTAACAATGTTTTGGCTAATACTCAAAACATCAGTCGGAAGTTAACCGACATGTATAAACTGGCCAACTTAAAAATAAACATTTCTCTCATCCAGTTTTAGATTTTAACTAGACAATTTGGTCTAAAAAGGAAAAATGTCAATATACACATCACAGATTTTTTAACAACAGCAAAAATTGGAAAAATAGCTTAAATGGGATGGTGTCATGAAGACTAATAGGATATATAACTCAAATATGCTATGGATAAACTATGTTTCCTAGTGGAAAAAATAAATTTAAGACTTCCCTATAGACAAGTGGGCTAAATCACTAAAAAAAAAACCCAGAATCCTTGGCAGTCAATACCCAGGATTACATGATAAAAGAACATTAGCCAATCAGCTATGTAAAATGAAGGTCTAAATGCAGGCTCTTCTCATCTGTGTAATCTACTTAATCACGTATCTCTGAACCTATGTCAAATTTCTAAATTTATGATTGCTTACAATTGGAAGCATACTGCCTACAGAGTCTAGAAAGTTTTCAATTTCTTTTTCTTCTTTTTCAGTTTTATTAGGTAGAATTTTCACAGCTTGATTATTTCTCCAAACCTGCTTAGAGAACTGCTTGTTGTCTGCTGTTAAGGACATTAAATCTCTCCAATTTTTTAGAGTTTGTCAGGTCTTTTTGTTGACATATGACCTTCAAGATTTAGGCTGTAGAGCACTATGAGACAACTGGAGAATAGAATTACATAAATTTTATTACATTATAACTCTCACCTCTCAAAATCTAGGAGAGGAATCTGTCTCTTCAAAGTGCAGTATTTAAGTGCTTCTACTTTTCTTCTTTTTTTAAAAAAATGTTATCTGTACAAAGTATTCTCAGGTTCCCCAAATCCTAGAGATTTCAAAACCACAACAACCACAATTAAGATACACAGTTAACATTCTCCAAAGGTACTCTTAAGTGTACATGAAAAAAAATACTCAATTCCAGGACTGAAAATAAGATGCTCTCTTCATGCAATGAAGGTTTATAAATAACAGTGGGGAAACAGTCCAAATAAATGCAGTACAGATTTCAGCCTGTGCCACTTGGTATGATTTCCCATCTCCCTGCTGCCGGGCTATTAACTTCTAAAGTAAATTCAAAGTGGGTTTTCCAAGCTAAAAGAGAGACTGAAGTAAATGCGCTACTACAAGGCACACAAAGGTGGATGTTTATTTGAGTTTGTGTTAGAAGAGTTACTAACGTACTTAATATTTAAGTAACATCATTTTGGAGCAAAGACCTAGGAGGAAATGCTCAGGCTGGAACTGGGGTTGGGGGTGTTAAGTCTTAATGGAATGAAACATGTGGTACATTTGAGACAGCATTAATAACCCCAACAGGGAGATCGTTCTCAAGGGAGAACGATCTGTAAATATTCTAGTGTTTTGTTTTATTTTTAGAAAAATAATGTGTTATCTGGGATCTGATTCAAAAGTCAGTAAAGGTAAGGCTGGCATAGGTAATAGGTGAAACAAAATTGGCCACGTGTTGATAAGTGTTGAAGCTGGGCGGTAAAAATACAGGGTTCAATTAATTATACTCTCTACTTCAGAGTGTGCTTAAATTTACCCTAATAAAAGGGATTTAAAACAACCATAAGACATCAGAGTTCCTTATTTCATCTTTTATTACTAGCAGACTGTCACATATTACTAGTAGATTGTCTTATTCATCAAATTAATTCTTCTGAGTACCAACAAAAAAGGGTTCTCCAGATTTTCCTCAGTTCCATCACCGAACAGGGTTTCTGTTAGGAGAGGGAAGCCCTACAGAGAATTACGTACACACTATGATTAAGCAGTGGTGCTAAATAAACCCAAATCAATAAAACTTTGACACAAAGCTTAAGGTAAATTGAAAAAAGCAAGCTGGGTAGCAAAGCAAGAATAAGTATGTCACCCACCTTCCACAGTGGACACTTGAACAAGTCAGACAGACCCAGGGGCTTTTGTTGGACCGGCACACTAATAAAAAGAAAAATACACAATATACCAATTGTATCATGTTATTTCCCAGTTTCTCCCCTAATCTGTAATATCACATCCTGTGATTAAGTTATAAATTCCACGGCTGCTGAGGCGTAGTGAAATCACAAACCCCTGCTCTGTGAGTGCATTTACACAAAGTGGCTGCCGAATTAAAGTTAAACCAAAGAGAATTTAAACTCATGTCCACAAAAGCTGCTCATTTTAATTGTTGACTTAAATAGTTTCACCACAAGTTAAACACATACACACTTTTCTCCTCTATTACTTATTCCCTTTACCACAGTCTCCAATAAGTTAATGACAGTCTTTTTTCCTCATTAAAAACATTTTAAAGTCTAATTTTTCAATCGCGTCTTTGCCATGCAGATCATATACGTCCACAAATAAATGACAACTCTTTAAGTTTCTTCAGCGAGAGGCATAACTTAAGGATACAATTAGAAGACTAAGCCCAGTTCTTCCCAAATTAATGTCTGAGTTGGATTAAATGTAATTCTAATACGACAACGGCATGTAGTTCTTGCTGAGGGTATAATCAGGACATTATTTTAGTTTTATTATAGAGATGGGGCAGCCAAGAAGGGGTATGGAAACTTTTAAAAATATTGATTGCAATTTCGCTTGCTGTTTACTCATTCGATTCCTTTTAACGAAAGCCCAATAAACACAACATTTTTTTAAAGGAAAGGGATATAAAAATCACCTGTAAAGCTTTTTCTAAACACATATGCTCTACTCAAGCAGGGACATCTACATTGAGGTTGGGACAGAAGGACAAAGGACATGTCTATTTTGAGAAAAACAACTTCCCAGGTGACTCCCTAATACTAACACTTGAGAACCACCAGTGGGCCTCCTACGGGCACGGGAGGGGCAGCAAAGCACAATTACACACTCGGGACTATGACAAATCCACCGCCGGGCACACAGTATGTGCTCAATAAACAGTTGTTGAATGGAGGTTTAAATTTCTTAGTTTAAGATACCAAGCTCTTCCAAGATCTGATCTACACTATATTGGTCTTGCTTAATCATACATCTCATTGTTAAGAAAAATTAGCCAAACCTGGAAATAAAGTGAATCAAGAACTGCAAGCACTTTCAGTGTGTGATGAAACACACTGTACAATAAACATCCCAAAGATTATTTAGTTAAAATACCATTGTTTGGCCTGCTGTTTACTACTGATTAGGACCCAAATTCCATAACGTTACAGGTAAACTTATATATTTTATTTGGTAGAGATAATTTCTGTCCAGCAGACTCCAAAGGTTATGGTTTTACTACCTGCAGGACGTTAACCAATTTTGTATCTAGTCTAGCAATTTATTTAGTTTAGCAATTTATTTCAACATTCGTTCTTCAGTGCCTGCATACACTTAATTTCTCAAATGCTCTTGGAATCAGCTTTACCATCCTGCTGGTTCCCTCATTAAGGAGACGAATAAATTTTTGACATACATTCATTCTATGCTAAGAGGGAGGAGAGGGCAAGGAAGACTAGGAGAGTGCAGTGATGCACTGCCCGTCTGGCCACAACAGGGCACTAACTATTTTTCAATAAGAAAGCTTTCAGTGGTAAGATTCCCCCTGCAGTTAGCCTGGGGCCTTGCCTTTCCCAGGTGCATTCACACATTTACATTAACTGATAGCAAGGGGGAGTGGAGGCCGCCGCACCCCCCCCCCCCCCAGTCAGGGTTGGGAGGTGGGGAGGACTGCTCAGTGGTACAGTGCATGCCAAGCATACCTGAGGTCCTGGGTTCAATCTCCAGTAACTCAATTAAAAAAAAAAAGAGAGAGAGAGAGAGAGAGAGAGATGGGGCCACCCTAAAGGCATTTTGAGATTTTCACTCAATTAGGTCCGATTTTATTATATGTGTGTGTAAGCCACATGACAAAGGCTAACCAGACTGCCAAACTGCTACAATTATTTTAAGCAGATACAAAAGAAGACTATTGTGAAGGGAGACTGGTAGCTTTTTATTTGTACACCCCTGTGGTATTTTATTTCTATCAACAAGAATACGATGTTTTTATAGTTTGAAAACAAAGTCCCACGAAATTCATTTTTAAATGAAAAATAAATTAGAACACAGCTTACTTGAAACAACAATTCATGATCTGAGATAACCTGGAGGGTTGAAAAACTACAAATATTATGTAGTTCTGTTCCTCCAGCAAATATTTTTCTTTCAAAAAATACTAAAAAAAAAAAATTGTACTCAATCCAAAAGAAGTTTAATATTATCCTGAAATAATTATGTTATAATAATAGTAAGTTTAGGCCCAAGCTTTTAAATATCTGTTTTTATTTTTGTTTTGTTGTGTAATTATAGGAAGATTTTTTCCCCCTCCTTTAAATGAAGAAAAGAAAATCTAGAGCAAAATCACTGTTACTTTGGTGTTTCCTACCAAGTATTCCTTTCTCCCCCTTATGGTTGTAAATATACATGAAGCATACATAGTTTTGTGATCTGATTTTACAACCATTAGAACAGACTAAACCTAGTCTTATATCAATTATAACACAAAGTTGTATTAATTTTTTAATTTCTCAATTTCAAATTTTAAAAAAGGTACCCTAAGGCTGAGGGGAGGAAGGAATGGGGAGTAACTGCTTACTAGGTATGGGATTTATTTTGGGGTGATGAAAATATCTGGGAACAAGATAGAGGTGGTAGGTGTAGATGTATTAAATGCACTGAATCAAACCGTTCACCTTAAAATGGTTAATTTTATACTATGTGAATTGCATTTCAAATAAATAAATAGGCACTTAAGACACGGATGAGGAAAAAGAATAAAAGGAAATAAAATAGTACTGACTTTCTAAAACATTGGAAATAAGTGTGCCTTTTACCAAATCTCAAAAAAGACCTCACTTTCTGAGTTAAGAAACCCATTTTCTTCTATCATAAATATTTACAGTAAGAAAATTAAGACGATGTGTGTTAGGACAGCTGATTTTGGCTATTTAAATGACAGTACTCTCTGAGAGCTTAATACTTTCCCACCAGAAACATTTGAAGGCCAGGAAGCTATAGCAATGGGTATTATGGGGCATTCTGAAGCCATTTATTACATTGCTTTGGAGAATATTCACTCTGTATATACACACCTTATCCAGAGTTGTAGCTAAGAATAGAACAAAAAATACTGGCTTTAAACCCTCAATTTTTAAATTTATTTTTTTACTTTAAAATCTCAAAAAACTAAGAATAGAACAGAGCATAGCATGAATAAAAGAATACTACAAATAATCTTAAAATCATTTATTTTAATTACCTTAGCGGGAAATACCTTTTTTTTTTCCTTCATGAAATCTTTAAATTTTTATTTAATTTTCTAATTACTTCAGAACAAACTAATAAGAAAAATATGAAAGCCTGACTTTGGAGAGAAGAGCTGAGTGAGCTCAGGGCAGGTTTTGGTCTCACCTCCCCATGAACTTGGACCACTGCGCAAAAGGGCCACCGCTTCTATATGAGGCGCAGTAATAATCAGCCTTGTCCTCAGACCGGAGCCCAGAGGTGGTCAGGGAGGTCGTGTTGCCAGACTTGGAGCCAGAGGAAATATCTTATTATGAAAGGTAGTCTCAACTTATAGCAGACAAGTTTCAAATTTATCTGTAGAATGAACACATTTCCTATGGAAACTGCCTTAGAATTTTCCAGGCTCTTCTATAAAACACTACAAGAATCATAATATAACTGAAATATTATATTGTGTGTGCATGTGTGTGTATATAATAAAACTATAGGCAATAAAATGTTTTTAAGTTATAAATATACTATCTATTCAGCAAAACATAAAAATATTAAACTGAAGCTTTTTATTGTCTTAATCTTACATGCTGGTACATGAGAGAAAGAGGATAATAAGGATGGAACCTTGTAGAAGTTCAAAAAGGTAAGTCTGAAAACTTATATAAAGGCTCTTTTTATTATGCCTAATTACACTTCAAGGTGACGTCAAGGCCAGGAAGCCAGGCAGTGTATTTCTCCCAAGTTACATGTGGCCAAGGCAGGGTTCTAGATCTCATAAACAGTCTTGTCTTCTTTTGCTCAGATTATACAACGTCCTCAAAGTTACTCTCCTCCAGCCATCTCTCCCATATGCTTAGATTCTTCCAACCCCAGCTGGGTGTCTCCCTTCTCAGCCCCCGGGCCTCCTCGCAGCCTGGGAGGCCGGTACTGTCGAGCTCCCTCCTCTCCCCTCCTCCTGCTGCAGCCTCAGCCTCAGGAGCCTCCCCAGCCCTGCTCTCCTCCCCTCCTCGTCACAAGCCCTGCAAGTGGGCGGCAGCGCCCCTTGGGAGGGAGTGGAGAGTCTGATCCTCTCCTGAGCTAGGGCCATTCCCCACAAAGGAGAAGCAGGGAGAGAGGTGCAGGAGCCCAGCCTCCAAAACACGCTCACACTCACGTCCTTTTCCTGAAGCCCCCCGCCCCCGCCCAAAGCTTTAACTCTCCCGGAAACCTGGGGGTGAGAACTGACAGGGCACAGAGGCAGAGGGAAGGCAACCAAGTGATCTACATTCCAGAGAACAGCAGTCTGCTCCTTCATCAAGAGATACAGAAGGGCAGAAAACCAGGGAGCTCCGTGCTTAAAGCGGCCTATTTACGCACGAACGTTTTCGAGTGGTGTTCACAAGATGAAGTGGCACCCTCACTGAGTGTGACGTTCCCCCCACGTAACCACTGGTCTTCAATATCCTTAGTATTCACTACACAGAACCAAATAATACAGAATACATGTGATAGTCAAAGCCCATCAACAATTCTCCTGAAATTCTAAATTTTTTTCTTATAAAACATCATGCACTAGTGCTTATGACACAACTTAGTCACTGTCTCTACACAAAAAACAGTTCAAGCACACAGCACTGACAGGCAAGCCACTTATAGTGCATCCATTATTCAACAGCTGCTTCAACTGGTAGAGAGGCTCCTGAGCTTCTTAAAGATGTAGAAAGGGAGGATCTGATGACCAGGATGCCAGTCCTGGGCCCACCATTACTAGCGATACAACAGAGAACTTCACTACTATTCTGGGTCAATTTCTTCACCATAAAATGAGGACTAAGTAATTAGCAGGTCCCCTCTAATTATATAATTATTCAAAGAAGATAAAGCAAAAAGTAGATTAAATAATCACATCATTCCCCTACAGATATAATTCCTCCAACTCCACTCTCCTCCTAATTTTCTTTAAAGGCTTAGCAAAAAGATTAATTGCTAATGCAGTATAATCTAAAGGCAAACACATCCCCATCTCATTGCCCATCAGTAACAGCAACTCACTGTAACAGCGAGGGTGGGAAGCGTGTGGAATCGCTGTACAAAACCAGTACAGACATGCTGTCACAGCAGTAAAGCTCAGAACACTACCCCACCCGCAACTCAGAGGATGTTTTAAAGTGCAACACTCAAAAAGATCAGCAACTCTTAAGAAAACATCCGTAACATGAGTTTTTTTTAAAGGTTAGTATTTATCTCTTACATACTATGTGCCAACCGCCACTACACACCGTTATAACTATTACTTCATTTAACTCTCTACAACCCAAGGAAGTGCGTACTATTATTTGGTCTGTTTTATAGGTAAGGAAGCTGAGGCACAGGGGTTATATGCCTTGCTAATAAATTAGTAAGTGACGGAACTGGGACTCAAACTTGGTGTCTGAAGGTATAGACTGCTGCAAAGCAGTAAGTCCAGAAAGTTGTCATTTTGCTTTAAAAAGATTCCACACTATGTGCTTCTGTGTATATATTATATACCTGTATATAAAATGTTTAAAGTCTAGGAGGGTGTATAGTAACTGCTAACAGTCACGTAAAAAAGAATGGGACGGGGGATTAGAGCCACACGGACGTACTTTCAACTATACTGTTGGAATTTTTTCAAAAAGCATTACTTCTTCTATAGTAAAAAGTTGTTTTAAATGTCTTAAATTTAAAGATACTGGTATTAAAATGTTGTCCTAATGAAATAAACTTATTCTAAATTATTAAATATGTGGTAAGATCCACCAAAATCCAAGATTACAGCTCTACAGGTTTGTAAAAACATGATCAATGAAAAAATGTTTGCAGCAGTTACTCAAAATTCTTTCTCTTTCTCTCTCTCTCTCTCCATAAAAGCATCAGTAGTAAAACGGTTATTCCTCTTGAAACTGGAGGACAGGGCAGAATTAGCATAAAAATTCTATAACTATTCCAGTACATATGTAAGTAGAAACATATTCCAGGAGTAACCCAGCTTACCCTCCAACTGACATATTTTTAAATGTTTGGAAAAAGGTATATAATCTTTATACCATGGATGCTCTTTGAATTGTATGTTCACAAGCCTATTCTATGCTGAAAGTCCTGAAGTCTCTGCTGTCTTCAACTTGAATCTTCTGAAATCACAGTGGGGAAGAGTGATAACACATAGAGAGAACAGAGACTCGGCCATAACGTAGTCCAGGGAAGCCAGCTACACTGAGCAATGCCAGAGGTGCCACAGCAGCCTGAGGGCAGCCAGAACCACTGCCTGTCGCTCAATCACCCGAACCCAAGGCTGCTCGTTCTTGGAGTGGGCGCTGGGTTCCCTGGATCAGGGGAACAAGGGAACTCCCATACAGAGCAACAGGAGGTGCCCAGGGCCCAGGAAGGGAGCCAAGGCAGGGCTGGGAGACTGAGCATGAGCCCCACACCCACAGCGGTCAGAAGCAGCCGGCTGGGACTCACAGAGATCACAGAGCCCAGCGTCCAGGGCCAGGGCAGGAAGGCAGTGGTGAAATAAAGCTTATCTTGTAGGAAAGGCAATCTTTTCCACCTTCCTCCTCTGGCAGTTTTCTCTTGCCTCGGTCCCATTCTTATTCAAGGTGAGCAATGTTAATCTCTCCTGAATCATTAGATGAATAAATTGTTTTCTGGTAAAGTCACAGTCCAGGATTTCTCATAGCCACTCTCTCGTCTCTGTTTAAAGGCCCTACTATAGATTAAAGATGACCTCAAAGTCCTTGACACGCCTCCCATCAGAGGCTCATCTGCGTCCTCTTCCATGCAATCTGGACAGGCTCTGCCAGTGCCGTGACCACCTGAGTATGGCTGAAGGGACTGCGTGTCAGTTTGCAGGTCTAGGTTTTCAGAAAATGACGGCTTCCTCTTTCTACTGCTTGGAATGCTTGCTCTTGGGAAAGCCAGCCACCACATGAGACGCCTAATCACCCTGAGACCAACATCCTATGAGAAACCAAATGACACAGAGAGACCTTGCAGAATATGATACCACAGAGGCTGGGGAGGGGAGGGGTAGGTGGGAAAGGGAGAGGGGCAGAAACGGAGACCAGGACACAGGGGCACAAGACATGTGACTTGAGAAGCCATCCTGGAAGTGGATGCTCCAGCCTCAGGTTCTCCGGCCGATACCACACCAGCCAAGTTCCTCCTGAACTCCTGACCCATCCTAAGATCATAAGCAAAATAAAATGGTTGCTGTAAGTCACTAAGATGTAGGACAGTTTGTTACGCAGCAAGAGATAACAGGACACCTGGAGAAGGAGGAGCATCAGCGATAGAGCTTCCACCGTTCACCTCTGCCAAACAACTCGCTGGAATGACTGACGCTGCTGTTTAGTAGAAGTGAGGATGAGAGCCTTCAAGAGGTTCTACCCCACAGGAATCAAAACTGAAGACTAGACTATCCTCTCTACAACAGAGGTAACGAGAGTAAAGCATGGCAGCGCATCATCACTAAGCTGCCACCATCCTTTGAAACGGTTCTTTCTTTATCCCATCAATATTTTAAACCCAGATTTTAATACCATATGACAACCCAATTCTTTCTTGAGCAAAACCACAATCCTAATGTTGCCCTACATTGTAAAAACAACCTTCAAAAATCTCAAAGACATTATTCCCAAATTCTTGATAAAGATTCTTTTAAAAGTGTCATTGGCACTTGCAGGAATTCCTTTTCTCTTCATTTAAAGCTCCAGAGCCTTGTCCTTCATTCCCTTTGCCTCTCTGGTTTATGCTTTTTAAGAAGCACTCCGGGAAGCCTCACATTTATTGAAGGTTAGATTTGAAAAACTGACTGTAGATAATTCTGAGTTGAGAACACCCTACTCCATCTCTGTTTCCAGTTCTCTCTTTACTACGAGCCCTGACGTGGTCCTCAGCCAGCCTGGCTTGACCCCCATCACACCCTATCAGCAATGTCTGATCCCAGGCCTCTGTAGCTGGCTCAGAGCCCACATCCTAAACAGACTCCCAGGATTTCTGAGGAAGTACTTACACTTTTAAGGTTCTCAGAAAAATGGTGCATAGCTAGCCCCAAAGGAGGAAGCAGGAGATGGGCACGGTGACCAGAACTATGCTCCACGCCATTTTGGTTGAAGTACACCGAGGCCTTGATCCCTGCCCTTGGCCTTGATCCCTGCCCTTGGCCTCTAATCCTGCCAAAACAACTCCTTCCTTCCTTAATATAAAAATGTACCAAACTGACTTGGTTACCCTACTAGGGATGTAACTGTTACTCTGCGGACTCAAAAGGAACACGTCAGAGATCATGTGGCATAATGAAGCAAGCACGGGCTCCAGAACCAACAGTCTGAGGCTCACCTGCTGGCTGCGCCAGTCTCTTACTCTACGGCCTTAAGGAGGTGGTTCCAGAGCCTGCTTCCTCATCTGTCAACAGGACAGACACCACCTCTGCCTCGCACGGCTACGGTAAGGGACTCATGAGACAAGCGGTATCGAGTACACGACAAGAGGCCTAGCGAACAGAAAGCACCCAGTGACGCTCAGTTCCCTTCCCTTAAACATACACTAAAGAGAGCAAAACGGCTGCCAGGGGTTAACTCTGGTGACTGCGATTCTATACAAAGCAGTTAACATATGTCCACATATACCATGACTACTAATTCTCAGAACTTTTCCCCTGAGTTTCCACTCATTAAAAGGACCTGCAGCTGACAATTCCTTTTCAGAGAAACATTCCAAATATCTACGCCAAAGTCAGCAAAAATCCCTCAGAAACTCCTCTTTTATCTGACCTTAAATTAAATTATATTTAAAACATCAAATGAATGAGATAAAATAGTCTATTTTAATAAGCTTATTTCAAAATTGGTAACAACTATAATAATTACCTTAATGTCAGAATCATTAAATTTTATATATTTTAAGTAAAATAAATACTTCAGAAGCACATTTTGAGAGATGCACAAGGAGGTTTAGACAACTTAATGAGATACTACTCAGATAAAACATGTAAGTAGAGAAGCAACTTAGGTGTCAAAACCATACTGAAATACACCTGAGAGGTATTCAGAACAGAGATTAAATCATGGCGCACCAATCTAAAAAATCAAAATATACCTTGGGTGTTCCAACATCCATATAGCAGGGTTTCAGGCCAAGTCATTAAAAAAAATTTTTCTTTCAATTTATAACTTTTGTTTTAGCAAAGAAGTAAACAGAAATGATCTCAAATCACACCAGATTTAAGATATGGTGATCAGCTTATTTTTACAGATTTAGGTTTAACCTTCTACTCTAAATAAGTCAATTCTTCTCTAAGAGGCACTGTCCTTGGCTCTTAGAGGTTAATTTGAGATTGCTCTAGCCTACTTTCCTAACCTTTTCCATGTCAGGACATGCATGAAAAATGGTAACATCTGAATAGAGCATGTGCATAAATTGCGGTGTCATCTCGGGGCCAGAAGTGACCTGCTTGGAGGCTCCAGGCAACCCTAGGTTGAGGGGATCATTATCTCAACATATACATAATCCTTTCATGGCCCTTCTGAAGGGAAGCTGTGTTGGCCTGGTTATCCGGCAACGCAGGAGGAGGTCCCCCACCACCACCTCAATGCCCATTTGCTGGGACAAAAGACTGGGAGTCTTTTGCTGGAGAGCCAGCAGCATTATCTAGGAATCCAAGATGTGCCCCTGCGTTTATGCTACTCACTAATGTGCTCAGACCTACCAGAGAAAATGGACGCCCAAACCCTTGTTTCTACCCTATGTGTAACTGTCTTATCCAACTGCCATTCTATAACCCCAGGGAGCAGCCAGTTAACAGCAGGACAGGCAGGAACCCAACACGAATTAAATTAAAAGAGAAAAGCACTAGAAACAGCTGGGTCTGAGTACTCGGTGGTAAAAAGCACTGATCAGCATGTAAAAGGAATAGCCAGTTGCTTAAAATGAACCGGGACCTAGACTAACAACGCTTCCGAGGCCACTTCCAGCTCTCGAATTTCAAGGTTTCCCAGACAGAAATCAAAGTACAATAAATTATTCCACATCCACAACCTTAAATACATTTGTAAGATCACCGTAGGTGGGAAGATAGGAGCTGGCAGACAAATAGTTTGAAGTATTATTATAAAATCACTAACTTATTACTGCTCAATTAAAAAGTTAAACTTTTCTTCTTCCCTGATGATACCTAATAATACAAATATATGTCTGTGTGAGGCTATTAGCTGCAGCATTGTCTGCAACTGTAAAATCCTGGGAACAACCTAAATGCCCAAACATAGGAGAATGTTTGAATTCACTGTGACATCACAAATGGAGTACTATGAAGCTGTTAAAAATAATAAGGAAAATTACTACAAACATGGAGTGATAAACAGAATATACTATTAAATGAAAGAAAAAAATTTCAAAAGAATATACTTAGTTTGCTACCTTTTGTGAGAAAAAATAAGAAAATACTCATGTACTTTTTTTTTTAAAAAAAAGAAACACAGGAAGGGTAGATCAAAGTAATTGATTGTCTACAGGGATGGGTAGCAATGAGAGGAAGGATCAGGTGGTGACACTTTTTGGTATAATAGTTTATCGTTTTAACTCTGAGGACCATACTCATGTTTTATACACATAAAAAAGTAAAATCAGCAAGGATGAGGTGGGAGAAAAATCTAAAATGGAAATCAAACACAAACAAATGAAGCTAACTGCATGTCAAGTAAATAAGTGTATTAAAAGAGGGAAGGAAACTAACCCAAATAACTTTTGAACGTAATACTTTATACACTGTCAGTATACAGACAAAAAACTATAAACAAATATTGATCTCTAGTTATAAGGTATGGGTTAGCAGCTCGGACCTGATTTCTCTGCTTATGGAACTGAGCGAACAAGTACGAATGCTGAGGACAATGGGAACCAGATTCTCACTGACGGGGACAGAAAGAGCAAGACTAGACCTGTAGGGCTGAACTGGAGTTCAGGTATCAGTATGAACTCATGGTCTCACACACACACACACACACACACACACAAAGAGATACAGACATGTCTGTTTATTTATGTTTCTTAGCTCCTATTTGCTGAGAAATCTTAGTTTATAAATCTTACTCCCCACTAGAAGGAAGGAGGGCTACTTGGAGAAATGACTGATTTCAGGACTAGGGCAGGCCACGCCTGGGGCGTCTGGCTGTGCCAGGAAGAACGGCCTCCAAGAACAATGGGGACATCTCAAAATTATGGCTTAAAGGGGCTCCCACTAGGCAAATCTAAAACAATTTGAGCCTCAAAATAAGTAACAGAGTATCACAGAATAAAATAAAAATCTATGAGTCCGTGTTAATAAAATAAATGAATAAATAAATGGGAGAGAAAGGAAAGCTCTTCCCTATATATATTTAGGAGAAATAAGAGATAGAAAATCTACATCTTGCAATCATCCTAGTAATAACTAATTCAGTTAAGAATCATCGATGGATGCTAAATTACTGGGTGCAAGTCTGACGAGGAACAAGACATCCATAAAATTACAAAGCATCTCCTACAAGTTACTTATTAATAATAAAGGGGAAAAGAGTAAATTTACAGTGGAATAACCTTGCAAATACTACCTTAATAAAATAATAGAAGTTAACATCACCGGAATGAGACAAACAACCTCACATGCCTCTTGACACGATGCCCTGAGAAGACACATTACTTCTGCAGTACTCCCACCAAAACGATGCATAACTTCAACCTAATCATAAGGAAACATCAGGAAAACTCGAATTGAAGTACATTCTATGAAATAATTGGCCTGTATTCTTCAAAAATAAGATGTGAAAGACAAAGAAAGGATAAGGAACTATTCCAGATTAAAGGAGACTAAAGATTGATCTCAACTAAATGAAAAGCATGATCTTGGATTAGATCTGTGGGAGGTGGGGGGGGGGGACAAAAAAGGGGAAATAGCTATAAAGGACATTACTGGAACAACTGGAGAACTCTGAGTATGGAATGTGCATTAGATAATACTATTGTACTAGTTATTAAATGTCCTTGTTTTGACCAATATCCTGTACTTACTGAAAAGAAAGTCTTTGTTCTTGGCGGGGGGTGGGGTACCTAAACTATTTATGGATGAAGGTGCATTAGGTCTGCAAATTACTGGGCAGTGGGGAGGGGGGCAGGGGCTGGGGGGTTGGGAAGAGGGTGGATAAAAAGAAGATGCACACGTAACACAAGTGTGGAAAAATGTTGACAACTGGATGGGAGTTCTCTGTACTATTCTTAATGTTTCTTTAAGTATGAAACTGTATCAAAATAAAAAGGTTTTTTGAGATTAAAGAAATTTTATTCTTTACTTCCAATTAAGAACATGTTTTTTTTTTCATTATGAAACACAAGGGAAAAGGTTAAATTACTATCGTGCAGAGCCAAAGAGTACTATAAACCTGACATTAACTTCCCTATATTGATGGATGATGAACTAATCTAGTAAAAATAGTACAACATATTGACTGCAGTAGTCCAAGTGGCTTTACAACTATGTTTCTTTTACATACCCAACGTCTGGCTTATGATCTGGCTTCCCAAGCAGAGTCAAACCCTTGGGCTTACCTACTCTCTCTGCTGACTCTGATAATAGCAACAATACTTTGCTCTGTTCATTGGGGAAGGTAAATCTGAGTTTGAACTTTGACTCAAATACAGTACTGCAAAATTTCAGTTTGAGTGATTTAACTCTCTGGAGGGTAACTAATCAGATCCATTTCTCAGCACTTTGCCCTAAAAACCAGATTAAAAATATTTCATTTAAAAATAGACACCAAATTAAGTATGGCAGACCAACTTCTTGCTTCCCTCTCTTCTCCATCCTAATTTCCCACTAAACCGGACAATAAAGAAATTAAGTTGATATTAACTCCCAAAGATAAAGAGAACATGTGAGGCCAGCAAAGCAGATAAAAGATTTCAACACATTTTTGAGAGTCAGGAAGAAGTTAGAGGAGCCGTAACAACCTAAGCAGCGTGAAGGAAGCTACAACCTAAGTGCTGGCAGAGGAAAGTGTAGACAGGAGGGGGCTCTGGGTTCAGGGACACTGAGCACAGCAGACAGCAAAGGTACGGATGGGACTGAACACAAGGGGGTCCAAGGGCTGTGATGAACGACTGATTCACAGAACTTCCTACGTCCTGATGTCAGAACATCAGTGGCCAAGTGTACAGCCGCCAGATGGAAAACTGAAAAACTAAATGCTGCAAAAAAACAAAAAAACAAAAAAACTCCACAAAGATGTCTTTCTCCATTGAAGAAGGCAGCCTGCTCCCCGACCTCACAGTGAAGCCCACTGCAGACAAGCCTCACCCTTACAGACGAATGTTACAGACAAACTTACATAGCTTTTCAGTGCCTCACTCTTCTATGAAAAGATAGACAAAGATAAAACAAGACCCTCGAAGAAAACATCTTGTCTGGGAGAATCATTTTGAAAAGAAACAGAGGAACCCAGAGGAAACAGGAACAATGCAGGGAGCACAGAAAAGCTTCAAAACAAACTCTAAAACCCAGAAGTAATAAGAAAAGATATAGCAAAGGAACAGGAACAGAATGGATGAAACAGCAATGGTCAGAAAAATGAGAAAAAGCCCTTAAATTAAGAATATTATCATCAAAATTCAATAGAAAGAGTGGAAGGGAAAAAAAAAAAGGAAGTAGCTCAGGAACTCGAACCAAAAGGCAAAGAAATAAAAAGATAAGAAAATTACAGGTTCCACCCAGGGCGCTCAACATTCAATTAACAGGAGCTGTACGAAGAGAATGCAGCAACGAGGAGATTTCAGTATGGGAGGATGAGTGTACTCTCCAATGTGCAGACTGAAAAGTCCCCTGAGCACCCATGGCAACAAAAGGAAAACTAACCATGCGAAGACACATCGTTCTGAAGTTCCAGACCACCAAGGCTGGAGGGAAGAGCCTGAAAGTTTCCAGGAAAAAAAGTAAAAGGACCCACATGAAGGAACAGTAATCAGGAGGGCATCAGGCTTCTCAACAGAGGCACTGGAAGCCTAAAAACAAAGGAACATTGCTCTCAAAATTCTAAAAGAAAATCTTTTCAAACTAATAGTCTACAGTCAGTCCAGCAATCAAGTATTAAAGGTAAAATCAAAGTGTCAGACTTGCATGGGGTCAAAAGCTTGCCTCCCCCGAGAAGGGAGCTAAATGATGTAATCCAGCAAAAATGGTCTAATAAACCAAGGAAAAGAAAGACCTGGGATCTAGGAAATGGGAGATCCAATACAAGAGAACAGCAAGGGAATCACAGGATAAAAACTGCCCAACCGGCCCAGAGAAGACTCAGCTCAGATGGGAGCCAGAGCGCTCCGGAAAGGAGGTCTTCAGAAAAAAAAAAAGAAAAAAGAAAAAAAAAAGCTAAGAGATTACGTGTTTAAAGTGCTAGGAAAATAATACTCATAGACATTTGACAGATTTATAGGTTACATTCGGGAGAAAATGTGTAGAAGTCAAAGTAAGCAATTTTTTTAAAAGGCAGTTATTAACTCAAGGAAAAATAAAATGCCAGGCAAGAAAAGAAGCAGTCACCATATTAATCAAAAATTGTAATCTAACTATACTGAGAAATGGAGAGAGGGGCAGAGGGGAGGGTAACGCAAACACTAATGTCCTCATTTACCATAGCAAGATGTCAAGAGATGATACCTAAAATGGATAAATTAAGAAATAACAGTATATTACTTAGATGCATGTAGGTAAATATGAGAGAGAAAACTAAATCGAGCTGAAAGCAGTTGTCTGTGGACAGGAGGACTGGCGGTGGTGGAGGAGACTGCTCTTCTATTTTAAACCATTTGATACTATGACTTAACTGTGTGTGTGTGTGTGTGTGTGTGTGTGTGTGTAACTTTTTGAAAACATGAATTAATCTTTAAAAAGTAGATTGATGTAACAGCCATATCAATTCATGAAGTTGCCCAAACCATTTTTTTCATCTTAAAAAAAAATGCCTAAACTCTATTACATGAAATAAAAATTACAATAGCAGTTTATCATCTGGGGCCAGGCACCTACTGAATTCCCTGAACACTACAAGGCTAATTTGCAGAGCTAATGATATGTTTCCTCTGCTAAAGAATGTAATTTCAAAGCTGGTCAAAATTTGTCATCTATATGTTAACAAATCCAGATACCTACAGAGCCAGAAAAGAGAGGGCATCTGGTCCTGCTGATTTCCTACACAGAGGCAAATTCTGACCCATAAGACTGGTCCCCTCACTGGCTCAAACATTCTATTCTATTTTGAAATGGATTTCTGAGATCAGTTTTCAACATCAAATGAAAATAAAATATAGAAAGAAGGTATGTGAAACTTCATGGTCTCAAAAACTGTAAAGCACTAGACACACTTGTAATCACTCGTTCTATCACAAACTCAGACCTGTTCACATCCACTTTGGTGAAAACCACCTACTGAAGCTAGCATGCTTTATCTGTTCTGCAGTCTTTGGCTAAATGCTGGAACTGTGCCCCGAACTCCAAATGAGAGGAAAGGGTAGTGGGGACAAGGATTAAAACCACTGAAGTCAAAGCAGACGACTAAGTCAGAGTCAAATGGGCCACTTTGGCCTTTAAACGACCAGATACAAATTAACTGCATAAAAATTACCAGGAGTTTATATTGTTTCAAAAAGAACTCTCCCTAGGAAGCTGATGATACAGAGAATGAACACAAGAGCCATGAATCACTTAAGAAAAATTCTGGCATCTAATATTCCCATCTATTTAATATAGCAAGATCTGATGCAATTCCACGCTCTTGCCAACAACCTGAGTAAGCGAATCCATCGTTAAACAACAGGGGGATTTTCAAAAGAAATGAATCAAGCTATAAATGTAAACACCATACAACTATTATTTCAAAACAAAAGCAAGTGTATGCAATATAAGAAAAGATGCATATATATATTTTAGAGGAAGCACTCACTTCCATAAATAAGTAAAACAATTAAGAGGGTTAGGGAGCTCTTATTATCAAAGACTTCACTTAGAGTGCAGGTCTAGTATCTGCAGTGCACAGTTCTCTTCCCAGTTTTCTGTGGTTATATAATAAAGGTTGCACTAAAGCACAAAGTGGCGGTGGAGGGGGCGGGGAATCACCACAGTTGTACTTACAGGTGTGCTGGGAAGCTATTCTTTTAAAATCAATGGGTCTATTTATGAAGATACGGAAAGAAAAAACATAAACTAGGCACATGTTTATACTCTGCTTAAAGGGCTAGAAACCCAATATAACAGAAAATATGCACCTGTAAACTCCAATAACTGTTCTAATTATTTAACAAAAACCAAGAGTTGGAATTTTTTTTACAACCAATAGGTACAATTTAAAAATCTGATCCACACTTCCCCAAAAATATCTATTAATTATTCAAATAAAAAATACACAAAAGCCTGAAAAAAATTCTTAAATGAGGCTCTTAAAAAACTATACACAAACAAAACACTTGAAATAACTGAAATGAAACTGATGCAGTTAAATTAAATTGGAATTAAATTCTCACAGCATGAATTAGAGCTCTGGCAGCTGCTTCATACACCTAAGGTGAAGCTTGAGTCTTTAGCTGTAGAGAACAGTTTCTCCAATCAACATTTCCATCCACATTTAACAATTTCCCCAATCCACATTTGCATCCATCTCACAATTAACATTCAAAGTAATTCAGATGGAAAATAGAGTTAATCTCAATTTTACTGTGTGACACTAAAATAAAAAATATCAATCAACAATTTAAGTGTCAGCCCCAGATGATCTAAGTTAAGTTGCTTTTTAAAAATATTATATTAGAATATTTCTCCAACATATTATCTATCAATTATCCCAGGGAAACAATCTGTGGCAAAAAGAAAAAAAATTGCTCCCTAGAAATTTCAGCATGATCTTCACAAACTTTGACCAAAAATCTTACCATCCCAATACTGTGCAACAAATGTTCAAAACAAAGGAATGAACAATAATCTATTATTTAAAAAAGAATATCTGAACATGTTCAGTAAGGACAAAGATTTAAAGAAGCTAAAACAACAAGTGTAATATCACAGTCAGTTACATTAAACCTGCAGGGACATGACAGCTAATCACCAGCCTGCTCGTCCTGGTGATGAGATAGTACAAGAACAGTCCATAAAGGTCTTCAAGGCGGGTCAAGGATAAATAGGCAAGCAGATTTCTACAAGACTGCCTTAAACCCAACAAGAACAAAGAAACAAGTATCAGGAAAGAACATCAACTCAAAATGGATAGAGCTACTCAAACCTAAAGCAGAGTACCAAGTCTCCAGATAAAATCCAGTTGGTTATATCTTTTCAAAGACACAAGTTGGTTCATATTCAAAATAAATTCTCAATTCCCTCCTCAAAAGTCTTATAAAATATAATTAGCTAGCACTGATTAATGGTGAAGTATTTAACACAAACACTAAGACAACTATGAACTTCATTTTTCAATGTCCAAGTTTAATTTCAATAGTTTTCCAAAGTGAAATTGCTTTCCTAAACTCATCTGCATTTTATACATCTGTAAATAGCACACATATACCTACTTTTCAGTATGTCTTTAAGAAGGAGGGGGAGAAAAAAGGGAGGGAAGTCTGTTTTAAGCACTGCAGTCTAAAGACTATAATTAACTTTTATAAGAAATGCAATTGGAAAATCTTAGAATATAACTAAATGGAATCAACAAAGTATACTGCCTAAAAGCAAAGATTCAAATAACCTCTGAGCTACCAAGAGGCAAAAGCAAAATTGCCTATCTTAAGAATTCTCTCCCCCACCCCCACCCCATAACAAACCACCTCCAAGAATTTCCTCTAGAAGAAAAAAAATGAAGGAATGGGACAGGGCAACTTCAAGAAGAGAGACACGTTTATAAAACACCCAAAAGCTAACTGAAGGTTGGTTTATCTGCACTAAAGTAATGTGAATTTCAGCCTACAAAAAAAAAAAAAATTAGATCTGAACTGAAATTAAAACATTCAAAAACAGTTCTCTTCCAAATTGTACTAACCCATCTTGTTCCAACTTGCTGGCATTTTAATCAAACAGGGGGAGGAAGCACTAATCAAATACAGAATTTTAAAATAAATTATTTTCAAAATGTAGAATTTAAAATGTACTTTCACATCAAAAATCTTCAAAGGAATTATTTCCTGTATGTTTCCAAACACTTAGAATTCTTTAAATTTATCAGACATTAAGTGACTAGATGACAAAATTAAGCCCCTGCTTTTACAAAGGCACGCTAAAACACATGGTTTGAATGGTATCTGAATTTAAGCTTTGGGCTATCTCTAATACCCCCAAGCATCTTAAGCAACTGTTAATCTCTGTCTCAGTTTCACAATGTATGAAACAGGAAAAACTACAAGGATAGGTAGTTAATTAGCCAGGATTAAATGCTAGCAAATGGCTTTGAAGTTACTTTATATTGTTCTCAGTTCTCCTCCTACTCAGTAAAACTAAGATGAGAAAACATCTGGAATTACTATATATATTAACATCTGCAGACTCACAGCAGTTAAAAGATGATCTGTGTTTACAAATTTCTAAGCCAAAGATCATTCAACAATCCGGAAGGATTTCAGGATACAATCGCAATGAACAGTTTTTAGATAAATTTCCTTTCATTCTGAAAGATACCTGCCCTTACATACGTTCTCAAAACAGACTATTACAAATCACCAAGCATCTTGAGAGGTCTTGGCACAAAACAATTCTAGGAAAGATGAACAAGCTGTTACTGTTGTTAATGTTATTCTCAGCATTCTAAGCTGTCAATCAAGGTAAGCTTCATCATAAATACACTCTCCAAAAAGTACTAGCCCCTGCTGAGAATCTAAGTACTTCCTTCTAAGCCATCTGTCCAGAAAAGCTCTATTAAAACACCTAGAATGCATTTGCTCTCATGTTTAAAGGAGCTTTGAATAAATATAAAATACTAAAATACATTAAGCCATAGACATTTTTTCCGCTTCGGACACTGATAAACTACTACCCAAGTCTGTCTGAACGCCTAGGTTGAACACAAAACCCATAGGTTAAGAAACTTAATCAAGGGAGATCAACATTTTTTTCAAAGAAAAAAACATAATACAGCTCAAGAAGAGGGAGAAAACTCAAAAACAAAGTAGGTTGGGGGAAACATAATTGTAAATTACTCCCTGATAGAAGAGGGACTCAATTACATTTTAAAACAGGAATTTAAGTTTCTCAATGAGCTACAAACTAAATTACTCACTGTTCTGCTTACTGAGCTACAAACATTAGAAGAACCTAAGTATTTCTAAATCTGGTTTAAAGGATCCAAAATTAATCTATTATGTTCCAGCAAAGAAGGAAATTGCATAAATTTCAATGAGGAAAAAGTGGGATGTTATAAGAGCCTAAGGCTAATGATGAGAATGAATTATTTTGAGAATAAAGGAGAAACCGAAACAAAAGAGTCTGAATTCTTCCCTCCACCTCGTCCTTTCTTCTTAGGCCATGAAGGATATTCCTCGTACACTACTAAGAATACCATTTAGAAAATAACTTTGACCCATTTGTCAAAACTTCACAACAACAACAAAATGTGAGGCTGAATCCCTAGACTGCAGCCTCTTCACACACACATGGAGCACATTCTGAATCCCAGGCCTTTCACATCTCTACCAATTAGTCAGAGACCCTGGAAATATGCTGAGGCTCCTTTAAGGTTCTGGAGCTGGAGCTGAGGGTGGAATACCGCCAGAAAAACTAGAAAAACAAATTACATTTGACTTAAGCTTACAAACATTACCAAAAAAGTTTAAATTCCCCAGAAAAGTATATAAAATTCAAATACTTATCTTCCAAATCAATGTGAAAAAAGGATCACCTGTCCACTGACTTTTTTTTTAAACTGGCCCATCCACATTTATTACTAAAATGTCCACCTGCCCATCTATAAACACAGAATGTCAAAAGAATACAAATTCACTGTGGTAACACCACCACAGATGGTCATTTGCTCACAATCCAAAGTTTACAGACTGAAAACCGGGAGTGAGGACTGGTGAAAGCATTCTGGGGAGAAGCTCTCTTACTTTTTATTTATTTTCAACATAAAGTTTAAGGCCATTCCAACCACCATCTAAATGGGGAAAAGTTCATTCATTAAGTAAATGTTCACTGAGTGTCTTATTATGTGCTAGTTACTTAATAAATATTTCATACTGGGTTACTAAAAAGCAATAAATGCATTTGACCTAATGATGAACAAATGACTGATCCTATCCAGAAAAATGTAGTCTACTGGGCATACAAGCATGTTCTTTAGATGTAGGTTGTGAGAGAAATACAATATAAAATAACCCATCACTCTGTGATAGTGATTTCTCACCTTTATCACAAACTTCAAGTTTACTACCAATGACAAGGAATCAACACTCAGAACTCCATCCTACTAAATGAAGCTTCAAAAAAAAAAAAAAAAAAGAGTTACTCTCCATACAGCCAAAACTGCAAAACGTTTACTTTATCTACACTTACTTTTCTTAGGTAATGTGAGGGAGAGCTGTACTGGAAACTTTAAGAGGCATTCTCAACTCTTTGAAGAATTAATCAGGGGAAAATTCTCATGTCTATGCTATTAAAATATCTCCAATTTAACTGGCTATTCAACCCAAACCCTTGAAGTCTTTGGCTTTCCTTAGTTATTAAAACAGTTGTATTTAGGGCATCTTTTTAAACAATTTGTGTTTTTTTTCCCTCAGTATTTTGCCACTGGTTCAACTCTTTTACCCATAAAAATAAATGCCCAAACCTCCAGCTTCTGAAAATAACATCTGGTATGTGCACTTAACAAAAACCTTGAGAGGATGTCCTAGTTTTTATTTAAAATGTTTTCATTTAAAACAAGAATGCCTTTAGCAAAATTAGACATAAATCAACTTTTACCTTATTAGGAAATTGCTATTTTCAACATTTACCTTAAACCACAACATGGATTTATCTTCTAACCAGTCAGCTTCCTGTCTCTCCCCAACTAGATTAGACTGTAACTTTTTTGAGAGCAAAGGACTACTGGACCCCATGATCTGGTTCTAGCTAATATATTTCACAAACTCTGTTAAGTCTCCACATACACATAAATGTTGCTAGTTTTAAGGCCTTAAGGAATTCTTTAATATTCTAAAGCTAGTTTGATAACAGCAGGTGTCCTTAACTGTTACTACAGTTGTTTACTAGTGAGTTCTCAGAGTGTGGTCCTGAGCCCCTTAGAGTTTCCAAAACCCTTTCAGAGGGTACATGAAGTCAAACTATTTTCATAAACAGTATTGATGTTATTTTTATTGTTTACCCTCATTCTCTCACAAGCATGCAATGGAGTTTTCCAGAAGCTACATGATGTATGGCATCTCAAGAGACAATGCAAAAAGACAGATATGAAAATCTGTCTTCTAGTAAGCCAGACAAAAGAAAAGTTGCAAAAAATTAAAATACTGCCACTCTTCCCACCAAATTTTTGTTCTGAAAGTAGTTATTTTATATAAAGTATTATTTCTGTTAACAAGCAATGGACTTACTACTGTCAACTGTAAATGATTTAATAAATACATATTTAAATTTTTTCTTTTAATTTCTAGTTCAGCAATATCAATAGATAAAAGCCACACAAACAAAGGCTCTTTGGGTTCTCAATAATTTTTAAGAGCATAAAGGTGCCCTGAAAATAAAAAGCTTGAGAACCATTGTGGTACACAATTACAGGGCAAATACAACAGAATGTACCCAGTGCCTTCCATAGATAAGAAGCTCAAGTTAATTCTAAGGCATAATTACTTCTTACACCGCCTAATCTTGTTGAGTAATACATCTCCTTGTAAAACATAATTCAGCATAAAACCAGTCTGTCCTAGGCCCTATTTAAGGGGCTTTAGATTTTTAGATCCAAAGTCCGCTTTATAAAGATGTTCTGATCTATAAGACCACCTATAACTTGAACAGTGTGTAGGAGTTTCTCAAAGTTTTCACAAAAATTACCTTGTTCATCCTAACAGCAACCTGTGAAGTAAACGTTTTCTTTAACAGATGACATAATGAAACCAAGCCGACACTCAGAGGAAACAGAACTACTTTCCAAGGATGTACTGCTACCTCGGAGAGCCTAGGATGTTGGTCTTTTGCAATCTGCTTGGCTGCCTCAAGGCTGTTTCACTGTGGTGTAACTGCAAGCTCCCAAAGAACACAAGGCAAGGGCATTACTTTTATGATCCCCGTGCCAAAACAGAGATTTTCCCCTCCCTAATAAGAAGGCAATCAGACTCAATACCCGGTCACCACATTATTCAACACACTGGCTACCCTTTTGGTGCCCTACCAAAAAGGAAAAAAAGAAAAAGAAAAAGAGAAAGGAAGAAATCCAAGTGTTGGAGAATAAATACCAGCATACATAATATTCCAAGATGATGAATTAGTTAAGGACTCATAGATTTAATAATCATTTAGTCACTGAAACAACAGGCAGGCAAGAACAAGATCAAGCTCAATACAAAAACATGAGATTACATCAATGAATGGATGCCAATAGGTTAAAATGGGAGGCCCACACGAAATGGGTTCAATTCACAGCACATGAACAGAAGGGGAAAACCCACATAAAGGTGCGAAACTAGCTTTATTCGTTCTATAAATCCAAGCACATGACTAAACCACCCTCCCAAAGCAATGCCACAAACTTTGTCGCAAGATGCAAAGATGCCATCTTACCCCTTAGACACAAACCACTAGTCCCCTAGGGCCAGACATACTAGTTTGTTCTTTTTATCAGCACAAACCTCTTGGTTATGCTCCATTTTCACTTAACTTCCACAAGAGATACTCAATTTTCTGCATTTCCTTTCCACAGACAAGTGGACACTCTGACTGACAAAGGCAAGACTGACTCACAACAGGGTATCTGCCACTTACATAAACTCTTTCCTTTTTTTAAATGCATGTGTCCAGTGAGGCTATTTTAAAATTTTAAGTGATTTTTACCCAGAAAAAGGCAGAAGTGTGCTGTCTGCTTTGTATCCCTGTAGTTTAACCTCAGATGATCAAGGGTAATTTCATCATTCCTCATGAGGTATGCTTTTCCTAGTGTTTACTTTGGTCATTTTTCTTTTCAAATCTCTTTTGGAAAAATTAAGTTACAGTTATAGCACCACAGCTATAGCTACAATTATAATTAATGCATCACCAACTAATTTGTAAAGCAGTTTGATACACCTTATTTGTTGTTTCATACTCAACATTTACTGTGGAAGAAACATTCGTAGGTAAATTTCTGCACCCTCATAAAAGGACTGCAATATTGCACTGTGAAACCAATTAACCGGTTAATCTTTATAGACTTCATGCAGAAAAAGATAATCTGACTTTACAAAGGCAAGCACAGCTTCAAACCTCTGGGAGCTCAAGGAAACCGCACTTATTTCTATTCCTTATCCTACAGTACAATTTTCTTTGTGGCGTTACCTATGTTTTTCTCCAAGGACATAATCATCATATTGAAGTAACCTGTCAAAAGTGTTAAGGCATTCTCTAAAGTATCTTCCCTGCTGCAACCCACAAGGAGAAACGTCACACAGCTAAATCGTATCATTGCTGTTTTCTTGCCTTTATTTCGTCAGATGAACTTAAGATTTAAAAAAAAAAACCCACAATTCGAATTTTACACTGCAACCCACGCTACCAGTGATCATCTCAAAGCTAATAAACAAAGACTGTCGGCGGCACCAGGGCCCTACCAGGAAGTAATCAAAGCAGTGTGGCCGGTGCGACCCTAAGTCGCTAGAGCAGACAATAAGAGGGCACTGGGGCTTCCAAGGGGCCCGGCAGAAGGAGTTAAGATGCTTAGGCAACGCAAAAGCATTACATAAACCTAATAACTGTCCTAAAGCACATGAACTCGGGAATCCCAAGGCAATTTCAGACAACCCCAAAGATTTGAAAGGCGACTCGAGCCGCCCCTCCAAAGCAGCTGCTCAATCAGCCTTCCGAGCTTTTACGCCCGAAGCCTGTTTTCAAACTTCACCCTCCCTAGCTGATGAAAGACTCCGACCTCGGCCGCCTGAGTTCGGAGCACCTCCTGGGGCTCGGGGCTCCCGCCCGCCCCGCGTGGATCTGGTTGCCGGAGCATGCGGGGAAGGGAAAGGAAGCGGGGCCGGGGCAGGTAGCGAAGGGCCCCAGCGCGCCCCGCAGCCCAGACAAAGCTTCGCCCCGAGAGCGGCGCTCTTCTCGTGCGGTCGAGGACGAGACGCAACTCGAGCCCCGCCACACGTGCGGCCGCCTTGTGCGGGCAGGACACCCACCCCCGCCGCCCCCGACCCGGCGACACGGGCCAGCACAGCCCCCCGGGCACTGGAAGGCGGCGCGGGGGCGCAAGCCGCGCGGGCCGGGGTCCCCGCCCGCCGCCGCCCCCACGCGCTGTGGCCCCCGCGGGCTCCAGCCCCTCGCGGGCCTCTCCTTTGCCGGCAGGACCGTCGGGCCGCGGGAAACAAAGGAGCCGCCGCCGCCGCTCCGCCCGCCGCCGCTCCGCTCGCCTCGCCGCGTACCCCTCCCCAGCCGCCGAGCCCGGCTCGCCCTCACCCCTCCCCGCGTCCGCGCGCCGGCCGCCCGCGGCCCCTAGACGGCAGGCCCGGCGGAGCCGGGGCCTCGGGTGCGCGGCAGGGCCGCCTGGGGCCGCACTCACCGCTGCAGCACCAGGACGACGGGGAGCCGTTGGGGAACTTGGCTGAGTCCGGAGCGATGCAGACGCTGGAGCTGAGGTGCGGACACTCCATGGCCACGAGGAGGGCGGCGAGAGGGACTGAGGCTCCCGGACGCGGCGGGGGGTGGGGGACCGAGGGACTCTGAAGGCTCCGTCTGGGGTCGCTCCTTGCCGGGCGCTCGGCCGACGGCGGCTGCGTCCCGAGCCCTTGCGTCAAAGAAAGCAAAAGCTTCCGGGCGCCGGGTTTTCCCGCCCGCCGTCTCCAGGAGCCCGGCTCCGGAAAACGTGGTAATCCGGAATCCGGGTTCTGCCGCCACCCCTAGGCTGGGGGCTTCCGTCTTCCCAGGCCGGCCCCGCCCCGCCCCTGGGCAGGCCCCGCCTCCAGCCTCGGCCCCGCCCCCGTCCTCTCCCGCGGGGGTGGGGTCCCGGTGCTCGCAGGCGGGTGGCGCGGAGTCAGGGTACGCTCGGAAGTGACTTTCCCAACTCCGCTGCTCCAAGCACCCGCGGTTTCCCCCCGCCCCGAGAAGGGTGGGGCGCCAAGCTGGGGCACGCCTGGCCAGTCTGCTGCTTTTACCGCGGCCCAGCGATTGCTCGCAGTCATAGAAGACTGATTCTGTGTAGTGTGGGGTGGTCTTACTAAACCATGGTAGCAAATATGGCCACACAGGAAAGTGTGAAGAAGAAAGTAAAAACCACTCGGGCAGACAGGCACTGTAGCCCCCATTTTACACACGAAGGTACAAGCTCAGAGAAGTTAAGCGCCTGGCCCCTGGTGGCCCAGCGAGCTGCGTAGATCCCAGAGCAGTACAGCGTTAGTGCTTTTCTCCCTGCAGCAGGTGCGATACTGACCGGATTCTAGGTTCTGAACAAGTGGCCTTAGCCAGCCATCTAGGTGCTGAATGGCTGGGCCCGCGGGGGCGCTCATGAACAAACCCTGGCACTGTGACTCACCATCTGCGTTACCTCCAGCGCGTGGTGGGACAGTCTTACCTCACCATCAGGTGTAAGTCTTAAGTGAGATAGATGAAACCTGGGTTTGCTTAGCGCGAGGTCCCAGTTACCAGGTGATAAAAAGGGAAGGCATCTGACATTTGTTTAACACCTACTACTGTCTCCTAGCCAGGCTTTACACACAATACCTCCTTTAAACCTTGCACCACCCCGCCAGCTGCTTTTACCATCCCCTTTGTAAATTTATCGCTGGGGAAACCGAGTTTGTACTTGGTTAATCCGTGCAAGAATTGGATGCCCGCCTCTCTGGCTTCTTCGTAGAAAGAGCACAGGGCAAGCCTCAAGTGGCCGCTAGGGCAGGCGTTACACCCAAGCGAACCTGCGATCTCTCAGGGGCACGGCCTTGAGGATGTCCGAGGCTATTACAAACATTGCCTCAAAGTTGGGGCTCCTTGTAAAACCCGGCAAAGGAGCAGCAGGGCCAGGAGGCGAACGGGGAGGGGGGAGCTGATGTGGCAATCTTGCGGACAGGGCGAGAGGAGGAAGGAAGGTCAGGAAATGATTAACCGGGCTGGGCCGGGTAGTGGTTAGAGCAAGGCACCTCCCCGCGGTGCAGTCCCGGAGCAGTCCAGGGATGCCCCTCTCAGTCACTCCTCACGCCTCGCCATCCCCCACACCACCCGCCACTGCTCGGTTTCCTCCTTGCACCTCTCTGCCTAACCGTGTCCATTCACTCACCTGCCGCATCTCCCTCCCCACCCACCCCTACCCCAAATAGTATTTACGATTCCTCAGTGAATAGCTCTTCCGTCGCTTCCCGAGTTTTGTTTGATTGCTGTTAGAGCAAGCCTCCGTCTTGAGATTTTATGTCAGTGACGAATCGTGAAAAGTGCAGCTGTTCAAATCCTAGCTCTGCTTAGATGATCAACTTTGGCAAGTGTCTTCCCATGCACTTTTCATCTGTAAAACGGGAAAAATAATATTTATCCCGCAAGGAAGATGTGACAATTCATGAGACTTGCCACCCCGTAGTAGGTAGTGGATCGTTTATAGTTTTTTTCCGTTTGTTTGTTTTTTCTTAAGTGGCAGCATGTGAGAGAATAATTCCTAGGAAGTAGGAGAATAAACAGTAAATCTGACCTTTGATCAGGCTCTCCCAACCTTCTCCTCCTATCAACTGATTCTTTTTCAAGGCCCGGCTGGATCAACCTCAGTTTCCTTCTGCACACCTACGCCTAGTTATCATCCATGCCCCCTCATTTAGCTGTGGAACTTGCCCTGACTCACGCCATCTTTCATCCTGGCATGTGATGTTTCTTTTTTCACCCTCGGAAAGACTCACTTTCCTTATTATCTAGACGTCAGCTTAAAACATCACTTGCAAAAAAAAAAAAAATATATATATATATATCTTCCTCAGGGAGGCCTTTCCTGACCCTGCCCCACCCCCAGATTACCTCCAGGTGTGTGATGTCCTTATCTGCCCCCACACTCGGCCTTTTCCAAACACTGTTCAGGCCCGTAATTATTTGTTTAATGTCTGTCTTCCCCTTGGAGGTCCATAAAGGTAGCAAACAAGTCTGTCTGGTTTCCTGCTGTATTCCTAACATAAGATGTGGAATGTGGAGGGCATCCAATAACTAAGTGTTCAATCATGAATGAGTGATCGATTAGCAATGTCTACCATGGGCAGGCGTTTGGGAAGTGGCCTAGTATATGCCAGGTAATTGTCTCCCCCCACACACCCCGCCCCCCCCCCGCCCTTGATCTCTAAATTTCCCTTCAGCTCTGAGTTTATGATTTTAACGGCATCAGAAATGTGAAAACACCTTGTAAGGTGTAAACTGCTAAGACAAGAAAAAAAAAAAAAGAAATGTTTTTATTAGAGTCTTCTCTCCCTAACTAGAATAAAACCCCCTCCGAACAGAGGTCCTAAATTAGTCACCTTGACTGCTATAGACCGCAGAGGGGGAACTGTGATTATCAGGCAGTCCAGAGAAGCTGGGCAAAAATCAGACTTCTGCTAGATTTCCCTACAACTTTCCTGTGTCTCTGAAAGTTTTCGTAGTTTAAAAAAAAAAAAAAAAACCCTCGCGGTAAGCAAATGTGTCAAGCGGGGGAAGACCACGGGGCATACTGGGAAATCTGCTTTTTCAGTCCCTCGTTTCTTCGGCTACATTTAACACAACCAACGTTCGCTTTTTGGTTCTTGGCCCGCATCCCTTTGGCGCTGACGAGCTCTGACTTACACGCGAGTGAGCCCGGGTGGGGCTGAACCAGCCTCCGGCAGCCGTGCTGGAGAACGCGCGGCCTCCGGGAGTCCCGGGGGCGGGGACCGGGGAGGGGGACCGTTCCTGCCAGCAGCGGCGGCCGCGTTTTAAAAGTTTGTGTTCTTCAGAGGAGAGGAAGGCACAATTTTAACCATACTATCAAACGTTTCTCTTCTTCAGGGGATATATACATATAATAAAAGGGGGGAGAAGGGTTGTACTGGGAGTGGGTGGGTCATACGCTGCCATGGGAACCTCAGGCGGGGGGGGGAGCGGGGGTGTCTCAAGGTTGCTGCGACCTTCCCCTAGCTTTCAGACTTGAGATTTCTGGCAGAATCGGTGGTCCCGAAGCATGGATTACAAGCTGACCAGGCCCTGGGGAAGAAGTCTTATTGGCAGCGCCTAGAGAGCTAGGTTAATTATTGACCTTAGAGATTTTTCTGGGAGCAAAGCCTCCTTGGGAAACCAGAGTTCGATCAAGAGGAGGCTTGGTGAGTATTAAGAAGGAGGGGGAGAGGGTGAGGAGCAGCCGCTCAGGGACTCTTTTCTCACCTTGTTTAATTTTCCAAGAGGCACTCACCTGCTACTTCCTTGCTTGTTTACTTGTTTACCTATTGTCAGTCTTCTCCATGAGAACCATACGTTGCTAGTCCTGTTCATTGCCTGATTTCCAGCTCCTGGAATTCAGCCTGGTGCATGGCAGGTCCTCGGTAACTATTTGTTAAATGATTAAATGAGTGATGGGGTTGGGTGTGGGTTTCAGCCATCTAGCTCTCAACTGGCTGTCATTCTCCCACTTCTTTTCATTCACCCCTTCTGCATTATCTTGCTGCCCAAAATTCTTCAGTGACTCCCCATGTATGGCAAGATAAAATTGGAAACTCTCTGCCATCACAGTCACCTGTCCATTCTCTTTCATTAAAGCTTTTTAAAAAAAGCTGTTCCAGCAATATCTAAAATAGCACCTTCATTATAGAAAATGTGCTTCCTTACACTTCTGTGTCCTTCCCCCACTTCCTTCCCTTCTACCTGGCTGGCTCTGACTCCTTCCAGTTGAAGCACATAACCTCCTCAGGGAAGCACTCCATCACTCACGCAAGCAAACTTCTAAGCTTCCCCCCACCTCACCATCATCACCCATTCTGTCCCTGCAGCTTGTCACATGGTGCTGGTTTTTTCTGTTTATGTTTCAGTCTCCCTTAGGGGCAGATGCTTTTCTTCTCATCTATGGATCCTAAGCACCTAGTTCAGCAATTGCAGATATTAGGAAAAGATTATATTTGTTGATTAAATGTTGTTGGAAGTGCCCCCTTTCAAGAGTGATTGCATCAGTCATTTTGCGTAATGGTCGCCTGGGTAGTCACAGAAAGGACCTCAACTTTGCAAGAAAAGAAATTGACATTCAGTGGTTCCCAACCAGGTACTGTATCAAGTGGTTTTCATTTCTTCTTTAATCCCCACAACAAACCTGAGATGGAGGTATTATTTCCATTTTACTGATGAAAAAGCTAAAGCTCAAAGACTTAAATAATTGCGCAAATTTACACAACTTTCACTCCTCACACAGGTGGTCAGCTAAATGATCCTGCAATACTTTGGGGTGGTAGCTGACATTCCTAATAACGAAGAATCTTTGGGAGCAGAGGACACAGAGGAGCCTCTGCGTAACTAAAGAAAGGATCAGTACCATTGTAATTATCATTATATCATTGTCTTAATTTGTATTGCTCTTAATGCTTTCTTCTTTATCATTGAAATGTGAACTTTGCAGCACTTTTCTGAAGGAGATGAGAAGATTTTCTTGTTTAAAGACCCGCTTTGCAGCTAAAGCATGGGACCAATTAAGCAAAATCGTAGGGCTCTACCACCAAACAACTCTTTGTCAAGTGAAGGAGTCACTTAACATTCTGGGCTCCAGATTCCCATTTGTAAAATCAGGGGGTTGAACCTAGGCCTTGATGGCCCCCAAGGGCTGTTCTAGAGTGAACATCCAGCGATCGAGCCAATGATAGCTCATGGCCACCCAGGGACACTGGCAGAGGCAACACCATCCTTGTATCCTGTGGCAGAGACTGCCAGCTATTCACCCCAAATCTGCTTTCTCTTCCTCCCCGGGTTCACAAAAGAAATGTCTCAGCTTCCTTTGTAGCTGAGCATAGTCATTTTTCGTCAATAGAGTGAGCAGAAATCACAAGGATCAGCCTCGGCTGGCACTGTGGACAGCTGCCCATGACAAAAATACTCCAATGTCCAATTTTGTTTATCAACATGTGGGGGAAATATACTAGGTCAGGTCCAGAAAGAAACATGGGTCTTCTACTCTTTCTTTCTGTGTTTCCTCTCCAATCATTTGTTCATTTATTCAACAACCACTGTCTGCACTCCTGCCACACACCAGGCACTGAAGGTACAGGGACTTAGAGCTCCATGCTATGTGGGGGCCGCCTCTGTTGACATCTCTGTCACTATCGGGATGAAAATTGTGACGTCACTCCTTTCCCCTTGCTTGTTCATTGTCTGATTGGACATCAGAGCCTCTGAGTTTCAAAGTCCTATCTCTACAGGGAGCTTTCACACTTTAGACTGTGAAAATGACTTCACACATAAAGGGCCTGGCTTGGTGCCTGGTATGCAGTAGACCCCCAATAAATGTTCATCTCCTTGAGACCTTGTCACATAGGAGGACTGATGTGGGAGGTGGAGAGTGATGGCCTGAAGTAATTGATTTTAGTATAGCTGGCCCAGGAGGTAGATTTTTATCCTTTTAAAGGGATCCAGGCCAGATCATTCATTCAACAGACATCACTGATGATCAAGGCTCACTGTCTGTTGTTTCACTTGATGGTATATACAAGTGAAACAACAGAAAGGCCTCAAAGGGATGAACAAAGGGGCCAAACAGACCAGCAAACAGGCAACTGCAACACAGCGTGATAAATGCTACGACGACGGGAAGTACAGGATGTTGCTTAGCCACAAACAAGGAGCAACTCACCCAGGCTTGGGGGTGGGGGGTGGGGGAAGCATCAGGCAAGGCTTCCTGGAGGAAGTGACATCTGACCTGAGACTTGATTGATACCTAGAAGTTAACCAGGTAAAGTGGGGGAGAGAGGCAGAGGGAACCGTATCTGCAAAGGCTCAGAGGCCTAGAGATCTGAGATGGCCAGTCTGGCTGGAGAGTCATGTGCAGGGAGACAGAAAGGTGAAATATGAGGCTGGCAAGGAAAGCAGAAAGACGGTAAAGGGCTGTGGACTCTCTATAGCAGAGAACTATCATCACAGAGAAATCTGGGTCCCCAGGACGCTGGAATCTTTCCGGGTTGCACTTTGCCAGGCCCTGGGAGAGGGGATAAGGTTGCAAAGATGCAGAAAGATCAGAGATAAGACAGAGGAAAGAAAGGAACTACTAAGAATTATTAACATTTATAAGATGTTTGACTGCATTAGTCATCTGGGAAATGCAAATTAAAACCACAGTGCACACCTAGCTAGAAACAAATCGGGGCCATTCGAATGCAGCTGGGACTCCCCTGGCCATAATCGTGACCAGATCTCTGAGACTGTGACCTTGAGGAGCTTAAAGCCCACTGAGAGGGAGAGGCTCAGACACTTTAAGAAGTTGGGAAAAGGATCCTAGGCTTAGAGGACCTCCATCTCTGCTTTCCCACCCTCCCTTCCTAACCTTGATTTAACCTGACAATTCAGCTATCCGGGATATTCAGATAAGCAGAAAATGAATTCCTTATACAACCAGAACATAGTGCCAGACCCTTCTGCGGGGTGCCTGATGTACTAGAAAGAGGTGGGGCTTTAGGCTGGGCTCCTGCTTCTGTCACTGGTCTGCTTTGTGACCTTGGGCCAGCAGCATGACCTCTCTGGAACCTCCATCTATTAAATAGGAATAATAATAGCTGCTTCCAAAATGGTGTCTTCCCTGCTCTGTCTCCCTTAGCCAAACACTTAATGTTTGGAAACAGAGAACAGAGACCCATGTGTCACGATCGGAAGTCGCCAATATCCACAACTTATGCATTTATGTAATCACACCAAAGGTTATAAGCATATTTTATAATTACATCATCTACAAAGCTCTGCTGTGGTTGACCCAGTTATCAATTGGCAGCAACAGGAGGAAAAAAAATGGTCTTTAACATTTATCACCATCCAAAGAACAGTGCTGGAAAAGTATGGAAAGGGCCTTAGAACCCTTCTGGCTTTTCTCGTTTACCCGTGGAGTGGCTGGTGCTTTCAGGCTGGAAATGGAGATCAGAAGCAGCAAGGCTTCATGGAAAATTACCCCGAGAGCCCTCAGGACAGAAATGATTAGAAAACTGGAAGGGCCAGGAGTTTCACAAGGAGGGAACTGGTCCCAGAGAGATATGTTTGTCCAGCAACACAGACTCCCCTGGGCAGCTTCTGACACCAGAGTGCTCCTCGCCTGCTAGAGTCTGTGCACAGTGATGCCTAGAAAAGAGTTTTTCGTGCACTTCATTTGGCCTTTCCTGTGTGCAGGATGCATGCGCTGGTTCTCTTGGGGAAAGAGATGGCTCCGGAGGCAGGCCTGCCTCTCCTGCACCCCTCAAATGGGTCCTAGGCTGTCACCTTCTGCTTGCATCACTGATTCTGCCTGTGGTCATCCACAGTAGGCATTTTTATGTGACATCCTGATATGAACTCGTCTATAGTCATTTATCTCCTTTTCTTACAGTTGAATTAAAAAAAAAAACAAAACCATTCTGCTGAACTGAATGCCCAGGCAACTGCATTCTCAATTTCACTGAGTTTTTACAGCACATGAAAGAAAAATTCATCCGCACTTCCTTAAAAAAGATTTTCAAAGTCAGAAGTGAGCCTGAATTTGTAAGGGGTGAGGATACTTATTTTGCATTGGCTGAGTTGAAAAGATGCTTCTTCACCATGTCTCAGAATGCATTTCCTTTCCAATTCCTCTGCCCATGCCCACCACCTCCTCCTACCCCAGGACCATCAGTGGTTCCTACTGGACCACTCTCTCTCAAAAAAAAAAAAAAAAAAAAGGACACTTCCTTCCCTGAACCCCTCCCACAGGCCCTGAAGGGGCCTCATGCTCAGCCTTTGCTAAGACTGGGAGCTCCCACCGCTGAAACTAGTCCTCTTTGGTGCCCCCTGAGTGGCCAGCCTGGCAGTGGGTGTGGGCCAAAGAAGGGAGGACCCACCCAAAGGCCACATCCTTGCCAAGTCTCCAACTTGCATCATCGCTTCCTGCCTGTGCCCGATCAGAAGATTTTAGCAGCTACCCACTGCTCCGAGAAGCAAGCGTAGGCCCTTCCGTGGCATCAAGGACCCCCCCAATTTAGCCCTGACCGACCTGCTGGCCTTGGTTCTCTCCCCAGCCCCACACAAGCCTGAAGGCTGAGCAGACCCTCAATGCTCTCGCCCTGGCTTCGTCCCCCAGCTCTTTACTCGGCCTGTTTCACTCCAGCCTATGGAAGTCCTCCCATCTACCAAAGTCAGCACAAGGGCCATTCATATTTCCTCTCTCTCTCTTTCGTCTCCCCCTCCCTCTCTTCTTTCCCTCCCCCCCCCACTCACGCAGCATGGAGTGACCTCCCTCCTTCACCACGTTCCCATGGGACCCTGCCTGTCCTTAGCAGCAGCATCTACTTCAGTCTGCTTTGGAGTAGAACTCTCCCTGTTTGTAGCACCTCCCAGTTAGAATCTCGGAGGATTCTGGTATCCCTGGACTGCAAGCGCTTACCCACCCTCATTCACCTGGATGTTTAGCATAGTCCTGGCCCCAGGAGGTTCTTAACAAATGCTTGGTCCTTGAAGACAGTGACCTGATGGACAGAGCCTTGTCTTTGGCAATGGACAGAAGTGAGTGTGAGTGCCCCTCCTCCTCCTAATAATTGTGTGATCTTGGACAAGCGGCCTACTCTTTCCGAATCTCTTAGGTCCAAAACCTATAAACTGGAGGTTACAATAGTACCTAGGACTATGATAGGTCCCCATAGAGTGGTCAAGAATGACTGAGATAATGTACATAGAACTCTTGCCATTCATAAAGTAGGTTCCTGATAAATATGAGTCACCACCTTTATCAGGTACACACTTTTGAAGCTTTTACTCTTGTCTTGAACCCCCTGGAGTGGATATCTGGGGAGAAGGCTACTAGAATATTCACACTGGAAGATGAAAATGACCTTGCAACCCGGGCCTGGTTGCAAGGAGGTCAGAGAGGATGGCAAAGACTGAAAGCATCCTGAGGAAAGAGGGGAGTGGCAAAAGCTGGCAGCCCTGGGCCCTGTAGGAGGTGGGCCATACCCTTCCTAACGAATGAAGTCAGACACTTCCCAGGAAATCAGCTCCTCCAGTCTCATTTATGAGAGATTAGCATCTGCTAGAGAGCCTCCCCAAAGCCATCTCCATACTTTAACGTGAGCCTGCGTAATCAGAGGTAGGAAAGGCAGAGAGGAGCAAGGAAAAAGGGCATTTCCAAAGGAACTTGGCCAGTATGTCTCTGGCACTGAGGGTGAGGGGAACGGAGGCCTAGCAGGACAGGACTCGATAGGACCAGGGAGCCCCGTCATCATGGAGACACTCACACATACCAAACCAATTGCTAACCTGGGTTTTCAGGAGCAGCCATCCTGGGAAGAAGTGAAGAGGGCAAGGTTTAGAGTGGGGCAGAGAAGGGTGGGGCAGGAAACAGCAATGTCCTCTGTGTGGCCCCTGTGGTTCTCAGTACACAGTATTAAATGAGCGTTTTGATATATTTCAGTCTCCTGAGACTTCTCAGGGCTGAGTTCCCATGAATGAGCTGATCTTCCTTCTGTGCACCATTCCCACCAGCCTGTCCAAAAGAGAGTTCCCCGTGATAGGGCAGTGCTGTGCGGCGGAGCATGGAGGTGATCCTCGTTTGCAGAGTAGTCACTGTGGGAAGATTTCAATGCCACGTGGCAGGCTTTTCCTTGGAGACAGGACCTTGGACTAGGATCTTGGCACTTGAATGTCTTTTGGACATCATGTCGTCCAATTACCCTGTTACAGATGAGGAAACTGACACCTAAAGAGGCCAAGCCAGTTTGCAATGTATACACCCATCAAACCACCACAATGTATGCTTTAAATAGCTTATATTTTTGTCAATGATGCCTTAATAAGGCTGAAGCAATAAATTACAATTAAAATGAATTTAAAAAAAGAAGCCAAGCCAGGAAGAGAACCCAGGTCTCCTCATCACCAGTCCAGGGTTTTTTGTCTTGTTTCTCTATGAGAGCCCTATAAAGACATTTTGGTGTGGTACCGTGCAGATGCTATCATGTGGCTGATAAATCTGGAGGTGACTAGAAAGTATGAATCTTACTTGTTCTAATCACAGATTGGAGCCCCAACTTACTCCTTGCCTGACTTCCTGTAGCTTCTTGTTCTCCTGGGGAACTTGTGTGAACGGTAGATTCACACTCTGATAGACTCTTGGGGTGGAGTTGGGAAAGGCCCAGGGCATGAAAGTTTTGACTTGATCAGCCTGCTTTTTTGAGTACCGGGTGCACAGCCAGTCAGGTATTCTCTCCTCCCTTCTCTAAAAAAAAAAAATCTCTGGCCTCTTTAAGTCCCAGGAGGCTGGTATGCCATGGGGCAACCCTGGGAGGTAGCACGTGGCACCTCTCCCGGGGAAAGGAACAGACTGAGTAAAAAACTGACAGTGACTCATGGGAGTTCAAAAAAAGCATGAGTAGATGAAGCTGGCATGGGTATGACCAACGGAAAGCCTAAAGTAAGGGCGATGTCAAAAGAAATATGAAACTCACAAGGGGAAATGTATTCACTCATTCAAGAAATCTTTGATCACTTAATTAAACCAGGTTTAGTTCTAGGCACTGGGGAAATCAGACCAAGAAGGACACAGAGACCCATGCAACTGACTCAGAAGAGGAAGACTCAAAAGTCATGAACAGATTCTCAGTTCAATGAAAAGCGAGGTTAGAGGAAGACAGTGAGAGGAATGAGATCTTGAACAACTGGTCAGAAATTTCAAGAGGATATTATCTGCACAGGTTTTAAAACCTGCAAGAAAGGAGGCAGAGAGAGATGCAATTTGGGAACTACTTTGGCACTCAAAGGACTAAACCGAAGTGTGTGCAGTCCATGCTGGGATAATTCATTCACTCAACCAGTACTCACTGAGCACTTCCTATTTCTGCAGTCACATCAGGCTCTTTGCTGTTCCTTGTCCTCATCAGACACACTCTCCCATCCTGCCTTTAATCTATCAGTGTCCTCTTCTTTTGAGGGCTTCCCCTCAATGAAGAGCACTATTTAGCAGGTACATAAACAAACTGAAAATGCTGTGACAGGAAAAGGAACAATATCCTAGCAAGGATCCTGTCTAATTCATCTTTGTACCCGAGTGCCGGGCACATAGCAGGCACCTAGGAAATGTTTGATGAATGAATGAATATCATTGCTAGGCACTGAGGGAGTCAAATTTTTCTAATAAGAAATGTTAGCCTGATTACAACTCCAAAAAAAGTATATTTAAAGACTGTTATAAAAATCTACTGAAAAACCCTAACAGTGGTTGAATGATGGAATTATGGGAGACTTTCTTTTCTCTATTTCCCCCGTTTTCGATACAGCAGCATTTTTTTTTCTTTAAATGGAGGTACTGGGGATTTAAACCAGGACCTCACACATACTAAGCATGTACTCTACCACCTGCCAGCAACATTTTTTATAATGAAAAATATATATTTTAGCTCCATCTCCACCCTGCTCCCTCCACCCTCCAAAATTATGAGAATTACAACTTTTTACCTAATTTAAAAAATTTGGTGCCATATGAATTATGAAGACAGAAATCATGATCAGAATTTCATCATGCAGCCAAATACAATTGATCACCACATTATCTTGAAGTGTTTGAGGACACGCATGATCATTTATAGCCAGGCATAAACGACAGTTCTTATTAACTACTTTGATTAGTATTACTTAAAACAGCCAAACTGGGCCTTTTGTCGGAGTGCTGGGAAGAGGCGGGAACTGGGCCAAGGAGGATGTGACTCTGTTGCCCTCACTAGGGACCCCACCTTTCTGGCAGAGAGTGTTGGACCTGAGAGCTCTGAGGGCCTCCAAGCGTTGGCAGCAGAGCAGGGCAGTAACTGGGCAGCAACTGGGGCTGCTCAGGCTCCACAAAGGAGCTTTTCACCCCAAACTCTCCTTTCCTTCCCTTCCTCAGGTCAGCCTTCTAGATAGGAGAAAGCCATAAGAATGCTGCCTTAAATGCCATCAATACAAATTTATTCCAGCAGTAGAACCATTGTCTCTGAGAGGGCTAGAGGAGGGACGTGTTGGCTCACACGACAAAGATTTACCGAGAACCTACTATGCGCCAAGCATAAGCCAGGTCCTATACATACATGTTATCATTTCTTCCCTCACCCACGTTATGTAGATGTTATTGTCCCCATTATACAGATAGTGAAACAGGCTCAGAAAAGTTAAGACTGGTCCTAGGTCTCACCTTTAAGTAAGAGGTGGGAACTGGGTGGAGCAGGGAATAGGGGAGAGGGAGGGAGGAGGGATCCAAAGTCAGTGCTATCAGACTGGGAAAGCGACTCTCCCCACACTCCATTGCAACATCGCAGCCGTTTCTAGACTTGATGTTTAAAGTCTGTGTGACCATCAGCAACCACTCTGGAGCTCAGTCTCCTTGTTTAAAAACAAATAAAAAATAAAGGGCTTGAGAAGTATGTTTTCCAGGTATCCTTCTAGCCCTGAGTTCTTTATCACAGCGTTTCCTCTTTTTGCCTTTGTAAAAGCTCTGCTAGTTGAGTACTCCCCGGTCACCATCGCGGAGCAACACCAGGGACTCGGGTCTCTCCAGGGATCGCCCCCTAGAGGACATCCGTGGTGCTGCGGCCGCCCGGGCTCCCAGGGAAAGTACACGCAACTAACAAACCAACATAATCACCGGGTCCAAGCCAACTTTAATTACCGCTTTACCTTTTAAAAAAAAATGGATTTAGAAAACATTCTCACAGCCCTTCCCACGCTCACCAAGGCACAGTTGCCGGAACATTTAATGATGCGGAGCATTTGTAGCCTGAAGACCTACTGGTTCTGAGTCATATTTTTTAACTGGATTATATTTTACTTTCTACACCTCAAGATTCTTTGGGGCCTGGTGAGGCTGCTTATTGATCCAGTGCTGATTATGCAGGGCTACTGAACTGTAATTATAAAACAATATGTTTGTCTCTACTTCGATATTTGTATTACAACAGTCAAGTTTTGGTTAGGTAATATATGCATGTGACATTCAAAAGTCACTACAGAGTTTTCGTTCCCTTTTTTTTTTTTTTTTTTGAGGGGGTGGTAATTAGGCTTACTCATTTATTTATTTTTAGAGGAGGTACTGGGGATTGAACCCAGGCACTGGTGCATGCTAAGCATGTGCTCTATCACTTGAGCTACACTCTCCCCCTCTCCCCACAAGAGTATTCAATGATTAGCATCAACCCAGAAATTCCACTCTGGTTGATATCCCCAAAATTGAAAACAGGTGTTCAAACAAAAACTTATACATGAATGTTCATAGTAGCACTATTCATAATAGCCAAGAAATTGAAACAATCCAAATGTCATCAACTGACAATAGATAAACAAAATGTAGTATATCCATGCAGTGGAATACTATTCAACCACGAAAAAGGAATAAAGTAGTGATACATGCTAGTATTTGGATGGACCTTGAAATATTATGCTCACTGAAAGAAGACAGACAGAAAAGGCCACATATTATATCATTCCACTTATATGAAATGTTCAGAAGAAGCAAATCCATAGAGATTTTCTTATTTGCACGTTAGCGGTTGCCAGGATCTGAGGGAAAGGGGATGTGGGAGGTGACTGCTAATGAGAATGGGGTCTCCATTAGGGGTGATGAAAATGTTCTATAACTAGGTGGCGGTGATGGTTGCACAACATTGTGAATGTACTAAATGTCACTGGGTTGTACACTTTAAAATATTTTAAATGGTAAATTTTATGTTATGTGTATTTTACAATACAAAGAAATAAATAAATAAAGGGTACTCTGTAAAAAGTAAGTTCCCCTTTCTCCAGGTCCCCTTCCTGAAGACAAAAACAGTAATTAGCACTCTTTCTTCTCCATCCATCCAGAGATTATTAGTTTATGTATGTATATATACAGAGTGTTTATATTATTATATATGTCTTTGTATTATATGTATTGTAAATATATTCTTTTCCTCCCTTTTGGGGCACAAATGGTCACACCATATGGCCACATGCTTTTTTTTTTTTTTTTTCTTTTCTTTTTATTGAGGAGGGGCAGGAGGTGATTGGGTTTTTATTCATTCATTTATTTATTTAACTTTAATGGAGGTACTGGGGATTGAACCCAGGACCTTGTGCGTACTAAGCACACACTCTATCACTGAGCTACACTCTCCCCCTCACCCCAGCCACTTGCTTTTTCCACTTAAATTATTTTGGATGGTTCTAAGTCAGTACTTGTTCTTTTTAATGGCTTTTGATCTTTCCAAAATAATAAGTGAAAAATATCATCTCATTTTAGTTTTAACTTTTATTTATTTTCTTATGAATGAGAGTGAGCACTTTTCATGTGTTTAAAACCCATTTGTATTTTCTTAACTGTGAATTTTCTTTTCATACACTTTGCCCATTTTTATGTGATGTTGTTGGTCTTTTTCTTTTTGGGTTCTAGGTGCTCTTTATAAAGTGACATTAGCTCTCTATGATATTAATTTCGAATCTATTACCCAGTTGCCCTTTGACCCTCCAGCATTTGTGTAATCAGATGCATTACTTTTCCCTGTTTGAATTACCTAGCATGGTTTCTCTTTTCCTGACTGGATCTTGATTGATACATTTGGGTGGGGTTTTCTTCCATTATTGATTTGTGAGAACTCTTTGTACATTAGGGAAATTAGCCAATTATCTATCATATACATTGAAATCATTTTCATTCGTTTCTTTTGCCATTTTAATGTTTATTCTTGTACAGAAATTTTATAATTTTATTACTCAACTGTATCAGTATTTGCCTTTCCAGTTTCTGTACTTCACGGAGTGCTTAGACCGGCTTTCTTTACCTAAGATTATAAACACATTCACCTACATTTTCTCCCCATACTTTTATGGTTTCTTGTTTTACAATGAGTTTTTTTATTCACCTGGAACTTATTTTAGAGTAAAGAGTGAGGTAGCAATATAATTTAAATGGCTTTCCCACATGGAAAACAGTGTTCAGTCAACTGTCTCATTACCATTTATTGAATGGCTCCTTCTCCTGTGGTTTGAAATGCCAATTTTATTAAGTACTACATTCACATATATGCTTGGGTCTATTTCTGGACTTTTTTTTTATTGGCTTATCTGTCTATTTCTCAGTCAGTAATACGTTCCTTGTTAGCCAGAAACCAGCATTTGATTTCATTTCCTGGACTCATTCATATAAATACCTCTCCATTTGAAATAAAGTTTCACTCCTGGAAGTCAAAAACACAAGAAAGGGAAGGTCGAGTCCCGTCGTGTCTGAGACTCAGGAGGAAATACTAAAAATCTGATTTCCTAAACCAAGGCTTCTTGAATAAATTTTTATTGATAAAGCAAGTCCATCTGAAATGCCAGATTTCAACCAAAAGTTGTGAGATTTTTTGTTTGTTTGTTTACTGTTGGGAGATCTCCTAAATTTCATCTTCCATCTCTTTCACTGAGCTGTCATCTCTGCTATATTTTTAATTCCAAGGACTCTCTTGGAATTAAATGCTTCTTTAAAAAAAAAAAAAACAACAACACAGCACCCTGTTCCTCTTTCATGGATATATTATTTTCTCTTCCTGGGGATTAATCATAGAATGCATTTTTTTTTCTCTCCTCTTTTCTGAACACCTCTATTTTCTCTGAGTTTACTATTTTGTTTTAGCATATCTTTTAAATTAGAGCCTTTTCCTCAATTATATGATTTTTTGGTTATTTATCCTTATTTGAGAGTGCAGCATGAAAAAGCTGACTGGAAAATCTGAGAGAGAGAGAGTTATTGATTAAAAGGCTTCAGGCTGGATAACTAGGCAGAGGTCCCACCATTTATTTATGTGACCTTCAACTGTCAATCTCTTCAGCTTGTTCCCTTGGGCAGGTTTCATCTGAGAAGAAATCTCTAGTCTCCAGCCTGGTGGGTCCTTACCTGGCTGCCTGCTCCTTGGGAGTTAAGCTAGGGAGGCAACTGGTGGGCCATTCAGGGACACTACAAAATGGGAAAATCTTTTGGGAAAAATTAGATACTTGAGATCTCAAAAAAACATCAAAGTGCTCCTATGTGGAAAATCTATATTCAAGACTTGTGAGTTTGCTGGGTAAGGGCCCCTGGATATGTGAGGTGTCGCTGTGTTAATAACGGCTAATGAAAGTGTGTGTCTGAAATACAGATAAAACATCTGCCCTTGATGACACCTACTCATTTCAGTCATCTCTGGCCACAGTAAGCCCACCAATTGTACCTCTAATCTGAAAGAGTGCACTGTACAGAACCCGTGTGTGTGTGTGTGTGCGCGTGCGCGTGTGCGTGTGTGTGTGTTCGGGGGATGGGATGGTGGAGGTGGAGGGGGGAGCCCTTTGGGAAACAATTCCATTCATAGGAACCCTGGGTCTACTTCCTTACAACCTTTAGGATTCTGTGCTGCTGAGCATCATTTCAATGGCCAGTTCGGCCTCTACAAAGCTCTCAATTGTTCCTTCTTCCCTTTTGACTGGGGATCAGATGTGTGGGAAGATCTTGCTTTGAAATGTTTTTATTCCAGCAAGAAGGCTCAGTTTTAAACACAAAATGTACTTGTTTTCAGCCCTGTGCTCTCAAGCTTCCAAAGGGAAGAAGGCCCTTTATAAATTTGCTGAATTCTCTGTACTGGTGCTTATTAAGTCCCACTGTTTGCAAACTATTTTGCTGTGACACACACATCATTTCAAAACAGGAAGTTAGCTTTTAATCATTAGGCTGAAATCAAGTGCTTCAGAAAATAGAGGTTTCAGCCTGAGAATTTAGCATAAGTCACGACAGGAAGGTGGGTGACTCTGGCTGTGTCTCTCCACTCAATCTTTGGGTATGTTCACTGTTTGCCCATCTCTTAAATACCTATTTTGTGCATGGCCTCATTTAACACTCTAGTCTACACCCATCAGATGAGCTACCCAATCAAAATGCAAGAACTCTGTTAATACACGGAATAACCATGTACAGAGATGCAGAAAAGAGGCTTTATCTTCACTGCTGTAAAATATATCGTTGTGTGCATGAACCGTCATTCATTTATTCATTCTGTTGTTGATGGATGATGACTGAGTTATTTCCAGTTTTTTCTATTACAAGCAACACTGCAACAAACAACTTAGCACGTCCCTCCTGGCACGCATGTGCAAGTTTCACTAAGGCAACAGGTCTCCAGGTATGATCCAAGGACCCACAGGGGACCCTGAAGCCCTTCTGTGGGGTCCATGAGGTCACAACTATTTTCATAATACTTTTCACTCTCCTGTCAAGCATATGCAGTGGAGTTTTCCAGAGGCTGTCTGATATGCACACAATTAGCAAAAAAAAACCTATTAAAATATCTTTTCCAATTACATGTCTGTGTCAGGCTGTCAGACAACAAAGAGGCTTACAAAATGTAAATGGTGCCCCTCAGCTCCCTAAATTTTAAAGGTATATATAATTTTTTCCATAACATATATTGTGTTAATATGTCATGAGTTTATTTTAAAATTAATAGTAATTTTTTAATGTTTCTGTTTTAATTTCTAATATAGTAAATATCAACAGATGGAACCCACATTAAAAAGAAAAGCTCTTTGGGATGGGATCGCCAGCAGTTTTTAAGAGCATCTAAGAGTCTTGAATCCAAAAAGTCTAAGAAACACGGCACTAGGGTATGTCCCTGGGAGTGGAATTGCTGAGTTGCAGGGTGGGTGTATAGCTACCTTTAAATGGTAAATCTTATCATCACTAAAGATTAGATTCAGTTTGATATTATTTATATGGAACCCCATCCGAAGAAACCAGCACAGTTAAAGTACAGAGAGGTCAGAATTGCATACATATTTACTTAAACTGAAAAAAAAAAAAAAGATAGGGGGCAACGTTAGGCTCAAAATACAGGCTAGTGGTTACCTTTCGTTAGAAGGCAGGGCGAGGGGGCTAAGTGGGAGGAGGGAGATTGGATTAGTTCTTTTTAAAAATTCTTTTCCACTGTAGTTGATTACAAGATATTGAAACAGTTCCCTGTGCTATAAAATAGGACGTTGCTGTTTATCTGTTTCACACATAGTGGTTTGTATCTGCTGATCCTAAGCTCCCAATTTATCCTTCCCCCACCACAGATTAGTTCTTAGGTATAGTGTTTATTATTGTGCTTCACAACCTATAGATAGGCTACATTTTTTCTGTGTATTAAGAATTACATGATTTTTTTTTTATTTACTAAAAATAAGAAACAACTTCTAGCCTCAGGTGGCTTCCAATCTGCTGTTGAGGTCTGCGTGGCAAACATACTCCTCTCCTCTCTGGGTTTCAACCAACTGAGAACCTGACCCAGGGCTGAAAGCATCAGCTTTTATTGTTGGCAAAGCCCTATCTGAGAAAGTGGAGGCCAAATGGTTTTCTCATTCCTTTCTCACCTGATTCAGGCAGTCAGATGCAAACTGGAGGTCCCCTGCTGACCTCTCCCTGAGGAGCAGGGCCTCCCTAGTTGGGGAGGAGGCAGGAGAGAAACCACTGAAGGCAAAAGGAGAGAGGGGGCCTTCCTTCCTGGGGAGTGGAGTGGAAGTCCCCTGGACGAGGCACGCCCAAACCACCGAGATGCCGAGCCGGACGTGACAAATGCTCTAAGAGGGCCAAGAGCAGATAAGCGGTAGAAGGTAGAGTTACTTGCAACTAACAGTGTGATGGAAGGCTTCCTGGGGGAGGCCACAAACATTGTACCTCCATGCGAAAGGTGATGGGATCTGGGCCAGCAGGCGGGGAAATGGTGAACATTAACACAGAGGCTTAAGCACTAAGACTTGTCAGTAGGCTGAGGTCTGAGTTGCGGCTTCTGTGAGTGCTTTAGTACAGAACTAGCCCTTCTCCGGACACTAAGGGTGTGTCACCTGAAGGTGAGCTTAGCAGAGGGGGTGGTCACCGGGCTGGGCAAGTAGGTCGGGTTGGAGGATGAATGGTGGACCCCCCCCCCCACCTCATCCCCAGGTGTGGAAGAACCCTTCCAGGGGCTGATTCCTCACTGGGCAGGCACACAGAGACCCGAGGAGGCACAGGGGTCCTGCCCTAAAGCAGAGCTCCACTTCACGCCTTCACGGGGACAAGTGACCTGGGTTTGTGACCTGATGGCCTGCCAGCTGCTTGACTTTGGGCAAGGAGCAAGAGGAGTCACACTCAGTGAAAAACTACCTCCTATGTGTCTGGGTCTTGTTTTCTGTGCATCATTTTGTGTTTAATCTCTACAACAACTCTGTAAGGTGGGCACCAATATCTCCCATTCACAGACGAGCAGTTCAAGGGGCAGGGATGGGCAGGAGTTACCCAAAGTCATGCCGGGAGTATGTTTGCCACTCAGACCTCAGCAGCAGATTGGAAGCCCCTGAGGCTAGAAACTGTTTCTTATTTTTAGTAAATAAGGTAGGGGATGGAGCCCGGGATGCTAGAATCCAGTTCTGTCTACCTGTCAAGGTGATGTCCTTTCCATTACATTGCTTCGCCCTTCTGGGCCTCAGTTTCCACATCTATAAAATGGGAATAATGTCTGTGTCCCAGCTCCATTGTGAAAACCAACTGCAAAACCCAGCAGAGTGGCTGATTTCCCCCCTTCCCTTCCCTTCTAGCCCCAGTGCAGGGTCTGGATGCACCCTGAGGTTGCCTGTATACACTTCTCTGGGTTTGGCTGTTCTCAGCTACTTCTGGTACAGGGGTCTAACCAGAGTGGTCTGGACTCATTTCAGATGAGTTAGATGGCTCATTTCACATCTTAATGTTCTCATGCTTCTCACTGATCTTAGGGGAGCCCACCTCCCTCTCTTCCTCCCACCCCTCCTCCTTCATTCTCGCTCATTTACACCCAGGCTGAGTTCACACCCAGGCTCTCATTAGAGACTCTCACTTTTGGCTTGATTCAAAGCCAGTCCTTTACCACAGGCAGTGACTATGAGAAACCACAACGGACTCACAGAGCGAGGAGCGAAGAGAAACCTCCCCAGACCATCAGAACGGGCCCTGCGCTGCGCTTGCCTCCTCTCAGACACCATGGCTTCAATCTGGGCTGCATTTAAAGGGCCAGTAGCCCTTACTTGCAAGGCTGGTTAGTAGTCTACCAGTTCCGTGTGATTTGATTCTATTTAATTAGATTTAATTCCTTTCAGCAGTTAAGAGTCAGGCGTTAGGCAAGGCTAGTGTTAGACTGCTGAAGCTTAGCTCCCCAGAAAACAACTCTGTTGGGGACTTAATTCCAGAAATGGAGTCCAATTCACAGACATTTTAACTAGGACGGAAGATGGAATGAGAGGAAATTGGACACTATGTGAGTTTCATCATTATTGAGGAGTCTAGTTCTCTGCCCATCACGCTGAGACTGAGTCCAGGGAACCGAGTTCCCCTGCTGAGTTCATGATTAACATCTCCATCCAAAACTTGATTTCCTTTCTTGTCCCACACCTCTCCCTCTCAGGATTGAAGAGTATCAAAGAAAAGGGGGGATTGAAACCAAGCAGGACCCTGCACACCTCCCCCTCCTCGGTACAAAGCCCCTCTGTGCCCCATCCCCTTTCTTGTTTGTAGAGAAACGCTTTAGTTTCCTAGGCCTTCCCTGAGTTCCAAAGAGCAGGCGCAGGCAGTTGCTAATTAGGGAAGAGAGGGAATGCAGGAACAAAGGACAGGCTGTTAAACAAGAAACATAATGATAATAGTTCAGGGATAAAACAGAGTCCTGGTTTCCCTTCAGGGTATATACATAACATTGATACACATCTTGGAGTTGTTCTGCTGCAGGAACTGAGACACTGCAAGCTCCAACCCAGGTGAGGAATGGTGACTACATGCTGAGCACAAGCATGTAGACCCCAGACTGGTTGGAACCAGAAGGCTGATGATTGAGATTCCTCAAACATCGCCCTGCTACAGCCTCACTGCTAAACAATCAGAAGAAAGTCATGCACCCTGCAGCCCTCCTAGGCCCACCCCAGCCTTGCTTGGACCTAAGTTTGGTTTGGTAACAAGACTGCTGAGCCTTGTTCAAGGAGGGGGAGAATTCATTCATATTTTACCCGAAGCAGGTCATGCTGTTACAGAACTGAAGGTGGGTCTGCTCGCTCCTCATGCAGCAGGGTCAGTTTACCGACACTAGGTTGCGGTGAAGGAAAGTACAGTGTTAATTGCAGGTGCCAAGCAAGGAGAATGGGCAGCTCATGCTCAGAAGACCTGAACTCCATGATGGCTTTCAGGGAAGGGTTTTTAAAGGCAATGTTTGGGGTGAGGGCTGCAGGGTATATGACTTTCTTCTGATTGTTTGGTGGTGAGGAGATAACAGGGTGATGTTCCAGGAATCTCAATCATCAGCCTTCTGGTTCCAACCAGTCTGGGGTCTACATGCTTGTGCTCAGCATGTAGTCACCATTCCTCACCTGGGTTGGAGCTTGCAGTGTCTCAGTTCCTGCAGCAGAACAACTCCAAGATGTGTATCAGTGTTACGTATATACCCTGAGGGGGAACCAGGACTCTGTTTTATCGCTGAACTATTATCATTATGTTTCTTGTTTGACTGCCTGTCCTTTGTTCCTGCATTCCCTCTCTTCTCTAATTAGCAACTGCCTGCGCCTGCTCTTTGGAACTCAGAGAAGGCCTAGGAGGCTTAAACTTTTTTCTACAAACAAGAAATGGGGGACACAGAGGGACATTTGTACCCAGGAGGGCCCTGCAGGGTCCTGCTTGGTTTCAACGCCACCGAGAGCTGCCACTCCAGTGTAGTTTAGAAACATATGTGTTTGTGCCACTATGGAGCTGGAAAAGGAAAACCAAGGAAAAAATGCAAATCAAGAGGGCAAAACAAACCCAGTTAAGCTGTCCCCTCCAGCTTTCTCCCAACTGGAAATTTCCAATTCTGACATGCTGGCCCATTTTTAATACATTGAAAATGCATATTCATCTATTTTGAGTGAGGAATATTGATCACTAGACAGTGTGGGAGGAGTGAAAGATTTCAAGGTTAGTGGGTAAAAATAAAGTGAGTTAAGCTAGTAAATTGCAGGAGAAACTCTACGTGTCAGTCAGACCTTATGAAGACAGACAAGACAAGATGAAGGCAAAACCCCAGCAGAACTGAAGAATGTTTACATTCTCGCAACCACAAATGTGAAGTGAGCTCAGAAGCCAGTGGGAGTTTAACAAAATAGAGTTAAGGTCAAGGTGGAGGCTGCTCTGTGCAGATTCCCCTCCTGGTTGCCCTGGCAATGAAACATCGCCTTCCAGTAGCGAAATCAGATAGAGAAGAAACCCACAAACACAAGAGAGTTTCTGGGTCTACAGTCCTGCTGGTTCTCCCTCTGACTCTGGCCTAGTGAAGGAAGGAGACTGATGAGGTAGCTGCGTATGCCTTTGACTCACTGGCACCACTGCCTGGGAGGAAGCTTCAGGAACCCAGGGCTGGGAACTATCAGGAGAGTGACCTCCTGGAGGGGGGGCTGAGGAGCTTGGATCAGGGACTTACACCAGCCCTGCCCCTCAGGAGAGGGGAGAGAAGGGCCTGAGTCCACTCATCAGCTAGCTAATAACTGTTGAGTGTGTCAGGGAGAAGACAATAATGAATGAGATGACATCCCTGTCCCCAAGGTGAGGGAAAAGCAGATGTATACAATTAGTTGTAATAAACTGTAATAAATTGTAAAATTACAATTAGTTGTAATATAGGCCATGTTGAGGTGGGTAAACAGAGCATTACCACAACCCTTTTCTTCTTTAGTCTTCTTTTTATCATACAGGCCGTATTTTTATATCCCAAACATAGCAAATATGAACATAAGCAAAAGGGAAAAAGTCAAGTCACTCGCTATTACATCACCTAGAGAGGGCTGCAATTAACATTCTGGAGTATATTTCTCAGACCTTTTTCTTATGCAAATATACGCATGGGTTCAAAACATACATGTGCTCTCTCTATATAGATAGATGTTTTTCTGAGACAGAATTATATACCACATATAGGATTTTACCTTTTGGCATCTTGCAAAATACCAGGAGTATCTTTTCAACTAACACATATATGGTGGCATCAAAGTATTCTATATCTGCTTTGCACCCATTATTTGACTTTAAAATAACTTAGCTAATAAAGTGGAGAGAGAGAAGGTTCTTGTCTTTCCCCTCAAGTCAAGTGAGGGAAACTCCAATGGCACCACTTAGAGAACTTGATATGTGTTTCTTAACAGTTTTCAGAACCAGGGTTGGTGTCAGATCCTGCCCAAGAAGTCTAACGGGCAAATGCAGGGAGGCTGACAGCTGATGGATGAGGTATAGGAGAGGCACTGTGCTGGGATCAGCTTCTGGTCCCAGGGTTGCCGGGTGAGGATGCAAGAGCATTTCCCATGAACCATGAGCTGGAAAGAAACAAGTTGCTCGGTGATTGCATCAACATAAAGGTTACAGTGGATAAAGGAGCTCAGACTTTATTTCGATGCTAATGAGGACCCTTTGGGAGGCTGAGATGGGGAATGGTACTGTCAGAGCCTGGCTGTAGGAGATGAATCTACTAATTATGTGTAAGACAACTGGCGGGAGGGGAGACCAGAGGACAGGAAGTCAGTTCAGAGGCTGTGACCAAAGCCTGAAGACAATGTCCCTCCAGGGGAGTCAGAGGATGTGGGTTCAAGTCTGGTTTCTGCCATCAATGAACTTGAATCAGTCACTTCACCTTCCTAAGCCTCAGTATCTCAACCGTAACAAGGGCATTAAAAACAACGCCAAGGAGTGATGAAAATGCTTTGGAACTTGCTAAAAGTGGTGGTTGCACAACATGGTGAATGAGCTACATGCTCCTGACTTGTATACATTGTAATATTTAATTCCATCTTGTGTGAATTTCACCTCCATTATAAAGCAAAAACCCAAATAACCCCAAGGGTTATTGTGAGGATTAAGTGAGTCAGATGGGTTTGTTTTTATAGTCATCCGATGCTGGCCAACATGAAACTAGCTTTCTTCCCATAATTACATTAACCCCTCTTCGCCCGGCTCTCCCCCTAGCCACAGAGTCAGCAACTTATTTGAATCCCCTTAAGGTTTTCCAGGCTTGTACTTCAACCTGGTTGTTAAAATCTCGGTCACCATGCAGTTTGTAAAGTATCATTTCTCCTCCTGGTCTTGCCGCCTCTGCACAGACTCTGTGCTGGCGGCTACACGGGGTGAGGGTGAGGACGGGCTGGGCTTGGGAGGAGACAAATGATGGCCGATCACAGGGTGAGGTTGCATAACTGGTTCGCAGTAAATTTGCTGGGGCTTCCCTTGCCTGAGTCACCACCATCTGGCTCCCGGCCACAGCCTGCCTGGGTACCGCTGAGAGCCCGAGGGCCAGGCTCTCCACCTGCTGCAGTCAGGGCTCCCCTGAAGAGGCGGTCCCCATGCAGGAGCTGCACAAGCTTGGGCAGTGTTCAGCCAGGCCTGCCACGGAGGACGCCAGGGGGCAGCCAGGTCTGTTTGGGGTGGAGGACTGGTCGTCCCTCATCCCAAAACTCCTCTCAGCGCTTGCTGGGCTGAGTGACCATTTGGTAGCCTGAAGGCTTCCCCTTCCCCCTCCTCCCCACCCGGCTAATCGCTTCCTCTTGAGATTCTGACGCGAGTCCTCCCAGCTCCTGGCCCCTCAGCTACTTAGGGCGAAGCCACTCTGCTGACTTCCAACCCAGAACTTACTTTCTCACTAGTTAAGAGGCACATTTAAATCTCCCCCCTGCCCCCCCCCCCGTCCCCAGCTTCATGCCCAATTTTTCATTGATTCCAGCTAATATTTTCTTTCAGTGACTTAACAAGGACAGATGACAGGCAGGGTTGATGGCTCCTCCTTCATTTGTCCCTGGTCTGTCATGGTCATTACAGGATGGACTCTAGGAAGACAGTCATGGAAGGAAAATGGAAGGCAGAGAGAGAGAAAAGATGGATCTTAACTTTTGTCCCCGAGCCAGCCCAGTCAGCTGAGAGCGCACCCACCAGCCCCTGAGATGCATGCCTGCCGGCACTGTAGATGTTCTGGCTCTTTCGGAGGGAACTGGCACAGGAAGATGGATGTAAAAGAGTTAGGGCTTTCAGATCGGAACGGAAGAGGCTGAGAGGCTCACCTCAAGGCTCCCTCCCAGCTAAGGCCAAAAGGACCTGTGGCGCCGAAATCATGGGAAAAGAAATGGCAGAGCAGTAACCTCCTCCTCCTTTTTTCTACATAAAGAATGCCTACCTATCCTTCCAAACTCAGCTCAGTACTGTACTTTTGGGGAACCTCACCCATCCCCTGGGGAGCAGTCAGGACTCCCCTCTCTGTGCGCCCCATTGGGTGTGCCGAGGGCCCGTGGGGCGTGGAAGGGCAGAATGATGAGCACAGCCCCTCCTCTCTGCCCTGCGGGAGTGCCCTGGACACCCTGTGTGTATGTGTGTGAATACATGCTCTAAGCTACAAAGCCCCAAAATTACACTAAATTATTCAACCATAATTTCAATTATTAATAATTTAAATAATGAAACCATATTAAAAATCTGGCTTCATTTTGTTAATGGCTTGCACCTCTTCCTGCATTGTGAGCTCTTTGATGACCAGGATACTTTTATTTATTTATTTTTTTAAAGTGTAGCTTCAACACCTCACAAAACACTGGGCACAAAATTAGGCACCTGACAGACGTGCCAGGCAGAAGGTACCTTCACGTAGACCCACAGCCTGGCCAGGAAGGCTGGCACCTGGCTCTTCAGAACAGCACAGCCGTTCATTTTGCCTGAGCTGAGGCCCCCGCTGGCTGTGGCATCTTCCTTTGAGACGCCTACGATCCTGTTTGCCTTCGCCTGCTCCCAGCCGCTCTGGCCACCGACTCTTCCAGACTCTTGCCACCTCCCACCTGCTCACCCAACACTTGACCTTGGCCTCTTTCCTCAGCTCCTCCTGCCACCCCCTGGCAGCTTCCCCGGCACTGACCACTGCATGGCTGACCCCGACTTAGTGAGCCAGGCTCTGGGCCTTACATATGGCTTGAAGCTCAGTCAATTCATCTCAGAGTTAGAGAGAAATCAACACTGTGATGGGTCAGTGGTGGCGGAAAGAGCAGGGGCAGACCTGGGGTCAGATCCTGGCTCAGCTACTAAATGGCTGTGTGACCATGGCCAGCTGCTGAGCTTCTTAGAATGTCAGGTTTTTGTTTTTTTTTTTAATCTGTTTTGGGGGGTAGGTAACTAGGTTTATTTATTTATTTTTAGAGGAGGTACTGGGGATTGAACCCAGGACCCTGTGCATGCTAAGCATGTGCTCCAGCACTTGCCACTGTGCATGGGGACGAAAGCACACACGCCCTAAGTTATTGGGTCACTGTGAAAAGTACACACTGTGACACATGCTAAGCCTCTGGCCTTGTGCTGACACATGGCAGATACTAAGTGTTCATTTCCTTCCTTTCCTCTTTTCAGCTGTCTCTCCCGAATCTAAAAGCTCATGAGCCTTTGAAGCACACGTCCCTGTGTTAAACTATAACTTGGGAAGGTTACCAAGCTCCTAGAAAGTTTATCTTCTCAGAGGAACAAGGACGACGAAGACAACCTCCGTGTCCCACGTTGCCCTGGAACAGATTTCTCCCTCTTGGGCCAGAGTCCCCCAGACCAGGAGAGTGCGCTGGAGGCGATCAGAGCTCGCATTTCACACTTGACCAACCATGGAGGTGCAAGCAGGATCAGTCCCCAGAGGAGCGCTGAGTGAGCGAAAGAAAGCTTGGGGGGGGGCCTGGGAATGACCGTGGGGCTCAGAGAGAGAGGACGGGGACCAGGGGACCAGTCTGCGCAGAACAGGGAGCAAAGGGCTCAGCCAGGGACCTCGGCGCTTTGCAGCCTCACACAGGCTGCCATGGAAACAGAGGGGAGAAGGGAGGTGGCACTTGCCTCGGCCCTCCTCTTCAGACAGGAGAAATGGGGAGGTTTTGGAGATGTCAAGCTGAACAGAAAGGCAGGGTCCAGGGGAGCCAGTAGAGTCAGCTCCCTGCTCTCACTCAGGGCAGTGGTTCTGTGAGTGGTCCCCAGACCGGGAGGCATCGGCATCACCTGGGTTTGCCAGAAGGCGCCCCCGAGACACCTCGATACAGACCCACACACCTGTATTCTAAGAAGCCCTCTGGGTGATGTCGACTCTTTCTAAAGTTTGAGAACAGTCACCTTGGGATAATGCTTTTATCCATTTACTTGAAACTTCCTTCGCATCTTGAAGTGGTGGGAGGTGGCATGACCCTGGAACGGTCATAAGCTTTAGAGACAAGAAGATCTGAGTTCAGATCCTGGCCCTGGCCCTAGTGGCCTCGTGGCCTTGGACAAATCCATCAACCTCTCCAAACCGTAATTTCCTCAAGTGTAAAATATCCACCTTGCAGGATTAAGTGGCTAGATTTGGAGATGATGTCCCGAAAGCATTTTTGCGGAGTGCTTCGCACACACTTAGTGCTCATCACCCTCGTTATCATCAGGACCACCCTGACCGTGTAGAGGACCCTGGGTGAGAAAGAACTGGAGATGAATCTGAGGACCGTCATCCGGTCACACGGGGATCACCTTGCTCCACGAGAGTTTAATACGCTGTTCAGAATGCCATTTGTCGCCTGGCTACATCCTCGTTAAGCCAGGAACGACTTAGAGATAACAACTCCTTTCAAATTTGATGAGAAACGAATCTCTGTCTAACGTGGATACACCGAGTGAAATCTCAAGGAGAAAAACCACTCTCATCACAACATAACCGAGTCATTCTCCTGCCCTACCCACTTCCCTTTCCTTAGACAAGTCCCTTAAACACACAGTAGCACCAGGCAAATATTTGCTGAGTGTTGAATGAATGGATTGGCTCAATGTGATTTGAAAAACGTCCAACTGTTGTGCAATAAAAGGAACCAAATTTGTGGCCAGGTCTTTAGCTTCCTGGGGTGGAAGCATGGCAGAACCAGCCACAGCAGCCACGTGGGGAGCGCACTAGAATCTTGGGAAATCAGGCACAGAGGGGACTGTAAGAGGCCACACTGGCTGGGACAGGGAGTGGGGGTGGTTCCCTGAATTTAGCAAAGGCCTTTTACAAGGGGCTGGCTAGTGGCCCCCCATCCCTGGCTGTACACCCTGCATCTGCTCCACCCTGGGAGCCTGCTGGGGGCTCGCCCATGCTGGTGAGTCAGCTGTCCTGTGCCCTCTGCAGTGCAGAGCAAACTGGAATCAGAGCACCAAAATGGTGCACCAGTTTGCCTCCCCAGAGTGGCGGGGGGGATGTAAATATCGCCCTTCTCCGTCTGGCCAAAAGGCTGTCATTCAGACCCTTGGCATCTTCTTTCACTCCTCAAACGCTGGGCTGGTCACATGTGGCCTGGCTCCCATCCTGCTCTGCTCCATTTACCCTCCCCACTGTCTCCAACATAGATCTTATCACCTGTTGCCCACTCCCTGCTCACAGGATAAAGTCCAGATGCCTCGGCAGGGCATTCAAGGTCCTCTGAAATTTGGCCCCAACCGGAACATCCAGCTTTACTGCCCACAGACCGTGCCTCGGCCGCACCTGACTCTGGCCCGTCAGTGCCCTGCTCTTTTGTACTTCTGGCTGCTCATGGAAAGGCCTCTCCTCCTGCTGTCTTCCTGGAGGACTCTGACACCTCTTTCCAGAACCTGCCCAAGTGCAGCTTTCTGTGAAATGGGCCCGCCAGCACCCACCCTGAGCACTTTTCTAAGTCTTTACTTCGCCTACAAGTCCCTTTTCCAATCACAAATCCCTTGTGTCCCTCAGCACATGGCTCTACTACTGCTTTCAAAGTTTTTACATGTTTTTTTTTTTTTTGACATAATCTCAAACTTAAAGAGAAGTTGCAAGCATAGTACAAAGAATTTTTATACATCTTTCGCCCAGATTCCCTAAATATTCATGGTCCCCTATTTGCCTTAATCTTCTCCCCTCCCCCGTCTCTGTCTCTGGATGTATCATTTTATTTTTTTCTGAACAGTTTATGAGTTATCTGGAGACATCCGACCCTTCTACTGCTTCAATGTGTATGATTTCTAAAACCAAGGACACTCTCTTACATAATCATAGACTAATTATCAAAACTAGGAGTTACCTTTGATACCAATTATTACCAAATAGACATCTTATTCAGATTTCACAAATTATCCCAATAAAGTCCTTTATAGCAAAGAAAATTCCCAGATCATCATTACGTTTAGTTATTATGTCTCTTTAGTGTTATTTAATTTAGAACAATTCCTTGGTCTTTTTTTTTTTTTTTTTTTTTTTGGTCTTTCATGGCAATTGACATTTTGAAGTGTGTAGGCCAGTTATTTTATAAAAGAAAGTACCTTATTTTAGGTGGTCTGACGTTTTCTCACGATGGGTTCATGCTGTACACACTTGGCCGGAGTATCTCAGAGGGGATGCTGGCTTCATCTCAGGGTGGCATATCAGGACGTATATGATGTCATTCTGTCCTGTTTCTGGTGGTGTTAATATTGGTCACTTGGTTGATTTGTTGATACGTCTGACTGGAGAATGAGGATTTCTCAAGGTCAAAGACTCAGCGTTCCTGGTATCTGGTACCTGAGCATATGGAGACACAGGGAAGTAAGGAACAAACACCAAGGGGCCCCTCCCATGTGCCTGGCCCTGTGGTCACTTCTCATCTAAGCCTCCCAGCAACCCTGTAATGCAGTGGTGGTGGTTCTCACTTTATAGGTGTGCTCAGTGAAGATGAATAATTTGCCCAAGGGCACTTGACTGGTGAGCAGCAGATCCAGATTCAAATCCAGACCCGCCACTTCCCATAACACTTATGCCCTGGAGACAAAAGACAGTCCACAACAGTCGTTGCTTTCAATGGATTTTTTTTTTTTAACCGAAACAGAAAAACCTAACACCAAGACCACTGAAAAAGTTAACACCCTCCTACGTCAGTGAGGATGCTTTTGATTCATTTATCCTTTCTACAAATATTTACGGTGGGCCTGCTGTGTACCAGGCAGTGTTACAGATCATAGAGATATAGTAGTGAGCAAATAGCATGCGTTCTAGTGGGACGCTGCAAAGACCAGCAAATCCAGCTAAAGTGCTTGAACATTAACAAGGCCGGTAGCAGCAGAGCAGCTCCAGGGTTAATTAATGAGGTAGTTCAAAGATGTCCTGGCTAAGATTTGGCGTTTTTCTTTTTTTTTTTTTTCTTTTTTAATCAGTGGGCACTAAATTTATTGGGATAATAGAATGTTCAGCCTCAAAACACCTCCCCACAAATTACAAAAAGAAAAACAGTATCTTTACAGGAGTGGTTTGGTAACGCTACTTTAACCAAGTGACCACATTTAGCATCATTAATATTGGAACAATCTGATACTATATACTTCCTATAGTCAGGCACACGTCTTTTGAGACCCATGAAGACACATTTTTTTGTTTTGCCAAAAATGTTTAACCCACATCTAAAAGTGAGGAAGCCAGCAGACAAATAAATACAGATGAAGACACATTTTATAAGAAAAATCACTTGGACTCTTCAAAAATACAAATAGCATGAAGAACAAAAAAGGGATTATGCGTTACTTTTGATTGTTACGTACCCTTAGGGTCTTTTTTTTTTATTGAGTTATAGTCAGTTTACAATGTTGTGTCAGTTTCCAATGTAGAGCACAATTTTTCAGTCATACATGAACATACATATATTCACTGTCACGTACTTTTTCACCGTGAGCTACCACAAGATCTTGTATATATTTCCTTGTGCTATAAAGTATAATCTTGTTTATCTATTCTATATATACCTGTCAGTATCTACAAATTTCGAACTCCCAGTCTGTCCCTTCCCTCCCCTGTCCCCCCTGGCAACCACAAGTTTTTATTCTATGTCCATTTAGTCTGTTTCTGTTTTGTATTTATGTTGGTTTTTTTTTTTTTTTTTTTTTTTTTTTAGATTCCGCATATGAGCGATCTCATATGGTATTTTTCTTTCTCTTTCTGGCTTACTTCATAACGCCATTTGCAGCAACATGATATGTCCCTGGAGAATGTCATTCTAAGTGAAGTAACCCTTAGTCTCTTTTAATCCAGAAGTGACCCCTCTCAGGCTGAGATTTGTGTTCTCTGAAATTCTCTTAGCGTTCCCTTTGGGCATGCAAGATTTTGCCTTAGTTCTAAGCAAGACACCCTCAAAGGAAACAAAGGGGACATTCGTGTCACGGTCCCTTTAGATGGGAAAAGAAAGTCTGGCTAGATCTTCCCAGCCTCACTAGCCAGAACTACGTGGCCAGCTGATGCCAAATCCACCGCTTGGCGAGAGGAATGAGCTGCTATGCCCGACTCAAGGAACCTAGATTCGCGCCTCCACCACCCAGTCTGTTGTCAGAAGAGTAGGGAACAAAACTGCAATTTTCTTTAACGAAGGAATGAGGGAGAAAGGCTGTTGAGTGCACAACTGACAATATTTTCAAATCTCTCATTCACTAGTTTACCATATACAGACTCTGTGGTTTCTTAGCAGCTCTAAGGATGAAATCTTGCCATTTAGGACAACATGGATGGACCTCAAGGGCGTTGTGCTAAGTGAAATATATCAGACAGAGAAAGACAAATATGATTTTACTTATATGTGGAGTCTAAAAAACATCGCCATGACTTGTTTTATATTTTCATTCTTTTTTATGACTGAGTAACACTCCATTATATATGTGTATATGTACATATACACATATATCCCACACCTTCTTTATTCATTCATCCATCGATGGACATTTGGGTTGTTTCTATGTCTTGGCTATTGTAATGCTGCAATAAACATGACAATGCAGCTACCTTTTCAAGTTGGTGTTTTCATTTTCTTCAGACACATACCCAGAAGTGAAATTGTTGGATCACACAGTAGTTCTGCCTTTAATTTTCTGAGGAACTTCCATACTGTTTTCCACAGTGGCTGCACCAATTTACATTCCTACTAACAGTGTACTAGGGCTCCCTTTCCTCCACATCCTTGACAAGACTTATTTTTTGTCTTTTCAAGAATAGCATTCTAATCTAAGGTGATAGCTCACTGCGATTTTGACTCACATTTCCCTAGTGATTAGTGATGTGGAGCCATCTGTATGTCTTCTTTGGAAAAATGTCTATTCAGATCTTTTGCCCATTTTTTTGTGGGGGGGTGGAGGTAATTAGGTTTATTTATTTATTTAAAAATTTATTTGCATTCTTCTTTATTGAAGTATAGTCAGTTTACAATGTTGTATCAATTTCTGGTGCACAGCATATTTTTTTAAAATTATTTTTTAATGGAGGCACTGGGGATTGAGCCCAGGACCTTGTGCATACTAAGCATGCTCTCTACCACTGAGCTATACCCTCCCACATCTGCCCATTTTAAAATCAGATTGCTCACATTTTTGCTGTTAAGTTGTATGAGTTGTTTATTTTGGATACTAACCCCTTATCAGATATATGATTTGTAAATATCTTCTGCCATTCAGAAGGTTGCTTTTTCAGTTTGTTGATGATTTCCTTTGCTGTGCAGAAGCATTTTAGTTAGATATCGCCCCACCTGTTTATTTTTGCTTTCATTGCTTTAGCTGTTTCAATATTTTAACAACCATATGACAGTGCCCATGTGACAAGCTGGACATCGGCTCCAATCTTCACAATGACCATTCCCAGTGTCAGTAAAATGACTACACACAGTCCTCCCAGCTTCTGCCCATGGCCGGGCACTTACGCTTTCTCCAGTTTTAACTGAAGAAATGAAGCTCAGTTCTAAACATCTAGGTATGCACCTCTTAAAAATATTTCATTATACATAAAAATATATTTACATTATATACGTATGTGTGTGTGTGTGTGTGTGTGTGTGTGTGTATACACACTTCATATTTTTGTTTCCTTGTAATGCATTACCCAAAGTGATGTTTCAAGGTCAAGGATGTGATCAATTTTGAAATTTGACATGATGATTTAAAAAGTCTTTAACCAAAGCTTTAGAAACATCCTTGCCCACTTTTTCACAGACTACTGTTGCTGGGGAGCTGGGAGGCACATAGTGTACTGGAAAGAGGGTGGGCATTGGAGTAAGGAGAGCTGGGCTCACATCTGGGCAATGTTACTCTATCAGGGGTTGAGGATTTGGCAGTCTCTGAGCCTCTCTGGACATCGAGTTCCCAAAACAGTATGGAGATTCCTTAAAAAACTAAATATAGACTTACCATTGGGGAGGTGCCATCTCTCACAGCCCTGGGCATAGCAGGCACTGATTGCCTCCATCTGTTCCTGACCTTGGCCTGAGGCCTGGCCACCCTTGTAACACCCTCACCACGGCCCCCCTTTGAATAACGAACTATCAAAGTGCCGTGGGAGGGGCTGGTTCTACACATAAGGGAGTGTGAAGACTGCCACCTTCTGGTATAGAGTTAGTGTCCAGATGACTTTGGGGATCAAGCTGATCCCTGCTGTGTCCCTGTGAGGATCTGCCCCCAGGGTGAAGCTGCAGGAGGAGGGGGAGGTTCTCCCCACCTAGACTGGCCCTGGCATTGCTGGTGGCATTAAGGTGACGTCCTCCTTCTGCCAGTGAAATTCTGGTGGAGAGAAGGTGCCGGGGTTTGAAAAGCTGCTTCTAAAGGAAGTTGGTTTTGCTTTTGGAGACTGTGAAGGTGCTGGCAAAGGCATCTTTGCAAAAGCAGGTTGTCTTTACCAGTGATTTATTAAACCCTGTTTAGAGAGGCTGACAGCAGTGGTCAGTCAGTCCACAAATATTTACAGAGCACCTACCATGGGCCAGACATGTGCTTTGATAAATAACCTTGAACAGGACAGGCAGGGTTCCTGCTCTCCTTGTCTAGTGAGGAAATTTGGGGATAAGATTCTTTTTTTAAACTGATATATTTTATTTATTGAATTGAAGACAAAATGATATCTAAACAGAAAAATTTTAAAATACTAATTCATCTCCCAAACACTGTAGCTATTTTTATTTCAATACCTTCCAGACCTTGTATATTTGTGCACATTTTTACGGAGCTAGAATCATAAAGCATGTTATTCTGAAGTTAGTTACATTTCATTCACAATAAACGTTTCTCTGTGTTGCTACTTAAGCTTCATAACTATCCTTATAGCTATATAAGAGGCAAATGTGTGGCTGTATCAAAAGCTATGCATTTGGGAACCCTCCTACACTGTTGGTGGGAATGTAGTTTGGTGCAGCCATTATGGAAAACAGCATGGAGATTCCTCAAAAAACTAAAAGTATACTTACCATATGATCCAGCAATCCTACTCTTGGGCATATATCTGGAGGGAACTCTAATTCAAAAAGACAAATGCACCCCAAAGTTCATAGCAGCACTATATATACAATAGCCAAGATATTGAAGCAACCTAAATGTCCATTGACAGATGACTGGATAAAGAAATTGTGGTATATTTATACAATGGAATACTACTCAGCCATAAAAAGGATAAAACAATACCATTTGCAGCAACTTGGATGGACCTGGAGATTGTCATTTTAAGTGAAGTTAGCCAGAAAGAGAGAGAAAAATACCATATGATATCATATATATGTGGAATCTAAAAAAAAAAAAAAAAAGACAACTGAACTTATTTATAAAACAGAAACAGACTCGGACAGAAAACAAACTTGAGGTTACCAGGGGGTAAAAGGGGGAGGGAGGGATAAATTGGGAGTTCAAGATTTGCAGATACTAACTACTGTATATAAAAAGATAAACAAGTTTCTACTGTATATCACAGGGAACTATATTCAATATCTTATAGTAACCTATAATGAAAAAGAATGTGAAAACAAATATATGTACGTACATATATGACTGAAACATGATGCTGTACACCAGAAACTGACACATTGTAAACTGATTATACTTCAATAAAAAAAAATCTATGCAGTAAGTCCCTTAAGCTTAGACACATAACTGTTTTCTCTTTCTTTTTCTGCCATGATAGATATTATGTTAACTTCCTCATGCAGATTTTTATTGCATTATTTTTCAATAATCATGAATATAGTTCATCCTATGTGTTCCCATATTGCTTCCCAAAAGAGCTTTTACTGACAATGCCTGCAACATTGTATCAGTGAGTCAATTTTGTTGCACTATCAGGTGCAATATTGCTGCTTTTACACCTTTTTTTTTGAGAATAATTTAAAATGGGGTCCCAAATTTGCTTTCATCGGCATTTCTCTGTATTCCAGTAGGTAAGTTCTTTTTTTGCACATGACTGTTCATAATTACTCATGTGAAATGTCTGTTCATATTGTGGTTAAAATTTTGAACGCATCTCTGTTTGATTTCTTTCCCTAGAAGAGAGAAAAGCAATAGAAGATTGCAATATTGCAGCCCAGCATGGCAGGATGGTACTTACTGCACTGCTCATTGGGTTAATAACTCCTTCTGGAATCTTCCTAAGATTCTGTTCCAGAATCTAAAGTGCAAGTCTATTCTGCTGCCCGGAGCTACTTAAGTGAGAAAAGTGATGCTGTAACACCCTTGGCTGTGCTTGACTGAAGAGTGGAAATGACATAATTTCCCACTGCTTATGAAAGAGAATTGGACATCAGCCTAGGTTATGATAATGCAAATGAAAATTATGTGACTGGAGAGTTAATTGGTTTCCTAGTGACTCTGAAGAATACAGTGTCCTTGAGGTTGGAAGGGTCCATGGTCCAAACCCTTGGCCCAGAGAAGTGAAGTGACTTGCCTAAACTCACACAGCAAACTAGACCCCCTAGCTCCTGATTCCCCTTGCATCCTTCCTGTGTCCTGAATGTGAATGGAAATGAATCTGTAATTCTCTCCTTCCCCTTGCCCGGGGACTGGACACCTCCCAGCCTGGACGACCTCTGGAACACAGTTCTGGGAATGATTTCTGTGCTGGGAGTTGGTTTCCTTTTCCGACATAGCTTCCAACAAGAACTCTGGGCCTTTCCTCACTGAGAAGTCAAAGGACTGCACCATGTAGGGTTCTGAGCAGTAGCTTAAAATATTTTTCCAGAGCACAAGGCCTTCTGAAAGAAGACTACAAATGTGAGAAACGGGGCCTGTGTGAGGGTGAGAGATTTTGACTCTGTCAGTTAAGGCTTTCTGCTTTAATACTTCTATTTCTCTGAGATAATTCAATGAAGGCAAGTAACATTTGATTTACATACGCCATGTAGTAGGCACTACCTCATTTGATTTCTTAAAAACACCTATGGAGTAACAGATTTGGAAATGGAGGCTCAGCGAGGTTAAGTAACTACCCCAATCAGCTCCCACAGCTAAGAGATCACTGTTTTATTGGTCCTCAAATGGGGGTTTGGGGGTGTGTGTGTGGGCACCTGGAATGGCCAATCGGAACCACATGGGAGCTTTTTCAAACTACTCATGTATGTTTCCATTCAGAACAACTGCAAGCTACAGGGCCATCTGCTGGATCTGTGTGCCCAGGGTGTTTCCACGGATGCTCTAGTCTGGACGGGTGTCAACAGACTGATGATGTATGCAGCCAGCCCTCCACACCTGCTGCTGCTAAACAGGGCAGACAGTATTATGCAATTTTATATGAGGAACTTGAGTATGTAGATTTTAGTATCCGTGGGGGGGTTCTAGAACCAACCCCTGCAGATACCATGGGACAAATGTAGTAGATGGGAGGAAGAAATTCACTTAGAGGGGCTGTGACAAAGACAAGAAAAATAAGCATTAGGAAAGATTCCTTAGAGAAGAAGAAATAGAGGAAGCCTACAGAATGGGACCCAGGGGAGTATAACTCAAGACCAGAGAAGACAGTCTTGGTGGGCTGTCATTCCCAGGAAAGGTGTGGAGGGACAGGGGGACATGGTCAGGACTTGGGGGCTCTTGTGGCAGAATCTGTCTACTGCACTCAGAGAGGCAGCAGCTGTGGTAAGAGGAGCACTTGACCAGGAGTTCTAAGACCTAGTCGTGGCTGTGTGACCTTGGGCAAGTCACATCACCTCTCTGTGACATGATTTCTTGCTCCCTACAATAGTCATAAAAATAACCTTCTCTGCCTACCTTTTGGGGGATTATGGAAACTGATTGAGTTAACTCATATCAAAGGGTTTTATAAACTGTGAAACATTACACAGATGTCACAGAGGGACTATCAGGGAGAGCAGTAAGTTCTAACTCATTGTCATTAAATTCAGCCCCTTGGTTCATTCTTGGCTGTGTTTTTGATGCCTGTTGAGATTCTGGGCATTAAAGCCTGGCATGGGGAAAGCCCCCTGTGTTAGCGTCCCCTTCCTGTGCCTTCAGCCCACTTCGTATGCACATCAGCTACACAGAAAATACCCTTTGGCGACACCCTCCAGCCAGCCTTGATTGCTAGTTACCCGATTCTGGAACAATCCTTGTTCAGCTGAAAATGCCCCAGTTGACAAATTAGCATGATAATGAGAAAACAATTATCAACACCATCAGATGAAGCTAAATAAAGCAAGGAAATAGCCAAAAAAAAAAAAAAAAAAAAAAAAAAAAAAAAAGAAAGAAAGAAAAAAGAAGGAAAGAAAGAAAGAAAGAAAAAAAGAAAAAGAAAGCACCCTCTGATAGTGGCCGGACTGCCCTTTAAAAAACCCAGATCTCGTTCTTAAAAAAGAGTTCCTGATGAAAAGTTCATTCATACAAGAATACATGCAACATGTAAAGACAATTTAAAGAAGAAGAATAAAACAAACCACATACTGAGCTTAAAATGTCACCAGCGAAGCCCCTCCTTGTGCTTCTCTGATGCACTCTCTTCACCCTGCGATCCTCATTTTGTGATAATCTTTCTCTTGCTTTTAAAAAATAGCTTTACCACATATACATTATCCCTAAGCAATTTATCGTTTAGTTTTTCCCATCTCTGAACTTTTATAAAGGGGATCGTGTTATAAGCCTTCTTCTGTCACTTGCTTTTTGTGTCGGTCATCTGTGTGTGTGGACAGACGCAGCCGTGGTCCATTCATTTTCAGATCCTCTAGTGTTTCACTGTAGGGATGGACCATAATTTACGTATCCATCCTACAGCAAGTGGACAGTTGGGGATATTACAAACAACAGTGGTATGTTTCCTGTTGCATACATGTCAGAGTTTATACAGACCTAGAAGTGGAGTGCTGGGTCATATGGTATGTCTTAAAAATTTTTGTTTTTAATTGAAATAGTCGATGAACAGCATTATGTTCGTTTCAGGTGTTTTATGTAATGATTTGACGTTTGCATACATTAAGAAATGATCACCACAATGTCTAGGAACCATCTGTCCTCCTTCACAGGTATTACAATATTGTTGACCATTCCTTACGCTGTATCATTGCTGCGAGAGGGGTGTGTCTTCAGTTTTACAAGATAAGGCCAGAAGGTTCCAAGGGGCTGTACTAATGATCACGCCCAAGTACAGTGAGTGAGAACCCCCACTGTTCCACACCCCTGCCCCGGCCAGATACCGTCTGTCTTTTAAATTGCCGCCAACCTGATGGCTGTGGAATTGTTGCCTCAATTTGATTTTATCCTGCATTTCCCTTATTGCCAAGGAGGAAGAGCATCTTTTCGCATGCTTGTGGTCCTTCTGAATTTATCTCTGAAACCCTGTTCATGTCTTTTGCCCATTTAAAAAATTAAGTTGTCTCTTCTTACAGACTTACTGATTACAAACTCTATTTTGGGTTTTTTTTTCGGGGGGGGGGGGAGTGGTGGTAATTAGGTTTATTTATTTTTTTTAATGGAGGTACCGAGGATTGAACCCAGGACCTCATGCATGCTAGGCACGCACTCTACCACTGAGCTATACCTTACCCCCTCTTTATAGACTCTGGACTCAAATTCTTTGACATGTGTTTTCTCCCAGCCTTCAGCTTGTCTTACGCTCTGCGTGATTTTGTTTTTCTTTTTTTTTTTTTTGACGAATGGACATTCTTACTTTTAGTGAAGTCAACCTCAGTCTTTCCTTTTGGGGTCTTGTTTAAGAAATTATTTTCTGCCTGAGGTCAGATAGATAATCTCCTATATTTTCTTCTCTAAGTTTAAAAATTCCCAGTGTCTTTCTTGGGACTGTTCTGTCTCGAGCTCCTGAATCTTTCCATAAAATTCTTCTGGAAGCCCGAGGTTATTTCTATTCCAGTGGGCCTCCTCTCAGCACAGAGGGCATTGAGTTCTGACAAGTGCCAAGAGAAAGACTCCATTCATGGACAGGGCGGGTGGGAGCTGCCAGGCTCAGCTCTCAAAGGCCCCCGTGTGTCTCACGCTCCAGCAGCCTTGGGCCCCTAGGGGGCGCCTTCACACCAGACACGCAGCTCCCTGCAGCCGGCCGGGGCTCAGAGGTGGGGCACCCGCCATGGCTCCTCTGTTCCTAGATCCTGCTGGGGTGGGGGTGGGGGGTTCCTACCTCCCTGTAGGTTGTAGGGGCAGCACCTCTGCTGTTACCAGGGGCCTCTCTTCTTGTTCTTGAAGGAACCACGTGGAAGCTTCCTGGCTGGTCCTGTTTCAAATCTACCCTCCTTTTTCTTGCTCTCCTTCCTTAGAATCTTCTCAACTCCATGCTGTCTTTTAGGGGCCCCTTGGCAAGAGTGTCTTACTGGGGCAGACGCTGCTATGGTTTAAGCCTACGCCACACGTCAGCAGCATGCAGCTGCCCTAACTACAGGCTCCTCAAAAGGTCAAACACATCGGGGCCACAAAAGGCATAAAGCAGAAGGGTGAGGCACGGCGCCCTTCGCCTGTCTGTATATTTGGTGTTGATTTGCCTTTCCGCCTCCGCCAGCTGACAGCTGGCCTTACGACCCCAGGAACAGCCTGAGCTACTGCCAGGGCCACTCGGGCCAAGGAGCAGGGTGAGGGGCTGAGGCCTAGGACGGGGAAGGCAGCTGGGCCAAGGGGATCTGCAGGGTATATAAACTCAAATCTGGCACACCGTTCACTTTCCTTGTATTTACACGCGCTCTGCTTCCCAGAAGAGCTAACATTGAGCACGACAGGGTGTATGTGGGTGTATCTGTATTCATTCAATAAATCTACATGTATTGGCTGAATACCAATATGGGTGCGGTGATGAAGCAGGCACAAGTGAAGTACATGATTTCATGTACTTGGGGGGAGGGAGGTAATAGACTGATTGATTGGTTGACTGATTGATTTATAATAGAGGTATTGAAGACTGAGCCCAGGACCTTGCCCATGCTAAGCATGCGCTCTACCACTGAGCTATACACCCCTCTGTACTAAGCAGATATTGAAGGATGGGGTGCTAACGGGTCTTGTACTGTGCTGCGTGCTGTGCGGAGTTACAGGTTAGCCTAAGGGTTAGCGAAAAATTTTCGGTCAAGGGCCAGATAGCAAATATTTCAGGCTTTGTGAGCCACATACACCTCTGTTGCATGTGGTTTGTTTATACCCTTTTAAAATTTTAAAAACATTTCTTAGCTTGTAGCCCATATAAAACCAGGCTTGGGGTGGGGGGGTGCTGTGGGTTAGTCAATGCTATGCTAACAAACTCCCAGTCTAGGTGGCTTAACACATTAAAGGTTTATTCTTGCTCACGTTACCATCTAGTGCAGGTCAGTGGGTCTCCTGAGCAGCTGTCTTCCATGCGGTGACTCAGGCACCCCGGCCACCATCTATGCCACCTTGTTAACTGTGAAAGAAGGAGAGAGGGTTGAAGGCTTGCATGAAACCTTTTAAGGGCCACATCCCTTCTGTGTACATTTTCTGGGTTAGAACTCACATGGTCCCAACCCAACAGCAGGGGAGAGGAGGAAAAGTTGTTTGCCTGTGTGTTGGGGAAGAGGCAACAGCATGGTGAGACATAGCGTGGTCTCTACCACTCCTGTCTCAGAGGCCCTTAGGATGTAGCTGGGGAGAAAAAGGAGCACGTATGAAAAGCTGAGTAAGAAAGTTACACTGCAGATGGCTATGTCAACAGTATTCTGAAGACATAAATAACTAAAATACAACAAGTCAAGACTGTAAGAGTTTATAGGGCCAAGAGCCTGACTGAGCTGGAGCTGCTGGGGAAATTTTCACGGAGAAGGTGGGATGTAGGTTTTGAAGGACTGGCAAGATTTAGAGGGATGAGAACCGTTTTCCAGGTGGAGGAAGCAGCCTAAGCAAAGGGCCACCTGGACAAGGCATCAAAGTCCAGAGGTAACACTGGAAAAAGCAGGCACTAACAAGCCCTAATGACTGCCGGCCAGGTGAGCCTCAGGTTGTTGGGTTTGAGGGCAGGTTCCTATGGGGGTACTGGGGTAGCGGTAGGGTGCTCAGGAGAGCAGTCAGAGATGACTTCCTAGAAATTTAATCCCCCTGCTGAAGTTTGCTAGTATTTTAACAAACAGGACAGTTCCATCAGTGCACACAGGCCAAACATCTGTCCTGCATTGGATGGAGACTTATGGCAGCTGAGGATGGAAAGACAGGTTGGAGTCAACTTGTGAAGGGCTTTGGACGCCAGGGTGTGCGGGATTCCCAAAACAAAGATGAACATCGTGGCGGGGGACAGGGTGTAGCTCAGTGGTAGAGCACGTGCTTAGCATGCACAAGGTCCTGGGTTCAATCCCCAGTACCTCCATTAATAAACAAATAAATAAACCTAATTTCCCCTCCTCCCTCCAAAAAAAGTTAAACAAAAAAAACCAAAAAAGATGAACATCATTTATTTTCAGAGACAAACCTTAGGGAGTCCCTCCCCCTATAAATGTCTAATAAGAAATGAGTGGCTAAGTAAACAATAATGTATCTATGTAGTGGAATAGTCTGTAATCATTAAAACGAAGTTTCTGAAGACTCTAATGACATGGAATGAGCAAAAAATACAGAAAACTGTACAGAGAGTGTAATACCAATTTAGTAATGAGAAATATATGAAGACAGTAAGTACAGAAGAACCAACGTCAAACTGTAAATTGTGGGTTTTTTGATGGTTGTATTATACTTGATTTTTATATTCATCATCAAGTTTTTCTATGTTTTAACTTTTTCCGTAATGAGCATTTATTAATTTTATAATAAATAACATATGATAAATGTTATTTTTTGTATCTGTTTTTTTTTTCTTTTTTGTGGGGAGGTAATTAGGTTTATTTATTTTTTTAACAGAGGTGCTGGGGATTGAACCCAGGACCGTGTGCATGCTAAGCACGCGCTCTACCACTGAGATGCACCCTCCCCTGATGAATGTTATTTTTCAAAAGCCAAGCTTAAATATGTGCAGTTTGGTTTAGTGGTTGCTGTTGCTACTTGTTCTTTCCTTGCAGGTGAATTCCATTCTTATTTTCACGGTATCCAGGAGCAGGGTGCCCACGCGCTTCAGTTCACAGTGGCTGAGCACCCCTGTCCCTGCGGTGTCAGACGCTGCCTGCCACGGAGCACAAGACTGGAAAAACCCCTCACTTGTCATCATTACATTGAAAGGCCCTTGGGTGCATCTGTAATTTCAGCAACTCCTTGAGGCTTCTCGGGCCCCAGAGTGAATATTTATGCCAGAAAAGCCCACGACCACTGCAAACAGAAGCTACAGCGTTGTGGAAATGCCAGAGACTGCCGCAAACTGTAGTCAGTGAGAGCACGGTCAGCCACAAACTCATTCCAGAGTTGAGAAAACTGAGGCCAGACAGAGCAAGGCGCTTGCCCAAGGTCACACAGTGAGTTGGTGGCAAGTAGGGACTTGGGTCCCGGGCTCTGTCATCAACAGTCACAGGCTCTTAAGACAACCAGCTTTGTTGGGTTTAGGTCAAATTTCATTTTTTGCCTGTTTTTCAATAACTACACAGTCAGATGCGGTTTGGGTTAAAGTTCATGGAATCACTTCTATTCTTGTCTTTTTAGTTTCATGGCTCCCTGGGTCTCTTTGACTAAATTCTGCTCTTGTTGAAACAAACAAACAAACAAACAAATAAATAAATTCTGGTCTTGTTTAAATCTAATACCGTATCAAAATGGTGAAAATATTCTTTGAAAACAATCTGACAGTTCCTCAAAAAGTTAAACATGGCGTTACCATATGACCCAGCAAATTCCACTCCTAGGCGTGAACCCAAGAGAACTGAAAGCCTCTGTGCACACGAACCTTGTACACCAATGTTCACAGCTGCATTATCCATAATAACCAAAAAGTGTAAACAACCTAAACGTCCACCAACTGATGAACGGATGCACAAAACGTGCTCCATCCATGCGACTGCACGCTATACGGCAATAAAAAGGAATGAGGTTCTGATCATGCCAAACACGGGTGAAGCTTGAACACATCTGCTAAGTGAAAGAATCCAGTCACCAAAGACCGCATGTTGTGTGCTTCCATTTACATGAAATGTTCAGAGTAGGCAAATCCACTGAGACAGAAAGTGGATTAGTGGTTTCCAGAGGCTTGGGGGTGGGGAGACTGGGAAGTGACTGCTCATGGATATGGGGTTTCTTTATTGGGTGATGAAAACGTTCCGGAATTAGATACTGGCCACAATGAGAAAAGTACTGTAATATAAAGACCTGCATTTAAGCTAGATGCTTGAGCCTAAAAGAGCATTTAGAAGGTCTTCTACTGGGAAAGGGAGAGTGGAGTGGTGGACTAGGCCATGTCTTATAAAAGAGATACTCAGAGACTAATTACAATCCCAGCTCCTCCACTAACCAGATGCAAGACTTTAGTCAAGTTACTCAGCCTTAATCAACCTCAGTTTCTTCATCTGTAAAATGGGATAATTGTCTGTCTTGCAAGTAGTCGCATGCACAATGCCTCACACTCAACATCTAATTGCCCCTGGTTTCCACTTCTCATCACTTTAATCTCAGGAGTCACTCTTTCCACACTGGGGGCACTGGCACCCCCTAGCAGAATCAAAAACACCTCTTGCCACAAGAGTCTGGAAGCTTTTCTAGGTGAGAGCTTCTCAAACTGTAACAAGCACGGGAATCACTTCTTTCCCATAGCTTTTCTCAGACCCTGTAGGTTAGTGACTAGGACAAGGCTTTTCACACTAAAATGTACATCGAATCACTTGGGGATCTTGTAAAATGTAGTTTCTGAGTCTTTGAATCATAAGTCTAGGGTGAAGCCTGAGAATCTATGTTTCTAAAAATCTCCCAGGCTGTTGTTTCTGGTCCTTGAAAACAGCTGCATAGTAATGAGACCCTGGAAATGATAAGCTAGAAAAATTTACAGACTCTTCCTCAAGTAGCAAATTTTGACTCTCTATGTAAGGTAGATAGAGATAAAATAAATTAATATAGGCTTCATAATGAAATACTTACAAAGATAGAGTCTGAAATACTATCAAAGATTTTTAAAAGTCCTTTCAGGTATTTACAGAAGATTATAGCCTTCCATAAGGGTCCAGAGTTGACGTATGAAATTCTAACTTGAGCCATAAAAATTAATAGCTGCACTGAATGTCAACATTGTCCAGGCATAGCTTGCATCTAGTATCTCCTTTAACCTGCTTAGACCAAGTCTAGGTGGGAAGCAGAGCAGGAATAATGTCCCCTTTTTGTAGATTGAGATTGTAGACAAAATTGAGAGTTAGGCAGGCTAAGTGATCTGTTAAGGCCACTCAGATTGTCCCTGGCTGAGCCCAGGCACACAGAAGACCACTCCTCTCTGCATCTAAGTCCTGTGCCCTCCCTCTTATGATGACATGACAGAGGATCCTGTGCAACTTCACATCTTCCCTCAGGTCCCAGGTGTATAAACAAGGCAGCTTCAGGGATAAGGAGGCAAGTGAGAGAGCCTCTAGCGAAGGGTGGCCCCGAGGTGCAAGATAACAGAACCAGCCCTATTTCCACCCTTCTCTTTGGCACCACCCTACAAGGCAGGACTGAAAAATTTCCAGTCTTGCTTACACTAAAACAAGCATGTTTGGGGTCCAAACACCCATCTGGCTATCTTCTTGCCCCTGTTGTTTACAGGACAGCAGGAAGGCTGCAGGGTGCCAGCCTTCAGCACATTGTCCACCTTCCTTTCACCCAATAACTCTCGGGCCTGATTTATCCCTTGCAAACTCTCAGGCCTTTGGAGGAGTGGTGGGTAGGAAGGCAGAAACCATCTCTTCAGGTTTGGAACCTATTCCTTGATTTCATCAGTCAGGCTTTCAAGAGTGTAAGAGTATGTGTGGCTTTCAACCTTGAAGGTTTCAAGCTGGGGAGGTTTAAAAATCTTGATGCTGGGGCCCCATCCCTAGAGATCTGTGGTGGGCTAGGATTTTGAAGGTTTCCCAGGCATTCGCATGAACAGCCAGGGCTGCAAACTGCCGCACTAAAGCCGAGATTGTGAATGGATCCTCCTGCCCCACCTCCATAAGTCAGGTACTTCTATCCACTCTGTCCTATGTAGGGAGGTTTCGCTCACCCAAAGAGCTTAAAACAATAAAGGATAAATGCTGGGTGTTGGAAAGACTGTGAAACTCTAACTTAAGAACAACAGTAGTTCCAGAGGGAAAAACAGGAACAAACAGAACAAAAGCAACAATTAGAGTAAAATGTAATATTGTAGAGAATTAAAAACCTGAGAAATCACAAGATGAAATCCCCACCATACTTTGGAGAGTATTAATGAAAATATCTCCAGATGTACCCTAGTGATATTTTGGCTTTGGTTTTTTTCTTTTGATAGGAATAGCTTTTTTTTTTTTTTAAGAATAAAAATTTCAGTGCCAAGGGATAGCAGAGTTCTTAAAAAGAAATAGAAGTTCAAATTGGCTTCAGACTTCTTCCTATAAAACACCACCACCAGAATACACTGAAGAATTACTAGAGTTTTAAGACTATTTAATTTTAATTTTTATTTATTTTTTCTGGGGGGAGGTAATTAGGCTTATTTATTTGTTTTTTGGAGGAGGTGCTGGGGATTGAACCTAGGACCTTGTGCATGCTAAGCATGTGCTCTACCACTTGAGCTATAGCCTCTCCCCCTAAGAGGACTATTTAACAACTCAAAATTCTATGCCCAGTAAGTAAATTCCTGTTGGAAATATGTTTCCAAAATTAAATGAAAAGACTGAAGGAAAAAAATGTGTGAATGCCACGCCACATAAATCAAGCCGTGGGTATGAAACGTGGGCTGGAAGGAGGCGGGTACATTTCTCGGCTCCACCACTTGCTGTCAGAGAAACAGCACGCGGAGGGGGTCATGGGCACAGAACTTCTGGCCCTGCATCCCGCCTCCACCGCTAATTTAGTTCAAGGGGACACACTGCCAAGCCTTCCTAAGCCTCCGTTTCCTGACCTGTGAAATGGGGCTGGGGGTGCAGGGCTGGGAGGAGGACGCACTTGCATGACACTGAGCATGCGCGTCTCCCTAGGGTTTGCATCCTGGGCGCCTGGCTTGCCTCGCATGAGCCCTTGCTCTGAGGGGGCGTGAGGCCGTGACGCATGCCCAGTGCTTCCCACAGGCCCTGCCGAGGGTCAGGGGCTCAGTACACGTTCCTTAGGAGCAGGAGGTGGGTCTGCAACTCATCTCTTAACTCAGCCAACTCCCCAACCAATTAAATTCCAGTCCTTTCTATTTAATTCAAGTTATCCCAATTCAACATCCCCACAACACCCTCCCGCCAATCCCTGTGCCTTTCCAAACTGGTCAAAGCAACTTAATTTTATAGAGCTCAGTTCATCTAACATCCTTCTACTCGTAAGCTGGCGTTTCATTTTATTGCGGGAGGGGTTATGAGGGTAACTTATTTATTATATACATATATATTTTTAATGGAACCCAGGACCTCGTGCATGCTAAGCACGCACTGTAGCCCTGAGCTATTCCCCACTCCCCCGAGTTGTTTAACAAAAACTCAGGATGCCCAGTTAAATTTGAATTTTAGATATTCAAGCAATCGTTTTAGTACAAGTATGTCTCCTGCTATATTCAAATTTAAGTTTGAAGTAAGTTTGGAATATTTTAAAATAAAAATTCAAATTGAAGCTTACCGTATTTTATCTGGCGACCCTACTCACTCGTTTCCGCTCAGGCACAGTTGGGCTCTGTGCCCTCTGGTGCTTTTTCTTTCCCACCTGACAGCGCTCACGTTGTAAGACAAACTGTAAGTCCTCCCCGGCAGACTGGGAGCAACCAGGAGATGTGTGCCGAATCTCGCTTTATTTCAATGACTTAGCATAGTTGCTGGTACTGTTTGTGGAAGGTGGGAAGGGAATTTGAGAGAGAGGGAAGGAAAAAGGAAGGAAAGAAAGAAGGGAGGAGGGGGGAAGGGGAAAGGAAAGTTCTAGTTCTCAGCTAATAATCTGATTTAGTGCCTGAAAATGGATAAGCAAAAATGACTCCCTCTCATGTGCTTACTTAACGCTTTGTATTTTCAAGGATTAACATGTGTCCACTGTTTTAACATTATTATTAACATATATAAAAGTGGTTTACACATGGGGGGAGGGTATAGCTCAGTGAAAGAGTGTGTGCATAGCATGCACAAGGTCCTGAGTTCAATCCCCAGTACTTCCACCAAAAATAAATAAAAAACTATTTACCACCCCACAAAATTTTTTTTAAAATAACTAAATAAAATAAATGAAACCTAATTACCTCTCCCTCCAAAAACAAAAAAAAATTTTATTGTTTACATATATATTATTTAATCTTTGCATCAAGACTCTAGGGGAGGGGTTCTTTTTAACCCAGGCAGCAGACTCAGTGCATACCCACTCACCACTGATTCCAGTAGTCTCCCATCGGCCTCCTTCTGCTTGTGACTGTTGCAGTCCTGCTCTGTTCTCCGCCTTTCCCGAGACTCAGAGAGGGCGGCCCGGTTCCGAGCTCCGGGAGTGGGTCATGCGGGGCCCAAGCCCACCGCGGTGGGCCATTCACTCCCTTTGCCCATCTCCCACTTCCGGCCCCTGGCACGATTCTAACTGATGGAAGACAGGAGAGGGGCTGCTGGGGGACGCTGAGGAATGGTTCCCCCCGCTCTTCACAGAGCTGCTGTTCCGCCCTTCTGTTGCTGGACCTGAGCTGTGTCTGAGGACGAGGTCTGGAGGTGGAGCAGTTATCCTGAGCAGAGACAGCTGGAGCGGAAAGATGGAAGGAACCTGGGCCCTGACAACAGCGCTGAGCCAATAAAGCCAAGCCTGACCCTCCTCCCTCTTGCTCCTTGTTGTGTTAGAATAAGCCTCCTTATTGTTTCAGCTGTTTCGAGTTGGGTGTTCTGTTCTTTGCTTCTGAAAACATTCTGATTGACACACTCCCTCTTGTAGGTAAGAACAAATTGAAGCCTAAGGAGGCAAATGACTTGCCCTGGGTTGCAGAGCAGGCAAACTTCAGAGGGGCCCAGGCCCAGGTGCTTCTGATTCCAGGTTGGAGGTTGTCTTTACTGTGTCTCGGGCCCCCTTGTCAACCACGGTCCTCGTCCGGGTCTGCCACCGTGACTCAGTCCTGCTACTGAGCTGTCTCTTTGGGTTAAGATACTGAAGACCTTCATAAAAATGCAACTACATTTGTACTTTACTTCTCAATGTATATGCAATGTAGTGGAATGCTCTTTTTTTACCCCAGGGAGGGAAAAATTAATCCATTTATATTTTACCAGCGTGTTACCACATGGACACGCCTGCTCACACAGCTGACTTTACTTACAGCAAAAGGAGGATTTTTCTTTCAAAAATACAATAAAAAATAATAAAATAATGCCATTTGCAGCAACATGGATGAACCTGGAAAATGTCATTCGAAGTGAAGTAAGCCAGAAAGAGAAAGAAAAATACCATATGATATTAGTTATATGTAGAATCTTAAAAAAAAAAAAAAGACAAGCAAACTTATTTACAAAACAGAAACAGATTCACAGACATAGAAAACAAACTTATGGTTACCGGGGGTGGGAGGAGGGTGGGAAGTGATAAATTGGGAGTTCGAGATTTACAGATACAAACTAATATATATAAAATAGATAAACAGTAAGTTAATACTGTTTAGCACAGGGAACCATATTCAGTATCTTATAGTAACTTATGGTGAAGAAGAATATGAGAATGAATATATGTATGTTCCTATGTGACTAAAGAACTCTGCTGTACACCAGAAATTGACACAACATTGTAAACTGACTGTACTTCAATAAAAATATATTATAAAAAAAGAACTGTAGGTAAGGAAAGCAATAAAACCTTGAAACTGCAAAAAAATACATTTTCTCAAGAGGGATAAAACATTTTAAAAGCACGTATTTTCATATAACATAGAAATTATAAATAATTGATTTGTTTTTAAGTCACGAGGCATGGGGCTGGTCAGCAAGAGATCTGAGTGCTTTTAAATTTGCTTTCCAGCCTCCTAATTTGTTCCTCATCTTTCCAATAAACTGTATATCTATCAAGACACAAAGATTTCATTCTCTCTGCTAAGAATATAAAGCACTTAACCTGAAAAATCAATTTTTTCTAATTAAAAATAGTGATGTCAGGGATTGTGAATGTAATCAATGCCACTGATGTACACTTAAAATGGTAAATTTCATGTTGTATATATTTTGCCACAATTTAAATAATTATGAAAAGCCGTAAATACCTTAAAAAATTTTTTTTAGATTTTTTTTATTGAGTTATAGTCATTTTACAATGTTGTGTCAAATTCCAGTGTAGAGCACAATTTTTCAGTTATACATGAACATATATATATTCATTGTCACATCTTTTTTTGCTGTGAGCTACCATAAGATCTATATTTCCCTGTGCTATACAGTATAATCTTGTTTATCTATTCTACATTTTGAAATACCAGTCTGTCCCTTCCCACTCCTGCCCCCTTGGCAACCACAAGTCTGTATTCTATGTCTATGAGTCTGTTTCTGTTTTGTATTTATGTTTTGTTTTGTTTTGTTTTAGATTCCACATATGAGCGATCTCATATGGTATTTTTCTTTCTCTTTCTGGCTTACTTCCCTTAGAATGTCATTCTCCAGAAACATCCATGTTGCTGCAAATGGTGTTATGTTTTCGGTTTTTGTGGGTGAATAGTATTCCATTGTATAAATATACCACTTCTTCTTTATCCAGTCATCTGTTGATGGACATTTAGGCTGTTTCCATGTCTTGGCTATTGTAAATAGTGCTGCTATGAACATTGGGGTGCAGGTGTCTTTTTGAAGTGGGGTTCCTTCTGTATATATGCCCAGGAGCGGGATTCCTGGGTCATATGGTAAGTCTGTTCCTAGTCTTTTGAGGAATCTCCATACTGTTTTCCACAGTGGCTGCACCAAACTGCATTCCCACCAGCAGTGTAGGAGGGTTCCCCTTTCTCCACAGCCTCTCCAGCATTTGTCATTTGTGGACTTTTGAATGATGGTCATTCTGGCTGGTGTGAGGTGATACCTCATCGTAGTTTTGATTTGCATTTCTCTGATAATTAGTGATATTGAGCATCTTTTCATGTGCCTGTTGATCATTTATATGTCTTCCTTGGAGAATTGCTTGTTTAGGTCTTCTGCCCATTTTTCGATTGGGTTGTTTTTTCTTATTAAGTCGTATGAGCTGCTTATATATTCTGGAGGTCAAGCTTTTGTCGGTTTCATTTGCAAAAATTTTCTCCCATTCCATAGATTATTGTTTTCTTTTACTTACAGTTTCCTTTGCTGTGCAGAAGCTTGTAAGTTTAATTAGGTCCCATTTGTTTATTCTTACTTTTATTTCTATTGCTTGGGTAGACTGTTCTAGGAGAACATTTTTGAGATGTATGTCAGATAATGTTTTGCCTATATTTTCTTCTAGGAGGTTTATTGTATCTTGTCTTATGTTTAAATCTTTGATCCACTTTGAGTTTATTTTTGTGTATGGTGTAAGGGAGTGTTCTAGCTTCATTATTTCCATTAACAAAATACCTTTTCCTATTTCCATTTAAGTTTCTGAAAAGGTGCTCTGATGGTTAAATAATTTCAAATGCATTAGTAAAAGGGACCCATGTATGATCAGTCCTTTCCAAATATTAATGAGAGTTACATACATGGCTTTTATAATGGCTATTTGGGGTATTGCTTTATTTTTACATAATTCAAACCTAAAGTAAATTGTGAGCATTTTATATATTGTTTAAATTACATGACAACATGGACGCACAAAGAGGGGAAATTCAGACAGTCTAAAGTAAGCATATGGCATCAGGAGAAAATCCACTGTATAAAATAAACACAACTTTGCAGTCACTACAGAAATGCAACCACTTTAAGACAACCAGAGTTCAGCCTCTATCTGTTTCACGACCAATCACAGAAATTCCCGTAAAAATGCGAAGGCACCTCACAAGTGAAGAATTTGTGCACTATGGTCATGTGTTCAACATTTTTAACTAATCAAAATATACGAAGGCATAGTTTAAAAGTGGAAATACATGAGCTTAAAATTATTTTAAAAATACGCAACATCAACATCCACAAATGTGCAATTTTGCAGCAAACTCACGTTTTCTCTCTCAGAGGGCCCAGAGTCACCCTCCCCCAGCTCCACGGCACCCACAGTTTGTTCCTGGCTGTGCCCTTTCCCGGCCCTGCTCTTCCAGGCTTGGGGACATGAGAGGGAAATGGTCTTGTCCCACGACTAACTGTGGCGGGTAGGAAGCCCTCCTTGGTGCTCTGGTTGCTGATCTCCAGGGTGGCCAGGGGACCCTCGCCCCTGAGCCACCTCATTGTCAGGAGGTTGTGAATGGGTGGGTGGGGGCCCCGTCAAGCCCCAGTGGGGCAGGGATCAAGCAGTCCCCTTGACGTTGGCTGGTCCAGGAGGGACCAGACCCCATCTTTTCAGCTGCCTTATTCCGTCCCCCATGGGAAGCGCCCCATTGCCATCAGGCTATCCCAGCCTCTTTACCTTTGAGGCCACAGCTCTGGAGCCTCTGTCCAGCTGTACTTTTCAAGAACTGTGACTAGAGGAGGTGGCCTTGGCCTCTTTTCTCTCTCTCTCACCTTAAGGCCCAAGTCTCCCCTCCACTTCCTCCCAGCTCTGGTCAGGCCAGCGAGCTCTGCAGCTCTACAAGAGATCGTCTTGGGGTCATCATCTTGGTTCTCCCACCGCCAGCTTTAAGACATGGGACCAATCAAGTGACCCCCTTGCAATGGGAGGAGATGGCATAAAATGATCTCACTTTACATAAAGGGCACACCCCTCAAAAAATTAACCATCAACCCCACCCCAATGTATCTTGCAGAGACCAGGGATGGAGTGATGGGGTTCAAGGGGGAGAAATGGGGTGCTGGTTCTGCAGAAATGATGTTTTGTCTTTCAGAAAGTTTTTACAGGGGTCAGGTTCTCCCCCCCCCCCCCAGCCAGGTGGAGCTGCTCTAAAAATGTGAAGTTTCCAGCTGTGGGCTCTCATACACAATTCTGGAAAAGAGCAAAGATCCCACTGTCATGATATATTGTTAAAATACAGTAAGGCATAGACTTCTGTTGCCTTAATGGGGGCACTCAGAGTCTTTAGTCTTTCAAAATATTGTCTCATTACGATAAAGGCTATTGCAATGAACTATATATTTTAAAAGTTTCCACTTCTAATATGTTTTTAAAATCACAGGGTGCACATCAACTTCCCAGAACAAAAATTTCCATGGGGTTTTATTTATAAAACCAATAATTAAAAGTAGATACATTCTATGGGTAGCTGTTTTAACATAGTAACATAGAGCATATTTTCATTTCTATTGACTTATAAGCCCTGCTAAATAATTGTGACGTCTGAGCAAATCTGCCAGGTCTATAAAACAATGCTTACTATTTTTATTTTCACTTTCGCCTTCCTTTTAATTTTCATTTTCAGAGAAGAAAAAATTTGGGGGGGAAGAGCTTCACCCAGGAACTACTGCCATGCACCTGTGTTTCCTGGGCATCCAGTGTTCCTCAGCTCTGCAGTGACACAGGCCAATAATTCAGTAACCTTTATGCTTTTAGAAACAGTAACCAAGTTTCAGACTAAAAGTATTTTCCCTGGTCCTTCACAGCTCACCATGAAAATTATTTGGCTCTTTCTAAAACTACACCTGTAATTCCTCTCCTTTCTTCTTTTTACTTGTTATTTTAAAAAATCAGATCTACAGAAAAGTTCCAAAGCTATTACAACAAACGCTTGTATACCCATCAATGTGACTCATTAGCTTTCAACATTTTTGAAAACTTTTTAAAAATAGTTTTTTAAACTATTTTAAAATCACTTTTTTCCTTCTAGTTTTATTGATATATAACTGACATATGGCACTGTGTATTTTGGGGGGGAGGTAATTATGTTTTATTTGTTTATTTTTGATGGAGGTACTGGGGATTGAACCCAGGACCTCGTGCCTGCTGAGCACGTGCTCTACCCCTGAGCTGGACCACCTCTGCCCGTGCTGTTAACGTTTTACCGCTCTCTCTCTCTCTCTCTGTCTGCACACACATATATACAGACACACATACGTGCTTCTTTCTTCTGAATCATCTGACAGTAAGTTGCAGATATCACAACTTTACTGAATACTTCCGCATGTAACTTACAAGCACAAGGATATTCTCATACAGAACAACAAAGCAATGATCAAATTCAGGAAATGTAACATTAATACGTGGGGCCAGGTGCCCAGGGACAGAAAGGCTTCTGCCCTCCTCTAGTCTCTCCTGGGCGGGGCCTCTGGCATTAACACCTTACACTCACCGTGCTCACCTCCCTGAGCTGGGCTGGAGGACAGAGGCCCGATCGTGGAAATAACAGAGCATCCTTTGCTGCCTCCTGGGTTCCCACCTCTGGTAAACCTGAGAGCCTGTCCTGCTCTAAAACTTTCCAACCTTCCCTATAGCCAAAAAATTCACCCCCACCCCCGCCATTTTCCCATGTGCGCCATTCTTTGGAAATAGGGGGAAGAGGATTTGGACTCAAGCTCTGGTTCCCTGACCTGTGTGACCATGAGCAAGTTCGTGTTCTGGGCCTTAGTCTCCTCATCCTTAAAATGCAGGAATCGTCTTTCTCTTTGGTTGGGGAGGGGGAGGTATTTAAGTCTCTTTCTTTATTTTTTAGTGGAGGTACTGGGGATTGTACCCAGGACCTCGTGCATGCTAAACACACACTCTACCACTGAGCTATACCTTCCCCCGGGAATCATCTTTAATATCATAAAATAAATTAAAATGAAAGCGTTTTGTGAACCATCATACCTCTATAAAAATGTAAGGGGGCACTATTACTATAAATGACATCCTCTGAGGTATTAATAACTCAGTAATGAGTTAATGCTCCCACATTATCAGGGCAGCCTGATGAGCTGGGAATCACTCTGAAGCCAGAGAGAGCCAGTCTGCCATTAATTACTGGTGCTGACCTTGGGCAAGGTCACTTAGCCTCTCTGGGTCTCAATTTCTTCATCTGTAAAATGGGATCCCAAGACCTACCTTGTAGTTTGTTGCTGGGTGTCTGCTGAGCCACCGGGCTTGCTGGACTAACGAGGGCTGGAGAGGGAGGAGGGAGGGAGTGAGGGCTGAGCATTGAGATAAGAGGTTATGAGAGAGTGAATTTCAATCTTGGCTGTACTTGGAGCCAGTAACATGGAGAGCTTGTTAAAAATCCAATGCCCAGGCTGCACCCCACGCCAGTGAGTGAGACCGGGCATCACTATTGTTAAATCTCCCCAGGTGATTCCAATGCTAAGTGAGCTAATCAACCTAACTCCTGCTGTCCTTTCTCTTTTTCTCTGGGACCATGACCCAAGAGAGCAGCTAACAGTGGGCAACACTAGATCTGGGGGAAAGGAGCTTCAGAATGGGTGAGCCTTTCAGGTCCCCTCAAACACAACAAGCAGCTATGCACTGGGGCTATTTCCTGACTGCATTATGGTTGAACTTGTTAAGTGACATCACTTGAAAGCTAAAAAAGTCCTGCTTGCCACACAATGCTGATGCCTTCCTCCCTCACCACCCGTCCCCAAACACAAAGGATTATTTTTATTTTTAAAAACGCTCCTGAATGATAGTTTTATACCCAAATGATGTTGAAGCTGCCTGTTGAAAAACATCAACAATGTACTTAAATATATAATAAGCACATTATGTGTTTAACCTGGGGTTAACCAGAGACTTGTCATCCTGACCACATGTTGTGCTGTCAGGAGACCACATGGGTCCCCCGCCCCACTGCCTCATGCTGGGCTGGTCCCTGGCCCACATTTGAATAATTTGGGCTTGGGAATGACAATGAAGCATTGTGTTTATGTTGTTAGCATGTTTTTATGGACTGGCTATCATTTAGTGCCTCTACCCTTAAAGATGGGGGGCGGTGTCCCCTTGCTTTGTCAAAGGGTGGCAGGAAGAGCCAGAAAAAGATGCAGGAGTCTTGGCTACTAGGGTCCCTCTGTCTTCCCTTGAGCAGATGTCTTTGCTTTCTGGAGAGCTTTCCTTTTCCCAGGTAGATGCCTGGTTCCACCTGCAATGAGGCCGGCTAGGTAGGGCGTGCAGTAACAGCGCAGGTGGTTCTCACACTGTCTAGGTGACAACACCCAGAGGTGCTGGTGCTCCTTCGGCGACTGTGCATTGATCACCTACTATGCGCTTTGTGTGCATCGTTGTATCTAATCAGCCCTACACCCCGTGGGGTGGGTATTATCCCTACTTAGTTTCCAATGATAAAGCCAAGGCTCAGAGAGGTGAAGTAAGTTGCCCTAAGTAACACAGCTAGTAAGTGGCAAGATGAAGATCGGAGAGCAGGGCTGCCGACAGACTCCGCTCTCAACATGAAACCGCACTGTTCCACGGGGCCCAAGTTATCAGCCCCACCACCTCCTCTGGCTTCCGGAAAAGTGAGGATTCATGAGCAAGTCTTGCGTCTCCACAAAACAATCAAGCCGAGAGGTAGTCCTCGCAGAAGTCCCACCCTCCTTCCAGAATGATTTCCTCTTACCTCCATGACCACCGCCACACAGGTGTGACCATAATTGCACAGCAGGCTGCAAAGAAAGCTTTTCTCTCACTCTGGCACCAGGGTCCTGTGCCCAGCCATTCCTGGAAACTCATTGTGTGGACACATCTGGAACATACCACAGGCTATCAACGCTTGTCTCCAGCTTTCACACTCCATGTGGCCACTCTGCTTTTGTGCCCATCCATTCCTGGTCCCCCTGGTCAGCAGAGGCCAGAGTTGTAATGAGTTTAGCTTAAAATCTAGTCTTGATTTGAAAAGTTTAGGCTCACAGTATCTTATATTCACAGAATTTTAAAGCTGGAAAGGATGTTAAAAATGATCCATTTAAACAGAATAGAGAGCCCAGAAATAAACTCAAACACTTATGGTCAATTAATTTTGACAGAGGAGGTAAGAATATATAATGGAGAAAAGACAGTCTCTTCAGCAAGTGGTGTTGGGAAAGCTGGGCAGCCACGTGTAAATCAATGAAGTTCAAACACTCCCTCACACCATACAAAAAAATAAACTCAACATGGCTTAAAGACTTAAACATAAGACATGATACCATAAAACTCCCAAAATGAAAAGACAACCTATGGGCTGGGAGGAAATATTTGCAAATGATGTGACCAGCAAGAACTTAATTTCCAAAATATACAAACAGCTCATATAGCTCAATAACAAAACAAACAAACAAAAACCCAACCCAATCAAAAAATGGGCAGAAGACCTAAATAGACATTTCTCCAAAGAAGACATACAGATGGCCAACAGGCACATGAAAAGATGCTCAGTGTTGCTAATTTTTAGGGAAATGCAAATCAAAACTTCAATGAGGTATCTCCTCACCCTGGTCAGAATGACCATCATCAAAAAGTCTACAAATAATAAGTGCTGGAGAGGGTGTGGAGAAAAGGGAGCCCTCCTACACTGTTGGTGGGAATGTAAACTGGTGCAGCCACTATGGAGATTCCTTAAAAAAACTAAAATTAGACTTACCATATGATCCAGCAATCCCACTCCTGGGCATATATCTGGAAAAGACAAAAACTCTAATTCAAAAAGATATATGCACCCCAATGTTCATAGCAGCACTATTTACAATAGCCAAGACTTGAAAGCCACCTAAGTGTCCATCAACAGATGAATAAATAAAGAATACACACACACACACACACACACACACACACACACACAGAGGAATATTACTCAGCCATATAAAGAATAAAATATTGCCATTTGCAGCAACATAGATGGACTTAGAGATTATCATACTAAATGAAGTAAGTCAGACAGAGAAGGACAAATATCACATGATATCACTTATATGTGGAACCTAAAAAAATGATACAAAAGAACTTATTTACAAAACAGAAACAGACTCACAGACGTATAAAACAAACTTATGGCTATTAAAGGGGAAATGAGGAGGGGAGAGTTTGAGATTAACAGATACAAACTACTATATACAGAATAGATAGATAACAAGGTTATAGTACAGGGAACTATATTCAATATCTTATAATAACCTATAATGGGAAAGAATCTGAAAACGAATATATATATATATATATATATATATATATATATATATATAATTGATATAATATATATATAAAATGGAATCACTTTGCTATATACCTGAAACTAACACAACATTGTAAATCAACTATACTTCAATAAACAAAACGAAACAAAAAATTACCCACTTAAATCTCCTTTATTCACAGTCAGGGAAACTGAGGTCTAGAGGTGTTTAGACACCTACTAAGGTTACAGGGTGAAACCAGCAGTCAGAACACAGCATTATCGAGAAAAGTCAAGTCACATGATCCCTTTCCCTTTGTCAGTCTGAGTTTTGTTCCTCTCTGACACTTTGATTGCTTTTCTAGAACCTGTTTCTGGGACACCTCCATCAAGAGATGAGGCAAAGTGGGCAGGACCTGTGGGTGGGCATGACAGAGGGCACGGGAGGTCACTTACCCTGAACCCCAGGCCACGGCTTGGGACCAAATGCAGTCTGGTAGATGCTGGTCATAGAGCACCTTTGCCTTGGAAACCAGGAACATTTTGAGGCCATAGCTCCGTGTGGCAGGAGGGGGACAGGGCATTTCGCAAAGTCCCTCGAACAGACACCAGCGTGAGGAAGCCTCGGTAGCAGGGGCACCCAAGGTCTGGGTCTTGGTCCCCAGTGGCCTGGAGAAGCGGCTCTGATGTCCTTGAGAGCTCTGACCCCAGCATAACCCCTGGTGTGTGGTAGGTGCTCAGTGAATTATCACCTTGGAAACCACCCGGGGAGCCACATGAGGAACCCAGGTGCATCTCAGATGTTTCTCATCCTGTTTGGGACAAAACTGGTATTTCACTCTTATTCCAAAGTTTCAGTTCTGGGTGACTTGAGCTGCCTTTACAAAATTCAGTCTATCTTTATGGGAAGGAGATAGGCTATTGTTGACAAGATTCAAGGGAGCCATAGACTTTGCAGGCATTTCTACAGGAAGAGCTCCCAAAAGTCTGAAAGCAGTGATTCTCTGCTTGTTAGAACCACCTGGTGAGATCTGAAAACCTTCCCCACGCCCTGGCCCCACCTGCATAGTTCAGTCGGAACCTCCGGGGGTTGACCAGCAACAGGACGTTGAAGCCCCCAAGTGGTTCCAACGTGCCCGGTTGAGACCCCTGGTGGAATAAAGGGAGTCTCCCTTGGAGCCGACTTCGAAATGGACAGCAGTGGTCCTTGGAGAGCAGTGGTCCTTCCCGCGTGATTGCTCCAAACTGTCCTCAAGCACCTTGTTGGTCCCGTTTACCCTGACAGTGGGGCATGCCTGGGTTCATTTCACTGATCTGATTTGATTTCGGGGCAGCCAGACCCTGCACAGTCCTGGGCGGTACCTTATAGATGGCTCCAGCCTGTTACATGGCTTTGTGGTAGAAAAGGTGGGAAAAAAATTGCCTGTAACAAAACAGAAGGGTCTTCCTGTCATTCCATTGGTTGGTCCCAATTATTACTCTCTTTGCCTCTTCATCTTCATTGCTAGAGATATCCAGATGTCTGCTAGTGATCTTGGGAAAATGGCTTTGAAGCCCAGAGACAATACATTTTCCCAATGTTTCCAAATGTTTCCCAAGAACCCCATCTGTAAAATGGGAATAACCCTGACCTCATTGCATTGAAGAAAGGAGCAAATGAAATTATGGTGGTCAAACTGCGGGCCCAGTGTCCACCCATGGGAAAGGCATTCACTGAACAGTAGCTAATGTTTGTATTCACTGACTGGCCAGACCCTTCATGATAATACAAAAGACTCAAAAAGTTTATTTTTAAAGAGGGTACTGTACTGGTCAGTTCTATTTTAATGTGAGGAATTTCCACTTCTTCACTCTTAACTGCTCAGCTGTGACTTCCCAGTTCACACCTCACCACTTATAATGTCCCTTTCATGGATGCTGATCCTCATTACCCTCACAGGGATGACCACATTTCAGTGCCATAAGCAAAAAGTGTAAAAATCTTTAAAGATACCATCTTTCATGATCAAAAGAAAGAACTCACATCTTCAGCATACTTTCAGGTTCTGACTGCTTTCACAGTCAGGCACGGTAGGGCTCAGGGGACGAGATCCCCCACTCCCTCACGTGTGTAAGATGCTTCAGTTTTCAAAGCGTTTCCCATATTCACTGCAGTAACCTTGGGAGAAATGCAGGGGAGCCTGTGCCCATTTCACAGACAAAGAAACTTTGGACTGAAGTTCCTCAACAAAACTGTGTCTGACACACATTACTATATATAAAATAGATAAACAACAAGGACCTACTGTATAACACAGGGAACTATATTCAATTTCTTGTAATAACACATAATGGAAGAGGGGTGGGTATAGCTCAGTGGTAGAGCGCATGCCTAGCATGCGTGAGGTCCTGGGTTCAAAAAAAACCAAGAAGGACAGTATGAACTCATCTATAAAACAGAAACAGACTCGCAGACTTGGTAAACCATCTTATGGTTACTGGGGAAAGGGGGTGGGAGGGGATGAATTTGGGAGTCTGAGATTTACAAATGTTAGCCACTATGTATAAAAATAGATTTTTAAAAGTTTCTTTTGTATAGCACAGGGAGCTGTGTTCAGTATCTTGTAATAACCTTTAATGGAAAAAAATATGAAAATGTATATATGTATGTATGTGCATGACTGGGACATGCTGCACACCAGAGATTGACACATTGTAACTGACTGTACTTCAGTTTAAAAAAAAAGAGGTCCTGTATTCAATTCCCAGTAACTCCATCAAAAATAATAAGTAAGTAAACCTAGTACTTCCACCCCTGGCAAAAAAAACATATAATGGAAAAGAATCTGAAAAGAAAAATATATACGTATGTACATGAATCACTTTGCTTTACATCTGAAACTAACATTATTGTAAATCAACTACACGTCGACAAATGATAAAATTAAAAAATAGGTCTGAAATGTCTAATATTTCCAAGAAAGCACACTGATTCCAGTAGCTACAAGAGGTGAGATGGTGTTCACTCGGTAATTATTTACAGCTTCGAACTATTTACTACCAGGAGCCAGGCACTGTTTGAGTGTTAGGAAGGCCAGTGAATGGGACCAACGTGTTGCTGTCCCCATGGAGCCCACAATTTTATGGAGTTTGAAGAGTATGTCTCCAACTTGTTCCTCTGCTCAGGGTGACCAACCTGATCTTAGCAATGAATCTCAAGTATGTATCTCTACTGTGCACACATTTTGGAAGAGGCAGATACTTTTGCTTACCGGCCAGACACAGGTCTCCTCCAAGCCCACGGCTGATGGCACGTCATTCAGTTTGTTCAGCTGGTGCCCTCACACGGGGTGATCAGAGCCCCCCATACGCTGTCTTTCACATCTCAGATGTTTGGGATCTGTGGGCCAAGTGGAGCCCAGCAGCCCGAGGCCCAGCCTCACTTGTGGATCCAAAACTAACAGGGGAGCCTCCTTGGCAACTTCACCACGGTCTGGATTACGAGCCCTGGCCACAGGCCCGGTGACTTCTGTGTCAGGTGCTGGAGCTGGAAAGGCGAGGGAGAGGGAGGCTGGGGAGCTATTTTCATCTTGTTCCAATGGCTTCAAACACCAGCTTCTCTTGTGCCAGATTTAGATGAACAGTCTTGACCTAAAAAAAAGTCAAAAGCTGTGACTCAGGGGAGCTCCCAAGTTCCTCCAAACGCCCTGGGCTCCTGTCTGGGACTATTCTGAACGACATCTTTGGATGGTATGAGGTGGACACCGTGTTTAGGCAACCAAAAAAGCTTTTGGAAATCATCCCCCTGGATTTTGGGGCCAGAATGAAAAACACTGGCTTTTGGGGGCCCAGCTGGGTGTTTTTGCCCACTCTTAGTTTTCAATAGCTTGGATGGAGGTAGACTTGAACATTCAAAGAAAAATGTGTTTCCAGCCTTTCAAAGTAGAGAACATGGGACTTGCAGGCGTATCAAGGTGAGCCCAGAGCCCAGATCGCATCTGAGGAAACACTTGTGCTACGTGTACCAGAAACAGCCTCCCTTGGGGAGAGGAGCCATGTGGCAGAGCCTTGATGGATCAACACATTCATTTCAAACCTCTTCTCAACACCAGGCTGGCCTGAGGGAAGACTGGGGAACAGGGCGAGTTTGCCCCTCGTGTCCCCTGATCACTGCACAGCCCCTACTCCGGCCCCACTGTTGAGGCCTGTCCGTGTCTTCCTTTCCCAGACAGTACCCTTTGCTACAAAATGATCTCTCTGCCTTGTCACACCCATCTCATTAAACCACTGCTTCTTATTCATGTAGAACTTCCAGGGGCAGGAGAAAAATGCGTCCCTCACTTTGTCACCGTGTCTGAGTGGGACACACAGACAACAGGAGGCCCGGTGTGAGGGCAGATGTGAGGGTTCTGGGGGCTTGGTTCAAATCCCACCCATGCTCTTCCCTGGCTGGGTGACCATGGACTAAGGCTCTTCACCTCTTCCACCCTCAATTTTCTTTTCTGTGATGGCCTCGTGGGCCACCAATCTACAGACACATCTCTGTTGATGATTTCAGACCAATACAAGCAGCAATGGTGAGTCTTGTACAAGTTTTGAAACCAGCCTTTGGTGGTGATATCAATGTTAGTTCCCCCCAACCACCCCCTCCATCACCAGCAGGCTTGAGTAAGTGACAGTCAGATGGCGATGGCAGTGACGCTCCTAAGTGTGTGTGCAGAATGTGCCGGGCAGGCTCTGCAGGCAGACAATTGACTTGCCTCTGGCTGAGTGACCTTGGGCTGGCATCCTGGTTCCCGGATCTAGAAATGAGGGTAATGACAATGCCCCCCTCCCATGGTGACGTTATGATGATGAAATGAGTTGATTCATGTAAAGCTCTTGGAACAGTGCCTGGCATCCAAAAGGTGCTCAATAAATATCCTTCTAACTAGTAATCTACGCTTGTAGAGAATGCTCAGATGTGTCATTTGATTTGCGTTTGATTCCTACAACATCCTGGGACAGGCAGAGAATCATGTCATTTTACGAATAAGGAAACAGATTCAGACAGATGAAATGTCTCGCCTGGGAACAGAGCCCAGGGTTTCTGGCTCCGAGATAAACTCTTTCTCTGCCATGTGAACAAAACAATTCTTAAAACTAGACAACAATGGCCCATGACAGTCAAGTCAATATTTTTGTAAATTTTGTCAAGGGCTAGATAAAATCAAGCAAAGGGCTAGATGTGGCTTCTGAATGGTGGGTTCCCCACCCCAATGTCTATAGCTTTGCAGAGTTGCCAAGTCAGGTATGACCTGCCAGGTGACAAGTCTCTGTAAAGATGGCCTCAGAGGGATGACACATTTTCCCCCAAAATGACTCATGGGAAGGGTCTAGGCTCTTTCTGGGCTGCTGGTGGGTAGGAGGGTTTGGAGAGGAATTTCTTCTGGATTTCAGCTGCTCTTATTAAATTCCCACTTCAATTTAAAAATAAAAAAAATTTGGTTAAAGGCAGAATCCAATATTCCAACCTGAAAAGCAGTTCCAGAAATACAGAGGAGCAAATGCAGCCAGAGCGCGCTGCCTGTGGAAACACTGATGGCAAAGCACTGAGTCCTTCACTCTGGTCTCTCCATCCACCCACCCACCCATCAGGCCTTCCAGCATCCAGCCATTCTTCCATCCGACATGTGTTTAGTATTAATTAAGCTCTGACTCTTACAGCCACTTCTTGAGAGTTACTCGTGGCTCGTCCAGCAGGCACAGTTGCCTCAGCTAACAGCATCCCTGACGACTCTCCTCAGGGGCAATCCTGGCTCAAAGCAGCAGCTTCATCTGCTTGGTTTGCCCCTTCCCTCCCTCTTTCCCTTTTGATCTGGGCCAGTGTCCTCAGACTTGGTGAGGATGGTGATTTCCCAAAGCATGGCTATTATTTTGTTTCCATATTTGGCCCACCTGGATGTCATATGTTTAATTTCAAGGCACCATTGGACCCTGTTTTTTCCCTGCTTCTTGGAAACAGGTCCTGCCAGAGCTGCCTGTGGGGTCCGCCCCTGCCACAGACAGCTGGTTACACCCACACCCCCTCATCAGAAGAACCCAGAATGATGCTCCCACTGTCAGGCATCCACGCCCTAGTCATGTGGCTGGAGCACAGATGCCCTGAGCTCTTCTCCACTGAAAACAGGTGAGAGAAGGTGGGGGATGGGGACAGAATGGGAGGCAAAGAAACAAGCCCCCAGCACCAGGCGACAGGAGATCCGGGAGCTCCCCGGTTCGTGTCCTGGCTCTGCCAGTAACTAACTTGCTCTCAGACCCCAGGCAAGCAGCTTCACCTTTCTCTTCTTCATCTTTATCTGTATCTCAAGGATGTGGGCACCTGCCCCTGGCTACAGGCGGACCACTAGACACAATATGATGTCACCTGTTAAAAGGTTCCAGTCCTACCTAAAAATGAGTTACTACGGATGATCACAGATTGCTGGAGGGGCCAAAGGGAGCCCTGCTGATTCAGATGCCTGACTCTTACCACTTGCTTCGCACTTTTATGTGACTATGAAACAAGAGGAACCACCTCCGTGATCTGGGGCTGGAGGTTCACGCCCAGACAGTTCTAGAAAGCGTTGAGAAATCAGAAATCTGTCACACAACAGGTTCATACAACTCAAACGGCAAGTACTTCGAGATGAGAGGTAAGATCGCTATTGGTTGTAAAAATGCAACAAAGTTTAAACATCTTTAACAATCGTTTCTTAAAAGGCACCAGCTTAGGAATAGTCAATTTGTGTAAATAGGTCTTTTGTGTTTCTTTTCCTCATAATCCATGCACACATCTCTGTTTCTTCCTATATTTATCCCACTTATTTATTTTTTAAATTACTTTAATTTTTCATTCTCTTTGCCCCTTGGCATTTCTCCCATAAACTGGTCATAATCAAAAAACAAGGTTAACAATAGCAACTACAACCCAAGGCTCGTTGTTCTTAACTGTGTTTATGGAAAGAGTGTTAAATGCCCTGCTCAGATTTTGAAATTGGATGGGTGGAATATCTTATGAATGGTGAAGCCATCAAACAACAACATACTAGAATTTTCACAACAAAATGTTTTGAAACAATCTGCAGAGGATTTTTTTTTAGATCCTAAATGAGAGCAAAATCTTCCTTTAAGGGCAGGTGCTTAGAAATGGCCCCAAATGAGTTGGATTTGCCTTTGAAGCTTTAGCATTTCTGTCCCCAGCACCCTCTAAACAGACTTTTACTTCTCCTTCCCTGCCTGGGGCAAGCTCCCTAGGCTCCGTTCTCCAATCCCCTCCCCTGTCTGCCTGCTCAGCTGTGGGCTCCGGGGAGGGGCTGCCCTTGAACCTGGGGAAGAGGGCATCTCACTCTGGGCCTTACCCTTTACAGAGGCCCTCTGGTCCTCCTCCAGCCCTGTCCTTCCTCTTGGGGTGAGGAGTTCCTCGGGCCAAGTGGCTGTGCCCTCTTCGGGTTACCAGGAACTCCCGAATTCCCTACCCATGAGCTTCCAAGTCCAATTGCAGGGCCCGCATGAGCTCTCTCTCAGATTGCCCAGCTGCTTTGCTTACCTTGGGCCGAGAGGGGGCCGAGGGCAGCTGTTTGTGTGCAGGGCTGGAGTGTCAAGGTGCATTCACCTAAGGCCCCTCATGGTGTGAGACATGGTGCTGGGAGTGAAAAGAAAACGGGGCAGGGATTTTCAGCAACATGGATGGAACTAGAGATCGTCATTCTAAGTGAAGTAAGCCAGAAAGAGAAAGAAAAATATCATGTGATATTACTCATATGTGGAATCTAAAAAAAAAAAAAAAGAAAAAAAGGACACTATGAACTCATCTACAAAACAGAAACAGACTCACAGACATAGTAAACAATCTTATGGTTACTGGGGAAAGGGGGTGGGAAGGGATAAATTTGGGAGTTTGAGATTTGCAAACAATAACTACTATGTATAAAAATAGAAAAAAAATTCTGTATAGCACAGGGAACTATATTCAATACCTTATAATAATGAAAAAGAATACGAAAACAAATATATGTATGTGTATGCATGACTGGGACACCGTGCTGTGCACCAGAAATTGACACATTGTAAGTGACGGTACTTCAATTAAAAACAAAAAAAGAAAATGGGGCAGGGGGACCTACGGGTTGGGAGTTGGGGGCTCTGCTACCATACTTGGAACTTTGAGGAGTGTGAACATTCTAAATCTGAACCTGGCATTCCACCTTGTAGGAAAGTATGTTTGTCAAGGTGGGAAGACAGGACATATTTTATATCATGTTTTGTTAGCTTGATTTATCCTTTAAAAATACTGAGGCATATGGCCTGTGGCCTCCGTTTGTACTCTTACCCTGTTTATGTTAAGGTGGCCTGAGCCGGGGCAGGTCTGTTGCTTGATCTCCTGTCTGCCTCTCAGCCCTGTGGGAAGACCCCAGCTTCAGCCCAGATCCTGACTTATAGCTCTCCGGCGAAGTCATGCCACACGGCCCAGGGCCAGCCCCACCCGACCACTCCACCCAGGAGTGGTTCCTGAGAGCCCTGGGAAGGAAATTTCAACATCTGGGAACCAAACCTGGTGAATTAGGCTGGGCCATGAGCTAGATCATTGCTTTTATTTGTTTCAAGAGGTGGGAGACCTGTCCTGTGGCCGGCCGACAGGTGGCTCTTCAGGCAGCCCCACAGGCGATCTGTACCCCCACAGGGGTACAGGCAGCATGATGGTTGGAGGAGCTGAACGTGGCTGAGAGATCAGGTGGGCCAGACCGGGAGAGAGCGAAGCCCAGATCCTGGATAAGCGAGGCCGTCAAGGCTCATTCCAGGCTCAGTTACGGGAGGATCCGTTACAGCCGAGCACCGGCCATAAAGGGCAGAAGCACCTGCTGTGGTCTGAATGCTTGTGTCCCAACTTGAAATTTATATGCTGAAGTCCTAGCCCCCAGGGTGATGGTGCTCGAAGGTGGGGCCTTCGGGAGGTAACTAGGTCATGAGGGTGGAGCCATCATGGTTGAGATTACGCTCTGATAAGAGGCCCTACAGATAGCTTGCTCGCCCCTGCCACCAGCCGAGGACCCTGGAGGGTCCTTACCAGGAGGAGAGCTCTCACCAGAACCTAACCCTGCTGGCACCTGGATCTCAGACTTCCAGCCTCCAGAACTGTGAGAAATAAAATTCTGTTGTTTTGAAGCCACCCCGTCTGTGCTGTTTTGCTATAGCAGCTCGGATGGACGGAGTGCCCTTCTGGAAATGTGTTTCCCAACATGCCTCTTGTGGGCAACAGTGTGGAGTGTGGGAGGGAGCCCTCAGTCTGGGGTGGGAGCTGAGCCCCTGGGGGCGCGTTGTGACAGCGGAGTTGGCACGATGCCTTCCGAGACGGCAGCTTCTGCGCCTGCAGGCCTTGCCCTGGCCCGGGGCCCTGTTCTCCTCTGGGCGCTCTGCAGGCTCTGAGCTGGGGAGTCCCCTGGCAACACAGGTGACGTGGGGACCGAGCATATGGAGTGAGACACAGAAGCAGAGGACAACGGCAACGGGCAGGGGTTGAGGTTTCTGCTTCTCTAAAAACTTCCCCAGCTGCCCTCCCCTTGCCAGAACGCTCACGGCTGATGAGTCTGGACCGCACATTTCTCCATCATCCCATCTAGAGCCCCCTCTTCAGGGAGGCAAGGGTTTCCTCCAATAGTGGTGAATAAGGCCTGACACTCCAGCGAGGAACACAGACTAGAAAGAAACAGACCGATACATATGTAACACCTTTCAGGGAGGAATCCTGGAAGGCCTCTCTGAGGAGGTGATGTTTGCAAAGAGGCCCAAGGAAGCAAAGGAGTCATATGGGTACCAAGGAGAGGAGCATCGCTGATGAAGGCCCTGGGGGCAGACCAGAGTGGAACAAGTGAGGGGAGGGTGGGAGAAATGAGGACAGAGTGGTAGCAGGGGGTGGGGGTCACTGGGCCTGCTGTGTAGAGAATGGACTGAGGGAGGCTGGGCTGGAGCCTGTTGGTCTTACAATATCCAGGCCAGAGATGCCACAGTGTGGACTCAGTCAGGTGTTTCCATCCAGAATTCAAGGAGTTCATGCACTTAGATGAGGGGAGGGGGCAGGGAGGGAGCAGAACCCCTCCCCCCAAAAAACCTTTATTTTCATCACCCTCTGTCTAAACTTACCATTCCCTTCCATGCTAAATGTAGGCAAGAAATCACGTTAATACGAGCATTGCCTGTGACCTGTGACTGTCACCACTAGAAATCACAGATGTTTCTACATCACATTCCTGCAGGTCTAGAAGCATCGTCTATATTCATCACTACCTTGGAATGATAACCGTTCTTAGACTTGCCAGTAGACCTTTTCATTTAATGTGATAATAATGAAGCATGTATATTAATATATCATGTTTATTCTTTACAACATTTTGATAACTATATTTCAGTATGGTTGGTTTCCTTGGTAATCCTCAGTATTTTATATTGTGTATTTTAAAACGTTGTTCAGAGAGAGGGATATCCAAGCGTTCTGGCAAAAAAGATGCCAGGACTAGGTGAAAATAGTGTATGTGGTGAGAGATGGTCGGGTTCTGGGGGTATTTTGGCAGAGAAAGCTGGCAGAACTGGCTGATGCAGTAAGGGTGGAAGAAGAAGGAGGGGGAGTCAGCTCTCTGGGGTCTCTGGCCTGAGCAGATGGATGGAAACTGATGGTGTTAAAGAGAAGAGGCAGATGAGGGGAAGAGAAGGTTTGGAGAGGCAGGAATAGAAAGTTCTGTCTGAGGGTCTGTTGATTATTGGACATCCAAGAGCAGAGGTCCAGTGGACAGGTGTATATATAAATCTAGAGCTCAGGGGAGAAGATGGGGTCAGAGTTTCAAATTTGGGAGGCATCAGTCTATAGACTGAATCTAAAGCCACAGGACAGGATGCAGTAAATATTACTGCACCCATCTTCTGGATCAGGAAACTGAGGCCACAAACATGGTACCTACTATGGGCAGAGCCAGTTCCCTAAGCCTGGTCTTCCTCTACCAAGCAGCCCTTACTCTGGTCCAGCAGGCTGACAATAACCTAGTATGGTGGACCAAGCCCCTCATATGAGGACCACTGCCAAGAGGAGTTATTTGACCCTGTACGGAATCTGGTACCAGAAAGATGAAATGTATGACGTTTCCTTGCATCTTGACAAGTGGAACGCCTTGCCCCTAATTCAGACCTCTGCACGCCTGAGGAGCCCACGGTCATTTCAGGTGCAGTGGACTGCTCCCACCACAGGGGATTTCAAACAGACGCTACTTTAGAAAGGTGATAATTTAACTGCACGACCAGAGACGTTCTCATATATGATCTCTCATATTGATGCTAAACCTTAAACACTGTTTACCAGGAACCTGAGGGTGGTTAGTAATTTTGTTTCAGACACAAAAGCATGGAGCACTCGTGACCAGTGTGACTGGCTGGTCCTCGGTTTCCTTATCTATTAGCCAGACAGGTTCAACAAGTTGTAGAGACTCCAGAATGAGGTTTCACTTTTCTCTGGACTTGCCTCCCTTCGTGTGAATGTCTCCTAATTCCAGGGAAAGCTGTCATCCAGAGAGAGGCGGGGAGGGTTTCAAGGGAGGGCATTTCTGTCCCTGGCTGGCTGCTCTGACCTCAGGGAAGTCTTTGCACACTTGGGGGACTCGATCCTTTTTAAGCTCAATCCTTTTAAGCTTAATGAGAAGAGAAATTTTCAGAAGTAATTGGAGAGATGAGTTTCATGATTATAGAACACTCTGAACATAACACAAAAAGCCCATGGTTTATGGGCTTTTTATGATTTATTTGAATCACCATGAAAGTATTTCTCAAGAATTTTGTATCACACAGACCACAGTATTTGCAAAGAGAGAAAATGTGGGGTCGGGGGGAGGGTAGAGCTCAGTGGTAGAGCGCATGCTTAGCATGCATAAGGTTCTGGGTTCAATCCCCAGTACCTCGATTAAAAACCAAAACCAAAAACACAATGACTGAAACTCATCATGAAACACGCATCACATGCCTCATACCCCACTGCACACAGTGTCTCATCACACATGATTCACACGGTGTGTTCCATACCCGATATTCAACACAGTATCACACACGATAAATAACTTCTAAAAATGTGATGTGGAGAAAAGAATAAGGGCTTTGGAAGCAAGAGACCCGGCCCCAATCTCAGCGCTTCCACTTTCTAGCTGTGTGACCAGGGGCACGTTTCCAATTACAGCTACCATTAGGTGCCTACTGTGTGCCATGTTCTTTGTAGAAATGGTTTCTTCCCAGCCTGATAATCAGCCCCATATTTCACATGAGGAAACTTAACATACAGCTCAGTGCAGCTCCCCAGCTCATCTGTGGGGGACAAAGCACAAGTGAGTCACCTGGGGCATAATAGTTCCTCAGCGTTCACTGGTTTCTCCTCATCTTGGGGCCAAAACAGATGATACAGGCTCACAAGTCCAGAGTCGATTCTTTGCATCCCCCCACCCCCCCCATCCCCGCCCTGCTTGCTTCAATCATTGCATTTTCACCAGCATCAGAGCCACTGAGAAATATCAGCCCCTCATCCAGGAATCTTGTTTGTCAGCAGGAAGCTTTGTGGGTCCGGCGGCTTCCTCAGCCTCTGCCTCAGCAGGGCTGGGCTCTGCCCGTGAGGCACGGTCTGCGGGAGGAGCGTTTTTGCTGATCTTAGAATCAGCTCATCTCCACGGAGCACTCACTATGGGGCCAAGGACAGTATCCAGCATTGAGGTACATGTTCTCACTTCATCCTCAGAGCAGACCCAAGAGGTTGATACAGTTAATATGTCTATTTCAGAGAAGGGTGTCGGAGAGGGCCAGCCACTTTCCTGAGGACACACACCTCGCCACTAGCAGTAAGGATTAGAAATTAGGTCCGCTTTATGCCTAAATTCTTCGTGTGCCTTAGAAAGTAGCCATTTTTTCAGGCAAACTGGGGTTTGCCCATCTCCTCCCAGCTGTCTTCTTTAGCCTCCCCACAAGCCAGTAAAACAAAAACAAGCCCCAAATAGATCCTTTCTAAAATGAAGATTCCTAGGTGTCTGGGAGGACCCAGGGCTCTAAGTAAACAGCCACTGTCAAAGGGAAAGCTCTCTGTGTTACGTGGCAAAGGCCACGCGGACAGTCACACCCCCTGACTTAGTAATTGCACCCCTGGGATTCTGCTAAGGTTATATTTAACATAAAAACCTCCATGAGTATATTTACCATAAAGTTATTTCAATATCTAAAGTTTGAAAGCAACATCAATGTCCAAAAGAAGGAACTACTTGTCAACCACCATGCATCAACATGACTGAACATTGTGTATCCATTAAAATGAGGACTATTTAGTCCATATAGAAATAGAGACGCATTCATGGACATTATCGTGTATGATTAAGTTAAAAAAGTAGAGTATAACATATATGCTTTATATAATTACAACTAAGCACAACATATACACGTGTGTGAGCAAAATGTGGAAAGGAATTAATAAGAATGAAAATAGTGGTGTTAGGCTGGTGGAATTTTATTTTTTGTGTGTGCTTTTATTTTTTTTAAAAAAAGCAATTTCTGCTCCTGTTAAAAAAAGTTCAAACAATAAAGAAGGCGTGAAGTTGAAAGTATTTCTACTCTCCGATGTGGTAGTTCCTATAGCATATTCTTGTACCTTTTTCATGGATGCATTTTTAAATATATTTAAAAACATCCTTAATGCTGTTTTTGGTTATAAACAAAGCAAAACAAGGCATTTCCTTCACAGTAGCCAGTACCTGTTTCTTTCAGATCTTTTGTAGTCGTTAAATTAGATTTTACTTTGGTTATTCACATTTTTTAATTTGAAAAGTTTTCAGACATACAAAAAGTTTAGAATATAATGCAATGATCACGTGAGTACGTACTACCCAGCATAAAAACAAAACATGTAAAATACCATTTTATTTTAAGACCTCCTGTGTGCATCTGCCTAACCCCATCTCTCCTTCCCTCCCTGCCCGCAGTCACGACTCCTGAATTTGCTGTTCGTCATATTTTTATACTTTTACTATGTATATATAGCTCTCAAAAAATATTTGCTCTTGTTTTGCATGTTTTAAACTTTTCTATAAATTTCCGCAACTTGCTTGCTTCATTCAATGTTACTTTTGTGAGGTTTATCCACATACAAACAGTTTATTCATTTTCACTGCTGTTTAATACCCCTGTGTGTGAATGCAGCATCCCTGTTGGGGTCTTGCCGGCCTGCATCCTCTCTGTGCCCCCCATTTCCCGGGCCACAGGCCTGGCCCCCTGCTGCCATCACCCCACATCATCGCCTGAGGGTTTTCTCTGGATGCTGGGGCTCTCCTGCCACCGGGGGAGGCGCAGAGGGCGGGGGTTCCACCGCCCCCAGGAGCAGCCCTCACCTGTGCCTGAGGGGAGTTGGTGGATAAATTTCCCTGCTCCCTCGCTCCTCAGGCAGGACAACTCTGAGGCTCCTGGAGTTGCCGGGTTGGAGTCAGCTCTGGGTGGTGACAGCCTAGGTGGTGACCTGCCTGATAATCATCTCAGGCCATCGCCTCCAGCAGTTGATGCTGAACCAGAGTTTGGGGCACGAGGTGTTTATCAGGCATCAACACCCACAAAAGGAAGGGGGAGGATACAGGATCGGGCAGGGGGAGAAGCAGACCTGTGATGCAGACCTGATGGAACCTCAACCAACCTGCAGGGGCTTTGGAGCGAGGAGTGGCCTTCAGAGCATCCCTTGGTGGCCCCCAAATGGTCAACTTTCAATTCCCCTCCCTCTCTCAGTCCCCAGCTGCCCAGGGAAGGGAGTGACCTCGGGCAAGGCTATTCTCAGCAGCTGAGGCAGACCCGGAAGGAGCTGGCAGCTGGAGGCCATCTGCTGACCCCGACCCACCCCAGCAGCTGGGCAGGAAAGCCTCCCTTGAAAGGGGCTCTGGGCAGCACGCCCGTGTACTCCAGAGGGCAACCTTTTATTGACTGCTTCCTCTGTCACACCCTTGAGATCACCTCCCACATGAACTACTTATCCTTGTGTCTTGTCTCAGGGTCTGCTTCTGGGGCAACTCAAACTAAGACAATGAATGGATCTCAGTGTAGCATCCATTCTCCTATTAACAAACATCCCAGTTTCCAGTCTTTTGTTACTGCAAACAATGTTGCAATGAACCTTCCTGTACAAGTCTCTTTCTGCACATGTTGCGGGAGTTTTAAGAGGCAGAGTTCCTGAGTTATAGTTCTTGGAAGACAGGGTGACAGGTCTTCAACTTTACCAGGGGTTGGACCAAGGCCCCGGAACTGAGGTCAAGATTGAGGGTAGGGCTAGACTGGGGAGACAGCTTCAAACCGAAAAAGTTTTGTGCCTAATGGACTGTGTCACAGATGGTCCCTCAGATTCCTTCCCCTAGAGCAGAGCTTCTCAAACTTTAATGTGCATACAAAGCCCCTGAGGATCTTGTTATATTGCAGATTCTGATGTGGTTAGTCTAGGCTGGGTCCTGAAATTCTGCCTTTGTAAACTTCCAGATACGGCTGCTGCTCCCTGGACCTCACATTGAGTGTCACTTCTAGAAAAGGAGTCTAGTTAGGGGGCCACTGGAATATCAGAGTAAAACATCCATCAATCTCCTTGGTCGCTGCCAATAGAATAGAGTGAGGAGACACGGCCTAACAGAGGGGACCAGCCTGTGGGCTGCACCATTCAGATATCAGAAGTGCGGGAAATTATGCTACTGGGGTCTAGAGATTCACCACTGATGGCTTTTATAGTGTCAATTCCAGGTTACTCCTCATTTTTGTCCAGGGAAAGCAAAAGACCAGAGTGGTCTTCCAGGAATAGGTCTGTCTTGTTCAACGTCAACTGAATTTTCACCCCTCTTTTTGTTGTTGCTCCAGACACAACAAACAGTTGGACAGTTTGGCTGTCAATTTGAGGGTGCTGGAACATTTGCGTCTAAAAAGTGCCCAGCTCAAGTGGGTCTATACTTGAGTGCCCAAGGGGATAGAGCTGGTAGGCTGCTTTGAGGATTCACAGCCACGGACGTCCATATAGGAAGGTCTGGTCACTCCCGTCAGTGCAAAGGGACGTCTGACATCACTTAAATGACTTTCGATTCTATTCAAGATGGAGTAACAATGATGGAATTTATCCTTCCATAACTGCAAACCAACTGAAAAATTGGACAAAATATTTGAAACAATAGCAACACATGAGGTGAGCCCTCCAATTACCTAACTCACTGCCTGGAGAAAGCTTTCCGCCTGTGGCATATAGAGGGGAACCCAGGCAGAGCCCAGGAGACTCCCTGCATTGAGTGAACAGAGATGGGGTGCAGAGAAGCCAAGGCAGCTAGAGCTCGCAGAGCAGAGCAGCAGAGGAGAGAGCTGCGCACGGAGGGAACTCTGAAGATCTGCAGAGGGTCCCCCTTGAGTACTCATCTGAGTACTGGCCAGCCCATGCACATGAAGACTCTTGCTGAGACCAAAGAACCTCCCAAAAGGATGTAAGGGAATAGTGCTCAGAGCTCTTAGGGCCAAAAATAACACTTGTTCCCAGCAGCCAGAGAGGAAAACCTCATAATTCAGGAGGCACTTATTAGAGGACCAAGGAGGGTCTTGCCTTAGGATAAAAATTAAATTAAATGCAGCTCTGATCTGGCCTAACAAAATTTAAAAATAAGACCTGAAATTACCAAATTGTTGGGGAGGAAGACATTTTCCTCTACCCTTCTAGGTTCTTCTGGTTGGTCTAAAAATTAGAGATGGGTTAACAGGAGAAAGTAAAACAAAAGTTTAATAACATATAAAGATGGGAGAGACTCAGGAAAAATGAGTCACTTGCCAAAATGGCCTCACCTTAAATACCGTCTTCAACGAAAGACGAAAGAGGGCGCTGGGAGCAGTGGTTTGGGACTTCAAAGGGGAGGAAGGCAACTGACACGGAGACGGAAAAGCAACTGTTTGGGACCTTGTGCTGCACACCAGAAATCGACACACTGTAACTGACTGTACTTCAATTAAAAAAAAGAAAAGAAAAGCAACTGTTTGGAAAGCCATGCAGAGACAGTGGAACTGTGATCTTTAGGCCCTGCCTAGAGTTCCCCCACCCTCGCTAGCCCGTAACTTTGCAGCGATCTCTGGGGAGAGCTCTCTTCCAGGAACAGGCTCTTTACCTAAAAATTTTTAGGGAGTTAAGGGGTGGGAGTATCAAAATTTCTTCCTGAGTCTTTTGGCCATGACTGTTTTCGGCTTAAAATAATCTGCATGCCAAAGAGACATTTTGGGGTGGCAAGTTTTGCTCCATAACAAAACTATTTCCAAGTAACTGAACTGCATTCCAGCACAAAGCTCAAAAATATTTATATTGAATACAAAAATATTCAACATCCAGCAAGGTCAAATTCACAATGTTTGGCATCCAAACAAGAAGCACCAGGCATGCAAAAAAGCAAGAAAAGACAATTCAGAATGAGGAGAAAAATCAATCAGTCAAAGCTGACCCAGAAGGAATACAGATGATAGAATTCACATTACAATAATATCTTAAAAGTTATCATGACTATATTCCATATGCCAAGAAACTAGAGAAAAGACTGAAATGATAGAGACAAGACATAAATAGACCCAAACTGAACTTTTAGGGATGAAAACTATGATGTTGAAGAGGAAAAATGCACTCATTAATGTTAATAGTAGATTATACACTACAGCAGAAGAGTGAACTTGAAGATACAGCAATTGAAACCATCCAAAATGGAACTTAGAAAAAAGACTAAAAAAAATTAGAGCATCACTGAACTGTGGGATAACTTTAAATGGCCTACATATGTGTCACTTAGAGTTTGAAGTCCCCGAAATGGGTGCCGGGGAGCCAAAAATAATATTTGAGGAAATAATGGCCAAAAAATGTTCTAAATTTGATGACAACTATAAACCCGTAGATCCAAGGAAGCTCAATAGACAAAAACATGAAGAAAACATCACCAAGACATAACATAGTCAAACTGCTTTCAAGCTAGCGATAAAGAGAAAATCAAAAGCATCTGAGAAAGAAATACATAATATGACAGAAAAACAAAAATAAAGATGACAGATTTCTTGTCAGAAACAAAGCAAGCTAGAAGACAGAAGAATGACATCTTTAAAGTACCAAAAAGAAAAAAAAAATACTAGACTCCTGTACCCAATGAAAATATCCTTTTAAAATGAAGATGGTCAAGAGAATGAAAAGACGAGCCATAGGCTTGGAGAAACTATTTGCAAAAGAAGCAACTGATAAAGGACTGTGGTCCAAAATATACAAAAATACTCTTAAAACTCAACAATATGAAAACGATCAATCCAGTAAAAGAGTGGGCCCACAGACACCTTAACAGGCACCTCACTGAAGAAGACATACAGGTGGCAAATAAGCATATGAAAAGATATGTCACACTATATGTCATCAGGGAAATGCAAATTAAAACAATGAGATACCTCTGTGCATCTTTAGAATGGTCAAAATCTGGAACATTGATAACACCAAATGCTGGTGAGAATGTGGAGCAGCAGGAACTCTGATTTAAGGCTAGTGGGGATGTAAAATGGTACAGCCACTTTGGAAGACAGTTTGGCAGTTCCTTACAAAACAAAACATACTCTTACTAAACTCTCCAGCAATCACACTTCTTTGTATTTACCCAAAGGAGTCAAAAACTTACATCCACAAAAACTTGCATGTGGATGTTTATACAGCTTTATTCATAATGGCCAGAACTTGGAAGCAACTAGGATGTCTTGCGATAGATGAATGGATAAACTGTGGTACATCCAGACAATACTGTATTATTGAGTGCTAAAAAGAAATATGCTATCGAGCCATTAAAAGACATGGATATTACTAACTGAAAGAAGCCAGTCTGAACAGGCTGTATGATTCCAACCATATGACATTCTAGAACAAGCAAAACTATGGAGATGGCAAAAAGATCAGTGATTGCCAGAAGTTGGGGGTGAGGGGTGGGGAAGGATGAACAGGCAGAGTCCAGAGGACTTTCAGGGCGGTGAGGATACTTTGTATGAGACCATAATGGTGGCTACATGTCATTACACATTTGTCCAAACCCATCCAATGTACAGCGCCATGAATGAACCCTAGAGTAAACTGTGGGCTTTGGGTAATTACGATGTGTCAACATAGGTTCATCAGTTGCAACAAATGTACCATGTGGTGGGGACCGTTGATAATGGGGGAGGCTATGCATGCGTCGGGGCAGGGAGTTAATGGGGACTCTCTGTACCTTCCTCTCAATTTTGATGTGCACCTAAATCTGATCTAAAAAAATCAACATCTTAAAAAAAAAATTGTAACAGGAAAAACGAAAGATGGGTGATATTGTCAACTTGCTCTATAAACAGTTCACATTTTGCATACTATTTTAAATTTGATGTTATTATAAATTTGATGCTCCTGTAAACTAAAAAAAAAAAAAAAAGATAAAAGATAAAAGAAAAAAGAAAGAAAAACAGGTGAAATACTTCTTCCGACATAACAAAAGCTGAAAGCACTCATCACCAGCAGACTTGCTCTTCAAGGAATGTTACTGGCAGTCTGACAAGCAGAGGGAAAATGACAACAAAGGGAAACCTGCATTTACACAAAGGAATAGAGAAATGACAGCTACATAGGTCATTTAAAGACCCTTTTCTTCTTAGCTAAATCTCTTAAAAAAATGATTGACTGTTCAAAACAAAACTAGTAACAATGTCATTATGTAGAAGTAAATGTGTGCCAATAATAACACAAAGATCAGGAGGGGAGAAGCAGAAATATGTTCTCATATGTTACATGAAGTACTCTAATATCACTTGAAGGTGAACCATGATGAGTTAAAGATGTACATACCACAAGCCCTAAAGTCACCACGAAGGCTGCACAACGAAGAGTTAACAGCGAGTAAGTCAACAACGGAGATAAAAATGGAATCATGAAAAATATTCAGTTAATCCAAAAAGGGTCAGAACAAGAAGGGAAAATGTACCAAGAAAAGAAAGAAAAAAGAAAAAATAGATGGGAAAAATAGAAAAGAAACAGCAAAGTGGCAGAATGAAAGCTAACTGTATCAATAATTACAACATGTAAATGGGCTAAGTATCCAAATTAAAGTAGAGATTGTCATATTGGACTCAAAAGCAAGACTCAACTCTATGCTGTCTACCAGAAACCCACGTTAAATATAAAAACACATAGGTTAAAAGTAAAAGGATGGAAAATAATATGCCATGCTAACACTAGTCAAAAGAAAGCTGGATGGTTATACTAATAGCAGACAAGCAGATTTCAGAGAAAGAATACTAGCAGGGATAAAGAGGGTAATTTCATCATGACAAAGGGGTCAGTGCATCAAGATGACATCATAATCTTAACCATTTGTGTATCTCATAATAGAGCTTCAAAATATACGAAGCAAAAACTGATAGAACCCTAAGGACACATCCACAATGATTGTTTGAGATTTTAAAACCTCTCCCAATAACTGATAGAACAAGCAGATAGAAAATTCAAACCTAAGTGGTTTAGTTCAACCAGGATGGAAGGTGCAGGAAAGGAGTTGGGGGAAATAGCTACCAGTCCTGGAGGGCGGTTAATGGGTCAGACCATGAAAATAAGGAAGATGGGGGAAAGGGAAGTGTTTGATAAACACGAAGCTTTCTTATTACCAACCATAACCAGGTCAGAAGACTTCCAGTCTCAGCCATCCCTTTTATTTTTGTGTAAACAAGCTTTACCTTTTTTTGCCTCAGGGAATACTGTTGCTTTTTAATCACACAGAACCAGTCTGCAGCAGAATCCTTCGAATTTTATCAAGTCAAATGGAGAGAACAGTCTTTGACAGAGTGGAGACCTGCTTTTTAGCCCAGTCCTAGATGCATTTCTGAGTGGCCCTGAGCACAGAAAGAAGTGATGTAAGCCACCATATCTAGAGGGCAGTGAAGAATGGGCAGAGCTTCTGGGAAGACAATTCATCTGTCTGCCGGTAATCCCTCCCTCCCTCCCTCCCTCCATCCATCCTTCTAGTTATCCATTCATCCACCACTCATCATTCATAATTCATCCATCTATCCATCCATCCACTCACGCACTCATACAATAAGTAGTCCCTAACACCTTGGATCAGTCAGCGACTTCACTTGTGGCTCCCTGATCCTTGGTCCTATTCAGGAGTAACTGAGGCCTCATACCTCATTTGCCTTCAGGGGAAATTACATCAAGGCACACACACAGACCATCACTGTCCTTTGGGGGGACACTCTGGCAATAACAGACATCTTGTTGCATAAAACCATGGCCTATCCTGTCAACTCAAGCCTTCTCAAATCAGGTCCTAAAACACTGGTTTGCCAGCAAGAGACGCACAGATCAAATCTTACTGAAGGGAGAGAGAATCGGTCAGACAAGAAACTCTTCTCCAAGAAGGAAAACAGAGATGGGTGGGAGTGACGGTTCACTTCTTTCCTTTTATTTCTCCCATTCCTCCCCTGTTTCTGTCTCTCCTACCTCAGCCCAAGAGCATAATGTGGTCCGTAGAAGCCAACCAGCCTCTTAGTTGGCAGACGTGTGAACCTCACTTAAAAGGGAATGTGGAGCCCTGATGAGAGCAATGGCTTTGGGGTCTAGGTTCAAATCCCAGCTCTAACACTGAGAAATTGTATAATCTTGATTAAGTCATTTAACTTCTCTAAGCCTGGTTTTCCCATCTCTAAAAGGAGAATGATACAAACCTGGCAGGGGTGGTTGAGAGGACGAAGTCAGTAACACATGTGTGGGTATCATATTTCCCAGGCTACAACTGTTAGAGCAGGCAGAGAGCTACATATGAGCAGAGAAAGGGGGACACAGACCAAATGGCAGGAATTGGGCAGAAGGGCGGGGCACAGGCCAAATGCAGGAAACCACACATTATGTAAGCACCAGGGGTCCCTGGGCAGAGAAAGAAAAGCAGGAACCTTTGGGCTAAAAAGGGGTCACACCTTTTGGGGTGATGAGTGGCCTGGAGACGAACAAAGAAAGCTGAGAAAAGGCAGGAATTTCCAGTGTCCGAATGTAACCTTTTGCTCATTATGCCCTCATTTCAATAAAATTAGCCTTGCAGATCAGAAGCCCCCATCATGAACCAATGCCATGACACTTTCTATCCAGACTAAATAAGGACAAAAATCCCTCCTCCCTTTGGGAAGGTGGAGTTGGGATGATAATCAGGGAACACGACCCCAAACCCTTCCCTCCCCAATGAATATTCCGCCCATTCATTTTTACACCCTATGTAGCTAACTTGCCAAAGAAACTCAGGGCAGCCGCTCACTGAGCCTGCCCGCTCTCCCCTTGAGAGTGCACTGTCCGTCCTTTAATAAATCCTCACTTCACTTTTTTTAAACTTTACATCTTGTCTCTGAATTCTTTCTGGGACAGAACAAGAACCTGGAACACTGGTTGGATCCACTGGCAACACAACCTTGGGTATCTAAACAAGAAAATCGGATTTATTTTTCTGTAAACACTATCTTGAGCCTCCATTTTGCCTCGTGGTTAAACACAAACAATAATAACTAAGAAAATAGTTAATTCCAGGCAAATTCAGATGTTTGAGACTGCTTCTTGGTTGTTTCAGTTTTAAGCTCAGACAGCTATTTTCCCCTCTTTTTCTTCTCCTGGGGGATGTGGGGGGCCTGTCCTCCTTCATCCTGAGGGGCTTAATGTCATCACCACAGTGGAGGGAGGCATGCCCTTGTTCACCCCCTGAAATGTGATGCATCTTGACTAGCCTTCGGTCCGGAGTGTGCAGGCACTTTCCAGGACATGGCATCCCTCATCTATTCTCTGGTCATCAGGACAGTTTTACACCAGTCAGTCTGCACTCTCCTCATCCTCCCTGGGGCCCCTGGTCTTCCTGAGCCACTGCCTTTAACACATTTTAAACTTACCTTAAAAAAAAAAAGAAAAGCCAATAAACCCACGTCATTCAATATACAAAGGGTACAAAAAGAAAAACAGAAAATTCTCCCTCTCATCCTTGTCCCCCAGCCACTCCTCCTCTCTGAGGCAACCATTTTTACCAGTTTCTTATGTGTTCTTTCAAAAATAATGTATGCATTGACAAGCATATTTATGAGATACAGAGGAGCAAAGAGAAGATGATCATATAATGTATATATAATCATCTCCCACCTCTCAGTGATCAAAGTATACCTCATATATAGACACACATAAATACATATATATACATCTTATACATACACACAAAACATATATATATACACATGTACAAATGCAAATATAGATATTTGTATATATATAAGCTCTGTTGTCTCATACACATTAAAAAGATTTTACATATGTGTGTGTATGTATATATGAAAACCACTGGGAACAAGCTGGGAGGAGTGGGCTGAGGCAGGGTTAAGGAGTTTGGACTATCTTCTGCAGGCTAGTAGTTGTTAAACTTGGCTGAGCATCCAGACCAGCTATAAGTTTTTAAAAATACATAGTCTGGGTCCAAGGCCAGTTCTACAAAAATCAGATTCTGTGGGTGTTGGGGATGTGCATTTAAATTAAAATTGCAGGGCATTCTGAAGCTTGACAGGGTTGAAATTCTTGCCACAGGCAGAAAGCAGTTATCAAAGGAAGGGAGCCGTAGCACCGTGTTAGGAAATTAACTTGGCAGTGAAGGCAGGGAGAGGAAGAAGCCTGGAGACGGTGAAATGAGTTTGGAGGCTGTGGAAATGGTCCAGGGATGAGCCGTGCTAAAGCCTGACCTGGCTGGTGATGGGGAACAGAATGGCGGGGTGGATGTGGAAGACATTTCAAGGCTTTGTAACTTTTGGATGGAGGGAGGGGCAGGGAGTGAGAGGGAAAAGACGAGAAGTTAATGGTTTCCTAGCAAAACCCACTATAGCAAACACTTTCCCTCACCCTTTCCCTAGTCATCAGTCTTTGGTTTGGGAGACGCAGTCCTCCAGCAGTGCATTTAGTGTCTCCTTTATTGACTCTGAGAGTCAATGATAGATGACCAGCTTTTCAAACGGGGTTAGTTATTTTTTAAAGGTACTCAGCCGTGTGCCGATAGACGAGCAAAAACCAGAGGAAACACACGGCATCTCTCTCTAGAGCAGGGCTCAGCAAACACTTTCTATAACAGACCAGACAGTAAATAGGCTTTGCTCGCTATGTGCTCGGTGGAGCATGAAAGCAGCCAGGACAACCTCTAAGCGAACGAGTGGGGCTGTGTTCCAATAAAAATCTATTTACAAAAAGAGGCATGAAGCTAGTCCGAGGACCACAGCTCACTGACTCCTCATCCAGAGCACCAATTTCGCTGGACGATTTGGGGGAAACGTTATTTTTGCTACCCAAGTGTTTACAAGGTCTCCTATTTCTAAGGTCACCTTCTCTTTAACATCCAACCAGCGCCGTTTCTCCAAATGCAGCTGTGTAATACACAAAGGCACACAAGCAAGGGGATGAATGGGGCTGGTACCAGCCTTTTTGTGATTCATTGCTCAGGGGGGACCTTGTTTTGTGGTTTGCATAGAGGTACCATACATGCTCCTGGCACCCTTGATACACTCTCACTCCCTCCCCGCCTGGCCCCAATAGCTGTCTCCCTCTCCAGCAGTTCTCAGGGTACTGGGGACAGTTTTTGTTTACCAGGTGATGGTTTGCCGTCTCTCCACTGGTCACCTTGGAACTCCTTCCCCGGGATGCTCCCCTGGTCCACTTTCCCACAAAGGTGAACTCTCTCTTTATGCCAAGTTACTACTCAGACAAGGCCAGCAGGCGTACTAGACCTGACTGAGGCTGGATGCAAACAAGAGAATTACAGCTCGGAAAAGGAAAGCTGACGTCAGCCGTCAGCCATCACTGTCCTCGTGTGCCTTGACTGAAGTCAGCCTTTTAGATTATTAGTGAGTCACAACACTTGGTCAGAAACATTGGATCTGGATCACTTGCCTGCCTCTGAGCTCCCTTCAGAGGTCCCAGCCTCACACCTGTTGCCCGAAGAACCTAGATCCTTAGAGTTCTCCAGTGAGCAAATTAGGATTTTCATGGAAGTGAATGCACCATTTGAATACATTTCAAAACACACAACTTGGAGGAACATTTGCCTTTGCTCCAAGTAGCTCTGGGTGGTGCTGTCAGGCTCCTGGGTACAAGGCCATTTGGTGCCCTCACTAGAGAAATCAGAAAACATAAATGAGTTCTCACCCTCTTTTTGAAACCCTGTCCTCAGTTTCCCCAGGTGACATGAAGGTTGAGGCTGCTCCGTCTAGAAAATTTTGCCTTCCTGCCATGTCTACACCCTGGTTCTCCTAAAACGTAAGGGCTTATCTTCTCTTGGAAATTCTGGTCCTTATAAATCCCAGATCCGATTTGTTCATTCAGGTCTTAGGTATTCCAGACCCAGAGCTCACCAGGCACCTCTGTATGGAAGACACTGCCCTGCCTTTCCCAGGGAGTGAGAGGCCTTGTCATCGGAGGCTGAAAACAGGGACATCCAGCCTCAAGGCCATTTGTCCCTCTCCCCAGCCTCTGAGCTTGGAAAGCCTCTTGTAGTGGATTTGTCTGTTTGTAAAGTTGCCCAAGTTGCTTTGAGATTTTCCAACTGAATGTTGCTTTGTGAATATAAAGCAAGAACTTTTTTTTCTGACTTAAAAAAACCAACTTGAAAACAAAACGTAGAACAAAGTTATGGCACCAGAGGTAGAATTTGCAGGTGGAGAGGGCATCCAGTCGCTCCGAGTTCAGCTTTGAGGTCTCTCACTGGGTCCAGGGATGTGCTTATTGGTCCTCTGGGCCCAAGGCAGCTGCCGCTTCCTGGCTTCCCAGTTGACACGGGCTGGCCTTGGCACCCAGCACTAAACATAAAGGCAGTATTACCCGTAGATCGGGGCAGCTGAGGTCCCTGTCCTAAACCCTCTGCTTTCAGGACCATCTGCTCAGGCTCTCCTCTGGCTGGCCCCCCTCCCTGCCCCATGGAGTGAGAACCAGGTGCCAGGGGCACCAGGGACAAGGAGGGCCTCCCAGATCAGGCTCTGGGTACCTGGGGCTCTGGAATCCTTGGCTAAAGTGACCCCATGCCCTCTTCTAGGGCCTCTGATGAACTCTTCCCGAGACCCATCCTCCCAAAGGTGGGCCCAACAGGTGGCCGAGGGGGCTCTGGTGGGAGCCTGCAAATGAAGCTGTGGGCCAGGGAGCCCTTGTTTAAATTCCTGCCTTGGGTCTCTGCAGATGTTAAGAGGAGGCTTGCCCAAAGAAGAGCAGATGGGAAACACCAAGAGAAAACACAAAAATCATGAAACCAACGCATCTAGCAGAACTCCTGTTTTGGAGTAGGGAGAAAAGTCAGGGCATGGATAAACCTGGACTTAACGCTTAATTTTTCATTTTAAAAGTCAGATAAAAATGGATTATTCCAATCACTGGGATTCATGCTTTGGAAAAATAGTGACCACAGGTCCCTGCGTTAGTGTGAGGCACTGCGTTAGGATGTGGGCCCTGTCTAGTGGAAGGAGGCGCCTCGTACATGCTGCTATGATGGTGCTTCCTCTGTTTTCCTCCAGCTGGCCCCTAAGGTAATGCTCAAAGCCTTATCTTTTCCTTCATTTGTCTTATACTGCCTGGTGAGATATAGTTAATAAAACAGACACCAGGATGTTTTTAAATGTCAAGTTAGCCAAGCTAACAACCGCTCTCTCACATTATGAGAGCAAACTGCAGTTCAGGATCAAAAGCAAGCTTTTCAACTTTCCAGAGCTGCCAGAAGCCCTGAGGGGTGTGCACCAGGTAAGCGAGGAGACAAGCTTTGAATGTGAACAGTATTGTCACAGCTCACGCTGGACCCCAGCTGGGGGCATCTGTCCAGCTTGATGAGGGTGTGATTTGATCTGTCTTGTCTGAAGAGAAATGAAGAGCTGAAAACCCACGCTGATGAGCCCCGCAAGCCGCTAAGACAGCGAACCACACTACCTGTGGACAGTCCTCAAAGGCCGGTGGAGCTGGGGGTGGTGTGGTTCATGCCAGAAGTCACAGCCGTCATCCCTTACCCTTGTAGAGCACTTTGTTTTTTCCACAGGATTTCCCAACATCCCTGTTTGGAGACAGAGCAGTGCTCGCCACGCGGAGCACCCAGGGATGGAACCTTCGGCATCCCCCAGTCTCCCACTTGGAGCATTTGGGGGCTGGGCATGCTCAGTGCCCATCAGAGGCTGCTGGGATTCAGCTGTGCCACCCCCTGCAAGGCCCCTACCCAGAGTAGGAGCCACAAGGCCTTCAGGGAAACCGTCACCCCTGGACCCCGGGTGCAGCCCCTCCCATCAGAGCCCAGCTAATGGGGACACTGTCGTGCTTGTGCCCTTGGGTACGGGGTTTTGTCTCTCCTCTGCCTGCCCCTGAGGAACAGCTGCTCCTAACACAGGTGGGCACCGGGAGACCCACGTTCAGAGCTGCAGACGTCTGGAAGGGAGGTCTGGTCTGCAGATCTGGGTGGAGGGAATGGTCCTGGACACGTGGCACCTCTCAGGGATTACGGCCAGATGTCCATCCACCTTGTGGGTGTTCAGGCTGACACGCTCAGAAGAGGTGCAGGCAGCCAGCCAAAGTCACCCAAATGATCACAACTACCATTTACGGAGGGTCTCCAGGCACTTAGTGTGTATAGTATCTCATTTAATCCACACAGCATCTTGCATTAGTTTTATTATTTCCACTTCACAGGTACGGAAGTTGAAGCTTAGTGAGATGAAGAAATTTCCCAAAGGCGTGCAGCTGGAAGTCGTGGAACAAAGGGCTTTCTATCCAAGTTCAAAGAGCAAGCCCTGGGCGGAGGGTGCTCCCAGGGCATTGTCTAGGGAGATTTAGTTCACCTCTACAATTGTCACACTTGCAAGCACTGTCACATAAGATTCCACAAAACTCACAGTATGGCAACCTCCTGGCCCCTGGAGGCAGAGTCCAGCCTGGCATGCCTCACTCCCACAGTCTGGGTCTCCCGGTCCACACCTTCCAGAGGCTTCTCTGCAGTTGCCAGGACTGAGCCTGAGACAGTGCCAGGTGCTGTTTGTCAGCTTCTGCTTCGTTCAGTAGCACATGGGACTCCGGCCGGGGATGTGCCAGGAAAAACATGATTCTCCGAAAGGCCTGTGTATCAGCTCTGTGGGCCAGAAACCACCCCTGGGGCGTAGCAGCTCTCAGAAACCAAGGCCTAGGTGTTTTCTCAAAGGACAACAGCCTTCTCTCTTTAGTTCTATTTTAGGCTGCCCCGCTCTTTCCCGGTAGAGGAGGAAAGACACTGCGCATGCCTCCCTTCCAGTCCTGTGGTTTTGAACCCTCCTGGAAGACAGAGAGAACGCATCCCCAAGGGGGCCAAGGTGGGGCTGGGGGAGTCCAGGACTGGGGGTCCGATGTCTGGGACTGATGCTGGGTCCTTCAGGAGGATGGTGTGCAAATCATAAGTCGATTGAGACACACCATGTGCTCAGAGTGGACGGCACGTGAGAAGGGGAAGGGCCTCGGGTCCAGGGCTGTGAAACTGAAGGCGGGGGGGACGGGCTCCTGCCATGGGAATCAGCAGACTCCAGGTGGAAAAGAATTGAGGGGGCAGGAGCTGGCTAGAGATGACAGGGGCACGTGGAGCTGGCTGTTCTGGTGGCTGGGCCTGCGGATTCATCAGAGTTAAAGGAGAGAGATGGGCTGTCCCAACTATCCACTCCTATGAGGCATACATACCAGTTCACCGCAAAACCCTACAGGATTCAAAACAAACCTCTGCCCACACTGGCCTTGCCTCCACCAGCCAAAAAAGTCCAATGCGGCTCCCGCCTACCTCTCTGCCCGACTAAGCCCCTTTCCCTCCTCATAGGGTGCAGTCACTGGCTCTCTGCTCATCTCACCCAAACAAGCAAGTCATGTAAGAGTTACAGCCAGGGCTGCACGTCAGAAATTGACACGATATTGTAACATTGTAACATTACAGCCAGGAAGGAGAGGGAAACATAACTATCGGAGAAATAGGAACTAGGATTTGTGACAAGGCATCCCAGCATAGCTATGACAGCAGCAGATTAAAAACACAACAAAGCCACCCCATGCTGACACAGCTTTGGTGAAGCAGGGACATCTACTGCCGGTGACGTTGTAGACGGGTCCAACCTTTTGGGGGAAACGATGGAGCAATATATTTCAAGAGAGACAGAAATGTCCATGCCTGTTGAACCCCACGAAGCTGACTTTGCACAGCTAAGCTACAGAAAATGATACAAAAGAAGAAAAAAGCTACTTGCATAATAAAGACTTCCCTTGCATCATAATTTTTAACTGTGAAGGAACTGGAGAAATAGCCCAACTCTCCCTCACCAGGGGACTGTAAAGGAAATTATATTCACCGCCAGATGGAAATTATGACAAAAACTAACAGCAAGAGGAAACGCTTACCACATCATCATGCTTAGGAGAGCACAAAACTGTTCTCTGAAAATGCTGTAAAAACCACATAAATGTATGAATAAGGATGTGCTAAGGCAACAGAGAGAAAGAAAAATCACTGCTTATTAGGGTATTATTTTTATTAGAACATTGTTGATGTAATAAAAAAAATCTACAGAAATTGCTACCCTTCCTTTCAAACTCCTGATTCACTCTGTCCCTACCTGGTTTGTGGTACTTATTACATTGTGCCCTGAGGTGACTATTAAAATGTACTAATTTTAGCCCCCTGTGGACCATAAACTCCTCAGGGGTAAGGACTATGTTTTACTTTACTTTGTCTCACCTGAGCACTTGTATTTGCCTGGCACATAGTAAATGTTCAATAAATATTTATCAAGTGAATTCAACCACCCCAAGGATTAAATTATATTACGTTTAAAAATAAAACTCAACTGATCATTCACCCCCCCCTTGTCTCCTGGCAAAAAGCACTGCGATATCAATGTTATTTGCAAAGGCTTCCTGGGAAGGAAAATTCCCATTGGAAAAGTTAGCATTTTACGTCTGGAGCGAAACACAGAAGCAGCAACACAGGCAACACGTGCAAGTCTGCTGAGGCTTTTTTGGGGAGTGGGCAGGGAGGTTCATTCACTCATTTATTTATTTAACGGAGGCACTGGGGATGGAGCCCAGGACCTCGTGCATGCCATGCATGCGCTCTACCACTGAGCTACACCTCCCCGCTTCCATGTATTTTGTTTGCAGTGGGAAACTGACATCTTTTTTTTCAGTCTCCCTTAATGAGAGTAACAATGTCACCGCGTTAATATTCAACTACACTCAGGTGGAGGTGAAATCCTCTGCCTGCTTTCCTGTTAGAGCTGCCTCCCATTTTGCTCACTTATATCCCTCTCGGCTTTATTTTGTGCCCTTTAAATTGTCTTCCTCAAGCACAAAATTCTGCATCAACTAAAAATTAATTTAGAGATAGATGGTACTTAGTCCCAACTACAAGATCCCACCCGTTCTCATCATCTGGGGCTTGTACGGTTAAGCATTAAGCGGTAACAGATGTTCCCTGCAGGAGACTCAATTTCTAGGACAGCTTCATCATTACCTCTAAAAAACAGTCTTTTTGTTTTCCCCTTTTGTTCTTGCATTAAAAAAAAGAACATTATCTAGGTTTGAAAAGAGCTAAAATTCTACATTTGGAAGGATAGTTTAGTGACAGATGCTTTTTCTTTTACCCAGATAAGGGAAATCGTGGAAACTGAGATTATGTTTTCCAGGTTCGCTGTGTATTATATGTATTTCTATATTAAATGAATATTTTAATATATGTGTGTTGTGAATGAAATAAAGCCACAGATTCTTTGCAGTTCCTCCCACCAAGAAGTGGAGTCTCTTTTCTTACCCTTTGAATCTGGTCTGGCCTTGTGACTCGCTTTGACCGATAACAGGTTTCTGAAGTGGCATCCTGAGAGCTCAGGCGCACAGACCTCAAGAGGACTAGTGTCTTCTGCCTTTGCCACTGGGAATGCTACCCTGAGACCGTCCATCAAAGGAGCCAGCCTACCCTGCTGGAGGGGGAGAGGCACCTGGCGGAGAACCAGACACCAACTGCCAGACACGACTCAGGCTATTTTGCACCTTTCAGCTCAGCTGAACTCCGGGTGAAGGCAGCTGCATGCATGAGCCCAGGTGAGACCAGCAGAACCACCGCCCAGCTAGTCCACAATATTGTGAAAAATAATAAATCATTTTGTTTTAAGCCACTAGGTTTTGGGGGTGATTTGTTAAATAGCAACAGATAAGTGAAAGGACGTGGCATCCCCAAGTCACTGAGAGAGAGAGAGAGAGAGAGAGAGCGAGGGAGGGAGAGGGAGTGTGTGTGTGTGTGTGTGTGCATGCGCGTGTAAATCCATATATGTGTATTTTTAAAGAAGTAATTGCTTAGACCTTAAAGCCAACTGTCCCCTTTGGATGTCCTCCCCATGCAGAGTGCATATTAGAAAAGGGCTTTTTAACTAACATCCATTTATGATAAAAACTCACAACAAAATGAGAGGGAACATAACTCAATATAATAAAGGTCACATATGACAAGCCCACAGCCGGCAAACATACTTAATGGTGAAAAGCTAACGCTTTTCCTTAAAGATCAGGAATAAGACAAGGATGCTCACTCTGACCACTTTTGTTCAGCACAGTATTGGAAGTCGTACCCACAGGAGAGAAGAAAAAGAAAGAAAAGGAATCCAGTTAGAAAGGAAGAAGTAAAACTGTCACTGTTTGCAGATGCCATGACATCATGTATAGAAAATCCTAAAGATGCCACCAAAAAGCTATTAGAACTAATCCATGAATCCAGTACAGTTACATGACACAAAATTAATATACAGAAATCTGTTGCATTTCTATGCACTAATAACAAACTATCATAAAGAGAAATTATGAAAACAATCCTATTTACATCTGCATCAAAAAGAATAAAATACCTAGGATAAAATCTAACCAAGGAGGTAAAAAACCTGTACTCAGAAAGCTGTAAGACATTAATGAAAGAAATTGAAGATGACACAAATGGAAAGATCTACTCATGGGTTGGAGGAATCAGTGGTTAAAATAACCATACTACCCAAGGCAGTCTACAAATTTAATTCAACCTCTATGAAAATATCAATCTCATTTTCCACAGAACTAGAACAAAAAATTCTAAAATTTGTATGGAGACACAAAAGACCCTGAATAGTCAAGGCAATTTTGAGAAAGAAGAAAGCTGGAAGTGTCACACTTCCTGATGGCAAAGTACACCACAAAGCTATCATCATCAAAACAGTATGGTACCAACACAGAAAACAGATACATAGATCAATGGAACAGAATAGAGAGCCAAGAAATGAACTCACATTTATATGGGCAATTAATCTATGACAAAGGAGGCAAGAATCTACAATAGGGAAAAAACAGCCTCTTCAATAAATGGTGCTGGGAAAACTGGACAGCTCCATGCAAAAGAATCAAACTGGGCTGCTCTCTCACATCACACACAAAAATAAATTCAACATGGATTACAGACTTACATGTAAGACCTGAAAGCATAAAACATTCAGAAGAAAACATAGGCAGTAAGCTCTATATTAGTCTTAGTAATAGTTTTTGGATCTGTTTTCTCAGGCAAGGGAAACAAAAACAAAGTTAAACAAATGGGACTACATCAAACTAAAAAGTTTGTGCACAGTGAAAAAACCTATCAACAAAATGGAAAAGCAGCCTGCTGAATGGGGGAAAGATACATACAAATGCTATCTCTGATAAGGGGTTAATATCCAAAATATACCAAGAACTCATAAAACTCAACATCAAAAAAACAAACAATCCAATTAAAAAATGGGCAGAGGAACTGAATAGACATTTTTTCCAAAGAAAACCTGCAGACGGCCAACAGGTGCGTGAAAAGATGCTCAACATCACAAATTATCAGAGAAATGTAAATAAAAATGACCAGCACTATTTACAATAGCCAAGATATGAAAGCAACTTAAGTGTCCACCAACAGATGAAGGGATAAAGAAGATGTGGTATATATATGCAATGGAACATTACTCAGCCAACAAAAATGAAATCTAGGCGGGTGGGTATAGCTCAGTGGTAAAGCAATGCTTAGAATGCACAAGGTCCTGGGTTCAATCCTCAGTACCTTCATTAAAAAAAAAAAAAATATATATATATATATATATATATACACACACACACACACACACACACATACATACACACACTTTTTAAAAAAAAGCAGATAATTTTAGTAACATATTTAACCTGATATATCTAAAATACTATCATTTCAATATGTAATCAGTGTAAAAAAATCAATGAAACAGTTCCCCCTTTTTCATACCAAGTATTCAAAATCTGACGTGTATTTCACAGTTACAGCACATGCTCATTTTCACCAGCCACATTTCAAGAGCTCAGTAGTCACACGTGGCTAGTAGCTACTGTATTAGACAGCCCAGATGTACCTTCAAAATTGGATGGGAAAACACACACTGAGCAACCCTTGGTGTGCCAATCTTCATACGAGTGAACGCCCCTTGTGAAGGTGTCTGTGTCTTTCTGTGAGACTAGAGGAAGAGCCCTTGCACAGGGCTCTTTAAGGCTGCTGGGATGGTGCAGGGGAGCAGCAGACACTGGGCTGGGAGCCTGGAGGCAGACTCCAGCCCTATGAGCCCCTTACATAATCTTAGGAAAGTCACTTGACCTCCCAACGTTCTGGGGCCTCAGTTTCCCCTCTCTACCAAATGCGACGTTGGAACGGAAGCCTTTTAAGGGCCCCAGCAGAACTGATGATCCTGAGCTTTCCATCTCCCACGGCCAGTCTTCCTTGGAATAAGGACAGTGGCTGGTTCTCTGCTGAAGGGATGTGCCGCTGTCTGTCTTCCCAACATAGAGCACCAGAGCCTTTCACTAGAAACTGACTCCCGCATGTCCCACAGAGCCTGAACATAAACCTTTGTTCTTTTAGGGGAACCATGATTCTGCCTGAGGCCAGGCTGGCACCAGAGAAGTCCAGAGTCAGACAGAACCACAAACCAACTCCCCTGGGTGGCATGGTCTGGGTGGCGCTTTATTTATATGAATGCACACAGAGATGCTACAGTTCCGTCTGGACATATGATTATATGGTTTGGACGCCCTGTGGTCTTACAAGGAGTCAAGGGCACTGACTGGGAATGCCAGTTTGCACCAAATATACCGTGCCCTGCCTCAGTTTCCCTTTTTCTCACATTGGCAGCATAGCTGTCACTTATCTTGTAGGTATGACAGTTCTATCCTGGTCACCAAATCCCTTTTTAAAGAAATCCAGGCGTTTACTGAAAATGCTACATAACTCCAAGTTTTGAAGTACCTTTGGGTTAAAATTGGCTTTGAAATCAGGTGAGACCTCGGGCTCCAAGCCCTTTTCTTCCCTGAAGACCCAGTGGTACTAAGGAGGCCATGTGGCCGTGATTAGCCTGGGAGAGCCAAGGAAAAGGCAGAGAAATGGTAATTTGCATTTTGTTCATCAAGATCTTTCTGAAAGAGAGGCGGGTGAGTGGACCCCGGAAAGGAGGCTTGATGGCTGTTAACATTTTCCATCCCTTTGGAGGTGGGCACCAAGGGCACAGGATCTCAGCGATGGGAGGGAAGGGAAATGAAGGCTCTTTTTCTAATATAAACCTCTGTCAACAATCAGGAAGGGACACTTGTCAGGGCATCCTGATTCTTGGCAAATTATCACTGGACATAAATCTCTTAAAGAGACACATCACCACCCAAACCTTGCAGGATCGTTCAGAAATTACCTTTCCTGAGAGCTCATTTTCCTGAACTGTCTTTTGTTTGGTCTCCTCAAGTGTTGACATTTTCAGATATCATTTTGAATTTCAAAAGTAATTCAGAATTCAATTTAATAAGTCATGAACACACACACAATTTGGTAAAAATTCAAATACTATAAAAGGATATTCAACAAAAAGTAAATTATATTCCAGCCCAGCCAAACGCCAATCCATAAACAGTTTCCTGTGTATGATTCCAAAGCTATTCTAAGCAGAAGACGTATTTTTGGGGGCATTAAAAAAACTGGACTGTTTACTTTTCAAGCTGCTTTAACTCAAGACATGGTAGAAAGGTAGAAACCTGTGGATTAAAAAAAGAAGAAAAGGTCTGAGGTATAATTGTTTTAAATGATGTGTTGATGTGTTGAGTTTAAAAATATTTTGATGTGTCCCAATGCACGGAAAACAAAATGCTGTGAATCATTCACTGCCCCGAATAAACTGTCCGATATGATTATATATTTTTGTGTTCGCTTGGCAAGGTCACCCTAACAAGTTTATACAATAATATACAGAGAACAGAAAGCCACCAAATAAAGTGGAGTGAGCAGGGAGGGAGGGGAAGAGAGCAGATTGCAGACTGTTGGAGAACTGCCTCCTCCTAGAAAAGAGGTGCTGAGAGGGAAAAGGGACGAGAGACTGGAGAGGCAGGTCAGCCAAGCTCGGGGTCAGCACCTTTCTAGAAGACATTCTGCAACAGTGGAAGTGATTCGTTCTGCAACGTCCAGTATGGCAGCCACTGAGCACCTGAAATGTGACTAGTGTGACGGAGGGGTTGGATTTTTAATTCTTTAGCTTTAATTCATTTGAACTTAAGTAGCCACATGGGTTAGTGGTCACCATACCAGACAGGGCACCTCTGAGGTCTGCAGCATCTTTGGGAGGCATCAGTGCACACAGAGAGAGCAGAATGAAAAAGGGGGAGAGAATAAATGTGGGGAAAGTAAAAGCAGGCGTGGAAAGAAAGAAGGGAGGGGAGAGGAAGAGGGAGGAGAAAGAGAAACCGCTGGGTCTTGCCAGAGGAGCAGGAGAAGGAAGGAGAAGAAAAGGGCAAGCGGACGGAGCCAGGGAAGGAGATGGGAAAAGAGTGAGATGCAGTGAAAAGGCAGACAGCTGAGAACAACGGTCTTAAGTGACAATAGTAACCCTGTTCTACTAGAAGGGAGCCTGCCATCCCCAGCCTCTGGCATTTATTCTGAGGTCTCCGTGACAGCAGCGCTGGAATGGCCTCTGGAGGGTTAAATTCTGGAGCAACATCCCACCTGCACTGACCTTGGGAGGCCTGGGGCCTTAACTACTCAATCTGTGAGGGGAGCGGGGTCCAGGATTGAGTGCAAGGGCTCCTTCACCCTAACATGTAAGGTCAAATACTTTACTCCACGGAAAACCCACAGTTGTGATACACCGCTAGGTGTCACCATTAACCAAAATGAGTTTTCATTTTTTGACCTGCAAAATTTGGTCAAAGTTTCTTCTTTGAGTCTGTAACTGATCTACACAATTTATTTGGCTGCTTTCTCCACACCAAAAGCAAAGGGGTTTGTGCTCTGGGAGCCCACTGAACAGGAATACTCATTCGAATTTGGTTTATTTTTCTTTCCAGTTGAAACTGTTAAATACTAGAAACATGATGTGCATACACACTCAGTTGCTTGTTTGTTCATTCATTAAAGATTTACTATGTGCCAAGCAGGGCTCTCATGTACAGCTACATCAGTTGTGCACTGCACAAATCCTGGGGGCCACTGTTCACACAGATGTCAATGTGAAGGTGTTTTCTGAAGCTGTTCAGCCCAGAAAATCTGCAAAACTCTGGTCTGGGCTTGGGGACAAAACGATGGTCCCTCTGTTCCCCTTCCTGTTTTCTCTTGTAGGGAAGACTGTTAGTCTAAAATCTTCTTTGTAACTAGAAATATCTGTGCCCTATATATATTTTGAGAGTTAAATATACCACATGTAGCTTTACAACTTCCAGCCTCATAAGAACTAAATTTTCACTTTTTTTTTTAAAGAACAGACTTACCCCTCACTGAGCATATTTTATGACTAAAGCAATGTACCAGAAAAATCAAGGCATGATCTTTGCCCTCAAGGAATTCAAGAAGAGGCTTGTTCACATCTAAGACATGAAATAACATCCTCAAGTTTTGCATCTCTCAACCTGACCTTGAACAGAACAGGAGTAGCAGCAACTGAACAGGAACCTAGGGACCAGGCCCTCGAGATCTAGCCAGGGTACACTTTCCTGGGAAATGGACCAGTTAGGTTTTGCTGTGTCACAAGCCTCCCGGAACCCTCGTGGCTTAAAACAGCAAATGTTCATTATTTCTCAAGATTCTGTAAGTCCTTTGGAGAGTTTTTCTGGTCTAGGTCAGTGTGGTGGGCCTCTGAGGTCTGTAATGACTCATCTGGAGGTGGCTGGCCTCTCTCACATACTTGGAGATTGACAGGCTGGTTGGTCAAAGGGGACACAGCTAGGATGACGCATCTCTGCTCCATGTGATCACTCATCTTCCAGCAGGCTAACGCACATGGTGGTCTCACCACGGTGGCCTCAGGGCACCGAGGAGCAGTAAGAAAGGGCTAGCTCCAATATGCAAGCATTTAACATTTTCTGCGTGTGTCATATTTACTCTTGTCTCATTGGCCAGAGCAAGTTACATAGCCAAGCCTGAGTCAGCGGGAAACGTATGACTCAAGGAGATGGGCCCAGGAAGGTATGAAAAAATTGAGGGCCATTGCTGCAACAGTCCACTGAAGAAAATTAATTTAATTTCTCTTTATCTCCGTTTTCACCAAAATGATGATAATACCTTCTTGACCCATTGTCCAGGGATGCAAAAAGAATAAACACACAGAAGACACTGCTGTATATCATTCAAAGAAAAGGAACTATATAAACATTATTAATTTTACTTGTTTCTTCATTTACGTTTTTCATGTCTCCTCCATAACATGACTAGGATAACCCGCTTAGTGGAAATTCCTACCAAAGGTAATATGTTCAAAATAAATGTCCATTTGTCTCATAATATTCACCTGTAAATAGATGCAGTTCAAGGGCTGTGAGAGTATTATTCAGGAACAGAGACTCAGGAACGTCTCTGCACATGCTGACTTCCACAGTTGCCCCTAGACGTTAGACTTTGCAGGTACATTTTGTTTTAAATAGTTGCTCAACACTGCACAGATCGAACACTTGTTTCTGCAGCACTCAAAAGATTTATCAGATAACAAAGAGAATGACTAGGAGTTTACACCATCTGTTCTCATTCCTATTCACATGTTGCTGAGTATTGCTTAAGACAATGACACTTCTGCAAAAATTCACATTCAATCCTACGGGTAAGAGCAAGGTTAGGGAAGAGCTTTACTTCATCCTTACTAATGACTACCTTTTCCTATAATTTGTGACCTCTATCATTTTGTTTGATGAATTAAAATTCATTGAGCATCTACTACGTGTGAAAAACTGCTGCAAAGGCAGAAATGAATAAAACACCTCCTGGAGGTCACTGTCTAGTGGCATATTCAGAGAACTAACAATAAACTATAGGGCAAATCTGACAGAGAAGTGCTGTGGGGAGCACTGGGGAAGACATGACATCCCCCCATGGGATGAATTTGAGAAGTCTTCTTAATGAGTTGTTCTGAGCCTTGATGAATGCGTAGGATTTCTCAACGAGGAGAAAGGGTAAGGGAGCTCTACTTACGGTAATTGTATGGGAAATAGATTAGGCGTAAAGCACACATGGCCAGGAAATGGTCTGAATGTGGGATACGTTATGGTAAGCGGAAAAGGAAATAAGGCCAGCTTGCCAAAGACCTTTGAATGCACTTATTAAAGAGCTTACGATGAGGGCCTTCAAATGGCCAATGATCAGAACGTTCTCATGATCGTAACTATTCTAGAAATATCAGTATGGTTTCTGGATCCTGACAAAATAGCAGCCCATTTAAGACTGCCATCCCCCTCAACCCAAATTTGGGAGTGCCTCAGAAATGGGGCAGTTGGTGGATCTGAGTGATTAATGTAAAAACTGTGAGAAGCCTCTCGAAGAACAGCAAATAGTTGGGTTCCAGGGTATGTATGTCTGTGACTGCGGTTTACAGAGGAAGAGCAAAGATGCCACAGATGGGGAAGCTTTTATGTGGGGCTCTTTTTCTCCCTCATATTTTCACGGGCAGATCATTGTCTGCCCCAGCTCCACTATAAGACAAAACAGTATCACCAGTCCTGCAGCAGCTTGTGAGCCTGCTGTATTAGGGAAGGCTCAACCCACGGGGACAGGAAGAAGATAACAGGCACAGAAAGGCTGATATTCCTTCTAAGAACAGTAACTGCTACTACTCAGCAGAGCACTTGCTCTTGGCCAATGTGATAAGACATGAAAAGAAGTAACAGGTAGAAGGACTTGAAAAGTGACAAAGCTGTCATTATTTACAGGTGATCTGATTATCTACATAGAAAATCTCAAAGAAATAATAGAAAAATCTTTAGAACTACTGCGTATGGTCTGCAAGGATGTCAGGAACAAGACTTGCTTACAAAATTCAGTGGCATTTTCTACATCAGCAATATTCAACCAGAAAATATAACAGAAAATAAGATACCTTTCACAAAGGCAATGAAACTATAAAGTACCTTAAAATCAACTTAGCAGAAAGTTCAAAATAAATTTTGGGAGAGAAATGTAGAACTATTAAAGGACAAAAAACTTGAATAAGCAAAGAGGTATGCTGTATTGGTGGACAAGACTCCTTCCTTGTAAAGATACCAATTCTCCCAAAGTTAATTTAAAAATTCAAGGCAATTTCAATACATTTCCAACACATTGTTTTTAGTGTTACTGTTTTATTTTAATTCATTTTTCTTCCAGTTTTATTGAGATATAATTGTCATACAGCACTGTGTAAGTTTAAGGTGTAACAGCATAGTGATTTGACTTACACACATCATGAACTGATGATCACAGTAAGTTTAGTGAACATCTGTCATCTCATACAGATAAAACATTGAAGAGATAGAAAAAAATTTTTTCCTTGTGATGAGAACTCAGGATTTACTATCTTAACAACTTTCATATATAACATACAGCAGTGTTAACTATATTTATCCTTCAACACATTTTTTTGAGGGGGAAAAAAAAGCATATTCAAACAGACATTTCTCCAGTGAAGACATACAAATGGGCAACAGGCACATGAAAAGATGCTCAATATCACTCTTTATCAGAGAAACTCAAATCAAAACTACAATGAGGTATCACCTCACACTAGCTCAGAATGGCCATGACTAAAAAGTCCACAAACAATAAATGCTGGAGACGGTGCGGAGAAAAGGGAACCTTCCTATACTGCTGGTGGGAATGTAATTTGGTGCAGCCACTATGGAAAACAGTATGGGGATTCCTTAAAAAACTAAAAATAGAGTCATTATATGATCCAGCAATCCTACTCCTATATATCCGGCATATATCCAGAGAAAACTCTAATTGGAAAAGATACACGTGCCGCAATGTACATAGCAGTGCTATTTACAACAGCCAAGACATGGAAACAACCTAAACGTCCATTGACAGATGACTGGATAAAGAAGTTGTGGTATGTATGTATATATACACACCACATATATATATAGGATTATTGCTCACCCATAAAAAAGGATGTAGCAGCACAGATGGTCCTCTAGATGATCATACTAAGTGAAGTCAGACAGAGAAAGACAAATACCATATGACATCATTTATATATGGAATCTAACAAATAACACAAATGAACTTATTTACGAAACAGAAATAGACTCACAGACCCAGAAAACAAACTTATGGTTACCAAAGGGGAAAGGGTGGTGGGGGGAGGGATAAATTGGGAGTTTGGGATTAGCAGATACAAACTACTATATAAAAAAACAGATAAGCAGCAAGGTCCTATGGTATATAGCAATGGGAACTATATTCAATACCTTGTAATAACCTATAAGGAAAAAGAATATATATATATAATTGAATCACTATGCTGTACACCAGAAACTAACACAACATTGTAAATCAACCATACTTCAATAAAAAAGCATATTCAAAAATTTATGTGGAACAATAAAACCAAAGTCCACAATTAGTTGGGTCATTTTGAGAAAAAAGCAAAGAGGAAGCACTTGCCCTGTTTTACTACAATGCCATATAATGAAACACTACGTTATTCTAATACCACAAGCAAAGGTGAACTTCAGGTGCCTTAAAGATATAAATGTGAAAGGCAAGCCTACAGAACAAATAAATATAAATATATAGAGGAGAGTATATTTATGATCTTAAAAGTGGGGAAGGATTATAAAAAAGACCTAAGAAGTGCAACCATAGACCAAAAAAATTGAGGAATTTGACTATGTCAAAAATAATGATAATGAGGAGGGGAGGGTGTAGCTCAGTGGTAGAGCACGTGCTCAGCATGCACCAGGTCCTGGGTTCAATCCCCAGGACCTCCATTAAAAAATCAATAAATAACCCTAATTACCCCTCCCCCCAATTTTTTTCGAAAAGGCCAAAAAAATTAATGATAATGATAATGAGGGGTATCATTACCAACATCAACTGACAGGTGAAAACCTGAGAAAAAGCATTTGACACTTTTAAAGTCAGCAAAGGATTGTTATCTAGAATATATAAGAAAGAGAAAGAAAAATGCCATGACATCACTTATACGTGGAATGTAAAAAAAAGGATACAAATGAACTTATCTACAAAACAGAAACAGACTCATGGATGTAGAGAACGAACTTACGGTTATCGGGAGGAAAGCGGGTGGGAAGGGACAAACTGGGAGCTCGAAAATTGCTCCTCTTGGGCAGTGATGGAAATGTCTGCTGTCTTGATTGTGGTGGCGGTGTCATGGGGTATACATCTATCAAAAGTCATCAAATTGTACATATGCAATATGTGTAGTTTACCGTGCAAGAACCATAAGGTGTTAAAAAAAGAAAAAGAAAATCCTACAAATCAATCAGAATAAGACAGAGAGCCCAGTAGAGAAACGGGCAAGGAATATGAATATGTGACTCACACAAGAAAATAATCCACTATTTCGCTCAGCTCCACTAGTTAATAGATAGACGCACAACTTCACGAGTTATTAGGTAAATGGAAATTAAAATAATAGAAAGATCTCTTTTTACCCATGAGGTTGGCAAAATTAGATAACATGAAACTTCGGCAAGGTGGTAGGGAAGCAAGCTTCTGCTCACCTGGTGGGAAAGTAAATGGGTAGAGCTATTCCAGGGCATGTCACATACACACAAAGCCAGACCCCGGTTAAAGCGGCGAGGACAGCTTTTGCTCAGTAACTACTGTGATAGGGAAAACGAGTCCAGAGAGAACTGAACTCAACTTCCCGATACAAAAGGCATTTAAACGATGTGCTAAGAGCACAGCACCAAGGGGTATTAAGAGGGGCTAGTCCATGTGACTGAGCCCCTTGGATTTGTCAGTTGGTGCCTATCCAGGGGAGAAAGCAACTTCTCCTAGCTTCATGACAGGAGGCAGTGGTGCAACTGGAAGCGAGATGACCATGGGAAGGAGAGAAACAGAAGGGTCAGGGATAAAGACGGGGAAAGATAAACAAGAGCGGCTCGGTAAACAGCTGGATGATGTGTGAGACGTAAACTCCACTCACTGCAGTTCAGCCAGAAGAGAAAGGGGGAAAGCGGGAAGGAGAGAGGATGAGGGGGGAAAACAGAGAGTATGTCACTCTTCCAGGGTAGATGGAGTAGGAGAGGCCAGGGTGGGAGAGGCCGGTGGAGACGTGATGGGGCCGTACAGGTGGGGGAAGACAGGGGTCAGAAGCAGTGCAGAAGCAATGGAAGTAAAAACAGACAGTCCGTGCTGATTAAGGACCTACTATGGACCAGGCACTGTTGGGGTCTCTGATTCTGTTTAGGATCCCAGAAGTTCCCCAAAGGTGGACCATTTATAACGAATGATACACTGAATGGGGGTGGAGTCCAAGCTGACCCCCAGAGCTTCTAACTTGGGCACCTGGGAGGACGAGGTTGCAATTAAGTGAACTAAGAAATAAGAAACAAAAATTCGTGGTCTAGGATCTTCCAATCCATCACTTTGAAAATCAGGACTCTAAGAAGGCGTTCCTACTCAGGGGGAGGAAAAGTAACATTCACTGTGCTCCTAATAGTAACTGGTGTTTTCATAATAACAGAAAATTTGAGTGCTTATTGCACACTGGATACTGTGTGTAAGATGTTCACAGCCATTAGCTCATTCACAACCTTATAAAATAGGGACTATCATTAGCTCCATTTTGTTATTGATCAGGAAACTGAAACTTAGAGAAGTTAGGTTCTTGCCCAAGGTCATGGAGCTTCTACAAACCCATGTCTGCTGATTCCTTTGCTCTACTGTGTATCAGACACCACGCCACAGGCTTAATTTGCATATAATTCTCCCACGTTTTCCTTGAGATAGGCTGATGACCTTCATTTTACAAACAAGGAAAGTGCATCTCAGATTACAGGTCCAACCTCTCTCGGCTAGTAAGTGGGAGAGTGGGATTCAGACCCAAAGTTCGTGCTCTTGGCACAACACACACCTGCGTGTCTCTGTGCTCCTGCTCAAGGGATTCCTCATGCTACCATTTCAAATTCTACCGAAAGGTCAAAAGAGTTTAAAGAGATGTCCTAACTTACTGGACCTTGTTTGGAGCCTAATTCAAAGAAATGCTTAGTAAAACCATCAAGAAGACGATAAAGAAAATGTGATGTTAAGGAATTATTTTTGATTTTTGTGAGTGATGATAACAGTGTGATTATGTTTTATGTAAGGGAATCCTTTTTTGGGTGCACCTTGACTTTTTTTTTTTTCCTTGGTTAATGGAGGTACCGGGGATTGAACTCACCACCTCGTGCATGCTAAGCATGTGCTCTACCACTAAGCTCTACCCTCCACCGAGGGAGTTCTCTTCAAAAGAGAAGTATGTGCTCGTGAATTAACACAGTAGTTCTCAAAATGTGGCCCCTGGATCTGTAGCATCAGTATCACCTGGAAACATTAAAAATACAAATTCTCAGCCCCATTCCAGACCTACTGAATAAGAACTCTGGGGTGGGGCTCAGCAATCTATATTAACAAGCCCCTCCGGGGATTCCGTCACACACTTAGATGACAACCACTGAAATAATGTGATGGCTTGAGTTTGTTTCATAACCTGGAGGAGGGGTGATGGGTAGAAATGAAACTAGGTGGGTCACGAGTCGATCATTGTTAAAGCTGGATGATGGGTACATGGGGGTTCACCATGACTATACTCTCTACTTTAATAGGTATTTGGAAAATTTCCGTAGTAAACGGTTTTCAAAAATCCTAAGTGTTTTTCCACAGTGCCCCTTACCTGCTCTCCCCTCACTCGTCGTGGTCCCTTCTTTTCCAGCTCTCCTCCATCTGGCGCATTCCCATCAGCGATGGGAGCTCCCCGTTCTCTCACGCGCCTCAAGTTTCCCAAACCCTCAGGGCTCCTGCTCCTGCTCTCCCTCCCTGTCCTCCCTGCTAACGTTTCTAAGTGACTCATGCCTTCTCATCACTCTCTCTTTCTCTCCTCTCGGAGTTCTTTTCCTCGGCTCACTCTAGTTTCTGTTCACTCTCTGTTTGTGGCACCAGATTTCTCGGAGGCACTAAGGACCAGCTGTTGTCTGAGACCTTGTCTCTGCACTCACTATTTGTGACCTTTCTGCTGCTGCTGTTGGCACCACTGAAACCCCCTTCTCCTTAAGTCTGTCGCTTTTCTTCCTCTTAAAAAAGCAAATATTTGCCTCGTTCAATTTTTTAAAAAATTAACTCATTCAGCTGTTTTAATGTGTCACAGAACTGCTCTATAAAAAAACCGCAAACAATACAGAAATGTAACAAGTAAAATGGGGATCTTGTTTCCTGGAACCTTCCTTCCGCCCTCGTGGCTCCCGCCGTGAGGTCTGACCTCTTCGTCCCCGACCTGGGCCTCAGGTTCCCCGGGACAGCACTGACTCTGCGGGGCTGGAAAAGCATCGCCCAGAGATTCTTCAGGCTGAAGGATGGAGAAAGGTCAAGGGGAAGGAGTAGATAAAATGGAGAAGAAGAGAGCACAGGCAGAGCAAAGTGAGTGCGAGGATGGCGGGCAGCCACCTAGCAGTGGGACAAGGAATGCAATGTCCCTCGTGGCTGTCCAGCTCTGACGACTCCCCAGACCTTTCCCTTCATTGAGTATCTTCATACCTGGTCATGGCTCTTGGGCTTTTCTAGGAGCTCCAAGGCCTGGAAGCTTCTTTAGAGGGACCACTCATAAAACACTATTCAGCAGTAAACTTAGAATGACGACTCACTGTCACGCACCGTGGCCAGCTCTGCCCTGGGCTGTGAACTTGGACCCATCCTAGGGGCTCACTTCCCCCACACGGCCAGCAGACGGTATGCACTCACCTCCCCCGTTGGCCCCAAAGCCGTCAAGCTGCTGACTTATCGACAATCTACCCGCTGACATATTTATCTGAATCTGTCACATTGTATCTTTATTGCTTTCCAAGGGGTTTCCTGACCTTCTTGAGGAAGTCACTTAAGAAACGTGACTCCTTGTTTTAAATCGCTAGTCTTCCCAAGCTTCAGGACTTAACATTGCCTTAGAATGTTGTTGACATTAAAATTTTATTAAGACTATGCAGAAATGGGGAAATAAGCTTATGATCCAATGTTAGTTTCGTAAAAGGAGTACACAAAATACAGTCTATTTACTTGGTGGTAAATTGGTAAATATTTTTTGTTGACATGGACAAGAATAAAAATGGAATGTGTAGTAATGAAGTTATTGTCAGGTAGGATGGAGGAGTGGGCAATTTTTTTTCCTTTACAAATTCCCTCTAAATAGCTTTGTATATAAAAGTCAACTGGCTGAGATGTTTTCCTGTCCTAACTCAATGTTTAAGGTTCCATTTCCAAGGAACTTTAAAGGTAAGGGGAGAAGGGCAAGATAGGGGTAGGGGATTAAGAGGCACAAACATAGTAAGATATCAAATAAATAAACTATAAGGATATATTGTACATCACAGAGAATAGAGCCAAAATTTTATAACAACTTTAAGAGGAGGATTGAATTCCTGCGTTGTGCACCTGAAACTAATATTGTAAATCAACTATATTTCAATTTTTTTAAAAAAAAGTTCCATTTCCAGTCTTGGCTGGCATGCTTTGTGCAGCATCAGACCCTCTGCGTTGACCGTTCACAAGACCACCCTGCTTCTCACCCCCCAGGTGGAAGCCACGGCGCCGTCTTTCACGTCCTTCATCTCCCTTTTGCCTGGGCGACGGCCATGAGTTAGAACTCTTCCATGCCTTTTCTCTACCCTCTTCCCCGCTTCTCCCCACTTCCCTTCCTTCTGTGGACAGCTAGTTACAGGAGACCTGTGTTATAATGGCGTTTCTGAATTGATTTCTCTCCTGTGAACGGGGCCTGTGTTAACTTGTTTTTTTCTCTTGGAGGTGGAATTAGCTCAGGGACCCTTCGTATCACAGACACACCCGATGCCTCCACTCAAAACAAGCAGCTTAGCAGTTACAAGCATCTTCACACTTTGTAATTTCGGAGGATAGCGCCCTTCCTAAACAGCTCAAAAGAATTTTACAAACTCTCATTGGGATTAAGTGCCACAGTCTACGATAAAAATGGGAATGGCCGGTGTCGGAGGCATTTCCCCTTCTCATCCCCTCGGAGGAAACAGAATTTGAAGAGCCAGCCCAAGTTTCGGAGTTTTCATCTTCCGATTCTTGGAACGTCTTTTAAGGACTGTCACTGGATCTTGTCATCATTTCTACCACCCACAAAACCCTGTTGAGTAGCGAGAACAGAGATGTGTAATATCAAAGTGAAGCTTTGCATCTCTGTGTTAAAGAGCTAGGATGCAGACAGGAGTAACTTAGTTGTAATTTCCTGCACTACAAAGCGAGCCCCAAACTTATATCAAGGATGGGGAGTGGGATGGGCATAAAAAAGTAGTGCATAGGTAAGGTTTCTTTACTCGTCTCAGTGGGCAGGCCATGCAGCCTCTCTGCAGGGAGCTCTCTCTTCTTCTGTATGCTGGAGGGGAGAGACTTATTAAGCCGTGGCTGCCTACCTGCTCTGCTGGTCCCCAGATACACCTGAGCTCTTTTTCAGGGCTTGAGAGGAAGCTGGATCCTTGCCAGAGTTGGCTTCTGGCCAGAGAGGCAACTCAACCTGAATAGTCTGTGGGGAGGCTCACTGGTCTTCACCTGTCCATGCCACGAGGCCGGCAGTGTCACCTGCCCCAGGCTTCCAGCCTCCTGAGCTCTCTGTCATGCACGGGAGATGAAACAAGGTAACCCAGCTCAGTGTGCAAAGTCCAGCTGGCCGAGGGACCGAATCACAGTGCATATTTCTGGCACTCCGTAACCAGGGGAGAAGAATGCAAACTGAAATACAGGCATCTGGGGGTTGCTTGCAAGTTTGCTTTGAAAGGAACTGAAGTGAGGGATCAGCTCATGAATTCCCGGAATTGCAGAGAACTGGAGGATCCAAGCAAGAGGAAATGACCAGCTTATTCCAATAGTATGTGGCATCTCTGAGCACAGGAAAACCTCCCAGCCCCAGGATTCCAGTGATTGGGCATTTCCTGTGGTCAAGCAGTTCTGAGTCTACTGGCTTAAAAGGCATCATTGCTTCAGTGGGGAGACTGGCTTGTTATGACACAAGCTACGTTCTTTGAGAGGCCAGTGTTCAGAATTGCGGGGAGAGTGATGCTTGAAAATCACTCATTCTTCTCTTAGGGTTCATGGAGTTTGGTGTGATTGCTCAAACCAGGGAAGTTGGTGGGGCTGCCCAAACTAGAAACTATGGGGTGGAACAGTGCCCCTTCAGCCAGTCAAGACCTTTCTACAGCAGAGAACTACATTTATACAGTGCTTATTACGTACCACGGTGCTAGGTCCTACCCGTGCCTAGCTCATGGTGTTTATTCCTCCCTACTGCTCTTCAGGGTATACGTACTCTGTGGCCTTCATCTCTTTAAAAAGTAGGAAACTAAGACTCAGAGAGGGCAAGTGACCTGCTCAAGGTCACACAGGTGGTGAGTGGTGGAGCTGAGTTTCCAAGTCCAGGTTTGCAGGATGCCCAAGCTCTTTCCCCTAGACCGTCTGGCCTCCCTAACCCTGGGCGGGAGAGATCAGAATTGATATCAGGACTATTAGCTTTAGATTGGCCCCTGTGAGCTTGCTGGAATGTGGTCTCTGCCTGCACTTTAGTTTAAAAGACAGGTAGAGGAGAGCGGATCCAACCGGCCGGTGTGAAATGAGAGATGGATATGAGAAACCTTAAGCTATTATGGTCTAGTTATGTCTCCTAAGCGATCTCGGTGTCAGCTAACTATGGTTTTCAGAATGATTTACCTGCAAAGAGGTAAAACATATCGCACCAAGGTTCATTTTCACTTAAAATGCTACCTTTCCGTGTGCGTAGGGTTTTGATTTATTGTCATTTTTTAATCGATCACGCAGAGTGCTTTATAAAAGTCCCAATGACAAGCCATTATTCCCAGCTCTACAGGAGAAGCAGCCGAAGGAGTCTGTGGACAAGTAATTGGACCAGAGTCACCAGTTACCATGGCAGGGGCTACGTAAGAATGTTCAGTCCCTTGTTGGACCCCAGATTTCACTTTCTTAGGTTAGTAAACCAAGGCTGAGATTAAGTCGGCTTCCTTTCTTTTTCTTTTCTTTCTTATTTCAAGCACACTCTCAGGAATTTCTTGTGCACAGCAAATGTTTTGTTTTCCAAAGTGCTTTCACATATATGGTCTTACCCTATACCCTCAACCCTGTGTGGGGTTTGATATTCTTATTTTGACTTACAGATCAGAAAACAGAGGCACATACCAGGCTAGAGACTTGCTAAGAGCCCAGGGCTGGTTCCTGGCAGAGCCACGAGTCCGCCTTTCTTTCCCGTGGGTCACATTGCCCTCCATCCGATCCTGCCTGAAACTGAGCAGGAGAGCTAGGGTTCACACAGGGGTCATGAGTCTAACCCACGGCTGCAGAAGTGAAGAAATAGATGTGAGAAAGCTACACAAGTGACGGTATTTTCAAAGACCTAGACATTTGCACTGGGATCAGTGGGTCCATGCAAGTCATACCCTAGACGTTCCCTCAGCCACCACCCAGGCAAAGGAAACCCCTTGGCCTTTTCCTTCCTTCTTCCTTCCCTCTCCCTCCCTCCACGGTTTTCCTGGTCAAAGCAGAGCTCCTCAGTATAACAAGGAACTATGTGGTTGGCTTATATTCGAGTCAAAGCTCTGTGGTCTCAGTTCCTTGTGTCTCATTTGGGAAGATGCTCTACCCAGTGGCCAGAGCGCACGGTCCCTCAGTATCCCCACGGCGCTCGGGGAGAAGGACACAGCCGTCTCCCGAGCGGAGCGTTATTTGATTGCCAGCAGTGGCATGCTGAGCCCCTGACCAACCAGTCAACAAACACAGCATCTGGAAACCCAGAGAATCCACCTCTCAGAGGGATCCAGAAATACAACGTCCCCATTTGAGGCATTTGTTGGGATAGCCATGGAAAGAGCCTGCCTGGGTCTTGGAGACACAGAATCATCTAGTTGACAATTGATTCTCTGCCACTCAAGCCTCGTGAATCTGTGCAAGGAAGGGATTTCACTTTTCCAAGCTAAGGGTTCCTCGTCTGTAAAATGGCACACTGAACATTACCCCCGTGGGCTGTTGGAAGAATGAAGTGCCAAGCACAGTGTCAGGCAAACAGTAGGCACTTAATCAATGTGAGCTGTCCTCCCACCGGCCCTTTCTTTAGCCCCTTACGAAGGTGCATTACCAATTGAGTGACACTATCTGAAGAGTTAATTCTTACCTTGAAAAAGAAAAAACTCAGGGGTGGGCTGTGTAGCTCAGTGGTAGGTCATGTGCTTAGCAGGCACCAGGTCCTGGGTTCAATTTCCAGTACCCTCATTAACAAAATAATAATAATAATACATTTTTTTAAAATAAAAAAATAAAAATCTATACTCTAACCCTTGCACCTGAAAGGCCAACGCTTAGCTTATGCAAAGGAAGAATACTGCCAAGCGGCGCCAGCTTTGAGGAAGAAGAACCTGGCATTCGCTGCGCATTTCAAAGGTGCATGAAGTCACAGACTCTACTCCTTACACCGGGGACGTTTTCCATCACGGCCCCAGTGGGTCCCTCCTGGTTGGACATTAGCCTTCCAGCAAACGCATTACAGTCATAGTTACGCAGTTAATTATGAGATTATTTGTTTTCTGCGTACACACTCTCCAAGAGCAGGGACTATGCCTCGCACAGTGCCTGGTGCATAAAGGGTGAACGAATGAATGAGCAGAGAAGCTTCCACCCACCTGATGTCATTCCAGCGATATATCAGTTCTGTGGATGTCCCAGGGGCGGAGATGACCATCTGCGCTTTACAGATGAGGGTGCTGAAGTTCAGAGAGGTCGCACCGCTGTCAGGGCCATCCAGTAAGCGGTGGGGCAGGCACTTCAGTCCAGGCCTCCTGACACCGATTCCCGTGTTCCTCTCCTCCACACGCCCCTGCTCTTTGACTCATCAGCCTCACCCTCGTGTCAGTCCAGATGGTGACATTTTAGAGGAGCTCTGCTCCCTGGAGCCTTTCATCTGGGCGTGCCGTTTGGTGGCCTGGTGCCACCTTTTGAGCGGTGAAGCCCCACTTTCCACTCTAATCTATTGAGCAATAGGCTATTCATTGGCTGACAACTGCCCCATCTGCCGATGGCAAAGCAAGTCCGCATGCATTCAGTCACACAGGCCTCAGGAAGCCTCTGGAAGGGGGGGTTCCCAGAGCTGGGGTCTTAGGCTGGTTAGGTTTGTGCTGTTTTTTGCGAGGGTGGGAGAAGGAGGCTTGATGCTCAGCTTCAATATTTTAGAAACTTGGTCATTCCATTCGTTTGCAGCTTCTTCCTCTGATCCCCTAAGATTAAAAAGAAAAAAATCACTCTGTAGGTCAGTTATACTTCAAACAAATAAAGAAACAAACAAACTCATAGAAAAAGAGCAGATTTCTGGTTGTCAGAGGTGGGGGTGGGGGAATTGGATGAAGGCAAATCAAAAGGCACAAATCTTCAGTTATAAGATATGTACCGGGGTTGTAATGTACAACATGACAACATTATATGTGACAGTTGTTAGAGTAAATCTTAAGAGTTCTCATCACGAGGAAAAAATATTTTCTTCTTTTTATTTTGTACATATATCAGACAATGTTCAACTAAACTTACTGTGACAGTCACTTCATGATGTGTGTAAATCAAATCATTACGCTGTGCCCCTTAAACTTACACAGTGCTACATGTCAATTATAGCTCAATAAAACTAGAAGGAAAAAAATTCATTCAAAGTACTTAAGGCAATTGTGTCTCCATTTATATTCTCAATTCCCTTTGAATTGCTATCCACTGTCTACTAATTAACCAGGTCTCTGATCAAGATGATATGCAGTAAACACTCCCACCCTCTCCTTTCTCTTCTTCAGACCCAGCTCACAATCTTGCCTCACTCCTCTATTAAATCCACCTTCTCCCGTTTTTTCATTTCTCCATCTCTGGGGATCCCTGGGGAACCCGGAGAGGTGCATGTTCAAGGAGAAATTGGCCTTGACATAAAGGGAAAACACGTGGAGTGGGAGTAACGAACTGTGTGTGCCCGGCTCAGTTTCCCTTAAAGTAGCCGTGAGAGGCGGGGTGAGTGACTTCACCTCCATGGTGTGCATCCCTCAACCTGCAGTGGCTCCACCCCAGTCTCCCATGTTCCTCTAGGATATTTCCTCTTCTAAATCCCTTGATGTCAAATTAAACACGAGTGTCTTAAGAGCCACAGGGAAGCGAGAGCTCACCACCCTGGAGGCGTGGCTCTTCATCCGGAGTTGCAGGCAGAAAAGGTCATCCTTAAGCCTACCGCAGTCTGAAAGTGCTTGTAACAGGGTTGTCTTCGTAACTACTTCCTTAAAAAGACTTCAAAGCCCTTCATTTACCCACACAATAGCTGAGCAGATAGGGACAGAACAGCAGCCCCTCTTGAAATGTGAGTGGCATGTGCTTCCTGGTGGCTTTCAGCAGAAAAGCTGGTCTATACCTCCAAAGCCACCATAGACAAGTGGCTTCACTGGTCACTGAGGGTCCACTTGGGCTGAGGGTCAGTGTAGACCTGAGAGAGGTGAGAGCCGGTCAGGCCGCTGGTGGCCAAGAGAAGAGGGCAGGATGGGCCAGTTCACCAAACCAGGCATCATGCACCAGGGCTGGGGGTGGGCACCAGTCAGCAGACCATGTGATCTGAGCAATGCCTGTAGGCAGCAGGGGGCCAAGAGAACAGGCAGGGTCGCAGAGCCGGAAGGAAACAGAGCCCAGGACCCGGAGCCATGCAGACACGTTCAGAGGACCCGGAGAGGCCGGAAACACAAATGACCAGGGTGGTGGGGGGAACAGCAAGGGGGAGTAGCAGCAGCAGGAAGATTTAGTGAGCACTGGGAGCAGCAGGGTAATGAGACCTTTGACTTAACGATCGAGTATGAGCTGAATACTAAGGATCAGAGCCACATGTGTATGGCTAGATGTTTGTACACACATATTAAAAATACTGCTATGTGGGGAAAGTGGGCAGAAATGAGCAACAGGTAATGATAACATGCACTAGAAACAGAACTCAGACACTGATCTAAACCAAGATGCAACATGCCTAGTACAGAGCCTGACACAGAGTAGGCACTCACTAAACATGTGAGTCCCTTTTTTTGCTGCTACCCCAGAGAAGGCACCCCCTCAAAACACCAGCTTCCTAGAGAATGATGGATTTTATGAACTAGTATGAGCCTTGTCTATGTACCTGTTATATGAGGGGAAAGTCTAATTGCTTAGTAAAGCTGTTTTATTTTATCTGCTTACTCTATCTGTACATCTATTTCTATTTCACAGTATACGCCCACTGTGATATCTACCTACTGATTTCTTTCCCTCTAAATTTCAAAGGTATGACCTTATCAGGACTCACTGTACAATCTGCAGAAATTCTAAATTTGAGTGCGGCCAGCCCAGCTGTCCTGTCCAGTCGCTAAGGTGTGCCCAGTCCAGGCAGGCACACAATCGGTGCCCAGAAGGAGGATTCTGTCCATATGGCCTTGTACTTAGGGGGCTTTTCAGTAAGGGCAGTGACACACCAAGGCTGTGGCCACGGAAGCGAGTCCCTCCGTGCACCCCTTCCAATCGGGCAGAGGCAGGAGGTTCTCTTGCACGCCTGCCCGCGGCTCCCACGGAGAACTGGCTTCCCAGGTCAGCCCCGACCGGAGGAGCGCTCGGGCCACTGCCCCGCGGAGCGCGGCTCAAGTCAGGGTTACAACTCACCTTGGAACTGGGGCGCCGGACCTCCTGTAGGCAGGGCGTTCTCCCCTCCACCCCCACCCCACACGATGACATCATGTGTTTGCGGCTGAGTCGCTCCATAAAAGCAGCCCGCGAGGAGCCAGGAGCCCAAAGGATAGACGTGCTCGCCCTGGCGCCCCGGCTGCGCGCACGAGGTCCCGGTGCGCGCCCCGCCAGCCCCGGAGCAGCCAAGCCGCCGGCCGCCCGCGCCCGCCTTCCCGAAAGAGCCGCCCGAAGATGCCCGGCCGCAGCCTGCACGCGGCTGCTGTCCTCCTGCTGGTGATCTTAAAGCAACAGCCTTCCAGCCCAGCCCCACTCAACGGTAAAGTTTCTGCCTCTTCTAACAGTCCCGAGCGCTCAGCGGCACCAGGATAGGATTCCCCACAGAGCTCTTTAATGATAAAGTAAAATCATTCGTGCGGAGCAGGGAAGGACGTGCATGGTCTCAAAGAGCACGTTTTTACAAAGGATGCTTCGTTTTTCCTTCGGAATGCAGGCTCTGCTGCGGTTGAGGGGGAGCTCGGTTGTCTCGGCGTTAAAATATGGAGAAGTGGCTTGGGAATTTGCTGCCTGGGGAGGAGAAACAGAACCCGATCCACGTGCAGATGGTGGAGAAGGCACTGGGGCGTTCTGAGCAGTGTCATTACGCGGGAGGGTTTGCAGCGGCCCCAGGGCAGAACTCTCTACCACGGTGGGTGCTTTTCCTTGGAGGAGAGACTCTTTGCCCCTAGGTTTTACCTCCAAGTCAAGGGGATGATGCATCCCGTCCTTAATCATTGTTTTTCTCCAGAAGGGCTCTACTATTCTGAATGTACACGTGTGTGTGTACGTGCACCCAGACAAGCATACACACCTTATTTTTGAGTGTAATGAGGGCTTTTAATCCCGAAGGGCTGGAGGCTGGTGGTGCCGAGCAGTGGCAGGAGGAGGCGAGGGGCCTGAATTGAGGCTGAGGTCTGGGCAGTGAGTTGTGGTGAGCAGCCAAGATCGGGGTTTTTGCCTGCCTCCCCACAGCTGGGTGAGCGCTTTTGGAAAATTCTTGAGTAACGGATGGTGACTCCTGTCCTTGTCAGAGTTTGCCCCAAGTTGTAAGATATTTGTAGATGCAACCATTCCTGGACCCAGGCTAGGATAAAACATTTATAGAAGGGCCCAAAGCGACTAGAATGGCTGAAAATCAACCCCCTCTGGCTAGGCAGTGGTGGTGGTGGTGGTGGGAAGCTGGTCCTGCTTAGCAGCTCAGAGACCCCTCCTCTCGGAGGTCACCGTGCCCATGGGGCAGGAGGACCCGGGCAGTCAGCAACTTTGTCTTTCCTCTTAATCCAATTCGAATCCACTAGCTGGCGTGATATGCTTGCTAGCATCTCCCTCATCTGGTCGGGGAGAAATAGAAGGTAGTGGGGAGAAAGGAGTTGTATAAAAGTGGAAAATAATTTTTAAGACTGCAGACTTTGACATGTATCTCCCTCTCAAGAAAGCTGCACTGAGACCTGAGGTTTCACCAGAAATCTCCCTTTTAGCTCCAGAGCAGCTCCAAGACGAGAGAGACAAACACTGGCCCCCTTCCCTGGAAGCCTGTCCTCCCCTAGCTCTGGGGGCAGCTCCTCTTCCCTCCTCTCGCTTCCCCCGCCCTCTGTGCCCTCCCTCCCCTCCCCGTGCTCCCAGCTGGGCTGGGGGAACTTGGCAGTGAAAACTCCATTGCCCCACACTGGGCGGCCAGTCTGCTCACCCCCTTGATTCTGAGAATGCAGCTTTTATTCTCTTATCCTCCCGGCAGGTTTCTTGGCTTTTCAATTACTTCGGGGACAAGGTCAAAGCAAAAATCACTGAGGTGTAGAGTGTCAGCATTAACCCAAGGTAGGGGGTGCAGGGGGGTTTGGCTGCACCAAGAGGGGGAGAGCGTGGTCTGCCCTCTGCCAGGACACGGAAACTTCCGGCAGTTGGCTCTGGTGAACGTGGGGGTCAGGGAGGGAGGGGGCTCAGGAAGGTGAAGTCAAGCATCTTCCAGAGACAACCTTGGAATTCTTACTGCTGGGGGCGGGGGGCATTTTGATGAATTCTGCAGTGCTTGCTGTGCATGAACCCGGTGTGGAGAGCTGTGCGGTCTTGGGCTGCCCCGGATGTCAGTTACTCAGGGAAGGTTCTAGAACCTAGGACAGGAAGCAGGCTGGGTGTTGAACGTTGCAAATATCATTTCCTCTGCGAGCACCCAGGGCGTTCTCCTGGCCCAGTGTAAGCTGGGTCTGCAGGTCCTAACAGGCGTCCAGCTGTGGGCCTCCCAGGGTGACCTTCTTGGAAAGAGAGCAGTTGCCACGTGAGCCTGCCGAGGTGCAGCCACAGGGGCCTTGGCCTGGCCTGCCTGTGGGGTGAAGACTCTTCTCCTAAAGGTAGGGGTGGGGAGGGGCCGTTTCCAGATAAAGCAAACACACACCCCCTCCACGTCCTTTATGAAGCCTTCCTGACTTCAGTTCTGAGCGGACAGTAAACCAGGCTGGGCCCTGACTGTCATCCAACGAGACCCCCTGACTCAGACTACCCTCCCTTCCTTTTACAGTGCTTCCCCCCACCCCCAGCCTCCAGCTTCTGCGCCCCTCCAGACACTGCCATTTCCACCCAAAGCATCAAGTCCTGAGGGCCAAGCAGGCTCACGCAGAGAAAGGAGGGTGGGAGAGATTGCTCTGACCCTGCTGCTCTTCAGGAGCAAGTCCCCAGGCCTGTGTCACGCCCCGAGGCCTTACAGCCCCAGATGCCCACGCTGTTACTTTGGTCCCTGAGCTCTGATACCTTATCTGAGGAGGAGAGCTACGGCAATGGGGAAAGCAGAGCTTCCCAAGCCTTGGGGAAGATAGCAAAAGATGCAGGATATTAAGGCTATGTTTGATTTTGCCTCAGGTGCAATTAAAATTCTAGCGGAGGCAGGACTGCTCAGAGGCAATGGGTGTTTTTTCTGGTGGCCTCCAGCAACACCTGTGTCTCTCTAGGGACGTAGTGGGGACAAACTTCCCTGTTACTGATGGAATTTTACATCCTGGACCCCCAAGTGCTCTGCCAGTCTAAGTGACAATAATCCGGCTTCCTCTGCTTCTGAAATCTGTAACTGTGTTTTAATAGAACCCTTCAAACAAAACGCTGAAGGAAAATGTTCAGGAGAGAGGATTGAGGTCTTCCGTAGCTTGGTTCCAAGGCAATGCCTTTTTGTCCCTTTTCACTACTGTCTCAGTAAAAGGCTAGTCGTAAACTTGGCGGTCACGTACAGATTTGGTTTCTCCATGATTCTGAATGTCTTCATCCAATCAATAATCTGAGGAAGGTTAATTTTGGGACTGTCAATCCCTGTGTGGTCCATAGCTGGTTTCAGGGCTCTGTGGGTCCTGGGTACTTTCACTGTAACAATCTTTGCCACAAGCATTTTTGCTGAACAACCAATTGGCCCATAAGGCAATTTTGCAGTAGAAAATAAAATAATGAAAAGTAAAAAAAAGGACATCAGAAAAGGACACATTGAAACGTAAGAAGTAAATAACAAAATTATTTTGGTGGGGGAGGGTGTAGCTCGGTGGCAGAGTGCATGCTTAGCATGCACAAGATCCTGGGTTCAATCCCCAGTACCTCCATTAAAAAATAAAAATAAAAACAGATAAACAACCCTTAAAAAATAACAAAATTTGAAAAACCATTGGGAAATACAAAATATTTGAATACATTTAAGATATGTGTAGATTCACAGCAATACCGTGCAAATGACTGATTTTATCGTGTGGGTTGTACCTCAGCGTTGGTCTTCCAAGTCTTTTGTTCATAGTATTTTATACTTTTTTTTTCTTTTTTGCCTTGTGGATTCATCTCCTCATTTGGCATCACACTTTTTCTTTGTCGCTAACATTTCTTCCTTCATTAAAAGAGGTTTCAGTTTCCAAATGCTAGGGTGCATGTTTGTTGAGCTCATGTCTGTTGATAGATGTTCCAGAGTTCTGTGGGAAATGTTGGCTCAACTCTGCACCTTCGAGGCCCTTTGCCTTTTTCTCCTCCAAGGTGGCGTGCTTCAAAGTAAGCAACCAACTCTTGGGGTAAATCATCGTCATCTGTCAGCTGGGTAAAGCCATCAATAATGTCACGAATTGGAAGAAATGCTAACGCATTTCAAGGAGTGAAAATCAGATTGTCCAACCAAAAACTGTCAGCCAGTTACTCAATCTTTCATGGCGGAACTGTCTTACTACCAATTAATTATGCAACAAAAAGGTTTGTTGCAAAAATGCTTGTGACAAAGATGTTTATGACAAAGAAGCTTATGGTTTAAAAAAAAAACCAAACCTGACACGGTTCTATGAAATTAAGTGTTCATGAAGTTTTGTGTGTCCAAGCTTGTGGGCATTTTTATGGGGAAAAGGTCCACAGAACTTATCAGATACTCTAAGGGTCTGGACTCCCCCCTCTATCCCAAAGATCGAGAAGAAGGAGACTCAAAGATTTTCTGAGTTTGTGAGAAGTGATGGGAAATGTGGAGAGACACTTCTTAGCAGGCACTGATCTTCCACGTCACCTCGTGGACTTTCATTTCGTCATCTATAAAACAAGATGATGGGCTGCAGGTGTGTAGAAAAGCCCTCCATCCTTGCCTTCCAGAGGGGGATGGCAATAAATAATGCCTAAGCCAAAGCAAATCATGAAGAAGCAAGATGGGCATGTTTTCTAGTGATGGGGAGATAATGCGAAAAGAATCATTTTAAAAGAATTCTAAGTGGTTGCCATACAGAGCAGGAAAATGGCTAGTGAGCGTCAGGGATTGATATTTTGATTTTAAAAAAAAAAGCCTTATGGAACCATCTAACCCTTTAAACCATGCACAAGCATAATTTGAAAAAAAATTACCAATTGAATTTGAACATTAAAAACAAAATTAAAAATACTGAGGCAAAGAAATGAAACAGAACAACAACAAAAAATATGAGATTAAACCAGCTTAAAAAGAAGAAACAAGCAAAACCCTCTTTTAGCTTTGAAAAACCACCATTTGCGCAGGTAGGAAATGCCCAGCTGTGATAAGGGACCAGACTGCTGGTCAGGCACGTTTCACCGCCAATCAATTCCTGAGAGAGAGGAGATGGGAGCTGTACCCTGGGGGGCCGAGATCCTGGCAGCACTGGGAGAAGCTGGGAGAGAGGGACATAGGAGTTGGGCAGTCTCCTTGTTGTGATGTGTCCCCTGAGTCTCAGTTCGGGGTCTCAGGCTCCTTCTGGAGGTGAAGAAGGAGGTGTGCAGACCAGGGAACGAGAGCACGGTCCTGCGATGACTTACCTGCACCAAGGACTTTGATGTGTGAAGGGTGTGGAGTGGGAGGAGACCTCATTATACTCCTGGCCGAACCCTCCTCCACATGCCACCGCCCCTGGAATTCTCACTCAGATGAGGGGGACAAGCTTCCTCAAAGAAAATCTTTCTTTTTGAGATTAGCTTTCTCCTCCTTGTGTACTGACGAGAACAATTCTCCAGGCTGTGTTAAGAGGGAAAAAGCAAGACGCAGAACAAGTTTTCCTGTAGGCTAGCATTTGTGTGAAGAAAGGGTTGGGGGACAGAATACAAATAGGTGTCTGCAGTCCTACCGGGGAAGGTTCACATCTGCTGCTGAAACTGGCAGGCTCTAATGGAAGCAGGGAGGTTGGGTGATGGGAAGAGCTTTCACTGTATACCTTTTGGTGGCTTTTGGGTTTTGAGCCTTGTGAATTTATTACCTATTCAGATAATACAGTTTGGCTTCTCTAAGATGTCGGGGAGGCTTCTGATCAAGAAGCTCCCTCCCAAAACTCTAATTCAAAAAGACACACGCACCCCAATGTTCATAGCAGCTATTTACAATAACCAAGACGTGGAAACAAACTAAGTGTCCATCAACAGATGACTGGATAAAGAAGCTGTGGTATATTTATACAGTGGAATACTACTCAGCCATAACAAAGAATGAAATAATGCCATTTGGAGGGAAAAAAAGACACGAATGAACTTACTTACAAAACAGAGACAGACTCACAGACGTAGAAAACAAACTTATTGCTAATGGGAGGAGAGGGAGTTGGGGAGGGATAAATTGGGAGTTTGGGATTTGCAGATACTAACTACTGTATATAAAATAGATAAACAACAAGGTCCTACTATACAGCACAGGGAACTATATTCAATACCTTCCAATGGCCTATAATGAAAAAGAATTTGAAAAGGAATATATATGTATAAATGAATCACTATGCTATATACCAGAGATTAACACAACATTGTAAGTCGACTATACTTCAATAAAAACAAAAAAAAAGAAGCCCCCTCCTTCACCCCGGGCGCCCACGCAAAATCACTGCCCTGTGCTTTGCCTCCCCTGGGAGCACAGCTGCTCTGAGAAGCAGTTGTTCTGACCAGGACTCTGAAAAAAATTTTGTTGTTGTTGTTGTTGTTAATAAGTGGTTTTTATTTTCTACTTTTCAGTCCTCTGTATTTCTTTTTCTTTAATTGAAGTACTGTCAGTTACAATGTGTCAATTTCTGGTGTATAGCACTATGTCCCAGTCATGCACATACATACATGTATTTGTTTTCATATTTTTGAAAAAGCTTTTTAAATTATTATTTTTATTTTTTCTTCCAGTTTTATTGAGATATAATTGAGATACAGCACCATGTAAGTTTAAGGTGTACAGTCTAATGATTTGACTCACAAACATCATGAAATGCTCACCACAGTAAGTCTGGTGAATATCCCTCATCTCATATAGACACACAATGGAATAGAATTTTTTTCCTTGTGATGAAAATTCTTAGGATTTGCTCTTAATAACTTTCATATATAATGTACAGCAGTGTTAACTATATTTATCATGTTGTATATCACATCCCAATTTCTTATTTATCTTATAACTGAAAGGTTGTACCTTTTGACAGCTTTCATCCAGTTCCTCCTCCCCTCACCTCTGCCCCTGTTAACCACGATATATTTTCTTCCATGAGTTTGTTTTTGAAGTATAATTGACCTACAACAGTATGTTAGTTCCTATTATACAACATAGTGATTTTTTCTATACATTTAAAATATGTCACCATCTGAAGATATTACATAGCTATTGACTATATTCCCCACACTGTACATTTCATATTGATGACGTTTATTTTACAACTGGAAGTTTGTATCTCAATCTCTTTCACCTATTTCTTTCCTCTCCCCACCCTCCTGTCCTCTGGCAACCACCTCCTTCATCTTTGTATCTATAACTCTGTTTCTGCTTTGTTGTGTTTGTTCATTTGCTTTTATGTTTTTAGATTCCACATATAAGTGAAGTCATACAATATTTGTCTTTCTCTGACTGCTTTCACTTAGCATAATACCCTCTAGGTCCATCCATGTTGTTGCAAATGGCAAGATTTCATTCTTTTTAATTGCCAAGTAATATTCCACGGTGTGTGTATGTATATATATCACATCTTTTTTTGTCCATTCATTTTTTGATGGGCACTTGGGTGGCTTCCATGTCTTGGCTATTGTGAATAATGCTTCAATGAACATAGGGGTGCATATATCTTTTCTAAACAGTGTTTTTTTTTCTTCTGATAAATACCAGGGGTGGAATTGCTGGATCATATGGCAGTTCTGTTTTTAATTTTTTGAGGAACTTCTACACTGTTTTCCATAATGGCTGCAGAAATTTACATTTCCACCAATAGTACATGAGGGTTCCCTTTTCTCCACATTGAAAAAGTTTTAAGTTCTGAGTATCCACCTTTTTTTCAGTCTCACTCATTTAAAAATAAAATCTGTACTGTTTTCTCTAACTTGTTCCAGCTCAATTGTACTTACTTGCTTTGTTTTTTTCTTTGCAGGATCCAAGTGGACCTACTTTGGTAAGTAGAGATCTTAAATGCCTTTTTTGAAGAGATGGCTGTATTTAGCCGGAAATGTCTTGATCTGTGGCGATTACTTCGGGGGCGGAGAAGAGCAGTTCTGGTTTTGTTACAAGAGGGCACAAAATCCTCTCTAAAGAACTTCTCCGCACAGGCTGCGTACAGCTCTTTCTCTGAGCAGCTGAGCCTGATTTGTGCCTTCGAACTGCAAGTCATAGAGTTAAGGCGCCCAGATTCCTGCAAACCTCTCAGGTGAGGATGCCCAGCTGACCTTCAGACTGCAAGGGCCCTGGGCAGAAGGGTGCTTTTCTCCTCTTGCAGCTCTTCTCCTACGATAAGCAAAGAGTAAAAGCCTCCTTTCTGAAAGCTAGGCTCAGGCTCCAGAACTTACGCTGCCAGTGTGTCTAGAATTAACTTCTTGTTATTATGTTTGTAAGGAAGCAATGAACCAAGGGGTGATGGTCAGTCCTCAGTGAGAGAGGAATGCTTGGCTTAAGTGGGGCGACAGGGACATCGAGTGTGCAAAAGGGTTTCAAGACAAGCGGCTTGAAATCGGCTCAGCTGGTGGGTTGCAGTGAATGGGAAATCTGACCATCAGCTGGAGTGGGGGTGGGGGCCAAGCACCAGGGTCCACTGGTAAGCGCAGGAATGTTAATAATGTCTTGTTTAGGACTGAGTCACAAGGGGTGTGCAAGAGAGATCGTTATCGTGAGCAGGAGGGTGGAAGGGGCCTCATTGGCACAGGAGGGGTGGTGACGGGCCGGGAAGTTGATTACTACAGTGGAAGCAGAATCAAGAGAAAGATCTGACTTAGATTTGCTAGTTAGCCCTTGGATGTTTGTTCGCCCAAGAGGCATAGAAAAGTCCCTGAACTAATCAACCAGCCACCTACAGCCCAAGATTTCCTTGTCTCCAGCATCTCACGCTCCATCACTGCTAACATCCCTTATATACTACTCTGTGCGAGGCACGTTGCTGAGTGGGTGGGTGATTAGAAGGGTAGGCTGTAGGCAAAACATCATCTGACATACATCTCAGAAATGTTCTCCTAGGACAGTCTACCCAAGCAATAGAAATAAAAGCAAGACTAAAGAAGGGTAGGCTGTGGTCTGTAGCTGGGAATGACGTAAAACTCGCAATTCAAAGCAGAATAGAACAGGTAATAATAACAGGTAACAAGTAAACGGTTCAGTGCTCTGCTGGTTCCAAGGAGGATGAGAGTGCTCGGGCTGGACGGTCAAGGAAGGCTTCCTGGAGGAGGTGGGTTTTCACCTGGACCTTGGAGGATGGGGAGGATTCAGTATGGTGGGAAGCAAGTGCTACTGGCCAAGCTGATGATGGCATCACAGTGAGTGGAGGCAAGAAAAAGCAGGATGGCGTTTGAGGGAAAAAAATGTAGAGAAGTTGTTACAGGGGAGGGATGACTCTAAGGTCAGAAAGATAGGTTGGGTCAAATAGGGGTGGCATGGAGGGGAAAGGCCAGGCTCTTCCACTTTGTCCCATGGATGGAGGGGCGGGGCAGTGTTTTTAGGAGAAGAGAGGGTTATGGGGGTGGAGGATGCAAGGGAGGCAGGAAGGTGTTTGGCTTTGTAGAAACCCCATTCTGTGCCTTAACGTCCAGTTTGCAGTGATGGCAGTAAGAGGGCAGGGCAGGGCCAGAGACCTGCCAAAGGAGGGATCGGCGGAGTCTGGGCATCGGGGCCCCTTGGGCAGGTTCAGTGTGTGGGAGGAGACGGGAAGCAGTGCAGGCGTGGAAAGAAGGCGGCACTCGGGCTCTGGGCCTTATTCCGTATGGTCTTGAGTAAACGCTGTGAGTCCCTGGGGGTCTCGCTTTCCCCCCACCTGGGGAAGGGGTTTCCAGATCAGTGTTCCTAAAATGTGGCTTCGGATCAGCTACATCAGAATCACCCAGAATGCTTTCCAAATATGCAGATTTCAGGGCCTTAGCCTGGACCTGGGGTGGGGGGGGGAACCTGAAAAACGTGTCTGTTTCAGGTGCTTCTTGTGCGCACTCTGTTAGAGAGCCTTTAACCAGGTGGTTCCCAGGACCTTTGCAGCCTGAGTCACCGGTAACTTGCCCCACCTCTTCTGCTGGCTTCCCGGGTAGAGTGGAGACACAAATCACGTCTCTCCAGGGCTCCCTGCCTCTGTGTGACAGCTCCCCGGGCAGAGTGAGATGGTCCCGGGGCACAGAGAGACACTGTGTCAAGATGTGGGAGGAAAATCTCACTGCCACGTAGGCATGACATGGTGTTCCCCGAGGGGGAGGGGGGCATCGACCGATCCAGAAGCATTTCTCCCTGCCCACTAGCGTTAGCCAGCCCCTCTCCCTCCTGCTCTGTACAGTTAGAGCAGCTGTTTGCTGAGGAAGCAGAGGGCAGAGCCTGGTGATGTATGACATGCATGGGGGTGAGCACAGAGGCTTTTTATTAGTGAAATGAGCGTACGTGATGTGGGGTCAGCCCTCGGTGGGGGCCAGTGAAGGAGGCTGGGTGAAGGACAGCTAAGGAGGCAGGCAGGCCCAGGCTGGCAGCAGGCACCCGTGTTGGCATCACACAGCTGAAGAGAGGGCCTGGCACAGGTGCTGGAGAGAAACGGTTTCCAAACAATACAGGCTGCACCGAATGGGGCAAGTCCAACCAAAGGCCATGGGCTGGTTTTCCCAGGGTGCAGACCTCAGCTGCTTTGCACGTAGATACCGCTGAGTCATCCTGCTCCAGGGGCCTCCCGTTTCCAGGAACACATGGTAGGACTTCTAGAAGCCCATAGAAAGAGAACTCTAGCCCCATCCCCCTCCGCACTGAGTCACTGGGCTGCCCTCCGGATGGCCCCCCGTGGAGACAGGAGGACCATCTGATAGCCAGGATGGGGCCGACCCTGCCCCGCGCACTCCTTCTGGGTGGCTGGAGCAGCAGCTGGGCCTGTGATGGGTTAGTGCCCCTCTGGAAATCAGTCCTAGTTCAGTCCTGCTGAGCCATCAACTCTGAAATGGAGGGTAACTGCCAGTCAGGCTGACGCGGGAGCTGAGGCTAAACTCCAGCCTGCTAAAGGAGTCTCTGCTGTTAGATGTCAGGATAGCAGGGGCCCTTACGGTGTGGAGGTGACTGGAAGGGGGCACGAGGGGGACTCTGGTCATGTTGAGTTCCTTGATGTGGGTGCTGTGTTCTGCTGGTGAAAATGCAGCAAGCTGACCACTGATGATACATGCACTTTTCTGTATGTATATTATATGCAATAAAAGAATTTCAAATCTCCAGCTGGCTGGGAGAGTCATCCTTACCCTGACTGAGTTTTTAGCTCTCCCACAAAGAAAAAACAACAGTAAAAAAGCCTCACTGTGTCCAAAACAACAGAGCAACCAAAAAGAATGACTATATCTAGCTAACGACCCAAGGGGAGGGGAGGGTATAGCTCACGTGGTAGAGCACATGCTTAGCACGCATGACATCCTGGGTTCAATCCCCAGTACCTCCTCTAAAAATAAATAAGTAAACCTAATTACTCCCCCCCCCCCCCCGCAAAAGAAACGAACAACTCAAGCACACGTCATGTGAGCAGAGTGGGCACCGGGCCACAGCTTTGTGGATGCCAGCCGATGCTCTGGTGATCCTTGAGCGTGAGCTAGCTCAGAAATACACAGATGCCACTGTCTGCTAGAGAGAGAAATAAGACAAACCTTCATGGGAGATGGGAAAAGGGAGCCAAGATTCGCTCCTGGAGGGTGAGCGAGTCCCACCTGTCCCCAAGTCAGGGCATCCAGCAGACCAGCCCCTCCATCCTGGAGCGGGGAGCTCTGGCAAACTGGTAGCTTAGCCTCGGGTGCACAGTACAGGGCTCAGAGGCCCTTCTGCCCAGCTTCTCAGTCATAGCTGGACAGCCCTGGGCTCTGGCCGGACTCCCTGTGACCAGGCATTGCCACCGCATTCCCCAAGCTGCTCTCCTTTCTTCCAAACAATTGATTCTCTGTCTTAAAGAATTTCCTTTGGGAATTAGGAAGGGATCCTTCCTTGGGACAAACCTCATTGGTTCTCCAGGCTCCCGCCTCCACCCGTCTTCTGTCCTGAATCTGCTAGAATATTAAGGTGATATCAGTAAACCATCCCTGGGGGTTGCAACATCCTTCCCAAGCTAGAACTAGACGTGGGATACATGGAAGGAAGCTAGGAGGAAAACCTTTTTATTTTCTATTTCTTCGTAGTAGATTTAGGCACCGTGTGCCCTCACACTCAAAGGCAGTATGAAAGGCAGACTAAGAGCTAAAGGGAGAACTGAAAACAGCAGTTAGGGAGCCTGTGCAATTAAAAGGCTGATTTCATTAAGGAGAGCTCTAGTCTCTACCAAAGGTAGAGGGCTGGCCAACTCAAAACACCCCAGCGACCTCTCCCCCATTCCTGCTGCTATACTAAGGGTGAATGAGAGGAGGCACGGAGCATTACGGGGGAGAGGAAGGGCGAGAACCAGAAAGGCCAGAACATGTTTTTCATACCAGGGATCTGAATCCACGTCCCTGTGTCTTGGGGATTTCCCCCGAGGCTTAGCAGTCCAACCCACTAGGATTTCTGACATCTGCACTGCAGTTCCAGTGACTGCTAATTGAAGTTGTGACATCCAGGGTCTGCCTGGATACGGCGTGGTCCACACACTCATCCTTCCTGGGTCGCAGAACTGAGGTTTGCGTGTTCTGGAAGATCTTGGTCTGCAGCTGCCAAACTGCCTGCATTTTAGTGTTCACAGCTGGCTTTTCCCAGCTGCGGGGAAAGCCAGAGGAGCTCGGGTGAGTTCCTAAAGGCAGGCAGAGTGTCCCGGTGAGGGGGGCAGGAGGGCGGGTAGGGGAGTAAGGGGTGGGGGAAACAGAAAACCAGGAGAAAGAAGGAGAAAGTGTACACAGCCCAGAGCCAGGCAGACCTCCTGGAAGTGTCAGCCAGGCCACTTTCTGGATGTGTGGCCTCAGGAAAGGCACGTAACCTCTCGGAACCTCAGTTTTCCCAACTACAAAATGGGAGTTGTAATAGCATCTATCTCAGCGGTGCCTGGATCTGCAGCATCACCTGGGGCTCAGGACGCCCTTCCCCAGCGCTAGAACTACAAGTGAAGCACATGGACTTGGGCTGGGAGGGAAAACCCAAACGCTTCCCTTCCTGTCTTCAGCAGCAAGAAAAGCACCATGGCTGACTTTGTCAGAAAGGCACATGCTTGGGTACCTACAAATCAGAAACTCTGGGGCTGGGCCCAGCAGTCTGTTTGAACAAGCCCACCAGGTGATTCTTTTTTGGGAGGGGTAATTAGGTTTATTAATTTTTAATGGCGGCACTGGGGCTTGACCCCAGGACCTTGTGCATACTAAGCATGTGCTCTACCACTGAGCTACACCCTCCTTCCAACCAGTGATTGAGCCCTGGTGAGGGTTAAATACGGTCCAGCAAGAGGCTCGCAGCGCCTGGTGCATAGTCAGCACTCGGTGTAGCTAAGCACCTTCTTTCCCTTCGCCTCGCAGACTTACGATGGAGTTACATTAGCTAGTGTGTGGGGAAAGGCTTACAAGCGCTACACTACCAAACAAACGTTGAGTTTTGTTAGAAAGGATCTGCTTCGTGCTTTTCTGAATTGCTTGAGGTTTTAGCAGCGAGGATGTATTCTTTTTATATCCTGAACAAATAAAAGGAGTTTCCTTTGTGAGCAAAAAAGAGATAGAGCCCCAAACACAAGTCCTCCAAGCTCTTGTCCCAAGAGCCTCGCAGGCCAGAAAGCTCTTCCTCGCTTTGTCCTTCAGGCCAGGGTGGGGTTGGAGCCAGTCACCCTGGCACTTCCCTGGCGCCTGGGGACCAGACATCCGGTTCCACAGCCGTGGCCATGCAGCGGAAGTCACTGGAGCATCCCCTGCCTCCTGCCCCACCCTTGGAGCCTGGGCCCCACTCGCCCCTTTGCTTCTGGGCTGAGCCAGAAGTGGAGCTGGGAAGACAGTGGGGGCTGGGCGGCTGGGGCTCTGAGCTACCTAAGCCCAGCGCCAGGCGGGGACCCTGACCCACCGGGGCAGCGACAAGCCCTGGCACTGCAGGGTGGGCACTGGCAGGGGAGAGCTAGCAGCAGGTCTGGCCGGGTCCTCCATCAGGCCTCTGGCTGTGCTCAAACTTGCCCCCTCGGCTGGTCTCAAGCCCCAGGCATTCAGATGAGGGCAGGGCCCAGCCCTCCAGGAGCCAGTTAAAGCTCTTGGCAGCCCATCTCCAGCACCGGGAGAGAGGAGCCCGAGGCATAAACCAGCTCACAAGAAAGACTGAAAGCAAAAAGGCTGAAATCAGAGCATGTGTGAGAAGGCGCCCCAGGCAGACACTAGAAAGTCTGTTTTTCCATGAAAAGAATGGATGGGAGATTGCCTCAGCAGGCTCCTACCATCTCCTCAGAGGGAGCAAGGGCCCTCTTTCCCAGTCAGTTCCTGCCTTCCTCTTCAGGAGCAGCCCCGGGGGTAAAGGGTGCCCGCTCAGGAGCACAGCCAGACTCTTCCAGGGGCCAAGAAAGAGATCCAGCACCTGCTGTGGACAAAGACCATATTTCACTGATTCTCAGATGCAGCTTTTCTTTTTTTACATTTAGCATCTGTCGATGAAAAGTTAATCAGTTGACCTAAGAAAGAAATGGAAAATTTTATTTGAGCCAAATTTGAGGATTATAACCCAGAAAGAGCATCTCAAAAAGCTCTGAGAACTGTTCTGCCGGTTAGAAATCAAGGCAGAGTTTTGTAAGTTTTTTGAGACAGGGCTGTACATCAATCAAATGACGTGTTACTGACAGTTGACATAACGGAGATCTAAGCGTCCACCTGATGGGCCATGCCACTCCTTACAAGCTCAAGTAGAAACGCTATCCTTTAAGGAGTCCTCTTGTTAATACCAGGAGAAAAATTGCTCCTTATGGTTGAGCAGGCACTCCTGCCGATGGGGGATCCATGATGCACATACGCAATGTACGGTTGGGGGAAAGAGGGGGCCGAAGGGCAGCAAAGAATTTTTTATATTTAAATTCTCTTGTCTTGCCTTAAAATATGAATTTTATTTCACACATCTCTGTAATTGGGATATGTCATAATCAGTGGCATCTGGAATCAATGAAATACAGTACCCGTTCCACAAATGCTCACCAAGAAGCACCCTGTTAGATGCCAAGAACACGAAGCAAGGAGCGGAAATGATTTGATTTCAGCAGTTAAATAGTGAAAATGGTGGCAGCAAAAAAAGTGTAAAAATAATGGCTAATCTGCACGCCGTTCGACAAAGCACATAGGAATGATGGGGACTCGTTAGATTTTGAACTGTAACTTTTTCCAATTTTCAGTCAAGCTGCAGTTCACAGTTCACTTACACTTTTTAGTGGTGTTGGGTCAGTATTATCAGTATTTGGAAACAAGTTAGCTTATTTTAGTTTACAGAAGTTTTTTTGAGAATCAAGCTTTCCAATTACCTGGCAAGCAGTTGATTTATACCAACCAGGAAGGAACAAATACGAGCTGCCACCTCCTTGTGTCTATAAAGGTTGACTCAGAACTGGCATCATAACTCTAACTAAAATGGTTCATTTAGTTTTTTAGATGATTTTGCAATCATTAACTTGTGACTAGGTCAGTTGTGTGACTTTTGGGCGAATTGGAGGAGATCCACCCAGATCTTGTAAAGATGCCTGCGGTTAGTTTCAGGGCAAATGGTCACGTTGCCCCCACCTTCTGGGACAGTTGCCTCAGAAAGGGCTCCGTTATTATGATGAGAGTGAGATTTACTTCTAGCAGGCAACCGTGACATTGGCAAATGGTGCCTGGTGCTTTTGTTGGGAGGCCCCTCCTGTGTGCCCCATCTTCTACGAACTGCATGAGAAGTAGAGAAAGGAGAAAAGGTGACTCTGAAGGTTGTGGAACAAAGATGTTTTGTAGCAAGTCTGAGGCAGTCATGCAAATGTCTGCTTCCCCTTTTGGCTTTGGCCACCAGGAAGCCCAGAGGCAAAGTAGTGATTCTAACTTAACTGTCTCTTCTTTGACCTGCAAATCTGGAGTCTTCATTACCAGTGCCCTTTTAGTTTATAGGTATTTTTCCTGATCCTGAGCCAAAATGTTATACAAATAAATGTCTGGGATTATTATCTAGAGGGGACCTGAAAGTAATGGAACCCTATGTGTTCATCAGTCTTTTATTCTGCCTTCCTCCCTGGATACCATTGTTTAAAAGTTTTAACAAATAAATCTTTAATGAAATTGTTTTCTCCACTTGTTACTAATCAAAGACAGCTATAAAAATCAATCAAAGTTTCAGTTAGCCCAAGATAACATTTATTCCATATTTACTCTGTAAATACTCAGTGCCAAGTATTAGACTCTGCGCTAAGGAAATGATGAATAAGGCGTGGTCCCTACCACTGGGACTGGGAATCTGGGAGGAGACAGTGAATTAGTCAGGGCCTGACGATGCAGAGAGATGAAGCACGGAAGAGACGCCACTTAGTGCTTCAGGAAAGGATTAGACAGAGCTTCCTGGAGGAGGTGATGTCCAAGCTGAGACCTGCAGGATACATAAAGCTAGCCAGGCAAAGGGTAGGAGTTGCAAGGGCCTTTAGGGTAAAGGGACAGATTGTGCAATGGTCACCTAGGCTGGTAGATTCTGGGGACTACCAGGGATGTCAGTGAGGAGGGAAGGGGCTGGGGAGGTGGGCCAGGGCCAGAGAGCGAGGAGCTAATGATCCAGCTGAGGAGGTGGGACCTCATTCTGGAGGCAGCAGGGGACTGATGGAGCGTTTTTGGTTTTTTTTTTAATTGAAGTGTAGTTGATTTACAATGTAGTGTTAGTTTCTGGTGTACAGCATAGTGATTCAGGTACACATATATATATTCTTTTTCATATTTTTTCATTATAGGTTATTACAAGATATTGAATATAGCTCCCTGTGCTCTACAGTAGGACCTTGTTGTTTATTTTATATATTGTAGTGTGTATCTGGAGCGTTCTAAGTAGCAAACTGAGGCAATCAGATAAGCATTTTAGAAAGATTATCCTGGCTGCAGAATGGAGAGTGAATTGAGTGTGAAACACTGGAGGAAGGGGGACCAGAGGGGTGCAGAGATGGAGTAGGGGTCCTGCCCTGTTGATGTAACTCAGCCTGAAACGTGAACACCTAACAATGTAATTGGCCGGAACAGCCTGATGGTGGGTGAGTGCCCATCTCTGCTGGGCTCCGGGCGGTACTGAAATCAACATCCAGACTGCCACTGTTGCCCAGGTGGGACCCCAGTGGGGAGAGCTGCTGCAGCCAAGCCCCACCCCCATTCACAAAGGAGGCGTGGAAAACTCAGAGATGTCAAGTGCCCTAGGGCTGAGGAGCCGAGTGGGGGCTGAACTGCTGTCTCCCGGTTGCCCTTTTGTGCATTCGCCCCGCCATTTGGTGGATGCTCATTTTATGCCACACAGTGTGTATCCAACACGACATGTCACCGCATTGTGTAAAAGCCACTGAGGAAATGAAATGATTTCTTTTTAACTAAATAATACAGATTTGTCAGAAAGAAATTATGCCAAATGAACTTTCTTTACTTCCCTACATCAGCGTGAAAGGCTTAGTGGTTAAAGAAAACACAATGGACTTCATATCTGTTGACATAAACATTTGATATGGTTCCTTGTGACACACTCATGGGAAATGTAGATCAAAGACCAGAAGGGTTGCTAGGAAAAAAAAAATCAATAGAATCCAATCACTGTTACTGTTGGCAGCACACGGCTGGGAGAGATGTCAGGGGTCCTCCAGGGACAGTAATGAATCAATACCCTTTTCGGATTCTTGGAGGTAGGATGGACAGCTGAAGGAGTGTGCTGGTTGGAATCGGGAAGATCAGAGTTAGAAGGAAGAACAGGGAATGGACGACACGTGAAAATGAAGAAGAAAAGTAGATCAGAGTGGGTGGCCCCAGGGGTCGAGGGTGGAGGGGGCAGGAAGCAGCCCCTAGTGAGGACACTGTGTGAGCTCAGCGCACTGCAAGACTGGAGCCCGGAGATTCAGGAAAGAGATGCATGTGCATTTACACACGCACACATGGGGGTGCACGCCCACATCCATGTTCACGGGTACCTACATTCTTAGATGTGCCCATACCCACACACACTCACGCCTCCGTCTCCTACACCTTGAACTTGGAGTGAGCCGCCCTGCTGGTTTCTGAGCTACGGGAATGTGTGTTTGCGTCTCACTGCTTGCAGGATGCCAGGGTGAGATCTTAAAGCTGCCCCTCTGTACTTCCTTTTGGCAGCTCCCCAAGAGTCTCCTAGCTCTTGAAGAGCCTTTTGATGTAATGCTTACATGTTTCCACCGGCAGGATGGAGCAGGGAATGCCCCCCTACACTGAGTAAAGCCGAGCATGAAATGTGTGCAGGGAAGACTGTGTGTGCAAAGATGCCTGGTCAGAAAACTCATTACACCCTAGAAAAAAAACATTGAGAACTGCAGAATTAAATGCTCTCCCTTCACATAACTGCCTCAAGAACCACCGGTCCCTCTTGGATTAATAACCAAGCGCTCGCTCTCCAGCTAAGGCTAACTTGCCAGTTGCCATTGGAGAACGTTTTCCCTCCGTGGTGGTTTTTGAGCACGAGCTTGCTGCAAGCAGGGCAGTGTTCTAGGGCCTCCGAGGGGCGCTGGGGTGAGCAGGCGCCCTTTCTACCCTCAAGGAGAGTTATCTAGAAGGCGGACATAAGGCACAGCGTGTGCAGAGGGACCCCCTCCCCAAAGGGGCTGCCTGGGCAGAGGCACAGAGCCTCCCCAGGGGAGGTGCTCAGGAAACGTTTGTTGATTTTTTTTTCAGTTAGTTACAGGATCTATGTTAAACTGTCTTAAGGTACAAAACAAGCCAGGTGCGCCAAGGAAGTACAGCTTTTCCTGGTACAGCGGTCTGAAGGAAGTTTCTCCCATGGGTCTTTAGAACTCAGACACAGAATGATAAGGGTGATGGTATTTCTTTTCAGGCTTTTGCACTTGCTTCCTTTGGATTTCAACTCTCAGCTGGCTCTCAGCTATTAAAGGAATTGCATGCCACATGCTTTTATGTTTCGGTCAAAGATTAAAGAAAAGGGGTCTAGGAAACTGAACTGAGCATCTATCCACCGCCCAACAGATACTACAGATTTTCTTGGAAACTTATCAGGTGCTGAGATGTTTGTCTTGGGTTTACAAACTCGCTCGGGAAAATTCTGTTGAGTGAATGAGGGAAGAACGGTTGGTTCCTCTATTTGCTTTTGGCTCTGGGAGTCAGGGAAGGCACCAGGGAAGGTGCTTGATCTGGGATGGTAGGATTTCAGAGATGAAGCCAGACTGAAACGAAATGCCACCACCACCATACGTATCTCATGAGAAGTAAAAGGAGACACACAGGGAGCCCTAGATTTGTTTTTTGGTGAGATGAAAGGTAGGACTTGGTCTACAAGGTTGGAAAACAGCCCTTAAGAAAGAAAGGAGGAACTGAGACCAGTCCTAGAAGGGCCTGGGAGCCAGCATGTCTTGGGAGTTCATCGTGAATAGACACTGATCTTACCCTACCACGTTTATTCTTCCCTGCAGCCCTGGGTACTGCTGCTGGGTACTGCCACTTCCATTTTGTAAGCGAAGCTCAGGGGATCTAAGAGATACAGTCAAGGTCAAACAGCCAGTGGGCGGCAGAGCTATGATTGGCAGCTTAGCCCACAGCTCCAAAACCCTTGACCTTCCCGCTGCACTTTGTGCCCGTCTGGAAGGGAGGCAGAAGTAGCCTGGGTGAAGCTCTTCAGGTGTGAGAAGAAGCAAAAGAAATAATAAGTTTTCTCCTTAAAAAGGAAAACCGAGGGAGCGGCTTTAAATAACAGCAAGAGTGCTGTAGGTTAGATATCAGAAAGGACTTCCTCATTGTGAAAGCTGGTGAGTGAAGAATTGGCTCAACATCAGGTCAACGTTTAGGGGCCAGTCAGCCTTCTCTTGAGTTCAGGGTCCCCCCTGGGTAACTGCAGAATTCCACGTCTTTCATCAGATTTCCTCTTTTTGTTATTTCCAGACCCCCCAGGAATGTTTACGAGGTCAATCCCCCCATTGCTGCTTCTCCCCTCTAGCTTGGGACCATTGCCGGGGCTCATCTGCTGGGCCCCTCTCGCCACCTCAGAACCGCTGCCACTGCTCATGCTCCCGACCCTCCAAAGGCTGCTGTGGGGGAGACCGGGGGGGTCAGGGCCGGAGCCCGGCCTTGCTGCTTCCTGGCCCTCTGACTTTGGGGAGGCCACCCAGCCTCTGTGCTTCAGCACCTCATCTGCTTAATGAGAACATAGGACCTCTGCTGTGGGGGTTAATCAGCACCTGTTAAGCACACAGAATGAGGACTGGTGAACTATGGCCCATGGGCCAAACCCAGTCCGACAGCTGTTTTTGTAAGTAACATTTTCTTGGAACACAGCTATACTCATCTGTATATTCTCTATGGCTGGTGTTTTGTTTTGACAACAGCAGAGGTGGGTAGTGTTACAGGGACCACACAGCTCACAAAGCTGAAAACATTTACTATCTGGCGTTCTGCAGGAAACGTTAGCCAACCTCTGATATGGAAGGATGCCTGGCATGTAGTAAGTGCTCACTGAGTGGTAGTTTTAAGAGAACAACAGCTCATGGGGCCTTGGAGTTTAACAAAATTTGGTTGAGTCCTGCGATGATACAGGCAACTACAGTAGGAAATGAAAATCTGACACAGGTACCTCTGTCTTCAGTCCTCCCCGAGGGCAACCATCATCCCTTCTCCCGGGAAACGTCCTACCATCATGTGGTAGGCACCCGGCATGCTCTACCGGCCTGGAGTCCTGTTTTTCTGCTTCCCTGAGGCCAAGCCTCCATTCCTCTTTCCTGCCCCAGGATGACTGACAGTGACAGCACCTAATTCTTTTCCAGAGAAACCTTCCCTGCAACGTGTGATCTGCTCCTTCCTTCTGCGTGGCCCAGACGAGGCAATCACAACAGTGTGGTTCAGGGCTTCCCAGCCTCTGCCCTGCTGACATCTGGGGCAGGATGGTTCTTTGTGGGGGGCTGTCCTGGGCTGTGTCAGATGTTCTGCAGCATCCCTGACCATCTCGTTTGCCTGCTAGATGCCAAGAGCATCCCTTGTTGTGTTGCCAAAAATGCCTCCAGATGTTGCCAGATGTCCCCAGGGGGCAAAATCACTCCTGTTGGGAACCACTGGCTTAGTCTGAAACAGCATCACAGGTAGGGCAACTGTGTCCCAGGCAGACAGCTAAATCCGTATTTAGAAAAACAGTCTTCTGGGCCAGGGCACAGACCGCTTCAAGATGCATCTAATTTGTATCACGGGATCGCTACAGAGGCGGCTTGGCATCTCAGCCTGAAGCGCCAGCACTCGGACTCTTACAGCCGGGGCTGTGCTTTCTCAGAAACGCTGGCTAGTTACCTGCCTCATGGCTGTGTCACCAAGAGGGCTTATCAAAGTGCTCCGTCCTACCCTCGTCAAGGACAAATTTCTGGTCCCTCCCCCAGAATGCAGAAACCACTTACGAACCCCCTACCTGGCTGCCCGTTACCACGTGCACATTTTCCAGCTTTGTGGGGTTTGACATCCTACTCCCCCTCAAGCGACAGGAAGAAACTGCTGGCAGCTTTAAAGTAACAGTTTATTCACTGATTCCCTTCCTCTTTCCACCAGTCCTTGATAATGCCCTTTGTGGGCTGGTCACTGGGGATGAGGGGCAAGCAGGACACGGCCCCTGCACCAAAAGCTGAGGGGCAAGCAGACGTGTAAACGGGTCATCACAGTGGAGCAGGTTAGGTGCTATGATCATGTGCGCTGGTGCTGTGGAAACGGGGCTGGGGCAGGAATTCTACCTTTGGGGGCGAGGGTGGCTGCCGGGGCTGCCCGAGGAGTTGATTCTTTAAAGATAAAGGGGCTAGCAGGGCAAGGAGAGTGCGTGAGTGTTTACACGCACAGGTAGGGTGCATTTTAGGGATGACGATGGCATTCCACTGCAGGCAACAGGGGTCCCGAACCAGATGAGAGTGCGGGGTGCAGTTAGAGAGTCTGGCAGTAACCTAGTGGGTGGAGTGGTGCAGGGAAAACATTCTCCCTGGGTCTGTGAGCAGAGGCTCTGACAGCTTTTGTTCCAGACTATCTTTTCAAGCATATTTATGTAACAGATCGTCTTATAAGATCGAGATGGTGTCTCCCTCCAGGGCAGAGAGCAGATCTGTTTGCTGTCCAGTAAAATAATGTCTCTCTTGGAGGCAGAGGTTGGGCAAATTTGCTAACTGCCCCCTGTAAACACTGGGGTTTGCTAAGCTGGAAGGAACGTGCATTACGCTGGGCAGTTTGCAAGTGCAGTGTTACAAGGCTCTCATTCCATAACGCTGTGGAGCTGGGGCTCGGGAAACAGGCACTAATGTCACTATGCTAGCGCTGTGTTAAACTGTCCTTTGTCTCCGACTCAGGAGTCTCGTGTCTTCAGCCCCCATGAAGCAGAGGCAGGATAACTTGTTAGGCTGGGTGAAGTCTTAGCCCCCTCCCCCCCCCCCGTTTCTGACAGATGGAAGCGGGGAGAGCGAAGGCTGGAGAGTGGGGTGGGATGATGAGGGGCTTGTGGGCTGCACCCCAGACCTTGGGATTAATCCTGAAGTTTCCAGGAGTCACTGAAGAACTTTCAGCAAAGAAATGTCTGGCTCGGGGGTGCATTCGTGTGGGGAGGGGAGGGCTGCAGGCTGAAGGCGGCTATGCATTTGAGCAGAGCTATGCCAGTAGGGGCAGATGAAGGCCAAGTTTAAAAGAAATGTATATGGTCCTTGATAGCATTTTTCCCCCTATCTGGGAGTCAATTCAGATAACCCATTGCATTTACTTGTGGCACCTCGTTAGCTCCCTCATGCCCTTGGCGTTCCTGAAGCTTGTAGACCAGATATCACACAGACTGTCTCTCCATCTGGGTTGGTCAGAGGGTTTCTCATGAGATTCACGTTGTCTGTTCTGGGCATGAAGAGCCCGGAAGTGGTGCGTCCTTCACCGGGCTCTGCATCAGGGGCATGTGAGACATCAGTTGTCCCACTGTTGGTGATAATTTTGGTCACATGGTGACGATAGTATCTTATAGCTCCAGATAGCGCTCCATTTTACTGTTACATTTCCCCTTTTATACATCATAGATGATCTGTGGAAGATACTGTGAGATTGAGTGTGAACATTTGAATATTGATTATATATTAGACGGGAGTATTGTATTAATTGTTAAATTTCCTGACTGATCATTGTTCAGAAATAATAATGACAACATACATGTACGTGTATAGAGAGAGTAACAAAGCAGATGTGGCAAAAAGTGAGCAAACTAGTGATTCTAGGTGAAGAGTATATGAGAATTCATCATGTTATTCTTAGGAATTGCCTGTGTTTAAGTTTTTTTAAGTAAACATTTTTAAAAGACACCTAAAAGAGTAAAATTATGTCTCTAGGCATAGAAATGGAGGCCAAAGAAGAGGCGAGGAAGGTGTTGACTGTGATTCCCGGCTTTGGGTGTGGTGAGCAGTACCCTAGCTGAGATGGAGAACCTCAAAGGAGGTGGAGGAGGTTTTGGAGGGAGGACGATGAGGGCACGAGATAGTGGATGTGATTATTTTTCAAATTGTTTCCCCGTCTGCCTCCCCCTCCAGCCACGTCCAATTGCAAGAAGCCATGGAGCATCCAGTGGGCATGTCCAGCAGGCGATGGGTCTGGGGCTCAGGAGGAAACCCCGGGCAGGGCAGGGGTGGTGTTGAAGCCATGGGAGGGGCAGGATCACTCCAGCGGAGTGTGAGTGAGAAAGAAAGAGCCAAGGACAAAACCACGGGGGCAGCTGACATTAAAGGGCAGACAGCTACAGAGAGTGGGGCACAACTCAAACAAAGCAATGTCCCCAGAAACCTGGAGAAGAGGGGTTCAGAAAGAGTAGGGGGACTGGGAGCGAGGGCTGCAAGAAGAAAGAGGGCTGAAGAGTCTATTTGAATTCAGTGGGATGTGGGTCTGGAAATCAGAGCCCCCGAGCAATGAGGTCTGAGCGGGAAGTGGAGATGCCGAAGTGAGCGCTGTAGACAATCCTTACAGATGCTTGGCTGCAGAGGGGAGGCAAGGAATGAGAGCAGGAGGGAAGGGGAGGTACTTGTCCTAGTAAACAGATATCGAAAGTCCACAACTAGAAGCCCTGTTCAGGGCGGCATTCAACTTAGATTCCAGGCCAGTCCCTGACCTACTGTCTATCCGCCAAATCAAACCACAGCTCCTCACCCACAGCCTCATACTTTCAGCAAAGACGAGCGCTGAGAGGGTGGATGGGGAGAGGGCGGGAGACAAGAGCAGCTTTTTGCCGGCTGGAGGCGGCAGCCACGCCGACAATGAGAAGCACCTGTGACATTTTCCAGCCTCTCCCTCTGCCAGGAAAGGAGCCTGTCACCGAGGCAGCCCTGCTCACATTATTTGCTCTCCCACCAATTTTCTGTCGGTCCCAGGGAACATTGCTTCTTCACCTTGTACAGAACATGCCTTTATTATCACGATCATTTGAAGTTTTCCCTTTCTGTTCAGAAGCTTATTACAAATCATAGCCTCGTTTGCCCCCAGACCCTCGTTTCCAGGAAACCAGGCTGTATCATCTCCAACTTCCTCTCACACCAGCTCAGTTCACAGTTAATTTTCTAAAACCTGTACAGGAGAAACTCCAATGCTTTATTTCGCTCAACAACTTATTTTACAGAAGCTACCCAGAGTCAAATATTTAACCTACAACAAAAAGCAACCCTACGAATGGAGAGACAAATTATGGTATAGCCATACAATGGAATATTCCTCAGCCACAAAAAGGAATGAAATCCTGCTACGTGCTACAACATGGATGAAGCGTGGAAACACTATGCCATGTTATACCAAGAAGCCAGACACAAATTGTATGATTCCATTGATATGAAATATCCAGCAGAGGCAAGTCCATAGCGACAGAAAGTAGATTAGGGGTTGCCAAGGGCTGAGGGGGAGAAAGGGAAGTGGGAAATGACCCCTTAGTGGGTATGGGGTTTCCTTTTGGGCAGTGAAAATGTTCTGGAATTAAACAGTGGGTTTACTTCTGTTTTAAACAGAATTATTAAACACTTCACCATGGCTGTACAACATGGTGAATACGCTAAATGTCACTAATGATAAATTTATGTTCTATATATTTTACAATAAAAATTAATTTTTAAAAAAGCAATCCTACCTGGACACGGAGAGTGGAAAGCTGCAGCTCCGACCCCAGCGCCGGCAATCTGCTGAGGGCGTTCCTCAAGTTCTTCTTAAATTTGGCTCTCGATTAGAATCACCTGGGCAGCTGTTTAAAGCCTCCTGTATCTGGACCCCACCCAAGATCAATTAAACCAGATCTCAGAGGCTGGGGCCAGGGGCAAACTTAGAAGCTCTGGGAGACTCCAAGTGTGCAGTCAGGGCTGAGAAGTACTGTGCTAGACACGTGGTTCTCCAAGTGTGGTCCCAGACCAGAAGGACCACCATCACCTGGGAGGGCACTGGTTAGAAATGCAGGTTCTGGGACTGCGCCCAAAACCTTCTGAGTCAGAAACCCTGAGCGTGGGGCCCAGAAAGCTGTGTTTTAACACACCTTCCAGGGGATTCTGATGCGCACCAAAGTCTGACACCAACTCTTCTCAGTCTAGACCACGTGACATACAGAGTGTCCCTCAACCAGTGAGTGTTTACTGAGCATCTTACATAAATTTGCTTCTGTGATAAATGTTATGAAAATACAGAAACCTGTCGGCTCTCCTTAGACATTTTTGGGGAATATATATATTTTACTGAAGTATAGTCAGTTTACAATGTTGTGTCAGTTTCTGGTGTACAGCTTAATGCTTCAGTCATACATGAACAGATAGATATTCTTTTTCATATTCTTTTTCACCGGAAGTTACTACAAGATATTGAATATTGTTCCCTGTGCTATACAGTATGAACCTGTTGTTTAGTTAGTATCCGCAAATCTCAAACTCCCAATTTATCCCTTCCCACCCACTCCTCAGACATTTAGTTGGTTAGATTCTTGGAGAGGAAGTTGTACATTAAAATGAGATGAACCTTTTTATGGCTGAACAGTATTCCATTGTATGTACCACATTTTGTTTATCCATTCATCTGTTGGTGGGCACTTGGGTTATTTACGCCTTTTGGCTATTGTGAATAATTCTGCTATGAACCTTGGTGTACATAGCACACATAGTATCTGTTTGAGTCCCTGATTTCAATTCCTTTGAGTGTATACCTAAGAGTAGAATTGCCAGATCATATGACAATTCTATGTTTAACTTTTTAAGGAATCACCAAACTGTTTTCCACAATGGCTGCACGATTTTACATTCCCACCAGGAATGTTCATTTGGGATGATGGAAAGAGTTCTGGAAATGACTGGTAATGATGGGTGCACAACAGTGTGAATAGAATTAATACCATTGGATTCACTTTTTAAAATGGTAAAAAAAAAAAAAAAAGGTAAATTTTGCTTTATGTATATTTTACCACACACACACAAAAGATGAAAGGTGTGAAATGAGCCATGAAAACAGATTTAGAAAAAGGCAGTGATGTTCCTAATGGTCAACAATGAATAAAGATGACCTTAAATGCTGTAATTGTTTCCATAATTACACACATAACAGTGCATTAAAAAGATGGTGTCTGCAGTCCTTCCTGTTCAGAGGTGGTTATCAGTCCTTGCCTGAGTCTGAAGAAAGAATATTTTTAATATTCTTTTTTTTTAGGAGGGTAGGGCCGGATGTCTGGCTCTACTGGGGACTCAGCGTGTTTACACGGACCACAATTCCTTTGTGAACCAGTCAAAGAGGAGGAAAGAGAGTCACGCGCCCTGAGCACTGCCGGGCGGTGGGCCTGGAAGGCTTCCCCATCGGGCCCAGGCTGCTAGCACCCGAGCAACTCGTCTAACTTCTTAGTGGTTTGTTGTTCAACCATGTGTTGAGCAGTCTGATGTGCCAGGCTCAGTGGGAGGAGTCAGGGATACAAGAATGAGTGAGGTGAGAGCTGAGAGCCCATTGCGATGGTTTGCAACTGTCAGCGAGCATCAGAATCACCCGCTGGGCTCGTTCAATGACAGAGGCCGGGCGCCACCCCCGGAGGGTCAGGGTCAGATTGTCTGCGGTGGGTGGGGCCCAGGAATCTGCATTGCTAACAAGCTCCCAGGTGATGATGATGGTGATGCTTCTCCAGGGACTACGCTTTGAGAACCACTGGTCTACGGGGGTGTAAAGATGTGAAACATTATTTTTCTAACTGTAGGAACGAGAAATGTAAATGGCTCCACGGGAGCACTGAGGAGGGGGAACACTTGATCCTGCCTTAGGGGGTAAGAGGGGCAGGGAGATGGTGTTTCTAGGAGATGGGAAGCAGCTTGCTGTGTCTCAGCATTGCTGCAAAAGAAAAGGAGAGGGGAGAGCAGGCTCAGAGAAGCCCAGAGAGGTGGGCAGGGCTTCCCCGCAACAGACACACTCTAAGGCAACGGAACCTAAGAGGGGGCAGAGACTCAGGAGAAGAAGTGAGTAGCGGTCACCAGTTACCTTTGGCAGCCTGGAAGCCCCAGCCTCCTCCCTCTAGAAGCCTTCCCTCCAGAAGGAGCCTGCCAGATGCCTGGACACCAAAGTGTAAATGACTCCAAAGCCTTTCCTCCTAACCTACACTGATACCCCCGCCCCCAACCTCAGCAATACTGGACAGATTATCAGAGAGGGAGGGGCCCTCTAGACACGGCAAGGCGGAGGGCAAGGCCTTCCCAGGGCTGGCAGAGGGCTGGCTCGGCGGTCCCGCCTAGCGGCTCGCCTCTCCTCACCTGCAGCCTGCATTACTGGCCCCACTGCCATGGCTAAACCTGAAAGGATGCCAAAGGGTGGCCTGGGAGGACTTCACTCAGTCCCAGTCTCCTCCCTCCCAAGCTGATCCAAACAAAAGTTGAAATAATAAAGAGAAAAATTCAATATCAAGTGTGGATTAGAGCATCTTCAGTCAGCGTTTCTATTTCTACCGATCTGTAACATAAAATCCAAGGAAGACAAATGGGCCTGCCGTGGCAGTCCAGCTTTAAGCTTTGTAAATAATGAGCCCCCGACCCTTGAGCCCCTGCTCTCTGCCCTGTCTCTGATTCACCTGTACATTAACAAAGAAAAAGCTTCAGTGCCAGTTTGGCCCCTTGGCCTCTGTTTATAATAAAATCATAAAACTTCATCCATCAATCATTAACCCACACCCCCGCTAGCCTCCTTCCCTGCTAAGCAGGATCTCGGGCTTTGAGGCCATGCTTCTCCACTTGATGGGCGAGAAAACAGGCAGAGTCAGCAGAACGCGGCCTTCGGCTCAGGGGGCGAGAATCCAGCCAAGGTAGATGCTGTGGGAACCCCTTACTGCCAACAGGCTGAACCCACTGGACTTTTATAAGAAGCCATGTATCTTCTAATCAGAAGTGAACTGCAGGGGCTGTAAAGTATATATTTTACATATTTTTAAATGTGATTGCTACATCTTAACAATATCCTGGGAATGTGTGGTACTGAGGATTTAGAGAGGACACAAAGGCCGCCTTCCCTTCTGAATGGGGTCCTATGGCTTATTCGTGTTCTCTGTGGTTCCAGCCAAAGGACCACGGAGGATGGGTGACCCCCAGGGAGAGGTGGGCGCCAGCCCCCCAAAAAGGAGGACCTTTTAATGAACAGAGGAGTGTACCTGAGCCCGTGCTGAATGACTCCCACTCAGCCTTGCCACAGGGCATCACCTAGCCTGGCCAAGGGGAAGCCAGATGACACCTAGGTTCTTTCTGAGTCTTTACGGCACACACACGCGTGCGCACACACACACACACACACACACACCCAAAAGCTCTCTGCTGCTGCAGGCCTCTGAGTGCTCTGTGCCGGCCCCTTGGAGTGCCCTTCCTCAGCTTTGACTCAGGTGGCCTCAATCTCATTCTTTAAGTCTCAACTTCAATGGCACCTCCTCTGAGAAGCCTGCCTGCACCACCTGGTCCACAGTGGTCCCTCCGTTTTTCTCCATCACAGCCCTTGTTTATCTCCTTCATAGCACTGGCTGCAGACTGTATTTATTTTACATATGTATTGATTTGCTTATTTGTAGTTATGATCAGTCTTTTCCACTGAGATGTAAGCTCTGTGGTTCCAGAGACCAGATCTGTTGTGTTCTCCATTGTATCTTCGACACCTAATACAGTGCCTGGCCCATGGTAGGCACGTTTGTTGAAGAAATGAATGAATTAACTTCAAAATTAAATAGCATTCAACAATGAGTTTCTACTGTATAGCACTGGGAACTATATTCAATATCTTGTAGTAACCTATAACAAAAAAATACGAAAAGGAATATACATATGTATCTGTATGACTGAAGCATTATGCCATACACCAGAAACTGACACAACATTGTAAACTGACTATACTTCGATTTAAAAAAAATTCACTTATGAGTGAGTTGTATTCCATTGCGTATATATGCCATATCTTCTTTATCCATTCATCTATTGATGTGCACTTGGGATGCTTCCATACCTTGGCAATTATAAATAATGTTGCTGTTAATAAAAAAAATTCACAATGAAGAAAATTAAATAGCAGTCTAAGGAGGCTATTTAGTGATTTCCTCCTTTATTCAACATTTGAATACTCATTTTTTTAAATTGCAAACATAATCTATTTGATTAAATGTGTATTCAAAGTTGATACACAAGCTGTGATCATTTTCGTATCAATATACATGCCCAGATAAGGGATATTTTTATTATAGACAGATCCCCTTACAAAACAAACTGTGGGGATTAATCAGAAATTTGATCGTACTAAAATTTTGACTGTTGGATGAAAAAAGGATGTGTCAGCATCTAGAATGTGTAAACCTTGATCTGACTGCATTTTGGTAGCCAGTCCAAAGAGACGTGCCCTGGAGACAGTGTCCCAGGACCAGCTGCCCAGGTGGCTGACCGCCTGAGTGTTCACACGGACACTAAGGGGTCTACCCCAGGCGTGTGGCTACCATGACTGTCAGGGTTGCCAGGTAGGTCTGAGGGACCCAAAAGACAAACCTCAAAACAGGATAATAATGAATGAACTTTTTTTTGGTCCAGACTCATCAATATAGTCCAAGTTACAAACAATATTTATCTTCATTAAAATTGTTGTGATTCTTAAGCACACAGGATGCAGTTAGTGAGAAAGTGTGGTCAGTGAGAAACAGTAATCAAACAGAACCAGGCTTTGCATAGTCTTGCCTTCTAAGGAGCTCTATATGCCTTTATTATTACAATATATGCTGTAATTTACATAACCTGAATGTATAAGAAATGACTCAGCCCATAAATTTTTTACTTACCCTTATGCCATGTCTGCAAACAGGTTATAAAATAATAAAATTATTCCTCATTTACTTGCATAAATTGCTGTTTGCCCAAGGCAGTAGTGAATCTGTACATACGTATGTAAATACACCCATGTTGGAGAGATATAAAAGGAGGGCCCATAGATAAAAAGACAATTATGGGAAATATTAACCAGTCATGATACATGGATCTTATCTGGACCCTGATTCAAACAAACTGTTACATAAACTTGTGAGAAAATTGGAGGAATCTGAACAGGCACTGGATATTTGATGACATCAAGAAATTATTGTTAAGAGTTTTTAGATGTGAAGATGATATTGTGGTTATTTGTAAAGAGTTCTTACCTTTAGTTATATATAAGCATCCATAGATTTTCTTCAAAGTAATCCAGCAGAGTGGGAATGGATGGAGTCGGGGCATGGATGAAACTAAATTAGTCATGAATAGCTGGGTACGTGGGGGCATTATATTATACTCTTTATTTTTGTACTTACTTTGAAACTTTCTGTAATTAAACTTTAAAACAAGACACAAGGTGTATTCACCTCACACCAGTCGGAATGGCCATCGTTAAAAAATCCACAAATGATAAATGCTAGAGAGGGTGTACAGACAAGAGAACCCTCCCACACTACTGGTGGGAATGTAGTTTGGTGCAGCCATTATGGAAAACAGTATGGAGATTCCTGAAAAAACTAAAAATAAGACTTACCATGTAATTCAGCAACCTCACTCCTGAGCATATATCTGAGGGAACTCTAATTTGAAAAGATACATGCACCCCAATGTTCACAGCAGCACTATATACAATAGCCAAGACATGGAAGCAACCTAAATGTGCATTGACAGATGATTGGATAAAGAAGCTGTGGCACACACACACACACACACACACACACACACACACACACACACACAGGAATACTACTCAGCCAGAAAAAAGAATAAAATAATGCCATTTGCAGCAATGTGGATGGACCTAGGGATCATCATTCTAAGTGAAGTAAGCCAGAAAGAGAAAGAAAAATACCATATGATATTACTCACGTGGAATCTAAAAAATGACACAAATGAACTTATTTATAAAACAGAGAGACTCACAGACCTAGAAAACAAACTTACGGTTACCAGGGGGGAGGGGTAGAAGGAATAAACTGGGAGTTCAAGATTTGCTGATACAAACTACTATATATAAAATAGATAAACAACAACTTTCTACTGTATAGCACAGGGAAATATAGCCAATATCTTGCAGTAACTTATAATGGAAAAGAATATGAAAAGGAATATATGTATGTACATGTATGACTAAAACATTATGCTGTACATCAAAAACTGACACATTTTAAACCGACTATACTTCAATTAAAAAAAAAGATACAAGGTGTATTAAGAAAATAGGCAAATATAAGTTCATTTGTTAAAAATCACACTGACATTTTTAGGCTCATGGGTGTACCCTGGCTGTGTGCATCTCAGACAGCCTGTCTTCCCATGGCCAATCCTCTTTGATCACATTTGCAGGCCTGCTGAGTTCCAGGATTTCTGACTGGGTGTTTCACTCGATGGGTTTCCTTTCCAGGAAGGCTTCAGCAGTCTTGTCTGATCCAGTCATCAAACATTTACTGAATGCCACCTTCAGCCCAGAGCGAATTCCTATCTCTGCTGGCCGGGTCCTCGCCTCCCCGCCCCGCCTGGGGCCACACCCCATGCACCAGCCCCTCCTTCTCCTGGAATCATCCTTTCTCTCCTCTCCCCTTTCCTCCTGCATGGAAGTGTGCTCAAGTCTCTCCATTAAAAAACAGAAAATAGTTCTGTCACTTCATCTTCCTAAAACCACCACCACACACGTGCGCGCACACACATGCACATGCACGCATACACACGCAATGCGCACATACATACACATGCAGAAGCGCGCGCGCACTCTTCTCTCATCTCCTTATGCTTAGATTTCTGAAATGAGCTTAAGAAACCCTCCAAATCAATTCATTAAGTGTTTAGTAAGTACCACTATGTGCTCAGACATGAGGGAGGAATGTGACAAAAAGTTCTTGTCTTCCAAAGCCCTTCTAAACTTGCAGACAGAGTTCTGGTCTGGAGCAAGTTTATGATGACAGTCACAGGTGAGGTGGTTAAATGACAAATCAAGGCACTGTGGGAAGCTGGAGAGGCAAGCCTTGGAGTTCAAGGCAGGCGGAAAGCTGGTAGCTTTCCCAGGACTGGAGCTGGACTTTGAAGGTAAAAAAGATTTGGGAAGGTGAAGAGGAAAGAAGAAGGCATTTTAAGCAAAATTTTAGCCTAAGAGCATCTGTGAAAGTTGGTGGGCACAGCCTGCCCTGAGGATGGGGGAGCCGGCCTGACCAGGGGGGTGAATCGGGGAGGGTGTGAGGGCTTTTGAAGGCCTTGACAGGCGGATGCTGTGGAAGATGGCTGTGGCTTTGCTTTGTTGTATTGGGGGGGGGGGTGCGGCAGGGGGCCAGGCAAGGCATGCTATGGAGAAAGGATGGGTGGTGTCACGGGAGCCGGCCTACTCCTGGTTAAATCTGATTGCAACAAGAAAGGGGCCTGGCAGGCAATAGGAAAGGCTGGGGCAGGGACCCTTGGGGAGCCTCTGCACTGTGATATGGGGAGGGCCAACCCAGGGTGGTGGTGGTGATGGAAACTTGAGGCTCAATGATCCACCCTGAGGGCAAAGGATGGACTGAGCTGGGCTGGCTTGGAGATTTTGAGCCTTGGGAGAGTGGGGCCAGTTACACCTAGAGAAAACTCTAACTTGAAAAGACATCTGCACCCCATGTTCATAGAAGCACTGTTTACAGTAAACAAGACATGGAAGCAACCTAAATGTCTATGGACAGATGACTGGATAAAGAAGTTGTGGTATATTTGCACAATGGAATACCACTCAGCCATAGAGAAAGAATAGAATAATGCCATTTGTGCAACATGGATGGACCTGGAGATTGTCAGACTAAGTGAAGCCAGAAAGAGAAAGAAAAATACCACACGATGTGGAATCTAAAAGGACACAAATGAACATTTATAAAACAGAAACAGACTCACAGACATAGAAAACAAACTATGGTTACCAAAGGGGAAGGGGGTTGGGGGTGAGGGATAAATTAGGAGTTTGGGATTAACATACACGCTGCTATATATAAAAGAGATGAACAACAAGGTCCTACTGTAGAGCACAGGGAACTATATCCAATATCTTCTAATAACCTATAATGGAAAAGAATCTGAAAAGGAATATATATATACATGTATAACTGAATCACTTTGCTATACACTTGAAATTAATACAATATTGGGAATCAACTATATTTAGATAAAAAAAATTTTTTAAAGATTTTAAAAAGAGTGGGGCCAGTTGTCCTCCGACGAGGCTTAGCCTCCCACCTCCCAGACTGAGATCTAGTCCATAACACAGCAACCAACTGCACCCTGCGGACCTTCTCTGAATCCTGAATTTCACAAATAACCATTAAAAAGACATGAGATAATTGGAAAAATCTGAATTCTGACTGGATTTGATACTATTAGGGACTTGTTAACTTTTTAAGTGTGGTAATGGTAACGTGCTTTTGTTTTAAGGGTCCTTATGATTTAGAGACATACTGAAATATATACAGATGAAGTATATCCGGATTTGTTACAGAATTATCCAGGGACGGGGGAGAGTGGGTGCGGCAGAGATGAAGCCGGGTTGGCTGTGAACTGTTAGTTAGCAAAGCTGGGGGACGTGGGGTTCATTTTGCTCTTTTCTCTACCTTTGCGTGCATTAGACATTTTCCCCGAAAAAGTCAAGTCCTCAGGTAGCGTCAGTCTTGCACTCTTGGGTCTCAGTGATGCCCAGTTGGAAGTCACGAGAGGCATTCTGAACTGTGCCATGTTCGTCTCTTGTTACAATTCAAAACAGAAATTTGGTCCACTCCTGTTTTGCCTAAAACAGAGAAATTCATGAACTGGAAAGAAATAATGCCTTGATTTTAGTTGGAAAAACAAACTAGAAGATAAACATGATCTCTTTTATCATGATTGTGGGAGGGAGCCAATCCACAGAAAAGGCAAAGTCATAACTCAAGAGAAAAGTCACATTTTCACTGTAGCTGGAAATAAATGCTTCTTCAGAAAGAGTCCGTCCCAGGAGAGGTTTTCTGGCATCAGAGCACTTGGCTTAAGTGTGAAAGCAGAGAATGAGTTGGAAAAAAGTTACAGCCTGGGTTGTAGCCGCCAGTGAGAGGGCAGTGTCATCGCAGCATCGAGCCCCATGTTGCCCACGCAGAGGATGGGGGGCAGAGAGGAGCCCGTGGCCGACACCCCTGATCTGGGGCATCCTGGTGCCCACACATATGGCACCTCTCTCCCTCACTCACAAGCCACAGAGACAGGTGGCTGCCCTGACAATGTCTCCAGCCGTGCAAGAAGGGGACACAGCCATCACACGCTGGTGGACGGGCCCGTGAAGGGCAGTGGAGCCCCCTATAGGCAGGCTGTCCCCCGGGACTACAGGCCAGCCACTGGATTTCTTTTGCAATGAGTGGTCCCAAACAGAACAAAACCTCCTGCAGGGATGCTGGAGAGCTCGGAGGGTCGATTTTGAACTTGAGCAAGGGACATCATTTTTCTTTTCTTTTTTGATAGGAGAAAACAAAAATCACGTGAGGGAATAGAGAGATGAGGGGGATTAACTGAGGTGTGCCTCCCTGGAGAGGAAACGAGCCCACAGTTAGCAGGAGAACCCAGCGCAGTAAACGTGTGAGGGCCTGCTCCCTGCCAGGCACGGTGGGCAAAGCAGGGATGAATGAGACGTGGTCTTTGCCTTCAAGGAGATGATGGGAGAGGGAGGATACAGGCTGCACAAAATCTCCGGGATAAACACTGAAACAGGAGGCATGGAAGTCCCGTGACCAAGGCAAGTAACTCTGTAAATAAGTCCAAATCCATCTTAGGGCAAATCACTTAATCTCAATTTTGCATCTACAAAATGGGGCAATTCTTGCCTTGACCCCGCAGAGTTGTAGAGTTGTAAGGACACAAACTCCTAAAGTAGTAATAGTGATAGTAATGAGGAGGAGGAGGAGGAAGATGGCGCCCCCGGTGGTCGGCGGCCAGGACAGGCAGCAGGCTCCGGATGCCCTGGGCGGCCCACTCTCCCGCCAGCTGGTTCCCACTGGGCACCCCGGCGCATGCCCAGGAGCTGCCCCGGCATGAGTGATTCTCTCCAACTCCTTCCAGCTCACCTGATGCAGAGGTGAAAATGCTTGTCCTGGGACTCTTAATAAATCTGAGTTTGAAAGTTGGAAGGGTTCTTCCAGAACATAGTGTCCAACCCTTCCTTTTTTTTTTTTTGCTAAGGGCAAAGGAGACCCGGGCAGGGAATGTGGCCTGCCTGAGGTCACTCACGGAGGTGGTGGTGGGACGGCTGGTGCCCGCATCTGGGGCCCCGGGCTCTCGGGTCCGATACAGCTGCTTCCCTTTGCTAGGAAGGTTTTACCACCTCTGATCTGTTTGCTTTTTGTATCGTTAATCTTTCCTGCTCCCAAATACCTAATCTGACCAACTTCCAAGAAAGAGTATTTAGGACAAAAGAGAAAAAGAAAAATTCCTTCTGATAACCTTTTCCCAAGCTCTCTGTTCTTTAGAGTCTTTCATTCTTTGGGGAAAAGTTTACTAAATGCCGATCATGTGTGTGACCCTTATCACCACGTGGGCTCACAGAGATGAAAATGGGATGTCCCAGGCCCCTCTTCATGAAACCTTTTGGAACCCATGCTTTGGGAAAAGAAAACTCTTCTTGCTCAATTCCCTTTAGCCTTGTGTGCAAGGGGAACTCTCCTCTTGGTCACCCCTCTTCGCTTCCTGAGGTTTTCCATTCGCACCTGACTGGCAGCCTCTGCCACCCTGGCTGCGGGCCGAGGCAGTGTTGTGAGTTGAGAAAATGCTGACAGCCTCACTGTGGAAGTCTTCCCACCTGGCAGCTGTGCCTCTTCCAGACCCTCCGGGTTTGCATGGTACCTTCTGCCTGCTTCACCTCTGCTCCCTGCTGTCTCTAAGGAATTCAGTTTTGCCCCCTCAGCTAAGTGACTGTCCTACTCCAGTTTGTCCCCTGGAGTGACTGCTTGGGTGTCCTCCAGCTTCCCTCTCCCCCGGATGCCGTCTTGGTGTAATGAGTTTAGTTGTCTTGGGCCCAGGGCTTTGAGGCCGTGGAAATAAAAACAATATAGTTCAGTGGAAACCCTGACATGGGGGAGTTGAGAAAATTGGTGTCCAGGGAGGGGTTGGACCGGAGATTTGGAAATTCCCTTTAAGCTCCAACATTTCTGAAAAGGTATAGCCAAGGGAACAAAGCAGGGGAGGGATAAATTGAGAGGTTGGGATTTGCAGATACTAACTACTATAGATAAAACAGACGAACAACGAAGTCCTCCTATATAGCATAGGGAACTATATTTAAAATCTTATAGTTAACCTATAATGACAGAGAATCTGTCTGTGTGTGTGTGTGTGTGTGTGTGTGCGCGCGCGCACGCAACTGCATCCCCATGCTGTACACCAGAAACTAACACAACATTGTAAATCGACTATACTTCAACTTTTTTAAAAAAGGGATATCCAAAGGTTGACAGCCTGAAAAATCAGTAGGGTTCTACTGTGTGTGTCCAGACCTAGGACCAGCTCCTCACAGCATTTTAAATGAATGTGGGCACCAAGTTTTGCCTCTGACTCTCGCGACTCTCAGGTGAGGTCCCCTAGTTAGAGAACAGGGTGCAGGGAATGGGGATTCCGGGGAGTCAGTGCACACAACACACACTCTTGTGAAACAGTGCTGTGGGCTGCGGGAGGGCGCCTGGAAAAAGTGGGGTTCCTTCCCCCTGCTCCAGTCAACACCTCTCCTCCTGTTGAAATGCTGATGAATGAAGTCCAGGTGGCAAACCTTGGTTCCTAACTCCAAGAGAGCCCACAGGGCACCATGCTCTACTCTAACAAGCCACAACAGGCCAATTATTTGCTTTTCTGGAGAAACCTCAGCTTGAAAATCCATTTAATTACCATGGGAGATAATCTTTTAAACATAGCTTTACATTCTTTGAAGACTTTTCCCTGTGGGAGTAAGAAAGTTCATCCGAACACAGGAATGGATTGTTTATTTTCATTTCCAGAGGAAGGACTATTACCTGGTAGTTAGCAAGAAGCCTGAGCCCTGGAGGATTTTTTTTTTTAAGACGGCTCCTCCTCACTGCTAGTTTGTCAATTAGATTGTAATGATTCATTTGTAATATTGTCATACTTTCCCCCAGCATAAACACTGCATTTAGATCTCTGACTCTGGGGCTGTAATTAGTTGATATTTTTCAAGCATCCCTATCAGGTTGGGGGATCTATACCTACCCTAAATGAAGGTATTCAGAGTCAATGTCTTTAAGGCTTTCCTGTCAGGAAGATCTTATCTGTAAACCACCAGCCTCAAAGACCCACCTGGAGCTGCAGTCAGTCAGACACAATTTTTCCAATGTGGGACGTCCCAGCGGATTAATTAAATTCTTCCCCACCAGGAGAGGGAAGAGGGGAGAGCAATATATAGGGGAAGGGGGCAAAAGGTGCAAACTGTTAGGTATAAAATAAGCTACAAGGATATATTGTACAACACAAGGAATATAGCCCATATTTTATAATAACTATAAATGGAGCATAACCTTTAAAAGTTATAAATCATTATATAATATTGTATACAACTATATTTCAATTTTAAAAAGTACCAAAGGAAAGAGAGCCGTAGGTTTTATACTGAGCTTGAACATCATAATAAAACAAAGTTTTCCTTAGCCTCTGAAAAAAAATGTTTTGTAATTAAAAAAAAATTCTTTCCCACTAGCATGCAAGTTTGGGCAAGCCAGGACACTATTGTTGGGGGCGATCTGGCAGCCCCAAGACCCAGAGAAATACCTGCTCGTGTAGGTGTTGTGTAAACAGGTACTAAATTGCTGAAAGGCACGGGTTCTTCACGTAGAGTGGGTGTGCACTGGGCGAAATACGAACGTACAGTATAAAGCAGAGTCCCTGCCATGGGGCCGCTCTGGCCCTCCTACCCCCACATCACTTCAAGAGCAAATGGTCTGGAGGCCTTTGCGTGACCTGATTCTGTAGGCTGAGATCTTTGGGCCCTGCAGAATATACCTCTGGGGATGAAGAACAGAACAGAAAAGGAGTAACTGTATTGCACACAGAATTAGAGGGGAGGAAGAAACTTTGGTGGAAACCTGATAAAGTCATGGACTTGAATCTCCCCTTCCAGGTCCCGACGGGGAGAAGAACTGGTCCAAGAACTACCCGTCGTGCGGGGGCCTGCTGCAGTCCCCCATAGACCTGCACGGCGACATCCTCCAGTACAACGCCAGCCTTGGGCCCCTCGCCTTCCAGGGCTACAACGCGTCTGCCAACCAGCCGTTCATCCTGACCAACAATGGCCATTCAGGTGGGGGAGAGACCTCTGAGAGCTGCCAGGGTGTCTGAGCTCCCCTCAGCGCCCCAGCCTCCGCCGTCTGCTGGGAGCGCAGGGGGCGCGGCTGAGGCCCCCAGGAAGGGGCACAAGGGGGGCCCTCGAGGGGTGCTCAGACCACTCTCTCCGGGGATGCTCACTGCAGGCCCTGGGCTCAGGCGGTCATGCCAGGGGAGTACATCTCAGAAGAAGCACACCTCTTGCGATGGGAGAGGGGACAGACCTGAGCCCCTTGGCCCATCGGATGTGGTGCGGGAGTGGATTCTGGGGCATCATGAATGACTCAAGGGGCCACACCGTTCATTGGGGGGCTTGCCCAGGCTGTGGGGCCACATCAACCTGAATTTGAATCCTGGTTTGACCACTTAGGAGTCATGAGATCCTGGATAAGAATTTTAACCTCCTTGAGGTTTCCCCTGGAAAATGGGCACACTGATGGGTACTGTGAAGACAGATGATGTATACTGGGATCCAGAACAGAGTAGATGCTTGGCAGACACTTCATTACAGCTTCACTTTACAGCCAAGCGTGTAATATATGGATATGTAAATAAACATTCATCCATTGGTCTATATTAGTTCCTGCCATCACTGGTTCCAAGGGGAACCAAGAAGGTGCTGGAATTGCTTTAGTGAAAGGGGGATATTCTTAGGGAAAGAGCCCAGGTTTCCGACCTGCAGGCTGCATCTCCCTGGTCCCCACCTCGCTGCATCCACCTGCCCCCTGTGGGCCCTGGGCAGGTGATGCCTGCTTGACTGCTCTCAGGCATCACTCAGCTGGCCAGGGACCTGAAGACTGCCTTTCTGCACCCTGCAGTGAAGCTGAAATTGCCCAAGGACATGCAAATCCAGGGCCTCGGGGCCCGCTACAACGCCTCACAGCTGCACCTGCACTGGGGGGACCGGAACGACCCCCACGGCTCCGAGCACACTATTGGTGGGAAGCACTTTGCCGCCGAGGTGAGTGGGGTGGCCCGGCTTGCCGAGGCTCCCCGGCGGTGGGTGGTCTGGTGTCCTTCCCCTTGGCTGGTGTGCAGATAAGATCAGGGCATGGGGCGGGGTGGTGTCTTCTGTGTGTCCTGGTCCCCTTCCTCCCCTGGACGTGCTGAGTTTATGTCCTTACTGAGTGATGCTGCTCCAAAGGCAGAGCTCGCAGGGTGGCACAGTGGGACACACACTCCCCATTTCTAGACGTCACCCTTCTGCCTGCGCAGATTAACATCCCACCAAGCTTGCCTGGCTGGCCCATCCCACTGCCGGATCATACTGGGCTAATGGCTCCCCTGAATCCTCAGTCTCTCCACACACCATGCTGTTTGCATAGGTATTTCCCACCCCATCTTTCCTTTCCCTGGGCATGGGTTACGCTTGGAACTTAGGGATCTGGGTCCAGGGTCACTCTTCTACTTGGCCGCAAACCAAGGGATGACAGCATTATAACACCTAAGGTGCTATGGCAAATACCAAAGGAGACAGGAAGAGGAGCAGAGCTTTGTCCCTGCACTGTAAGTGTGCAGTGGCAGGCAGGGGTTCAACTGCTCCATTTCAGAGCTCCCAAGGGACTGAACTTGGTGGGGGGTGGTTTTAAACATTTACAGGGCAATAAATACAAGGAGATAGATGCTGCTGATCAGCCAGCGGAGCCCATGGTAAATAATGACATGACCATTCTCCGCTGTTCTTAACTGATAATTGCTTAATGTCTCAGGCTAATTAGAGGTCGAGTTACCAGTGAGGAGGGGCGATCATCCTGGCCTGGTAGGATGGCCCTACTGGGGGTACACATATTTCAGACAGCAGGACCCTCTCTGAACCTCCAAGTCTACAATTCCTTTCAGCCTAACTGCAATGAGGTGGCCTCTATTTCCCCATGAGGAGTAAAGGAGTTAGGGTGTGGAGGCTGAGAGGGTTTGGACATTTAAAAATATTTCTAGTTATTGTATTTTCTGCTATTAAACCACATCATCAGACCCAGAGCTTGGTGACGAAGGACTGCAAATGTCAATAATATAGCAAATACATCAAGGTGGCCCTAGTGTCAGATGCTCTGTGGAGGATGCTGGAAAGGGTAGCAGTTCCTCTGGATTGAGTCTATATATGAAGACTCCCTTAATCCTCTCAGGAAGGAATTCCCTTCTGGTTGTGTTAGTCTTCCTCTTGACTTCATCTGAACACAGTGAGAAAGGTGCTAAAAGAGAACACCAGCTCAAAGGTCAGCTATAAAAAGAAATGAGGTTCTAGGACTTTTGGGGTTTTAGCCACATAGACTTCTGCACCATCTCTCAAAGCACGTCAGTGCCAGGCCAAGATGGTGTGTGGCCACGCGGCAGGCTACATCCTTTGGGGAGAAGGACGCTGTAGTAGGAGCCCCTAAGAAACCCTTAACAGAGGACCGTTTAAAAGAAGAAACGATTTGATACAATTTGTAAAAATTAGAAGGGGCCACTTGAAAAGTAGGAAACACTGACCTGTATTCATTAAAATATGCTTGAATTCTATTTATAACCACATAAGATGGAAAAAGAGATTAATGAAGAAAAACAAGAGACAAAAAACTCAATGTGTCATAGTCCCAAGAAGCAAAGAATCAACAAAAATACATGTGATTTTATATATATATATGTGTATATGTATGTATGTATATGTATATTTATCTACCAATATAGTGTTTTGGAGGACAGGTAATACATTTTACATACATATCATATATATAATATATATATAAATAATATATATAATATATAAAATAATATATATAAAATATATTTTTTAGGATTAAAAAATTAGGTTAAATATTGTTAGAGTTTGTCATAAGAATGTTTTAATGCTTACCTATACATTTTTTTTAATTTTTAAGACTTTTTTTTAAAGCATTTTAGGTTCACAGCAAAATTGAGAGGAAGGAACAGAGATTTCCCGTGTACCCTTTGCCCCAACACATGTATAGCCTCCCTCATTCTCAACATCACTCATCAGAGTTTACCTAGACTTTTAAACCCAAAAATTCCTCCAAAACTTCTCTTTTCCTCACTTTAATAATGAGAAGTAATTTCTGCTTTGGGGGAAAAAAATGAGTTTAGAATGGTGTTTTGAAAAAGTAAAAGTCTACATTTTTTGGTTTGGGGGTCTCAAAATACGACTGATAAAACCTTTATAAAAGCCATGTAGTGATTTTTTCCACCTGAGAGATAAGTAGGTTCCCCACTCTGGGTACAGTTACAATTAAGTCACAGTTGGAGGCTCACTGCCCCAGCCCCCAGGGCTTCCAGACCAAGTACAGAGTGGCCAGGCTGAGGAAGCAAGCCACATGGGGCCATTTTGCCCCAGGCTCCAGGATAAGTACGAGAAATCAGAAGGGAGCAGTGCTCCAGAGTATCCAGGCTTTCTCACGGCTAGTACAGAAACCCATGTGTTCATTCATTCACTCAGTATCTGCTGTGTGCCTGGTCCTTTTCAAGGACCATAGCAGATACTGGGATACAATGAGAGAATAAGACGGATCGACTGCCCGAGGGGAGTTTGCAGCCTAGAGGACTGAGAGAGCAGGGAGAACTGGGGAGGCCGTGAGCCAGGGGTCTGAGAGGCCCAATCCAGCTGGGGGTGGGGGTGGTCTGTCCTTCCCATTGGACTCCAGTCTCCTGCAAAAGAGAAAGTTTCCCCCGAGTTGCTCTCCCCCGATGGACAGCAACTCACCTCATCTTTCCCACGGCAGCTGCATATTGTCTATTACAACTCAGACCTGTACCCCAACGCCAGCATCGCCAGTGACAAGCCAGAAGGCCTCGCTGTCCTAGCTGTTCTCATAGAGGTAAGAGATGTTGACAAGGGTCTTATGTGACATTTGAGGTCAGGGTAATATCAGACTCGACCTCTGGTTCCATGCACACCTGTGTGTTGGATGTGCATGGCTCACTTCCGTTTCAGCTCTGTCTTGTCTCTAGCACAGGGGTTATTCCCCATAGGGTTCCTTCCCTCTTAGCCAGGAGCCAGCACTTTCTGTGGCTCCATAGTAGAAATGGGCATGTCCTATGTGACACTGGAAAAATTAGTCCTAGTCCCCAGCCCCACTGCATAAACATGGAATCGCCCAGTTGAATAGGACCTGGCTGGGGGGTGGGATCATTCACTGCTGTCCCATCAGATGCCTGAACTCTTTCTTGATACAATTCCCAGCATCCACGCTCCATCCTTTATATAGATCCCAGAATGAGTTCTTTCCTTAATTCCAGAAAATGGACATATCTCCTGATTCGCTTGCATTTTTCCCCAATGAAACAGCATGTACACCATTTCTCAACGTACTTACTTGCCTGTCTTGGCCTGCATGAACTCAAGCTCCCTTAAGTTCTGGTTAGAGAACATGCTAGGTGTGGCCTTCAGGCTCATAGCCGGATAATTAGGAGCACTGAAGCCTTCAGCTGCAAATAGGACATCCTGAGATGCAAGAGGGCCTTCCCTCTTCCCATGACAACCACCCCCTAACAGCCTAGTAGTCCATCATACTTGTCCCGGGAAAGTGTACCCTCTGGAGAGGACCTCACAGTGCTAACCCCACACCGACAGCAGAGCCCTTCCATCAGGAGTTGTCGAGCCAGGCTCAGCCTATGGAATTCTGTCCCCATTCAACCTGCTCCATCTCTGTTGCAGATGGGCTCCTCCAATCCATCATATGACAAGATCTTCAGTCACCTTCCAGATGTAAAGTACAAAGGTGAGGGCTCCTTGGATGCTCATTTGCCCTTGTATGAGCTGAAGAGCAATGCACAGAGGGGCACTGTGACCAGGCCCTTGAATCAGATGGCTCAGAACAGGGCTAGCTCACGTTTCCAGGCTCAGTCATATGCTCAGCTGCACCTCTGCTCTGGGGAGCAAGGCAACATCACCTCCCCAACGTGTGTCCCCAGGCCAAGAGGTGCACATCCCGGGTTTCAGCATTGAGGAGCTGCTGCCGGAGAGGCCTGAGCAGTACTACCGCTACAAAGGGTCCCTGACCACACCGCCTTGCCACCCCTCCGTGCTCTGGACAGTCTTCCGGAACCCTGTGCAAGTTTCCCGGGCTCAGGTAACTGTCCTGCTCTTCCTTGGCACAGACCACATGGTACCTCGGACCCTCCCATCACTCGAATCATCACAATCAATGGCTTGAGTTTCTCACTTAGAGTTTCATTGGCAGCTGTTCAAAGCCTCTCCAGCCTGGAAGCGCTGCAGACGTTACAGGCTGAGCTTCAAAGGCGGAGCCATCAAGTCAAATGGGGAAAATGAATCTACCTCCACGGTTCTTTAAAAAAGAGTTGTTGAGCTGTGCTTCCTAGTGTGTCCCTCAGTGGACAGTGTTCACCTCCCAGGCAGGAAAGAGCATGGCTCCTCTACAGGGGCCCTAAGGATAGGACCAGTTTAGATGGTTTAACAAACCCGGTGTGGGGCGGGGATTGCAGCAGTGAGGAAGTGAGGGGCTCTGCCCTCAAGAAGCTCACAGCCTAGTGCAAAACTGGGGGACACGGTCCTTGGCAATCATCTCTAATCCTCTCACTTTTCAGGTGATGAAAGTGAGGGTTAGAGAACTGAGGGGCCTTGCGGGATCACCACCCGCTTAGCGACAGGGCTAAGCCCCAGAGCGAGCGAGCGAGCTCACAGTCACCGCCTGTGTCTCCACCCTGCAGCTGAAATTCATCAGGAGAAACATGCCTGTCCGGAGACGGGGCCGGGGGGCGCTGCACACTGGCTCACGACCCCCCGCCCCCTTCACGAGCCCAGTACAGCCTCACTGCTGCTCCTTTTTTTTTTTTACTATGAGCTACGGATCTGAGTAATCTCGATAAATGGCAGCAAGTGGGCAGACAGGAATAAAGACGTGATGAACCAAGAGATAAAATGGGTGGGGAGGCAGAAACACCCTAACCCAGATACTGCCTTGGAAACAGTTCTACAGTCTATGTGGGTGTATGAAAGTTCCATGGAACTGGTAGTCAGATGACCTGTGAAACTCCTGCTTCCCTCTTTTTGTTCCTTTGGATGGAACCATCAGAAAAGCGCCACTGACTTAGAGCTGGGTTCCCAGTGAGGCTCAGAGGAATGCAGCCTCTGAGAGGCTGAGGAGCCCCTCACCAGCCCAGGTTTCCCTCCCTGCAGAGCAGATTCCTGGCACAATCTGGGGCAGACAGCACGAACCCTCCTGGTGGCCCAGGAGGTGGGAAGACAGCGGGAGGTCACATGGGCTCACCCCCTGCCCAGTCACTTAGACACCTGCAGGGGAGGGGGCAGTTTCTGGCTTTCCCACTGCTTTCCTAGGGGTCTCCCACCGGGTCCCGGAGGAGGTGAGGTCCCCCAGTCCCTCCCCTGGAGGTCAGGCAAGGGGGCGTCACTACGTCCATGGTGGGTGTTTCTGCTCTTTTCCCACAGCTGGTGAAGTTAGAAGAAGGCCTGTACTGCACAAATGTGGATGACCCGTCCCCCATAGAGATGGTCAACAACTTCCGGCAGGTCCAGAAGTTTGATGAGAGGCTGGTGTACGTCTCCTTCCAACAAGGTAAGGAGATGCAGTGTGTGGGGAGCGTGGTGCCAAGGCATCCTTTTGTATGAAGCTGGGAGCCCTGCCTGTGGGCTTTGTTGCCAATGCCCTAGGAAGTGGGTTAAAAGTACTCTGGCTGCCAAAGGAACCAGGTGCGTGAATTGCTACCGTGTGTGGATTTACTGAGGTCTCCCATCACAGACCTTGACTTCCCTGAGCCCTTGCAGGGAAGCACAGGCCTCCAGGGGCATGGACCAGAACCCTCACTAAGTCTGAGAGTCTCCCACAGGTGGGGAAGAGAGGATGTTCTGGGGGCCTCTGCTCTGGAGAACCACCTCTTCTCCTAAGACACATGATAGGACCCTTTTCATGAGATCAAACTTCCAACTTCTTACTCTAGGCTTTCTTGGCATCAAGGCCCACCTTCAGCCTTGTCAGGTGATTCATGGCATCACCAGCATCACCAAGGTCCAGGGATGCTCCTCTGTAAGGTTCTGGGAAGTGGGTGCAACTCAAGTCTGAGCCTCAAGCAGCTCACGGTCTTACGTAGCAGGGCCCGTCAGACAAGAAAGCATCCGCAGAACTGTCTTTTGTCTCATCTCCTTGATGCACGAGCACAGGCGCCCCGGGTCGATGCTGAATGACGCTTCATAGTCCGGTTTCTTCCTGAGCTATGGAAGCTCAGTGCTTCCTTTTAGATCTGTAACCGTAACTCCCCAGATGAACATTTAAGATCTTGACTTGCTTGTTACCGACATCCAGACTGCGGAAGCCGGGGGCCCGGGGAAAGGGGTAAGGGGGCACTCTTGGGGCTACACTCTCCAAATCTCCAAGTTCACTTTCTCACTGTCAATTCTTGAGCTGTGCTCCCAGCTCGGGACTCTCGAATGGTCAGGGGAAGGGCCGGTCCGTGAAGTTCTACTTTATCCTGCATCACTTGTGACCGAACTGGGCCAGGGGTTCCCATTTCCAGATGACCCCATTTTCCCACGTGTCAAAGAATCAGCTCTCCTCGGCTGCCCTGGGGCGCCTTGTTCTGTTGCTGTTCCTTTCATATTGTGTGAGATTATAACCACCACCTGCTCAGCTTAGTTGAACATATGAAGATTGTATTTCAAGGCCCTTGCCAGACAGCTTTAGAAACATGCTCTTCTGAAGTGACTCACGCATATGGTCAGAATTCTGTCTTTCTCTGTCAGTTACTTAATCAAGAACTGCCCAAGAATTTATCTTTTGTGTTCGTCTCTCCAGATACCATTAGTTAAGGTAAGTTCCCTCCTTCCCCCAGTTTCCTGGTCTGAAAACGGAATCTATAAACAACAGCCCCTCCTAAAAATTGAGGATGCATAAGATGATGACTACAAGCTTCTTTTCTAGGAAATGCCTCAAACGCACAGAATTACCCTCTTGTGGATATAACTTCCTTTTTTCCTATCCTTCTAAATTAAGTCTGTAGTAATCAAGGGTTAAACAGAAATACTTCAACTCTTAACATAAAAAAACAGAAAAAACTCTGCCTGGAGATCAGGGACTCTGCTCACACGGATCAGGTAGAATTTTGCTTGTGATTCAAGGATAATGATCAGCTCTGGTTCTCTGGGCCAGTCTCTACAGGTCACAGGGGGTGGGGTGACAGGTACTCCCCCACAGTCAGGAGACCAAAGTTCAAGGCCTCACTTTGGTTCCTCCTGGCTGTACAATGCAGGCAAATCATGCCCCTTCTCTGGTCTTGGTTTCCTCAGCCATAAAATGAGGGGCTGGACTAGGTGAGCTAACATCCTGACGGTGCGAACATGGTCTGATTCTAAGTGGACACTAATGACTGCCCATCCCGCCTTTACATTGCAGGGACAGTGTGTGAGGGCAGTTACAGAGGATCAGAAGAAACCATGCAAGAACTTGACATCCAAAAGTAATGTGCACTTCGTGCACCATGGACTGTGGCCTTGGGGATAATTAGCCATCTTCTTAGACCGGCTCAGGTCTAAGCTGGCGCCTAGAACGGGCAGTGCAGTCAGGCTTGTAGCAGAGCGCTTCATTAGACCCTCCTTGTCTGGCTGGGGAGCTTGGGGGGGCCTGTAAGCAGAAGGTCCCAGACCAGCTCCAGCTTAGGACACGGAGGTCACAGCCCAAATGCAGCTTTGCTGCTGCCCCTTCTGCGTGACTCAGCCAAAGCTGCTGCTTCCAAGAGCCCAGGCCGGGCCAGGCTGTCTCCGTGGAATGAGAATCCGTGGCAGACTGAGGCAAACCTGTTCATTTGGAGGCTGATTATAGAAACTTGGCCAGAATTCTCATTTCCCTCTCATTTCCCAAAAACTCAGGCAGCAAATGGGATTGTTTCCCAAGGAGCAAGGATGGGGCAGCTCCAAAGGAGCGAAGCCCCAAATGTCATCCCCCGAAGGCCCTCTCACACCAACCTGGAGCGTGTCTCAGGCTGCAATGTACCGCTTCAGGCTGATGCAGCGAGCCTGTGTCAGCGTGAACCTTGAGCAACTGGGACTCAGATGTTTGCACGCTCTTCCACCGAGTCATGCCTGTAATTAGGGCTACTTTATTCAGGGTCTTCTCTGGAAGTTAATAGCAACTGTGGAGTTGGAAAATGAAAACTCTGGAGTTTTCTGCTAGGAGAAAAGTAATGTTAGGAAATCCTCTAGGAGACAAAGTGCATGGACTTTGAGACGGGGACCTGGGGTTTAATCAGACTGGGACAACTGGGACTGAATCACTTAACTGGACCCTGCTTTTTCCTCAGCTGTGCTAGAAAAGGAACACAGAACTTGGCTTCTGTCCTTGACAGGTGTATGGTCTATGACAGCCCCAGGGCAGGGCTTCTCAGCCTTGGCATTGGCATGTCAATATTGACATTTGGGTTTTTGTGTTTTGTTTTTTTTTTAGATTTTATGTAGGGTTTTTTTTGGGGGCGGGGTGGTAATTAGATTTTTGTTTGTTTATTTTAATGGTGGTACTGGGGATTGAACCCAGGACCTCATGCATGCTAAGCATGTGCTCTACCACTGAGCTATACCCTCCCCCAGATAGTATTGGCATTTGGAGCTGGTAATTCTTGTGAGGGCTGACCTGTGCATCCTTGGCCTCTGCCCACTACATGCCAGCAGCACCGCCTCTAGTGACAGCCAAAATATCTCCAGACTTTGTCAAATGCCTCAGTGGGAGGAGGGGCAAAGTTGCCCTGATTGAGAACCCCTGCCCCAGGGATTGTACAATGACTTTCCTCAGCCCAGAACCTTCTCTTCCACTCGTATTGCAGGATTCTAGGGTTTTACATCACATGCCCTGGTCTTTACTCCATTATGGCATGATGTCTTCAGTCTGGTGGTGGTCACCGCTGAAACAACAAGGATGGAGTTACTAAGGTAGAACACCCAAATTCAAGAGGAACCGTGTTCTCCATCTTCCTGTAGAATTGGGGTATATATTCTTCACATATAACTGGGTAGACCCAAAGCGAAGAGAAGTGGAGACAGAACTATTCACCCCAAGGACAGTGGACATATCCCTTCACCGGGGTCTAGGTGCCTCTGAGACTGGAACTTTCTTCAGACTCCCCTCATCATTCTGCCCCTCCCTCCCTGTTGTACAATTTTGTCTTTCATCTCTGTTGTTTCTTGTTGCCTTTGGTTAAAATGCCCGCTCTTTAAAAGAGGTGAAAGTCATGCCGAGCACTTTTTTCAGCTCTTACAAGGTGCCTCTTCCCAGCAGCACAAGGGAAGTCTGGAGCTGAGGAGGGGAAGCAAGGCTCGTTGTCCTCCAGGAGGGCGGGGTGGGGGGTGGGGTAGAGGAACACCTCCCGGGACCAGTCCAGATCTCACAGGACTCAGAAGCCTGATGCAGGGAAGGAATAAGATGGCAGAGGCAGATTTACAGAGTCCGGGGGCCCAGTTCTTGGTTTCTTGAAGTTGACCTCTTCCTAGCCAAAGACACCAATGCTGGGGCCAGATGGCAAAGGGTAATAAAGCCAGACCCATCAAACCTAAGTACTAATGCTATCAAGTTCTCCTGTCAACACGTCAGGGCAAAGGAAACTTGAAGGACACAAGGAAGCCAAAGTTTCTATAATCATGTCTTTAGTGGGCCTGCTCCGAGCACGTGCAAGTCACACGTGGAGCCCGGAGCCAGCTGAGGCGACACTTAGGCTAGAGCGCTGGGCAGTAGAGGGGAAGGCTGTCTCCCTCAGCCAGTTTGTGGAGTAGCATGATTAGAATCTGCTTGGGTAGTTTCATGAAACCTTTGCAAAAGAGATAGAAAAAAAATTTGACCAAGCTAAGATGGCTAATTACCTGATTCTTTGACATTAGAATGTATGCTCTGTGGTTATTGACCTTGTGTTTCTAAGAGTTCCTATTTATAAATAAATTCTATGGGATAGGAAAGTATCAATTCTTCCAAAGCATCCAAATGAAAGAACACTTCCCACCTTCAAATTCCCCCTGGATACAGGGGCTGAACAGTCAGCAGTGATGGTCACATGTGCTAAGAAGGGAAGTCCTGTCCCTTCATCTAATGCAGGTCAGCACGCCACGTGGTTCCTGAGCATGCCGCATGTGAGCATCGCTACCATGGATGCTCCCTGGCTCCCAACAACTAGCCTGTGGCACAGAGCAGCCCATGTTGAGGACAGACAGCGGGGAAAGGGGTCAAACAGAAAGCTGGGACCACTGTTCGTGGTTCAGCACCGGCTGACCCGTCCAACGTGTCTCCCCCGGGCTCCCATCCTGCCCCGTGGGGCCTCCCTCCACATGGCAGGTGCTTTCATGTGTGCACAGTATTGACTTTTGCACACACCAGTCCCTTTATCTGGGATGCCCTTCACCTCTTCCACCTGGAAAGTTCTTTCAAGACTCAACTCTGATCATATCCTGCCAGAAGTCTTCCCCAAACCCCTGAAGGTGACTTACAGTCCCCTGCCTCAGTGCAGCTGGACAACTGATTCATCTGTCACAGCTCTTAGTGTACCACAGGGGAATGATTTATTACCATGCAGAAAAACAAAAAATATGCCTCTATCATCCATACACCACAAGCCCCTGAAAGCAGGCGATGAGATCTTACGTTCTGTCCCTGGCACTGCGCCTGGTGTTCATTACCAGTTTGAGAGAATGAAAAGGGCCCGTGTCCCACCCCCACCTCCCCAGGGTCTTCTCTGCAAAGTTATCTAAACAGAAGCCTGACCAGTTGGCAAGCCTGAATTTTATTAAGTCTTATCTTGCTTTGGCATCAACATGCCAACAGCAATGAAAATCAATCTTTTTGTCTAGGAAAACTTAAAGACCAGAATGTAGCTATCGAGTGTGGAAGGTCTGGGAGGGAGTCACCGAGGGATGCCGTCAGGCCTTCTGTCCTCTGGCCTGACGGGGGTTAGAGCCCTGGTCCCACCACGCATCCTTCCTGCAGCACAGCCAGCCTGGCCCCCGGAGGGAGCTGAGAGCAGGAAGCACCCAGCGCTGCACTGTCACCTGAGCCCACTGCCCGTGGGTTCAGGCCCCTCAGAGCAACACGGCTCTCACTTCTGGGCCTGCATGCCTGCAATCGGGAAGGCAAAGCCCTCAGCTCCGATCAAGGCTGTGAAAACCCAGCTCCCTCACGTAATCTGGTTGTGTCTTTTGCGCAGACTTGTCTATAGAAATTATTTCTATACTGGCTTCCACGGTGTTAAGAAAACTCCAGTTAAGTATGCCCTCCAAAGACAGTTATGCTGTGTGGCTCTGAGGGCACCTTCCTTGCTTTTCGGACCAAAGCAGCAACCAAAGAGAGGACTAGCATTTCAGACACTTGAGTCTATGACTTGTATTAAGCATAATAAGAGTTTTACCATCTGAAACTGATTTTATAAACTCTCAAATCCCTGCTAAACCCAAACTGCCTCTTCGATAAGACTGGAGACTGCGCACGCGTATTCATATCTGTATACAAATCTAATCACTGCAAAACAGTCCCTACAAAACAGTCCCTACTTTAAAACAATACTTTGAAAGGAAAAGGACTATATTCTTGTTTATTCAAAATGCTGTTTGAATAAACAGAACTGCCAATAGACCTAGAGAATGCCAGCCGTGTTCCAGGAACCACAAGCTGTGTAAATGAGGTGCTGGTTCTTCCCGCTGGACTTTCCTGTGTTTGCACTTGAGGCTTCAGAAGACCTCAAACACAGCAAACACACAGCAAGTCTCAGCCCAGCAAGATGCCGGTGGAAGACGCAGCTCCCGAGCCAGCCAGGACAGGCAGCAGCGCCCGGTGGTGAGCAGCCTGCCCATCTTCTCGGGGGCCTGTACCTTCCTGGGTGAGGCGTGTGGCGTTGGAGTTCTTCTGTGTCTGTGAGATGTCCTTCTGTGTGTCGTCCTGCCCTACCTCTGCCCGTCCTGACTCATCCTGGAGCACTTTTTGGCGAGCAGGCAGCTCTCCCACGTCCGTGTAGCACACACCCTCCTACCTGCCAGCTCAGGAGCCCCTTCTTTGCGTTCTCATCCGTGGCTCTCATGGGCCATCTCCGTCAGCCAGTCTGTCTCATTTCTCCCGTCTGTCCCACTGTTCTTCCGTGGGGACTGCCTGTCTCATTTGCCACTCAGAAACCGTCTTTGTTTTCTCTGCAGGTGACTCTCTCTGCCTCTGCCGCTCCCTGCACCATCTCTGATGCCTGTTCTCTGCACCATCCCGGAGGCTGCACGGGGATGCGGGCTTTGGCTTCTCTCTCTGGGCGCTGGTTCTCCAGTCGTCCCCACAGTTCCCCCAGTGCCTTCTGTCACTTTCCCTGTCCCTTCAGTTAGCAGATGCTCTGGCACCTGGCTCCAAGGAGACCTAAGCCCTGTGCTTCATCCAGCTCTGCAGGGAAGCCCTGCTCCTTGATGCTCAGTGCTGTCTCCCAGGTGGGGGGTAGCACCCCGACATCATCTTCCTGCTTTGGATTTCCTGGAGGGTAGAATTCTTACAAGGCACCCCCCTCAGCGCCATTCCTCTCGCCGAGTGGCTTCTGCTCTTGGCTTGCTCAGTCGAGCTGCTTTGTTTTTGCTACATCAGACTCTTGGCTGAAAAGCACTTGTTTCGGTGTCTGGGGATCTCCTTGTCTTGGGACTTGCTTGGTCTCGTTTCATTGTTTCCAAGGAGAGGCAGCTTGGGCCCTAGGAAGTCATCGTCCAGGAGCAAGGAAGCTAGGTTAGAGCCCTGGATTAAATTAGGCTCTTGTTTATGGCTCCTGATCAGCCAAGGACACTGCTCAGTGACCCAGGGGAGCTCTCCCTCCGGATAAGCCACCCAGCTGGCCCACATACTCTTGAGAAAAGTCTCATGCCTGGGGCCTTGCTCCCGGAGCCTTCGCTCAGCTCCCTAGGATCAGGCTTACGGGCACCTCCTCCAGGCCCGGACTGGGGCTCTCAGCTGTCTGGGGGCCTGTGTGGCTTTCAGGGTGTTTGGGGTGACTGAAAGCCACAACTTTAGAAACTGTCCAGTTTGGATGGCATAACCAAGTGGTTAGGCTTACTAGTAAACAGTCCATGTGGGGAGAACCAGTTTAGGACCACAAGCATTTGGAGCTTGTGCATTTGGAACTAAAGTGCATTTCATCAAAAAGGCTTGGAAAAGAAAACACGACTAGTTGGGGTTTTTTTCCTTTGGTTGTTGTTTCTAAGATCCTAGAGGACTTGGTTGCCTCTAGGTACCCTGAAAAAAAAAAAACAAAACCTAAAATACCAAATTATAGTGTGCAGAGGCCACAGGCCATGCAGGAAACAGAGCATGTGTTGTACAAACACTTGACAGTCTCCTCAGGGGGAGGCTCACGTCCTGCGCGTCTCCCCAAGCCACAGACTGGTCCTTGTATCAGGTTACAATATGCTGGGGCCAGGGAATCAGGCCAGGAGAGCCACGCTGTCCATCACCTGGGAGGCCATGGGCTGCTGGTGGAGGCCAGCAAGGGCCAAGAGAACAGGCTACCCTGTCCTTCGTGGATGGCTCCTCTCCCTGATTGTTCTGCTTGTCCTTACAACAGCCCAGGGCCACCTGGGGAAGCCAGACCGGGGACTCGGGCCAGCCTTGGACCAGGAAGAGGATAGTAGGGAAAGGACGAAGGGCTGATGGCTCCGGGGAATCAGCCAGACTCAGGCCATATGGTAGGAGAAGGGGGTGAGCACAACCTCGTCCTGCTCTCAGGTCTGGTTCCCGGGGGTGTCAAGTACCCCAGGGAGAGGGGTGTCTCTGGCCCTCTGCGGGCATCTCACACTCAGCAGGGCTCTCCCAGGGTCTCAGTCACCACAGTGGACTCTGGGCACAGGCTCTCCTGAGTTGGGCTGGGTGGCCACCATCTGCACAACTCTGGATTTCTGTGTGAACTGGAACACCCCCCGCCCCCACCGCCGGCAACAATCACACACACACACACACACAAGCTAGAAGTATCTACTGAGGTCAGAAAACCGCCAGACAAGAGAGTGTGTAAGCAGACTTTCTTTAGATGGAGGACCTGACTGGGAGAAAGGGGAGCAGTTCTGAGGTGCTTGAAGCAGCAGCGGGGGTGCCCTGGGGGCTTCATGACGGGGCTCCTCTGTGTCACCCGAGAGGGGGGACTCACCCACTACCCTCCCCGGGGGGGTCTCCACTAGGCTGACTATGGGATTTCACCTTAGATCGCTGGGCACTATTTCAGCCCCACTGAGGACCCCTAACTCACTACCATTCATCCCCAGCAAGAACTTGCTGAGAAGCCCTGGTTCCAGGCAGCAGGGAAGGGAGGCTGGTAGTGGAGGGGTTGCTCCAGTTTGTCCACTGGGGCCAAAGCAAATAGAACCAAACCGTGACAGCAGCACTGGATGGGGATGGGGCAGAAGACAGGTGACAGATACCAACTAAGCTCTGCCAGCCCCTGCCAGCCAGAACCTACTAGGCTCCTTGCTGAGAAGCAGGCGCAGGTCCTAGAGAAGCAGTAACAGCCCACCCAGCTAGACTCTGATTCTCCCCACTTCCTCACTTTCCCCACTGACCACGTTGTACTAAAAACTGAAGTCTCACCCGAGCAGAGACGGCTGTGATAAAGGAGCATGGGGGGAGGGATCATGGTGTGAATTCCCTGGGTGGGCAACGCCCTCTGTCCCATCAAGCACCTGAGGCAACAGTGAACACCCCCAGAAGGGCTGCATCAGCCCTGTACCTCCAACCCAACAAAAGGTCGAGCTCAGTGCACTGGTCACATCCGCCGTGGTTTGACTTGGTTAATTTCCCATCTTTTCCTCTCTCCTTTGAAGTACAAGACCTTACCTACGCAGGACTGAGTCTGGGTATGTGGCCGGCCGGCCGTGCATGCTGGAGCTGGGTGATCACTGTGATTCTTGGTGTGATTTGGGCCTGTGATACTTCCAGCCCATCCTCTCTGCTTCTCTGTGCTGTCACTCTGACTCCTGACCCCCACCTCACTGTGTGTCTTACCCTCCAGTCACTCTGTTTCAGAAATGAACTGCCAATCAAATGCTCCCCTAATGAAAGAGCTAATCACTTTATAGCATGTGGACATTCAAAGACCTATCCAAGACCTTCTGTTGGCCATGGCGGGAAGCTATTGCCTAAAAACCCGGCCTCGGCCCAGTATTGAGGCTGGGTGACCAGCCAAGTGACCGTGGCAATGGGTCCTGGTAGCTTTGGACTGCTTAGGACTGTGCAATGGAGCCTGAGGGCAAAACTGAGAAGGAGGCATCCCAACAGGCCTTAAACCCAGCAAGCAAAGACGGAACGAGCTCTTACCCCATGGCCCAGGGTTTCTCAAAGCGTGGCTCATGGACCACGCACACCAGCATCAGCTAGAGGTGTCTGGTAAAAATGCAGATTCCTGGGCCAAGCTCCAGCCTGAATCAGAGTCTCTGAGGGTTGGGCTCAAGAAAAGTCTACATTTGAAACAAGCTCTTTAGATGATCCTGGTGCACGTTTGAGAGCCCTTATTGGAGAATCGCTGCCGTTTTGCAGATGGACCCCTCTAAGTCCTCCAGCCAGTCCTGATAAGCCAAAGGCCAGAACCTGAGAGCAGAGGTGGGGGAGTTACGCCTGCCCGTGGCGGGCTGTGCAGCTGTCACTGACTGCACACACACGTGCTGTGGCGGGAGACAAAGCGGGAGGGAGGGTTGTAACGTGCATGTGCCCTGCCTCCTCACCAGGCATCGCCCTTTCCGTGGCCCTGGCCGGCGTTCTCGGCATCTGTATTGTCCTGGCAGTATCTGTTTGGCTTTTCAGAAGGAAGAAGAGGTGAGCCGGTTTGGGTTTGAGATGGGAGTGGGTGGCCCATGTGTCCATGAGGATTGATCTGTCTGGGAAGGCAGCCCGCAGACAGAAGGGCCCCTGTCACCTGTACCAACACTTATCCCAGGAGCGCCGTCTCCCAAACACCACTGACCCCGGGCTCCGCATGAGACGCTGGTGCTGGGGGTCAAGGGTCACTGTGCCCAGAGTTGGAGGTGCGTCTGCCAGCCTGGCTGCCACAGCTAAACCCTTGCACGAGCCCCGTGATTTGGAGGGGAGGCCCCACCTGCCTCCACACAAGCAACGAGGCTGCCTTTCTAAGATCTTTACACCTGGTTTTTCTTCTCTGAACCCAAAAAGAAAAACAAGGGAAAACCTGACTTCTCACTCACATTAATGCCCTTTGCTCGTGTTTTTATTGTCACATTTAGTTTTTCCTAAAGCCTATTTTGGCTGGTATGAAAAAAAGGGTGGTCACAAACCCTGTTGGAATCAGGTATTTGAAATGGGGCGGGAATGAGGCCTTCGTCAAAATGCAGGTCTAGTATTGTCAAGTGATAAAAGGGAACAGCTGAAAAATGAATAGGTTCCATTCGGGTTAAGGCTTTACTGGAGGGGGCATTTCCCCAAGTGAGGAATCTGACCCCTAAAATCTAGCCGAGTCAGGCTGCTCTTGCCTCTCTGTCCTCTTTGACTAACAAGACTCGTGTGTTCTTGTTCTAGTAGCAAAAAAAGTGATAACAAAGGTGTCATCTACAAACCGGCCACCACGCAGGAGTCCGAGGCCCATGCCTGAGGCCCCGGCGCGTCCAGGCACGTCCAGGCATGTCCAGGGAAGGACTCGGCTTTGGACGCTACATGCTATGGCTCCCTGGATGCTTCAAATACCTGAGGGTTCTCTGGAGCTCAGCCCACAAAGACCCCAGACCCCTGGGGGGTGCCCAGCAGAGCGCCCCGCCATCTCGCTGCCCCGCCACCCTCTGTGGGATCACGGATGGGAAGAGCTCGCCAGGGAGGCGAGGACTCTGCGCTGTCTGCTTCCTCTGTGTGAGACCACTCAGGGGTCTGCCATCTGGGGGCACAAACCACGTCGCCTGCCGGGGGCTGTGACTGGCTGGAAAACATTTGCATCCAGGGGTTCATGGGAATTGTGCTTCTTCTCCACGTTTTCAGACCAGAACGTGCTCTCTCTGCTCAGGCTTTGCTTTTGAGACTCAGTTTCTTTCCTCAGGGAAGGGCGTATGGTCTGATTTTCTTCTGCTGTGACAAAACCTTCAGCCTGACCTTACAACTGGGGGTTGGGGAGGAGGTGGGGGGATGCAGGGGGAGATGGGAACAGGAAAGGTCAAGGTGTCAGAGACAAAAAGCAAGCAAGAGATATTCTCAGAAATACAGCAGAGGCATTTTCCGAGTCCTGTCCTTTGCAGTCAAATGCTCTGCCACTGAGCTCCACCCCCTCCCGGAGTCCTGTCCTTTGGCTCAGACGCACTGAATGGATCTTAGAGTGAGAAGACATGTAAGATCTGCAAGAGTCTCACTTTGGAATCAGAAGTGGAGTCAGAAGTCGCTTGTCAGGCCACAAGTGTCAGAAGGACAGACTTATTAAGCGCAACCCAATCTCCTGTCAGCAGAGCAGTTATGTTTTATACTCCACAGATTTTTGAATAACTAGGCTATTCTTGAAAACATGTTGTTGCTTTCTGTCTCCCAGAGTGGACGTGAACTCTGAGAGGACCCCAACTGCTTCTGAATCTGGAGGCAGCAGGCAGAAGCGAAAGGACTGAAGAGTCTCATCTCTTCTGCCCAAATTTCATTTCTGCCACCTCTGCTGTGTCCCTACTGTCATCCCGAAACTGGGACTTACCTACTTCTCTGACCTGGAGGATGTCAAGTCGTGGCTGAGTTAAAATATATTTTCAAGCTGTAAAAGCAGGAAGTTATCTGTGCAGGGGCTGGCACCATGGTATTTAGGGACCAGAGAGAGTGGAATGTTTCAAGGATGCTTCCTGGTCTTCCCCCCACGTCACAAAGGCAGTTTCTGAGAAGACTTCACTCCTTCGTCCTCCTCCCATCGATGTGTGAGCCCTGTGGAGATCCGTCTGTTCCTCAGCTGAGGGGCCCCGCCATCAACCTCTCCCGCCTGGCACCTCGTGGTTCAGAGAAACTTCTGATCCCCACTCTCATCCTGATGACACAGAATGTCCTCTTGAAGCATAGGTTTCTTTAGAACATCTTTTCCCCTCTACTCCTCCCTCCGACTCTGAGAAGTCTTCCCCCTTCTCTACTTTCTGTAGTGACAGCAAGCCCTGTGTCTTTGCAGCTTGTCTGCTAGACAGAGTTGCAGGTGACCCCATGGGGACTCAGATGTGTGGGTGCATGAGGCCGCTGATGGCCTGCAGCCTGCGGTGGCCTCCCGGCGTTGCCATTCGCACTCTAGCCTGATGCTGGTCAGGTAACAGCAGGGACCACCCTCGGGACGGAGCAGCGTGCGGGAGATGATGCCTCCTTGGCCTCAGCCCAAAGCTGCCAGTCAGAAACCAACCTAAACCACTCCAGAGCCGTGGGGCTGCCTTTCAAACAGCCCTCTACAGCTTTTGTGGGCAAATTCTGTGAGCAGAGAGACCACTGTACCTGGCACAATGGCTGTTCATAAAAAGGGACAGCTACTGGGCCAGTGGGACAGTGACACTTCCCCTGCCCTCTTCCCCCTCCGTGCAGCCCAGGCTCTTGGCCCTCTTGGCTGAGACCAAACAAACTGGGGAGGCAGAAGGTTCTGAAATCAACACTGTCCACTGCCCTGCTAACCCGTAGGGGACTCCTGCGGGTCCCGCTCTGGAACTGGGAAACCTTTCCTCAGGGTCTCACTCACTCCTACGACACCAGCTGCCAGTCAAGGAAACCAGTGCGGTGGTGCTGAAGCCCCCCTGCCTCACACCCACCCTGGGGTCCCAGGCGCTGTGCTGGCTGCACGGCAGGTGAGGGTAACAGAAACGAGGCCGGGCCTTGGCAGGGACTCAGGGAAGGCCCTGGCTTCTCTGCCTCTCACTAACAGGAGCTCATCAGTCTCGTCTCCGTTTCTTTAGTATCAACTAATAAAAACAATAAAAACCAGAGGGGAGGGAGGGTATAGCTCAGTGGTAGAGCATGTGCTTGGCATGCACGAGGTTCTGGGTTGAATCCCCAGCAACTGGATGAAAAAACACACACACAAACAAAAAAACAAAACAAAACAGCAATAAAATAACCCCAGTAAAAACCTCTACCTGTTTCTGTAATGGACATTCTAGGATTTTGCCACATTGAATATTAATCCCATTTAAGTTCCATCTTAAAGTCTTCTCCCCTGCACTCAACTCTGAGGCTTCCTGACTGGCCCTTGGGAAACACGGAAATCACAGCACCTTCAGTCCCTGTGCCTTGGGTGGACCATAGGCCACTGTGATGATGGTCTGTTTAGCACTTCTGTATTTATTGTAAGAATGATTATAATGAAGACATACACTGTAAATACGAGAAATTATAAATAAAATGTTTTTCACGTCACAGTGATTTCTTGGAGGTGAGGTGAAACCTAGGACTTTCACACAAAAATAAACTGGAAGCAAGCTTTGGGAAATGAGGATGGGGGACAGGACACAGAGGATGGGGGAATCCGGGGAGGTTGATGTGGAGGACGGGAGAAAAGAGGGCAGACGGAAAACCATGCCCTAGGCCAGGTCACTACTGAGCACCTGGACCCCAGGGCATGGCCAAGGGGCATGGCCAGGGCGGGGAGGGCTGGGGACCCTGGAGGGAGCGAGGGGAAGAGCTGCAAGGAGCTTTGCCTCGGCCTGATTTTCCATCTGCCCTCTTTTCTCCCCACCCGGCCCAATACTCCCTCCTGAACTCCTTGGAATCACAACATTTCCACACCAGACAAGGTGACTCCCCTCTTCTGGAGCCAGCCATCCCAAAGGGGGCGGACGCCTGACACCAGATTCTCTTGAATTGTTAGCTGTGCCCCTTCCCTCATGACAGGAGTCACCTTCCTTCAGGGTGGAGAAGCTTGAGATCCACTTACAACAGGAAACGAGACCCCCCCAGGGCCGCCTGCAGGCCAGCAGAGGTGCCATCTGGGCGATGGGTATGATTTTGATGTCACCACCGATGTCCACATTGGACTTGGCAGGCAGCACGCCTGGTCCCCCATGGCCACTGTCACAGGGTGTCACTGAGAAGGTGTGAGGCTGGGACAATGTCGCAGAGGAGGCTCCCTGTGCCCCACCCGTGCCCTTTCACTTTAGAATGACTGGGCAGAAATATGGGCCAAAGTGCTTTTTGGTACGGAACTGTGCACTATAAAAAAATTACTGCAGGTCAGAATATCATTTTGGCCACAGGCCAACCAGGGATTCAGTGATGCCTCCCACCTGTACGCCCCTGACTGTTTCAATGCAGCTTCACGCCCTTATCCAACAGCCCCGGGGAAGATGGAGCACTGCCCCACCTTGCAAGTGGAAAAGGAAACAAGGGCTCTGGCACTGGTCTGAGCCAAGGCCACCGGCTCCTGCGGCACCAGGCTCTTCAGTGACGGAGCAGGGTCCACCCTTCACGGTGCAGTGACAAGGAAATGCCTTCTTGTAACAGAATTTACCACACTTATCCGAGTCACACCACAACCTCATAAAACCCCACAGGAGAAAGGCACTAATGGCACTAGTGCCAACAATTTCTGGATTGTCAACAACAAACTCCTGCCTCCAGTCTGCTTGGTAACATGACACTCTGGCCTGCGCTCAGAAAAAGCCTGGCCAAGGTCTGCCACCTGCCAGCCCGCAAAGGGGTCAGCTTAACTCCTGGGGTGTGAGTTACCCTCACCTCCAGTTCAAATTCCCAAGGACACGTTGACTAAACTTTGTCTTTTGCGCTAAAACTGAACTAAAGAGAAGGAATAAATACACACAAATATAAATAAACACATATATCAATTCCAGCTGTATAAAATTCTAAAAACTGCAAACCAAACTCGAGTGACAGCACAGTGGTGGTTGCCTGGGGATGAGGTGAGGGATGAGGGCATTACCAAGGGGTATGAAAAATGGCTGAGGTGACAGACACGTACGGTGTCTTGACTGTGGGATGATTTCTCTACATATATCAAAACTGCTCAGATTTTATGTTACATTAATTATACCTCAATAAAACCATAAAAGAAGAAAGCACTCTGCACAGCCAGATGACACCCTGCCCCATGCTGGCACTTCCATCCAGGCACTTCCATCCAGAGCTTGTCCCTTGCTCCACCTCGGAGAAGGCTGGCCGGGCCTGGCACACTCCCCTGGGGCCCGCCCTGTGGGGGGAGCCCGGGAAGGAGTGTGATCTCCACTCACGTGGCAGGCCGTGACCTCGCCACACGGTAAGTCAAAGTCATTATTTCTGCTTGAGTTTATTCGTTTCAAATATTAACTTTTAATTACCTGCAATGAAGACAACAAACACAGGGCCTACGGGATCAAGGGCACACTGGGACCTCTACAGCAACGCTGGGTCAGTGACAACAGAGTTGACCAGCGTCTCTGAAAGCAGCAAAGACCCTGCTGGTGAGGCGGGTAATGTTACCAGTTAGGTCATCGGCTCAGATTAGCTTCCCAAGCTACCTAGATGTCCAGCGACAGATCTCATGCATCTTCGTTTCTCTCCTTCCAAACATAACCATCTGAAGAGTTTTCCTGAATATGGAACATCCTTTCCACGGAGAACAAGCATGGTCAGGAGTTCATCGTTCCCTCTTAACTTCTGGGTGAAATGTGATTAATCTCCTAATTAATCTTACTAAACCCTAATATCTCCTGTGATATTAGGGTTTAGTAAGAAACACGTACTTGGTCTTTATCCTTGTTTCCTGGCCAGAAGCTCCTACGTGTCATTCACAATAAGCCCCTCCAAGCCACACCTAAGTTTATGCTAAGGAGGTGATGAAGCTTGGAAGATGGGGGCTGGCTGCCAGAGGAACCAACCGTGTGACCAGAGGGCTGGAACTCAGCCCCACCCCCAGACTCCAGGGAGGGGAGAGGGGCTGGGAATTGAGCTCAATCACCAATGGTGAATGATTTGATCAAGCACACCTACTTAATGGAACCTCCACAAAAACCATGAGCAATGGGGTTCAAAGTGCTTACAACACATGGAGGTGCTGGGATGGTGGTGCACCCAGAGGGCACGGAAGCTCTGTGCCCTCTCTATACCTGGACCTATGTACCTCTTTATCTGGCTGGTCATCTGTATCATTTGTAATATCTTTATAATAAATTGGTAATTGTAAGTAAATGTTTCCCTGAGTTTTGTGAGCTGTTCTAGCAAATTATTAGACCTGAGGAAGCAGTCATGGGAACCTACAATTTATAGTCAGTGGTATAGATGACAACCTGGGACTTGCAACTGGTGTCTAAAGTTGGGGCAGTCTTATGGGGTTGTTCTACAATTTAACTCTGGCAGTTGATGGCAGAATTGAGTTAAACTGTAGAACACGCAGCTGGTGTCCACCAAGAACTGGAGAATTGCTTGGTGTGGAAAAACCCACACAGGTGGTGTCAGAAGTGCTGTAAGTAAAGGAAATGGTCTTTTTCTTTACTTCACTTCTCTCCTATCATTCAAAGTAATTTCCAGCTGACTTTCTCATCCCTCCTTATTCAAAAGCAGAGATTTAATGAGCAATGACTGTCTGCTAAGCACAGATAAAGTGACAGTGATTCAATCATGATTTAGATAGAGTACCAATACTCAATAATAACTGGTGTCACCATCTCATTTGAGGAGACAAACAGAAATCACGGATCATCATATAAAGAAGAGTAGTAAGAAAAGATGCCATGTGTCTATCAACAGAAGAATGGCTAAACAAACTGTGTATCCATAAGATGGAATACCATTCAGGAAAAGTTGCAGATTATTGACATATCCCAAGACATGGATGAAACTCAGTAAATTATGTTGAGGAAAGAAGTCAGACATAAGAGTACATTCTGTGTTATGCCATTTATATGAAGTTTAAGACAAGTGAAACCAACCTACAGCGATGGCGTTGGAGCCAGTGGTTGCCTCTGTGGAAGGGGACAGGATGGCTAGAAAGGAACATGAGGGAACCACGTGGGGACAGGAAACGTTCCAGAGTTTGACTGGGGTGGTGGTGTTACAGGCATACACTTTTGTCAAAACTCATCCAACTGTACGCTTCAGACTTGTGCATCTTACTGTATGTAAATTATTCCTTGATTTAAAAAAAGTAAGTGTTAAGGAATCACGGTGGAGAAAGCCACTTGCTTTTTTGAGTCTAGTCAGGAAAGACTTCACAAAGGGTGACACTTGAGCAGGACCTTGAAGGGGGACTAAGCTGTTTTCTGGTTGCAGCTGGGTAAGTAGAGAGAGGCCTCCCTCAGGGATGTGTTTGAGAATGTGTGGGAGGGGAGGACAGGGACAGGTAGGGGGCAGGAAAATGGTTGGGATCAGAGTGTGAAAGACCTTGCATGATACACACCTTCTAATCAAAACAAAAAGAAATCATGGAAGTGCTTAGATTATGGTCTTGTCTGATTACATAAATAACATATGCTCACTTAAAAACATACAAATATTTAACTATGGAAAAAGTCAAAGCCCCCCAGAGTCCTAACTCCCAAAATAGTCAGAGCTAATAATTTAATTTAATCTTTCCAGACTTTACATATGCTTGTGCATATTTTAACATTCATTTTAAAATTTTTAATAAAATGGATCCCACCTACTTTCACTATTGCATCCTTGGTACCTAGCACAACATCTGGCAAAAGAAAAATCATTAAATGGAAGAATGGTCTATACCTCGCTTTTGTTTTCCAGTATATTCTAAATATCCTCTTTCTTTCTAATGGCTGTCAAGTGCTCTGTAATTTGAGGTAAAGCTCTGACAGACATTTATTGCAAATTCCTTATGGTTACAAGACAATTACAAGATCCTCAGGTAGCTGGATGTACTTCTATAGGATTATTTCCTGGAAAAGGAACTGCTGGTTTGAAAAATGCCCATCTCACAAAAAAAAAAAAAAAAAAAAGCCCATCTCAAAATTTTATAGATATAATAGATTTTGTTAAATTACCACCCAAAAGAATTGTACTGATTTGTTTTCTCACAAAATGCTGTTTCCACCATATTCTCAACAATTTTTTTTCATTGCGTTGAGATATAACTGACATATGGCATTATATAAATTTAAGGTGCAGAGTATGATTTGACTTACATGCATCATGAAATGATTATCACAGTAAGTTTAGTGAACAAGCATCATCTCATATAGATACATAATCAAATAGAAAAAAAGTTTGTGTGTGTGTGAGATGAGAATTTAGGATTTACTCTCTTACCAACTTTCATATAGAACACAGAGCAGTGTTAATTATATTCATGTTAATTATATTCATTCATTAATTATATTCATCCCTAGTACTCATTCATCTTATAACTGGAAGTTCGTTGTACCTTTTGATGGCTTTCACCTAATTCCCCCTTCTCCCACTCCCTACCAATGGTAGCCATAAATCTGATCTCTTTCTGAGTTTGTATGTATGTTTGTTTTTGAAGTGTAACTGACCTACAACACATAGTGATTTAGTATTCCTATACATTTCAAAATGATCACCATGATAAAGCTAGTTACAATGTGTCACCATCCAAAGATATTACATAGTTACTGACTATATTCCCCAAACTGTGCATTTCATACCCATGGCACTTATTTTGCAACAGGAAGTTTGTACCTCTTAATCCCCCTCACCTATTTCTTTCTTTTCCCCACCCTCCTCTCCTCTGGTTACCACCTGTTTGTTCTCAGCATCTATAACTCCATTTTGTTTCGTTATGTTTGCTCATCTGTTTTTCAGATTCCACATATATAAGCGAAATCACACAGTATTTGACTTTCTCTACTGACTTATTTCACATAGTATAATAACCTCTAGGTCCATCCATGTTGTTACAAATGGCAAGATTTCATTCTTTTTTATGGCTGAGTAATACTCCATGGCATATATACAGCATACCTTCTTTATCCAGTCATCTGTTGATAGGCACTTGGGTTGCTTCCACATCTTGGCTATTGTAAGTAATGCTGCAATGAACATAGGGGTGCACGTATCTTTTCTAATCAGTGTTTTTGTTCTCTTTGGATAATACCCAGGACTTATTTCACATTTCTATTTTTAACTTTTTGAGGTATCTCCGTACTATTTTCCACAGTGGCTGCACCAATTTACATTCCCACCAACAGTGTATAAGGATTTCTTTTCTCCGCAACCCTGCCAACACTTGTTATTTGCGATCCTTTTGACGGCAGCCATTCTGGCAGGTGTGAGGTGGTATCTCGTGGTTTTGATTTGCACTTCCCTGATGATTAGTGATACTCAGCATCTTTTTCATGTGCCTGTTGGCCATCTGCCTGTCTTCCTTGGAAAAATGTCTATTCAGATCCTCGGCCCAGTTTTTATTTGGGATGTTTTTTTCTTTGATGTTGAGTTTTATGCATTCTTTGTATATTTTGGGTGTTAACCTCTTATCAGATATATTGCTTGCAAATATCTTCCACCATTCAACAGGTGGCCTTTTTGTGTTGTTGACAGTTTCCATCACTGTGCAAAAGCTTTTTAGTTTGACACAGCTCCATTTATTTTTGCTTTTGTTTCCCCTGAGACATACCAAAAACAATATTACTAAGACCGATGTCAAAGAGTCCTGCCTACGTTTTCTTCTAGACATTTGATGGTTTTATGTGTCTGTTTTCATGCCAACACTACACTGTTTTGATTACTACAGTCTTATAACAGCTCTCTCTCTCTTTTTAATGTTTGGTAAAATTCTTCATTGAAGCCTTCTAGGAATTTCTTTATGTAAACTACAAATTCAATGTCCTTAATAGATATAGGGGACTTCTGGTTAGCTCCAACATGTAAAGAGCTTGAAAGCTGGCACTCCCACACTTACAATAAGAAAACATTAAACAAACTGAAAATCGCTTTTCTTGACCCCATCAGAGAACTGAGGTCTCAGGACAAGCTGTCATCCTGAAATCTGGAGAGACAGGTGAATCCAGAGAGTCACAGCTGGGTGTGCTTAGCTAGAGCAGAAGCTGTTGGAGCCATAAGCTGGCAGGGACACTTAAATGCTGATTTTGACAAATTGCTAGAGTCTGAGGATGGAATAGCATAAAAGTGAGAAATTCCTAAGACTAGCATACAGTCTTAGGAGCCCCACAATTTTGGGGATTTTATCTCCAGGACCCCACCAGATTCTTAGAGTGGAGAGCCTTCCATAGCCCTGGCAGGGAAAGGGTTAGGCTAATCATTGACAAATATGCACGGAGTGTTCTCCATAATAAAGGCCTTTTGTCTCCAGCAAAAAAGACAGCAAGGCCCTTGGAACAGCCTTACTTCCCCTGGGAGAAGGGCATCTCTCCCACTCCATCCCCCTTTAGCCTGCCTGTCTCCCCTAAGGGGAGGAAAAGAGCTAAGAGAGACTTGGTGAGGGACGTAGTTCCACCAAAAAACTGAAATTTACTATTAAGATTACAGGTTACATCCCCTCTACTGCCACACCAACAGGGCTCCAACGTAAGAACAGTGACTTCAGCTTAAAGAGCTGCAAGACGTAGACTCACTTTGAGGAGAAGCATGTGGGGAAGCCCAAAGTCAAGAGGAGAGACAAAAACAAGGGCACTAAGGGACTCTGAAAGCTCTGGTACTGAGAGCTGCAGCAAACATTAAATATAGCCCAGTTCTGGCCCAGACTAACACAAAACTTCCACCAAAGGCCTATTTACTTCACTTCCCATTACCCACTACATGATGCCCAGCTTTCAATAAATCATTGCAAGGCATGTTTAAGAGGCAAGAAAGAACACAGTCTGAAGAACTACAGGGATATTCAGATTTTCGATTTCTTCTTGAGTGAGGCCTTTTTTTTTTTTAAAGGAATCTATTTTGTCCAAGTTTGTAATTTACTGGCATTAAGTTGTCCATAACATTCCCTTTTTATTTATTAATGTAGAGTCTGTAGTCATGTCTCCTCTTATTCCTGATATTCATAATTTGTGCCCTCTTCCTTTTTTTTCCTTATCAATCTGGCCAGAGCTTTATCAATTCCATTGATTTTCTCTAAGAACCAGATTTTTGTTTTATTGATTTCTCCATTTCTGCCTTCTATTTGATTTCTGCTGTTTTCTTCATTACTTCCTTTCTTCTGCTTATTTTAGCTTCAGTTTGCTCCTCTTTTTGTAGTTTCTTAGGTAGAAGCTTAAGCGCTTGTTTTTAAACATTTTAGCTTTATCTATGAGCATTTAAAACTAAAAACTTTCCACTCTATTCCCTCTCAGGGCCTTTGCTTTGGCAACTATCCCCTCTCCTGCAGCATCAGCTTCTCCCTTTCCACTGAATCATCCCCTCTTCATATAAACATGCTGTTACAGTATCATATGATATATTATAATATATTATACATTATAGGGGAAAAAGCAATACAAAAGGGGAGAGGAGGGGAAGGGAGGAAATGCCCTCTCTTGCCCCTACATCCTCCTCAGGCTATCATCCCGTTCCCCAACTAAAATTACATGGCTATCTATACGCCATATGCTGCGCCTACTTCCTTATCTCCCGGTCTCTACAATCTACTCCATTTAGGTGTTTACCCATACAGTGAAACTGCTCTTCTCAAGGTCACCAGAAAATTCCACCTCCCCACATGCAACGACCAATTCTTACTCCCCACCTTCCTCACTGCTCAGCAGCATTTGACATGCTTCCTCTTGGCTCTCATCCTCCTGGTTTTCCTCCTTTCCTCGGTGACGACTCTCCCTGCCCTTTCCAACCTGTCAACTGGAGTGCCCCAGCGAGCCGTCCTCAGTCCCCGCCTTTTGATGTACATCCGTTACCCTGGTGCCCTTCATCCACTCCTAAAACTTTGTAAGTATCACCTTACGTATTCGCACTATTTATATTATATCATAATTTGTAGTGTATTTTGTAGTTGCCTTAAAGTAATATTTGTATGTTTTAATCTCAGCAGTTAGATTATATATTCCCTGGGAACAAAGATCTCTACCATCTGGTTCTTTTCCATTCATTCAATATCTAACACAATGTTCTGCGCATGATAAGCCCTGATTAAACACTGTAGACCCCACCTCTGATTTTGCTCAAGCACTGAAAGTATGTACAGTTTTACTATTAGGTAGAAGCAGAATTTACAGTGACCCACACAAGCTACAAGTGCCACCTACAAATTACTGGACCTTAAAGCCAGCACCTGCTCAGGGCTCATAATCTACCGTCGTCACCTTAGAATGTGTCAAGTCCCCAATTCTTTTGCCGAGGCTGAGACCATACGCCAGTTGAGTGGTTCCTTCTATTCAGCGTTTTCAATGAGATGAAGATAAAATTTGCAGTTCTTTCCATTGGAGGTTTCCATGTGTTGAGGCTGGTCACCGAGAAATTCCTGCTCCAACTAAATACCAAACAGTTCACAATTAAACTGGAGCCACAATGTCAGTGTGGAGGCACCAAAGAAAATGTACATGAATCTGGGCTGTTACCTGAGGAGCGTGCACTTTTTCCGTTACCTTACCAGTTGGACCAAAGAGTCCTTGGTTCCTGAAGATATTTCACCCAATTAACACAGTTAACACAAACCCGGAGAAGGATACTGAAGGATACGCTATTCCAAACAAGAGGAAACATGAGAAACAAGTAGTGACAAACAATCTTTTTATTGTTCGCTGAAAAACACAGGTCTGGGAAGAGTCTATTGCATTGAGTATTGAATGCAAAGTCTGACATTGCAAACATATAAGACATAACAGTGTAACTCAAATAAAATGATTCATACGGTGCAGAGAGACAGTGCCCATGCCTCTGAACACTAAAATTTAATGGAATGAAGTAAAGCCTTTCATTAAATGAGAAATGTAAACATTGCAATCATAAACAAAGTGCCTAAGCAAAGAACTTTAAAATCATTTTGTTGTGACATCTACTTTGTCTACCTGGAGTTAGGAATGCTGGGGCCCAGGATGCAGCCAACAAAAAGCTAGCACTCACAAGGAGCTCTTGCCAGGAAGCAGGCTGCCGAAGCCCAAGGCGGGCTGCCAGCCTGGTGTCCCTGGAGCCCTCAGGCCCACTCTGACCACCAGTCCCTGGCTCGGGGCTAGTTTGAGGCGAGAGTACCAGGTAGGAGGGCGCTTCTGCCACGACTGCTTATGCTGCACCAACTCTACGGATAAGGTCGCCTAGCATTTTTGATGTGTTAGCTGTCACTCTCAGCAAACACTGAATGTGCTGGAGAAGAAAAATATTAACATTGGGAACAAAAGTCACTTTCTGTTCAGTCTACAGATACCATTTATTCCTTTCAGTCGTGCTTTCACTAAGATGCTCAGAGGCTGTTACTACAAAGCTGCCAGTCAGGTAGGCCAGGATCCAGGTAACAGAACTCCAGTTACAACTACCAACTCAAATGAGTCAAAAATAAATACAAGTTTATTAGAGAGCCAAAATCAGTCTCTATTATTCACATGGCAAGATAGTCAAGTGCTGCAACAATCTCCACGTTCCAGGGTTAATTTGGAATACAGCCATATTCCCTCCAAACTGAGAAGGCCCTTTGTGGAGAACACACAAGATTACCACCACCGCCTCCCCTCCAAATGCTATCACGGCTCAGAAAGCTCATTATAGATAACAAATGCAAAATATAAAAATTAAAAAAAAAAAGCACATCTCAATATATACACAGCGACAGAGGAAGACTATTCTCCTGCTGGGCTTCCTTGGCACCAGGCAAAGCAAGGCTACTGGCAACAATAGTGCTTAAGCTGACTACGGCAATGCTCACAAGTAAGGATACAAAGCTCCTTTATTTCTGGGTAGTCAAGGATTATTAAATAATTTCCTGAACTCAGATAACAGTCTCACCATCCAAGAAAGTTTTCTTCTTGCCCGAGATGTTTTCATAAATGAGATTTCACAATATCCCGGGTTCTTTACTTAATATTAAACTAATGCTCCAAGGACATCCTCTGAGCTCAAGTATGAGTAATATTAATATTCTCAGATTTTTCTACACTGTACAGATCAGCAGCTATTTCATGAGACTATCCATTTAAGAGATGTGTAAGTCAACAGTAATAACCAACTCTACTTTTCTTATCCTGTGCATCAAAGAACACCATGCTCCAAAAGGAACAAGGACCAGTTCAATGGGTATCTTGTCCCCCTCAACTCTGCACAATTTCACTATTCAGTTGCTATGTCCTTGACTCTACCTACGACTCATCTAGTCTAAAGAAAATCTTGTATAAAGGTGGAAAATCGCAGACCCCAATGGAAGCATTACTGTTAGTGCTAAAGTAAACTTTAGGGGAGTAACTATAATTGTTTACGGAGCTGTTTACAGCCTTGCTTATGGGACTGTTACAGCCTTGCTAGAAACCCTTCTTAAACCCCTAAATTGAAAAATTCTAATAATTTAAACATGAGAGGGGATTTCATTCATAAAGGTCTAGTTCACATGGAAGGTTCTGGTCCCTGGAATGACATGTGGCTAGCCCAAAAGACTGGCCGCGTTTCCATTTGCAACGTGCCCATTACGCTTCCCACCACAGTCCTGTCAAACGCTTCCATCTGTCCAGCCACTGGTGAGCCCCCTCACCGCTGCTTCTGTTTCTTTTGGCTGTTCTGCTGTACATATGGGATTCACTGAGGTTCTCACTTTAATGTGTAGGCAATTTCCATTTCACACCACCAGCTCCCTAAAAACCACTAACTAAACCACCAACTGAGAACAATTTCTAGTCAGTAAAGGCACAATTCTTCTTTATGAAGGGAACCAAAAGGGTTGATCGGAAGCTGAACAAACACCTTAGATACTCCTGTAGAGGGAATGCTATGGCCAAAACCCAGAGACATTTACTACGTCTAAAGATTATACGGATTATGTAAAAGCATGAATTTGGCAATTTAAGACACATTTCCAATTTTCCATTATACCATTTTGGGGGGAAGTGCTAGTTAGTATTCCAGGAGCTAACTGGAAGTGTCAACCCCACCCTGGCTCGTTTTCCTCCTGCTTTTAGTAAACTTGTGCCGGCTCCAGCGAAGCCGGTCCCAGGGCGCACCACTCAGCAACCTGCAGAGCCGCTCAGCGATAGAACAATGGGCTTCAGCCCAACTGGTCTGGCAGCTGGAACTCAGCTGGTAAACACCGCCTTGGGGCAGAGCCCATGAGAAGCTTTAAACCCAGGAAAGACTAACAGAAGATGCACAAAAATTCTTGGTTTTATAATATCTTCCCAGGAAGTCAGGAAATAATTGTTTATGCTCAAATCTATGCTCAAAAACAATGTAATGCCTCCAAAAAGCAAAATCAAGAATGGAAAAACTACAGAAAAATGTAGTTTAATAAGCAGTAGCTGACTTTGGCTGAAATACCACAGTAAGTCAGTGCAACTTATTACTGTAGTTAGAAGCACAGCCCGCCGTGCTCTCATAAAACACAGCACTGGCGGAGTACGTGAGAACAGCTCACAGAGATGACAGCCCTTTAGCATCGGGAGACTTCAGAACTGAAAAAGACAAACGCTAACTAGGATTTGACATTCAAATATTTACTTGCTCAACACAAGCTGAGTGAGGAGACGGCTAAACATACCGTTCTTTCTTACTTATGGTATTCTCAGGAAGTTCCTATTTGGACACCGATGGTTCTCAACTTGGCTGCACATCGGAGTCATCTAAGAAGCTTTAAAAAAATTACCATATGTCCAGACAATTAAATCTGGAGGGTGGAGCCCAGAAATCAGTTTACCTTCCGTCTCCCCAGGTGATTCTTAAATTCAGCCAGCTGCACACCACTCGTGCATCCCTTTCAGAAAGCCACTGCATGAAAGCCACATCGTATTTGTCTTTTCTAAATTTCACCAGGAAAAGGGATTTTTAGAAAAAGGCACAGTTGTGCTTCCTCTAAAGACGCAGCTTACTGTTTGTGAAGGGCTGGTCCTCGGAGGTTATCTGGAGCGCTGGTTGAAAAGGAGGAAGTCCTTGTCCTGGCAAAGCAAGCAGAGCTTCAGGCTTCGGCAGCTGCCTCCAGAAACAAAGAACGCCCAAGTGCCCGTGAGCACCATGATGATGTACGCTGACACCAGGTTTAAGCCATGATGTGGACTTATGAAGGTCTGCAGAGGGAAAGTAAGTCAGCTCGAGTAGTAACAGCAAGCTTATTAAACATGTGGAATAACTAAAGATTAGGGAAAATAGGAAACACTTTCAATAGCTGAGGTGTGCTTCACGAAACATGTGTTGAAGAGCGCCAGGACCCACAGACAGACGACTAACCTCGTCAACAGACACTAGCCCGGAGATCTCTGCTTTGCTATGTTCAAATGGCAACTCTAGAAGGTAATCAAAAGCCAGACCTAATGAAATACCCAACAGAAGACACATGCTACATAACCTGGGCCCAGTTTATAGCATTTCTCTGTTAACTGGCTCTTAGAATTTGTAAAACAAGTGAGACAAGATACTTCAGTATAAATCCTTAGTATTCAAGGGAGCGTGAGGAAAGGGCATCCCTTTTTCAATTGCTGTGGGTTCCAAAAGTTCATTTAAAAAACACTGGCGAGATGCCAAGAGGTACCAGTGCAGACCACAGTGCCTATCCTAATGCGCTGATCGTCATGTCATCCAAATCTGGGTGACAGTTGGGTTTCCCCAGGGACACCTGATCCGCAGAGCTGATCAACGTGCTAAAGGAGCTTACACGCTAGTAAGGGAGACAGGTAATGAATGAAGCAACAAATAAATAGTTACAAATTGTGATGAATGCTAGGACAGAATAACTGTAACTGAGATGGTGCCAGCATAGGTAAGAACAACATGATCCACTTAGGGTGGTCAAGGAAAGTTCACTGAAACTGAGACATGCAGGAGGAGTGAGCCAGCCTGTGTAGACTGAGGGAGGGAACCAATGGTGGGCAAGGAGTTCAGTGCAGCTGAGAGCCTGAGCGTCCATATTAACAATGTATCTAGATGGAGAGGAAGCACCAGAGATGAGACAAGAGAGGAAGGCAGGGGCCAGCACGTTGGGACTAGTAGCACGTTGGCAGGGAGAGTGGGTTTTATCCCCAGTGCAATGGAAGGTCACAGAAGGGTGTTTTAGGTCAGGGAGCTGAATGATTTTAGATTTTTAAAACTGCAGAGAATGGATTAAAGGAGGATCTGGTGAAAGCAGAGAGGCTAGTTAGGATGATTTTGCACTCGAACAGGAGAGTACAGGATGGTGACTTAGACCAGGGTGGTGGTGGGAGAGGTGGAGAGAGTGGATGATGTGAACTGAGAGGACTTGCTGATGGATGGAATGTGGAGAAAGGGAAGGTCAAGAATGACTTCCATGTTTCTGGCCTTAGGTAAATGGTGATGCTATCTCACCATGGGGAAAGAGTAAGCTTGGAGTGATGGGCGAGATTTGCGTCTAAAGAGGAAATGCTAAGAATAACACGCCTGTGAGATTTCAAAAAGTAGATGTCAGGTAAGCAGTAAGATACGAGCATGGAAGCACAGTCCATAAACGGCATTAAAGCCATGGCTATGAGTGTGATTACCCAGGGCGCTACTGGAAAGAGAAGGGAAAAGAGGGGTAGAGCCCAAGCTCTGAGGACATTTATAAACTATCCTGTTTAGCATCAAGGAGCAAATTAAAACTGTCAACACCACCCCACTGGTTTGACTCTAATTGAAAAAGAGTCAGCAAAGAGGTCTGAGAAGAGGAAACAGTGAGAGAAGAGGGAACCAGGACGGCTTGATGCACAAGTCAGAAGAGGAAATGTTTCAAAGAGGGGTGGCCAACTCTTTCTACAGGCTGCGGAGATGAAAAAAGAAAAATGTCCATCCGATGTGGGGAAAGGGAGCTCCTTTGTGATCTCACCAGTAAGATCAGTAATAGGCTAAAGTCTAAAAAGTCTGGAAGTTTATTCCACCGGCGTCTGCTACAGCTGACCACTCTTTCCCCCCGGAGCACTGGGCTTCAGGACACCTGGCTCCTGGTTTCCGCCCCACTTCACTCAGCTGCTCCTTCACAGTCTCCTCCTCTTTCCCCAGCCTCAAGGTTGGAATGTCCCAGGGCTTAGTCCTCGGGCCTCTTCTCTTGTCTGCTTATACTTACTCTTTGTAATCATCTTTTCTAGCCTGGATTTCTCTCCCTAACTCCAGACTTTCTCATCCAGCCGCCTAACTGACATCCCCACTTGGATGCGCAGTAGGCCCTGCAAGGTACTGTGCCCAGAGAGAACTCCTGATCTCCCTCACAGGCCTGCCCATCCCAGCTGATGACAAGTCCATCCGTCTAGCTGTCCAGGCCAAGAACTTTGGAGACACCCTTGGCTCCTCTTCTTTCTCTCTCATGCCTTATCCAGTCCATCAGGAAAAACCATTGGCTCTTTCAAAAATAAGTCCTGAATCTGATCATTTCTCATTACCTCCACTGCTGTCTCACCTGAGTTGTCACCATCCTTCTCTTGATGACTGTAATCTCTTCCCCTTTTACAGTCTACTCTGAACACGGCAAAGCGATCCCTTTAAAACAGGATTCAAATCACTTCCCTCTACTCACCAGGGCTGATACCTTACAGTAACTCCCATTTCTTGAAGAGTTAAAAGCCCAAGTCCTGCATTATCTAGACGTGGTTCTCACCCCCAATCTCTACTGCCCTCTCCAACTTCAAATGTGTGACAGCATCTCCTACTAGCTTCCCCTGCGCACTCTATTCTGGCCACCCTTGCTTCCGTAAACATGCCAAGCATGTTCTCTAGTCTTAGGAATTTGCCACTGGCTGATTAGTCCATGATGCTCTTTCCCCAGACAGCCACATGACCAACTTTACTTCAGTTCATTGCTCAAATGTCACCCTCACAATAAAGCCTACTTTGACTACCTAGTTCAAAAACTCAACATCCCCAGCCCCCACACTCTGGATCCCCCTTAACCTGCTCTACTTCTCCTGTTTTCCCACAGCACCTATCAATTTCTAACATACTACACAGTTTTTTATTTATTATGTCTATTGCTTATTGCCTTTCTCTCTCCACTAGATTGTAAAAGCAGGGATCTTTGTTTTGTTCACCAAATTGTCTTGCTCACCTGGAACAGTGCCTGGAACTTAGAAGGCACTCAATACTTGCCGAATGAATGAGTAGTCAACTGGATCCCTAAGAAGGACATGTGCTTTTTCTTGTAACTTCCTTTCTTATTATAAAAGCGCACGTAGTAGGAAATTTGGAACGTGCCAAAAACTATGAAGAATAAAAGAATCTACCGAGAGATAAATGCTGTTAATATTTTAATGCATTCTCTCTCCAGTCTTTCTTCCATGAAGATCTGGCTTTATATAGTTGACCTCATACTAAGGGTAACTTTGGTATCCTGTACCACCAAAAGATTTTAGGTAGTGAAGGCAACAAGATTGTATTTTAGATGCATCAGAGGACAAGAACCCAGTATAAGAAAACCTGATATAAACTCTAAATGGATGGAGAGGAGGGAAATATGAGGCAGGACACCTCAGAAGGAGACTTTTCATACGAAAGGTGAGAAATGACAGAGGTCTGCACTAGGCAGTGGCAGGGATAGTTCTGATGTAAATACAGGACTAGTTACAATTAAAGTCAGACCAAAACATTAAATAGTGCTTAGAAAATACATGAAATGCGAAAAGTAGAAAAACAAGTGACCAATCACTTGTTAAGCAAACTGTAATATAATTTTTATGTAATGATATAAAGTCATTAAAATTTAAATATTATAAGGATTTATAATGACACAGAAATTGCCTAAGACATATTACACAACATAAGCAAAATATAATGTAAGACTACCTCAGGTTTGACCATACCCATTAGAAGACATATACCAAAAAAAAAAAAAAAAAAAAAACTTGTGTGAGATCAACCAACAAATTAATAGTTGTCTTTCTATGGTAAGACCTAGGTGATTTATCTATTGATAACTTATTCATTCTCTTCAATGACTGTTTTGAATTTCCTCATTTTCCCAGGAACACATATCTCATTTAGAGTGGAATCTACCACTTTAGATATGCAGACTTGAGCTCCAAAACACAGTCTGAGCACAGCGGCAATACTCACCAGGGCTGACACCAGCAGGTGGGTCAGAAAAACCACGAGAAGGGAGTACCACTTTTTCTTCTCACAGCCATCAAAAAACACAATGCCCCAGAACACGTGCAGCAGTATGATCACCAGCGTCATGAAAGCTGAAAGACAGGCAGCCATCAGCACCCAGGGACACAGACAACAGACGCCAAACCCCAGTGAACCCCGAGTCCTGGGACGCAGGCTCTTGGGTGCTCCACACGTCGGTGAGAGCTCAGCCACCACCTGACACGCAGGACCCTGACGCATATTTGCTTGAATGGTAACTTGAAAGCAACATTTCTAAATGACGGGGTCAACTCTGCAGTAACTGCTCATCTAGAATGTGAACTGTGGAACCAAAAAGTCAGCTTGGATCTGGCGTCCAAGGAGTTTCTCTGAGGAATGCAATAAAACTACTGTGGTATCTAATCAGCTTTTCCCAGTTAGCCTTCTGCACTAATTAGGAGAAACATTTCTCAATTAAAAGGAGCATGTTTGATTTAAACAAGTCTTCTCACTACAGTGGAATTCCTCCTTGGATTTCTTTTTAAGGCCAGTGGAAGAAAAAAATGTAAGAAATTTCAATAATTATCTAAGATTCTTCTTAAGGGACTGAAACTGAACTGAATCAGCACACACAGGTTTCTCTACGGAATACTCTGTGTATGTGTGTCCTGTGTCCTGGATCACATTCTTTACTTAAAATGGGCAAGTTTTACATATTCTGAAAGTTCTCATATTTAAAAAAAAAAAAAAAAGGCATACAGATTTCCTTTTCAGGCCACATAATAAGATACCATTAACACCCATAGCCTGGCAAAAATGCAAGCCTGACAGTTGTCTTTCACACTGCGGGCAGGCGAGCAATCTAGGATTACCTAGTGAAGGTGAATATTTGCATTCTCTATTTCACTCCAGCAATCCTGCAGCTAGATCCATACAGCTGTTCCTTGGTATCCTTGGAGGATTAGTTCCAGGAGCCTCCACAGATACCAAAATCTGCAGATGCTCAAGTCTGTTACATAAAACGGCATAATACTTGCATATAACCTAGCACAGCCTCCACTGAATACTTTAAATCACCTCAAGGTTACTTATAATACTTCATATAATGTAAATGTATAAATAGTTATAAATGCAATGTAAATTCTATGTAAGTAAGTTGCTGGAGCCAGGCAAATACAAGTTTTGTTTTTTGGAACTTTCTGGGATTATCTTTTCCTTAGTATTTTTGATCCATGGTTGGTTGAATCTGTGGATACTAAACCCACGGATATGGAAGGCTGATTGTACACTGAAGCAGTTGGTTTTCGAATTAACAGATCACTGGCAACTTTTTAGAAATGGGGACCCACTCCAGGCCTCCTGAATCTGACAAAATAAGCCCAGCAATCTGTTTTTAAACAGCCCTCCAAGTGATTCTGATGCACGATCAAGTTTGAGAACCACTGCTCTAGAGAAACCCTCGTCTATTTGCATGAGAAGATATATATATGTATGTATGTGGATCAGCACTGTTCATAATAACAAAAAATGCCCATCATTACCAGAATGGGTAAATTGCAGTGTATTCACACAATGGAATAATATGTGATCTACAATATAAATGATCTCAAGAATATAATGTTGAGTGGGGGGAAAGCATATTGTGGGGAAAATGTCCATTACTTCAGTTATACAAAGCCAAAAGCAAACTATTAAAAAGACAACTTGTGATGGAGGAAAGCAAGTCATTGTATCTAGTGATAGCATAAATAAAGTACAAAAGGGATGTTTTAAAAAAAAAAAAAAACTTCAGGACTATGGTAGACTAAACTAAAATGATGTACGTTAACCCCAGTGATGACCCTGGAAAGAAAAGTTACCCCAAAGATAGGTGCCTGCTTATGTGATGGTGTAGAGATGAGCTGACTTGAAAACACCCATCAGTTAGTACTATGTCAGGAAAAACCAGAGTAGAAATTGTAAACTACATAGACACAAACACTCACATTCTAAGGTTTTTCTAAAGCCCATATGTCAATCAAATGCCAAGAGAAAGCAATGACACCATAAACATGTCATCTATTTGTCAGCTACGTGAAATGAAAATTGAAATCGAGTCGGTATTGCTAAGGGAGCTCTCAAAACTGGAGCCAGGAGGCCATGAAGGAAGTGCTACTTAGGCATATCTCAGCCGGGATGGCATCTGACCTTTGACCTGATTTAGTCATCCAGGATACCTGCCAGAAACTCAAGATATTTATCGAAGCCTTGCCTTAAAATAACTCATGACAGTCTATGCACTCATCAGGCCCCTACCCTAAATCAATGTGTGACAAATATTTTCTGACGTGTCAGTGTCAATCATAATTCTCATCAGGCAACTTTTAACAACCTCGTGGCTTTTTGTCTTTATAAGCCCCCGACTCTTTCTCTTCCTTGGAACACTCTTTTGAGGTTACCGAATCTGTGTCTCCCGAATTGTAATTCTTAAGACCCCAAGTAAACTCTTTTCTTATTTGCAGCCTCCTGCATTATTTTTTGTTTGATAGCAGTATTTGCATGTGTTACCATGAATACTGAAACCAGCCAATCATCCTTCTATGATCAAGTCCTACAGTTCAGCTACTTGGAAAATGCTCTTACTTACAGACTCTTCCGTTCATTCTCAACCAAAAAAGTATTACTCTCTGAGTTTCAGGTAAGTATGCTCAAGATATCATTAGTCCTGAACTTTCTTCCAAATTCTAGGTCAATATTTCTGTTTGCAAGGTTCTTTCTTGCTAAAAAAAATATCTTTGATGAATTGATCCTGTCTCCAAAGCAAAATCCAAGCATCTCAGGTTAGCATCCAAGGCCCTCTGCAAGCTAGACCCAAATTACTATCCTTTATTAATCTTTAAATATATCCTCTGTGGCAGAAAACCAGAACTCTTATACTCTGTCTATGTCTTTGTGTTTTTACTTTTTTTAAACTGATTGTCCCTTTTGCCTTAATACTCTATCTCTCATCACCAACGCTGCCCATTTCACCAAATCCAAATCTTACTTTTATTTAAGCTCAATGCCATTCCTTGGTGAATTCATTCTGATACCTACTCTTCTTTTTTTAAACACTGCATACACACTGACTGAGCACCTAGAGTCTGGTCTGAAGATGAGGCGTGTAAGAACTAGAGTCACACAGTGTGGCTTTGAGCAAGCGATTTAACCTCTCTGAGCTTCTGTTTCTTTTATTTCTGAAATGTGAATCACATCCCAGGGATGAATAATGTGCAGGGAAGAACAGTGCTTTGCAAACCCTAGCTTTTCAATAAACGATAACTACTATGTGCCCAGATTCAAAGATGAATAAGCCAGGACCTTCAGTGAGTTGTACTAACAGGTGGGAAAGTGAGGCAAAGCAGCAAGCAGTGACCACACCTGTCCAATCATCCAGTTTCCTGTGTTTTAAAATGCACTCTTCTTCACTCTTGTAGATTATTTTTCCCTCTGACATTATATTATTCTTACATTTATTTACTTTCTTCCTCTGCTCTTTCATTAATCCTCATGGGGATTTACTCCGTGCCCACTGTGGTCCAAGCACTGGGGCTGTCAGTGTACAAAGCACAGTCTCGTGGAACTCTGCCCATCTTTTCAGTTTACTGTTTCATTAACACAGTGTCTAAAGGGGATCTCTCAGGCGTTGATTAAAACGTTGTATCTTCCTACTTGACTGCTGATTTACTCAGCTGGCACTAGTTTCTGGCTGGCTTCTGCGGCCATAAGCCTTTACTATTACAAAGTGCTACTTAGAGTACTGGGATTTATCCCAGTTTGTTCCCTCTGCCATTGGCTAGAAACTCAGACCTGGGTTTTTAAGCTGTTCCGCCACTTGCAAGTAGCTAGAGCTACATACATATCATTTTGATACTTCCCTCTAGCAAATGGAATTAACTCCTAATAGATACGAGGATTTGCTAACAGTATCTCTAGGGTACTATCTTTTAATAACTAAATCTTTCTCACTTTGTGTTCCTAAATAAAAAATTCTAAGAAGTCCTTCAGTGAATCTACTCTAAAATTTGCTTTATCCGAATATTCTTAAAAGTAGGGGAGAAAAAAAAACGATTCTAAGTCAATTCCAAGAATATCAAAATTATATCCTTTTACAATCCAGGTGAGAAGAGCTTCCTAATGTTTTGGAATATTAATCACAAAGGTGAACAGTTCTAACAAGTATTGTACATCTTCGTGAAACTGGAGCTGTCTAGTGTGATAACGGACTCCCTCTTCTAATAATCTTTTAAGTCAAATATCTCTAGGTAGAGAATGTTTCAGCCTAATCTATTTCTAAGCAAAATGTTTCAGTGTTATCTTTAAGAGGCTACACTTGCTATTTGGTTCTTTAATCCTTCCTGAACATACCCCAAACACTCCAGCACACAGATTCATAAATATCTCTCTTTTCCCACTTGTCCCTCTCTCCCTCATTCCTGATATCTACTTTTCTGTCCTTGCAAAGACAACAGCCTAATATAGCAACTGATTCTAATACTGGATCCAGCCAGCAAGGACACTGTTACTACCTGACTTCCCCTGACAACTCAGAGCATCTCTAGAACCAGACCAGAGAGAGCCAAGGGCTGCTGCTGGGTGATGGCAACAGCAGAGGAGGAATTCCCAAAGCCAAGGCCCAGACTCAGCTGCCCAGAGGCAGGACGTGATTACCACTGGGCTTCTGATTTCTTTTCCAAATAAGAGAAGGGCCTGGGGTGTCAAGATTCTGGAGAGACTCTCCTCCACCCCTCTTGGTGGCAGAAACTCTCCAGATCCTTGAGAGATCTCCAGTGACCTAGCTTGGGTAGGGGTCAGGCCAGAGGACTGATGTTTTTGAAAATGCCTTTTCTGTAATAGAAATTTAACTTAAAATTTTTGCTTTAAAAAAAAATGTAAGACAATTCTGGGACCTAGTTTATTGTAATATAAATGTACATATATCACAAATCAAATAACACTCTCCAAGATTAAAAAAGGACATTCTGAAAATCATCTTACACTACAAAGCCATAAGAAAGGTGTAGGACTATCCTTTAATACCAGATCAGAAAGGAGATGTCCTGAAAGCCATCTGAATATAACTGAATAAGGATATGAACTATCATTTCATACTTAAGAAAATGCTCCTGAAGGGTGTCGGTCAGCTGAACAGACTGCCAAGGATATGATGTTATGTTTGTAGTCCCCCTGGGAGATGCTGGAGAACGATGAAATTCTCTCCTTGAATTAGCCCATCAGTGCGGAGAGTCAGTGCTGGGAGGCCCCTAAGAAGCTGCCTCACTGAGTCCCCAGTGCAGTGAAAAAGCAGATCCCACAATGTCCACTTCAAATACTTCCAGTTTAGGGCCTTACTTCATTAAAACAGTCATTGGGGTAAAGTTCCTTCTCAAACCAAAGGCAAGCCTGACTTTTAACTCAATGATTCTCACATGGGGTGATTTTGCCCCAGAGGGCACTTCTCAGTGTCTGCAGACATTCTTGGTCGCCACAACTGGGGGGTGCGGTGCTTCTGGGATCTAGCGGATAGAAGCCAGGGACGCTGCTGAACACCCTGTAACACACAAGCCACCCCCTTACCACTATCAATGAAGAATTATCTGACCCCAAATGTCAACAGCACCAAGGCTGGGAAACCCTGCTCCAACTCCTGCTTGTTAAGCCCGGGAAGGCTCTTTGAAGAAGCGCAAGTCAACTCTTCTTTTTCCATATGTGGAAAAAATTTTTTAAATATTTTAAACTGTCTATATAGGTCAACTATTGTCAAAAAAGCGCTGCGTAACAAACCATGCCAATACTCACTGGCTGGGGCTGCCACTGGGGGCACGGGGTCTGAGGCAGTGCTCACAGGAACGTGGGGTGTCATTTCCTAATGGGGACCCGCCTTCTGGCAGAAAGCAGTGAGTGTGGGCTCCCAGGATTCTATTACTCTGTATTACTGTTTCATTGACTTTATGAAATTAACTCAGACCTTTCCATGTTTGCCTCTGCCCTGGAATAATTTCAGCACCATCGTTTACCTTTTTCTTTAAATGTTCGCTCCAAACCAGCTCTCAAACCATCTACTCCTGACATCATATATAAAGCATATATAAAACGTAACTGGAAGTTGGAGATGAAATTTGCAGTTGGATTGGATGTGAGTTACAAGAAAAACAGAAGAATCAGGAATTACTCCAAGGTTTTTGGCCTGAGCAACAAGAAGGATGGAAGTGCTTCCATCTGAGATGAGAAAGAGTGCAGAGGAACCCCACTTTAAAGACAATGTTCACCTGTCTTCAGTCCTCCAGAAATGATAAGTCAGCAGTATTTCAAATCATTGTTCCACTCGGTGTAAGAAGAAAGTTCCCCGAGAGAGGGAGAAGCAGCCTACCATCTGAAACAGGTAATGTCATCTCAAGACTGAAATATTCAAGTAAATGTTTGGTGAAGAACTTTTGAATAATGGAAAAGATGATAAAATCCAATAGATCTAACTCTTAAAATAAACCTCAGGATTGATTAATTTCTTAAAAGAACCATAAAGATTTCCAAACATGTATGTGTATAAGGAAAGTCTGGTTCTGGGAAATTTGGCTAAAACCTATTCCCGGAATCACATTGGGAAACTTCAGAGTACACTAATGAAACATGTTACAACATGAATGATTTCCCCAGAAGCTGCAGTGCAGAAGCCCAGATGTAAACATTCTGATTCTCTTCAGGAGTGCTGTGGAGAGGCAGAAGAGTGACCTGGTGCGAGCGGTCCCAGGAGTGAAGGGCATCCTTGGTGAGAAGTGGGCGAGGAGCAGGTCAGTAAATGCCACCAGCACGTCCTCCCAGCCCAGCCAGGGAACTGCAGGGAACTGGCCTTGCTGAGGAAGGCCAGGCTGATCCCAAAAATTGAAAACAAGATTATTTTGGCCAGTTAGTGTCACCAGACTGAGCTCAGTCAGAGGCAGGGAAGCACATTCGGGTCACTGTGAGGCCGTGGAAGGGTGTGGATGCTCTATTACAGTGGAAAGCCAAATGGGGACAAAAATGGAACCTCCCCCACTCTCCTTACTTCTACGTTTCTTCAAGCTCAATGTTCCTCTTTCCTTCAATCATACTCCATAGAGCACAGCTTCTAGATCTTTCACCTGACAACGTTCTTCTATACTAACTTGAGTTCTTCAGCAATCTTGTTAATTAACAATGCTCAGAAGTGAACCTGACGCTCCACATGTCGTCGGACCCATACGGGTGTCTCCTACTGAAAGGTTTAGTGGCTAACAAGTTTAAAACCTTACTAGATAAGAGCACTGCCAAGAAAATATAATATAAATGAAAAGGTCTGAGAAAAGTCTTAAAAGTATCAGCTGTCCCTCTTACTGAGTACTAGTTAGAGACATCTTTCTTCTAAAGCAAAAGGGAGGCAATTCAGAGTGATAAACCTAGGTTCCACATAAATTAGAGAAATTAGCCTCTTTCTAAATTTAGTTTTTCACTTCAAGAACCAAATTTTCTACCCTCAGGCCATTTCACAGTTTATAAAGCACTTAAATACATGCTCTCTAATTTCATTTAATTTTTTACAACTCTGAACTAATTATTTTTGCCCTTCCTGAAAGATGAGGAAATTGAGGGTTAGATGGAAGTTCAGCACTTCCTTTGCTCTGTGAACAATGTCTTTCTTACCTCCAGGCCTACAAGGAAGAGACCTCCTCTCTGCACCTGGAACATTTCTCCCTGACAACCCCCTTGCTTTGCCTGCCTAGCTACTATTTATCCTTTAAGTCTCTACTCAAACAGCACTTCCTCTGTAAGCCGTGCCTAGCTTTCATTTTTTTCAGCAAATATTTGCGAGTTCATCTAGCAACAAAGGACCTCACAAGGTGCGGGGATCCTGCAGTGAGCAGGACAGACAGTCCTTGCACTCACATGGCTTAGCATCCGGCTGGGGAGAGACATAAACGAAGAACTACACAGCTGACCACTTAATCACAAACGCGCTGAACACTGCAAAGGAGAAGCACGACCCCACCCCGGCGCGGGTTCAAGCTTGTTTTCTGTGTGCCCGTGGCTCCTCCTCATCACAGTGTCTGTCACACTTTGTTGTAATTAGCTCTTTGTCTTTATTCCCCACTGTGAGTGGGAGGTTTAGACATTAACTGGGCTGTTGAATAAAAATACTTAATTATTTGTGGAGTGAGTGATTAAATGATCAAATGGACTTGCCCAAAATACTAAATTAATGAGCCAGGGTAACACTTGAACTTAAGACTCCAATTTCCATACTTTGCCTCTATACAGCATACCAAGACATGGTAATGATTCTAATAAAGTTAATGCTAGCGTACTATACAATTACAAATAGAATTAACTTATAATGCATTTAATTTATAAGCTATGCCTACTTGTCACATGAAAACCTATGTAATACAGGTATCAGATAGTATGTATCTTACACTAACACAGATATACTAATTAGAACCCATTTTCTTTATTCTGATTACTACTTATGCATTTGTAAGGGAGTATGTTAAACTATTTAACAGAAGAATTAAAAACGAGTTCACGCTTAAATGGTGATAGCAGCAGTTATAAATAATATATACGACAAACAAATATATACAAATTTAGGGTTGTTTTTAAATGTAATAAGTAATTACTTAAATGTGTAATTCAAAGTTTATGCTCCAAAAACTGATGTTTTAACAAATAAACTCCAGCACAAGACACAGTAATGGCACAGTCTTTATAGGTACACATTCACAGTGGGATCAGCCTGCCGTCCTAACCTAGCTAAAGACATTAGAATATTTTATTTTCTTTAAATTTTCCCTTGAACTTACAGAAATTACAAATATAATCCTAAAATAGTTAGCACACTTTTTACTTTCTTCCCAAAGAATCATTTTAAGCCAATCTTATGAAAACAGTCTAGCTCACCAAAGGGAATTAGCACCACCTAGCGAAAGAAGCTGGTAGAAAAATGAGTTCCATTAGGAGACTGCCCTCGAGAACAGGAAGACAACTGCTTATGCGCAGTTGTCAAAAGACTGATTTAAGAAAACAGGGGAAACTGTAGCAGTAACTGTACCCTCTCTTGTTTGTTTTGTTAATTTATATTGGATGCTAATATATTTCAGCTATTAATATTACAGTTGTTGTAAGAACCTAATACTCATTATTATAATCATTTTTTTAAATTGTCAGAAATATTCTAATTATGGAATATTTAAAAGGAAGATAATTTGCTACGTTGGAGGCATCACTAAATAAGAACAACCCATTAACATACTTCCCTGTGCTCTAACTTGTAGCCAGATGTGAAGGGACTTGGCTTCATCCTGTAGGCCGTGACACACTTCTGTATAGGGAAGATTTCATTTGGGGGCTGCATACAGGATGGATTCACATGGAAAATGTGTTGAGGAAAGATGAGCCATTTGGGGGTTCATGGCAGTAATCCAGACAGGAGGCTCACCTGAAATGGTGAGCAGGTGTCCGCTGGGCTTGGGGGTCACTAACAACATGCACTGTATGTAACTCTCAGCTACTGTAGCAGTTTTTTGATTTGGTCACACTGCCTTAATCTTTTCTATTATTCTCTTAAACTGCACTCAAACAATCATTTTCTAGTCTTATGCCCCCTACAAGATGACTAACTCCCTGAAGACAGAAATTACTTCAGCACAGATGCTAAATTAATGGTAATTTAATTTAAAAAATATGTGCATGGGGTCACTTATTTCAACAATGCAACTTGTGAAGACAAAACACACAGTGGTTTTTTTAAAACTATTTTTTAAAAGATTCTTATAGAATTTAGGAGACATTATGTTAATTATGTATATTACCAGCTCTCAAATGTGTGATCACGGCATCATGAGAACAATTTTTATCTGGTAAATGATAAAGCAGTTTGAAATGAGTTGGTTCTTTTACTTACATCTTTGGTTTAAAAAGGTCAACTCATCTATTATTTTTTTCCTCTCAATTTCTTTTTTAAAAGAATATATGATTTTTTTTAATGTTCAAAAGCAGGAAAACTGAATTTTTTTTTCGGATACATACATTCAAAGCAAAACATCTATACATGTTAAAAACCTAACTTTCAGACCTGGTTAACCCAGGGACTTAATAACACAAAAACAGTTACCTGTCAGGGAGAAGTGATGAGGAACAAGGGACTCTAAGTTCCTGTTAATGTTAATGTCCCAGTTCTTAAGGAACATGAAAAATGGGTTGTTATTCTTTAAATACACATTTTTAGATATAGGACAATACCTCACATTAAATAAAAATTATTTCTTCCTCTCTCAATTTCAAGATTAAATTATACTTCCTACCCCAAAAGTGGCCAAGATGACAAATAAACTAAAGATTAGGGCTTATACTGAAGATAAAAATAAACTTATAGAAAACCAAAAAAGCATATATATAGCCAAATCACAGAACTACACAGTAACACTGTCAGTACAGTAACAGAAAAATAAATTTCATGCAAGCTAAATTCCACTCTAAAATTCTAAAACACTCTTACCATAATTTTTATCTTCCTAGGTCCTTGCCTTCATAGTGTCGTGCCTTTATAAGGTGTAACATAAATTTCTATTCACTTGAATTTCTAAGCCAGGGAACGCCACTAAGAATTATCATTTAGACCAGAAGTCTGAACATTCACAGCTACCAGACACATACCTGAATTTAGGAAGAACTGGGGAGGGTCTCCATGAATGCCCACTGTGCCGGGTCCCAAGGAGTCAGACAGGGTATTTACAAAGGAAAAGACTCCACTCATGATTCCAAACCCCAAGCCAGAAACTAAAGAGGAAGAAAAACACTGTTAAACCCTATCTGTGATGTGATTTCTCTTCAAGTCAAATTCCCAAGAACTAGGGAACACTATCTTAACGAAGGGGAAAGGGTGGATGTACTGTTGGAGAAGCAGGGGAAAGCTCAGAAAAGGTAAGTGCTTGTTTAAGTGATGAACTGAGAGAAAAGGGGCGGGGGCGAGGGGTTAGGAAAGGAAATGAACAGTGAAATGTAGCAAAGAAAAGATTAGAAAGGTTCAGAAGCGACAGATGAGACAGAAGGATCCGATACTGAAGCTGTGGCTTTAATTTATAATAACAGAGTCTAGAGTCAAGTTTGATGGAACTAAGCATGAGGGGGTGACAGTGTATTTTAAACAGTGATCCCTGGGTCAGGCTGGGTGACTCAACATAGGGACCTGGATCCAACCTTTAAATCATAATTCCAAAAGAAAAATATACAGAGGTATTAACTTTAAGTGTACTAAAAGGAAGAGTCCTCTTCCAGTACAGCCAAAGTCATGATAACAACCCAGAGAAGGTAAAAGTAACACCACTTAGAAATTGTTAACTAGAGTGTATACATGTTAAAAAAATCTGTCAAATATGGTTAATACTTAATAGATACACAGGTAAGGGTCACCTGCAATCACTTTCCTTTACATGGAAAGCTAGAAAAATTAACAATGGGCCCTGAAAAGCTAGAAAAATAAACAACGTACACCAATAGGCCAAAACAGTAGTAATATTCTATTTGAAATCTACAAAGATATAAAAGATAAAAATGGCTTTAACGTCAAGTCTGATTTTGTTTTCTTAACGACAGTATGCAGTTCTAACTTACCATAAGCCAGCAATCGCATAGATGGTGCTGTCTCATCTGGGTTTATACTCTTCAAGCCCTCACTGGCTTTTCTAAGTAAAACCACACAGAAAATTTCTTGAAGTAGTTTATCAGAAAACTACATAAGACATTTTAAAACCCAGATACTTAATGCAGATTTTGATCAGGTTATACTCTAAATCTAAATAAAATCCATTTAAATCCAGCAAATTTTCAATTAACTGAAATCAACCAAAATTTCCAACCAACTTTTGCCTTTTATCTGATATTCACAAAGAGAAAAAAATTACAACCATCAGGGACTGAGTTTAATAAGGAAAAAAGCACAATACTTTCTTCTTCCCAAAGTAATTTATCTTTAATCCCACTTTGTTGGTACTTTGTTGTATCTTCCACCTGAGTTATACTCATTCTGACACCCTCCCTTCTAGCTTCCACTTCATAGAATCTAAAATGTACTCGTTCTTCAAAGTCTAGTTCAGGCAACAAATTCTCAAAGAATCCACCTTTACCAATGATTGATAACCACTCAACTCTCCTTGGTCTTAAATCCTACAATACTGACGGTCTGAACTGTCACATGGATACTTAATCATATGGTCTTCTAATTCTAAAATACTGTTTCATAGTCCCAATCAAGCTTCAGGGAAGAAATAATCGGGGAAAATAAAATCTGACCGTCAGAAAAGGAGATAAATGAACACCTGAATGAAATATTAGACTACTGCTCAGTATGAAATGATCTTCAGAATGATCATATCCACACTTCTGTCGTGGACAATTGGCAAACTTACCATAACCCTCTGTCCCCATGCAAATGTGTTAGGCATGCAAGGTGCAGCTGGTCGGTTCCATTTTTGTCACTATTACTAACCCTTGTTGGCGAGAAACTCTGCAACAATGATCCTGACTCAAAGGATACTTAAATTATATTTACTGTAAAGTATATTCATTAAAGCAATGAAGGAACCAAACATCTTAGAATGATTTTTCAGCAAGTGCTGAAACAAAAATGAGTTAGATTAACTCTAAGAAATTAACCAGAACATAGTACTTATATTCTGGGTATTGTGTTAATTTAAATTTCAAAGTATGCATGTTCATTACAGTGGGCCTATTCATCACAGAAATATAAATAGTGATCACATTAAATTAAGGCAACGCAGAATTCAACCAGAATAGTAATAAGCATAATGAAAAAGATCTTTCACTATTCTAGACTCAATTTGCCACTTCAGTGCTGTCCATTCGGAAGCATCATTTGGTAGCAAGGACATGAGTCAAAACTTAAGTGACTGACATCTTCTCCGGAGCAGTAAGCAACTAAAATGTCCAATTTTTATCTTAAATAAAATAAACTTACCTGTCAGAGGAATGAATGTTGTTAAAGGCTAATGAATGCCTAGAGATCAATATAACAGCAATAAGCTCCATCAATAGATATAACGGTACAATAGAATCAATAAATTCTAGAGGATTTCTTTTTTATATAAATTGCTCAGTAATGAAAAAAAGGGTTTTGCTATTTAGTATAACAAAGTACTGCTATCACAAATATATTACAGAAAGGTCTGTGGCACCAACAATTCTCAAAGCTGACATTAGGAAGTGAAAAAGCATAAAACACCATCAATTTCCACATTCCTGATGGATAGAACACACAACTGATGATGTAAGGGACAGTGTTCTTAATTTAACCGTCTTACTGAAATGGAAAATTCTTTTTTGCATTTGTCATTGTTTCCAAGAACAAAAAAAAAAGACTCAATTTTTAAAATACAAACTTTGAAAAACTACTGATCAATCATACCAGCTTTCCCATGTGTTCTGACTCATTTTGTATGTGTGTGTAGAGGAAAATTACCAAGAAACATGCATATAAAGTAAATCTACTATTTTAGAAATTTTTAATAGACATGCCTTTTAAAAAATTATAGCAATGACTTAACACTGTTTCTACAAATGATTTTCTAAAGTCACCAAATATTTATGGTATCAACATTATAAGACAACTGAATTAAATTACCAAAGCTTCAATACAAGCCAAAAAAGTTCTAATGCATGTTTTAGGCAATGTGCAGGACCATCATTTGGAATTTTTTAATTAACATAGAAAGGGCTATCACCTGTGGCCACACACCAATTTCTCTCGGTGCGTGTCTTTGCTAGACTGAAAGTTACAATTCATTCATTCAAGATGGAGCACTGTTCCTAAGGCCTAACCCATGAAATATATTTATATTAGGCTGCAATGATAAATACTTTTTATTCAGTTCCATGTATGTAAAAAGACTGGTGCAAGCTCTCCACATTTTAATGTTGGTACCAAATTCAGATAGCAAAAATTTGATTGAGGCAGAATTTTGACCTTAAAAGTTCAAAACCTACTCTGGCAGTGGAGACAATTAAAGTATTGATTAGCCCCAAATTCCTATATTTGAATGTAGGGTAGCCTATGAGAGCACCTTAAATGGATCTGTATAAATGTTGGTCATGAATAAAGTATCATAATTCTCAAACTTGTTTTAACACATAACTATATAACACCCAACATTTCTAAAGTTCGCTAGGAAAATACGGTACCATATTCCATAGGCTTGCTGCTGATCATTTGTAAAGGCGAACAAAGGCACTTGTTAATACAGGCTTGTCCTACTATCTGCTTGCAAATCCCCTAAAGTCCTTTCAGGGGAGCAAACCTGGTTTTCCCAGAAGGCCAAAGAGGCTTCTCTGAACTTGCTGGCATGAGAACCCACGGACTGACAGCCACAATTCCTTCTGCATGTGGCCCTACACCCTCACTGCCCTCCTTAAAAATGACAACCCAGGTTCAAATTGTCGTCCTTTGGAACCTTAGGTTAGTGCCAATAAAAGGCTGCTTTTCAGGTGGAAACGGTGAAGAAACACGGTAATGAGAAACAGCAGGTACCCATCCAGCCAGTCCAGGTGAGTGAGGTTCTAGAACCTCGAGTCCTAAGGGGTTCCTAAACCCCTGCCCTAATGTGTGCAGAATCTGTTGAAATTAAGTTTGTTTCAAATTAGAACCATCACATGTGAAAATGCAGAACCAACACGAGCCAATGATGTTGCTGACAGGAAAATCCAATGCAAGCGGAGGCTGAGTTGTTAGGAGAACGGTGCCTGGTCAAGGGTGGGAGGGGCTCTGCTCTCTGCACTACAGCACAGGTAAACCCCGGGCACCCACAAAAAGCGGTGTGTCCGCTGACATCAAAAAACAGAGACTGAAAAAGGTCTGGAACCCACATGCATGTCTTCTGAGGGTCAGGTGAATGAGGACTATTTAAATAGCCTTGAAAGAGACAAGATGACAACTGTGTGATAGATTTCATTCGTCTGTGCAAAGAAAAGGTCAGAAAGAGGGAGATTTTGATTACCTTAATATATTCAACAGTTACTACATTTCCAAAATTTAATTTTAACTGGTACCCGGCTATGGTCGAAGTAGGGCAGAGAGCAGTTACTGTCAAACCAGAAACATTCAACCACAGCTGAATGCCCATCTGTTAAGGATACTTTATTCCTGTGGGAACTAAAATGTTATCTTTGATTTTTGTTTGTTGATCTCTAATATTTCCAGGAACTAATGGAAATTTCATTTTTAAACCTTGTCTAAGATCTAAGATCTGTCTAAGATCTGACTTTGGCTTCTAAGCAGTGACTTCCTGGTTTTCTACTTGTGATTTAAACTGCTTCATGATTAAGTCTCAATATGTTACTAAAAGCAACAAGTCAAAAATAGAGAAGGGCTTGGCTTATTGGCAAGAACAAATCATCATCTATTATTGTAAGACATGTTGTTGAGGTTCTGTCTTGGTTACATCCATGAAATTCATAAAGTGCTTTAATTACCTCATTTGCAGAAGTAAAGAGACATAGCACATTTATCACTCTACTAAACCTTAGGACGTAATCAAAGCCAAACTCTTGACTGCCTGAAAGAAAATATGGTTCCATGGTCAAGCTGTGTTTCAAATCGGTGGTTTCATGTGAGATCCTCATGGGATCCTACAGATAACCTACTTTCTGGCCTACAAAGGAAACTCATGCTTTAAAAAAAAAACTTTTTAAATGTATTTTTCTATTATGTACGTGAAATCATATGACATATCACAAAATGAACACACTTCCGTCGAATACAGTCAAAATAATGGAAGGCACAATAGCCATAGAATTAATTACTTTTGGTGGTGTCAAGGAGAAACACGTGTAAATTCTAAACTGAAACAGTTTTGTTGTTTCAATGACTATTTCTCCGGCTTATTTTTCTCCATGGGACTCATTACCTTTTAAGATGTAAGTATTTTGTTGTTCATTCATTGGCTGTCTCTATTTCCACTATAATTTTACCTCTATGACTGTTTTTTAATCATGATGTATCCCCAGTACCTTGGGTACTGCATGGTATTGAGCAAATTTTCAAGAAATCTTTTTTGAATGAGTGAAGGAAGAAATGAATATCCAAAAGTTAAAGCACTCAATTATTTTCAGGCTGGAAATGTACAATCCCTTGGTGTCAAACTATGTAGGAAAACATGGCACCTCAAATTCAACGGCATATTAATGTTTCAAACTACTAAATCATAATTCAAATAAAAATGGTTTTAAAAAAAGGTAAAGCAAACATTCAACTTACTTTAAAAGTTTGTAATATGCAAACCGGAACATTTCTTGGATAAGGACCGAGGCTAACACTCCAAAGATCAACAGATATTTCTGTACCGGTCCATCTTTGTTGTCAGCAATGGTTGATGCCATGAACCAAACAAAGGAAGAAAGCAGCAGAGACACCAACCAGAAGAAAGCTCTAAACATTAGGAGGAAAAAAAAAGTTACAAGTGAGCAAGATTAATAATGATTTAAAAGCAAAAAAACAAACAAACAAATCCTGCTTGAGAAGGAACAGATTTCCTAACAAAAAAAGTATTCATGAATCAACTGTTCTTAATCAATGGTGCAGTTTTCCTGGTGAAATCAACAGTCTGGGAGGGTACAGCTCAGTGGCAGAGCACGTGCTTAGCGTGCATGAGATCCTGGGTTCAATCCATTAAAAAACAAACAAACAAAAAGCATACAGTCCAAGAGGAATTTGAGATTTTTCCTAAAAATCAACTTTTTTTTCCCCCGTGACCCTGCTATTTGTAAGTACATCTGCAGACTACCTGCCAAGGACGGTCTGGCTGAAAACTTGATTATTAGCTATGCTTTCTAATTAATGCTTTGCCCATTGATGTGCAAATGTCTTTTCCAGGAAAATGTCTACATCTCTATTAACAGAATGACTGGTATAAAATCCAGAGGTTGGAAGCCTGGGCTCTGATCTAGGTCAGTTTTCCAGGCCAGGCTTTCACAACATTCCTGTGAGTTTTAATGATTATAACAAGCTTTACAGAATTTGTGCCCAGATCTCTATTTTTAAAACGACACGTGTGACGCAGCACTTTCAATACAGTTGTGAGAGGTGAAAAAGTTCAGGAAAAGTGGAAATCACTGGCCTCGCCTGACTGCTTCTCCTGGTGCCAAGTGAAACTCAGTGGTGGAGAGAGTCGAGGGGAGCCCCAGTAAGAGCTCCCAGACAGATGACTGCTGGGACTATGACCACATTCGCCACGGGAGTTCGGTATTTACCAAGCTCCTGCAAAAAGATGCACTACAGCTGTTGCGGGGTTTTCACAGGTTTTTCTACCCTTTGGCTGCTCGCCTGAATCACCTGGGACACTTTAAAACATTCCGTAGTCTGAATCCCACTCCGCTAGACACAGTCGATTGGGCACCTATATGTTTTAAAGCACCTGATCCCTAGGTGCTTAATGGCTTTTAACCCGCTTGGGATTAAAAATGCCTGTCAGAATCTGAGGGAAATTAGGTAACCCCCCTTCTCCAAAAAAATAAAAGATGCATATATGAACTTATCCACAAAAATTTCCATTCGGCTTTAACGTGTGACTCACTAAAGCCCATCTACGGACCCTAGGCAAAAGCTCGGCAGTCAAGCGCCAGGGTTTTCCGGGACCCACGGTGTGGGCTCCTTCCCCAGAGCCCGCACTCTGGGGTCGCGGGGCTCTCGCTCTTCTCCCGCCGACCCTCGGAGGAGGGCGAGCAGTCCCAGGGAAGCGGGGTCTCCGCCCTCCCCGTCCCTGACCTTCTCCCCTCCAAAGCCCAGCGCGGTCGAGCAGTCCCGTAGGGACGCCGGGGACCGCCGGTACCACCGGCGGGGGAGGGGAGCCCTGGTCTGGGTTTCCCCGCGCAACCGCCTTACCCAATGATGAGGAAGATGACGCGCAACGGCTCGGTGGCGATGGTGAAGATGTAGAGGGCGAGCGCAGGCCCGAAGGCAATGAACGCGCAGCCGAAGAACACGGCCGCCGTCATGGCGACCGCGGAAGCCGGCCCAGGGGCCTGGCGGGGACGGCCAGGCGCCGAGCGCTGACAGACTTGAGCTCGGGGCGGAGCGGGGCGAGCGAGAGGCGGGCGGAGGGGCGGGAGGCGGGGCGCGCGGAAGGACCGGGGGCGGGGCCGGGCCGGGGCGCGTGGGGGCGGGGCCAGGCGGCGGGGCGGGGTGAGGAGGAGAGAGGCGGAGGCGCGCGGCGCGGGGCGCGCCTCAAGTTCGGGCGGACAGGGGAGGCGGAGCAGCTCCCGATCCAGATGCGCAGTTGGCTTGCGATTCTAAGGTCGCAGCCGTAGCTCCCCGGCCCCCGCCACCACCACGGGAGCACATCCATCAGGCCAAGGGCCGCGAGGTGCCCAAGAGGAGGGCAAGTCCCCAACCCGCTTTGGGGCGTAGACGCGGGAAGATTCCAGATCAACTAAAGAAAAACGCTGCACAGGACGTAGGCAGGATTTCATTTCTAAACAAAGGAGCCTTTTTTAAAGCACGACTTGCCATTTGTATAGTCGCGGGAACTTCGTGAAACTATGTGCAGAACACAGACTGGGATAGTGATGACCCAGGCGATAACTCACAGACGGAAGCTGTCCGTCTGAGGGTTGTTTTGGCGAGCTGGTTTTATTTGTTCCCCACTCCTGCCATGTCTTTAAAAAAGTTGTTTTTGAAGGCATTCTCTGATCACCCTGTAGTAACAGTAACATTTCCCTGCTTGGTTTTTACTTGCTCATTTGTCTCCCCCATTACAATATAAACTTTTGGAGGTGAGGGTCTTTTGTTTTGTTCTTTGTTTCGAACACAGCGCCTAGAAGGGGCTCACATTATGTGTTCAATGAATGAAGTAATTTAAAGAGTGGAACTTACCAACATTTGCTATTTTATATTAACAATTTCTGAGAGGTTTACAAATTAAAACCGGAAGGTTAATTTCTCTGATCATTCACATCTCAGATATATCTCCATGCCTAATGGAGATAATAATAATACATACTGGGTTATTTTGAGTATTGTGCCTGCATAGTAAGTGCTATGTAAGTGTTAGCCACTCCCACTCATTCCTTAATGTCTGTCATGAATAAAGCTCTTGGAAATCAACATTGAAATGGCAAAAGTTGGAACCTGACTGAAGATGTTCTGCGGCTCCCCTCTGAAAATGGGCCTTCAAATGATACGTGTTTAATTTTTTATGGTAAAATGTCACCTTTATCCATTTAAAACAGACATGTATATTTTCCTTTTACTCCACAGAATATTTCTTCATTTTGAAATGTCTTGGGACAACAATTGAAAGTGATAGAGTGACTCAACATTAGATAGGTTCTTTTGGTTCTGTCCTGAATCAAAGTGTCAAGTACAATTACATTACTTCAGCTCCATGCAGAGATGCCTTCACAGAAGCATAATGTACTCATGTCCTTGGTGTAAATTAAGGGATTTTTTAATAAAAGAAGAAATTATAAGCAGATAGGATAGGAGGTCCCCAGAGGAAAAGAACCAGGCATGGCTTTCTTGACCTAAAAGAAGCCACTTTTGGCCTAACTCATTTTGTGATCTAAGCCTGGCCACAATACCTGTCCTAGAACAGGACTCAGTAATTAATAATCTTAAAGGAACAAAAGAATGCAGAAACAAACAACTATTATCAAGCAAGAGAAGTAACTGTAACAAAGATACTGTATCAGTAGTGAAGACTTCCAGTTCTATTTCAGGGGTGAAGACGAGCCTAAATCCTCAACCACCAGATCAACTGGAACCTGAGGGATGATGACCTTTGACCTTTTCTGACCCTCATGACTGACTTCAATCAATGAAAGCTTGGATTCTTGTCAACCTTTGCCCCAATTCCATGCTGAACTCTCCTCTGCTCACCACCCAATCCCCTTCATATGCCCTTAGTTAAAACTTGACCAGTTTTGCTGTTCTGGAGGTAATGCTTTGGGAAAGATCTCCAGTGTTCTCCTTAATTGTTGCAAGTAATAAATCCTTCCTTCTCCGGATCTTTGGCTTGGTCGTGTCTTTTGCCTCAACACCCAACAAGAGGAGAACCCAGCTTTTCGGATAACAAAATGGCCATCTACATTTTTTCTTGCATAGCTCCTAAAACTGTTTCATTATCATTATTCTATATCTCTAATAGATCCAGGATTTACTATTTGAGTTCAGGTCTAGAAAAAAGTTTTGTTTCTCCTGACAAATGCATATATGTTCAGCTTGAGAGCTAACTCATCATATTCAGGCTTTATCTTGACTCCCAGGAAGCTTGGTGCTAAATTTAATAGTTTACAGCAACTATACTTCTTCTTCTTTTTAAATTACAATTACTGCCATGACTTCAGAATATGGCTTATTCTTTTATCCCGATTTTGATGTTTCAGTGACCCCAATTTTAAGCAAGATCTCTGTGTGTTGGTTAAAGCTGCCTCCAATTCTTTAGAAGTAGGCAACTCAACATGCAAATCTATAAGTTGGGGGAATTTATACTTATGGTATCTTGACCATATTTCAGGTCAGTCTTAGTCCCCAAGCCCAGTTAAAAAATGGGAAGGCAATGAAAATGCCTAATGACTCTACTCCCGTATCTACGAAGAAAAATCTTTAACTGATGTCTGTTGGAATAGAAAAGAAAGTAACTAGACCAAACTGTGAAAATCACCAATGAGACAGTCTTCTGCAGCATTCATAGTTATTCACTAGCTACACTTATTTCAAGTTCTCTCTGAATGATGGCACCTTACATTTATCCAATGCATTGCTGCTTAAACAGTACTCTTACACTGATTTCAACAATTCTATTTACAAGTGAGGAATGTGAGGCTGAGTAGCAGTGCTATTGACTCATTAAGTTTTTATGAACTTACTCTGAGTTTTCTCCAAAGACTTCAAAACATAGAAACATACTAAGGGATGCTGGGAATTAAAACCCTTAAAGTCTCCTGGGCTAAGGAGCCTGACACACACTATATAGATAAGACTAGATTGTTGGGTGTGCACCTAGAGGGGTGGGAGGGTGCAAAAAGCAATACCACACATTAGCAGATCATCCAGTAAAGCTTTGAAATACCTACCAATGATTGACAATATACTAACACTTGAGCTTTGTTTTTTGGTGTTTTTTGGTGCTGAAAGATTTCCACTCAACCACTTATTCATTCATTCAAAATGCATGTTAAATTCTTGCTAAGTATCAGGCACAAAGCTAGGCAGTGGGAGCGTACCTCCTGTCACCCTGGAGCTTGCAGTCTCGTGGGGAAGCCAGACAAGAAGTGCAGTGGCTGAGGATACCCAGGAAGGGGGAGGATGGCCAATCCAGACTGGTGAGGTGTTGCTAAAGAAGGTAACACCCACTTTTTCAGGTCTTGGCTTAGGAGTCAGCAAAGCTAGGAAGTAGGGAAGAAATGGAAGGACAAATGGAAAGTCCTCAAAGTGAAAGAGAGCAGGGCATTTCTGAGGGACAGAAAGTAGTTCAGGCTGTCCTAGGAGTGTTAGGAGAGGGACAAAAGACAGAAAAAGCCGGCAGCTTCGAGTTTCCTTCAGGTTCTTCGTTTCTCTAGGGGAGTGGACAGGATCAGATCTCCCGTGTAAATAAAATGGAAAATGGGATTCCAGATAAGAGGTCTTTGCCATCTGCAGGCATGAATCAGGGAGACTAGCAGGAGTCTGGAGAGAAGCAGACAAATTGAAGAGGTTAGGAATGGTGCAAACTAAAGATGGCTTCTAGAAAGGTGTATACACACACACACACACACACACAAGTTTTTAAGGTTAATTAGTATCAGTTAATTTTACTTGTGTCAATTGAAAAAAAAAAGCACAACCTAAAAGTTGAGAATTATGTTTTATTTGGCAGATTTGCTAAGGACGCAAGCCGGGAAGACAGCTTCTCAGACAGCTCCGAAGAGGTAAGGGAGGAGCCAGGATATAGTTTTTGCAAAACAAAAACAGAAACAAGTGGTTCGAACATCAAAAGACTACTGTTAATTAAAGAAAAACCAGATGTCTTAAGTTAATGAATTTAGTGCTTTTCTATATATGGGAAGATGCAAGAGTCTGGGCTTTTTGAAATCATTCCTTTGATGTGCGCCTTAACTATCTACAGCCAGTATCCAGCTTTCCTCCATCCTGAGTCCCCTCAGGGTGCACAGTCTAGGATGCTGCGGTGGCTGATGGCTTGATGTCCCCTCCTGCAGGAGCTTAGGGTCCAGTGGAGGAAGGAAAGTAAATGGACAATTTGAATCCAGTGCAGTGAGTGATGCTTTGCGTAAACACAGGAGGGGGCTTCTAACTGAGGATGGGTTGTGGCTGAAGTCTTCCCAGAGAAACCCTTCCTGAAACTCAAAAGAGAAGTTAGCTGGACAAAGGGCAGGAAGTCAGCAGAAGGAGCAGCGGAAGGAAAGGAATGACAAAGCACGTTATGTTTGGGGAACCACAGTTACTGCTGAGGCTCAAAAGATGTGTATGAGTGAAGGTGTGACAAAATCTAAGCCGGGACACAAAGATGTGTGGATGGCAAAGGACTTCATTCATCAGGCTAAAGAGTTGAGGTTTTTTTTCCCCCAAGGGTACGAGGTACCACTGAAGGATTAAATGTGGCCATAACATTAAGACTCCAGTTTTAATGACCTGTCAGCACTGTGAAAGCAGGATTGGAGGAAAATAAGATTAGGAACTAGAAGACTGGTAAGGAGAGGTAGCAGAAATCTAGGCAAAGATGAGGAGGCCTGAATAAAGACAGAGGCAGAAATCAAGTGGATGGGTTAGAAACAGAGTAAGGAGTTAGGACGTGTAAGACTTGGAGGTTGATTACCTGTTTGGGGATCTGGGTAGATGACAGTGGCTCTCTGGAAAAGGGTTGGGACTAAAGATACAAAACTGAAAACTGTATTAGTGTCCGATTGTTGCCGTAAACAAATTAACACAAATTTAAGGCTTCAAGCAACAGAAATTTATTCCCTTACAGTTCTGGAAGTAAGAATTACGAAATGAGTCTTAGCAGGCTAAAATCAAGGTGTCAGGGCCAGGCTGATTTCCTTCTGGAGGCTATAGGGGGAAATCTCTTCCCCCTCCTTTTCCAGATCCTAGAGGCTACCCGCATTCCTGGGCTCACGGCCCTGCATCACATCACCTTTTCTACCTGTTGCCATCACCGCAGTTTTCTTCTGATTCCTCCTGTGTCTCTCTCATCAAGACCCTTGGGATTATACAGGGCCCACCTGGATACCCTCCTACCTCAAGATCCTTAACTTGATCACATCTGCAAACTCCCTTTTGGAAAGTAACACTGACAGGTGCCGGGGGTTAGGACGCTGGCATCCTTGGGAGCCATTATTCAGTCTACCACAGAAGTCACGAGCTATTTAAGAACTATGAAAAAGGATGAAATGATTTTGGATAAGTGGTTAATCAGGAGAATATTGTCACCAAGGGAAGGAAACTAAGGGAAGAGAACATTTCTTGTTAAATGCTGCCAAGAGGTTAACCGAGATAAGGACTGAAAATCATCTGCTATTTAGCAACTTGGCCACAGTTGGCATGATGTCAGTGACACGATGGGGGTGGAAGTCAAACTGGAGGAGGTTGAGAAATAGATAGAAAATAAAAAAGTGAACCCAGTAGCTATGGGTGACTCTTTGAAGAAGCTTGGCTCTGACAGGAAGAGGAAACAGCAGTGGGTGAGAGCAACATGAGGCCACGGGGTGGGAGGGTTAAAGACGCTTAGGGAAACAAGGTAACACAGGATAAGAGTCTGAAGGTATAAGAGAGCTGTGAGTTCCCTGAGAAGCAGCAAAGAGGTGGAAAGATGAACCCACAGAGGCGGAGAGAAAGCACGGAATAGGAGGAATTTCTGTGCTACATGAGGTGAGGACGAGGGGAGAGAGAGTGCAGCCAGCCCACGGGAGGCTGTAGGTTCAGGAGGCAGAGGTGGTTGTAGATCGATGCTTCTCTGCGTGAGACAGATGAAAGATCTATCAAGAGTGGGAAAAGGAACAGAGAAAGAAGCTGGAGAAGAACAGTGAAAGTGTTCCAAATGGTTGAAGGGATGAACGATGAATGACAAAGGCTAGGACTGGGAACATGTGCAGCACCGGGGTGGGACATCCACAGAACACCGACATCAAATTGTGTTACTGGACGTGAGAACAATAGAAACCAAACTTGCAAGGGCTAAGAGGGAAGGACGTTCAATTTAAGTCTGCAGTTCTGTAACAGAATAACCCCCATGTATTCTGAACTAAGTATGAGCAGACGCACTGGCCATTTTTTTTAAGTCAGAAGGGAAGTTTGCTAAATTATCTCAAGTCTACCGTGGTTCAAGACACTTATCTAGCAAGTTAGAAGAAACATTTTAAAACTGTGTAATCCATTTCAGAGAGACATGACTATTTTCATCATGTAGTTTTTATTTTAGACGAACATTATTGTAAAAAAAAGTTCACCTGGAATAAAATCCATTTTTTCTTTAAAAAAGAAAACACAGCATCAGTATCAGTACACAATTGATGAACTGGCTTAAAGAAGATTAAGCACATGACAGGTCCACTTCATCTGCGGGAACTTTTTCACATTAAGCCATTGGAGCAAAAGTGAAATATGCTGAAACATACACAGTAGGATAATTCTATGGAAAAACTAGGTATTTCCCACTAGGGGCATGATTTTAGTCAAATAGATTATAGTATTTTGCATTAAAGGAACAGTGTCAGCCGCAAACAAAATAAAACCCATCTGTAAGGCCATAGGAATGAATTATAATAATTAAATTCACATTTTAAAAAAAGCTAAGAAATAAAACAAGAAGTTCTATTAGTTCTTGGCAATAAGAAATGCAATTGCGTATGACACAAGCATTTCAAAAAATGAAGTAAAATTTGAAAATATCTCTAAAATAATTGTTTGCTAATTTTCATTTCTGTAAATTTCAGTCACTTCGATTTTTTTCATAGTAAACATGACAGCCATTAAATTTATTAGTCTGAAAAAAGACTGATTCTACTGTAAAATTGTGCTAGCCTTTGACATTTTATTAGCATTATCTTGTCCCTCGGGGTCCCTCTAGGACAAGAATTTCATTTTTAGACATTCTCTCACCCCCTTCTTTGGATATAACAAGAAGGAGAAAGGAACGTCCTGTTACAAGAAAAATTCTTAAAAACCTGACAGCAGAAATGGTGCTTAAAATTTGAGATAAGTAAACCAACATAATGAAATGCTGTTTTAAAATGTCAAGCTTAGAAGCTCATCTTTAAAGATTAGGAACTAAATTTATAAAGAAATCTAAGACATGAGCTAGAAAAGTCTGCTTCCATGTATCACTGTTCACAGGGAAAACTGTATAAGCCTTAATACAGATTCTCAGCATTCAGAACCTGTACAGTGGAGTTATAATCTCTTATTTAGAAATTTCTGCAAACATTTATCTATATTGCACAGCTAAGTTTGTTAATGGAGACAGGAAGATAATACTTCTTTTGCACTACTGGATATGACATGTATGTTCTATCCTAAACTAAACTACCTCCTACCTTTTCCAATGATGCCTTTAGTTCAAAACAGTCTAAATTATGTCGGATGCTTAAAGACTGGCTCACTGTTTTTCTACCAGGTATTAGAATACTAGTTAGCTAAATGAGGTATAATTAAAAAATAGTCCTTCAAAGTAAAGAGTATAGTCTTCTGGAAATTTATAACAAAGACTGCACAGAATGTTCATGTGAAGAGTAAGAAACCCTGAGCACCTTCTAACTGATGCACAGGTGGGTTATTTTCTCATCATCTGTCTGAAGTAAAATATAGCTAAAATCAGTTCCCAGTGAAACGGTTTACAATCAACTGACTTACATGCTACTTAGTTACAGCACATTTTCATTGTCTGATACCCTCAGACGCTTACTTGAAAAGGTGTAGTCCCGTTCCTGTCAAAAATTAGCACGCTGATAATAAAATGCAGCCCCCGAACCACTAACACTGCTGCAAAAAATCTTCATGTACCTTATCCATAAGACCACAGAAAAAGGTTCACACAAAACTAGGTTTCTTCAGTTTCAGCAGGGAACAGACAATTATCTGTCACTAAATTCATCTACAAATAGAAAAAATAATGCACTATATGTACATTATTAAGCAAAGGGGAATATTTATTGGGGCGTTTTACCATGCAGAAAAGTGAATTTCCTACAGTCTTAGCTCAAATTATATACAATGTAGCAAAGCTAAATATAAGAAAATAGCAAGGACGATTTATTTCTATATAACAGACTATATACCCCCGGTTCGCTGCTACTTCAAAGAGCACTTCTAGACTCATCTAATCTGTATAGGGCTCTCTCAAAGGGAAGTTCATGGAGACTAGGTATTAAGACATAGAAGACAAGAGAAGAGAGAAGAAGAAAAAAAAAAAAAAGCAAAGCATTCTGTTGAGGGGAAAAAAAAAAAAAGGCTAACCACAGAATATGTCAGTTTTGGTTTGCAGACAACCCCTGAGATATAAACCAAAGTGTTAAGACACCAAAGAGTCAGAGGTAAATTACTAAGAAAATTACATTCATACATGGTGTCATAGCACTTGCCTTCTAGAAATCACTTCGTTACCATCCAGAAAGCTTAACTGCTGAGATCTTTTTCAGAAAATTAGTGAATACAAGATGTTTTTAAGAAACCATTTTTTTCATTCCAGAAAGATACCTAATTTTAAGATGGTAGACTTACAGTCAACTTTCAATCAAGGAACTACTGATTATACTGAGACACCAACAGGTGCCTTTAGGCCTATAGGTAAGTACCAAAAAAAAAAAAATCAAGAAGGCTGGAATTTGTGAACAATACGTTTAGTGTACCCATCAAAAACAGCTCTGGTATATTTCCCGCCGGTAAATTGTACGAAAGTTTTCAAACAAGCAGGAAAGTTTGACTGGTCCAAGCGTTCTCGTGATACACCTTAACCTGGAGCAGAATTCTCTGTGGTAACGAGCAAGCCATTTCCACTTTCCTCTCCCAGTCTTAACTATCAAGCATGGTGGTAGCCTTTGTGAAACGAAACAGGCCTAACAGGAAGCAGAATTATTATTCCTGAATTACCTCTTTATTACTCCATTCTGTGTTATGACACTGAAGGCTAGAATAACAGCAAGGAATTTGGCACATAAGTTATCACTAAATACCTTTTTTCCTTATGTGACGGTTTCATCTATAGAAAGCATGCCAGTACCAGTGTGCGGTGAGAAAGGCAGCTAAGCTTTTGGTTGGCTTTGGCCCAAATGGCTGGACCAAGTTCTGTAACAACAAACCTGAACAGATGGAACTGGGTTCTACACATTCAACAACAGCTGCTGTAAAACTGAAACTGTGCTCATAATTTCTCAAATGAAAAGGCAAGACTTTTCCTAGAGGCTGCACTAGGTCTAATTACTCACACTGGAAAAAAAAAAAAAAAAGCCCCAAATAAAAACAGAACAAAAATCATTACTTTCACCATACCAAGAGCTATCTCTATGAAACTGATGTCCGCAGGTCAACCTCTCTCCCTGTAGGTAAGCTTTCTGTGAACGAAATCTCAGTCTAACCTGTTAACTCTTGCCGACAGGGATTCTGTTAAGAATTACTACTAACCCAGCAAGGGAAGGAGTGAATCTAAGAAAAAACACATTATGTAGCCTGATGTGACAGAACTATTAGACGTTGAAATAAAACCTTAAATGGTCCATCTCTCTGCATATGTAAAATTTCAGTTCATGAAGTTGACATTTAGACAACAAAGTTCAAATGTTATGTTTTAGATAACTGAGTGATTACAACAGGTCAAACACAGGAAAGAAGAGCAAAAACAAACCTCAAGAAAAGTGACATTAAGGTCATTTCCAAACACAGTTTCAGGAGATTAGGCAGAGGTAATCAACTGAAAAAGTGATTTACTCAGCTACCTAGACTCAGGCAGAAAGGGCAGGAATGAAGCAAAACTCTAAACAATCTGAACAAAGACACTGTGGTCTTTGATGAATAGATGGGTATCTTCATGAATTTTGAAGATAAATTTTATCCGAATTTAATGACTCTTACTTAAGAAAAATCAAAGCCCTTAAATGAATGCTATCAATGCAATAACATTTGGCCATATGAACCAGACCAAACGTCCTTTAATTTTAGCATATTATCCTCTGCTTTAAACGTTCCACTCTTTTTTTTAAACGTCCCCAAACGCACAAATTTGTCTAGAACCTCACCAGACAAAAGTGTGCAGATATGAATCTCAGATTGTGCTGTAACACGGGAAGGCTAACACTGATGTGCAAAGTGAAAAAAAGAAAGACAGCAGCTTCTGCAACACACAATAAAACAAAGGAAAAACAAGTTAAGTCCGGCACGTGTCTCCACTTCATTGCTTCCACATTTGAAAAAAGAAGCCAGTTGTCTTGATGGGCCGTGAGGCTGGAATCCACTGCACGTTCTGTGTCGGGAGGTCTAGGTTCAACAGTGCTCTCAGTAGCAGCTGGGCGGGACGATTCTGAGGCTTGGTGACCTGTGCTTTCAGAGAAGCAGGAAAGGGTCCTCTAGGTGTGCTGCAGTCTCTCAGAAAGAGTCCATCAAAGTAGCGAGCAACGGAAGAAACTGGTCTTCTTTGATCGGTTTTCTGTTATTTTCACTGGTCCACTTGCCCCTGATGAATTGCTGTCATTCTAGAAAACAGAAGATAAAGTTAACAAGGAAATAAAAGTTTCATGGTGTGACCCCAATTATCTAAAAAAAATGTATATATATATCAAATCATGCCATAAATGTGTACTGAGTAGAATGTTTATTTAGGAAGGGAAACAGTTAAGCTCTGATGTTGTCTGTTTCTTTGGAAATTGTGGATTAAAATAAGAAAAAAAAATTAAGACAGTACCTACTATATTAACAATGTATTGGTTAGAAAGTTTCTATTTCCAGTTCAAAGAAATTATAACCAAAAGAATGTGAAGTTTCAAGGGTAATGATGGAAACAATGTTAAGATACTGGTAGAGGCAATCCTGTTGTTAGAGGTAAGAAGAGCTGGTAACATAAGGCAGACAATTATACTCAAGATTCTGCTTAAACCAAACTTTCAAGGTTGTCCTAATGATTCATCACTGAGATTGTTTCAAATTTAAGCTAACTTCAGCAACTTCAAGATCAAATATATACGGATATAGAGAGATTACAAATTTAATTTGTGCTATTATTATTTTAATTATTCTGATCAAAATTCAATTAAAGACCACTTAAAGAGTTAGCTGAAACAGCTGCAGTTCAGAAATAAGAAAAGTGAAGAAACAGAAATAAGAATCAGAGTTTAACCAGGGGAAAATGGAAGTCAGGAAAAAAATGAGTTAATGGGAACATATTATAATCAGGCCTATCCCTTTAATCAAATAAATAAACAATGTAAATAAGAAAACAAAATTATATGTCATACAAACCATTTTTCTGTTGAGTTTTGTCATTATATCTCGTGCAAGTGTAAAAAATGCCTAGAAGTAAACAAAAATCTCGTTATTATATATTTATATTTTTAAACAGAAATGTAGAAATGTTTATTATTTCACTGTAAAATATAATTACATTAAAGTTCTGAATTGAGAAAAGAACATAATTGCAACTACAGTAAACACATGAACACTGTATCTTATTTTTCAATTGTATCATTAACGTTTTCCAATGTTATCGAACTGTCATTCTTTCAATTCATCAAATATTTTCTGCACATACTATCTGGCACAAGTTTCTAACATGAACCTGTTGAGTTATGGGTAGTTTTCTCAGCCAACCAGGAGCGCTTGCGAGGAACAGGTTCTGGGACATCTGCTCGTCCCCATGATGGGGCACAGTCCCTGGCCTGAGAGATGCTGGTTATTACCCAGTAGCCCTAAAATCTGTTTTCTCAAAACTCTCTACCTTCTCCTCCCAACCTCCTCTCTTTCAAATTGCTTTCACTCTTATACCTGAGAATATATAATCTTCCACATCTTAACACTCCAAAATCCCAACAGTTCTCACAGCTCAGCTAAATTCCCCACTGTGGAAATCAGTTCAAATAGAAGCAGGACAAATTTCAGTGACATTTAATGCCTGGTGTTTATTGACCCAAAGCCAAACCAAACATTTAGAGAACCTATCATCCTTACTGAGTTTCTACAGAGCCAAGACTCTTAAAGCTTCTTCAGTTGTCTCCGTGCTAAACCCACTGTTATCTTGGTCTCTTGCCTCCCAATCGCTCCTGATGCCCTCAAAAATGTCGAGCCAAAGGACTACTCCCAATCAAGTCAAACAAGCAATACGGTAACTACTGTTAGCACTCGCAGTCTGTCGCACTGTCACACCGTTCACCTGCAAGTCTAAGTTTCTAAGTTAGCCCATCCTAGTTTCATCAGGCTAAGTTAAAGCTCTGGGAAAACCGCTAACTTCTGCAGGATACCTGGCCAGAATAAGCAGTTCGGGCAATTCCCAGCTCTGTATTTCCAGAGTTCAACGTTCTCCCTAAGCCACAGGTGTGATCAGGGTAGGACTAACAGAGACCGAAGACTCTCGATGAAGCCAGGGTATGGAGTCCATCCTGTGGGAACAAACCTACACGGGCCATCTCAGTGAGCAAGCTTTGATCCTGTCTCCACTAGTAAAGCTGACTGAAGAGGCTCCTCTCTTTCTGATGGAAGGAAATCCTTCCATGGCAGGCAGATGGAAGCATTTTTCTGCTTATCTATGCTTGAGTAAGTAAGTCAGTAGAGGCTGCCTGTTTCCTAACACCCATTAGCCAACCTGAAAAACTGCGTATTGGTTATTTAAAACAAAGACGATGTTCTGATCAGTGTCTACTAGTCCATAAAGTCATCTAAGTCTCAATTAAAAAAAATTATTTTTGGGGGGAAGGAAATTAGGTCTTTACTTATTTTTAATGGAGGTACTGGGGCTTGAACCCAGGACCCTGTGCATGCTAGGCATTCACTCTACCACAGAGCTATACCCTCCCCCTCAATTTTTAACCGTGATGTCCGGGTGAACAGTGAATAGCCTGAGAAACTAAATGTTTATGAAACAATCAGTATTATTGTTAATTACCTGTATTAACACATAGTACATGTATTATTTTTATGGTCAGCTTAAAAAAATGTTTTTGAAAAAGAAAATATTATCAACAACTCTGCCCTTGGTAAAGAAAATCTGTTCTTCGAATACTTTAGATAATTTGGTTTTAACAGTTAACTTAATGAAAATTTATTAAAACTGCTCTCTGATAAACATGCTTTCTTATTTCTGCTTAATGCGTTGTGTTAAAATGTATCAGGCTTAATCAACTTCAAATATGTACACTGAGGGAATCTGCTCAATAAGCTAACAGTTTAACTCTCTCTTGAGAGAGTGCAGACATGAACGTAATTAAGGCTCCCGGCTCCCGGCTACTACAGGATGACACGAGCGATGATAAATGAGCAGACAACACTGTGCTCGGTCGGCTAGAGCAGGATTTCCAGCTTCCCACACAAAGGGCAAAGCTGAACTTAAACTGAACTTCCATCTTCCGTTCAGTGACTCTTAACTGAGCAATCTAATACAGCGCATGTGGAGGATGGGTGCTGAAATTCAACAACCAGGGTCCGCCTGAAAGTCAGAAGCGCAACAGTTTACAAACAGAAGTGGGGTTCCCACAAGACATTCCCTAAGTCAGAAAATGGCAAGGCTGGGAGACTTGCTTGAACACTGGCCCTTAAGACACTACTGCTACTATATAACAAACCACCAAGCATCCTTTCTTACCTCTTCTACATTCGTACTGGATTTTGCACTTGTCTCCAAGAATTTAATCCCATAGTCAATTGCTAACTGAAAGACAAACAGAAACATTTAAATTCAGTGCAAGTTTTTTAAACATAGAGAGTACTTAGTTCAGAACTCCTGTGGTTCTCAAATTTCTTTGCTTTTTTCTATTGTGTTTAAAATTTAGGTATCTAACTTCATCATCAAAAGTATTTTTTCTTTTTATTTATTTATTTTTTCCTTTTTGTTCAGTGTTAAGTAAAATGGCACCACTTCCACTCAAAACACAATTGAAGTACTTCTCTTTTTTCTATTATACTTTTAGTTTTCTAATACACTTACTATAAAAACTGAGAAGCGTACCTCTACCCTTAATTTGAGATTCATTTGCCCCTTTCATCTGCTCCCAAAGTATAAGCCTCCAACACTTATTATCATACAACTTTTCGTTATTTTTTAAAATAAATTGGTGCATTACAGAACAAAAGCTTAAAATACTGAGTACTCATTTCTTGGGTTTCTGTTGATCGTGGCAAATTGTGAACTCCCGCACATTTCCAATACCCTCAAAGAGTTTCCACTTCATTTACAACACCAAGATTAAGGGACTGTTTTTAGAGGAAAAATGTTTGCAGTCAGATTGAAAAGCAAAATGCATTTTGCATGTATCACTAAAAAAAGGCTAAAGCAAAATTCCAAGACTGAGAAATTGAAGCCTCTAAGTCAATTTGGAAAATGTCATAGAAATGAGTATGTACATATAATAAACTCTTGTCTTGCAGGGCACAAAATAGAGAAACGCCTATAAATGACATTTAAATGATAACCACAGTGTGATAAGTTTACAGAGAGTTTATCCATAATGGCTTAAATCTAATGTGTAGTAAAATATTCTTAGAAAAAAAATAATGAACTGGAAAATGATTACTGTTGAAACTTCACCTCTCCTCTTATTTTTTTTCAAAGAGAATGAATTATTTTAACTTCAAAACTGGGCATTTTCACATAGATAGCGAAGAAATAGCCTGAACGCTAAGCTGCAGGAGTCTGAAAAAGGACCAACTTCTATCTCCCAGAAAACAGCAAATTCTTTTGGAATGAGTCATGACTACACAGAATATGGAGCTAGATCTCAAATACTAATTCATACCGTTCAAGTACGGATTACATCTTTTTGTTGTTGTTTTTAACAGATTAAAATATACAAATTTTTCAAACTTAAATCAATAATTAAATGTTTAGCATGAGTAGATTTCCAATCTTTCCGCATTCAGTTCCCATTTACCTTCTCCCCTCTTTCTTTTGACACTTGTCTTTTGTCATTCATATCACATTTGTTACCCAGGATCATTCTTTCCACATCTGAAGAGGCGTGCTGCCGGGAGAAAACTGTGTGTTATAAAAACAGCCTGAGAAAAACACAGTTGCTCAATAGACAAATCCTAACCTGTCAGAAACATACCCATAAATTTAATAATAAGACAAATAATCTTTCACTCAACACAAGTCCTGATTCAGAGAAAAAAAATTAACAGATGGGAGGAGGGGGAAAGCTACAGCATAAGAGTCTGTGCAAAGCCTTTTCTTCCCAAAGACTTAAAGTCATCTCATGTCCTTTTTTGCACATGAACAAACAGAAACAAAACTTCTAGTTATCTAACAACAAGACTTCCAAATATCAGTTTGGGTCAAAGAAGGGAAAAAAACCTCAGTACCGAGTGAGTCAGTGAGGAAGGCATTTCGGATTTTGAACTATGTAAACAATAAATTCATGTAGGTTAACCGAAACACGTACGACATTATTTCAAAGTCAGATTTCTTTCGGAAATATCAAACATGTTAAAAAATTTTAATACCAATCAATCTGGAACTAGGTCAAATTTTCAATGTCTAAGATGAAGAAACTGTTGGGGGGGTGGGCAAAATGATAAGTTGCTGGGATAAAGATATATTTTTGCCAGTCAAACAGCATGGAGGGACAGACAGCATCGGGAACCAGATGTTTTAATCCTGGTTCTCCTTTTTAAAGGCTCTATGAGCACATGCAAGTCACTTCTTTCTGGCCTCTGTCTTCTTATGTGTAAAATGGGGACTTGGATTAAATTATTTTCAAGATCGGGGCCGAGTTTAAAATTCTGTGAAACTGCTCCTCTGTCTGCATCCCCCCGCCCCGCCCCGCCCCGCCCCGCCCAGCAGAGCAGGCAGACTGGCGGCACCGGCACCGGAGACGCTACCGGAGACGCTGCCCTCCGTGGCGCCGCGCAGAGCCAGGGCCGGCCCTGCCCTGCTTCCCGGCAGCTCTGCTGCGCGCTCGGGAGACAGGAGGAGCCCTTCGCCATCACCCAGCAGGGCCCTCCTCTAGCGTCCATTCTCCTTCCATACGCACCTCTTCAATGTTTCTGATCCAATTTTTAATATTGTCAAAGGACTTTTCGTTTGTGATGTCATACACCAGCAGAATTCCCTAGAAGAGGAAAAAAGATCTTTGTTTAGTACTACATATATTTAAAGCTATAGAATATAAGGTCAATGGACTCCTCTCCTCCAGAAACCCTTTGCTGGTCCTCTTTTTTGTCTTTATGAAAGGAATCTAAAAAAATTTTTTAAAGTACAGAGGAACGAAAATAAATAAATAAAATCTTCCACTGTCTCACCATGTAAACAAATACACTGTTAACATTTTCACTGTTAACCTTTAATGAATTAGTGATTATGGTAAAGGTGATACACCCTTCTACCTGACCTCATATGATAAGACTTGGCACCAACTAAAGTTGGAAGGGTGTTTAAGCAAAACAGAGATAACAATGAGAGTAAGAGGTTATCACTTCTGTGGTGCACTTGTGTTTTCTAAGTAGAAATTATCTTGCTTCTTATTCTTATACTAAGATTATAACCATACTACTTTAAAATTATTTTTATACGGATTGATCAAAATGTTACTATCTAAGTAAATCACAGACATTCAAAATATAATGCATTTGTTATACAGGTTTAATGAAAAGCATCGTCATCATATTTTAAAAGACTTCATGTCTGATATTTGTAAATGGTTTATCTTCTAAATGTTTCAACTGACACCTGTAGGCTGTCTATTCTAAAATCTATACCATGAGGCCATACTTCTGTATTAAGTGTGAGATCCACCCATGTGTCCATTCATGCAACAAATATTTACTGAGCACCTATTATGTGCCTGACACTAAATGCGACCAGCAGTAAGATAGACAAGGCCCCTTCCTCTCACGGATAGCTAGCAAAGAAAACAATGAATCAATAGTAATACAATTAATTATAATTTTGATGACTGCGATGAAGACGCACAAGGAGCTCTGAGTAAAGACAGTAACCTGATCTGGCTGAGGGGCTGGGTGATCAGGGAAGGGTTCCCGGAGAAAATGACATTAAAGCCAAGGCCTGAGGACTGAGCAAATGAAATGGGCAAGGGGGTAGGGGCTGGGATGAAGAAGGGAAGCCCTTAGTGCCTGGGACACAGCAGAAATGGGATAAAAATCTTGCTAACCAGGAAGGCCCAGAACCCACTAGACTGAGTCAAAGCATGTCAGCTTGGCAAGAGTCCCCATATCCAGCTGGAGAGGGGCACCAGGTGAGGCCGAAGAGCTAGCCGGGTCAGATGCGCCTTGGAGACCACTGCCTGGACATTGCCTCCCTGATGTCTCCTGTGGTCACCGTAAACTCAACTAAGTGAAATCTGAGGATGTCTTCGTCCCTTCCAAATCCTCTCTTCCTCCTTGTTGAGGAAAGGCAATGCAACCCTGCCAGCCAGCTCAAGCAGACTGCTGAGAGTCATCTCCACCATCGCCAGTCAGTCACCAAGTCCCACAGACCCAACCACCTCAACATTGCCACAATCTGATACCCCTAACCCGCTACCCGCTTCCGCATGGCCTTATTCATATCTCACCCATTAGCCTTTACCTGGATTCCTGTCACAGTCTTTAACTGGTCTCCCTGCTTTCAATCTTAACCTCCACCTCTCTAATCCACTATCCTTAAGGGCAGCAGAGTTACCTCCTCATTGCTTAAAACCCTTTAGTATCTCTCCATGGTACTTATAATTCAATGAAAATTCCTTAAATGGTAGGCAAAGTCCTTCAGGGTCTTGCTTCCAACTTTGTAAATAAATATAAAATATAAATGTACATAAACATAAATCATATAAAACACACATGTACACACAGATAAAAGAATCCAAGAAGCATAGCAGAATGTTAACAGAAGCCAACTCTTATGGTGGTGGGATTTTGGGTGATTTCGTGGTATTCCTCAAAGCTTTCTATATTACAGGTAACCTTCTGACACCCAGAAAAATATATGTTCTTATTTAAATTTAAGTGACAAACAGTATTCTTCTCTGTCTCCCTCCTCCTAGCCTCAAATGCAAATGTTTAACTTTGGCTACACTGTAAAGAAGATTTTTACAATTATGAAGGTAACTAAAAAAAAAAATGAAAGTGGAGAACTATATATTTAAATGGTAAATGTTGTGTTCCATATATTTTACCACAATGAAAAGAATCCTCAAAATGCAGCCTGAACAATTTCTGATTCAAAGTGTTTAGCTGCCTACAGCATTAAAATTAACCAACAAACTGCCTTCGCTCGACTACCATTTGGGCTGTGTGGACAACCTTGATCTCTACTGCTGTCTGTCTCTCAAGTAGCACTCTGGGTGGTTAGCACAGGAAGTGTGAACACAGCGTAGCGGTCAAGGGCACAGACTCCGGAGTCAGAGGCATCGAGCCTGGGCTCCATCACAAGCCAGCTCGGAGATCCTGAAGACGTTATTTCACCCCTCTCAGTCTGCATTTCCTCATTTGGAAAATGAGGACCACACATCTTCCACACTGGAGTTTTCAGGATCTACTGAACTGTTTGTAAAGTACTTAACCCAGAACTCAGGACACAGTTTGGACTCAATAATTGGCAGCTATTATGAATTTATATCTTTGGTTTCAACAGCAGAAAACCGTCGACTGTCTCCTATGTTTGTAAGCTAACTGATATTATGAATCCATCTGAAATACAAATCAGGTGTCACAGTTAAGAACTTTTTGTATCTAGTATCCACACCTATAACAACCACAGCCTCCTTACGGTTCACAAGGCAGCACTGGTCTAGGAGAAATGTTGATAATGCAATGTTATGGTCCCTTCTCCCCCCGCAGCCTGATGGTTCATCAGGGTTACTGCTATGCCTAAGGATGTCGCTGAATGGTTTAAAATAGACCAAAGGACTCTGTCACGGTGGCAGACCCAGTACAGTGCTTACCAAAGTGCTGCCGACGTGAGCCAACCAAACTGAACCCGCCAGGACCACCACCTGCTGAGACGAGAACTCGTCCCAGTGAGACCATGATGGCCGCACATCCCACTGGAACAGACGACATGTGGGACCCATGACTCAAGTAGAGCAGGATTCCCCGAAGATGTATCTAAGGCTGTTTCTAGGTCTGAACTTTTCCAGTGACTCATCCCTTCAGCAAGTGTTCGCTGAGCATCTACTATGTGTAAGGCTCTGGCATCACAGAAGAGACAAAAGCCCCTCCCTTCGAAATGGGGAGGACTGGCAACGGCTTCTAGCTGTTGAAGTGATGTGAAAAAAGGCGAGGAGCAGACAAATGAAGAAGACAGGCAATCCTCAGATCTAAATCAGAGAACACACTTCAGGGACCTCTTTCCTTACACCATGAACTGGAGCTAAGTAGCCAAGGGAAACTTTTGCTCCACATTCTAAGTGTTCTTGCCCACTCTCTACTTGCAAGTGGTATCGATACATCTCCCCTACAAAATGAAAAAGCGGTCAGTGTAAAGGTTTGTAAGACGCCTCTAATCAAAATGACCTGTAAACTATTACAAACCATCCCTGTTAAGATGTGCTTATTTATCAATCCTTTCTGGGGGAAACAAACAACGAACAAACAAACTTCTTCCAGGCACACAAGTGAAGTCCCGTTCCTTTGATTCCAATCTAAGCACAACAGAGAGTAGCTGACAACCATCCTTCTTAAAATGATGATGTTTCACAATCTTAAACATATTACAGGGTGGAGAGTGGAGAACACACACACATATATAAGATGCTTAGCGGTATACAGTGCCAAGGTGACAGAGCTCTAAAAAGGAATCCCCAACCTTTGTGGGGGGATGAGTTACTGGCACTCAAATAATGGCGGTGTGTGGCAGTGAAGGAGGAAAGGAGAGTGGCATGACAAGGAAGGGATGTGCGGATTCAGATTTCACAGTCCCCAAGGCAAAGGGACAGCTCTGTCACCCCCACTCCACCCTCAGGACCACAACAGTCTTTCAAGCAATGAGGTGGGTGTGATGGCAGCTGGTACCCCACAGTCTACCAGGGTGGGTACAAGATCTCAACTGTTCAACCTTCCAAGACTCTCTGAGCATATGGGGTTTCATCGTAATTCAAAGCTCCAAGTTATACTTGGCTTAGGCCTAAAAACCAGAGATAAAGCCCCGTTCTGGGCCTGACGTTCTAGGCTTGGTTCAGCGGGGCTCAGCTTCTAAGCTGCCTTACTCACCACTCTGCTCGCACCACCACACAGCATCTGCCCGAGCCAACAAGCGGTGTAACTGGGTTGTAGACATGAAGCATCTTAGGATGGAACACAGCCAAGCGATGAGGTTATGATAACAAAAATAAGGGCTAGGATGTAGCAAAGAAGGCCCAAAAGCCAAGATTCACCAGACCCTAAGCCTCTAAGAGTCGCAGATCATTCGGCCACTTCCTGGCCAGCTGGCAGAATGCTGTGGCAGAGACTCCAGAGAGAGGGGCCAAGAGGAGTGGATGCTGTGGACCTGGCGAGGGACAAGGGATGGGGGTGGCAGGCTGAATGGGGAGAGGGTGCAAGAAACAAACATTCGGTCACAGAGATCGTGGCTTGCTAAGATCTGGCAAAGGTGTTAATAAAAGGGAAGGGCACAGAACTGCACGACCACTCAGAGTGTTTAGATCAGAGATCTCAAACACCTACAGGCTAATTCCATGATTAATATCAGGAAGTATCCAGCTGCTAAACACAAAACATAAAAATCCCTTTAAATGTTTTGTTTCCACATCAAAAAAGGGGTCTATTTTCTCCAATGTACTAGACTCCAGCTTGAATCCTACAACCTTGACGACTGAATATTCATGTTTTACTTTCACAAAACCCTAGCACACACTCACCATGGCTCCTCTGTAGTAGGCTGTCGTGATGGTTCGAAATCTCTCCTGACCCGCTGTGTCCCTAAAATTTGAAACAAAGGAAGAGTGGTTTTAAAAGTCATCCCCAGTAGCACTGAGGAGAGGCTCTGAGCTGTGGGAGACATGAGTGTGGTCTGCTCTCAGATGCAGCGGCTTCAGGACGAAAGGGAGCGAGACACAAAGGGAGCCTGTCGTGCGTCTGTGAGCCGGGGGTGGCGTGGCCGCGGGAGCCTGTCAGGAGCGCACAATGGCTTGGGTGAAAAACTTGGATCTTGACGATAAAAGCAGCAACGGGAAATTGCACAGCCCTGCTAGGAGCTGGCGTGTTACATACATCAAGCACACGTGGGAGAGAACAGGGAACGGTTCTAAATTCTGGACTCCTACAGGTAGCTCTGCTCCTTTTGACAAATGCCTGACGATTGAGGCACTTTGCTCTCTTGACTGAAAGTCTGATTTCTGTACAAAGCAAGCAGTCAGGCTGGACTTACTACTGTGTAAATTCTGCTCAGCCGAGCGCACTAGAATGGATCTCCTCAAGGGCTTTTCCAGCTACAGGGCCCGTGATTAAATGAGGGCCTGGAGGTCAACATACAGTCATTGATAACGTTTCCAAAGACTTCAAAATATGAACAACACCCCCCAAATTACATACACATGCATCCATTCTTGCCCTTTAGTTGATGGCCTATCATTAAAATCCACTGTGAAAAAGGCAAACATTTCAAATTACATTTGCCGAAGCCATCCCTATAAAGGAAGTCACATTTCCTCGATATCTGGGAAGATCAATACTCCTACCTTTGCCACGTACCACAAGGACTAATTTCACCCTCTGTGCTGCTAAGACAAAACTAAACTGTATGATTTGATCACTTCTAAAAAAAGAGGCATTTGTGGAAATATACTAGAAACCTAATGCATACCAAACCCAAATGAGATGAAGGCCCAAGGGAAATATAATCAATTAAAAACATTAATAAATACCTTAACATTTATGTACACCTTACAAGATACGTTCACATGGTGCTCACGTGATGCCCACCACACTGGGGTGCTATTACTGTCATCCTTGTTCTGCAGAAGAGGAAATAGACTCGGGGGGTAGGGGGGAGCTGGGGTACCAGCTCTGCCCCTAAACAGCTCACACCCTTGAATGAGACTCAGGGAACCTGGGTCTCAGCTGTTCAGTGCAGGGCCAGGCCGCATACTACCGTCATCTTATCCTACCATCCTCTCACTGATCAGGATTAGAAACACAGGCACTCGTTTGGTACTCAGCAAACAAATCCTCAGGAAAGCAGAAGCCAGCACCTTTGAGCAGACTAACTGTATTCTGGTTCTAACACCCTATATGATTTAGAACCAGCTCTGCAAAGAGGATGGAGGAGAAATCTCCTAAATGTAGGCCATGAAGACTGAACAGAGACTATTTTGCTACTGAGAGTGCTGATAAATTGTGCTACGGCATTCTAATTAGCTGATCACCCACAGAGAAACTCTCCTCACTGCTATGATCAGGGCTGTACAGCACAGAGTCAGAGATTCTTTTTGCTTCCCCCTTAATAAAATTTTCTTTTTATCTTTAAAATACTTGACTTCTTACAAAATACCAACAGATGAAAAGGGCAGTGTGTGGTGACCTTCACAGAGTTTTCCCCTGCAGTGTATGGGAACCTCTACACGAGGCTAATCCATGAAGCTGACTCAACGCTCCATCACTAACCCAGACACACGCTCTCAGATGGATTTAACCACTCTAAGTCCAGCTTCCACCTCTACAGAAGGAGGGCTGGTGGATTTCAATACGATGGTCTAGTTCTACCCTGGTTCTGAAATTCAAAGGAGAAAAACAGCCTCAGGAACAAGCTGGCATGTATCTTACGACTTTACTATTTTTGCCCTGCTTCCTTCCTAGTCTATGACGCTCTAAATTTCTAAGCTTTGTTTCCTGCTGTCATGGTCACACATTAGATCAGTAATCAAAACCATCATCAAAAACTTTCCTCAAGACTCCACATTTGTGTGGCTCCGTGGAAGGCCTTATACTGAAAGAAATTTAATCAGGCTTAAAAAAAAACAAGAAGAGTTTGAGTTCAAGCCAAAAATATTCAACCAGGCAATCTGGAGGAACCATATTTACTCACTGCAGTTTGACAGATTCTTCAGAAACTAACCAGTCAGAGTTGGGTGATCATGAGGAGAGCTTTGCCGTGCGTATTACAAGGTGAGAGAAGAGAGGCATGACATTCTCCTCCCTTATTCCCCAGGGCGGTGCTTCTCATTTTTTTATTTAAGGAGAGGAAATATGCAAATAAATGATAAAATATCAGAGCCGGAAGGGAACTCAGATGTCATCAGTCTGACCAATCCATTTACAAACGAGGACAAGTAGGCCCTAAGAAGGGAAGCGAGGGGCCCCAAGTCCTCGAGTCAGAGACCGGAACCTGGATCTGCCCTTTGTTCGGGTTCCTACCACTTGACTACTTTGTCTTACTTGATCTCACAGCTGCAACAACTACAATGAAAAAGTAACTGACACGCTTTAGAGTTGAGTTTCCTCCCCAATAAAATTAGCATTTTGGAAGAATGAGTTCTCAGATCTCTCCTGGCTGTCAGAGTTAGTGTATCTTCCTCACCATCTCACTCTTGGTGGAGAGATCTCTGAATACTTACCCATTTCTCCTTGGTTCTGATAAAGAAAAGGTGTTTTAGCCACCACAGGATACCCCTAACTTATCACAATTCACATTTTAATTCGCACTTTCAATTCCTGATGAAAGTAGAAACATTGCGTACATATGTGTATTTTTACTTACCATATTTGAAGCTTAATTTTCTTTCCATCCAGTTCTATCGTTCTGATTTTAAAATCAATTCCTGCCAGGAAAAGAAAGACAGACATGTTAACTTTCTTCCAGTATAATCCAAGTCTTATTAGGAAAAGGACAAAGATTTCTATTGAAAAAAGCTCTCCAACGCACTGGAAAATGTGGACACAGAGAGGTTGTGAATGGTATGTTTCCACTGAATACAGGCTGAAGAAAGGAATGCTAATTACTCTGCAACGAATTCCCACCCATGTTAAATGCAACGTATTATATGCCTCATTATTTTGACATAAATAGATCACATCCTTCAAAGTTACATAATTTAGGGAAACTGAGAACATGCCATATTTTCTACTTCCTGAAATACATACAAACAAAGCTTCCAACCCGACCCTCGTGCCCCCATCCTTCCCTAAAGAAGGCTGTGAGACCTCCACTTCCTTCCAACTGTTTCTTTAGAATCTGCAACTGGCTAAGAAAAGGAAAAAGAAACCCACCTATGTAGGGGCAGGGATGAGAAAGCCTGTATATTTATTTTATACAGTTAGCAAGTATTTTACAAACATTTTGATAAGTGTTCCCCGCATCTTACTGGCTAGAGCTGAAATAGCCAAAATGTTTTTTAACCTTGGCTACACTTTAGGATTACGTGGAAAACTTAAAAAACAAACAAAACTCATGACTAGGCCTGCTTCCTTCGCCAGATTCTGAGATTCTGATTTAATTGGCCAAGGGTGGGATCTGTGCTCTAGTTACTTTAAAAGTTCCCCAGGTGATTCTAACCAGGAGCCAAAGTTCAGCCCTCAACCAGTAGCATGGGAAAGTCATTTGCAGCTCCGGCACTCAAAACTTCACCCCCTCCCTCACCTAACATCCCCACTATGGTAGCTCAAAACTTACTCAGCGATTTGAGCTACAAAGAACCACGAAGTCCCTGAGAAACAGCAGCTCGCTCTGTCATTTATCAGGAACAGGCTGCTACTCTTTCTGAAGGCACCAGTGAGCGGATACAGCTCAGCTACAATTTGCTAAATCCTCATCACCTGGCGACTCAGCTTTGTTTCAGACTTTTCTATTCTTTTGCATTCTCTATAAAAGCCCTTAAAGTGGTTTCCAAGACATTTCAAGAAAACATGTCAATTATGTATCCTCCGAAGTGACTTAAACATTAACTGTTATTATTTGGGGGGAGAAGAGCCTTCAACGGCTATGTTACTATAATATTTCTACAAATTAACACTGAGAACACCCTAAAAGGTTGCTTGCCAGATCCAGCTTCACAGAAGGTGGATTTCTCCCTTCTTCTCTGCAGGGCACTCTTCCTCCAAGGAACCTTCTTCTTTTTTCTTTTTTTTTTTTTTAAATTGAAGTTCAGTCAGTTACAACGTGTCAATTTCTGGTGTACAGCACAATGCCCCAGTCATGCATACACATACATATATTTGTTTTCATATTCTTTTTCATTAAAGGTTACTACAAGATATTGAACATAGTCTTCAGGGAATCTTCTTAGGTACTCTTGTGAATCTTAGAACAGACATCACACCCAAGCTAATCTAGCAGAATAGCTTCTCATTCTTTGCCCTCACTAATAACCAGGTAACGTTAAGAAATACCATCTGATACCCCAAATCCCCAGGTTATCTGGCTCACATTTCCTCCTCTAAGTTACCTCAGTATGGTGGGATCTGCGGTTGCTGATGCAAAATTTAGCAACACAGCATGAATATTACTGTTCGCATCACAGAGAGCTTACTGTGGCCATCATTCATTTAAGACAACATACACATTGATTTTTATTGTGGTTTCTTTCTTTTTTTTTATTTTGATTTGTAAGATCTAATTTTTTAAATGTTAAAGTACAGCGGACTTACAATGTTGTTAGTTTTTGCTGTACAGTAAAGTGATTCAATGATTTATTTTTTTTACATATTTCCAAATCCAGTGCAGCAAAGACCCTCTAGAGGTTCTCCTCTAGCCTTTATCCCTTTATTTTGGCCCCCTCACAAGAACAATGCCCAACAGCTGGTAGACAATAATAAATGTTTCCTGATATTAACATTTGAAAAAAAATCCATAATTTTCCAAACTCATAGAAACAGAAAATAGAATGGTGGTTATGAGGGGCTGGAGGTAGGAAAACGGGAGCTGCGATTACTGGGTATAGTTTCAGATCTGCAAGATGAAAAAGTTCTGGAGATCTGTTTCACAACAACGTGAATTCACTTAACACTACTGAGCTGCACACTGAAAAAAAAATGGTTACAGTGGTAAACTTTATTTTGTGTATCTTTTTTTTTTGCCACAATAAAAAAAGAAGAAAAATTCATGACTTTCAAAATACCTACTGTGTATCCGGAAAAGAAATTTCTTAATTGGAAGACTAAAGTCATCCAACATTCCATCTTTTAATAGTTCATTCACATTTTAAATAAAAGATGATGCCTATCAAAACGCCCGTCAAGTGAATACTTTTCCTTACTCTGTGTTGTTAAGATGGTAACTCCCTGTTCTTTTAGGGATGGGCATCATGGGTGGCTTCTCCACCTTCATTCAACAAAGCCATCTTGAGGCTCCCTTAAAGTCTCAGTTACTCTCCATTCATTTGAAACACTGAGGAAGCTTTCTACTGACCTAGCCTTTTGTTTTCTGTGTTTGTTAGAAGGATTCTCTTTCTGTTATCTGAGAAGGTTCTACCATTTTCTGGGATACTTAACTGCCTTTGCACCATTCAGAGGTTTTCACTGTTTTATAAGAGTTGGGAACTGGTATTTAGCTTTGGCTGAAGCTGCTGCGAGGAGAAGGTTGACAGACAAACACTAGAGAGCACAGTCAAATTAGCACAACCTGAATTTCACTAATAATGGGAAATGTCATTTATGCTATTATTGAAAAGCACTGGACCTGGAGGTCAAAAGACTTAGACTGTAGGTTGGGTTCTGTCATTAACAACTTTCAGGAGGTTGCTCACCAGCTCTGAATCTCTGGATTCGCATCCATTAAAAAGGCTGAGAGGATCTAACTAGATAAGTTAGGTAATGTGCTGTGCTGTGCTGTGCTGTGCTGTGGGAACTCTGAACTTCCATATAAATTTAAGATATTGCACATTCAGATTCTGTCGCCCCGCAGCTCTTGTCAGGTCACTCAGGGATGATGGAAGTATCTTCCCAGGATGCTGTGCCAGCATCTCTCCCTGGCCTGATTCCCCTGCGGCCACCGTGAGAGTAATTTACAATAATCCCTGTGGTAACAACACCACCCCACTATTTGAGAAGCCACGGATCCAACATCCTCAGCCAGGCAGTCACCCTTTCCCCACTGATGTGCGCTCTTCCCACACTGCAATCCTCACAGCTTCTCTCTGCAGCCTCGGCCTCTGTGTCTCTCGGGGGCCCCACACCTCCGCCCTCTGCGTGTGCATGGCCACCTCACTGGGCAGCCTTCTCTGATGCCCCTCTACCCCATGCGGTCCCGGCCCTCCTTCCCTTCTTGGCTCTTTGCTCAGCCTTATCCATCCCCACCTCAAGGCAGGGTTTTCCCACGGTAATTCAATCCTGCGTGTCTGGGTTTATTAACATATTGCTCTGAATTGCTCTCACATGAGCAAGGGCTCTAGCCTTTCTTTGCCAATTAGGCTGCACACAGAAACACAGATACAGTAGATACTAAACGAAAGGCTTAATACCCTTATGCAATTAAGTAAAGGTTAAATTCTACTAAGTGCGGAGAGAGCTAAGAAAACCTTGGATGTTCAGAGATTTCTTAGCAGACTATAGTGAGTAAGGATGCAGTGAAATCTTATTACAGTAAGAAAATGAAAACCTCTACATTATAATTAGTGTTGACAATAACATCAGTAGAATATATAGTGCATTTACACTCACTTTAAAATTCAAAGAAAAGACAGGGAGGTGGGGAGGGTATAGCTCAAGTGGTAGAGTGTGTGCCTAGCACTCAGGAGGTCCTGGGTTCAATCCCCAGCACCTCCTCTAAAAACAAATACATAAACCTCCCCCCACAAAAAAACCAAAAACAAATTTGAAGAAAAGAGTCTACTCCAGGATTAAAAGAATAACCAGTCATAAGGATAATAATATAATTATACTGATTAGGATGTTTTCTGCTGCAAATAATAGAAACCCCAAATCAAACTAGCTTCAGGTAATTTGTTGACTCATATGACAAGCCCAGTGGTGAGCTGGGGTTCGGGGATGGCTCAGTCAGTAGTTCCGGCTCCTTTCTCTGTACCTCCGTTGGCTCTGCCCTCACGGGAGTGTCAATTTCATCCTCTGACTGATAGCAGTTCCTGACCACAACAGCAATACTGAGAAGAAAAGCTATCATCTTCCTGTGCCTCACTCTTGAATGTGAGGAAACATTTCCCCAAAGCCTCCAGCGACCTTTCCTTCATGTCTCATTTCTGGATTTATAACCATGGGAATGTCATGTTCCGGGAGCCAAGGCTGAGCTCCTGAACTAATCACTGCCCTGGGCAGTGACCAAGATTGGATTAATCTAAACCCATCCCTAAATTTAGATCAATCAAGGCCCATCCCTGGAGCTGGGCCACTCCCCCTGATGCACAGGGCTGCTAAAAATAGGAAAAAGGGGGAAATCTGTTGAATCAATCATAATATCTGTTAGAATTAATACAAGTCTATTTAATAAATTTTATATTCATAGCTACACGAAACAGACAAATCATAATAGCTATCACTACTACCCTGGAGGGATGTTATTAAATCTCATGATAACTATAGTACTTCTCTGAAGGTAATTTTGCCTAGTGTTCAGCCACAAACAAGAAAACGTGAAGGGAGGAAAAAAAGGGTGGCGAGCAAGCCAAGTAGCTGCCCCAGCATCTCTGGACTAGCCCACGAGTCTCACTGCTTAGGAGGGTCCCTGAGCCCAGAGCCCACAGTTCTGAAGACCTGGCCTGTGCTCTAGCCCCACATGATGTGAGAATGCAAAGGAGGGGCTGTCGTCATGACAGCAGCAAGAACCACAGCTCATCCTGGAAGTTAGGGAGCAACTTTCTTTTCTTCCCCATGTGAAAGGACTATATAATCTCAAAAAATATCACTTCTGAAGGGTATTTACATTTAGAGTCCAACCGCCCTCTGTATTTCAATGCCGTTTAGAAAACCTCATTTTTGGGCAGGACATAATACAATAATTCATGTTCAAAATGACGACCCTGACTCACCCTCTTCACGAGCAGCCAGGCTGCGTGCAGCCTGTGTGGCCGGCAGCACAGCCAGCATCTACGTTCAGGAGATAAGACTCCATCACTGCTTCCACGGGGCTTGACTGTGCCCTGACATTAATTTTTGGATGGCTTTACAGCAGGCCAGTGTGTCATTAATATTTATCAGGTCAATAAAATAGGAAACCAAATTGTAAAAAAAACATTCCCAAGGGGCTCAAGCCACTTTCATTCTGAATTTGAATACATTCAGAAACACAAACGCACACACACGCTCACACACTCACTAACACATTTTTATTTTTTCCGAACTGATTCTCATGCCAAACAGCTGCTTGTAACTGACACGTATTATGCACCATAAGGAGACAGGGAAGCAAGTATGGAAGGAATCATAGAATTTGAGGCCTGGAAAGTAGCTTTAGTCCCTTGAGTCCAGCCCTCCCTCTGCCCAAGATCAGTGAGGCCCAGGATGACACGACACGGCACCTTACCCAGATTCACAAAGGCTGATTCGAAACGGCGTTAAAATCAAATCTTGGCATTTAAAGATCAGGCCTTCCCAAAGAGACCTGCAGTGGTACATCCTTGTCTCTCTGAGGAGGCCTTCTCCTTACGGGTCACGGCGAAACCCCAGCAACAACGGAAACGTCCACCAGCAGGGGGATGCCTTGTAAACAAGGAAACGCCAGGGAGCAGCGAACAAGAGCTCCGCATGTCAACGTGAGTGAACCTCAAAACAACGCCAAGTGAAAACAGCACGTGCAGAAATGTACACAGAGTCAAACCACTTCTGTAAAATGTCAACAGTACTGAAAACAACAGTGTATCATTTGCACATCCATCCGCGTGTAACTAAAGTATAAAAAAAGCACAAGAATGATTATCAACAAAACCAGGAGAGCTGAAGAGAAATGGAAGAGGAGGGGTTAGGGAGGGGCTCATAGGTACTTCAACTCTACTTATAATTTATTCTTTTTTGGGGGGGTAGATAATCAGGTTTATTTATTTGTTTTTTGTTTTTTAATTTTAACAGAGGTACTAGGGATTGAACCCAGGACCTCATGTATGCTAAGCATGCACTCTACCACTGAGCTACACCCTCCCCCATAATTTATTCTTTATAAAAGTGAGTGGTGGTACATGGATGTGGGAGTGTTTTATATTGGGTAGACTTTTGTATGCCTGAAACTGATCACAATTTTTTAAAATAAACAGTGATTAGTTGTCTAGAAAAATGACATACGGAGGTATACATTGATTCAGGACAGGACAAAAATTAAACCAAATTTTAGAGATGAAAGGCACCTTAGAAGACTTAGTCCGGGGAAAAGCAGGCACCAGCCCCTCCGCAACTTGTCCAACATACAGAGGGTCGTGGTGCTCAGTTCAGCAGACTGAGCCCTTGTGACCAGGGTGATAGCAAGACCAGGCCAAGTTCTAAACCAGATCCTACTGTATGGCACAGGGAACTGTAGTCAATACCTATAATGGTAAAGAATATGAAAAAGAATATACATATGTATAAATGAATTGCTATGCTATATACCACAAACTAACACAACACTGTAAATTAACTATACTCCAATTAAAGAAAAAAGACTGGATCAAGTTCAGAAAGTGAGGGGGCAGATGAAGGGCTTGGAGTGGCAAGGAGTGCTGGCCACTCAGATTCCAAGCAGGAGGTTCAAGGACATTTCCCTCCCTGCCTGGAGGAAAGGGAGCTTCCATGTGGGCCAGGGAGGAGGGAAGAATACACGTGGGGTCACTGTGGGCAGTGGCACTCCAGAGAGGAACAAAGGAGCTCTGATTTTCCATCCCAAAGGGAGAAGGGAAGAGGCTCAGGCTGGGGAGGGGGTCTGCCCAGCACCTCGGGGAAGAGTGTACTTGAGGCCTCTGCACGGCCCAGGGAGACCCAGAGGAACAAGAGCTGGAAGTGAGGCTCTAGTGAGGGACAAGGACTAAGCATGGGCCCAAAGCACTGCTTATCAGAGAGTTCTCAGAAATCAGCTGCGCGAGGGCTTGCCAGCAAATGAAAGGGAAGGGAACTTTGAACTTGGCCCAAACCCACAGTTAACAGACCTTCTGGGAAAAGGGAGCTCGGACTGAGCAGTCTCGGGCCTCCTTTCATTCCACAAGTTAGGTACGATTTAACTTAGCAAACAGATTGACAAAATTCCTTCACACCGAAGTCAAATCAGCCAGCCAACAGGTACAATAACATAACCTCTTCAGTTTCAAGAGAGTAGAGAGGTTGCCTGGGTGTGTGATGGGTAAAAGGATGCCACTGCTGGAGTGTGGGAAAGAGGACGAAGAAGAGCGTTCCCTGGCCTGCAGAACGAACTCTCTGGGGCCAGCCCGCTGTCCTGACCTTTGGCACAAGCTGTGACTTGACGCATTTTTGCTCTGTGGGTGCTACAGCTTAGAACACTCACTGCTCTCTCTTCCCTCCCGGGTACTATCTCGGGTCACTTGGGGAAGTCAGTGGCCTGGCCCAGGAAAATCAGGGCTGGAGAAAACAGGCTGAAGGGGACCTTCCTTCAACGGAGGCTTTAGACACATGGTTTCCACTCAAGTTCTTTTAAAAGAACAATTTGACTGAAGTCAAAGAGCTATGAAAAAAAAAAATTCAGATTTCTGGGACATTTAGCCTTTCAATGAATGATAGCAATGCAAGAAGATTCCAGTGCTGGGTTTATTCCAGCACCGCACATCAAGGGAGAAAAAAAAAAACCGGTTATCTATCCCCTTTGACCCACTTTAAGAAGCAGAAGTTTAACACTGTGCCTCTACAATTAAAAAAAAAAGTACTTTGTTTCAAAAGTACATTTGGGAACAACAAACATCTGTGATTCCAGGCTATCTGAATACTGAGTTGTGTGGTTTGTCTATTTACATTTCAGAGATAGTTCAGAAATAGAAAAAAAAAAAAAAAGCTTCTCAAACATTGAAATCTGTTTTAAAGAAATGCTACATTCATTCTCTTACTCAAGATTTTTGTCATTAATGATGAAGATATAGTGTAGATGGATCCTGCCAGTTTTGAAATGTTGACACCATATTCTGCTGATGCTTTTTCTGTGGACTTTTAAACATGGAGAATAATAAAATTTTAGAGTAGCTGACTTCAGGATAATTAGCTAAAATCTCTAATTAGAAAAACAGATTACTGAAATGGGAGAAAATGAGTCATAGACTGAAGCTTTAAAATATTTTTTCCCTAAATAAATAAAGGACTTGGAGAAAATGTGTAAAAGTATAAATAAAGTGAAGAATGTTACTTAGATTGAAAGAGAGGCATTCAAGGCATCGTTCTTTTTTTAAATACACATTCTGTAAGTTCATAAAAGCGTATTTCTACCAAGTATCAATTTTACTATTCTTTGTTTTGTTCATTTATATGCAAAACGTACTGTTTTCTTATTTGAAAATTAGGAAGTCTAAAGTTCAAGAGGAAAAACACACTAAAAGTAAATTCAGAAGACATTTTAACAACACTATAAAATGATCACTAGCAGCCAAATACGTTAGCTTTGTTAAATCAAACACTGGAAAGGGGGGGACTTTTTTTTTTTAAGGCAGACGAACAAGTGGTCTGCAAACATAATTTGCCCTTATGAGCAAGGACACCTGATATACTAAAAAGAAGCTAGTTCTTCTACTCTTTGAATAGGAAGTGGTAAGTGAAACCCCATTTACGATGTAAATCAAGTGACACATATTACCATTTCCTGCTGAAAAAGCTGCCCATCTTTACACTGTTTTGGAATTTCCTACTTGCTAATGAATTAATTCAGTTCTTGGCATTTTTCGTAAGATAGCTGATAAAATCGAATCATGCCAACAAAAGATAATAACTCATAAACTAGTTCTAGAAGTTATGAAGGATTTACTAATTTTTCTTCAAGCCATAAACATATGCATGACAGATAGAAAAATAGTGCACTTAAGAATAGTTCTGGAGGGAGGGTATAGCTCAGTGGCAGAGTATGTGCTTACCATGCACCAGGTCCTGGGTTCAATCCCCAGTAGCTCCATTATAAATAAATTTTTAAAAAAGAATAGTTTTAAGTAATGTCTATATTTGAGAGTCTTAAGGGGCTTTATTTATTCACTTATTTTTAGAGGAGGTAATGGGGATTGAACACAGGACCTTGTGCATGCTATTAAGGGGCTTTATAAATGAAAACATAAAGATCTAATTAAACCTTGAAATGTCTTTGGGCAATAAAAAGTCAAAATAACAAATCACTATAATATCAAATGATAGCCACTTAAAATATAACTGTGTTGAATTACAAATAAAAGGTTTTTAATGCTAGAATTGCCAAAATGTCTAGAAAAAGAGAGATGGCAAGCAAAGTATAGTAACAACGACTCAGATAAAGTATGTAGAAACACCTAGGAAATGACTGAGAATTTTAAATCTGATTAAGGAGTCAGCAGCAATTACCCAGCATTCAACTCACCATTTGAGGATGGTCAAAGAAGGCACAAGTCTCTTTTGCAAATCTTGCAATTTCAAAAGGAAATGTGATTTTGAGTGTTACTCAATCTGGAAGTAGCAATGTGCTTGAAGTTGTCAAAATGTGGATTCTAGAGGCTTTCAATAAACAGATGTTTCCCCTTCAATAAAAACCTTTTCATAAAAAGCCTAATTTATGAACTAGACTTCCATGAAGAGTAAAAGTTCAGAATGCCTCTGAGATTTCCACCCCTCTTCCCGTTATGAATTCATGACCATCCCAAGAACCAGACTGCTCCCCAGTGAAACCAGTTGCATCTCCCTGCTCTATCCACTGTTTTTGGGAAAGTGTGTCTTTGTAATGGTACGTAACAGCATGCGTCCTAAATCAGGAATTTCTTTGTTTGTACTTTGACAGCTCAGGGTGGGGTCTGTTTCATTTAAGGGTGAAGGGAATACCGTGGTTACTCAAAAAAAGCAAATCCCAGATTTCACACATTATTGCTATGGGAAAACCATACTTAAATCACAGGCATTAACACTGGAAAAAATCACAACTACATTCCAATGATGCTGCATGAAAATGCAGTGAAGCGGATCCTTTAGATCTTTCTAAGTATTGACCATGTCTCATATTTTCCATTCATTTGGAGGTAAAGGAAAGCTAAAAAGAAAAAAATAAAATAAATTAACTAAGTAACCTTAAATGGTTCAACTAACTAAACACAAATGACATATATTTTTCCTTTGAGAATGAGTTCTTAAAAGAGGAAAACCAAAAGAAATTATTATCAATGTAATATACCAGTTAGCACCTAGGGCTGAAATAAACTTCGGCTACAATTTTACTATTTTCCAAGAAAATGTCTAAATCATTCATTTAAGATTTCAGCTTATATTGGTACAAAGTGTAAAATTTATTAATTTTCCTCACCCAGTTAATACAAATCAACTTTCAATGAGGGACGTGGTAAGTAAGGGTCTGTACCAAATTACTGGAGGCTGAAGAGAAGAATCACCTGAAGTTATATACGGTCTTCTGCATTACCCACCTCACCCCTCCCATCCTCTTCTCCCACTGACTTGTCTCTAGATAAGAGGAAAGAGATCAGAGATTGTAAAATAAACAAACATAACTGCAAACTCACAGCGCTCTGAATCTAGTTAGCAAAAAAGCCTTTTCTTGATCAAAACCAACATCAGTGCCACAAAAGTATCGTAAAATTAAGTAGCGCTTACAGCTCACTGCAGCCGGGGTGACAGATGGATAATTATAATAAGCTACTGCTAATGAGTAGGGTTAAAAAAGACAGATGGGGTATATGCAAGTAAAAGGAGGAGGCAAAAATCAACAAAAATGGCACAAACAGATGATAGTTTTCCCAATCAAAAATGAAGAAACTTAACCGGTGGGCATATCATCGTGATTTGTAAACACAGTTTCCTAAGATACAAAAGTTTAAAATTGACAACACTCTCTTTCATGCATATAGTAAACCCTTCTGTCAGCCCATGATGTATATCTCACACACATATATAGTCATCACCTCTAAATACTGTAGACATTTTTGTAACTTTATAGGGTGATAAAAGATTCTGCCACCTACTACTTCCTTGGCTTGACTTTTAAAACAGAATACAATGTTACATCTGGGTTGGCAAATCCAAGATCTTCTCTAACCTACGGTTGTGGTCTGGACCAATGAAGGAGCTAGAACATGTCATAATTTTTTTTTTTTTCTCCCTTGTCTGCCAGCTAATTGCCACTTTAAATTTCAAATACACAAAGAATGAGTAATAACTATATTCAGAGCATAAAATGAGTGGGTTGTCAAAATATGCTATAGCAGACTTCACATTCAGTCCTTATTCTTCCTATGTCCAAAGCCCTGTGTTTGGTTGAGGGTGGCGGGGAGGGGGTGGAGGGCAAGAGAAGCACACCTAAATCATATTGACACGAGAATATTTTTAAAAAGCCACCTTGGTCATTTTAATGGCAGGGAGATTCATCCAGTGACACATAAAATAATTTTTCTAAAACTGACAAAAAATTTATCTCAAATTATATTTTATCAGCTTGTTTTTATGAAACTAACTTCAAAGTGGAATATCCCATTCAAGGTCCCCTACCCCCATCCCTAAAAACTAACACCTCAGGCATCAGAGCAAGAAATTGACTGCACAATTTCCACAGACTGGCCTGCAATCTTGGGTAGAAGAATTATTTTCCTTATGTTTCCTTTTACCTGTCTCTTTCAAAATCGACAGTTCTTTCCAAATCCTGGAGAAGCATGTTAAGGATCACAATGTCCATCCATCAGTATCCATCTTTCTCAGGCAAGTGTTTCAAAGTTACAAATACAAATATGTTTCCTTTTTTTTTTTTTCAATTGAAGTACAGTCAATTACAATGTGTCAGTTTCTGGTGTACAGCACAATGTCCCAGCCATGCACATACACACATATATTTGTACAAATATATTTCTTAAAGCAGGTCATAATCAGGCAGTTGTCCCAACCAACAGGCATGTAAGACATAAAAGACTCACTTGGAAGCCTCTAGCCAGAACTTTGGTCCTGGGGGACAATGATCCTTATTTCCCACAACAGAACGCTGGGAGTGATGACCTAGAGCTAGTCTTCTCTTCAGCAGGTACAGACACAGACACACTTCTTTGCAAAGAGCATCTGCCTACCCTACCCCGCCCCCCTCCCCACCCACACCCCCCCCCTACTTCCATTGCTACAGTAGCTACTGAAGGCTTTGTGTCTTTTTCACCATGGAGTATTTTGAGTCTATTAAAAGTAACCCTTGATCATTACCAAGATGACACAGAAACTTGGAAAGTATTTGTTATACTGTGACAAAAGTAGCAAAATATAAAATGCGTGATGTCTGTAACTATGTAGAAAATATATGTGCATATGGAAAGCAACATGTGAAACAGTAAAGTACTTACGTTAGGGTAAGTAAGTTACTGTGAGATGATTTTCAAAATTAGGAACTTCAAATGTTCACAAACTCCTGTAGTATTTTTGCATTAAGCAATTCTGAAGAAAATATTACATACGCTTTAGATGAAATAGGACTCAGTACAACTATACTTCACATTCTGGAATAAAGAAGCTTTGGGGGGCTGCTTTTACAAAATCTTACTGTTGAATATAATGATGTTTCCATGGGGGGAAAGCATAAAAAAGCACACCAAATAGCCAGCACACATACCTCATCTGAAAGACCCTTTGCCTGGAGACTAACCACTATCCACCAAACTGCCTGGACAGATTTGCCCCTTTTCCCCTAATTCCTTCAGTACCACTTTATTTGCTGTCATCTGCAAGAGAATGTGAGGGGAGACAAAGAGAGGCCTAAAGCAACGTGAGCTTGCTTTCCCATGCTGCGTTTCAGTGGCATCTGCAGAACAAACCCAGGAGGAAAGCTATCATCTGGAGATTTCATTTTTCCATGCTACCCCTGTCCCTAATTAACAAGATAATTCTGAGTTTGCCATGCTGTAATTTATTAATCCTATTCAATTAATCTAATCAGCTGTAAAACAGGAGAGGGCAACAGTGCAATCTTTAATGAAGGGAGCTCACTGGACTTTAAACACTGCTCAGTCGAGGCTCACGAGGAATTCCTACACACAAAGAGCAGGAGTGGCCTCGGTGAATAATTTGCTTTGTATATTTTTAATTCATCTTTCTACTTAAGGCCTCATATTACAATGTGGTTTAGAAAAAAGAGACAGCAGGTATATTATTTTAAAAGTAAACTCAGCGGTACAGAGGGTAGATAATTCTAGGTTCTCGGGTGTGTAGGGGGTGGATCATGCCAGAGTATTGCCACACATGAACAGCTGAGAAAAAAACAAAGCAAAACAAACTCAACCATCAAGTTGAAAATCTTACCTCTTCAATTGAAAAGGTGGTATTTTACAATGTTAAATCCATCTGCCCAGTTTTGGACTGATCTAAAAGTACACTGGCAACACCCTAACAGTAACCCTCAGTTACTAATATGAAAAACAAAACCAGAACTGTCCACATGATGATTTCACAGACACACTGTCATTTCAGTGATGTACGCAGGCAAGCCTGGGGCAGGATTTCCACATCTGGTGGTCACAATGTCCGTGCTCCCAGTTTGGACAGCATAATCATTAGGTCAGGAAATGCATACGACAGTGATGCAAAGAAGTTAAGAAACATGATACACAATGACTGTGTATTTTTAACCCCAAATGGTCTGTCAGCAGAATGAGGAAGGTGAAGAAAAATGTCACTGGCCATTCTGGAAATACAAAAGATCACACCCATTGGACTGCAGTTCTTTGAATGAGTTTCTGAAATTGACAGAAGAAAGCAGGAAAAAAAAATGCGCACTCAGAAAAACTGGCATTTAATGTACTTCAGATAAGCCGTTGCAGGCCTCCAGGCTGAAGTCCGTGTTTGCAGATGATGATACTGGAGGCAGAGAAGTGGCAGACGTGGCCCCTTTTTCGACTTTGTGACCAATTCCTCAGCCTGAGTGTGAGTATAACCCATGACACAAATTATAAAACAGAAAACTGACTGAGATTACTTCCCTTCCCCTACGTAAAAGACAAGGCTGAAGAGTGCTCAGCCTACGTCTGATGGATAAAATGAAATTAGCTTAGTCAAATCTAAGCCACACCTCATGAAAATCAAGTTGATTAATGAAAGGCCAAATTTCAATATTTAATTTGACAAGAAGTATTGAGCCTGACACTGATGCTAGGCACCGAGGAACACAAAGATGAAAAGTTATCAGCCTCAGGGGGCTCCCGGGCCAGGAGACATTAATTTCTCAACGTGAGAACCCCACTGTCATAATTACGTCCTTTTTAATAGATAATATTCCAAGGTTTGCTCTTTGGGAGCAGGAACCAGCAAGAGATGATGAACCAACAGAAGACATGATTTTCTAAGATATGAAACTGCCTGCTTCAGTTCTGTCCCTGAAACTGCTGAGTGCCAAAGAGGAGTTGGTAAAAGATATAACAGCAGGAAGCGACTGCCACCCCCAAGCCAGAGACAGAAGAAGGAGATAGTGTTACTGGAGCTGAAGGCCTAGACCTGAGAAGGGGGTGGAACCACAGTGGGCCTGTCCAGTGGAGCTGGAGCTCCAGATAAACAGTCTCTGCTGAAGAAGCCACCTGAGGCAGAAATGGGAGAGAGAAACCTCAGTTTCTCCCTTTCTCTTCCCCTTCAGTCTCCTTTCAGTGTCTCTGATTGGTTGAACTCAGTGTGAAGCCTGCAGACCCATGAGCCTGGGCAGGGGAAGAGGAAGGATCTGATGGAGAACTGACCAGGGATATGATTAAACTTGAGCTGCAAGAATTGAATGTGTGTGTTGCTGTTGTAAGCCACTGAGATTTGGGGGCTGTGTCCCAGCAGAGCTGAGGAATAGGCACCTCCACAAGCAACATCAAGTAGGTAAATAAATAAGCAGACAGGAAAGTCAGATAAATGGAGACTCAAAAGTGAAATAAAATGAATAATTATTTTTAATAATTGCTTTAAGGAGAACAGTTCCACGCTTAGTTTGTGAGCCCAGGGCAGAGGGCAAGCACCTGCACAGATCCTCAACCAGATGCCCTGGTCCTGAAGGAGAAGCACATTCAGGATTCCCCAGCTGGAGGCAGGAGGTGACCCTGGCTTTTACTTTCCTGCAGCTTCACAATCAACTGGGCAGTTCGGGACAGGAAGACGTGGTGAACTGAGAGCATCATATGCTGGCAAGTCAGGAGCCAGGCCTTCCAAGAAGGAAGTCTGTCACTGAGTCAGCGATGTTGCCAAGCCCTAAGCCAGCGCAGGACCAATATAGCTCAAGGAAAGCCACCGGAGACATGGTGACTCCAAGCTTTTTGCTTATACTTCCATCACATACTCACAGTACATCCTGGTTAGTTATTTATAATCCCTCTTCCCAAAGTAGACTGTAAGCACCCACAGGGTATGGGGTATGTTTCTAGCTTAGGAATTTCTACAATTACCCACCTTAAAATACACGGTCTCACCCAACATGTCCAACCCTGCTTTTCACAATTCCTCAGTGCACACCCTAAGAATTGCCTCCTTCAGGCTCCACTCTGACATTCTCTACATCTAGGCATTTTCTGAGATTCCCCCACTGTCGGGAACACCCTCCACCCTTCCCACTGGCATCCTGGCAGCGACTTAAGACTCAGTAAGTCCACTCCCTCTGTCCTCCAGATAGCCCAGCTGACTCTGCTCACTCTCTGCTCTACATTCCTACAAAACTTAGAATAAATATTAGAGACAGCATTGACTTATTCTCGTTGTTCCATAGTCCTGCCGTCCCCGTTAGACTTAGGCAGAGAATCGAGCACAGCATGCAGCTGATTGAGGAGGTGCTCAATACATGCTTAAAGGGATGAATGAAAGATAAGTCTCATCTTTTACAAGCAATTCTTTTTGTAACCCTCCTTCCTGTTTGCCAAGCACATCACAGGCACTCATAAATATTTCTTGACATTGATTAATGACTTCTAATACAATCAGGTTCACATTATCTCCAAACTGATCTACTGGAATGCATCTTAATGACTGATAAATTAAGTTACATATTTGGAAAACTTCAGGAAAGAAAGAAGGGAGAAAGAGAGAAAGAGAGAAAGAGAGAAAGAGAGAAAGAAAGAAAGAAAGAAAGAAAGAAAGAAAGAAAGAAAGAAAGAAAGAAAGAAAGAAAGAAAGGAAGGAAGGAAGGAAGGAAGGAAGGAAGGAAGGAAGGAAGGAAGGAAGAAAGAAAGAGAAAGAAAAAGAAAGGAAGGAAGGAAGAAAAAAGAAAGAAAAAATATCAAAATAAATTAACGAGAAAAGAATAAATAAAAAACACAGTAGCAAGCACACATAAAACAGATGTCTTTTCTTTTTAGAATAACAAAAAGACAGAAATGCAGTCTAATCTAGAAAAATGGAATTGAATTAAAAGTTCTGTTACTGTTGTCTAAATTCTAATCTTTAAAATCACGTTAGTTTATACAGGCTTAGGAATTCAGGTGATCTTTTAAAATCCACACACAATGAAACAAGTACCAATTCTGTAGTTATATTAGGAGAACCAATATGCCACCTGGTTGGGGAGGGGGAAGAACTGGATATTTCATGTTGGTTAGAGAGTTTTACTTTTTTCAGAAACCATAATTTTCTTAAAACTTTGTCAACAACCACAAAACCCTATCCTGCAGCTGCCTCGGCTGTGTGGGAACTTCTCCCACTGCTCCAACAACCAGAGAAGCTTCCAGAGTTGACTCAGAGAGAAAGCAGAAGACTAAAAGAGGGGAGATGTCTCTCAACAGGCTTATAACCCAAAAGACTCTAAAAGAAACAGCAAGTCCAGCCAGCAGGGCAAGCCCTCCATCAATAAATAAAGCTTGACAGTTAAAAGGCCCGGTTTTCTTTAATGGAAACAAAGGTTTCATAACATGGTACTCGACTCAGCCCTGGTTACTTGGTGTAAGCAATGGACTCTGTGCTCTCTTTTCTACTCCTATGTTCTGTTGTCTTTCTTCCATTAAAAAAAAAAAAAAAAAAAAAAGTTGGTCTGGACACACTAAACCAACTCTGTGACCCAATAATGGGCTGCATTCCACACTGAAAAACACTGGCCTAAAGAACATTCTGGAAGTCAACCAAAGGTCACATGCTATTTCTTTCTTTTTTTAAAAAAAAAATCCATTGCTGATAAGGAAAGGCCACTTCAGTTTCACTTTTTGAAATGAGAGAGAGAGGAGGGGGGAAAAAATGACAACTTCAAAACCCCGTATATAGTAAGCACTAAAATATCTGTCAAATTTAAGAAGCCAATAAAAAGTGTATGTGCATTTCTGTGTTGTGGGTAAAGTAGCAGAAAGGAGCAGGGAGGCTAAGACTTAAAGGAGACAAAGGAGAACTCCAATAATGGAAATACCGCCTGGGTAATGTGCCCAATTATTTGAGCAAGACATTGCCAGAGGTTCGGCTTCCTCCATCACCTGAGACATTTTGATTCATCGGCCTAAAGGCCAAGAAGCAAACGAGAAAGTGTCCCATCACAAAAGGGCAGAAGAGTTCAACGGGTTTGGTAATTTACCTTATTTCAAATGAATGAAACGGAACTACACCTTTTAAACGAGGGAATAATTGCCTACGAAATCAAGGACTCCACTTTAAATCAGTCCAGAACAGCTACAGCACAAATTGTACCAAAGGACAAAATATAGCCAAACAAAATGAGCATCAGATTAGCTAACCCTGCATAATGGAATCATTATTAAATAATACCCCGCGAGGTACTCTCCTGAGACCTCTCCCTCTCCAGCAGAGAATGATGCTGACAGCTACAATGGGACAGGCTATCATTAATAAAAATAGCCATCATTTCTCAAGAGCCCGCTTAGTGCCAGGCACTGTGCTAAGTATTCAATATATCTCATCACTATTCTCATGACAAGCCTGCATAGGGGCTATTAGCCCTATTTACACAAGAAGAAACTGAGGTCCAGAGGGAAGAAGGGAAAACTCTAAACCAGAGTGGAGGGGGGATGAGTGTGAGAGAGGAAGGGCCCTGGAACTGAATTACGTGGACATCAGTCCTCAACTTCCAGATTCCTTGGGCCCCAGTTGGTGGTTTGGGACCAACATGGTATTTGGTCACAAACAAGCACAGTGGGTATCTGCCCTGTTTGGAACAGGGAGGCAGCTCAAAATCCTGTAAAGACTGCAGACACCTGAATCTACGCTAATGAGGTGGAAGGTGTGTGAGAACATAAGAATCCTAGATACTCTACTCAGTTGTAAAGAGCTCAGTAAACAAAACAAAAAAACAATATGAATACTATATATGTACATCATTTTTCGTTAGAAAAAAACGCATTATATGCAGTTTTAAGTTAGGAGGGAAAAAACGGAAACATGAACTCTCAAAAGCAGAAACTCGAATCTCAACGGTTATATAAAAAGAGAAATGAACTGCTGCTGAAATTGGAGGCAGGAGATCCCCACCCTGGTCACAACCACTGTCAGAAGCACAAGCTTTGGAAAGTGCTGGAAACTGTGCACACCCACTTCCAAGGAACTCAACAGCATCCCAGAACTCATCTTCAAACTGAAATTAAGCTCTTGGATCGCTACACTAAACAGACCCCTTCCCTCCCACACTGTAACGCCTTGGAGGGAAGGGCCAATTTGAATTTTTAAGCACTGGAAACCTACATTATACAAAGCTGGTGGGGACAGGGAAGCCACTTTTGCTCTTAAGAGCAGATATAAGAGAGGAATAAATGGAAAACTGCAGCAAGTTATTATACTCATTTTAAGTTTTAATACCCATAAACAAAAGCAGTTGGAAAGAGAACTCATGTTAAGAATTCCCCTGAACCAGGGGAAGATTGTTTTGTTTTTTCAGTTTGGGTTTTTTTTTTTGTTGTTGTTGTTGTTTTAGCGTCCATATTACAACTTAAGCTTTTATCATCTTTTTTTTTTTTTAAATGAAAGCTGCTTTATTGGGAGTCATAAATGCACAGCCTACTGAATTTAAAAGAGACACACATTACAGTTTTAAGCATGAGGAAGAGTGACTCAATGAACAGGAAATTCTTTGGGCAATACAGCAACTTTTCTGGGCATTTGGCATTATCTGGAAGACCAAGATTTTCCAAGCACCAACCCATTGACCTAGGTCATATTATGATAGCTCCCCTAACCTAAGCTCTGCCTCCTTTCCCACACCCACCTGTTTGTATCCACCTGCTTGGGGTAGTGACACAGTGGCCAGAAGACATTTATTCTTCAGATTTTACTTGGAGAAAGAAGTCAGAGAGCAATGATCTAGTATATAATTCGGTTACAATTTCAAGTGCCAGCTAGCAAGCAGAAAAAGGAACATTAATTTAAACTGTGTACAGGGTGGAATTGTCCCTAGTTTTGAAAAGTGATTAGTCAGAACCTAGAGAGTTTCCTTTTGATCCCAAAGGGGAGGAAGGAAGAAAAAAAATAGGAAGAAATGGAGGGAGGGTGGGAGGGAAGGGAGAGGGAAGACTTTGACACTAAAACAAGCTTTAGGTTTCTGCCAAAGTCTTATGAAAACCTAACACAAACCTTACAGTTAACTACTCACAGTGACATGTGCTTTTAATTATATTCTGAAAATGTGCAAGCAAGCAAGCAAGGCGAAATTTTATCATGGTTCTCATTTACAGTTATCATCCCCTCACTATGGGAATATAATCACACACAGACATCTGTGGATGATTATATATGAAGATGGGCTTCTCAAGATCAAGTTTGAGAGTCCCAGTGTCTTTCTCTCTATTCATACACCAATCGTGAGGCAATTCACCAGAGCTGCTTCAGTGAACAGGGAAACACGTGGGGAAGTCCAGAGGCCATTTCCCCGCCATGAATAAAAATTCTATAGTAATTTCCCTGATCCGCAGCACCCTCCTTCCCACAGTAAAGCTCAGAGGTGACATTTCCTTTCCCCTATCTGTTTATAAGAATCACTTTCTACTCTTCAGCACTTTTCTTTGTAAGGATTCTCTATTTTTTTCCTCGAGTCAAAAGCGATGCCGAATCATCACAATACCTTGACTCTTCGGATCCCCAATCAGAGTTTCCCCTCCCCTGGTTGAAAGTGACATTTTCTAGTACAAACAAATGTCCAAGCAAAATGGGGTTAAACCAGAATAAATATGAGTCACAGCTGAACACGAACTGAAACAGCAAATGTGCCGGTGAAATGCCTCCCTTAAAAACTGTCTCACAGCCCTGGATGTTTCAAGATGAGAAACACAGTGACCTGCGCAACAACACCGTGGATTATCAGGTCTTTGCTGCTGTTTGCGTTTTGCTGTGAACCAGTTCAGCACGCTCTGCTTGTTCTGCACCACGGATGCTTCCCTGCCAACTCAGAAGGCAGGACCACGAGGCATTGCGCTAGGAAGACAGGGCTTCAAATGATGTGGATGAGGGGCATTCTATCTTCAGATCTGATATATACAAGATGGACTGGTCAGTCAGTATGTGGTGAGACCAAGGAAAATGTGGTGCTTGAAAAAATCTGCCAAAGTCATAACTGGATTTAACTGGAGGTTAATTCTGAACTCTACCGCACTTACTTTTACTGGTTTTTTTAAATAAGTTTTTTCTTTTTTGGGGGGGTGGTAATTAGGTTTATTTATTTATTTTTAGAGATGGTACTGGGGATTGAACCCAGGACCTCGTGCATGCTTAGCAAGCACTCTACCACTGAGCTAGACCCACCTCACCTCACTTTTACCTTTAACAAGATATATTTCAAGGAAGTATTTGCTAAATACAATACCAGGAAGCTTTATAAAGAGAATTTCAAACTAAGGCTCTCTCTAAAGTCTTACACGTTCTTTCCTGTTCGAATGGCATCACAGGTTAAGGTATGAGCCTGTCAATGAGAGACCTCGTGAGTGAATCCAGCCTGGAGAGTGGCAGGGCTCAAACGTCCCAGGAAGGGAGACAGTGATCTCCCAAGCTCCCAATACGTAAAGAGGCAAGAATTCACTCAGTTTGGCTGCAGTGTCAGGAACATCTGTGAAACATTTCCCCATAATCCCAGTAATTTCTATACTTGTGATCTACAAAGGATATTCTGTCATTTGTTCCCCTGTCAGGAAAGTTAGGCCAGAGAAGCCAAAAGAGATTTTAATGCAAAATACTTAAGCCAGTGAGAGCAGAGTTGATCATTCACTTTTGTTTGGGCTTTTGCAGATAAAACACACATCTCAAACAAAGTGCAGGATTCTCCCTAAACTCTATTCCCGCTTTTATCTTTTGATACTGCAAGGGCTCCAATGGGTCACTGTGTAGTGTAGCGGTATTTTTCAGAAAAAAATAAAAATAAAAGAACAACTTTCCTCGGGTTAAGTCTTGGCTCTTCAAAGCTAATTAGAACGACATCACATAGCATCGTTTAGCATGCTGCCAGAAGAGGCCTGTCATATGATGTTAGGTGTTCAGTCTCTCCAAGAGACATTTCAATTTCTCACCTTCTATTTACCCATCAGTCACTCATAACACAAAACCAGCTTCCAGTTCAGAAAAGGAAAGCCCAGAACTACCTGGGTTCTTGGCTCCAGCCTCCACCGCTGCCATCACTATTCACCGCCCCTCTCCACCCCTTTTTCAGTAGAAAAGACAAGACAGAAGAGGCAGTGGCACCCTGTTCCTTCTCCTTTCAGGGTCTTCCATGTTAGAAATCCTGCCATTGTCCCCAAGTCCAAGATGACCTCAGTGATTCTGTGGAAGAAGTTGTAAAGTGGCTCCACCACAGAAGGTCAGGAACCCAAAACAAAGGTAGAAGGTGCTTTGCGTTGAAGGCTGCCTCGGGCATAGACTAGGGGGCCTAGCTGAGGGGTACCTATCTCCCAGCCAGGTTTGCTTTCCCACAATTCAAACTCGGAAACAAGAGATTTGGGGGAGAGAGGGTAGATAAAGATAAAGCAGGAGGAAAAATCAAACTTACTAAAACAAAAAGTCGTGTTTTAAAGAACAGAAGTAACAGGCCTGTAGTTAGTTCAAAGATGGTTCTGACACAGAGAGTCTCGTGGTCTAGATCAGGCCAGGTTCACAGGGTGCTGACAGCTCCAGGGAAGTCCAGGGGCAAAGAAACTATAGCCTCTCACCTGGGGGAAAGATCTTCAGGGCCTCCTCGAGTCAAAATGAAATCAAAATCAATGTTCCAACAAAGATTTCACAGAAAATGCCTAATAAAATGTGTAATTTCTCAACTTAACCACCTCAACCACAGCGGACCTTAACCCCACACTGACTTACCAAGAGTTGCAGTCTGAGATTATTTTATCTTTAAAAGATAAACAGGCAAGCATTCTTAACATATTTGAGTAAGCAACTGTCATTCTAATTTCAGAATCAGCAGGAAAAAATATTCCAAACAAGTACCTTTAAAGGACCCCTACCCCCAAAGATGAGAGCTTTACTTAATCACCTCAGCAGTGTCACGCTGAAATTTCTGTTCAATAACTATTTTTCCAAAGCACCAAAAACATGCCAGGGGCAAAGTTTGGTAATGCAAAGAACTCAAAGATACAGCGAGCCTCTGTCCTGCAGAAAGTTATCATGGGAGTGGGGAGAGTGGAGAAAGCAGCCAGCTCTAATACAGGGAGAATGTGGGAAATGCCACACAGAAGTCTCAAGCACAGCAGGGCCTAAAGGTTCACTGAGGAAAAAGAAAGCATCTTCCAGTGGGGTTAGGGGCAGGGAGAAGGCTCCAACGGGGTGTCATACAGAAAGTGACATTTGAGGAGCACAGGGAAGGACAGACTGGATGTCAACAGGCAGACACGAAGTGTGTTCACGGAACCACCCATTCTGGTAGAGCAATAATTCCTAGACTATGTAATCTGGGGAATTAGTAAAATTTCAAGGCAGGGGGGAAGGTAGCTGTGGGGAGAATGAAAGAACTTCAAAGAAGGAATATACTAAGCTAGGAACTATGTACTCCATAAAATTTGCTTGCGGAGAAAACTGGGCTGGAAACAGCCTTTTCTGTCTCAGAGAAACAAAATCGTAAGAATTCTATCACATGTTTTTAAATTTTGCAAATGGTAATGAGATAAATAATGACTATCTGCTATCATCATCATTTTATAAGTAAAGGAGCACTTTCATTCCAAAAATATAGGAGGCACATCATCTCAGGAACTTAAAAATGGCATTCCTTCTCTTGGAAGGGCAGCTAGTAACCTTACATTGGTCAGGTGAAAACTTGGCCGCAGTCCGCCGGGCACTTCCGTTGAGTAGAAGTCTAGGACCCCTGTAAGGAGCTAAAGGAAATACAGGTGAAGCCGCACGGTAGGGGTTTGGCATGGTAGACTGAGAAAGATACATTCAATTAGACAAAGCAAAAAATAAGACTTTTAAGGGAGGGGCAAGGGATTAACACGATACATAATCAGAGCTGTGCTCTACAATTAACTTGATTCAAACGTGTGGGATGGAAGGGAGGTGGGGGCTGCTGCCCAAGTGAGCCTGGAAGAGCTCAGGCCTCCTAGGGGGATACTGCAAAGTCTAGGTGAGAGGCGCTGAGGACCTAAAGTAGGGGGGCAGAAGAATGGAAAGGACTTAGCAACAAATTATAGATAGGACTTGAGGCAAAGGACAGAGTCAATGAGACTCCCAGATTTTGAACCTAAATAAATGGAAAAAAAAAAAAAAGACAGTAGTGTTAATAGTTACATGAAAGTCCAGGAAATGGGTACACGTTGGGGGTGGGACAAGCAGTGCAGGAAGTTGGGAAAGGCTGGGAAATGAGACAGAAAGTTAGGGAGTCACATTTGGAAGGCTTGGAAGGGGGCGAGCTTACCACCTGCATCACTTAGGGATTTCTGAAGCCTCACCACCTGCAGGCACTGTCCTAGGTGCTAAGACACGCTGAAGAAGAGCAGCCCTGGGACCTGCACGCGTGCAGTTCCACTCTGGCAGCAAAGAGTCAGGGCAGTAACCACGCAGACAGGTGTGAGTACAAATTGTATTAGAATGTCTGATTTCCAAAAGAGAACAAAGGAAAAAACAGAGAACAGACAACTTGGAAAATGACTTCAATTAAAAGGCAAAATGAGACGACCACCGGAACCAGAAGGCAGTTAGAAGAGTGGGAAGCAAATGGGAGCAGACAATTCCTGGAAGCCGACGGAGGAAGAGTTTCAAGAAGTAAGTTATAAACGGCGCCAAGTGGAACTGAGAGGCCAAAGGGGCTGAGGACTGAGAAAAGGCCACTGGGCCGGTCCGTGAGGAGGACAGGATGGCCTGAGCGCAGCGCTGAGGCGGGCGGGGCAGGATTTCAAGGAGCTAATGAGGGAGGAGATGGGAGAAAAGGGCAGTGGCAAGACTTCTCTCATTCTCCTTCAAGAAGTTAAACAACAAAGGGAAGGAGATGGGGAGCAAGGTGAATTTTGAAGTGGTGAACTTAAGGGATCTCCTTAGCAAAACGGGGATGATTTCAGCAGGACTGAGAGCAGAGCAGAAAGGGCCAGCAGAGAAAGACAAAGGAGGGACAGAAGATGGAAGAGAAGAGGAGGAGGGCTGCCAGAGACTGGCCCGGGAGCGCCCACCGCCAGGTCAGCACGGGCTCCTCGGAGAGGAGGGGAAAGGAATGAGGGCAGGTGAAAATACGTGGAAATTAGAGATGGCAAGAAAGAATGTTGAGGGAGCTCCTGTTAGGGGGTCATGGGATCTTTTCCGAAAAAGAGGGGAAACGAGGAGTCACTTGCTGTGATTTGAGACCCGAAGAGGTGGACGTAAGGAGAGTGCCATCGCCACCACCTGTACATCCACACTACAAGCGCGTACTGAGGGCCTGCCAGGCACCAGACACTGTGCATGTCTGCATGGGCACAGATGAAGTCAGCAGGCATTTATGACTAGAGGTAAATACTCTGGGTAAAAGAGAAATAGGTTGATTTTCTTGTTCTCACATCTAGAAGAAGATCATAAGCAATAACAGGTGATAATTACACGTTCTTTGAAGCTGATGTACGTGCTAATGGAGGAGATCGCACAACTGCAGGAGCCCCAGATCCACCCCTCAGAAAGAAATGTACGGTGTTAGTTCAGTTTCTCCACAGATACTGCATGCCTGAGCATCAGACGAGTGACATGAGCTCTGAAGAGGCATGCCATGGCTCCTGTCCTCCAGGTCTCCCTCAGATGTGACGTCCTGAAAGCTTCTGCTCTTTCCACCATGTTGGCACATTTTAGTCCTTGGAGCATTAACTGAACTGACCCTCACAATTTTCATGCTTCATGAGGAGGTAAGACTGGCCAGCTGAACATTTTTAACAAGATACTTTTCCGGATGCAACATGACTTTAGGGAATGGACTGGACCAGAGTTCCATGGCGTGGTTTTCCAGCACCATTAAGCCCCAAGATGAACTCTCTTAAAACCACTGCAGCTTTTAAAATTATAAATTAAATGTATCACTTCCTGCACACAGCCCTGCATACGTCCTTTCAACTACAGTCAGAATAAAGGCTCTCCTCCTTATCCCAGCCCTTGAGACCCTTTGTGACCTGGGCCCTGTCACCTCCTGTATCACCCTTGTGTGTGTGTGTGTGTGTGTGTGTGTGTGTATACTTATATATGTTTATATGTTTATATATTTATATATAAAATGTTTATATATATATGTTTATATGTAAAATTTTTTTTTTTTTAAATCTTTAGGAACACTTTTAAGCTAGTGAAGAGCATCTCACCTCCCCTTCCTGGTCCAAGCAAGCGCCATACCAAACCAAACCCAGTTCTGGCTTTATGCCCACCATGTACGTGTAATCATCCAGTATGTACCAGACATCACAACGGAGAGGAGTGTTAAAGGAGGAATGCTATGCTTTATGCTCACACTGACACACTTATTTCCCTAATTCTCTTGATGAGACAGTTTCATGATTAAAAAGAAATTAATAGCATGTATCGATATTATAAACATGATTAATGATTTTTCTGAAATGAAAGTATCATCATCTTGATTATTAGGTAAAGAAAAGCCTATTAACTCACTTTCAATTTGGGTAATTTACTCCATTAAAATCAGCTCCGGTGTTCCAAGATTGAATGCATTGTCCAAAATTCATGTATGCAAACAAACTCATTAAAATTCAGGAGACCTCACTCAGAAACTCACTGCATTTAAAATTCAGGGCCCTAACAGAGGACACTGAGCTGGAATATTTAAACTGAAACACTTGTCCTTTCTAGACAGGGCATTCAACACTGATTTTGTTTTTGTTTTTAGCAGAAGGAGGAATTCAAGATGCTGAGAGTCTGCAGGAGCTAGAAGGCTACAAAGAACTTGCTCATTACATCACACTGACATTCTGCCCCCGAGGTCGAGGCCTGCTACACCAGCTGAGGCCAGGGACAGTCACCTGTACTTCGGTAATACGTTTAAAGAAATATTTCTCATTCTAGCTCGGTGAAATGCATGTGGTCCTAAACTTTAAGAACTTTCTAGAAAACTAACGCACACCCCATTAAGTAACCAAAATGTTCCTGTTCATGTTTTTTTATGAAACTCATTCCAGCAAGTGCTTTTTAAGTTACGTGGATAAACAAAATCCTCACCATTTACTGAGCCTGGCTACATGCTAGGCCCCACGCTGAATGCTTCACTCCAGGACTTCATTCCACCGCCTCACGACAATCCTCTGCAGAATAGGGGACAGGGACCAAGGAGGTTTAAAGGATGTGATGATGTGATGACGTCAGCCGGCTGGTAAGGAGCAGTGCCACAAGGCACCTTGCACCACATCACCTCCTTGATAGATTTTTTTTTTTTAAATATTTCTGAGTCACTGTTGTGGCAGAAAGGCATACTGGTCAAAGACAGACTCTGGAACCAGACTGCCTGGATTCAAATCTGGGTTGGTTCTACCACTTACTAGCTATGTGACCTTGAGATGTTATTCAACCACCCTGGGTCTCAATTACCTTACTTGGAAAAATGGAAATAATAACAGAATATACCTGAGACGTTGTTGTGAGGATTAAGTGGGTCAATCCACAAAAAATGTTAATTCTCATAAAATGCCTCGAACTGTGTGCTATACATATAAACTCTTGATAAATGTTAGCTCTTATCATTAAAAACAAGAGTCATAACAATAAAGCCCCCACAGATCTCCAGGGTTCTCGGAGCGGTGTGGCCCCACCCTCAGGGAACTGGGACTGAGTTCACTCACACGCAGACACACACACGTGCACTTTTTTTGTGTCTTCCATGTGCCGAAGATGATATACACTCCATAATGCACTTCATTCTCAAAATAAAACATTAAAGAAATCCTGCAAGAGAGTTACTACCTTTCCTTTATCAATAAAGAAAATAGTTAAATAATTCACCCAAGGCTCTCAAGTAGGAAGTAGCAGGATCAGGATTCGAATTTAAGAGTTTCTGTCTCAAAAGCCCAAGTTCTTTTATCTACACCATGTTATCTTCAGTCCTCACGTCTACTTGTCCCATTTTGTCGCTGAGTCCACTACTATCACTTCGGAGCAGTGTTTTGGGAGGGACTTCAGGGTGCATCTAGCACAATGTTCCCTTTTCCCTTAGAAGAAATGGAAGCCCAGGAGGCTTACTACTGACTTGCCCGAAGTCACTCAGTGAATGTCACTGCCGCTTTTTCATCTCATACACTGGTAGCCAGCCTCTAGGAGGCCCTCAGCCCTGCTCCAGCGACCACTGGATAAATCAAAAATGCAAAGGCTACCTGAGGACCCAGAGGCTCCCCAACGACGCAAGTTCACGAATTCTGCAAATGGACTTTATGTTATATCTAGTTTAGCTGCTTGGACCTGTCCGCTTTCTGGCTCCCAGCAGCATTCTGGAGACTCAAGGCCAACCCCATCCATACGAGCACAACAAACCGACGGCCCCACGTGGAGAAGCAATGCTGAGATTTCCAATATAATTAGTTTCCTCTCCACAAAAGAGTTGGATTCATAATTAAACTCTGTCTCCTCCTGCCCTCATTCTGCTGTGTGTATACTTGATTGCTTCCTAAGGGCCTGGGTTAGAGGCCCGGAGACAAGCTGAAACCACGGTCCACTGACCTCCCCGGGCCAGCGGGCAACATGATGCGGGCTGCATTAGCTGTTACTGGGCCTTGTCCAGGGAGAGGCTGACTTCACCGTTCCCTCAACGCACTTCTCAAGGGGCTGCTGGTCAGTTTACACAGTTCTCACAGACCACAGGAAGTGACCACTAGGGCAGGCGAAGTGCCAAGGCACTGAGTCCCACGGCAAACTCCAGGGCCCACTCTGAGCGGAGCGGTGTTGTGGACAGACTGTGGTCCAGAACTGAGGTTCGAGGCTCAAGTCTTGGCTCCTCTGCCTACTTACTTGATTGATCAAGAGGCAATCGCCCACTCAGAAGCCTGGCTTCCTTGTCTAGAACATGAAGATGATCTCTGTCCGTGGACATAGTTACTGAGGAGTTCAAACAGTGATGTCAGTGAAAGTACGCTGCCAACAGTAAAGGTCCCAGAGAAGGTTAAGGGGCAACCGACAACGTCTGCTGATCTCCTAATTGGTCTCCGTGTGGGAAGTTTCCAGGGACTCCCCACTCCTCTCAGGATAAAGTCCAGACTCCTGAATAGGTTTAAAGTCCCTTCACAATCTGCCTTCTAATTACCCTTCAACTTGACCTCTTGTCACACGCCCCACTTCCCTGGAGGCCACAGACAAACAGAAGTTCCTCCAGGCGGCTGTGTCCCCTGCACCTGCAGGGCAGACCCTCCCTCCTTACACTCTCCCAGGCCACCCAACTAACTCCTCCCTGGGTTCTGACTTCACCTGCGATGTCACTCCTTCCTGGAAGCCCGCCTCCACCTCTCCTCTACGCTTTTGCAACATCTTACATTAATTCCTCTGAAGTCCTTTTCATCATTGTGTTGAAACTGCCCGGATACTAGTTACTCTTTTTCCTTGCAAAATTCTGTGAACTAAAAAATGTTGTTCACTGAATGACTGAATTTAGTGAAAATGAAGTAGTGTTTGACACTAGTAACCTACGAACAAGTCACTGCAGCTCGCACCCCCAGCCTCTCCTTTTTACTGATAAGGAAACAAACGCAAAAAAAAAAAAAAAAGATAATAGAAAACATAGAAAACAAAGGGCATAAGAAGCTAAAAGACTTGGCCAAAAACAAATGATTAATCAAGGGCAGAGATGTGCTTGGACCCCTCATTTCCTAGTTCAGTCTCTGACTTTTCTCCCACAAAATACTATGTCCTGACTTTATGCTATACCATCTATGTCTTTCCATAGCAAGAAAACTGAAGGTAGAGGAGCTGTAAGAGAAAAGAGACTTGAAGTCAGAAAACTAGTGCTCAAGGCCAAGCTCTGTGGGACCCTGGACAATCTCCATGCCTCTGGACCTCAGGCCCCTCAACAGACAAACAGAAATTTAGCATTAACACACCTAAGCAGTAAGAGGTTTACTATTATTTTAGATTACTTTTCACCTACTTTATCACATTTTGTGTCAAGAAAATGAGATAATTTGAAAATACTTTATACATCTCAAAGAAGTATTTTTACAGCTTTCAAGTACAGTCTTCCCTCTGTATTTGTGGGAGATTCATGCCAGGACTCCCTGACCCAGGAGCATGGATACCAAAATCTGAAGAAACTCAAGTCCCTTATATAAAATGGGGTAATATTTGCATGTAACCTATGCATATTCTCCCATATACTTTAAATCATCTCTAAATTACTTGTAATACCTAAACAATACAATGCTATGTAAAGAGATGCTGGTGAATGGCAAATTCAAGTTTTGCTTTTTGGAACTTTCTGGAATTTTTTTTTTCTGAGTATTTTCCATCCAAAGTTGGTTGAATCCACAGATGCAGAATCTGTGGATGTGGATCCTGTGGATACAGAGGACTGACTGTAGTTATTTTTCCAGTGACATTTAGATTTATTATTAATTATTTAAACCAAGACATTTTGGGGTTCCCCCCCCATTTTACTTTTTCTTTGTTGTTGTTTATTTATTTATTGGGTTTTTCTTTACTTTTACTAAACTAATACATTTTTAAGGACAGAATTCAAAAATTAAATTCAGTGATTTCTTTGGTATTATAAAAAGTGTCACCAAATTACAAGATCAACAGAGGCTTGGCTTGAGGTAACTAATGCTACTCTTCTTCCTTCTGTCATCATGTTATCAAAATGCTAGTGTCCACCTGCAAAAAGACACCTCCCCACAATTATTAACTGATGTATAAAGTGGAAGGGCAAATTTTTAAGATACAGGATCACATTTTGGACAAACCCTCTTTTCTTTACAGACACTGCTGGATTTCATGGACTCACAGAACGCTGCAGCCAGAAGAAAACTCTGGAGACCACCAAAGCCTGCACCTGCCTTTCACAAGGAGAAAACAGGCCTGGTCTAATGGCCGTAGGAGGGGCTTGTGCCATCACTCACTGGAAACACACACCAACTGTTTTTCAAAGTACTATATACTTTACTTTGTAATGATAAAGAGATTATCTGAACAACAACAAAAAAAAAATACGGTAAATCATATAATGAGATCCCAATATAAATTTAAAATGCAATGGTATTTAACTAAGTTGAAGTTCGATGGGCCAAGACAGACAAAATAGGAAATGCACTCACTCAAATTATTCTGTCTGTGGACGACACCCTAATCTGTTTCATTACTGGCTGTGACAGAGACAAGCACCGATTTTAGGGGGTATTAATGGAGAGTGAAATGAGAAAGTGGTCAGAATCATTCCAAAAATGGAATAGTGAACTCTCAGTAAAGAACTGTTTTCCATGCCATCTCAAGATTTTATTTAGAGACCTTAAGAGGAGAAAAAATAAAAAATTCCTTGTTGAAAATCATAAACAGCTATCCCATCCAAATTCATAAGCAACAAACAAATTACAGTAGGGTTAGTCACTGACATCTCATAATGGAAACTTTTTTTTAATGGAGTTTGTGTATGAAATATGTATGAGAATATTTTGCAATACCTATTCCAGCTAAACAAATATTACATAGGGTCATAAGAAATGAACTTTTATAAGTCATCTTTTAAACAGATCACTCTATATTTCCTGTCAAAATGTGATCCTATATCTTAGTGATTTGCCCTTTCACTCTATACATCAGGAAAGTATCTACGAATTATAAAAATAATTACTGCCAAGTTCTTCTCCCAAATATGCAAAATTATGATGTGATGTGGGGAAGTCACGCCAGTCCCAGCTCTGCCAGCAGAAAGCTGTGAAGCACTACATATTGCTTAACAACTCTGTGGTTGGTTTTTATCATCGTGAGGTGGGATTCCATACCTAACCCAGCTTCTGCAAAGTGCTCTGAAATACTGCAGTGCCGCCGTGGGACTGCACGCAGTGCTGGCATCCAGCCTTAGTGACAGCAAGCCTAATTTGAGGAACATGAGGACATGCAGAGCTTCCACGTTTTCTCCTGGGAGCCAAGAATTAAAATTCTGGGCCGAGGAAGATGAGAGCTTCATGGAAAATGTCCAAAAGTTCAGCAACAGGTAAATACCAAAGCGCCTCATTAAACCGATGCTACAGGTTAAGACGGCAAGAAAATACTTAGTGGCAGCCAAGTAACAGGGCTGCTGCAAGAACCGTTTCTAACGCGTTTCTACCACTTTATGTCGCTTCCCTAAGGAAGTCCTGAGCAACTAATTAAAAAAAAAAAAGTGCAGACGTCTCTTCCTCTAAAGACAAGCAAGCACCTACTTCCTTTAAGGTTCTTTGCAAAATTCAAGATTCAACGCAAAATAAGAAAAATTCCAAAACTCAAAATCGAACACAGGAAAAGGACACCTCTCCAGACACAATATACTCAATAATCATTGACAGGTTATATTTTAATACTGAAATTTAGCTGTAACACAGTGGACAGCAAATACTACCTATTCACTTGAGAAAATAGACAGCGAAGGCACAGGACGTTGCCACCCACGCTCCCCGTCGCCCACATTGGGAATCCATCACAGCCCTGGGTCTCGCTGAGCTCGGGACCTCAGACCTCTACACCACACAGCACTCCGGGAGGCAGATCTCAGTCCATCAGTGTTGGCCTTCATGCTGAAGCCCACTGCATCTTGGCTCTGCACGGTCCTCAACATACTATGCCAATTACTGAAACGGATCTTCAAAGAAAGCCACTCCGTGATAGTTTAAAGACTACCCAAAACCTTCATTTAAGCCATAAAACAGTATTTTGTCCATATTACTTAATTTCAAAGAGGATAATAAGAACAGAAAACATAACTGCAAACGTTAGTTGTACCCTAGACACCATGCCGACTACTGAGATACACAAGTAGTTCTATATAATAAATGTTTATATTCGACTTCTTAGAAATAGAATGTCTTTTTTCAACCCAAAGGCCCCGCCCAGTTCCAATCCACTCACTACTCTGTCACTCAAACCAGTGCCGGGCAGAACACAGACACAAACACAGCTCCATCTGCTAATTAAAACTGGGCATGAAACTGTTAACAGGCATCTGTTGCATTGTTTGAAGCTAACGGGCAAAGACAAAGCTGAAATGGCTCTTCTAAAGCAAACCCAGTGATTTCACTCATTTTCTATTTGGTATTTATGTTAGTGGGGGGTTGGAAGCAGGGTGTTAAACAGCTTATTATGGAGCCCGAAAGATAAGTGGAATATCTTTCCGAGTCTAAAATAGCCCTTTAAAACTGATCATAGAAAGGTATTCAGCATTTTATATTGGGGGAAATACCATTCTTGTGTTCAGAATTCAAATCAAGCATTCTTCATCTTACCTCAGACATCTTCTAATCATCTATAATACTACAAAAGATAATAATAACTATAATTCAAGCAATGCTTTGTAGCTCACATAGTGCTTTTCACAATTCACTCATCCAGCCATTCATCCATCCCATGGATGAGTCATTTAATCCAGGCCTTGGAGACTTGGAAGGTGATTAAGACTTGATTCCTGCCCTAGGGAGCTCAGAGCAATCCTGAAAAGCTGGTATAGTGTTATAGGAACTAAGACCTTAGAAGGACAACTGACTCACTAAAGGCCAGAAGAGTAGGAACAGCATGACTTGAGTGCAGACATGACTCCAGCCCCCTGAATTCATATGCCACCTCCCGGACACCAAACATGAACCAGGCTGCTTCACCAGCTACTCACATTTCAGAAGCTCCATGTGATGTTCCCCAATATTACTCACCACCTAAAACCTACTTCCCCATCCCCACTCCCACCCTCTTCTCATCCTGCTGTGAAACTCTTTCCTGCACAATTTTCTCACAGAGCCATTCTAACACACACAGAGAGCTGGTCCCCAGAACCGTCCTGTGTGCAGGCTGGCAGGCCTAACCGAGAGCCAGCCTTGGGCCATGCTGGCAGCTCCCTGGTCTCCCACTTCTGGTTCCATGGCTCTTTTCAGATTCAGTTATTGGATTTAATTAAAATATCAACTGTTATGGAAAACAAACTTATGGTTACTGCGGCAGGCAGTGGGAAGGGATAAATTAGGAGTTTGAGATTTGCAGATACTAATATATTTTACATATCTATTTTATATAGATAAACAAGTTGATACTGTATAGCACAGGGAACTCTATTCAATATCTTGTAGTAACTTATGATGAGAAAGAACATAAAAATGAATACATGTATGCTCATGTATGACTGAAGCATGCGCTACCAGAAATTGACACATTGTAAACTGATTATACTTCAATAAATATAGATAGATAGATACATTTTTTACTTGAAAAAAAAATCAACTGCTAAATTTTTTCTTGTCTTCAAAGACTAGACATCTTCCACTAAGACAATATTCAAACCTGCTTCCCTCCAGCTTTTCTCAGTGGATCCAAACAATCTTGGTGCTGTTGCCAAGAGAACATCTTCCCAGATTTGCTGCAGAACAGCTGGCGAAGCTCTTTGTTAAAGTACACTTATTCTTAAGACATACCCACGTTGGTCTCCAAGACTCAGTTTCCCACTCCCATCCTTAATTTGTTGAATGGCTTTTTTTTTTTTTTCATTCACAAGAACACTAACTGAAGAGATGAGTTTAACCCTTCATAATCTAGTAATAAATTCTCCTTTTTTGGAAACAGTGTTGTTTTCAAAGCTATCACTTAGATGGGAAGTCTACTGACAGCTCTGAAAGAACACAATGACATTAAAATAAGGCTGTATGTACAAAATGTTCAATTTGAAGTTGCATGTTCCTTGCTCATTTTTGTTTGAGAAATTGAAACCAAGGAAAACAACTATGAAAATTAAAATCAACTTGCACGACGTATCTGGATTATGCTCAGCCAAATGTTGATATCATCTTGGATAAAAATGTAAATATGACAAAGTTTGTTTTGCAGTCAATAAGTCTTGATAAAAGCTTTGAATTGTTACCAACCAAAAACAGTTTTTTTTAATTTTAAGCTGGGGTGGGTGAACTCTTTCTATAAAGGAACAGTTAGTAAATATTTTGAAGCTTTGTGGGACACATACAGTCTCAGTTGCATATTCTTCCTTATTTTGTTTCATTTTTTAATAACCCTTTAAAAACGTAAAAACCATTCTTCACTTGTGGACTGCACAAAAGCAAGCTGCAAGCCACATCTGGCCTGTGGGCCATAGTGTGCCAACTCCTAATTTTAAAGAAAGTGAAGCCAAGAAGAAAAAAATGCAATGTTAGGGAATAAAATGTCTAAAAGGACTCTGATGAGACGAGGCTGCAACAATTACTAGCACATTATTAATATGATTTCATTAGTTTTTTGCCCACGGAAGGAATTTTAATGGCAGGACACACTTTGAGCTGCTAACCTGAAACTAGAGACATAGAAAGAAAGGGCAAAAGACAGTTGCAATATGCTGAGTTAGCCCATATGCACTCCTATAGGGCTCTGAGTCACTGTATTAGCAGGTACTGTTTCCCCGAGGAGATACGGCTAATCCAGGCGGGAACATCTTAACTTACCCCACATAAAAGCAAGCGCGCAAAATCTAATCCCTCCCTGGAAAAGGCGGTGACTTTGATTCATGGGGGTGGTCATACCGATCAGAAGTGGCAGCAACTCAATTGCAAAAAGTGACACAGACTTGGATTTGGGGGTTTCATCAGCCTTAGTCTTCCTGCTTATAAAACTGGGGCGGGGGCATGAAGCAGGTAACTTCTAAGACTCTTGCTGCTGTCAGACTATGACTATACTGAATAGCAAAACCACTCAGGAAATACCCTAACAGGAAGAAGGGGGCAGGGCAGGGGAGAGACAGCAAAGAGAAGAAGCTTAGAGGCCGGGGCTGGGTTTTCTTTTTGTTCTATTGGCCCCTTGTTCGGGATAGGCCATTCCAAGATATCCACAGTATTCAAACACCCCCACATCCCACAGGAAATACAATACAGAGCTAACTGTGCTGCCGTTTCCCACCTGTCTTAATGTTACATTTTACATACATTTAATTAATGGTTAATAATAATTATGTAAGAGGTTCTGGGAGTCAATCGAAACACTTTTTCCGGTTCTTAAACATTTGAACTGGAAGGCGAGTTGGTCGTTGGTCCCAGGCCCCGGGCCTATAACTTCAAATGGATAAAACATCCCTTCTCAATAGCTAACAAAGAATATCTCACTGACACACGGGAAGATTTCCAACAAGTCAGTTGAAAAAATATATACCTTCCATCACCTCCAAGAACAGTAAAGATACAAGGGGAGCCAGGATATCAGAGAAGACACCAGAACCTTCGAGAAGTGAAGGAAGAAAGGCTCGGCGAGACAACTGTGTCTGTATCAATATGACTTGTCTCTGTCCTCTCATGATGGCAGGACCCCTACCAGAACGGTGTCTATAGAGGTGCCAGATGTCCTTTCCTAAAACTACTTCAATTTTAGCAAAGCGAAATTGACTTTGAATTGAAATTGAAACGCGCCTTCACCGGAAGAAACAGGCACGCCTCCATATCTACCAACACACACACACACACAAACCCCAGGCATTAAGAAATTGGATCTTTCCTGTGACGTAGACCTTATCAAGTTCTGTCAGCAACGATGTGGTCAAAACCTTGTCAAAACCTAGTCAGAAAAGTCCAGGAACATCCACACCCAGAAATAATTATGACCGGGAGGAGATGGACCACCAGCCCTCCCCTCAACAACTTCAGGTCACCTGGCCAGAGGGGTGAAGGGTGGGAGGGCAGGGAGATAATGCTGCTAGAGAGGTGGACCCTCCCAGCCTGCGTCTGTGGTCAGTGAAGAGTATGTGGAGCTCCTCACTAGAATGATGTTAACGTTCACCTTATTTTCCAAGCTTAATTTCAACTCCAAAGCATTAGGTTGCAGGTGCATTCGTTTTTCTGCCGTTTGAAGGCAGGTTGCTACCACTTCCTGTCACAGCTCCGGGGCTAAATAAGAGGCAGGGATTTCCCCTCCTCCAGGTCAACCGAAGACACAGCTCACAGCCTCTTTTTACCACATCCACCCCACAGAAAATCTAAAGGCCAACATCATACATAAGATTCACCTCATTTAATATCTACCTCCTGTTCTAAGCAGTTTCAGGACTCAGATTCTCTTGCCTTAATAGCTGCAACCCCTGCCTCCACCATGAAACCGAATTTCAGTCACTTACAATTTTTTTTTAATTCAAACAAACAAAAAATCCACACAAGGAAAATTCTAATCCTTCAGAACAAAAGTAATTTTTCAGGGGGAAGGTCTAGGTCAGTGGTAGAGTGCTTGCTTAGCATGCATGAGCTCCTGGGTTCAATCCTCAGTACGTTCATTAAAAAAATAAAATTAAATAATTTTTAAAGTAATTTTTCAAAGCTACTATTGCAAAAGGAAGCAGACACTCTCACATTAAAGGTGGGACAAAAATTAAGGCAAAATAAAGGAAGCAACTAATAAATTATTACCAACAAGCAAAAGTCACTCAAGGAGCTTAACAGAAAGAGCATCAGCGAGAGTCACTCATTTTCAATGCAGGAGAATGCTTCTGGGAGGGTCACACACAGAAGGGACAAAAGGCAACCCACTCAACTTGCTAGAAGCTGTCCCTTATCATCTGGACTGCAGTGTGCACCCAACGATGAAAAAGGGTTATTTGGGGTTTTGAAATTAGTACTAGCATCAAAAATTAAAGTCCTTTGGTTGCTGTAACAGCTCCCACCAAATCTCTTAGGAATATACTTGAGACATGACATTTAAAATCTGCTTCCTCAGAAAAGAAAAAGTCCCACTCAAGAATGACTGCCAAGAACTTGCAACTCAAACTTCCCTAAGCCCAGACAGCGTAACACCCGGGAGGTTTCAGACCACTAAATCCATATGAAAGACGCCAGAACAAACAAACCATAGCCTTTCCTAGCACATGGCAGAAGAGTGCTCTATACCCCTAGCCTTTGATAAATTATCCTTAAAACATACAAATACTCAAATACACTCATTTACCAGAGTCCTAGCCCCCTAAGAACCCCAGCAATTCTTGGTGAAATATACCGTAAGAACCATCCGAAAGATGCTTAAGTGAGCTACTATTAGAAGCCACAAACATCACCCAGACAACCAAGAGCTAAGATTCTTAAGGTACTTAATTAACTGCAGCTATTTAACAAGGGAAATGACGTTAAGGTCACTTGTATAGGCAGCTTAAAACCAGCTCTGATTTGCTTTTCTTCCGTTTATGTTAAGTATAAGAGATCTTGTTACCTGAACACAAAGTCTTCCAAAAGTAGGAAGGATAGGTCCCAGCCGAGATCAGAAAAATGAGAATCAACTGAAACTAATGGGGTGGGAGGGTGGGTGTTACATGCATGTTGTGATTCATTTAGCAAGTAATAATTAAAACAACGGAAAATATACGGGGAGGGAGGCAGAATGTAAGATCAATTCCTCAGCTGAGAAGTTATTAAAACTTCAAGGTAGTAACTGTAAAAACTGAGGTGTTTCTTCTAAGGAGATAGTAAAGGAGTGAACCACATTTTCCTGACGACACCATTCCCCTTCAGTCACCAGTTCCCTTAATGCCCGTTAACATCCACAGAACAATTTAACACTCCATAGATAGTATTCCACTATAAGTCACTTTTGCTGTTTCTCCAGCACTTGACCCAAAGGATGTAAAAAGAGAGAAAATGATAACCAATGATCCTAGTTACTGGAGAAAGTCTTACTTTCCATTTCCTCTCCCTTTCCCATTTTCTCCCTTCTCTGCTCAACCTCTCTACTGTAAATTCTGCTTCCCTTTTTCTCTCCTATTTCACACCCAGCTCTCAACTTTATCTACCAAGTATCCTCTTTCCGTACTCTGTTCCCCTGAACTCTTCTCCCACTTCCAGTTTTCTTCTGCCCCCTCCCATGACATCTCTGATCAGACTTCTTGTAGCCAGTGTCCCTCATCTCTCCCCTCCTGATCACTCATCCTCTGAATTCCTTTCCGATTCTCACCTCTCTTGTCCCCTGTGTCCTCTGTCCCTTTACTTCATGGACCTACCATTCCCCCAACCCTTCATTTCCCCCTTCACATTTCCTTCCTCTTTCCTGTCTTTCAATCCATTTCACACCCACTATTACCTTCTCCCTCTCCGTGAGATTTCCTGTGTCCCCCCCAACTTTGTCCCTCTAAGATCCCTCCCTGTCACACCCCCAACACTCTCATTTCCCCCAGTACCCCTATCCTTCTTCCTCTGGCTCCCCTTCCCCATCCTTCGCCCTCCAGTTCCTCCCTTCAACACCCCAGCCTCACGTCCCCCGCCCGCTCCTCTCTCTCACGCCTTCACCCTCTCCCACTGCTCTCACTGCCCTGACGTCCCCCGGGTCCCCTACCTGGGGCTCCCAAGCCCTCCCCACGGTTCTCTCCCGGGCCCCCTCGCACCCGCCCCCCATTTCTCATTTCCCGTTCCCGGGCAAGGCCCCTCCCTCACCGATGGTGGAGATGAAGGTGGTGTTGAAGGCGTCCTCGGAGAAGCGGAATAGGAGGCAGGTCTTGCCCACCCCTGAGTCGCCGATCAGCAGCAGCTTGAACAGATAATCGTACGTCTTCGCCATCTTCTCGCTCCGGCCCTCTGATCGGAGAGCAAGGCAAGCAACAGAGAGAAGCCGGGAGGGGGCCGCGGGCGAGGGGGCGTGCCTGCCGAGCCGCCGCCGCTCGCTCCGCCCCGTGCCCCGCCCCTTCCCTCGGAGAAGGCCTGCGCGCCCCGCCCAGCGTGGCCAATCCGAGGGGGCTTCGTCATCACCGCCCGCGCCGCAGTGCTTTATGGGACTTGTAGTTCCTTCGAGGAGCTTCGGGCGTGCCCGGGGCGGGCTGTCCCAGCGGCCCCAAAGGATAAAAGAAGACCTGCTGTGGACTGAGTGACCGGGTAGACTAGGCGTTTCCACCGGAGCTAGGCATGGAGGCAGGCTTTCAAACTCTGCGTGTCGCGCCGCTGGAACTTAACTTCGTCGTTTCTTTGTGTGCGGGCTTCTTTCAAACCCAGGACCTCGGAATCTGAGTTCCCTCATCTCTTCTGCGGCGAGCTGCAGCTGAGATGCTTTCTTTCCGTCACGCTGCCGAGGCGAAGCCTGTGGATTATCTGGAGAGTGCCTTATCTGGCTTCTCCAGGTCCTGCCCAGCACCACCTCTAAGCCCCCTCCCGCGGCCCCTCAGTTACAGAGCTCGAAAAGAATGATTGCCGTTCCAACTTGAACCCCACTCATGTTCTCTTCTTTACGCCTCCAGACCAGAGCAAAATACAATGGGTATTTTTAGAGACTCTGCCTTGCAGACCGCTCCTCTCCCCCCGCGGGAGGATGGACAAAATATCTGGGAACAGCAAATTTTAAGGGTTGTGCTGCAGGTCTGTGTCCTATAAAACTACAAGCATTGTGCGAGGCAGGAATTATGACCATGGAATCTGGAGACTAAGATTTGGATTTTATCTCAGCTTTGGATTAGCTGCTTAACAGCACACAGGCTCTCCACACCTCAGTTTTCTTATCTGTAAAGTGGGTATAAAACAAGCTGTTTCATGGGTTGTAGGAAAATTAAATGAGCTACTGAATGTGAAAGTACTTTGAAATCCATGAAGCACTGTAGAAGTGTTAGTAATGTTAGTTACCTTCTTCAACCCTCAGTAGGCTCTCACTTAATGGGTGAGAAATGGGGGAGAAGCAGCATGCTGTTATACTCAGTTTAATCCTTTCTTTAATATCTTAGAGTATTCTTTAATTGTTTTCTGGATGTATGATTCAGATCTCTTTCACTCGCTAGGGGCAGAAACTCAATCAGATCAAACTCTCATGGGAGGTGGGGTGGCACGGGGCGGGGGTTGGGGCCGCGGGGGGAGGGGGAGGTGGGTTGCAGGTTTATTGACTCAGGCAAAGCAGAAGGATAAGCAGATAGGTAAGGAGATTGGGGACCAGAAGCTCTATCCGTTCAGGGCTCTGTGCCTCTCATCTCTTTTCTCTTCTAATTTCTTGTATGTCAAATACCAACAACAATAATTTCTAAGAGAATAAAGGGATCCCGAGGCCAAAATATTTGAGAACCACAGTCTATGGTTCTTAAGTCTAAGGGAACTGGTGGACTCAACCGTTAGTGAAATAAGGAAAAAACTTGGACAGTTAGTTGAACAAGACAGCAGGCTTTTCTAAAACACATCTCGAGTGTCTTGTGATTTCATGTACAATACCAGTGATATTCCACTCTTAGTCTTGTTGCGGCAGAAAATTCAACTGGCCCTAGTAGTCATTTTTGCATTATATGTGGAAAAAAGATGAAATGTATCATTAACTCACACTGTTTGATCATACAGCATCCAGAGGGTTGCTGCTGTTGTCTAATTGCTAGAGCCCTCTTGATGGGAACAAAGCTCTAAGGTAGTCAAAGTCACAGTTTCTGTCCCGTAATGAGGAAGGATTCTGCCCTCTGGCACAGGCTGAGCCTCCTTGCCCTAGCCAGTTCTTGGGCAAGTCTGTGAACTTGGCCTCAGCCCCGGCTGAACAAATGTGCACAGCTCAGTTCTAGACCTTCCTCTTCATTCTGGAAAAGAAGAAAAAGAAATTGTCAAAGGCCACTGGAATCTTTGTTTTATAAAATGTCTACTGATTAAAATAACTTTTAGTCTCACTACCTGCATGCAACTGTTGGCATTCTCTCTCTGCATGAATAAGAACACACTATGTGGCAAAGAACTTACGTTCATAAGAGAAGCTAGGATTAGAAATTTTAGTCCCTAAGTTTCCCTAGGGGAATTTTATTAATTGATGGGAATTAAAAAAAAATTTTTTTTCTGTTTTGTTTTCACTTCCCTGGTTTTTTTTTCTGTTAGAAAGCACATACAACATTGGGACTTTCTAGCTTTTAAGTCTGTGCACCACTGTTGAACCATTCAAGCATTTTGATATATTGACATTACTTCGAGAAGAATCCCATTTTTTTCCTTTTGTGAATTATGCGTTTCCATATTTTGTATAACATGTTAAAGATCAGATTTTGGTGGTAGTAACTCCTACTGAATCAAGGCACTTTGCTCAAAAGACTGGACAAGAAGTATATTTGTAGAGCCACACATAACAGGAGGCGACTTTCTTTTCTTTCTCCAAGTGGCATGTTACTGAGGAAACCACATCAGTACTTTTTTGCCAGCTTCCTAAACCCACTGTTGAAATGTTACATCATTGCAGAACCCAAGGCAGACCAGCACACTCAATTTGATTCTGTAAATGTTTACTGAAGCCTTTGATAAGGTTAACATGTACATAGCAGCTTGACTTACAGAAATCTATCTGTCCAGGGAGTTTACTCTCTGTGGTTTTTGTCAGGCCAGCACTCCTTACTGCTTTTGGGAAGCTGCTCCTCCCCGACTAGTGGCTCTGAATCATGGTACTTTGCTCCTTCGGCCACAGAGGTGGGCATATGACCAGGCTGGGTCAAACCGAGTTCTTCCCCGAGAATTTCCTAATGAGGTGGAATGATGATGCTTAAAGGTCCGTCTGGCGTGAGGTCTGTGTGAGCTTCAGGCTGGTTTTGATCAGAGCTCTAGTTCATGTTCCTGTATTCTCTTGTTGCTTTCCTTCTCTGTGTGTTTACTTTGTCCCCAGTCTGGCTTTCCTCATGGTAGCAAGTGCCATGCTGCACAATTCCAAGGGCCATAATTCACTTCTTAACAATAGTTTACTTATCTTGGGGGACCCCCAAGAATCTACAAACATATACTTGAAGGTCTGTGTGTTCCCTAGGCAAATTTTCAAATTTACTCAAGCATTCTTTAACTGATTTAAATTGCTCCATGACACTTGAGTGCGAGGTGTCACCTTTCTTAATTGCTGAAATGAAATTAAATTTGGCTGAGACCTCTCTACCTGTCAAGGGTTGGCAAAACTGGTACCAATCATTACTGGGACTTTTCCTCTCCTTAATTGTATCCTATGAGAATTCACGTGCTTATTCCATGGTCCTGAAAAATTAGGGGCACAGCAGCCTCTGTTATCAGTCTGCACCCAACAGTGCTGACGCTTCTGTCCAACAACCCTTGGGTTCTGGTCCTCGGCCATCTGCTGAGCACAGCTGTCCCGGTGGGCTACAAAGATGTCCTTCATAGTGATCATTTTCACTGACTGATGATTCAGCCATCAAATAAGTTCTCTCTCTGTTATCTACTAGTTTGTGTACTTCTTTGTCTTCTCCCTTAAAACTTGAGCTCTTTGAGGAAAGGGGCATGCTGATTTCTCACTGTATCATCAGCAATGCTTAGCATGACACCTTACACATACACATAGTGGGTACTCAGTTAAGTTGTTGAGCGAATGAATGAATAAACATCTGATTATCATGCCAGCAGTTTAGGAATTTTTTAAACATCTGAGACACCTTCAGTTTATTATTTGCTATGAGACCTGGGTATTTTTGGCCTCATCAATACCTTTCTGGTTGAACTCTACCTTGAATTTATGTGTTATTCATTCTGTAAGTACACTATTCATTGCTGTGTCTAAAAAAAAATCAGTGTAATTATTTCTCTGGCTTGTCAAGATCATATTGAATGATAACCCCTCAAAAATACCAATTTCTTTTATCAACTGTGTGTCATCCAAAAACATGTATTTGTTTAGTGATAACCCAGTGGGACAGTTCTATAATTATCTTCATCAGAGAGGGACATACTGCACTCTTTCCACCCACTGATGTTTCCTGAGCAATCACTGGTTGAATAGTGTCCACTCAAACAAAAACTCATTAAGCTCAAACTATGAAACCAGCTCAGCAAGGCCACTTGGAATACCTTTGGACACAAAGGTATCTATCATGTGGTCTCTGCCCTCAGTTTGCTTCCCAGATATTGAGGAGAGATCCCACAAGTGAGAAGTTCAGTGATAAATGGAAGGCAGATATTTGGCAGATATACACGTCATTATTCTATAGGTCAAATGTCCATTCTGACTGGTTGGTTTTTAATTCGGACTGATCAGGCATCCATTCGGATTGGTTGGGCGTTCATTTTGATTATTTGGGTATATTTTCTGATTGGTCAGGCTTCCAATCTGATTGGTCGAATGTTCATGCCACACTGGTTGTTCAATATTTTGCATATCGCCACTGCATGCAAAAGTTAAATTAAAATGCTATGATTTAAAAAACTAAAAATTTTTTTTTAAATTTTGAATGACATGCTAGTACAAAAACTTGCTATATGAAATTTACTCTATTATAGGGTGGACTGGAAGGAATCCATTCTAATACCTCTTATATTATTTGTTTCTCTGATAATAAAGTTTTTGACAATAAAATATATTTCTAAATTCATTCCCTTCATTAACCTAGGCATTGCTATATAGGATTTTGTGTCAAATAAGGCAAATACATACAGTAAATATTATGTGTCTGGGGTTGAGATTCTTATAATATTGAGTGATTACAGACACAGAAAACAAACTTATGGTTACCAAAGGGGAAAGGAAGAGAGGGAGGGATAAACTGGGAGATTGAGATTAGCAGATACAAAGTACTATACACAGAATAAATAAACAACAAGGTCCTGCTGTATAGTACAGGGAACTATATTCAATAACTTGTTTTTTAGAGGGGTAATTAGATTTTTTAAAAATTTGTTTGTTTGTTTGTCTTAATGGTGGTACTGGGGATTGAACCCAGGACTTCGTGCATGCTAAGCAGGCCCTCTACCAATGAGCTATACCCTTCCCCCACTCAATAACTTGTAATAACCTATAATGAAAATATATATATATATATATGTATAATTGAATCACTATGCTGTATACCAGAAAGTAACACAACATTGTAAACCAACTAGACTTCCTCAGTTTTTAAAAAATTGAGTGATTAAAGGAAGCCTTTTGGAACCAACTTTAAAGTGGACGCTGAAAAAGTCAAGATGTGCTGAAACTCACAATCAGCATCATAACAGGTATTGAGATGCTTATGGTAGTAAAGAATAGAACACTGGTGGGGAGGGTATAGCTCAGTGGTATAGTGCATGCTTAACATGCACAAGGTCCTGGGCTCAATCCCCAGTACCTCCTCTAAAAATAAATAAATAAACCTAATTACCTCCCTCCCCTTGCCCATAAACAAACAAACAAAAAGAATAGAACACTAAATGACTTAAATAAAAAAAAATTCATTTAATCATATACTAAAATAATCAGATCTAGAACTAGTGACAGGTGAGTAATCCTGCAGCCCAAATGACAAGCCTGGGACCTGGTTTCTCAGCAATGCTTCCTCAAAGTAACACTTATTTCAAGAGGCTTGCCCTATGGGGTTGTAAAATGTCTTCCTTAAACTCCTGGGACTCCTTGCTTCCAGATTCAAAGATAGCAGAAGGTAAAGAATCCTCTTTCTCAGGAGTGCAAATAAACACTCTAGAAATATGAGTTACATGGGCCCTGACTGCCCTTCTGTGAATCAATCCTGGGGTCCAAGAGAATGTGTAGGCCAACTGACTTAAGTCACCAGAGCTGAGTACGGGGACAAACTCACCCTAAATCACAGGGTTCTGTTAGAAATAGAGAAGACAGGAGGAGATGTTACCTGGAAAACTGGGTTGTTCTCGTGGTGGGTTGAGCCAAAAGACAAAACCAAGCAAAAGACTGGGAGAAGGAAGGATTTATTACTTGCAGCAAGTAAGGAGAACACTGGGGATCTTTCCCAAAGCAGTGTCAACCCAGACAGCAAAACTGGGCAAGTTTTAAGCTAAGGGTACATGCATATTCATAAAAGGGCTTGGGCAGCTGGCAGAATCCAAGCTTTAACTGAATAAAGTCAGAAGAGGTCAACCTCATGTCCCTTAGGTTCCAGCTGATCTGGACGTTGAAGCTTTAGGCTAATTTCTACCACTGAAACAGAATTGGGAGTCTTTACAACCGATATATTATCTTCGCTCTTGTTACTTCTCTTGCCTGAGATAACAGTCCTTTGTTTCCTCATTCTTTTGTTCCCTTAAAATCATTAATTATGAGACCTGTTCAAAGACAAGCACTGTGGCCAGGCTTAGATCACAAAATGACTTAGGCCCAAAATGACCTCTCTTCTGTCACGAAACCTATGCTTGGTTCTCTTTCTCTAGGGAACTCTTACCCTGTCTGCTTACAGGGACAAGCTGTGGAAGCAACATATTACCACCAGTGTCAGTGTCAAATTATATGCCTATTCGTATTGTGTTCGGTTATGTTGGAATTTCTGGAGAAGTCTTTGGGGCTGAATCCAGGAAAATTCTGACTTGTCATTCTCTGAAACAGATGAATTGATATTGAACTGGGAAGAAACAAGAAGGAAATATTGTTTCCTTAAGGAGGGGATGAGTGGTCCAAGGCAAGAATTAACATAGGCACTTAGACACCTGTTCCCTTTTCTACCCCACTTCAGCAACTAGCTGAGGTTTACCACTTGGGCAGCCTTGAACTTTCTAATTTCTCTGTCAGACTCTGAGAAGCCTATCTTGGGATTCCCTAATGGAAGGAGGATTGGCCAAAGCATCAGGTGACGTGGGTTCCGTTCCCAGCTCTGCCACCAACTAGATCTGTGACTTTAAACAAGGACAACAACCAGTCTGTGCCTCAGCATCCTCATTTGTAAAATGAAGGAGGCTGGTCTAGATAATCCCTTTCTGTCTATAAAACCCTTTGGCTCTTGAATCCAAGCTCGCGCAAACAGATGACCTGAGATCTGCCCCAGGGATTCTGGTCTTAGAGATATAGGTCTCCCAAGCCAACCAAACATCCTAGTGAATTGAGGAAATTTATCAACAGCCTAGGCCTGACCAGTCCCACAGAGGCCAGGCAGGGTTTGGTGCTGGGAAAGGAGCCCAAGACAGCTAGTTCCTTATTTTAAATAGCATTTACTTCACCCTATGACTCAGTTATCAGTACTTCTCTCTTTCCAAGGAGTGCAAAGTTTCAGTCTTTCCTGTGATGGCAACAAGTTATTGAGTTGCCAACAATTTACTGGGCTGCCAATTTACTGGATTAAGAGAAAAGTGCAATTCTGCTTTGTATTTTGAGCCATATCCAATCAGATTTCTGCCTCCAATTCCTACTTAATATGGATAAATCATTTCTTGAATACCCTTAAACATAGACTCCCCTCAACAACCCCCTCCTCTAGTTTAACAGCAACAAGGGCTTAAAAGCACAGTTAATCAGGGAGCCTGCTGGATGCTCCTGAACCTGTGATAAAACATCCTCTCTCTTTTGAATCTCCTTTCTCTTGCTGTTCAGTGGGCAGAACTCAAGAGTTAATATGAAATCAAGAAGAACTCTTTGATTATTCATATTTAAGATTTACAGTTACAAATATGGTGATAATCTAACAGCAAGCTGAAGAAATAAGACTGCAAAGGTGATTCTTTGGGGCCAGGATGAATATTCAGATTAAGAGGAACTGCTAATGGAATCCCAATCACATCGTCATTTCCCTCCTACCACTTTCTGAAACCCAAGTAGCTATATGCCCTAATTAGGCCTGTTTGGGGGATTATCACATCTTATTTCTGCAATGAATGGCATCACCCAGCGTTTAATATTCATTGAGGCTTTTATGAAACGGAGAGGTTTCCATATGTCTCTAGAGCAAAACATTTGTGTTTGCCATCTGCTACTCAAGAGTAGTTTTGTAGAAAAAGGATGCAAATAACTTGGTTCTTTAATTACTTTGGGGTTAGGCTACACTCTAGTTGGGACAGTGGGACAGCTAATTCACTGCTAGGAGAATTCTGTTGTTTGCTTAGCCCTTTACAAGCAAACAGCATGAAAAGAAATTAAAACCTAAAATTACTCCTGTCCTTTTAAATAGAGGCAAAGACCAGTGTGAAGTGATGGGTGAGGCTTTTCTGAGTTGGCATTGTGGAAACATTATTCAGGACACTGTACTTAGGCGTCAGTATAGCAAGCATCAGTTCTCTTTTCTTAGTCCTGACACCAAAGGAATATATGACTCAATACTAAAAAAAAAAAAAAAGGATCTCCTTGAGCTTAACATTACACACACACACACACACAAAAAGTAACCTACTCTTAGTCACCCAGGACCTGATTACCTTGGCTTTGGACACTGTGATATTTGTTTCTCCCTCCCCCCTTGTCATTAACTTCTTGAATTGTAGATAATTCTGTACGCAGTAACATCTTCTCTAGCCTATGGATACACATCATTAATTTTGCTTCATCAGGAATAACTTCAATCAACAGTTTAACCCAAAGTGGAAACCCTGAAGCTTCAAGATTATCTGTAGATTTCAATTACTGATGCTTTTTCTGGCCCTCCTCAGAGTAAAATTTCATTTTTGGGGGGTTGTTAACATATAGAATGTAAAAAATTGACAAATGAACAGCACCTGGTTTGGCCACTGACTAGCTATGAGGCCCTAAGCTCATGGACCTTTGATTTCTTTTTAAACACTATAATTTATAGAGCATTCTGTACAAAAGCTGCCATTAAAAGGGCTCTACTACTATCCGAGAAGAAGTCCACAGCCATAGGCCTTCTCTTTGGCGAGGCAGTCAGCGGCTTCCTGGTCCCCAGGGGGTGCTGGCTGGTGAGCTCATGGGGGTCTCCAGCACCCAGTGGAGGAGCCTCTGCTCAGGGTTGAAGGCCACTTGGGAGGGACCCATGTGGCTGACCAAGATACTCTTGCCTGTCTTCTTGAATTCTGTGGTCGTGTTCCTGTTCAACCTGAAGGTCACCTTCTTGGAGCTGGATGGTGTTCTGTTTGGCTGCAGGGCGGGGCCCGGTGAGGTGGTGGCAGCGCTGCTCTTGGCCTTCCTGAAGAACGGGGGCTTCGGGGAGAAGAGGGTATCGCACTTCACAAAGTTCTTCTCCATCCTCAGCTTCTTCAAAGAGCTGAGCGCCCCACTGCTCCACAGAACCTGGATGAGCTGGCTCCTCTGTGCTCCACCAAGTCTGACATCTCTCACCTTCTTCCTCTTTTTCAAGATGGCAGTTTTCTGAGTGGACGAGTCATAGAGGTCAAGACGGCTGGATTTCCTCTTCTTTTTCTCTGGTTTCCCACCTTGGGGTGGGGTGGCAGGGCAGTCATCTCCATATGCTGGGCTGGTTGAAGGGCCCTCCCTCTAGGGCATGGGCCAGGCTAGCGGGGGGATGGGGTGGGGGGATCTGCTGTTGACCAGGAGAGCCCTGAGCATCTGCTTCCTCTTCAGGACCGGGACACCAGTGGCCGGGCAGGTTCAGGGGCTGTTCCCTGAGTAGGACCACTGCCAGAGCCACCTGGAGACGTGTCCTCCAGAGGTGATGCTGCTGACTTTGAGCTCCCCACCTGGACCCTCAGGCTCTTCTTCTGTGATCACTTCCTCCTGCTGTGCACCGAGGGCTGCTCCAAGCCACTCTACTCCTAGGGGCCAGGTGTGGCCACTGCCCCCAGCTCCACTACAGAGTCTTCCCACCACTGGTCCCTCGCTCACCACTCCCATTCTATTCTGGGCATGTGGCTTCACCAACGGACCCTAAATATTCAGGCCAGAGGTGGTTCTTCTTTTTCGTCCTTTTTTCTCTTCAGAATACCACCCTCACTCTCCTCTTCCTAAGCAGGAAAGAACTTGGTTCCTTTCTCTCTTTCTATGCTGTTGTCTCCAAAAGTGTATGTCCTTTTTTCTTATGCCTTCCTTGACTGAGGGCTTTGTCATTTATGTCAGTAGACGTGCCCTCGGCAAAACTTCAGGCAGATCTTGAAATTTTTTGATTAGTTTGGACAGACACTTCCTATCGAAGGGAGGTATGTTTTTCCTGTTGGTGAGTTCCAGGAGTCGGTCAGCAACTGCCTTACAGTCAAACTGGAGAAGCGGCCCACTGTCCACCTGTTCACCTTCATCGCTGACATCGTCTTTTCTGGAATGATATTTGTCTACGGCTGTTTTCTTTTTACTGACTGTTTTTCTCCACATCATGTCATTTTTAGATGTCTCTTCCTCATGGAGGTCACTGCCACCCACTTTGGTTTTCTGTTCCTCGATTGTCTCTTCAGGTACAAAAGGAGACGGATCTACAATGGCTTCAAAAGCACCCCAGCTGTAGCCTGTGTAGCTTGGCAGCGATCTTGCAGAATGCATCAATGAATTTGAGATTCTGATCTGTCCCACTATGGACAGTTCATCCAGATAAGCATCAATGAAGTGGACTTTCACTCCATTAGGAGACTGACTCTCACGAAGCAGGGCCTCCTTCATCAAGACGTCTAGGAAAAGCTTGATTTGGCTTTCTTCCCAGCCATTTCACTTCATAACTTCAGAGGACTGATTCAGGACCAGACGGATCGGTATGCAGTATCTGTCCAGATGCAGTCGGTGTATCTTCTTCCACTCTCGGCTCGTGGTTTGCCAAGAGGCCTGAACGAACAGATGAGTTGGGACATAGCGTTCACTAGATCCCCCTGCAGAAGAGGTTCATCCTGCACCCACATGCAATACAAGAGCCCTCTCTATATTTTTTAGAAGTTCTTCTTGACTGAAACCTCCTGTCTCCCTCTGCATCTTCCTGCTGATGTACTAGAGCAGCTTCTTCACGGCCTGGTCCCGGATGCCCTTCCCGTGGGACGCCATGCGCTCAGCCAACTGGGTCTCGGCAGGCTGCATGGCGGGGGCCATCGTGCGGGTTGGAGCATCCCCGGCCGCAGTCCACTGTCGTGCCTCCTGGAGCCGTGACTGTGCAGAAAGCCACAGACCTCTCATTTTAAGACTATTTTCTGCTTTAAGATGCCAAAAAACTAGTGAATATAAGAGATCATTTATCCTAATGTTTCCAAAGTTCATACCTCAGAACCCTAAGCAAATCAGTAAATGTTAGTAGGTGAAACCAGAAGAAAGGGTTTCATGGTTAAATGCTTTTGAGAAATGCTGCTATCATAATTTTTTTTAATTGAAGTATAGTTGATTTACAATGTTGTGTTAGTTTCAAGTGTACAGCAAAGTGATTCATATATATATACACACACACATTCTTTTCCATTATAGGTTATTACAAGATATTAAATATAGATCCCTGTGCTACACAGCAGGAACTTGTTTATCTGTTTCAGTAGTCGTGTATGTATAGTGTGTGTATGTTAATCTCCAACTCTTAATTTATCCCTCCTCTTTCCCTTTGGTAACCATAAGTTGGTTTTCTATGTCTATGAGTCTATATCTGTTTTGTAAATAAGTGCATTTCTATAATCTTTTTAGATTCCACATTTTTAAGATACCATATGCTATTTGTCTTTCTCTGTCTGACTTACTATCATGGTGTTTTGATGGTACAGCTTCTCAGAACTGCTCATAGGCTGAAGTGCCTTCTGTCTCTCCAGCAGTGGGTATGGTGCACGTCCTTCCCCACCCCACACTTCTGCCCCAGGCCCCTTCCTGATGGAGCATCTTATGGGACCTGTGTTTTCCAGAATACATTTTGGGAAACCCTAATTTAATCTAAACCCTTAGTTTTAGATGTGAATATCTAAACTGTAAAGCCTACTGTCCTGATGAAAATCAGCATGTTTACAGGAAACTGACCAGAAGGGCGGCAGCATCTATTACCAGAGGTCCTGACAGACTGGGCTGAGAGCACCTGTCCCTGCCTCCTGAGTTTCTTCTGACTCCCAGGGTAGGGCTCCCTCTTGCTGCCTCTGTCACCATCATACCCACAGAAAGATCAGCCAAGGGGATGGGGGCCTGCAATGGCTATTCCCTCCCCACCTGGGGAAGCAGCTTTATCCCCAAGTCCTGGACGACTGGCAGACACTGTACTAAACTGAAATGAAAATCACCTTATGTGCAGATGCAAATTAACCCAGAATTCTGAAAGTGCAAAATACTAGATCTTTAAATGAACATTCTGGATGCTGTGTTTTTTTCAGAAAAAAAGGTTAATGTCAAGTAATTAAACTAACATTCATGTTCTTTCTTTTCTATTATTTTGTATGTTGAGTTAGTTATAGGATAGCTGATAGAGTCACATCACACACTGGCTAACTCCCTACAGTGACATCTAAAGTTCTGGAAAATGATATTCCCCAAAATACATTTTTAAAGATGAATTATTTAAATTTCTTGAGAACATGAATTATATGCACATTGTACCCCTAATGACTAACACTTGGCATATATTAGGTACATAATGATAAATGTATTTGTAGTAACTAGTAAATTATAATCTGATGTTTGGACTTCAATAAAATAATAGTATTAATACATTAATGGTACTAATGATATCCTACCTCTTCAAAAATTTCAAATTCCTTGACCTGGTTAAGGATCATAAACAGAAGCTAGTTAACACTCCTTATTTATAATCTATTTTCATAAACAACTGTACTGTGATGTGGTGTTCTTTTAGCTAGTAAAAGGACTGAATCCTAACTGAAGTTCTTCTGACCTCCGGCTAACTTTCTAATGCTACAGAAGAACCTGGAGGCATCTCAGAGAGACATATTAAATTAACTAGGATTATTTGATAACCTTAAATTACATGGGAAGCATTGTCAAATGAGTGACAAGTCTTTTCAGATTATATTGTATGGGGAAATGTTATTAATATAGACATTCTAGAAATTACATAAAATTTCTAAAATTTGGATATGTCCTGGTATATAATGTTATTTGTCATAATTATAGTTATTATCTTAAAATGTTGTGTATCACAGCAATAACCAAGTTTCTTTGTCGATGACATCGTGATCACGTGTTTAACCATGCCTTTTATGTCTTTTTGCCATTTATAGACACTTCTTGTTGTTCTCTGTTGCTTTTGCAAAAGTGCTTCATCTTCAAGAAGATTCCCGGGAAGGATTTTTTGACAAGTACGGGTCTCTGATAAATTTCAGATCATACTACTGAACTGGGTAAGAAATGAAAGAATCCTAATGGAAAACCTGGTGGCTTCACAAAATCATTAACAAAAAGGATTAGTTACTGAGTGAACTGATGAATATGGTTATATTTTTTATGGTTTTTATCTAAAATATTACTGGTTTTAAGCTGTGTTTTCCGGATATAAGGAAACTCTTCCCCTCAAGCTAATTGTGACTTACAACAGTTTGGTAAATTATACCTTTGTAAGCAGAATTGAAACATTTGTCTTTTCTCCCTACTTGATCCATCCAAAAATTAGAAACTCTTAAGTTCCCCTCAGCTTTATCAGGTAGATAAAGAAGGCCACCTCTGAACGGGTACAGGAACCTTAAGGTATTTTGAAGACCTTGAAAAGGGAGCAATTCACCCAAATCTGTAGATGAGTCTTCAATTGTGACTCACCTTCTGATACACATGAAAAAAATCTCCTCTTCAAATGATGCTCTTCCCAGTTTAGCGGAAATATTAGAAAAATGGTTCAGGTCAGGGGGCTCTTGGCTCAAGTCTCTGCTAACAATATTGCAAAATCACTGTTTATTTTCTCTCTCGCTGTGACTCTCCTAGACCTCCTAGAATAATGCTATTCAAGCGAGGTTCACACGCTACTTTCGTGGACCTCAAAACGTATCTAGCTCTAGCAGCAAGAGTTTCACTCCTCTAACTAGGCAGACTACAACACCCATTCTCAGTAGGAAGCAATTACAGAAGACTGACCTTAGGCCCTATAACCCTCTAGACTGAGGAGTGAAATATTTCAAGGGGGAGTTTTTGTAAGCAGATAGGGTAGAGGGTCCCTGAAGAAAGAGAACCAGGCATGACTTTCTTGACAAAGAGAAGCCATTTTTAGCCTAAGCCATTTTGCGACCTAAGTCTGGCCTTAGTACTTGTCCTTGAATAGGTCTCAGTCATTAACAATCTTCAGGAAACAAAAGAATGGAACAAATGACTGTTATCAGACAAGAGAAGTAACAATAGCAAAGACAGTTTAAAAGACTCTCAGTTCTGTTTCAGTGGTAAAGGAGCACTCAACCACCAGATCACCTGGAACCTGAGGGGTGGTGATGCTGACCTTTTCTGATCTTGTGACTTCAATCACCGAAAGCTGGGACTCTGTTGACCTTTGCCCAGTCTGATGCTAAATTCTCCTCTGTTCAAGCCCCGTCATGAATATACATGTACCTTAGTTTAAAACTTCCCCAGTTTTGCTGTTTGGGGAGACACGTCTTTGGGAAAGATCCCGGTGTTCACTTTTCTCGGCTGCAAGTAATACATCCTTCCTTCTCCTGCTCTTTGGCTTGATTGTGTCTTTTGGCTTGACCCCCCACCAAGAGGCAAACCCAGCTTTCAGGTAACAGTGTTGGTAACATGTCTAATATCTACAGTGTTTTGTATCATAGAAGACATTATTGATATAGGTACTGACAGAAAACTCATCCTGTAAACAGATGACATAAACTTACAGGATTGATAAATACAGCATAGTTCTATAAATGTATTTTTCTTTCCTTACGATATTCTTAATAACATTTTCTTTTCTCTAGCTTACTTTATTGTAAGAATACAGTATATACTACATGTAACACATAAAATACAAGTTAATGGACAGTTCATGCCATCAGTAAGGCTTCCAGTCAACAGCAGGCTTCCAGTCAACTACTATTAGTAGTTAAATTTTGGGGGAGTCAAAAGTATATGCAGATTTTTGACTATGTTGGGTAGGCAACTCAGAACCCTGCGTTGTTCAAGGGTCAACTACATTTATTTTCATTTATTTAATAAAAAATTTTTTAGCACCTACAAAATATAAAACAACTCTCTAGGTACTATAAGGGAAACAAAGATGAAACTGATACAGACCATCCTTTAAGAAGTGATGGCCTTGTAGGAGAGGTGGGGCGCACACGTAAATAATTACAACGCCAGGTAAAATTATCATCTGCCGGTAATGTGCTGTTGTGTTATTTATAGTTCTTTCCAAATTAGTTTATTTTTCCTTCAAAACCGGTAGTTACAGTTAAGATGATCTAGCCTATTAGGACTCCCTGTTCCCTTACTATCCTGGATAAATGAAAGGTTACTTGGTATCAGTGACATCAGGGTTTACCAGTAGCCACCAGCACTGTCTGAGAGTCATGCTTCTCATCAGATGACAGGACAGGACTGCCCCAGCAAGGTCTTACTGTCAGCACTAAGTCACCTTCTTTGGACATACAATTCACCTGAACTGGATGACGGGTGAGGTGGATGAATCATGATAATAGGGGAACTTGAACAGTGGGGGAGGCTGAGGGCACACTTTCCGGAAGCTGGAAATTTGTGTGGGCAGCAACACAAAAGTAGAGGGGCTAGGTTATCAAGTGACAATCAGAAATGGGGTCAGTATAGGCACACAAATTGCCCCTGGCTCTGCAGAGCTGGTCTGTCTGAACAGATAGTGGACCTGTGTGAGAGAGGGCTATGAGGGTAGGAGGAAGCCCTGTCTGTCCACACCACAGAGATGACCAGTATCTGATGGTGTGAAATGACTCATTCATTCTGATTTGGGCTATATTTTTATCTCCATTTTAAAAACAAACAAACAAAAATGTTTAAGGAATTCATTTATATAACCGACATCCAAAGATCAGTAAGGAAATGTGTCTTTCATATATTTGGAACAAAGCTGTCAGAGAGAAGCTGGACTAAAGCCTTTGTGTCAAGAATCCAGAATTCAATGCTATTAACACTGACATACTCAACAGCCACAGATTAGCATTAAAATATACATCGTACACACTTCCTTATTTATATCTTTTGCCTTGAGAATTTGATGATGCAACCACGTTTTATACGTGGACATAGTTCCCTTAAAATTAAATGTTCTAAATCACGAATTTAAACAAAGTTGAGATATGAGTTAATAAGGAAGCTCCTAGTGTTAACTTCTTTGTATCTTAAGCCAGGACTGGGATCATGACTCTGATTCTGAGGGAAGTGATATGGACAGAGGAGTCTGTTTTGCCCCACAGCTCCTCCCAGCCTCGGCTGACCCAAGGACTCCTCTGCAAAGAGCAAAGCAGCCCATGCTCAGAGCCCGGGCCATCAGGCTCCTCTTCTTCCTCCCACTTGGCCCATTTCGGGGAGGCAACAGCAGGGGCGCCCACCCTAGGGTCACCCATCTAGAGCTTTGGCATCAATTTTTTTTTATGGAGCTCAGCCTCTCCAGTAAAATATTTAAATAGGAGATCGTTCATTTGGTTCTTGGCCCTTATACCTACTGGAGACCATGCCCAGTGCCCAGAGTAATCAAGTTACTTGTGGGAGGCAGCAGATAAAACACTTGAAATAGCCCGTGCCTCTATGTCTTATGGCTGAGGTGAAATTAATTGTATCCACATTTGTGCGGACTCCAATATTAGCTCACGCTTCTGGCTTATTTATGATTTGGCCAGATATCATTTGCTCTTAGGTCTTCTCAAGAGGCCCCTCCCTGGGGCCCACTCTTTACAGAGCCCTACCCTTGCTTTTTTCTGGTCAATCCTCCCCGCTGGGCAAGAAATCCCCAGACCAAATGGATTCATTCACTCAGAGCCTTGCCCGGCATTCAGGCCACACTCTAGGCACCCAGATGCCAGAATTCCCTGCCAAAGGCCCTCCTTCCAGGACTGGTGTGAACCTCTTTTCCTGATCTATCCTTCCAAGGGTAGACTGTGCCATTGGTGTGGCATCGCAGGCCCAAGGAGTGGCCTTGAGGGGGTGGGGATGTGGCAGCAGCTCGAACATGTGTGAGGCGGGATCCTCATCGTGTGTGTCCGAGGCCCTTTCTGATGTGGACCAGACCTGGAGAGCGGAAAGAAGGGCATGGGTCCAGGCTAGGACTGCTGGCCCTGAACCACCACATTTGGTGTGGAGCTCTGAGGAGCCAGAAATTGTAAATAAAATCTGATTTTGTAGGTCATTATAAATATGTATCTATTGAGGTAGGAAAGGCTAACTTGTCAAGGCAAAGCTGTTAGCTTCAGCTATAATTTTTATATATTTACACACATGACATGTAGACTTCCAGTTTTACTCTTACCTCAGGCCCCACAAAGATGGCACTAGGCCTGCTCTTGGAATAGGTTCGACTTTTGAGTTCATTTACAATTTTTATATAAAGGATCTGCTAACCAAGGATTAAAGTGTGAATAGTGGGTTGACTGCTCTCCGCCAGGTCAAAGGCAGCGTTGCTACAGCGGCCACCGTGTCCTGGCCTGCTCTCTGACCTCGCAGGAGAAACTGGGTGTGTGTGTGTGTGTGTGTGTGTGTGTCTGTGTGTCTGTGTGTCTGTGTGTCTGTGTGTCTGACATCCACTGTGAACCAGAAAAATATGACTTGGCTATTTTCAAATAATTCCAGCCCAACACTGTGCTCTGGTCATGACGCCTGCTGTCTCCTTGCCAAGCAACTCTTCCCAGTTGACTTCCTTAAGCGGCTTGCAGTTAAGAGCTGGACACTTTGAAGGCCTCTTCCAGGCAAAAAAGAATGAACTAGAAAGTGAATTGGGCCAGACTTCCTTGGTCGAACACCACTTCACTCCAGCAAACCCCTAAGCCTTGTTATCTGTTTTGTCAGCTGTAAAATGAGCAGACTGACTCAGCCCTACCTCAGAGGGCAGCGAGTGTGATGGGCTTTGTAATATAAAGTCGTATGTAAATGAAAAGGAGCATTAGAGCTTTTTATCCAAAGTCTCGAGCACACCCCGCTTTCCACTGCCACAAGTAAGCCTCTAAGACCTGATCACAGATGGCTGCAAACTTCAGGGGTGCGGAAAAGCTCACATTACCTGAACAGAAAGCAGGGTTCCGTAAATGGAGTGGAGCGCAGACCAAGCAATCAGTACACGGTTTAGGTTTCTGGATGGCAGGCAGCCCCGAGATCCACTGGGTCCAGCCGGTGCCAGATGATGGACTGTTCCCTGCAATCCAAGTACAAAGAACAAGTTTACCCATTTATTCCCGGGACTGTTCTAAAAAGATCCTTGAGATCTGAAGTGTCACGTTGAGGCGAAAACCCTTTCCAAAGATCTCCCCTGCGTTTCTCCCTGCCTCAGTTTGCTGGCTGACAGCTCACCATAGAGGTGTTTCCTTCAGGGACAGGGTTTACTGAGAACAGGCAACAGGCATCAAGCCTGCCTAGGGTCCATTCCTCCCTTCAGTCCTATTTATAGGGGGCACATCCCACAGTTCACTGAAAGACACAGGCACGTGATTTAGACGTCATCCTGGGCCTGCTGAGAATCACACCTGGGAATTGCTGATTACTCTGGCTAACATGGGATTTCTCTTTCACACGATTCAGATAACAACATTCACATGCAGCAAATCATAACGTTTATATACTTAGCAGACACGCTTGCTTCTTCCCTTCATCTCCTAGAGCTAGGACATTACTAGGATGCTGTATAACTATTTTGTAGAACCTCTTGCTTAATATTTGATGATTTTGTGCTCCTTGCTACCATAAGGGGGTCTTAATCATTTTAACATTGCCCTCGACATCAGTGCCTCCCTTATAGGAGATACACAAAAATACTTGTTCATATGCATTGAAAACATAAACTCCACATGGGATTTAAAAAAAAAAGTTAGGAACTCCCACTCTCTGTTAGGGAGCTTCATTTTCAATGTTTTAAAAAAATTTCTTTTTGGAAGATCTAAGTATTTTATATTGGATGAGATCAAAGGTCTTCAGCTTTAGCCAGATTTAGCCTTATATCTTTTTTTTTATTTTGTTTTTTGTTTTGTTTTTATTGAATTGCACATTTTCAAAGAATGAAATTAATTCAAATGGTTGTGCTATTTCTTCAGTATTCTTAGTCCCCACCTGACCTTAGTCTACACTGGAGATCTTATAGCTAGTTTTTTTTTTTTTTTAATTGAAGTGTAGTCAGTTACAATGTATCGATTTCTGGTTACAGCATAATGTTTTAGTCATACATATACATACATGTATTTGTTTTCATATTTTTTCATTATAGTTACTATAAGATACTAAACAGAGTACCCTGTGTTATACAGAAGAAAATCTTAAAATCTATTTTATATATATTAGTTAATATTTGCAAATCTCGAACTCCCAATTTATTTCTTCCTACCCCCTTTCCCCCTGGTAACCGTGAGATTGTTTACCTATGTCTGCGAGTCTGTTTCTGTTTTGTAGATGAGATAATTAGTGTCCTCTCTTTTCTTTTTTCAGATTCCACATGAGTGATATCATATAGTATTTTCCTTTCTCTTTCTAGCTTACTTCACTTAGAATGACAATCTCCAGGTCCATCCATGTTACTGCAAATGGCATTATTTCATTCTTTGTTATGGCTGAGTAGTATTCACACACACACACACACACACACACACACACATACATACATACCACAACTTTATCCAGTCATCTGTTGATGGACATTTAGGTTGCTTCCATGTCTTGGCTATTGTAAATAGTGCTGCTGTGAACATTGGGGTGCCTGTATCTTTTTGAATTAGAGTTCCCTCTGGATATATGCCCAGGAGTGGGATTGCTGTATCATATGGTAAGTTTATTTTTAGTTCTTTAAGGAATCTCCATACTGTTTTCCACAGTGGCTGCACCAAACTGCATTCCCACCAACAGCACAGGAGGGTTCCCTTTCCTCCACACCCTCTCCAGCATTTATCATTTGTGGACTTCTTAATGATTAGCCTTACATCTGGGTGCTACAAATTGCCATTCATGGGACCTTAGGAATGGAACTTAACCAGTGCTGAGCCTTAGTTTCCTTATCTGTAAGAGGAGGTAATAATACTACCTAACCCATAGAGAAGTTATAAAGATTAAATGAGATAGTCAATGTAAAGTGCTTAGCACAGTGCCTGGCACAGGACAAGTGCTGAGAGAGCATCATCGTCACGACCATGAGCACCATCAGCGACTGCAGGGGAAGGAGGCTTTGTCGTTCTCAGAGTCTAAGAGTATAGCCTTTAGATTTAATAACTTGTCCCACGGTCCCCTTCATGACACCTTATAAATCTGAAGCAGCAACCCATTAAAGCCAGAACCTCCAGATTTTCTGCTTCTAGTCCCTGATTTCAGATTTGATTCTTTAGATACCTACAGAAGTATGAGTAAGGTCATTTTCATTCAGACATAATGTGAGGACTGTTTAAAAAGGCGCTTTGCAAGTTACTCACTTATACATATGCCTCAGTCATTTTGTTGGTTGTGAGAAACATTGTTACGCAATGTAGATCCTGGCAAACAGGCTCAGTTCCAATGGCTTGGTACGTCTTCCTTTTAAATAATAGTTTCTCCCCTTAACATGTGGTCCCTAGATTTGATTATTCCACATGAAAGAAAAAAGTTTTTCTTGCAGACATTCATCACCATTTTGCTGAAGTTCATGAGGAAGACCTATTCAGTTAACAGACTATGTTTAGGTGTAATGTTCAATGTTTCAGGGAGAAGGCAGAGCTACAGTGAGGCAGTGGGAGGACTTAGAGACACTGGCTGCCTTGATGACAGTCTGGAGGGAGCAGGCACCTTACAGGTCTTCATTCAGCCTATGCCTCCTTTCCTAAGAGCTTCCTTACCTCCCCTTCCAGGGGGATGGGCCCCAAGAGTCACTACCATACCAAGGGCCCACCGTTGATTGGAGGAGACACTCCGGACTCAAGCAGAGACAGCCAGATTCTCTCCGCAGGGCGTCTGGAATTGGGACACAGGCCTTCTGGTCAGTCACTACTGGCCCTGGATTGAGGACAGCATATAAGGGAGGGGTGGGGTATGGCCGTTTTCACTACGTGCTCTGGGAGGCAGAAAAAAACTGGGATGTAGAGAAAGATGACTAAAAGCATCGGGGAGAAGTAGAGATGAGAAACCAGGTCGCCCCTGAGAAAAAACAGGAGGTGGCAAGAGAAAAGCTGTCTGCACTCCCAGGGGCCTCTTCAGGGCTTTGTTCTGACCCCCTGAGGCCCAGCTGCCCTTCCTGCCCTGGCCCACATCCCGTATACTATCCGTTTTAGCTCAGGCAAGCCTGAGCTGTATCTGTTACGTGAAACCCAAGGAACCTTGGCTAAGTGAGTGGGCTGGCACCGAGAGAGGCCAAGCCAGGCATTCTGGTTGCACAGGCAGGGTCGCCTGGGGATGCCCACCTGGGTGGTCCCATCACACTGGCCTGCCAAAACCAGCCATGCTCACAAGTCGTTTTTGCTGATAATAAAACTGAATAGAACAGATTCACAGTTATTCCGAAACAAATTTCTCCCTTAGTCACTTCCTGAAATGCTTTCTTGTGTAGTCGGAAACAGGTGGCATTAGAGATGGCACACCCAGAATTGTGTCCAGCCCTGAATGCTTCTGCGGGGGAATGCGTACCTGCAGCCGTCGTTGGTCGTGCATGTTGCAGAAAACAAAGCAAAGCAAACTGGATGGGCCCTAGTCTTTTCTAAGGAGCTGTCAGTCCCCGTGGCTGGGCGACTTGGCACTCATCCGTAGCTTTGGTTCTGCCCCAGATTCAGGGACAAATTGTGTCTCTAGCTGATGGCTTTAAGGAGCTCTGTTTCCGTAGTTCAGGGGACACAGTTAAGTTATTCTGCGACTTGTTCTGCTCTGATCAAATGCCCTGGTTCTGGCCTCTGGGCTTCCACCTTCAGCCTGGCACTGAGTCTCTGTTCTGATTCCGTGTTGCAGGACCTGAGTCCTTGATTCCCCGCCTCCATAACCTGACCAGGACCCTAGTCTCTTCAAAATCAGGACCCTAACTTGCTTACATCTATTTTCTCCAGGTATCATACCTGAAATGCAGGCCCAGCTGGGAGCTTGCTACCTGCCCCTTGTCCTGTCCGACCCCCACTGCCAGTCTGGGTCCCTCACACTGTTCTTCCCACCCTCTCCCCACCACTCCACCACCCCCACATGCTCACTACTTATTGGACACCTACCTTTCGCTACCTTCTGGATCCTTCTAACCCTGAATCTCTCTCCACTGTCAGGTTACCTGTTACTACTCTGAAGATCCACATGGCTCTGCAGCTCTGCCTGCCTGGAAGACCTCCTCCCACTGACTTCAGCTGGGCCCCAACCACAAAGCCCAGCACCCAGCAGGGTGACAGGGTGCTGTGCTGTGCGGGAATGAGCATGGGCACCCTGAGCAGACCTGGGTTCAAATCCTCATTCCTCTACCTGTACCATTTTCTCAGTGCCCGTAGGACTTACAATTACTGTTGAAAGAGTTATATGAGATACTGTGCCTGGAAAAATTGCATGTTAAATAAAACGCAAAATTTAGTGTTTAATAAAATACATCTGTCTTTCCTTCCTGAACTTATATTTCCTAACAGCTTTGTTGAGATGCCATCCACATATCATTCAACCTACTGACTTAAAGGGGACATTTCAATGGTTTATAGTATATTCACTGGACTTAAGAGTTCTCAAAATGGAATTATACAATAAGGAATGTGAGGTTTAACAACAGCTCCAAAGACTTAGGATTTGAGTCAGCTATAAATTTATGTAAATAAATGGGATGATGCCATTGCCTTGTCAGAAAAGCTTATGTGATATTGGGCTGTATTGATACACATATGATGATCAGAACAAGATGACTAGTGGTTCCCTGTTATTCTGAGCTGGACATGTGTTCAGTCATTGGGCCTGTTTTAAGAACTATATGGGCAAATTGGAACACGTCAGAGAAACGTGAAGAAACGAGAAACTGTGAATACTGTTTGTAGGACCCTGTGATACTCACCCTGCAGAAGTAAACTCTAAGAGGAGATGAATCCCCATCCTCAGTTAACTCTGGGGCTGTCATTTGAAAATCAGTGACATGTATTTTCTATGTTCTTTTCCTAGGCTAGAACTTCAATAGGTGAATTTAAGTTAAAAGCGAACAGAGTTGTTTTTTGGTGGGTTTTTTTGGGGGGGTGGGGGAAGGTAATTAGGTCTATTATTTATTTTTAAGAGGAGGTACTGGGGGTTGAACCCAGGACCTCGTGCATGCCAAGCATGCACTCTACCGCTTGAGCTATACCCTCCCCACTAAAGCAAATAGATTTTGACACAATATAAGGAACAGTTAGAGCTGTCTAAAATTGCAATGGATTGTCCCTTCTTCACCTGAAATTCTACATTTAATACGTTACCTCTGTATTAGTAAATCAGAAAGTACTGCCTTACAGGGCTCTTATCCTGTTATGTGTCTGCTCAGGCAGACAAAGTGATCTAATAAGACATCTTCTTTACTCAATCACCCAGTTTGGGTTAGTCTAGCAGTCCAGTCTTCCTCCCGTTTTTAATTCCCACTCTCTGCTTTTGATCAGAGGAAGGAGAAAAGGAAGCCCCAATCATCAACATGGATATTTCATTAGCCGTTCTGATGACAATGGAAATATTCCTAAAATAAGACTTGGGCGTTACCTGATCGGGAGACTGTGCTCATCTCTTCCCCACTCGGGGTTAAGTGACTTCATCTTAGTACTTGAAACTGGCCGTGGTAGAGACAGTCACAGAAATTAGCAAACACTGCAGATGAGCAGCACAGCTCTCCTTCCAGCTCACCTACCAGTGCCCGGCTGCTTCAGAACCGGCGCTGGTAACGACGACGACGGACCTTCTACTAGACTTTTGGACCATGTGTCTCCATAAAGAAATGTATCTATCGACAAGGTACTTAATTTCCATGTAAGGGCAATTTGGAATTTAAGTACTTGAGAATTTAATTAACTGGTTTCAGATGAGTGGAATATTCAAGGGGAAATACTTGGGGAAGACTAGACTCACTCTCAACTGCTTTCTAGACCACATCTCTTTTTTTCTTTAGGGAACTCCATAAGGATCATGGTCTATATGTTTAAAGAATCTATTAGGCACAGCTTCTGGTGGAGTGACCATGTGACAGACTAGGAAGACATGTCCAAGGCGAGAGCCCTCTGGAAAAGGAAACATGAAGCTCTCTGCTGGCCGGTGTTTGCCCCGCACAAACGGCTCCTTATGCCACCTATTGGATTTTGAAAGAACAGTCTCTCAGCTTTCAAATCAAACATTAAGGCTCCCATAAGTAGTTTCTGCAGTTAGAATATATTCATAATCTTCCTTAAGGCAGAACTATTGTAAAAGCTTTGCATTTTACAAGTCCTTAGGAGGGAAACCACCATCAGCCCAAGGTTCCCCAAGCCCACCGATTTCTCTATCATCAACAAGCTCTAGGAATTACAGTTGGCATTTATTGAGCACTTGCAGTATACTATGTACTTCACAAATATCTCATTTTATCTTCACATACCTTGATGAAATAAGCATAAATAGTTTCACTTCACAGACAGGGAAACAACTTAAAATGGTTAAGCAGCTAATAGAGTTCAAAAGTGTCTGGGCTCCTAGGAAACAGGGTTTGCATTGCCTGCTGCTTTGTATATAGCAGACATTCCATAAATAGTTGAATCAGTTTTTTAATGTGAATAAATAGAACACCATTCTTAATATTTTGAGCCCTTTGACCTATTAGCCTTTTAAGCGGCTTTTATCTAATGGAAAAACAGAATGATTTTTATTTATTTTGCTTCTACGCACATTCCAGGGGAAGAGCTCACTACAGTATCTCATTAACCCTACAATGACATAGAATTATCTCCCCAATTTTAGAAGCAAGCTAATGGAAGCTTGGCCAGAATTCAGTTGTCCTTTGATGTTTTCATCACACCAAGTTAAGGCAGTGGAAGACCAAAGGCATGAATGAAGAACCTAGTAAGCCACACACATACAGTCAGTCAATCTTTGACACAGGCAAGAATATGCAGTGGAGAAAAGACAGTCTCTTCAGCAAGTGGTGTTGGGAAAGCTGGGCAGCAGCAAGGAAATCAATGAAGTTAGAGCACTTTCTCACACCACATGCAAAAACAAACTGAAAATGACTTAAAGACTTAAATATAAGACAGGACACCACAAAACTCCTAGAAGAAAACATAGGCAAAACAGTCTCTGATATAAATTGCAGCAATGTTTTCCTAGGTCAGTCTCCCAAGGCAATAGAAATAAAAGCAAAAATAAATAAATGGGAACTCATCAAACTTACAAACTTTTGAACAGCAAAGGAAACCATAAACAAAAAAAAAAGATAACCAATGGAATGTCAGAAAATATTTGCAAATGATGCAATCAACAAGGGATTAATTTCTAGAATATACAAACAGTTCATACAACTCACTAACAAATAACCCCAAACAACCCAATCAAAAACTGGGCAGAAGACCTAAATAGACATTTCTCTAAAGAAGACACACAGATGGCCAATAGGTACATGAAAAGATACTCAACATCACTAATTATCAGAGAAACGCAAATCCAAACTACAATGAGGTGTCACCTCACATCAGTCAGCGTGGCCATCATTAAAAAGTCCACAAACAATAAATGCTGGAGAGGGTATGGAGAAAAGGGAATCCTCTTATACTGTTAGTGGGAATGTAATTTGGTGCAGTCATTATGAAAAACAGTATGGAGGTTCTTTTAAAAACTGAAAATAGAGTTACCATGTGATCCAGCAATCCCACTCCTGGGCATATATCCAGAGAACACTAATTTAAAAAGATACATGCACCCCGATGTTCACACAGCACTATTTACAATAGCCAAGACATGGGAGCAACCTAAATGTCCATTGACAGATAACTAGATAAAGAAGATGTGGTGTACATATACAATGGAATACTACTCAGCCATAAAAAAGAATAAAATAATACCATTTGCAACAACATGTGTGGACCTAGAGATTATCATACTAAATGAAGTAAGTCATACAGAGGAAGACAAATATCATATGATGTCACTTACATGTGGAATCTAAAAAACGATACAAATGAATTTATTTACAAAACAGAAAGAGACTGATATATAGAAAAAATTATGGTTACTGAAGGGGACAGGGATGGGGAAGGGATATATTAAGAGTCTGGGATTTGCAGATACACACTCCTATACATAAAATAGATAAACAACAAGGTCCTACTGTATAGCATAGGGGACTATGTTCAATACCTTATAATAACGTATAATGAAAAAATATGAAAAAGATATATATATATATATATATATATATATATATAAAACTGAATCACTTTGCTGTACACCCAAAACTAACACAACATTGTAAATTAACTATAATTTTTTAAAAAGGCAAGGGCATGGGGGGAGTGAGAAGAACCTAGTAAAGTTGTGACCAGAGAAAAGGGTTCCAGATAAATCAAAAGTGGAACAGTTAGTCCTCAGAGAATGACCATCAAACCAGTTCTGTTACGTAGGGCACTCAATGGACATATTCCTCTGCTTATTCAGCACTGTCCTGAGCACGTGGGAGATGAGACCCAGTACCGATTTGGAGAAGCCTATGGACTTCTCGGGAAGAGAAGACACAGACCCAAGGAAAGCGAATTTGCAGTACAACAGCATAAAAAGACACAGCACACAAGGCAGCAGTGGTTACTGAGAAATGACTAATGGAGGCAATGAATGCTGCAGGAGCTGAGAAAGGGGAGCGATTACATTTGCTTACGTTGATGCTGACCTCAGCATCTTCACAAAGTATCTCTACTACGAGCTGTGGGAAGACAATGAAGTTTGAGAGAGTACCTGGATTCCGAGTAGCTCACTGTCTTCCCTGGAGACTCGGGTTGATCAGGAGAGGGTTTGCAGGAAGCAAAGCAGAGGGAGGAGAAGACCAGAGACCTGAGCACCAGGGCCGGCAAGGCAGTGCTGAGACAGCTCGCCTGGCTACTGAGCCTGGGTATTCTGAATTAATAAATGATTTTTCTCTCTCTCTTATTTACTCCTTTCTACCTTTAAGCAAGAGTAGCCTGGAGTTCTTTCTGGGCTTTGCTTCTGAAAATGTTAAGCCCTCCAGAGAACACAGAGCAGTAGTTTTCAAACTTGGCTCCTCATGGAAAAACCTGGGCAGTTTTTAAGACACTGCCACCTAGATCTCACCCCCAAATACTCTCATTTAATTGACCTAGGACACACCTTTGGTGATTCCAATATGCATTCAGTTTGAATATCATTGACTTAAAGGGTTCCTAGACATGGCAAGAGGGAATGAGATTTGCCGAATGAACAAAATATCTTGGAGAAGCAGGGGAAGTGGGGAGCTTCCCTGCTCCAATCTGGAGAAACAGCCTTCATTTGTTACCCTGGAATGGTAAGAATCTGGGTTCTGGCTTCCTGACAGCCCCACCAGGGAGTTAGGAAGACTCCGGAGAGAATGGCAGTGTGGTGTATCTAGACCAGTGCTTTTCACACTGGGATACACACACAAATCATCAGGGGATCTTGTTAAAATGTAGATTCTGACTCAGTAGGTCTGGGTGGGGCCTGAGAGTCTGTATTTCCAAAAAATTCCCAGTGATCCCAATGCTGCTGGTCCACAAAGTGGAAAGATCTGCATGGCCAGGACTCCATGCCATCTCCCTTAAGATTCCCATGTCCATCTCAAGCACAGAATGGGAGGAGTCACGCCCTGTCACACCTGAAGAGCTGCACAGACAGGGACAGTGGACATCCATGCAGTGACCTGGTTAGATTGATGACTGAGAAGCAGATGGCCCCCATCGGAAAAGCCTTCTAGGCTGAAAGGGAGCTTATCCCGGCAGGGATCCTGGCAGATCACAGATGACCCACTCAAAAGAAGCCCAACCCAACTAGAAACGAGACGGCAAGAGAAGCCAGCCGAGACAGCCCATCAAAGTCAGCCTCCTGGGCACAGAGCAGGATGAAGGATGGAGATCCGGTGGGGGAAACATAAAAAAACCTGGCACAATCCCCAAGAATGAGGTGAAATGTTCTGCCAGGCCAGCTATCTCAATGTGTTTGGGCTGCTATAACAAAATATTATAGACTGGGTGGCTTAAAAAAATAGATGTTTATTTCTTAACAGTTCTGGAGGCTGGGAAGTCTAAGGTCAAGGCATCAGCGAGCAGATTGGTGTCTGGTGAGAGCCTGCTTCCTGGCTTACAGGTGGCATCCTTCTCACTGTGTCCTTATGTGACAGAAGGAGTGAGGGAGCTCTCTGAGAACTGTTTTTTAATGGCACTAATTCTGTAACTGAGCAGGACCCTATGGGGCCTTCCAGGACAGACCCCCACCCCTCAACCATGTCCTCTGCATGCCTCTTGTTTGTAGAAAATTGGTATTTCCCAGGCCTCTCCTGAGTCAGAAAAGCCTGGCTCGAGAATTAATGATTGAAAGGATGTGAACATGTAATGACAACAATAGCAGTTGGGCCAGGAGAGAACTGGTAAGAATTTAAACAGTAAATCAGCCACATGGCAGTCACAGAATCTTTAGTTCCTCCCTGAAGTACTTAGATAACAGTATCTGATGCACATTTCCTGAGTTGTTTTACAGGTGTTGAAACCCTCACCTAATAGAAGAAGTTGACTACTTGGTGACCATGAGCGCAGAGCCCCCAGACCTACTGGAGCCTAAGGATTGACAACGTTAACCCTCTAACACCACCCCTTCACCTCACCATCAACCACAATTCTCTGGTTAACATACCCTCTGACTCCCCTCCCTCTCTGCCTTTAAAAAGGCTTCCCTGAAGCCAATGGAGGAGTCTGGATCTATTGAGCAGGAGCCACCTGTCCTCCTTGCTCGGCCCTGCGATAAACCTTTCTCTGCTCCCAATTCCAACGTTTCGGTTTGTTTGGTCTCATCTCACTGTGGGTCGGGCACACGAACTTGGGTTCAGCAACAATTTCAACGTGAGAGCTGCATCCTAATGACCTAACAGCCTCCCACAGACCCGGCCCTGCAAGGCCATCACGTTAGGGGTTAGGGTTCAATATATGAGTTTTGGGCTAGAGTACCAGCTCAATGGGGGCTCAGCCACAGTCAAAAATTAAGTTGGTATGAAAAATAAACAAAAAGACACCAGAGTTTGCATCTGAGACCCTTACCCCTCATAGATGGGAGCATCCTCATAAATGGTGGATGGACTGCAACCCCAACAGTGGAGCTTTGGAGACAACGGCTGTGACCCTGTTGGAGAACTGGTGTGCAGAGAAGAGGTGGATTTCAGAAGTTGCTGCTGATTTCAGGAATGTGTTGAGAATAAGCCACACATGCTTTGAAACCTGCCAACAGGTGGACAGTAGAAGGAGGAGAAAAAGAATGCAACCTTGTTATAGTTTGCTGATGACGTGGATTTCTCTGAGCTTCTCAGAAAAGTACGTGGAAAGGCAAAGGGATGAAAAGTGAGCTTGAGAGCCCTACCTCACACCTTGCATTTCTTAAAATTAAGACTAAACTAAACCTCTGACCATCTTCCTGGGGAAAAAAAAAAAAAGCACAGGCCTGAGGAGCTCCAAGCCAGGGGAAAGTGGGGATCTGATCTATTTAGAACAGTCTTGGCCGGCTTGAAATTTAGCACCAGTGGGTTCCTGGCTTAATGTGAACACCTGTGAGTTTCCCAGCCTCTGCAGTTTGACAGAAGGAAGGGAGTGGAGGTGGTGGTGCAGTGGAGGTGAAGGCAGCCGTGTGCTGGATGGGAGGCTTCAGCAGCATCTTCTCAGACCCGGCCAGACAGAACAGCTGGAAAGTTCGAAGGCAGCACACAGAACCCCAAGTGGCACTTCCTAGGTTCTCTGGGAAGCCAGGCGGGAGCTCCTTGCAGGGGACCCCTGCAAGCAGGCTGCCAAGGCAGAGGGACTCTGGGTCCCCGGGCACCTGCCTGCGTGTCCCCTTTTCTGCCATCAGTGCAAGGGCCTGGGGACATGTTAGGAGAAACTTAGCTTTGAAGGAGGAGGCGGGATTATAAATAGAGCCAGGTCTATGAAGACCTTGAGTTTTATTTCTCACGCTATCACAGTGTCTCAGAAGTTGAAGGGTTTTGACATTGTGCTAGGCATTGGCTAAGGAACTGAAGCAATAACTAGGCCTGATCATTAGAAATTGCTCTGAGACATACTACACATCCAGTGCCAAAATAAATTCCAGGTTAATTAAAAAGTTAAAGATGGGGGTGGGGGTGTAGAGCTCAGCAGCAGAGATCATGCTTAGCATGCATGAGCATGCACGAAGTCCTGGGTTCAACCCCCTATATCTCCACTAAAAAAAAAAATAAAATAAAAATAAAGATAAACTTTTCAAAAAGTTAAAGATTAAATATTACAACAAAAGAATTAGAAGAAAGCATGGGCAAATATTTAATTAAACCTAAAGTGGCCAAGGTCTGTCTGAACACAATAGCAAAATGGAAACATTTATAGGTTTGAAATATATACATATATCTATTTATATTATATGAAATTTAAAATTCCGGTGTGATTAAAAAAAATCTCCAAGAAACGAAATTAATAGAAAAAAATTAATAGGAAACAAACTGGGAAAAATATATGCAGCATCTACAATCAATGGTTAATATCCTTCATATGGAAGGATACATAAAGAACAAACAGATGATCATTTCAAAAGAACTTCTAACGGCCAATAAGCACATGAAAAATAATGAAAACAAGAGTGAAATATGACAAAAAATTTTAAGATGGTTAACTTTATGTGTGGTTTTTTGTTTTTTTATTACAATTTAAAAATGTAGCAGGGGAGGGTATAGCCCAGTGGTAGAGTGTGTCCTTAGCATGCACGAGGTCCTGGGTTCAATCAAAAAATAAAATAAAATAAATAAACCTAATTACCTACCTCCCCAAAATAAAAACACTTTAAAAAATGGAGGGAAAGGATATAAATTATGTGCAAAGAGTTGAGATCTTGAGTAGAAAGAAGAGATGGAAGAGTTTATAGGATAATGAATTTTCTTTAATAATCATTCTTATCATCCCTGCCAGTATTTGGAGACTTTCCAGAGAGTAGTTCCCAGACTCTAGTACATGGTGAAGTTTTTCTTACTAGTCTATGGGGAAGTGAGAAGATGGCATAGTTTCCAAAAATTAAATATTTTCAATGTTTAAATAAATGCTGAGGGTAGTCTCTCACATTTCTTTGTTGTTTTGTGGGTTTTTGTTGTTGTTGTTGTTGTTTTGGTTTTTGGGGGGTTTTTTGCAATCAGTGGTGACAGTGTAAGATAATTTTGCTAGAAAGAGAATGTATCTCTAAATGTCTTCATTAGGCACTCGAGATCTGACAACACAATGTTGTCCTTAAAATTAGGGGAAGGCAATGACAGCTCCAGACATTTGCAAGCGACTGCTCTCAACTTTCATGGCTGACTTACAACAGAGTTTCATTTACCATTTCATAACATACAGTATTATGACAAAATACCATTTACTTCTTTTGGATGGACTGAGACAGGAAAAATCCAGTACTGTCAAGGATGCCAAGAAAGGAGTATTCTCAAACATTTGCATACAGATTGTAAATTAGTCTGACTTTTCTGGAGGGTAATTTGGCTGTTTATATTATAAACCTTAAAATGTGCATAACTTTGACTTAGCAATTCCTCCCTTAGGAAACTTAGTCCTAAAGAAATAATCAGGGTGGTACACAAAGACTTATCTACAGTGTCACTTTAATAGTGAAAAATTGGGGGGATGGAGTGTTAAGATTTGACAGAGTTGGGTGGTGGGTAGAGGGGGTCTTCATTATTGTATTAGTTTTCTATTGTTGCTGTAACAAATTACCAAAAAGTCAGTAGCTTAAAACAACATAAATTTACTTGCAACAACATGGATGGAACTTGAGCACATTATGCTAAGTGAGATAAGCCAGACAGAGAAAGACAAGTACTGTATATTGTCACTTATATGTGAAATCTAAAATAATCAAAAATGTAAAAAAAAAAAAAAAAAAAACCCAAAACAGAGAGTAAAATGGTGGTTACCAGGGAACTGGGGTGAAGAGGGGAAGACTGATGGTGTTAAAGGGTACAAACTTGTAATGAGCACTAAAATTGCCACTGAGCTTTATGCTCAGTTTACTGAACATAGACAATAATATTATACTCTAAGAATGTAGTGTGATAACTACCCTCACAATGGCAACCATATGACAATGTATAAATGTATCAAAGTAACACATGCACACCTTAAATTTCTACAATATTACATGTCAAATGTATCCAATAAAAATAAATACAACAACACAAATTTGTTATCTTACTGTGTCTGTCTGAGGTCTCACTGGGCTAAAATTGAGGCAGGGCTATGTCCTTCTGGAGGCTCCAGGGGAAGAGTCCCGTATCTCTGCCTTTTCAAGCTTCTAGTCTACCCACAGTCCTTGATTCACTCCCTTTTCCATCTTTAAAGCCAGCAATGTGGTATCTCTCAGATACTTTCATCACCACATCTCTTTCTCTTCCTCTTCCACTTTTAAGGATGTTTGTTATTATACTGGGTCTACACAGATAATCCAGGATAATTTTCCTAGTTTAAACCCAGCTAATTAGCAACCTACTTCCACTTGTCCTATAACTTACAGGTCCTGGGGAATAAGACATTGAAGTTTTAGGGGGTCATGATTCTGCATACACAGTTGTATTATTCCATATCCTTATCTGTCTGAAAATATTTAGTAATATTTTATATGTCAAGTATTTAAAAATCCAGCCCTAACGTCCAATTTAGTGTATGGATGAAATGAGGATATGTATTCACAGGATGAATGCTATGTGTGGGCCTACAGTCATAATGTTAAGAGAATATATAGTAACATGGAGTCCTGTTCATTACACAGTGAGGGAAGGGACCAAGCCTATAACAGAATATGCACAAGAAGATACCATTTATGTAAAACCAAAACCCGAAACAAATCTATATGCCAATGAATAAAAAAATGTTTGGAAGGATACAGGTCAAAATGTTAACAATGTTTATCTCTGGACAGTGATTTCAATTTTCTTCTATTTTTCTGCATTTTCCAAAATGTGTTTAATACATGTATTATTTTTTCGAAGAGAAATAAAAGTTGATTGAGAATGTGTACCTAGGACATTTTTCTGGTCGTCTCTCTGGTTTCTTAGCTTTTGACCACTCACTCACACCCAGTCCACAGGACTGCCCTCCTCATCAAAAATGTTTCAAGTCTGGCTATCGGTGACACTCACCGTTTCTTCAGGCCCGAGTTGTCCGCTCTGGAAAGTATGATCCTCGGAGGACAGGAAAGAGCCACATGGTGAACTAAGCTTGGCAATGAATCGGTGCTTCTTGAAAACTTTTTCAGGGCCAAGCAAACCCAAGGCAACAGCTGCACCCCGCAAAGAACTTAATAACCGGTACCTTGGAAGCTGGGTGCGCAAGTGTACGAGCCTCTTTAACAAGCTCGCTGGCATGTGTTAATGGTTTTAATTAGTAATATTGCTTTTAATACACAAAAGAACAGAACAGAGGCATCGCCCGTGTGCCCTCCCGCAGGGCGGTCCGAGAGCGGGGGGCCTGGCGGGGAGGCCGTGGAAGAGCGACCCAGCGTGCCCACCCGGGTCCTCTATGCACCCGTGCCGGCCCTCCTGGAGCCCAAGGAGGCTTCCCAGCCGTGCACACACCGCCTGAGCCTGGCCCCGGGCACCACTGGCCCAGGGCCGAGCCCTGAGGACGGCGGCCCTAGCCCAGGAGCCCCATATGTTCGCGAGCTTTGACCTCGGATGGGCGCGCCGCTCCGCGCTCCCTTCGCCGGGCCGGAGCCCGCCCCACCACCGAGAGGAGCGCCTAGAGTGGACCGGACCGCCGCGCCCGTCGCTCCGCTCCTGCCAGCCTCCTCTATCCCGGAAGTTGACGCTACGAGCCCGATCGCGTGCTGTTCGCTAGGGGTGTCGCCTTAGCGATCTGGACGGGCTGGGCAGGCGAAACGGTCGACATGCCTGTGAGTTGTTTACTTTCGGGCTCCGCGTTTGTTTCGGACTTCTCTGCCGGCCGAGGCGTCCCGGGGGCGGTTAGCCCGAGGGCCCCGCGGGCTCTCAGCCGGAGGCGGCTCGGCGACTCGGATCGCGCGGCTCTTCCGCGCGTGGCGGACTTGCCGGGACTTGCCCGGGCAGCGCGTGTCGGGCCCTGCCTGGGCGGGGAGCGGGGAGGACCGCGGCCGTCCTGGGCTGCGGGCTGGAGTCGCGGCTGGGAGCGGGCAGCTCCCCGCGCAACTTACTCCGTCCGCCCTCTAGGGTCTCGGTGGGCACCGCGGGGCTGTGATCGTTCAAGTCTTCTTGCTCTGCTCTCGCTTCGTGGTTCTTGCCCCCTCTGCCTTCTCGGAAGCGATTTCCTGCTTGTTTCCTTTTTAAAAACTGTCTTCGCAGTTGCCATCGGTATTAACTCTATCAAGGACGGTTACGCGTCAGCCGCTCAGAGTTCCTGTCAGATCAGATGTTGAACCCCGGGGGCAGAAATCACTTCGGTGTCGGCAGTCTCCGCGTCTGCCTCGGCAATTTCTACTCCCAGCGGGCCCAGGGTCGGGATCACGGTCTTACTTGGCACCTCACTGGAGGTGATACTCACTGGAGACTGATATTTGGTTAAGTAAAGAACGAGGCTAATCCTACCATATGTCTCCTGGGCATCGTAGAGTCCCTTTACCAGGACTTGGAGAACGCAAGCATTATAAAAAGTACTTATGAAAGTTAGCAGGCTTTAAAAAATAAACATCCAAGGGTTACCTCTGCTATGGCTGTTATCCCTGTTTTTGTATATATATTTCACATATGGTTAAATCTGCCAGAGTTGCGGTTTCCTTCTAGTAGTAATAATAAGCTTTTTTTATTCAGTTGGCTAGAGATTTACTGCATCCTTCCTTGGAAGAGGAAAAGAAAAAACATAAAAAGAAACGACTGGTTCAAAGTCCAAATTCTTACTTTATGGATGTAAAATGTCCAGGTAAAATTTCAAACCTTAATTCCTTTTCTAAGGAAAATTTCTACAAGGATTGCTAATAATATTTTGTGTATGTTTAGATATAGGACCCTCTGTTGAGTAGAATGGGATTACGGAATTGGAATGTCATAAGGGTTATTTCCATAATAAACCACTGTAGAAACATTTAGGTGGGGGCGTATGTGAAGAGAGGACTCCAAAGGGAATATGACTTTTAATTCTTTAAGTCTTTAGCTGTTCAGATGAGTTTTCTTTTTTGTAATGCAACGAAAGTATGTTGATTCTTCAGTGTAAAGCTATTGGGCCCCAATATGGTGACCATTAGCCATATGTGGCTACGGAGCACCTGAAATGTGGCTAGTCAAAATACTCTTTTTCTTTTTTTTTTCCTTGAGGTATAATTGACATAAAACACTATGTTAATTTCAGGCATACCACTTCATGATTCCATATTTGTATATATTGGGAAATGATCAGCACAGTAAGTCTAGTTAATATGCACCATACATAGTTACAAATTTTTTTTCTTATTGATAAGAACTTTTAAGATATACTCTCTTAATTTCCAAGTATTCAATACAGTATTATTGTATTATTAACTGTAGCCACTATGCTGTATCTTTAAGTGTAAAATATACACTGGATTTTGAAGATGTAGCATGGCAAAAAGAAGCTTTGATTATATGTTGAAGTGATAACATTTGGAAATACTGAGTTCAACAGAATATATTATTAATTTCACTTTTGAAAAAAACTTATTTTTAATGTGGTTACTAGAAGAGTTTAAGTTACATATGTGGCTTGCTACTGCATAGCACTAAAATTCCTAATCTTTTACAAGGTCTTAACTAGAAATATGTTGAACAGGTGCTGTGCTTTCTTCTGCTTTTCACTTTTAACGCTGCCTTTTTTTTTTCAGGTTGCTACAAGATTACCACAGTTTTCAGCCATGCTCAGACAGTGGTGCTTTGTGTAGGTTGTTCAACGGTGCTGTGCCAGCCAACAGGAGGAAAGGCCAGACTCACAGAAGGTATATCATTGGCATTTCTAACCCAGTGATGAGATTTTATGATTTTAAAGTTTCTCTCTTTACTAAAAACCAGTTGAAAAGAAATCTTAAATTCATAATTACCAAAATAATTTTTATCTTTCGTTGCGTGCTCTTTTAGTAAAGAGTGCCCTGTTCAACTGGATAATTTTTCTTAGTTTAGAACACTTAATTCTGTTGTATTTAGTCAGTTTGCTTAACTTGGAGTATTAGACATAAATCAGAATGGAGAAAAAGAGTAACTACATACACGTAGATTTCTAAAAACATAGAATTTTAAAATTTCTCCTGTAAATTGATTCCATGTGTGTTTGGTGCATATGATTTCGTACATATGATAAAAGACAGTTTTTATCATTGCTAGCTAAACAACAGATAACTGTAATTAAAATGTCAGTGGTTTGATTTCTATGAGCAGCTACTTATGGTTAATATAATCTAATTTTAATTCACTTTTATGCAGTAAGAAAAATAATAATTATGTATATAATTTTCCATAGTAGTAATACTTATAAATTTATAATTCCATAATGATATTTGAAATTTGCTTGTGATATTTGGGGGAGCTGTGAATTCCATGTTATTCTTACTGGAGGAAGTTGTAAGTGGATTGGCAACAAATCCAAGATCTGTTTAGTGTGACCTGGTGAGATCTGTGAAGTCAGCATGCAATATTTAAATACAGTATTATTCTTAAAATTGTGCTTGCAAGATTTCCAAAACCTTTATATCATGCCATGATCTTAGAATTTTGTGCCCATACACTGGTAGATGAATAAAAGGCTGCATCAGTATTAGAGTTTTCACCATAGATCTGAAATTAACTCTTATCAAAATTGCTTTCTTAGAAAAGTAATTCAGAATAGTTCCTAAAAATTAAGTTTGTATCCTCTGACAGTTTGCATTAAAGTTTTAACCGTTGAATTCTGGCTCATGGTCTTAAATAAATTCCATTATAACATATGAGAAACAGGAGTGACAGTTATAGTCACATCAGAGTAAATTCAAATATAAGATTTCTTTTAGCAAATTTCTGGTATAAAAGAATAAGTAACCTGCATGTGAATATTAATCTAATTTTTCTAAAAGTTAAGTTTTTTACTCAAAAAGTACCTTTTGTCATTAAAACTCTATGCTAAAGATAGAACAGACTTTCACTTAGTGTGCTTTTGTGATTCCTTTGCAGGGTGTTCATTTAGAAGAAAGCAGCACTAATGGCCCACACAGCGTCCTGAGTTTGTGTGGTATCCCAGAAGCCTTATCAGTTCAGCAATTCTGGTTAACCTACCAAGATAATGTAATTTTGTTTAATTTTGTAACATATACAGCAACGCTCTCCTATTTTGGTGTCAGTTTTTCAATAAAGTTTTGATTATGGGCAAATTACCCTTTTTCTTTTTTTCAATTATGTGTGAATATGCTATACATTTATATATACTGTGTATGTGAATTTGGTCTAAACATTTTTTAAAAAGACCATTCTGATTAGTTTGTGTCTCATTTCAGGAGTAAAAACCCTTAAATACTTGACTTTCAGCCCTCTTCAAAATTGCGGTGAAGAGGCTAAATAATTAAAAATGGAAATAAGTTCATTATTAATTCTAAATATAGTTTTGGTATGGTAACTAAGGAAGCATTTATGGAAGTACATATTTAATGCAATAACAATCACACCATGATGCCTTGGATCTAATGTACGTGTAACATACTGCATAATTTATTATAATAACTGTAGCTGGGGGGCTCAGTTAGTTATAGGAAACTCTTTTTAGGGTAGAAAATTTGAGAGGAGGAATCAAAAGTAGCGTGATTTATCCCAGTATGTCCTAGCAGGGGACAGAAGACAGTATTGAAGTCTCTGGTCCACACAGGTGAGCACTCCTGATTACAAAGTATGTGGAGTGGCTCTGTTGTCACTTTTTTTTAAGGTTTATGAAGTGACCCTGGGGAATTAAGTAGCGTATGTCTTTCTTTCCCTCTCTAGCCCCTACATGACTGCTCATTAGACTGGGAAGATAACTGCTTCTATTTTACCTTTTACCTTTAAGGCAGGCACTTACGGCAGGCATTTCCTATCAAGAGATGTTCCTATACATACACCCCCAATCTGAGAGACTGGTCCTTTAACATATTGATTCATACATCAAAGGAAGTAGTTAGGTTCTAGCAACTTTAGGAGCCATTTGAAAAAAATAATACATGTAAATTAAAAGCAAAAGTGATCATTTTTAATCTCATTCTTAAATGACCTACTAATGGAATGAATGTGACTTTTGGGCACTGCAGTTTCTCAAAATTGGGATAAGACTGGACACTGCCATTCTCATTTCTTCCACACTGATTCTTGCACAGTACTTGCTTTTTATCACAGCAGCGCCCCAAGCCCCAGCTTCACAAAGTATCATTAAAGGGAATGTGCTGCCATCTAATGTACCGAAACTACCTGGAACTAGAAGTTTGCATGGTATCCAAAAGATGTAAGGTATCAATGTTTTTCCCATGGTGCTCCAAGGAATCTCAGCTTGCACAGCTGAGGAATCTTGGTTCCAAGGAGAGCCAGTGAGGATGATGGGTATGGAGGAATTTCCATGTATTGATATGGAAAGGAGCACACCCTGTGGTAACTTGAGAGCAAACTCCTGAAAATTATGTAGGAAATAGTATTGAAAGAAAGTATTGTATTTTGAAGAACCTGTCTAAGGACTAATTTACAGAGATACTTGTCACTGGGAGCTGAATGGTATATTAAGTTATTATTAATTTAAACAGTATTACTGGGTTTGAAACTCTAGAGAACACTCAGACTTTTCCAAACTTCAAGGTCTGCCACATACATTACTATTTACTAAATGTTTTCCTTTAATACTATTATTTATATTGACTTCATTTTTTAATGTAAATGTATTTTAAAGGAAACCTTATATCTCTTCCATAAATTAAAAAAAAAAAAACAGTAACGTAAAACTAAAAATAGAATGAAATTCTTGGCTTCTACCTGATCATGAGACAAATGGTTTCTTATCTGGTTGCTCTGTAAGTTGTCTGATAAAAGTTTTTTTTTTTCTTTTGAGATATAATGTAGATACCATAAAATTAAACATTTTACAATGTAAATTTCAGTGTTTTTAGTATATTCACAACGTCGTGCAACCACTACCAATTTCTAATCTAATCCCAGATATTTTCAACACTCTGAAAAGAAACTCCATACTCATTAGCATTCATTCTCCATTGCTTCCTCCTCCCATCTCCTGGCTGATATACTTTCTGTCTCCTCGGATTTGCCTATTCTGGATATTTTATACAAATGGGACCACACAATATGTGGCCTTTTGTGTCTAGCTTCTTTCACTTAGCATAATGTATATCGAGGCCATTTATGCATCTATCAGTACTTCATTGCCTTTTTTGACTGAATAATACTCTGTTGTAAGAATATACAACATTTTGTTTATAGGTTAATTCGCTGATGGACATTTCAGTTATTTTCGCTTCCTGGATACTATGAATAATGCTACTATGAACTTGTGTGTAGACATACTAAATTCTCTTGTGCATATACCTAGGAGTGGAATTGCTGGGTCATACAGTGATTCTGTTTAGCTTTTTGAGGAATTGCCTGTTTTCCAAAGAGGCTGCACCATTTTATATTCCTACTAGCAATGCACAAGGATCCCAGTTTCTCTACATCCTTGCCAGTAGTTGTTACTTTTTTTAAAAATTATAGCCATCTTTGTGTGAAGAGCTATCTCATTAGGGTTTTAATTTGCATTTCCCTGATGATTAACGATGTTGACCATACTTTCATGTGCTTACTGGCCATTTGTACATCTTCTTTGGAGAAATGTCTGTTCAGATCCTTTGCCCATTTTTAATTAGGTTGCTTTTTATTTTTGAGTTGTAAGACTTCTTACATATTCTAGATACAAACCCCCTATATGTATACGTGTGCATGTGTGGATAGATATATAGATGATTTGCAATTTTCTCCCATTCTTTAGTTTGTCTTTTCACCTTTTGTCCTTAGAAACACAAACATTTTTAATTTTTATGAAGTTGAATATATCTAATTTTTTATTGTTTCTTGTGCCTTTGGTGTCATATCTAAGATACTATGTCCCAATCCAAGGTCATAGAAATCTGTGCCTGTTTTCTTCTAAGAGATTTTATAGTTTTAGTTCTTACATATAGGTTTGATCCATTTTGAATGGATTTTGCATATGGCGTGAAGCAGAATCCAGCTTCATTCTCTAATTCTTTTTAATGGCTGCACAATAGCCTGTGGTATGGGAAGTACTATAATTTATTCAACATCAACCTATTGATGGGCACTTTGTTTCTAGTTTTTTTCTACTATAATCAATGCTATCATAAGTATATTTAAATATCCTTAATAGTAGTGCTTTTTATTTCTGTGGGTTAGATTTCTCGGACTGGGATTGCTGGATGGAAAGATAAGTGTATTTTTAATTTTAACAAGGGATGCCAGATTGCTATTCACTAGTAATATATGAGATTATTTTCCCCCTCCTCCATCTCTTCGATTAATAAATGAAAGCTTTTTTTTTTTTGCCATTTTGATGACTGTAAGGTTATATATCATTATTACTCTTATTTATATATTGATTACTGATGAGTTTGGAAATGAAAAGAAGATAGAATAAACTACTATCTTTCTATGATTTATTCTCATTTGCTTTTTCTTAAAAACAACAGAAACATCTTCATATTAGAAATATGGCCAAAAATAGCTGGAATATAGTTTCCTGGTGTTGCTGTAGCAAACTACCACAAATTTGGTGGTTTAAAATAACATAAATTTATTATAGTTTTGGAGGTCAGTAGTCCAAAATGGATCTTGTGGGGCTAAAATCAAGGTGTACGATCCTTCTGGAGGTTCTAAAGGGAGAATCTGTTTCCTAGTCTTTTCTAGCTTCCAGAGGCTGCCTGTATTCCTTGGCTAGTGGCCCCAGGTCACTCCCTCCTCTACTTCTGTCCTCACATCTCCTCTGTCTCTGATCTCCCACCTTCTTCTTATAAGGACTTTGTGATTATACTGGGTTTACTTGGATAATCCAGAATAATCTCCCTATCTCAGAATCCTTGATTTAATTACATCTGCAAAATCCCTTTGGCTATGTAAGGTAACATTTACACGTTCTGGGGATTGGGATGTGGACATTTTGTGAGGCCATTATTCTGCCTGTCATAGAATACAAAGTTTAAAAATTCTTTCCCAGATTTGAAAACTGAGATTATGGAAATACATCTTTGCAATATTCAATGGAAAAAAACATAAATTTTTGTCTGGAAGGGTTAGAGTTCATTATTGTACTTTACAAGGAAGAAAGATTACTTTTATAGAATATTGACCCTACCTTGCAATCTTTTAGGATTTTACAGCTGTAATTTCACAACTATAGGCATAAAGAGTTGTATCAAGTTATTTGCTATTGATCCAGGCTTAAATAGCCTTTGAATTTTCTTAGGGGATGCCAGGATAGCTTATTTTCTCAGTTTATCTCTGTTCTACCTGTTCTGGCTCAGTTCCCCAACCACTGTACCAGATCTACTGTTACTTTCTTATCTAGCAAAATCTCATCTTAGAAAAAAATTAAGGAGAATAGTCCAGTCAGATTTAGTTAAAAGCCTACATTTTAAATTTTTCTTAGGGAAGCGGGTTGTTTCGACTATTCTGTAGGAACAGAATATTGGAAGTGTCATTGCCTTCTGGACCCAGAGCTCAAGAGATACCAGCTTCAGCCCTGCTCAGTGTTTTGTGTTTGTGTTAAGTCCATGAATGTCTTTTCCATGTTCTCATTTCACATTTTAAGTATCATGCTATGTACTTAACAGAGAAAGTGTATAAAAGCATGACTCTATTGTGCAATCTTTGTTTTGTCTCTAATTTGCATATTGATAACAAAAATTGTGTATTTTTCCTCATTTGCAGCCAGATTTACTAAATCTCAATATATGTTTATTTTTATTCATTTTCTGTGACTTAAAATTTTTACTTAACATTGCATCTATAAAGTTGCATGATACTAACTATCCTTTTATTGGATCTGTATTAGAGATGCTTCTTTTAAGGGAAGGCAAGATGATGGTTAGAACAGGCTTTTGAGTCAGATATATCTAGGTTTGAGATGAGTTCTAATGGTTAATGGTTGTGTGATCTTGGGCAAAATAAGGATAATAATTTCTACCTAATGGGGTTGTTTTGAAGATAAAATAACAAAGTGCTTAGCACAATGGCTAACAAAGAGTAAACACTCTGTTAATAGTATTCTTTTAAATAAAAAATGATCCTGTCTATTCAAAACCAAGTACTTTCAAGTTCTATTTTTTTCTCCCAAATTATTTACCCACCTCATTACCACACTGGAGCATAACTGGGTTAACACTGCTGCAATGCAATCTACCCCCAAAATTTAGTGATGACATTATTTTTCACGATTCATTGAGTTGGTCTCACCTGGGCTCACTCATGGGGCTGCATTCATATGGAGGCTCAACTGGACAGGAAGGTCCAAGGAGGCTTCAATCACACGTCTGGCAGCTCGTGCTGGCTATTAGCCTGGGCATCCAGTAAGTTAGTCTGGCTTCCTTACATGGCAGTCTTGGGCGGTGTTCCTAGAGGATGAAGACGGATGCTTGAAGGCCTCTTGAAGCCTAAGCTCTGGAACTTGTACAATATCATTTCCACTACCTTCCATGGGTCAGAGCAAGTCACAAGGTCAGCCCAGGTTCAAGGGAGTGGAGAAACAGGCACCACCTTTGGCTGGGAAGAAAGGCAAAATCACATTGCAAAGGAGCCTGCACCATGGAATGGGGGGAATTGTTTATCAAGGTTATGGTACCTCCAACATTTATCAAGGTTAATCATTCAGCAATCTATGGATGTATCCACGATCAATTCTTAAATGCTTCATTCATTTCCCCTATTCTGGATGAGCACAGAATGTGACTGGGAAATTTACATTAGAGGAAGTCCAGGTGGTCAATGAACATATGAAAATAGGCCTAACTTCACTAACTACAGGCAAATGCAAGTAAAAACGACTAGAGACCATTTCCCATCCACTGCACAGACAATAATTAAAAGTCAGTGCTGGCATACAAAGAACAGAATTAGTTTCAATCATATAAAATTGTTTGTATTCAAGCATCTTTGACCTAGAAAAACAGCAATTTCATATGGTTCAACCCAAAGAAAAGAATGTTCCTTAAAGCACTGCATAGAAAAGTGTAAAAAAAAAAAAAAAAAAGAATCCACCAATAAGAAAATGGATAGTGTGATATAGTCATACAGTGTGAGGTTTTATAGTAGTTAAAATAAACTGGATTTATATTTACCAACTTGACCAGGTCATAAAAACAATGTTAAATTTGAAAGAGGAATGTAGAAAGTATGTCTACTATGATACTATTTGTGTAAATGTAAATAATACAATTTAATACTACATATTAGATATAGCTTTGAAAGTATTAAACAAGGGACTGGAAAGATAAACACCAACTCTTGATAGCAGTTGCCTGTAGAGCAAAAGGAGTGGGACTCTGGGTGGTTGTTCTAGGGGTCTCCAGCTTTATTTGTTATGTTTTATTTATTATTATTTTTAAATGAAGAAAACTTGACTAAATGTTCACATTTACAATTCTGATGTTGCAAGCATCATAATAAAAAAAAAATGGGCAGAAGACGGAAACAGACATTTTGGCCAATGAAGACATCCAGATGGCCAATAGGCACATGAAAGATGCTTAATATTGCTACTTATTAGAGAAATGCAAATCAAAACTATAGTGAGGTATTACCTCACACCAGCCAGAATGGCCATCATTTAAAAGTCTACAAATAATAAATGCTGGAGAGGGTGTGAAGAAAAAGGCAACTTCCTACACTGCTGGTGGGAATGTAAATTGGTGAGGCCAAAATGGAGGACAGTATAGTATGGAGGTTCTTTAAAAAACTAAAAATAGAGTTATCATATGATCCAACAATCCAACTCCTGGGTATACAACTGGATTAAACTATAATTCAAAAGATATATGCATCCTAATGTTCATAGCAGCACTATTTACAAGAGCCAAACATGGAAACAACCTAAATGTCCATCAACAGATGACTAGATTAAGAAGTTTTGGTCTATATATACAATGGAACATTATTTAGCCATAAAAAAGAATGAAATAATGCCATTTGCAGCAACATGGATGGACCTAGAGATTATCATATTAAGTGAAGTCAGACAGAGAAAGAGAAATATCATATCACTTATATGTGGAATCTAAAAAAAGACACAAATCTTATTTACAAACCAAAAATAGACTCATGGACATAGAAAACAAATTGTAGTTTCCAAAGGAGAAAGGGCAGGAGAGGGAAAAATTAGGAGTTTGGAGTTAACAGATATACATTGATATATATAAAATAGATAAACAACAAGGAACTACTGTATATCACAAGGAATTATATTCAATTTTTTATAATAGCATACAATGAAAAAGAATCTGAAAAAATATATGTATGTATACATATAACTGAATTGCTTTGTTGTACACCTGAAACTAACATTGGAAGTCAACTACACTTCAATAAGAAACAAAATTTTAAAAAATAAATAAATTGTGGGTGTTGGGATTATATAGGTATTTGCCATTCGAACCTTTTGTGCTTTCTAGTATATATTTTTTAATTTCACAAAATGAAAGATCAATTTAATACAAGGAAGGTAAAGTAAGTCATTTGTAGCCAATGGTCATCTGATATGTTGTAAATTTCAGGAAAAAATAACAAAAAACCAAGAAACTTGCATCAAGTTCTCTTGAGCTCTTTTCCCTAATATAAAGGATCAGCCACACCAGAAGTACCACTTTGGGAGATGTGGAAATTTATCACTACTGTTTCTAACAGTATTAAGTAAGAAAAGAAGTTATCATGGCAAATGGGAATTCTTAATCTGGGATCTGTGAATCCCCAACATTTGTATATTGGCTCATTTTCTGAGTAGGTTCACAGCTCTTCTCAGAGCTTCAACAAAAATCCTCAAAAGGTGAAAAAAAAAAACTAGCTTAAGGCAAGTTCTCTGTTCATAATACATGTTCACAAAGTTCACAAGGCTCTTCACACTGGTGGCTCCTCCCACAGTGATAGTTCAATTGTATCACACTTCTCCTCGATACTCGGACAATGCTCTTTGCTCTTCCTTCTCCCCCAACGTAAATGTCAGCTCCTTGGCAAGCTCCAAGCAGTTTGCTCTATGGTCTGTGCTAAGGTTCAATGCTCACACTTACATCACATGACCAAACTAAAAATATATACTTTTAATATCAGAAATATTTTTTTAAATAACCATTGATTTGATTTGTTTTAGTCACAATATTTAATGTTTAAAATTTGGAATAACATTAAAGGAAGGCATCTTTATATTTACCAAAGGCAGCATGGATTGAAAATTTTGACAAATATCTATATAAGATCTGGAGGTCAGGAGAATCTAGAAAGAAACAAGGGGATGAAATGGATCTGTTTTAGGCTGCTCCTTTCACTATACTTCAACCTTCAGAGACACCCATCTATTTACCTTTGTAGATCAAAGCGAAAAGTGAAGAAGCAGGCTAAGCTCAGAACTACAGAAAATCCCTCTTTCATTAGAGTGTATAAAATTTTGATTTATCTTTCTGTGGTTGATTTCTAGTTTCACGCCTTTGTGGTCAGAAAAGATGATGAAATAATTTGTCCTCTTAAATTTGTTGAGGCTTATTTTGTGATCTAGTATGTGGTCTATCCTAGAGAATGTTTTATGTGCAGTTGAAAAGAATATGTTGTGGTTTTTTTTGATGTAATGTCCTGAAAATATCAAGTCTATCTATACTATTGTGTCAAATCGGACCTCTTGTTGTCTCATTGATTTTCTATCTGGAAGATGTGTTCATTGATGTCAGTGGGATGTTGTCGTCTACTATTATTGTATTCCCATCAACTTCTCCCATTATATCTGTTAGTATTTGCTTCATGTATTTAGGTGCTCCTATACTGGGTGTATATATGTTAACAAGTGTAATATCTTCTTCTTGTATCAATCCTTTTATCATTATATAGTGTCCTTCTTTATCTTCCTTTATGGATTTGTTTTAACGTTTATTTTGTCTGATAGGAGTATTGCTATCCCCACTTTCCTGTCATTTCCATTTGCATAAAATATCTTTTTCCTTCCCCTCACTTTCAATCTTTGTGTGTCATTTGCTCTAAAGTGGATCTCTTATAGGCAGCATATTGTAAGCTCTTGTTTTATTATCCAATCTGCCACTCTATGTCTTTTTCCCCCCACTCTATGTCTTTTGATTGGAGCATTTAGTCCATTGACTAATTATTGATTATTGATAGATGTGTGTTTATTGCCATTTTAAACCTTGTTTTCCAGTTGCTTTTGTATTTCTTCTTTGTTCTCTTCTTTTTGTTTTCCTTTTGTGGTTTAATGATTTTCTTTTGTATTATGCTTGTGCTCTCTTCTCTTTGGCTTTTGTGACTCTTGTATGGTTTTGATTTGTGGTTACCCTGTTTTTCGAGTATGTTAACCCATTACTATATCTACTTACTTTAGACTGGTAGTCATATAGGCACAAACATTCTAAGGAAAAAAAATCCACAAGTAATAAATGCTGGAGAGGATGGGGAGAAAAGGGAACCCTCCTACATTATTAGTGGGAATGTAAATTGGTGCAGCTACAATGGAAAACAGAAGAGGTTCCTTTAAAAACTAAAAATAGACTTACCATATGATCCAGCAATCCCACTCCTGGGCATATCCAGAGAAAACTGTAATTTAAAAAGACACATGCACTCTAATGTTCATAGCAGCACTATTTACAATAGCCAAGACATGGAAACAACCTAAATGTCCATCAACAGATGACTGGATAAAGAAGATGTGGTGTATTTTTACAATGAAATACTACTGAGCCATAAAAAAGAATGAAATAATGCCATTTGTAGCAACAGTGGTGGACCTAGAGATTATCATACTAAGTGAAGTAAGTCAGACAGAGAATGACAAATATTATATATCACTTATACGTGGAATCTTAAAAAATGATACAAATGAACTTATTACAAAACAGAAACTTACTCACAGATATAGAAAACAAAATTATGGTTACCAAAGGTGAAAGGGGGTGGGGGAGGGACAGATTAGGAGTTTGGGATTAGCAGATACAAACTACTATATATAAAATGGATAACAACAAGGTCCTGTTGTATAGCACAGGGAACTATATTCAATATTTTGTAATAACCTATAATGGAAAAAAATTTGTAAAAGAATATACATGTAAATGTATAACTGAATCACTATGCTGTACACCAGAAACTAACACACTATTGTAAATCAACTAATCTTCAATTAAAAAAAAAAGTTGGAAAGCCTTTGAAAAGAGTGTTAGTGAAAGCCAGAGGAGTCTTGAAGAAACTGTTTAGAATTACAATGACCTTTGAGGAGGCTGCAATTGTGGACTTAAAAGAGAGTAAGGAAAATCTTGGACATTGGAGGAAAGATTATTGTTCTGTAGTGGCAGAAAGCTTAGCAGTGGTGCTGCTGGCAAGAACACAGAAAGCAGAAAAATGTGCCTTATGACCTGGGTGTTCTAGCTGAGATTTCCAGACAGTGTTGAACGTGCCTCTTGGCCTCTTCTTCCTGCTTATACTAAAATGCAGGAGAGAAATAAGCTAAAGGAAGGGCTACTAAGCAAAAAGGAATCAATAATTCATGATTTGGGAAATTCCCAGACTCTCCAGATGGCAAACGATGCTAAAATTAAGAAATGGCTTTAAGGCAAACATAAAATTTAGGGCACTTCTAGGACAAAAATGGTCTAAAGATGAAGTTGAGGCTGTGACTATAAGATCCTTTAAGACTGAGGAAAAAGCCAAGATGGTGCCTTAAAGAGCTATTTAAATAATAGGTCTTAATGGAAGCTTGATGGTGTTTTCTCCAGTTGTCTCAGCAGAATTCTAAGTTAGAGAGGGATGTATTTTGAAGAGATTTTTGGGTATGGCTTTCATTTACAAGCATGAACCCCAATGAGATTTGTATGGGACTCACAATATTTTAAAAAATTATATTAGCAGGAACACTGTTAACTTAGACTGAACAGAGAACACAAAAGAGGTCTTTGGACCACCAAACTTCTACAAGCAGAAAGCAGGCTGAGAAAACCACTCAGATGCAAACACATGCTGCCTTTCATGAAAAAAGAATGACTCAGATGGAAGAACCAAGGGCTCAGAAAACATAGCCAAGAATTATTCCCAAGCCTTGAGTACTATTTTCAAGCAGCTGCCAACCTGTGTCTGGTTGGATGGGGGGAGCAAATAACATCTTTAGTTCACTCAAGTACTTTGGTTTAAGATCAAGAGGAACTGTACCTGAGTTGGTATACTTAGGGCACTACTCCCAAAGAGCTTCATCCACCGCTAGACCTGATTTAGATGACAGATACTGGGCTCCAAGCTGATGATGTAATGAGATGAATTTTCTGGAGAACTTAGGGGAAGGAAGTGTATTTTTCATGTGGAAAAGACATGAACCATTGGGGAAGAAAGGTCATACTGTAGTAACCAACTTCCAGGATGACCCCCAATGACCTCCACCTCCTGATATTCACATTCACACCCTGTGTAGTCCTTCCAAGACTATATAAGGGTTGGTATGTGCGATCTACAGAATACAGCAAATGTGACTTTTTAGGCTAGGTTAAAAAAGACTTTGACTTCTGCCTGGTTCATTCCTCTCTCTCTCTCTCTCTCTCTCTCTCATTGTTTGTTGTGGGGGAATCCAATTATCATGACATTGAGATATTCAAGCAGTCCTAAAGAGACATCCACATGGTAAGAAACTAATGCCTCTTGCCAACCACAAGTCAGAGGACAGATTCTTGCCATCAGTAATGAGAGTGAATGAGCCATTTTGGAAGCATTTTCTCCAGACCAGAGAAGCCTTTAGATGACTACAACATCTTGTCTGCATCCTTATTACAGACTCCGGTGCCAGATCCCCCCAGCCAAGCTATTCCTGAATTCCCAAGCCTCAGAAACCATGGTATAATAAATGTGTGTTCTTTTAAGTGGCAATAAATAACTAATACACCATTTCTCATAATCTTGTTTCAGCTGTCATAGTAAAAGAACAATATTTTGAGGTCCTACTGGATGAGATTTTTCTCTACATTACACATTCAAAAAGTACATTTTTTAATCAGAATATTTTATTTCAAGAGTTAACACTTTTTTTCAAAAAGTAAAAATATAGTTACTTCCCTGAGTATAAAGAACTAATCCTACAATAAAAGACAGTTACAAAATTAAGCAATTAGAGGTCCATAATTCTCTGCATTCAATTACACTCTATTACAAATTTATTCTTAAAAAATCTCATGTATTTAGGGACTTCAATATTTCAAAGAAAAAAACCCCCAAAACCCAAAACAGCTCATTCTGCACCTGTGATGTTAAGGTAAGTCTGATCTGTCTTTATCAAATTCCAGAGCAATCTTTAAAGCAGTGCTATTGAGGCCAACAGATTGCATGTTACATATGATAGAAACAACTACTCCTCGTGGGGGAACCTTGTTATTTATAGCTTCTGCATCCAGTTCTTCAGGGAGGACCAGCAGGACACTACTGGCACCCACTGCACTTCCAGTATGTGAGGCATAATGCCGTTGCTTCCTACAAGAACCGTACGTTTGCTTCTTTTCCACAACACCCCATGCCATCGCATATTTACCCTCTTTATCCCAAGACATTTCTGTGTTAGGGACTGGTGTCCAAATCATAAGCATTGTTTCTGGTTTGAGATATCCGGGTAAAAGATTTTCATTTGAGTTCTTAAACAGCCCGACTTGGTAACCATACAGCATTGCATTCCCAAATTTCAGAAGGTCACCCACTGTAGACAGAAATCCACCACCAGCCCATTTATAGGAGTTATCCACATAAGGTGTGTTGACAAGACGTCTCTTTTTATTGTAAACATAAAATCTAAAATGAAATAAGAATAATCATTAAAAACTTGATAGTCTATTATCGACTTTATACATGAAAATGAACAGAAAACTGTACACATGAGACAGACTGTACTTCCCTGTAGTGAACATGTATTCTCAGAAACTAACCACTATTTTCAGTATGATTCAAATTCTAATGAAACAAAGATAACTGAGTAATTAAAGCATAGAAAGCAGGCTGTTTTCTCTATTGGCAAGGCTTGCCCATGCTGAGTGTATCAAACTTCTAACATCTGGGAAAAATGTACTGATTAGTATTACACATGATATATATTTGCCTTGTGCAAAATATATGCAGGAACACCTAGCGTTTGGTAGATATTCTTAGTCCCTGGGCTCAATGAATCATGTGCCATGTGGAATTTTATAGCTAAAAATGTACACGCGGGGATGTTCAAGAATAAGGTTATTATCTGTAAGGAGACTACATCACCCCTAGTTAAGAATAACATAGAAACACTATGTATAATGATGTGATGTGGTACTTTCTTGGTGTGGTGGGAGAAGCTGGAGTTTGCAAACTTCATTATCATTCTTATTTTACAGATGAGGAAACTGAGGCACTGAGACTATAAATAACTTGTCCAATGTGACACAGCTTTCAAGTGGCAGAGTTGGAGTACAACCCAGGCAGTCTGTTGCCTCTCTGCTTCAGCATCCTAATTTGTAAAATAGGGACAAAAACGTCTACGTTGCAGAGTTAAGAAATAAATGTATAAAGCACTCTGCATATTTCTGATAGGTGCTTAATAAATGATAGCTGTTATTTACTCAAGCATTCAACAATCACTCATGGAGCACTTACTATGTGCCAGGCACTGTTCGGTTTGAGGTTATTGTGAGGTTTTGGCATAGAAGTCTATATATATACATGATTGCTTTAAGTTGCTGTCTTAATTTCAAATGCATTTTAGATACCCTGCATTCGTACTCCCCTCCCCTCACGATTACTGGTTTTGATATCATACTTTACATCTGTTTTGTGTATCCTTTAACTGCTTATTGTGGATACGGAGGATTTTACTGCTTTTGTCTTTTAACTGCCCTATTAGTTTGTGTGTGGGTGATTCCCTACCTTTACTGTACGTGCCAGGCACTGTTTGGATGCTGGGATAAAGTGTTAAACAAAAGAGACTGACCTCATGAGGTTTCTATCCTAATATGAGGAGACTGTACCGTAAATACTAGGTACCTGAGATGCGATCACAAAATAATTAAGCAAAAAAAGAATCCTGGCTCATCAAGATCCTTCCTTGCAAGATTCACAGCAAAATGGTGCTGTCGGGTTTCCTGTTTGCTGACTGTCTCAGCCCTAATGACCTTCATCTTCATCCTACGTTGGCTATTCTTAAGCACTGTCAGACTTGAGTCTCACCATCACTTTAAACTGTTTTAACACTAAGGTTTCATGCTCAGAACTTTCTTCCTGTGAATGTGACTCCCAGTCGTCCCAACTCTCCAACTGAACCTTCTTTCTGCCCTCAGTGGGACCTCTATCCATTCCCCTTGAATCTTTCCATTTTTCCAGGTCTTTTAGTCCCTACTGCTTTCACTTGATTTTCACTCCTAGCTTGAACTATATCATCAGCCATTTCAACTATTTCAGCTGTGGTCTCACCAGCATCCTTGGGTTCCTCACTCTTCTGAACTTAAACTACTCAATTCATCAATCCTGAATAAATGTAGGTAGTCCGTATCTGCCAAGAAAGGCTGCAGGACCTCCTGTAACAAAGCTGGCTGATAACAACTCATACTCTTGCTAAGGGTCTTCACTGCTGTCCTCAAACCCCTTTATGCTTTTCCTGGTTACTTCCTGGTATACTCTTCATAATAGCTATTCCCAGTCTCTTTACCCTCAGTTCTCTACCCTACCTCAGGCCCAGTCAGCGGGTAACCATATCCTTTGTTTTACTGACAAGGTTGAGGCCATCCAAAGTGAGCTAGAAACTCCCATCTTTATCTTAAGATGCATTTACAGCATCATCCAATCTTTTTTCCTTCTCTCCAGTCCCTTTTTTCCTGTTGTCTTTAAGACTAATTCTACTACCTGCATCTTTGATTGACTCTTCTTGCCTCTACAGCCTTGTTCCACCAGTTACACTTCCTAGATTATGTTACCTACTTGCAGTCCATCCTCCATGCAGAAGCCACAGATTGTCTCCCCTTTTTCCCACCCATTTGAAACCCTCCAATGGTCACCGCGGCAATGAGAAAAAAAATTCGTATTTCTTACTATGGCCTACAACACAATCAGTGCTCCTCAACAGAGGCAGTACCAACTCCTTAAGGGAAATTTTGAGAAGCATTTTTCAGTTGTCATGATTATTAGTGGGCTCTTACTGACACTTAGTGGATAAGGGCCCAAGAGTCCCAAATATCCTATGATGTACAGGAAAAGTCCACAGTGGCGCATTCTCCTATATCCTGTGAGACCTTCAACTATTCTATCAGTTATTAATGTAAGTAAAAAAACTCTTAATAACTAGCTGAGCCTAGAACCCTCTCCATCTCCTATGTGAACACAAAGTACTTTTTGCACATTTTTACTCTACAGTGAATTTTTTTTTGAATGTAACCATTGTGAAAAGTGAAGAGACTACATTCTATTTTGCTCAAACTTTAGCCAGAGTTAGCCGCCAAGGCCAAGAGCTGAAGCACCAATATACCTGTATTGGTCTGCATTTCACATTTAAAATACTTTTACGTATTAGGTTGCATCTGACTTTATTATGTCTTCTCATGTTGTCATGAGTAAACATTAACATATTGAGATATCTACTATTTATTTTAAGTGTTATAAATATTTCTTTTATTTATTCTTTATATTTTAGAGTATTGAGTGTAGATTATGTGATCTATCACTTTCATTTCAGAATATTAAATGAGATGTTACAACAATCTGTTAAATTAAGGGGCAGTGGGTCTAAAACTATTGAGACTCACTGTCCAATGTGATTTAGCCCCTGCTTACCTCTTTTGACCTCATCACTTACAACACCTTGCCTTACTTCTTTCACGCCAGACATTTCTGTATTTGCAAAAAGGTGAACTAGCTTTCCTTATCTTTCAAGTCTCAGCTCAACTGACATGGCCTAAAACTCTCCCTCTGCATCCCATCATCCTGTTTTATTTTCTTCATATCAACATTTGAGATTCTCAGTTTACACGTTTGTCTGTTTCTTCCCACGCAATGTAAGTCTCATGAGGGCAGGAATCTTATCTACCTGGTTCACTGATGATTTCCCTATCTGGAACAGTACCTGCCATCCACTAAGTGCTTCGTAAATACATTGAACACATGAAAGCATCATTTGTTGGCCAAATACTTAATGTAGACTCCTTGCAAGGCACTGGAGAGACAAGTAAAACCTCATACTGTGGCTGCTCTCAAAGGGCTAACAGTCTTGTTGGACAGCTCTTGAATTTCAAAGCAAAATATGAATCAACTGAGGATTTTGTTAAAACGCAGATTCTACTTCAGTACGTCTGGGGAGGGCCCCAAATTCTGCAATACTAACAAGATGGGTATGAGGAATCCTAAGCACTAGTGAGAGCTAGCCTTGTTGAAATGCCTGCTCACAGAGACTGGGCTGGGGAGCAAAGTAGTTTACTTTTGCTGAAGCAGAGAGCTTCAAAAGATGATGCTGGAGGAGTAGACATGGGACAAGACACAGTCACAAAGGACTTTGTGTGTTATGCTAGGAACTTTGACTTCTTCATCTTAGTTCACAAAATGCTCTAGTTTCCTATATCCTAAGGGGAAAATTTTTTTTTAAATCTTTTTTATCCTTGTTACAGCTTCTAGCTACCAGACCTTTCACTATCATTTATTGCCAAACTACACGAAATAGTCTGTACCTGGTGTTTCCACGCACTCACCTCTCCCTTCATTCAATTCCTTAAAATATGGCTTCTGCTCCCCCATCTCTACCAACCAGCTCTCTTGTGGGTTACCAAGGACCTTCTAATTTCCTTTGTAAGCTCCTCATCCTGGTTGCCCAGGGCTTCACTGACCCTCCCCGCAGGCCAGTTTGCTCTGAGCTCTCTTTTCTAGCTCTCGATCCTATGAGTCCCCATATCTCTACAATCACCAGCGGTTCCAGTGTTTCAGGTCTTCTTTTCCACAGAGATAGCTACAAAACTGCAGCTGTACCACAACCCTTGCTCCAGATTTACAGCCAGATTTTCTACTAGCATTTATAATTCTCAAATTTGTTTTTTTCTCAAAGTTGTTTATCAGAATCACATATGGGCATCATCCTCCCCAAATTCATAACTTTAGAGGAACAATGAGCACACATAATTTGAAAAATGGATGGGGAGTCCAGCTCACTGGTTAGAGCGCATGCTTGGTATGCACTAGGTCCTGGGCTCAATCCCCAGTGTCTCCACTAAAGAAAGAAAAAAAAAAAAGAAGAAGAAAGAAAAGAAAAGAAATAAACCTTATTTTAAAAAGACAAAGAAAAATGGCTCCTCTTTCTTCCTTCAAGATTCTTAAATGTCCCCAGAAAGTTCAAGTCATAATATTGGGTAAAGCAGGGGTGACCACAGGTATGTGCTTTGAAGGTTAAAAAAAGTCTACAGAGAATCTTGAGGACCAATGATTTAATATATGGTCTTCTCACTGCTCAAAGTGAACATGTCCAAAACGAATGTCTTCCACAACTTTATCTCATGTTTCTCTTCTCTACTACAATGTTGGTTGCCTCTCTTGCCCTCAACATTCACATCCAATAATGCCAAATCCTACTATTCACCCTCAGCTTTGTGTCCCACCTTTCTCCATGGTTTCCATTCCTATAGCCACTCCTGTATTTTAGGTCCTCATTACTTTCTGCCTGAGCCCTGATTACACTTGTAATTCCAGCCAGTCAAATCTGAAAGAAGCCACATAACAGGAACACATTTTCACATTGAGAAATATATTTTTTACAGTGAACTCCAAGTTTGTAAACTAAGAGAGAACTACCAATCTATTTTGGTTAATAACCAGCTTTGCGCAACTTCCTTTAAACAGTAAAGTGTTTCAAAGCACTTAAATCAAGGCCGGAAATTAGGATGATTCAGTCATTCCTCCTTTAAAATAAAAGTATACGGAGAATTCTAGACTTTAACCTAGTATTCTAAACTCTAAATAGGAAAAGTCTAGACTTTAATCTCTTGATTTCTTCTCACAGAGGACAAATTAATGACTTTTCCTAAAAATAATTTTGTTCAACTGAATGATAACTTTACTATTTCAAATTCTTAAGGAATTTCTGCTCTAAAAAGAATTATAGACACAAGTTCTTAAATTACTGGGACATCTTTGTAACTGAAAAATTGATGAAATGATGCCAGACAACAAACAGCCTTTTCCTACTTATTTAAGAATCTCCAGATTCGGCACAAGAACACTGTATTACCACAGAACTTTATATCTACAAACTTACAAATTCAAAATATTTGTATTTTTAAAATGCTTCTTAAATGCCTGCAGAAACCATTACATACCACATTATATTTTGTTGCTATAAGAAGGTAAAAAATCCACAAAATTTAAAATGCATGTTATTAAAACCAATCTTATTCTAACGTTTAGCATTAACATAGACTGAACCTACTACAAGAGTCCATGAAAAAGAGCTTCATAAGTAACAATGCTTAATTTTAGAAGATACTCTAGAAAATAAAGATAATAAATAATAATAAAGACAAAAAGAGAAGGTAAAGGCTATATCTATATTATCAATATACAGCAAGCACTTCAGAAAACATCCATTTGATTTTGGTCCTATCCAATTATGAAGGAGATTTTTGTCTTAAGTATTGTGCCAAACAGAGAAAAATACGAACAGAGGAGGCTAATGCATTGACTACGGAGTCCCCCACCAACAAACTGAATGTCTTTCAGTGAAAAGAACATTAATGCCACTTCCCTGTGGGTCTTTGCTTAAAGTGTTATTTAGTTTACTTGTCTAAACAGAATATACTTGAGATAAATATATTTATCTACATATAGAGAGTCAATAGTCTTATTTCATTTAAGAAAAATCCCAGTTTTATTCAGGGCAACAATGTACCCAGCTGAAAACTAATTTTGCTGCATCACTTACAGCTGAATGTGGTCTGTTGCTAAAATTCTGATCAAAGAAACATAAGCAGTATTTTAGGGTGGGATTCTGGGGAAATACCTTAAAGAGGTGACAGACACTGGGAGGCACTGTTTTAAACACACACATACAGACAGAAGAGTGATAAAGATGATAAATATCTACTCAGGATAAAATAACTCTAAAAAGCCTAGGTCAAGATAATATAAACATATTTAATTTATGATTATACCAAAGGGTCAGTAGACTAAACAAAGCTACAAACTTGCTGGAAATTTTATTTCCTGCAAAATGGTACCATAAAACAAATGAACAGAAACATACACATTTACTAAGTTTTACTTTAATGTTTTTAAAAATATATTATCTTTGAGAAGATTTCTTTCACTTCCTGAACTTCCCCCAAAAGTTGGTACGTCTAAATTCTTTTGGAATATTATAAAAATAAACAAGAATCAGAGTTGAGTTTTAGAGGCCCAAATAGATATTTTATCAAGCAAAATAAAAACAAAGCAAATGGACAGAATATTTTCCTAGGTAACAATGTTTCCTTCTTTTTTTGTGCCCTATTTTATTTCTGCAGCCCATTTAATCTACATAAAATGAATCAACTACTCCTTTAGCATCTTCAACATCTGAAGAAAAAACCCAGAGCTGATAGGAACCTTTAACAGTAGAAACAGAAACCCACTGCCTTTTTTCAAAGAACGGGAAATAAAATGAAATTAACTCAACATCATACACCGTATTTTGATTTTTGAGCAAGTCATAAATTAACCACTCATTAAGAAAACATAAAATGATAGCTGCCTGGCAGTCTGCACCTTCATGGAGCCTTAATTTTCAGCTGAAAATAGAGACTCAATGATTATACATAATGTTCTTCTCTCCCTTATAAAAAAGTGTAGATATTTGTTATCAAATAGTTAGATCTAAATCAAAATAAGGTCATGCATCTATGCCATCTTTACTAGAGAATCTTTTCTGGATTCAACTGAAAACTTCAGGTATTTATCATTTTTTCTTAAGCTTTTCAGTAGAATGTAATGTTGAACTAAAAAATAATAAACACTGTCTGAAGTGGTTGAACACTACACATCATTTAAAAATTAAAATTCATTGCTTGCTGCTAACCTAATTTGTTTAGGTTCCAAAAAGCCCCTTCAGGCTGATTTACAATGCACATTTGATACTTTTAAATAAGCTGGTAATTTTAAAATGGTAATTTAACTAAATACAACAGAAGATTGAACAAAACTAGTATATTGGGACAGGAAAATAAACCTAATTCACCATTTCACCTAGTCAAGTACTATTAAGCCATTTGTAAAGTATGTACTAATGGAAACTTAAAAGGTAAAAGTAACAGTTGATTTGTTAAATGTGTTGTTACCTTTCTCAAGAGTAAAATGGGATTGTGCTCTACACTGGAATTTGACACAACATTGTAAAATGACTATAACTCAATAAAAAAATGTTTAAAAAAAAAGAGTAAAACAGAAAAAGAAACACTGTAACTGTAAAACTTAACATTAGTCTTAAGCCTCAGAATTCTCTCCCAATCCTCCCCACACACACAAATTACTAGTAAAAATTATGATAAAATTTTAGTTGATATATTTCAATAAAATGATTTTAAACTCTTACAGTGGAGAAACCTGGTATATACAGCCTCAACAAAACAATTAAAATTACCATCACCAGTTAAGGAACAAATAGAACTCATGTGACTTCTAAGAGACTTGACAACTAAATATGATGTGTAATCCTATATTAGACTACACCAGAAAAGAAAATTGTACTTTCCTTTTCTTATAAAGGACATTATTGGGACAATTGGCAAACTGAATAAGGTCTGTAGATTTGATGTGAGCACACTGTTGATGTTAATTTCCTGAATGTCTTTATTTAAAAATACACATTTAAGTATTTATGGGATAAGGGGTACCATGTCTGCAACTTATTTCCAAATGGCTGAGAAAAAAATAACATACAGACAGACAGATAATGATTATCATTTGGGGAATCTAGGTGAAAGGTGTATAAAAATTCTTTGTACAAGCATAAATATATACTAGTATAAGTTTCTATAAGTATGAAGTCATTTCAAAATTAAAAACAATTAAAAACAATAAAAGGTAAATAAACAAAGCATTAACTAAAACTTAAGGGAAGGGATAATGGAAGAGCAAATTATAAATGCCCACGATGGGAGCAATTTTGTTTTAATCATTCATGTGCTTGAATTATTGTTGCTATCTTTCATCTAAGGATCTTGGGGTCCTTTACAGATACATTTTATTTAAAAAATTTTTTTAAAAATGTTTTTATTTTAAAGAGACTGAAATAATCCCTTTATTTGGGGGGGGGGGGTTAATAGGTTTATTTATTTATTTATTTTAACAGAAGTTCTGGGGATTGAACCCAAGACCTCATGCATGCTAAGCAAGCACTCTACCACTGAGCTACATCCTCTGCCCACAAATACACTTTATTTCCCTTACATTATAGGTGGAAAAACAGACATGCAGGAAAGCTCCCAAAATGTGGCAAGTTGATTTTGGAATGGAGTTAAAGAAAATGTGACTTTGAACTGATAACATATTCTGAAGATGAGATACAGCTAGACACACCAGAAGGTATTCATTTACCTTGCTCTATTGTAAATCACTGGTTCATTTTCTTCCTGCACAGTTGTCAGCATATCCAAGTCATGGAATATTTTCTGCATATAGTCCAAATATTTATATCCTGAAGCTCTTTCTACTATGGCTGCCAGTAGGGTATAGCCAAAAGTTGAATACAAAAACTGACTACCTTGAGACATCATTGTAAGGGGGGAAAAAAAGAAAATACTTCATTATTATTTAAAATCATGTAAAATATATTCCCACTGAAAACTGGCATATCTTTAAAACTGGAGTATTTTACTTTAGCATTTAGGGGAAGATCATGGATGAAACATTAACAAATTTAGTCAACTTTGCAATGGCCCTGCTTATTCCATGTCCCTAACACAAAAATAAAATGATCAGTATACGTAAAATTTCACATGAATCTATTTCTTTCTGTGATAATGAAATAAGAAAATAAATTCTATCTCTAAACTAAAAAATCCTTCCAACTGGCAACGGAACAGAAAGGGAAAGAAAAGCAAATTGGTTTTGTGAGTTAACTGTCTTATTCTTAATATACCTAACTACTCATCATTTCAGGCATAAACAGTTGTGCAAATTCTTTTTTTTAAGTAAAATATATGTAAGTATAAAAACATTGTTTCAAATATATATTAAAACACAAATACATATACAAATATATATATTGTTTTGAATACATACCTGTATATCATTTTAGATTCTAGAAACAGAGATTGTATGATCTGTACTAAAAATGGATGGGAACCTTATTTTTTAAGGCAAAATCCATAATCATATTTCTTTGCCCTTATTTATTATACCTATATAATATCTATTCATGGTAAAAACAAAACAAAACAAAACCTTAAAATGAAAATGGAATACAAGTACATAAACCTAAATGTAACTTAAGTGATTTCAGTAGACATACCAGAAAGTATACAAAAAGATTATTTTTATAGATCAGCTCTTGGGGAAATAAAATTAAGTTGATGGACACTAACTTCTTCATGCAATGAAAGCACGAAATAAGTTGAACAATTTAAATACGAAATTAAATACTAATGAAATACTAAAATGTTAACAACACTTTATCATGCCAACTTTGGCCCAGATTTTATTTGGAGAACTATTATTCCAATATATAATTTTTTCCATGAATATCTCAATACTGAGAATCCACTAAATGTCTAGGTAGCCTCCAATGAGGCTAAAACAAACAACTAGCTGCCTGGATGCTAGGCTCTGATACGAACTATAGACAAAAAGGCAGGCATCAGACTGACAGGAAAACCCATGCCATAATCATCAACCACATCGAATGCACTCAGGATGGTATCATTTTAGATTTTCTGAAAATTAATACTTGAATAACGATGACTTTGTAAAGAGAAGAAATTAATACTCACCAGGTTTAAAGAACAAGGGGTCATTTTTAAACAATCTTAGGGATTCAATTGAATTTTCAAACTTTTCCTTCAAATATAATTCGCCTTGTTCAAAATCATTCTTTTTCTTGCAAGGTTTTGAATTCCGGCCTTTGGCTTCATTATCGTGCTCTGTCTTAGCTTTAGCAAAGTCATTCTTTTCATTACTTTTGCCTGCTCTTTCTTTTAACTCTTTTTCTTGGTCAGATTCCAACGTCCCTTTCATCATCTTCAAGGCTTTACAAGCTTTCTCTTCTTTCACCTTTTTCATGTCCTTTTCATAATGACGAATTCCACTTAAGTGAGAAATCAATAATCTTGTTGTGACAGAAACCTAATTGTAAAAACACAAAAATTCAATTACAGTGTTCAACTGTGTAATAAAAAGTTAGTAGCCTTGGAATAATGCCTCAGTAATATTTTCCATTTTAAACTGCTGCTGGAAAAAATGTGTCATGTGCACAAGTTTAGCCTCAAATTTCAGAAAAATGCCCACTGGGTTATTATCTGGATAAAACAAAACTTTAACCCATTAAAAATAATTAAAAACAAACCAAAGAATCTTATGAAACCTTTTAAGCCACTTAAATGTCATTAGAAAAATGAATTGTGAGTTTCATTACCTTTTCACCTTCATACTCTTTTTCTGGGAATTCAGGAACATAATGTTGTACTGGAATATCAAGGTCCAGTTTCCCTGCTTCCCACAATTTGGCAAGAGCAACCATAGTGAGGCTTTTGCTGATACTGGCAATTCTCATAACTGTCTCTGGCTTGCATGGCACACGGTTCTCAACATCAGCATAACCTAAACCTTCGGGGGAAAAAAGCAAAAAGTCACTATTAATAGGCTTCATGGTCAAAGAAGTCTTCAAAAACTGAACTGATACTATCTTAAAACATTCGGTGTGTTTATCTAAAGGAAAAGAAATTCCACTTCCGTAAGTTAATTAATATCAAAAGGCAATGGATGAGAGTCTTAGCCATTCTGACAACAGTAAGCCTAACAATTTAACCTTATAACTAAACTGAAAATAGTACTTTGTGCATAACAGTAATTTTTTGACTCAGATACTGATTTTTCTTAGCTTTTCTAACAATTTGGATATTCCACATTTTAAATAAATTACTCTACATTCTCTAAAGAAAACATCACTGTTCTTCAGATTACATTTATTCTTGACCTTTGAGTTTCCACTAAATTCCTAAAAATAACCACCAATAAAAACAAACATGAAAAGATGCCCTGCAAAGCCAATCTAGTTTAGCATCAATTTAATTCAGCTGCAAGTCAAAAGAAAAAAATGTACTACTAGTTGAAGCTCCTTCTAGAAAATGTTTTAAGTATGGTTTCATCTTCTGTAGGCCAAAAGTGTAGAAATCTAACACATACAAAGAATTGAGATTTGAAAAGAATAAAAAGGCATACAATAATTATTTTCTACTGTAAATATAGATTATGCTGAAAAATATTTTCATAAAAATAAAGCCCTCAACTATAGAGCATTTATATAATTTTTATTACAATTATCTTTCGTATTAGGTATATTGATTAGCTATACTTTAACTTGGGGGAAGAGTCATTTTTCTTTAAATTCAAAACTCTACTGCTCCTATCAGCTTCTAAAAGTAGTACTTCTGCTAAATGATGTCTGAAACATTTCCTAAAAGTAATGTTCTAAAAAACCTGCTATGACCAATTGGACTAATTTGTGTGCAACGGAAAAGTAAATCAAGAATCAAGTTATAAAACATGCTTTGATAAAACTATCATAAAATGATTAGAAATTTCTCTTCCAAAGCGGCTGCCTTTTTGTTTGAAAAAATAGCTGACACTTCTGCACAGTTAAAAAAAAAAAAAGTGATAAAGTAGCTTATAAACACATTAAGGACAAGGAATCGTGTATATCCCCAGTTCTCAGTACAGTGTATTTTACAGACAGAGGACTCAAGTAAGTCGTTGATTGAGTTAAAGAAAACACAAAATTCTGACGTTTTATCTACTCATAAAGGTTATCTACATAGGTGCAGTTAACAGACTGCTTAACACACAGCTTTGAGAACAATAAACCCAGTCCTACAGGAAAGTAGCATAGAAACAAGCCAACTTTAAGAGTCCAATTTATTCACTAGAGTCACATTTTAAACCTTGCTGTTCATAAAAAACCCGATTCTTTGGTCTGTTAAACATGATTTCTCCGCAGTATGTACGGTTTTATGAAAACTGAACAGCACTTCATGGGATTCACTCCAAACAGGAAAGCGTCAAGATTTCATTCACCGACTGACACAAAACAAGCCAAGAAATAAAACTTTTCTGAGCCCACCTTCTGACCAGACTTCTCTTCCATCTACAGAGACTCCAACCACTATGCCCGGCGCGCCCACCTCATCCTAAGAGCGGAGGAAAAGAACAGTTCAAAGCCAGGCGGAGCCTCCTCGCGCGTCCGCCGGCGCGCTCCTCCAGCCTCCCCGAGGCCCCGCCCCGCCCCGCCCCGCCCCTCGGCCCGGGGCCCGCCCCCTCGGCCCTGGCCGAACCCCGGGGTAACCGTGAGGGGTGTGCCGCTGGGCACCTCGAGGGGGAAGGGGCGGTCCGCGAGGCGGGCGGTGACCTCCGCCCCGACTTGGGCAACCCCCCGAGAGCGCCTGACCGTGACTGGGAGGTCGGGAAACGGGAAGTCTTTCTCGGAAGCCGGCTGCGGGCATCCCGCCGCCCGGGGTGGGGTCCCCTCGCCCCGAGAGACAACCACCAAGGGGTCTCATTCCCGGGTGACGCCGGGGTTGGGCGCCGCGTTCCCGGCCGCCTACGCCCCCCTCCCGTCGCCGCACCTTGATCCTGTGCAGGAGGTCACGGCTGCTGTCGATGGCTCTGGCGAAGTGCCTGGAGTGGGGCTGCGGCGGAGTCTGTGGAGACCACGAGGCGAGGGGCTGCTCCTGCGGTGGCAGCGGCTCGGCCTGAGGCAACGCCTCGCGGTCGGGCGCCGCGGGGGTCGGCTCGGAGGACGCGCCCCTTAGCCCGCCGGCCAGCTTCACCCCGAGCGCCAGCCCCAGCCCCAGCCCCAGCCCGAGGCCCCCGACCCAGCCGGGGCCGAGCGGCGGCAGCCCGGCGCGCCGGTGGGCTGCACGCCGCCCGCAGCCCCAGGCGCAGCCCCCGGGGGTCGCGACCTGGGCGGTCACAGCTGACAGGAGCCGGTACATGGCGTCTCGGGTGAGCGGGCAGCTTCTGAGCTCGCGCAGGCCGGGCCGGCGGCGGAGGCGCGAAGCGGGGAGGGGAGAGGACGCGAGGGGAGGGAAGGGGAGCGGAGTGGGCGGCGACCGCGCTCAGACCCTAGCAGTCGAGGCCCGATGGCCGGAGCGCCGATCGCATCGAGTCCTCCCTCCTTTGCCCTTTCTTTGCCTGGTCTCTTTCTTGAAACTCATGCATCTTTCACCCCTCCCCACCACTTTTCCCCCTCTGCCTCCCCTCAGATCAAATGTCACCTCCCAGAGAAGGCTTCCTAGTTCTGTCCCCATGAGATTTCTCATCACACCTTGACCCCCAGTGCGCAGACCTCCTTGTAACTTAACACTCTGTTTCACTGAACTAATCTGATTGCTTACCAGACTGTGACCTCTTTGGAGAGCCGTGGCTTTTATTTTTGGATCTTCAGCTCCTGGAACAGTGCCTGGCACACAGCAGCCGCTCAATAGGCGTCTCCTTCCCCCCCAAGAACCCTCTTTTCCCTCTTGCTATTCTCCGTTCTTTGTCTCATTTCAGCCCCTTCCATTTCCCTAAGGCCCTTTAAAGCCTCTTCTTCTGAAGTCTAGCTCCATACCACATCAAACACATGGCCTGTATTTAAAAAATTTTTTTTACTGTTAAAAAAAGTTTTGAGTAAAATTTGCACTTAAAAATCTTAATCCAAAAATAACTCATAATTTACAGTTAGCTATGATTTCTGACAGCTGTACATGATCAGAGGCTCTTGTGAAATAAGAAATCTAACTTCAGATTACTACAAAATGTAAAACTTGTACAATCTTAATTGAATAATTAATTGTTAATTTTGAAGATAATTAAATATCCATTCCAATTTTACAATTTTCTTTTTATATTTTGTGGTGTATGTTATTTGTATACTACATATATATTGTTTATTTAAAATATTTTAAGAAAATATTTATTATGTTAAATATTAAATACAATTATTTAAGTAAATAATATTTATATATTTCTCAAAGACTTTTTAAGGTTTGTAGGACTTAGGTCCTGGGGCAACATACCCAGTGTATAAAATGAGCCTGTGTTTTCTTGCAGGTAGTATACATAGAGAGTTCACAGACTTGAACTGACGAACTGTTGTTAGGAGAAAAAACTGTAAACATCTTGAGCTACTAATTGTTTAATTTGAGGAAAAGGCAATAATGGTAACCACAGCTGGTCAGAAGATACTGGGGCTAAATAATTATAAAGTGCTAGGCTGCTCACAAAGCCTACAACCTCCAAGAGGTCAGGGTATCCTAGGACCCAGAGGGTTTGGCAGTAGAGTGGACAGGTGCACTATGTCAAGATGGTACTGGAGATTCCTGTCATAGGGGCTCTCACTACTCCAAGCACATGACAGTGGAGAAAAAACTATAAAGAGAAGAATGTAAAAGACATAGTCAGTAGTGGTTACAATAAAATTTCACTTTATCATTCTTTTAAAAACTGTGCATGCTTTATGCACTCTTCTGTCCCTTTCCTTAGATCAGAAATGGAACAGAAGCACAGAGCTATTTAGAGAGGAAAAGCCAAAGTCCTGATGGACTTGCACCAGCTTAGAAGCAGACAGAGGCCACCCAAAGTGTGGCTTCTGTGAAGGTAACAGAATAAATGTTCTCCATGAAAGCCAAGTGCCTGGGAGGCAATCTAACCACGCAGCTGGCAGACATGTTGGCATGACTGTTGCTTTCTCTATGAGGCAGGAGCCCATATCTCCCATATTTTAGCTGGCTCTGGACTGGAAGCCACAGAACCCAGACAGAATAAAAGTAAGGTACTAGACAGGGAGAGGAGCAGGATGACAGAAAGAGAGGAAAAGGAGAGGAAGGCAAAGAAAGAAGGAAAGAAATTTTCCACTAAAAATAAACCTGCAAACCAAACTTCTAAAACATTTAAGGAAAATATTTCTAAGAAAGACTGCTGGCAAAATCAACAATCAAAAGGCGAAATCACATCAGACAAATGAAAGCAGTTAAACAATCTACAGGAAAGAAGGTGGGGGAAAAGAGGCCATTCCCTGGCTTAAAAAGATGGATTGATAGAAAAATGTTTTTTTCCAAAGAATTCTCAAAGAGAGAAATGTATTTACCAAACAAATAGGGAATTATGAAACAAATAGGAATAAATGAAAAAGAATATAAAGAACATGAAAAAGCACTTATCAGAATTCATAGAAATAAAAAAAAATCATGAGAGCTTTAAAAAGGGCATCTCAAAAAAGGGGGGGTGTCTCTTCTTAAGGTGGAAGTACAAATTTGGTGGGCTGCCTCTATCTGAGGTCAGCTTTTGTTTTCCCTTACTGTTCACTTTTGCAGACTAAACTTCTCCAGCTGCTCTAACTATTCTTCATATCTCAGGGTTTCTAGGACTCAAACTGGCTCTAAGAACTAGACACAGTGCTTGAGAATCCACCAGTAAAAGGACACCATCAGTTCCCATCCTCTGGACAGTCTGCACTTTTTTTACATAAAAAATACAGTCAAACCCAGCTTTCTTTCCCTATCAGGTACTTGCAAGATTGATTGAACATGTATCTCTGGTTTTTGTTTGTTTGTTTTTTCTTTTTCTTTCTTTCCTTTTTCTCTTTTATTGAGTTATAGTCAGTTTACAATGTTGTGTCAATTTCCGGTGTACAGAACATTTTTTCAGTCATACATGAATATGAACATATATCTCTGTTAACCTTTATCTTACTGGTTTTGGCTTTGTATTTCCATGGTATTATTTTTAATATAAATTCCATCAAAATAAACCTTTGACTTTCATCTTATCTGCAAATAAGATAGGCAAGCCTTCTGTCTTGTTCAAAATATTAAATAGGGCTGGACCTCAGACAGAACCCACTAGTATACCAGGAGAAACTTCTCTCCAGGGGATCAGAGGTCAGGTAGCCAATACTCTTTTGATACAGTTATTCAAACAGTTGGGAGCTCATTGTTGCTATTCTGTGACCCACTAGTGTGTGGTATCCTGAAGATAGTACTTCTGTTTCCTTGTTTTTTTTCCTCTTCTAAATGTTTTCCACTGTACTTTTGACCTCATGTTCACTAAAGCTTTTGGAGAACTCTACTTCTGTTTAACCAGTACATATTTATGGGTATCTGCTCTTTGCCAGACAAAGCTGATGCTGAAGTTACAACCATGACTCAAAAGAGACACAGTCTCAGCGCTCCTGAAATTTACAGGCTGGAGGGTAAGATATTTGTGAATCACATAAACATAAAGATAAAGGTAAAATTGCAACTGTAATAAATGCTATGAAGGAGAGATGCAGTGTGTTGAGAGGTTATAATGGTGAAATTGGATCTAGTCTGGGAGATTAGGCTTTCCTAATTAAGTGAAATTAGATCTAAGACCTTAAGGATAAATGGGAATTAACTTGGTTGAACATGGGTAGAAAGAAAGAGGAAGTGTTCCATGCAGAGGAATCAGTAAGTGCAAAGGCCCTATGGTGGGAGAGAGGAGGTTTCATTCAAGGAGGTAAAAGACAGCCATGGCAGCTGGCATGGAGAACCAAGGGGAGTGAGGTGAGGGAGGAGGCTGGGGACTGACCATTCAGGACTGTATCTCTCTGCCCTGCTATTTCTTTGAAAGAAGGAATACTCTTCTAGAGCATCTTCTAGCCACAAGTCCTGCTCTGGTATATACTGTATTATAATATCTAGCACTATGAAATACTATTTGTTTTCTTGACTTAACATTTCAGGTTTACTTCATCATTTATACTCTGCGCTTTGGTGGGTAGACATCAGAGATCATAAATACTACTTTTAATCAACTTCCTGCTTCACCTTCCAACCCCAGTGTCATTAGCATCACCTGAGAATGTGTTAGAAATGCAAATGCTCCATTCCCATCCAGATCTACTAAATCAGAAATTCTGAGTGGTGCCCAGCAATATGTGATTTTAAAAGCCCACCAGCTGATACTATACATGCTAAAGTTTGAAAAATCTACTCTAAAGAATTATCTGCACACATTGTATCAGATACTTATTTTTTTAACATATTTTTAAATTGAGTTATAGTCATTTTACAATGTTGTGTCAAATTCCAGTGTAGAGCACAATTTTTCAGTTATACATGAACTACATATATTCATTGTCACATTCTTTTTTGCTGTGAGCCACCACAAGATCCTGTATATATTTCCCTGTGCTACACAGTACAATCTTGTTTATCTACTCTACATTTTGAAATCCCAGTCTGTCCCTTCCCACCCCTCATCCCCCTGACAACCACAAGTTTGTATTCTATGTCTATGATTCTGTTTCTGTTTAGTATTTATGTTTTTTTTTTTTCAGATTCCGCCTATGAGCGATCTTGTATGGTATTTTTCTTTCTCTTTCTAGCTTACTTCACTTAGAATGACATTCTCCAGGAACATCCATGTTGCTGCAAATGGCATTATGTTGTTGGTTTTTATGGCTGAGTAGTATTCCATTGTATAAATATACCACCTCTTCTTTATCCGTCATCTGTTGATGGACATTTAGGCTGTTTCCATGTCTTGGCTATTGTAAATAGTGCTGCTACGAACATTGGGGTGCAGGTGTCATTGTGAAGTAGGGTTCCTTCTGGATATATGCCCAGGAGTGGTATTACTGGGTCATATGGTAAGTCTATTCCTAGTGTTTTGAGGAATCTCCATACTGTTTTCCACAGTGGCTGCACCAAACTGCATTCCCACCGGTCAGATACTTGTTTTAACAACAAAAGTTATGTATTTAGTTCAGTTCTTCAGGTTGACAACTTGGGCTGGGCTCAGCTAGGCAGTTCTGATTTCCTCAGGCTCAGTCACTGTGAGCAGTCTGCTGGGTTAGCTGAAGGCTGGCTGGTGTAGGATGCCTTCAGCTGACACAGCTTAACTCTTGCTCTTTGTGGCCTCTTTTCTCCAGTAGTTCTGTGTTTGTTCACCTGGTGGCTAGACTGAGCTCCAAGAGATAGAAAACAGAAGCATTCAAGGAGTCTTGAGGCCTAGGCTCGAAAGTGGCACCCTGCCATGTCTGCTGCATTCTATTGGCTGAGTTAAGTCCAAGGTCATCCTAGATTCAAGGTGAGGAGGAAAAGACTTTACCTGTTGATGGGAAGAGCTGCAAAGTCACATTGTAAAGTGTGTGGATACAAGGAGGGTGGAGATTGTGACTTCTTCTACATATGTGCATATAGAAACAATACTTCTGTTTATTGTAGCATTCTGATGATAGCAAAACAATGAAGCAACCTAAATACCCTTCAATAAGAGAATGGACAAATTGTGGCAAAGTCGTACCATGGAATACTATATATCCATTGAAAGGAATGAGTTAGGTCTCTTTCTAGGTCAACTAGAAGAAATATAAAACCAAGAATTTTTTTTTTAATGGAAAAAGGAAACTGAAGAACAATTTGTACAGAATAGCATTTATATAGTTTTAAAACCTACACAGTATAACATATTTTTGATGGATGCATATAATATGTTTATGAAAGTATTAGAGAAGGGCTAGAAGTCTATACATCTAACTTACAGCTGTGATCCCTCCTGGAGAGTGGGGAAGGAGGCAAGAATTCAAAGTGGTAGTCAGAGGATATTAACTTTATCTGTTAGGTTCTCACTGAGAAAATACATATATATGTGTTCTATGAAATTCCAATTTTAAAAATAAAATGCAATTTTTTTTGGAAGCTCATTTCAGGATAAGTCTCTTCTCTGACACGTTCTTCCAGGTCGTTATGAGATTCTGTCATTCACTCAGCCACAGTTAGTGAAGATTGCTATGTTCTATACACTTTACTAGGTGCTAAGAGCTCTCAGTGCTTTGCCAAATTCCTATCATTTTAATCTCTAAGTCCTTCATTTTCTGACCTATATCTTTGAAGTCTTTAGCAAGAAATTACAGGGTTTGTTGTTGTTGTTGTTTTTGTTGTTCTGTTTGTTTGTTTTTTACTGCATCATGGAGCTTTGTGTTTATCGGTAGAAAGGGACTGTCATTGGTGGGACTTAACCAATAGGGATCTGGGAAGATGCACACCTCCCAGTGAACCTTGTCAAGATTAATCAGGTGGATGTCACCACTTAGCCGGGATCACATTCATTCAATATCATTCATTTTCATCCCACCCGTATACCCTCTAGCAAAACCTATTCTCAGAGAACTTGCTTCCAAAACTTCTATTAAGCACAGGACAGAAGTCCATGTGCCTGTCCATGCTTGTCACAAATGATTGGATGACAGGTAGACTCTTACCCAAGGTGGGCCAAATCAGAGTCTCTGTCCCAGAACTTTGTAACTGTGGTACATAAATTCTGGTCAGTCTTTCCTGTGTGGTTGAGCTGATTGATCCTGGAGGACCAGATGGCCACCCTTTCCCTCATGCACTGAGAGACAGAGAAACCTAGTCTGCAAAGAGGAGTTAGTTAGACAGACAATTAGTTGAGAATAGGTGCCACTTTAGTTTGATGGCTCAGAGTCCAGCTTTCAGCTTAATATAAATCCTAGTGTCTGGGGGAATGTCTACAAGAATCCCTTTAAATATTCCAGTAATCTCCCCAATTCTTTCCTTTGTTTTCTTTTTCCCCCAATTAGTTGGGATGGGTTTCTGTTACTACCAATTAAATAGTCCTTTACTCTAGCACCAATCATCACAAAGCATGAGGTGGTAACCTGTCCCTTCATGCCAGAGCCTGCAAAGCTCTTTGTGATCACAACACATGTCATTCTTCTGAATGTCTGGAACAACACTCTGTATGGGAGAAGTCTCATGTAAGGGGATATCTTCCATTGTTTAGAATTTCTTACTTCCATTTTTACATTTTTCTACTTCTAAATAATCTATGGGTCAAAAAAGGAAGCCTCAAGGGAAATTTAAAAAATACACTGAACTGAGTGAAATTGAAATACGACATATCAAAATTTATAGAACACAGATAAAGTGGTGCTGAAGGGGAAATTTATAGCACCAATTGCTGTAAAGTGTAAAGGAGCTGCTATAGATTAGGAAAAGAGTAAGTGTCTCAAATCAGTAATCTAAGCTCTTATCTAGAAGAAGAAGAGCAAAATAAACCCAAAGCATCAGAAAAAGGGAATAATAGAGGACATATATCAATGAAATTGAAAATTAAGGAAATAGGGAAAATAAATGAAAAAAATGTTTGAGCTGCCTACAATTACTAAGAATATTGGATTTATAACTTTAAAACGCCCAGATGAAATCTCCAAGTCCAGTTTTACTGGAGAATTCTACTGAATGTTTAAATAAGAATTAATACTGATTCTATACAATCTCTTTCAGAAGACAAGGGAATTCATTTTATATAGGTAGCCAAACCCTAATACCAAAACCAGACAAAGACACTACAAAAATTATAGCCTAATATCCATTTGGAATAGAGATACAAAAATTATTAACAAAATATTATCAAATTCAGCAGTATATAAAAAATATTATACTCCATGACCAAAGGAGGCTTATTCCAAGAATTCAAGGTTGGTTTAATATTTTAAAAATCAATCAACATAATCGGGTATATTAAGAAGCTAAAGAAGAAAAATTACATGATAATATCAGTTGATGTAGAAAAATCATTTGACAAAATTCAACACCTTTTTATAATAAAAATATCTTAGATACATAGGAATAGAGAGGAATTTGGTCAACTTGATAAAAAAGCACCTACCAAAAATCCTACAGTTCACATTGTATTCAATGGGCAAAGACTGAATGCTTTCCCCCTAAGATTGAGAATAAGGTAAATATGTCCATTCTCACAACTTTTATTCAACCTAGTGCTAGAAATTCTAGGCAGTGCAATAGGCAGGAAATGAAATAAAAGTTAAAGATTTAGAAAGGAGGAGATAAAACTGTCCCTGCTTGCAGAAGATATGATTATGTAGGTGGAAGATGCCAAAGAAATCTTAAAAAGAAACAAATCTAACCTCCCAAAGCTAGTAAGTGAGTACAGCAAGGTCATAGGATATTAGAAAAATGTACAAATACGAATTATATTTCTATACAGTAGCAATGAACATTTAGACACTAAAATTTTAAATGCAATACCATGTTTTATCACTCAAAAAAAATCCCAAAAGTTTTAGGTGTAAATCTAACAAAATATGTACAGGATGTGTATACTGAAAACTATATAACAGTGATGAAAGAAATCAAATAAGATTTAATAAATGGAGAGACATACCACATTGATGGACTGGAAGACTGAATGTAGTAAAGATGTCAGCCATCCCTAAATTGATATATAAGTTTAATATAATTCCTATCAAAATCCCAGCAAGATTGTTTTATAGATATAGACAAGAATCCATTAAAATTCATTTGGAAAGCCATAAAAATCAGAATAGCTAAAACAATTTTGAAAAAGAAAAATAAAGTGGGAGAAATCAGTCTACTTGATTTTAAGACATATGTAGCCCAGTAATCAAGACTGTGTGGTATTGACAGAGGGCTAGACATGCAGATCAATGGATGTCAATCAATACAGAGAACATAGGAACAGACCAATACAAATATGTCCAACTGACTTTTGACAATTATGCAAAACAAATTCAATGGAAGCAAAATAGTCTGTTTAAACAAACCATGTTGGGACAACTGGACATTCACAGGCCAAAAAAAAAAAAAAAAAAAAAAGCGCTCATTCTGAGTCTTACACCGAATTTCACACCTTATACAAAAGCTTACTCAAAATGGATCACACACGTAAATGTAAATGTAAAGCTATAAAACTTAAAAAGCCAAAAAACTCCAGGAGAATATCACTGGGGCCTGGGGCTATTGAAAGAGTCCACAGACTTGACACCAAAAGTATTGTCCATAAAAGGAAAAATGAATAAATTTGACTCAATCAGAATAAAAGACTTTTACTCTGAGAAATACTCTGTTATGAGGATAAAAAGACAAGCTACAGACTGGAAGAAAATATTTACAAACCACATATCCAACAAAGGACTAATATCTACAATATTTAAATAACCCTCAAAACTCAACAGTAAAAAACCCAAAAATACAATAAGAACATGGCCAGAAGAAATACAGAGACATTTCACTGAAGAGGACATACAGATGGCAAATAAGTACATGAAAAGTTGTTCACCATCATTTCACGAGAGAAATGCAAACTAAAACTACAACGGAACATTCGTGCATATCTATTGAAATGGCAGAAATAGTAACACCACCAAATGCTGGCAAGGATGCGGAGAAACTGAATTACTCATACATTGCTGGCAGAAATGTAAAATTGTACAGCCACTCTGGAAAATTATTTGGGAGTTTCTTAAAGAAAACTAAACACACAACTACCATATGACCCAGTATTTGCAATTCTGAGCATTTAGCACAGAGAAATGAGGACTGATATTCATACAAAAGCTGTATATGAATATTTATACCAGCTTTATTCATAATAGTCCAAATTGGACAACCCAGATGTCCTTCAAGAGGGGAATAGTTAAAAACAAACAAACAAACTGTGGCACATCCATACCATGGAAGACTATTCAACAAAAAAAGAAATAAACTATTGATACACACAGTAAATAACCTGGATAAATCTCCTGAGGGTTACAGTGAGTGACAGCAGCAATTCCCAAAGTTATGTATCTGTATGATTCCATTTATACATTCTGGAAATGACAAAATTTTAGAAATGAAAAACATATTCGTGTTCACCATGGGTTAAGGAGTGGGTAGGAGTGAGAGGAAAACAGATGCTGCTTTAAAAGGGAAACATGAGGGACACTTGTGGTGATGGAACTTTACCATTTCTTGGCTATATCAGTTGTCAGGGTCCTGGTTGTGATTAATGTCCTGTAGTTTTGCAAGATGTTACTATGAGAAACCAGGAAATAGTACACAGGATCTTTGTGTCTCATGTCTTAGAACTGCAATGATCTTAAAATTTAAAAAAGCTTATTTTAAAACAAAAGATGTGGTAGGAAGCAGGGTGAATATTCTGAAACTCAAATACAATCATATCTATCCCCAACTTGAAATTCTTTAAAGCTCCCTTTACCAATAGGAGAAAAGGTCCAGACTCCTGTGGGTAGGGATGTGGAGAACCTATTGAGAAAAACTTATCTTTTCCCCCAGGAAAGAAAGAAAATTCCACAAAGGAATGAAGTTTTCTCCCCTGCCAAGACGGTAGCCCAACTTATGGCTCATGAAGGTCTGGGCTTTCCAAGGGGCAGTTAACAACTGAAACTGGACATATGAGAGGTCTCAACCCAATGAAGCATAAACAGAGAAGGTTTTATCTTCCCTCGTTATCTAATTTGCTAACCCAATCCCTTTCCAACTGGGTGGAGGGGAACTTTAGTGACATCACTGGTCCCAAACTTTTCAGCCATATCTAGCTATTAAAATAGTGTATTTTCAAGGGACTCTTCAGTTGCTTTAGCTACTATTGCCTCTGCCAAGTTCATTTCAACACCCTCTCTCCTGGAGCTGGGCAGGTGCCTTTTGCACTGAGGCCCTGGCAGGGCTTGAATGGACTTGTGCAGGGACGGGCATCTGCTTGTTCCCTTCTTTCCAGTCTCTCACGCCCACCGCTGCTGTCAGGAACAGGTGTGGAGCAACACAGCATGGTGGTTGGTGCCATTTCTAATAGTCCAGCCCTGAGTCTGGGCCATGCAGCTGGCAGAGCCTTGGGGAAGCTGCCCGCCAAAGGCGTGACTGCCCGTGCACACTGAACAGAAACCACCGAAGACCGTGGCTTTGCAAAGCTCAGGGAGGCCAGGAGAGGCTAAATTGCTCACGGAAATAAAGTTACATGGCAAGAATCTGAATGCGAATTAGGATTCACTCTTGGGTCTGCCCACTTCCTTGTTTGGTTCCCCCGGGGAATTTGTGCAAAGTAATGCAGGCAAGGGAGTGTGCGTGCCACGTGAAGATTTACAGAGGAAGGAAGAGCACAGCCCCCTACAGCCTCCATCACACTGTCAGCACTTCTGAGTACTCTTTTCAGCCTGTTTCTTCAGCTCTATCTTTTTTCAAATGGAGACAAAATAGCTGGTGATGTTACTGTCGGATTTCGAAGCTGGAAGGCCCATTAAACGTTATCTAGTGTGGTGGCTTTTATGTGCTAGGACACTTGAAAATGCATGGAGCATTTTTTTTTTCTTATCATAATGTGGCAAGGGGGAATGATTTTGAAAGTTCTCCATTTGTGGGACAGTTGTGCTGGCAAAGATTCTCTTTTGGACTAAACTCAGGCCACCTTCCTCTGAGCCCTCTCCTGGATGGGGCCTCAACCTTGGCTATAAAGACTTAACACTAATGGTTTCTGACCACTCAAAGGCCCCTTAAAGTGTCTGCCTGGGAAAACCCAAGGCTGCTGAAAGCATTTCCTGTTTGTTTCCACGACACCTGATGATAGGGCCCTTGTCTCCCAGTCTTCTGTGGGAGGGCAGGAACCTAACTTCAATTAGAAAGCAAATTCAGATGGCTGTCATGTGGACCAACACCCTCTTCCAGGTTTTCGTAATTTTTACTTCCCCAGTTGCGCGTTCTGCCTCCTCCCTCTGCACAAATCCAAACGGTGCCAGGCTCTCCCCGCTACTGTCGGTCGTTCCTGAATAAAATCTGTTTTCACGGCTTTGACTAATGTCCGGCTGTGTTTATCTTTGACAGTTCACAGTAAATTGTTCTGGCCAAAATATCACCCTTGGGAAACAGAAATCTTGCTTCTAAAACAAGGTCTCATGGGTGTGTTCACTTTGTGATAATTCTTCAAGATGTGCACTTAATGACTTGTGCATTTTTCTATCCATATCTTATACTCTAATGTAAAGTTCATATGTAGCCAAATAAAAACCTGAAAAAACTGATAACAAAGGATACGTTAAGAAATAATCCCCAAGCAACCACTGATCTTTTTCTGTCACTGTAGATTAGTTTGCATTTTTTAGAATCTTATATTTATTTATGAAATCATAGCGTATGCATAGACCCCTTTTTTTCTTTTTGACCTGGCTTCTTTCACTCAGCATAATTATTTTGAAATTAATACATGTTAGTTCATACATCAATAGTTCATTCCTTTCACTGCTGAGTTACATTGCATTATATGGATATACCACAATGTGTTTATATACTTACCAGTTGATGGACATTTGGGTTATTTCCAGTTTTTGATTATTACAAATAAGGCTGCTATGAACATTTATATACAAGTTTTTGTGTGAACATAGGTTTTCATTTCTCTCGGCTGTATACTGAGCACCTGGAATTTCTGGGTCATATGATAACTCGGCTTAATCTTTTGAGAATCTGCCAGATTGTTTTCAAAGCGGGTGTATCATTTTACTTTCCTACGCACACAGTATGAGAGTTCCAATTTCTCCACATCCTTGCCAACACTGTCTTTCTGATCACTGCAGGTGTGAAGTATCTCATGTGGTTTTGCTTTGCATTTCCCTGATGCCTAATAATGCTGAGCTTATTGGCCATTTGTGTATCTTCGGAGAAATGTCTATTCAGTTCCTTTGCCCGTTTATATAACATTCTTGAAATGGCAAAATTATTGAAATGGAGAACAGATTAGTGGTAACAAGTGTTTAGGGAATGGGGTCGGAGAAGGAGAGAAGAGAGGGTGGTTTATAAAAAGGCACATGAAGCATATTGGTAGTGATGGAAGTGTTCTTTATCTTGACTACTGGTGAATATATGAACCTACACATGTGATCAAATTACATAGAATTAAATACACAACCCCTCCCATGAAAATGAATATAAGTAAAACTAGGGAAACCTGATTCAGTACATGTGCTGCCGGAGCGAGCACAGGGAAACCTGATTCAGTACATGTGCTGCCGGAGCGAGCACAGGGAAACCTGATTCAGAATGGTGAATTGCAGTTGTATCAATATCCTGGTTGTGACATTACACTATAGTTTTGTAAGATGTTACCACTGGGAAAACTGGATGAAGGATACATGGGATTTCTCTGTACTACTTACCAGTACATGTGAATCTACAATTATCTCAGAAAATAAAAAGTTTAATTAAAAATGCAATTAAAAACCTTTATGATCAATTCTTCAATAAGACATAACATTCCTTAATGTATCTGTGCCTGACAACAGAAAGTCAAACTATGTGAGGCAAAAACTAATAGACCTACAAGGAGAAATAGATGAATCCACTATCATAGTTGGGGACCTCAACAATTTTTTATCAGAAATCAGCTGGATTTAATGGACACCTATAGACAACTTCACCCAATTACAGAATACATATTCTTCTCAAGCTCACAGGGAACATTCACCAAGATGGACCACCTTTTGGGCCATACAAAACATACTTTAACAAATTTAAAAGAAAACAATTCCTACAATGTCTTCTTTCAGATCTCAGTACTGATAGTTGGAAAAATCTCAACTACCTGGAGCTTTATCAATACACTTTTTTTTTTTTTGCAAGGGGGAGGTAATTAGGTTTACTTATTTAGTTTAGTTTTTCAATGGCGGTACTAGGGATTAAACCCAGGACTTTGTGGGTATAGCTCTACCACTTGAGCTATACCCTCATAACAATATAGTTCTAAATAACACATAGATCAAAGAAGAAGCCTCACAGGAGATTAAAAAATTATTGAGCTCGATTAAAATAGAAACATAGCAACAAAATTTGTGGGATGCAGTGAAAGTAGTGCTTATGGGGAATTTATAGCACTGAACGCAAATATTAGATAAAAAGAAGATCTAAAATCAATCATGTAAACATCTGTCTTAGGAAACTAGAAAAGGAGAGCAAATTAAATCCAAAGTAAGCAGAAAAAAATAATAAAAATCAGAGCAGAAATCAATGAAATTAAAAACAGAAAATCAACAGAGAAAATCGATGAAACACAAAAAGCTGGTTTTTTGAAAAGGCAAATAAAACTGGTAAGCCTCGAGCCAGGATAACTAAGAAGAAAAGACAGAAGATGCAAATTACTAATATCAGAAATGAAAGGCGGCACATCATCACAGATCCCGTGGATATTAAAAGGATAACCAAGGAATACATGAATAGCTCTATGCCCACAAATTTGCTGACCTAGATGAAATGGACCAATTACTTGAAAGACACAATCTGCCAAAACTCACACAAGAAGAAATAGCCAATCCGAGTAGGCCTCTATAAAAGGAATTGAATCAATAATTTATAACCTTCCAAAACAGAAAGTATTAGGCTCAGATGGGTTCACTGGTGAATTCTAGCAAACATTTCAGGAAGAAATTGAATCAGTTCTCTACACTCTCTCTCAGAGGATAGAAACAGGGAATACTTTTTAACTCATTCTATGAGGCCAGCATTACCCTAATATCAAAACCATAAAAAGATATTATGAATGCATGTTCACTGTAGTAATGGGAATTTTAAACTCTTGGGAACTGGGACCAGAACCTACAGCCATTCCATGTCCCTTCTCTATGGGTCAACAGGGAGTCTGAAACACAGCTCTGTAGCTCTGTTGCTGCGGCTGACGGTGTCCCCCGAATTGCCCACGAGGGCCTGATGAGTGCCCCAATTCACTGCTGAACAAGTTGTGCAGCAGAAGGGGCCCAACGGAGGGCCATTCAGTCACATGACTTCTCCGGTGGCCTTAGTAACAACCAGCCTCAGACAGATTTACCTCCTGGGGAAGTGGGGAAGGAGTTTTTTTCTGAAAAACAAAGAATGAGGCAACAGAGTGCTGTAGGCATCTATTTTAGTCTCACAGCACTAAATAGTTCCTAGTTGCAGGTGTTAAAATATCCGGAATCCATGGAGAACAGAACAGATGACATTATTCATCCCGCCTCTGCTGCTCTGAGGCCCTTCTGCAACTCACAGTGCTTGACGACTTGTGCGTGGACCAAACCTGCCTGTGCTCACAGCCTGCGTTCAGTTCACTTTGGCTGATAAAACCTTTTACAGAGCGTTGCTATGGGGCCAGATTTCTAAGTTGGGGACATACAAAGGTGATCAAGAGTCAGGGCTCCCTGGGAGCTCTCCATTAGCAGAGACGACAGGTGGAGAGCCTCTGCACAGGGTCGACAGGCCCTGTCCTGCACAAGGGTGCCCGCGAAGGGGCAAGCGAGCTGAAATCCAGCCTGCGCACCTATTGCCAAGCGGCGTGTCTGGCTCTCGAGGAAGAGGAGACTTTTCCTAACATGCAGAAAGGAGCAAAAGGTGCTCCCCGCAGCCCTCTGACTGAGGTGCAGCCTTAGAACTCATTAATAAGACAAGTGCTACGATAAAGGCAGATGTCAATAGCTGTGAGGAGGGAGGAGAGACAGCAGGCCAGTCTCCCTAGGCAAGGAGTTAAGGGGAATGATGGAGATTGAGGGACGTATCAGGAGGGCCTTGGAAGAGGAATTTGCCTGGAAGAATTGGTGAAACAAAGGCAAACCAGGCAGGAGAAACAGACTGAGCAAAAATACAGAGGCTTGACAATACGACACCTGTTTCTAGAAGAGGGAGCAGCTCAGTCTGGCTGATGAAGGTGGGGCCAGAAGGTAGGCAGAGCCAGATGGTGCAGGCCTTCTAAGCCACACTGAGGATGCTGGGCTTCAGCCCGGAGGCTGGTGGCTCTCAGACTCTGGTGTGGTCTGAAACACACCGAGAGTTCGCTGCAAGTGTGATTTCCTCGGCCCGAGCCCCAGGGTTGGGTTCTGATCCAGTAGGTCTGGGGAGGGGCCCAAGAGTGAACATTTAAAATGATTTTCCCATAGGATTTTTTTTATTCTTTTTTTTTTTTTTACCGAAGTGTAGTTGATTCACAGTGTTAATTCCAGGTATACAGCAAAGTGATTCAGAGATACATGTATATATTCAGTTTCTTTTCCATTTTGGCTTGAATATAGTTCCTTGTGCTATACAGTAGGTCCTTGTTGTTTATCTATTTTATATGTAGTACTGTGTATCTTTTAATCCCAAACTCCTAATCTATCCCTCCCCTAACCCAGTCCTCCTGGGTAACCACAGTTTGTTTTCTATGTCTATGAGTCTATTTCTGGTTTGTAAATAAAATTTGTATTTTTTTTTTCAGAATCCACATATAAGTGACATCATATCCCATAGGATTTTGATGCAGTGGTCAGAGGGTCAACAGTGCTGAGCTAGAAGGGTGCTCAGAGGAGTTTAGGCAGCAGAGGGTCTCCTGGGCTCGCGGGAGCAAAGATGACCAGCTGCACAGCGGAGAGTGGGACAGCTGGTGACATCCACTTTGCCAGGACGTGCTCTTAGAAAGCTATCTCAGAGCCCAGTCCTTAATTAAGCCACCTCCAAGTGCAAAGATCAGGTAACAGCTTAAAATATGAAGAAAGCAGGCGTTAGGGAACAAAGGCAAGGGTTTCAGGCCCAGCTCTACCACCTGTGGTTTGGGTCACTTCAGATTAATACTTATTTCCCCTCTGAGCCTTTGTCTGTGAACAGCAGGACCTCTGAGGCCCCTCTCAGCCATATGGTACGAGGCTTTGATCCCTCCTGGTGAGAAGTTCATTGTATAACAGGATGCTAGATAAGGCCAAAAAAAAAAAAAAAAAAAAAAGCCTCTAATAGTGGAAGCTGAAATAGGCTCAGAGTTGTTTTGGGGAAGGAAAGTTCTCTCTTTCTGAAACCTCAAGCCTCTCTGTGTGCCTGACAGCACCCAGCATAGTGCCCTGCACCTCGTAGGCACCCAGAACAGTGCCCTGCACCTCGTAGGCACCCAGCACAGTGCCCTGCACCTTACAGGCACTCGATACCTATTGCTTAATCATGACCAGCAGCTAGGGTGTGAGTTGGCTCTTCAGGGCTGGGCACATCTGAAACGCCTCCTCCATGCTTCATCCAGCCAATGGTCAGCAGGCATTTAATAAGATGACCCTCCTATTATCCAGACTTTTACTGATTAGGGTTCTCAATTATCTGGATGTTTTAAAATAGTCTCAGGTAATGATAAAAATAACCCTGGGATGGCTGTAACCTATCTGTGGTTGGATGGGGGAAAGAAGCAGAGATTTTAAAGATGATGAAAAGATTTTGTGGGCTCAAACAGCCTTTAATATATGCAGACTTTGACTTTAAACCTTGCCAAACATTGAAAGTTATGTGGGATATTTGAAAGTATAATTGAAAGCATATACGAGAAAAACAGCCTTTGGTTTGCCGGGGAAATGGTGGTCCTTCCCATCCCAAATCAAAAAACAAGTATAGATTTCCTTCGTTTATCACTTTGCAAATTGGAAGAGCCTGAGACTAGGTTGCAGTTAGCCCAGAGCAATGCGATGGGCATGCTGAATTCACTGCTGGTCAAGGAAAGGGTAAGACCGGAGTGGAGGCTGTGACCAGGAAGGCCTTGCGTTTAGAAGATGCTCCTCAGGTGAGGCAGAAGCTGGTGGAATCTCGCCCACATTTCATGCCAGCACCTGCATCCCTGTGCCTGAGGGTTCCCTGGGCCAGAGCCTGTTCTGCCCATGAGGGCAGCAGTCAGGAGATGTTGGGGAATTATTCCTGCCTCTGCCCCACCCCCCCAAAAAAGGAGAAAGATTGCCCCTTGGACGGGATAACTGTCTCCTAGATTTTCCCAGGGAGTGAAGCCCCAGGTGGGCACAGTGGTAATTTACATGATCATGCAAACTTCCTCCCCCCATCTCACCTCTCCTCGGGTGTTTCCTGGGACCATCTCCCAGACAAACCACCTGTGCTGGAATCCTTGTCTCTGGTGCCATTTCTGGAGTAACCCCAACTAAGACATCAGGTCCCTGGGAGGGTGATCACTGAGGTCACTGATTTGTAGGAAGGGTGCTAACAAAACTTAGAGGAAGTGGCTGGAATTCCACTCAAAAGAGCTGAGCACACGGAAGACTCATGGTGAGGGTGGGAGGTGGGGGAGGTTAGGGGCAACCTTGTTTGAATGCCTACTCTGGCCCTGACCCTGTGTTTGGTGTTAGACATGCATTACCTCTTTCAATGCATACAGCAACACTATAAATTAGGGAGATGTCCTCTGTTTTACAGGTTAGGAAACCATGATAGAAGGAAATTAAGTAACTTGTTTATGGTCTCATGACGATCAAGTGGAGAAGGGATGTGAACTCAGGCCTCTCTGGTGCCAAGCCAATGCTCTGTTCCCAAGAGCTCACCTAAGAGCCCACACATAATGGGTAACTATGACCAGAGTGGTTTTTACGAAGAGCCAGTGGTTCCTCAGGCCAGGCCAGGCTTCCCAGGGTGGAAGGACCTTGGGGAAGTTGAGGTCAGCCATGCTGGTTCTCAGCAGATCCAGAAATTTGGTCTATGCCTCTAGAAGAGGTCTGGCCCCAGGGGAACTGAATGAAAACAACTAGACTCTCCAAAGGCTCACGTATGATCTAGGTACTAATCTGTTGACCAGACACTCCCGTTACGTGTTATATTAGTTTCCTATTGCAGCCGTAGCAAATTACTACAGACTTCATGGCTTCAAACAACACAGACTTATTATCTTCCAGTTCTGGAGTTCAGAAGTCTGAGATCACTTCCCCTGGTCTAAAATCAAGGTGTGGGTGTGCCCATTCCTTCTGAAGGCTCTAGAGGAGAATCTATTTCCATGACTTTCCCAGCTTCTAGAGACATCCCTCATTCTTTGGCCCTTTCATCCATCTTCAAAGCCAACAGCATCGTATCCTCCAGTCTCTCTGACTCTGTGCTCCTGCCTCCCCTGTGAGATGACATTTAGTTTATCTGGATCATCTAGGATAATCTCCCCATCTCAAATCCTTATTAATCAAATCTGAAGAGTCCTTTTTGCCAAGCAAGGTAGTATATTCATAGGTTCCAGGGATTCAGATGTGAATACACTTGGGGGCCATTTTTCAGTCTACCACAGTTGACCAGTTTTTTCTCTCCACTCTAGCAGAAAAGGCTCCATGTAAGTCCAGCCCACAATCAGAGGCTGCCTGGGGAACCTGAGACCAGAGCATCGTGGTGTGGATGATCTCCATGGGCAGGGTCATCAGCCAACCATGAACCAGCTGGACACCAATCCTCCATCCAATAAACAGAGGGTGGGAACTTCCAACACTCTGGCCTCCCTTCTTGGAGACGCCACGTACTTCCATCAGGCAGACCACACACTGATGGTCAGTTACTGCTTTCTGCTCACTGATTTTGGGCAGCTCCCAACTTCCTGGCATAGTCACAAAGCATTTTTTATGGTTGCTTGATGGGACCCATCTCACCTGGGTCCCCATTATTGTGCCCACTAATGTGGTCTGACAAACCATGCTACAAACAAGGCTCCAGAGATAAGAGTTTAACCCAGATACACCCAGGACCTCGCTGGTGCCCGCCCGCTCTCCTCATCTCTTTGACTTTTGACCATATACACCAGGTTCCAAAATTCTCTCTGGACTTCCTCTGTGGTTTTGACAAGCTGTTAGAACTTTTTCCTTTGAATTCCGTGCACAGATAATCTTATCCATTATCTATATTTTTATGCAAGTATAGTAGAGTTACAATGTTGTATTTGTTTCTGGTGTTCAGCATAGTGATTTAGTTATATATATATAATACTTTTTCCTACTCTTTGTCATTATAGGTTATTATAAGCTATTGAATATAGTTCCCTGTGCTGTGCAGTAGGACCCTGTTGTTTATCTATTTTGTGTACAGTAGTTTGTATCTACTAATCCCAAACTCCTAATTTATCCCTCTTCCACCTCCTTTCCACTTTGGTAACCGTAAGTTCGTTTTTCTATGTCTGTGAGTCTGCTTCTGTTTCATAAATAAGTTCCTTTATGTCATTTGTTTAGATTCCACATATAAGTGATATTTTATTTGTCTTTCTCTGACTTACTTCACTTAGTGTGATAATCTCTATGTCCATCCATGTTTCTCTGGATATATGCCCAGGAGTAGGATTGCTGGATCATATGCTAAGTATATTTTTAGTTTTTTAAGGAATCTCCATACTGTTTTCTCATAATGGCTACACCAAACTACATTCCCACCAACAGAGTAGGAGGGTTCCCTGTTCTCCACACCCTCTCCAGCATTTATTGTTTGTAGACTTTTTAATGATGGCCATTCTGACTAGCGTGAGGTGATACCTCTTTGTGGTTTTGATTTGCATTTCTCTGATAATTAGCTATATTCAGCCTATTCTCATGTGCCATCTGTATGTCTTCATTGGAAAAATGTCTATGTAGGTCTGCCCATTTTTTGATTAGGTTGTTTGTTTTTTGTTATTGAATTGTATGAGCTGTTTGTATATTCTGGAAGTTAAACCCTTGTCAGTCACATAGCTTGCAAATATTTTTCTCCCAGTCTGTACGTTGTCTTTTTGCTTTGTTTATGGTTTGCTGTACAAAAGCTTGTAAGTTTGATTAGGTCTCATTTGTTTATTTTGCTTTTATTGCTATTGCCTTGGTACACTGACCTAGGAAAGCATTGTTACGATTTATGTCATTCATTATGTGCTGATTTTTATAAGTAATCTTGTTTTGAAGTTTTGAGAATAATTTACCTTACTTTCAAATGTTCTGATCTTTTTAAAAGTTAAGTTTTTCCTTTTTTTTTTTTTTAAACAACAACTCTGATTCATAGTTGTCTGTGTCTTCCACGCGGTGTCTACCTCTCTGAAATTCATTCAAAGAGTGTTCTGTGAGAGCCTATTTATATGCCAGGCACCAGGTGAAGGGCCTGGGGGTAGATGGTGAGCGGATGTGCCGCTGCTCTCATGGAGCCTAGAGACCAGGAGGGAAGATGGATCTTTATAAAATAATCACAGTCATGAATGTGTAATTAAAAATGGAGATAATTACTCTTAAGAAAAGAAACACAGTTAGTGAAAACTTAGAGACCTGCTCTAGATTGGGGGATCTCATGGGAAACTTCCCTAGAAAGTGCCATATGAACGGTGGTCATTGGGGAAGTGGAGGGAGGAGGAAGGGGAAGCTGGGAGGTTAACTTGGCTGCAGGCAGAGAGGGATGGATGGGGAGCGAGGGTCAAGAGAGGCAGCAGAGGCAGGCAGGGGCCAAGGGAAGGGTTTTGAGTTTTAGCTTAAGAGCAAAAGGTTTTTAGCAAGGGGAGGGTGGGGGCATAATCAGGCTTGGGTACCAAAACTATGGTTCTGGTTAGAGCATAGAGAACAGATTTTGTGGGGAGAGGGGCAGAGTTGGAGCAGAGAGAGCAGTTAGGAGGCTCGGAGAATAGCAGAGGTGAGACCTGAAGGTGACTTGGCCAGCATGGTGGCCACGGAGGAGAGAAGGGGTTGGTTCCTTGCGGGAATTTGGAGGTACAACCCATCAGGGCATGGTGAACATTACATATGGGGGACAAAAGAGTAGAAGACTTCAAAGATGAAACTAAGCTTAATGGCTGACATAAACTCCTATTAACTGAATTCGTGTTTACATTCAATTGCAATGAAACTCTTAAAAAGGATGAGATGTTCACTCACGTGTATTTTATGACCAGCTAATGAGAACAGCTGCATTCAGTGTGAGAGGGTTGCCTATCCTCATGGACCTCACGCATGACCATGGTGGTGGCTTCTGGGAGATGACATACCCAAGTTCAGGTCCTTGGGTGGACAACATGGTTGATGGTTTTCCTCTCAGAACCGCACCAACATTGTTTGTAGTAGGGGGAAGGGCTGTTTCTAAAACCAAACCACCAGCCAGAGTGGGCTGCCCTTAGAATGAGAGGCTTACAGTAAGTGGGAAAATTCTGGGAATCCAACCCCAAGAGTGCTGGCCTCTTTTCCCACTTGTGACTGTCTTTTGAAGTTTAGGGTTTGGCAGTCATTCAAACCAAATTAACTCCAGGGTGCAAAAGCAACAGCGTCCAGAACTATGTCTGCCTCATAGTTTCAGATTAGATGTCTTCACTGGGCAGGTCTCAGAATCCTTGCCCTTTTTCCTTTCTGGTTACAACAGAGTGTCTGGTAGAATGGGAATCTGCATGAACATATTCTTCTCAATATGCTTTTCAGTAACAAGGCATTTGTTTGCTTCCCTGGGTGAGAATTTCTAAGTTTTCAAACCTGAGTCTCTGGTCCCAAGTATCTTGGTGGCACCACTTGGATGTTCCTCATTAAAATCACTAAAAGTGAACGGGCCCTTGTGAAACATTCTGTCAGATTCTGCAGCCAAGAGTCAGAGACCTGGCGTCCCAGCTCAGCAGAGGGGCAGGCTCCCAAGGAGGAAGCATGGCCAGTCAGCTCCGGACTGGGCCATTACATTCAATTAGACATTATGGAAGGGGAAGGACTGAGGAAAGCAAAGTGATGCTTAATAACCATTGCATCCAATGCACATCCAAGGCTCCACAATCTCACTGTTGCACCATCCACATGAACCCGACCTTCATCAGTCCCCCTACCTCATCTTTCACATGTGTGATTGTCTGTGGTTGTCAGCCTGCACTTTGAATCGTGAGGGTGGAGTTGTGGGAGATGGGGGTTTTAATAGACAAACCAACTCATGCCTTTGATAATGAGTTCAATCGTTATCACGTGATATGTGAGTCACCCCAGATCACTCCATTTGTATCTTACCTGATCCTATAAGGCAAATTACAGCCACTTCAGTTCTGTCATTTGTCCTACCTGTCCAGAACGTTCTTCCCCTCAATAAAGCACTTACCTGCGTTTCCTGTTTGTGCCCTGTCCCGATGACTTGTCTTAGCACTGGAAACGCGTGCTGTTTAAGAACAGAGATACTCCGCCTCTGGCTCTCTCCTTTCTGGCCTCCAGGAACAAGATGTGGCCTTACCTGCTTGGTCAGTGCCTACACCTCCCATGGTGGGTCGGGGGTATAAACTTAGATCCTCATGAGTGATCTGTGAAGTAGGAACTATGTTCCTCATTTTACCCTTAGGGCAATGATGCCCAGGAAAGCTAGGTGCTCCATAATCCAGCTCTGGACTTTATTGCTTTTGATTCTATAATCCAAAGAATCCATTATTCTAATTTCAACCATAAAAACAGCAAAAATTGTTACCCACTTACTTGGATGGTGAGGATTTAAAAGATACAGATGCAAATATTGTGAGACTAGCCCCGAATAAGGCTTGAGAGCCAACTGAATAAACTGTGGGTATATTACCCACAGGGGTTTTGTATTAGTCACCTCTGGCTGTCATAACGAACTATTGTAGACTAAGTAGCTTCAACAATAGAAATTTATTTACTCACAGTTCTGGAGGTTGGAAGTCTGAGATCGCGGTGCCAGCAAAGTCAGGTTCAAGTGAGACTCTTCTTGGCTAGATCACATGGTGGACCTCATGTGTCTCTTATGAGGAGGCTAATCCGATGGCATCAGGGTCCCACCCTTATAATCTCAATTAACCTTAATTACCTCCTAATGGGCTCTATCTCCAAATAGAATCACATCAGGGATTAGAGCTTCACTTTAGGAATTTTGGGGGACACAAGGCAGTCCATAGCATATTTCTAGAGAAATCATTAACTCTTGAAAAGAACACCAAGGTCATCTTTCTGTTTGCACATTCCTTCCTGATAACTCATTTCTCTGCTCAGCCTCCTTTCCTGAGGTGGGGTGGAGGGAAGGGCACTTTTCCCTCTGGATTCTACCATCAGATTCCAGGAAAGCTTATCCAAACAGACTGTAATTGTTCCTTTCAAAGGTTTTTCCTGCCCTTAGGTTGGTTATTCATACAAATGCCTCAGGGATTCCCAGAGAAGCTCCCCAAATTCTAAGAATCTGGCTTCTACCCTGGATTCAATGCTCTGTGCTCGACACCGCACCTTCCATCTTAAGGAAAGGGAAACACTAAATTGCAGGGCAGCTCTGGTTACTTCCTGAGCCGTGTTATCCTTGAAGTAAAGGGGATGTTGGAAAACCATCCCACGTGCAGACTGCAGCACTCAGCCCAGTGACAGCCACGCCCTCCCGGAGCGTCCTCCACCACGTGAGGTCAAAGGGTTAGCTTCTCTCCGGGAGATCAGAACCTCCCAGTTTCGTCCTAAGAGGCTTTTCTTATTAAGTTGTTAGAATCTGGGCTCACTGAGACAGTCTTAAGAGGCCCTTACTATAATACTTTCAAGAAGCTTAAAGTGCAGCTGTGTCAGCAGGGCCCTCCTGTGAAAGAGTTAGGACATTTTAGATGGCCAGACTTGAGTCACAGTTTGGGCAATCATGGTTGGGATCTTTCTAGAACGAGCTGGGTGGTTTCTCAGAGATCAGCACCGTCTGGATGGGGTAAAGGGGTGAGAACCCATAGGGAGGAAGCCCCGCGGCCCGTCCACTTCAGCTTCAGCCGGCAGACCAGAGGGTAAATCCCCACTCCTTACCATCCTACTCTGTTGGAGCCTCATTTTCGTCAGCACAACCCTGAGAGGAAGTGCCTCCTTAAATTTTGGGCGGGGCCTCCTTAACTTGGAACCCTAGGTGCTCCCTCCCCTCACCCCTACCCTCATGGGGCTCTGGGTGGCACCACCTGCCTCCCAGGGATTTGTGACGGTGAAATTACGTAATGTATGTTGAGTGCCTGGCCCGGTGTGCGTTCACTAAATGTTATGTTTCCTTTCTTGTCCTCCTTCTAGAAGTATCATTTTAGGAGGGACTATCGCTTTAGCTCTTGTCTCACGTCTGAATGATGATAACCATCACTGACTCAGCTCTCAGGTGCTGAGCACTGTGCTAACGATGATCATCTATCGAGTTCTTTCTGTGTCAGGTGCTTTATATGCGTTATTCTAAATCAGCCACTCAATCTTACGAGGTAGAGACTGTATCTCCTCCAGTTTACAGGTGAGGAACCTGGAGTGAGAGATTAAATAATTTGTGTCAGGTCAATTAAATAATTAGTTTCAGTCTGGCTCCAGGGCCAGTCCTAAGAACAAAATTAGAGAATAAGACTGTTGAGAGGGGAGAGAGACGAATGAAAGAGTGAAATGCTTTCTTCCCCTTCTGTGACAATAACAGTTGCACATTTGTGCCTCCCTGTACTAATCCTGTGAGATAGGTAGACACACTCCTATTTCACAGAGAAGCTCGGATAAGTCAAATGTCTCATTTAGGGGCACTAAGCGTTCTCAGCAGGGGGCCCCGTGTCCATGTGAGGTTTCCACTGACAGCAATGGCATTGTCAGGGTCTGTGCGTTCACCAATATTGTAGCAGTCCCACCCACAAGTCAAGTGTTGATTTTCTGTTCATACTTGTCTTCCTGGGTCAGAAATTCTTCTTGGTGGCATAAATTCAGGTAGCTGTTATTTTGGATTTGTGGCTATGTATGTATTTAATATGTTTTGTTTTTACAGCTGTGTAACAGTTAAAGGCATAAGCAGTTTATATGTAATTCCACGTTAGTATATATTTAAGAAGCATTCAGATGAAATCAATTTTAGTAAGTCTAGAGGTAGGTGGGGGAGGGTATAGCTCAGTGGTAGAATGCATGCTTAGCATGCACAAGGTTCTGGGTTCAAACCCTTGTACTCCTGTATAAATAAATAAATAAATACCTAATTACCCCCCCCCAATTTTTTAAAATAAAAATAATTTTTAAAAGAAAGCGGCATCTCAAAAATAAATAAATAAAAAAATTTAAAAAAGTCTACAAGATATTTCCCTTTAGATGTATATAAGTACAAACCCCAAATAATTCAAATTGACAACAGTATTTAAAGACGTTTTGCTAAACAACTGATCTGCCACTTGTAACATGAATGCGATAAGGCTGATGATGCTGACGGTGAAACTGGAGGTTCCTAAAGGACAATTCTGAAAAAAATTAAAATTGTGACTCATGCAAATATAAAATGAACGTGTGCCAAAGATTTTATGGAATTCATCACTTAACGAGGGAAACGGGACAATATATAGACCTCTGTAGAAAGTGAGAAGCTACGTACTTAATAAAGGGATGTTAGGGTGCAATTGCTAGGTTACATACAAAGCTGGTTAACGTCCTATAAAGGAATTAAAAAAAACCTTTAGAGTTACTTTTTCTACTGAGCAAAAGTAATTTCTACTGGCAAAACTCTATTAGCTAACAAATAATTTCTCTAAGTGGGAGATTTATTTCCTGCTTTAAGGGAGACAGAAGAGCATCCCTCTTGCATTGGCTGTTTCTTAAGAAACTTTAATTCAAAATAATCCATATGCCATTGTGGCGTACTTTGGGGCAGCCCACCGTGAGCCCTAACATCAATCAAAACAGTATCTCAAAATGGGTTGAAAACATAAATAAGCAGATACAAAAATTTAGCTGTCTTCTGTTTAGCCAGGCTTCAAATGGATTTGGAAACACGTAAAATAATGCTATTCTTCTCTATAAAGTTTTGTTTTGCAAAATATATTTTCATTAAAATGTTAGCTATGTTAATCTATAACGTGTTTATTATTGCCATTTAGAAATGAAACAGTAACGAAATGTCTCAGTTTAGTTTCTAATACATAAAATATTAATAGATACAGCCCACACAAACAAAAGCTCTTGGAGGTTCTCCATAATTTTTCAGATGTAAATGGACCCTGAAACCAAAAAGATCATTTTTGGGTGAGCCTTCACCCCTCTGTGACATGGAAGAGACAGGCTTCCCACCTCTTCTGGATATCTTTTCTTGCCGGGGTTCTTCTGTATTCGGTATGCCTGTACCCCACGGGCTATGTTTGAACTCCGCACACCCACCAGTTTTCTGGTTAAACGAATGGGTAAATTTTCTTTGTACAATGTTTTGTGATGTCCTTTGGCCGCTACTTATTTACATATTAAATCTCTTCTTTTCTCCTCTAATTCTGACAATTCAAATAGCATCCTTTGGCCCCAGTACTATCTAAACACAGTGCTAATGTAGACACTGAAATCGTGTTATGGTATTCAGTGGCTGTACAGATGATCTGGAATGTGCAAACATTAATCTACTTTTTAAACAGGCATTAAGGGAAAAGATAAAAAGTGGACGTCCTTACACTCACAGGTGCCTGAGGGTGGGTCTGCAGATCCCAGCTGGAGAAGCCCGAGGCAGCTGGCTCAAACACAGCGGCCCACTCATATTTTCACTGCAGAAAATTAAAAAGTTAAGAATGAAAAACTGTCAGTAATGTTTTTTGAAAGCGACACACATACACACACAGAGAAGAGAGAAAAAACAGACAAGAGCAGAGCATGTGTAGGGCATAGGTTTGTTGTGGGAGTGAGTGGAAAGCTGCCTGTAGAATGTCAGTGCACTCGCTTTGAGGAGGAATCAGGAGGGTCTGCCTAAAGTGGACCGGTAGGGGAGGTTCATACTCGATGTCCAAGGGGAGGGTAGAGAAGTGGGCAAGTGTTCCAGGAATCTACAGGGAAATCTCTGAGTTTTAAACACTTAACATGGCCAGAATAAACCAATACCTGATTGCAAAAAAACAAAAACAAAACAAACAAAAAAACCCCACAGCAGCCCAGAGCCACGTGTGAATGAACCACAAAGATCCTAGAAATGCTGTCCTTGTCACCTTTTGTGTGTTACTTAGTAGCTTCTTAAGAGCTATACCTGAGCCCCATCCTAGGGGCTAGTCTTCTTGTTCCCATGTACAGGGTCTCAGTTTGAAACGCTTCCCTCTCAGCTTCCTTGATCACCGATGGGTAAAGATCTAAGTCCAGGTTCACCCTTGGTTCTTCCTCCCAAAGTCTCCATCAGGCCCTTCGTAAGCCTTACTTTCCTCTCAAAGGTGCCTCCTTGTCCTGGGCCCTGAGTCATCGGCGTTTAAGTGTCCCACACTCTGGCTTTACCACTGTGTCACTAGGCTCTCCAACAGATCATTGCACGCTTCTCCCAGGTACGTGAAACATTTACGTCTCACAAAAAGTGCCTTTTTCGCCTTAAAATGTCAATAGTATTAGTGGGGTGGGTATAGCCCAAGCAGTAGAGCACATGCTTAGCATGCATGAGGTCCTGGGTTCAATCCCCAGTATCGCCTCTAAAAATAAATCAATAAATAAACCTAATTACCTCCCCTGCCAAGAGAAAACTCAGTAAGAGAAAAACTCAAAAAAAAAAAAAAAAAAAAAAAAAAAAAAAAAAAGAAGTCAATAGCATTTTCTCCATAATCCCTTTACCTCAGAGTTGATATGGGGACAATCACTGAGAATCTGGCCTTATCCTCTTATGTCAAACAATTCTCAAGTATTTAGTTCCAGCATTCCCACCTGCCAGCTGTGTGAACTGGGGCCCATCACTTCACTTTCTGAGCCTCAATGTGCCCATCGATAAAATGGTCGTAATACCACATGCACTGCCCGCCACGTGGAGTTGTTGTGAAGCTCAAATCTGATAAAGGATGAAAAAGCATTTTGAAAATTGTAAAGTGCCAGTGAAAGGCAAGCTGGTAGTAAGACTGACACTGACATATTTAATAGTCACTTTATGATCCTTCCCAATGAGGCTAGGCAAGTGCCATCTCAGCACAGACCAACCTGTGCTGATAAAAGGAGAAGTCATTAGCCTCTCCAAATAAATCCGAATGGGCTCTCTGTTTCAAAGAGAGGTGCTCTGTAGAGTGACTAAATTCAGCTTAGCATATCTGCACCCTGAAAGGCCAGTTTTCTGTTTATAATATAGCCACATTAAAGATAATTTAGAAATAAAGAAAGAAAAATAATCCAGAATCTTACTATCCAAATTCAACTTTTTGTGTACTTGCCCATTACAGCCCAACTGTCATCTGAAAAAATAGTCTACGATGGCTGTAATTACAATTCACGGACTTCTGGTTGCCTTTTTTCACTTAATATATAGGAGACATTTCTCCATATTTCTACATAGCCTTTATCATTTTAATGGCACAATAACATTCTATGAACTTACTCATAATCCCCTTTGGGTCAGGATTTCAGTTGTCTCCAGGCCTTTCTTTTGGTACCACTGATAATGCCGCAACGGACAGCTTCTTAAATACAGCTTTTTGCCTTTGTTGAAAGATAAGTTCTCATGTGTAGGATTATCAGCTCAAAAGGTATGAAAACCCTTTAGGTCTCTTGCACATATATTTCTATTGCTTTCCAAAAGTATTTCACAAATTACAGTGCCATGAGGCGTATTTGATTTCACTTCAGAGATTTTGGCATTGAGCAATTTATTATACAATTTCACCAATTTAATAGGTGTAAAATGCTATCTTAGAATTGCTTTAGTCTTATTTCCATAAAGGAAAGACAATTTTCAAGGCCAACTTTTTAGAGGCAAAAATTTCTGCACCAAAAGGAGAAATCCAGGCAGCCGATACTACCTCCATTTAGCACTTTGTCCACACCAAGAACGCGAGAGAGCGAGTTGGTACCCAGCCTCCCTTTTAGAGGATGCGAACAGCCAGACCTGCCCCTGGAATCCACATCACATCCGGGCTGATAGTGTGGAGCAGAGTGAACAGTCTCCAAATCATTTACATGTACTTGCTGGAACTCACCAATTGAGAGTCTCAGTTTTGCTGAGCTTCTAAACCATCAATACACACAGCAGATATTTGAGGGAGGAATATTAGATTGGCAACAGGAAAGCTGATTATCTCCCAATGGCGAGCATCTAGACCTGGTCAGAAGGAAGGTTCGGGCAAACAGAATCTGGTGTGATGTTGACAGCTGCTGAGAAGGGCCCAGGCCTCCCCAGCTTTTCTGTTCGTGTCAGCTCCCCAGGGAAGCCCACTCCAGTTTTCTCAGTTTTACGTTGCCCATTTGCTAGACATCTCGCCTGAAAGAAGTGATGTGAGACTTGTGAGCCAGAATCTTGGAAATTTCTCTGACAATCTCAGATGGGAGAGACACTTTTAATTACAAAAGCTCCTAAATGTCCAGATGACTGGATAAAGAAGATGTGGTATATTTATACAATGGACTACTATTCAGCCATAAAAATGACAACATAACGCCATTTGCAGATGACTGGATAAAGAAGATGTGGTATATTTATACAATGGACTACTGGATAAAGAAGATGTGGTATATTTATACAATGACTACTATTCAGCCATAAAAATGACAACATAACGCCATTTGCAGCAACATGGATGTCCCTGGAGAATGTCATTCTAAGCGAAGTAAGCCAGAAAGAGAAAGGAAAATACCATATGAGGTCGCTCATTTGTGGAATCTAAAAAACAAAAAAACATAAATACAAAACAGAAACAGACTCATAGACACAGAATACAAACTTGTGGTTGCAAAGGGGCAGGAGGGTGGGAAGGGACAGACTGGGATTTCAAAATTGTAGAATAGATAAACAAGATTATACTGTGTAGCACAGGGAAATATATACAAGATCTTCTTTTACAAATGAAGACACAGACTCAAAGAAGCAAGGTCTTGCGCCCCGGGTCACACGGCTCAGAAGCATCTCCCCATTCTCTTATTGGAACCCTTCTGCTTGTGCTAAGGGCTTACCCTTCCTGCATCTGAAATTGAGCCAAGGTTGAAATTCTCTTACCCAGGCCGTAGAAGGGGTCTGGGAAAGACAGTGGTGGAGATTTTGAGACACTCCTGCAGGAAGGCACTGGCGAGAAGCCCTTGGATGGAGAAGGTGTGAACAGCAGGTGGCAGCAGTGTCATTGGAGTTTGTGACTGTAGATGAAGAAGCCCTCTGGTGTGGTTCCTCCTCTGTAGTGAATGCTTACAATTATTAAAAGTATGTCTTAAAATGAAACATACAGAGAAGTGATGAAATAAAATTCACTTTTTAAGGCAAGTCAAGAAAAATTTAAACATGAAACTTTTCCTCTGCCCTTTGGCCTCCTCCCCCCACCTAGGGTGCACTGTGGATCTGTATTGTGCGTTAACCAGACCTTCCCACAGCAGAAACACCTGCTCAGCCATAAGGATCATTTTTTTTTTCTTCTAGTGCCAGCCATGTAACTCCTTAGGAGATACCACTCCTTTCTCGATCCTGTTAAGAGGTCACGATGACCCACCACTCACCTTGTACATGCAGATAAGCTCGTGGAATTTGGCAAATTTTACGTACAGTGTCAATATATCATCCCTTAATGCGTAACAGACTGGTCAGATGACCTGGGGAGATACTGGGCTGCACCTAATGGAAGTTCTTAGCTTAAATACTTCCTTATGACCCTACGAATGTTACTAGCTGTCTTACTTGTAGTTTGCCCATTTTACAAGATTATTGTTTCTTGCATTACCAAATGTGTGACTGAGCCTCAGATAAAATTAATGATGATTAGGTGATTTGAAATGACTCACCAAATATAAGATCAAGGATTGTAATAGAGTAACTGGAGATATGGGAAGAAGCAACAAGAGGGAGCCATTTCCTGGACCATAAAAGACTAGCAAGACAGGCGGTCCAGAGGCCTTTGGTTACTGTTTACAGGACCTAGCTCAGTAATCGCACATTGAGTGGCCTGTCAACAAAATCCTTGCTGACCTGTGAACAAGCATTCCTAGCACCATGGGACAAATTGGTCACCAAATCCCTTCCAAACCTTGGTTGAAATTAAAACTGAAAGGGAAGGGATTGTAAAATCAAGAATGTTGCCCACCATCCAGTTCTACAAGAATCAAGCCGTCAGCCACCGCAGACGCTGACCCGTGGTACACCCTAAAAAGGAATTCCGGGTGAAGATCAGCACTCTGTGCTCTGGGAAGACTGGCAGAACAGGCCCTTGGATGGTTGGCTATTTTCAGGAGAAATTTCTTATGACCTGGATTCCCATACTTCAAAAAGCACTAAAACCATCAACTAAGATGTCTGTTCCTCATGACTAGCAGACATCTGCTGAGAGGCATGCCTGATGGCATGTAGGCCCTTTGCCCAAATCACATATATACAGACCTCCCCCCTTACCTCTGTGGAGCAGCTCCTCAGAGCTCTCTGACGGGCTGTCTCCTGGGCTATGGTCCTCAGGTTGGCTCAGATACAATTTTCCATCTCAGCATTGTCTAATTTTTTTGCTGACAAAAGTTATAAGGAAGGCAGGTAAAGTTACTCACAATCCCACCACCCAGTAATAACCTTGTTATTATTGTGATTTTTTTTTTTTTTGAGGGGGAAAGTAATTAGGTTTACTTGTTTGATGGAGGTACTGGGGATTGAACCGAGGACCTCATGTATGCTAAGCACACACGCTACTGCTGAGCTACACCCTCCTCCCTGTGATATGTTTTCCCCCCAGCATTTGTATGTGACATGGCTGAGATCACATCGCATGTGTACATAAGCTGTCCCTAAGCAGACCTAGGCAGACACACCATGCAGGCTGGCCCCAGATCCATGCCCTTCTATGTGGCCACATCCCCACATTACCCTATAAAGTCAACGTTTATATCCATTTTGAGAAACTGATTAAAAAAAATACTTAAATGTTTCAAGTTTGAAAATACACACTTACATTCAAAAGCACATAAAGAAACCAGAAGTAGCCAAAATAATCCTATCATACTGTTAAAGGCTGGAATTTTGCCTGAAATGTAGTGTTTCATGTGGAAAAAATGTTAATTTCTACTGTTTCTGTTTAAGCCAACATTTTAATTGTTAAAACCTGACTGTTCAAGCTCTTACAATGAGTAAATTTGGTAAAATCAGCAAATTAGCCATTGGACAAGGTGAGTAAACTGACAAATTGAGTGAATTGATTATTTCTCAGATTGGGTTTTGGGGTGCACTGAATTTTGGCAAACTGGCTTACATTTATTGGAGATGGAGCAGTGCTTAATGTATGCACCTGTTGAGTGAATGAATGAGTGAACTGAATCTTGCCATAAAAGAAACAACCCTTCTCTACCTGGCAATCCCTCGAAAGGGCTTTGTTTAGAACTTGTGCAGTGAGACGTCTGTTCACATTCTGTCCAAAGCTAGGCATCTGGGAAGGTCCAGTGTTAATGGGCTGGGTAAGTAACCTCCTCCCAAGGTGGGGTGTGGGGTGGGGGCTGGGGAAGGAAATGTACACTGTGCGCTGCACAGTGACACACTGCCGCTGGGGGGGGAACTCACGAGCAGAAGCGCCAGCCATCCAAGCCCCTGGCTGCACAGGGAGTTGTCTGAGAAGGCCAGCTTCTAGCACTCCACTACCCAAACGGAGGTTAGATTCGGTGGAGGAGAAAGTAATGCCCCCAGCCCCATGGGAAGCCTTCATCCCAGACAGCTCATTGCCAGGAAACACGAGGCTCCACAGTGGCTCGCTCTCTTTTTTTTAAATTTAAAAGTTTATTTGATCACGTATCAATCTGAATCAGGCAGCATCCAATCTAGCAGATAAAAAGGAACTCCAAGGAGCAATATAAAATGGAAAATTTCATAGGCAGAAGGGAGAAGGCACAAGGACATACTAGGCAAAAAACAGCTTGGTGATTGCAAAGTTACCTTTCTTTAGGGGATGGCAGGGGTCTTTCAAGCCAATTACCTAATGAGTGCTGATCAGGAGATGCCTTTTTTTTAAAAACCATTTTAAAATTCACATGTATGTACTGTTCACTGTTTCTAAGAACAGTGGCCCTCTTCAGCGGGACCCGCACCTTGCTCCCTTCCTCAGACCAACCTCCTACTGGGAGAATCTCACTCTCACCCCATCATCACTTGGCTGGCAGCTGACTCTGGAGCTCTCTCTCCACTACCCAGTCCTTAGCTCTCAGCTGGCCCTTCTCTTCAGGCTCATCCAGTCCCAGAGTTTCCCCCACTCCCGGGGACACAGGACAGGCTCTCTGAGTGGTTCATCTAATGCTCCATCTCTGAGGTTAAAGGGAGAGAAAAACACTCTATCCTTTCACAGACAGGGGTGGGACATGCCGCACACTCCAGCCACTCCTTGCAAAGAAATTCTCCCTTCCGACCTCCCCAACATCACCTTATCCTAGAAGTTGGAGGTGGGCAACCAGCTAATACCATCACCTTGCTTTAAAATATGAGGCTACTTGGCACTTATTGGTATTTGGGTCAAAACTGAGTCATAGAGATCCTCATTTGAATAAACTCCTACATACATTAGGCTTTGATAAACCTGGATGGTGGTATCAGTCTATTATTTCCTATATCTTTTTTGTTTTTAACATTTCCTAATGTAATTTTTTTGGTGACCAATATTTCAAATAGTTCATTTTACATAGAATTTATCCAAGTATTTAACGATTATCCATTAATTAATCCAATGTAATTTTTTTTTAATGAAGGGTAGTTGGGTGGTCAAACAAGTCTTCTCTAAGGAGGCAGAGAACTGAATGAAAGAAAGGTGAGGTGGGAAGTTTGTCACAGGCCAAGGGGACAGCAAGTGCAAAGGCCCTGAGGTAGCTGTAACTCCAGCATGTTCCAGGGACAGAAAGACCTGTGGGGCTGGAGTGCAGTGAAAGGCAGAGTAATAGGAGGTGAGAGCAGACAGAGAGGCCATGCTGGGAGTCTACATTTGAAGGGTTTTGCATGGGAACAAATGACATAGTTCACACTTTTAAAAGACCCCTCTGGCTACTGAGAGGAGACAGCCTATATGGGGGTAAGAGTAGGCTCAGGGGGGCATTTGCAGTGTTCTGATGGAGAAAGAGGGGGCAGCATAGGCTGCCTGGACCTTCTCTTCCTCGCTTCACAAGGAGATTGCATTTCCCAGCCTCCTCTGCTGTTAAGACTGCCATTGACTTTTTTGCCAGTGAAATATACGTAGCACTGGTGTGTTTTGTTTCATGGCAAGGCAGGTAGGGAGCCATGTGCTGTCTCCTCCTTGCTCATCTGCTGTAAGCCGCAAAGACTCAGGGGATGGTGGGGCCACAGGATGGAGGTTGTGTGGATCCCTGAAGCCTCCATGGAGGAAAGCCTCTTGCTAATCAAGATCATCTGTGTCAAACTCTGATATGAGGAGGAAATAAGCTTTTATTGTATAAAATGACTGAAATCAAGAGGTGTGTTTGTTGCAGCAGCTAATATTCACATACCTAGCAAAGGACGGGGCCATGAAGTCATGAGAAGTGATCCGTTTTAGAACATACAGCACTGTGAAAGCAGATACTATCCAAAGAGCATCCAGAGGCCAGACCAGGCAATGCGAGCATCTTGGCTCTAATCCTCACAGGACTCCAGAAAGGGAGATATTACTGCCCTAATTTTACCACTGATGAAATGAGGCTCAGCAAAGTTAAATAACTCACGTGGGGTCACACAGTGGCAGGGCCAGGATCAGAATTCCAGGACTGTCTGTCTCTCATTTTGCTCCACTGCCCAGTGCGTTACCATAAGGGTTGTGTATAGGGAGAGAACAAAATACGGGGACTAGAGGGCTCCAGACATGCCTGTTCTTATTATTATTGAAGAGAAGACAAGGCAGCCGGGGAAGTGAAACTTCTCGTCTGCACCAGCCTGGGTGATGCTCATGCATCTCTGCTGGGCCCCTGCTGGTGTACAAGGCTGGGTTCATGCGTCTACCTCGTGCTGCAGAGTATGAGCTCTTCAGGTCAGGACCTGGGGCTTGTGCATCGCCATACCCTCAGACATGGGCCCAGCCCACAGGAAGCACTCAATATGTGTCCTTGGAATGGTAATAATGGGTAAGGGATAAAGGTTTGTTCATCCGCAACAGCCCAGTGACGATGGAGACACAGCCACCGAAAGGGTGAGGCTGGTTACAGAACACTGAGCCTCCGTGATGTCTCAGTGTGCTCTGGACCTGCGGGACTGTGTCCCCGAAACAGTAGGCAGGAGAACTCATGCTAACAACATTTTTCTTTCTTTCATGGAAATCCTTGCAAGTTTCTGGAATCCTGCAAGTTCCCTTAATTACACTGGTTTCTCTGTGAGGTACTGAATGCTGGTCCCCTTTCTTCTGTCTGTGGTCTCTCACCTTGCAGGGGCCCTCCTTGCAGGAGAGAGGCATGAGTGCACTTGCCCGGGCCACACAGACGGATAGGCGTGCCAGGCCCTCAAGGTGCCCCTGGGATTTCCAGCCTCCTCTCTGTTTGCATTTATAGAGCATGGTCCCTGGAGCGAGAGCCTTGCCTCTGAGACTTGAGCTCTGCTGGGGCAGAAAACAGAAGAGAAGGGTCTGCAAGAGACATAGAGACAGAGGAAGCCGCAAAAGTGCCAGAGTGGAACTGAGGCCACTCAGACTAAAAGACAGTCACCCGACCAGACAACGGAGAGCTTGATTCAACCGCTGGAGCTGAGGCTCCTGAGTTCTGTGACCGTGGGCAGCATAATAAGACCCCTCTGCTGAACTGTACTGTGTGTTGATAACCATTCACTCCCCCTCCACCCAGGCTGCGGTTCCCTGCCGGCGGAGTATGTAATTCCCCACTCCAATGATTTCACGGTTGGGCAGGAGATCTGTTAATTAAATGAGTGTGTGGATGTGATGGAGGCCATGTCTGAGCAGAAGTTGTAAATATACTCTGGGGATTTGGCTCTGCCCTTTTCATTCTGACCCTCCACTCTGAGAACAGCCTGTCCCAGAGAGTGGCCGCCCCTTTAACCTGTATGGGGAGCCCAGCTCGGTCCAACCCAGCAGAGGCCAGCCGAGCTACTCCAACCCGCAGCCCTTCATGTAAAGTCAGGAAGAGAAAAGTGGTTGATGGTTGTAAGGCCCTGACAGCCTGGGGCTGTTTGTTACCACCGTGGAAACTAACCAACACAACCCACCACGTGCATGATGAGGGCTTTCCCACAGAGTACCTTCTCAGCTAGCTCCATGTGTAGGGGGAAGGGCTAGTCCATGTTTCCTTTTCCTCACGATCAAGTGAAGAGACCGAGTCTGAGAGTGAGTAGAGGGTGAATGTAGCAGAAAAACCATGTGCTTCCCATCCCACCCACTTCTTAACCACACCACGCCTGTCCCAGCCTCTGGATAACAGACACCTGGGCCCCCTAGACCTGGGGTGTGTCAGAATCCCCTGGGGCTCCAGCTGACCAGCTAGATTCCCGCCCCCCAGTCCTGACGCCACATGCCCCTGCACACAGGGTGGGTCAGTCCCACACATCCATGTTCTTGAGAGATGATGAAAAGCTCCAGGGAGGGTCCTGATCTGTCAGTCAGAAGCAGCCACGTGCGGCCTCACCTCTGCTCCTCATTAGCTGTGACCAGAAGGCAAGTCACTTAACCTTTTATCAAAAATTGCAGGAAGAATATTTGAACTCTCTTCTCTTTAGAGCTCTTGGAAGAACCAAATGAAGTGGTTAAAAAGTGCGAATGTGCATCGCCTGTGGCAAAGTGATGGGAAAAACGGGTGTGACCGTGTGCACCTCGCGCCTTTCAAGGGGATAGTCTCTCCCTTTAAGGGCCGTGCCCCAGGGAGACTCACTTCTCTGCCGTTTGCAGCAGGGGTGGCGGCAGCAGCATCTCCAAACAGCCTCCAGCGCCACCCCCGCCGGCCAGGCGGTGGAAACGGGGGACGGGCGCCCTGCCAAGGGGAATTATCTGGATACTTGGAAAAGACCGGCAAAAAGCCAACCTGAATAACAGGTCTGAAGGTGCCAGACCAGCTCAGCAGGCCACAAAACTGTTAACTGGGAATGCTGAGCTGGGTTCATTTCTGTTGGCTCAGCAATCATTTCAGCATCTTCTTTGGATGCCGAGAAGCCCTCGGTGCAGGAGCAGTGGGAGCGCACCTTGAGGAAGAGCGGTTCTCCTCTGCCTGCACTGGGACTGGGAGCAAACTCCAGCATCATGTGGTCCCCACCCCTAATCTTCCAGGTGGGGAAATTGAGGCTCCGACGGGGTAAAGGGTCTGCCAAGATCACACAGCTAACCAAACCTTTCCATGCCCGGCCAAGAGTCCCCTCCACTCCATTCTACTTGAGAATCACACTTGGAGAAGGTTCGTGTGTGTGTGTGTGTGTGTGTGTGTGTGTATGAGTGAGTGTACCTCTGTGTATGTGATTGTGAGCGGGTGTGGGAAGGCTTTACGTATGTGAGAGGGTGTGTGTGTGACGGGGAAAGCACTGATGAAGGAGGGTCTGAAAGGAGACTGAGCACAGGGCAGTGGTGCCTCTCGCCTTCCATGGCTGCACATCTCCTTCCGTGCACAGCCCTGAAAAGGTACTGCCTCCCTGTCCTCTCAGTTTCCTTTATCTGCCATCACCCTTCTTTCATGGATGAGAAGTAACGTCCGATTTTAGTCCGTGGCTTCATATTCTTCCCACATTCAGTTCTCTCTGACTCCAGGACTTTACTAAAATTGTGCAGACTGCCCTGAGCGTGTCCTGGGCCCCCTCCACCCTCCAGTGAACGGACAGAGGGCAGTAACCAAGGGAAGAAAAGAGAAGTAGCCCAGGAACCAGGGCGTCTACCCCGAGGTGATCCACACCCAAGGCCCGGATGGAAAGTGCGAAGTGTTGACATATTTCCAAATTATCCTTTTTAATCTCACAAGCCTAAAATGGAAATCTTGGCAGATCCCAGGAAATTAGCAACTTGGAGATATGAAAACTACTATATAGCTCGGTTTAACACGTGCTTGGGCATATTTAAGACATATTTAAAATTTTGGAAAGGCCAAGAGAGTTTGGCTTTTTTAAGGAAAGGGCTGGCAGAAGAAGACTGTACCATCCTGCACGCTGCGGGCTCCAAGGCTGAGGCTTTACATGTGTCGGAGGGGTCTGTTCATCAGAAAAGGCAGGGCAGGCGAGCAGAGAGAGCCAGGCAGGGGGCGGAGGGCACAGCCAGCTGGTGGCAATGACCCCGTCATCAGGTAACCACAACCTAATTAGAAGGAAACCAGACTGGGAACCACAGGAGTTTTCACTTTCTTTGTGCTCTGACCACAAAAGAACAGAAACAAGAAGTCAGTTGTCTCTTAAAGGGACTCGGAGAGAATCGAGCAAGCAGAGACTATCCCGCCTAGCAAAGGCCAAGCCAGAAGGAATGTGGACCAGAGGTTCCCAGACAGGCAGGGGCTGGAAAGTGTTACAAAGATTCCCGGAGGAGAAGAGGAGAACCTTAGGTCAAGCAGCAATTAATGACAGCTCCCGTCCAAAGGCACCAGCCTGCGCCTCACTGCTCTGTGTCTCTCTACACCCCAGCGAAACCTCAAACTTAGTCTCCTATGGAGTAGAGTAAATTAATGCATAATATTTGGGTTTTTTTAATCCTTTCTTTTTATGGAAGAATCCTGACTGACCGGATCTTATGCGCTATCATTGAGATGTCAACTGTTTACACCTGGAGAAGCAGCGGCACCTTACCATCCAACCCCAACGGAGCCTTCCCTGTGTGATCCGTGACAGTTAGTGGCTCAGTGGCAATGGTCCTCATGGTAGGAGAGATGTGATAGAAATAAGATAGGTGGCAGGCCATGCAGAATTTCCTTCCAGAGCGGCACACCCATCTCCTTCTCTGACACTGGGAGAAGACTCAAATATGAATAAGAGTTGTACTGCTATAGAAACAGCTTTGAAACTATTATGGGGGCCACATGAGTCATATTTAGTTGTTAACAGGTGTGGCCTCGCATCCTTGTGCTGTCACATCAAGTTGAAAACCATGGTTATAGATGAATGAAAGAGAAAAGAGGTGCAGGTGGGAAAGCTTCCAGGGCTCCAGGCCATGTTGAGGCCCCAGGCTTCTTGTCCCAAAGACAGAGAACGCAGGGCTCTCTGGGCTCCCTTCCCTACCAGCCTCAGCGACACTCAGACAAGCTCCCAAGCATGAGGCACATCCCAGTTCTATGATTTTGCTTGCATTCTCTTCTTTGTACAGGCATTCTAACTCTCAAAATACTTCTGCTATTCACTTGGGATATTCTTCATCTCAAAACCACACCAAAACACATCATATTCATACCAACATCAGGACAATTGTCTAAATGCTATGATCTTCTGAAACCTTCTTCAACTTTTGGGAATTTTAGAAAGCACATATGAGAAGGCACTTATCTTTCACCCAAAAAGGCACTGACTATTCTAGGACATTTGTGGCAAATGTTTTAGTTTGCCTGTACCCTGATTGAGAACAAAAAAATGTATACAAAGCTCGTTACTTCTTCTGCTATGTGCCCCGGTTTTTTTGTTCAACTCACCATGATGGAATTTTCTAATAGCATTTTAATTATCTGTCTAACTTCTCTTGGTCTCCCTTGCCCAGATGATCATCTCTGGGAATGGGATCACATCTTATTCATGTCTTTGCACAGCCCTCATCAAAAGGTCTGCGTATAGAAACTGATTAACAAATGTTTGGTTTCGGATGTATGGATGGAAATAGAAGTACAATATGATCTGCTTCCTAAAATATACGAATGTGATCTGCTTCCCATAATGAGAAAGGACCTATAATTTAATAACCAAGTTTGTACACCCCTCCCTTTCCACTTAGAAAGTCTACAGCTATGGGGTTAGTAGTCAGCAGCCTAGAAATGGTCTTTATTGAGGCAAACTGTGGTCCCCTTGAGTTGTCCAAGGTCCTGATTTCTGCCAGGCTCTCATTCAAACTAGTCCAGCCAGGGTGTAGAAAAGCCTTGAGCCAAGTCTCATGGTGCTCCCTGCTTGCCCACAAGGGCTGATGTGAGCTGATGCAACTCCACCTGCCTGATTACACCTCTCCTGGTACGCCGAGCCAGTTGCCCCATGTTGGTTCCTGGGATTGACTTGTGATGACATTTTCTAGGCTTAGCCATTTCCTCTCACTACATATGCCTTTTTAGTTCTCCTGGCCAAAAAGGATTCTCTGTAAACTAGTGAGAAACTCATTTATTCCAAACAGTAAATGATTTGCACGGTTTGGTGTATTACTCCTCCTCAAAACCTCTGCAACTTAAAGGGAACGCAATCTTAAGTCAAAAAAGGAACTGTGGCATTTCAGGCATAAGCATACACTCAATTCTTTGCTCCTGGGCACATAGTCCCTGTCCAGAGCTACTGGCTACCCAGCCTTCTTCCCCTCCTCAGTAATGCCATCTTCCTACCATTCTTATTCATAGATGACTTTGGCCCCTGCATCATGTGCTTCATGGTCCACACGGATGACCATCCAACATTGGGATGGCCATCAAGTCCTCTTTTTTTAAAATTTTATTTTATTGAGTTTTAGTCAGCTTACAATGTTGTGTCAATTTCCAGTGTAGAGCATTATTCCTCAGGCACACAAGAACACACACACATTCACTGTCGCACTCCCTTCCACCGTGAGCTACCACAAGATCCTGTATGTATTTCCCTGTGCTACACAGCACAGTCTTGTCTATCCATTCCACATGTATCTGTCAGCATCTACAAATTTTGAACTCCCAGTCTGTCCCTTCCCACCTCCCTCCCCGCTGGCAACCACAGGTTTGTATTCTGTCTATGAGTCTGTTTCTGTTTTATATTTAGACCATTAAGTCCTCTTAATCATTTGATCTTCTCAATCCCAGCGACCATCTTCCCTGTTTCACATTGGTCACTACTCCCCAAGCCACCTAAATCTTTTCATCATGTTTCATTTTATGCATAAATCTTAACTTTCTCTCCAGCTAGCTTGGTCAACTTCTGCCCAAATGGTTTTTGAGCCTCCTGGGAACCTCCAGTCAATGAACCCTTCACTTTCTGCCAACCCATCACCTAGCTTCTTTCTTTATTGACCTCTTTATCCAACTTAGATCGCATGGCCCATCACTCCACAGCATTTTTTCCAGAATTCCAAACTCCTCTGTCGCTCTGTCCTTTTATCACACCCATCTGGCAAAAAGTCAGCTCCGAATGGACCCAACACCCCTCTTGCTCTGAAGCAGAGCACATGTCGAGTCCTACTGAGAAAGTAACACACAACATCTCACCATGTACTCACGGTAACGATTCTCACATGTCTTTCAGCCCTGCCCAGTACGCATGCCACTTTTCTCTCGTCAACTCTGCAAAGCACTTCTGGTCTAATCTGCCCTCCACAAACCTCTGACTCCCTCACTTCTTACCACCCTGCCTCCTTTTTCTCAGGGAACACTGAGTCTGTTATGAGGATCTCTCTCACCCACCCACCACTGAGTGCTCAAGCCCATTCCCTCCCACCTGTTCCCTGGCCTTTTCTCCCTCCCCCAAGCCAAGGCTGGTTCGTCCAGATGGCTTAAGATCCAACTTCTGCCGCTGTCAGGAAGTGTACATTGGCCACCAACCCTCCTTTCTCTCATTTCCTCTCTAATGGATTTCTCCCAAAGGCACTGAAATGCCCATAAGTCTTTTCCACTTAAAAACTGCCTTCTCTCAACCTTGCATACCCTCTAGCTGTTGCCTCATCTTTCTTTACCCTTTAAGCCAAACTTCCTAAGAATGTTGTTTCATTTACAGTTCCTCACTCTTCTCACTCCTCAGCCTACTCCTGGCTGGCTTTAGTCCCCATCATTACCCCAAAACAGCTCCTGCTTGGGTCACCAGAGATCTCCATGCCCCCAACCCAGAAGGCCTGTTTCCATCCCCATCTCACCGCACTGGTCAGCTTCTCACTGGCCCTGTTGGATCCTCCCTGCTTCTCAATACCCACTCTCTTCCCTCTGCTCTAGTGACACACCCCTGCCCCCCTCCTAGATTTCCTGCCAACAGATTTTTCTGTCTCCCTCACAAGCGTCTCCTCCTTTAGCTGACTGCTTCATATTGGAATTCCTCCAGACCTGCTCCCAGGCCCCCCTCATCTTCACTGTAAACTCTCTCCCTCAGCAAACTCACCAGCCTCATGGCTTCAGATTCTGCCTATACACAGCTGAACTCTGAAATCCACCTTGCCTCAGTCTTCAGTTCTTTCACACCTTCACACTCTTTATTCTGCCAGCCTCTCTCTGCATGACCTGGGCACCATGTCTTCATCCAGACATTTTGCGATCAGTGTCAAGGAATTCCTAAACCAGTTCACCCAGCATCCAGCAATCTTCCTGACCGCAAGATGCTGGTGAACATCCTGTGACAAAACCCTCTGCTTCAACCTCAGAGCCTGCCCCGGTGTGTTTCTCCAACTGGCAAAGGATTAAGGTTGACTTTGGTGCCCAGAAGACTGGTTAAAACCCTGGCTCTGTGATTTTCTTGTTGAATGACCACAGGGTTCTACTACTTAAGGAGGTTATGTTATTTAACCTCTCTAAGCCTCGATTTCCTCATCAATAAGGTGGGGATAATAATACTCGTAATGTCTAAGAATTATACTAATTATATGAATATTTATGTAGTAGGCATAGAACAGTGCCCACCATATAATACACAATCCTAAAGGTAATTTTATTATAAGTGTACTTATATTCAGCCTTAATGATTCCTTATTGTGTTCTTCTCTGTATAGACCCTAAAATGTTTCTATTATTCCCAAGTCCTTGACGGGCAGACACTGATCTCTTGACATTGACATGCTTCATTGTGAAGATCAAGACCTCCCCCATGTGCTTCCTCAGTGCCTTAAAGGTCCCTCTCTAGGTAGCCATGGGGTCCTCCTTCCCGCAGGCCCAGACTCTGCTCTGTCTCCTTACAAGGCAGTCCCTTCTTCTTTAGGACCTCCAGCTGTCACTGCTCAGGCACCTCCCTCCACCAGTCATCCACTCCACCCTTCTTATTCAGACTCTCCTACCTCTCCTTCTACCTCAGGACAGAAGGGACCTCAAGTCTCTCCTAGCCCTGAGCAAAACAAACAAAAATTAGACCTTCCTTCTCTTGCCTTTGCTCCACTAACCATCATCTTTTTTTTAAAGGCAATTTCAGAAGTACTTGTTTTATTTTAGAAACTTAGTCTTGTTTTCTGAATAATTGTTAAAGTTCTTTTTAAAAAGGCCAGGGGGGTGGAGGGTGGGAAGGGATAGACTGGGATTTCAAAATTGTAGAATAGATAAACAAGATTACACTGTATAGCACAGGGAAATATACACAAAATGTTATGATAACTCACAGAGAAAAAAATGTGACAATGAGAGTGTACATGTCCGTGAATGACTGAAAAATTGTGCTGAACACTGGAATTTGACACATTGTAAAATGATTATAAATCAATAAAAAATGTTAAAAAAAGGAATGTGAACAAAATTTAAAAATTCAATACTCATTTTTTACTGTGGTGGTGACTGTCATGACTCATTATGACATCTGTTGAAATGAACTAATGGATATTTTAACAACTTTATCTCCATGTGTCTTTAGCTGTTTCTGCCCTTGCATTCAAAACTTATTTAGACACTTCAAATAACCCGTTTTGGCTCTTTTAGTCAACAATATAACATGCATTTATACTATAGGATGCTAAATATTTGATCAAGATTTTATAACAATCAACTTAAAAAATCAACTGTAGTAGGAGGTACAGACAAACTGATGTAGTTAATCCATCCCCTAATCTTCTGCTTCAGACATAAAGCAGTAACCAATGGTATATTCAAGTTCAAACCAAAAGGACTTACTGAATGGCAATATCGAAGAATGAGTGAAGTGAGAGCCCCGGGTCTTCTAGAAGAGCACAACGGCAGCCTGGTATCTACACTGGCCAGAGCTTAAGAGTGGGTTCCCGCTACCCATCTTCTTGAATGGAGTCTACACAAGTTTCTCTTCCCAGCCCCTTACCGTGTGCCCTCTGTGCTCTCAAAGGCTTCCCCTCCCTGCAGGTGTGTCCCCCTCCCCGTCAGGCCTTTCTGCCACATGTCACACAGCTGACCTCGCTCCCCTCTGGAGTTGCCTCTTCCCCAGGAGGCGCTGGTACTGGCCCTCCTCGTACTCGGTCTCCACTGCGGTCTCCTCCCACTAAGCAGAGTATGAACTGGGTATGAACCTCTGTCTCTACTCAAGTCTTCAAGAAATACTGCATTTCCTTATTTTCTGTTAATTAACTGGATTTCAACCCCAGGCTCTCATCCTGCTGGGTTGGTGAGAAATTGAGCGTCAGTCCGTTTTCCTCCTCTTTTCTTCTTCTCCTTCCTCGGAGGGGCTCTGCCATAGTTCTCAGACAGGACACGGGGCTGACTAAGGCGGAACACAACTTCAGTCCCCTCTGAGAGTTGCGCTGTCTCAGGCTCCGAAGCCCTGCGCGCCCTGCTCTTTCCCACCAAGCTTGCACCCGTGAAGCTTTGGGCTGGCAGCCCAGGCAGCAGGGGCTGCCCACTCTGCGGCCTTGCCGGTGCTCAGAATACCACCAGGGTCAGCGAGAAGAACCTCACTGCTCCCCTCCAGGACCGCAGAACTTGCCCAGGGAACTCTTCAGTCACTGGGAAACCCTCCTTGCCTCGACTGCCCTCATCGTCTACAGACAGCCTTGACCTCACAAACGTCAGAGCCCTACCTTGTAAGGCTTATAAGCATAGAGTCTACAATCTGCCTCGATCAGGGAAGAAAAAACACAAAGAGAAAAGATGAATCTGGATCTCAAAAAAGTATTCCGCTACCAAATTCATCAGTGTGCTTGCCAGGAGTTGGGAGATTAGGTTGTAATGTTTTCTTTCTTTTTTTCCCACCATAGCAGATATAACCAAATATGTGTCTGGTGATATGAGTATGAGATTATGCTATTTTTTTTTGCTTGCTATTCCATTTTTAATGTCTCAAAATGAATAACAAACTTTTAAATCTCCAATAAAGCTTTATCTTCGAAAGAGACATTTCTCAATTTATGTCCCTACACCCTCTTCCTTGATGATCTCACCTATTTTCAAGGGTCTCCCTTTTGCCATAGCACAGGTGGTTCTGAAGTACATCTCACTGCCTCTCAGCCATCTCCTACATGTCAGGGTGTCCTTTCCAGCTAATCCCTGGATGTCTGCATTTGCACATGCAACAGGGAGCTCAGGCTCAACCCACTGCCCCGCTGACACAGACCCCCCGGCCCCCATCATTCCCATCCATCATCAAGTCCAGTCAGCTCAGCCTCAGAGCCTCTCAATTCAACCTCCTTTTCTCCACCTCCTCTGCCCCCCCAATCCACGCCAGCCCCACCCTCACCTGAAAAACTGCAACAGTTCCTGAACATCTCCTACTTAACTCTCCAATCTATGCTCCACACAGCAGCCTCCCTGAGATTTCAACCCCGCACATCACGCGGGGTCCTTCCTGCATAAAGTCCTCCCGTGGTTTCCTTTCAGGTTAGTATCCAGACTCTGCAGTTTGGCCTCTGATGTGGTCTGAGTTCGGTCCCCACTCAGCTAGGTCTTCCCCTCATTCCCTACACCCCAGCTACCCTCGCTTCTTTTAGTTCCTCCAACAGGCCAAATCCTTTCCCACCTTCACACCTCACGTGTGCCCAGTGCTGTTGCTCTGTGCAGAATGCCGGGTCCTTCATCTTCCCAGGGCCTTTGAGACAGCCTGTGATGGTGTTTTTCTTTTTGTGATCTTTTGTTAATGTCTGTCTTGCACTCAATGCGGGTAGAGATGTGTACACACCCCACCCCCGCCCTACTCTCCGAGCAGGCTAGTTCAGTGCCGGGCACACAAGTGGGACTCAATAAATGCTTGATTCAATAAACGAATGAATGTCTAGGTTTGAGGCTGTCCTATCCTCCCCACCTCTCCCCACCACCCTTGCCTTCTATTGTGTTTCCTCCTTCAATCATTGGTGCTTGAAAACATCCCACCCCTCAGGCTCAAAATCCTTGTGTCCCCTTTGACTCCTTTTCCTCCTCACTCCTTCTATCCAACATGTAGGCAAAATACATCATCTACCTCAGATTAGGTCCAATACACAAACTCCTCTTCTCCATTTCCAGTACTTGGCCCAGGTGACCTCTCATTCGGATGATTAAAGTTGCTGCCTCGTGTCCCCTCCCCCAGTGACTCCAGTCTGTTCTCCCCAGAATCTGCAGAATTATTTTCCTGAAGTTCAGACAGACCTCTTGTTCAAAACAGCTTACTGTTCCACCAAATAAAATCTGAATGGAGCATCATGCAGCAATTAGAAGCAACAGATTAGATTTCAACACAGCAACACGGGTGAATCTTAAAAACACCATGTTTAGTGAGAAGAGTAAGAAAGGGGATGAGATTATATCACACAATACCACTTACAGACATTAAAAATACATGCAGCAAAAGAGTAAACGTTTTACAGAAACATACATAAGCAAAAAGATAAGCATCAAATGCAAAAATGCAATTCCCTGTGGGGAAAAAGAGAATGGGAAAGCAGTGTAGAAGAGAAAAGGGAAGAAAATAAATGAGAAGGGCTTGGCATGTACCAAGCATAATAAATGGACCATGAACTCAGGAGGATAAACAAGACCCCTAGGAAAAAACAGACAACAACAACAAAACCACTTGTACCCCACATAGGTAAAATTCAGTTCATTTTCGCACCTCTCTTCATCGTTCTTAGGATATTTCTTTCCGTATCGATGTGCAAAGCATAACTTACTTTAATCAAGCAAGCACCACGGTGCGCTTTAGCACTGAGGTGATGAGCCATCCACGTCCTCATGTTGCCCAACGCGAGACAAATTCCCAGGTATGATCCTCCTGACCACTTCCTGTTAGCGATCACTTCACTCAAGCACAGTTATTCTTTTCACAATCTGAGCTTAGAGCACTATGTTAAAAAGAACAAAGTCTAATAAACAACCCTGAGCCTTTACCATAGCTTTTGGGTCCACTAGTGACACCGTATTCATTTTATCAGGTATAGTCAGCTGTAAGGTACAGCTACATATTTCAAAGGAACTGGAAACTCTATATATTTTTTAATCATTTTTGATACCCCACACTTAAGCTCCCACCTGCTAGGAATTATGAATCCAAAATGGAAGTGCAGTCTCAGAAGGCATGAGGTCACTTGGAGATCAGCTTTGCTGGCAGAATCCAGGTTTCAAGGAGAAGTAATAAACATTGTGGACTGACTGGTCTCATAATCCCCATTCGTCCCCTTCCAGTCAGCACAGAATTGGAAAGGATGAATAGTTGATCATGGGATTCCTAATTCCATCTGGGTCTGCAAAACACGGAGAACACCTGCTTGCCTTGGGATGAGCATGCCCAGGACAACTGTGTTCTTTTATTCCATCTCAGACATAGAATGCCTGCTCTGAGTGCCCCTTGGGTAATACAGAAAGGCTTTGCTAATGTAATTAAAATAAAGCTGAGCTCTTTAAACTCTAAATAGATTTACTTTGGTATCTGGGCAAATAGTATTTCCTTGGGAATGAATCAGACTGGACACAGATATTTCTAAACGGTTGGCGGAGAGGTGAGAAGCTGGTATGTATTTTCCACTCCAAGGTGAACCACTCGATAGTTTAGATCTGTTTGACAACAATTTGGAGTGGACGTGCAGTATTTTAGAATAAGAGGCTTTGAAATCTTACACTGGAGTATGAATCCTGGTTCTGCTACTTAAATCTCTGTGTTATTTGGGTAAATTTTACTAATATCTTTGAGTCACACTTAAGTTTACACATTTGCACATTATGGGCAACTCTCTTATCTTTGAGAGACAAATGAACGTTACGTGATTGTGTGAAATATCTTCCAAGGTGTCTGAGAGTCAGAATCCAAGAGTGGTGCCAAAGCTACACAGGGTTTTAGCGGGGATTCGGTGAGACTGTAAGTGTGAGATATCTACAGCCACGTCTGGCATATGGTGGACACTCAAGTAGGGTCCTCGTTGTTCAGCAGTGCTCTCAGATTGCCGTGCTTGTGTTTTCTACAATTAGGATTAATTCCTTCAGTGACGCTTGAAGGTTATACTTGAAATCTGTGTTTATTTCTGGCTGGAAGCCTACTTCTGGGCGCAATGCAACTCTGTTCTTTATTTTTTTAAATTTAAGTCTAGTCTGTTTACAAAGTTGTGTTAATTTCTGGTGTACAGCATAGTGGTCCATTTATTCATATATATTCATTTCCATATTCCTTTTCATTATAGGTTATTACAAGACATTGAATATAGTTCCCTGTACAGTAGGACCTTGTTTATCTGTTCTGCACATAGAAGTTTGTATCTGCTAAACCCTAACTCCTAATTTATCCTTCCATCTCCCCTATCCCCGCTGGTGACCATAAGTTTACCTTCTATGTAAGTCTGTCTATCTTTTGTAAATAAGTTCATGTGTCCATTTTTCAGATTCCACATATAAACGATATCAATTGGTATTTTTCTTTCTGGCTGACTGACTTTACTTAGCACCATCCAAGTCCGTCCATGTTGCTGCAAATAGCATTATTTCATTCATTTTATGGCTGAGGAGTATTCCATTGTGTGTATACATCTATACATCTATATATCACATCTTCTTTATCCACACCCCTGGCCCTGACTGGTCAGGCCAGCCCCCCGGCACCCCCTCCACTCCGAGGTGGCCGCATGACTTGGCCATCTGGTCACAGGGTCTCTGTAAGCTTGTTTTCTTTTCCTGTTTGCTCATCTGTCAGGAAAAGAGGTTTGACATTGACATTTCTGCCTCCAGTTCATTGAGAAAAAAAAAAGAGGAAATACTCTGCGTGTGTTTCTAGAAGGGACGTGGCCTTCAGCCCTGAACCCGAGTGTTCATCCTCTGGGGACTTGCTCCAGATTTTCCTCATCCTGTCCTGCTAATTGCTTGGAAGACAGACTGAAGCAGAGTGTGGACAGAGTGGGAAGAGGTCTGCATAGGGGCTGGATTAATTGCATGTCACAGAAAGAAGAGGCTCCAACGGAGATGCTTCATTGCAAAGCCATGATCATGGGAGTGACCGTTTCCAAGACCTGATGGAGGCCAGAGCTCAGAGTGGCGCGGGTGGCGGTCCTTGCTGCAGGCAGTCATGACGGTGGCAGGCAGTGTGGGGAGCCCGACCCCAGAGCCACCCTCACCCAGCAGGTACACGTGCTGTCTCTGGATCAGCTCAGCACCACCTGAAACTCCAGTGGGTACACAGAAGGCCCTAGAGTGGTCCCCAGAGCAGGGCTCAGGCCGCTCCTCGCCCTCTGCTCAGGGGAAACAAGAGATTCCACGGTCTGCCTGAGCATGGCCAGCACCGTGGCTCCAGGACTCGCAGGCCCAGGCCGATCAGCACGGCCAGCCCGGGGTATTGGAGCAGAATGAGGACAAGCACCAGCAGGAGTCCCTCCGAACAGCAATCCCTTCTTTCTCCTTGGGACCATTACTGACTGGATAATCCGGGTGCAGCACGAATCAGAGCTGAAGCCAGGAGAGCTTAAGCCCCTGAGCAAAGAAGACGCAGGGCTGCACGCCTGCAGGTGTGAGGACTGTGGCAAGTGTGAGCAGTGCACCCACCCGAGGCCACTGCCATCAGACTGGATCTGCGACAAGTAGGGCCTTCACTTGGCCCGGAACGTGACTGACTAGGGGACGTATGTGTGCGTGTGAAAGGTCTCACCTCTTGTTCTAATGACGACGAGGACCACCACACTGACAACTCACATTCCCGCAGCCAGTCTCACCGGACAACCTGCCCCTCTTCCTGCCCTGTCCACGGTGTCACCTTTCAGCAAAGGCTGCCTCAAATCGTGCCAGGGGTGCTACAACCCAGGGAAAAGGCCTGGGTGACACTGTAAAAATTCAAACACAGTTTGCTGCAAAGTTGCCACCGTGTTTTCCAGAGACAACGTGCTGTATCTCTGTATATGTACCACCACCTGCAACCGCGAAAACCAAGTTGTGCCACGCTACAGTCACAAAACATCACACCGATACACTGCACATTCCGAAGAGTGTGACCCAATCAGCACATTTGCAGACTGTATCTTGCCCCACAGAAACCTTTACCGCAAAACCCTAACTTCCTTTTGGGCCCCATGCACACCACACAGTCACAGTCAAACTCAACCCTTAGTTTCTAGTTTTTCTAGTGCAAATAGTATCTGTTTGAAGATCCACCATTCTGTAAAAAGAATATTTATTTTAAGAGGCTCTTTTAAGTTTGGCCTTGCTGGAACTGTTCATAAGGGATTTCAAACTGAACTGTTAAAAAGGCCTCCCAAGGCCAGGAAAGCCACATCACCTGATCTAGGTGGATTTTTCTTGTCTTGAGTTTCAGAATCTCTTGAGGTTCCTGCAACTGCCACAAAGTAGCCTTCATTATTCACTTGGAGAGGCTGCTAGGAACCTAAGAGCTTCCAAATTCAGAGGTCTCAGGTTGAAAGAAACGATAAGGGTTTCGATTCTGTTTATAAAGGTGTAATTTACCAAATTGCTGTAAGCCATAATTATCTAAAGGGGAAGGTTCCTCTATATTTGGAAAATAAAGATTAAAAGCCAGTAATATTTCAGACAAAACCAAGAATTCATACTATATTCATCAGTTTACTCCATCCCATGTAACTAAACCTTTTGTTAACAGTTTTATGAAATTAGAGATTCCATTAGACTTTTAATTTCTTACCCAGCTCAGTGGTTCGATTTGACAATCAGAAACCTGTACTTGTCGAAACGTCCTTTCCACAAACCTTTTGAAAAGGAGGCATTTTGCAAGGGCATCAGAGTAAAATCTTAACTGTCTACGAAAGACAAAGTCTAAAGGCATGTTTAAAAACCGGACTGCAATGCAATTGACAAAGAAACTTGATCAATGATGTGACACACATTTTAAGACAATAACTAGAATTATGGCCGACAACATTTTATCAGGACATACCAGATTTTTAGGAATTCCACATAATTTCTAGAATCTCTATATTAATAACATTCACCCATATAATACAATCTAAGACATTTTATCATCACTCATTCAACAATGCTTCCCACATAATTTAACATTGCAAATGAACACAACACATCTAGGATCTCTCTCTGGGATGCTCCAGGGGCCCTCTGAAGCATTTCAAAGTTAGCTGAAGGTCTAAAGAATTTAATTAAAATTTAATATCTGGGAAGTTTGTCAAAGGGCTTTAAAACACTTGGTCAGATAAGATCATAGGTCACTGCAAAACAATACTTATCCACTTAACCAGGGTGACAATAAAAGCTTTCAAGGGAAGATAGGGAACAGATCTCCTCAAGACAAAGAAATTCACGTAATCTGTTATCAAAAGCAGCTCAATAGTCTAAGAAAATTTTGTTTTCCTAACAGAGAGAGAAAAACCAAATGCTGCCTTGCATCTGTCTACTCTTAACCAAATCCATTACCTAATTACATTTAATCCAGTCTTAGATTTTCTTAGGAAATCCTGACCACGTACAAAATTCTTTTCCTTGTGTTTTTTTTCCCCCAGAAACCTCCTGCAAATTTCTGTATCCATGTTGCTTTGTTCCTTATTTTTTCCATTCAGAAACAACCAGCTCTAGGACAAAACCATCTCCTTTTTTTTTTTTCTTCCCTTTAACACAAAAACATTTCTGTTCCTCATACTTTCTTTTACTGAAAACATGCTTCCCATTTTTCTTACATACTGAAGGGCATACATTGGCCACACAGCAGTTAAGTTAAAATACCGTCTTTTCCCAAGTCATGGGGCTATAGCTAGAGTTGGACCGACCAACCAAAATTCTGCCCAAAGGGCTGTCTGATGGAATGGAAGTGGTGCCAAGCATTTTCATCTCTAAGTGCAAAACACAAACACAGACCTCGGCCAGCAGATGGCATCCTCAGAAACAAGAAAGACCAGAAACCAAAACTGAACTGCAGAAACACAGAGTGTCTTCCAAGTCCCGCTAGCCTGTGACCACTATCCAATTGGCGCCTTCCAGGTGGGAAATTCTGGTTAAGGGGGTTCCACCAGATCAGGAATTCCTACCCCAGGGATTTCCCCAAACATGGTCCAGGGGCCTCAGTGCGCACACCCGGGGGCTTACCCTCATTCTGGCCGAGGGGTCGTGACTTCTCTGAGGCTGCTTTTCTTCTCCAAGTAGCTTCCATGCAGCAGGGAGTCCAAGCCGGTGCAGGCGAGAGAAAAAAGGGAGTGTCCCCAAAGCGGAAGTGGCTTCGGCAGCTGCTGGGACAGTCTCTCTTCCATTCCCTACTTTCGCCGAGTCCCATCTGCCAGGGACAGAAAAGTATGTGACACTGATGAAAGAAATTGAAGAAGATGCAAGTAAATGTGAATACATCTCAAGTTCATGGGTTAGAAGAATTATTAATGTTAAAAAGTATTTCTACGTGAGTGATAGACACATTCTTATGCAATGCCTGTCAAAATTCCAAGGGCATCATTCACTAAAACAGAAACACAATTATGCAATTGAAGCTTGAGTTTTTAACAAATTAATAGAGTACAAAAGTGTTTAAAAATAAATTAATTAAATGTTCATCTTTGTAAGTTAAAAGAAGGCAAAATAAACCCAAGTGAATTAGAAGATTCAAATCACTTTAAACAAAGTAGATATTAACAAAGTTTAAAAAATTAGGGATTAAGAATGAAGTGAAGAAAGATTATTTTATTAATAATAATTTTAAAAAGCAAAGCTTTCAGGAAATAAAAGAACAAAACACGACAATTCCTACTTTTCACTCTGGTTCAGCATGTAGAGTCTGGAAGTTGTCACTCTATCTACAACAAGTAAAAAAACTACACAAACCAAAAGCAGTGCCTCCTGTTAGATGGAGGCCTCAGAGAATTTAGGTCCAGGGCAATTTGCCAGCCCCGCAACAGAGAGACAGACAGATGGACACAAAGACTCTCATTTAACAGAGCAAAACTGAACAAGCAGAAACCTCCAACAGAGAGACAGACAGATGGACACAAAGACTCATTTAACAGAGCAAAACTGCACATGCAGAAACCTCCACGGACCCCAGGGAGGAACTTGAACCACGGCTGACAAACTGCTGGAGGCTCAGTGAAGTAGTCTGAGAGGTAAGGGGACACGGCACTAGGAGGGGGCCTCCCTTTCTTGTTCAGGATTCCTACCAGGTTCTCACACTGAAACCTGGGGGAAATGTGCTTCACTTCCAGTAGGAGAGAAAGAAACTATTTTGAAATAGGACCTCACTTCATTCTTCTTAATGCCGCCTGCCCTCAAGAGAAATGATTTTATCAGACGGTAAACAACTGAGGATTGAACAGAACATAACTGACCTGAAATACCAAAATCTAACACACTTTAGAGAAACCATATGCAACATATGTAAGAAAAGCGCCAGCCAGAGAGCTAACCTTTACTATCCCAAATAATTCACACACGGTAGAGAAACTCTATGTTTGCAACCAATGCGAAAAAGCTGTCACTGATTGTTCATTACTTTAACAAAAACACATTCTCATTTTGGAGCAAAGACAGGTGTGTGATCACTCTGGTTGAACCCTCATCCAAGCTCCAGCCCCGGTGTATGCAAGAAAACTATAAGAGTAATCTCTAAAACACAAAAGAAGGAAAAGCTTTCTTTATTTGGAGAAGAAAACTCCGCGACTGCACCAAATAATTCCTAACGGAGAATCAGTTCAGTCAATTACACGTTGGAATCCTAGTCCTCACACAGTGACACTTGGACATGTGAGGATTCTCACTGCAGGAAACACTGTCAATGTCATAAACGGAAGAGGGTCTTCAGTGATCATCAGTCAATATTTATGATCTCACATTATGGACATGACAATATTTAAGTCAATGTGGTGAGGCCATCAGCTGGAGTTTCTGTCAGAAAACTTACACTGAGAAAACACTCTACAAAGAATCCTTTAGCACACCACTGAGCATTGGACATTTGCCAATGACCTATTACTTAAAATGGTAAGATGAAGAGGTAGGATTCTAAAGCATTCCTGTAAATGCTGAAGGCACAGTTTGAAAACAATAATCAACAAGATAAATCAACTGCAGTAGATTCATACTTGCTGACATACAAACAGTAAGAGTTGTTGCTGAACAATTTGTACATTTGTCTTGACAAAATCATGGAACATTACACTGAATAAAAATAGGCCATTTCTCCTTCAATAATGTATTACTGGTAATCATTTAGTCAAGTCCTATAGTTAGAGGAATAACAAACACTATCACAAAGGCATACATAAATCAGGAGAGAACTTTGAATGAACCTGGAAATTGACAAAAATGTCTTACATATTGTCTATATGCATAGACACATACATACATATATATTTAATGTATATTCATGAATATAAAAATAAAGAGAGAAAATTCTGATAAAAGAAAATTAAAATATAGTTTAACTTTTGGGTGGAGGCTTACAGGCCTGTCCTCAGCAGCCCTCCCCCACCGGTTCCTCCACCTCCTCTGGACCGACCACCCTTATACCTCCCTGAGCACAGCCACCAGCTTGGGGCAGGCACTCCCATAGTGGCACTTCGGCACCTGCCTCCAGGTAGCCTCGCTGCTGGGCAGCACGCATACGCGCGCGGACACACACACATACACACACGCACGAAACTTTAAAAAAAGCTACCCCTGCAAAATGCCCTGCGTGCAAATTAAAAATACAAAAATATCCTTACACTCCAGAACCCGGGAGGAGACGATGAAGGGCTTCGGTGGAAGAGCCTCTTGGGGAACCAGTTCCATCCAGCCCAACGTGGGTCCCCAGGCTTTGCCAAGGGCGCTCGGAGGTCGACGCTGCCCCCTCCTCCGAAATACTCAGCGGCTCCGGGGACACTGACCAAGCATGGGTGTTGCGGGGAGAGGTGGGGGTGGGGCGTGGGGACGTGGTCCACGCACTGAGGGGTGGGCGGGGCGAGGAGCGAAGCCGGAGTGACAGCGGTACCAATGCGGGGTACGGGAGTCACCGAGGAGACTGAGAAGCAGAAACCAATCAGAGAGAGGCTGATGGCATCGCGGCCCCCTTCCGCCCCCGCGCCGCACTCGGGACCGCCCTCCTCCAAGCGGCTCTGCACGCACCCATCACGCGCCTCTGAGTCTCCTTGGCGCCGCGCGGCCTCCCGGGCCCCCATGGCCTCCCTGGCATCTCCGCCTCGCACCTTCCCTCCCGCCGCGCCGGAGGCGCACGGAAGGTAAGAAAAAGAAAAAAAAATAGTTTTTCTTTCTTCTTCCCTTTAGCTTGGCGAGCGTGCTGACTTTCGGATCTGTTTGCCCCCCAGCTCGCACTCACCTGCAGTCGCCTGGGACTGCGGGTTGAAAGCTCGCTGAGCTCTGCAGAGCCAGACGGAGGCCTCTATGCCACCGCCTGTCCCCGGGGGGAAATCGTCCTCCAAATCCCTCCCTTTCTCTGCGTTTTACTTCGAGTCCGTGCATCCCTTGGCGGTTCCTCCGATCTCTGGCCAGAGCACGCTGCCCAGAGCCAGCTTCGTCCGGCACCCGCTCCCGGGCATCTCGCTCCCCTGCCCGCCCTGCAAGGCGAAGTGGAGCGGGAAGGGGGTTTGTGAGGAGCCCTGCCTGCTTCCCGCTCCCACGGCTCCCTCTCCGCTCCCTCCGGCTTCTCTCCTGCTTCTTTCCAGCTCTCCCCAGCCGCCGTTGGTGTGTGTCTGAGTATGTGCGTGTTTTTTTTTAAATTGCTCTTTGCTTTTGCAACCCTGGGGCCAAAGCAGGGTGGCAGCAAAACCTAAAGGAGAGGGGCGTGGTGTTAAAAAAAAGCAAGCAAGAGGCGCTTAGATTTGCAGCATTGGAAAGCCCGGGGAGCACCCTGGCTCATTTGTTGTCTGGGTTCCAAAGGCCTTTCAGGTTTTAGAGCTAGCTTCTCCTTGTTCTCAAGGCCTCACACCTCCTCCAGGTTTAGGATCCAAGGAGTCCTAGTAAAAAGTTCTCCCCTAGGCCGTCGCAAGGGACTGTCAGGGTGAGAGTTGGGGGGATTTCCAAGAAGCAGCAACCGTGCCTCCCACCCCAGTTTTGGTAGCTGGGCTGAGGTCCGATTTGCGAGCAAACATCTTCTAATCCTGGTGGGTTTAGGTGAAGGGGATTCCGGGGTGAAGTTGGAGATGGGAGGCTCCGGTTTGTGCATCTCCCCTTCAGTCTCTGCCTCCTGTCCCCTGCCAGCTCCGCAAGGTTCATTTTTAAACAGTAACAAGGAGCCCGTCCTAGGGGATGGCGACTGGCAGTAACATTGCACAGAACTCTGAGACAGGCAATGTGCCCTTCCCTAATTTACTTTGTTGTTAGATGTGGTGGTGGTGGTGTAGTTGCTGCTGAGAGATGGGCAGGAAAAGAGGACATAGAATACTGCAGACGTGGGAAGGGATCCATTTGCAGGACCCCTTAGAACAGCAGGGTGTACACATATCAGATCATGGAACCACGGAGAATTAACCATGGGAGGTGTGTTTCATAGCTCTTCCCTGAAAGCTCCCACTCCTTACTCTGGATGAAAAGGTCCTGAGAACAAGCTGGGAGAAAGGTCTGGTTGGCAGATGAAACTGCATAGTGGCGGGTCACTCTCCCCTCTTCCAGGAGGTGGGCTCCGAGGAGTGCAGTGTGGGTGGGATGTTTCCCTGAAGTCATCAGTCGGATGGTCACGTGCTCTGGAGCTCCCATCTTCCAGGCCGGAAGTGACTGGGCAACATGTAAAGGGGGGACTTGCAGCTAAAACACTGAGCAGGCACTCTTGCTCCTTGTTGGAAGGACCTGGAAACCAAGTTACGTGGAACAGGGTCTCCCCCAGGTCGCAAAGCTCAGTTCAGACTTCTGGGATGCTGAGACCTGCTCCGAGCCACTGTCACCCAGGAGGGAAGGGCCTCAGGCAGGAGGAGGGAGCTGCTGGACTGCACGTGCCGTGCTTGTGAAGGATCAGCTCTGGTGACGTGTGGCGTATGAGCTTAGCTTTGGGCGCGTAACAGGAGAGGTTCTTGGGAGAGGACTGGCTTTTTCCTCTGATTGAGGGCCTACTGTGTGCCAAGCACAGCAGTCCTCTGAGTCAGGGTTGGAAAGCCAGGCACAGAGAGGTCGGGGAAAGTTTCCAGGTCACACAGCAGTAGGGACAGCACTGGGGTCTGGTGCAGACCTGATGCCAAGCCCACACTCTCTCTCCTTTCCCAGGACCGTCATGATCCCACATGGCAGTGTCCCCCAGACAGGCCCGAGTATGGGACCTGGGACCTTCCCTCCCTAACATGCCAGGAGCCTTAAGAGGGAGGGCAGGGCACTTTCTGAGTCCATGGTGCCCAGAGGCTGCTCTCAGCGAGGGGCCCAGCACACACTCTGGGCCAAATCCTAGCTCTGTCCTGAGTCACTCTGTCCTCCCTGCCTCAGTTCTTCTGTCCACACGGGGCTGGATTCAGCAGCCACTTCACAAGGTTCTGAGGAAGCAGCGCCCGTACACAGGGAGCATCGTGGGGTCAGCGGCACTGGTCTCCTCATCTCGTCCTCCCCTCTTTGCTGGACGAGAAGGAGTCCCAGCGGGGCCCAGGCTTGTCCCGATTCTAACGCCCACTCAGGGTCCAGCAGGGGGTGGTGCCCAGGCTAGACTCCGTCCTCTGCCCCTTCTTGGCACCCTCATTCCCCGCACCTTGGCTGCCTGGACACTCTGTGCCCCCCCACCACCTGGCACCCCCCCAGGTTATTCCAGTGCCCTCTGCCCCTTGGCCCCACACCTTCTCCATGTTGAGTGGAAGTGAGGTGATGGACACGCTGGGCCTCCTGGATGTTCTGGGGGAGCCCGATATCCCTGTCCTGCCCAGGGTGGGGAGAGGGTGTGTCCCCATTCACGCTCTGATTTGCTCAGATTCTTGGCACCTACTTTGCTGGGTGGATTCGGGGGACAGAGGGATGGCGTGAACGCAGGAGAGCTGGGCACAGAGGGGACGTCAGCAGAGTGTGAGGAGGGGGTGAGCCCGGGCTGGTCTCATAACCCCGTCAGCCTTGGCTTTTTCATCTTTAACGTGGGACAGACTGCTGTGAGGTGAGCGGGAGCCTGGCCCACGGCCAGACACTGTCCTACGTGCCTTAGAAGGAGGAACTCACTGACTCCTCGGGGAAATCAATGAGGCAGGGACCGGGGTTATCAATAACCCTTTCTACAGGCGAGGAAACTGAGGCACAGAGAGGTGAGGTGACCGCTTCAGATCACAGAGCCCAGGCTGTGTGGCTCCAGGGACCGGGCTCATGGTCAGTGCCTACTCTGGGTGTCCCCTCCCTCCCTTCACCTTCCACTAGGACCCACAGCTGCAGCCTCATCTCAGCGTGATTGTTCGTGGGGAGCAGGGTGGGGGCACTTGGGGCCCATTTTCTCTGAGCACTGCTTTCCAGGAGGCTGAAGGTGTTAACCGTATTCGCTGCTGGACACCCGGGCCCAGGCCAGCCATGCTGCAAGGCCTGAATCGGTGTTGAGCGAATACCTGAACATCTGCGTGGTGCCCCCCATTTCCTAGTCTCCACAGCACGCCTGCCTGCATGGCTGACACTTCCTGGCATCAGGCCTCTGCCAGGGACAGTCAAGGAGACCAGAGCTGCTCAGCCAGGGACAGGGAGCCTCATGGGCCCTGTGGCTGCCCCACGCCTCTCTTGGGCTGTCCCGGGCCAGTCCACAGGGAGGCCCAGCCAGCTTCCAGGAACAGCAGTGAGGTCCCCACCCCAAGGGTGTGGAGTAGGTGTTGAGGGGTGTTTCCTGAGGGTGACTCTGCTTCTGAAGGGGCCAGGCTGCTTTAACGTCCATGCCAGGCCCCCACCCCTGCTGGCCGCATGGAGCCAGTCATAAAGGACACAGGCCATGGGGCTGAGGTTATAACAGGTCCCTGCTCCCTCTCTGTGCCTCAGTGTCCTCTTCTGTAACAGAACCAGTAACAGGGCCACGGGAGGGCTCACTGAGACCCTGCTCTGTGGCCTTGGGTGGCCACTGCCCTCTCTGTGCTTAGTGTCCTTGTCTGTAATAGAGAACTAGTAACATTTTTCCTATTGACTTTTGGTCACGTTTTTCTGAGTCCTTTTCCGTACTGGGCCCAGGGTGCTCACAGAGCTCACAGACTGGAGAGGTAATCAGAGTGTGGTCACAGCCCTAGGGGTCCCAGGGAGGCCAGAGGGGATCACCAGCTGGGAGGCGTCAGAGGGGTGGGGAGAGCTGAGCCTTGGGGCTGAAGGATCCTACTGGTGGTGGCCTCTCTCACAAGGGGACTTCACAGGGAGGAGTCAGTCGTGGGGTAAGGGCTGAGCTCAGTCTGGGGCATGCTGACCTGGAAAAGCTTAGCATAGGTATGTCCGGAGGAGCTGGATGTAGGGGACGAAGGTGCCACCGGGGTCAGGGTTAGAGCTTGAGTCCCAGATGAGGTGGGGCAGGGGTGCAGCAGAAGGGGCTTGAGGACGTCCAGATGTTCACTCATTGGGTCCTCAGGGTGGAGATCGTCACATCCATTTCACAGCCACTGGTGCCTAACAGCTGGGTCCAGGGAGGTCACTCAGGAAGCACGTGCTAACTTGATGCAAATTCTTCCATTTCCACTTTAAATCCCTGGGACAGAATTGGCTAAATTCAAAGCTTGGTGACTCGGGTTAGTTAGCTAGAAAGTTGAACCCAAGGTTTACAAATAAAAGCAGCATACGGATTGAAGGCAAGACTAAGAACCCACAGGATCACTAAGACTGTCCACGCGCAGACCACTGTGGCCTCGGGGCCTTTGCACTGGCCATTCTCTCAGGTGGAAACTTGCTCCCTCTGCATTGCTTGCTCCTTAAACATCTCCAGTATTCTGCCCAAATGGCCTCCATGACTTTATTTTTCTCCATGGAACATATCACCGTCTGATTTTTGTGTACATTTTACTTATTTTTCTCTGTATCCCCCACTAGGCAGTCTGCTGCATGAGAACGGAGACCCGCCTGCTTCACTCCCTGCGGTGCCCGGTGTCTGGATCCCACCCAGCACACAGTAGGGCCTCAGTGAATGTGTGCTGAGTGTGTAAACACTGTACACCACTGACAAGCATCTTCCCTGAAGTGACGGTAAGGGTCGTTCATTCACTACTTACTGAGTCCTACTGTGTGCTGGGCACTGACCTGGGCGGGAGGCACGCAGTGAGTGAGACACACAGTGAGCACACAGAGCGTGTTAGGAGGGACACATGCTCTGGAGAACACGCAGGGCTCGGGGAAGTCAGGAGTGGAGGGTGGAGGAGAAGAGGGCCCGGGTCGGGGGGGCAGTGGTGGCAGAGGAGACAGAAAGGTGGCACCCAGGCCGTGCAGGGCCTGGTGGCCCCTATGAGGGCTTTTCCTCTGGGCAGGGGGGACCATGGCTGGGAGCGGAGCAGGGGGTCGGGTCCTGAATGCTGTGCAGGAAAAGAGGCGGGTAACTGCTGGGGAGACGTGTGTGCAGGAAGCTGTCCCTGTAGACTAAAAGGCAGGGAAGGCTCCCCTGAGGAGGTGACATCTGAGCTGAGCCCTTGTATGGACCCTGTTTCTACCTTCTGTAGACTAGATGTTTTCATCCGCCCTGCAGGCCTATGCAGGACACGCCCTGTTCTCAGTCACCTGGACTTGGCCTCCTGCCCCCTTTTTGGGCCCTCCCGCCCCAGGAGTCCTCCTGGGTCTAACCCCCCACCTCCTCCACTGGACTCAGACTCATGCTGAGCCACTGTCCACCTGCCCGACTCACCCAGAGTCAGGTCCAGATCCTCGGGGCCACCCTCCCACCCCAGAGCCCATGAAGTTACTCAACCGGCCGGTCCTCAGGCTGCTCACCTGCCTTGCCCTTCCTTCCTGCAGAAACAGTCCTGTCCATGGCGCCCTGCTCCTCCGCTCCTGACCCCTGTGATGTGGCCCCGCGTGGTGTGGCCCCGCGTGGTGTGGCCCCGCATGGTGCGGCCCCCCGTGGTGTGGCCCCGCGTGGTGTGGCCCCGCGTGGGGTGCCATCCTGCCTCCAGTCCGGTGAGTAGAAGCTGCCTTTTCAATGGCAGTTGTCCCCTGATCTGTTGGCCTTCTGAACCTCAGGTTTCCTGCTAATATAATCTATTTCACACCAGCCTGCGAGACACTTTGCAGACAGAGTAAACAAATGAAGAACAAGTGACCTCTATACCTTTTTCAGCATCGTCAACAAGTTTAATATTTTAATATAGATTAGAATTCCTTTTCCCCATAAAGTCACAGGCTCTTTGAGGGTGGAGGAGATATACAATTTTTCAGTCATACATAAACATACATATATTCATTGTCACATTCTTTTTCACCGTGAGCTACCACAGATCTATATATATTTCCCTGTGCTATACAGTATAAACTTGTTCGTCTGTTCTATATATATTGGTCAGTATCTACAAATTTCAAACTCCCAGTCTGTCCCTTCCCACCCCCCTCGCCCCTGGGAACCACAAGTTTGTATTCTATGTCTATGAGTCTGTTTCTGTTTTATATTTAAGTTCATTTGCCTCCTTTTTTTTTTTTAGATTCCACATATGAGTGTTATCATATGATATTTTTCTGGCTTCACTTAGAATAACATTCTCCAGGGACATCCATGTTGCTGCAAATGGCATTGTGTTGTCATTTTTCATGGCTGAATAGTATTCCATTATATAAATATACCACAACTTCTTTATCCAGTCATCTATTGATGGACATTTAGGCTGTTTCCATGTCTTGGCTATTGTAAATAGTGCTGCTGTGAACATTGGGGTGCACGTGTCTTTCTGAAGCGGGGTTCCTTCTGGATATATGCCCAGTAGCAGGATTCCTGGGTCATATGGTAAGTCTATTCCTAGTCTTTTGAGGAGTCTCCATCCTGTTTTTCACAGTGGCTGCACCAAACTGCATTCCCACCAGCAGTGTAGGAGGGTTCCCATTTCTCCACAGCCTCTCGAGCATTTGTTATTTGTGGACCTTTGAATGATGGGCGTTGTGACTGGTGTGAGGTGAGAGCTGATTGGAGTTTTGATTTGCATTTCTCTGATTGTTAGTGATATTGAGCATTTTTTCATGTGCCTATTGATCATTCATATGTCTTCCTTGGAGAATTGCTTGTTTATTAGGTCTTCTGCCCATTTTTGGGTTGGGTTTTTTGGTTTTTTTCTTATTAAGTCATATGAGCTGCTTATATATTCTGGAGATCAAGCCTTTGTCAGTTGCATCTTTTGGAAATATTTTCTCCTATTCTGTAGGTTGTCATTTTGTTTTGCTTATGGTTTCCTTTGCTATGCAAAAGCTTGTAAGTTTCATTAGGTCCTGTTTGTTTATTCTTACGTTTATTTCTGTTGCTTGGATAGACTGCCCTAGGAGCACATTGTTGAGATGTATGTGAGATAATGTTTTGCCTATATTTCCTTCTAGGAGGTTTATTGTATCTTGTCTTACGTTTGAGTCTTTGATCCATTTTGAATTTATTTTTGTGTATGGTGTAAGGAATTTAGCTTCCTTGCTTCATTGCTTTACATGCTGCTGTCCAGTTTTCCTAGCACCATTTGCTGAAGAGACTGTCTTTATTCCATTGTATGTTCTTGCCTCCTTTGTCAAAGATTAGTTGACCAAAAGTTTGTGGGTTCCTTTCTGGGCTCTCTGTTCTGTTCCGTTGGTCCATATGTCTGTTTTTGTACCTATTGGTCCATATATCTGTTTTTGTACCAATACCATGCTGTTTTGACTACTGTAGCTCTGTAGTATTGTCTGAAGTCTGGGAGGGTTATTCCTCCAGCCTCTTTTCTTTTCCTTCAGTAATGCTTTGGCAATTCTGGGACTTTTGTGATTCCATATAAATTTTGGTATGATTTGTTCTAGTTCTGTGAAATACGTCCTGGGTAGTTTGATAGGGGTCGCATTAAATCTGTAGATTGCCTTGGACAGTAGTATGTTCATTTTAACAACACTAGTTCTTCCAATCCAGGAGCATGGGATATCTTTCCATTTTTTTAAGTCTTCTTTAATTTCCTGAATCAATGTTTTGTAGTTCTCCACGTGTAAGTCTTTCACCTCCTTGGTTAGATTTATTCCTGGGTATTTTATTAACTTGGGTGCTATTTTAAAAGGGATTGCATAAGGTTTTATGATTGTGTGATTGTAATTGTGGGAGCAGCAACCAAAATAATGTATATAATAAAAAATATTTCTTAATACATATCCAATAAATTAAAGAAATATTGAGACAATACTACCAAAATAATATAATAACATAACACCAGATATAAATGTGTGAAAACAATTACATTAGATGCTTTGAGTAATGGTAGTATAAATAGAGCAGTATTGTCAGCCATAGAACTAAAAGTCTGTTTCCTTAATGTTTCCTGTAGTAAAGTTATATTGTTTGCAGCAAACAATAATAATTTACAATATCATTTTTTGTTTGATGATTTCTGTAAAATTAAATTTAAAAATCACATCTGTCTAAGGATTAGATATAAGTGGCTAAGTTGCTGTTTGGTTGCGTAACTTTCTTTTTACTGTTCCTTTTTTGTACAGTCTTACACCTATCAGAATATTTAAGCATCCATTTTTCGGGCAGGGAGGGCTAAGTGAGGGATTGGGGATTAACACACAAGTTAGTATATATAAAATAGATAAACAACAAGGACCTACTGTAGAGCACAGGGAACTATGGTGAAATATTTGTCATATAAAATGGAAAGGACTCTGAAAAGAAAAAATATAGATGTATGTATATGCATAACTGAATCATTTTGCTATATGCCAGAAACTAACATTGTAAGTCAACTATGCTTCAATAAAAGTTTTTTTAAAAATTCCACTTTTGTATATAACTGAGAAAGTAAGTTGAAGATCACATGAACTTCTGTGTTTTCATCAAGGGCAGCTATTTGTGTAAATGCACCTGCATGTTCCCACTGGTAGTTTTTGATATTCAAGGGAAAGGCAACTCAAAACACCAACAGCTCTTTGTAAAAAAGTAACAATGATTGTGGTTTCAGTAGGGGTTTTTACAAACTTCTCTTTAACTCTGTGCCTAAATTATATGACACAGAGAATACTAAAATAAAGTTCTCTCTGTTAGTAAGTGATTTCTACCAATGGTTCAACTGTTGTACTTTAAAAATTAAATGGAAAAGCATTAAAGGAATTTAAATATGAATTGTATTGGGTGTGCATTAATCATCAAGTATAAAAGATGGACGGGGTATTTTTATTAAGTAAATATTCTAGCATTACCCTTCATAGATAGACAACTGTTAAAGATGGATGAAGCAGAAATAAAAATAAAATCTTGAAGATTCTGAAATACCTTAGAAATACTGTGTGTTCAATAAGCAGTGCATTAGGCTTAAAGTATCAGAGCCTTAAAATATAGTTAATTTATTGATAATAGAAATCTTTAAAACAGGTATCAGTGAATGCCATTTGGGTACATCTTATTATTTATGTGCAAAATACTTTTCACCAAGTTAATATCTGTCCATCCAATAAATAACAAAATAAAAAAGGATTATTTGTTTCATTCAAAACAAGTAAGATACTTGCTTTTCATAGATGCTTTTCCCAGTTTGCAAAATTCTTCCCCAAACCCAATGCTGCTTCTTGTAACTTCAAATAAATACACGTGAATATTGAGATTCGTATTACCTAAGTGACTTGCCAGAGTTTTCACAACCAACAATTACAACAGAACGAGTATTGAAATTTCTATCAATTCACCATAATATGTAGGATTTTCACTTTGTTTTCAACCCCAGTTTTTATCAGAGTCTGGATCGAATTGGTCTTAGTAAATATGTTGGATTGAGGTTGACTTCTAGGATTGGTTAACTATTTACAGAATAAATAATGTCTAGGCTAATTACTAACTGGGAAAATCAGGTAAAAAGATTGTGAAATCTCATTCATTGATTTTTATTTTTACATTTAAAATTTCAGTATTAAAGTATAATTGACAGACACGTGTAGAAAACATACTGTATGTCACGGCGGTTTGATACACATACTCACAGTAACAGAATTCTCTCCATGTAGTTAATTAACACATATCAGCTCAAATATTTGTCTTTTTTTTTTTTTTTTTTGGTTGAGAAGACATAGTTTCTACTCTTAAAAAACATTAATTATACAGTAAGTGTTGTCAACTATAGTCACCATATGTAACATTAGATCCTCAAAGCTTATTCTTCTCATTGCTGAAAGTTTCTAGGCTTTTACCAACCTCTCATTATTTCCCCACCCTCCATTCACTGGCAGTCAGTTTTCTACTCTCTATTTCTTTGAAATTCACTTTTTCTTTTTTAGATTTCTCATCTGCGTGATACCACGCAGTCTGGCTTATTTATTTTGCATAATGCCCTCAAGATCCATCCGTGTTGTTAGGAAAATAGAAGGATTTCCTTCTTTGTCGTGGCTGGTTAATATTCCCCTTGAGTGTGTGTGACTTCCGTATCCATGCATCCTTGGGTGGTCATTTAGTTTCTGTCTCTTGACTATCGGGAATAATGCCGCATGACAATGGGTGTGCAGATACCTCTCTGAATCCTGTTTTCGTTTTCTGTGGATGTACACCCAGAAGTGGAATTGCTGAACCATATGATAGTTCTGTTTTTAATTTCTTTTAAGGAACCTCCATACGGTTTTCCATAATGGCTATACCAACTTACATTTCCACCAGCAGTGGATGTGGGTTTCCTAATCTCTGCATCCTCTCCAACTCAGGTTGTGTCTGTCTTTTTGATGACAGCCACTCTAACGGGTGTGAGGTGATACCTCTTTGTCACGTTGATGTGCATTTCCCTGATGATTAGTGACGTGGAGCAGCCTTTTATGTCCCTACTGGCCATTTGTATGTCTTCTTTGGAAAAATATTTATTCAGTTCCTTTGCCCATTTATTAATCATAATTGTTTGTTTTTTTGGATTGAGTTGTATGAGTTCGTGTATTTTGGATATTAGTCCTTATCAGTGATATGATTTGCCAATATTTTTTCTCATTCCATAGGTCGCCTTTTCATTTTTTATTATTCTGTTTGCTGTGCAGAAATTGTGAAGTTTGATGTAGTTCCACTTACTTATTTTTGCTTGTATTGTCTTTGCTTTTGGTGTGAAATGTGAAGAATCATAACCAAGATCAATGTCAAGAAATTTACTGGTGTGTTTTCTCATAGGAGTTTGATAATTTCAGGTTTTACGTTCAAATCTTTAAACTATTTTGGTTGATTTTTGTCAATGGTATAAGATAGGGTCTGGTTTCACTTTTTGCAGGTTTCTGTCCATTTTGTTCAACACCATTGATTGAAGAGGCTCTCCTTTCCCCACACCCTTCTTGGCTTCTTGGTCATAAACCAATTGATCACTGATATGCAGGTTTAATTCTGGGCTCTCTGTTCTATTGCGTTGATCTATTTGTCCTTATTAAGGTCTGTATTATATTGTTTTGATTATTGTAGCTCTGTAGCATTTTAAATCAACGTGATACCTTTAGCTTTGTTCATCTTTCTCGAGATTGTTTTTAAGATTGCTACTTGGGTCTTTTGTGGCTTAATACACATTTTAGGATTGTTTGTTCTATTTCTGGGGGATATCTCATTGGAATTTTAGTAGAGATTACAGTGAACCCGTAGATTGCTTCAGGTGACATGAACATTTTAACGATATTAATTCTTCCAATCCACGAGCACAAAATAACTTTTCATTTATTGTTGTCCTCAGTTTTTTCATCAGTGCCTTACAGTTAATAGTGTGAAGGTCTCTCACCTTCTGTGTTAAGTTTATTCCTAGGTATTTTATTTTTGATGCAATCATAATTTAAGCTAAAGCTCAGGCTGTGTTTTGTGCAGCTCTTACCTCCATTGTATTGGATCGGCCCTCTGGCTGTCCAGCAGAGCACCGTTTCCCAAGGGAGGTTGATCACATATTGATCATGTAGTTTTATTGCTGTTTTGTTCAATATGAATGCTTTAATAAGTGGTTTTAAATAATACATAGTTTAAAGGTTATGTTATATATACTAAGTCTATATCTACTGTATATGTTTTATATAAATATATGTGTGTGTGTGTGTGTGTGTGTGTATACACACACACATACACTAAATATATTCATTTAGTACATTAGTAAGGTAGGTAGTTTCAAGAATCAAATACTGTCTTTTTGGTCCAAAACAAAATGCTGGTTTGACTAGTAACATTTACTATACGCTGAATTTCTTCATTCTGGTAAGATAAGTGCAGTTTTCTCATTCATTCCATCAAGTTATTTGGTGAATCTCTACCTAGGAACAATCTATTTCTTCTTAGGAAAGTCATTAAAAATTTTTTCATGCCCTTGGTTGCCCTTCATGCATCCTCTCTTCCGTCTACAGTGTTAAATACTTCTAAAATTCCATAGTCCGCCATGCCCTGAAAAGAGAAGAAAGCCTCTTCCAACACTAAAGTATTTTATGTAGATGATCCAGCTTCTCATAAAGATTCTCTCTGATTATATAGCTTATGAAAAGTAGAGAATAACTTCACGGACGGCCTGAGAAAGACTGTCTTTACTCCACTGTATGTATTTGACTCATTTGTCAAAGATTAATTGACCAAAAGTTTGTGGATTTATTTCTGGGCTCTCTCTTCTGTTCCATTGATCCATATTGCTGGTTTTGTACCAATACCATGCTGTTTTGATGACTGTAGCTCTATAGGAATGTCTGAAGTCTGGGAGTTACTCCTACAGCTTCGTTCTTTTTCTTCAGTATTGCTTTGGCAATTCTGGGTCTTTTGTGATTCCATTTAAATTTTAGTATAATTTATTCTAGTTCTGTGAAAAGTGTCCTGGGTAATTTAATATGAATGGGATTAAAACTGTAGATTGCTTTGTGTAGTATGTCCATCTTAACAATATTAATTCTTTGAATCTAAGAACATGGGATGTCTTTCCATTTCTTTGGGTCATATTTAATTTCCTTAGTCAATGTTTTGTACTTCTCCACATATGTTTTTCACTTCCTTGGTCAGATTTATTGCTAAATATTTTATTTTTTTGAATGCAATTTTAAAAGGGATTGTTTCTTTACTTTTCTGATAGAGATCTGCAGATACTAACTGATACGTATAGAACAGATAAACAACAAGTTCATGCTGTATCTCGCAGGGAACTATATCCAATACATTGCAGTAGCTTATGATGAAACAGAATATGAAAACAAATATACATATGTTCATATATGAGTGAAGCATTGTGCTGTGCACCAGAAATTGACACAACATTGTGAACTGACTATCCTTCAATAATATGTGTGTGTGTGTGTGTGTGTACACATATACACAATAAAACAGGATCCCAGGAGGCCTCAGTGCACTTGTCCCAGCCCTTAGAAACCATGATAATGTGGCAAAGTCCCCATTTAGCACATATCCAGTGTTGACCAGATGACATTCAAACAATTCAGTGCAAATTCTTTCCAATCCTGGCATTGCCCAGGTATCCTTGACCTTCACTGGCAGGTGGGCACAAATGGACTCATGTGCACATTGACAGTGGAATCTCACCGGCTTGAGCAGGAACGTGCGCAGGAACTCCCTTCGCAAGATAATCTTGGGAGGCCTCAAGAAAGTGGTTTCCCAGCGTCCACACCCATCTAGGCATTGCCAGCAGTCCTACCTCTGGCCACCTCTCTAGTTGCAGCTCTAGCACTGAGGTACCACTACGCCTAGCTATGTGCCCACCAGCAGCATCAGTCCTTAAGAGCTCAGCTGTCTCTGGAAGGGGGAAGACAAACATTCTCTCCCTTGGTGGTAAACTCAGTTATAGGGGTCTCAGGCTGGGTTGTTCAGGCCCTGGATGTCAGTGAATTACTGAGATGACATTTGTTCACCCACACTCTCCACTGGATCAGGGGAGCTCAGGCAGTTCAGCCGCAGTAGTAGCTATTCCACTGGCCCTAAACTCCTGTTCTGCACCCAACCACAGCAGACCTGGGCTGGCTGTGCCCCAGGGGCCTGGCCTTCAAATACCCTATTCCTGAAGTTAGGTGATTCTCTGCCCATCTTGTATGCTCTGACCTCTAACCAAGGGATCCCAATATCTATCTCATCTGCACAACACACTGACCAAACTTCAGCTCCAGCCCAGTCAGTTTCCCCATTGCCTGAAACCAACTTAGTGCTTAGTATTATTATCCTGGTTTAATCATTTTTTTTTTTTAAGATAAACTGAAGCCTAGTAGGTTTTAAGTAGCTTTTCAGAGGTGAAAAGGTAGGAAGCAGTGGAACAGGAATTCAAAACTTGATCTCTCTTGAGAGAACTTGAACGTCTTTGTCCTTCTCACTCCTGCATGTTGTACCCAGATGCCTGTTACCCTGACTTCCCCTCATCACCTGCAGTAGGCTTACTCTAACCTGTCCCAAGAGCAAACCCCAGATGCCCACTACTGAACAGAGAGACTAAGGTAGGGGTGGAGGGAAAGGACTAAGCAGAGGACAGAAGGAGCCAGTGAGCCTGGGAGTGGGGCCTGGACTGCCACTGAAGTCACTGGCAGGGAGAGGGACTAGAAAGGTCTGTCTTCAGGGACTCCCTGCCCTCCCAAACGGTGCGCTGGCATGGGCTGCTAGTGCTCATTGCCAGAGTCAAACACAGACAAGCTACGGAGGTGAGAAGAAACTAACAGAAATCATAGGCTTCCGGTTTCTAGTCTAGGGTGCGAGGAGCTTGGAAGTCATCCCTCCCATCCTCAAAACAAGAAAAGATGAACAGACCGAAAAGAAACAACTCTTCCTAGACCCATCAGAGAACTGAGGTCACAGGGCAAACCACTGCCCTGAGAATTGGAGAAAGCAGGCAGATGCTTTATACGGTATGATCAGAGAAGCCCAGGCCCAGTGTGGGCAGGGACTGGAACCAGCACTGTGACACGCAGGCCCCAGGTCCAGCTTTCTCCACGGGACGAGCACTCCAGATGAGGGAAGCACCAGCCTCTCTCCTACTGGTCAGGGCTGGCACAAGCTGTGGTTGCCGCTGTAATGCTCAGCAGACCCATGGCTGAGTCAGTGGGCAGCACTTACCAGCCTTGACAGCTGTGAGCCTCGGCTGCGGTCAGTGCCCGTGAAGTCTTGAGGAAGGCCAGCCTTCCTCCTGCAGGGAGGCAATCTTGAATAAGTAAACCTTGCCCTCTCACTACTTCAAGAATCAAAACCCAGCCATGACAATCTCAGGTATACAGCTATGAGAAATGAAAACATATTTCCCCACAAAAACTTGTATACAAATGTTCACAGCAGAACCTTATGATATAATGCATAATTGTGAGAAAAAGTGGGAAATAAAGTATATTTTCATTTTTGCTTGTATCTGAAACATTGGAAATACCATATAAGAAACGAAGTAGTTATCTAATGATAGTAGGGGAACTAAGGTGTTGTAAGGGTGGAAGTGAAACTTCTCAATGTACAGCATTCTGTTATTTTAACTTTAAATTGTGAATGTGTTCTAAATTTGAAACATGTTTAGAAACCATAGGAATTATAGTCACCGACTAGCCTTGAAATATTGTAAGCATGAACAATGTTTTTTAAAATATATATAACTATTCAAAATTTGAGTTGGGAAGAACAGTGGTAGAAGAGAATCTGTTAAATTTTCAAAACAGACTCAATAGATAATGTCTAAATTGGAAACACAGAGTTTAGAAAACACATAATGTCTTTAATTTATTTCACAACTTCTTAAGGCATTTCATAATTTTATTGATTGATTTCCCATCACAAAGATACATTTATTTGAAATGCAGTACTTCCTCCAGTTTTGTTTTAGTTTTTTTCTTCTATTAAGTTCAAATAAAATTACAATGAACAATTTTGGTGTAAAAAACAACTTGTATACAAATATTCACAGCAGAATTAATCCTGATAAACAAAAAGATTACAAATCTGTAGGGACACCAGACCCGCCCCCGGGGACACGAGAGCCAATCCGAGTGCACGCTTCCCGGCCCCGCCCAGACGCAGTCCTCCGCCCCGCCCCTCCCTCCACCCACCCTAAGGTCAGTTTGCCAGAAAGTCGGGCGGCAGCCTGTCGGAGCAGCTCGCGGTTCTGCGGTTCTCCCGAGCAGCGCCGGCCTTGCTCCCTCCGGCCAGCGGCGGCGGCGGCGGCGGCTGCAGCGGCGGCAGCGCAGTCCCTCCGGGAGGCGCGGTGTTGGCCGAGCGGCGGCCGCGGAGCTTCTTGTCCAGCGCGGCGGCGGCAGCGGCGCGGCCCCGAGATGGTGCGCGGGCAGGTTGTTCGACGTGGGCGGTGCTCCAGCAACCTGCTACACCGGCGAGGGCTCCCCCGGCGTCGTGTGGTGAGTGTCCGCGCCCCGCCTGCCGGCCGCGCCCGCCCGCGCGGCCCCCCGTCCGGCCTCGGCGGGCGCAGCTGCGGCGTCGGCCCCTGACCCGCGACCCCAACCGCGAGCCCGGCCCCGACCCCAGCAGGGCTGCCCCGCCGTCCGCGCACCGGGGGTCTCTGGCGGGGCCAGGCGGCTCGCGCTGGGGCGTTACTCGCGGCTCTTCCCGGGCCGGCCCTCGCTGGGCGCGTGGAGTAGGAGGGTGGCGAGGGGGTGGGAGGTGGAGGCCGGGACCCGGGCACTCAGGCACCCTCAGGACCGTAACAGGGCCCCGACCCCCGGGCGCTCCCCTCGGGGCTTTCCCTTGACGTCCGACTGGGAAGCCAGGAAGTCCTGAGAAGTTCGCGGCGGGGCCGTGGTCTGGAAAGAGGTCGGCAGCGGCGTGTGTGCACAGCCCCGAAATCATCATCTTGTTTGCCCCCCTCGCCTGCGTTTTCCGCGGCCGGCTTTGCTTCAGCCCCTTCCGTGCTGCCAGGGCTGCTCTCCTGCGCAGCCTTTCTAAGCAGCGTGAGCGGCACTAGTGTTGGTGTGGAATGTTTCAATCTTGAAGTTTTAAAGTGGATGTTGATGTGGTACTGTTCCCGCTTCAGGAAGGTTAAGTCGGCATTCCTGTCTTGATTTTTCCAGGGGTCATTTGGAGTTGGGCCTAATTTGACTTTTTTCTCCTTTTACCGCGTGTGTGAGCTCAGGTACTGGCATAAAGGCACCTAGACATTTTAATACGATGGCTGTGGACTTTCCCAGTTACTGCTTTAGTGCTCAGTGTATATGCAGCCCTGATGGAGTTCTTGCAAACCGCATACAGGCTCCCTTGTGTGGCTCCAGATCCCTGAGAAGCCTTTGCCGAACGGGGGGAAGGCTTTTTTTGTTTTTTGGTTTTTTTAGAACCAGCTACCTGTCATATTTTGTGCTGACGGAGACTTGTGGAAGTGTAGGCTCCCTTACACGTTAACTTTCATGTGAGTGGGTCTTTCGTGTTGCATGAAGGAAGCAAACTATTTATGAAAATTCGTGTCCACCACCTTGCGGAGAGGGAAGGGCAGGTCTCTTCTTCAGATGAGAATGTATTTCGAGGTGAAGCCGGTTCCTAAGGTCGCACAACTAGAGTCGGACTTGAGGTTGCAGACTAAGAATTTGTTTCAGTTGCGGGACCCCTTTTTTAACTCCCTGTTTTCCTTAATTAATGTTGTTAACAATTTTGGAGGTTTAGTGTATTTTACTCTTACAAGCAAATTTATTTCAGAAACGTGTTCGAATTTGAAAGGTCATAATTTTAGAAATGCATTGAGGGAATGTTTTACCAAGTATGCTAGCTAGGTACAAAGACTAGTTAAACTTCATTGAAAAAAAAAGAGAATATTTTCATCATCTTCAGGAACAGAGTGCTTCACAGCACTCTGAATGAATGGACCTGACAAACAGTCTAAGTGAAAGAAGCCGACTTTAATGGCCGCATGTTGTATGATTGCATTCATGTGGAAGTCGAGAATAGGGAAACCTACAGAGACAGTAAGAGGGTTAGTGGTTGTTGGGACATAGACGTGGAGACAGGGCATAAAAGCTAAAGGATATGGGGTTTCCTTTGGAGGTAATGAAAATGTTGTAATATGTATTGTGACGATGATGACAAAATCTATGACTATGCTGAAAACCATGAAATTATACACTTAATGTGGGGGGGATTATATGATATGTGAATGTCTTAATAAAGTTTTTATTTAAAAAATGAGCTGAAGCAAATATGGGAAAATGTTAACATTGTGTGATATCTAGGTGTTGGCTCTACTGTTTCTATTGCATTTTTCTATTTTTGCGTATGGTTGAAACATTCCTTTTCAAAGTGCTGGCTCTTACAGAAACCTGCATTCAGGGGGAGGAGGAGTAAAAGCAATTTCAGGATCATTTTTAATGAATTAATCGGTGATCTCCAGATGGTTGGCTTTTACTCTCTTACAACATTGCAAAACACATCTTATTAGTTACATTTGAAGTTTTTTAGACCCATGTGTAAGAATGGTTATTCATTTCCCTCTTAAAAGCACACATAAGTATTATTTTTATTTAGTTTAAAACCATCTGAAACTTACATAATTCCAAGTACAATATAAAGAACTTTTTTTTATTAACTCCCATTTGGGAGTGAGTTACCAACCTGATGCCCCATCACCCCCAAAGACTTAATGGGGTGTTTCGGTCATCTTCCTACATAATCACAACACAACCATCAAAGTAAGGAAGTAAACATAGATCATTCATATTACCCAATCCTGAGACCTTTATTAAATTTCATCAGTCATCCCAGTAATATCCTTTATAGTAAAAAAAAAAAAAAAAAGATACACTTAAGAATGTGTTGCTGAGCAGTAGAGTGGGTGCTTAGCGTGCACAAGGTCCTAGGTTCAATCTCCAGTACCTCCAATAAAAAATAAAATAAAATAAATTAATTTTAAAATACATAAAGAAACCTAATTACCTCCCCCCAAAACCAAAACAAAGAATGTGTGTTGCGTTTGTCACATCTCTTTAGTGTCCTTTAGTCAGAAAAGTTTCTTCAGTCTTTCTTTGACTTTCATGACCTTGATACTTTTGAAGACTGCAGCCAGTTATTTTGTGGAATAGCCTTCAGTTTGGCAGGAACATCACCAAAAGTGATGCCGTGTTCTTCATGCACCTCATCAGGTGACACTCAGCTTCAGGAGCACAACCAACCATCCCGTGCCTTCCATCTTAAAGTTTTAACACAGTCTGTGATCCTTTTCTTCTTGTGTATTGTCTCAGTTTTCTCCAGGTTAATTTTCTTTTTTGCTTTCATCTTAGACTTTTGTCGAGTGTCTGGTGATCCTGGGCTGTCCATTCAGAAGGAAAGGCTTGGTTTCCACTGTGCCCTGTGCCCACGCCTTCAGGGGCGGCTAGTGACTTCATTTCTGACCTTTTCTAGGGTTTCACATCAGGGCTTGGCTGGGTATTGCTGGACGCTCTGCCGCAGGAACTTAGGCTTAGTGCCATTTTTTCTTAGTTACTCCTTGTCTGTCTACGTTCTATCTTCTAGAGTTTTCTGACATCTCCCCTCTGTAGTCACTTCATCTCCTGTTCTCTTTGTACTTTTTATGCCTTTTTATTCCTTTGTTATTTTAGGGGGTTTTGAGACGAAGTGAAGACAAACAGATTTTTAAATCATAGTCTACATTTTTTAATGAACATTTATTTTCATTTATTTTTAATTTATGCAAATGGTTGTTAACATTCTCATTTTTGGGTGAGGAGATTTAGTCTTCTTTTTACATTTCTAATTTTGGTAGCTATTGAAAGGTACAAACTACTATGTATAAAATAAATGTTACAAGGATTTATTGTACAGCACAGGAATACAGCCAGTATTTTATAATCACTTTAAATGGAGTATAATCTACAAAAATATAGAATCACTATGTTGTACTCCTGAAACTAATATAATCTTGTACATTAACCACGCTTCAATACAAAAAATACACCCATCATGTCATGGACGGTTCATTCTTATGGGAGGCAGAAAATTGAGCTGAAGAAGTCAAACAGTGAGTGGTTCCAAGTGCTACGTAGAGAATGAAGGACACAGTGTACTAAGAAATGACTTGGTTACTCTTCTACTGGATCAACAGAAAATAACCTCTCTCAGGTAGTGATTTTTAAGGAGAAATATTCACCTACCAGGTAAAGAACAAGGAAACAGCATTATTTGCAGAGGGAAGAGTTAGTTCAAAGCTCCTAAGGTGAAATGAGCTTGGCAAGTCTGGGGGAGAAGAAAGGCCACTGTAGCACGAATGGACAAGGGGGAAGAGTGGTATAAAGTCAGCGAGTTGGACACTCTCAAACCCACCCAGGGCTTTTTAAACCGCAAGGAGTCTGGAGTTTATTCTCATGTGATGGGAGGCCAACAGAGTGTTCTATATTGGGGAGGAACAGAGTCTGATTTATGTCACAGACGAGGCTGGCTGCATTGTGGTGAAGGAATGCTGGGACAGTACTTGGGAACTGTCTCAGTGGCCTAGGTGAGATGACGGTGTCCTGGGTGAGGATGGTGGCAGTAAAGAGGGAGAGAACTAGAGGGATGACAGATATGTTCCTGAGACATAGGTGACAGAGCTTGGTGACAGACTGACTATCGTACAGATGAAAGAGAGAACTGAAGGAGTTGCTTATGAGACAGACTTACAGTATAGTTTTTTAAAATTGAAGTACAGTCAGTTTACAATGTTGTGTCAACTTCTGGTGGACAGCACAACGTTCCAGCCACACACAGACATACATACACTGGTGGGAAGGGGATACACTGGGAGTTTGAGATTTGCAGATACTAACTACTACGTATAAAATAGATAAAAGCAAGTTTCTTCTATATAGCACAAGAAATTATATTCAATAACTTGTAGTAACCTATAATGGAAAAGAATATGAATACAATATAGCTTTTAAAAATAGAAACATACCTCTTTCATGAACTATTCAAAATCTTTATCCAGCTCTTCTTTGGAATAATGCACCATTATCAATAATTGTCACCACCCGAAATAAACATTCCAAGGTATTTACAACATTGGAAACACTAAATGACAAGTGATTACAAATAGCCTTCAAGGAGATCCATATCACATCACAAAAACAGCCAGTCATGAACTTCAGAAATTTCTCCTTTGATTTAGCTCATATGTACAGTTATTGGCCATTAGCTCATATGCACAATTCTTGGCCAGTAAGCTGGACAAGAAATTTCTAATTTATTAATAAAACTGGGGACAGTGGTTAGCGTCTTTTCGCCTCCCCGGGCGCAGGTTAGAGTGGTCGCAGTTTCCCAGGATAATCTGGCGGATGGGAGCAGTGACTGCTGCACGGCTGGGGCCTCCAAGGCCTTCTTCTCTGCGCTCCTGGGAGTCACAGTCAGATTCATTTACATCTATGTTGATTTCACACATATGTGGTCGTGAAGATGGGACCCAGGATGCAGACGGTCTGTCTGCGTACTTCCACCCTGAGGCCTCCCTTGACATCGGGTAGAAACCCGATATCCACTTTTCCAACTGCACAGCATTCATTCATCCACGTGTACCAGAACTGATGGACCCCATTCCCTCTCCATCAACCTTAGTGTTGCTTTAATTCCCACTGTTTCAACCAGTGATGTGATGAACACCCTTGAAAAGACATTTTGAATAGCTGTGCAAGGACTTTAGTGGGATGAACTCTAAGGATCAGCACTGCTGGGGCACGGATGCAACTGTGGCCCTTTGATGTGCCCTGTACCCTATTCCCCTGGAGAGAAGTGTCTGTTAACTCTTCCCTTCCCTCCAGGGGACCTGCTGGGGCCTCTGCCTCCTTACATTGTCACCAGGGCTGGTTGTCACCAGGCTAAAGACCTGCCAGCGTGATGGTGACCAGTGCTGTCCTGCAGTGTGTCCGTCTGCCTGTGTCCTCACCTGACAGGTCGAGCATCTCCAGCACACACTGGCCACCTGCGCTGCCTCTCGTTGGAACTGCGTGTGTGTGTTGGGTTTCTGTTGGGAACACTGGATTTCAGGAGGATTTTGGACCACAGGGACGTGAAACCTTTCTCCAACATTGGGTTATGAGGAACACTTTTTTCAGGTTGTGGTTTGTCTTTCCAGCTGTTTTTCTGGGGTTTTGCTTGTCTTTTGATTTGTTTGGTTTTATTTTTGCCACAGGAATAGCTAAGCATCTCCCTTCTGTCCTCTGGCTGTGGTGTCACAGGGGGAACAGTAGTGTCTACCCTGAAATTATGCACAGTCACTAAAAGGGCTTCATTTTGTACGTCTCATCTTTAGTCTATCTGGATTTTCCTCTCAAAACATAACAATGTTAATTCATATAAAAACAAAAAAATTCACCAGTCCTCACTTAAGAGATTTGGGCAGACAGAAAAAGCCACCTTTTATATGATGTCGGTGATAGGGAACCTCCAGGATAGGTAAAGAGTCAGAGAGAGAGAAAGGGGCTTAGTTTTTGTCAGGGGCTGGGGGAGGGAGGAAGTGGTGTGTGCTTTGGTTGCAAGCTTTTAGTCTGAGGAAAGAAATCGTCTGAAATAGACAGTGGTGTTGGGCTCACAGCATTGTGAGTGCACTTAATGGTCCTGAATTGCACAATTTAAAATGGGAAAAGGCTAAGCTTTATTCTTGTAAACTTAAACCATAAAAAAATAGATGATTCTGTATTAGAAAAGAACAAATCTGACTCCACATTAGATCTGTTCTTTTGGCTTTAACCCTGTGCCCAGTTGCTTTAACCCTGTGCCCAGTTTTTGAGGCTTTGTCTTGCTAGCTCTGCACCCTTTGTTAAACAATGTTGCCTTTAGCCTGTCTGGTAAACAGGAGAGCTATTCTCAAGGTTTTGACCTTTAAGGATTTAACACTTCTGCACTGCTATAAAGACAAGCTTCAGAATAGAAAATTAAGTTTGTTTTGTTAGAGGTTTTACAGGGGCACCATGACCTGACCCCACATGGACAACTGCAGACCAAGATAATGGCAGACTGATGTCCTGGAGAACCATCTTCCCCAAGTCAGACTTCAGGCTCCTTTTCTACTGAAAAGGGGAGGGGCTGTGGTTGGTTGTTGCAAACTTCTTGGTGTAGGATTTCTTTGTTCTTGGAATCCTTTCCAGCTGTCCAAGTGGGTCAGGTCATGGTGCCCTGTAAAACCTCCAACAAAACAAACTTTACTTTCTATTCTGCAACTTGTTGTCTCTATAGGAGTGCAAAGTGTTCACATCCTTAAAGGTCAGAGCCTTGAGAATAGGCTCTCCTGTCTATTTCAGGCTAAAGGCAACATTGTTTTGCAAAAGGTGCAGAGCCAGCAAGAGTAAGCCTAGAAAACAGGGCACAGGGTAGAAGGAAAAGAAACATTTAATATGGAGTCACATTTGTTCTTTTCTACTACAGTGCCTTTTGGTGAGAGTTAAGAGGATGTTTCCTGGGCAGGTCCTCCTCTGACCCAGGCTGGGGTTCAAAGCAGGAGCCCTGCCACATTCACCATGACTGTGATCTCTTGCAGGGCCTCATCTCCTGCAGAGAATGTAACAATTATCGGTGATTAAAATTACCTGTCAGAATCACTTCAATTGCCTATAAAATATATCATGGTGGGGGTGGGGTGGGAGGAGGCAGGCAGGGGACATCTCATTGGTCCCTCAACAGTCAGTCTCCTCTGATGCAAGGGACCAGGGTCATGGTAGATTCCAAGGTGGCCAGGCCAGCGTAGCTGCCTGCTTGGTTCTCCAGCCTTGGGTTCCTAACATGGACACTTTCTAATCTCCCGTCCCTTGTCCCTCTCCCGGCACGAATGAACATGGTCCCTGCACCCACCTGGGCTGAACCCAGGCCCCTCACACAGCCCACCACCTGCTGTCCATCCCTGGGCTCAGTTGCACCCTCATCCCCCAACAGGTCATAGTGCCCAGCGCCTCAGCCCTCAGGGTCTGGATCACCATCCGGCATGTCAACCACCCAAGGCCCACAGGGCAGTGGTGGGCAGCCTGGGACCACCCTGACCCGCAGGCTCAGATGAGGCACAGGTCTCGGGGTTGAGGGCACCCAGGGGGAGTTGGAGCTGCCTCCAGCCTGGCCCGCTGCGCCCTGTAGCCTCAGACATTGGCTGTGCTGCCTCACACTAGGCCGGGTCCCCTGCTGGTGGCAGTCGTCATAGTGACCAGAGCCCAGAATTCCCCGCCCCACGTGTGGGGTAAGGGGTGAGGGTGTCAGGTGTCAGCTCAGGGTAGGGGTGCATTAGGGGTGAGGGGGGATCCTGTGGTAAAGGGGGACAGTCTGAGGGGTGAGGGGGACCATCTTGGGATGTTGGGGGAATCCTGCCTTTTTTTTTTTTTTTTGGTTAGTTTGAATGCTTTATGTTTAAACAGTGGAATAAATACCATTGAAGTTAATTGACAATCAATACATTCTATGCAGCACAGCGCAATTGATTACGCACCAATGAAATGTCTAATTACATAGATGCACAGTGTCCTTGATTAACATTAATATCCTTTCAGCCTATCTATTTGCACTGTATACCATGTGTAACATTGTGTTAATCATTAATCATACTGATTGCATTAGTCATTAATCATTAATCCCTCCGAAATCAAAATTTTTTTGACATTTTTTATTGATTTATAGTCATTTTACAATGTTGTGTCAAATTCCAGTGTTCAGCACAATTTTTCAGCCATACATGGACATATATACACACTCATTGTCACATTTTTTTCTCTGAGCTACCATAACATTTTGTGTATATTTCCCTGTGCTATAGAGTATAATCTTGTTTATCTGTTCTACAGTTTTGAAATCCCAGTTTATCCCTTCCCACCCTCCGCCCCCCTGGCAACCACAAGTCTGTATTCTCTGTCTATGAGTCTATTTCTGTCCTGTGTTTACATTTTGTTTTTGTTTTTTTGTTTGTTTGTTTAGATTCCACATATGGGCGATCTCATATGGTATTTTTCTTTCTCTTTCTGGCTTACTTCACTTAGAATGACATTTTCCAGGAGCATCCATGTTGCTGCAAATGGCATTATGTTGTTGGTTTTTATGGCTGAGTAGTATTCCATTATATAAATACACCACATCTTTATCCAGTCACCTGTTGATGGACATTTAGGCTGTTTCCATGTTTTGGCTATTGTAAATAGTGCTGCTATGAACATTGGGGTGCAGGTGTCATCCTGAAGTAGGGGTCCTTCTGGATAGAAGCCCAGGAGTGGGATTCCTGGGTCATACGGTAAGTCTATTCCTAGTCTTTTGAGGAATCTCCACACTGTTTTCCATAGTGGCTGCACCAAACTGCATTCCCACCAGCACTGTAGGAGGGGGGAATCCTGCCTTGAGACAGTGGTGAGCCATAAGTTGTACCTAGCAGGGTGGAGTGTGGGAGTAGGGACCTCGGTATAAGAAAGAGCCCCATCTTGGGGGTCCCTTTGGAGACTGGGCCTGGCTGGGGCTGGGGGCAGTAACGGGGAGGGGGAGGTGAGCAGGGGGAGTGGGGCTGGGGACTGTGGCCTGGCCCGGGGCCAGGGGTGGTTCTGGTTCAGTCCCTGGGACCTGGTCGGTGGCCGGGTGGGGGCCTTGGGGATGGAGACCCAGAAGGGCGGGCAGGGAGGTGGGCCCGCACTACCGCCCTGCCCAGCCCCGCCAGGCTGTGCTGGGCCCCACACTGCTGGAGCCCCAGCCCGAGTGTCCGGTGTGACGCGCCTGCGCGTGGACGCACAGATGCTCGGACTCCGGAACACGCCCAGAGCGTGTGGAAGCCGGGCGGGAGCCGGGTGCTCCCCGACCATTTCCCGCGGAGGAACGTGGCCTCGGGTCTGGGCCGCCATGTGCCATCGCCTGTGCTGTTGTCGCTGGGCAGGTAAGGGGGCGCTGGTGGGGGCGCGCAGGTCGGGGAGCCGGCGGGTGAGGCCTGGGCTGCGTTGGGGAGGCGCGCAGGGAGGCGAGCGCAGGTGAGGTCTGGGCCCCGCAGCCCCTTAGGACCCTGAGGCAGGTCCGGGCCGCCGCCCTGGTTCGTGGTGCCCCTCGCCCCCCACATTAGTAGTCCTTGAACTCCGCGTCGTCGCGGCCGCTCCTACGGGGAAGCGGGAGCAGCCCCGGGAGGTGAGAGGGAGCACCTCCAACCGGCCCTCAGGCCTTGGCCTGGTCGCGGGAGGCGGGTGCGGTGCGGTCGCGGGGTCCCAGCGGCGGCTGCGGTGGGATGGGGGCAGCCTCGTGCGAGCCTCTGGATTTGTTTCCTACTCCCCCACGGCTTGTAGTGGGGTGATCTCTGCTTCCCCATGTTCGCGGGGTGCATGTCTCGCGGTCAGCCTGCTCCTCGAAGGCGGAGGCGGTGTTCTCAGGGTGCGTGGGCTGTGCTATCGGCGGCGGCGGGGAGAGGGGTCTGCCCCAGGGAGCCTGTCGATTTGCTCCCATCTCCCCCGCGGCTTGTCCTGGGCTCGGTCTCTGCTGCACCAGGTTTGCGGGACTCAGGTTACAGGTCAGTCTGCTCCCCGGAGGCCGGCGCGGTGCGGTCAGTGCGGGGCCGGCGACAGCGACAGCAGAAATGAGAGAAAATCCTCGCGCTCGCATGGGGCAGCTCCAATCCCGCCATCGCCGCCGCCTTCGAAGCTCTGACAGCACAGCATCCGCCTTCCAGGAGCAGGCTGACCTGTAACCTGAGACCCGCGAACCTGGGGTAGTAGAGGCCAAACCCAGGACAGACCGCGGGGGAGTTGGAAGCAAATCCACAAGCTCACCTGGGCAGACCCCTAATCCGCCGCTGCCGCCGCTGCCTCCAGCCACACCGCGTCCGCCTCCTGGGAGCCGGCTGACCTGGGGATGTGCCTGGGGAGATGGGGGCAAATCGTCCCCCAGCTCGCCAGGGGCAGCGCTCCTCTCCCTACCGCTGCCCCAGGTTCGCGGGACGCTTGTTTCCAGGGCAGTTGGCTCCGGGGAGGCAGGCGCGGTGCGGTCAGGGGACGGCGTTAGGGTGCAGGTGTCTTCACATTGGAATTCGCTCCAGATACATACCCAGAAGTGGGATTGCTGGTTCAAATGGGAAGTCTATTTTTAGTTTTTTGAGGAATTTCCATACAGTTTTCCATAATGGCTGCTCCAAACGACATTCCCAGCCACAGTGTAGGAGGCTTCCTTTTTCTCCACACCCTCTCCAGCATTTCTCATTCATGATTGCCATTCTGACTGGTAGGAGGTGAGGGTTCATTGTAGTTTTGATTTACATTTGTCTTATAGAGATACTGAGCATTTTTTCATGTGCCTGTTGGCCATTTGTATGTCTTCACTGGAGAAATGCGTGTTTAGGTCTTCTGCCCGTTTTTGGATTGGGTTGTTTTTTTATTATTAGATTGTATGAACTGATTATATGTTCTGGAAATTAAGCCTTTGTCAGTCGCATTATTGGCAAATATTTTCTCCCATTTGTTGTCGTTTTATTTATGGTTTCGTTTGCTGTGCAAAAGCTTGTAAGTTCAGTTAGGTCCCGTTTGTTTATTTTTGCTTTTATTTCTGTTGCTTGGGTAGACTGCTCTAGGGGAAGATTACTGAGAAGTATGTGAGATAATGTTTTGTTTATGTTTTCTTGTAAGAGACTTAGTGTCTTGACTTATATTTAAGTCTTTAAACCGTTTTGAATTTATTTTTGCGTATGGTGTGACGGGGTATTCTAATATCATTGATTTGCATGCAGCTGTCCAGCTTTCCCTACACGATCTGCTGAAGAGACTGTTTTCACTCCGTTATATGTTCTTGCCTCCTTTGTCAAAGATGGTTTGAGTGAAAGTTCGTGGGTTTATGTCTGGGCTCTCTATCCTGTTCCATCGATGCGTACGTAGGTCTGTTTCTGTACCAAGACCATGCTGGTTGGATTGTAGCTCTATAGTAGCGTGTGAAGTCTGGGAGGGTTATGCTTCGTTCATTTTCTTCAATAATGCTTTGGTAATTCTGGGTCTTTTGTGATTCCGTGTAAGTTTTAGGATGATTTGTTCTAGTTTTGTGAAAAATGTCCTGGGTGATTTGATAGGAATCTGTAGGTTGCTGTGGGCAGTATGGTCATTCTAACAATATTAATTCTTCCAATGCAAGAATCTGGGCTATCTTTCCATTTCTTTGTAAGTCTTCTTTAATTTTTTTGATCAGTGTTTTGTAGGTCTCCACATGTAAGTCTTTCACTTCCTGGGTCAGACTTATTCCTAAGACTTTTATTTTTTTTGGATGCAGTTTTCAAAGGGATTATTACCTTCGTGTAAATAAACACCACTGATTTCTGTATGTTGATGTTGTGTCCTGCTGCCTTGTTGAATTCTTTTACTAGCTCTAGTCATTTTTGTGGGGAGCCTTTAGGGTTTTCCATGTACAGTATTATATCATCCACATATAGTGATAGCTTTACCTCTTCTCTTCCAGTTTGGATCTCTTATTTTTTTTTGTTGTTGTTGTTGTCTATTTGCTCTACTAGGACTTCCAATACTATATTGCGTAGAAGTGGTGAGAGTGGGCATCCTTGTCTTGTTCCAGATGTTAGCAGACAGGCTTTCAGCTTTTCAGTGTAGAGTATGATGCTGGCTGTAGGTTTGTTATAAATAGCTTTTATCATGTTGAGATATGTTCCCTGTATACCCAGTTTAGTAAGACCAGGGGCTCAGTGTGGTCAGGGGGCTGGGAGGATGGCAGCAGCAGTAGCGGTGGCGGGAGGAGAGGGGCTCCCCCTTGCCAGCCAGTCATTTGCTCCCATCTACCCCTGTGGCCTGGCCTTGGGGCAGCCTAGCTGCCTCAGTTTCATTGGGCCTAAGTCTTTAGGTCAGTCTGCTCCCAGGAGGCTGGCATGATGCAGTCAGGGGCAGTGGCGGGAGTCAGGCTGCCCTGTGCAAGCCCTTGAATTTATTCCCATCTCCCCAGTGGCGTGGCCTGGCCTGGGGTGGCCTCTGTTGCCCCAGGTTCGCTGGAGGTGCGTCCTCAGGTCAGCCGGCTCCTGGGAGGAGGACGCGGTGCCCTGAGCGGGCAGTGTCTGGCCACGGGCAAGGACTCCCAGAGGACTGGGTTCTAGCCACGGGCAAGGACTCCCAGAGGACTGGGTTCTAGCCTGGGGTAGCTGACTCTCCTAACCTTTATTTTGCTTTCTCAGGTGGTAGCTGTAGCGGTGTTTCCATTATAGGATATCAGTAGATATTGGTAGGTCTCTGTGCTATACAGAAGAAACTTTCTTTAAAATCTATATGTATAGTAACTAACATATGTAAATCTCAAACTCCCAAATTTATCCCTTCCCACCTCCTTTCCCTGGTAACCATAAGATTGTTTACTATGTGTATGACTCTTTCTGTATTGAGTTCAAATGAATTCATAGTGTCCTTTTTCTTTCCTTTTTTGGATTCCACATTTGAGCAATATCATATGGTATTTTTCTTTCTCTTTCTGGCTTACTTCACTTAGACTGATGATCTCTAGGTCTATCCACGTTGCTGCAAATAGCATTATTTTATTCTTTTTTATGGCAGAGTAGTATTCCATTGTAAAATATACCCCAGTTTCTTTATCCAGTCATCTGTTGCTACCTTTAGGTTGCTTCCATGTCTTGGCTGTTGTATAGGGTGGTGTTGTGAACATTATGGTGCAAGTGTCTTTTCACATTACAGTTCCCTCCAGATATATGCCCAGAAGTGGGATTGCTGGATCAGATGGTAAGTCTATTTTTAGTTTTTTTGAGGAATCTGCATACTGTTTTCCATAAGGTCTACACCAAACTACATTCCCACCAACAGTGTAGGGGGTTCCCTTTTCTCCATACCTTCAGCATTTGTCATTCATGGACTTTTGAATGATGGCCATTCTGACTGGTGTGAGGTGATAGCTCATTGTAGTTTTGATTTGCATTTCTCTGATAATAGCGATAGTGAGTATTTTTTCACGTGCCTGTTGGCCATTTGTGTGTCTTCTTTGGAGAATTGTTTGTTCAGGTCCTCTGCCCATTTTGGGGTTGGGTTTGTTTTTTGTTACTCAGTTGTATGAGCTGTTTACATATTCTGAAAAATTAAGCCTTTGTCAGTCACATCATTTGCATATATTTTCTCCCATTCATAGATTATTTTCTTTTGCTTATGGTTTTCTTTTCTGTGGGGAAGGTTATGAGTTTAATTGGGTCCCATTTGTTTATTTTTGTTCTTCTTTGCATTGCCTGGGTAGACTGCCCTAGGAGAACGTTGCTAAGAATTATGTCTGAGAATGTTTTGCCTATGTTTTCTTTTAGCTGATTTATCGTGTCTTGTCCATCTGCATCTTAATCCTAGACTCTAGATCTGTTCTTCAGTTTCAAATTTTGAGCTTCTTAGAGAACACCTACTCTTAGCTCACATGTCAGATTCAACATGTCTTAAACTGAATTCGTAATCTTTTTCTTGAACTGACTTCCACTTGCAGCATCTCTGCTTACTCAGTGGGATAATCATTCTTCCGGTCCTGGATACCCAAAGCCTTGGACTGGTCTCTGATTTCTCTGTCTCGCACCATCTTCCACATTTTGTCAGCTCCCGGAACTGCACATTCTTGGTTTCAAGTGTCCATTCTGATTGCTGATACTCTGATGGAGAGCTTTCATCCCTGACACCTGAATTCCCTCTGTTGAGCTCTTGGATATTCTTTCCCCACCATTCAGTCCACCTACAGTTTCGACCCGCCAACATCGAGAGTCAAGTCAAAGACTTACTGCAACCAGATCTCTCAGCCAGGTAGTCTCGGCCCTCCATCATTTTGGCCCTGCGTTATCTGTTCCAGTCATTATGTGCCTTAGCCTCCTAGGGTAGCCTGTGCTTTATCACAAGCCAGGAGAATCCAGCTTTTTCCCATCCAGTTCTCAGTTAAAATAGCTTAGAATTACCCCAGGAACCAGTTGGAGCCCCATCCCCTTTATAGAGTCTTCCCTATTTACTCCAACTCCTAGCTCCTCTTTGTATTCCTGCACTGTTGATGATCGATAGCCCGTAATCTTGGCTTTGAGTACTGACTTGGTACAATTCCCGGGTGGTTTCCAATGTTTCTCCTCACTTAGCTGGTAAGTGGAGAAGGCTCCCATGTTCAGCCTCCTTTATACCCCTCACCCTGCTTAGCATTGGGCAACAGTGGGCATCCAGGCAGTGCTTTCCTACTTGATTTATTCACAGGGGTGGTGGTCTGGAACATAGCTAATAACTTTTAATTCAGTGTTGTAATTGAAAATGAGGAAGGCCTAGAAAATCCATAAGAATTTATCTCTATGTTGAGTTTAGTGCTTAACCTCAATGATTTTCTTAACTGTGCATTTACATTCACATAGTGTTCAGTGCTTGTACGTTTCCCTGAGGCAAGCAGGTGAGATGTCATTATGTTTGACTTTCACGTTAGATTTCATATTGGATATATTTGTGGAATGAGAAAACCTTATTTTATTAGTACACAGCTGGGAGCCCAGAGAGACTAAGTGCGTCACCCAGGGTCACCTGGTCAGTGTTGGGCACAGGCCAGGACCGTGGTTCATATCTTTCAGCTGATGCTGCTCCTCTTCCAGTGCCTTTTCACACCAGTGCTGGGAAATGTAGCCCCATCAGCCACATGGCCAAGTCCCATTGCTGCCCCTTTACCTGCCAGTGGTGGCAATGCTACGAAAAGTGGCAAAAGAAAGGTCAGAAATAGGAGTGGTAAAAGACATGGAAGTGCTGGAAGTGGATCCTCAACCTCCTCCTCCCTGTTTGAGCGCCTCACACGTGTCCTACCCTGACAGTGCTATTCATTGTTTATAACATAGTGTTTACCATCAACCTGATCTTGCATAAGACATGCTTTTACCCTGGTCCCTTCCCTGCTAGTAGTCACTGTCAGGGACAGAAGGTGCCTGACTGTGCTCTGTGCATGTCTACTTGCTCTAAAGAGAAGTGGATGGAGATTGGGCAGTCACACAATCCAAGCAAATGAGACTCTTGGCACTGAAGCTTACTTTGGGAATGGAATTTTCTGTTTATTAATTAACCTTATTAATACCTTTATAATTTTTATTTTGCTTGGTAGACAGAATCACAGAGAAGGCATCAATAGCAGGAGTTGAAACCACTTTTTTTTAATTGAAGTATTGTTTACAATGTTGTGTCAGTTCCGGCGTACAGCATAATGTTTCAGTCATACATATATATACATATATTTGTTTTCATGTTCTTTTTCATTATGGGTTACTGCAAGGTATTAAATATAGTTCCCTGTGCTGTACAGAAGAAACTTGTTTATCTATTTTCTACAGAGTAGTTAGTATGTGCAAATCTCAAACTCCTAATTTATCCCTTCCCACCCGCTTTCCCACTGGTAATCATAAGACTGTTTACTATGTATGTGAGTCTGTTTCTGTTTTGTAGGTAAGTTTGCTTTAAAACCACTTTCTTTGTGAATTTATGAAAGCATCATGTATATACCTCCCACATGATATTTTCTCATCGGTAGGCTAGAAATTCCCAAATTTCCTGGCAGATGAGCGATGACAGTGAGTATGTTTAGAATTTTGAGACACAATAAAAGATAGCTTTTATGATTAAACAGTCTTATGTCTTACCCATTATTAGTTTAGATCATTGTCAGATACAGAGGTGAAAAAGTATACATCATAGAGAAAGGTTTCAGAAGTGTAAAAAAATTTAATTATCAAGTGATTTGTTTATATTGGCCAGCTATTCCACAGAGGTCAAAATACTTAAAAAGTTTGCGAATTCCCCAGAGGTGAGAACTTGACCAAATCATGCTATGGGTGTTGTTGCATTTACTTTAAAAAATAATTTATTAATTTTTAATTAAGTATCAACATCTTCTAACTCATGAATTTATCTTTAGGTAGCCTCAAGCAGTGTTCTTAATCCGTTCAGGTGCCAGTAGTTTAAATCATACAACACACCTCTTTTGTGGTAAAATGAGGCAAATCACATGAATCTTTTCCCTACAAAATTACCGCAGGGGTTGTGTGGCCCTGCAAGAGCAGTGCTGGTCATTACAGCTCGGTTTGCAGTCCAGGTGTTAGTCTGATTCGTTTTTGTCTAAGCACCCCTCTTGGTGGAGCCGATCTTGCCATCTTGCCTCAGACTTGGTTTAACAACCGGATGAGAGATGCTCAGCTTTCTGCATGGAGGGCTTTGTAACAGCTCCTTGGTTTCCCCAGTCGGTGCCCCGGAGGGGTGGCTGTATGCTCCCTGGGAGAGCATTTGCTCAGCAAGGCAGAGAGGCTCAGTGCCTGGGGGCAGGAGCAGAGAAGTTGAAGGGGTCTCACTTTAAACTGCTTCTGGGGAGTTCCTGACCCCTCCTCCCGTCTCCTCCAGGGTGGAGCGTGGTGGGCGCTGCTCCGAGATGCTCTCAGTTCTGCCTTTTTTTGAAAACTGAATATACGAAAAAAAATCTTGTCTCGGTAAATACCAAACTCCTGTTGTCTTCCGTTTTGCTCTCGCTGAATTGTTTGTTTTTAAAATGTCATACTCTGTTTTGGCTTGGGAGGAAATGGCCATCCATGGTTTATGAGGAAAGAAGCCACACAATTAGTGACAAAGAACATCCTAAGTGACAGATTCCAGACAGAAGATTCTAAGTGGGTTACAGCCAGAAGTGCTTCCTGGAAAACTCCGTACCCACGTTCCCTTCTACCAATAATATAACTGTTTCACAAGAGCTTTAAGTTCCTCTTTTTATGAAAAAAGAATTTGTCAAGAGGGAAGGTTGGGGAACTTTCCCTTAAAGGGTCGGATAGTAAATATTTTAGGCGCTGCTGAATAGGAGTCAACATCAAGGATAGTGCGCATACCTGCACAATTGTCAAATGTCACCATTAAAAACGCAAAAACCATTCTTAGCTCCCAGACAGCAAAAAGAGGTGGTGAGTGGGATCTGACCCCTGGGCTCTCCTTTGCCCCTCTGATCTGATCATGACCATAAACATGGATCAAAAAGCCAAAGAGATCTCTGAATTGACTTCAGATCTTGCTTTGTTGGTTTCCCTTCAGTTTTCAGGTGGCCATTCCTAGATGCCCTGGGTCCGAAGTGAGGAGAAATAGCAGTCATTTCAGGAAAAAAAAGGAGGTCAGGATATACATATTCAAAAAGCACCTGAATGCTTGATTCAGTCACTCCCGTGCCCATTGGCCCTGACTAAACTAACTTCACATCAAATTACTGCGCTCAATTTTAGATTTTCTAACTTCACTAGGACATAAAGATGGACTCAAAAAATGAAAAAAAAAACTAAGATGATTAAAAGTCTATTATTGCAGATACTATTATATATGAAATAAACAACAAGCACCTTCTGGACAGCACAGGGAACTCTATTCAATATCTTGTAATAACCTGTAATGAAAAAATATGAAAAGGAATCACTGAATCACTATGCTGTACACCAGAAACTGACACAACATTGTAAACCAACTATACATCCATTAGAAAAGAAAGTATATTAAAAATGAGAAACCCCTTCCTGGAAACCCTTTTGCCTAGGGTTGAGCAGGACAAGGAACGAAGTAAACACACGAATCCAGACTCCAGAGCGCTACGTGGTGTGTGGACTAGCCCTTCTCTGCTTTACAGAGAGAACTGAGATAGATTTGGATCAAAATCTTGGTATGACATTTGAGGAGGAACTGATGACACTGTTAGTTGTTAAATACTGGAGTAAGTCCCTCTAGGAGGCTGTCAGTACTCTCCCCCATGCAGAGAAAGGCGTAGTTGCTCAGCATGGTTTTATCCAACTTAACCTCTAGCAGGGCAGCAAACTTCTTCATTCATTGACTCGTACCTCCTTCATTCTCTCATTAAGCTTATTTCTAATTAGCATAGGGCTCAGGCACAGAGGGTAGGAGAGTGTCTAATATAATGCTTGCTTTCAAATAAAGTCTAGAGATATCAGGGTATTTCTACTCTTACATCTGGATTTTTCTGCCTGTAACTTACACATGGGAACATCTGGCTGTTGGGTAGTACATTCTCATCTTCCAGCTTTGAAAGTAATGCATCTGGTTGAAGTTGTTAATCATGAATTACTCAGTATGTGCTGTGCTCCAGAAATTGACACAGCATTGTAAACTGACAATACTTCAGTTTAAAAATGAATTAAGTATTCTGGTTCCCATAAGCAAACGCTTGGCTCTGATATAAGATAATGGATGATGTCTGTAAAGTGCTTCACACAGTTCTTGAAAAAGAACTGCTTCACAAATAATAATAATAGGTATTATTAATTTTACTCCAGAACCTAAGTTTCTCAGCTCTTCCCTTCACCAAATCCCAAAAGATAGGAAAGTTTCCTTTATGTGACAGTCATCCGTGGAAGTCTGGGTGCTAAGTCCATCTAAGTGTGCCCTCACCCTGTCCCCACTCCCCTATTCATAGTTGTTGTTCGAAGGTGCAGCATATGCTTTTTAAAAAAAATATATATATATATTCATTAGTTTGATTTTTTAGACCCCATATATATGTGCTAACATACAGTGTTTGTCTTTCTCTGTCAGACATATTTCACTAAGCATAATACCCTCCTGGTTCATCTATGTTGTGGCAAATGGCAGAATTTTACCCCTTTTTATGGCTGAGTAGTATTCCATTGTATAAATACATACCACATATTCTTTATCCAGTCATGTAGTAGATGGACATTTAGGTTGTTCCCTGTGCTCTTTTTTTTATTATTCTTGTTTAGGAGGGAGGTAATTAGACTTTTATTTATTGATTTTAATGGAGGTGCTGGGGATTGAAACCTGGACCCTTGTGCATGCTAAGCCTGCACTCTATCACTAATTCTTCATCCCTGCTCTCATATGCTCTTAATATTCACTTTATCAAAATAAATTACAACCAAATAATGTACCACATTTTGCCATGTTTTAATCAAATTTGCTATTCATGAAGCTGTATCATTACATTTCTATGCCTTCCTGTATTCTTGCTCAAGTAGGTTTTAAAATATTAACAGTGTTTTTTTATTATACAACCTGTTTAAAATTTCCAAAGTCCCTTCCTCTGTGTAATTTCATGAATGCCGCAGCAACCACGTGAAATCGAACCAGCCTTTCCAGCTCATTGTCCCCCAGCTTTATTGAGATATAATTGGCATGCGACATTGTGTGAGTTTAAGGCATCTGATGTGTTGATGAGATCCTTCTGTAAATTGCAAACTGAGTACCATGATATTGTCAGCTACCTCCTCCGCCCCCGTCACAGTCACCAGTTTGTGTGTGCCTGGTGAGAACATTTAAGACCTGCTCTCTCAGCAGCATTTAGGTACATGATCTAGTGTTCTGTGTAATCGCCATGCTGAGCACTGGTCCCCAAACCTGTCAGTCTTATAACTGGTGATCTGTTCCCTGTGAGCAACACCTCCCAGTTTCCCCCACTCCTAAACCCTAGCAACCACCACTGTCTTCTGTTTCTGAGTTTTTCCTTTTTAGTTTCCACATATAAGTGAGCTCAGTGCTTTTTATTTTAATGATACAGCTGCATTCCCGAGAGGTTAAAGGACTGTTAAGTGAATTGTATCAGGAGGTTGAAGAATCAGCCCTCCAACTCTGCTCTTCTTTCTTTTTTTCGTTGAAGTGTGGTTGACTGACAGTGTTGTGTTGGTTTCAGGTGTACAGCACGGTCATTCAGTTATTTCATTTCATATCACACATATCCATCTGTGAACATACATTATGTTGCATATTTCTTGTTAGGATACAAGAGTTAATGGATTTTGAACAAACTATAAATAAAACCTGTTGTTAGGATATAAGAAAGTTATTGGCTTTTACACATTTATCTTCTAAGGCACCAGAGCAGCCTTTCAGTTGATGTTCTTGAGTTCTCTGGTAAACAGTCGTATCACCCAATTATAATTTTGTCCCTTCCTTTAACTTACACAAAACTCCTTTCTTTTTCTTTTTAATCACATTTTTCAGGACCTCCAAATTACTAAACAAAAACAGGATGCTAGACATCTTGTTTCTCATATTAATGAGAACCTAACAGATATTCTTAAGAAGTTTTAAAAGTATCCACTTGAGCTAAGTTTTTAGGAAGCATAACATACACCACATGCCTTTTTATCATACACTGAAATCACCATCCTGTCCTTCTCTAATCAATTCACATGATGAATTAATACACTTCTACTGTTAAATCATTCTTGTATTCCTTAATTATATTTTTGAGCTTATTTCTATACTTGCTTTTTTCAGATTTTACTTAGGATTTCTGTATGTGTATCAAGTGGAATTGAACCATTGTATTCTTTCTTTGTACTAATATTTTAGCATCACTAATCTCATGGGGTAAACAGGCCAGCTTATTCTATCTTTATCTAAAGTGTTTTAAGTAACAGGAAAACTTCTAACCTCGGAAAAGAGAATGCAGCCCTAAATGATCTGAGTCTAGTGCCTTCGGGGCAAAGAAATTATATGTGAAAGATACTATATTTCAAAATTTGTATTTATTGTCTTTTCTTGGGTCGATTTTGCTAATAATTTTATAAGTCAAATGATTATGTTTCAATACATTTTTATTTACAATATAAAGTTATATACATTATCTTGTAATTCCAAAATCATCATTATCTCTTGACAGTTTCCACTTTTCACTTTTTTTCTTTTTTATCATAGAAGAGTCAGTTTACAATGTTATGTTAATTTCTGGTGTAGATCTACTTTTCACTTCTAACGTTGTGTTTTCTCATCACTTCATACTCAGATTGTTAGTTTGTTCTATTTTTTTTTTTTAATTTCAAATTAAACTTGCTCTTGGTTTAATTAAGTTCAGCCATTTCTTGTTGTTACATTCATTTAACACACATGCACATGCTCCTTGTTCTGCAGCTGGTGTGGGTGGACACGATGACTTGGCCAGTGTGGCCCCTGGGCCCTGTGTGCTGGGACTTTCCAGAGGCACCCTGCATACCTGTCTGGAGCCTAGACTGGGGACAGCATGAAGTTAGACATGAATGTTCACTGGAAAGGGCTGTCTCCAAGGTCCCTTAGGGCAGTCCATACAAGCAGCAGGCTGCATGCACTGCTGAGGGGTCTCCTGTTTGCAGCCATTGCACACCAGGCCTCCTTGGGGAAAAGAGCATGGTGGGCTTAATTGGCTGCAGAAGGAGTATTTTTAACATGAACTTTTAAAAATTGAATTATAATGAACATATGGAAAATCACACGGACTATAAGCATGTAATAAATTTCTGCAAAATGAACTCACCTGTGCAGTCACCGCCCACATTAAGAAATGAACACTACCCTTACCAGCACACCCCAGCGCATTCCTTACGCCTCTTCTCATTAACCATCTCTCACCCAAAAGATGCTGGGTGTTTTTCTGATTTTTATTACCAAGTACTAATTTTGCCTGTTTTTAAAGTTTATGGAACTGGTATTATCCAGCATGTGGTCTAAGGCTGACTTCTACTTAGCATGTTTGCGGGGTTCAGTACGTACTGTTCACCTAGGAATAGGGTGATCATATTTGGGAGTATTTCGCAGTTCGTTATGCTGTTGGTGAGTATTTGGGGGTGTTGCTGGTTTCAGCTGTTCTAAATAATGCTTCTGTGAATGTGCTTGTGCATTTTTTTTTGAGTTACAGTCAGTTTACAGTGTTGTGTCAGTTTCTGCTGTACAGCAGAATTCTTCAGTCATACCTGAACATACATATATTCATTTTCATATTCTTTTTTTACTACAAGATCTTGAATATATTTCCCTGCGCTGTGCAGTATAAACTTGTTTATTTTATATGTATTGTGCATTTTTTTTAGTTACATATTATGCATTTCTGATGCATGGTGCACTTGGGGTGGGATTGCTTTCCAAAGTGATTTTTACCCCCAGCAGCATTAAATCAGAGTTTTCATTGCTCCGTACCTTCACTAACACTTTTAACTCTGTATTGCTTATAAAATTGTGTTTTTAATTTATGCTTCCTTGTTGGCTAATTATGTCATATTCCTTTTCATGTCTTTATTAGCCGGTGTGATGCCCTCTTTTGTGAATTGTCTGTATCGTTTACTTGTATTTTTTAGTTGGCTAATTTATCTTCCCGATTTACAGCTCTTTATACGCACAGGGCACGTGTATTTCAGATAACTTTTCCCATTCTTTCACTTCCATATTCCCTCGCTTAATGATATCTTTTGAGGAACAGAAGACTTTAATTTTAGTGAAATCTAGTGTTTTCCTTTTAGAATTCTTTGGGGAAATCTTTTAAAAATCTTCTTACTAATGTCTTGAAGATATCTTTAATGTCTTGAAGATATCTTTGGATGTTTTCATTTAGAAGTTAATTGTTTGACCTTTCACATTTAGGCAGTAATTCACCATTAATTGATTTGCTTGTGTATATGATATGAAGGGTCAAGAACTACTTTTTCCCATATGAACCTCCAGTGGCCTTATTCCCATTTATTGGCATGTTCCAGCAGTGCCATCTTTGTCATAAATAAGGCAGATATTTTCTGGACTTGCTGTTTTGTTCCATTGCTCTGTTTATCTTTGAGCCAATTTGAAGTTCTCTTAACGACTATAGCTTTACAGTGTATCTTCTTTTAGTATAAATGCTTCAACTTTTTCTTCTTCAACCTTTTCTTCTTCAAGAGTTATCTTGACTATTATTAGGCTTTTGCATATTCATTTTGTCAGTTTCTGAAAGCATTAGGGCTTTGATTGGAACCACACTGACTCTATTAATTTGGAGCGAATTTACTTCTTTTAGCATGGAGTCTACCAACACTCCATACAGTACTACTCCATAAACACGATGTAGTTTTTCATTTATTTAGGACTGCTTTAATTTAGATTTTGTAGGTTTTTGTGTCAAGATCTTATACATCTTTTATTAGATTTATTCCTTGGCTGTTTGATCTTTTTAATGTTAAGATATCTTTTTAAAATTGCACAAATTTCTTTTGCTACTATATAGAAACACAGTCGGTTTTCATATATTGAACTTGCATCTAGAAACCTTACTAAATTCACTTATTTTCATGATTTGTAAATTCTTTTGGCTATTTTTCATGTATAATTAAGTCATCGGTTAATAATGACAGTTTTATTTTTTTCTTTCTGATCTTTGCAATTAAAAACCTTTCTTATTACACTGACTAGTACATCTGTTCCCATCTGTATAATTTCTTGATCTCTGAGAAGAAATAACTGACCATTAAAAGTGATGTTAGGTATAGGTATTTTATAATTGCTGTTTATCAGATCAAAAAAATTCTTTTATTCCTAGTTTGCCATGACTTTTTAATTAATAATGAAGGTTGGTTAGAGAGAACACCAAAAGCACAAGTAAAAGAGAAAAATTGATGAAACTGTACTTCTTTAAAATTAAAACTTCCAAAACCCATCAAGAATCATCAAAAGATAAGCCACAGATGGAGAGAAAATGATTGTGAATCATATTTCTGAAAAACACTTATATCCAAGAATAAAACAAATTATTTAGGAAAAAAATTAGCAAAAGATTGGAGTAGACACTTTACTCAAGAAACTGAATTACATACTCAGTTTCTTTAATATGTATTTGTGTTTTCAGATTTTCTGTTTCTTTGTCAGTTTTAGTAAGTTGTGTTTTCCTAGAAATTTGGTTGTTTGTCCTTTTTCAAATTAATTGGGCCAGAGTTGTTAATAATATTCTCTCATTGTTTTATTGTCTGTAAAATCCTTAGTACTGGCCTTCTTTCATTCTTGATTGGAATTTGTGCTTTCTTTGATTTTCCATTATGAGTCTTGCTAAAAGCCCTTTTATTTATTTTAGTTTTTCTCAAAGAACAAGCTACTTTGATTTTTTTCTCTTGCACATTTATTTTCTATTTAAAAAAACTTTTTTACTCTAGTTTTTTATCTTTCTTCTATTTTGGGATTTTTTCTTCCTTTTTTCTATTTCTTGTTAGGGATACTTGATAAGGATATTTGACTGCTTTGTCAGCTCCTGTGAGAGGTCTGTTAAAAACCCACTGTGGTTGTAGATGTGTGAATTTTTGCTTCTTTATATTTTAGAGCTGTGTCTTTTTTGTATTTTGTTTATAATAACAAACATGATGATCCATTAAAAAATTCTTAAGAATTATAAAGTGACCCTCTGTCTTGAGTCATGTTTCTTGCCTTACTCTCCCTTGTCAGAGATTAAGATGACTTTACAAGTTTTCTTTTGCTTGATATTTGCGTATTTTTTTACCCTTTTTCTTTAGCCATTCTGTGCTCTTACACTTTAAGACGTATCTCTTGTAAACGGTATCAAATAAGATTTTAAACTCTCCTTGCATAACCTGTGTGAAGATTTCCCTGTAGTGTTTCTTTTAGTGTAGGCCTTCTGACGTCTGATTGTGTGGGTGAGTGTGTCTGAGTGGGTGTGTGAAAATGTCTTTATTTCACCATCATTTTTGATGCATAGATTTGATTCGTTTGAAATTCTAGGTGGGCAGTTATTTTCTTTCCTGACTTCAAAGGTACTCATTTTCTGCCTCACACTGTTGTGTGGATACAGCAGTATTCCATGACTTCTCTGCTGGGACTGGTGTGCAGTGAATGGGCCACAAGTGTTACGAGCAAACCTTGATTCTTTGGCTCCTGCCATGGCTTCCAGCAGCCTGGTCTCTTTAACCTGAGTGTGCTTTTCAAAGCATGTTGTGTGGCCACAGGGTCAGAATGTTGGTAAAAGCCCCCCATCAGACCTCTGGTTGGTGTGTTAGAGGGCATCCTCATGGTGTCCTGAGACCATAGGACATGATGGGTCCCATGATGCAGTTACGGGGTCCCCTCAGGACCACCTCATCCAGAGTCCTCGTCTGTCCCATCAGCTTCCACTTCTGCATTGCTGTCCCATCAGCTTCCACTTCTGCATTGCTTTGGCTCCTCTTTCATCCACTCCCTTCCCCCGTATCACACTACATTTAGCTACTTCTGTTAGCCAGTATGTATTAGCTAACATGCGCTAAGCAACATTTTATATTCTCAGTTTACAATTATATTCTCAGTGTTAAGTGACAGTGAGTTTGAACCATAACTTCGTTAACAAATACATCCTACTAATTTAATGTAGAATTTTTTGGCCCTATTAACTTTTTTTCTCTGCTAAATTTTAACTTTTCATAGAAGAAAATTAATTATGAAGATACTATACCAGACATCCAAAAATGTTTAAAGAGTAACGTATTGAGTAACCATCACCTAACTAAAGCAATACAGTATTACAAATAAGGTTGAAGTTCTCTGTGTCCATTGCCAGTCACATCCCTCCCCTCTGCTGAGGTCACCACCAGTTGAATTTGGAATTTATTATTTCCATGCATGTTTTGTATCCCAAAGTAGCATTCTTCTTTTAAAAACTTATGTAAATGGTTATTATCCTGTGTATCTTTCTGTAATTATATATGATTATAAATATGTTACACTTATTTCTATACTTACAAGTCTTCCAACATTGTTAAATTTATCCATATTTAGACTTTAATTCCTTCATTTTCATGATGCACATATAACATTCTGTTGCATAAATATGTTCCAGTTTTATTATTAATCCTTTTGTTGAGTGTCTAGGTTACTTCCAATTTTTTGCTGTTTTTATATATGTTACATTGAATGTTATTGTACATGTTTCCTTGGGCGTGTGTTTGAGAGATTTTCTAGGGTGTGTATACCTAAGAAGTGACGGGTTGTGGGATGTGTGCTTGGTAACTGTAGTTCTCACTCCCGCAGGAAGTGTGTGGGCTCAGAATGTCCCGGCCTCAGCTGATACTCGATATTACGTCTTGTCATGATCAGTTTCTAGTGGGCTAGTAAGAGAGTGAGGAGCTGACTGTATACCTTCTATGCTGTAACTGTACTTTGTCTTTTATTTGTCTGTTTATTTAAATAGGGACCTACCTTGTCCCAGAGAAGTTAATTTTATAAAAAAGCATGTCTTTGTTGAGCCACAGAGTAAACAATCCCTTTAGGAATTCTTTATGTTTATTTGTATCTGTTCCCAAGTTATAAGTCTGGGGTAAACTCCTAATTATGACACTGTTCGTTTGTATATACTTTCAAATGAGTGATTCTTAAATGTGATCCGTGGTCACCAAGCGGGCATCCGTGAGGGCACAATGATTTTCACAGCAGTGAGGTGCCCTTTTCACTGGGTTGGCATTTGCACTGATGGGGCAGAAGCAGTGGTGGGTAAAGTGCCAGCATATTTGCAGGAACCAAGAAAGTGGCATCAATCTGCAGTGATTTTGTTAACACAAATGGGTTTATTTGTATTATTCAATGAATAAATAAATATTTAAAAATTTTTGTTTCATTTTATAATAGAACAACTGTTGGTAGATTTATATTATATAATCTGAACAAAGCCCCTTCCTCTAAGAGTATGAAGGGGGCCTGAGACCACAAAGCTTGAGACCCATTACTTTAAGCACATGGTAGATGTATGAACAAACAAATATTTTATCCTTTCTGATTCTGACCAGCATCTTCGGGAAGGAAAAGTTAGGTAATAGAATTAATTCCTTTGGTAGATAAATTCAGTCTTATATTCAAGTTACATATGAATCTTAAGTAAATTTTCAATTCATTGCCTTAAAATTTTGTTTATAACTGGATTATATTTGTAAGTAAAACACTTCGCAGGTGCTGATCTTATGGAAAGAGTCAAAATGAATTCCAGTGAAGTTGTCCCTTTTGTCTCCAAAATAAGAGCAGTGATTAATGAAATCAGTAAGCATAATTACATTGTCTGTTTAGCATGCTGCAGAGGACCTTAAATATCAGCTTTAAAAAGTTGCACACTGTCTTCTATATAAGCTTTGACTAAAATATATAATTAGATTGTCATGACCTAAGCTGGTTGTAAAACAGCATGAAATATATTTAATTTGAAAAATTGTGAAAAATATTTTATAATTTTAAAGATGCTTCCTATTTATGATGACACGGTATATGCAGGTAGTTATTAGAAAATAAGAATTTGGTGTAAGCCTTTGACATAAAGTATCTATATTTCTTAAATAATTGCATACACAAACATTTAGGGATTTGGAATTTTTTGTTTTTTATGTAAATAGGATCATTTTATGTAATGTTTATATTTGCATACGCATCAATGTACTTTTTTTATTAATGCTTTTTAATACATTGCTGCATAGTACTGCATAGTGTAGTCTTATCCAAAATTTTAAATTATCTCTTCCTTAATGAACATTTAGGGTTCTTTGTTGTTGTTTGGGTTTTTTGCTGTTTTTGTTATTTATAAGACAACAATGAGTATCTTTGTACAGAGTCTTTTAGAGCATTAGTATGTGTTTATAGGATAGATGTCTAGACATGGTGTTGCAATTCTCAGGACGTACTGAATATAGAATGCACCGAAGAAACTGAATCAGTAGTTGAAAGTTTCTTCACAGAGAAAGCCTGAGACCCAGTTTTTACATGTTAAGTGACTTACATTTCAGATTCTTTCCCTAGCCGGTGAGGAACAGATCATTGCAACCGTATACTACCTCTTCCACAGAACGGTGGAGTTAGAGTTCCTTCCTTAACTCATTATTTCAGATCAGCAGGACCTTCATGCATAAATATGACACAAACAATGGAAGAAAGGATTGAGAGGTGCCACACCTGTGAACATAGATGAGATCAGTAAGTTTATTACAAAGACCAAGTTGGATTTTCACAGGAATTGAAGGGGGAGAGAAAGATTTCCACTTGAAAATACAAAATTTAATTCATGACATTAGCCAAGTAAAATCATGGGTTTTTCTCAATAGACTGAGAGAAAGAATTAGAGAGATGTCAACTCTGTCATAGGTAAAGCGCAAGGCAAGCCAGGAGGAGCAGAGCACTCCTGTTCCTGTTCTGTTTTCTTAGTAAGTGCTCATTAGGTATCATCTCCTGTTTTACCATGGAGATTTCAAATCAAACAGGCTCTGTACTCACAGACAATAAAGCAATAATAGAATATAAAAAAAAGTCAGCTGATCTCCTAAAGTCAGAAAAAAGACAGGAGGCCCCCACCACCTCTGTTCAATATGGTTCTGAAAATTCTGGCATGTGTGCAAAGGCGGGGAGTAGAAACACAATAATGGCTGAAAAAGAAGAAACATGACACTGTCTTTCTCAAGTGGTGAATGTTTCCATTGAAAATCTGTAAGGATCAAAAAATTATGAGAAAGAATGAGTGTTTCAAGATAGCTGAATATAAGATTCATATTAAAAATAATTAATTGCCTTTCTTGCTACCAGCAACAGACACAAGGTAATCAATCAAAGAAAGATAATGTTGACAGTAGGAACAAAAGTGGATCTAGAAATATATGCAAGCTGTTTGAAAAAATTATGAAACTTTATTTATGACATTAAAAAATTAAATGGAGACATTGTCTTATTGAATAGAAAGATTCAGTATCAAAAAGATGATTCTCAGAAATGAAATTAAGTGCATTAATTTTGTGAGGAGCTTGGTGGGCACAGACAGGCCCCCAAATAAAAATAGCTGAACATTCTTAAAGAAGGAAATAAAGATCCTTGCCTTATTATGCTCAAGAGCTATTTTAAAGATACAAAAATTAAGGTGGTATATTACTGGCTTTGGGATAGACGAACTGACCAGTGGAGTGGACCATAGAACCATAAAGTAGGGGAACTGATGTGGAGAGAGGAGGCGCTGCAGATCACTGGCGGGTGGCAAAGACGTGACTACAGTTATGAAGTAAAACAAACTTGCATGGTCTTGATGGAGTGAAAAATCTCTTAAACACAAAAAACACAAAGGGAAAGGTTGATAATGTTCTATGAAATTAAACTTAAGAACATGTTTGTTAAAAGACACTCTAAAGAAAGTAGAAAGAAAAGCCACAAACTGGGAGAAAACACTTGAAACACATAGCTGCCCAAAGATTAGTATACACACACACACACACACACACACATGAATGCATGAATCAACACATGCATACATACATGTAACCTGGAAGTCAGTAAGACAAAAATGTTTCCCACAAAAGCGAAATGGGAAGTATGCGCAGGAAAGATGAGCGTCCAACAGATAATCATAGAAATGCAAATGCATACCACAGTGGGATACTATTTTATACCTAACTTAAGATTCCTGATTTTCTTTAGATAACAAGTAATCTTTTATTCCAACTACCTGGTCTTTGTTGTAAAGCTCCTATATATCCTGGCTCCTCCCCTACCTCTTCGGAGCAGTCTCTCAGAGGGGCTGTCATCCCCGGCTCGAGTCCTCCCGCCAAATAAAACATAACTCTTAACTTTTAGGCTGTACATTTATTTCAGTCGACACACATAAGCCTCCGGTATTCTTTGGGGTCCTTATCCTCTAGTTCTCCTCATAGTTCATTTTCTATACAGAAGGGCTTCCTGGGGGTTATTTTTCCCTAGAGGAAATGGCTTGTCTGGTGGGTGTTAATGGATGCTGGTGGTGGAGGATCCTGCATTGTACACTTGGGGCTGTTTTCACATACAGGTGTGCTGGCGCCTGTTCATATGGACCTGAGCATCGTTAAATTGTCAGGAATTTTGTGAGCTGCTTTTCAACAACCATATACATCTTGAGATCCATCATTGTAACAGCATCAGTAATAATACAAATCAGAACGTATCCTTCCTCTCTGACACCACTTTCCCCTCTTGCGTCCTGTTGCATGTTCATTTTTTGCAGCTGGAGTATCTTTCTCTGGGTTCTAAAGGGTGATTGAACTTTGTTCTTGGCCACAGTGGCTACTGTGCTCTGCTTGTTTTTAATGAAAGGGTCTAAGGAACTTAAAGGCACTGGATGCATTTGAAAGCTGTTCTATTAAAATAGAGATGAGAAAGAAGTTCTGTATATTGAGTCACTGAATTACTTTACTGTTCCTAACTTCTTAGAAAGCTGCTTCTTAAGAAGTAACCCCAAAATTCTACAACAAAATTTAGTTCTTCTGCTCTTTTCAAAGAAAAAAAACCTTAAAATGCATGGCTTTTTTTTGGGAGATATTTTATTCTAAAGAAATTCTCAGGTTTCTCAAAAGTTGATCATTGTTACAAGTCCCCACTGTCCCCTTCAAGCATGAGATGTCTAGGTAGAAAGCAGTAAGTAACTACTTTGAAATGTGCGTTAGCAAGTCAGCAGGGATGTGCAAAGATGGGATTATCCTGGTCTAATAACTGCTCTTGTTCCTCAGCTTTCCACCCCTCCTCCAGCTGCATGATCCGGGCACCTTACTGCTGGGGCCACTGTTGTGCAAATTAGCAATTTAGAATATGCTGTTCTCAAGCAGAGGTGTTTAATTACCTACTTAGGACCAGTATTTGTCTAATCAGGTGGTATTTCATGAAGATCTAGAAAGCATTTTTAAAGTTCTCTCTGAAGTAGAAACTTTGAGGGGGGGAAGTCTTGATTCTCTCAAGTTGAGGCCTCAAGGAGTTCCTATCTAATGGTAAAGAATATTTAAAATAGGTTTTCACCAGAATTTTAAATTGTAGGCTCTAGTGGGATGTGGATGATAATTCTGTGAATGATCTTCCACAGTAATCCTTTAAAATGCCGGGCATTTTTGGCTCCCCGCCACCCCCCCCAAAATAAAATTGCAGAAGCTTCAATTTAGCTATGTAAATGCAGAGCTTAATTTACATTGAAATACAAGTAATTATGTTAAGAGGACAGATTATAAAATTCATCTATTTAACGACATCATTTTTTTTAAGATTTTGTTATACTGTAAATTTTTAAAGAAGGAAATTGATTTTGAAAGTTTTCAAATTCTCTGATTAGTTTTTCTTCATGTGATTGAAAAATCAGTTGTTTTAAGTATTTTTCTGTCAGAAAAAGCTGTCTCTCTGGGTCAGATACATAGAAAATATTTTTGTACAGTGGAACAGAAAATTTTGTATAAAACTCATGTAAATTGTATGGGATAAACCTCTTCTCAAGAAGTGCTTCTCACTTTTCTTTTCTTGGCATGCTTTTGAATTTTAAAATTGAGACACACTTTTGAACTTTAGAATTGAAAGGCTCAAAGAAATAAAGGGTAAGTCATAATTAAAAACTAAAGAAGCACAAAACTATAGAAGCACATTTCTATCAGACTTCTGTGTTAGTCACCTTTCTGCAGGGGTTTGTTACGGAATCAGACTTTTTTTCCCCAGCCTAGCTGACTTTGTACAAGAGAATATTCTTTCTGTTTTGGTGACTGCATAATCTGTCTTCCTGTTGCCTTTACCTTAAACTAGAAGATACAATACAGTTCATATTGTAAGTTGGTCTTACGTCAGAACATCAGCTCAATTTAATAGTTGCTCAAAGGCTTTGCCATAGATGTTTATTTTATTATAGAAAAGTTGTGTTTTATACATTACCAAAGTGCAGTGAGCTTCTATGAATTGTTTTGATAAATGTTGATTGAGGCATACCATGCGTAAATCTCTTGATGTGGAGGTTGGAGATGTGGATTCTAGTCCTCTCTACCATTTGGTACTTTTCCTGTCTCCTTGTTGTGAGAACATTGTGGGTTTTTTCTCTACCTATAGGTAGTATCTAGCATAGTAACTGGCCCGTGGTAGATCTCCGATTCAAAGAGTAAATTGACTGGGATCCTGTTGGTGTAGCAGTTAACAGAGCTGTACCGGTTTCCTCTCATCTTCAGATTGGATTCTCCCTCGGAATTCCTTTCTGTTTGCCTGTACCTGAAATTCAAAGAATCATGCTCATCCTGGCCTGAGTTTGATTCTTTCTCTTCCGCCCCAGTTCGTGTTGTTTCCGGGATGTGACTGAGGATGATAGAACAGACAGAGATGGACCAATTTGCTTATTTATCGTGATTAGTAAATTAGGACACTGTCCTTTGGCTGGATTAAAATGGGAGGTGTAGCTCAAGGGTTCAGGTTTGAAATGTAAAGGTAGTTGATGCTAAGGAGACATCCAAGTTGGAGATGTCAGGCAGGCAACAAGGGAGAAGTCTGGACAGGAGCAGGTAGTCCAGGATTGAGATGTGAATTTGGGAGCCATCAGAATGTTGATGATACGTGAAACTCTGGCCCTGGGTGAGTCACCTAGGAAGTTAACTGCAGAGAGAAAAAATGTCTGGTAACCCTGAGGCATTATAATGTTTTAAGGCTGAGATGAGAAAGAAGAACCAGAATGGAGACGGAGAATGATCAACCTGGGTAGGTAGGTGGGAAGAAAACAGTATTCTGATACCCAAAGGAAGAAAGACTTTCATGAAGGAGGGAGGAGCTTTTGCTGACAGGCCAAGTAAGATGCGTGGTAAAGAAATTGCTTAATATTACAACCAGCACCCTTTTGGCAACAGCGTTGAGGCTACGGTCGGATGCTTAATTTGCCTGGGAGACAATGAAAAACTGCATTCTTTCTGTAGGGCAATTTTGGGAGACACCTTAGTCTGAGTACCACCAGGCTGGGCTTTCTGGTTTTAAGTACTTTAAAAAAAACCCCCAAAAACTAGTTATCTGAAACCTATCCTGGTTATGGACAAATACTTCCTATAATTTGATTTCTTGTAAATAAACTGTAAGTGAATGTATTTGGAAAAATTTTCCTCTAAAATATATGTATATAGCTTTCTATGAAGCATAGCATCTGATTTATCATGGCTTAATTGTAGTCTCGGATGCTGACTTATCATGGCAGTCATAGTCTCTGATGTAAGATTCAGAGTTTTTGCCTATGAATAAAGTGTGAATAACTTTTACGGGAGTTTAAAGTATTGTATTTGTCATTTCATGCATTTAGTCATTATATTCCTTTTAATTACATGAAATGTTCAACTAAGAAATGTGCTTGTAAAGGTATACATCCACCTAAAACTCTATAGTATCCCATTTTAGGATTTAGATATTCTCCAGTAATGAACATAAGAGAGCTTGCATCAATTCCAGGTGTACCCCTGTTAAGCTTTCCATTTGGTTTAGAGGCATCTGATACTTACTTGAGAGAAATCCAGAGGTGTTATTTATTTTTTTTCAGTTTAAGTTTATCACCATTATACAATTCAAAGCTTTTTCAGATATTTCATTTTTGTTTTGCTTTATCTGAAATAAAGCTTATTCTGAAAATACTTAATCGGTACCACAGTGACTATTATAATACAATTTGAGAGATTATACACTTGCTATGTTACCTTTGCTGTTGCCTATTTTGGCTTTTATTTTAGCTGTATTATGTTAAGAATTGTTTAGAAAAGAACATTTTCAAAGTTTGAAGAATTGTTTGTCAGTCTGCCAAGTTGACCTGTTTAAGTAATTTAGTTAAATTGGATGTTATCCAGCATGTATTTTACATGCCCCCTACCCCCCATTTGATGTAATAACTAGAAATTGGAGGCACTGTATTACGGTGCGTGAAAGGTTGATTGGTGAAACACTCTGCTTAAGTCTGACTTTAGTTTTCCAAGTAGTAATTTCCAGATCTCAATTTTAGTTTTCTTTACCCTCTTGCCAAGAGTGATGGAAAGCTGACACAAGTACCTAGGAGTTACTTGTTTTCCCTTATGAGTAGTTAACAGCCCCTGTTTATTGAATCATAGTCTAGAATGGAGTCATTACACGTCACAGTTTGCAACTATGGTCTCTTGTCTCTTTTTGGAGTTTATTGCTTTGGCTGCTTTCATTGGGGTTATTAATCACATTATGACTTTGGACAGTTTTGTGAAAATTATAATGTGTTGCTAAATATAGCAAGAGTAATGAGCTTATCAACCAAGCTCTGTCACTTACTCTTAAAATATTACCCTAGAATATTCTAGAATTTGACAAGACTAGAAAAAAATGACTTTAAATTTTTTTGGCTTTTTTCCACTTTTTTTTTTTTTGGCGGGGGCAGTAATTAGGTTTTACTTATTTATTTTTAGAGGAGGTACTGGGGATTGAACCCAGGTCCTTGTGTGTGCTAAGCATGCGCTCTACCATTTAAACTAAACCCACCCCCATTTTTTGGCTTTTTGATATTAGCACTTAATTCCACAAGGAATATCTGTGTATGTGTTTAATGTAAAAATTTAAAACTCTTTTCAGCAGCTTTCCCTCATTCTCTTTCTCTCCTCATAAGTAATTATTGCTCATATACTAATTTAATATGTAGATTTTTAGTCCTTTTCTTGTTTTTTACTTGAATATTTGCATACATAGATTGCTATATAGATTATGTAAAACATGTATATGTATGTATGTATATGAAAATAATCACAAGAACAGGTTTTTAAATTTTTTTTTTGGAAATGTATAATATTTAGGAATTTACCCATGTCATCTAGATTTTCAAATGTATTGGTTTGAAGTCATCCACCATGTTCTTTTATTTGTTTAATGTCAGAAGCGCCAGCAGTGATGTCCCCTCTGCACTCCTGATGGTGTCCTGATTCGTGTCCTCTGTCTCCTCCTTTGATCAGTCTCTCCAGAGCCTTCCCAGTTTTATTATACATTAAAAAAAATCTGTTTAGGGCTTTGTTAATTCTCTCTATTGTTTGTTTTATTAATTCCTATTCTAGTTTTTATTAATTCCTTCCTTTTTTCTTCAGGTTTAGTTTGCTGCTTTATTTTAAACTTATTCAGATGGTTGTCTGTTTCATTTATTTTCTGTCAGTTAGACATATATCAGACCGTCTTACTGCATCCTTTTATCTCTGTATTTTCCATGTTTGTTTTTCCTTTCTTCTTTGCGAATAGTTTCTTGTCACCTCTCTACCAGTTCAGTAATTTTCTCCTAAGCTGCACCTGATTTTTTACAAACGTTGAGTTTTTTTGTTCATTTCAAAATAGTTTTTGGTTCTTTAAAAAATCTGTAATGTCACTTCTTTGTGTGCAGTTTACATTTCCTGCTTGGCTTCATGTTTTTGAAAGTCAGCGTTTGGTGATACGGATCTCAGTTTTGTGTGGCCCTTTTCCTTTTTACTGTTTCCCTTATCTTGTTTCCTTGGCTATTCTTTGGCTGTGTGATAGACATTGTAATTTGAAGTCTGGGTTTCTCCCATGTGGATTTTTGTCACTGCAATGAAAAAAAAAAAAAGAATTTCCTAGTATTGTTTACTACGGATATACCATAATGTATATAATTATTCCTTTATTGATGGCTTTTAGGTAGTTTTTAGTTTTTTACTATTATAAACAACAATGCAGAAAATAGCATTAAACATAATATTAGTGTATCTGAGGAAGCCTCAATAAAGAGATACATCTTTCTCTCTGAGGTTTGGAATAAATTAAAAAATGAAATAAAAACTAGGGAAAAAAAAGGCAAAATATTTTTATGACTGGTATTAGGTAAGTTGAGGTTGTGGCTTCAGATCTGTTGATGAGGTTTGCTCATTTGGATCGCCGGCATTAGACTCACTTCCCCCAGACAGAGCTGCTCTGTGCTGGCTCTGGCTAACTCACAGGGCACCTGAGCACACATGCAGGAACACGTGTGACCTTGGAGGCCAGGCACATTTCCAAAAGAAAAAAGGAGGTAATAGCTCAACCAAGAACATGTGCATTTATTCATTTTTGAATGAGCCATTTAGATAAATCATTTGTTAGGGTAGAAGAAATTTGGGGACCAAGGTTGCAGGAGAGGGAGACCCACCTCTGTAATGCTGTATGTATTTAGCATTTTAGGGAAGAAGAGAACCTGTCTAGACATGTACTCTGGACACTTGCCAGCTGGGAGACTGAGTAAGGAGCCTTGTCAGAAAGCATCTCTGGAGGCAGGTGGCTGGAGCTGGCCCTCTTGCTGAACTGATGTTCGATGCTCGCCTGTTGAGCCAGCTTTCTGCACTCTCTGCTAAGCTGCTGAAATGGCAAAGAAAATGTACCTCCAGGCCACGCATACTCGTCTGTCCCCAGTTAGCCAGTGTTTCTGTTGTTATTTCCTGGTTGACTTCTTGCAGATTGGTCAGAGAATGGCTGTAATATTTGTACTGTTTGGAATGTACTGTGTTTCTGCTTTGTGGATGCTCACACTGTGTTACCTGGTATATAGATATTTTATCACTGCTAGATCTTCATTGTGGATTTTTGCTTTATTAAGCCTTATGAAGTGCCTTTTGGGTTTTTTTTTTAAGCCCTTTTAATGCTTTTACCCCATTGTTGCTCTTTTTTGTTAAGATTATGAGGTGTTTTCTTTGTGTTTGACTCTGAGGTGCCTACCCATTCTTCATATTTTTAATATTTTCTGTTTTGTTTTAGATGTCTTTGTATCGTTCTGCTTGTAGTTGGGTTTTGCTTTGTGATCCAGCTGGAGTTTTTTCCTTACTGGATGAATATAGCTCCTTTAAATATATTGATATGCTTGGTGTTGAGCCCATCATTATGATTTTCTGTGCCTTCTGATTTTGATGATTTTATATTTAAAAAATCATTTTAAATATGCTGTGTGTTTTTCTGGTTTGTTCTGTTTGTGGACTTATTCTAATAATGGGAAAGGGTTGCATTTTTGTACTAGGGGTTATCTTTATTATTAGAACTTTATGTGCTGTACTTGGTCCACTGTTCCTTTAGAAAGTTCTGTTGACTTCTTCAAATGAGCAGTGATGGAATTGGCATCTTTCCAGTTTTAAATTCCTTCCTCCCACCTTTCTCTTCTCCCAACATTTTTCCTTATTGTTTTCTTTATAGTTTTAAATAGACTGGTACCTGTATTACTTGATTTATCAATTTTAAATTGTGTCTCTCGTTTATAAAAGATTCAGGGAACTGGTGTACTTTGTTTTGTTTAATTTATCATTTTCATGTTAATCAAGTAATACACTTTTTAAAAACAGGTTTATTGAGGTATAATGTACGATAAATTGCAGCTATTAGAGTGTACAGTGTGGTAACTCTGACTTGTGAAAAGATCACCATAATCAAGATGGCAAACATATCCATCACCCCTAGAAGTTTCCCCAGAAGGTTGGTAATCCCTTTGTCCTGCCCCTCCTGGTCCCTCAACTTGTCCCCGGATGACTACAGAACTGCTGTGTATCACTAGACACTACTTCCCATTTTTAACATTTTTTTAATGAACGGAACACAGTATGCATTAATTTTGTAAGTCTTTTAATCAGCATATTTCTTTTGCAACTCATCCGTGTGTATCATGGATCAGAAGTTGGTTCATTTTTAGTGCCGAGCAGCGTTCCATTGCAGGGAGGTACCACGTGCTGACATTTGGGTTGTGTTCCGTTCAGGGCAGTTACACATAAAACTGCTGCAAACATTTGTGTGTTAAATCTTTAACTGTCTTTACCTTCACTAGTCTTCCCCAAAGAATTAAGGCTCTTACTGCTTCTATTTATCAGCATTCTGTGGATCAGTGAGGTGGTCAGGTTCTCTGTGGGTTAGTCACGGTATCCAGAGCCTTGCCTGAGGATCTTGTGAAAATGCACATCCTGACCCAGTAGGTCTGGGTGGGACCTGGGATTCTGCATTTTTAACCAGCTTCCAGGTGATGCTTATGCTACTGGACCACGATCACACTTTGAAGAGCAAGGCTGTAGAGCCTGAGAGTTGACGCAAGCAAGGCAGTAAATAGTGTAGTTTCTTCCTACAGGTGAAAGTAAACTACTTGTAGTGTGTGTTTTTTTTTTTTTTTAATCAGAAATGGAAATAACTACATTTGCCATTGTCAAGCAGCATTTGAAGTGCCAAGAGCTTTGTTACATCTGAAGCAGCAGTCCATAGTGGAAGTCATTACTCAGGTACATTTGTTACAATCTCCCAGACCAGTCTGCTGAGTGGGAGCGTGGGGACTTACCTCGCCAGCATCCCGTCTTCGCGTTTTCCGTAGTGAGGCTTTATTTGATTTGGAGTTTTGGTGGGAAGAGGGTGCTCTGGTGTTGGCTCTTCTTACTTTAATGACCTACACAGTCACGTACCAGAGACGGTCTGGGTTGGGGGCGTCCTGGGAAACTCGAGTCAGAACTCTAGTGTAGTCAGCTGGCTGGTACCTTGCCTCTGGTTCCTAGGGTCCCCGACTGGACCCAGTGAGCTGCGGTGTTGCTCCAGATTTCCAAGAATTAGCAGAGCACAGAGCCAGTGTGCTCGTCAGAGTTCCCTAGGAGTGTCGGCATTTCCCTTTCCTCAGATACATGGTCGCAGGTCCTTTGGGATGGATGTCCTCCTCAGGGACCCTGGGTCCGGGCTGTGAGGGCTGGTGATAAGCAGTAATGGGGGCAGTGGAGACCCTGGGGCCATACCACCTGCATTCGAATTATGCCTGTACCAGGCCAGTAACAGCAGCTTCTCTACTCAGTGTCCCTGTCTGTAAAGTGGAAGTTGCGATAGTTCGATGTCATAAGACTGGTAGGAGGTTCAGGTAATGTTTGTAACATGCTTAGTCCTGTGACCACACGTAGTAAGCACTTCCAAGTATTTTGCTAGATCCACAGGTAGCAGTGAAAAAGAAAGAAGGCAGGTGGGTAAGTGGTAGGCTTGGAAGAATCAAGCAGCTTTTCTCACTTCGCACAGTGGTCACTGTCGTGACTCCTGAAGCGATGGCTCCCACTTGCGGCCCTGCAGCCCTCTGTGCGATGGGGTGAGTGTGCGTGTGGGCGTCCAGGCCTGCTCCTTTCTCAGCAGCCTTGGCTGGGCTCCAGGAGAGCCAGGGCACAGCCAGCCTGGAGGCTTTGGGCAGGAGTGGTTTTGTTTGTTTTTTGTGGTTCCTTTGAAAGTTGATGATGGCAGTGGGAGAGAATACATTAACCTGACGGTAAAGTTTTGGCTGAAATTAGGGGCCATTAGCAATTTATTATAATTTTCAGTTAAGCTTGATTTTATTTGTTCTCTTTGAATGATTTCAATAAAGTCAGACTTCTGGTATTACTCGATGGACATTTCTTTTGAAATATTTGATTTCTCTGTTTTCTGTGAGAACACTATTCAAGCAAAACCAAATTTAAAAGTAGTGTTTTTCCTTAATAACTGCACTGTTTGTATTTTTCCAGAAACATCTGAAAACCTACATTATGTGTTGCATTTACCTCAGAACTGACAGGAGACCCTCAGTTGCCTTTTCCCCACATTCCTGGCCGTCTGGCCCCAGTTGTGCCCACAGGGGTGTCCTGTGGACTCCGGGGTAGACGGGAGCCTTCCTCTGCCACTCATTTATTTTTCTCTTAAAATAGCAAAACTTTGCTTGTTTTCTTTAATTATATTTTTAGGATCATTCAAAGAATTATTCTTTGTCATACCTGGCTCATTTCCTGGTACTAACCTCAAAATAGTACGCGGTCCTGCTGGTTGCATAACGTCCTGAGTCATGATTTCTTCCTGTCGCTGTTGGGAACAGCCATTGCTCCTGGTGGTTCCTGTTTCGTTCAGTTGCACTGTTTTATACAACTGCCGTTTTGATTTTTCTTGGGTCTTTGAAACTGATAATCTGCCTTTCTAATGGTGTGTCTTACTGAGTTTCCTCTGAGCTTATGAAGTGCTCCAAGTAGAAGAAATACTGCACGTAAAAACAAGCACATTAGGTAATTACGGCACTAGCATGGACTTTGAGATGGCTCATGTTTTCCTGAAAAAAATAAGTAAGAGAAACATCTTTCAGGGAAAAATTAGGCTTCTGCAGAACTTTAGGATTTATACAGTAAAGATTAAAATTTAATGACTCATTGACTACTTATTAAGCTGTTCTACTTAATCCTTTAGTAGGAAAAATTTTATAGATTGCCTTATGTAACGCTAATTTGTGTTAATTAATACTTGAAAGTACTAAGTACTGTACCGATTTAATGAGTTGAGAGTGTTAATACCATTTTCCTTGGTTTTTTTTAATATAAGGAACCCCACATTTCTTGTCATTTGTGTTATATGTAAGTTGTAATGTTAAAAACTTTTATCTCCTTGAGAAAAATGTCTTAAGTTTTTAATTGTCACATTTAAAAATAATTTTCATTACTTCCAAAAAGTAGAAGCATATTGGGGAATAGTGTTACATTCTCTAACTTCAGAATTAGGAAAAACTTTAGAAGGAGATGAATCATTTCAGCACCCCATGCCCCTAGCCCCCTCATCTCCTGGGTCAGTATGTTTGTTTTATTTCTCCTCTTCTCCTACCACTGCATTATATAAACCCTATCCTCATACTTTAAGTCATGTGGAACCTAAAATCTGGCTGTTGGACATACCCCTTTCCCTTTCCCCTTCATTTTTTACCGAGTCCAAACTCGTTCTGCTCGCCACATGACAGGCCAGTGAATTGGGAGACGAGGTGTTGGGGCAAGGAATAGCGACGTCATTCGGAAAGCCAGCAGATGGAGAGGATGGCAGGCTAACATCCTGGAGAACCATCCTGCTCCAGTCAGAATACAGGCTCCTTTTATACAAAAAAACCCCCCAAAAAACAAAAAAAAAACCCCCCAAAACCCCAAAACAAACAGGGGAGGGGGGATGTGGTTGATTGTTGCAAACTTCTTGCTGCAGGAATTCTTTGTTCTTGCAGCTGTCTGTGTAGGTCAGGCCACAGTGTCCCTGTAAACCTCCAAAAAAACAAAGGTTATTCTCTATTTTGCAACTTGCCATCTCCACGTAAGTGCAGAAATGCTGACATCCTTAAAGGTCAGAGCCCCAAGAATAGGCTTTCCTGGGTATTTCAGGCTAAAGGCAACATTGTTTTACAAAAGGTGCAGAGCGAGCAGGACTGAGCCTAGAAAACAGGGCACAGTGGTCAAAACTAAAGGAACAGATCCAGTATGGAGTCAGATCTGTTCTCCTCTATTACAATTTTATGTTATCAAAGTAAGGTTTGTTTATAGACCTCTCACGTGAAGGGAAAAGGTATATTCATTAATCAGTTTCATTTGTGTTTTTATTTCTCTCTTTTACTGACATTTTATACCACTGGAAAAATGATGCTTTTTAACTTTCTGTTGGCTTAGTGTGATTTTTAAGTATAATGTTTATTTGAGGATATTAACTAATAAAAATGTAGAGCAAAGCCTTGTCAACCCTTTGAGCAGCCACTGCCTTTGTGTGGCAGCACTAAGAACATTACCGACGACCAGGATTGTAACCTTCCCGGATTCTTTCTGTTCGGCTTCAGGCTTATGAAGTTATGTATATTACTTTTGTAATTTGCAGTTGGTTTATTCCTTTTCCCCTTCTATTCAGTCCACATTTTCAGTGCACAATTTGATGTGAAGAAAAATTCCTCCTTCCATATGTATCAAATCAATTTATCTCTATTTTTAGGGAAAAAGAAATCTAAGGCATATGAGATAACCCCTGTTTACCCTAGGATGGAATTTTCAGAAATGGGAAGTCAAAAGCGCACATATTTAAGGCCTGGGTTTGATTCTGGAGGCCCTTTAAACTCACTTTTGTGTTTTCTTTTTCTGAAGAGTCAGCTTCCAGCAGAAACTTATTAGTGAGTGTTGAAGGCTCTCTGTGTTGACCCCCATGTTCACACAGCCAGGAGAGAACAGCCCCACTCTCTTCCCGTTGCTCCCTCCAACTTAGGACCTCTGCAGTTTTTCTTTTCTCTAGAAGGCTGCACATGTTCATGTTGTTTCTTTAAAGTATTAAGTGAAAGAAGTTGATAATAAATCAAAAAGTAGAGAAAACACCAGGGTTAATGTAATGGAGACAGAAGAGGCAGGGGATAACCTTGACATCTGTCGCAGAGCGATAAGAAGGATGTTACTGATCAGCGTTGATGTGATGTTAATCTTGCTTCAGGATGGACAGTGGTGTGAATGCTGTGCTGGAAAAATACGTACAGAGTGCCTTGGAAATGTAAAGGAAGGGACTTTTGACTTGCTAGGCATTCCAGGCAGAGGACAGCTTGTACACAGGTGTGGATGGGAATGGCTTCTGGAGGTGCTTTAAGTAGTTTGGGGCTAGAACACAGAGTAGGTGTGAGAGGTTGGAGAAGAGGTTGGGCAGGTGGGCAGACTTAGTTCATCAGATGCCTCCTGTGCCATGCTGTAAGTTTGCTCTATTTTTACCCTGAATGTGGAATAAGTCATTGTACTATTTTAAATAGGGGGATAGCATGACTGCATTGTAGAAAGATTTTCCTGCAGGAAACATGGACAATGCATTGGAAGGGGCAGATTGAGGTGAAGGAGGTCCTCCTGCTGGTGAGAAATGAGGGCCTCCTCAGCAGGGGTGGCGTGCGTGCTGGCACCCTGACTCCAGTTCTTCTGGAGCACGCTGGAGGCGCAGGAAGGAGCAAGGCTCACCCACAGCACCCACCGCTTCTGGACCGCTTTGACTCTGGAGATGTGCTGGTCGGTCCAGCACAGGGATGGCAGATGCAGACAGCAGGTGGGCAGAATTTTAAAAGAGCAGCCTGAGTTCACTTCAGCAAGTATAGGTGTAATGAGATTAAATATAGATATGTGTGTATATATAACATACATATGATACATGTGCAGTTTTTTGTCGAATACAGTTTTAAAAGTGCATTCAAATGTAAGAGTTAGCATTTTAAATACTCTAAAAATGTAGGCGCCTGGTCTGTTAAGTCCAGCCCATGTGCTTGCATCCTAGTGTCTGGTTTGTTGTCCCACCACGTGAAGGATGTGTAGGAGCTCCAGGTTACAGACCCACATGGCCCTTCCAGGGGAGCTGCTGTGGGTTCTCCGTGCTGAGCACACACTAGAGCATTGCACGCCGACGCTTACGCGCTAGTACAAGGTGTGTCGGAAAGCCTAGGCGTTGTAGCAAATGAGAGGCATCGTGAAGACTTTTGTATTTTTTTATGAAAGAACTAACGTTTTATTATGCAGAAAAGCTATAAATGCATCACTTGTCGAAGTGATTGTCGCGAGGAAAATCCTGCTGAACATCAGGTGTTCTTTCCCCACCTGTACTTCTTCAGTAAACGCCTCGTGATGGAATATTTATTTTTGTCAGTGTGAAGATTACAGAAAAGCTAAGCAGACGCAATCTTAGTATCTTGTTGATTACACTCCAGAAAGAAAAAGAAATGGCAGAACATTAAGCCTAAATGCCATTTGCTATAATTACCCCGTGTGAAATGTAACTGGTAGCTGTCAAGCTTTGATTGAAACTCACTGAAGGTTAGCGCCAGCTGCATGCATTAATTGTCTCTGGGAGCAAATGCGCAAAACCGCAGCCGCCATTTGGAAGCAAGCTTTTTTGTAATTTGTTGTGAAGTATTTTACGATTGAGTTCGGATGAATGCTGCTGTAACTTCCAGTTTATTTATTTATTTTTTTTGCATCATTTCCAACAGACAAAGTCCTGTTATGTTACATCTGAGGTACTCTGTGTAAGGGGTGTTTCCATATTTCATAGTAATGAGTATTTAGAGAAAGGGAGCTTACTATTTTAAAGAAGTGTTTTGAAACATCTATCTAATAAATATTTGAATTATTAATATTTAGCTTTTTCTCCATATATGAAACCCAGTTTATACAGTGGCATTTTTTTAAGGTGGTTTGCTTGTATTAGAATCTTCATAAAGTTTATGTCTTTTGAAAAGTGTTGAAACAGACCTATTGTCTATAGCAAAGTGATGAATATTAGCTGGCGAATTTATTTGTGTACAAGTATGTTTTCGTGGGTGAATAGTTAGTGTTTGATTTGACAGCTGCCACGTACAGCGCCAGATACGCTGTACCAGCATTGTCACAGATTGAGTCTGTCTTCACATTGATCGCAGTCTGAATTGTGCAAAAACTCTATGCAGAGCCCAGACAGAATGTGTTTATTCCTTGACTCCCCTGCAGGGAGCGTCTAGTGTGAGCCCCCCCCCCCCCCCCCCCGCCCACGAGCCACAGCTGTGAAGGCGGCTGAAATTCATCGCATGACACTGAGGAACGTTGTGGTGCTGCTGGACAGTTGATGGTTGCAGTAGACGTTTGCTGCTTGTTGGCCACCTAGCATTCTCCTTTCTGAAAACACTCCAGTTTCCAGGAGGGGAACTCTGGGCCTGTTCCTGCTAGGGAGGGAGCCGGAGTCCCCCCTCCTGCCCTTGGGCACGGAACCTCGCCGCCCCTGGGTGTGGGGGCTCCCCGCAACCCCGGCCTCTCCCAGAGCACGACCCACTGTGGCCCAGCCGGGTGTCCTGACTGGTGCCTGCCCGTTGCCTTCCAGAAATCCCCCTTTCCTTACGCTAATCAGAACCAATTTCAGTTGCTTATCACCTTCACCACAATTTTAGCTGGTTAAAGACACGTATCCTTCTCAAGACTAAGGTGATACTTTGATTTCAGTGAAAGTGTCCAGTTGGTGGCAGTTTCAGACCCCATTGCTCGGAGACGGACCACACTTGCCCTGTAAACCCTGCCAGGCGATCCCTTTTCATCTTCTCTTGGTTAGTGTTTGAGACATAATTTATACAGGTCTGGATAGCAGGCTGTAAAGGTATTTGGTGGTATTTTTCTGTTGGCTGAATTATATTTAAAACTGTAGGAATCCTTCCCAGTGCCCGAGTGTTAAAAGCCAGTTAGTTACTGGATGGTGTGTATCGTAAAAGGGCAGCTGAAATAAAATGTTTCTTCAACTGATTTTTTATTTAATGTAGGTTTTTTTTTAAGAAAAGCAAGCAAAGTATGTCATTTTCTCTTCTGTAGTTTTAAAGCAATAGTTTTAGGGTTAGAAGATGACTAAACTTGAAGCGTTACATTTTAAAACTCACTCATGTAGAATAAAATTTGCCTTTATCATTGAAGACAATTGTTTTCTATAAAAATCTAAATGTTGCTGGAAGAGCTATGTATTGAAAATAAATTGCGTATTTTTTCACTCACGATGAGCTCGTGAAATGGAAAATTTGAGCATTTATATTTAGATCTGTCACTGCATGGTTTTTGTATTAGGTCACTCTCTGACCCTGTCCCATCTTTCTGCATTCAGCCCTCTGGAGAGTTAAGCATTTCTGTAGCGAATCCCTCTCTTACAAGGGAAGTTTCTCAGCTCTTGGAAAGAGTTAATTGTCTGAATCATATCACTGAATAGGATAGACCTGGGGAAAGGCTAGCGCGGCTAGCTTTTTGCTTTGTATTCATTTTTATTAATATATGCTTCTCTTCTGTTCTCTGTGCTTAGATGTATTCTACACAGTATATTATAACAATTATATGTGGATTTACCTCAGAGTACCTAGATTTGGCAATGTGTATGCTAGAAAGGTTTCAAGAGAAGACCCCGACTTTCAAAAGAAAGCTGTGAAATAGTTGCAACTGGTATATTAGCATAAACAGTAGGAACTTGGAGTTTTAAAAAATGTGTATGTGGCGTGTACAGAGCGTTACATGTTTCTCAGTGCAAGCGTGCGTGTGTGCTCTTCGTGTATTCACGGGTTTTGCGAGCGCTTGGATTCCGTCCCCTTTCTGACGTAGGAGTGAGCGATGTTGGAGCGGGCGGCACCTGGAGGGTGTCCTTGTCGTAGAAGTTGTTCCACAGGATGGGGAGGCCCGTGGGGCAGCGCTAGAGCTTAACTTAATCCGAAGTTTGGATGAGCTACTTCGTGCTTTCAAGTACAAAAGAAAGGAAAACACTGTTCTGTGCGTAAACTTTTAACGGTAATGTTGCTGAGAAGAGGTTGACTCTGTGGATCTTTAGTTTTCATCTGAGTGCCTCCTCAGAGTCTGCTGGACTTGATGTTTGAAGACCAGACTGTGTGTAGTTAAAGCTGGGAGTTAGTGGGACAGATCTGTGAGTCCAGGAGTAGGAATAGGGTTCTGGGCAGGAATGTGATGTTTGTGGTGGGAGGGGCCAGACCCAGCCAACCCGCACTACTGTCCGTCCAGGAACCGGTGTGGAGAAGGTGGTAGGAGCCTTAGGGACGGGGAGCAGTCGCAGAGTAGGGAAGAGAGACAAGGAAGGGGGAAGCAGTCTCTTTTTCTGCCCCTCTGTGCTGCCTGGGGCACCCACTGCGCTGGAGAGGAGATGGCCGAACACCACCCGTGTGAGACTCGGGCTCCCTGGAACCACCGAAAGCAGGAACGGGACATGGCAGTTGAACGGGTTGATCTCTTAAGCTGAAGCCACAGCAAAGGGAGAAAGACGTGCGTGCCCGCAGCAGCCTCACGTCCACTTTGCACCTGTGGGGGGTGGCGTGGGGCAAGCAGATGAGGCCCAAAGAAATTAAAAAAAAAAAAAAAAGCAAGCAACTGAAAATGTACATCTGAAAACATCGGGTTATTCTGCCTGGCTGTTACAGACATTAAACAAGAACCAGACACCACCACGAAAAGGGAGCGGGTGAACAATCAAAGGGAAAGACAGGCCCCGTTTTGCGTCGTGAAGGTTTGGAGTTAAGGCTGGGTGTAAGTCGCTGACCCAGTCGTGTGGCGGGTCACTGGTTATGGCTGGGACGCTGGTTGTCCACAGTTTCACATTTGGAAGCTGGCGTACCTCCAGCGCGTGCATCGCTGACTCTGGGTCTTAGGGATGCATCGGTGGGTTAAGCTGACACTTCCTTTCCTGTTACAATACAGAGACCTGCGTCCCAGGCTGGAGGTCTGGTTTTACTCCTGATCACCTTTGTGCCTCTAAAGCGCTCTACTGAAACAGACCTGAAAGGGGACAGGTGCACACAGGGTTCCCGCAGTCTGTCACATGCTCATAGTTTCCCTAAAATCTTAATTTATTTTACAGTTTATGTAGAGTTTTCAGTCTAGCCTATAGAATATTTATATTAAACGTGTGCCTTTTAAGTTACCCATGAATAAGATATTGAAGAGGGGGAGGGAGCCCTACCTCTTCCGTCAGTTAGTGGGCGAGACGTGAGTGCCCGTGCCCTAGACACGGGGCCACAGACACCCAGCTCGGGGGCTCCTCTTACTTGTTAAAGACGAGCACTGACTTGTGTGGGGCCTGCGTTCCCTCCTGGGCGATTATTCTGTGAAATCTCATGTGACACTTGCTGTAAGGAACTCTTGCTCTGATTACAAAATCAAAGTATATGACAAACTCTTTCTTACAAAATGGCTTTTAGATGTTGTGTAATTCTTACCCATAGAGGCCAGTCACAGAGGACTTTGCTCAACAAAATTTACTACTGTAGAGGCTGCAAATGATCAAATTCTGTTTGCTTGAAACATCCTTGGAAGGTAGTCATCAGTACGTGACATTTCGTTACGCTGTCATCTCAACTTTTGCCTGTGAGCCTCACTTTCCAGTGTAGGCTTAAAGACCATTAAGCCTTCTGGCCACGGAGGTCCACGAGGCAGTGAGCACTGCCATTTGCCATCTGCCCATTTTAAGGCCTCATCAAAATGAAAGCACAGACTGTACAAGAAAAGAAAAAAGGTTTAGTCGTTAACCAGTACATAGCCAAGCTAAGGGAGAGGCCTCGTTAACAACTGAGTTCTCAACAGCGTTTTTGGAATGTCGGAGGTGAGACAGGTTGAAAAGCCCTAGTAGCCTAGATGTGCTGCACGATGGCGTCTGAAGATGTGGGGCGCAGGCCGTCTTTCTCAGGGAATCGTGGAGGCTCAGCGTCAGTAGCCGTTCAGAGCTGACACCTTGGACCCGTGGCTTCCATAAGCAGGGTGTGACTGAAGGGCTGGTCATCAAACTGTGGTACAGATAGGTCCCCCAGCGCCCCTCTCCCAGCGAAAGTGCACACGCTCACAACGTGCGCACAGACGTCCTCAGAGCAGACGGAGGTGGCACGTGTTATTAGGCAAAATAGGCAAAAATTGTTTCTGCTTAGGATATGAAACTAAATTCTGATAAGGGTTTCAGTACCGCAGGAAAGCCCTCCTTATCTGGGGATGGGGAGGATTTCCTCCTCAACAGTCAGGTTCCCTTTTGTTTACACCAAGGAAGCCTGCCCAGCCTGGTCAAACACAGTCTAGAATTTCCAATTTGAGACGAAGCCCTTCTAGGGGGAAAAAAAAAATAGACCAACTAACAGAGCCGAGAACAGTAATCCCCATCTTCCTCTTTTTTCATCTTTTTTTTCTTTTAACATTTTTTATTGATTTATAATCATTTTACAATGTTGTGTCAAATTCCAGTGTAGAGCACAGTTTTTCAGTTATACATGAACATACATATATTCATTGTCACATTTTTTTCGCTGTGAGCTACCACAAGATCTTGTGTATATTTCCCTGTGCTACACAGTATAATCTTGTTTATCTGTTCTACAACTTTGAAATCCCAGTCTGTCCCTTCCCACCCCGCACCCCTTTATATGAACAGAGAACGAAAGGGTCGTTGGGTTTACAAGGAAAATTGACAGAATGAAAGGAAAAAAAAACACGGGCCCTAAGGAAGCAGCTGATGCAGCAGCAATGATATTACAAGAAAAGGCTATTAGATTTATTACTATTTTTTAAAAAGGATTACTGAAATGAAAATCTAAGAAAATACAAGTGAAGTAATCTTCCAAAATGTACAGCAAAGACCAGAAGAATGCCGGAAGAGATACGTGGGAAAGGAGTCTGTGAGGTTCGACACTTGACTTAATAGAAGTGGGAGGAAAGCAACAAGAGAGAAGTGTGAAAACAGAAGGGAAGGCAACTCCCGGAGGCAGAGGTGACACGTGTCTTTATACGAAAAGGGCCCCTTGAGAGCCAGCACGAGTAACAGAAGCAGCTCATCCATGGGTGTGCGTTTGTGGAGGATCGGTGCTTCAGGGATGAAGAGGAGACTGTAAAAATGTTCAGAGAGGGAGAAAATAAATTGTCCATCGACGAAGAAGTGTCCAGCTGAGGGCGGCAATGTCTTCTCAGTTTTAATGGTGGATATTCTAAGTATTGCCAGCAAGATCCAAAGGGTAAACACACTTTTTTTTTAACCCAGAATTCTGTATCTGACAAACTACCACTCAGTTGTGACAGCAGAATAAAGGCGTTTTCAGGTGTACAAGGCCTGGAAAGATTGGCTTCCCGAGTACTGTTATTAGGAAGGTAGTTGGACGTGTGCTCCAGCCAAACAAAAGAATAACCAATAAAGACAGCCTTGGCCTTCTGGAAATAGAGGACTCAACCTAACTGGGCATCAGAGCAAACCCAGGAATAATGGGAATAAAATAGATCCAGACGGCAATCGTTCCAAACTGGAGCCAGGAGTGTGAGACATCTGAGGGAGAGGAAGGATTGACAGCCTGGGGATGTGTTACCCCCAGCCCCCCACTCTACCAGAAAGAAAACCATTAGGAACCCCAGGAAAAACTCCTATTTTAGCCTAAATATGGGAGGAAAGGCCTTGCTTTTAAGCAGTCCATGCCAAAGAAATGGGTCCATTTAATCTTAAAACTAGAGCTTTTTTTTTTTTTTTTTTTTTTTTTTTTAATTTCTTGGAGTGGTCACAGGATCATGGCATTGAGTTTGTAAAGAATGAAGTGTAACGTTAGCACACCTCTTGGCCTGGCATTAAATAATATTTATACATCATAATGTGAATGCTGGTTGTTGATTTTCAACTTTTAGAACCAGTCTGTGATCAGAAAGGTTTGGTTGCTGTTTACTTCAAGATACGAATGCTGACAGCCTTGATGCTGTTAAAGGAGAAGTGTGGCTGACCCCAGGTGAGCTGCGGAAGGGCAGAGGAGAGGTGTGTGATGGCTCCAGTATCTGAGGAATTGAGACGCAGACTCAGCTTAGTGGAGCAGGGAATTTATATTCTGTATCCTTGAAATCGTAAGTAATTATAAAACGGCTAAATACTGAGAGGGACAGGTGAAGATTAATGATGATGAACTAAATTTTAATTTTTAAATCTAGGAAAATCAATAGATACTACGTCAAGTCGTTAAATCTAGAAACTTTTAGATAAGAGTGTATTATTTGGGGATACAGAGAGAACTATCAGAGGAGCAAAAAACGAGAACAGTCGGAAGTTCTCCTCTGGGGGATGGGCTCAGGGTGTGCAGGAAGGGTGCACACACATACATCCTACTGTACTATTAGATTTGTCCTACGCGTACATATTTTGAGAAGACACCAGACAGGCAGCTGGCCCCCGGGCCCGTCTGCCAAGCCCCGAAGCGCTGATTAGGGGCACGGGCTCTGGAACTGGACCACCGAGGTACGAATCTCAGCTCCCCCACTAATTGTGGGAGGTAGTTTTCTCATTTTTAATATGAAGGTAATGGAAGTACCAGGCCACAGGGTGTCGTGAGGTCAAGTACGTAACGTACTTGCAAACAGTGCCTGGCCCCGGCAGTGGCTCTTGCCGCTTAGCCACTGGAATAGGGTCCAGGCGGCAGTTCAGTTTACGCTCATGAGCTGGGTCACCACAGGGGGAGCATGGGAGGCCGTGTCTGTGCTCAGCAGGGGCAATGCTGTCCTGCTGTGTGTGAGGAGAGTGGGGAGACCCTAGCAGCTGGGCCCGGGTTCTGGTACCTCTCATAAATGATCCCGCTGTCCCCAGGTCACCTCTCCAGGGTTAGGAACGTAACGCTACGTTGAACTGTTTCTATGGGAAGACAGATTCGAAGCAAATTGTCTCCGTTTATACTAAATTTTATAGGAACATAACTAATGTAACACTAAGGTTGGCAAGTATTAAATATACAGATCGGCCTTTAAAGATGTTTCAAATAACTAATGTATTTTGATGGCATTTTGCAAGAATGTATTTACAGAACTGAGCAATTTGTTGAAGAGTATGAACTATATGGAATATAAACATGAAATGCTTTTAGTTTTCTCCAGTTACTGTGTTCAGCTGAGCTTTTACAAAAAATCTCCTTTTTCTTTTATTAGTTCATTTCTTGATCGATCCCATCACTCCCTAGTTACCTTTGGTTGTTCATGAGTTTAGCCCAGTTTGAAGCTTCCGTCTCAGGCCCAGCCTAGAAGTGTACCTTTTTCTATTTCCAGCCATACTGGAGTAACAGAGACCAGGTTTGCCCTTCTGCCTTAAATAACTACAAAATTGAAAATACACATGGAACAACTTTCTTCAGAGACTAGATACAGACAGCTCAGGTCCGTGATCCTGAGAGGAAAGAACCAAACAAGCAAAGTCCTAAAATTACAGCTCTCTGCCTAGAGGCGTTTTCTAGAGAACAGGGTGAGACAGGGGGACCCAGGCGCTTTGAGATGGTCTCTCTTGGGATGCAGTGGATTAAACAGGTGAGATACAGTCTAGGAGAGAGAGCGGCTGCACAGAACGGTAGTTGCAGAAACTTGCACAGTGGTGCCCTTGAGTTTGTCACTGATTAAGATGCACTCACACAGAGTAAAACTCTGCAAGGCCCGATGAAGAATAACCAGGTAACTGTAAGGAGACTTACCCCCAGACCTCACACAAGAGAGACTGGGGAAAGCTGCAGCCTCTTGAGTAGCAGGGTGGAGACGCTCTGTAGGACACGATGTGAGTTAAGTAGCTATCCAGAATGGTTGTGCGAGTAGGGCCCAAACTAACCCTAACGTAATGAGTTCTCTAAACCTGCCCTAACAAAGCTTAACGACAAGCCTAGTGAGGGTCCACCTGCACTGCAAAGAACTTAACTGTCTGTGGGCCACGGCCCAACGTGCTGTAAAGGGAAACAGCAGAATGCAGTACACAGCACATCAAACAATGTCTGGCAATCAATCCGAAATTTATACACAGGATGAAGCAGAAACACGTGACGTAGGGGGAGAAACCGTGACTAGATAGAAGCAGATACAGCAGAGATGGTGGAACTTGCAGAAAAAGACTTCAAAACGACTTTATATTTGTGCTCAAGGATATTTAAAATGAAAATGTACGTAAGGAGAGAGCTAGAAGGTGTAAAAGAGAACCGCCTGGAACTCCTAGGGCTAAAAATCGGTCCCTGAAATGAAAAAAACTGCTGGGCGGAATTAACTGCAGACTAGATGCTGCAGAAGGGAAGTTTGGTGCATTTGACAACACAGAAGTAGAAATTGCCAAAACCAAAGCCCAAGAGAAAACTTGGGGCAGCATCAAGTGGTCTGACAGAATATAGTGAAGGTCTCAGTGCTCACAGTCAAGGTGGGGAAAGAACAATACTAAAAAAAAAAAAAAAAACAGACCCGTCCTGTACAGTTAGTTCCGTGAGAGCTCTGGGCTCCCCCCCTCCAATCCGCAGGCTCCAGGAGATCCGGAAGCACCAGAGGGTGGAGGGGGGGATGGGGGCGCATCCGCATGTGTGCAGCCCTGGGTCCCTGTGTGTCTGCTGCACAGGGAGGGTCCCACAGGGCCCTGTGCACGTGCGCATTATTTGCTCACAAGGTTCTAGAGCCACGTCCTAGCAACAGACCAAACAGTGTGCTCTTGGCCTTCAGCAGAATTGGCAGTGAAGGACAGCGCTCAGAGTCCTGCTCTCTGCCCTTGACCTTACCTAAGTGCCCTATGGGCGACTACCTGAGCACACCCTGCCCCTCAGCCCCGCCCCGAGCCCTGGGGGGCCGGCACCTGCCGCCAGGGCCCGGCCACCTCCAGCCCACTCCCCGCCATCGCCGACTGCCCCTGGCCGGCCCGGGTCACCTGGCTCTCCACCAGCTGCTGGCCGCTGGCAGGCCAGCCTACAGGTGTCCCATGACTTTACATCGACGCCTTGTAACAGCGCTTCACAGAAGATGCTCCCTGCTCCCGCGGACCCTGCGCTCCTTGCTGGGCGTCCTCAGCTCCACCTGTAGTCTGGTCCGTCGGAGGAGGGCCGTGCTGCGCGCCGAGACCTCCACGCTGTCCTGCAGCTCAGCGTCTCCAGCGGGCACAGCCACCGTCTGTGCAGTGAGGGAACAGCCCCGCACTCCTGCGCTGCCCGCAACGCCCGGGTGTGCCCTGGACTCGTGCAGGGAGGCGGTGTCGAGGGCCCCTGGTGAGAGCGGGAAAGGGTTGGCCAAGGAAGACCTGGCAGTCCCAGAGGGGGAAGATCAGAGGAGCCCGGATGGCACCAGGGGTGAAGAACCCGAGAGAGGCCCCGTTTCTTTCATTCCGAGGCCCGGGTCTCTGCAGAGGAACCTGTGTGCCAACAACTCAGAAGACGTCTGCGTGGAGAAACCCCAGACCTCTTGCGTGAGCTCCTGCCCCCGGAGAGATGCCATCAACAGCTCGTACAGCTCCTCCCAGGGTTCCCCGCCAGTGCGGAGGAAGAGGGGTCCCGCACGCAGCGGACTGCCCCCGAAACCCTTGAAGAAATCGAGGAAGGAGAGCCCCCAGCCTCCCGCTGAAGCTCCGGTGGTCTCACCACAGACGAACTGGCCCGACAGGGATGCAGACACAGCCAGAGGGCCGAGGGGAACCGAGGGGAACACATCCGATGGTCCCAGGCCCCGAAGATGCAGGTTTTCTCTGCTGCCACACAGGCGAGGGGAGCCCCTGAGGCTGCCCCCACCCCCTGAACTGCGTTCCCGAGTCACCTCGGAAGACCTCAACGTGGAGAAGAAAGCAGCGTTCCGGCAAATCAATAGCATGTTACGGGGTGAGACGGAGGCCGGCTTGGCTCCCCCGCCCTCCCCGGACGCTGAGGTCACCCCCAAGGAGACCACTCCACCCTCTCAGCCTCTGCTCTCGGGGGCTCCCCAGACCACCAGTGGGAGCATCTTGCCCCCTCTGCAGGCCCCGCAGATGGCCCCTAGTAGTGACCAGGCCTTCGTCACCCCCGCTCAGGGGACTGGGGTCACCCCCATGAATAGCAGTGTACCCTCTCAGCCTCTGCTCTCGGGGGCTTCCCAGACCACCAGTGGGAGCATCCTGCCCACTCAGCAGGCCCCGCAGATGGCGCCTAGTGGTGGCCTGGCCATCTTCACCCCTTCTTCGGACTCTGGGGTCACCCCCATGGAGACCACTCCACCCTGTCAGGCTCTGCTCTCGGGGGCTTCCCAGACCACCAGTGGGAGCATCCTGCCCACTCAGCAGGCCCCACAGACAGCGCCTAGTGGTGGCCTGGCCATCTTCACCCCTCCTTCGGACTCTGGGGTCACCCCCATGGAGACCACTCCACCCTGTCAGGCTCTGCTCTCGGGGGCTTCCCAGACCACCAGTGGGAGCATCCTGCCCCCTCTGCAGGCCCCGCAGACGGCGCCTAGTGGTGCCCTGGCCGTCTTCACCCCTTCTTCGGACTCTGGGGTCACCCCCATGGAGACCACTCCACCCTCTCAGGCTCTGCTCTCGGGGGCTTCCCAGACCACCAGTGGGAGCATCTTGCCCCCTCTGAAGGCTCCGCAGACGGCCCCCAGTGGTGCCCTGGCCTTCGTGAACTCCGCTCAGGGGACTGGGGTCACCCCAATATATAGCACTGTACCCTCTCAGCCTCTGCTCTCGGGGGCTTCCCAGACCACCAGTGGGAGCATCTTGGCCCCTCTGCAGGCCCCGCAGATGGCCCCCAGTGGTGGCCTGGCCGTCTTCACCTCTGCTCAGGGGACTGGGGTCACCCCCATGAATAGCATTGTATCCTCCCAGCCTCTCCTCTCGGGGGCTCCCCAGACCACCAGTGGGAGTATCTTGCCCTCTCTGAAGGCCCCACAGATGGCCCCCAATGGTGGCCTGGCCGTCTTCACCCCTTTTTCGGACTCTGGGGTCACCCCTATGGACACGACTCCACCCTCTCAGGCTCTGCTCTCGGGGGCTCCCCAAACCACCAGTGGGAGCATCTTGCCCCCTCTGAAGGCTCCGCAGACGGCCCCCAGTGGTGCCCTGGCCTTCGTGAACCCCGCTCAGGGGACTGGGGTCACCCCAATGTATAGCACTGTACCCTCTCAGCCTCTGCTCTCGGGGGCTCCCCAAACCACCAGTGGGAGCATCTTGGCCCCTCTGCAGGCCCCGCAGATGGCCGCCATTGGTGGCCTGGCCTTCGTCACCCCTGCTCAGGGGACTGGGGTCACCCCCATGAATAGCACTGTACCTTCTCAGCCTCTGCTCTCGGGGGCTCCCCAGACCACCAGTGGGAGCATCCTGCCCACTCAGCAGGCCCCGCAGACGGCCCCCAGTGGTGGCCTGGCCGTCTTCACCCCTGCTCAGGGGACTGGGGTCACCCCGATGAATAGCACTGTACCCTCTCAGCCTCTGCTCTCGGGGGCTCCCCAAACCACCAGTGGGAGCATCCTGCCCACTCAGCAGGCCCCGCAGACGGCCCCCAGTGGTGGCCTGGCCGTCTTCACCCCTGCTCAGGGGACTGGGGTCACCCCGATGAATAGCACTGTACCCTCTCAGCCTCTGCTCTCGGGGGCTCCCCAAACCACCAGTGGGAGCATCCTGCCCACTCAGCAGGCCCCGCAGACGGCCCCCAGTGGTGGCCTGGCCGTCTTCACCCCTGCTCAGGGGACTGGGGTCACCCCGATGAATAGCACTGTACCCTCTCAGCCTCTGCTCTCGGGGGCTCCCCAAACCACCAGTGGGAGCATCTTGCCTCTTCTGCAGGCCCCGCAGACGGCCCCCAGTGGTGGCCTGGCCGTCTACACCCCTGCTCAGGGGACTGGGGTCACCCCGATGAATAGCACTGTACCCTCTCAGCCTCTGCTCTCGGGGGCTCCCCAAACCACCAGTGGGAGCATCTTGCCTCTTCTGCAGGCCCCGCAGACGGCCCCCAGTGGTGGCCTGGCCGTCTTCACCCCTGCTCAGGGGACTGGGGTCACCCCGATGAATAGCACTGTACCCTCTCAGCCTCTGCTCTCGGGGGCTCCCCAAACCACCGGTGGGAGCATCTTGCCTCTTCTGCAGGCCCCGCAGACGGCCCCCAGTGGTGGCCTGGCCGTCTTCACCCCTGCTCAGGGGACTGGGGTCACCCCGATGAATAGCACTGTACCCTCTCAGCCTCTGCTCTCGGGGGCTCCCCAAACCACCGGTGGGAGCATCTTGCCTCTTCTGCAGGCCCCGCAGACGGCCCCCAGTGGTGGCCTGGCCGTCTTCACCCCTGCTCAGGGGACTGGGGTCACCCCGATGAATAGCACTGTACCCTCTCAGCCTCTGCTCTCGGGGGCTCCCCAGACCACCAGTGGGAGCATCGTGCCCCCTCTGCAGGCCCCGCAGACGGCCCCCCATGACGGTGTGGCCTTAATCATCCTCACCACCAGCCTGTCTGCACTGAGCTTCTGTGGGCCTAACCTAACTGTGACACTTCCTGCTAACCCTGGGACCTCTACGCAGCCCATCCTTGCGGTCCCTCATGGGCAGCAGTGTGGAGCCGCCGCCTGTGACAGCTCTTCGCAGTATCGAAAGCAGGCAGCTCCAGCCCCAACCTCGGACCCACTGTCCGCTCCAGGTCCAGTAGCCTTCAAGCCCCCACCAAAAGCATCTTCTGACAGTTTGTCATCCAGAAATCCCACCATGGGCACTCATGCCAGCACCCAGCCGATGTCTTCTGCCACCTCTACTCTGTTCCCCCGTGGCTGTGCAGCTGCCGCCTACATGCCCAGCGTTGTGACCAGGGCTGGGCCCAACACTTGGCGGCACTGCCCAAGATCTGCCAGCTCGAGCCCAGTCCCCTGCAGGTTCGGGGTCTCAGCTGCATGTAAGGGTGGCAGGAGCCAAGTGGGTGACTTTGAGCTGTGCCGCCTCTTTGCAGCTCTTCGCATCACAGAAGAGGTGACGCGGAGCCCGAGCACCACACGCTGCCGTGGGGGACGCAGGGGCCTGAACACCTGGGGCCCCGTTCACCAGAGCACCCCCATGCTGGCCACGGGACCCAGAACCAAGCAGCAGCCTGGGTTTGGAGGCACTGCTGCCCCCACCTTAAGTCCCACCCCCGGGGGCGCCCCCAGGCAGAGCCCCTCTGCTTCCAGCCGAGGGCCCGGCACCTCTCCCAGCAAGGCTGGCATGTCTGTCCTGGCCTGTGGCAGCAGCCCGCCTGCACAGCGGGCACAGGAATGAGCAGCCACACTGTGAGGGCCCGCCCATCACCTGTCCAGGGCGTGGCTGCACACAAGGCTGCTGGGCCGTCCAAGTCATCTTCCTCCAGGTTGGGATCCCCTCCCTTGGAATCTAAGAGGCGGATCATGGCCTGAATTGGTGACTTCGGGAGACACAGTCAGTGTCCCCTACCTCCCAGGCTGGACTTCGTGCAGGCAGGCCCCATTTGGGGGTGAAACACAAGCCTGGCCCTAACTTCTGGAATCCCGGAGCTCCCTGCCTGCGATCTTGTCCCCAGAGGTGGTTGACTTGAGACTGTTACCTGATCCCACTGATCCCAAGTGGTCAGAGTCCTCAGGACAGTAGACAAAGGCCCTTGTCCTGTCCTCTCCGGCCCCAGAGCAAGGGGCACACCCCTGCTGCCTACAACTGACTCCTCCTCTCCCCATTTTCCTCCCAAAACCCTTGTGTTTTTTCATAGCTTATAATAAAGTTTTGTTCTTGTTTGCATTAGAAAAAGACCAGAACTTTTCTGAATTTGGTAAAAACTAAGCCCTAATGCTTTAAGGCATTTACTCTACGTAATAAGTTAATTTCTATCCTATGCGTCTAAGAGCAAAGTACTGTCATCGAGACATTTTAAAATACTCATTAATTTCACTTTCTCTTAGCTTTCTTCTCTCACAAAACTCTACTTAAGAAAGGCTACTAACCAGTTAAAAAAATTAAATGTTAACAACAAACTCGTAGTGAAGGTAGAATGAAATGCTAAAAATGCTCAATCCCAAAAAAAGAACGAGTAATAAAATAGATGAGAAAGACAGAAAAACATCAAAATGGTAAATATAAACCTAACCAGAATGGGTCATTATATTAAATGTAAAATTTTTTATGGAATTAAAAAACAGAGATTGATTTACAAAGTAAGACTCAATTACATACTGTTTATGAGCCCTACTTTACAAGGGTACAGATACGTTAAAACTGAAAGGATGGAAGAAGACGTACACGCTCACAATAAATAGGAAAGCTGGACTGGCTCTGTGAATACTGGAAAACTAGGTTTCAGAGCGAGGAACGATGTCCCTGTGAGGGACATCGTGAAATGACAGAAGGGAAAAGAGTGATCCATCAGGAGGGTGTGACTTCAAGTGCGCCTGCCGCTGTGAGAACAGAACTTCAGATGCTTGAGGCAGAAATTCTCAGAACGAAAAGGAGAAATGCGTAAATCCACTGTTTCTCCTGGAGATTTCGTAGTTGATGGAGCAAATGGAAAGAAAGTAAGTGAAGATACAGAAACCTTGAAATGTATTTGGAACAGCTTGGCCTGAGTGATCTTTTCGGAGTACTCCACCCAATGACCACAGAATTCAAGTTGTCTTTAAAGTTTACGTGGAATAGCCATCAAAATAGGAAGATGGACCATAAAATAAATTTTAATGAATTTTAAAGGATTGAGATAATACAGGCCATATTCTCCGACCCTGACAGAGTTAAATTAGAAACCATTAACTGAAACTTACATGCAAACCCTCTAGATACTTGGAAATTCAAAGAATACTGGGTACACCTATGGGTCAAAAGAGAAATCAGAAAATATTTTGAACTTAAGGAAAATGAAAACAACATTAACTTTTGTGAGACGGTGCTAAAGCAACAGAGCAATCAGAGTTTTAAAAGCTTTTATGAGAAAATAAAAAGATCTGCCATCAGTGACTGAACCTCCACTTTTAACAAAGAAGAGGAAGTTAGTGGAAAAGACTTGGTATCAACAATAGAGAAACATTAATAAAACCCAAAGCCCATAGTTTGAGAATGTGAGGAAAAAAAAATTAAGACTGCTAGCTAACCTGATAATCAAGAAACAGAGGGAAAAAAAAAGAAGACACAAATTGCCAGTATCGAGATAGGTCATCACTGCATATCCTACAGATATTAAAGGGTTATGAGAGAATCTTAAAATAACTTTATGTCAGGAAATTCACCAAAACTAACACTAGAAGAAATAGAAAATCTAAAATACTTTCACTTTATATATATATAAATGAGTAGTAAAAGTTAGATGAGAAAGATAGAAAAGAAATATCAAAACGGTAAATTTAAACTTAACCAGAATGGGTAATTATATTAAATGTAAAGTTTTCTATGGAATTAAAAAACAAAGATTTTATATATGTATATATATATTTAAAAAAATATATATATATATATATAATTGAATCCGTAATTAAAAATTTTTCCAGAAAGAAAACTCTGGGCATGATGGTTGCGCTGGTGAATCTACCAACCATTTGTGGAAGAAACATTACCAATCCTGCCTGAGTTCTTTGAGAAAACAGAGGAGAGGACAGGTCTCAAGTTGTTTGATGAGGCTTCCATTATTTTCCTGCCAAGTCAAACAAAGACACTAAAACAGGGAATCTACAGACCAGTATGTCTCATGGAAACGTATGTAAAAATTCTTAAAACTTTAGTGCATTAAACTCAAAAATATATAAAAAGATAAGTTGGGTGTGGGAGGTGAACTGTCTGGTACACGAGCTCCCTGGTGGATGTTCTGTTCGGGAATGTTACTGGGAATGCTGGGAAGGGGGCCTGAGGCAGATGCATTTCTTCTTCTGTCTTTGGCTTTGTGTCTGAAATGCCAAAAGGCTGGGGGAGAGATGACGGGGTAGGGTTCTGACTCTGATTTGAACGACTGATGTAACGCGGCGGGAGTTTGATGACCTCCTGCCCTCCCAGCTCTGCCACTTCCTTGTATGGGCCGCAGCCCCGTCACTCGCCCACCCTGGCTGAGTGGCTTGACGCTGTGCAGAATTAAGTGATGAGAGCTGTTCTGCACACCGTGGATTCAGCCCTCAGTCACTGGCCAGTAAACATTCACTAATTTTTTTTTTTTTAATTAAAAAAGATGTCACTAAATGGGACTTACCTGATGTATAAAACAATACAGTTCATCATATTAACAGAATAAAAGAAAAATTCCATGATCATCTCAATATTGGCAGAAAAAAGCATTTGACAGAATTCAGTGTTGATTCATAATTTAGAAAAGGAAAGAAACTCTTAGTAAATTAGAATAGCAGGGTGCTTCCTCAGTCTGGCCAAAGGCTTGTATAAAATTCCTACCGCTGACATCCTCAGTGATGAAAACCTGAACCCTTCCCACAAATAATGCAAACAAGGCAAAAATGTGCACTTTCATTGCTGCTATTCAACATTGTACTGTAGGTTCTAGCCCGTGTAGAAAGGCAAGGAGAAACGAAAGGCATACGGGCTGGAAAGAACTCTATTCACAAGTGCCCCATGAGCACGTTCAGACAGAGTCTTAAGACGTTTACCAAAAACATCATTAGAACTAGTGGTCGGATCGAGCAGTCTCTGACTAGGAGGTCAACATATAAACCATCAGTTGTCCTTCTATGTATTAGTGATGAGCAACTACAGAATAAAATTTAAAAATCACTCCCATTTACAGTAGCGTCAACAAACATGAAATATTTAGGAATAAATTTGACAAACTCTGTATAAGATCCATACACTCAAAACTATCAAACGTGGTGGAGGGAAATGAAAGAAGACAAATCAATGGCGAGGTGCATAACATGTTTATGTAGTAGAAGATGCAGAATTGTTATGTCTTTTCTCCCCAAATTGACCTATAGATTTAGTGCAAGCTTAGCTAAAATCCTCGCAGCTTTTTTTTTTGTTGTTGTTGTTGTAAAATGGCAAGGTGATTCTTAAATTTATATGGAGATGGAAAGAACAAAGTTGGTTGAATTACGCTTCCTGATTTCCAGATTTACTATAAAGAAATCAAGACAGCATCATCCTGGTGTGAGCACAGGCATACAGAATAGAAATTCCAGAAATAGACTCCCATGTACATGATCAGGGAAGTGGGGAGGGACAGCAGTGGAAGTCCCACTTGTCGTCTGGTTATAAGACATATAGAATTTCAGAAGAATCTTGGTCCTATTTTTATTAGCAAATGTTATTTTAGAACAGATTTTATGAAGTGCTATTTTACGTCACGAAATAAACCCATAAGCTTAATGGCTGCAATCTGGGTTGATGTAGATTTGTTTTACACTTTAAGCGTCACTAACTGATTTAATAGACTCACCAAAAACAATTTCAAATACTTCCATAGATTACAAATGATCAACCCCTGTTGTTTTTAAAATAAATTGAAAGCGAAATAAAACGTTTATATGACATTATTTAAATTTAATTATCCTTAATTCCTGTAAAAGAGCAGATAAAAGTGCCAGAACTTAGAACTTGTCTTCCATGTATTTTTAAAATCGAGCTGCATAATTTATAGTGCCTCAATTCACAAGCAATTAGCTTGTTTTTTGGAAATTAAAAAAAAAGACATTTTCTAAGTTAATTCACATGATACTTCTGATTTTAAATAACAAAGATCATAGCTTCACTGTGTACCAAGTTAGCATTTGATAGTTTAAAATAAAAACAACTCTATGATTCTGTAAGAGAGCGTTATAAATAGCTTTTAGATATAAAACATGTACATACACACGCATAGGCACATTTAATCATTAAAAATTGCTTGTCAGGACAGTCATGGAAATGTCCTCGTCACGATGTTTCTCAGATCTATTTCAGACTTAACGTGTGTGTTACTATATTTATCTTTATCTGATCAGCCCTTGCTGCGTGGTTTGGTTATTTTATTTTATTTTATTTTATTTTATTTTATTTTTTTTAACATTTTTTATTGATTTATAATCATTTTACAATGTTGTGTCAAATTCCAGTGTTCAGCACAATTTTTCAGTTATTCATGGACATATACACACTCATTGTCACATTTTTTTCTCTGTGAGTTATAACATTTTGGTTTGGTTATTTTATTACAAGCAGCTGTGCAAAGCTTTTTCTTTTAAAAAGGACATTCTTTTGTAGCGCTGCCTGCCGTCACTCACACATTGCACGTTTGGGCAGCAAGTTAACAGCAAGTCCACTGTAGAACTCGATGAGAGACACGATGTGACTATAATTTATGTCCGTGGAAAAACTACTCTTTTGGGACAGTTTAAATTGAAATCACTAATTTTTAAAAATCACAACGAAAGATACACTCAGGATTTTGTACCATCTCTCTGAAGAGTTTTCAACCATGAAACTTCTTATGACTGTATTTACTGTTCTGAGTGTTAATAGTGTGCCAGCGTTTAATTAGTTTGTTCTGATGCTGAGGAGTGTGTACATGTTCGCGTACACATTTAGTGAATTTATAAGACTGTCAGAAGGCTAAAATCCCAAACCTGTGGCCCAAATGGGAACTTCTGGGATATATAAACTCTTTAAGCCGAAACTTAAAATCTCACTGCAACTTTTGTATGACAGCATCCGACGTAGTTGACTTGCGAGTCTGTGCTGGATCCTGGGTCTGTTCGTGGCGTCCACAGATGGGATGAGCGTTAATCTCACGGTCTTGTATTTTGTCATCGAGCCTCAGGTGGATCACTGAACCTGGGAACCGTGTCTAGGGTCACATGGCTCACGAGGGATGTTTGATTCTAGTAGATGTATCGATTGCCTCACTCCACCACTCAGAATTGTTAGTTAAGAGCAGTGCTTTGCTATCGGGGAAGTAATCTTCACGGTGTAAACCCGTTGGGTTGACAGCGCATAAATGGTCACCAATATAAATACTTTTTGACTTCTTGTGTTAACTGTAGAGATGCTGGAACAATTTACCATTTTATTAGCTGTCTCAATTTATTTTTGTTTCTGCCGCCACTCTGTTAATTCGGATTTCTGTGACCTGCCGCCTGAGCTCATCCAGCACCTTGTGATTAGTCCCTGGGCTTGTGGTTACCAGGGGAGTGGAGGGTGGGAAGGGATAGACTGGGATTTCAAAATTGTAGAATAGACTACACTGTATAGCACAGGGAAATACACACAAAATGTTATGATAACTCACAGAGAAAAAAATGTGACAATGAGTGTGTATATGTCCATGAATAACTGAAAAATTGTGCTGAACACTGGAATTTGACACAACATTGTAAAATGATTATGAATCAATAAAAAATGTTAAAAAAAAAAATAAAACCACCCTGCCTGGCGCTGATGCGAGGTGTCAGCCCTTCTCAGCTTGTGCTTGAGCTGTAAGCTCTTCTAAGGTGGGACCCTTAAATAATGTATGCCTCATTAGGAGGTAGTACGGAGCCTTATACTCTGACTTGGTGGAGAGAGAGCGAATAAAAAGACGTCTGCTATTTTTTAAAATTTTATTGAGTTATAGTCAGTTTACAATGGTGTGTCAATTTCCAGTGTAGAGCGCAATTTGACTTTCACTATTTTAAGGGGCAAAAAAGCTCTCACTGTAACTGTGGTATTACTATTTCTTCAAAATATTAAGGAAACATCTACCTAAAGAGACATTAAAGGTGCAAATGTCAGTAGAAGTAACAGTTCAACTCTGTAAGGTTTAATGACTTCCTTTGGCTTAAGAATGTACGAACAGTGCACGTCTCAGCTGACATAAAGGGGTGTATTTAAGACACGTTGTGGCATAATTCCGGTTCCAAGACTCGCAGCCTCCCCTGGGCCTTGGATGTGAGCATTCCGGATCCCCACCCAAGTGGCTCATTAGCCCCTTGGCATCTCTGTGGTTCACATTCCTTACCTCACCCCTGGGAACTGGCCCTTTCTCCTGTGACAGCAGTGCCATTAATGACGCCACCGCCCACAGCTCACCCCGCCTGCGAGCCCCCCCACCTCCAACCTGACATCTAGCCGCACCACATGGTGAGCCAGGCTGCGCTCGTCGCCCCTGTCCTCTGAGGGCCGTGCCTCTGAGGACGTTCACTGCTAAAATTAGCTTTTCCCCAGGTGAAGGGAAATGTCAGATGACTTCGGAAAATGTGTAACTTCGAAACTCTGTGCAAAAATTACAAAACAGCATTTGAAGTGGAATAATCTTTGTTTTTACAGGGTTTGTTTCTGAATGATTACTCTTCCAAATAATTAGAAAGCTTCTGTAAAATTAATGTTTCTAGGTGATTCTGGCATCATATGTTACTTCCATTTTCCTCTCTGAGAAAAAAGGTTTGTACATGTAGAAGAGGCACTGGTTTTATATTTTTAAAGGGAAGTTAACCAAATAAACATTATATTTAATAGCATCTTCATCATTCTGCTTTTCCAAATTTCTAAACCTTGCTACGTGTGGTCTGTGCACTAGCAGTTTGGGGGGGGCATGTTAGATGTACGGACTCCCCAGGCCCCTCCCTGACCCCCGAATCTTCATCTCCATTTTAACAAGGTGCTTGGGGCTGTGTGTGCACATGGCAAGCACCCTGTCTGGGTCAGCTGGTGATAAAAGTGAATGGGTATGATTCCCATTGAGAGGAGCACTCTGTTTACAAAACTGAATTGATGGTCTTAAAAACAAACCAACAAACAAATGGCGGTGTAGACCATACATACAAACATACAAATCACGTTTGGAAGAATTCTAATTAAGATCCTTGCCTAAGCCTCAGGAGATTGCCGCCTCTGAGAAAGGTTTTTCAGCACGTGATTTAGGAAGAGGATTTGGTTAGGTTAAAATTGATAACCAAAACCCCCAAACAGGGACAAAAGGCATTTTTTCCTGCCGCTGTGCGTTTATCCTTTCACTTCCTGGAGTCCTTTGCTGTGCTTCTTACTTACAGCCTCTTGCATTTTAATTCAAAAGACGCTTTTAAATATGCCATTGAATTCTGATTCATCACCTGTAAACAACTTTTAGGAATTTAAAATGTGATCAAATAACCGGATTCCATCTGGAGGATGGTGGTTTTCTAAGACAAAAGTAATGTGTCCCTTCTCACAGAGGACTTCCAGTTTTTCTCTCTGTGACCCTCACACGTCCTGAAGGACCTATTTGGACCTTGAGCGTTTGTGTGCTGTGGGAGGACACATCTTAATAAGGTGTCATCGTGGTTGGTTACTGATGCCCAGGGAAGAAAGATACAGATCCAGTGCCCGAAACGGATGCTGCCTGAGCCCCTCGTTAGTCAGTAGGTCAGCCCCTTCGCCGGCTTCTGTCGTACGCTGATGGGTGTGGTGCTGTGCCAAGCTCTTTATCTCCTCTTACCTGCTTAACTAACTTGTAAGGAGATTTGCTGAACAGGGAAAAGCCCTCTGCTGGACACACACCACCTGCGTGCAGTTTTCTGTGTCACAGCGTGCTGTGGACTCCGGGTCACCTGCTGCTGCAACAGAATGTGACCACTGCTGTTTCCTTAAGACCTTGCAAATCTCCGAAAATAAAACTTCCATCCACTGTCTTACAACCACTGTTGCTTCTATGCCATGGATCCAGCAAAGGGAATTCCTGAATTTTACTGAGATGTACAACATGATTTGCGTAAATAATAATTAAAACCTGTTTGCATTTTAGGGCCCTGTTGCAATGAGAGTGGCAAAGTTAGCAATTAATCAAGGGATGGAGGTGAGTGCCTCAGGCTTGGGGTTTTTGTTGGAATAGGTGGTGGAGATTTAACTGATGTGAACCGTTATTTTGTTAATAGTCTGAGGTAGAGCTGTTTGCTGCAGCTGCTACTGAGAGCGTCTGAGGCTCCTTCTCGCTGCATCACTGATTTCGTTCCGCGTATAGCTGTTTTGCTTCAGGATCATAGTCCCGGAATTCAGTTGTCTCGCTGACTCCCGCTGATTTTGCCATTGAGTTCATGGAGCGGTTTACTGGCTAGTAGTTCATAGAAAACCAAAGGAAAGGGGCATTCTGTGTATTCTCAGCACCAGTATCATTAAGTACTGTCCCAAGGAGAGCTTCCTAACTCAAAGCTCCTCCTAAAGATGGAGACCATCTTTAAGTTCTCCGCGTGCTTTCTGCAGCAGGACACACAGAAGCCCTGTAGGGGCCCCGGGTTACCCCAGAGAGATGGCTCCGAAGGGGCAGAGGCCCCAGGCCGGGGGAGGAGGAGGCAGGGCAAGGGGGTGATGCGGGTACCCAATTATACTGGGCTTTTGTTTTTTTCTAATTACTTTTATTTATTTGGGGGAAGGGGGCAGTAGTTAGGTTTATTTGCTCAATGGAGGCACCAGGGATTGAACCCTGTGCACGCTAAGCAGGCACTCTGCCACCGAGCTCCACCCTCCCCCTTACACTGGGCTTTTTATTATCATAAGAAGTTCTGAATATTCTGAGCATTTTGAAGGAAGATACTTCTTCCTTGCAGACCCAGAGGCCACGGTATCTTCATGGCCTCCACAGCGTTAAAGGAGGTTGAATTCATTAGCAATAAATATATATTTTTCATTTACAAAGTATTTGATTGTTTTTTTTTAATTCTTACATAGCAGTAACAATATTAATAGCAAAGACCCGCTATGACCTCACTATGTGCAGACCATATATATATAAATTGTACTTTATGAAGACTTGACCTGGAAGAACTCATTCGACCCTTGCAGTAACCCCAGCTGGTACCTACTGTAATTAGCCGCCCTGAGGCTGCAGCTGTGTAGGAGGGCTTCGCAGCTCCCGTGTGGTGGGGTCAGAATTTGAACCCAGGCGGCCTGGCTCCAGAGTTTCTCATGCTGGTCATACTTCTGATTACACTGAAAGAGTCTGTTCTTTTAGAATAAGGTTATTCAGCTTGAATTTATGTGTATATTGAGGATACCATATTCTTAAAAGTGCTTCTTGCTGAAACGACATACCTTTTTATCCTCAGGTCGATCTGGTCACAGGATTAGCCATCGAAGAAGCGTGCTACGCTCAGGTATATCACACAGTCACGTTCAGTGAGGACAGCCCTTCCCTCCGTGTAAGTCAGCTGCATTATGGATCGCTGAGCGAGGTGGCACTCGTGCCTATCCTGGAACCATACAGATGAGTTAAAACTACTTGTTTCTGCTATTTGACTTAACAGCTCTTACACTGATTCTGTTGCCCATGCTGATGACTCCTGCCTCTGTAGTTCAGAAAACTCTTAGAATAATTAAGTTAGTACCATTCATGCTGTAGCTGTCTCTCTGACTCATGTTGTATTTTGTGGGTGTGGCCTTGAACCCTCACGCCAGCGTGGAGAGGTGAGAAGAAGGCGGCAGTGAGCACGTGCCTGCTGGGAAGTATTGGTGTTGGAGACACATTGGCTTTTCCCGACGTTCTGAGCCTCTCCTCCTACCCTGAAAGTTCACTCATTCAACTATGTACACAGTTTTCTTTTTTGTACACAAATGAATAAGGCTTTCTGTAGAGGAACAAATCTTCCTTCCTCCCTTCCTTTCTTCCATCCTTTTTTTAAATGGAGGATATAACTTTGTTTAAGGGCATCTAAAGTAGCAGAAGAATTTTGTTCTACCTTTCCTGAGAATTGGAAACGGTGTCAGCTCCCACTTAGGCATGGCAGCATCATAAATTAGGAGCAGTAGCCAGAGTGTGCTCTGCGCCTGGTCTGTATATGTAAATTACCACCTGTCATTGATGAGCACATGCCATGGATGAACTAAATTACCAGCCTCTTACACATGGACAACCTCAGAGTTTGAAGAAAAATTTTAAAAGCATATCTGGCCACACCTTATCAAGTGTAAGGGAACAGAAATCATGCAAAGTGTTCTGTCAGACCACAGTGGAATTAAACTAGAAGTCAGTAACAGCAAGATAGATGGAAAATCCCACCTACTGATGATGAGAAGTAACCTTTTTAATAAGGTTAAACGACACACTTCTAAATAACATGTGTGTCAAAGAGGGAGCCTCAGGGGGAATTAAAATACATTTTGAATTAAATCAAAATGAAAATACAACTTATCAAAATTTGTGAGAATGCATCAAAAACAGTGCTTCGAGAGAAATTTATAGCATTGAATGCGTGTGTCAGAAAAGAAAGATCTGAAGTCAGTACTCACTTCCTACCTTAATGAAAGTGGGGAAAAGACGAGCAAATTAAGTTCAAAGTCAGCAGAAGACTATCAGTAGTACTTCAGAGCAGAAGGCAATGAAATTGAAAATAGACAATAGATAAAAAACAAAACCAAAAATTGGTTCTTCATAAAGATCTATAAAATTGACAGTTTCCAGTCAGGCTAATCAAGGAAAAAAGGCAGCAGATAAAAATTATATCAGAAATACAGGAAAGATCATTACTGCTGATCCCATGGACATTGAAAGGATAATAAAGGAATGCTGTGAACAACTATATGCTCACAAATTTCATAGCCTAGAGGAAATGGATCAATTCCTTGAAAGACACAGTATACCAAAATTCACCAAAGGAGAAATAGCTCATCTGAATAGTCCTATGTTTGTCAAAGAAATTGCAGCAATGACTAACAGACTTCCAAAATAGGAAGCACCAGGCCCAGGTGGTTTCATTGGTGAATTCTACCAGACATTTAAGGAAGAAATTATACCAGTTCTCTGTAGTCTTTTCCAGACATTGGAAGCAGAAGGAGTACTTCCTAACTTATTCCATGAGGACAGTATTATCCTGATAACAAAACTAAAGACATTACAAGAAAGGAAAACTATAGAACATTACCTCTCCTGAATGTAGATACAGAAATCCTCAATAAAATATTAGCAAACCCCCCAAAAAAGTATAAATACATGTACATATTAGCAAGCTAAATCCAGCAATGTATAAAAAGAATTATATGCCACAACCAAGTGAGATTTTTTTTCCCGATATGCAAGTCTGGTTCAACACTCAAAAATTTATTTAATTCATCACATCAGCAAGCTAAACAGGAAAAATCATATGATTGTATCAACAAGCAGAAAAAGCATTTGACAGAATTCAATACTTATTCATGATAAAAACTCTCAGCAAACTATGACTAGGTGGGAATTTCCCCAACTTTGTAAGAACTTCTACAGAAAACCTACTTAATGAATAGAAACATTGTAAGGATGTTCCCTCTCATCACTCCTTTTCAACATCTGCTAGGAGTCCTAGCTAATGTGAAAAGAGAAGAAAAAGGAATAAAAGATATATGGATTGGGACGGAAGATGTAAACTGTTTGTAAGTGATGTACTTGTCCATGTAGAACATCCCAAAGAATCAAGAAAAAACCCACCATGACTAACAAGCATGCAGAGCAAGATTGCACGATGCAAGGTTAATATACGAAAGTCAGTTGCTTCCCTGTATACCAGCAGTGAAGAATTTGGGATTTGAAATAAAAAACACAACATAGTTTATATTAGGTCACACAAAAAATGCTTAGATATAAATCTTAACAAAATATGTACAAGATCTATAGGGGGAAATCTGCGAAACTCTGATTAAAAAAAAACAAATAATTTAATAAAGAAATAACTTTACAAAGAAATAATTTACATAAATAGAAAGCCCATATTCATGGATAATAAGATTCAATATTAAGATGTCACTTCTTCCCAACTTGGTCATAGATTCAACGCAATCCCAATAAAAATTCCAGCAAGTTGCTTTGTTAATATTTGCAAACCAATCCTAAAGTGTATACAGAAAGTCCAAAGACCCAGATTAGCCAGCGCAATATTGAAAAACTAAAAAATTGGGGAAGTGACACTACCTGGCTCCAAGACTTACTGTAAAGCTGCCGTAATCAAGGAAGTGTGGTACTGGCAAAAGAAAAAACAAACTAATTAGTGGAACAGAATAGGGAGCCCAGAAGTAGATTCATACAAAAATAGTCAACTGGTCTTTGACAAAGAAGCAGAGGCAATTCAGTGGAGGAAGGATAGTCTTGAAAATGAAGACTGTCTTCATTTGCAGCAGCTGGACAATTACCAAAAAAAAAAAAAAAAAAAAAAAAAAAAAGAATGAATCTTCACAAAAATTAACTCAAAATCACTATTTAGCCCAGGGAACCATATTTAATGTCTTGTAGTAATTTATGGTGAAAAAGAATATGAAAACAAATATATGTATTTTCCTATATGACTGAAGTGTTGTGTTGTGCTGTACACCAGAAATTGACATAACATTATAAACTGATTATACTTCAGTAATATATATATATATAAACAAATTTTTAATGTGTTTTAATTAACTCAAAATGGGTCATAGACCTAAATGTGAAATGAAAAACTATAAAACTTCTTGAAGATGACAGAAATTCTGGGAGACCTTGAGCTTGGCAATGGCTTTTTATAAAAAACACCAGAAGTATAATTCATGAAAGAAAAATCTTGTTGTTTGACTTTATTAAAATTAACAACTTCTGTTCTGCAAAGACACTGTGAAGAGAATAAAAAGACAAGCCACGGACTGGGAGAAAAATCTTAGTAAAGCAGACCTGATGAAGGACGTATCTAAGACACACAGAGAACTTTTAAAGCTCAACAATGAGAAAATAACCTGTTAAAAAGTGGGGGTAAGGTCTGAACAGATACCTCACCAAAATAGATGCACAGGTGGCAAATAACTATAGGAAAAGATGCTCTACATCATATGTCGTTAAGAACGACAAAGAGAAACGAGACGCCACAATTTGGCCATTTCTTCACAAAGCTGTTGTCTCACCACATGATCTAGTGATGTTGTTGTTACATATTTACCCAAATTAGTTGAAAAGTTACATCCACACAAAAGCCTGCACACCGGTGTTTACAGCGCTTTTATTCATAATTGCCAGACTTGGAAACAACTAGGTGAATGGGCGAACTGTGGTATATCCGTACAGTGGGGCGTTACTTATCAGTAAGAGGAAAGAGCTATCCTGCCACGAAAGGACGTGAAGGAACCTTAACTGCATGCTGCTTAGTGAAGGATTTCAGTCCTAAGAGGCTGCATACTATGTGATTCCAACTGTTTGTCATTCTGGAGAAGACGACAGGGGCGGGGAGTCAGGGGTGACGTGGTGGAGCATCAGGGACGTTTAGGGCAGTGAAACTATTCTGTTCTCTGTGGTACTGCAGTGGTGGGCGCACGACATTCTGCGTTTGTCAAAATCCATGGGATATACGCACAGTAGGCCCTGATGTAAATTATGGACTTTACTTACTAATACTGCATCAATATTGGTTCATTAATAGTAAGAAATGTGCCACATTAATGCAGGATGTTAATAACGGGGAGCAGTGAGGGGCCCGGAGGGAGTACACGGGAACTCTGAACTTCCTGCTCAGTTTTTTTTATGGACCTAAAATTGTCTAAAAAGTAAAATCTTAATTTTATTAAAGTATACGTGAAATGGGACAATAAGCGTTTGGAGTTAGGATGATAAATACGCTCCCATAACTGGCATTGTGCAGCTGACTGCTAGACGTCACCATTTAGGTTGCCTTTTAATTAGGTTCCCTTAGAAGCGCGGTAGCCTTGTTAATCTTCTGCAGTTGTTTTTACTTTTCGACATAGATGGCGCATTGTTTTGTTTGTCTTAGACTATTCCAACAAAAGACAGACTTGAAGGCCTTCTTGCTTTTAAAGAGAAGAGGACCCCTCGCTATAAAGGAGAATAGGAGAAACAGAAATGGTTAAAATGCCAGTGTCATAAAGGTACTTCTGGAAGCATCTCTCAGACCCAGATGTGCCTCGGTACCTGGAATCCCAATGGCCAAAGTGAAGAGCGAGTTACTCGTATACTGAGCTAGGTGTCTGGAGTGACCCCTGCGTGTACTTTGTCCCACTGTGCATCATCGCGTCCATTCAGATTTATAAAGCTGGTGACGAACACTGTCAAAACATCGACTCAGAATTAGGTACACATTTCTAAATACCTCCTGCATATGAGGCTTTCTGTTCTTAAATTTTTTAATGTGAATAATTTATATATATTGCACACTCTAGGAAATAATAATGATTGTATGTCTCCAGTGCTACCGTATGAAAATAAAATTATTTCTATATACCAAAAATGTGAAGTTATACCAAATAAAGTTCCTAAGGGATCATGCACATACGCAGCCGCACACGCACGTCTCATCCTGAAAGAGGAGCCGACAGGCAGAATTGTGAGTGAAAATGACCAAATACAAATGAAATCAGTGAAAAGAAAACTTGGACATTTTTCTCTTACCCCGTTCTTTTTGTAGTGAATAAATCATCGCCTGTTGGATTTTAGATTCTCTCGGGTGACCTCTTTACGTGGTCAGTCCTAGACTACAGTGTGGACGGTGCAGAATTAATCCAGAAAGAGACCGGGGCCACCTGAAGGCCTGGATGCTGTTCACCTCCACGCCCCCCGCGAGCAGGCGGCCGGGCCCAGGAAGGAGACGGCGCAGCCAGGGTGGCCGTCCCAGCGGCGGAGTCCTGGATGAAGAGTGAAGCCTCCTCCCTGCTCCCCTGCCCTCAGCCCTTTACGCCTGGTTCCAGTCAGGACGGGCGGTGGGCGCAGCCCCTTTCGCCCCCTTCTGGCAGAAATGTCCTGCCTTCCTACCCCTGGAGGAGCTCGGGGTGTGTGAGTTTATACAGCCCTGCGTGGGGGACAGACAGGACGGGTGAGGGAAGTAGTGAACTGGAGAATCCAGGGCGGAGGGGAGAGAGGACCAGGGCGGCTCCCGGGGCGGATCTGCGCTGTTGCCTTTGCGTTTGATCAAAGCAGCCTACCTGCCCTGGCCGCGTCCCGGGCCACGTCCAGCAGCTGGCGATGCCCCACTGAGCCTGGACCGTGCCTGTTCCTCGCCGGCCCCGAGCACAGCAGCTGGGCATCACCGCCCCGAAGTCAAGCTTGGCACGTGCGTGACCTGTTCGTGCCTCCCCCCGGCTCAGCACCACGGCTCCCTTGCTCTTGGAAGCAGACTTGGAATGTTTAAAATCACTGAAACTTAATTTTTTTTTAACTTTGGGAAATTAGACTCAGTCTCAATTTGAAATACCTTGAAAAGAGGCAAATGTGGCCTTGGCCTCAGGGGTCCGGCGTCCTCACCACACACGTCCTTGTGCTCGGGGGCCCCTTTGCTGCTCACTCTGCCGATTTATGATGTTGGCTCAGCCGATGGGCATCCTTTGAAAGGAGCTTGTGAATTCTAAGATTCACCTTCAGCTCTGAGGTGGTGTGTACACTTGGCTGATAAACCCGCGCCCTTCATTTCATGCTGGATGATTTGCAGATAAAGTGCTGGTCCCTGTTTTCATGGCCCCTGAAAGGTTTCAGGACCGTTTTGTTCTGTCCATGTCGCGTCCCAGTGCCACCTGCATTTTAACTGAGTAGGAAAGAATTACGTTAACGGGGAGAAATATTGAGGGTGCCGAGTGACTTGACTCCCCTAACTTGGATTTGTAGTCTGTTGCTGAGGGAATGCATTTCCTAACAAGTGCTGATTAAGTCACTGGAGAGCATCTGAAAGCAGACGTCCTGTGGTAGCATCGGCGCGTCTTCCCGGCTGTCTGTCTAGACGTGTGCCTTCCCCTTGGTTTCTCTCCAGCAGAGCATCTTGCTGAGACGGACGGGGTCCCGACACCACCCTGGGCCCAGGGGCAGCAGCTGGGTGCTGGGGGCGCCCTGCGCTTCCCGGAGGGGGCGGCACCTGCGCTGGCCGGTGGACAGGCAGCCCCCTCTGTCTCCCTCCAGGGCTTGGAGTGCTGTCGCGTCCTTCCACTGAAACCACGTCACACTGACGTGGCTGGAGGTGCGGCAGGTGTATCCACACGTTCAGGTGAAGTTAAAAGACGACGGAGGGAGGATGATTAACTGGACACACATCATTCCAGGGGAAAAACATTCCGTATCAGCTCAGAGCAGGAGACTTACTGGTCTTGAAGGAACGTAGGGCTGGTTAATTTATAACTTACCTCTGAAGGAAACAGCAGTCTCCAAGCCACAGAGAGGCTCTGAGTCAAAAGTTGTAATCGTGGTCAAAATAAGACTCATTTTCTGTGCCTTAAAGGGACATTTCAGGTTTGTGTTGTGTTCAGTGAAAAACAGACCTGGTTCTCCTGTCTTTTTTTTTTTCCTTCTGGCTGTCAAAAAAACTGGTCGCAAAGTGTTACCTTTCTGCTAGCACTTAGCGCGGAGCTTTGCACATAGACTGGCGTCGTGGGGTGTCATTTTGTGGGTGCCGTTTTAACAGGAAATGCTGATTTCTTTCTGATGGACTCATGGCTGGCTGGCCATTCACCCTTTTCCTCATTTGACCTTAACTCCCTCTTCTGGTTAGGGGCCGCCCTACATGTGCTCTGATTTGGGGTCCAAAACTCCTGGCAGGCAGACGGACTTTTTCACTGTTCAATCACGTCATTATTGTTTGTCTCCCTACATAGTTAAATATTAACTAAAATGTGTGTCAGGATTTGCTGCGCTTTTTCAAAAGACAATAGAAATGATTTTCTTACGTTTAAAAAGAATGTGTACATGTGTCACAAAAGAAAACAAACAAAAAAAACACAGCATTTTAAAGTTCGTTGGCTATTCTACATTTTGAAATCGTGTCGCTCACCATGACAGCAGACCCCAAACTGTAATTCTCTGCTGGTCCCAAATAAACCCATTTTTGCTATTGAATAAATTAATTAATTAATTAATTAATTAATTAAAAAAAGAAAAAAAGTTCGTTGGCAGTATTCTGGTAAAATGAGAATCACTCTTCCGCAGAGATGAAACAGGCTGTAAGTACCTCCTTTTTGGGAATCTTCCGAAACCCAGCCGCCCCTCCGAGGGAGAGCCGCTAATCCTCAGACAACGTGGTGCGCGTTGTTCAGACCAGTCCTCGGGGCAGAGAACTGGGCCCCACCGGGGGGCATGAAGGAACCCAGGGATGCGTGAAGAGACGCCCCTCTTGGGGTCAGGCCAGCCCTCGTGACCCTGGGCCACGCAGCACAAGCGCCAAGGAGGCAGGTTGGCAGATGCCCTTCCTCCTGAGCTGACAGTTCCCTGGGACCAGCAAAGCGACCTCAGAGCCACCCGCCTGTCCGTTCCCGTTTTAAAGTACAGAAAACACAGGACGGTGTGTTTTCATTCCATGTGACTTTTTTGACAGAATCACTGAAGACGCGGATGTGAATGAGATGGGAGGTGAGGGCTGGGGATCCTCATGGTAAAATGGCGACAGTTTGTGAGGCCCTAAGTCCATCCTGTGAGCATCCGAAAAGGGGGGGGCACCGCTGTTCCCGGGGCCCAGAGCAGGAGGCTGGAGCCGAGCGGGATTCCAGGTGGGTGGAGGGGTCAGGAACTGGACCTGGGGCCGTTGCCCTGTCATTGCTGTCGAGCCTGAAAACAGCTGAACAACGCAACCCAAGGCGCTGTGTGAGCCAGCCTTTGCCCAGACCGGTTTCGGTGTCCCCATCACTTGGATTCCGAGACTAAATGTGCGGAATGAGCGGTCTGATGGGGGGACAGCTGGGGCGACAGCGCCAGCTATTCCTGCTCAGCGCCACCTCTGAACTGAGCGCTGTTTACCTGCGTGTTCCATCCAGTACTCCACAGCCTCAGGAAATGGGTTTGTCATTTTAGAGTTTAAGAAACTGAGGCAAGAGCTGGATTTGTGGCAGGCGTGCTGAATTCAGAGCCCCAGCGTTCACTCCCTTTCGCTCCCTTAGGCAAAGGTGGCATTTTGGAACTTCAGTATGGAGGAGGTTTAAAAGAAATTCTAAGATGTTACTTTATGCAATTCCTGTTTCTGTTACTGAGTTCTGTTCACCGCACGACAGGCCAATAAATTGGGAGACAAGGTATTGGGGCAAGGAATAGAGACTTTATTTGGAAAGCCAGCAGACCAAGATAATGGCAGACTAGTGTCCTGGAGAACCAACTTCCCCATGTCAGACTTCAGGCTCCTTTTATACAAAAAAGGGGAGGGGGTGTGGTTGGTTGTTGCAGACTTCTTGGTGCAGGATTTCTTCCTTCTTGGAATCCTTTGTTCCTGCAGCTGTCCACGTGGGTCCCCTCATGGTGCTCCTGTAAAACCTCCAACAAAACAAACTTACTTTCTATTCTGCAATGTGTTATCTTTATAGGAGTGTAAAAGTGTTAATATCCTTACAGGTCAGAGCCCCAAGAATAGGCTCTCCTGTGTATTTCAGGCTAAAGGCAACAGTGTTTTACAAAAGGTGCAGAGCTAGCAAGACTAAGCCCAAAACACAAGGCACAGGGTTAAAGGAAAAGGAACAGATCTAAAAGGGAGTCAAGTTTATGCTTTTCTAGGTCCAGTGCCTTTTGGTGAGAGGTAAGAGGATGTTTCTGGACAGGTCCTCCTCTGCCCCAGGCTGGAGTTCGGGCAGGGCCCCTGCCATGTTCACCATGACTGTGGACCTGATCTCCCACAGAGAAAGTAACAGTTATTGGTGATTAAAATTACCTGTCAAAGTCCCTTCAGTTGCCTGTAAACTACACTATGGGGGGGGGGCGGTTGGAGGAGGATGTCTCACTGGCCTATCAGTGGTCAAGTCTTCCTGGATGTGAGGGACCAGCATCCTGGCGGGTGCCAACGTGGCCTGGCCAGTGCAGTTGCCCCCGTTGCTTTCCAGCTTTGGGTTCCTAATGTGGACACTTTCAAAGCTCCTGCCCCTCTTCCCTCTTCCCGGGCTAAAACGAACAGGGTCACCGCACCCACCTGGGCCTAGCCCAGGCCATGCACACAGCCCACTGTCTGCTCTCCATCCTAGGGCTCTGCCGCACCTTACTCCCTCCCTACCCCCACAGGACCCTGGGCCCAGGGCCTCCGCTCTGGGGGGGGTCCGGATCACCAACTGTGCCATCACCCACCCAAGGCCCACAGGCCAGCGGCAAGCAGCCCAGGACACCCTGACCACCTGACTGAGACATGGCACAAGGCATGGGCAGCAGGGCACCTGGGCGGGAACTGGAACAGCCTCCAGCCCGGCCCACTGCACCCAGGAGCCTTGGACACAGTGCTGTGCAGACACAATATGCCAGATCCTCCTCTGGCGGCTGTCGCCATGGTGACCAGAGCCTAGACCGCCTTGCCCCCAGCAGGGTGGGGGTGAGGGGGTCAGCTCCAGATAGGGGTGCACTCAGAGAGACGGGATCCGCGGTGAGGGGGGACAGGCTGAGGGGTGAGGGGCCACTTGGATTGGAAGTGTCCCCACTGAAGTGTGAGGGGCACTCGGAGTTAAGGGGATCCAGCTGGGGGTGGGGGATAATCTTGGGGAGGGGGTGAAGGGATGATCTTGGGATGCTGGGGGGACCCTGGGTAAGGCATGAGGGGTCAGCTTGGGGTGTGGAGGCCATAGGGTAGGACCAAGCTGGGCAGAGTGTGGGGGCTGGGACCTTGATGTGAGGTAAGGAGCCCCGTATTGGGGGTTTGGCTGGGGACAGGCCTGGCTGGCGTGGGGGGAAGGCAAGCAGGTGTGGGGAGGCTAGCAAGGGGAGAGGGGCTTGGGGGTGTGGCCTGGCTCAATGCCTGTATTGGATCTAGTTGGCTGCCAGGCCGGTCAGTGACCGGGTGGGGGCATTGCCGATGGGGACCCTGCCAGGCCCAGGCCCAGCCCCAGGGTGTGCTGCCCCACCACCCAGACCCGCCTGGCCCCGCTCGGCCCCAGCCACCAAGTTTCTGCACTGCAGCAGAACCAGGCCGAGGTTCCCCGCTGCGGGCTGTAGGAGGAGGGGCGCGCGCGGACGCGGGAGCCCGCCCAGAGCCTGTGGACGCTGGCGGGAGCCGGGCGCTCCTGGACCCGCTCGCTGAGGAGGAACGCGGCCTGGGGGTCTGGGCCGCCGCGGGCCGTCGCCTCCGCTGCCGCCGCCGAGCAGGTAAGGGGGCGCTGGTGGGGGCGCGCAGGTAGGGGAGCCGGCGGGTGAGGCCTGGGCTGCGTTGTGGAGGCGCCCAGGCCGGGGTGCGTAGGTGAGGTCTGGGCCTGTTAGGACCATGAGGCTAGTCCGGGCCGCCGCCCTGGTTCGTGGTGCCCCCCACACCCGCCCCGCACATTCGTGGTCACTGAGCCCCCTCGTTTCTGTCGCCGCTCATAGGGAGGTTTGGGAAAGCGGGAGCAGCCCCGGGAGGTGGGAGGGCGCCAGATGGGCCCGGAGCACCTCCGACCGGCCCTCAGGCCACGGCCTTCCCGCACAGGTCGACCTGCCTGGCGACTGCAGGCCGCCCTGGACCCTCCTGGGCACAAGCGACCTGGGGCGGAATAACGGGCGAGGCCTGGGCCTTTGGGAGCGGGTCACCCTACCTTTGGGATCAAAAGCTTTTGGAAGTCTAGTTTTAGTCTTTTGAGGAATCTGCCTACTGTTTTCCACAATGGCTGCACCAAACTACATTCCCACCAGCAGTGTAGGAGGGTTCCCTTTTCTCCACAGCCTCTCCAGCATTTCTCCTTTGTGGACTTTCGAATGCTGGGCATTCTGACGGGTGTGAGGTGATGCCTCATTGGAGAGTTGATTTGCAGTTCTGTTAATGAGCCACGTTGAGCCTTTTTTCATGTGCCTGCTGGCCATTTGTATGTCTTCATTGGAGAAGTGCTGGTTTAGATCTTCTGCCCATTTTTGGATTGGGTTGGTTGTTTTGTTGTTAAGTTGTATGAGCTGCTTCTATATTCTGGAAATTAAACCTCTGTCAGTCGCATCGTTGGCAAATACGTTCTCCCATCCCATAGGTTGTCATTTTGTTTTGCTTATGTTTTCCTTTGCTGTGCAAAAGCTTATGAGTTCACTTTGGTCCCATTTGTCTGTTTATTTGTGCTTTTATTTCTATTGCTTGGGTAGACTGCCTTAGGAGAACATTGCTGAGATGTATGACAGACCATGTTTTGCCTATGTTTTTTTCTGAGAGGTTTGTAGTGTCTTTTCTTATGTTTAATTCTTGAAGCCATTTTGCGTTTATTTTTGTGTGCGGTTTGAGGCAGTATTCTAACTTCATTGATTTGCATGTAGCTGTCCAGTTTTGCCTACACCATTTGCTAAAGAGACGATCTTGACTGCATTGTATGTTCTTGCCTCCTTTGTCCAAGATGAATTGATGGAATGTTTGTGGGTTTATGTCTGGGCGCTCTATTCTGTTCCGTTGATGCATAGGTCTGTTTTTGTACCAATGCCATGGTGGTTTGATTGTGGCTCTGTGGCTGTGTGTGAAGTCTGGGAGGGCTATTCCTCCTGCTTCGTTCTTTTTCTTCAGTAATGCTTTGGAAATTCTGGGTCTGTAGTGATTCTGTATCAATTGTAGGATGTTTTGTTCTAGTTCTGTGAAAAAATGTCCTGGGTAATTTGATAGGGATTGCATTTTATCTGTAGATTGCTCTGGACAGTGTGGCCATTTTCACAGTATTAATTCTTCCAATGCTAGAATGTGGGCTCTCTTTCATTTCTTTAAGTCCTCTTTAATTTCCTTGGGCAATGTTTTGTAGGTCTCTGCATGTAAGTCTTTACTTCCTGGGTCAGATTTATTCCTGAGTCTTTTTTTTTTTTTTGGATGCAATATTAAAAAGGATTATTACTTTCATGTATTTAAATACCACTGATTTCTGTATGTTGATGTTGTATCCTGCTACCTTGCTGAATTCTTTTATTAGCTCTAGTTGTTTCTGTGTGGAGCTTCTAGAGTTTTCCATATATAGTATTATGTCATCCACATAGTGAGAAATTTACCTCTTCTCCTCCAATTTGGATCTCTTTTATTTCTTTTTCTTGTCTATTTGCTCTACTAGGATTTCCAATACTATATTAAATAGGAGTGGTAAGATAGGAGTGGTAAGAATGGGCATCCTTGTCTTATTCCAGATGTTAGCAGACAGGCTTTCAGCTTTTCAGTGTAGAGTATGATGCTGGCTGTAGGTTTGTCATAAATTGCTTTTATTATGTTGAGATATGTTCCCTCTCCTTACATACCCACTTTAGTAAGACCAGGGGCTCAGTGTGGTCCGGGGCCTGGGAGGATGGCAGCAGCAGCAGTGGTGGCAGGAGGAGAGGGGCTACCTCTTGCCAGCCAGTCATTTGCTCCTATCTTCCCCTGTGGCTTGGCCTTGGGTTGGCCTGGCTGCCCCAGGAGCATTGGTTCCAAGTCTATAGGTCATTCTGCTCCAAGGAGGCTGGCATGGTGAGGTCAGGGTGCAGGGGGCGGGGGCGGGAGTGAGGCTGCCCTGTGCAAGCCCTTGAATTTATCTCCATCTCCCCCAGGGGCCTGGCCTTGTGGCAGCTTCTGCTGCCCCAGGGTTGCAGGACTCATCTGTTTAGGTCAGCCTGCTTCCTGGATGCCTGTACGATTTGGTCAGGGAGTGGGGAAGACTGCAGTGGTGGCAGCTGCGAGGGCAGGAGAAAGGGGGCTGCTCTGTGCCAGCCTGTGGATTTGCTCCCATCTCCCCCGTGTCCTGGACTGGGGGCGGCCTCTGCTGCCCCAGGTTCCCTGGAGGCACGTCCTCAAGTCAGCCTTCTCCTTAGAAGAGGGTGCAGTGCCCTCAGCGGACAGTGTTTGGGCACCAGCAAGGACTTCCAAAGGATTGGGTTCTAGCCTGGGGTAACTGACTCTCCTTTCCTTTCTTCTCTTGCTTCCTAAGGCGGTGGCTGTAGCGGTGTTTCCATTATAGGATATTACTAGGTATTGAACTTAGGTAGGTCTCTGTGATATACAGAAGAAAAATATTCTTAAGCCTATATATGTTTTATATATATATATATGTAATATATATAGTGGCTACCATATGTAAATCTCAAACTCCCAAATTTATCCCTTCCCACCCCCTTTGCCTGGTAACCATGAGATTGTTTACTATGTGTACGAGACTGTTTCTGTATTGTAGATGAGTTCATAGTGTCCTTTTTCTTTCTTTTTCCTTTTTTTCTTTTTTTTTGTTAAGATTCCACATATGAGTGATATCATATGGTATTGTTCTTTCTCTTTTTGGCTTGCTTCATTTAGAATAATGTTCTCTAGGTCCATCCACATTGCCACAAATAGAATTATTTTCTTCTTTTTTATGGCAGCATAGTATTCCACTGTATAAAAATACCCCAATTTCTTTATCCAGTCATCTGTTGCTATATGTAGGTTGCTTCCATGTCTCGGCTGTTGTATAGCGTGGTGCTGTGACCATTAGGATGGAGGTATGTTTTCACATTGGAGTTTCCTCCGGATATATACCCAGAAGTGGCATTGCTGGTTCATGTGGTAAGTCTGTTTTTAGTTTTTTGAGGAATTTGCATACTGTTTTCCATAATGGCTTCACCAAACTACATTTCCTAGCAACAGTGTAGGAGGCTTCCTTTTTCTCCATACCCTCTCTAGCATTTATCATTTATGATGGCCATTCTGACTAGTTTGAGGTGATACCTCATTGGAGTTTTGATTTGCATTTCTCTGATAATTAGAGATACTGAGCTTTTTTTCATGTGCCTACTGGCCATTTGTATGTCTTCATTGGAGAAATGTATGTTTAGATCTTCTGCCCATTTTCGGATTGGGTTGTTTGTTTTTTGTTATTAAATTGTGTGAGCTGTTTCTATATTCGGGAAAATCAGCCTTTGTCAAATATTTTCTCCCATCCTGTAGGTTGTCATTTTATTTTGCTTATGGTTTCATTTGCTGTGGAGAAGCTTGTCAGTTCAGTTAGGTCCTGTTTGTTTGTTTGTTTTTGCTTTTATTTCTATTGCTTGGGTAGACTGCTGTAGGAAAATATTGCTGAGAGGTATGTGTGATAATGTTTTGCTTATATTTTCTTCTAAGAGACTTGTAGTGTCTTGTCTTCTACTGAAGTCTTTAAGCCATTTTGCATTTATTTTTGAGAATGATGTGCGGGAGTATTCTAACTTCATTGATATGCATGCAGCTGTCCAGTTTTGCCTACACCATTTGCTGAAGCTAAAGTCTTCACTCCATTGCATGTTCTTGCCTCCTTTGTCCAATATAAAGTGACCGAATGTTTGTGGGTTTATGTCTGGGCTCTCTATTCTGTTCCATTAATCTGTAGGTCTGTTTTTGTACCAGTATCATGGTGGTTTGATTGTAGCTCTGTAGTAGTGTCTCAATCTGGGAGGGTTATTCCTTCTGCTTCATTCTTTTTCTTCAGTAATGGTTCGGTCATTCTGGGTCTTTAGTGATTCTGTATAAATTTTAAGATGATTTGTTCTAGTTTTGTGAAGAATGTCCTGGGTGATTTGATAAGAATCTGTAGTTTGCTCTGGGCAGTATGGCCATTTTCATAATATTAATTCTTCCAATGCAAGAACATGGGCTATCTTTGCATTTCTGTAAGTCGTCTTTTAGTTTCCTTAGTCAGTGTTTTGTAGGTCTCATGTAAGTCTTTCACTTCCTAGTTTAGATTTATTCCTGAGTCTTAATTTTTTGGATGCAATTTTAAAAGGGATTATTACTTTCATGTGTAATGAAGAGCCACCGATTTCTGTATGTCGATGTTGTATTCTGCTACCTTGCTCTATTCTTTTATTAGCTCTAGTCGTTTTTGTGTGGAGCCTTTAGGATTTTCCATATATAGTGTTATGCTATCCACATATAGTGACAATTTTACCTCTTCTCTTCCAATTTGGATGTCTTTTATATCTTTTTCTTGTCTAATTGCTCTACTAGAGCTTCCAAAGTATATTGAATGAATAGAAGTGGTGAGAGTGGGCATCCTTGTGTTGTTCCAGATTTTAGCAGACAGGCTTTCAGCTTTTCAGTGTAGGTTATTGTGGTGGCTGTAGGGATGTTATAAATAGTTTTTATTATGTTAAGATATTTTCCCTCAATTTGACTTTAGTAAGACCTGGGGCTCAGTGTGGTCAGGGGGCTGGGAGGATGGCAGCAGCAGTAGTGGTGGCGGGAGGAGGAGGGGGGCTACCCCCTCGCCAGCCAGTCATTTGCTCACATCTCACCTGCAGTTTGACCTGGGGGCGGCCTCTGCTGCCCCAGGTTCATCTTTAGGTCTGACTGCTCCCCAGAGCCCTGGCTGGTCCAGTGAGGGAGCTGGGGTGAAGGCAGTCGTGGCAGCTGTGGAAGCGGGATAAGGGAGGTACCCTGTGTGAGCCTGTGAAATTGCTCCCAACTCCTTGTGCCCTGCCCTGGGGGCAGTGTCTGCTGCCCCAGGTTGAATGGAGGCACATCCCCAGGTCAGCCATCTCTGGGGATCCTTTCACAGTTTGGTCAGGGAGTGGTGGCTGCTGAGGCGGAAGGGGGACTGACAGGTGTGAGCCCCTGGATTTGTTCCCATGTCCCCTGAGCCCTGGCTTGACTGGGGGCATCTTCTTCCCCCCCCCTTTGAGGGACACACATTTGGTGGTTAGCTTGCTCCTGGGAGGCCTGCGGGGTGTGGTCAGGGGTCGAGTAATTATTGGTGGTGGCGGCAGCAGCTGTGAGGAAAGAAGGCCTTGTCCCAGATGCTCTTGGTGGACTTGCTCCCATCTCCCCTGCAGCCTGGCCTGGTGGCGCCCTCTACCGCCCCAGGTTCCTGGGACGCAGGGTAGGGGTCAGCCTGCTCCTGGGAGGCAGGTTTCTTGAAGTGTGAGTAGGGACAGCAGGAAATGGAAGCGAATCCCTGCTGTAGAATGGGGCAGCCCCAGTCCAGCCGTCTCATCCGCCGCTATGGCCACCGCCGCGGCCGCTGCGCCTCCCTGACCACACCGCGCCTGCCTCCCAGGAGCAGGCTGACAGGGAGGAATTCTTTCCAGGAGTCTGGGGTAGCAGAGGCTGCTCCAGGCCAGGCAGCGGGGGAGATGGTGGCAAGTCTACTGGCTCTCCCAGGGCAGCCTCCCTCCCCCGCTGCCGCCTGCTGTCCATCCCAGGACCGGGCTGCACCCTCCCACCCGGCAGCACCGTCAACCACCCAGCGCCCCCTGGCGGGCGGTGTGCAGCCCGGGACCACTCTGACCCATCGGCTCAGACGAGGTACTGGACGGGGGGGGGGGGGGGGTAAGGGGGTCGGGGGTGGGGCAGGGCGCCCGGGTGGGATTTGGAACGGCCTCCAGCCCCACCCGCCTAGGCCCGGGAGCCTGGGACACAGGGCTGTGTGCCCGCACGCTGCCCGGGATCCCTGTCTGGCGGTTGACGCCCTGGTGATCGGAGCCGGGACAGCCCCGCCCCCGTTAGGTGAGGGGTGAGGGGGTCAGCTGGGTTAGGGGTGCACTCTGGGTGTGGGGGATCCCGCGGTGAAGGGGGACAGGCTGAGGGGTGAGGGGGTCACTAGGGGTGGAAGTGACCCAGTTGAGGGGTTAGGGGGTCCCGCCCACGGTGAGGGCCGCTTGGAGTGGGGGCACCCAGCTGAGGGGTTGGGGGTAATCCCGGGGTGAAGGGTGAGGGGACTATCTCTGTAAGGTGGGGGGGCCTGGGGTGAGGCATGAAAGGTCAGCTTGGTTTGCGGGGGCTGTAGCTTAGGACCTAGTGGGGCGCAGTCTAGGGGCGGAGACTTCCGTGTGAGGAGAAGGAGCCTTGTCTTGGTGAGATCAATCTATCAATGGATCCATCGGGGACCAGGCCTGGCAGGGGGTTGGGAGGCAGTGACTGAGTGGGGGGCGGCGACAGGGGGCGTGGGCCTGGGGGTGGGTGTGGCCTGGCCCGAACCTGTGGTGATTCTAGTTGGGTGCCGGGACCCTACTGCAGGAGCCTAGCGTCCGCGCGGAGGGCGGGAGGGGGAGGGGAGCGCACCGACCCGCGCGGACGCGGGAGCGCGCCCAGAGCGTGCGGACGCTGGGCGGGAGCCGGGTGCTCCTGAGCCAGCTCCCGGAGGAACGCCGCCTGGGGTCTCGGCCACCCGCCGCTTGCTGTCGCTCTGCTGCCGTCGCCGAGCAGGTAAGGGGGCGCTGGTCGGGGCGTGCAGGTCGGGGAGCCGGCGGGTGAGGGCTGGGCTGTGCAGTTGGGGAGGCGCACAGGGCGGGGTGCGTGGGTGAGGTCCGGGCCGCGCGTCCCGTCAGGACACTGAGGCGGGTCCCGGCCGCCGCCCCGGTTGTTTAGTAGTCACTGAATCCCGCATCTTTCTTGGCCGCCCCTCATGAGCGGGTTTGGGAAAGTCGGAGCAGCCCCGGGAGATGGGAGGGCGCTGGACCGCTCCGGACCACCTCCGACTGGCCCTGAGGCCGTGGCCTTCCCTCGCAGGTGGACCTGCCCTGGGAGCGGAGGCCGCCCCGAACCCTGTGGGGCACAGGCGGCCTGGGGCAGGATAACGGGCGAGGCCTGGGCCTTTGGGAGCTTGTTAGCCTGTCCCCGAGATTAAAAGCTTTTGACAAGTGTCTTTTTAGTCTTTTGAGGAATCTCCCTCCTGTTTTCCACATTGGCTGCACAAAACTACATTCCCACCAACAATGTAGGAGGCTTCCCTTTTCTCTACAGCCTTTCCAGCATTTATCCTTTGTGGACTTTTGAATGATGGCTGTTCTAACTTGTGTGAGATGATACCTCATTGTAGTTTTGACTTGTATTTGTTTGATAATTAGCAACATTGAGCCTTTTTTCATGTGCCTGCTGGCCATTTGTATGTCTTCATTGTAGAAATGCTGGTTTAAATTTTCTGCCCATTTTTTGAATTGGGTGGTGTTTTGGTTATTCAGTTGTGTGAGCTGTTTCTGTATTCTGGAAATTAACCCTTGTCAGTCTCATCTTTTGCAAATATTTTCTCCCATCTCATAGGTTGTCCTTCTGTTTTGCTTATGATTTCCTTTCCTGTGCAAAAGCTGATAAATTCAGCTTGGTCCCATTTGTTTGTTTATTTGTGCTTTTATTTCTATTGCTGCGGTAGACTGCCCTAGGACAACATGGCTGAGATGTATGTAAGATAATGTTTTGCCTATGTTTTCTTCTAAGAGATGTATAGTGCGTTATCTTATGTTTAAGTCTTTAAGCCATTTTGAATTTATTTCTGTGTAGGGTGTGAGGGAGTATTCTGACTTCAGTGATTTACATGCAGCTGTCCAGTTTTCCCTACATGCTTTGCTGAAGAGACTGTCTTTACTCCACTGTATGTTCTTGCCTCCTTTGTCGAAGATGAATTGACCGAATGTTTGTGGGTTTATGTCTGGGCTGTCTATTCTGTTTCATTGATCTGTATGTCTGTGTGTTTTTTCCCCCTCCTTTTCCAGTTTTATTAGGTAGAATTACTACAGTTTGACTGCACATACACATTATATTGCATGTAGATACATAGATACGGTATACTGTAACTTTTTTTTAGTTTACATGTATGTACTGATTCTGAGAAGAGATTAGGTTTTTAAACTTACATAGTTATTAAAGGAATAAACCCAACTACAAAATAAGAATATGGTAATCCAATCATAAAGGACAGTCAGATGTGCTTACACGTATTCAAGAAGTCAAAATGATAATTAGTACACTGGTGGCCTTATTATTATTGTTATTATTTTTTAGATTCCTCATATAAATGATGTCATATGGCATTTTTCTTTCTCTTTCCGGCCTACTTCACTTAGAATGACAGTCTTCAGGTCCGTCCGTATGGCTGCAAATGGCATTATTTTCTTCTTTCTGTGTGGCTGAGTAGTGTTCCATCTTCTTTATCAAGTCATCTGTCACTGAACATTTGGGGTGTCTCCATGTCTTGGCTATCATGAATATTGCTGCTGTGAGCATTGGGGTGCATGTGTCTTTTTGAATTTTATTTTCCTCCAGATAAGTTCCCAGGAGTGGGATTGCTGGATCACATAGTAGGTCTATTTTCATTTTTTTAAGGAGCCTCCATACTGTCCTCCATAGTGGCTGCACCAATCTACACTCCCACCAACAGTGTGGAAGGGTTCCCTTTTCTCCACACCCCCTCCAGCATCTGTCATTTGTAGACTTCTCAATGATGGCCATTCTGGCTGCTGTAAGGTCATATCGCATTGTAGTTTTGATCTGCATTTCTCTGACAATTAGTGATGCTGAGCATTTTTCATGTGTCTGTTGGCTATTTGTATGTCTTCATTGGAGAATTGCTTGTTTAGGTCTTCTGCCCGTTTTTGGATTGGGTTTCTTGTTTCTTTGATATTAAGATGTATGAGCTGTTTGTATATTTTGGAAATTAGTCTCCGTCAGTCACATCATTTGCAAAGATATTCCTCCCATTTCGTAGGTTGTCTTTTCATTTTGTTGATGGTATCCTTAGTTGTGCAAAAGCTTTGAAGTCTAATTAGATCCCATCTGTTTATTTCTGCTTTTATTTCCAGTTCTCCAGGAGCTGGTTCAAAAAATGTATTTCTGTAATGTATATCTGCGAGTGTTGTGCCTATGTTTTGCTCTAGGAGTTTTATAGTATCTGGTGTTACACTGAGGTCTTTAATCCATTTTGAGTTTATTTTTGTACGTGGTGTTAGAAAATGCTCTAATTTCAGTCTTTTACAGGTAGCTGTCCAGTTTTCCCAGCACCACTTATTGAAGAGACTGTCTTTTCTCCATTGTGTATTCTTGCCTCCTTTGCCGTAGATTAATTGACCATAAGTGGGTGGGTTTATTTCTGGACCTTCTATGCTGTTTCATTGGTCTATGTGTCTGTTTTTGTGCCAGTGCCATACTGTTGATTGCTGTAGCTTTGTAGTGCAGTCTGAAGTCAGGGAAAATGATTCCCCCACTTCTGTTCTTTTTCAAGATTGTTTTGAGTGTTCGGGGTCTTTTGTGTTTCCATACATAGTTTCACATTTCTTGTTCCAGCTCTGTGAAGAATGTCGTTGGTAATTTGATGGGCACTGTATTGAATCTGTATATTGTCTTGGGCAGTATGGCACTGAGGCCATTATTTCTTCAGATATTTTATTTACTACCCCTACTTTCTCCAGGTGCTCCAGTTCTACATCTGTTAGTCTGCCTGGAGTTACCACACAGCTCACTGTCGTGCTGTTATTTAGTTTTCTTTTCTTTCCTTGTGTTTCCTTTTGGATAGTTTCTATTATCATGCCATCAAGTTTATTAATATTTTTTCCTGCAGTTTCTAATCTGCTGTTAATACCATCCTGTGCATTTTTCATCTTAGATACTGTATTTTTCACCCCCAGAGGTTTGGTTGGAATCTTTCTTATATGTTCTTTGTGTTTACTTAGCATGGTTAATATTTTTTCTGCTATCATTAACATATGGAATATGGTTATAATAGCTATTTAGTGTCCCTTTTGAATAATTTTTTAGTGTAAAGTCATATATGTTATTTCGACTTCAGTTTCTTTTAAGTGTAAAGTATTGTGTAACATAGGCAAAATTGGTTAAGTCAATACATTTTGTAGGAATTTCACATGTTCTGATTCCTTCCACTGCCCATCACCCCATCACCTTCGCTCCTCCAGTGTTTGAGTCGTAATCTTCAGGAAAGCCCTTTGAAAAAGAATTTTTGCTCAGTCAGCAGTTGTCATGTCAGTCAGTTCATAATTCTTTTAAAAATTGGGCTTCTTTGATCTCCAGTGGAACGTGGACACACTTCAAAAACTCCTCACCCGTAATCTTTGGGATCCAATTTTCTCAAGCAATTTACTTTAGGACTATTACGTATTTGGGGTCAGGGACGATAGATCTGCCTGGTTCTGAATTTTAGACACTCTCTGAACATGTATTAGGTTCAAATCATGTTTACTCCTAAGCTTATCACACCCTGGAGCAGTACTGATTGTTGGGATATGCCAGCACCTAAGATACAAGAGCTTGTTAGGTTTCTCATAGTTTATTTACCAGCTCTGTCTTGTTCTTTCCCACAGATCTAACATGTAGTTCTGCGAGGAAAGGAAACCACATAGTTACCCTATGAGGCGTTTCCAAAGGTGTAGGTCTACACAAAAAGCCCCATCGGTGTTCCTTTTTAAAAAATTGAAGTATAGTCAGTTTACAATGTTGCACTAGTGTCTGGTGTGCAGCGGAGTAAGTCAGTCATCCGTATACACACATAGATTCATATTCATGTTCTCTTTCATTGTAGGTCATGACAAGACATTGAATATAGTTCCCTCTGCTGTGCAGTAAAAACTTGTTTTTTATCTCTTTTTTGTATAGTAGTATCTGCAAACCTTGAGCTCCCAATTTATCCCTTCCCACTATCCACCCCCTGACCGGTAACCATACATTTGTTTTTAGTTCTGTTTCTATTGATTCATTTTTCTTCTTCTTATGGGTATCTTACCTCCTAGGGCCCTAATAAAATAATGTTGACTGGGTGGCTTGAACAAGAAATTTATTTTGTCACAGTTCTGGATGCTAGAAGTCCAGCTTAAAGTTCTAACAGAATTTGGTTTCACATGGCCTTTCCTCAGTCTGTGCATGTGGGGAGAGACAGAGAGAGACAGAAAGACAGAGAGATAGAGAGAGCACACAAGTTCTCTAATGCCTCCTCTGCCTCTTATGAGGATTCCAGTTCCATCAGGTCAGGGCCTTACCTTTAGGACCTCATTTAATACTAATAACTTCCCCAAAGGTCTAAATACCATCACATTGGCGGTTAAGGCTTTTACATAGGGATATCGGGGAGACACAATCATTCAGTCCACAATATGGGTCCTATTTTTTTCTTTCCGTGCATTCCTGGTATTCTTATTAGAAGTCAAACAATACGAGCTTTGCTTTATTGGGTGCCAGCTATTTTTATGTTCTTCTCAATATCCTTAAGCTTTGTTCTGGGATGCAGTTAACTCATTTGGAGACAGTTTGATATTTTTGAAGCTTTCTTTCAAAGTGTTAGCGCTAGACCAGAGAAACCTTTAGTTTAGGGCTCATTTTGCTCCCCTCCTGGGGCAGTAACCTCCTTAGTGCTTTATATAACGTTCTGGGGACTGTGAGGTGTTGTACTCTGGTGGGGGGGGGACTGAGCTCCAGGAGTTGTTCCTTCTGCTCCTTTCAGGTGGTTCTTCCTGTGGTTTTTGGTAGTGTCTTCATTCCTGTGCCTTGATCAGTACTGGGTTCAAGACGCAAGGAAACGTTTCCTCTGTAACTCCGTCTCCTCTGCAGCACTTGGCTCTGTGAATTCTAAGTGCCTTGGACTGCACAGACTCAAAAAACCACCGCCTCAATTACGGGAGACCACCAGGCTCCATCTGGGTCCTCCTTCCTGTACTGGGGCTGGGAACGCACTTTAAGCAGTGAGTCAGGGCAGTGGTCAGACTCGTTCTCATTTGTTTCTCGTCGCTCAGGGGTCCCAGTCTTGTGCTGCCTGGTGTCCAGTGTCTGAAAAATGGTCATATATATGTGTATATATATTTTTTAAATTTTTTTTCAGGATTTTTTTTAGTTGTTTTGAGTGGTCCTTGCCTGTTTGAGCATGAAAATGTCTTTTAGAATCAAGAAAAGTTCTTCCCAGTGTTTTCTTCAGCTTAGTCTCCATATAGAAGATGCTTATGACCTCTGAATGCTGAGATGCCTGAACTGAATGAAATGCTCCTGCTTATATAAGGCTCTAATTATGTATGAAAAAAGGGATGGATTGGCTATTTGTGGATTTGGTCACCTGTTTTTGATTGTTATTAAAATGTAACTTAATAAATACTTTGTTTATATATTAATCAAACACTTTTTACATATAGTGCTTCCTACAGCCACTCGGCATATCGCAGTTTATCTCCAGGGCCCTTGAGGTATTTTTCTGTGTCAGAGTTTCCTGTTCCTTTGTGTCGATAGTCTTACATGTTCATGGCAATCACAAAGGATAGAGTTAACTACAGACACTCTGACTAGTCATTTCTTCATTGTACCTTTTTCTGAAAAGACTCAAGTAGTATTTCTGACCCTGTATTCGTAATTTTTAGTATTCCCCTCAATGTGTTTGCTATGGGAATTCTTTACAAATGGAAATATAATAAAAATTCTAAAAGCTTCTCTCCAGAAATGGATGTTTTCTTTACTAAAGTCTCTGGAATGCAAATAGGAAATCCTTGCAATGTTTACTTCCATTTTTTAGTTACCAGCCAGATAAAGAGAAAACAACTTACTGTGATCTCACTGAGATTAGGCTCACACGCCATCCTGAATTTATGAGAGATCACAATGCTAAGTAACAGAATAGTGTATACACTAAAGAAACTAGATAGCGTCTTTTCACATAAATGAGGGGGGCGGGCATAAACTCTTTCACCTGGTGTGACATTGTCATCTTCCTTTTATCTCACAGTGTTGGAAGATTTGATAAACCTTGAAGGTGGATGAAGAAACAAAACACGAGAGTCACCTGGAAACCAGCACCTGGGAACGTCGTCAGCTACCGTGTTGTGTATCACCCCCGTGGGGGCAGGAGACATCTGGTGGCCAAAGTGCCACCCACAGTCACCTCCACTGGGTTAAAGCGGCTTCAGCCCCAGACCACACACATCACAGTTCTCCCAGATTACAAGACAGGAGAGGGGAAGCTTAGGTAAGGATCAGGCACGACAGGTACAAAATGATAATTTTGGGGGGAAAGTGTGTAATGTTTTAAAGGGCGATTTTAATACATCTGCTTCCTTTGTAAATGTCTGAAACTGATTCTGTAATGAATTACATTATAATGGTTAGATAGGATGCCTAAATAGCACATGATTTTTACCTATCTAGTTCCTGCTAAAATGATTCTACCTATTAGTGTCCTCATTCTAATCTAATCTTCTGAATTGGGAATACCCTTTATACTTCCACTTGGGCAGCGCTCTGTCGTGATAGCTTACGCTTTCTGACTTAACCATTTTTATAAATACATATTTTGAACTGTTTTGTTTGTAATGATTCCTGTGTATATCCCTTAGATATTTTGAATTCACCTTACTATTACAGGGGCACTTAAATGCTTATGGAGACGAGACGAGCTTGTTGCAGGCTGTGGCGAATTTACCTCACAAAGGAGGCAGGACCCTCACAGGTGAGTAAAAGTGTCTGGCGCGCTTGGAGCTCTTGCTTGTGGTCAGAGCTTGTGGCTGAATAACTATGTGACGGCCTTCTCTTTTAAAAATCCCACTAGACATGGCTTTGAACTGCATTCGCCAACAGAGCTTCAAGACCCAAGCTGGCATGAGGCCTCGAGCTTGAAAAATTGGTGTTCTCATCACTGATGATGTTGAGGCCCCGTCAGAGCAACTCAAGGATGAAGGCGTGGAGCTGTTTGCTGTTGGTGAGCACTGAAGAGACTGGCTGTGCCCCCGGGCGTACAAGTGTGCTGAGGATAGTTTTGAAGTTAATACCGTTTTCTGAAGCATAGACAAACAAGCAGACACATTTTCCCTATTACATAATGTATCAAAATGCTGTGCCAGGACGTTAATTCATTTCCTTCTTTTCTCCTTGTAATGATCCGAAACTCTGGCTTCCTGGAAGAGAGTAATGGGCCAAGAGGACAAATAGGCTTCAGGAAAATTTCGGTTTGACTTTCCACAGCGCTGTGACTGTTTTTGATATCCGTTATTTTTAATTTACAGAAAAAACACCGAAGAGACACTTTTTGGTGGGGAATTGGTGCTAGAAGCATTTAGGAGAATCTAAACAAAATAGGCTTTGGTTAATATTATTTTTTGTGTCTATTTTATAACTAGAGATATGTAGTCATCTTACTATTGAGGAACATCATATCTAGTTGATATTGAATACATAGGGGTAGCCCCTGAAATAGTAGCTTTATTCCATTGATTTTTTTCTGAGACTTGTTTTTTAATTTGTATGCATCCATTTTTCCAAGGTATTAAAAATGCTGACGAAGCTAAGTTAAAAGATGACTGCAGCAGATTCCGATGATCCCCACGCATGCAAGCTGGCAGATTTTGCGTCCCTCTCCAGGATCCTGGATGACCTCACCCTCAACTTGTGTAACAGCATCAGGAGTCCAGGTAAGGTTAGCCCAGGGTTTGTCACCCTCACCATGTTTGATATTTTGGTCCAGGTAATTCTTTTTTGGATGGAGGGAGTGGATTCTTTTGTGCACTGCGAGATGTTTAGCAGCATCCCTGGAGTCTGCCCACTGGATACCAGTAGCATCCCCTGAGTTGTGAAATCTGCTTGCCTACTTACCCTTGACCCGCCTTGAAGACCTTTATGGACTGTTCTTGTACTGTCTCTCATCACCAGGATGAGCAGGCTGGTGATTAGCTGTCATGCCCCTGCAGGTTTAATGTAACTGACTGTGATAGTGCACTTGTTTTAGCTTCTTTAAATCTTTGTTCTTACTGAACATGCTCAGATATTCTTTTTTTAAATAATAGATTATTGTTCATTCCTTTGTTTTGAACATTTGTTGCACAATGTTGGGATGGTAAGATTCTGGTCAAAGTTTGTGAAGATCATGCTGAAATTTCTAGGGAGCAATTTTTTTTTTTTTTTTTTTTTGCCACAGATTGGTTCCCTAGGATAATTGATAGACAATATGTTGGAGAAATATTCTCATATAATATTTTTAAAAAACAACTTAACTCAGATAATCTGGGGCTGACACTTAAATCGTTGATTGATTTTTTTTTTTTTATTTTAGTGTCACCCAGTAAAATTGAGATTAACTCTAGTTTCCATCTGAATTTTACTTTGAATGTTAATTGTGAGATGGATGCAAATGTGGATTGGGGAAATGTTAAATGTGAATGGAAATGTTGATTGGAGAAATTGTTCTCTACAACTAAGGAGTCAGGCTTTACCTTAGGTGTGTGAAGCAGCTACCAGAGCTCAAATTCATGCTGTGAGAATTTAATTCCAATTTAATTTAACTGCACCAATTTCATTTCAGTTATTTCAAGTGTTTTGTTTGTGTATAGTTTAAGAATCTCATTTAAGAATTTTTTTTCAGGCTTTTGTGTATTTTTTTATTTGAATAATTAATAGATATTTTGGGGGAAGTGTGGATCAGATTTAAACATTGTACTTATTGGTTGTAAAAAAAATTTTCCAACTCTTGGTTTTTGTTAAATAATTAGAACAGTGATTGGAGATTACAGGTGCCTATTTTCTGTTATATTGGGTTTCTAGCCCTTTAAGCAGAGTATAAACATGTGTTCAGTTTATGTTTTTTCTTTCCATATCTTCATAAAAAGTCCCATTGATTTTAAAAGAATAGCTTCCCAGCACACCTGTAAGTCCAGTGTGGTGATTCCCTGCCCCCTCCACCGCCACTTTGTGCTTTAGTGCAACCTTTATTATATAACCACAAAAACTGGGAAGAGAACTGTGCACTGCAGATACTAGACCTGCACTCTAAGTGAAGTCTTTGATAATAAGAGCTCCCTAACCCTCTTAATTGGTTTATTTATTTATGGAAGGTGGTGCTTCCTCTAAAATATATATATGCATCTTTTCTTATATTGCATACACTTGCTGTTGTTTTGAAATAATAGTTGTATGGTGTTTACATTTATGGCTTGATCATTTCTTTTGAAAATCCTGTTGTTTAACGATGGATTCGCTTACTCAGGTTGTTGGCAAGAGCGTGGAATTGCATCAGATCTTGCTATATTAAATAGATGGGAATATTAGATGCCAGAATTTTTCTTGAGTGATTCATGGCTCTTGTGTTCATTCTCTGTATCATCAGCTTCCTAGGGAGAGTTCTTTTTGAAACAATATCAACTCCTGGTAATTTTTATGCAGTTAATTTGTATCTGGTCGTTTAAAGGCCAGAGTGGCCCATTTGACTCTGACTTAGTCGTCTGCTTTGACTTCAGTGGTTTTAATCCTTGTCCCCACTACCCTTTCCTCTCATTTGGAGTTCGGGGCACAGTTCCAGCATTTAGCAGAAGACTGCAGAACAGATAAAGCATGCTAGCTTCATTAGGTGGTTTTCACCAAAGTGGATGTGAACAGGTCTGAGTTTGTGATAGAATGAATGATTACAAGTGTGTCTAGTGCTTTACAGTTTTTGAGACTATGTAGTTTCACATACATTCTTTCTATATTTTATTTTCATTTGATGTTGAAAACTGATCTCAAAAATCCATTTCGAAGTAGAATAGAATGCTTGAGCCAGTGAGGGGACCAGTCTTAATGGGTCAGAATTTGCCTCTGTGTAGGAAGTCAGCAGGAGAAGACGCCTTCTCTTTTCTGGCTCTGTAGGCATCTGGATCTGTTAATACACAGATGACAAATTTTGACCAGCTTTGAAATGACATTCTTTAGCAGAGGAAACATATCGTTAGCTCTGCAAATTAGCCTTGTAGTGTTCAGGGAATTCAGTAGGTGCCTGGCCCCAGATGGTAAACTGCTATTGTAATTTTTATTTCATATAATAGAGTTTAGGCATTTTTTTTAAGATGAAAAAATGGTTTGGGCAACTTCATTAATTGATACGACTGTTACATCACTTTTTAAAGAATAATTCATGTTTTTAAAAGGTGATATATATTTACAGTTAAGTCATAGTATCAGAAGATTTAAAATAGAACAGCAGTCTGCTTCTCCGCCACCGCCAGTCCTCCTGTCCACAGACAACCGCTTTCAGCTCGATTTAGTTTTCTCTCTCATATTTACCTACATGCATCTAAGTAATATACTGTTATTTCTTAATTTATCCATTTTAGGTATCATCTCTTGACATCTTGCTATGGTAAATGAGGACATTAGTGTTTGCGTTACCCTCCCCTCTGCCCTACTCTCCATTTCTCTGTATAATTAGATTACAATTTTTGATTAAAATGGTGATTGCTCTTTTTCTTGTCTGGCATCTTATTTTTCCTTGAGTTAATAACTGCCTTTTAAAAAAATTGCTTACTTTGCCTTTTATACATTTTCTCCCAAATACAACCTATAAATCTGTGAAATGTCTATGAGTATTATTTTCCAAGTACTTTAAACACATAATCTGTTAGTTTTTTTTTTTTTTTTTTTTTTTCCGAACACCTCCTTCCCGGAGCTCTCTCACTCCCATCTGAGCTGAGTCTTCTCTGGGCCGGTTGGGCAGTTTTTATCCTGTGATTCCCTTGCTGTCCTCTTGTATTGGATCTCCCATTTCCTGGATCCCAGGTGTGTACTTTCCTTGGTTTATTAGACCATTTTGCTAGAGTACATCATTTAGCTCCCTTCTCAGGGGAGGCAGATTTTTGACCCCATGCAAGTCTGACACTTTGATTTTACCTTTAATACTTGATTGCTGGACTGACTGTAGACTATTAGTTTGAAAAGATTTTCTTTTAGAATTTTGAGAGCAGTGTTCCTTTGTTTTTAGGCTTCCAGTGCTTCTGTTGAGAAGCCTGATGCCCTCCTGATTACCGTTCCTTCATGTGGGTCCTTTTACTTTTTTTCCTGGAAACTTTCAGGCTCTTCCCTCCAGCCTCGGTGCTCTGGAACTTCAGAATGACGTGTCTTCACGTGGTTAGTTTTCCTCTTGTTGCCATGGGTGCTCAGGGGACTTTTCAGCCTGCACATTGGAGAGTACACTCGTCCTCCCATGCTTATATCTCCTCATTGCTGCCATTCTCTTTGTGCAACTCCTGTTAATTGAATGTTGAGCGCCCTGGGTGGAACCTGTAATTTTCTTATCTTTTTATTTCTTTGCCTTTTCGTTCGAGTTCCTGAGCTACTTACTTTTTTTTTCCCCTTCCACTCTTTCTATTGAATTTTGACAATAATATTCTTAATTTAAGGGCTTTTTCTCATTTTCTGACCATTGCTTTTTCATCCTTTCTGTTCCTGTTGCTTTGCTATATCTTTTCTTATTACTTCTGGGTTTTAGAGTTTGTTTTGAAGCTTTTCTGTGCTCCCTGCATTGTTTCTGTTTCCTCTGGGTTCCTCTGTTTCTTTTCAAAATGATTCTCTCAGATGAGATGTTTTCTTCGAGGGTCTTGTTTCATCTTTGTCTATCTTTTCATAGAAGAGTGAGGCACTGAAAAGCTCTGTAAGTTTGTCTGTAAGAGTGAGGCTTGTCTGCAGTGGGCTTCACTGTGAGGTTGGGGAGCAGGCTGCCTTCTTCAATGGAGGAAGACATCTTTGTGGAGTTTTTTTGGGTTTTTTTTGCAGCATTTTGTTTTTCAGTTTTCCATCTGGTGGCTGTACACTTGGCCACTGATGTTCTGACATCAGGACGTAGGAAGTTCTGTGAATCAGTCGTTCATCACAGCCCTTGGACCCCCTTGTGTTCAGTCCCATCCGTACCTTTGCTGTCTGCTGTGCTCAGTGTCCCTGAGCCCAGAGCCCCCTCCTGTCTACACTTTCCTCTGCCAGCACTTAGGTTGTAGCTTCCTTCACGCTGCTTAGGTTGTTACTGCTCCTCTGACTTCTTCCTGACTCTCAAAAATGTGTTGAAATCTTTTATCTGCTTTGCTGGCCTCACATGTTCTCTTTATCTTTGGGAGTTAATATCAACTTAATTTCTTTATTGTCCGGTTTAGTGGGAAATTAGGATGGAGAAGAGAGGGAAGCAAGAAGTTGGTCTGCCATACTTAATTTGGTGTCTATTTTTAAATGAAATATTTTTAATCTGGTTTTTAGGGCAAAGTGCTGAGAAATGGATCTGATTAGTTACCCTCCAGAGAGTTAAATCACTCAAACTGAAATTTTGCAGTACCATATTTGAGTAAAAGTTCAAACTCAGATTTACCTTCCCCAATGAACAGAGCAAAGTATTGTTGCTATTACCAGAGTCAGCAGAGAGAGCAGATAAGCCCAAGGGTTTGACTCTGCTTGGGAAGCCAGATCACAAGCCAGATGCTGGGTATGTAAAACAAACATAGTTGTAAAGCCACTTGGACTACTGCAGTCAATATGTTGTACTATTTTTACTGGATTAGTTCATCATCCATCAATAAAGGGAAGTTAATGTCAGGTTTATAGTACTCTTTGGCTCTGCACGATGGTAATTTAACCTTTTCTCTTGTGTTTTATAATGAAAAGAAAAACATGTTCTTAATTGGAAGTAAAGAATAAAATTTCTTTAACCTCAAAAAACCTTTTTATTTTGATACAATTTGGTACTTAAAGAAACATTAAGAACAGTACAGAGAACTCCCATCCAGTTGTCAACATTTTCCCACACTTATGTTACGTGTGCATCTTCTTTTTATCCACCCTCTTCCTGCCCCCCCAGCCCCTGCCCCCCTCCCCACTGCCTAGTAATTTGCAGACCTAATGCACCTTCATCCATAAATAGTTTAGGTACCCCGCCCCCCGCCAAGAACAAAGACTTTCTCTTCAGTAAGTACAGGATATTGGTCAAAACAAGGACATTTAATAACTAGTACAATAGTATTATCTAATGCACATTCCATACTCAGAGTTCTCCAATTGTTCCAGTAATGTCCTTTATAGCTATTTCCCCTTTTTTGTCCCCCCCCCCCACCTCCCACAGATCTAATCCAGGATCATGCTTTTCATTTAGTTGAGATCAATCTTTAGTCTCCTTTAATCTGGAATAGTTCCTTATCCTTTCTTTGTCTTTCACATCTTATTTTTGAAGAATACAGGCCAATTATTTCATAGAATGTACTTCAATTCGAGTTTTCCTGATGTTTCCTTATGATTAGGTTGAAGTTATGCATAGTTTTGGTGGGAGTACTGCAGAAGTAATGTGTCTTCTCAGGGCATCATGTCAAGAGGCATGTGAGGTTGTTTGTCTCATTCCGGTGATGTTAACTTCTATTATTTTATTAAGGTAGTATTTGCAAGGTTATTCCACTGTAAATTTACTCTTTTCCCCTTTATTATTAATAAGTAACTTGTAGGAGATGCTTTATAATTTTATGGATGTCTTGTTCCTCGTCAGACTTGCACCCAGTAATTTAGCATCCATTGATGATTCTTAACTGAATTAGTTATTACTAGGATGATTGCAAGATGTAGATTTTCTATCTCTTATTTCTCCTAAATATATATAGGGAAGAGCTTTCCTTTCTCTCCCATTTATTTATTCATTTATTTTATTAACACGGACTCATAGATTTTTATTTTATTCTGTGATACTCTGTTACTTATTTTGAGGCTCAAATTGTTTTAGATTTGCCTAGTGGGAGCCCCTTTAAGCCATAATTTTGAGATGCCCCCATTGTTCTTGGAGGCCGTTCTTCCTGGCACAGCCAGACGCCCCAGGCGTGGCCTGCCCTAGTCCTGAAATCAGTCATTTCTCCAAGTAGCCCTCCTTCCTTCTAGTGGGGAGTAAGATTTATAAAGTAAGATTTCTCAGCAAATAGGAGCTAAGAAACATAAATAAACAGACATGTCTGTATCTCTTTGTGTGTGTGTGTGTGTGTGTGTGAGACCATGAGTTCATACTGATACCTGAACTCCAGTTCAGCCCTACAGGTCTAGTCTTGCTCTTTCTGTCCCCATCAGTGAGAATCTGGTTCCCATTATCCTCAGCGTTCGTACTTGTTCGCTCAGTTCCATAAGCAGAGAAATCAGGTCCGAGCTGCTAACCCATACCTTATAACTAGAGATCAATATTTGTTTATAGTTCTTTTTGTCTGTATACTGACAGTGTATAAAGTATTACGTTCAAAAGTTATTTGGGTTAGTTTCCTTCCCTCTTTTAATACACTTATTTACTTGACATGCAGTTAGCTTCATTTGTTTGTGTTTGATTTCCATTTTAGATTTTTCTCCCACCTCATCCTTGCTGATTTTACTTTATGTGTATAAAACATGAGTATGGTCCTCAGAGTTAAAACGATAAACTATTATACCAAAAAGTGTCACCACCTGATCCTTCCTCTCATTGCTACCCATCCCTGTAGACAATCAATTACTTTGATCTACCCTTCCTGTGTTTCTTTTTATTAAAAAAAAAAGTACATGAGTATTTTCTTATTTTTTCTCACAAAAGGTAGCAAACTAAGTATATTCTTTTGAAATTTTTTTCTTTCATTTAATAGTATATTCTGTTTATCACTCCATGTTTGTAGTAATTTTCCTTATTATTTTTAACAGCTTCATAGTACTCCATTTGTGATGTCACAGTGAATTCAAACATTCTCCTATGTTTGGGCATTTAGGTTGTTCCCAGGATTTTACAGTTGCAGACAATGCTGCAGCTAATAGCCTCACACAGACATATATTTGTATTATTAGGTATCATCAGGGAAGAAGAAAAGTTTAACTTTTTAATTGAGCAGTAATAAGTTAGTGATTTTATAATAATACTTCAAACTATTTGTCTGCCAGCTCCTATCTTCCCACCTACTGTGATCTTACAAATGTATTTAAGGCTGTGGACGTGGAATAATTTATTGTACTTTGATTTCTGTCTGGGAAACCTTGAAATTCGAGAGCTGGAAGTGGCCTCGGAAGCGTTGTTAGTCTAGATCCCGGTTCATTTTAAGCAACTGGCTATTCCTTTTACATGCTGATCAGTGCTTTTTACCACCGAGTACTCAGACCCAGCTGTTTCTAGTGCTTTTCTCTTTTAATTTAATTCGTGTTGGGTTCCTTCCTGTCCTGCTGTTAACTGGCTGCTCCCTGGGGTTATAGAATGGCAGTTGGATAAGACAGTTACACATAGGGTAGAAACAAGGGTTTGGGCGTCCATTTTCTCTGGTAGGTCTGAGCACATTAGTGAGTAGCATAAACGCAGGGGCGCATCTTGGATTCCTAGATAATGCTGCTGGCTCTCCAGCAAAAGACTCCCAGTCTTTTGTCCCAGCAAATGGGCATTGAGGTGGTGGTGGGGGACCTCCTCCTGCGTTGCCGGATAACCAGGCCAACACAGCTTCCCTTCAGAAGGGCCATGAAAGGATTATTGTATATGTTGAGATAATGATCCCCTCAACCTAGGGTTGCCTGGAGCCTCCAAGCAGGTCACTTCTGGCCCCGAGATGACACCGCAATTTATGCACGTGCTCTATTCAGATGTTACCATTTTTCATGCATGTCCTGACATGGAAAAGGTTAGGAAAGTAGGCTAGAGCAATCTCAAATTAACCTCTAAGAGCCAAGGACAGTGCCTCTTAGAGAAGAATTGACTTATTTAGAGTAGAAGGTTAAACCTAAATCTGTAAAAATAAGCTGATCACCATATCTTAAATCTGGTGTGATTTGAGATCATTTCTGTTTACTTCTTTGCTAAAACAAAAGTTACAAATTGAAAGAAAAATTTTTTTTAATGACTTGGCCTGAAACCCTGCTATATGGATGTTGGAACACCCAAGGTATATTTTGATTTTTTAGATTGGTGCGCCATGATTTAATCTCTGTTCTGAATACCTCTCTGGTGTATTTCAGTATAGTTTTGACACCTAAGTTGCTTCTCTACTTACATGTTTTATCTGAGTAGTATCTCATTAAGTTGTCTAAACCTCCTTGTGCATCTCTCAAAATGTGCTTCTGAAGTATTTATTTTACTTAAAATATATAAAATTTAATGATTCTGACATTAAGGTAATTATTATAGTTGTTACCAATTTTGAAATAAGCTTATTAAAATAGACTATTTTATCTCATTCATTTGATGTTTTAAATATAATTTAATTTAAGGTCAGATAAAAGAGGAGTTTCTGAGGGATTTTTGCTGACTTTGGCGTAGATATTTGGAATGTTTCTCTGAAAAGGAATCGTCAGCTGCAGGTCCTTTTAATGAGTGGAAACTCAGGGGAAAAGTTCTGAGAATTAGTAGTCATGGTATATGTGGACATATGTTAACTGCTTTGTATAGAATCACAGTCACCAGAGTTAACCCCTGGCAGCCGTTTTACCCTCTTTATGTTTAGGGAAGGGAACTGAGCGGCACTGGGTGCTTTCTGTTCGCTAGGCCTCTTGTCGTGTACTCAATACCGCTTGTCTCATGAGTCCCTTACCGTAGCCGTGCGAGGCAGAGGTGGTGTCTGTCCTCTGTTGACAGATGAGGAAGCAGGCTCTGGAACCACCTCCTTAAGGCCGTAGAGTAAGAGACTGGCGCAGCCAGCAGGTGAGCCTCAGACTGTTGGTTCTGGAGCCCGTGCTTGCTTCATTATGCCACATGATCTCTGACGTGTTCCTTTTGAGTCCGCAGAGTAACAGTTACATCCCTAGTAGGGTAACCAAGTCAGTTTGGTACATTTTTGTATTAAAGAAGGAAGGAGTTCTTTTGGCAGGGTTAGGGGCCAAGGGCAGGGATCAAGTCCTCGGTGTACTTCAACCAAAATGGCGTGGAGCATAGTTCTGGTCACCGTGCCCATCTCCTGCTTCCTCCTTCGGGGCTAGCTATGCACCATTTTTCTGAGAACCTTAAAAGTGTAAGTACTTCCTCAGAAATCCTGGGAGTCTGTTTAGGATGTGGGCTCTGAGCCGGCTACAGAGGCCTGGGATCAGACATTGCTGATAGGGTGTGATGGGGGTCAAGCCAGGCTGGCTGAGGACCACGTCAGGGCTCGTAGTAAAGAGAGAACTGGAAACAGAGATGGAGTAGGGTGTTCTCAACTCAGAATTATCTACAGTCAGTTTTTCAAATCTAACCTTCAATAAATGTGAGGCTTCCCGGAGTGCTTCTTAAAGAGCATAAACCAGAGAGGCAAAAGGAATGAAGGACAAGGCTCTGGAGCTTTAAATGAAGAGAAAAGGAATTCCTGCAAGTGCCAATGACACTTTTAAAAGAATCTTTATCAAGAATTTGGGAATAGTGTCTTTGAGATTTTTGAAGGTTGTTTTTACAATGTAGGGCAACATTAGGAGTGTGGTTTTGCTCAAGAAAGAATTGGGTTGTCATATGGTATTAAAATCTGGGTTTAAAATATTGGTGGGATAAAGAAAGAACCGTTTCAAAGGATGGTGGCAGCTTAGTGATGATGCGCTGCCATGCTTTACTCTCGTTACCTCTGTTGCAGAGAGGATAGTCTAGTCTTCAGTTTTGATTCCTGTGGGGTAGAACCTCTTGAAGGCTCTCATCCTCACTTCTACTAAACAGCAGCGTCAGTCATTCCAGCGAGTTGTTCGGCAGAGGTGAACGGTGGAAGCTCTATCGCTGATGCTCCTCCTTCTCCAGGTGTCCTGTTATCTCTTGCTGCGTAACAAACTGTCCTACATCTTAGTGACTTACAGCAACCATTTTATTTTGCTTATGATCTTAGGATGGGTCAGGAGTTCAGGAGGAACTTGGCTGGTGTGGTATCGGCCGGAGAACCTGAGGCTGGAGCATCCACTTCCAGGATGGCTTCTCAAGTCACATGTCTTGTGCCCCTGTGTCCTGGTCTCCATTTCTGCCCCTCTCCCTTTCCCACCTACCCCTCCCCTCCCCAGCCTCTGTGGTATCATATTTTGCAAGGTCTCTCTGTGTCATTTGGTTTCTCATAGGATGTTGGTCTCAGGGTGATTAGGCATCTCACATGGTGGCTGGCTTTCCCAAGAGCAAGCATTGCAAGCAGTAGAAAGAGGAAGCCATCATTTTCTGAAAACCTAGACCTGCAAACTGACACGCAGTCCCTTCAGCCATACTCAGTTGGTCAGGGCACTGACAGAGCCTGCCCAGGTTGCTTGGAAGAGAACGCAGATGAGCCTCTGATGGGAGGCATGTCAAGGACTTTGAGATCATCTTTAATCTGTAGTAGGGCCTTTAAACAGAGAGGGGAGAATGGCTATGAGAAATCCTGAACTGTGACTTTACCAGAAAACAATTTACTCATCTAATGATTCAGGAGAGATTAACATTGGTCACCTTGAATAAGAATGGGACCGAGGCAAGAGAAAACTGCCAGAGGAGGAAGGTGGAGAAGATTGCCTTTCCTACAAGATAAGCTTTATTTCACCACTGCCTTCCTGCCTTGGCCCCGGACGCTGGGCTCTGTGATCTTTGTGAGTCCCAGCCGGCTGCTTCTGACCTCTGTGGGTGTGGGGCTCATGCTCAGTCTCCCAGCCCTGCCTTGGCTCCCTTCCTGGGCCCTGGGCACCTCCTGTTGCTCTGTATGGGAGCTCTCCTGTTCCCTGATCCAGGGAACCCAGCACCCACTCCCAGAACGAGCAGCCTTGGGTTTGGGTGATTGAGCGACAGGCAGTGGTTCTGGCTGCCCTCAGGCTGCTGTGGCACCTCTGGCATTGCTCAGTGTAGCTGGCTTCCCTGGACTACGTTATGGCCGAGTCCCTGCTCTCTCTATGTGACGTTACCACTCTTTCCCCCTGTGATTTCAGAAGATTCAAGTTGAAGACAGCAGAGACTTCAGGACTTTCAGCATAGAATAGGCTTGTGAACATACAATTCAAAGAGCATCCATGGTATAAAGATTATATACCTTTTTCCAAACATTTAAAAATATGTCAGTTGGAGGGTAAGCTGGGTTACTCCTGGAATATGTTTCTACTTACATATGTACTGGAATATTTATAGAATTTTTATGCTAATTCTGCCCTGTCCTCCAGTTTCAAGAGGAATAACCGTTTTACTACTGATGCTTTTATGGAGAGAGAGAAAGAGAAAGAATTTTGAATAACTGCTGCAAACATTTTTTCATTGATCATGTTTTTACAAACCTGTAGAGCTGTAATCTTGGATTTTGGTGGATCTTACCACATATTTAATAATTTAGAATAAGTTTATTTCATTAGGACAACATTTTAATACCAGTATCTTTAAATTTAAGACATTTAAAACAACTTTTTACTATAGAAGAAGTAATGCTTTTTGAAAAAATTCAAACAGTATAGTTGAAAGTAGGTCCGTGTGGCTCTAATCCCCCGTCCCATTCTTTTTTACGTGACTGTTAGCAGTTACTATACACCCTCCTAGACTTTAAACATTTTATATACAGGTATATAATATATACACAGAAGCACATAGTGTGGAATCTTTTTAAAGCAAAATGACAACTTTCTGGACTTACTGCTTTGCTGCAGTCTATACCTTCAGACACCAAGTTTGAGTCCCAGTTCCGTCACTTACTAATTTATTAGCAAGGCATATAACCCCTGTGCCTCAGCTTCCTTACCTATAAAACAGACCAAATAATAGTACGCACTTCCTTGGGTTGTAGAGAGTTAAATGAAGTAATAGTTACAACGGTGTGTAGTGGCGGTTGGCACATAGTATGTAAGAGATAAATACTAACCTTTAAAAAAAAACTCATGTTACGGATGTTTTCTTAAGAGTTGCTGATCTTTTCGAGTGTTGCACTTTAAAACATCCTCTGAGTTGCGGGTGGGGTAGTGTTCTGAGCTTTACTGCTGTGACAGCATGTCTGTACTGGTTTTGTACAGCGATTCCACACGCTTCCCACCCTCGCTGTTGCAGTAAGTTGCTGTTACTGATGGGCAATGAGATGGGGATGTGTTTGCCTTTAGATTATACTGCATTAGCAATTAATCTTTTTGCTAAGCCTTTAAAGAAAATTAGGAGGAGAGTGGAGTTGGAGGAATTATATCTGTAGGGGAATGATGTGATTATTTAATCTACTTTTTGCTTTATCTTCTTTGAATAATTATATAATTAGAGGGGACCTGCTAATTACTTAGTCCTCATTTTATGGTGAAGAAATTGACCCAGAATAGTAGTGAAGTTCTCTGTTGTATCGCTAGTAATGGTGGGCCCAGGACTGGCATCCTGGTCATCAGATCCTCCCTTTCTACATCTTTAAGAAGCTCAGGAGCCTCTCTACCAGTTGAAGCAGCTGTTGAATAATGGATGCATTATAAGTGGCTTGCCTGTCAGTGCTGTGTGCTTGAACTGTTTTTGTGTAGAGACAGTGACTAAGTTGTGTCATAAGCACTAGTGCATGATGTTTTATAAGAAAAAAATTTAGAATTTCAGGAGAATTGTTGATGGGCTTTGACTATCACATGTATTCTGTATTATTTGGTTCTGTGTAGTGAATACTAAGGATATTGAAGACCAGTGGTTATGTGGGGGGAACGTCACACTCAGTGAGGGTGCCACTTCGTCTTGTGAACACCACTCAAAAACGTTCGTGCGTAAATAGGCCGCTTTAAGCACGGAGCTCCCTGGTTTTCTGCCCTTCTCTATCTCTTGATGAAGGAGCAGACTGCTGTTCTCTGGAATGTAGATCACTTGGTTGCCTTCCCTCTGCCTCTGTGCCCTGTCAGTTCTCACCCCCAGGTTTCCGGGAGAGTTAAAGCTTTGGGCGGGGGCGGGGGGCTTTAGGAAAAGGACATGAGTGTGAGCGTGTTTTGGAGGCTGGGCTCCTGCACCTCTCTCCCCGCTTCTCCTTTGTGGGGAATGGCCCTAGCTCAGGAGAGGATCAGACTCTCCACTCCCTCCCAAGGGGCGCTGCCGCCCACTTGCAGGGCTTGTGACGAGGAGGGGAGGAGAGCAGGGCTGGGGAGGCTCCTGAGGCTGAGGCTGCAGCAGGAGGAGGGGAGAGGAGGGAGCTCGACAGTACCGGCCTCCCAGGCTGCGAGGAGGCCCGGGGGCTGAGAAGGGAGACACCCAGCTGGGGTTGGAAGAATCTAAGCATATGGGAGAGATGGCTGGAGGAGAGTAACTTTGAGGACATTGTATAATCTGAGCAAAAGAAGACAAGACTGTTTATGAGATCCAGAACCCTGCCTTGGCCACATGTAACTTGGGAGAAATACACTGCCTGGCTTCCTGGCCTTGACGTCACCTTGAAGTGTAATTAGGCATAATAAAAAGAGCCTTTATATAAGTTTTCAGACTTACCTTTTTGAACTTCTACAAGGTTCCATCCTTATTATCCTCTTTCTCTCATGTACCAGCATTTAAGATTAAGACAATAAAAAGCTTCAGTTTAATATTTTTATGTTTTGCTGAATAGATAGTATATTTATAACTTAAAAACATTTTATTGCCTATGGTTTTATTATATGCACACACATGCACACACAATATAATATATCAGTTATATTATGATTCTTGTAGTGTTTTATAGAAGAGCCTGGAAAATTCTAAGGCAGTTTCCATAGGAAATGTGTTCATTCTACAGATAAATTTGAAACTTGTCTGCTATAAGTTGAGACTACCTTTCATAATAAGATATTTCCTCTGGCTCCAAGTCTGGCAACACAGCCTCCCTGACCACCTCTGGGCTCCGGTCTGAGGACAAGGCTGATTATTACTGCGCCTCATATAGAAGCGGTGGCCCTTTTGCGCAGTGGTCCAAGTTCATGGGGAGGTGAGACCAAAACCTGCCCTGAGCTCACTCAGCTCTTCTCTCCAAAGTCAGGCTTTCATATTTTTCTTATTAGTTTGTTCTGAAGTAATTAGAAAATTAAATAAAAATTTAAAGATTTCATGAAGGAAAAAAAAAAAGGTATTTCCCGCTAAGGTAATTAAAATAAATGATTTTAAGATTATTTGTAGTATTCTTTTATTCATGCTATGCTCTGTTCTATTCTTAGCTTTTTGAGATTTTAAAGTAAAAAAATAAATTTAAAAATTGAGGGTTTAAAGCCAGTATTTTTTGTTCTATTCTTAGCTACAACTCTGGATAAGGTGTGTATATACAGAGTGAATATTCTCCAAAGCAGTGTAATAAATGGCTTCAGAATGCCCCATAATACCCATTGCTATAGCTTCCTGGCCTTCAAATGTTTCTGGTGGGAAAGTATTAAGCTCTCAGAGAGTACTGTCATTTAAATAGCCAAAATCAGCTGTCCTAACACACATCGTCTTAATTTTCTTACTGTAAATATTTATGATAGAAGAAAATGGGTTTCTTAACTCAGAAAGTGAGGTCTTTTTTGAGATTTGGTAAAAGGCGCACTTATTTCCAATGTTTTAGAAAGTCAGTACTATTTTATTTCCTTTTATTCTTTTTCCTCATCCGTGTCTTAAGTGCCTATTTATTTATTTGAAATGCAATTCACATAGTATAAAATTAACCATTTTAAGGTGAACGGTTTGATTCAATGCATTTAATACATCTACACCTACCACCTCTATCTTGTTCCCAGATATTTTCATCACCCCAAAATAAATCCCATACCTAGTAAGCAGTTACTCCCCATTCCTTCCTCCCCTCAGCCTTAGGGTACCTTTTTTAAAATTTGAAATTGAGAAATTAAAAAATTAATACAACTTTGTGTTATAATTGATATAAGACTAGGTTTAGTCTGTTCTAATGGTTGTAAAATCAGATCACAAAACTGTGTATGCTTCATGTATATTTACAACCATAAGGGGGAGAAAGGAATACTTGGTAGGAAACACCAAAGTAACAGTGATTTTGCTCTAGATTTTCTTTTCTTCATTTAAAGGAGGGGGAAAAAATCTTCCTATAATTACACAACAAAACAAAAATAAAAACAGATATTTAAAAGCTTGGGCCTAAACTTACTATTATTATAACATAATTATTTCAGGATAATATTAAACTTCTTTTGGATTGAGTACAATTTTTTTTTTTAGTATTTTTTGAAAGAAAAATATTTGCTGGAGGAACAGAACTACATAATATTTGTAGTTTTTCAACCCTCCAGATTATCTCAGATCATGAATTGTTGTTTCAAGTAAGCTGCGTTCTAATTTATTTTTCATTTAAAAATGAATTTCATGGGACTTTGTTTTCAAACTATAAAAACATCATATTCTTGTTGATAGAAATAAAATACCACAGGGGTGTACAAATAAAAAGCTACCAGTCTCCCTTCACAATAGTCTTCTTTTGTATCTGCTTAAAATAATTGTAGCAGTTTGGCAGTCTGGTTAGCCTTTGTCATGTGGCTTACACACACATACAATAAAATCGGACCTAATTGAGTGAAAATCTCAAAATGCCTTTAGGGTGGCCCCATCTCTCTCTCTCTCTCTCTCTCTTTTTTTAATTGAGTTACTGGAGATTGAACCCAGGACCTCAGGTATGCTTGGCATGCACTGTACCACTGAGCAGTCCTCCCCACCTCCCAACCCTGACTCTGGGGTGGGGGGGGGGGGCAGGCGGCCTCCACTCCCCCTTGCTATCAGTTAATGTAAATGTGTGAATGCACCTGGGAAAGGCAAGGCCCCAGGCTAACTGCAGGGGGAATCTTACCACTGAAAGCTTTCTTATTGAAAAATAGTTAGTGCCCTGTTGTGGCCAGACGGGCAGTGCATCACTGCACTCTCCTAGTCTTCCTTGCCCTCTCCTCCCTCTTAGCATAGAATGAATGTATGTCAAAAATTTATTCGTCTCCTTAATGAGGGAACCAGCAGGATGGTAAAGCTGATTCCAAGAGCATTTGAGAAATTAAGTGTATGCAGGCACTGAAGAACGAATGTTGAAATAAATTGCTAGACTAAATAAATTGCTAGACTAGATACAAAATTGGTTAACGTCCTGCAGGTAGTAAAACCATAACCTTTGGAGTCTGCTGGACAGAAATTATCTCTACCAAATAAAATATATAAGTTTACCTGTAACGTTATGGAATTTGGGTCCTAATCAGTAGTAAACAGCAGGCCAAACAATGGTATTTTAACTAAATAATCTTTGGGATGTTTATTGTACAGTGTGTTTCATCACACACTGAAAGTGCTTGCAGTTCTTGATTCACTTTATTTCCAGGTTTGGCTAATTTTTCTTAATAATGAGATGTATGATTAAGCAAGACCAATATAGTGTAGATCAGATCTTGGAAGAGCTTGGTATCTTAAACTAAGAAATTTAAACCTCCATTCAACAACTGTTTATTGAGCACATACTGTGTGCCCGGCGGTGGATTTGTCATAGTCCCGAGTGTGTAATTGTGCTTTGGTGCCCCTCCCGTGCCCGTAGGAGGCCCACTGGTGGTTCTCAAGTGTTAGTATTGGACTAACAACCTGGGAAGTTGTTTTTCTCAAAATAGACATGTCCTTTGTCCTTCTGTCCCAACCTCAATGTAGATGTCCCTGCTTGAGTAGAGCATGTGTGTTTAGAAAAAGCTTTACAGGTGATTTTTATATCCCTTTCCTTTAAAAAAATGTTGTGTTTATTGGGCTTTCGTTAAAAGGAATCGAATGAGTAAACAGCAAGCGAAATTGCAATCAATATTTTTAAAAGTTTCCATACCCCTTCTTGGCTGCCCCATCTCTATAATAAAACTAAAATAATGTCCTGATTATACCCTCAGCAAGAACTACATGCCGTTGTCGTATTAGAATTACATTTAATCCAACTCAGACATTAATTTGGGAAGAACTGGGCTTAGTCTTCTGATTGTATCCTTAAGTTATGCCTCTCGCTGAAGAAACTTAAAGAGTTGTCATTTATTTGTGGACGTATATGATCTGCATGGCAAAGACGCGATTGAAAAATTAGACTTTAAAATGTTTTTAATGAGGAAAAAAGACTGTCATTAACTTATTGGAGACTGTGGTAAAAGGCAATAAGTAATAGAGGAGAAAAGTGTGTATGTGTTTAACTTGTGGTGAAACTATTTAAGTCAACAATTAAAATGAGCAGCTGTTGTGGACATGAGCTTAAATTCTCTTTGGTTTAACTTTAATTCGGCAGCCACTTTGTGTAAATGCACTCACACAGCAGGGATTTGTGATTTCACCACGCCTCAGCAGCCGTGGAATTTATAACTTAACCACAGGATGTGATATTACAGATTAGGGGAGAAACTGGGAAATAACATGATACAATTGGTATATTGTGTATTTTTCTTTTTATTAGTGTGCCGGTCCAACAAAAGCCCCTGGGTCTGTCTGACTTGTTCAAGTGTCCACTGTGGAAGGTGGGTGACATACTTATTCTTGCTTTGCTACCCAGCTTGCTTTTTTCAATTTACCTTAAGCTTTGTGTCAAAGTTTTATTGATTTGGGTTTATTTAGCACCACTGCTTAATCATAGTGTGTACGTAATTCTCCGTAGGGCTTCCCTCTCCTAACAGAATCCCTGTTCGGTGATGGAACTGAGGAAAATCTGGAGAACCCTTTTTTGTTGGTACTCAGAAGAATTAATTTGATGAATAAGACAATCTACTAGTAATATGTGACAGTCTGCTAGTAATAAAAGATGAAATAAGGAACTCTGATGTCTTATGGTTGTTTTAAATCCCTTTCATTAGGGTAAATTTAAGCACACTCTGAAGTAGAGAGTATAATTAATTGAACCCTGTATTTTTACCGCCCAGCTTCAACACTTATCAACAGGTGGCCAATTTTGTTTCACCTATTACCTATGCCAGCCTTACCTTTACTGACTTTTGAATCAGATCCCAGATAACACATTATTTTTCTAAAAATAAAACAAAACACTAGAATATTTACAGATCGTTCTCCCTTGAGAACGATCTCCCTGTTGGGGTTATTAATGCTGTCTCAAATGTACCACATGTTTCATTCCATTAAGACTTAACACCCCCAACCCCAGTTCCAGCCTGAGCATTTCCTCCTAGGTCTTTGCTCCAAAATGATGTTACTTAAATATTAAGTACGTTAGTAACTCTTCTAACACAAACTCAAATAAACATCCACCTTTGTGTGCCTTGTAGTAGCGCATTTACTTCAGTCTCTCTTTTAGCTTGGAAAACCCACTTTGAATTTACTTTAGAAGTTAATAGCCCGGCAGCAGGGAGATGGGAAATCATACCAAGTGGCACAGGCTGAAATCTGTACTGCATTTATTTGGACTGTTTCCCCACTGTTATTTATAAACCTTCATTGCATGAAGAGAGCATCTTATTTTCAGTCCTGGAATTGAGTATTTTTTTTCATGTACACTTAAGAGTACCTTTGGAGAATGTTAACTGTGTATCTTAATTGTGGTTGTTGTGGTTTTGAAATCTCTAGGATTTGGGGAACCTGAGAATACTTTGTACAGATAACATTTTTTTAAAAAAAGAAGAAAAGTAGAAGCACTTAAATACTGCACTTTGAAGAGACAGATTCCTCTCCTAGATTTTGAGAGGTGAGAGTTATAATGTAATAAAATTTATGTAATTCTATTCTCCAGTTGTCTCATAGTGCTCTACAGCCTAAATCTTGAAGGTCATATGTCAACAAAAAGACCTGACAAACTCTAAAAAATTGGAGAGATTTAATGTCCTTAACAGCAGACAACAAGCAGTTCTCTAAGCAGGTTTGGAGAAATAATCAAGCTGTGAAAATTCTACCTAATAAAACTGAAAAAGAAGAAAAAGAAATTGAAAACTTTCTAGACTCTGTAGGCAGTATGCTTCCAATTGTAAGCAATCATAAATTTAGAAATTTGACATAGGTTCAGAAATACGTGATTAAGTAGATTACACAGATGAGAAGAGCCTGCATTTAGACCTTCATTTTACATAGCTGATTGGCTAATGTTCTTTTATCATGTAATCCTGGGTATTGACTGCCAAGGATTCTGGGTTTTTTTTTTTAGTGATTTAGCCCACTTGTCTATAGGGAAGTCTTAAATTTATTTTTTCCACTAGGAAACATAGTTTATCCATAGCATATTTGAGTTATATATCCTATTAGTCTTCATGACACCATCCCATTTAAGCTATTTTTCCAATTTTTGCTGTTGTTAAAAAATCTGTGATGTGTATATTGACATTTTTCCTTTTTAGACCAAATTGTCTAGTTAAAATCTAAAACTGGATGAGAGAAATGTTTATTTTTAAGTTGGCCAGTTTATACATGTCGGTTAACTTCCGACTGATGTTTTGAGTATTAGCCAAAACATTGTTACTCTTATGTCAGCAGTAAAGCAGCCCTGCTGTGTCACTGATGTTGACATGTGAGCATTTAGTACATTTGGAGACTACAGTATGTGTGTAAATGAACTATATGTAATGTAACCAGTTTCCAAAGATTTGAACGTGGTAATGCCTTTATTATCATTCCCTATAGCCTTTTCTTGGATTCTGAAGGTACTCCTCATTATAAATATTTCTTTGTTTTTCATGGCGCAGTATAAATACATACAAGCCTAGGAAATGAAGCTGTAAATACATACAAGCATAGGAAATTAAGCTGATTAGGTATTGAACCTATAGGCTCCCCTGGAGTTTATCTTTTAATTAAATATGGGGTGTTTCCTGACCTGTGCAATGTGTTATCTCAAAGTATGGACTTAATATGATGGCTTTCCAAGCAATTACGTTGTTTGGATTCTGTATAAATAAGTAGCTAAGCAGGAGGCGGGGTATATAGCTCAGTGGTAGAGCGTGTGCCTAGCAAGCATGAGGTCCTGGGTTCAATCTCCAGTACCTCCATTAACAAAAAAACCCCAAAAAACCTAATTACCTCCCCCTCTACCACCACAAGAAAAAAAAGTATTTAAGCATATAAAGGAAAATACGAATAAAAATATTGCTAACATTCATTCATTCATGCATGCATTCTGAGCCATGGATTATTTAATCACCTAACAACCAACAATATAAGTATTGTTACCTGCATTTTACAGATGAGAAAACGGAAGCACAGAGAGGTTAACTCACCTGGGCTCCCCTGGCCAGCATGTGACAAAGCCTACTTTTGAACCCAGGCAGTCTAGTTTTTGAGTTTATACTCTTAATCATTTTTTAAAAATTCATTTTAGTCCACTTTTATAAACTTAAGACCCTTGTACCCACAAGTGTTGGTTATGTTTATTACAATGAAAAAATGTGGGAAAAAGCCATGACCAAAGTCAGAGTTGAGTGGAGGTTGGTAGTGCCTCTCATGCTTCCAGCTTTCCTGGGGACAGAGGCTGGGCTTGCGGTTGGTCCTCCTCGCTTTCCCCAGCTTTCCCCAAGGTAAGTGTTGCTCCTTGCACAGTTAAGGCGCCTTGTGACAAAAATGTCACCTTAACTCTGAGCAGAGTTATTTTGGTGCTGTTAAATCAGCATTCGTTTTGGCTGTTGTGAGTTTTCCATTAGGCTTTGCCTTCTACAAATTAGCTGCTTTCTAGGAACTGGGGAGTTGTAGTTTTTGTTTTGTAAGGGTCTTCAAGTAGTGGTCGGTTACGGCTTTGTACATATTTAGGTGAAGATTAGGTGAATTTGTGTTCACAGCGTATGCATGTGAACCCTCAATTCAGTTTCATTTTGCTTTTTGTGATAAAACAATTTATTCAATCTGAATTGGAAAGTGTTAATTTTTATGACTGTAGTCAACCTTTGATTATCTTAGTCCATGTAGAGAAAGAACAGTTTATATAAGGTTAACATGAGTTGTGTTTTGTTTGGATTTTTTCTAAACAAACCTATTCCATATGAGTGGAGTGATTGTGCAGGCATTCAAATAAAAGATTTGCAGCCGTACTGATGAGAAGGAGATGGGAGGTTGTCCTGTTTCACTGTCTGATTCTCATATTTTGTATTAAGCAGGGTGTGTGACCCTGTGGGCAGTGACTGAGTAATTTAATTTACGGAACTTGTCATTGATAATAGCCTGAGGTTGGGGTTAGCCATCTGAGAAACACTTTAAAAAAAGAAAAAAGCTGTAGCAGAAGGATCTAGCAAAGGAGTTGACAAGCGGTAATATCACTGGTGTTGAAACTGGTTTGCGTAGATGACACCTTCCTTGCCTGGCCCCAGGCTTGTGTGTAACTAAGAGCCGACTGTCATACGTGATTGCGAAAGAAGAGCGTTATTTTAAGTACTTGGCTTAATAAATCACTAAGTGACTGAATGTTCTTACAGGAATGAATGCTCTTATTAGGAAAAGTTCTTTCTCATTTCTGATTTGATAACAATCTAATTTTATTATCGTCTCCTACTACTTTACCTTCCAAAGCAGTATTTAGATTAAGATAGATTTTCATTTGATTTTTGTAAGGTATGTGAATGGTCATGCAAAAAAAAAAAATTACGAAAACGCACAAATACCCTTAACCAACCATAAGAAGTCAGAAAAGCAGGAAAAAGCTCAGCACACGGTGTGTATGGATTGCAGGAGCTACAGTACGTACTGGTAAGTGTTACTGTTTTCTGAAAACGGTGTTCCTTTACCATGTGAGTGCAAGTGTTTTCTCATCTTCCTCGCTCTTTCCGCTCGCCCCAGCCTCTAAAGCAGTTGAGATGGCCACTGCTACCTGTGAGTTCTGTGGGGACTCACAGAGGACGGGGGCCACTAGGACCACCTGTACGTACTCATTCCGATTTCACTTTGCTTGCTTTGCCCTTTCAGCCTCTCGGCCGCCTCTTCTTTCTTTCCCACCCCCCGTAGGCTGCAGGGAAATGAAAAGTAACTATTATTTGTTGTTGCTCATTGTAAGTCCTTTTCTTTTTCTTGTTTTGTTTTTAATTGAAGAATGAAAGGATTAAAAACTCATGCCCCACCTCAGATAAAAACCCATGTTCCTATTGTCCAGTTAACATTTTGTTATATAATCTTAAAATTATAGCTTCTTTGTTTAAAAAATTATTTTGACAGTCTCCCCTCTCCCAACACAGTTCCGGTCTCCTCTTCTCTTCGGTAGATACATGTCAAGATTTTTGCTTATAGCTTTTCAGACCAATTTTTGTTTAAAGTATCACATCTTTTAAAAAGATTTTGGGGGCCCTGTTCTCCTTGTAATAATGTCTACATGTCTGTTTCATATAAATGACAGTAAAGTAAGTGTCTGTTTTTGTGACGACTTAGAACTAGGCTGTTTAGATTACAAATGATGTTTAATAACCCATGTCCATTTGGTCTGCTCAGAAATTCAGCGTGTTTTACAGTTTTAACTTTAGTGTGAAGCAAATTTCTTCCCTTTTCTAGTAAATTATGAACAATTCTTTACTTGTTGTAACCACTTTACTGAATTCAAACGGGTTTTAATATTGAAAGGAGAGAAAAAAAACCCCAAGCTATTTAAAGGCTCTCTTTGGATGAGTTGTAGCTGCCACACAGCCCTGGAATCAATGTCACACAAAGGCCGTAGGTCATACTGGGCAGGGATGGGGATTTAAAGTCCAGACACCGCTTTTGATTCATACTTTGTACTGGAGTTGTGTGCTGGTCCTTTCTGCATCGTCCTTAGCTGGTTATTGTAGAAAGCTGTCCATCAAAAGGAAGGAAAGAAAGGTCGGTACTTTAACATTGCTGTGACAACTGAGGAAAGCCTCGTGAGGGCTAGCCATCCAGATCACTACCATTTCGGTGATCCTTTGTGCAGAAGGTGTCCAGACCTGGGTGAGAGAGAAGCTACAGGCAGATGGCAATGTCAGTAGAAGTGAAAATCTCAGGATTTTCACGCAAGGCCTAGTGCTCAGTTTATTGCCATTTGTTCTCATAAAACACTCCTACAAAAGTTAAGTGTTAGCCAAGCTGTTAGAGTGTTTTCATTAGTTTCCCCCCCTTTCCCTCAGGAAACCATAATGACAGAGCTACCTAACTGACAGAACTGTGTGTTTCTATAAGTTTGTAAGTATTTCTCTTTAGACAGCAGAAATTAAGATCGTTCCTAAAGTGTCTGTCTCACAGTCATTAGTGTAGGTCATGGCATCCTGTTCGTACCAGATGTTGAAAACATTCAGTCTTCTTGGTTTTCAGTTAGCAATGTGCATGAAAGGCTTAATGGGGAAGTTTGGAGATACAACTAAATCTCTGTGTGCAGTGGGTTTTCTTGCTATTGGTGAGATTATGAGGAAATGGTAACTCTTTGAGGAAATTTAAAGAATTACCTTAGAATCTTCTTAATGGAGTGGAATTCTGTTCATAGGTCTCTTTAAAGATAATCTACTTTAATGTCTTTGTATATTGCATTTTGGAGGAATACCTTTATTAACTAGAATTGGAATTTAATTTGTTTTATATTTAATTTAATTTAATTTGTTTTATGTTGGAGTAGCGTGCTAAAGTACAAGTCGTTTCACGGCCGAATTGGAATTAAATGGCAGATCTTGAACCTTGGGGAATAGACACCATGGCAGGGGCTTCTTGGCCAGTTGCCAGTCTTTTGTGTAAAGCTGTACAGAGCCGTGAGTGTGTGGACACCCAGAGCTTCTGAAGTGCAGGGAGCGGCAGCTGGTCACAGAACCATCCCATTTGTGGTTTTAGATCAAAATGCCAGGGAATTTTGCTCCTGTAGCGTGATACTGACAGCCTACAAGGAACCTGTGAGAGCGGTAGACCCATGAGGCTGCAGTTGAAATTCACATTTCCCACACCTCACTATGATGAAGAGACAAACAAAAAAGGCTTTCTTCTGCATGGGGTGTGTGTCTGTTACTTCCCAGTGTACTTAAGTATTTTCACTTTAGTTTGTAAATTTTCCTTGTGCATACATTTCTTGTGGTTAGACTGAATGGTTTGCTTCAGAGGTGAAATGTCGGTATATTAGGTTGAACCTATTTGATTGTTAATTATTATTTGTAGTCAAAAGACTTTGACTATAGCTAATGTTGAAGCTCCTTTTCCAAGTGCTCTGTGGAAGTTAAAACATGCTCTGAGGCTGACAGTTTTTCTGTCCTTATCTTCCCTTTTCCAAGAGGCCCTGTGCATCTGTCTGTGCAGATCCTTTATGAAGTTATCACTGAGCTGTCCACACTGCACCACCCCCCGCCCCCGCCCCAGCTCCAATTGTAGCTGGATGCGATCTCTCCTAAACTCAGAGTTCCTGAGATACTTGCAATTTCCTGCTGCACGTTAGTTATTTGCAAATGTCCCTGGGGCCTGCAGGAGCCATATGTCACATCTTTGTATCAACTACAGTACTCAGTGTCTGGTGCAGAGCAGGGCGTAGATGTTTGAAAGATTGAATTTTGTTAACTATCTTCCAAAAGTGGGGAAGGTTATACCAAATCTGTATTACTGTGCCCTCTTGATCCTCTTGGAGGACTGAAGGGCTGCAGAACATTTTTCCTGAAGATCTAAAATCATAGCACGTGTGAGCTATTCCGTATACCTCCCAAGAGGGACACCCTTGCAGAGCAGCTCGCTTCACTTCTGATGTAAGGAGGGCATCCAGAAGAGGCACGTTATCAACCAAGCAGAACAGCATAAAATAGGTCACTATTTCAGAAGAGGGAAAACAACACCAAAGGGAATAATTCTGATTTGGCACAGACCCACTGCTTTGAGAATCAAATGAAGATTTCATTAAAAATGAAAATCTTAAGATTTTCACACAAGGGCAAGTGTTCGGTTTATTGTGTATTCAGTAATATTTCCTTTCCTCTCACCCCAACTCCCCTCCCCTGGTCAACACAAATGGAACTGTATGTGGTGTACAGTAGTGGATCAAAAAGAAAGACTAAAAGTTAGGGGCTTTGATTTCTTACGCAGACAGATATTTAGAGTTAATATATTTTTAAAATACTGAACAAATAATTTTTGACACCTGACATAGCCTTGTCAACTTATAATACATGAATTTCTGAGGATTCAAAAGTATGAAAGGGATATTAAAACTAAATAACCAGAATTTTTCCATCTTGGCAGGGTAATGTTTTAAAGCACTCCTTCAAACGGAGAAATATGAAATGTGAGTCAATTGATTTGTCTAGAAAATGGACTTCTAGTTCAGATTTTAAACACCTATAATAGCCATTTTAATTAAAATTAATAAAAATAAAGCTTTTGTTTGTGGGCTTAAATTGATAGTGAATCATTTTCAGAGGCAGTTGTGATTAAAAATAGGAAGATCTTTTATTGACTAGCCTTGTAAACTTTTGGACACAAAATTTCAATGTTGTAAAGATTAGATAAGAAGAAGAATTTTTTAAATTTAAAAACAGTATTTTGCAATTTTAGTAAAAAGAAACCTTTTAGTGCATAGTCTGAAAACAAAAGTCTCTTTCTTAATAAGCTGGTGCTTGTCTGCTTTTAACAAAGGAAATGGATTTTCTCTGCAGGTATTCTCATTTTCCAGAATTGGCTGATTTGAGGCTGATTTGATGGCAATACATTAGAATTGAATAAAAGAATTTAAAAATAAGCTTATATTCTAAAAGAGTTCTTTAGTTTTTACTTTTATTGGTTTGAAATAGGTGAAGTCATTAGAACATCAGCTTTTTTTTTCTGTATCTGTATCTTGTCATTTATAGTAAAACTAGAGGTCAGAGTTTCCTCTAGATATCCTATTATGATGATATTATCTATTAAACAGGGAAATGAAAAAGAATTTAAAATGTAATGATTTATTTGCCCTTGTCATTTCTTGAGGGTTACTTTTTACATGAAGGATTTTTTTTTGTACTAATATTACACAGGACTTAGTGTATAAAGATGGCTTCATAGCCAGCAGATTAAAGGACTTGTTTCCTTACTGTTGCTTAAAATATCAGGTTAATTTGTACAGTGATTACTTCTTGTTGCAAATGAGTCAAAACTGGTTTGGTCTCAGAATATTTTCTTAGTTCTTCAAGAATCTGATGTGGAGCCTTATGACTTGGGTAGCTTCAGTAGCACTAAGAACAGGCATGGAAAAACCTTCAGAATTTTAAAGCTGAGAAAGAGAGAGAGATAGTTCTATTTTGGGCATGACATCTGTGCCATACAATTTGGTAGCCATTGAGCAATTAAAAGTCGCTAGTGGGCATTTACAACAGCCAAGACATGGAAGCAATCTAAGTTTCTTACCAACACATGATTGGATAAAGAAGATGTGGTGTAGATGTAGGTACAGTGGAATACTACTCAGCCATAAAAAGAATGAAACATGCCATTTGCAGCAACATAGATGGACCTAGAGATTATCATACTAAGTGAGGTAAGTCAGAGAAAGGCAAATATTATATGGTATCATTTATATCTGGAATCTAAAAAAATAATACAAATGAACTTATTTACAAAATAGAAAGAGACTCACAAATACAGAAAACAAACTTACAAGTTACCAAAGGGGGAAAGGGGGGATAAATTAGGAGTATGGAATTAACAGATACACACTACTGTATACAAAATAGATAAACAACAAGGATTTACTGTATAGCACAGGAAACTATATTCAGTATCTTGTGATAACCTCTAACAGAAAAGAATCTGGGAAGAGAATGTTCATATAAATATATATACCTGAGTCACCTTGCTGTAAAAGAGAGTGGCTAGTGGGACTGAGGAATTGAATGTTTTTATTTTATTTTATTTTAATTATTATGTTTAAATTGCCACTTGATTGGTAGCTACTGTATCAGAGAGTGTGGCATCAAACTTAACATTTAACATTAAGTATATTACTACTGTAAAACTTTCCAAACCTTAAGAAAAATCTGATAGAAACTCCAAAAAGAAGTCAATTTTGCTAATTAAAATAGTTGTAAGTTTAACTTAAAGCAAATCTAATCCAGTAAGATGTGTTAAAAAGACAAATTATATAATTACTGAATTAACTTCATAAGTTTGCATATTCATATTTATTCATATATTCATTTTCAAAGGAAAACTCAGATTATTGTACCATTAGAAGCAAAAGTACATTTATAAATAAACAATTTCTCATTTTTAAGAAACTGGTAACATTGAAAAAAAAGGAAACTATTAAAATATGATAGTACCCCCCAAAAAGAAAGCAGCTATCACATACTAGTTGGTGAAATATTAAAGCCCTTTCTGTTACATCAGAAACAAGACAAATGTTTCTGTCATCATTTATATCACTGTCACTATTTTTAAACATTGCTTTGGCAGTTCTAACGATTGAAATAAGATGAAGAATAAATAAATAATTGCTATAAATATTGGAAAAGAAGAAAAATTATTTCTGCTTTCAAATTATAGAATACCCAGAAAACATATGAGGACTTCAGTACAAGTAGAATTAATAAGAAATTTTGAAATAGTGCATGATAAATATGCAAAAACTAATAGTTTTCTCTTCATTAGCAGTCATTAAAAATGGAAATGACCAAAGAAACATTCACAGTAATGACAAAAACTGTAAACTATATCTAGAAATAAATATAATAAAGAAAGACACAAAGCAAAGATACAGATCCTTTATGAAGAAAACTTGGCATTATAAGCAGTTCCTTTCTCTTCCCCCAGATTTTTACCTTCAAAACCTTTATTTGAGACAAGGTCCTCGAACATAATGTGAACAATTCTTAAAATCAGAATAGTGTATATTGTTTTTATCCAGTAAATATTCATTGAGAACATGCTATGTGTTAGGGGCCTGGTTTTTAGAGCAATGGTCTCTAAAATAATGTACTTGGGGGTATGGGAAGAAAATATCAGAACTTCTATTAAATCCTTTTATCTAAAGAAAAGAAAAAAAGGGTTTCCAAATATTTACTCTGCCTGCTGCCAGTGGTCGGTGGGTGAGACGGTTACGTGGCGTGAACCAAACGCGGAGGGTCCCGGCTCGGAGCTTCACGTGTTGTCCTCACCCTTGCTGACGTCTGGCCGTGGCCAGTGTGTTACGGTTTCTGTCTGCCTAGTTAATGTGGATTTACTTGATATTACCAAATCAACCCTCATCAAATGGATACATATTTTTAAAGATTTGCACAAGAAAAATCCTCCAAGGTAACACTAACAGTAGTAATGCAAATACTGGTGAACAAGGCAGAGGCGAGCTGACAGACGTTACTGTGAGCTCATCAGATGTACCGCAAAGTAAAGATACTGGCTCTCTAATAAAAACACAGACCAAGCAGATCTGATTAACGGGACAAAAAGTTCAAGAGATCATAGGAAGTAGGAAATTACATCCACTGTCATTTATGTCAAATATCACCCTATGTGTATATTGTACTTTGAGATATTAGTTGAATAATACTCTAAAGATATGTGGAATAGCAAGAAATTTTAAAATAGTTTATTTCATCTCTAGGTGAATCTTCCAGAAGTTTTCTTTTTTAACTATACGTGTATTTTAGATTTACTTGCGTATGTAATTAATACAATTAATACAAACGTATATTGGGTGTAGTGGATTCTCAGTTTTGTGGCTTATTTTTTAACTTGATTACGAGCCATTGACAATAATTTGATTAGGAGCCATTGGTGTTTTGTCTTTTATAATTAGAGGGGGCATGAGGTGCAGGGCAAAAATAGGAAGGAAGCAAGTGCTTCTAAAATTAGGGTTTTTAAAAGGAAGTAAACCTACATTAAATTGTAGGACAAGCAAGTGACTGAGCCGTGCTGCATGTTTTAATTTTTGGGGAAAGAGGGAAGAGAGTACAGATGGGGGTGGCCACGTAGGGAATATTTTTTACTATTAAAACAACTAAGTGGTGCTACTTGGAAAATACTGAGGAGGGTAGGAAGTTGGTGGTGTATGGGACGAAAGCATAAATCTAAACATGAAGCAGGTAATGCTGAAGGGAAAGGGAAGATTTAGGGAGGAAAGGTGAGAGAGAAGAAAATTTAGGTGAGGTCGACATTGCGCAGACCATCAAGTACTGTAGCTTAATTCAGATACAGGTATCTGTGGATTTGAAAGTCACTGTATTTGGGGGTTGGGGGGATATCACCCCAAAGGAGGTAACCAAGGTATAGAACAGAATGTTAGTTGAGATTGAGGAGAAAAAAGATGAGTTTGGGGGAGATTATATAAAGAAACATAGAAAGGATTAGGTATGATTAGATGTGAGAAGTTAGAAAAAAATCAAAATTACAAATGTACACATAAAGAATCAATGTATTAAAAAATCGGACATTTTTGCTGTTTATTAGAGTAAGCAGAATTTAAAATAACTTAAGCTGTGGTTTTTTTAATCAATTTTTAGCCTAATTATATAATAGTATAAATAACATGTGTTTCTTATGAAAACTTACCTGCTACCTGGTAGATACTCCTTCAGCACAAGGTAGTCAAATTAATTGTGCATCTTCTGCCCTTAACAGTATGTAATACTCTACATTTAACTAGTTTGTTAACCTTTGGCTTAAAGTAATGTAAAATTACTTTAGGATCATATTTGGCTCAAGGAGTTTGGTTTGAGGCTAAGTTGCACGTAGCTAAGATGATGGTGTAGTTTGTCTCAAGGTGTTGGGCATAGAGGAAGTGCCGGTCCTTCTCCTGCCTTTTTATATCTGATGTCCTCATCTAACGTCTCTAATATGTTGCCTAATGTGATTTCTAAGTGTTTTTTTGTCTTTAGTGTTGTTTGCCTAAATTTTCTTACGCAGTTCTCTCTTCTTACTAAATACAGAAGAAAATGTTTTCCTTATGTGACAAGTGGTCTGTTAGAAGTAGAGCTCATCTTTTCTGGAAGGATCACCTAAAATCATTAAATTAAAACTTGCCTAAGTGTTAATTTAATAGCCAAAACATTGGTCAGATGATATAGGTAGTTCCTGACTTTGGTTTGATAGACACATGAAGTCCTGTTTATATGAAGGGGCACCAAAACCTGGACGTCTGCTCCAGTTTCTCAGTGGAAAGAAGAAAAAGGGTGGCACTTTTTATATTATTTCAGTTACATTTTGGGAACCAGGTGTATTTTCACTTTACAACATATAACCATACATTACAACCGTATATCTTTCAATATGGCAAAAAGCATTCCACATTTCAGAGGCCAAATCTAGAAGCTTTTGAAACACAACCTGCAAGTTACGATCTTTTTTTATACTTCTTATTCTGGTGTGACCTTTCTGAAGGGCCAACTAAGAAGAGTGGCTACATTGTTTTCAGGTGTTGGAGGAAAGCCTGATTCTGACTGAGTAGCTTCAACACAATGGTAAACCAGGAAGAGACTTTTTAGAGTTTGTTTACTTGAATCAATGTCTCAGCTAAAGACTAAGGCAACAGACAGCATTTAAATTCTTATTCATTTCCTACTTTTGTAACTTATTTTCTTTTGACCTCTGGGTCAGGGAGGAAGAAATCAAAACAGGGGGATGGGGGCAGCTAGAGGAGAGAGGGCTGTGAGGCAGCTCTTGGTTCTGCCATGGAAGGAAGCTCACATGTAATCCATCCTCTACCACGTGCCAGGCGCTCCTCGAAGTTTTGACCCATAGAAGCAGGTGCTTTCCTTTCATCATCAGCTAACACAGAGCGCAGTAGATTCAGGCAGTGTGCAGTTTATAATCTTAGCAGGAAATGTCCTTCCGAGTGACTGTAAGAAGACCTAAAATTGACTCTTGACAAATAGGGATAATTGTGAAAACTTAAAATGTGTTAAGCCAGTGTCCAGTTAAGTCCAGTTAAAGTTGATTTCTTATAATTCAATAAAGTTATAGTTGTTACCTCTTTATGATGTTGGGCAGGTAGCATCTTAGATATTCTTTAGACTAGCAGTGCTGTCCAACAGAAATAATTTATCCCGTATATAATTTATAATTTTCAAGTAGCCACATTAAAAAAGCAAAAAGAAAGAGGTTAATTAATTTTAATTGTGTATTTTATTTAACCCAGTTATCCAAAGTATTATGTCAACATGGTAATTTATATAGAATTATTAGAGATAGTTTGCATCTTTTTTCATGAAACCTTCAAAATCCAACGTGTATTTTATACATACAGAATGTCTCCATTCAGATGCTAACTTTCCATCCGAAATGCTTGATCTGTATTTAGTCATTAAAATTGCAGTTAAAAATGTAGATTACAAACACTATTAAGATTTTTCCAATTAATGAGTAAAGTACCAGAAAACCCCATTTTCTTTAGTATTTGCATCTGTATTGACAAGACTGACTCATCTTTTTAGAATAATTGATTTGACTCTGAAGCAAGAGCATATCAGTTTCAAAACTGTATGTAAGTTGAGTAAATCCACTAACTCTTGTAACAACTCAGTATTATTGAATTCAGAGGGCGATTATGTAAACTGAAAATCACCTCTAAATTATCCGTATCACAAAGCATTCTTCATTTTTTTTTGTAGATTCTGCAGCCAACTTAATGCTTTATCATTAAAATCTTGTGCATCTTTGTTCATGCTGAAGTGTGTAAGAATCATTATTGATTTGTATTATGAATAGTATAAATTTTAACAAAAGTTCTAATACCTGTCTGTCTAGGTCAAAAACAAGCTTGCTCTCTCCTGGGATTTGTAAACTGAGCTCAGGCGTGTGCGTTGTGATCCAGGTGAGAAGATGTAAACCCCGCTGTGATGTTTTCTCTCTGCTGAATACTGGCAAGTGCGCCTTTTGTTTCAAGAAAATCTTGAATTAGAGTTAACAGTACAGTGAACCTTTGTTAAATTCTTCCATGACTTCCAGTGAACACTGGCGGAGAACACATCGTCATTAAATTCATCATCTTCTGTTTCTTTTAACAGCTCCATAAACTGGTGATGATTCATAGCATTTGTACAGATGTATTTTACAATTTCCATAACTGCATCCATGATAGTCTGCTTCAGAGCACACGTATTTTCAGTATGTTAACACTCACTAGAGCAAATAAGGGAAATAATTCCAGTAAATCTGGGTTTTTGATCCCATATGTCTGTCTTAAATTTTTTTTAATCTAGCTGAAAGTGATGGATGTAAAAGATTAAGAAATACTTACAGCATGAGATTGATTGTTTTTAAGGTTGCTAACAAAGACATTTCAATTTGGAAGTCATTTGAGACAAAGTGTCCCTGAAGTATTAATTGGCCACCATTTCTTGTCTTGTAAAAGTCATCTGAAGCTAAAAATAAAAGTACTTAAAAATTTCAGATGTTGAATTGATTGATCTTACTAGAAAGGTCTTTTATTCACTGACAGTTGCTTGGTGGATCAATTGAAGATCTTTCACTTTTTATAAAATAGCCTTTTTAATCTTTACCTCAAAATTTTAAACATAATTCCTTTAGCTAAAATAATTTATTGTTCCATCTTGCCATCTGAAAATGATTTTCTTTCTTAAGAATTCAAGCTGTTTTATAGCTGGCCAGAATTACAAGTGCAAATCCTTAAAATCACTAAGAAATTTTTTTTATTATACATTTCATTCTGATTTCATTGATTGTGAAACATTACATTGATTATATTTTGACTGTAGAGAGCTAACTTCTCATTAAATTATTATGCACTTGCTGAAGATGACTCTTAATGTTGTCTGCTTTATTATCTTGTAATTTTTTTTACACAGCTTGGTAATTTTGCCCTGCTGTAGTAAGTTATAATTGCCATTCTTCGTAAAATTTGTGATACACCTTCTCGACTTGATTCTGCCTCATTAGTGTGCCTTCATTTGGAAGTGAAAAAATTTTTCATTCTGAATTTTTAAGCCGGAAGGATAATTTAATTATATCATAATTAAAATAAGTGTTAATTTATTTATTTTTAATGCAGGCACTGGGGATTGAACCCAGAACCATGTACATATGAAGCAGGCACTCTACCACTGAGCTATACCCACCCCCCACCCCAAATAAGTATTTTAATTTAACTACCAATTACAGTTTACATAGGTGTCCCTGTAACTCATGCTGTCTGCATAAGATATGCAAATAAATACATTATGGTGCTGCATTATTGCATAGAAAAATAACTTTAATTGAGTCTTTCTGTTGACACAAACTAGACTGGTGATGCGCTTAGGTGCGGTCCTAGAAATGACACGTGCACCCACCATGTGCACTGCAGTACATCTTACACTGTATAATCATAAAAGTGAAATATAGTATTACCAAAACCATAAAGTTATATTTAATGGAGAAGTATTGTATACTGCTTCAGTTGTTAAGTAAAATTCTGTGTCAATTAAAATGTTTAAATTCAGCTTCTCAGTTGCATCAGCCACGTTAGCACAGCTCTGGATCCCAGAGCAACTTACTTGAATGGTGACCATTAAGAGCGGGGACAGCTAGACCCGGTTAAGCCAGGTTAGTTCAGAATGGATTAAGCCGTAAATAAATCTGTATTTCAATGTATGAAAATGTTACTTTAACAAATGTTGAAGCCTGAGTCCGTGTCACACCAAAAAGAACTACTTTAATAAAAAAAGAATTAGTTATTTCATATCATGTGAAACAATTCATTTCTTAAAGCAGCCATTTTTTGGTGGAGGTTAAGGAGTTCACGTTCCAATCAGCTACTCCAGCAGCATGTAAATACATGAGAGGTGATCTGTGTTTGCTCTTAAACTTCCTTTCCCAGATGAACATTAGCATTTGGTGGTGTTTTTATTTTGAACGCTGAGCACAGTTTTAGCTGAAATACATGCATCTATTTATGCAAACATAACATAAACACGTGAGCAGGAGTTAGAGTAACAGAGCAGTTTCATTCGTCAGTGACGCCTGGGGTTCTGGGAAGAACCAAGTGCCTTAAGCCCAGGTTTACAGAGCAGACCTTACCCCCTTCATGTTTATGCCGAGAGGAAGCAGGGAATTAAACCTTTTCAGTAATTTAATTTCTCTGTGTATTTGTCATAAAACTGATAAGGGATTATTCTCCTGCCATTGCTGGTATTTGACCATAGAGAAAGGGTCTAGGATATAAGAGGCAGCTTTTGCTACACGTGGAAATGTTAGGGTTCGAGCACAGGCACTGGGAGAGCACGTCAGGGGTTCTTGATTGTCAGTGTAGGTAGTTAATTAATGGGGGAAGGGAGTATTAAATAATTACATATATATTTTAGTTAAAGTTTTTGAAAGCATTCACAGTTTGACTCCTGTGAATAAAAGATGGAAGCCATACTTTGGTGCATAATTTTTTTTAAATTCCTTTCTCTCATCCTCTTTTCAATGTTTTAATAGACTGGTTTCAGGTATGTAAGAAATGTTTTTTGGATTCTGCTAGAGATGACTTAACTTTTACTAATTGCTATGCATTCAAAGTTTTGTTTGCTCAGAATGGCAGTGTTAGTGTCATTATTCTTTGGTAGTTATAGTAAGTAGTTTTGTTCAAAGCTGCAGTTTAAAAGAATGTATTGGTACTAGCTTGTAAGTTGTTTGTTAAGATTGGCCTTATTTCAGGAAAAAAAATGAATGCTGATGTACAAGTTGAAGCTATTATGTGTGATTCCTTATATTATTTGCTTATTGTCTTGCACAGACATGCACACACATACACACACAATATCAGTCTTAAAGAATACTTTAAATGTCTTTCTTCAAAGCGGTTGTCAGTTTCCTGAAAGATGTAGCCACTCTTTTACACTTTTGTCTTCTAACACTTCAGAATGAAAAGATGCATTCTTCTCAGCCATCTGAATTCAATTTATTTAAATTAAATTATGTATAAAACGTATAGCTTTTTGTTTTTTATCCAGCTATCCCCACAGGTTAATTGTCTTTACCCTGCTTTTCACTTAAACCTCTCCTCCCCGCAAACTCCCCATTAATTTGAGTTGGGAAGGATCACGTGATGTTAAAGCTTCAGGCTTCATGCTCCAGGAATAGGATTGGAGTTTTGTGTTTCATTTTCCGTGTGTTACACACCACTAAAAAGAATATAACACACGTAGCAGCTTATTTCATTTTTGAAAGAGGAATTGGAGAGCCTTTGAATAAAAATGTGAAAAGAAGTTAGTTTTCATTGCCTATGTGGCTTTTTAAAAAGGCTCTTAAAAAACATTCCATTGTGGATTCCAGGTCCTCTTTCAACTCACCAGCGACAGTAACTGCCTGCAGAGCCATGTGATCGTCTTGACAGCAGCCAGGCCTTTCAGTGATTCCATTACTGTGGTTTCCGCAAGCTCTGTACACGCATTGATTAATATTTTCCTTGCAGTTATCGCTGTGATGATTTTGTGGTCAATGACACCAAGCTGGGACTGGTGCAGAAAGTCAGAGAACGCTTACAGAACTTGGAAAAGTAAGTAACAGACCTTGGGAAAGAAGGAATGGGATTGAGGGGTCTTGTAGAATTTCTGAGCAGGATTTTCATTTGTGATTCTGTACTTCATCATGTTTTTAGTGTGGTTGAAATGTGAACGACTCAAACCTCAGATATGGGTGTCTGAAAATGCTCATGGTTCCTGATCATAGCTCAGCGTTCGTGCCATTTAACATTTGTATCCGTATCCGAGGGCTCCAGAGCCCGTTTTCTCAGTTATCACCCCACCAACCTGTCAGCTCCCCAGTTTATTTGCAAGGGGAATTTTGGGAGTGCACGGGACGGGCAGAAAACAAAATAATCATTATAGAGTTTGCTTTGTTATTGGAAAAGCCTTATGAAATGTATTATGAGGTCTTAGACGCTCTGAAATTTATCATTTTTAAGGGAAATTAGGATGAATTAAATTGTTCTTCACTTTGCATCAGTGTTACAGCACAGGATCCTAGTTTCTTTCCCTGTTTTGGTAGGGACGGTATGTATCACTTGAAAGTACAGGAAGCTGTGAAATGCTTTGTCATCATAAGGAAGTTAAAGTACCTATGTGAATAGTTTTTTTGTTTTGTTTTGTTTTGTTTTGTTTTCCTATGGCTAAATCGGTTAGTCACATAAAACCCACTGGACCCGAAATTCAAGCAGTAACAGAAGCCCCAGTAGCCGTGGTCTTTGAAGCTGCAGTGGATAAAAGCATGGCCCAGAGTGATTGCTGACTCAGGTGGAATTTGTGTAATTCACTCCTAATTGTCAGGTGCCATCTAATGTATTTGGACACTATTGTGAGATCACGCCAGAAGTGAGGTCCCTTAGCAAACTTACATGCAAAGCTGATAGAGTATTTTGAAATTGCATACTGAGGGGGAATAACCCAAGCTCTTTGTGTGAAACACTGTCCAGCTTTGGTTAGCCAAAGTCTCTCACGTGTCTCCACCAGATAGGTTATAAGCTGATAAAGAAAGAAGAGTTGATTCTTTAAAAGTCTCAACCAGTTAGAACACTTTGGGTTTAAGTACTTTTTGGCTTATCATCTTGTGTCTCCTCTCTTTTTCAAAGAGCCTCCTCCCTTCTTTTAATTTGAACAAAGCAGCCGGAGCCCTGTCTGGAATGAGTCACAGGTACAGATGCATAGATGCAACATACTGAATTTTGTCTCAGATTGTCACAGTTAACTGCAAAGTAGGAGACTCCTGCAGTAATTTATGTAACATCACTCTCTGATGTGGTGATGTTGTTGTAAAGATCTCACTAACCTGATTCTTTGTTAGAGAAGTGGGTAGCTACCAGGTTATTTTTTCCTGCCGCTTAGAATTTTCTCTAAGAAGAGGCTGCCATCTCAATGCCAGATAACTTCCTCAGAACTAAGTCAAACAGAAACAGGACATTTGGGAACCTGCTTGAATTTATGCAGTTATCCGATCTTTTATTGCCATTGACCACGTCACCAGGGAAAAGATGTCTCCGATCGCCTTGTCTACACTTCTACTTGGCCCCACTGGAAAAAATCTACCTTGTAGTCCTTTTCGTATGTTGAGGAACATCACCTAGGTTTGCTTTTGTTTCTCAAATGCAGGCTGGAATCTATAATGACCTCTACAAGTTAGAGCTGTGCTTACAGTCGTGTTTAATTTCAGACCATGGGGCACGCGCTCGAGAGCAGCGCTGTGCGACAGAAACATTCTGTGATCAGCGCTGTCCAGTCAGGTGGCCGCGAGACACACGTGACTGTTGAGCACCTGAAAAATTGCTAGTGTGACGAGGAACTGAGTTTTAAATTTTACTTAAGTTTAATTAGGTTGATGTAGCCGCATGTAGATGTAGTGCGTGGCTACCGGATTAAACAGCTTGGATCTAAAGGATTCTGCCCTTTTGAGAATCACTGATGGTAAAATTTAATAACTTACATTTTGAAAAGCTAAATGCTTTATTTATATAAGTTGAAACTAAAAGTCAACTATCAGGCATTGTCACTAAGTAGCATATACACAATGCTTGTGACTCAGCTTCTTTACTGACAGGATTTGTGAACAAGTAAGTTAGCATCACAGTCCATGGGGTTGATCTTTTCTTGTCTTGTAGTCACCAGGGCACTGAGGGACACACACACAGTTCTGAAGACTTGTTTCCTAAGAACATTTTTAGATTTGAAGCAACTGACTGTCACTAATATCTGATGCTCCAAAGACATTATAGTTCCTGTGGAAATTCTGGAAAGAAAAATAATTATGTATTTACTCTGGATTAGCCTGGTACTTTTGGAATACAGGAAGGAGTTGGTAGACTTAAAAGTGTGTGGTGTTTAATAGTAGTTTTTACTTCCTTTAGATCAGTTCTCCTAATACATAATAATTTGAAAGTGATGCTTTGAAGATAGGAATCACTTTCTGGTAAATTTCAAACAATATCTCTTTCATCAAGAAAAATTTAAATAATTTAAATTCAGGACTTATGTGCTAATTAGGATTTCTTTTAGAATATGCTTTGTACCATAGCTGAATCAAATGAATTTATATATGCCTATATGCCTATGACTTATTTATCATTCTGCAAACTCAGTTATATCATCATCTATTACAACATATGAATAAAACATGATCCTTTTATTAAACTTAAGAAAGAAGTAGCATAGTGTCTGAGACTTAGTGTTAACTCTCAGAATAATCGTGTCAGACCAGGGCTGTCCTTTTGTTACAAGGAAGGCCTGTGCTCCTGTTGGAAGCTTCACCATCATTTAGATAGAGAGAGTGGTGGCGGCGAGGGACTGCCCTGCAAACCACATCTACCTGGCCAGCTTTTCTGGGAAGCTCCTGCCAGAGGAGCAGCGGGGATTTCCGGGGAACTGTAGCTCCTTCGTTACTTGAAATCCTTGTGGGCTGCAGTGGGCCCAACGTGTCCCTTCCTGGCCTGTCTGAGCAGCCAGGCTCCATACCCTGGATGCTTCAAACAGCCACGCTTATTGTTTACTTTGTTGTGGGGTGTGTTTGTACTAATGCCTTTTTGATCTTCTGTCTGTTTGTGTTTTAATAGCTCAGCTTTCGCAGCTGACAGGCATAGGAAAAGAAAACTTTTGGAAAACTCATCACTAAACAGCAAGTTATTGAAAGTAAATGTAAGTAAAATTTATTCAGCTGTAAGAATTGGTTGAGATTTAGTCACTGTTTGATTAGTTCTAACATTAATGTTGCCTCTTGTAAACTTCTGTAACTGCATGCCTTGGACTTGGATTATTTTACAAAATGTTTGCCACTTGTACTAATGATCCTTGATGCGACTCAGTTCCCCAGGGAGTCCGTCTGTCAGTGCCTTCCCTCTGTCAGGATTGCTGCCCTGCTCCTCCGCCTTAGCAAGCGTTTGTTCTTCATGTTTACTCGGCCGCCTTATTACTCCGTTTCTGTAGGATCCCAGAGTTCTTGCTTCCTTCTTTTTAAGGTCCTTAGTGCAAACTCCAGGGGTCTGAAGTTTGGGTACATTTTCTTTCTCAGGACTGCATTAATACAGTTTCACCATAAAAGAATATGCTTCCTCATTCTGGTGTCCAGCTGTTACCAGATGTATGAGCCATGAATGGAGTAACAAAATGTAAAGATCACTAAATACTTCTAAATACAACAGTAATTTCAACCTGCATCTACCCCCGTGCTGTCACGCTAGCTATGTTTAGACACGCTCTTAGCTAAAGTGTTACAACTTCGTGGAAGAAAGAGCTGACGTGACACTTTGGCCTGGATTGGTAGATTGACTTCCCACGTGTAGTATTCAGACATCGTGGTGCATTTGTACAGCTAATCAGAAAACTAAACCTTAGTCTTTGAGGGAAGTCCAGGTGGTGTTTTAAGATTGGTATTCCACTGCTAGTAAAATATGTAATAATTATTTCCGTGGCTTAGAATTAAAAGTTGGGGGACAGAAGTACTTGAGATGTATATATTTATATTTTTTCCAATTTGTAGTAGCTTTAATAGAATCTTACACAAGTATTAAGTTTTTCTAAACGTATTTCTTTGAAGGACCTGCCTGGTTTCTGCAGTGTGTACTCCACAGTAGTTAGTAATGCCGATTCTCTCATAAGCTTCCATAAGATACTCCCATTTAGAACAGTTCTAGGATCAGAAACAGCCTATCCAAACACTTATACAGAGAGTAGAAAGGGAATTTGAAATATTCGTTGGGCAGAAAAGAATCAGTTCCAAGCTGGCTTGATGCTAGAGTTTCAAGTTCAGCCCTTCGCTCCGCTTTGATGTTTGGAACAGTTGGCCTTTTCTTGGCGTTCCTGATGGCCGCCTCTTGTTCCGTTTTACAGGGAAGCACCACTGCCATCTGTGCCACAGGCCTGCGGAATTTGGGGAACACGTGTTTCATGAATGCCGTCCTTCAGTCCCTCAGGTAATGTTACAGCCAGAGCCTAAGTACCTGACGTCAGTTTCGAGTGGAATGGTTAAGAGCAAGGGCTGTGGGTTCCGATCCTGCCTCTGCCACTGACTCTAGTCTAGGAACTTGGGGCAGGTACCCCAGCTCCCTGTGCCTTGCTTTTCTCATCAGTGGAACGGGGGATAGTAGTGAACCTCACAGGGTGGTTGGGAAGCTATTACACAATTTGTATGAAGTGCTTAGAACAGTGCCTGGCAGCTAATAACTGTTAGCTGTTATTATTACTTGGTTCCTGTTGCTTCTTGAATAGGGTTGAGCACAGGCCTGCAAACTTCTGTAAAAGGCCAGGTTAAATACATCTTTTTAATCTTTGCCACATCCAGTCTCCTCCCTTCAGCAGCCCCTCCCTTTTACACAACTCTTCAGAAATATAAAAGCCACTTTAAAAATAAAAGCCCACTGGTCCAGGGCCAAATTTGTCCCCATGGGCCACAGCTTGCAGACTCCTGGGCTATAAGGGACCTTGTTCAGAGAACCTGGTTCAATGATTCATTCTTAAGTGTGGTCATAAGATCAGAGGTTTAGAAGATCTTGAAAATGTAAGATGAGCAGTAAAAATAAAACTGACAACAAGGCTGACCTGTTACATAAAAGAAGTTATTTTGAAAGTTGTGTAATTTTAGATTTTTAATGTGGCATCAAAGACCAGAATAAATTATTTTCCCAAGGCCACCTTGCTAATGAGGAGCAGAAGCCGAGTTCAATCTCCTTAAAGGTACTGACCTTTGCTAGGTACTGGCTTGTCTAGTCTTGCTCAAGGAAGAAGTTCTAGTCACTGCTGAATTCTCCTGGTGACTCTGTGGGGCGTATTTAAACAGCGTGGTTGGTGTCGTGATTTGTTTTTATTTGAGGAAATTATTGAACGCTTGGGAGCAAACACCCTGAAAAGAAATGATTGCAATCTATAGATTGTGTGTGTATGTGTTGGGGGTGCGGGGAGGAGAGGGGATAGGGGATGTTTTGAACAGAGGTTTTGCTCTGAGGTCTTTATTTCTGCAAAGTCATCTGTTTGTATTGTTTTCTTGGAGTAAATGAGGAGACTTAATGAAGAAACTCAATGTCAGATTGCACTGAGTACAGTTCTAATGAGAAATTGAAAGGTGACATTTTCAAAGTCCGTATGTAGGTCTCAGAGTACTTTCTTCACAGTCTTAGTACATTAAAAAAATAATTTTCTTCCCTTCTTTTTAAAATAGTAACATTGAGCAGTTTTGCTGTTACTTCAAAGAACTGCCCGCCATGGAGTTAAGGAATGGGAAGACAGCAGGCAGACGGACGTGCCACACCAGGAGCCAGGGGGACAACAACGAGTGAGTCTAAGAATGTGTCCTTTCTGGCTTTGAGCTGCTGAACAAATGACCCTTACTGGTGATTTCCATTGCATTATGCGAATTAATAGGCACATGCATTTCAAAAACAACCTCTCCTAAAAATTGCATTTAAGTATCTAGCTGGCAGTCTTAATAATTATTGAAATTCTTTTATGTGTATTTACTAATAGGCAGGATAAATTTAGTACTCTGTCTACCTGCTGAGTCTGTGGATTTGGACATTCTAAAAGTGACGTGTATATGAAATACAGTTCTGGGTGTAGACCAGCATGAGTGTCGTTAGGCTTTGTGAGCTGATTTGTCTGATAGGGTTAGGTAAACTGGTCTTGGATAATTAAATTAATTTGTAGTTACCAAATTACTTGCAGGGGCAGTACAGTCAATTTTTATTTGAAGTGGAAGGGAAAAAAATTGACAATTGAACCAAACCAGTATGCATTCAAATTCAGTGCAGCCATGTTCTCGTTTGGGTTTAAAGATGTATCATATTATGAAAGCCTTGACGGCTGAGAGAGAATAGGAGACCGTGCTGGAACATTGTGCAGCGTGGAGCGTGCAGCAGGCCAGGGTGGGCGGGAACCTCCACGCCGGGCACGGGAGCGGGGAGGGCGTGACCTCACTGGAAGCGCTGTGCCAGGAGCTTACTTCAGTAGCAGCATGTGGATGAGCTGGAACGTGCTGCGTTACAGGAGACTTCACGCTTTGGAGTAATTGGTTAGAGGAAACGGTGAAATGACAAGGAAGAATTACATGTGCACAGAAGTTCGGGAAGAATTAGTAGCACTCGATGCATTAGCGTCGTTTAGGGTGTAGTTACACATTGCAGAAGTTGCCTCTGGCCATGTCGGCAGAAAAGGAATGTCCTGAAAGTGTGTTGGTGAGCTCACCGTTACTGGATGGGTAGAAAATCGGGTCTGGAGTCCAGGCCTGCGTAAGGATGTCTCATCAGGACCCCTGCCCAGGGCCACAGCGGAGTTCCCACTGCCTGCACAGCTGGAGTTGGGTGCCGGCTGGATGCTGTCACTGCTGTCCCTGCCCTCCCGATGGTGCTCTTGGCCACCAGGAAGGATTTGGCACTGTCTCAGCTTCTTTGCATCACTAACTCCTGCTTCACAGAGGCAGAACCCAGGCCATGTGCCCGAGTCCTGGCTGCCAGGGGTGCTAAGAAAGCAAGTATCTGGCCTTTTCAGCTTCCATAGTGGGAGGCAGGCTCAGACTCTAACAAGACTCTTCAGGTGGGGCTCCTCAAACACAGGAAGAGGGTTCAGGGACTAGGAAGTAAAAAATACGAACCTGTTGGATGACAGGGGTTGAGAAAGAAGATACCGAGATCCTCTGAGGCATCAAGCAGGTGTCTGTGAGTATGGCAGCTGTAGTGACGGACAGAGTCTGAAGTTGACATTTATCAATTTACCTACGTGCACAGAAAACCAAGACTGACAGTGACTTAAACATTCGTGGTTTATTTTCTCATGTCAAGTTGGAGGTTATTCATCTAGGTTTATTTCACACGACCATCAGGCTCCTTCTGGCTCTCTGCTGCACCCTCCCTGGGGTGAGGCTCTCATCCACAGAGTCCAGGGTGACTCTGGAGCAGCAGCATTTCGTCCTCATTCTAGCTAGAAGGAAGAAGGAAGGGCTTAACAAGAAGGGCTACTCTTTCTCTTTAAGGAAATTTCTCAGAAGTTGGACACATTCAAAGGAGAAAATGGAAGTTGTATTCCTGTGAGCAAAGGGGCGATTGGATATAGAGGGACAGCAGGGAGGATGCAGAGAGCGGGTTTAGTGCACACTGTGTCTCAAGAGACAAGAGGACAAGCAGTAGAGAATTCCTGTTGGAACTGGGAAACTCCTGAATCAAAGCGGTAATGAGAAAAATCTGGCTTTCAGATTTGGCTTTGAGAGTCATTGATATAGAGTTGAGTGTTGATCCTTGAGTCCCGATGAACTCTCTGAGGCAGAGATGAGCGGATGGTCACACACTGAGGTCTGGGAAGAGTGCTCCTAGTGAGGGCTAAGAAGGAAAAATACAGAAGGAGAAAGATTCTGTTCCTTATTTTAAGTTTTTTAAAATGAACATTCTTAACTGAATTGGTTTGTAACCTACCCATTGGTTTATTCTACAAGTATGACAGTACTTGGCAAACTCAGAGTTCACTATACGTTAAAAAACTAGTTTTGTCAGTAATTACTGCTGTTTTTGTGGGGTTTTGAGGTGCTCTTACTTAACTCTCAGACTTAGTTCAGAAGAGACCACAGCCTTTTTATGTCTTCATTTTTTATTACGAATTTCAGACAACTGAACATTGTGTATTGAAATAGTAGCCTCTCACTAAATGCTAAGGGAACCATCATCCCTTCCTCTTTTCGAAGTCTTTGGTGGAAGAGTTTAGAAAGACACTGTGTGCTTCATGGCAGGGTAGCCAGACTGCTTTTAGCCCAGAGTCCTTATTTTACGTTGTTTGGAAGATTATGCCGAATTTGAGGTAAGTATTATTTAATGAGGGCTATTTGAAATATTAATATTAGTCCTTACTCTGTTCCTGAGACAATTTCCAACAAAGTGGTGGTATTCTAAACAATAAAGGATAGTGTTTGTTGGCTTTTTAAAAGAAGAGTAGAAGTTCAATATATTCAACTAGATAAATGTGTTTATATAAATAATAGGTAGACCTTAGAAATGTCTTTAACTAGAGGGTAGGACATTTTGTTGTATAAAAACAAAGCCCTTCTAAATAATTTATTGCCTTTGGAAAACAAACTGGACACATTTTCCTCGATTCTTTCAAAATCTCGTAAGCAATAATTATCATCATACACTGTATTGTTACTTCAACTTAAAAGAAATTCCACATGTAGTCAGTATAAAACTGGTATTGTATTCACTGTTCTGGATTCTGAAGACCTTAGAAGACTAGTGAAGTCCACTGGGATTCACTTTCCAGGAGGTAACACGATGATCAGGGTCACCTTCTAATGTGGCTGTAAAGTCACCGTGTTTTCCACATTCTCTGTCTAGTCTCACGTGAGTGGGCAGCCAGCTGTGCTGTTAGAGGACGTGCCCTCTTGCCCTAGGCTGGTCATCCCTGTGGGGAATCAGGTGTCAGCAGATTTGAGGCCCTGCAGGTGTTTGACAGCAGCCTTTGCCACCCTCTGCTGATTTTATCCTTGTGACGCAAGTCGTGGTTCTTCCTAGTCATGGTTTTGGCACCTAAAGTACATCTCTCTCCTTCTTTTTAAACAGCATGCTGTAGTGAGACAGCAATGTATCTGGCTATATTGCCTAACAGTGGTTTAGATGTATTGATAGTTTGGAGAAATGTTTAAAGGGTAACAACTTTAAAGGATTGTAATTTGTTGCCTTACTGAAGAGTCTAGCCTTGAGGATCAGATGTAGTTGACTCTCATTACCCTGGTCTTTGTTGTGAAGGAAACTTCTTTTATGTTTGATGTCATTTAAATCCCCTCTCAGGTGAGACTAATTTTGCAAGAATCATAGAATTTCTTGACTCTAAATAGAAAGGTAGAAATGACTGTTAAGTTACCATTAATCGGGCTCAGATTTATTAGAAAATTTCTAACAATCACCTACTCAGACTGTTGATAGAGATTTAATATTTCTATTTTATTATTATATAAAAATAGCTTCCATTTAGTCAGAATCAAAGCACTTCCTAGTCTTAGAAATAGAGGCTTTTTGTTGTCTGGGGAAGGTCACAAATTGAAACAGATGCCTGTAACTTACCTTTATAAACCTTTATAAAACAGCTGAGTTTCCCATGATCTCCTGTAGGTGAAAAAATGTTTCTAATGGTAAAGGAAACATTAGAAAATAATGTATTTTGATACAAGAAAAGAGAATCAAGAGAATCATGATGTGGTTGGATATATACTTGTTAATGTACAATGTACATTACTTGTACAAGCACATATACTTGGATAATGTATATTATTTATGCAAGTACAAGTCCATATACTTGTTAATGCACAGTGGCAGATTGTTTTAAAAAGGGATGGATGTGTGTTTGATGAAAATGCAAATTGGTGTAACTACAAGGTCCTAATTTTCATGATCCATTTTAGAAAATGCTTAGACCCTAGGTTATTTTGGTAAGAGAAAAAAACATTTTTATATGTGATAGAATTTGAGATGTGACCGGAAATACTAATCTTACCTTTGAGTTACAAAAAAAAAGTTGTGTTGAAAAAGTTTAAAGCACCTCCTTGGATCTCGAAAGGAACTATTAACTTTGAATACTTTTGACTGTGAATTTTAGCATTTTATTCATAATAATCTTAGAAGAAATGCTTGAACATATGTTGATATTTAGTTGCTAAATAGTTTAGAAACATTTATGAAATGCTAAATGCTAAATTGACTTCTGATTTAAGTTCCATTGATTAGGCAGATTATTTCCATAATTTATAATTCCCAGAAGAAACTTAAGGAAAAGGGGGAAAATATGTATTGAGGGAAATTCTGGTTGTAGTCCGTATTTTCAGACTTGTTTTAAAGTTGTAGAACTCTTTCTTGAAGAGAATTTAATGTATAACACGTGGAGAAAGTGAGGAGGAAGGAGCAGGGAACCTCCCTGAGCTCTGAGCAGCAGCCCTTCCGGGCACACTGCCCTCCCGCACTGGCAGGGCCCGCGGGGCCGCACAGGGACTGACGGTCTCCGTTTGCTCCAAGGGGCCATCAGCAGCAGGACACCCACGAGTTCATGCGCTACCTGCTCGACCACCTGCACTTGGAACTCCAGGGCGGTTTCAATGGGATTTCCCGCTCAGCAGTTCTGCAGTAGAATTCTGCTCTGTCTGCAAGTAACAAACGTTGCATGTGAGATTTGGCTTCCTTTTGCTTTCTAGGAAGACTTCAGACATTCCTATTGCTGTTATTGTTTATTACATTTGTAATGGACAGCGGAGAGTGTTCCTGGACCTCTGCTGAAACTTTTGTGCACTTGAACTTTGTGACCAAGTGGACTAGCACATGCCTCCTGCTTCTAGACCAGAGGCATCTTGTAATTATTTCCATCTTGGTGTAGCTAGGATTGTTATTTACTATAAATTATTTTAACTTATTTACAATTTATGTACTTAAAAATTTTCCTCTAAATGTACTGAATAATATGTAGGCAACTTAATTTTCATATACTGAAATAATTTGTTCACTGATAACGAAAGCTTACAATATTTTCAATGTGAATTTTCCTAAAGCTTCATTTTGGACTTTAATTTTCCTAGAATATGTCTGTTTTTTAATCAAATTGAGGCATTTGTACGTTTTCAGAATTCTTACTTGCCTCTCAATATGAATAAAACAGACCTTTTAGTTAGCTTTCCCAGGTACTAAGGCCCCGAAATGTACATGGAGTTCAGAATGTTTGTTTTGCTTGAGGAAGGGATAGTTGACTTGTATTTCAGCTTGGATTTTGGTTAATTGTAGTCTCCTATTGCTCAGATTTTTTTTTTTTTGAAGTTTTATATTGACCTGTGCAGAAAGGAGTGTGTAAGACAGACTCCCCAAAGAAAGAGCGAAAAGAGTAAGTAATATACAGGGGTGGCTGCAGTATTAACTGCCTGGCCGTCCACAAATCAGATTTCGTGTGAGATGGGGCTTTTTAATCACAGAGCAATCTCACAGCGACCCTGACCTTGTCAGCGGGCACTAAGAACTGCCTACTTCTTCAAATGCTTGGCCCTCCAGGTCCTGTGGCTGAGATTCGCATTAGACTCCAGTACAGAAGGGAAAGGGCCTGTGACCTGGGGGCACTGTCCTTGCTGCCAGCACCAAGTTACACACGGCAGTCAGTGAAAACTTCCGCTCTGTATCTGATGCTGGTGCGCTCCTGCCCAGGGGAGATTAGGCTGGGTTCTATCACAGACAGTCCGTGTGAAGGGGGGGGAGGTCTTCATTATTTGACACCCAGGTGCCCTGATGGAGTGAGTGTGTGACACTCACAAGGTGTTCCTTCAGTAACTAATGAGTTTTCAGTATTAACTCTATAATATTTTCAAGAATAGTAGTTGTACATTCCTTTAGTGAGTTAGGAACATAAATTAATGTCAGATATTCAAAATTCAGGTTTCCTTATATTTTCTTAAATTCACTGGATACATTTCAGGATCAGAATTGTATTTGCTAAAACTACAAAAACAGATTTCCTGTACAGTATTTATTTACTTGTATAAACACACCCAGCCCTACTGAAGGTGGGTGTGGGGGTGGTAGACATAAATGGCAGATGGGTTTTTTAATATGTAGAAAATCATTAGTGCCAATAAAAAGGACCTTCGCAGCATAACAGCCTGTCCAAGTAGTCAGTATGGAAACACTCTTGGTGTGCAGTATAAGAAATGGAGCAGCGATTTTGAAATCAGTTGCAAATCTTGTTTTTAGTCATTGTATACCTAAACTTAATGTCATACACGTCAGATGGCCAAGACTTGATTAATATCTTTTTTTCAGAGGAAGAAATTCTAAAGGAAGAAGTACACGGAGTTTAAATGTATTGTTTGTAGTAAGGCAGTTTCTGTTTTAATTAAAGGCAGCCGTGTATGTGAACATCAGTATGAATGGATCAGTCACAGGCCCTTTATTTTCAGTAGTTTTTTAAAAAATGTATCCTTGGTTTATGACAGCCATTAGATCTAAAACCTGAAATAGCCACTATATCCTAAAGTTCCTAATGTATCTTCCCTTTTTAATTGACTAAAGACATATATCTTATGAACAACTTAATATATATTATATATATATTTTATTCTTATGAACAACTTTAAAGAAAAAAGCTACAGTATATTTTTTCTGCCAGTAAGGAAGGAAGCCCTTTCTTAGAAAAGGAAGCAAACTTTAAAAAGAAGAGAATTGCTTGGGTAGGTTTTGTCTGTCTCTGCAGTAGGTTTAACTTGGAGCAACTCACAGTACAGTTCAGTGTACTGGAAGTGTTACTGACTGTAAGTGACAGAAACCACCTCAAATTGCTGTTAAGAAAAAAGAGCAATTCACAGGCCTAAGTAACTGCAGAAGTGCCGTCACGTGTGTGAGTGCACTAGGTGAGGGTATGTGTCTGCTGCATTCCTGTTAACGAAGCACGCAAATGAAGCATCCTCAGTATCCATTAATACCGGTTCAGTTCAGAGAAGGAGTGCAGTGTTAGGAGCAGGTGCTCATGTCAGACCAGCTGTGTGAACTTGGACCAAGTTACTTAACCTTGAACCTCAGCTTCCTGGTCTGAGAAATGGGGATAATGGTGGAATTATAATAGTGTTTTAAGTGAGCTTTTTAAAAGGCTTGTTGACAGTAACACCCGGCACTCCAACTGTGAAGTGATACCTCCATCAGTAATTACTAAATATGTATTAAATTTGTTTACCTTTTTTCCCCTAAATACAACCATCTCAAAAATCTAAAACCATCTTAGATGGAAGTTGTTGTTCAGAGTAAAGCGAGAGAGCTCCCTGAGTAATAGGAGGCTTTGCAAAGGCTCCAGTGTACAGCTCCCTCTTTCCTGAGGGGTACGCTTGGAAAGAAAGGGGCCCACCTGCCCTGATCTGCTTGTTAGTAACCGCAAGCGTTCAGTGTTGCTTGTGGAGAAAGTGGTGAGACTGAAAGAGGGCTGGGGGGAGGCCCGTCAGTGGCTTAAGCCTTTTATTTCGTTTCCATCTATTAGAGCTTTGAAAGTTTTGTATTTTTAAAATTTAAATGAGTATGTATGATGTATATGTCCCCCCAAAGGGAGCTCATAGACATACTTAGTTTTTTTACTGAGTTTCCTGTGTGGTGATTTTCTTTAGAAATGGAGCATCTACAGTCGTCACGGCAATATTCGGAGGCATTCTCCAAAATGAAGTTAACTGCCTCCTATGTGGGACAGAATGTAGAAAGTTTGATCCATTCCTATTTTACATCTGGATGCATGATAGTGTATTAAAATAATAACTGTAATGTTTCCTTTGAAAATGAAGGCAGTAAAGAGATAAATGTTAAAAAATAATTTCAAAAACTGATGTATTTGGAGTGTAGTTATAAACTTTTGACAGTCCTCTATTTTCCTTTCTTTTTAAGACCTTTCTTTCATTAGATATTCCAAGTCAGTTCAGAAGTAAGCGCTCCAAGAATCAAAAAAATGGACCAGTTTGTTCTTTACGAGGTAAAGATACTTTAACGGTCTAGAATTCGTTTTCCCCCTTGAGTCGCTAGACAGATTTCTAAGCTCCATCTACATGTGCTGTGTTGTTAACTGTTCTGATGAATTTGTGTTATAACTTAACAAAAGTGAAACTTGAATGTTGCTTTCTAGCAAAAAAAATTCAATTTAGCAAGAATGCCTGCCAGAGATTTTAGGTCAAACTAAACATTTCTCACCTTTCTCCTCTTTTTAGATGCTAATTTTAAACTTGAAAGTCTATAGTAAAATTTTTTCTGATCTAATGAAACAATTTATTCTCTGGATATTCCAGTAGAAGCCAAGAGAAAGAAAGAATACTTATAAAACTTTGCTAAATTGCAGTGACATTTAATGTGTTGTATAACTAATAATTTGAGAACTCTAGTGATGATATAGCTGTTGGTTAAGCCTGAGGCCTTGCTTTTAATTGCAAGATTATTAAAATTCACATTTACGTTGAGATATTTTTGAACAAATGTTTTCCCTTGAGTATTAACTGCTTAGTCAAGGGAAAAGACCTGCCCTTGACCAACCACTAAAATGACTATGTTTTCTCTTCATTCATGAAAAGAAACTATGATAGAAAAAAGATTGAGTATCTAGTGTGCATTCTCATTAAGCACCTCTGCACTGAAGGCAGATAACAGAATTCCTACCTTGAATTGCTTGTCCACTAAAAGTAATTTTGTTTTCCTCTTCAACTGTTTTAGGAAGTTTTGTCATAATGATTAATAAACATATAATATAATATTTTCTTAGAAAATAGAAGATTCTATTGATCTAAAACTGCACTGTCCAGTATGGCAACTGCGAGTCACACGTGCCTATTAAAATTTAAAATTGGGTTGCTCAGTTACACTAGCCATTTTAGAGTGCTCGGTAACCACATGCAGTTAGTGGCTGCTGTACCTATCAGCACAGACGCAGGGCGTTTCCATTGCTGCACAAGGTCCTATTGGACAGCGCTGCTCTGGAATCAAGTTACCCTGCAAAATGTACCTGAATATACTTTGTAGATGCTTTTAGTGTGCTCCCCACCTATCCAACAGTGTTGATTGTCTCTTTTGAGCAGAAGTACAGAAGAAATTTAAGGAAGCCCCCATCCACTCCACTTCCTCCTAAAATACGTGGCTACAGTATGTGTCTCCAAAGCTCTTTTTTGGCCTATCTGAGATTAAGAAAATATCACAGTGTACTTGATAGCAAATGTCACCACTTTCCCTATATATTTATGGCACATGAGTATAGGCTAACTAAATCATGAAACAAACATTTGGTCATTGAGAGGGGAAATCTGTGAAAGTAAATATTTTCAGCAATTAGCTTCCCACTATATAGTCTAAATTAAATTATGACTTCATGGGATAATTTTGGTAAGAACAGTAATACTGATGTTACTACAAAAAATAATGTCCCTTTGTATATAAATACAATAACATATATATTATATATATATGCATGTATTTGAAAACTATTTCCTCATGTTTAACAAAATCCAGTTAGTCCAGATGGTTTTTGGTTGGAAGACCCAGAGACACTCACTTGTTCAGGATTCTTTCCTTCCTTCCTTCCTTCTGTGTTGAGTCCCCCACCCCCATCCCAGGTTGGTCCTATACATGGTTCTTACTGCCTTCCGTAGCATTTCACTTACGCTTATCCCTGAGTGCTCTCATGGGAGACTTTCCTTTCTTGAGGCCACCAAGGAGCGTGTCTGACAGCTTCCCGAGGTGGCTGACTGGGGCTACAAACAGGACAGTGGTAGATGGCATTCGCCTCACATCCCAAGTAGTGTTCTTCTTGGCATCTGATGTGACTGGTATTCGTGTCAGGGGGCCCAGACCACCCTGAGGTGTTTAGGTTTGGCTGGAAACGCGTCTCCTGTATCTCAGCTGGCTTTCCTGTGGACTGTCAGACTTGATTTTTATTTTGTTGAAGAGCTTACTGTCCGCTTTAAAAAGTGTATGATAGGGTCTGGTAGTGTTGCATTCTCTTTTTGTTTACCACTAATATCAATTAAGAGCTCTGATTTTTTCTTGGACAGTGCAGAGTGTGATGAATTTTAGTTGACTGATGCCCATTTCTTTACTAAATGGGGATGGAGATGTGTGATTAACTGATAAGTGTTTTGCTTTTACATGCTTATAAGTCTACTTGGCAAAAATTTCTTGTGTGCTTTTTTGGATCTTTAATTGTTAAGGTTAGCTTTCATTTAAAAAGGAAAGGTGATGGTGAGAAAGACCACTGGCATCTGAAATTATTTAACTTTGAAAGGATGCATAGTAAGACAGGTTAAAATAACCCCAGGTCTAAAAACCTAACTGATACCATCAAAAAGAAAAGAAAATGTCGCTTATTCTTACTAATACTATGTAAATCAAAGAATCCTAGGTAAAATGCTAGCAAATAGAATTTAGTACTGTACTAAAGCAATGGAGACCAAGGAGGATGTATTCCAATAATGCAAGACTGACTTAATCAGTAATGGATTTGGAATTTTATCAAAATCTATATTTGGGCACTTTAATTTTTCTTCTCCCCCAAAATCATACTTCCTAATATTAGAAGAAAAAAAGTGCTGTTATTACAGGAATAGGCATGGATTATCCATGTTGTAACACCAGTGGAGCACTAATGACTTTCCATTACAGTCAGGAGTCTGAGTGAGGGACGATGAGGAAGAGAACCAAGAATAAATAACGAAGAGGGAAGACCAAGGTATCGACACACCTAGAACGTTTCAAGAGGATCAGCTGGACGTGGGGGAGGAGCGTGTCCCGGTAGCCGTCTCTGGAGAGCAGGACTGAGCGGGAGGTCTGCCTTTCCAGCCTTCAGTTAAAAATTAAATGCAGATACTAATTTGGTAAATAAGTTAACATGGAGCTAAAAAGTAAAGTTTAGTCAGATGGCCAAATAGAAAATTAATAGGCAAAACAATTGCTTTCCTGTATATAGCAAAGGGTCCTATTCGCAGTTGCAGTGAAAGCTCAGAGTACTTAATAAAGTTAATGAGAACTATGCAAGACCCCGATGAACAAATTATAAAGCATTACAGGACAGACAGAGCCATGGCATGTTCTTGGGTGAGAAGACCCAACATGACAGAGATGTCAGTTTTCCCCAAAATTACTCCCTAAACTTACTCTAATTACTTAAGCATTTCTTCCATACACAGATACTCTTAAGAGAGACTAAAAAAGTTTTAAAAATAATGGAGCAGGGCAGTGATGAAGCAAGTCATGGCCTAGAAGTACTAATGCAGCAGGTGCTGGGCAGGAATGTGTAGGTGGGGATGTGTTATATGGCAAAGGAAGAATTTCAAATCAGTGGAGGATAGAAGAAAGTAGTCAATAAATGGTATTACTGTAAATGACAATTTATGTGGGAGACATGAATTTCATCCCTAACTCATATCTTCCCAAAGTAATGAGAGGTTTCAGGATTTAGTGTGAAAAATAAAACCACAGGGACATTATAGGAAAACATCTTTTTGATCTTGTTGTCGGGGAGAGATCCTTCTAAGTATATCACCAAGGCCAGAAATGCATAGATTTAACTGCATAATAGTAAACAATGCCATAAACAAAAGTAGAAAAAGATGATAAACTTGAAACAAATATTTGTAATGTATATATGAAAAAAAGTAGTTGGGCAAATACATGAATAAGGAGGAGAAATGCACGTGGTCAATTTACATCTGAAGAAAATACTGAGTCTCACTTATTCAAGAAAGTGTAAGTGAAGCAAAATTGGTCAAAACGATGTAGATGAATCCATTGTTAGTGACGGTTCTGGGAAGTGGGCGCGCTCATACTGATGGAAGGAGTATGAGTTGGCACAGTTGTTTTCAGAGGGGTGGTGATCACCATTTTTAACAGGTGTTTTTTTAGACATAGTTGTTTCCCTTGTGAATGTGGACAGTAACGTATGTAAAAGATATTCATGGAAACAGTGTCCACCAGTAGCTCACTGGTTTAGTATCTTGTGGAATTTAAGAAAAATAAAACTGATCAACAGCTAGGCCACAGAAAGGTAGGTATAAAATACTGTAGAGTAAAAAACACTATCCATGGAATATGAATAGGATTACTCCATGAATTCTACCATTTGTATAAGGGTGAAAAATATGTGCATTAAAATTCTTCAGCAGCGTACGCCTTCTGCTCACAGTGATGACCTCAGCGGGGAGTAGGAAAGCAGTGGACCTGGGGCTATCTTTTCATCTCTTTCATATTCGAGTTTTGTTGTTTTTTTTTTTTTGACGTATTGTATCACCTTTATATATTTGTTTTGGGGGAGTGAAACAAGATGTGGATTGTGTATGAATACTTTTCACTTACTGCTTTGTTAAATTTATGTAGTGCATTAACTCATCTAGCAGCTTCAACAAACCAGTGTTACTCCCTGTCCTCCACAGGGATGCTGTTTAACTGTTCATATACTGTGGGAGACTGACGCTTGTAAAATGTATGTCCTGAAACCTTCAACAATGTTAGGTGTTTCAAAAACCATGGTGCATAAATATATTTTATTCCCTCATGAAGCACAGTAAAGTACAAATGGAAAGATCAAGCAGTTTCTTCAGATCCTTCATGAGAGACATGAAGGTACATAGAGAATAAAGCTGGGCTGAGATGTGGGTGCTGAGTGCCTAGGGGACTGTCCCCTGGCCATGGGACTCACTTCTACCTATGAGCTCTGAGGTGAGATTCATATTCATGAAGCTGCAAAATACTGAAGTAATGCATTTCAGGGCCAGACTTTTCGGATAGTGAAAATGGCAGTTGCCAAAGCTGTGAATGTTGAGGAGGTGTTGTATCTAGGCAGTCTTCCTTTTAAAGAGGTGTTTGTGTGTATATGTTTTGATCAAAGAAGGAAAAATATTTTTATGTGTATTCTAGAACTTAGGGACAATTCAAAAGAGCACAAAGGAAAATAAACATCCTTTATAAGCCTACTGTTCAGAAATAACAACAGTTAAGGATATTTTAATTTAAAAACCAGCTGTGGGTAGGCACCATCTCCTCCCACCAATAAGCCTCTAGTCAAGGCCTGTGGAAGCAGATCTCTGTTCTGGGCATAGGTAAGGGGGGGAAAAGCTGCCTCTTCCTCCCCCTCCTCCCCCTCCTCCTCCCCCTTCTCCCTGGATTAGCTAAGAGAGTTGTAGTTTTATTTAGTTAGAACTTTGAATGTGGATGAAAACGTCTTTTATCTGTTTGAAAAATTTTTTTTAAATACACACTGTGTACTAGTTGCATCCTTTTAGTTTCCCAGGCAGTAAAATTGCTTGATAATTTGGTACAATTAAGATTAGGATACACTAAGAATGGAAATGCTTTTTCCCAGCTTTGGCTTACAAAGAAAGTAGAACGGATTTATTTGAGAATGAAAGGCATGCTCATGAAGTCATTGGATCAGTTCTCCTATAATGATTATTTGGGACATCTTTCTAATGGTCTTACTGAACTGAGTATTTCTATTTTCATTAATATTTACTCCAAATATATTTCTGCATTAGTCATTTCACCTATACTGGTTTCCACAGGGAAAACAATCACGGGAAGTAGAATCTTACCAAATTTTAGAAAATTTGGTGGTTCTTCCTCTGTTTTGGATGAGAAAATGGTTAGCTGCTTTTATCGCTCAATTAGATCTTGTCAGGGAACTAGATGTGTGTAAGAAACCAGTTCTGTCTGCGCGGAGCATAACTTACAGTTAAGGAGATAAGATATGAATATAGATATTCAAAATGACAGTGAGGGCAGTGAGCTTGGGTGGTGCCAAGTGATAGAGGCGGTGGAACTGTCAGGACCCCAGTCATTTATTGATACATGTACCAGGTTAAAGAGAAGGAGAAAGTGTTCAAGGATGATTCAGAGGTTTTGAGCTCCAGGTGACTGATCAACTTGGGGTGCCAACCGGAAGAAGGGGAGCAGGTTTTAACGAGAGTGGGCTCAGGGTTGAGCCTTCTGAGGCTGAGGAGCCCTTTGACTGTCCGCTCAGAGAGGACTTCTGGGACTGGGCCTCTAAACTGACTTACTGTGACTACTTAGCATGTGAAAGAATATGTGTATAAGCTTGAAATACGGAGAGGAAAGTCATTTCAACTTAATTTGTTTTTTATTTTTCTAAAGTATGACTTAAAAAATTTGTCTTTTCACGAGGCAAGGTAATTAGGTTTATTTACTTATTTTAATGGAGGTACTGGGGCTGGAACCCAGGACTTTGTGAATGCTAAGCACACGCTTTACTACTGAGCTATACCCGCCCCTCTTTTCAACCTAATTTAAATGTCATCACCTTACTTAACAGTGGAGAAAGCGTATGCACTTTATTTCCACGAGTAGGTGACTTGGAAGCACCTTCTAACCTATCATTTCTGAGCGAATGCATTGTTCTTTGAGAGTGAGCTGGCACCTCCTTCTGACAGCGTGGGTAGATACAAGGCGGAATTCCACCCAGTTTCTGGAGGGGAATGGCAAGCGGTGAGTAGACACCTCCTGCAGCACCCTCCTCCTGGTCGAGAGCTCGGGGCCTCCTCCTTAGGGCTCTGAGCACAGTGCTGGGCAAGGAGCAGGAGGCACGGAGAGGAGGCTGAACTGAGTCCAGGGTGCTCTCCATTTCTTGGTAAGCAGGCACTTCTGTTTGGGCTTAATTAGAAGGAAAGGGTTTGACTTAAATTCTTACAGTTTCTAAGAGTTGCAGAATAGCAATACAATTTTTAATTAAAATTTTCTTAGAGGATGCTTAATTTATCCATGAGTTTATACAAGATCATAGAGGAGGAAGGGAACACGGAAGATGATCTAGTTTTGCCCACACATTTTACAGATAAGCAGCAGCTGGGAGAATAAATTCTGTGAATTGTCCAAGATCTCACTGTAATCTGGTGGTTTCCAAAAACAAATGACAAGAGCCTCATTAAAATCTAATTTCAAAGCTCGTTGCAGAACTACTGCAATGCAATTGTAGTAGAAAACAGGGAAGCGATAACATAAGTTTTTATTTTTTAACTTTCCCCCTAGTTTTACGTGAGCCGATGGAAAGTAGCGCAGTCCTGAAAGACCTGAAGCCTGACACCGAGTGCGTTGTTGACATGTCTTCAGTGGTAGAGGATGAAGGACACAGAAAAACCTGTAAGTCCGATTTTTAAAAAAAGATCTTCTTGTTTTATTTTTTAAGATAAAGAGGTGAAAGTCCAAGTGGGATTTTTGTCAGCCTTCCGAAGCATTCCTTTATTCAGTATCCATTCAGCGCACAGTTACTGAGTGCGCTGCTCGTGCTCGATAAACACCGTGTGGTTTTCTGCTTGTACTGGCTGGTCCTGCCTTCACGGGGCCCCGGGGGTGGAATGGGTAGTCATGGCCACAGATACCTCATGGGGAAAAGTACCCTTCTCAGTTATCCCCTTTTTTTCTTCACATTTTTAGAATTACTTACAATTTATTAATGAAATCAGAGCTGTCAACACCCAAAATCTCATTTGCTTAGGCACCTAAACTATATGGCTTTTAGTGTAACCATGACCTATCTACAAGTAGTTCTCCACTTCTTAAGGGAAGAGACCGTGTGGGGAGTGGGTCTAGGATTGTCTGGAAGAGCACCTGTGCAGGAATGACCGGGTTCAGTGCTGCACGTGGCCAGATCTTCATGCTGGCAGTGAGATCTCCCCTTTTTCTCCCCTGCCTTTTGGACTCTGGCCTTTGCTAGAGAAGCTCTGATGGCTTTGGCTTTGAGTAGAGCTTTTGGGCAAGATGTTCCTCACTCCTCTTCCTGGTAGGGTTTCTGAAGCCATATGAAAATACCCTTTCCTCCTCCCATCTCCTTGGCTGGTCTCTGGGAAGGAGGGAGGTCACTCATAAGAGGAAGGAGTGGGCGTAACTCTTTCCAAGGCAAGAATTGACCCTACTCACTGCTCAGTCTCTTAGGTCCTTATCCCTTCTCTCATTTCCTTTCATGTTAGACCAGCAGAGGTGGGAAATAATGTATTTCATAATGGGCAGGATTAATCTGATAGTTCCTTAAAACCTTAAACTTAATCTTTGGACAAAAAATAGAAAGCTGTGTGGGTGCTACATGGAGAGGAGACTGTAAACCTTTTACTCTGCCTCATGGGCTGATCTACAACAAGCCCATCATCCCCTAGGTTTCACTTACTAGTATATGGCACGCTTGTTTAAAATTTTTAAAAAAGAAGGATGAAATGAAATACTGTGTTGGTTTTTTATGTATGAAATTCTCTGATTGAAGAACAAAAATCAACTTAAAGAAGTTCCAGAAAAACATCGAAATCTCAGGAGGTTGGTCTGTTTTGGCTGCCATATGGACTCACTGGAATGGCATTTTAAGTTTAAACTTCTTTTCTCTGTGAAATAGTTATAACATGAAGTCCCTGGGTATGAGGTGGAGATAAACAATGAGCCTGAGGAGCTTTTTTTTTTTTTTTTTTTTTTTTTGGAAAGGAAAGGATTGTATTAACTCCCACTGATTTCTCACAGCAGTCCCTTCTCTATTTAGTACATACAGATATCAATGATTAAGTGGGAGACAACAATTGAAAAATGAGCAGAGTAAGAGGAATTAGACTGATGTCTGCTTTTACATTCCTACAGTGCCAGTCCCTGTAGTCCACCTCAATCTTTATGATGTTGGCTGTACCACCAGGCAGGTCCAGTGGCAGCCAGTGGGAGGGGCTACTGGATACACCTTGTTATATGAGCCCATTAATGCCATAGAACCGACCAAACCCAAAGAGGAGGGAGATGTTTGTTTTCTTTATCTTTGGGTCTTCCTAAGACCTCACTGTTTTAGAGTCTCCATGAAACAGCGGTGAATTACGAACTCATTTATATCTTTACATGTGAAATAGAAAAACAGGTTAGATTTGTGGCCCATGATGTATCTTAGGAAACATTAGCATGAGAAAGGAAAAGCAGTTCAGAGAAACAAAAAATAAAAGTTGTCTCATGTACAAGTTTATGCACAGATGAATGGATAAAGAAGTGGTATATATATATATGTATACACACACACACACACACACACACACACACACACACAATGGAATATTACTCAGCCATAAAAAAGAATGAAATAATGCCATTTGCAGCAACATGGAAGGACCTAGAGATTGTCACACTAAGTGAACTATGTCAGACAGAGAAGGATAAATATTGTATGATATCTCTTACATGTGGAATCTAAAAAATGATACAAATGAACTTACAGAACAGAAACACACTCACAGGTACAGAAAACAAGCTTACGGTTACCAAACAGGAAAGAGGGGAGGGATGAATGAGGAGTTTGGGATTAGCATATACACACTACTATATATAAAAGAGGTTAAACAACTAGGACCTACTGTGTACAGGGGAAGTGTAATCAATATCTTTTGATAAAGTATAATGGAAAAGAAAACAAAGTCTAGTGGTTACAAGTTAGTGTAATTTGAGCATCTTACTCCCTTCGGCGTGTCCATCTGCAGATGCGAGTGGGGCTGACAGGGAGCAGCGTGCTGCTGAGGGGGCTCTTTGCCAACACCGAGTACACGGTCATGGTCCAGGCCATCCTGTGTGACCTCGCCAGCGAACCTGTCAGCACAAGGGAGGTCACCTGTAAGACAGCGCTGGTTTTCCTTCTTCCCTTGTTGCTGTGAACATCATGTTCATTGGGCTGTTTCTTCTACTCGGTGATGCCAACAATAATTTGATCATTTGTGCATAAGTTACAGGGTAATTACTTACTGCAGTCAAATTTGAGAATTAAGATAATTTCTAGCCTTGCGGCAGCATCTTGCATTGGTTCTAGGATTTGCGTTTATCTTTCCATATTAAGCATGCCTGATTTTGAGTGGTGTCTGACAGTGTTCTTGGTGAGGTGTCAATCGGGGAATAAGACAGGAAGGAATGGAGCATCTTACAGTCGATACTGTAGATCCATGAAAGATGGTGTACAGCACTGGCGAGACGGGAATGTTGGGTGAGTGCGGTTTTGGTGGAAGACACTAAGTTTAAGATCAAGATGTTCCACGTTCTTGTTGAAGTAGAAACTCTATGGCACATATGAGTAGTCTCTTTCAGTTAAGTAAATTATTTAATCAGCTAACTCAATGTCACAACATACTGATCATCTAGGACACTCCAGTCCTGTGCTCAGGTGTTGGGAATGAATAATACAGACAGCACAGAGCACATGGACTCCTTCGTGGTTTGCACTTCTCATGTGTGTGCTCAGCCTCTTTTGTGTTCCTAGTTTGTTTCAGTAGCATTTAGGTGTTTTTTCTTGAAAAGTGTCAGTGATTGCATCTAGGACCCTGGCCTTGCCTAGTTTTGTTTCTTGCTTCTTGAGGTGGGCACGCTGGGATGAATGAGTTGGCTTAAATGTCGAGAATCTCAGCTCACATTTCTAAGAAAATTAAGATGTTGGAAAGAGCCTTCAACGGGGGAAGGGGATGAGACAAGCATGGTGAGACAGAAAAGAAGCGCCTGCAAGGTGGGGCAGGAGACATCAATTGACAGCAAGTAATTATCTTGTATATGTTGGGTCCTATCAGGAGCTGGTGGTCTGTAGGAGTGGAGTGGTGGCAGATGGGAAGAGTGGGGAGCCAGCCAGGGGTGGAGGTGTGTGCTGGGAGTGCTGGGGGAGAAGTCCCAAGAGTCACGGTGCAAGGAGAGATGAGTGTGGTTCTAGGTTGGGATGTGGGGCTGGACTGCAGCAGCAGAGGATGGGAGGGCACGGAGACGGAAACACTGAAGGGACAGAGGTGGAGACAGATTCAGGAAGAGAGATGCACAGAGCTGAAAGAGACAAAGGAACTTGGTTAGATAGACAGCTAGAGAGAGTGAGAGATGTCTCAGAGAGCAGAAGAAAATCTCCAAGTGCAAATCTCAAACTCCCAGTGGAAATGTTAGGTCTCTTGATTGCGGTGGTGGCTTCATAGGTGTCCACGTCTGTCAAAATTCATCAAATGGTGCGTCTAAAATATGTGTAGTTTACTGTACAGAAATTGTACCACAATAACGTCGTGGATTTTTCATGGGGATTTTCTCCCAACCATTTAGACTTCTGTGCTGAAGTTCAGCTCATCTTCACCCTTCACCCTTGTAACCGTTTGTTTTTCTATCACATTCTTAAGGGAGCATATCGCCGATTTTGATTTCTTTCTGAACGGCTGTAACTATCTGGTAAAGAAACATGAGCTATACACTTAATGGTGAATTATGCTTTATACAGCCGAGCAACAAATAAGACTTATTTAAATAGAGTAGAAGAAATTTAACATAGAGAAGTTAGAGTTGGAATAAAAATTTAAATTTACCCTATTTTTAAGAAGCCTTCTTAAGAAGAATTCAGCTCTACCTGGTAGTATCATGGTGCTTGTGTCATTATAACCAGTTTGTTACTCTGCTGCGCACCTTTAAGTTTTCTCCAAACAACTTCTTGAAAGCTTGTGTGGATGCTTTAGAGCTTTGTGGTTGAGAACCGCATCTGGACCTAATTTGTCCTGCATCTCCAGGGCCTTTGCCCAGTCCTCGAGACCTGAAACTCCGAGACGTGACTCGCAGCACCAGGAATGTCTTGTGGGAACCTGCCCCTGGAAAAATGCATAAATACGTTGTCTGCTACAAAACACCAGAAGAGGTTGTCAGAGAGGTAGGTTGAGATTAGAATGGGTTTAGAAATACTTGTTTTCTTTCCTAGTAGGTTTAACAAAAGAGCTTAAACAAGCATAGATGGTAGCATATTTTGCATACTTATCATTTCATTGATCTAGTGTTGAAAACTTGTTCTATTGTATATGAATAAAGCACTGTTAGAATATTGATAATATGTTGGGCTGTCTCACATTTTGTTTAGAAATGGTTTGCTGTGTGATGTTAATCTCAAAAACATCATCCCTTAGTAGATGAAGAGTTATAGACTAGGGTGGTGTTTCCCTCTCGTCCAGATGCCTGTTACGGTGCTCTGCCATTTGTGGATGACTAAAAATTGTCATAATAATGTTTCTAAAAATGAGAGCTAGCAAGGGGATACTCGAAAGAGGCGGGGGGTTGTCAGGTAAAAGGAGTACAGGACAGTTGAGTAGGATGAAGGGAAAGCATGAATAGCATGTTAGAGGAGTGTGCCTTGGCACTGAGCATTTTTGAGATGATGTTGGGGGTGGAGAGCTGTATCCGTGACAACCTGCTTCCAAGTGGGAGCAAGTCGAGGGGCTTCAGCTGCAAATGGATTTAAAACACGTTTGCTGGAGGGGCCATTCATGTGAGGATCTCAGAGGCATTTTTGGAAGCTAGAGATAGTTTCTGTAAGCGCCCAGTTGTGCACTGTGCTGCTCCTTTGGGTTGTCCAGAAGCTCATTTATACACATGAACATGTTCATTTCTTTCCGGGGTTCAATTTCAAAAGGGGTACAATGACCATGGGGTCTCACTTCTTGTGTGTAATAAATAAGCTAATACACAGGAGAATTTCTCTGAGAGGAATAAGGCAGTGATGTGAAGGGAGGCAGGGGAAACGATTCTGTTGTTTGAATTCCTAGGCCGACATTTACCAGACAGTGGTGAGAGACATGGCTCTGGTCCATGCATTTTTGGGCTCTCTTATAGGTAGAGGTGGACAGGTCACGGGCCAGGACGCCCTTGAAGACCTCTTCTCACAGACCATGTGCACAGTCGGCGTTTCTGCAGGGTGTGACGGGGGGCTCCCCCAGGGGCTGCTCAGGAAAGCACCCGTGAGCTGCACTTGCGCTGTATTGATCCTTGGGGAACAGCACCGTGTGCGCGTGTCACTGAATCTCCTTGGTTACTTCGTTTCTTCATGTTATTTTTTTGCCCAGGTTTGATAATGTTTGGGTTCCTAGACTGTTTTTTGCTTATTTTCTTCCCGTCTTCTATCTTTGTGTCCGTTCCTTTTATGATAATTTCTCTCCTGTTAGTCTACCTGCCACTGTCACTCGTTCATCTTCCAGATACTTGATGGCTCTGTGTGTGTGTGTGTGTGTGTGTGTGTGGAGAGGGGTGGGGAGAAAGAATATTCTTGATGTATGTTGGACATTGTCTCTGGAAACCATGCAGTAGTTATCAGATGTTTTGAGATCTTCCTATATGTAAAGTGCTATCAGGGCTAGGAAAATCTAAGCATCCTTGCCCTCAGTAGTTTGTGATTTCACTGCAGAGGTAACAGTACCTGAGATCATGTAAGGAAGGTGAGGCGCGTGGCTCTCAGGGAGGGCTGACTTCCGCAGTGGAAACGTGGGGGAGATGCTGGGCCCCTGCCCGGGCCCCGCCTTCCCTGCTCCATTCCGAGGCCACTTCAAGGAAGAGGTGTCCCTGTCTCTCCCTCTCATGGTGCTTGCATAGTGTGTGATCCAGTTATCATTGCCTGTTGGTCTTTTTCTGTCTATTGGACTTTCCCCTCCTAATGAGGGCAGAGACAGGTTTATTTTGCTCAATTTGTGTCTCCAGTTTCTGGCCCAGTGCTCAGCACGTAATTTCCTAATTCAACAGTGATTAAGAAATTGAGGTCTGGAACCAGCTAGGTTCCTAAGAAATATCATGGGGGCCACACAGGTAACTCAGAATTTTCTAGTAGCCACATTAGAAAAGGTAAAGAGAAAAATGAAATGAATTTTAATAATGTGTTGTTATGTTTTACTCTATATCCAGAATATTAGCATTTTAACATTTATCAGTATCATTATTAATGAGAGATTTCACATCTTTTTGGTAATTTTTTTTTTTTTGCAATCCAGTGTGTATTAACTTACATTTATAGTACATCTCAATTCGGATGCCACATTTCAAGTACTCAATGGCTGCATGTGGCTGGTGGCTCCCATGGTGGACAGCATGGGCCTAGAGAATTTAAATGACTTGCCCAGCCTGGCCCAGGAAGCTAGTGGTGGGATCAGAGCTATAGCCTGGAACTTTTCCTTCCTAGCCAGCAAGTCTCATGGAGGCTTAGAAACTTCTCCTTTGGGGCCCAGCTGTCTGTCCATGCTTAAGACGTCTTGCCAGGTGTCCCAGCCTGCTCCTGAGCATCAGCCAGAACCCACTTCTGCTCTTTTCAGGCCAGGCAATACCTCTTAGCAACTTCAGTTGCCTTCTTGGCATCAGTTCTTACCTGTAAGGGTAGTGGCTAGAGATGGAAATGTGTCCACATGAGCAGAGGGACAGGTTTTTCATAAACAGCAGGAGTGGTTAAGAGAAGAAAATGTCAGGAAGAAAGACCAGTGGAAGCAGGTCATTTAATATACCAAAGGGATACTTTCAATGTATGTCTGTGAGCCTTCAGATTTCCTAAGAACTTTTAGATGCATCCAAAGTGCATTCCTTATGATTGGTTTGCTTTGCAGCTGTGCTTGTGAAAGTGGTACCAGTCTCTCGATCTCAGTGGGCCTTTTCATTATAATGATTAGAAACAAGTATTTTGATGGCTCTGGGTTTTGTGTATTTGGCTTTGGTTACCAAATAGAGAAATTGACAATGAAAGCTCCAAACTGGTGGCAGACATTCCAGATGGCTTGAGCTGCAAACTAACTAAACTGCTGGTCAGTAGCAGGGCTCTTAATTGGGATTTCAGTGTCACCAGCACTGCAGGGCTATTCCTGTCTCTGGATAGAGTCAGTATGGTCAGCGGCACGTTGTGTTTAAGGTGAGTGATCTATAGGCAAAGCTTACATGTGAATTACTTAGAGCAGAACATTTTATGGACCCCAAAGGCCCCTGTGCTCTCTGTATTGTGGGCTGAAGTTTGTACTTACTGTGTATTGTTGTGTGAAGGAGTCCATGGTTTTCCTTAGATTCCCCCAAAAGTGTGAGGTGCAAAGTGATTAAGAACCACTGAGTTAGAACAGTGTGACTAAATGTAAGCTTTAAAAAAAAAATCACCATTTTAGTAGAATATAAATAGTAACGTATTACATCCATAAAATGCTTGTGGTTTTCAGAGCCCTGTCTCATAGTTAACTTTCAAATGGACCGAACTGGTAAGATACTTGGTTCTAAGCCATGGTGTCAGCCAGTTTCCCCGTGTCCATGAAACTAGAACAAGTTTCATTAAATGCAGTTTGTAGGTCACCTCCAAAAACGTCGTGCTGTCTTTCCTCACGGCAGGTACTGTGCCAGCCCCAGCACACCTGCAGATGCTGAGGTGGCACCAGAGAGTCTCAGAGGGGCATGGGATCACGGAGCTTCCGACGTGTCTCTCTCTGCAGAATCACCTGGGCCCCTTCTGGAAGCTCAGATAAGATAGAGGTAATGTTAAGTCTTTCTTTCTCTTCCCTTTTTCTTTTCTTTCCTTTTTTTTTTTTTTTTTTAAGATCCCATTTCGTTATAGGGAAACTTGTTTGAAATATGTGTCACCTCTGTTGCCTGAAAAGCTCTGAATGGAGCACTTTCTACTGTTTTTCGGGTCCACGTGAGAACTGTAGGAGATGTGGATTTTATCACAAGGGAGCACACCCCCCAGACAGTGGTGACATTCCTGTGCAGGCGCTCTGACCTGCTTACAGCTCTGTTACACCCCTCCCTCCACCCCCATGTGCGCCTGCTCACGGACAGGCCGCTGACTCTATTGTGTTGATTTATTTAGGACCCCGCGGTGGACCGAGGAATCTGAGTGTTTTTGGGGAGACAGCCACCAGCTGATGGGCCAGTTCAGCAGCACAGGTCATTTTTGCTCCTACTGTTGGTGACCCAGTCGATGAATACGTGAGTCTGATACTCATTTGAGCATTTTGTAACCTCTTGCCTGATTGGAGGGTGAAGTTAAGGTTTCTTCTTTAGGAAGTGCTGTGATGACAGTTGAGACCTTGACTTTTGTGTGACAGTCACATTTTACATGACTTTCTCTGACCTGGACAATCAGAATCCTCCCCGGCTTGAGGGTGGTGATGTGGGGCTGTGCTTGATGGTGCAGTGGGGGCCAAGGCTGAGGCAGGAGACCTGGAGCCCCCACTGGAAGTCCTGGGTCCTGGACCCTCCCACAGCAGGGGGCGCTGTCCCCTCCCTGGTGGTCCTGCCTCCTGGCCTCCTGTCCTGGGGCCCTGCTGGGATCCTCTCACCTGGACTGGCATCAGGGGAGTATGTTTCAGAAGGTCCGTCAGCCTCCTGGGCTTATTTTTCTTCATATTGTCTGCTCACTTTCTGTTGGTTCTTTGTGTTTTTCTTATATTGATACGAAGACCTATTTTTAAAATTTCTATCACCCAGAGCCTCTGGGCTCAGAGGTGCTAGACCAGGGCCAGTGTGGTGTGAGCACCAGCTGCACAGGAAGGCCGATGTTGGGCCCCTGCCGGCCTGTGCACAGCACCCCACAGCCCGGGCTGGACCCGGCCTGGCTGGGAGATCTCTCGGCCCCTGTAGGGTGGACAGGCCAGGCGCCATGAGGCCTGAAGCATTTTCTTTTATGTTGTATAAGTTAATCTTTTATTGGTTCTTTTCTCCTGTGGATACTCGTTTTCTAGTCTAGTATTTGCAGGTTAATTTTATTTACTGTTTTCTTCTTGCTCATGCAGAATAATCCAGTTGCAGAATAATCCAGTTGATTTTATATACTGATCCTCAGCCCAGTAACCATGCCTTTAATTCAGTTACTAATTGTAAATGTCTTTGGATTAGGGTGGATTTTCCATGCATAATAATAATGCCATGCACACACAGTGACAGTTTCCTCACTTAAAATTTGATCTTTATGCCTCCTATTTTGTTGTTATTGCATTATTATCCTGACAGTGTCTTCAGTACATACTGAAGAGGAGTGAAAGCTGGCATCTGGTTCTGGTTACAGAGAAAACTCTCAATATTTGCCTATTAATTGTATTGTTTGTTATTGGTACTGAGTGCAAACGTTCTGCTTGCCGCATGACAGGCCAGTAAATCAGGAGATGAGGTGTTGGGGCACAAGGAATAGCAACTTTATTCAGAAATCCGGCTGACCAAGAAGATGGCCCATTAATGTCCTGGAGAACCATCTTCTCCAAGTCAGACTTAAGGCTTCTATACTAAAAAAAAAAAAAAGGAAAAGGGAATGCTTGGTTGCTGCAAATTTCTTGTTGTAGGAATTCTTTATTCTTGGAATCCTGTGTTCTTGCAGCTGTGCATGTGGGTTAGCTCATGATGTCCCTGTAAACCTCCAACCAAACAAGTGTTATTTTCTATGTTGCAACTTGTATTCTTTATATGAATGGAAAAGTGTTAATATCCTTAAAGGTCAGAGCCTTGGGAACAGGCTCTCTTGTCTATTTCAGGCTACAGGCAACATTGTTTCACAAAAGGTGCAGAGCCAGCAAGACTAAGCCCAGGAAACAACACAGGGTTAAAGGCAAAGGAATGCATCTAGTATGGAGTCAGGTTTCTTCTTTGCTATTCCACTGTCAGTTCACTTAGATAATCAGATTCAGGAAGCTCCCTTCTTTCCTTTTGTTTTTTTTCTAGTTCATGGTGCTCTGAGATTATTTCTTCCTGTCTGGATTCTAAATATTGTTGGACTCATCATGCTCACTCTTGTTAGATTCATTTTTCTATTTCCTTCGTCTGCACCTCACTTTGCATTTGTCTAGTAAAAAGCCAGTTTTCAGTCTGTTTCCTTCCAAAGAACACGGACAATACTGTGAGTGGAATTTCTATTAGTAAAGAAATAAAGATGGCAATCTTTGTTTAGAGTTCTTCTACCTCCAGGGGAGGAATAACTACAGCTGAGGTGACCTGGATAATTGCAACCGCTTGCAGGACCTGCCTGAACAGTTGCAGGTTTCTGTAAAGCAAAATGGAATTGTCACTTTTGTTTTTGAACAAAAAGCAAGAACTTGTTGTCTTTTTATGTTCTTCTCATGTTGTTTGCATTTTGTTTAACTGAGTGTGTGATTCCTGTAGTTGGGCACCTGGAGTCTATGAAAATGAATGCCTGGTCCAGGATGCCTTCTCTTTATTCCAACATTGCTCATCCTGAAGTGTTTGCGCTGACTCATTAGAATGGGGTGTTAGCGCGGACGTACGTCACTGTGCAGTAGAGTAAGCCTGTCCCTGCCACCCCCACCTTCCTCACCCACTCCGGAAATGCAAGAATAGGACCCAAAATACATTTTTACTAGAGAACCACAATTAGACAGTCACTGTACTTTTAAAGTTAATAGCAGCCCTCTTCTATGTAGCAAAGCAAAACATACACTGCCCCCCCACCCCACCCGCCCCAAACCCTCCATGCTTAATGAGCTGATTCTGGATGTGCTGTACTCTTTTAAGCTTCATTTAGATATTTTTATTTAGCAAGAAAATGACTAAGAACAATGGAGTGTCCAATTTGTATCTTGTGCAGAGACCAGAACTAACCTGTTCTGCTTTTACTACGGCTGCTGTGGCTGAGGCTACCACTATGCCATGACCACTGCCTGTCTTCCTTGTATTTATCTTATTACAATTTTCAAAGCAACGTTAACCCCATTCTCAATACAACTTGCAGGATAGGAAACGCAGGTTTTCATATCCTACGTTTTATATGTAAATGAAAATTGAAGTTCAGAGAGCTGAAGTAGCCGGGACCAGAAGTGATTAGGTAGTAAGATGTAGTCTAGTACGATGAAAATCAGTCTGTGCACTTTTATTCTGGTGCCAAGTTTTAGCTACTTGAAAGACAGGTCTGAGTCCTGGCTCTGCCACTGGCTGTCTTGGGAAAATTGCTTAACTCTTCTCCAAGCCACAGCTTCGTTCTCTGTAAAATCATCTATGATACAGATGTTTTTATGATTGATTATCTTGCAAGTGAGATAATGTGAATTAAACCGTTACCACAATGATCACCAAAGGAAGTGCCCAGGGTAACCGTTATTATTATTACTAATGTTGCTAAATGTTCATCTTATCCCAAATGTATCCTTTTACAAATTGCATAGTGTTTTTGTGTTTGTTTTTATTGAGATATAATAGACATACAACTTTATATTAGGTTCTGGTATACAACATAATGATTTGATAGTTATATGTATTGTGAAATGGTTACCACGTAAGTTTAGCTAACGTCCATCATTATATATATTTACACATTGTTTCTTGTGATAAGATTCTCTTAGTAATATCAAATATTTTATGTGGTTTTATTACTTATAGTCCCCGTACTGTATGTTTCATGATCTCTTGTTATTTATTTTGTAAATGGAAATTTGTATGTTTTGACCCCATTGACGATTATTTCCTATTTTCCACTCCCCACACCTGGTAACTACCAGTCTGTTCTCTGTATCTATGAGCTTGTTTTTGGTTTTGTCTTATTTAGTTTCCACCTGTAAGTGAAGTCATGCATGTTTGTTTGAGTAATTTATTTGATTTAGCATAATGCCGTCAGGGTCAATCCATGTTGATGCAAATAGCAAAATTTCATTCTTTTTAATGACTTAATAGTATTTTGTTATATACATACATACACACACACACACACACACACGAGACATACCAGATTTCCTTTGTCCATTTGTCCACTGGTGGACACTTCAGTTGTTTCCATATCTTGATTATTGTCATTCATGCTGCGGTTCAGATGGACATGCAGATACTGTCTCAAGTTAGTGTTTTAATTTCTTTCAGATAAATAAGTGGAATTGCTGGATCACATAATAGCCCTATTTTTAATATTTTGGGAAACTTCCATGTTGTTTTACACTGTGGCTCCACTAATTTACGTTCCCAACAGACACAGGTTTCCCTTTTCTCCGTGCCTTGCTAACACTTGCTACATCTTGTCTTTTTGATAATACTCATCCTAACACATGTGAGGTGACATCTTGTTGTGGTATTGATTTCTGTTTCCTTTGTGATAAGTGCCACTGATCCTTTTCATGTTTTCATCAGATTGGGGGTTTTGTTGTTGTTTTTTGAGTTGTAGGAGTTTTTTATCTGTTTTGTGTATCAGACCCTTTTCAGGTATATTATTTGCAGTTCTTCTCTCCCATTCAGTAAGTTGCTTTTCCATGTTACTGTTGATTTCTTTTGCTGTGCAGAAGCTTTTAAGCTGGATGTAATCCCACTTGCTTATTTTTATTTTTGTTTCCTTTGCTTTTGGTGTCAAATCCAAAAACTCGTCACCAAGACTGATGTCAAGGAGCTTACTGCCTATAATTTCTTACGGTAGTTTGATGGTTTCAGGTCTTACATTCAAGTCCTTCACGCATTTTGAGTTGACTTTCGTGTTTGGTAATAAGATAGGGGTCCATATTCATTCTTCCGCATGTAGTTATTATGCAGGTTTCCCCGCATCACTTAGTGAAGAGACTATCCTTTTCCCATTGTATATTCTTAGCTCCCTTGTTAATTATTCATCATATGTGCACGGGTTTCTTTATGAACTTTATTCTGTTCCATTGATACATGTGTCTGTTTCCAAGCCAACGCCATACTCTTGACTATTTTCACTTTGTAATGGAAGTTGGTTTCTTTTACAGTTTTGCTAAGAGTAATTTTCATGACTAGTCAATGAGTTTATTAAATACCATTTTACATTTATCCTACTTAATTGTTGTTTTCTCATTGTGCTTTTTCTGCTAATGGGATAATTTACACAATTACTTTTGAATCTTGGCCAGTCTTGCATTTTCCAATATAGTCTACTATTCTATTCTGTTTACATAATGGCTTAATTCACTACTGTGTGCCAAGCACAGCAGTCCTCTGAATCAGGGTTGGAAAGCCAGGCACAGAGAGATCAGGGAAAGTTTCCAGGTCACACAGCAGTAGAGGCAGCACTGGGGTCTGGTGCAGACCTGATGCCAAGCCCACACTCTCTCTCCTTTCCCAGGACCGTCATGATCCCACATGGCAGTGTCCCCCAGACAGGCCCGAGTATGGGACCTGGGACCTTCCCTCCCTAACATGCCAGGTGCCTTAAGAGGAGGGCTGGGCACTTTCTGAGTCCATGATGCCCAGAGGCTGCTCTCAGCCAGGGGCCCAGCACACACTCTGGGCCAAATCCTAGCTCTTTCCTGAGTCACTCTGTCCTCCCTGCCTCAGTTTTTCTGTCCACACGGGGCTGGAATCAGCAGCCACTTCACAAGGTTCTGAGGAAGCAGCGCCCGCACACAGGGAGCGTCGTGGGGTCAGCGGCACTGGTCTCCTCATCTCGTCTTCCCCTCTTTGCTGGACGAGAAGGAGTCCCAGCGGGGCCCAGGCTTGTCCCGATTCTAACGCCCACTCAGGGTCCAGCAGGGGGTGGTGCCCAGGCTAGACTCCGTCCTCTGCCCCTTCTGGGCACCCTCATTCCCCGCACCTTGGCTGCCTGGACACTCTGTGTCCCACCACCACCTGGCACCCCCCCCCCCCAGGTTATTCCAGTGCCCTCTGCCCCTTGGCCCCACGCCTTCTCCATGTTGAGTGGAAGTGAGGTGATGGACACGCTGGGCCTCCTGGATGTTCTGGGGGAGCCCGATATCCCTGTCCTGCCCAGGGTGGGGAGAGGGTGTGTCCCCATTCACGCTCTGATTTGCTCAGATTCTTGGCACCTACTTTGCTGGGTGGATTCGGGGGACAGAGGGATGGCGTGAACGCAGGAGAGCTGGGCACAGAGGGGACGTCAGCAGAGTGTGAGGAGGGGGTGAGCCCGGGCTGGTCTCATAACCCCGTCAGCCTTGGCTTTTTCATCTTTAACGTGGGACAGACTGCTGTGAGGTGAGCGGGAGCCTGGCCCACGGCCAGACACTGTCCTACGTGCCTTAGAAGGAGGAACTCACTGACTCCTCGGGGAAATCAATGAGGCAGGGACCGGGGTTATCAATAACCCTTTCTACAGGCGAGGAAACTGAGGCACGGAGAGGTGAGGTGACCGCTTCAGATCACAGAGCCCAGGCTGTGTGGCTCCAGGGACCGGGCTCATGGTCAGTGCCTACTCTGGGTGTCCCCTCCCTCCCTTCACCTTCCACTGGGACCCACGGCTGCAGCCTCATCTCAGCGTGATTGTTCGTGGGGAGCAGGGTGGGGGCGCTGGGGGCCCATTTTCTCTGAGCACTGCTTTCCAGGAGGCTGAAGGTGTTGGCCGTATTCACTGCTGGACACCCGGGCCCAGGCCAGCCATGCTGCAAGGCCTGAATCGGTGTTGAGCGAATACCTGAACATCTGCGTGGTGCCCCCCATTTCCTAGTCTCCACAGCACGCCTGCCTGCATGGCTGACACTTCCTGGCGTCCGGCCTCTGCCAGGGACAGTCAAGGAGACCAGAGCTGCTCAGCCAGGGACAGGGAGCCTCATGGGCCCTGTGGCTGCCCCACGCCTCTCTTGGGCTGTCCCGGGCCAGTCCACAGGGAGGCCCAGCCAGCTTCCAGGAACAGCAGTGAGGTCCCCACCCCAAGGGTGTGGAGTAGGTGTTGAGGAGTGTTTCCTGAGGGTGACTCTGCTTCTGAAGGGGCCAGGATGCTTTAACGTCCGTGCCAGGCCCCCACCCCTGCTGGCCGCATGGAGCCGGTCATAAAGGACACAGGCCATGGGGCTGAGGTTATAACAGGTCCCTGCTCCCTCTCTGTGCCTCAGTGTCCTCTTCTGTAACAGAACCAGTAACAGGGCCACGGGAGGGCTCACTGAGACCCTGCTCTGTGGCCTTGGGTGGCCACTGCCCTCTCTGTGCTTAGTGTCCTTGTCTGTAATAGAGAACTAGTAACATTTTTCCTATTGACTTTTGGTCACATTTCTCTGAGTCCTTTTCCATACTGGGCCCAGGGCACTCACAGAGCTCACAGACTGGAGAGGTAATCAGAGTGTGGTCACAGCCCTAGGGGTCCCAGGGAGGCCAGAGGGGATCACCAGCTGGGAGGCGTCAGAGGGGTGGGGAGAGCCGAGCCTTGGGGCTGAAGGATCCTACTGGTGGTGGCCTCTCTCACAAGGGGACTTCCCAGGGAGGAGTCAGTCGTGGGGTAAGGGCTGAGCTCAGTCTGGGGCATGCTGACCTGGAAAAGCTTAGCATAGGTATGTCCGGAGGAGCTGGATGTAGGGGACGAAGGTGCCACCGGGGTCAGGGTTAGAGCTTGAGTCCCAGATGAGGTGGGGCAGGGGTGCAGCAGAAGGGGCTTGAGGACGTCCAGATGTTCACTCATTGGGTCCTCAGGGTGGAGATCGTCACATCCATTTCACAGCCACTGGTGCCTAACAGCTGGGTCCAGGGAGGTCACTCAGGAAGCACGTGCTAACTTGATGCAAATTCTTCCATTTCCACTTTAAATCCCTGGGACAGAATTGGCTAAATTCAAAGCTTGGTGACTGGGGTTAGGTAGCTAGAAAGTTGAACCCAAGGTTTACAAATAAAAGCAGCATACGGATTGAAGGCAAGACTAAGAACCCACAGGATCACTAAGACTGTCCACGCGCAGACCACTGTGGCCTCGGGGCCTTTGCACTGGCCATTCTCTCAGGTGGGAACTTGCTCCCTCTGCATTGCTTGCTCCTTAAACATCTCCAGTATTCTGCCCAAATGGCCTCCATGACTTTATTTTTCTCCATGGAACATATCACCGTCTGATTTTTGTGTACATTTTACTTATTTTTCTCTGTATCCCCCACTAGGCAGTCTGCTGCATGAGAACGGAGACCCGCCTGCTTCACTCCCTGCGGTGCCCGGTGTCTGGATCCCACCCAGCACACAGTAGGGCCTCAGTGAATGTGTGCTGAGTGTGTAAACGCTGTACGCCACTGACAAGCATCTTCCCTGAAGTGATGGTAAGGGTCGTTCGTTCACTACTTACTGAGTCCTGCTGTGTGCTGGGCACTGACCTGGGCGGGAGGCACGCAGTGAGTGAGACACACAGTGAGCACACACAGCGTGTTAGGAGGGACACGTGCTCTGGAGAACACGCAGGGCTCGGGGAAGTCAGGAGTGGAGGGTGGAGGAGAAGAGGGCCCGGGTCGGGGGGGGGGCAGTGGTGGCAGAGGAGACAGAGAGGTGGCACCCAGGCCGTGCAGGGCCTGGTGGCCCCTATGAGGGCTTTTCCTCTGGGCAGGGGGGACCATGGCTGGGAGCGGAGCAGGGGGTCGGGTCCTGAATGCTGTGCAGGAAAAGAGGCGGGTAACTGCTGGGGAGACGTGTGTGCAGGAAGCTGTCCCTGTAGACTGCAGGCAGGGTGCTCCCCTGAGGAGGTGACATCTGAGCTGAGCCCTTGTATGGACCCTGTTTCTACCTTCTGTAGACTGGATGCTTTCATCCGCAGTGCAGGCCTATGCAGGACACGCCCTGTTCTCAGTCACCTGGACTTGGCCTCCTGCCCCCTTTGTGGGCCCTCCCACCCCAGGAGTCCTCCTTCTGGGTCTAACCCCCCACCTCCTCCACTGGACTCGGACTCAGGCTGAGCCGCTGTCTACCTGCCCGACTCACCCAGAGTCAGGTCCAGACCCTCGGGGCCACCCCGCCACCCCAGAGCCCATGAAGTTACTCAACCGGCCGGTCCTCAGCCTGCTCACCTGCCTTGCCCTTCCTTCCTGCAGAAACAGCCCTGTCCATGGCGCCCTGCTCCTCCGCTCCTGACCCCTGTGCTGTGGCCCCGCGTGGTGTGGCCCCGCGTGGTGTGGCCCGGCATGGTGCGGCCCGGCATGGTGCGGCCCCGCGTGGTGCGGCCCCCTGTGGTGTGGCCCCACGTGGTGCGGCCCCGCGTGGGGTGCCATCCTGCCTCCAGTCCGGTGAGTAGAAGCTGCCTTTTCAATGGCAGTTGTCCCCTGATCTGTTGGCCTTCTGAACCTCAGGTTTCCTGCTAATATAATCTATTTCACACCAGCCTGCGAGACACTTTGCAGACAGAGTAAACAAATGAAGAACAAGTGACCTGTATACCTTTTTCAGCATCGTCAACAAGTTTAATATTTTAATATAGATTAGAATTCCTTTTCCCCATAAAGTCACAAGCTCCTTGAGGGTGGAGGAGATATAAAAATTATGTGGACAGGACCAGACACCTGCGATCCTTAATATCTGTCTCCCCAGACTGAGGGCTCAGGCCCAGGCTTGACCAAGTCCTGCCTTCACACTGTGAGTGGAGTTTCATTGGTTTTCAAATTAAGCTTTTACACTTGAGCTTATCAGGGAAATTGTCGGTTCCACATGCATCTTTCCAGTAATAACCAAGTGACACCGCATGCGAGACGCCTTGTTCCCTGAGTTACTTGATGAGAATCTGCAGGTGTCAGGAGGGAAAGAGGGCAGCGTATTTCCAGACAAGCTGCGTCTTTGGGGGAGAGTGGGGGTGGCGCCCTGGAAAGATGTCACCTCCTGACTCGTTTAGTTGGGACCATCCGTCTTCACACGTTGGATTTCCAGAGAAGTGTCCGAATGGCAGAGTGGGCTGGAGCTGGGCTTGGCTGTCACCCATGGAAGGGAGGGCTGGAAACCTCAGACAGCTGTGGTCCTGGGAGCAGCCTGACCCGGGTGAGGGGGGGCGCCACTAGAAGTGTCCCCTTCAAGACTGCTGTCCTGCTGAGGGTCAGGCTCAGCTGCTGTAACAGAGAAATGGGGAGAGGTGGTCCTGGGGTAAAAGTGACGGTTTTGGAGGCTGAGAGTGTCTGCGGACGCAGGTTCAGCAGGACGACCATGGTTAATGGCGCTGCGTCGTGTTGGGGACATTGGCCAGGAGAGTAGCCTCGAGGTGCTTCCACCACACAAAGTGAGAAACACATGAGGAGAGGGGCATGCTGATTAGCTTGCCTGTGGTGATCATTTCACTATGTGCACACGCACCGCACGTCATGTTGTACACCTTAAATTCATACAATTTTTATTACAAAAAAAGACGATCTCTGGGAAGTAAGTGGCCAGCAGCTATACCTGGACTCTGACTTCCACAGGGACAGAAATGACACTCCTGCCAGGGTCAGACCCAACCTGCAAAGGACCGGACGGCAGCTTTTGCTTTCTTGCTCTGGGAAACCAGCTCCTAGGATGTGTCCCAGGTGACAGCCCCTGAGAGCCAGGCCTCGGCCGAGGTCCCGGGCAGCGGAGAGGAGCCGTCCCCGTGGGCCTGTGCACATCGTGCAGTCCTGTGGGGACAAGTGAGGACTGCGTTCAGGGGTGGTGGGCGTCATGACAGCAGGCACCCAAATGCCGCCTCGCTCTCACACCCACCTGCCCCAGGTCCTCAGACTCCTCTCGCCTTTGCAGACTGGATGTTTGTATCCCCCATATTCATAGGTTGAGGTCCCCCCGTGTGCCCATGTTTGGAGGTGCAGAGGTTGAGTGAGGTCCTGAGGGTGGCCCTACCTGGTTGGTCTGGTGTCCTTCAATGAGAGAGAGAGTCCCCAGAGCTGGCTCCCCGCCTCATGTGGACACAGCAAGGGGGCGGCCAGCTGGTGGCCGGGAGGAGAGCCATCACCAAAAGGCGACCTCGCCGGTTTTCGCCTGGGCCTCCCACCTCCCGATCTGTAGGCGTTACCGAGTCCAAACTCGTTCTGCTCGCTGCACAACAGGCCAATAAATCAGAAGACGAGGTGTTGGGGCAAGGAATAGCGACTTTATTTGGAAAGCCAGCTGACCAAGATGACCGATTATTGTCTCGGAGAACCATCTTACTGGAGTTAGAATTCAGGCTTATTTTATACTGAAAAGGGGAGGGGGTGTAGTGGGTTGTTGCAAACTTCTTGCTGTAGGAATTCTTTGTTCTTGGAATCCTGTGTTCTTGTAGCTGTCCACGTGGGGCAGCTCATGGTGCCCCTGTAAACCTCCAACAAAACAAATGTGATTTTCTATTCTGCAACTTGTTATCTTTATAGGAGTGCGAAAGTGTCAGTATCCTTAAAGGTCAGAGCCTGGAAAATAGGCTCTTCTGTGTATTTCAGTCTAAAGGCAACATTGTTCTGCAAAAGGCACAGAGCTAGCAAGACTAAGCCTAGAAAACAGGGCACAGGGTTAAAGCCAAAGAAACAGATCTGGTATGGAGTCAGATTTGTTCTTTTCTGTTACAATTACAAAAGGAATGCATGCTCCTTGGAGCAAATCTAGTAGAACAAAGGTGCACAGGGAGCAAGTTCGCAGTCTCCCCCTTGCATGCTCTCTCTTCCTGTCCATCCCAGCTCCACGTCCACTGTCCATCCCAGCTCCACGTCCACTGTCCTAGCACAACCAGGGTGAGCAGTTTCATGTGTGCAGCCTGTCTTTTTGCCAACACACACAAGCATATATACAAAGGCTCGTTTAGAATTAGCCTTCTCACTTTGTAGATAAGGAAAATGCAGTTCAGAGAAGTTAAGCAACTTGCTCAAGGTCACACAGCAGGCAGGTGGAGGAGCTGGCAGTTACTTGACTCCCAAGTTTAATGGCAAAGCCTGTGACCTTACCCTCAGCCTCTGCTGTTCCAATCATATCAGCTTTGAACAAAAGGAGTAATATTTCTAACAGAAGGAAATAGCAGTGCACACTCACTGAGTACTGATCACAGTGGCATTTCAGATGCAATACACATACCCATTTAGACTTCCTCCAAACCTTGTGGGTTTCTCCTATAATTTTTACAGCCTCTCCCCCATTTCACAGATGAGAGAACTGAGGCTTCACAAGGGGAAGCCATTGGCCCAGGTCACACATCTAAAAAGCAGTGATGGGCCAGGATTCAGACTCAAGCCCTCTGACTGTAAAGTCAGCCCAGGAAGGCAGTTGGGTAGGAAGGAGCAGAATTTGGTCGTGAGTTAATGGGCAGAATGGCCACTGTCCCCAACCTGAACTCACATGGACTTTTCACAGTGCCTCCCTCTGGCCACTTCAGGGCCTTTACACAACTCACCCCTCAAATGGCCTACAGAATGCCTGCTCCTCCCTCAGTGCTCAGAATACTTAGCCCCTGGATGAGCGCCTGGAGCCCCCAGGTAAATTCCCACCCACCCCACTGAACTCCTGAAGCCCAGCAGGGCATCCATGCACAGCCAACGTGGGATAAACACGTATTCAGGGAAGAGTGTTCAGTGAATAATGTGTTCCTTTAGTCGGAAGGCTGAGCGAGGCTAAGGGGTACCAGATGTGAAGGACACCAGGGAGGCACTGGGGCCGAGTGGGGAGTGTGGTGGCTCAGTAGGCAGGGCCCACCAGGATGAAGGTCCGTGGAAGGCAACAGGGAACCAGGAAGGGCAGAGCATTGTCCTCTGAATTCAGATGAGGAACCCTAGACTCCAAATACCAGACACCTCAAAACCAAAGCCCACATCTCCGTGGATGCTGCTATTTTAGTCTTTTGGGATCTATAAATCTAAATGTAATTTTTCCTTCCCCCGATTTGGGGAAAATTTAGCCATAATTTCTTTAAATAAGCTTTCTTCTCCCTTCTCTTCTTCTGGAATTCCCATTACCTATTGTTTTTCTTGACTGTATCCCATAGTCCCTGTTGGCTGACTTCACTCTTTTTCATTTCTTCTTACTTTTGCTCCTCTGGGTCGAGCATTTCAAATTACCCGTCTTCAAGTCTCCTGATTCTTCTGCTTGGTCAAGTCTGCTGTTGAAGCTCTCTATTGAATTTTTTGGTGCAGTCATTGTGTTCTTTGGTCTGGAAGTTATGTTTTGGTTATTTTTTATGATTTCTGTCTCTTTGTTGAACTTTGCATTGTGATCACGTATTACGTTTATGATTTTGTCTAGTTGTTTGTCTACATTCTTTTATAACTGAACGAGCATCTTTAAGGTGATTGTTTTGAAATCTTTGTCAGGCAGTTAATAGATCTGCGTTTCTTTGGGGTCAGATACTGGAACTTTGTTTTGTTTCTTTAGCGATGTCATGTTTCCCCGATCCTGTGTGATCCTTTTAGCCTGCGTTGATGCCTGCACACTTGAAGTAATCACCCCTTCCAGTCCTTATGTACTGCCTTTGGAAGGGGAAGACCTTCACCAGACACCTCAGCTAGAAATTCTGGGGATCAATCAAACTTTTTCTATAGATATGCCCACTCTGCTCCTCTCACTCCCTCCTTGGGGAGCTTGTCTACAGAGCTATGTCGAGTGCCAAGAGTCACCTGCCCCTTTCTGTAGGGCAGTGTGCACTGAGATGCCAAGACAATGGGTTCAACCCCACTTGTGGCCCTCCCTTCTGAAGGGGCAGCCTCAGGGTTGGGCACCTTTTCCCAATCTTGCAGAGTCAAGTTGCTTACTGAGATCTTCACTCGCTGCTGAGGCCTGTGTGTCATCTCTGGGAGCGGGGGTGTAATGGTCTATGGGAAACTGTGGCCCTGGGGTTGTGTATGCTGGTTGCTATTGGCCTCCACCCATTTCTTTGTTCCTAGCTACCTCTCAGATGATCAAATTGCAAAACAAATGAGAATCGCAGCTGGCTTAAGAACACTTCCTTAATAAGACAGAAATCAGATTCCAAGGAAAAATTAAAATCCATTTACACCATTAACCCTCCCACTCATATGTAGACTGTCCTCTTGTAATCTTCCAGACGGCCCCCTAGAGAAAGCCCTCACCAAGAGCACGGATGGCCAGATCCTTTGCCAGGACCTCGTGCTCATTTTCAGAACTTGGCCCAGTTGGTGGCTGATCCCCAGGGCCTGAGACAAGGTATCTGTGAGGCCTTCTCTGCTAAGAGCAACCAGGCTGACAGGGAACTGTGCTATGAAGCAGAGAGCAAGCACTCAGACCCTCTGTGGAAGGATCTTTGAGAACATCCCAAAGGTACACACAGGTCTAAACATGGACACTGGAATCTTTTGATCGGCATTTTCATTGGAAATCCCCTCTTTGATAGACAGAAGCAAGTTCAAGATGGTGAAGTTGGATAGGCAGGTCGGCCTCTTGAAGTTGTCATTGAGGAGGCTATGCAATTCTCTATAAAGAATTCAAAACTGCCATTATCTCCATGAAACAAAAGGAGGCCACAAACATTAACATTCAGGGAGCACAAATGTAATACTGAAAATTTAAAATACGATGCCAAAATGTGAGAAACCCAATAGGAGGATTGAAAGATAAAGTTAAAGATATCTCACAGAAAGTGGCAGCCCTTTAAAAGAGAGAAAGCAGATCTGCCCTATTTTTGCTGCTGAATGGGGGGGTCCAGGGGGACTGTTGCCATGGGTGCTAAGCCATGTGCTCCTGGCTGGTGGACCTGGGCAGGCTCCGAGGGCAGTGGTCCTGGCTGGGAGAGGCTGGGAAACTGGCGTGCAGCCAGGGCAGGTGCGTGCCCCGAGATCTCCTGGGGCGACCTGCAGGACGGCATGGCTGCTCCGCCATCCTCTGTTCAGTCTCCTCTCTCTGACACGTGGGGAGATCGATGCCTGCAGGATATTAGAAATGCCATCGAATTGCCCTTACCTGCTACCAGGTGACACCCAATATTGATTTAGTGTATGAAAGTGAATCACAGGTTTGCTAAAGCCTGGAAAAGATCAGATGTCATGCGCCTCATGATCCCATCTCCTCAGCTCTCAGCTGACGCTGGAGGAGGTAACTGGAAGATAATAGACTGAAGCAGCTTTCTGGGTGTGCTCGCAAGGGGAACAAAATCCAGGAGAATCATCTCATTGGGAGAGAAGGGATTTCTAGGATCATGTGTTTCTTATTTAGAGCAGTTTTCCCTTTTATGGACAGCATCCTCTAGACTTGACCATTGTAGAAGGGTATTTTAACACAGCCATGGTTCTCAAAGTCTGGTCCCCGAACAGCAGTTATCTGCATCACTTGGAAACTTGTTGGAACGCACATTCTCGAGCCCCATCCCAGACCTAGTGGATCGGAGCCTGTGGCGGTGGGGCCCAGCCCTCTGCGCTGTAACAAGCCCAAGAAAAGGAAGATGCAGCTGCAGTTTGAGAATAACGCTACCAAAAAAAGACATTGAGAGAGGCTGCTCTCCCTGTTTCCCTGAAATGAAAAGCAGGGCCTGGAGCAAGGGAGGGTCGTGGCACATCCCGCTGGGAGCCCAGCTTCCGGACCTGAGACTGGTCCATTCGGCCCCACCCTCTGCTGCTTCCTCTGGGTAGCTGACCAGGTGGACGGAGCTGAGTGGGTCCTCCAGACGGCAGCACAAACACAGAGCTGAAGCCCAGAGCGTAAGAGCGGCTCCGCAGCCCATTGCTGGGAGGCCCTCCCGGGAGCCGTGGGAGGGCCACAGGGAGTGGGAGGCGCTTCTCAGCTGAGGGTGACCCCTGCCCAGAGAGTGAGTGGGCGGAGGGCATTTAAAGTCCCACCAATGCAGTTGTTGCTGCACTGAATCTCAAACAAACCCATAGATGCATTTGTTACATGGAAGCACATCCATCCCGAGCTGGAGAGAGGGATCGCTCATCTGACATGTCTCTCACCTACTGAGAATCTCTTCCCAGCCTCCCACTACGTCAGGAGGAAACCAGCCTTCCTCGCTGGCATATTCAGCCTTGGGTACCTGAACCCTGGCCCTCTCCAGTTTCCCCTCCTGCCACTTTCCTGCCAAGGGCCCCGCCTGGCAGAGGAGAGTCTTTGTGGTACCAGGGATGCTGGTCCCTCACACCCTTGTCACTTAATTTCTGCTTCTTTCAATATTCAGTTTGAGGTCCATCCATCCAAAGAGTCAAAACCCCTTGCCCCCATCAGCACCGTCACAGCACCTGCACACGTGTCTAGCACAGCCCTGATTACGGTCTTGAAATGTATTTGTCTGTCTCCGAGTGCAGAATAAACTCCCTGGCAATGCTGTCTTGGAAACCATTAGCATGTGTGTGTGTCCACACTGTGCATACACCACATTTTTTTTTTCACCATTTATTTTACTTTATTTTAAAAATTGAGTTATAATTACCATCCAGTATTGTATTAGTTTTGGATATACAACATAATGATTTTGTATTTTAATACATTGTGATTTGATCACCATAGTAACCATCTGTCTCCATACAACGCACAATTTTTCAGTCATGCATGAATATACATATATTCATTTTCATACTTTTTCCCTGTGAGCTACTATGAGATCTTGAATATATTTCCCTGTGCTGCACAGTATTAACTTGTTCATCTGTTCTGTATATACCTACACGTCACATATTTTTATTTTTAATCACTCGGGTTATCGCCCGACTTATTCCTGGAGTGCCACCGCAGGTAGGAAAGAGGAAAGGCATGGAAGTTCAGTTCCTAGAGTTTCCTGCCGTTTATCCTCATTATGCATTATTCATTCAGGCTGGAAGATCCCATGACAGGTCATCTCATCCAGCCCCCGCCTCTGGGCAAGACCGAAGGAGGCCTTGGGGCTCCTTGTCACAACAGTTCCTAGTACACCTAAGGCAGGGAGGAGATGCAGATGAGAGGCTGGTGGGCGGTGCCCACCCTGCAGAAGACTGTTCTCTAGGCATTCCGCGGTCAGGGGACAGGGCAGGAAGCCCTCTGGGCTGGTGAGACCCAGCCTAGAGCATTTACCCAGAGACACCATTTTACATGTTATGTGCCGCTTAAAATAAGAGTTACCTTGTCTCCTTGCTTTGACCTAAATTTAACCTCATTACTTTTATCCTCTTGGTAATAAAGCAGATTGAAGTGTGTGGTTGAAGAAGCTTGAAATAAGAAGCTTGCTTTCCTTTTTTTTTTTTTTTTTTTTTCATTTTTGCTTATATCCTGCTTAGGTTTAAAAAAAGAGGCCCTCAGTATTACAAATCCTCACAAGGCTCTCCATCTTACAGATGGAGAGATGCTCAAAACACTCTCTTGTTCATTTGGTTATTTGAAGCCCAGATCATGTTTTCTAGAAGTAGAGGCTTTATTAATGGTGGTTCCCAGAACAACATCAGGTGAGGTGATGCGGGGGTCGGAAAGTTTAACCCTGAGCTTGCCCTGGGGCTCATCAGAGGGTGACCAGGAAAACAAGGGAGTCACCACACTGGTAGACTCTTCACCAAGAAATCTTGGACCTACAACCAAGAAAGAGGGGAAACCAGCGAGGCCATCCTCAGGACACCTCAGCTAGATGGGGACACCTGCGTGCATCCCCCAGCTGACCTTTGCAGCTCCTCAGCATGGCCAAGTCCTGGCCAAAGTGCAAAGGATAGGGAGGACCTGCTCTTGGTCACCAGCGAGGATGAAGCTGTCAGGTCTGCCTGGAGAGCCTGGGTTCTCCTGGCCTCAGCCACACTTCATTCAGCCTGGTTCTCCATGTGGCGTGAGTCATTGCATCTGTGTCTCCAGAATCTAGCTGCTCGCTCTTGCCTGAGATGGCCTGAGAGCCTCGTGGTTGGCTATTCCTAGGAACCAGAACGAGAGAGAAGTGTTCCTAAGATGGGTGTATCTCAGTGGACCCTCTTTTGCGTGTTTCCAAACTGCCAACCCCCAGATTCCTCCTCCAGGAACCCGTCTTCTCCCCAGGTCAGAGTAGCCACTTGCAAACCCCCCAGAGGCTGGAACCGGGCTAGCTCCAGTCACTACTGTATTAGTCAGCATAGGCCAGATTTTGCTACACCAATGAAAGATTTCAAAATCTCAGTGGTATAACACAACACACATGCCTTAGGGCCATAATAGGGTTCTGCTGAGATTTGGCACTCAGGGACCCAGGCTGACGGAGGCTTCGTCTTGACATGTGCTTACCTGACCACTGAGGACTCTGGCTCCTGAAGCCTTCCACCTGGGGAGGGCACAGCTCATACCTGCCCATATTTTATTGGCCAAAGTAAATCACACGGGACACACAGAAGCCCTCAAAGAAGGACAGAAGTGTGGTCCTATTATGTGCTCAGAAGGTGGACGGCGAGCTGGAAATACCTGGTGAACAACTGTAACCAGCAGCCCACGGAGCGGACAGCGCACCCTCCCAAGCACGACGAGCCTGTAGGCCCCTCCTGTACTGTGTGCCATGAACTCCACAGACCATGCTGACGCCTCCACATACAAACCCAGCCTGTCCAGAGACCGTGTGCTCTCCCATCCCTCTCAGGGGAGCTGTCATTATAGCAGACAGCACTGCCGTCTCTGCCACAGGATCCCAGGACATCAGGGAGAATGGCAGGGATCTGCATCACACAGACCTCTCTGTGACCTCCTCGAAGTAGACGCACGCTTTTTGGGAAAATTCTAAAAAGAAGGAAAATTCCAGAGCCTCCTCCCCTCATCCATTCTAGTGCCAAACGTTACATCCTTCTCACTCCTCCCTTTTTTCCAGCTGTAGAAAGCACTTGGAAATCAAAATAGTGAAAGACAAATACAAAAAACCAGTTCATAAATATTAAACATTGAAAGGAGACATCACAGTGCATGTGTGGGGGAGAGTGAATAAAACAGATCTGCCCCTACCACATACTCGCCTTCAGAAAGGCTGGAAGAGACGAACCCAGTTGGGGTGCAGGCTATGATGTAATTAGAACGCTATCGCCCAGTTGCAAAGCCATGTGCCTGTTTGCATGAAATGGGAGCATCTGCTGAAATTATTTGAGGTGTCCCATCACTAATTAAAACAGCTTTCACTTATACAGGATGTACCATAAGGATGCTGTTGATTCTTGGGTTGCTGGATGTGAGTGAGTCCTGGGGGAGCTGTTGGGGCAGGTGGATGGCGAGGAATATCTGGGAAATTATGATTCAGCCTTCCAAAATGCCTCCTTACAAGGAGGTCTGGGGCAGGGGAGGTGCTGCGGGAAGTTGTTCGAGTGAGGCACGGAAACGCGGTGCTCCACCCCGAATGGTACCCAGCTGGGCCTGTGACCACTGAGGCGCTTTGCCCCGGGGCCTTACTATGCCCTTTTGACTTCCCAAATCACGACCTTGCTTTCAGGGGACTTTCCAGGTAAACAGGATCAGCTACAGAATTTGCACAGCTCTCTCCAAAATAAAAATGTGGGACCCCTTGATAAAAATTATTAAGACTTTCAAGACAGTGACAGCCGAGCAGTAAACCACATGCAGACATTCTGAGTGTGGGGTCCTGTGCAACGGGACAGAGCACATACTGATGAAGCCAGCCCTGAAGGTAAGAAAAAAGCAAGAGCTGTTGGAGAAACAGGCTGAGAGGTGGCGAGGTCGGAGCAGAAAGCAAAGCTGGACGGTAGTCACCCCGGCACATTCTCCCCCGTATGGGACTTTCACATCCATACCCCGCTCTGTGGGCCACACTGCCCGTGCTCTTGGCAGGACAGACTCAGAGCGAAGAAAGGACTTGTTCCCACATCTTACTACGCAGAGTTGTGATAAAACCCAGGTGCTGACTTCTGACCCCATATGGTTTCTCTTTCTGCATATCTTACCCATTCGGCAGGTTCTGCCCACTATGGAGTCTACTTTGCATCACCCTCTCCCAGTTCATCCCTACTCTAGGCGCCCGTGTGCAACCCCCTCAGCACAGGGAACTAGTCCAAAGAGGCACCCGGAAAAACAAAGTGGTCCCTCGTGAGCTGGAAACGTGCGTTCAGAAGCTGAGCCTTATCACTCTCCTCCCCGGTTAGAAAAGAGCCGACAGATTATCCAAGTGCTTTCCAACCAACTTGGGCTCAGAGGTTCAATAACTGAAGGCTACTTGAAACAACTATAGAATTCTTTCTGTCACAAAAGCTTTTGGGGGAAGGAAATAATAGCCACTGACCTAAGGCTTCTAGTCTAGGCCTGGTGTTCTTTTTCAAGTTCAAGGCAGTGGTCCCATTCTGAAATCACTTTAGGGCGCAGCAATATCATTGTTTCAAAAGCCAGTTTTAAAGAAGTGTCTTAAGGAGACAGAAGACCCACAGCATCCAATGGATACAACGATCTTTTTGGAAAAAAACCAAACAACAAAAAACAGAAAAGCAGCACATAGAAATCTGTCCCATGTAGTAAAGCTGTACTTGGGGAGAAAGACTTAACATCGATTCCCAAGAGTTTCAACTTAAGAAACTAGAAAAAGAGCAAAGTAAACTCAAAGTTAATAGAAGGAAGGGAATAAAGACTTGGAGTAGAAATTAAATAAAATGCAGGCAGAAAGAAAATTGACATAGCAAAAAGCTGATTCTTTTAAAAGTTCAAAAAATCGACAATAAATAGATCAAGCAAAAAAGAGAAAATTCGTATTACCAATTTAGTAATGAAAAGAATTTATCACCATAGATCCTACATACATCAAAAGAATATCAAGAGAATATTAGGAACAAATTTAGGCCAATAAATCTGACAATTCAGGTGAAACAATTTTTTCAAAGATACAACTTGCCAAAATTGACAAAAGAAAAAACAGAAAAACTGAATAATGCTATACCTATTGAAGAAATTGAAAAAAAAAAAGTTAAATCCATCTCACAAAGAAAACTCCAGGCTGAGATGGTGATGGCAGGGAGAAGAATGGCTTTCCAGAGATGTCCACATCCTAATCTCTGGAATTATGAATATTTGAATATGTTACAGCAAAAGGGATTAATACCAGATAGAATGAATGTTTCTAATCAGCTGACTTTAAGGTCGGCAGAGAGAGTAGCCTGGATTAGCCAAGTGGGCCCGATGTAACCACAGGGTCTCAATCAAAATTCCAGAAGACATTTTTATAGAATACCTTTGGCAAGCTAAAAGCTGTATGTAAATGCTATGTAAATTCATATAGACTCTAAAATTTGTATGGAAATGCAGAATGCCTAGAATAACAAATAATAATTTTTTAAAAGAACAACTTTGGAGGACTTAGTTGATTTCAGTAATCAAGCTTCAATAATCAAGACAGTTTGATATTGGTGAAAAGACAGACATAGATCAAAGGAACGGAATAGATAGTCCAGAAAAATACTATGTATTTGATCACTTGATTTAAGACAAAGATGCGAAGGCAATTCAACAGGGAAAGGGAAGTGTTCAGGGAATGTCCGGATAACTACGTGGTAAACAGTAATAAACATTGATTCTTCCTTCACACCATACAAAATAATTAATTCTAAATGAATCACGGATCTAAACACAAAGCCCAAAAGCACAAAATTTCTAGAAGAAAATATAGGCTATCCGTGTGATCTTGGGATATGCAAAGAATTCCTAAAGGACAAAAATTCATAAAAGAAGAAACGATAAATTGGACTGCATCATTAAGAGAACAAAAGGGCAAGCCACATACTGGGACAGAATACTCACAACACATAAGACAAAGAACTCGCATCTGGATTAGCTAAAGAACTCTTACAAACCAATAAGAAAAAGGGCAAAATTGTGAAGTCACTTCACCAAGGATTTCCAAATGGCCAATAAGCACCTGAAAAGATGCTCAACATCATTAGTCACTAGGGAAATGCGAATGCGATGAAAAACCACTCGATACCGACTAGAAGGGCTGAAATTGAGAGACTGACCATGCCAGCATTGGACAGGATGTGGGGGGACTGGAACTCTCATGCTCTGAGTTGGGAGTAAAATAGTTTGGCAGTTTCTTAAAAAGTTAAATGTACACCTACCATATGACGCAGCCATTCTACCCCTGGCTACTTACCCAAGAGAAATGAAAACATACATAAACTTATACACAGAAGTTCACAGTAGCTTTATTTGAAATAACCCAAAAACCTAGAAACAACACAAATGTCTATTCACAGATAAGTGGTTAAATAAATGTAGTACACCCACACAATGGATACTGTTCAGTAATAAAAACAAATTCTTGACACACACAAACACGGATGAATCTCAAAAGAATTATGCTGAATGAAAAAGCTAGATTAAAGGAAGTGTATAATGTATGATTCCATTGATATAAAATCCTAGAAAATGCAAAATTATCTACATATAGTGATACGAAACAGATTTGTGGTTGCCTGGGGATGGGAGTAGAGGGAGAAGCAGATTACAAAGAGGGAGAAGGTAACTTTTTGGGGTGATGCAGTTTGTTATTTTAATTGTGGTGATGGATTAACAGGTGAAGGCAGTTGGAGCTCAGAGAAATGCAGCTGCCAGGAAAGGGTACCCAGGGCTCCAGAGCTGAGCTGTCTCCCAGCTCCCACTCTACACCCCTTTTTCTGTACCACAACACCTCTGAAGAGGGGCTTCTCCTAAAACCCATGTGCATGGGTATCCCCAAGACACATTAACACACTGAAGCATGCCTTTGTGAAGCTTGTTCAAAAAGATCTGAAGTGGTTTCACACGAGTAACAGGAAAACCAGTTTCTGCACACCAGCAGATTGGCTCCCAGTTACCTTCTGCAAGGGGGACCTTCTGGCAATAATTTCTGTCTTTTGGGTTCTCTGTCCACAGCACCATTTTTTGACTGCTTACTAGGAGGTGAAGGAATGTATAAAAACATTGCCAACTGCACTCTGAAAATCCATGGCAGATCAGGCTTCAAAAACCTGCAGCCTGACCTCAGGGTCACCCTGCCCCCCTTCCTCTGCTCGGGACAGTCTCGTCCCTGGAGCCCCCAGCTATGTCTCCTTGGCACCTTCTACAGGTATCAGTGCTGGCCTTCCAAGGCGATAGATGTGTGGAGTCCCACCCTGTCATCCATTTATACAAAGACAGTAACAATATAATTGCAACAACGCAGATTGTCATTGTATTCGCTGGCCGTGGTGGTTCAATATATAGAACCAGTCTCCTTGGATTGAGCTCCTTCAACAAGGACTACTTCCCACTAGTGTAAATGTCAGTGAATACATGACGGCATCTTTGGGTTCCTTGATGGGATAGAGCTTCTGGGACCTCAAGGAGTTTGTAAGTGGGCTGGAGTAACACAATTAACATATAGGAAAAATGAGAGCCAATACAGGAAGAGTAGCTGAAAATGCTTGCAGAGGCTCAGGTAGAATTCAGGTGATGGGAAACTGGGTTGGGGAGGTGTCAGAGGCCATGAGGAGAAAATGGCAGTCAGAAAACTTCAGGCTTGATAAACAAAAGGCCAACTTTGGATGCATCCACATCTTCTTCCTGGATCCTCTGCTCGTCTGGAAGATGGTTTCTGATTATTCTTTCAGTGGTTCTTCAAAGGATTTGCCAGAAAGGTCTACCTCAGACTTCTTCTAACTCTTTGGCCCTGAAATTCTAGACAGAAACAAAATAGAACCATTTATGTGCCTTGAGTCTGAAAAAGACAAATTGAGCAGCTGGGAGATGCAGATCTTGCTCAATAACCACCTACAAAGAAGCGAACAAAAAAAAACCCTATAATCTTTTTAAATGCAAGATAGGAAAATGATTGTTTTAACCAATGTAACTTTGTATATTCCTGAATTGAAATAATTACCTTTCTAAAGTAATCAAAATTTCCAATATAATCGACCTCCTTGATAAAATTACTTACAAAAGAAAACATGAAGCACTTCCCTCTTTCAGTTTAAAAGTATCAGGAATCAATTTCCACTCTGCCCTCAAGGAGGCTTTCCCAGCTGGCCCAAGCCACTCTCTAGCGTATCAGCACTTCCTTGGAGCCCTCTGTCTCATGAGCAGGTACATCAGCTTAGGACCAGCCAGCATCTGCCCTCCCTCCCTGTGAGCCCACTGTTCCCCCAGCACACACGCTCTCTCTGCCCACAGACGGAGGTTAGAAGCTAAGATCAAAGGGGCAGATGCTAAGAGGGTTTTCAGCCACAGGGGATGTATGTGCTCACTGATCAAGAGTTGTGCAGGGCACCAGTCTGGGAGATGGGGAGCCCCGAGGATGGGGAGAACACACACACACACATACATACACACACACACACACACACACACACACACACACACACAGAGAGACATACCAGATTTCCTTTGTCCATTTGTCCACTGGTGGACACTTCAGTTGTTTCCGTATCTTGATTATTGTCATTCATGCTGCGGTTCAGATGGACATGCAGATACTGTCTCAAGTTAGTGTTTTAATTTCTTTCAGATAAATAAGTGGAATTGCTGGATCACATAATAGCCCTATTTTTAATATTTTGGGAAACTTCCATGTTGTTTTACACTGTGGCTCCACTAATTTACGTTCCCAACAGACACAGGTTTCCCTTTTCTCCGTGCCTTGCTAACACTTGGCTACATCTTGTCTTTTTGATAATACTCATCCTAACACATGTGAGGTGACATCTTGTTGTGGTATTGATTTCTGTTTCCTTTGTGATAAGTGCCACTGATCCTTTTCATGTTTTCATCAGATTGGGGGTTTTGTTGTTGTTTTTTGAGTTGTAGGAGGTTTTTATCTGTTTTGTGTATCAGACCCTTTTCAGGTATATTATTTGCAGTTCTTCTCTCCCATTCAGTAAGTTGCTTTTCCATGTTACTGTTGATTTCTTTTGCTGTGCAGAAGCTTTTAAGCTGGATGTAATCCCACTTGCTTATTTTTATTTTTGTTTCCTTTGCTTTTGGTGTCAAATCCAAAAACTCGTCACCAAGACTGATGTCAAGGAGCTTACTGCCTATAATTTCTTACGGTAGTTTGATGGTTTCAGGTCTTACATTCAAGTCCTTCACGCATTTTGAGTTGACTTTCGTGTTTGGTAATAAGATAGGGGTCCATATTCATTCTTCCGCATGTAGTTATTATGCAGGTTTCCCCGCATCACTTAGTGAAGAGACTGTCCTTTTCCCATTGTATATTCTTGGCTCCCTTGTTAATTATTCATCATATGTGCACGGGTTTCTTTATGAACTTTATTCTGTTCCATTGATATATGTGTCTGTTTCCAAGCCAACGCCATACTCTTGACTATTTTCACTTTGTAATGGAAGTTGGTTTCTTTTACAGTTTTGCTAAGAGTAATTTTCATGACTAGTCAATGAGTTTATTAAATACCGTTTTACATTTATCCTACTTAATTGTTGTTTTCTCATTGTGCTTTTTCTGCTAATGGGATAATTTACACAATTACTTTTGAATCTTGGCCAGTCTTGCATTTTCCAATATAGTCTACTATTCTATTCTGTTTACATAATGGCTTAATTCACATATAATATTTTGTTTGAATGTGTACATCATAGTCATTCAGATATATATATGTGTGTGTGTGTCTTTATATATTCCTTTTCACATTCTTTTTCATTATGGTTTATTACAGGATATTGCAAAAGGTTCCCTGTGCTATATAGTAGGACCTTGTGTTTTATTTATTTTATATGTAGTAGTTTATATCTGCTCATCCCAAACTGCTAATTTATCCTCCCTCCTGCTTTCCACTTGGTAATCATAAATTTTTTTTATGTCTGTGAGTCTATTTCTGTTTTGTAAATAAGTTAATTTGTGGCATACTTTAGGTTCCACATATAAATGATATCATATGATATTTATCTTTATCTAACCAACTTACTTAGTATGTCCATCCATGTTGCTGCAAATGGTATCATTTCATTCTTTATTATAGCTGAGTAGTATTCTAGTGTGTGTGTGTGTATACATAGATGTATATATAAAACACTTACTTACCATTTATTTGACAAGGGAAATGTAGGTTGCTTCCCTGTCTTGGCCGCTGTAAATAGCGCTGCTTGAACATTGGGGTGCGTGTGTCTTTTTAATTTAGTGTTTTCTCTGGATAAGCCCAGGAATGGGATTGTTGGATCACCTGATAGCTCTATTTTTAGTTTTTTAAGGAACTTCCATACCATTTTTCTTAGTGGTTGTACCAATTTGCAGTCCCACCAGCAGTGTAGGAGCGTTCCCTTTTGCCCAATGTCTCTAGCATTTATTATTTGTAGACATTTTAATGATGACCATTCTGACTGGTGTGAGGTGATACGTAATTGTAGTTTTGATGTGAATTTCTCTAATAATTAGCAGTGTTCAGCATCTTTTCATGTGCCTGTTGGCCATTTGTAGTTTTCTTTGGAGAAATGACTAGGTCTTCAGCCTATTTTGGAGTTTGGGTGATTTCTTTTGTTGTTGTTATTGAGTTTTATGTGCTATTTGTGTATTTCGGAAATTAAGCCTTTTTTGGTTACATTGATTGTAAATATTTTCTTCAATTTTGTATTTTGTCTTTTCATTTTCTTTATGGTTTGCTTTGCTGTGCAAAAGCTTCAGTTTGATTAGGTCGCATTTGTTTGTTTGTGCTTTTATTTCTTGCCTTAGGAGACTGACCTAAGAATACATTGCTACAGTTTATGTCAAAGAATGTTTTGCCTATATTCTCTTCTAGGGGTTCATGGTGTCATGTCTTATATTTCAGTCTTTAAGCTATTTTGAGTTTATTTTTGTGTATGGTGTAAGGGAGTGTCGTAAGTTCATTCATTTCCATGCTGCTGTCCAGTTTTCCCAACACTACTTGCTGAAGAGACTGTCTTTTCTCCATTGTATATTCTTGCCTCCTTTGTTGAAGACCAATTTACTGTAGGTCTGCATGTTTACTTCTGGGCTTTCTTTTTTTATTCCATTGATCTATATGTCTATTTTTATGCCAGTGCCACACTGTTTTGATTACTGTAGCTCTGTAGAATAGTCTGAAGTTTGGGAGGCTCATTCCTCTAGCTTCATTCTTTTTCTTCAATATTGCTTTGGCAATTCTGGGTCTTTTGTGATTCGATAGAAATTTTAGGATTATTTGTTCTAGTTCTGTGAAAAATGTCCTGGGTGACTTGATAGGGATCACATTAAATCTGTAGATTGCCTTGAGCGGTATGGCCATTTTAGCAACGTTAATTTTTCCAATCCAAGAGCATGGGATATCTTTCCATTTCTTTAAGGCATCTTTAATTTCTTTAATCCATGTTTTGTAGTTCTCCATGGATAAATCTTTCACCTGCTTGGTCAGACTTATTCCTCAGTATTTTATTGTTTATTGGATGTAATTTTAAGAGGGATTGTTTCTTTACTTTCTTTTCCTACTATTTCATTGTTAGTGTAAAGAAATGCACCTGATTTGTGCATGTTAATGTTATATCCTGCCACCTTGCTACATGTTTTTGTAGTTCTTCTCTGTCCTTCTTTCATACTCTTTTCTTATGGTTAGTTGATTTTCTTTATTGTTACATTTGTGTTTCTCTTACTTGTTTTTGCATAGCTAATGTAGGTTTTTGATTTACGGTTACCATGAACTTCATATAAGTTGCTCTGTTACGTATCTGATTGTTTTAAAGAGATTATCATTTAAGGTCCTATAAGTTCTAAAAGATCTGCTGTTTTACTCCCTCTCTCCTCTTTTTTTAATTTTATTTTTTACATCTTCATGTGCCTCCTATAAATGTTTATTGCAAGTATAGTTGTTTTTACAATTTTTGTTTTTTAGCCTTTGTAGCAGCTTCGTTAAGTGCTTGATTCACAACCATTGCTCCATTTTTACTTTAAAGTGGGATTTTCCCCTTTATATAAGTTATTATTTCTTATTCTTTTTCGTATAAAGAAAACCTAATACTTCTTATCAGGTCAGTTTAGGATTGATGAACACTTAGTTTTTACTCATCTGAGAAGCTCTTTAAGTCTCTTTCAGTTTTGATTAGTAACTTTGCTGCGCAGGTAGCCTAGATTCTAGGTTTTTCCCTTTGAGTGCTTTAAGTATATCATGGCTGTTCCTTCCGGCCTGTAATGACTGCTGAAAACTAGCTGATAGGCTTCCATGAGCTCACCTCTCCTCGTGACTACAGTGAAACCACAACTGACTGCTAAATAAGCATTGGAAACAAGACTGGAACCTACCAAGAAAAGATCTTCAACTGGAAACGTAAAGAGGGAGCCACAGCAGGATGGTGGGAGGGGCATTCTCATGATGTAGTTGGGCCCCATACCCCCCGGGTGTGGGCAACTTACAAGCTGAAGAATAAGTCACAAAGAACCTCCCACAGGAGTGAGAGTTATAAGCCCAGCATCAGGCGCCCCAGCCTGGGGTTCTGGCACTGGGAGGAGGAGGAGACCCCAGGACATCTTTTTTTTTTTAATACTCTTTTTTTTTAATCTTCTTTTACTGAGTTATAGTTAGTTTACACTGTTTTGTCAATTTCCAGTGTAGAGCACAATTTTTCAGTCATACATAAACATACATATATTCATTGTCACATTCTTTTTCACCGTGAGCTACCACAGATCTACATATATTTCCCTGTGCTATACAGTATAAACTTGTTCGTCTGTTCTATATGTATTGGTCAGTATCTACAAATTTCAAACTCCCAGTCTGTCCCTTCCCACCCCCCTCGCCCCTGGCAACCACAAGTTTGTATTCCATGTCTATGAGTCTGTTTCTGTTTTATATTTAAGTTCATTTGCCTCCTTTTTTTTTTTTTTTTAGATTCCACATATGAGTGATATCATATGATATTTTTCTGGCTTCACTTAGAATAACATTCTCCAGGGACATCATGTTGCTGCAAATGTCATTGTGTTGTCATTTTTCATGGCTGAATAGTATTCCATTATATAAATATACCACAACTTCTTTATCCAGTCATCTGTCGATGGACATTTAGGCTGTTTCCATGTCTTGGCTATTGTAAATAGTGCTGCTGTGAACATTGGGGTGCACGTGTCTTTCTGAAGCAGGGTTCCTTCTGGATATATGCCCAGTAGCAGGATTCCTGGGTCATATGGTAAGTCTATTCCTAGTCTTTTGAGGAATCTCCATCCTGTTTTCCTCAGTGGCTGCACCAAACTGCATTCCCGCCAGCAGTGTAGGAGGGTTCCCGTTTCTCCACAGCCTCTCGAGCATTTGTCATTTGTGGACCTTTGAATGATGGGCGTTCTGACTGGTGTGAGGTGAGAGCTGATTGGAGTTTTGATTTGCATTTCTCTGATAGTTACTGATATTGAGCATTTTTTCATGTGCCTATTGATCATTCATATGTCTTCCTTGGAGAATTGCTTGTTTATTAGGTCTTCTGCCCATTTTTGGGTTGGGTTTTTTGGTTTTTTTCTTATTAAGTCATATGAGCTGCTTATATATTCTGGAGATCAAGCCTTTGTCAGTTGCATCTTTTGGAAATATTTTCTCCTATTCTGTAGGTTGTCATTTTGTTTTGCTTATGGTTTCCTTTGCTGTGCAAAAGCTTGTAAGTTTCATTAGGTCCTGTTTGTTTATTCTTACGTTTATTTCTGTTGCTTGGATAGACTGCCCTAGGAGCACATTGTTGAGATGTATGTGAGATAATGTTTTGCCTATATTTCCTTCTAGGAGGTTTATTGTATCTTGTCTTACGTTTGAGTCTTTGATCCATTTTGAATTTATTTTTGTGTATGGTGTAAGGAATTTAGCTTCCTTGCTTCATTGCTTTACATGCTGCTGTCCAGTTTTCCTAGCACCATTTGCTGAAGAGACTGTCTTTATTCCATTGTATGTTCTTGCCTCCTTTGTCAAAGATTAGTTGACCAAAAGTTTGTGGGTTCCTTTCTGGGCTCTCTGTTCTGTTCCGTTGGTCCATATGTCTGTTTTTGTACCTATTGGTCCATATATCTGTTTTTGTACCAATACCATGCTGTTTTGACTACTGTAGCTCTGTAGTATTGTCTGAAGTCTGGGAGGGTTATTCCTCCATCCTCTTTCTTTTCCTTCAGTAATGCTTTGGCAATTCTGGGACTTTTGTGATTCCATATAAATTTTGGTATGATTTGTTCTAGTTCTGTGAAATACGTCCTGGGCAGTTTGATAGGGGTCGCATTAAATCTGTAGATTGCCTCGGGCAGTATGTTCATTTTAACAACACTGGTTCTTCCAATCCAGGAGCATGGGATATCTTTCCATCCATACATATCGTGTATTCACGGGTTTTGCGAGCGCTTGGATTCTGTCCCCTTTCTGATGCAGGAGTGAGCGATGTTGGAGTGCAGCACCTGGAGGGTGTCCTTGTCGTAGAAGTGTTCCACAGGATGGGGAGGCCCGTGGGGCAGCGCTAGAGTTTAATTTAATCCGAAGTTTGGATGAGCTACTTCGTGCTTTCAAGTACAAAAGAAAGGAAAACAGTGTTCTATGTGTAAATTTTTAACGGTAATGTTGCTGAGAAGAGGTTGACTCCGTGGATCTTTAGTTTTCATCTGAGTGCCTCCTCAGAGTCTGCTGGACTTGATGTTTGAAGACCAGACTGTGTGTAGTTAAAGCTGGGAGTTAGTGGGACAGATCTGTGAGTCCAGGAGTAGGAATAGGGTTCTGGGCAGGAATGTGATGTTTGTGGTGGGAGGGGCCAGACCCAGCCAACCCGCACTACTGTCCGTCCAGGAACCGGTGTGGAGAAGGTGGTAGGAGCCTTAGGGACGGGGAGCAGTCGCAGAGTAGGGAAGAGAGACAAGGAAGAGGGAAGCAGTCTCTTTTTCTGCCCCTCTGTGCTGCCTGGGGCACCCACTGCGCTGGAGAGGAGATGGCCGAACATCACCCGTGTGAGACTCGGGCTCCCTGGAACCACCGACAGCAGGAACGGGACATGGCAGTTGAACGGGTTGATCTCTTAAGCTGAAGCCACAGCAAAGGGAGAAAGACGTGCGTGCCCGCAGCAGCCTCACGTCCACTTTGCACCTGTGGGGGGTGGCGTGGGGCAAGCAGATGAGGCCCAAAGAAATTAAAAAAAAAAAGCAAGCAACTGAAAATGTACATCTGAAAACATCGGGTTATTCTGCCTGGCTGTTACAGACATTAAACAAGAACCAGACACCACCACGAAAAGGGAGCGGGTGAACAATCAAAGGGAAAGACAGGCCCCGTTTTGCGTCGTGAAGGTTTGGAGTTAAGGCTGGGTGTAAGTCGCTGACCCAGTCGTGTGGCGGGTCACTGGTTATGGCTGGGACGCTGGTTGTCCACAGTTTCACATTTGGAAGCTGGCGTACCTCCAGCGCGTGCATCGCTGACTCTGGGTCTTAGGGATGCATCGGTGGGTTAAGCTGACACTTCCTTTCCTGTTACAATACAGAGACCTGCGTCCCAGGCTGGAGGTCTGGTTTTACTCCTGATCACCTTTGTGCCTCTAAAGCGCTCTACTGAAACAGACCTGAAAGGGGACAGGTGCACACAGGGTTCCCGCAGTCTGTCACATGCTCATAGTTTCCCTAAAATCTTAATTTATTTTACAGTTTATGTAGAGTTTTCAGTCTAGCCTATAGAATATTTATATTAAACGTGTGCCTTTTAAGTTACCCATGAATAAGATATTGAAGAGGGGGAGGGAGCCCTACCTCTTCCGTCAGTTAGTGGGCGAGACGTGAGTGCCCGTGCCCTAGACACGGGGCCACAGACACCCAGCTCGGGGGCTCCTCTTACTTGTTAAAGACGAGCACTGACTTGTGTGGGGCCTGCGTTCCCTCCTGGGCGATTATTCTGTGAAATCTCATGTGACACTTGCTGTAAGGAACTCTTGCTCTGATTACAAAATCAAAGTATATGACAAACTCTTTCTTACAAAATGGCTTTTAGATGTTGTGTAATTCTTACCCATAGAGGCCAGTCACAGAGGACTTTGCTCAACAAAATTTATTACTGTAGAGGCTGCAAATGATCAAATTCTGTTTGCTTGAAACATCCTTGGAAGGTGGTCATCAGTACGTGACATCTCGTTACGCTGTCATCTCAGCTTTTGCCTGTGAGCCTCACTTTCCAGTGTAGGCTTAAAAACCATTAAGCCTCTGGCCACGGAGGTCCACGAGGCAGTGAGCACTGCCATTTGCCATCTGCCCATTTTAAGGCCTCATCAAAATGAAAGCACAGACTGTACAAGAAAAGAAAAAAGGTTTAGTCGTTAACTCCAGTACATAGCCAAGCTAAGGGAGAGGCCTCATTAACAAATGAGATTTCAACAGCTTTTTTGGAATGTCAAAGGTGAGACAGGTTGAAAAGCTCTAGACTAGATGTGCTGCATGATGGCGTCTGAAGATGTGGGGGGCAGGCAGTCTTTCTCGGAATGGTGGAGGCTCAGAGTCAGCAGCTGTTCATAGTTGACACCTTAGATACAAGGTTTCCATAAGCAGGGTGTAATTGAAGGGCTGGTCATCAAATTGTGGTACAGATCAGTCCCCCAGCTCCCCTCTCCCAGCGACAGTGCACACGCTCACAATGTGCGCACAGATGTCCTCAGAGCAGACGGAGGTGGCACGTGTTATTAGGCAGAATAGGCAAAAATTGTTTCTGCTTAGGATATGAAACTAAATTCTGATAAGGGTTTCAGTACCGCAGGAAAGTCCTCCTTATCTGGGGATGGGGAGGGTTTCCTCCTCAACAGTCAGATTCCCTTTTGTTTACACCAAGGAAGCCTGCCCAGCCTGGTCAAACACAGAGTCTAGAATTTCCAATTTGAGACAAAGCCCTTCCAGGAAAAAAAAAAAATAGACCAACTAACAGAGCCGAGAACAGTAATCCCCATCTTCCTGTATTTTCACCTTTTTTTAAAAAACATTTTTTATTGATTTATAATCATTTTACAATGTTGTGTCAAATTCCAGTGTACAGCACAATTTCTCAGTTATACATGAACATACATATATTTATTGTCACATTTTTTTTTGGTGTGAGCTACCACAAGATCTTGTGTATATTTCCCTGTGCTACACAGTATAATCTTGTTTATCTGTTCTACAACTTTGAAATCCCAGTCTGTCCCTTCCCACCCCGCACCTCCTTATATAAACAGACAACCAAAGGGTCAGTGGGTTTACAAGGAAAATAGACAGAATGAAAGAAAAAAAATGGGCCTTAAGGAAACAGCTGATGCAGAAGCAATGATATTACAAGAAAAGGCTATGAGATTTATTATTATTTTTAAAAAAGGATTACTGAAATGAAAATCTAAGAAAATACAAGTGAAGTAATCTTCCAAAATGTACAGCAAAGACCAGAAGAATGCCGGAAGAGATACATGGGAAAGGAGTCTATGAGGTTTGACACTTGACTTAATAGAAGTGGGAGGAAAGCAACAAGAGAGAAGTGTGAAAACAGAAGGGAAGGCAACTCCCGGAGGCAGAGGTGACACGTGTCTTTATACGAAAAGGGCCCCTTGAGAGCCAGCACGAGTAACAGAAGCAGCTCATCCATGGGTGTGCATTTGTGGAGGATCGGTGCTTCAGGGATGAAGAGGAGACTGTAAAAATGTTCAGAAAGGGAGAAAACAAATTGTCCATCGACGAAGAAGTGTCCAGCTTACAGCGGCAATGTCTTCTCAGTTTTAACACTGGGTATTCTAAGTATTACTAGCGAAATCCAAAGGGTAAACACACTTTTTTTTTTAACCCAGATTTCTGTATCTGACAAACTACCACTCAGTTGGGACAGCAGAATAAAGGCGTTTTCAGATGTACAAGGCCTGGAAAGATTGGCTTCCCGAGTACTGTTATTAGGAAGGTAGTTGGACGTGTGCTCCAGCCAAACAAAAGAATAACCAATAAAGACAGGCTTGGCCTTTTGGAAATAGAGGACTCAACCTAACTGGGCATCAAAGCAAACCCAGGAAAAATGGGAATAAAATAGGTCCAGACAGCAATCGTTCCAAACTGGAGCAGGAGTGTGAGACATCTGAGGGAGAGGATGGATTGACAGCTTGGGGATAATCTGTTACCCCCCCCCCACCAGAAAGAAAACCGTTAGAAACCCCAGTAAAAACTCCTATTTTAGCCTAAATATGGGAGGAAAGGCCTTGCTTTTAAGCAGTCAGTGAGAAAGAAATGGGTTCATTTAATCTTAAAACTAGAGGGTTTTTTTTTCGTTTTTTAGTTTCTCAGAGTGGTCACAGGATCATGGCATTGAGCTTGTAAAGAATGAAGTGTAACATTAGCACACCTCTTGGCCTGGCATTAAATAATATTTATACATCATAATGTGAATGCTGGTTGTTGATTTTCAACTTTTAGAACCAGTCTGTGATCAGAAAGGTTTGGTTGCTGTTTACTTCAAGATACGAATGCTGACAGCCTTGATGCTGTTAAAGGAGAAGTGTGGCTGACCCCAGGTGAGCTGCGGAAGGGCAGAGGAGAGGTGTGTGATGGCTCCAGTATCTGAAGAATTGAGACGCAGACTCAGCTTAGTGGAGCAGGGAATTTATATTCTGTATCCTTGAAATCGTAAGTAATTATAAAACGGCTAAATACTGAGAGGGACAGGTGAAGATTAATGATGATGAACTAAATTTTAATTTTTAAATCTAGGAAAATCAGTAGATACTACGTCAAGTCGTTAAATCTAGAAACTTTTAGATAAGAGTGTATTATTTGGGGACACAGAGAGAACTATCAGAGGAGCAAAAAACGAGAACAGTCGGAAGTTCTCTGGGGGATGGGCTCAGGGTGTGCAGGAAGGGTGCACACACATACATCCTACTGTACTATTAGATTTGTCCTACGCGTACATATTTTGAGAAGACACCAGACAGGCAGCTGGCCCCCGGGCCCGTCTGCCAAGCCCCGAAGCGCTGATTAGGGGCACGGGCTCTGGAACTGGACCACCGAGGTACGAATCTCAGCTCCCCCACTAATTGTGGGAGGTAGTTTTCTCATTTTTAATATGAAGGTAATGGAAGTACCAGGCCACAGGGTGTCGTGAGGTCAAGTACGTAACGTACTTGCAAACAGTGCCTGGCCCCGGCAGTGGCTCTTGCCGCTTAGCCACTGGAATAGGGTCCAGGCGGCCGTTCAGTTTACGCTCATGAGCTGGGTCACCACAGGGGGAGCACGGGAGGCCGTGTCTGTGCTCAGCAGGGGCAATGCTGTCCTGCTGTGTGTGAGGAGAGTGGGGAGACCCTGGCAGCTGGGCCCGGGTTCTGGTACCTCTTATAAATGATCCCGCTGTCCCCAGGTCACCTCTCCAGGGTTAGGAACGTAACGCTACGTTGAACTGTTTCTATGGGAAGACAGATTCGAAGCAAATTGTCTCCGTTTATACTAAATTTTACAGGAACATAACTAATGTAACACTAAGGTTGGCAGGTATTAAATATACAGATCGGCCTTTAAAGATGTTTCAAATAACTAATGTATTTCGATGGCATTTTGCAAGAATGTATTTACAGAACTGAGCAGTTTGTTGAAGAGTATGAACTATATGGAATATAAACATGAAATGCTTTTAGTTTTCTCCAGTTACTGTGTTCAGCTGAGCTTTTACAAAAAATCTCCTTTTTCTTTTATTAGTTCATTTCTTGATCGATCCCATCACTCCCTAGTTACCTTTGGTTGTTCATGAGTTTAGCCCAGTTTGAAGCTTCCGTCTCAGGCCCAGCCTAGAAGTGTACCTTTTTCTATTTCCAGCCATACTGGAGTAACGGAGACCAGGTTTGCCCTTCTGCCTTGAATAACTACAAAATTGAAAATACACATGGAACAACTTTCTTCAGAGACTAGATACAGACAGCTCAGGTCCGTGATCCTGAGAGGAAAGAACCAAACAAGCAAAGTCCTAAAATTACAGCTCTCTGCCTAGAGGCGTTTTCTAGAGAACAGGGTGAGACAGGGGGACCCAGGCGCTTTGAGATGGTCTCTCTTGGGATGCAGTGGATTAAACAGGTGAGATACAGTCTAGGAGAGAGAGCGGCTGCACAGAACGGTAGTTGCAGAAACTTGCACAGTGGTGCCCTTGAGTTTGTCACTGATTAAGACGCACTCACACAGAGTGAAACTCTGCAAGGCCCGATGAAGAACGACCAGGTAACTGTAAGGAGACTTGCCCCCAGACCTCACACAAGAGAGACTGGGGAAAGCTGCAGCCTCTTGAGTAGCAGGGTGGAGACGCTCTGTAGGACACGATGTGAGTTAAGTAGCTATCCAGAATGGTTGTGCGAGTAGGGCCCAGACTAGCCCTAACGTAATGAGTTCTCTAAACCTGCCCTAACAAAGCTTAACGACAAGCCTAGTGAGGGTCCACCTGCACTGCAAAGAACTTAACTGTCTGTGGGCCACGGCCCAACGTGCTGTAAAGGGAAACAGCAGAATGCAGTACACAGCACATCAAACAATGTCTGGCAATCAATCCGAAATTTATACACAGGATGAAGCAGAAACACGTGACGTAGGGGGAGAAACCGTGACTAGATAGAAGCAGATACAGCAGAGATGGTGGAATTTGCAGAAAAAGACTTCAAAACGACTTTATATTTGTGCTCAAGGATTTTTAAAGTAAAAATGTACGTAAGGAGAGAGCTAGAAGGTGTAAAAGAGAACCGCCTGGAACTTCTAGAACTTCTAGGGCTAAAAATCGGTCTCTGAAATGAAAAAAACTGCTGGGCGGAATTATCTGCAGACTAAACGCTGCAGAAGGGAAGTTCGGTGCATTTGACAACACAGAAGTAGAAATTGCCAAAACCAAAGCCCAAGAGAAAACTTGGGGCAGCATCGAGTGGTCTGACAGAATATAGTGAAGGTCTCAGTGCTCACAGTCAAGGTGGGGAAAGAAAAATACTAAAAAAAAAAAAACAAAACCCGTCCTGTACAGTTAGTTCTGTGACAGCTCTGGCCCCCCCCCCCCAATCCGCAGGCTCCAGGAGATCCAAAAGCACCAGAGGGTGGAGGGCAGGGTGGGAGCGCATCCGCATGTGTGCAGCCCAGGGTCCCTGTGTGTCTCCTGCACAGGGAGGGTCCCACAGGGCCCTGTGCACGTGCGCATTATTTGCTCACAAGATTGTAGAGACATGTCCTAGCAACAGGCCAGTGTGCATTTGGCCTTCAGCAGATTTGGCAGCTAAAGGACAGCACTCAGAGCCCTCCTCTCTACCCGACAACTGACCTTGACCTTACCTAAGTGCCCTATGGGCGACTACCTGAGCACACCCTGCCCCTCAGCCCCGCCCCGAGCCCTGGGGGGCCAGCACCTGCCGCGAGGGCCCGGCCACCTCCAGCCCACTCCCCGCCATCGCCGACTGCCCCTGGCCGGCCCGGGTCGCCCGGCTCTCCACCAGCTGCTGGCCGCTCGCAGGCCAGCCTACAGGTGTCCCGTGACTTTACATCGACACCTTGTAACAGCGCTTCACAGAAGATGCTCCCTGCTCCCGCGGACCCTGCGCTCCTTTCTGGGCATCCTCAGCTCCACCTGTAGTCTGATCCGTCGGAGGAGGGCCGTGCTACGCGCCCAGACCTCCACGCTGTCCTGCAGCTCAGCGTCTCCAGTGGGCACAGCCACCGTCTGTGCGGTGCAGGAACAGCCCCGCACTCCTGCGCTGCCCGCAACGCCCGGGTGTGCCCTGGACTTGTGCACGGAGGCGGTGTCGAGGGCCCCTGGTGAGAGCGGGAAAGGGTTGGGCAAGCAGGGGGAAGACCTGGCAGTCCCAGAGGGGGAAGATCAGAGGAGCCCGGATGGCACTGGGGGTGAAGAACCCGAGATGAGGCACCTGTGGGTCCAGAGAGGCCCCGTTTCTTTCATTCCGAGGCCCGGGTCTCTGCAGAGGAACCTCTGTGCCAAGAACTCAGAAGACGTCTGCGTGGAGAAACCCCAGACCTCTTGCGTGAGCTCCTGCCCCCGGAGAGATGCCATCAACAGCTCGTACAGCTCCTCCCAGGGTTCCCCGCCAGTGCGGAGGAAGAGGGGTCGCGCACGCAGCGGACTGCCCCCGAAACCCTTGAAGAAATCGAGGAAGGAGAGCCCCCAGCCTCCCGCTGAAACTCCGGTGGTCTCACCGCAGACGAACTGGCCCGACAGGGATGCAGACACAGCCAGAGGGCCGAGGGGAACCGAGGGGAACACATCCGATGGTCCCAGGCCCCGAAGACGCAGGTTTCCTCTGCTGCCACACAGGCGAGGGGAGCCCCTGAGGCTGCCCCCACCCCCTGAACTGGGTTTCCGAGTCACCGCGGAAGACCTCGACATGGAGAAGAAAGCAGCGTTCCGGCAAATCAACAGCATGTTATGGGGTGAGACGGAGGCGGGCCTGGCTCCCCCGCCCTCCCCGGACGCTGCGGTCACCCCCTTGGACACCACTCCACCCTCTTAGCCTCTCCTTTCGGGGGCTCCCCAGACCACCAGTGGGAGCATCTTGCCCCCTCTGCAGGCCCCGCAGACGGCCCCCCATGACGGTGTGGCCTTAATCATCCTCACCACCAGCCTGTCTGCACTGAGCTTCTGTGGGCCTAACCTAACTGTGACACTTCCTGCTAACCCTGGGACCTCTGCGCAGCCCATCCTTGCGGTCCCTCATGGGCAGCAGTGTGGAGCCGCCGCCTGTGACAGCTCTTCCCAGTATCGAAAGAAGGCAGCTCCAGCCCCAACCTCGGACCCACTCTCCACTCCAGGTCCGCTCGCCTTCCAGACCCCCCCAAAAGCATCTTCTGATGGTTTGTCATCAAGAAATCCCACCATGGGCACTCATGCCAGCACCCAGCCGATGTCTTCTGCCACCTCTACTCTGTTCCCCCGTGGCTGTGCAGCTACCACCTACATGCCCAGCGTTGTGACCAGGGCTGGGCCCAACACTTGGCGGCACTGCCCAAGATCTGCCAGCTCGAGCCCAGTTCCCTGCAGGTTCGGGGTCTCAGCTGCATGTAAGGGTGGCAGGAGCCAAGTGGGTGACTTTGAGCTGTGCCGCCTCTTTGCAGCTCTTAGCATCACAGGAGGGGCGAAGTGGAGCCCGAGCACCGCACCACACGCTGCCGTGGGGGACGCCGGGGCCTGAACACCTGGGGCCCTGTTCACCAGAGCACCCCCATGCTGGCCACGGGACCCAGCACCAAGCAGCAGCCTGGGTTTGGAGGCACTGCTGCCCCCATCTTAAGTCCCACCCCCGGGGGCGCCCCCAGGCAGAGCCCCTCTGCTTCCAGCCAAGGGCCCGGCACCTCTCCCAGCAAGGCTGGCATGTGTGTCCTGGCCTGTGGCAGCAGCCCTGCCTGCACAGCGGGCACAGGAATGAGCAACCACACTGTTAGGGCCCGCCCATCACCTGTCCAGGGCGTGGCTGCACACAAGGCTGCTGGGCCATCCAACAAGTCATCTTCCTCCAGGTTGGGATCCCCTCCCTTGGAATCTAAGAGGCGGATCATGGCCTGAATTGGTGACTTCGGGAGACACAGTCAGTGTCCCCTACCTCCCAGGCTGGACTTCGTGCAGGCAGGCCCCATTTGGGGGTGAAACACAAGCCTGGCCCTAACTTCTGGAATCCCGGAGCTCCCTGCCTGCGATCTTGTCCCCAGAGGTGGTTGACTTGAGACTGTTACCTGATCCCACTGATCCCAAGTGGTCAGAGTCCTCAGGACAGTAGACAAAGGCCCTTGTCCTGTCCTCTCCGGCCCCAGAGCAAGGGGCACACCCCTGCTGCCTACAACTGACTCCTCCTCTCCCCATTTTCCTCCCAAAACCCTTGTGTTTTTTCATAGCTTATAATAAAGTTTTGTTCTTGTTTGCATTAGAAAAAGACCAGAACTTTTCTGAATTTGGTAAAAACTAAGCCCTAATGCTTTAAGGCATTTACTCTACGTAATAAGTTAATTTCTATCCTATGCGTCTAAGAGCAAAGTACTGTCATCGAGACATTTTAAAATACTCATTAATTTCACTTTCTCTTAGCTTTCTTCTCTCACAAAACTCTACTTAAGAAAGGCTACTAACCAGTTAAAAAAATTAAATGTTAACAACAAACTTGTAGTGAAGGTAGAATGAACTGCTAAAAATGCTCAATCCCAAAAAAAGAACGAGTAATAAAATAGATGAGAAAGACAGAAAAACATCAAAATGGTAAATATAAACCTAACCAGAATGGGTCATTATATTAAATGTAAAATTTTTTATGGAATTAAAAGACAGAGATTGGTTTACAAAGTAAGACTCAATTACATACTGTTTATGAGCCCTACTTTACAAGGGTACAGATACGTTAAAACTGAAAGGATGGAAGAAGACGTACACGCTCACAATAAATAGGAAAGCTGGACTGGCTCTGTGAATACTGGAAAACTAGGTTTCAGAGCGAGGAACGATGTCCCTGTGAGGGACATCGTGAAATGACAGAAGGGAAAAGAGTGATCCATCAGGAGGGTGTGACTTCAAGTGCGCCTGCCGCTGTGAGAGCAGAACTTCAGATGCTTGAGGCAGAAATTCTCAGAACGAAAAGGAGAAATGAGTAAATCCACTGTTTCTCCTGGAGATTTCGTAGTTGATGGAGCAAATGGAAAGAAAGTAAGTGAAGATACAGAAACCTTGAAATGTATTTGGAACAGCTTGGCCTGAGTGATCTTTTCGGAGTACTCCGCCCAATGACCACAGAATTCAAGTTGTCTTTAAAGTTTTTACGTGGAATAGCCATCAGAATAGGAAGATGGACCATAAAATAAATTTTAATGAATTTTAAAGGATTGAGATAATACAGGCCATGTTCTCTGACCCTAACTGTTAAATTAGAAACCATTAACTGAAACTTACATGCAAACCCTCTAGATACTTGGAAATTCAAAGAATACTGGGTACACCTATGGGTCAAAAGAGAAATCAGAAAATATTTTGAACTTAAGGAAAATGAAAACAACATTAACTTTTGTGAGACAGTGCTAAAGCAACAGAGCAATCAGAGTTTTAAAAGCTTTTATGAGAAAATAAAAAGATCTGCCATCAGTGACTGAACCTCCACTTTTAACAAAGAAGAGGAAGTTAGTGGAAAAGACTTGGTATCAACAATAGAGAAGCATTAATAAAACCCAAAGCCCATATTTTGAGAATGTGAGAAAAAAAAAATTAAGACTGCTAGCTAACCTGATAATCAAGAAACAAAGAGAAAAAAAAAAAGAAGACACAAATTGCCAGTATCGAGATAGGTCATCACTGCATATCTTACAGATATTAAAGGGTTATGAGAGAATCTTAAAATAACTTCATGTCAGGAAATTCACCAAAAATAACACTAGAAGAAATAGAAAATCTAAAATACTTTCACTTTATATATATATAAATGAGTATAAAAGTTAGATGAGAAAGATAGAAAAGAAATATCAAAACGGTAAATTTAAACCTAACCAGAATGGGTAATTATATTAAATGTAAAGTTTTCTATGGAATTAAAAAACATTATATATTCATATTTTATATATATATTCATATATTTATATGTATATATATATATGTGTGTGTGTGTAGATATATATATATATATATAATTGAATTTGTAATTAAAAATTTTTCCAGAAAGAAAACTTTGGGCATGATGGATACACTGGTGAATCTACCAACCATTTATGGAAGAAATATTACCAATCCTACCTAAGTTCTTTGAGAAAATAGAGGAGAGGACAGGTCTCAAGTTACTTGATGAGGGTTCCATTATTTTCCTGCCAAGTCAAAGATACTAAAAGAAAAGGAATCTACAGACCAGTATCTATCATGAAAATGTATGTAAAAATTCTTAAAATTTTAGCACATTATACCCAAAAATATATAAAAAGATAAGTTGGGTGTGGGAGGTGAACTGTCTGGTACATGAGCTCCCTGATGGATATTCTGTTCGAGGGTGTTACTGGGAATGCTGGGAAGGGGGCCTGAGGCAGGTGCATTTCTTCTTTTGTCTTTTGCTTTGTGTCTGAAATGCCAAGAGTCTTGGGGAGAGATGACGGGGTAGGGTTCTGACTCTGACTTGAACGACTGATGTAACGTGGCGGGAGCGTGAAGACCTCCTGCCTTCCCAGCTCTGCCACTTCCTTGTATGGGCCCCAGCCCTGTCACTCACCCACCCTGGCTGAGTGGCTTGACGCTGTGCAGAATTAAGTGATGAGAGCTGTTGTGCACACCGTGGATTCAGCCCTCAGTGGTCAGTAAACACTCACTAAATTTTTTTTAATTAAAAAAGATAATGTCACTAAATGGGGTTTATCTGATGTATAAAACAACATAGTTCATCATATTAACAGAATAAAAGAAAAATTCCATGATCATCTCAATATTGGCAGAAAAAAACGTTTGACAGAATTCAGTGTTGATTCATGATTTAAAAAAGAAAAGAAACTCTTAGTAAGTTAGAATAGCAGGGTGCTTCCTCAGTCTGGCCAAAGGCTTTTATAAAATTCCTACTGCTGACATCCTCAGTGATGAAAACCTGAACCCTTCCCACAAACAATGCAAACAAGGCAAAAATGTGCACTTTCATTGCTGCTATTCAACATTGTACTGTAGGTTCTAGCCCGTGTAGAAAGGCAAGAAAGAAATGAAAGGCACATGGGGTGGAAAGAACTCTATTCACAAGTGCCACATGAGCACGTTCAGACAGAGTCTTAAGACGTTTACCGAAAACATCATTAGAACTAGTGGTTGAATCGAGCAGTCTCTGAATATGAGGTCAACATATAAACCATCAGTTGTCCTTCTGTGTACTAGTGATGAGCAACTGCAGAATAAAATTTAAAAATCACTCCCATTTACAGTAGTGTCAACGAACATGAAATATTTAGGAATAAATTTGACAAACTCTGTATAAGATCCATACACTCAAAACTATTAAACGTGGTGGAGGGAAATGAAAGAAGACAAATCAATGGCGAGGTGCATAACATGTTTATGTATTAGAAGATGTAGAATTGTTACAACGTCTTTTCTCCCCAAATTGACCTATAGATTTAGTGCAATCTTCGCTAAAATCCTCGCAGCTTTTTGTTTTTGGTGTAAAATGGCAAGGTGATTCTTAAATTTATGTAAGATGCAAGGAACAAAGTTGGCTGAATTACGCTTCCTGATTTCCAGACTTACAATAAAGAAATCAATGCAGCATCATCCTGGTGTGAGCACAGACATATAGAATAGAAATTCCAGAAATAGACTCCCACGTTCATGGTCAGGGAAGTGGGGAGGGGCAGCAGTGGAAGTCCCACTTGTCATCTGGTTATAAGACATACAGAATTTCAGAAGAATCTTGGTCCTATTTTTATTAGCAAATGTTATTTTAGAACAGATTTTATGAAGTGCTATTTTATGCCACTAAATAAACCCATAAACTTAATGGCTGCAATCTGGGTTGATGTAGATTTGTTTTACACTTTAAGCCTCACTAACTGATTTAATAGACTCACCAAAGGCAATTTCAGATACTTCCGTAGATTACAAATGATCAACCCCTGTTGTTTTTAAAATAAAATGAAAGCGAAATAAAATGTCTATATGACATTATTTAAATTTAATTATATTTAATTCCTGTAAAACAGCAGATAAAGTGCCAGAACTTAGAACTTGTCTTCCATGTATTTTTAAAATCGAGCTGCATAATTTATAGTGCCTCAATTCACAATTAGCTTGTTTTTTGGAAACCAAAAAAAAAAAAAAAAAAAGACATTTTCTAAGTTAATTCACATGATACTTTTGATTTTAAATAATAAAGGTCATAGCTTCACTGTGTACCAAGTTAGCATTTGGTAGTTTAAAATAAAAACAACTCTATGATTCTGTAAGAGAGCGTTATAAATAGCTTTTAGATATAAAACATGTACATACACACGCATAAGCACATTTAATCATTAAAAATTGCTTGTCAGGACAGTCATGGAAATGTCCTCGTCACGATGTTTCTCAGGTCTATTTCAGACTTAACATGTGTTACTGTATTTATCTTTATCTAATCAGCCCTTGCTGTGAGGTTTGGTTATTTTATTACAAGCAGCTGTGCAAAGCATTTTCTTTTAAAAAGGACATTTTTTTGTAGCGCTGCCTGCCATCACTCATACATTGCACGTTTGGGCAGCAAGTTAAAAGCAAGTCCACTGTAGAACTTGATGAGAGACACGATGTCACTATAATTTATGTCCGTGGAAAAACTACTCTTTTGGGACAGTTTAAACTGAAATCACTAATTTTTAAAAATCGTAACAAAAGATACATTGAAGTGTTTTCAACCAGGAAACTTCTTATGCTGGGTTTAACTGTGGCTGTATTTACTGTTCTGAGAGTTAATAGCGTGCCAGCGTTTAGTTTGTTCTGATGCTGAGAAGTGTATACGTGTTCGCGTACACATTTAGTGAATTTATAAGACTGTCAGAATGCTAAAATTCCAAACCTGTGGCCCAAATGGGAACTTCTGGGATATATAAACTCTTTAAGCCAAAACTTAAAATCTCACTGCAACTTTTGTATGACAGCCTGAAACAGCATCCGACGTAGTTGACTTGCGAATCTGTGCTGGATCCCGGGTCTGTTCGTGGCGTCCACAGATGGGATGAGCGTTAATCTCACGGTCTTGTATTTTGTCATCGAGCCTCAGGTGGATCACTGAACCTGGGAACTGTGTCCAGGGTCACATGGCTCACGAGGGATGTTTGATTCTAGTAGATGTATCGATTGCCTCACTCCACCACTCAGAATTGTTGTTAGTTAAGAGCAGTTCTTTGCTATCGGGGAAGTAATCTTCACAGTGTAAACCCGTTGGGTTGACAGCGTGTAAATGGTCACCAATATAAATACTTTTTGACTTCTTGTGTTAACTGTAGAGATGCTGGAACAATTTGCCATTTTATTAGCTGTCTCAATTTATTTTTGTTTCTGCCGCCACTCTGTTAATTCGGATATCTGTGACCTGCTGCCTGAGCTCATCCAGCACCTTGTGATTAGTCCCTGGGCTTCTGTCCTGTCTTTGGTATGTTTATGTCCATATGGTGTCTGGCAGAGCAGTGTTACTCCAGAACCTTCAGGACCTCAGGTTGCTTAAGCAGAGAATGTACGAACTCACCCTGGCGTTTGAAGACCTGGATTTCGCTTCCCCGCTTTGCGCTTCCCACCGCACATCTGTGCCTCATCTCAGCCATCTGAGAGCTTGCCTGTCGTTGGGAGGGCTTTGAGTTGAGCTGCAAGTGGTTGACCTCCTTCTTCACTCCCCGTCTCATCACAGCCCCTTGGCCCCCTCCCCCTCTGGGAAGACTCTCCCTGCTCCCCGACATAAGCACTTGGTTTAGACCGCTTGGAGTACCTAATAGTTTTCACCCCAAATCACAAAATCTAGGAAATTAAGATAAAATAAGTTTGTGCGCACCATCCATCCTTTTTCACACTTTTGTACTTCTTTCCTGTCTGGTTTCTGATACAGTCTTGTGCACTCAAGGTGACACACATTTCTTTTGTTACATTCTTTCCACTAATTTGTTTGTATATGGATCTTTAAGAATACCAGAAAGGATATTAGTTTTATTTCCATTTTAATTCTTTTGAAGTGTAGTTCTTTTCACTCTAATAAGTGAAAATCAGTTCTTCTCACTCTTTTATTTCTTGACTTTCTTACACGATTTGTTTACATATTGATAGTTTGTTTCTTTGAATTATGCTTTAATACCATTAAAATATGGTTTATATGCAGGACAATTGCTTGTCTTAACTTTACTCTAAGGAATACAAAGGTTATCCAGGGTGTGTATGTAGATAACCTTGATGGTTCTGAGTGTTAATTCACACGCAGCCCACGTGTGGATAAGGACACTGTTCCAGTGAGTGGCTTACAAAGCTGCCTGTCGCCTGCAGTCCTTCTTGGCTCTCCGACACCAAGATTTGGGATCAGAGAGGAGCAACCAAGCCCCAGCCAGCTCTTTACCATACATGGGCCGCCTGCATCCCAGCCACAGTCTTGCAGATTTCTCCCTTCTTGCATCTTTGATCAAACCCCAGAGTTTATTTTCTGTTTTGACAGATGTTCCGTGGGCTGTGCTTGTACACTGAACATAATACAGGGGAAGATATTATTGATAGGCTTGGTTTTCAGGAGATAAGTCATGATACATTGGTAATTATGAATGTCTGAAATCAGAGCATCTGATAGATCCTGAGAGCTGTCGTTTGCTGGGTTCACGTCACACTGCGTGGCGAGCCCTAACCCGCGCATCTGTGAACCGCAGCAATGGTGCTTGCCAAAGTCACTGTTCCAAGTTTCTCTTGGAGAAGAAACCCCTTTACATATAGTCTGAGGTTGAAATGTTTCTTCAGTACAGGCTGGCTTTTCATTCTGTATTTCTGAAGGTCTCTTGTCGAGTCTTTGTAAACTTAATAATTCCAAGTAATGAAAAGGACCTCATTTAAGGAATTAATATGATGAGTTATTTTCTAAAGAGTATTAGGCCCTTGTGTACTTTTTAAAGTGATAAATCATACAGTGGATTTAAAGGAAAAGATAAAAAAACCAAAAAGCCGCTGGTAATAACAGCTGGTGTAGAAACACACGTGTGACTGTTCTCATTAAATGCTCATCTGTGCCGTGCGTGGTTAAAGCACAGCCTCGCAGGGAAAACGAGAAAATTAAAAAATTGCTTTGCTGCCTCCATATTAAAAGGTCAGTTTTATGGCTTTCTTTCTTTGCCTTTAGGGTTTTATGATACCTTTGTGCCAGATTAGTCAAAACATGTGTCTACATCCAGTGGTGTCTTACTCTTAATCGTGCTGACGTCCAATGTTCTTCTGTTTTTTACTTCCAGTGTGTGTCCTCCTTGGTAACCCACGTGTCCCCCTATCCTTTGTGCTTCTGCAGTCTGTCGGAGCAGGGATCCAGCGAGGACAGCTGCCCAGTCTTTGTGGCCCTGAGACAGACAGAAGAGGCAGGGAGGCAGCGACATGCCCATCTCTGCTGATCGTTGCCTCTGGGGCCTGAATCAGGCCTCATGGCTCTACCCCGAAGGGTTGATGTGGGAGTTAAATGAATTTATAAAGTACTTAGATCAGGGCCTGGCATATAATAAGCACTAGATAAATGCGCCCTGTTTGCTGTTCTATGCTTTTTTCCCCCAAGGCACCATGATTGCCATGTAGCTGTTTCTTGATCATATGGGAAAGTTTTACAAAATGACCCCCTACCCCCCAAAAAAGAGGAAAAGGAAAGAGAGATGGACGGGTAGATTGCTAGATTACCTCAACAGCTTTTGTGGCTCAGCTGGACTTAGAGAACCATTTAAGGGCAGAGAGGACTTGAAGAACCTGGAATAGCGAGAACATTTCTGTGACCCCCTGCCAGTTACAGTCACACAGTCGCAGCCCTCAGCAGGGCGGCGTGCACTGTCCTTTGCTTGGTCAGCATCAGGATGTGTCAGGCCTTCTGCTGAAGGACATGTCTGGGGGCCTCTGTAGGATCATCAGGGCACGGAGCAGGATGCTCAGGAGGACAGGGAACGGTGACTCTGCCCTGGCCTGCGGTCGACATCTGCCTCCCTTTTCCTTTTTCTGTTACAGGCTCACTGGGAGCTTTTGTCAGTGGAGACCACAGCTCCTGGCTTTTCTAGTGAGCACATAGCCAGTGACTGACTTGTCTTTCCCATTCTCCAGGGACTCCTCTCAGAAAGCCAGCTACTTTTTAAGTAGTGAAGATCCAACATGAGTAAATCTCTGAGTGTTTGCTCTCCAAAAAGCACTCCATGTGGGCAGCCTGTGCGTCATAGAAGGGCCTGTGAGAGGAGAGAGTTCAGCCTGGAGATGGAGGTGCTCCTTGTCCTGTTTTGGCTGAGAACGCCGCACTTAGACGTGCCTTGGTGCCCCCCCCCCCAGGCTTTTCGAGGCCCCTCCTGTTGCTGTGGGGCCTTGAAACACCACCACTGCACTTAGGGGGACTGGCCAGGAGCCGCTGTGGTTGATCTTGCAGAGTATTTACAGCAGTGGGGTCATCCATCTTCCTCCCGTAATAGATGGTGAGACTGAGGTTCATGAACGTGAAGTGTCCTCGCTCCGGGGACCCCAGGATAGTGCCCCTTCTCTTAGGCCTCGGCAGACACCTGGATGGGCTCACAGCTTCACCGTGTCCTGAGGAAAGCCATCCACCTGTTCTCTGGTGATTTCTTCTTTTTCTGGGGCACTGATCTGCCTTCACCCCAAGGGGCATGCGTGATACTAGAGGGGTTTCTAGAACTAAATAGATCCCTTTCTGAGTTGAAGGAAACAGAGAGCTCTCGGGTGGCATGTCAGTGCATCTAGGTCCACAGCCAGTCCCCGGTCCGATGGGCCTGTCACCCCCAGAGCACGTGAGCTGACATGTGGGCCAGGCCTCTTGCAGCTCCCAGCGGCGGGGCTGGGGGCAGGAGACTCAGCTGCATGTGTGTGGAAGCAGTGAGGATAAAGTTCTCCTGTCATTCCTGGTTCTTACACTATACTTGGCGGAGAATGAGAACTTTAAAAACGCAGTAAACGTTTGCTATGTGATACAGCGGCCTTTACGGCCCTTTGTGGAATGGTTTGATGTGACTGTCGCATTGAAAGAAATGTTCAGGCAAGTGACAACACCTGCGCAGCCTGACAAGCTGTGATGGGCGGGGTGTGAGGCAGGGGGGAGGGCGCATCAGGGGAGGTGAATTTTGGGGGGTGTGCAGGGGCTTCCATGGGGTGGGGTGGCCAGGGGCCGCCTGCCTCCTCGAGCCAAGGCCAGGCCCTTTAGGGCTGCCCTGCCCTTCCACACTGGGCCTTATTTACTTCTTTGTAAAGAGGAAGTTAGTGGAGACTACAACTTTCAAGGAACCCCTGATTTTTTTTAAAAATGACCTTCTTCCTTAAAATGAAGAACAACAGTGGCTGATAAACATATTTTGAACGTGGTCTTTAGGTGTACTTGTATCTGTCACATCCATGATCATGAGCAAAAATATAAAAGGTATTTGAGCATGAAGTAGACAGTGACGTATCTGTTATGTTGCTGATTTTATGTTACTGCTGGGGAAAAAAAAACGTACTGAACAAACAACTTTTGTGAAATCAGCTGAAACACAGCCGCAGGGGTGAGGTAACAGGAAAAGGGGGATTGACATGATGGTTTATGAGAGATTGTCCTCTTGGCCGTGTCGCAGGACCCCTGTGGCTTAGTTTTACCCAGAGCCGCTGTGGGCCTGTGTTCAGAAGTAGCGCCTTCTTTACTTCTTTCTGTTTTCCCTCTTCCATCATTTACACGGAGCTTTGCTGTATGACTGAGCGTGAGCAGGAAGCGCCATGCTGGCCTGCTGACTATAACGTGTGTGTGCAGGTGTACAACTACATCTTAACGTGAAGCAGTGAGGACGGAAACTAGTACTAAGTGAGAGGCAGTCGGGACGCCCTGCCCCGTGGTCCTGACGGCGCCCTGGCCGCGTGTCCACTGCCGCCAGAGCCGCTCCAGCTCCCACAGGTGTCCTTTGTGTTAGCACTTTTAGTCTGGGGGGTCCTTGATCAAAACTCCAACACGGTTAAGAGTTTATGCTTTCAGTTTTTCTCTATGACTGTACTTGCGTACATTTTTAGGCAGGAGGTATGGATTTTATTCTGAGACATTCTCAGTAGGCCCCCTTAGAGACCAAAATAATAAACAATACATATTTAAACCTTTAAAAATAAAACTTGGTATAAAGGCAGTGGGGAAAATGTTTTTTTTTTTCAGCTGTTTGGTGTCCAAATGCAAAAAATTAACTTCAATTCATATCTCTTGCCGTATATAAAAATGAACTCAAAATGGATCATAGACCAAAATAGGAAACCTAAAAATATAAAGATTTCAACAAAAAATTTAGGAAAACAAGCTTTGTACTCTTGGGTTAGAAATGGAAGATTCCTTAGATGAGACACTGAGAGTGCAATATCCATGTAAGAAAAAAAAAGGAAATATTAACTTGATCAAAATTAAAACTATTGGTTGTCAAAAGGCACTGTTAAGAGAACAGTCAGGTCTCAGACTGGGAGAAACTATGTGCAAACCTTGTATCTTATAAAGGACCTGAATCTAAAACATGTGAAGAACTTTCCAAACTCAAAAGTGAGAAATCCCTGATCGGAAAGTAGTCGAGATGTGAGAAAACACGTCACCCAAGAAGAGGTATGAATGGCAAATAAGCACATGCAAAGGTGTCCGAAATCATGAGGGAAATGCAAATTAGAACCTCAGGATGCCCTTCCTTGTCCATCTGACGGGCGGGCATCCCAAAGATGAACAATTCTATTTAGTTTTAGCCATTCTAACAGGTGTTTAATGTTCACAATTAAATACCTGTCTGAATGGCTAAAATTAAAAAGATTGTACCAAGTGTTGGCAAGGATGCAGAGCGTCTGGACCTCTCATGCGCCACACGTAGCAACGTGAAATGGTACAGTCAACTTAAAAAACAGTTCAGCATTTTCGTAAAAAGTTAAGCTTATGCCTGCCCTGTGACCCACGTGGTGAGACATGAGAGCAGTTTTTATTTGCATCCATGAATATCACAGTTGTTTGCACACTGCATTGCATTGTTGTTTTCCTTCCCCATTGTGTGTTGTGCTGTAATCCAGTTAGCCTGTGCCTATTTGGTAGGCGTTTGACTTATTTCTGTCCTTTTGTAATTGCAAACAAAGTCACCGCGAGGACCTCATGCATATGTCATGCCTTGTCACATGTTTGCTAGCTTGTCTTCGAGTAGAATCCTGCAAGTGAGGCAGCAGGGGCTGCGGGGAGCAATTCACAGATGTTGCCACACCTTCCTGCCGTGGGGTTCTAACAGTTTGTATGGAGCCCAGCAGCCCTGCCCACAGGAAGTTGAGAATTGTCGGTCTTTGAGGATATTTGCTCATCAGACAGATGAGGAAGGGCATTTTGAGGCTGTGTAACTTGCATTTCTCTTTATAAGCAATGTTGGTATTTTCACATGTTTAAGGGCCTGTGGTGGGTGAGCGCAGGGGAGAAACACTTTTCCTGCACCCGCCAGGCTCTCTGCCTGGGGCCCTGAGGGTTCAACTCACAAAAGACAGATTAATAAGAGAAAAAGTTTCTTAACATGTTCAGCAGGCATACATGCAGGAGAGATTCAGTGATGAGTAACGCAGGGAGGTGGGTGGAATCTGGGGACATAGGTGCCATCTTAGGCTAAACAAAGCAAAGGGGGCTTGCAGTTTCTCGTGGGGGTGGGTTATGGAACGTGACCGGGAAATGTATGGTAAACGGGTTGTTTAGTAAGGTTCATAATGCAGATTTAAGTCTGTGCTTTCTCCACTGGTTGGTAAGAGCTGTTAAAAGCTGTCCTCTTCTTCCAGGTACTGGAGAGGGAGGCACCTTTACAAATGGAAATTTCCTTTGCAAAAGAAAAATGTGTGCTTTAATTTTAGATCTTTTCTTATGTCTCCTGTTCCTCAACTGCCTTCAGCTCAAAATTATCCTTAACGCCAAAGAGACATATTTTCGAGTAGCACATTCTGGTCCTCTTTAAGCCATTTGAATCTTTAATTGTCTTACTTTTGCCTTTTTACCTTACTAAATTGTCAGTCTCATTTTTAGTAGTGGGGGGAGGACAGAGCTCAGTGACCGAGTGCATGCTTGGCATGCATGAGGTCCTGGCTTTGATCCCCAGGACCTCCGTTAAATAAACAAAAAAGACAAACAAACCTAATTACCTCCCCCCACAAAAAAAGCCCCATAATTTTTAGTAGTCTGTTATATATTAAGAATTAGTTCTTTAGCTGCAGTTGTTTTTCAGTGGCAAACATTTATTTTCCTATTTACTTTTGTCTCTTAACTTTCCTTCAGATTTTTCTTTTTTTTTCTTTGTGATTTTTTTTTGATGCATTAGTCTTTTTTATTATCTATAAGTTTTGAAGTATAACCCCAGGTTATTAATAATTCATACTGTTAGTCCTTCGATGGCTTCAATTTTTACTCCTAGATCTCAATCTGTTTGGAATTGAACTTGATACGTGTTGAGAGAAATAAATGCAGCTTTATCCTCTTCCTCATGTTTTTGCCTTCAGTCTTGAAGAGTACGTCCACGGGCCGCAGCCTTCCAGGCTGGCATTTATTTTCTTTCAGCGCTGTGAGGATGTCCTGCTCTGTTCTGGCTCCTTCCATGCCAGGGAAGTTGGCTCTGGTCTAGCTTCTGTTCCTTTGAAAATAATCTTTTTTTTTTTTTTTTTTTTTTTGCCTAGTTGTTTAACAACTTTTTCCCTTCATGTCTGGCTTCCTGGCGCTCATTTTACTTACCAAGGTGTGGGTTTTCATTTTGTTAATCTGGCTCCTAGCTTACTGGCACTCCTAATATGTGAATTGATACCCTTCGCTGCCTTGGAAATAGCCAGCCGTTGTCTCCTGAAATACTGTCTCTGCTCGTTCCTTCTTTCCTGTCTTCTCATACTCTGATCGAATTTAGGTTAGACCTACTCGCTGTTTTTCCTTCTCTTTATGCTGCGTTTTGGATAATAATTCAGATCCATTTTCCGGTTACTTACGCTTTGTTTTGCTGTGTTCGGTCAGCTGCCAGATACAGCTGTCAGCCTTTTCATTTTGGTTATTGTGTTTTCCCTTCCTAAAAGTTCTGTTTGGTTCGTTGTGAAACCTGGCATCTCACTGTCCCTCGTTTTCTGTCCCCTGAGAATGTATTCATGTTCCTCACTTACTTATGGTAAATGTCGTTGCTTTAAAATACGTATCTGGTCGCGCAGTTTCAGAAGCATGGGAGTTTTCCTACTCCCTTACTGTTTGTATTCGTTCTTGTTCTTGTCTTTTCCTTTTTGTGTCTGAATATCTGCTTGCTGGCCGTTCCCTGTGAAAAATTACTCACAGGCTCCGATGTGGGATGAATGTGTCCGCCCATCCCCCACCGTCCCCCGACCCAGAGGTTTGCGTCTGTTGTGCAATTTGCCCCAGGGCAGTGCCGGTGGATCCCTCAGATCACATTCTGTTCTGCAGGGTCCACGAGCGTCCAGGTTCTGTGACACTGGTGAGCAGAACTTCGCAGTGGCAGGGAGTTTCTCTCTGTTTTCCCCCCTCCCTCTCTTGCTCTCTTCAGCACCACGCAGCCTCTCATGTGGTCCTTTGTGGTGATGAGGATGGAGATCTGGTCTGCCTTCACCTTAGAACAGTGTCCTGTGAAGCCCCACCTGCGTGGTGGGGGGTCTCCTCCAGCCTCCCTGATCAGGCTCTGGGCCCTGACTTTTCCATCCCTGTGGCCCTGGACCCTGGGAACAGAGCCTGGGTTGTAATAGCTGTAAGCGGTTTGGGACATACATGACGTGGTGGCTCCCGTATTCTGCTCACTCCTGGGAGTCCTGGCGTTCATCCCTCAAATGGCCTTGGACGTTCCTTGCTATTCTTTTGGGTCTCCAGTACTTTTAACTTGATATCTTTTTTTTTCTTTTTTTTTAATCCTGAAACCTGATGTTTTCCCGTGTTTGTCTTCATTGGGAAAATTGATTCGAATAACCTCATCCCCATCTCGGAACTGTCATCAGCCTGTTAGACTTTTTAAATTTGTGTTTCATTAAATTTATAGATGAATTTTAGGGGGATTCAGATTTTTACCATATTAGGTACTTTCTCATACGTAAGTCAGCTGTTTAGAAGTTTTGTCTGGCTTTTAGCTGCCTTACCGTATTTCCCTGTCAGTTAGTATCTGCAAATCTCTAGTTCCCAGTTAATCCCTTCCCACCCCCCTCCCCCACGATAACCACAAGTTTGTCCTCTATGTCTGAGAGTCTGTTTCTGTTTTGCAAATAAGTTCATTTGTCTTTTTCTTTTTTAAAGATTCCACACATAAGTGATGTCATATGGTATTTTTCTTTCTCTTTCTGGCTTGTTTCACTTAGAATGACATTCTCCAGGTCCATCCCTCTTGCTGCAAATGGCATTATTTTGTCCTTTTTTATGGCTCAGTAGTATTCCATTGTGTAAACATACCACCTCTTCTTTATCTAGTTATCTGTCAATTGACATTTTGTTTGTTTCCATGTCTTAACTATTGTAAATAGTGCTGCTATGAACATTGGGGTGAATGTATCTTTTTGAATTAAGGTTCCCTCTGGATATATGCCCCAAAGTGGGATTTCTGGATCATAGGGAAAGTCTATTTTTAGTCTTTTGAGGAATCTCCATACTGTTTTCCATAACAGCTACAGCAAATGACATTCCGCCAACAGCATAGGAGGGTTCCCTTTTCTCCGCAGCCTCTCCAGCATTTATCCTTTGTGTCCTCCTGAATAACAGTCCTTCTGACTAGTGTGAGGTGGTATCTCATTGTAGCTTTGATTTGCATTTCTCTAATAATTAATGATGTTGAGCATTTTTTTCATGTGCCTATTGGCTATTTGTATGTTTTCATTGGAGAATTGCTTGTTTAGGTCTTCTGCCCATTTTTGGATTGGGCTGTTTGTTTTTTTCTTATTAAGTTGTATGACCTGTTTATATACTCTGGAGATTACGCCCTTGTCAGTCTCATGTTCTGCAAATAGTTTCTCCCATTCCATAGGTTGTCTTTTTGTTTTGCTTATGGTTTCCTTTGCTGTGTGAAAGCTAATAAGTTTAATCAGGTCCCATTTGTTCATTTTTGCTTTGTTTTTCTACTGCCTGGGTAGATTGCCCAAGGAGAACACTGCTGAGATGTGTGTCGGAGAATGTTTTGCCTATGTTTTCTTCTAAGAGGTTTATAGTGTCTTGTCTTATGTTTAACTCTTTAAGCTATTTTGAATTTATTTTTGTGTATGGTGTAGGGGAGTGTTCTAACTTCATTGATGTACATACAGCTGTCCAGTTTTCCCAACACCATTTGCTGAAGAGACTGTCTTTACTCCACTGTATGTATTTGACTCGTTTGTCAAAGATTAATTGACCAAAAGTTCGTGGATTTATTTCTGGGCTCTCTCTTCTGTTCCATTGATCCATATGTCTGGTTTTGTACCAATACCATGCTGTTTTGATGACTGTAGCTCTATAGGAGTGTCTGAAGTCTGCGAGTTATTCCTACAGCTTTATTCTTTTTCTTCAGTATTGCTTTGGCAACTCTGGGTCTTTTGTGATTCCATTTAAATTTTAGGATAATTTATTCTAGTTCTGTGAAAAGTGTCCTGGGTAATTTAATATGAATGGGATTAAAACTGTAGATTGCTTTGTGTAGTATGGCCATCTTAACAATATTAATTCTTCGAATCTAAGAACATGGGATGTCTTTCCATTTCTTTGGGTCATATTTAATTTCCTTAGTCAATGTTTTGTACTTCTCCACATGTGTCTTTCACTTCCTTGGTCAGATTTATTGCTAAATATTTTATTTTTTTGAATGCAATTCTAAAAGGGATTGTTTCTTTACTTTCCTTTTCTGATATTTCATTGTTAGTGTAAAGAAGTGTCACTGATTTCTGCACATCACTCTTGTATCCTGCTGCCTTGCTGAATTCTTTCATCAGCTCTAGTAGTTTTTGTGTGGAGCCTTGAGGGTTTTCTCTATATAGTATCATGTCATCTGCATATAATGACAATTTTACCCATCTCTTCCTATTTGGATCCCTTTTATTTCTTTTTTTGTTGTTGTCTAATTGCTGTGGCCAGGACTTGCAATACTATATTGAATAGAAGTGGTGAGAGTGAGCATCTTTGTCTTCCTCCAGATTTTAGTGGGAAGGCGTTCAGCTTTTCACCATTGAGTGTTATGCTGGCAGTAGGTTTGTCATGAATAGCTTTCATTATGTTGAGATATGTTCCCTCTATACCCACTTTGGTTAGTTTTTTATCATAAATGGGTGTTCAATTTTATCAAATGGCTTTTCTGCACCTATTGAGGTGCTCATGTGATTTTTGTCCTTTCTCTGTGGTGTATCACATTGATTGATTCGCGTATGTTGAACTATCCTTGTGTCCCAGGGATGCACCCAACTTGATCATGGTGTATGACCTTCTTTATGTGTTGTTGGATTCTGTTTGCTAATGTTTTGTTGAGGATTTCTGCATCTATGTACATCAATGATATTGGCCTATAGCTTTCTTTTTAGGTAGCGTCTTGGTCTGGCTTTAGTATCAGGGTGATGGTGGCTTCACAGAATGAGCTTGGAAGCATTCCCTCCTTTTCAACCTTATGGAAGAGTTTGGGAAGGACTGGTATGAGCTTTTCTTGGTATGTTTGGTAAAATTCCCCAGTGAAGCCATCTGGTCCTGGACTTTTGTTTGCAGGGAGGTGTTTTACTGTTGATTCTATTTTACTTCTAGTGATCGGTCTGTTCAAATGCTCTATATCTCCTTGGTTCAGTTTTGGTGGACAGTTTGTTTCTAGAAACTTGTCCATTTCTTCCAAGTTGTCCGGTTTTTTTTTTTTATTGCCATACAGGTGTTCACCTGGGATCCTCCTGGCTGCACAAGCACTGTGTGTCAGGCAGATGGGCAGGGAGAATGAGAACATTGTTTCCAGGCTTATTGCCGGGTTGCTAAATCCTGAGTCAGCTAAGCAGAAAAGGAGAAATGAGGCTTCAACTCCTGGAGGTGTGTGGACAACTTGGGGGAGGCTGACTTGGGTCCTTGGACAGAAGGGAGAAGGGTCAGGTGGGGCTGGGAGCTAGGAAGGTGGGCAGTGAGTTGGGCCCCTTCAGACAGGGGAGAGCAGGGCCATGAGGGCAGGTGAGGAAGGTGCTAGGAGTCAACTCTAGGAGCAGAGGTCTGAGGACTGCCAGCCTGAACCCCAGCTCACAGCCTGGCCTCGGGCCTCCGCTGTCTGTTCCCACGCCGTCTCCTAGACCCCTTCCATTCAAGAGCCCTCTGTGCTGCAGGGTGGAGCCCTCTTCCTCACGGGCCGGGTCACGCACTCCAGTCCAGCTCAGTGGTCCTGCACCCTGGGAAGCTCCCTCTACCTCCACAGCAAGTTGTTCCTACCTTTGCTAAACACCAGGGGTAATGTTTCTTTACTGTGAGAAAGCTGTTACTCCTCTGCACTATTGTCACATGGCAAAATGTCCAACTTCCTGTTATGGGCTGAATTGTGTCCCCAAAATTCATATACAGAAGTCCTAACCCCCAGTACTTCAGAATGTGATTTTATTTGGAGTAGAGCTTTTAAAGAGATAACTGAGTTAAAATGAGGTCGCTTGGGTGGGCCCTAATCCATTATGACTGGTGTCCTTGTAAAAGGGGGAAATTTGGACACAGATATGCACAGAGGGAAGATGATGTGAGGACACAGGGAGAAGATGACTGTCTATAAGCCAAGGAGAGAAGCCTCAGGGGGAATCATCCCTGCCTGCACCTTAATCTCAGACTTCTGGGCTCTATCCGGAACTATGAGATGATATATTCCTGTTGTTTAAGCCACATTGCCCGTGGTATTTGTTATGGTGGCTGGAGCTGACTGATACACTTCCTCTGAAGGCCTGTGCATTCCCATAGGAGGAGTGGTGTCTGCAAGTGAACACATCCTTCTCCCTCCCCAGCTGGACTCCTTCAGCATCCTTACCCCTGTCTTTCTCCTGGGACATTCTGCCAGGTCTTGTTTCTTTGTCCAGGGAGCCAGACAACAGACCTCAAGGGAAGGGGTGAGTGCTGAGGGTCAGGAGGGGCAGCAGGGCCCAAAGACAGGAGCAGGATGAGTCATTTGTTTTTATTCGATTTTTCAGGCTTGGTTTGGGGAGTGACAGCTGTTGGACTGGAAAGCCAAGAAGGATCCACTGAAAGCTTATGGGGCTGGGGGAGGGGAGAGGTGGAAAATTTCAGCAAGGAGACTGGGGTCTGAGAAAGAGGGAAGGAGCAGAGGGGCTTGGCGGGTCACCGCAGGGCCTGCTGCGGGGCCTGGAGCAGGAACAGCAGCAGGGGTCAGGGCTGTGGGGGCACAAAGCCTGTGCCGGGCCCCTGCGAGCCAGCAGCTTGCAGAGGCTGGTGTGGAAACTGGGTCTGAGGAGGCGCAGACATGGCATCAGGGAGAGGTGTGAGCCTCTGGATCTCATCTATCCAGTCAATGAAGTAGGAGACATTGGTGAAGACGCTGGGGTAGATGGGATGTCGGCAGTCCAAGCCCAAGCTGGCCAGCCCCACCAGAACCCAGGCCTCGGTGAGGTTACAGATAAGGGGTCCCCCAGAATCACCCTAGAAAAGAGAGGGGAATCAGTGTGGGCGGCTGGGCCAGTGCTGAGAAGACCAGGTAGCAACAGGTAGCAAGGCCGGGCTCATGAGTGTGTGGCGTCTTTGAAAGTCCAAACACCAGTCTCCCTCTGCAGTCACAGTCATGCAGGCAGGCGCTGGAATCACACTTCAGGAAGCTCCTGACTGACCCCCAGGAAAGCCGTGGATTGAAATCTACAACACATGGACACTTGCACCCAGGGTGGCCCTAGTGGTCCAGGACAAGGTGCTGTCCAGGCTGAGAAGGGACAGCTGCCCCAACAGCACAACACATCAGGCTCACACCCGCAGATACACACACACAGACTTCTCCTTGAGGGCAGGGACCCTGTCCTGCTGGTTTAATGTCCCAGCCTGTGCCCAGGGCCTGGCCCCTGGCAGGTGCTCTGCTGCTGCACCCGGGTCCTGGAGCCCATCATTTCTTGCCTGCACCTCCAGACCGGTCTCCAGCTCAACCCTGTGTGCTCTGCTTTAGTCTCCACACAGCTGAATGTGTGCTTCAGAGCAGGGTTCGTGCCAGTCCCCTGCTCACTAGCCTCAGTGCCTTCTCACTTAATGCTTCAAAAGAAAGCCCAGACGCCCTACCTCGGCTCTGCATAACGGCCTCCATCCTCTGTGCTTATCTCCTGCTGCGTCCCTCCCTCGTGCCTGCCCAGCCACCAGCCTCCTTCCTGCTGTGAATGTGCAGCAGCCACCCCCACCTTGGGCCGCCGGCCACCATGGCTGGGCTCCCGGCCCCTGCTTGCTCTCCCTGCTCTCCTGGGCACGACTTGCTCATCTTGGCAGGACTCGTTCCTTTACATGAACAACTCAGCTTTTCCTCTGAGGAGTTTTACTGGATCACATGAGCTAAAATAGACAGCCCCTAACACCACAGCTCCCTGTTGCCTTTACAGTCAGGCCCCAACCATGACTTCTGAGTTGAATCAAGTCATCTGACATCCATGGTTGATTAAAATCTTGGAGTCAAGCCTCAGAAAGACTCCAAGAACCCAATTCTTGAGTCAAAAAGTCAGATTCCCAGACTTGCGGAGATCTGCACTCAGGGAGCACTGAAGCTTTAGGATCACACACTTTCAGAACTAGAACTAGACTAGTCCGGTCCTCTGGAAACGAGGCACGGCGAGCCAAGGTCCAGCGGCCACTTCGCCTGGGGACCCCTCTGTCCTCCTCCCCACCCTCATCCGCCCTCCGGGCTCTCCCGTGCCCCCTTACTTTCCTCACTGAGCATCCCCCAGCCAGTTACCCAGCAGGATGAGTTACTGGGCAGCTGCATGCCAGGAGCTGGGAGGCAGGCGGGGATGATGTAGGAGGTGAAGTTCACAGGAAAGAGCAGTTGCAACATGGCTATGTCATTCCCAAAGGGATGAAATTTATCAAAGTCTGGGTACACGGTAATCCGGCTCACAGGTATCTTCTGGGTGTGCCTGGTGTGCTGGTACAGCTGGGTGCTTCCTAACAAAACCCGGAGTTCTCCAGGACGTGAGATTTTCTGGAGGAGGAAGGGTGCATGGTCATCATCATATCTGAGTGTGGGCCAGCTCTCTCCCTGCATCCTTATCTAACTGCCCACACCCCTCTGGACCCCTCTACCCACCATGATGCCAGGCAGCTTTTGTCTCCCCATTTCTAGTGGTCAGGAGCCCTTCTTTCTTGAGGCTAATTGATAAGCTACTTACAAAGTCAGCATATGGCTTCATCACACCCAGGAATTGGAGGCGCACTGAATCCTAGTGCTGGGTGGCAGGGTGGGGGGCCATCAAATGAAGGCCTTGTGATTGTGCACAGGAGGAGTCCTGGCTCAGTCCCAGCTCTAACTTGACCCTTCCCAAGGCTCCCTGCAGCCCACCTCTGGCCCCACACCTTTCCCTACCCCTCTTTTCTTTAAGCATCTTCCTGCCTGAGGATTGCTCGTCCATTCAGTTATAAGCACTCACAAGATTGTTAAATGAGAACATGAGCGCAGGAAATGGAACCTTGCCTTCTTCCCTGAATACAGGTGGTGAAACTTCCCACCTCTCTGACCTTGCATGCTTCGCTCATCCACCCGGACACCCTCCCCCTGCCCCTCTCCTGCAAGCCCCTCCCTCTCCACGCCCACTGGAGCATGGAGCTTCTCCTGACCTGCCCCCTCACCATGTGGTCTGCTCTCCTCACCCACATTGGGCTTTCTCTTCTGACAGGATGGAGACAACGGTGAGGTGGGGTCTTACCACCCCTGATGCCACAGAGGGGCATGCATACAGCGTGGCACAGAGTAGGTGCCGACAGGACGCTGGGTTCTCAAAGCTCCAGCCCCTGGCCCTGGGCTGTGACGCCCCTGCTCCCTGGAGACCCCTCCTCGTGTTCAGAAGCTGGGTACTGGGCCAGGCCCAGGAGGGGCAGTGAGTTAGACTCCTCCACAGTCATGTCACTCTCCCAGGGAGCCCCATCTCCCGCCTACGCAGCCTGGCAGCAGGGGTCCCCCAGCTCACACCAGTGACCACAGCTCCTCCTGGGAACTCGGTTTTGCACAAGTAAGCAGAATGGCCCAGCTGCTGGCCATACACACGGTTCCAGTTCCTGACCAGAGTCTGACACCCAGGAATGTGGGGACACTGAGAAAAAGCTCTGGTCTGAGGTTGGTCCACACCACATGGCAGCCAGGCCCAACACTGCCACTCTCCTGGAGCACATCTGTGTTAGGGGACAGGTTCAAGGGCTGAGGGCAGAGCATGAGGAGGCTCAGACAGGTGAGCGAGGAGGACAGTCCAGGTGGAGGGTACACAGGTCAAAGGCAGGGATGACATGGGTTTGAAGGCCACAGACTGCCCCAGAGAAAAGCCCAGAGGACTGCTGTGGGATGCCCATCACCCCTTTTCTCCCTTTCCCCTGCACCCCCCTCCCTAGCCAGCGCCTCTGCCGGCACCTGAGGAAGGAAGAGTCAACTTGAGAAAGCAGTGGGCAGCAGAAACCAGCCAGCGGGAGTTGATGAGGGTGGCGCCACAGACATGCATGCCCTGGTACAGCAGGCTGGCTTGCCACGGCCACTGGCCTGCAGCCGCATCCCAGCCACCGTAGATCTTCCCTATCACCTTACCTTGGGTTTCCCACACACAGTGGAGACGTCCCTGCCTCTTGTGACAGAGACACTGGTAGTGCCCCAGGTGCCACTGCCAGGGAGGCCCCGTCCACTTCAGAGACGGAAAAAAACCAAGGCCAGGCATCCAGAGGCCAACCAAAATGACAGGGTGCCACTGAGAACTGGACAGCAGAGCACAACCGAGCAAGCCCTGTGGGGATGAGGGCTCTGGTCTGGGTGGGCAGGGCAGAGGGACCAAAGGCAGCCACAGCAGGTGACAGAAGCATCTCCAGGGTGACAGACATCCCTGAGTGAGCCTGCCAAGGGCTGGGCCGTCACAGCCATTGCCTCCCTCACTTAGCACTCCTCAGGGCCTGCTCCGCATATCCAAGAACTGCAGGCTTCAGAAGCTGCCAGTATTACTTGCCCATGATCATGGTTGCTAAGGGCTTGTGCCCCCTCCACGTCATCCCAGTATCTCAGGGAAATAGGTAAACAGGCAGAGCTCTGTGGTGCTGTGTGACCTGAGGAAAGTCACTTCCCCTCTCTGACTCAGGATCCTCCATTTCTAAAGAGGGAGTGGGCTAATGAAGACAGCCCTGGCTCTAGGACCCACACTTGGGAGGGCAGGGTTTGCCCAGGCCCCCTGAGAGTGGCCATCTTGGTCTAGGGCCTGTGCTCCCAGGGCCTCACGGAGAGAAGTGAGACCCCTGGGCCCCACACTAAGGGCCACTTATTCAGCAGTCCCGGTGCTTCCCTCCAGCCAGCCTCCCAGCCTCAGGGCCAGACCCTGCTACCTGCCCAGTCCACAGCCCCACAAAGGTACTGGGGCGGTTCCAATCCAGAGGCCCCACAGTGGGGGCCTGTGACCCACCTGTGTTGAGGTGGTCTCTGGGCTGCCTGGCTTGAGGGAAGGGTGAGAGAAGACGAGGCCCCCAGGCCCCGGTCACAGCCGCACCCCCCTGAGGCCCTCCTGTGTAACCTGACCCAGCCCCGCACTGCGGCTCCTGGAGCCAACGGCTGCACGTCAGGGGTCAGAGTGCCGCTGTCCTCAGGCCGCCCCGTGCCTGGGGCCCAGCCGGGAGCCACCGAGGCCCTGGCGGAGGACCCCCGCAGCTCCAGGGTGGCCGTTGGAGGCAGCAGCAGCAGCAGCCAGAGGAGGGCCACAGGCTGGCCTGGGCCTTCGGGGAGCCATGCCCCTGTGCCCAGTGTCAAGGTTGCTGACCCCCGCCTGACACTGGCCCCTGAGCCTGGGCCTTGACCCTGCCTGAATCCATCCCCGATCCCATTCTGCCCTTACTAACTTTAAACAGCTCTACTGAGGTGTTATTTATTTATTTAGTTTTAAACATTTTTTATTGATTTATAATCATTTTACAATGTTGTGTCAAATTCCAGTGTAGAGCACAATTTTTCAGTTATACATGAACATATATATATTCATTCTCACATTTTTTTCTCTGTGAGCTACCATAAGATCTTGTATAAATTTCCCTGGGCTATATAGTATAATCTTGTTTGCCTATTCTACAATTTTGAAATTCCAGTCTATCTCTTCCCACCCCCCGCCCCCTTGGCAACCACAAGTTTGTATTCTATGTCTGTGAGTCTATTTCTGTTTTGTATTTATGCTTTTTTTTTTTTTTTTTAGATTCCATGTATGAGCGATCTCATATGGTATTTTTCTTTCTCTTTCTGGCTAACTTCACTTAGAATGAAATTCTCCAGGAACATCCATGTTGCTGCAAATGGCATTACGTTGTCAGTTTTTATGGCTGACTAGTATTCCACTGTATAAATATACCACATCTCCTTTATCCAGTCATCTGTTGATTGACATTTAGGCTGTTTCCATGTCTTGGCTATTGTAAATAATACTGCTATGAACATTGGGGTGCAGGTGTCATCCTGAAGTAGGGTTCCTTCTGGATATATGCCCAGGATTCAGCAAGGTAGCAGGTTACAAGATTAACATTCAAAAATCAGTTGTATTCCTTTACACTAAGGATGAATCAACAGAAAAAAAGTAAAGAAACAATCCCCTTTAAAAGAGCACCCAAAGTAATAAAATACCTAGGAATAAATCTAACCAAGGAGGTGAAAGAATTATACACAGAAAACTATAAACCATTGATGAAGGAAATTAAAGAAGACTTTAAAAAATGGAATGTATCCCATGCTCTTGGATTGGAAGAATCAATATTGTTAAAATGGTCACACTGCCCAAGGCAATCTACACATTTAATGCAATCCCTATCAAATTACCCAGGACATATTTCACAGAACTAGAACAAGTCATAATAAAATTTATATGGAACCATCAAAGACCAGGAATTGCCAAAGCATTACTGAAAAGAAACAAAGAGCCTGGAGAAATAACTCTCCCAGACTTCAGACAATACTATAGAGCTACAGTCATCAAGACAGCGTGGTATTGGTACAAAAACAGACATACAGGATCAATGGAACAGGATAGAAGGTCCAGAAATAAACTCACACACGTATGGTCAATTAACCCATGACGAAGGAGGCAAGAATACACAGTGGAAAGACAGTCTCTTCAATAAGTGGTGCTGGGAAAACTGGACAGCTACCTGTAACAGACATTCTCCAACTCCATGTACAAAAATCAACTCAAAATGGATTAAAGACCTCAATGTAAGACCAGATACTATGAAACTCCTAGGGAAAAACACAGGCTCAACACTCACGGACATACATTAATGCAATGTATTTTTGAACCAGCTCCTGGACTATTGGAAATAAAAGCAAAAATAAACAAGTGGGATCGAATTACAGTCAAAGGCTTTTGAACAACTAAGGATACCATCCAGGAAACGAACAGACAACCTATGGAATGGGAGAAAACCTTTGCAAATGATGTGACTGACAGGAGACTAATATACAAACAGCTCATACACCTTAATAACAAAGAAACAAGCAACCTGATACAAAAATGGGCAGAAGACCTAAACAAACCATTCCCCACAGAAAACATTCAAATGGCCAATAGGGCACAAGGAAAAAATGCTCAGCATCGCTCATTGTCAGAGAAATGCAGATCAAAACTACAATGCGATATCACCTTAACCAGCCAGGATGGCCATCACTGAGAAGTCTACAAGTGACAGATGCTGAAGAGGGGGTGTGGAGAAAAGGCAACCCTTCAACATTGTGGGTGGGAGTGCAGATGGGTGCAGCCACGATGCAGGACACTATGGAGGTTCCTTAAAACAATGAAAATAGACCTACGATGTGCTCCAGCAATCCCACTCCTGGGAACATGTCCAGAGAAAAATAAAATTAAAAAAGACACATGCACCCCAATGCTCACAGCAGCACTCTTTACGACAGCCAAGACACGGAAACAACCCAAATGTCCATCAACAGTTCCCTAGACAAAGAAACTGTGGTACATATATATACACAACGGGACAGCACTCAGCCATAAAACAAGAATAAAATAATGCCACTTGCAGCAACATGGATGGACCTGAAGATTGTCATTCTAAGTGAAGTGGGCCGGAGAGAGAAAGAAAAATGCCATATGACATCATTTATATGAGCAATCAAAACAATAATAACAATAATAATGAGGCCACAAATGGACTAATTTTCATTTTGATTTCATCAATATGTGTAAGTACATCTGACCATCCTTTATGATCATGTTACCGCATTCTGCTGATTCTTATTTTGTAGTTGGCTTTATTCTTTTGATAACTATGTAAGTTGAAAAACCTAATCCCTTCTTAGAAACGGTTAAGTAGTACATTTATGTAAACTAAAAAAAAAAGTGCAGTATACTGCATATACGTATCTACATGCAATATAACGTGTATGTGCAGTCACACTGTAATAATTCTACCTAATAAAACTGGAAAAGTTGCGGGGGGAGGGGACAGACATACAGATCAAGGGAACAGAATATAGAGTCCAGAGAAAAAACCCACAAACTTCTGGTCAATTAATCTTCGACAAAGGAGGCAGGAACAACATACAGTGGAGTAAAGACAGTCTCTTTAGCAAATGACGCAGGGGAAACTGGACAGCTGCATGGAAATCAATGAAGTTAGGAGACTCCCTTACACCATGCACAAAAATAAATTCAAAATCACTGAACGACTTAAACGTAAGACAAGACACTACACGCCTCTTAGAAGAACAACACAGGCAAAACATCGGACACACACGTCAGCAATGCTCTCCTGGGGCAGTCCACCCCAGCACACAGACATAAGGGCACAAATACACAGACAAATGGGACCAAACTGAACTTATCAGCTTTCTGCACATCAAAGGAAACCATAAGCAACACAAAAGGACAACCTACGAGATGGGAGAAAATATTCGCAAAAGATGAGACCGACGAGGGGTTAATTTCCTAAATATATGAACAGCCCATACAACTGAATAACCAAAAATCAACCCAATCCAAAAATGGTCAGAACTAATCCAAAAATGGTCAGAACTAAACATGCTTTTCTCCAGTGAAGACATACCAATGATCAATAGGCTTATGAAAAATCTCCTCAGTATCACTAATTATCAGAGAAATGCAAATCCAAACTGCAATGAAGTATATCACCTCACACCAGTCAGAAAGACCTTCACTGAAAAGTCCACAAAGGAGAAATGCTGGAGAGACTGCGGAGAAAAGGGAACCCTCCTACACTGCTGGTGGGAATGCAGTTTGGTGCAGCCATTGTGGGAAACAGTAGGGACATTACTCAAGAGACTAAGATAGACTTGCAAAAAGCTTTGATCTCTGTGGCAGGGCGACCAGCTCCCAAAGGCCCAGGCCTCACCCGTTATTGTACCGCAGGTCAACTGTGAAGCAGAAGGTCCGGGGTGGCCTCCACTGGCCAGGCTGGTCCACCTACACAGGAAGGCCATGACCTGAGGGCCAGGGGGAGGTGCTCCCTGGCTGTCCAGCCACCTCCCACCTCCAGGATTTGCACCCCCTTTCCCAAACCCAGGTATAAGTGGCAGCAAAGACTACTAATGTGGGGGGTGGGGCACCACGAACCAGGGTGGGGGACCGGACCTGCTTCAGGGTCCTAACAGGACATGTGGTCTGGATCTCTCACCCACGCACCCCTCCGTGTGCGCCTCCCCAACAGCACAGCCCAGGCCTCCCCCGCCGACTCCCCCGACCTGCGTGCCCCCACCAGCGCCCCCTTAGCCGCCTGGCGGCAGCAGCGGAGACAACGGCACGCGGCGGCCCAGACCCCAGGCCGCGTTCCTCTTCCGGGAGCTGGTCCAGGAGCACCCGGCTCCCGCCCAGCTTCTACAAGCTCTGGGCGGTTTCCGGCGTCTGCAAGTCTGCGCGTGCGCGTGCGCGCCCCTCCTCCTCCCCCCCGCAACACGGATGCTGGGGCGGGGTCTCCTGCTGTACAGCCCTTGGACAGTGGGGCTGGGGGGCGGGACCGGGCAGGGGCCCGCCCCCCCTGCCCGCTCTGCCAGGTCTCCATCCCCAATGCCCCCACCCCACCAGCAATCGGGGCCGCAATCAACCATAACCACCCCTGGCCCCGGGCGGGGCCACATCCCTTGGCCCCACTCCCCTCGGCCCCACTTCTCCTGCTCTCCTCCCTCTCCCCGTTACTGTCCCCCAGACCCTGGCCAAGCCCAGTTTCCAACTGGATCTCCAAGATGGGGCTCCCTCTCATACCAAGAAGCAAGCACAGGGTCTCCCTGCAGGGCTGGTGGAACTGGACCCAGTCCTGGACCTCCTGCAGGAGCAGGCTCTGGGTTAGGGTTGGGATTGGGGTTGGTGTTCAAGGTTAATGTTAGTGTTGGGGTTGGGGTCGGGATCAGGTTTAGGGATTTGGGGTTAGGGTTAGGATTTCAGGTGAGGGCTGACGGGTTAGGAGTTGGGGTAGGGGTAGTTTTAGGGTTAGGGTTTTAGGGTTAGGCTTATTGCTAAGGTTAGGATTTGGGAGAAGGAGTAGGAGTTAGGGTTAAGGCTAGGGGTAGGGATAGGGTTAGGTTTAGAGGTTAGGGGTCAAGACCAGAGCCAGAGTTTAGGGATAGGTTTGGGGTTAGGGCTAGGGTTAGGGGAGAAGGAGGAGAAGGATTAGGGTTAGAGGGGAGGAGGAACAGGAGTAGGATAAGGTTAGAGTTAGCGGTTGGGTCAAGTTATGGTTTGGTATAGGGTTAGGGTTTGTGTTCTCGTTCAGGTTTGAGGTTCTGGTTAAGGCTAGGAAAAGGATTAGGGGCTGGGTTAGGGTTAGGACTTGGGGTAGGGGTTAGGTGTTAGGACTAGGGCTAGGGCTAGGGCAGGCTGTACATGGGGGGGGAGGGGGAGCCAGACTAGGATGAGATGTCAGTTGGAAGATCCCAGTCTCTGCAGATGACAGCAGCCATGGGGTTGGAGGGGAAGGACACTACCCACATGAAGGAAGGAAGACCCCAGTCCTGGAGGCTCCCTGGTGTGTGGGGGGGGGTCCTGCCATCAGTGGCCCCATCACTGGGAGGGAGAAAACCACTGGGAGTCATACATAGCTATCGAAGGAATAAAACCAAACACAAAATAAGAATCAGCAGAATGTGGTAATCCAATCATAAAGGACAGTCAAATGTGCTTATACATATTCAAGAAATCAATCAACTTAGTTATAAATAATTAGTTCATTTGTGTCATTATTATTATTATTATTAATTATTTAGATTCCTCATATAAATGATGTCATATGGCATTTTCTTTCTCTTTCCTGTCCAATTCACTTAGAATGACATTCTTCAGGTCCATCCATATTGCTGCAAAGGCATTATTTTATTCTTTTTCATGGCTGAGTAGTGTTCCATTGTATATATGTACCACAGCTTCTTTATCCAGGCATCTGTTGGTGGATGGATGGACAACATTTGGGTTGTTTCCATGTCTTGGCTATTGTAAATAGTGCTGCTATGAACATTGGGGTGCAGGTGTCTTTTGAATTATATTTTTCTCTGGATATATGCCCAGGAGTGGGATTGCTGGAACACATAGTAAGTCTATTTTCAGTTTTTAAAGGAACCTCCATCTACACTCCCTGCACCAATCTACACTCGCACCAACAGTGTGGGAGGGTTGCTTTTTCTCCACACCCTCTTCAGCATCTATCACTTGTAGACTTATCAATGATGCCTATTCTGACTGTTGTGAGGTGATACCTCATTGTACTTTTGCTCTTCATTTCTCTTACAATGAGTGATACTCAGCATTTTTTTCATGTGCTTATTGGCCATTTGTATGTCTTCATTGGAGAATTGCTTGTTTAGGTCTTCTGCCCGTTTTTGGATCGGGTTGCTTGTTTCTTTGATATAAGGTGTATGAGCTGTTTGTATGTTTTGGAAATTAGTCCCTTGTCAGTAACATTTGCAAATATTTTCTCCCATTCTGTAGGTTGTTTTTTCATGTTGTTGATGGTTTCCTTAGCTGTGGAAAAGATTTTAAGTTTAATTAGATCCCACTTGTTTATTTTTGCTTTTATTTCCAGTACTCAAAGATCTGGTTCAAAAAATATTTTGCTGTAATGTATGTCCACGAGTGTTCTGCTTGTGTTTTCCCCTAGGAGTTTTATAGTATCTGGTCTTATATTTAGGTCTTTCATCCATTTTGAGTTTATTTTTGTACATCGTATTGGAGAATGTTCTAATTTCAGTCTTTTACAGGTAGTTGTCCAGTTTTCACAGCACCGCTTATTGAAGAGACTGCCTTTTCTCCATTGTATATTCTTGCCTTCTTTGTTGTAGATTGACCATATATGTGTGGGTTAATTTCTGGATTTTCTATCCTATTCCACTGATCTATGTGTCTGTTTTTGTGCCAGTACCGTTCTGCTTTGATTACTGTAGCTTTGTAGTATAGTCTAAAGTCAGGGAGCATGATTTCTCCAGCTCCGTTCTTCTTTTTCAAGATTGTTTTGGCTATTTTGGGATCTTTTGTGAGGAAATCTTTTTCAATCAGAAATATATGAAGAATGGAAAATTCTTTGTGTATCATCTTAGGTTATAAGTACCGAGCATTTATTTAGATTTTTAAATTCCAGAGAATTCATTATTTTATTGTCATTTGTCTGAAAATCCTTACATTTTGAAGAAATCTCTTTCCTTATGACTCCTCTTTACAGGTCATTGAGTTTTAGTACCTTCTGAATATATGGCATTTAGTTGCAGGAAAATAATAACCTGATCCCTAGGACAATGGCCTTTTTTTTTTCACTTTACACACAGAAAACTTGACACTCCACAGTGTGCACAGCCTGCCCCTGGTCACTCACGGGGGCTAAAACTCTGATCTCCAGACTTCTGGCCCAGCCCCACTACCAGCTTATCCTAATGACCTTGTCCAGGTGCTGCCCGGGTGAAGGAAAAGGACAGCTTGACCAGCACCGTCTAAACAGATGCTCCCTGAGAAAATGCCATCCATTTCAACCCTCACTTTGGATCTTGAGGTCACTCACACAGAGTCTGTATTCTGCCCATGAATATACGAGATTATAGCAGGCATATCATTATTGCCACGTAATGAACTTAATAGCCATTATTTAGAAATAATTTGCATAGAAACAATCACAAAACTTACTATAAATGGTATCTTGTTATGAAAGTAACTTCTCAGAAAGGGCCTGACCCCAAATGATGGGCTGTTTGCAGCTTTACATCAGGCCCTCAGCTCCCACCTAAGTTGTCATAACGGGTCAGTCAGGAAGAGTGGAGACAAGTGGAGGCCAACTCCTCAGGCTTCTGAGAGGACTGTGGTTAACAGTCGCCATCACAGAATCCTGATTTCTCATCCCAGGGGAAAGGCTAGTTTTAAAAACAGCCACAAACAACCTGGAGGCCAGGTTGCAGATGACACAGAGGGCCACAGGGCGACCTCCCCCTCCTCTATTTCAGCTGGACGATGTCAGCGGATGCCATCCAAGGGAGACATGCCAAGGAGTTCAAACTTCCAACTGCAAGCCCAGAGCATCACTTCTCAACTGCCCATTTCTGAGGTGAACAGGCCCTTGAACTACAAGCATGGCTCTGAGCATTGAGAACTGCACTGAAGAGGGTGGTAAGAGGGTCCCAATGACCCCAAGGGGCTTTTAATGGGCTCCTTGGAGAAAACAGCAATTCTAAATATTCTTCAGGATTAAGCCACCAGAGCCTGTGACAGCCTGACCCACGGCTGCCAGGTGCTAAGGCTGCACTGCTTTTAAATTTGGCCTCTGAATGTGATTTGTTCTACCAACCAAAATGTGCTCCAAACTTGCTGGTGTCCAGAAATAGAGGAACGTCCACCCAGAAGAAACATCAAATAAACAAACTGGTGGATGTCAGGGGAACTTCATTTACTCCTGGAATTTCTACTGCTTTGGGGCAGAGAGAATGAGGGTCTTTGTTTCTGTGGAGTTTGAGCCCAAGCTGGGTTCAGGTCCTGGGTGACACATGAGAGACATGGAAGCCACATCTAGGAAAGTGCCCTGCAGCTCCTTGATGGTAAGATCCACTGGTGAAGTACTGGCCTGATCACAGGTGCCAGATCCTGAAGTCCATGTCTTCGTGTAGCCTATGAACCATTCTGTGCTGTCCTGAGTTATGGTCAGAGAGGGAGAAGAGGGCCTGCCCTGCGAAATGTGCACTCTCATCATCTCAGCTTATCCAGACGGTGACTACATTTTACATCTGACCTCTCAAACTCTGTCGGTGAGGTGGTGGTGATTGTGAGTTGAGACTTAAGCACGAATCAGGACTCTTTCCCGACCTGGAAAGGGCGGCCCAGCAGTAACCCAGCACTCTCTGATGCCTGTTCTCTGGATGAGCAGTTCTTGTATCTGATATAACCACACTCAGTTGCTTTCTTAATAAGCTATGCCTTTCACAACTCTTGTGTTTTTGAATATACTATTCCCTCTGCCCAAATGTTTTTGTTAAAGTTTTCCAACTTCTCCTTTACCTTCAAAACCCCATTCAGACTCAAAGACATAGTAAAAAAAAAAAAAAAAAAAAAAAAAAAATGGTTACCAGGCGGAAAGGGGGTAGGAAGGGATAAGCTGGCAGTCTGAGATTTGCAAATGTTAACTACCATATATAAAGTAGGTAAACAATAAGTTTCTCCTGTAGAGCACAGGGAACTATATTTAATATCTTGTAGTAACCTATAATGAAAAACAAAATGAAAACAAATGTGTATGTATACGTATGCCTGAAACATTATGCTGTGCGCCACAAACTGACACATTGCCAACTGACTATATTTCAGTAAATAAGTAAATAAATGCATTCAAACTGAAGTCCTCTGTGACACATTTTCCTGTACCCCCACTTTCTTCTCTGCTCCTCCTACTTCTACTGTGGCCTTATCACATTACCTTATGCTTAGCCCTGTACGTGCAGCACACCTCCCACTGGTCCCGTTGGTCCAAGAGCTCTCACATCTCCCTTTTAGTCCCCAACAGAAAACCCAGGATAAAAGTCTGTTCTTTAAATCATAAAAACATTAATGAATAAAGGTATGATAAAATAAAACACACTGCCAATTATAAAACTGCAGGATGTACTTGCTTTGACTTTCTTTTAAAGTCAGCAACTCTTCCTTCACATGAATCCACCCTCCAAGGCAGAGACGCACCCAGCCTGGCCAGCAGCCACACCGCAGTACACAGCAAACCACAAAGGGTACGATGACTTAAAATGCTCAGTGGCAGAAGAGAACTGTAGTAACTTTGAAGGAAACCTGTCCTGTCAGTAGACACAGAACCAGGAATGAGAATAAGGGGGAAAGGGAGGAAATGTGTCAAAGAAAATCCTATTTGGTGACGGGGGTGGTGGCTGCTGTCGGCACAGTCTTCCCAAAGCCTTCTGTGAGCTGCACAGCATGGCCTGGACTGGAGTGGAAGGTAAGTCTGCAGACAGCCGTCATGACCTCTGCACCATTTTCAGTAGGGTGAGTGGTTGCAATGATTCTGGTGCAAAATACTCATGAAGTCAGTAAATTTTTATTGTGGACTGATACGTTCTTAGCCCTAGGAATAAAAATAGCATTAAGACACATTCACTGTCGTGTCTTTCAAGACTGTATAATCTAGCATGGGAAACATACCCATAAAACAGTTATCCTGCAAACACATCTTCAAGGAGAGAAGGAAAGCAGAGCAAGATCTGTTACGGAGAAAACAAAACCAATATAAGGAGATATAAAAAGTACATACTTACATCAATCAGAATATTAATTTAGGTTGCATTTCCATATTTTCTTATAGTTAGATACATTTGCTTACAAGGGGGGGGTTCTGATATTTCTTTCTGTATATCAGGGTTTTTTTCTGCCCTAGGTACCTACGTTTTGGACCCTTACAGACCGCTGGGAGGTATGATTTACAGGGGAATATGGTTTCTATGTTTTTCACATTCTTTCTCTCTCTTGTATTCCAGATGATACATGACCTATAGGGTTTGTTGTAATGACTCATTTTTATTGTTTCATAGGCTAACCAGAAACACAACTCCAAACATGCCAAACTTGCACGTTAGTGACACCACGCCATCCCATGTCCTCTGTCATCTCACCGTGCCATTTCTCCTATGTTGAACTGTCTCTCAACAAGCTCCATTTCCATGCACCCATAACCCCACCCCCTGCAACTCTGTCAGGATGTTTGATGACTTGCTTTTGTTATTATAGCATTTATCATGCATCAATAAGCCAGTTATAAGAAAAGGGTATAGATTAATTCACTGAAAGATACATCGATACATTCTCAATGACATTGCCTATTATTCAAACGCTAATGCAATGATTATGGCAATCACAACACAAAATAAAATATCTCTGGCTTAATAATAGTGGGCCATTAAATCACACAAATGTCTAAGAGCTCTCCAGGGAGTGTTAAAATCGAGCTGCCAAACCAGCTGGGGAAAAAAACCAATCTGAGTTGTCTTTTTCTTTTTCATTTTTTTAAGAGCACATCATAAGGAGAAAATGTAAGCAACCTAGAATCATGTAAATTTTTCCCAAAATAAACATGATCAAGATTCCTCCAACGAATATACTAATAAAACATGAAAATGATTTTGTTATATTTTTATGATGATTTATTTTAAAAATGTCTTCTTTCTACTGTAGCAAAATATTAGTGATCAGATAGCTAGTTATAAAGAAACATTGATATATAGACTGTGGACAAAAGTAATTTGGAGTGATTCTAGAGAAAGTCAGGGAGCAAACAAAAGGATATGTAATGTATTCTAATCTTCCTGTTTTTTCCTGTGGGTCACATATTTGCCAAAGTGGTGATTAGATTAAAACGCAGGGTGAGGTATTGAAGAAGAATGTATTTTTCCCATATTTAGCTCATTCTTCATTCAGGTATTTTCGAGGGTTCATTGCATACGAGGCAGTGTTCTCTGCACAGGAAGTGTAACGGGGGTAAACCCAGTCACGGCTCCTGGTGTGAGTTTCACGCTGCCGGAGGAGACAACAGGAAGCAGAACAACAAATGCATCTTCAATAGGGATGGAAGATGCTTGTGAGAAAATAAAGCAGGATAAGAGGAACTGGGCAGGGTCCTATCTGATACAGCGATCTCTGGGAGGGCATCTCTTCTAGGGTGCCATTAAGGAGAGACCAGAAGGAGGCGAAGAAGTGAGGAAATAGATCTCAAAAGGAAGAGACTTTCAGATACAGGAAGCACAGATCCTGAGGCAGGTCAGCATGTGGTGCGTCCAGGAGCCGGTGGGGCTGCTGATGCTGTACTTGGACCTGAGCCAGCAAGACGGGAGGAACCGGGAGGATCGCAGGTTAGCGAGGCAGGCGCCCTCTGGAGGCCATTGCAAGTACTTCAGCCTTTACCGTGAAATGGGAAGCAATTAGAGGTGCTCCCACTTACCCTTCAAAGGGTGGCATCTCTCTCTCCAGTGAAAGGAGAAGATGAGTACAGCTAGGGTAAATGAGACTGAAAACTGACTTAAAAGCATGCGTCTTTAAAGGAGTCTCTCATGCTCATTAGAATAGAAACAGGAGACCATCGTCTTTCCAGCCAGCTCACCATCACGGAGAGAGAGGGAAGGTGGGGACAGAAGACAGAATATTCTGAGGTTCTTTTATTGTTTAGTCAATGGAGTCAGCTGGGGGTTGGGGAGGGGACAGAGGCTTAGCCACTTTATGTTTTATTTCTCATCTGTAAGTGGGGGTGATAATAGTTGCTGATGGTAACAGTCTATTAGTTGTTGCTGTGTTTCTTCTTGTGTTATTGTTACTATTATATTTATTGTGCTGATGAAAATCAGATTTTTAAGCCTATGTTCTAAGATCTAGATGTCAAACTGCAATATATAAGTTAGCATCAATGAACTGTCCCTATGGAACCTTTTACAAATAGCGTATTGCCCTTCACTCTTAGTGACCTTGTAGTCCCAAATTGCAGTTATTTGCATGAAACTGATAAAAGTTACCTTCACCATACATACCCTTATGCATTTTGGTGTAGGAACTTTACAATTTAATTACAAAGTAATTATTTAAGTGTGAAACAACATTCAGAATATGAAGATTAAATGTGACCAGAACGACTTTAATACTATCAGTAAAAATTCGGCCCAGTGAATCAGAAAGTTTAAAACAGTTATGCTCATATTGGGTGCTGATGCAAGTACCGCTCTCATTCACACGACTCCCCATGCAGTACGTGGACACAAAAAGCAACACCTGGATTATAGCATGTGTATCCATTGTTTTTCTATCAAATAGAAAAAGTTTTTCATGAAATCTAAAGGAATGACCTAATGACCTAGCACCATTAAGAGCTTCTGGTGATAGATATTCGGTTTTAGATCTTTAATTAACAGTCAAATAAGCCGAGCTAATAAACTTTCTTGCCCTATTCGTTGCCATCTTGACCCAATAAATAGCCATTTGGATTTTGATAAATAAATCTACTGAGAATTACTTGAATCTTTAAGGAGACAAATAAAATTGAGGTTTAAAAATCAATGCTATTTCATCTGCTTTTTGGGGGGGGGGAATTATTTGCAGACAGGGACAAAAAAATCACTTGAATCCAAGTTACATTTTCGTTTGCTTAAATTATCACCAGAAACATTTGCAAAGGCATGGATTGAATATAGCATCAGAATTGAAATGATCTAACTTTCAAATATTATACAGGTCCTCATTAGTAAGTGCCTCATCGCTCCAATGTCTCAGCTCTCAGGGGATAAAAAAGGCAAAGGCGGTCATCCACAATGTGTTTGTGAGTGCAGAACGTTTCCATTTTCTCAATACAGAGAAGCTACGGCTGGTCTTACTCATTTGCCTCATCTGTGATTGTCACAGGCTTCAGTTACAAGAGTAATGAATTTTCTTTTGAATAAATAGTTTTAAAATAAAAAATCACCCTGTGATTTGTGAACTTTTTTCTACTATGTTTTCTACTTCATCACTTTAGGTTGCTTTCCCCTGAGTCCTGGCGTTGAGAGGGCAATGCCTGAAACAGTGGTGACCTTTAGTTCTCTGCATTTCAGAATTTATTCCAGGCTTTTGACTTGACTGTGTGTTTATAATAGTAGAAATCTATTTGAAAATATACTTCTCAAGGACAGTGAATGAAAAAGCAGGGAACACTGAAACCCTGAAATAATAGCTTTTGGAAGATGGCTTGAAAGTAGATTGCCTGCTAAGCCATTATTCTCTGACGTTTTAAAAGTTTTGATTGAGGAATTTTGCTGGGAGGGTGAGCAGGGGCATTTCCAGTATGAATGCCAGGAGACCACCATGCCATGTTTCACACAATAGGAGGAACGGAGCAGGTGCTGAAGGCAGGCAAAAGGGAGGGAAAGAGAAAGCAGTGCTGGTGGGGTCATTTCCGCAGTGACCCCAGTCTTCTGTTAGGCGTACTGACTGGCTGTGGATGTAATTGTAGTAATGGATGGAAAGCTACATTGAAGCCTACACCCGCATCACGTCCTCTTGGTTGCTCTGGTTTTGTCCTCTGGCACATCATAAGGCATGAATAGCAAAGTAATGCCATAAAGCAAGAGTCTTTCTCTTTCTTTATTCAGCAAACATTTATGGACCACCCACATTTCTTAGTGTATAGCTTATCAGTCCCTACACATCATCATGCTCATCATGTAGGCTTGGAAGACCACTGACACCATCAGCACTTCTGTTTCATCACCTGCAAAGTGAGAGCAACACTAATCATCACAACATGAGGACAAGGACTCAATGGAGTAATCTATTCACAGCGCTTCCTACACACAAGGGCACATAGCAAACCCTCAGTGTTGGCTTTCATTGTAACCATGTGGTAGCACCAGCTTCTAAACTGTAGAAATGAGGCTAAACAAAATAAAAATCATTTCATGTGTCTCCCACACTGCTGCTTGTGCATTAGAAAGCCTTTCATTTTCTAGCACATTGGGAAGAAATCATATCTTAGGGGAAGTAAAAATGAAAAGAGAAGTAGTTTGGTGGGGCATAGTTTCAGTTCTATCAAGGGTGGCATTACCAAAGTTTATTTTTCAGAACTTAAAAAAAAAAGTAAATTCCCTTGTTAAATAAATTCTATATTATTTAGTGCTTCTGAAATTTTACCACACACAAAAAAGAGCCCATCAATGGCCTTGAGATGCTGAGATAAAAACAAACACCAGAGACAACCACAAAAACATCTTCAGCACAAGATTGTTCAAATTTAAAAATCATAAATATCTGAGCATTCTACCTGAAATCATTTTGTTGGGGAGGGGGTAACTTTGGATCTATTAACCACTGACACTAGGAAAAGGCTGAACACTAGTAAAATGTAATTTAGGAAACAAAATGGAAAAAAAAAAATGCTCTCATCCCAGAAGCACGGTTAAGGAGGGCAACAGACAAGAAGTATGAGAAAGAACATGCATGTAAAGGAGTCGATGTGAGGGTAACCCCAGGCTGGGACAGCAGCCTCTTCCAAGGTCAGCAGATGTGTGTGACTCGTCATTGTGAATGACTACAACTCCACTTTGCTTATTGCCTGCATTGCAGTTATCCATATCACTGTTACTTTCAAAGCTTGATAAATTAAAGTTGTCTACCTACTTGAAAAAAATAGGTAATTTGTAGAGAAAAGCATTAAGCTGGGATTATACCTCCCACTGTATATTTTCTTCAGAAGATGAACAGGACCAGAGCATTCCATTTGCTAAGTTCTATTTTCTGTTTCACAAATTCACCTCTGAGTGTGTGTTGAGCTCTTTTAGGAAACATGTCCGTCATTTTAGCAGCGCCGTGTGTAATACACTGTCATGATTCTAGGTAGCTGGGTAACTTACATCAGATCCCCGGCACTATTCAATGCGATGCCAAAGGAATGTTTCAGTAGATTGAACATTTAATAAAAGTGTACCCCTTTCCTACTTTCCTTTTTCCAAATACTTTTATTAATTTGTGGGCTAAAATAATGAACCTTTAAGATGCCAAATCCTTTTGACTAGACACCAACATGGTTAAAGACCATAAGTATAGGAATTATAAAAACTGCATTTGGATGGTAACTATTTTAATACGACTGTAAGAGAAGATAGATATCACGGAAGAAAAGTTTGGGTAATTAGTGGAAACCAGGTTATGAGTATAATCATCCTGGAACAGCGTGAATTTTTTTGAATAAGGGTAATATGAACAAATAAATTATTTAGGGCATACGTGTAGTAAATTTTTAAAGAATGCTTTATGTGCTAATTTAATTTGCAGGTAGAGTGAATTTTAGTTTCCCCTAGTGGATAGATTCTCATGCTCAGGTTGTATTAATAATGAAACTTTTAGAGAAAAAAGATGTAAAATTTGTATGAAGAGACAAAGAGAATTACTGCACAAATGGTCTCTTCTCATAACAAATACCACTGTTCACAGGAAGGAAAGTTGCCCAAGACAAAAAGACAACAACAAAGAAAATGATAGCGTCCCTCACTGATCTTTTCCAGTTGCTTTGCGCTCACATAGTTGCAGTTACCTGGGAATTACCCAACCTTCCTGGGCACAGACCTCAACCCTCTCATATTGGAACCCCTCCCTACCTAGTGCCACAAGCTTTAAATAGGCTCCTCTGAGCACAGGGCAGGTGGGTGAGGAAGAACTGGGACGATGATGGGGTAAACTTCCCTTCACTGGCTCAAACACTAGTCTGTTTGGAGGATAGGGACCAGCAAAATAACAAAAATAAGACACAAACATTTATCTAGGAAGAGAATTCTGCAACAGTTGTGTGAGTAATATTTATTTAAAAAAAAAATTAAAGTCTCCAGAAATTGCCCTAAGGGTATGCAGAAGAGGGAGAAACATTTATTCAAATCTTGACGAGAAGAGGGAGAGTCTTGGCATCTGGGCCAGTCCTGCCCCCTTCCCTCCCTCTCACAACAGCCTAGTGTGATAGAAGGCTCCCCAGGATAGATGCTGCTTCTGCCCAGAACTCCCAGCGCAGGGCTGCTGTTCCACCCTGGGGCTGGTGCCAGCCTCCCGGGGAGCTCACGGGTATAATCTGAAACAGCACCCCCCACCCCCACTCACAGGGGGAGAGTGAAGAAAGAAGAGCTCTGTAGAAATCACTCCAGGTTGGTGGGTGACAGTTTTCATAAGCAAAGGAACTTACTTATGAGGTGGCCTTGTTATCTTGGGAGGGCACAAGGTGAGTAGTTTTCCACACCTTCCTGCCAAACCTTGAGAGTTTATGTGGAAGTCTTAACTGGGTCCAGTCCTGTGTACCATCCAGGTAGTGTCCACACTACATTTCTGCCCCACGGCTGTAATCTGAGGGCAACTTCTGGGAATGATGAGGCAAGTCAAACATTTGAGCACGGAGTGGGGGATAATTGGGAAGCCTTCAATTGCTAGGATCCAGCTCACAGGTCAACCAGTGGTCACATCTTCTCTACGATCCCCTCCAATACCTGGAAGGAACAGGTCACCACTTACTGTGGTCCCTGCAGCTGTGTTGCAGAAGCTCTGTTCCAAGCAACTATGAGAGAAGGGGGAGATCTCCTGCCCCACGAGCCTCCGTTCATCATAGGGAAGCCCCACCCCAAGCGCAGTGGGCTTAGAACACTGGGTCCACCTCTGAAACCTGTTTGCTCATAGGTGGAGCTTCCATTCCAAATGTGGTGAGTTGAACAGACCAGCAGCTACCACCCCACTCAACACTCTACTTGCAGAACAGGATAGTGTTCCAAAAGAAGCAGGCTGCTATCTCCACCCCCAGCTTCAGTGCAGAAAGGAACAGGTTCTAACTAGGTACAATTAAATCTGTAACAAGACAGCAGTGCAAAACTTCCTTAGAGGGGAGTGAGTCTTTCAGAATAGATCCTGGAGAAGTTCATGCATGAGGTTGTGTGAAAAACACAGGAGATCTTGGTACAGAGTAGTTGAGAGAGGATGCAGTGCAAGACCAGGCAGAAGTTACATACAGAGAGAAGCGAGAGAGAAAGCTGGAAAGATGGATGGATGAAACCTGAAGCCTGATAACACCCGGTGTCTGAAAGGGGACACAACTTTCATTGGATCAGAATGTGGAGCAACCTGTGCCCCAGAGTGTTGCCGAAACAACAGAGGATCAGCAGCAATTAATAAAAGATAACTTATGAGTGAAGGTTCCAATAGTGGCAAACCATGCTGAAGCTTCATTGAGAGACTAAAGAAGGGGCAGTCAAAGAGAGCTTTGCTAAAATCACAGTCATATCTTGTGAAACTGTAACAGGGAGACTGTGACAGCCCAAGAGTAAGATCATAGGCCTGAAGAGCAACGCCAGAGGGTTCCCATCGCAAGGGCAACAGAGCATCGAAATAGCCCATCAGTTACCCCAAAATGGGGAAGGAGAAAAGACTCCAGTTCTTGAGAATTCAGATGGGAGAGGAAAGCGTTGTGTAGGGAAAGATTTGAAAGATTTATTAGCAAAGGGGAAGTACCTCCAAGAATGAGAGGTGGGCTGATCCAAGGGCGGACAGCAGTGGTCTTCACTTGCCCCTCCTCTTATGCCCTTGCTTAGAGGTGGTCTCTTGACTGACAGCTCTTGCCCCCGGAGTGCTTAGTCACGCTTGGCCCCCTTTGCACACGTCTTTACCCATGAAGCACACAGAAACTCCCATGGGGGGGCTAAACTGCAATGCTAGTTATATTACAACGAACACTAGGTCATGTCAGGTTAGGTCCTTGTCGCTATCGCGCAGATGCAGCTGTCAGGTTCTAACCAGTTTATGGCTGACACTCATTTAGGGAAAGTAAAGCCCCTTTATGCTGGAGGTGGGCATAATGCCATTATCTGGACCCTCCTCCCTCTCCTCCACCTTATCTGCCTGGTGCCCCCACTTATCTACCTAGCTGACACATCCAAGTCGCTAAACAAGCAAGCAGATAAATAAACAACAAGGACAAAAATCCATGGGTTGGGAGGAGTTCGGATCCTTGTTTAGAGTTGCTACAACATACTATCTAAAATATCCAGTTAGCAACACAAAATAAGATGTGCAAAGAAACAACACACAGGGAAAAGCAGAGAATAGAAGCTGACTCTGAAAAGTCCAGGCATTGGGAAAACTTTATACTAAGAAGGTAGAAACAAAACCACGTATGCTTTGCCGCCACACCTATCAGACCCACGGGGTGCAGATCTACAGGGACGGAGAACCAGTTGTGGTGCCTAGATCTGAGGCGGGGACCTGGGGGCTGAATGCTAAGGGGTTCTACTGGTGACAGAATGTTTTATAATTAGATTTGGAATGATGGTTGCACAAATCTCTGACTATACTAAAAAACACCAAATTATATACTTCAATGGTTTATGAATTATACATCTCAATAAGACTGTTTAAAAATGATACAAAGTAATTTTGCACATAAGGTTATTTTTAACAATGGGATAAAACCATTGTACAGAAAATCAACTTCAACTTTTATTTTAAAATTATCTGAAGGAAACGTCGATTGGTACATCATTTGCTCTAATTCACTTTCTATTTTAACTCAAAAACACTTTATATCTGATCCTAGAACTTAGCTATTACACGTGCTTCTCTTTAGCAAAGAGTATGGGAGAAGCAGGGGTCAATACTCTGCACATGGCGAGCCCTGAAGTACAAGCTGACACCTGATCTTCTCTCCCTCTGTCCAGGCAAGATTAGATGATCAGACAGAACTTTAAAAAACACCCTCTATGTTGAAAGAATGAATCAAGTTGAGAACCATAAATAAGGTACGTAAGGACAAGAGAGTGATTCGAGGATTCCTTTAGTTGGTAAGTAGAAATGCAGTGTATTGTAGGTGAAAACCCCTGAAACAGTTCTACCAGAAAGAGTAGCAGTTGCAGACGTGAACTGTTACTATAAAGAACCGCTAAATGAAACTACGCTAAAAGTTAGACCAAAGAAAAGCAGAAAATGAGGTGATTCTTGGTAAAAAGCAGTGCAATCTGGATCAGATTATGCGTTTGGAAATAAACCCAACTCTGAAATGTTTATAAATTTCCATTTGTTACCAACTCCCTTGTGCAGAATAAGAATAGAACACAAGCGTCCATTGAACGCGGGGGCGTGACAGGAGCTGCCGCTAAGAACGTAAGACACTGTAGTAACTCAGCCATATGTGTAGCGTGTGCGAAGGGCGAAGACTGGCAACAGAGATTTGCACAAATAAAACAGCCACTTGAATTCAAATAAGTACACTGAGAGCAGCCACTTCAAAATTTTAATTTCAATAGTTTCCCTTTGCAACGCCTTTAAGTAATGCAGGATGAATCAATGCAAAGTAACTGCTGCATAGATAAGAAATTATTCACTTTTCACGTCGTCTAATTAAATTTCAAACTCCTTAAGTGCAATCCAAAAGAATTATTTTCTATAATGTGAAACCTAGTAAAGAATTTTCCTCACAATTTAAAAGCCAATCATTCTTTGAGGAAACGATTTCTTTATCTACCTATTGGTTTTTAAATGTTTTCGGAAACCACAATCAGGAATTCCAGGTAGACATTCCAGCTGGAAAGCCTGTCCTGGAAATTTTAGGAAAGTGCTGTTTTCATAAGGCCTATGGTATCCTCAGTTTTTCTTTTTTGACCCATTTTAATGTTGAGCTACAACAGACTGCCAGTTATTTCCCCAACAAAAGTAGATTTCTTTGGGATCAGCAAAGAGTTGCAGTTTTGGTTCTCCAGCCATTGCAAGACAGATGCATGTACCCAGCAAAAGAGGAAGAGAACTCTTCCAAGTGGGGGACAGGGGGTTGGGACGGCTACACAAAGCGTCCAAGGCTTCTCACTGGCTGCGTTGTTCCCATCTCTCACTAGCGTGGCTAAGCTCCCGCTAGGAAAGAAGAGGGAGTCCTTCTTCTTGCTGTTGGGCTCTGCTGTCTTTGTAGGGGATGAGGGCTTCCCTTTCTGGCCCCCAGACTCTATTTTAAATGAGGCTTCTGTTTACTATTTTTCTACAATGAGAAGACCATGGCAGCAGCTATAATTGTTCCAAGAACTTTTGTCAAGAAGGTTAATAGTTATCGTACTTTTATTGCCTTTGAATCATATACCTGACCTCCCCCTGTGGCATCAGAGCGCCAGCATCTCTGTGCACCTGCTCTTCCTAGTTGTGCTGCTGAAACTTCGTGTGTGCTATTCATCACGCTGAATGAAATTGTATGGAAAATGCATTTTGTAGCCAATGTGTGGCTACCCCCACCTACTGCCTATATGTCACACTTAAAACCAAAATCATATTGAGAGCTTTTGATTAAATTTCTTTGGGGATGGATTTCAAAACTATGAGACTGAATAATCATTATCATATTAAAAGTAATGATAATAACAAAATTATGTCAGATTGTTATTTTAAATGCTTTCATGCATATTATTTCTATTTCATCTTTCTTCCTCTCTCTCTCTCTCTCCGTCTCCACCCTCCTCACACGCACACACACACACACACACACACACACACACACACACGAGGCATTAACTTCTTTTTTTTTCTGCAAAAGAATATAATTTTATAGTTTGAGGTGATTCATTGTCAAAAAATTTAGGAACATTATTACTCTTGCTATTTAAAGTTTTATCTAGTCACTCCTGTGTTAAACTACAAAAGACAATGCTACCACAGTGGAATGAATCGCTTAAAAACAGGAGAGACAATAAGCAAACCTGTCCTCTTACTCAACAAGAAAACAATTTTCCCTCTTGCCTTAAAAAGCAATTTCAATAATATCCAAAGTTAACAGAAAGCCTCAAAACTTAGAAAAAAATTTTAATTCTTAATTCTGGTAATTCAATTTTAAGTTTACAAGACAGGCAACACAAACAGTATTCAAATCAGACTTTATTTGAATACAGACACTTTCTCAAGTATTCTTCTGCACACAAAGATTTCTTCTTTACAGTGTTCAAATTACAAATGTTTTGTTATCAGACAGAGTAAGACAAACGATGCCACTGAAAAAGTTATTATAAATATGGTTCTGCTCCATAATGATAAATTTTATATGCAACCTACATGTTTCATCAAACTTAAAGCACATAAATGCACTCTGTACAAATAGACTCCATATTTTGATAAGTACCCGATTGTTAACTTTACCAAACACTTCAAGCAGAATCAAATTTTCACTTGATCATAGCAAATACAAAACTGACATAAATTGGACCTAAGATCATTTTATACATACAAAATTAAGTTCTGATCTCACAAACTGCTAGTATTCCTCGAATTACAATATGAATAGCAAACATCTGAGCGGAGAGACAAATGCAGCTAAAAAGTGCAAACAAAACTTCAGCCTTCAGTATTTGCCACATAAATCTATTTATTCTCCTCATAAAATACAATTACAAAGTCTCAAATAGTTATCATTCACAAAGCTATTTATAGTTCACAGGCAGTTCTACACAAAATTCCCTCTTGCCCACAAGGTAAGGCAGCTCCTGCCTGACAGCGCAGGACTCAAATCCAGTTTCCCGAACTTCACATCCCATGTCCTCTCTTCCACTAGACCACACATACTTAAAATCCTGTTTATTTTCTAATTGGACAAATGACATTTGGTTCTCACAAACAAACATTCTAGCTATTTGAGAGGCCAAGAATCAACCTTCTCTTAAGTTGCATCAAAGCCTAAAAGTCAGAAAACTGTATATTTCTGCCCAAAGGCAGGGCATTAACTAAAGGACAAAATGTGTGTCTGATATTCTGAATATTCGGAAGCAGATAGAAATACGAACTTCTGATACTCATCATGACTGCTGTAAGGAAGGTTATTCTGGGTTTTGAGAAAGAACAATACTTTTTCTTACTTTTTACTCAAAATTCAAAATGAAGGATGCTGTCATAACTACTATCTTTGTTTCTCCAAATTGTGTCTTTTTTTATATTTGACTAAAAGCTTCTTAACGGCAGGATCTCTTCACACACAACGCTCAATATACAATTTATTTATACACACCCACAACTGAAATGCAGCACCACAGTGGATTTCAGCGTATTCATGGCATGCCTGCACCTCAGCCCCTCTTCGAGTTAGCACTTTCCAAATCCTACACACACACACACACACAGACCCCAATGCTATTCCCTCATTAATGATCTCAGGCTGACAGTGTAATCAAAACAAACAAGAAAAATGTAGCATATAATATTATCCTAATTTCTCTTCTTTTTGTATATATCTGGGACAGTTGGGGACCTTTTTAAAACTACAAATGTGCTTATGTCACTTTTACAATTTAAAAGACGATCTATTACAAATAGTGGGAGAGGTGTACTACCAAGGACAAACCATTAAATTAGCTGAAAAGAACAAAACGCTACTTCTACTCACCACCACTCTTAGCAAAACTTTTTTTGAAATGCAATTCATGTATATTCAAAATACAACAGTAAAACTGAAAAATATTATAGACGTGTTTCAATGTACCATGTATCAATATATAATGATACAGACAAAAATGAGTAAATTAAAAATAAAAAATATTAATGTATCACTGATTAAGACTTGGATTCTGCTTCATTAAGGAAAATAATTCATCAACTACCACTCTGAAAAATCAAAATAAGAATTATAAATTCAAAATATCTATGGTTCAAAATTGAAAAATGTCTTTCAAGTAATTATGTTTAAATATTTAGGCATTTAATGATTGTTCAAGTCATTTTAAGATGTAGGTCAATTACTTGTTTTACAAATTAAGAAATTATGAATATTTTGATTTATTTAATACCTACATACCTATGTTTCATCCAACTTAATTTGAAAGAACTGGAAATGGTATCAGTAATTCAGAATCCCCAGGAAAGTAGCTTCACATTCACAAAGCAGTAGTACAGCTTGAACAATTTCATTGTAAGTCTTATTTTTAAATGACAGCCATAATTTATTGAAATAAAAGATAAGTTACCATAACAGCTAAGTACCATCTACCTACCTCTGCATGTTTAGAAATATCCCCAAGTATTTTTAAGCACATTTAATTCAATAGTAATTATTAACATAAGTAACATACTTCTAACACATAGTACACGGCTTCATCTAGGTATGGCCTTTTAAAAAAATTAGTATTGATAAGAAAATACATGCAATACGGTTAAGTCATTTTCAACAGCACAGCAGAGTATGCATGCAAATATGTTCCCTACCAATCCCAAGTGCCCTAGCAGGTCAAGGACAAAGCCTTAATCTGTCCCCAAAGAAAAGTATTTTAGCAACATACCTAAAACCAAAGCTTAAGGATTTGGTATTTTAAGCCAAACTGTTTATAAAAGCAGGGGAACATGACAGGTAACAAAAGGTTAACTGAATTACACTATCTTGTTGCAAATCCCATGTGATTATGTACCTGAAGAAAAAATGAGACCGTTTATGCTACCTAAAAATACTCACAAATAAAAACTGCCCCTAAACGTGAATTCATGTTAACATAGCCACAATTCATTACATTAGATATTGTCACCCAACACTACAAAATGTTAATGCCAGTCTAAATACTGGAGAACTTCACAAGTAGTTCTTCCCTTCAATAAAGGGAACCCTAAAAACACAAAATCTTAAAAAGAAAGTATTTAAAATTAAAGTAACAGATTATGACACATAGCAGTATTTTTTAATGGTAGGTTTCATTTTTGTGGAGAGAAACTTCAGTGCAATGTTTTACAAAGGACTAAAATGGTTACTTGCTGGAGGGAAAAGAGGGACTCAAAAAAAAAGTTTTTAAATAAAAAGTCATTAAGTAGAATCCTTTCATAAATTGTTATTTTTCATTAAAATAATTATTTATCTCAACGATATACAGGTTCTAAACCAAGTATAAAGATGTATAATATCAAATATGAAATGGAAAGAAAAATTTAAAAATATTTTCTGATTCATGTTTCCACTGTCGTACATATTTAAAGTCTAAATGCCACTGAGCCGTATAGCTGGTTCAAGGTAAAAAAAAAATTTTTTTAAGCCATGAATATTTTTAAATACTTGTAAGCTGGAAATCAATATACAAGACACAGAACTTTACTCTAATGGATAATCAGTTATCAAACAAGACACATCAAAACAGAACAATCTGTAATACTCTGCTAAAACCTAAACCTTTAAAGTAATACTAAATGCATACCCGTTAAATCCAGTGACAATTTTCAGTATTCTTTCCTTCATTTCATCAAAGGGAATATATTCGACATTAGGGTTGGGGGGACCTCTTGGTTCAGGAGCTGAAGTTCTGAAATCATCCATCACTTTCTCCAGTTTGAAAATAAAAGATCCTTTGAATTGGGACCACTGAATCATTGTTTTTCCATTCTCTGCAACAGGACGAAGAAATTGATCCAGGACTGGACGAACTTCTTTTTTTCCCCCTTTCCTCAAAGTCTTTCAGCGCCTCCTGCAGCTTCTCAACGCCCACGGCCTCCCGGAGCCGCTCGCAGCCGCCGCCTCCTTCGGCGGGTCTCCCGGGACCGGAAGGCCTCCCCCCGCCCCCGACGCACGCCCCCTCCCTCGCACGCACTCCAGCACGCAGGCTGACGGGGCGGGGGCGGGGCCGTGGGCGGGGCGGGGGGACCGGGGAGGCGTGGTTGGGCGCAGGCACCGACGGGAGCCGGGGGAAGCGAGCGAGAAAGCGAGACCGAGAGCACCTCCCGGAGCCGCTACCACCGGCCCTCCCACAGGGAGCCCAGCACGTCACCAAGAGCCATGAACTTCTATTTTACAAACGAAACTTGTGATCAAAGGGATCCAATAATTTGAGTATTATCAAGTCAAGTCCAGAAACCAGAGTTCAAACCCAGGAATTCACATACCAATATTTGATACGTTTTCAGAAATGTTTTCAGAAATATCATGATGATGCTTTAGATTGTTTCTTCTGGCAAGGGATACAGTAAAATATTAACTCAAAATGAATGAAAATTACTTTTAGTATTACTGATTACTGCACTGGTGCACCTATCCTGAAGACTATAAAATGTAACAATATATAATATAATAGAATGATCTTATTGCATATAAAATGTTAAATTTTATAATAATTTTAAGGGACCATACACCTTTTCCGGTAATCATGTTTATCTAACTATATTTGAATGTAGAAAATGTAACAGAAAGGAATTAAAAGGAAATAAAAATAGCAAAAAAATTTTTTTGTAAAAGACAGTATTCATATTGTCAGTCTTGAAAATTCTGGGATTTTAAACTATCAACAGCCTACATAAATTAAACTTTGATATAAAAGAAATGTTTCTATATATGTAGAAAAATACCAAAGCTTGTATTATACTATACTATAAAACTAATCTTGATAATTGAAAGGGAACTGAGTCTCCAGGGAATTACGTGACTCTTTTTGTGATCATTGGAGATATTTTAGTAATTTTTACTGTCCTAATCTACCATGTTGTGACTCTTGTCAAAATGGGTCTTCATTCATGGTAACTAGTTAGATGTGGTAGTTCATTCTTTCATCAAATATTGTAAGTTATGCCCATTTCTTTCATACCCATACATCACTCCCTGTATGATTACTAGTTCAGAAAATAGTTTGTATGACAGTATTCCACTATGAACAATGGGCCCTTAACAGAAGAGTCTGTGTATTGTTTATAAACATTTTACAAACCATCATCTGCTAAAATAACAGCTACCATATTTTTTTATTTTATTAGCTATATTTGATTTGTAATTTTATTTTAGTTTATGGCTGAATTGGTATGCAAGCCTACAATATGCATGCCAAGTTTCATTTTGGTACATTTCAAATAGCATCATAAAACTTTTGGTAACATTATGAAAATGTAAATCAACAATTGAAGTCTTTAAGTGTTTTCCTGTTGAGTAATCTTTAATCATATTAAAGAAATATTGATATAGTCTGAACTAAAAATTAATAATAATATTTATTATAAAACACTATGTTACCTATATTGCTTTATCCACTTAGGGGATGTACATGTATTTCAAATAGCAACAAGTAAATTTTTACCAAATCATCAATTTGGTCAATTAGTGTCAATTAGTCAGAATCACACAGTCTCTCCATTTTACATTATTAAAGCTTGAACTCTGAAGATTAGGGACTTGTCTGAAATGACAAATTGTTATGAAAGAGCTGGGCCTGAAACCCACATCTCCTAATTCATAATTCAATTCCTTACTGTCACTGTCAGCCTGTACCTCCTAGCATTGTTAATTAAGTAAAAAATAAATGCAATGTATGAGATAATTCTAGTAGAAAAATTACCAAACCTTCATACTAGATACTTTTCTCATAACTTCTTCCCTTATGGTGTCTTATTATGCGGTTTAATCACATATTTTCATTGCACATCTGTGCATTCCACTCTTCAGAGTGTCATATATACTCCATTTATTTCAATTTACTTCCAGCAGATTAAATGCAGCTCAGTCACAGAACGGCTGTGGATGACAACTTTGCTGCATGTTTAAGAGAGACTTGAACAATGTAAACCAGTTATACGATTTTCCATGTTACAGAATGAAATCTTGACATCCTCTGTAACACCCATGACAAAATTCTCCACCAATACCTTAAAGGATAACCGGCTCAAATTCATACTCTGAATATTTCTTTGCTGGACACATCTTGGTTTCTATGATAATTTGAGTGCCATAAAGATGGGGTTTTAAGCACCTTAAAATATCCTTGACCCACCCTTAATGTTTGCTCTGGCTACACTGAACTACTTTTAGTTACTTTCCTATGTCACACTCCAAAATCTTCTATTTCTTTATTTATTGTAAGTGTTAATTACATGAATTTCTACTCATTTGACTTCAGTTTCCTGATAAATACCTGTGTAAATTGTTAAACACATCACATGTCACCAGCTATGGGTCTCCATGAGTCACAGAAGTCCAAGTTATGGGCTTGTTCTTCTTTGATGCCAAAGCATTTCCAACAGTCACCACCATATTACACCAACATTTGTGCATATTTACTCAGATGAAGTGACCAAGTAAGTCATGTGCAGTATCTGCTTTTACTTCTTTTGCTTCATCAGGTTATAAACCTTTTGGACTCAAATACTGTGTCTTACTCATCTAGGCATTTCCAGTGCTTGGTAGAACAGAGAAGTTAGATAAAGTTTTTGTAAATTAATTAATATGACTCAAATTGGAAAATGTGCTTTAATGCTGTAAGAATGATGGCAATTTGAACCTACAGATAAAAAGGTTACATCACTTCTCATATGTGGAGACTAACAACATCTAAAAAATCTTTTAATCATGAATGTATATAAAGGTGCTAGATAAAGGCAACAAATTATTTTCATTTAATATTTCCTTACTTCTTAAAAATGTTCTTGCTAATTTCAAAATTACAAAAGAAGGATTGATGTTCAGATGAAATAGATAAGATGAAATTCATCACTGTAAATAAAAGGCTTTCTATAAATTGAGATGTCTTAAGTTTTGAGGAGATATCTAAAATTAATTTCATAAGTATAGCAATATCCTATTACACTGCAGTAAATTGGCTCCAAAAACAGAATTCTTTAAAATGCAGGATCTGTAACTGTGAGATTAACTGGCAGACCTGCAGTGAGCCTGTACCGCACACCAGTGAGAGAGAGAAGATGGTCCCTCCCCTAGCTGGTCTCACCTGTGTTCCAGGGCCACCTGCAGGCTAGCCATCAGGCTCCAATCCCAGTAGGGTTGATTCTGGTTCCTACATTGGTGCAAGCTTTCAGGTCAGTGGTAATAGCTCTAATCATCTTCTGGTTAGTTGTCCCCATTCTAGGGAGATAAAACTAGAGATACCCAAGGTGGAGACCCACTCTCTACTTCCACTCAAGAGGAAGGAGTCTGTTATTTGCCCATATGGACATGACTTTTCTGATGAGACTCTTCAGCTCAACCCTTCTAAGAAAGGGGATGAGGAATGGGAAATAGATATTAATCTCATTATACATGACTTTTTGTAATAGTGGCTCACAGTAGCTCAGCTATGCACTGCATTTATTATCTACCTGCCAGATTCTGACAATTAATAAAACTAAGATGGTGGGAAATAGTAGGAAATAAGGAAAAAATTATAGGAGCTATCAATCTTCCCAGAAGATAGAAGTAAATCTACTAACACAAATAATGAACGAAGGCTGCCATTCAAAAGTTGCAGATGTGAAGTGTTGTCTATGAAGGCAGTGATCTACTTGGCCTGAGCCACAGAATGCTGCTTAAGTGGCAATCTGAAGGATGATAATACAGTGAAATGCAGAGGGCGGACAATGGCCATCTCAGTCCAAGGAAGCGCATTTGATAAACTGCAAAGAAAGAAGGGACTGAGAACAGGAAGTTTAGTGTGACTGGAGCAAAAATACCCAGAAAAAGAGCAATGGAATATGAAGCTGGGATCAGTAATGGATGATTGGTATTTGAAACTAAAAAAAAAACCAAAGAATAAAAGCATCTGGGGATTCTGGAATGCAGAGTAAGGAGCTCGGTGGAGCCTCTCCCCAGTAAAATGAGAATTAAACTGGTGAAAATTATAAGAAAACAATCATTTAAATTCTGTGGAAATTATCCTAAGAAGATACAGCAAGTAAAGAAATACTCTATTAAGTCTGGACAGGAACAGCAAGAATCTGGGGAACTTGAGCCATAACTTGTCCCACCTACCACCACCATTACCACCCAATCCTGTGTGATGGAAGCCAGACCCCGGGTGCTCTATTCCAGGCAGGTGGAGCCAAGAAGACCCGGGCTCACTGTCTCCCTAGTTCCCAGCGGAGGGCTGTGGTTTCGTCTCCAGGGAGACAGGCGGCCTTTGTTTCTCATCACACCATCCAGCCGCGTTACCAAAGCTCTATCCCAGGCAGATGGGCAGAGAAGACCAGGTGTCCCTCCCTCTCTGTAGCCCTCACTGACAGCACGGAATTCTTCCTTAGGGACTGTAGGGGTCTTCCTGACAGATGCCAGAAACTGGGGGCCTGACTGTCCATGCCCCAGCTTACGGGAAGGGTGGAGGTTCCACGCCAAAAGGGGCGACACTAAAAGATCAGGGGCTACCCCCACAAACTGTACCTACTCAGAGCAGGAGCATCACTGAGAAAAGAGGGTCGCCGCCTCCAGCTCTGGTGCAGTATCCAGGGGTTCTGCCCATGGGAGAGGTGGACCGTAGCACAAAGTGCCCTGCAGCTTTGCCTGAAGCTCCTGAATGTATTTGGAATGGGGAATGCACAATTCCATGCCAAGAGGTTTGTCAAAAAGAACGGAGGTCTTGGTGAATAGCAATTACAAAGAGGCCAGTAGGTCCATAATAAAAGCAAACAAGAGAGTAGCCAGCAGTTTAACAGAATCAGGAGAGAGACATCCCAGGAGACCCCTCCTAGAATCACGATCCACTCTGAGGTTGGGGAAGACTGAGTGCCTGGGCTGCGCCCACTCAGAGCACTTCGAGCAGGACATGGGGTGAGGAGGCAGACATCCCTCGAGCTACAGGCAGACCCGTCAACAGGGCAGAAGCCTCACGGGCGCAAGGAGCTGAAACACAACTTCTAAGGGAACACGGACTGAGCAATTAGCTGCCCGAACCCAGGGATGACTCCTAAAGGAGTCAAGCTTAAAAATAAAATAACATTTACCACCAGCAGTCAGGAAGACCATGCCCAAGCTCAAGGCAGCGGGCTCCAAGGAGAGATCAAAGAGGGGCTCTCTGCGCTGGTAGACCAGTTGAATGTGGGCCAAAGGTACTTGATCTCCCTGAATATGTCTGTAGCCTCCGAGCCACAAACACATCCAACTGTAAAAGAGTAAACATCTAACGGGCTAAGGGGACATAAGCACAATCTCCCCCACCCCAGACGGCTTATACCTCATCCCCAGCCCCCAGGGGCAATCGCTAGGTAGCTTGGCTACAAGATAAAAACAAGGGGGAAAACAATATAAGCAGGGACGTCACTGCAGAGAAAATATGCTTCTCAGAATTAATTGAGGCAAGTCACCCAAGAGATAAATCACAAAGCCAGCAACAGCAATAAACACCACCACTGGGTGGGGGTGAGGTCTGTGCTGAGGTGCTACAGCACAGTGTCTAAAATGGCCAGTTTGCAACAAGAAATATGAGACACAAAGAAACAGGAAAATGTTACCCATATACAGGGGAAAAGCCAACAATAGAAACAGATAGTGGATTTAGCCAACAAAGACTTCAAAGCAGCTCTTACAAAGATATTCAAAGACTAACAGAACTAAACTTAAATAATTCAAGGAAGGCATGATGACAATTTTTCATCAAATAGAAAGTATCAGTAAGAGATAGATACTATAAAAAAGACTCAGAGGGAATTCTGCTGATGTAAAGTTTAATAATTGAAATGAAAAATTCACTAGAGGGGCTGAACAGCGCTGACGCCCGCTGCAATAGGACTGATCTTGAAAACATCACACTGAGTGTGAGTGAAGGGCTGTGACACCACATACAGTGGTTCCTTTCTTATGAAATGTGCAGGGTTGGCAGGTGCACAGGGGCACACAGTGGATTTGTGGGTGCCTGTGCCTTTGGGGGTATTATCAGAATTTTGTCCTCCCCATAATTCATACACTGAAGGCCTAACCCCCAGTAGCGCAGAATGTGCCCGTGTTTGCAAACAGAATAAAGTGCTGTTCTCGATGGGACCGCAGAATGAGAAAGGACATTAGATAAAAACAAGTCAAACTGAATAATGCATGGATTTTTCCATAATAATGTAGCAATATTATTTCATTAGATAAGACAAATGTCACATACTAATCAATATTACCAACAGAGGGACCTGGGCGTGGGGTGCATGGAACTAACTCTCTGTGCTCTTCTTGCAAGTTTGTAATAAATCAAAAAATACTTTGAAATTAAAATCTTATTTTAAAAATGAGTCTAGGGATAGAATGGAGGGTAGATAATCCTAACAATTTAAGGCATGTTAAAGAATTTGAGTTTTAAGAATTTTGGAAAATAATTCAAAAACTTCAATTATTAGAAAGCAACATCATTATTTTTGAGGAGCTCATTAATCCAGAGATCAGATATCTGAGGTACCCGGAGGCCACAAATAAGCTAATGAATGCATGCCTAAACTACACATAAATAAAAATAAATTATCAACATTTCCCCAGAATGTATTTTTAAAACTACTATATTCATTAAGTTTAAGGAAAGTAAAATGCAATTTGGTACCACAGGTCAAGAAGTAGTAGATTAAAATGAACAGCAATACCTAACTTACAGAACAGAAAGGAAGAAAGGAATGGAGAGAGGAGGGGAAGGAGAAAGGAAGGAAGGAAAAAAGGAAAGAAAGAATGAAAGGAAGAAGCAGTGTGTGTCAGTGGTAAAAAGTCCTGGAATGGAATCAGAGGACCTAACTCTAATTCTTGACTGGAGGTTAAGTTGTGGCTAAAGTGATGGACACATCTGGATTCAAAGCAGAGTGATGGTGTTTTGGATGGTGTATTGGATGAAATTGTAGGCACTCACTCCATCCATTGAAACTTCACTTTCTCCCAGACGTCATGTGGTTTGTAGTGCCTTCCTTTTGTACAGACATGTGCATGTGATTCTGAAGGACTTGAACACTCTGATTCCCAGTCCTGGTCTGATGCTTGACATGAGTTCAAAAGCCATGTGATATCTGATTTAAAAAAAAAAACAAAAAAACCCAAACAGTAGTAAAACAAATCAACAGCAATCAATCCAAATAGAATTGGTATGAAAAAGAGAGACTATATGTATCTGAACCTAGCTTAGAGAACTGCAAACTTCTCTTCTGCCACCATGGCCCCAGCAGGACTTTTCAGTGAGTCTTTTAAAGCAAGGTAAACATAGAAAAAGCCAAAGTATTAGAGCAGGAAGAGAGAAAAATATTTTTTAAAGAATAGAAAAGGAAAAAGATATGTTGTTTTTTCTACCTTCACCTCCAAAAGTATTTCTCTCATTTGAGTAAAGGCATGAAATTCTGAGCAGCTTCTGCAGGAAGAGGTTAACACATCTACCTGCAAGGGATTCAGTCACTCACCTAGCTAGGATTGTACAGGATGCGTACACTTGTGTTAACACCACCTGCAGTGAGAAGCTTAATGTGGGCTTCCAGTGAGCGGGAAAGTTTGATTTTTTCTGAAGAATTTATTAGAAGAATTAGAGGAAATACTTAAATCCACCTAATCGAAAGTTAACTTCACCTTTAACCCTTAGCCAAGGGTCATACTGGCCCCAACAATTCAACTTGGGTCCTTCTTGAATGACCTCCTCTCAGGCACTGTCAGTCATTTATCAAATGTGCTCTTACAAACTCTCAAGTCATTCCTGTATTCACCCTCCCCAACAATGCAATTGGTTCTTATGAACAGGTTTTTCTGTACCAGGTTTCATTTTGATCATTGAAATAGCCTCCAAACAGATTTTCCCATCCAGAGTCTAGCAGACTTCCAATCCAACTCCATAGCGTTGCCGAAAGAATCTTTCTAAAATGCAAATCTGGCTTTTTCACTCTGCTGTTGAATATCACTCTCTGGTTCTTTTGACTGAGAATTCAAATTCACTCTCTCAAAAGAGCATGGGAAGTCGTTATGTGTGAAGATGGCCGGTGCCTGCCTCTCTCGGCCCCCCTTCCACCACTCCTCTCTGTGCATCTTCTATCCATCCAGGGAAAAATGGCAGTGCGCGGGGCACACAATGCTTTTTTTTTTAATTTCCCACACCTTTCTTCTTCTGGTCTATGATGCTGACTTTCATTTACATTTTGAATTTAGCTCCAGTACTCCCTTAACTCTAAAGCCTTTATCCACTGCTTCTCCTACTAATAAATGTAGTTTATTACATGTAAGTGATTTATGTCTATAAGGGATTGGATAAAAGCAAAACAGATAAATCAGACATGTTTTAAAATATTCATATTTAACAGTTGTAAATGTCCCTATAAAAAGTCAAAATATTCCAAGGTGTCTTAAACTACTCAGGCTGTCGGCACAAAATACTGCAGGCTGACTGCCTTGAACAAAAGGAATTTTGACCTTCATGGCTCTGGAAGCTGGACATCTGAGATCGAGGAGCCAGAGGTGACTTGGTTCGGGTGAGAGCCCTCTTCCAAGCTTGCAGGCGCTTGTGCTCCTGCTGTGTCCCCAGGGGGCTTCCGTGTGGGAAGGAGGGAGAGCGAGAGAGAGACAGAGAGAGCTTCCTGTCTTCCTGTTCTTATAAGACCACCAATCCTATTGCAAGAGGGCTCCACCTTTATGATCTATTTTAACCTTTATTACTTTCTGAAAGCCCTGTTTCCAAATACTGTCACATGGGGGTTAGAGCTTCAACATATGGATTTGGGGAGGGACACAATTCAGACTGTAGCTCAAGGTAAATGTGTGTGCTGCATCAGCTCTCTTGGTCATCTGCAGTCTCCCTGGTCTCTAAATTGGCAGTTTCCTGTGACTGCTTTTACACCTGGGCTAGCGTCTCTTCTCCACCCGATCACCACGTGCTTTGCCTGTCTTGGGACTTGAGTTGGTGACCATATAACACGTGATTTCATCTGTCTAGGCTCCCTGAGAGGCCAGGTGACACTCTCTCACCGACTCGTCCTCTCCCAGTCCCTGATCTGTAATGTGTTCTTCTGGGACACTCCTGCTATTTTGTCCACCCCTACCGCTGAGAAGGGTCATCCTGTCCTGAAATTTAAAAAAAAAAAAACTGTGACTAACTTCCTGGTTCTCAATGATGTAGGAGCCTCAGAAGAGACCCACGGGCCCTTCTCTCCCCACTGAACTGCAGAAAGGCCCCCAGTTCCTCTGTCTCTCCTTGGCCTGAGGCACCCCATTGGGGTATGTTGGCCTGCTCAAAAATAGCACATTCAAGTTCTCTGATACTGTGATCACTGTTCTGTTTTATTCATTTAATGTTTTGGGGCATCTTTCTTTGGTTTTGGCTGAATTGTGCTATGTTAGAGACTTATTTTTAACAGCATATGCATAGAATTTTGTGGGGTTTTTTTTTAAGAATATGAGAACTCTTCATTTGTTAGTGATATTTAAACAATTACACTTTATATAATAGAAGATACTTGACCTTTTTATATTTCTGTTATTTGTTAATTCATATGCTATAATATTATCTTACTGTATTTTGAATGATGATGATTTTTCTCTTAGTTCTATTTTTTATTATCAGAAATACCTGAGTCCGAGAGCGGGTATTTGGAATCTCATAGAAAATCTAGGAAGATTACAGGCAGAGGGATCTTTGCAGGTGCCAGAGTGGTGCGAGCAGTGGACTGGCAGTTGGAAGATCAGGATGGAGGGAAGGGACGGAGGGGAAAGGTAACAGAAACCCACAACTGGAGTGCATCAACCTGCATAGCACAGCCTGCGTTCTCTGGGATGATGGTGCTAAGAACCTTTACAGAGTTGGCTTTGAGGGCGTGTCTGATCTGAAGTGTGTCCTGGATGCCAGAGGAGGTTCTTTCTGCAGAGATCACGGCCTTGTGCTAGGTGAGCAGCGTGGCACAGGAATTCTGGTGGACTGCAGTTTGGTGACCTGGTCAATAGAGATCTCGGCCTAAAAATTGTACAGTCTTTGCGGCACGGTTATGGAGGGTGGACTGAGGCACGTTTGAGACTTTAACTACAAATGCAGCTGTCTGTGGCAGTGATGAAGACCATGACATTGTCGTGCAGTATCCAAGTGGCGACAGGTGGACCTTCAAGCCCGCTGTTCTCACTGAAGGGAACATTGTCCAAAGCGGGGATGCGGCTCAGGGTGCAGAAGGAGGCACCTTGCAGTTTCAAGTGGGTGACCTGGTACAAGTTTGTTATGACCTGGAGGGAATTAAACTTCTACAAAGAGGACACAGAGAATGGGCTGAAGCTATGCTCCCAACTTGAGGTGAAGCTGGCCAAGTACAACAGATTTATTCAGATAGCGATTTAAAGGTGGAAGTTGGTGGAACAACTTGGACATATAATCCAGCTGCAGTTTCCAAGATGGCACGTGCAGGAGCAGCCAGTACCAACGCGTCTGGCGAAACACCCTACGAACTCTTGAAGAAATTATTTGAAACCCAAGAATCTGGTGACCTCAGTGAAGAATTAGTTAAGGCTGCTGCCGGTGGAGATGTTGCTGAAGTGGAAGATTTGCTAAAAAGACCAGATGTGGATGTAAGTGGACAGCGTGCTGGTCACACAGCTATACAAGCTGCTAGTCAGAATGGACATGTTGATATTTCAAAGTTACTTTTGAAGCAAAATGTGGATGTAGAAGCATAAGATAAAGGTGGAGATAGAGCCGTTCACCATGTAGCTTTTGGAGACTAAGGCGCTGTCACAGAAGTACGGCCCCGAGGCAGCATTGATCTGAATGCTCAGAACAAGCACGGACAGACACCACTTCATATTGCTGTCAGTAAAGGTCACCTGCAGGTGGTGAAGACTCTGCTGGACTTTGGCTGTCATCCCAGTCTTCAGGATTCCGAAGCTGATACCCCTCTTCATGATGCAATCAGTACAAAAAGTGATGATATCCTGCAGCTCTTCTGAAAGCTGGAGCAGATGTTATTATTACAAACAGTGGCGGATTTAATGCTTTGCACCACGCTGCACCACGAGGAAATCCCAGTGCTATGTGTGTTTTACTATATAAATTACCGAGACCATGGATTGTGGATGAGAAGAAAGATGATGGTTATACTGCCCTGCATCTGGCTGCCCATGATAATCACGTAGAAGTGGCTGAACTGTTGGTACATCAGCGTAATGCAAACCTGGATGTCCAGAACGTGAGCCAGCAGACTGCCCTCCCTCTTGCTGTTGAGCGACAGCACACCCAGATTGCGAGGCGTTTGGTCCGTGCAGGTGCCGAGCTAGATATTCAGGATATAGATGGGGACACTTCGTTGCATGAAGCCCTGAGGCATCACACTTTGTCTCAGCTACGTGGGCTTCAGGATATGCAGGATGTGGGGAAGGTCGATGCTGCCCGGGAGCCGTCCAAAAACACATTAGTAATGGGACTTGGTACCCGGGGGGCCGAGAAGACGAGTGCAGCATCAATTGCCTGTTTCTTGGCTGCCAGTGGTGCGGACCTTAGCATTCGAAATAAGAAGGGTCAGTCTCCACTGGATCTCTGTCCTGATCCAAGTCTGTGCAAAGCACTGGCAAAGTGTCATAAAGAAAAAGTCAGTGGTCAGGTGGGTTCTCGAAGTCCTTCTATGGTCAGTAATGATTCTGAAACCTTAGAAGAGTGTATGTGTGCTCAGATGTGCAGAGAGATACTCTTTTGGGCCCATGTGGACATATTGCTGCCTGTTCTTTATGTTCTCCACGAGTCAAGAACAAGTTCAATCCAGGACAAAGATTGAAGAATGTGTGTTCTCCGACAAGAAAGTAGCTGTTCTTTTTCAGTCGTGCGGACACATGTGTGCTTGTGAGAACTGTGCCAGCCTGAGGAAGAAGTGTGTACAGTGTCAGGCGGTGGTTAAGTGAAGAGTGCCCTTCATCATGTGCTGCGGAGGGAAAAGTTCAGACGATGCCACTGATGACATCTCAAGTGGGATCATCCCCGCGTTACAGAAGGATGAGGAGGAACCGACGTCAACGCAGACGTGCAGAAGCTGCAGCAGCAGTTACAGGACATAAAAGAGCAGACAATGTGCTCTGTATTCTGGATCATCTCAAGAATATGATTTTCCTCTGTGGCCATGGAGCATGCCAGCTCTGTGGGGATCGAATGAGTGAATGCCCTATCTGTCAAACAGCTGTTGAACGAAGGATTCTTTTGTATTAACTAAGAAACTCAGTGTGTTTTGTTACCTAAAGTATTCAGTCATGGGATCTTAGTGAGCTTTCAGGCTAGTTGGAGGTCCTAATGATTAATTTTTAATATCATAGTTCCTTTACTAGAGTGTAATTTGACTATAAACGTACCAGGACAACAGCAACAAAAAACTCCACAAAACAGTGTTTGGAGCTGTGTTTTTTTGTTTTTGTTTCTGTTTTTTTTCCTTTTAATTTAAAACATCAAACCCATGTAATTCATAGGTAATTTACCTTTGGCTTCTACAGGGGAAAATCCTTATTTTTGTTTTTATTGCATTTTCTTATAAGAGAGTTAATAAATTTGTTTGACCTCAAAAGATATGCTTCCTTATGCTCAGCTGACTTTCAGTTTATCATGATTTTACCCAGAGAGTTGACACAGGTACTCAGAAAAGTCATGCATCAAATGAAAGGGTCAAGTCAAACCATTCTGTAATGCATGTTAAATAATAAAATGGTAGTACAAGCTGTGTGTGGTTAAGGGAAGACTGAACAGAGCAGTCTTTTTAAGATAACATAGTTTATCCCAATGATTGTTTCTGAATTCTTAGAGTAAATGAAAACATAGGGTGAGAGAATAATGACTTTGCATTTATTTCCTGGATTCAAAGGAAAATTGTTTAACTTGAATCAAATTGCTAGTTTCAGTATGACTGACAGATGTGAAAAGGAGAAATAAGCAGTCATAGTGGGGAACTGAAGGGGGAAGTTATCCAACAAAAGAGTATCTGTTAACTCACCATTAAAAAAAAAAAAAAGAAATACCCCCTGGATTTATTATACTAGTAGTCATCTTTTCTGATCTAATGACTTGTGTCTAATTTTTTATAAAAGGGATTATAGTAAAGATTGATACTTTCATTTGGAGTAAATTTATAGTTTACTTTCATTCCTAGATTTGAATTTTCTTTCGTATTTTTTCTGGTGGTTACTTTTAAACGTCATATTGGCTGGGCCATAGTGACTAGATATTTGATGAAACATTACTTTGGATGTTTCTGTCTGGGTATTTTTGGATAAGCCTTTCTTTGAATGATCACTGATATGTCCTTTTCATGGCATAAACATTGATTAGGTATAACTATGCATGAATTGTATAATATTTTATTAATAATTATGAATATTTATTAACTCTGTGTATTTTTATCTCAAAAATACTTCCACACATAATTACATATAAACATTGTTTAAATGGTGAATTTTTGTTTTAAGCTCTTATTATTATAGGGATCCATATACAAATAATAAATACTTAAAAATACAGCAGCAAATTATATACTACATTAAAGGATCCTCATCAAGCATTATGCATCTGTAAAATAATATTAGATGAAATATTTTAGCATTCTTATACTATATAATAAAAGCCAATGTAGTCTGCATGTAACACTTGTAAAAGATATAACATTTTCATGACTTTATACTCAGATTTTAGTATAGTAACTGGCTTGTAAATAGTGTATTAGATTTAAAGGCTAAATGAATGAAAATGTAAATACACAGGTTGGAATAAAACAAAAAAATTAACAAAAACCAGTAAAATATTTAAATCATCACCCATTCTGCCAACTCAAAAAAATCTTCTGTTTTTGTATTACTTCAATTATGGAAACTCGAATTTTGTCTTACAGTTTTATGATCTGTAGTAATTTAATATAGTTAGGTATTTTCTTTCAGGTTATTATTTTCATGTTCACAGTCCTGGTAGTTTAAATCATGTTCTGATGCACACACACACACACACACAGATTTATATCTGATTGGGGGTATTTCTGTTGGAACCTCTGGAAAGAAAAAAGTTGAAAAACAGTGTAATTTCCCATATTTCCTACAGACCTGCTTCTTTACTTACATCGTATATTTTATAGACAAAGCAGAAGTGAATACAGAGCGTTTTTATTAGAAATTAAACCCCTGAACATTGCCTCTCAGCTTTACCGTAAAGATGGGGCTTACTGACATGTTTGCATGTGTTTCCCAGCTCACTCTGAAGAGAAACCTTTGTGTTCTTTATCTGCAGCATTTTGGTACTAATCATATTTCCACTTGCATTTTATGACTCCTCTTGATTTAATAACGCATTTTATCTTTAAATCAAATGGCTAGCTTCAAATTCTTTGGTAACTAAGGACTTTATGAAATCATAAATAACTTTCTGTCTGGGATCGTGACACTGGTGTCTCTGAGGGGTTGAGCTGGAGTCGTAGACTCCTGGGTCCCCAGAGAAGACCGGACAGGGGCCGCAGGCTTGGCCGGGCTTCCAGGATCCAGCCTCTATTTATGGTTCGACCCCAGGACCTCAGTGGACTTTGGAGGTAGACAGAAGCCAGAAGTGAGTGACAGAGGGAGAGACGCCTGCCGCGGAACGGCAAGGGGAGCCGCGGCGCCGGGAAGGCGGTCGCCGTGCCTGGGGCGGGCGCGGCGTCGGAGCGGGGAGCGCGCGCGCCTTGGCGGAAAGCGGCGCCGACGCGGTTATCTGTGAGAAAGATGAGCCCGAGGGGCGGGCCCTGGGGCAGGAGCTTCCAGGAACTGTCTTTCCCCTCTGTGATGTGCCTCAGAAGGAAGATGTGAAAACTTTCATGTGTGAGACCGTCCGCCGTCCCGGCCCCCTGGATTGTACAGTCAACAGCGCGGGCTACCGTCCGCCGCCGCCGCCGCCGCCGCCGGGGCCCGAGGAGCCCTCCGCCCAGGGCTGCCGGCAGCTGCTGGAGCGGAGCCTGCGGAAGATCCGGGGGAACGTCGTCAACATCTCCAGTCTGGTCGGGGCGGTTGGCCAGTCCCAGGCAGTTCCCTACGTGGCCCCCAAGGGCGCAGTAACAGCCATGACCAAAGCCTCGGCCCTGGATCGGAGTCCATATGGCGTCCGTGGCAACTGCGTCTCCCCGGGGAGCATCGGGACCCCACTGTGGGAAGAGCTGGCAGCCTGCACACCGGATCCCGCTGCCACAGTCCGAGGGGCCGCGCCGGCCCAGCCCCTGGGCCGCAGGGGCCACCAGCTGAGGTGGGGGCTGCCGCCGTGTTCCTGGCCTCTGAAGCCAACTGCTGCACCAGGACTGAGCTGCTGGTGACCGGGGGTGCGGACCTAGGGTATGGGTGCAAGGAAGGTCTGGGCAACCCCGGGGAGACCCCCCCCCCACCATTCCTTCCTGATCTCCCACATTTCCTCTCGGGCCTCCCTGACTAGGGCTCTCCCACCCCAAACACAGTCTCCACAGTTTCAGCTTCTACATTCTGCCTCTCAGGTGCCAACCTCAACTCCAGTCACTGAGCCGCCTCACAGGTTCCCCTTCCCCCCAAAAATCGTAAATATACTTGGTGACTGGAGTCCTCCACAGGAGGTAATCTCTTTCTGCAACGGAGATATTAACCAATGTTTTATTGTTAAGTCTAATTATAAAGCAACACTGCAGGAGAAAAATGGAACTGTACATAAAACTTTCTCACAGCTTAATAACAAATTCATCCTTTGTCATTCATCCTTCTGTATATTCAGGGTCAAAGCAGAAACAGTTAAATGTATGACACTCATGCACTTCATTGGGCTTGAGCCCATGTGGTAATTTATCTGCCAAAACAAGACAATGTTTTTCAGTAATCAGGTGAGGAGTCACACTGTGATTCTCCCCTTTCAGAAACAGCACAAGGATGAATTTACTTCACATAGGCCAGTTTTAGAATTAAACTCTTTTAGCCATTGGACTTCATTAAAATGAGCTGGTTTTGTTTGTTTTCTTGGGTTTGTCTTATTTAGTTTTAAGGGATCACTTCTTTTTTGTTTTCTGAATATTTAAAACATTTGGTATATACACATATGCATGAGTCTATGTGTATTAAATACATATTTATATAATTTGTGTCTGAATACACACACTACACACACATACATTTACATGGAGGCAGTTCTGAAGTGAAGCTTGAAAAACTTTTCTCTATGAAATGTATCTATCTATCTATCTATCTATATATTTTTTTGATTTCCTTCAATATTTCCAGTATAAGTGAAACATCATTTGTAAGAGTTAAGCCACTGACCTACACAATAATAAAAAACTATTTTTCAAAAGCAATGATAGCTTGGACACACATATTGCTACTACAGATTTTTATATTTTTAGTTATATAAATGATGGATATTCAAATTCCAGACCTTATGTTCTTTAAAAAAAATACATATATATATATGACTCAAAGGAACATAAGTGTGTTAACATTGTAACTCCTGGTGTGTGAAAAAGTCTTCCCTCCACATGGAAGGTAGGCTCACCACTCAACTCTAAGGGATCCCTGTACTTAGAGCCATGAAAATAAATTTTGCATTGACAGTTACCTTTAACCAAAATAGTATATTTTGATATCTCAAAAATGTTTTTAAGAGATGGAGATCAGTAACCAGTATTTAATTTAAAAATAGGTATTACAACTCATGATACTCTATTGAAATAGTCTTTTGGAAGAAAACATGACTAACTGCATTAATACATTTATCTTATTACATGGTTGCTAAATCCATGTAAATGACTCATTGCTTTGATATTCACCAATTATTAATTTTTTTTTTTTGCTTTGGATTTAAAATCTGTCCAGATATGGAACAAAATACAGGAACACAATGTAATTAATCTCGGAGAAAATTATATGATAGTAAAACAAAGGCAAAATCCGTGACTCATTCTCTTAAGAACTTGATCACTTAATCTATCTTTAGATCACGCCTGTTGTGTTGTGAGAAGAACAGGTGTTTAAACTGCAAGTAGCCTGCGATGTCTTCCACCCTTTACTACTCAAGTGGCTATTGTACAAATATTCTCCCTGCATACTTCATTGACCCCCATACTTCCCACCAACTCATCAACCTTTCCTTTATTCTCATTTCTCCTTATGACTTAGACATCATGGTTAATGATTTTAAGAACACTCCTCTAAGACTCCTTGACAATTTATGGATGTGCCACTGTTCTCCGGCAAAACCCTACTGTTCACTCTGTGCCTTCAATTAGGCTGTTACCTAAAACTATTATTTCAGAATAAAGTAGAATTATCTTACAATAAACCTATGATTCCCAAAATAAAGTAGACCCAACAGAATATTCAGATACCATACTAGTCTTCTCAGGGTTTTTTTTTTTGTCAGTTTCTGCAATAAGTTTGTTCACTTTTCTTTACCCTTCTAATTTCTGCTCTGCCACCCAGCCCCGATCTTAAAAAGAGAGGAAGTCATTGTCCATGAGTTGTTCCCTCTTCTTCCCATCAAGCTATGAGTAGAATGTCTACATCTGCACCCTCCTACACATCTCCTCTGGTCAAACTCACGGGCCATCCTTCTCCATCATCAGTCTAATCTCCCTGAAGGTGTTGGATTCTGATGCTTTTCCTCTGCAACTTTGTTTATTAATAATTCATTTTCTCTTCCATAGGATTGACTTTTCTCCAACAATTTGATCCTTTCTAACAGCTTTTAATCATGCTGAAATTTTCTGCCAGTATGTAACACAAGCAAACAGGCAAACAATTCCCTTTGCTATATTAGCTCCCGGCAAATCTTTTCTTGCTCCGAAAGAAACATTCAAATTACTGTCTAAAATTTGTCTTCTTTCCTTGCCTATCTCTTACTCTTCAAACCACTTAAATATGATTTCTTCCACCATCATTATATTTTCATTTTGTTCTTATTTTAGCTTGGTTAATTGGTGCTAAATGTTGCATTCATTTATGTTTGCAATTTTGCCCCCACTGCCTAGAACAGTGCCTGGTAGTATGTGATAGGTGCTTGATAAATGTGCTGAATGAACGATGGAGGACTATTTTGCCACAGTTTCTAATCTTGGATTTGGGTGACACTTTTAAAATTAAAGCACTATCCTTCCACAATGCACTGAAAATCTCACGGAAGACTTAAAAATATCTGTTAAAAGCCAGATTTCTTATTTTGAAAAAAAAATTTCTATAAACTTAGTGGAAGAAAGTACAATCATCAATTTTCTTTCAGCTGCTAAGACCCCATCCCTCTGCCAGGCAGACCTGCAAACCCTCTAAGATGTCCTACTCACAAATACAGCTTAAGCTGGGGCATATGCTGCATGGCTTCTTTATCTATGAACAACTGAAATCTCATTTTAATTTGGATCATCATCAAGTCTGATGGATTCTCATGAACCCATGCTTCCTATATGTGTATTTCATTTTTATACATAGAGATATACTCCATAGAGCTTTATTTCTTAATAAATATCAGACTAACTTACTTGAAAAATTATGAATCCCTAAGAATATTTTATATGCTTCAATTTGTGCAAAGTTGGACATCTATCTTCTGTGTAAATTAAGATTTGCTGAGGTATTAATTAAGAGATGAACACGTCTGTGTCCTCATATTTCTCTACTGCTCATTGGCATTCTCCACAAGCTTCCTACTTTACTTCTTGGAAAAAAGGTTATCTTAATTTCTATCAAGGCATATTTTTACATCCCTGACGCTTCTTTAAAAAAATTCTGCTAGTTCCTTCTCTTCTACTGAGGCGGGAAGCCCCATAAAAAGACCAGCGGGTCCCCCCAGGCTGGGCAACTACTCTCCTGCAGCACCATCTGGTTCCCTGACAGGGAAGCTCTTATCTCACTTTTTGCCTCTGAAAAGGCTTACTTACCCCTAAAATTCTATTGGTTCCCTGAGCTCATTCTTGATTGTTTATTTCCCTCACTCCTGATTGTTTATTTCTCTCACTCCTGACTGGTTATTTCTCTTCCTCCTGATTGGTCTGTTTCTACAAAGCTTGTTCCTAGTTGGCTGACTTTGTTATACTTTATTTGCATATGATGTTGCAAAGTGTAAACTGGCAGCCTATAAAAGCTTGTGTAAACCTACAGACGGGGTGCAGAGCTTGGAGTGTTAACTCTTCTGGGCCCACTGGAGTGATAAACCTGAGTTCTCCAAGTCTCCTAGTGCTGCTTGGTCTCTCGCCCAGATCCAGGTTGCTGTCACAACTGAGCTGTAACACATTTTTCTGCAGCACTACCAGACCTCAAAAAGATGCCCTCATCCTGATTCTTCTTCTATTTTCCCTCTAAACTCTAGCCTAGAAGATCTTATTTGAATTTCCAGTTTATATGCCATCAATTTTAATGATATATTACTGTAAAACTACAATCCTTGAAACTCTATGACTTAGAACTATAAACATTTGTCTCACTCACAGATTTCCAGAGTGACTGGGGTGGTTATGCCTTCAGGCTAAGGATTGGTTTCAGGGTTAGCCCATGTATCTTTCATTTCAGAACCAACCAATACCCAGACATCTTCTCATGGCCGGTGATAGAAGCACAAAAAGTTAGCTGGAAATACTTGAAGCCTCTTAAGGACTAAGCTCAGGACTGTCTCTTCCATCCATATTTTGTTTGGTAAAGCAAGTCGAATGCCCAAACCCAAAATGATACATTTCAAAGTTATATTCTTACTTCAGTGAAATATGAGAGAATCAGGGAAGGAGAGGAGAATTGTGGGTATCAAATGTCTCATATCATCTACATGTCAATAATTAAAAATGAATGTTTCTACCATTGATTTCTTTAAAAGCCAATCTCACACCTCATTTGATATCTCCAACAGTATATCAGATCAATTAGACACTCGATGCCACAAATCTGCCACCACTATCCTTTATACCTACTTCTGCTCATGTCCCTTCTGACAGTAAGTTTATATTGATTCCACCCATAAACTGAAGGAAAAAATAAAGGATATTCCTTGATGCTGTCCTCTCACTCGGCTCACACACACACCCCCAGCAAACCCTGCTTGCTTTAAAATTTATTCTCATGCTATTCTTTAGTCTCCAATTTAGCTGTCTCTTCCACTGCTGAGGTTACTAACATCTCTCAACTGACACAATGAAAAATATCTCATAGTGATCTCCATGTCTTCAGTCTTTCCCCTACTCTCCATCCTCCACAGAGGAGTCAGAGTATGTCGGGTATGTATTTAAATCAGATAATGTTATTAACCTAGTGGTATCTCAGCATCCTTAGTGAGGCATCTAGATGACCTATCACGGCCCAGAAGACTCTGTGTTCTTTCCTTGGCTTCTCTTTCCAGCTCAGTTCTATTTCTCTGTCTGCCTGTCTCTCCCTTAGACATGAAGATTTTTTGCCTTCCTGTCCTTTTGACCTACAAGGCTCTTCACATGACCATTTCCATGACTTTTCTTGCTCATCCGTTACTTACATGTCATCAGAACTATCACCTCAGAAATGCCTTCTAGGACTGTCCTTACTAAAGGAGCTCCCTTCCTTTGCTACTGCTGCAGTCCACTACCTCACCTGGTCCCAGGTCTTCTTTGATCACCACCAAAAGTGAGCAATTAGAGGAGGATGTGGCAAACTGGTAGAATGATTCCATTAATAGTGATTCATGCTTTTAAACACATGGAGGATACACACACACTCTCTCTCATATTATGTGTGGCAATTTTTACACTGAAAGATTTAATACAGTATTAAAAGTGATAATACAATTTTCAGCATTTTAGATTTACCACTTTTCTTTGAAAAAAGCATTGCTGTCTGTGATATCCTTGACTCCATGGAATGCAGTGAGCATAGATATTAGATTTCAATAATTGTTTACAATTGATACAGTCTTAAATTTATACATATAAAAACAATAAATTAAGTGGTCTGCTTCAAATGATACATCTAAGTTGGATTCTAGCTGACAATCCCATAAGATTTATTTATTTCCCAGGAGCATAATATTGTGTTGAAGGTGGACCCCAGACCATTCTTCTAATTAGATGCAATATTAAGACATTTTGGGAGAATGTTATCCTAAGTGGAGTAAGTCAGAAAGAGAAAGAAAAATACCATATGAGATCACTCTTATGTGGAATCTAAAAAAAAAAAAAAAAAAAAAGAACATAAATACAAAACAGAAACAGACTCATAGACATAGAATACAAACTTGTGGTTGCCAAGGGGGAGGGGGACGGGAAGGAACAGACTGGGAGTTCAAAATTTGTAGATACTGACAGGCATATGCAGAATAAATAAACAAGATTATACTGTACAGCACAGGGAAATATATACAAGATCTTGTGGCAGCTCACAGTGAAAAAAGATGTGACAATTAATATATGTATGTTCATGTATAACTGAAAAATTGTGCTCTACATGGGAAATTGACACAACCTTGTAAAATGAATATAGCAATAAAAAATGTTAAATATAAATAAATAAACAAACAAATAAATGAGACACTTTGATTGCCTTTCTCACTTGGTCCTGCTTACTGGATCATAAGTCTTAAGCATCATTGCTGAGGGTCATTTGCTCGATAAATTCTAGACTGATTGGTTGATTGACTGATTAACATGATCCAGCAATTCACATTTAAATGTAACTTTTATTCAAATAAGGATTTCACTAATTTTGAGATATATATGTTTCATCTTAGATAAATTACAGAATGATCTTGATCTTTACTTGCCAGAATATATAGGCTGTAAAAATGTCACCAAAAAGAAATTCTCAAAAATACATTTTGATATTCATAATTAATATACATGTTAGGATCATAGGATATTTTAGAGCTAAATAAACTATTACAGTTTAAGAGAATATGTTTTTGCATTATCTATACACTAGGTACTATTGGGTACTGACCATGTAATAGTTTTAAAGGTTTTGGTTATTTATCTATATTGAATTTTATAAAGTTTGTTCATACCATGTACTTATTTCACTTCTAAAACTGTGCATTGTTTTTCACTCAAAATACTCTCATATGAAAGTGACGTCACCACTATAACAAAGTCATACTAACATCACAGTGTTTTGAAGTTCACACAGTGTTCTTTATCTTGACCTGTCTATTGGGTATTTTTAATACATTTGTCTATATTGATTTTATATAGTGATAATCAGTTTATAGTATTATTTTGCAGCATTTTTATACATTTATGCAAATTAATATTTTGTGATATGTTTACACTGATACTAAGAAAATATTCATTTATGAGTGATATTCATATATTATGACCTTTCATTATATAAATATATGTGAACAGATGCACACACTCCATTTGTATAAAATTGTTTTACTCATTTTATATAAACCTCACAATAACTTACTGTATAATCTAAAACATAAATATAGAAACATAAGCTAAAATATTAAACATATCATCTTGGCCTCTTATCCCTAGTTTAATAATTGTGAACATTTTACTACATAGATAGATAGATAGATAGATAGATAGATAGATAGATAGATGCTTGATATGTAATTCTATCTTAGATTACTATGCTGATACAGGAATACTGGTTGTAGGGACTTGAATTCAAATTATCTCAAAAACAAGGGAATATTATTCTCAGAACTCCAATGCAGGGGGAGGGTATAGCTCAGTGGTAGAGTGCATTCCTAGCATGTGCAAGGCCCTGGGCTCAATCTCCACTACTTCCAGTAAAAATAAATAAATGAACTTAATTATCCCCCCCCAAAACAACAACTCCAATGCAGATATTCAGAAAAGAGCCCTGAAGCCACTGTGGTGCGTGAGCTGAAAGCCTCCTGCAGAGCAGCAACAGGTGTGCAGGTGGAGACCATCCACAGGTTCCTTCAGCACCATTGTTCCGTGGACAGCAGTCTCTGCCTTTCAAAACACTATTGTAAATAAATTCAGAATTTCTGTTCACTTTATTTGCATTATGTACATACGTAGGCACATTTTGTTTTAATTGAGGGTATATTTCTAACTGTAAAATAACCTGTCTGACTATAAATAACTTGTGTATCAGGACAAATGAGAAAGTCTGAGAAGAGCAATACTGGATTATCTTACCACTAAGAGATAACTAGCATTGACACTACACATTAAAACTGTTTCAAATATGCATATGAGCCCATGTTTACTTTCCCAAGTTGGGAGGATCCCAAGTATTTAAATTTTACATGTTATTGTAGGAGTATTTTGTAATTCAATGGAAGTTTCTTCTAAATCACAGTTTTAAATGGTTCCGAATGCTTCTGGGTGTGGTATCATCCATTTAAGCTGCACAATTTGATTGAATATAGTATGAGTTAGTTTCCTCTTCATGTATTACTAAGATAACACTCATTTTGCATCAATCTTCAAGACCAGCACTTATTTCCTAACAGTGACTTTCTGGGACAACACTGGCAGATAGAACTTTTGGCAATGCTCGACATCTATGCTGTAAAGTTCAGGGCTAACTAGCCGCAGGTGGTTGCTGAGCACTTGAAATGTGGCTTCCCAGACTGAAGAAGTGAACTTTTAACTTTATTTAATTATAGTTAATTAAAATTTAAATAGTCACATGTTATAAGGGATTATTCCATAAGAAATTTCATAAAATACAAAAGAGTAGGCCAAAAGGTTCTAAGATTTCTTTAGCTGTAAGTAAAATTTTGAATTGGGTTATATAGATCCCAGGGGCCTTCCATTTTCTTCGTAAAGAAAAGTGTTATTTAAACATTTCTTTCCTTTCAATTATTTTTGCTTATTCCTGAAAAACACCTGTGATTCTTGCCTTCTACATCCATGTTCTTTCTTTTCCAATCGTCGTCCTATTACACACCATGTAAGCTGAATCTTAGTATACTGCTCAAATTACTCACATGCCTCTTAAAATAGCCCATCTCCATTTTAATGTCATCATAATGTAACTTCATCTCCAGCCTTTCTCTCTTTATATCTGTTTCATCCCAAATGTTTATTGATATTTTTATTCTTCATCTGTCGTGGAAAATTATCCCTCTGTGAGTCGTCATGACCAGGTTACCTTTTAATAAACCAGGTTGCTTTTTAATAAACATGGTGTTTGATTTACTACTTGTCCATAAATTAGACACGAAGATCCATCATGGCTTGACCTTAGCCCAAGCCTGCACTTGGGATGGTATTTTAACCTACTCTGAGTTTCCAATGAGGGATCCCTGGGCCTATTGCCATACAGACTAGAGGGAGAATTAACATTCAGTGCTCCCAGTCCAGGTTTCTGGGAAGCCAAGCACTCTAAGTGTAATTCTGGTATATTGAATAGGACCTGTCTTCTTCCAGACCCTATGGTTTTGTGTCTTGGAACACATACAAGAAGATCACAACCCTGAATTCGAATCGCTATTGGGGCTATTCTTGTCTCCTTTTCTAACAGACATGCGTGTCTGTGTTTTCCAGGACACAGTTCTTAACAGCAAACCACAGTCTTTTTTCCTGTCCCTCTGATTCCTGGTAGTTTCTGCACCTAGATGGATGTGGTTAAATGTAAGAATATTTTGGTGAGATTTAAAGTTATAAAATATATAAAGATAGCCTTGTCTGTCTATAAATGTCTTGTAACTAGGCATACTGGGACAGTCAGACAGGACATTTATTTTATTGTTCTTATTCATAAATTAAGACCTATAGTTTCTAACCATTTTATTCCATTAAAATTTCTCTTAGATTATGCCAATAGATTGTTTTCCAATTTTTTGTCTGGTCCTTCTCAGATACAAAGTCAGTTTTCTAGACTTTTCTCTAGGATAGTAGTTTTGGGGCTTTGCAAATTGCATTTTGCAGATTTCTTTACCAACTGCTTTCCTATTTATATATGAAAACAGGAGTCCTCAGAGGTACCAGTGGTAACTACACACACCCTATCCTGGGAGGTCTGACTACTTACTCTGTGGGGCTCCTCTGTGCTTTAAGCTTCGTAATGACTCCTCTGCCCTGGGTCCCCATCCTTAAGAATAGGAATATTTGTGAAGGCATTATCTCTGGTTTCCTTGGAGTTCCCTTATTATCCACTGATCCCTCTAGTATCTTTGTAGTCAGTTCCCCATTTTAAATTCACTTAGAATTCCCTAGTGTAGTTTCTGTGTTTCTAACTAGACAGTGGCTAGTATAGTTATCGTTCAGTTTCCAGGCATTCTGTATCCTTTGTCGTGTGTGTGTGTGTGTGTGTGTGTGTGTGTGTGTGTGTGTGTTCGCCTTCATAGGTAAATTAGTAGAACACGGGAGAGACTACATGGAGGGCTGTTGGGAAGATACAATTGTGATTCAGAAGAACAAACTGTTTCTTTAAAAAGTTTATACTTAGGGGCTTCCCTTGATAAATTCAAAAGCTCTTTGAACTATGTTAGAATATTATCTGGCAAAATCCATGTTCTTCCTGCTACAACTCATTGTTCATTTTCACAGCTGTCAGAGTTACATTTAAATTTATATCCACTGTTATCTTTTTGTTCTTGCTTCCTCTCATGTGTTTTCTTTTATCAAACAGTTATGTATGTTCTCTTTGTGGCCACACACTTACAAAGCTGCCTCCTCCATCCCATGTTCCTACATTTGAGATCAAGCCAATTGATTTTATAATGTGAGCGTGGCCTCCAGTGTGCTTAGTAATGCTGTTTCTCTTTATTTTATATTATTTAGAAATTATTCTCAAGATTTTAAGTGGAATTATTAAATAGGATCATTAAACAGGACCAATTATGCCAGATATGATTATGTCGTTGAAGGTAAGTAGGGAGATAATTTAACCACTATGCAGGCTTCACCGTACTCTCTCATTATTTCAAATCCCAACATGAGAAGAGACAAATAGGGTTCCAATAGGAAAGTTAGCATGTCATCACTCCGAACACTCTGTTCCACAAAGACCCAGACTGAAACTGTGTGTCGGCGAATCTATCATGAGACCAGGCAAGAGACTGTGCACGCGATTACTATGTGGTCCGTCAGTCCTTAAGCACTTACACAGATTAAGAATTCAAGCCCATGCCTGCGTGTATGTCCCATTTTGGGGACATTTATTGTTCGGTAACCTCTCTTACTCTGGTTTTTCTTCTCAGCAGTCATTACTTTCATTCTTCCCTCTATTCATTTAGCATTTGGTCTCTCAGATTCAAAGTCTATACTAAGGTCCACAATGGTCCACGTTCCTCACTCACTCCTCTTCTACCATTCCCCTGCTCATCTTTCTCAAATCTTACGGACTTTCTTGCTTTTCCTCAAATTCAACACTCCATTTCATGCCTGAGGCGTGTTGCATATACTGGTCCTTCTGTCTGAGATGCAATTTCCCTACATCTTCTTGTGGCTACTTCCTTCAACTTTATTCGGGTCTCTGCTCAAGTTACTACACCCCCAGAGAGGTGATCCCTAAACAAATGTCTGTGAGCCTCCAAACACTTCCTTGCACGTACCTGACCAGGATGCAGCATATGCTGTATTTTTGGATTCCCTGGTACCCCACCAGCATGTATACTCCGTTAGGATTTGGAACTTTTTCTATCCAATCACTACTGCATCCCCAGTAGTGACTGGATAGTGCCTGACATTTAATGGAAATTATGTAAATGAGTATGTTTGGACAAATGAATACACAGCATTTAATTGGGCCAGGAAATTAAGCTGAGGACTCGTGGATATAAAAATCAATGAGAATTTTTCTGTACTCTCCTGTACCTCTCCCTTGTATTAGAAAAGCAGCAATCACTGGTGGGGGCGGGGGTGGGGTGGGGTGGTGGCTGTTATGAGGAAGGGGAGGGGGGTGGTATGAACAAGACCTAAATAATAGAAAAAGGATCAATGTCTGTTTCAGTTTCATATGTCTTATCTTTTAAGATGCAGTGAAATTTTGAGATATTTTTGAGGATTAGGCTTAGCTCTATTTACTGAGAGTCAAGTAATATCGGGAACAAAGGAAGTAAACATTAAAACACTCTCCACCTACGTGCTTTGCTGTTTATGACAGCCTTCAAATTACTCTCTGATTTATTTCTTACAAAAATCTTGGAAAATATCAAAATTATCATTCCTATTTTACAGCTAAAAGTGCAATCTGACATTAAACCAGGTGCCTAAGGAAAAAAAAGGCAAGGCGTCATTCCAGAAGCCCTGATGCCCTTCAGTAAAGCGTTGCAATAACACCAACTTAACTGTGGGTAGTTACCTTATTTGTAAATATCCCCAACTTGTTGGGGCTCATGTTTTACTTTAAGTCCTGCTTTTCTGGGATGTTACAAATCATTTATCTGCACCATGGGAGGTTGCACAAATTCATGATTACATAGTCGTATTTTTTTGTTTGTTTCTCACTGCAGAAGGATTGCTAATTACTCACCCAGGGCCTGGGAACAGCATCAATCAGTTATTTAAAAGTTAGGAATCTAACCAACACAATCATTTACTCCATTTCTTTAGTTTAGTTTATTTCAACAGACAAACACAACAATTCAACACCTTCAAATTTACATGTTACATAAAATTTTCCTCCCTGTAGCCTATTGCAATATTTCTTCCTTTCCAGAAAACTCCAGATCCTTAGCTGTAATGCTCTCAGCAACAGACCACCTAGTCATGTGCTATAGTTAGCCGATTCCCAGGAAATGGAGAATTTCCTCTAGGCTCAGGTTGTCTTTTCGCTCTTATAGCAAACCATCCCTGATCAATAAATATGTAGAAATGACTGAATTACCCTACACATAATACTGCTCTCCAAATAAACCATCACTATATTTTAATGTCTAACTTATATGTGGAGCCTCCAGAGAAGGTTAAAAAATGTCATTTGGACGTAAAAAGTATGACATGAAGCCTTTGGAATATATATGTGTATTTTTTCTCAGTATTATAAAAAATAAATTATAGGTGTTTTTATTCTGTTCTATTTTCAGTCCTATTTTTTCTTTTATGTGGTTTCATTGACTTTATTACTATTGGAGTTTTATTTTACACGTAACAAGAATAGAAAGGAGATTGATTTTTTTTCAGGATTTTGAAAAATACACATGGAATTATAGCAAAAGAAAGAACACAGGGATAAATGGAAATTCTCAAATGAAAATGCATTAAAATGAGAAAAGAAAAGTAGATCTAGTGAATTTACTCTCAGGAGCTTTACTTTGTGGTCAGTTCCTAGCTCTTTTCTTGTTTTCACCCCCTCTCCTCTTGGCTGGCCTTGTCTTTTCTCCATGGTGTCTCTGACAAGCCCTTCTCTTTGTTTCGCTCCGGCTTCCTCTGCCCATCCCTAGAAAGTCCAGGGTCCCCAGAGTTTATGCGTGGGTTCCTTCTCAATATGACATATTCACGGTGACTTCTTTGAGCCCAGCATTGCCACCTTCTGGGATTTGCTGATGACTTTCCGTGATCTGAAGTGAGCTTTGGTTTTACTCCTTATTTATCTGCTGTGTTCCTATCTGCTTACTGGTTTTCCAAATACTGAATTCTCCCTGTAATACCACTAACCCCTCATCAAACTGACTTTCCTTCTTCAGTTAAGAAACACCACTATTCGCTCAGCCACACAAGAGGAGAGACTCAGAATCATCTCAGACACTTCTCTCTCCTTCACCAAAACATTCACAAAAAGAAATCACATTATTGTGGAAATTCTAGTTTTGTGGACTTTCTAGCAATTCTGTCCTGGTCTCTTCAGTCTCTCTGCCTTAGTCCATTTGGGCTGCTGCGACAAAATACCATGGACTGAGTGGCTTATAAATAACAGATATTTATTTTTCACGATTCTAGGGACTAGGAAGTTCAAGATCAAGGTGGCAGCAGATACAGTGTCTGCAAGAGCCTGCTTTCTGGTTCAGAGTGCCTTCTGGCTGTCTCCTCATGGGAAGGAAGGGGTGTGGACCGCCCTGGGGGTCCCATTATAATGGCACTTAATCCCATTTTTGAGGAATCCACCATCATGGTCTAATCACTTCCCAAAGGCCTTGGGTGTTAGGATTTCAATGTATGAATTTGTTTTCATGGAGAACAAATATTCAGTCCATGGTGTGTACTGTTACTGTCTTGAGACATTTCATTCAACTCCTTTTGAAATCTTGCCTTTTCCTCTACTTTATTGCATTGTAAATGAAGAAACAAAGTTTACTTTGTAAAACCCAAATATGATTGTGTTACTCTCATATTATTCTTATTATCCACAATCCAAATCTCTTCCACAAGGTAGCCTACTTATTGTTTCAATCTCCTCTCCACGTACTCTTTCAAGCAGCATTTGTGCCTTTCCAACAATGACTCTCCATAATGCAAAAGTCAATTTATTTTCACTTGCACTTGCTTTTGCTCGTACTTCATTCCTGTTACTCAGCTTACCATTCCTCTGCTTCTCCTTCCTTAGAAACTTCTATTCTCACTTCAAGATACAGCTCAGATGCTTCGTCCTTTACTGACTAACACTCTTGGACAAGTGGGAGGAGAAATGCTGCCACATCTGTGCTCCGTTTACATAACACCCACATAGTGTTTGCTATGGTAGATGCTCTGCAGCATTTAGTGATCTCCATCACAACTAAATTCTAGGCTTCTTTAAAGGCTAACACCTTGCTTAGTTTTTAATACATTACTTAATTTTCCTGCATTGGAAGCACATGAGTTAAATGTTGGAAGCTTAAAAAAATATGTTCTACCAACTGAGAGGGAAAACTTTGCTTTCTTTTTAGAGAATAAATTCTCAAACTTCTGTTAGAGAGAGGTCCCAGGGGAATGGTCACTTTGGATCAGGCCAGTGTCATGAAATTCTAGTTACGGGTCTGAGTATGAGAGTAGAACCTACTCTAGTCCAACAACCCACACTGAAACCTTAATTGTCAAGTCTATAGTCAGCTCCTTAGTCTCCAGTCCTGCTCTCAGATTTAAAATATCACTACTGAAATATTTTAGATCAGTGCTAAGATAGGAAATTGATAGAAACTAGGGATTATGATAAAGGCAATATTTTTGTTTTGTTTTTGTTTTTGTTTTTTAGCAGCAATAAAATGAAAGTATTGCACTGAGGTAGACCTTAAATGTTCTTTGGGAATAAGTTAGATTAAGAGGGTTGCTTGCCTGTCTGCTTGATATAACTATCTGGATGTCTCACAGTTCTAATCTACCAAACCCGAAAGAGAAGTAACGCTCCATTCACATCATCCCCAGTTACTAAAACCTGTCTGCTCATCTTAATTAATAGATCTCCCTCTTTTTATTACAGGTTATTACAAGATACTGAATATAGTTCCCTGTGCTATACAGGAGGACATTGCTGTTTAAGTCTTTTATGTAAAATAGTTTGTATCTGTTAATCCTGAACTCCTAATTTACGCCTTCCCCTCCTTTCTGCTTCAGTTAAAAAACATTTCCCTTTTCCTACATCACTCAGTCTGAACACCGAGGAGACATCTCTGATGCCTCGGCCCATCACCCCCTGTCATATTCACAGGCAGCCAGTCCAGTCAGATCTACTGGCAACATGGATCTCAGATTCACTCACTTCTTTCTATCTTCACAGCTCACTTGTAATCTACACCACCAGGTCTCCTGCATGACTGATGAAATAATTTCCCAGAATGGTAGTCTTGCTTCCATTCTTGCTATTCCCTCTCCACCAAAACCAATTTTCCAAAAACAGTCAATGCTCTAAATACAGAAGTCAGATTATTATACTTCCTTAGCATAAAAGTCTCCAGTGGCTTGTCAGTTTCCCTGGACTTACATCCACGCTGTTCACTCTGGCCCATGAGGTCCCAGTCAACCTGCCTCTGCTGCTCCAGCTCACGTAATTAGAGCTTTAAAACAACAGAAAACTAGTATTCCATTGTATAAATATACCACGTCTTCTTTTTCCAGTCATCTGTTGATGGACATTTAGGCTGTTTCCATGTCTTGGCTGTTGTAAACAGTGCTGCTATGAACATTGGGATGCAGGCAACTTTTTGAAGTAGTGGAATCTAAAAAAAGAAAAAAAAAAAAAAGAACATAAATACAAAACAGAAACAGACTCATAGACATAGAATACAAGCTTGTGGTTGCCAAGGGGGAGGGGCATGGGAAGGGACAGACTGGGAGTTCAAAATTTGTAGATACTGACAGGCATATGCAGAATAGATGAACAAGATTATACTGTACAGCACAGGGAAATATATACAACATCTTGTGGTAGCTCACAGTGAAAAAAATGTGACAATGAATATACATATGTTCATGTATAACTGAAAAATTGTACTCTACACTGGAACTTGAAACAACATTGTAAAATGACTATAACTCATGAAAAAAAAGTTTAAAAGAACAGAAAAAAAGCAATCAAACCAAAAGCTGTTTTTTTTGAAAGACTAAACAAAATTGACAAATCTCTGGCCAGGCTTACCAAGAAGAAAAGGAAAAGGACACAAATAAACAAAATAAGAAAAGAAAAATGGAGAAATTACAAACACCACCACAGAAGTACAAAAAATCATAAGAGAAAAGCATGAACAACTATATGGCAATAAGTTGGATAACTTAAAAGAAATGGACAATTTTCTAGAAACATACAGTCCACCGAAATTGAATGAAGAAGGAAAATATCAGTTGAACAGATCAATCACTGGATGTGAAATAGAATCAGTAATAAAAAACCTTCCTGCAAACAAAAGTCCAGGGCCAGATGGCTTCGCTGGGGAGTTCTATTAAACATACAAAGAAGAGCTCTTACCAGTCCTTCTCAAACTCTTCCAAAAGATTGAATTGAAGGGAATACTCCCAAACTCAGTCTATGAAGCCACCATCACCCTGATACCAAAGCCAGACAATGGCTCCAAAATAGAGCTTCTCAGCACCAGTGTTCTCATGGCAGAATAAGCTCTCAGAAATGGCTCCTGCCAGCATCTGTGTCCCCAGGGGGAGTCTCAGGTACCTCCTACCTTTCTCGAGTCTCTCCAAGATCAGCACATGTGTCTGACCCAGGCTCCTTTCAAATGTGGTATGTGAGAGTTTGCAGGCGCCCTTTAAGAGTGATGTCTCTCTCCTATAAGGCTCTAGTTCTCCTGTGTGCAAGCTCTGCTGTCCTTATATACTGTATACATCTGTAGGTTTTGCTGTCCTTCAAAGCCAGGCATCTGGGGGCTCGTCTCCCCAGCTCAGGATCCCTGGGCTAGGCTGCCAGGTGTGGGGTTTGGACCCCTTTCTCCTGGGGTCGAACCTCTGAAACTGATTATCCTCCTGTTTGTGGGGCGACTACCTGCCGCTGTGAGTCTTAACTATATCACATTTCTGTTCCTCTTACCTGCCTTGTTGTGGTTCCTTACTTATATCTTTAAGGATGGAAAATCTTTCCTGCTATTCTGCAGATCATTTTCATCAATAGTTGCTCTGTAATTAGTTGTTACTTTGTTGTGCCAGTGGAAGCAGGTCAGCTCAGGGCCTTCTTACTCAGCTCACCTTGGCCACTCCCCTAAAAGTATTTAGTCTTTTATTTTCCTGCCTTGAAATTGGTCATTTTATTTTAAACCTGAATGGCTGCTTGATTAGATTTCAAAAGCAATAGGTATTTTAGAAGCCTTTTACATTTGGGAAAAAAACGTACACATGAACACAGTTTCTGCTACCATGAAATCAACTGTTGAAAGCAGGCCAAATTATGTCCAGTTAGCAGTTATGATGTGGCACAAAGCAGCATGCAGGTGACCTATTTCCCAGACTCAGAGCATTTCTTTATAGCACTGCATCCCTGGACACCTGCATTTCCTATTGAAAGCTGAATTAGCGAATCCGTCTACACTGTCATTTGCCTACAGTCAGATCTTTGGGTCCAGGGCACCACCATCAGTCAGCCAGAGGGATGTACAGAGTGGTTCCCTTTTGTCAAGCCACACTTTTATCCCTCTCCCAGTGCTGTGATGCAATTGTAATTTTTATTGGTTTAGTTGATTGCCTTGAAATTGTTTTACATCTCATGCAAATTTCCAAATGCCTATGGTGATTGGTGTTCACAGTTGAAAGAACATAAATTGTTCCTATTTCACACAGGTTATATGTGAACACATTTCTGTAAGTTCCTTGAAAGAAAGGCAGTATGCTGAAAATCAAATAATAGTTAATTATCTGTTTGTAGAAACAGAGGTTACCGTGATCTAAAATACCCATCTCATTTTGTGTACGCTCACCACAAGAAAACCGATATACATAAGGTCAAAGGATATTTAACCTATTTGATATTCTTATCACATTTTACAATTTTCCTAGAAAGTAAGCGTTTCTTTGTCAAACTTAGACATATACATTTAACAGAAAATCACATTTTCATTTTAACTGAGAACAAGTCAGGCTGAAATTATAAGAATCCAAAATTACAGATCTTTTTAAATGAACATTTTCTTTGTCTAGAGAAAAATGCTAAGTGTATTGCTTTGTCTCAGAATAAAGACTAGATCCCAGGGGTTTCTGGCTTAGCTAACTTACCTACAGCATATCCCATTGATAAAGAATTTTACTAAGGCAGAAATGAAATGAGTTCAGTGTTCCCAAATTATTTCTATCAGTGTAGTTATGTTTCAGGTCACATATGAGCTGTCATTCCCCACCCTTTTAGCTCCTCTTTTATACCCTGTGAGGTGATGTGGGAACTTATAGAATATTTCTATGAGTAATATCTTGCACATAAATGTTGCACACACCTCGTCTTGACTAATGTAGTCTTTTCCAATGTTCACTTTCTTGCTTGAGAAATGATACATGCAGATTGGTGAATATTTTCATAAAATACACACTGGTTTAAACTCAGCTGGTGTGGATTTCAGATGAAAGGTGCAAAGCACATATCTAGTTGTAAAAGAATATTTAGACTCAAACAGGTAAAGGAAATGCAATTGGAAACTGTGGACAATTAATTAAAAGACTGTATGGATAAATTAGGAGTTTGGGGTTAACAGAGACACGCTACTATGTATAAAACAGATAAACAATGAGAACTTACTGTATAACACAGGAGCATGAACAGTCCCCTTAATCTTCTGATCACCAGCACAACATCCTGCGTGTGTCATTCAAAATGTTCAGTAATGTGTTCAATATATTTTTGAACACAGTAGATAAAAAGAGGGAAGTAGATCTGATAACTTTAATGATCGCAACCATTTATACTACTGTTTCTATAAGAAGGTATATTTGGAGTTTCCTTCAATTTATTTATAAATGGACTTTGGAAACATATCCATTTGTAATATGCCTATGCTCTCATTGTAATAATATTGCTCTGACTGTACTTTTATTGCAAACGCACTGCATTTAACTACGTATGACATGATAATATTTGAAAACATTACAGAATGATTTTCCAGTATTTCTTTTCCTTATTTAGGGGCATCTAGGTCTTTCTCTGCTCCATGCTTCAGAAGAAGGCAGATGGCAAAAGGAAGATTCAAGAAGGTATTTCCTGGCATTTGGTGATCAGCAGCTTGGCCCTGGAGAAAGTGATGGATGGGGAGGAAGTGAAATGAACTCAGTTCAAAGGCAATAAACCTGATTTAGGGCAGCACACAATGTTGTAAGAGCCAGACCTTCCTGATTCCTTCCTACCTCAAGACAAGACCAAAGTCCCCTGGACCCAGATTGGAAGAAGTATCGGAAAGGAAATTAGCTCATGCATCTTAATAAGAGGAAAACAAACAACCCAAGTCAAAAATGGGCAGAAGACCTAAACAAGCAATTCTCCAAGGAAGAAATACAAATGATCAATAGGCATATGAAAAAATGCTCAGTATCACTAATTATCAGAGAAATGCAAATCAAAACTACAATGAGGTATCACCTCACACTAGCCAGAATGGCCATCATTCAAAAGTCCACAAATGACAAATGCTGGAGAGGCTGTGGAGAAAAGGGAACCCTCCTACACTGCTGGTGGGAATGCAGTCTGGTGCAGCCACTGTGGAAAACAGTAGGGACATTCCTCAAAAGACTAGGAATAGACTTACCATATGACCCAGCAATCCCACTCCTGGACATATATCCAGGAACCTTAATTCAAAAAGATACATGAACCCCAATGTACATAGCATCACTATTTACAATAGCCAAGAAATAGAAACAACCTAAATGTCCATTGACAGATTACTGGATAAAGAAGCTGTGGTATATTTATACAATGGAAGACTACTCAGCCATAAAAAATAATAACATAATACCATTTGCAGCAACATGGTTGGACCTGGAGATTGTCAATCTAAGTGAAGTAAGCCAGAAGGAGAAAGAAAAATACCATATGATATCACTTATATGTGGAATCTTAAAAAAAAGACACGTTTATTTACAAAACAGACTCACAGACGTAGAAAACAAACTTATGGTTACCAGTGGGGGAAGGGGTTGGGAAGGGATAAATTGAGAGTTTGAGATTTGCAGATACTAACTAATGTACATAAAATAGATAAACAAATTCATACTGTATAGCACAGGGAACTATATTCAATATCTTTTAGTAACCTATGGTGAAAAAGAATATGAGAACAAATATATATATATATATGTCCATGTATGACTGAACTATTATGCTGTATGCCAGAAATTGAAACAACATTGTGAACTGATTATATGTCAATAAAAATATATACATACAATGTCAATGGTGAAGTCGGGGCTAATAAAATAAATAATAATAATGACGATGATAATAAAGCATTTTAAGTACCTAAAAAAAAAAAAAAAAGAAAAAGAAAGGAAATTAGAAGTGAGTAGATAGTAATAATGGTGGGTATCATCGCCCTGCCCCTCCCTCCAGCTGAGCTCTGGAAATTGTGTGGTAGGGAAGGGACCAGACAGACGTCATGACAGGCCTGGGCTCTGAAAGCAGAGGGTGTCTGTGGCCCTACAGACCATCTCTTGGAAGGGGACACACGTGCCTCAGAGCTGGACCTGGGCCCCAGGGGTGGACAAAGGACTCAGCAAAGACCTGCATGGAGGGATGACTAGAGGCCAGAGGGAGAAAGGACAGTTCAGTGGGTTTAGTCTGGATAGGTGACAACTGGAAATCCATGCCTGCCACAGATCACACCTTTGCCTGATGTAGCCTCCGGGAATCTAGGTGGGGTCCTGAGCAAATAAGAGGGCAGAAAACCTAAACTGAGTGAGTGAAAAGAGAGCTGGAGAGTTTTTCCTGCAAACATTAGGAGCTAAGAGGACATTTGTGAGCAAGGTTGTCATCATAAACATTCCAACGCTCCTCTTAAGAAAGAGTATTTTGGTTCTAAACCATAAACTTACAAGTAATTTATTTTGCATTAAAATACATGTTTAAAGTTAGAGATTATATTAATTTTTTATATGAATATCTTATTTGAATAGAAAGTAAACTACAGAATATTATGTACATTTTGATATCTAAATAAATTTTAAAAAATAGGAAACTTATTTTACATATATAACTATAAAAATAATATAAAATATAAAATGCGGTATGAATATATACCAAATCTATCATGAAAGTTTCCTCTGAGGAGGAGGAGAATGAGACAGGGACTTCAAGTATAGCTGCAATATTTGTTTTTAGGAAAAAAAATTTCAGACAAAAATAAAAACATGAATCTCACTCTCTCTCGCTTTTTCTTGCTTGCAGGACAAGCCTTTAGTATAAAATGCCCACGTGTCATCTAGCAGTTTTCTTTTTCCCCAGCTGCAGTGGTCCTGATGGTGACAGGGCAGTTCAAGCGTCTGAAGCAACGTGTTGGCACGTAGCTATTGCTGTGAAGTTGAGGTGGTGGTAGCGGAGCTGGATGTTATAAATCGAATTTCAGCATGAGGAGATGGGGGGTGGGAATGAGAGTTTCCAGCTACAGGGACCTGAGAGAAAGTCTTCAGCTTGGAACAGTCCCATGTGTGGGAAATAGCAAATTGGCTGCAGCAACTCACAAGCATGATTGATAAGTCTTGAAAGATTCATTGACTCCAAATCAGGGAGGGCCTGGGATATGATTTGATCATCATGTGATTTGATCATAAGGGAAGTGAGAAGCTGAGTGACGGTGTGGTGCTGACAGACATACGAGCCCTGGGTCAGCAGTGTTGTAGAGGCTGGTCTGCAGTAGGGAGGGATCAAGGGACAGAGGTTAATTGGAGAGTTTTATAAGTTTATAGGAATAGCTTAGGTAGTGGCGTGAGAGTGGATGTGATGACTAAATTTATGTGTCAATTTGGCTGGGCCATGGAGTGCCCAGATATATGCTCAAACATTATTCTAGATGTTTCTGTGAGGATGTTTTGGATGAGATTAACATCTAAATTAGTGGACTTTTTGAGTAAAGCAGACCACTCTCCAAAATGTGGGTGGGTCTCATCCAATCAGTTGAAGGCCTGAATAAAACAGAGACTGACTTCTCCCAAACAAGAAAGAATTCTGGGAGCAGACAGCTTTTGGATTTGAACTGCAGTATTGGTTCTTCTTAGGTCTCCAGTCTGACTCCAGCATACCCTGAAGCTTTTGGACTTGCCAACCTCCATAATCACATAAGCCAATCCCTCAAGATAAATGTCTTTATACACACACACACACACACAAACACACACACACACATATCTTATTTGTTCAGTTTCTCTGGAGACCCCTGACCAGTACAGGAGGATAATTTGAAGAAGGTTGGATAGAAAATATATTGGGATGGATAAATCTACAGAGGCTGGCAATTACTTGGACATGGAAGGAAAGAGAAAGAAAAGAACTTGATAAGTTCTAGTTTATTTGATTGGGAGAATGGAACTGCCTCAAATTAGAAAGTCGAGAGAAGATAACTAACTCAGTTTGGGACATCTTTAGTTTCAGTTTCAGTTGTCCATTCAAATGGAAATAGCCAGTAACCAGCTGTAGCTGTGGACATGAAGCTTAGTGGAGATGCCTGAGTAGATAATACAATATAGGAGCCAGCTTAATAGAAGTAACATCTGAAACCACGGCAATGGAAGATAGACCAAAGAGATAAAAGAGAATTTTTAAAACTAGAAAGAGAGAGAGAGAGATTCTTAAACCAAGACCAATACGACCGGCTGTGTGTGCATTGGGTAGGGGTTCTGAAACCAAAAGAGCAGCCTCGTCTAGTGGGGTTGACGGAGCAGGAGAGATGAGCGGTGTGGCATCCGGGAAGGAGACGGTTCCCCGGGGAGAGGGCTCGGCCGTGACAAGCACTGCAGGGAATGAGGGTGAGCAGCCGCCGGAGGCTCTGCCAGGACGTGGTTGTCACTGAGTGGCAGGTCCTGACGCTGGCTTATGCTAAGTTAATGGGAGAACAGGTGGTGAAAAAGTGGAAGATGGGAAATATGGTGGTGGGGCAAAGCGAAAGACAAAAGCTTGGAAACACGGCGGAGAGAAAGCCGCCCCCTGGCTGGTTAGAGGTGAGCGCCTGTGAACGCGGGGCAGCGCCTCCGGGAGGGCGCGGGGGAAGGGGAGAGGCCCGGCGGCCGGGGCACCTGCGGAGGCGAGAGTGATGAGAGCGCAACCTGGAAGAGGGCTATTAACCCCAGAGAGAAAATCGTCAAATAAAGGGCAAACTCACTTGTCTCCAAACCAAAAAAAAGCAAACCATAAAACAATCTTCTCCCCACCCTCAACACAGTCTACCCTCCTTCCTGTTGAGGGTTGTGTTGACAGAATCCACAGAGATGTTCAAAGCAGAATACTAAAAAAAAAAAAAAAAAAAAAAAAAAGCTATTGGGTCCTGGTCTCTTTTTAGGACGAGGAGTGACTGATACAGTACAGCTAACTACAGTGATTGGGACAGCGGGCCCGCGGAAGGCGGCGGCGGCGGCGGCGCGCGATGCCCTGTGACGGCCGAGCGGCCGCGGGGCTCCCGCGCCCGGGGACCCCGACACGGGCGGCAGCGGCTCCGAGCTCGGGGCGGGGCCGGAGGCGGTGGTCGCCAGCAAGCTTTGGTGCAACCGCGAGGCCGAGTGGTGCCCCTCTTTGTATTCACGTGCAGGGATGGGTATCTGGATTGCGAATTCTGTGAGGACACAATCGTCACAAAGAACGGGCAGAAGCGGGCCAAGCTGAGGCGGCTGCAGAAGCACCTGATTCCTCAGGCATCGTGAAGCTGGATGCCCCCAGCCTCCCGCCACATCCACGTGGATTTCCCTGTGATCCTCTGTGAGGTGTGAGCCTGGGGTGGCAGGGAGAAACACCTGCCTCAGCAAGAAAGCCCCGGGCTCAAGGTGCGGCTTCCACTGAGGGACCTATAGGCTGGGGCCACAGCCCTGAGCAAACTCCGCTGGCCTGGAACCTTCAGCTGGAAGCGGGGGCGGTCCTGCAATGCTGGTTGGGTGTTGGTTTGTGTGTGGACAGGACAGGGCTGGTGGCTGGCAGGGCTGATGGCAGAGTCACCAGCCCACCTTCCCCCGCAGTCCCTACCAGGAGCGTGGCAGGGCACACCCTGGTCAGGAATGCCTGGGTCCTGCGCCCTTGTCTGGCCGGCTTTCTCCCCAGCTTGCCCAGGGCGCGGCCCTGCTAGAGGATCCAGCACTTTACAAGCAAGCTCTGCCTTTTTCCAGCCCCAGCGCTGTGGGAGCTGCACACAGTTTGGAACTCCCTTCCCTCACTTCCTTTACCCTCTCGTTGGGGCATTTCAGCCCTTTGCTACCTCCATTCCTCCTGTGTCGGACAGTGGCTGGGGACAGCGCAAGCCTGCTTCTTCCTGCCGACTGGCCCGTCTGTTCCCACCCCAGAGTGATGGACAGTTTGCTGGCTGGTAACAGGAGTAGGGACTGAGGCGGGAGGCTTCCCCCTCTACCCAGGGCTGGGCTGAGCCCTCCCCACTGCGACTAGCTGTTGCCCCACCCCACCGCCAGGTCGTGGGGACATACGCCAGGGATCAGGAAGGGACCTGGATGCCTGTGCCTATGAGTCGTCCCATCTCACCTACTCTGTCTAACCCTCCTTGTCCTTACACATCCCCAACCCTGCGATGAGGGGCAGCACCCTAGGGGTGGCGCCAGGAGCTCTGAGGAGCCCCCCAGCCCCTCCCCTACAGTCTACCCGTCCCTTCAGGATCAGTCAAGAGAGAGTAGTACGGGAGCCCCCTGGGTAGGGGCAGAAAGGAGAGAACCACCAGAAAAGGAAGACTTAAAGTGTGAACGCTTGTAAACAGTCTAGTCCGTGATGTTGTTGGGACAGTTTGACTTCTACATAGAAATGATTAAAAATAAAGTTACTGTGCAAACTCTGTGCTTTAAGAGTGTAAGAAATGGCTTGGGGAAGGTAGCCCCAAATCTAAGAAGGCTGTTGTGTTATTTATTCAATAAAATTATTTGTAGACCCTGCAAAAAAAAATACAGATTATTTTTTTACTTTTATTTATTTTAATAAATATATTACACATTTATTTATTTTAATAAATATATTATACATTTATTTATTTTATAAACATTATAAATAAATACATACATAAATAATTAAGATTAAACTACATTTTGAAGCATAAGATTGGATCAAATTATTTTCTAAACTCAGTAATCAAGTCAATTAAGCAAAAGAAAAAGCCACCACAGAATTAAAATTTTAGTGCGGCCTCTATGGAGGACAGTATGGAAGTTCCTTAAAAAACTAAAAATAGACTTACTATGTGATTCAGCAATCCCACTCCTGGGCATATATTCGGGGAAAAAAATTCAAAAAGACACCTGCACCTCAATGTTCACAGCAGCACTCTTTACAATAACCAAGGTGTGGAAACAGCCCAAATATCCATCAACAGGTGGCTGGATAAAGAAGGTGTGAGGTGTGTGTGTATATATACACACACACACACACACAATGGACTACTACTCAGCCATAAAAATAATTAAATAATGCCATTTACAGCAAGATGGATGGACCTGGAGATCATCATTCTAAGTGAAGTAAGTCAGATAGAGAAAGAAAAATGCCATATGGTATCATTTATACGTGGAATCTAAAAAAGAAGGACACAAATGAACTACATATTATTTATAACCTAGATGATTGATTTCTTGAATATGTGTAAGCACACTTGACTGTCCTTTATGAGTGGATTACTGCATTCTGTTGATCCTTACATTGTGGTTGGCTTTATTCCTCTGATAACTATGTAAGTTTAAAAAGCTAAAGCTCTAAACTGTTCTCAGAAACAATGAACAGTACATGTCTTACTAGTTTGTTACACCAAACCCACAACCAAAATAGCAGAAGGGATCTGATCTTATCGCCTTAACTTGGTCACAATACTCTGGAAGTGATCTTAGGAAATTCTTTTAACAGGAAAAACATTGAATTTGCAGGGAGCATCCTGGGGTGTAACCATGTAACTATTATTGTAAAGCTATCCCCAAACCAGGAAGGTAAGCTGCTTCAAACTGTGGAACACATTGCTGAATGCTCTGTAGGCGAAGTAATGTGTTGACACCAGAAACTGAGTCATGAATGATGCTGTACAGGTGAGCTCTCTCTGCTGCCTACCCATGGCCAGATTGTAGCTTTAAAATTAAATATCCTCAGCTGAGTGCATACACTTATGCTAAAATAAAACTATTGGCTTTTATTCTAACAGACAGAATGTCGGATAAAAATTACCGAAAATGCCTTCCTGTAGTCAAAAAACCATTGATGCCAGAAGCTCATCCCATTAGGGAAGTTTTGACATGGTGCTTCTGTAAATGTTTCACAAAGATTATGCTGAAAGGATAACACCTATTTGGGGGAGATGATTTAATATCTACCTGGTAGGAGAGACTGGAGTTATTTGCATCTCTCTATTATTTTTAAAGTTTATTTTTTCTCATTCTAAATGTAACACAGAAATGAAAAAATGAAACAAAATAAAAGAATACTGCTCATGGTTCCCACTATGCACAAGCTTACAGGGCAGGAATACACCGGATCCAGCCCAGCCCCTGCTGCAGCCTAAGCCTGGCAAGCAGATACTCGGGCCCCCCCAGCTCCACTGAATCTCCCAGTGACCTCTGCGCCCGGCCATGGCCCCGCAGCCCACTGCATCCTTCCTGCCCTCTGTCTGTTCTTGCTCTCCGCCTGAAATTACCCAGCAGCCCTACTCACTGGGAATTTGATGGGAGTCCATAGTCTGCCCTGGCGCTATAGGTGTGCTGTCTTTAAAACTTTGTGCAATACTTTTCTAATCACAGTCTGTAGGTTCCTCAAGAGCAGAACCTTAATTTTTCCATATTTGAATCTGCATTCAGTAGGTAATCAATAGAAGTTTTCAGTTGATTTGTATTTGTAATTTCTTGGTCAATTATTGACAACTCTGCTTTTCAGCTGTCTAGGGTTTTTACTACTAATTACAGAGAGTTCTTGGATTTTACTAATGCATTTCTCAAGATGCAGTCACTCTATGCATATTTTAAAAATTGGTTTCCATCTGATTTGCTATGAAGTTTGCTGGTGCCTGCTTTGCTAATTGCAGAGGTCAGTGTTTCTTATAGAATAAATCTGACCAGGCAGAAAGAAGCCCTGGGCAGGTTTGGGGAGAGCTGCCAGGCGGGGGTGAGGCTGGAAGTGCTGGGGGTCAGGGCGCCCCCAATGTTTCTGGTTAGGAGAGTGACAAAATCATGCGGTCCTAAATAGAGTAGTCTCATTTTCTTGGGCCTTAAATTAAAGTCATATTTTTAAAGGGACCTTTTATTTAAGTCCATGACTCCAGGAAGAGAAGTGTTTTCCCAAGTGGTCTACCGAGCTGCTGAAGGAGATCTTTTAGGGATGCCCAGCGAAACAGGTTTCATCATGAGGTAAGTTAGGGAAATTGCCTCTTAAATGATGCTTTTGCGGCCGAGGTTGCACAAGAACGTTTTAAAGAACTTCTGCACTACAGAAGCCCATTGAAATTTGGTTGCTGTGTAACATCCCAAACTTATTCAAGAGCAAGATCTGTGCTCCCACGTGCATGTCACGGCATTTCAGTCTGTGTTCTGTGGAACTCTGATGCATAGGCCCTGCCCAGAAAGAACAAGAAAATTCAGTACAAAAAGCCTTTTTGACATTAGAAAAATCCAGAGGAGCTGGGAAGCAGAGAGAAGAGGTGGGAGCGAGATCGCGGAGGGGAGGCAGGCGGGAGCGGAGAGGGGGATCCCGAGGCGCCGCAGCCTAAAATCTGGGACGGCCCAGAGAAGCACCTGGCGGCTCTCCTCCTCACAACTTGCCCAAAACAGACAGTCCTCATCCTGTGCCCTGAAAGGAGAGCTGGCCCGCCGCTTCCCCCTCGACTGTTCTTCGGCCTCCAAGCAGCGCCCCGGGATCTGCGTCCCCAGCCTCGCCCCCATTCGCCTGCAGCGCCGGGCGCCCGCCCAGGAGCGCGCAGCTGGGGTGCTGGGGGTGTGTGGGGGTGGAACAGTGAGCAAGAGAAACCACGGCCCTTGTTCCTGCGGATCCTGCAGCCCAGTGGATGGAGACCACAGCACATAGACCTGCCAGGAAAGACAAAATTTTTCCTGATGGTTGGTCCAAGCAAGGACTCCCTGGTGAACTGAGGAATGTCTGGCTTTTCCTTAGTTCATCCATCTCTGTGGTAGCTACAAGCAGCCCCCAGAAGACCTCAAGAATGAGAGGCCTGAGATCTACAAGTTGCTGCTAGAAACATTTCAGCCTCTCCAGAAAACAGAGTGGAGCTGCCACACACGTTTAGAAGAGCCCTGGGTGCACGCTGACTGCGCGCAGGCGGGCGAGCCCTTTGCTCCGCGTCCCTGCCCCGGGCGCTGCTATAGCAACAGTCTGGACCCCCAGACCTTAGGCCGCGACCACCCGGGACCCAGTCTTCTCCCGCTCCAGAGGGTGGGGCGGCGGCGGCGGCCTGGGAGGTGGCCAGGGTGGGTAGATGGGACCGTCCCCTCCTCTGATGCCAGCAGAGGCGGCAGATTTGCTTCCAAGCATGCCCTGTCAGAAGCATGTCTATTAACCGCTCGCCAGGGGCCTGGGAGGTCCCGATACCTTGGCAGCCACCGCGGCAGGTGGGGCCGCCATGGCCTGTGTCCCGCCCAGCGCAGCTTCAGGCCCACTGCCCTTCTTCCTGTTCCGACCGCGGCTGGAGAGCGTGGACTGGCGGCGGCTGAGCGCCTTCTATGTGGACAAGGCGGTGGGCGCCGTGGACGTGCTCACGCTGCAGGAAAACATCATGAACATCACCTTCTGCAAGCTGGAGGAGTGCCCACAGTGCCAGTCAGGGGTGGACCCGGTGCTGCTGAACACCGGCTGCGATCCTGGAAAAGACATTTCAGGCACTTCACATAACAGAAGTCACGTTTTTTCACTCACATGGGGACGGATGGTAGGTGGATGGCTCTCCACTAAAAATTCTTTTTGCCCCCCTTCCGTAGTGCAAATATTTTGCTGAGGAGCTGCTGCCTGTGAGGAGATGTGTAGAATTCTAGGGCTGACCCACAAATGCATCCCTGTTGGTCTTCACTCTGGCCCTGACCCCGTCGGCCTCCAGTGCTGATGGATCTGCCTTCAGTGAAACTTTGATGACACACATGGAGGATGGCAGAGTCTCCTTCAGGCTGGGTCCTTGCAAGTCTGCCTGACACTGAGGTCCTATTGCTGGTGGAAACACCCAATCTTGGACATTCTAGGCTGTTCCTCCGGTGTGAGAAGCCCTTAGTGTCTCCCACACTGAGTGAAACGTGTGTGGGCTCATGTCTTTACTCCATTCATTCTGATGACTTGGGAGTGTGCATTCAAATGCATTTGACCAGAGAAAACAAAGAGATGGATGTTGTGCTGATGTAAACTATTACTGCATCTTGGAATATTGGCATATTGCTCCTCTTTTTAATCCCATTCTCTTAAACATGGGGGCATGTTTCTAGGGTGTAAAAATATTTTAATTATTGATATTTGTATATGATCTTGCCCAGTAAGTTGATAGAAGGGAATATTTTATTCCTGGGCAAAGAAACGTATCTCTGTATCCAGTGCAGAATTAAAAATTTAATCGTAAACTATTACCTGCAGGGGAGATAGTTCAGCAACCATAAATGTGTGGTTTAATGAATTATTACAAGAACACGAATGTGACCGCCACTTGGACAAGACATGAAGTGTCATCAGGCTCTCCTGTGTGACTTGTCCTTGTAATAGACAACAGGTCAGGCCCTGTACTGGATCTGTTCCTTTAATTTTAACCACTGTGCCCTGTTTTCCAAGCTCAGTCTTGCCAGTGCAGCACCTTTTGGGAAACAATGTTGCCTATAGCCTGAAAAGAGAGCCTGTTCTCCAGGCTCTGACCTTTAAGGATGTCAGCACTTCTGCCCTCATACAGAGATGGGAAGTTGCAAAATAGAGAATAACTTTTGTTTTGTTGGCGGTTTACAGGGACACCATGGCTTGACCCACGAGGATGGCTGCAAGAACAGAGAATCCCTGCAGCAAGAAGTTTGCACCAACCAACCACACCCCCCCCTTTTTTTTTTTTATAAAAGGAGCCTGTATTCTGACTGGAGCAGGATGGTTCCCCAAGACACTAGTCTGCCATCCCCTCGATCAGCTGGCTTTCCAAATAAAGTCACTTTTGTTTGCCCCAACACATTGTCTCCCAATTTATTGGCCTGTCACACGGCTAGCAGAATGAGTTTGGACTTGGCAACATCCTGACTTAATGTCTTGCAGCCAAGCATCCCTAGGGCACAAGTTATTACTCATTAAGGAGGAGACACACCATGGGAAAGCCTTGGGGCTTCTCGTAAGAGGCTGTTAGGAAGAACCCATTGGATTTGGCTGGTGCTCAGTGAACTGGGGGAGAGGTTGAAGAAATGGCTCTGCTCTAGGCTGGAGGCTCTGAGGGGGCTGGCAGCTCTATGACTGGGTATCTCAAGGAGCCTTGGGAGGAGGAGGGAGGGGTGAGCTGGGGTGGACCTGCAGCTGTCACTCACACTATGGGGAAGAGGGCATTTGCTATTTTGTAGCTTGGACACGTTCATGTTCTGTCTGTTCAGAAGTGATTCCTGTGGTCTCTTGTTTTTATCTTCATCCTCACTGGCTGCTCCAGGACGTGAGGGGAGTGTCCCTTGGAGCTCACACCCCCATTCCACTGTGTCATTTAAAGGTCCCCTTTATAATGCTAGAAATTTAGGTATTGGTCTCATCTGCTAGACAGTAATGGGTGCATTTTTGGAGTTTGCATTCAAATTGAGTTTTTTTTCTTCTCCAAGTACTGTTGAAACATGTCATTTTCTTCAATTTTTAAATTACCTCTAGAAGCAAGCATTTAGAGACTGAAAAAAAGCAATGAGATGGATTATGACAACTTCTCCAGGATATATGTCTTTATTTTCTTAGTAATTCCTTACATGTGATTTTTAAAAGGCCTGCCTACAACTTGGTGTGTGATTATGTTGAGTCTTTAACCTTTCTCTGCCCTCAGTTCCATCCTAATGGAATCTCATCTGTGAAGATGTAAAGAGAAATGACATGTAAAGGATGATTCCAATACTCAGCTAATTTTCAGCAGGAAATTTGCTTCAAAACCATATAAAACATATTTTCTTTGAGCACGTTGGACACTAATTTATAACCCTCTTGGGGTTGCGTTGTTCTTCTAACTTGGATGGGATGTGCTGTGGGACACTGGGGGATCTCCCCATCTGTGACATGGGGGTGACAAGGGGCTCCCAGAGAACTCACCATGAGTGCTTTACAGAGCTCCTCTGACCCGCACTGCAGATGGCACCTACGCCATACTCTTGTGTGTGACAGTTATCATTTTAACTGAGAATATTCCGAGTGGCTTAGCAATTTGCCTGATTTCATTTAGTTTCTGTTAAAGCCAGAAACCAAGCCTTTCCTTCTTTTTTTCAACCCTGAACACTTATAGTCTTACCGCTCTTCCACTGCACTTTTACAGCGTGACAGCTCAAGGCTTTTCTCCTCAAGAAAATCATGCGAAGTTTTCCTTAAGAATCTCATTTGCATGCAGGGAAAGCACTACAATAAAAAGGTGTGAAAAACAAAGGCATGGATCCCTGTTAGCATGAAGGCTGTGGGTTTCAGTTCAATAGTTACTGCGGTTTTGGACAGTGAGGTCATTAACTGAGCAGACCTTCCGGATCCACACGTGGCTGCTTCCTGGCACCTGTGTCCTGAGTCCGCGCACGGGGGCTGGTAGTCACCGCGCACACATCACGGCAGCCCTCCCAGCGCTCCCGTGAGGGGTGCCGCCCATTCTCCTGTTACTGGTCATCAGTGTTGTGGGACAGTCTGAGGAAAGCTGAGCTGGTGAACCATTAGGCACTAATCAAAATAAGAGAAAAATATGCCTGTATTCTAACCATTGCCTTCAGAAAACATTGTCTGCAGACCCTCAGAGCCTCCTCCTGGCACATACGCGAAGTAGTGCATTTTTCTTTCTTCTTATCTGATCTAAAGGTAGATGTTATCATGAATATTATCATCTAAGTAGGAAGAATGAGGCAAAATAACAGATAACAATAGATATATGACAACTCTAATGACCTAGAATTATTGCCATGGCTGAAAGTAACTAATGTTTCTGGATTTAAAAATGAATAACTCTAGAAAGAGCAATGGATCTCCACGCCAAAGAACTAAGACTGAGACCATCCCTGAATCTCCTAGATGAGAATTCGGGCTAAATATTTAACTCCCCAAAGTGCTTATTTCTCATCCACACATGGTGATTTAATATCTGCTGTACCAACTCCCAGGGTGGTCATGGGGGTCAACTATTATAAACTTTGTGGTCAGGACCTCTGTAAGTTTTCTTTTACTTGTCCCTGACCAACATGGGCAGTAAACTTTATCTATAAAAGAAAAGGACTAATTTAAGAATTGCTTATATTATCCTCCTAACTCTAAAACTGAGAACATGTATGGCCCTTTGCCTTTCCCATTCTCAGAGACCTACTTCACATCCTAAGATCACATAAAGCTAGAAAGTTTCCAGGCTCCGGGCACCACCACCTTCTGCATTTTAGGTTTTTTGATTTAGCTAATGACGCTTTACCCGGCAAACACGCAGACCCCTCAGTTTAAGACCACCTGCAAAATATTTATGTATTATTTATCAAATGATAATTGGGTGCCTGATAAAAACCAGGCACTAGGTACTAAATGCTAGTATTCCAGGCTGACAAGCAGGGAAACAGATTAAACAGTGTGAGATTAAATAGCTCCCGTCCCAGCCTGCAGCGTTTGGATGACCAAGGAGGGCAGGGTTTGGGGCAGAGAGCATTGCTGAGGCTAATGGTTAAGTTCGTGAACAGAATTAGCTTGAGGTGATTGATGACAAAGTGCAGGTGGAACGGTCACCGGCAAAGTGCAAGCCAAAACCAGACTTGGAGAAAGTGTCAGGGGGCCAAAGCCAGAGGCAGGCAGAATGGCTGCTGTGGGGAACCACAGAAGGCACAAGCCCACAGGAGCAGGTGTGTGAGGGGAGTGGAGCATCGGCATTCAGGGAGCCTGGGCCCAAGAAAGTTCAGGTGGGGAGAGTCCAGGCTGGGGTCTGTTGGTCTTTTGCACCCAAATCTCCTTTAACTTTAGCCACTTTTCACCAATGAAGGGGGAGGACTAAAGGTCACGGTGAGGAGATGAATGAGCAGTGTCAGAGAATGTCTAAGAGCTGTGCACGTCTCCGAAGGATTTCACTAGGGAGGACCCTGAAATCCAAGGATACTAATTCTGTGGGAGCTGTGAAGCAAGAAACTGTAAACAGAACTGCAGTGAAATCTCCCAGAACCTGGGGAGGGTTAAAACAGAAAATAGCAATTCACATTCTTTATCTGATGCCAAAACAATTTGAAAGCTCTTACGTTGTTAAATGATATTGACAGCTGCTGCTTTTCAGAAAAGGCACGCACATGTATATTGTTAAAAATATTTTTAGCCCTCACTTCTTTGATTAGTGATAAAACAGTTCTTCAGAAGGCCAAGTGGCTGGTGCTCTGGGGGTCGTTGAGCAGGAAGCTTAGACTTCTCAGGTTACTTTCCACATGCACAGGATGAAGACGTCCCTCTGCGAATACCTGTGAACAATGATCACACCTTCAGGGGAAAAAACTATAGTTGTATGAAAAAGAATTAAAAAAATCCTTTTCCAAGGCTTGACTCTGAAGTACTCATTAAAGATGCACCTGTATTGCTATTTTCTATTCTCAAATAAAATCCCAATAGATTGCTTAGTAAAACCACTGTACTCATTGGAACTAGGTTTGCATATATATATATATATATAGTGGGGGGCAGAAACAGATATTATTTTACTCTCACATTTAAGAATTTCAGCCTTTCCTTCTCTTTTATAATCTGGTTTTTAAAAACATGACATCTTTGAAGATTACAGGCCAATTATTTTATACTTATTGCCCTTAAAGGAAAAAATAGCAACTTTGTGATGCAGAAGTTTAGCAAACATGACATTCAATAAGCAAAGTTAATGTAATCCACAGTGGACACACTGAAATCATGTGCCATCCCGTAGGGTGCACTGAGGGGCACATAAGCTTTGCTCCTGTGATATACTTGTCACAGAGCCATGATCTGAATCAGATTAGAAAGAAACACCAGACAAAACCACTGAGGGAAATGACCCACAGAAGATGTACAGGTGGCCAACGGGTACAGGAAAAGATGCTCACCATCATAATCATCAGGGGGATGCAAATCAAAAGCACAAGGAGACATCCCCTCACACCTGTTAGGGTGTTTATTATAAAACAAAAAGTCCCCAAAGGTAAGTGTTGGTAACAATATAGAATTGGAATCCTTGTGCACTGTTGGTGGGAATGTGAATGGTGCAGCCTCTGTGGAAAACAGCATGGAAGTTGCTCAAAAAATTAAAAATAGGTATACTTTATGATCCAAGTGATCATACTGCTGAGTTAATAGTCAAAGGCTCTGAAGCCAGGATCTCTCAGAGACATCTACACTCCCGTGTTCATCGCAGAGCCAAGACGTGGACACCACCTGTGTCCACTGGTGGATGAATGGGTAAGGAAGATGTGAGACCCAGACAGGTACAGGTACCTCTCCCACACAACAGAATATCATTCAGCCATGATGGAGACAGCAGTCTTGCCACTGGTGACCACACGGATGACCCTGACTGAGGGTATCATGCTAAGTGAAACGGACAGACGGAAGAAGACAGAAGCTGAATTAGATCACTCGTGTGGAATCCAAAAAAAGTTAAACTCATACAGACAGCGAGTGGAATAATGGTTGCCAGGGGCTGGAGTGGTATATTAAACTACACGGTGTTATGTTTCAGTTATATCTCAATAAAGCTGGAAATAATAAAAAGAAATAACAAACTGACATCTTTCTTCATGTGAGTCAGCAAACAATTCTAGTTTCCATTTGTATCTGCATTCAGGCATTTGCTAAGTTGGTGCTGAGGCTGAGGACTGTATTTTAGTGATTAATAAACCCAATCAATGCTCTAAACATTTTTACTGCAGAGAAAAGTTAGCATTAAAAAAATCACAGGAATGTCTGACTTCATTTTTCCTTTATAAAATCTTTAAAGATGGAAGAAAAAAATTTAACTGATAGAAATCCCAAATTCAGAAAATGTACTTAGAAATCGTCTTTTCCCTAGAAGCATTCCTATTTTTGTTTAGAATACCAATCAGGGTTAATACCAAGGAAAACAAAAGATTTAACTATCTACTTTATGCAAATCTCAGATAAGTGATACTCACAGAAACACCCACAGAAAAATTATAAATATATTTACTATTTCAGCAAGGCAGCATAGAAACCACGTGGTAGACTCTGCTGTTTTTCTTTCACTCAAATAATTGATTTGGGACGTAAAACATCTTTATCATAAAAAAAAAAATCAGGACTGCCACTTTCAAATGCATATTAAATACTTCCTCCTACAAAAACTTACACGCTGATTCGTACTGTGTCTGATGCACTGCTGCACTGATGCAACAGTAAGGGAAACTCAAGGACCAAACAGGAAGTGAAACCAAGAACTCAAACAGGAAATGACCCCAAAGTCAGCTTCCCCGGGAAAGTTTTGAGGGTCTTGACTGCACAGGGTGTGGGGGGGGGGGGTGTGAGGCTAAGCCGAAAAGAAAACTCTCTGGGGGAAGATGAGGCTCCAAGGGCATCCTCTCACGCAGGCTGTGAGTGAGAACTGAGAAGAGAACAAAGAAGTAGCTCTTCTCAAACTTAGGGCTGAATGAGAAGGGGAGTCTCTCCTCAGGATTCATAACCAAGGAAGCTGGTCTCTGAGATGATTCTCAGTCTGAATTAATGCTAACCTATGATCTAAATTCCTTAGGGAGAGAATTTCACTTACGGTGGCTCAGGTTGGCGGTACCCCCGAGTTCTAAATCCTCTTTTGATGAGTGACTTCGGGCTTGGCCTCAAAGAATTTCTACACAAAGTTTTCCAAAGAAAATGGTCAGCTTGTAGTTTTAAAAATTCACATTATCTAAAAGGAAAGAAGACACCATGAGAGAGAATCAGGAAGGAAAAAAGTCCAATATTATGTTTAAAGAAATGAAAGCTTAAAAGTATCCCCAAGGAATAAGAAACTATAAGAAAACCCAAAGCAGAACTTCCAGAAATTAATTTTAAAAATAGTAGAAATGAAAAACTCAGATGTAGCAAATAGCAGATTAAACACAGATGAAGAAAGACTAGACCACTAGACGATGGACCTGAAGGAATTACCCAACACATGGCCCAGAAGCACAAAGGGAAGAAGAAACAGTAAAGAAGGGTTAGAGGTAATTTGGGGTAGACCTTCTCACCTGAACACCACTCGGAACCCAGCTGTAGGTAGAGAACACACAGAGAATACGGGCGAGGCAATATTTGAAAAAATTATGTCTGAGAATTTACCAGAGTTGTTGAAAGAACACTTCTCAGCCAGGAAGCCCACCCCTTAACCCTCACCACCTGGCAAAAACAAAGCAGTACAAAAAAGGGCAGGAAAAATAAAAAGAAACCCAGATATTTAATACGGCAGAGTGAAACTGAGGACCACTAAAGAAAGATCTTGAAAGCAGCCACAAAGGAAAGATTTTATTACCTTCATTTGGGTGAAAATTAATGTGACTGCTGACACCCCATTAGCAACAGTGAAGGCCAAAAACCAGAATAATAAAACTTTTAACGGGCTGACTGAAAGTAATGGTGAACTGAAAATTGTATTCCCTAGCACAAGGGTGGTCAGACAGCCTGGAGGCCACCACCTGTCTTTGTAAATGGTTTTATTAGCACACAGCCACACCCAGTCCTTTACAATTTCCCCACAGGCTGCCTTCACGGCTGCAACAGAGACCAGACTACTGGACACCCACAGCCCAAAACAGTATCTGCCCTTTATGGAAAATATTTGCAACTCTTGCCTAGAAAAAGGACAAAATAAAGATATTTTTCAAAAAAAAAAAAATCAGAAAATTAACCGGAAGAGATCCTTACTAAAGGAAACTGAAAATACATGCTTAAAGTAGAAGAAAAATGACTGCAGATATAAGGTCTGAGACCTGAGAAATAAAGGTGAGCAAAGGCATGTGTGACATTTGCGTAAACCCAGAAAATACACGGTCTACATAAAGCGACAATAATAACCCTGCCTGTCTTTGGGGGCAGGGCGACAGAGGATCAGCCTTTACTCGGGAGGATGACAGACATACTAATTCACTTTCGATTTTTAATACACATGTTAAAGTAGCCAGGAGACAACTAAAAGACAGAATTCTCCCAAAAACAGAAAAAGAGGGCTCCACTCCTACCCTTGTTCTGAGGTTGGCATGACCCTGATGCTTCTGGCGGGCAGCCTCCGACGCTGTTCCCAGGTGTTCCTGGGGTCCCTGCATCCAGGGGTTCCCGCCCCCACGTAACCCCTTCTCCCCGCATGTGGGCCGACCTAGTGACTCTAAGAGACAGAACACAGCAACAGGGATGGGGTGTCGCTTCTAGATTAGGTCACACAAGACTGTGACCTGTGTCCTGCTCGCTCCCTCCCTCGCCCTCCCCGTGCTTGCTCTCATGGGGCCAGCTGCCACGTGAGATGGTGGAGGACGGGGGCAGCCTCAGCCAGGGGCCCCAGGGAGCCGAACCTTTCTCAGGACAGCCCGGCAGCACCTGCAGCCTCATGAGAGATTCTGGGCTGGAGGCCCCCAGAGAAACTGAGACGATCCATGTGTATTGTATTAATTGTTGTAAGTTACACGGATAACGGACGTAGTGCCATAATCAGACACAGAGTGCATAAGACGAAAATTATGATGATTGCACTCATGATCTCCATCTCCCCAAGATCCCAAACACAAAGCAAAAAAAGATCAAAATTATCCTGACCAAGCTGAGTGTCTCCAAAGAAGGCAAGAATTGTTTGATACAAGAAAAACAATCCAATTCACTCCACTAACCCACTGAAGGAGAAGGCATCTGTAAGAATGTTTTTTAAACGTAGGAAGAGCATTTGACAAAAGTCAATATCCATCCATATGTAGAAAAAGAAAGAGCTTCTTACTTTGATAAAAGTGTCTACCAAACCCCCTCCAGTAAGTGTGTGGAGGGCTCAGCCACAGCGCTTCCTTTGCAGCCTGGATCGAGCCAAGAACAGACCCACTACCCAACCCTGTTCACCACTGGACTGCAACTCCCACCCAGCAACGAGCTCCCTTCTCCCACACAGGAGAGAGTTGAAAAAAAGACAGGTGGACTGGAAAGGAAAGAACAAAATTCATTTACAGATCACAGCGTCTTTATAAACAAGACAGAAAACGTTCTGAGACACTAAGAAAGAAAATAGTACAAGCTTGCTCGTCGTAAAGCCAATATGTAAACATCAACTATCTCCACACACCAGCGGCAGTGCTTTTCCCAAAGACAGCATCATGACAGCAACAAAAAAGGAACACGAACATCTAACAAATTATCGATATGCAAACAAGTATAATACACTTCTGTATGCATGCTGTATTTCAAAATAGAAAACTTCTGTGGCCAAAGAATGCACTAAAGATTATACAGAAACCCTCTGGAACAATAACTGCTTCCAGGACACTGCTAAGTACCATTAGTCTTGGGACCATGTTTCAGCACAGAACACTCGTACATCCTGTGAACCAGATGCACACCGGCCACGGCTGCCTCTCAATCCACTGTCAGGAGGGCCCAGAACACGCAGCCTTACCTTCCCGGCAGCTGTCCCTGCGAAGAGCGTCTGCTCTCCTCCAATGAGCTGCACGGGGCTGAGAGCTGCAAGGGCTCCACACAGAGTGGGGGCTTTCACTTTGGCACCTTCGATGCCCCCACGCTGACCCCTATGGTTACGACCCCAACCATAAATTGTCCCACTGCCTCCAGCAGAAAGAGTCCCATCATCCCAGTCACCTGTAAGAAACACGAAATGAACTGCATGTGAAACACCGTTCTCTCACAGACAGCGTTATTTCCTGTTTCTGACATAATCACCTGTTCATCCACTGCACAAGCTGCTCATCTTGTTCTTTTAAAAACGCCGAGCCTCTCATGGAGGACGACCACGTTTTCACCGTCTGCCATCAACTCACGAATTTTCTTAGCCACCCAGACAATATTAAGAGATTACAAATCAAACACTCATTTCTCAAGAATAAAACAAATATTAAGGGAAGAAAACAGGAGGAATTCCCACCCAAGAATATGAGGAAATGCCAACACTGTGACTTTTACGGTTAATTTGCAAAACCAATCTGATTATATCCCACTGAAGTTATTTTAAAATGTCTAGGCAGGGGGTGGGGAGTATAGCTCAGTGGTAGAGCGTATGCTTGGCCGGCACAAGATCCTGAGTTCAATCCCCAGTGCCTCCAATAAAGGGAAAAATAAAAATAAAATAAAATGTCTAGGCAGTATCATTACATCTTTAGTTTACTTTACTAAAAATAAACTTAAGCTGAAATTCACAGGGTCAGTTTACTCATTTTCACCTATGTGCTTTTTCTTCTTTCTGGTATTTCCTGGCAAGAGGAATGTCACTGTGTCTCATAATACTGGTATTTTTTTTATACTATGGCTGAAAAAAGAAAATGGTTTGCATTCCAAAAGCCATTCCCAAACAACATGCAGTACCTTGTCGAGAAACAGGCGGGGGGCTGCGCTCTCCAGTTCAGGGCCACGGCAACACGGGAGGCCAGGCAGTACCTTTAGAACGAGGCCCACCTGTGCATCTCTGCGCAGCAAGGGAGAGCGTCTAGTTCTAGTTCTAGGTCACAAGCAAGAGCTGCCAGCATCTGTAGTCACTGAAAATTACCAACACAGGGCCACTCAGCGACATGGCTGACATTCACCAGCCAGCCCCAGCACAGGCTCTGAGGGTCCCCCCTCAGAACTCCTGCCCCAGGCTGACTGCCGTGCACACAGCAAGGATTTGAGCATCACCAGGGATGGGGGCTGTTCCCACCCAGCTCCTAGGGATGCACTGGACCTCAGGACCTCGGTGCCAACAACTGCTACCACCCCTGCTGCCTCCGTCAGGGCATCTGAGAGTCCACTGCTCCTCAGACCACTCGGTCACTCCCAGAGGTCCTCATGCTCAACTCCAGCAGCAGCTCCCCATCCCCAGGGATGCCTGATGTTGGATGCTCGGCCCTTGACAGCCCTGTGGGTGGCTCTCCCACGGCTTCAAAACAAGTCACGTGTCACCTTGAAGAGCGGGCCGTGCAGCAGCTGCTCACCCCTCACACAGCAGGGTGTTCACACTCAAACTGCTTCTGCAGAGCCTCGGGAAGGCCTTCCACCAGGGCGGTGGGAGCGCTGCCTGTAAAACTCTGAAGGGAACAACAAGATCATAACCATAATTGTACGGCAAAGTTAGGGTTATTTGTTAAACATGTGATCTGTATTTTCAAATAGGAAAAAAAATCTAAAAGGACGTGATGAACACTAAAATAAAAAGGACAAGCATGAAAATCCACCTTAGAATGTCTGGTCTCAGTTTCAGGACAGCCACTCCCAGGAAGCAGTTCCTTTCTGGCCAACAAACCCCCAACCCCCGGGATGGTGAGGATCAAGCTAACTTTTAACAGTAACAGCCTCATGCAGCCAAAGGTGATGTGCTGATTCAGACTCAGAAAGTCCCCCAGACAGAATCCCGTTCTCACAGCCACCAAAGCCCAGCCCACCCTCAGCACAGGGGCAGCGACAGGGGGCCTGGATGCCACCGAGGCTGGCTTACCCTTGTATGGAATTTCCCAACTCTCCCCAGGGATTTTCCAATAGTGGAGAACAGGTCAGGCCCTATATTGGATCTGTTCCTTTGGTTTTAACCCTGTGCCCTGTTTTCTAGGCTTAGTCTTGCCAGCTCTGCACCTTTTGTAAAACAATGTTGCTTTTAGCCTGACATATACAGGAGAGCCCTGTTCTCAAGGCTCTGACCTTTAAGGATATTAACACTTTTGCACTCCTATAAAGTTAACAAGCTGCAGAATAGAAAATAACCTTTGTTTTTGTTGGAGGTTTTACAGGGACACCATGACCTGACCGATGTGGACATCTACAAGAACAAAAGATTCCAAGAAAAAAGAAATCCTACACCAAGAAGTCTGCAACAACCAACCACATCCCCTCCTCTTTTCAGTAGAAAAGGAGCCTGAAGTCTGACTTGGGGAAGATGGTTCTCCAGGACATCAGTCTGCCATTATCTTGGGCTATAGCTGTCCACGTGGGTCAGGTCATGGTGCCCCTGCAAAACCTCCAACAAGACAAATGTTATTTTCTACTCTGCAACTTCTTTTCTTGGTAGGAGTGCAAAAGTGTTAATATCCTTAAAGGTCAGAGCCCTGAGAACAGGCTCTCCTGTTTACCAGACAGGCTAAAGGCAACATTGTTTTACAAAAGGTGGGGAGCCAGCAGGACTAAGCCTAGAACGTGGAGCACAGGGTTAGAGCCAAAAAAACAAATCAAATGTGGAGTCAGATTTGTTCTTTTCTATTAGAGCATCATCTATTTTTTTGTTTTAACTTTATAATAAAAGAGTTTAGCCTTTTCACAGTTTAAGTTGTGCAGTTCAGGAGCATTAAGTGCACTCACATTGCTGTGAGATCAGCACCCCTGTCTGGTTTCAGACTACTTCCTTCCTCAAAGTAAAAGCTTGTACACAAAGCACACGGCAAGTCCCCCCTCCCCCAGCCCATGACAAGCCCCTTTCTCTCTCAGGATTTTTACCTATCTTGGAGGTTCCCTATCAATGAAATCATATACAAGATGGCTTTTTGTGTCTGCCCACGTATCTTAAGCAAGGACTGGTGATTGTTTTTACATAAATTAGCATTTTTGTATTTTGAGAGGAAAATCCAGATGAATTAAAGATGAGACGTCCTAAATGAAGCCTTTTTAGTAACTTATGTGCATAATTTTGGGGTAGGCACTGCTGTTCTAAGTGTGAAACCAGAGCCAGAAGGGAGATGCTTAGCTCTTCCTTTGGCAAAACCAAACCAAACAAAACCAGAAGACAAAGGGCAAGAAAGACAGCTGGAAAGACAAACCACAACCTGGAAAAATCGTTCCTCATGACTCAAGGTCGGAGAAAGGTTTCACATCCCTGTGGTCCAAAAACCTCTTGAAACCCAGTGTTCTGAAAAGAAACAAAACACACACAGGCAGTTCCAATGAGAGGCAGTGCAGGTGGCCGGTGTGTGTCAGGTGAGGACACAGGCAGATGGACACACTGTGGAGACAGCACTGGTCACCATCACACTGGCAGGTCTTTGGCCTGGTGACAACCAGCTCTGGTGACAATGTGAGGAGGCAGAGGCCCCAGCAGGTCCCCTGGAGGGAAGAGTGAACAAACACTCCAGGGGAACAGTGTGCAGGATGCATCAAAGGGCCAGAGGTGCATCCCTTCCCCAGCAGTGCTGGTCCTTAGTGCTGATACCACCAAAGTGCTCGCACAGCTTTCAAAGGTGTTTTTTCTTCAGTAACATGAAAAGAATCAATATGTCATCAAGGCATTTTCAGAAGTGACCTGCCCTGGGTGCTAACAAAACACACACATAAATACACACATGTAAACATAATCATATGCAAACATACATACAGGAGAGACAGGCAGACTGAAACAGAGAGACAGAGAGAGAGAAGACAGACAGAGAGGTACTGAGAGACAGAGAGAGAGAGAATGAACACTGGAGATGGGAATGAGTGGAAGTCACGCACATTTTCACGAGTCAGTCTACATGTCAGAACCTGGTCCCAGTGTCCATCCACCCTGCAGGGGAGTGTGTGGGAATCACACAAGGATGTGTGACCAGACAGCAAAAAAGCAGAGAGCCACTGTGGGGCAGCCCACCCCAGGGGCCGAGATGGGACACTGGGCCTCAATCTGACATGACAGAATGACCTAGGAGGTTGCATGCCAGAACGGATGATGTCAGATTTTAAAATTGTACAGAAGACCTCAGTAAATATTTTTCCCAAGAAGACGTACAAATGACTAACAGATAATTGGCATCACTAATCATCAGGAAAATGCAAATCAAAACCACAATGACATATCACCTCCACCTGTCAGAATGGCTATTATCAAAAAGACAAGAAATAAACTGGGGCTGTGAATTTCACCACTCGCTAGAGCGGTATGTCAGAGAGTTTGGGTTAATTTAGTAGGTATCGATTTCCCTGACTGCGCCTTTGAAACTTGTTTCAGCTTCTTCTAGCCATGGCTTTATTGTTATTTTCCTTACTCATTATTTCCTTTTCACTGACATATTGAATTAATGTAAATTAAATGTGTTTATGATGTAACTCCACTGTACATCTTACATTCATATTATATGAGTAGTAAAGGATGAAAGGATATATGCGACCTATATGTATGTGCTGTATTTGGGCATTTTCTTGAAAACTAATAGCTAGCTTATTTATGATTATTAGTTTAATAAGCTTCTGTCTGGCAGAAAAAATTTAGATTTAAAACTAACAACTAAATCATGGTTTTGGGTTAGGATCTAAGTATACAGGTTTAAAGCTTGCTGCAAACTCTCAGAGATATATTTTGATAGACGTGTTACTCCATGATGGAAACAAGCAGGAACTAAATAAACAAATGTCATCAACCAAAAATGACTGAAGAATCAAATGTTGGAGATATTTTTAGATGTTTTTTGTTACTAGCTATTTTGAGTTCAATGAAAACAAAGAACAACAACAACAACAACAACAACAAAACCAAGAAATAGCAAGTGTTGGTGAAAATGTGGAGAAAAGGGAACATTTGCGCACTGTTGGTGGGACTATAAACTGGTGCCACCACTATGGAAAACAGTATGGAATTTCCTTTAAAAAATTAAAGATATGGTTACTAAATGATCCAGCAATCCCACTTGGGGATATAGATTTGAGGAAAATGAAATCAAGATCTTAAAAAGATATCACCACTCCTAGGAATATATATCACTGAGAAGCTCTTGCACATGTGAACCATTACAGTATGAACAGGATTGTAAAAGCAAGCAGAGTCATCCCAAATTAGAAAGTATTTAACAGGTAAAATGGAAAAATATGCTGCGGTGGAATCAAACAACAGAAATACTCTACAGTAATGCAGACAAACAAGCTAGAGCTACGGGCAACACTGCTGACTCTTACAGAAGGTTGAACAGAAGAAGTAAGGTATAACAAAGTTAATCTATGATTCCATAGGTCCTATTAATATGCAACTCAAAAGTAAGCAAAACTAAATTGTACTGTTCAGAGGTGTAAACATAGGAGATATGACCATAAGGCAAAGCAAATAAATGATTACCATGAAATTCAAGAGTATGATTGCATACAAACTGGAGTAAGATGTTTTGAACTTGAAAGAACATGCATATTCTTTCTGGGGACCTGCAGTTTTCTATTTCATAACCATTGCATTTGCGTTTGCATTATAATACTTTGCTAAATTGTATATCTATGTTTCATTTACTTCTTTGCACATACACTGTTTCAAAATAAAAAGTTTAAAAATTGTGTATTACTTATCTGTTGTATAGAAATTGATCACAAAATTTAACAGTTTAAATGAGCAAATACTTACTATCTCACACATTTCTGAAGGCAAGGCTTTAGGGAGTGTCTTCAGTGGGTGGCTTTGCTTTGGTGTCAAGTCATCGAACAGGGCTGTGGTCATATGAAGGCTTGACTAGGCTGAAAGAGCCACTTCTATGAAAGTTCACACACGTCTGTTGGCTGGAGGCCTCAGCTCCTTTCCATGTAAGCCTCTTCACAGGGATGTCACTTTATCACATACTATTCATTAAAAGGAAGTCATTAAAGCCCAGTCCATGCTGAAAGTCAGAGGAATTTACCTCCATCTCTTCAAAGGAATGGTATGAAAGTATCTGTGTACTTGAAATCACCATAAGTTTTATAGAAAGTCTACTATAAACAAATTCAATGTAGAGCAGCTATATTAGGGAAAGTATCTGCAACATCTATGAAAGCAAAAATGATTGAATCTATCATAAATGAGGAGATGAAATGAAACACAATGAAAAAGACAAGACATTCTCATGAGGCTATAAGAGGAAAAATACAAACATTGCTAGTGAAAATGAAAGTCTGAGTTTCCCGTTTTGGGGGGAAGAAATATCACAATGTATTTTAGCATGAAGACTTCAGCTATTTAACATATGAATGATTTATTCTTAAAGGGGACCACCATGAGTCAAATATGTATGGAGATCTTTACTTCACAATATTTGTAGAAGTAAAAAGCTGAAACCAATTGATTGACCAATAAATACAGAAAAGTTTGAATAAATTATGACACACCTGTGCTGTAGAAACATTTTTAAACATTCTACTGAAAAATACTGTACATACAGAAAAATGCAATATTGCATGTCTAAAGCCCCCCAAAATATCACAATCTAGTCACTCATGAAGTTAGCATTCTAATCAAGAAAGAGAATACTGGGACCCCCAAAGCCCTCTGAACTTCCCTCTAGCCTGAACCTCTCAGGGTAGCCATCGTCCTGACATCTGAGAGCACAGATTAGTGTTGCTTTGTTTTGTACTTTGCACGCATGAAATCAGATAGTGTGTTATGTGGTATACTACACACAGCTGACCCTAGAATGCACTGGCTTGGACTGTGGGTCCACTTATATGTGGATATATTTCAACAGTAAATAGTACAGGACTATACATAGTCTGTGGCTGGTTGAATCTACACAAGCAGAGTAACCATGGATACAGAGGGCCGACTGTAAGTTACACACAGGTTAACCCCTGTGTTGTTCAAGGATCAACTGTAGTTTCATTTTCCTTCATGTTGTGTTTGTCAGATTCATCCATATCACATGCAGTTATAGGTATCTGATTCTCATTGCTGCATAGTAGTTTAGTGTGTCTCAATTTGTTTACCCACACCACTGTTGACAGATATTTACAGTTTCCAGCTTGGGACCATTATAATTAACGCTATGAATATTCTAGTACATGTCTTTCAATAAACATATGTGCATATTGGTGATAGATATAGACCTAGGAGTAGAATTGCTGGGTCATAGGGTATGCACGGGTTTGGCTTAAGTACTCTCCACCAACGTTCCAAAGTGGTTGGACCAATTTATGCTCCCATCAAGAGTGTGTGAGATTTGCTATTGCTCCACATTCATGCCAACACTTGCTTTTTCCATCTTCTAGATTTCAGCTATCAGGTGTGTATCATGAAGTGGTTCTCATGTTTTAGCCTAGAAGTCAAATTGTTTTTTCTTCACATTTAGGTATGCAATCCATATAGAGTCAGTTTTCACGTATGGTATAAGTTAAGGGTCAAGTCACATTATTTCTTTCATATAGATATTCAACTGACCCAGCACCATTTGTTGAAAAGTTTAGCCTTTACCATACTGTTTTGATGAGTGTAGCTTTGTAGCATAGTTTGAAGTCAGGGAGCATGATACCTCCAGCTTTGTTCTTCTTTATCAAGACTGTTTGGCTATTTAGGTCTTTTGTGTGGGAAACTATACTGTGTTCATATATTGGAAGAATCTGTATTGTTGAAATGACCATACAATCAAAGGAAATCTGCAGACTCAATGCAACACCTATCAAAATACCAATGGCACTTATCACAAAATTGCAAATCATTCTAAAATTTGTATGAAAACACAGAAGATACTGAAATAAGGGAAACCTCCTAATTCATTCTATGAGGCTAGCATTACCAAAACCAGATAGTCTTTACAAGAAAACTACAGACCACGATCTCTCTCATGAACACAAATGCAACAATCATCAACAAAATACTAGCAAATCAAAACCAACAATATATGAAAAGAATTATACACCAAGACTATGTGAAATTAATCCCAGTTAGGCAAGGTTGGTTAACATTTGGATATCCATTAATGCAATCCATTACATCAGCAGCTAAAGAAAAAAAAAAAACCACATGATTGTATCAATGCACACAGAAAAAAATCTTTGACAAAGTTCAACATTCATTCTTGATAAAAAAAAACTCTCAGCAAGTTAGGAATAGAGGGGAACTCCCTCAACTTGATAAAGAATAGCTACAGTGAACTGATCTTGATGAATCACAAAGGTACGACAATGGAGAAAAGATAATCTCTTCAACAAATGGCAGTGGAACAACCAGACATCCAAATATTAACAAAACCTAAGAGTCTAGAGACAGACCTTATACCTTTCAAAAAAAAAGTAACTTAAAATGGATGATAGACCTTAATGTAAAATGCAAAATTATAAAATTCCTAGGAGGTAACATAGAAAAAATTCTAGATGGTGCTCGGTATGGTGATGACTTTTTAGATGTAACACCAAAGGCACGGTCCATGAAAGAAAGAATTGATAAGGTACACTCATAACAACAACAACAAAGTTCTTCTCTGTGAAAGACACTGGCAAGAGAATGAGAAAACAAGCCACAAACTAAGACAAAGTATTTGCAAAAAATTTATTCAATAAAGGACTGTTATTCGCAATATACAAAGAATGTTTAAAATTAAATAACAACCTGATTTAAGAATGGGCAAAAGACCTGAACAGATACCTCACTGAAGAGGATAAACATGAGAAATTAGCATATGAAAAAATGCTCAACATTATATACCGTTAGAAAGTTGTAAACTAAAACAACAGTAAGATACCACTACATACCTATCAGAATGGCCAAACATCTGTAACACTGAGAACACCAAATGCTGACAAGGATGTGGAGCAACAAGAACTGTCATCTTTTCCTGGTGGGAATGCAAACATGGAACAGTCACTTTGGGAGACAGCTGGACAGTTTCTTACAAAACTAAACATACTCCTACCACATGATCCAGCAATTGTACCCCTCGGTATTTACCCAAAGGAATCAAAAACTTGTGTACCTGCACATGGATACAAAAACCTGCACATGGAAGTTTGTAGCAGCTTTATTCACAATTTCAAAAACTTGGAAGCAACCAACTTGTCCTTCATTTGGTGAATTAATAAGTAAACCATGGTACATCCAGGCAATGTAACATTATTGGCAATGTAACATTATTCAGCACTAAAAGGAAATGAGCTCTCAAGCCATGGAAAGACATGGAAGAAACTTAAACGCCTGTTACTAAATGGAAGAAGACAATCTGAAATGGCTGCATACTGTATGATTCCAATATATGAAATTCTAGATCAGGTAGAGTTACGCAGACAGTAAAAAGATCAGTGATTTCCAGGGGTTCAGAAAGAGGGAGGAAGAAATAACTCTGTGGAGCACAGAGGATTTTTAGGGCCATGTAACTATTCCATATGGTAGTATAATAGCGATACATGTCACTATACATTTGTCAAAACCCACAGAGTGAACCCTAATGGACTTTTGGTGTAGTGTATCAATGATGTATCAATTTAGATTGATTATCCAATAACATACAAATGTACTCTCTGGTACAAGCGTTGGTAGTGGGGGAGGCTGTGCATGTCTGGGAGCAAGGGGTAACTTCTGTATTTTCTGCTCAATTTTGCTATGAACATAAAATAAACATAAAATAAACACAGCCTCTTAAGAAAATATTTTTAAATAAAAAATAGAAAAAAGGGACAATCCCCTACTTGTTTTTGAGGCTAGTATTAGCCTTAAAAGACCTTGTAAGAAAATTACAAATCAGTATCTCATGAAAATAGACATACAATTTTCTACTACAATTATAGCAAATTAAATCCAGAAATTTATAAAAGGAATACTACATCACAAACAAGTGGTGGGGGGGGGCGGTTTCTCGTGATGCAAACCTAGTTAAAGAGACATCACTGATGTAGCTCATTGTATTAACTGACTAAAGGATGATGCAGCAATTTTTTTCAGTAAAGGACCAAACAGCAAATATTTAAAGCTTTGTGGGTGACATACACTTTTTACAGAATATTATTCTTCTTTTTACAATCCGTTAAAAAATGTAAAAAATGTGTTTTAGCTTGCTGCCTCTACACAGCCAGTGGGCAGGATTTGGTCTGTGGGTCACAGTATGCTGATCCCTGGACTAAGAAAAAATCAAAACCATATGATTGTATCAGCTGATGCAGAAAAGAAACCTACCCACTTGATACCACAGTCCTGACTCCCAGCCCGGTTACCTCTCACACAACCACAGCACCCTGACCCCTGTCTGCCCCTCCACCTGCCGCTAGCCCACCCACCCAACAAATGGTGCCTGGGATCCTTCACGGAGGCCACTGGGACAAGGACAACTGAGTAACACACATTTTCAAACCATGTAAGAGCTGGGGCTGATGGACGCTGGGCAGAGGGCCGGAGAGCAGGTCCTTGCAGAGGGGTGACCTGCAGGTGGTAGGACAGGCCCCAAGAGAGCGATGGCAAAGGTTATGCGTCAGGAGAGGCTGAGCTGCAGGATGCACAGAGCCGGCACCTCCTCTCCTGGGAACACCCCTCCTGGCCACACTGCTGTCACATTTGACCTAGTCCCCTGCAATCAGGCCACAGTCCACCCTAAGCTTAGGGGACATTCAGCTCCAAGTCCTTAGGGAGCCAAGTGCGTGCACGTGGCTGACGTCATCCTGGGCATTAGCAGCTGTGAAGGGAGCAGGTGTGGGCAACAGTGATGCTTTCTCACAGGTGCCCCTTCCCCACCCGCACTAAGGCACGTCCCAGACACAAACACTGGTCCCCGCCCAGCAGTGGAGAAGGCGCCGTCCTACCCCGACCTCCACTCTCACTCGTTTAGATGTTTGAATGGCCGACCCCAGCAAGGACCGCTCCTAGCCCGGACCCACGGCAACACAGAAGTGACCTTGCACTTGCACCTGTTGACCACTTCCCAGGCTCGGGGTGGCTGCCCTGGGTTTCCATCCTGCCTGCACCTAACTGCAGGATACCACCCTTCCCCCTATGGGCTGTGGTCCCCACGAATGGGGGTCCCCAGGGGCTGGTCCCCGAGGGTTTGTGGCCTCCTTGCCTTCCGAGGGGCTAGGTCTGCACTGCTGTCTCCCGTGGTCCCGCAGCCTGCAACCCTGGCCCCTCCAGAGAACCAGCTACTCAGGCTGGCAGCCCAGAAGGCGGGCACCTGCTGGGCTCACTCAAAACTTGGAGGATTGCAACGCGGGCTCTTTGGCCTCGGCCTCTCCCCCATCAAGTGTCCCCTGGCTCTGCAGTCCCTGGTGGAGACGATCAGGGAAGCATGCACCGGCTCCTGACCTCCACAGCACAGGGACAGGAAGCTTCTCCTTGCCCCCTCCCCCATCTCAATATTAACAGCTTCCTGTCCATTTTCTCATTTAATCTTGGAAATAATTCACAGCTCAGCTCTGTGAAGAAACTGAGGCTCAAAGAGGTGGGAGGATTGCCAAACGCCACACAGCAAAACACAGGAGGGCCAGGATTCCAGTTTCTGTTTGTCTCACCACCTCACATCCCCTCCACCTCGCAAAAGCCTACAACACCTGAGCTGTGCAATCAAGACTGGGAATCACAGACCTGAAAGGGACCCTCAAGGATGGTCTAACACCCAGACCAGGTGGAGGGGGGCCTCCCTAAGGCCCATTCAACACCAGGGCAGAGCCCCCATCAACAGAGGTTTCCCAGGCCATTTGCAGAGTTTTCCAGGCTGCCCTGCACATCAGCCGAGGACTGGCCCCAAGCAGGACATGTGGGTTGTGGTCTCTGACCAGAGGACCCTCACTTGCATCTTAGGCACATCCTGCCCGGGCAAACATCAGGGGATCCTTGGCTCTCCTTCTTTCAGTTACACCTCTAGGATACATCCTCATATACCCACAACATCTGGAAGTTCTTCCCCATGTCTGACTGAAATCCTTCCTGCTGCAGGGGACACCTGTTACCATCTCTGCAACACAAGCAGGTCCTTCCTTCCTTGAGCACACAGTGACCGCTCCCACATGTGAGAGACCATTTGCTGCCTCTTGTCTGAACTTCAGAAACTTGGAATACCTGGGTCATGGATCCAGGCCCTCAATCTTGGGCTCAAACCTGAGGAATCTAGGTCAGTGACATCTGCTCCTCCCCAATCCCCAGGTCCAGGGTGACAGAAGGAGCTGGGGCAGGGGCCCCACACAGCACCAGAACCAAGGAGCCCCTCCCTGCCTGAGTTAAGGAAAGGTTGCAAAGGTCCCCAGGCCCTTGAAATCAGAGCTCCCAGATAAGAGGCTGAGCCTCCCCCATCAGACCAGGGTTTCCAAGGGGGCCCAGCCACTGCCCACTCCTCTACAGGCCACCAGTTCCTCACCACAGGCTCCTCCCACCCTGCTCGGGCCAAAGCCCCCATATCACCAAACCCCAGGGACAACCACCTGGCCCTTTCGCTCCACTTCTGAGCTCCTCTTCTGCCCTCAGTCAGCACCACAGGGCCTGACCCTGAGCTGGGACCTGAGTTTCCTCTGCCGCTCCCCAGCCCTCGGATCCCTTAGTCAATCAAGAATACAGCCAGGAACCTCCTTCCACCCCTATGCCACCCCCATCCACCCACCGTGCTCCCTGGACAACTGGCCTCCCGATCCCACATCCCCCCAATGCCAAGTTGTCCTTCACAGTGTGTTAGGCCACTCACTGCCATGGTAAGCTGCCCCTCCGGTTCGAGGCCTGCACACTCACCAGTTATAACAATGTTAATAATCTTAAGCTATTTAGGTCCCCAAGCTCCTGCAGTAAGCACAGGATGTTACGTGATCAAGGACAAATTGTTTTAAAGTTCGTCACGAAACTTCATTAAGTAGGCCATCTCTTATTCAGCCGGCCGTGCCTGTCTTAGGTTGTCCTCCTCTGAGGATCTTACCCGTCTCTGGCCAGCCAGCCGTCCATACTGGACACATTAAATAGGCCATTTCTTATCCAGCCGGCTGTGCCTGTCTTAGGTTGTCCTCCTCTGAGGATCTTACCCGTCACTGGCCCTCCAGCCGTCCATACTGGACACATTAGCCCATGTCTTATCCAGCCGGCCGTGCCTGTCTTAGGTTGTCCTCCTCTGAGGATCTTACCCGTCTCTGGCCAGCCAGCCGTCCATACTGGACACATTAAATAGGCCATTTCTTATCCAGCCGGCTGTGCCTGTCTTAGGTTGTCCTCCTCTGAGGATCTTACCCGTCTCTGGCCAGCCAGCCATCCATACTGGACACATTAGCCCATGTCTTATCCAGCCGGCCGTGCCTGTCTTAGGTTGTCCTCCTCTGAGGATCTTACCCGTCACTGGCCCTCCAGCCGTCCATACTGGACACATTAGCCCATGTCTTATCCAGCCGGCCGTGCCTGTCTTAGGTTGTCCTCCTCTGAGGATCTTACCCGTCTCTGGCCAGCCAGTCGTCCATACTGGACACATTAAATAGGCCATTTCTTATCCAGCCGGCTGTGCCTGTCTTAGGTTGTCCTCCTCTGAGGATCTTACCCGTCTCTGGCCAGCCAGCCGTCCATACTGGACACATTAAATAGGCCATTTCTTATCCAGCCGGCTGTGCCTGTCTTAGGTTGTCCTCCTCTGAGGATCTTACCCGTCTCTGGCCAGCCAGCCGTCCATACTGGACACATTAAATAGGCAATTTCTTATCCAGCCGGCTGTGCCTGTCTTAGGTTGTCCTCCTCTGAGGATCTTACCCGTCTCTGGCCAGCCAGCCGTCCATACTGGACACATTAAATAGGCCATTTCTTATCCAGCCGGCTGTGCCTGTCTTAGGTTGTCCTCCTCTGAGGATCTTACCCGTCTCTGGCCAGCCAGCCGTCCATACTGGACACATTAGCCCATGTCTTATCCAGCCGGCCGTGCCTGTCTTAGGTTGTCCTCCTCTGAGGATCTTACCCGTCTCTGGCCAGCCAGTCGTCCATACTGGACACATTAAATAGGCCATTTCTTATCCAGCCGGCTGTGCCTGTCTTAGGTTGTCCTCCTCTGAGGATCTTACCCGTCTCTGGCCAGCCAGCCGTCCATACTGGACACATTAAATAGGCCATTTCTTATCCAGCCGGCTGTGCCTGTCTTAGGTTGTCCTCCTCTGAGGATCTTACCCGTCTCTGGCCAGCCAGCCATCCATACTGGACACATTAGCCCATGTCTTATCCAGCCGGCCGTGCCTGTCTTAGGTTGTCCTCCTCTGAGGATCTTACCTGTCACTGGCCCTCCAGCCGTCCATACTGGACACATTAGCCCATGTCTTATCCAGCCGGCCGTGCCTGTCTTAGGTTGTCCTCCTCTGAGGATCTTACCCGTCTCTGGCCAGCCAGCCGTCCATACTGGACACATTAAATAGGCCATTTCTTATCCAGCCGGCCGTGCCTGTCTTAGGTTGTCCTCCTCTGAGGATCTTACCTGTCACTGGCCCTCCAGCCGTCCATACTGGACACATTAGCCCATGTCTTATCCAGCCGGCCGTGCCTGTCTTAGGTTGTCCTCCTCTGAGGATCTTACCCGTCTCTGGCCAGCCAGCCGTCCATACTGGACACATTAAATAGGCCATTTCTTATCCAGCCGGCCGTGCCTGTCTTAGGTTGTCCTCCTCTGAGGATCTTACCCGTCTCTGGCCACCCAGCCGTCCATACTGGATACATTAAATAGGCCATTTCTTATCCAGCCGGCCGTGCCTGTCTTAGGTTGTCCTCCTCTGAGGATCTTACCCGTCACTGGCCAGCCAGCCTTCCATACTGGACACATTAAGTAGCCCATTTCTTATCCAGCCTGGATGCATGACTTTCCCTACAGCTTGTTATCAGTTCAGCCCATGGCTTATTCTCTAGAGCCCTCAGATGGGGACCTACAGAGGGGAAGGCTAGCATCCTAGAACTCCACACCAGGTGAAAACGAAGATGATATAATACCAGGCAAACACAAGCTAGAGGATTCACCGCCAGCAGGGCTGCACCGTGAGACACGTTAAAAGAACGTTCATCAAACCAAAAGAAAATGACATCATCTAGATGGACGTGTGAATTTAAAGAATGGTGAGCTGGAAGTATCAATAACTTGAGTAAATATAAAGATTTTTTTCTCACTTTTAATAAATTTAAAAGATGATTTAAAGCACACTAACAATAATGTATTATGGGGCGTCATAACATGAAGAAGTAAAGGAGGACTAAACAGGAAGGGAGAAATGGAAGTTTATTGTTTCAAGGATCATACACTCTACCTAACTGGTGTATTATTTGAAGATTGGCTATCGTCGGTTAAAGATGTGCAAAGTCTAGAGTAACCATTGTGAAACAACAGAAGCAGAGCTAAGAAGCCAGGATTGGAGATAAAAGGGGTTCATTTAAACAACAATAACAACAACTTAACTCAAAACAGGGCAGGGAAGTGGGAAAAGGACATAAAGAACACACAGGACGAATAGAAAACTAGTCACACTAAGGGTAGCTTGAAACCCGAACAAATCATAATTACATTATATAAAATGGTCTTTTTCAAAAAAACACTCCAAATAAAAGGCAGAGATGGGCAGACTGGATCAAAACAACAGCAACAACAACAAAAACAAGACCCAACTCCATGCTGTCTACACACACACAGACACAGATTCAACACAGAGACAGAGACAGGTTAAAAGTACAAGAAAAGAAAAAAGACATCACACAAAAACACTAACCAAAAGAAAGCTGGGACAGCTACACTAATATCGGCTCAAAAATTACTGAGGATGGAGAGACATTACATAATAACAAAGGAGTCAATGGACCAAGAGGACAGGACAACCTTAAATGTCTGTCAGGAGTGAACTTCAAAATACAGGAAGCAAAAGCAGAACAGAAGAGACAAATCCACAGTTACAGCTGGACAGTTCAACATTTGTTTCACAATAACTGACAGAACAAGAGGTCAGAAAATGAAGCTGACCACCTTGATCTAATGGGCATTTACAGAATACACTACCCAAAACAGCAAGCATATAAACATTCTTTTCATGTACACTTGAAACATTCACCAAGACAGATCATATTCTAGGCCGTACAACAATTCTCGATGGATTTAAAGAGAACTGAAATCATACCAAGTCGTTTCTCTGACCACAAAAGGATTAAGTTAAAACAATAACTGGAAAGTACTCCAAATACTTGGAAATTAAGTAATTCACTTCTAAATAAACTATGAAGGTCAAGGAAGAAATCACAAGATAAAATAAAAAGGATTTTCAATGGAAATGTTAAAAAAAAACAAACTGTTGTATGTAGCTAAAACAGCTGTCTGCAGGAAATTTATTCTTTTTTGATTTTTATATTAGGAAAGAAAAAAGTCTCAAATAAATGACCTAAGCTTCCATCTTAAGTTATCAGAAGGGGAGCAAATTAAACCCACAAGATCAGAAAGAAATGATAAAGAGTAGAAATTATGGAACTAAAACCATAGAAGCAATAGAGAAAAATCACTGATACCAAACATTAATTTTTTGAGAAATCAGTAGTATCATACAGCTATAGCCAGACTAATAAAGAGAAAAAGAGAAATGACAAATTCTCAACATTAGGAATAAAAATAACAACACTACAGACCATACATGTATTCAAAAGAGAATAATAAAACACCTTTATGCTCATAAACTTGATAACTTAGGTGAAATGGACAAGTTTCTGGAAAGACCCAAAATATCAAGACTCACTCAAGAAAAAATAAAAAAGCCAGTAACAGCACTTTGTCTATCAAATGAATTAAATTAGTGGTTAAAAACTTCACAAACTCCAGGCTCTGAATTCACTGTTGAATTTCACCAAATTTTGAGAAAGAAGTAATACAAATCCTACCAGAAAGCAGAAAAGGAAACAAATTCGAACTCATTTTATGAGACTACGACTACTCTAATACCAAAATCAGACAAAGATTTTACTTTAAGCATGCAAGGTTGTAAGTTTAACACTGAAAATCCATCAATGCATTTCATATTAAAAGAAAAACCACAGGATCCTATCAATGAATGTGGAAAAAGCATGAGATAAAATTCAATATATAATCATGACTTTAAAAAAGAAAAAAAAAATTTTAACAAACTAGGATTAAGAGGAATTTCCTCAACATAATAAAGGGCATACATGAATAACTTACACCTAACATCATACTTAACAGTGAAAGACTGAATGTTTGCCCTTAAGACTGAGAACACAGCAAGGGCCTCTCACTACTTCTATTCAAAATATACTACAGATTGTGGCCAGTGAAATAAAGCAAAAAAAAAAATTTAAAGAAAATACACACACACACACACACACACACACACAATCATATATATGAATAAAAGGAAAATATAAAACTTTCTTCATTCACAGATATGTTCCAAATAGAAAATTCTAAGAAATCGACAAAAAAATGGTATTAGAACTACTATGTGAATTTAGCAAAGCTGCAAGACAGAAGGTCAGTGTATAAAAATCAACTATACTGCATGAAAATAGTAACTACTCAGGAATAAATTCTACAGAATATGCGAGAGAGCTCTACTCTGAAACATATAAAATATTGCTGGAAGAAATTAAAGAAGACTAGACCTAGAACAGTTGAAACAATTTTGGAAAAAAACTAAGTTGGAAGACTTACACTGTTTGATTTCAAGACTTACTATACAACTAAAGTAATAAAGACAGTATGGTATTGGTAAAAAAAAAAAAAAAAAAAAAAAAAAGAGACATGTACATCAGTATAACAGGAAGAAATGTCCAGAGAGATGCTATGATGTCAAGATAGATCAATGAATAAATTAACACATCACAGTTACTAGGTGAATGAATTGTGTACAACCCCCTCAATGAGCATGTCCATTTGCACCCACCATGTTTTCCTAGGAACAACCACAGCTCCTGTCTTGCTTCTAAGCCCTCTCTGAAACAAAACCTTTCAGAAGGGATGTGAGGATCACACTAGATTTTTGCGCAAAGGCTCAAGATAGTAAAAATAATCAAGTTAGTCGGTTTACTAGAGATAAACCATTGCTTTACTGAATGTGAATTTTGCTAGGCCAATCTTAAAAACATTTAAAAACTAAGCTCCTAAAACCAGTATCACACAGAAACAAAATATCATAACAGAATACTAAAACAACTACATGGAAACAAATTGGACAACCTAGAAGAAATGGACAAGTTTCTGAAAACATACAGTCCACCACGATAGAAGAAGAAATACACCACTAGAACAGACTGATCACTAGAAATGAAACAATTAGCAATAATTAGAAATTAGCAAAAACCCCCCTGCAAACAAAAGTCCAGACGAGATGGCTTCACTCAGGAATTTTACAAAACATACAAAGAACTCATACCGATTCTGTTCAAATTCTAAAAAGATTGAAAAGGAAAGAATACTCCTAAACTCATTCTATGAACCATCACCCATATACCAAAACAAAACAAAGACACTACCAAAAACGAAAATTTCACATCAATATCACTGATGGACCATACATCTAAAAATCATCCACAAAATATTAGCAAACAGAATCCAACAACACATAAAAAACATCATACAACATAATCAAGCTGGATTCATCCCAGGGACACAAGGATAGTTCAAAATACACAAATGAATCAATGTGACATACCACTTCACAAAATAAAGGACAAAAACCACGTGGTCATCTCAACGGATGATGAAAAAGCAAAACAAAATTCAGCCATTTATGATAAAAGCTTATAATAAAGTGGGCATAGAGGAAACATATCTGAACATAATAAAAGCTATTTATGAAAAACCTACAGCTAACACAGTACTAAACAGTGAAAAACTGAAAAATATGCCACTAAAATCTGGAACAAGACAAAGATGCCCACTCTCACCCCTTTTATTCAATATAGGAGTGGAAGTCCTAGCCATACCAACTAGACAACAAAAAGAAATAAAAGGGGTCCAAATTGAAAGAGAAGAGGTAAAATTGTCATTCTATGCAGATTACACGATACTATCTACAGAAAATTCTTAAGGCTCCACACAAAAATGACTAAAGCTAATTAAAGTATTTGGCAAGGTAGCAGAATACAACATCAACCTCCAGAAATCAGTGGCATTTCTTCACATGAATGTAATACTCCCTTTTAAAATTTCAAATCCAAAAAATAAAATATTAGGAATAAATCTACCCAAGGACATGAAAGACTTACAGGCAGAGACCCATAAAACACTTAAGGGAATTAAAGAGGACTTAGAGAAACTGAAAGATAGCCCATGTCCTTGTAATTGGAAGAATATTGTTAAAATGGCCATACCTGCCCTGAGGCATCAACAGACTGAATGCAGATCCCTACCAAATCACCCAGGACATTTTTCACAGAACTAGAAAAAATCATCTTAAAATTTACATGGAATCAGAGAAGACCCAGCATTACGGAAGCATTACTCAAGAAAAAGAACAAAGCTGGAGGAATACCCCTCCCAGACTTCAGACAGTACTACAGACCTACAATCAAAACAGCACGGTATTGTTACAAAAACAGACATATGGATCAATGGAACACAAATGAGACCCCAGAAATAAACCCACAAACTTTTGGCCAATTAGTCTTTGACGAAAGAGGCAAGAACATACCATGGAGGGAAGACAGTCTCTTCAGCAAAGGCTGTAGGGAAAACTGGACCGCTGCATGGAAATCAATGAAGTTAGATGACTGCCTAACACCGTACACAAAAATAAACTCATAATGGCTTAAAGACTTAAACAGAAGACCAGAATCTATAAACCTCTAAGAAGAAAACATAGGCAACACATTGTCTCACATACATCTCAGCAATGTTCTCCTAGGGCAGTCTGCCCCAGCACCAGAAAGAAAACCACAAGCAAACACACACGTGGGACCTAGCAGAACTCACAAGCTTCCACACGGCAAAGGGAACCGTAAGCAAAACAAAAAGATAACATACTGAATGGGAGAAAATACTTGCAAATGATTCGACTGACAAAGGCTCAATTTCCAGACTACATAATCGGCTCGTACAACTTAAAACCCAAAAAACAAGCACCCCAATCCAAACATGGGCAGAAGACCCGAACACACATTTCTCCAATGAAGACACAAATGGCCAACAGGCACATGAAAAAAAATGCTCAATACCTTTATCAGAGAAATGCAAGTCAAAACTACAGTGAGGTAACTATCACCTCACACACACAGTCAGAAAGGCCATCATTCAACAAAAGTCCACAAAGGAGAAGTGCTGGAGAGGCTGTGGAGAGAAGGGGACCCTCCTACACTGCTGGTGGCAATGTAGTTTGGCGCAGCCACTGTGAAAACATTTGGAGACTAAACAAAACTGGACTTGCCAAAAGATTTTGATCTCGGCGGCAGGCCGACAAGTTCCCAAAGCCTCGCGCCTCGTCTCTCATTCCAACCTGGAGGGTCCAAGGCGGCCCGCAGTCGCCAGGCAGGTCCACCTGAGCAGGAAGGCCATGGCCTGAGGGCCAGTCGGAGATGCTCCAAGGCCAGCCCAGCGCCCTCCCACCTCCCGGGGCTGCTCCCACTTTCCCAAACCCACGTGTGAGCGGCGATGAAGACACCGGGGTTCAGTGACTACTAATGGCGGGGGCGATGCACCATGAACCAGGGCGGCAGCCCGGACCCGCGTCAGGGTCCCGACGGGCTGCGTGGCCCGGGCCTCACCTGCGCAGCCCTCCCTGTGCGCCTCCCCAGCGCAGCCCAGGCCTCAACCACCGGCTCCCCGACCTGCGCGCCCCCACCAGCGCCCCCTTACCTGCCAGGCGACAGCAGCCGAGGCGAAGGCACCTGGCGGCCCAGACCCCGGGCCGTGTTCCTCCTCGGGAAGCTGGTCCAGGAGCACCCGGCTCCGGCCCAGCTCCCACAGGCTCTGGGCGGGCTCCCGCGCCCTCGCGCGTGCGCGTCCTCGTCCACGCCCCTCCCCCGCCCTCTGCCAGTAGCAGTGACAATCGGGCTGGGGCTCCCGCACTACGGGACGTGGCCAGTGGGGCCGAGCCCGGCCATGCGAGGCCAGGCCGTGGGGCGGTGGGGCTGCTCCACCCCGTGGCCCAGGACTGGCCAGCCAAGTTCCCACCCCAAATGCCCCCCCAACCCAGACACCGACAGGGTCCCCTCCACCCCAGCACCCAATCAGAACCACCACTGGCCCTGGGCCAGGCCACACCCCACAGTTCCAATCCCCCCTGCTGGCCGCCACACAACACCTCCAGCCCTGTCACGGCCCCCACACCCCCCAGCCAGGCCTCATCCCTGACATGATCCCCAAGACAAGGCTCCTCCTCATATTGAGGTCCCCACCCCACACTCCACCCCACTAGCTTCTAACTTACAGCCCCTGCAAACAAGCTGACCCCTCATGCTTCACCCTGGGTCCACCCATCATCCTGAGATGGTCCCCTCACCCCTCACCCCAGGATGAGCCCCCATCCCTCAACCGGGTTCCCCTATTCCGAGCGCCCCTTACCCCGGGATGGCCCCCTCACACTTCAGCCAGGTGACTTCCACTCTGGGCAGCCCCTCACTCCTCAACCTGACTCCCCGGGGGAGCCCCCCCTCACTGCACCCCTAACCCGAGCTGACCCCCTCACTCCTCACCCTACTGGGGGTGGGGCGGTCTGCGCTCACGTCATCATGCTCACAGCCACCAGACAGGGATCCCGAGCAGCGCACGGATATACACCCCAGTGTCCGAGGCTCCTCTGGGGCGTGGTGGGCGGGGCTGGTGCAAGGTGATGCAAAACTGTCCCCAGTCTGGCACAAAACATGACAACTTCAGGGGTGGGGAGAGTATAGCTCAGCAGTAGAGTGAATGCTTAGCATGCACGAGGTCCTGGGTTCATTCCTCAGAATCTCCATCAGTAAATACATAAATAAACGCAATTACCACCTTACCCACCAGGGGAAAAAAATTACTACTTCTTAAATTTTAATAGGCCCATTTCTGTGATAGAAAGGCTTGTACACCAGAAATTGACCTATTGTCTCTGACTATACTTTAAAAATTATTCATCGGCCCTCTAAAGTGACACATTTTCCAGGCCCCCACTTAGGAAGCTTACATTTGCGTACCTCTAGCCCTGACACTCAGAGGCCTGAAGTTCCAATACATCTAAATTTTAAGTATCCTATTTGGAAAAATATGTTCCATTCAAGGAGCTGTAAGGGGTAACATGTAGGTACCCACCGGGGATTTTTGTATGTTTTTAGCACCTGCTGCCTAAAAGGCTGCAAACTGAACTTTCATACAGTTTAAAAAAGAAGACTGAAGCTATTACGAGTAGTCTTTCCCCACGAAGCATGCACACCTCACGTCAAAAAGCCCAGTTCTCTCGTAATACGTGTGCAAGAGTGTGAGAACCTTTCTCCCTTGAATTAAGAGCAAGCACTGTCTGAAGTAAACAAGTAACATGGGTGTGCGCACTGCTTCTCAGGCACTCGCAAGATTCGGGATGGGTGGCCACCAGACCCTGTCAGCCGGGACTAGTGCTAACACGGACACAGAGAGCAAGGCCCAGCTGGTGGTGGGGGCTTTCTCATCATCGTCACTGCCATCCAGACTCTACTGTGATGCTTCTAGTTTTAGACGGAGAGAGTCCAAGCCCCTCCTTCCAGAAGGGTGTGCAAGTCTGTAGAATCAAAGCCCAGCTCTGCCTGGGTCACAGACTGGCAGTTGCGAAGGAAGCGAGGCCTGAACGGAATTTTTCAACTTAATGTTTTCTCTGTTACTTCTCCAGTATGTATTTATAATAATAACATATATCTTTTTTTTTAATCTACGGGAGGATTTTTTTCAGAACATCGAAGGAAGTATTTTTACAGCCAGTCCTTGATAAACGGAATGCGGAGGGAAAAATAACTGCAACCCGGAGGTAATGACGGTCACACCCCGAAAACACAACCAACATCCTCTTAGGAAAATATCAGCTCATAGTTCACAGCTTTGTCTACTAAAGCAATGACCAGTGTCAAAGGGCTGCATCTGCTACCCACAGAAGCCACCTGGAAAACAGATGCATGCACTCCTGCTGTTACTCAATTCCTGTTTTTATCCTAATCTTATTAATATGGACTCCAGACCAGTTAACACCTGCTGAAGACACGGAACTGCTGCAGATGAAATCCACTGGTCAAAACAGAGATGCCAGAGAACGAATCTGCCAGTGTTATAATCTTAATTTTTCAAATACTTAACCACAGAAGTCAGTATCTGGTCCAGAAATTGAAATCAATGAAACATTTCTGTGTGCATTCATGCTTAGAACTCTGCGAGAGAGGACTGTGTGCGTGGTTTACAATCACGTACTCTGTTCTCTGTCTCTGTATTTCCATTTTCTAAGCAAAACGACGTGCTTTGCTTAAAAGTGCATTTTCCTGTCTGTACGCTTTGGGACCAGCTGCCAAGAGCCAATGTTGACCTCCTGAGACACCTTTTTCGAGTGCTCCACAACACTGAGCAACACTCCTCATTCAATCAGATGACGGCTTATAACTTATCACGCTGTCTAGCCCCAAGCCTTCTTGGCCCACCTAATGCCACCAGCTCACAATCAGAAGAGGACTTCACAAAACAGGTAATGAGACCTCTCATCGTCATGCCTTGTGGGGCACGGTCCCCACTTTGAACCTGAAACCTGAGGTACTAGCCATGATGGTCCAGGTTTTTCAAGTGCACATCTTAAACACGCTCCCCTGGTGTGGCAGAGTCACTGACCTGGTGGGGTGAGGGGAGGTGGTGGGTCGTTAAGTGGGAAACTGAGAGCAGTAGAGGCATTTCTCCTTTCCCATCCAGGAGACTGAACCACAGAGAGCTAAGAGTAGGTTGATGGGACAGAACAGAACCTGAGCTTTGGGGGTCTGACAGCCGAGGCTCAACTCTCAGCCTAATCACTGAGGGAGTGTGAACTGCGGCGGAGGTCCCATCATTTCATCATCACAGAATGACACCACCACCCAGCTCCTCTGGTCACTGCTGGCACATTGCGGTGGCTCGGGCAAGATGAGCACCCACGGCTCTACATACACTGGCCTTCCTCTGCCAGCTGTGGTCCCTCACAAGGACACTCGGCTCCTATGTCACCCCCGCTGCAGGGTGAGGGGGGCTAGGAAAAGATTCCAGAACATCCAAACAGAGACACAACAGGCCTAATCAGATCACAGCTCTGCCCCAAGCTCAACCCGACAGCCAGCATGAGATGAGGCAGTGCAGACACGTCTCCTCTCCAGCTGCTTCCTTCCTTCACAAGAAAAATCACAGAAATCTCCGCTTCTGAACTTTCACATATTTCCTCACTTAAGAAGTAAATTTCTCAGGTTTTTGTCTATTGGATGCTTTATGAATTTTCGTAAATGCTGTATGTCAATTTATCTCAATAAAACTGAAGAAAATGAAACAAAAACAAACAAATGAAATTTAGTAAGAGAATATAGATTCATCTCAAGAATCCTTCATAGATCACTTGAAAATTGTCCTAGTTTTAAACATGTAACCATCGTTACAAAAACATTAGCTATTGAACAAGGTCACAAATTATAATTTTAACCCACTGATGAAAAAGAATTTTAAAATCTGTACCCAAAGTACTCATGAAAGTATCACTATTTCTTAGAGAAAACTGATTTGTAGACTCATTTTTTTAATCAACTCTGAATTTTTCTCAGAATTCTCTTACAGGTTTTAGATCCAAGACTTACATATGAAATGATTTCTAACTGTGCCATTCGGAAAAGAACACCCCACTGCGCCCTCATGTGTTTCAGGTTTCTCTCCTTGAGAACCACCTCCAGCTCCGGGGAGAAGACACCCCTTCCCTCTGGGAAGCGTGCGGCCACTCCTGATGAAGGTGACATCACTACTGACAGGGAGGGGGCTGCAGGGTGTGGGAACCATGTAACTGGCTTTGGTGGGAAAGGCAGCAGGGCTGCCAGGGCTCATGGGAGATGCTCGGACAGTGCAGTTCTGGAGCCCAAATCACATCCCAAGAGCAGTGATCTCCACCTGCTCCACGTCAGGGCAGCTTTCATACTGTCCTGAGACCAAAGAAAGGACAAGGCAGCTCTGACTGCAGGAAGTTGCTAGTACAGCATTAGGAGACGTTAGGGTATAATACAGTGTTTGGAAATTGTTTCAAACAAAACTTTAAGTGGGACTCATATATGTGAGATGTGCTCAGGCTGAAACTAGAGTGAGGGGCCCAGAGCACTGCCTTGTTTGTTCCCCATCCCCTGTTTTCCTGCTTAATGGTACCTAAGGTACCACAGGTTTCCAGTGCCTTTGAAACAGGTTGAAAAGAACCTGCATCAGGGAGGAGAAACAGGACTTGGTTTGATGTGAAACCACCTTTCCAGACTGCCAGCTCCTGGGCCCCGGTGCACCAGCTGTGTTACCTCTGGCCAGCTATTTTAGCTCGCTTTCAGTTCCCTCATCTCTAAAATGAGAATAAGAACAACATCTAAATTTTAGGACTACTGTCAAAATTAATCATGGATGTAAACTAAATATGTAAAAAACCAGTTACTGCAGCCAGCAGAAGTTCCTCTGAGAACTCTGAGCTAGGGCTGTCTGAGCCTAGGTCATCAGCTAATTGGCAGCAGTGCATTTCATAAGGATGAGATTAGATTCAGAACCTGGGGACACGGGTCATGAGACTCTGAATTTGGTGGGGCAGGTAAGTAGGTTGGTTTGTTTGTATGTTTGTTTGTTTTTTACGTTAACGGAGGTACTTGGGCTTGAACCCAGGACCTCACGGGCAGTAAGCACGCACTGAACCACTGAGCTATAAGCCTCTCCCAATCCCTTTGCAGTTTTGACATTTTTTGGTTTTAAGACATTTATCTCACTGCTTTCAGGAAATCTTTACGAAAATCTATCTAATCAGGAATTTAGTTGAGTCTAGTACCTGAGAATGTGCTTTACTAAGATAACTGTTTTTGAATTCATCAGTGACAACAGGACAACCCCGCGAATCAATGAGAACGACAGTGGCAGTCATTCTCAAAAATCCACAAGGACGGTATGAGGCCAAGTGCCCATCTACCACGGGTCTGCGCACATGCCTGGCCATGATTTTGGAGGTCCCTGAAGAACAGAAATGGCCCTAATCACATTTCACCCTTCCTCTCTTCTATCTTTATTCCGCACATATTGTTTCACCTTTCTTCCTCCTCTACTCTGCATGTTTACCAGGATTTATTAAAAATGTGTTAGAGAACCACTTTATTTGCTTATGGCCCATGTTAACCCCTTGGTGGAGGCGCATCGGGGCAGTCTGCGGTCTCAGCTAAGGTCACTTCTGCGCCTGCAGCCAGCGGGCGGCGCAGCTGGGGCTGACTCACGCACGTGTCTGTTGCTTGGCGCTGGCTCTAGGTGGATCCCCATCTCTTCAGCAAGCGAGCCCGGCCTTCTTCATAGGAGGGAGGAAGACTTCCCAACAGCAAGACGCTTTTCATGAGTCCATGTACGGGAGGACTGCACAAAGGACCACAAAGACAATGAGTTACTCATCACTTACTTACTGAGGGCTATGACTGTCATCAAACACACATGATACTCAAAACTTGAGACAGCATTCCTATCACACACCTACTCTTCTTCATGAGTTGTTAACCCTCTGTTCTTTAGATCAGCATTTTCCATAGGATATTAAGAAGTTTGGTAGGGAGTATCTTTGAAATAATCATTGATTTTTTACCCCCACATATTTCTTGCCTCTATCTTTCTCCGTCTTAAGCTGTCTTAAGAGACACATCATTTCCTCAGAGAACAGAAGCTACAGAAGAATATGAGGAATAACAGAGCTGTTTGTTGCCTATGAGTTTTAAACATTCAGTTTTGTAGGAAACAAAAACAATCCACGGCATAAAGATTTAGGGGGAAATCTCATGGGGAAAGCCCAAAACAATGAGATGTATAGGACATGTGCACCGTTTCCTGCATAGAAAACAAGAGGAATCAGGAAGCCCTCACAGAACTGCTAAATCGCATCTCTAAGACCCAGCCTGGTAGAGTCACACAGAACTTCTTGCGCCTCAGCAGGGAACAGATCAGTGAAATGATTCCATCACTCTGAGTATAGTAGGGAAGGAATAAAGTCACTGGATCTGATGAGACAGCTCTCAGCAACAGCTGTGCAGGCCGGCTCCCCAGGACCACACAGCAACTAGCACAGCTCAGCAGGTGCCCAGTGTACGCAGATGACACAGAGGGCCAGGGAAGCGTCATTCCACGTTCCACCACCATCGAACTCCTTGGCAGTAGAAGACTGCAAAACACAGACACACTCATGGGGAAAATGGAGAGAGACCTTGCACTGCTACCAATTTGGGAACAAAGAATTAGGCTGTAAATCACGTAAGTTATTTAAAATTATACACCAGTACCCATCTTACATATATCAGTTTGTAGACAGACTGGCCCAAGTATATGGAATTCGTGATCCATGCCTTATTTTCCTAGAAAGGGTTCCATGGTCAAATAGGTTTGAGAAATGCTATTTTCCTTTTGGACATCAAAATGCCCATTAATATACTAATGTCTTAAAGAATCACAGTAAAGAAACCCAGTACTTTCCCCGTTGATTTGACCTGGGAGATTCTTTTGAAGAAGCTCTGTTGATGAATGGTCCTGGGAACACATAGTAGTAAACACTGCTCTCAATTTATCTTAAGTCATGGAGTTTACTCTTTCACTCACCTGCTCAAAAACCTTCAGTGAGTTTCCATGGATCTTTAGGGTTTTTTTTTTTTTTTTTTTCAGGAAGATTTCTTTTTTAAGAGCCTTCACAAAAAACATGGCTGGACAACGCACCTGTCAGTTGTTGAGCCAAGACATGCAAAAGTCCCTCAAATTTGAGAAGGAGATAGAACAGCAGATACAGAAAAGCTGAAATTCCCCTAATTTGTCCAATGCAACGCCTACAGGACATTCTTGCCATGGGAAAATGGCTAAGAAATGTTCGTTTCACCCTCAGGATACTCAAGCACATCATTGAGAAAGTCAACTTACTACTTTTTAGAAAAGACGGTTGGAACTGATGAGCTGTAAAAGGACCAAACTGTCTAACCTAGAATGAATACAAGGCAGTTAGACTTCCTGGTATCTGTCTTTATCACTGCTGGTAAGATCTGTGTCATCTTCAATCAACCTGCACTTAGTGGTGTAAATAAGGTGAAGTATTTTCAAAGGTAAAGCAAAGATACTGAGGATGAAAAGCTTATTTTATTTATTCCAGAAAGAAAGCTACTCATAGGCTATCTTTATTTGAGAAAACATTCTCTCCATGGTCATTAGTTACTGTGATATACTGAATGGAATATATTCCATTCAACATACACATATTTATAGGCTACAAAATATACATTACACATAAATACACGTATTTACACACTCAATTTTACATTCCATAAAAGCAACCTCAAAGAATCTGAAGGACAGAGTATACAGTTGTACAAAAAGCCACCTTTCAGAACACATTAGGCGATGTCTTTCCTGTCTCTCTGTAACTCCTATGCTAGCCAAACGAGCCACTAAGCACCCTAAAGATCTGTAACGAAGGGTGCCTCTCTTTGCTACTTTTATGCTTTTCATGTCCACAGCATAATCGGTGCTAGGAAGAAACTGATTTTTTTGGCCTTGGACCTAAATGTCACTATGCATTTGGTTGGCTTAGCCTTTCCAAAACATAAAATCCCTTTGTCACGTCAAAGAAACTACTAGAAAACAAAATTGTCAAAGGAGAGTTATAATTTCCTACAATGGAAAAAAGAACCCACCTTGTGAGAATGGGAGTTTTTCCAAATTATAAAGGAGTCAGATCACCGGGGGGAACGGCGGGAGGCACGGGCACCAGCCCGCTCCGGCCCCGCAGGGCGCGGGCGACTCCGAGAGTCCGGGCGCGGGGCGGGCTCGGCGGCGGCCCGAGCGCCACGGAGGCTTCCGCGCCCGTCGCCGGAGCGCCCAAGCGGCGGGGGCACAACTTTGGGGCCGCGGGAGGGGTGGGGAGCGACAAGGGCTCCGGGGTGCTCAGGGTGGGGAGCGACAAGGGCTCCGGGGTGCTCACCGCGCCCACAGCCGTGGCCCCCGGCGCCCAGACTGCCGGCGCCGGCCCTCCCCGCCCCGCAGAGGCCCGCGCGGCCTCCCTCCCCCGCGGGGACCCGGGGCGGCAGCCGCCGCAACCCCCGTCCTTCCCGCGCCCCGCGCCCCGCGCCCCGCCGCCGCCGCCGCCCGCACTCACCTCAGGGGCGCAACCGGCACAGCCGGCCGTCGGCCTCGTTCCCGCCGAAGCGTCTCGGTGCGGTACTCCCTGCGTGGGCGGGCTGTTCCCCGGCGGTCGCAGGGGGTTCAGGGGTGGGGGGGGCGGGGAACGGCCGTCACTTCAGCAACGAACCGAAGCGCCGCCTCGTGGCATTTTCCACAGGCCGGCGACACCGCAGCCGCCTTGGGTCCGCACAGCCTCCTGCCGGCCGCAGCTCTTGCTGTCTCACCGAGCCGACAAGCCTCCGCGGACAGAGGAGCGAGCCGCCGCGCGGGTCGGAGGCCTGACGGAGTGTGCGCAGACTCTTTCCTGTGGACTGCGCGCATGCGCACCAGCGGGGCGGGACCCGCGGCCGCTGCGTGGGGGCGGGACCCGCGGCCGCTGCGTGGGGGTCGGCCCCGCCCAGGGGCGCTAGTCCGGCTCAGCCAATCGCGAGCGCCGGGTACCTCAGCGCGGGCGCTTTGAATGGTTCGCGGGCCCTTTGAATGGTTCGCGGCCGCCTGAGGCAGCGGCAGCTGGGCAGGCCGCTGCTGTTTTGGGAGTTTTCTGAGATCGGGAGGGGAACCCTCCCCTCATCCTTTCGCCGGAGCCCCACCCTCGCCAGGCCGCGGGACTGGCGAAAAAGAAACAGCTGGGAAAGTAGAACAACGCTGACTTCAGGTAACAGTTACCTCTTTGGATGGGAGGAAGGGAATGGGATAAAGGAAAGGTGAAAAAGAAACTTAAAGCATTTGTATATTATTTGATTTCTTAAAAGAAAGATTTTTAAATGCTAACATTTTGCCACAATGCTTAAGTTTTTTAAAGAAATAAAATGTTAATATGTAATTTTATTACATAAAAACCCAAAATACATTCATGCATTCACAGATATGCATATTTTATATCTAAACGTAAAAAACATTATTCAATGAATAAAATTATAGAAATTTTCTTTATCATTGAACTTTATTCTTTTCCTTAACTTACGGTTACTTCAGGTACTTCAGGGCTCCAGAGCTTGCCAGGGGATGCACATGTCCAAGAAGGCCAGTCCCCAGGAGGGAAGCAGGATGGAGCCCCAGGTGCAGGTAGGTCACGGCAGGATGGGGGTGCTGGGGATGGTCGAAGGCAGGCAGGGAGGCTCGAGGTCGGGCAATGGGGAGGGAAGCATCGGGGTGTATGTGGGGCACAGGTAGGCCAAGACAGGATGGAGTGAGGGGCGCTGTGTGGTACCCAAGTAGGAAGGGAGGGGAGGGGTGCTTCAGGAGCCAGGGTCGGGGTACCCCATCCCCTCACCTCCTGCCACCTCCCAAAGCAGCAGCTGAGTCCCTCCTGAGCTCCCTGTCGGACAGGCCCAGCTTTGGCATCTGCATCCTTGCCCCAAGTTGCTACACAGCTCCCCTCATCTGGATCCCCCTGCCCACTTTTCTTCCCCGCCAGCGACCTGTGCTCAGAGGCCCCGCTGGCTGGGACACCAGACCCAGTGCACCGTCCCAGGGACACCAGGGGGATTCCCTTGTTCTGCTGCCCGGACACCTGACACTCTGTCCATTTTCTGGTCCCTTCCACACCCACTTGTCAGCTGAGGCCTCTGTCCTGGGTCTCAGCCCTTCTGGAGAAAGCCAGGAGGCCAAGGGAACCAGTGGCCCAGAGCCAGATGCAGGGGGTACCCATCTGACTCCCTGCTTCAGATGGGAAATGAAGAGCCGTGCTATAGAGTGACAAAACAGGCCCCAGGTGAAGTTCAAAACCTGATGTTCACAGCCCTGTGCTTTGGCTCCAGTGGCACCAGCTGGCTCAGGACTCCTCACCACTTCCCCCAACCAGAGGGTCCTGGGTGTTTTCTGAGTCTCCGTGAGCCTGGGTCTCTTAACCAGACAAGTAGAGGTTCCTTTTTCCCTTCTACATATGTAGACATGTAATACATTCCTGGGACGATGGTGCAGGATTTCTATCAGCTGCAGACAGAGCATCGCGTCTCTGAAGGCTGGCCCGATCCTGCCTGAGCCCAGAGCCCACCCATCAGCCAGGGTTTGGGGGTGTCAGCCCCCACAGTACCCTGCAATCTGGGGAAACTTGTACGTGTGGCTTGTCTCTGAATCACTAATCTGCTTTGGTCCAGACCTGTCTCTACAGTTTAGAATTAGTTATTGCTTCTAGTGACAGAAGATATTGGAAGCCCTGGTGGCTTTGGAGTCAGATAAACATGGCAGGCTCAGGGTGGCTGGGTCTGGGGGTCCACCCTGCAGGACACAGGCCCCGGAGTGGACCGGCCCAGGGTCAGGGTCCATGGAAGCATTTAGAAGTTCGAGGCTGTCCTCTACTCTACTGAGGCTGGAGCACAAGAGGCATGCAAGGGTCTCGAGGGGACACACGGAAGGGGTCGTTCCAAAGGGCAGCAGCCTCGGCAAGCAGGGAGTGATGCGTTGGGAACCTCACACACCGGCTACGGTGGGCTGTGCACACAGGCGGTCGTGCCTGTCTTCGTTTTGGTCAGAAGGAAACAGGCAGCACCTGTAAGCGATGCACTATTTACAGAGCATCTTAAATAATTTAGAGAGACTCCTACTTAGAAGGCGCTAACATTTGTACACGAGTATTGTACAAGGTTAAAAATAACTGAGGCAGTATCATACAGTGTAATCACAAATAAAAAGGAAGTTGTTGATCAAACCCCAAGGAACGTTATGGCTGAACGGGGCCCCTGTGCCCGCAGGAAGCAGGTAGGGTTTGGAACTGCTGATGATGGAGGAGGTGCTGCTCACAAAGGGGAACCTCGCTGTCTCAGCACAGCCGAGGCCCCGGTGGCTTCCCGCGGCCGCGGTGACAGCTGGCCACACGTTCCATGGCTTTGCCAACACTCATAGGGGGTCCCACGGCTCTGCGGACCTGAGGTCCCGACACGGCCAGGCTGGGCTCTCGCCCAGAGGCTCAGGGTCCATCTCACTCATGTCGACGCAAATTCAGCGCCCGTGGGAGTGGGATGTGGGAGTGCCGATCGCTTCCTCACTGGCTGATGGCTGGGGCGCCCTAACCTTAGACTGCCTGTGGCCCCTCAGCTTTAAACAGCAACCTCATGCTTTGAATCTTCCTGACCGCCCCGCCTGCCTTGTCCACTTCTAAGGGGCCACGTGGACACACCAAGCCAACCCAGATGGCCCAGGATCCCCTCCCCAGCTTGTGGCCTGGAGCCCTGGTTCCCTTTGCACAGTCCCCTTTGCCATGTGACAGAGCATATTCATAGGGTTGTGAGCCACTGGGCTGTCCCCTCACCCTGCCTGAGGTGGAGGCTCGGCCATGAGGTGCCGGCAGGTGCAAGTGCGCACACCTCCACGGGCCAGCGCTCACTGGGCTCCAGAGGCGGCTTGGTTTTCCCTGAAGGAACTGGGCCCTGTCTGTAAGGAGGGTAGGGAAATCCGGCCACCCATCCAGGGAACATCTGAGAAAAGAACCCTCTGTCACTCGCCTGCCCACACACGGCAGGGTGGCTGACCCTGCTGGCTGCCTCTACACAGCAAAAAGTCACATGCCCACGATGGGGGCAGCCCAGGGGACACTGCTAGCCACCCCCATGGGGCTCCGTGCAGAGTGAACTCCTGTTCCAATACTGAAAAGTCGGCCCTTGAGGAGGAGTGAGATGTGGGACCCCCAGGCCCACTGGCTCTACCGAGCAGGGCTCCCCTGCAAGCCACAGACCCCTCCCTGTCGCTCAGAGCTGAGGGTCTCTGGACGGCCATTCCCCCACTGACTTGCCTGTCCAGAGCCTTCAGTCTGGTTTCAAGCTGTCCTCTCTTCCTGCAGTCGAGAGCTGAGGTCCCCATGTCCAGCTATTTCTGGCCAGTGCCTTCCCATTTGCCCCCCCAGACCCCTGCCCCCAACAGCACATCCTAGCACAGCCTCATTCTTCATCTCCATGGCGACTGCAGCGAAGCGCAGGTAGGAGATTCCCAGACTCACACAGAATTACTTGCAGTCACTTTCCCTGTAAATTAGAGCAGGGACCTCTGTATTTACAACCATCAGCGAACTCCAAAATACCATGTCCAGGGCCTGGTTCTGCCAGAGAAATGCCTTCCATCCAGGAAGATTTCCCATGGTCGTGAGGTTCACTTGTTTTCAAAATCAACAAAGTCCTGCGCTGTTGTTCAGCGAACAGAAACCCAAGACGCCACTGCAGAGAGGTAAGAAATGACACCGACCACCTTCTCTCCTTTGAACAAACACAGTGACGTGGGCAGAAAAGGGAATGTCCGGATTTGACGGGAGCTGATGCGCTCAGGAGGGGCAGGTGGAGAACGCACAGGCGGAACAGGAAGTGTGCTGGTCACCGTACAGAGATGTGGCTGCACTGCCCCCAAGAATTCCAGGAGACCCAAGTCTGGCTCTTAGTGAAAAACCAACCTTGAAGAAAGCCAGAGGGCACCACCCTCCGTGCAGTGGTACAGGGCTTCTCAATTCTCCCCAAGCTGTCCGTCTAGGTCTGTCCAGCTCTGGCCCAGCTGAGATAGCCCTGACTCCCACTCTGGGCTCTGCAGGCCGCTTCCCAGGGCTGGAGCTGCCCCCAGGGACACAGCTGGGCTGATGCTGACCCATCTCGGGGCACACTCAAGGTGGGTCCCCCTGTCAACCTGCCAGTCTGACCTCCAGGGCTCTCCCCGCAGCCTGCAGCCCTGGTGGATGTTCTGAAGGTCCCGATGCCCAGTACTGACCCGGCCAACCTCCCTCTGGCACCGAGGAGAGGATGGAACAGGCAGCCGCCAGGAAAGCCTTGGCGTCCGTGCGGCCAGGGCTGTCCCCTCACTGGAGTCGCTGCCCAGCTGCTTGGGGCCATGCCTGGACAGTGACTCTTCTCCAGCCTGGCCGCTGGCCCCTGGCCCTGCTCTGCTGCCCGGGCTGGTCCCTGCAGGAGCCTGAGGCCCCTGAAGCCCTGAGCATTTGTGCCCTGTGTCCCCAGTAGCCTGTCTGGGCTCCACTAAGCCTCCTTCCCAACTGCTCCAGGGGGCAAGTGCTGACCTGGGGAACAGGGGGTGAACCCCGAGCCCTGCAGAGCCCCCATCCCGGCTCTGACTGAGAGGCTGGCCGCAGGGGGCACTGGGGGGTGGGCCATGGCCAGTCTGCTCTGGAAGCCACCTCTTCCATAAAGACACATTTTCTGCTCTGAGTTCATGGACCTGGTTTGGGAGCCGTTTCCGTCGGTCCTGCCTTCCAGGAAGTATGTCAGCATCTCGCCCTTGCCCTTGACGCTGGCTTTGCCTCGGCACACGAAGTGGTACGCGCTCCGCCGCAGCAGCCGGTGAACTTCCTCGGTCACCTGCAGCAGAGACATGCGGGCATCACTCTTGGTCAGTGGGGAGCCCACAGAGGGGTCCCTCCTCCACCTGCACGGCCCACCCTGATCACCCAGCCCCTGGCCTCCCTAGCCCGGCCTGGGAGCCGGGTTCTCTGCTCCTCCTGTGGTGACTCTGCTCACTCTGTGAGAAGGGCGTTATCCCACAAAGAGAGCAGGGGACTCAAGAGGGGCCTAACCAGCCCCAGACAAGCAGGCGAGGATAGTGTTCCCCATGGATGATGGGTGGGCTGGAAGGGGACAGGGTGTGAGTTCCGTGGTCACCCCATGCTCCAGCCAGATGTGCAGACATCGAGCTCCAGCTGTGGACAGACAGGAGCAGGCCCGGCTCTCTGCAGGGCTCTCAGCACCTGCAGTAACCTCGGACAACTTCGAGGGTCGGGGACTGGCAGGAAGGGGCCAGCACCAGGCTGGTATCCCTGTGGCTGGCACAGAGCCCTCAGGACCCAGGTGGGGTGCCCAGGCTCCTGGGGCTTCTGTGGGCCCAAAAGTGGGGCCACCAGCACAGACAGGGCAGTAGGCACATTCCCCTAGTGACAACGGGACATGACTTAACTCCCTCAATTCTTGGGTTCCCGCACAATGTTAGCTAGAATTCCTGCCTCACAAAGTTAGAAAAAAGAAAAAAAGATGATAGAGGAGAAAGCGCTTTCTAATAAGGTTCTTTAAGCAGAAGAGGACAAGTAACTTGGTTCCTCCTCACCTTACACTGAAGAAGGAGACCACCTCCCTCCTGATCCCCCTGGGTGCTGCTCTGAAACCCCCCCATCCTCCCCCACCCCATGTCATCTCTGGGATCTTTAGTTAAAATGACTCAGCCCATCCAGGGCCCAGGGTCTCAGGTTCCCACGGTCAGTCCCTGGCAGAGCTGGGCAGAGGACTGCTCTCTCCCCTGCCTGATGGGCTGGAACCTGGCCTTTCTCCCACGTGGCTCTCGCACTCACTAACCATCGGCCTGCTTCTGGCATGCACAGCATCTAATTCCCTCTCTGGACAATGAGTGCCCCACACAAGGGGTCTGGTCTGTCTCACCACGTCTTACCAGGGCTCCGTATTCATAAGTGCTTGTTGAATGAAAGAAGGAAGGAAGGAAGGAAGGAAGGAAGGAAGGAAGGCGGGCGGGCAACCAAGGCCTGCACAAAAGTGTTTATCCAGGGAAGCACAGAAATCACACATGACCACAGAAAATCAGAACCTGCCCAGCTCCCTGGACAGTGAAATCCGTCGACAGCTCTAAAAGCCCCTGGGGAGAAACAAACAAAACTGGCTGATCCAGTGTTGACAGGAGGGGATGCAACTGTGTCTGCTTGACCTATAGGAGGCGGCCCAGGGTGCTACCAGTGCCCTTAATTAACGACCTCTGCCAATTTCTGCAGCTGCTCCTCAGCGAGGCCCTGGCTGGTGCTGGCACGGAGGGGCTGGGGGCTGCCTGGCGTCTGCAGAAAGTCCCCTGGGGAGGAACCAGATGCCGCCATCCACCCACCCAGACAGAGAAGAGGAGGTGGACGCCTGAGGCCTGGACCCTTGCCGGATGGGCTCCATCTCTTAGCCTTGGGAGCTGGTCAGGTGGTCCATCCCACACCTGGTAAATGAGAAGGATGCTGTCCGCTGACAAGAAGAGTAACTTGGTCAGCCTGACGGTGGCTATCACAGTCACGGAGACTCAGATGGTCAAGAAAAAGGGGGAGTGCTTAAACTCCCCAGGGCGCTGGCTGGCGGGTGGCCCCAAAGGCCCCGGTCTAAAGCCACACGACGGTGAGAGCCTCACTCAGGTCCCCCGCAGGGCATGCTCAGTGCACCCTAAAGTCCTTCATGGAACTCAGCCATGGAACCATGGCTGGCTGGTTCCCGGGGGAGACACCGAGGTCACCGAGGTCACCACTCAGATGTGGCCTCTTAAGATTCAAGGTGGAAAAATGGATCGTGATCAAAGGCTCCGTTTTGCTCTTTCCTTTCACAACCGAACCCACATCCATCTGTTCAGAGACTTGTGCTCCGGAGACCCCGCCGTCCTGCTTGAGCCCCGATACACACTGACAAGCCGACAAAACCTCTGAGTCTGATCCTGACCCTGAGCTTTTTCTTTCACTGTTTTCACTTGTTTTATGAAGAAAGGTAATAAAGAATCCAAAACATTGTGCAAAGAAATGCTGGAGGTGAGGATGACCCACTGCCACACACAGTAAAGCCGAGGTCTGACAGCAGGTGGGGACGGGCCAGGGGGTCCTTCCGGGCCGCCTGGGAGCTCGGGCTGCAAGCTGTCCCCGTATGCCCCTCAGCCTTGAGATTCCAGCCAGGAAGTCCCAGGCTGTGAATCAGGACAGTGCGTGCTGTTACCAGGGTGGGTCCTGGCGAGTGCCTAGGTCAGGAGCTCAGAGACACAAGGGCCTCAAGAGGCCACAAAGGCATCCCTCAGAATGTCCGATTCTTAGCCATCTGCGTGAGGGTCCCTGCGTCAAGGCAGAGTCAAGCTGGGAACGCTCCCTAGAGTTCCCTATGAGGCCTGGCCGGCAGGGGAGGACCCACCCCACAGCCATATCAAGCTCACTCTGTGTGAGAACACATGCTGGGCCCCCTGGAGGCATTTCCAGGGAAGCATCTGCTTGGTCCCCAAGCGGACGGCCGAGGTGGAATCTGGGCATCGTCGTGGTCAGCCTTCCCTTGGCTGCCTTACTCCTTGGAAAGTGGGGCCCCGAGATGTCCCTGGGACTTCAGTCTGCACAGAACCCTCGCCTGCCTCTCCTGAGAGAGGAGACACGGGTGGGAGGGAGTCTCCTTTTTTGGATTTTTGACACAGAAGAAAGAAGCTTCCACCAGAGGGCTGAGGAATGAGAATTCCGGCGGGCGATGTATAATTGACATTATTTTCAGGAAAAAGTAAGATGCCTCTTTACAAACCTTTAACATTAAAATCCCAGTCTCTCACTCCCTTTTTCAAGGGAAGAAGCAAAGGTTTAATGTGGGCCAGCACAGGGAAGGGGCTCTCTCCTGTACTATGACCAGGAACCCCTAAAAGAACCACACAACAGGGGAGCATAAGTGTTTCTCCCTTAAAACAGCAGGCAGGAGCCCGATGGGCCGAAAGCGCCTTCAGCGAAGAGGGCGGTCATGTGGCCAGGCCGGGAGCAGGGACTGCTGGTCTCACCCAGGCTGACAAATGTCAGCAGAGCCCCGCTCTTGTCCTGCCCTGTCCCAGGTGCATGGGTGCTGACACTCAAACCAAATGGAGGAAGGCGAGGGGCCTGGTCTGCAAAAATCTTGCTTGATGCAGGCCCTCCCGGGAGGTCCATACAGAGGGACCACGGAGCCAAGACACAGCACTGCCCTGTGGGAGCCCAGACGCGGACATCGCCAGGCAGCAGCTGGGGGAGGCTGGATGGTGTGAGGGAGGCCATGTGATGGCAAACAGCTCTCAAAAGAGGCTGAGGGAACAGGGGCGGTTCTGAGCAGAGGAGTGGCCGACTCAATCTGACTCCTGAAACTTAGAAACATGACATTGGCTCTGGACGTGGCCAGGCTGGAGAGTGGGTGGGGCTCCCGCCAGGTCTCCCCTGGGACATGACCAGCTCTTAGGGAAGGCTGCAAGGAACAGGGGTGAAAGATCCTGTTAGGAAAGGAACACGGTGACCTGGGATCGACAGCCATACAACAACATGCATGCCCTTAGCACTACCGAGCCGGGCACTTAAAACTGCCCAAGATGGTCAATTTTATGTTATGTGTGTTTCACCACCTTAAGGGAAGCTTAAGAAAAAGAACCACAGATGCTGCACGGAGATCCCACCTATGTTCTGAGCAGCAAGAGAGCGCCATAAGGATTTTGGTCTGCTGGTCGTTCAAGCTGATGGATCCAAGGGACCCACCAAGGTACCTGACCAAGAGTTAGTGCCCAGCAAATGCCAGGCGGGGCCACCGGAATCGTACAGGCACAAGGTGGAGAGCCCCAGGCTCGCAACCTTCTCATTGGAACCACATCCTGCAGGGGGCTGCACCCCAGTGTCTTTGTCAAAACCCGGAATGAATGCACATCTCACAGGGTTTGCAGAGGACCAAGTGCAACTCTGTGATACAGCAAAAAGACCAGCGCTAACTGGCTGCAACGTGGTGACAGCCATTGGGCGCACAGTTCTCTGTCACTGCCCCAAGGCCAGGCCACAGCAGGAAGGCAGCAGCCCTGCTTGTCAAGTGCTGCACTCTCTGCCCTGTCCCCCGGGGTCCCCAGAGAACAGCCACAGCCACACCCAGGGGACAGGCTCCTTCCCTCTGAGGCTCCCAGAGGCCTGCAGTATCCAGGCTTGAGCTGACTCACACTTGCTTGTTCTAAAGGAAATTCAGAGAGTGGATCTACACTCCCACCTACCCATGAAGAGCAGGGGCCACTGTCCTCGAAACCTTCAGATGGCTCCCAGCTGGGGTCATAGCACCAGGGTCTCATCCCAGGTCAGGTGGCCCCACAGCCCTCTGCCCTTCGAATGGCGAAGAAGCCCCTTTCCTTCTAGGAGTGGTCACTCACTGTCCCCAACTGTCCCGGTCACTCACCACCCTGACTCTCCGCATGGCCACACAGGGACCAATCCCCAAGGCCGCAGAAACAATGAGCCCCCATCAGCGTACCTTCATGCAGCTTCGTGTCCCCACCCAGAAGAGGCAAACGAGGAAGGGAGGATGCAGGCTGCAGAGCTGGGTGGCTGGCCCGCACCTGACCCTTGCCTCTCCTGCCTCAGTCTCCCGCCTGCAGGAATGGGCACCTGTGCCTTGGGGACTCTGAATGCACTGACCTGGATCCTGCCCTGGACACCGGTGCTGTCCATCTGACTGGCCACATTGACTGTGTTTCCCCAAATGTCGTACTGGGGCCTGCGAGCTCCAATCACTCCGGCCACCACGGGGCCAACGTTGATGCCTGGAAAACAGCCCCGGTGTGGTGTTAGTGTGGAGGTTTTGGAGGGGAGGCCATGGATAACTGGGGTCACTAAGTGCAAACACCTCCCTAAAGCAGGGACCCCACAGCATCACTGAGCAGCTGCTCCCAGCCCCTGCTTGCACCCCACATCACCAGGATGCAGTCCTGATCCCCAGAAAAAGTCCCATTTCCTGGAACAGCATCCTCAGGCCAAGTCCTGCTGCTAAGGCGGCTGACCTTTCAGTCTGTAGAGCCACAGTGTGTGTCCCTCCCACCCCAGCTCCCTCTTTCAGAAAGGACAGTAGCTCCTGACTGTTTCCCTGGGTGGGATCCCTCGGCTCCTCCGGGTGTGGGGCCCAGAACGAAGTATTTCAGGATGCTCTGAAGGAGAGCAGAGGCCCCCTTCTCTTTATGTGATTCGGGGTCCACCCGGCCTGGGGAGTGACACAGGCCCGGGTGCCCCAGCTGTGTCTGGGCCGACTCCAGGTCATATCTTCTGATTCTGTCCTCAGGCATTGATTTTTCTGAGCTCAGCCAAGCGTGTTAATAACATTTCAGATACTGGCCTAGTCGATTCCCCAAAGCCTGGGCAGGCAGTGCTAGCATCCGCGGGAGAAGGTGGGGGAAGCGGGCAGAACTGGACAGTGTGAGCTGGGAGTGCTCAGCTTTGGGCCAGGTGGATGTGGGACCTCGAGGAAGAGCCCCAAAGGGCCCACTTCCCAGATGGCAAGTGGGACACAGAGAGCCACCCTCTACCAACCCGGATGCCCCAGTCCACGTGAACGAGATGGAGCCAGGATCCAGTCTCATGTGACCAGCCATCCAGGCACAGAGGGCACTGGCTGGTGGATTCTCAGTGGGAGAGTAAACAATAGAATTTCCCTGATGGACACTTGGATCTGTTCCCGGTCACACCAGTACATCTATTAATCCGAGCTCTAGCCCGGGAGAACTGACCGCTAGGGGTGAGGCGCAGAGGGCGCCCTGCCCCCACCTCCAGCCTGTCCCTCAGGCCAGGCACCAGGTCTAAGTTAGCGCTTGTGCTTAAGCACATCAGAACTCCACCCACTCTGATGGACACCTGCTGCCCCCCTCACACTCAAACCCAGCGGTCAGTCCTGCTCTTAAGGCCACTAGATGTGTGAATTGTAAAACAGCCAGAAATGTCCAGTTCGACTATGTCGTGACTAGCAGGAAAGAGTCTCTCTAACATTCACAATCTCCTGAGATAGATAAAAAAAATTCAATTTCTGACATAAGAAACAACACATTCAAGTAATACATGGTGGGAAGGCCAATCATCTCACAGATCTTAAACCCTTACAGACAAACTGTGCATCCTTTGGTCCATCATGCTGGACATTACTAAACCAATTTAATCAGGATGTTTTCATTTTCTTTTATCACACAAAGAGACTTTTCAGAACAAGGTTAGGGTACATGAGAAGGTGACTGAGTGTTGGCCTGACTGTTGATGGAACAGCCTGGAAGAGATGAAGAAACAGCAAGTCACCTGAGACACTTAGAAATTTTTCCTTGTGGCCTGGTATCACTAGGATTTTGCTGCCAGTCTTTGAGGTGTTAAAATAAACCTATTATCAAATGACTTATGCTTATCTTGCTTGTTTATTAAAAGGCAATCAGAAAATCTTTTCCTTATTACTATCAAGTGTAGCAGTTCACATAAAGAGACCAAATTCCTTTATGTGAAATGATAGGACTAATGAAAGATTTTAGCCCAAATAATGTTGCCCAGATAGTAATGGTAAGTGTAGTAGAAAAACTCAAAGTCTGTGGTAAAAGATTTCCTAAGATAATATTTAAAATAACATCTTTGGAAATCAACTAAATCAAACTATAAAAGCCCCAATTCTCAAAAAGTTGTTTTTTTTCCCCCCACATATTTCTGGTGTCTGTCCCCTGGTGGATGAGGCTGCACTATAGGCTTATGCAGGTTTCCTGGCAGGAGGAGTCGGTGCCTGCCCACTGCTGGGTGAAGCTTGGTCCTGGACCTCTGGTGGATGGGGCCATGTCTAGAGGCATTTGTAGCTCAGGTAGTCTGCTGATGGGCAGGGCTGTATTCTCACCCAATATGTTGTTTGGCCTGAGGCTTCCTAGCTCTTCAGCCTACAGGCTGCTGGGTGGGGCTAGGTCTTGGTGCTAATGATACAGTCAGGATGTCAGCCTCCAGGAAAGCTCATGTAGATGAACACTCCAGGTAGTGCCCTACCTCCCCAGGAGACCCTCCAAAACCAGCAGGCAGATCTGGCCAAGGTTCCTATGAAATCACTGCCTCTGCCCTTGGACCTGGTGCACGCAAGACTCTGTGTACATTCCCTAGAGAGTGAAGTTTCTGTTTCCCTCAGTCCTATGGGGCTCCTGGAGTTAAGCCCCACTGGCCTTCAACCCTAGATGTCCTGGGGTTTCCTCCTCCACCTAATGTCAGAACCCTGGGCTGGGGAGCCTGACGTGGGGCTTAAAACTCTCACTCCTCTGGTAGGGCCTCTGTGACTTAATTATTCTTCAGCTTAGGGGTTGTCTACCCTGGGAGGGATGGGGTCCGATTATATAAAGAGTACACCCCTTCTACAGTCCCACTGTGGTTCCTTCTTTATGTTTTCAGTTGAAGATGATGTTTTTTGCTAGGTTCCAGTCTTTTGTTTTTCAATAGTTGTTTAGCAGTCAGTTGTGATTTTGTTGTAGTCACGGGGAAAGGTGAGCTCGTGGTCCTACTACTCTGCCATCTTGACTGGAAAAATCTCAGAAAGATTTCTTAATGCAAGGCCTGACATGACATTTTGATACTGAACTGTGCATTTGAGAATTTTTTTCATTTGGCATAGAACAGTTTATTACTAATACTAATCTTTCTATGATTCAGTGAGTTATATTAAAACAGTCTCTTCTTTGGGAGTGGATTTAAGGAAAAATGGATGGCAATTTATTAGGTTTTATCAAGCATTTTTTTAAAAAGGAACTACAGATTAAGCTTCAAAAGAAAAATATTTAAAAATTAATGTTACAACAAACAGAAAAACAACTTTGTTAAGATAGAGTACAGGAAATTTTACAAAAACAAATAGTTTCATTTTTCAATTCTCAGATTATTACATTTAAGCACTACATGGGAATGAACAGAAGCATAACACTGAGTTACTTATGTGTTTTGGGTTTTAATTCAATAAAATATTTTCCAGTTTTCTTCCTTTTTTATTACTTTTTACTTGGGTTTTATCAATAACCAGATGCATTATAAATGTAGTATATTTCTGAATATCATTCCTCAGCATTTATATATGTATAAGTGTGTAATCAGGACATTTACAAAGAATAAATTACATTTTCTGTTTTCTAATGCCTTTTCAAGGTGGTTTCCAGAGCACTAAGCATAAGAACATAGAAACACAATGAACACACTTTACTAGCCTCCTCACACCAGCCCCAACACTGTGTCCTTTACAGGTACGCCTGACACTTGAACAATACGAGTTTGAACTGCCCAGGCAAAGTTAAACACAAATTTTTTTCAGTACATATAAGTACTACTATATTTAAGGTCCTCAGATAGTTGAATCCACAGATGCTGAATCTGCAGATACAGAAGGCTGACTATTTGCCCCGAGTAAACACGGATTTTGGCGTTCCCAGTGGGTCCTGGAACACATACACCATAGATACAGAGGGATGACTATATTACTTTTTTGTTACACGCTCTACTAGGTTGATTTGTTTTACTTACAGCCTCTGATTAGACGTTGCCATTTCTTTGGAGGGCTTTTGGTATGATTTGCATACAGAAAACAACTGGCTTAACCTTTCCTCCTCTTTCCCCTTCTCCAACTATAGTCCTTAATTGTTCATCCTAATTCCATGTTTTGGTATCACACATTTTCATCCAGATTGTTGATCCAGGTTTCTAGCAGGAGAATAAAATTTTGTCTTGACAAAACAAGTTGCAGCTTTTTTTCTATCAGCTATTTTCTCTTATATACCACATTGCAGTATAAGGCAGACTTATTCCCAAGAATAAAACTTGGAAAACCCTTTTCACTCTCATTGTTAATCTCACTAACTTCAACTTCTTTTGCTTTGTCAGAAGCAAGTTTCTTCATTAGCCCTTTTGCTTAGCTGCACTGTGAAAATTTTGGTTTAGGTCGCATGGCACCAATTGAGTGTATAGCATCTACGTCAACTAATATCCAAGCGTTCCTCAAAAGGATCTCACCTGCCACATAAAAGTAAACTCCATCAACACTTTACAACATCGTATCCCTTCACTGATCAGTGCTTTCCCTGAAACCTCATATGAATACTGTTATCTTTACTTTTGGTTATAAATATACTCAATCATCAAGAAAATATAACAGCCTTTAAATTTTTCTCTAATTAATCTAAAATTCATGCTAATATAAACTTAAATTTTCTATGATTGACTCCTTAAATCTTAATATGCTAATTCTTCCATCATCAATGGTTTGATTTTGTGTGAATCCAGGTTTGTGTAACTTTCACATACACTTATTGCCCTAGGTTATGTATACCAAAAGGCCATTCTGAATATAGAATATCATTATGAATTTTAGAATGTTTAATCTAGGAATAGCAAATCCATTTCTCCTCGTCTGTCAACCACTCTTAATTTGTAAGGAGTGTTGGGAACACCGAGTTAAGAAGGACTCTGAGACCATATTAAAGCTCAGTGTGAATAAATGTCATGGAAATGTCTATTAAAGGAGGAAGTACAGAAAAGGCATGTATGCCAGGTGTTTTCATTCCAGACTTAGAGCACAGGAATTTGTATTCATTTTTTATATAATACTGTTTAGCCCAGCATCAGGCAATTAATTGACTTTATGAATACTAACAGATGGTGTTGATAAAATTCATCGTGCTTATGAACAAATACAAAAACCCTTGCATCATACCCTCTAGGTTGATGTGGCATTCATTCTTAATTAAACTATCATGGTTAGGAAGCATCAAAAGAACTCTCTGGAAGTAACAGTTTCATCAAGAATACGTAAGCTCTAAGGAAAGCAATAAGCAAGTCATTACAGTGTTATCAGCACCCTGCAAAGTTATAAATTAAAGAGTCAGTATGCTATCAAGTGGCAGAAAGTAGAGGAGGGAAGCCATGAATTGAAGTCTATATTTTCTTTTTCTTAAAATGACAACCACACAACATCCAAATATACTATTTGTCTACTCTTAAAGCTTTAATTTAAAAAGTGGTTAGTGGGTGGTAAATTGCTCCTTAGAAAACTAGATCATGTGCTTTATGAAGTTATCACTTCACAGACTCTACCTTTACCCGGTGAATATTAATAACATATGAGAACTACTTTTGAGACTAGAAAGGAAAATTACTGCCTCACTGAAAAAGTTATTACTCTGTATAGTTTGTATTTTTAGCAAGGCCTCTGAAATTTTCTCTTTTAAAGCACCTGAACTTCCTTCCACTCAACTGGGAAGAATTAAGGTCTTCCTTTTCAAGGTGCTTAACAGTCTATAGATTCTGATATTAAAGCAATTATCACACATTACTATAACAACCTGATTACAGTATGATCAGCCCTATTAGAACTGGATTCTTAAATACAAGAAGTGTTTCTTAATCATATTTTTATATTCATCACAGAAATCAATGCTTTGCATAGGGGGGGCCCTTAATAAATATATTTGAATGAGTAACTGTAGTCATCAGTATTATTGTCAAAGAAAAGAAAAGATGAGTTTGGCAAACTGAAGCTGAGCAGACTGAATTTCAAAAAAAAAGTGGGTGTCATGTTTTGATAGATTAAAAAGCTACAGAGGTTAGAATGCAAGTCAAAGGAAATAAGCATGAAGAGTCTTGGGGATGAGGCGTAGGGAAGTAGAGTATACACTCAGGCAAAAACAAACAAAATGGCAACAAAACCAACAACAGAAATAGAAGTGTTGGCTTTAGGGTTAGATGTGGATATAAAGATAAATGATATTATCCATCCAGTTTTTGTTAACTGTAATTCCTTTCTTTAAAGAGGAGATGATAAGAAGTATGAAAAGTGGAAAGGGGGAGCTACTTAAGTAACTCAGCAGATAATTGGCACTTTATATATGCTATCATATTAAACTCCAACAGTACTGTGATATTGGTATTTCTGTCTATCTATTCATTCTATTATAGCTAAAGAAATAGTTTCCAAAATAATAACAATTTTTGCTCAAAGGGTCTAGTCAGTAAGTAGCAAAATCAGTATTTAGATTCAGATCCTTCTGACCCCACAGGCTCTTACCTGAACCAAACAGGAAAGGAAGGAGTACCACAACAGATATTAACTTTCAGGTAGTATTAGAAATACTCCATTGAAACCTCTTAAAATTCTTCTTGGCTTTAAGTACCTTAATAAATACTTTTGACTCAGGGCGTTTTGTGCCTTAAAAACTAAATAAACATCTTTTGAATGATTAAACTATAAAACTCCATTTACTCTCTTATAATAAAACATTTCTGAAGAGATATGCAAAAAACTTTGGTGAAGTATCAAATGGTAACAAGCTAAGGCTTTGGAACCTGACAGAATGGCATCAAATCTGGCATCCCACCACACCCCCTACTGCAGAAATTTTTTCATTGAATTCTGACATTGATGTACGTCTGTGAGCAGAGATTCCCACTGTCTTTCTCTTTGTACCATACTGTCTTTTCAAAGACATTTGCATAGCAAATAGGCTCAGGGCACAGAAACAATGTCTTCTACCAAGAGAAAGCAGTTTGTTCAAAAGCTTGGGAAAAAGAGAAAGGACCTCTCCCAAGAGCAACGGGCAGGCATGCCCATTATAGAGGATTTGATTTCTATAAGCTCATGATCCCCCTCCTATAATAACACATATTACATATGCAGGTATCTCATACTCTTCATGCATTCTATCAGAACTGGGGTTTGGAGGACTGGCAAAAATGCTGATACTCTGTCTCCTGGCATTTCTGTGAATAATAAACCCTCCTTGGTTTCTGATCCAAGAGTCCTGTGTCTTCTATCACCATCCAAGAAACTGTGGCAGATAAATTGTTAAACTGTAAATCAAGTACAATCTCAGACTTGTCATAGTTCTTGACATTTACTGGGTAACCTTGAGAAATTATTTTTTTAGATTTTTTGAGCTTCAGTTTTGTACTGTTGTGAAATTTAAAAGTGAGTATGCTTATAAATTTCCTAGTATACCATAAGTGTATACTATAAGCTAACAACAGTCATAGAACTAGAAATAAGGGGGTGCCATAAGCATCAACATGGCATGAGATGCTCTCCTTGTCTCTCTCCTTCAAATTATAACCAGTAAAACATCCATAACTCAACAAAAGTGATTTGGCCCAGCATACCTGGATACCAGGGAGTTCCACACACCTGTACACATAAAGGTGGGTGGACTGGGACACACAGAGAAGGCAAAATAAAAGGAATAGCAGAGACAGTGCCTGTGGTCCTGGACCCTTGGCCATAGCAACTAAGCCCATAGCCCCAGAGAACCAGGTAGCAGCAGGGAAGGAGGCATACATGACTCCAGCCTCCAGCCTTTCAGCTGCAGTGGTTCCCATTGCCACAGGGAACCAGACAGCAGTGGCAGTGGGGCCTGCAACTGGTCCTACCAACCATGAAGGTACCTACAACTCCAGTCCTCTCCATCCACAGCAGTAAGATTTGCAAACTCAGTAACTCCAGATGCAGCAGAGGCACCAAAGACTCCCTATCCTCCCCTTCTCCCCAAATGCAGCAGAGCCTGTGACTCAGGAGATCTTGGACACAGTGGAGGTGCCTGCTGTCTCAATGCCCAGGAAATGATGCCAGCTACAACAGTAACGATGGCACAAGGGCATAAGCAACTACAATGAGGGAACCAGTGATACCTCTGGCAAAGGTGGCAGAGGGTGCAAAGTGCTGACTCTCAAATATAACCAGTGGCAGCTCAGGTGAGAGAAACTAAAAATTTGTGTTATAATGCAACCTACTGAAAAACAAAAGAAAGGCCTCTAATTACTAATCTATTAAATCATTAGTAAAATTTTTTAATTTACCTAAATAATGAAGGTGTTCACTACTTCAAATGTGACAGCATAGAAACAGCTCATCAAGCACCATGAAAAACCACAGTACCACAGTAACACAGTATCACAAGAAGAAAATAACAATTCTCCAGAAACCAAACTTAAAGTCACAAAATACTGTGAACTAACTGATGGAGAATTCAAAATAGCTGTCATGAAAAACTCAATGAGTTACAAAAAGCTCAGAAACACAGTTCAATAAACTCAAGAATAAAGTTATTAAACAGAGAGAATACCAAGGAGACAAACTCTAAAAGAAACCAAACAGAAATTCTGGAGCTAAGAACTCAATAAATGAGATGAAAGATGCATTGGAAATAGACCAGATCATATGGAAGAGAGAATAAGCAAACTCAAAAAGAAAAATAGAGAAAAAATAAATGTAGAAGAGAGAAGAGGAAGAAGAAGGAGAAGAGGAAGAAGAAGGAGAAGAGGAAGAGGAAGAAGAGGAAGAAGAAGAGGAAGAAGGAGGAAGAGGAGGGAGGAAGAAGAGGAAAAAGAAATATTTTATGAGAACTCTATTAGAAAGGAAATGTTAGGGTAATGGGTATCCCAAATGAGAAAAAAGGGAAAAAAGGTACAGAGAGTTTATTTAAAGAAATCATAGCTGATAACATCCCAAACATGGGGAAGGAATTAGATATACAAGTTCATGAAGCTAAAGCAAATACCTATTTACCTCAATGCAAAAAGACCTTCTCTAAGACACAATATATTGAAACTGTCAAAAGTCAATGACAAAGAAAGAATTTTAAAAGCAGTCATATAAAAAAGAATGACAGCCTAAAAAGGGAACTCCATTAAGCTATCTGCAGATTTCTCAGTAGAAATGCTATAGGCCAGGATAGAGTGCAATGGCATCTTCAAAATATTGAAAGATAAACACTGCCAGCTGAGAATACTCTATACAGTAAAGTTATCCTTCAGATATGAAGAAGTAAAGCTTTTCCCAGAACAACAACAACAACAAAAAGCTTAGAGAGTTTATCACCACTAGACTTCCAGACTTGCTTTACAATAAATTTTAAAAGAGCCCTTCTACCTGAAATGAAAAGGCAAAATTACATAAAATTTTAAGGTGAGAAATTAGAATCATAAAATTGAAATCAGAAAATTGTAGGTTGTTAACATTTAACTCTAGAATAAAAGATAAAGGGGAAAATCAGTAAAAATAACTATAGCTGCTTCTATTTTGGTAATAAAACCACAAAATAAAGAGAGATAATTTGAGATGACAAGAACATAAAAGAGAAAGAGGAAAAATGACAAAACCCATAGAGGCAAATTCAGGTAAGATGCTATCAAGAAGAAAAGGACAATTTTATTTATGAGATATTTTATACAAACTTCATAAAAACCATGAAACATAAAACTAGAGCAGACACATAAAAAAGAAAGAAAAAAGAGAAAAATATGGAAGAAATTTACCAAAATAGAATGGCAGACAGAAACAATAGGAAAACAACAACAACAACAGAGATTAGAACAACCAGAAAACAAAACACAAAATGGAAGTACTAGGTCCTCATTAATCAATGATCACCCTAAATGTAAATGGATTTAATTGAAACACCAATTGAAACACAGAGTGGCTGGATGGAATAAAAAATAAAACCCAAGTACATGCTGTCTTCAGGACACTCAACTCATCTCTAAAGACAAACACTGACTCAAGGGGAAAAGATGGAAGATGATGCTCTATACAAGACAGCCAAACAAAAGTGGACATAACCATACTCTATCAGACAAAATAGAATTCAAACCAAAAGTGGTAACAAAAGATAGAGATGGACATAATATGATAAAAGGGACTTTTCATCAAAAAGACACAACAGTTATTAATACATATGCACCCAACAGAGGAGCTCTAAAATGGATAAAACAATTAGTAACAGAGCTAAGGGGGAAATTGACAGCAACACAATAATAGTAGGGAATTTTAAGACCTCACTTATACCAATGAATAGATAATCGAGACAGGAAGTCAACAAGGAAGCAGCACCAATAAATGAAACTTTAGACAATATGGACTTAATAGATTTTATGGAACATTACATCCAAATGCAGCAGAATACATATTCTTTTTGAGTGTACATGGAATATATCAAGAATAGATGATATGTTAGGACACACAAAAAGATTTCAATAAACTTAAAAAGACTGAAATGATATCAAGCATCTTTTCTGATCACAATGGTATGAAACTAGATATCAAGTATAAGAAAATAGCTAGAAAAATCACAGTCTGTGAAAAGTGAACATGTTACTGAACAACTACTAGATCAATTATGCAATCAAATGAAAACAAAAAATACACCTGAAGACAAACAAAAATGAAAATACAACATACCAAAATCTATGGGATGCAGCAAAAGCAATACCAATGGAGAATTTTATAGCCATAAAAGTCTACCTCAATAAATTAGAAAAATCTCAAATATATAATCAAACTTTACACTTAATAGAACTAGGGGAAGAAAAAAAAAGAACAAACAAGGCCCAAAGTGAGTAGAAGGAAGGAAATAATAAAGATCAGAGTGGAAATACATGAAATTGAAACTAAACAGATAGCAGAAAAGATCAATGAAATGAAGAGCTAGTTCTTTGAAAAATAAACAAAATTGACAAACTTTTAGCTATTATCACTAGGGAAAATAAAAGGAAGAAGCTTCCAATAAATAAAATCAAAAAAGAAAGAGAAGAAATAACAAAAGATATCACAGAAATATGAAGGATTGTAAGAGAATACTATGAATAGCTATATGTCAATAAACTGGACAACCAAGAAGAAATGAATAAATTCTTAACAATCATACGATGTTCCAAGACTAAATCATGAAGAAACAGAAAATCTGAATAGACCAATCACTGGTAAGGAATTAAAACAGTAATCAAAAACCTCGCAAAAAACAAAATTTTAGGACCAAAATGGCTCTACAGGTGAATTCTACCAAACATCCAAAGGAGAATTAATATCCAATTCCTCTCTAACTCTTCCAAAAACTGAAGAGGAAAAACAGTTCTTAACTCATTTTATGAGGCCATCATTACCCTAATACCAAAACCAGACAAGTACAACACAAAAAAAGAAAATTATAGCCGAATATCTCTGATGAACATATATGCAAAAATCCTCTACAGATATTAACAAACTGAATACAGCAGTGGATTAAAAAGATCATACACCATGGTCAAGTGGGATTAATTCCTAGGATGAAACTATGGTTAAACATCTGCAAAGCAATGTGAGATTATATTTATATATAAAATAACAAAATGAATATACATATATAACATTAACAAAATGAAAGATAAATATCATATATTCAACTCAATAGATACAGAAAAAGTATTTGACAAGATTCAACACTTCTTTATGACCAAAAACACTCTCAATAAAATGGGTATAGAAAAAATGTACTTCAACATAATAAAAGCATATATATGATAAAGCCAAAGCTAACATAATACTCAGAGATAAAAAATTGAAAGCTGTTTTTTTCTAAGAAGAGGAACAAGATAAGGATGCCCACTCCCACCACTCATTAAACACAGTATTAAAAATGCTAGACAGAGCAGTTAGGCAAAAAGAAATAAAGAAATAAAAAGAAAAAGAAATAAAAAGCATCCAATTTGGAACAGAAGTTAAAGACTGTCACTATGTGCAGATGACATGATTATATAGAAAATCCTAAAGACTCCACCAAAAAACACTATTACAAATAATAAATGAATACAATAAAGTTGCAAGATCCATAATCAATATACAATTTTTTTTCATTTCTACACACTAACAACAAACTAGAAGAGAGAGAAATTAAGAGAACAATCCTATTTATAATTGCAACATAAATAAACAGATAAATAAAATACCTAGGAATAAATTTTAACAAGTTGCTGAAAGGCCTGTACACTAAAATCTATAAGACACTGCTGAAATAAACCAAAGACACAAAGAAATGGAACAGTTAGAAATGTCTATATTATCTAGAGCAATCCACAGGTTAAATATAATCTGTATCAAAATTCCAACAACATTTTTCAAAGAAACAGGAAAAAAATGCTAATATTTATATGAAACTACAGAAGATACTAAGTAGCTGAAGCAATTCCAAGAAAAAAGGACAGAGCTGGAGATGTCACACTCTCTGATTTCAAATTAAACTACAAAGCTATAGTAACCAAAACAGCATGATACTGGAAGAAAAGTATACATATATATCAGTGGAGCAGAATTGAGAGCCCAGAAATAAGCTCACACACATATAGACAATTAATTTATGACAAAAGAGCAAAGAAAACACAATAAGAAAGGATAGCTTCTTCAATGAATGACACTAAGAAAGCTGGACAGCCACATGCAAAAAAATGAAACTAGACCACTATTTTCCACCACATTCAAAAAGCAACTAAAAATGGATTAAAAACTCAAATATAAGACATGAAATCATAAAAAAAAAAAAAGTAAAAGAAAGCATAGGCACACTGTCACTGATCTCAGCAATATCTTTCTGGATATGTCTCCTAAAGCAAGAGAAACAAAAGCAAAAAGAAACAGAACAAAACAAAAAACAGACGGGATTATATCAAATTGAAAAGCTTCTGCACAGAAAAGGAAACCACAAACAAAATGAAAACACAACCTACTGAAAGGGAGAAGATATCTAAAAATTTTAAAGTCATATATACAACAAGGGGTTAATATTCAAAATATAAAAAGAACTCATATAACTCAACAACAACAAAAACCTTATCAAAAAATGGGCAAATGATCTGAATAGGTATTTTTCCAAAGAAGACAAACAGATGGCTAACAGGAACATGAAAGATGTTCAACATTACTAATTATTAAGGTAATGCAAATCAAAACCACAATGAGATTTCGTCGCATACTCATTAGAATGGCTACTATCAAAAAGGCAAGAAATAACAAATATTGGAGAGGATGGAGAGAAAAGGGAACCCTCATACACTGTTGGTTGAAATGTTAATTGATACAACCATTATGGAAAACAGTATGGAGGATCCTCAAAAAATTAAGAATAGAATTACCATGTGAGTCAGCTATACCACTTCTGGGTATTTATCCACAAAATAGAAAAACAGTAACTAAAAATTATATATGAACCCCTATGTTCATGGCAGCATTATTTACAATAGCCAAGATGTGGAAACAACCTAAGTGAGCAAAGACAGATAAATGGATATAGGTGATATGGTATTTATCATCAATGAAATATTACTCACCTATAAAAAAGAACAAAATCTTGCCATCTGAGACAAGATGGATGGATCTTGGAAGTATTATGCGAAGTGAGTTAAGTCAGATGAAGAAAGAAAAATACCATACAATTTCAATCATATGTAAAAAAAAATTAAATGTAATTAAATAATAAATGAACAGAACAAAACAAACACATAGATACAGAGAACAGATTAGTGGCTACCCGAGGGGAAGGGGGTTAAAATGGGTAAAGGGAATCAACTGTATGGTGAAGAACGAAAACTGTACTTTTAGTGGTGAACAGGCTATAGTTCATACAGAAGTCAAATCATAATGCTGTGAACATAAAACTTATATAATAAGCCAATGTTATAAGCTAATGCTACCTCAATATTGTTTAAATAAATAAATAATAAATAAAGTAGGAGAAAAATTAACAACAACAACAACAACAACAAAAGAAATGGCAGGAGCAGCAGAGAGAGCTAACATTAAAAGAAAGCCAACATGGGGCTAATATATTACTAAGTGGCAGGTACAGGCTAATTTATTTAAGAAATGGAACAGTTGGGCTTCTTTCCTCCTTGGTTAAATGAGATAAATGAATCACAAAGAGTTGACAAGATTTGCCTGAGGTAACATATGATAATTGTCAAAGCTGGAAAAAAAATCAACTATCTCTGATTTCTAGGGGTCTCTCCAGCATGCATTTACAGCTACGTGTTTAAGAGGAAGCTACATAGTAATTTGGATGAGTAGTTAGACATTCCTACCATTTGTAGAGGAATTACAGAAACACATGCCAAAAGAACGAAATAAAACTCATTTGTCTTTTGCTTGTTAGAAAAGAAAGCCCAGTCTACAGAATTTCTGTGGGCAAGATTCATGCATGAATTTATAAAAAAAAATTCATCCATGAATTCAGTTAATGTTGAACATGTTCTATCTTCCAGGCTATGTACTTTGAAACTTTGTCTACATTAGTATATTATGTTGTCCTCAAAATACAAATGATCCTTCCCAATATCGATAATAAACTATATAGAATTCTGAATTTCACAAATTCCCATGCTAAATCCTCTAGAGAAATCTTTAAAAGATCCATAGATTCAGTCAATATTTCAAAATGAAAACAAAATCATGACTTTGACAGACTAATTAAACTTGTAAATATCATAAACTCCATGTTTTCTAACATAAATATGAAGACATATCTCTATATATAATGCATGTATAAATATAGAAATGTATTCCACTGTGTCATTTCACAAATAACATTGTCTTTTCTCAGCAAATATTTTTCTTAATCTGTCATATAGTGTATGTGTTTTATATATATACACATTTTTTAAGCTTCAGATTTTATAAAACAAACACCAAGCATGTCTTGCAAATATAATGTCTGATTACAAACCTTACTTTTAAAATATTTTCATTGTGTTAAACATTCAGTCAACATAAAAAATAAACTTTTTACCTTTACAGATCGGAACAGGAAAATCCCATGAGGCTGTATTAACTGAATTGGCTATACAGTTGAGTTGAGGGTGGCCATCGAGGATATATCCAGTTACACAGCTGTAGCGGATCTTGTCCCCAACGTCAAACCTTGTACCATATAATACACCTTTGGGTGGAACTCCTGGGTTTCCACAAGAGCTACTCTGCAATTCTATAGAAGAGGGAAAAAAGGAGAGTTTACAGTTATTTTAAAATATATTTTAGTATTTTAGATTTATAAAATTATATGTATATACAAATGTCATTTTTCCTTTTAAGAAGCTTTACAGAAAAGTGGAAACATCTTCTATTTCAAATACACAAAAGGAGAAGTATAGGAAAGGAACTAAATTTTACTTAATAGGCGTTAGTTGTTATTCTTTATGTTAGAAAAATTTATATATTTTATATTATTTAAGTTTTGCACCAATTTTTTAAAGTAGTATTACTCATATTTTACAGATAGTTAAAATAGATCAACACTATTTACATGTCTTCTTCGAAGTTACACTGTACTAACATGGTAATATGCAAATCAAGTTTTATTAATATGCTCCCCATTACTCTGATGTTCCTACTTAACCCTAAACCATGATTATTCATCTGAAAAATACACATTTGAGGTGGAATTGTTTTTTAATTTAAGAAAAATACAGTGCAGTGAAAAATGGACATATTTGAAGTTAGAATGCTTGGGCTAGAATTCAAGCTCTAATACTTGTGTAACGTTGAAAATATAATGAGAATAATAACAATAAGTACATACGGTTGTAAAGTTTTAATTAGATCAGTATGCAGAATAACTGGAAAATGACTGATATATTGGAATATTTCACCTGTTGCCTTGTTATTTTATTATTTACTGCTTAAAAGTTTGTAATATACAAATATAAGAGATTTTTTAAGTAATATTCATTTCAAAGAAAAACACAATTTCACTGTAAGTGAGAAAAATAGAAAATATATAGAAATAGCAGAAGCTACAGAACTTAATGAATTTAGGGGAAAATTATATTTTCTTACATTATTTTCTAAATTTTCTATTATATTACCTTTACATTATATTATTTTTATACTACAAATAATAATCAATAGAAATACAGTAAAGAATGAATATGAATGGGCTAAAAGGTATTCCACTTTGAGTAAAGTCTACGGTTCAGCTAATAGTATTATACAAATGTTAATTTCCTAGTGTTGACAGTTATGCTATGGTTACATAGCAGTTAATATTAAGGGAAGCTGGATAAGAGTACGTATATAGGAACTCTGTACTGTTTTCACAATTTACCTAAAAGTCTGAAATTACTGCAAAATAAAAGCTAAAAAATAATTACAATGCAAAAATAAAGTATGTTTCCATTTTGCCTTGATATTCATCCTATTTAAGTTCCATGTGATATCATTTTATTTTAAAACAAATAATTATAAACTATTCTAATACTGAAAATATAAAGGACAATATTAAGTAAAAATATCAAAATTTTTAAATGCTTTGTAAAATGTAGATGCAACTGTCCAAAAGCAGTGATCATTTATTGATACTTAGTGCAATATACAAAGCTGAAATTTTATATTCTTATCCATAATATGCTTCAAGTACTTTCAAGAGTGTTTAAGTGGACTCTTTTTTTGTTTAATTTTTCAATGACACTAAAAGGAAAAAAGTCAATGATGAAGTTCAAATGAGGTCAGTTTGATCAATGAAAATTGTATTGAGGATTCCTAGAACTTGCACTACATACATTAGAAATAAAGTATTTAATTTTACCTTGAAACAGTTATTTTAGATCCTCAAACCTAGGAAAGTAAAGAACTTAACTAATATTAATTAAATGTCAATGATTTCTCTAAATAATAGGCCATTCCTTAAGCTTCCTCAGCATAAATGATGTATTATAAACCAATATTTGTAAAATATATGAAATAACAGTAATCAAGGTTAATGAGCTCTAATATTTCACTTTACTATTTCTCCAAGGTATATTCCACAGGTTCATTTTCAGCAAAATTTAAAACATATTTATTGTCTGTAAACTTTGAGCAGTTCTTTACAAAATACTTTTGAAATGAACAGTTTATTTTGAAATAGTTAATTTTTTGGAAAATTCATTTGAATAATAGATGAGATGTTTGAGGCAAGAGATGGTGAGATTAATAAGTTTAGATAAAATGAATAAGAATTCAATCTCTTGAATATAGTAACCAAAAAGAAAATACTTTTAATGAAACTACCACTTGTGGCCTTAGAATCAATCCACTCGTTTCCCTCTCACCCCATAAGAAATAATTAAGGTCAGGACTTCAATTATCATGAAATTATATACCTAGGGGGAAAAGCAGTTTCCAAATTATTTCACAGCAAACAGTTAGGTATAGGAATAAAAGGAAAGAAAGAAGAAAGCTCTAAATAGTTGTTATACTCAGATTTAACTTTTATTTAAATGAACAAATGAACATAGCCCAGAAAAAAAGAATCTAAAGCAAAAATGGAAAATTTATGAAGTGAATCAGTGTATGGATAACAACACTGGTTGGAATTTTAATAGATTACCTAATCTATCCCTTGCCTTGTGGCTGACTTATTTCTAAACCAGAAGATAGATAAGAAATCAGGCTGCTTCAAAATAAAACTCAAAGGAGATAATTCCAAAATATGTCTGGTTCTCACGCTCAGGAAATTCCTGTTTCATTTGCCCTGTTCTTTGACCTTCATAAATAACAACTACCCATCATCCTCTGTATACTGAGTAACCCGTGAAGACAGTTACTAAGTGTTTCACATTCAGGTTTAATATATCCCAATTCTATAGCCATTGTTCATGAATTCTATTCTTCATCCTCTCCCAAACCTTTAATTCTGGACTTCTCTCTAAGCTGCCTATGTCCATTTTAAGATCAGAGCCAAGAAAAACATGTTATTAACTAGGAGAATTATATAACCCTATTTGATATAGCATCAAAAAAATGCTATGTTCTGACTGAACATTCATCTTTTAGTCTTGATTTTTTAAAATAAATAGTGCTGCATATTTAAATTTTTAATTAAATTAGCTTTTTAATTTCTATAAGAGTTTTGGAACTAGCTAAGATAGACTAATTTTTAAACACTATTTCTACCAGCTATCAAGAGTTTGAATTTCAGGGGAAAATGAAGATACACATGGTAGGTCATGTTCAGTGATACAGATTATAAACTAATTGCTAATATACAAGGTATTTGCAATAAGTAGTGATTTTGTTTATTATAAAATCATTCTTAAAGAAATAGAGATTTAAGCAATAAAATGAAGAATGCTCACGTAATTTATCAAATGTATATGCAAGATAGCCACACTGTGCTTGTCACTTCAATGTGCTTCTGAAGCAGATGATTAAATCTAAAAACAGAATTGCCAAATAGATTCAGCTATCTTTCTTCACCAAGAGATTACATTAATACATCAATCAAAAGGTTTAGATAATTAAAGTAAAAATACAGAATCTGATAAATTCTCATGTAATATTCCATAGTGCAAAGATTAAAATGGGACTGGAGTATGTTAGGGGAGGGTAATACAAAATTATTTTCATCATGCTGTTGATTGAGCATTGATCAAACTTTTTAATGCAAAGACTAATAAAGAAACTCCCTATGTACTGCAGCTTTATTTGAATTTACTCTTGGAATTGTGCCACAAGATCATGTTTGTAAGACAAAACTAAAATACTTAGGGTGAGCAGTTTAGTGAATTGAGAATATCAGTACTGGAAAATGAGTCTGAAGACTTTACACACAAAATATGTCTCTGAAAATGTCAGAGATTCTTTATGTAATTTCACTGCTGTATCCACACCAAATGGATTGAGTAAAATTAAAATTTATTTGTTTTTTTTTTCCTGGAAATATGTTTTCTTATTTGCCTTCTCAGAGATATTGAAGTTATCAATAAATAACATAAAAGTGATTTGGCAACATAAAGTGTAAAGGATTGTTATACAGCAAAAATTACTTTAAGAGATCCAAGATGAACAAAAATCCAATTGTGTTATAGAGGTTAGAGTTCAGTGACATTTGTCTATATTAGTTAAAAGAAAACATAAGAATAAATTACTTTATAAGTAACACAATTAATTTATTCATCAGAAGTCCTTGAGGGTTACCATTAACATTGCTCTAACATGTGTACCAGTTAAGGTAACACTTGCGTTCTTCTAGTTTACAGTTTGAGAAAGGTAATAGCCTTAGTTGTTAAAATCAGTTCTGAACCATACTCTGTTTTAAGCATTCATTTTCCCACCTTACATCTCACAAAATACCCAACACCATATATGATTTCCCACATTGTACAAAAAGGGCAACTGAGACTCAGGTTAAGTAACTTTCCCAAGGTCACCCAAATAATAAATAGTAGACTTGTGGTTCAAGGCTATATGTCTCTAACATAAAAGTCTTAGATCATTTCACAATTGCATATTGTTGCCCATGAAAAGCAGATATTCATTCAACCAGTGTTTATTAAGTAGCTATCATGGGCAATATTTTGAGGGTATAGTTTTGCAAATAACAGACATAGCCTTGTCTTCATAAAGTTTATAACTTGATGGTGACCAGGGAAATAAATGACTACAGAATACTAATTATAAAGTACTAAGAGGGATAAAGGAAACATATAGGCTAACATGAAAGTATATAATTGAGAAAACTTAATTAGTCCTAATTAAAAGGAAGTCTTGAACAAATTTTCTGATGAAGTAAGGTTTAGAAACAGGATAAAGACTTAGCTAGGGGGAAAAAAAGGAGATTAGCAAGAATAGTCAAAATTTTAAAATATATGATTCAAAGTACTATAATACTTATTAGACTTGAAAATACAATGAAGACAGGTTTAATGGATGTGGTAGGGTAGAAACTAAATTAGAAAAAAAAAAATTCCAAAAGGGTTGGCCAAAAATAGGTTCATAGGTTCATGCAGTAAATACATATACTATGCATAGGTCCTGAATAAAAAGGGAAACTATTCTGTCATTAATTTTTTTTTTGAGAGAAAGAGATTAGTATCTCAATAAGCTCTTCAGAAGGGAAAAAAATGAGAATAAATAATTGGAATCTATCCTAAATAAATAACTGAGCAGAGATTTTCATTATATGTATAATACGTACTGTGTTTTTACTAATTTAATACTAATTCAACTTAACATGAGTAACTATATTAAATAGGATCACCAAAATTAATTCTTAAAAGATAAGTAGCCAAAATAATATATGCATACTATTTGGATATGAGAATATCAACTTTACAGGGCTGTTGATATGATTACATAAAACAATATATACAAGTCATTTATATGCTGAGCCAGCATTCACTACAGGGCAAACATTATTGTTCAACATATTGTAACTTTATTATTATTATAATCAATTTTTCATTTGAGACATCTAAATTAGGTGTGATTAAGTTATGATCTACTAAAGGTAGGGTCCTGTCTTCACTTTGTCTGAAAAATGTTGCCTGTCATATCAGTAAACAGAGGATATTGCAGCCTACAAGACATCTGCCACTGCAGCTGCCCTGAACTGTGCAGCCTGAGGGAATTCAGGACAGAGAAAACAGGATACGGACCCTAGGTAGCTGAAGTGCATATCAAAGGAATGATTTCAATAAGTCCAGGCTCCTGCATCTTCCTAATCCATAGAAAAGTGCTAAAATCATTCATTTGAGATGTCTTCTTTTTCTTTAATTAACAGTTATCTTTTGATGTCCCCACTACCTGTTTGTGATTTTGTTTTCCTCAAGAACTCCTATAAATCCTGGATCCTTCCTTACCTCTTTGGAACAGTCCCTCAGAGCTATCTGAAAGGCTGTCCCAGGCTTAAGTCCTCAGTATGACTCCTGAATAAAACATAATTCTCAACTTACAGGCTGTGTATTTTTTCTTCAGTCAATATTGTTAAATGTTAATTGTTCAAGGTGTAATCTCAACTCTTGGTAGAAGATCTGTATAAGCAAATCCACAAATTGTCACTGATTCATTCATTCTTTCATCTATTGCTTGGTGTCATATATCAAGCACCATGCCAGGCACAGTGATTACAAAAAGGTATCTTTGATGCATTGCAGCCTAACAAAATCCCAGTAAGTTAAAGGAAAAAAAGTTTAAAATACAATTTGAATCCTGAAAGAGAGTATACATAAAGGATTATAAGAGAACTGAGTCATGTTTTCCCTGGAAAAATTCAGTAAAACTCTACTATTCAATTTAGAAAAAGAAGAGTGATTTATACTAATAAACATATTAAAACAAACCTGACTCTAAAAAATACTTCCAATTTGTTAGGAGCACATGAATAATTGTGAAAGGCAAGATATTTAGCAAAATTTCAAAGAAAGCATGGCCTTGAAAATTGCAATGAAAATCAAATGAAAGAATAACGGATACCATGACTACAGAATTGCATAATTATTCAGTCAAATAGATGAAACATGATCCTGCTGAGATCAATTAACAATGCTTTAAAACATTGTAAAATTATATCTACTAAGGGAAGTAAAATCAAGTTGTTTGTGCTTCTTACAGAAAATTAATCTCAGGGTTTTATTTCCCAGATGATTAAAAATAATTTAAGAAAGTGTAACATCAAGTTAAAACACCTAGTATCTCTCATCCTGAAACTTGAAAGCACTTAACTAATACATTTTTCAACTTTAGTGGTACAAAATGTTCTTTTATTACAGATACTGAACCATTTCATTCACATAGGATGTAGATGTATTTGAGAATTCATTTGGAGGCTTCAGTTTGAGGAAACATTTTGTGGATATTTTGAATCATTTACTTTACCATGTCCTCATGGACTTTTATTTCAGTATACATAATAAAATAAAATTTATTTCTTTACATTTGTTTCCTTACTAGATTATGAGCATCTTGAAACAGGGGCTCTAATTCACATCTTTGTGTATCAGAAACTAAGCACATTATGTGATATATTGTTTGATGTATGTTTGACAAGCAAATTCTAGGTTTCTGAGAGATGCACAGCCAGTTTTTGTTTGTTTTGTTTTGTTTTTCCACTAAGGCCAACTCTAGTGCCTCATGGACTTAGTGACCTATTAGAGCAGAAAATGGACAGTCAAAATAAATATCCCCATGTGGATAAGGAAAGAAAGGGGAATATTCCATAGTCATCGGAAATAAATATATCCCATTGGAAGACCCTGTTTCTGTTCTTGAGAGGGTGCTCCTTTGTCCTGTGTCTTCTTTTGCCCCCTGGAATTTCCTGTTGAACAGTTCTTCCTTGTCCAAATTCTCTGTGGCAAAATTTGAAGTAGGTGTGGGAGAGTAGACTGTCCTTGGGGTACACAACTCTTATATCCTACATCTGTTAATGCAGATTTGGTGCTTGAAAATTGCCTTAAGGATTGAACAACCAAAGAGTTTTGCACATGACTTCTAGGGTTTATTTGGCTAAAACTCCCTCTAAAAACTTCTTAAGAATCAGTTTACTTGCTTCCAGTTATTTTCATGTGCCAGTGAACACGCTCCACCCACTCCCAACCTGCTTTAACCATCTCTCTCATTCTCTTTTTAATTGAGACTACCTTGCATTGATCAGAAGCAATAAGCTTGTGCAAAAATGAAACATTCTTTAGCTGATCGTTGCTCTAGGGCTGCCTTTTATCTTTTGACTAAGAAATTTAATAGGAGACTCTGATAAGCCTTCTTATCCCTTGCTGTACAGAAGCAGTTGGCTTTTTCCACCTATAAATCACCAGAATTTTACACTCTATTTTCTTCAGACTGTTTTCTTTGATGTCTCCTTGAAAACTGGCCAATATGTGGCTGAGCTCTCATCTTTGTTGTAAACTCTTGTCAAAGCCATCCAGGAACAGGTCACACACCTTGACAGTTTTTTGTTGTTTTTTTTTTTTTTTTTTTTAAATCTAATCCTTTTGAGCTTTTTGAGCTAAAGTTCTAGTAGTCTGTCTTCAAGATTATCATAAAAGTTACTTCACCACAGCTGCCATAATTTAGAAAAGGCACCAGGCTTCCAATTCATAATAGGTTTCCTCACTATCACTCCTGACCACAAAATAGTAACAGACCATTTTAGGCTTTCATTTAATCCACTACTTCTAGCACAAATATTTCATCAATGCCAGAAATGAAAAAAACATTTTTAAGCAAAAGGGACTTAATATAGTTTCTAGGAAGAAATTGTAGGGTGGATGTCTTAATACAGATCTAGCCCAATAAGGAGACTACTACTGTAGTAGAGAATAACCTTTTTTTGTGGGAGATTTACAGGGACACCATCCCAATGGGATGACTGCAAGAACAAAGACTGCCTGCAGCAAGAAGATTGCAACAATCAACCACACCCCCTCCCTTGTTTTTTTGTATAAAAGGGGCCTGTATTCTGACTAGAGCAGGATGGCTCTCCAAGACATTAGTTTGCCATCCTCTCGATCTGCCAGCTTTCTGAATAAAGTCACTATTCCTTGCCCCAACACCTCATCTGCCGATTTATTGGCCTGTTGTGTGGTGAGCAGAATGAGTTTGGACTCTCAGCAACACTATGTTGGTGTCACCACTGGAAGTAAGTTTACCTGGAATCATTGCCACCTCTCCACCGCCTCTGAACAGTAAGAGACTGGAAAAGAGTCACTTGCAATTACAACTCAAGGATCAAGAAGTGGTAGCAAGAGGCAACAAATATGACCACTGTATTTTATCCACAGGAAGCTGGAAAATGCTGGAAAGTGGCTGTAGTAAAATTGCAACTTTGATAATGAAATCAATAGCCAGAATCTGTAGGCCCATGCCTAAACTTCATGTTTTAGTCTCACACAGGCACATATAGTTGGTAGAACTTAATTTACATCTAGTGTAAGAGAGTTTTAGACATGTAGTTTTGCCCAGCAAGTCTCTAGCAGACCTGACAGCTGACCACAGACCCACAAATGAGCTCAGCCTCGTCTAACAGAGCTGAAAAGCTGCAGCCAGACAAAGTTGCCAGCCAGCAGAATCATGAACTAAATAAATGATTGGTATTTTATGCCATCTATATATATGGTTTTGCTTGCTTTTTTAACATTTTCATATAGAAAAAGAGTGAAATGGAGATTGATAGGTTTATCTGATCATGCTGCCCAATATTTAGGAATCTCCTCTTTACTTTATTTAAGTCTTATAGGTTAATCCTTTCAAAACACCCTTATACAAGCCTTCCAAGTCTGCTTACAGAAAAAATCCAATCTTCCACTTGATGATCAAGATCTTCCTCAACCATACTCATTTATACTTCTTCTAAATCTCCCTATGCTTGTCTAGTCACATGTTCTATTTCAGTCAAAGTCACTGTCTCTCAATATGTCATATGTATTCTTGCTTCAAAGGTTTACTTTACACCATTATAAATATCTCCTATTTTTTCTCCGTCTGTCCAAATGTTTCTATACTTTGAGATTTAAGCCAATTTCTACTTTCTTCATAAAGCTTTTCCAAACACTCCTGCCCATGGTGATCACCTTTGCTTTGGAACCAAAAGTTTTTATTTTCTATTATATTCATTTATCACTTACTCAAATGTCTTAAAACATTTAATTCTGCCATTTTTTATTTTCTTTTTCTTTTTAAATTCTACATTGTAATCTATCTCTTAATGTGTAAACACTGTCCATTCAATTACTTGTGACCATAATCAAAACAGGTATGTTTTTTGAGTACATAATTAAAACTGCAAACTCTTCAATTCAGACATACTGGGCTTTCAATATTTTTAATGGTTAAAGAATTAGTTTAATTCAAAGAAGAACTGGAAAGTTAGGAAACTGTGAGAAATCCAAATTATTTCAAATCTGTTTGGGATTTCAACTTCTTTGAGGAAAATAATTTTGAAACTCATATTGATGAAAAGTAAAAGAAAATAATCTTTGTTGGGGGTGGGACTGGTGGGGAAGAGGCAACTGGGGCCTTGATAGTTTCCTGGATGAAAAGAAGTACAATGAATCCTGACTACTTTACTCCTCCAGAGTAATGCTCAACCTTTCCCCTCTAACAGGAATAGCTCTGAAAGGGTGGAAGAAAACAAAACAAATAAGAAGCTTGTTGCAGTTGATTTGCATTCCTGTAGTTGACTTTATCATTAGAAAAGGAAATATAGTGAAAAAGCTGCAGTAATGAAATCAAATAAACCTGTATTTGAATCCTATCTTTGTCACTTACTAGGCCAATGAGGCTTTTAACACTTCAGTTTCTTCTTTAGTACCACAGGCATTACCAAAATTTATTTGGGTTACTAAAGCAAATTAATAGGAACTCACTATGATTTTAACTATGTTGTGAGTTTCTTGATATCACCACATTCATTTAATGGTCATTTCTTTCTTACTGAAAAGATGGCTGTTTGTACATGAACACATTTTCCTCAGAAAATATGTACTTATGATGCTTGAGTTCACTGAACATGTCTGATTTAATTCCATTCAAAGCACATCACACTTACCAAAGGCAAAGGTTTCCCAACAATGCACTTACATTGTTATTCAATTCATTTATCTGCACTGAGATCTTAACATTTAGAATGTGTTTTACCTTTTTAAGCATTGATATCTACTAATCATGCTAACTAGTTTTGTTACTAGTTATAGCTCAAGGTATACAATAGAAATTGCTTCACCAGAGCTATGAAAAACTAATTGAAACCAATTACGACAATTATCTCTGTTCAATTGTCAGCGCTAGACTCTTCATTCTGTACTGTTAGACTGCAGACAATTTTTCCTAATGTGACCTATCCAATTGCATTTCAGGCTTTATTCAGTGAGCATGCATACTTGTGATTCAAATTAATAGGAGCTATGCATGGATTGAGTGAGTACTGGAGTTATTAGAATTATAATATGAATATAAGTGAGAATTAAGTATCATTGGACCTTATTTTAATTAAGTACCCAAACACTCTTAATCAAGCATATAATTAAATTTAAGAGGAAGTGCATTGTGTGCTAATTGCCATTGATTATTAAAAATATGCTTATTTATGCATGCAAACTCTATAATGGCATATATCTCCAAACTGTTTCTGAATGACAATAACTTCCTTCTGCATAATGAAACTATTAATGAAATGGAGTCTCACAAAAAATGTCAGATGGGAAAATAGCTCAAATCTCAGACCTCTTCTTCCCAAACTTTTTGAAATATTAAAGCAAGTCACATGAACTCACACAGGAGAACATCAATAATTATATTTAATTTCTTTTCCCCAATAATTTTTTCTTATACAATATATGTGGGATATTTGATTAAAACATAAGGAATTTACATGTACTAAAAACATAATCTTTATTTTAGCTTTTAAAAAATGGCACTTTGTTCATTCTTTTATTTTGCCATTATGTACATTTAGAAGTGACTTTTAAATGTAGGCTATAAATTCTTTTTCCATTTATTCATTCATTAATATTTTCTAATGGCATTTGCTTATTAAGCACCTATTATATGCCATACATTGGCTGAGGCACTGGGGATACAGCAGCAAACAATATATACCTCCCTTCCCTCAGGGAGCTTATGACCTAAACTTGTGAGCAGTAGTCGAGAGGGGATACAGATCACAAATAAGATAATATTTAGATATTATTAGGTAATACTAGATAATAAATGTTAAAGAGAAATACAAAGTAAAGAAGGGAAATAAGAAGTTTCATGGGACAGAGAGAATTTTATTATATGTTAGGTCGGGAAGGTCTCACTGAGATGGTGACATCTGAGTTAAGATCTCACTAAAGGAGACAAAGGAACTAGCCATAAGAATATTTTGGGGGAATACATTCCAGGACAGTAAACTGCAAATGCAAAGACCCTAAAGCACAGAATGTCTCAAGTATTCCTGGAATACTAAGAGTCCACTTTAGTCCAGTGGACTGACTGAGAGGGAGACTGGGAAAAAAATGAGGTCAGAGATATAAAACAAGGTCAAATGGTATATGACTTTGACTTTGAAGCCATTATAAGTCTATTTTCAAATAATTCATTTGATATCTACCTCTTTTACATAACTATTGCCTGATTTTTGTTTTTTTAAGGCATATGAATTACCCTCTCACAATAGAAAAGAAATATTTCTTCTCTTTCAGTACTCCAAACTATCCCTCTCCTAACATACTCTTTCCATAAAATTTTGGTTGAAATATTCAGTGTAAACATGATAACTATTGTAAATGCTATTCTTAGCATTCTTAGTAAAGCTATGCATTATATATAAACTTTTGTTTTCTGCATAAGTTTCTAATTTCTATGAAGTTAATAATTTTGATTCTTTTTTATTTCATGTTGAATAAAAACACAACTTTAACTCTTTGACAATTGTCTGAGTCTCTTTCCAATATATTCAGATATATCAAGCATTCAATTTCAGCTAACTGAAATTAAATTTTCATAATTAGAATATTCTAATCTCTATATGAACAAGTTGATACCTATTTTATGTTTATATTACCAGGAATTATTCTATATATTTCATTAAACTATTTTCTTACTTGGATTCTCTCTTTCTTACATAAATGCCTCATACTGTGCCTCAAACTCCATGATAAAGTTTGGATAGGTAAAGAATTCTAGTAAGGAAACTATTTATATTAGATTTGGAGGGCAAGGCTCTGTGACAATCCAGATGTTTTGAAGACCAAAGATATTCTGAATGTAATACTTTGAATTTGACCTTATTTTTCCATATTTCCTATGCTAAAAATATATATATATAGATTCTTAGAGTTTATAGGATTTTTGTCATTATTTGACAAGGAAGAAATTATTTTCATTAGTTATTCTGGATATTTCTTGGGTCATTTTAATATGGAACCTCCTGTCCTCTGCTTTAGAAAAAAAAAAATTATGGATGATTTTCTCCCCTTCATTTTATCCATGAGATTTTTAAGAATGACTGGTCCTTCTGGACTGCTCCTCTAATTACTACTGCTACTATTAATACTTAATCTCTTCTTTCTATTCCCTGTATCTGTCTTCTCCCCTTCCTTTCTGGAAGTTTTCCTCAAATTTGTCTTTAAACCCTTTTATTGACTTTTTTTTATTTTCTAAGAGGAATTTTTTGTTCTTTTTCAATAACATCATGTTCATGTTTTATATCTTTTAGGGAACATTCATATTTTTGTTAATTTAAAATTAAATTTAAAACTTTCTTCTGCTCATATAGACCCTATTTCTTCAAAACCTTCATATTCTATTTGGTTTAACCTTAGATTCTATGCTAGAGAACTTCTTCAGAAGTTAGGTTATTTCTGTTTCTCTGCTAATATTCATAGGTAGTTAAGTAAAAAGCTGAATGGATGCTAGTGGTACTTGATACCTACAGAGACTTAACTATAGGGAATTTCTCTTGATTGTTTTGTTGAGAGATCCATTATGACACTATCTTTAAATATCTTCTATCGGACTCCTTACATTCTGCATAAAAGAGTCCTTAATCATTTATTCGGAGAATGTCAGCTATCGAACTAGCTGACAGCATTCTGTGATTTAAGAGGTGAATGATGTGTGTGTGTGTGTGTGTGTGTGTGTGTGAAGAAGGGCGTGTCAAAATGTTGAATGGACACATTAATCTACCAGATTTTTGTATTGTGCCTTTCTTTCCAATTGTATTTGAAACTCACCATCCAAAGACTCTTCTACCCTCTCCAGAAAATAAATTTTAAATATTCACTTGGGATAGGGAAAGAGAAGTTGCCTAGTTGCATATTTTTGGTTCTCTCAGTGCTTCTTAATTGAATTTTCAAATAATCTTCCTGTTTTAAGCATGACCTTCACTGTCTCTTTCAAAGATTTCTGATGCCACCAATTCATGAGATCTTCTGGACATTCTGGCATACAAACTGGATTACTCCTTGGTTTTTCCCACTAGTGACTTAAGATTCAACCTTCTAGTGACTTCTAAGTCTGTCACCACTGGTTTATCTAATTACTAACTCTCAAATTTTGTTTTGTTTCAGTCCTCTTCCATTATCTATATTCTTGTGACTTTTTGTTGCTTAAAAATCTTTTTATGTTTTAGATGGGTTTCAGGAGAGAATAACAATGAAAGTGTTTAATCTTTCATCTTCACACAAAACTCCATACCCAGAACTTATATATCAAATGGAAAATGACAAAAGAACTATAAAGTGGACATCACTTATTAAAAATAAGGTACACTAGGTTATAGGTGGATAAAAGCCCTGTATAGCCCTAAATCCAAGAGATCTATTTCTAGTGAGATATTTTTTAAATGTTTAATTATGTTTATGAATAAGGGTAAACATATTTATAAATGAATATTATAGAGGTTCTTAAGTTATTAAATTAGCAAATCTGTTGGCTCTATCTGCATACAAATCTCATTATTCCAATTAACTTGAATGTATATACTGTTTCACCTTCTGAGTCTAGAAAAACAACATAAAACAATCTTAAAATGGTAGAATAGAATGCCTGTTAATTTTCCTAAATATGAAAAAATATGAAATTTCATTGGATCAAGTACAAACTGTCTTTGAAAAAAAGATACACCAAGATAGTACATTATTTTAAACTTACCCATAACTGCACATGAGAGTGTTTAATATGATGAAACAGCAAAAGATACTACCATATGCACTTGAGTTATCACAGTCAAAAGTTAATAATACTATAATGCATAAAGGTACATGTTAAAATATTTAAAATTCTTTACTATATTTAACTAAATATAATTTTAACAATATATTTCTGAAACTATGAGAGCTATTGTTTTTGTTCCAATTGTTTGTAAAGTACGTTGCTATACACAAAGTATATACTCAAAAATACGTGAATAAAGAAAGAAAAAGAAAACAGTGGCAGGGGACTGATAAATAGGTGGGGAACAGAAGTTTTTTAGGTCAGTGAACTACTCTGTATGATAATATAATGATGGACATATGTCATTATACATTTGTCAAAACCCAAATAATGTATAACACAAAGAGTGAACTGTAATGTAAACTATGGACTTAAGGTAATAATGATATATATTTTGCAGTGACAATGACCTAAAATTTTTATTGACAAGAAAATTGTTACGATCACTCAGAGAATGAAATGGATCTATAATTATTAATCAAGAGTGATGTACATGATTATACTGATTGGTGATAAAAACACCTAACTTATATGTATATTAAACTTATATCTTTTAAAAAAACAAAAACAAAACAAAGCAAATTCTTATCTAATTGTGTTTTGTCCACATGAACAATGAGATATGGTAAGGAAAGTTTCACACCATGACATTAACATTGGTGAGCTTAAACAAGGGTTAGTTATGGGAGATGACTGTAAGAGTTCCAATAACTTTTTTTTTTTCAATTGTGACAATAAACACACACTTTATTGTAATTTCAAAGATTGGCAAAATTAAGAGCATTTAAGAGTAAATGTTACCAGATTTGCCCTCTTACCATAAACAATTATAAAAGTGAACAAATTATATATGGCAATATTTTCAGGCATTGAATGACAAAATATGAAGGACTATAATACTTGAAGGATGGAAAATATACGAGGTGAGACCCACTGTTGCTAGAATTTTATTTGGCACATGGAGTTGGAGCCCTAGCAGAACACCTGACATCTGGCACTTGATTAACTGAGAAGCCAAGACTGGAATATGGGTTGAGGATGTGGCTGGAATTGTGGACCGAGCCCTGAAAAGGAGAGATACTGGAAACCCCTGGAAACTATTCAAGGCCTAAGATGAACATGTGCAGGACAAGAGTCTACAAAGCTTCATAGAGAATGGTTAGTGAGGGACTGAGAAATCAACAAAAATATCATAGACCATGAAACTGTTGGAGTTTAAGTCCAACAACAGTGAAGAGACTTCACAGAGACCTTCAGGAAACTAGTTAAAATCCAAAGAAGGTCAAGACTTAATAGTAAGAACCAAGCCATAATATAAGGTGATTCTCTACAAATAAGGAGAAAACAAAACTGAAACACCCTAAGAACAAAACAAAACCTGATGGAATCTAAATGATATCTTAGTCATTTGGTATACCAAACTTAATAATGTTTTTTAAAAGACAACATAATATAAACCCACTACAGTGTATTATCCATAAAACCTACAATAATATTTTTAAGTTAGATATATAAAGAAGCAGAAAAATGTAATTCATAGTCAAAGAAAATAACATTCAGCAGAAACAAACCAAAGAATGGTACAGTACTGGAATTAGTAGATGAAGACTTTAAAGGCCCAATCATATTTATTTAAAGGACTTGAGGTAAAGATAGATATAATGAGTGAACAAGTTTGGAATCTCAACAGATAAATTAAAAGTGAAAATCAGAATCAATTAGAAACCCTAGAACTGAAAATCATCCTATATGATGAACAATTCATTAATGGGATTTAACAGTAGACTGGATATTATAGAAAAAAAGCATATTTGAACTTGAAAGCAGACAACAGAAAGTATTTATCCTGAAGAAAAGAGAGACAAAATATATTTTTTAAATGAGCAGACAGAGACTTAGTAATATGTGAGCAATATCAGATCTAATATATGTGTAATTGGAGTTCAAGAAAAGGAGGGGAGAGAGAGAGAATGAAATGAAAAAAATTTTTTTAAAGGAATTACCCAAATACAACGAAGTTTGTTGAAAAAAATCAACCTACAGACCCAAGAAACTCAGTGAAGTTCAAGTAGACTAGAATACAAGAAAATCACACCTAGCTATGTCATAAAGTGTACAAAACCAAAGGTAAAGAAAAATTTAAATACAGACAGAAAAAAAGAAAAATACAATTGTAAAGGAATAATAATATTCGCGACTGCTAAATTTTCATCAGAAACATTGGAGGCAATTACACAATCAAATAACATCTTTAAAGTGCTAAAAGGGAAAAAAATAACTTACAACTCAAAATCCAATATCCAAAAAAAATTAATCTTCTTCAAAAATGAGAGTGATATAAAGCATATTCAGGTAACCTGAAAGTGAAAATATTTGTCGACATGAGAACTGAGCCTACAGGAAATGCTAAAGGAAGTCCTTTAGGCTTAAGAAAAATTATACTGGATGGAAATCAGATATAACTGAAAAAATTAAGGACAAAAGAACTGGTAAATATGTGAGAATTTCCTTTCTTAGTTGTATTAAATTATTTTCTCCATGTGCTATTATTGTTATTCTAAGAATATCTTGAACTCCACAGTACTAGTTATCTTTTTTCTTTAGTTTTTTTAATAATCTTTAAAAATCATTAAATCAAATGCTACAATATATAAAAAGAATAAAAACATCATGACCAACTGAGATTATCTCAGGAATATGAGGTTGGTTTAACATTTTTAAAGGTCAATTTGTAATTTCCTACACAGAAAGAAAAAACAGAGAGAACACTCAATAGATGCAGAAAAACATTTTTACAAATGTTAACACCCTTTCCTGATTAAAAAAAAAAAAAGTGGAAGAAAAATTAGTCAATCTGATAAAATTAATCATTATGAAAATATTTTACATAAAAACATACAGCTAAGTCTTTTTTAACCATATATTAACGTAAACTTTTTTTTCCAGTCCATTTGCTTTATTAACTCTTCCACAAACTGGGCACAAACATTCATTACTGACTCTGGGGCTGTACTTCATTGTTTCACAGACATTTATTCTCTTTGCCTGTATTATACTTTTACCAGCAAATTCAGCCTTTCTTACCCTGCAAGTCCCTGAAATCTGACAGTACTACTCTTCACCCCACAAATTATCACTCAGGAATAAATGTCCTACTATTTAGAATATTTAATGTGGAGTACCAATAATATTTTTGCTTCTTAGATCTGTCTGCTCTTCTAATAGACCACTGACATCAAAGAAATCACTAAAAATTAAATTCATGGCTTTTTGGAAAATAATGGTAATATTAACACTTAACTTTTAATGTTTATATCTTCCACTTATTTATTGGCATAAATTTGCATGCAATGAAATCAAAGATCTTCAGTATATACTTTGATTAGTTTTGACAATATACCTATCTACCTAATCAATATCTACATAATCAATATCTATAAATCTACATAATCAACATCCAATTAAAGATACAAATTTTTTCCATCAGCTCAGAAATTTCCTTCTTTCCTAATTCCACTCAAACTTTATTCTCCATGGGCAAATATTATATGGTTTCTATTACAATAGATTAGTTTTTTTCATGTCCTGAAAATTCATATAAATGTAATCAAGTATGTACTCTTTTATGTCTGCCTTCTTTTGCTTAATAAAATATGTTTTCAAATTCCACATGTTGCTGCATATATCAGTAGTTCATTCACTTTTTTATGCTTAGCAATAAAATGGGTTTAAAATCTAGGGGGAGTTTTAAGGAGGAGCAAGATACCTGCATGATCTGAAAGTGTCTCCCAACAGACTGTTTATTAATTGCAGGGGGAAATGACAACAAATATATAGTGGAGAATCAGACAGCAATCTGCTCAAGTAATCAAAATTAACACTGTCAGTAGGAAGCTTATATACATTATATGCCTCCCAATGTATAACCCTGAGAAGGACCAATCATCACCTACATGATATGTCACTTGAAAATTTATGCAATTTAAACATACTTCTAATTAAGAGAAACTTCAGACAAACCTAATATGGTAAATGTTCTATTTTTTAAAGAGCAAGAAGTGAGAAGACTATATTCTTTAAAAATATCGGTGTCATGAAAGACAATGCAAGCCTGTGAAAGTATTCCAGAAAGTATTAAAAGAAAGCTAAAGTGGCATAGCAACTAAATGCAATGCCTTAGAGTATGTTTGATTCTGCACTGGAAATTTAAAAAAGTCAAAAATTGAAATTACAGGGTGAATCAACAAAACTGAAATATAAATAGAATACACTATTGTATCAATGTTAAACATACTGAAGTTGAAAACTGCACTTTGATTATGCAAAAAAAATATTTTTAAGGAAATATACACTGAAGAGGAGTAGTAAAGAATCATGGTGTTTTTAATCTACCCTCAAATGGCTTAGGAGAAACACACACACATACGAGCACAAGACAAAGCAAATAGTCTTAAATGCTGATGATGACTCAATCTGCGTATATGTTATACGGCTCTTCTTTCTACTATTTTTATTTTTGCCACTTTTCTGTAAGTTTGAATATATTTCCAAAAAAATTTAATATAAAACAAAATAGAAAAACCTCAAATTACTTTGCAACTGATTTCTAAATACTTCATCAATTTTGCTTCCTTTTCTTACTTTCTTCTACCACACAGGTCTTCTTACTGTTTTTTACACACTTCAAGCAAATATCTGTCTTAAGGCCTTTGAACCTGTTATTCCTTCAGCTTAAAATACTCATCCTTTAGATAAGTACATACATTACATTCTTACTTCTTTCAGGTCTGCACTCAGTGTCTTACAGAGACATTTCCTTACCCTCTAACATTTAATTATATCTCCTAATCGTGCTTTATTTTCCCTCAAAGCACTACATGTTTATTTGTTTAGTTTTTATCTCTCATTAATGGAATGTTAGTCAATCAGAGCAAGGATTTCACTTTGTTCATTAATACAGCCCCAAGATCCAAACAGTTCTGGGAGCAACACAGACACTCAATATGTACTTATTGAAGTGAGCTGTAAATGAAATGACTGGGCGTGAAGCTCAAATAAGAAATATGTATTTATGAAATTCAAATGAAGAATGCTGATGATGTAAGAAAGATAACTATCCTAAAAAATGTTCAAACATATTTCTGATTCATAAAGAAAAGTTCTGGAAATTAGGTAGACAGAGTTCCAAAATTCTTACATTCTAGTATTTTGTATTAAAACCTTTTTTTTCCTAATAAATACTTCAACAAAGAATTTTTCTTGAAAAAAATATCAAAATTATATCCACTATTAAAAAACCAGGCAAGATTATTCTTTTTCTTCTAATATTTTAGAAAGGCTGAAAAAAAAGAAACTATAATGTGTTTTTGGAATATTGTGATAAGCTATACATATACATATGGCCAATATATATAGGGCCAATATCACGAAATATACCAAATACATCATTTCAAGAAAACAAGTCCCAAGTGGTACAAAACATTCATTTGACAAATATAAAGTAGAATAAATTATTCAAAGTATAACACATTTACAAATAATTAAATGATTCTAGAGAATTATATGAGAAGAAATAACCATCATTTATCATCACCACACAGATAAGAACTGCACATGGCTACTTTATATCCTTGAATTATTTTTTAATATAAAATATATACTACAAATTAAAATGCTAAATGTACCCTATATATTAAGAATTCTAAATTAGTGTTGCTTTGATATAATTTTCCCTGACGGAAATATTTCAAAGTAACTCATATTGAAATAATTCATTTGACCTTTTTTATTAATCAAGCATATGACTTAGCTGCAAATTTCATTTTTATAACTACTCCATGGTTTTATAGACAGTGCGACATGCTTTGTGAGAAATACAATGTTATTGCTCTTGTGGTTTTGGATTTTCACACAGTTTCTGTCTCTTTTTTGGTAGGTATGTGCAATATTGCTTTAAGATGAGCATAACTTTGGGTAGTTATTACAGAAATAAAGAACTATTTTTGAGATCATGCTTTTTCTGTATACCACTTTCTGATATACACACTTCACTTATTAAAAGGGTTTTAATATTAATATTTTTATTTTTCTAATAACTTCCTTTATTACATAGGTTATTTTAATACTTATTCAAGACTGTGCTAAGTATTAAATTTTTTAAAAAGCAAAACAGATTTTATTTCTACTTTTAAGTTTATAATAACAATTTCAGTCCACAGTGATTTTTAAGTTTTACGCTCTGGAAACTAATAATATCACCAAATGCAAGCTCTACAACTTCCTAATTTTGTGGCCTTGGAAAATTACAAAATTTTCTACATCCTAGTTTCTTCATTTGTAAAATGGAAATGGCAGTAGTTACTGGCTAATATGGTTGTAATACATATTAAAAGTACTAATGTCTATAAAACACTCAGAAAAAAAATGGCACATGGCAAAAATCAATATTAAACTTTATCTTTATATTATTCATTTGATTTGTATAATATATGCTAGTATGAAAAGTTTAAAAATATTTCAATAGTATTAGAATTGTAAAATAAATTTTTACATACTTCTTTCAAAATTATTACATATTTAATGTCTTTTTTATTTTCATTCATCAAATATACATTAGGCACTTTCTTACTCTAAGCTGTGTGTGAATAATCATGTATGATTTATGTGTTCATTAACACAAAGGTAAACAAGATGTGTTTCTACCACCAAGTAGTATTATTACTACTAACAGGCAATATTATTGTCTGCTATTAATTAGTAATGGAAAGCAACTATATAAGTAAGGAAGCTCAGAGAAAGAGTGACAATCCTGAATGTGAGCTGAAAATGAAAATGATCATCCCCAAGTTTTCTAGCAGGTTATTATCGTGTTTAACCTCTGATTAAGCCAAATGAGTGATAATACCAAATGTTTTTCCCACTGGATAGATGTTCCACAATTTCATAGTTTCTAAGATCTAACTGGAATTTTCACAGAAAACTGGGAAATTTGCTTTTGGACAAAATATATTTTCTCTGGATTCTGTGCTTCTACTTTTTCCAAATCTGAAATATTTAACAAATTTTGGCTCATACTAATTGTGTTTTGATTATTTCCTTATTTTGCACCTATTTTGTACTAGTCCATTACTGAAACTGATCATTCTGACTCTATTTTGCTTCAATAACCCACTTGGTCATCAAACAAGAACTAGCTAACACTTCCATATACTGACATCTACAATCAAGGCTTTATACTTCCTGACAACAGCACATATATTTCTTTCCCTTCGCACATGCATAGAGATGTGCTAAATCTGATATGTACAGTGTTAAAAATTTAGCTCTAGTGTAGGGTTTGTTCCTTTAAACTGCAGGTTTCTTTATTCATCTCATTTACTTTTGATTCTTATTTTAACCTAAAAGGAATGGATTGCTTTGTGATATTAAAGTTTATTTGATTATTGAAATGAAATATCATCATCTATGTGCAATTACTTAAAATTCAGCCTCCAAGGTAAAGGTTTTCTATCTCAGCAATATAGAGCTTACTAAATATATTATTTTTAAAATCTTTTCATTCTTATTATGAATCTGATCAATATGAGAACTATGAAAGTGATGAGTTCAGATGAGCCTGGCCTTAAGTGGCATGTTCTTTCCAACACTGTGTTAAACCTGTATATTAAACCCAAAGAAGGCATAGAAAAGTACTGTTGTTACCTAAAACACTGAAACAGATAAAAGGGACTGTAGAGAACAGAGGGAAAACTAGTTCTAGACAAAACTTCTTTGAGAGCATTCTACTGAAACCAGCTGGTAGGAACTGCCAGACAAGTAAACACACAATTTAGAAAAATAAACTAAAATGAAAGGCAACTTTTGAGTTTTTGCCTGGGAGTTTGCAAACAAAAATTATTTTATTAAGTTAGTGTTATTATGTGATTACAGTGTTTCCACCTTTTTGTTAGTTCTTACCAATAAATATATAGTATTATCCTCATTAGAGTGGAATATGAACCTAATGTAAATAAAATCTTACATTAAAAATACTGCATGGATACCAACTAGTATCTCTGCCCCATCAACATTAAAATCCACAGGAATAGTGCTACAATGTGAATTAAAATATAATTTCTGTCTTTAAATAAATTTACATAGACATATATAACTTTGGCCTGAGAACTAATATGTTAATTGACTTAAATAAATTAATAGAAATCTAGTCCATTAAAAAAATTGCCTATATACATTGCAATCTCATCTTTGCAATTCAAAAAGCAATTCCAGACTGTGTTTATAAATCTGTCTGAAAAAGCAGATGTTTGACCTGGAGTCATTTCCATCACACATATGGTCCATCTCTAGGTTAGTTTCTCTGGCCACTGCTGGTTGGTTTTTCCAGATAGTATTCTATATGCCTTACTTGAAATTAACTCATGCATTACTGAATGTTAGAAAGGACAAAATGTCATTTTCTTCTTGGTAACATGTAATCTACTGCTTAAGAATTCTAGATTATCAGAAGGAAGCAGCATATGGAAAGAAGATAAAGACCATGCTGGGATTCAGAAGCCTATAAATTCTATTCCTGTCCCCGGAACAAACTTTTTTGATGCTTTTGGGAAATTTTACCTCTTTGAGACTGTTTCTTCATTTTAACACATGTATAATAATTTTCTTCCATATTTCCTAAGAATACTATACTGATCAAATCAGTATGTTAAGGGACTACATTAGCAATCGTACCACTGTATACAATACTGATATTCTTGACTTCATGGGATCACTTCTGCCTAATTTTATCTCCCTTTTTTCACTCAGAAAATTAGATATTTTACCAGGATCATTCTGGTTTACAGAGAAAGGGAAACATAGTAGAGTTGGAGTTTTAAAATAAGCAAAATAAGTTGCACATGGTCTTTTCCTTTTCTATATACTCCCCACACATTAAATATATATTAACTTTAATTTCTTTTCTTTCACTTAATTTCATCCACTTCTAAAAAAGGGGGAAAAGGAGGAGAAAGAGAGCAAAAAAATTAGAATAAAATAAAAAGTCTTATAGCAGAGGAGCAGGCACTGTGGAAGAGTTCTATTATAATTACTCTAGTAACACAAAGCCAGCAAAGAATTCTGATGTCATCTAGGAGAGGCCATGTGGGCTGTCCATGATGGGACATGTGCCTTATTTCATAAATGGACCAGAGTGGACTGTATTCGCAGAAAATTGGTGGCATTAATCTTACAAGAGATCACAAATTTTACCAGGATGCAAGTTTACTAATTAAAAAGAAATAAAACTTTATGAGGATCAGACATGAGTTATCACCCACATCTTTTCTAGCAACTCTTACAGAGTGCTAGCTTAATAATAGTGACAGTAGAATAAGAACTTAATGCAAATATCTCTAAACTTTGTCTACCAAATTGACTCAATATTAAAGCTTTCTAGTCAAAATTGTCTTTCACTTTATCTGTGTTCTTAGGTCACTTTCTAAATCCACCCCTCTGACACTTTTGATTCTGTGTTGTGACATTATCTTTTGTTTCTTTTTCCTTTTGGTATATTTTCACGTTAGTTGTTAATATTATAAACTAAACTATAATTCTCATGATTTTTTTTAGATAAAAAAGGCATTCCTGTCTTCTTAAGAAAATTCTGGACCCTTTCAACTTTGCCATTATATCTCTAATTTTTTCACTCTCCAAAGTCAAGGTCCACTTTTCCATATCCCAATATGACTAGTAATTATAAGACTATGGTAAGGATAATTTTAAAAGTTACAAAAATAAACTTGAAGTATAATTACATAGTGCTTTGTCCAAATTCCCATACCAGAAACAATGCCATAACTCAAAGAATGTCATGAAAAGCAATTTGAAATTTACCTTTTAAATAAAACATTTCATTTTGCTCTTTCAGAAAAAAAGGTCAAACCACATGGCTAGTTCAATATTCATTCACATGTGAATCCTCCTTCTAGGCCTCCCATATATTCTGTTGGTAGGTACACTATACTCTGCCTCCTGGTCTCCCAAGGATAGCTAAAGGGTATGACAGAATTTAAGGAACTAACTGCTGATTATTTAGTACTTAATGATGTGCAAATGTTATTTTGGAAGAACTCCAGTCTAGCAGCTTTCTAAAGGGTAATGAAATTATTTGATACTTGCTCTAGTGAAGCTGTACGAAAAAAACTTAAATAGATACATATTGTTCTGAAACATTTTCTTCCTACTCTATATATTGAGTACCCATCCATGTAAAAATAAGATCTTAAACATCCAAGCATATAATTCAACAAATCTAGATCCTTAATTATTCCTACTCTTCTCTTATTTAGTTCTATCTGCATTATTAATGGTACATCTTCTTTTAGTGTTATGTATCTTCTAAATGATGAATAAAGAGCAATACCAGAACCTAAAATTTAGCAGACCATAGCAACAGTTTTCTCCTCTGTCAGTAATGTGTGTGAAGTTATATGTGGCATTAAAATTACATTTGGAAAACTACGGACAGTAAAGTATAAAGTTACATGCTAGCTGTGGGGGGAGGGTATAGCTCAGTGGTAGAGCACATGCCTAGCATGCACGAGGTCCTGGGTTCAATCCCCAGTACCTCCATTAAAATGTAAATAAAAATAAATAAGCCTAATTACCTTCCCCCCAAAATAAATAAAAATAAAGTTATATGCTGGCTGTGAATCTATCCTCTAAGTGTTAATATCTCAGAAGTTCCTTCTAATGGAGGTTGTGTTTAAAGATGTATTGAAGGAAAATTTGTTTGCTACTTTGTTAATAAGCACAAATATTGTGAATCTTTCTGATCTATCATGATGTCTTACATGAGTAAGTTTAAAATGAGCATCCTTCTTTCAGATAGGAGTCACTCTTTCCTCTGAGAGTGTCAAAATTCAAATGAATTTTTTAAAAATGAGTGTTGTTAGGTACACCTACAGGTATACAGTATTCTAATAACACATAATAATCATGGTCATCTCAATGTATAACTGAGATATACTTAGTGCAACTCTTATCCTAGAAGCAAAAGGAATACTTGTCTTAACTAGGCTTTCTTCCCTTAAACTTACCTATCCCACACTAGAATGAGAAATTAGTACTGGAATATACACAGTGTGATAAGCTGTCTTATGAAATGGGAATAGAGAGGGCCATGAGCCTTGGGTAGAGTAGAACTGCAATAATGATTACTGGGCAGAGCCACTGATAGGGTGGTGAGATCACAGACTGGGGAGGCTGCATAAACCATAATGCCAAATGAGACCAAGAAATGAGTGCACTTGTTCAACACATGACTGAAGAAACAGAAAGCCAGTGGATCTAAAGGGCCCTGTTAAGCAGCTAAATGGATTTTCCATCAGCTACATGTATGTGTAGATGGCTCAGTGGCCTATGTCTAAGGCACAACTTGAAGAATGCGAGGACCATTGAATGGCTTATGTGAAACTGTCAACCATTAAGGACACTTGAAATAAAAGTTAAGTTCAATTAAAGATAATTTTTCATAAAGTTAAGTCTCTTACATACTTCTGCCAGCGAAAAATCATACTATTCACTCAACATTTATTCATTTATTAAGAGCCCAATATATGTTGGATATTATCCTAGAAAAATGGACATATTGCCAAAGAGCAAGGCAGGCATAACCTGACTTCACAGAATGTATAATAGAGTGAATTAAGAAAAAAAATAATCAAAGTTTGGCAAAAGTCACAGAAGAAATGTATTTAAATAAATAACTCCTACATAGATTTTCCTCTCTAAAATTAAGATTTTGTAAACTTTAAGTATATCAGATATCTATCAGATATGCCATTTGCCCACTTACTACTAAATCTTTGCTCCTGAGTTTTATGTCTCTAATGTTTTCTGCTCTCTCCTTACTTCCAGGTTACCTGCCTTTGCTACATACACTGTACTGCAATGTAATTTGACTGGATAATTAATATTCATCACACTTTTAATTACACCTTCTATATCTGTATTCCTGGATATTTGCCTAGACTTCATGCCACACGAAGATAGGGATTGTGATGGCTATATTCACCACTGGGTCCACCGTGCCCAGCATGGAACTTGACTATAAAGAGAAAAATCATCAAGATATTTTGAATTAACTACATCTGTGAAAGCATGTCTGTGAAATGCTGAAATACTAGGTTCTGAGCCTTTTGGTTTCTCACGTTTTAAACTAATACATGGTTAGACATAAAGAACTAGCAGAATTGCTAGTGAAGACCTCTATTAAATTGTCTCAATTGCCAGATGTTTTAAAATTGCCTTTATCAGGTGCTAGAGAGACAAGGATAACATCTGTTGACTTAATTAGAGTAAGTTTAATGTCACTTAACCTCTTTGAATCTCAGTTTCATCCCTTGTAAAATTATGAGATTTGTCAAAATGATCTGAACCTTTTTTTTAGTTTTAGAATTCCTCACTAATGTTTGTGTCGCCCAACTTCCTGTATGTGATTAAATTTTCAAGTCATTATAGAGCCCCAGAGATCTTTTGTTTAAAATTAAGGACAGGTGCCATAAGAATCAAAGGATTATAAGAATTCAGATATTTTGAGCCTAACATCCAGCAAATTCAATGCAAGAATCCTTTCCAAAAACATCCTATACAGGGGTAATTCAAAGACTACTGAACACTCCCATGTACTGAGTACTTACTACTTTTGTCCATTTCACTTTTAAAAGACACATTTTATTTACATGTTTTAAATTACACCGAGCATTACCCTGTTACTAAAGTCTTAATACTGACTCCAGCAGGTTTGGTTTCAATTCTGCTTTTTAGTCTTTTCTTCTATTAGCTAATTTAGTCCCTTTTCCTAGTTTTTCAAATGTTGAAAATGTCTATCAGATTATCATATTTTTCCGTAACATCCTCATTTATCTTCTACAGATTAAATTTTCACAGCTAATTTGTATTTTTTAATATACACACTAGTTACAACAATCCCAAACACATACTTTAGCATACAAATCTGATCTTTACACTTGCCACCTCTATTCATTTTCATTAATATAAAAGTCACTTAAAACCTTAGCAATTAAAAAAATTAAGTAAAAATAAGTTTTAAAACATTAAAAAAACTGGAAACTAGTACATGTAGTTATCTTCTTATTTCAGCTTTGTATTTCTTTGAATATACGTATATATACATACTTGCATGTGGATATATTCATGATTTCTGTAACAATGTTGTATTCTTCTCTTTTATTCAACATAATTAATATCACATCACAGTCATTTCCTAAACTCATCACATTCATAATCCATCACATAAATTAGTCTTTGTCAGTAAACTGTAAATTATTTAACCATTTTCCTATAGATAGATCTTTGCTGACAATAATTTTTTAATCTTCCTCTACAGAAATAACAGATATTTTTGTTTCATAAAGTTTTTTTTTTCCTTATGCTGAATAATTATTTGGGGATATTTGCCAAAATTTAAAAAACTGGATCATTAATATGTATCTTTCCAAGAGTATGTCATTTCATAAGATGATACCATAGGCACAGAGTGCACTTTAGTATAAATTTAACAGCATTTATGGCTCACTAATTTTGTTGCAAAATGGTATCTCAAGAATGATTCTGTCAAAATATTTTCAAATGAAACTAAATTAAATTTGATCTTGTTGGTTTTCGTCAATGTCAGAATTTATTATGATCAATTTTAAGTTTGTTATAAAAATTATCTGTCAAAAAATTTATTTCATTGAACTAAAATTTATTGAGTTTTATGGCACAGAGTTATAGTACTAAATATAATACAGAAAAATACTTTCCTTCATAAAGTGTACATTTTAATAAGCATGGATAGATGATAACATATTATACAGAAACTAGGAAGGGGAAAGATGATTTGGGAGAACTTTGCTAAAAAAACTTAGGGGAATTTCCTTTTTCTTAAAAAAAAGGAGTGCTACCAACAACTGGTTTGGTATGCAGTGAACAATCATTTAGACACAGGCTATATCCACAGCTTAAAAGCTGAATATCAGTTCTAAATGTATGTATTAAAAAAAAAATCTGATGCATTTGAAGAGTCTTTTCAAGTCGCTTTTTCCCAAAGATTAAGTGAAAATCAAGCATGTGATTTTAATAACTCTCTATAAGGTTTTACTCTTAAGTGAATGACACAATTACACTGCAATTAAAAATGAGCTTATATTCTTGAAGTTTTATCTCATTTGGCTCAAAAACTCAAAAAAGTTCTGAATAGGACAACATTATAATTGTATGTAATTAAAACATTAAAAAATATTCTGTAACTCCCATGTAGTTTTACTGATATTGGTTATTTACTTGTGAAAGAACATATTTTACACACTTGTGTTTGTAAAATACTTAAAAATTTTTTAAAACTTCTTGAAAAATATTAAAGAAGTGAATTATAATAATCAACTTTTTGATGATAATTAGAGAAAAAACATGGTACAAAAATGCTATTCTTTAATTTGGTTAATTTTCAAGGACACTTTACTCTTCTTTTCTTCTACCTTTTTTCACTGTTTGGAGATAGCCTTAAGTTATCCAGATCAGTATCCCTTATATTGTAAATGCATTAAAAATACTTTGGTAGTAAATTAAAATACATAATCTAATTCAGTAAATCTGAAGTGAGGCCTAATACTTTCATTTCTAACATGCTCTCAGGTGATGATAGTGCTGCTGATTCTATGAACTACATTTTGAATAGCAAGGATCTGGGCAGGCTAGCAGTAAAGTGAAAACCTGAATTTTGTACCTCTCATGTGGTTAAAAACAGGTAATCATCATCAAATCAACTCTTTTTTATATTAACTTCTATTACAGGAGTAATGTCCAGTGTGTTGAAAATAACTTTAAGGCAAACACCTTGCCTTCACTATGGTGTTTGATTACCTGTAAGTGCTGTTTGTTGGCTCACTGGCTCTTCTACAGACATTACTCTGATGAAAACTCAACATAAACTAAAAAAAGGAAACAGTCTGGATAACTCTACAATAAAGTGTTCCTTCCACAAATGTGTTTCCAACTGCAACAGATTTAATGCTTTGTAACATTATTTTTTATGTAGGTAGAATGTTTAGTTATTATCCTTTTACTCACTTCCCTAGCAATATTTGAAAAAGTCAGGTTAAAGTTGAATTAGATTTTGTAGGTACAAAAGTTAAGAAATAAATTTTAATAACTGATATCTACAAGGTCTTAACTTGTTATTTCCACAATCTTTGGAGGCTTAATCATCTTATTTTCAAAAATGAAATTAGATATAATATCTAAAAATCAATACTCAATGTCAGTAAATCAGTAACAACATTTGAAATTATACTGAAGAAATTATATATCCAATTGACAGCTCATTCAATTAAACTCATATGCATAAATTGGTATGTCATATTCAGTGAATTATTATTCATACATGTGGTTTTATGTACCTCTGATTTATTTCTTTTTTGGGGGGGTCAGTAATTAGGTTTATTTATTTATTTATTTTTTAACAGAGGTATGGGGGATTGAACCCAGGATCTCCTGCATGGTAGGCACACATTCTACCACTGAGCTATACCCTATGCCCTAGATTTATTTCTAAACAATATCATGATTGAAGCCATCATGTCATGAAAGTAGTAATCCTTAGATTCCTTTTAATAAACTCTTGACTGTTAATTGAAAAAATGGACCTTATAAAAGTAAGTTATGCCCAGAAACTAAAATTATATTCAGTATCCAGATTTTTTTAAACTTGCACTTATAAGCAAAGTAAAATGTTAATTATGAATGGAATGAAAGTTGTAAATGAGGTGGAGGTACAAAATGAAAAAAATATTTGTTAATCTAAAAGAAAGGAACAGTGAAGAAGAAAACAAAATATAATACAAATATTATGATAGTGTAAGATTATGGTAGATATTAACCCTACTATAGAGATAATTAACTGTAAGCAGACTATAAACTGTAATTAAACAACAAGTACAGTCAAACTGAAAAAAAAGAAAATACCCAACCACAAGCTATTTACTATGCTAAGTGAAAAAAGCCACAGGAAGACAAATACTATATATTTAATAATGTACATGAGACTTCAACTGAACACCAAATATTCTATTTAAACAGAAGCACACACATTATGCATCAAATTTCAATAAATCCAGAAAACCATTTTTAGAAATGGGCTAATATTAAATAAATATTATTGTCACCTCTCAAAAGCAGAAACTCAAGAATCCATTAAGAAAAATAAGTTCATTCAGAAAAAAAAAATCCTTAAAACAAATAGAATTTCAATTTATATTTAAGTTTATTAAATTTAAATTTTTATATTTTATCATTTCAAGTTAAGTAATTTCCACATCTATTTTCATAAGATATATTGGTCTTTGGTTTTCTTTTCTTGTGAATTATTTGTATGGTTTAGGTATCAGGGTAATATTGACCTCACAGAATGAGTTGGGAAGCATTTTCCCTTCTATTTTTGGAAGAGTTGTGAAGGAGTGGTAATTTTTCTCTAAATATTTGGTAGAATTCACCAACAAAGACATTTGGTTCAGGGCTTTTCTTTGTATGACTTTGTCTCTTAAAAGTTAGGAACTTTCACATCACTGATTGTTAGAGAAGTGCAAATCAAAACTACAATGAGATATCACCTCACACAAGTCAGAATGGTCATCATTAGAAGGTCCACAAATGATAAATGCTGGAGATGATGCAGAGGAAAGGGAACTCTCCCACATCGTTGGTAGGAATGTAAATTGCTGCAGCCACTATGGAGGACAGTATGGAGATTCCTCAAAAAACTAAAAACAGACATATTATGCAATCTATCAATCCCACTCCTGAGCAATTATCCAGAGGAAAATATAATTCAAAAAGACATGTGCACCCCAATGTTCACAGCAACACTACTTATAATAGGCAAGACATGGAAACAATCCAAATGTCCACCAACAGATGACTGGATAAAGAAGATGCAGTATACACACACACACACACACACACACACACACACACACACACACACACACACACACAATGGAATACTACTCAGCCAGAAAAAGAATAAAATAATGCCACTTGCAGCAACATAGGTGGACACAGCAATTGTCATTCTAAGTGAAGCAAGTCAGAAAGAGAAAGAAAAGTACCATATATCACTTACATGTGGAATCTTAAAAAAAGAGTACAAATGAATTTATCTATAAAATAGAAACAGATTTACAGACATAAAGAACAAACTTAGAGTTACCAGGGGGTAAAGAGAGTGGGAAGGGATAAATTGGAAATTTGAAAATTCAGACCTCTTGGGGAGTGATGGAAATTTTAGCTATCTTGATTGTGGTGGTGGTTTCATTGGTGTATACATCTATTAAAATTCATCAAATTGTACATCTGAAATATGCGTAGTTTACTGTACAGGAATCATACCACAACAAAAGCATTAAAAATACCAAAATAATTTTTTTTTTTCACAGTTAGGCATTTTCAATTGTAATTCTTTTAATCCATGAGAAAATAGAGACAGAAACAGAAGAAATGACCTGGCTATTGTTCTTGGCTGTTTCTTTTTTTTTTTTTTTTAAAGTATTTAAAAAATAGATAGTGTGTAATAAAAATGAGGCAGCCTTTCTTTCATGTGGGCTATGTATTTACAATATACCCTTTAAAAAATTTAAGTCTTGTGGGTTTTAGTTACCTTAGGTTGTCTAACTTAATACTTGCAAGAACCAAAGTAGGTTCTATCATCTCCATTTGACACATGAGGAAACAAAGGCTAAAATAAATTACATTATCTATCCAACATCTCAGTTAGACATATAGTAGTTATTATTAGCAGGAGCTTAGAGGTCATAATCTCTTCTCAGTTACTTAATAAATTGGCATATTGGTTGAATTACTAACTTCCGGGCCTCAGTTTTTATGTCTAAAATAAGAATATTAGCACTATCTACTTTTTAGGGTTATTGTATAAACAAAATGCATGTAAAGTGCTTATGACATTGCCTGGCTTACAGTATGTGCTCAACATTAGCAATGATTTTTACTATTACTAGGTATAGCTGAGTTTTGTCATTTAAGTTTTAATAGCTCTAAAACTCTTGGGAATTAAGGAAAATAAACTGTAACTCTTAGACTGGAAAATAAACACTTATAAGGAGTTGATTCCAGTCACAGATAAATCATTTTACTACTACTTTTTATACCTTCTGATTTTACTACATGTGCATCTAATCAAAAAATAAAAATAATTAAGGGGAAAAAAGTACATAAAATTTGAAGTGTTCTCTATTGTAAATGCTCATCCATTTAAAAACAGATCTATATAGTGTCTTATTAACAGTTTTGTTTTCTTTGATGGGAATATTGGAATCAATTTTCCCATAGCACTTTCTTTTTATTCTATAAACTAAGTAGGTTTAAGATGTAAATATTTAAAATATATCACTACAGATTCTCTAAATTATTTGCAAAACAAAATTCTCCAAATAATTTTCACAGGTCACAGTTAAGCTTAATTTATCTGTACGTTTGTTGCAGTAACAAAACATTCAACCTGCACTTTCCTGACAAAGTTCTACGGTAAGCTATACAGTTTGCAGCTATGTTCAGGCACTTTTATTATTTCCTAGGAGTTGTTATGAGTTGTTGATCCTTCTATTTGCACAATTGATTACACTTTTCAAAACAATTTTGTGTGCACAATCTTATTTGTTCTTCCCAATGGCCTCCTAATGATAAGGTATCCAGGAGATGTCTCTTTTCCATTTAAAGATGTGAAAACCAAGCTGCTAGTTACCATGCTAGCATTGGAATTCCACTCTCTTGAGCCTGTATTAATGTTTACCAAGTGTCACTTCATGCCCTTAAGCTATCTTGCAGGGCAAAGTGAACTCTAACTGAAAGGATATTATAGCATGATTGCCAAAACTGCAGCACCAACTTCTATCAAAACATTTACTCTCATGGTCCTTGGGAGATAATGTGCTAGCTGAACTACAGAGTTGAGATAATAAGGTGTGGAGCAATGCTGACACCCGTTTTCATATAGGTCAGAAAGTCTGTTTTGCAACATTTACTCTAATAACACAGTTCATTCTAGCCTTCTCATGTTCAGTTACTTAAGCTTGTCTGCTTGTGCACCCTGGATGGTGCACAGGAGACTTCCTACACAGTTTTTTTTTTTTTTTTACCTCTGCTCTAAGTATAATTTCAGCAAATGCACAACAAGGTAGTGATTCTATTCATGACCCTCAAGCTCTGCTGGAAACACAAAATGATTTCAAAGAGTAGTACAATTCTTCCCTTTAAAAAATCTACTTATTAAAAAAATAAGCAAAAAGTTCAATTTCCTAAATTAGAGGTAAAGAGACTTAATTGTGGTCCACCTTTGTCCTTCCACACTTTTAATAATCAACTCAATTTAACTTCCCTCAACCAGCCATTCACTTGTGTCATGCCCAGCAGTTAATCCAGAAGGTCCAGGTTCTTCCCTCCATCACCATAAATTTGACTTCAGGTCCTGGGAAACAGGACTTAAAAACTCAAAGACTAGAATGTCCATGTGGTGGACTAACAGCATTCAGACTACAGTAATTTACTGCAATCATTATTTATCCAACGGGTAATACGTTTCAGACTTCCTTGTCCTATTTTATACATATCTTAATTTAATTCTGAGAACTCCATCGGGTATTATAATATCCATTACTTGGGAAGAACGGAAGCATGAAGGGTAAGTTAACAGCCCAAATCGCACAGCAATAAACGGCCAATGAAGGTCTTAAAACAGGGCCTTAACCTTAACCGCTACACCAAAATTGCCTACCCCTCAACTCTAATACCAACATGATCATTAAGCTAATCACATGATCTTCGGACAGTCATTTCATAGCTCTAAGCCTCAGTTTCCTTCACTGTAAAATGACCTGCCCTCAGTGAGCTTTTAATGTCCTGTGAATTTCTGACTGGATTATTTCCCCACTCCAGATTAGATGTAAAAGTTAAAGCAAAATTTTCAACCACTGTGTGTTCTGGTACATTCTCATTACTCTAGTACATTCTCCCTACCCTTACTGCTAGGGTCCAGAGTTTGCTCTTTTATTTTCAAATATTGAACCTGTAACGCTAATGTTAAATATTCTCTCTCCTTTCGGTATCACCTTTCCCCACTACCAGGGCTGCCAACCAGGCGGCCTGCTCCCACTCCAGGCCTTCACCTGCTCTCTCCAGCCCACCTCACGGCTTCCCAGGCAGCCAGCAACACACCTAAAGAAAGCCCAAGAAACAAAGCCATAGGAAGGTGTTCTGGCTTCCAAAAGTCAAGAGAGGCTCTAGGGCACCTGCCACACCCGCCAGCTCCTCAAGGAGAGGCCTGAGACTGCTTCCTCAACCAATGCGGCCCAGGTTCTGGCCTCACCCCTCACTGCCATTACGACCCCTGAGGCCTGGGCTTGGAAACCGGCGCCCACAGAAGCCGCCCAGACCCCTCGCTCCCCGCAACTCCTAGAGCCTCGGCCTCTCAGTCCCTGGACCTCCGTGGAGCACACCCAGACCCCCATGGTCCTCACCTCCTGGGCCCGAGGACGCGCGCAGACCTCCAGTCTCACCTGAGCCTCCAGGGGACCGCGCGACACGGCTGTCTCCTGCCACCTCACGCCCAACTCCGTGCTGCGCGGGACAGAAGCAGGGGCGCTAGACCTTCCGCTGCCGCCGTCATTCGAAGAGGCCTCTGCTACTGCTCCTGCCGCCGAGCCAGTGAGTCTCCCCATGCGCAGGAAGCTCTTCACTCCACTTTTTAGCAGGTTTGCTTTTTGCGGTTATTTACTGTTGATCCCATCTTGTATGTTGTGTGTGTTGAGGTGGGGTTGAGGGGGAGTAGATAATTTATCTCTATAGTTCATGGTGTCCAGAACCACGGGAATGATTTTTACTCAAGGAATCATATATGAGTAAGGTCATCTTCAAGAGCAGTTGCTTTAAATGCCAAGACTGCGGGCATCACATCTGAGACTAATAATACAATAATGGAGACTTCTGTGAAGTCATTAAAGAGTGAGTGCATTTTGATTGTCTGATCAGATTGGGGCCAGATTGTAGACTGAGATGATCTTAAACACAACAACAAATTACTTGATATTCCTCTAAATAAGAAGTCAAGTCTGTGTCCCCCACACTTAAATCTGCGCAGGCTTGCTACTGCTTTGTAAACAATAGAATGAGAGAGAAACAATGCTGCATGATTTGAGGCTAGGACTCAAAAAGCAATGTAGCTTCCAGTTTGTTGATGGACCATTTGTGCTTGGAATACCTGGCTGTCATGTTAGAGATCTTGAGATTCCTCTCTACCCTGGGGAGGAAGAAATAGAGATTCCTCTCTACCCTGAGACTACCATGTTGGAGAAGGCTTGTATAGGTATTCGCCCAGCTGAGATCACATTTGACAGCTAGCATCAGCTCTCAGCCATATATATAAGAGAGACTATAAGCTCTCAGCCATATATAAGAGAAGCATCTTGGACTTAGGAAAAAACGGTAATTTTTTTACACAGCAGTAGAAACTGGAACAAGATTTAAGGACTGGTAAGGAAGAAGTAAAATACTAATTATTCACAGAAAATCTAACTTAAAGATGTCTAAGTTGTCTGTTCAAAAAACTATACAGTGTCAATAAGAGAAATTTTAAAAGACTTATTTAATGGTGGGTTATACCATATTCTTGAATTGGAAAACTCAGTTCTGTAAAAAAAAAAAGTTATCCTAAATTGATTTACCTATTTAGTGAAATGCTAATCAAAATTTCACTTGGCAATCTTTTGGAGGGTAGGGGAGCTGACTATGAAATGTTTAAGGGAGTATAGTTAACAAATATAAATTCCCTCTTTTAGCAAAAGAGAAAGAGTAGAGGACTAATAAATGGCAAGTTGTTTGTTGACTTAATGATGGAAATTTGAGGATATTCCTATCTAGAGATATTTTATTTTCTGTGCATGGGGAAGTGTTAGATTTGGGAATCAGAATGTGATGAAAGTAGAGACTTTTTGAAAAAACCAATATTTGTAAGCCCAACTGTGAATGATGACTAAAATATTTCATATTTAATGTGAACTTCAGATTAAATCTTCTTCTAAATTTACTTTAGTCACTGGAATAATATTCAGTCCTAATTCACCCAGTCATTCTGATAGCTTAAACATTCCATTGTGAGTAAGAAATGGAGGTTTGGAATAAAGCTGACTAGCTTTGGGAGTATGAAAGCAGTATTTATATGCCAGATAAATCTTTGTTAAAAAAGTGACATTCTGCAATTAGAGGGAATGCTTTAATATTTTGCAGTAAGTATTTGTATAAGTATCTTATAAGCCATAAATTTCAAATATACCACATTTAAAGAAGTGAAAGTTCTTTTATTATTACTGTATTATTATTATTATGAAGAAAAGGTTGTAGAAAGAATGAAAAATGTATATAACCTTGAAATGGATAAAAGCCAAGTCTGGTTGTAGTGTGGATTTTTTATGAGTTTCTGCATCAGTGATTAATATAGTTTTACATCAAGACAAAAGCCATTACTTTTATCTTACCTCCTAGTTAAATGTAAAATTATATGTCAAATAACTGTATTATAGATGAAATCCCTACATTCAAATATGTTTGTCAAATGTAACCTATTGAAACATGAACAGATGTTCTAATGAGATATTCTTTTAAATAGTACCTTCATTTCAAAATTATTCTTCCAAGAAACAATGATTATGTGTGAATTACAAAACAGAGAAGCTTTGTAGTAAGATCAAATTTGTATCATTTCTTTCTGATTGGTTTTTGCCTTTTTTTCTTTTCTGTTTGGTTTCAAGCAAATTAATCTCTTCAAGTTTGTTTCTTCACCTGGAAATTGTGGATAATAAAACATATCAAAAGGGATTGTTGAGGGGAACAAATCAGATAATATATATGGTGGAATCATTTTCAACATAGTGCCTATATTGTTTTGCTTTTTTCTCCTTTTATTTCTTCTTTTTTTTTCTTTCTGTCATTCAAGTAGTTTGTATTCTTTTTAAAGCTTCTAGGAAGGATGACCAAAATAGTAGCAGAAAATATTCTCAAATGCTGATAATGACAAGAAGAAAAACTATCCAGACTATCCCCATCCTCTGAAAAATCGGGAAAATGTCAGTAAAGAAACTAAGTTTTTGCCCCATCAGTGGCAGCAGTGGCAAAACAAGTCATGTTCCTTTCACAACTGAGCTTGTGGAATGAGCTCTATGCCTAACACTTACATAAGATCCCTAGCAGTGGGCCTCTGAAGAGATAAGAGCAAATAATAAGAGCTGATCTATTTCATTACAAATATCTTCTCACAAACTTAATTTGTAGAATCTTAAATAAGAAAAGCAATAATTTTACACTAGATTTTATATCTAATATATGATTGTCCTGATGAGTTGTCCGAATGCTACTTGTAAATGCCATGTATTTGGATGCCTGAATCTTTGCTAAAAAAGAGTAGCTCAAGTACAAAAGGGTAAGTTGCAAAATGGGAGTCAGAAGGTACAGTTTCATAAAAGAAAACACTTAAAGGTCTCTCAATAAAAGAGGTTGCCCCTAGCACATTGAAGTATTAGAAATTCCAAAGAATAGATGTCACTTCAAAAAGGAAAATAAAATTCGGGTGGGAGGATTCTATCTTGTCCTCTGACACACATCACTGACTTTTTCAGAAAAGCATCCATGCTGACGCCAGAAAAGTGTGACTTTGTTTTTTTGGAATTTGGTTTCGGTTTTGGTTTTGGTTTTGGTTTTGGTTTTGGTTTTTCTGATAGGTCCCAATGTCCACTGAATACTAGTAAGCAAGATAACTGTTTATGTGAAAAATAACTAAACATATATATACAACTTTAGATAGGTAAAATATGCATTATACGAAAAATATTACTACCATTATATTTTTAAACAAAAGTAGTTTAAACTTTTCCACAAGGTTGAATAACTGTATTATGAATTTAAAATGAAAAAAAAATTTAAATTTAATACAAAAACAATTATGAAAACTAAATGATTAATGACAATATATTAAAAAGCTGTGTGTTACTTGTATCAAAAGAAAATCAAAATATTACAGTTAGCCTTGTTTAGGGACATGTAAAATATTAGTATACTAGAGTTCTTTTTTTTTGTTTCTCTAAAGATTATCAGATATCAATCATTCCAGAGCTTAAGTAGTCATTTAATGTTTTCAGTTTACTGCAATCTAATATATCAGCTATGTATTATTTCTGTGACTTGGATTGTAGCATCCGCCTACTCACAATAATTGACTGAATTGTCTCTGGACAGTGGCCAGAATGGCTGAAATTCACCAGTCTGAAAGTCAGAAATCCTGCTAATACAGTAGTAGAGACAAAGCGATCAGATCACTGTGACAATGTAGTCTGCTTCTACTGTGATGTTAATGATTCTCTATTGTGAGAACTCATTGTTAGGTAACAGAAAGAAATTTGAGATCCTTCCGAATTTGCTAAGAAAACTAATTGATTTTTGATGCAGATTTGTGGAAAGGAATGTATTTCATGTGTGCAGTGTTTAAGTATGAAATGTTTACATGTATGCTTTCCTTATTCCAAGATTTGAAATTCTGTTATGTGTGAGGTGTGTTTCTGTCTATTAAATTGGCAATTTCTTGGGAGCCATAGATTATACCTAGAATGTGATGCAAGTTCTCAAGATTCTCAATAAGCCTTTATTACCTAACGAGTTATAATATGATTTTCAAGAGAAGCAAATGAAAAGGTTTCTCTCTTTCTATAAATGTTCACAAAATATCCCAGGGACTTTCACAGCCTGTTTAGAAAGTTATGATACTCAAACATAAATAAATAAGAATTTGAAAAGTGATTAAAGTGATTTTTTAAATTTGTGTATTTCTATTTTATGTTTGTTTTCAGTTTTCTTTTGCATTTTTATTTATTTCTGTAAACTGCAGAGGTAATATATATTAATTTCTCCCTAGGGCTGATGGAGGAAAAAATGTATTAGATATAAAATTACTTATTCACATCTTCTTTTTAAAAAATAATACCTTCATTGAGATATAATGTATTTAATATATACATCACCCTTTTAAAGTGTCAAATTCAGTGGTTTTTGGTATAATTGCAATTATGGAAACATCACTCCATCTAAATTCAAAATGTTCATCACTCCAGAAAGAAATCGCAGTTTATTAGCAATCACTACCCATTCCCCTCTTCTCTTATTCTCTGGCAACTGCTTACCTACAATTTCTATAGATTTGTCAATCCTGGATACTTTACAGAAGAAATAATACAGTTTATAGTCTTCTGTTTTCAGGTGTTTTAGGTTCATACATGTTGTAGCAAGTATCAGTGTTTCATTTTTTGCTTGTTGAATAATATTTCATTGAATGGTTATACCACTTAAAAAAAAATCCAGTCATCACTTGATGGTCATCATTTGATGGTTTTCATTTTTTGGCTATTGTTGTAGAGTATGTCCATAAGCATTTGTGTACATTTTTTGTTTGGATACCTCTTTTCAGTTCTTTTGTGTATATACCTTTGAGTGAAATTCCTGGATTGTATGGTAACTCTGTGTTAAACATTTTGACCAAGTGTCAAAATGTTTGCCAAAATGGAGGCTACATTTTACATAGCCATCCACAATGTACAAGGGTTCCAATTTCTCCATATCCTTGCCAACCCAGACTATTGTTAGTCTTTTTTATTTAACCATCCTACTGATGTGGTCTTATGAAGTTTTGATTTACATTTCCCCAAATACTGTTGATGTTGAACATTTTTAAAATATACTTATTGGCCATTTTAATATCTTCTTTATAGAATGGCTATTGAAAACTTTGCTCATTTTAAAGTTATTTGTATTTTTATTGTTGAGTTCTTTTGTTTTGGGGTTTTTGGGGGGAGTAATTAGATTTATTTGTTTTTTAATTATTTTATATATATATATATATATATATATATATATATATTCTTTTTAGTGGAGGGAATGGGAATTGAACCCAGGACCTTGTGCATGCTAAGCACATGCTCTACCACTGAGCTACACCCTCCTCCCTTATTGTTGAGTTGTAGGAATATTTTTATATAATCTAGATACATGTACTTGTGTCTTTGTTGTCATATGTAACAAGCTAATGCCTAACCCAAAGTCTATGATATTAACTCCCACTTTCCTCTAAGAGTTTTGTAGTTTTAGTCTTACATTTAGGTCTGTGACCCATTTTGCATTAACTTTGTGTATAGTGTGAAATAGTAATCAAGCTTCATTCTTTGAAATGTGGATAGCCAGTTGTACCAGCACCATTTTTGAAAAGATCATTCTTTCTTTGTTATCCCCCATGAAAATCAATGAATCATAAATATAAGGGTTTATCTCTGGAATGGTTTATATCTTCTGTCATTGCATAAAGTGTTCCATACAAGTCTATCAAGTCTAATTGGTATATAGTATTGTTCAAGTCTTCTATTTCCTTATTCATCTTTGGCCTGTATAGTCTATGCATTATTGAAAATGGGCCATTAAAGTCACCAAATATTGTTGAATTGTTCATTTTCCCCTTCACTTCTGTCAATTTATGCTTCCTGTAGTTTTGGCCTCTGTTGTTACCTGCATACATATTAATAATTTTTAAGCCTCCTGATGCATTGGACCATTTATCATTACAAAATGTCCTTTATCTCTAGTAATATTTTTTGTCTTAAAGTCTATTTTGTCTGATATTAGCATAGACATTCTAGCTCTCTTTCTGTTACTGTTTGCATGGAATATATTTTTCTATTCTTTTACATTCACCCTATTTGTCTCTTTTAGACAGCATATAGTTGGATAACTTTTTAAAATTTATTCTGCCAAACTTTGCTTTTTGGAGTGTTTAATTATGTTTAACGTAACTACTTAGAAGCCATCATTTGTCTACCACTTTACTATTTGATTTTTATATGCCTTTTATCATTCCTCTAGGCTTCCATTACTGCTTTCTTTTGTGTTAAATGTATATTTTAATGTGTCATTTTAATTCCTTTGTTTTTATTTTACTCTATTTTTGAATATTTATTTTAGTGTTTGTAGATTAAATCAACATACTGAAGTCATTTAGTTAAGATTAAAACCAGCTTATTTTCAGTAGTTTACAAAAGACATCCTTCAATAAAAGTCCACTCTCTCTACTGTCCTTTATTCTACTATTGTCATACATCTTCATACATTATAAGCCCATCAAAACAGTTTTATAATTATTGCTTTATGCAGTTGTTTTTAAATTCAAATAGAATAAAAGTATTGCAAACAAAAATACATTTATACTGTATTTTGTATTATGTATATAATTAACTTTAGTGACACTTTCTATTTCTTTATGTGGATTTGATTTACTTTTTAATGTCATTTTTTTCAGTCTGAAGGACTTCCTTTAGTATTCCTGTGAGACAAGTGACAAAGTCTCTTGCTTTGGTTTATCTAGGAATATAGCAATTTCTCCTTTATTTTTGAAAGATATGTTTGAAAGATGTAGAATTCTTGGTTGATAGTCTTTAACACTTTCAATGTATTTTACCACTGCTTTTGTCCTCCATGGTTTCTGATAAGAACTCAGCAGTTAACCTAACTGAAGATCTCTTAGGTAACAATGAGTTGCTTTTCTCTTGTTTTTTCAAGTTTCTCTCTTTGTTTTAGACTTTTGACAATTTGTGATGTATCTAGGTATATGTGTAGATTAATGTTTTTTAATAAAATCCATGAAGATATTTTTCTCCATTATTTCTTCAAATATTCTTCCCATCTTATTATCTCTCTATTCCCATTATGTTTTATATTAATTCATTTGCTGATGTGATACAGATCTCTGAGGTTCTGTTCAATGTTTTTTTCTTTCTGATCCTCGTATTGAATAATTTCAATTGATCTATCTTTAAGTTCACTAATTCTTTCTTTTGCCAACTTAAATCTGCTACTAAGCCTTCCTTATACTTTCATTTTAGTTGTATGTTTCAACCCAGAATTTTTATTTGATTCTTTTTAATTCTCTATCTCTTTATTGCTATTTTCTATTTGGTCAGAAATCATTCACATACTTCTCTTTAGTTCTTTATGTATCATTTCTTTTAGTTTTTTGAGCATTTGTGCAATAACTGCTTTAAAAAGTCAAATATCTGGGCTTTCTCAGATACTGTTTCTATTGACTGCTTTTTTCCCCCACGTGTTTATGTGCCATACTTTACCGTTTCTTTGCATATCTTATAACTTCTTGTTGAAAACTGGACAGAATCATTTGACTAGAAATATAGTGTGTACTTTCTGGAAATCAGACTCTCTTCCCTAGTGGGTCTGTTGTGGCTATTTGTTGTGGGGATTACTGTTTGGTTAGTTTAATTTTTAAAGTCACTGTCCCCTGTTATGTTTGACCACTGAAGTCTGCTCAGTTAGCTCAGTACTTGACTAATGATTGGATAGCAGTTTCTTTAAATGCCTTAAACTAATATATCTTTGACATTTCCTGAGAGGCTCTGTGTGCTTGGGCACACATGGAAGATTCTTGCAATCTGCAACTCTGCCTTAGCCTTCACTTCTTGCTTGCAGAGGGCTGTAAGTCAGATAGCATGAACACAGCCTATATGCATGTGATCTTCTAAGTCTCTGGAAATTTGTTAGATGTTCGCCCCCTATGAATATCTCATTCACCACATGAGATGTTTTCTCGATAGACTTTTGTTTGCACTAACTGGTCTCACTTCTTCTTGAAGCAGTTACTATGTTAAACAATTGCTCCGTATTTTCCCTTTTATAAATTCCCAGGGAGGTGGCTCTTCTCATTGAGAAGCTCTGGGTCAGGGCAAAGACAGTTAAAATATTAACAGTTCTCTGGGGACAGAGGTTTCTGATAAAGCTATTCTACATCTGAAAAGAGGGAGAAGGAAATAGGGACAACATAGTCCATCACAAACTATTGTTCTTAATTACATTAAACCAGTTTTTTTTTTTTTCAAATAAACACTCCTTGAATTGTTACAAGCCTTAGGTTAATTTTCAGAGTGCTTAAAAATTTTTTGCAACTATTTTTCAGTATTCTGGTTGCTTTTATGGGTAGTAACTTTCCGTAAGTACCATTTATTCATAATTTTGGGATTGTTCTTCATGGATTTAAAAATTATCATATTGAATTGTTACCTCCCTGTTTTAAAGACAAGTTCTTAACAAATTTATTAGTAATTCATATTATTTTATGCCTTCTGTTAGTAATATAAAGGAATTAAAACAATAGCAGTTACATTGGGAGAGTTGTACATTAACTTCTTATATAAATAGTGATATAGTTGAAATATAACAAAACCTATGATAAAATTTCTACCACTTGCAAATAACTAGAATCTTCTTAAGATAGATCATATTATCTTTTGCAAGTATCTGACAGTGTGGGCGATTGAGGCAACAAGTAGGCAGAACCATACTTTTAGAGACCTTTAGGAAAATATTTAAATAGGAACCATATTGTGTCTGAGTCTTGGGAGACATTCATAGAACAAAATGTCAGTTATCTAGTTTATTCTAGTATTATCATTTGGACCTGTGAAATAAATGATTTATTTAAAATGTTGGATATCTCATACGTGGTGACAAAATAATAAGCAATTGGTTGTTATTTTGAGCTGCTGATCTTCAGAAAAAGTGTTGTGTGCTTTAAAATAGAAACAAAGCATAACGTATCTCCCTCATATGTACCATATGACAAAGATTATAATTTATAAAATAATTATAAGGAAAATCATTTAGATTAAAATTAGTTTTAATTTATATACATATACACATGTATATATATATGAGTATATATATATTAAATCACTTTAAAAACAGTATCAATTTTACTGCTAATAAGACTACAGAATATGATTTAAAGATATAAATAAGGTTTATAGTTTTGTCTTTAGAATATATGCCATCAGGGATAAAATAAATTGAATTTTGTTATGAAATCACTGCAAGTAACTTTTATTTCTCTGTTGCAATGGAACCAACTTAATAAGCAGTTTTGTTCATTTGTTAGAGTGTGCTTTTTTTTTTATTAATTTAATTTTGTCTTTGATTTGTAAAATATTTATATAGTTCCAAATTAAAACCTATAAAACAAAAAAATGGTGCTAATTTGGTTTAATGTTTAGAATTCCTATTTTTACATATATCATATTGTGGAAGTGAATTATTAAGCATCATTTTTTTTTAATTGGGTGGCACATAATTATTTATTTATTTATTAATGAAGGTAGTGGGGATTGAACCTAGGACCTCATGTATGCTAAGCATAGGCTCTACTACTGAGCTATACCCTCCCCCCAAGCATAATTATTTTTAATATGGTATGATGTGCAAAAAATTCTTAAATTGTTTAAAAAATACTTAGTCTTTTTTGAGAAAGGTAATGTCATTGCAATTGCTGGAAATGTCAGCTTAACTCCTTAGAAAATCACTCTTTAGAAAAAAGGGAACAAGGTATTCATATTATGTATTAAGGTATACTCTGAAAATGATGAAGTCTTAGACAGTTTAGCTAAAGGACAATGAGTATTTGAAATGGAAACATTTGTTATTCATATGTCCTTCCAGAAAGGTCCCATGTAGTACTGAGAAAGATGGTCCCTGAAGAAAGTCTTAGTATCTATATGCTTCCCCTGAGTTTTAGATATCTGTTGGAACAAAGAATTCACTAGAAGGAATTCACTCTTCATCATGTTTTTTTTTTTAAATTTTTTAAATCAAATTACAATACGGTAAAAATATTTACACCAGCAGGCTATCAAAGATTTTCAGCAGTGAAAATCTGATATGTAGTGTTTGGCCTAAAGATTTTTGTTGGGTAGACCATTTTCAAAAAGAGTTTGACTACACTTATGTTGTGTATTAATTCTCTGATTATGCAGTAGTCTTTACTGTTACCCTGTTACGTTATTTTCCTGGGCTTTAAAGAATTTAATGTGGCTACACTTACCATAAATAAAAATAAGTCTTTTGTGAGTCTTGTTCCTAGAAAAAGTAGAGCTAATCTATGACATTGTATTGAAGAATGAAAATAATTTCAAGACTAATTTATAGGCAAGATGGGATAGTGACCCACTAGGAAAAGGCTATAATTTTATACACAAATATAGAAACAGACTAATTGTAGAAGAGGTGTGGATTTAGCTTAAATTGATAAACATAAATACTTTTCCTTATTCAACAAATAACTTCATTTTAGGCTTTATGTTATGCTCTGTTTTTAGTTATTAGGGATACAGAAGAGAATAAAACAGACAAGAATAGCAGTTTTCTGACCTGCTGTCAGGGAATGTCAGAGAAGAGTAAATAAAGATTATATATAATTATATCCCTGAGAATTTCTTTCTGACATCTGCACCCAACCCTCCTGCAACATGTAATGGAGATGGGAGAAATATTCCAAAACTTAAGAGATTCTGCCTATCATTAAAATGGGAAGATTTATAATATTATTTAAATTTAGTAGATTAAAAACAAAAAGAGAGACACTGTTTCAGACCTGAGTTTATGGTTACTGTAGTAAGTAAAACATGTTCTGACATTGAAAGGAATATGGCTTTTTCAAGAGAACTGCAGAAAAAGAGCAGAATAGACAAAATACCAGAAGCTAGAAAAGAAAATCAACTCACAGTAATCAGATTTTACAGGGAGTTCCAGGACAACTTAAGAATTTTGGTTTTTGTACTGAAACTGATGGGAAACACTGATAGATTAAATGTGGAGGTGGCACAAACAGATCTACATTTCTAAAATATTCCACTTTAAGCACAGTAGAGTTTGGATTTAAAGGAAGAGAGGGTGTACATAGGTGGCAGGGTGGAGGGGAGGTGGTAGAGATGGGATCAAACACATCAGGTGTTTCATGGAATAAATATAGAAAAAAATGCAAAGAACGCTTTCAAAGCTTTTTAGGAGATAGATGTGTATTATGGATTGGATATGGCAGATGAGGAACATGGAAGTGCCAAAAGGGACCTACCAAATATCATAGAATTTAATAGTCTCGTTTACTAGGATTAAAACCACTAGTTAAGTAACCATTGCTTATCCCATAATATCAAAAATGAAGAGATTGACTTCCAACCAACAAGGAAAATAGCCATATTTAACAGGGTCACAACTGGGCATTAAAAAAGAAATAAAATAGGAATTATATAACTTTATGAAGGTGTGAATATTGTACTGTTTGTACAGGGGCTACCAGGTAGGAAGTAAGCTAACATGATTTTTAGGTACATTTCTTATCTTAAGGACCCTGTAGTATTTTTAAGTATATAAGGATAATCATTTTTTAATAACCTGAGTTAGTAATTCTGTGATTATCAATTCCTTATCATATTGATAGTATATTTATGGTAGACATGATAATGGAGGAAAAAACAGAAACAGCAGAAGGCCCAAATTATTCCATAGATAAAAGCATATTTGAGAATAGGGTCAAACTGAATTAGTTGAAAATTTCCAGGCCTTTACACCAAACTGTGACTTAAACCTCAAACTGACTGCACAGTTAGAGTTCTTAAGTCAAAAGAAGAATGGTATGGGGTATATAGCTTTCTCTCCTTAACTTTCAGTTATTCTTTTTTAAAGAAAGCACAGGAGAAAAATAATAAAGTTAATATCACCTTCCTCATTAGGAGAAAAAAATGTCTTCTTATGTGTAACGTTTCAAATTAAGAGAAATTCCTAACTCTGTAATTACTTTGGGACATCCATCTTTTATCCATGTAAAATAATCTATTATATAAATACTAGTTTAAATAATTTAAATGATATAGAATCCAAAAAACTTCCCTAATGGAAACTGCTAGGGTATATTGGGAGGATTTATTTATGTAAACTTATATGACATCAATTTTTGACCCCTGTGCTAGAGACTTGTCAGGAAATTAAGAGGTAAAAATGCATTAGTTTCAGTAATCTCCTTTCCATATAATCTGACGGTTGCCCTGATTCATTTGACAGAATTTTCATGTCTTTATATAAAACCTGAAAAATAAATTCTGTACTTTCTCCTCAGAACTCTCATGAATTTCATAAATTTGTACATAAAGTAATTCAGGCATGGTCTGATCAAATACTCCTTCAGAGAAATTTGGTATCTAATCAGCACTCATTAGATTATGCTCAAATATTATCGTTAAATTTTTCATAGATACCATAAAGTACAATTTACTCTTTTTATCTTGTTTCATACTGCTGCTATTATATCTAAGACAAAAACAATTCCTTAAAGATCTGATCAACTTTCCAAAGAGTATTCATGATTTCTCAGCAATCTTCTTTCTAATTTCTACAAATCCCTTATCTCTTAGTTATGTTTCCTTCTCTATGTCTGCTTGTCCCAATCAATAATCTCCAATTTCTCCCTGATGGAATCAATACCCATAAACTATAAATGAATGTCTGAAACATTGGTTTTCACATCAAGTGTCATTCCTTATGGAACTGCTGACAGTGTTATATATCACCAATAACAAAGAATGAGCCACAAAAGATTATAAATTATTTCTCTGTATCTTTCTCCTCAAGTGTATTTGCACATGAAGTTGCAATTCTGGGCAAAGAATACTAAACAAATGTCAGCTTTGGCCTCTTAAATTTTTTCTAACTTTATGAAAAATCTTTATTTTTCACTTCCTTTTCATCAATCTTCTGCATTCAGAAAACTTGCAAATATCTCTATTTCATATATAGATGTAATGTTCTACCATTAACTCAAACTCAATGGAGCAAAGGAAAAAAAAAAAGACATTTTTTATCTCTGCAAGTTTTGTCCGGTCTCCGTGACCTTCTCTGGATTATGGCAGCCCCAGTTTCATCTTTTACATCAAACTCAAAAATTTGGGAAAGCCTCTGACAGAAAATTACTACCTTTCAAAGTTCATCTTTTACTAAAATGTTAAGTTCCTTTTCTCAAAACCATAAAAATCACATGGAGAAATACTACAGATAGATATAAGAATTTCCAGAGTGGTGGGTAGACCAAACTAAAAAAGGCCAGTACCTGAATTTGACACTATCTCCCTGTATTGCTATTACAGGATTATGGCAGCCCCAGTAGTAGAAAATCAAAGCAGACAGGTAGAGAATTGAAAAGACATTCTGTTAAGTGGGGGCATGAGGAAACAAGTGTTCTACTTGACTCCCAATAGAATAGGAATTTAGTTCTCATAACTAGAACACAGTTCAAATATAGATACTAGACTAAAAGAAAAGCCCAGAATGTAAGTTCAGATATAAAGTGAACCAATGCATAGGCCAAAGTTATCACGTCAGATTTCCCAAACTAAGGTTCACATTGCTCCTGGGGTGATACATCTGAGAGATCAGTGGTCCTTGCCATAGGGATTTCTGGGGACATTTGGGCAGATCAGTTGATAAAATCAACTGATTTTTTTTCTTATCAATTCTATGCCAAACTTTTCTTTCTATCACCCCTCCACTGCTACTGATATAGATCTTATTGCTATAATTTTCTCATTAACCAAGGACAATTGATATTCTTTTCATATTTTTCTGCCTTAAAAAGTTTTAGTTATTTTTTCTTTCGTGCTTCGCTACTTGTGTAATTCTCTTTTTCCCTACCTCACTATCTAACTTTAAAATGTCTCTCATGACAATATTTAATCATCTCAAGCTATTCTGTATTTTTTCTCCTGCTCTCAATGGTCCATTTGCTCATCTTTGTTCAACTCTTTTTTTCTCTTTCTACCTCATCTCTTCCTTTCTGTAAGAGATTTTCATAGGTCATCATCCTTGCATCATCTACTGAAAACATTACTTTTCAATTGAAGCAAACCAGGTCTTCCAACAATTATCCATTCTGGCAAAACCATAAAGACTACAGTTATTATTTGATTGGACTTGATCTCTATCTTCTAAGAGCTTGTTTTCATAAAAGGCATCAAGACGAAGAAATAATAATACTGAGTAATAAGAGCTATATTTCTTGAGCATTTACTGAATGTCAGTCACTGTGTTAGGCTTTTTACATGCATCACCTCAACACTAAACCAGTCCTACAGGAAGGCATTATTCTTCATTTTGAAAATGAGGAAGCTGGGCATAGAGAGTTCATGTATGTTGCTCACGGTCACATAGGTAGTGAGTGGCGATAGTGGACAGTGATAGTTCTGTGATCCCATGTTCTCTTCTTTCGGAAATGATCCTCGACTTTTGACCTAAGGATTGGGAGTGTGATGTAGGCCAAACTAATCATCTTCTGGGCAGTCATGATTGATCTTGAATGGAAACTGGCCCAATATGTCCAATGAGAATTCATCTCTGTGATTAAGGTTCAAATGCTGGGAGGAAAAAGGAATCTTTTCCCTTTAGGATTGCTAAACTAAGCGCCTGTTGTTATTTTGATCAGCATGTGGAGGTGCTCTTCTTTCTGCCTCCTTGTTTAGGAGGATCTCCTGGAGAGGTGGAGGGCAGCTGTGGTTCACCCTGGGGACATCAAAGCTGGTGGAGGATCTATCAGGGAGTATTTATGTGCATGAACTCTCCTCGAGGGTGACAACTTATGTGGGACAAGCCAGGCTTCTGATTCTTTATCTAAAATGAATATTTATTACAGTAAATAAATATATCAAAAAATGCAATTATCCAAATGAGGAGAAGTGTGTAATGTGAATGCCCTACATGTTACTAATGAATCCAGGGACAAGGTTTCAGGAGAAGCCATTGCAGAAAGAAACTAGAAGAAAAGTAAAAAATTTATTCGTCTTTTGTTTGTTTTTTATATTTTTTAATTGAAGTATAGTCAGTTTACAAGAAGTAGAAACTTGAACTTTAGATTAGGAAAGCATTAAATAATTTTATAATATGTTTGCTGCTAAGTATTATATATTTAAAATACATCCATGCCGCTGAGGTGGTTCATAGAGAATATAATGCAAATCCAAGTTGTTTGTTTTCTTAGAGACTATAAGACACTTAAGATGTATCCTAAAAATTATTGTAACAAAATTTGGATTTGTGATAATTTACATATAAAGGATTTCATGGTCAGTATCAATGTTACTCATTGTTTCCCCAGATCAAGAGCTAGTGACAACTGCAAAATTAGCTAATGGCATTGCTGTAATTGAAGATGGCATAATAGGTTCCATCCCCTTACAATCTGCTCACTAGAAAATTTTAGAACTCATTATTTTCAGAAATCAACAGTTAAAAATATAGAGGAACTCTGTAATTTGTAAAATGACATTGCTTCCTAATAATAACATGTGGAACTAACAAGATGGAATGCAGAGAACACCCTTTTCAGCTGATTTTTATTTCTAACAATGAAAAGTTATGGACATCAATTTCAACCATGTTACAGAAGGAAAAGTAGAATAGTTTAGCTGCAACAAATCCCATCTCTATTTGAAGCCAGTAAAATATGGCTGATTGATGGTATTTTGGAATTACACGATGACCAAACTGATATTGAAAGTTTTAAAACAAAGCATGAAAGATTTTGCATCATGTGGTTTGTGCTGTGTGGGACAGCAGGATTGGTACCAATGAGATTCTGTTAGAAATCTGGGATCCTGAGCCCCACGCAGACATTCCAAATAAAAATCAGCTGTTAAACAAGATTAAAGGTGGTTCTTATGAACAGGGAAGCATGGAAAGCCCTGCTTTCCACCAGCATATGTAAGACAGAAAGATGTGCAGGATATAAAGAATGAGGCCATAGTTCCAGTAGTCTGTCTGCTATTTATTGCCTTGGGCTGGTAAATGTTTAACAATTAGTTCTCTGGAAAACACAAAACAAAAAAAGCCTACTTTTAAAAATTTGCTAATTTCCACGGTGTAAATACTCCCAACATAACCAATTTCAAAGTATCAACATGAAGTCACTGAATGCTGAGTTGGAAAGAGGAGTCACAGTGAGCAGTTTGCTCTCCTAATGGAGTCGGCTCCAGCTTATTGCTATCTAAAAAGTCAGTGATGTTGTTTTTCTTCATCTGTAGATGTGAACAATAATATTTGTGTGACCAAATTATTTTGTGTCAATGTAAAAGGATGCACTTTTGTAAACTTAGGAAATTTGTTGCTATTATTTATTTTTCTCCACCAAATCATAAGCATCCTGAGAGCCACACTGAAGATTATCTAATACCTAATATAATGTCTAGAACATGGTAAGTGCTTAATAGCTGTTTTGGAAGGCATTAGTAAATAGACAAGATTGTGTTTCAGGCCTTTTTATTGGTAAAACCACAGTATTTTTAGCTTTATAAAAGAATATTAAGCAAGGACATGAACTGTTTCAACAAACTCATAGAAAAAGAGATTAGACATGTGGTTACCAGAGGCAGGAGATGGGGGAGGGGGAATTAGATTAAGGTTTTCAAGAAGTACAAACTTCCAGTGTGAGATAAATATTACTATAAATGTAATGTACAACAGTATTGATACAATTAGCACAGATGTATGTTACATATAAAATTTGTTAAGAGTAAATTCTAAGAGTTCTCATCACAAGCAAAAATTTTTTTCTATTTAATTTTGTATCTATAGTGTTTTATGTATATAAATGTAAATATAATATATATCCTATAGATTTCAGATTTTAAATCCATATTTTCTTTTGCCTTTTAATATAAAAATGGTTTTTTCATTACTTTTATTATTCAGCTGTTTTCACATTTTATTTAGTCTAATCTATCAATCTTTTCCTTAGTGACATATTTTCCTTTAGGTTTTTGTAGTTTGAAAGCTTTCCTCTCCCATGAGCTGATAATATTTCACTATGTTTCTTCATGGTCTATACATTTTCATTTTTTAAATTTAATTAGTTAGAGTCATCTGGAATTTATGTTGTGATAACTGTGCTAGGAAATAATCAATGCATCATATGAACTAGTATTACCCTCATATAAAACAAAAAATAGCACAAAGGACAAAATGAGAGACTGTACAATTAAATGTAGATGGAGAAATTCTTATGAAATGATGATGGAGTAGATGTATCCCACACTATAGAAAGAGAGTTCAACAAATGCCCCTTAAACACAGAGGGTGGAAAAGAAGGAAAGAGAGAGCGCTCATTATTTTCATATTATGTTTACAAAATTATCCAAAAGTCTATATAGACTGTTGTAGCTTATTACATGCTTCAAAAAATACTAAATATGGCCAATAAAAATTCTTCAAAATTTTAGATTAACATCTATGCATGTGAGGATCTTTGTATAATAATACTTACAGATACCTTTCATTTGGAATTTTTTTAAGTGACTAAAAATTGTGTAAGATTTATTGAATCCAAATCCTGTGGTATTAGAACACTATACACATGCATTGGGGAAACAATTTTCCATGTGTCTCTCATGTTTTCCACCTTTTGTAAGCAGAGATAGTGACTCTCTTTGTTCAGCAACAACATGGCAATATTATCTTCCTCCAGAGCAAAGGGCCTGTTTACTTGTTATCTGTTATAATAGATCCTGTTTCCCTAAGCTCAAGACTTCCTCTTCCACACACAACCCACAGTGTATGTGGGCATCACCTGGCCCTCTTCTCATTGTCCCTTGAGAACTGAGAAACCCGAATGGTTGCTGGTACTCTATTTACGTTGCTGTATTAGTAAAGCCCTTTGTCCCTGACTCAGTAGTTTTGTGTCTTCTGCCAACATCTATGAAGCCATGGCAGGCTAACTTGTTAACTTTCAAGTAGGGCAAAAATCTCAGAACTTTCACAGTCCTTAATAATATGTAGATACGTAGAACTATAAGATTTTTACGAATGGTTAAGTAGTTTCTGTTATTTCTTTGTCAATAGTAGAAAATAACTATACTTAATCAAAATGACTGGAAGAACACTGTTGCACTTTGGCACATATTGTTGCTTTCAGTTCTAGATATTACCTCTCCTAGCCACAATGTCTGTATGAAGGTGGTTGTTCTTTGCTTCAGGGCCCTTATAATTATCCATAAAATTCTTATGAATTTTTGTGTATGCACTTACTTAACGGACTGTATCTGTGTAAGAAGTATTATTCAATTAATTTCTGTTCCAGATTTGGCTTTCTTCCATTGTACCCTCTTTTCCAGTTGATTGTAATGACTGCCTCATCATGTTCCAGTTCTGTCTCTAGCACTGACCTGTTAGCTCAGAGCTACAGCTCTTGAGAGGATTACTTCTTGTAGCTTCTGTCAAGGTTTTAAGCTTTTTCACTGAAAGAGGACTGCACATGTGTATGCATGTATGAAAAGTGTCTTTTCTACTGTTGGTTCAAGCTGATCACCCCATTGGCAGTAGTGTGATTCTAGGGAAACCCTACCTAAGGGTAGTACTGCATAACTTATTTAGCCCAAATAACACTGGGGTAATTTTCTTACCTGAACAATATTTTGAGAAAGACAAAACAAATAACTGGATATATTGCTCCTTTTGAGAAAATGGAAATTCAGAGTTTATAAGGCATGACTAAACATTGTAATATATATGAATATATATCATTATTACCAATATATACTATTGAATATATATGATAGAACAGCAAAGATGTTAGCTAACATTTATTGAATTTTGCTTAAATACCAGGTTCTACACTTTTTTGACATCATTAACTCCCTTGATCTTCAAAGAACCTGGTAGATTCAGTGTTATATTACTCATTTTACATTATGAAGAATAGAGTCTCACAGCATCTGAGTGATAGCCTTAAATACTAGGTCTTGTAAAAAAACTCTTTCTATTACCCTATATTTCTTACTAAAAAGAAAAATAAATTCAGATTAAAATGTGATCATCTTGAAAAATAAAAATCTGAAGCACACTATAAGATTATAGTTAAATTGCATCTAATTTATGCAATAGAATATAAAAATGTGCTATTTACTAAGCTGAAATCAATTTTCCAGAGTAAGGAGAGAATATATAAAAAATACTGTATCTCTTTTTAGATAAGCATGGATCCACTTTGATTGATTAATTATAAATGCATCTTCTAACCTTTTGTTCTTTCTCTTCATGTATTTTCTATACTGTTTTGAACTATCACCTGAAAGAGTCGCTCAATATGGCATGCTAGGCAGAATTCTAAGATGGGCTCTAAGATTTCTGCCTCTTCCTCATGAACGCAGGTGGAACCCATGGGTATGATGGGATAGTTGCACCTTTCCTGAGGTTATATTGTGGCAATGGTGATGGGGCAGTTGCTCCTGTGATTACGTTGTGCTATGCAGGACTCCTCCCTAGCCAACTGAAGAGAGTCAGAGAGATATACTCCAGCGAAGCTGGAAGAAAACCAGGTTGTGAATTGCCTTTGAGGATGTGTGTGTGGGAAAATGTTAAGGAACCACATGCAGCCTATAAAAATTAAGAAAAATCCCTGGTCAATATCTGATAAGAAAAAAGGACCTCCGTCACACTGCTGCAAGGAAATAAACCCTAGCAGCAACCAGTAAACTTGAAATAGGACCCTGGCTGTAGGTGTAATCACAGTACTAGCCAATATCTTGACTATAGCCTTGTGAGATCTGAACTAAGGACCTAACTGATCCATGCCAGACTTCTTACCTATAAACTATGAGATTATAATTTGTGTTGTATTAGTCCACAAAATGGTGGCAATTTATTATGGAACAATGTAAAATCAATACAAATGGGAACAACAATTTTGTAGAAAAAAATCCCTTTAAATATCTTTATGAGAAATAAATACTGTGGTATGTTTTACATGCAAAAGCACAATGAAAGGTTGTATGAAGCATAGCAAGTGATGACTAGTCCTTGCCAATTAAGACCAAAAGAGTATGCTATCAGAGATCTGTTTGTAAAAGGAGAAATAAAATTTTCAATTCAAAGCATGGTGTAAGGACCAAAAGTATTGATAAGTGCTCTCAAAGATGGCAGATAACCAAAATAAGTATTAGAAATGCAAATGAATGTGAAGAAAAGTATTTAGAAATATTCAAATATTTTAAGTACATAGTTTGAAATATCATTTAATGTAATAGGTAAAAGAGCAATAACTAATAGCATTTAGTTATCTGAATAATACTGAGGGTCCAACAACCAATGCCTTGAGATCAATTCATATTCTATTACATGAAGAAGCATCAACATGTTGATCAAAGAGTATTATTCATTAATATTGCTTCTTGCATTTCTTTTGATATTTCATCATCTATTTGCCATCTACTTTAGCCAGTTATGACTTTGAAAGTACTAAGATTATATGCCCCCAACCTATGACCAAATGAAAAACATGCTTTTTGCATCTTCTTTTCTCATCTTGGCACCCCATTAATTAAGGTTTTGACAGGAACTTCTCACATCCATTAGCATTACAGGTTCACTTTTAAAAAATAAAATTAAAAGAGTATACAAAACCTAAAGAATATTCTAGACAAGATAACATATCACACTATATTGGAAAAGTATAATTTTATTGATATATTTAATACATTTTTGTTAACTATGTTGTCTTATATAGTATGTGGAAAATTGTGGCATGTACACACACACACACACACACACACACACACACACACACACACACACACAGAGTGGAATACTACTCAGCCATAAAAATGAATGAAGCAATGCCATGTGCAGCAATATGGATGGACCTACAGATTATCATACTAAGTGAAGTAATTTAGACAGAGAAAGACAAATACCATATAATATCACTTATATTGGGAGTCTAAAAAATGACAGAATATCACTTATATGTGGAGTCTAAAAAAATGACACAAATGAACTTATTTACAAAACAGAAGCAGACTCACAGACATAGAAAACAAATTTATGGTTACCAAAAAGGAAATGGAGGGAGGGATAAATTAGGAGTTCAGAATTAGAAAATACAAACTTGTATATACAGAATAGATAAACTACAAGGTTGATTGATACTATGGTCCTTTATTTTTCTCACTGAAATATTTGATTTGCACATTTTATTTTATTTTTTAATATGTATTAATATATATATTAGTTTATTTTTTTATTATAGTAAATGGTGCTCTGTTAAAGAGTATAATTATTTTTATAAGGAAGAAACCTATTCAAATGTAATTTTCTGTGATACGCTATCATACTTATAATCGAATAATAAACATACAATTATATTTTGCTAATTTACTACATTTTGATAAGAGTGAAATCAAGATAAATCCACAGATTAATTCCTTAACCAAGCTCATAGTATACTTTTCTTTTAAACCACTAGTTGTATACTATCAATTATAACAACTTATCACAATGGATGGTGTTTAACTGTACGAAACACAAAAGATATATTTAACATATACTTAAAATCTTAAACCAATCACTGTCTCAAACATCATTTTAACACTCATATCAAAATAATAAAGTATAGCAGTTGACAGATGTGACACATTAAACAACACTTATAAAAGAAGAAACTTTAATTTGAAATGAGATAACATACTAAGTTTAATAATTTTATTTCTGGAGAATAAAATATAATCTTGAATGCCACCCCATCTTTTCCATATGAAACACAAAAGTAGGTCATATGTCACTGGCTTTAATAGTTTTTTATTATTGATTTTTCTTATGCCATATGAGTACTTTTGTATTTTTAAAATGTTTCATAAAGAAACTTTTGCTTAAAGAAAGTAAATATTTTTAAGAAAGAAAAATATCCATAAAAAGTAAAAATAATTTTAAGTATAATTTTGTCTTTTCTCAAATACAAGGCCATTTTTTGTTCTAAACTTTATTTATTTTATGTAAATACTGTGCTGAAACATAGTCCACATCTGCCTTTTAACATATTCACTGGAGTTTTAATTCTTTGAAAGCGGGAGATGTATTAAATCTTTCCTCATTACTGATCAAATTATTAGATAATCCTATGTATCAATTGAATTTAACAAGCATTTAAGTGCTGGCAATATGCCAAGAATGTGTTGCAATAGGAGGCAATTTATAAAACAAGTAAAATAGGTTCTACACCCTCAAGCTTCTCACAGCCTATTGTGAGCAGAAAAACACTAAAAGGTAGAATGTAATATTGAATCACTATGTTGTATAATCTGAAACTAGTATAACGTTGTAAATCAGCTATACTTCAATAAAAAAATAAATAAAAGGAAGAGAAGGCACTCAGGACTTAGCTAGAAGGTTACTTAAGGATTAAGATATTTCAATACAAAACTATTAAGATATTTCAGTACCTAAGCCAGACTTTATGGAACTCTAAAGGCAAAATATTTGAATTTGATCAGAGATTAAAAAGTCTTTGCATGTATCAGATCTCCTTTTATTATGTTTTAAAAGAATGATATCTCTCATTTATTCTTAAAAATATTTAAGGCGAAGATCCGTTAACTTCTTTTTATGAACCTAACCTACTTTCATTGCTAGCAAACTATTTACTATATATAATTATATTACATAAATTTTTCTTGCTACAATTTAGCTGTCTTGCTGGAAGCATAATTGACTTCATTCTAAATTGTAATCTCGCCATTAAATTTTATGGTGCTGCAGTTCAAATTTTTAAAGCTTAGGAATTGAAAAATAACACCTAAAATTCAAAATCACTATAATCATTTGATATTCTCAAGTAAAAACTTTTACTAAACATCTGTGACAGATAGCTAAAATAGAATAGTAAATAGTATAAATATTCTTTTGTATGTCAAGCGTTTAAAAAGAACACAGAATATATAATGTATGCAAAAATATTTCAGCTTTTATGTTTCATATTGTTTTAATACACAGCTTATCAGCAATTCTTTTTTTGTAGTACTCTTGTGTACTAAATTTTATGTCATATATATTTAAGTAGAATGAAATTATAGTTTATAGTTAGATATAAAATAAGTCTCTAAAATGTATACAGTTTATATCTCTAGGGCATTTAAACATATTTTTACATTAAGGTTAATGCTTTACTGAATTACTGTTCATTACAGTTTTTTATATGATTTTCTAGAGTGAGAAAATCCATATAAAATGTTTAGAAGTATTATTGGCACAAAGAAATCACTCTATAAATATTACCTAGTAGTAATAGTGTTATTGGCTAAATGTTTACATTTATGAATTAAAATGAAAATAATTTAACAGCAAGTTTGCCAAAGCTGAGACTTTCATCCCTATAATTTCTTAATTACTTAGTCATGCACATTAACAGTCATTATGGCGTAATAGCTACCTTGTGTTTGAAGTGGTTTCCTAGACTATGTTTTTATTTTATGTCTCTTTCTGATCATTGAATTAGATCACTGATAATATGCTGAAATTTTCATTGAGATGTTTCTGGTTATTAAAGTAGCCAATTCATACATATAATATTTAATGAGTACATATAATATGTATACAACCCACTGTATGCTTGGATTATATTACTTTGTTTCCACAATAAGTAATTCTAAGATGATAAGATATTCCATGCTATATCTGTATAATCTTTCACCTATAAAGAATGATTATGCATATTTGAAAGTAAAATGTAAAAGGAGTCCATTATACAAAATAACTTTTAGTAGAGAAACAAATAAATTTTGAATTCTGTTTGGCAGATCTAGAAAGACAAGAGACTTCCTACTGTGTGCTCTGTAGAACCCAGATCCACCAGTTTTCGCCTCATCAAATTTTGAAAAACAGTTATATGACTATTCAATTTAGTATGCATTAGTGTTTCCTAAACATATTGCTTCACAGAACGGTATTCTACTCATTCATTTTTATTAACCTTGACAAACATATGCAACCAAAGTTCTATGAAACAAACTTTGGAAAATAGTGACAAGAAATTCAAGTGTATGGCACACAACAATGAGGAAAAATAAAGATACATACAGCTAGATATTAATGGGGGAAAATTTTCCACAAATGTTTAACACCTCACAGCTTTGACTTCAAGAAATTTAAAAGTGTTTCCAATAAATAGGAGTTCTTCAACGTAATCAAATTTTTGAAACAGGAACATCACTCGCCACAGTTTTAAAGTAAGTAGGCAGCAGTAGGGCAACAGAAGTTTGTAACAACAGGGAAATTCTGTGATGATCACAGACTGACTTACATTTATCAATTATTCCACACTGGATTTGCAACTGGAATTGCAATACGTGTTCTAGGGCTTCACTCCAGTCTGATTCAGGATATGTAATTGGGGCCAAGAATTCTACATTTTAACAAATTCTCCAGGTGATTCTGATGCATATGGTTCATCATTCACAGTTTGAGAAGCACAGATAAATGCACAATATCTCTAATAAAGAGAGATCTCATAAATATTAGTATGTAAGGACAAAGTCTCAGGAAACTTTCTTGTGAGACAAAGAAAATAATTAGTAAATGATTATACAGAGGGAGATGAAATGAAAATGAGACTTAGACATTGTAGTATCATCCTACAAAGATAAAAAAATGCAGGTATAAATTTGCAGGACAGGCTTTGAAATTTCAAGCTAAGTTTTCTGGACTTCACAATACACCAGATGGCCTTGACAGTGTCATTGGCTGTTGTTAAATAAATAAATGCTTGTAGCTCCTTCCCCTGTAAAATGTTATATAGTATTGCATATGGTGTGTTAGAATAAATGAAGCCTTTCCCACCCCTCCACACCAATATCTTTGGAACCTGTGAATATGTCATACTAAATTGCAAAAATGATTTTGCAGATGTAATTATGTTTAAGGACTTTGACAAAGGGAGATTGGGTCTACCTGGATAATTAAGGCTAATCTAATGACATAGGCACTTAGAAGCTGAGAATTTTCTCTATCTAAAGTCAGAGATGTGTGAGAAAAGAAGGTAGTAGAGAGATATTTTAAGAAGGGGAAGTCAGATTTCAAGTATGAGAAGGATTTAATGCACCAGTTGCTGACTTGGAGCTGCAGGGCTTACATATAAGGGAGAGACTTCTAGAAGCTGTGGGCAGTAGATTCTTTCCAGAACCTTCTGATAAGAGCCTAACCAGCTGACATTTTTATTTCAGCCTTGTGAGACTCTGAGTCAAGAAACTAACAGAGATCATCAGGACTTTACAGCTTCAGAACTGTGAGAGAATATATTTTTGTTGTTTTAAGCTGCTAAATTTCTGGTTGTTTGCTATGGTAACAATAGAAAACTAATACACATGGTAGAGGATACTCATCACAAATCAATACCTGAAGGTGTCCAACAGCATCATAATCAATCCGTCAATACCACCTAGATGCCTAGTACTTCATATTTTAAGTCAGGACCTCCCAACCATACATTTAAACATCATGAAGATATATGAATCCATTTTCACTGAAGCAGAAAAGACAGACAAATTTGATGTTGTATGTGTAGAAACAATGGAGGGCTATGGAAATATTTTTGAGTATATTTCATGAAACTTGACAGTCAAACCAGAAAATGTGACAACATTATAATACATCTTCCAAGTTACTACATTTTCAGTATATGTAGTACTTGCCAAAAGAATAAACTAATCTAAAATATCTTTATACTTTGATGGACAGAGTACAGGTTTTCTGCTACGGAGCCTTTAACGAAAATTATTATATTACTAACTCCTTCAATATTGCCAAAATTACACTTAAAATTAAACCTTTCTGCCTGTAGTGTTTTAAACTATGAATTAAGTTGCCAAGATAAAAATAACCATTGTGAAAGGACCTTCAAAAAATAATGATTATTACAGTCACAATGGAGAAAAATAAGTCTTGGAATGCATCCTCCCATGCTAGACAAGAAAAATAGTTCAGAAATATATTAGGTAAAAATAGTGTTTACAACTGCTGCAATATGGCATTATTTAGGATATAAAAAAGAAAAAAATATGTTTACTCAATTGTTTGCTAGAGGGTATTTTTCCCCACTAGGGAAAAAGCACTGTATGAAATGTTTAGTTTAAAATTTTCCCCACATGCAAACTGTTAACCTTTATATTTAAGCAATTCTATTTCATACATGATTGTTTTATTATGTGCTCTTTAAACATATCATATTTTGAATTATTATGTGCTTTAAAAAGTAACTACTGCTGCTACTGTATATGTGTGTCTCTTATGACGATATTGGATCTCATGTGATACATTCTGGTAATATGGTCCTGGGAAGGTGAGTTGAATTCTGTTATTCTATTCCTATGGATGTAGAAGGGGCTCCTTCCTAAACTAAGTGAAATTTTATTGTGAAGTCACCTCAAAAAGAAATTACAACTACATGACCTCAATCTGAAACTGTTGGGAACAAGTTACTTTCACCTTTAGAATTTTTTCACATTTTAATGAGGGAAAAAAGTGCAGATTCTGTACATTTTTTATACCATCAGCAGAGCCTAGGGTATCACCCCATTATCAAACAACATTTGTATGGTGAAACATGAGTACCCATGCTATGCAGGATAAATACGTATAAAGATTATAAATGACCTCTAGTCAAATCAGCTTAGGTCAGATTTTTGATGCCAAATGAGTTTGTACCAAACTTTCAGATAAAAACCTTTCAGTTTTAAGTACTTCTTTGTTTGCCTCTTTGTGGTTAAGAAATCATGGATCTGTGAGACTAGAAAGACTGGCTTAAAATGGAAAATGTCAACTCTCTCTCTTAATGGACTCTTCTCTTGATTCTAACTTGCAGAGAACCCAAATTACCAGTTTATTTTAAGGCAGAGGGGCAAAGAACAGAAGAGAATAGGGTGGAGTTTGTAATGCCTGAATCTCGAATCAGGCCTTGTTTCCTTTTACTCTCACATTTTGTTCCCTTTAATTAAGATCTAACCTTATCTATGGTGATGTCATGATATCATCTAAGAAGATTTAAGGGAAAGGTTTTCCTCTGTCTAGGTGCACTGCAATGAGACATTAAAGCCTGCCAAGTCTAGTATTTTATTATACATTGATGATGATTCAGAAGGTGAATTTTGGTACAAGATTTGACATAACAGGATGCACTGTATCTTCCTTCTGGGCGACTTTTCTTCTATTATTACCCTGTAGAATTTGGTTTTGCATTAAAAACTGGTCAGTGGTCCTTTTATATTACCATTACTTACCTTTGTAATATACTTTAAATTCATGAGCACTAACTGCAAAATCACTGGTCAAACGTAGTGAAAACACAGATTTGGTACTTGTCACTGGCGGTGGCAGATGGAATCCTGTTAACCTAAAAACATAAATCGGATTAACTGTTAGAGTTATCGACATTTTACCTAATAAAGTTGAAAGTATTAAAAGTCATTTTATCAAATCCCCAAACTCTGTATAAGTGTGTGTGTGCGCATGTGTGTGTGTAGTGTGAGTTAATTTATGACATGTTGATTAGAACATATCACACATCAAAAACAATTACATAAGTATATGTAAATATACATTTATTTATGTATATGTGTATGTGCATTACTGTTTATCATATCTATCATACATATCATCTATATGAAAATATTGATCAATTCAAACTTTGGGAAATAAATTACGAGCGTAAGTTTTGGTGCATATTTTATGCTGTTGATTTTAACAGTATTTAGAAGACATTTTTGTCAAATAAATTATTTTCCTGAAAGTTTAAAATATAGAGTGGGAAATATTTAGACAAATTTAATATTAAAGAAAGAGATGTGATCTAAATATGAAATCTTGAAGCTGAAGTGTCTATAAATGAGAAGTGCTTCTGTTGTATCAGATGCCAAAATTCAGCAAGTGATATTAAAATTAATAGATGCAAATTACTTTTTGGTTAATAATGCGTATGTTTACATAACAAATATCTGTCTGATATTTTTCCCAATAATTTATTACTTATTTTTCTAATAATATATTGCATATAATTTCAAGCTCAATTATATAAAAGATGATTTACAACTGACACTTTATAAACCAGAGAAGACAAATTAAAAATAAGAAAGAGCACATTCATGGGATATAATTTTTTTAAAACTAATGAAGATGGCTATTTTTTAAAATTTTTGTTTGAATTGCCTGTATGTTATTTTCTCATTTTTTACTCTTAATGTAAGTGTGAGAATTAAGAATTTTATGCAATGGAATTATACTACTTTTCTTTATATACTTACTATTTTGCCCAACAATATATAGGTAAAATTAGTCTGTACTGAAATTATGATATATTTTCACTTCTGAATAGCAGTAGTTTCTGTTTGTCTCAGGCCTACTTGCTCTAAAAATGTATTAAGAACTCCAAAGAGATTTTGTGGGCTAGATCTGCCAATATTTACCCTATTTAATTTTTTATAAAAAACATTTTAAAATGTGCGTTTATTACTTTATTTAAAAATAACCAAAATAAGCCCATTACATGTTGATATAAATAATGTAAATAATATGAAGTAACTATCTTTTCCAAAACAAAAATTTAAAAGAATACACTGTATTCTATTTTTGCAAATCTCTTTAATATTTGGCCTATTAAAGAACGTAGCTGGATTTTCATATCTGCTTCTTTGTTCAATATTTTACAATATGTTATTTCGCTTTATGTATATAAAGAACCCTGATCTAACTTAGATATTTAATTGTAAAAGGGAAGAGTATTCTATTAGCTTTTGCACATAAACATGGACACTCTTCTTTGATACCACACAAAAACTTGACTAGTTACAATGTTGAGTTGAAACCATATCACTTTTTTGCACTCTGTTACATTAAAATCTGTTGATTCACCCTGCCTTTTTAATAGATTTTTTTTCACTCTTGCATTTTTTGACATTATGCATTGGTCATTTGAAATATATTGGTTCACAGAGTTAGATCTTCCAAATATCGATATATTTCACTATAAAATATTTTAAAATCACACCTATTTTTATTTGTACTCATCTCATGAAAATCTTTAAGCTTGGGGAAGCTCTAAAGCTGACAGTGGTGGATTTAAGTTTTCCAAAATTCTAATTTTATACTTGAAAAATTCATATTTTATCATTGACAGCAAATCCTGTCATTTATCTTCCTTGAACAGGGAAACAGTTTTATGTTTTTGGAGGGAGGGGGAAAATATATACCAAATACCTAAATGTGACTAATCATAGTTTATCTGTTAGTCATTCTTTCAAATAAAAATGTTATTCCATGATAAAAGTGGCTAGCTCAGCTAGCCCGCTCAAACTGTTTCTCTTCAATACAATCATAATATTTTGGTAGGCATAAAAAAGGATTTTTTTTTTGCACTTTTTTCCATTTTGTCATACTGGTCAATAAAAAGAAGTGTAATAAAGGGTGGCCATTTAATGAAATAATTAGACAATGACTACTAGTACAATTTGAAGTAACTAACTGTGTTGTGTTAATGCACCAGCAGTTTTATACCCACCATCACTTTTGTACAGGAGGGCAAATGTCAACCCAGAGAAAAAAGGTGTATAATATCTCACTATTATTATGGAAATAGTTTTGTTTTTGTGGAACTCCTGAAAAATGTTTCAGGACTTTGAAGAATTCCATGGTTCACATTTTGAGAACCATTGTTGTATAGAAATCTACTGCAATAAATATACCACAATTCATTTATTCACTGACTATTGATGGATACTTGGGTTGTATATACTTTGTTCAGTGTGTTTCATCAACATTCTTGTAAAAGTCCACTCTTAAAACACTTATGTAGCATTTCTCTGAAGTGTGTAAGCATTTACAATTTTAAATTTTCATATTTTTTACTGCATAAGGTATACTCTGCAAGGGTATACTTTTTGGTTAACAATGCTATCAAACTGTCAACCTGCCTTCTAAATTCCTTTATGATTTTCTCTTTTTTCCCTGATTAGAAGTATGTCTCTTAAATTATAAACATATAAGTTGCTTTAGTTATATTTTGTTACTAATGTGTATCTCATTTGCATTATAGCCAGATAACATTTTCTGTATGAATTTAATCCTTTGACTTTTATTGAGACTAGCTTTATGGGTAGGATATTGTAAATATTTTATTATATGCCTGGTTTTCTTATAAAAAACAAGCATATTATTTTTCTGTTCCTAATCCAAGTTACCACAAACTTAAACAATACCCATTATTGTCTCACAGTTATGTGGATCTAGGCAGAGAGTAGCTCAGCTGATTCTGTGCTTAAAGCCTGATAAGGCTGAAATCATGGTATCAGCTTGGTTATGTTACTTTTTTAGAACCTCTGGAATTTCATTTGCTTCCACTTCCAAATTCAGAAGGCTGTTGCTAGAATTCAGTTTCATGCAGTTGTGGGACTAAAATCCCTGTTTCCTTGCTGGCTGATGGCTTGGGGTTATTCTCAATTTTTCAAAATAGCCAGCATTCCTTGGTTTGTGGCTCCCTTCCTCCATCTCCAGAGTCAGCAATGGCAATCCAAGTTTTTCTCATTCTTAAATCCCTATTGTTTCCCCTTCTGCCTTCTCTCTGCTGCTACTGCCTTTGTCCTCCACCTGGGGAGACTTCTCTGCTTTTAAATGCTAATGTAATTCAATGGTGCCTAAATTGATAATTCAAATATCTTCCTATTATAACATATGTAATCTTAATTCCATTTGAAACGTTCCTTTTGCCAAGTGCTATAACATACTCACAGGTTCCAAGGGAACCATTATTCTGGGATTATTACTCTGCCTTATATAATGGGTATATATCAGAGGCTAGGTGCAGCATTCAGTATATCCTTTGAATAAATTTGTTAACCCTGTTCAAATGGTGTCTGTGCTAACTTTATTTTTTAAATCTGAGCTACTAGATACTGAAACAGATATGCTGAAATCTCCCAATATGATTGCAGATTCTTATATATTTCTTTGTAGATATGTCCATTTTTAAATATATTTCTGGCTACATTATTAGGTGTATACAAGTAAAAATTATTGTATTTCCTGGTGAACTAGATATTTTGTTTTTATGAGATGACACTGTTTCTAAAATGAGTTGATCTTAAACTTTATCTTATCTGATAGTAATAAATCTACAATTTTCATTTATTAGAATTGAGCTGGAACATCTTTTTACCTTCAACCTTTTGGTATCCATTTTTTTTGTTTTTTGTAAATGTGTCACTTAGAACCACAATATATTTGAGTTATACTTTTATATAGGTAATATACTTTTATAAGCTAATATTATAATATTGGCTTTTTTGCTTCAATGAACTATAATATACATATAGAAGTTTACATAAATCAAAATTATACATACTGTAGAATTATCACCAATGAAACAAATTTCAAATCAAGAAATAAAACATTGCAAGCAGTGCTGAGTGCCTGCTTATGCTTCCTCCAGTTCAGTACTATCTCAATCCATCCCAAGGGTAACCCTTACACTGACTTATGACAAATTAGTGTTCCATGTCTTAAAAGTCTATATAAATGAAATTGCATAATAAAATTATTCTACTTCTGTTTTCTTTGATTCAGCATTACCTTTGTTTTATTATAGCAATAGTATGAAATTTAACTTTCCTTGCTACATAGGAATCCATTTTTTTAAATATGCCTTAATTTATCCATTCTACTGTTAGTGGACTTCTTTTTCCCAGTTGGGTCTTGAATAAATAATACTGCCATAAACATGTGTTACATGGTTTGTAAGCATATATGCATAGTTCTCTTGAGAATATATCTAGTACTAGAATTGCAGGGTCATTGGGTAACTAGTTGTTAAATAAATAATTTTCTAGATTTTTTCAACATTATCTCTTGATATAAATATGTAAAAATAAAATATTTCCCACTTTGAATGCTCAGAGTATTTTTTTTTTTTTTTCAGAAAAATAAGGAACATTGTCAGGGAGAAAAATGAAAAATAGTTTTGTAACAAAAAAGTCTGAAAACCTATTTACTTCATAGCTAGACTGTTACAATGTTATGTATGATATTATATTATGAATAATGGCCCTCCAAAATTGCCCAGGCTCTAATGCCTATAATATTTAAATGTGTCACCTTATATGACAAAAGGAACTTTACAGTTGTGATTAAGTTAAAATCTTAAAAATGAGAGATTACCCTAGATTATCTGGATGGGCCCAAATTGCTCACAAGTGTTCTTATCACAGGAAGGTAGGAGGGTCAGAGAAAGACTAGGAAGTATGACAATGAAAGCAGAAGTCCAAGTGAAGCAATTGCTGGCTATGAAACTGGAAGAGGGACACAAGCGAAAGAAAGGCAAGCAGCCTGTACAAGCTGGGAATGATAAGGAACAGATTTTCTCCTAGAGCCTCTAGAATGAATGCAGAGCTGCTGACACCTTCCTTGAAATCAGGCCAGTTAAATACATTTTGGACTTCAGTTCTCCAGACCGCAAGATAATAAATTTATGTTGTTTAAGACATTAAGTTTTCAGTCATTTGTCTCATCAACAATAGGAAACTAATACATGGCTCTCTTTTGGGCTTTGAAATAAACATTTTAAAAAAGTGTCTAAAATATTAATTTATTCTATAAATAAAAATGGAGGTCCCATGGACTCTAGTGACCCCTATAATCACTGAGACCCATGTTGATAGTATGCAAAACAAGTAATTCAGAGCCTATTGTTGCAACATTTATTTGAATATAATGTTTTTAAAAACCTCTCTTTGTAGGTAAAATATGCAATTTCATCCTCAGAATAGAAGTCATAGGGACTGGAAGAAATTACAGACTTGAAGAAGTTCACAGTAGAACCAGGTCTAGAACTACAACACATTCTTATGTCCCATTTTTTAGTGAACACCCTGTCATTGTCTCACTGTCTTTGGCACAGTAATAAAATCAAAACATTAAAAGATTTGAACTACTAATGTACATATAAACATACAAATTATTTTACATGCAATATCAGATTTATTTTTACACTCATTCAGATTCATTAAATAATCCAATAGTTTTTATAATATTTAGAACTTTTTACCATTAAATTATCCAAGATGATAGAGGAGGACAATGTGAAAAATTTTTTCCCATTTATCAAAAGCTAGTTTTCTGCAATTAACTTTAAATAATCAGCATGTAATAGCTTGTTATACAATGAGAGATTTAGTTTTATTTTTCATTTTAGTAAGTGAGAGAAAGTGTATGTTTTAAAATTTATTTTTATGATACTTGTATCATTGTGAGGATTTGCAGTATCTTGTTTTACTCCCTTCTGTAATACATTGCTTGATTGATTTGAAAATAAGCTGTCAGTTATGAATCCCATTAGTTACTTTTCCTTACAAGACTTCATTTTGTAATTTAATATTCATATGTGATTATTTATTAACCATCTCTCTCCTTTGTACGCTAAACTTTGTGAAGTCAAAGTTTGGAATTCATGCTTCATGCAATGCTTACCATATTAAGAGGCTCTCAATAAGCAGCTGTTAAATTAATGAATGGGAGTGATAGGAGAATATGAAAGCCGTTAGAGCACTTTCTTTTTCAAACCAAGCATTGTGTTCTTGGAACAAAGTTCTTAAGAATCATAAGAATGTCCAGGCACTCCACTTGTTAAGAAAATTCAGGTTGTCTGAATGGTAGTCAGATAGTACCTACGTAGAGACTCTTGTTCAGATTTATTTTATACCATGTTATTAATCTCAAAAGCTTAAATGAAGATCATATATTTTATGTGCATCTATTTGAAATATCTTCAGGATATAACTATATAATTAAAAACCTCATTTTTCAGGTAAAGCTAATATGATTTGTATTCTTAATATGAGTTACAAATTATAGTATTTAAATATACATGTATTTTACCTGAATTTAACACATTTTCTAGATATTGTGAAAGCATAATATTTTATGAATCAGTATAATATTTTCCATGGAATAATTTGTACCAATTCAGATATTTGTGATATTCTTAAGTTATTCTTATTACCTTATATTCTTAAATTTTTCATATATTCTTTAATTATTACCTTATGAATTATATTTTCTCCTATTGAAGTATGGTAAAGTTGAATAGTGAATCACAATTTATGTTCCTTTGAAAAGAATACCAGAGTCTAGCCCTATTTTTCTTGAATTACAATTAAATAAATCAAAACTCAGAAATGATCAATACATTATTTAAATTCATACAAACTGGTAGGCAGTGTAGCAAAGATACAAACCCAGATTTCCAACTCCAGTCTATTTCTTTTTCCACTATGATTTTCTCATAAGGGAAATGATTTTTCCATGAAGGCAAAATGCATATCTTATTCTGTCCTTGTTTCTCCACAATGCCCATATAAGTTTTGTAACAAATATTTGGAATAGATAAAAATACAATTTTACCCACATGATAACTTTAAGTAGTTGAGGCTGGTAAGAACTGTATCATAAATATAAAGTCATTGAGTTCAAGGCCAGAAAAGTAATGGGGAACCCCTGTTTGTACTTGTTGATACCTTTATAGCAAATATTTCCAGTGATTCATAAAGGTATTTCCCTACTGGGAAAACTAAATAAAATTAGCAAACAAATATATCAGTGGAAAATCCTAGGATGATGCAATGTAAATTTCCTTTGGACACTTTGTTTTTAATAAAAATTAAAATTTGAGAAGTTGTGGCCAGTAAAGGATTGAAATGTATTCATTTTGCTAAGTAGCTACTTAGCTGTTTGCCATCACTACAATCAATATTTTCTCTCACCATAAATTTAATACTTAAAAAATGCATGTAAACTCAGATTAAAGGACAGTCATTTCCTTTTCAAACATTTAGTTTCGTGAAAAATTCACAGCATTTCCTATATTTCACATTTGTATTTAGTGAATGTTTTCTCATGGACCAATACTAGTTTATGGCCATTGTTCCAGTAAATTCTCTCTGGACAGAATGACACAACATGTTTGTTTTTTCATCCTACATTTAATAGTTTCTAATGTATCATTCCTATTTTCCCTTTCCCTAATTTCACATTCACTCCCAGTCACATTTTAGCACTTTGTTACTAATTAGGCAAAACACTCATTAGAAACTGTGGAATATTCTAAAATTCGTGCACTTAAAGCAAGTGAACCTGTCACTTCTCATGCCTGCTTTTAGATGAAAACATTCTTTAAGCATTTCCTTTTACAAAGATTTAGGAACATTACTGATATTCCATACTGTAATGAGTAACTGGTCACAGGGAGAATTAAATGATTAACGTATAACTCTATATTAATGACTAATATGAAAAGTACTAAAATAATTATTTGGTAATTAATGCAAAATTGAGACATTTAAATTATAAGAAATTCACTTAAAAATGTCAATATGTATGCTCTTTAAATAACAGGCTGCTCATTTAACCTTTTTTTTAAAGGATTAATGGCAATTAATGTGCCATTTTACAGCTTAATGTAATGGAAACCCTTAAAACATGAAGGCTGGTGGATAAGAATGATACCTGTATCATTATCTAAATGTGTTTATCAACTTTTAACCATGACATGTTGTTTCTGAGAGACTTGAGCATGGAGAATGACTAGATCTATATACTATCTTTAACAATGTGATCAAAGGTCACATTGCCTTTCAACTGATTACAATATTTCAAACTTTCTCTAGTTAAAAGAAATAATGCAAAAGTCACAGTTTTAAATTCAATGGCTATTAACATAGTACTGCTCATAGGGAGATAGAGGGAAAGCAGACATGGGGATTGGAAAAGACATAGAGAGCGAGCTTTATATAAAAATAAAAGCAGTAACACTACCAAAATCCCAGGATTTTGTGATTGCTAAATAAGAGAATTCACATGGAATGGCACTGTGTGTTTTGTGGAACCTAAGAAATAGCCACTAAATGTTAGTTTCATTAGTGCTTTGATTCAAAATCCATTGCTCTTTTATCTGTACTCAGTAGCATGCTAAGTCTAAGACAAATTGCATTACAACCCAGCATTCTTATGGTGATTTCTCATTATTCACAGTAAAATTTTGGGATCTGAATTATCTTACAATTTTACTTTGGTTGTACAGTTCTTACAAATGATCCAGGTGATATACAGGGAATTCTCTGCTGAAACATACTGTTAACCTATTTAATTTCAAAATGAATGGAAAAACCACAGGAACAAGTAGATATTTAAAGTAATGACTGTTCTGTGAGAATAAATCATGTAAACTCTATTGATATCAGGCTATATGAAGCACAGCATCATAATTCATGTTTATGTCAAGATGTCAGTAATTATAATATTAAAGGAAAAGATGGTTGTGGCAATATGTGAATGATTATATCATTTGCTGAGAGTAAGTGAGCTGAAGCTTCTATCAAATTTAAAATTCCCAGAAAAGGCATCATGTATGAGAAAGGCAAATTTACAATGTTAGGAATATGTGCTATGTATACATTTAGATATGGAAATGTATATAAATAGTGATCTATATATGCATATGGTTCTGGATTAAGGTAAATATGGATATGACTAGGAATATCTTAAAGATACAGATAGAAAAGTAGGTAACCAACATTCCTTTCTAGTATTTTCTGATCTTTCCACTGTTTTGAGGTGCCTGTAAATCTTGGAACTACACTTGCCAGAATATTTCTCTTTGCAAGCAGTGTTGCCTATTAGATTTTGCCAATGAACGCACTTCCCATAAGACTTGGAATGGGAATTAAGAGTGTAAGCCATTGTTATGTGTTGGTATATGGGCAGCAGTAGGTGTTAAAGGTGAGGTTTTTTTCATCAGCTTATCAGAATTCCTGTTTAAAGCAATTGTTTTGGTGCTGCAAAAACTTGAGTTCTCAATTAGTGTTTTCCTGTGATTTCTGCAAATTCCTGATTCCTTGAAAGCTAGTGAAGGTTCTCGCTGACCTTCATCCCCCAGCCTTAAATCCAGAATTCTTGTTATTAAATGTGTTTCTGCTTTGAATATGTCAGTTTTTTTTCTTTCTCATCTGAACTCTGAGAGATGAACAAATACTATAAAACCACTATCCCATAAAGGAAACATTTTCTTCCCTCAAAACATAGCTTGAGAGTATCTTCAACTCACTATTTCTGAAGTCATTCTATTTACAGAAAACTCATTCTTTCCAGTGACTTTGGGGTTCATCTTCAGGATCAACATTTTATCCAGGTCCTATGAAATATACTACTAGAAGTTTTCTTCAAAATTCAACCTTTTCAATTTCTTCTCTGCTACAAATACAACAAAATTTCTATAATGTCCTCTCTTTCTGATTTTCTTTTTTTGATTCATTGAGTCATTTATCTTTAAAGCTGTAAGTGACCATAATTCTAAAAGCAGCCTAATTAAGTCATTGAAAAAAACTGAAGTATAGATGAGTTATGTTAGGGCTAATCAATATCAGACATTTAAATATATTTTACAGTGTCCCCATCTTGCATTAACACCTGCAATTGTTAATGAATATACTATTTCCAAAGTTTGGGGTTTTTAAGAAACAGCTGAGATATCCATACAACTGGTAAATGACATAGCATAGCATCTTGAAAACTTTTTCTCGTAATTCATACACATACACAACTAGTGAAAGACATAGAGCCTTGAGAGCTTTCTCTAATCATTTTAGGCTAAATAAAATCATAATGTCTTCACTGAACTACCTCATAAAGAAAATATTAATATGAGAATGCAGTGACATAGAACATATGTGCAGTCATTTCCCTACCTAATTAATTAGTGAATTTGGGCATGATTTATGAACTAATTTAGTATTATCAAATGATAATTTTTTATTGTGAAATGCAAAATCATTCAGTCCATTAATCTATTATTTTAAAATAATCATAATGCAGATCCAAACATTTTAAAGTAGATTAAATAATAAACTACTTTATATACTGTTATCAACTGTTTTACTATATATGAAATTTTTTAAATCACCATTTTACATTATCACTATTAAACAATTGTAAAATTTGACACTTCATAACACTGAAGATGACTAAGTTCAATAAGTATTAGCAAACATAGTTAGATAATGATAATTATTCCATTTTTATTTTAGAAATAATGTCATCATATATCTTGATGTTCCATTTTCAATATTCTAGGGATTCTTGAGTGATATTTACTAATGTGGGAAGTCCTAAATAATAGTATTTTAATAGGCTAATAAATTTATATAATTTAGTTTTAATAAAACATGGAAATATGACCGGAAGTTGCAATAGATGTTACACTGACTCATTTACCTGTTTAAAAAAGAAAGACTCCTGTAGAAGTTTTGTTTTCTCCCATTATCGACAGGTTAATATTGTAACATTAAAATTGGAGTGATTAGAATAATTCATAAGAATAGTGCAGTCACATAGCATTTTCTTGATAGCTATGGTAAGAACTCATTGGAACAATAGAAGTACATTTTTTTTAATGCCACATTAAGGGGAGTATTTAAGAATCACATTTCTTTAAAAGTTAATGAAGTTTCTATGTGAGAAGGTAAGCTAAGGCAATGATGCAGCCTACATGGAAGAAATTTAAAAATTGAATCCTATATGGCTAATAAATAGCCATATATCTATAATACTTTCTTCTAATTTGGGACATTTTTGAGAGCACATTGTTAACAATTACACCAGAAAAATAGACAAAAAATTCCAAAGAATGTCCTGGAAATCCAAGATGTTTTTTCCCCACTAATAATAGTCACTGATGTATCAGATACTGTAATGTTTAACAAAGAACTATGAGTCATTGTCTGTATCAAAAGTGGTACATAATAATCTATAAAGTATGAGTCAGAGTGAAGGTAATAACTTTTATTTGAAATAAGTATGTATTCTAATGTGAAAAAATATAAAGCAAGTAAAATAAATACCAGTAGACAAATGTAAATTACTGTGTATAGTGAAAATAACAGAGAAAGGAAAAATAGTACTTGCTTATTAACATGTACATTTCTCAGACTTCATCTACTTATGCATCATGGACAAAGTTAGAATGATGGCATAATATTGTTTTTTTAAGCAAATATCTTGTTAGGTTCAGGAATCAGCATTTCTTTATCATATTTTATAATTGTTAATATGTCTCAGTATTAAATACATAATGCTTACCTTAAAAGGAATTTTAAGTATTTTTTATATTTTATATAATTTCTTGAGGAAACCCACATAACTTTTGATGCAACTTTGATAGAATATTATAGGAATTGTAGAAATAGTTTATTTTTTATATGGAGTAAAGTAAAATGAGATGAAAGAAAAGCGATTCAATGTATAAGGTATTAGTTTCCTGAAAAAGAGGGCATTGTCAAGTATAATACTAAACAATCATGTGCATAAAAAAGTGTTTAAAATAATTTACATTAAAAATATTGTCATAGTCTGTAAATAATGAGACATGATTTAAGAAATAATGTATTTTTCATCATTACATCAACAAAGATATAGATATAACAGAAAACAGAACCATAATAACTAAGTACTGGTGAACATATTTAAAAACTAAGTACCATGAAGACAAAAATATCTGTAAATTTATATTAGACAATTATATAAAGGACTATAACCAGTTATTTTCATTAGCCCTAGGGGACAGAGAAAGGAATGGACTTAATTTACATGTTAAAGTATTTGCTGATCCTGTGAAGACTTTGGAATATTCTTGTGAATGCAACAGAAATATAACTTTCAAGACAGCATATGAGATGGCATGCTGTTATATTGTAGTAGTTTTATTAATCATAGACTTAGTATTTAGATAGTTACATTGGAATGAATACTTATAAAATTAACTAATGTATTAATAAAAATAAGAAGAAAGAGAAGGACAAAGAGAGTGAGGCTATGGAATGCAGGGAGAATAAAGGCAAAAACAACAGCAACAACAATAACAAAACTTCTCATTGATTTCCCTGGTGGCCAGACAAGAAAGCTGCTTAAGCAGGCATTTTACTCTGAAGTTCCATTGAAAAATCCCTGGAAACACAATCTGTTTGTGATGTTCCAATGATGTTTACATTTTACATGTATATGTGAACAAGGACATGACTTCATAATGTCTACTATGAAATTTCTTTCTGAATATTATAACCTAAGTCCTCTGATAGGTGCAACATTTTTATCTTTAGACAAACTAACGCCTAACCCTGACCTCCACACCTGTGTATATGATCACTATTTTACATTCCCACTTTAATGTCTAATCATCTCAGGCAAATGTCCAGCACCTAAATCTCAATTCAAAAGACCTGTCACTTCCTCAGTCTTCTCCTTTCAGTAAATTCTATTCTTGTTGTTGTGAAGGCTAAAAAGCTCTGCAGCTTTTCTTGATATCTCTCTCACACATTTAATGCATCTAAGAATTCAGTGGAATATGTCCTCTAATGTCACAATATACCCAAGTATAATGGCTCCTTACCACCTCCTCTGCTTCTGCCACAATCCAAGTCACCATCATCACGCCTTTGCAAATCTCTCTCTCCCAGTATACCTTCAATTCCATTACCAGAATTATCTTTTGAAAATACATGTTGATTCATATACCTTCTTCATTGACATCCAAAATCCACCACTGACTTCCAAATCTCTTATCACAATCTGCCTATCTGTTTCTTTGTTTATTGCACATCTGTTCTCACTAGAATACAGACACTGCCAGGGCAGAGAAATTGTTTGCATTTGCAATGCATACGCCCTGGAATAATGGCATGGCAAATAGGAGGCTCTCAAAACGCTTTTGGAAGAATAAATTTATTTTTTTACTTAAGGTAAATTTTAGAATCATTAATGTTAATAGATATATATTCTCAATACTTTTGAGCTAGATAGAGAGGAAATGAGACATTTAAAGAATTACAGGCATACCTAATTTTATTCTGCTTTGCTTTATTGCACTTTGTATATACCGCATTTTTTATAAATTGAAGTTTTGTGGCAACCCTGTGTCGAGCGAATCTATTGACCCCTTTTTCCCATCATCACTTGCTCAACTTTGTGTCTCTGTGTCACTTCGTAATTCTTGCAGTATTTCAGACTTACTTTACTATTATCAAATTTGTTATGATAATCTGTGATCAGTGATCTTTGATGTTACTACTACTCACTGAAGGTTCAGAGGATGGTTAACACTTTTAACAACAAAGTATTTTCTAAATGAGGTATATACTTTTTTTAGACATAATGCTACTGCACAATTAATAGACTATCATATAGTATAAACATAACTCTTTATGCACTGGAAAACTAAAAAATTTGTATGACTCACTTTATTTGCATTGTTGCAGTGGTTTGGAACCAAATCCACAGTATGAGGTATGCTTGTGCTCTGTAATGGCTATAGTGTTCACCACATAAAAACAGAGTAATACAAGAGAGAAAATGTAGTCCATCCTAATTCTAATTGAGAGTTATATATATGAAACAGATTTCAAATCCAGGTATTGATTGCCACTCCTATTAACTCTGCTTAAATTTGGACCCTCATCTTCTCTTATCTAAACCCTTTTGATAAACTCTTAGTGTGAAGTCCATCTGCTTCTAGTCTAGCCTACTTGAAATCTGAGTTTCCTCCACAGACCTCCTAAAGTGACAATTTATAAATATTTGACCTTTGAACTACCTTACTTTGATACTTACAGTCCTTTGGTAACAATAACATACTCGATAAAGCCTATGTTTTTGAAAGTCATTCATCATTGCACCCAGCCTAGCTTCCCAGGCTAGTGTTTATTCCAATTTAATGACTATACTCCAGTCATTCTGATCATTTTGCAATTACATACCACAAAACGAAAGTGAAAAAGAAGAAAAACATTAGAATGAGTCAGTTATTTATTGATTGTTCATAGTTCCCACATCCATGCTTTTATACTCTGTACAGATTTCTGTGACATCTGCTTTCCTGATGGCTTCTGCATATTAAAAACCACTAATGAGAGATCAGATATAGGGAGGTGGAGAGAAGTTATAATTCCTTCTTTCTCTCTTTTATTTTGCTCCTGGAAGCAACTATGGAAGTTATGTGTATTGCTTTGATGATCCCAGCTTTGAGTCTGGAAACAGTCCTTCATTGGTGATCATGTGGTTCCTACCTGTACCCCACATACACCCCGATGCTTCCCTCCCCATTGCCCGACCTCGAGCCTCCCTGCCTGCCTTCGACCATCCCCAGCACCCCCATCCTGCCGTGACCTACCTGCACCTGGGGCTCCATCCTGCTTCCCTCCTGGGGACTGGCCTTCTTGGACATGTGCATCCCCTGGCAAGCTCTGGAGCCCTGAAGTACCTGAAGTAACCGTAAGTTAAGGAAAAGAATAAAGTTCAATGATAAAGAAAATTTCTATAATTTTATTCATTGAATAATGTTTTTTACGTTTAGATATAAAATATGCGTATCTGTGAATGCATGAATGTATTTTGGGTTTTTATGTAATAAAATTACATATTAACATTTTATTTCTTTAAAAAACTTAAGCATTGTGGCAAAATGTTAGCATTTAAAAATCTTTCTTTTAAGAAATCAAATAATATACAAATGCTTTAAGTTTCTTTTTCACCTTTCCTTTATCCCATTCCCTTCCTCCCATCCAAAGAGGTAACTGTTACCTGAAGTCAGCGTTGTTTTACTTTCCCAGCTGTTTCTTTTTCGCCAGTCCCGCGGCCTGGCGAGGGTGGGGCTCCGGCGAAAGGATGAGGGGAGGGTTCCCCTCCCGATCTCAGAAAACTCCCAAAACAGGAGCGGCGTGCCCAGCTGCCGCTGCCTCAGGCGGCCGCGAACCATTCAAAGGGCCCGCGAACCATTCAAAGCGCCCGCGCTGAGGTACCCGGCGCTCGCGATTGGCTGAGCCGGACCAGCGCCCCTGGGCGGGGCCGACCCCCACGCAGCGGCCGCGGGTCCCGCCCCCACGCAGCGGCCGCGGGTCCCGCCCCGCTGGTGCGCATGCGCGCAGTCCACAGGAAAGAGTCTGCGCACACTCCGTCAGGCCTCCGACCCGCGCGGCGGCTCGCTCCTCTGTCCGCGGAGGCTTGTCGGCTCGGTGAGACAGCAAGAGCTGCGGCCGGCAGGAGGCTGTGCGGACCCAAGGCGGCTGCGGTGTCGCCGGCCTGTGGAAAATGCCACGAGGCGGCGCTTCGGTTCGTTGCTGAAGTGACGGCCGTTCCCCGCCCCCCCTCACCCCTGAACCCCCTGCGACCGCCGGGGAACAGCCCGCCCACGCAGGGAGTACCGCACCGAGACGCTTCGGCAGGAACGAGGCCGACGGCCGGCTGTGCCGGTTGCGCCCCTGAGGTGAGTGCGGGCGGCGGCGGCGGCGGGGCGCGGGGCGCGGGGCGCGGGAAGGACGGGGGTTGCGGCGGCTGCCGCCCCGGGTCCCCGCGGGGGAGGGAGGCCGCGCGGGCCTCTGCGGGGCGGGGAGGGCCGGCGCCGGCAGTCTGGGCGCCGGGGGCCACGGCTGTGGGCGCGGTGAGCACCCCGGAGCCCTTGTCGCTCCCCACCCTGAGCACCCCGGAGCCCTTGTCGCTCCCCACCCCTCCCGCGGCCCCAAAGTTGTGCCCCCGCCGCTTGGGCGCTCCGGCGACGGGCGCGGAAGCCTCCGTGGCGCTCGGGCCGCCGCCGAGCCCGCCCCGCGCCCGGACTCTCGGAGTCGCCCGCGCCCTGCGGGGCCGGAGCGGGCTGGTGCCCGTGCCTCCCGCCGTTCCCCCCGGTGATCTGACTCCTTTATAATTTGGAAAAACTCCCATTCTCACAAGGTGGGTTCTTTTTTCCATTGTAGGAAATTATAACTCTCCTTTGACAATTTTGTTTTCTAGTAGTTTCTTTGACGTGACAAAGGGATTTTATGTTTTGGAAAGGCTAAGCCAACCAAATGCATAGTGACATTTAGGTCCAAGGCCAAAAAAATCAGTTTCTTCCTAGCACCGATTATGCTGTGGACATGAAAAGCATAAAAGTAGCAAAGAGAGGCACCCTTCGTTACAGATCTTTAGGGTGCTTAGTGGCTCGTTTGGCTAGCATAGGAGTTACAGAGAGACAGGAAAGACATCGCCTAATGTGTTCTGAAAGGTGGCTTTTTGTACAACTGTATACTCTGTCCTTCAAATTCTTTGAGGTTGCTTTTATGGAATGTAAAGTTGAGTGTGTAAATACGTGTATTTATGTGTAATGTATATTTTGTAGCCTATAAATATGTGTATGTTGAATGGAATATATTCCATTCAATATATCACAGTAACTAATGACCATGGAGAGAATTAGTTTTCTCAAATAAAGATAGCCTATGAGTAGCTTTCTTTCTGGAATAAATAAAATAAGCTTTTCATCCTCAGTATCTTTGCTTTACCTTTGAAAATACTTCACCTTATTTACACCACTAAGTGCAGGTTGATTGAAGATGACACAGATCTTACCAGCAGTGATAAAGACAGATACCAGGAAGTCTAACTGCCTTGTATTCATTCTAGGTTAGACAGTTTGGTCCTTTTACAGCTCATCAGTTCCAACCGTCTTTTCTAAAAAGTAGTAAGTTGACTTTCTCAATGATGTGCTTGAGTATCCTGAGGGTGAAACGAACATTTCTTAGCCATTTTCCCATGGCAAGAATGTCCTGTAGGCGTTGCATTGGACAAATTAGGGGAATTTCAGCTTTTCTGTATCTGCTGTTCTATCTCCTTCTCAAATTTGAGGGACTTTTGCATGTCTTGGCTCAACAACTGACAGGTGCGTTGTCCAGCCATGTTTTTTGTGAAGGCTCTTAAAAAAGAAATCTTCCTGAAAAAAAAAAAAAAAAAAACCTAAAGATCCATGGAAACTCACTGAAGGTTTTTGAGCAGGTGAGTGAAAGAGTAAACTCCATGACTTAAGATAAATTGAGAGCAGTGTTTACTACTATGTGTTCCCAGGACCATTCATCAACAGAGCTTCTTCAAAAGAATCTCCCAGGTCAAATCAACGGGGAAAGTACTGGGTTTCTTTACTGTGATTCTTTAAGACATTAGTATATTAATGGGCATTTTGATGTCCAAAAGGAAAATAGCATTTCTCAAACCTATTTGACCATGGAACCCTTTCTAGGAAAATAAGGCATGGATCACGAATTCCATATACTTGGGCCAGTCCGTCTACAAACTGATATATGTAAGATGGGTACTGGTGTATAATTTTAAATAACTTACGTGATTTACAGCCTAATTCTTTGTTCCCAAATTGGTAGCAGTGCAAGGTCTCTCCATTTTCCCCATGAGTGTGTCTGTGTTTTGCAGTCTTCTACTGCCAAGGAGTTCGATGGTGGTGGAACGTGGAATGACGCTTCCCTGGCCCTCTGTGTCATCTGCGTACACTGGGCACCTGCTGAGCTGTGCTAGTTGCTGTGTGGTCCTGGGGAGCCGGCCTGCACAGCTGTTGCTGAGAGCTGTCTCATCAGATCCAGTGACTTTATTCCTTCCCTACTATACTCAGAGTGATGGAATCATTTCACTGATCTGTTCCCTGCTGAGGCGCAAGAAGTTCTGTGTGACTCTACCAGGCTGGGTCTTAGAGATGCGATTTAGCAGTTCTGTGAGGGCTTCCTGATTCCTCTTGTTTTCTATGCAGGAAACGGTGCACATGTCCTATACATCTCGTTGTTTTGGGCTTTCCCCATGAGATTTCCCCCTAAATCTTTATGCCGTGGATTGTTTTTGTTTCCTACAAAACTGAATGTTTAAAACTCATAGGCAACAAACAGCTCTGTTATTCCTCATATTCTTCTGTAGCTTCTGTTCTCTGAGGAAATGATGTGTCTCTTAAGACAGCTTAAGACGGAGAAAGATAGAGGCAAGAAATATGTGGGGGTAAAAAATCAATGATTATTTCAAAGATACTCCCTACCAAACTTCTTAATATCCTATGGAAAATGCTGATCTAAAGAACAGAGGGTTAACAACTCATGAAGAAGAGTAGGTGTGTGATAGGAATGCTGTCTCAAGTTTTGAGTATCATGTGTGTTTGATGACAGTCATAGCCCTCAGTAAGTAAGTGATGAGTAACTCATTGTCTTTGTGGTCCTTTGTGCAGTCCTCCCGTACATGGACTCATGAAAAGCGTCTTGCTGTTGGGAAGTCTTCCTCCCCCCTATGAAGAAGGCCGGGCTCGCTTGCTGAAGAGATGGGGATCCACCTAGAGCCAGCGCCAAGCCACAGACACGTGAGTCAGCCCCAGCTGCGCCGCCCGCTGGCTGCAGGCGCAGAAGTGACCTTAGTTGAGACCGCAGACTGCCCCGATGCGCCTCCACCAAGGGGTTAACATGGGCCATAAGCAAATAAAGTGGTTCTCTAACACATTTTTAATAACTCCTGGTAAACATGCAGAGTAGAGGAGGAAGAAAGGTGAAACAATATGTGCGGAATAAAGATAGAAGAGAGGAAGGGTGAAATGTGATTAGGGCCATTTCTGTTCTTCAGGGACCTCCAAAATCATGGCCAGGCATGTGCGCAGACCCGTGGTAGATGGGCACTTGGCCTCATACCGTCCTTGTGGATTTTTGAGAATGACTGCCACTGTCGTTCTCATTGATTCGCGGGGTTGTCCTGTTGTCACTGATGAATTCAAAAACAGTTATCTTAGTAAAGCACATTCTCAGGTACTAGACTCAACTAAATTCCTGATTAGATAGATTTTCGTAAAGATTTCCTGAAAGCAGTGAGATAAATGTCTTAAAACCAAAAAATGTCAAAACTGCAAAGGGATTGGGAGAGGCTTATAGCTCAGTGGTTCAGTGCGTGCTTACTGCCCGTGAGGTCCTGGGTTCAAGCCCAAGTACCTCCGTTAACGTAAAAAACAAACAAACATACAAACAAACCAACCTACTTACCTGCCCCACCAAATTCAGAGTCTCATGACCCGTGTCCCCAGGTTCTGAATCTAATCTCATCCTTATGAAATGCACTGCTGCCAATTAGCTGATGACCTAGGCTCAGACAGCCCTAGCTCAGAGTTCTCAGAGGAACTTCTGCTGGCTGCAGTAACTGGTTTTTTACATATTTAGTTTACATCCATGATTAATTTTGACAGTAGTCCTAAAATTTAGATGTTGTTCTTATTCTCATTTTAGAGATGAGGGAACTGAAAGCGAGCTAAAATAGCTGGCCAGAGGTAACACAGCTGGTGCACCGGGGCCCAGGAGCTGGCAGTCTGGAAAGGTGGTTTCACATCAAACCAAGTCCTGTTTCTCCTCCCTGATGCAGGTTCTTTTCAACCTGTTTCAAAGGCACTGGAAACCTGTGGTACCTTAGGTACCATTAAGCAGGAAAACGGGATGGGGAACAAAGGCAGTGCTCTGGGCCCCTCACTCTAGTTTCAGCCTGAGCACATCTCACATATATGAGTCCCACTTAAAGTTTTGTTTGAAACAATTTCCAAACACTGTATTATACCCTAACGTCTCCTAATGCTGTACTAGCAACTTCCTGCAGTCAGAGCTGCCTTGTCCTTTCTTTGGTCTCAGGACAGTATGAAAGCTGCCCTGACGTGGAGCAGGTGGAGATCACTGCTCTTGGGATGTGATTTGGGCTCCGGAACTGCACTGTCCGAGCATCTCCCATGAGCCCTGGCAGCCCTGCTGCCTTTCCCACCAAAGCCAGTTACATGGTTCCCACACCCTGCAGCCCCCTCCCTGTCAGTAGTGATGTCACCTTCATCAGGAGTGGCCGCGCGCTTCCCAGAGGGAAGGGGTGTCTTCTCCCCGGAGCTGGAGGTGGTTCTCAAGGAGAGAAACCTGAAACACATGAGGGCGCAGTGGGGTGTTCTTTTCCGAATGGCACAGTTAGAAATCATTTCATATGTAAGTCTTGGATCTAAAACCTGTAAGAGAATTCTGAGAAAAATTCAGAGTTGATTAAAAAAATGAGTCTACAAATCAGTTTTCTCTAAGAAATAGTGATACTTTCATGAGTACTTTGGGTACAGGTTTTAAAATTCTTTTTCATCAGTGGGTTAAAATTATAATTTGTGACCTTGTTCAATAGCTAATGTTTTTGTAACGATGGTTACATGTTTAAAACTAGGACAATTTTCAAGTGATCTATGAAGGATTCTTGAGATGAATCTATATTCTCTTACTAAATTTCATTTGTTTGTTTTTGTTTCATTTTCTTCAGTTTTATTGAGATAAATTGACATACAGCATTTACGAAAATTCATAAAGCATCCAATAGACAAAAACCTGAGAAATTTACTTCTTAAGTGAGGAAATATGTGAAAGTTCAGAAGCGGAGATTTCTGTGATTTTTCTTGTGAAGGAAGGAAGCAGCTGGAGAGGAGACGTGTCTGCACTGCCTCATCTCATGCTGGCTGTCGGGTTGAGCTTGGGGCAGAGCTGTGATCTGATTAGGCCTGTTGTGTCTCTGTTTGGATGTTCTGGAATCTTTTCCTAGCCCCCCTCACCCTGCAGCGGGGGTGACATAGGAGCCGAGTGTCCTTGTGAGGGACCACAGCTGGCAGAGGAAGGCCAGTGTATGTAGAGCCGTGGGTGCTCATCTTGCCCGAGCCACCGCAATGTGCCAGCAGTGACCAGAGGAGCTGGGTGGTGGTGTCATTCTGTGATGATGAAATGATGGGACCTCCGCCGCAGTTCACACTCCCTCAGTGATTAGGCTGAGAGTTGAGCCTCGGCTGTCAGACCCCCAAAGCTCAGGTTCTGTTCTGTCCCATCAACCTACTCTTAGCTCTCTGTGGTTCAGTCTCCTGGATGGGAAAGGAGAAATGCCTCTACTGCTCTCAGTTTCCCACTTAACGACCCACCACCTCCCCTCACCCCACCAGGTCAGTGACTCTGCCACACCAGGGGAGCGTGTTTAAGATGTGCACTTGAAAAACCTGGACCATCATGGCTAGTACCTCAGGTTTCAGGTTCAAAGTGGGGACCGTGCCCCACAAGGCATGACGATGAGAGGTCTCATTACCTGTTTTGTGAAGTCCTCTTCTGATTGTGAGCTGGTGGCATTAGGTGGGCCAAGAAGGCTTGGGGCTAGACAGCGTGATAAGTTATAAGCCGTCATCTGATTGAATGAGGAGTGTTGCTCAGTGTTGTGGAGCACTCGAAAAAGGTGTCTCAGGAGGTCAACATTGGCTCTTGGCAGCTGGTCCCAAAGCATACAGACAGGAAAATGCACTTTTAAGCAAAGCACGTCGTTTTGCTTAGAAAATGGAAATACAGAGACAGAGAACAGAGTACGTGATTGTAAACCACGCACACAGTCCTCTCTCGCAGAGTTCTAAGCATGAATGCACACAGAAATGTTTCATTGATTTCAATTTCTGGACCAGATACTGACTTCTGTGGTTAAGTATTTGAAAAATTAAGATTATAACACTGGCAGATTCGTTCTCTGGCATCTCTGTTTTGACCAGTGGATTTCATCTGCAGCAGTTCTGTGTCTTCAGCAGGTGTTAACTGGTCTGGAGTCCATATTAATAAGATTAGGATAAAAACAGGAATTGAGTAACAGCAGGAGTGCATGCATCTGTTTTCCAGGTGGCTTCTGTGGGTAGCAGATGCAGCCCTTTGACACTGGTCATTGCTTTAGTAGACAAAGCTGTGAACTATGAGCTGATATTTTCCTAAGAGGATGTTGGTTGTGTTTTCGGGGTGTGACCGTCATTACCTCCGGGTTGCAGTTATTTTTTCCTCCGCATTCCGTTTATCAAGGACTGGCTGTAAAAGTACTTCCTTCGATGTTCTGAAAAAAATCCTTCCGTAGATTAAAAAAAAGATATATATTATTATTATAAATACATACTGGAGAAGTAACAGAGAAAACATTAAGTTGAAAAATTCCGTTCAGGCCTCGCTTCCTTCGCAACTGCCAGTCTGTGACCCAGGCAGAGCTGGGCTTTGATTCTACAGACTTGCACACCCTTCTGGAAGGAGGGGCTTGGACTCTCTCCGTCTAAAACTAGAAGCATCACAGTAGAGTCTGGATGGCAGTGACGATGATGAGAAAGCCCCCACCACCAGCTGGGCCTTGCTCTCTGTGTCCGTGTTAGCACTAGTTCCGGCTGACAGGGTCTGGTGGCCACCCATCCCGAATCTTGCGAGTGCCTGAGAAGCAGTGCGCACACCCATGTTACTTGTTTACTTCAGACAGTGCTTGCTCTTAATTCAAGGGAGAAAGGTTCTCACACTCTTGCACACGTATTACGAGAGAACTGGGCTTTTTGACGTGAGGTGTGCATGCTTCGTGGGGAAAGACTACTCGTAATAGCTTCAGTCTTCTTTTTTAAACTGTATGAAAGTTCAGTTTGCAGCCTTTTAGGCAGCAGGTGCTAAAAACATACAAAAATCCCCGGTGGGTACCTACATGTTACTACCCCTTACAGCTCCTTGAATGGAACATATTTTTCCAAATAGGATACTTAAAATTTAGATGTATTGGAACTTCAGGCCTCTGAGTGTCAGGGCTAGAGGTACGCAAATGTAAGCTTCCTAAGTGGGGGCCTGGAAAATGTGTCACTTTAGAGGGCCGATGAATAATTTTTAAAGTATAGTCAGAGACAATAGGTCAATTTCTGGTGTACAAGCCTTTCTATCACAGAAATGGGCCTATTAAAATTTAAGAAGTAGTAATTTTTTTCCCCTGGTGGGTAAGGTGGTAATTGTGTTTATTTATGTATTTACTGATGGAGATTCTGAGGAATGAACCCAGGACCTCGTGCATGCTAAGCATTCACTCTACTGCTGAGCTATACTCTCCCCACCCCTGAAGTTGTCATGTTTTGTGCCAGACTGGGGACAGTTTTGCATCACCTTGCACCAGCCCCGCCCACCACGCCCCAGAGGAGCCTCGGACACTGGGGTGTATATCCGTGCGCTGCTCGGGATCCCTGTCTGGTGGCTGTGAGCATGATGACGTGAGCGCAGACCGCCCCACCCCCAGTGGGGTGAGGAGTGAGGGGGTCAGCTCGGGTTAGGGGTGCAGTGAGGGGGGGCTCCCCCGGGGAGTCAGGTTGAGGAGTGAGGGGCTGCCCAGAGTGGAAGTCACCTGGCTGAAGTGTGAGGGGGCCATCCCGGGGTAAGGGGCGCTCGGAATAGGGGAACCCGGTTGAGGGATGGGGGCTCATCCTGGGGTGAGGGGTGAGGGGACCATCTCAGGATGATGGGTGGACCCAGGGTGAAGCATGAGGGGTCAGCTTGTTTGCAGGGGCTGTAAGTTAGAAGCTAGTGGGGTGGAGTGTGGGGTGGGGACCTCAATATGAGGAGGAGCCTTGTCTTGGGGATCATGTCAGGGATGAGGCCTGGCTGGGGGGTGTGGGGGCCGTGACAGGGCTGGAGGTGTTGTGTGGCGGCCAGCAGGGGGGATTGGAACTGTGGGGTGTGGCCTGGCCCAGGGCCAGTGGTGGTTCTGATTGGGTGCTGGGGTGGAGGGGACCCTGTCGGTGTCTGGGTTGGGGGGGCATTTGGGGTGGGAACTTGGCTGGCCAGTCCTGGGCCACGGGGTGGAGCAGCCCCACCGCCCCACGGCCTGGCCTCGCATGGCCGGGCTCGGCCCCACTGGCCACGTCCCGTAGTGCGGGAGCCCCAGCCCGATTGTCACTGCTACTGGCAGAGGGCGGGGGAGGGGCGTGGACGAGGACGCGCACGCGCGAGGGCGCGGGAGCCCGCCCAGAGCCTGTGGGAGCTGGGCCGGAGCCGGGTGCTCCTGGACCAGCTTCCCGAGGAGGAACACGGCCCGGGGTCTGGGCCGCCAGGTGCCTTCGCCTCGGCTGCTGTCGCCTGGCAGGTAAGGGGGCGCTGGTGGGGGCGCGCAGGTCGGGGAGCCGGTGGTTGAGGCCTGGGCTGCGCTGGGGAGGCGCACAGGGAGGGCTGCGCAGGTGAGGCCCGGGCCACGCAGCCCGTCGGGACCCTGACGCGGGTCCGGGCTGCCGCCCTGGTTCATGGTGCATCGCCCCCGCCATTAGTAGTCACTGAACCCCGGTGTCTTCATCGCCGCTCACACGTGGGTTTGGGAAAGTGGGAGCAGCCCCGGGAGGTGGGAGGGCGCTGGGCTGGCCTTGGAGCATCTCCGACTGGCCCTCAGGCCATGGCCTTCCTGCTCAGGTGGACCTGCCTGGCGACTGCGGGCCGCCTTGGACCCTCCAGGTTGGAATGAGAGACGAGGCGCGAGGCTTTGGGAACTTGTCGGCCTGCCGCCGAGATCAAAATCTTTTGGCAAGTCCAGTTTTGTTTAGTCTCCAAATGTTTTCACAGTGGCTGCGCCAAACTACATTGCCACCAGCAGTGTAGGAGGGTCCCCTTCTCTCCACAGCCTCTCCAGCACTTCTCCTTTGTGGACTTTTGTTGAATGATGGCCTTTCTGACTGTGTGTGTGAGGTGATAGTTACCTCACTGTAGTTTTGACTTGCATTTCTCTGATAAAGGTATTGAGCATTTTTTTTCATGTGCCTGTTGGCCATTTGTGTCTTCATTGGAGAAATGTGTGTTCGGGTCTTCTGCCCATGTTTGGATTGGGGTGCTTGTTTTTTGGGTTTTAAGTTGTACGAGCCGATTATGTAGTCTGGAAATTGAGCCTTTGTCAGTCGAATCATTTGCAACTATTTTCTCCCATTCAGTATGTTATCTTTTTGTTTTGCTTACGGTTCCCTTTGCCGTGTGGAAGCTTGTGAGTTCTGCTAGGTCCCACGTGTGTGTTTGCTTGTGATTTTCTTTCTGGTGCTGGGGCAGACTGCCCTAGGAGAACATTGCTGAGATGTATGTGAGATAATGTGTTGCCTATGTTTTCTTCTTAGAGGTTTATAGATTCTGGTCTTCTGTTTAAGTCTTTAAGCCATTATGAGTTTATTTTTGTGTACGGTGTTAGGCAGTCATCTAACTTCATTGATTTCCATGCAGCGGTCCAGTTTTCCCTACAGCCTTTGCTGAAGAGACTGTCTTCCCTCCATGGTATGTTCTTGCCTCTTTCGTCAAAGACTAATTGGCCAAAAGTTTGTGGGTTTATTTCTGGGGTCTCATTTGTGTTCCATTGATCCATATGTCTGTTTTTGTAACAATACCGTGCTGTTTTGATTGTAGGTCTGTAGTACTGTCTGAAGTCTGGGAGGGGTATTCCTCCAGCTTTGTTCTTTTTCTTGAGTAATGCTTCCGTAATGCTGGGTCTTCTCTGATTCCATGTAAATTTTAAGATGATTTTTTCTAGTTCTGTGAAAAATGTCCTGGGTGATTTGGTAGGGATCTGCATTCAGTCTGTTGATGCCTCAGGGCAGGTATGGCCATTTTAACAATACTCTTCCAATTACAAGGACATGGGCTATCTTTCAGTTTCTCTAAGTCCTCTTTAATTCCCTTAAGTGTTTTATGGGTCTCTGCCTGTAAGTCTTTCATGTCCTTGGGTAGATTTATTCCTAATATTTTATTTTTTGGATTTTAAATTTTAAAAGGGAGTATTACATTCATGTGAAGAAATGCCACTGATTTCTGGAGGTTGATGTTGTATTCTGCTACCTTGCCAAATACTTTAATTAGCTTTAGTCATTTTTGTGTGGAGCCTTAAGAATTTTCTGTAGATAGTATCGTGTAATCTGCATAGAATGACAATTTTACCTCTTCTCTTTCAATTTGGACCCCTTTTATTTCTTTTTGTTGTCTAGCTGCTATGGCTAGGACTTCCACTGCTATATTGAATAAAAGGGGTGAGAGTGGGCATCTTTGTCTTGTTCCAGATTTTAGTGGCATATTTTTCAGTTTTTCACTGTTTAGTACTGTGTTAGCTGTAGGTTTTTCATAAATAGCTTTTATTATGTTCAGATATGTTTCCTCTATGCCCACTTTATTATAAGCTTTTGTCATAAATGGCTGAATTTTGTTTTGCTTTTTCATCATCCGTTGAGATGACCACGTGGTTTTTGTCCTTTATTTTGTGAAGTGGTATGTCACATTGATTCATTTGTGTATTTTGAACTATCCTTGTGTCCCTGGGATGAATCCAGCTTGATTATGTTGTATGATGTTTTTTATGTGTTGTTGGATTCTGTTTGCTAACATTTTGTGGATGATTTTTAGATGTATGTTCATCAGTGATATTGACCTGAAATTTTCGTTTTTGGTAGTGTCTTTGTTTTGTTTTGGTATATGGGTGATGGTTCATAGAATGAGTTTAGGAGTATTCTTTCCTTTTCAGTCTTTTTAGAATTTGAACAGAATCGGTATGAGTTCTTTGTATGTTTTGTAAAATTCCTGAGTGAAGCCATCTCGTCTGGACTTTTGTTTGCAGGGGGGTTTTTGCTAATTTCTAATTATTGCTAATTGTTTCATTTCTAGTGATCAGTCTGTTCTAGTGGTGTATTTCTTCTTCTATCATGGTGGACTGTATGTTTTCAGAAACTTGTCCATTTCTTCTAGGTTGTCCAATTTGTTTCCATGTAGTTGTTTTAGTATTCTGTTATGATATTTTGTTTTTGTGTGATACTGGTTTTAGGACCTTAGTTTTTAAATGTTTTTAAGATTGGCCTAGCAAAATTCACATTCAGTAAAGCAATGGTTTATCTCTAGTAAACCGACTAACTTGATTATTTTTACTATCTTGAGCCTTTGCCCAAAAATCTAGTGTGATCCTCACATCCCTTCTGAAAGGTTTTGTTTCAGAGAGGGCTTAGAAGCAAGACAGGAGCTGTGGTTGTTCCTAGGAAAACATGGTGGGTGCAAATGGACATGCTCATTGAGGGGGTTGTACACAATTCATTCACCTAGTAACTGTGATGTGTTAATTTATTCATTGATCTATCTTGACATCATAGCATCTCTCTGGACATTTCTTCCTGTTATACTGATGTACATGTCTCTTTTTTTTTTTTTTTTTTACCAATACCATACTGTCTTTATTACTTTAGTTGTATAGTAAGTCTTGAAATCAAACAGTGTAAGTCTTCCAACTTAGTTTTTTTCCAAAATTGTTTCAACTGTTCTAGGTCTAGTCTTCTTTAATTTCTTCCAGCAATATTTTATATGTTTCAGAGTAGAGCTCTCTCGCATATTCTGTAGAATTTATTCCTGAGTAGTTACTATTTTCATGCAGTATAGTTGATTTTTATACACTGACCTTCTGTCTTGCAGCTTTGCTAAATTCACATAGTAGTTCTAATACCATTTTTTTGTCGATTTCTTAGAATTTTCTATTTGGAACATATCTGTGAGTGAAGAAAGTTTTATATTTTCCTTTTATTCATATATATGATTGTGTGTGTGTGTGTATTTTCTTGAAATTTTTTTTTTTTTGCTTTATTTCACTGGCCACAATCTCTAGTATATTTTGAATAGAAGTAGTGAGAGGCCCTTGCTGTGTTCTCAGTCTTAAGGGCAAACATTCAGTCTTTCACTGTTAAGTATGATGTTAGGTGTAAGTTTTTCATGTGTGCCCTTTATTATGTTGAGGAAATTCCTCTTAATGCTAGTTTGTTAAAAATTTTTTTTCTTTTTTAAAGTCATGATTATATATTGAATTTTATCTCATGCTTTTTCCACATTTATTGATAGGATCCTGTGGTTTTTCTTTTAATATGAAATGCGTTGATGGATTTTCAGTGTTAAACTTACAACCTTGCATGCTTAAAGTAAAATCTTTGTCTGATTTTGGTATTAGAGTAGTCGTAGTCTCATAAAATGAGTTTGAATTTGTTTCCTTTTCTGCTTTCTGGTAGGATTTGTATTACTTCTTTCTCAAAATTTGGTGAAATTCAACAGTGAATTCAGAGCCTGGAGTTTGTGAAGTTTTTAACCACTAATTTAATTCATTTGATAGACAAAGTGCTGTTACTGGCTTTTTTATTTTTTCTTGAGTGAGTCTTGATATTTTGGGTCTTTCCAGAAACTTGTCCATTTCACCTAAGTTATCAAGTTTATGAGCATAAAGGTGTTTTATTATTCTCTTTTGAATACATGTATGGTCTGTAGTGTTGTTATTTTTATTCCTAATGTTGAGAATTTGTCATTTCTCTTTTTCTCTTTATTAGTCTGGCTATAGCTGTATGATACTACTGATTTCTCAAAAAATTAATGTTTGGTATCAGTGATTTTTCTCTATTGCTTCTAAGGTTTTAGTTCCATAATTTCTACTCTTTATCATTTCTTTCTGATCTTGTGGGTTTAATTTGCTCCCCTTCTGATAACTTAAGATGGAAGCTTAGGTCATTTATTTGAGACTTTTTTCTTTCCTAATATAAAAATCAAAAAAGAATAAATTTCCTGCAGACAGCTGTTTTAGCTACATACAACAGTTTGTTTTTTTTTAACATTTCCATTGAAAATCCTTTTTATTTTATCTTGTGATTTCTTCCTTGACCTTCATAGTTTATTTAGAAGTGAATTACTTAATTTCCAAGTATTTGGAGTACTTTCCAGTTATTGTTTTAACTTAATCCTTTTGTGGTCAGAGAAACGACTTGGTATGATTTCAGTTCTCTTTAAATCCATCGAGAATTGTTGTACGGCCTAGAATATGATCTGTCTTGGTGAATGTTTCAAGTGTACGTGAAAAGAATGTTTATATGCTTGCTGTTTTGGGTAGTGTATTCTGTAAATGCCCATTAGATCAAGGTGGTCAGCTTCATTTTCTGACCTCTTGTTCTGTCAGTTATTGTGAAACAAATGTTGAACTGTCCAGCTGTAACTGTGGATTTGTCTCTTCTGTTCTGCTTTTGCTTCCTGTATTTTGAAGTTCACTCCTGACAGACATTTAAGGTTGTCCTGTCCTCTTGGTCCATTGACTCCTTTGTTATTATGTAATGTCTCTCCATCCTCAGTAATTTTTGAGCCGATATTAGTGTAGCTGTCCCAGCTTTCTTTTGGTTAGTGTTTTTGTGTGATGTCTTTTTTCTTTTCTTGTACTTTTAACCTGTCTCTGTCTCTGTGTTGAATCTGTGTCTGTGTGTGTGTAGACAGCATGGAGTTGGGTCTTGTTTTTGTTGTTGTTGCTGTTGTTTTGATCCAGTCTGCCCATCTGTGCCTTTTATTTGGAGTGTTTTTTTTGAAAAAGACCATTTTATATAATGTAATTATGATTTGTTCGGGGTTTCAAGCTACCCTTAGTGTGACTAGTTTTCTATTTGTCCTGTGTGTTCTTTATGTCCTTTTCCCACTTCCCTGCCCTGTTTTGAGTTAAGTTGTTGTTATTGTTGTTTAAATGAACCCCTTTTATCTCCAATCCTGGCTTCTTAGCTCTGCTTCTGTTGTTTCACAATGGTTACTCTAGACTTTGCACATCTTTAACCGACGATAGCCAATCTTCAAATAATACACCAGTTACGTAGAGTGTATGATCCTTGAAACAATAAACTTCCATTTCTCCCTTCCTGTTTAGCCCTCCTTTACTTCTTCATGTTATGACGCCCCATAATACATTATTGTTAGTGTGCTTTAAATCATCTTTTAAATTTATTAAAAGTGAGAAAAAAATCTTTATATTTACTCAAGTTATTGATACTTTCCAGCTCACCATTCCTTTAAATTCACACGTCCATCTAGGTGATGTCATTTTCTTTTGGTTTGATGAACGTTCTTTTAACGTGTCTCACGGTGCAGCCCTGCTGGCGGTGAATCCTCTAGCTTGTGTTTGCCTGGTATTATATCATCTTCGTTTTCACCTGGTGTGGAGTTCTAGGATGCTAGCCTTCCCCTCTGTAGGTCCCCATCTGAAGGCTCTAGAGAATAAGCCATGGGCTGAACTGATAACAAGCTGTGAGGAAAGTCATGCATCCAGGCTGGATAAGAAATGGGCTACTTAATGTGTCCAGTATGGAAGGCTGGCTGGCCAGTGATGGGTAAGATCCTCAGAGGAGGACAACCTAAGACAGGCACGGCCGGCTGGATAAGACATGGGCTAATGTGTCCAGTATGGACGGCTAGGGGGCCAGTGACGGGTAAGATCCTCAGAGGAGGACAACCTAAGACAGGCACGGCCGGCTGGATAAGACATGGCCTATTTAATGTGTCCAGTATGAACGGCTGGCTGGCCAGAGACGGGTAAGATCCTCAGAGGAGGACAACCTAAGACAGGCACGGCCGGCTGGATAAGAAATGGCCTATTTAATGTGTCCAGTATGGACGGCTGGCTGGCCAGAGACGGGTAAGATCCTCAGAGGAGGACAACCTAAGACAGGCACGGCCGGCTGGATAAGACATGGGCTATTTAATGTGTCCAGTATGAACGGCTGGCTGGCCAGTGACGGGTAAGATCCTCAGAGGAGGACAACCTAAGACAGGCACGGCCGGCTGGATAAGAAATGGCCTATTTAATGTGTCCAGTATGGACAGCTGGGTGGCCAGAGACGGGTAAGATCCTCAGAGGAGGACAACCTAAGACAGGCACGGCCGGCTGGATAAGACATGGGCTAATGTGTCCAGTATGGACGGCTAGAGGGCCAGTGATGGGTAAGATCCTCAGAGGAGGACAACCTAAGACAGGCACGGCCGGCTGGGTAAGACATGGGCTATTTAATGTGTCCAGTATGGACGGCTGGGTGGCCAGTGACGGGTAAGATCCTCAGAGGAGGACAACCTAAGACAGGCACGGCCGGCTGGATAAGAAATGGCCTATTTAATGTGTCCAGTATGGACGGCTGGGTGGCCAGAGACGGGTAAGATCCTCAGAGGAGGACAACCTAAGACAGGCACGGCCGGCTGGATAAGAAATGGCCTATTTAATGTGTCCAGTATGGACGGCTGGGTGGCCAGTGACGGGTAAGATCCTCAGAGGAGGACAACCTAAGACAGGCACGGCCGGCTGGATAAGACATGGGCTAATGTGTACAGTATGGACGGCTGGAGGGCCAGTGACGGGTAAGATCCTCAGAGGAGGACAACCTAAGACAGGCACGGCCGGCTGGATAAGAAATGGCCTATTTAATGTATCCAGTATGGACGGCTGGGTGGCCAGAGACGGGTAAGATCCTCAGAGGAGGACAACCTAAGACAGGCACGGCCGGCTGGATAAGACATGGGCTAATGTGTCCAGTATGGACGGCTGGAGGGCCAGTGACGGGTAAGATCCTCAGAGGAGGACAACCTAAGACAGGCACGGCCGGCTGGATAAGAAATGGCCTATTTAATGTGTCCAGTATGGACGGCTGGAGGGCCAGAGACGGGTAAGATCCTCAGAGGAGGACAACCTAAGACAGGCACGGCCGGCTGGATAAGAAATGGCCTATTTAATGTGTCCAGTATGGACGGCTGGCTGGCCAGAGACGGGTAAGATCCTCAGAGGAGGACAACCTAAGACAGGCACGGCCGGCTGGGTAAGAAATGGCCTACTTAATGAAGTTTCGTGAGGAACTTTAAAACAATTTGTCCTTGATCACATAACATCCTGTGCTTACTGCAGGAGCTTGAGGACCTAAATAGCTTAAGATTATTAACATTGTTATAACTGGTGAGTGTGCAGGCCTCGAACCGGAGGGGCAGCTTACCATGGCAGTGAGTGGCCTAACACACTGTGAAGGACAACTTGGCATTGGGGGGATGTGGGATCGGGAGGCCAGTTGTCCAGGGAGCACGGTGGGTGGATGGGGGTGGCATAGGGGTGGAAGGAGGTTCCTGGCTGTATTCTTGATTGACCAAGGGATCCGAAGGCTGGGGAGCGGCAGAGGAAACTCAGGTCCCAGCTCAGGGTCAGGCCCTGTGGTGCTGACTGAGGGCAGAAGAGGAGCTCAGAAGTGGAGCGAAAGGGCCAGGTGGTTGTCCCTGGGGTTTGGTGACATGGGGGCTTTGGCCCGAGCAGTGTGGGAGGAGCCTGTGGTGAGGAACTGGTGGCCTGTAGAGGAGTGGGCAGTGTCTGGGCCCCCTTGGAAACCCTGGTCTGATGGGGGAGGCACAGCCTCTTCTCTGGGAGCTCTGATTTGAAGTGCTTGGGGAAAAAGTGCCCGGGGGAAAAGGAGTAGAGAACAAGCACCTCAAGGTTATAAAGCCACCAGTAATTAAAGAGAGAGAGAAAAAAAAGGTGATCAGGAAAAAAATAAAACCTATTTTAGAACTATGTTTAGAAAAGACAAAACATTGAATATAACTAGTGGCTTGTGAAACTCAAGGAAAACAAAAAGACTGCAGTCTTACTAAATTGTTGTGGAAACTGTATTGCCAAATTATCACAAACCAGCATAAAAAGCAACTTTTGAGTGAGCTTTAACACAGACTTGAACAATCAGGAAACTCTGCAGACCACAAAAGGGACATACTCCTGAACATCCACCTCAAATGTGACCACATAGGATAATGCTTAAGAAAGCATATTCCTAGGAATGAAATTCTCACTCTCGTTAAGTTTACTCCCTTGCCTTGTGCCCTTGGACCCTATCTCCTCTCATTTACAAACGCATTCTAGCAACAGTTTTTTCTTTCTTCTGCATCATTAAAATTTTTTACTGAATTATTCCTATTAGCCGGAAACATGTTAATCACCATCACATAAATATGTATAAATAAATGTGCATATAATTAAAATAACTTCTGTTATTTCCACATTTGCCTCTGGCTTATATCTGTTTTTGTCAACTTTACATTAAAAGTTTATTATATAGACAATTAATGTTCTATAGCCATTGTTTCCATTTTGTTTCTTCCCACTCTTTCCTGAAGCCATCCATTTCAATCTGACTTATGCCCTCAATGTTGATGGGAAAAAAGAACTTTTATCGAAGTTTCAAATTGACTTCTATGTCACTAAGTCCAATGGGTGATTCCTGATTCTCACTGAATCTGGGGAAGACTTGACCTCAGCATGTGTCATCTCTGCTCACTGAGCTTCCTCCTTCTTTCTTCACTCCTAAGATAACATGCTCACTTGATTTCCTCTTACTTCCCTGGACTCTGCCATTTACTTCCTCCTTTGCTGCTTTTTCTGACCCCCGTAGTCTCTATACCTCAGTCCTAAGGCATATTTTCTCTCCCAGTCCCAATGTGCTTTTGTTCAACACTATGGTTTAACCGTTGCTTCTTTCTCCTCTCAGCTCTGTTTGTGTATCCAAATACTCACTTGACGTAGTTACTTGTATGCCTAATATGCTTTAAAAAATTAACATGACCAAACCAAGTTCTGTATTTTCATCTCCATCCCAACATAATTATTCTCTATCTTCTTCATCTGGAAAAATACAACTAGTTTTTTTTTTTTAATTTTTCATGATAATAAAACCTAGAATTTTCCTTGACTCGTGCCTTTTTTCCTACCTTAAATCCAAACAATCAGGAGTGGCACATAAAACTAAAGAATGGTTTATTGTCATCAGAAAAATACAAATTCATACCTTGAGGTGGCTTTTTACAAATTGTCAAAAATTAAGATCCATGAAAAATATCGTGCTGGATATGTCCAACGTGGAGACATTGTACATTATAAATCATTCATTATATATTGTTGGTAGTATTGTAAAGTGGTGTGACTACATGGGAAAACAATTTGCATTATGTAAATGTGAGTAAATTTGAACAATTGCATCTTCCGTATGCCTGAACCAGCCTTTGTTCTCTGGTATCTGGGAAAATCTCTTGCACTCTGTACCAGAAAATATATACAAGTTTATTCATGGTCACATTATTTGTAATAGCAAAACAATGTAATTTTTTATTTTTTAGAAAACAAACCAATACACTTATATTCATAAGTGAAGTGTTGTATATGAATAAGATTGGATAAAGATTAATTGAAATGATGAACTACAGCAATGTGCCACAGAATGGATGACTCTTAGAAGCACTGAGTCAAAAAGCAAGTCTCAAAAACTATGATAGTATGATGCATATTTTACAAAACTTACAAATAGGCAAAATTAAACTTTATGTTGTTTATAGTTATGTTTATGTATGATTAAACTATATTTCTGAAAAAATTAAGAAAATAACGGCCATAATATAGAAATGCTTGTTACTGGTGAGAAATCAGAGTAAGGCCAGAGATGGGATAGGGAAGAAACAAACATTGTCACTGTCCTTATTAAGTTATAGGCTTATTTGTGTTCATGCTAATATAATGCTTCATAGACTGTGCTACATAGATATATATTTTACATAGAAAATATATATTTTAAAGGAGCATGAAGTGAATATAGGAAATTCATGTGAAAATATGAATTGACAAATCAAACAGTACCAGTATCTCAAAAGACCTTGTGTGGCTGTGGGTTGTATTACTATTATTTTTCTGTTTAGTTGAGTATTATTTTCCAATGATCACATCTCATCCAAACATAATTTGACCTTTGTAATTATAAACCATTATTTTTTAAATGAATGAAATGAATCAAATAAGGCTACTCTGCTTGGTTCATCCAGGTAAAAATAAAAACTCCATAAGTATATTGGTAGCTTCTGTAGCAAGTTTCCATATTCTATGCATTTTTTAGCCCTTATATCCACCAAGCAAAATGTTGCATATATGGCAAGATTCTGAAATTTTATTTTGAATTTCAATTACTTCAAAAATGTAAAATTTTAAAGAAATATAATACACATAACCCTGCATTAATTTAATCAGAAATTTGAAGATGATATTTTATTACCAGATTTTGCCACTGAATTTGCAGAGTACTTGCATTTTGTACATGTGTATGTACAAATTTATCACCCTTTCTATTTTCTACTTCTAGTTTTTTTAAATCTATATTTAGTGAGGAAAATTATTTAGAAAATTATTGTATGTTTCTTCAATCCTTGAAATTAATTTTTTTGTCTTTCCAACTTTTGACCCATATTAGTATTATAATCTTTATAAAATCAGTGTAAGTTAAGAATTTTTAAAATTCCACCTTTGAATTTACATAGAGTTAACGTCTGATGTTTTTCTAAAAATACTGTTTAAGGACATAATCAAAGTGCCTTTGATATTTCTAAAAAGTGCATGACCATGCCCTTAATTACATATTTTTTATGTTGATAAATTTAATCTTTTTTCCATGAGGGCTAAATATCTTCTAGGTATCTTAAGAATATCAAATTGAAACATCTATGAAAGAATAGTTTAATTTTATACAAACATTTTTATGACCCAAATATGCCTTTGGAACAATGTCATAATAGCAAAAGGGATTTTTTTCAAAAAGTAAATCTTGATATAAATATGAGTTTTTATCTTATACCCTTTAATGTTCTTGACCTTTTTTTAGTAAAATGACATTATAAAATGAATGGTTAGTAAAAGTTATCTGATTCTATAGTTGTCTAGCTTAAAGTAAATCTTCTAATCCATCATTCAAAAAATGGTATAGTTTAAAAATATAAATAAATATAATCAGTGAGCTGTGCTCTAACCTATTTAGATTCAAACATCAGTCTCTTGAAAACTAATTTTGTGATTTTGGAAAAGTTATTGACACTTCTGAAATTTAATTTTCTTATCTGTATAATAAGATTTTGGAGAAGAGTATTTGAAGTGGTGTTATGAGAGTTGCATATAAATAGCCTGACATAGTCTGTATAGTCTGTTAAGTTTTTAAAAGATACAGAGTATCTGTATAGATTCCTTCAGAATACATATATTAACAAATCTAAAAGAATTCAAAAAGAGTTAATCTGGGATGCCTAATCTAAACATTTTTATTTTCAGTTTTAGATTGCTTCATGAAATTTTTAGTTATTAAAAACAGTTATATTTATGTAAATATCAAGTTGTTCTCTGTGAGATAATCAAGCAGTCATTTTGATTATGCCATTTTACAGATGAAAAATGATTGTGGAGAATGAGTGACTTGCACAAGAAATACTGCTAGTTAGTGATAACACAGTTTGCTTTTAGAATATCAGTGCTGTTTTACTGAAAACAGGCTAAGAGAAGTAAACTTTTCACAGATTTTCCATAAAAGATTGAATGATTATAATCCATAGATTATATGTTTAATTTTTAAATGTTTAAATTTGATGTTGACATCTTTTGTTTATGTTTTAACCCCCTGTTTCATGGCTTAATTTTAGTCTGTTTCTTTACTAAAAGCCACCTCAATTCTTTTTGGCAACATGCCTGGTACAAACAACAAATGACTGTGTACACTCTTGAATCCTTGCCTTACTCAGAGTTGAAAGTCTTTTATGTTGACAGAAGGTTCTAGAAACCCTGTCTGTCCTTGAGATTTATCCAATTATTAATCTGAATGCTCCAAAGTGAAGAATGGTATCTAAGGAGAAGAGCCGTTAACTGCCTAAGGTGCATCAAAATTTTAATTGGCATTTTTTCTAATTCACTTACATGCCCTATGGCAATGTGATAAGTCTTATGTAAATTAAAATTGGGGGGAGGAGAGTACTAACCATAATAGCAACTTTTTCAAGCTTGTCCATAGAAAAATCCATTTCTATCCTCTATTACTGTGTTTTCTGAAGTCTGTATTTTTCTGTACAAGGGTATTACCAAAGTCATGGTTGAATTAACAATAAGCAGAATCCATGTTGCTTTTGGATCTCATTAATATTATAGGTAAATGAGAAAAACCTGGTATTACTTCTCTTTATTGAATTACACAGTTATTAATATCACATATACATTTACCACATGTACACGCACACACACATGAACCATCTATGCTAGTGAGTCAAGCAATAGAACATCTGCATTTCCAGACATTTTAGTATACAAAAGAATAATCAAGATACAAACACTGTTTGTAACTCTGAAGAGAGAAATCTTTAGAGACAGTAAATTGGATTGGGATGTATCACTCTCAGCCAATCCTTTCTCATAGACTTGGAGACAGGTACTTGAGAGTAGAGTTAAATCAGTAGAGTGCACTACCACAAATTATTCCCTATGGCCATTTGTTTCTATGACCTAACAGGTCATTTAGCTATTTTCTAATAATTTTTGTGGTAAAGTTGTTCTCTACATCAAAATATAATTCAGTGTTTTCTCCTTTAGTCAACATTAAGAGCAAGATGTATATACATAAATATGTGTACTTAAAGTTCGCTTCCACTGATTTGGGGCCGTTATCTGGACAATAAAAGAAATCATTGTTCAGGAAAATTAAATATTTTGACATACACATAATTATTTAAATGTAATATTTTTAACATTAAAAAGTACTTTTTCACTGTTATTTTAGTATGTAAACTTAGATTGTGAATTTGAAAAGTTCAAAACTAAAGTTTCATGATACAGATAGGGCTTTGATTCATTCAAAGGTCTAAATTATTAAAAGAAGGATTAGCCAATGCTTATTTTTATAATAATATTCATCTCTTCCAGTTTGTAAGTTAAACTAAATATTAAATGATTTACAGTGGGAAAATAATCTTGAAATTTAGAAGACATATAAAGGAACCAGAATATATTTTTTTCTAATGCCACTGGATATTAAAGATAAAAATATTAGAAATCAAAGACTAGCAAAAAAGGAAAAAAATCCTCATAATCCCAATACCATAAGATAACCACAGTTGCCATTTTGTACACAATCCTTCAGTTCACAAATACACACAGATGTACAAACACAATATGCTCAAGCTATCTTATATTATTATACATACTATTTTGCAGTCTATTTTTTTCTAGCCAGAATTATGTCATGAATCCTTTCCCACCCATAAATTATTCCTATAAGGCTTATTTTCTAATTGCTGGATTTTCTACATTGGTTATTAATCAATCTCTAAACATTCATGATTTTGCTACTTTACACAAAACAGCAAAGAAGGTCTGTATCTAATTTGGAAAGGAGGATATTTAGAAAGTTTTATTTATGGTAAATTCTTTTGATACCTGATATGGTTATCCTTCAGAAATCATACACAGACTGCTGTTCCCATTCGTCATGTGGAAAATACCGAAATAGCTTCACCAACAGTGTTTACAATTGTTTAGGTTTTAGAAAATTTTTTTGTTTGAAAAATATTACGTAGTTACTTTCATTTACTTTTTCTGAGAGCTGGAAAGATTTATTTATACTCTTTTCTTATTGTATATTAGTATTTTAATGTTTTTTCTTTTGTGAACTCACTGTTCATACTTTTGTATGTTTCTATTTATATAATTCTCATTAATTTTCATAAGTTACTTACTTTAAGCACATCATCTTATATACCTTGCAAATAATTTCGTCTGATAATTCTTTAAATACTTTTGTTTGATGTATATTTTGATCATAGAAAATGCTTTTATTCATGGAACCATATATTTTAATCTCTCTTTACTTTTTTATAATGTTTTATGATAGGAAATACTTCACTTAATATCTTCTGTGATTTAATCTTCTATTTATCTGAATTTATAGTTTGTTCCAAATGACTTCTACTCTTCTATTAGCCAATAACATATTCTAATTAATTTTATTACACATTATTCTTATATTTAAATATTTCCCAGTTTATTTTCATGTGATAGTTTGATAAACTATTGTATTTTTTAATTTTTTAAATTTTTTTAAACATTTTTTATTGCATTTTAGTCATTTTACAATGTTGTGTCAAATTCCAGTGCAGAGCACAATTTTTCAGTTATACATGAACATACATACATTCATTGTCACATTCTCTTTCGCTGTCCTTTTTTTCAAGTAATCCAAAATGCGTTAGGAGTTTGGATGATACTATGTTTTATTTCAAACAATAAGAACATTACAAAATTTAGTTATTTTATCCATGAATATGGTGTGAATCTCCATTTTCCAACTTTATGCCTTCAGCACTAGATTATATTTTTTTTATCATTTAAGTTCTGTATAATACTCATTAAACTTATGTCAACACACTACTAATTTTGCTACTATTTGCAATACAGTACATTTGTAATTTTTCTCTCTCAGTTTTAAGGACATACTTAGGCTCAAAGTGAAAGGATGGAAAAAGATATTCCATGGAAATTTATGGTACATTTATACATAAATAAATATCAAATATAAATAAATTATTTCTAAAGTTGTAATTGAAAAAAGAGGGGAAAGTTATCAGAAGAAAGATCATAGAGTATAGTAATAGAGACAACATAAACTTTATCTTCTTAAGTTACATACCTCTTCTTTTTCAATTACAAGTTTAGAAATAATTTATTTAGAAAATTAAACATTCTTAAAATCTAACTTTGCTTTTAACAGTAAAATTAAGTATGTGAGTAAAATATTTTGATGCTGTGATGTATTCTGCCATTTGACTGATCGTCAGCCTTCTCCATGCCACTTTCCATAACTGAGGTTGGAATGAAGTGCTCTTTTTCCAGAATATTTTTCACCTAGGGGTGGTGACATGAAGCTGTTATCTGAATTAATTATGAAAGGATAATATAAGTATTTTATAATAGAATAATTAAATGAATTATAGTATTATAAATATCCAATAAATTTGATATTTAGAAACTAGTCACCTGTGTCACCTGGCACACACACACACAGACACACATACACACACACATAGATATGCAGGGAGATTAAATCTGGAAAAAATGCATATATAGTATGATTCTAAATATACAAATGTCTGTTGCTTCATGAGATTGAGTGACTTTTTTGCTTTTTACCTTTTTTAATAACTTTCTTACTGAGAAAATACAATATTAGCATAAAAATAAACAAAGCTTACAATTTCTCTTTTTGCATCAAGTAGACCAAATTTGTTCTAAGTTAAAGGTATAACCAACCATAAAGGAAATCTCTAATGGTGCTTTGCTGTTAAGTATCAAAATCAGGCACAAATATCAAGTTTTATTTAATAAGTAATAAACAGGAAAACAAGTAGGATCATCAATAATTGGAGTTATAGAGAATAGTTTAAAAATATGAAATTGCAGTTACCAAACCCAGTATACCTCTTATATAAGTGAGAATGATAAGACTTACTAATCAACTTTTTTGCATTATTACAGTTATAACAAGTCATTAAAAAAATTGGTGCTCATGGAAATTTAACAAAATATGAGAATCAATATCTGAAAGATAGAGAACAGCAGCCATAACCATAGGACATGTATTAAGTAAGGATGTAAGAGAAAGAAAAAGCAAGAAAACTGTGTCAGAGACAGACACAAAAATGAATCAAACTGCCAGGAGCAGTTTAGACTTCTAATCAAACAACAGACTATATAAACACAGTCTGGAAGGGGCTGTAGGTTACACATTGGAATTTTTTCCCCTTTCTTGCTCATTAAAATCTGTTCTATAATACTAGCAACCATACTTCTTCATGCATAAAAACCAATAGTTGCATTATACATCCACAGCGAGCAAAATGCTATAGAGACCATTTTAGAATTGAGTCCATAAAACAAATGCCAAGAATAAACTTATAATTTATCTTTTGTTTATATCTTTATGTGTTCTACTATACAGTTCTAAAAACATTTGTTTTTGTCTTATTCATTAAATTTTACCTAGTATTGCTAAGAATAAATAGGCTTTAATTTACAAATCAATATATAAACCATGGGTACATGTATGAAATTTATTTGTAATTTATTTGTTACTTGCTTAAGCTCTGAATTCAGACCAGTCTGAGTTGAAGTGATGATGCTGCCCCTAGCTACTTTTAACAATGTTAACCTTGGGCAAGTGATGGAAGCTTCATTTTCCAACTTGTAAAATGATGATGATAATAATAGAAATCTTTTCACATTGTTTGAACAGGGGAGACACTAAATATAATGAATACAGGATAGTTAGCATAGTGTCTGGTACAGGGGAATCAACTTAATAAATTCTTAGGATTTGCTTTATTGAGCTTTCATTACATTGTAATACTCACAAAATCTTTTTAAATTAAATATTATTATCCCCCATTTACAGATTAGGAAAGAAAGAATGAGAATAATAACTTTATTTTCCCCATCTGTCTTTTAACTTCTCAGAGGCTATAATTGTTTAAGAAAAAAGAATGAATGTAATGTAAAAATGTGTTTTTCTCATTTTTAAGAGGATTTAGAGAGAATAGATCATTGTACAAACTATGCTATCAGTGAATGGATAGAAACTACCAAATAACATTTAGAGAGCTTTTTCTTTTTCACATTTATACCGATTATATAGCATACGTTGCTGATGTAAAGAATATATGCAGAAGTCTTTATATTTTTACTTTTGTATACATCAATTTACCTGACTTAAAAGTCTAAGAAGTATATTCCTTTTCCTTTTATGGTTTGTAAACTAGTTGGACGTGCACAGGTGAAAGCAGATGCCCGCAACCCCCTGCACACACCCACACCCCTACACCCCACTACTAGTGCAGGCAAGCACACATGCTGATGCAAGAGCTGTGTTTTCTATTTTGACTTAGTGCTATATCATTAACAAAAGACATGGAGCTTGTAATGATATTGGCAATGATGATAAAATAACACTGTCAACATAACTACCATATTATGTATCTTTGAAATGTATGGATATTGAAAGAGTTTAACAGTGTAAAAGGAGGAAGGAAACAAATTTAGAAATCCTTAGTAAATAAATGTAGAGCAAAAAACAAACAAATAAAAACCCCAAACAAACAAAAAAACAAAAAAGAGAAAAAACTTCACCTGTAATCAATCTAATGACCTTTGTTTTGCACAGACATGTGGTTGGAAACAACTCAGCTATTTTTAGCTATCACTCTGACAGGAAACAGTTCAAATGTATACTAAAAGGATTTTATATTCATGCAGCAGTTTTATACAGATTATCTCATGAAATATTCAAAAGAGTATGGTGAGATGGACAGTATTTTTTTTTTTTTTATTACTATCTTCCAGTTTAAACACAAACAGTTGGCGTGGATTGCTCAAACAGTGAGCAACAATTCAAACACTGTAATGCAAATCTTACCTGGTCCAGCATTTTCCCCACTATATTACATGTTTTCTTACTAAAACTGGATGATAACATATATCAAATTTTTATTTCAAATGGGAAAAATCAATGTAAAAGAATATGAAAGACTAATGAAAGGATAGAGACAATGTTGATGATCTGATTCCTATAGTTCAGGAAGGCAAGTACACAGTAACAACTGTTAGAAAAAGTACCAGAATCACAGAATCATAACTCAAACATAGTCAAGTATGTAAGGGTCTTTAATTTTGCAGATTATCTCTTAGAGTATTTTGAATTAGAATTTAAAAAACAGTATAAGGAAAAATGTGCACACATTAGTTAAAATTTAGATCTAAAGGAAATACGGAATATCTGGCATTTTAAATTTGTTGGTTGAAGTGAGTTAATTCATGTTTAAAAGGAGTTTTGGTAAGACAACAAAAATACTCATGTGTTTAGATATCCTATTTGCTAAAAAGAAATTCTGAAGAACCACTTAGATAACAGTCAGGATGCCAGCTAATTTTCATATCTGTTTTATCAACTAGCTTAAAAATAAATAATTTCATTTGTTTGGATAGAAATGTGAATGTCCCAGTTGGTGATAAAAAAAGGGGCCTACTTTTCAGATATTTAGACTTTACAAACCATATACATTATCTAAAACTAATGTATTCTGGTGTCATATCAGTATTGATTTTTAAGTATTTTGTATATTGCTGTATATTAAAATTGAGTACATACCCCTGAAAGACACATTATATGGTATTCTTTCATTTTACTAAAAGTATGCCCATAAAGGATGAAGTTCTAAGGTATGAATTAAAAGAAAATATTTTCAACCATTCTAAAGAGATACAATTCAATTTAATTCACTTTTTGGAAAGATAATATCAATATACTAGTATTATGAGTCCAGAGATACAGAGCTAATTTGTTCATGGGAGGATATATTTTCAAATGAATAAAAATTAGATGGGCAAATATGACTATTATAATTGCACCAAAATGTTAAGCATTCTTTGTAAAATAAACTACTTTTACCCATTAAGTATTTCCTTTCATTTTCCCATTCAAAGTACACTAACCTTGTCCTAAAGTTTGTAGGATGAGGATGTCCATCATATAAGGATAAGTAGTCGTATTCTTCTTCTAGAGCAAATGACTGAAAAACAATTTGTATTCTATTTCATTCTTCTGCTTGTACAGTTTGCACCATTTGGATATCCATATGGAAAACCAGGGCTTTCTATAGTGCCATTAAGTCCTTTTAAAGTTCCACCACATGTATAAATAAATCCTGTAACAAAAGACAAATAAACAGGCATTACTATTATATAAAACAAGAATAATCCAGAAGACATACTATTTTGAAAAAGCCTTTTTTTCCCCTAAGACCCGTTACAATAATTTTGTAAATGACTATTTAAGAACTAGGTAAATTATCCATTTTTTAAAGAAAGTAAAACATAACTAGAGAAATACTAGGAGATGTGTCATTTATCATACATCTTGTGGTTAGTAATTATAAACCAGTTGACAAAATAAAGATCTCCAGACTTGATTCTTTATCCATTACATAATCCAACATGCAAACACAATCCTAGAAGTAGTTTTCAGTCTAATTGGTATCTTCCCTGTACTTTCCAATCTACTTGTAGTCACTATAAAAAAACCTTGAAAATTTAATGATGTTAATATGCATTTTGGGTCTTAAAAATTTTAACTCCACTTTTTCGTAGTAAAATCACACTAACTTTTTTTTTGTGTAGACAGATCTCTACTACGCAGCCAATGTGCCTCAGGAAAATCTGTCCTATTTTGAGTCTAGCAGAAGGGAGGGATAAAAGGCTTAGACCTTAAAAGACACAAACATACCCACTATGTAGTTGCTCTTCCCCCAGAGTACATTCCTAAACTAACCACATCAGAGTGACATCTGAGTTTGGGGAAAAAATTGAATCTGGCATAACTGATAGCAGTCATCTGGAGAATTTCCCTACTAGTTCTATGGGAAGTCTAAATTATTTAGAACTTGACTCTTGGAGATACCTAGAAAACATACATGAATCTTAAGTACCAAGAAGCTGTAAGTGAGAGGTATCAAGTTAATCTGAGGAGAGAGAATGCTAAACTACCCCAAGTATCTGCATTTGGAACAGGATATAGAAATGTAGGAAATTTGGGGCTCCTTTCTGAGAAGGAATGGCTATATGTTATAAAAGTTTGGATGTTTTTAAAAAGTGTAAGGAACCATGCATGAAAGATGGGAAGCCAGAGTCATAGATTAGATGGAAGCTAACTTGGGATGTTGTCCATTCATTTCCACACTCTTCACAGGAGCACCTTGCTTTTGCTAGGGGAGCCCCTTCTCTGTCAAACAGCTGACTCTTCCGACTCTGGTGGTGAAGTGGGGGTGCTCAGGGCTGAATTAATCAGGATAACCCTATCCTCCTTGGCTTATTTACTTCAGGAATCTACTCTGATTATTTTCATATATGGCAAAGTCCTACACCTGGGATATTCAGTATTTGATAATATGGCATAGTTTTTGTGACTCTTTTGCCCTTTCAAAAACTTGCAAAGAAGTTGAATAAGGTAGAAGTTTTTTTAAATCAATATTTGTGTATTATACTTATATTTTTGCTCATGCACCCAAAGTCAAATAGGGCATTTTATGATTTTCAAAAGTGAAAAAAAAAAAAAAAGAGAAAGTCCCTTTTAAAATTGCTTCTTGCCGACCAATTACTTTGAAGCCTTAGGTTAATTAGCTATCAACCATTTCTATTAGTTTTCTGCCTGAACAGCTTCCAATTTGAACTTCATAACTAAATGCAAGCATGAATCCCTTTAGCTACAACCTGATCTGTGGGCTGTTTTATATATTCTCAAGCCCCGTAACCCTGATGGTTTTAGAAAAAGGACATATGTCCTAAAATAACATGCTCAGCTTTGTCCACTGATTCTTCAAGGGCCTGCTGATTCCTGCATTTCATTCCTTTCCTTTTGTTCCTCTAGGCAAATTAGGAATTTCACCTGTTTTGAAGCTTCTTATCTCTGTTATTCATTTTATGTTCATTTTTGTTTATATATGTTTGATTAAACATCACAATATTCATAATAATAAGGTACATTTTTCTACCAGGAGATTTATCATTTTCACCCTCAAAAGGTGAAATAGAGTTTTTAAAGCAAAACAGGATTTTCTTCATTTACTTATGCTTCACAAGGTTAGTCGTTGTTATTAGCTTATCTTTTCAGGCCATTTCTATGCATTTTATATATTTACAAACCATCAGTCATGCTAAGCATATTTTTCCTGAATTTTTTGTTAAATTTTGTAAAATATCACTGATTTTTTTATGGCTCCACATGTATGCATCTGCTACATTCTTTTTTTTTTTAATGACTACATAGCTAAATGGCACGTGGTATGTCTGTACTATTATTTATTTAACATAGAGCCTATCAATGGCGTCATTCTTCGTGGTTTCAAAGGTGTAAACAGCAACTCTGGATATATATCCTTGTGCCCTTGTGTGGAATATCCTGCAGACGGAATTCCAGAGATGGGAGGGCTAAATTTTAAGCTTAGATAGATATAGCCCAACTATCAATAAATGTAAAAATTTCTGCTGCTGTCATCAGGTTATCGTTTTCCACATCCAATCCTGATTTTGGCAATACTCGATTTTTCACAAGGCAAATTTTGCAAGGCAAAAAAATGTTATCTTACTAATTTATTTTGTGTATCTCTGATTATTATAGGGATCAAATATCTTGTTATATGCTTTTCATTCATTTATAATTCTTTTATGAATTGCCTTATAGCCTTCACATATTTTTAAATGGATACTTTACCTTTTCTCACTTTTCTTTTAGGATGCAATTGCTTAGGTTTCTGGTTATTCTTATTTGCCTTTCATATACTATACATTTCTAAATGAAACAAATTTGTTTATTCATTGCTGTCGTAAATTCACAATTTCTTAGTGCTCTTTATAGTACATATGAAGCTTCATCTCTTTTGATGATTTTTCTTTGATGTTTGTTCATATATTTATCACATATGTTATGCCTTAGGGAAAAAATGATTAAGATAACATCATCTTGGCTGTCTTCATGGAACTAGCAGACTATAACATGAGACAGCAAGGAAATATAGATTATTATCGTTACAGAATATGATAGGTGCTATGATTGGAATAAGCACAATTTTTTTCAAAAGCATGTGGAAGCAAAACTTAATCTTGATAATTCAATATGTGTTTATGGAAAACTGGTCTCAAGGGTATTGCAGATTGCCATAGATTCAGTCTTTGACAGTTTCTGAATGCCTTAACGTTGCATTTTTCACACCATAACATTTAATGTCCACTTAGTCAATTTATTCTTGAAAAACGATAAAAGTTTACATGATTTGAGTCATACTGGCAACAAGAATTTGGTTAACAATATAGATTTTTAGATTTTTTTTCCATGTCTATATTTTATTGTTCCTACCCAGTACAAAACAATGCAAGTGACTGTGATGTTTTTATGACGTTTTAAAATTTCTTCTGTTTTCTTTTGCGCTAAGTTCCATGCTAGAATATCATTCACACTTGTGCTTACTTTTTACTTTTGTTCACACTTGTGTTTATCTAGTGAGTTGGATTTTTGTTCCCAATTATATTGACAGGACTTTTCCATCAGCAAGGTCATGTTTTTATTGATACACAACACTTGTGTGACAAAAACTTGCCACGTTAATAACTCAGTCGTAACAATTAACCTTTTTTACTGTGGTAATCAACACATAATATAAAGTCTGTTTTGGAGTGTATGTTGTTATAAGGCAGATCTCTAGAAGTTTTTATTCTTGCTTAAATGAAACACTGTATCTATTGACCAGTAACTCCTAATTTCCCCATACCCCTAGCTTCTCACAGCTACTGTTCTACTTTTTGCTTCTATGAATTTGACTAGTTTAGATAGCTCATATAAGTAGAATCGTGCAGTATTTGCCCTTCTGTGACTTGCTTGCATCACTTAGCATAATATCCTCAAGGTTTATCCTTATTGTAGAGTATGACAGGGTTTCCTTCTTTTTTAAAGCTGATTTCCATTGTATATACATACCTCATTTTATTTATCCATTCACCCTTCAGTAAACATATGGAGTATTTCCACTTTTTGGCTATTATGCATAATGTTATAATGAACATGAAAGTGCACTTATCTCTTTGAGATCCTGATTTCACTTTTGGATAATACTCAGGAATGGAATTGCTGGATCATTCTCCCATCAGTGCACAAGTGTTCCAGTTTCTCCACATGCTCACCAATATTTTTTTGATAATCGCCATCCTAACAGGTATGAGATCTCATTGTAGTTTTAATTTGCAGTTTTCTGATAATTAGTGATGTTCAGCATGTTTTTATATAGCCATAGGCCATTAGTTTGTCTTTTTTGCAGAAAAGTCTACCTATGTTGTTTGGCCAATTTTTAATTGAATTGTAGTTATTGAATTGTAGAAGTTCTTTATAAATTTTGGTTTTTAACCCTATATCAGATATATGATTTGGAAATTATTTTCTCCCATTCTATAGATTGCCTTTTCACTCTGTCATTTTCTCATTTCACAGAAGTTTTTTCAGCCTGTAGAATATCACTTGTCTATTTTTATTTTTCTTGCCTGTGCTTTTGGTATCATGTCCAAGAAATAATTGTCAAGACTAATGTCAAGAAGCTTTACCCCTAAGTTTTCTTCTAGGAGATTTGTAGTCTGGGTCTTACGTTTAAGTATTTAATCCATTTTGAGTTGCTTTTTATGTGTAGTGTAAATTAAGTGTCCAATTTTATTCTTTTATGTATGGATATCCAGCTTTCCCAACACTATTTCCACGCTGTGTATTCTTGGTACCTTTGTCAAAGATCATTTGACCATTTATGGGTTTTTTTTTCCCTGGGTCCTTGATTCTGTTCCATCTGTTGATATATCTGTCGTTATGCTGAAACCATGCTATTTTGATTGGTGTAGTTATGTAATATATTTTAAAATCAGAAAATGTGAAGCCTACAGCTTTGTTTTTCTCAAGACTGTTTTGGCTATTAAGATCCATTGTAGTTCCATATGAATTTTGAGATTGTTTTTCTATTTCTACAAAAAATACCATTAGAATTTTGATACAGTTTGCATTGAATCTATATATTACTTTGGGTAGCATGAAAATTTTAGCAATAGTTTTATAAACACAGGATGTCTTTCCATTTTTGTTTGTTTTTAAAAATATCTTTCTACAATGTTAAGTAGTTTTCAGGAAGCATGTTTTTACTTTTTTGGGTTTTTATTCCTAAGTATTTTATTCTTTTTGATGCTATTGTAAGGTGACTGTTAATTATTTTACTTTTTAGATTGTTTACTGTCAGCATATAGAAATGCAACTGACTTTTGTGTGTTGATTTAATATCCTACAACTTTGCTGAATTTGTTTACTAGTTTAACAGTTTTACAAAGCAATCCTTAGGAAAATCACAACACGTTTTTGTTTGTTTTTTGCAGACATTTACAAGCTAATGCTAAAATTCATACTAAAATACATAGGACTCAGAATAGTCAAAACAATCTTGGAAAGGTAAAACAAAGTAAAAGTGAGTCATACTTATTAATTTAAAACATATTTAAAACCTACAGCAATCAACATAGTGTGGACCTGGCATAGGGATGGGCATATAGCTTAATTCAATAGAATTAAGAGACCATTTATAGAAACTTTGTTTTTGGGGAATCAGAAGGGAATTGAATAGCTTTATTTTTTAATAAAACTTTCAACTTTAAGATTCTTTAAGTCCACATGCAGTTACAAGAAATGTCTTTTGACCATATTCTAATTGGATGATTAGTATTTTTTACTGTTGAATTTTGAGTTTTTATGTATTCTAAATAGTAGGGCTTTTCTCGACTATATCATTTCCAAATCTTTCTTACATTCTGTAACTCATCTTTTCAACTTCTTAATAGGGTATTTGGCACAGCAAAAGTTTTAAATTTTGATGAAATCCCCTTTATCAATTTTTTTTCTTTTATGGATCCTGCGTTGGTATAAAGATCAAGATTTTTTTTTTTGCCTAGATTCTGAATATGCTCTCTTTTTGTTTTTCTAAAAGTTTAATAGTTTTTGGTTTCACATTCACATTGTGATCCATTTTTAGTTATTTTCTGTGTAATGCATCAGGCTTAAGTCAAGGTTTGTTTGTTTTGGTCTTGAGATGTCCAACTACTTCAGCGTCGTTTGCTGGTAAGTCTTTTTTTTCTTCCATTGAAATGTTTTTCACCTTTGTCAAAATTAGTTGAGCTTATTTATGTGGGTCTATCTCTGGATTCTCTGTTCTGTTCCATTGATTTATGTGTCTATTTCTTTGTCAGTGCCACTTTTTTTTTTATTGTATTAGTTATATAAGAAGCTTTAATATCATTTTATTATTTTTCAAAATTTTTTTAGCTATTCTGGTTCCTTTGCATTTCCATATGTATTTTAGAATAATTTTATCTATATCTACCAAAAATTAAACCTATATATCTATCTGGGAAGAATTAATATCTTTCCTATGTTGAGATTTTTATTCTGTAAACACAGTATATCTCTCCATTTACTTGAGTCTTCTGTACTTCCTTTCATCAGTCTTGTATAGTTTTCAGCATAGTCGTCCAGGATATATTTTGTTACTTAAGTATTTCATTTTTTCTTAGTGAGTGTAAGTTATATTGTGATTTTAATTTAGATGCATATTCATGGCTAATACATTAAAATTACAAGTTATTTTTAAATGTTTATTTTGTGTCTGTGACTGATTGAACTCATTTATTAAATCTAAGAGTCTGTCTGTAAATACACAGGATTTTCTGCATAGCAGATCATGACACCCACAACTATAGATATTTTTATTTCTTCTTTTCTAATCTTTGAACCTTTCATATTATTTTCTTGTGTTAGGATCACATGACTTTTTTCTATTTTAATCTCTTAATATTGTGGATTAGATTGATTGATTTTTGAATATCGGGCCATTCTTGCAATTTTGCAATAAAACCTACTTGATCATGCTATATAATTATTTTTTATATATTATTAAATTCTATTGGCTAATATTTTGCTAAGAGTTTTTGCTTAAGGGATAGTGATCTGTATTTTTGTGTGTGTGTGTACTACGTTTATCTAGCTTTGAAATCAGAGGAGTGCTAGCTCTATAAAATTAAGTGGGAAGTGTTCCCTTCTCTTCTATTTCTGGAAGATATTGTGTAGAATTTAAGTCAAAACTTCTTTAAATATTTGGTGGAATTATCAATCAAATCATTTGGGGCAGGAGATTTGTTTATGGGAGTTTTATAATTATAAATTCTATTTCATTAATAGAATAGGACTAGGGCCATTCAAATTACTTATTTCATACGAAGTGAATTGGTGTTTCTGTATGTCTCTCTGTGTGTGTATATGTGTATGTGTGTATAATTTGGTGCATTCTATCTAAGTTGTCAAATAGATGCATACAGAATTATTCACAGTATGTACTTATTATCCTTTTGATGTCTCTAGGGTCTGTGGTGTATCTCCTCTTTTCTACCTAATGTTGGTTATTTGTGTCTTTTCTCCCTTTTTCTTTGTCAGCCTTGCTAGTGGTTTGTCAATTTTATTGATCTATTCAAAGAATCAAGTTTTTGTTTGGCTGATTTCTTTATTGTTTTCTCTACTGTTCTTATTCTATTATTTACTCTTTTTTTGGTTTTGAATTTAGTTTTTCTTTTTTTGTTTTTGGCTGTTAACTTAGAAACTTAGATTATTAATTGGAAACTTTTCTATTTTTCTAATGCATGCATTTGGTACTATAAAATGTCTCTCTTAGTACTGCTTTAGGTGTGTCCCATAGATTTTGACGTGTTGTATCTTTACTTTTCATTCAAGTTAATGTATTTTTAAATTTTCTTTGTATCTTCCATTTCAACCTATGGCTATGGTAGAAGTGAGTTGTTTAGTCTGAGATTTCCTTAACTGTTTGTTATTGATTTCTAGTTTGGTTCCATTGTGATCAGAGAACACATTTTAGGTGATTTGAAATTAAATTTGTTTAAGCTTATTGCCCAGTATATGATCTACTTTAGTATATGTTCCCTGGATACTTGAAAAGAATGTGTATTTCAGTGTTGTGAATAGTGTACTCTAAGTGTTGATTACATCTTGCTGGTCGATGGTGTTGAGTTCTTTTATATTCTTGCTTACTTTCACGGGCAAGATGCCCTTTTTCTCCAGCTGCTTGCAGGACATTTTTTTGCCTTCAGTTTTCAGTTTGATTGTGATGTACATGGCATAGATTTCTTTGGGCCTATCCAGTTTAAAGTTTACTCAGCTTTCTGAATCTATGGGTTTATGTCTGTTGCCAAATTTGGGATATGTCAGTCATTATCTCCGTAAGTACTTCCTTAGCCTTCTTCTCTCTTCTCCTTTCATGGCTCCAAAAACATAAAGGTTAGATCTTTTATTTTAGTTCCACAGGTTCTTGATGTTCTGTTCACTTTTTACATTTTCTTTTAGTCTGCTTTTTCTCTGTTGTTCAGATTAGGTCATTTCTTTTTTCTTTTCAGTTCCTTCATTTTTTCCCTCTGTTCCATTCTGCTGTTGAGCCCATCTGTTAAGTTTTTAATTTCAGCTATTATGCTTTTTGTGTCTAATATTTTGATTTGATTTTTCTCTTTATGTTCAGTTTCCTTGCTGAGAGTTTTTCTTTGCTGACATTTACTTTTTTAAAAAATTTGTTTCAAGTGTGTTTTCATTGTTTGTTGAGAGAGTTCTTTATCATGACTACTTTAAAATCTTTGTCATATACTTCCAAATTCTCTGTCATCTGGTGTTGACATTCATCGATTGCCTTTTTCATTCAGTTTGAGATCTTGTTGGCTGTTGGTATGATGAATAATTGGATAACTTCATATTATATTGTGAGATTCTGGATCTTATTTGAATCTTCTGTTTAATTGGCTTTTTCTGAGACTGCCTTAGCGTGGAAAGTGCTGTGAGGAGGGACTATTATTAGTTGGAAAGAGAAGTTTTTATTTCCTAATTGGCAGCTACTTACAAGTGTGGGAATAGCATTGTTATAACTGGGTATTGGTTAACAAACTGACTCTACATCAGCCCTCTTCTGACCAACCTAGCAGGAAGCAGGAATACCTTGTTACTATGAAGTGGGTGTGGAAATCTTGGGTCCTCACAATGTTTACAATGACCACAGTAAGAGTGGGAGTTTTAAATACTACCAGGCAGGGATAAAAGCTCACTTGGCCTTTTCAGATATCACCACAGTGGATGTTGGGGTACCTTATTGTAGCCTGGTAAGCATGAAAATTATAGATTCCTCATTCAGTCTCTGCTGGTGTAAGGGATGGGAGCCGCATGTTCATCTGTAGCATTGGCTGGAATAGAGCACTTACTAAGTTTCTTTTTTCCTGTGTTGCTCTTTTCCTGGTCCTTTGGTTAAAGAAAGCAGACTTTTATCAGTACTTTTTTGAAACCCCAGAGAACTGGCAACAGTTTTCCTCAGGTGTCAAGTCCCCTACCTAGTCTGCCTTCTTCTTCTTTCCACTTTTCAATGTTCAGTTTATATATAATGGTTAGAGTTGTTTGTTGTTCTTAGCAGGAAAAATGGAGAAAGATATGTTTGCTCCATTTTCCTAGGAAAAAAAGTCTGGAAATTTATTTTAATTTTTAATAAGGGTGAAAAGAAAATTTAATGGAGAAAATAAAGTTTGTTCAACAAATGGAGCTGAGACCGTTGGGCATGCAAAAGAATAAAGTTGGATGCCTAAGTCACACCATACACAAAAATTAAAATGGTTTATGCATATAAACGTAATAGCCAAAACTATAAAACCCTTAGAAAAATACATAGAAGTAAAACTTAATGACCTTGGGTTAGGCAGTGATTTCTTATATATGCACTGAAAGCATAACTGACAAAAGAAAAAACAGATAAATTATATTTCATCAAAATTAAAAACTCTTAGTTTAAATAACATCAAGAAATTAAAAGGTACAACACACAGAATGAGAGAATATATTTGCAAATTATATATCTCATAAGGCACTTGTATTCAGAATATATAAAGAACACTTACAGCAACAATAAAAGGACAAATAAAATGGAAAAATGATCAGGGTGTTTCAACAGATATTTCTCTAAAAATGTATATACACTAATAACCAGCAAGCATATGAAAAAATACTCAAAATCATGTCATTAGGGAAATGCAAGCCAAAATCACATTAAAATACTACTACATATCTACTAGGATAGCAACAATTATTGTCAGAAGTGTGAAGAAATTTAAAACCTCATATATTGTAACGGAAATGTAAAATAGTGCAGCCATTTTTGAAAATACTTTGGTAATTCCTCAATATTCTTTCCTCAGTACAGTGAGTGCAATTCCATTACTGGGTATGTACCTAAAAGAAATTAAAACATATCCACACAACACTTGTATACTAATGTTCATAGCAGCATTATTTACAGTCAAAATGTGGAAACAAGCCAAAAATCCACTAAGTGATGAATATATGACTAACATATGGCATATCCACACAATAGAGTATTATTCAGCAGTAAAAAAATGAAGTATTGATGTATGTGACAACATGGATGAACCCCGAGAATGTTATGCTAAGTGAAATTAGCCAGTAATAAAAGAACACATGTTCAGTAGTTTTATTCAAATGTCCAGAATAGGCAAATCCGTACGGGCACAAAATGATTACTGGTTGCTTAGGGCTAGACAAAGATAAATGGTTGGGTAGGATGGCGTATGACTGCTCATAGGTATAATGCTTCTCTTATATTTACAGTGTTCTTAAATTAGATTGTAGAAAATATTTGCACAACTCTGAATATACTGAAATATACTGAATTGTACACATTAGGGTATGTAAATTACATTTTAAAAAAGCTATTAAATATACAAATGAAAATCTCTTCTATGGGTTACAGTTTAAGAGTTGTTTGTTTGGTTTTTATTTCATTAAAATTTTCTCTTTTTATTCACTCCCAACTGTAAAAAATATTATGAAGTGCTGAATTTTTCTAAACCTCCCTTTCAGAAAAACGATTGGGTGATTACTTACTTTATTAAAATTACTTTGTTATTCCATGTATATAAATCTTTAAAAATGCTAATTATGGAGTTTCTGTTTATTCATAGTTTATGCTTGGAAATTGATCTACCTGGGTTGTGTGTAATTTATGAATGACTCATTAGTGGTGAACAATCCCTAATGAACATCCATCTCCATTACAGGAACTGCTTTCTGGGGAATACAACCTGTGTCATTTTTCTCATCTTCAGTTACTTCTGTACCCAGCCTTTCTCTACATTGTCACCAGAGACATCCTCCTAAAACAAAGCTAACCCTATGGAAAAAAAACCAAATAATATCGTTGGTATTGTGATCTAAGCTCTGATTTTAGTGTTTTCTTTAAAAATGTCCCATAGAAGTGGCACTAAAATTTATGTCTTGTCCACATAATTTACTCTTCTTGTTTTGGAATAAATTTTAAACTATCTTACCTTTATTTATTTTTTTTTTAGCATACTGCTTTCCTTAAGTGAAACTTATCCTTCTCTAATTTCTGCCAAGACAAAATAACACATCCTTCAATATCAATCTCAAACCATTACAAACAGTGAGGATCCTTCCATGAAATGTTTTCTCTCCTTTTCCCCTAAACTTTATGATTATAATTTAATTTTTCCATATGTGCTTTCCTTTTCTGTTTTCTTTTGTTGGGGGCAGTATATGATATTTGACATATCTTCAAATGGATTGAGAGATACAAAGAAACTTCTGGTTTCTAGGCAAAGTGAAAGAGAATAATAGATGTGACAAAAATCATCAAAAATATATTTAACCATAACAAAGTACTTTTATATATTTTATTTGAGTTGTATGATCACCAACCAGTGATACAGTATTTTGATTTGGGTCCAGTCTATGTAATATTATTTCACTTGAGATAAGTTTGAAATAGTCATTGAAAAACTCTTTAAAATTTGCACCTGGTTTGCTTATTCCAAAAAAGTCATTTTTTATGTATTCTCTAAAATATAAATTTATTAGTTGAGATTTCTTGTCTACGTGTGTCTTTTTAAACGTATAATGTAATCCATAGTTTCATTGAAAATAGCAGTTTTTCAGTGAGCCACAGATTCTAAAGTCAGACATCCCGATTTCACATTCTAACATGCCTTTTGTGCACATTACTTAATCTTATTTAAGTCTGAGCTTCTTTATCTATAAAATGATACAGTAAAAGAACCTGTTTTAAAGATTAAACATGTTAACAATGCAAATCTCTTTAAACAGTATTTAAGCATAGCTAATGTTATCTATATTAGCTCCTCTTTCTCCTTTTCTTCTTTCTCTTATTTACTATAATTATTATTTTAGGCGAAGAAGCTCCATTACATAATCAAACTGTCCTATTATCTTTGAGTTAGAACTTGCAAATTTAAACATACACACTAGAAAATCCTATTACCAGTTTGTCAGAGGATGAAAATGCCTTCTGCCCTAATATATCAAGTATGCTAACAGATGCCTATGAAATGTAATTTATGGCTGTAGTTCAGGTTATCAATAAAAACACATTGAATTATTTTATTCTTTTCAGAGTAGGAGGGCAATTTGGATCTCAGAACATTACACAAATGTTAATGCTGAAGTTTCTTTCTTAAGGGAGAAAATATAACCTGGTATTGTTTATATTTTATATATGTATGTTTCCCATGTGGATTTGTAAAGAATGTGTAACCTTTATTTATTGATTGGGTAAATGGATACCAACTGGCTCAAATGTTTTAATTGTGTTACGTAAATCTTTATTACTCTCACTAATATTTTTTTTCTTTTTTTTCTTTCTGTTTTTTCATCCACTACTGGGTAATTATTAAAAATCTCTATGAAGTGCCTTTGTCACTTCCTTCTGTTTTAGTTTTTGTCTCCTATATTTGAACAGTAAGTTATTAGGTAAATATTGTTAAAATTAGGATACAGACCTGGTGAATTTACTTGTCTGCCATTATGGAATGATCTTTAGATCCATCAACGGTCACTCTATAAAGTCTACTTTATATGACTATAGATAACATTCAGTTATTTGTTTTGTCTATACTTATTATAATATTATAGTCAAGGTGGATTGCTTATAAGTAGTGTTTATTTTTATTTTTTAGCTCATGTGACAGTCTTTACTTTTGGAATATTTAATCTATTTAAACTTGGTATAATTATGTATGTATTTGTTGTCTGTTTGTTCCATCTGTTATTTGTTCCTTTTACTCTCCCTTTTTTTCTTTTTATATTAACCAAGTAGTCATTTTTATTGCATTTTTCTTTCTACTAGCTTGTTAGTTTCCTATTCTGTTAGTGCTAACCCCAAAGAGTAAAATGTGCATCCTCGATTATTAGGGTCAGTTATCCATTAGTACTCATCACCTCCTGAACACAGCAAGGGCATTAGAACATTGTAACCCCAACCCATCCCCTGATGCTCATATTTCTGTTTTTGCAGACTTTATTTATATATACATATATAATGAATACCCAAAAGGCACTGGTATTGTCTTAATTACTCAATGTACATTTACATTTACTCATTTAATCATTTCACTCCTTTGATCTAGATTTATTTTTCTTCTATCTGAAAAAATTCCTCCACTATTTATTGTAATTTAGTTCTAGCAACAAATGCTTTTTGTTTGCTTCTTTTTTTTAAGTTTTATTTATTTTTTATGATTTTTTGATGGAGGCATTGTCCAATACAAGCTACTCTCCCAGAGCTGGAAGTAGAAATTGTACTACGTTGCTTTATCTTTATTTCTTATCACTTATTCTTCCTTATTTTGGTTACCCCAACCACCCTCTCAGCATCTTTTTTAACCAACATAACTTTTCATTCTAAAAATCTATATCTTAACCATATTACAAAAATCAACTAAAGTAGTTATTTAGGCAAAAACAACTTATAGTGAATTCAGTAGTTTCAGGCAGTATCATTCACTGAGAATGGGCTAGGTACCAAACACTGTTCTGGACATTAAGTTTTATTAAAAATCTTTAAACATTATTTCAACCCTTAAGCTTCAAAATCTAATGATGAAAACAGACACAAACAAATAATTTAAAAACATATTTAGTAAGTACTTAACATGAATCCTTGAAAGGCTATCTAAAATATAGATGGGGAAAATGAAAGAATATTCAAATTTTGAGTTAATTCTTTATTAAGTTAAACTTGTTTTATGTTTCACTTTTACTCTAGTTTCACTAGTATCAGGTAAAATATATCTTTTAGGTTTAAGGTAAAAGATGAGATTGTCCAAGGCATGGTTTCTAAAGAGGATCAATCATACTGCTCCACTGGCATGTTGTAGATTGCCTTTACATTTCAAACTTTGTTACTCAGACCATTGTGCCTATCCAAGATATTCATTCTTTGCTTCTTCATGGTAAGAAAGAAATACATAATTTTGCTTTCCTGAGTTCACTGGACTCTTTTATACTGTAGCATCCATGTGTTGATTTGTTCATTTAGCCTGGGATTACCTAGGATATTTACCATTTTCCTTAATAATAGAATTATCAGGCTTGAGTGGCCAAGTCATTTCTAGTGGTATTTGAAAGATTCTAAACTGAAAAATCAAGAAGGAAAATGGCATAAATTAATCGGCAATGACAGAACAATTAGGGACAGAATATGCCTCTTGAAAGTAGAAATAAGCAGTGGAGAAAGCCTATTAATATGGCAAATGAAATTATCTTAGATAAATATTATCAGATTGCATGTAAACACTAGCCTGTAATGTCAAAGGGAGAAAATCAATGGTCTCCTGTTGCTTCCTAACTTTAATACCTGATTCTCTGATATATTTTCAAAAGCACAGAATATTGCTTTTGAAATAAATATTCCTGATGAAAATTGTGAATGTTGAATTATTTCTACAGTATTACCTATAGACTTATAAACAGTTCATCAGGACATTATTGTAAAGTTAAGGTCAAGAAAAAACTACAATGAAATTGTACTATAAATGATTTTAGCTTGGTCAAATTAATACAAAAATATTGAAGGGCAAGGATAACTTATTTTAATAGCAAGCATTGTAGTGAAATGTAAGATATGGTAAGTTATATTAGTATTTCAAATTTAAACTTTCAGAAATTGTGGGTTTTATCAGACACTGACCACAGATTTCACATTCTACCTCTAATGATATATACATTATATCTTTTCCCCGTGGACTAAAAGAACATTTAGTCTATTATGATGATGCTTTTTTATCATATTTTATGTTATTAATACTTTAATTTTCTTCTGACCTTTTGCTACTAAAATAGATATTAATTATAACTAATCATACCCAATGAACCAGATGTGCTCTAAACATAATGCCTTTTGGCACAATTCTGATGCCTTTAAATAATCCAAAGACTTGATAAACCCCATTCTCTCCAGACAGTTTTGAAGGTATTTTGAATATGTTTTAATATTGGTTTTTAGTTTGTGTTATTCTTTTACTCTTTAAATATCTACTTTTACATCAGTCATCCCATTAATTTAATTGTCTTTCATACTCAGAAGCTTGCACTGTGAAGAAACTAAGCTTTGAATTTACACAGAACTGGCCTTTACTACTTAACAGCTGTGTAATCCTGGGAAATTTAGCTAGTCTTTCCGAGACTCAGTTTCCTACCCTGTAAATTAAGTAGGATAATAACATTTAGTTTAGAGAATTCTTGTGTGGATTAGAAAAACATGTATAGATTCTAAGAAATTGGAAAAATGACTATTATTTATTCTTCTAAAAATTTTATCACTTATGCCTATCTGGCTTTGAATCTGCATCTTACAACATCTTTAAACTTATTTGAGCTCTAGAATATTTGCAAAATCTATAGAAATATCAGTTTATATTCCTCTCAATAATATTGAGTCATTTTTTCATGTATATAATGTTATAGTTCAAGGTAATAAACTGGATTTTTATATAATTTTCACAGGATGCTAGTGATTACATAAATATGTGAATAAAGATAGTTTCCATTATAAATTTAAAATTATGTATTGTTCTAGATTTAGAAATGTCCATATACTGGTTATTCCTTTCCCCTACTCAAATGTCTCTACATCTTTCCTGGTACCACTTTTGTCTTGAGAGACTGGCCATAGACTGCATCATCAGCCCTTGCCCTCTAGCCAAACTGCTTCAATTTGTGTTTGGCCAATGAAAGACACAGTGGGGCATAAAAGTTCAAGAGAAGAGAGAGGTCATTGTAATCATGCCCTTAGCACATACCATACTGGGAACTGGTCTTGGCTACAGAAGTCCTCTTCCTTTCTGGGAAGAAGCTCTGTTTGCACAACAGTAATCTCCCTATATTTCCTGTATACCTCAGCCTACCTCCCTACCAACTCTGTGCTGGGAACAGTTTTCCAACTGTGGTATGGAGAATTTTGGATTGTGCACAGAGTACTATGATCCACTGAACTGAAGAGGAAGATTTCAGAGTTCAAGGCAAACAAAGCAACTTGTTTGTGGAATAGAGCATGGAGAAGATAGAGTTGTGCAGAGAAGGGTGCCCAGAAGTCCAAGTGTATATTCACTATAAATTGATGGCTCAGGACAATGCTATAGATACACAAAGCAAGATCACCCAAGGATTGTCAGACAAAAACTGCTTTGTGGCTTATTGCTGGAATAGAGAATGTAGAGGTTGAACACATCACGGAAGGGATTATTAGCAGATCATTAGAGTGCTGGTCTTCCTGGAGTGGCAAGATCTAATAACCTATTATTACCATCTCTGATATCCAGTTGAGACACCAGGAGCCTTGGCAGTATAAATCCACAATGTAGAATGATATCTACTCTAGATCTTCCTCAATTAAGCCTAAAGGTAAACTTTGACAAGATCTACAGGGGCACAAAGTTTGGAGACTGAATCCTGACAAATTACATGGCTTGGCAAATTCTTAGGGTTTTCCATAGATCACTAATTATAAAAATTATGAAGAACAAAATCAAAACTGACAAGGTGATAAGAAAATAGTTCACATCTCTTCTAAGTCAAGAATGAGCAGCCTTCAGAAGAGAACAACATACCAGTCTCTAGAACATATTATTCCCAAAGTCTATTAATCAATCAAATTTACTGGAAATTCAAATAAGCAAGGAAATGCAATCCACATTTGAAGAAGATGAAGAGGAAAATGAATGAAAGGAGTAGGAGAAGAGGAAGAAAATAGAACTTAACCCAAATTATCTCAGTATTGAACTTAGCAGGAATGATTCTAAAGCAACTATTTTTAAAGCTGCTTAAAAGCTTTTAAAGCTTTTATTGAAAGCTCTTACTTCACTTAAAAGCTTCTAAAGCTATTCTAAAATATTAAGGGAAAATGAATGGTCTTAATGAGTGAACAAATAGAGAATCTTAGTAGAGAAATGTAAACTAAAGAATCAAACAAAATTCTAGAACATGAGATTATAATGTACAAAAAAGGAAAAATAGTGAACATGAAGTACTATATAATATAAATTATGTACTTTGAAGATCATAGAAGAACAAAATGAAATGAAATGAGCAGAATTTCAAGTATCTGCTAGGCCGATGTCAAATGGTTTAAAATAAGTAATTGGAGTTTTGGAGGAAAAGGTAATGAGTTTGAGCATAAAAATATAGGCAGAATAACAGCATAGACCTCCCATATTTTATATAAAATGCAAGTCAACAGATCTTAGAAGCTCAACAAGATAAACAAAAAGATAACCACAGCTAGGTAAACCATAGTCAAAATTACACTGAAGAGAAAAATATGTGAGTAGCTGGAGAGAAAACACATTACACACAGGGTAACAAGGCTAAGAAAAATCATGGGCTTCTCATTAAAAAAACAAAACAAAACAAAAACTACAGTTAAAATAAAATGTAAAGGAACTTTTAGATTGATGGAAAAAAAAGTGGTTTAACTTGCATTGAGCAAAAATATTTTTAAAGGGTGAATTTAAGATATTCTTCAGATAAATGGAAGCTAAAAGTAATCACCTGAAATCCTGCACTGCAGGAAATGCAAAAGAATGTCTTTCAGTTAGAAGATAAATGATAACATTTGGAAATTGGAATTTATAGAAAGGAATGAAAAAGTGCCATAAGTGGTAAAAATAAAATTGCTAATAGACTATATTTCCTTTCTTCGCATAATTTCCTTAAGAGTCAAATGGTTGTTTATAATGGTTTATAATGTGTTAGTAAATAAAATATATTATAACAATCCTAAAAAAGATACAAAGGATCAGTTAAATGAAATTACACTTTACGTTTATTACCTTTGTTAATTGTGAGGCATGAATTGTGAAACAACAATATTGGAGGGGGAAGTGTCAGGGGCCAAGTGTGAAAAGAGGAGAAGAAAGAGTTTTGAACATAATATAAAATTAATTTTAAAATTGATACCTATTGTATTATTTTATAGAGATCAACTCATTGCTGTGTTCTTAGTTTATATGAACATTTTTGTATCACTCACTTATCTCATATTTCCATTTTTCCCCAAATTAACATAACATTTTCATGTGCTGCATGATTTCCATTTGTTCATTTATTTAATTGATTAGAGCTATAGAGTCAAGAACAACTGTCATGTAATATTTATCTTTTAAAATTTCCAATGCCTTTTGTTGTGCCAAGTACACAGGTGCAAATCAATAAATGTTTATTAATGTCTTAAAAATAATGTTCAATAATGGATTTTATAACTATCTTAAGATTAAGTAAGTAGAAATATTAAAAAATTAGTTTAATATATTTTAATATTTCCATATATATTATGGCAATTTTATATTGAAAGCTATTAAATTAGCCTACTCTTTTCTTCATATTCTTTGTAGCCCTATAAGTCAATCTGTACTAATATAATTCATTCTGTATTAGTATATAAGCATTTTTCATACTAAGGTGAATTAATGTCTGAATATAGAAATAACAATTTCCAATGAATGAGAAAACTGAGGAACAAAACATAATCTTGAAACAAAATTTTCTAGTGCTCTTGAACTATTTTATATCATCTCTTAGTTTTAGACGTTAATTCAGCCCTTTAAATATCCCACTAATTCTGGCCCCTTTTGATTTGTAATTGTCTAAAAACTGAAAACCAAAGTTAACTAGAAATTATAGAGAATTTTATTGCTAACTACTTGACGCATATATATAAATGTTTTATTCATTCTAGTTAGATCCCATGTCCTTGAGAACAAAATTATGCTTTTTTTCCCCCCAAAGTGCATAGAATTGTGAAAATATCTAATAGGTAGGATATGGAGTTTGAATTCCTTGGAAGAACAAAGTTGTGGAGGTGCTACTTGACTTGCTGATAGATATGGAGGAAGGACAGTGAAACATCAGATCTCTGCAATAATACACCAGAGGACATGGTGGAGTACAAAAGTGAGTGACTTGGAGTGGAGACAATTAAGAAATGTTCCTTAGAGGAAGAGATTCTTGTATATATGAATAATAGTTGCCTACTCCTATTTTTTTTTTAACTCTGGGAAACAAGAAGCTGTAGGGAGAAGTATAGATAAAGGATTTTTGTACTAAATGTTCTTTAACAAGACCAATTTGCAGTTGAGCTGTTTATATCCCTTTGACTATAAAGAGCAGTAATTATATACAACACTGAAACACTAAATTATTCAATTGCCTCAAATTTGTTAACTTCACATTCTTTCACTGTGTGCCTGTTTCAGGTCCATCCTCTGCATCAAGACATTTTTAGATTTGTTTTAAATCTGGCATTATTTTATTCGAAGTGAGTATATTCAAAACTATTTCTACTTGATTCCTGGAAATATTTTTGCTTTTCTCACCAGTTCTACACAGTGACCTTATAAGGGTCCTGTTAAAGTGAATTCACTCTTTAAACAAAGTTTCTTACCAGTTTTTCACACTTACTCGAGAGGGCATTTTTTCCCCAAAATCATGTAGTGGTTCTCTCTATAAATAGTATTCTGTGATTTTGAGTCTTAAGCTATTCTGTTTTTAAAAAGTCACTGGCTGGAGTATTTTTTTTAAAGAATTACTTCATTTTTAAAAAGATATTGCCTATTTGCTTCTTGTCTCAGTGACCTACTTTGCTTTTCCAAGCTCTTCGCTACCTTATTTCCTTTATCTCCTAGCTTTCTCATATTATCTGCTTCCCTTTTAGCAAAACATTCTAGTTTGTTGTTATCTTTAATAAAGGAATACAAAGTTATAAATATCCATAGGTTGTTGTTTGCACAGATGTGAATCACCTATTTAAATTAATGAAAGACCACTGAATGTATATGAAGGGAGACTCCAGGTAAAATCAGAACATACTGTGTCAAAGAGAGGTAAAATGTCTCCTTGACTTCTGCTATTTACATAATACTCTCATCTCTGGAGCATAAAATGATTTCAGTAAGGCCCTTTTCAAAATCAGTCTACTTAGTTTCATACTCCTGAATTTGAATGCCTGAATGAAGAACTCTGAAAAAAAAATTTGTGAATTAGAAGAAAGAGAGTTTTTGGAAGAATTTATTTACTCTATCTAGAGGAATATCTTTGAAGTTTAAAGGAAGAATGCCTAAGGCTTTAAAAGAAAGGACAAGTTATACAATTATTTTCTGGAACAAGACGTATAGATTAAGAATGGAATTGAATTATGAAGGGCTTATATAAATTAATGAATGTACAAGATGATCCTGCTAAACATTGATGTTTTATGAAAATCCCATTTTTGGGGGTGAGCAAGGGCTAATTTTCCAGTGTCAATGAGCATCTTCAAGGTAACATAGCACAGAAAAATCTTGATATTCCCCAGATACTCCCCAATCCTAAATATGTGCCTTCTCAAGTCCTTTCTATCTTAATATATGCCAGAACTGTTCTCAGAGTTCCACAATCAAAAACTTAACAAACTTCATGAAATATGAGGTTAGATGAAAAAAAGCAGTATTTCAAAATTAATCAGTACGTTATATGTCATATGGTCTTAAATATATATGTAATGCACAACAAATATTATATTTAATCGTTTGACAATTTAACAATTCCATCTACATTTTAAAAAGTATATGTAAGTATATATGAATAGATTCATATCTCAAAAAATACATGTACAAAAAAGACTTCCAACTTTGAAGAAAATGTCGGAAAGATTAGAGCAATTCTCATTTTCTTAATTCTCCACCAAGATTTCTTGAGAGAAAGTAAGCACTCAATAAGAATTTATTGAATGAATAAAATAATTGAGTGCTTGAACCAACAAACAAACTATATATGACACTTATTCTCACTAAAAACACAACAAATATCAAAGAAGTGAAATGAAATTCTATGTAATTCTTTTAAGTAAAGAGTACTAAGTTTGACTTACTGGTAGCACATTATAATGCATAATACTTCTAAATCTAAATCACATCTTGTGAAAGAATAGTTAATAACATCTACAGTAGAGTTACCTAAATGATACTGTTGTTTATTTCTGTGAGCATTCTGAAATGCAACCAAAAAAATTACCTATATGTTCCTTGAAGTAGTCTATAGGATCTACAACATAAGAATAATTTTTGGAATAAAATATGAGTTGTAAAGTTGGCTCTACAGCTAGTTTTTTAAAGATATTATTAATAAACAAGCAAATTTGAACCTAAATGAAATATATATAAAAAACAAACTGCTTAAAACTCCTGGAAATGAATATATAGATTTGTACTTATCAATATATATATTTGCATATTTATGTACATGTATGTATATTCTTATGTGTGTAAATGCATAGGAAAATGTCTCCATGGAAGCAGACTGAAAACCAAAAGCCAAAAGCTGTGCTGTATTTACATCAGTGCCCAAAGCAAACTATTAGGCCATCTTATGTCATTTATGTAGTACTAGAAGTTATTAATAGTGAATGTAGTTTCTTTAATAATGCCTAATGCAAGTCATGTTTCAAATCTTGTAAGAAACACTTACTTTACATAGTAATGCTTAGCTCTTCCATAACTTATGTGAGATAGTTACATTTTTCACCCTTGTTTCCAGGTCCAGAAACTGAAATTTAGAATATTAAATAATTTTCCCCTAATCATATTAAATGGTAGAACTGGACATTGAATACAGACATGCTTTAGACCATGGCTGTTCAATATGGTATCCAGGAGCCACTTGTCTTTATTCAGCACTTGACATGTGACTAGTATGAAAGAGGAAATACATTTTTAACTTTGTTTAATTTGAATCACATCAATTTAAATTTAAAAACCAAGAACTGTAAAAAGTATATATATTTTTATTAAACACAACTTTATTGCATTGGTAGGACCATACTTTTAACATTGATTGCTTTTTGTTTTCTTATTGGAGTTTGCAAATCAAGTACCTGAGTTGTTTCTAGTGCTTCACATAAATGCATCATCAATCTAGTAAACGTCAATGGATGAGCAGTTGGTATGATGTTTTTAAGTACCAGTTTAATACTTTAATGTGTATATTTAAATAGTGTATGAAGACAGCATGAATTATAGTTATACCTATGTAAATTATAAATGGTAATTAAATTGAGATACTTACTAATTATAATAGAATGAAATCAGTTTTCTAGCTTAAAATAAGTAAGCAAATTTTAAAATTTAAGACAAAGGACTACTACTTATGCAAAATCAAGTAGAAATGTAAAAGCTAGTACTGCAAACAGAATAGGTGGGGGAAAAAAAGAGGATTGGAGAGAGAGAAAGAGAGTGTATGTGTAAGACTGTTAGAAGGCATGTAGCAAATTTCTCAGTGACTGGTGATGGCAAATTATGGTCACAGCAAAATTTAAAAAGAAAAAGACTGTTTAAAAATATAGTAAAATTGATTGCATTAAGAGACACTGTATTGTACACTTTAAATTTGCTAAAAGAGTAGATCCTAACTGTTCTCACATCAAAAAAAATAAAGATAACTATGTGAGGTGATGAATATGTTAATTAGCTTGATTCTGGTAAACATTTCACAATGTATAGGCATATTAGAACATCATAATGTATACCTTAAATCTAGACAATTGGTTTTTTGTCAGTTGCACCTCAACAAGCTGGAAAAAAATATGAATGATAAAGTGGATTGTATAAGAGACATGTTTTAGCAAATACACAGTGATTTTGGGTAAAGTTTCCTCTCAATATTCCAAAAGTAATCTGTGAATGTAGTTGGCTGAAATCAGAATTAAATAGCAAAAAAATAATTTTTTCAATAATTTTTAACAAGATCTAAGTCTGTAACTTTGGCCAGCTATGATCCTTGTACAGGGTATTGACCAAGTAAACCAAATGTTACATTCTATTTTTAGTTCTCAACAACTTAACTAAATATCACCTTCGCTTAAATGGGGAACACATCATTCATCATTAGCTTTTAGAGGAAATTATTAGATCCTAAGTGTATTCTAGTTCTATATCTGTAAAATGTTCAAGATTCTCTGGAAATATTTCCAAAGTTGTCAGAAAGTAATGGTGGGGAGGGGAGGTGACGGTTACTTGTCTACTTAAAGAAGGATTGAGTATAACTTTTCTTTGGTGGGCCTGAGAACCTGCTAGATCTTTTGAGGATGGGGTAAGTCGGGGAAGATGTGAGCATGGATTGGATGGAATGGGAAGTGAGTGGGTCCTCTGGGAGTATGAGGCAGTGAGAGCCCAGTTCAGGCAGAACCAGCAATCTGGGAAGAGAGTAGAAGGGAGATAATAGCAAATGGTTATCTAGCATTGGCAGTGTCCAAATGAGAGAAAGCAGTTAGCCATCTTTCTGGGCTCTTCTTCTGAAATAGCCATTTCCCATAATGCATAATGGTTGTTGTAAGCAATGATTTGCCTTAAATTGTAAAGGTTATACTTGAAAAGAGCTGGGAGTCTTTAGTAACACATTCTATATTCTACCTTATATCAAGGCTCACTAAATATACTTTTTTTGTTTGTTTTTTGTTTTGAGTTTTTTTAAATTGAAGTATAGTTAATTTACAATGTGTGTTAGTTTCAGGTATACAGCAAAGTAATTCAGTTATACACACATACATATACATATATATTCTTTTCAGAGTCTCTTCCATTATAGGTTATTACAAGATATTGAATATGCTATAGAGTAGGTCATTGTTGTTTATCTATTTTATATATAGTAGTGTGTATCTTTTAATCCCAAATTCCTAATTTATCCCCCACTTTTCCCTTTGGAAACTTTAAGTTTGTTTTCTGTCTATGAGTCTATTTCTGTTTTGTAAATAAGTTTGTTTGTATCAGTTTTTCAGCTTTCACACGTAAATAATATCATGATATTTGCCTTTCTCTCTGTGACTTATTTCACTTAGTATAATAATCTCTACATCCGTGTTGCTGCAAATGGCACTATTTCATTCTTTTTATAACTGAGTAATATTCCATTATATAAATAAATATATATATACCATATATTTAATATATACATACACACACACACACTGCATTTTCTTTATCCATTCATCTGTTGATGGGCATTTAGGTTGCTTCACTATCTTGGCTATTGTAAATAGTGCTGCTTTGAACATTGAGGTGCATGTATCTTTTTGAATTAGAGTTTTCATATTTTCCATATATATTCCCAGGAGTGAGATTGCTAGATCATATGGTAAGTCTATTTTTAGTTTTTTAAGGAACTTCTATACTGTTTTCTGTAGTGGCTGCACCAATTTACATTCCTACTAACAGTGGAGGAGGATAGATATACTTTGAATTGGGAAAAATGAGGGAAGGATACATCCTACTTATATGGAAAGAGAATTCAGACTTAAGATTCTGAAATCAAAGAAGTGTACCTTCAAAATGGAATAGTCTGTCATGAGCTAGCTTAGACATACCCACCACTCCCTTTATGGGAAATTAAATTTGAAGTCCAAGCTAAAGGTACAAAGGAGATGTCTATGCAAAGGTTAAGTAGAGAGTTTTGTGACAAGTTTTATATATTTGCCTCAGATTTGCCTAAAATTTTCTTTTAAGGATCGCTTCTTTGTTGGCATTGTTTTTAATAACTTTGATTTTATTTTTACAATATATATAATCTTCTTCAAGAAGTGTTTTGGGGACTGTAGGATAATGAAGATGGTGGCGGGATGGGTGGAAATAGGTAAAAATTTATAGAGGCAGTCTCATGTCAGTCCTAAAGTACCAGCTCTGGATTCAGACAGACCAGCCTTTATATCCCACTTCAGCAACTTACAGCACATGTTCTTGAGCTTGTTCCTTAGCCTCTGTAATTCTATATTTGCTTAAATATAAAAATGGTAGTATAATAATTTTTTATCTAATAATTTCTACATAAATTAGGGCATCTGAAGGAATATACTTGCCCATATTGATTTATTTTGATTATGACCACATAGTGGAATACTGTATGCATTTTGTGCTTGAAGTGATATATCAAAAAACATTGGGACACACGTGGCTACGTTATAAACATTTGTTACCTACATATCAAAGCACTGATAAGTGACTTCAGTCTCTATAAAATTTCCTTGTATAATCAGCGATATGATGCTTGATGGACTCACAGAAACTAAAACACATATAATAAAATAAGGGTTTTAAATGTTATTTAATTTAAAATGATCTACTTTTTACAAGTAGTGAGTGAGTAATTTTAATTAAAAATGAGCATTTGTAGAATTTCTAAATTTCCTGTATTTTGTTTTAGATGGCAACCTTAACTAAAGATTATATAACAGTAACTGAAAAGCTCCATCTGCTGGCTTTCGCTTTCACTGCAAACTCCTTGTGATTATGTCCTTTTCTAATTTGATTCCCCACTCCCAAAAGTTACTGTACATATAATTGTTTCTCTAGTCACTAAAAATTTTACACTATGCTACAGTTGTGTGTTTCCAATTTAGTTTCTATGTTAATAAAGTGACTAACAGAAAAAGTCTTGTACCATGATATAGACCTATATTTTGAACCCATGGCCCTTTTGTAACTAGGCAATAAAGCAGTGATATTAATTATGTCAATGGAAGAAGACCTTATAATGTATAAATATACCTAAATATTTTAACAAAGATATTTTCTTATAATGTTTACTAAATATTTTTTATTATATTTGAATAATATGTTGTTGCTATGGTAGAAATAAAAATAATTTGCTGTATACACTTACTTTGATTGAAATCCTATGTTTTCAATAACTTGTCATAAAAATTAGATAAGACAATCTACTTCTGTCATGTGGCCTTAAAAATTATTCAAAATTAATGTAGTCTTAGCACAATGGTCATTTAAAATTTATATATGTGAAATTGTAATTTTAAGCAACTGAGCATTTATTACATTTAGAGGAAATGTATCCATTTATAAGCTCTGAAGGACAATTTATAATATAAACCACATGGCAGAAAACAGTATCACTAGTTTGTTAGCAATAGGAAATATAGTCCTAACACAAGCTAATCATAATGCTTCATTGACCAATTTAAGTTATGCTCAGTGTTATTTCTAATTTGACATACACATGTATATTAAGGATTAGACTGATTTTAAAGGGAAATTGAATTAGATTTTAACACATATATTTGTAAGTTCTGGCCACAATCCATATAAATATTCAGAAAAGTCTGTATCTCTCTAAAGCATCCAGAAAAAACAGTATTTATAGCTAAATATTGAAAAGGATGTATTTGACAATAAACTAGAATTGAACATAGAAGTCCAGCTGGTCAAATATTTTTACTAAAAAACATTTGTTGAACAAAAACCATGGACTAGTAATTCTGCTACTTTGGGGACATACAAAGATAAAGAAAACACAACTCAATTCAACATCCTTATAGGCCAGAGGGGAAAATATGATTTGATAGTTGTAGCAATAGAAGTAGTTACTGAATTATATGGGCAACAGGGAAGAGGCAAAGAGGAAAATTGAAAATATTTCCTTTTTGGTAACCTCCCTGATCAAAAGTAAATATATTATACTTGATCTTCAAATGATACTTTCTAGTGTACATTTTAGTAATAAATATTAACTGTGTAAAAGTTGAGAACATTTCCCCTGCAGTTAGAAAATCACCATCTCTGGTGCTGTGTGGGTAAAGAAACTATGACAGTGTGAAATAATATCATGTAATATTTTAATGAGAAATTTTGGCTCACGGCAAATTAGGCACAGCAGCTATCTCTCTTCACTCAATATTTTTACCCTTCTTCCATTTTCTAAGTGTTGTGGGAGGCACTTCTGTACTTTTGAGATTTTGTTCCATGTGGCATTTGTATGTTCCATTAGTGTACCCTACCAGCCTCCTCTCAGTGCCCAACTCTCTGCTTCCAAAAAGAGGAATGTCTTAACCTGATTGATGTATTTAGAAAGAGGAAGTAGACATGACAGAAACTCATTTCTCCCCATCTTCCTTTTGGGAGTTAGTCATTCTATGCCTGTCTGCCACAAACTGAAAATGCACTTTTGCCTCTGCAAGCAAGGAAACCTGAAGTTCTGATGGTGTTAACTTTGAATTCTAACACTAAGGAGATAGAGATGGTGAATCCTTTTTTTTTCTTGAAAATACTCCTCAAGCCAACTGGAATATTGACTTATTTCCACCAGCTTTCTTATAGATAATTTGTCTTCTGTTAAGTTTCTTAAAGCCCATTATGATTTCTAATAATTCATAAACTATTATTTTTAAGGTGTTAGTTATTTTACAACATACAGTTTGTTTTGCATATTGAAACCACATATTTAAAAGAATTAGTAATTTGTATTAAGTATTAAATGCATATTTAAATTCATAATTAATTTGTGTATGTAAATGCAAAAATTAGTTTTAAAGTATTGGAAAACATATGTGAGATGTTTCTTCATTATGATTTGAGCATGGGTGGACCATCTTCATTCAGGAAACTCAGCCAGTTTCAGAATGCCTTTGATTTAAAGCTTTTAGTACTAGTCACTACTTTTGTGATCATGCAAAAGGTCTTTCTAATTATGATTTCCCAACTGTGAATTGTGACTATTTAATACCACCTCATATGATCACTATGAAGATTAAATGCGGATTTAGTAAAGATCAAGTGAGAAAATAGAAGCAAAAATTTAGCCTTGAAACTAATGTATTTGAATGTGAAATATCAGAATATATTGTGTACATTAGTCAAAGAAAAGATACAACCTATGTTTATTTTATTTATTTATTTTTTTACCTCTTTGGCTTTGTTTTGTTGTTTTGTCATTTGACAAAACCTTTGTAGAGGTTGTTATTTTTCCTAAGTATTAAGTTTTTATCTTATATTCTGTTATTAGGTATAAACCTCTGTTTTCTTTTCTTAAATCATGACCTTGGCTTTCACTAAAAACTTGTAGTTTTGTTAAAAGGGAAAATTTCATGTGTACAAAGTAGGTTTTAAAAGTACTATAAATTTACCTATTATAATAGGAAATATAGGCTATTATTGTAATGGGTAATATACCTGTTACCTTCCTAGTTATAGATTTATCTTTTTCTTTATTCAGAAAATCTAAGTGACATAATAGAAAATTTCACGATGCAAAAATTTAAACTTTTTTATGGCAGTATATGACACAAATGAAAGGAAAGAATGGAAAATATTTATAACATGTTTCAAATGCAGGAATCCCTGATATAAAATGAAATCTTATAAATCAAAAGGAAATAAAAACAGCACAAGAGCATAAGTCTTTAAATTTTATAAAATATACATTAAAAATAAACATTTCAAATGAAGGATGATCTCATTAATTACTAATAAAATACAAAATAAAATGAGATTAATTTTAATATCGGGTAGGAAACATAAGAATATATAGTCTACACATAGTGCCACTGAAGTTATGACAATACATACTATCAAATGGAGTGTTGAGATGTAATCAATATATTTGAGGGTGAGATAGTAATGAAAATTATCAGAAGTTTTTATTTGTGCAATTCCACATCTAGGCATCTCTCCGAGGATAGAACTATCATGGTTACAGCACTTAATTGTATGCAGCTATATTTTCCAGCATTATTTATAATATCAGTAATTTTAAAACTACTTATATGACCATGAAGAGAAAGATAGTTAAGCAAATTATAATGTAATCATGTAGTATAAAGCAATATATTTTAAAATATGTCTGATCTGGAAATTGCTAAAGGAAAAAAGTTGTTTGTAGGAACCTTTGCAAAGCATAATCTTATATTTATAGAAAAATTATATTAATGAAAATGCTAAAAAGGGAAATATTTTATAATACAGATGTATTTATCCATATGCAAGAGGAAATGTGAAATTAGAAAACGCTAGTTCTAATTGTCTCCAGGTGATGGCTGGATATTAAGGTGAAGTTTGTGATGAAAGTGAAAAGAAAGAAACTGTCACTTCTTACTTTCTATCTTCTAAAATTAAAATAATAATAATGGGTAATATTTACTTTGTGCAGTGTATATGTGTTTGAAATTTTTTTAAAGATGAAAACTTGTTTTATGGATGAATACAAAAAAAAAGCAATAAAAAAGCAACAGAGTAGTTAAAAATAGAACTTTATAAAACCAACAGCCAGAGTTACATGCCATTTTTGGTAATGGGGAGAAATAAAATCCCCTACAGTCTCTAATCAGGATATCCTAGGCAATCTTCTACCCTGTCCAATTACCACTAAAGAATGATCGTTAACTGTAACAACAACAAAGACTGGAGGTGGTGATTCCTGAAACATAAATAAATGACCTTAGAAAATGATTTTTAACCTGAGCCACAGATATTTTCTAGTTCATCTCAGCCTTACAAATGGAAGAAAGGGAGAATTTCTTCTCATTTAAAGGAATCCACTGACATAATTTCTAGTGTGTTTGGCTAGAAAATAGAATTTTTAATTAGGGTGATGTCTCTAGCACCTTACCTCACGTTCATTTTTCTTTATATTGCAACAGTATGAAAAGATATGACTTTAAGTGGATCATTTTTCATGATGGTTTATGTATGACTTGAAGGATGACTCATTTACCAGGATTCTATAGGACACAGATACTGCATTGCCTTAAAAAAAATTCCATAATTTGAGGAATCCCAGCTTCCGGAGGCTCCACTGGCCAAGACACCTGCAGCACCTTGGGGCAGGTATGCCACAACTGCACCTGCGGTGATTTCAGTGTACGTAGGGGTGCCAAAATTAAATATACAAAAAGTGCAGCTGCAGTGGTGAAGATCCATTTCATTATGCTCTTTGATTCTAACTTCCCAATAGAAGGAGCCCACATGAATGGAATCAGAAATGTTTTGCAGCTCTAATGCACAACTCATCCACACAGAAGTGTCATTTTTGATTCATGAGACAGTAATTCTGTTCAGCTGATATTCATGTGGGGAAACTAATTAACCTTTTATCTTATTCCAGTAGTACAGTATAGGAATAAATGTACTTGAAATATTCACACATAAACTCTTCTCGCCACTGAAGTAGCCCTCTGCAGTGAAAATTTTTAAGAGTGTAACAGAAAGACTTTATTATTATTACTACCACTACTACTGTTATTATTATTGTTATTACTATTATTGCCCCAGCAGCTCATGCTCCCACAAAATCAAATCTATAGAGTAGTCAGGGATCCTTTTCCAATCACAACGGACTATTCTGTCAAGATTATCCAATTAAAGTTGGAATTTATGAGTATAAATGTCTTCTGAATTCTGATTGACTTTTAATATGAAAATTATAGCATCAGTATCAACTAATATCTATCATTTTCAGGTATAATAATAATTGTATTGATAATTCAGTATGTGCCAGTTCTGTGCTCGAATTCCTATATACTTGATCTTATATATTGCTTATAACAGTCTTCTGTTTTAGATACTATTACATTCTTCCTCTTACCATGGAGCAGGTAATATATCAAGAATTCGATCCCAGAGATGTCTAGGTTTTGAGTCTGATTGCTTTACGAGTAACTCACATTGAGTCTTACAATGCTAATCAGCGATTGTGACTCAGTATGGTCTGGGTCACAATTCCTGCTTTAAAGTAAAAATTATACAAGATTAGTTTTGGATGCAATAACACATCAAAGTTCTCTGTTATCGCTAATTGATTGTTTATGTGTGTCTTTGAAGATTTTGGATACAAGTCCTTTAGCAGATATGTATTTTACAGATATTTTCTCCCAATCCATTGTTTGTCTTTCTACTCCTTTAACTGTGTCTTTCACAAAGCCTATTGGTTTCTGGCAGCTTCTGTAAAAATTACCAAAAATTGATGACTTAAAATATCAGAAGTTCATTCTCTCCCAGTTCTGGAGTGGAAGTTCGTTAATTTTACTGGAATACACTAATCAACAAGGCTGTATTCCCTCTGGAAGCTCTCAGGGAAAAAGTTCTTCTAGCTTCCACCTTCTGGAGGGTGCTGTCATTCCTTTGTGACTTGACCACTTCAATCTCTGCCTCCACCTTCACTTCACTTTCTTCTCTTGTGTCTAATGCTCTCTGCCTCTTACTTGTAATGATTGGATTTAGGGACCATCCATCTAGAAAATGCAGGATAATCTCCCCATGTCAAGATCCTTAACTTAATCAGATCTACAATGACCCCTTTTTTATAAGGTAACATTTACAGGGTCTAAAGATTGGGACCTGAAATCTTTGGATGGACAGTATTCAACCTATTACACAGGGCAGAAAATTCTAATTTAATAATGTCCAACCTATCAATAATTTTCTTTCATGGATTGTGCTTTTGGGATTGTATCAAAAAGCTCATCCACAAACCCAGGCTTACACGTCTATGAAACTATTACCACAATATCAATCACCTTCAACAATTTCTTCTCACCCTCTTTTTTTATTATTGTGTGTGTGTGTGTGTGTTAAGAACACTTAACATAAGATCTACCATCTAAGCAAAATTTTAAGTATACAAATACAATATTGCTAACCATAGGCTCATGCTGTACAGTGGATCTCTAGGGTTTGTTCATCTTGTGCAATGACACTTTGCACCCTTTAGCTAATACCTCCCTGTTTTTCCCTCCTCCCCAGCCCTTGGCAACCACTGTTCTACTCTCTGCTTCTGTGAGTCTGACTACATTAGGTTCCTCAAACAAGTGAGATCATACAGTAGTTATCTTTCTATGTTTTGCTTATTTCACTAAACAGTGTCCTCCAGGTTTATCCATATTGTTGCGAATGGCAGGATTTCCTTCCTTTAAGGCTCCTTCTCTTTTCTTTTTTTTTTTTTAAAGTTGCCCCCTAGGTGATCTAGCCATGCTGATTCCCTCGGTGTTTTGGATGAGGTGCCACAGAAGTAGGCCTTTCACATAGTGGCCAAAAAGCTGGGAAAGAGGAATGCTTACTTCACTCTTTCTTCAACTTGCAAGCCAAGCTGAGGGGTTCTTTCTTAGTGTTGTGCTATGCTGCCTTAGGGAAGGGTTGATGAAGAGAAAGTGAAATTGTTATTCTTTCATTTTTCAATGTATCTTTTCTCATTTCTGTGCTCCACTGGTGCACTTGAAGCTTTCTTCTAGAATCTAAGCTCTCCTAAAATTATTTTCATATGTAAATAGTTCTTAAATTGGTGTTTGTCTGGGGAGGGGGGACAAAGGCTAGAGCCTCCTATTCCACTATCTTACTAAAATGATCCATTGAGTTAATTTTGTGAAAGGTGTAAGTCTGTGTCCAGGTTCCTTTCTTCTTTTTTGCCATGTGGACATTCAATAGTTCAGCACCATTTACTACAACATCTATATGTGTCCTTAGAACTATTCTGTACAATTTGACTTGCTTATTCTTATTACAGTTGGTCTTTAAGAAGAACTCTTACAAAAGAAAAAGACAAATGAACATAAACATAAAACAGAAACAGACTCATAGACATAGAATATAAACTTGAGGTTGCCAGGGGTGAGAGGGGTGGGAAGGGACAGATTGGGAGTTCAAAATTTGTAGATACTGACAGGTATATATAGAACAGATAAACAAGACTATACTGTATAGCACAGGGAAATATATGCAAGATCTTGTGGTAGCTCATGGTGAAAAAGAATGTGACAATGAATATATGTATGTTCATGTGTAACTGAAAAATTGTGCCCTACATTGGAAATTGACACACCATTGTAAACTGACTATAACTCAATAAAATAAAATTAAAAAAAAAAAAAAAGAAGAGCTCTTACAGATCTTGGATAAAGCATGGGGACATGAATAGAAATGTAAGTAACATCAATCTTTGTAAAGTTGAATATAGTCTTATTATGATACTTCCTTCTTTTGTATTTATATCCTCCAAGTTGTTATTTGCAAAAGGAATACTTCAGAAAAAAACAAATATTTCTGAATATGGAACTGTAATTCTGGCCTGACAAACACATTTCACCAAAACATGTCCTTCAAGTCCAACAAGTTCTAGCCTTCTGACAGGAATTCTGTGGATGAAATTTTCATGATGAATACGTAAAGAAAGGAAATGGAATATTTGAATCTAAATGAATCTTTCAACAATATCAGTTATATTTGAAGCTTTCTTGCTATAATAATTTAAAAGTTTTCCTTACTGTTGTAAGTTCTTTAAAACACATACAAGATCTTTTAAAATTTGCTGTCTCTGGGAAATTTGGGAAAGAAAAAAATATAATGCAAAGCTTTGTTGGTGGTGGTTGTCCCTCTTTTGTGCTAAAACTGTATTCTGAAAAACAATGCATTAGCCTAGAAATATGCCATTATATGTTACGTGGGAAAAACTTCTGAGGTCAAGTAGTGTTGAGAAACTTTAAAAAGAGCAAACAAATTTCCTTACCAAAGATTTTTAAAAATGTTTAATTGGTTATTCTATGCATGTTAAAGTGAGAATTTGTAATAAACCAGATTTCTCAAACTGACAGTCCTTGGAACCCTTTTCCGTAGAACACTCATCAATATCTCTCATGAGACCAGTGTTCTGTAGAATACATTTATGTGAAATATTGAGCTATAGCAATGATTAAGGCAAAGACCTGAGGAGCCTTCCTTAAGGGAAGGAAGAAAGGGTTCATGGCTTTTCATAGTAGTGATCATGAATGTAAGCAGAAGGAAATTTTAGATAACTTGTTTTAACATGGAAGAAAAGAGTCAAGAAGAGCCACAGGAGTCAAAAACCAAAACCAAACTGCTATTAAGGATTCAAGTGTCAAGACTCTAGATCATTTAGCCTTTGAGAAAGTTACTTTAAATATAATTCACGGAGTAGGTATATCTAAAATAATAATTCAGGTATAAAATCAAAAATCATTCCAAATTAAAAACACATAATCCTTTAGAGATAGAACATTATATTGTTTCACTTTTACCCAGTCTCATGTAACTCCAATGAGAATGTTTACAAGAAACTTATAGAACTAAAACTAGTGTGTTGAAATTCAGCATCACAAAAACTGTCCTCTGTTATATATTGAAATTAAAAGAAAACTTTCATGTATATTTTTTCATTCAATATTCATAAACCATAGTGCTTGGTAGATTTGTTTTCAGTCGGGTCATTTTATGTAAGAAATAATTTTTACTGCCAGTAAACAAAAGTTACACTTGAACATTGGTGTTCTATGTGCAACCATGTGCCTTCTTCACTGCCGCATACTTGCCCCGCTCTCTGTAGGTGAAGTTTATAAGGAGGGTGTTTTTCTTGTATGGCTATTAGTTTCAAAGTGTCAGAATCATAATTCCATCACTTCACATAATCTGTAATTTTAATACATTCCACTTTTATTTTTGTTATATTAAATGACTTTTTTAAGTTGATTGAAAAAACAATGATTCAACACCATATTATAAATATTTTCCTTAGAACTTATACAATGTCTAGTTTAAGTGTATATTTTTTAATATTAAGCCAAGAATACTTTTACTCATGCTGTACAATTGGTATATTCACCATACCAACTATTCCTAGGATTGCATCCATAATTTCTTTCAAAAAGAAGGAAAGAGTACTCTAGAACTTGATACCAAAACATGTCAGTATCTTAGGTAATGGTTCCCTGCCTGTTATTGATAAACCGGTTGTCCTAGCTTTTATTAGTTTGTATTGTTTGCTTCTATATGTGTAAGTGATAGAATTTCCTTGTGTAGCTTTTGGCTCACTTTTCAGACCTCACCAAACAGTTCTCTGACAAATTATTTTCAGAGCTATTCCTTATAGGACAGATTAAATCTGAAGGTGAGACACTACTTGCTAACATATGAAAATATAAAATATAAACATTGCTAAATTTTTTTCCTGTAAAGTACCTCAAGCCACCTCCCTTAAATTTCCATGTATCTAAAGAAAAATAACCTAAAATATTACAGGAAAAGCAAAACTGAATACCTCACTAAGAACTATGGATGATTAAAATACTGTTTTATAAAACTGTTTTTTTAGTTTATAATGTACAATAGTGGTAATAAGCAGTAGTCCCCTAACCCTCACTTCCCTTAATAATTTAAAATACAAGTTCTTTTTCCTTTTTCACTCAGATCAAATTTGAAAACTATCAATAATTTCTATGCATATTTAAATGTAATTTTTGTCTCCAAAATGATTTCTTGAGAAAACTAAAAATTTGAGTGTCTAATATATGTGTTTACACCTATGAAAAAAATTGCTGATTTACAAGCTTTACAATATATAAATAAAACTAGAAGATTTTATGAACCCTCCTAAATATTATCTACTGTATCTTAATGTCTGCTGTATCTTGGGATGATGTGTTAGCCATGAAAAAATTATGCTTACACAATGAAACGAAGAAGAACCAAAGTTATGTAAATCACTAGTGTTAAAGCAACGAGGTTCTCTTTTCTCCACAGTATTTAAATATACAACAAAAACTTATTTATTCAAATTAGGTTATTCCCTTGAAGCTAAGGTTTCAGAGATAGCTTTCCAAATATGTTGAGATCAACACTTTTTAAGGCTAAAGCTAAAACATTCAAGATTGTTGTGTGATTGACTCCTTTAAATCAGATTAATAATTCACTTCCAGAGAAGAATTAGTCTTGTTAGTGTTTCATTAAATTGAACAAAAGCTTTCTAATCAGTTAATAATAATTATTATAAAATGAATCATGTGTACTATTGTATCTCCAACACATACCCCATTTAGAAACCTCAGCACATGATTTGTGTTTCTTGGTTATTTTATCTCAATCAACATCAATTCTGGTATATTATATTGTTTTTGAGAATTGTTAAGTTTTCTATGAAATTTCTGAGCCAACTATGAAGATCATAAAATGAATCCCTATTATAATCTTGCCGCATTTACTTTATCTTCTAATATTTTGATTATTTACATTATAGATTTCTTTATTTATATTCTATCTAAGCCCAGTTATTGATTTACAAAGTCTTGCACATAAATTTACTTATTATAACTGAAAATACAATTATGAATCCTCCAAGATTTTGAACCTCTCTTAGTGAAATTAAAATAAAACCTGAACACTTTACCATGGTTTAAAAAGACATTCCATAATCTACTTCTGACTTATCTTTGTAACTTCATTTTATACTATACAGTCCCTTGTTCTCTATATTCCTTGCACCTGGCCTCCTTTATATTTCTTTAATGAACCAAAATCTTCCCATGCAGAACCTTTGCCCTTGTTATTTCCTATGTCTGGAATACTCTATATTCCTGACCATTGCATGACTGTCTTTTCATAATTCAGTTCTCAACCCAAACCATGTCTCCATAGAATAGTCTTCCCTGGCCACCATATCTAATGTGGTAACTATATGAGCTCTATCATAGGTCCCTTTTATTTTTTTCATGGTAGCTACAATCTAATTTATTTTATATCCATTCACATATTTATTACCAATTTCCATCAGTGAAATGGAAACACTATGGGGCTTAGTCCCTGTTGCTACCTGCTGACTTGATACTGCCTAGCAATGTTGGGTGGGGCATAAATATTGAAATAAAGAATGAAATTTTTAATTATACCTCCTGTTTGTCCTCTTTGGGAAACCAGACAAATGGAAATTTTCTTAAATAATTTTTTCTAGATAGCATAACTTGGCCAACTGCCAGACTACCAAAGTTCTAACCCCCTTTGACTAATAGCAACTTTGCCTTTGCTTTCTCCAGTTGTAACATTAGAACATTCTCATCTGGTTGATGGGTCTCTGAGGTCAATCTCACGGGAAATGTCTCAGGTCCCAAAGCAGATTTCTGTTTATAAGAACAGAATGGATATGCTAGATCTCATAAACTTGGATTATTGGACACAGTATCAGCCTTTAACCCCAAAAGCTTCACACTTAGCAATGTTAAGTGGTTATTACAATGTGTATGTCTGTATATCTGCATGTCTTCTATATATTAGCAATTCCTTTGCAGTAAGCTTCCCAGTGGAATGTTGATAGATAGGTTCTTTAATATAAAAATCTTGATATGTTATCTTTTTTATGTATCATATTTATCTACCTAAATGCTAAATTTTAAAACAAAGTTGAAATTTTGAACATTTCAGTCTCTTATCTGCAGTTACAAGACTGAGGAGGAATAACCTTGGCAAAGAAGCTTATGACCTCACCACATACTGTCAATACTCATAGCCTTTGAAACTGTATTATGAACACCTAACTGCATGTCCTAATAATTGACTGATATTTAACTTGGTGTTCTAAAGTTTTCTGTCAGTGTACCTCTTATCTAAATAATACCTATTCCTACTTTGTTTCTCGTTTAATCTTTATTTATCTGAAGTGTTTTTCAATGAGGGTAACATTTAATGGGGAAATGGACAATGAGATTGCTGGGGTTAACTGAGCATTTTAGGGAATCACCTATGGAGAATCACCAAGGAGTGGTGGGTGGTTTGGCAATCTAAAAAATTAATCTTCTGGGAAAAGACACATTCAATAAAGTTTAGTTTAATAGAAAATGTTCCACAAGAATTATTCATAAATAAAACTTAATATGCTCAATGGTGGCAAATGAGGCAAACAAAGAAGAATATTAATCATTTGCATTCTTGGGGCTAGTATTAGTGTCTTTATTATAGTTAATCTCTATTCATTCTTTACCATGTTTTACATGAGAATGATTCAGGTGGAGAATAATTTCACCCTTATTTTAATCAATGCATAGCAGTCCCAGAGAATCTGTGTGCTAGTAATAATGGGGATAAGACTAAGGTTTTAAAAAGAGTGAAATTAAATTTTGGGGTTCAAATTCTCTGATGAATTCTTGCTAGCCACATTTATCTTGAATCTGTTTTCATCATCATCAGAAAGAGAGAGGTTTCTCTCTGATAAACATACCACTTGATTGTTGACAAGAGGGAAAAGACATCCTTGGTCACGAGAAAAGTGTTTTCAAATGGAGAATAGTAAATAAATTAGAGAGGCCAGTATTTGAACATGACTGTAGCATAAATTTTTGACTCACCTTCCAGTCTTTTCTTCAAAAGCTAGGGTATAAAGTTTCTTATCAAGTTGTACATAGGTGTTTGACTTTATTCTGTAGGTATCTGTAGAATCAATGAATTGCTACTAAAGCTTAAAAATTCATATTGTGAAAGATCATTGTAGATCACTTATTGAATGCATGTAGAATTTTCTCAAGAATGTGAATTTCTTTTCATATAAAAGGAAATTCAAACTCCAATTATGGCATTCAAAGCCATCTGCAAACACATTTGTCCTGCCTTTCAAGGTGTATTCCCCATTCTCTCTCTAGGCTATCATCCCTTTCCTAAGCATATTATATATATTGATTTTTCGGTGATTTTACTATGCTTCTCTGACAAGAAGTCTCTTCTGTAACTTCCATCCTTATTGAACCGTCTCATTCTATGAACTCAACCTGCAATGTTTACTAACCTTTTCCCATTAGATCTACTTGAATTCTCCCATTAAAATTATCATTTTCCTTTATATAAAAATATGTATACATACACACATATTTTATAGCTTTAAGAAGTTTGGCTTTATCTACAAGTCAGTTAATATAAAGTTATTCTAAGGTTAATAATTATTTTAATTATTATCTTTATTTCTGGGATGTGTATCAAAATAATTTATGGAAGAAGAAAAGCAATTACAAGTATAATAAAACAGCTTGGCTCTTTGACATTGGTGTTGGCAGTGATTATTTTTTGGGTTGGACACGAAAAGCAAAGGCAACAAAAGTAAAGACAAACAAGTGAGACTACATGAAACTAAAAAGCTGCATAGCAAAGGAAACTATCAATAAAATGAAAAGGCAGTCTACAGAATGGGAAAATATCTGTAAATTATATATCTGATAAAGAATTTATATCCAAAATATGTAAGTAACTCATACAACTCAATACAAATAGAACAATCTGATTAAAATACGGGCAGAGGATCTGAATAGGTATTTTTCCATAGAAGACATACAAATGGTCAATAGGTACATGAAAATGTCTTCAACATCACTAATCATTTGGGAAATGCAAATCAAAACCACAATGAGATATCACCTCACACCTGTCAGAATGGCTATTATCAAAAAACAGCAAATAAAAAATTTGGCAAGGATGTGAAAAAAAGGAACCCTTGTACACCCTTGGTGGGAATGTAAACTGATACAGCCACTACAGAAAATAGCATGGAAAGTCCTTAAAAATTTAAGAGTATACATTGTAAATCAATTATACGTCAATAAAAAAGATTTTTTAAAAACTTAAGAATAGAATTACCATATGATCTAGCAATTCCACACCTGGATAACATCCAAAGGAAAGGAAACCACTATCTTGAAGAGGTACCTGCACCAAGAGGTGGAAACAACTTGTGTCTATCAGCATATGAATGGATAAGAAAATGTGATACACAAACAGAAACATACACAATGGAATGCTATTCAGCCAAAAATGAGGAAATTCTGCCATTTATGATAACATGGATGGCCCTTGAGGGCATTATGCTAAGTGAAATAAGTCAGTTACAGAAAGACAAATGCTGTATGATCTCACTTACATGTGGACTCTATAAAAACCAAACTTACAGAAACAGAACAGATTGTTGATTGCCTAAGGCAAGGGGTTGGGGGAGGGCATATAAATGATGCTGGTCAAAAAGTATAAACTTCCAGTTATAAGTTCTGGGGATGTAATGTACACCAGGGTGACTATAATTAACAACACAGTATTTTATATTTGAAAGTTGCTAGGAGAGTAGTTCTTAGAAGTTCTCTTCACAAGAAAAAAGTTTTGAAACCATGTGAGTTATATACATTTCACAGTATATACATGTATAAATCATCATGTTTTACACTGAATACAGTGTTATATGTCGGTTATATCTCAATAAAGCTGGAAAAAAAACCAGTTTGGCCATGAGCTTATAATTGTCCAACCTGGGTTCTGGGTACATACAGGTTAATTACATTATGCTCTCTACTTTTATATGTATTTGAAATTATCCCTAAATTTTGTAAAGAGTAATCTTTACAAAATTCATATTTTTTCACAACAATTTAGATAATTTTAAGTAAATTACCGTTTTTCTGTTTAGTTGCTTATGTATTTATCTTCTCAAACATATTTCTCAACTGTATTTTTTAAGAACATAGTATTCTATTAATTTTCATACTATTTCTTAAAACATTTTCCAAGTTTATGATGAAATTTGAATAAATTACAAGGAATGCTGACCTGTATCAATGTTTTATACCTTTAATTTTTGTTACAAGTGATTGTAAATTACAAACTATAAGTATTAAACATAATATACACACACACACATACACACACACATATTTCAGCAGTATCTGGTACTTAGAAGCAGAATTGTTAGATTCTCTTGTTTGTTTTCTCAAATTTATAATTCATGCAAAGAAAGCTTATCATTATTATTACTGCTTGCTTTCACATTGCTTTGGACAGTTGCCCTGAGACTCAGTTACAGAGTTCATAAGCTCTTTGTGAGTCAAGGATATAAGAAGGTTATCACAACAGAGAATAGTAGGATGTAGGCAAAGAATCACAGATGAATTACATAAGAATTATGAAGTAAAGCTATAAGCAGGGAAGAATGGTGTCAGCTACTCAATTTGGAAAGGAAAGTAAACATACTCAAAAGATTCCAAAGAGATCAACAGAAACATTAAAGGATTGTGAAATAGGCTTTATGAGAAATGGCTAAGTTATTTGTGGTTATTAGCCAATGAAGTAAAAAGAAAAGAAGGAATTTAACACTTTTCATAGAAAAGTACTTATATGGGAGTATTCCAATGAGAACAAAATTACAGCTAGTAGAATTTAAGAATAATGGAAAGGATTTTAGACGCATATGAGTATTAGGCAAAAGCTAGTGATAGTCTACAGATCCCTACTAGTTAAATAAAGTTAAGGTGAGTTCAAGGTGACTGAATTCATTGATTGCTTGTTCACTCAGGATTTGTGACTCTGCAAGGCCAAGAATAATTTTTTTTCCTGGTATTGTAGTTGTAATCTTGGGAAGAGAATTTATTTTCTGTGTAAGAGAATAGGCTTGTTCCTCAGGGTATCTTGTAATTTTAATTGTATGAAGTACCTAAAATGATACTATTTTGAATATGTTCACATTAGCACACAAATCATACTTAACATCCTTTGTTCTCTTAACAGCCTTAGTAGTTACTATGGTAACTTGGTAAACTTTTACTTGGTTGGCCCCATGTAGTTTAGGTGTTTGAGGCTACAAGGGATGAATACAAAGGTTAATCTGTTAATATCTTGGGCCTCAGTTTTCTAATACATAACATGGGTGGCTGGATTGGATGATCTTGATTTATCCTTCCGCTAAATTTTTAATTTTTCTTGAGTGTTTTAAACCCTGATTTTAATGCAGATAAAGCAGGCATGTAGCGAGTAGGGGGAGTTCTCCTCTTTTATCCCCAGAAATATAGAGCCTCTTAAATTTTGGCACACAATTGTAAGACGTCTGGCTGCTTTATTTTACACTGTCTTAAAAGCATGGGAAAAGTATACTTATGCCCAGTTTTTAAAAAGCAGAAAATGTAGAGGCATATTTTACTGTAAATTTTTTCTGATGATATAATTTTTTAACTGTTTAAAATTAGCATTTTCACTTGATCTTCATCAGGACTAGTCCCAACAGCCACTCTGAAGCAGAATCAAATCCTCTAATCTTTCAATAACAGTGAAGGAAAAGATTTTGGCTGGAATTAGACACACACAGATGGTATTTCTATATTCTGTGCCTTCAGACATTAACACCTGCTACAAATCTGTACTCAAAACTATTCAGGAAAAAAATATTTGTCTGTGTTGGTGTAGTTCAAAGAATGTTTTTCCCTATTGATTTTATTATAAAATAAAATAACTTGTGATGCTATCTTTGATTTTATGCATCCACAAAATCTTTTATTTGATACTTTTAGTTGACAGCTTCTTTAAATATGAAGACTATACATACCTTCTATGTATTGAAAACTACATACCAGTATTTTTCAACTTCATAAATGGATTTAAAGTTGCTTAAATATGTGTGTGTATGTGAGTGCACACAGCCCAGTGCCTTCAGCTTTGTATGTATATTGAGAAATACAAATGTTTGTTATTAACTTTACACTTACTTTGAAATAGCATCAATCTTTTTTTTTTAATCTTCCCTTAAAATTAATAACATGGTTAAACTTAAAAGGAATTTAGAATTCATCATTTTTAATTGATTAATTAATAAGATGAAGTCCAGAGTGTGCATCATTGATGTAAGGTACTTTGTGAAATTACTAAAAGAACGACAACCATGATCACCTGATTCACATACCAGTGGATGTACACTGTGACACATTATTCCTAGTAACATATACTACCCCTTTTGGGAGAGTTGTCCACTTCACTTTCATTAAATGCATAAGAAGGAACAACTATATGTTATCTCATTTCTGTGAATCCACAGTGGAGTCAACAATTTAACATTTAACTGAATAATTCTCTAAAATTCATATGTGATTAGATATTTTTCTATTAGGACTATCCCCTAAAATAGTTCTCTCTCTCTGTATGTCTATATCAATATCAGTATCTACCCATATTTACATTTATATAAAAAGTGCTTCTGTAAACAGTATTTATGTAACACAAAAGAGTAATATATACATATACACACACACACAGATTCAAACATAGTATATTTGCATACTAATACATGTATTTGAAAAAAAATATACTGTCTGATAAATAGACTGTGAAAGGCACTGGGCAAAGAATATGCAGAAATGTAAGCAAGATTTGAAATAACATTTTATAATCCATACAAAGGATATATTGCCATGTATTTCTCACCTGTTTAAAATATTATTTTGATGAGTGAAACAGTTTGAATTTTTATTCAGACAGCAATACTTCGACTCTCAGTCTCCCTAATGTTTTTCCTGGAGATAGTATTGGTGCTAAGAGATACTGAGAAGTAAAGAAGTTTGAGTTTGCATCCTTCAACCCCCTACTCTTTGCTTTCTCTGGATTTTCATTTGCCTATTACCTTTTAAAATCCAAGTGTTTTTATTTTATTATCTTTAGACTTTTTCTAGGTAACTAGAAAAATGCTAGTTATTTCTAATCTCTGATAAGCAAATTAGCATTAAATGTTTTCAGATTAATTTAGATCTCTTTCAAAGTTTCATATTTTAAAAGAAAAAAAAAAATGAAATCCAGTGCAGTAATTCAAAAGAGTGGTCCTTTTGTCCATACTAACATTCAATAAATGTGAATAAATGGATTAAGGGTGAGAATTTCAGGCAAATAGGAACTAGTAAACATGTATTTTTGGGACTGGACACTTTCACACTCTTTTTCAAATTTAAAACCTATATTAGCCATTAATGTTTCAAGCCCAGCTGTTGGAGGAATTGAGGGTATTTGAAAGTATCCTTAGCAAAGCCCATCAAGAGTTGGTGATTTTATCATTTATCTCTCTTTCCAATCCAACTACTTCTTCATGCAGACTCCCATCTGTACTTTGTTGTTAAGGAGTGGGAAATGTTCAATAAAAGAAACGCTGTAATACAAAAAGGATTTAGCATGAAGGTAGGATTGATGCTGCTTATATCCTTATCTCTGCCTGGACAGTATTACAAATGCTTTCACAGTTGGAGAACAGTGTCCTGCAATGTTGAAATGTTATTTAAATCAACCTTTTTTTTTTTTTTCGGAAAGTTGTGACTATCCATTTTAACGTATATAAGAAAAGAATGAGGCTTTATGTTACATATAGAAGTTTATCAAAATCTTTGTATGGCTTTGCCTCACTTATAAAATCAGTCTCAGTATAATGGCGTAAAAAGGTGTCACGCTAAGAGTGGAACAGCACTGAATAATGGTTACAGATAACAGGTATTTTCCCTAAGGACATCCTAATATGTCTCATAAATCATTGCTAATATAACTCACAAAATAAAAAATTGTAAACCAGAAGGGACACTTAATAACACATAATGGTGTCCATTATGTTGTTTTCAGTCAGTCAACAAATATATTATAACTCCTGTGTGCCAGTAGTTGCCAAGAATATGTTTGCAAGATGGGAAATTCATTTTAAGCTTAGGCTGTAATCTGGAAGTCATTTTTCACCCCATTGAAGGGAACAGGCGGAGTTCAAAGGCAGCCAATAGAAAACTCTCCAAGATACATTAAAAGCCAAAGATCATCTCATACATATACACCCACAAATGTCCAAGAAAATTTAAAAAAAAAAACTGTCAATCAATACTTCACAAAAAGTATGAAAAGAAATGAACTTTCTTAGCTATTGTCAAGAGAGAGCATTTTACAAAAAAGACTTCTGGGAAAGACATAGAATATTTGGCAATTAGTATTGATGAGACTTAATTTTAAAAATCTGCCAGTATAAAGGAAGAGGGCTTTATATAAGAATATAAAATGATAGAAATGACTTACAGAAGAATTAAAAGAATGCATAAATGAAATAAGAACAAGTTACATTAATCATAACTAGGATAAGGGTCTCCATGAATTCTTCAGGTGAAAGAAACTTGACATTAGAATTCATGTATAATTATTTTATTTATTTTTTACTCCAAAATGTAGGAATAAGGAAAAAGGTGGTTGTGTGTCCTTTTAATGTCGTACTGGAGCATTCTCTAAGAGACACACCCAAGGATTATTTAATTATCTATGTGAAAGTAATTTTTATTGATTCAACTAACAAGGAGTGAAAAACAGACTTTATGAAGTTATCTTTTAAATTGTTAATTTTGTCAGGTAGAGAAACAGTTATTTTCTGCCTATTAGAAAAGGTGACCTCAGAGGGGATAGTTTTATTGCCCTGTAATACGTTAACCAGTTCCGTACCTAAACTTGCAGTTTTATTTCACACTTTTCCTTTAAAATCCATAAATTCACAGCATTTTAAATCCTTTTGAATCAGCCTCATTATTAGGCTGGTTTCCTCATTCATGAGTTAAATAAAATGCTGACGTGTATATTCTATTCTTGAATGAGAGTGTGGTGTTTAACTTCTTAAAAATTATGCACTTATTGTGTAGCACGTTATATACAGTGGGTGTTATTTAAGGTATGGTGTCCAGTCATGTTTATTCAATCATTTGATTGTCTTTATATAGTCCAAACTTCAAATATGATTGTAGTAAACCTCATTGCCTTAGTTATAGTCCTAATAGCCTTTGAAGCCTTACTCTCTTTACTATTATGAGAAGCTATATAAGTAACACCTCATAAGTTTTGTTGAGTAAGATGTAAATCTTACACTTATTTTAACTGATTTGTGTAGTATTTTAAGTATTATAGCCTCACATTAAAATAAAAATGAGTAAGATTTTATAATTAATGTATTGTACAGAGACAAGGATTTTAACTTATTTAAAACTACTTTTAAAATCAAATGTAGTTCTAAAATACTTTTTTAAAAAAACCTATTTGCACTATCTTTTTAAGTTCAGTTGAACTCAAACTCATCATTTGAATAAGAAGTTTCAATGCCTCTCATAATTACGGACATCTATAAATGTGTATGTTTGAACATAGGTGAAATTTAATGATTTTTTAAAGGCAGAATACATATGCCAAAAAATAGATTCTTGGAGAAATATGAAAATTCTTCCAAATAGCCTTTGAAACGTAAAACTTATTTTATTTGATATGAAAATGTCTGGTATGTAAATAAATTTTTTTTTTTAATTTTAAGGATTAAATAAATATCTTTAATATTTCAATATATTTTTCTTATGGTAAGGTGATGTTTAAAAGTAAATATATGTTTTAAATGATTTCTTAGTAATTAATATTTTGATTAAAGTGATAATAACAAATTCATGTATTTTGTTCCAAATTTTTTAAATTTGTTTATAAATAAGGGTACTATACAATGTACTTAATGGTACATGGTACATTCTGTCCACCTATGATACTATATTTGATTATGCTATTTAAATGAAATTATTATGTAAGAAATCAAATTTTGAAACAAACTTTGATATCACTTTTTTAAAATTCTCGTTAAAGTCTACCTTCATTAACGTTTGCTTTTTAAAATACAGAAAGAATAATTATCTCAGTATATATACAGATAAGACATCTCACCTATGAAATAATATCAGAATAACTGATTTATCTATTTCTTACTACTTTTTAGGAGATGTTGATAAGTCAAAAGTAAGAGCTACAAAACAAAAATTGCAATTTAAACCGAGCATTTCCCTATGATTTTTATGTGGGAGATGTCTGAGAAATGAATTTTTAGTTCATTTGCAAAATGTTTTTATTACAAATAAAAGACGTATTTCAAATTTTCAACTTGAGTTTGTGATATATGATTTTTATAAAAACATACAAATATACATATTTTACAAAGGGTAGAATCTCTATTATTTGGGAAAGCACAAGACTTGAAGTGAGACCACCTGCATGTCAGCCCAATTCCACTAACTAGCTTTGAAATCTATATTGGGGTTGAATCACTTTATGCATAAAATAAAGCTTTCAACACAAAATTATTATAGCAAATTGCACTGAGTCATGAGTAATCTATGAAAAGATATTTATTCAATACTTTAAAAATCTTTCTTAGTTGAAAAGTTTCCAAAACCGATATTTTGTAAAGAATACATGTGAGCATGCGTGAAACCGAAGTGTGCATGTTTCTGTGAAAGATTTTCAAAATCACTTTATCTTCAAAATACTATGCAGGGAATAAAATAAACAAACAAATAAATAAGCCTGATACAAAGACAACATACCTCTAAATTATTAACACAGAGTTCCATATATTTTTCTGGCTTCTCTAGAATTTACAGTGTGGAGATGATGATAATAATTATAGCAACAACAACGTATATAAAAATGGTGTTCTCTACTTCTCTTCTTAAAAAGGCTTTTATTCTTGGTGTCACTGGTGCCCTAAGCTCAATGAGCCATTTAAGAGCTTCCAAATATTTTATAATGTGCAAATCTCAATTTATGAGTGGGGAGATTAATTCCAATTTTCTTTCACATATTCAAAAAATATGTTTATAGTGTCTTCTCTGTGTCAATCCAGTGCTAAGATCTGAATGTACAATCATGAACCAAACTGAAATTTTCTCCTCTGTTAGTCTAATTGAGGAAGTAGACATTAAATAAACATCTGATTATATATTGTGATGTTATTTGAATAAAAGTATAGTATTTAATCCTAAGAGTATAAAGAAAGGTACATAATAGTTTTAGATTGAATGGACAAGAAAGGTATCCTAGAACAAGAGATGTTTTGTTGATATTTGTTGGAGAAGAAGAAGCCAGCTATGCATGGAGCCTCAAGAAGAGTTTTGCTTGTAGAGGAAACTCATAAGGGAATGCCCAGGTGTAAGAAAATTTAGTATTTTAAAACAGTGGTTCTCAAAAGGGGAAATATTGCCCTCCAGAGAATATTTGGCAATGAATGACTGGAAACATTTTTGGTTGCCACAACTGAGGAGGTGTGCATGTTTGAGACTGATGCTGGCATATAGAGGTTAGAAGCTGGAATGATGCTTGATTTTCCCCCCACACAGACGACAGCCCCTCATAAGGTGCTGAGCTTGAGAAACACTGCTTTAAAGGATTTGAAAGAAATGAAATGTGCTCCAAGTTGCACAAGTGCTACAAGATGAAAGGAATTTGGATTTCATTCTGCAAAAAAACTGTGTATACTCATTAGATTTTAAGTAATAGAATAATAGCATTTTATTTACATGTAAAAATCATCACTGTGAGAAACACTGGGCCAGTGAAAAAAGGTCTCTCTCTCTTTTTTTTTTTTTTTTTTTTGTTTTTTGTTCTTTGCCATGGAAGGAACATTTGAGTATAGTCATAAGCAGAAGGAGAGGAAGGAAATTATAATGAACATAAACCCAGATTAAGCAAATAAACCATACTACTATTTTCTTTTGCCTGGAATGAAAAAAAAAAAAACCCACATATCCCTTCTTGGTAATAAAGGGTTTTCTGAGAATATCAAATACACACACACACGCACACACACACACTCTTTGAGTATTTTGAGAGTAATAGAATATCATGCGTAAAAGGAAATACCAGAGTACCAGTAAGGAAGCTATTACAATAGTCCAGGAGGAGTATAAATGATACAAGCTTGGTTAAGAAGGAAGCAATATTTTGGTTGGGTTTAAGAGCTGCAGTGGAAATAAAGCAGGACTGGGTGATAGGTTTGATGTGTAGCATGAGCAAGACCTGGTCAGGAATATTTTCTAAGTTTTTGGCTTCAGCACTGAAGCAGATCACATGTCAGCAACCAAGATCAGAAAAATGTGATTATGAAAGAGCTTTGCAATGCATTCCATATCATTAAGTGCTCCACCCTCCTCTGTAATTCAAGTTATAACTCTAATTTCTGTAACAATTTATAATTATTCTAATACTATACCTTTGGGTATTTTATAATATTTGATCAAAAGTTATATTTCTCTGATAGCTAAAAATGGAAAATAATGACTTTATGCCTTAGTGGTCTTTTATGTGTAGGGAAAATTTGTGGATCAACAGAAAGCTATGCACTATTTATATGCTTATATACCCCTCCGCTTTATCTGATTCCTGTTCTATAGAAGCTATTTTACAGCTCTGCAAGATGTAGAAAACTGATAGCAATGCAAATTTAGTCCTTTCCAGTAGATATTCAGTTGATTTCCCAGTTTTGCCTCTATTTGCATATTCATTTCAATATTCTTGTCCTTTAAGTATGTTTTCTGTTCTTTGAAGAATTCTCTTTTTAACTGTTTATAGAAACTACCTGGTCCCCTCACTGATTAACAATTAAAATCTTTAACATATAATCATTTTGATACTTCTGTATTAGTTATAATTTCACCTTCTTTGGGAAAGCTGGCTTTCTATTTGTTTATTACATTTTAGTTTCATAAGTTCAGTTCAGTTCAAATTATTTGCCATCACATCCTTGAATTTCTCAAAGAGAAGCATGAATAGAATATAGTTGAAAAGAATACCCTATCTCTGAACTACATTTTCCTGAAATATCATTGGAATATCTACATGTAAAAAATGTTTGTATGTTTCATCTGTTTTTAATTTAGAAAGAGGAGAAATAATTAGAAAAAGAGGTAGCATTGTAAATGCCTTTTATGGAAATGGGTCTTAATCCCAGCCCAAGGTTCTTACAACTTATGATAAAGAATAACTGCTGCCAGTTTCCTTGAGACTGGCTGTGAAAACCAACCACAATTCACTAACATCCAATTTCAAAGCCAAAGTGCCCCAATAGTAACATTCCATTATAACACAAAAAGAGTGATTTTAAGCTAATTCTGTCTTCTGTGAATCAAATTGATACTTGGAGCAATTACTTTTAACAGAAATAAATCACCAAATTAAAGTTCCATCTGGCCCAAGGAAGGTTTTATATTCTTATGTTGTCTTTGATGTGTGCTACTCAGAGACAAAATGTTTGCAAAACGTGTGATGTAGCCAGAAAACAGTGCCTTGAAGTCTGCAGTCTGAAGTAAAACAAATAAGCCAACAAGAGAAAGAGAAAAAAAAAAAAAAGGCAACTCTCGTATGATTGCTTCTCACCCCTTCCCTCAGGCCTTTCCAGGCCGCCAGCTTTTTCAGCTAGGAATAGATCCAGATTTCATCTCCATATATAAATGCCAAGCTTGCGCGGTGTTTCTTGACTTCAAAAATAGATGTTTCTCTTCAATAAAGTTGTCAAATTATTCTAGGAGATTTCCTGTTTCTTTGGCACAACTGACGGAAATTTATCACTACAGGTAAATTAAAATGATTCCTGAGATTTTAAGTGGGAAGAGAAGCACAGTTAAATAGTGTTCATAGATAATTAAGGTTTAAGAGGAAAAAACCAATTTATAGCACATATTTGGAAATTACAGAGGATTGTACAAAATGAAACATTAACACATGAAAGATAAGTTTATGAGAATAAAGAACATCCAAGGAGCAGAGACAGATCCAGGCCTAAAGTTTATTCTTTTGGAAGGGGGGGGTCTCACTTTTAGAAAAAGAATGCAAAATTACAAAAATAAAATTACTAAGGTCCCTTCTGGGTTTTTGAGAGGCTTGAGCAAATGCAGGACTATGACGCTTAAATTCCATTAGGATAATTCCATCTCTATTGAAGAAGCAAAACTCTTTTCAAAATACCGTCCAATTATTAATTCATTTATTAAACAAACATTTAAAGTACCTAATGCCCCTTACATGGTAGTTTCTGGGAGATGCAGTGAGGAATGAAAAAAGAAAAGTGCACATCCCTTTGCTGTATAAAGTCTGCCTGAGAGGTCAAAAAACACATTAATTACATAATAAAATGGCCACTTTGGTAAAGGAAGTAAGATAGAAATTTATGGAAGAGGCTATATCTGGAAAATGTAGAAGATAAATAGCATAAACAAACAAAAATACTCATTGTTCCACCACACAAAGAAAACCTAATGCTACTGGTTTACCCACTCAGACATAAGTAATTTTGATATTCTTATGACCATACCATATATTCATATTATCTTTTTATTTTATTTAAATTAATGTAGAAAAAATTATTTATTAATATATTTAACATATGTAATTATAATTATAACAAAATGTGTTTAAACAACTCCTATTCCTGGAGAAGTTTTGCTTTAAATTTTTACTCATAAATATTACCATAGCAAACATCTTGAACTACATATCTGAATGTTTGCTTAGAGTCCTACATGTGGAATTACATATTGCTAAGTTATTCTCAAGAAATAATTTACCAATTTAAACTCACAGTAATTTTGAACTAAGATCATTTAAATTTTACACAAACCTCATTAGCATTAGTATTATTATAAATGAAACTTTATAGTCAAAAACTTATTATAGTTCTGCTCTACCTAACATTTATTTAATTCAGGCTGATAGAGTAATTTTATGGTTGTTGACCTTTTATATTTCTTCAGTGACTTGTTCAATTGAGTCTATCATTTTTTCTTTTGGATTTTTGTGTTTCTCCTTATTGTTTTTGTAAAAAAAGAAATTAAGAGTATCATAACATAATTTAGGTATTTTAACTGAGAGTTTTTTTTCTTGAACAATACCGCTACATACTGAAATGCTGAACTATGACTGAATATTAGAACCGGACAGTGATAATAAGTGGGGGAAATCCTGTGAGTCTATATTATGAGTCTCCTAAGCCCACTGGTTCTTTTCAGCAAATGTTTATTGAGCACATCTACACAACAGTAATACAGTTGCTAAACATCAGAATTTCACAAAGGATGTGATATTGAGATGAATCTTGAAAGAGAATAAGTGAGTGTTAGGATGAAAAAGAGGAACTTCACAGACAGGGAACAGCATTTAGACAGGCACAGAGTGACAAAAACAAGGACACTAGTGCTAAGAAATTCAAATAGCTGCATATTGACAGAGAATAGAGAAATTAGGAAAGTCGATGTATGAAAGTGGACAGAGGGACAGGGGTCAGTTTGAATGATGAAAGTCCTAAAACAAAGTAATCACCTGTTCAAATTTATGCTGTAGAAAGACTAAATTTTGAGGATCTAAGGAGCGATTTAACAAAAAAGCAAGGAGAAAAATTATGTCTGCTAAAATGACCCATACTATAGCTGTGAAGAGGCCATGCCACAGAACCGCCAGTAGAAATGGAAGTGGAGGAATGCACATTTGAAAGAGACAGTTGAGGAAACTGGATGAGTAGGATGAGGCAAAGGGGAGACACATCAGACCTTCAGAGGTGGCAGCACAGTTCAACAGGATGCGGGTTCAGAGGAAAATACAAAGTTTGAAGAGAGACCATGAGATTCATTTTGATCATGTTTATTTTTAGGTGCCTGCAGATCATCAAGTAATAATGTCCAGTAGGGAGTGCTTTTAGACGTTTTGGGAAATTGACATCTGGTAATTGACATTTTAATTCTTTCTTATATTTAAGAAAGTTTCCAGAAATTTATTTGAACCAGATGGAAACTTTCTCTCAGACTGATAAGTCCCATCTTATATTTTTAATAATTCTGAGCATAACCTCCTCCCCATTCCAATGTCTCTTCCTTCATTCAGGTGCTCACTGGGTCTCACCAGCTAGGTTGCCATACCTCTGTAACCAGTCACTCCAGTTTCAGTGTTGCCCTTAACCGTTCTCCAACTGTTGCCAAAGGGAATTTTCTAATACATATGATTAAGATTCAATACCTTATTAGTTCTTATAGTCTTTAGAAAATGATCTGTAACATAAATGTTTACAAGGTGTTTTATCTTAGCTCTCAACACTTATTTCTTACCCCAACTCCCACCATACTAAGGAACGTGTCCTGATGCTTTTTCTACTGTATATTGCTTACAGCTAAAATACGAATCTATGGTTGTATACTGTTATAATTATTGATTCCTCTTTGCCTTTACTAGACTATATTATTCTGGAGAAAATATTTTTATTTACCCTAACACATAAGTATTCCTTGCACTTAATGCTGTACCTGACACTTGAAGGGTGCTCAAAATACATTTAATAAATGAACTCTGTTTCCTCTGAGAGAATACACTAAATTTTGTAGGAGGTCTTGGATGGGAATCTATGAAAACAGTATATCAGTCAGGATCCAGTCAGGAACACAAAACCCACAATAGGTGTTTCAGCAGAAAGAACATATAGAACGTCGGTTAAACAGATGTTGAAGGCAGATAACGTGAAACACTGGATCATAATACAGGAAATAACAGCAGCTTCATCCACTGAGCTGGAGAAACAAAGGTTTTTCAGAACCCAGAAGGTCGCTGAAGGGTTCCCAAAGATCTGGGAATCAGATCTCAGAGGAGCGGGCGTCACTCAGCTGGTTCTTGCGCATCTGGGAACGCATAATGAAGTTGGCTCTTGTACATTGAGAAGGCATAATGAGGTTGCCTTGGGAGATACTAAAAGAATCTGGAGAATTAAATGAAGTGCAGCTGCTGAGGTGAAAGTCCACACTGGAGATTCACTTTGAGGAAAAGCAAGAAAACAGGAAGATGCAAATGCCTTCTCTGTCTTTCCATTTATTCTCTCCTTATTTGTAGAACCTCGCAGAAAGCCAGCTGACAAGGCATACATTGGATTTGCATAATCCAGCCTCAGGACCCAAAACAGAGTCTAAATTTTTTTTTAATACTCAAAACAGGTGAATAAATTTGGTGCCTAATAACTAGTATATGCATAAAACAGCTTGGCCTTAAAAGTTTATTTATTTGAGAATTCTATTAAGTAAAACAAAAAAGGATTCTGACAAAAAATAATGAAAACCATACCCATTCAGAAAAGAAGGAAAAAATGACTTACCAACGTCCTGAAACATTAAGGGCAGTTCTTGCTTATGCCCAGCTGTAATGATGTAATGTATAAATTAAAAATGAGCTCGCCGAATCCAAGGATGCCCCCTTGATGGTGTACGAAGTCTGAGCACGGATCAGGAGTACACCATCCAGATAAGGTGGTCAGTAAACTTTGTGCTGACTTCACACCATGGTTTTGACTAACACTTTTTGGCCTTAACCTTCCTTGGGGGAATAGAAATGTTAAATATGAGTCTGCACCTCAAAGAAGATGCCAGGGATGGGGACAGAATTTGTGGACTCATTAACATTTACTTGAAACCATGAAAGAGGATAAAATCTCCCAAGGGAACTGTGTAGAAGAAGATAAAGCACCCAAGACTGTGCTTGAGTAGCAATAATATTTAAAGTTTATGGCAGGGGATGGAGAGAGAAAAAAAGATATTGGAAAACACTAAAAGGTGCAATTCAGTAAAAATGGGTCCTGCTATCCATTGCTGTTTTAATTTGCATTTTTATTAAAATCTAATTGAATGCTTTTCTCATATTTAGTGGTCATTTGTTTTTCATTTTATGAGAATTATCTTTTCATTTCTATTACATTTTATTTTGGAGCGTTCATGTTTTTCTTTTAGACATTTCTCTGAACCTTTAAATATATAGTTGTATCATCAGATAGAAAATCTTTAATGACACCATTCTAACAGCTCCTCTGCAACAGCCTTGAATTTTAGTTGCAGTTTGAGAAATATTGTGCCAAAAATACAAAATGTTTTGAAAAAGCCTAAGCATATGGAAATGCAGCAGAAGCTGTGCCAATATTCTCTTTGCCTCTTCCCTCTCTTGCTTTTTTTTTTTTTTTTTGTAATTTTGATAGGCAGAATTCAAACATAGCTGTTAAGGATGAGGAGTGGAGGTCCTTAATGCAAACATTCTGGGTTTCAATCTTGTTTTCACCATTTAAAAGCATAGACTCCTGAGCAAATTATGTACCTTCTCTGTGACTCACTTTCCTCTTCTGTGAAATGAGGATTAAAATATGTCACTAAGTAAGGTGATTGTGAATGTTAATTGAATTGATATGTGAAGATGATTTAAATCAGTGCTTGCACGTAAAAAACACTAAATAAATAACAGCTTTCACATTTTTTCATCTCTGTACTCCTTTTGACTATAGCATAATTTGGCAAATACTAAGATTCTCTCTTTCTTCCTCTCTCAGTATGTGTATGTTTGTATGTAAAACCCCCACATTTTACAAATGAGAAAACTAAGACCGAAAGGTAATGATATTTTGACTCTAAAAGCAACAAATTGGCATTCAGTGACAATCATACTATTAGGCTACATTCACCAATCTCTTTCAAAGTGTAATCTATGGACCACAACATTAGAATAAGCTGCAGTGCTTGTTAAATAAGATTATAAGCCCCTCTCAGTCCTACTGAACAACAGTCTATAAAGATTAAGCCCAGGAATTGCATTTAAAACTACTACTTCAAATGCCTCACAAGCACACTAACTCAGGAAATCTGTGTGCAGAAAAAAGACAATTATTCAAAATTTATATATGAACGGGCAGCATAAAAGAGCTGCCAGTGATGGAATATATAGAACACATACATTATGAAACATTTCAGATCTTTTCTTGTAACTAAACCTTGGAAAAATTATCTTTTTTTAATAGATTTTATTTTTTTAGAGCAGTTTCAGATTCACAACAGAATTGAGCAGAAAATACAGAGAGTTTGTGCATAGCCCTCCCCACCCACACATATACACTCCCCTACCCGCAACATCCCTCATCAGTGTGGCATATTTGGTACAATCGATGAACCAACATGGGCACATTATTTTCAACCAAAGTCCCTAGTTTACATTAAGGTTCACTCTTGATGTACATTCTATGGGTTTTGACAAATGCATGATGACATGTAGCCACCGCTATACTATCATACAGAATAATTTTATTACCTTAAAAATCCCTTGTGCTCCATCTGTTCATTCCTCCCTCCCTCCCTCTCCCCAAACCCCTGGAAACCACAATCTTTTTATTGCTTCTGTAGCTGTGCCTTTTCCAGAATGTCATTTGCTTGGAATCATATAGTTTGTAGCCTTTTCAGACTGGCTTCTTTCATTTAGTAATATGTCTTTTAATTTTCTTCCATGTCTTTCATGGAAAAATTCTCTTTTTAATCCAGGAAGGCAAGGAATATTTTGAATTGGAAGGTTTTTTTTTCCCCCCAAATCAGAAGACAGTTCTGTTGGCTCTTAAAGAAGATGCAAAACAAATGTAGTGATGGTTTGGATGGAAAATTCAAGTTATTTTTAGTTCATTAATTGGACACATACTTGCTGGTTTAGTTGTTAAGGATTCAGCAGTAGAAAACTAAAAAATAAAATGACAGACAAAATTTCTCTTCTCACCGTGATATAGTTACATTTTACCTTTACAATCACTTACCTCACATCAGTGAGACTGAAATGAGATAATGTCTGTAAAAATTTTGTAAACTGTAAAATGTAACGGGCTGATAAATGGTGTTTATTATTCTACTTTTATGAATACAGCAGTACTTCTACTTCACTTGCCCACTTTATTCACGCCTTTGATAATTAACAGATACATGAGTAACCTACTGTGTTTCAAAGACTCCATGAGGCATTAAAGCAACAAAGATAAACAAAATAAAATTTACACCCACAAGTGGTTCATGGACAGTTAAAGAGTTCCAAAGACTAAGAGCATAGCTATAATCACAGAGATATTAGACATAGTGGACATAGAGCAGAGAGAAGAAGAATTTTAAATCTTCTTGGGGGTGGTTAGGGAAGATGGAATCCATGTGGAAAGGTGAAGAGAACCTCGTAATGTGAATGTAATTGAAAGAGATAACAGAGCAGACAAGCACTAACATACAGAACTGATGGCAGCTAAGATCATGGAGTATTCAGAAAAGCCAGTAGCTCTATTCAGCTAGATGTCCTGCTATTTGGGGGAAAGTCAAAAATGAAAATAGGGCAGAGAATACATTCATTCATTCATTTACTCATTTAACCAATGTATTGTTTGCTAAGGAGCACAGGTAATACAGAGTACAGGTTATATAGGATTTCAAGCAAGGGACACCCCATAATCAGATTTACATTTTATTTGTAGAACTGAGATGGGACCAGAGGCCAACATAATTGTCCTCATGGACAATGATAGCAACATAAAGTAAAAAGTATCACTGGGATATAGTGGAAATAAAAGATATTAATGAGTTTGAGGTGGAAAATGAGGCAGAAAAACTAGATTTCCATTTTTTATGAATGAATGAATGAATGAATGAATGAATTATAGTACCGTCCCCTGAGAAAACCATTTTGAATGGAAGAAAGTTACTTTCCTTCTGTACCTTCCAACCATGTATTTGGCATGTTATCCCATGGAATTAATAGTTATCTGGTGCCTTTTTTGATCTATTTGACTGAGTTTGAGTAGGAAACTGAAATCCTTAATTTTTTTTGGTAATTTTAAATTCATAGCACTTAAACCAATGTCTGGCACATAGTAGGTATCCAGCACAATTGTTGTCTTGAATTGAGTATATGTACTATGGCCTTTAAAATAGACTACCAAATTAACTAAATTATCATCAAGCAAATTCAATCCAAAGAGAAACATTTACATGATTACAGTTGCTAAAGTTCTGAATTTACCAGCATGCATTCCTTTCAGAAAAGGCATCTTCAGCTATCTGAATTGCTCCTTTCACAATGTTAGCTTCACTGACTTCCATTTCAGGGATATTTTTAGCACACAGATTTTGGCTACTGGGACATATTTGGTAATCAAATAAGATACCTGTTTATCATGAGCTTTAAAGCACCATGGGAATAATTACAGCATGAGCGCAAGAGCTTTGGAAGTTTTTTGAGTTATAGCTGTTTTTGAGGACATAGTCACTCCTTTTCCTATTCTCTTTTTTTCCCCACTGCCTGATTACGGGGTGATATTTATGAAAATAAATCAGAATGTAAAATAGCAACTTACCACAACAAAGTTGTCAACAAAATAGAAAAAGTCTACTGAAATTAATGTTAAATTTGTGTGATTTAGGATTACAAAGACCTGTCCACCTTCAACTAATTTCTACTGTTAACAGGCTGGAATAAACTAAGAACACATGTATAGGACAAAATGAATATCCTTTGATATTTGAAATTCAGTATTTTAAGCACAAATCTTCTTATTGCTCACAAATAAGTCTATTCCTCTTCAAGTTCTTAGTAAATTAATGGAATTACTTCTAGCTAGCCTCAAAAGCTAAAAGCAGTGACAACTAGCAACACAAACAACCTCTCCCCACAAAAAAACTTGGGCCCTTAGTCCACTCTGTTCATTCTCTGTCATCAGTTTGGTCTCTTTTCTTCCCCATAAAATAATACACATATAAAAATAGTGCAGATATGAATAAAGTGGCTAACATGCATTGAGCTCTTTTGATGTGTCACACACTAGCCTAAGCATTTCTATGGTTTATATTGTTTTACTTTCACCATTAAAACACTCTCTGAGGTGAAAATTGATGTTATCTCCACTCTGCCCTTGAAAAAATGAAATCATAAAATGATTAAGTAACTTGCCCAAGGACATACCTGCTTGCAGAGTAAGATTGTTTGAATTTAGATTCTAGCTTCACTACATGTTAGTCGTTAGATACTGGATGAATTACTTCATCAATTCAAGACCTAGGTGACCAACAATCTCAGTTTGCACTGGACTGAGGAGTTTCCTGAAACATTGGATTTTTAGAGCTAAAATGGACACAGACCTGGAATCACCTGGATAACCTTTCCATATTTGAACAGTGAGCATAGTAAAAGTGCCCACTTTTAACAATTTCGTTGAGTATTAAATGGCAATCTGTAGAATATTAGCATAATGACTGACTCATTGTTAGCATTCAATAACTGTTAATTCTTAGTGTCTCTATTGCAATTATTTCTCCTTTATCTTTCTTGTCTTAGACTCCCTTGCTATTTTCGGTTGTATATATAGTACTGGGCACATTATCTTACAAAATCTAGACTCATAATGCCACTCTTATGCTAAAAATATGTGGTGTCTCCACATTGCCTGTTTAGTAAAGTATCTATTATTTACCATAAGCATCTTTGCAATCTATTCTGTCCACCCTGTGGTGAACTTCCTGAGGCAGTACATGGTTGTGGAAACAGGTCAAGCTCTGTGGGCAGATATTCCACACTTTGGATCTAGATCTATAGTTTCTTAGCTGTGTGGCCTTGGAAAATGCTAAACCTCTCTGCATTTTAGATTTTTCATTTTTAAATGAGGGGCCATGATATCCATCTCATTGAATCTTTGTGAACAGTAGATAAAATGATTGTAAATTATATTGCCAATAATATATCTCCAGTGAAAGTGCATTTATTTCTATTCTCTAACTTTTTACTTCTGCCTTCCCTTTCAAATCTGTCACTGCCCCCTCACCTACATACCCAACACAATAATGCCAAAATAGTCTCAACACAGTATTTCATTCACCATGCTGTTTCCTTTCTAAATAATTTCCTCTCTTAACTTCTTAATTTGGAGAATTGTTCTTATATTTCAGGACCCAGGTAAAGAATGTCACTTCAGAACATTTCTCTGTGGAACATTTCTAACAAGTTCCAAATACTCTTATGACTTTTTCTATTTATCTCCATTACAGACCTTTTCACATTTTAAAATTATTAATTTACTTATTCAGTCTCTTCCATTGCCCTATTTTAGAGTTATGGAAAGTAACATTCTTTTAAAATCAGTAAAATTAATAGACAAAATGACTTATCTTGCTATCTTTTATATATGGACTTGGGTTCAACCAAAGATCTGGCCTTAAAAAGCAGCTCATAATTCTCAATTTCTGCATGATTAAATGAAAGAATGAATGATGTATTTAAATGGACATCATCTTTTGGTTGTTCCTTATGAGTATATATGTTTATTCTAAAGATACTTTTATTTCTTAAAATATACTGTGGAACTTCTCTGGGATCTATTTGTAGGTCCTGAAGCTTAGGAGTCTTAAAAACAATCAGTCCTATGACTGCAAAGTAACATAACAAAATAAGAAAACTCCGTTATGTGGAGAGAAAAGGAAAAAAATTCCTCATGTTGGCAAAAAAACTGAGAAAGCACCTAGATTTTTCTGCAGTTGACAAGCTTTATGCATTAAAGGATAGGAACTGAAAATGGATGCAAAGAGTACTGGCAAAGAAATACGGGCAAACTCTCAGGTATTCCATTAAAACTACATAGATGGATTTAGTATATACATAGGCAGATATTGCTATTCAGCAAAAATACTGGGAAATATTAAGATTAAGGAACTAGGCAGGAGAAGAGCCATAATAAAGTGAAGCAAAAGTTGACCTAGATGTAGGGGCTAACAATAGACACTACATATGTGCTTTTCAAGTGTTCAAATATTCCAAGTGTTCTCAGATTGGTTTGTTATGATGAAACATTGTAGTAGTTAGAAAAACAAATCAAATATGTATAAATGCTCCTGTTGCTATCCCATGGTGGAAACATGGGATAATTAGTTTGTGTGTGAGACTTTGCATAAATTCCTTACAGAGTTCCATGGCTTTAGAAGTAATTATTTATATTAGAAAAGCAATGTCATAACTGTGATAAGGCATGACATTAAGAAATTTGAGGAAGTTATGACTAGTTTGGGGAATATTTTAATTAGTAAATAGAATTCTTGATTAAATCTGAAGTTTTATTATGCAAAAATATGAAAGAGTACATGGTAATAGTACTAGAAGGACCTACTATGAATGTCAGCTGTGGGAGTGAGGGAAAATAATGTATATATCAGAAGAGGCAATGAAAAAATTCATAGAACTGGATGTGGGATGTTAGCAGAAGGGAGATTTCAGAAAAAGTGTCCAGGAAAAAGAATAACATGACAATGATTGGAAGAAGAGGAGGATGAAGAACGAGAAGGAGAAAAAAGAGAAAGTAAACAGGAACAGAAAGGTAACAAAGAAAAGCAAAAACTGTCTGAGTAGCAACAGTATATAAGCAAATGTTAACATATAGTGCTTAATAAGCGTGAGGAACTGTTCAACAGGTATTACTATCATTTTCTAAAGGAAAGCGTCACACCTAATCTAAGTACTCTTATTATGAACCCCTAATAAAACATACCTAATAATTGGCAGACCCAGTGCTCCAACTCTTGCTGGACATCACTCTAAAACAAGTTATCATTAGTTTTAAGAGTAACATACAAAGAATCTTTTGTCTGAGGTGCTGGTTCGTCTAGATTACAGCTGAGAGCCACATATATACAGGATTACATAGTAAAGATGTAAATGTTTCTTGTACCAGATCAACTAAGAGTGCAGATGCATTTCCCCTCTGTTCAGGAGTTGACGGGAAAGTGGAGACAACGTAAGAGTGAGGAATAGACAGAATATAGGTTCCTTAGATACATTATGGTGAAGGGGCTACAATTTAAGACACAATTGAAGCCTCAAGCCTGTACCTATGGTGTTTCTCTTTATTGTGTGGCTCTAAGAGGTTATGTCCCTTTGTCCTTCAGTTTTCTGCTGTTAAAATAGCATCTAACCTTGCAACATCATACTGACAAGATGAGCTGACAGATTCTGAGTGTATAGCATGTGACAGGAACAGTTCTTAAACACTTTACTTACATTAACTTACTTACTTTTCCCAAAACCCTTGCTATTATCTTCACTTTATAGATAAAGAAATAAGCACAGAGAGATTAAATAATTTAACCAAGGTCAAAGCTAGGGTAAGAGGAAATCTGGCCTGGGATGACACTTCATTAACCTGAATAATGCACTAACTTCTAGAATAATGTAGATTCTGAGCTATTCAAAGATAAGTGTAAAAGAAATTTGAGATCTTATTCCTATAATGATTTATTTGTCAGCAAGTGTTCAGGAGATGATTCATGGGCCTGTGGGTGATTAATACCAATATTTGACGTGTTTATAGAAGATTGCAGTGTAGGAAGCACTCTCACATATATTATCTCAGACGAGCCTAACAAGAAACCTACAAAGTCACCAGCAAGCAAACGGTAACTCGGAAAGAAAATTGTTTGCAGGTTCATGAACTGATGATGATTTTCCAGTCTTTTCACTGCACACTGAATATTCTTTTCTCTCCTTTTTTTGTCCTCATTTTTTATGTTATCATGTATGCTATCTTTTCTAATTCACTTTACAATTAACTACTTTGTTGTAAGATTGTGTAATGTTATTATGTACCATAAAGGCATGCTTTGAAAGGCATTACTTCCCCATCTAGGTTAGGAACAAGCCTTATATATTTTATTTTATTTCTATATTCCATAGAATCTGAAGAGCACATTGTGCTAGATAAATACTGTTGATAATTTGAAGGTCTTACTAAGCAGCTTATTGAAAGCTTAACAGACAGGACCCTTTGATCTTCCTTTTTATTGAACAACACTGAAGAAACCATTGAGGCTCATAGACTTTGCACTGAAAAAGGATTCACTAGACATAATAATGATTTATCCAGTGAAAGCAAATTAACTTCTAAAAAATTCAACTCAACTTTTATACTGACAGAGGCATTTAACCTGAAAAGCAAGATGAAGCTGGAGAAATCATGATAAATCTGTGTCATGATAAGGTACCTACCATCTCCACTTCAATATACTGAGATGAAATTGAAGTGCAGTGTTCCCAAGGTTAGAGTGGGCAAATGATGCTACATATAGATTACCAATTCTTGTTAAGTTATTAGAGAAGGAAAAAAGACAGCTGCACGACAGTTTCACAGTTGGTGCAGTTTCATTTAGCTCCAAGGATAACAAACACAACTTGAAAGCATGAATACATTATAACAGATAACAAAAGCTGTTAGATTTATCTATGTTAGCTTTCCTACACTTGGACGATGGAAATAACTCATAGTTGGAGACTCTTTCAAGGTTAAGGAAGCTATCATTCTGTTCCTCAATTTTATTTTTTTAATAAAAATCACCCAACACGAATATATAACTTTTGAGATCTATCTGAAGAACGAACCAGACCCCCAGACCCACATTTGTAATATTATATCAAATAATATATTCTTAAGCATTTTGTAAAATATTTACATGCTTTAGTTTATAAACAAGGGTTTAGTATAATAACAAACCTTTGCAGTTTTGAAGTACATTTAGAATGTATGGAATATGTATTCTGGTGATGGTTTTGTCTCCAGATAGCTTGCTGGCAATAGTAAATATACTCTAGCATTTTAATAATTAGGTATGGAGGAACTCTATTTAGTTGAATCACAATAAAAGGTTTCATGATCAAACACATTAGGGAAATTCTGAGTTACGGTTAAACAGGATCATTGTTTATAAAAATGTTCAGAATCTCTAATATGCTAAAACGTACTGTGAATTTCCAAAAAATTAGGACACTATTATATTTAGTGTGCTTAAAACAAATTTGTCCTTTGAAATCCTTCTGCATTGAGCACCTATCAACTTTGTGTTCCCTGGAACAAAATTCAGGAAATACAAATTGGTCATCTAATACATCCAAATTGAATTTTTTTATCTCTAAAGAGGAAGTGCGAGCTAGAGGGAAAAATCTCTCTGAAATGTTAAATAATATAAGATTACAAAATGTATTCCCTAAAAATTCTAATGCTCAGTTTCTAAACTGTTATGAAAATCTTTACCTCTTTAAATGTTTTTCACCTTATAGTACCAAAGGAAAATCGTGAACTAATTTTTATAACATTAGTTAGTAACCTATGATCCTAGATTCCTCTGTGCTCTTTAAGTTAATGAACATTTGTTTGCCTACCGTGTAAAAGATATTTTGCTGGATAATATCAATATGTAGATGAAAGGTATAAGCTCTGTCTTTAAGAAATTGAATATATTGGAAGAAACCAACAGAAGCATAACTATGTTAAAAACTGCAGTCAGTGTATTAACAAGGTGCCGAGACAGCCAGAATAAAGAATTCCTTGGAAGATTCTGGGAAAGTTTTGCATAAAATGTGACAAATGTGGCCTTGAATGATGACCTGGAATTGGAAGCCGAGATGAGAAAGAGTGGTATATTACAGAGAAAAAAAACAAATCAAAAGGCATGGAGGCATGAACTAACATAGTATATGGTCAAGGAATGGCAGAATTGACAAGTGACTGTAAAAATTCCCTTTGAGTATGTCTAATATGACACTGTTTCAGCAACTACATTTTTTCCCCTGAAATCAATATTGCCTTTGTAAATAAACTAATAAAATTTGACATCAAAGACAAATACAGTAGTTAATTTTAAGCTATCCGTTTGGTTTATTAACTTTTCTGTCCCCATAATCATAATTAATGACTTTAATGAGATAGTGGTTGCTTATATCCATGCTGATTTGACTGCTTTATCTTAAAAATAACAAATTTGAATGAACTATAAAAGAAAGTGTGTGATTGGTTTAATAGCTATTTCTGTGTAGCCGTTACAGTCTTATAAAATTTCTTGTCATTTAACTCTGCTTACTGAGCCTTATGCCATCCATCATAATTGCTCCATGATCTTGTACCTTTACTAAATAAAGTTTTACTTTCTGTCAATTTATTCAAAACTACCTTAATTAGTAATCCTTTCTTGTAACAGTGTTCCTAAACTACGTATAAGTTTCTTTTTCTACTCAAATATCTACTCAGAATCAGTGGTAGCTGCATCCTGAAAAAGAAGCCAGCTTGGGTATCATTTCCTTCCTGCCAACAATAACAATTTATTTTCTTCTTCCTAAATTGAAATCAGTGAGGAGAGGAGATCCAAATGACAATCTATGTCCACTCCACTAACCATGTCATAGTTAGTTAAATTAAATATGCTGTATTTCCTTCTTTTAAACAACTCTCTAAGGGATGACTTAGAAAAAAGGATTTAATTATGCTTTAAATGTGCCTCCGAGTGCTCAGACTTTGTTGTGAAACAAGATTCCCATGGGGAATCATTTATTGTGATTACTGTATGCGACTTGGTGGAGCTCTTAGATGAATTAGGAGACTCTGTACTTTGAATGAGTGCTGTGGACCACACACACAGCTAAGTGCTGCACTGTGTGCAATGTGGATTTATTTAGCCACTTCAGGTACCATTAGGAAATGTTTAGGAGCAATTTCAAGGTTTAAAGGCATTGTACTAAAGAACAGCTCATTACCAGTCTTATCACAAGTAGATCTGAGTTAAAAATCATTTGTGATGTTTTACTTCCACTAGTACACAGGAAGTTATATTCCACTTATTTAGCAAGTTTCCATCATTTGACATATATAAACTTGACTGGTGACTAAATTCTTGGATACTTTTTTTCACATAGACTTCAAGATCTTCAAGCATTAAGGATCTTTTTAATTTTTGTATGTCTTACAGCATAGCACCTTTCTGGATAAGTATTTTAATCAGTGGGAAAATTGGTACCAAATTAGAATATTCAAAGGAATGGTATTCCTTGAAAGGAGCATAACAGAAATCTTCTGTAACTGTAGCATAAATTGTCTAACACATAAAACATGAGTTCAGTTACCCTTTATCAAATCACAGTTTATTTCTTTATAAGACATTATCAGATAAGTCATTTATTTCATTACTTATTTATTGCTTATCTCTTCCACCTAAAATATAAGGTGCATGAAAGTGATCTTATCTTTTTTATTCTCAGCACATAGGACAGTGCCTGTCACATAAAAGGCATCCAATAAATATATTTTTTTAAATAAATGAATGAATGTTGGATGGAAGATAAAGCCTACTTAAATTTTTTTTAGTATTTTTTTAATTGAAGTATAGTCAGTTACAATGTGTCAATTTCTGGTGTACAGCACAATGTCCCAGCTATGTATGTATGTGTATATATAAATATATATACAGTTTTGTTTTCATATTCTTTTTTCATTAAAGGTTATTACAAGACATTGAATATAGTCCCTTGTGCCATGCAGAAGAAATTTGCTGTTTTTTTGATCTATTTTTATATATAGTGTCTAACGTTTGCAAATCTCAAACTCCAGATTTATCCCTTCCCACTCCCTTTCCCTCAGTAACCATAAGATGTCTGTGAATCTGTTTCTGTTTTGTAGATGAGTTCATCAGGGTCCTCTTTACAAAGAAGTTGTGGTATATTTATACAGTGGAATGCTAGTCAGCCATAAAAAAGAAGAAAATAATGCCATTTGCAGCAACATGGAATGGACCTAGAGATTGTCATTCTAAGAGAAGTAAGCCAGAAAGAGAAAGAAAACTTCTTTAAATTTTGATAGGAACTGTAAAAATTGGCCCCTAGAAAGGTTGCATTGATTTGCACCCCTGCCAACTGTGTATGATTATACTCTATGCCTTACACACATGCCCAATTTTGTTAATCTGAATAGTGAAGAATAGCTCCTTCTTTTAGCTTGCTTTTCTCTGATTATTACTAAAGTGGAGCGACTTTTCATATGTTTTACAGATATTTGCATTTCTTCTTTAAGATCTCTTCCTATTCTTTAGTCATTTTCTTACTGTTTTTTTTTTGTCTCATTTTTTACCTTTATTAATTTGTGAGAACTTTTTCTAGGCTGCTTGTCTGTTAGGTTTTTTCTAGAGTTTTCTTTCTTTTGTATTTTGAATCTCTAAGTCTGTTGAAGTAAAGTATTGTGATGAAAGAGAAGGGCTCTGGAGCTAGACTGCTAGGTTTCAGCACCAGCTTTGCCTCTCACTATTGCGTGACTCTGACTTGACTGTGCCTAAATTTTTCATCTTTAAAACTAAGATAATTATAGAATTTTAACCTATAGGATTGTGAAGATTAAGTGGGTTGATACTTATCATATGCTTAGAATGGTGTTAGCACATAGTAAGTGATATGAAAGAGATTGCTATTAAGGGACCTAGAATTTGATAGCTTGGGAGACTCCCCAACTCCCAAGCTTGTAAAATATTCTTCTGTATTTTTTTCTGGTAGTTTCAAAGTTTCATTCTTTATGTTTAGATTTTTAATCCATGTGGAAATCATTTTTTGCTTAAGATGTGAGATAGTTGCATTAAATTATGATTTTTATTTTTTTACCCAAATAGATAGCCAATTATTTCAAATCTATTTAATGAATACATCATTCTTCCCCCATTGACTTGAAATGCTATAATATGGTTCTGTGTCTGGACTCTATTCTGTTTCATTGTTTTACTGTTACTGCACCAATAACACAGTTTAATTACCGCAACTCTTTAGTAAATGATCTGGTAAGATAAGTCTCTGCTTAATTCTTATTTTTAAGAATTTTCCTGTCTACACATGAAAGTTGATTCATCTGATTACAGTTAGAATAACTGCCAAGTCAACACATCCCAAAATACAATTGCAATTTTGATTTATATGTTGTTAAAGTTATAAATGATCTGGGCAGAGACAGCATCTTTACATTAATGGTTTTTCCTACCCGTGACATCATGTATTTCTTCATTTGTTCAGGACTAGTTTACTATTCTTCTAAGGTTGTGTTTAGAATTATCATCTTTCAACACAGTCACTTTTATTTCATGCAGACAGCTACCTTTCTGTCCCAACAGCATTTCAGATATGCAGCAATAAAGATCTAATTATTTTCCAGTTATAGCTGTTAAATGAAGATTAGATTTGAATAAAAATATTTTCTTATCCTAAAATAAATATCTGATGTAAAGCTTTGAAGAGTAAGCTGAATTGTGGTGATAGAACTGAGTGGTGTTGAGGGGTGGGAGAAAACTGATAGACAAATACTGTCCTTGAACCTTAAAAATGATCTCAGAAATGTTCTTGTTGTACATATTTCTTTCTGTGAAAAGAGGAGGGGGTTCAGCATCATTAGTCATTAGGCAAATTAAAATCAAGACCACAACCATTAATATGACTATAATCAAAAAGACCATAACAAGTGTTGATGAGAATGTGGAGAAATTAAAACCCTCATACTTTGCTAGTAGGAATGTTAAAATGGTACAACTGTTTTGGAAAACAGTTTAACAATTCCTCAATAGTTTAATGATAAAGTTACTCCATGACCCAACAATTTCACTTCTAAGTATATATACAAGAGAAATGAAAACAAGTTTATAGAAAAACTTCTATACCAGTGTTCATAGCAGTATTACTAATAATAGCCAAAAGTAAAAGAACCTATATGTTTATTAACTGATGAATAAGTAAATAAAATATGATACAATGGAATGTTATTTTGGCACTAAAAAGGAATGACGTATTAATATATGCTCCAACATGAATGAAACTTGAAAACCTTCTGCTAAGTTTCAAAAGCTAGTTACAAGCGATCACATATTTTATGACTCCATTAACATGAAATGTCCGGAATAGACAATGTGTAAGAGAGAGAAAGAAGATTAGCATGTGCCTAGGGCTGGGACAGGGAAGGATACTGAGAAACTGCTAATAAGTACAGAGTTTCATTTGGGGAGGGCAGGACAAAATGTTCTAAAATTAAATTGTGGGGAAAGCTGTACAACCCCATCAATATATCAAGACACTTTGAATTGTGTGTTAAATATGGAGTGAACTGTATGGTTTGTGAGTTGTAGGTTAATTAAACTATTCAAAGAAAACGTGAGTATTTCTTTTTGTTAGACACAACAAAAAGTGGTTTCTATACCTTTTGCATACATTGTTGATTATTTAGAATGGCTAAAGTTGTATTTACTTCTAGCCTGTAAAGTATCTAACTTCTGATTAGGTTTTAAATAACAACCTTTGGTGATATTCTAAAAGGAAATGATGACAGAGTTTTGGCTCTGTTTAAAATGCTCAGTGACACCTCTATTTGAATTAGCCAAGGTTGTATTCAACATTAACTTTGCAGATTTAAAAATGTTCATTAATAAATAAATTGCATGAAAATAAAAATTTTAGCCAGTTTACAAAATACTTTCATGCTTTACAAATGAATTTTCCAGTTTCAAACTGCCTCTGGCTAAAAGGCTGTGTGATTCAGTTCCTTCACAATGGAGTAATTATAAAGCTCAGAAAAGTGTAAAACTGACAAAAATAAATTCTGAGACTGATGATCAACATATTTTCCAGAATCGAGCAGTTCTTCTCTCCCCTTACTCAATCCCCCATAACCAAATCCATGAAAATGGGCACAAAATAAATCTGCTAGGCTAGAAAAGAGATTTTAGAACTCCTCCTCCTTTTTTTTTTTTTCCTTGTTTTTTTTGGGGGGGGCTCTCAACTCTAAAATTTTTACTACGTAAAAAATGCTGTGATAGATTTTACACCTTTTGGGAACCGCTTTTTGAAGCAGAGTGCTACAAATCTTCTTCAGTATTTCTAACATATGCATTTATAGATTTCAACTTTAGGGGAAAAATAAGTAAAATGGCCAAAGAGAAAAGATAGGATAGTAGTGTCACATTGTGTTCATGAGGGTACTGTCTCTATAACCGAAATTGAAACAAACATGGGAAGATATCAAGATAAGGAAACTGAGTTTTAGAGCTTCCCTGTGTATTTAAATATGACATAAAATCAAGAATCAGAGGTTCAAAAAGGTTCAAAAAAGCTCCGCTAAATGTATGTTTGTTATATTTTGGTATCCATATCAATCAAGTTTTTTATTGTGGATTGGAGAGCATTTGTATTCTTAGTTAAGTTTGACTGGACCAACATTAGTTCACATGCCCAGTTAACAGACAACAAATCTTGAGAGATTTCACCTAGTTGAAAGACAAAGAAACCAAAGTTAATGGTGGCTATATGATAACTCTGTAAGACAGTTAAAATAGAATGTTACCCTAAACATTCAGCAGAAAAGCAGACTATGAGGATAAGAAGAATAAAACATACGGACATCCCAATATCTTAAATGAGATAAAAGCTGACAAACACTGTAAGGAATGTTAAGAAGGCATCCCTGCCTTGGATGAGACATTGAAATAAATATCTGTTTGGATCTTTTTCAATTCTCAGATCCTGTGATTCTCTGAATGGTATGTGCCTTTACAATATGTGATTAAAAATTATGATTGAGAAAATTTATTTTATTTAAATTTTATAGTTGGTCATCAATGCCAAAATTTATGTTATAGGGCATTTCACTTGTTCATGCTTAAAAAAATGATTTGCTATCAATCTACACATGGGTAACTTGCTTACATTTCACATATTAGCAGTATCTTAAGTGATTCAAATGCCAGTGCTAACTTCTTTATAGTTTCTATATTGAAAAAATAAAATTTGAATTGATGTGTTTGTAAGGTATTTACTTTCCGGTTTTCAGAGTTCTTTTAGGTTTCACAAAGTCTGAAAGAAAACATAATAGGAATTGTTTTGCACTTGCTTTCTTTTTCAGTTTGAATCAGCAGAGATGATGATTAGTTAAACTACAGGTGTTGATGCTCATTTCTTGTTTATTTTGAGTATTTTAAGGTCTTATTGTGTGATGTGTCAGTGAAGGTAAAAGACAATAGGCACTCACTTGTGGTTATTGATTCTTAGGATACAGTTTGCACCACCAATGCCCTGCAAAATCTCTGCTTACAAAATTATAATTTAATGATACTCTACAATTTTCTAGTTTTGGCAGATTTCTTTCTTAATCATGTAGTCCCACCCCTGGTAGCATTATGCTTTTATAAAGCAGAATAAGAAAGTTCTAAAAATGTACATGATTTGAACGATGCTAAATCAGGTCTTTTAGATATGCTTTGCTTGAAATAAATGACATAGGACAACAAAAATGTATATTTTTTAACCTTGGAGAAACATATGTAAAATATCATCTAGTCCTTATTTTTACTGTTGAAAATATGTCATTTGATGTGTTTTATGGTAAAATCCTCAAGAAATAAAATTAATTGTGTAGGAATATTCAAAAATAAAATAAATGACCTATAAAGTTTTATATCCAGCTTTACAAAATAAATTGACTAATTTATTAATGCTTGTGAGATTATGACATTAAGGCGTTATAATACATAAAGTTTTGATGCTTTTTTATATTGAACATTTCATAGAGAACGTTCACATATTAATATACATTCTTTAAAAACATAATTATAATATATATCATGAAAGGGAATAATAAGAATAATAGCACTTATTAAACAAATACTTTATACCAGGTACTTTACATAGATGATCATATTTAATCCTTTCAGTGACATTTTAATAGTTACTATTAAGTTTCCACATTTTACAAATAAGAAATCTTAGGCTGAGCTAGTAGGTGGTAGAGCTGATAGTTGAATCTTCAGAGTCTATGACCATTGAATTATACTGTTCACTTGGTGTTAAGGAGAATCATCTTAAACATTACACACTATTTCAATAAGCTGGTATATCATAAAGTATTTATTCTATACTCTGAGCTTTTAGTGAAATTTAACTTGATTATAGATTTTCTCCCATTTTAAATGACACTAGAATGCATTCTCTGTAAGGGTAGGATCTTTGCCTGTTTTATTCAGTGCTGCAATGTTAACACATAGCACACAGTAGGCACTTAATACATACTCATTGAATAAACAGATGAACACCATAATACAACTGCATGAATGTAGTTTTTTTTATTATTCTTATACTACCAGTGAATAAACTTCAACTAAACTAAATAAATAAATAAACTAAATAATAACTAAATAAACTAAACATCAGTAGGGGAGGGAAATAATCACTAAGGACAATTTTAACATAAGAAATGCAAATCAAAACTACAATGAGGTATCACCTCACACCAGTCAGAATGGCTGTCATTCAAAAATCCACAAATGACAAATGCTGGAGAGGCTGTGGAGAAAGGTGAACCCTCCTACACTGCTGGTGGGAATGCAGTTTGGTGCAGCCACTATGGAAAACACTGTGGAGATTCCTCAAAAGACTAGGAATAGACTTACCATATGACCCAGGAATCCCACTCCTGGGCTTGTATCCAGAAGGAAATCTACTTCAGGATGACACCTGCACCCCAATGTTCATAGCAGCACTATTTACAATAGCCAAAACATGGAAACAGCCTAAATGTCCATCAACAGGTGACTGGATAAAGAAGATGTGGTATATTTATACAATGGAATACTACTCAGCCATAAAAACCGACAACATAACACCATTTGCAGCAACATGGATGCTCCTGGAGAATGTCATTCTAAGTGAAGTAAGCCAGAAAGAGAAAGAAAAATACCATATGAGATCGCTCATATGTGGAATCTAAAAAACAAAAACAAAAACAAACAAACAAAAACAAAGCGTAAATACAGGACAGAAATAGACTCACAGACAGAGAATACAGACTTGTGGTTACCAGGGAGGTGGAGGGTGGGAAGGGATAGACTGAGATTTCAAAATTGTAGAATAGATAAACAAGATTACACTGTATAGCACAGGGAAATATACACAAAATGTTATGATGACTCACAGAGAAAAAAATGTGACAATGAGTGTGTATATGTCCATGAATGACTGAAAAATTGTGCTGAACACTGGAATTTGACACAACATTGTAAAATGATTATAAATCAATAAAAAATGTTAAAAAAAACCCAAAAAACAAAAAATAAAAAAACACAAATGAACTTATCTACAAAATAGAAACAGATTCACAGATATAGAGAAACAAATACTATGGTTATCAGGGGATAAAGGGTTGGGAAGGGAAAAATTGGGAATTCAAAATGTGCACCCCTTTGGGAGTGATGGAAATGTTAGCTGTCTTGATTGTATTGTTAGTTTCACTGCTATATATTTATCAATATTCATCAAATTGTACATCTGAAATATGTATAATTTACTGTATAGTAGCCATACCACAATAAAGGTGGTTAAAAAGTGAAAATAGGGAAAAAATTAAAAAGTAAAAGCAAGTGACAATAATTCAAACCACAAAAGGAAAGAGTGCCAATAAAATGAAACATGTATGTAAAAAAAATAAAAAATAAAAAAAATAAAAAAAATACTGGACATGTTAAACTTTATCAAAGCTATATCATAAATACTTTGTTATAAAATCATGTATTTTGTTAATTGTAAAATTTATCATAATTATTCATGTCTGTATCTGTCTCATAGGTGCACTTTGAATTCAGGGTATAGTAATACTGCGAGTTAGCATGTGGTATGATGACACACAGGGTGTGTACAATGTTTGCCAGTAAAATGGCTATTTAAAAAAAAAAAAAGCTGTGGTTTGTAGTATTTGCCAATTTTAACAAAGTAAATAGTCCCATCAGGGCCAATGTCCTGATACAAATGGACTCTCCACTGAATCAATAAATCTGAGATCCTGAGAAACAATTGGGAATATATTGGTAGCTAGTCTAGAAAAGAAATAGCATCAGCAATTTGTAAATAGTTACAACATTCTCACATGGATAAGGATTAGAGTTATTCTAAGTAGCTCTTTGAAGTACACCTAGAACCAAAGTTTAAAGTTATAAAAGAAAAGATATGTTTTTAAACAATTAACCGGAGCTGCTTTGTATAGGGAAATATTTAAAATAGTTAACCAGAGTTACTTTGCAAAAATAGTACCAAAAATTTTTAAAAACTTCAAAAATTGTAAACAAATGAGAAATTAACCACCTGTCTTCAGGAATTCTATAGGGACATTCTATATTAGCAAAGAACTGAATCATCTAACTCAGTGGTTTTTAAATTTCTGTATATCTGAATATGAGCAGCAGATTTTTTGGCTAGCTCCTCAACTGATTTTAATGTATAGGAATGAAAAGTCATTAATGAAATTATTCTGTGATTTATTATTACAGTGTTACAATTACAAATAACTAGGTATAAATAAAAAACAATCCACAAACACGGAATTGTTTTCAGTAGTTGAATGACCAAATCCAATAATCCTTTTCAAGTGCTCTTTTTCCTCTAATCTTTAATGTCTTCAGTATTATACATCTTCCCCTCCTGCTTGAATTCCCTTGTATTCCCTTCCAATGAACCCTCATGGCTCTCTTCCAACCTCTGTCAATTGTTCTTCTCCGTCTTTTTCATTAAATCATCTCTCACTTTCTACTTTTGGAAATGAATGATCTCCAAGGATCTATTATTGACATTTTACTTCCCTCCCCGCCTTTTTTGCACTGTTCACACTCCCCGTTATTCAGATGTATTAAAAAATAATGGCACACAAGAAGCTTCCCAAATGCAGGATTGCTGTGAGGATTAAATGAACTGATATGTTTAAAGAGCTTTGAAGCTTATAATATGCATTCAATAGATGGTACTAATTATTATATTTTCTTAAAATCTAAACACACTTTTTTCTGTTGTTTATTGGATATCAATAAAAATGTCTTACTAGCATCTCAAACTCAATCTCTAAAAATCAAGCTCTTTATCCTCCTTTCCCCAGTAAACACCCTCCTCTTCTGATTATCCTAGCTTTGTTATTATTATCACTATCCTTTTAACTTAATTTTCCATATGCAAAACTCTCCCTCCTAAAAGTCTTAATCTTTGGAAAGTACATAGTTTAGTTAAGGTAATAAGGTCAGTATGTAGAATATATTCAATCACTATGCATACATAATAATCCGGTCCAAATTCTTCCTTTTATAGAGAAAGCAAATGAGGTCCAGAGAGTTTAAGTAACAGAGGCTAAGTGATCTGCTGATGTTCACAGAGCTGGTTCCAGACAGAATTAGATTTGTATTTATTGTCTTATATTTCTTAGAACTTTTTATGGAAAGAAGCATTTTGAATGTATAAAATATAAAAATAAAATGCTGTGAAAGAGAAAGTAAGCCCCTTATCAAATCATCTCTTACAAAAGGGCAGTGATATGTGTAATCATTTTATTATAAGAATTCATGTCAGAAAAAATCATTTTAGTTTATGAGAGATTGCTGATTGTCAAGCATGGAATCTTGCTCTCTGGCTGCCTCTCGACAGTCAATTGATATCTTTTTAAGGCTTCGACCACCCGACACAGAGGCCAAAGTAAACTTAGGAAACTGAAGTTATGATTTGGGTGATATCACCAAACCCTCTTTGTTGTTCATTCTTTTCTGACTTGTGCCCCAGATCAAATAACTGGATCTTCTTTTTTAAAACTGAAACACCTCATTAGTAAAGAAAATTTTATATTTCTTGAACTCAATGGATAAAAAATAGATATCATTACATTTATCAATTCTGGGTTATGATGGGATTCTTTTAAAGCTGCATACTTCAGTAAGTAGTTTGGTTTGTGAGATTGAATCAGCTGAGCTAGCTTTTCTCAAAATTAGGACTCAATGCTTCTTAAATACATAAAGGCCTAAAACTAATTATTCATCCCCTGTGTATACAGACTTTGTTAACACTCTAGACCAAAAGAAACACTAGCCCTATATTTCCAAAGTACCATAATAACTTAATATGACAAATGATATTGAGTTGTTGAACTAATCCTTCATTGGCAACACATACATGGTACTGACAGCTTCAGAGTAAGATCCTTTCAGTGTATTAGTGCCAGTTTTAGGATGGAAAAATCTTTCTCTTAAAATTCTAACAACTGCAAAATTTTTTTTTATCTGTAGCATAATAGTTATGACTATGGACTTTAGAAGCTAAAATGTATGGGCTGAAATCCTATTTCTACCATTTATTAGCTGTAGATCCAGGCAAGTTATTTAGTCTTTCTGTGTCCCAGCTTTCTTATTTATAAAATGGAGTGATAATACATATGTCACAGTTTTGCTATTGTGATTAAATAAGCTTATAGAAGGGAACTGTGTAGAGTGTTTGATGTTATTGTTGCTATTATACATGAGAGGAGGCACCTTTTGGCACAAAAAGTTTTTTTTTTATTAAATCAATCTCTGTATTTTTTCTTTAGCCATGACAGCTAAAGAAACACAGCAGTGAGTCATATTGATCCTTATACAAGCATAGACTCAGCCATTAAAATGCTATGACAGTTTTTATAAATGAGATGATTTTATTTCTCAGAAGTTCTTATGCTTGCAATTTTGCCTTGTCTTCACTAGACGGAACTAATAATAGTAGACTTAAGAGAGTCAAGGACCTGAGAAAGCTAAGGTAATTGAATTTTTCCGAGAACAGTAACTCATAAGCAAATTTCCTTTTTATAAAATGAAATAAGTTCTTTACTTGAAAATTTGTTAATCTGTGGTTGATCTGGACTTTCCTGCTATTTTATAAATTGAAACATTCAAGCTCAAGGTGAAACCAGTTAATAATGAAAGATCATATGTCAACTTGCATAATTAAACACATGTGCTGGGGGGAGATCATTCTTTCTAATAGAAATCACTGCTTTCCTATCTGTATTTTTTTCATGTAATTCCACTTAAAACTACAGTATAAAAATGTTTCATAGTAATGTGTCTATCTCCTTAACCATCCCATCTTCCTTCCTTGTATTGATGTACTGTGTTACCAAACATTTTTGCCTGACATGAATAACTGTATTTGACCCTCACCCCAACCTAGGAGAAAACTTTATAGATAAAAAAATGAAAGCATAGAAGTATTAATTATCTTGCAAATCAGGGAATCTGAAGTAAGGCATACATGCTAGCCAGTTTGTCTCTCACATCATCACACACTTGGGGACCAGGGTAGTCACAAATGGAAGTGAAGAAACAGCAACACCTTTTGGATTACATAAATTACAGAACATGATAAATTAACTACCTGTGTATAAATTATCACCATCTACCTTGATGTTACATTTATTCAATTACTATCAAATTTTGATTTAATTACAAAATGGATTTTTGTTTGGCTTTAGATTTACAAATTGTGTCCTAAATGTACTGAAATAGCTTTCCCTTGCCTAGCAAGATCGGTAACTTAAAGAGACACTTTCATATATTGGTTTGTAAAGACATATAATCCCTTTTCAACTGATACTATGTCTTCTTTAAATAAATTCTAAACAGATAATATTTTTATTAGATCCTATTTTTAAGTTATTTCATTCAAATAGACTCACTGACATAGAAAACAAACTTATTGTTACCAAAGAGAAAAGAATGAGGGAATAAATTAGGAATTTGGGATTAACAGATACACACTATTATATATAAAATAGAAAAACAAGGACCTACTATATAGCATAGGGAACTATATTCAATATCTTGTAATAACCTATAATGCAAAAGAATCTCAAAAATAATATATATATGTATAACTGAATCACTTTGCTGTACACCTAAAGCACTATAAATCAACTATACATCAATAAAATTTTTTTAAAAATATGTTTAAAAATTAAAATATAAAATTTTAGCGCGTACATAAAAAATAAAATTATTTCATTTAACATTATACCTCAGAAATTGACAGCATTCTCTATGAATTGTTTTTAAAAACACACAGGTTTTAAAATTTACGCTGATAGAAAATCTTCCATTATTTTATTCTTACTATTGCAAATTGTTCTCATCTGCAGCATAAAAGATGTCTAGATATTTAAAATCCATAGTTGCACAATTAAGCTTCACTGTGCATGTGCTCTGTTCTAGGTCTGGTGGGAACTCTTGTTAATAGAAAATTAGCACGGTTCCTATGCTTCCAAAACTCAGAGCCTTGTGAAATGGCAAGTATTTAAAATACCATTATTTAAAGAATATTATAAAAACGTAGAAAATGAGGGGGAGGTTATAGCTCAGGGGTAAAGTGCAAGCTTAGGGTCCTGGATTCAATGCCCAGTACCTCCATTAAAATAAGGAAGTAAGTTAAGAAATAAATAAATCTAATTACCTCCCCCAAACAAGCAAACAAAAAACATACAAATTTTAAAAAGCAGAAAATAATATGGAGCATAGTTATTTAGTCCCCAACAGGTGGCATATACCATGTTTGAAGAAAACATAACTTTCTCTGCATCTTCAATAGTGACAATGAATTAGAAGTTGAGAACATTTTTTTCCCATTGAAAAGTTAATAGGTCAAAACAGTAAAAACATATGATATTCTTAATGAAGCAACGGAGATTCTTTATTCATTTATGCATTCATTTCAAAAGTTTTAATTTATCATCTTCTATGAATATTGATGAAAATGCTAAGGTGGCAAGTGGGGCTATATCTCAAAGGGGTTTGAATGTCTTCAGAAGGCTATTGGGAGCTTTGAATGGTTTGTAAATGAAAAGAGTATGAAAGGAATATTTGCCTTTTAAAGCTCTTACTGTGAAAGTCATGTGGTTGACAATAGAGGGTAGGGGACCAGATGGAAAACACTAGCAACAGTCTTACGGACAGAATTAAGATATTGGCATTGAAGATGAAAGTAAGGGCGTTGCTTGGGAAAATCTTTAGAATGGTTGGAAAACTCACAGAATGAACTAGAGCTGTGCTGTCCAATATGGTAACCATTTGCCGCATGTACATACTGAGCATGTGAAATGTAGCTGGTGTGACAGAAGAATTGAATTTTTAATTCTATCTAATTTTAATTAATTTGTTTAAAATTTTTAAACTGAAGTGTAAAAAGCTTTTTTTTTCCTGTTAAATATAGCTTTATTATTTTGGTGGGACTTCCTTTTACTTTGCTTCATCATATAAAAAGCTATTGTTATATCATAGTCCATTTTTCCAGGGTGTGCATCATGTCTAGTATTAGGGATAATTTATCAGTGATCTGGTCAGTATCAAGGGATGGACACAGTTTGTGTTATTTTTTTTCTATGCACCCTTATAACATTTTAAGGTGTTTATTTTAGGCAGAAAGCACAAGGTACAGTGAAGTCTGTGAAAACTGTTATTTGGTAATTAAATTAAAATACTTATTTAAACATAATATAATTTAATTATTTCTCTATATGACAAATAACTAGTAACATTTTTTTCAACTTGAACCAACAAAAAATGCTATTCATGAAAAATCAACTATGATGAAGGGATCAGTACTACCTTGGAAACAGTTGAAAAGAAAGCCTGGAAGTGCCATGTTACAGTTTGAATGGTGAAGGGCAGTTGTAATTTGCTGCCTCAGAGAAAAATGAAAAAGCTGTTTGTAAAAGAAAAAGAAAAAAATGATAATAAGATGTATGATATCAAGATGTTTTCAGCAAATGTATAAATTTGATAAGCAGTTTCTTCTTAATAATAAAAAAGGAATTGAACACATTAGTCACTTGAAATAAGAATTAAATGCTCAACAAAAATTTTTTTTAAAGTGTTTAACAGGATCTGAACTCTTAAATTTCGCCAGAAATAAATTGGCTCTGATACTTACTCATAGACACACGTACACTCCCACAACCAATATTAGGTGTAGCAATGGTAAAATAAATTATTAATTTAGTATTTTAGTTATGGCAATTTTGATATAAAATAATGAGGGAAAAACCTAAACCACTAATTTACAAAAAGTAAATTATCTTCCATTAAAGAAACAAACAATTGCGTATAGTGAACAAGAATTTCTAATATCAAATTTCAGTTGATATAAAATTGGAAAAATTGCAAATACTCTTCTTTACATTTACATAAGCCATGTGATATGAGAAAACTGCCCAAATTAATATTGTGGTATGTTTTGCTCAAAGGACTTCCAAATTCATGCGGAAATGTCAGTTAAAAACCTGAAGAATCAAACTCATGACATATATATTTTAAGAAAATTTATATCTGTTAAATAAATATTTCAGCTAGGTATGACTTAATTAGTTTCTAACATGATAGATGGGTTGTTCTTTATATTGTAGGTCAAGTATAAGGATTTATTTGAACTTAAAAACAAAAGACCATGTATCATTTCAAAGTTTCTTGGATATAGTTGTTAAAAATCATACACGCACTAACCGTGAATCATCACTAGTTTGTGAAACTGTTGAAAGAAAGGAAAAACAATGAATTCAAAGACCTAGTTTTATTGCCAACGCATCTCAGTTGAGTTCTGAATGATTTTCATAAATATTTACCACCCTGTTACTTTCAATTCAAGATCCTCTTGAAATGAAAGGAATTCTTGCCAAATATTCAATAATCAAAGACCAAAATCGGCAGTGTGCTTTGTGTTTCCTCACTGAAACCATAGCAGATATGCAAGAGCTAAATTTTAACTTCAACAGAAGGAAAAGCTAACTTGTTAGAGGGATATGATTATTTATATTGAAAATAAGCATTTTATAATACAATGCAATGAGAATTATTTCACATATTTTAACATGGATCAACATGCATAATATTTCTATTACTAGTTAGCAATGGTAAGTAAATTGGCTGCAAATGCTGTAAGAAAAATTTGAATAGTATTGTTGATATAAATAAATTTAGAGTTCAGTATACACAATGCCTCTTTCAAATTGATGTTAATAAAACTAAGATGACATAAAAGTGAATTTACTTAGCTTGGACAGAATTAGTTGTGAAACTTATATGCATTTGTTTTTATGTCAGATCAAATCTTTCAAAGTTGAACAATTTTGTCAACAGAAATGAATATTTTAAAAAACATTTTTCATAACCTATTCAGTTCTTGTAATTTTTATTATCTTTGGGTAAACTTGCTTATATAAATTTAATATTTCAATTGTAAATTTTATGATATCTAGATACACATCAAGTATCTGTTTATGAAAGTTTAGTATCTGGATTTTTATATGCTGAAGCTGCAAAATACACACTGGATCATAAATACTTTGTAGGGATAAAAAGAATGTAAAGTATCTCATTATTTCATTGATTACATGTTAAAATGCAACAGTTTTTGATTTATTGGATTAAGTAAAATATTTATTACAATAATTTACTGTGTTATATTTTTACTATTTCAAATGGATATTAGAAAATTTTAAATTTCATAGGTAGCTGTCATTATATTTCTATTGGACAACAGAGAAAGAGAGAGAGATTGATAATCTCCATTTTCTGGGTCTAGGTAGGTGGAAATCATGTTACCTTTTATACTAAATGAGTTTCAAATATCTTAATAACAGTACATTGAACAGTAAAATATATGTGTATGGAGCTGAAATAAAATATCTTAAATGAAGATAAAAATTTGATCCTTTCCAATGAATAGGGATTGTATGGCTGATAGAAGAGAAAAGAGCTAGAATGCAACTCAGGACAATCTATAATATTTAAAGAGAAGTCCTATAAAAAAGAGGTTATGATGAATACCAAAAATAATCAAGATCAACTTAAGAAGAAAACAAAAGCAGGTTTCTTTCTGGCAGGTAGAACCTTCCAAGACAATGAACAGAGTAATTAATTTTTTAGAATTAGGATTTCAAATGCTGTGCAAATAAATCCAAACTACAATGAAGTGTCACCTAATACTGGTCAGAATGGCCTTCATTAAAAAGTCTACAAACAACAAATGCTCGAGAGAGTGTGGAAAAAAAAGGACCCTCCTACACTGTTGGTCGGAATGTAAATTGGTACAGCCACTATGGAATACAGTATGGAGGTTCCTTAAAAAACTAAAAATAGAGTTGCTATATGATCCAGCAGTCCCACTCCTGGGCATGTATCTGGAGGAAACTCTAATACAAAAAGATGCATGCATCCCGATGTTCAGAGTAGCACTATTTACAATAGCCAAGACATGGAAATAACCTAAATGTTCACTGACAGATGACTGGATAAAGAAGATTATACACACACACACACACACGCATCAGAGTTAGTTATATTTTATGTTTTATTTGAAGCAACACAATGGAATATTACTCAGCCATAAAAAAGATGAAATAATGCCATTTGCAGCAACAGGGTGGACCTAGAGATTATCGTACCAAGTGAAGTGAGTCAGAAAGAGAAAGACAAATACCATATGATATTACTCACATGTGGAATATAAAGTATGATACAAATGAACTTATTTACAAAGCAGAAACAGACTCATAGACAAAACAAATTTATGGTTACCAAAGGGGAAAGGGGGTGGGGGAAGGATAAATTAGGAGTTTGGGATTTAACAGATATAAACTACTACATATAAAATAAACAACAAAGTCCTACAGTATAGCACAGGGAGCTATATTCAATATCCTGTAATAAACCATAGTGGAAAATAATATGAAAAAAATATATATATACACACACACATATGTATGTGTATATAACTAAATCAGTTTGCTGTATACCAGAAAGTAACACAACATTGTAAATTAACAATAATTCAACAAAATTTTTTGTTTTAGAGTTGTCATTGCTTTTTATGAACAAAATTTTCTCCATAATTTTAATACATGATATTGAACAGGTAGTGAAAATACTAGTAAAATAATAGTAAATTTCTCTTTAAGCTGTCAAATAACAATCAAAATCAGTTTTCAATACAAAAACAAAGAGTAAATGGCCTATTAATGTTTATATTAGCTGCTAAATTCTGTAGATTCTTCATGTTCCCCAGTATTTCCATGCATCCTAGAATAGCAGGTATAATTTTCTATCACATTTCACAGGATGCAAAAAATAAATACATAAATAAATATATAGGGTATGTTCAAATAATTAATTTTTCTATTATTTTTCTCATTACTATAGTTTTTGTTATACTGAAACATTGTGATACATAAATTAAATCATCAGAATATTTCACTTTTCCCAATCTGAATAAATCTTGCCCCAATTAATTTTTAGTAGATGAAGAAAAGCAATCACATTTTTTAAAAACTCCAGTGCAAACCCTACTATTTCAAAATATTCTCTTCTAGATTCTGTCATTAGTGCCAGTTGTGCTACAGAGAAGTAAAGAATTTGCTACCTATATGTTATATTTTTTACAGCTATTTTGTTCTGCTTGCCAGTAACTTTACCATGTAACAGCAGTTTTCACTACATAGTCCTATGCAATCCATTAAATTTTTAAAGTTGAAAACTTGGCATTGGAAATTATGTCATTTTTAAAACAAAATGTCAGGTTCATTCATGCTGTGGAAAACTATTAAAATTCAATTTCTGTAAACTATGTCAGCCTTGCAAATAATCGCTCACCTGTTACATCCTCCCAAGCACTGAAGACTGGTTTTAGAACCTTAACATTCCCTGCTGCTTCTGAAGCAGCAGGAGTAGAATAAATTTGCTGGAATATACCATTTCCATCACTTTCTGCTTCCCTCCAACTTAACCAAGAAGTTAGTTAAAACAGGACAAGTGAAGCGCAAAACCTCTAACTGAGTATCTAAGCACTTTCCCACTTTGTGATTGGCCAAACCATTTACTTGGTAGTGGTCCTATTATTTTTGCTAAAAATATATTTTACAGCAAAATGAGTCAGGATAAAAATATCTGACTTAACAATATGCTGTCTGTGTGGATTTTCTTTTTATTACTCTTCAAATCCAGAGGCAAGCCAACAGTCACAAACTGGCATAAAATATCAACTCGGCAAAATTGATGCTTCCTGTACACCTGTCAGGAAGGCAATATTTTTTTAAATGATTGGTCCTTTAGAAATATAACATCATCATGCTAATATAAAAACACACCATAGGACAATAAGCATCTTTGATAATTATAGTAGCATGATTGCTGCCTTGAGACAAAAAGAAAATAAAAAGAACTAATAGTGAAGCAACTTGAAGCAGATAACACAGCAGGTAACAGGCAATGGTGTCTCTCAGAGCAAAGCATGTCATACTACTTTCATTCTTCAAAAAAATTCTCATGCTCAACTGAAGTATTGGAACAAGAAATAGAAAAACCATGTTCAAATGTTTAAATCTGAGGAAAATAATTTGTGAAATAAAAATTGCAACAACAAAAGAAAGGAACAATTTTGATGAGTCAAACAATAACATAGTTTTCAAATTGCATAGAACTTTAAGTATCTGCTTCAACTTCCACAATTTAAATATAATAAAATGGAGACACAGGAGGAAGTAAAACCTGTGAGAAAAATCATGGTTGGAAAAAAATGTTTTTTTTAAATTATCTGAAAGATAATTCAATAGAGGTAGTAGGAAGTTAGAGAGTTTTTGGAGGCAACTTGAAACATGTTTTGAACACTATTATTGTTTCATACGTCCAAGAAAAATATAAGTTCATGAAGATAGGGGTTAATGAATGAATTGTGATAACACACCTTGAAGCAGTGGAACTACGTAAGAGTAATAGATATAACAGAATTGTATGCTATAGGCTGTCTTAATGTTTCTTTTTGATAAAAGTAAGAAAACTGAAATGGTGTGTCCCTAAATTTTCAGAAATAATAAGTAATGCTTTAAGAGACATGTCAAATTGTAAAACAGATAAAGAGATAAGCAAAAGAAAATTAAAGCATTAATAAAGTGCAGGTTAAGTGGCATAATATTAAATCAAATGGCAAATTAAAGAACATCATAGGAAAACTAAAAATTAAAACAAAAGATTAGAGGAGGAAGAGAAAAAAGATAAATATGAATGCATTGATTATTTAATTAATAAAAATAATATTTTAAATGTCAGAAAATGGTAAGTCAGTTAATGTTATGTTGCATTTTAGTATAATTTAAAGCAACCAGTATTTATTAAGTCTCTACCTCTAGAGCATTGTGCAGATTCCTTGGAGATATAAGATTGCCAAGTACTTAGCTGTTAACCTCTCATATTTCTCTGTAACATGAGGAAGATATAATATGCATAAATTACTGGATACAAGGCAGATTGTGCTAAGAATTATAATTCTGATACGAATGAAATTTAAGGTTGATGTCAGATAGGAGGAGTTTAATTTCAACTAGAGAGCGTCCAGAGAAATGTATCTGAGGAGGATAGAATTTCAACAAGGTGAAGATGTTTGGTGTATAATTTAAAGTAGGGAATGGGTTTGTTTTGTTTAAAAAAAAATTATAATTCACTCCAGGAATAGCATAAATAGAATAAGAAAGCAAAATAAATACACACACACACAAAAACTCTCATGACAAACATATATATGGTAGACGAAGAATACTAAATTCTGTTACACTGTTAAGAATAAATTGATTAAATTCTATTCTATTAAGAACCACTGGTTCCTCCATAGGATTCACAGGCTTCTGAACCACTAAGAAGTCTATGATCATATATGGAAGCCGTTTCCTCTGGAAACAATGATCAGCCTCAACAGGTTATTATCAGATTTAGACTTGTTTTAACAACAATGTCAGGAAGTCAAACAGAAAACAGAAATCATCAATGGTCAAAGAAGTATGGTGATCATTTTAATTAGAATTTCCAGATTAGTATATTTGGAAATGTCCAACAGAGGACAAGTTTACTTGGAGAAATTTGGCCAGCAGCAACCTACTGAAGAATTATAGAAAATAACATTAGCACCAGAGCTACTGTGTGTGCTGGATATTTGGGGCCGGCTTGATAAAGATTGGGTTGGTTAGGGGAGTAAAACAGAATTTCCCTGTATTAAAAAGTAGTTAATGGTCTAAAGTCTGTTATACATGTAAAATCACAAAAAATAAAGTCTTGTCATGTAGTCAGATTTAAGTATATTTCACAGTGAAAGCCAAAGAAATGCATTTTTTAAAGTTTACTTTATGGAGGCAAAAGATATGTTTACTAGCAACATCATTTGGTGATTTGTTGGGTGGACTGCTTTGCACACAAAGCTCTGCTTGGTGATGGGGGCTGATTAAGGGAGAGGAAGATCAACAGATGGTGCCTCCTTGGGTCTGGAGTGCCACCCTTTCCCATGGCCCCCATTTTCAAAACACCAGCACAGGGCTCAAATCATGAATCTGCTATGAAACTTTCCTTTTCTTTCTCAAGCTAGCTCATCAGTCTGTCCTGTGACTCCCAGTGCTTTGATCTCCCTTTATAATAGTCTTTATTAAAGTATATTAAAATTATTTGTTCATTTCTTTCCTAGTAGAATGAATTACGAATTCTTTGATGGCATAGAGAGACCATTATTCAACTCTTTCTGATTTTCAAACCCACCATTCTAAACTTAGAGTTAAGTAGACTTAGAAAACAGGAGCTCAGCAAAAGCTTATTGAAGTGAAAATGTCCCCCCCCCCCAAAAATGCCCACAAGGCTTAAAACTTACATTTTCATATTTCAGATAACATCCTAAAAATACTTTCAAAACCAATAAAAAGTAGGAATTAAAAATAGTACAAATTGGAGATTTCCAATAATATTATAATACATAAGATAGAAAAATTAATAACATCCTAAATAAGAATTACTCAACCAATGAGACTGTATTAAAATTGATCTTACTCAGCTTTACCTAAATTTTAAAAAATGTTTATATACTGAGTGACATAGATATACATAATAAATGAAAAAGCCTTATTTTACATCACATATCAAGCAATGCAATATGTTTTGAAATTACAAATAACAAAAAGTATGTAAGTATAAAATAAATTCTCATATGTACTGGCTAAATGAGGGAGGAGATTCAGAACGAAAAATTAAAATATTAGAAAATAATCTTTTGACATAGTGAGATTAATAATACGTTCTCAATGGAGTATTTGGAAAAAAGGTTTTACATGCCATAGTAAGACATAAAGAAAAGTTGAAACAGTGAAATGTCTCTTTCTAAAAGTTCAGAAAACAGAAAATCAAATAAAAATGGAAGTAGTAAAACTAAAAGTATAATAAAATTGGGGAAAAACATACTATTTATATTCACATTTCATCCTAGAAAAATAACAGAATACTTAAAATATGGGTTCAACCCAAAATAAAAGAAAATGGTTTAAAAAATAAAATCTGGAATATAAATAATAAAATGATGATGACTTATGTGAACATTATCAAATCATTTGGAGAAATATAACAGAAATGAAAAAAAAAATGTAATACCAAAACTGAGGCAAAGTATGATTAGAAAAAAACAGAGTATGCAAGAAAATAATTTAAAGAAATAGCTTTTCATACTCCAAATTTCTAAGAACAAAAAGGTGTTTATTAATGAATCTAGAGATAAAATGAACCAAATACTGGCAAACAGAAGACAATCACAGATAAATGGAAGTCCCGACTAAGGTTAAGCAAGGTTTATCCCAAGATTGCAAGTCTGGTCGCCATCCAAGGGAAATGATTAATATACCTCATCATTTTAACAGAGAAAACTAGTAAAAATTATATAATTAGATACATAAATTCCAGAAAATAATCCATAAAGTTTAATATTTATTCTTTAATTAAAACTTTTAAAAGGTACAAAGACCATTTTTAAACTTTTTCATAGCAAAGAATATACATTTAAGCAATTCCAATATAGCATTGATTTACAAAACCAATTATTTGGGTTTAGGGTGTGACTACTTACTTTATCAAGGAACTTGCTGATTTACAGAAAAGAGAATCTACTCCCAGGCTTATCTTAAATAGCTTATCTTAAACAGTAATATATAACAAAAGGTAATTTAAAACCTGAATTATCTCATTAAATGTTTAAGAAGTGCATCTTCTTTTATGTTAATATGTTATTGAATAAATTGAATTAAATATGCTGTGGCATTTTCAAGTAAATAATACAGTAGTCATTGTTGTAATAGTCATTATTTGTGGCAATGTTTACTTCATAAAGCAGTTTCTCATGTGGATCTATTTGGAATCATGATAATGTTAAATTTATAGAGAATATAAAAGAGAGGAGGAATCTGAGCCTAAAGGAAAGATGGCACTTAAGGTCATCTGGCCAGTATGTAGCTAGTATTAGAATCCATGTTCTATCAGATTAGAGATTGAGAATAATCGTAATAAATGTTCCAAAATTAATTGACTCTCTGATGTACTGAATATTATTTGAAAATACATGCTGAAGGGGCCTCACAATGAAAAATTATTTCTGGTAGCAGTGGTAATTTATTAGGGCTCAGTCATTCTTTGGGTTCTTATTGTGATGCTAATGGAAGTAGTGATATTTTGAGCTAAGGGACTTGAGTACAGAACATTCAAGGAAAAGCAGTTGGGTTATAAATTCAAAATGAAAGTAGCAAAGGTGACTCATTTTTATGCACTGAATACAGATATAATATTTTAATATATTCTCTTATTTCCTAGAAAACATTGGGTATCCAAATAAGTGTGGCCACTATTAATGGAGTTAGAAACATTTGAAGTGTTTAACAACTGAAAGATTAGGGCAATAGAGATTGATTTTTCTGAGTACAGGTTGGACCTAAACTACATTAATGAATTCAATTAACCATAATCCAATTCAAGTCTCCAAATATGTATTGAGTGCCTATTCTGTTTATAAGGTACTTATTAAAGCATGGAGATCCCATGCTGGGGATTTAAGATTTTTGACATATTCCTTTTTACTTGGTAAGAGTCATGAATTAAGGAAACATGTTTCATTTCTTTTATACTTCTAAGAAATTAATTCACAGAAAGATTTCCAGGAAGTCTGGGCTACTGAAACTAAAGAATATAAGTAAATATGAAATGAGACTTTATACACACACTATTTTACTGTGTGTAAAAAATACAGGAAAAAAATACAGTTTCAGGCAGCAGTAAATATAATTCCTAATAATAGCATCATAGCACCTAAGCTTTCCCCACGGAATATATATATATGTATGTGTATTTTTTTTTATTCTAACAGCAAACTATAACTTAATGAAGGATTCAACAAAGCATGTCCAAACACTAACATTTGGCCTGTCCCTCTGACAACATAACGAGTCTGACCTTTCTGAATTGTTACCCCTGACTTCCTCTGTTTCCATCGCCTTCCCTTCATCTTGCAGCATGCAAAATAAATTGCTCTGTTCAGAAATACTCACTCCAGAAAAGAAATAACCTTACACATTAGAAAGAATTCAAACTTCATCTCAATCTCTGGAATTTTTGGTCTCCCCTCAAAGTCAATGAAATACCATTTGGTGTGAAGAAAAGAACAAGGGTTTTGAGTTGTGCAGGCATGGTTTGAACTCAGTTTTCTCCACTTGCTAGCTACTTTCCTCTTTCTAAGTTGCTTCCTCAGATTTAAAAAGGAGCTAAGTCTGTCACTCAAGGTTGAGGTGCTTGCATGAGAGACACTCACAGTCTACAGCAGACAATGAAAAGATGTCTTTTCCTGTCCTGAAGATGAGAAAAGAAATGAGGAATCAGAAGTAGAAATGCTTAATAATTTATCTGACTGAGGGAAGTGTAATTTAGAGAAGAAAAGAACTATTATAAAAATTGAAATAACAATATAGGAGGCAAAATTCATAAATTATGAATATTTGTGCTTAAATATATAATTCATAAGAATGCATATACTTCTTATTTAAAATTGTGTTTATTCACTATCAACAAACTTTTATTGACTGCTTTTAATATGGGGTTTAAGAAATACTTGAAATATTTGTAACACAATTGCTTCTTTTATCAAAACACCCTTCTCAGAACTTGCTGAATAGGCAAAGATCACTTGTTTCAAACCCTGACCCAGTCTAATTTTATCCATCTTCATAGTTTTCATGAAATCTGGCTGTACATCTTCTAGGTGGTTTCTCTGAGATTCTCTTGTGTACTAACAATAATCAAGCCAGCCTGAGAGCCTCTCCACTGCATTTTACACAAGGAGTCTGTGTTATATGACCCTATCCTTATATGTAAATTCTCAGTAATAATCTGAAAGAAAAAAAGAGTTAGAACTTGAGAATTAAAAACCAAATGAATGGAAAGGCCGTGCAGGTTTGTTTGTTTGCATAATATAGTTTTGAGAAATGTAAAGTGAACCCATTCTTCTTTGTTAAAATGAAGAAAGGAAGGGTATTAGACATGGGTTTTGAGATGTTGATGGAACCAAGTCAACACATCCTGCAAATTATCTCACATGTATTAGTTTGGGATTTCAATAAATGGCGCTAATGGAGAATGTATTGTGGAGAGTGTTGAAAATTCACCATGATGTACATAGAAATACCTTCCTTCAGTTGTACCAAATTGAGTAAAACAACTCATGTTACACACTCTTTTATCTCAAGCTTCTAAATTTTTTTTGCTGAAGTAATCAGAACGGAGAAGATACCAGTTTACATAAACAATGGAAACATTTGGTTTTGATCTTAAAGCTTAGAAATAGGAAAAAATTAATATTTGTGTATTAATATAAATATTAAATCTGATTCATACACATTAAATCATTAGATCACAAAGAAATCAGCTTTATGGAATGTGGAAAGGGACAGGGTGATGGCCATTTGAAGTAGGACGTTGGTTCAAATGTTAAAATAACATGAACCATCGAAGTAATTAATGTGAGGGGAATGAGGAAAATGTAAAATACAAGATAAAAATTTGATGAGTGTCTTAATCTTGTAAAGATACATCATTTTACTTACCTCCTGTGTAGCAAAATTGGCATTAATCCAATGCCAGCATTTCATCAAATATTCAGCATTTCAGTATAATCATTCATAGATCCTTCTATTGCTCTTTTAATCACATATTAAAAAACAATACAAAAGAAAACATAATCTACTTACTGAAACAGTTTCCCTAACACACATCTCCAAAAAAGACAAAAATATGAAGTTAAAAACTATGACAAAATCTGTTATATTTATATTTAGTTATTTCTTTTACTCTTTGCATGTGTTGACCTTGGTAAGTTAGCTCAAGGTTTATTTCATGTGAATCACTAAATGAAGGAGCAGAGATTTGAATTTAAATTTGAAAGTGTTTAACAAGCCAGTGAGGAGTTCTGAGGCAGGAACTAACATGGAAAAAAGAATGGGTAAGGAGCACAATTTGCTGATTATAAACTATTATATAACTGTACAAACACTGTTATAGAAGTACATGTGGGATCTTCATTAATACTGGATAAACTACTTTATATCAGTTGGCTGTAGACATGGGAGTCAATGAATATTTTAATTGAAAAGTAAGGGCAAATTACATGAGATTAGATCACAAAATGATGCATTTCATTGGAAAGTTTCAAACAATATCTGTAGGATTAATACTTACCTGTGATAGGATAAAGATTTAATATAGAGAATCTGTAAATAAACTATATTGATATTTCATGATAAAAGAATCACACTGAGAGAGCTAAACAATTGCATGCTTTTCTTCACTTTTATGTTCACAGAAGTCCTCCTTCAAAAGGAAGTCTATCTTCTCTTACAGTAGTGACTAGATATTCGTCTTTATATTTTCAAAGTTTAGGTAAGGGCATGACACACACTTTCCCTCAAATAAATGATTGATGGCTGAAGGAATGTGTGGATGACTCTCAGAACTGAAATGTAAGCCACTGTTTTTTTCTTCTGTGGAAACAAAATCTACCGACCACTGTATGTTTCATAACTCCTAACCTAAACTTGTCAATATCATAGTAGTCAATTCAAAATAATACTGTTCTAATAAAAGGTGTAATAAACCAAACTTGTCTTAACAAAGAGAAAATGATAGAAACAATTAAATATTTACATGAAATAGCACAAGATGTAACCTAATATGTCTAACATCTGTCTATTTATTTTGAGGCCTTTGAGAATTTTGCTTTTGAAAGAATTTTATAAATAGAATGTAGTCTTTCTAAGATGGTGAGATTGCAATAATCTATGCAATGAAGTGAGCTTCAAAATATTGAAAAATGGCTGATTGCTAAGGACTTAAACATTGATAATATTTAAAAATTAAGTTCAAAATGTGATTTCTGATTTTCATCTGTTAATATATTAATGAACACTGCCAAGCTAACACAGATATTAAAGATTTCCTAGCACTTTGCTAGAAAATTGATTTTAAGGGTTTCTGTTTGACCTCCTTTAAAAAGATTTAACAGATAAAAGGGCACTCAAGTACTAGTAAAATTTATAGATGAAAGATTTTTTTTTTAAAGCCATGAAAAGAGCATTGAACATGAATTCAATACAGGTAATCATGGGCCTGTCAGCATTTCCATTGCAAACTTCATTTAGTAGAGTTTATGGTCTCCATCATCTTATAAGCTATTAAGCTAGAAGTTGGCACACAAATTAACAGCCTGGATGCAAATTTGTTTACACAAAATATTTGAATCAGTTCAGCTGTTTTGATTTAGGCATCAGCCAAAAAACCTTAACTCAGAGTTTCTCCATATATGTGAACACTGAGTAAATATTTTTTCTAGACTACATAGTTCAGTCAGTTAGAGCACAGAGCCAAGAAATTCAAGGTACTGCATTTCATCTCCAGGAGATTCAGTTGTATTTATTCTGCCTGTTCTCCTAACTTTGATCCGTTATCTCGCAAATGCAGCTTTTAGCAACACAGAGCTCAATATTAGAACATACAGATAGATCAGCATAAATTCATTATGAACATTTGGGGGAAATTCAAATTACAAACCTCCAATAACAGGTTCAGAAGAGTCATATCTGCATATAAAAATACAGTTTCAACATTGAAAACAAAACCATTCCTAAAAATTACAAATTACCTGAAGTTAAAGTCTTTTCACAGTATGTTATTCTGCTTTCATAGAATAATAACAAAGTAGACTTATTTTCACTTCTCTATATTAAAATTCTCATAACTAAATACAGCTTAAAATTGTATTTTATTGACTCAGTTGATCAGCCCCAGATATTATAAAAGAAAATGAAATTAAAAACATTTTTTCTTCATGTTTTTCACATCAGACAACCCTCATTGTGTAAACAAACAAGGAAACAAAAAAATATGTCCCCGTAGAAAACTAAAATAGGTATTTGAGAAATTAGAATAACATCAAACAATAAAACACAGCTGATAATTTTATTAAGTAGCTGTGAATAAATAAACAAGTGGCTAATGGGAATATGAACAAGCTCAACAAAAAGGCATTTTAATTATCAATCCTTTTCCCTTTTCCCTCACCAAGATTATGAAAATAAAACATCAAGTCAACTTGTGATTTAAAATTTCAATAAACTAAAATAAATCAGTACAATTATAGGATCAATTTTAAAATGGAGAACTTGGCTAACATTTAGTCAGTTTTCAACATTAAATGAAACTGTGGAATGTATAATTGTAGGAAATAGACTTTGAGATGTATTAGAGGTATACATTTATCCCTGACTTTTGGCAACCTTGGAGAGATCTACATCTAGCTGTTATAGGAGGCAAGACTATTTAAAATAAGCCATCCCATAACAAAATGCCCAATGTAATAAGCATATTCTATAACTAATACATACGGTCATTATTAGAATATTTGAGCTTTAACATTGAAAATAAGAGTTAAGATAGCTCTAAAAATATACCCACAAAAAAGTTTTAATAATGCAAATAGAAAAGGCAGGTTCATTTTTGGGAATCTGAAGTTCAGAAAAGATGAAAGTACGATAGTACTTCTGGTTGCATATGAAAATACATTTTATCATATTAAAAAGAAAATGAAATGCTAATTTTGAGGACTTAAATATAATTTAATGCATCTTTTTTTTTTCTTTTGTAGACAATGATATATGGGGACAATGCCCCCATTTAATTTTTAGTTAATCTTTAGATTGCATGTTAAGTTTCTTATTTACCAATATTACTACACTCATGCATCTATGTCTTCAGAAAGTATTGTTTTGAGTCTGGTCAGGATTTGTGGATAAGGACCGTTGTCTCTGTTCTCAAGGAGATTTACTCCCATAAACCAGTTAGGATTAAATAGAGGCTCATAACGCAGTACCCAAGAGAAACATGCACTGAGCAGAGAATTGAAAGACTATTTTGCACTCTCTTACTTGGCAAGTCTCTTCATCTCCCTGAACCACCTCTTCTTTACGTGAAGATGCACAGCTACATCTGTACTTTTAACTAAGGTGGAAAGAAGTATGGGAGGGAGTAGACCAAGTGGATGAAGCTGAAATATGAATGCTTTTTAAAAGGCACCTTCCCTTGCCCCCACAAATAAATCTAATGTACATTCTCTGACTAATAGACACTAGACAAATACATTGTAAGGGCTTTCCTATTCTTAAAATTCTGTAGAAGCAAATGGAAGATTAAGGTACCAAACAGAACAAATTTATTTGCCAAGGTTTATAATACAACTGGTAAATGATTTTTATACCAGCGTGTTATTTCATATGTGAAGTTCATAAATTCATCTGCAGTCATACATTTTAAATTTTCCTCAGGAGCAGTGGTTTAGAATCTAAGGGTTATAAGTTTTGATTCTGTTGTTTTGCCCTTATTGCACTAAATAGTTTTATATCTTATAGAGACATTTTTAACTTATGTATTATTGTGCATTTACTTCACTTACTATTGCTCATATAACTGGAAAATATTGTTCATATCTTATCTTACAGAATCATTAAGAGAATAAAGTTCGGCAAGTTAAGTAAAAGATGTTGAAAATTATAAAGCTGAGAAGTTATCTATTATTGTAGCCATAAGGTATCTATACACACACACATATATACTGCACAAGAATATTAATTTTAGGCTCTCTTTTAAATACATTCTCAAGATCTCAGTTTTTCTCTTAAAAATGAAGAGTTTTAATTAGTAGCTTAGTCATTTATAGTTTTAGCTTTTGATGAGTCTATGAACTAATGAATCTATTATCATTTCAGATTTCACCCAAATACTAGCTAACCATATGATCCTGGAAAGTCACTGCCCCTCTCTGGCCCCAGGAAATGTGGATAATTTATAAATGGAGATAAGAATCTGTACATAAGAGATAACAGCTATTTCACGAGATGCTTGTTAGAATTCAAAGCAAGAAAATGAGAGAGAGAACCATTGTCTGAGATAACACACTCTGTACAGAACTCCCCACTGCTCATATTTTATACAGTAAATGTGCATGCCTATTTTGGTACCACTTCCCCAAGTGTAATAATGTCTTATATCCTGTCTATATATGAAGCACCTTCGAGCAGTCTGGAGTCAGCCTTGCATAATGGACTTGTATAATGGAAAACTATAGCATAACTGTTGCTTTTTCCATGTTATTTAAGATTTTAAAAATCCACTTTGCAGAGTCTATTTCCATTTATAAATTTCCTTTTAAAGTGATATCCAACCGTATTTTTTAAATTGTCATAGTTAAAAAGAAAACCTCACTATTACTTTAAACTATATAATCATAAATATTCCTCTAAAATTTGCTAACATAAAGCAAAGGAAGGAAGGACTTTATAATCTTGAACATTACAAACTCAGCTTTGAAGAGAATCACTCATTACATTTCATGTATTTCAATCACTTTCTAAACTTTTAAACACTTCAAGTTTAGCAGCATTCATTATTTTGGAAGTTTTACTCCCATATCTTGACAAGACTTTAAAAATACTTCACACATCATTAAAATTGAAGATAACCCCTTAACATTATTGATTATTCTTACATGATTAATATTTATAACATGTGCTATTACTTTTATGGTAGAGTTATCCATGAGACCATCATCTTATAAAGATCATGTGAGAGATATGTGCAGATGTAAATGCAGATGAGAGAGAATGCATACATCATATATTAATATGGCCCAAACATATTATAAACATGAAGAAAATAAATTAGGAGCAGATTTGTTTAAATTTAAAAGCTTTCAAATAAGAAATTGTGTCCAGATTAAGAGAAGAAATAGGAATTTGATTTTTAAGTACTAGCCCTCAAAGTTCTTTATAAGACATTAAAAAACAGTCAATACACTGGTTTTATTTGTATAGGCTTATGTCATCAAGAAATAGACTTTATTGAAGATATGATTAGTTAGTTGATGTACGTATTGTAATAGTCTTAGATACATGTTCAATCCATAATTGTTTCTTGTCTTTTACCAAATAAGTAGTTAACATTAAAAAAAATTACCACAAAACATATAATCACTAATATTCTTACATAGTACTAATTGATACATGGTACTTAGATATTAACTTTTGTGACTGTTTTCATTGGTGCTATCTGAGCAGACTCTGTAGTCAAACTGATACGGTATAGTAAAAAGTGAGTTGAACATGAACTTGAATGCCCAGTGGTGTAGTCTCAGTCCTGGAGAGAACTACCTTTGTAACTTAGTGAGAAACCACTTATCCTTTCTAGGCATGTGCATTTACTGTATAAAATATCAGCAGCCAACTAGCTGGTGTTTAAGAATTTTTCCAGCCCAAAAAATACCCTGGATTTGTGACAAGAGAGTTAACAGATTCATGTAAGTACATTAATCAATCAATATGAAAATAAATCAATATTGGGTTGCAATGGATGATATTAGCCGAGGAGTAGGGGTAACCTTTTTAAGCTATGGGTCTGCCCATGATTCATAGAGCCAACAGCTGAAGCAACTGTGTAAAGGTGATAAGCTGAGATTTCAGTGTTTCTCCAATGAAAACAGCCTGGGAACTTAGCCAAAGTGAGCTAATAGCTAGTGAGAAGATGCTACACTTTTTATTTACTGCTGTGGACAAGTTAGGGCTGGTGGTGTTAGGGATGACGTGTGTAGGAGTTCATACTGGCTTTGTGCATGGAAGTGTATTTTAATAATGCTGATGATAGCTACTAGTTTCAGGCACTATATATGTTAAATGTATAATCTTCCTACTGAAATTCTAATTTCCCTTTTAATAGCTAATGAAACTGAAGCTTAGGAAAATGGAATAGCTAGTACAAAGATGGTTGCTGGCAGAACCATTATTTGACTTCAGGTCTTGTGGCTCCAGAGCCCTTGCCCTTTCTACTTTACTATAGTGGTTCTCATATTTTAAAGCACATCAGAATTACCTGGATGACTTGTTAAAAACACCAGTGTTGGTGCCCAAAGACCAGGGCATCTGTTTCAACAGGCCTGTGGTGGGGACCTGAGGATTCATATTCTTAACAAGTTTCCAGAGGATGCTGATGCTACTTGTTTATGTTCACTTTGAAATCACTGCAATGCAAACATTTATGAGTCAAAAGAATAATATTTTGATATCTAATGCCACATGATTACCACTGATATCTTATTATCCAGTTACAAGGTATATGATGCATATGCTAATTTTGTAAATGTTGACTTTCTGGAAATTTCAAATTGAGTTGTGGGCAATGGGCCATGATTATATAGAAGGTATTAATCCTTAGGAATCCTCAGCCAGCATCAAGCAGTAGCTTAGCAAAGGCAGGATGACATGAAATGCATTTGATGCCTGCAAGACTGGAGGCTTGAGAGAAAGAAAGACGACCATCAGCACAAGAATCTGAGACAAGAATACTGGAAAATATTCAACAGATTGATTTTTCTCAGTGACATTCATGTAAAAGTGCTATTCTTGATGAGAAAGAGAGCCTCACAAAGGGTCTAATTCCAAAAAAATCTTGTAGATGTGGAGATTGATCTTCCTGGAAAGTACCATGAGTCACCCTACCTGTTCCCTCCAAGAGAGAAAAGATGAATTGATAATGACAATGTCTGTTCTATCATCCTTAGCAGATCTCATGTGAAATCCAAATCAAAACTGCCAGTTTATCCCTAAACTACACACTTCTTTGGATTATGAGTATGGGGAATAGACGAAAGAGACAGAAAGAGAAGCTATGTATTAATGTTACGATAAAATGGCCTTTAAGTTTTATTGGTATCTTGGGAATTTTTCCCTAATCTTTTCATTTGCAGTCATTTTATTTCTAATCTCTCAAACATGGGAATTCAGAGTAAAGGGTTACAAATTTTCTCAGTCATGTTGCCTAAACTAACATGTTCCTCACCAGACATGTTGCTTGGTGCTTCAAAGTTATTTTGCAATCTGGACAAAATATTGAAAGTATTTAACATCCCAAAGCTCTTTCTGGAGACCCTGATGTTTAGAAGAAAGTCACATCATGGGACACAAGGAGTATTTTTGTGGCTGTAAGGAAGTGAACTTTAGTAGCTTTCACTTACTTGTATTTGAGATTAGACAAGCATTTTAGCGTTAGAGGTTTTTTTTTTTCACATGAGTACAAGCACATTATTAATTGCTCTAACTCCCTTATTTTTTTATTAGCTCTCACTCATGGTAGAGTTTTACTGTATTTAGAAACCTGTATAGATGCCATTTGCTACTGCTTTAATATTTCACTCTCTGTAGACACCAAGTTGTGTGTTCAGGGAAAAGACGTGTACCCAACATCCATTTAACTACCCTGCAAATTGTAATGCGAATTAAAATCATGAACATTTATAACAACTACTGCAACTAAACCTAGGCTCCTAGAGTACTTAATCATTGAGTAATTCTACCCCTTTTCTCCTTGAAGGATCTCAAATGAGCTGGCATCATGTTTTCAAGAACCTGAAATCTGTTCCTTAATTCTGCTCACACACTCTTCCTACAGGGGCTTGATGCAGCCCCTACGTCGCCCCCCTTCCTCAACCCCCTCAACAATCAGAAGATTGGGGAAAATACAGTGCTGTAAAATGACACTTCCCAGTGATTTCAAGAAGAAAACTATCCAGGGGAACTTCAGCTCAGAATTCTGGGAGCTGTTCAAGCCTTTACATGGCAGTAAATTGGGTTGGCTTAGCAACTCAGTGGTGCAAACCCTCCCCAAAGGCTCCGTGTTCAAGAAGGGACTCTGCCGGCTGTCTGAGTCTATCTTTTTTTCTTTGGTCGTCCTGCTTTATTATTATTCTGCATTGCACTGCAATCCTCGTGCGTGTCCCGCTTTCAGCCCCCAGCTGGCCTCTCTAGCGAGGCTGGGAGAGGACCACACGGCAACCAGGAGGACCTGGTACTGTTTCATTTCTTCTGCCCTTTCCCCTAGGGTCCAACAAAGCCCTTGTGGCGATTCAACCCTCGGACTGCCCCTCCCACCCCCAGCTTGCTTTCCTCCCAGTGACACAGCTGGGCTGGGGATGAGGGGGATGGTAGCAGAGCAGCAATCCCCATTACTTGCTCCCCAATGAGTTTTCGAACGCCCCGGGAGCCTGTTAGAGAAGTTGTTTCAGTGAGGGCAGTGCTGAGGTCAGCTTAGGGAAAGGGAGCTTTCTCGGAGCCTCCACCTGATCGCGCGACATCAGTGGCCACAGCACCACCGACCATCTAGAGTCCCGGGAACAGAAACGTACTGTTTGTAACCGCCACCCGTTTCCGCCTCGGACACGCACCCACATCCTCTCTCAAGGGCTCCAAAGGCTCCTTGGTTTCAATCCATGTGGACCTCCTTCTCCCAGCAACACACACATACACACACACACACACACACACACACACACACACGCACGCACGCACGCACGCACTCCCTCACTCTCGAGTCAAAGGCCAAGACCAGCGCGCAGTTTCAACCCCAGGTGGTCCATGAAAATTTCAGGGAGTCCGACTTCCTAGAAGCATGAAGTAGTCCCAGAAAAAACAGATGGGAGGGATACCTGTCCATACTGTAGCAGGACAGGGACCCCCGACTCAAACATGAAGGTTCTCTCTCAGCATCTGTCAGTCTTGCTAACTTCAGGGGAAGGGTTTTGATGGTGGCGGTGGCAGTGGGTGGCTTTTGTGTTTGCTGCTGTTACTGTTTTGTAAAGACATTAACCCAACCAACCTTTGAAAAACTCCCTCAAGACAGGACAAAATTTCCTAACGTTGCTGTCAGATCAGACTGTCTGCTTCAGGTTGGGGAGTGAGGGTTATCAGTCAAGTGGACAAGCACGGGGCTGAAACCTCCGGCGCGGCCACCTTGGGGTGAGTGAATGGAGCTAATGAACGTTGCTGGCAGCATTCCCGCCTCATGGACACCGAGAGCCTTTCCAGTAGTAATTAACCGCGGGAGAGGGTGCGAGCTCCGCTCTTCCAGAAGAGCTCTGTGGCAAGAGTAATACCCAGAGCACAAGGAAACGTAGACCCTTCTCGAAGTCCGGGGTCCTACGAGAAGCCCTGAAAGCAGCTCTGGCACAGGGTGGGAGAGGCTGCCCACAGGCTCCCTCCAGCTGTGCCCCGAGGTCGGTGCCTTCTGTACCTTCCCTGCACGATTTGTGCACTCCCCCGGGAGCTCCGGAGAAGGAGCGTGGGAAAGCACCCCGCGGGTGTCTGTTTACGTGGGCGGGACTATTAAGCACGACTTGGAGATTCACAGTTTCTATCTGATTGAAACCTAAAACAGACGCTGCAGCTGCAGGCTGGGTTTCAGAAACCTCAGCTTGCTTGTGTGTGTGTGTGTGTGTGTGTGTGTGTGTGTGTGTGTGTGTGTGTGTGTGTGTGTTTCAGCCTGAAATAGGTATGCGTCAAGTCTAAGCATCCCCTGCCCTGCCTCTCCCCACCCCCCAATTTGGTGCCCTCTATGGCCTTTTATTTCAGATGGTGACAGTGGAGATAAAATGCCCAGATAGGGCTGCGTCTCTTTTCAACCCCACTGGAGTTGTTCAGGCCTACCACTGAAAGCCACTTTGTCTTCTACTCTGAGGCGTTTCCTCCCATTGAGCCTTTTTGTCATTGCTGTCGCAGGCAGAGGTGAAATGGTGGAGAGATGAAAAATGTGGACAGAAGGTGGAATTCTCGGGCCGGAGCTGTTCACCTGGAAAAGCGCGTACCTCCAACTTCCTGAACCCCAGCACTAGTCTGGATTAGGACCTGCAGAGCCTTTAGAAGGACTCCCCATCCTGAGCTTCCCCGTGGGCCTGAAAGACCGGAAGAAAAACAGTGTGGAAGACAAAAGAGGTCATAGACGTCGGGGGAAGCAATATTGGAGCCATTGCAGCAATTTCAGTTTTAGGAAAAGTCTTGAGACTCAGGTGAAATTAAAACAAAATAAGGAGAAAGGGAAAGAGAAGAAGAAACAACTATCAACATTGGCACCACTGGTTGACCAGGAGCAGGTCTATAACAAAGAGCCTCTGTAAGTTTGTGTCTCAGAATTTGAGGACAGTGCTCCAGGTTGTAAAATATAGGAGATGCCTTTCAAGTGGCAGATAAGTGGCAATGAAGAACCTTATTTACCATTAAAAAAAAATTTAGTGGTCTGTAGAAAATTGATTTTGGACGGGATCAAAGCAGAGTGTGAAATACTCTTTCTTCCCAATGTCCTCGAAACTGGAATATACTCAGTGGACTGATTATCTCTGTCCAAAGTACAGGAGAGGAATCCCATTTCCAGTGCCATTCAAAGCAAACCAACATGCCATTCTTTTCTATCGACGCGTCTTATCGAGAAAATACGGTAGGTGCCGGCAGCCGGGCTGTAATTGCAGGCGGCGCGGCTCGTGTTTGTCAGGCTGGCGTGCTCTCCCTGCTTCGGAGACTCCCTCTCTCTATCTGTCCCCCGAATGTGTTTTGACTCAACAGGTATCACGTGAAAACTCCCACTTAACCCTCGGTCATCTTCTAGCAGGGCCACCTCAACGTTTTTCTTGCCACTAGCTGTTGCTGGCTCCCTGCGCCTCCCCCACGCGGAACGCGCGTCTAGCAGGCAGCCCCAGGGCCATCCATTAACCACCGACTCCCGGAGGTAGGCGAACTAAGCAGAAATGTGAGGCTCCTCACACGTCGAGCCGGCGACGAAAACCCCTTGTAAGCAACTACTCGGCAGTGTAGTTACGCCGTTTAGGACAAGCGTTTTGGCTTAGAGCTGCCCTAAGACTCTAAGGGGAGAAATCAAGCTTTAAGGAGCAGGTTGGGATTACAAGGCAGTCGCTGCCACAGAGATCAGGGACGACTTCTTGGCATTTAGGGATATAAATTAAGATTCGAGACATGCCACCCATCACTGGTCCTATTAGAGGAAGAGGTAACCCCTCCAGCTCCCTCCACCCAAGACATGAATTATCATTTCCGCTGAATGCAAATGGGCTCCCTTCTGTGGGAGGACAGCCAGCTGCAAGCTGGACAGTAAACTGTTTCATAGCGACGCGACCCGATTGCAGTTCAGAGGCACTCCTTTACAAAGGAAGAAGCGTCCGGTTTGTGTTGACAGCGGTAGCGCGCTTGGGCCAAACTCGCTCCCCCTCCACCCGCCAACGCACACACACCGCCCACCCCCGACACACAGACACCCGGGGTTTGGAACTAGTTGCACTGAAAACGACATCCGTCGCGTCGATGTGAGCTGCCGTCAGCATGGGGAGGTGACTGTTCAAAAATGATGCCATGAGTCATAAACACCGCCCGAGTATTCTTTGCAGCAATTAATGGGCAGCAGGGTGCAGGAGAAGTTGTAGAACAGAGCTGGGGATCTATTTTCTCCCCGAGGACAGCTCTCCTTCCAATGATCCTGACTGTCCCTTGCCTTCCTGCTTGGGAATAAATTTTACATCCCACGCATTCCCCTCCCCTCCTTGTCTGTGCATGTGACACTCACTCTCTACCTGTCTGAACGCCGAGACTTGCTGGGGATTTTCTTTTTGGTCGTCAGCTAACGACTTTCCTCCTACCTTCATTCATCCCCAAAGGTGGCTGTTTACACTTCGTGGCATCTCAGACCTTTTAAAAGCCCCCATTTAAACCCAAACCTCTACCACAGGACCTAGGGAAGCTCCCCTATCATTTATCAACACACAAGAGGCCACGTAGAAATAGTTCATATATGCATGCACACATTCATGTTGGGGGGAGGGAGATGCTTGGAAGACCTCTGTGCTCTAAAGCATTTAAAATAAGCACATTCTTAACATGCCGGTAACTTTCCTACCTGAAAGGGTTAAAAAGCATTTAAACAAGCGTCTTTAATACAAATATTCCAGCCAAAGCATCTAACCTCACTGGTTTGACTAGAAATCAAGGCAATCCTCACCACCAAGAAAGTCTTGCAGAGGAATTCTGCCTGGATATCCACTAGTTAGAGGCTATAGGAACCAACTCACGTATTCGGTTGAGCATACTGCAAGAATATTTATTGAGCACAAGCTCAATCACTGCATTGAACGCCAAATCTGGCAAGCAAAATGCATTTCCTATCTGAGGGGGGAAAAGGAGCTGTGAATCAACTCCTTCTTCAGTATTGTCAAGATTATTTTATCGGTGCAAATTGCAAAGTAAGCGACCTCTCTCCAGCGACAAGTCAGCTCACCTCCATCCAAAGCAGAGGGGACCCCCGAAAGCAAACCTACCTTTCACACAAGACACCGTCAATAAAAAGACGAGGTTCCAATATGTAAATCCACTTTTAATCCCCATTTTCTTCATCAGGAAGAAGTCTAGGCGGCCACATTTAGCGCATTTTCTCGTGCCAGGCTTCGGGGGTTTGGATTCCTTTGCTCGGCTTTCCCCTTTGCGGATCCCTTTTATATTATTCGCGAGCTCCTAATTCCTTCTCCTCAGCTCGGCGCAGGGGAGTTGTTGCTGTTGTTGGTGCGCGGTCACAGCTCGGAGTGAATGGTGTTTCTGGCATACCACAGCAACCTTGACGAGGACTCAACCATCTCTCTCCAACGGGGGCACAAAGTCTCCGCTACTCTGGATTCTGTCTTGTCTTGTGCATTTTTCCCCTCCACCAAAATCTACCCCAATTCTAGCTCGTTATAGCAACCACCAGAAACCACTAGTGAGTGTCTTAGAGCCCGGCTCCTCTCTTAGACAAACTCCCCACAATATTTGAAATTAAGGGGCTTGATTTTTCCCCCCGAATAGATCAATTCTGCCTGTAAAAGAAGCCCAAGAAATATTATATTAGTGAGCTCTCCTTTGCACCCTGTGAATATAGAAGCATGTTAGAGGAGTATTTTAATCGGAGAATCTGTGTTGCTTTTGGGGAAACCGTGATGATAATGAATCGGACTCCATCGATGCCCACGTCGTTATAATAAGACATGTGTTACTACTGTAGTTGCAGCGTATTTCAGGGAGGCGTCTCACATTTACCATCCTGTGATTTAATCGAAAAATGGGAGATCACAGGGAAAAATTTATTTGCACACGTGTATTTACATATTCAAGTGCCTACATGTAAATGCATAACCAGTTTTTTTTTGATTCATGAGGCAAACCGATTTCATCTGTGACCAGGGCGGAGGTGAGATGGGGAGGGAGTCAGTCATCTCCCCAAAGAGTTCGCCCTTTCATCCTCCCTACCCCATTTTCAGTTGATGTGTGCCGCAGTTAAACTACTTTATCTGTGGTGCTTATCTGGAACAGACCCATTTGTCTTAATTCTGAATCGTTCCCAAATATTTAAATGGGAGGTTTCTTTCAAAACGGGTAACATATGTATCTATACATCTGGACCTGGCAACGCCACACACCACTCAAGGGTTAACGTCGTACAAGAGAAGAGTTCTCGCGCCATCTACTGGCCATGGCTAAGCCTCCCGCTTTTCTTTCTATTAAGGTACCCTACTTCCTCATCCCAAGGTGTAGGGAAGCTTCGTCCGGAGACCAGCGTGTTTTGATTTCCTAATCTTTTTTTTTGGCTGGACTTGGCTCAGATCTTACAACTCACAAGTTCCTTAGACTAGGTGCCAGATTGGAGATTTAACCTTTTCGGGAATCTGATACCATCTCAGGAAGGGGAGGGCTGCAGCACTGGTCCTGGAATAGATCTTTGCAAAGGCTTCTGTCTCCATTTGCATGCTGAATGCTATCAGGGGGATTAGTATTTATCTACAGGGCTTGGTTCAGAGGACTGGACCGCCCAATTTGAGTCTGCAGCTCTCCACATTGCCCACAAACGATGGCTCCCTTCCCATACACCACACGATTACCCTGATCACCTTTTGTCTCAGGCCTCAACTTGGAGCTGCCCGCTCAGGAGAGCAAGGCTATTGCATCTGGAGGGAATTCTGCTCTGGGAAGTGAGCACAGTGCGAGCGTCTATAGGCGTGTGTGGTGTGTGGGTTCAATCTGCAGGCATAGGAAGGATTCTGAGATCTCCGGGTACGTGGCATTTTGTGTGGGTCTGTGATTCTCCCAGGGAGTGTGTGTGTGTGTGTGTGTGTGTGTGTGTATACACACAGGCAGTATAGTGAAGGGTAAGTGTGTGTTTATGAAAATGATGGAGAGTATGATTTTCTATGCATGGGTGTTTTCCCAAGTGTGTTTGTGCAGTATATATGCTTGTGTATGAGAGAGAGAGAGAGATTTCTCTCCCGGGTAGGGAGCATTAGCAAGAGGCAAAAGCTGCAGACGCCCAGCTGACCTCATTAAATTCGGAGAGGTACTTTCACATGAGATGTGGCAGAATACTGTTTGTTCTTGCCAGTGCTTTCTTTTATTGTCTGTATATGCAGATTCCAAGGGAGTGGGCAACAAGGTTGGGACTAGACCGAGATTGGGAGGATCAACACTGAAAACGTCATTAGCCTGCTCAGCCACCTTGGTGGCAGCTCTGGCAGTGATTTCAGTCAAGATGTCAGGGTGTGTTTCTGCTGCTGCTGCCTTGTCTCAATCAGACAAGGAGTTAGATGCAAACAGGTCCTTGGACTTAATGAGGACACTCAACAAAGTCCTCCTTACCAAGTGTACAGAGGTTAGTCACCTCAACTGATTTTACTTTTCATTAAAAAAAAAAATATTGGGTGTATGTAATCTATTTGAACACGTGTGTATTTATCCCAGCAAGAGGACTTTACATCCCAAAACTTTATTTCTCATAAGTGAGAAATATTTTGGTAATTATTGTGCAGAAATAAACTTTGACTATGGGACCATCATGACTACTACTAAGATACCAATTTCTAATATTTATTGTCAGACATACTAATCCTATAATCCAATTATTTCTCCCTAAAGGAGAGATATCATTTCAATGTGAAGTTGTTAAAAGATTTATCTGGTAGCTCATAATACGTTGAACAATACTACAGTTTCTACTATCTACAGCTGATAGTAAATCACAAGCTATGTTTTTTACTTGCATCTTCCAGCTTCTGAGACAGGATGGAAAAATCTTATTTCACAGATGGGAAAAGCTAAGGCATTGGGGAAATGAAGTGCTTTATCCAAGGTCATCATCAGAAGCCCTGACATTTAGTCCAATACATTTAGTGCTGGGTCACACTCTCGTCTTTCATGCTAAACAGCCTCCTCTTCAAGGGAGCATTTCCAAAGGTATTCCGGAAACATAACATTATCAGCCAAAATCCTGAATGAGAAATTCCTCAATTTCTCTTGAAAGAAAAATAGTATCTAAATTTGGGTGGGAGAAATCATTTATCTCAGCTGATCTGTAGGAAAGCAGCACAGTTGTACATAGATTGATTTAAGACTGTTAGAAAAAGAAGATTAAAAAATAGTGAACATAATAGCAAACATTGAGTGCTTACTGTATGTCTGACATTGTATTATATTTACATGATATATCATATTCAATCTATTTACAACTTGCTGAGACAAGTACTACAATTAGCCTCATTTTATAGGTGAACAAATTGATACACAAGGAAGTTAACTATCTGCTTTGCCTGAGGTAATATACTTAAGAGGAAATATGAATCTATGGTGTCTAATTTTTGGGTCAATATGCTTGCCCACTGTACTGTCCTATGCTAGCTCTCAAAGATGCTTGTTTTAAAATAGTCTAGTAACAGAGAAATGATTTTGATAGTAAACGCACCTGGATAATTTTAGATAAGCAAAGATATAAAAAAAATTTACAGGTGATCAAATTTTATATATATATATATACACACACACACACATATGTGTGTTACATATATGTGCTACACACACACAAAGAAAAACATTTTTTTCTTTTTAAACTTGTCAGTTACTAAAATTCCCCCTCTGTTCGTTCTTTCTTTCTTTCTTTCTTTCTTTCTTTCTTTCTTTCTTTCTTTCTTTCTTTCTTTCTTTCTTTCTTTCTTCTCCTCGCAACCTACTGATCTGGTCAAGGGGAAAAGTGGCTTGGTAAGGATCATCAAGCCAATCACAGTGATGAAGTACCTCAGAGAGTTCTTAACGAGAGTTTAGATCAGAAACATACACCTTCTTTAAACTGGAAGTACCAGATTCCCATTCCGTTTCAGTGGCTCCCCAAATATCTATGGAATACAATAAAATGTGATCTTAAAATAGGCTTAGTTGTCACTTAAAAGGGAGAAAATAAGCACCATTTCCAAAATTGCTCCATATTAAACCAGGTCATTGATATGTATTTATTCTGCTTTAGCATCACAAGGGCAATATCCCACAGAAAAATGAATGAAACAGAATGAGTACACTGAGAAAAAAGCCAACATAAAGACTTGGGAAGAGGTTACATTTAATTTTGAAAAGACTTGTATGTACTTTTGATATTTATCAACTTATAAAGTGTTTTTCTTAATTCGTGTCACAGATAGACAGATTTACACAAGGATTATTGTTCAAATACATAGTAAAATAAAACGTTGATTTACAAGTAATGAAGCAGGCATTTTCCTCTTTGTTCCCAGTTTTTATTTAGAATTTGCTGACAGGAGAGTAGGAGAAAAAGAGGAATTCATTTTCTCATTTTTCTGTAAATGCCCATTCTTGGGTCCATCTCTCTAACCTCTCCAACTCTTGGAAAATAAAGCATTCAAATTTAAATGTTGAATCTAGAATAATGTAGGAATTCTAAAGCAAATCTATACATTGCCTTGATTTGCAATAGCCCCTGTTTGCTTGAGGAGAAAAGAAAGAGATCTAATATTCATGATAAAGTAACTTTTCTTTAAACAATCTTGTTTAAGAAGATAAATTATCAGGTGGCTAAAAGTGTCTGTCCTGCTGTTAATCAGGAAGCACTGTTGAGACTGGAGATGAGCCTTTTGGAAGCGTTACTAAATGTGCTCTCCTAGGCGCTCGTTCCTCTTAGGCCCTGACCCCTCTTTCAGTTTAATAGTGAGGCTTAACAGGCATTTCAGTCTTTTTAAGTTTTAACCACATTAAGAAAGTCAGAAATTGAAGTTTCTATGCCACATAAGGGTAATAATAGTGTATTTTAAACAGTGAGAGAACAGAAAAGCCTTAAAACTGAAGGCGGATTTGCAGCACATGGACAGACTTGGAGGGCACTATGCTAAGTGAAATATGTCAGACAGAGAAAGATAAATAATGTATGATATCACTTATATGTGGATGATATGATGTACATATATATGGAACCTAAAAATACAGCAATCTAGTGAATATAACAAAAAAGAAGTAGACTCACAGATATACAGAACAAACTAGTAGCTACCAGTGAGGAGCAGGGAGGGACAATAAAGGGGTGAGGGAAGTCCACACTATTGGGTGTAAGACAGGCTCAAGGATGTATTGTACAACATGGGGAATATAGTCACTATTTTGTAATAACTATAAATGGAAAGGAACCATTGAAAGTTGTATAAAAATAAAAACTTTTTTAAAAACTGAAAGCAGTATCTATTGCTGTATCCACACAAACAAACTTATTTTACTTACTTATTTCACCTACTTGGATGCCAAAAAACTTATTTTTGACATGAGCCACATATATAATAAATTTAGAACATTAACATCCCAAGACTTTTAGCTGGTGCCTTCTTAAAAATAGACAATATAGTATGAAATATATGATAATTTAGTATAAGCTGTGTGGGCACGTTTCCCTGAAAGAAGAGAACCATGGTAAATAGTTGGGGAACATGTGGTAATGATGCTAAAAGGAAGGAGACAAAAATGGAAAGAATCTTTAAAGGCTATTCTGTTTGTCCTGAAGTATATTTCACTCTCCTGCTAACCCTGGGCCTTCTATCACTTAACTTGTCTCTGCGTAGAAAAATAGAAATAAAAAGTTAGACAAAAGATAGCTTTGCTAAACAATCAGGATAATCCAGGTCTCTTCTTTTCATAAGTAATAAAGTTGTTTTGCTGACATGATCTGAATAAATCTCAATTCCCAGTGTGGCAGATCTTCTTATCATCATTTCTTTAATATAGTCATGTGGTATCAGCCTCAGATGCACTTGAGGATACATAAATATTTAGAGAACACAAATCAAATGCGTGGATTTCAAAAGATACCAAATCTATCAACATTACTATCAAAATGCAATGCATATTTGATTTCATGCCCTGAAGTTATCTGCCAATAAACTCATTTTTTCTACTTTTTTAAAATCATCTACTAATCTGCTAATCTTTTTTATCAACTGCTAATCTTCAAAATTGGTTATAATATCTTGAGATAAATGCATATGTTCAAATATTCAGAGTTCAGGAAAATGACTATGCATTTTATTTTGCAATTCGCTAGTCTATCATAGATTAGGTAACATGTGTGAGACCTTCTTTACATTTTCTTTCATTTATCTGCTTAAAATATCAGTTTTATGAAGTTTTGCTGAGAAATCTAAATTTAAAAGTAAACAATTCTACAACTGAAAGTGAATTCTGGAAAGGTGCAAGCTTTAAATTATATTTGATCACAATCCCATATGCCCCAACCAAGCAGAACACGGCCTACAGGTAGAATGTAGGGTACATGTCTCCTGTGCTTGGACTTTCCTTCTACAAGATGGTGAAGTGATTTTGTCGGTGATAAAGCAGAATTTATTAACTTTTTATAAATATAATTGTGAGATTATTCTTTCCTAAATATTTGTAAACTTAAAGTAGAGGAATTATTAATAGTAGAACTGTTGGAGGTTTCAGAAATATGAACTCTATAATCCATGTATAAGGATTCATATGCCAGTGTCTGAACCATATTAAAAGTATAGATATTCATTATTGAATAATTTGACCCAGTGTTTAAACTTCTCAAAGGATCACTAACAACTCTGTTACTTCCTTGGTTTTTTAAATTTATCTAAATTTAACAAATGTTGAAATATTTCTCAGAATAAAAGTACAGTAAGCCAAAAAATATAAACGTCCTTTCTTCAGGGGAAGCTAACAGTGACCTTGACTTAGAAGGATCATTTTGGCCACCAAAGGAAATGAAATCAATGCAGCTGATTTTGGTCTGGTTACACATAATCCAATTTGGATTATAAGTACAAATAGCTGCCCCATCTGGACAGGGATCAATTTCATTTTTACTCTTTGTGTAGCAAGTATCATTTTCACCTCTGTGTTCATTTATTTAAGAAATCATTTTGAGCTCCTATTACAAGGAAACGAAATCAAGATCTACACAGTATTCTGAAGGAGCTTTCAATGTAATAGAAGGGATAGAATATACTCTTAAGTAACAATAGTGAATGCCAATAGCATAACCATTTTAAGAGATATGCCTGTAAAACACCAAGATGGTGGGAGATTATTTGTAGTTGGGGGTAATGGAGAAAACTTCAAGGTAGAGGTATACATTTGAGCCATTCTAGAATCATCTGGGGATGTTTGGCAGAAAAATATCTTGGTGGAGAGGTTATTTTCCAGAAATATTTTAAGTAAAGCTAGAAATTCTATAAGCATATTTAGGATTTGATCAGTTTGTTTCAGACATGGCAGATGAGGCCAGAGAAGTAAAATTAGCCAGGGAGAAGTGGGGATTAGGAGACAGTAAGTGTTCCTGGCAAATATTTTCTACACTTTCTCTCTCTTTAGTAGACCCTAATGATTGGTCAACTCAAGTAAATTTCCAAGGGCACATTTTTAAAACAACTCAATCAATGGATTGTTTCACTGAATACACAAATCAACTTGTTTTAGTATTTCGTATGCAGTGGTTTATAAACAGAATCAGTTTAACCTTTTAAGTTGATTGAAGTCATCAGGCATTTATTATTAACATAGTAAATAAGGTTTAATAATCATTAAATAATATATTATTTAATATTAATATAGCATATAGTAAATAAAATATATACTATATAATATTAGTGTTAATAAATACACAGTATAAATCAGTAGATAGATCTGGAATTTTTTGTCTTTGTTTATTTATAGTAACACTGAACAAATACTGTATTTTCAAATATGTAGAGAATTTACCTCATTACCCAGAATATGAATACCAATCTGAATTTTGGGAGATTTCACATGTCTAAAATGGACAATGAATCTAGAGCATGACATAAGATTTCTATATAGATACAATAACAATAGCATCTCTTAGAAGGTTAAGCCATCCAACAATTACAATGTGGTTATCATTCAGTTTGTCCATTTCAATATTTTTGCTTCTCTGGGAAGAAAAAGAATATTGATCCTTGTTTTTCCCAATTAGCTTTGCCTTTTTCTAAATCAAAACAAGTAAGCAAAACACAGTGAAAACAAACAACAGTGACAAAACAATTAACAAACAAACACTTCTACCTCATTAAAAATCTTGCACACTCTTTTATGGAGCAGCATACAGTAATGCATTTTCAGATAAAAAACTGGGATTGAAAATACCTTTAGGGTAAGAAAGCTACACTTTGTGATAACAGAATGAGCCTTAATTTTTCATCTGTAAAATGGGAATAACTGCTTACTTCACAGAGTTTTTATTAACATTCTCAAGAGGTGTGATTATAGAAGTTACGTTCCTATATATATCCTTAACACTGCATACCTTTTTATAGTACCTCTAATGGGTTGAATAATGCACCCCATAAAATGATATTTCCAAATCCTGACTCCTGGAATCTGTGAATGTAATTTTATTTTTAAAAAGAGTCTTTGCAGATGTAACTAAGATAAAGATCTTGAGATGACATCATCCTAGATTGAAGGTGGACCCTAATTCCAACAGCAAATGTCCTTAAAAAAAGAGAGAGATCTAAGACACAGAGACACAGAAATCTATTCGAAAAAGAAGCAGAAATTGGAATGATGGGTTTACATGCCAAAGAGTGCTGGCAGTCACCAGAAACTAGGAGAGAGGCATGGAATAGCTTCTCCCTCAGAGCATCCAGAAGGAATCAATCCTGCTGACATCTTGATTTCAAACTGTAAGAGTTGTTTTAAGGCAACAAATTTCTAGTAATTTGTTGTCTCAGCCCTAGGAAATGAATACAGTATCCAAGACTGCCAATGACATTGGTTTTAGGAACGTGGTTACTAGATTCCAGTTTGATCTCTGATATCTCTTCTCCCACCCCTGCCCCCTCCCCCCACTAACCCATGGGTTCTTCTTCCTACCCCCACCCTAAGTGGGAGTATTCTTGACTGGAACATTTTGAGATCTCCATAAGTTTTCATTAATATTCTTTCATTTCAAAATACTGATGTATTCTTATGACTGTCTAGAATGCTCAGGCCCCAGCTCGAGCCCTAACCATGTCCATTTTGTTCTCTTCCTAACATCTCAGAGACAATGTGGCTAATATTGTACTCATCCTCTTCCATGTACTCCTCCCTCCCTAAATTTGCTTCTTCTGATTGAACTTCTCTGTAATCACTCTCTTTTTCATCTCAACTACTCAGAGTCAAAACCTTGTTTTTCTGCCTCTCCCTTCCTTATGTTTGTGGTAGAGTCAAACACTAATGTCTGAAAGTGCCTCCTTTATATTAGACTCCGCTACCTTCCTTTTCAGTCTGCTGCCATCATGGGAACTCAGGTACTAATTATCTCATGCATTTATTACTGCAACTACCTTCTAATTACTCACGGGCCTTCAGGCTTACAGCTTCTGCTCCGTTCTGTCGTGCACTGAGTATGACCACTTCATCATGGCTCTTACCTTCTCAAACAGCTTTCACAGCACTCTGTTAACATTATCTTCAGGATAAACTGATGGTCTTAAATCTCACAGTCAAGCCCACTCATGGATATTTCCTCCCTCTAGTGAGTTGATTCTGATCAATGCATACTCTGAATGTGTTTGTATTCTGCATCTGAGCCTTAGTGGATGTTGCTCCCTTGGCCTTTAATACTTGCTTATTTTTTTATTAGCCTATCCAAATTCCAAATTTCAATGCCGAGTTCAGGTCTTATTTTCTTCAAACATGTTATATTTATCTATTTCAATGACTTTAAGCGTATATGTATCAAGTCCATATAGATTATCTTATGACATTTATACTACTTTATTTTTGTTTTGTTATTTACAGTTTATGTCTTTATAAATATATTGAAGCATGTTAGGATTTATTTAGAACATATCTTTAAAACATCCACAGTGAACATTTTTTATACTATACGTTTTAATACATATTTGCTGAATGCCTAGATTATGACATTTTGACCACTTAACTCTTTGAGTTTATTCTTTATTTAATTGATGGAAACATAGGTGTGTGTATGTGTATATGTGTGTAGGTGTATATATGCTTATGAGAAATACAGGGAGGAAAAGAGAGAAAGGGAGGGAGAGATGGAGGAGAGGGAATACACATAGTACAAAGAAAGCAGGGAAAGGAAAGAAGGTTTGTGTCCACTAACATTAATCATAATAAAAGGTTTGATAACTAATGCCAGAAAGACTACTCTCTGATTTCCTCCTTGGCGCCGAGACACTCCAATTTCCCATGCAAAAGCAGTTCTGTCTAACTGTTTGGCAGATTGTTTGAGCTGGAATTAAATGTGCACAGCTGGTACCATCTGTTGCAAATTCTTTAATTCTTGTTATCTCTTAAACAGCTTTTTGTTTTGTTTTATTCATAATTCATTTTTGGAGAATGAGGAAGACCTATTGGGGTCTTGATATTGTTTATTAGATGTATTTCTGGTTCTTGATTAGTAAGCCATAGTGGACACTGGTTGATCAATATCACTAAGTATCTACCTAGCTTTACCCATGACCAGACTGTTTCTTTATTTACAACCAAGGTTGGTTTTAGGTAGTCAAATAGATTACTTTCTTAAGGTTATGTATTGTGATGATAGTAATATTTCAACTATTTTCCCTATTTTGTACCATTTTTATTTCATTTCTTTTTTTTTTTTACTTAACTTTACAATTGAAGTCTATAACTTTTGAATCAAAATTTCCTTGCCAGTAGACAAAATCAGAAACTTAGAAGTTGTACCTGTTTCCTCTCTTTCCTTCAACTCTTTCTTATTCTGTTTTCTTAATGTCTCTCAAATCAATGTCATCCTTGGAATCTCATTATCACTGACTTTGTGTAGGCCCTTAGCATGTCACTTCCCAGCCCAATTCAACACATTCTCCCCTGCAGACTCAGAGTGATCTTTCGGATACATAACTCTGATCATTATAGTCTTGTACATAAAACTCCCCAATGTCTAAATATTTCCTTCAAATTATTTGAAAAATACATGCATTTCTACCAGTCACTGCTGATCCCTTTTCCTGACTTCTTCCCTCACTTCTATTCCCATTTTGCCTGGAAAACTCTAGAACAGGCTTCAAACCAAAATCAAGTGATTTCTTTTTTTCCTTTTTGCAGAATTAAGTTCTTTTTCTCCTTGGTTTGAGTAAAATGGCCTTCTATATTCTGGTAGGAACTAGTGCATAATCCTGTTGGAACCTTTATCATAATATATTGTTGTTTTAATCTGTTTAGCCTTTGTATGAAAGTTTGTGGTTCCAATGCACAATGTCTTTTTTTTTCAATACTTCAAATACTAGTTCAGTGCCCTTCAATATTAGACATTTGATAAATTATTGAATGGATAAATAAATGATTGAAAAATGAGACCCATAGTGAAATTGGCAGGAAAGAATTAAATTCATAGTGCATAAGTAGAGATCAGTTATAAATGAAGGCAAGAAAGTTAAATTTCATATCATAATATAAACATGAATACATATTAAAAACAGCCTTTTTTCTCATTGTGTTTTGAAGTTATTCTCAAGTAATATGACCCTAATCTAAGGTCTTTAACACCTTTAATCAATGGAAATAAAGACAGTTAAGGCATCTACATGGCTGCCTGGGTGTAAATTTAGTTTAGTATTGACCAAATTCATGCTGATTTGTTGTCTTCACTTTGCACAGAGGCAAGCAACTAGCTTTTCCTTTAGTCTGACATTTGTCTGATCTGGCATGGATAAGATCTATTTAGCTCAGGGCATCCTGCTTAAATGCAGAAAAAAAATATGGGGAAGCCTGATCCGGGCACTAAGTTGTATAATTGTTCTGAGTATTTAAGAAGTTGAAACATGTAAGAAGAAAATATTCCAGAAAATACAGCAAGTTTTCTGGTATTGTGGAATTCATGTCGAAAACCTTCCTATTTATGGCTTTTGAGATGCTTGTTGATCATTCTGCAAAATACTAGAGAGAGATATTATGATAGTATCACTATTTTCTGGCAGATGATGATTTTGCATTAGTCAAATTCTGATAATGTTGAACAGCTTTCTCTCTGTAAATAGCAATTGGAATTTTTCTTTGCCAGAAACAGGTGAATTTCTAAGATTTTAGTATCCATCAAAATGACCTGATGTTCTACTGAATCAAAGGGATAGAGCAAGGCCCCTGCATTTTTAACATGCTTCTTTATAGTAGAGGTTAAAAGAGGATACTGAATTTCCCAAGGGTCAGTTTTCCCAGGAAAGAGAATAGGCATCCTTGTAGGTCCACCCAAGCAAACTTTTGGGTGCTATGGGCTACTCAGTGAATGGAAAAACAGGCGTAAAAAAAGATTAAACAGAAGAAAAACATACCTACCGTTATAATTAATTTAACTGTGCCAGTTATATACAAAAGCTAATTTTTCCTCAATACAAATTATAAAATTGGATCCCTGACATGCTGTCATAATATCTGGAGATCACACTAATCAGTTAACACACAGGGAGACCCTGGGAGAGCTGAAGCAGGAAGGGGCAGAGAGGAAGAGCACGCTGTTAACTTGTTGCTAAGCAAGTTAAGCTGCTGCTCAAATAAACAGTTTTGCGTCAGTTATTTGGTGATACATATATAATCTGCATGCAGACGAATCCTGAAACTGACACTTTTCATATACATAGCAAAGCTGAATATTTAATACACCTGTAAGCTTTTATTTCCTTTTTCCCTTGCCAGGCAAACCAGTTTTTAATTCAAGTGGTATGCAATCAAAAGCTATTAGTATTTATAGCATTGGAAATATCTCAATGTATTATATTAATTTACTAGAAAGTTAATGAATGTGAAATGCTAAAGGTACACTGGCTTTTTTTGAATTTAAATGTGTAGTTGAGTAGTTCTATCAACCTCTAATATTTTTATAGATCATGCATGTGATTTTGACATGGCAATTTTTCAATATTGTACACATATGTCACTAATGCAATTTTTTTCAGGTGTTCATAACTCTGGGGGAAATCTTGAATCTCAGAATTTTCCAAATATCTGAGCACATTATCATTTAAGTATCATTCAGAATAATTATTTTGAATAGATGTTGCTTCAAAATGCAGCACATACTTCCTATGTGTATGTTTCGATGACTCAAAAATTAGGTATTAACATCAGGTTTTTTTCTTTTTTTATTATGTGAGTTTCAGGTGTAACATCCACTTCTGAATGGTGGAATATAGATCTCTGATATGACTCTTATGCTTTGGTTGACAGGAAGATTGAATTCAAATTGCATCTCAGCTCTCATAACAGTTCAGGGGCTTCTGACTTGCTTGTCTTTCACTCTCACTCTGCCCCTGTTTCTGACACAATGTTATTGGACGTTATTCAGAAATTCCTCTACTCTGGACTGCATATGACCCCTGTCCAGCCAACATGAATTTGATAGCTTTTTAGGGACCTATTTTAAATAATATTTTCCTTGTTTTGCTTGTTTTTGTTTACTTTTGTTTTTCTGTTTGTACAACATAATCTTAACTTTTCTTTTTTCTAGTTATCACACTCTGGTTTCCTTTCGGGTTATTACCTCACCCTCCTTGTCTGCAGTTTTTATAGAGCTGCCTGTCAAGGTTTCTGAAGATCCCTAACCATACATGAGCACATGACATAGCTTTGTTCACTGTGATTCACTTTAGATCCTTTGAATCTTTAACAGCGTCCAAAGACTGAAAAATTATTTGAGCTGATTTAGTATAGTGGTGAAAACCAAACCCTGCTGTAAATTACTTCCTACTACGTGGAATTTCCGGTTTGCCCTGTTTCCTCGCTTTTCTAGGTTTATTTTTCATCTTTTTCTTTTTCAATTTTGTGAGAAGCCCCAGGATCTCTAGATCTCTATGATGAATTCTCACTTTGCATCTGCTAGCCAGAATTAATTTCTATTACTTAGCTCCACTAATAGGAACAGTCTCATAGTGCGTACCAGGATAAGATAGCCAAAAACAAAATTGCCAAATGTTTGAGTTCTCTGTTTAATTAAGAGGCTTTTCCCTTTCACTGAAACCCTTCCTTAAATTAGGTATTACCCTGAGGTCTTGAATAGATGAAGAAAAATAACACGTGAGACTCAGTGAAGCCCTTTCCTTTTTCTGTAAGTGTGTAGTATTTTGCTCATTATCATCTCCATTATTCAATAGCTGTCTCAGAGTCACTGATTATCACTGGAACACACTGCCTCTAACACAACCGGCAGTTTCTGTTGCTTTGACCACCATAAATTCACCCTCCGTTGGTGTGGATATAGTATACACTCTCTGGCTCTTATTCCCAGGAGTTTATTGACACCCAGCTAGATCTGGTGATGAGGCAGGTGGCCAGGTGGCCTGAGAGCATGGCGGCATGAGAGCTGAAGATGTGGGTGAGAAGAATCCCACAGGTCTACTCTACTGTGCAAAACCCATCCCCTGATCATTGCTACTCCCTAGCCCTCTGGCTGGACAATTCTGCTCTTCTTCCTTTCTTTAGAATTTTCTATGTCATTTAAAATAATTTCTTGTAAGTTTCATAAAATATTTTTCATAAAATACATGATGAGTACACATATACACATATGTTTTTGTGTGTATATCCATATTAAAAGAATACACATTGATTTGATAGTTGGGGGTCATTTATATCATTTTTACCATTTTTGTAACTCACACTTTTTTGACAGAGAAGTGACAGGTCACTTCTCATTTCTGTCCCTTCAAGCTGTCTGTTTGTCTGCACATCTATCTGGAGCAGGCTCTCACCTTCTTCTTTGTTTACTGTAATTATGTAGGAGCTTGGAAACCCACACGACGAAATTCTGTAACATTATTTCAGTATAATAAGAAATAGGGTCCCAAAGAGAAAATGAGAACCACTACTGTGAATAGTGTATGAGTTTCAGTGTGTGTTGTTTGTAATACTATTTCATTACTCAGAACTCTTTTAGGCTCACTTGATTACACTTACATCTGTGTTCTCTATTTATTAATGGACATAGTGAACTGAATTTGAGAATGGTAGGTTAATTTACTACCTTTCGTTTGTTATTTATACCAAATCTGTGAGGTGATCGATATGAATATTATCTTCAGAGGGTTTAAATTGATTGCTGACAGTCACAAAATAAACTTAGCGGAACCTAAAACAAATGAAACCATGGCTCTGGTCAGGTCTTTTTCTTCACAGTGTCTGTGTGTTTTGCTGGCAAGGCTTGTTTGCACCTGCAACCTTCTTGAAAGGATTGTCCTTGGGCATCTCAGTGGGAAACCTGAATTGCCTGGGAGTCCGTTTCACCCTCTGCTGGAAGTGGCTCATTGCCAGTGCTTTCCCTATATGGGAGGCTGAAGCCCCAGACCCTCTGTCTCAAGATGGACAAAATTTAATGTGTACCACCATCTCTCTTTCTCCACAAGGTGTTGGTTCCAAGACTCCCCAGCAGAGACCAAGTTGTGAGGATGCTCAAGATTCTTATACAAAATGGCTGGTGCAGTGGGGCTCTCTGTATCCATGGGGTTGAATTTGAATGTGGTTTGTTGAATCCATACATGCAGAACAGGTGGATACAAAGGGCCGACTGTCAGTTCTATTCCAGTTTTTCTCAGGTGATGAATTAGGTTGGGTCTTTTAACCTGAAGTCGCACCTTGCTTAGCTTCTTTTCTTTCCTTGTTATATCTTGCTGCCCCACGTTAGAGCTCGAGAGGCAAAAGGAAGAACGTGTGCCCCTGTGTATACTTACCAAAATAGTCTCCCACATTTCAAACCAAGTGGAATTAGTCACTGTAAGCTTTATGATTTAAAAAATGACAATACATGAAGTCCTGTGTTGTTCAGTCTCTTTGCACACTATTGTCACAAGCTTACTTGGCAGGAGATCTGAGCCCCCTGGGCTGATTCAAAATGCTGTTCCTGTTGTGCAATAGCACGGGGTTATAAAACCAACAGAGAGCAGCACAGTGGCCTGCTGAAAAACTGACGTTTTGCTCATCACGGCTTTTTTGTATTCATTTTGGTTTATGTATAATCTTGCATTAAAATAAAATTTATTTTGACTACTGAGCTTTCTGGCACCTGAGACTAGTTCCTCACTTGCCTCCACACTAATCCTGACTTCGCTTTCCTGTCCTGCTTCCCCCAGTCCCTTTTCTTGTTTCCACTGGGAACACTTCCACTATAACTCATTTGTTTCCTAAATCTGTGTTTTCTCTTAATGGGCATTGTTAGAATACTCAGACAAATTCTTGTCTTAGGGTCTACTCTGGGAGAACCTGATCTAAAATAGTGAATACCCCAACTTGGATTAAATCAGATTGTGGACTTTTGGCCAGTATTTTTTCTATGACACTAGACTTTGCCTTCTTAAATAATACTTCTTCTGTTGTTTAAAGTTGCCTTGATTGCATACATATAGTTAAGTCTTACAAGAAATAAATTCATCTTTTTTACAATGTACATGAATTGTATTTGCTTAATATGGAACTCAGTACTTATATTTTTGTCCCCATGAACACCATTAGTTATATATAGTTGAATACAACATTGTCTTATATCTTACTGTTTATATTTCCAGATCAATCATCTCACTGTAAATAAACATTTGCTATTCTATAATCTTAACCACTTTAGGCAGTATTAGACACAAAAACAAGCAAACATTTGCTGTTAGTTAAATTATGGCTTTTTATTTCCTTGTATAAATCAAGGTACATTAAAAAGACAAATTCATTTACATTTATATTAACTAGACAAAAATGAAATCTACCATATCAAATCAAAAGATAAAGTAGTTTAGATTTTGTGTCACTAAATAAAAACAAGGAAAAATGCTAACTCTAGAAGAATTTGAGATACCTTTCAAGAACTATGTCTACTCATATAGTGAGTTTGATAGAATAAAGTAAAATATGTGTAAGAGATTTTAGTTTTATGGTCATATGACACCAAATAATCAATGTAAGTGAATTTGAAATATTTCATGTGGATGGAATACTGGATTAAGTTACACACTTTAAACTCAAAAGACCCCATGAGCTTTTCCTATCATCCACTCCATTCCCAAGTGGGAGGACTGCAGTTTTCAGGTGTCCAGAAGGAAGCCAAAGGAGTTTGCGGGAGACGGCCAAGTGCAGGGTGCTTCACCAAGCCCACTAGGGGGAGTTTCAGCATTTGAATGTGGTGCCATGGGGCTTGCCATACGCTGAACTCAACCAGCCAGGAAAACTCTAGTGGAAATTGTCTAGGTCTTCTAAGTCTTGCTCTTTTATTTCTTTATACTATTAACTAAGATTTTCAGTAATTTCTTACCCTTGGAATCTTAACTTACTGACTCTTTTAAATGAGTTCAGTTGTCTTTTATTTGACTTTAATCTAATCCTAAACCAGTACTAATTAATCAATCCATTTATTTATTCATTTATTTATTAGCTTAATAATGATTTATTGCATGACTTCTGTGTTAGACACTGTACTGTTACCTGAGAGACTAATAAACAAAGTTAAGCAAAGTTTTTGTCTTCAGAGAATTTACAATTCAGTGGGAGAAAAACAAAACAAAACAAAACCCAGAAGATTACAAGATAGCATTATCGCAATGATAGGAGACCCTATCATTTTTAAGGAGAATATGAGGATTCAACAGAGCATATTCAAGAACATTTTGTTCATTTTTCAAGGTTGGAAAAATTTCATTAATCTGACACTTAAAGTATGAATACAACTTAGCCATGCCAAGTTGAATGGGGAGAGGACAGGGGAAATATTGATGAAAATAAAAATTCTACACAGAGCACAAGAATGAAAGGAAGGGAGAATGGAGATCTCAGTGCATTTTATTTTATTTTAATTTTGACATAATGGTGTCGTTCATAGCATTTATTCAAATGACCATTGACTTTTTTAGATTTTATCTTCAAATTATCATTAGATGGATGAAATAACTTCCTAATTCATCTCCTTAAAATTTAAACACACAATGGAGTGGGTATTGCCAGATACAGATTTGAGATGAAGGCCCACAAAATTGGATGGGAAAGGAAAGACAAGGGTAGGAAGGACAATGAAGTAAGGCTCATTAGCTCTCTTTATTGTCCTTTCTTATGTATTAAAAAATGGTGTAACATACTGGGGTTAACTAATTGGAGAACTAAGAGGGTTGAACTAGATGAAGTAGTTCGGTGGATGATGATAATGTCTAACATGTGACCATGGATACAGTTAGTGGAAGTGGAAGAAAACTAAAGGCTTTTCCTAGAGATTAAAAAGTTACAAACAGAGAAACCAGGGTATCGGAAGGATTGTCCACATAGACATTGAGTCATCCAGACATATGGAGAACCTAGAGTAGAGAAGATGGCTTTTACTTAAAAACAGAAAAAGGAAGATTGTGGTCGAGAGTGAGTTAACAAAAGTGAACACAGAGGTGGGATAAGCCAATGATGAACAGCATCCACAGAATAGAAGGGCTTTTCACAGGAGCTTTGAGAAGTTATGAACGTTGTGGAAGATTAGTGAAGTAGAAAGATATGATCGTGGCTGTATTCAGAAGGACTGGCTGAAACTGAAGTACCATCTATGAGGAATCTGTAGTGGAGGAAATGCTTTCAATTTGGGAAGGTTTAATAGACTAATCATGAGGTGATTTCATATTTTAATTTTATGACTATATCAAGCTTTTGAAATGTAATTTTATTTCAGTACATCCAAATCCAAATTTTTTTTAAATTATTGATTAATTTAGCAAATATTATTTGTATACCTCTTGATAAGACTGTCAGGAGTGACTTAGTTGTTCCTGTGGAGCAGAAATATGAAAATCCTTAAGTTGTAAGTTCTTCATGAGGATTATGTTGAATAATGAAATTAAAGAACATAGCATAAAGGATAATACTGGACAGTGTTGATCAGAAAAGTGATTCACTTTATTGAGGGAAGAAAATGTATCAGGATTGATAATAGAAATAAAATGTACCGTCACTACATTGAGGACAAAAATATAATGTGACTAAGACATTATGGGAGCTATAGACTGAATACTTGTGCCCCTCCCCCCCAGTTCTATGTTAAATCCTACTGTTCAATGTGATGGTATTTGGAGATTGGGTCTTTGGGAAGTTATTAGGTCATGGGGGCAGAATCTTGATTCAGCCATTAATTGGTGATAATCCCAATGTTGAGAAACATTATTTGCCAACATTCAGTCAGTTATTTTATGTCGGGCCTAGAACTCAGACCTTTTGATTTCCCTTTTATTTCCACTAAGTCACATCTAGTTCTGAACAAGTTTAAAGAATAATATTAGTCTACTACATGAAAGAGTATGAAGATATAATTAATTAACCCTAGAAAAATAATGATAATTCATACATTTTTTTTACCTTGACTTGTGAATAGACCTGTGTGTAGTATGTCTCACATACCACAAGCAAACCTTAGGATATTGAGCTGTTAATGCCTCAGCAATTTACTTGAACTCAGTATTGGTGACACTAACACCCAAATAAATGGAAAGAAGTTAAAAAAAATTATTCTTGTTTCAGAGAACAAAATAGAAAACTAAGTCTTCAATTGTTTTTTCATATCACTGTATTTAAATAAGCAAAACTCCTATTTATTTCATTAAACATAAAATTAATTTGTGCTAATTAATCCAGTTTCCTTTTATATGTGCACATTTTCCCAGTCTCCTAGGTAGTTGCAGCTTTAGTTATCACTTCTGTGGCTCGCTTTGCTCATACTTATACCTTTCTTATTAACAGCTCTCCCCCAGCTAAATTCTTTTTTACCTCTAGCACTACTTTAATGTTGCCAGAAATCATAAATGTAGCATGCCTGAAATGATTTACCAACTTCTGCTAAATACATTTTTCTGCATTCTCCATTTTGTTCACGGCATCACCATCCTTCCAATAATTCAGACTTTCAGTGTTTGTTATTAGTACCTTCCTTCTTACCTATTCAATCCAATTAACACATAGTGAATGACTTTCACGTTCCCAGCACTGCCAGATACCATGCCTTATAAACCACATTCTGCCATTTTGTAATTTTCAGGCTACTAGGACAGATAGTTAACCATAAAGTTGCAGTCCTGTAAAATAATACTATAAAAATATTCAAGGCAGCTTTGATATTGTATACCAGAAACTCCTAATTGATGTTGGAGGAAATGAGGAGCGGTAAGAAGAGACTGAGCAGAAGTCAAAGAAATCTTCCTGGATAAGGTAATGCCAAGTACTGGCAAGTGCATCCATGAAAGATTCCTTGTTATGCATTGCTTCATCTAAATGAGGTTATTCTAACTGGGGCTCTCACTGCGTCTAGAATACACTGTCGCAAAAGTGTTCACCAAAGATTCCTTCCCTCTTGTTTCTGTTTTATTCCTGTTTGCTCGTTCACAAGAGTATCAGTTATTGGTCATCTTGGTTTTTTCCTATCTCTGTTCTTCATATTCTCCTACCAGCCAACTTGAAATGTTTCCTATTGCTCACTAGTCTATTACTCAGCCCACAAACTGGGTTCATCCTTGTTTGTCACAATTCACACACGCTAATTTGCTCTGTCAGTATGGTACTCACCAGACACACATGGCTATCGAAATGACAGGTTAAAGTAATTAAGATTGAATATATTTATAAACTGAGTTCCTTAGTCGCAGTGCTACATTTCAAGTGGTCAGTAACCCCGTGGCTAGTGCTGTCACGCCGGATAGCACGTATCCTGGATATTTTCGCTCTCAGAAAGTTCTGTTACACAGTGCTGCTCTCATTTCTCACAAAACTGAGGTAAAATATTTTGCTTCTTCCCCTTCCTCACCTAATGATTTTTCTCCCCGGCTTCTCTTCCTAGAATGCCCTTTCTTCTATTCTCTTTGCTTAAATCCATTTTGCTGGTTTTCTTCTCCAGGAAATTTTCCCTGATCCCTATGCCCAGGAGTACTGCTTTAATTACTTAATTTTCATAATTTATCAGTCAAGCTTTAACATTTATCACTTTATATCTTGCATTTTAGATATTTTTGCATGTGTCTTATTTATCCACTAGAGTATAAGCTCTCCAGCCACCATTTTTTATTTATCTTTGTGTTTTCTACATCTACCACATACTTTACATATTATCATGTATTTTTTTAAATGATTAGATTTAAGTCGCATTTAGTTCTTAGATTTATACATGTGGTATTCATATATATGCATATTTTAATTAAAAAGATTTGGAAAGAGAATACTTGGAGGCTTATATTTAAATATCTGGAAGATTGTAATGTTATTACTTCTATGTATTTGAACTAAGACAAAATGCTTAAAAATATAATTAATACATTATCTCTCAATTAAAGAACATGCAATTACTCCAATCTATGAGAGGTTTAGAAAAATCCTTATTGGCAGAAATTAGCAGCATTAAAAAAAAAAATCAGTCAAGAAATAGGTTCAGTCATTTTTTTAATTTCACCTTGATATTTATTTTCAAACTATTGATAATACAAGTGCCTTCAATTCTGATCCCCAATTAAACCACATCTCTCCTTATAGATGCTACTTATCAGGCAGTATTGTGTTCTCAGTACTTTCAACTTATTTTTAAACATATCAGTGTTCCCTCTAGCTAACAACAAACACATTTCCAAAAATAAAGATTTCAATGATCTAAATTTGTTATTAAGAACATATGGATATCCGTCTAGAAACTCAGGTGTGAAAGAAACGTAATTTAATTTTTCTGTTACTGAATCATATCAAGTATGAGTCCTTGTTCTACCACATATTATGTGTGTAATCTCTATAAATTCAGAATTCTCTCACTTTTCCAAAGCTTTGTGTAAGTTCTGGAGGACTTAGGAAGTGTAAAACCATGGCTGGAGAGAGGAGTGGTGGCTTTTTTTCCTGAGCATCATGAGTCTAATTTGCACCTGTGGTCCTATCATCCTGTTTGACATCAGGGTATTTATCCACTTCAGTTGCCTCTGTGCCATTCTTGATCCTTAACCAAAGTTTCTCCTTATTTGATTCACTCTGTGCTTCATGTATGTCCCTCTCAGGGGCAGGGAAAACATTCTACTCTGTAAGTTCCCCTGTGTGGCCATGGGAAACCTTATGTTCAAAGCCGTTCACTATTATATGCCATTTTTGGTGACATAGTAAACATTTTAATTATCCTGATCCAAGCTGAGTGTGGGAATTCTGAGCCCATATCAGGATTCTGCCCAGGGGAAAAAAATTCTTAGCTGCTTTTATTCTGTTGCTTATGCCCTATGCTAGTTATAAACAGTCCTGGTTCTTGCCTCACATGGGGTTTTCCTGCAAATAGGAGCACGGTGCATCTGTGCTCCTGGAGGTTGAAAATCTGGGTGGAGCCCGCCAGCCTTCTCTGACACAGGGCTGGGACTCCAAATGGATTACATGTGGAACACATGATAAAGGACCACCTGAATTTCATCTGACTTTTATTTCCTCCTATTTGGAGACTAGCCTGGCTCTTTAACTATTCCACTTTTTCTTCTAAATGATTCTCCTAAGGAAAATGTTTTTAAAATTAAAAAAGAAGAACTGATGTCTGTGTTTGGCTGTATGTGGGTCGCAAACTGGCCTCCACATACGGAGGCAAGGGGAGACCTAAGAAAGGGGCAGATTACTCCAAATAGTTAGATGGTGGTTTTAATAAGCAAGGGAACTTACCTAGAAGTCTTGTCTCGGGTGGCCGAAAGACAGACAGATCTGTGCCCCCACCAGGCTCTTAAAAGTTTATATAGAGGACTTAAAAGACAGTCAAGTGCACTGTCCAGATGGTTTCTAAAACACGTTGCTCACTCCAGGCTGCGTCCTTGAAAGTTACTCTCACTGTGGGAGTGGTGGGAAGAGCCTGCATTCCAGGGACAGGGCAGGGGGTGAGGAGCCTCCAGTTGCCCGGATCCAGCTCAAGAGTCAACTGGTCGTCACATCCACCCAGTGACCTCCTCCAGCACTGATACCGTTTCTCTTCTAAGGTGATGAATGTTGAAGATTAAGCCGCTTATAAAATGGGGAGGAGGGAAGTAAGACAGTGAGGAAGAGGAAAGGGCAAGAATAATTATGACTATCTGGCAAAAAATGCAGCATGGGCTGATCCATTTTAAGCATCATCCTATTAAATATAGAGTAAGCTGGCATTTTATTCAGGACCAATTTTGAGCCAGGCTCTCTGCCGAGAACTTTCCAATATGTATCTTAAATTTCAAAATAATCTATTTACAGCAGACTTCTGATACTTCATCTGATACTGTGAGGCTAAACCATTTGCTCAGGATCCCACAACTTGTGAATGAAGGATGTAAGGTTTGAACCCAGGCCTTTTCTCTTTAAGTCAGGTGATATAATTCATATTGACCCATACTGACTACATTGACTACATTATCCACTCACTAGACAGCAGTTAAATACCTTCATTTCTCTTTATGTATGAATGTCATTGATTTAAAAATTTCTCTTTAGTATTCCCCAAATAGAATGAGTATAGAATGAAGCAAAGCTTTCTGTATTTCTTTTTTCTATACAAAATCATGTTGCTCTATTCCTATCTAATTTGCTGTTGTAAAAGAATCCATCCATTTGTTAATTATATGATTTATTACTATAATAAGCTAGAAAGGAAAATATATTTTATATGCTTCAATTTTTCTCATTATACTATGAAAGTTACTTAAGGCAGTGCATCTTCTTGTGGGATCCAAATTTTTCTGGATTCACCAAGGCCATTTTGTATTTCTTCAAAATGATGAAGTGAAGTCCAACAAGATATTTTATTTTATGACATAAAAAAACTTTTCAATTAACCCTTAAACATTAAGTCCCACCATAGATAAGCATAGATAAGCACTCCCTTAAGGAAGCTGTGGTGTATAATGGGGAAAATACAGAGAGGGTAAAAATATATATTATATCTAACATCCTGGGAAAATAAATCATATAAGAAATATTTTACCTCTGGTATGTATAGTGAAATCAGCTCATGGGAAACAACAGTAAAAGCAGCATTAGAAGTAATGTAAAACCATTTTAAGTGGAACGTAATTCTCTAAAAAATGACAAGTTGACAGCTAAAGAGCCTCAAGCTTCATCCTGCCAATGTTCATTTCTCTTCTGCTTTTTCATTTAAAGTTGCTTCTAAAAGATGGGCACTGTCAAAAGTATTCCTGACAATTCTAAGTACATCAAAAAATGGCTTTCTTCATTTCCAAATTTGATTGGACAAAGGATGTTAATTTTTAAATTTATCTGTAAATATTAAATATTAAAATATCATCTAAATACCTATGTTGTTAGAAGGCATATTCTAATTTTGCGACAATGTCATCATTTCTCAAAATTTCTCATTTAACAGTGACATGATTGAACAAATTTATTTTTTTGAGAGAGAAAAGTCTTCCAACATAATGAGAATAACCACAAAACCCAAAAGTGTGTATCTCTAAGGTAAATTTAAAAATATATATATAAAATGTGAAATAAGAATATAAGAAAATATATGTTCAGTTTATATATAGATTTATAAGACAAAACAATCATTTTTATTAAAATTACTTGTTCCCCTGAACTGATTATTAAGTTGAGTTAATATGCTTAGTAAATTGTACTAGCGTATTATAGTTGCAGTATGTATTTCCATACTTTTGGATAACCTGGAGAAAACTTATTTCCATTATGACAATGAGTGAAATTTAGGAAAAAAATCAATAGACATCTATTTCTCTTCTCCCCTTGGTGCCCTGAAATGGATATTCCACAAAAGTGAATTTGTATCTGTTTCTTCAAGTGAAATTCACGTCTAAATCACACAGTGTTGAATGCTGAGTATTAAAACAATAAATGGTTACTGAGGACTGTCTTTTAAAATCTCCTGGTTTAGTGGAGGAAACTGAAATTGTGGCATATGATTTTAATCAAGTGTAATGTTTGGAAGTGCAGTATGAACACAGTGCTAAGAAAATACAGGTTACATTAGTGACTATGTTGCCTGGAAGAGGAAAAGAGTCAGGTGAGGTGACATGGAACTGCTCAGAGAATAATGAGAATTAGATTTTTTTCTTGGTGTAGGAATAAAGGAAGGATATCACAAGCAGGAGACACTATGTGGAAATGAAAAATAGTGAAATGTCACTTTGAATTTTGTCTTTAGAAAAGAAATTTGTATCAGAGAGGGGTTGAATATTCTATTACTATCATTTGTTTCTTTCCTTTGATTTAAATAATTTCAAAGAAGAAATGATTTTTAACAACTTTATTGAGCTATATCTCACATACAATAAAACTTATATATTTAAAATGTACAATACAATATTTTTTAGTATATTCAAAAATATGTGCAACAGTCAATTTCAGAACATTTTCCTTACCTGAAGAACTCCTGTATCCTTTAGCTATTGCTACCCTAATCCCCTGCCTTATCCTCTCAACCCTAAATAACATTAATCTACTTTCTATTTAAATAGATATTCCTATCTTACGCTTTTGTATTCATGGAAGCATATGGCATGTGATCTTTTGTGACTGGCTTCTTTCTCTTAGCATGATGTTTTCAAGGTTCACCCAGGCTGTAGCATGTGCAAGTGTTTCATTCCTTTTGTGACCAAATAATATTCCATTGTATGTATATACCAAATTTTATCAATTCATCCACTGCTGGACACTTGGCTGTTTCCACATTTTTTGGGCTATTATGAATAATGATGCTATAAACATTCACGTACAAACTTTCGTATAGATGTGCTTTCATTTCTCTTGCATCTATAGCTAGGAGTAGAATTGCTGGGTCATATTGTAACTCTATTTAATCTTTTGAAGAACTGCCAGACTGTTTTCCAAAGTGGCTGAATCATTTTACAGCCTCACTAACAGTGAATGAAGTTTCCAATTTCACATCCTTAACAACTAATTTTATACGCTTTTAAACTTCAGCTATTCTAGTAAGTGTGAAATGATATCTCATTGTGGTTTTGAACCCTATTGGTTTTGATAAATTGATATCTATATATCTATCTATCTGCTATTATATATAGTGTTACAAACACATTCATAAAAATATTTAGACAAGTATTTGTACTAATGCTTTTTATTAATACTTTATATTTAATGTCTTTTAAAAACAAACATTTTATTGTAGTTGCAACTTCCCTTATTTTGAGTTTTATATTTTTATTATGTATTCATGTCTTGCATATCAAAAACTACTACATGCAAATATTAAATTTATATTTTAAATGATGTTAAATATTTTAAAATAATATCAATGGAAAATAAGAGATCATATCAGGTGTAAGAAAATTAAGAAAAACTAAATGACTTCATATGTTTCAATGGGAAAAGAATAAAGAGATATTATTTCTAGTGATAATTAGAGAAATGTAGATTAAAATATGTTTAAGCCTAATGATAGTTAACTTGTAAAGTTAGGAAAAGGAACTAAATAGGAAAAATATGTAGTAAGTTAGCGAAAAAAGTAAATTTATAAGGAAAAAGCATGAAAATACGACAAAATTTAGATTAAAATGCTATACAAATAAATATAAATGGCTTAAATTTACTTTTAACCACATACTTATATTGGGTAACATACATACTCACATTGGGTACACATGCACATATGTACACACACACTACAATTCTTTTTCTGTACCATTAAGCAGACAATCTTAAAAGTTATTTAGAAATATTCTTTTTTTTTTTTTTGCCTCATCATGGCTTTAGTTTTAATTTCTTCAATCATTTTCAAAACTGGACATTTCCGATGTTTACTTCCATATGAAATACACACATTTCTTTTATATTCCTTCTTTCTGTCCTTTGCCTGTTTATCTTTTTTTTCCTCAATTTTTTTTTAAATTGCAGTTGTCAGTTACAGTGTGTCAGTTTCTGGTGTACAGCACAATACCCCAGTCATGTATATATATACATATATTCATTTTCATATTCTTTTTCATTAAAAATTATTACAAGATATTGAACATACTTCCCTGTACTATACAGAAGAAACATTTTTTAAAATCTATTTTTACATATAGTTTGCAAATCTCAAACTCCCAAATTTATCCCTTCCCACTCCCTTTCCCCGGTAACCATAGATTGTTTACTGTATCTGCAAGTCTGTTTCTGTTCTGTAGATGAGTTCATGGTGTCTTTTTTTTAAAATTAGATTCCAGATATGAGTGATGTCATACGGTATTTTTCTTTCTTTTTCTGGCTTACTTCACTTAGAATGACGGTCTCTAGGTCCATCCATGTTGCTGCAAATGGCATTATTTTATTCTTTTTTATGGCTGAGTAGTATTCCATATATATATATATATACACACACACACACACACACACACACACACATACCACAACTTCTTTATCTGGTCATCTGTCAATGGACATGTAGCTTGCTTCCATGTCTTGACTATTGTATATAGTGCTGCTATGCACATCAGGGTGCATGTATCTTTTTGAATTAGAAATATGTATGAGATGTAAGGTGGAAAAGACAGGATTGATATTGAAGGCTGACACAGAAAATAATGAAAACTGTCACAGAACTCCCATACTTAACAAGAGCAAAGTGATATAAGAGTAAGTAAATAAACAAGTATGGTCAAACTTTAAAAATAAAATTGATTTGTTCCATCATGTGCTGGAGATAAGAGTGGACCATGCTCAGGCCAGTAGAATCCCCCTAGAAAATCTTTTACTGGTGGGAAGCAATATTCTATTCTATTCTGTGGTAAAACTTGCACTTGCTACTGAGAATGGCTTTCTTAGGGTTTCACCCCTATCATGTCGGTGTATGAGAGACCAATGAATCTTCATTTTGCTACCATTTGAATTTCTTTTATTATTGTTAGTAGGTTTGTAAGTATTCTGAGTTTCTCTAGGTGGATAATACCATTTATAATAATTTAATACTGAGTTCTTCTTGCAGCTATGTGTTCAGCATGTTTCCTTATTGAATTATTGTATTAGCTAGATTGAATTATTGTATTAACTATTGTATTAGCTATTGTATTACCCAGGTAATACAGTCCATCTGTGTTTTTTTCACACCTTTAAGACATACACTTCTAATGTGTCACCATTTACTTGAAACATAGTCATTGTCATATAAAGGAATATCCTTTAAAAAGTTAATAAAGATATTTTATTATTTTCTCAAATGACATTATATAATGTCCTCAAATGGCACTGCAGCATTTAATAACATTTTATGTAATTTTTTTCTTTTGATTCAATAAAATATTAAATTATAAATGTTAAAACTAAAATTTAATGTTAAGTATATTACTTTATATTTAATAATTTATCAAATCAAAATTATATATAAGTGAAAAATCCTAGTATCAAACTATACTTACATTCCCAAAATAAAATAGATTTTAGCCATTGTTTTAACATATTTCTAGATTTTATTTATAATACGTTGCATTTTTAGATATATGCTTACCTAAGCTTATTTAGTATTTGAGTAAAAGTTATGCTAAAATATTTTGACATAAGGGTTAATGGGATTTGAAATATTAATTGGGGTACATTTGTATATTCTACATTATAATAATACATTTAACATGAGATTTATATTTTTCTTTGTAAATTTGAAAACCAAATCTATTAAGCCATCTCTATCCACTTTGATTTTGAAATTCACTCCTTAAACAACTTTTCCTAATTTTTTTCATTGATTCAATTTGTCAGTTTTTATCAACTCTTGTCAATGTCTAAGAATAAATTTTTACAAGATATTTACTTAGTTTCTATGGTTATGTCCACTTCTCACACAAATTGTGTGCATTTCTAGTATTTATTTATTTTTATTTTTCTTGATTTGATTTGGAATTACACTGCATTTTTGAATGAGCCAAATATAGAATATAGTTATCAGAAAAACCTGTGGATTTTCTGTAATTTCTGTGTACCTCTATTATCATATTTTATCAGTTTTTTATCATCATTTTTTAAAAAAATTTAGTTATATGCTTTATTTTATTGTCATACCTTCTCTGAGACATTTAAATATGAGAATATTCTCTGGTTTCAACTTTGCATTTAGTAAGTTTTAATGGGTTGAGCGTTCATGTTTTGTTCTATTTTATATCGCAGTTTCAATTCCTACTTGGGCCAATAATTTCTTTAAAAAATTTTATTGATGTTTAGTTGATTTACAATGTTAGTTTCAGGTATACAGCAAAGCAATTCAATTATACATATACATACATATGTATTTTTTCTTTTCAGATTATTTTTCATTATATGTTATTACAAGAAATTGAATACAGTTCCCTGTGCTATGTCACAGGTCCTTGTTGAGCTAACAACTCTTAAAAATCCTTTTCAAGTTCTAGGTAGCTTGAAATTTCATTTCATTTGATAGGTTATGCTATTTTTATTATTTCAAATAATTAAATTAGTCAAACATAATTTAGTTAATGTAATTAATTCATTCTAGACATAATGTGATCTTGTGTTGGATGGCTTAGTTTACTAGGGTTGCCAGAATCAAATACCACTGACTGAATGGCCTAAACAGCAGGATTTTTTCCTTGCAATTCTATCATCCTCAAGTCAGGGCTTCAGGAGGATCGGTTCCTTCTGTGGTCTCTCTCCTTGGCTTAAAGGCAGCTGTCTTCTCCCTGTGTCTTCACATGGTCTTGCCTCTGTGACAGTCTGTGTCCAGGTTTCCTCCTTTTGTATAGACACCACCCATATTGTATTTTAATTTAGTTATTTTTGGTGATGTGGGTGTTGTTGGGTTTTACCATTTATGATATACTTTCTTTGGGGGAATAATACTAGTAATATTGTTTTTCTGATTATGCCTTTACCTTTTAAAAATTAACATTCATGTTGACATTTCACTTTTCTACTCTGATAATGCAATCAGTGGCATTATTCTTGCAATACCAAAGTGATTAATGTTTATAATTTAAGAAAATATTTTGTCAAACCTAACCCTTCTTATAATATAATACCATAGTAAATAGATTGTGACAGTACTTTTTCCAACATTTCCAATATTAAAAAATAACTATAATCTTGAGAAAAACATATTTTTGCTATAGGTACATTTTTGTACAACCATAATTATTTTTAAATGCCATTAAACATTTTCTACTTCTTAATTAGATTAATACATATTTAAATATATAGAAATAAAGTATTTGATTGTATATTAAATTCAACATGTAAACACATTTTTCTATATATAATTTTTCATAATCATTGTGCTCTGTGGGAAGATTAGTTAATACTTTAACCTAGCCAACACACTTTCATAAAAGAAAGAAATTGTATCTGACATTTGAAAATATTATTTGTAGCATTAGGCTCTAAGCAAGTGTACTGGAAAAAAAAATTAACCCAGTAAAATTGTTTAAAAATTTTTTTTTTTGACAAGGGCCTGTGTGCTTTATTGCTTGTGCTGCAAATGCAAGTGAATAGAGTAAACCTCTTTAAAAAGTAAGGCACGTGAGCAGCCTTCTGTGCAAGTTCCATATTATTTAAAATTCCTATTGGCTAATAAGGTATCTTCACTCTAGAATGGGAGCTATCTAGAAAAGCACATGATGAGTTCTGTGCATGCAGAAGACCTGAAACATCATTACATCTCACCTCATGGCACAGGTGAAGTCTCAAATCAAATGTCTATATCTGACACGACTATTGTTACAGTTCTGAAACATTAACCAGCTTATCCACACATGTACAGTTGGGTCCCCAAATATTCATTATACAAAACCTAAAACAGGAAGAGTATCTAACTGCATCCGTGTTCGTTTTGTTAAAATAAGTGATTTGGCATTTTCAGTCTCTTTTATCCGTAAGCCATGTTGGTACTTGCAGAAGGCCCATGTCATACGATGCTGAAGACCATGGAGAGGTACTGTTCATAGGACACCTGAATCCAACCATCCTGGTCCGTGTCGTAGTGTCTGAATATATCTGTCAGCCTCTGCAAGATGATGCAGCCCTGGATGAAGTCGTCAAAGGCAATCTGACCTCGTCCTTGTCTGTCGAACTTGCGAATGAGGATGTCGTGAAACTGGTCAGAGAGCCGGTACCCAAAACCTGAGGGGGCTTCCTTGAGCTCGTTCCTGTCGATCATGCCCGAGTTGTCCCTGTCGTAGCCGCGGAAGACGAGCTGCCAGTCCGCGATGTACTTCCAGAAGCCTGTGAACTCGCTGAAGTTCACGCTGGCCTTGTTCTCCCGGTCAAACATGGAGATGATCGACCGGACAGTCACTGGCCTAAATGGAGTCCACGTGCCGTTCGACAGCGCTTGTTGAAGCTCGTTGTCCGATATCACGCCGCTCCTGTCTTTGTCAACCCTCTGGAAGACGTTCCACAGGAAGCTCTGGTCCGGCAGCGCGGCGCCCGTGGCAGGGCCGGCCCGGGGCCCAGGCGGTACAGGTAGGTGGTCATGGGCCGAGGCGCGGCTGGGCTGAGACTCTGGCTGGACGCGGGTGGCTCCTCTGTTTAAAATTTTAATGCAGTTTCTTTGGAGCATTGTTTCACATATTTGGCAGCTCTGTAGAAAAAGCAACATGATCAATTTGTTTAAATGAATGTTATGAAAGCAAAAAAATATCTATACAACAGGCTTAATAACCTTTGTTATACAACTAACAATTCAAAGAATTGAACTATTGTTTTAATCAATATTTATGTCTTCTTACAAATTGTTTATAAGCTAGTATCTTTAAAGTTTGAAAGATGAAAAGTGATGAGTTTTACACAGTCTGGATTACACAAAATAAGATTTGGGCTGGACTTTCTAAACTGTTTAGTATTCTGTTATATATACAGAAATAACATTTGTGTATTTTGCAGTGCCTAAGGGCATTTCAGAATATTTAGTCTAGCATACGGCTGGAAGTGGAAGCCCACTGTATTGCAAGCAAGGAAATTACATTAATTTAAAACATTATTTTAATTAATGCCTAGTATAGTGCTAGCTGCTATGTTAGGTTTGGAACCACACCACCAATAAAATGAAGGAATGTTATCATAATCATTAGGTGAGTGGATGGAGTGACAGTGATGTAGACACAACTAAAAATTTACCATGAAATAAGTAACTGTCTTTATTGCACCCCTCCTTCCATTCCATTCATTATGCTCCATATTCATTGTCAAATGAATAAAGCTTATATACTCTGCAGTATTTCTAGGATTCTACATAGTTCAGAATGCTATTACTTATCATATACATTAACAGTGTCTGGAAAATGTTTCAAGGAACAATAAAAGTAGCTTTTTAAAAAACCAATCTATTCTAATTTAAAATAAACCTTTAATTTTTAGAACAGTTCTAGATATTTGGTAAAATTACACAGAAGGTGTAGCGATTCTCCGTATTACTTAGGATATTACATTAATATGATACATTTGTTCCAATTAAGAAAACAATATTGATGCATCACTATTAAGTCCACATTTCATTAAGATTTTCTTAGTTTTTACCAAATGCACATCCCTTTTATGTTTGGCATTCTAGCAAGGATACCAGATTACATCGCGTCATTCTGTCCCCCTTACTCCCTTAGGCTCCCCTTGGCTATTTCATTTTCTCAGACTGCCTTTGTTGCCAATGATCCTGACAATTTGGAGGGGTACTGATCAGATATTTTGTAGAATACCCCTTAACTGATATTTTGTCTATTTTCTTGTGATTAGACTGGGGATATAGGTTTTGGTGGAAAGATCACAGAAATAAAGCACCATTTTCATCAGATTATATCAAAGGTACATACTATTAACATGACATCATTTTTTATGAGGACCTTGATAATAGGTTTCTGCACTGTAAAATTACTCTTTTCCCCCCTCCTTCTATATTGCATATTTTGGAAGGAATCACTCCGTGCATGCCACACTTAAGCAGTGAAGAGTTGATGCCCCATCTCTTTGAGAGCAGTATTGACATAAATTGATATTCTCCTGTGGGTAGATTTGTTTTTTCTTCCTTATTTATTTATGTGTTTTTCATGTATTTAATAATTTATTTAATCAGAATGGACTCATGGATATTTATTTCATACTTTTGGTTATAAATCCAATGCTATTTATTTATTTGTTTGTTTGTTTTGTTGCTGAAATTGTTCCAGGTTTGGCAACTTGGAGCTCTTTAAATTGGCTCCTGTGTCTCTTTGGCATACCTTTTTCATTGTGTATTTTTCTTTTTTGAGCACTTCCTTACTTTCTGACACTACAACATGTTCTAAACTCATCTGACTTATTTCCTTCCCCAATTTTAAAATGAGCCACTTATTCGAGAGCTCTGGTTATTTTGTGTATTTGTAATAGAGTTCTATTGCTTTGTTACATTTTGCATTCCATCCTGGGATTCTTCTGACTTCCTAAATGATACCTACTCAGTCCTACCCTCTGGCTCTCAAGCCCTGGAAACTGCCAAAATTTTTACCATCACTATAGTTTTGTCTTTTCTAAGTTCTGTAATTGGTAATTATATAGTTTGTAGCTTTTTCAGATGGGCTTCTTTCATTTGGCCACATGTATTTAAGACTCATTAATTTTTTTTGTAGTTTGATAGTTCATGTATTATTATGGTTGAATGATATTCTATTGTATATATGTATAGATGTTCCTTAGTTTGTTTATTCATTCATCTATTGAATGACATCTTAAGCTTCCACATTTTAGTGATTTTGAATAAAGCTGCTGTGAAGATACCCATGGAGGTTTTTATGTGGACATAAATTTTCAAATCAGTTAAGTAAATACCTGTTAGCACAGTTGCTGGATCATATGATAAGATTATTTTTAGCTTTGTAACAAAATGCTAAATTATCTTCCAAAGTTGCTGTAGTTTTGCACTCCTACCAGCAATGAGTGAGAATTACTGTTGATCCATATTCTCACCAACAATTGGTATTGTTAGTTTTTAGAATTTAAGCCATTCATAATAGACGTGTACTCACTGTTGTTTTAATTTCCAGTTCCGTAATGATAAATGATCTTGAACATCTTTTTATATGCTTATTCACCATCTGTACATTTTTTGATGAGTCTTTTTTGGTTTTTTTGTTCAGGTTTTTAATTAGATTACTTCTTATTTTTGAAATTTAAGTGTTCTTTTTATATTCTGGATACAAATCCTTTATATTATACGTGTTTTGCAAATATTTTCTCCCAGCCTTTGACTTGTGTTCTCATTTCTAACAGAATCTTTCACAGAGCACAAGTTTTAAATTTTAATGTGGCACAACTTAATATGATTTTCATTCATGGATTGTGCTTTTGGTATTGGGTCTAAGAGTCATCAAAGGCAAGGTCATTTGGATTTTCTCCTATGTTATCTTCTGGGAACTTTATTATTTTGTGTTTCCAAATAGGACTGTGATTAATTTTGAATTAACTTTTTATGAAAAGTTTAAGATTTGTGAGTTGATTTATATTTTTGCATAAGGAATCCATTTATTCAGCACCATTTGTTGAAAGGACTATCTTTTAGAGTTGCCCTTGCTCCTTTGTAAAAGACCAGTTTACCAAACTTGTGAGAACCTCTTTATGGGTTATATATTCTATTACACTGATATGTGTGTCTCGGCTTTTGCCAGGATATGCTTGTCTTGATTACTGTAGCTTTAGAATAAGTATTGGAATTGAGTAATGTGAGTTTTCAGCTTAATTCTTCTTATTTAGTATTGCGTTGGCTATTCTAGATCTTCTGCCTTTCATATAAACTTTGAGATAATTTTGTTGATATCTTCAAAGAGCTTGCTGAAATTTTTATTGAGATTGTGTTGAATTTGCAGATCAAATTTGGAAAAACTGACATCTTAACAGTTACAATTGAATTTTGCAGTCCAAGATATGTATGCCATATATGCATGTGTGTATGTATTCCATACATATATACATAATAAATAGGAAATTAAACAAATTATAAGCAGTATTAATACAGTAAGTACCTGAACTAATCAATTATGGTTGAAAAGAAGAAGCAGAGAGGCACAGAGTAACAAGTCCTAAGGTGACAGAGCAGGAAAATGACTTTTTTCAAAAGATTATGTATTCACATTAATAATTTTCAATTTATTTAACACTGCTAAATACATAATATTTAGTATCTCAATTAGAATCATCTATAGTTAATAAGTGAAAGCCAGAAAAAGGAACAGTATAGACTAGTAAAAGAACTGAAGCTGAGCCTAAAACTCCTTTATCTCTTTTTATTTTCATTTTCATGTTTCATTACTCAGTTTTTTATCACAGGTATCCTTAATGTTGAACCCAAACTGCTAAGCTCCTTTAACAGTATAAATATATTTCTTGTCTTTGTCTAACTAAAAAAATTAGAATTTTAGAAAGAACAATTATATTAATATCTAGGAACATCAAAGATTTAAAAAATAGTACTCCAAAGTTTAAGTGGAATAATGACTTAAATCCGCATTTTTACAATACTGGGATGTTTCATAAGATTTAATTCATAAAGGACACTAATAAATTTGTCTCATATTTATGTTTATGCTACATTTACATATCTGTCAATGATTTCATATGGAATTTTATGTCACTTTAGACTCATTTCCAAAGGTTTTAGTATAGACATTAAAATAACATATTCAGTAAATTATTTTTATGGGAAGACCAATTGCAAATGTTCGATATTTTGCATGAATTAAGGCATACTATCTCTGCGTGCTTGATTTTGCATTCTGTCAGGGCCAGTTGCATGACTTCAACAGAAAAGGAACACAAACTCACTTTATCTGGGTAAGATGGTGGAGAAAAGGTAGTTATGATTTTGTCAAATTTCAAGTTATTTGTTGTCTTATTTTGCCCTTGGTGTGGACAGAGTAACTGCATGGGATTACCATGAGGGTTTGCTGACAAAATCCTCCCGTGGATTAGCTACTTCAGATTCACTAGCTACCAGATGGCTTATAATACCAAAGTTTTTGTTTCACGTACCATATTACTATCTGCTCTCTCACAGGAAACTTACTATACCAGAACATTTGTGTAGCTGTAGCAGTGAAGATGGAGTCACCACCATCAAATGCATGAGCTCCTTGTGTAGAAGGCACACTTGAGCTGCATTAGAATGTGCCTCAGCTGCAGACCCCCTCCAAGGGCTCAGCGTTTGCAGCAAGCCTGCGTCTTCTCTCCTGTCACAGTTGAGCTCTTTTCACCTGGGGTCTACAGAAAGATGCTTACTTTTGTCAGCTCCCACTTGGTTAGTCTCATTTTTGAGGCATTTTACCTAAATTTGAACCATCTAATATTGAAGGAAGGAATATGTATTTACCCAAATTGACCCTTCCCACCATAAAGATAGTAGTTTTAAACCATAATTTTTAAAATCTATAAAAACAGGAAAAAATGTTCAAAATTAAGACTTGTCACCCAGGAAAGGATTCAGATGCACTGTGAATCCTTCCTCCCCTACTCCCCATCCCTGCTCCCTTACTTCAATTAGCTTCAGCCCAGAGAAGTCATGTCCCTCTGAGCAAAATTATGTCAGAGTAGATATCAGCATGGTCACAAGACCATATTAACTCTAGGTCTTGTACTAATACTAGGAATCTTGGACAAATCAAAATTTGTCAGTGTGCATTTAGTAAATTTACATTAAGGAGCACACCTCTAGCCTTCCCCCCCTCCCCCAATTATGTGGAAGTGCTTTTGCTCAATGATTGTAGACTCTAAGATGAAGTGTTTTTCTGGTGAGAAGGGGGCAGAGATCTTAATCTTCCTCTAATGTGTGGGATGGTTCTGGACAATAACAAAACACAGTACTCAGAATGGCAACAATGCCAGTCAAAAAACTCCTTCTTGCTGGCCAGATCCCATACATATTATGCACCATATTTTAATCAGAAGTTTCAAAATGAAATAGCTTTGTCTACTCTTACCAATTAAAATTTCCTGTATCAATTAAGCACCTTTACTTTTGCACTTGGAGGCCACCTGTTCTAATTAGAAAATTATTTCTAATACTCAGTCTTCTGAATACCATTATTTGTAACCCAGTTAACTTGTGCAAATCACAACGCTCCAAGGTCACTGCTCTCGTTTCAGCCTGTCTGTAAGAGCAGAGAGATTAACTCACACATCTTAGAACAGAGTTACTCACAACCAAGGGTGATGCCAATACTTTAACTTATTTCATATCTTTCACGTGATCTGATCTCCTCATCCTCTTTTTTCCCCCTGTAGTTAGTTAGAATTGCATCAGTATAAGCAAGAGCACTTCTCAGCTCCTTTTTCACCCTTTCCCATATCTAATACCTCAACAGTTTGCCAAAGCATGCTTGGAAAGTTGCTGCCTGCCAGGCTGGGGCTTGCAAGGCCCACAGGACCTCAGCCATTCACAGCAGCACCATTATAGACAGCTGTCTTCCTTCCAGCCACAGGGACCACAGTTTTAGTATCTGCTTCCGTGCCAGCCAGACACCTAATCTGGTGGCTTTCTGTTTCTTTTCTTTTGTAAAACGTTAGGTGCCTCTTGTATTGAGGCAATAGAATCCACAGTGAAATCGTATATTTTTTTTACACGTTTTGCTCACTTCAGATTCTAGTGTTTTGTTTTTGTTTGTTTTTAACCAGTTGGCCAAAGTGCCAGAGAGCCTTGAGTCAAAAGGGAGGAGAGCACGCTTTGACAACTGTTCTTCCCAGTTCTCCAGCTACACAGCGTTTGTTGTCTGGCACAAGAAGGGTTAAATTCTGAACCTGTTTGTTTTTTTCTGGGATCCTATCCTTCCATTTTTAAAAAGAATATCTCCACAGGTCGGTAAACCAGAATGTGATGCCTTGTGCTAAAGTTACTTTAGGCGTCAGTCTGCAGGGCTTCCAGCCTGAGGATGGTGAAAGGAAGTTGGCCAAAGACTCAAATGACAAAGGCCCTTTAATATACACAAAGTTGCTACGCAAAGCCAGGAAAACAATAGTAGTCACAGTCAAAAGGACAAGCTTCTCTGACTTCAGATCCCTACAACAGTACCCAGTGCCACCCCTGAGCAGAGTGAGTAGTCCACTGCCCCTTTTGCAGAACCATGCTCTGCTGTTTTCTATGGGGATGTGATATGTCTGAGATTCAAGCGATACCCTGGTTGCCAATGAAAGGCACATAACCGCTAACAATTTAAGTGTATTCCTAGGCATTTGTTGTGGGACTAGGTGAATCGAAGGTCAGTTTCCCAGGTGCATCATTTCTTTGTTATTCCAGGCTTTAGGCTTCCTCGAAGTCTAGCCCTGTAGATAATTGGCTCCAATTTCTAACTACTGTTGAAAATCAGTTTCAGCAATAATTATTTTCATACTGTCATTGATTGTTTTTAGGAGATCATTACCAAACTAAAAATGATTTCTGCTAAGTAATAGAGCACATAAATGTTACACTGCAGATCATGCTCCTTGAAATTGGATGCTCCACAGTGGCATTTGTCAAGTTTCTTTCTAACCAAGTTAGAGAGAAATTGGTAATGCATTCTTGGAACAAGAGTCCAGGCAAATGAATCTCTGGGAAAAAACAGCATCTGTAATATAATCTATAGTTTGGGACTCTAGGTTTTCAAGTAACTACAACTCAAGGGCTAGATTGGATTTAAATGGCCTTCTTAAGGACTATTCTATAGCTGTATCTGCAGATGTCTTCAAACACTTTTTAAGTTGAAATATTATTTCTTGTTGAACCACAAAGCTGCTAGCATTTTCCAATCTTCTTCTTAGCATGTCAGCACTAGCACCTGTTTATATGGCAAGCTTAAACTTATCTTTCCTTCAGTCACTTATACAGAATCACTTCATCCAAAACCACTGCTACAAATGGTCTGTTAGTCAACTCCCCAGCTTAGAAAGTAAGACTTCTACTCTTCTTTCTTATGTAAAGTTAGATTGTAAGGTTGTTCATTGAGGGTACATTACTTAGTTTAAGAATTCTTCATTTATTTTTATTTACTATTATATTCATATCAAGAATTATCATAGAAATAGCAAAATGGACATTCCTACCACATTAGTTGTAAAATTTTTCTCATGGGCACAGATGGAACTTGAAGTTATCCATTAAAGTTTTCCTGGTTAAAATTTCTTAGAATTTAGTAGTAGAAAAAAGAACTTGAAAAATTTGCATTTTTTGGTTATTCATAATAAAAATGATAAAATTTTGATCTCTTCTTTATTATTCTAACTTTCAAGAAATGTACCGTAGTTTTGAATGAGTAGACTCCTCCTAAGGTGTTTGATGAGCCGCAGAGTTACCTATGACAGGGCCAAATCCTATGATAAATTCTTCCTAACACTCTCTCTTGAGATGCCCTGTTGCTCCTCATGATGGGTGTTTCTCCTGGCTGCCATGAATCATAAAAACAACTTGTTTAGCCATGGGTGTGTTACTGCTGGTCTTTGATTAGAAGGCACTGATACTTTATTCAACAGGAACAGAAGATCATGAACACCTATTCTGTATTTGCACAATGCTAGGCATTTAAAGATGCTGTAAAAAAAGGACACTCTATTCTCAAGAAACTTAATGTTGCCTAGGATAGAGAACGATAAGAAAATGAGTAAGTTCACTTCAGTATGATACAAGTCTTAGCATTTAGAAAATGTTTCTAATATAGTCTATCAAGTGTTACTAAGAAAGTTACAAGGCTAAACAAAAATGCGGAAGTACTGAAGGTTTTAACTATGCAATTGACTTCTTCTTCGCATCAGCGTCCTTACAGATTCAACCTTGGGGCACCAAGGGAGGAGGCGATATTAGTGGTGTGGGGATGTCTCATATTTCCCTTCCTAAAGATGCATCTGTTTGGTACACTGTGTCTGAGTATTTTCTCCTCTCATAATTGCCATTTATATTACAAAATATTGTTTATTTTGTTCTCCTTGAGTATGTTTGATAATAGGATAGTTTGTCTTACTCAATATTTGGTTCTAGCTTATTGTGCCAATGGCATCTCCTGAGTCATTTTTATTGTTTTTGAATTGATATCAAGATTTGGAGCGCATGAATAGATTTAAACTGTCAGTCCAAGGATTATGTTGTTATTTTTGATGTTGCTGTTGTTTCATTCTTAGGACTCTGTCTTGCATTTTTTCCTTTTAAAGAAGATGCTAATTTGTACTGATTATTTTTCTTGCTGATACTAGCATTCAATATTTTCTGAAAATCCACCTTAACTAAATTTCCATTTCATTGCTGATCTCCAAATTTTTAAGATGTGTATGTTTGTGTGTGTGTGTGTTTGTGTGTTTGTCCCCAGTGGTAAATGATGTGTAGTATTTACTTCTTTAAAACTTACACCTGGAGTAATTTAGACTTTTGAATTCTCTTAAGAAAAGAAAATGATGAGAAGAAAACTCAGTATAGTTTAAAATGCTTTATTCATATATACTGGAATTTTAAAAGTTCTACTAACCAGATGTAACCATTCATTGGTATGCTAATTTGCATCAACAGTACAATTTTATATTTCTTATTTAATCCTGATTTCTCTTAATAAGAAGACTAAATATCCTGAATAGTAAGGCCATAGGCAGGTGTTAATGCATGCATACATGTTCTGTGTGGAAACAATAAGAAAAAAATCCCTCTTAGAATAAGATGTAAGATTCTGGAATTCTTTTTTTTTTCCTTTTTTATGTTTTTTTTAATTGAAGTATAGTCAGTTTACAATATTGTGTCAATTTCTGGTGTACAGCATAATGCTTCAGTTACACACAAACATAAGTTTTATTGTTGGAGAGTAACTTAGAATAAACTTGTCCACTGAAAACATGTTATGGATGAGATAATAAACTAATTTTGATGGCTTATTTATTAGTTACTTTGTACATTGATTTACTCAGTATTTGTCAGGAGTTAATCATTTACCACTCATTGTTATAAATGAATCAGACAAGACCTTTTGCTCTCCAGGAGCTCAAAATTAAACAGAGAAGACAAAATGAAGCACCTACTACATAGCATTGTGCTAAAAGCTCTCTGAAGTAAACATGGATGCTAAGAGTGAGTAATATTATCCAGGAAGAGTTTGGTAAAAGTGAAGGATGAGAAAGAATTAGTCATATACACAAAGGGGTGTAGACACTTCAGGAAGAATAAAAACCATATGCAAGATTACGGAGAGGGGAAAAAGAGGATGTGTTTGGGAAATTCAAGCATTTGTGTGTGAATGGAGCACAGGGAACATGAGGTAGGTAAAGTATTTATGGACCAAATCCTGAGGTCCAAATTCATTTATGCTAAGTTTGTCTTTACTAAAGGAGGGTCACTAAAGTATTTTAATCAAGGAGATGACACTATTATATCTGGGTTTTCTTAATTTCATCTATACTGTAGAATGAAATCTCCAAATACAGGGATAAGCAGTCCTAGTTAAGTAGCCGATGTAATTAGCAAAAAACCAAGGTGGATCTGAAACAAGGCAGGCAGGGCAAGTATGAATGGAGAGAAAGGACTAGTGACATATTTTGGGGGAAAACTGTTAAGATTTAGGAGCCACTTGGATAGAGTAGATAAAGAAGAGGAAAGCACTCTGCTTTTAGGGGCATTAATGTGGTGGATGATCACATGATTCACAAAAGAAATCATGATAAAGAGAATAGGATGGGAAAATCAGTTTGGACCCGCTGAATTTATATTATTGTCAAATGGCCCCTAGTGAAGATCTGGTAGGCAGTTAGACATGTCTGCCTGAACTTCAGCAAAAAGTCTTATGTTAGACTTACAGCTTATCTAAAGACACACAGTTGTAACAGATTCCAACATTACCTCTCTCAACACACATTCCTGATTCCTTTCCTCAACTGGATTATTGGCTCTATTTGTGTTTTTCTCCATCATAGCAGTAATCATTCTGCTCTTGAAATATCTATTTACTTGCATTAAAGTGGTAGTTTGTTGTTGTTATGGTTGTTATTTGTTTTGATCACAAAAACAGTTACTCTAACAGGGTTAGACAAACAGTAGACAATAAATACTTGTTAATTTCCCTCTGTCCCTCCTCCTTCCCCATCCCCCACCTTCTTCATTCTTTGCCTTCCTTTTTCTCTTTCCTTGTTTTCATCGTTCCTCTCTGCCTCTTTCTTGCCTTCTCTTCTTCCCTTCCTCCTTCTGTCTCTACTTCCTTCCCTCCTTCCTTTATTATTACCTTTGTAGATATTTACAGAGCATCTACATGACAGTGTTAGCTATATAGTGGTCAACATCACAGACATAGTTTTTGATCTTCTGAGATTTCACTCTAGTGGGGGCAAGGGGAAATAAAGCAGTGATTTAAAATACATACTTAATCTAAATTGTTACAAGTTCCACGAAGGAGACAAACATAATGAAGACTTTACACATAGTACTGATTGCTATGTATTAAGGCTTCCACTCAAGACTTTCTGGCCCTTAGTAAGCATTTAATAAATATGTATTGAATGAATGAAAAATGAATGAAAAATGAATTCACTGAGACATGAATGAATAAGTATATAACTAGAACCCAGTTTTCTGACTCTTAGTAAAGTTCCAGTTCTAGTTTGGGTTATATAACAACTTACTTTTTTTTTTTTTTTGTACTCTGACGTCAAGGCTAACTGGAAAAGTTATATCAATGCTTAAATATAATATTTCATTGAAATTGCTCTTAAAATTTCAAATCAAATTTTGCTTTCTGTATAGGAGCTGTGTATCTCATACCACCCCTGCCATGTAAAGCACATTTAGCTGATTTCTAAAGTAGCGTATGCAAGTAACTTTCTCTCATTTAATTTTATTCACTTTCTTCGTGTAACTTCTCACTAATTGACATGTTCTTAATCATGAATCTTTTTCTTTATTTCAATTTCATCCCAACTAGAATGCAAACTTCAGAGGAATAGGAACTTTGTACATCTTCTAGCTCTTGGATTGCTATCATGTAGAATTCTAAATAAATTATATTGAATGAATAAATAAATGATTATGAATCACAATTTAAAATTCTCTATAAATGTTTTAGAGGTCTTAAAATTAACAACACCACAAAAAAAAAAAAAACCTTATCTGTGCTGTATTGTTTTACTACCAGAGAATTTCTTGTGCTTTTCAAATCATGATTCCTTTCAAAGATGTAAATTTATGCCATGTTGACAACATTCTGGTGCAGTGTTAGAGTGGCAGATTCAGGGATAAACTTTAAATTCCTTTATGGACACTTTTATTTATATATAAATATTTTATTTTTTCAAGGTCTCACTTTGGTATCTGACTGAATGGTGTAGGCACATTTTTAGTTTGAAATGTAGAATTAATATTTAATGTTACTCGGGCAATATTTCTTTACAATAAACATATATTCATGATCCAACCTCTTTTTCCTTTGCTTTATGCCTCTTAAAACAGAGCATCTAGGTTTTGCAGTTTTATTTTCACAATATAATGTTTTCAAACAATAGTTTTCCCAAACTTTTTTCCTAGCAAAGAACTTTGTTCTGAAGACCCTCACTCAGAACTCTCTTGGACCCCTTTGGGTCACAAATCATGTATTTAACTCAATTCTGAAATCCTTGATTTGTTTTAAAAACAGGTTTAAAAATCTTATGGCCGGATGTATACGTGGACTCTGTAGTCACTTTCTGCTTTCGTGAGTTTTCAAACGTGTTTTTAGCTCACAATAATATATTTAACTACTTTCCGTATTGATTTATAACCTGTCTGTAAGTATTATGGATTATATTCTGCAAGCTGTGAATGTTAAAATATTAGGAAGTTCTTAATAGTATGATGAGTGAATGCCTGTTCTGCCTGGGTCAGCACTGAGAGCCTGGGCCTTTGTGTAAATTAGAAAGAGCAGCCAAGGGTCTGGAAAAATTGCAAAGTTTATCTTATCATCATAGTTTTAATTATTTTTGAATTTTATATTAAGTTTTCTTCTTTAATAATTAATTCCAAATTCTATCCTTCCCTAATTCACTAATAAAAATTTCCCAAATTGCTTTGTGCTATTCATTTTATGCCTTCTAGCTGATGTAATTCCTCCATAGATTATTTTACAGAGAAACAACTTCTAATAGCTACTAATGATAACAGTATTATATTCATTGGCAGCCATTTTCATGTATTAATTCCGGTAGCAAAATGAAAGCATAAGTTCACAATTTCTTCTTTTTCTTGCATTTTCTTGTATCTGATTGCAGAATGTGTTGGGAAATGTCTCCATGGCCATCTTTTGATTTTACTAGAGCAGGGTTTTACTGAAGCTTTATGATGATTTTAGCTATGGACTATGAAAAAATGGAAATTCGTTTACTGTCCACTTACAGTTAGACGTTAGATTGTTGCAAGGAGAAGGAATTAATAAAACTGCAGTAGTATATATTTCTACCCATCTTTATTCCCCTTCCAAGCATCTTGGCAATGAGAATTCAACCTCTCTAGTAAATCTTCCAGCAACTCACTAACAAGAAAAAAATTAGGCTACATTCAGTTAAGGCAGCATCAAATAGTACAAGCTTAAACATTAGACAGTTTGGGGGTGAAGTCTGGCTCATGCAGAGCTAAGCTGTTAGAATTTGAGTGACTTGTTCTAATTCTCTATTTAAGATGGCCCTTGAGTGAGTTGGGCAATCTGGGAAGGGGAGGGGGAATTTTAACAGCATTTCTCATTTCCCCCTGACTCATCATTAAGAGTAATAAATTAAGCAATGATTTTTGCTATACTTTTGAGGAATAGGATATTTATTGGGGGTAGAATGAAAAAATAGCACATCAGCAAACTAACTGCTTATACCCCAATTATTTCACCAGGTCCCCAGGGTATGGTGTTCCTGCTGGATGCCTTGGCTGGGGATAAATGTAATAGTGATAGAAGTGGTGCTTCCTAGACTAGGACTTGTGTGCTGCCAAGTTCCCACTTTACTTCTTTCTTCCTGGCAACTAGGGAGTCAAATATGTTCACTCAGCATCATCTGATTAAGCAGCCTCAATATTTTGACCTCTATAGATTTCATTGTTTTAATAGTGTTTTTCCTGGATACAGTATCAGGGGTTGAGCTCTCTTTACGATGGCGCATCATCAGATTGTGTGTGTGTGTGTGTGTGTGTGTGTGTGTGTGTGTGTGTCTGTGTGTGTCTGTGTCTGTGTTACTTGGGACTTGTTGCTAAGGTACCACACCAAGACTGAGAGCCCACTTCTCATTGGTCGAACTGTTTCTATTGTTTAGTACATGATGTCATGAAAAATACCTGTTATTTTTATTTATTGCTCCTTCCATCAACTCTATAGTCCCACAATATCCCTGCTGAAGGTAATGCTCACTGAATTTTTTAAAGATAAGCAGCTTACACAGTATCCCCTGGTAGAAACAGAAACACATGCAGCCCGCTAAATTTTAACTACCAAAATGAATTTTCAAATGCATGGAGCAAAAATATTCAGCTGCAGTGTCATATAATATTTAATCTAAATCTTTCAATGAAACAAAAATAAAGAAATTAATCATGGGTCTCTCAATATAGTGGCCTTGATAACTTTATGTTATTTATTTTGGTTGCCTCATTGTATGAAATTGTTGAAGAATAGATAGTAATTTAAGAAAAGTGCTATTAAATTATTTGCTTAGTATATGTTCTAATATAAGCTTTCTTATTGAACAATCAGTTGTTTATTTTTCATAATAGAAGCTCATGCTTGGCTCATTATAGCTGTTAAATGAGTTTATTTTAATAAATGAATCAGTGAAAAAACTAGCCTTTCCATTAAAGAACTAGAGGTATATCAGGAGAACGTTATAATTTCTTAACACTATTGTGTGCACTTAAAAAAAGTGTAGTACATGCATAATATCCTTGTCATAATAATTTCTTTGAATGTGATAAAAAAATAATGGATTCAATTCTGGTTCAATAAACAGCTTCAAAAATAAGGAGATTTTAATGCTCAAGAATCTACAGATTTACTATGTGATATATCACTTGAAAAATAAGAATGTGAAACTTGGGTTAAAATTTGAAGCAATCATGAAAATATTACCAAGTATAATATACTAAAGACATAGTGGTGTACATTTTAATGATGAGATTAAAGGTGATGAAACTATTTTAACCCAGTTAAATAGTAATATATCTAACAACTGAATAATGGAAATAATCTATATCTTATAATAAAGCAAAAATTTTATATGTGAAATCATGTAATACATATATTAAATTATGCAAAAATTCCCTCATATTAAATTATCCTTAAACTTTTGCTATTTTGATTTAACCTTTGTGGCAAATAAGTTGTATAGTTAATGAAATCAATCAAAAATAATTTAAAAATTAGGAAGGTACTATTATTTGAGGCCTTAATGAAAATACCAAAAGGTTTAAGTAATGCTATCAGTTTGTTTTCAATTGTATGATTTCCTTTATTCCCAATAAATTTATAAATTCTTGAAGACAATGGCCATGCCTCTTCTGTATCATGGTATCTAATTTAGGGTTTAATGTACAATCTGTGTTTGAAATGCTTTTTGCTATGTGGTATCCATACCAACTAGTTCAAGCAAGCTCCTCCCCGCGTTCACCTTCTCTTCCTCTGCTGCCTCAGTTTGCTGACCCGGGTAAAGTATATTTGGTGTTACTGCAATTTGATTGACTGTAAATATTCTGTTTTCTGTAAATTGCATTTCTTAGGTCCATTGTGGTGATAAGACTGCATATTTTTGCCATCTCTCCTTCTCTTTAACTGAAATGTCCTATAAGTATTTTTAGTTTAACGCCACTGCTTTACAAATAAAGGAGATCATGAATGCCCAAAACTTTAAAAAAATCTTGAGAGAACAGATACTGAGGTATTTGTTTTCTGAATTCAATAATTCATGAAGACTTTTTAGATGACTATTCTTCTTACTTCTGTAAACTTTATCTCTCTGGAGCTACTTGGCTTTTTCTGTGACTAAGCTGTTCTTAAAAATGCAGGGGTAGATCGAAACGTGGGTATTTGAATTCCTTGATAATTTTGTATCGATATAAGAGCAAAATAAGTCATAAATATTGTTTCAACATGACGTCATCTTACTATGCTAGGTAATGTTTTATTTATTATACTGCCTTGTCTTAACACTATGTTGTCTTAATAAAAATATATAACCATAGTAAACATTATTCTATGTATATAGCTTATACGATAGGATGCCTGAATACCCACCGTTTGTGAAAGGTTAATTGCATCAACATTATTAGTAAAAGTTATTGAGCTGAAAAGATCAGTATTAGAAAATCCTTGGATATCCTTGCATTGATATACCTTGAAAAAAGTAGTTGTGACTTTGGTTAGGGTCATAAAACAGAGAAAAGATCAAAAGTATCCTCAGTAAAAATGATAGTTTGATCTACAACATATATGTCAGCTCAGCAATAACTGGTAATTAAAGACCATTCATCCAAAATTTACTTCAAATGAGATCTTGCAAGATCTCCTACCCGGGAGGTGAAAACAATTTCTATGGGAACAGAGGAGGAGGGCCATGAAAAAATAACTTTTGTCACATGAAGGTATAAAAAGAATAAAGGATCATCTTCTAAACTGTCAAAAGTATAAAACTGAAGGCAAAAAATAATGAGAATAAATTATTATATAAAGAAAAAGATTCTGAGACATATTTAATAAAATATCATGAAGTTGTTGAAAGCAGGGCAGCCCCCTTGACATTAGGTAAATATCTGCATTGTGAGCACTTGGACTATATCATTTAGGGAAATTTGTCTCTCATACAATTCTCTGTCTCTCAGTGTTTCTCTTCTATTTCCTGGTGTGTGTGTTTCTTTTAATCTACTGTGGTGGTCTGATACACTGGTCTTTTCTTTTCTTTTGATACGTTGATATTTTCAAAATGTTACAGAAAGTTCTTTGTGGGAAATATGATTCAAAAAATCAAAATATAAGAAAGAAAAAACATATTTAAAAATCTATTAATTGAGTACATTCTAGAGTAGGAATTCTCTTAAAGCTGGTGAAAGAAAGTCTATATTTGCTGTCATCTGGGATATTAGAGGTGAACACAGAGTAACATGAGAACAGAGAAGAGCTGCATACCTAACTCTGAAGACATCACGGAGAAATTCCACAAAAATTGTTACTTAAGCTGAGAATTTTTAAAATGTTTTTAAAGTAATATAATTAAATGTTATCATTTTTATAATACTTAGATGTCATAAATGAATTTTAAATTTAACAAATCTAAAATAGGTCTTAATTTATCTCTAAGAATGTTTTCATTCCCTCTGTAGGTGCTTTGGCAACTTATACAACCATTCATACTTTTGTTCTCTTTCCTGGCACACTCCATCATCCCATCTAATCCCAAAATCTTATCTCTTAAGTCTCAAAATATATCTCCAGTTCAACATTTCCAACATCTTAACATATGCCTGCTCAAAATGCCAGGATACTCACCTGAGCTACTACAGTATTTCTGCTGATCAATCTGATTCTACTCCTCTTCTTTTTAATGTATTCTCTGTTCAGCAGAGATATTTAAAGCACAAATCAAAGCATACCGTTCCTGCTATCACAATTAGAGAAAAATTGAACTCTTCACTGTGCCTAGACATCTCTGCAGGAGCTGCACCCACCAGCTCTCCAAGCTTCATCTTATATGACTCTTCTCTGTGTTCATAGTACAATATTCACTCTGACCTTTCTTGATCTCAGACATCCTAAAATTTGTCATCACTTAGTTTTGATTTCTTATGCTAAGCCTCCAAATCCTCACATGGCTGTTTGTTTGTTTTCATTCAAGGGTCCACTGAGACATGTGTCTATTGTTTAGAGGATTTGCATGGGAACCCTAGTTAAAGTTGTCCTCTTAGGCTGTGCAGGGGCTGAGCAGTTAGTCTTCACTTATCAGCACCTTTTCTTACATCCAATAGAGAACTAAGGTCACAGAAGAAACCACTGCCCAGACTGGAGTGAGAACAGGCCAGCACAGACTACCGTAATTTACCAGAGAGGCAGCGCAGGAGTAGAGCCCTCTGCTGGAGGCCCCACCTGGACAGCCTGAGAGCGGAAAAACTCCAAGGGGCTCAGGGTTAGGAAAGCCCCCACACTTTCATGCACTCATGAAATGAGAGCACAGGCTCTCACAGAGAACATCAGAGAAAAATCTCCCTAATGCTGTAGCAGCAGAAAAGGAAACTTTTTCACCATTTTGAAATACACCCAGAATATTCTGTAAAAACAGAGCCCTGCCCTCAAGAGAAACTGTTTTATGAGAGTCTAACCTACCGGGGCTTTACCAGAGCCTAACTGACCAGTGGTGGGGGAGTAGAATACTCAACTCCAGCCCTCAAGCCTTCCTGTCCCATCTAAGGTCACAGCCCAAGGACACCAGCTCACTAAAAGAATGACACCTGATCACAGGACTACTTCCCCCACACCTTTACATTATATCCACGTAACTCCTACATAATGACAAATGAAACTTGATTACAAATGAAAACCTGCATGTATCAGACCTTATTTAAGAAATCTCTAGGAAAACTCAAAAGACAAAAACGAGTACACGAAAGGAAATTTTAGCCTCTAATACCTACAGCTACAGCAAACAGTAAGCATAGCCTAACTCCTAGGCGATAAATATAAAACCTCATATTAAAGGCCTCAGTCCCTTTTACCCAGTACATCATGTCCAGCCTTCAGTAAAAAATTACAAGGCATAATAATACAGTTTGAAGAAAGAGAGTGTGTATCAGAACGAGACTCCGCTATGGCAGACAATGGGATGCTCAGACAGGGACTGTAAAGTAAACGGCAAGGCTAAGTGAAATGAGTCAGAGAAAGACAAATAGTGTATGACATCACTTATATGTGGAATCTAAAAAGTACAACAAACTAGTGACTATAACAAAACAGAAACAGACACACAGATCTAAAGAACAAACTAGAGGTTACCAGGGGGATAGGAAGGGGGAGGGGCATATAGAGGTCAGAAGTTAAGAGGTACAAATTATTATGTATAAAACAAGCCACAAGGATATACTGTACAACTTGGGGAATATAGCCAATATTTTATAATAGCTATAAAGGGAGTATGCAACCTTTAAAAACTGTGAGGCACTATATTGTACACCTGTAACTTACATAGTACTGCACATAAACTATACTTCAATTTTTTAAATAAATAAATAAATAATAAAAGTGAAGTAAATGGCAGACATCAGTGCACTTTCCCCTAAATACTTCAGCATACATACTGCCTTTTTAGTTTTTAAACTAAAAATCATATCCCTTACCCAGTAACTTGAAACTAGAATAGCAAATGTCCATTCTTTGTAACAAAAATAAGTTATTTCATCCCTGGAGTGGGGAGAGGGAGAATTAGGCACAGAATTATTACTATTATTACTAAGAACCCAGCAGCAAATGTTCCTCCCATTCTTCTTCAGCTTCCTTTTCCTTCTCCCCTTTTCCCTATTTCTCCTACTCCCTCATCACTGAGTGGGGAAAGAACAAGAGAAAGAAGGTAAGAGAAGAAAATGGCTGAGAGGCTGCATGTAAAATTACCATCCACTGAGTCACATATTGCACCAAAAGCCTACTATGCAGCAGGCACCAGTCAGGAACTGGGGATGCAATCTAGGATCTAGTATTCATTTCAAAGGAGTCTAGTGGAGGGGGTCAGTTAAACGAGTGAGCAATTACAACACAGAAATAACTACTGTGATCATTTGGTGCCACCAATAAAAACTTGAAAATTGCTGGGATGATGATCAGGAGAAAAACAAACGGACCAAAAACAAAACAAATCACACCCACTCACCCACTCACTCACCCGCCCTAAAATATGCACACTCAAAAATAAGGCTTTAAAAAAGCCTCACATATTATTGCATTTAATGTCACTGTTTATCTTGTGTTGTAGACTAATAACCTATAATATAAAAAGAGGATTCTTTTGATGAGATGTATCAGAAAGGTCTTTCCAGTTTTAGTGATAGTTTCAATACAAATTGAGACTCCTTAGGAGGTGAGCACAATGTATTATTGTGATTTCATTCTTTGAAATGACTGTTTTCCTAGAGCAGTTCCAAGTAGCTAACTTTGTATTATAATGAAATACATTTATACTCTGGTTAACCAGTATTTAGGTTAATTATTCATTAAGTATTCAGTTCAGTGAGAAAAGAGTAGTAGGTTAATAGACTAGTAGTTAATTTTTTCATATAAGATTAAAATCTTACTTTTAGTGCAGTCTTTCAAAATTGTATATCAAATTACTTTTGAGGTTTCTGAGATTTTAATTTAAAGGCTTTGACAACTTCCCACCCCCAATCCAAATTATAGCTGGAACATACGATGTTAAATGTGGCCAACTAGTCTTGAATAAGGTTTGGACTTCACTAACAAGATAACAAATAAGATTAACCTCTTCTGAGGGCAGAATGAATTGGCTACCTTTGTGTTACATGAGGAAAATGCCTTTGCTGCTTTGGCGCATAGAATAATGTCTTAAATACAGTAGGCACTTAAATGTCCTTCCAAATATATTTCTCTTTTAATTTCTTTGCTGATGATGAACATTTTAGTTAGAATGTCTTTTCTCAGTTATTTAAATGTCCGGAAATATGCAGACACCCCTCTGTTAATATCTGTCACTATGTAGGTATCTCTCTGGTTAATAGATGCGGGTCAAAAATTTACTTATGAATAATTTGTGGTTCTATCTAAGTAATTTAAATTTTAGAAAGACTATTAGGAAATATTGGTAGCATCTAGAGAAGATTTTTATGTTTGGAGGGGAGGGTTGATTTTTTTTTTTAATTTTTATTGAAGTATAGCTGATTTACAATGTTGTGTTAGTTTCAGGTGTACAGCAAGTGATTCAGGTACAATATGCATATATATATATATATATATATATGTTCTTTTTCAGATTCTTTCCCGTTATAGGCTATTAAAAGATCTTAAATATAATTCCGTGTGCTGTACAGTAGGATCGTGTGATTTTTTTTTTAATATGCAAGAACTTTTACAATTTTGTTACAAAAAATGAGTAACTCAGAAAGACAGATAATGAACATACATGAACAATTCATAGAAAAAGATATGCAAATGCCCAGTAAGTATATACTACTTTAAAAAAGAATTTATATTCATATAATTTCAAATTTACAGTATTTATTTTCATATAATTTCAAATTTACAGTACAAATAATTCATATAATATATATGTGTGTGTACATGTAGACGGGCCTGTTCTCATTATCTTCGCACTTTTTGAGAGCAAGCCGCAGACATGATGTCCTGTCACCCTAAATACTCCACAGTGTAATTCCCAACAAAAAGGGCACTCTTCTACCTGTCCTGCATTCAACCCTCTGAATCAGGAAGTCAGCATTATTCTCAGACCCCTTTCAAATTTTACCAACTCTCCTAATAATATGTCTCCTTTTTTTTTTTTCCTGGTCCATGTTTAATCTATGAATACAAGTTGCATTTGATTATGATGTCTCTTCAGACTGCTTCAATCTGAAAGTCTTTCCCAGTTTTCCATATTTTTCAAATCCTTTAAAGTCTTAAGGAATGCACATCTTACATTCTATAAATCTGCCTAATTTTTCTCATTGTCAGAGTCGCCATTGGCAGGTGTACTACAGAAAGGATGCTCTTTTGTTCTCAGTACATCACATCATTCCACCTCTGATAACTGAGTAGTGTTCCAGGAATATGCCAGTATCCTGTTCTTCAACCTTCAGTCATCCATTTAGCATCTATTGATAACTCTGTGAAATTGGTTGCCGAAAGATGACTCTGTTTCCATCACCCCTGCTGCATCTATTGACATTTTACTGTAAGGGAGAGCTTTCCTCTTTCTGTATTTCCATTTTCTGCATTTATTTATTTATTCATCATTCTTTCATTCATTTGTCAATATGGACTCATGGATGCCAGTTTTATTGAATAGACTGTAATTTGTTATTATCATTAATTTTAGAGCTGAAGTATAATTTGCTTACCGTGGAATGCACACATCTTAAGTCATTCAGTGTTGACATATACATACATGCCTAATGGGATAACAGGACAGCCAATACTGATTATGATACACAAACTTTCCCCCATTTGGCTGGTAGGAGCCCCTTCAGTGTGGCTCCTGTGTCCCTTTGAAATGTCCCCATCATTCACTGAGCCATTTCCTTACTTTCTGGTACAAGATTTTTTTTTCGATTCTTCTTGTACTTTCCCTGCTCAACTTTGAAATTAGTCATTTCTCTAAGGATCTCTGGTTCCTTTTAATATAGTATGAGTTTTAGAAATAAAGATATAGGCCTTTGGTGCACTTTTTGTCACTGGGCTGTCAGTTGTTCTTAGGCCTTCTTGGTGGACATAGTTAGGAAACTGTATGATGTATATGTATGCACATACAAATACATCTGCATGTACACGTATGCACCTGTAACTGCGTGTTCATTTTGCTGTGTTTGTATGTGTGCGTGTAATACAACCATGAATTTATATTTCTAATTCCAGTCCAGTACCCTAAACTTCATTTTAACCTTTCTCCTTCCTTCCTTTTAAACTTCTCAGTGAGAAACACTGCCCCAGCTATCCTTAGGACATTGATTTATTTGATCATTCAGTTTACTTATTTAGTCGCTGTAACACCTCTTCCAACTGTGTACCTCTGTTCCTCCACCCCCTTCTTAGCTCCACCCTGGGCTCAGCCACAAGGCTCGCTGTGCTTCCACCTGCCCCCCCTCATAGCCTTGTATACGCAGCATGTGTCTCTTACCTCCTGTCCCCAGTTCTGACCCCTCACTACCCCGTGTCCTTAGAGCCACATGAAGAGGAGGAGAGGAAATGGCTCCAGAGAAGATTTTAAAGTTAGATTGCACAGTTTTATTTCCTCAGCCTACTCATTTCTTAGTATGTCTCAAGAACTCATGCATTTTAATTTTAAACTTAGTTTTAAAATGATACATCCTTTTATATATGGGTGTGAGTGTTTTTCATTCATTCGTTAGAATTATTTTCATTATTGTTTTAATGCCTCTGAGATTGTTATGTACAAAAAGGCTGTTTTCTTAGATATATTGTCACACCGTGTGTTTAAATATATTTATCTATTGAGGGTTTTAGTACCAAATTTGATACTCTTGTTTTCTGGTTCTCCTGGCTGCATTGGCATTGCCTTAGTAACCAATTCGAATGCTTACTCTTTTTAAAAACCTACCTCATAAAATGTCATCTAGCATGTTTTGCTTTTTTAAAAATAGATCTTGAATAACTGAATATTTCCTAGGCAGTGTCGACATTAGCCATTGGGAGAACTGATTCAACTACTGTCTTTCTAAAACTTATTTTACATACTTGGTGTAGCCCAAGTCACATTAGATATCACTGTTGATTCATTTGGGTGCTTATGCCACGTATTTCCATGGCATTTTGGCTTCTTGAAGGATTATTATCCACCAATAGCTAATTTAAAAATTGCTTATGCTTTTTAGTGTCCCCATGGAATTCAGTGGTTTTCAGGTGCCAGTCCAGGCATTTGGTAGATTGACTAGAAAAATAATTGTTTAAGCAGTGCCGGGATAACTGTGAGGTGGCTGTTGCCTTGACAACTGGAATACTGTTCTGTTTGCTAAACAAAGGAATGATAATTTAGTAGTTTAATTCCGCTTTTGGCATGGAGGTGCTATTTAAAAGCATTTTGTTTTAGCCTCTGAGATGGCCTATATTTTTGACCACAATCAGAGAAGCAGAACAAAAAGGGAAAGTAGGAGTTTTTTTTTCTGGTGATATACAGCTAACAGGGCTGGTGTTGACCGGGACGGAATCTTGGTTAACCTGCTGACACAGTTCTTTGGGTGAACCTCGGTGTTGGGTCAGAGCACAGTAGCCTCAGAATAGGTGTGTTGTCTGGTTGTCTTTATGCGACACGGAAGGGCTGTGGTGGACTTGATGGAGAGCCCCCACGGACGGTTAACCTTTCTCACTGCTAGAATTCAACACGATTACTTTTTTTCTGATAAGGGGGATATTTTAAACACTACCCCCTATACATATAATTATACTTTCAACTGTTATAGTTATATGGAGTCTCTCTTGTATAGGATTACACATGTTTTAAACTCACAACCATACCCCAGATAATTAAGTAATAATAATAGCCTTTATTTGGTATTGTATGCTGGGTCCTGTTCTAAGATTTTACATGTAGCATTTCATTCTTCATCGCTGTGATACAGTCACTATTTGTTACATCCAGAGGTAAGGTCTTTTGGCTACTAAGTGGTAGATTTGAACTTAAGCATCTAATTCAAAAGCCTGTGGTCTTAATTACTGTGTTACACCGACCCTTATTAATAAAATCATTCCATACGCATGGAAGAATGTAGAAAAGTGTTAATAAGAAAATTCAGGATAGCGCATAATCCCAGTCACAATAGATTGTAGTACTTTTTGTTGTTCTGGTGAAGTAATACAATATCTAGGGTTTCCTTGAAAATAATCCGAGTTTGGGAGGAATGGGTAGGTGTATAGATGAGGCAAAATTGTCTGAGGTGATAATTGTGGGAGCCAGGTTATAAGTCTGTGAGGCATTTATTATACATTCTATCATTTTTATATGTTTGAAATGTTCCTTAGTATACATTTTAAAAAGCAAAGAATACATGCCAATTGTAAAACAAACAAGCCACAAACAAAAAAAAGGAAACTTTTAAAGAAAATCAGGAAGATTTACTTTGAATAAAATATTTTCATGTACGTACTCTATTCCAGTGCCTTTCTCATCGGTTAATCCCTCTTTAACAGCTGTGTATGTATATGTGTGTATGTATAACATAATTTTTTATTTTTAATATGTGTGTATGTATAACATAATATAGATATCTTTGATAAAAGTGAGAAAATGGTTCATTTTCACCTTGTACGTCCTTATGATGAACAGTCACTTAAAATGAGGTTTTGGGGGGAGGGTATAGCTCAAGTGATGCTTAGCATGCACGAGGTCCTGGGTTCAATCCTTAGTACCTCCTCTAAAAAAAAAAAAACAAAACCCTGATCACCCCCCCACCAAAAATACGAGATTTTGCCTCTCCCATTTTAAGAAGAAAAAAAGGAAGCGTGTCAAATCTGAATTTGCATTGGCTTAATGTCTTGTTTGCCCACACTGAGTGTTTCATCATATTAATAGTAACTGTGAATGGCTGCACACTCTGGGCTTCATGACGGAGTACTTTCTAAGGTGACCCTATTTTCCTGATGTGGAAACTGAAGGTTCAGCAGCCTCCAATGGCTCACTGGTTAGCACACAGAGGAGGGCTGGGATGAGGACCCTGTCATTCTTCTCTGAAAGCCTGTGCTTTTGGTCCCACGTTGTGCTAGTAACAGAGTGATCGTCGTGGTCTGCCAGAACTACGCGCAAGTCTGACTGTGTAGGTTGTGAGTTTTGTTTGTTTCTCTCTAGAAATTCGCATACTTTGGGGCATAGTTTCAGTTCCAGATGACTGTGTCTCATTCTGACCAGCTTTGTAACACTAATCCTTTGACATAGGCTTGTTAAACAGATGTATACAGAACTCATTATTATATTCATCTAGTGATGAGACTTTAGGAACACAAAAGTAACTATTCTTTGTTCAAAATTCTCTGTAATAAAAATAAAGAGCTTATCGCTTCTGAAATATTTGTTTGTTACATGCAACTTTTAAATGATCTCTTATTCTCTTCTACATTTCACAGTTTTGGGTTCCTCATTAGTTTTATTTAACTGTACTATTTGTTTACGAAAATAAATATTTAGTGGCTAATAACGCAGGAAGTGTTCATGGGAGAGCTTGCAAGTTGTGAAGAGTAATGAGCCTTGCGGCCATGAAGGGTGCCACACCCTTTGGGCTTTTCTAGCAATAACATACAATATCAATTGAACCACAAAGTGAACTGATGTCTTATTGAAAATTTCCTAAACTTTCTGAGTGAACTATTGTGAATCCCTTTCATATTCTTGCTAAAATAAAGCTACTAGCTTGTCTGAAATTTAATCAAAATTTTGACCAAGGGAAAATGGTATTTTGAGAAGGCTAGGCATGACGTTGAAATGCATTTATGAACTTAAAGTGCGTGCAGGAACAGTACAGAGCTATCAAATTGTAGTTAATGATACCAACAAATTTGAAAGGTAGCATTGCAGAAATGATTATCATTCTATGAGGATACACCTCTGTTATGGCATAAATAAATTGAAATACAGGCACTTTCCTAAGTAGATTTTAAAAAGTATATACTTGATGCGTTTTGAGTTCTTTTTTTTAAATACTTCTCATGAAGTGCATAGAACCAGAGGCCAGGGGCCACTAAGAGGCCGGCCTGACGCTGGTGGCCACGGCGCCCCTGTGGTTTGTGGTGCCTCCCCACCTTTAAAAGGGTTATTAAAGTTATTTGATAGACTTATGGTCGCTTTTGTTAGAGCATTAGAGTATCTTTTTCTGAGGGAGGGTCTTTCTCTTCTGTTTGTATTAGCCGGAACTATTAAGGGTGAATTTATTTTCAGATCGAAATGAAATGAATGTTTTCATTATTTATTGCTGAATAGCAGCATTTTTCAGCCTATGCTGTACAGAATTTCTGCAGGATGTTAATAGAAAAAAAAAAGGGGGTTCTTTGGACAAATAGATTGGGAAATGATGAGGCAGAGTGGGAATTCATTCAATAAACTGATTTTCCCAAACTCCCAACTCCTTTTCTTTCTGATGGAACATCTTGGGATGTTAGTATTTCTTGTAAAACACTTTGGGAAAAGTTACTTACATAATCTTTCTTTGACTATGAAATTGTTTAATATACATAGACCTCCATAGAAATACAGATCCTGTGCAGAAAATCACCTGATTATAAAAAGAGCAGCTAGACTAGGACTGTTAAGAATTAAATCACAGGTGAGGAAACTTAGTATTTATTATAGATAGGAAATAAACAGTGAACCCATGCCAAAGCATTGGAGACATTGTGGCTCGTTTTCACTTGAGACTTTTTAGATTTAATTTCTTCATCTAGTTTTCACCAGTAGTTTGAGTACACGGAGTCCCCTCTCAGCCCCTCGCATGCTCGTCTGCCATAGAATTGCCTAGACAGGGATATAACAGAGCCATTCTGAATTTGGGTGGCTGGCAAGAGACAGCCTGAATATTGGAACTTTCTCAGACTGAGCTTTAAGGACCTGCCTTCTCTTTCAGTGGTCGTTTAGGACAAAAATATTTGAATGAATGGGTAGATGGAGGGGTGGATGGAATAATATACTTGTGTTTGAGCTAATTCACATCATGGACCGTATGTATTTTATAGAGAGAAAAAGGATGCCTTTATGTATTATGTGATGTACATTTTAGTACATTTACACAGGCTTTAGGATACATACTTACTTATTTTTAAGTTTAAGTATTTGATGGATTGTTCCTGTTAACAAATACATCCATCTATTACAACTTTTATAACTACAGTAGGATTGGGTTCTCCATTCTAAGGTCTGATTGTGGGGAAGAATTGGAGAGTCAAAATCTAATTATATTTGTTTGCATTTTTAGGCCCTTGATGAGCCTCCCTATTTGACAGTGGGCACTGATGTGAGTGTGAAATACAGAGGAGCCTTTTGTGAAGCCAAGATCAAGACAGCAAAAAGACTTGTCAAAGTCAAGGTACAGTATATGTAGATTTTATAAATTATATGTTTAGTATTTGATAATTAAACTTTTATTTGGTGAGTGTATTTAAGAAATTTTTTTCCTGCAAGATGAATTTAGTTTCTAGGAGTGATGATTGTAAAAATACCCGAAAACAAAGCGTTCTTTGTGATTTTAAAGTATTGCAGTTAGAATGAAATTAGATGATCCCAGCTGGTATTTTCAATGCTGTTTCATCACAGACTTGTTATTGTTTGTATTGTTAGCCTTTTAGAGCTGGAAAGGAACTTAGAAGTCATATGGCTTAATTTCTTAATTTTATTGTAAGAAAAATGAGGTTCATAAAGGGTTAGTGATTTCTCCAGGGCCATTATTAGAATTTAGTGGCAGAATGGGAATGACCATAGCACTTAAGTTCTAAGACACCCCCGCCCCCACAGGTTTAACCATGAGATTGGGATGTGATTTATAACTGGTGATCGTGGATCTAGTTGTGGATTCCTTACCCTTTACTTTTCTTGAAAAATCTTTCTAAAAATCTGTGCTTTGTCTCAGATAATGGACATAAAGAAATGTAACTGTTTACATTGTAGTAAGTTTTCAGTGTTGGAAAATATGAGATAAGAGAAAGATTTCAAGGTAGATCTTTATTCTTTTGTTAATCATTTATTGTCTGGCAAACTGTGCAGGTTACTCTCTTAGATGGGAAGGAGGATGGGGATATGAGAATAACCTGATCTCTGTTTCCAAGGGATTTATATTCCAGATTAGCAGATGCCCTGTAAAACATTGGTTTAAACACCAGGAGTTAAACAGGCCTTGGAGGTGATGTACTTCCAGGGGAGAGTATCAGAGCCTCCTCGGAGCCCTTTCCACACGTTGTACACCTAGGTTCCTTCCTTACTCATGGATATGTTGAGGAAAACTGCCTGGGTGATTCTCCCTTACAAAGAGCCATTGTGATCAGGCCTTTAAATGAACTGTAAGCCTGCGGGATGCCTGTCCCGGTGCCCCACCCTGCCGTCAGTTTGCACGTGCTTGGTGCCTGTGAGCGCGTTTGTGGTTTGACCATCTTCCAGTGCTCTTGTAGTGGCATTTCCTGTTCTGACTTCACACACTGCTGTTCTCTGAGCACTTGTTTTTTGCCATTACTATGTTAGAGATGAAGAGAAAGCTTTTTTTTTTCCATCAGTTTTCTCACTCTTTTAGACGGAGCTACTGCTCACACATGTAACATCTTCGTGTGAATTAGACAAAACCCCTCCCTTCAGGTCGAGACCTTCCTCAGCAGAGCTCGGCCTGTAGGTGAGCACTTCCGTGCCGGTGAGGAAAGGTGCTCCACGTGGGCTGGAGTGGCGCTGGCCAGGCCCCGAGCTGCCTTAGATCTAGGCCCTGACTGGTAATCGCAGCTCGAGGGCTCTGGGTAACGAGTGAACCAGCTAAATGGCAGGTAGCAACTCTGCCGTTTCTTGGTGTCAGTAAAAGTTAGTTAGTTTCTACTGCTTCTGCTGATAGTGCCAACCAGGACCTTGTGCCTTATAAATATTGACTGTCTGAAATTTGTTGTTAGTATTTGTGGCTGCCCTGAAAAGCTGCTTGTAATTCAAAGCTAATGATTTTCTCAACAAGTATCGTAATATATTTCTGTGCCAGTTTAATTTATTTATGATTCAAAGTTAGTAAATTTTTCAGCAATGTGTTGATACACTTCTTCCCCATCAGTTTTCCCTTATTGAGCATTGACTGCGTGCTAAGCACTATGTCAGGTATTGAAACTCTAGGATTTACATCTTGTCTTCATCCTTAAGTGGCTTAAGTCTAACTGAAAGATGCAGACATCTAAACACATAATTTAAATAAAGTGTTACAGTGCCGTTGTATGAAACAGAAATGCCCGCGATGCTGTGAGTATAGGCTCTGTCCTTTCATACGTGGTTTGTGAGTCTGTTACCTAAATTAACGACCACGCACATCAAATAAGACCATGTTAATGGTTCAGTCCCTGTAAGAACTCCTGCTTTGTATAGGGAAAACAACCTTTTCTGTACTGAACACAGGAAGCTGTTTCATTTTTTTAACCAACTAATTAAGTATTTAAACTTACCCCTTGATTGTTACTTCATGGCTGGTGTTCCGTTCTCTGATTTCTGTAGTAACACAGAGTTCTGGATCTAGGTGGCCTGAGTTTCAGTCTCAGCTCCACCATGTCCTAGTTCCGTGGTCCTGGGCCAGTCACTTAACCTTTCCGTCCCTCAGTTTTCTTATCAACATTATGGGAATAATGACACCTACCTAATAAGGGTGTTGTGAAGATTATATATTTATGCCTGAGCCTGATGCTAGGGCTCTCTGAGGGAGGGTTACTGTTGCTTGTTGTTGAGCTGGGCCTTCACAAAATGGTGGAGTACCTCATATAACAGCCTAAGATTGCCACCACTTTTTCCCTCATTTTTTTTTAGGAAAAGAAATTATACAGTTAAACTAATTACTAATAGTATTGCATAAAATATGATATGTGAAACATCAAGTAAGTTAGTCTGGGAATTTTTGTTTAAATAATAAAATTTTCAGTTAATCTACTTAGGGATTGAGATTTTGTATAAACTAGGCAGCTGTTTGTTTAGATTACTTGTAATAAAAATGGATTCATGCATTGATGAGCTTGTGTTGCTTGATTTTTTTTTTCTTTTTTGTTGGCTAATAAACTTTATTATCTCTAGGTAACATTTAGGCATGATTCTTCAACAGTGGAAGTTCAGGATGACCACATAAATGGCCCACTAAAGGTAATTCATTTATTTATTCCGTGTTAATTCTAATGCTTCAATGGGAAACAATAATTGCACTTGGTCTTTTAAAAATTAATTGATTACTTTGTTACTGAGTTGATAAATACATAATTCTCTCTAAATAGACTAATAGAACAAAGTAGACATGGTGTTCAGTAAAACCTGATATCCTAACTGTGCTCAGAAATGAAATGAACATCAAGGAAGCATTGATTGCTGTCTATTTACTCACCTGTCTTGGTCTCAACATGTTTCACATACTAAAATGATGGAATTTCCAGAATTATAGGTGATGAATTGGGGATCAAGTGACGTAAGTTCCATGATGATACGAAAAGTGAGAAAACAGAAAAATATAAAAAAAATCTCAGGCCTTTTAGTTCTTTAAAGCAGCTACTGGCATATGAAATTGTTTCAGGGTTGTCAGCGAGTTGTACGTGATGAACAAGGTCATACATACAGAGTTTTATTTCTTTGCATCCGTTTCTCTTCGTTGGCCAGTGAAGTTCACGCTGCTTTGCTTCCCACTAGGGAGCAGGCTAAAGGGAATGTGTGGGAAGCTGCTGTGCACTCTTTGGCCATTTTTTTTGTTTGTTTTAATTTTTAAAATTTATTTTTTTAAATTGAAGTATAGTCAGTTTCTGGTGTACAGCACGGTGTCTCTGTCATGCGTGTACATACATGTATTTGTTTTCATATTCCCTTTGGCCTTTTTGAGTGTCTGAAATGGACGCTGGCCTAGCTGAGTGAATTTTAAGAAATGCTAACAAAACTGAAGAAGCATTTGCAGATGCACGAAGTATCTTGTCCTAATGAAGCTGTACTTTGTAAAGAATAGATGTGTGTATCTGCTGGTTTGTGGTCGACTTAAAAACTTAACTGAAGCCCCAGGGCATTAGTACCTTGCATATGTAGTAGGTACTGTGGGGGCCTAAAATTTGTAAGTTTTTGAAATTACTCCGTGTAAAAATATTTTCTGCCCTTCTGTTTTGGAGGTGCCATCTTACACACACATGTACGTCACTTGTGGGGACAAAAAGACAAAAACACACATGTGTATGATTGGACATTAGCCGCCATTCATTTTGCACTTAGTATGTGCTAGGACGGTACTGAGTCCTCGGCACATACTGTCTTGTGTAATCTTCATAACATCTCCTTACGGAAGAGGAAACTGAAGGGAGGTGGGAGATAAAGTTATCTGGCCAAGGTTTTAGGGCCAGTAATGATAACCAAAATTCTGGTAGATTCACAGCCTGTAATTGAACATAGTGCCCTCTGGATGATCAGAACACATACCTCTTCATGCCTTTTATTTGTGTTTGCCTGATAATAACACCATCACAGCTTTTCAGTGCCTGACTACCCTGTTCACCTGGCACAGGCCAGCTGGTACCAACTATAAAAAATGTTCAGTGTTGCAAGGGACAGGAAAGACAGTTACTTTGTATCATCAAGCCATCTTCCTCTCCTGTTGCTCCAGCCTCTTTGTGGCATAGTTGATTTATTTTGCTTGTTTGGTTTTTCTTATTTTATTAAAATTTTTTTTGTGATTAAGGCTTAAGACCATTTGGATTTTGACATAGGCAAGTATATTAAATTTTGATCTCAACATTGTTAACATATTTCTCTTGTCTGTAGATTTTTTTGGTATGTAGATTTTTCAGTTAACTTTTTCTTATTGACTGTATGTAGATTTTTGATTGTTCCCTAGTACATTCTGTAGCCTTCTGTCAACTGATAGAAAGTATCAGCATTAGGATAAAATATTTCTGTTAGAGGAAATAAGCCTCCAAGAGTGATCTGATCTCAATATGTTTTCAGTGAGGTCATAGGAAAATAATACTAGACCACATGAGTATTAAATAAAAAAATTAAACCATGTATTTATTGACTGTAGTCATTTAGTGAAAGTTCTAGAATTTCATATCCTCTTGTGGGCATTGTGCTGACAGTCTCTTTGAACAATTTTGTTTTTGTTATCATTATAAAGACCATATACATTTTCTTTTATTTTTACTGATGTATAATTGGCATATAGCATTATTATTAGTTTCAGGTGTACAACATGATTCAGTATTTGTGTACATTGCGGAAGGATCACCCCATTAAGTCTAGTTAACATAACATCACCGTACATGGTTGCAAAATTTTTTTTTCTAATGATAAGGACTTTTAAGATCTACCGTCTTAGCAACTCTTTAAATATGCAATATAATATTACTGACTGTAGTCACCATGCTGTACATTATATCCCCGTGACTTTTAATTTTATAACTGGAAGTTTGTACCTTTTGACCCCCTTCATCCATTTTGTCCACCTCCACTTTCTTTCCCCTCTGGCAACCACCAGTCTGTTCTCTGTATCTGTAACCTTGATATTTTTGGTTTTGTTTTGTTTTTCCCTCATTTTTCAGACTCCACATGTAAGTGATATCATATAGTACTTGTCTTCCTCTGTCTGACTTATTTCACTTGGCACAGTGCACTCAGGGTCTCTGTTGTTACAAATGGCAAGGTTTCATTCTTTTCTGTGGCTGAATTATACACACACAGGCATCTTTGTCCGTTCATCTGTCATTGGATGCTTAGATTGTTTTCATATCTTGGCTATTGTACCTAACGCTGCAGCAAACACGGGGGTGCACAGATCTTTACAAATTAGTGTTTTCAGTTCCTTTGCATAACTACCCAGCAGTGGAACTGCTGGATCATGTACTGGTTCTATTTTTAACTTTTCAGGGCCCTCCATTCTGTTTTCCATAGTGGCTATACCAATTTAAACTTACACCAGCAGTGCACAAGGGTTTCCTTTTTTCCACATTGCAGCCAACACTTTCTCGTCTTTTCGATAAGCCATTTTAATACGTGTTAGGAGATATCTCATTGTGGGTTTGATGTACATTTCCCTGATGATTAGTGATGTTGAGCATCCTTTCAGGTACTGGTCTGCCATCTATATGTCTTTTCTTCTTTGGAAAAATGTCTATTCAGGTCTTCTGCCCATTTTTTAATCAGGTTGTTTATTTTATTCATATTGAGTTGAGTGAGCTGTTTATATATTCTGGATAGTAACTCCCATCAGTTATATCATTTGCAAATATTTTCTCATTTGGTAAGTTGTCTTTTCACTTTGTTGATATTTTTCTTTGTTGTGCAAAAGCTTTTAAGTTTAATTAGGTCCCATTTGTTTATTTTTGCTTTGTTTCCTTTGCCTTAGGAGACAGAGCCAAAGAATATTGCTAAGAGTGATGTCAAAGAGTGTACATTTTCTTCTAGGAGCTTTATGGTTTCCAGTCTTATATTTAGTCCATTTGGAGGTTATTTTTGTAAATAATGTGAGAACCTCTGTCCATTTTTCACTTGGACTGTTTTTGGTTTTTTTTTTTAACACTGTTGCATTGCATGAGTTCTTTTTATATTTTGGTTTTTGACCCCTTGTCAGATACATGGTTTGCTGATAAATTTTCTCCCATTCACTAGGTTGCCTTTTCAAATTGTTGATGATTTTCTTTGCCGTGCAGAAGTGTTAAGAGTTTGATGTAGTTATAAAGACCATATGAATGTAATCATCAGCATTTTCTTGATCAGATGAAACTATTTTAAATGATTGTCATTAATGGTACAGTTTAACTCTTTTTTTAACATTTTTTTTATTGAGTTATAGTCATTTTACAATGTTGTGTCAAATTCCAGTGCAGAGCACAATTTTTCAGTTATACATGAACATACATGTATTCATTGTCACATTTTTTTTCGTTGTGAGCTACCACCAGATCTTGTATATATTTCCCTGTGCTCTACAGTGTAATCTTGTTTATCTATTCTACCTTTTGAAATCCCAGTCTGTTCCTTCCCACCCCCCGGTACAGTTTAACTCTGAAGGAGACCCCAAAATTAATTCTTATTTTTTCCTAGTCTTCCCCAGCCTCCTTGAAAAAGAAGTGGTAATATGGTTCAGACAGTAAATTTCACAGGCAGGGTTCCTCAGACCCCCAAGGGTTCCCAAGGCCCTTTCAGGGACATAATACTGGAAAAACTATTTTCATAATAATACTTAGATGTTATTTAACTTTTTCACTAATGGTACAAAAACAGTGTTAAGTAAAACTGCTGGCACATTAACACAAATCAGATCAGTTATTTTATTCTTAACCCGCCATGTACCCAATTAGTGGGGAAAAAAGACACTTTTTGGTTCATTCATTTATCTTCTAAAAGTTTTTCTAACTTTTTTTTTTATTACTTTAGGTTGGAGCTATTGTGGAAGTGAAGAATCTTGACGGTGACTATCAGGAAGCTGTAATCAATACATTAACAGATGCGAGTTGGTACACTGTAGGTAAGGAAATAAATCTTTTAAAAGTATATTTCAATGATAATACAAATAAGGCAGATTTTTATTCATTTACTTCCATAATTGCCATAGATGTTCTTACTGTTTTTTTTTTTTACCAGAATGAACTTATTTATTTCTGAAATGCAAACATTCCTAATTTTGATGAAGCCCACTTTATCAAATTTTTTTTTGTTTCATGTGCTTTAGGTGTTGTATCTAAGAAATCATTGCTTACCCCAAGGTCCTGAAGATTTACTCCTAAGTTTTCTAAGGATTTTATAGTTTTAGCTCTTAAGTCTATAATCCATTTTGAGTTGACAATTTGGCAAAAATTTAGGTCTGTAATCCATTTTGAGTTTTTATTTATGGTGTGAAGTAAGCATTCAAGTTCATCATTTTGCATATGGATATTCATTTGTTCTAGCACCACTTATTGAAAAGACTGTTGTTTTCCCATTGAATCGTCTGTCACCTTTCTTAAATATCAGTTGGCCATAGATGTTTGAGTTTTTATCTGTACCCTCAGTTCTGTTTTATTCATCTGTATGTCAGTCCCTATGCCAGTACCACACTGTAGCTTGGTAATGTTTTGAAATCAGGAGTGTGAGTCTTCCAACTTTGTCCTCTTTTTAAGTTTGTTGTGGCTATTCATTTTGGTGTTTGGCATTTTCATAAGAATTTTAGGATCAACTGGTCAATCTTTATTACAAAGTTAGCTGGGATTTTGATGGTGATTGCCTTGACTCTGTAGATCAGTTTTGAGAGTACTGTCATCATAATGATATTAAATTTTCTAGTCTATGAACATGAGATATCTTTTCATTTATTTAAATCTTTCAAAATTTCTTTCAACAATATTTTATTATTTGATACAACATTGTAAAATGACTACAAATCGACAAAAAATGTTCAAAAAAACCCCACAATTTTTTTTCTAGGACTATCTGATTTTATTTTATTTTATTTTATTTTTTTAACATTTTCTATTGATCTACAATCTTTTTACAATGTTGTGCCGAATTCCAGTGTTCAGCACATTACAGGGAAATATACACAAAATGTTATGATAACTCACAGAGAAAAAAATGAGACAATGAGTGTGTATATGTCCATGAATAACTGAAAAATTGTGCTGAACACTAGATGTTCTTACTGTTAATGGTTTTTATCTTTCCAGATCTTTAAAACATTTATTTTATAAATACATACATAATAGAATTTGAAATTAGTGTATATATTATACAGTTGGATTGCTAGCTTTTTTTGCTTCAAAGTATATCCTAGAGAAGACCTTTGTGTATTTAAGTAGTGTTAAGTATATTCATGTTGTTGTGCAACAGATCAATTTTTTAATTGTAATATGTTTCATAATATTTGATGTAACGTAGTTTATTTTCTATTACCAATGGTGTTGCCAGTCTCCTTAAATATATGCTGGGTTGAATGTCTTTTGTACATGCACATTATTGCAGTATTTCCATAGTGTGTACATTGACAACTAGGCATAGATTGAAGGGAAATGTACTTTTTAAAACTTTAGTAGGTAATGAAAACTCTTTCCTAAAAGATTGTATTAATTTACACTCTTGTGAACAGTGTATGAGTGTACTTGTTTTCCCAATCCTTGTCAAATTTGATGTGAGTAATATTTTAAAATTTTTGCCTATTTGGACAGAAAATAGTATCTCAGTTTTGAGTAATTATGAAATTGAGCATATTTTCATAAGTTTAATGAAAGAAGCATTCATTCATTTGTATTTTCTCTCTTTTTAAGTTTTTTTATTTTTTAAATTTTTATTGAAGTACAGTTGATTTATAGTGTTGTCTCAGTTTCAGGTGTACAGCAAACTGATTCAGTTATACATATATATTATAATATATATGCTTTTTAAGATTCTTTTCCATTATAGGTTATTGCAAGATGTTGAATATAGTTCCCTGTGCTACATGCTACGTCCTTGTTTTTTATCTATTTTATATATAGTAGTGCATATATGTTAATCCTGAACTCCTGAGTTACCGCCCCCCCCTTCCCCTGTGGTAACCGTAGTTTATTTTCTATGTCTGTGAGTCTGTTTCTAGTTTGTAAATAAGTTCATTTATATCATTTTTTTTCTAGATTCAAAGTGTAAGTGATATCCTGACACTTGTCTTTCTCTGTGTGACTTACTTCACTTAGAATGACCATTTCCAGGTCCATCCATGTTCCTGCAAATGGCATCATTTCGTTCTTTTTAATGGCTGAATAGCATTCCATTGTGCGTATATACCACATCTTCTTCATTCAGTCATTTGTCGATGGATATTTAGGTTGCTTCCATGTCTTGGCTGTTGTAAATAGTGCTGGTATGAACATTGGGGTACGAGTGTCTTTTTGAGTTAGTTGTTTACTCCTAATATATGCTCAGGAGTGGGATTGCTGGATCATGTATTAACTCTTACCATATGGTAACAGTAAGGAACTTCCACTGTTTTCCATAGTGGCTGCTTAAATTTACATTCCCACCAACAGTGTAAGAGGGTCTCTTTTTTCCGTACTCTCTCCAGTGTTTAATATTTGTAGATTTTTAATGATGGCCATTCTGACTGGCATGAGGTGATACCTCATTGTAGTTTTGACTTGCATTTCTCTAATAGTTAATAACAGTAATATTGAGCATCATTTTATGTGCCTGTTGATCTTCTGGATGTCTTTGGAGAAATGTCATTTTAAGTCTTCTGCTCATTTTTGATTGAGTTGTTTGTTTATTTTTTTCTTTTTGATATTAAACTGTATGAGCTATTTTATATATTTGGGAAATTAAGCCCTTGTCAGTCTCCTCATTTGCAAATATTTTCTCCCATTCTGTAGGTTGTCTTTTTGTATTGTTTATGGTTTCCTTTGCTGTGCAAAAGCTTTTAAGTTTAATGAAAATCTCATTTGCCTGTTTTTTATTTTTAGTTCCATTACTCGAGAGACAGATGGAAAACAGTATTGCTGTGATTTGTGTCAGAGTGTTCTGCCTCTGTTTTCCTCTAGGAGTTTTAGAGTATCTGGTTTTATGTTTAGATCTTTAGTCCATTTTGAGTTTATTTTTGTACATGGTGCCAAAGAATGTTCTAATTTCATTCACTTTCATGTAGCTGCCAAGTTTTCCCAGCACCACTTATTGAAGAAACTGCCTTTTCTCCATTGTATAACCTCCTTTGTTGTAGATTAATTGACCCATAGGTGCGTGGGTTTATTTCTGGGCTTTTTATGCTGTCCCATTGAGCTGTGTGTGTGTTTTTTGGCCAGTGCCACACTGTTTTGATTGTTGTAGCTTTGTAGTATAGTCTGAAGTCAGGGAGCATGATTCCCCCAGCTCCATTCTTCTTTCTCAAGATTATTTTTGCTATTCGGAGTCTTTTGTGTTTCCATACAAATTAAAAATTTTTTTTGTTCCACTTCTGTGAAAATTGCCAGTGGTAATTTGATAGGGATTGCATTGAATCTGTAGATTGCCTTGGATAGTGTGGTCATTTTAACAATATTGATTCTTCCCCTTCAAGAACTCGGTATTTCTTTCCATCAGTTTCTCTCATCAGTGTCTTACAGTTTCAGAGTGTCTATCTTTTGCTTCCCTAAGTAGGTTTATTTCTATTTTATTCTTTTTGATGTGATGTCAAATGGGATTGTTCCCTTAATTTCTTTTTCTGATATTTTCTTGCAACAGATTTCTGTATATTGTTTGTATCCTGCAACTTTACCAGATTTATTAATGAGCTCTGGTAGTTTTCTGGTAACATCTTTAGGATTTCCTATGTATAGGATCATGTCACCTGCAAAAGTGACAGTTTTACTTCTTTTCCAATTTGGATCCCTTTTATTTCCTTTTCTTCTTTGATTACTGAGGCGAGGACTTCCAAACCTGTGTTCAATAAAAGTGGCAAGAGTGGGCATCCTTGTCTTTGTGTCACACTGATTGGTTTGCAGATACTGAAAAACCCTTGCATCCCTGGAAAATCCCACTTACAGGATTTTAACGTATCGGGGAGCTGGTTTGCTAGTCTTTTGCTGAGGACTTTTGTATGTATATTCATAAGTGATATTGGCCTACAATTTTCCTTTTTTGTGATATCTTTTTAGATGCCTGATATAAATGATGTCATATTGACATTTTTATTTCTCTTTCTGGCCCACTTCCCTTAGAATGACAATGTTCAGGTCCATCCGTATCACTGCAAATGGCATTATTTTCTTCTTTTTGTGTGGCTGAGTAGTGTTCCACATGTATGTATGTACCACATCTTCTTTCTCCAGTCATCTGTTGATGGACATTTGGGTTGTTTCCATGTCTTGGCTGTCGTTAATAGCACTGCTGTGAGCATTGGGGTGCATGTGTCTTTTTGAATTTTATTTTTCTCTGGATATATGCCCAGGAGTGGGATTGCTGGATCACACAGTAGGTCTATTTTCAGTTTTTCAGGGAACCTCCATACTGTCCTCCATAGTGGCTGCACCAGTCTGCACTCCCACCAACAGTGTGGGAGGGTTCCCTTTTCTCCACACCCCCTCCAGCATGTGTCATCTATACACTTTTCAATGATGGCCATTCTGGCTGGTGTAAGGTGATAGGTAACGCATTGCAGTTTTGATCTGCATTTCTCGGACAATTAGCGTTGCTAAGCATTTTTTCACATGACTTTTGGCCATTTGAATGCCTTCTTTGGAGAACTGTTTGCTTAGGTCTTCTGCCCATTTTTGGATTGGGTTGCTTGTTTCTTTGCTATGAGCTGTATGTATATTTTGGAAATCCGTCTCCTGTCTGTCACATCGTATGCAAAGATTTTTCTCCCATTCCGTAGGTTGTCTTTCTGTTTTGTCGATGGCATCCTTAGTTGTGCAAAAGCTTTGAAGTTTAATTAGGTCCCGTCTGTTTATTTCTGCTTTTATCTCTGATACTCCAGGTTCAAAAAATGCATTGCTGTAATGGATGTCCACGAGTGTTGGGCCTGTGTTTTCCACTAGGAGTTTTATAGTATCTGGTCTCACATTGAGGTCTTTAATCCATTTTGAGTTTATTTTTGTACATAATGTTGGAGAATGTTCTGATTTCAGTCTTTTACAGGTAGCTGTCCAGCTTTCCCGGCACCATTTATTGAAGAGACTGTCTTTTCTCCATTGTATACTCTTTCCTCCTTTGTCATTGATCGATTGACCATACGTGCGCCGGTTTATTGCTGGACTTTCTATCCTGTTGCATTGATCCCATAGGTCTGTTTTTGTACCAATACCGTGCTGTTTTGATTGTAGCTCTGTACTGTTGTTTGAAGTCTCGGAGGGTTATTCCTCCAGCATTGTTCTTTGTCTTCAGGAATGCCTTGGTAATTCTGGGTCTTTGGTGATTCCGTATCAGTTTTAGGATGATCTGGTGTATTTTTGTGAAAAATATCCTGGGTAATTAGATAGGGGTTGCATTAAATCTGTAGACTGCCTTGGGCAGCACGGCCGTTTGAACATGTTTAATTCTTCCAATGCAAGAGCATGGGATGTCCTTCCATTTCTCTAAGTCCTCTTTGATTTCCTTAATCAGGGTTTTGTAGGTCTCCACATAGAAGCCTTTCACTTCCTGGGTCAGATTTACTCTTGAGTATTTTATTTTGGGGGATGTGGATTTAGAAGCGATTAGTACTTTCATGTAAAGAAATGCCACTAATTTCTGTGTAATGTTGCTGTATCCCGCTACCTTGCCAAACCTTTTGTCAGCTCTAGCTGGTTTTTATGTGGCGCCTTTAGGATTTTCTGTGTGTAGTATCATGTCCTCCAGATATAATGGCAGTTTTACCTCTTCTTTCCCAATTTGGATCCCTTTTCTTTCTTTTTCTTGTCCAAGTGCTGTACTAGGACTGCCAATACTATATTGAATAGAAGTATTGAGAGTGGGCATCCTTGTCTTCTTCCAGATTTTAGCAGACAGGCTTTCAGCTTTTCTTGTAGAGTGTGATGCTGGTTGTAGGTTTGTCATAAATAGCTTTGATTACGTCGGGGTGTGTTCCCTCTATGCGCACGTTGGCAAGACCGCAGGCTCAGTGCGGTTGGAAGGCAGGGAGGATGGCAGCGGCAGAAGCAGCGGTGGGAGGAGGGGGGCTGCCCCTTGGGAGCCAGTCATTTGCTCCCATCTTCCCTGCAGCCTGACCCTGGGGGTGGCCTCTGTTGCTCCAGGTGGACTGGACCCAGGTCTTTAGGCCAGTCTGCTCCCAGGAGGCTGGCATGGTGCAGTCAGGGGCGAGGGCGGTGGTGATGACGGGAGTGAGGCTGCCCTGTGCAAGCCCTTGCATTTACTCCCATCTTCCTGGTGGCCTGGCCTGGGGACATCCTCTGCTGCCCCAGGTTCGCTGGAGGCATGTCCTCAGGTCAGCCTGCTCCTGAGAGGCGAGCTTGGTGCAGTGTGCTGGGGCAGGGACAGCAACAGCGACAGCGACAGTGGGAAATGGGAGCAAATCCCAGCTCTAGCATGGGGCAGCCCCAATCCTACAGTTGCTGCTGCGGCTGCCATGCTCCCCTGTCCACACTCTGCCTGCCTCCCAGGAGCAGGCTGACAGGGAGAAATTCTTTGCAAGAAGCCGGCGCAGCAGAGGCTGCCCCCAGGCCAGGCAGCAGTGGAGATCAGAGCAAGTCCACTGGCCCTCTCAGGGCAGCCCCCCTCCTCTGCCGCTGCCACCGCTGCTGCTGCCTGCTGTCCATCCCAGCAGTGCCATCAACCACCCAGAGCCCACTGGTAAGCGCTGTGCAGCCCAGGACCACCCTGCTCCATAGGCTCAGACGAGGCACTGGGCACCGTGCGGGGTTGGGGAGGGAGTGGTGGTGGGGAGGGGTGGAGGCGTTGGGGGTGTGGGGCAGGGCGCAGGGGCAGGAACTGGAATGGCCTCCAGCCCTGCCCGCCCTGGCCTGGGAGCCTGGGACACAGGGCTTTGCACCTACACACTGCCAGGGATCACTGTCTGGCGGCCGTTGCCATGGTGATCGGAGCCCGGATGGCCCTGCCCCTGCAAAGTGACGGGTGAGAGGGTCGGCTGGGTTAGGGTTGCACTCCGGGTGTGGGGGGACAGGCTGAGGGGGTGAGGGGTCACTGGGAGTGGAAGTGACCCAGCTGTGGGGTGAGGGGGCCCGGCCCGGGGTGACGGCCGCTTGGGGTGGGGGGACCCGGCTGAGGAGTCGAGGGGGGCAATCCCGGGGTGAAAGGCGAGGGGACTATCTCTGGATGGTGGGGGGACCTGGGGTGAGGCATGAGGGGTGAGCTTGGTCTGCGGGGGCTGTAGCTTAGGACCTAGTGGGGCCCAGTTGGGGCGGGGACTTCTGTGTGAGGAGAGCGAGCCTTGTCTTGGGGGTGCGATCAGTCGGGGACCAGGCCTGGTCCGGGGTGGAGAGGCAGTGACTGGGTGGGAGGAGGCGAGCAGGGGGAATGGGGCTGGGGGTGTGGCCTGGCCCCGGGGCCTGCGGTGGTTCTAGTTGGGTGCCCAAACCCTGTGGGTGGCAGGGTGGGGGCGTTGGGGCTGGGGACCCGGCCGGCCCCGTCCACGAGGTTGGCCAGCCCCGCCGCCCCGCGGGCCCAGCGCCAGGCCCCACTCGCAGCGTCCCTGCTGCAGGAGCCCCAGCCTTGCGGGCGGGAGGGGGAGGGGCGCGCGCGGACGCGGACGCGGACGCGGGAGCGCGCCCAGAGCGCGGGGAAGCTGGGCCGGAGCCGGGCGCTCCTGGACCGGCTCCCGGAGGAGGAACGCGGCCTGGGGTCTGGGCCGCCGGGAGCTGTCGCCTCCGCTGCCGTCGCCGAGCAGGTAAGGGGGCGCTGGTGGGGGGCGCGCAGGTCGGGGAGCCGGCGGGTGAGGCCCGGGCTGTGCAGCTGGGAAGGCGCACAGGGAGGGAGGGGTGCGGAGGTGAGGCCCAGGCCGCGCGGCCCGTCAGGACCCTGAGGCGGGTCCCGGGCCCGCCGCCCCAGTTGCAGTGCCCCCTGCCCGCCACCTTAGTATTCACTGAACCCCGCGTCGTCTTCGCTGCCGCTCATATGCAGGTTTGGGGAAGTGGGAACAGCTTCAGCAGATGGGAGGGCGCCGGGCTGGCCCTCAGGCCGTGGCCTTCCCGCAGTAGGTGGACCTGCCCTGGGAGCGGAGGCCGCCCCGGACCGTCCTGGGCACAGGCGGCCTGGGGCAGAATAACGGGCGAGGCCTGGGCCTTTGTGAGCTTGTTGGCCTGCCCCCCCCTCCCACCCCCCCCCGAGATCAAAAGCTTTTGACAAGTGTCTTTTTAGTCTTTTGAGGAATGTCCCTACTGTCTTCCACAGTGGCTGCACCAAACTCTTTTCCCACCAGCGGTGTAGGAGGCTTCCTTTTCTCCACAGCCTCTCCAGCATTTCTCCCTTCTGGACTTTGGAATGAAGGCCTTTCTGACTGGTGTGAGATGATACCTTATTGGAGTTTGGACTTGCATTTCTCTGATAATTAGTGATACCGAGGATTTTTTTCACATGCCTGTTGATCATTTGTGTGTCTTTGTTGGAGAAAGGTGTGTTTAGTTCTGACCACTTTTGGATTGGGTTGATTTCTGGTTATTCAGTTGTATGAGCTGTTTATATATTCTGGAAATCAACCCGTCAGTCTCATGTTTTGCGAATATTTTCTCCCGTCTCATAGGTTGTCCTTTTGTGTTGCTTATGGTTTCCTTTGCTGTGCGAAAAGCTGATAAATTCAGTTTGGCCCCATTGGTTTGTTTATTTGTGCCTTCATATCTGTTTGCTGGGGTGGACTGCCCTAGGAGAGCATTGCTGACGTGTGTGTCAGATGTTTTGCCTACGTGTTCTTCTGAGAGGCGTGTAGTGTCTTGTCTTATGTTCAAGTCCTTAAGCGAGTTTGAATTTGTTTTTGTGTACGGTGTGAGGGAGTGTCCCAACTTCACTGATTTCCGTGCAGCTGTCCAGTTTCCCCTGCGTCATTTGCTGAAGAGACCGTCTTTCCTCCACTGTGTGTTCTTCCTGCCTCCTTTGTCAAAGATAAATTGACCAGAAGTGTGTGGGTTTTCTCTCTGGACTCTGTTCTGTTCCCTTGATCTGTATGTCTGTCCCCCTCCAACTTGTCCAGTTTTATTAGGTAGAATTACTACAGTTTGACCGCACATACACATTCTATTGCACGTAGATATGTATATACAGTATACTGTAATTTTTTTAGTTTCCAGAAGTGTTCTCCTTACTGTTTTAAGAAGAGATTAGGTGTTTAAACTTACATAGTTATCAGCGGAATAAAGCCAACTACAAAATAAGAATCAACAGAATGCGGTAATACGACCATAAAGGACAGTCAGATGTGCTCACACACAGTGAAGAAATCAAAATGAAAATCAGTGCATTTGTGGCCTTATTATTACTGTTATTGTTTTTTGGGTTCCTCGTATAAATGATGTCATAGGGCATTTTTCTTTCTCTTTCTGGTCCCCTTCACTTAGAATGACAATCTTCAGGTCCATCCATGTTGCTGCAAGTGGCGTGATTCTATTCTTGTTTTATGGCTGAGTGCTGTCCCGTTGTGTATATATATGTACCACAGTTTCTTTGTCTAGGGAACTGTTGATGGACATTTGGGTTGTTTCCGTGTCTTGGCTGTCGTAAAGAGTGCTGCTGTGAACACTGGGGTGCACGTGTCTTTTTGAATTTTATTTTTCTCCGGATATGTTCCCAGGAGTGGGATTGCTGGATCACATGGTAGGTTTATGTTCATGTTTTTGAGGAACCTCCGTACTGTCGTCCATCGTGGCTGCACCAATCTACACTCCCACCCACAGTGTTGCAGGATTCCCTTTTCTCCACACCCTCTTCAGCATCTGTCACTTGTAGACTTCTCAGTGATGGCCATCCTGGCTGGTGTAAGGCGATATCGCATTGTAGTTTTGATCTGCATTTCTCTGACAGTGAGCGATGCTGAGCATTTTTTTTCATGTGCCCTATTGGCCATTTGAGTGTCTTCTGTGGAGAATTGTTTGTTTGTTTAGGTCTCCTGCCCGTTTTTGGATTGGGTTGCTTGTTTCTTTGATATTAAGGTGTGTGAGCTGTTTGTATGTTTTGGAAATGAGTCTCCTGTCAGTCACATCATTTGCAAAGGTTTTCTCCCATCCCGTAGGTTGTCTTTCCGTTTCGTGGGTGGTATCTGTAGTTGTGCAGAAGCCTTTGGGTTTAATTAGGTCCCATCTGTTTATTTTTGCTTTTACCTCTGATACTCCAGGTTCAAAAAATGCATTGCTGTAATGGATGTCCACGAGTGTTGGGCCTGTGTTTTCCACTAGGAGTTTTATAGTATCTGGTCTCACATTGAGGTCTTTAATCCATTTTGAGTTTATTTTTGTACATAATGTTGGAGAATGTTCTGATTTCAGTCTTTTACAGGTAGCTGTCCAGCTTTCCCGGCACCATTTATTGAAGAGACTGTCTTTTCTCCATTGTATACTCTTTCCTCCTTTGTCATTGATCGATTGACCATACGTGCGCCGGTTTATTGCTGGACTTTCTATCCTGTTGCATTGATCCCATAGGTCTGTTTTTGTACCAATACCGTGCTGTTTTGATTGTAGCTCTGTACTGTTGTTTGAAGTCTCGGAGGGTTATTCCTCCAGCATTGTTCTTTGTCTTCAGGAATGCCTTGGTAATTCTGGGTCTTTGGTGATTCCGTATCAGTTTTAGGATGATCTGGTGTATTTTTGTGAAAAATATCCTGGGTAATTAGATAGGGGTTGCATTAAATCTGTAGACTGCCTTGGGCAGCACGGCCGTTTGAACATGTTTAATTCTTCCAATGCAAGAGCATGGGATGTCCTTCCATTTCTCTAAGTCCTCTTTGATTTCCTTAATCAGGGTTTTGTAGGTCTCCACATAGAAGCCTTTCACTTCCTGGGTCAGATTTACTCTTGAGTATTTTATTTTGGGGGATGTGGATTTAGAAGCGATTAGTACTTTCATGTAAAGAAATGCCACTAATTTCTGTGTAATGTTGCTGTATCCCGCTACCTTGCCAAACCTTTTGTCAGCTCTAGCTGGTTTTTATGTGGCGCCTTTAGGATTTTCTGTGTGTAGTATCATGTCCTCCAGATATAATGGCAGTTTTACCTCTTCTTTCCCAATTTGGATCCCTTTTCTTTCTTTTTCTTGTCCAAGTGCTGTACTAGGACTGCCAATACTATATTGAATAGAAGTATTGAGAGTGGGCATCCTTGTCTTCTTCCAGATTTTAGCAGACAGGCTTTCAGCTTTTCTTGTAGAGTGTGATGCTGGTTGTAGGTTTGTCATAAATAGCTTTGATTACGTCGGGGTGTGTTCCCTCTATGCGCACGTTGGCAAGACCGCAGGCTCAGTGCGGTTGGAAGGCAGGGAGGATGGCAGCGGCAGAAGCAGCGGTGGGAGGAGGGGGGCTGCCCCTTGGGAGCCAGTCATTTGCTCCCATCTTCCCTGCAGCCTGACCCTGGGGGTGGCCTCTGTTGCTCCAGGTGGACTGGACCCAGGTCTTTAGGCCAGTCTGCTCCCAGGAGGCTGGCATGGTGCAGTCAGGGGCGAGGGCGGTGGTGATGACGGGAGTGAGGCTGCCCTGTGCAAGCCCTTGCATTTACTCCCATCTTCCTGGTGGCCTGGCCTGGGGACATCCTCTGCTGCCCCAGGTTCGCTGGAGGCATGTCCTCAGGTCAGCCTGCTCCTGAGAGGCGAGCTTGGTGCAGTGTGCTGGGGCAGGGACAGCAACAGCGACAGCGACAGTGGGAAATGGGAGCAAATCCCAGCTCTAGCATGGGGCAGCCCCAATCCTACAGTTGCTGCTGCGGCTGCCATGCTCCCCTGTCCACACTCTGCCTGCCTCCCAGGAGCAGGCTGACAGGGAGAAATTCTTTGCAAGAAGCCGGCGCAGCAGAGGCTGCCCCCAGGCCAGGCAGCAGTGGAGATCAGAGCAAGTCCACTGGCCCTCTCAGGGCAGCCCCCCTCCTCTGCCGCTGCCACCGCTGCTGCTGCCTGCTGTCCATCCCAGCAGTGCCATCAACCACCCAGAGCCCACTGGTAAGCGCTGTGCAGCCCAGGACCACCCTGCTCCATAGGCTCAGACGAGGCACTGGGCACCGTGCGGGGTTGGGGAGGGAGTGGTGGTGGGGAGGGGTGGAGGCGTTGGGGGTGTGGGGCAGGGCGCAGGGGCAGGAACTGGAATGGCCTCCAGCCCTGCCCGCCCTGGCCTGGGAGCCTGGGACACAGGGCTTTGCACCTACACACTGCCAGGGATCACTGTCTGGCGGCCGTTGCCATGGTGATCGGAGCCCGGATGGCCCTGCCCCTGCAAAGTGACGGGTGAGAGGGTCGGCTGGGTTAGGGTTGCACTCCGGGTGTGGGGGGACAGGCTGAGGGGGTGAGGGGTCACTGGGAGTGGAAGTGACCCAGCTGTGGGGTGAGGGGGCCCGGCCCGGGGTGACGGCCGCTTGGGGTGGGGGGACCCGGCTGAGGAGTCGAGGGGGGCAATCCCGGGGTGAAAGGCGAGGGGACTATCTCTGGATGGTGGGGGGACCTGGGGTGAGGCATGAGGGGTGAGCTTGGTCTGCGGGGGCTGTAGCTTAGGACCTAGTGGGGCCCAGTTGGGGCGGGGACTTCTGTGTGAGGAGAGCGAGCCTTGTCTTGGGGGTGCGATCAGTCGGGGACCAGGCCTGGTCCGGGGTGGAGAGGCAGTGACTGGGTGGGAGGAGGCGAGCAGGGGGAATGGGGCTGGGGGTGTGGCCTGGCCCCGGGGCCTGCGGTGGTTCTAGTTGGGTGCCCAAACCCTGTGGGTGGCAGGGTGGGGGCGTTGGGGCTGGGGACCCGGCCGGCCCCGTCCACGAGGTTGGCCAGCCCCGCCGCCCCGCGGGCCCAGCGCCAGGCCCCACTCGCAGCGTCCCTGCTGCAGGAGCCCCAGCCTTGCGGGCGGGAGGGGGAGGGGCGCGCGCGGACGCGGACGCGGACGCGGGAGCGCGCCCAGAGCGCGGGGAAGCTGGGCCGGAGCCGGGCGCTCCTGGACCGGCTCCCGGAGAAGGAACGCGGCCTGGGGTCTGGGCCGCCGGGAGCTGTCGCCTCCGCTGCCGTCGCCGAGCAGGTAAGGGGGCGCTGGTGGGGGGCGCGCAGGTCGGGGAGCCGGCGGGTGAGGCCCGGGCTGTGCAGCTGGGAAGGCGCACAGGGAGGGAGGGGTGCGGAGGTGAGGCCCAGGCCGCGCGGCCCGTCAGGACCCTGAGGCGGGTCCCGGGCCCGCCGCCCCAGTTGCAGTGCCCCCTGCCCGCCACCTTAGTATTCACTGAACCCCGCGTCGTCTTCGCTGCCGCTCATATGCAGGTTTGGGGAAGTGGGAACAGCTTCAGCAGATGGGAGGGCGCCGGGCTGGCCCTCAGGCCGTGGCCTTCCCGCAGTAGGTGGACCTGCCCTGGGAGCGGAGGCCGCCCCGGACCGTCCTGGGCACAGGCGGCCTGGGGCAGAATAACGGGCGAGGCCTGGGCCTTTGTGAGCTTGTTGGCCTGCCCCCCCCCCACCCCCCCGAGATCAAAAGCTTTTGACAAGTGTCTTTTTAGTCTTTTGAGGAATGTCCCTACTGTCTTCCACAGTGGCTGCACCAAACTCTTTTCCCACCAGCGGTGTAGGAGGCTTCCTTTTCTCCACAGCCTCTCCAGCATTTCTCCCTTCTGGACTTTGGAATGAAGGCCTTTCTGACTGGTGTGAGATGATACCTTATTGGAGTTTGGACTTGCATTTCTCTGATAATTAGTGATACCGAGGATTTTTTTCACATGCCTGTTGATCATTTGTGTGTCTTTGTTGGAGAAAGGTGTGTTTAGTTCTGACCACTTTTGGATTGGGTTGATTTCTGGTTATTCAGTTGTATGAGCTGTTTATATATTCTGGAAATCAACCCGTCAGTCTCATGTTTTGCGAATATTTTCTCCCGTCTCATAGGTTGTCCTTTTGTGTTGCTTATGGTTTCCTTTGCTGTGCGAAAAGCTGATAAATTCAGTTTGGCCCCATTGGTTTGTTTATTTGTGCCTTCATATCTGTTTGCTGGGGTGGACTGCCCTAGGAGAGCATTGCTGACGTGTGTGTCAGATGTTTTGCCTACGTGTTCTTCTGAGAGGCGTGTAGTGTCTTGTCTTATGTTCAAGTCCTTAAGCGAGTTTGAATTTGTTTTTGTGTACGGTGTGAGGGAGTGTCCCAACTTCACTGATTTCCGTGCAGCTGTCCAGTTTCCCCTGCGTCATTTGCTGAAGAGACCGTCTTTCCTCCACTGTGTGTTCTTCCTGCCTCCTTTGTCAAAGATAAATTGACCAGAAGTGTGTGGGTTTTCTCTCTGGACTCTGTTCTGTTCCCTTGATCTGTATGTCTGTCCCCCTCCAACTTGTCCAGTTTTATTAGGTAGAATTACTACAGTTTGACCGCACATACACATTCTATTGCACGTAGATATGTATATACAGTATACTGTAATTTTTTTAGTTTCCAGAAGTGTTCTCCTTACTGTTTTAAGAAGAGATTAGGTGTTTAAACTTACATAGTTATCAGCGGAATAAAGCCAACTACAAAATAAGAATCAACAGAATGCGGTAATACGACCATAAAGGACAGTCAGATGTGCTCACACACAGTGAAGAAATCAAAATGAAAATCAGTGCATTTGTGGCCTTATTATTACTGTTATTGTTTTTTGGGTTCCTCGTATAAATGATGTCATAGGGCATTTTTCTTTCTCTTTCTGGTCCCCTTCACTTAGAATGACAATCTTCAGGTCCATCCATGTTGCTGCAAGTGGCGTGATTCTATTCTTGTTTTATGGCTGAGTGCTGTCCCGTTGTGTATATATATGTACCACAGTTTCTTTGTCTAGGGAACTGTTGATGGACATTTGGGTTGTTTCCGTGTCTTGGCTGTCGTAAAGAGTGCTGCTGTGAACACTGGGGTGCACGTGTCTTTTTGAATTTTATTTTTCTCCGGATATGTTCCCAGGAGTGGGATTGCTGGATCACATGGTAGGTTTATGTTCATGTTTTTGAGGAACCTCCGTACTGTCGTCCATCGTGGCTGCACCAATCTACACTCCCACCCACAGTGTTGCAGGATTCCCTTTTCTCCACACCCTCTTCAGCATCTGTCACTTGTAGACTTCTCAGTGATGGCCATCCTGGCTGGTGTAAGGCGATATCGCATTGTAGTTTTGATCTGCATTTCTCTGACAGTGAGCGATGCTGAGCATTTTTTTTCATGTGCCCTATTGGCCATTTGAGTGTCTTCTGTGGAGAATTGTTTGTTTGTTTAGGTCTCCTGCCCGTTTTTGGATTGGGTTGCTTGTTTCTTTGATATTAAGGTGTGTGAGCTGTTTGTATGTTTTGGAAATGAGTCTCCTGTCAGTCACATCATTTGCAAAGGTTTTCTCCCATCCCGTAGGTTGTCTTTCCGTTTCGTGGGTGGTATCTGTAGTTGTGCAGAAGCCTTTGGGTTTAATTAGGTCCCATCTGTTTATTTTTGCTTTTACCTCTGATACTCCAGGTTCAAAAAATGCATTGCTGTAATGGATGTCCACGAGTGTTGGGCCTGTGTTTTCCACTAGGAGTTTTATAGTATCTGGTCTCACATTGAGGTCTTTAATCCATTTTGAGTTTATTTTTGTACATAATGTTGGAGAATGTTCTGATTTCAGTCTTTTACAGGTAGCTGTCCAGCTTTCCCGGCACCATTTATTGAAGAGACTGTCTTTTCTCCATTGTATACTCTTTCCTCCTTTGTCATTGATCGATTGACCATACGTGCGCCGGTTTATTGCTGGACTTTCTATCCTGTTGCATTGATCCCATAGGTCTGTTTTTGTACCAATACCGTGCTGTTTTGATTGTAGCTCTGTACTGTTGTTTGAAGTCTCGGAGGGTTATTCCTCCAGCATTGTTCTTTGTCTTCAGGAATGCCTTGGTAATTCTGGGTCTTTGGTGATTCCGTATCAGTTTTAGGATGATCTGGTGTATTTTTGTGAAAAATATCCTGGGTAATTAGATAGGGGTTGCATTAAATCTGTAGACTGCCTTGGGCAGCACGGCCGTTTGAACATGTTTAATTCTTCCAATGCAAGAGCATGGGATGTCCTTCCATTTCTCTAAGTCCTCTTTGATTTCCTTAATCAGGGTTTTGTAGGTCTCCACATAGAAGCCTTTCACTTCCTGGGTCAGATTTACTCTTGAGTATTTTATTTTGGGGGATGTGGATTTAGAAGCGATTAGTACTTTCATGTAAAGAAATGCCACTAATTTCTGTGTAATGTTGCTGTATCCCGCTACCTTGCCAAACCTTTTGTCAGCTCTAGCTGGTTTTTATGTGGCGCCTTTAGGATTTTCTGTGTGTAGTATCATGTCCTCCAGATATAATGGCAGTTTTACCTCTTCTTTCCCAATTTGGATCCCTTTTCTTTCTTTTTCTTGTCCAAGTGCTGTACTAGGACTGCCAATACTATATTGAATAGAAGTATTGAGAGTGGGCATCCTTGTCTTCTTCCAGATTTTAGCAGACAGGCTTTCAGCTTTTCTTGTAGAGTGTGATGCTGGTTGTAGGTTTGTCATAAATAGCTTTGATTACGTCGGGGTGTGTTCCCTCTATGCGCACGTTGGCAAGACCGCAGGCTCAGTGCGGTTGGAAGGCAGGGAGGATGGCAGCGGCAGAAGCAGCGGTGGGAGGAGGGGGGCTGCCCCTTGGGAGCCAGTCATTTGCTCCCATCTTCCCTGCAGCCTGACCCTGGGGGTGGCCTCTGTTGCTCCAGGTGGACTGGACCCAGGTCTTTAGGCCAGTCTGCTCCCAGGAGGCTGGCATGGTGCAGTCAGGGGCGAGGGCGGTGGTGATGACGGGAGTGAGGCTGCCCTGTGCAAGCCCTTGCATTTACTCCCATCTTCCTGGTGGCCTGGCCTGGGGACATCCTCTGCTGCCCCAGGTTCGCTGGAGGCATGTCCTCAGGTCAGCCTGCTCCTGAGAGGCGAGCTTGGTGCAGTGTGCTGGGGCAGGGACAGCAACAGCGACAGCGACAGTGGGAAATGGGAGCAAATCCCAGCTCTAGCATGGGGCAGCCCCAATCCTACAGTTGCTGCTGCGGCTGCCATGCTCCCCTGTCCACACTCTGCCTGCCTCCCAGGAGCAGGCTGACAGGGAGAAATTCTTTGCAAGAAGCCGGCGCAGCAGAGGCTGCCCCCAGGCCAGGCAGCAGTGGAGATCAGAGCAAGTCCACTGGCCCTCTCAGGGCAGCCCCCCTCCTCTGCCGCTGCCACCGCTGCTGCTGCCTGCTGTCCATCCCAGCAGTGCCATCAACCACCCAGAGCCCACTGGTAAGCGCTGTGCAGCCCAGGACCACCCTGCTCCATAGGCTCAGACGAGGCACTGGGCACCGTGCGGGGTTGGGGAGGGAGTGGTGGTGGGGAGGGGTGGAGGCGTTGGGGGTGTGGGGCAGGGCGCAGGGGCAGGAACTGGAATGGCCTCCAGCCCTGCCCGCCCTGGCCTGGGAGCCTGGGACACAGGGCTTTGCACCTACACACTGCCAGGGATCACTGTCTGGCGGCCGTTGCCATGGTGATCGGAGCCCGGATGGCCCTGCCCCTGCAAAGTGACGGGTGAGAGGGTCGGCTGGGTTAGGGTTGCACTCCGGGTGTGGGGGGACAGGCTGAGGGGGTGAGGGGTCACTGGGAGTGGAAGTGACCCAGCTGTGGGGTGAGGGGGCCCGGCCCGGGGTGACGGCCGCTTGGGGTGGGGGGACCCGGCTGAGGAGTCGAGGGGGGCAATCCCGGGGTGAAAGGCGAGGGGACTATCTCTGGATGGTGGGGGGACCTGGGGTGAGGCATGAGGGGTGAGCTTGGTCTGCGGGGGCTGTAGCTTAGGACCTAGTGGGGCCCAGTTGGGGCGGGGACTTCTGTGTGAGGAGAGCGAGCCTTGTCTTGGGGGTGCGATCAGTCGGGGACCAGGCCTGGTCCGGGGTGGAGAGGCAGTGACTGGGTGGGAGGAGGCGAGCAGGGGGAATGGGGCTGGGGGTGTGGCCTGGCCCCGGGGCCTGCGGTGGTTCTAGTTGGGTGCCCAAACCCTGTGGGTGGCAGGGTGGGGGCGTTGGGGCTGGGGACCCGGCCGGCCCCGTCCACGAGGTTGGCCAGCCCCGCCGCCCCGCGGGCCCAGCGCCAGGCCCCACTCGCAGCGTCCCTGCTGCAGGAGCCCCAGCCTTGCGGGCGGGAGGGGGAGGGGCGCGCGCGGACGCGGACGCGGACGCGGGAGCGCGCCCAGAGCGCGGGGAAGCTGGGCCGGAGCCGGGCGCTCCTGGACCGGCTCCCGGAGGAGGAACGCGGCCTGGGGTCTGGGCCGCCGGGAGCTGTCGCCTCCGCTGCCGTCGCCGAGCAGGTAAGGGGGCGCTGGTGGGGGGCGCGCAGGTCGGGGAGCCGGCGGGTGAGGCCCGGGCTGTGCAGCTGGGAAGGCGCACAGGGAGGGAGGGGTGCGGAGGTGAGGCCCAGGCCGCGCGGCCCGTCAGGACCCTGAGGCGGGTCCCGGGCCCGCCGCCCCAGTTGCAGTGCCCCCTGCCCGCCACCTTAGTATTCACTGAACCCCGCGTCGTCTTCGCTGCCGCTCATATGCAGGTTTGGGGAAGTGGGAACAGCTTCAGCAGATGGGAGGGCGCCGGGCTGGCCCTCAGGCCGTGGCCTTCCCGCAGTAGGTGGACCTGCCCTGGGAGCGGAGGCCGCCCCGGACCGTCCTGGGCACAGGCGGCCTGGGGCAGAATAACGGGCGAGGCCTGGGCCTTTGTGAGCTTGTTGGCCTGCCCCCCCCCCCACCCCCCCGAGATCAAAAGCTTTTGACAAGTGTCTTTTTAGTCTTTTGAGGAATGTCCCTACTGTCTTCCACAGTGGCTGCACCAAACTCTTTTCCCACCAGCGGTGTAGGAGGCTTCCTTTTCTCCACAGCCTCTCCAGCATTTCTCCCTTCTGGACTTTGGAATGAAGGCCTTTCTGACTGGTGTGAGATGATACCTTATTGGAGTTTGGACTTGCATTTCTCTGATAATTAGTGATACCGAGGATTTTTTTCACATGCCTGTTGATCATTTGTGTGTCTTTGTTGGAGAAAGGTGTGTTTAGTTCTGACCACTTTTGGATTGGGTTGATTTCTGGTTATTCAGTTGTATGAGCTGTTTATATATTCTGGAAATCAACCCGTCAGTCTCATGTTTTGCGAATATTTTCTCCCGTCTCATAGGTTGTCCTTTTGTGTTGCTTATGGTTTCCTTTGCTGTGCGAAAAGCTGATAAATTCAGTTTGGCCCCATTGGTTTGTTTATTTGTGCCTTCATATCTGTTTGCTGGGGTGGACTGCCCTAGGAGAGCATTGCTGACGTGTGTGTCAGATGTTTTGCCTACGTGTTCTTCTGAGAGGCGTGTAGTGTCTTGTCTTATGTTCAAGTCCTTAAGCGAGTTTGAATTTGTTTTTGTGTACGGTGTGAGGGAGTGTCCCAACTTCACTGATTTCCGTGCAGCTGTCCAGTTTCCCCTGCGTCATTTGCTGAAGAGACCGTCTTTCCTCCACTGTGTGTTCTTCCTGCCTCCTTTGTCAAAGATAAATTGACCAGAAGTGTGTGGGTTTTCTCTCTGGACTCTGTTCTGTTCCCTTGATCTGTATGTCTGTCCCCCTCCAACTTGTCCAGTTTTATTAGGTAGAATTACTACAGTTTGACCGCACATACACATTCTATTGCACGTAGATATGTATATACAGTATACTGTAATTTTTTTAGTTTCCAGAAGTGTTCTCCTTACTGTTTTAAGAAGAGATTAGGTGTTTAAACTTACATAGTTATCAGCGGAATAAAGCCAACTACAAAATAAGAATCAACAGAATGCGGTAATACGACCATAAAGGACAGTCAGATGTGCTCACACACAGTGAAGAAATCAAAATGAAAATCAGTGCATTTGTGGCCTTATTATTACTGTTATTGTTTTTTGGGTTCCTCGTATAAATGATGTCATAGGGCATTTTTCTTTCTCTTTCTGGTCCCCTTCACTTAGAATGACAATCTTCAGGTCCATCCATGTTGCTGCAAGTGGCGTGATTCTATTCTTGTTTTATGGCTGAGTGCTGTCCCGTTGTGTATATATATGTACCACAGTTTCTTTGTCTAGGGAACTGTTGATGGACATTTGGGTTGTTTCCGTGTCTTGGCTGTCGTAAAGAGTGCTGCTGTGAACACTGGGGTGCACGTGTCTTTTTGAATTTTATTTTTCTCCGGATATGTTCCCAGGAGTGGGATTGCTGGATCACATGGTAGGTTTATGTTCATGTTTTTGAGGAACCTCCGTACTGTCGTCCATCGTGGCTGCACCAATCTACACTCCCACCCACAGTGTTGCAGGATTCCCTTTTCTCCACACCCTCTTCAGCATCTGTCACTTGTAGACTTCTCAGTGATGGCCATCCTGGCTGGTGTAAGGCGATATCGCATTGTAGTTTTGATCTGCATTTCTCTGACAGTGAGCGATGCTGAGCATTTTTTTTCATGTGCCCTATTGGCCATTTGAGTGTCTTCTGTGGAGAATTGTTTGTTTGTTTAGGTCTCCTGCCCGTTTTTGGATTGGGTTGCTTGTTTCTTTGATATTAAGGTGTGTGAGCTGTTTGTATGTTTTGGAAATGAGTCTCCTGTCAGTCACATCATTTGCAAAGGTTTTCTCCCATCCCGTAGGTTGTCTTTCCGTTTCGTGGGTGGTATCTGTAGTTGTGCAGAAGCCTTTGGGTTTAATTAGGTCCCATCTGTTTATTTTTGCTTTTACCTCTGATACTCCAGGTTCAAAAAATGCATTGCTGTAATGGATGTCCACGAGTGTTGGGCCTGTGTTTTCCACTAGGAGTTTTATAGTATCTGGTCTCACATTGAGGTCTTTAATCCATTTTGAGTTTATTTTTGTACATAATGTTGGAGAATGTTCTGATTTCAGTCTTTTACAGGTAGCTGTCCAGCTTTCCCGGCACCATTTATTGAAGAGACTGTCTTTTCTCCATTGTATACTCTTTCCTCCTTTGTCATTGATCGATTGACCATACGTGCGCCGGTTTATTGCTGGACTTTCTATCCTGTTGCATTGATCCCATAGGTCTGTTTTTGTACCAATACCGTGCTGTTTTGATTGTAGCTCTGTACTGTTGTTTGAAGTCTCGGAGGGTTATTCCTCCAGCATTGTTCTTTGTCTTCAGGAATGCCTTGGTAATTCTGGGTCTTTGGTGATTCCGTATCAGTTTTAGGATGATCTGGTGTATTTTTGTGAAAAATATCCTGGGTAATTAGATAGGGGTTGCATTAAATCTGTAGACTGCCTTGGGCAGCACGGCCGTTTGAACATGTTTAATTCTTCCAATGCAAGAGCATGGGATGTCCTTCCATTTCTCTAAGTCCTCTTTGATTTCCTTAATCAGGGTTTTGTAGGTCTCCACATAGAAGCCTTTCACTTCCTGGGTCAGATTTACTCTTGAGTATTTTATTTTGGGGGATGTGGATTTAGAAGCGATTAGTACTTTCATGTAAAGAAATGCCACTAATTTCTGTGTAATGTTGCTGTATCCCGCTACCTTGCCAAACCTTTTGTCAGCTCTAGCTGGTTTTTATGTGGCGCCTTTAGGATTTTCTGTGTGTAGTATCATGTCCTCCAGATATAATGGCAGTTTTACCTCTTCTTTCCCAATTTGGATCCCTTTTCTTTCTTTTTCTTGTCCAAGTGCTGTACTAGGACTGCCAATACTATATTGAATAGAAGTATTGAGAGTGGGCATCCTTGTCTTCTTCCAGATTTTAGCAGACAGGCTTTCAGCTTTTCTTGTAGAGTGTGATGCTGGTTGTAGGTTTGTCATAAATAGCTTTGATTACGTCGGGGTGTGTTCCCTCTATGCGCACGTTGGCAAGACCGCAGGCTCAGTGCGGTTGGAAGGCAGGGAGGATGGCAGCGGCAGAAGCAGCGGTGGGAGGAGGGGGGCTGCCCCTTGGGAGCCAGTCATTTGCTCCCATCTTCCCTGCAGCCTGACCCTGGGGGTGGCCTCTGTTGCTCCAGGTGGACTGGACCCAGGTCTTTAGGCCAGTCTGCTCCCAGGAGGCTGGCATGGTGCAGTCAGGGGCGAGGGCGGTGGTGATGACGGGAGTGAGGCTGCCCTGTGCAAGCCCTTGCATTTACTCCCATCTTCCTGGTGGCCTGGCCTGGGGACATCCTCTGCTGCCCCAGGTTCGCTGGAGGCATGTCCTCAGGTCAGCCTGCTCCTGAGAGGCGAGCTTGGTGCAGTGTGCTGGGGCAGGGACAGCAACAGCGACAGCGACAGTGGGAAATGGGAGCAAATCCCAGCTCTAGCATGGGGCAGCCCCAATCCTACAGTTGCTGCTGCGGCTGCCATGCTCCCCTGTCCACACTCTGCCTGCCTCCCAGGAGCAGGCTGACAGGGAGAAATTCTTTGCAAGAAGCCGGCGCAGCAGAGGCTGCCCCCAGGCCAGGCAGCAGTGGAGATCAGAGCAAGTCCACTGGCCCTCTCAGGGCAGCCCCCCTCCTCTGCCGCTGCCACCGCTGCTGCTGCCTGCTGTCCATCCCAGCAGTGCCATCAACCACCCAGAGCCCACTGGTAAGCGCTGTGCAGCCCAGGACCACCCTGCTCCATAGGCTCAGACGAGGCACTGGGCACCGTGCGGGGTTGGGGAGGGAGTGGTGGTGGGGAGGGGTGGAGGCGTTGGGGGTGTGGGGCAGGGCGCAGGGGCAGGAACTGGAATGGCCTCCAGCCCTGCCCGCCCTGGCCTGGGAGCCTGGGACACAGGGCTTTGCACCTACACACTGCCAGGGATCACTGTCTGGCGGCCGTTGCCATGGTGATCGGAGCCCGGATGGCCCTGCCCCTGCAAAGTGACGGGTGAGAGGGTCGGCTGGGTTAGGGTTGCACTCCGGGTGTGGGGGGACAGGCTGAGGGGGTGAGGGGTCACTGGGAGTGGAAGTGACCCAGCTGTGGGGTGAGGGGGCCCGGCCCGGGGTGACGGCCGCTTGGGGTGGGGGGACCCGGCTGAGGAGTCGAGGGGGGCAATCCCGGGGTGAAAGGCGAGGGGACTATCTCTGGATGGTGGGGGGACCTGGGGTGAGGCATGAGGGGTGAGCTTGGTCTGCGGGGGCTGTAGCTTAGGACCTAGTGGGGCCCAGTTGGGGCGGGGACTTCTGTGTGAGGAGAGCGAGCCTTGTCTTGGGGGTGCGATCAGTCGGGGACCAGGCCTGGTCCGGGGTGGAGAGGCAGTGACTGGGTGGGAGGAGGCGAGCAGGGGGAATGGGGCTGGGGGTGTGGCCTGGCCCCGGGGCCTGCGGTGGTTCTAGTTGGGTGCCCAAACCCTGTGGGTGGCAGGGTGGGGGCGTTGGGGCTGGGGACCCGGCCGGCCCCGTCCACGAGGTTGGCCAGCCCCGCCGCCCCGCGGGCCCAGCGCCAGGCCCCACTCGCAGCGTCCCTGCTGCAGGAGCCCCAGCCTTGCGGGCGGGAGGGGGAGGGGCGCGCGCGGACGCGGACGCGGACGCGGGAGCGCGCCCAGAGCGCGGGGAAGCTGGGCCGGAGCCGGGCGCTCCTGGACCGGCTCCCGGAGGAGGAACGCGGCCTGGGGTCTGGGCCGCCGGGAGCTGTCGCCTCCGCTGCCGTCGCCGAGCAGGTAAGGGGGCGCTGGTGGGGGGCGCGCAGGTCGGGGAGCCGGCGGGTGAGGCCCGGGCTGTGCAGCTGGGAAGGCGCACAGGGAGGGAGGGGTGCGGAGGTGAGGCCCAGGCCGCGCGGCCCGTCAGGACCCTGAGGCGGGTCCCGGGCCCGCCGCCCCAGTTGCAGTGCCCCCTGCCCGCCACCTTAGTATTCACTGAACCCCGCGTCGTCTTCGCTGCCGCTCATATGCAGGTTTGGGGAAGTGGGAACAGCTTCAGCAGATGGGAGGGCGCCGGGCTGGCCCTCAGGCCGTGGCCTTCCCGCAGTAGGTGGACCTGCCCTGGGAGCGGAGGCCGCCCCGGACCGTCCTGGGCACAGGCGGCCTGGGGCAGAATAACGGGCGAGGCCTGGGCCTTTGTGAGCTTGTTGGCCTGCCCCCCCCCCACCCCCCCGAGATCAAAAGCTTTTGACAAGTGTCTTTTTAGTCTTTTGAGGAATGTCCCTACTGTCTTCCACAGTGGCTGCACCAAACTCTTTTCCCACCAGCGGTGTAGGAGGCTTCCTTTTCTCCACAGCCTCTCCAGCATTTCTCCCTTCTGGACTTTGGAATGAAGGCCTTTCTGACTGGTGTGAGATGATACCTTATTGGAGTTTGGACTTGCATTTCTCTGATAATTAGTGATACCGAGGATTTTTTTCACATGCCTGTTGATCATTTGTGTGTCTTTGTTGGAGAAAGGTGTGTTTAGTTCTGACCACTTTTGGATTGGGTTGATTTCTGGTTATTCAGTTGTATGAGCTGTTTATATATTCTGGAAATCAACCCGTCAGTCTCATGTTTTGCGAATATTTTCTCCCGTCTCATAGGTTGTCCTTTTGTGTTGCTTATGGTTTCCTTTGCTGTGCGAAAAGCTGATAAATTCAGTTTGGCCCCATTGGTTTGTTTATTTGTGCCTTCATATCTGTTTGCTGGGGTGGACTGCCCTAGGAGAGCATTGCTGACGTGTGTGTCAGATGTTTTGCCTACGTGTTCTTCTGAGAGGCGTGTAGTGTCTTGTCTTATGTTCAAGTCCTTAAGCGAGTTTGAATTTGTTTTTGTGTACGGTGTGAGGGAGTGTCCCAACTTCACTGATTTCCGTGCAGCTGTCCAGTTTCCCCTGCGTCATTTGCTGAAGAGACCGTCTTTCCTCCACTGTGTGTTCTTCCTGCCTCCTTTGTCAAAGATAAATTGACCAGAAGTGTGTGGGTTTTCTCTCTGGACTCTGTTCTGTTCCCTTGATCTGTATGTCTGTCCCCCTCCAACTTGTCCAGTTTTATTAGGTAGAATTACTACAGTTTGACCGCACATACACATTCTATTGCACGTAGATATGTATATACAGTATACTGTAATTTTTTTAGTTTCCAGAAGTGTTCTCCTTACTGTTTTAAGAAGAGATTAGGTGTTTAAACTTACATAGTTATCAGCGGAATAAAGCCAACTACAAAATAAGAATCAACAGAATGCGGTAATACGACCATAAAGGACAGTCAGATGTGCTCACACACAGTGAAGAAATCAAAATGAAAATCAGTGCATTTGTGGCCTTATTATTACTGTTATTGTTTTTTGGGTTCCTCGTATAAATGATGTCATAGGGCATTTTTCTTTCTCTTTCTGGTCCCCTTCACTTAGAATGACAATCTTCAGGTCCATCCATGTTGCTGCAAGTGGCGTGATTCTATTCTTGTTTTATGGCTGAGTGCTGTCCCGTTGTGTATATATATGTACCACAGTTTCTTTGTCTAGGGAACTGTTGATGGACATTTGGGTTGTTTCCGTGTCTTGGCTGTCGTAAAGAGTGCTGCTGTGAACACTGGGGTGCACGTGTCTTTTTGAATTTTATTTTTCTCCGGATATGTTCCCAGGAGTGGGATTGCTGGATCACATGGTAGGTTTATGTTCATGTTTTTGAGGAACCTCCGTACTGTCGTCCATCGTGGCTGCACCAATCTACACTCCCACCCACAGTGTTGCAGGATTCCCTTTTCTCCACACCCTCTTCAGCATCTGTCACTTGTAGACTTCTCAGTGATGGCCATCCTGGCTGGTGTAAGGCGATATCGCATTGTAGTTTTGATCTGCATTTCTCTGACAGTGAGCGATGCTGAGCATTTTTTTTCATGTGCCCTATTGGCCATTTGAGTGTCTTCTGTGGAGAATTGTTTGTTTGTTTAGGTCTCCTGCCCGTTTTTGGATTGGGTTGCTTGTTTCTTTGATATTAAGGTGTGTGAGCTGTTTGTATGTTTTGGAAATGAGTCTCCTGTCAGTCACATCATTTGCAAAGGTTTTCTCCCATCCCGTAGGTTGTCTTTCCGTTTCGTGGGTGGTATCTGTAGTTGTGCAGAAGCCTTTGGGTTTAATTAGGTCCCATCTGTTTATTTTTGCTTTTACCTCTGATACTCCAGGTTCAAAAAATGCATTGCTGTAATGGATGTCCACGAGTGTTGGGCCTGTGTTTCCCCTAGGAGTTGTACAGTACCTGGTCTTGAATTGAGGTCTTTAATCAATTTTGGGTTTATTTTCGTACATGGTGTTGGAGGATGTTCTAATTTCAGTCTTTTACAGGTTGCTTCCCAGTTTTCCCAGCACCACTTATTGAAGAGACTGTCTTTCCTCCGCTGTGTATTCTTGCCTCCTTCGTCATGGGTTAATTGACTATACGTGCGTGGGTTTATCTCTGGACTTTCTATCCTGTTGCATTGATCCTGTGTGTCTGTTTGTGTACCAATAGCATTGCTGTTTTGATTGTATCTCTGTAGTGTTGTCTGAAGCCTGGGAGGGTTATTCCTCCAGCTTCGTTCTTTTTCTTGAGTGATGCTTTGGTAATTCCGGGTCTTCTGTGATTCCGTATAAATTTTAGGATGGTTTGTTGTAGTTCTGTGAAAAAATGTCCTGGGTAATGTGATAGGGGTCGCATTGAATCTGTAGATCGCTCTGGGCAGCGTGGCCATTTTGACATTATTAATTCTTGCAATGCAGGAACACGGGATGTCTTTCCATTTCTTTAAGTGCTCTTTAGTTTCCTTAGTCAGGGTTTTGTAGGTCTTCTCACGGAAGTCTTTCACTTCCTGGGCCAGATGTATTCCTAAGTGTTTTAATTTATGGGTGCGGTTTTAAAGGGATTATCACTTTCGTGTAAAGAAATGCCACAGATTTCTATCTGTTGATACTATCTTCTGCTACCTGGCTGAATTGTTTGATTAGCTCTGGTTGTTTTTCTGCGGAGGCTTTAGGACTTTTTATATGTAGTTTTAGCATGTCATCCGCATAGGATGACAGTTTTACCTCTTCTCTTCCCATTTAGATCCCTTTTATTTGTTTTTGCTGTCTAATTGCTATGGCTAGGACTTCCACTGCTTACTGTGTGGAATCGAAGTGGTGAGAGAGGCCATCCTTGTGTCGTTCCAGAGTTTAGCGGAAAGGCTTTCGGCTTTTCACTGAAGAGTATCATGCTGGCTGTAGGTTTGTCATAAACAGCTTTTATTATGTTGAGATACGTTCCGTCTCTACCCGCTTTGGTAAGACCGCGGGCTCAGTGTGGTCAGGGGGCTTGGGAGGAAGGTAGCAGAGGTAGCCTTGGCGGGAGGAGGGGGGGCTGCCCCTTGGGAGCCAGTCGTTTGCTCCCATCTCTCCCGTGGCCTGACCTGGGGGTGTCCTCTGCCGCTCCAGGTTCACCGCACCCACGTCTTTAGGTCAGTGTGCTCCCAGGGGGCTGGCATGGTCGGTCAGGGGGCAGGGGCAGCGGCAGCGGTGGCGGGAGTGGGGCTGCCCTGTGCAAGCCCTTGTGTGTACTCCCATCTCCCCAGGGGCCTGGCTTGGGGGCAGCCTCTGCTGCCCCAGGTTTGCAGGACTGACATGTGTAGGTCAGCCTCCTCCCTGGAAGCCTGTGCGGTTCGGTCAGGGAGTGGGGAAGACTGCAGAGGTGGCAGCTGAGGTGGCGGGAGAAGGGGGTCTGCCCTGTGCCAGCCTGTGGGTTTGCTCCCGTTTCCCCTGCGGCCTGGCCCGGGGGCGGCCTCTGCTGCCCCAGGTTCGCTGGAGGCTTGTCCTCAGTCAGCCTGCTCCTGAGAGGCGGGCAGCGGTGCAGTGAGTGTGCTGGATAGGGGCAGCGACAGCAGGAAATGGGAGAAAATCTCTGCTCTAGCAGGGGCAGCCCCAGTCCTGCCCACTCGGCCCGCTGATCGCACCCCGCCGATTGCACCCCGCCTGCCTGTCAGGAGCAGACTGACAGGGAGAAGCGCTTTCCAGGAAGCTGGGGCAGCAAGGCTGCCCCCAGGCCAGGCCGTAGGATAGATGGGAGCAAGGCTCTCCCAGGGCAGCCCCCGTCCCCTACGGCCTCTGTGGCTGCCTGCTGTCCATCCCGGGGCTCGGCTGCACCCTCCCCTCTGGCAGCGCCATCGACCATCCAAAGCCCACTGGCGAGTGAGCGAGCAGTGTGCAGCCCGGGACCACCCTGTCCCGTCGCCTCAGATGGAGGCCCTGGGCACAGCGGGGTAGGGCACCCAGGTGGGAGGTGGAAATGCCTCCAGCCCTGCCCGCCTGCACTCTGCCCGGGATCCCTGCCTGGTGGCTGTCACATGGTGATGGGAGCCTGGACCGCCCTGCCCCTGCAAGGTGAGGGGTGAGATGTGATGTGTCAGGGGGAGTTCAGCTGAGGTAGCCAGTGCACTCTGGGCATGGTGGGATCCCGCAGTGAAGGGGGACATGCTGAGCGATGTCTAGACATTAAAACGTTACTGCGTATCTCTCAACACCACAGCGTGGGAGACTCAATAAGACGTGTATTCCTCCTGGTTCTGGAGGACGGGAGTCTGAGATCAATGCTTCAACAGTTTGGTTGTTGGAGGAGGCCCAGGTCCTGGTTCCCAGTGGCCCACTTTTCACTGTGTGGTTTTTGTGGTGAAGTGGAAGAGGGATCTCCTTCATAATCTGAGGCAGGAGAGATCCCCCTCATGCCCTGATCACCTCCCAAATGCCCCACCTCCAAACATCATCACCTGGGAATTAAGGTTTTGCATATGGATTTTGGGGGCGACACAGATGTGCAGTCCAGACAGTGGTCCCGGCCCTGGTTTCTCACCTAAATCTCAGTCAAGTGTACTTCAGAATGTAGTGCGATCTTGAGCACTTCATTACATAGGTCACCATGGGTAGTGATGTCTTGTGAAGTGTCCCCCCATGTTGTGTCACTGGTCACACTGTCTGCCCCACTCATGATCCAGGCCGCGATGCTCAGCCCAGCTTAGCTCAGCAGCTGCTCTGCGTAACAAAAAGATGTCTGTACCACCCACCTTGTGGCACCTGGGAGAGGAAGGTAAATTTCAGATCTGCTCAGCCTCCCAGGGCTGCGGGAAGGGGGCTCAGGTGCCCACTGCTCCTTGTTATTCACCATGTTGTCAAACGCTCAGTGTTCGTGGCCAGTTATTAGTGTTTTTCCAGGCTCCTGTTTCACATCTAGTACTTAGTAGATGTTCACATTCGTTCCCTAGGGCTGCCTTAACAAGTTATAACCAACTAGGGGGCTTAAAACAGCACAAATTCATTTCTCTCACAGTCCTGAACCCAGAATCCAGCAGCGTGGGGTCATCGGAGTCGCGTCATCTCTGGGGACTTGGGGAGAATCACTCCTTGATGTGGACAGTAACTCTCATCCACCTGTCTTCCTGGCCTCTCTTCCCCATGTGTCTGTGCATCAGTCTCTGTTCTCTTATAAAGACACCAGTGGTTGAATTAAGGGCCCACCCTAGCCCAGTATGGCCTCATTTTAACTTACACCCTAATTATATCTGCAAAGACTGTCTTTTTAAATACGATGTGACTCTTGGGAAGACACTGTTCAACCCAGGACAGTGATGGATAAACACGAGAACCGCTGGGTTCCCTGATGTCACCTCCACGTGTCCTGCTGCTGATTTGAAGACTGGGATCAAGCTCACCCATGAACGTCCACATGCCTGCTCACCCAATTTCCCCAAAGCATGAAATTACACAGTAAGACATGTTCTTTTGGATTAAGACACTGAGGGCTGACCAGATGCAAACATACTTAACTCTTTAGTGTGACTGAATGGTGAGACATTTCCATTGAGATAGTAACCAAGGCAAGTCTCAGTTGAAAGAATGTTCATTAAGAAGGAAGCACTAGGAGAGGGTGGGAGGAGCTTCGACTCCAGGGAAAAGGAGTGAACCCCCCCAAACATCATCAGCTTTAGAGTTTTGCTTAAGATGGACCCAGTGATGGGAGTTCATAAAGTTACACAGAGAGAAGATGGGTCAGAGGTCCAGCGGCCACACTTTGTCAGGTTCTCAAAGGGTCCAGAAGACCTGCCGCTCCCCACACAAGCACACTCCTGGTGAACCAGAGCATCTGTTCACTCAGCGGGCACTGTTAAACACGCCGTGGGCGCTACCCCCCCCCTTGTCATGCGGACGCTGCGGGGCCCTGACGGGATGATGACGGCAGTGAGGCTTGGAGGTGCCGACAACATGCTGGGCACGATACTCAGTAATTCCCTCATTTACTCTAACCCTCACAACCCCTTTATGAAGTTGCTGCCTTTACTGTTTTCCATTTGACAGATAAGGAAGCTGAGGTTGGAAGAGGAGTGACTTTTCAAATACAAATTACTGGTGATGGAGGTGGGGCCCAGGTCGTCCATCTCCAGAGCATAAAGATCTTAACACACAGAGGATCCAGGAAAATGGGCATAACTCTGATGGGAGACTCTTTTCCACTTGGTTATTTCTTCACTGGTTTACCAAGGTGTTTTCACTTTCTTACTTGAAATGTTAAGACTATCTTGACCTCCTTGCAAATTACCAACTGGATAGAAGTTCAGGTGCCAGATGGTCCTGAGGTCCCTCTGACCCTATGACATTGTGAACTGCGATAAATAACAGCCACATACCCTTCAAACTTCTGCTTCAAGAGGATAAGCCTGCATGTTATGTTCAATCATTGGCTCCCGACAGCATAGGCTGCCTTCTCCCAGCTGACCTCCCCTTTGGTGGATATGTACAAAAATGATGTACATCGAAAAGCAGAGCTTGGGCTCCAATGACATCCCTTATATGATGGGTATTTACATACTTTACATGCTTTTTAGTAAATGCATGAGTGTCCCATTTCCTAAAATCCAGGTGGTAGAAATGAAAACTTGCAACATAGTGGAAAACTTTGGAACTGGAAGTTGACTCACAGCCCACTCCTACATAAAATTCTGTGCTGCTCTGCAGACGGTGAGGAAAACTGATGATGCAATAAGTGTAGTTCCTTCCCTAAAATCACTTGTGACTTCATCAATGAGATAATACATAGAGAAGAAATCAAAAAGCCAGCATTAATACGTGAGTGCTGTGATAAGCTCTGTGGGGATTGTCTCAGGCTGAGCTCCCCCAGAAGCAGATCCTAAGACAAAGACGTGTGTGCAAGCCTGTTTGGGGTATGTTGTTAGGAAGTTCCTGGAGGGAGGAAAAGTAAAAAGTGGAAAATGCTATTTCAAGTGAAAAGAAAAGATTTCACCAGCCCCTGCTTAAACCATGTGGGCAGGCATAAAACACCACCTTTCCTATGGTTTCACTCATAGGGAACACCCAGGAGAGGTAAAGACCCCTAGAGAGGAAGAGGACTTGGGGTTGTCAGGGGCTGGGGGAGGAAGGAAGGGGAGTGCGTGCTTTGGATCCAGGGTTTTATTTTGAGGAAAGAAATAGCATAAAACTAGATGGTAGTGATGGTCGCACAGCATGTGAATGCACTTAATGCTCCTGAATTGCACAACTTAAAAGAGAAAAAATATCTATATTTTATTAAAGGAAATGGAAAATAGATAGATTTTAATAATAATAAAGGATGCCATAAATGATGTGAAACAAACAAACTAAACTAAAGAAAAACAAAACAAAAACAACTTCAGGGGTAGGGAAGTCAAGTTCGGGTAGGGGAGGGGATTCATGGTGGGATTTTGGAGATGGTATAGGTGGGGGCAGAGGGGGCTCAGCCCTAGGGGAAGATGATGCCTGAACTGGGCAGCAAGGTCAGCAGGAGCTGCAGGATCTTCAGGAGCCAGGAAGGTCAGCAGGAGCTGCAGGATCTTCAGGAGCAGCAAGGTCAGCAGGAGCTGCAGGATCTTCAGGAGCAGCAAGGTCAGCAGGAGCTGCAGGATCTTCAGACGCAGCTGGAGCAGCAGGAGCTGCAGGATCTTCAAGAGCAGGAAGGTCAGCAGGAGCTGCAGGATCTTCAGGAGCAGCAAGGTCAGCAGGAGCTGCAGGATCTTCAGGAGCAGCAAGGTCAGCAGGAGCTGCAGGATCTTCAGACGCAGCTGGAGCAGCAGGAGCTGCAGGATCTTCAGGAGCAGCAAGGTCAGCAGGAGCTGCAGGATCTTCAGGAGCAGCAAGGTCAGCAGGAGCTGCAGGATCTTCAGGAGCAGCAAGATCAGCAGGAGCTGCAGGATCTTCCGAAGCAGCAGGATCTTGAGGTTCAGCAGGAGCAACTGGAGGGAGCTCGCGGTCTCCTACTGGATCCTGGTGGTCCTGTTTTTGGTCTCTGGCATCTTCCCCTATCCCTGCCTGCTCTGGACCTGTGACTGTTGGAAGTGGAGAGAGCTTTCAGTCTTGTGGAGGTGCTCATGCTGTGAGAGAGGAATACTTGACCCTCATGCCTCCCTCTCCGTGGGCCTCTTCAAGGACAGACATCTTCCCAGAGCTTTCCGGACAGCTCCCACCCAGCAGGTGCCCACAGGATGTGTTTTGTGACTGAATTCTTGTAGACAGGTGGTCTGAGGCCAATCTTTTGCTCTGGTGCCAGCAGCAGCCTCTGGGGACACCTCCCTGTGTGGCCCGGCCCTCGGCCCTCCCTCACCTATGCACATGCACCAGCCCCGCCCTTCTCACCTTCGGGCTCTGCCTTGGTGGGCTCCTGGTCCTCCACCTGACTCCCAGGGAGGTGCTCCAGGTCAGAGCCGGGTCTGCCGAGCTGCCTGTCACCCACGGGCAGGCCCCTGGCGTGACGCCTGGGCGGTTTCTGGGGAGGAGGCCGTCGTGGTGGCGGGGACCCCTCCGTGTGCAGACTCACCCGGAGCTCGTGCTGGCCCTGAGAAGCGTGCAGCGGCCCCTCACTCGGGGAGGCGGCGTGAGTGTCCTCATGCAGCGGCTCCTGCAGTGTCTGGCTCTGCAATGACAGTGTCCGGCAGCCGGCCCGGCCCAGAGGTCTCAGAGCCCTGCCCGGCCAGGACCATGCCTGCTTCTGCCCGCTCGACCGTCTGCTGCCAGATCAGACTGGGACCTTGGGTCAGCTCAGACGGCCACCCAGGAGGGAAGAGACACAGCCAGAGGGCATGGGCTTCGACTCGGGCAGCAGGGCCCTGCCCGGCTTGCCACAGCCCAGCCTGCCAGCTGGGACCCGGGGTGCGGACGTGACCGGCCCCCCCAGGCCTGTGACCCGCTCGTGCTTGAGGCAGGGCCCTCCTGCCTCCCCAACATGACTGCCCACCTCCACCAGCAGTGAGGAAGGGGATGTGGGGCTACCTGGGTGGGGTCTGCCCCGGGCCTCCCTGGGTTACCTTTGGGTCCCTGTGGCCAAAAGGCCAGAGGCGCCTGGGGTGAGAGCTGACCCAGCGCCGGCACCGCTGGCCCAGCCCCTCGCCGCGGGCCTTCCGGGGGCCACGGCCTCGGGGTGTTGGGACGCAGCAGAACATGTCTGAGTTGATCTGAGTTCACCAACCAAGTGAGCTGAGTAGGGGCTTCTCGACAGAGTGGGTACCTGGTGACCTCAGTTCTAAGTTCTGTTGGGTTCTATTGCCAGGGAAGCGAGGTCACTTCCTGGGGTCCCCTTCCCCAAGCTTCCTCCCTACACAAAGCTCCCCAAGGGCCTCTCTAGGCTGCCGATGGCTCACCTCCCAGCCCATGCCATGTCCACACACAGTGACACCAACTCAGCCCCCCTCCCCAGAACCCTGGGGAGGCCTGGATGCAGCCAGGGCGCCAGCTCTGAGGACGCAGCTGGGTTCAGACCCCTCGTCAGCAGTGCTGTCACCCTGGACGAGCCACCTGCCTCTCAGGGTCTCTCCAATTCCCCCATTAGCTCAGTGGGCATCATTCTGGCCCCTGCTTCCTTGGGAAGCTATCCTGTCTCTAGACCCATAAATACCTACCACACACGTCAGCCCCGCGGGCTGGCATCACGGGCAGCTCGTGCACAGACTCAGCTAAGGAAAGGCTCACAGAGGGCTGGTTGAGCACAGGGCACACCCCACACAGGCTGGGGTCTGCCCTGGGCTCTGGGGAAAGTCACCCTCCTTGCTGCCTGCTTCCCAGCTCCCTGTCGGCAGTTTGAAATTAAACAACTCTGACATCATCCGTTCTGGCATGCAACCTCCTAGGTCATTCTGTCATGTCAGATTCAGGCCCAGTGTCCCATCTCGGCCTCTGGGGTGGGCTGCCCCACAGTGGCTCCCTGCTTTTTTGCCTTCTGGTCACACATCCTTGTGTGATTCCCACACACTCCTCTGCAGGGTCGTGGGCACTGGGACCAGGTTCTGACATGTAGACTGACTTGTGAAAGTGTGCGTGACTTCCACTCATTCCCATCTCTAGTGTTCATTCTCTCTCTCTGTGTGTCTTTCAGTTCCTCTCTGTCTTTTCTCTCTCTTTGTCTCTCTGTGTTTCAGTCTGCCTGTCTCTTTCCTGTATGTATGTGTGTATATATTTATGTGTATATGTGTGTATTTATGTGTGTGTATTGTTAGAACCCAGGGCAGGTCACTGATGAAAATGCCTTGATGACATACTGATTGTTTTAAATTCATGTTACTGAAGAAAAAACATCTTTGAAAGTTGTGCAGGCACTTTGGTGGGGTCAGCTCTAAGGATCAGCACTGCTGGGGAAGGGATGCACCTGTGGCCATTTGATGACTCCTGTACCCTGTTCCCCCAGAGAGAAGTGTCTGTTCACTCTTCCCTCCCGGGGATCTGCTGGGGCCTCTGCCTCCTCACATTGTTGCCAGGGCTGGTTGTCACCAGGCTAAAGCCCTGCCAGTGTGATGGTGACCAGCATTGCCTCGCAGGGTGTCCGTCTGCCTGTGTCCTCACCTGAGAGTCGAGCATCTCTAACACACACTGGCCACCTGCACTGCTTCTCATTGGAACTGCTTGTGTGTGTTCTGTTTCTTTTCAGAACACTGGGTTTCGAGAGGTTTTTAGACCACATGGGTGTGAAACCTTTCTCTGACCTCGGGTCATGAACAGTGTTTTTTCCAGGTTGTGATTTGTCTTTCCAGCTGTCTTTCTTGGTCTTTGTTTTTTGGTTTTATTTTGCCAGAGGAAGAGCTAAGCATCTCCCTCTGGCTCTGGCTTCACACTTAGAACAGCAGTGCCTACCCCGAAATTATGCACATAGTTACTAAAAAGGCTTCATTTAGGACGTCTCATCTTTAATTCATCTGGATTTTCCTCTGAAAATACAAAAATGCTAATTCATGTAAAAACAAAAAAATTCACCCGTCCCAGCTTAAGATATGTGGGCAGAAAAAAAAAAGCCACCTTTTATTATTTCATTGATAGGGAACCTCGAGGACAGGTAAAGACAGAGGAAGGGGATGAGGGCTTGTCACGGGCTGGGGGAGGGAGGACGTGGGGTGAGCTTTGGATACAAGCTTTTACTTTGAGGAAGGAAATAGTCTAAAACCAGACAGAGGTGCTGATGTCACAGCATTGTGAGTGCACTTAATGCTCCTAAACTGCACAACTTAAAAGGCTAAACTTAATTCTTGTAGACTTAAACCATAAAAATAGATGATACATAATAGAAAAGAACAAATCTGACTCCATATTAGATCTCTTCCTGTGGCTTTAACCCTGTGCCCTGTTTTCTAGGCTTAGTCTCATCTATCTGGTAAACAGGAGAGCCTGTTCTCAAGGCTCTGATCTTTAAGCAGATTAACACTTTTGCACTGATACAAGACAGCAAGTTGCCGAATAGAAAGTAGCTTGTTTTGTTAGAGGTTTTACAGGGGCACCATGACTTGATCCACGTGGACAGCTGTAGACCAAGAACATGGCCGACTAATGTCCTGGAGAACCATCTTCCCCAAGTCAGACTTTAGGTTCCTTTTCTACTAAAAAGGGGAGGGGCTGTGGTTGGTTGTTGCAAACTTCTTAGTGCAGGAATTCTTTGTTTTTGGAATCCTTTGCAGCTGTCCCTGTGGGTCAGGTTATGGTGCCCCTGTAAATCCTCCAACAAAACAAAGGTTATTCCCTATTCTGCAACTTGTTATCTTTATAGGAGTGCAAAAGTGTTCATATCCTTAAAGGTCAGAGCCCTGAGAGTAGGCTCTCCTGTATATTTCAGGCTAAAAGCAACATTGTTTTACAAAAGCTGCAGAGCTAGTAAGACTAAGCCTAGAAAACAGGGCACAGGGTAGAAGGAAAAGGAACAGATTTAAATTAGTCAAATTTGTTTTTTTCTACTGCAGTGCCTTTTGGTGAGAGGTAAGCGGTTGTTTCCAGGTGGGTCCTTCTCTGCCCAGGCTGGGGTTCAGGCAGGAGCCCTGCCAGGTTCACCGTGACTGTGGACCTGATCTCCCACAGAGAAAGTAACAATTATCAGTGATTAAAATTACCTGTCAAAGTCCCTTCAATTGCCTGTAAACTATATGGCGGGGGCAGAGGCGGACAGGGAACTTCTCATTGGCCCATCAACAGTCTCCCCAATGCAAGAGACCAGCGTCATGGCTGGCTCCAAGGTGGCCTGGCTAGTGCAGCTGCCCGCTTGGCTCTCCAGCCTTGGGCTCCTAACAAGGACACTTTCAAATTTCCTGTCCCTTTTCCCTCTGCCCCGGCGTGAATGAACATGGTCCCTGCAACCACCTGGGCTGAGCCCAGGCCACACACATAGCCCGATTCCCACAGCCCACTGCCTACTGTCCATCTCCAGGCTCAGCTGCCCCCTTACCCCCTCACAGGTTCCTGTGCCTCCACTCAGGGTCCGGATCACCATCCGGGCCATCAACCACCCAAGGCCCACAGGCCAGTGGCAGGCAGCCCAGGACCACCCTGACCCCCAGGCTCAGATGAGGCACAGGGTGTGGGGGTTAGAGTGCCTGAGCTGGAATTGGAACTGCCTCCAGCCTGGCCCGCTGCGCCCTGTAGCCTCAGACTGTGCTGTGCACACTAGGCCGGAGCTCCGCTGGTGGCAGTCACCATGGTGACCAGAGCCCGGACTTCCTCACCCCACCCGTGGGTTAAGGGGTGAGGGTGTCAGCTCCAAGTAGGGGTGCACTCTGAGTGAGGGGGATCCCACAGTTAGGACAGGCTGAGGGGTGAAGGGGACCATATCAGAATGTTGGGGGGTCCTGCGGTGAGGCATGAGGAGTGTGCTTGGGGTGTGAGGGCCAAAGGTTAGTACTAGCGGGGTGGAGTGTGGGGGTGGGGATCTCCTTGTGACAAGAAGCCCTGTCTTGGGGGTGTAGTCTGAGACTGGGCCTGTCTGGAGGTTGGGGGGCAAGCAAGAGGAGTGGGGCTGGGGTGTGTGGCCTGGCCCACGGCCGGTGGTGGTCCTGGTCGGTGATGGGGTGGGGTCATTGGGGATGGAGACCCAGCGGGGCGGGCAGAGGGGTGGGCCCACTCTACTGCCCTGGCCGTCTGGGCCCCACTCACAGAGAACCAGACAGTGGGAGCCCCACCCCGAGCGTCTGTGCTGCAGGCCTGAGGAGGAGGGGTGCGGACGCGCACATGCCGGACCCCGCCCGGCCTGTATGGAAGCTGGACGGGAAGTGGGTGCTCCTGGACCAGCTCCTGAGGAGGAACGAGGCTTGGGGTCTGGGCTGCTGCTTGCCGTCGTCTCCGCTGCCATCGCTGGGCAGGTAAGGGGGCGCTGGTGGGGGCGTGTAGGTCAGGGAGCCAGCGGGTGAGGCCTGGGCTGCGCAGCTGGGGAGGTGCACAGGGAGGGATGCGTGGGTGAGGCCCAGCCGCGCTGCTCGTTAGGACCCTGAGGCGGGTGCAGGCCGCCACCATAGTTCGTGGTGCCTTCACCCGGTTAGTAGTCCCTGAACCCTGTTTCTTTGCTGCCACTTGTACCCGGGTTTGGGTAAGCGGGTGCAGCCCCGGGAGGTGGGAGGGCACTAGAAGGCCCTGGAGCACTTCCCACCGGCCCTCAGATCATGGCTTGCTCGCGGGAGGCAGGTGTGGGGCTGTCAGGGGGCAGGGGTGGCAGTATCCTGGCAGCAGCAGGGAGAGGGGTCTGCTCCTGGGAGCTGTCGAGTTGCTCCCATCTACCCCACAGCCTGTCCTGGGGGCGGCCTCTAAAGCCCCAGGTTTGCAGGACTCAGGTTACAGGTCAGTCTGCTTTTGGGAGGAGGGCACGGTGCAGTGAGTGTGCGAGGGCGGCGGTAGCGACAGTGGAAAGTGGCAGCAAATCCCCGTGCTTGCACAGGGCAGCCCCAGTCCCACCATCGCCGCCTCCATCCCCTGACAGCACAGCTGCTGCTTTCCAGGAGCAGGCTGACCTGTAAACTGAGTCCCGCGATCCTGGGTTATCAGAGGCCGAGGCCAGGCCAGGCCGCAGGGGAGTCGGAAGCAAATCCATAGACTTGCATGGGCAGACCCCTAAACCCCCGGTTGCTTCTGCTGCTTGTGACCACACCAGGCCTGCCTCCTGGGAGCAGGCTGACCTGGGGACATGCCTGGGACAGTAGAGGCTGCCTCCAGGCCATGCTGTGGGGAAGATGGGGACAAATCGACCAGTTTGCCAAGGGCAGCACCCCTCTCCCCGCCAGAGCCCCAAGTTCATGGGACACTTTTCCAGGTCAGTTGGCTCTGGAAGGCAGGTGTGGTTGCGGTTAGAGGGCGGGGGGGGAGGGGTGCTGCCCCTCCTCCAGGTGGCAAGTGGACTTACCCCATCTCCCAGGGGCCTGTCCTGGGGGCGGTCTCTGCTGCCCCAGGTTCACAGGAAGCATGTGTTCATGTCAGCCTGCTCCTGGGTGGAGGGTGCAGTGTGGTCAGGAGGCAGCGTCAGCAGCAGGAAAGGACTTCAGGAGGACTGGGCTGTAGCCCAGGGTAACTCACTCTCCTTCTTTCTTCTCTTGCTTCCTCAGTTGGTGGCTGTAGTGGCTTTTCCAGTATAGGTTATTACCAGATTTTGAACATAGGTTTCTGTGGTATACAGAAGAAACTTAAAAAAAAACTGTTGTATATTTAGTGGCTAATACTTGTAAATCTCAAACTCCCAGATTTATCCCTTCCCACCCCGTTTCCCTGGTAACCATAAGATTGTTAACCAAGTCTGTGAACCTGTTTCTGTTCTGTTGATGAGTTCATAGTGTCATCCTTTTTTTTGATTGCACATCTGAGTCATATCATTTCGTATTTTTCTCTTTCTGGCTCACTTCACTAAGAATGATGATGTCTAGGTCCATCCATATTGCTGCAAATAGCATTCTTTTAACCTTTTTAATGGCAGAGTAGTATTCCATTGTATAAATATACTAGTTCATCTTCACCCAGTCACCTGTTTCTTCATTTAGGTTGCTTCCACGTTTTGGCTATTATATATAGTGGTGCTATGAATACTGGGGTGCAGATACCTTTTTGCATTGGAGTTTCCTCTGAATATATACCCAGAAGTGGGATTGCTGGATCATAGGGTAAGTCTATTTTTAGTTTTTTGAGGAAATTCTGTACTGTTTTCCATAATAGCTACACCAAACTACATTCCCACCAGCAGTGTAATAGAGTTCTCTTTTCTCCACACCCTCTTCAGCATTTATCATGCATGAACTTTGAAGTGACAGCCATTCTGACTGGTGTTTTGTAGTTTTGATTTGCATTTCTTTGGCAATTAGTGATACTGAGCATTTTTACATGTGCCTATTGGCCATTTGTAGTCTTCATTGGAGAATTGCTTCTTTAGGTCTTCTGCCCATTGTTGGATTGGGTTGCTTGTTTTTTGTTATTAAATTTTATGAACCATTTATATATTCTGGGGATTAAGTCTTTGTCAGTTGAATCATTTACAGATATTTTCTCCCATTCCGTAGATTGTCATTTTGTTTTGCTTATGGTTTCCTTTGCTGTGCAGTTTCCTTTGCTATAAGTTTAATTAGCCTTTAAGTTTAACAGCTCATACATCTTAATAACAAAAAACAAACAGCCCAATTCAAAATGGGCAAAGACATAAACAAGAAATTCTCCAGTGAAGACATACAAATGGCCAATAGCACATGAAAAAATGCTGTGTTGCTAATTATCAAGGAAATACAAGTTAAAACTAGATGAGGTATCATCTCACACCAGTTAGAATGGCCATCATGCAAAAGTCATTGCATATGTCATTCAAAAATCGTAGCACACATCATTAATTATGGGGGCTTTTTCTGCTAGTCACACTCGAGTTTAAATTCCAACCCAGCTACTGGCTGTAAAAAGCCAGGGAATTGTGTCCAGTGAATACATATCTGTATTTGTCATTTTCCCTCATCAGGGTGGTTTCTCTTTCATATACAAAATGATAAGCATGTAATTTACACTGATTTTTACGCATACATTCACATATAATCGCCACAAAATACAAGGCCACTTAAAAAAAGATACTCCTTTTTTCTTACTGTAGAACGTGTTCAAACCTTTAGCAGCAGATTCAGCAGTTACAGGGTTATCAGTACAGCTGCCACGCCTCCCTGTCCTGGAGCCTCACAGGGACACTGCGAGGCTGAAGAAAAGACTTTTTCCTCCAGTTTATCTAAAGCTTTTCTTCAGTCCTGGGATTGTTTTAATATATAATTTATTCATTTTTTAATGGAGGTACTGGGGATTGAACCCAGGACCTCATGTGCACACTGTGCCACTGAGCAACACTCTCCCTGGCCAGGCCTGGAATTGAATAACCTTTACTTCTCCCTCTTGGAGGAGAGAGGGACACAAACTTCAACATTTTTGACCCACCCGGGTCCATCTTTGGAAATGTTGGGGCACTTTTTCCTCCCACCTGGGGGGAGAAGGAAGACCACGGGGTCACCAGGCGTGGGCTTTCCCCTCACTGAGGCCAGCAGGCCAACTCCTGGGGTTGCGTTTACTGCTTTCAAATGCATTGGTGCATTTTACTTCTCCCACCTTACAGCTTAGCTTCCATTTTATACTGTGGGTGGTTGCATGGCCACCAGGGACCAGATTCATCGTGTCCCGCCCTTCATTCTTCCTTTTACTGAACAAGGCTTTTGTGATACTTGACTGAATCAGGGCTGTTCTAGAGAATCCCAGCGCTGCCCTCCCTGTTCCTGAGAGCACTCCCAGGTTCAGTGATTCGCTAACAAGCCTCACAGGGCTCTAGATGTGGTCATCCTCAGGGCTGAGATTTAGTATAGTGAAAGAGAAGAAAGGAAAATCAGCAAAGGGAGAAGGCATGTGGGCCACGTCTGGGAGAAACCAGACAGATGTCCTCTCCCAGGGGAGACGCACAGGATGCCCTTCATCCCCCCAGCAAGGCGCTGTGACCGCACATGTGAAGTGTCGTCTTCGCGGGCACAGTGGGGAGACTCAGTGCCCTGAGCTTTCACTGAGGCAGGTCGTGTAGGCACGTCTGCCTGGCGCTCAGGTAAGTTCCAGACCCCTGGAAGGAAGCCTGGAACCATGTGGTCTGTGCAGACAGTTGAGGCCCAGGGACGCATTCTTGGCAGTTAGGGGATGGTTGGAACCCTCACAAAATCCAGGTTATCGGAGGCCAGCGGAGGGCAGCCTTGCAAGCAGGCCTTTCCAAGGACAGCAGTCTCGGGCCTGCTCTGTTAGCTTGTCTGTTCCCAGTACCGTAATTAAAGCTGGCTCATGTCTCACTGTTAGACGGTGAGGTGGTTATCTTTTTTCTATTGTAATAAAAATATGTGATGCACGTTTTTCTTTTTTTTAAATATTCTATTCTTTTTTTTTTTTTTAATCTATCTGTATCTACTTACTGTTTTTTGCAGGGGGTAATTAGGTTTCTTTATTTTAATCGAGGTACCAGGGCTTGTTGAACCCGTTGCCTCCTGTGTGCTGAGTGTGCCCTCTGCCGCTGAGCTGACCTCCCCCTCAGTGTGTGTCTTTCTAACTTAGAGCATTTTGGTTTTTTTGGAGCAGGGCGTAATCCCTAGAAAGAGAGTAAATGTCTTTTCTGAGTAGTTTTTTCATCTTTTACAACTTCTGATATACATTTAGATATTTTGTCCTCCCCTTGCCTTTTCCAAAATTTAATTCTCATCAGTAAGTTTTTCATAGTATTTGTTGTACTGATAAAAAAAAATACACTATGGAGTCTTTAACGTTACTATCCTCATTAATAGTTAATAATTATTTAAAAAAATATATTAAGATTAGGAAACTGTGACTCCTGATTGGCTCAGCTGCTGTTTTTGGTGCTCTGACAGGCCCCAGCTGTGATATTGTTGAAGAAGCTGTGAACACGTCTGCCCGAGGAGCTCCCGCTACAGTTCTGGGAGAGACTCGGAAGGAAACAGCCCCGGTGCAGCTCCCGGTTTCTGGCCCGGAGCTGGCTGCTGTGACGAAGATCGGAACCAGGGTCATGAGAGGCGTGGACTGGAAATGAGGCGATCAGGTGCTTAGAGATTTGACCCAAACACATGAGCCACATGTTAGTCATATTCTGCACATCCTGGCTGGGTGGAACCTGGGGTCAGTACCTGCCTTCTCTCAGGATGTGTGTGACTGACCCATGACAAAGTACTGACTCCGAGGCAGGTGACTAGAGGCTCCAAACAAGGAGGGAGAAGCAGCGGCCTGTTGTGGGGCCCCGATCAGGATCAGGTCTGTGAGGAGTGGGGACTGTTTTCAGAGAACTCCTGGCGTGGGCTCAACTAGGGGCGCAGCCCGAAACAAGAGAGCGAGCAGGAGAGAGCGCACCTCATCCGAGTAATCGGGTCGAGAAAGATCTGGTGCGGCCTCTACGAGCTGATGGCCACGTGCCTGTCAGCGCCCCGGCCAGGCAGCAGCAGGCGCTGGCTTGGGGGTGCCCACCTTTTGTCTTCTACCCCGAGCTCCTTCCTCCCGCATCTCTGCAGGGTCACCCCGGGTGGAGGTCAGGGGCTGGGCCCTGCACCACTGCCCTGGCCACTCGCGCAGGACTACGTTCACCCTCCTATGATGCGAAGCCGCCTTCTCACGTCCTGGTGTTCTCAGCCTCACTCTTAAGCACGCGCCTCCTGAGAATCATCTCAGAATCGGTGTCCAGAACAGGCAGCAGCATCCTACAGCTTTTACTCATAGAAATGGGAGGTGAAGGTTCACTCTAGGGTCAGAGAAGAACTGAAGAATGAGCGGGAATGAGGCGGTGGTGGTGCTTGTTTGAGGTTCTGACCTCGTGAAGCCCCAAGAGGGATCTTGGGGCCAAGGAGCAGGGCGGCAGGACCAGGGCGGCAGGACCAGGCTGGAAAGTCTCATCTCCGCATTGGCTTAGAGGGGATGCCGACTGAGGTGACACCTTCCCAGCTACCTCCTCGGTAAAGGAGCACGGGCAAGTTAGCCCCAGTGTTTGCTGTGTGGTGACGGCGTTCGCTGTGCAGTGATGGTGTGAGCTGCGTGGTGACGGCGTGAGCCGTATGTGTTGTAGCGGGTCTGGAGCCCTCTACGGACACGCAGCCTGTGCCAATGCTGCAGCCACCCTTACAGGCCATATTCATGTGACAGACCGGCCCGCACCCTCTTAACCAGTCTCTGTTTCGGCTTCCCCAGGACAGACCTCCTCCTGGCCTTGGCTGTGTGATCGGTGAACTTGGAGAGGATGGGTGGATCATGGTCCAGAGGGACACGGGCAACACCAGCTCATACAGGATGGGAAAGGAGGGGAAGTAGGACCTGAAGTTGGCGGAGCTGCTGGCCTCCACGCAGCCCTCCGCAGAGGAGTTGGACACAGAAGATGACTCCGGTGGGTGCCGGGGGGCCTGGCAAGCTTGTGGGCACATGCTGGCCGGCCATCCTTTCATCTGGGAGTGAGAGCAGCTCTGTAGACCAGGCTTCCCTGGAAGGTCAGTTTTAAACCGGCCCCCGGTGATTTTGTTGGATTTGATTCCTGTTTTCCTTGGAGACAGTGTGGTGGGAGGGAGAGGGCAGGGCTGTCTGTGTCCTCGCCACTGGTGGGCTTTCTGGGGGCCCTGAGCTAGGGTCTGAGGTAGTGAGCCAGTGCCTGGAGGAGTGGGTGTTACCCTGCCATGCCAGAGCATGCCTTTTTCCTTCTGTCACCTTACCCACTGAGGTCCTGCTGTCAGGCATGTAGTGTCGAGTAGTAAGTTAGTACTTTACTACCTGAGGGAAAGTGGAGGTGGGAGTTTAGCGTGACCGCAAGGTTAAGGAGATGCAGGGTGTGGGAGGAGGGCTTCAGGACTTTTTCAGACCTTGGGATGTTGAGATCTTGGTGAGACCATCCAGGAGGCCAGCGATTTTTCTTGGGGCTCCAATGTCAGCTATATGCACAGCACGGGCAGGCTTCAGAAGTCACTTTTGTGGTTAGGAGAGGAAACCCAAGAGGCTGAGCTCATCAGAGAAAATGGTGTGGAAGGTGTCAGAGGCAGTGCTCCGTGCCCGCCCCGTGTGCATGCCACTCTGCACATCAGATGTACACGGATGACGTCTGCCTTTGGCAGGTTAGGAGTAGTGTGTGTGACACCACGTGGCCCTGCCTGGGTCAGTGCAGGTTATGTTATCATTGCATCTGACAGTGTCCTGGTCAAGTGCGCCTCCTCCCAGCTCTCTGCCAGGGGGCTTCACTTAGGAAGTCGGCCTGAGCAGGGCTGGCCAAGTGACAGGAAGGTGGCCTGGACAAGTGTGCCCCTAGCTCCGTGTCCATGGAGGCAGCCACCTCATCTTCATCCTGCGCACAGCCAGCTCATTAACAACCAGCTTTTGACATTTGATGAGCTGTTTTTCTGAGAAGTGAGTTTTTATAATTGTTTTAGTTCTTCTGAGCTGTATGCTGAGATTGCTTTAAAAAAATATTTAAAAGGCTTGATTCCTTTGAAGGAGGTGTAGGGATGGAGCTGAATAGGGTGTTTATTTAGTGGACCTTGAATTTTATCTTCAAATATAAAGAGCTGCTTCCCTTTCCAAAGTAAGAAAAGAAGAATGTGAAGTCAAATCCCTTAAGTTACACGTGGAGACACTTTCCCATTTATTTGGGAGTGTAGTTTCTAATTTTGATTTTTTTTCAGAAGCTTTAACAAATTGAAGGGAACATTCACCCCACTGCAATGATGCTCACTAGCGCTGTTAATTTACTGCAAACTCTGTCTGCTGGAGCCCATGCTGAAGTCATGCAGAGTGAAGCCACCAAGACTGCGTGGACTGCTGCACACGTTGGTGGAGAGGGCAAGGATGGACAAGACAGGTATGCATGGAGTGCTGTGGGCCACAGAGTCAGAACCAGGCTGTGAGGCTGTCGTGTGCGAGTGTGTGTGTGTGTCCGTGTCCTCCCAGCCTTCCTCGGCTTGTGGCCACAGCATTCCAGTGTCTGCCTCATCTTCGCTTGGATGCCTCCCCTGTCCTTTTCTGCCTCTTCTAAGGGCTTTCATTTGGTTTAGAGTTCATCCTAATGCAGTATAATGTCATCTCAGTCCTTACCTTCATTATACACGTGAAGAGTTCATTTCCAAATAAGGTCACAGCTGAGGTTCTGGGTGAAGATGACTCTGGGGGGATACAGTTCAACCCACTGAAGTGTTTGAGTATGTGGATGTGAGGGTGTTACGTGTGGAGAGGTGGAAGTAAGCACAGCGAGTGTGTGTGTGTGTGTGTGTGTGTGTGTGTGCAGGCTTGAGTGCATATGTAAGTTTGTACATGTGAGTTTGTCTATGAGGGTGTGAATGTGAAGTGAACAAGTGAATGTGTGTGAGTAACTGGGTGTGTGAATGACTGAGCAGGCATATGTGTGACTGTGCTGGGGTGTGAGTGTCCGTGCATGTGTCTGGGTGAGAGTGACTGAGTGTGAGAGTGAGCATGGGTCTGAAGGGCGGTGTCCCTGGAAGCCGGGAGAGCAGGAGGGCTGGGCCGTGGGAGCTGGGGAAGAGCGGCTGGTCCAGGGGTCTGAGCAGGTCACGGGATGCCGCCCTGCCCCAGGGTCACTGCCAGCCAGGAGGGAGCAGAAGCCCCAGGTGCCCGAGTGGGGCCCTGGGAGGAGCAGACAGGGTCATGGTCAGGTCAGAGTCAAGTTGGATAAACCTCATGGAAACCTCTTCCTCTCATTCTGCTTTGCAGACTTCTTAGCCTTGGCCTGGGAACTTAGGACACAGATTAAATATGAATGAGCTCATGGAGGATGTTTAAAACGTGAGATTTCAAACCAGTAGGATGTTCCCTCACAGAGAACTGCTGTTGGAATTGTGAGTTGTCTCCCTACTGCACAGGGAGGGTGAGTGGATGAAATTCCTTAAGGAGTTTGAGTTGCTACACGTGCTTTAGAGATTTTTAACGTGTAAAGTGTACCTTGGGAGGGTAGAGCTCAGTGGTAGAGTGGGTGCCTAGCATGCACAAAGTCCAGGGCTTAATCCCCAGTACCTCCATATTTTTATTTTATATATCAACGTAATTACTTCCCCTCACACACAAAAAACAAAAAGACAAAAGAAAGTCCTTTGAGCTGATTTGAAAGTCCCCTGTTCCTCTCCCACCGAGTCAGTGAAATTGTAACATAGCCATGAAGTAGTTTCTCCTTGAAAATAACGTGATGGAGGTCAATTAAAAGCAAAGGTTGTGCCGAGTGCTTCTTTGTAGAAGGTGGGTGCCCAGCAGCACCGCCTGGCTCTGGCAGGCTCCCCAGCAGGCGGGGGTGCCAGGAAGCCAGCCGAGGGGGTGGGGGCCGTGTGCCTTTCACCTCTGCTGGGGTTTCCCTGTAGGATGTTGATTTCCCTTTGAAATTCCCTTTTTAAAGGCTCTGTTTATTTTTGGGTTTTTTTTGTTTTTTCTTTCAGGGGGTATGTAATTAGGTTTGCTTGTTTGTTTTGTTTTTCGGTGGAAGTACTGGGGATTGAACCCAGGACCTTGTGTGTGCCAAGCATGTGCTCTCACACTTTAGCTCTACCTTCCCCCCTTAAACACTGCATTTTATTCAAAGCTATATTTTTAAATATTTTGTTCCTGGAAAAAAAGGGTGAAGAAACTAATCTAGAAATGAATTCAGCTTAATTGTAAGTGTAAGAAGCAGGCAGCGCCCTGGACTCCGCTCCCCAAGCTTGCTGTCTGTCTGCGCTAGGCCCTGTGGAAGGGCTAGTTTCCTGACTCTGAGGACCCAGAGGTGGGGGGCTTCATGGCAGTCCTGGCTGTGGGCGGAGGCATCGACAGCTGGTTGCACCTGGAAGGACAAGTCACGCACAAGGAGTTTGGAGAAGGCACTGTGACTCCCATCACCCCGAAGGGCAGGATCACCATGCAGCTCTGTGACATGTGCGTCTGTCGTGCGTGCCCCATGAACCAGCTGAAGCTGGTAGTGAACCTGTGTTCAGTTCCTGGGTGAAGTGGGAAGAACTTGATTCTGGCCGTTTACGTCTGCCTTTTAGGACGCCATCCAAATTCAGGAAGCCCGTCTGCCTTTCTTCCTTTTCACCTCGCACTCCAGTGGTGAGTGGGACCTATCTCACAGGATTACATAGATTAGTAGCTCATTTGTCTTATTTTAGCCTCGAAAAGACATGAAAGGGCATTAGTTACTTAGAAGGTACTGTGGAAGGATAAGTTAGTTTTCATTATTTTTAAACTGTGAATTAATGAAATTTATTTCTTATCGAACAGCTCAACTTTCAAAAAAACCCTGAAAATGATTCCCTTAAATGAGCTTTCTTCATGTACAAAATCCATAATAATCATGTTGAGTGACATGGTTTGTGTGGCAGCTGGTGTCATGTTAAACCTGTGAATTAGGGATACACAGAGAAAGTGATTTATATTACTTTGATGTAACCCAACTAAGACCTGAGCATATCTTTCAATAAAATACTGTTTTTGATAATTACAGGAATATGTGCATGTTGTAGATAATACCTAAAAATTTAGTAACCACCACCATGATGTAATTATTGCTGACACGCTGGTAAAGAAAAAATTAATTTAGTTTCTATTTACTGTACATGTAAGTCTTTGTCTTGCCTCCAGTGTCATCTTGTAACATTATTTTCAGATGTAGAAAGACTTACATCTACATGTGGTGTTTCAGAATTAAGACTCGTGGCTCTGACAGCTTCCAGAACGTCCGTGTGCTCTGCACACTGGACACACGTTGAAGGCTCCTGCGCTCCCTCTTCAGCTCCCCACCCGGCGTTCAGCAGCACCGACTTGCACTTCACAGAGCCCGGGCTCTCCGTCTGGGCTCAGTTGGTGAACCTCGCTGGCAGCAAATTGGAAAAGCACAAAATAAAGAAATCACCTAAGCAGGGTTTTGCAGGTCAGTACACGCGCTTCTTGATGAAAGAGCTGCATCTTAACTAGAATTATTTGAACAACGTCTTGTTTTGTCAGAGCAGGTCAGTCACTGCCGAAGCCTTTGGGTTCAGATGGACTGACCACTGGTTGAGTGACAGCGGGCGTGGTGATGAGTGTGTGTGACACCAAGAATGATGCCGTGGTGGGGGTGGCACCCAGAGAACCCCCAGGCCTCCCCACCTCCCGGTGCCAGCATTAATTCTGAACACGCTTTTTGAAGAGAAGTCTGTGTTCTCTCCCTGCACATTGACCCCCCCAGCTGAGGCCCCCCAGCCTAGTTGCCCTTCTTGAGTGTTGCTCCGGGTCTCATCACAGCCAGACCCGGCAGGGCCTGTGTGCCTGGACCTGCCTCGCTTTGTGTCTGTGGTCCGTGGCGGCCTGTCTGAGACCAAGGCCGGCCCTGCTCCAGCTCCGCCTTTGGTCTGGGGTGCTGCTCTCCAGTTCCCTAATGTTGCCTCTCACATGTCCTTTCAGAATTCTTCTCCCTGACTATTCTTTGCACGTTAGATATCCCTGTGATTGCATCGGTCACTTGTGGCTCATTCTGCCCACTCTTCTTGAGTTTTCTCACCCATTTCTCCCCAGTTCTGTAATTCCTGCCACAGCATTTATGATGGCTCTCCAGTTCTCATCTCTGGCTGGAGGGCCAGGTGCATGTAAACCACAGCATGTCCACAGTTCAGCTAACCTTGTCCCTTAGCCAGCATTTCCTGTCACGGTGAATAACCCTGTCTGCTGGGTATTAGAGCTCGGCGCCCCAGAGTCACCTCTGGCTCCTCCCGTGCCCATGTCCCCATGTTCCCAGTCCCCATGTCCCCACGCTGCCTGCTGTGGCCTCCAGCGTGTCCTGCTCTGGATGCTGCTGCTGCGACTGGCCTGGCTCTCCTTGTTGCCTGCCTGCATCTTTGTGGCAGCTTCCCGGGTCTGTTCCTCAGTTGGCCCATGGACGTCACTGCAGTCATTTGATTAGATAAGATCCTGTTGCCGGTAGATGTAACCGGCGTGTAGGTTCTTGAACCATCCCAGAAAGAATTCAGATGAGACATGGCGGTTAAGAAAGTGAAGTGAGGATTTACTAAGGCATGGACAGCACAGTCTTAAGGGGAGAACAGGCGGGCTCAGGTGAGTGGCTGTGCTGAGTTTCTCTGGCAAGATGGTTATATAGAGGACAGTTGAATGGGTGGAATATTCATTAGGAAGTGAAGGGTTTGGGGTCATATTTCCTGGTTTCATCCCAACTCCACCTTCCCGAAGGGAGGAAGGATGTTTGTTCTTACTTAGTCCAGATTGGAAGTGTCATGGCATTGGTGCATAATGGGTACTTGTAATCTGCAAGGCCAATTTTCTGGAAATGAAGGCACAATGAGTAAAAGGTTGTATTGGGACACTGGAGATTCCTGCCTTTTCCTACCTTTCTTTGTCAGCCTCCAGGCCACTTGTCACTCTAAAATGTGAGACTGCTTTTCAGCCTTGAGGTTCCTGCCTTTCTTTTCTACCCAGGGACCCCTGGTGCTTACATGATGTAGGGTTTCCTGCATTTGGCCCCATGCCCCTCATTTCTGCTCAGTTCCTGCCATTTGGCCTGTGTCCCCCTTTCTCTGCTCATATCTAGCTATCTGCCTGCTCTACAATCCTACAGAGTGCCATGATCTTTACGTTAGAGAACTGTATGTCGTGAGTATCTGACAAAATTGTGTTTTAGGAGTCTTGGCAAGAAAAGGTGAAAGTATGTTATTTATGACATAGGTGTCTGGATGAAACTTCAGCGACTTGGGAAACACTTGATTATACTAGCAGTAGCTAACATAGCCCTAACCGTGTTAAACCATCGTGTCCTCACCCCGACCCGACGCAACACGTGGCAGGGGAGACCCCAGGGTGGAGGATGCTCACCCACAGCCCGGGGAAGGGCGAGCCCTTCGTCACTGCCAGGCTTTGCAAGGTCAGATGAGTGCCTTGGGGCAGCACCCTCCCCAAGGCCGACCCCTGCTGAGGGGAGAGCCTGCGCCATCCCTGCTGAGGCCTTTTCTCCCCCAGGACAAGGAGACCTGGGCCTGCTGAGGGGCGAGAGCTGACGCTGTGTGTCCTGAAGGCGGCCGCGTGTTGCCTTCCCTCTAGGACCAGCTCAGGCGGATCCTGTCTCAGCCAGCTGTTCAGGACGCAGCAGCTGCTCACGCAGGTGACTTTCTAGAAGCCCTTACAGACCTGTAAGAAAGGCAGCCAAGGGACACATATGGGTGGCCCGTAAAAGGGGAACTAGAGATGGCTTCTACGTGCACAAGGAAGATGTGCCACCAGGCCAGTAACTGATGAAACACAGACCGCAAGTGAGAAAGACAAAGCCCGAGGGGAGGGAGGGAAACAGTGCTCTGCTGCCTCGATGGTTAAAGTGCGGCCCCAGGACCAGCAGTGACGGTGGCACATAGGAGCTTGTTAGAGGTGTGGGCCCTCAGGCTGCAGCCCAGACCTAAGAAATCAGGATCTGCATTTTTAACAAGGCTCCCAGTGCACACGAAGTGGGGCTCCTCTGACACTCTGCTTGGGGGGGGGGTTAAGTTGGTACAGCCATCCACTGGGCATCTGAGGACATGCTAGACTTTAAAATGCATGTGCACTCATATCTATATCTGTACATCCATTGATTAGCAAGTCATCTTGTGGGAATTGATCACATGGAAAGGCACGAGGAAATGTATTTATAGATGCTCATTGTGGCTTTTTTTGGTTGGTCTTGTTTTTATGCTGAAAACTGGAGATGCCTCAGTGCCCATCATTAGGCGGTGTACCGGAATGGTAGCATGCCGTGGTGCTGTTCACAGTGGTGGTGCATGTGTGTGCCCCTTACCATGGAAACGTGAAAATGATAAAAAAAAACAAAGTGCATTGCTGTGTACGTGTATTTGTAGATTTGCCACAGAGAGTGACAGGAGAATTTCAGCTGACTTTATTTCCTTTGCACTTTTCTGTATGGCTTTAGTTTTCTAGAATGAGCTCATATCATTTTGAATAGGAAAAAACCCAAAGCTGAAAAGATTTTGGACTATCTACTGTTGAAAGACATTGTGCTAAATATGGGCAACCAGACAGTCCTTGTTTATGGTTTTTTTACTCTTTGGAGTCAGGGTGGGGAGAGAAAATGAACCCAGGTATCTCTGTCCCGGGTACACGCTCATGTGCTGTGAGATGTCTGAGCACAGTTCACACGTGTCCCGGGGATGCTGGCGGCAGAGGGCTGGGGAGGGCAGCCTTTGAGGGCCGAGGCAGGCCATGGTTGTAGGGTGATGAGGAGTCCCTGTCCTGGGGGAGGAGACAGTAGGAGCACAGGCGTGATCAGTGAGTATTGGGTCCTGAGCTTAGCAAGGAGCGCAGGGTTTATCAGTGATCGTGGGACTAAAGCTGGAGAGGTCAGTTAAGTCGTGCCCAGGGAATTGGACTGGCTGCTCTGTGGCCACCCTGGTGAGTAGCTACAGCAGCACTGAATCGGGGTTACCATCCCATGCTCGGGGCAGAGCAAGGGCTCCAGGTGGAGCTGTCCAGCACAGGGCTTGCCAGACCACCACAGCCACCTGTTTCATCAAGCTTTATAGAAACACAGCCATGCCTTCCTGTTTACACGTAATCTCTGGCCACTTTCACCCTTCAGCGGCGGAGGTTGAGTGGCTGTGACAGACCCTGTGGTCAGTAAGCCTAAACTGTTTACTCCCTGGCTCTTCAAAAAAAATTTACAACCCCTGGACTAGAGGATTAGTTGAATTTGTATCAGTGGGCTCGGGGCAAATGAGAAGTGCCAGACACCTCACCCAGAGCTGCTTAGATGAAGACAGTAGACATCACCCTAAGCACATGGCACATTCAGATTTGGTGTCAGTTTATGTGTGAACAAGGGGAAAGAGAACAGTCCCTGGAGCCATGGTGCACACTTGGGAGTGTTCAGAGCTGGCGTTTCTGAAGCAGTGAGTGCTCACCAAGGCAGAGAAGGGACCAAAACTGGACCAAGGGCAGAAGTCTGGGAGGTTGCTTTGGTTGGCTCTAAAGAGACAGACAGAAGAACTAAAGAAGGACAGAGGCCAGGAAGCAGGGAGTGGAAAAGCCTTGAAGATTTTGGCTAGCTAACACTTGATGAGGTAGAAATCATATATCTGGTTTAACATGCTCAGTGCACTATGTTTTTTAGAAAAAAAAATTTTTTCTGTGTAGCACAGGGAGCTATATTCAATATCTTATAATAACCTTTAATGAAAAAGAATGTGAAAACGAATATATGTATGTATGTATACACATAACTGGGACATTGTGCTGTACACCAGAAACTGACACATTGTAACTGACTGTACTTCAATTTAAAAAAAAGTTAAAAAGAAATAGTAAAGAGATGTTTGTGGTTGAAAATGCAGTGTCATTCTTACTTTGTTTTTAAATTCAGATGATGGAGCAGCTGCATCCCCTGACCTCAGTGACATGTCTCCTGAAGGCCTGCAGCCCCCAATGATCCTCTGACAGCAGTCACTGGCCTCGGCCACCCAGCCATCTCCGGCGAGGCCATATTTGACCAACAGGAGCTTGAGGTACAGTCAGTAGTAGCCTTGGCGGTTTTTATCCAGCACATGAGATTGTCAGCATTGTTTTTTGGTAGATGTGTAGGTAGATTTCCTCAAGGATATAGTCTGAATTTTAAATATGTCAAAATAATTCTTGTGACTAGGTAGGTGTTAAGCATGTTTGTCATAGAACGTTACAATACTGGTTAAAGAATGAATGAGTTAAAGTTTAATTCTACTTTGAATTTCTGTGATTTATTTGAAAAAGTCCGCTGGATTCAGCATGCGTCCATTGCTCACGTGTTCTCGGAGGAATCTTTTCCCAGGAAACAGTGTCGCTGAAAGAGCCCCGTGAAGCCTAGGAAGATGGCTCTTGCTGGTGTGTCTCGCTCATGCCAGAGCCTTTCCCGAGCTGCTCTGTTGAAGCCAGGCTCTCCGTCTACACCCTGTTTCTAAGCACGTGGTGCACTGCGTACTCGGGGGTGGACTTGGGCATCTTCCCACTGACGAGGGGACACCTAACCAGGTCTAAGCATGATGGGGACTTCCATGGCCCACCACATGGGGGACTAGATTTCTTTTTTTAAACCTTCTTGCTTGCAGTACATCAGAAATTCTGGACCAAACATCAAAGACAAAAATTAAACCTTGAGAGCTCAATTTGGCAGGCAGAAAACACCCTAGTAGAGATCTGCAGAGACCAAGACCCTGCGTGGAGCCAGGATCCAGAGCGAGGAAGCGGCGGGTGCAGAGGGAGAAGGCGGGAAATGCTGGGCACGGGGGCAGCTGGGGAGGAGGGTGCAGGGCCTTCTGTGACCCCCACCGAGTGCCAGCTGCTCCTTAGGTCTGAACACCTGAGGTGAGAGGCCGGGTTAAAGTCACTCAAGCCCCTGCCAGGTGTTTTTTCCTGTCTGCCCTCCTGTTCCTTTCTGAGACTGCCGCTGTCATCTGGGGATTGCTAGTGAGTTTCTGTTTGTGTGTCTTGGCTTGCTGTACGGAGCTGTTTTAAAGATCAGGTGTGCAGCTTCATTGGGTCTGATCTGCTGTAACCCATCCAAGGAATCCTTTATACTTTCAGATCTCACGTTTCCGTTCAGTTCCTGTGTTACAGTTTTACAGGTCTCCTGATGGTTCTCATCTCTTCACCCTTTGTGTCACTTAAAACACATTTCACCCTTGATACCTGTACATCTTTAAACATATGTCTGATTGCTATATTAAATTTCTTATTTGCTGATTCTGACACTTGGGCCACTCACTGGTCTGCTACTGATTGTTTTTATACTGCTGGTTATAGTCAGTTACTGGTTCTACTTCTACACGTGTCTAAACAACGTTGATGTGTGCTGGGTGGTTTGGGTATTACACTGTGTGGACTCTGGGCTCTGTAACTTCCTCTGGAGAACACGGAGCTTTATTTTTGCAGACAGTTCAGTGCCTGGCAGTTTTCCTCAGTCCTTGGAGGCTTGATTCTAGACTTTTTGGTGACACTTTATTTTTGTTTTGCCATCAGTCCTGGTTCCTGGACTCTGATTCTACAGGATTTATAATGTCTTCTGAGGTTTCAGTGGAAACCTCTACATCGTGACCACTGCGCTCAAACGTGGTTGGACTGGGACCTCGTGCCGTCTCCCTAGCCCTGGGCCTGCCTGCAGTTCCTTTATGCTGGGCTCAGCTTTGCAGTCAGCCAAGGAGTCACGGGTAGTCCGTGTGTGCACTTCGTGGTCCTCCCACACCTCTGCTTTCTCTGGCAGGTCCCTGGCTGCGGTCCTGGAGCGCCACCCCCATCACGGCTTGCCCCCGGCCTCCTTGTGGTCAGGGTCACACCTGTCCCTGTTTTCTCCAGGGCCTCCCTTCAAACTGTTTTTTTTTAAGTACTCTGTCGGGAATTCACAATTATTATCAGCAGAGGCTTAGTCTAGTCTGCTTCTTACTGCCAGAACCGGAACTCCTAACTCGATCTGGTTCTGGATTACAAGCTTTTAGGATGAAGCCTGTCACTTCCGAGTTATTCAGACTTCACAGCAAAACCCTAGGATTCTGACCCTTCCTAAGCCCTGGAAAGCTCAATGATGTCTTCTGTTTCTTCCTAATCCTTCCTCACGTGGTCAGTTTAAAACAAATAGCGAGACTCAGAGCTATGAGAAGAAGTAGAGCAGATGAGCAGGGAGTTTCAGGTGGTTCAGGGAGGGGGCGAGGTGTCCAGAGGCAGGCAGTCCCCAGCTGCAGGCCCCAGTGTTGTGTGGATTCATCGATTCATTGCAATTTGCTTCCCAATATTCTTTAGTCCTCTTGTTTTTTTACACCATGTTTAACCCCCAGAGAGGTTCTGTTACTCCTCAGTAGTTGGGGGTTGGTTTGGTGGCACATGGGATGGCTCTGTGCTGTCTGTGGCCTGTCCTACAGGTGGAAGGTAGCAGGGGACTGTGGGCACAGCCTGGTCATGGGGAAGGAAGGGGTCCTTTTCTCTTGCCCCTCACTCTGCATTCACTCCCTCAGCTTGTTGCCACTCAGAGCTCAGATTTCAGGGCTGTGAAATTTCCTTAACGGACATTGCTGTTTGGCTAATTTACTAGGTAGGTTCTGTCTGTGCCAAAGAAGCTTTTTAACCATGTTTTTCCTCTGCATTAAGCTGTGAAAGTTGTCTCTGTCCTTGTTTACATGTTTTATCTGTTCATCTAAAAATACCTGGTAGGCCTGGGTATAGAAATACACTTCTGCACTGCAGTTGGGAGTAGTCATCTGTAATTTCCATTTTCCTAGACTCCCTGCTCCGCCCCCAGCCCTGCTGTCATTGGCGCAGGCCACTTCGCTGGCTGTGTGTCAACGTTTGGCTGTGGGGTCCACATGCCCAGCAAGCCCCGTGTGTGAAGCCTGAAGCTCTGGTGGGGCCACGCTGCCTGTCCCCGTGCCACACGTCCGTCCCATCAGAGCAAAGACGCACCAGCCGTCGCTGGGTCCTGCCCTGCCTGTTGTGGTCCAGCTCATGGAAACAGGATTCCCTAGACGGAACATCGAGTTTGCGATCAAGTCACCCACGGGCACCCCTGGGAACGCTGCAGGCTTGCCAGGTACTGTGTTTTCCATGGGGGTGTTCGACTTCACATGCCCACCAATTTGTGGGCCCCCCGGGAAATGCTGCCGTGCGCAGCTGGGTGTGTGGTCCTCACCACGGGGCGCCGTGTGTGCCTGCTCTTAGGCATGGAGGCTGTGGTTGGGTGGCTGCTGGACAATGCTGACGTGCAGGTCACGGATCTCTCGGACACAGACACGGGGTCTGAGGAGTGTTCAGACGAGGAGGTGGTGGAGGATGTGAATGACACGGCCTATGCTGTGGTCAGTGCCTCCCTCGTGCCATCTGTCCTGAGCTCTGATTTCCTCCACACTGTCCCATGGGGCCCTTCTGGTTCTGCCAGGCACATGGGGAGGCTCCTAACTGCTACCTGGGTTTTCTGTGCCTTAATTACTTTCATTTTTAAAACAGACCCTTGTTCCAACATCGAATGATGTTGGGTAGCCACGAGAGAAGATGCTATTAAAAAATCTTTTTTTTTTTTAAATGGAGGTACTGGGGATTGAACCCAGGACCTCTAGGATGCTAAGCATGCACTCTACCTCTGAGCTATACCCTCTCTCTTAAAAATCATTATTTATATGACACATTGTCTTCTGATTTGAGTGAGTTGTTTCATGGGATTGCTTTGGAAATGCCTCAGAAATTTTCTATACTTTAAGGTTTTGAGGTTAGTTCTGCTTACTGTGCTGCTGCCATTAATCTTGTAAAAATGAAGAATTTTACAGTGAAAACACAGCATAATATTTCACACTTTCTATTTTAATATTAGAGATTTCATATACTTCTTTAAGTAGGTTTATCTGGTTCACCATTTTAAAAAATGTGTTTCTCTTTTGTAGTCTATTGGTGCTGTCATAACCGAGAGCCAGACTTAACAAAAAAACAGGCTGATTTCCTGAGATGATGATTATGCTGTGTATGTGAGACAGAATAATCAGGTGAGTAGTTGTTTCAGGCTGGAGCCTGGCTTAGGTTTTCATTCAACAAATGTGTGAGCATCTCAGAAAATCAGAGACCTGGCAGAGGAGGGCATAGCAGCCAGCAGGGAGGCCTCTGTGTCTGGAGAGAGGACAGAGGAGCAGCAGATGGGGGGGGCCAGCACCACAGAACAAAAGGAGGTTTGTCCGTAGTGACATGGCACAGGGTCCTGTGCTTCTCGGTCAGCCCCCTTTTGGACACTTCCACAGCCTATTTTTTGCTTTTGAGGGGAGATGGAGGTAGTTAGGTTTATTTATTTATTTTATTTAATGGAGACACTGGGATTGAACCCAGGACCTTGTGCATGCTAAACACACACTCTACCACTGAGTTATACACTCCTCCATCTTTTGTAAAAAAATATCATTCTCATTGCCATCTAATTTAAAAAATTTAGTTATGTTTTTTCAACCTTAAATCCTTCCTTTTCCTGCTTTAATTCTTTTGTTCTAGTTAGTACACTTCAGAGAAAGTCCCAGAAGTCATCTCATTCTACCTGTAAATATGTCAACATGTATCTCATATAGATAAGGCTTTTATTTTTAACATAATGACCTGACAGTTGCCTAACATTGCCTGACAGAGTAAACAGTGATTCCTCACTGTCATCTCATAGCTAATGCTTGCTCAGATTTTCCCAGTTTTCTCAAAAATGGCTTTCTATAGTAATTCCTTTGAATTTTGATACTAACAAGATCATATATCATACATTTGGGTGATAGGTCCCTGAAGTGTTTTTTAACCTAGAATAGTTCCTCCCTCCTTTTTTCCTTTTCATGCCATTCATTTGTGCTAAAACTACATCAGCCCACAGTCTTTCTCCCTCTCCTCTGTGTCTCCTGTACAGTCAGAGTGAGGGCTGCAGGGTGGTTGGGCTCAGGCTGCCCCTGAGCAGGAATGTATCGTAGGGGCCAGCACGCAGCGTTGCTGGTCATCACCATCTATTCTCTGTTAATATTGTTCATGTCACCTTCTAGATCCGTCACAAACTTTGTCATCCCTCCCAAATTTATTAGCTGGAGTTGTGTCCTTTAAAAAAAACTTTCTTATGAACTCTGGTCACTATAATATAGTTCATATAGGAAAGGCATAATAGTGGCTGTTTTTTGTTTGCTTGCTTGCTTGCGTTACCAATTTTCAGAATGATGAATTGGTGCCCTGGTACTTGTAAAGGTGACCAAGAACCTTTGTTTTGTCTATTATCATTATGATGAATTTATTGGCTTTTATGGATTTGGTGTGTTTTAGCCATTTTTCCTCTTGATCATGTGGGAACCCACTGATCTTTTTTTTGTTTTATGGAAGTATAGTCAGTCTACAATGCTGTGTCAGTTTCTGGTGTGCAGCTTATTGTTTCAGTCATCCATGCACATGCATGTATTCCTTTTCACATTCTTTCCCTTTACAGGTTACTACAAGATACTGAATGTAGTTCCCTGGGCTGTACAGTAGGACCTTGTTATTTATCTATTTTAGTATCTGAACTAGTAGTATTAGAATTAGTAGTTAGTATTTAGACTCCCAACTTACCCTTCCCACCCCCTTGTCCCTCTGGTAACCGTTTGAGCTGTTTGTATGTTCTTGAAATTCAGCCCTTATCATTTGCATCATTTGCAAATATTTTCTCCCATCCCGTAGGCTGTCTTTTTATTTTTCTTAGTTTCCTTTGTTGTACGAAAGCTTGTAAGTTTGATTAGGTTCCATTTGTTTATTTTTGCTTTTATTTCTATTGCTTTGGGAGACTGACCTAGGAAAACATAGCTACAATTTATGTCAGAGAATGTTTTACCTATGTTCTCTTCTGGATTTTTATGGTGTCCTCTCTTATAGTTAAGTCGTTAAGCCATTTTGAATTTATTTTTGTGTATGGTGTGAGGGAGTGTCCTAAATAACATCATTGATTTACACGCTGCTCTCCAGTGTTCCTAACACCACTTGCTGAAGAGAGTGTCTTTTCTCCATTGTATATTCTTGCCTCCTTTGTTGAAGATTAATTGACCCCGTAGGTCTGTGGGCTGATTTCTGGGCTCTCTATTCTATTCCATTGATCCACATGTGTGTTTTTATGCCAGTACCACACTGTTTTGGTTACTGTAGCTCTGTAGTATTGTCTGAAGTCTGGGAGGGTTATTCCTTCAGCTTCATTCTTTTTCTTCTGTGTTGCTTTGGCCATTGGGTCATTTGGGAGTCCATATAAAATTTAGGATTATTTGTTCTAGTTCTGTGGAAAATGTCCTGGGTAATTTGATAGGGGCAGCATTAAATCTGTAGGTTGCTTTGGATAGTATGGCCATATTAACAATATTAATTTTTCCAATCCAAGAGCATAGAATATCTTTTCATTTCTTTAAATCATCTTTGATTGCCTTAATCAGTGTGTTGTAGTTCTCCACATATAAGTCTTTCACCTCCTTGGTCAGGTTTGTTCCCAAGTTTTTTTTGTCTTTGTTTTTCATGTGATTTTAAAAGAGATTTTTAAATTTTACTTTCCTTTTCTGATATTTCATTGTTAGTATAAAGAAATGCAGCTGATTTCTGTATGTTAATCTTGTATCCTGCTACCTTGCCAAATTCATTTATCAGCTTTGGTAGTTTTTGTGTGGAGCCGTTAGTTTTTGAGTGCTCCCTTGCTTTATGGCACACGTGGACCTAGGCTCATGTTACGTATTTCCTCCCCCAGAGATCAAGACAGGCAGCTTTCTAAAGAGCCCTGGTTCTATGTATTGAGAAATGATTTTGAGATCATACTGGGTGCTAGAGGAACTTTCCTTAGAAATAGAATAATTGATTGATTAAATTAAAATTGATCACTCATCTATACACTGGACTAGACTTTTTACATTTAATTTTAATTTTAGGTAGGAATGATGGTTAGATGCTGTTGAACAGATGAAGAAGTTTGTGAAGGAGATGTGGGCAAAATTATCAAATTGGATAGAGATGGATTACATTGACCTCAGTGTGCAGTGTGATTGGCAGCAGAAAGGAGCACTTACTGGGTTAGGTACATTCACGTGGAACTTGTAGGTAGGAACATTCTTCATCTGCTTCTGAGTGAGATCTTTAGAGTTCCCAGAAATGAATGCTAACTATAGTTCATTTTTTATTGGAATCTCTAGGCTGTCCTCCACCAAGTTTTCCTCATATAAAGGCAAGATTGGTGGTAAAGTTCATGTGAAAGCCTCAGTCTTGACACTGAAATACAAGTGGGGGTCTGTGACTCAGTAAAATGTGGGGCTTGTGAAAGGTCATAGTACCTAGGCAGGAAAGCGCTGGGTGTTGGCTTTTCATCAACTGATGTAAACTAGGGCAGGAAAAACAAGAATTAAGCAAACCTTATGATATAAAAATAGTGTCCTTCTGCTTGTCAGTGCCCTCATGACCAGGAGCAGCCCTGCTGTTGAGGAGTCAGGTGTGTTAACTCCCTGCAACATGGGAGAATGCACCATGGAGAATGCGGTGTCTCCTTAAGTGTGTGAATGTGACAAAGTCTAATGGGTTCGCATTGAGTATTTGGGGGAGATTTCAAGGAATTGGGGTAATTCTAAGAATGGATGTGTTAATAAATATTCCCTGGAGGGCAGAAATACTGAGTCAGGATGAGGTCATGCCTGGCAGGGAAGCAGTCGGTCTTACTCGCCAGGAGGGGACTGTGGTTGGGATTCGACTGGATGTGACTGGACACGTTAGAGTGGTTTTGTTTTCATCTCAATCTGTCACAGTCTCAGGCTGACCTTGTCTCATATTGGGGTTCTTGTTCTGTCAGTCCTTCTGCCAAATGGCCAGCTCCCTCAGTGTTGTTCTCTCTTTTTATTAATGCTGTATGAAAATTTAGGACTGAGTTTAAGAAATGGAAATGTAGAAATGATGGGTGTTAAGACCTGGAAACACAAAATTCTCCTCAGTTTATATTTAATGTGATATTGTTGAGATTTCAAATCACATGGCATACTATGTCCATTTTAACAGTTGCAAGAAAAATAATTAAATATATGCATGGTTTTATTTTGTCTTGAACACTTTCAGTGCCATTTTTGCTTTGTTTTGTTTCAGCTTTGTGGAAAGCCATCTTTCTGCCAGATAGCTTAGATTAGAAATGGCCGCAGTGCTGGTACTTCCTCAGTGGACAGGGATGTTAGAGTTTCTTAAGTTACTTAAGAACAAATGGCTTATTTAACATTTTATTTTGGTTTAACATTTTGCTTCACTTAAGAGATTCTTAAAAGCTTTACAAATCAAAACAAAGATAAATTTCAAAAATAACAACTTGGTTTAGAAGTTAATGTTTTCAGTAGCTTTCACCAAAGGGCAAGAGATACCTTAACGTTATTAATACAAATTTTATTCCCTAAGTTACTGAATGGAGTTTTTAGTTGGTGTAATTAAAGACAAACAAATAAACCTTCAATAAGTGGATAATTTCAAACAGATACAAAAGTCAAGATTATAGTATAATGAGCCTCCATGTGCCCATTACCTGACTTGAGCAGTTGTCAGCTCCTGGCCAAACCGTTCATCCATGGTCCCCTGCTTCCATTATTTTGAAGCTAATGCCTGATTGCTATCATGTGTTAGTTGACCCAGAAGTATCTTAGTATGTCTCTCCCAGAGAGAAGTTCTTTCTGTACAACACAGAAAACTAATAGAATATCACGTGGTTAGGTATAGTTTTAATTTTAATTTTCAGTTTTTAGTGGTGAAAGAGGTGTTCCAGACAATTTCTGTTCTGTCCTAGCTGTCAGTGCCGATGAGAAAGACGTTATTGTCAACTTCCCTTAGTCTCACTGAACTGTGCTCTCATCAGACATGGAGTTGGTACCCAGTGTCCATCCTGGTATCACGTGAGTTTTTATTTTTATGTTGCTAGACTTGTTTGGGAGGAATGGCTTTCTCTGGAATCAAGTTTAACAAATGACCTCATGTTTTTCTTATCAACCAATGGCTATTTAAAAAATAGGTGTGATGGCTGTGAGATGTTTCCTATCAATGGATCTCAATTCAAGTACTGTGACGACTTTGATTTTTGTGAAATGTGTTTCAAAACTAGGAAACACAACACCAGGCATATATTTGGCAGAACAAATGACCCACGTATGGTAAATGATTACGTTCTCTTTCCACAAAATTTATTAGTGAGATAATTATTGTGGAAACAAAGTTAGTTTTGATCTTTAAAGCTTATGCTTAAATGGTGAGCACTGTACTCTGTGCACAGTGAAACAGGAAAGCTGGTCCTACCCACCTGGTGAATTACTAGTTTTTTACAAGCAATGAGGAGGTCTCTGGAGCTAGAATCATGGGGTTTGTTCGCTTGTATTTCCATAGAAAAACAGTAAAAGGATCTCAAGAAACTAGTAAATGTTTTGTTGGATGGGATGTGGAATTGGAGAGATGGAGAGGGAGTCTTTTTATTTGTGTGTCTTTTATTATTTATTTTATCACTACGGCAGAATATAGACAACATAAAATTTGCCAGTTCAGTCACTTTTCAGTGTATAATTACAGGAATTTGCACATTAACCCCACTATTTCTAAACTCTTTTCACCACTGCAAATTAGGAAGGGATCCATTAAGGAATAACTCCCCTTTCTTCCCTCTACCAACCCCTGGCAACCTCTAATCTGCTTTCTGTCTCTGAATTTGACAACCCTAGGGACCTCTTATAAGTGAAACCACTCAAAATTTGACTTTCTGTGTGTCTGAGTTATTTCAGTCTGCATTGTGTTTCCAGGGTTCATCCATGTCATAGCATGTGTCAGAACTTCATTTCTTTTTGTGGCTGAGTAATATTTCATTGTATGTATATACCACATTCTGTTTATCCAGTCATCTATTATGGACATTTGGGTTGTTTGTACCTTTCAGCTCTTGTGAATAACATTGCTGTCAACATTGGTGTATGAATCTGTTTCAGTCCCTGTCTTCAAAACTAGGAGTGTAATTGCAGGGTCATTAGGTAGTTCTTTAACTTTGGGGAGGACTGCTAACATGTTTTTTATAGTGGCTGCTCCATTTAACATTTCTTTCAGCAATATATGAGGGTTCCAGTTTCTCCACATCCTCACCAACATTTGTTTCTTTTCTCTCCTCTTTTCTTTTCTTTCTTTCCTCCGTCTCCAATATAAAATCTGAATGGTCATATTAAAGACATACTACCTTTAATTGAAAAATCCACCCACGAAGAAAACTCCAGGTCCAGATGATTTCACCAGTGAATCTACTACAGAAGGATAATTATGACCAAATTGAATTCCAGGAATGCACAGTGTATGGCTTACTATTCATAAACCAATCAGTGTAGTTCACCACATTAGCCGAGTAAATCAGAAAACTCATGTCATTTCAATGGATGCAGAAAAAGCATTTAATAAAATTCAGCATCTGTTTGAGGAAAAAGTTTTAGCAAACTAGGATTAGAAGGGAATTTCTTTAACCTGATAGTCATTCTCAGTTAAATACCTACAGTAACCACGATACTGAAGAGATACTGAAAGCTTTCTTTCTGAGATTGGGAATAAGACAATAGCACCTGTATCTCCTCTGCTAATCACCACTGTATTGGAGTTCCCAGCAAGGAGAGTAGGGCAAAGGGAAGAGGGGAAAAAAAACTATTGAAGTCCCCAGTTTTGCTGGTAGTCACTTACTAAACAGTGCAGATAAATCCATCATTGCAAAACATTCTGCTGGACAGCACTGTTTGAGATAATGCAGATTCAATCAAAACCCCAGCATGAGTTTGTTTATTTTGGTGAATTTGATGAGCTAATTCTAAAACATAGATGGACACACAGAAGGCTAAGGGTAGGCAAAACATTCTTGAAGAAGAACAAAATTCTCTACTAGATATTTAAACTTCTGAATCTGTTATAATTTAGACAACGTCTGGTTCTTAGGCAAAGACATAAGAAATCTAGGTAAGTCTGCATACAGCAGATCAAAGAATCCAAAAACAGATCCAGGCATATGTGGGAATATGATTTATGATAAAGATGACATTACAGGACATTGGGGAAAGTTTGTCCTTTTAACAGTTGGTTCCTAGTTAATTGGATGTCCATTCTGGGGGAAGTGAAACTTGATTGCTATCACAAACACAGAAATCAGATCTAAGGGCATTGCCCGTCTCCAGGTGTAAATGGTAAAACTGAACTTCTGGAAGATAACATAGAATTTCTTCATGACTTTGATATAAGGAAAGATTTCTTAAAACAGCAAAAGAACTAACTTTAAATCAAAAATTGGTAAAATTAAGAGATCACATTCATAAAAAAATAACATTAAGAGAGTGACAGTGCAAAGCATCTGTAATCAATAAGGGCTTACATCCAAAATATGTTAAAAAATAGACTTTTTAAAAAATGTAGAAATTTGTACGAAAAAGACTCTTCATAGAAAAGTGGAAAAACAATCTGGGCATTTCACACAAGTGGCCAGTAAATAAATGAAAAGGTGCTCACAGTCATCAGGAAAACACATAAAATCACAATGGAGTACCAATACACTGTTGTGGTTGAAATTAGAGATACTGATGATTCCAGGTGTTGGTGAAGGAATGGAGTGGAGCACAGGGAATTTTCATAAACTGCTAGGGAAAAATTAGATAAAAAACAAACAAACAAAAAGGACAGCATCTCTGTATATGCAGAAAGACGTATAACAAAAATCTTCCCAGTGGCAGTATTCTTAATAGCTCTGAACTGGAAATAATGCAATGTCAGTCGAAAGAAGAATGGATAAATAAATCGTCACCTGTTCATACAGTGGGGTACTATAAAATAATGATAATGAGCAAACTGTAGTTTGTTTAAACAAATTCACTTACATAAAGTTAAAACTAATCTGATTATGGAGGTGAGGATGCTAATGACTTTTGGGGGAGAGAGAATTCAGCATTGACTGAGGGGTCGTGAATCAGTGGTGGGGTGGTTCTGGGAAGACGGCAATTTTTATTATTCCTGCCTGACAAGTTCAGTTGATGATAATTGTTTAAGTTGTATTCTAATTTCTGTATTTTTATATGTATAACAAACAAGTTTAAACATAGAATTTAATAATAGCACTGATAATAGAAATCAAAATTAATTTTTTTTAAGAAGTGGTTGTTACGTGCCAGGTTCTATTCTGCGTGTCTTCTTTTGCTATCTCATTTAAGCTTTGTGACAGACCTAAGGGACTGGGGTTAGTGTAATAACACCTCTGCTGGAGGCAGGGAAACTAGGGCCCAGAGTGGCTGTCCTTATGATGCAGGGCCTTAGTCTTTTTACTGTTTATTCCTGAGTTGTTTGTATATCAAGGATCTCAGTTCTTTTCACATATATTTTGATTTATTTATATTCCTTCCCAGTTTTCTTTTGTTTTTAACATGCAGATTTAAGCATACACCCCCCACCCCCGCACCAATTATTTGACATTAGATTTCCAGTTGTTTGCTATTGCAGACAGTACCAGGTTGTATTGTTTCCTGTCTTTGTGCACAGCATCTACTATTTCCTTCAGATATAATCCACCCCCCCTTTTAAACTGAACAGAGTTGCTCTACATAATTGAGTTAACTGAATGTATTTTAAATTCTGATTAATGAATTGTTTAGACAAGTTACCCCATTTGCCATGAAGATGTGGTCCTTTTACGTGTTTAGCAGATGTTTATCAGTCATACACTCTGGGTCAGTTAAGGGCCTCGTGCTGTGAAGGAGGGGACGGAGGCCGAGGTCTAAAAGCAGAGCTAATGCAGGTGATGTGCACGTGTAAGCGGGGGGTGAAGACTTGAGATTTGCACTTTAGAAAGGCCACTGTAGCCATCTCACTGAAGAAATACAGAATTGCAGATGGGCAAGGTAAAGACAGAGTGAGCTGTTAGGGATTTGCTCCAGTTGTCTGAGTGCGGCATGTGGTGACGGAGGCGGGAAGGAGAGGTGGTATCCGAGAGTTCTGCAGGAGGTGGGATCAGCAAGGCGGGGCTGTTACTTGCGTGAGGTGGTCTGTGGACGAAAAGAGCTCTACTGTGACTCCCAGAGCCTTGATTCTGATTGACTCGGTGGGAGACAGTGGCATTCGCTGTGGGAGAATATAGAAGTGGAACTTCTATTTTGGGGGGAGTTGAGCTTTGTTGTCTTCAGTTTGCAGAATCCGTGCGACATTCAGGTAGAGGTTGTATGCTCCGCAAGAAGGATGCTCGTCTCTTCATCGTGACTGAACTGTCAGTGTGGTGACTGCAGCAGATGTTAAGCTAGCTATCAGTGCCAGAGCTGTTCTCAGTACTTTACACGTAGTAAAGTACTCAACCTTCGCCACAGCTGTTTGAGGTACATATTATTATCATTATCAGGACATTCGGTGTGCAAGGCCACCCAGCTGGTTAAGTGTGGAGCTGAAATTTCAAACTGCAGCAGCCTGGCTAACAGTCTGTGTTCTTCACTTTTGACCAGTGCTGGTGTGTGTTTTGAAACAAGTCGGCTTGAGAAAAAGTACCATGGTGCTGAACAGTGTGGTGAGAGTTCGCTGGTTTACTTAAAAAAAAAAAAAAAAGATATTCTGGGCCAGTGTTGGTTGACCACGGTTTTATGCTTTGCCTTCTGGCTTTAGTTTGTGATTGAAAGTTTTGTTGACTATAAGAAGAAAAGTCTTTCTCTTTTCTTAAGGAAAAAGTAACTTTTGTTAGTTAGCTAGCAAGTACTTTTATGGACCAAAATGTTAATTTTCCATTTCTACCATGAAAAATCATGACCATGGTCTCAGCCTACCTGCGAAATAATTATTGACTGTCATTTTGTGGCAGGCTTGCCTGGTCTAGGTTCTCTTGGGACTGTGTAAGAAGAGTCCAGAGGAATACAGCAGCCTGTGAATTTATTTCCATGTGTTGTGTGCTCAGCCTTTAATTACCTGTGTCAGTGGCGAGCACCATTAGGACGAATTTCTCACCTGCTTTGGAGGATGCCAGGGGGACTGATTGCCGTACACCTGGCAGGTGCAAAGCGGAGCCTCAGCAGTGCTCCTCTGAACTGATTTCTAAAGAGCTGCCCCACTAGACAGGCCTAGTGCAGGCACTCAGAGATTACTTTTGCAATTTACAGTTCTGAACTGATGAAAACCTCATATGTGAAAATGAGTATTAAAGGTTGTTTCCATGCTTTACAAAAAGATGTGTTTTAAGATTTTCTCGTAAAACAGATTTATAGATACTCATTTTAAGCACTACTGGATTCTATACCATTTAATGTACAACAGTTGTGTTGAGTATCATATCCTTGTTGGTAGCATTAAATGTTTTTAATATAATTGAACATCCTAAAGTTCTTAATTTAAGGAACTATCAAATAGGTCAGAAGGTACAAATATTAGGATATGAATGCACCCTTTAAGCCTCACTTACTGTCTTCTTGTAGGAGGAGAGACTTCAGCATGCAAACCTTCATCTGTTCGGCTTGCACTGTCATTTTCATTCCATGCTGCTGGCCTTCAGATGGCTGCACAGATGCCCCATTCACATCAGTACAGTGACCGTCGCCAGCCAGACATAAGTGACCAACAGGTTTCTGCCTTATCTTACTCTGACCAGATTCAGCAACCTCTAACCAGGTAAGTTTACGATGTATCAGAAATGATTTGTTGGGATGGTCATTTATTCCCTAAAATGGTGTAATAGAAAACAGGCAAATACCTTAATGGTTTTCAGTTTTACATGTCACATGGGACTTCAGATGAACAAAATACGATGTTAAGAAGTTTGCATTAAAATTTTTGTTGGTTTTTCTCTCTTTCCCCTGTGTTTTTCACTTTAATTAAAAAACACATGTAAACATAAGCACATTCTCTCATTTTGCAATAAGGGGGGAAGTTATTTCTAGAGAATATTAGTTAAAGAGACTGAAAACTGATTTTTAGGGAAAGAACGTTAAGTAGAAAAATATAAGTTACAGGAAAACAAGTCAGATTCCATTATAGCAAACTTACGGAGCTGATTTTATGTTGTTATAAACTACTTTATACACATACCTACAAATAAACGTGGAACTCCTTAAAATTAATGTAAATTAGTTACGCTGCTCATTCTAATATTCAGACTCGAGATTCAGTAATTTTTCATAAGAATAGTATACAGTGAATAAATGCTGAACCCTCTTGACATACATACATATATGCATGTGTGAATGTATTTTTACTATCTTCCTGAATTAACTGCATCTACTATGTTGATTTTTGGTTTGGGAAGAATTTTTTTTTTTACTAGCTATAGTTGTGGTAAAGTTTCTTTCCCCCTGAGGTTGAGTGTGTGATGAGCACTGAAAGTGGCTGTTTTTCCATGTACTTAGGAATTTGGTTTTCCACTGTTTATTTAGGTCTTTTAATATGATCAAAAACTTGGAAAATTTCAGAGTGTTTCTTTTACTGGATTATTTGAGGGAAATTAGTTTTTCCTAACTTACTATGTGGTTTTAATAAGCTATTGGCTACAGTTAAGTAACGCCATTATTTGAGGACACCCTTGTATGTATTAAAATAAAATATTGCTAATAGTGGACCTGATTCTACAGTTATAAAATGTATTACAGCGTGTAAGTAACATTCACAATAAAATAGTAAGATAAATTATGGCAGGACTTAAGAATTCTTTTATGCAGTAAATTGAGGAATTGTATGTTTGAGAATTAGAGTAGTTGGTCAAAATTGGAAAGTGTGTGTGTACCAGAAGAAAATTCTCTGGACTTCCACACAGTAGTAATAGCATAATGATCTGTCTGCATTGTACTTGTAAGAAGCAAGTATGTTTGGATTCATTTTCCTGCTTGTTCAGAAGCAACCTATCAGGCAGGCTGCCTGTTTTTAATCTGTTTTGCAGCTGAAGGGACTGAGCTCCCATTTGTGATCTCTCCAAGTATGTAGGCAGTAGACTCTGGGGTCCAGCCCAGGCTTCTTTCTTTTTAGATGCAGTGCTCTTTCCACTCTAACCCCCGGCATGTGCAAAGGACTAGGAAAAACCCAGTCCTTTAAAGTTATTTTTATGGTTGTATTATTGTAGTAGATCATCTAGTTAGCTAGCAAAGTACCTATTTTTATATACAACTGACATCTTATTTGTGGATTATTTTCAAATAAGAGATAAGTTAATTTAGTATCCATTTTAAGCTGTAAAATATTTTTAGATTCATATTGTGTTAAAAAAAAGTCTTTAAGTAATAATATTCAGCCAGATATTTTTGCCAAACTCCAGAAGTTTCTGAACCAAAGGCAGTCAGATTTAAAAGCTTTCTTCTTACTGAAGTGTAAAACACTAAAACTGTGTGCTGATGTGGCCTGGTCTACCAGACGTGGGTTCCAGATCTTGATTCATGATCTAGTTGTGTGACTTGAGTCAGGCCACATGGACCCTTCTCTCTGTTCCTTGAATGTAAGGTTAGACTAGACTCGACATCCCCCCCACCCAAGTGCTTTCTAGCTCTAAACTTTGGTAATTTCATTATTTGATTTCCACTGTTTCTTGTTAATCATCCTATCAGTGTCTTTTCAATAAGGTTTATTGTACAAGTAAATTGAAATGAGCTTACTTGAACATTTCATTTCTGGTAATTAATCTTTCTAATATGAGTGTGTTTCACATAAATTTAAACACAGTTTTGTTCAAAAGATAAATGTAGTAAAAGTGTAGAAAAGTATGGTTACTGTTTGAAATGCTGAGTCTGGGCTATTACAGTTTTTACGGCACCTTTCATGGTTCTTAAACTGTGTTCTGCATGTGTGTTATGTATGCTGTTCAGCTTTATTAATAGGCCTCAAGATAGCAAGAATGGCAGGATATAGTGTTTCTTACTCTTTACTATATATAAAAATATGAAGTAAATGTAAATAAAATGGATGGAATAGGTATTATTAAACTAGGAAACAATTTTTTTAATGAAGTCCTGGCACTTACACTATGGAATCTTTCAAGAAAAAAAGATTGTTTTAGCTCTTGTAACTGATCTAAGCAGGAGGTGAGAACTACTGCCTTTTTTTTTTTTTTTTTTTTTTTTTTTGGTCTTTGTGATCTGTGTCTTCACATAGAAAGGTCAGGAGATTTAGAGCCTTGGGGGTGTGGCTGTTTTGGGCTCTCAGAGCCTGATAGCTGAGGCGGCAGGAGAATTATCTCAGCAGCCATCCCTTTTGCAGGGAGGACATTGAGCAGCAGTGTGGAGGGGAGCTCGCGACCTGCAGCAGCTTGGTGAGCTCCTGGGTCCTCTGAACCACTGGGTTTTTTCACCCAGCTGGGGAAGGGAAGAAGGGAGCTTGTTACATTACATCTCCTGACTTTGTGACTGTGGAAGTTGGAAGTGGACAAAGCATCAGATGCTTAGGGCTGGTTTGAGTTTGAGTATAAATTTGTAACAGTGTATTTGGAAAAATTATTTTCTAATTCTGGATTTGTGATTATGGCATTACAGTAGTGAAAAACAGAAAATTTGATTACCTAACATGAAATCACAATGAAAGTTAGTGAAGAAAGTGTTGTTTAGTTTGTAGGAATTAATTTGTTCTTCCCATGTGTTTTGAGCATCTACTCTGTACAAGGCACTGTTGGAAGCACTGAAGTACAGTCTGATCCAAAGGCCAACTTTTTGTGGATGGAATGCATCTGGTTTATATATACATATGTTCCTGAAATAGTAACTTCTGTTGCCAAAAGTATGTAAGAAAAGTAAGATATTTAGAATTAGCTAATTGACTTGGCCTTGTAGGCAGTTTGGCCAGTTGTGAAAAGGTTAGCAGTGTCGTGGCATGACAAGTGCACAGTGCACACTTACACACTGTGTGCATAAAAATGTGGTAGTCAGAATTACATTCATAGCCAATTTCAGGTCTGTGCAGTACATTAAAAAATCTTTTTGATTGTGTGATTTTGGTGTTTTAATTGAGCATAGTTACTCCTGGAAAGATGTAGCCATTGGTTCTTTTTTCCAGTGTTTGAAATACCAGTGGAGTTGTAAGCGGGCAAGTTGAAAACTTAAACATATTTATAGTTTTGAACATAACTGATTTTAATAAATGCATATGTTTATTTTATTGGTACATATTATGCATGGCTCAATTATTTTGCCCAACAAATAGCCTAAAAATGATTCTGCCAAGAAGCTAGAATAGACTCCTAAAATTAATAGGGAGCCCCTGGCCCAGTGCTGTGATTCAGAGCGTGGGGTTGGGTGTGAGACTGCCTTAGTTCTCTTCTCATCTGTATTATTTTACTGGCTCTAGGACCTTGGTCAAGTAACATTACCTCAGGAACACAGGTTTCTCATTTGTAAAATGGTGACAGGAACATTACTTATTTTCATGAGATTGTTGAGAAGATTACATGAAAGATGTAAACGTATGCATGCCCAAAATACAGTGTATAGCAAACACTTGCTGCTACAGTTATTATTTTATTAACTACTTAAGTAATTCATTTGTTTCTAATGATAGTTATACTTTCTGTCAACGCTTACTACAGTGGTAATGAAGTATTTCACTGGTTGAGATTTTGTGAAACCTCACAGTGAGGCTGCACTCCAGTAATCCAAGAAGGGTCTTGCCGAGAACATTACCTGCTTGAAAACAATGCCAGTGCTTAAAAAATAGGAAAGGAAATAGATTATGAGAAACCTGTTTCATTACCTTAAATGCTTACAGCTTCATTTGCATGAAAATAATTGACTTGCTTATACTGATATTGTCTGTTCCTTCAGTCTCCAAGGACTGGTATGAGAGCCAAATATTCTGTGAACCTAGTTGTACCTGTTTATATTTAAAAAAAATAAAACAATATTTATTTAAAAAATTAATTCAGATTATCTTAGTAAGTCTTACTATATTTTCAGACAAATAGTTATAATCACTGTTTGTCCCCTTAAAACCTATTTGGAACTTTGAGAAGGAGAGATCTTGGGGAAAGATAATTATTAACTGAATACAATAATTCAGTGAATTTACTATCTGGGTAACAATGTTTAGAATTTGAGTATAGATGCAAAGGAGACTAATGTTAAAATTGGTTTGATCACTGCTGTGGTCACTCCATCTTCTCATGCTGCTGGGATGGTGATTCTTTTCTGTTGCTTCCATTGTTATCTCTACCCTCCTCTCTTCTTTCTTGTTAGTGTGAGTTAACTTGGTTAATTTTCCCAAGACTCCAGACATTTCTGTGAGGCCTTAGTGTGATGTGTTTGCTTTCTCTCTGCCCCTTGAATTGACCAGAGTGTCCTTTGAAAGGGGCTGCATCAGGGGCTCCTGGCTCAGTAGATTTTGCTGGTATAAATGTCTGTAAGAGAGCTAGACAGAAATCCAAGGGTGGCTAGTGGTAGGGACTGTAGGTACCTTGATGTAATTAATTGGTTTTGAGGATCAGGATTTCTTGGCTGCAAGAAGCCCCACTGGGAACCCCTTTACTGAGGCTTGCCACGTGGCAGAGTCTGGTGGGAACAACAATCCAGCATCATTGGCGTGCTAGTTGCAGCGTCCCTGGGTGTGCTTGTGTATGGAGGACATTCGTGTTCCTGCTCCAGCCCCCGTCTAGCAGGAAGCTCACAGTTGTACTCTGACTGCTTACTGGTTGGCGAAAGACATGGCTTAGCATTGCACTGGGAGTACGGCTGAAATGGGTTTTTTAAAAGAAAGTTTCATTAGCTTTAAGGTGTCCTCTGGAACTTATTTGCGGTTAGCTCTTAGTAATAATCAGAAGTAGAGATACTGGTATTGTGGATTCATTTGTTTATTCAACAGATATTTATTGAAGAACCTACTGTGTGCCAGGCACCGTTGTAGGCAAAGGTAATACAACATTGAACAAAATCCATGTGCCACACAGAGTTTTATTTGTACTGGAAGGAGAACAAGCCAAAACCAGTAAATGAGCAAATGTATACTAGCATGTCAGGTGGTGATAACTCAGCAGGGCGGGGGCGAAGGGAAAGTGGAGGGCAAGCCCAGATGCGTCAGGTGGAGGGCATGCTTTACTCAGTTATGCTAAAGAGTGAGTGCAGATTTCAGCCTTGCTTATATTATAGGCAGATGCTTGTTGGAGGGCAGGCTCTGGGGGTGTTGGGAGCTGCACTTCTGCAGCACCAAACTCCATCTCTGCCCTGTGACCAGCTTGCTTCATGGTGCAAGCTGGGTCCTAAAATCTTGTCTTAGGAGGCTGGAAGATGAGTTAGTCTTTGCCTGCTGTGAACCAGGTCAGGCTTAGGAATAATTCAGAAGTTCTTCCTCGGCTAATTGTATGGTGGAGAAGCCCTCTTGGGCAGCATATCATGCATGTCTCCTGAACCAGGGGTATGTCTATAATGCTGTTGTTTAATTTGGGGAACAGAACTGAAGCTTGGGCAGCTGGGCACATTATCTTCTCATTTCATTTATTTTTCTGGTGGTTGTCTTCATTGGATTCCAGTTAAAAGAGATAACTGAAACTTCTAATGTAGATGTCTTTTTTTAATAATTCATATACACAGGTTACAAAAGAGGGAATTCATGCCAGTACAGTATAGTTAAAGTGCTAGTCTTTTCTGTCTATTTAAGGTGATGCCTGATATTGTCATGTTACAGAGGCGGATGCCCCAAACCTTCCGTGATCCAGCTACTGCTCCCCTGAGAAAGCTTTCTGTTGACTTGATCAAAACATATAAGCATATTAGTGAGGTAAGACTATTGATTTGTTATAACACCATCTACCCTGCAATAGAGTAGGGGAAAGAAGTTATTTTGTGATGTATTTAAACATACTAAAATTTTTTACTCCCAATGATTTGTCATATTGATGACTATTATGAAGACTGGTAAGTTAATGACTTATAGATAGTATAATTATGTAACAGAAAGAAGACATATTAACATGGACTACAGAAAATTAAGATAATTGTGGATAACTTTCCTTCTTTTTCAAAATGTTTAATATAGGCTGAGTTATCACTTCTGTAATAACTCCTCTTCAAAACAAAGGGGAAGAGAGGGAATAATGACACTGGAAAAGCCTGAATATGTTAGAATTTTGCTTGAATTTTCATTTACCTGTTTCTCCTATTGCTGTGGATGTCAGGAAGCTCTGAGATGTATTTAGTACCCAGGTAACAGGCATCTGGCCTAGTTTATCTATATAATTTTCTTTTTAAATTGATATGTGTTTTTATCTGTATCTTTTCATTGTAAGATATCCAAAAGCCTTTTTGGTGGAAGTAAGTATGATTAAAAAAAAAATGCACTTTGAATTACTCATCTTCCAACTTGACTCTTTGCCTCCAAAAATTATTTTTCTGGTGTTGTCTTAGACCTCTGGCATGATTGTTACTTGCTTCTAACCGCAACTCTAGCTCTGTAATTAATTATTAAATGAGCTTTTCTGGAGAAGAGTGCCTGTGCTTTCTTTCCTTTTCTGGGGGGGGGCTTACATCTTTTCACACTGAAGGCTTATCTTCTACCAGTGTTAGAGCCACTTATCTAAAAAGACGTTCTTATGTGTGTATAAATTTTATAATAGTTTGATGCCATTTAATGCCAGTATTTATGTTACTGTGGCATTGTGGCAAGATAAAATTGGAATGAATTCAATGAGGAACACTTCTAAATTGGATTTTGTACATAATTAATGTGTTATAAAAGATGTGCAAACCAGCTTTTGGTTATCTGAAAATATCTGATAAAATAGTTAACACTTTATTAATGTCAGTTTGTTAATATCTGATAAATTGTTAAACTGTTAACAGTAACTCTGTTGAAGCTTGTTTTTAACTGTTTTGCTACCTTGTAAACTAGAATTTTTGTGATGTTGCCCCTTGCAGTGTAATTTATAACTTCCTCAGTTAGTTACCAATCACTTGGACTATTGCCTAGTCCACCTATTATTTTTTACTAGTCTTAGAAACTTATAAGCAAAACAGATATAAGGAAAATAACTCATTTTGTGATCAACCACAAGATTCATGGCCTTTAGTGTGTGTGGGATAGGTAGGGAGCATATCTGTTTCTCATTAATGTGTTGTTATAGGCTTAAAAACTGGGCATATCTCAGAGGCCCCTTTTATATTAGTAAAACATCAGTTCATATACATTTAAACTTTCATTTTAAAACACTTTTGCCTTAGGATCAAATATAAAATTGGGATGGACTAGAAGGGGGCATGAAGGAACTTGAATATAAGGAGGATGAAAATGTTATTTTGTTTGGCATTTGTTGATTGCATCAACATGTGCAATTTTCCAAAATCCCTCATATGATACACTCTTGAGATCTATGCCATTTCACTGTATATAAATTATATCTTGGTTTAAAAAAATAAATGTAGATCAGGTCCTGTTACTCTTCTTGAATGGGAGGCGTTGCTCCAGTCACTTAACATCTATTTATAAAATGTATAAACTGTATAATTCTAAAGGGAATTTTACTGCAGAAAATTTCCCTGGTTATATATTAGTGTTATTCTGTAATTCAAATAGCAACTAAGGAAAATTCTTCATTTCATTTGTGTGTGTGTGTGTGTGTGTGTGTGTGTTAAAGAATAAAAATTCATCTATTTTCTACTGATAGCAGGTTTATCTCATATATACTCTTGATAAATGGTGTGCGCACGCCCCACACCCCCCCCCCCCCAGTGATTTTAATGACACACTTAACACTGCGTATTCTCATTTCAGGTTTAATAAGCAAAAAAGAAGCGAAGACACCAACAAGGCCAGGGAGACGATTCCAGTCGTAAGAAGGAGCAGAAGGTTTATAATGATGGTTATGATGATGATAACCATGATTATATTGTAAAAAACAGAGAGAAGTCGATGGATCATTGCAAAATTGACTCCTTGATAGGCAAAGGTTCCTTTGGACAGGTAATTTAATGGAAATGCTGAATTTTATAGTTAGAACATATTAGTGAATCATGTTGTTACATGTTTTTCTTAATAGTACACTTTTAATGTTTGTAAATAGATCTCAGCAACGGACATGTAAGTATTCGGATTATCATTGTTCTGTGAAGGTACTAATACTGCATCAGCTCTAAAAACTCCATGAGCAGTTTTTTTGTGGGGTTTTTTTGTTTTTTGGGTTTTTTAAAACTTATTTTCTGAGGCTACCAGGTAGCTACTTCACTAAGTGACTGATAGATAGTATTGCCTCTTTCACAGGGGCTTTGGGGTCTGTGGGTGGTTCTTCATTATGTATGTTAGAGATAATTGCGTTCCTGTCTGATACTCCTCTTCAAAGAGAAAAACACTTACCATCTTCAGCTGGCCCAGCAGGTGCCCTCTCACTTTTTCAGAGGCTTGGACTCCAGGGGCTGTGCCTTGACTTTGTCTCTCGGCTCCTCTTCTAACTACCAGCCTCCAAGTGGGCAGTCTTCAGGATGTCCTTCTCAGGCCCCACAGCACCATCATGGCTAAGGCTGTGACTGGTGGAGTTCTGATGGGCAGGACAACTTAGGCAGCATGGCTGCTTAGGAAAGTGAGGAAGGAACTCCAGGGGACCTGGTTTTTTCACTTCCTTCCTGGCCTCTTGTCTCTACCTACAACTCTCCTCTCCTCACTTGCACATCCTTCCAAATACAGAGGACAAAACCCTAACTGCATCAGTGTCTTGCATCAGCTGAGCCCAGACTAAGCTGTCAGTCCTTCCTCCTTGCACTTCGTGAAGCTTTTCTTGGGCTGTGGCTTCCCCAGCTGTTCCCACTCCTAAATCCCCTGTCTCATTGGGTCGCAGAGCTGTTTTATTTAAGGTATGGTTTCCTGTTCGTCCCATTCTCCATTGCCTTGCAACTTTTCTGCAGTGAAGCAGTTATTAATTTTCAATCCAAATACTTCTGACTTTTTGACAGTTTGGGGGGTTGTGTTTGTTTTTTCTTAAACTGTGGCACCTACATGTTCTTACTTATCTGTTCCTGCCCTGTGAGAAACAAAATATGCCTCTATCACCCTGTGAGGAAACGTTTTCCTGTGTGAATCTGATCGTGTTTAGGACAGAAAGAATACTGTAAGCCACTAGCAGCCACAGGCTGAGACTAGGACACACCTAAGTGATGAAACCTGAAGGAGGTACGAACAAGGTTGTTAGCAGAGCTCTGCAGCTCTGGGGTGGCTCTGCCAGGCCCTGGTGTCACGTGTACAGTATGCCTGCCCCTTTCCATGATGTCAAGGAATTTTTGTAATTATACATAATTCAGGGCCTTTTCCCTTAATTCTAACCTCTTTCTTCTGAGTCAGGGGTTTCTCAGTGTTATGGGAGCCCTTCTGTATCAAAATATTACTTCTTGTCAGAAGCAGCTTCTACTTCTCTGTCAGAGCCTCTTAAGGAAACGTGTTTCTGAGGCCTACCGCTTACATAAGTAAGGCTGTGAATGCGCTGGGTGGAGTGATTTCTGTCTCCACCCTCAAAATCACACCGACGCTCTGGCAGTTGCCCCCAGCAGGGTGGCGTCTGCCTTCTGTGATGCCCACTGTGCAAGTCGGGGCCACACGGCTTGCTCTTTGAACTTAGTTTTCCCTGGCACTTAACCTTCAAGCTCGCAGTGATCCTCCCCCTCCCCTTTACCTCTTCTCATACTCTGATTTCTAAGAGCACGCTAGCATCATATACTTGTGAAAATACAGGCCTGTTTGACATCAGGATTCATTTCCCCAGATGAGACTGATTGACGCCTTTCTCCTAGGCTGAAGTGTGTTCAGGGTCAGGGCCTGTCACTCGCCAAATAAATTCTTCCTTATTGACTTTGTCAGGCTTTCTCTAAATTCTCTGCCAGGTCCTTGTCAAATAAGCAGCTCCTTCATTTCTTAGGCCAGTGGTTATCAGTCCTGATTGCACATTGAAAATTTCCAGTGAGCTTTGGGGATGGGGGTTGGGGAGGGAGGACTGATGCCTAAGCTCCAGACTAATGAACTCAGAATCTCTCTGACTGAATTCTGGACATTGGCATCCTTGAAAACTGCCTATTGAATGTATAATTCAAGGTCAAAAATCATTGTTTTACCACTGAGCCAGTTAACTATTTGCATAGTCAGTAAATAGTTGGGGTCCTGTTAGTGGCCTTTGTCCTGGAGACCATTAGGATCTGGGCACTAAACTGCCACTCTTGATGTAGTCAGTATGGTCAGTGAAAGAGAAGAATATCAAAACCACTTGGTCATGGTCAGATGTTTACACGGGTCACCTCTGATTTAAAAGGCAGTAGGCAGTAGTTTATTTTAGAATTGGGTGAAACCAGAGATACTGCATTTTTTTATTTCAAGTTTGATTTCAACTAAACCATTTATGATCTGTCATTGACAATAACCTTGACTGATATGGATCTTGGACCGTGCATCCATTTTCTTCCTCTAATCCAGTGATGCTCACCCAAAACATTGGAATCACTTGGAGTTCTGCATGCATCTCCAGACTTTCTGAATATGCTAGAAAATGTGTCTAAAGCTATTATCTCTTCAGGCTGTATATAATATTACAAAAGTAAGAATATTTAATCAGGTATAGTGGTTATTTCTAATTTGTATAGATAAAGTTTTCTTTGTGTTTGTTTCCTAGTTTTTAATGTAAATTTCTTTGTCAACAGTGTGAAACTTGTTTAAATGAGTAAAGTTTAAAATGAGAGGTGTGCAGTCATTTGTTCATGAACACTTCAGTTTCCTTAGCATTAATTCTCATTTTAAAACTCAAAATCCTCTAATTATGGTATTTTAACTTATTTCCTGCTTATTTCAAAAAATTTTTTTAGTCTAAACTAATTCTCTTATATGCCGATGAAAATCTAATTTAAATTTAGAAAGTTATCTACATTTTTCAGGTGACTTACAAACTTTTAAATATCTCACATGGATACTTGGAATTTAAACCAGGTTTTTCTCTCATTAAAAGAATAGTCAGACATACAGTTTTATAATGTTATTTAGTAAGAAAGGTGGAAAACCAAAGCACTTGTCAACATTCATAATTTATTTTTGAAAGAGGAAAATAGTTATTCTAATTTTGTTAAGAAACTTATCTACCTTGTGGATGTTTAGAAATACTATAAGGATGCAAAAGAAATCCAATTGAAAAGATTGACTTAAAGTGACAATAAAGTAGTGAATGGATGCTGTTGAATGGAAATGGACAGGATCTCATATTTAGGAAGGTCATCAAAATGGGAATTAGATAAATGTATAATTAAGGTGAATTGTAAATTGTTGTTAATGAAGTAGATATTATTTATCTTTTTTCGCTTTTAGGTTGTAAAGGCATGATGGTGTGGAGCAAGAATGGGCTGCCATTAAAATAATAAAGAACAAGAAGGCTTTTCTGGATCAAGCCCAGATAGAAGTGCGACTTCTTGAGCTCATGAACAAACATGACACTGAAATGAGATACTACATAGGTAAACAGACTGACAGACAAAGCAGTGCGCCCTGACCCAGACCAAAGATTTGAGTTAAATGTTATTTTTATATGATAATATGTTGATTTTATCTTAAAGTGATTGAATAAAAATCAGTTATTTCTGTTGGAGGGCATACAGATCTATATATGTTACTTGATCTGGCGGTAGTATTTTAAATCTTTAGGAATGGCATTCCAGGTGGTACATAGTCTAAAAACAAATAAGAATAGTCTCTCTCTCTCTTTTTTGCAGCTTATGAGTGCCATTGGTTTGCTTTAATGATACATTAAACTCCAGAGATTTCTTTGTTAACTTTAATCGTTTCTAATACAGCTCAGAAATTAGAAGTGAGGTACTATGTTGTTAGTGATTATAGAACCATTTTTGGAATGTCTTCCTCAAGAAATAACAGCCACGATGTCTTGAACTTCTACCATATTCCTTGTGCTTTTCCTCCATTGTCTGCAATAGTCATAGCAGTCCTGTAAGGAAGGTGGTAGAATCCTTATACTGCAGATGGTCTCAAGGAGTAACATACCCAAGGTCCCAGGGCTCTGAAAACAAAAAAAAAGGGACAGAAGAGTTATGAAAATAGTGACTTCTAGGGCCAATTGATACATGGGTAAACTATCTTCTAATTATATATTCTTTAATACTGTTTTTAATCAAATCTAAGATGCCAGTGATCGTCAGACATCAATATTTTATTTGATGACACTGAAATGAAATGCCACCAAGAAGAAACAAATTGCTGCCAATAAAAATAAGATGCTATAAATTTTAAGATCGAGACCTTAGGATCATTTAATTATGTAATTTTAAAAATAGGCATATATTAGCAACTCATGTTCAGAAATGCTGGCTGGTTTACCTGGTAACCATGAGGTTAAGTTTTATTAACAAACTCCTTTTTAATAAATTAGGAGAGGGCATTGTGGCCTCCAAGATGATAGAAACAAACACTGATGTTTAAAGATACATGGTCCCGTGACTCAGATTAGATTTCATATATGAAACACCTTCTTTCCTTATTGTTGCAATAAAATGAGCTTATCCTATTCATTTTCTTCCTTAGTGTCTTTATAGATCATCTGATACAGTCCATAGTAACAACATTTGCATTTGAACCCTTTTATCGTCTAATTCACTGAATGTTTGGTCTTCAGTGTTAGTTACAACTTAGTATAAACTGGGCACATTTCCATTCAATGGGTTAGAAGACCGGGAAGGACATTCTGAGGATGCTTGACTTATGATCTGAACATACCTCACCTCTTCTTCCTCTTCACTCTTGTGTTTTATTTTGAGTTTTTGCTTAAGTGGTAGACAAAATATTGATAGCATTACTATAACATTTTAATTTTGCCTTTTTGAAAGAAAACATGAAATGTTAGCTACTTGGTTATGTTACAATACTGGCTGTCATTTTTGTTTTTAATAAACTGACTTTAATGATCATTAATTGCATTAGTCATTACAGATACTCTTTTGGATGAATTTTTTAAACTTTTTTAGGAAGATGCTGAATTAATGTGCAGTGTCTCAAGAAACTGAGGTTCTATATTGGAAAACTAGCCAAAAAAAAAAAAAAAAACCTTTAGATTTAGCCTTGCCAGTAGAGTAGATACATTAAATTTAAGGTGTCTGGAAGTTGTGTTGCCTTTTTATGATATAAATTACTTTTTATTTTGAAGTGATTGATCAATATAACTTATTCTGATGAGTTTTATAGTCTTAAGTCTTTGAACTTAAAAAAAGTCTACTTTTTAAAATATTTTTAAACCATGCAGCATAATTTCTTATGTGGATTATTTGGTCCCTGCCATGGTCTAGAAATGATAAGTAGGCTTATGAATGGAGAAAGAGCATAGAATATATTACTTGCTATAACTATGGACCCTCTAAAAAGGCTTAATAGTCAACACATTGCTTCAAAAAGTGGTGCTTTAAGTATTAACACTGACTTCACATGAGATGAAGTCATTCAATAAATTAAAGCATTGCCCTTCAGTATAAAACTTCTTACATATACCAGATTGAGCACCTATAACTCAACAGGAATGATATAAAACAACCATTTGTCAAGGCTACCTTCGTTTTGGTCTTTTAGTATCATTTGAAACAGAAGTTTCTCTACAGGGCTATCTGGAATAACCATGACAGTATTCTGTGTCTGGTCCCTGAGAACAGGGGTACACAAGGCCTTGCAGTGGTGGTACTTGTATCATAAATTGCTTATTGGCAGACACTGTACCTATTTAATTCAGTAGATAAACAACTTAGATATTTTTAACTGTTTAAAGAATGTGCTGTTTACTGTAGAATGCTGATCTCCAAATTTTAACTTGATTTTCACTCTGCATTTGACATTGTAACTGTGAGTTCATGTGTATGTTATTCTCATTTAATTGGTATGTTTAATTTAAAATGAAACATTTTTCTCTTTCAGTGCATTTAAAATGTCACTTTATGTTTTGAAACCATCTGTTTAGTTTTTGAAATGCTGTCCTACAACCTCTGTGACTTGTTGAGGAACACCAGTTTTCGACGTGTCTCTTTGAACCTAACACGAAAGTTTGCACAGCAAATGTGCACTGTACTGCTTTTCCTTGTGACTCCAGAACTTAGTATCATTCACTGTGACCTAAAACCTGAGAGTATCCTTCTTTGTAACCCCAAACGCAGTGCAATCAAGATTGTTGACTTCGGCAGTTCTTGTCATTTGGGGCAGCGGGTAAGTATATTTCAGGACTTGTAAATTAAAATATAGAAATAAGTAGAACAGTGTAGGTAGATACTTGAAGTGTTATTAATCTGTGTACAGTTTGGAGATAATTATAGGATGGTTATCTTTAAAATGTAGCATTGAATCACTTATGTTGATACTTTGAGGAGATACCTTTTAAATTGCAAACAGTAATACTTTGAATTAGAAGGTGTTGGTTTTTCAAAGTTTATTTTAAAAAATTACATGTATGCTAAAAGACTAAGAGAAAATAGGTGACAAATATGTTAAATATTAGGTGCTTTGTTCTAACTGTATTTCCCAAAGAGGGGTTTTAGTATAAATTTGGGGAGATTCCAGTACTTAGAACATTGAATCTTTGCTATAAAATATTTCTCTAAATATAGATCCAAGCAGTGTTTTTCCTCGAAAATAGATGGATTAAAAAAAAAAAAGCAGGTAATTTTGCATTACACATGGTAATACAGTGTAGAAGCTATGCAGTTGATAAACATCAACTTATTTTGACAAATAAGTTTAAATCCTTTTTTCCTTATATAAATTCTGACACATCCAAACTAGTTTCCTTCAGAGTGCAAAAAACAGACATGTCCATAGCAATAAGTAGGTTTAGGTGTAGCTAATTTAGGAAAGCATTTTTTCCCTAAAATTCTTGGCATTATGAAAGCTACGTTAGCAGTGTTTTGCATATAAAATAGAAGTTGTAGGTTATTCTCTTCTTGAATTAGGGTCACCATCTGATAATACTTTATTCATTTTAAGTGCTATTTCTATTTACTTGTAAGTATTTGAAACTACATTTCTTTAAAAAAAAAGTGAAAGCATAACTAACATTCAGATACTACTATTTCATACTGGCTTTCTATTTCTTGGTTTTCCAAATTCATGAAATTTCCTGTCCTGTCCAACTTTTTTCCAGCTTTTAAATATAGTGGGTTAATTTAATCATGAAGGTTTATGACCAATTAACAAGATTGTCCTTTTGTTATTTTTTGCAAATTATCTTATGGTAGTGATTGCTATAAATCATTGAAAATATTTTTAAAAATTGAAGGAGTAGGAAGCAAGGTTTGCAAATTTCAGATGCCTCTGAAAATCAGAAGATACTCTGTGGGATAAAGTATATTGTAAATGGAAAATACATGCCCATCTTGAGAGTTATTTGAATAGATTTTTAGTCTTGCAAAATGTTTTCCTATTTAAATCAAATCATATATTCTGTCCTAATGTCAAACACTACTATCCAGCCAAACTGACACAACTGTACCTTTAGCTCAAGTTTTAAACTGTGTGAGTATATCAGAATTCTCTGGAAGTCATTTACAGAGTAGACATGCGGCGGTCCTAACCTGGTTCTGCTGGCTCAGTGTTAGAAGATGGTAGGGCAATTATGTCTCAGCAGAAATTGGTCAGGGGATCCTGGAGCACAGCCTTGTGGATAACCTAACTGCTACTCAGGTAGCTGACCAACTTCCTTTCACAAGCTGGGAAATAAGACAGTGTCAGTAATAGAGAGTCTTTGGGGCTTAACAGATGCCACTGGCTTATAAAAACTTGGAAATGTAATACTTCTTCCTGGTCCCTTTGAATTAGAATTTCTTCACTCTGAGAAGCCCTTAAGGTTGAGTTTGAGCTGCTTGTGGAGGCAAAGCTTATTCTCAGAGACTTGGCTGGAGTTGTAGGTCGGGGCCATAGAAGCTTTCTGAGGAAGCAGCTCCATGCTGCTTGGCCACCTGGTTTGAGTGTTAAGTTTAGGAAGTTTAGTTACAATTTTGTTTCTTTCTTTCCGTTTTTAAATAAAACTGTCTTTGCTTTAGTGATATTTCTAGATGTAATTTCAAAATGGCTATGTGGAAATGAATTGATCTCAAGACATTCTCAGGTTACTTCGTTGGAAATAATACATTTCAAGATTTTCTTTTTCTAAGAAGTCTTAGAGCGAGGTGGGCAGGACAGGGTGGAGAGGAAGTGATTAGTCTGAAATGACTCCCAGTTGAATCTCTGTGGCATGTTTCTAGGATCTGTCTGTGAGACTAGTATAGTGCTGATGTCTGAATTTTCAGTTACATTCTACTGAGTTTATTTGACCCTTAAATCTTTAGGTTAAATACAGTTTAACTGTTAAATTCATGGTAAACCAAGTGTTAGCCATAGCAGGAAAGAATAATTAATAGAGAAATAAATAGTTCTCAGTAATATTTTCTTCTAATAAGGCATAATTTTTGAGATACATCTCGATTACTAGTTAGGATTGAACTAAATGAAAGAGCTTGAATTTTGTGTATTTTGTATTTCACAGATTTAACCACTCCCTTGAAATGTTTAGTTCTTTAAATAACATTCACAGTCTAATGTTGAAACCAACAAATGAAACTATAATAACTCTATTTTTTTTGTTAATATTAGAGTATTGTTCTTAATCTAATGTTGACCACAATTTAAAAAAACTTATTTTGGCATTAATACTATTTTGAAATGTATTTCAGATATACCAGTATATTCAGAGTCGCTTTTATCGGTCTCCAGAGGTGCTGCTGGGAATGCCTTATGACCTTGCTATTGACATGTGGTCCCTTGGGTGTATTTTGGTTGAAATGCACACTGGAGAACCTCTGTTCAGTGGAGCCAGTGAGGTATATGGTGGATTGCTTTAAAAATTCTGTTTCTGTTTTCATGGTTTTTTGTTTTTAACCTCTGACAGTGTAATCTTCAAGTTGTTTTTAGGAAAAGGTGTCTGTTTACCAGCTTAATCATTCAAGTGTTAGGTCAGTTTTGATTTTATCCATTTTTAAAATTTTCAGTTATATAATAGTGAAGTGTAGAATTATGAAATAGAAGGTGAGATCTTTCAATCTGCTGATGAAGGAGAATGGTAAATTAGATTAGAAAAATAAGTATTTTGGTATAAATTTTATTGATTTTTAAGTATAATAACAGGAAAAGATGATATTGAAGAATTGAAGTCCACCCTAAAAACAGTGTGAACGTCACTGTAAATTTTGAGGGTATGATTTGGAGTTAAAGTAAATGATGACCAGTAGGCAGGTTTGATGGATATTTGATCTCAATAATTTAGGGCAAATTAGGACTAGAGAACCTAGTTAGATCTACAGACTAATGTAATTCTTCTAGTCCCCAGGCTTTCAGTCTGTGTTCCTAGAGGACTGTTGCAAGTCAAAGGCAGTGCCGGGGAGGGGTAGGAGGGCAGGGGAGGGAGGGAGAGGCCAGGCTCCCTCACAGTCAGAGGAACTGGGCTTTCAGTGGTTTTTGAAACTATTCACTTGTGGAGTTCTGGGTTTTTGTTTGTTTGTTTCTTTTTTTTTTTTTTAAAGAAAAGTTAAAAGTTGCAGATCATGATCAGTCGATTCATTTACACATGTGAGACGAGAAAGACTAATGAAATGCAATGACTTGTCCTGGGTTATACAGCTGTCAATAAATAGTGTCAGGAACCTGTCCCTTCTGCCTTCCTTTTAAGTCACTTCACTGTAGCTAGTGAGCTCCTGTTTGGCAGTAACTACCATAGTGTATATTTGTTTTTCTTTTAATAATAAATAATATTACCCTGTAATAGTACCTTTTCCATTGGTTTAAACAATATTAAGATCGCCTGAAACTTCAGTGGCTTCCACCTCACTCACTGTAAAAGCCAAAGTCCTTTGAGCAGCTTGAAGGTCCCTTACTCCCTCTGCTCCTGTTCCCTCTCTCCCACCGGTCCCAGCACATGACCTCCTGTCTGGTCTAGCCGCAGGCCCTGCCAGGCCCTTGCACTCGTCCTGTGCCAGGCCTGAAGTGCGCCTGCTCCCTCACTGCATTTATAATTTATGAATGAATGAATGAATTGATGAGCAGAAGTTGGATGTACTACAGTAGAAATGACAGGGTTTTTGTTTTTATTTTGAATACGGGTAGATCAGATGAATAAAACAGTGGAAATTCTGAGTATTCCACCTGCTCATATTCTTGACCAAGCACCAAAAGCAAGAAAGTTCTTTGAGAAGTTGCCAGATGGTACTTGGAACTTAAAAAAAACAAAGATGGAAAGTGGGTAAAACAGGGAAAATTTTTTTTGAGCCTTTATTTCTTTTCACTGAACTGTCTTTAAGCACACTTTGTATTTACTTGAAATCAGTGTTACAGTTAATTGGTTCCATTGGTAACTTAAGTATATATATTTTTTATAGTTTGACCTAAACTATCTGTTATAGACCAGTGTTTGATTAATCCTCAGGGTTCTCTTTAAGGCTTCATTTTGAAAACTCTATGTCAGTGTGTGTATATACTGCACGTTTTAAATATATATATATTTAAAACGTGCAGTATATAGTGCATATGTGCATATTGTAACAGTTCTACCTAATAAAACTGAAAAAATGAAAAAAATCTATATGTCTCTGCCTTTTGAGGCAGCCGATCAAATCGCCCTTCCTTGTTTCAATGGTAGAATCAGTAGATTTGACCTTTGTTTCTTATAGTTTGGGTGTACAGTGAAGTCACAGTTAACAGTAGTGCAGCTGTGAACAGTAGAAGTCATAATTGCAGTGAATGGCTTTTTTTTTTTTTTAAGTTGAGATGAGAGAGAAGGATTTTTGACTCAAGCAGTTTGTGACAAGAATATGAACTGACTGGATGGACCTTTGATAGATTTCAGATTCCCAGCTTGATGACGTGGCTAGCAGGAATCTCACATCTCCAAAATCTTTGGAAGTGAGGTTTTTAAAATGTTAGGTTTGTTTTAGTAATTTTCAGATGCCTAAACTATGTCAGTTTAAAAGAGTAAATGATGACAATTTTACATCTTGACTTACCTCCTTGTTTTGTATATCTGAAAATAACCGTATGTTTTGTAATCTAGTTTGTTTCTAGTATAAGATGGATATAATCTATAAACATATGATTGTGTGTGATATATGTACCAGACACCCTGTGACTGTAGTTCTGCATTTTTAGCACTTAAGAGGTTGCATTTTCGCTGGTTTTTATTTTGCCCTTGCATTTTAGCGATGCTGCCACCAGGAGTCATTTCCAGTGAACTGAAGGTGATGTTGTTTGCTGTAATTCACCTTCAGCTATGGAGTCTTAACTTTTAATATCAATTTTTTTTTAGAATATTAAAAAGAAATGTAGTTGTAGCTTTCACAGCTGATTTGTAACTTACTGCATTCTGCCTTATTGTCTAAAGTTTCAGGCAGTGCAATATCCGGCAGCTAAATGATACCTGCTCCACACAAAGAAAGGATGGAAAATGCCAAGCAGACATCCTGAGTCCTTTTGCCTTTGTCCACATAGCTTATCAGTCATGGCCCCTTTTCCCACTGAACCAGAGCACAGCCTGGGACTCCTCCTTAGCTTCACCAGCATTCAGAGTAGCTCCTACCAGTTGATTTTAATTAGCGTGGAGGATATGAGGCCTCTTTAATGTTTTTATCTCTCTGTGATACAGGCTTCTGCTTCTTTCTCCAATTTGAAGTTTTTTGCCTACTTCTGCTATTTTTTCCCTTTTTCTAAATGAAACATTCATCTCATTCCATTTCCCTAATCTCTGCTTTAGGAAAACCACAGTTAACTATGGGCTGTAACCTATCATTTCTCCAAAATTGGGCTATAATAATTATTATTTTAAATTATTTTGGGGGGCATTTCAAAAAAGAGTAGATAGATCTTTTCCCTTCTTAAAATTGAAAGTATCTTAACCTACATTTAATATATACTAATTATAGATTTTATGAGATTTTCCTTAGTTGCAATTAGCAACTGACTTAAGAAAATTAATTTTTAAAAGTGTAAAATAATTATTTCTCTTTAAACAAATAAACTTTTAACAACAAAAAAATCAAATCCATAACCAAATGATTACATTGTGACAGATGCACTAGGGGTTCTAACCAGAAGTATAAATAGAAGTGCATGCACTGTCAACAGGTATGTTTGTGTGGTTTATTTCCTTAGTGATTTTTATTTTTACTCTTAATTTCTCATTTTATGTTTCAAGAGCCCATTTTTGCTTCCTAGTAATGAAATTCATATTTACTATGTATTTTTTTCCTTTGGTGGGGAAGGAGGATGAAGAATTAAGACTGCAATTGATGCTGTTTTATTGAAGTATAATTTATATACAGTAAGATATGCATATTTTAAATGTTCACTTTGTTGAGTTTTAACTTATATACAGCAGTGTATCCACTACCTAAAAGACTCTTTCCGCCACCTCAGAAGTTCTCTTGTGACCCTTTTCTGTCATCCCACCCTCTCTCTGATTTCTGTAATTATAAGTTAGTTATAACTATTTCATAAGCAAAATTCTTGTCGATGGAATCTAGTATTTATTATTTTGTTTTGTTCACTTAACAGACATTGTTTTTGAAGATTCATCCATATTGTTGTGTGTCTAAGAGGTTATTCCTTTTAATTGCATCGTAGTATTTCTTTGAATGGAAATACTGTAATTTATCTGTATTTACCTCTCAGTGGTTGTTTGGGTTGTTTCCAGTTTAGGACTATTATGAATAAGGCTACTGGGAACATTTTTCATAAATCTTTTGTGCACATGTTTTTATTCCTCTGGGGTCACTACTTAGAAGTAGAGTTACCAGGTCATTAGAGTATATGTGTGTTTACCTTCACAAGAAAATACCAAATAGTCCCCCAAAGTCTTGTCATCTTATTCCCCCTACATGTGAGTGTTCAGTTGTATGACATCCTCACCATTTGATATGGTTGGTTTTTTTTTTTATTTTAGCCATTCTAATGGGTATATATCAGTTTCCATTTGCATTGCTTCGCAACTAATAATGTTGACACTTTTTCTTGTGCTCATTAGCCATTCATATATCTTATTTTGTGACAGTTTGTCCAGTCTTTTGCCTGTTTGTTATAGGAATGTTTAATTATTGAGTTGTAGGAGGTTTTTGTTAACATATAGTGTATATAAGTCTTTATCACATATATGTGACAACTATTTTTTCCCAGACTGTGAGTTGCCCATTTATTTGCTTAGTTGTAGTTTTTGATTAACAGAAAATGTTAATGTTGACAAAATAAAATTTGTCAGCTTTTTTTATGAACAATCTTTACTTTCCTCAAGTTTGTGAAGATACTCCTTTGAAGGTCGTTTGTTTTGATTCTAGCTTTTACGGTCAGAGTTCATGGTCTCTCTTGAATTAATTTTTGAGTATGGGATGGGGATATAAGAGTTGAAGTTCATTTTGCTCATATGCTTACCACTAAGTTGTTGATCTGATTTGGCACATTATCCAAAAGCAATCAATCTTTTGTGTGGGGATCTTTATTTGTACTCTGCTGTTTCATTGGTCTGTCTGTCCTTGAACCAGTGCCACATTGCTGATTACTGTGGCTCTGTGGTAAGTCTCTAATTCAAGTGATATAAGCCCACCAGCTCTTCTCTTCTGTTTCAAAATTGTTGGGTTTTCCCCCCTCTAGGTCCTTTCTATTTACATAGTAAAGTTTAGAATCAGCTTATAAATTTGTATATAAAGTCCGGCTGGAAGTTTCATTAGGATTGCACTGAGATTCCATTCAGGAGAATGGACATCTTAACAGTAGTTATTCTTCTAATCTATGAACATGGTTTATCCATTTATTTAGGTCTTAAATTTCTCTTAGCATTTTGTAGCATTTAGTGCAGAAGTCTGGCACTAAATTTGTTCAATTTATTTCTAAGTTTTAAATTTTGGGGGTTAAGTGTCATTATTTTTAAAATACCATTTCTAATTTTTCATTGCTAATATGTAGAAATACAGTAGATTTCTGTATATTGACTTTCTGTCTTAACACCTTGCCAAATTTACCTATTTGTTCTAGGGTTTTTGTTTGTTTGTTTTTGGGATTCTGCAGACTTTTGTTAAATAATTATGTCCTCATGAATGAACAGTTTCATTCTCTTAATCTGTATACCTTTATTTCTTTTTATTTTGTTATACTGACAGGATCTCCATATACTGAATAGTAATGATGAGAATAGACATTTTTCCATGTACTGAGCCTTAAAGAAAAGTCATTCAACATCGGTGACATTAGTTATGTATTTTTCATAGCCCTCTATCAAGTTGAAGGAGTGGTATTTTTATGTTTAATATTTTGAGAGGTGTTTTTTAATTTGTTTTTTTAAATCATGAATGGGTTTTGAATGGTGTCACATGGCCTTTCATGTTTCTGTAGACGTGATTTGAAAGCTGTTTGCTTGGTTATAATGGAGGTACTGGGGACTGAACCTAGGACCTTGTATGTGCTAAGCATGCACTCTACTACTGGTCATATGATTTTTTTTCTGTTTTGTGGTGAAGTACATGAATTAATTTTTGTAATAATTCAGCTCATGTTGTGGTAAGCCACACTTACTCTTGGTATACTGTCCTGTTACATGTTGCTGGGTTCAGTTTGCTGGTCTGTTGATAGGAGATTAGTTTCTTTGTAGTTAAGTGGATATTTGTCTAAAATTTTGTAATATTTTCATTAAATTTTGATTTTAGGATTATGCTGGTCTCAAAACTATTGGGAAGTATTCTTTCCTGATTTTTTCTGAAAGAATTTGTGTAAAACAGGTGTTATTTCTTTTGTAAATGTTTAATGGAGTTAGTGGAACTTATCATGACCTGGGATGTTCTTTATTGATTGTAGTTGACGTATTTTGTAAATATATAGCTATTTTTGAGTCAACTTGGGTAGCTACATATTTCAAGAAACTTGTCCTTCTCATCTAGGTTGTTGGATTTGCTATAAAATTACCCATAATACTTCATAATTGTCTTTTTAATTTCTGGAGGATCTGGTAGTGATAGTCTGTCTTTTATTCCTGATATTGGTCATTTGTGTTTTCTTTCCTTTTTTCTCTATTAGTCTTGCTTGTGGTTTATCAGATTTGTGAATTTATTAATCTTTTCAAACTACTGGCTTTTGATTCTTCTCATACTCTTAGTCTAATTTCTTTCCCATTGATTTTCCCTCTGTTACTTCCTTTTTTCTCCTTACTTTAGGTTGACTTTGGTTTTTTCAAGCTTCTGAATGTGGAAAAACTTTCTTCTTTTCCTATAGCTTTTAATGGTATAGATTTCCCTCTAAGCACTGCTTTAGATGCATCCTACAGCTTTTGATATGTTTTAACTGTCAGTTTTTTGAAATGTTTCTAATTTCTCTTGTGATTTCTTTATTGGCTCATTATTTAGAATGTTATGTAATTTCAAAAGTCCAAGGATTTTTAAAGATATCTTATTTTTACTGATTTCTAATATAGTAGCATTGTGGTCAGAAAACATGATTTTACTCCTTTAAAATCCATTGAGACTTGTTTTATACATAGCATGTAAGCTGTCTTGGTGTGTGTTTCATGTACACTTATATTTGTTTGGTGTAGTGGTCTATAAATGTCAGTATAGGTCAGGTTGTTTGATACTTTTCTTTACATCCTTACTTTGTATCTTTGTATATTTGTTCTATCAATAACTGAGAGGAGTGCATAATCTTCAGTAATACTGGATTTGACTTAATCTTATCTTAGTTGCTGTTTGTTTTTTGAAGCTCTCTTAATAGGTATACCCATTTAGTATTATTAGGACTTAGTGATAAATTCAGTCTTTTATCCCCAGGAAATACTTGTATCTCTACTGATGGTTTGTCTTTACGTCTACTCTGTCTGATATTACTATAGCTGTACCAGCTTTCTAATTCTTACCATTTTCATAGTATATATTTTCTACCCTTTACTTTAAACCTGTTCATGTTTTTATATATAAAGTATGACTTGTCTACAACATGTAGTGGAGTCATGCTTTTTAACCCAATCAGTATCTTTCTTTCACAATGAATATTTGGCCCATTTAGTATTTCACAGGTTTGGATTTTAGACTGTTGTCTTATTTGTGTTCTGTTTTTCTTCTCTGTTCTTTGTTCCCTGTTCCTTCTTTCCTGACTTCTTTTTTGAGTCGAGTACTTTTTCATATTTTATTTCATCTTCTCTTACTGCCTTTTTAGCTATTCCTCTCTGTGTAATTTTTAATGTTGCTTATTATATGCATTTTAACTTGGCAGTTGACCTTAACAGGATATTATATCACTTGATAAACCATGTAATAATCGTGTGCCGCTATCTGACCCTTCCACGCTTATCATCATGTAGCGCTTGTCATAATCCTCATGACACATCAGCTGCTTAAGTTAAAAAGGACTTTTTAAGGAGATTTAAAAAGACATAAAAAATAAAGATAATAAAAAGTTCTTTCTTTTTTACCCATATAGTTAGTTCTTCATTTCTGCAGTTCCTGATTTCCTTCTGGTATTATGTTCCTTCAGCCTGAAGAACTTCCTTTAACTTCTTGTGTTATAATGAATAAGTTCTGTTGATTAATTGTCTCACCAGTTGTTTGTCTGAAAATATGTTTATTCACCTTTATTTGGGGGAAGATACTGTCTATAGATACAGACATTTCAATGGATATAGAATTCTAGGCTTACATTTCGGCAGAAGAGAGTGATGGTATAATATTGTTTAAAGATGTTAATGATTTTTTTTTCTGTATTACATTATTTCTAAAGAGAAGTCATTGGTTTTACTAAGCATTGTTGTCTTTATAAAATATTTCTCTTCTTCCTGGTAGGTTTTTCTTTTCTTTTCTTTTTTTAATGTTTGAGTTTTCAGCAATTGACTATTAGGTCCTTCTGTATTGTTTTCTTTACATTTATTTTCCATGGAGTTTGCTAAGTTAGATCTGCGGTTGATCTCTTTCCAGTTTTTTTTTTTTTAATTAATGCTTAGACATTATCTTTTCAAATGTTCTGTTTCACTCTTTCTTCTAATTCTCCAGTTAAATGTATGGTGCTCAGTATTATCTCAGAGGTCTCTGTTCGGTTTACTCCTTTTGCTTTCCTTTTGTGTGTTAGTTTGGTTAATTTTTGTTAGTTTAGTTGTGGGGGGTGTTGGATGATTCTTTTTGCTTTGTCTTCTAGTTCACTATTTTAATTCTGCTGAATCCAGTCTGCTGTTAAAAATCATTAAATGAATTCTTCATTTCTGATACTGCATTTTTTAGTTCTGAAATTTTCACATTTTTATTTACCTTTTTTTTTTTAATAGTTTTAATTTTCTCTTCTGAAACTCCCCAACTGTCCACACATGTTATCTGCCTTTTGAACTAATTTCTTCTTACCATGGTTACTTTTAAATGCCTTTCTGCAAGTTTCAACATTTGGGTCATTTATTTATGTAGGTTTTCTACTATTTTTTTTCGCTTGATTATGGACCCAGTTTTTGTTTCTTATGTCTGTAATTTTTTAAATGTGTGCTGGACTTTGTGTCTTTAAGAACAGTTGAGGTGGAAGTGAATCTTGGTTCCCTGTAGAAAGAGGCATGCCTCTCGCTCTCCAGACCATGAGTGTGAAGAGACTGAGTCAATTTCTTTGTAGTTTAGCTGAATCTGGGCTTTGTTTGTTTTGTTTGTTTAACTTAGATTCTATTCTCCACTGTCTTCATAGGTTTTAAACAGTGTTTGTGGAGACTGGAGCGATCTTTTATACATGTTGAACAGCCAGCAGCCCATTCCTAACTACTTGTGCTTCAGGGCCATCTGTGCCCATCCAGTTGCTCCAGGCCCAACTTTGCAGAGCCCTGGGGGATCCTCTCCGGGTCTCTGCCTGTCCCATTCTTCAGCCTAGCCACACGTAGCTGTTAGAAGTTGGTTTGGAGTTGGGCTGGATTCTCCTTCCTCAGATCTGTGGCATTTGCTCTTCTCCCACCATAAGTCTCTTCTCTCCTAGGAAAGGCTTTTCACTTTCTAGAATTTAGTTAATTGTGGTTTCTTTAGTCCTCAGTTCTCTGATGGGTTTTTAAAAAGCAGTGATTTTGTGGTTTGCCTGCCTGGCTTGTTCTTGATTTTTAGAGTAAGAGCAATGGTCTCTTGCACATTTCTACATTGTTCTTAGAAACAAAAATCCACTGATACTATTCTGAATAAATTCAGCAGTCTTAGGGATTTTAAAGGTTATATTGTTATTTGTTGAAAAATGAGTTTCCAGAAAATCTCAGTGCATGCTAAGACAATTTATTATCAAATATATTTTCTAAAGGGAGGCATAAATAATTTGCTTTTGATTTATCTGAATAGGAGCAGGGAGAGTTAGACCTGGGATTCTTTATTAGGATTGATCCCAACAGCTTTAATGAGCCGTGGTTACTGAGGAAGTACACCTGAGTTCACAGGTGCATCGGGCAGAAAAGAGGTTCACCCCCCACCCCCACCCCCCCGGGCTGGGGCAGAGGCTGGCACGCTGCCTTTGCAAAGGACCCCACTGTAAAGCTTTAGGCTTCATGGGCTTCTGTTACGTATTGTTAACTTGGCTTTGTTTTTCAGAGTCTTTAAAAATGAAAAAACATTCATAGCTGAAGCTGTATAAAAACAGAATCTGGGCCAGGACGTATTTTACTGATCCCTGGGCTAGATGATCTTTATAGTCATTTTTGGTCTCAAAATTATTTTGAATTTCTCCGAACTACAGTGCATTCAGAATAGTAATGTGTGAAAATACAGAGGCTCTAACTATAAAGCATTCTTTTTAATAAAGGCCTCAACATATCATACAAGTAAACATATTTGATGTTATGTAGGCTTTTACATATTCCATCAAATTTAAAGGAAGTCTTTTCATCTTTCTTTTTAGGAGTATAAACCACCAGGAACCCATAAACTTCATAATATTCTTGGAGTAGAAACAGGAGGACCTGATGGCGTCGTGCTGGGGAATCGGGCCATACAGTAGCTGACTACTTGAAGTTCAAAGACCTCATTTTAAGGATGTTTGATTATGACCCCCAAACTCAAATTCAACCTTACTATGCCCTGCAGCACAGTTTTTTCAAGAAGACAGCTGACGAAAGTACAAACACGAATAATAGCATGTCCACGAGCCCCGCCATGGAGCAGTCACAGTCTTCGGGCACCACTTCTGGTATGTCTTCAAGCTCAGGTCGGTTCTTTTGAGATTAATTAGGCTTTGACATGTTTACCCTTTTCTTTTCAAAGTGGGGGTTACTTTAAAGTGTTTTTAAGGTTTGTTAATGGGTAGGGAAGAACTATTTTCCTTAAATCTGTTCTTTGTGGGTAGTAAAAAAAAAAAAAAAAAAAGTCACCTCCCCTGAAGCTCCAACACTTAGTTATATGTGTCAGTAAATGCTGCTTGGGAACAAAACCAAAATTTTAAATTGTTTTTAAAATGGAAATACTTGGTCTACATGCTTGAGTTTTCCCGATGTAACCAAACTTGGTTACATTTTAGTTCAGTGGTTGATGTGAAAGACCGCAGAGAATTGGATGCCTTTCTGGTATACTTTCGCATTAATAGAATTTTTTTTGGTGACACAGTTCCAGTTTTAATGGTACAGTTGCAGGATATGTACTTGGACAGAATTAGCTTTCAACTCACAAGGTGTGTTGTGCTGTGATACTTCAGGTGGATTGTCGGGGACGAGCAGCAGTGGGAGAGCCAGGTCGGACCCAACGCACCAGCACCTGCACAGCAGCGGGCACTTCTCCGCGGCTGTCCAGGCCATGGACTGCGAGACACACAGCCCGCAGGTGGGCCCTGGCACCGCCCTTCATCCCGTGCCCTGCCGTGCCTGGGGGGGCAGTACTGGGTGCGAGGTGTCTTCTGAATGATTGTGTCATTTACTCTTCAGGGCCGTACCTTCCTCGTTTATAAGGCATTCTAATTTATTTCTGACTGAAGAATCACATCCTTGTTTAGAAATAGCTCACATTTATTGAGCGCATACCAGCCATTGCTCCAAGTGTTTTTTCCGTGTTTATTCATTTACTGCGGCAGCATTTTGAGCCTCACACAGTGTGGATTTTCATGTTACATTGGGAACTGAGACTTCAGTGAGTTAAGTAACTTTCTGAGGCTCATCTTAATTACTGCACTCTCTGCCTCCTGTGACCTTTGATTATGGACAGGCCTACATTCTGAATCAGAATCTGATTCTGAATTGTAGTTTGATTTTCACCTCCATGTTGTTTTGTTTCATTTTTTGTTTGGAGGTTTTTTGTTTTTCAAACCTGTTAAAGAGGATCTAATTAAGTAAATTTTTTAAGGGGTGAAGCAGATGGTGGTAGTAAAAATATTCATTAAATACCGTTTGTAAAATACTAAGTTAATTCATGCTGAGTACTGCATAGCGGTGTTTTATAACAAGAGGCCAGTATATTATTTGATGAGTGAAATAAAACTGAAGTTGATGAACACCAGCCCTTGTCCCTGGTGCAGAAATCTGCATGTGCAGCTGTCTGCTCATGGTCACCGGCCTTCCTGGGCAAGCTTTCCTGGTTCTTCTGCCATCATCTCTCTCCCATTCTCTTTAATAATGGTTTCAAACCCTTCTTCTCCTCTCAGAAACCTTTGGTCTTGCCTCCTCTGTTCTCTCTCACTCATCACTGTGTAAGGAACAGCCTTACAAAAGGGACTCCTCACTGTGTGTCACCAGCCTCCGTTTGTCCTGTCCATGTCTCTCCTTGTCTGCAGCCCCTACTCATCCCCAGGTCTCCCGTCGGAAGCAAAACCTTGCCCTGGCCCATGTCTTTCTCGCCCCACATTTCTGCTTCCTGTGGGCTCTGTCTTGTCCCCCTTACCAGCTCCTCAGCTCGCCCCAGCTGGGCTGCCTCCCGGCTCCAAGAGCTGCTCCTGCAGTGTCACCAGTGGTTGTCACGAGGTGCCCAGAGGGCACACGGTCACTTCGTTCTGTTCCTCACTCACATTGACAACACTGGCTTGCCCCTGCTCTTCGAAGCTCTCTCCTCCATCTTACTTGTCCCTTGTCCCACCCCGTCCCACCCCCGCTGTCTCCTTTCTGGATTCTCCTCCTCCAACCCTGTGCCCCTCTCCCTCACATGACACACTTCCTGGTCACCTCACAGCTCTAACCAATGACCGTAGCAACTGTCCTGAGGCACATCACTTAACATCTTTATTTCTGCCCTACATGTCACTCCTGAACCTCATGCCTTTATTTCTAATCATCTACTGTCAGTATCACTTTGAAAGGCTCCACAACACAACACTCCAGATGCGGCCCATGAACAGCTGCCGTCATTTCCACGTCCACCACTGCCCTCCTGCCCTTACCTGTTCTTGGTGCAAATGGCCCTGAACTCACCCTTTTGCTCAGGTTGTACACCTGGCGCCTGGGGAGTTGATCCGGACTCCTCTCTCCCTCATGCCCACAGCGAATCAGAGGGTGGAGAGCGTGCTTCTGAATAGCCTGTGTGTGTTTTTATTCTCCCCACCTCACTTCACCCCCTTGCGACAACCATCTCTAGTTTATCTGATTAGAAAGACTATTCTGACTGGTCCTCCACCGTCCAGTTTCATTCACCAGTCTATCCCGTTCTCTTCTCTGAAGCCGAGTCAGTGTTCAGTCAAGCAGTCTGATCCAGTTCTTGGCCTTCTCTTGTACTGAAAAAGAATTCAGACTCCTTAGGAGGGTTACCGTGGTTCCGGCGGTCCGGCCCCTACGCAGGCTGCTCGTCCTCCTCTCTGGTCTTACTGGATGCTCTTCACTTTTTGGAATATAAAATGTGTGTTCTCTCTCACGTTTCTCCCATTGTCTGCGCTCAGCCTGGAGTGCTCCTTTCCTCTGTCCTTGCCTTGGTAACTACTGTGTATCCTGCAGGTCTTAAATATCACTGCCAAAGGCTTTCCCTGATTCTCTAGAACAACCTTCCTTCCTTCTTCCCTTTCTCCTTCTAAATACAGTTGATGCTGCAAACACACAAAACGATCCAGGGAGTAGTCCAAGCCACCTGGGCCCCCACCTGTGTGTAACAGATGTCAGTGTTGTGCCTTATTTGCCTCAGCTCTTTTCTCATTTAATTTTTGAATAGTTGATACATTCACATGGTTTAAATTAAACAAAAGAGGATTCAGTGAGCCGTCTTCCCTTCTGTGTCCTCTAGCCACCTAATTTCTAAATTAATGTTACTAGTTTTATGTATCCTTTTTGAGATATTTTATACACATGCAAGCAAATACAAATACATATTCTTCACCTAACCTTTGTACACAGATGGTAGCGTACCATGCATACTGTTTCACATCTGGTTTTTTATTTTAACATGTTACACGTGTATTTAAAAAATTTATATGTATGTATATATTTATCTTTCTGTATCATTACATAGAGAGCTTTTTCATTTTTTTTAAGTCATAGTATTCCATTGTTTAGATATTCTGTAAGTCATATCAGTAGCTCATACTAGCTTATTTCAGTCTTTTCTTACTACCACAAATAATGCCATAATAAATAACCCTCTATGTAAATCATCCACACATGCAGTTTGTCTGTGATAAAAATTCCTGGATGTGAAATTGCTGGGTCAAAGAATAATGTGGTTTGTCATTTTGTTAGCTGTTGCCAAGTTGCCCTCCATGTAGTGTTACCAGTTTAGCTTCCCAGTAACAGAGTTCGGAGACACAGTCAGTGTGATCACCTTTGGAGAAGTCTGAAATGAAAAATGGTGCTGGACAGAGTATAGTTATATTTTGTTCATTTCTTCTTATGCATGAATTTTGAGTAGCTTTGTTAATTTTTTAAACTTTTTTAATTGAGTTATAGTCATTTTACAATGTTGTATCAAATTCCAGTGTAGAGTACAATTTTTCAGTTATACATGAACATATATACATTCATTGTCACGTTCTCTTTCGCTGTGAGCCACCACAAGACCATGTATATATTTCCCTGTGAGTAGCTTCATAATTTAAAAACCATTAGTGTTTTCTGAGAACTTTCTGTTTTTCTACTGGATTATTTTCAATAGTATTTCTGCAATTTTGATTCTGAGACCACCTTCATTGAGTAAATACTTAATGATCCGTGCTAGCTACTGGTGCTAAAGACACAGTCTTTGCCTTCCTAGCACTTACAGTGACACAGTAAATAAACAAAACCTAATGTAATAGAGAATAGCTGTTTGTTGGCTGGACTATATTAATTCAAGTAGGCCCAACTGATAACAGATCAGTAGACCCCCAAAATATGGTAGCTAAAGGAATAAAAGTACTCTTTTTTATGTAATAGTCCTGAATGGGTATTCAGGTTAGGGGTGTGGCTCTCCCCTACCATCCTGCGACTGCTGGTCCCTGAGGGCCTAGTTGTCTGCTGCCTCCAGCAGGCGAAGGACTTGGGAGGTAATTTAGGGGCCATATCTGGCCATGACATAGGGACTTTCATTCACATTCCTTTGACTAAAACAGTCACACGGCCATGTCTTGTACAGGGAAGGCTAGTATATGGGGTGCAGTCATGTGCTCAGGAAGAAGAATATGTTTTTTGAGGACAACTAGTAGCCTGTGCTGCAGAAGTTGGGGCAGCATTAGCCGTGGTGGTGAGGGGAGATTCTGAAACTGAAAGGGTGTGGAAGAAGCATGCAAGCAGAAATTAGAAATCAGAGCATTCTAGGCAGAAGGGAACAGTAAGTACAAATACCCTGAGGCATTTGAAAGATTCTGACCAGGTGGAGGAATAGAAGGAAGACCCTGTATAGTCAGAGCCCAGGTGGCTGGAGGGAAAGGTTGGAGAGATAAGCATTGTATAGATTGTGCAGATGGCACATGGGTTTTGGATTGTTCTGTTTATCCATTCATTCACTGGTGGACACTTAGGTTCTTTCCATGTTTTTGCTATTGTAAATAATGCTATAGTTAACATGGGGGTACATGTATCTTTTGAAGATAGTATTTTTGTTTTCTTCAGATAAATACCTAAAAGTAGGGTTGCTGGATATGGTTGTTTTGTTTTTAATTTTTTGATGAACCCCCATACTATTTTCCACAGTGGGTGCACCAGTTAATATTCCCACCAACAGTGGGATTCCCTTTTCTCCACATCCTTGCCAACACTTGTTATTTGTTGTCTTTTTGATAATAGCCGTTCTAACAGGTGTGAGAGGATAACTTGTCATGGTTTTGATTTGCATTTGCCTGATAATTGATGGTGTTGAACATCTTCTTTTGTACCTGTTGGCCATCTGTATGTCTTCTTTGAAATATGTCTATTCAGATCTGCTCATTTTTTAATTGGATTGTTTGGGTTTTTGCAGTTGAGTTTTATGAGCTCTTTATATATTTTGGATACTGGCCCCTTATCAGAGACACGATTTACAAATATTTTCTCTGATTCAGTAGGTCGCTTTTTCATTTTGTTGGTTCCTTTGCTGTGCAGTAGTGTTTTAGTATGATATAGTCTCATTTGCTTATTTTTGCTTTTGTTGCTTTCGCTTTGGTGTCAGATTCAAAAAATCATCACTAAGACCTGTGTCAAAGAGCTTACCACCTATGTTTTCTTCTAAGAGTTTTATGATTTCAGGTCTTAGGTTCAAGTCTTTAATCCATTTTGAGTTAATTTTGGGGTTTGATACCAGATAGTGGTTGAATTTCATTCCTTTGTATAGCTATCTAGTTTTCCCAACACAGCTTGTTGAAGAGACTGTCCTTTCTTCATTGTATGTTCTTGGTTCCATTATCATAAGTTAATTGACCATATATGTGTGGGTTTGTTTCTGGGTTCTCTTTTCTGTTCCATTGATCTATGTGTCTGTTTTTATGCTATACTATACTGTTTTAGTGACTATAACTCTGTATTATAGTTTGAAATCACAGAGCATGATGCTTCCACCTTTGTTGTTCTTTCTCAAGATTGCTCTGGCTATTCAGTGGTTTTTTTGTGGATTACAAATTTTAGAATTATTTGTTCTCTATTTTTTTTAAAAAAGACCACTGGAATTTTGCCATAGGGATTACATTGACTCTGTAGATTGCTTTGGGTGGTTTAGACATTTTAACAACATTGATTCTTGCCATCTGTGAGCATGGACTATCTTTCCATTTATTTTGTTTTCTATTTCTTTTATTAGTGTCTTGTTTTCAATATACAGGTCTTTCACTTCCTTGGTTAAATCTATTTCTAGGCATTTTATTCTTTTTGATGCCATTGTAAATGGGATTGTGTTCTTTCTCTGTTTGATATTTCCTTATTAGTGTACAGAAATGCAGCAGATTTCTGTTATTGATTTCATACCCTGCAACCTTACTGAATTCATTTATTAGTTCTAACAGGTTTTTGATGGAGTCTTTATAATATCATGTCATCTGCAAATAGTGACCGTTTTACTTCTTCATTTCCAATTGGAATGCCTTTTATTTCCTTTTCTTGCCTAACTTGGATTTGTGCTTTTAATAAAGAATTATTCTTCCTATTCTTTGGTGAGTGGTTTGGAAAAAGGCAAGGATGGAAGACGGGAGTTGATTGATTTAGGAGGCTGTTTTGTTAGTCTGGGCAAGAGATGGTAGTGGCCTCATCTAGGGTCAGGTTTTGGAAATGGAGAAGAGAGGCCAGGCTGGGCTCTGGCTTGGAGGTGGCTTCAGTAGTGCTCGCTGGCTGTCTGAATGGAGGGATGGTCACGCCGCTGGATGAGTAGTAGGGCTTTTATCAAAACAGGAAAGATGGAGAGGGGAGGGGCTTTAGGGGGACAGTAAAGAATTCTTTTGTGACCCATAAGAAATTATTTACGCTCTGGCCCTTTCCAGAAAAAGTTTGCTGACCCCTGGCATAAGCAATGCTCCCAAGGAAAGAAGGTGGCCAGTAAAATATATGAGCCTGTTTATGGGTATAACTTGCTGAAGATTTCATAGTAAAATGTTTTTCACCCTTGAACGTATTTGGAAGTTTGTTACAGAACTATCTAACACATTAAAGTTTCAAAACCCTCTAATTAATGTAAATGCTAGTGTTGTAGCTTTTCATTGAAGATTGAAACTTGGCAGCGATACTCTGAATAAATCCTTTTAAAATCTGTTCTTCCAGGTGCGCCAGCAATTTCCTGTTCCCCTTGGTTGGTCAGGCACTGAAGCTCCCACACAAGTCACTGTTGAAACTCATCCCATTCAAGGAACAACCTTCCATGTAGCCCCTCAACAGAATGCATTGCATCATCACCATGGAAACAGTTCCCAGCACCACCATGGACAATGAGCCTTGGGTAACCGGACCAGGCCAAGGGTCTACAGTTCTCCAACAAATAGCTCCTCTACCCAGGATTCTATGGAGGTTGGCCATTGTCACCACTCCATGACATCCCTGTCTTCCTCAACTACTTCTTCCTCCACATCTTCCTCCTCTACTGGCAATCAAGGCAGTCAGGCCTACCAGAATCGCCCAGTGGCTGCTAATATCTTGGACTTCGGACAGAATGGAGCTATGGACATTAATTTAACCATCTACTCCAATCCCCGCCAAGAGACTGGCATAGCTGGACATCCAACGTACCAGTTTTCTGCTAATACAGGTCCTGCACATTACCTGACTGAAGGACATCGGACAATGAGGTAAGGGGCTGACAGAGAAGAGTCCCCCATGACAGGAGTTTGTGTGCAGCAGAGTCCTGTAGCTAGCTCGTGACTAAATTGAAACGAGTTTGTTTCTTGTGTGTTTTTATAGAAATGGTGTTTTTTTCCAAAAAACAAAGTGCAAAGCTGCTTGAATCAGAAGGAGATTAACAACACTCATCCGCTACAAGAGGGCAAAGCTGACTTTTTTTTTTTAACTTGAAAAGATTGCAAAGGGACAATGAAGTTTTTAAAAGAGCCATGTCCAAACCCATCTTCATGGATAGCTCAGAGGTGTCCTCTTTTTGCCTCCTTCATTTTAACCTGCTACATCCCAGTCATAGTGGGGTTTTTTGTCTTTCTATTCCACAAAAGTTACTGTTCCGATGTTGGTCTTGATCAGTTGCCAACTAATTTTAAAATAAAAGGCACTGCACATAATTTGCATAAAGGGCCCCAAGAGGGTGTTTTTTTTCCTCCTTTCTGTTTTTCTTTTTTTTTCTCCCCATTTTTGTTTTGTTTTTGTTTTATTTCGGGGGGGGAACGTTTGGATTTTTAAGTCCTCCAAACACACTTGGGCACGGAAACGCAGTCCTGTCAGGAAGAGGGACCTCCAGCTCACACAACATCCATCACCTTCAGCTGTATGGAAGGGATGGTGGTATTGGCATTTGTAAGACACAGTAAGCCTGTCTGTCCTTTTATTTATGCGAGTTGGGATTAGCAGCAATATTATCAGAAGACATTTCCCATTATAATTGGGCCATTTACAGAAGAACACGAGAAATTTAGCTTGTCTTGTTTAGGTGAGGTGTGTATAATGGGTCTTCCTGCTTTCTTGCTGTGCAAGAAGCCTACTAGTCAAATGGGTGGGAAACAGATTTCTGATTTCTTCAGTCCCTGAAAGAGTTCAGGTGTGTTTTGAGTGAAGGGTGATTTTATTAAATCAGAAAGGAGTGGACTGTCCAGCTGACCATGGACAGTGTAATGGCCTTAGCTCGGGTGTCTTGAGCCAGAAGCAGGTTGAGAAAGAATTAGAGCACAGAGATATTTTAAGAGCCATTTGAGGCTGGACATCATGTTTTCAATCTGTTTGTGTGAAACCTCCACCAGGAGCTTCAATATTGTGAAACACACATTCAGGATCTTGCTAGCAGAATTAATGAACTAATTTCAGTGAACGGTATTTTGTACCGTGATTTTAAAGACCTTGGGTATTGTGTGTGATGTCAGTGAGCTGCTGCAGCACCGTGGCAATGAGTGTCTTTTGGTGGGCCATCGCCAGACCGCAGCCATCTATTAAAATCTGTTGACCTCCTTGCAGGGGGAAGGGGGATTACTTCAGGCTGGGCCGTGGCTCTGACATGCCCGTGAGGAAGCCGCAGGTGGTGGAAGCGCTGAGTGGAAAGAAGATTGTGCACATGGACTTCAGGGTCCTGCACTGCCTGGCGGTCACTGATGCAGGGCAGGTAAGTGAAATCTTGGCAAGTCTTTGTTGTTTCAAAAGTGCAGCTTGTGAGGAAAGGAGGTGAGTCCTGGTCCTTGAACCAGGAGGGCTGGCTTGGTCCATTGGGTTCTTGTGTACACCTGCCCAGGAGCCAGGGTGAGTAGAGGCACCCAGGAAGGAGGTGCTGACTGACGCAGGTCCCACTCAAGTGTCTTATGGGGAGATATATATATGTACTTCATGTCAGAAGTTAAGTTATCCTTGACAGGTGTTCCTCATTCTTCTGCCATGGGAGGCCATGGGCGGACAGGCTTGTGGGTGACATACTTTTAAATTCATTTCTGACAATGAATCAGCACACTGTGCTTCAATCAAAATGAATTAAAAATGAATATAATTTCTAATTCTGTAAAGCCAAGAAATGCATTACTTGAAAAGTGAACATATTATTTTTGATCATTTTTCTTCGCAAAATAAAGGAAAAAATTAGTTATTGCATTTAGTTAAAGAGGAAAACCTCCCTGCTTCCTGTAACAGAACGAAATAAATGAATGAGTTCAGTGGGTTGATATTAAGTAAAAACTCATCTGTAGTCATTGGCAAGAATTTTGAAATAAACTTAAAGAAAATTTTCTGAAATGTTGAAAAATTCTGCCCCTCCCCCAACAGGTATATGCTTGGAGTGACGATGACCATGGCCAACAGGGCAATGATACGACCACAGTTAATAGAAAGCCCACACTCACGCAAGGCTTAGAAGGCCAGAAGGTCACACGAGTGGCCTGTGGGTCTTTGCACAGCGTGGCATGGATGACGGTCGATGTGGCAACACCCTCTGTCCACCAGCCCATCCTCTTCCAGACTGCGAGGGACCCTTAGGTGCTTCCTATTTAGGTAACACAGATTGTGTTTTATATGAGACCCTTCCGTACGCCGCACTGGTGTCACAGATAGGACATTTAACAGCACTCCTGGGTCAGAGGCTTTAGCACTGTGTGAGCTGCATGCTGAACCAAAGCCACAGACTCATCACAGTGCACTGTGCTGGGATTCCTGCTGGGATGAAAACTCAAGAAGGAGCTAGAATGCAGGTTCTTGTATTATGACCAGGCCGGCTCTGGCTATGCTGTGCACCTTTGCCAACTGCTTAGTGCAGGCACCGTGCTTGGCCGCGTGGTGTTTTCAGCAGCTCTATTCAGGTGTAATCAACACGCAATAAGCCGCATGTATTGAAAGTGTCATTGCCACCAGCTGTGACACGTGTGCACCTGTGAGAGCAGCACCACGGTCAGGATAATGAACTAACACACACACCACGTTGAGCTTCCTTGTGCAGCTTCACAGCCCATCCCTGCCTCCCACAGCCACTGACTGCCTTCCTGTCACTGTAGATCAGCTGGCCTTCTTAGAGTTTTACATAAATGAAATTATACAGTTTGTACTCTTTTCTTAATCTCACTTTTTTCACTCACCGTAATTATTTTGAGATTCATCCACGTTGCATCTAAATTTCATTCTTTTCAATTGTTGAATATTTTATTTATGGGTGCGCTGCAGTCTGTTCCTCCATCTGCCAGTTGACGGACTCGGGTTGTTTCCAGTTTGGGGGCTGTACAAACAAAATTGCTGGGAACGTTTGTGCACAGGTCTCACGGGGACCTGCACTTGCACTCCTCTAGGGTAAGGGCCTGGAGAGGAATGCCTGGATCACAAAGTAGGTGCATGTTTATCTTCTTAAGACACCTACAAACTGTTTTGCAAAGGGCTTGTTCCAAAGCTCCTCCATATTTCTGTCTGTACGTGGCATGGCCAGTCTTTAATTTTAGCCTTTCTTACAGCTGTGTAGCGGTATCTCATCGTAGTTTTACTTTGCATTTCCCTAATGATTTATGAAGCTGAGCATCTTGCTTATTTACCATCCAAATATGTTTTCTGTTGAAGTGTCTGTTCATATCTTTTGCCTGTATTTAAACCTAGGTTGTTTGTTTGTTTATTATTGAATTTTGAACATTGTTTATGTATTCTAGGTATAGGTCTTTCATCAGATATATGATTTTCATATATTTTCTCCCAGTGTGGCTTGTCTTTTCATTCTCTTAGGTGAATTTTAAAGGGCAGAAAATGTGAATTTTGATAAAGTCCAGTTGATCCATTTTTATCTTTTATGGATTGTACTTTGGGTGCTGTGTCTAAACAGCCTTGCCTAACTCAACATCATAAAGATTCTTTTCCTGTGTTTTCCTATGAAAGTTCTGTAGTTTTTGCTATTTAGGCATATGCTTGAACTTGAGTTACATTTCATACATGGTATGAGGTATGGGTTGAATTTTATTCATTTATTTTTGGTGGAGGGATATTTGGTTGTTTCAGTTGCATTTGTTGACGAAAACTGTTGCTTCTCTACTGAAAGAATTTGCACTTTTGTCGAAAATCAGTTGTCATGTATGTGTGGATCTGTTTCTGGATTCTCAGTTCTGTTTCCTTGACTTATTTTTGTGTTTTGATGACAACACCCCATTGTCTTGATTACTGTAGCTTTATAACAGACTGAATTCGGGCTTTGCTAATTCTTTAGCTTTGTTGTTTTTAAAATATGTTTTGGGTATTCTAGGCCCTTAGCATTTTCCATGCAACTTTTAGAATCAGCTTGTCAAGTTTTATAAAGTAGCCTACCTGGGATTTTGATTGCATTGAATGTAGATCAGTTTGGGACAGCTTCACAGTGTTGAATCTTCCAACCCATGAATGTAGTATTTCTCCCCATTGGTTGAAATCTTTACTATTTCTCAGCAGTGTTTTGCAGTGTCAGTGTACAGGTATTGCGTATCTTTTGTTATATTTACTCCTAAGTGTTTCTTATTGCTTATCCTGTTATAAATGATTTGGGTGTTCTATATTCCACATCTCTGGTTCTCTTCTTGAACATATGTAATACAGATATAATAAGTGTTTTAAGTTGCCTGCTGATTGTAAGATATGTGTTAAAATTTTGTTTTATTCTTTGCTATTATCTAGAAATGTTCAAGTTGCTCTTTGCTAGTGTGTAGAAACAGAATTGCTCTTTCTAAGGACATTTGGAATATTTCTAGTTTTTGGCTATCACAGATAAAACCTGCTATGGATATTCGTGTGCAGCATTTTGAGTCAGCCTTCCATATTTTGAATAAACCCCTCTTGGTTTTGCTGCTTTTTGTTTCTTTGATTTTTCTCTGTTGTTTATCTGTTTTCAGTTTATTGGTTTATAGTCTCATCTTTATCCTTGCTTTATGTTTATTTTGTATTCCTTTTCTAGTTTGCTGAGGTGAGAGTTGAGATCATTGACTGTAAGACCTTTTTCTCATGTAAACGTTCAGTGCTGTGAATTTCCCTCTCACCACTGCTTTAGCTGCATGTCTCTGGTTTTGGTATACTGTATTTTCTTTTTTATTCAGTTTTTTTTTATTAAGTTTTTTCAAAGAGCAAGCTTATGGTTTCCTTGATTTTCTCCATTGTTCTTCTGTTTTCTATCTCACTGATCTCTGCTCTGATGTTTATTAGTTCTTTTTGTCTAAGATGCTTAGGTCATTGGCTCAGGATCTTCCTACTTTTCTAAGTAGACAGTTACTTTTCTTAATTAGTTGAGTGCTTGACTGATTACCCTCCTTATCCCTTTGCTGTGAAATTTGTGCTTTAAAATCATATTTCTCTGATATTAATATAGATCATGTGATATAATAACATTTCTTTTGATCAATGCTATATAGTATGTAAACCATGGTATTCCATATACCGTGATGAACTATTGTGTATCTGTCTTTTCCATTCTTTTACTTTCAACCTATTTGTCTCTATGAGTATTTCCCTATTTGTTTTTTATTACTTCTAGCTGTTCATTGTTCTCTTTCTTTTTCTGCCTTCCTTTGAATTAGTTGTTCTTTATGATTTTATTTTTCTTCTTTGTTTTCTTTGAGCTCTAACTTGTGTTATTTTAGTGACTGCTTTAGGATGTGTATCATGTGCATGTGACTTATCCTAGTGATACATATAGTAAACAAAAGTGGCCCATTCTTCCTTCCCGACCTTTGTGCTGTTGTTGTTATATATTTCTGTGTATGTTGTAAACTTGATAGTATTTTTTTGCACATTAGGTTAAGAAAAGAATGTCTCTGCATTTGCTCACGTGGTTACCTTTTCCGGTGCTCTTCATTCCTCTGTGGAGACCCTGCTTCCATCTGGCATCGTTTTCCTTCTCATTGAAGGACTTCCCTTGTTATGTCTTGTAGTTCAGATCTGGGGTTCATCCTTTCAGCTTTTTATGTCTGAACTAGTCATTGTTTTGCTCTGTGTTCACAGTATACTTTATCTGGGTATAAAATTTGGAGTTGACATTGTTTTCACTGAGAATTTGCTGTCATTCTTATCTTTGCTCTTCTGTACCTAACACGTCTTTTATCTCAGATGACTTTTCAGATTTTCTCTTGATTTTCCTGGTTTTTACCTTCATGGTTTGTGTACCTGTAGTTCATTATGCTTCTTGGATCTTTGGGTTTATAATTTTCATCAAATTCGGAAATTTTTCAGTCATCGTTTCTTCAAAAAAATTTTTCCTATACCTTTCTCTCTCCTGTCTTTTGGGAGGTCTAGTTTCATGTATATTAGGTCTCTTGAAATTATCCCACAGATAACTGACGCTTTGTTCATTTTTAAACTTTTTTTCTGTATTTCATTTTGGATAGTTTCTATGCCGTATCCTCAAATAAACTAGTCTTTTCTTCATTTTCTAATATACTGTTAATGTTACCAAACTATTTTGGTCTCAGACATTGTAGCTTCCTCTCTAGAGTTTTTTTTTTTTAAGAGTTAAAACTCAGTCACCTATTAACTCTTTGTTTTTATTGAAGTTTAGTCAAAGTTACTACTTTAAATTGTTATTTATTTATTTATTTTTTCAATGGAGGTCCTGAGAATTCAAGCTGGAACCTCATGCATTTTAAGCATGCACTCTACTGCTAAGTTATACCCGTCACCCCCATCCTCCTCTAGAAATTTGATTTGGGTGTTCTTTCTTCCATGTCTCTGATTCTCTTCTTGAACATATGTAATACAGATATAATAAGTGTTTTAAGTTGCCTGCTGATTGTAAGATACATGTTAGCTCTGGATTGTTCAGATCTATTGATTTTCCTTATTTCTGAATCACAGATATTTTGCTGCCTTTCTGCCCACCTGGTAACTTGTAGTTAGATGCTGTACATTGTAAATTTTACTCTGAATGTTTCTGGAGATTTTTGTATGTCTATAACTAAGTTACTCTGAAGTAGTTTGATCACTTTGGATCTTGGTTTGGATTTGTTAAGTGGATTCAGACCTGATGTTAGTCTGGGACTAGTTGTTCCGCACCACTGGGTGTTCTACTCAGTGCCTGGTGAACGGTGAGGTCTTCCCACCTGGCTGATGGGAGCAGGCACCGTGCTGGGTCCTCTGTGCCCTCCCAGCTGGCGCGCCCCAGCACAGTCCTTCCCTGCAGTTGGTTCTTTGGCTTGGGGCAGTGCCCTCTCATGTAGGCACCCATCAGCTTCTGCTGCACCCTCAGCTGGGCTGGGGAGGGGGGCACCTGCACGTCTCCAGGGGCTCTCTGGGCAACTCTCTCCTCTCGTGTCCTGTCCTGTGAGCTTGGGCCACATCAGACTCCCTGGCTCTGAGCTCTGCCTCCTGTGCCCACAGAGACCACTGGGTTCCTCCTGGTGCCTTCCCTCTGCTGAGGTCTGGGAACTCTCAGGGCAGTGAGCTGGAACATGTGTCCACTAGGACTGTCTACTGTGAAATCTTGTCTTTTCACTGTTGCTTTGGATTCCTGTTTGTCTTGGATTTCAGTGACAGGTAAACACACATAGTTGTTGTGGTAGTGTTTTCACAGATGATGTATGTGCAGCTGAATTGCTGTAAGTACATTCTGCAGGGGGACTTACATCTTTTAGCAGTTACAGTGAGCCTCTGCTGAGAGTAGCTTCTTTAGAGAAGTATAGTATTTTTTAACTCTGAAAGATAATAATGAACCTGATACTTAATCTGTGAAAAATGGAAAATGCATACTGCAATGTGTTTTACAAATTACGGGTCAGATTACAAAAATGGAGCAAACTGTAGTCTTAAGAATTGAACCCAAACTTTATTTTTCTTTTTCAGGTGTGCCTTCAGATGCTGATTCTTCTGTTGCCAGTAATAAAATCAGTGGTGCAAATAATTCTAAACCAAATTGCCCTTCTCTTGCCAAGATTCTCCTGTCATTAGATGGAAATCTGGCCAAACAGCAGGCCTTATCTCACATACTGACAGCCCTGCAAGTCACATGTGCCAGGTAGGCTTGTTTGCTGACTTTTGAAATCCCACAGTTATGTGAGTCTAGGAGAATGTTAGGCTATCATCTCTAAATATTGTGAATTTTAGGTCAGATACCCTTTGGTGAATGATGGTATCTTTGTGCTTTCTTGAATGAAGCTGAAATATAAATTAGAAAATCAAGTTAAAGAACATTTTCATTATTCTTTATGGCCAATAACCTCTAAACTTATTTGGGGGGTTGAAAGGAAGAATTGGTTGGTACTGATAAACAGTAAGGTTTCAGGCCCTTGTCCTCCCCTTCAGTCTTGATAAGGCAGAGTTTTGCCAGTGTTACCTTTTCTGTCCTTCTGCTCCTGTTTTCTCACAGCCGGAGGAAGTGGCCCATCTGTCCATGTCCGTGTATCCTTGCAATGGGCCTGATGAATAGAAAGAAACACTCACACAGGAACCTGACTCAGTTGTTGAAGGATGCTCTGTCCTGGCTGCCTTGCGTGAGGCGCCTGTGGTATTTGGGTTTCACTAAGCACAGAATTACCCCCGACCTCCACCTCCTCCACCAGCCCAGGGAGGTTTCACAGGGCCAGTCAGATGCTTGTTCTGCTTGGATTTTTGTGTTGGCAGTTTCTCTCCTGTCATCACTTTGGTCATTCAATAAATAAGGTCAAGTCTGAATACTTTAGCTTTTAGCAAGGGGCTACATAGTAATAACATTGTTTTTTTTTTTTTTTATAAAACTCTTTTATACTTATTCTATTAAAGTGAGTGCTGTGGTGAGTGCTTGTCCTGCCCCGACCCTGCTGCCCCGTGGTGGTGAAGGGCAGCTTCCCAGGCCTGGCTCTCTCTCCTGACAGAAATGCCATGGTTGGGGACTTGATGCCAGCCGACATGGTCACCCTGGTGGAGTGTCCCTCATTCTCTTCCTCGGCACCCCCTTCCCACATGTCTACCATGGCCAATCCCATGAATGGAGAAGAATGTGTGCTGGCTGTTGATACTGAAGACAGGCTAGATCCAAATCCATGGCAAGAAAAGAGAGGGGAGGTAAAAGCAGGTGGTAGAGCAATGAAGCAATCTTAGATCAGGAAGGGAAAGGCAGCTGATTACTAGCTTATTGTATAGTATATGAAAAAGGATACAGGTGAATAGTCAGATGAAGAGGTGCACAGGAGGGTGTTCTGTAAACGTCTGTGAGGTCAAGGTGGTAGGTGGTCTTGTTGAAATCGTCTGTGTCTTTACTGATTTTCTATCTACTTGTTCTATCAGCTGTTGCAAGTTGGGTTTTGAGATCCCAGCTGTCACTGTGTATTTGTCTCCTTTTGACATTTCTGTCAGTTTTTTCTTCACGTGTTTTGGGTCTTTGTTATTAGGTGTGCATATCTTTGTAATTGTTATATTACTGATGTTTGACCCATTTTTCACTGTGAAATGTCTCTTTGTCTCTATTAACATTTCTTGAAGTCTGTTTTGTGTAATGTTAGTGTAGCCACTCCAGCTCTCTTAATGGTTCCTGTTTTCCTGGTAGATCTTTTTCCATCCTTTTACTCCCAACCTTTTATGTCTTTGAGTCTAAAGTTTGTCTCTTGTTATGCACCTTTTATTTAGTTAGATCTTGCTTTTTTTAATCCAGCCTGCTAGTGTTTGTCTTCTGGTTGAGATGCTTAGGCCATTCACACTTAATGTAAGTATAGATGTGGTTGGATTTACATCTCTTAGTATGCGTGTATTTGGGGATGTTTTTATTTTGCCTTCATTTTTGAAGGATAGTTTTGCTGGATATAGCATTCTTAGTTGATAGATTTTTTTCCTCTTAATCACTTTAAATTTGTCACCATGCTGGTTTCCTGTGTTCATTGTTTCTCAGAAGTCATGATCTTATTTTGTGTCTTTTCCCCTCTTGTGGATTTCATGATTTTCTCCCCATCTTTGGTTTTCAACAGCTTCAGTCTAATGTGTCTGGGGTGTGGATCTCTGTGTTTGTCCTACTTGGGATTGGTTAGTTATTGGAGCTGACGATTAATGTTTTTCATCCAGTTTGGGGTTTGGGGCTGTATCTGTTCAAGTACTTTTTCTGCCCCTTTTTTCTCTTCCCTCTTTTTTTTTGTGGGGGAGGTGCAGAATTCCCATTATGCATATGTTTGTATACTGAATGTTGTCACCCAGGTATTTGAGACTTTGTTTATTTTTCTCAGTCTTTTTTCTCCTGTTCTCCAGATAGAGAGTGACAGAAATTGTGTAGTCTTCAAGTTGTATGGTGATTCTTTTTTTCTGCCATTTCAGAGCTGCTGTTTTGTCCAGCTGCTGAATTTTTCATTTTGGTCTTTGTACTTTCCACCCTCAAAACTTCCTTTTAGTGTTTTTTTTAATTAAATCATTGTTACCATATTTTCCTTGGTTGTCATGCTTTCTCTGGTTTTCTTGAATCCTTGGAACGTATTTATCACAGCTGCTGTGAAGGTGGTGTCCGCCAGACCCAGCACCCGGCCCCTCAGAGTCAGTTTCTGTTCACTGACTGTCTTCCTGAGGACGGCTCACACTTGCCAGTGTTTTTGTGTAGCCCATAATTTTTTATTGAAAACTGGACATTTAAGATTGTGTTGTGTCATGTGGACTCTGACCTTTATTTTTTTTTTTAATTTGTAATGTTGCTACAATTCTTTGACTGTTTTGTAACATGCCTGGAATGACTCTTTGAAATCTCCCTACCAGTGTCACATAGCTACTGATGTCACAGCTTCACTTTGCTATTTTCATTTCTGTTTTCAAGCCTGATTTTTAGGATTTGCTCCGTATCTGCTTGGTGTAGCACCCAAGCCTGCTGAATTTTCCCTTCTGTGAATGGATCTCTGCGGGGATAGGGCAGGGAGGGCGTGGAAATCAGTGTTCTGGCAGTTTTCCTGTGTGTGTACCCCACTCTTCCCACTTTCCTGAGTTCATGTGCCCTGGGTCACCCAGGCTGCCATGATGTCCTCACTTATCTCTTCTCTGCTCTCTGACTTTCAGGATCTTCCTGTTAGATCTCTGGCTAGTTCTTAGGTCTGGACCCTCCTAGTCCCACCACTCAGGCCAGCAGAGAGGCAGGCTCTCCCGTGTGTTCTCCGTCGCCCTCAGCGCCCTCTGACTCCCAGGATCTCTGCCAGGCACTGCCCCTGCTCTGCACCAGCGAGCACCGCAGGAGGCAGGGCCCCTCCTGGTCGGGCTCTGCTCCAGCTCGTGTAGACCAGTCCAAGGCGGAAACACCCCAGGCTTCCCCCATCCCTTCCCGAATGCAGCAGTTTTTTCTCAGTTTGTTGTTTGCCCTTAATTGATTTGAAGAGTCCTGGAATCACTGTTTCTTAAAATTTGAGTGGTTTTATAGTTTTGTGGGGAGAGGATTTGCCAACTTCTTCCCTCCACCATAGCCCAGATCTGGCCCTTCATTGATTCTTTTGTAGCCTAACTTGTCCCGCAGAAGACTCTAGACCTGATGCTAAGTGCTTGAGGGGTGTGATTTCACATAGCTCTGTAAGTGGAGGGGGCAGGATATAAAGTTTGGTCTTGCAGCTGGGGCTGCAGCATGAGAATTTGCCCAGAAGTGAGACCACCAGACCAGCTGGCCCAGTGCAAGTGTCTTGTGTGCTCACCACGGGGACTCTTCTGTGGGAGGCAGCGCAGGGGGAGCGGGAGTCAATCTTAATTAAGTTCTTATTTTTTGAGGTTAGTTCTTCCCGACTTTCTGCTCTTCATTAGCTGTCAGGCATCGTTTTAGTCTCGCTGCTTCTGTGCGGTATGTCATGACTTTGGCCTTGCCTGTGGTGTGCCGGTCGGGAGCGGTCGCTTTGTGTTTCCTACTCATTTATCCTCCAGTCGCAGAAGGACTCAGGGTGGAGTCTGACCGGCAGCGGTCAGAGCAGCGCCATGACCCTCACAGTCGTGGGCGGCATCAGCAGGGTTGTCTCCGTGCGGTCAGGTGGGAGGGAGGTTGAGATGCTTCTGTAGAAGAGAACAGTGAACATTACTGAACAGAGTGTTAACCGCTTCATTTTCACGTGAGATTTCAGGAAGGGACAATACATGAATATCCACAAAATATAGTAGATTTTATCTGCCAGTACTTTCAGTAAGATCATTATCCAAGTGATGTTAGTACCTCACTCACCCCTGATGGGTGGGACTCCTGGGTGACCGGTGTGAGAGCAGGTCCTTGTTGGGGGCACAGGCTGTCCAGGAGGCCGGCCTTACCCAGACAGTGGAGATGGTGCTGGAAAGAGCGTGGGAGGGCCAGGCTCGTGCTACAGAGCTTCTTAAGGGCATTTGTTTTTAATTGATGCTGTGAGGGCTTGGGCTCCACGTGGAGTGTGTGCTCTGTGCGTGGGGAGGCCAGAGTGCTGGAGCAGATGGGAGCGGTCACCTCTGGGCCTCTCCCTGCTCTGCTGACGGGCTCCCTGAGGCTGAGCAGGGGTGAGTCCCTCTGTACCGGGCTTGTTAAATGCTCTCACGGGGCTTTTTAGAATCATCAGTGCAGCTATTTGTATGTGCGTGCGATCTCTTCAGACTTTTTTTATTCTTCACCTGGAGCAAGTGTCCGCTAATGTTTCCTGGCATAACTGCTCCCCTCTGCCTTTGTAGCAGAGGCAGCCACAGCCTGAATGTAAATGATGGGCCTGGCTGTGTCTCAACGAAGTTTTCCTCGTAAGATGTTACCTTAGATGAATTGGTGTGGTCACAGATGAGCATGGATTTTTTTCCGGCATTTCGGCAAATGTCAATGTGGTTTTAGTCCTGCTGTGAGATGTGCCCGGTTTCTCTGCTTCCAGCCAGATCCCTTCCGAGCCACTCCCAGCCCGCTGCCTGGTGGCCCTTCTAAGTAGATGCCTGGCTGGGGTGGCGCACTGCAGCCCTGTCTGTCTGCTCCCCATGGCACCCAGGCTTCAGGCTCTGGCTGGGCTGCTCCATTCCCTAAGGGTGGCCCTTCCATGCTGAACTGCCCCTGTGGGTCAGGGGTACCCCTGTGCCCAGGCCTTTGCATACTTGCACCCTCTTTGGGGAAGGCTGGGGCTTTCTCATCCATTGCCTGGGAACCCCTGTCATGTCAGACCTTCCCCAGGAAGCCTCCCCGTGGCCCCTGAACTGGGTGTGGGCAGAGGCTGGCTCTACAGGCCCCTCACACGGCATCATGGGTGCATGTGAGTATCTCCCTTGGGGCGTTGCCTGCCTGCGCCCTGCTTCCCAACTGCTTGGTGCAGGGTGTATTGAGGGCACAGTGTGAACACACGTGAGGAGTGGGCTGGAGGAGCCGGCTGTGCTCCAGGCAGGGCGCAAATGACTCTGGGTCTAAGGAACTTGATGTTGATCTGATGGTGGGCGAACCCAACACCAGTGTTGTTCGCTCTCCCAGACTGGGAGTGGTCTGACTGGTCCAGCGAGCTGCGCATCCCGGGGGATGAGCTGAAGTGGAAGTTCATCAGTGATGGGCCTATGAACGGGTGGGGCTGGCGCTTCACCATCTACCCCATCAAGCCAGCCGTGGGTAAGGAGGGGCCTGGTCTCCAGCCACCAGGGCTTGCTGACCCCGCAGGGTGGACACACATCATTTTCACTGAGTGCCTTGCGAGCCGCCTTCTCCTGTTGTGTGGGGAGCCAGCGCTGCCCAGGGCCCCACCACAGCGACGGTCAGAGCCGCAGTGAGCCACCTCCGCTGTCCAGCTTCCAGGGTGTCAGCCCCCGTCCCCACCCAGTGTTCCCCTGCTCTTGCTGGTTGCCGTTCTTAACCCATTTGACTTTCAGGTAAAATGTCAGTGTACAGAACTTACCTATGTGACCTTGACAGTGACAGGCCCCTGGACCCCTCTCTAACCACAGGTCCACCCCTTGTTGGACTTAGTGAGTCTCCTTGTCAGGGGCCTTCACCTGGTCCAGCGGGGGGACGTTTATTGTGCTTTTTCTTTCTTTTTTTTTTGTATATGTATATTTTTATTGAAGTGTAGTTGGTTTACAATGTTGTGTCAGTTTTTGGTGTACAGCATAATGCTCCTTCTTCAGGCCCTAAAGACCTCCTTTCCGATGGCTGCATCCTCTCCTGTCCATCGGTGGACTTGGTGATGTGTCTGCTGGACTTCTGGCTCAACCTGGCCTCAAACAGAAGCACCGTCCCCTGCCTGGTGGCATCTCTGGCGGCCTGCGCACAGCTGAGCATCTTAGGTAACGGCACGTGTGCTTCTAGGTCTGTCCGGCTGTGTGGGAACTGTGGTCATCCTCTGACCCTTTCTGTCCACTAATTTCAGCTGCCAGTTACAGGATGTGGGCCCTTCAAAGACTGAGGGACCTGCTTCCAACCGAATTTGGGCAGTCAGTTAACATAGGCTGCTTGGAGACAACGACGGGGAAACGAGAGCTTTGGCGTGAGACATTACATTACAGTTTCTAGACAGCTGACCCTCCGGGACTAAAATGTTGGCATTAATACTTTAAACTCCTAAATCTCAGATGAAATACAAGTCGGTCAGTTTTACCTTTTGCTAAAACTGCTTGAGTTAAGTGTTTTGGAGGATGGCAGTTGTCATACATGAGGAAAAGCCGGTGTTTGAATTAACCGTAGTGTCTAAGCCTTCTTTTCCACTCTTGGCCAAGCCCCCACCACCTTGTTCCATTTGCAGCTCAGTTATGTTCGTTACCACAGAGGTAACGTGAGAACAGATACTGTAAAGGGGGATTAATACAACCTCAAAACAAAGTTCAGTGTTCATTGTGTGTTTTGAGGTTCACCACTGTTTTCCTGTCTGGGTCAAACTTCTGGCTTCTCGTGGGTTTGCATCGCGTACCTGACAGCCAGGATCTTGGTTCTTCCCCTTTTCTGAAATGCCCTGTGTTCCCCTTTCCAGGTCCTTCCATTCCTCTGGATGTTCTCTCAGCATCAAACTCCTCCACTCAGCTGATGGTGAAGTGGAACCCACCCTCTCTGCCCAGCAGCAGCCTGAGTTCCTACATCATGCAGTGGTGGCACCAGCCTCAGGACAGCTGCCATCACTGCAAAACTACTGCCCCAAAGGTGAGCTGCCAGCCCCAACACCGCATGTCCCCATCCCCGGGAGCAGTGACAGCCCTTGGTGGGGACCCAGCCGTGGTGGCGATCACCAGTGCAGACAGCCCCTCCTTTTCCCCACCAGCCTGTGCAACCTGGCTCTCCTTGGGCTCCTCTTTTCCAAGCAGACAAAATCCCCATCAGGAAGTATGCTGATGTCACCATCAATGGCGAGGAGGTGACGGAGAATCTCAAGACCAAACTGTGGTGGCAAGAAGGGGCAGTGCTGCACTTGTCCCAAAACCAAGGCTGAGAAGCAGGCCGAGAAAGAGGAGGCCAAGGACTGCAAGGTCTTCAAGAATTCCCTGCACAACATCATCTTCATGCCCAGTACCTGCCCTCTGAGGGTGACTTCAGGCAGGGTCTGGTGCTTTCTCACCACCCTGGTCTTCTGTAGGTCAGCAGCCTTAAGGTGAGACCCAGTGGCCATGGAGGAGGGACACTTTGAGGCTGTGGGCTTAGCTGGGTGGGATTTCTGCACAAAGGAAGGGGCTCAGAGCCTGAAGGCCTGCCCTGGGGTGGGGTGGGGTGCAGGTTGGCTGTGTGACAGGTGACAGGTGCAGCTGACCCTCAGCCCAGTGCAGAGAGCACAAGGGATCAGAGAGCAGAAACCACCGGGCCACACTTGCAGAAACCTGTGAGCAGAGGAGCCAGGATTTAGGCCATTCCCACCCTTCCTGTGGCCGCTCAGCATGGCTGAGGGGGAAGGAAGCTGGGTAAGAAAAGTCAGAGTCAGTTTTGAAAGGAGCCCAACTTCAAAGTATGACCAGGTGCCATGGGCACTCTGGACAAGCAGGTTTGGGAAGCAGCATGAAAGACAGCCTTTAAAAGCCAGCGGCCCCTCCCCTGAGCATCTGTCTGCTCCGCTGTGGAGGGAGGTCCATTTGCAGGGCAGCATTATTCACATAGCCAAAAGCTGGGAACAACCCACGTGTCCTCCAGCAGCTGAGTGGATGAACAAGTGTGGCCTTTCTGGGCACTGGAATATTATTTAACCAAGAAAAGGAATGAGATTCTGAAGCCTGGATGAAACTTGAGAACATGCTGAGTCAAAGCAGCCAGGTAGTGTATGAAATATCTAGAACAGGCAAGTTCATAGCAACAGGAAGTGAATTAGTGGTTACCGGGGCTAGGGGAGGGGACAGGGGAGTTATTCCTTAATGTGTGTAAAACTTCTGTTTGGAGGGATGAAAAATTTTGGAAATGTTGGTGATGGTTGCACAGCATTATGAATAATCAATGACAGTGAATTATGCACCTAAAAGAGGTTAAAATGACAAAATTTTGTTAGTTTTTTTGAAACTATTTTACCACAACAAAAACTAGTGAAAAAAAAAAAAAAAAGGTGGAGGGACATTCAGCAGGGAGACCTTGTGATTGATGTCTGGGGAAGGAGATGGAAACGGAGTGGTGGCCGATGGCTCCGTTTTCTTCCTGAAAGATTATTGAGCAGAGTTTTGAAACAACCTCATGCCTGAAATCTGGGCAGAGGAGCAGGATTTCAGACCAGCCTTGTCTATACGAGCCTATGTCCCCAACCCCCCAAGGCACCCCATCTGCCAGTCCCTGACCTGGGGGGCACCAGCGGCCATGAGCTTCTTCTTATTCTGCAGTTGCTCTGCCCTTAAATGCTAGCCAAGGTTGGAGCAATGAACGGTTTTGAAAGGGACTTTTTTTTTCTGTCAAGTGACCCTCCTGATATTTGTGCAATAGTCAAAGATAGACATCTTGCTCTGAAAAATCATTAAAACAGGAAATGAAGACCTTTTAGAATGAGATGCGCTATTTCCTCTGCAGAATGAAGCTCTTGTCGCTCAGCCCCCTTCTGCCCATGCCCTCCTCCCCCACAGTTAAAACCGCGGAGCCTTCAGCCCTGTGCACCCCGCTGGTGACATCTGCTCACTGAGGGATGGTAGGGCTGTGGCTCATGTGTTAGTCCAGATATCTGTATGTCACGTGTGGTTCCAAGAGTCAGAAAGTTTGAGGGCTGGAAAAGAGCTCAGAGATGTTTCAGAACTAGAACCCACGTTCAGGGGCTTGTCCACCATCCAAATTCATTAATGATCCACTTGGGGCTTGGCCCTCCTTTCCCATACTCCGAGGCTCTTTCCCTGCCCAGCATCAGTTCTCAACACCATCCATCCCCCCGCACCCCCAGAGGCTCGGCCAGTGTTTCCTGTGGGCACAGAGAAGAGGATGTTTTGAGTGTCCCAGGCAGGCTGGGCAGGAGCAGTCCGTTTAACACTCTGCATCAGAGGCAGCTGGTTATGTTGCTATCTTGTCCCCCCGACCTGCCCAAGGTTCAGGTTGTGAGTCCAGGTTCTGGAAAGGTTTGGATAAAAAGCCCTGTGCCTTTCTGTTTATGGTTACAAGGCAGTGCCTGTTCTCTCATCAGACGTGGATCACAAGATCCGGTGGCGCGAGGGCAGAGCTGTGGGTGACACAGGTACTATGAATGCCTCATGTTCATGTTGATTTCAGGATAGGCTTCCTCTGTGCCGGGCTCCCCTGCTCCGTGCGTGTGCCCACCCTGCGGGCCTGGCGGCCTCTCTCTGAAATCTAGTCCCACTTCCTGGTCTCTCTTCCCACAGGACAGAGGTAGTACTGTGGCTTGCCCATGGTGAGGCACCACAATTGATAAGAACCTCATGTGTGTGTTTTTCAAGACTCCTACTGAGGCTGGCATCTGATGTCCACACAGTTTCCAACAGAATTTAGATAGAAGGAGCGTTTGGGTAACAGAATGACTGAAAAAATCATAAAGGAAGGTGTTCTGTTTTACAACCAGATTGTCCAAAGACAATTTTTATTTCCTTCAGTTCATTGTAAGTACAGTTTGTCTGGGAGTTTAAAGCCCTCAAGTCAGGTTTAGTGTGTTACGCGCTGTCCAGCGTGCCCCGTGTGTCCTGAAGCAGGCCAGCGTCCGGGGCTCATGAGCTGCTCTCTCACATCCGTATCTGGGGGATTGCCTGTCGCTGATCGCTGCCTTTGTATCTTAAGTCAGGTGGTTTGGTTTAAGTGACTGAAATGTCAACAGATGTTGAAGAGTCAAAAAGGTTTTCCGCTCGGAGTAAGTTGTCCGGTAGGTGGGAGTGGAGAAAGCTGGGGGTGATGTTTGCCACTGGTCACACTGTTGGGAGGTGAGGCTGCTTACAGAGAATGGGGGATGCAGCATTCTGCCTGCCCCCTGCCTTCCTGACGGGGTCCTGTGTGGCCTGCCTCCCCAGCCCCTGTCAACGGCTCTGCGGCCTCTGGGAGTGTGGTGTTTGTAAATAAATAGACTACTGAGTGAGCTTATGGTGTCATCCCAGGTAAATGGGATTGGGCCCAGTAATATTTTGCGGTGAGTTAAACATAAGCAACTTCCTACTTGTAGACCCTAGTGGGTGTTGTGTTGGCTTTGAAGAGATGGCAGGAAATTTGTTCTGGTGGGTGTCAAAAAAGGTCTTCCTAGCAACAAGTGTGGTTCCGAACTGTGCCCTCCCCTTCCAGGAAGGTAGGCTGGTTTGTCAAGTGTGAGGATGGGGAACTCTCAGCCTCATTTTCTAGCCTTTCCTTCCCCAGCATCAGGAAAGCGGATACAGTGGGGCCCGTGGCCAGTTTTGAGTGCTCATTACCCTCACGATCTGTCTCTGTTGGGCCCTGTAAGTGCTAGGAGCCTGCTTTAAGGTTTCTTGGGGGAGCCATCTCTCACAGAAGCGGCTGTTGGAAGAGCCACGCCCCAGCTTCTTGGGCGCCTCACCTGCATCCGGGGTATAGATGTTCTTGCCCTGGTGATTCCAGGCAGTCCCTTTTCTGTCCTGCCCTTCTAAGCTCTACTGAGACCCATGTCAGGGATGCTGCCCCTGTCATGGGCAGGGCCTTGGGGAGGCCACAGGTGGTCACCGCTGAGTGGGAGGCAGGGCCAGGCTGGAAAAGACCTCCAGGGCTGTGACATAGACAGTCCCCTCTCAGAAGAGGAGGGACCTGGGGGTCCAAGTAAGTGCTGGCTGCTGGCATCTTTCCTTTTATTCCACAGTCACAGGGGGTCAGAAAAGCCACCACCACAGGCCTATGAGCCCCCTCTGCCCACCTCCCTGGGCCTGCACCCAACACCATCGATCTGTGGAGCAGATGGCACTGACATTCTGATGCAGCAGCCATGGTGCTGCTGAGCCAGGGGCTGGGGCGTTAGTTTGCCTCCGGGAACCATTAAGAAACCACTTCTAGCTGGGAGGCAGTGTGCATGGTGAGTCTGAGGTTTGCAGTGCAGAGAAAGCATAGTAAAAAACGAGGAAGGGAATCCCTGTGTTATTTGTTGGTTCTCATCCAATGCACCTGATTAGCTCCTTTTACTCCAAGGTTAAGATTTTTCTTTTCTTTCTCTTACTCTAACCTAAGTCATAGAAGAGACAAGAGGGGGAGGCCCTCATGTATAAGCCAAGTTTCTCTCTTCCTTGCAGACCCAAAAGGAAGCAGAGGGAGGTCATGCAGGCCACCAGCACCACCATATCCAGCTGAAACAGGAACACCACCGCGGTGGACACCTACAACACCACAGGCCCAGAAGAGCTTGAGATGGAGTACTGTTTCTTTGAAAGCAAAGTGGACAAGGAGAGAACTGTAATCTCTAACCTCTGGCCTTTCGTTTTGTACCGCATCAGTATCCACATCTGTAACCACAAGGCTGAGAAGCTGGGCTGCAGCACCTCCAACTTTGTCTTTGAGAGAACCATGCCTGCAGGTATGGTGTGATCCAGCTCTCACCATTGCCAGCTCCCTCACCACAGAGGGGAGAGGATCGTGAATTACAGACACCTTAGTCTCAGTCTTGTTTATTAAGGAACAGGTGATCATCTGCACCAGCTTGGTGGCCCAGCAGCCTGAGGGGTAGAGTTCTTTCATAGTGACACGACTCCCCGCTCCCATTCTCTCCACACAGAGTGCTCAAGAGCAGGGAGCTCGATTCAGGGTCGGCTCTTTTCCTCCTGGTTGGTTCATGTTGAACATTCCCATGGCCCTCTTACCCTCATTTGTGCACAGGGAGTTAGCCAGGTCCCTCCTGAGTTCTCAGAGATGCAGCGGAGTCCCCAGTTAGCTGTCTCTATTAGTGCGATCAGAGCAATCCTCCAGGTCAGCTCCTGGAGCAGCCTTTGGTCCTCCTTGTTTGGTCTTCACCTTCCCCTTGTAAGTTAGAAGCTGCCTGTGGCTCAGCCAGCCACCCACCCACCTTTAAGGATGGGTAACTGCCCCATCCACTTCCCTGTGGAATTGGCAGGTATGCAGAGCACAGAGTGACTGCAGCCTGGGAGTGGGGCCTCCTTGGCACTGTTCTGGCACCTGCGTGCAGCTGCCAGCCTCCCCGGCCTCCGTCTCCTCCCCTCCCAAGAGAGATGCAGCCCAGCTGATTTCTCAGAGCCTTTCCCAGCTGGAACTTGCAGTGACTTTTGCTCACCACTTGGCGTATTGGTTTAAGCAGCAAAAGCAAGGGAGCGAGAACCCCAGCCTCACCGGCAGCTGGAGGAGTGGCTGATGGACAGCTTCCCAGCAGCTTCCTGCAGGCGGGCTCGTGGACGGTCCTTTGTGCCTGCACAGAAATCACATCTGCCGTGTGTGGAAGCAGAGTGCAAGGGGCCCGTGTCCCGGCCTGGCGGCCGAGGGTGGCTTCTTCTGCTCTGTCAGCACCGTTTAGATGCTGCTTGGCTTTGATGGCATCATGTAGAAGCCAAGTATCAGAGAGAAGGGACTCAGGTGGCTGAGATTTTCCTCCTATACTTGATAGTAGGCTTTCCTTTGAAGGGACAGGAGGGTTGGGGCAGGGGAGACTAGATTGCTGGGTCACTAGACTGACAGGTCACTAGATTCCTCCAATTCCAAAACCCCTGCTGTGGGCACGCGGCCGGTCAGGAGGCGTTGACACGGCCGCTGCCCGCAGTCCTGCGTGCTAGGAGCAAGGGGTACTCTTAGGTTAGCCCGGTGTTTCTTTGTCCCTCCCTGAGGGCCAGAATCCAGCTTTATCACGTGTTTCAGTTGTTGCACAGAAGGAGCAGATGACATTCCTGGACCGGTGACCTGGGGGCCAAGGCCTGAGAGCTCCATCAGTTTAAAGTGGCCAGAACCTGGGAATCCCTGTGGAGCGATTCTAATGTATGAGATAAAACATGGACCACACGTCGAGGTGAGACGGGGCAGTGGCCCGTATCCGGGTGCGCTTCCGTCACAGGCGACAGCGGAAGTTAGGCTGTGACATGGAGCACCTCCTGGTTAGCTTAGGACCTTAAACAATAAAATAAGGAGATAAGTCCGTGAGGATTTAGATCCTTCTACCTGTTCCACGCTCCTTGAGGGATTCTCAGAGTGTGCCAGGAGCTGGCTTATTCTCGCCCTCAAGGCACTCCTGTGTTGCAGAAAATGATTTTTCAGTCTAGACTAGATTCGGCTTGATGATTTAATCTTTCTGGAACTCTTTGATTAAAAAGATAAGGTTTGGTTAACTTGGGTGTGCTGAGTTAGAGGGCTGCCATGGTGTAAGGCTTGGTTTTTCCCCTTTTACTGCAAATCGGGGTCACTGTTAGGTGGGAAGTCGCCTGTTACTCACATGTTTGTGGGAAACTGACACATGTGTTTTATTTCCCCAGGATCGGCGGGGATGTGTGTCCTGACAGGAGCACAGGAAGTGTGCAGGGGCCAGGCTAAGCCGGCTCACCAGGGGAGCTACACGGCCCGGATCCAGGCCACCTCTCTCACTCTGCAGTGGGTTGTGGACCAATCCTGTGTTCTACGTCCAGGCCAAAAGTAAGGCTTGTGGAGGCAGTAGCTGGAGAAACCGAAAACAAGTGGGGCCAGGACTGGGGAGGCCTGGGCCGTTGTGGCCCTCTGATTTTCTGACTTCTGTGGGCCAGCTTTCAGAAGCCAGCACCTCATCTGAGAGCCCAGGCTGGGGACCTGTGGTGCTTGGAGTCCCACACCTTATCTGATGGGCTAGGAGAGGGTCTGAGCCCCTCTTTTGATGGAGTCAGCAAGGGACCTTTGCTCTCAACTTGGTTTATGTCCAAAGCATTTTACAAAGCACTGTATTGAACATTCTGCCTCCTGCCTTGTCAGGGATGCTGGTTGGGGCTCAGGCTCAGGGCTTAGAATCCCAAGGGGTGGAGACCTGGGAGGGCATCTGGTCCCGCTGCTCTGGGCCAAGAGTCACTGTGACAGCACCCCAGGCTGAGGCATGGCCCCCTTCATTGCTCATTGGTAAAATACCGATGCACTTTTAAAGCAGCAACACACATTGAAAGCACACAGTGCTCAGCGCTTGACACAGAGATTGGGCCATGTTGTGAGTTTATGCTCAAACCACGGCCAAGACAGAATTCTTTGCATGTCCTTGAAGCTTACTTTACACCTAATAGTTTGTCTCTTAACCTCCTCCCCCTACACTGCCCCCTCTCTCCCCTCACTGGGAACCGCTAGAGAAATTTATTTTTGAGTATGGTGTTACGTGGGGCTCCAAGTTCATTGAGTGTCACCTGATAATCACATGAGCCTGGGTCTACGTCCTGGGTCTCTATTTGTTCCTTTGGTCTATATTTAACTCCACCAATATCACACCGCCCTTGGCTGAGACCCCCAACTTACCAACACAGGTGAGGCAGAGCACCGCACAGGCCAGGGGCAGGGGCTCAGGGCTGGAATGGCAGAAAATCTGGAATTGTAGAGAGATGGGCCCAGGGTCAAGCTGGCTGAAGCCAGGAGCCCTGCCCCCGAACAGGTCTTGGGGGATCTGGCAGGGAGGGGAGGAGACCTCAGGAATCTCTGTGCGCTAAAGTTGGATTTACCACCCTGGCTCTTCCTTTAGCCTTCTCTGTGCCATTTATTTTTCCATGCCTCAATTGGCCCATCTGTAAAATGGGAACTCTGTGTGAGGGACTCCATGGAGACCTGCGTCCCATTGCTGCCGATGACCACCGTGGGGTCTGGGCGAGCCTCCACTCCCCTTTGGGGCTCCATTTCACCAGCCATAAGATGAGGGGTTTGGATGGGGCAGGCTTTAGGGATTCTCTCTTCAAGCTGGGATTCAGATAAGCCTCAACTTGAGCTCAGGAAATGTGGGTTCTGTGACCTTGACCAAGGCCCTTCACCTTTCTGAGCTGCCTCAGTTTCTTCACCTGCAAAATGGGGACCACATAGGTCCCTACCTCAGAGGATGGGTGTGGAGCTCTGAAACAATCCACATAGAAAACTGATCCCACAGGAGCTGCCCAAGGACCACCAGTTCCTGTTAGTAGAGGGAGTCAGTGCAGAGCTCAGGAGTCAGACAGCCTGCGCTGGGATTCAGAACCACCAGGTGGGCACATCCCTGGAAAAGTTACATCTCGCTAGGCCTCAGTTTCCTCAGCTGTAGAATGGGGATGATAACAGTTCCATAGGATTGATTACAGTCTATGAGGATGAAAGACAGAACCATGTGACACGCTGGCACCCAAACCTGCCAGAGGTGAGGCTGAAGATGCGGGTGCTGAGAAAACAGCTCCAGGCAGATACATCAAAGCCCTTTGACCGCCAGCTCTCCACATGGACATACCCTCCTGGTGTGGATCCCTCAGCTCTCTGGCTCTGATGTCCTCATCTCAGCCAGAAGGTTCAGGATCTTGTAGGGGCCACACACCTCTCAGTCCCGGGAGCCCCTAAATCCTGCAGTTATTAGCCTCCCCATTTCAAGCCCCAGCAGTGATGTTCACCTAAGGTGATTACCTGGATCTTGACCAAAATTGGGGGGAGGGGAACTGGGGACCCCTGTGACCACCCTCCTCAATCCCTGTCATCCTTAGGGCCAAGGAACTTAGAGCACCCTGGGAGGAGGCCGGATTTGGTGCTGGAATAGGAAAGCTTGGATCTGCTGCAGACTGGCTGAGTGCCTCCAGGGGGCCTCCGGCCCTCTGGGCCTCAGCATCCTCCCCTCTGAAGTGGGGAGATGCCACCCTCTGGCTTGAATGTTCAGGGAGCTCTGGGAAAGGGTCCCAGTCACAGTAGGTGCTAAGTCATGTCAGCATTCTCCACTCCCCTAGTGGGGGAGAAAGGGGAGTCTGCTCATGTCCAGAGCTCTGCGTGGTGTGTGTGCCCGCTGGCACTGGGGGAGTGGGGAGGGCCAGCTGCCAGCCTGAGGCAGGTTTGAAGGAACATCTTGGTGTATCAGGAGCTGAAACTCTGGCTACAAGCTCTGCCTTCATAGCCGCTCATGTGGGTTGGAATCCCTGCAGGATAGCTGAGCAGTGACCCTGGAAGTCCAGGGACATGAGCTGCCCCGTCACCCCCTCACCTTGCAGGCAGTGGACATGATGGACATAGTTGTCCTGGTCATCACAGTTCAGATGGTCCCTGTCACAGTTCACCATCAGGATGGCTTTACCCACCAGGCCCCCAAACCCACTGCCGCTGCCAATGGCAAAGCAGAGCTGGTGGTGGGGTCTCAGACCAGACCAGCACCTCCCTCCCCCGTGTCCCCCTGGCCAGCCTCCAAGCCCATCTCTTCATCCTCACCCCACCCTCTGAGGATAGGTCCACTCCTGCTCAAAAAATGGAAATGGCTCCCTAGTGCCCACACCGTCAAGTCCAACTACATGGCTGTCTTTCATGGATGTCCATGTTATGTCTGCAGCCAGCATCCTCTTTCCATAGGCCATTTCCTGACTGTAAGATCCATTCCTCCCTCCAGACCTTGGTCCTTGCTGTCCCTGCACCTGGAATGACCTCCCTCTGGCATCGCTCTGGAGCCCAGCTCAAGTGGACTTCAAGTGAGTCCTTGCTCACAAAACCCATCCTGACCCTTCTCTGAGCTCCCAATGCTCCAAGTGCCACCACAGTCCAGCCCAAAGCTCGTAGTTTCATCCTTGGTAGGTTTCCCTTTTCACCTACATCAGGGGCTTGACATACTACTGCCCAAGGGCCACATTTGGCTCAGCCACTGCCTGTTTTTCTAAGTGGAGTTTTATTGGGACACTGTCACATCCCTTTGTTTCCGTGTTGCCTGCAGCTCTCATCCCACAGTGGCAGAACCAAGTCATTCAGCGGAGACAGCATGGCTCTCAAAGCCTGAAATACTAGCTTGCTCTTGGAGAAATGTTTGCTGCCCCCAGACTAGATTGAAAATCCAGAAGGATTCCCTTCAAAGGAAGGTTTGGGCACCAATGTGACTGAAAGTTCTTGGTGATGGTTTTTCTCCCAGTGAAAGGCCCCCAGCCATGCCTGGCTCCTCTTTGCCCCCCCACCCCCCCCGACCTTGGCATCAGCCGGGAGGCAGGGGGATACCTGAGGGGCCTCATCCCTCTTAACCCAGCCTAGAGCAGCTCCAAACTCCATCCCCCTTTCTGGGCCCAGCCAGAAATCCCCTGCCTTGTCCACAAAGCCCCTAACCTGCCTGACTTCACAGTTCAGGTCACAGTCCAGGGCTGTGTCTGCAAGGGGAGGGCAGAGGGTAAGTCACGACAGGGTTCCCAGGAGCCCAGCACAGGCCCATGGCCTCTAGCTTCTAACCTTTCTCAGGACCCATCTGGGGCCAGGTAGACAAGTCATTCCCAGGAAGACACTGTCCAGAGGTGAGAGCATCTGGAGCCCCCCACCCTGGGCTAGGGGCTCAGGGGCCTTGGGGAGGAAGAAGGGTCAGAGCAAAGGTCAACTGCTGCCCCCTCCAGGAAGCCTTCCCTGAACTCAGTCTCTTCTGCATCCCTACAGTCCTCACTGTCTGGGATGTGCCCTGTACGGAGCCTGGGTCACCCTGGATGCCCCTGGTCTGTTTGGAGCTGCTTCATCTCTTTGGGATGGGGCAGTGAGCCTGGACTCTGGTGTCAGTCGTGGATGTGAATCTGGGCTGGCGCCTGCTGGCTTGTGGCTTCTCTGAGCCTCAGCTTCTTCCCAATTCCCAAACCTCTTCCCACCTTCTTGCTCTTTCTTCCTAGAAACGTGGGGAGATTTTACAACACCAATGAAACATTCACCAGGGGGAGAGAGAGAGACTGAGAGAAGACCCCCAGCCCCCAGTATAGAGAGAGAATTTGAAATGATTTTTAATCGTGTGAAATGACACCCGATCACCATGCAACAGGGTATGAATCTCAAAAACCTAACGTGGGGCAAAAGAAGTCCAGACCCAAAGGACGTGTGTAATATGATTCCATCCATAGAAAATTCAAATATAGGCCAAAATAGACTATTATTTGGGTACGCATATTCAGATGATAAAACCATAAAGAAAAGCATGAAATACTCATCACAAGATAGTGGTTACCTCTGTGGGAGGGAGGGGCTGTGATCAGGGAGAAGCTTGGGGGCAGGGTGTGCTTTGGGGTGCTGGTCACATTCCATGTGCTGTCCAAGTGTTTGCTTTGTATCTTCATTAATAGATGCACACACATAAAATAAAGCTTTGTGCACCTTTCTGTATGTGTATTTTCTTTTTTAATTAAAAAATTGTAACTGAAATATAACCAGTTCACAGTGTTGTCAGTTTCTGGTGCACAGCCTAATGCTTTAGTCATACATGTACATATGTATATTCCTTTTCGTATTTTTTCATTATAGCTTATTACAAAATATTGAATATAGTTCCCTGTGCTATACAGTAGAAATTTGTTTTTTCTGTATGTGTATTTTCCAGTGAATGAGAATGTGTTTGTGTTCTGGGAGGGGGAGGCAGAGAGATACCCAACCTCAATCCTAACAAAAGGAAGGCAAATTAAAGCAATGGTGAGAATCTGACCTCTCAGATTGTCGAAAATGGAAAAGGTTGATAATGTACAGTGTTGGCAAGGCACTTCCAAATGTTGTTGGTGGATGTGTAAATTTGTATGGTCTTTTTTGAAGAGCCATTTGGAAATGTCTACCAGAATTTTAAATGTACGACGCCTATAACTCACCGGGATCTACTTCTAAAAATGCCTGCTGCACACAGAAAACAAAACATGGTTACCAAAGGGCACGGGGTGGGAGAGGGATAAATTAGGAGTTTGGGATTAACAAATACACATGACTCTATATAAAATACATAAACAATAAGGTCCTACTGTAGAGCACAGGGAGCTATATTCAACTTCTTGTAATGACATATAATGGGAAAAATCTGAAGAGAAGTATATATGTATTTGTATGTGTAACTGAATCACTGCTGTATGTGTGAAACTTACTGAGTCCCAAACTCTGCTCGCTGCACGACAGGCCAATAAATCGAAAGACAAGGTGTTGGGGCAAAGAGTAGTGACTTTATTTGGAAAGCTGGCAGACCTAGAGGGTGGCAGACTAATTTCTTGGAGAACCATCCTCCCCCAGTCAAAGTACAGGCTCCTTGTATACCAAAAAAAAAAAAGAAAAAGAAAGGAAGGGCTGGGGTGTGGTTGGCTGTTGCGAACTTCTTGCTGCAGGAATTCTTTGTTCCGGCAGCTGTCCACCTGGGTCAGGTCATGGTCCTCCTCCAAAACCTCCAACAAAACAAATGTTATTTTCTATTTTGCAGGTTGTTACCTTTATAGGAGTGCAAAAGTGTTAATATCCTTAAAGGTCAGAGCCTTGAAAACAGGCTCTCCTGTCTATTTCAGGCTACAGGCAACATTGTTTCACAGAAGGGGCAGAGCCAGGCAAGGCTAAGCCTAGAGAACAGGGCACAGGGTTAAAGGAACAGGAACAGATCTAACGTGGAGTCAGATTTGTTCTTTTCTATTACATCACCAGTATTTGTTATTGTCACTGTTTTTTAAACTGCACATGAAAAGATGCTCAACTTCACTAGTTATTAGAGAAATGCAAATCCAGCCAACAATGTATTGAAAAATCCAAAGTAATCAGAAGCAGAGCACAGGACAGTGCCCATCTGCTGCAAGGATCATGAGCACCTGCCAGTCTTGTTGGACAGATACTCAACATCCCTGCTCCTATGCGATTCTGGGGGGGGGGTTTGGGGGGGGGGATGAGGCTTATTTATTTTAACGGAGATACTGGGGACTGAAGCCAGGACCTTGTGCAGGCTAGGCACGCACTCTACCACTGAGCTGTACCCTCTCCCCCTCCCCAAGCTTTTCTGACACACATCCAAGACATCATTTCAGCCCTAAATACTTAAATGATTCAATACTCACTTAAGTATATTAAATTACCAGTTACCCCAATGAACAGGCACTAAACTCAAACAATATTGGCCATGAGTCCTCTGGCCACACATATGTGCATCCCCACCCTGGTCAGGGGACACTGGCTCACTTTTCATGTGGACTCTTGGCAAGATATTCTGGAAAGGGACTGTGTACGGCAGGTCACATACTTCTCAAGATTAGAACAGAGAGAAGGTCACATTAGGAAGTTTATCTCAGCAAAAATGAACAAAGAAATCAGTGCTGAAAACAAGGCACATCTGTCATTTAGTGTAAAATAAATGGAGTCTCGGGGCTGGTGGAAATGTTCTCTGTCTGCTCTCCTCCGAGGTACTGCCAGCCACGGGTGGTGTTCAAGTCCTTGGAATGTGGCTGAGGAACTGAATTTTCAGTTTACTTTTGACTAATTTTAATGTGGACACATGCAAACCCAGCCTTGAACCCAGTTTTTACAGTCTGATAGCCCTCCCTGCACAGGCAGAAAGAAGGCACTTCCTGTACAAACAGGGCAGGAGGCAGCAGGAAAGGGTGGCAGCAGTGTCCCCAGAGCCCCGAAGTTCCGAGCAGTGGCCCTGAGCGTGCGGCTGTATCACCAGCTCCTTCAGAGCTGACGACACCCTGCACCACGCACGGCCCAGCCCATCCCTCTCCAGGAGAGCGCATTGTGGAGAGAAAGTTTACTTCCAGCGTCACAGGGGTGAGAGAACTCCCAGTCCCACCGTGCACCCAAAGGTGGTCATGCACAGGGCGCCCTTCCCGAGTCTGGAGCCCGCAAACGGGAGGGCTCCCCCGACCGTGGTGCCTTCACCTCAGGGCAGAAGACAGCCTCTTACTCTCCACTCACCCTGAAACCATAATAAAGCAGATTATTAAACAGAGAAGTGGGCATCGGAGAGTCACAGTATCCTGACTGCCAAGAGTTTCCCTTGAGGAGCTCCCCCAAGGTGACAGCAAAGACCAAGAGGAGGGAGAGAAGGCTTTCTGTCCCCATCAGGTGAGGGTCCTGTTGTCACCTAACAGACACCCAGTGCGCCAGCCAGCCAGCCCTGGCTCCACCAAACCCTCCGGAGGGAGGCTGACCGCCCCAATCCTGGTCACCTGTGCCCAAATCCTGGGTGCAGAATACATGCGACAGGCGCCCTCTGGGCCAGCACGCACAGGACCTGCTCCCGGGCCTCCTGCACTAGGAGGGGGGGGTGGGGGGACACGCTCAAGGAAGGAAAGCATTGGGCTGTGAGGCGCACCTTGCAAACAGGAATGAGAGTGGTGTCCGCGGGAGCCTGTGCAGCTGAGGAACGTCACCACTTACCCATGTGCTGTGGTCTCCAGGACATACTGTCAAGCGAGAAATGCAAAGTGGAGATGGGTGATTGGCCCACCTGCACCAACAGAGGCTGGGAGGGCATTTGGAAGGTGACTGACTGCAGAAAGTGGGCTGGCCAGTGGGTGGCATCATGGGGACAGAGCCACACAGACAGGGAGGGGGCTCTAATGGTGGTAAAGCACCTGCCCGCTGGCAATGCCACTCCAGATCCTGCCTAACCTTTATATTTTAATCAAAAACATGTTTCTTCATCTCACAGGGAAACAAATAACTGTGAGTTACATCTGCTTTGTTCTGTGTTTGCCTCTGGGGTGACCTGATGGGGACCAACCCCAGCAGAGCCCAGGCCCCCCCCTACCTGTCCCCACGTGACTCTCACCCTGACCAGGATCTGCGCTTGCTGCCTCTTGGCCAAATCAACAATATCCTCTCCATTAAAATTAATATTTTCTAAACATCCATCAAAGTTTTTCCTTGAAATGTCACTGATTTTCCAGGTGCTAACATCCTTCCAAAGCTGATCTTAGAAAGAAAACTGACATCAATATATTCTCTAGTGATTTTCTGATAATTTCCTTGAAAGAGTCGCGATTCACAGGTCCAGCAGTAGGAGTCAGAGGTGGGTCTGTTCTGCGTAATTACGTATTGTGCTAGTTTTAAGTGAAATTCTGAGACGCAGATCCTGCCTCAGTTCACACACAGCTGCTACCCACCACACGAGAGCTCATCATCTCCTAGTTAGGGGCACTGGGGCGACAGCTGCAGGGCGGCCAGGCCTGGGGGCCCTGGAGCAGCACACCTGCCTTGTCACACCTGCCTGGGTTCCTCCAGAGCCAGGGAAGCTGCATCCCCGGGGAGGAGCGTGTCTGGTGCTGGCAGGGCTGGGGGTGAGGACCCAGTCCCCCGGGCCTCAGAGGGCAGCTCGGGATGCAGCCCCCCCACCCAGTTCCCTGCAGGACCAGGGGGCAGGCTCAGCCATCCTGCCTGGCCCCCCTCCTGCCCTGCTCTCCCAAGGGTGGTCCATCCTTGGTGTCCCAAGGACCCCCCCCATCTGTAAGGTCATGTGTCAGACCAACTGTCAGATCTGGCTGTGGCCTGACTTGGGGGAAGGGAGGGGACACCCATCTTCACATCCTTGAAACAGGATGTTTTGATCTGTGCAAAAATCATCTTGTGTGAAAACCTGAAATGATTTTCTAGCTTATATACATCTCTGGATGGAATACACATCCATCTGTGTATAAAATACGATGTTGTCTTTGCCAGTACACAGAGCAGTAAGATCACGGATGATCAAAATAGGGCAAGACTTGCCCATTGTTATGGGGATCTGCCAAGTCCATTCATGCTGAACGAACATTGAAAACCTTTTTTAGCCTGTTTTCATATATAGTTCATAAACTTGAAATGGCTTACAAAAATGACATTAAAACATTGTATCTTACTGCAATTTAGGTGTATATGTGTAAGGGGTAAATGTTAGGTGTTTTTAAAATGTGCTTGAATGTGCTGAATCCATGCATTTGACTCTGTAACATCTGTATCTACAAGAATGCACAGCTGAGACCCAGGGACTCAGGGACAGGCAGTGGCTCCCAAGTCTGGGTGGAGACACCTGTCCTCTGTGCCCCCTCCCCACCGCCAGAACCAGCACAGAAGGGCCCCCAGCCACCGGGCTGCAAAGTGCAGTGACTCACCTTCAGGACAATGCACACAGGACTCAGGTACAAGGAAAGGCCTTCTCTATGGGGGTCTTCCTTCTACCTGGGCCCACCTGCACTCGGGTAGGCAGGGCCCTCTCCATGGGGCCATCCCTCCCCTGGACCACCGCACCCTCGTCTACCACCGTCCCCACTGCCAGGAAGCTCCGCACCTTGGGGTCCAGGTCCAGGTGGCTCAGGCCTCTCCGTGCCTGGAACTTCCTGGAGTGCCTGTCCACGGTCAGGTTCACATGCTGCTGGGTGTGTTCAAAGAGGACTGAGTGCCAAAGCTGGTCATCCAGCAGCCTGCCCAGGGGGACACCACTGGGGCTGGACAGGGAGGGGGCTCAGTATCACCTGAGCAGAGGGAAAGGGGCCATTGGCTCCCGGCCCAGCATTGGTCCCGGGCCAGGCCGCATGCATCCCTGCAGCTCCAGCCTTGGCCTCTCTGCTTTGTACCAAGACCTCGTCTGTTCTCCTGGGAAACACCCTCTTGGCTTTGTGCCCTGATCAGTGCTGCTGCTCCAGCCCCGAGGTTAGGGTAGGGAAGCCAGGGGACGTGGCCGGGCCTGTAGGCACTTTCTATGGTCACAATGTGGGGCATGAGTTTGTGCTACTGAATTCTGTGGGGACAGGGCGGGGGTGCTGCTGACACCCCACAACACACAGGATGCCCCCACAGGGAGCCTGCTGGTCCGAAATGTCAGCAGTGCCCGGATAGAAACCGCACTTGAGGGGATAAAGATCCCAGCCGGGCCTTATGCCACAGCTGGTCCGTGTTAATAGTCTGGTGTGGAAACAGATGTGTATGCAGAGGCCCTCGTCTGTAGTGACTGCTGAAAGATCAGGGACAAAAGCCCCTCGACAGAGATCACACGCAGTGACCAGACCGTTGGTCCCCGGTGGGCCACTCTACCCGAGCTGAGGAGAAGAAAGAGTGCCTCTCACCAGTTCCGGGCTGATGCACGTGCCACTTCTTCCCTCTCTGCAGAAGAGGGTCCTGCCACTCCGCATTATTTTGAATTTCAAAGAAACGATGTCTTTTAATGGACTCCTGGTATTTTGACCAAATCTGTAAAGCAGGGAAATTTTTCCAACAAAATCAATCACCTCAGACCCTGCAGAAAAGATAAAAGTTGTTCTAAGTTGTTAGCCTGCTTCTCATCAATGTTCTTAAGTGTGTGGAGCCGGGCAGACACAGAGACACACACGCACACACACACACACACACAGGCACACATGCACACATGCACACACATACACACAGATGCAGTTTGTACGTAGGCACACACATGCACATGCAGACACACACACACGCACACACAAACAGTACATTTCCCACCTCCTCATCAGAAGACAAACACTCTCCACAGCAGGTGTTGAGAGACTTAACGATTGTTTTCACCCACGAACGCAATCTGAGAACTCCGGTCTGAGTGGCTGGCCGCCTCACCCTGTGGCCACGTCGTCCCCAGGTGCTCTCGGCATCCGGCTGCTTCTGCATCTTCCTTAGACATGCTCGATGGCCACCGGTGACCTGACACCTCAGGCTCTTACACAGGATCCCTCTGAAGAACTATTTTCCGCACGTAAAGAGGGTCCCACAGAGACACCTCTCTCACCGCAGGGTCATGAGGGACCACCTGGGCTAACGCTGAGATAAACACTCCATCTCTCCCGCGGGCCCGACCCCAGCTGCCCGCAGCCTGGGCAGCCCGGCCCCAGGCCTCCTCTACACTCATCGGGCCCCTGCAGTCACTTCCACTGTAAGAAATGGCTCAAACTCCTCTGAAGGCTCCTGGGAAGCTACTGGGTCCTGCTCACAGTGCCCACTTAAGGAGGGGAGAAGAGATCCTGGAAAAGCCCCTAAAATAGGAAGGACCCTCGGCCTCCCCGGAGAAGCCCAGGTGTGCAGATGCCAGATTGAGGTGGTCTGGTGGGGGGGAGATGCTGAGAGCCAGCACATCACCCCTGGGGGTCCTCATGGGGGCAGGAGCCTGAGGGCCTGACCCCCCTCCACACTCCGTATCTCACCCCGGGTCTCCCTGCCCCACACATCCAAACCCATCAGCTCCTGATCCGCAGGCTGGGATGGTGGGCGGGCATGAACCCATTGGGGTAACTTCTTCTAAGACAACGTGATGGAATTACTGCTTCCTGTACTGATTTCTGACAAAACCCACAAGGTGGGCACTTCTGTACATGGAACGTGCTTTCAATGACACGTCATATGTAAAATAAACCACTGATAACAATGCTTGCCCACCTTAGGAGGATTTCTTTTTGAAATTCATGCTTGAATTTCTCCATCTGGTTGATGTGCTTAGAAGTAATTGATTTACCATCTGCACAATGAGTGAATGGGTCATTTCCTGTGAGGTACGTCCTCCCACCGGCCACTCCTTCTGAACAAGGGGGACCAGCAGGAAGCTCTGTGGAGTGACATGCGATGACCTGGGGCCAGAGGGGGTGAGCCACCAGCATCTGGGGTCCACGCCCACAGGCGACCTGCTTCAGATGGAGTTTCTCCAGAAGTGCAGACAAGTCCCCTCCAGGCATGTGTGTCCTCTCTGTCCCTGAAGGGACATGCTTTTCCCCCAACAGTGCTCTGAGAGCCTCGGACACAGTCACTCAGTGTCAGCCCCAGCCTTGGCACTGAGGAGGGCAGTGCCAGTAACCACGGAGGGAGGACAGTGAGCCCTGCATCCCTCCCGCCCCCACCAAGAGCACAGAGGGGGGCTTCCCAGAACAGAAGCTCCCGTGTAACAGAAATCCGAGGGCTGTTTTCATCCTAAAGGAGGAATCTTAAGACACCGTGTTCTCATTCAGTTATTTGTCACACACTTTTTAGTGTAGTTTACTTGGATTTTGTGTTTTACAAGCGTATCTGATGTTCACGGTGAAGACAAGGAGAGACGGAGTGAAGGAGCCCCAGGGTCTGCCTGGGACCCACTGACAAGGAGAGGGAGCCCGTCCTCCTCATGGGTCTCCTGCAGCGAGGAACACTCACCCGTGCACAGGATCAGGCACACGCACACACACGCACACACATGCACACACGGGAGAACTCGGGCAGCACACACGTGTAATTATTTTGTTGTCCAGGGTTCCTAAGACCAACTCAAGGCTCCTCCAGGTCACGTGGTTGGGAACTGCCCTCGTCCCTGGGGATGTGCCCGCCGGTCACCGGGGCAGTGGGAACACAGAGCCCGCTGGGCCCACCGTGGAGCCATCCACGCGGCAGTCATCAGACCGGGCTTAGACCTTGCTGCCTGCCCCCGTCCCCGAGCAGAGCAGCGGCAGGTCCCCACCCGAGGCCGCCCTTAGAACATGGGTCTACTCGCTGCAGCATGGCCGCCCTCGGCCCTTGTTTAACTACAGGAGGCCTCGGGTCTGTGGGCGCTGGCTCCAGGACCAGCTCTGGCCCAAGCAGGGAAGGAGGTGGCTGGCCAGCATCCCCTCAGCTGTGCTTTGTCCGGCTGGATGTCCTCCCTCCCGCGTGGTTTTATTTCCTGGTAGCACCCCTGGCGAAGGCACTGGTTGCAGGTTCAGGGATCCGTCTGCGGCTCCTGTTCGTGGTTCCTCATCCCCACAGAACAAAGTCCTCATTTTCAAGTGGCTTCACAGCCGTGTGGACTGGCTGACTCATGGTCCCAGCTTCTCCCTTCAGACAACCTGCATGTAATCAGATAATCCCAACCTTGGGTGTCTGTCCCCCTCTGGTCTTAACCTCAGACCTGCATGGACGCAGGAGTGGGTGGCACCGCTGCCCACCTGCTCCTCCCAACCACACACCAATTGCTTCATCCATCTCCCCACTGACAGGTCAGGAGGCCCCACCAGGGAAGTGCAGGTTGCCATGGGGATGGAGCAACTGCCATGGGGACACATGCTGGGAAGTTGCCGCCAGGAATATGCCCTCGAGTGCTCATGTATGAAGCTCAAAGCAGGTGGCACTGAGCTGCAGGTGAAGGGCCGGTGCTGTGAGGGGTGTGAGAGGCTGGTGTGACCAACTGTGCACCTTCCCCTGTGTTTCCCATCAAACAACAGAAAAAGGTTGGGTGTCCAGGCATCTGACACTTCTGTGCAAAGGCCCTGTGGCCACCAGAGACATCCTGTCCCTGTCCAAGGTCTGAAGTTGGGTCCCTGTGGATGCCAGGTGTTCAGGGCAAGGACGTGAGGTGCATAGAGAGATGACACCAAGAACCAGGGCCTGACCTGGTGCCCTGAAGGCTTCACATGACACCGGTCCTCCATGGAGATATTGGCCGATGTGTTTGTGGGCTTGGCACATGGCAGGCTCCTCCCAGCTGCAGTCTGAGGTCCCTTGGGTGCTGCCATGGTCACATGGGTAGGTAGGGCAGGTGGGACTCAAACCAAGCTGAGAATAAAGAGCGGAGAGAATTGGGTGGATTAAAACTGAACTTGGAAGGAGGGATATCAGAGCTCTGGGCTGACTGGGTGTGCCCTGATTTAACTGAATCCAGCATCGGGAAGGCAGGTCTGCTTTCTGAGAGAGGACACGGGGTGGCAGACGGTCCTTGGAGATGATTCAGAGGGAGAGATGGCTCAGCTTTAGTAGGACAAGGACCCCTGGAGCAGCCGGGGGTGGGAGCTGGTGTCCAAAGAGGCCTGTGTCAGAGGCATAGCTGGACACCAACGTGGAAGGGGACCTGTGGCCAGGCAAGGACTCTGTCACCCAAGGGACAGCAAGGAAGAAAACTACCCAGCAGAGCCCGTGGCCGGCACCCTCCTGACCCCCGTGCAGTCAGCAGCCCTCAGCACCGGCCACCCTCTGGCTCGTCCTCTTGTGGCTGGAGTCCATCTGCAGAGACCCCTTCCCTGGGGGTCCCTGCCTGCTCCCTCCTGTGGTCAGGGTGCCCTGTGTTCCCTATCCCCACAGTCCCCAGTGATCATCCTTGTCACTCAACAAGTAGATGCTCCCTTAATGCCAGGAACCCAGGAAATGTAAAACAAGAGACGGTGCTTCAGGGCAGGTGAGCGTGTGAGGACCAGGAAGGGAGGAGAAGGTGTGGAGACAAGTCTGCTGGGGTCCATCTAGGGTCCAGGGTTTATCCCGACTGCAGGGGTAGGGCCTGGAGCCCGAGGCTGTGAGAGAGCGGGGCCTGTCCAGGGGGACTGGGCAGTGACCAGGATGGAGGTGCGGGCTGGGGTGGGGGGGGGCTGCCCGCAGTCGTCCAGGTGGAGGAGTGGCTTGTCCTTAGACCACACAGGGGACGCGGGAGCAGGGGAGCAGGACACCCGTGAACCACCTGTTGGAGGCTGAGTTGAGCCTCTCTTCAAGGAGGAGCTGTGAAAGGGCGCCTCTCATCACTGGGATAAAAGATGGCATCTCACATCTCCTGGCTGTGGCTGCGGGGAGGGGTCATCTCCTGAGTTCTCTGCAGACCCTCCTGCTCCCCATGACAGGTTCTCCTAATTTTAGAGGCTCAGCCAGGCTCCCTGGGGATGGGTTGGGGGTGCCCTCAGCTCCAGCAGCTCCGGGAAATGCCTGGAGACAGGACCTTCCTGAGGGCACCACCTCTGAGCTGGAGAGACTCATGGAGGTACAAGCTCAGGGGGCCTCTTGTGTCAAGTGAGCGCCTTCAGAGACTTGGGGTGTCTGGGGAGGGGGCGTGTGGGGGGCACAAGCCCCAGGAGGAAATCCCCGCAGCCAGGATGCTGGGAGGGGGTGTACTCACCCGCCTGAGCGGGGAGACAGTGGTGGCGTGGCAGGCCCAGCCTGGATGCTAAGCTCTGGGTGCCCCTGCGCCCCAGCATCTGACACCTGCCCTGTTACTGTCGACAGCCATAAACCCACCTCCTGGACCCTGATGGACCCACCCCTGTCCCAGCTCACTCCCGACCTCACACTTCTGTACAATCTAGTGTCATTGCCTCCTCGTTAGGGACACAGACACACCTCCCATGTCAAACCACTGACACAGTGCTACTCGGAGAGCAGGTCCTGACCGGTGTCCGCACGGTCAGTGAGCAACTGGGACCCGGGTCTACATCACTGACACCCAGGCCGCGTCCGAGGACGTGGGGCTGCATGTGGGTGAGACCCCTGCCCTCTCCCCACTCGGGGTTTGTGAAGTGACAGGGTGTCCAGAGAGAGGGAGGGAGACAGAGACAGAGAGGGAGGGAGAGACAGAGAGAGACAGAGACAGAGGGAGGGAAGGAGAGACAAAGATAGAGACAGAGACAGAGAGAGAGAGGGAGACAGAGAGGGGAGGAGAGACATGACAGAGAGAGACAGAGACGGGGCAGGGCCCAGCCCAGCCTGGCTGAGCACAGACACTCAGGAGACCGAGGAGAACAGTCTGGGTTCTGTCTCAGGTTTGCAGGAGCATGAAGGTGAGGTTAGGAAAGCCATGCCTGCCCTCTGGGTGCCCTGTGCATGGGTGGACTCATGGTGGGGGCACCCGTACACCTCCACGCACACCCCAGTCTGGCCCTCTGGGGTCCAGGTGGTCGGCAGGAAGTGCAGGGACCTGGCCTCCAGGGGCGGTCACAGCCGGAGCTGCACCATGAAACCCTGCAAGGCCACAGGCTCCGGTCGGCTGGGCCTCTGCCCTCAGAGCCCTGAGCAGGATCCTTTCCCTTCTTTTGTCTTTCCTGACCGCCGTGCCCACCCCCAGAAAACCAGCAACCCCGAAGAACAGATGTGAAAATCCTGAACCACCTTCCGGCTGGAGAGGTTAGCCTCACACACCCTCCTCCTGGTTCCTGCAGGGCCAGGGTCCCCCATGCTCAGGGTCCCAGTGGGGCGGAGTTCCCTGTGCTCAGGGTCCCAGTGGGACAGGGTCCCCTGTGCACCAAACAGAAAGAAACAGACTGAGAGCCCCTCACTGCTTCCCCCTCTCCCAGGTGAGGGAGTGGGAAATATCCTCAATTTGTAACTTATAATAGAAATAATTACAACGTGCAGAATTAGAGGGGGCCTGGGAAGGTGACAGGGGTTAGGGAATACATTGAGGACATGGAAAATGCCCCTAAAGAACATGATGGCTCTCAAATGCAGTTTGCACATCATGTGGTGGCAAACAGGTCTTCAGTGAGAATGTATTTTTTAATTGCAATAGAAATCAATAGCATTGATTACATAGGAAAAAATCTAAACAGATGCTCAAAGGTTGTGTGTTCTGCAAAAGATTTTTAAAATTTTCTCAATTTACTGTGAATGTGACCACGCTCTTCCTAGAGTGATACCTGCTCAGCATCCCTGTGAAATGCTTCACAGGCCAGAGTTCATTTGCCCCCAAGCAGAGTGACAGGTTCGTGTACTGTCTACTGGATACCTTTTCTGGTTCCCAAGCTTGGTGCCAGCATTTGAAAGGGCCTCACTGACTCGCAAGTCCAAACCTGCATCTGATGAAGTGGGAGAGAGCGTTGCTCCGAAGCCCATGACTGTGCGACATTATTTGCTGGTTTTGACACGGTTTACCCCTAGTCACTGAACAGGCACCCCCGGAATAAAACGTGAGGCCCACAGCGGACGTGGCCACCCCAGGCTCCAAGGAGAACTGCTGCGGACAGGTCAGCAGGAAACAGACCGTGGAATTTAGTTTGGGGCTTTGCTGGCCCCTCCTGGCCATTTCACACACCTTGTCCCTTCAGGACCTGTGTCCCTCCGGGTCGCTCTCAGAGGACGGCGAGCTGGGTCTGCAAGGCAGTCATGCTGCAGACTCGGGGCAGAAGAAAGGACAGCATTCAAGTGGGAACCTGGTCTCGTCCCCCTCTTATGGGAGGGGTCGTGCCTCCTCGGTGGCCTCTCTTCACCCTTTTCTAAGTGTCCTGCCTTTATTCACTGTTTTAGGAGGAATGGCATTTCTTTTTACTCTTAATTCCACATTTAAAAAATCACATTGTCCAAACATCCGTGTTAAATATTGACATCAGTTACTCATTTTTGTGAAAATCTTCATTAAAAGCAGATTCCAATAAAAATCCTTAAGTAAGGATCACTTTGAGTTTACTGCTCAGACTAAGAAACACATATCTTAAAAAATACTGAACATTCACGTAGTAAACCTCACTGTACTTGGTGTCTGCAGCTCAGAAAGCATCACTTTTCTGTCTGTACTGAGGTTGTGTGTTACCTGAGCTGAGTCGGTGAGTCAGAGCAGGTCTTGGGGAAGGGACACTCACGTCTTAGGATTCTCAAAAGAGATGCTCGGGGGAGATGAGCCTCATGCTAGGTGTTTGCTGGTGAAGGAGCTGAAAATGAGACAAGCTCGATAAAAGTGTTTCTGACTTCACGAAGAGCATATTTTTGAAAATACACATATAATAATGGTAGATGGAAACAGAGCTAAAATATTTGTATACACTTGCCTCTGCAGGGTGGTTCTATTCAGTCACTTAATTAGCTAGTCAGTTAGTCACAATCAGCTTGTGACCCCTACCGGAGGTCTTGTTAACTAGACTCTGAGACTTCGAGATCACCTGACTCCAGCTGAGGGCGGCACGAAGCATTCCTCTTCAGCGGCTTTCTCCCCCAAGGGGAGCCTGGGGTGGGGGAATCCACCTCCTCCATGAAACCAGAGCCTACAGGGAAATCTGGGGAGGACAGAGGGCTGTGTGTCTGCCCCATGGGGCACAGCATCCCCTCCCCACATGCAGCCCTGAGACTGAGGAAGTGAAACTTTCATTTCATTCATTTTAACTGACTCAGATTTAAACCTAAATAGCCCATGTGGCAGCAACTTCCCTGCTGGGCGGTGCAGCACTGGAGCCCCTCGGCCGTGAGAACAGCATCTCTAGGAACTGCCAGGGTCCTCCAGGAGCACGTGCATCACAGGGGTCCTCACACTCAGGTGCCTTGAGCTCCATCTTCCCAGCAGATGTCTGGGGTCACAGTTCATAGTTCACACAGACTCTGCCTGGGGTCACTTCCACCCTCAGCACTGCTGTCCCCAGATGCCCCAGACTTACTGAGTTTCCAAGGGAAAATGGATAGAGGGCTAATCCCAGGTCAAATTTATCCACAGAGAAGGAAAAGTGTGTTTTAAAAATCCTTTACAGTTAAAGCTTATTCACCAGAATTGGAGACTCTACATAAAAGGGGAAAACTGAGTGGAGCTTGTGTCGAAGGACTGAAGTAAATCTTGACCAGCTACGATCTTCCAACTGACCAGAGAACTTGAAGCTGCATCTTTTGGGAAATAAACTGATATTCACACACGGACACACAGGATGGGTCCCCAAATCTGAAGATGCAGACCCCCTGCAGGGCAGGCTGCTGGGTCCAGTTCCCAGAAAGCCAGCCCAGGAGGACCCCGGACAGGGCCTAGTGGGAGGGGCAGCGTGTGTCCCGGGGCTGGGGGACGGGTGGCACCACGTGCTGGGCCAACCCCCAGGTTGTCACTCCTCCAGCTGAGCCAGAGTGAACGTTGAACGTAACCCTGGCTGCTCGAGTTTGGGCCCCATTTGTGGAAACCTCACAGTGTTTTCCCCAATTTCTTCTTGACTTATTTGTTTCTCTGCACTGAGTTTCAGCCTCTTCACCCCAATGTCAGCATGACTGACGACTTTCCTCTCATTTTCCTTCCTTCAGAAGCTCAGGGGCAGAAAATTACCCCACAGAGACACTACAGGGACTGCTGACAGTTAGTGACACGGCCCAGGTTTACCTCAGAGGGAAACCATCTCAGGTTGATGCAGAGATGCCAGAAGAGCCCTTTTCCTGTTTCTTCCACAGTGTCCCCGAGGGGGGATGTGAACCTGGTCTGCGTTCTTGCTGAGGCTTTCCCGCTACTGTCATAAAGATGATCTCTTCACTCCAGTGACACGGCCCTAGGAGCAGGGTGGCCTCAGATGTGGTCTCTGGGGTCCCTCCGGCCTTCCCGAGACCCCTTGACCTCAGGAGGGGCCCTGTCACCTCCTCCCCAGCCCGCTCCGAGCACACGGGGTGCCTGAAGCTTCCTGTGCCGCTGTCCAGGGTCCTGACCTGTCCCCGCGCCCAGGGCACCAGGCCGGCCTTGGGTTTGCCTCACGTTTTCCTGCGGTAGAACCAGTGCCTGCAGTGTGTCGTCAACACACAAGCCCAGGTTTTACTTTATTATTAGACCAACAAGCATCTCAAATTTCTATAGCAACCCTGTGCTCATGCCTGGGTCCTGTGCCTGTCCTGGACTGCTCCACAGTCGGCGTGCAGGAGCCATGCTCAGGCTGATGGTGCACAGAGCACCTGGATGCTGGAGGAGGCTGTGGACCTCAGACAGGGGCCTGAGAGGCTGCATTCCTAAGAAGCATCCAGCGGTGCCAGTGCCTCCAGCCCACAGACACAGTGCAGTGAGAGCCCCAAGTGTTTTGCACTGAGAGAATTCAGAACCCCAGTTTGCACACAGGCATCACTTGCAGGGTTGTCGAGGGGGCACAGCTGGCTGGGTCTCCCTGCCAGAGACCAGTTTAACCTGGGGCTCAGCCTGGGCCTTGGGTACTGGAAAGGCCAGGCGACCCTGCTGGGCCTTGCCTTAGACTTGGGACCCCGCATCCTCTCCGCAAATAGCCCATCCCTAAAGCCACTGAAGATGCAGTGATTATGATGAGGTCCTGGCCTGCCTGGTGGGGCCAGAAGCCCCCCAAAACCATCGGAAATTAGACCAACTCTGAATTTTTGTTCAAAAACATTTAATTTTTGGTCAGAATTCAGGGCCTCTATGATCCCCTCTGGCCATGTCCGGTGTTTGCATTGTCTGTGTGAGCTCTGTCCCTTTTTTCTCATTTATCTACCTGGTCAGCATCTTGGGCTCAACTATTAAAAATTCAAGGAAATGTGACCCCAAATTGGTCACAGGAAACTTGGCTGATGTAAAAAGGCCGCCCTCCATCAGTGTGAGCCCTGCTTTCTTAAAGAAAGAACGTCTTCCTATTTTTATTGACTCGTTTTAGTGCTTTTAAAAATGCATCCCAAATGCCTTCATTGTGATCACATAAACTTTGTTTCAAACAAACAAAGATAAACAAGACTGGAATTTAACTGTTAAATTTGCACTGCAGATCTTGTAAAAATTAAATAAGGATTTATTTATAGATGCAGCCCAAACCCTCCAGCCCACCCCAAACAGTCCAACTTTCTCTGTGTTATGAGGTCGTAGCTGCCTCCACGGGACACAATGCAAGGTACCCAACCGCTTCCTGGAGACATCCTCCTCTCCGCATTTCATTCCCCTGCTTACACGTGGAAGACATCCAAGAAGCTTAAAGTTGTGGATGACACACTAAGTCTGGTGAATTCTGTTCTGAGTTCATACAGGCATGAAATTCTTGTAGGCAAAAATGAAAGTGTCTCTTGAATGGAGGTGGCTTTTATGCTAAAACTTTAATTAATTCCCTTTCTATTCTTCTCAAATGTGTCTTCCTGGAATGTGACAGACAGGGCTTGCACAACAGGACCAGCTGACCCGGATTTCAAACATTCACTGAATCCTGAATGGCTCACACCTCAAATTCATCAGCGTATGTGTGACCTTGGAATCAGAGCTCTAATGGTTCTTAAAAAGAGCAGGAGCTCCCAGCGCTTCTGCAGAAAGTACAGTCTGGTCCTCAAGGGCACGACCTCCTGTGGTCTGTGTATGCTGGTGGTGGGGCTAGCCCCCCACTGGGCCTGGCCCGGCAGCTGCAGGGACCCCTGGGCAAGTGGAGCTGAAGGGAGGAGTCCTCTTTCTAACAGCTGGGAGCCAAACCCAAAGTAAACTCTGAGTAGATCCCTGTGCCTGAGTCCTCCCAGACATTCAATTCCCTTTTGTGTCTGGAGCCTGGCTTTTGTGGGGGATGAGGTGGAAGGGGAGGGGGAGAGACAGAGCTGGGAGGGGAGGAAACAGGGGGCAGCAGAGGGGAGGTGCCCCGTGCCGCCTTCCCCTCCTGCCCGGCCGTCCAGAAGGGCTGGACTGGGCCCTGCAGAGCCTGACTGACGTGAGCCCATCCCTGCATCTCATTCTTCACTCTGGACACTTCAGGCAACAAAACTAACCAGCTAACTCATTAAACTAGTGGGATAAATAGATAACTAGTTTTCCAGATGCAGCAGTGGCCCCACTCAAGGCTCAGGCGTTTCTGAGGAAAGAGTCCAGGGAGGAGAACAGCGTGAAACATCTGCTTGGACAGAACTGTGTCCCAAATCCTGGTCGTGAACAGCAGGTGCCGTGTGAGCCGCTGACTCTGTGAGCATCCTTGTCTCAGCAGAGAAAGCTACACAAAGTGCCCAGGAGGATGAACTCCCTGGTCGCTGACCCCCACCTGGGGACAAGTCTTCCTCCACATGGCCCCTGCACACCTTCCAGGAGTCACTGAACTTGATGGAGTTAACAGTCAAGCGTCCAGGGCACTAGAAGCCTCTGAGGGCCGCACAGGTGCTGGTCACCAGTACCCCCTGCCCAGCGACTGTGAGGTCCCCCCTCTGCCCCGACCAGGCTCCCAGACCCTTCCAAACCACCCTTCACATATGTCCCATAAGATCACGTCTCCCTGGAGAGTCACTCTTCACCTGAAGCACGACAGCGGTCACTCAGGAAGGACCAGTCCCACCTCTTCAGTGAGAGTGAGCGTCCCTGCTGACGCGGCCCCCGGCTCCGCGGCGTGCGGCCTCCTCTCTTCTCGCTCTGCCTGGTAGCCACAGGCGGCCCCAGAGCCAGTCAGCCATCAGGAGAGACGATAAGTGAAGCTCGAGCGACAGTTTTTCTTTCCTTTTTGTTTTCATCAGCCAGTCCCAGGAGCTCGGTACCGATGGTGAACACTGAGGGCATGGAAGCCTGGCCCAGGGCCGGCTGTGAGCCATCTTGCAGGTCCCCAGAGCAGGGGGCCCTGGACCAGGCTGCAGGCAGGCAAAGCTGCTGCCCCGGCACCTGCCCAAGGAGGAGGGTGGCCCGAGGCTCCGGGTCCTGGGATGAAGTCCACAGTGCACAGCAGGCCCTGTGAAACCTCGTGACTTGATTAGGAAAACCCATCTCAGAGCGGGGATGCCAGTGCAAAACTGTACTTTAAAAAGTTGGAGGTCTGCAAGCATGCTGGCAGAGCTAACCATAGATGATTTTTGTAAACAAGAGCATTAATATTTGGAGCAATGAAAGGAAATATTTCAGTTAATCAATACTGCCTTTTACAATTCCCCTCTGAAACAAATGCTTAAGAAAGGGCCGGGGTTCTAACAAAGTGTTGATTTACTGTAAAGGCAGCTAAATACAAACGACGGTGTCAGAGACGCCAAGGTCAGGCCGTTTTGTTTTAAGGGAGTAAAATAGGATAATTCTAGTAATTATCAACCAGTGAGATTTTACTCTGGGACAGTGAAAATAGCTCTGGTTAATAGGAAATTGAAAAGAGGAAATGCCTCTAAATTAGAATATAAAATAGTAATTATAGCTTCACTGACGTTTTTAAGGATAGATTATTTCAGCACAACCTGCCAATATCCTCTTTAAACAGAAATAGGGGGAGGGTGCCGCTCGGTGGTAGACTGCCTGCTTAGCGTGCTTGCGGTCCTGGGTGCAATTCCCAGTACCCCCAGTAAAAAGTAAAAATAGATAAACCAATTACCTCCACTGCCACCTCCCAAAAAACCAAGTTAAAAAATATATAAATAAAGCAAGGCAGCAAAAGATAGACAAATAAGACTATAAAAATGACAGACTGCTGCACCCTAGAGGACACAATCAGCAGAGTGAATAGGAATTTATGAAACAGGAGAAACTATTTGCAAATCATGTGTCTGATGGGGGGTTACTGTCCAGAGTACAGAACAAACTCACAATTCAGCAGCAGCAATAAAAATGACCCAGTGAGGGACCGGAACAGACATTTCTCCAAAGACACACAAACGGCCAGACCACATGAAAAGATGCTGAACATCAGCTAAAGATCAAAACCACCATGAGACACCGCCTCTCACCCAAACCTTCGATGCTGGATGGTCTCTCTATCCCCAGCCCTGCGCTCTGGCCCCAAAACCGAGCATTTTAAGCTGTTGTCAGAACCTAGCAGGGTTCGCAGATTCAGCAGAGGCTGCTGCAGTGGTCACATAATGGAACATGTGGATGTTACATAGTTCTCTAACAGTCACCAAAGTTAAGCAAACAAAAACATCTGCCCCAAAGAAACGTGGCTCAGAGACACATGGTCACTGAACCCACTGAGGTCTCCATCCAAAGCTCACTAAGCGGCCAGGGTGCAGGACGCACCCTGCAGCCCCCGTGGGGCAACTTCACATTTCTGCCCAGGCCGGACGTGGGTCCTTCCATCCTGTCTTGGGAAACCTCAGATCCCAGGAGGAGCAGACGGGCGGACCCCCTGGTCCTGGGGATAACTGGGGACAAGGCAAACCTCTCACTGTCCTGCAGCACACGCCAACTACACGTGACACTCCACACTTTTAATGGAAACCACAGGGTTTCTTTCCAGTTTTGAGAGCACTATAAGGTTATTTCACTCTTAGGCACTTACTAAATTATGCCTGTGTCTTGCATTTGAAAATGCACGAACACCTTGGCAAAGTGATTCTGATTTGAGCTCTGCAGCTGGGGGAAGAGCCGCTGTGACACGTGGGGATGTGTGCGCGGGAAGGGACCTGCTGAGATGCCCTCCTCCTGCTGGTACTGCTTCCAGCTCCTGCCGCTGTTGCGTAGCTGGTCACCCAGTTGGAGCTCCCGTACCTGCCCTGGGTGGCCACGGCCGTGACCTCTGCCCTCTCTCCGAGGTCGATCTGCAGCCACTGGTTCTTGGTGGACAGGAGTGGCATCCAGCCTCCGGCCCCTGGTCACAGAAGAAACAGGAGAGAAAGGGGTGGGAAGGAGCATTAAGATGCATCTTCAAGAAGGTGACACGTGGCGGGGATGGATGCTTTGCTGCTTGGACAAGAAGTGTTTCCAAACCTGGAATAAAGGGCTCACAGCTGTGCCGCCTGGAGGGAAACTGAACGAAAACACCCATGTCCTCCTGGGAAGGGGGCCCTCACCCTGCAGTCCAGCTGTCCACCAGGGTCCTGGTGCTGGCAAGATGGGCAGACACCCCCAGGGGAGACCAGGTACCCTTGGGGCCAGCGACCCAGCCCTTGTGCAGAGCTGGTCACCTTGACACTTATGGGACATGTGGGTGCAGCTGTCTTAGGATGGAGCCAGGTGTCTGTCTCAGAACACCTCTGGTGCCCACGTCCAGCCCTGGGGAGGCAGGACCCTCCCGACCCAAGCCTGCTGCAAGGGGCTCCCAGGCTCAGGAGGAACAGGGTTTAAAGCAGGATTAGGAACCAGAGGATGTGGCTGCTGAGGCCCACGTGGGGTGCACGTGAGGCAGAGGAACTGCCACAGAGCCTCCTATGGGTGGTGAGCCTCGGAGCAAGACGGCAGAACCCCTGAGAGAAAAGGAGTGAGGGCAGCAGGCCCAGAGCTCCCTGTGACCCCAGGCTGAATGGAGAAAGCCCAGGGAGACAGAGCAGGATGTGTGGGGACAGCACAGGCCAGGGAGGCTGGGGAGTGACTGGGCTGGAGGAGCCCCCACCACGAGGGCTGCACCCAGGCCTGAAGGTGTGAGAGATGGAAGCCCATCTTCCAAGACAGAGCTTCTCGGGGAAGAAGTGATAAAGGGGGCGGGGACTCAGGGCCCTGCAAGACCAAAGGGACCACAGACCTGAGGGCCCATAACCCCTTCACACACACACACACACACAAACACACAGAGGAACACATGCACACATATGTACACACAGACATGTGCACACATGTATACTACACACATGTACCCACACATACATGTGTACATAATACAGGCACACATACATATGCATGCACACACACACACATACACACACAGCACGATAAGAAATGAACAACACAGCGGACACTGAAGGACTGAGTGTTGCTGGGCTGACAGACAGAATGGGGCACCGACAAGCTCAGAATCTCGAAGGATCCAATGTTACCAAAACAAATAAGAGGAAAGTAAAATCCACACAGAATTCCTACAGAAAATCAGGAAACAGATATTCACAAAATTTAGTTGAAGAAAATCCCTGACTCCTAAAAACCACTATGAAGTGAAAGGAAATTTCACGGAAAACTGAAACAAGCTTTGAGGGTCAGAAACACAACCTTGAATCAGAGGCTCAGAACTAAGAACAGAGGCGGAGCAAACAACAGGAATAAAAAGGAATTGACTGAGCTCAGGGAAGAAATGGAAGGAAAAGGCACAGGAAACCCCACTACACACCCGTCAGCAAGGCCGCGCTCCGGAACAGCGACAACGGCAGGTGCTGGCGGGGGTGCGAGCCGCGGGGCCGCTCACCGCGGGGCCGCTCACCGCGGCTGTGCGAACGCGGACGCCGCCGTGGTTTCCTGTAAACTAAATAGACTCCAACATCACTCTCCTTAGCATTTACCCAACGAGATGAAACTTAATTGTACGCAAACATGTGCACACAGATGTTTATTCATAACTGACAAAAATTTGAAGCGACCAAGCTGTCCTTCAGTAGCTGAGTGGACAGATAAACCGCGGTCCATCCAGACAGTGGGATATTACTCATTTATAAAAAGAAATGAGCTACTGAGCTGTCAAAAGAAGTGGAGGAGCCTTAAATGCATAGTTCTATGGGTGAGAATCCAGCCCTAAGAGGCCACAGACTCTATGATTCCAACTACAGGACATTCTAGAAAAGGCCAGACAATGGGGACAGTGAAGGGTCGGGGGTTCCCAAGGGCTGAGGAGGAGGGATGAACAGGTGGAGGTCAGAAGGCATTCAGGATGGTGAAACAAATCTGTGTGATGTTATAATGGTGGAAACGTGTCATTATACATTTGGTAAAATCCACAGAATGTACACCACCAAGGGTGACCCTCACATAAACTGTGGACTCCAGTTAATAATAATATATCTAGATTGACTCATCAATTGTAATAAATATGCAAGGTGTTAATAATGGGAATACTGTGTGTGTGTTTGTGATCGGCAGGGACTGGGGGGGTGACATGGGAACTCTCGGTACTTCCAGCTCAATTTTATTGCAAACCTGAAACTGTTCTAAAGATATCTATTAACTTAAAAAAAAAAATAAATTACATAATGTCCAAAAGAGAACAGACTCAGATGAAAATGAAAATGCAATAAAGGACATCAAAGAAAGGCAGAAACGTCCAGGAGGATGACGGTGACAAAGTGCATTCATCAGGGTCAGGAGGAGCAGCGGGAAGGGGAGGCAGGCACGGGGGAGCAGTGTCCGCAGGGTCAGAGCCGCAGAGCAGGACCGACGCTTGAACTGCGACCCGAGGAACCTGTCCAGAACCAGAGATACCTCATCAGACAGTAAGGATGCTACGCAAATCATGGATGGAAATTCCAGAAATAAACCCAAACACAGGTGAAAATTCAGTCCAGGACAAAGCAGACTCTCCAAGATCTGGGATGAAGATGGACTTTCTAATAAATGGCCCTGAGACAGCTGGGCAGCCATTTGGAAGGAGACAAAATTATACCCACATTTCACGCTGTACACAATCACAAACTCCCACTGGGTCGGGGAGCTGAGTGTAAACATGAAATTACACAAATACCAGGAAAAATCCGGGAAGGTCCTCTTCAACACTGGTTCAGAGAAAGCCTTTCTATGACTCAACATCTAGAGGTGTTAAAGGGAAGACAGACACATTAGACTAATAGAATTTTTAAATGTATGACCAAAAAAGGAAAAAGTAAACAAAACCCAGAAAAGGTCAAAAGACAAACAGCGAGAAAACACCTTGTGACTCATGTCAGTCGTATTGTGATGGAATGTCCGTGTGCTGGGTTGCGTGAGGCCGTAAAGGGAGACCCCCAGGACACATGGTCACAGGGAAGTGGCCCTGAAGGTGCAGCTGGAAGTGGACACATTCATGAAGGTCACCCCTGCTCCCCTGGGGCTTCCTGGAATGGCCCCCCCATGGACTCTCTGTGGCAGCGCTGGCCCCCTGTGATGTTGGGCCACCCGCTCTGGGGTTCTGTAGCTGCTGTACCCCCAGGGAGGACCGTGGCAGGGGATCAACTCAGCACCTGGGGCCGGGCCACCTCTGAGCACACCGGCCCCTCCCGCCTCTCTGCAGTCTCCACCAGTTACTGATGCAAAATTGGAATGAATCCTTCTGCCTCCTCCCCAAACAGGAGAGGTTTCTGGAGACCTGGGGCCACCCGAAGAGTGTGCTCTGGGCCCTGGACCTGCTCAACTACCCTGGCCCCTCCTCTTCTCTGGGAAGTCGTCTGTCTCCAGACCCAAACCCGTCCCCCCCCCAGCCTCATGGGTTTAATCCATTTGCCTTAGAAATAATTGCCTGTTTGTCTTGGAGGAAATTGTAAATTGAATGTAAATAAGGAGAGAAAGATGTGGGCAGAATTAGCTCTGAGAGCCTAGGAAAGGGAACAGGTTCATGAAACAAGGTGACAGACAATGGGGCACAGTCCTCCCGGCATCTAACTTCCCTCCTGTTTTTATAGCCAGAGACCCACCCAGGTTGCCTGAGGCCAGGCCCACCCGGCAGGCAGACTGCCCACCCCGGCGTTCACACGTTTGCTCCTCAGATGAAGACGGCCGGTGGAAACTGTCAGCCTCTCGGTGCGAGTTTCTGCATCATCGTCTCATAATTGTAATAAAACCTGATACCCTGCTCTCAACATCACGCTATCTGGGCTGAAGAGAAAAGTCAGACCCCAGACTGAATCCTCGAGGGGAGCCAGTCAAGGGAAGCCTGTTGCCGGCATAGGTTTCTCAGCCAGAGACTCGGGTGGAGAATGTTATTTCCTAAAGCAGCATGGTTTTCTGACTGTGCCCCTGTGCCTCTGATGGAGGAATGTGACCCCATCTCCCAAGGGCACCGGGTCCCTCCGGGTTCACTCCCTTCCCTCAGCCTGGAGCTGCCCACAGCCTGGGGCCTGGGGCCACCACCATCCGTGGGGCCCGTCCTCTGAGCCTGGTGCCACGGGCAGCTGCTGACACTGGTGAGTGTGGGGACGCCATCCCCATGGCCCCTGCATGTCCTCCCACCATGGGGGCTTGTCTGAGAGTCTCAGCATTGGGAGGAAATCTCCACCTCAGGGCTCTTTACAGAGTCTCAGGGGAGGAGGCTGGCTCCAGCCAGCACACTTTGCTGCAAAAAGCACAGCCTTACCTCCTCTTTCCACGTGGACAAGATGCAGCCACTGCAGATGCAGGACACTGCAGATGCAGGACACATGGCCCCATGGGCCCACCTCGGACACGAGGCCCAGGCGCCGCTGGTCCGTCTCCCTCAGCAGCAAGCCCTCCCTGGGTAGGACGATCTGACAGAGCCTTTATCACTGTCGCCCTCCATCCCGGGAAATTTGCCACAAATTCAGACACTGCCAGCCTGACACTCCTCCCATCCATGTCTCTGGGCCTGGGGTCTGCACCCCTATAGAATGCTGAGCCCCCAGCACTTGCAGATGCCTTCAGAGCTCCTCAGATTCCCATCTGGACAGGCCGGACAGGTCTGAGCCTGGGGAGGCTGGCCGGACAGTCAGCACATGCTCCAGACACGGCGGGTGTGGGAGCTGTGGTGCCGGGTCACATGTCTGCATATGTATGCAGATATGTGCAATGTGTGCACACACCTGTGTGAGTGAGTGCACATATGTGAGTGTGTGCAAATGTGTGCACACGTGTGTGTATGTGTGCAAATGTGTGTGCGACTGTGATTTCTTTCCCACTCCATTCCCCTAAGACACAAGGAGGCTACTTTTTTAATGGCTGCTGTTCACTTCTGAGAAAATCAATATTTGGGGGACCTGACTTTTCTGAAGATTTTTTTCAGCTTTATTGTGTGAAGATTTTTTTGGACCAAAGCATTATTTCTAGCTCTCACCCCAATTCATTTATCAAGTTGTCACCACAGCTCAGCTTTTGGTACCTTCCAGCTGTCACATGTATGTGGGAGGGGAGCAGTGGCTGCTGAGCAGGCAGGTGTGGAGCAGGTGTGCACGGAGGGGAGCAGCCCACGGGGGTCCAGCTACAACCTGTGCTCCTGGAGGGATGGTGGGAAATGCAGGGAGTGGACGGCAGCCAGCAGAGGGACAGGAAGAGAAGAAAAATGTATGGAGAGGGTCTGCTGGTCCCCCACACCTGCCCCATCCTGGCAGGCGTCCCTGTGGCACTCTGCTCATGCATCAGCTTTAGCAGGGCTGTGTCTTTGGTGGAGCTGGCCTGGTGCACAGCATGGCCACGAGGGTGGCTCAGGGTACCGTCAGCCTTTGTGGGTCGGGCACCTGCAGGGATGACCTCTCATCTCTCCCAGGAGGAGTTCAGGACAGAGGCATAAAGGCTGCAGAAAGAGCCACCCCAGAAGTTGCCCCATCCAGAGTCAAGGGCTTTGCCTCACTCGGACCAGTGAGCCTGAGGGCTGCCATCCACCCACGGCCACTTCCTTTCCTGCCACTCAGCTGGGTCCCAACAAGGAGCCGGAATATTTATGGGAACACAAAGAACAAAAACCCACCAAAACAAAGTCTGGAATCTGGGAAAGCATCAGTAGGCATGCAAAGAATGAGGGAAATGCACCATCATTTGGGGAAAAGTGATCAGTTAACAGCAACCCAGAAGAGACCCGCAGGGCTTTACAGCTAGGAATTATTGTGACTCTAGCCCACATGTTCACAATTCAGAAAGAAGCTGCATTGGAAAGTACAGATGTGGGAGATGCAAGAAGGCCCAGAAATAAAAGTACTGGCTATAAAAATTACAGTTTGAGATAAAAAGAGTCACCAGTCATGATTAAGTGTGCGTTGGGCACTGCAGGAAAAAAAAAAAAAAAACCAAACATGGCTGGTATTTTAATACCAGACAAAAAGATTTCAGAATAAGAAATACATCCAGAGCTAAAAAGAATCACTTCACAATGATGAAGTAGTCAATTTACCAAGAGGACATAATAATGTTGAACTCGTGTGTATGTCACACCAGAGCTCCAAGGTATATGAAGTGGAGACTGACAGAGATCCAGAGAAGAAAGAGATAAAATCTGAAATTATAGTTGAAAATTTTCTTATACTTCTGTCAATAATTGATAGAACAGTGGGCAGAAAACCGGCGAGTACACAGGAGATGTGAACGGTGCCATCAAACGACCTGCCTGGTTTACATTCACAGAACACCCCACCCATCTGCAGCAGAACCCACGGCCCTGTCAGGTGCACAAGAAACCCTAACAAGGCAGAGACATGATGGGCCTGAAAATGCATTTCAGTAAATTGGAAAGAATTCCAGTCATACAAAGGATATTATTCTCTTTAAATAAGTTAAATTTATTAAATTTAAATTTAAATTAAATTAAAACCAGGAATCCTTTCAGAAGGCTATCCCAAGCCCCATCCTCCTTGCTGGTCTCTGGATTCTGGTTCTGAGCCCCAGCCCTGTGAGGCGAGGAGTTCCGTGCAGTCTCTGAGCCTCCTGGCAGCGGCTGCACCTGCGCAGCAGCTGTCAGACAAGCAGCCATGAGGCTGAGCTCACCTCTCTGGGCTTCCCTTCTGGTCCTGGCCCCACCACTCACAAACTCTCAACATCTTCCAACATACCTTTGCCCAGCCTCCCTGATGAGCTTCAGAGGGGGCCATGCCTGAAGCGCCCCAGGCAGCACTGGTGGAAGCAGAGCTTTCTCTCATTTGGCTTGTGAAGGAAATGGAGGAAGTTAGGCTGAACCCAGGTCACCGTCCTCTTGTTTCTCAGATGCTCAGTGGTTCTCGCTCATCCATGACTCAGACCACGTGTCACCTCTGTGACGTCGTCAAGGATGCTGTTGGTGGGGGTCTCACGTCCCAAAGTCTCCCTGAGTGTGTGACGTGGGCACAGGATGCAGGGCCACGGTCAAGGGAAGAATTCTCCACGGGGTTTCCCTCTGTCCCTGGACAGACAATGCCTGGACCTGAGCTGTGTCTCCCCGATTTTTCTCATTTAAAGGATGACGTCTTGAGATCTGAAGCTTCCATGGAGTGTCCTGCTGTCTCTGTGGCCCTTCTTGGCACAACCCAGAGGGGTGGCCCCAGGGTTCAGGCCATCTTTTCATGGAGAACTGCCTCCTGGTGGCTCAAGTCATTTAAACCACAGGGCAGCACCATTTCCTCACCCTTTTCATGAGGCTGTTTACACATCATTTAAAAAATTTCTTCCTTAAATTTATTTTAAACTTAGTTGAAATCATTGCTCCTTTTCCACATGTCATAGGCAGAGTCTTAAGTCAAACCCATCACATGTTCCTTGGCCAGCAGCAAAGTAGCCTCAAGCAATTCCTTGGGGCTCCTTTAAACACTCAGCAGGTGTCACCATGAGGTAACTCTTATGTTGGGTCAGCTCAGGGCAGCATGTGACAGCTGACCCCACCTTTAGAAGTGAGGTGGCAGCCCTTAGAATACCTCCCACCTGCAGGCTGGCAGGGCCCAGAGCGGGTTGGAGACTTGCCCTGGGGCCATCTTTGTCCACATGGTCTGTGATGCCCAGTTCTGCATCCCTGTGTCCTGGACAGAGGGCGTTTTCTCTGCACCTGTCTTTCTCTAGCTGACCCAGCAGCCCAAGGCTCAGGGCAGTGAGACAGAGGCCTGGGCCCACTCTCAGCCAAAATAGTGAGATTTCACCCTTTCCAGTGGGTAAGAGAATTGGAGGACACCATGTGTCTGCTCTGGAAGGAGATTTGCAATTTCCTGTAGAAAGAGAGGTGGTTTTTTTGTTTGTTTGTTTTTTGTTTTTGATGTATAATTGATTTATAATATATTAGTTTCAGGTGTACAACATAGTGTTTCAATATTTTTATAGATTATACCCCATTTAAAGTTATTACAAAATACTGGCCGTACTCCCTATGCTGTGCAATACGTCTTTACAGGTTATTTATTTATGCATGTGGCTTGTATCTCTTATTCCCCTGCCCCATCTCACCCCTCCCTTTTCCTTCTCCCCTCTGCTGAACCCTAGTTTGGTCCCTGTATCTGTGAGTCTCTTTCTGTTTTGTTATATTCATTCATTTGTTTTATTTTCTAGATTCCACATGTAAGTGACATCATACAGAATTTGTCTTCCTCTGACTGACTTACTTCACTTTGCATAATGCCCTCCAGGTCCATCATTTTGCTACAAATGGCAAAATTTCATTCTTTTTCATGGCTGAATAGTATTCCATTGTATATATACCACATCTTCTTTACCTAAGGCATCCAGATTGGAAGGAAAGAATTGAAACTGTAACTATTTGCAGATGACATGATATATAGAAAACCCTAAAGTCTCCACCAAAAAACTATTAGAACTAATAAATTAATTCAATCAAGTTGAGGATACAAGATTAACATATAGAAATCTGTTGCTTTTTTATATGCTAAAAATGAGCTATCAGAAAGAGAAAGCAAGGAAACAATTTTGTGTAAAACTGCATCAAAAGAGTAAAATAGCTTGGAATAAACTTAACCAAATATGTGAAAGACCTATACTCTGAAAACTTTAAAACATTGATAAAGGAAATCAATGGTGATACAAAGAAATGGAATGATATTCTGTGTTTAAGGATTTCAAGAATCAATATTGTTAAAATGACCAGACTACCCAAAGCAATTTACAAATGTAATGCAATCTCTATCAAAATACCAGTGACATTTTTCACAAACCTAGAGCAAATAAGTTTAAAATTTGTATGGAAACATAAAAGACCCCAATTAGTAAAAATCATCTTGAGAAAGAAGAACAGAGCCGGAGGAACTGAGCCCCGACCTCAGACTATACTGCAGAGTTACAGTAATCAAAACAGTATGGCACTGGCACAAAAACACAGACACATAGATCAATGGAACAGAATAGGGAGACCAGAAATAAACCCACAGACTTATGGTCAATCTATGACAAAGGAGGCAAAAATATACATTGGAGAAATGACAGTCTCTCCAATAAATGATGCTGAGGAAAGTGGACAGCTACATGTAAAAGAAGGAAAAAATAAATAAACAAATGGAACCTAATTAAACTTAAATGCTTTTGCACAGCAAAAGAAACCATCAATGAAACAATAGGACAATCTACCAAATGGGAGAAAATATTTGCAAGTACTATGAATAATAAGGGGTTAATATCCAAAATTCATAAACAACTCCTAAAACTCAATATCAAAAAAAAAAAAGCTTGATTAAAAATGGGCAGAAGATCTGACTAGACATTTTTTCCAAAGAGGAAATACAGGTGGCCAACAGGCACATGAAAAGCTGCTCACATCCCTAATCATCAGGGAGATGCCAACCAAAACCCCAGTGAGGTGTCACCTCACACCTGTCAGGATGGCTGTGGGGAGAAAGACAAGCCCTAACAAGGGCTGGTGAGGGTGTGGGAAAAAGGGAAACCCCGTGCACTGTTGGTGGGAATGTAAATTGGTGCAGCCACCGTGGAAAACAGTACCGAGTTTTCTCAAACAAAACTAGAAAGAGATTTACCATGTAACCCAGCAATTCTACACCTGGGTATATATCCCAGAAAACAAAAACACTAATTAGAAAAGATACATGCATCCCGATGTTCACAGCAGCATTATTTACAACCAAGACATCGAAGCAACCTAAGTGTCCATCTCTTTTGTTATTCAGGCAAACAGGTGCATAGGACAGTCTCACCAGGCAGCTTGTGCTGTCTGTCCAGTAACCCTGCTGCTTCTGCACCAGCTGCCTTATTTTCAGAACTGAGACTGTTTCTCATATATGAGTGCACAGTCTGCCTGATTAACTGCAAGGCTCATGGTGAAGGACCAGCGCCCTTTACGTAAAGAGACACACCGACACCCCAGCTAACGTGCACTCTGCACTGGGAATGGGGAGCGAGGGAGGGAAATGTCCCTCCAGTCAGAGTGTCATGGGGGTCCCTGAAGCCCTCGTTTGGGTTATTCTCTCTGAGCCGTGAAATCTCTCATGGACAGTTGGGTTCTGTCTACCAAGGAGAAGGGAGTGGGTCGCTGTTGAGGGCTGAGGGCCCTGTGCCTGTCTTCCAGCTGTGGAGAGAGCTGTCAGGTGGTGCCCACCCCTGGGAGTGGGGCTGCACCCCTCCAGGGTGGATGTGTGGCCATGTCCCTTTGCCTTTTCTGCTTCCACCTGCCCCCTCCCGGGTGTTAGGTGCAGTTATCCTGGAGACCTGCCCGACAGAGCAGGGGGTGGCTGGTAGAAATCCTGGGCTTTGCTGGTGCCTGTAGCTACGAGGACCCCAGACTCTCAGTGGGAAGACCTAATATTTTCTGGCTCTCTGACCGTAAGTGATGTATTTATTGGTAAAGTTATTGCTGTGGAGACCCCTTGTACAGTCATCACTCACAGCCTGATCCAGAGCAAATGAGAGCATTACAGACAGAAACACGGCACTGCCATGTGCAGACCTGCAGGCCAGAGGAGGGAGGGAGAAGCCTAATCAGAACCAGTGAATTAGCAAGTAGAAGACAATTCAACTTAATTAACATGCAAATGCAATTCATTAAGGTGACATTCTGCTTCAATATAAGCTGCAGGAAAATAAAGAATTAAAATGATTTCCACTGATAGAAAATCCTCAGGCTTGGATGCCCCCGGTGGAAAATACAATTTATCCGACCCACATACAGACAAACCGAAGATAAATCTGGGTATTTAAATACGGTATCTCATCTCATTGTGAAAACTTTTAAAGCAATTGATTGAAATACAGGCTTTTTTATTTTATTTTCTGAGAAAGAATGCTATGTTTCTCCTAAACTGAGTACAATGATTAGGATTCAGATGAGAATAAATACTGAACCTTCCTAAAGTATTTCTTCTTTTACTGTATTTTATTGGCACAAAAATGCCTCCTATCCCCCCACCACCCGTGGCAGCGTTAGATAAATCCCGCCTGCCGTGAGGAAGAACCTAAGAAGGAAGCTGTAATCCAGTCTTGCCTTTGTGTTTCAGGGACAAAGCTGATCCACTTAGGGAGATGTTAGAAATGCAGATGGAATGCAGCTCAAATAAATATCATTTGCAGAAAAGGAAAAGGTGGCCAAATTAAGCCTGCTGGGTGTGGCTCATGGGAGGGCACTTCTGAAGCAAGAAGCATGCTGAGTTTCTGTGGTGACCCTGCAGGGGGAGGGTGGGTGCAGGGCGGTGCCCAGGCAGCCACAGGGGAGACTGAGGAACGGGGAGCCCAGGGCTGTGAGGCTGCACAGCCAATGGTCCAACTGCAGCCTCAAGGGGCCATTTGTTTAAGAGCAGGGAGGGGGCCCTGCAGAAACCAGGGGGTCCTCGGGGGTCTCCAGAGGTGAGCTGGGGATTCCTGCAGCAGAAACCACTCGCACTGAGGAAGCGGCAGTCACCCACTACATGCATCCTGCCATGGGGGTGACAGCCCGTGCATACCTGTCCCAAATGCAGATGGTAGCACCTCATGGACCTCATGCCCTCCTCTCAGCTGGTTTATACCCCCATCAGCAGTAAAATAAAATGAGAAATAAAGTATTAAGTGTCATGACATTTTTAAACCCCTATTTTGTAGTGAGCACTTTGGTAAGAGTACCTACCCATCCATCCATAATGAGAATCTAAGAACCTGAAGTCAGGCGTGAATGAAGCCTTTTATCCAAATGTTCGCTGCACTGAAGGCAGAGCAGCAGCACCAAGGGCCACAAGGAGTTTGAAAACAGCCAAGAAAGGGATTTAAGTGAAGAGCCAGGTGTGTGAAAGGAGGCCGCCTCGTGCAGCTGTGGTCCCCAGGGGTTTTCTCTGTAAACAGGGCCACGCTTCCCGGGACTCACACACAGGAATGTCCCCTTAGCCCTCACGGTGAGGGCCACAGGGCTGGCCTTTCTATGGGGCCTTCTCTTCCCAGAGCGCCTGGAGACCCCCCAGTTCCCGAGTTCAAAGGGTGCAGAGGTAGAGACAGTGGACCAGAAAGAGCTGTGAAGGCCGCATCCAGCTCCCAGTCCTCCCTGAGAGCATGAAGGGAAGAAAACCGAGTGATTTCTTCTCATTTTTAATTGGCAAATAACTTTTAAAAATGCTTTTCTAGCTCTTGTTGCAGGCAGAACAATCTGGCCGGGCTCTGACCCCTGTGGCTGGTGCTGTTGGAGGGGGCAGGTGGGACCAGCTGGATTTGGGGTGGCCCTGGGCCACCTGGGGGACCTGAGCTCAGGGATGCAGGCTTCTAGAAGCTGGAAAAGGCAGGAAAACGAGGCCCATTCCAGAACTTTGACCTCCACAAGTGTCACACAATAAATCTGTGCCATTTCAGTCACTAAATTCTGAGTGGAATTTGTCACAGTAGTGATAGGAAATTAATTTATTCAACTTGAAGCAGAAGAGAATTAAGTAATCAGAGCTGATGCCCCCATAAAAGTGAATATTTGTGATTGAAAAAGCACAAAAACAGACACATAGATCAATGGAACTGGACAAAGTCCAGAAATAAACCCACACACGTATGGTCAATTAACCTATGACAAAGGAGGCAAGAATATACAATGGGGAAAAGATAGTGTCTTCAATAAATGGTGCCGGGAAAGCTGGACAGCTACCTGTGAAAGACTGAAATTAGAACATTCCCTAACACCATGTCCAAAAATAAACTCAAAATGGATTAAAGACCTCAATGTAAGACCAGATACTATAAAACTCCTAGAGCAAAACATAGGTACAACACTCATGGACATACATTACAGCGATACATTTTACTGAACCAGCTCCTGGACTATTGGAAATAAAAGCAAAAATAAACAGATGGGATCTAATTAAAATTAAAAGCTTTTGCACAACTAAGGAAACCATCAACAAAATGAAAAGACAACCTACAGAATGGGAGAAAATCTTTGCAAATGATGTGACTGACAGGAGACTAATTTCCAAAATATATAAACAGCTCATACACCTTAATATCAAAGCAACCCAATCCAAAAAATGGGCACAAGACCTAAACAAGCAATTCTCCAATGAAGACATACAAATGGCCACTAGGCATAAGAAAAAATGCTCAACATCGCTAATTGTCAGAGACATGCAGATCAAAAATACAGATATTCTCACTTCGCACCAGCTAGAATGGCCATCATTGAAAAGTCTACAAATGACAGATGCTGGAGAGGGTGTGGAGAAAAGGGACCCCTCCTATAGTTTTGTTAGGAGTGTAGATTGGTGCAGCCACTATGGAGGACAGTACAGAGGTTCCCTAAAAAACTGAAAATAGACCTACCATGTGACCTAGCAATCCCACTCCTGGGCATATATCCAGAGAAAAATAAAATTTAAAAAGACACATGCACCCCAATGCTCATAGCAGCACTATTTACGACAGCCAAGACATGGAAACAACCCAAATGTCCATCAACAGATGACTGGATAAAGAAGATGTGGTATATTTATAAAACAGAACACTACTCAGCCATAAAAAAAGAATAAAATAATGTCATTTACAGCAATATGGATGGACCTGAAGGTTGTCATTCTAAGTGAAGTGGGCTGGAAAGAGAAAGAAAAATGCCATATGACATCATTTATATGAAGAATATAAATAATAATAATAATAATAATAATAATAATAGTAGTAGTAGTAGTAGTAGTAGTAGTATTAATAATGACACAAATGAGCTATTATGTTGATTTCTTGAATATGTGTAAGCACATCTGACTGTCTTTTGACTAGATTACCACATTCTGTTGATTCTCATTTTGTAGTTGGCTTTATTCCTTTGATAACTACATAAGTTTAAAATGCTAAAGATCTAATCTGTTCTTAGAAACAACAATTAGTACATATATGAAAACTAAAAACAGTGCCTTATACTGTATATATGTATTTACATGCAATATAATGTGTATGTGCAGTCGAACTGCAATAATTCTACATAATAAAACTGAAAAAGGAGAAAAAATAAATAGAAGTGGTGAGAAAAAATAAGATTAAATAAGATGACAGCTATAAAGTGTTTTGCCCAGTGCCTAGCAGATAATATATGCTAATTATTTTTACTGTTGTTGCTAGTAGTTATTTTTATTTCCTTAACTACTAACATGTATTGTTTTATAATTTCCTTTTCTTCTGTGTGATTTAGCTGTTTCTATCTTTTGTCTTTTTGTTTTGGGAGTTCTGTTATTCTTAAACCTTAAGATAAGATATTTATAACACTCCTTATCTGACATTTATACTGATTTTCCTTTAATTTTGAATTTTTTATTATATAGAAATTTAAATATTTTATCTAGTTATCTTTTCTTTCATATTTTCTTCAATTGTGTCAAGTCTGAGGAATATATTATCATTCTTCCAAAGTTCCCTGTTTGGTTTTCTGCTAATTTCTGGTTTAAAAACTATTTGATTTGTACTCTCTTTGGGAGTTCGATTTTGCTCCTTAATAAAAATCATTGTTTTGCCTCTTTTTTCCTGTCCGCAAATTTATCTAGTTATCCTAATACCATTTAAAATAACCCTCCCTCTTCTATTGTCTTGTGATAACTCATTTTTCACGTGGCACCTTCTCTTATGTGATTCTTCTAATCAGTCATCACTGTGACTGTGATTTGACCATGGCTTCGAGGTCACTGGGGCAAGTGGTGTCCAGCAATTTTCACTGTCTTGGGAGAGTCCAGCATTTACAAAGGAACTTGGATACCATATTCTCTGTCATGAGATAATTTTTGGTAGGACACAAGAGAGTAGTCATACTTGAAAGCTGTAAATCTTATCTTAGTAAATAAAATAAAACTAGCTAATAAAAAAAAAAAAAGAAAAGGCATTTTCCTAGATACATAACTTGGTACATTGAAAGGGTTCAGATATTTTCATGTTGAAACGTCCATGCCAGCGTTTGGGGCGTGATGGGCCTGGTGGCCCGGAGGGCGGAGAGGAGCTGGCATCGCTGATCCTGGTGATCAGTGAAGGAAATGCTCACAAGTGGCAGGTTCCAGGGCAGCAGGCTGGCCTGTAAGTCTGTTTAAACACTTATTTGGAATTTTACTTGCTTGCAATCATGGGAACACTTTACCAAAACAAATGCAGGAACGGCTGAAAATCAAAGAAACAGGAGGTGGACTCACCGCGTCTTCTGTTGAGTCTGGCGAATCCAGGACTGTGGCTGCCGGACAGGACGGCTCCGAGGAGCTGCTGAAGGAAGATGCCGGCAGCGCGGAGACCAGTGGCTGCTCCCAGGCACCCGCGGTGAACCGAGTCCGGTAACACGCTCTGTGCGGCAAGATCAGTCCCCGAAGACGTTCTAGCCTGAGAGCAAACCCCAGTCCTAACAGGGGAAACCTTGGGACGGCCCTGAGGGCCCCCTGAGCGCACGTGCAGTGCACACCCAGGTGACACGAAGAGGGAGGGGGAGTGACGTCTCCAAGAAACAGGCCAGTGGGAATGGATGCGCCCAGCTGGGAACACAGTCAAACTGCCACCAACGGTGAGCCCTAACACAGGGGCTGGCTGCGCGATCAGCACACCACCGTTAGTCATGTTTCTATTTGTAAAAATTGTTAACACACTGCTAAAAATAGCTATTTCTAAAACAGCAAAGATAGAAGGTACCTGAGAATATTTCTGAAGTGATTTCAAGGTGCAGTGGAGGAAATCAGACTCTGCTGAAGGACATTCTGAGACCAATGTGAGTGGAGAGACAGCATCCCGTTCATGAATAGTCTGGCTCATGTAATTTGATTCCTTAGTGAATCCCTTAATAGACATTTTTCTGCTGGTTCTGCTTCTTTTGTTGGCCCAGAAGCTACCAACGGGAGGAGCAGCTTTGTGAAAGACACCTCGTCTCCCGAGTTGGTCTGTGGGTTTTGTGTCACCCATGGGGCCCCGGGGAAGGCACGGGGTGAGACTTGATCTCAGTGCAGCAAGGAAAATGGATGGACTAACCGCAGGGGGCCAGCATCTGTCACTGAAGCCGAGGCTTTCCGGCGGGGGTCCTGAGCTCCTGGACCAACCCCGCACCTTCTGCAGAGAAGATTCCTAATGGGTAAACACCTGACCGCAGCACAGGATGAACCTGGGCGGTCACAGCATCCCAGATGAAACCAGCCTCCCCAGCATATGTTCCACCTGCAGGGGCTACTCTTAGAGGAGACATGAGCTGACAGGCAGAAAATTCGGTTTCCCTCCAGTAGAAAATGAGATGAATCAGGCAGCCCGTGTGCCCCAACGGACCAGCTGTCACTCCTAAGAGGTGACGCTTGTAGGTTCGTCACAAACCTGTTACACGAAACGTCCTTCCGCAGCCCAGAACCACCAGCAGCATTGCCGCCCTTCATACAGTTGCTTCAGCTCAGACTCAGCCTTACTGCACATGAGTGTGCATTTGTGTTATTTCAGCAGAGCTGCAAGGGGATTTTTTAAAATGCATTTAAGTTTGGTATACATGACGCTTCATATGGAAGGAGGCAAGACAAACTGAGATTCCTCTTTAACAGGCATAGAGAATGAATATTAATGATAGTATCAAAAATCATTATTTTCATTATGGCTGTAGGCAGAGTCACACAGGAAACCCTCAGCAAAGTATCCAGTCTGAGGTCTGAGTGAGTCAATGGTGTGGATTGAAGTCACACCCCGGCCCCCCAGGCAGGGGCAGAGGCCATGGCTGAGGGGATGAGGACCTGGGTGGGGGCCGGTGGTGCAATGACCCCCAGGGCAGCCCCTCAGCGAGCTCTTCTCCCCCACCTACTGCGGATGAATTTGCCCCCCCGACCATGCTACTGCAGCAGGAACCAGGCAGAATGTGCAGCCTCGGCTAACTCATCTCTCAGCTGCAGTCACAGGGACACACAGTGTGACTTCCGTGTCCTTTTCATTTAAAGCTTCCTGCAGTGTCCATCTCCAGCTCAGTCCATCTTTGACATGGCGGCTGAGGTGGTCACAGCCTCGCCCTACGTGGGACCCTGAGTCTGTCTGGGGGACATCCCCACGGGGCCTGCACTGACTGGAAGGGCAGCCCCCACACACCATCCTCCAGGAGCCCCTGGGTTCCCTCCTCCCTGCCCGCACCCCCAGCTCTCTCCCCAAGGTCAGTGAGCCTCCCCCGGGTCGCCATAACGCCTGCTGTCCAGACCCTGCCTGTGGGCGAGCTTGTCACTCCGCAGCTGTGGCACAGCTCACGCACAGCACCTGTGCAGCCTCCCATATGCAGGGCGGGGAGCTGTCTGTGCCTCACCCTCTGGTCTCTGGGGACCCTGCTCTCTGCTGATCCAGGGCCAGACTCTGGGGGCCGCTCTCCACACTCCTCAGCAGGTCCCAGAGCTGGGACTCCCTGGTGACAACACTCACTGGCCTTCCTTTGGCCCTGTTCTCACTCTCCCCAACAGACGCATCATCTCAGCCCTTGTCAGTCTTGACCCAAAGATGTCACCACTCCTAGTTACTTGTCACCACATAATTGGTGCTGACTGAAAGCTTTTCCTGATGTGGGACAGAAATGCTTGGCTGTCTTTTCCATGGAACTTAAGCATAGTCATATAAATACAGTAATAGTTGGGGAAAAAAGAGATGCTGTCTCGGCCCAGATTCCAGGTGAACTGCTGAGGTCAGATGGGGCCTTGCAGGTGGGCCCCTGGTCAGGGCTGACCTGATGCCCAGAGGGGAGGTGGTGACCACCCTGTGACAGGTGGCACCCCCCTCACTGAGAATCCTGGTGGAGGGGTGGAAGTGTGGTTCCCTGTGACACTGACACCTGGGCAGGTGAGGGGCTGCCGTGGTGGGAGCCGGGGGACTGGGCAGCCCCGAGGATGAACCAGTGTCCATGGGGCAGCATGTCCGTGAAGGCTGGGCGGCTCCAGGCTGCTTCCCCAGCACGTGACCAAGTGAGGCTGCCCTCAGGGCCCCTGTGGTCCTCCATGCCATAGGGCAGCACTGATGGGGATGTAGGGTAACCTGAATCTGGCCAGGGATGTTTGGCTGGTGAGGCCTGGAGTCCTGGACCCTCTGAGCAGCAGGAGCAGCCCCTCCCCCGACAGAACAGCCACACTGCCTTCATCCTCCTCAGCTTGGCCACCTGCCCTCGCCTTCTAGAGGATGGTCAAGGGCCGCAGCAGGGTGGAGGCTTCAGGGGAGCACGAGGAGGGCAGCACTGCCCTGCCCCCACCCAGGGCCCCTGCACGAGGGGAAGATGCAGGACCTGGAGGAGAACCTCCCCCAGCCACTCCACGAGCTGGCAGGGCCAGCCTAGTGTTTAGTGGACAGTCCCCAGAAATGCCCATCGGCAGGCAGGGGACAGAGACCCCGGGCCCATGGGGGTTGCAATTCAACCACACAGCCACACGGGCCGTCACCACCCTGTCCCCTGCCCCCTGGGTCAAGCCAGGGACCAAAGCCTTCCTCACACTGGGCTCCGGGGAGACAGGCAAACTGTGAGGATCTAATCTTACAGTGAGTCTTCTCTTTAATTACAGCTCAGCCCAGGGACGCGATGGACCCCCCACTGGGTGCCCTGCTCATTGCACCTGGAGGCTGCAGAATCCTCAACTCTGGGCAAGAGAGTGGGCACAGGGACAGTGCAGACAGCCCTCGACACAACCCGTTTCAACCCGCTCGCCACAGAAGTGGGCCAGTGGAACCCTGGAGGGAAGCACAGCATAAGAATGAAGTGTCACCATGCAGCAGGGACGTCTGGGAGATACAGCGTTCCTATTCCCCAGAGAATGTCAGAAAATGTCCCAAACAGCGATCTCCGGGCAGCTTCCTCCAACCAGCTCTGCCACCTGCTGTCCAGCCCCACCCTCACCTGGCTTCTCTGTCCACAGAGGCACATCTGTTCTCCCACCTCACAACTTTGTTGTCAGCGAGTGGTCATGGCTGGGCTGCCTCTGGGGTCAAGGTGGCCGTTGTTGATCTCAAGGGCTCCCCCAGGCTGGAGGTGGGAGAGCAACAGGGAAGGAGGTGGAGGCCTGGAGTGGGCGCAGTCAGAGCGAGTCCCAGGTTCACCTGGATTCAGGAGCTGTCACCACTCTTCCACTTGAGGGAAGGTCCGGGAGCTGGGGACTCTGCTGCCGGGGACCTGGGTCCTGCTGTCAACTCCATGTCCTTTTCCCGGGCTCACTTCAGCCTGCTGACATTGGTGACAGGACAGGGGTCCCTCTGCAGAACTGTTCCCACCGTGGGCAGGAGGGATAAGGGTGTCCCCTCCCCTGCTTCCCTGTGGCTTTATGAATATCAAAAGACAATGATGCCACTAAAAGTGCTATTTAATGAATCCAAAGCCTTGAGAGAGAAGGAATGTTACAAATTCTTACTTAAAGCTGAAATGCAGTGATTCCCAAACCGATAAAGAAAGCAAAGGAGAAGAAAAGCTATATACCATTTCACTGATAAATATGCAAAATTTAGATACAGTATTAGTAAAAGTAATTTGGTGATGGATTAAATATAACATGTACAGGAACTACATAGCTTCCACACTAAGGGTGAAGAGTGCTCTTATTTTGGAAATCCATTAACTTCATTAATAGATTACAGTGGGAAATTTCATTTAGAGACATCAAAAAGGCATTTGATTACATTCAGTATTCAGAATTTCTAGTTGTTCTTAAAATGTTATTAGCCTTTATTTTGAAAAAAATAGTAAATTGTATTTTTGCAAAATGAGATATAATTTTCTCTGAGGCTATAAATATAAAATTCAACCTAAGAAAAAATTACCACATGAAGTGAAAAATCTGATGTTTCTTGAATTTCTTAATGAAATTAAGGCACAATGTGGTATTTAAATAGATAATCAGCTGTGAGCATTTTAAAACAGAAGCTCTCTTAGTGTGGCTGTTGTTCTGTCTCTGAGCTGTTCGCTCTGCTCTGTGCACAGGAAGGAATAAAAATGTGAAAACACACATGTAAATTCAAGAGTGCATTTTCTAGACTGGCCAAAAAATGAGCGTTTTATAGCAAAACAGACCTTCCTTCCCACATCTCCTCATGGTGAGTCTCCACTCTGTGGGAACAGAATCCATAGACTCCTCAACTCTCAAGATGCCATGTTACAGGGTAAACAGGTGTGAAGACCCTGAAGACGTACTGGGAGCTGGACCACATACCTGATGAAACTCAGCTACCTCCACATTTTATCATTCCAATATTGCCCTAAATGTGTGGCTTTAAAATAACTTATCCCTCCAAAATTGACTTAATTTGCTAAATTATAAACTGGAGAAATGACTTGAATGTATAGATATTTAGTCTTAATGTCAAGAGTCACTGTCCAACAAACTTAGCTTAACGCATCAGAATGACAGAACGAATACTCGGAACTTAACGCAGTCACAGCCTTTTCTTTTTTTTTTTCTAAACATTTTTTATTGGTTTATAATCATTTTACAATGTTGTGTCAAATTCTAATATTCAGCACAATTTTTCAGTCATACATGGACATATATACACTCATTATCACATTTTTCCTCTGTGATTCCCTGTGCTATACAGTATAATCTTGAATATCTACTCTACAATTTTGAAATCCCAGTCTACCCCTTCCCACCCTCCACCTCCCTGGCAACCACAAGTCTGTATTCTATGTCTATGAGTCTATTTCTGTCCTGTATTTATGCTTTTTTTGTTGTTGTTTGTTTGTTTTTGTTTTTTAGATTCCACATATGAGTGATCTCATATGGTATTTTTCTTTCTCCTTCTGGCTTATCTCACTTAGAATGACATTCTCCAGGAGCATCCATGTTGCTGCAAATGGCGTTATGTTGTCGGTTATTATGGCTGCGTAGTATTCCATTATATAAATATGCCACATCTTCTTTATCCAGTCACCTGTTGATGGACATTTAGGCTGTCTCCATGTCTTGGCTATTGTAAATAGTGCTGCTATGAACATTGGGGTGCAGGTGCCATCCTGAAGTAGGGTTCCTTCTGGATATAAGCCCAGGAGTGGGATTCCTGGGTCATATGGTAAGTGTATTCCTAGTCTTTTGAGGAATCTCCACACTGTTTTCCACAGTGGCTGCATTAAACTGCATTCCCTTCAGCAGTGTAGGAGGGTTCCCCTTTCTCCACAGCCTCTCCAGCATTTGTCATTTGTGGATTTTTGAATGACGGCCATTCTGACTGGTGTGAGGTGATACCTCATTGTAGTTTTGATTTGCATTTCTCTGATAATTAGTGATATTGAGCATTTTTCCATGTGTCTTTTGATCATTTGTATGTCTTCCTTGGAGAATTGCTTGTTTAGGTCTTCTGCCCATTTTTGGATTGGGTTGTTTATTTTTTTCTTATTGAGTCATATGAGCTGCTTATATATTCTGGAGATCAAGCCTTTGTCGGTTTCATTTGCAAAAATTTTCTCCCATTCCATAGGTTGCCTTTTTGTTTTACTTATGGTTTCCTTTGCTTTGCAGAAGCTTGTAAGTTTCATTAGGTCCCATTTGTTTATTCTTGCTTTTATTTCTACTAGGAGAAAATTTTTGAGATGTATGTCAGATAATGTTTTGCCTGTGTTTTCCTCTAGGAGATTTATTGTATCTTGTCTTATGTTTAAGTCTTTGATCCATTTTGAGTTGATTTTTGTATACGGTGTAAGGGAGTGTTCTAGCTTCATTGTTTTACATGCTGCTGTCCAGTTTTCCCAACACCATTTGCTGAAGAGACTGTCTTTATTCCATTGTATATTCTTGCCTCCTTTGTCAAAGATGAGTTGACCAAAAGTTTGTGGGTTCATTTCTGGGCTCTCTATTCTGTTCCATTGGTCTATATGTCTGTTTTGGTACCAGTACCATGCTGTCTTGATGACTGTAGCTCTATAGTATTGTCTGAAGTCTGGGAGAGTTATTCCTCCAACCTCTTTCTTTCTCTTCAGTAATGCTTTGGCAATTCTAGGTCTTTGGTGGTTCCATATAAATTTTATTATGATTTGTTCTAGTCCTGTGAAATATGTCCTGGGTAATTTGATAGGGATTGCATTAAATCTGTAGATTGCCTTGGGCATTGTGACCATTTTAACAATATTGATTCTTCCAATCCAAGAGCATGGGTTATCTTTCCATTTTTTAAAGTCTTCTTTAATTTCCTTCATCAATGGTTTGTAGTTTTCTGTGTATAATTCTTTCACCTCCTTGGTTAGATTTATTCCTAGATATTTTATTACTTTAGATGCTATTTTAAAGGGGATTGTTTCTTTACTTTCTTTTTCTGTTGATTCATTCTGTTGTAAAGAAATGCAACTGATTTTTGAACGTTAATCTTGTAACCTGCTACCTTGCTGAACATTTTTTATTAGTTCTAGTAGTTTCTGTGTGGACATTTTAGGGTTTTCTTTATATAGTATCATGTCATCTACATATAGTGAGATTTTTACCTCTTCTTTTCCAATTTGGATCCCTTTTATTTCTCTCTCTTGCCTGATTGCTGTGGCTAGGACTTCCAAGAGTATGTTGACTAGGAGTGGTGATAGTGGGCATCCTTGTCTTGCCCCAGATTTTAGTGGGAAGCTTTTGAGTTTTTCACTGCTGAGTACTATGCTGGCTGTAGGTTTGTCATATATAGCTTTTATTATGTTGAGCAGTAGTTGTTCTGTCTTATAACTCAGGCATTGCTTCATTATACCCTAGAAAACTGCTTTTAGATCATTGATTGAACTATAGACCACCCTCTTGCCCACATTAGGAAATGACATCTTCCAAGACATAGGTCCTGTGTGCTTGTATCTATGTATAAGTAAGAATTAAATATGTATGTCATCCCCTCACATATTTAATTTGAGCCTTCCCAATCGAATGTGCACAGTAAAGACTAACTTCCCATAACAGGAGAACTTTGAGGAAGTAAGAAGAAGGAATTAGCCACCAGGGAGAAGACAGGGAATCAAGCAGGAGTTTGGTATAAAATCATTTATTCTAAAGCTGCTCTGGCTCAATAAATAAGTGGAATTGACATTGTTGTATCATGCCAGAGCATCTACTATTGAAGACCGACTTTAATTTACTTTGATATAAGTGGAAAATTGTGTTGGAACAGCATGGGAAATGAAGCACACTGCATCTATCTGTACTCCTGCAGTGTGTATCAGAGCTGCTCAGTTTTGAGGAAGAATATCTTGTCAGGAGACAATAGAATTATTTTCCTTGTTGGAATTTTTGTAGCTTCCAGAAGCACATCTGCAGGTGATTCTGTAAAAGTCTAGAGTTGACTTAAACAGAAGGAAATTTTAGCCTATTGAAATCAGGAGAAGTGAAATATTTTTGCCTACCACCACCACCACCACCACCACCACCACCACCACCACCAGGCAAGCACGTGTACACCCAGAGAGATTTCACATCAGAGGGAATGACAAAGCTGGTTCTGTTACCAAGGCCAAACTTGTTCTGCTCACTGCACAACAGTGATAAATAAATAAATCAGGAGACAAGGTTTTGGGGCAAGGAATAGTAACTTTATACAGAAAGCTGGCAGACCAAGAAGATGGGGGACAAATGTCCTGGAGAATCATCTTACCCAAGTCAGAATTCAGGCTCCTTTTAAACTAAAAAGGGGAGGGGGTGTGGTTGGTTGTGCAAACTTCTTGCTGCAGGCATTCTTTGTTCTTGCAGCCATCCATGTGGCTCAGGCTATGGTGTCCCTGTAAACCTCCAACAAAACAAAGGTTATTCTCTATTTTGCAACTTGCCATCTCTGCATAAGTGCAGAAGTGCTAACATCCTTAAAGGTCAGAGCCCCGAGAATAGGCTTTCCTGTAGGTTTTAGGCTAAAGGCAACGTTGTTTTACAAAAGGTGCAGAGCCAGCAAGATTAAGCCTGGAAAACAGGGCATAGTGCTTCAAACTGAAGGAACAGATCCAATATGGCGTCAGATTCGTTCTCCTCTATTACAGTTCTAGTTGGGGGAAATTTTGCAGTAGAAAATCCCCTCAGTTGTTTTTCTTGCTTTGCCTGAGATCTTGTTTGTTGGCTTGTGGTCTCATGGTGTCTAAACCATATGATCAGATGAATACTATTAAAATCATATGGTGCAGAAAACAGATCTGTTCTTCTTCAAAAAATTACTGAAACATTTAGCTTTGTTTATTCCCATAGAATTTGGATTGAATCTATTCTCGACTTTCTTCTTCCTTCAAACCAGTTTTTTGCTGGAGGGTTTAAAGCCCAAATTAAAGAATTTTGGAGAAGACTCATGTAATTCATAAGAGCTTTACATCTGAATTTAAGACTGACCCATATTTATACTTTTAATCAAGGACCACAATAAACTTTGTTAGTCGATCATTTATGCCATTTTTAACTTTGTCCTTGTAATCTTTTGGAAGTTGAGAGGCTTGTACACTTGATCAAACAAAACAGGTATCATTGCTTGACTCTGTGAATGAAAGAATCCCAGTATAGTTTCCTGCAAGTATATTTTATTAAAAATAATAAAGAATTATTGCTCTCTAATAAAGCAACAGACAGAGGCACATACTGAGTGTTTAAAATAAATCAGACTATGGGAAAACTTCTCTAAACAAGTCAAGATAGTATAGAGAAAAAAGTATGAACTTGAAGGAAAATACATATTGTGCAATTAATATCCTATTTTTGAGAAGCAAATGATAAAAAAAAACCAATTTTTAAATCATTTATCTACAAAGGAGTTATATAAAGCCAACTTATTTTCATAAGTGTTACATAAACAAAGGGCTATCTAAATCTACATTATTAAAGAATAAATTATACCAAATAGATCTCCAAGGTTGATTGATTTTCATGATATTTATAATTTTTGAAAATATAACTTACATATAACATATCCAAGCAGCTCTTGAGATATCCACAGTACCCTAGTCTACAGTTATTCTTATTCAACTTAAAAAATGTAATAAGTAAGGTACAGGCCCTTGCTTTTGAACTGCCACTGGAATTCTGGATATTCCCTTAGGTTAAAGGCCAAAAGCAAAGTAACTATTCTACTTTAAAGCAGTTGTTCAAAGACTTTAAGACATTCACTATCTATATCCAGTTACATGAAAGACTTAAGTTCTCTGAAGCTTAAAAAAAAGAAATCAACTGCTGAAAATGAAATTCTGTCATGTCTGCTGACCATAACTATAAAGTCTCTAAATTAGTGCTCCCTTTATTGTTTTCCTACCAGCACAGGCCATGATCATCGCTTTCACATTCCCTTTATGCTAGATGAACGAACGTCTCTCCACATGCTCAATTCTGAGACTTAAGTGTGTGTGAAAGCAGTCAATCACCTAACTTGTTGGGAACACAGTTTCTTTTCAGTGGGAAACTATACTACATACATATATACAGGGAGGTACTAGCTCCAACTCGGATTAACAGAGAAAATTGCATTAACTTCGAACTGGCACTAAGAAACATACTGAGAAATCACAGTAAGTGTTTCTATGGCTCTTCATTCCCTTTATGCTACATTAAAGAATGCGTCTCCACATGCTCAATTCTGAGAGTTGAATGTGTGTGTAATTGGTCAATCAACTATCTTGTTGGGAACACACAGTTTCTTTAGATTGGGGAAATAAACTACATACATATATATGGGTAGGTAGTAGCACAAATACAGTTTCACAGTGAAAACTGCATGAAATTCAAACCGGCACTAGGAAACATACTGAGAAATCACAGTAATTGTTTCTACTGCTATCCATTCCCTTTATGCCAGATGAATGAACACCTCTGCATATGCCTAGTTTGGAGAGTTGAATGTGTGTGAAAGCCGTCATTCACCTAGCTTGTCTGGAAAACACAGTTTCTTTTGACAGGGGACTACACTACATAAATATATATGGGGAGGTACTAGCTCCAACTAGGTTTTACAGTGAAAACTGCAGGAACTTCAAACCGGCACTAGGAAACATTCTGAGAAATAAGAGTAAGTGTTTCTAGAGCTACCTATTCTATTTATGCTACATGAAAAAAAGTCTCTCCAAATGCTCAATTCTAAAGGTTAAGTGTGTGTGAAAGCCGTCAATCACTTAGCTTGTTGGGAACACACACATTCTTTTCAGTGGGAAACTACACTGCATACATATATATGGGGAAGTATTAGCTCCAGCTCGGTTTACAGTGAAAACTGCATGAACTTAAAACTGGCACTAGGAAAAATACTGGGAAACCAGAGTAAGTGTTTCAATTGCAAACAATTCCCTTTCTGCAAGATGAACGAAAGTCTCACCACATGCTCATTTCTGAGAGTTAAGTGTGTGTAAAAGCCGTCAATCGCCTAGCTTGTTGGGAACACAGAGATTCTTTTCATTTGGAAACTACACTACATATATATATATGGAGAGGTACTAGCTCCAACATGGTTTTACACCGATAAATGCATGAAATTCAAACCGGCACTAGGAAACATACAGAGAAACCAGAGTAATTTTAAAACTAGCCGAGGCATCCCTCTTTGCTGCTGTGCCTCCTCCACCTCTGCTACAGAACTCTTCCCCTGACCTCACCACGCCTGCTCGCAGGAGCAGGCAGACTTCAAAGGCTTGAGTCCTGCGAACTTGGGGGAGTGGAGGCCATCCCCAGGCAAGGCAGCTAGTGACATGGGAGAAAATCCTCTGCCTCGCCAGGGGCACCCTAGTCCCCGGTAGCCACCGCCGAATCACGACCCATACCGCACCCCTCTTCTAGGGTGTCTGTCTGTCTGACTGCCTGCCTGACTGACTATCTATTGGAGGATGGGAGAAGCTAGTCTATGTGTGTGTCTGTCTGTTTATTCAACGGAGGAGGACGTGACTAGTATGTCTCTCTATTTGCCTGCATATCTATGTATCTATGTATCTATGTTTCTATCTATCTATCTATCTATCTATCTATCTATCTATCTATCTATCTATCTATGGGAGTCATAGCAGTAGGCTAGTGTGTCGTTTATTTGTTTGTCTGTTGGAGTAGGAGGTTAGTGTGTCTATATAACTCTCTACCTATTTGAGGAAGAGGAGAAGACCAGTGTGTCTGTCTCTCTGTGTGTCTGAGAGTAGTCTGTATCAATATCTAATGGAGAAGAAGGAGGATTCCCATGTGTCTGGCTATTTGTCTGTCTCTCTAACAGGAGAAGGTAGAGGCTAGTGTGTGTATCCGTCAATCTCACTTCCTATCTACCTAATAGAGGATGAGAAAGAGTGTATTAAATTTGTCTACCTTTATCTAATGGAGGAGGACATTACTGTGTCTGTCCACCTACTTAATTGAGGAGTCAGAGGAGGCTACTGTGTGAGTGTGAGACTGTCTGTCTGTCTATGTATGTATCTGTCTAACTATATAATGGATGAGGAGGAGGAGGTTAGGATATATGGCTGTTTCTAAATGGAGGAAGAGGCTAGAGTGTCCGTCTGTCTGACTGCCTTCCTGACTGCTTATGTACTGGAGGAGGGGAGAGGCTACTCTATGTGGGTGTGTGTCTGTTTATCTCACGGAGGAGAATACGACTAGGATGTCTCTGTCTTTGCCTGCCTATCAATCTATCCATCTATCTATCTATCTATCTATCTATCTATCTATCTATCTATCTATCTATCTATCTATCTATGTATCCATCCATCTATCTATCAATGTAGAGGAGGCATAGGAGCAGGCTAGTGTGTCTTTTTATCTGTGTGTCTGTAGGTTGGAAGAGGACATTATTGTGTCTTTCTGCCTAGCTTGTTAGTTGAGGAGTAGGAGGAGGCTAGTGTGTGTGTGGGTATGTGTCTGTCTGTCTATGTATGTAACTATCTACCTATCTAATGGCTGAGGAGGAGTAATAAAGGGTATATGTTTGTTTCTACATGGAGGAAGAGGATAGTGTTTCTGTCTGTCTATTTATTTGTCTGTCTGTCTTTCTGTCTAATGGAGGAATGCTCCCAGGACTCGACCGACTTGGAGGGATGCCAATTGCCACCCTGAGGCAGCAGAGGGCGCCCCAGAGCAGGCTGAGGGGGCCACTGGGTGGAAATTGACAGGCTTGCCTGGGCAGCTCGAGCCCCCCGCTTCTGCCTTCCCTGTAGCCGCCAACGAACCACCCCCTCCCCGCCCCCTGAACACCCCGCACTCGCTTCCCGGGAGCCGGCCACCACAGAGACCTGAAAATCTTGTACATAGGGTACCAGAGACCGACCCCAGGACCGGCCAAGGAGGAGATGGGAGCAAATACACGGGCTCCGTGGGGCAGCCCCGCCTCCTCACTGCAGCCCCTGACAGCACCGCGCCCGCCTCCGGGGCGCAGGCTGACCTGCAATCATGCATACTGTGAACCTGGGGCAGGAGAGGCCGTCCCCAGGCCAGGCCGTTGTGGAGATGGGAGCAAACTGATCGGCTAACCGGAGGCAGTCCGCCTGCCGCGACGTCCCTTTATCCTGAACTCAGCTCGCCAGGATCCCAGGACCCTGCTGACAAGCAGATATAAATCCCGCAAACCTGGGGTAGCAGAGGTCGGCCCGAGGCCAGGAGAGGGGCAGATGGGAGGAAAATGACCCCAAGTGTGCGAGGCATCCCCTTAGCTGCTGTGCGCCTCTTCTCTGCCCCCGACCTCTTCCCCTGACCTCACCACGCCCGCTACCAGGAGCAGGCTGACTTGAAAGGCTTGAGTCCTAGAAACGTGGGGGAGAGGAGGCAGCCCCCAGGCAAAGCAGCTAGGGACATGGGAGAAAATCCTCTGGGTCTCCAGGGGCAAACTTGTACCCCGTAGCGGCCGCCGAACCCCGTCCCCAGACCGCACCCAACCCCTAGATTGTCTGTCTGTCTGACTGCCTGCCTCACTGCCTATCTATTGGAGGATGGGAGAGGTTAGTCTATGTGTGTGTCTGTCTGTTTATCTAACGGAGGAGGAGGTGACTAGCATGTCTATCTCCTTGCCTGCCTAGCTATCAAAATATCTCTCTCTCTATCAATCTGTATATCTATCTATCTATCTATTATTCGATCTACCTATCCATCTATCTATCTATCTATCTATCTATCTATCTATCTATCTATCTATCTATCTATCTATCTATCTATCTATCATCTATCTATCTATCTATCTAGAGGTGGCAAAGGAGTAGGCTAGGGTGTCTTTTATTTTTGTGTCTGTTGAAGGAGGTGTTTAGTTTGTCTATCTACCTATCTACCTATTTGAGGAAGCGGAGTAGGCCAGTGTGTTTGTGTGTGCCTGTATGTGTGCGTGTGTGCGTGCGGGTCTGTCTATCTATGTATCTGTAAGTAAAGGAGAAGGAGGTTACTGTGTCTGTCTATCAGTCTATATCTGAATCTACTGGAGGAGGAGTAGGCTTGTATGTCTGTCTGTGTGTCTGTCTATCTATCAGATGTCAATGTATGAACCTGTATCTAATCGAGTAGAAGGAGGAGGCTACAGTGTCTATGGCTCTGTCTGACAGAGGAGGAGAAGACTAATGTGTCTGTTTTTCTGTGTGTCTGTGAGTCTGTCACGATCTATATCTACTGGAGAAGAAGGAGGAGGCCCGTGTGTCTGGGTATGTGTGTGTCTCTCTAACAGGAGAAGATAGAGGCTAGTGGGTGTATCCATCAATCTCACTGACTATGTATCAAATGGAAGAAGAGAAAGAGTCTATTAAGTTGGTCTAACTATTATCTAACGGAGTAGATTAGTGTGTCTATGAACCTGCCTAATTGAGGAGTAGGAGGAGGCTAGAATGTGTGTGTGTGTGTGTGTGTGTGTTTTGTGTGTGTGTGTCTGACTATATATCTGTCTAACTATCTAGTGGATGAGGAGTAGGAGGTTAGGATATATGGCTGTTTCTCAATGGAGGAAGTGGCTAGTCTGTCTGTCTGTGTATTTCTTTGTCTGTCTGTCTGTCTGTCTGTTTGTCTGTGTGTGTGTCTAACGGAGGAAGCCTCCCAGGACTCGACCGACCTGGAGGGATTCCGATTGCCACCCTGAGGCAGCAGAGGGCGCCCCCAGAGCATGCTGAGGGGGACACTGGGGGGAAATCCACAGGCTTTCCTGGGCAGCCCGCGCCTCCCGCATCGGCCCTCTCTGCAGCCGCTCCCGCCCCGCCCCCGCCACGCCCCCTGTCCACCCCGCGCCCTCCTCCCCGGATCAGGCCAGCACGGAGATGTGCTCCTCCTGTACCTAGGGTAGCTGAGACCGACCCCAGGACCGGCCAATGGGGAGATGGGAGCAAATACAGGGGCTCCGTGGGGCAGCCCCGCGTCCTCACTGCAGCCCCTGACAGCACCGTGCCCGCCTCCGGGGCGCAGGCTGACCTGCAAACGTGCATACTGTCAACCTGGGGCAGGGGAGGCCGCCGCCAGGCCAGGCCGTTGTGGAGATCGGGGCAAAGTGACCGGCTCACCCGAGGCAGTCCGCTCCCCGCGAAGTCCCTGTCCCCTGAACTCACCTCGCCATCCTCCCACCACCTGGCTGACAAGGAGAATTAAATCCCGCACATGTGGGGTAGCAGAGGCCGCCCCGAGGCCAGGCCGCTAGGGACACTGGGGAAATTCCTCTGGCTCGCCAGGGGCACCCGAGTCCTCGGTCGCCGCCGCCGACCCCGTCCGCAGACCGCACCCTGCACCCCGCCTCTAGTGTGTCCGTCTGTCTGACTGCCTTCCTGACTGCTTATGTACTGGAGGAGGGGAGAGGCTACACTATGTGGGTGTGTGTCTGTTTATCTCACGGAGGAGAAGACGACTAGGATGTCTCTATCTTTGCCTGCCTATCAATCTATCCATCTATCTATCTATGTATCTATCTATCTATCTATCAATGTAGTGGAGGCATAGGAGCAGGCGCGTGTGTGTTTTTATCTGTGTGTCTGTAGGTTGGAAGAGGACATTAGTGTGTCTATCTGCCTACGTTGTTAGTTGAGGAGTAGGAGGAGGCTAGTGTGTGTGTGGGTATGTGTCTGTCGGTCTATGTATGTAACTATTTACCTATCTAATGGCTGAGGCGGGGTAATAAAGGGTATATGTTTGTTTCTACATGGAGGAAGAGGATAGTGTTTCTGTCTGTGTATTTATTTGTCTGTCTGTCTGTCTAATGGAGGAATGCTCCCAGGACTCGACCGACTTGGAGGGATGCCAATTGCCACCCTGAGGCAGCAGAGGGCGCCCCAGAGCAGGCTGAGAGGGCCACTGGGTGGAAATTGACAGGCTTGTCTGGGCAGCTCGAGACCCCGCTTCTGCCTTCCCTGTAGCCGCCAACGAACCACCCCCTCCCCGCCCCCTGAACACCCCGCACTCGCTTCCTGGGAGCCGGCACCACAGAGACCTGAAAATCTTGTACATAGGGTACCAGAGACCGACCCCAGGACCGGCCAAGGAGGAGATGGGAGCAAATACACGGGCTCCGTGGGGCAGCCCCGCCTCCTCACTGCAGCCCCTGACAGCACCGCGCCCGCCTCCGGGGCGCAGGCTGACCTGCAATCATGCATACTGTGAACCTGGGGCAGGAGAGGCCGTCCCCAGGCCAGGCCGTTGTGGAGATGGGAGCAAACTGATCGGCTAACCTGAGGCAGTCCGCCTGCCGCGACGTCCCTTTACCCTGAACTCAGCTCGCCAGCATCCCAGAACCCTGCTGACAAGCAGATATAAATCCCGCAAACCTGGGGTAGCAGAGGTCGGCCTAAGGCCAGGAGAGGGGCAGATGGGAGGAAAATGACCCTAAGTGTGCGAGGCATCCCCTTAGCTGCTGTGCGCCTGTTCACTGCCCCTGACCTCTTCCCCTGACCTCACCACGCCCGCTACCAGGAGCAGGCTGACTTGAAAGGCTTGAGTCCTAGAAACGTGGGGGAGAGGAGGCAGCCCCCAGGCAAAGCAGCTAGGGACATGGGAGAAAATCCTCTGGGTCTCCAGGGGCAACCTAGTGCCCCGTAGCCGCCGCCGAACCCCGTCCCCAGACTGCACCCCACCTCTAGATTGTCTGTCTGTCTGACTGCCTGCCTGACTTCCTATCTATTGGAGGATGGGAGAGGTTAGTCTATGTGTGTGTCTGTATGTTTATCTAACGGAGGAGGAGGTGACTAGCATGTCTATCTCCTTGCCTGCCTAGCTATCAAAATATCTCTCTCTCTATCAATCTGTATATCTATCTATCTATCTATTATTCGATCTACCTATCCATCTATCTATCTATCTATCTATCTATCTATCTATCTATCTATCTATCTATCTATCTATCTATCATCTATCTATCTATCTATCTAGAGGTGGCAAAGGAGTAGGCTAGGGTGTCTTTTATTTTTGTGTCTGTTGAAGGAGGTGTTTAGTGTGTCTATCTACCTATCTACCTATTTGAGGAAGCGGAGTAGGCCAGTGTGTTTGTGTGTGCCTGTATGTGTGCGTGTGTGCGTGCGGGTCTGTCTATCTATGTATCTGTAAGTAAAGGAGAAGGAGGTTACTGTGTCTGTCTATCAGTCTATATCTGAATCTACTGGAGGAGGAGTAGGCTTGTATGTCTGTCTGTGTGTCTGTCTATCTATCAGATGTCAATGTATGAACCTGTATGTAATCGAGTAGAAGGAGGAGGCTACAGTGTCTATGGCTCTGTCTGACAGAGGAGGAGAAGACTAATGTGTCTGTTTTTCTGTGTGTCTGTGAGTCTGTCACGATCTATATCTACTGGAGAAGAAGGAGGAGGCCCGTGTGTCTGGGTATGTGTGTGTCTCTCTAACAGGAGAAGATAGAGGCTAGTGGGTGTATCCATCAATCTCACTGACTATGTATCAAATGGAAGAAGAGAAAGAGTCTATTAAGTTGGTCTAACTATTATCTAACGGAGTAGATTAGTGTGACTATGAACCTGCCTAATTGAGGAGTAGGAGGAGGCTAGAATGTGTGTGTGTGTGTGTGTGTGTGTGTGTGTGTGTGTTTTGTGTGTGTGTGTCTGACTATATATCTGTCTAACTATCTAGTGGATGAGGAGTAGGAGGTTAGGATATATGGCTGTTTCTCAATGGAGGAAGTGGCTAGTCTGTCTGTCTGTGTATTTCTTTGTCTGTCTGTCTGTCTGTCTGTTTGTCTGTGTGTGTGTCTAACGGAGGAAGCCTCCCAGGACTCGACCGACCTGGAGGGATTCCGATTGCCACCCTGAGGCAGCAGAGGGCGCCCGCAGAGCATGCTGAGGGGGACACTGGGGGGAAATCCACAGGCTTTCCTGGGCAGCCCGCGCCTCCCGCATCGGCCCTCTCTGCAGCCGCTCCCGCCCCGCCCCCGCCACGCCCCCTGTCCACCCCGCGCCCTCCTCCCCGGATCAGGCCAGCACGGAGATGTGCTCCTCCTGTACCTAGGGTAGCTGAGACCGACCCCAGGACCGGCCAATGGGGAGATGGGAGCAAATACAGGGGCTCCGTGGGGCAGCCCCGCGTCCTCACTGCAGCCCCTGACAGCACCGTGCCCGCCTCCGGGGCGCAGGCTGACCTGCAAACGTGCATACTGTCAACCTGGGGCAGGGGAGGCCGCCGCCAGGCCAGGCCGTTGTGGAGATCGGGGCAAAGTGACCGGCTCACCCGAGGCAGTCCGCTCCCCGCGAAGTCCCTGTCCCCTGAACTCACCTCGCCATCCTCCCACCACCTGGCTGACAAGGAGAATTAAATCCCGCACATGTCGGGTAGCAGAGGCCGCCCCGAGGCCAGGCCGCTAGGGACACTGGGGAAATTCCTCTGGCTCGCCAGGGGCACCCGAGTCCTCGGTCGCCGCCGCCGACCCCGTCCGCAGACCGCACCCTGCAACCCGCCTCTAGTGTGTCCGTCTGTCTGACTGCCTTCCTGACTGCTTATGTACTGGAGGAGGGGAGAGGCTACACTATGTGGGTGTGTGTCTGTTTATCTCACGGAGGAGAAGACGACTAGGATGTCTCTATCTTTGCCTGCCTATCAATCTATCCATCTATCTATCTATCTATCTATCTATCTATCTATCTATCTATCTATCAATGTAGTGGAGGCATAGGAGCAGGCGCGTGTGTGTTTTTATCTGTGTGTCTGTAGGTTGGAAGAGGACATTAGTGTGTCTATCTGCCTACCTTGTTAGTTGAGGAGTAGGAGGAGGCTAGTGTGTGTGTGGGTATGTGTCTGTCGGTCTATGTATGTAACTATTTACCTATCTAATGGCTGAGGAGGGGTAATAAAGGGTATATGTTTGTTTCTACATGGAGGAAGAGGATAGTGTTTCTGTCTGTGTATTTATTTGTCTGTCTGTCTGTCTAATGGAGGAATGCTCCCAGGACTCGACCGACTTGGAGGGATGCCAATTGCCACCCTGAGGCAGCAGAGGGCGCCCCAGAGCAGGCTGAGAGGGCCACTGGGTGGAAATTGACAGGCTTGTCTGGGCAGCTCGAGACCCCGCTTCTGCCTTCCCTGTAGCCGCCAACGAACCACCCCCTCCCCGCCCCCTGAACACCCCGCACTCGCTTCCTGGGAGCCGGCACCACAGAGACCTGAAAATCTTGTACATAGGGTACCAGAGACCGACCCCAGGACCGGCCAAGGAGGAGATGGGAGCAAATACACGGGCTCCGTGGGGCAGCCCCGCCTCCTCACTGCAGCCCCTGACAGCACCGCGCCCGCCTCCGGGGCGCAGGCTGACCTGCAATCATGCATACTGTGAACCTGGGGCAGGAGAGGCCGTCCCCAGGCCAGGCCGTTGTGGAGATGGGAGCAAACTGATCGGCTAACCTGAGGCAGTCCGCCTGCCGCGACGTCCCTTTACCCTGAACTCAGTTCGCCAGCATCCCAGAACCCTGCTGACAAGCAGATATAAATCCCGCAAACCTGGGGTAGCAGAGGTCGGCCTAAGGCCAGGAGAGGGGCAGATGGGAGGAAAATGACCCCAAGTGTGCGAGGCATCCCCTTAGCTGCTGTGCGCCTGTTCACTGCCCCTGACCTCTTCCCCTGACCTCACCACGCCCGCTACCAGGAGCAGGCTGACTTGAAAGGCTTGAGTCCTAGAAACGTGGGGGAGAGGAGGCAGCCCCCAGGCAAAGCAGCTAGGGACATGGGAGAAAATCCTCTGGGTCTCCAGGGGCAACCTAGTGCCCCGTAGCCGCCGCCGAACCCCGTCCCCAGACCGCACCCCACCTCTAGATTGTCTGTCTGTCTGACTGCCTGCCTGACTTCCTATCTATTGGAAGATGGGAGAGGTTAGTCTATGTGTGTGTCTGTATGTTTATCTAACGGAGGAGGAGGTGACTAGCATGTCTATCTCCTTGCCTGCCTAGCTATCAAAATATCTCTCTCTCTATCAATCTGTATATCTATCTATCTATCTATTATTCGATCTACCTATCCATCTATCTATCTATCTATCTATCTATCTATCTATCTATCTATCTATCTATCTATCTATCTATCTATCTATCTATCATCTATCTATCTATCTATCTAGAGGTGGCAAAGGAGTAGGCTAGGGTGTCTTTTATTTTTGTGTCTGTTGAAGGAGGTGTTTAGTGTGTCTATCTACCTATCTACCTATTTGAGGAAGCGGAGTAGGCCAGTGTGTTTGTGTGTGCCTGTATGTGTGCGTGTGTGCGTGCGGGTCTGTCTATCTATGTATCTGTAAGTAAAGGAGAAGGAGGTTACTGTGTCTGTCTATCAGTCTATATCTGAATCTACTGGAGGAGGAGTAGGCTTGTATGTCTGTCTGTGTGTCTGTCTATCTATCAGATGTCAATGTATGAACCTGTATCTAATCGAGTAGAAGGAGGAGGCTACAGTGTCTATGGCTCTGTCTGACAGAGGAGGAGAAGACTAATGTGTCTGTTTTTCTGTGTGTCTGTGAGTCTGTCACGATCTATATCTACTGGAGAAGAAGGAGGAGGCCCGTGTGTCTGGCTATGTGTGTGTCTCTCTAACAGGAGAAGATAGAGGCTAGTGGGTGTATCCATCAATCTCACTGACTATGTATCAAATGGAAGAAGAGAAAGAGTCTATTAAGTTGGTCTAACTATTATCTAACGGAGTAGATTAGTGTGTCTATGAACCTGCCTAATTGAGGAGTAGGAGGAGGCTAGAATGTGTGTGTGTGTGTGTGTGTGTGTGTGTGTGTGTGTTTTGTGTGTGTGTGTCTGACTATGTAACTGTCTAACTATCTAATGGATGAGGAGTAGGAGGTTAGGATATATGGCTGTTTCTCAATGGAGGAAGTGGCTAGTCTGTCTGTCTGTGTATTTCTTTGTCTTTCTGTCTGTCTGTCTGTTTTTCTGTGTGTGTGTCTAACGGAGGAAGCCTCCCAGGACTCGACCGACCTGGAGGGATTCCGATTGCCACCCTGAGGCAGCAGAGGGCGCCCCCAGACCATGCTGAGGGGGACACCTTGGGGGAAATCCACAGGCTTTCCTGGGCAGCCCATGCCTCCCGCATCGGCCCTCTCTGCAGCCGCTCCCGCCCCGCCCCTGCCCCGCCCCCTGACCACCCTGCGCCCGCCTCCCGGGATCAGGCCAGCACGGAGATGTGCTCCTCCTGTACCTAGGGTAGCTGAGACCGACCCCAGGACCGGCCAAGGGGGAGATGGGAGCAAATACAGGGGCTCCGTGGGGCAGCCCCGCGTCCTCACTGTAGCCCCTGACAGCACCGCGCCCGCCTCCGGGGCGCAGGCTGACCTGCAAACGTGCATAGTGTCAACCTGGGGCAGGGGAGGCCGCCGCCAGGCCAGGCCGTTGTGGAGATCGGGGCAAAGTGACCGGCTCACCCGAGGCAGTCCGCTCCCCGCGAAGTCCCTGTCCCCTGAACTCACCTCGCCATCCTCCCACCACCTGGCTGACAAGGAGAATTAAATCCCGCACATGTGGGGTAGCAGAGGCCGCCCCGAGGCCAGGCCGCTAGGGACACTGGGGAAATTCCTCTGGCTCGCCAGGGGCACCCGAGTCCTCGGTCGCCGCCGCCGACCCCGTCCGCAGACCGCACCCTGCACCCCGCCTCTAGTGTGTCCGTCTGTCTGACTGCCTTCCTGACTGCTTATGTACTGGAGGAGGGGAGAGGCTACACTATGTGGGTGTGTGTCTGTTTATCTCACGGAGGAGAAGACGACTAGGATGTCTCTATCTTTGCCTGCCTATCAATCTATCCATCCATCTATCTATCTATCTATCTATGTATCTATCTATCTATCTATCAATGTAGTGGAGGCATAGGAGCAGGCGCGTGTGTGTTTTTATCTGTGTGTCTGTAGGTTGGAAGAGGACATTAGTGTGTCTATCTGCCTACGCTGTTAGTTGAGGAGTAGGAGGAGGCTAGTGTGTGTGTGGGTATGTGTCTGTCGGTCTATGTATGTAACTATTTACCTATCTAATGGCTGAGGAGGGGTAATAAAGGGTATATGTTTGTTTCTACATGGAGGAAGAGAATAGTGTTTCTGTCTGTGTATTTATTTGTCTGTCTGTCTGTCTAATGGAGGAATGCTCCCAGGACTCGACCGACTTGGAGGGATGCCAATTGGCACCCTGAGGCAGCAGAGGGCGCCCCAGAGCAGGCTGAGGGGGCCACTGGGTGGAAATTGACAGGCTTGCCTGGGCAGCTCGAGACCCCGCTTCTGCCTTCCCTGTAGCCGCCAACGAACCACCCCCTCCCCGCCCCCTGAACACCCCGCACTCGCTTCCCGGGAGCCGGCACCACAGAGACCTGAAAATCTTGTACATAGGGTACCAGAGACCGACCCCAGGACCGGCCAAGGAGGAGATGGGAGCAAATACACGGGCTCCGTGGGGCAGCCCCGCCTCCTCACTGCAGCCCCTGACAGCACCGCGCCCGCCTCCGGGGCGCAGGCTGACCTGCAATCATGCATACTGTGAACCTGGGGCAGGAGAGGCCGTCCCCAGGCCAGGCCGTTGTGGAGATGGGAGCAAACTGATCGGCTAACCGGAGGCAGTCCGCCGGCCGCGACGTCCCTTTATCCTGAACTCAGCTCGCCAGCATCCCAGGACCCTGCTGACAAGCAGATATAAATCCCGCAAACCAGGGGTAGCAGAGGTCGGCCCGAGGCCAGGAGAGGGGCAGATGGGAGGAAAATGACCCCAAGTGTGCGAGGCATCCCCTTAGCTGCTGTGTGCCTCTTCTTTGCCCCCGACCTCTTCCCCTGACCTCACCACGCCCGCTACCAGGAGCAGGCTGACTTAAAAGGCTTGAGTCCTAGAAACGTGGGGGAGAGGAGGCAGCCCCCAGGCAAAGCAGCTAGGGACATGGGAGAAAATCCTCTGGGTCTCCAGGGGCAAACTTGTACCCCGTAGCCGCCGCCGAACCCCGTCCCCAGACCGCACCCAACCCCTAGATTGTCTGTCTGTCTGACTGCCTGCCTCACTGCCTATGTATTGGAGGATGGGAGAGGTTAGTCTATGTGTGTGTCTGTCTGTTTATCTAACGGAGGAGGAGGTGACTAGCATGTCTATCTCCTTGCCTGCCTAGCTATCAAAATATCTCTCTCTCTATCAATCTGTATATCTATCTATCTATCTATTATTCGATCTATCTATCTATCTATCTATCTATCTATCTATCTATCTATCTATCTAGAGGTGGCAAAGGAGTAGGCTAGGGTGTCTTTTATTTTTGTGTCTGTTGAAGGAGGTGTTTAGTGTGTCTATCTACCTATCTACCTATTTGAGGAAGCGGAGTAGGCCAGTGTGTTTGTGTGTGCCTGTATGTGTGCGTGTGTGCGTGCGGGTCTGTCTATCTATGTGTCTGTAAGTAAAGGAGAAGGAGGTTACTGTGTCTGTCTATCAGTCTATATCTGAATCTACTGGAGGAGGAGTAGGCTAGTATGTCTGTCTGTGTGTCTGTCTATCTATCAGATATCAATGTATGAACCTTTATCTAATCGAGTAGAAGGAGGAGGCTACAGTGTCTATGGCTCTGTCTGACAGAGGAGGAGAAGACAAATGTGTCTGTTTTTCTGTGTGTCTGTGAGTCTGTCACGAAATATATCTACTGGAGAAGAAGGAGGAGGCCCGTGTGTCTGGCTATGTGTGTGTCTCTCAAACAGGAGAAGATAGAGGCTAGTGGGTGTATCCATCAATCTCAATGACTATCTATCAAATGGAAGAAGAGAAAGAGTCTATTAAGTTGTTCTAACTATTATCTAGTGGAGTAGATTACTGTGTCTATGAAGCTGCCTAATTGAGGAGTAGGAGGAGGCTAGAATGTGTGTGTGTGTCTGTGTGTGTGTGTGTGTGTGTGTTTTGTGTGTGTGTGTCTGACTATGTATCTGTCTAACTATCTAATGGATGAGGAGTAGGAGGTTAGGATATATGGCTGTTTCTCAATGGAGGAAGTGGCTAGTCTGTCTGTCTGTGTATTTCTTTGTCTGTCTGTCTGTCTGTCTGTATGTCTGTGTGTGTGTCTAACGGAGGAAGCCTCCCAGGACTCGACCGACCTGGAGGGATTCCGATTGCCACCCTGAGGCAGCAGAGGGCGCCCCCAGAGCATGCTGAGGGGGACACTGGGGGGAAATCCACAGGCTTTCCTGGGCAGCCCGCGCCTCCCGCATCGGCCCTCTCTGCAGCCGCTCCCGCCCCGCCCCCGCGCCGCCCCCTGTCCACCCCGCGCCCTCATCCCGGGATCAGGCCAGCACGGAGATGTGCTCCTCCTGTACCTAGGGTAGCTGAGACCGACCCCAGGACCGGCCAATGGGGAGATGGGAGCAAATACAGGGGCTCCGTGGGGCAGCCCCGCGTCCTCACTGCAGCCCCTGACAGCACCGTGCCCGCCTCCGGGGCGCAGGCTGACCTGCAAATGTGCATAGTGTCAACCTGGGGCAGGGGAGGCCGCCGCCAGGCCAGGCCGTTGTGGAGATCGGGGCAAAGTGACCGGCTCACCCGAGGCAGTCCGCTCCCCGCGAAGTCCCTGTCCCCTGAACTCACCTCGCCATCCTCCCACCACCTGGCTGACAAGGAGAATTAAATCCCGCACATGTGGGGTAGCAGAGGCCGCCCCGAGGCCAGGCCGCTAGGGACACTGGGGAAATTCCTCTGGCTCGCCAGGGGCACCCGAGTCCTCGGTCGCCGCCGCCGACCCCGTCCGCAGACCGCACCCTGCACCCCGCCTCTAGTGTGTCCGTCTGTCTGACTGCCTTCCTGACTGCTTATGTACTGGAGGAGGGGAGAGGCTACACTATGTAGGTGTGTGTCTGTTTATCTCACGGAGGAGAAGACGACTAGGATGTCTGTATCTTTGCCTGCCTATCAATCTATCCATCCATCTATCTATCTATCTATCTATCTATGTATCTATCTATCTATCTATCAATGTAGTGGAGGCATAGGAGCAGGCGCGTGTGTGTTTTTATCTGTGTGTCTGTAGGTTGGAAGAGGACATTAGTGTGTCTATCTGCCTACCTTGTTAGTTGAGGAGTAGGAGGAGGCTAGTGTGTGTGTGGGTATGTGTCTGTCGGTCTATGTATGTAACTATTTACCTATCTAATGGCTGAGGAGGGGTAATAAAGGGTATATGTTTGTTTCTACATGGAGGAAGAGGATAGTGTTTCTGTCTGTGTATTTATTTGTCTGTCTGTCTGTCTAATGGAGGAATGCTCCCAGGACTCGACCGACTTGGAGGGATGCCAATTGGCACCCTGAGGCAGCAGAGGGCGCCCCAGAGCAGGCTGAGGGGGCCACTGGGTGGAAATTGACAGGCTTGCCTGGGCAGCTCGAGACCCCGCTTCTGCCTTCCCTGTAGCCGCCAACGAACCACCCCCTCCCCGCCCCCTGAACACCCCGCACTCGCTTCCCGGGAGCCGGCACCACAGAGACCTGAAAATCTTGTACATAGGGTACCAGAGACCGACCCCAGGACCGGCCAAGGAGGAGATGGGAGCAAATACACGGGCTCCGTGGGGCAGCCCCGCCTCCTCACTGCAGCCCCTGACAGCACCGCGCCCGCCTCCGGGGCGCAGGCTGACCTGCAATCATGCATACTGTGAACCTGGGGCAGGAGAGGCCGTCCCCAGGCCAGGCCGTTGTGGAGATGGGAGCAAACTGATCGGCTAACCTGAGGCAGTCCGCCTGCCGCGACGTCCCTTTACCCTGAACTCAACTCGCCAGCATCCCAGAACCCTGCTGACAAGCAGATATAAATCCCGCAAACCTGGGGTAGCAGAGGTCGGCCTAAGTCCAGGAGAGGGGCAGATGGGAGGAAAATGACCCCAAGTGTGCGAGGCATCCGCTTAGCTGCTGTGCGCCTGTTCACTGCCCCCGACCTCTTCCCCTGACCTCACCACGCCCGCTACCAGGAGCAGGCTGACTTGAAAGGCTTGAGTCCTAGAAACGTGGGGGAGAGGAGGCAGCCCCCAGGCAAAGCAGCTAGGGAAATGGGAGAAAATCCTCTGGGTCTCCAGGGGCAACCTAGTGCCCCGTAGCCGCCGCCGAACCCCGTCCCCTGACCGCACCCCACCTCTAGAGTGTGTGTCTGTCTGACTGCCTGCCTGACTGCCTATCTATTGGAGGATGGGAGAGGTTAGTCTATGTGTGTGTCTGTATGTTTATCTAACGGAGGAGGAGGTGACTAGCATGTCTATCTCCTTGCCTGCGTAGCTATCAAAATATCTCTCCCTCTATCAATCTCTCTCTCTCTCTGTCTATCTATTATTCTATCTCTCTATCTCTCTCTCTATCTATCTATCTATCTATCTATCTATCTATCTATCTATCTATCTATCTAGAGGTGGCAAAGCAGTAGGCTAGGGTGTCTTTTATTTTTCTGTCTGTTGAAGGAGGAGTTTAGTGTGTCTATCTACCTATCTACCTATTTGAGGAAGCGGAGTAGGCCAGTGTGTTTGTGTGTGCCTGTATGTGTGCGTGTGTGCGTGCGGGTCTGTCTTTCTATGTATCTGGAGGTAAAGGAGAAGGAGGTTACTGTGTCTGTCTATCAGTCTATATCTGAATCTACTGGAGGAGGAGTAGGCTAGTATGTCTGTCTGTGTGTCTGTCTATCTATCAGATATCAATGTATGAACCTGTATCTAATCGAGTAGAAAGAGGAGGCTACAGTGACTATGGCTCTGTCTGACAGAGGAGGAGAAGACTAATGTGTTTGTTTTTCTGTGTGTCTGAGTGTCTGTCACGATCTATATCTACTGGAGAAGAAGGAGGAGGCCCGTGTGTCTGGCTATGTGTGTGTCTCTCAAACAGGAGAAGATAGAGGCTAGTGGGTGTATCCATCAATCTCACTGACTATCTATCAAATGGAAGAAGAGAAAGGGTCTATTAAGTTGGTGTAACTATTATCTATTGGAGTAGATTAGTGTGTCTATGAACCTGCCTAATTGAGGAGTAGGAGGAGGCTAGAATGTGTGTGTGTGTGTGTGTGTGTGTGTGTTTTGTGTGTGTGTGTCTGACTATGTAACTGTCTAACTATCTAATGGATGAGGAGTAGGAGGTTAGGATATATGGCTGTTTCTCAATGGAGGAAGTGGCTAGTCTGTCTGTCTGTGTATTTCTTTGTCTTTCTGTCTGTCTGTCTGTTTGTCTGTGTGTGTGTCTAACAGAGGAAGCCTCCCAGGACTCGACCAACCTGGAGGGATTCCGATTGCCACCCTGAGGCAGCAGAGGGCGCCCCCAGAGCATGCTGAAGGGGACACCTGGGGGGAAATTCACATGCTTTCCTGGGCAGCCCGCGCCTCCCGCATCGGCCCTCTCTGCAGCCGCTCCCGCCCCGCCCCTGCCCCGCCCCCTGACCACCCTGCGCCCGCCTCCCGGGATCAGGCCAGCACGGAGATGTGCTCCTCCTGTACCTTGGGTAGCTGAGACCGACCCCAGGACCGGCCAAGGGGGAGATGGGAGCAAATACAGGGGCTCCGTGGGGCAGCCCCGCGTCCTCACTGTAGCCACTGACAGCACCGCGCCCGCCTCCGGGGCGCAGGCTGACCTGCAAACGTGCATAATGTCAACCTGGGGCAGGAGAGGTCTCCACCAGGCCAGGCCATTGTGGAGATCGGGGCAAAGTGACCGGCTCACCCGAGGCAGTCCTTTCCCCGCCAAGTCCCTGTCCCCTGAAATCACCTCGCCATCCTCCCACCACCTGGCTGACAAGGAGAATTAAATCCCGCACATGAGGGGTAGCAGAGGCCGCCCCGAGGCCAGGCCGCTAGGGACACTGGGGAAAATCCTCTGGCTCGCCAGGGGCACCCGAGTCCTCGGTCGCCGCCGCCGACCCCGTCCGCAGACCGCACCCCGCACCCCGCCTCTAGTGTGTCCGTCTGTCTGACTGCCTTCCTGACTGCTTATGTACTGGAGAAGGGGAGAGGCTACTCTATGTGGGTGTGTGTCTGTTTATCTCACGGAGGAGACGACTAGGATGTCTCTGTATTTGCCTGCCTATCAATCTATCCATCTATCTATCTATCTATCTATCTATCTATCTATCTATCTATCTATCTATGTATCTATCCATCTATCTATCAATGTAGAGGAGGCATAGGAGCAGGCTAGTGTGTGTTTTTATCTGTGTGTCTGTAGGTTGGAAGAGGACATTAGTGTGTCTATCTGCCTACCTTGTTAGTTGAGGTGTAGGAGGAGGCTAGTGTGTGTGTGGGTATGTGTCTGTCTGTCTATGTATGTAACTATCTACCTATCTAATGGCTGAGGAGGGGTAATAAAGGGTATATGTTTGTTTCTACATGGAGGAAGAGGATAGTGTTTCTGTCTGTCTATTTATTTGTCTGTCTGTCTGTCTAATGGAGGAATGCTCCCAGGACTCGACCGACTTAGAGGGATGCCAATTGCCACTCTGAGGCAGCAGAGGGCGCCCCAGAGCAGGCTGAGGGGGCCACTGGGTGGAAATTGACAGGCTTGCCTGGGCAGCTCGAGCCCCCCGCTTCTGCCTTCCCTGTAGCCGCCAACGAACCACCCCCTCCCCGCCCCCTGAACACCCCGCACTCGCTTCCTGGGAGCCGGCACCACAGAGACCTGAAAATCTTGTACATAGGGTACCAGAGACCGACCCCAGGACCGGCCAAGGAGGAGATGGGAGCAAATACACGGGCTCCGTGGGGCAGCCCCGCCTCCTCACTGCAGCCCCTGACAGCACCGCGCCCGCCTCCGGGGCGCAGGCTGACCTGCAATCATGCATACTGTGAACCTGGGGCAGGAGAGGCCGTCCCCAGGCCAGGCCGTTGTGGAGATGGGAGCAAACTGATCGGCTAACCGGAGGCAGTCCGCCTGCCGCGACGTCCCTTTATCCTGAACTCAGCTCGCCAGCATCCCAGGACCCTGCTGACAAGCAGATATAAATCCCGCAAACCTGGGGTAGCAGAGGTCGGCCCGAGGCCAGGAGAGGGGCAGATGGGAGGAAAATGACCCCAAGTGTGCGAGGCATCCCCTTAGCTGCTGTGCGCCTGTTCACTGCCCCCGACCTCTTCCCCTGACCTCACCACGCCCGCTACCAGGAGCAGGCTGATTTGAAAGGCTTGAGTCCTAGAAACGTGGGGGAGAGGAGGCAGCCCCCAGGCAAAGCAGCTAGGGACATGGGAGAAAATCCTCTGGGTCTCCAGGGGCAACCAAGTGCTCCGTAGCCGCCGCCGAACCCCGTCCCCAGACCGCAACAAACCTCTAGAGTGTCTGTCTGTCTGACTGCCGGCCTCACTGCCTATGTATTGGAGGATGGGAGAGGTTAGTCTATGTGTGTGTCTGTCTGTTTATCTAACGGAGGAGGAGGTGACTAGCATGTCTATCTCCTTGCCTGCCTAGCTATCAAAATATCTCTCTCTCTATCAATCTCTCTATCTATCTATCTATTATTCTATCTATCTATGTATCTATCTATCTATTTATCTATCTATCTATCTAGAGGTGGCAAAGCAGTAGGCTAGGGTGTCTTTTATTTTTCTGTCTGTTGAAGGAGGAGTTTAGTGTGTCTATCTACCTATCTACCTATTTGAGGAAGCGGAGTAGGCCAGTGTGTTTGTGTGTGCCTGTATGTGTGCGTGTGTGCGTGCGGGTCTGTCTCTCTATGTGTCTGTAAGTAAAGGAAAAGGAGGTTACTGTGTCTGTCTATCAGTCTATATCTGAATCTACTGGAGGAGGAGTAGGCTAGTATGTCTGTCTGTGTGTCTGTCTATCTATCAGATATCAATGTATGAACCTGTATCTAATCGAGTAGAAGGAGGAGGCTACAGTGTCTATGGGTCTGTCTGACAGAGGAGGAGAAGACAAATGTGTCTGTTTTTCTGTGTGTCTGTGAGTCTGTCACGAACTATATCTACTGGAGAAGAAGGAGGAGGCCCGTGTGTCTTGCTATGTGTGTGTCTCTCAAACAGGAGAAGATAGAGGCTAGTGGGTGTATCCATCAATCTCAATGACTATCTATCAAATGGAAGAAGAGAAAGAGTCTATTAAGTTGTTCTAACTATTATCTAGTGGAGTAGATTACTGTGTCTATGAAGCTGCCTAATTGAGGAGTAGGAGGAGGCTAGAATGTGTGTGTGTGTGTGTGTGTGTGTGTGTGTGTGTTTTGTGTGTGTGTGTCTGACTATGTATCTGTCTAACTATCTAATGGATGAGGAGTAGGAGGTTAGGATATATGGCTGTTTCTCAATGGAGGAAGTGGCTAGTCTGTCTGTCTGTGTATTTCTTTGTCTTTCTGTCTGTCTGTCTGTATGTCTGTGTGTGTGTCTAACGGAGGAAGCCTCCCAGGACTCGACCGACCTGGAGGGATTCCGATTGCCACCCTGAGGCAGCAGAGAGCGCCCGCAGAGCATGCTGAGGGGGACACTGGGGGGAAATCCACAGGCTTTCCTGGGCAGTCCGCGCCTCCCGCATCGGCCCTCTCTGCAGCCGCTCCCGCCCCGCCCCCGCGCCGGCCCCTGTCCACCCCGCGCCCGCCTCCCGGGATCAGGCCAGCACGGAGATGTGCTCTTCCTGTACCTAGGGTAGCTGAGACCGACCCCAGGACCGGCCAATGGGGAGATGGGAGCAAATACAGGGGCTCCGTGGGGCAGCCCCACGTCCTCACTGCAGCCCCTGACAGCACCGTGCCCGCCTCCGGGGCGCAGGCTGACCTGCAAACGTGCATAGTGTCAACCTGGGGCAGGGGAGGCCGCCGCCAGGCCAGGCCGTTGTGGAGATCGGGGCAAAGTGACCGGCTCACCCGAGGCAGTCCGCTCCCCGCGAAGTCCCTGTCCCCTGAACTCACCTCGCCATCCTCCCACCACCTGGCTGACAAGGAGAATTAAATCCCGCACATGTCGGGGAGCAGAGGCCGCCCCGAGGCCAGGCCGCTAGGGACACTGGGGAAATTCCTCTGGCTCGCCAGGGGCACCCGAGTCCTCGGTCGCCGCCGCCGACCCCGTCCGCAGACCGCACCCTGCACCCCGCCTCTAGTGTGTCCGTCTGTCTGACTGCCTTCCTGACTGCTTATGTACTGGAGGAGGGGAGAGGCTACACTATGTGGGTGTGTGTCTGTTTATCTCACGGAGGAGAAGACGACTAGGATGTCTCTATCTTTGCCTGCCTATCAATCTATCCATCTATCTTTCTATCTATCTATCTATCTATCTATCTATCTATGTATCTATCTATCTATCTATCAATGTAGTGGAGGCATAGGAGCAGGCGCGTGTGTGTTTTTATCTGTGTGTCTGTAGGTTGGAAGAGGACATTAGTGTGTCTATCTGCCTACCTTGTTAGTTGAGAAGTAGGAGGAGAATAGTGTGTGTGTGGGTATGTGTCTGTCGGTCTATGTATGTAACTATTTACCTATCTAATGGCTGAGGAGCGGTAATAAAGGGTATATGTTTGTTTCTACATGGAGGAAGAGGATAGTGTTTCTGTCTGTGTATTTATTTGTCTGTCTGTCTGTCTAATGGAGGAATGCTCCCAGGACTCGACCGACTTGGAGGGATGCAAATTGCCACCCTGAGGCAGCAGAGGGCGCCCCAGAGCAGGCTGAGGGGGCCACTGGGTGGAAATTGACAGGCTTGCCTGGGCAGCTGGAGACCCAGCTTCTGCCTTCCCTGTAGCCGCCAACGAACCACCCACTCCCCGCCCCCTGAACACCCCGCACTCGCTTCCCGGGAGCCGGCCACCACAGAGACCTGAAAATCTTGTACATAGGGTACCAGAAACCGACCCCAGGACCGGCCAAGGAGGAGATGGGAGCAAATACACGGGCTCCGTGGGGCAGCCCCGCCTCATCACTGCAGCCCCTGACAGCACCGCGCCCTCCTCCGGGGCGCAGGCTGACCTGCAATCATGCATACTGTGAACCTGGGGCAGGAGAGGCCGTCCCCAGGCCAGGCCGTTGTGGAGATGGGAGCAAACTGATCGGCTAACCGGAGGCAGTCCGCCGGCCGCGACGTCCCTTTATCCTGAACTCAGCTCGCTAGCATCCCAGGACCCTGCTGACAAGCAGATATAAATCCCGCAAACCTGGGGTAGCAGAGGTCGGCCCGAGGCCAGGAGAGGGGCAGATGGGAGGAAAATGACCCCAAGTGTGCGAGGCATCCCCTTAGCTGCTGTGCGCCTCTTCTCTGCCCCCGACCTCTTCCCCTGACCTCACCACGCCCGCTACCAGGAGCAGGCTGACTTGAAAGGCTTGAGTCATAGAAACGTGGGGGAGAGGAGGCAGCCCCCAGGCAAAGCAGCTAGGGACATGGGAGAAAATCCTCTGGGTCTCCAGGGGCAAACTTGTACCCCGTAGCGGCCGCCGAACCCCGTCCCCAGACCGCACCCAACCCCTAGATTGTCTGTCTGTCTGACAGCCTGCCTCACTGCCTATGTATTGGAGGATGGGAGAGGTTAGTCTATGTGTGTGTCTGTCTGTTTATCTAACGGAGGAGGAGGTGACTAGCATGTCTATCTCCTTGCCTGCCTAGCTATCAAAATATCTCTCTCTCTATCAATCTGTATATCTATCTATCTATCTATTATTCGATCTACCTATCTATCTCTCTATCTCTCTATCTCTCTATCTCTCTATCTATCTATCTATCTATCTATCTATCTATCTATCTATCTAGAGGTGGCAAAGCAGTAGGCTAGGGTGTCTTTTATTTTTCTGTCTGTTGAAGGAGGAGTTTAGTGTGTCTATCTACCTATCTACCTATTTGAGGAAGCGGAGTAGGCCAGTGTGTTTGTGTGTGCCTGTATGTGTGCGTGTGTGCGTGCGGGTCTGTCTTTCTATGTATCTGGAGGTAAAGGAGAAGGAGGTTACTGTGTCTGTCTATCAGTCTATATCTGAATCTACTGGAGGAGGAGTAGGCTAGTATGTCTGTCTGTGTGTCTGTCTATCTATCAGATATCAATGTATGAACCTGTATCTAATCGAGTAGAAAGAGGAGGCTACAGTGACTATGGCTCTGTCTGACAGAGGAGGAGAAGACTAATGTGTTTGTTTTTCTGTGTGTCTGAGTGTCTGTCACGATCTATATCTACTGGAGAAGAAGGAGGAGGCCCGTGTGTCTGGCTATGTGTGTGTCTCTCAAACAGGAGAAGATAGAGGCTAGTGGGTGTATCCATCAATCTCACTGACTATCTATCAACTGGAAGAAGAGAAAGGGTCTATTAAGTTGGTGTAACTATTATCTATTGGAGTAGATTAGTGTGTCTATGAACCTGCCTAATTGAGGAGTAGGAGGAGGCTAGAATGTGTGTGTGTGTGTGTGTGTGTGTGTGTTTTGTGTGTGTGTGTCTGACTATGTAACTGTCTAACTATCTAATGGATGAGGAGTAGGAGGTTAGGATATATGGCTGTTTCTCAATGGAGGAAGTGGCTAGTCTGTCTGTCTGTGTATTTCTTTGTCTTTCTGTCTGTCTGTCTGTTTGTCTGTGTGTGTGTCTAACGGAGGAAGCCTCCCAGGACTCGACCGACCTGGAGGGATTCCGATTGCCACCCTGAGGCAGCAGAGGGCGCCCCCAGAGCATGCTGAGGGGGACACCTTGGGGGAAATCCACAGGCTTTCCTGGGCAGCCCGTGCCTCCCGCATCGGCCCTCTCTGCAGCCGCTCCCGCCCCGCCCCTGCCCCGCCCCTTGACCACCCTGCGCCCGCCTCCCGGGATCAGGCCAGCAGGGAGATGTGCTCCTCCTGTACCTAGGGTAGCTGAGACCGACCCCAGGACCGGCCAAGGGGGAGATGGGAGCAAATACAGGGGCTCCGTGGGGCAGCCCCGCATCCTCAATGTAGCCCCTGACAGCACCGCGCCCGCCTCCGGGGCGCAGGCTGACCTGCAAACGTGCATAGTGTCAACCTGGGGCAGGGGAGGCCGCCGCCAGGCCAGGCCGTTGTGGAGATCGGGGCAAAGTGACCGGCTCACCCGAGGCAGTCCGCTCCCCGCGAAGTCCCTGTCCCCTGAACTCACCTCGCCATCCTCCCACCACCTGGCTGACAAGGAGAATTAAATCCCGCACATGTGGGGTAGCAGAGGCCGCCCCGAGGCCAGGCCGCTAGGGACACTGGGGAAATTCCTCTGGCTCGCCAGGGGCACCCGAGTCCTCGGTCGCCGCCGCCGACCCCGTCCGCAGACCGCACCCTGCACCCCGCCTCTAGTGTGTCCGTCTGTCTGACTGCCTTCCTGACTGCTTATGTACTGGAGGAGGGGAGAGGCTACACTATGTGGGTGTGTGTCTGTTTATCTCACGGAGGAGAAGACGACTAGGATGTCTCTATCTTTGCCTGCCTATCAATCTATCCATCCATCTATCTATCTATCTATCTATGTATCTATCTATCTATCTATCAATGTAGTGGAGGCATAGGAGCAGGCGCGTGTGTGTTTTTATCTGTGTGTCTGTAGGTTGGAAGAGGACATTAGTGTGTCTATCTGCCTACGTTGTTAGTTGAGGAGTAGCAGGAGGCTAGTGTGTGTGTGGGTATGTGTCTGTCGGTCTATGTATGTAACTATTTACCTATCTAATGGCTGAGGAGGGGTAATAAAGGGTATATGTTTGTTTCTACATGGAGGAAGAGAATAGTGTTTCTGTCTGTGTATTTATTTGTCTGTCTGTCTGTCTAATGGAGGAATGCTCCCAGGACTCGACCGACTTGGAGGGATGCCAATTGGCACCCTGAGGCAGCAGAGGGCGCCCCAGAGCAGGCTGAGGGGGCCACTGGGTGGAAATTGACAGGCTTGCCTGGGCAGCTCGAGACCCCGCTTCTGCCTTCCCTGTAGCCGCCAACGAACCACCCCCTCCCCGCCCCCTGAACACCCCGCACTCGCTTCCTGGGAGCCGGCACCACAGAGACCTGAAAATCTTGTACATAGGGTACCAGTGACCGACCCCAGACCCGGCCAAGGAGGAGATGGGAGCAAATACACGGGCTCCGTGGGGCAGCCCCGCATCCTCACTGCAGCCCCTGACAGCACCGCGCCCGCCTCCGGGGCGCAGGCTGTCCTGCAATCATGCATACTGTGAACCTGGGGCAGGAGAGGCCGTCCCCAGGCCAGGCCGTTGTGGAGATGGGAGCAAACTGATCGGCTAACCGGAGGCAGTCCACCTGCCGCGACGTCCCTTTATCCTGAACTCAGCTCGCCAGCATCCCAGGACCCTGCTGACAAGCAGATATAAATCCCGCAAACCTGGGGTAGCAGAGGTCGGCCCGAGGCCAGGAGAGGGGCAGATGGGAGGAAAATGACCCCAAGTGTGCGAGGCATCCCCTTAGCTGCTGTGTGCCTCTTCTTTGCCCCCGACCTCTTCCCCTGACCTCACCACGCCCGCTACCAGGAGCAGGCTGACTTAAAAGGCTTGAGTCCTAGAAACGTGGTTGAGAGGAGGCAGCCCCCAGGCAAAGCAGCTAGGGACATGGGAGAAAATCCTCTGGGTCTCCAGGGGCAAACTTGTACCCCGTAGCGGCCGCCGAACCCCGTCCCCAGACCGCACCCAACCCCTAGATTGTCTGTCTGTCCGACTGCCTGCCTCACTGCCTATGTATTGGAGGATGGGAGAGGTTAGTCTATGTGTGTGTCTGTCTGTTTATCTAACGGAGGAGGAGGTGACTAGCATGTCTATCTCATTGCCTGCCTAGCTATCAAAATATCTCTCTCTCTATCAATCTGTATATCTATCTATCTATCTATTATTCGATCTATCTATCTATCTATCTATCAATCTATCTATCTATCTATCTATCTAGAGGTGGCAAAGGAGTAGGCTAGGGTGTCTTTTATTTTTGTGTCTGTTGAAGGAGGTGTTTAGTGTGTCTATCTACCTATCTACCTATTTGAGGAAGCGGAGTAGGCCAGTGTGTTTGTGTGTGCCTGTATGTGTGCGTGTGTGCGTGCGGGTCTGTCTATCTATGTGTCTGTAAGTAAAGGAGAAGGAGGTTACTGTGTCTGTCTATCAGTCTATATCTGAATCTACTGGAGGAGGAGTAGGCTAGTATGTCTGTCTGTGTGTCTGTCTATCTATCAGATATCAATGTATGAACCTTTATCTAATCGAGTAGAAGGAGGAGGCTACAGTGTCTATGGCTCTGTCTGACAGAGGAGGAGAAGACAAATGTGTCTGTTTTTCTGTGTGTCTGTGAGTCTGTCACGAAATATATCTACTGGAGAAGAAGGAGGAGGCCCGTGTGTCTGGCTATGTGTGTGTCTCTCAAACAGGAGAAGATAGAGGCTAGTGGGTGTATCCATCAATCTCAATGACTATCTATCAAATGGAAGAAGAGAAAGAGTCTATTAAGTTGTTCTAACTATTATCTAGTGGAGTAGATTACTGTGTCTATAAAGCTGCCTAATTGAGGAGTAGGAGGAGGCTAGAATGTGTGTGTGTGTCTGTGTGTGTGTGTGTGTGTGTGTGTTTTGTGTGTGTGTGTCTGACTATGTATCTGTCTAACTATCTAATGGATGAGGAGTAGGAGGTTAGGATATATGGCTGTTTCTCAATGGAGGAAGTGGCTAGTCTGTCTGTCTGTGTATTTCTTTGTCTGTCTGTCTGTCTGTCTGTATGTCTGTGTGTGTGTCTAACGGAGGAAGCCTCCCAGGAGTCGACCGACCTGGAGGGATTCCGATTGCCACCCTGAGGCAGCAGAGGGCGCCCCCAGAGCATGCTGAGGGGGACACTGGGGGGAAATCCACAGGCTTTCCTGGGCAGCCCGCGCCTCCCGCATCGGCCCTCTCTGCAGCCGCTCCCGCCCCGCCCCCGCGCCGCCCCCTGTCCACCCCGCGCCCTCATCCCGGGATCAGGCCAGCACGGAGATGTGCTCCTCCTGTACCTAGGGTAGCTGAGACCGACCCCAGGACCGGCCAATGGGGAGATGGGAGCAAATACAGGGGCTCCGTGGGGCAGCCCCGCGTCCTCACTGCAGCCCCTGACAGCACCGTGCCCGCCTCCGGGGCGCAGGCTGACCTGCAAACGTGCATAGTGTCAACCTGGGGCAGGGGAGGCCGCCGCCAGGCCAGGCCGTTGTGGAGATCGGGGCAAAGTGACCGGCTCACCCGAGGCAGTCCGCTCCCCGCGAAGTCCCTGTCCCCTGAACTCACCTCGCCATCCTCCCACCACCTGGCTGACAAGGAGAATTAAATCCCGCACATGTGGGGTAGCAGAGGCCGCCCCGAGGCCAGGCCGCTAGGGACACTGGGGAAATTCCTCTGGCTCGCCAGGGGCACCCGAGTCCTCGGTCGCCGCCGCCGACCCCGTCCGCAGACCGCACCCTGCACCCCGCCTCTAGTGTGTCCGTCTGTCTGACTGCCTTCCTGACTGCTTATGTACTGGAGGAGGGGAGAGGCTACACTATGTAGGTGTGTGTCTGTTTATCTCACGGAGGAGAAGACGACTAGGATGTCTCTATCTTTGCCTGCCTATCAATCTATCCATCCATCTATCTATCTATCTATCTATGTATCTATCTATCTATCTATCAATGTAGTGGAGGCATAGGAGCAGGCGCGTGTGTGTTTTTATCTGTGTGTCTGTAGGTTGGAAGAGGACATTAGTGTGTCTATCTGCCTACCTTGTTAGTTGAGGAGTAGGAGGAGGCTAGTGTGTGTGTGGGTATGTGTCTGTCGGTCTATGTATGTAACTATTTACCTATCTAATGGCTGAGGAGGGGTAATAAAGGGTATATGTTTGTTTCTACATGGAGGAAGAGGATAGTGTTTCTGTCTGTGTATTTATTTGTCTGTCTGTCTGTCTAATGGAGGAATGCTCCCAGGACTCGACCGACTTGGAGGGATGCCAATTGGCACCCTGAGGTAGCAGAGGGCGCCCCAGAGCAGGCTGAGGGGGCCACTGGGTGGAAATTGACAGGCTTGCCTGGGCAGCTCGAGACCCCGCTTCTGCCTTCCCTGTAGCCGCCAACGAACCACCCCCTCCCCGCCCCCTGAACACCCCGCACTCGCTTCCTGGGAGCCGGCACCACAGAGACCTGAAAATCTTGTACATAGGGTACCAGAGACCGACCCCAGGACCGGCCAAGGAGGAGATGGGAGCAAATACACGGGCTCCGTGGGGCAGCCCCGCCTCCTCACTGCAGCCCCTGACAGCACCGCGCCCGCCTCCGGGGCGCAGGCTGACCTGCAATCATGCATACTGTGAACCTGGGGCAGGAGAGGCCGTCCCCAGGCCAGGCCGTTGTGGAGATGGGAGCAAACTGATCGGCTAACCTGAGGCAGTCCGCCTGCCGCGACGTCCCTTTACCCTGAACTCAACTCGCCAGCATCCCAGAACCCTGCTGACAAGCAGATATAAATCCCGCAAACCTGGGGTAGCAGTGGTCGGCCTAAGTCCAGGAGAGGGGCAGATGGGAGGAAAATGACCCCAAGTGTGCGAGGCATCCGCTTAGCTGCTGTGCGCCTGTTCACTGCCCCCGACCTCTTCCCCTGACCTCACCACGCCCGCTACCAGGAGCAGGCTGACTTGAAAGGCTTGAGTCCTAGAAACGTGGGGGAGAGGAGGCAGCCCCCAGGCAAAGCAGCTAGGGACATGGGAGAAAATCCTCTGGGTCTCCAGGGGCAACCTAGTGCCCCGTAGCCGCCGCCGAACCCCGTCCCCAGACCGCACCCCACCTCTAGAGTGTGTGTCTGTCTGACTGCCTGCCTGACTGCCTATCTATTGGAGGATGGGAGAGGTTAGTCTATGTGTGTGTCTGTATGTTTATCTAACGGAGGAGGAGGTGACTAGCATGTCTATCTTCTTGCCTGCCTAGCTATCAAAATATCTCTCCCTCTATCAATCTCTCTCTCTCTCTGTCTATCTATTATTCTATCTCTCTATCTCTCTATCTCTCTATCTCTCTATCTATCTATCTATCTATCTATCTATCTATCTATCTAGAGGTGGCAAAGCAGTAGGCTAGGGTGTCTTTTATTTTTCTGTCTGTTGAAGGAGGAGTTTAGTGTGTCTATCTACCTATCTACCTATTTGAGGAAGCGGAGTAGGCCACTGTGTTTGTGTGTGCCTGTATGTGTGCGTGTGTGCGTGCGGGTCTGTCTTTCTATGTATCTGGAGGTAAAGGAGAAGGAGGTTACTGTGTCTGTCTATCAGTCTATATCTGAATCTACTGGAGGAGGAGTAGGCTAGTATGTCTGTCTGTGTGTCTATCTATCAGATATCAATGTATGAACCTGTATCTAATCGAGTAGAAAGAGGAGGCTACAGTGACTATGGCTCTGTCTGACAGAGGAGGAGAAGACTAATGTGTTTGTTTTTCTGTGTGTCTGAGTGTCTGTCACGATCTATATCTACTGGAGAAGAAGGAGGAGGCCCGTGTGTCTGGCTATGTGTGTGTCTCTCAAACAGGAGAAGATAGAGGCTAGTGGGTGTATCCATCAATCTCACTGACTATCTATCAAATGGAAGAAGAGAAAGGGTCTATTAAGTTGGTGTAACTATTATCTATTGGAGTAGATTAGTGTGTCTATGAACCTGCCTAATTGAGGAGTAGGAGGAGGCTAGAATGTGTGTGTGTGTGTGTGTGTGTGTGTGTGTGTGTGTTTTGTGTGTGTGTGTCTGACTATGTAACTGTCTAACTATCTAATGGATGAGGAGTAGGAGGTTAGGATATATGGCTGTTTCTCAATGGAGGAAGTGGCTAGTCTGTCTGTCTGTGTATTTCTTTGTCTTTCTGTCTGTCTGTCTGTTTGTCTGTGTGTGTGTCTAACGGAGGAAGCCTCCCAGGACTCGACCAACCTGGAGGGATTCCGATTGCCACCCTGAGGCACCAGAGGGCGCCCCCAGAGCATGCTGAAGGGGACACCTGGGGGGAAATTCACATGCTTTCCTGGGCAGCCCGCGCCTCCTGCATCGGCCCTCTCTGCAGCCGCTCCCGCCCCGCCCCTGCCCCGCCCCCTGACCACCCTGCGCCCGCCTCCCGGGATCAGGCCAGCACGGAGATGTGCTCCTCCTGTACCTAGGGTAGCTGAGACCGACCCCAGGACCGGCCAAGGGGGAGATGGGAGCAAATACAGGGGCTCCGTGGGGCAGCCCCGCGTCCTCACTGTAGCCCCTGACAGCACCGCGCCCGCCTCCGGGGCGCAGGCTGACCTGCAAACGTGCATAATGTCAACCTGGGGCAGGAGAGGTCTCCACCAGGCCAGGCCGTTGTGGAGATCGGGGCAAAGTGACCGGCTCACCCGAGGCAGTCCTTTCCCCGCCAAGTCCCTGTCCCCTGAACTCACCTCGCCATCCTCCCACCACCTGGCTGACAAGGAGAATTAAATCCCGCACATGAGGGGTAGCAGAGGCCGCCCCGAGGCCAGGCCGCTAGGGACACTGGGGAAAATCCTCTGGCTCGCCAGGGGCACCCGAGTCCTCGGTCGCCGCCGCCGACCCCGTCCGCAGACCGCACCCCGCACCCCGCCTCTAGTGTGTCCGTCTGTCTGACTGCCTTCCTGACTGCTTATGTACTGGAGGAGGGGAGAGGCTACACTATGTAGGTGTGTGTCTGTTTATCTCACGGAGGAGAAGACGACTAGGATGTCTCTATCTTTGCCTGCCTATCAATCTATCCATCCATCTATCTATCTATCTATCTATGTATCTATCTATCTATCTATCAATGTAGTGGAGGCATAGGAGCAGGCGCGTGTGTGTTTTTATCTGTGTGTCTGTAGGTTGGAAGAGGACATTAGTGTGTCTATCTGCCTACCTTGTTAGTTGAGGAGTAGGAGGAGGCTTGTGTGTGTGTGGGTATGTGTCTGTCTGTCTATGTATGTAACTATCTACCTATCTAATGGCTGAGGAGGGGTAATAAAGGGTATATGTTTGTTTCTACATGGAGGAAGAGGATAGTGTTTCTGTCTGTCTATTTATTTGTCTGTCTGTCTGTCTAATGGAGGAATGCTCCCAGGACTCGACCGACTTGGAGGGATGCCAATTGCCACTCTGAGGCAGCAGAGGGCGCCCCAGAGCAGGCTGAGGGGGCCACTGGGTGGAAATTGACAGGCTTGCCTGGGCAGCTCGAGCCCCCCGCTTCTGCCTTCCCTGTAGCCGCCAACGAACCACCCCCTCCCCGCCCCCTGAACACCCCGCACTCGCTTCCCGGGAGCCGGCCACCACAGAGACCTGAAAATCTTGTACATAGGGTACCAGAGACCGACCCCAGGACCGGCCAAGGAGGAGATGGGAGCAAATACACGGGCTCCGTGGGGCAGCCCCGCCTCCTCACTGCAGCCCCTGACAGCACCGCGCCCGCCTCCGGGGCGCAGGCTGACCTGCAATCATGCATACTGTGAACCTGGGGCAGGAGAGGCCGTCCCCAGGCCAGGCCGTTGTGGAGATGGGAGCAAACTGATCGGCTAACCGGAGGCAGTCCGCCTGCCGCGACGTCCCTTTATCCTGAACTCAGCTCGCCAGCATCCCAGGACCCTGCTGACAAGCAGATATAAATCCCGCAAACCTGGGGTAGCAGAGGTCGGCCCGAGGCCAGGAGAGGGGCAGATGGGAGGAAAATGACCCCAAGTGTGCGAGGCATCCCCTTAGCTGCTGTGTGCCTCTTCTCTGCCCCCGACCTCTTCCCCTGACCTCACCACGCCCGCTACCAGGAGCAGGCTGATTTGAAAGGCTTGAGTCCTAGAAACGTGGGGGAGAGGAGGCAGCCCCCAGGCAAAGCAGCTAGGGACATGGGAGAAAATCCTCTGGGTCTCCAGGGGCAACCAAGTGCTCCGTAGCCGCCGCCGAACCCCGTCCCCAGACCGCAACAAACCTCTAGAGTGTCTGTCTGTCTGACTGCCGGCCTCACTGCCTATGTATTGGAGGATGGGAGAGGTTAGTCTATGTGTGTGTCTGTCTGTTTATCTAACGGAGGAGGAGGTGACTAGCATGTCTATCTCCTTGCCTGCCTAGCTATCAAAATATCTCTCTCTCTATCAATCTCTCTATCTATCTATCTATTATTCTATCTATCTATCTATCTATCTATCTATCTATCTATCTATCTATCTAGAGGTGGCAAAGCAGTAGGCTAGGGTGTCTTTTATTTTTCTGTCTGTTGAAGGAGGAGTTTAGTGTGTCTATCTACCTATCTACCTATTTGAGGAAGCGGAGTAGGCCAGTGTGTTTGTGTGTGCCTGTATGTGTGCGTGTGTGCGTGCGGGTCTGTCTCTCTATGTATCTGTAAGTAAAGGAAAAGGAGGTTACTGTGTCTGTCTATCAGTCTATATCTGAATCTACTGGAGGAGGAGTAGGCTAGTATGTCTGTCTGTGTGTCTGTCTATCTATCAGATATCAATGTATGAACCTGTATCTAATCGAGTAGAAGGAGGAGGCTACAGTGTCTATGGCTCTGTCTGACAGAGGAGGAGAAGACAAATGTGTCTGTTTTTCTGTGTGTCTGTGAGTCTGTCACGAACTATATCTACTGGAGAAGAAGGAGGAGGCCCGTGTGTCTGGCTATGTGTGTGTCTCTCAAACAGGAGAAGATAGAGGCTAGTGGGTGTATCCATCAATCTCAATGACTATCTATCAAATGGAAGAAGAGAAAGAGTCTATTAAGTTGTTCTAACTATTATCTAGTGGAGTAGATTACTGTGTCTATGAAGCTGCCTAATTGAGGAGTAGGAGGAGGCTAGAATGTGTGTGTGTGTGTGTGTGTGTGTGTGTTTTGTGTGTGTGTGTCTGACTATGTATCTGTCTAACTATCTAATGGATGAGGAGTAGGAGGTTAGGATATATGGCTGTTTCTCAATGGAGGAAGTGGCTAGTCTGTCTGTCTGTGTATTTCTTTGTCTTTCTGTCTGTCTGTCTGTATGTCTGTGTGTGTGTCTAACGGAGGAAGCCTCCCAGGACTCGACCGACCTGGAGGGATTCCGATTGCCACCCTGAGGCAGCAGAGAGCGCCCGCAGAGCATGCTGAGGGGGACACTGGGGGGAAATCCACAGGCTTTCCTGGGCAGTCCGCGCCTCCCGCATCGGCCCTCTCTGCAGCCGCTCCCGCCCCGCCCCCGCGCCGGCCCCTGTCCACCCCGCGCCCGCCTCCCGGGATCAGGCCAGCACGGAGATGTGCTCCTCCTGTACCTAGGGTAGCTGAGACCGACCCCAGGACCGGCCAATGGGGAGATGGGAGCAAATACAGGGGCTCCGTGGGGCAGCCCCACGTCCTCACTGCAGCCCCTGACAGCACCGTGCCCGCCTCCGGGGCGCAGGCTGACCTGCAAACGTGCATAGTGTCAACCTGGGGCAGGGGAGGCCGCCGCCAGGCCAGGCCGTTGTGGAGATCGGGGCAAAGTGACCGGCTCACCCGAGGCAGTCCGCTCCCCGCGAAGTCCCTGTCCCCTGAACTCACCTCGCCATCCTCCCACCACCTGGCTGACAAGGAGAATTAAATCCCGCACATGTCGGGGAGCAGAGGCCGCCCCGAGGCCAGGCCGCTAGGGACACTGGGGAAATTCCTCTGGCTCGCCAGGGGCACCCGAGTCCTCGGTCGCCGCCGCCGACCCCGTCCGCAGACCGCACCCTGCACCCCGCCTCTAGTGTGTCCGTCTGTCTGACTGCCTTCCTGACTGCTTATGTACTGGAGGAGGGGAGAGGCTACACTATGTGGGTGTGTGTCTGTTTATCTCACGGAGGAGAAGACGACTAGGATGTCTCTATCTTTGCCTGCCTATCAATCTATCCATCTATCTTTCTATCTATCTATCTATCTATCTATGTATCTATCTATCTATCTATCAATGTAGTGGAGGCATAGGAGCAGGCGCGTGTGTGTTTTTATCTGTGTGTCTGTAGGTTGGAAGAGGACATTAGTGTGTCTATCTGCCTACCTTGTTAGTTGAGAAGTAGGAGGAGAATAGTGTGTGTGTGGGTATGTGTCTGTCGGTCTATGTATGTAACTATTTACCTATCTAATGGCTGAGGAGCGGTAATAAAGGGTATATGTTTGTTTCTACATGGAGGAAGAGGATAGTGTTTCTGTCTGTGTATTTATTTGTCTGTCTGTCTGTCTAATGGAGGAATGCTCCCAGGACTCGACCGACTTGGAGGGATGCAAATTGCCACCCTGAGGCAGCAGAGGGCGCCCCAGAGCAGGCTGAGGGGGCCACTGGGTGGAAATTGACAGGCTTGCCTGGGCAGCTGGAGACCCAGCTTCTGCCTTCCCTGTAGCCGCCAACGAACCACCCACTCCCCGCCCCCTGAACACCCCGCACTTGCTTCCCGGGAGCCGGCCACCACAGAGACCTGAAAATCTTGTACATAGGGTACCAGAAACCGACCCCAGGACCGGCCAAGGAGGAGATGGGAGCAAATACACGGGCTCCGTGGGGCAGCCCCGCCTCATCACTGCAGCCCCTGACAGCACCGCGCCCTCCTCCGGGGCGCAGGCTGACCTGCAATCATGCATACTGTGAACCTGGGGCAGGAGAGGCCGTCCCCAGGCCAGGCCGTTGTGGAGATGGGAGCAAACTGATCGGCTAACCGGAGGCAGTCCGCCGGCCGCGACGTCCCTTTATCCTGAACTCAGCTCGCTAGCATCCCAGGACCCTGCTGACAAGCAGATATAAATCCCGCAAACCTGGGGTAGCAGAGGTCGGCCCGAGGCCAGGAGAGGGGCAGATGGGAGGAAAATGACCCCAAGTGTGCGAGGCATCCCCTTAGCTGCTGTGCGCCTCTTCTCTGCCCCCGACCTCTTCCCCTGACCTCACCACGCCCGCTACCAGGAGCAGGCTGACTTGAAAGGCTTGAGTCATAGAAACGTGGGGGAGAGGAGGCAGCCCCCAGGCAAAGCAGCTAGGGACATGGGAGAAAATCCTCTGGGTCTCCAGGGGCAAACTTGTACCCCGTAGCGGCCGCCGAACCCCGTCCCCAGACCGCACCCAACCCCTAGATTGTCTGTCTGTCTGACAGCCTGCCTCACTGCCTATGTATTGGAGGATGGGAGAGGTTAGTCTATGTGTGTGTCTGTCTGTTTATCTAACGGAGGAGGAGGTGACTAGCATGTCTATCTCCTTGCCTGCCTAGCTATCAAAATATCTCTCTCTCTATCAATCTGTATATCTATCTATCTATCTATTATTCGATCTACCTATCTATCTCTCTATCTCTCTATCTCTCTATCTCTCTATCTATCTATCTATCTATCTATCTATCTATCTATCTATCTATCTATCTATCTATCTAGAGGTGGCAAAGCAGTAGGCTAGGGTGTCTTTTATTTTTCTGTCTGTTGAAGGAGGAGTTTAGTGTGTCTATCTACCTATCTACCTATTTGAGGAAGCGGAGTAGGCCAGTGTGTTTGTGTGTGCCTGTATGTGTGCGTGTGTGCGTGCGGGTCTGTCTTTCTATGTATCTGGAGGTAAAGGAGAAGGAGGTTACTGTGTCTGTCTATCAGTCTATATCTGAATCTACTGGAGGAGGAGTAGGCTAGTATGTCTGTCTGTGTGTCTGTCTATCTATCAGATATCAATGTATGAACCTGTATCTAATCGAGTAGAAAGAGGAGGCTACAGTGACTATGGCTCTGTCTGACAGAGGAGGAGAAGACTAATGTGTTTGTTTTTCTGTGTGTCTGAGTGTCTGTCACGATCTATATCTACTGGAGAAGAAGGAGGAGGCCCGTGTGTCTGGCTATGTGTGTGTCTCTCAAACAGGAGAAGATAGAGGCTAGTGGGTGTATCCATCAATCTCACTGACTATCTATCAACTGGAAGAAGAGAAAGGGTCTATTAAGTTGGTGTAACTATTATCTATTGGAGTAGATTAGTGTGTCTATGAACCTGCCTAATTGAGGAGTAGGAGGAGGCTAGAATGTGTGTGTGTGTGTGTGTGTGTGTGTGTTTTGTGTGTGTGTGTCTGACTATGTAACTGTCTAACTATCTAATGGATGAGGAGTAGGAGGTTAGGATATATGGCTGTTTCTCAATGGAGGAAGTGGCTAGTCTGTCTGTCTGTGTATTTCTTTGTCTTTCTGTCTGTCTGTCTGTTTGTCTGTGTGTGTGTCTAACGGAGGAAGCCTCCCAGGACTCGACCGACCTGGAGGGATTCCGATTGCCACCCTGAGGCAGCAGAGGGCGCCCCCAGAGCATGCTGAGGGGGACACCTTGGGGGAAATCCACAGGCTTTCCTGGGCAGCCCGTGCCTCCCGCATCGGCCCTCTCTGCAGCCGCTCCCGCCCCGCCCCTGCCCCGCCCCTTGACCACCCTGCGCCCGCCTCCCGGGATCAGGCCAGCAGGGAGATGTGCTCCTCCTGTACCTAGGGTAGCTGAGACCGACCCCAGGACCGGCCAAGGGGGAGATGGGAGCAAATACAGGGGCTCCGTGGGGCAGCCCCGCATCCTCAATGTAGCCCCTGACAGCACCGCGCCCGCCTCCGGGGCGCAGGCTGACCTGCAAACGTGCATAGTGTCAACCTGGGGCAGGGGAGGCCGCCGCCAGGCCAGGCCGTTGTGGAGATCGGGGCAAAGTGACCGGCTCACCCGAGGCAGTCCGCTCCCCGCGAAGTCCCTGTCCCCTGAACTCACCTCGCCATCCTCCCACCACCTGGCTGACAAGGAGAATTAAATCCCGCACATGTGGGGTAGCAGAGGCCGCCCCGAGGCCAGGCCGCTAGGGACACTGGGGAAATTCCTCTGGCTCGCCAGGGGCACCCGAGTCCTCGGTCGCCGCCGCCGACCCCGTCCGCAGACCGCACCCTGCACCCCGCCTCTAGTGTGTCCGTCTGTCTGACTGCCTTCCTGACTGCTTATGTACTGGAGGAGGGGAGAGGCTACACTATGTGGGTGTGTGTCTGTTTATCTCACGGAGGAGAAGACGACTAGGATGTCTCTATCTTTGCCTGCCTATCAATCTATCCATCCATCTATCTATCTATCTATCTATGTATCTATCTATCTATCTATCAATGTAGTGGAGGCATAGGAGCAGGCGCGTGTGTGTTTTTATCTGTGTGTCTGTAGGTTGGAAGAGGACATTAGTGTGTCTATCTGCCTACGTTGTTAGTTGAGGAGTAGGAGGAGGCTAGTGTGTGTGTGGGTATGTGTCTGTCGGTCTATGTATGTAACTATTTACCTATCTAATGGCTGAGGAGGGGTAATAAAGGGTATATGTTTGTTTCTACATGGAGGAAGAGAATAGTGTTTCTGTCTGTGTATTTATTTGTCTGTCTGTCTGTCTAATGGAGGAATGCTCCCAGGACTCGACCGACTTGGAGGGATGCCAATTGGCACCCTGAGGCAGCAGAGGGCGCCCCAGAGCAGGCTGAGGGGGCCACTGGGTGGAAATTGACAGGCTTGCCTGGGCAGCTCGAGACCCCGCTTCTGCCTTCCCTGTAGCCGCCAACGAACCACCCCCTCCCCGCCCCCTGAACACCCCGCACTCGCTTCCTGGGAGCCGGCACCACAGAGACCTGAAAATCTTGTACATAGGGTACCAGTGACCGACCCCAGACCCGGCCAAGGAGGAGATGGGAGCAAATACACGGGCTCCGTGGGGCAGCCCCGCATCCTCACTGCAGCCCCTGACAGCACCGCGCCCGCCTCCGGGGCGCAGGCTGTCCTGCAATCATGCATACTGTGAACCTGGGGCAGGAGAGGCCGTCCCCAGGCCAGGCCGTTGTGGAGATGGGAGCAAACTGATCGGCTAACCGGAGGCAGTCCACCTGCCGCGACGTCCCTTTATCCTGAACTCAGCTCGCCAGCATCCCAGGACCCTGCTGACAAGCAGATATAAATCCCGCAAACCTGGGGTAGCAGAGGTCGGCCCGAGGCCAGGAGAGGGGCAGATGGGAGGAAAATGACCCCAAGTGTGCGAGGCATCCCCTTAGCTGCTGTGTGCCTCTTCTTTGCCCCCGACCTCTTCCCCTGACCTCACCACGCCCGCTACCAGGAGCAGGCTGACTTAAAAGGCTTGAGTCCTAGAAACGTGGTTGAGAGGAGGCAGCCCCCAGGCAAAGCAGCTAGGGACATGGGAGAAAATCCTCTGGGTCTCCAGGGGCAAACTTGTACCCCGTAGCGGCCGCCGAACCCCGTCCCCAGACCGCACCCAACCCCTAGATTGTCTGTCTGTCCGACTGCCTGCCTCACTGCCTATGTATTGGAGGATGGGAGAGGTTAGTCTATGTGTGTGTCTGTCTGTTTATCTAACGGAGGAGGAGGTGACTAGCATGTCTATCTCATTGCCTGCCTAGCTATCAAAATATCTCTCTCTCTATCAATCTGTATATCTATCTATCTATCTATTATTCGATCTATCTATCTATCTATCTATCAATCTATCTATCTATCTATCTATCTAGAGGTGGCAAAGGAGTAGGCTAGGGTGTCTTTTATTTTTGTGTCTGTTGAAGGAGGTGTTTAGTGTGTCTATCTACCTATCTACCTATTTGAGGAAGCGGAGTAGGCCAGTGTGTTTGTGTGTGCCTGTATGTGTGCGTGTGTGCGTGCGGGTCTGTCTATCTATGTGTCTGTAAGTAAAGGAGAAGGAGGTTACTGTGTCTGTCTATCAGTCTATATCTGAATCTACTGGAGGAGGAGTAGGCTAGTATGTCTGTCTGTGTGTCTGTCTATCTATCAGATATCAATGTATGAACCTTTATCTAATCGAGTAGAAGGAGGAGGCTACAGTGTCTATGGCTCTGTCTGACAGAGGAGGAGAAGACAAATGTGTCTGTTTTTCTGTGTGTCTGTGAGTCTGTCACGAAATATATCTACTGGAGAAGAAGGAGGAGGCCCGTGTGTCTGGCTATGTGTGTGTCTCTCAAACAGGAGAAGATAGAGGCTAGTGGGTGTATCCATCAATCTCAATGACTATCTATCAAATGGAAGAAGAGAAAGAGTCTATTAAGTTGTTCTAACTATTATCTAGTGGAGTAGATTAGTGTGTCTATAAAGCTGCCTAATTGAGGAGTAGGAGGAGGCTAGAATGTGTGTGTGTGTCTGTGTGTGTGTGTGTGTGTGTGTGTTTTGTGTGTGTGTGTCTGACTATGTATCTGTCTAACTATCTAATGGATGAGGAGTAGGAGGTTAGGATATATGGCTGTTTCTCAATGGAGGAAGTGGCTAGTCTGTCTGTCTGTGTATTTCTTTGTCTGTCTGTCTGTCTGTCTGTATGTCTGTGTGTGTGTCTAACGGAGGAAGCCTCCCAGGAGTCGACCGACCTGGAGGGATTCCGATTGCCACCCTGAGGCAGCAGAGGGCGCCCCCAGAGCATGCTGAGGGGGACACTGGGGGGAAATCCACAGGCTTTCCTGGGCAGCCCGCGCCTCCCGCATCGGCCCTCTCTGCAGCCGCTCCCGCCCCGCCCCCGCGCCGCCCCCTGTCCACCCCGCGCCCTCATCCCGGGATCAGGCCAGCACGGAGATGTGCTCCTCCTGTACCTAGGGTAGCTGAGACCGACCCCAGGACCGGCCAATGGGGAGATGGGAGCAAATACAGGGGCTCCGTGGGGCAGCCCCGCGTCCTCACTGCAGCCCCTGACAGCACCGTGCCCGCCTCCGGGGCGCAGGCTGACCTGCAAACGTGCATAGTGTCAACCTGGGGCAGGGGAGGCCGCCGCCAGGCCAGGCCGTTGTGGAGATCGGGGCAAAGTGACCGGCTCACCCGAGGCAGTCCGCTCCCCGCGAAGTCCCTGTCCCCTGAACTCACCTCGCCATCCTCCCACCACCTGGCTGACAAGGAGAATTAAATCCCGCACATGTGGGGTAGCAGAGGCCGCCCCGAGGCCAGGCCGCTAGGGACACTGGGGAAATTCCTCTGGCTCGCCAGGGGCACCCGAGTCCTCGGTCGCCGCCGCCGACCCCGTCCGCAGACCGCACCCTGCACCCCGCCTCTAGTGTGTCCGTCTGTCTGACTGCCTTCCTGACTGCTTATGTACTGGAGGAGGGGAGAGGCTACACTATGTAGGTGTGTGTCTGTTTATCTCACGGAGGAGAAGACGACTAGGATGTCTCTATCTTTGCCTGCCTATCAATCTATCCATCCATCTATCTATCTATCTATCTATGTATCTATCTATCTATCTATCAATGTAGTGGAGGCATAGGAGCAGGCGCGTGTGTGTTTTTATCTGTGTGTCTGTAGGTTGGAAGAGGACATTAGTGTGTCTATCTGCCTACCTTGTTAGTTGAGGAGTAGGAGGAGGCTAGTGTGTGTGTGGGTATGTGTCTGTCGGTCTATGTATGTAACTATTTACCTATCTAATGGCTGAGGAGGGGTAATAAAGGGTATATGTTTGTTTCTACATGGAGGAAGAGGATAGTGTTTCTGTCTGTGTATTTATTTGTCTGTCTGTCTGTCTAATGGAGGAATGCTCCCAGGACTCGACCGACTTGGAGGGATGCCAATTGGCACCCTGAGGTAGCAGAGGGCGCCCCAGAGCAGGCTGAGGGGGCCACTGGGTGGAAATTGACAGGCTTGCCTGGGCAGCTCGAGACCCCGCTTCTGCCTTCCCTGTAGCCGCCAACGAACCACCCCCTCCCCGCCCCCTGAACACCCCGCACTCGCTTCCTGGGAGCCGGCACCACAGAGACCTGAAAATCTTGTACATAGGGTACCAGAGACCGACCCCAGGACCGGCCAAGGAGGAGATGGGAGCAAATACACGGGCTCCGTGGGGCAGCCCCGCCTCCTCACTGCAGCCCCTGACAGCACCGCGCCCGCCTCCGGGGCGCAGGCTGACCTGCAATCATGCATACTGTGAACCTGGGGCAGGAGAGGCCGTCCCCAGGCCAGGCCGTTGTGGAGATGGGAGCAAACTGATCGGCTAACCTGAGGCAGTCCGCCTGCCGCGACGTCCCTTTACCCTGAACTCAACTCGCCAGCATCCCAGAACCCTGCTGACAAGCAGATATAAATCCCGCAAACCTGGGGTAGCAGTGGTCGGCCTAAGTCCAGGAGAGGGGCAGATGGGAGGAAAATGACCCCAAGTGTGCGAGGCATCCGCTTAGCTGCTGTGCGCCTGTTCACTGCCCCCGACCTCTTCCCCTGACCTCACCACGCCCGCTACCAGGAGCAGGCTGACTTGAAAGGCTTGAGTCCTAGAAACGTGGGGGAGAGGAGGCAGCCCCCAGGCAAAGCAGCTAGGGACATGGGAGAAAATCCTCTGGGTCTCCAGGGGCAACCTAGTGCCCCGTAGCCGCCGCCGAACCCCGTCCCCAGACCGCACCCCACCTCTAGAGTGTGTGTCTGTCTGACTGCCTGCCTGACTGCCTATCTATTGGAGGATGGGAGAGGTTAGTCTATGTGTGTGTCTGTATGTTTATCTAACGGAGGAGGAGGTGACTAGCATGTCTATCTTCTTGCCTGCCTAGCTATCAAAATATCTCTCCCTCTATCAATCTCTCTCTCTCTCTGTCTATCTATTATTCTATCTCTCTATCTCTCTATCTCTCTATCTCTCTATCTATCTATCTATCTATCTATCTATCTATCTATCTATCTATCTATCTATCTAGAGGTGGCAAAGCAGTAGGCTAGGGTGTCTTTTATTTTTCTGTCTGTTGAAGGAGGAGTTTAGTGTGTCTATCTACCTATCTACCTATTTGAGGAAGCGGAGTAGGCCACTGTGTTTGTGTGTGCCTGTATGTGTGCGTGTGTGCGTGCGGGTCTGTCTTTCTATGTATCTGGAGGTAAAGGAGAAGGAGGTTACTGTGTCTGTCTATCAGTCTATATCTGAATCTACTGGAGGAGGAGTAGGCTAGTATGTCTGTCTGTGTGTCTATCTATCAGATATCAATGTATGAACCTGTATCTAATCGAGTAGAAAGAGGAGGCTACAGTGACTATGGGTCTGTCTGACAGAGGAGGAGAAGACAAATGTGTCTGTTTTTCTGTGTGTCTGTGAGTCTGTCACGAACTATATCTACTGGAGAAGAAGGAGGAGGCCCGTGTGTCTTGCTATGTGTGTGTCTCTCAAACAGGAGAAGATAGAGGCTAGTGGGTGTATCCATCAATCTCAATGACTATCTATCAAATGGAAGAAGAGAAAGAGTCTATTAAGTTGTTCTAACTATTATCTAGTGGAGTAGATTACTGTGTCTATGAAGCTGCCTAATTGAGGAGTAGGAGGAGGCTAGAATGTGTGTGTGTGTGTGTGTGTGTGTGTGTGTGTGTGTTTTGTGTGTGTGTGTCTGACTATGTATCTGTCTAACTATCTAATGGATGAGGAGTAGGAGGTTAGGATATATGGCTGTTTCTCAATGGAGGAAGTGGCTAGTCTGTCTGTCTGTGTATTTCTTTGTCTTTCTGTCTGTCTGTCTGTATGTCTGTGTGTGTGTCTAACGGAGGAAGCCTCCCAGGACTCGACCGACCTGGAGGGATTCCGATTGCCACCCTGAGGCAGCAGAGAGCGCCCGCAGAGCATGCTGAGGGGGACACTGGGGGGAAATCCACAGGCTTTCCTGGGCAGTCCGCGCCTCCCGCATCGGCCCTCTCTGCAGCCGCTCCCGCCCCGCCCCCGCGCCGGCCCCTGTCCACCCCGCGCCCGCCTCCCGGGATCAGGCCAGCACGGAGATGTGCTCCTCCTGTACCTAGGGTAGCTGAGACCGACCCCAGGACCGGCCAATGGGGAGATGGGAGCAAATACAGGGGCTCCGTGGGGCAGCCCCACGTCCTCACTGCAGCCCCTGACAGCACCGTGCCCGCCTCCGGGGCGCAGGCTGACCTGCAAACGTGCATAGTGTCAACCTGGGGCAGGGGAGGCCGCCGCCAGGCCAGGCCGTTGTGGAGATCGGGGCAAAGTGACCGGCTCACCCGAGGCAGTCCGCTCCCCGCGAAGTCCCTGTCCCCTGAACTCACCTCGCCATCCTCCCACCACCTGGCTGACAAGGAGAATTAAATCCCGCACATGTCGGGGAGCAGAGGCCGCCCCGAGGCCAGGCCGCTAGGGACACTGGGGAAATTCCTCTGGCTCGCCAGGGGCACCCGAGTCCTCGGTCGCCGCCGCCGACCCCGTCCGCAGACCGCACCCTGCACCCCGCCTCTAGTGTGTCCGTCTGTCTGACTGCCTTCCTGACTGCTTATGTACTGGAGGAGGGGAGAGGCTACACTATGTGGGTGTGTGTCTGTTTATCTCACGGAGGAGAAGACGACTAGGATGTCTCTATCTTTGCCTGCCTATCAATCTATCCATCTATCTTTCTATCTATCTATCTATCTATCTATGTATCTATCTATCTATCTATCAATGTAGTGGAGGCATAGGAGCAGGCGCGTGTGTGTTTTTATCTGTGTGTCTGTAGGTTGGAAGAGGACATTAGTGTGTCTATCTGCCTACCTTGTTAGTTGAGAAGTAGGAGGAGAATAGTGTGTGTGTGGGTATGTGTCTGTCGGTCTATGTATGTAACTATTTACCTATCTAATGGCTGAGGAGCGGTAATAAAGGGTATATGTTTGTTTCTACATGGAGGAAGAGGATAGTGTTTCTGTCTGTGTATTTATTTGTCTGTCTGTCTGTCTAATGGAGGAATGCTCCCAGGACTCGACCGACTTGGAGGGATGCAAATTGCCACCCTGAGGCAGCAGAGGGCGCCCCAGAGCAGGCTGAGGGGGCCACTGGGTGGAAATTGACAGGCTTGCCTGGGCAGCTGGAGACCCCGCTTCTGCCTTCCCTGTAGCCGCCAACGAACCACCCACTCCCCGCCCCCTGAACACCCCGCACTCGCTTCCCGGGAGCCGGCCACCACAGAGACCTGAAAATCTTGTACATAGGGTACCAGAAACCGACCCCAGGACCGGCCAAGGAGGAGATGGGAGCAAATACACGGGCTCCGTGGGGCAGCCCCGCCTCATCACTGCAGCCCCTGACAGCACCGCGCCCTCCTCCGGGGCGCAGGCTGACCTGCAATCATGCATACTGTGAACCTGGGGCAGGAGAGGCCGTCCCCAGGCCAGGCCGTTGTGGAGATGGGAGCAAACTGATCGGCTAACCGGAGGCAGTCCGCCGGCCGCGACGTCCCTTTATCCTGAACTCAGCTCGCTAGCATCCCAGGACCCTGCTGACAAGCAGATATAAATCCCGCAAACCTGGGGTAGCAGAGGTCGGCCCGAGGCCAGGAGAGGGGCAGATGGGAGGAAAATGACCCCAAGTGTGCGAGGCATCCCCTTAGCTGCTGTGCGCCTCTTCTCTGCCCCCGACCTCTTCCCCTGACCTCACCACGCCCGCTACCAGGAGCAGGCTGACTTGAAAGGCTTGAGTCATAGAAACGTGGGGGAGAGGAGGCAGCCCCCAGGCAAAGCAGCTAGGGACATGGGAGAAAATCCTCTGGGTCTCCAGGGGCAAACTTGTACCCCGTAGCGGCCGCCGAACCCCGTCCCCAGACCGCACCCAACCCCTAGATTGTCTGTCTGTCTGACAGCCTGCCTCACTGCCTATGTATTGGAGGATGGGAGAGGTTAGTCTATGTGTGTGTCTGTCTGTTTATCTAACGGAGGAGGAGGTGACTAGCATGTCTATCTCCTTGCCTGCCTAGCTATCAAAATATCTCTCTCTCTATCAATCTGTATATCTATCTATCTATCTATTATTCGATCTACCTATCTATCTCTCTATCTCTCTATCTCTCTATCTCTCTATCTATCTATCTATCTATCTATCTATCTATCTATCTATCTATCTAGAGGTGGCAAAGCAGTAGGCTAGGGTGTCTTTTATTTTTCTGTCTGTTGAAGGAGGAGTTTAGTGTGTCTATCTACCTATCTACCTATTTGAGGAAGCGGAGTAGGCCAGTGTGTTTGTGTGTGCCTGTATGTGTGCGTGTGTGCGTGCGGGTCTGTCTTTCTATGTATCTGGAGGTAAAGGAGAAGGAGGTTACTGTGTCTGTCTATCAGTCTATATCTGAATCTACTGGAGGAGGAGTAGGCTAGTATGTCTGTCTGTGTGTCTGTCTATCTATCAGATATCAATGTATGAACCTGTATCTAATCGAGTAGAAAGAGGAGGCTACAGTGACTATGGCTCTGTCTGACAGAGGAGGAGAAGACTAATGTGTTTGTTTTTCTGTGTGTCTGAGTGTCTGTCACGATCTATATCTACTGGAGAAGAAGGAGGAGGCCCGTGTGTCTGGCTATGTGTGTGTCTCTCAAACAGGAGAAGATAGAGGCTAGTGGGTGTATCCATCAATCTCACTGACTATCTATCAACTGGAAGAAGAGAAAGGGTCTATTAAGTTGGTGTAACTATTATCTATTGGAGTAGATTAGTGTGTCTATGAACCTGCCTAATTGAGGAGTAGGAGGAGGCTAGAATGTGTGTGTGTGTGTGTGTGTGTGTGTGTTTTGTGTGTGTGTGTCTGACTATGTAACTGTCTAACTATCTAATGGATGAGGAGTAGGAGGTTAGGATATATGGCTGTTTCTCAATGGAGGAAGTGGCTAGTCTGTCTGTCTGTGTATTTCTTTGTCTTTCTGTCTGTCTGTCTGTTTGTCTGTGTGTGTGTCTAACGGAGGAAGCCTCCCAGGACTCGACCGACCTGGAGGGATTCCGATTGCCACCCTGAGGCAGCAGAGGGCGCCCCCAGAGCATGCTGAGGGGGACACCTTGGGGGAAATCCACAGGCTTTCCTGGGCAGCCCGTGCCTCCCGCATCGGCCCTCTCTGCAGCCGCTCCCGCCCCGCCCCTGCCCCGCCCCTTGACCACCCTGCGCCCGCCTCCCGGGATCAGGCCAGCAGGGAGATGTGCTCCTCCTGTACCTAGGGTAGCTGAGACCGACCCCAGGACCGGCCAAGGGGGAGATGGGAGCAAATACAGGGGCTCCGTGGGGCAGCCCCGCATCCTCAATGTAGCCCCTGACAGCACCGCGCCCGCCTCCGGGGCGCAGGCTGACCTGCAAACGTGCATAGTGTCAACCTGGGGCAGGGGAGGCCGCCGCCAGGCCAGGCCGTTGTGGAGATCGGGGCAAAGTGACCGGCTCACCCGAGGCAGTCCGCTCCCCGCGAAGTCCCTGTCCCCTGAACTCACCTCGCCATCCTCCCACCACCTGGCTGACAAGGAGAATTAAATCCCGCACATGTGGGGTAGCAGAGGCCGCCCCGAGGCCAGGCCGCTAGGGACACTGGGGAAATTCCTCTGGCTCGCCAGGGGCACCCGAGTCCTCGGTCGCCGCCGCCGACCCCGTCCGCAGACCGCACCCTGCACCCCGCCTCTAGTGTGTCCGTCTGTCTGACTGCCTTCCTGACTGCTTATGTACTGGAGGAGGGGAGAGGCTACACTATGTGGGTGTGTGTCTGTTTATCTCACGGAGGAGAAGACGACTAGGATGTCTCTATCTTTGCCTGCCTATCAATCTATCCATCCATCTATCTATCTATCTATCTATGTATCTATCTATCTATCTATCAATGTAGTGGAGGCATAGGAGCAGGCGCGTGTGTGTTTTTATCTGTGTGTCTGTAGGTTGGAAGAGGACATTAGTGTGTCTATCTGCCTACGTTGTTAGTTGAGGAGTAGGAGGAGGCTAGTGTGTGTGTGGGTATGTGTCTGTCGGTCTATGTATGTAACTATTTACCTATCTAATGGCTGAGGAGGGGTAATAAAGGGTATATGTTTGTTTCTACATGGAGGAAGAGAATAGTGTTTCTGTCTGTGTATTTATTTGTCTGTCTGTCTGTCTAATGGAGGAATGCTCCCAGGACTCGACCGACTTGGAGGGATGCCAATTGGCACCCTGAGGCAGCAGAGGGCGCCCCAGAGCAGGCTGAGGGGGCCACTGGGTGGAAATTGACAGGCTTGCCTGGGCAGCTCGAGACCCCGCTTCTGCCTTCCCTGTAGCCGCCAACGAACCACCCCCTCCCCGCCCCCTGAACACCCCGCACTCGCTTCCTGGGAGCCGGCACCACAGAGACCTGAAAATCTTGTACATAGGGTACCAGTGACCGACCCCAGACCCGGCCAAGGAGGAGATGGGAGCAAATACACGGGCTCCGTGGGGCAGCCCCGCATCCTCACTGCAGCCCCTGACAGCACCGCGCCCGCCTCCGGGGCGCAGGCTGTCCTGCAATCATGCATACTGTGAACCTGGGGCAGGAGAGGCCGTCCCCAGGCCAGGCCGTTGTGGAGATGGGAGCAAACTGATCGGCTAACCGGAGGCAGTCCACCTGCCGCGACGTCCCTTTATCCTGAACTCAGCTCGCCAGCATCCCAGGACCCTGCTGACAAGCAGATATAAATCCCGCAAACCTGGGGTAGCAGAGGTCGGCCCGAGGCCAGGAGAGGGGCAGATGGGAGGAAAATGACCCCAAGTGTGCGAGGCATCCCCTTAGCTGCTGTGTGCCTCTTCTTTGCCCCCGACCTCTTCCCCTGACCTCACCACGCCCGCTACCAGGAGCAGGCTGACTTAAAAGGCTTGAGTCCTAGAAACGTGGTTGAGAGGAGGCAGCCCCCAGGCAAAGCAGCTAGGGACATGGGAGAAAATCCTCTGGGTCTCCAGGGGCAAACTTGTACCCCGTAGCGGCCGCCGAACCCCGTCCCCAGACCGCACCCAACCCCTAGATTGTCTGTCTGTCCGACTGCCTGCCTCACTGCCTATGTATTGGAGGATGGGAGAGGTTAGTCTATGTGTGTGTCTGTCTGTTTATCTAACGGAGGAGGAGGTGACTAGCATGTCTATCTCATTGCCTGCCTAGCTATCAAAATATCTCTCTCTCTATCAATCTGTATATCTATCTATCTATCTATTATTCGATCTATCTATCTATCTATCTATCAATCTATCTATCTATCTATCTATCTAGAGGTGGCAAAGGAGTAGGCTAGGGTGTCTTTTATTTTTGTGTCTGTTGAAGGAGGTGTTTAGTGTGTCTATCTACCTATCTACCTATTTGAGGAAGCGGAGTAGGCCAGTGTGTTTGTGTGTGCCTGTATGTGTGCGTGTGTGCGTGCGGGTCTGTCTATCTATGTGTCTGTAAGTAAAGGAGAAGGAGGTTACTGTGTCTGTCTATCAGTCTATATCTGAATCTACTGGAGGAGGAGTAGGCTAGTATGTCTGTCTGTGTGTCTGTCTATCTATCAGATATCAATGTATGAACCTTTATCTAATCGAGTAGAAGGAGGAGGCTACAGTGTCTATGGCTCTGTCTGACAGAGGAGGAGAAGACAAATGTGTCTGTTTTTCTGTGTGTCTGTGAGTCTGTCACGAAATATATCTACTGGAGAAGAAGGAGGAGGCCCGTGTGTCTGGCTATGTGTGTGTCTCTCAAACAGGAGAAGATAGAGGCTAGTGGGTGTATCCATCAATCTCAATGACTATCTATCAAATGGAAGAAGAGAAAGAGTCTATTAAGTTGTTCTAACTATTATCTAGTGGAGTAGATTACTGTGTCTATAAAGCTGCCTAATTGAGGAGTAGGAGGAGGCTAGAATGTGTGTGTGTGTCTGTGTGTGTGTGTGTGTGTGTGTGTTTTGTGTGTGTGTGTCTGACTATGTATCTGTCTAACTATCTAATGGATGAGGAGTAGGAGGTTAGGATATATGGCTGTTTCTCAATGGAGGAAGTGGCTAGTCTGTCTGTCTGTGTATTTCTTTGTCTGTCTGTCTGTCTGTCTGTATGTCTGTGTGTGTGTCTAACGGAGGAAGCCTCCCAGGAGTCGACCGACCTGGAGGGATTCCGATTGCCACCCTGAGGCAGCAGAGGGCGCCCCCAGAGCATGCTGAGGGGGACACTGGGGGGAAATCCACAGGCTTTCCTGGGCAGCCCGCGCCTCCCGCATCGGCCCTCTCTGCAGCCGCTCCCGCCCCGCCCCCGCGCCGCCCCCTGTCCACCCCGCGCCCTCATCCCGGGATCAGGCCAGCACGGAGATGTGCTCCTCCTGTACCTAGGGTAGCTGAGACCGACCCCAGGACCGGCCAATGGGGAGATGGGAGCAAATACAGGGGCTCCGTGGGGCAGCCCCGCGTCCTCACTGCAGCCCCTGACAGCACCGTGCCCGCCTCCGGGGCGCAGGCTGACCTGCAAACGTGCATAGTGTCAACCTGGGGCAGGGGAGGCCGCCGCCAGGCCAGGCCGTTGTGGAGATCGGGGCAAAGTGACCGGCTCACCCGAGGCAGTCCGCTCCCCGCGAAGTCCCTGTCCCCTGAACTCACCTCGCCATCCTCCCACCACCTGGCTGACAAGGAGAATTAAATCCCGCACATGTGGGGTAGCAGAGGCCGCCCCGAGGCCAGGCCGCTAGGGACACTGGGGAAATTCCTCTGGCTCGCCAGGGGCACCCGAGTCCTCGGTCGCCGCCGCCGACCCCGTCCGCAGACCGCACCCTGCACCCCGCCTCTAGTGTGTCCGTCTGTCTGACTGCCTTCCTGACTGCTTATGTACTGGAGGAGGGGAGAGGCTACACTATGTAGGTGTGTGTCTGTTTATCTCACGGAGGAGAAGACGACTAGGATGTCTCTATCTTTGCCTGCCTATCAATCTATCCATCCATCTATCTATCTATCTATCTATGTATCTATCTATCTATCTATCAATGTAGTGGAGGCATAGGAGCAGGCGCGTGTGTGTTTTTATCTGTGTGTCTGTAGGTTGGAAGAGGACATTAGTGTGTCTATCTGCCTACCTTGTTAGTTGAGGAGTAGGAGGAGGCTAGTGTGTGTGTGGGTATGTGTCTGTCGGTCTATGTATGTAACTATTTACCTATCTAATGGCTGAGGAGGGGTAATAAAGGGTATATGTTTGTTTCTACATGGAGGAAGAGGATAGTGTTTCTGTCTGTGTATTTATTTGTCTGTCTGTCTGTCTAATGGAGGAATGCTCCCAGGACTCGACCGACTTGGAGGGATGCCAATTGGCACCCTGAGGTAGCAGAGGGCGCCCCAGAGCAGGCTGAGGGGGCCACTGGGTGGAAATTGACAGGCTTGCCTGGGCAGCTCGAGACCCCGCTTCTGCCTTCCCTGTAGCCGCCAACGAACCACCCCCTCCCCGCCCCCTGAACACCCCGCACTCGCTTCCTGGGAGCCGGCACCACAGAGACCTGAAAATCTTGTACATAGGGTACCAGAGACCGACCCCAGGACCGGCCAAGGAGGAGATGGGAGCAAATACACGGGCTCCGTGGGGCAGCCCCGCCTCCTCACTGCAGCCCCTGACAGCACCGCGCCCGCCTCCGGGGCGCAGGCTGACCTGCAATCATGCATACTGTGAACCTGGGGCAGGAGAGGCCGTCCCCAGGCCAGGCCGTTGTGGAGATGGGAGCAAACTGATCGGCTAACCTGAGGCAGTCCGCCTGCCGCGACGTCCCTTTACCCTGAACTCAACTCGCCAGCATCCCAGAACCCTGCTGACAAGCAGATATAAATCCCGCAAACCTGGGGTAGCAGTGGTCGGCCTAAGTCCAGGAGAGGGGCAGATGGGAGGAAAATGACCCCAAGTGTGCGAGGCATCCGCTTAGCTGCTGTGCGCCTGTTCACTGCCCCCGACCTCTTCCCCTGACCTCACCACGCCCGCTACCAGGAGCAGGCTGACTTGAAAGGCTTGAGTCCTAGAAACGTGGGGGAGAGGAGGCAGCCCCCAGGCAAAGCAGCTAGGGACATGGGAGAAAATCCTCTGGGTCTCCAGGGGCAACCTAGTGCCCCGTAGCCGCCGCCGAACCCCGTCCCCAGACCGCACCCCACCTCTAGAGTGTGTGTCTGTCTGACTGCCTGCCTGACTGCCTATCTATTGGAGGATGGGAGAGGTTAGTCTATGTGTGTGTCTGTATGTTTATCTAACGGAGGAGGAGGTGACTAGCATGTCTATCTTCTTGCCTGCCTAGCTATCAAAATATCTCTCCCTCTATCAATCTCTCTCTCTCTCTGTCTATCTATTATTCTATCTCTCTATCTCTCTATCTCTCTATCTCTCTATCTATCTATCTATCTATCTATCTATCTATCTATCTATCTATCTATCTAGAGGTGGCAAAGCAGTAGGCTAGGGTGTCTTTTATTTTTCTGTCTGTTGAAGGAGGAGTTTAGTGTGTCTATCTACCTATCTACCTATTTGAGGAAGCGGAGTAGGCCACTGTGTTTGTGTGTGCCTGTATGTGTGCGTGTGTGCGTGCGGGTCTGTCTTTCTATGTATCTGGAGGTAAAGGAGAAGGAGGTTACTGTGTCTGTCTATCAGTCTATATCTGAATCTACTGGAGGAGGAGTAGGCTAGTATGTCTGTCTGTGTGTCTATCTATCAGATATCAATGTATGAACCTGTATCTAATCGAGTAGAAAGAGGAGGCTACAGTGACTATGGCTCTGTCTGACAGAGGAGGAGAAGACTAATGTGTTTGTTTTTCTGTGTGTCTGAGTGTCTGTCACGATCTATATCTACTGGAGAAGAAGGAGGAGGCCCGTGTGTCTGGCTATGTGTGTGTCTCTCAAACAGGAGAAGATAGAGGCTAGTGGGTGTATCCATCAATCTCACTGACTATCTATCAAATGGAAGAAGAGAAAGGGTCTATTAAGTTGGTGTAACTATTATCTATTGGAGTAGATTAGTGTGTCTATGAACCTGCCTAATTGAGGAGTAGGAGGAGGCTAGAATGTGTGTGTGTGTGTGTGTGTGTGTGTGTGTGTGTTTTGTGTGTGTGTGTCTGACTATGTAACTGTCTAACTATCTAATGGATGAGGAGTAGGAGGTTAGGATATATGGCTGTTTCTCAATGGAGGAAGTGGCTAGTCTGTCTGTCTGTGTATTTCTTTGTCTTTCTGTCTGTCTGTCTGTTTGTCTGTGTGTGTGTCTAACGGAGGAAGCCTCCCAGGACTCGACCAACCTGGAGGGATTCCGATTGCCACCCTGAGGCACCAGAGGGCGCCCCCAGAGCATGCTGAAGGGGACACCTGGGGGGAAATTCACATGCTTTCCTGGGCAGCCCGCGCCTCCTGCATCGGCCCTCTCTGCAGCCGCTCCCGCCCCGCCCCTGCCCCGCCCCCTGACCACCCTGCGCCCGCCTCCCGGGATCAGGCCAGCACGGAGATGTGCTCCTCCTGTACCTAGGGTAGCTGAGACCGACCCCAGGACCGGCCAAGGGGGAGATGGGAGCAAATACAGGGGCTCCGTGGGGCAGCCCCGCGTCCTCACTGTAGCCCCTGACAGCACCGCGCCCGCCTCCGGGGCGCAGGCTGACCTGCAAACGTGCATAATGTCAACCTGGGGCAGGAGAGGTCTCCACCAGGCCAGGCCGTTGTGGAGATCGGGGCAAAGTGACCGGCTCACCCGAGGCAGTCCTTTCCCCGCCAAGTCCCTGTCCCCTGAACTCACCTCGCCATCCTCCCACCACCTGGCTGACAAGGAGAATTAAATCCCGCACATGAGGGGTAGCAGAGGCCGCCCCGAGGCCAGGCCGCTAGGGACACTGGGGAAAATCCTCTGGCTCGCCAGGGGCACCCGAGTCCTCGGTCGCCGCCGCCGACCCCGTCCGCAGACCGCACCCCGCACCCCGCCTCTAGTGTGTCCGTCTGTCTGACTGCCTTCCTGACTGCTTATGTACTGGAGGAGGGGAGAGGCTACACTATGTAGGTGTGTGTCTGTTTATCTCACGGAGGAGAAGACGACTAGGATGTCTCTATCTTTGCCTGCCTATCAATCTATCCATCCATCTATCTATCTATCTATCTATGTATCTATCTATCTATCTATCAATGTAGTGGAGGCATAGGAGCAGGCGCGTGTGTGTTTTTATCTGTGTGTCTGTAGGTTGGAAGAGGACATTAGTGTGTCTATCTGCCTACCTTGTTAGTTGAGGAGTAGGAGGAGGCTTGTGTGTGTGTGGGTATGTGTCTGTCTGTCTATGTATGTAACTATCTACCTATCTAATGGCTGAGGAGGGGTAATAAAGGGTATATGTTTGTTTCTACATGGAGGAAGAGGATAGTGTTTCTGTCTGTCTATTTATTTGTCTGTCTGTCTGTCTAATGGAGGAATGCTCCCAGGACTCGACCGACTTGGAGGGATGCCAATTGCCACTCTGAGGCAGCAGAGGGCGCCCCAGAGCAGGCTGAGGGGGCCACTGGGTGGAAATTGACAGGCTTGCCTGGGCAGCTCGAGCCCCCCGCTTCTGCCTTCCCTGTAGCCGCCAACGAACCACCCCCTCCCCGCCCCCTGAACACCCCGCACTCGCTTCCCGGGAGCCGGCCACCACAGAGACCTGAAAATCTTGTACATAGGGTACCAGAGACCGACCCCAGGACCGGCCAAGGAGGAGATGGGAGCAAATACACGGGCTCCGTGGGGCAGCCCCGCCTCCTCACTGCAGCCCCTGACAGCACCGCGCCCGCCTCCGGGGCGCAGGCTGACCTGCAATCATGCATACTGTGAACCTGGGGCAGGAGAGGCCGTCCCCAGGCCAGGCCGTTGTGGAGATGGGAGCAAACTGATCGGCTAACCGGAGGCAGTCCGCCTGCCGCGACGTCCCTTTATCCTGAACTCAGCTCGCCAGCATCCCAGGACCCTGCTGACAAGCAGATATAAATCCCGCAAACCTGGGGTAGCAGAGGTCGGCCCGAGGCCAGGAGAGGGGCAGATGGGAGGAAAATGACCCCAAGTGTGCGAGGCATCCCCTTAGCTGCTGTGTGCCTCTTCTCTGCCCCCGACCTCTTCCCCTGACCTCACCACGCCCGCTACCAGGAGCAGGCTGATTTGAAAGGCTTGAGTCCTAGAAACGTGGGGGAGAGGAGGCAGCCCCCAGGCAAAGCAGCTAGGGACATGGGAGAAAATCCTCTGGGTCTCCAGGGGCAACCAAGTGCTCCGTAGCCGCCGCCGAACCCCGTCCCCAGACCGCAACAAACCTCTAGAGTGTCTGTCTGTCTGACTGCCGGCCTCACTGCCTATGTATTGGAGGATGGGAGAGGTTAGTCTATGTGTGTGTCTGTCTGTTTATCTAACGGAGGAGGAGGTGACTAGCATGTCTATCTCCTTGCCTGCCTAGCTATCAAAATATCTCTCTCTCTATCAATCTCTCTATCTATCTATCTATTATTCTATCTATCTATCTATCTATCTATCTATCTATCTATCTATCTATCTATCTATCTAGAGGTGGCAAAGCAGTAGGCTAGGGTGTCTTTTATTTTTCTGTCTGTTGAAGGAGGAGTTTAGTGTGTCTATCTACCTATCTACCTATTTGAGGAAGCGGAGTAGGCCAGTGTGTTTGTGTGTGCCTGTATGTGTGCGTGTGTGCGTGCGGGTCTGTCTCTCTATGTATCTGTAAGTAAAGGAAAAGGAGGTTACTGTGTCTGTCTATCAGTCTATATCTGAATCTACTGGAGGAGGAGTAGGCTAGTATGTCTGTCTGTGTGTCTGTCTATCTATCAGATATCAATGTATGAACCTGTATCTAATCGAGTAGAAGGAGGAGGCTACAGTGTCTATGGCTCTGTCTGACAGAGGAGGAGAAGACAAATGTGTCTGTTTTTCTGTGTGTCTGTGAGTCTGTCACGAACTATATCTACTGGAGAAGAAGGAGGAGGCCCGTGTGTCTGGCTATGTGTGTGTCTCTCAAACAGGAGAAGATAGAGGCTAGTGGGTGTATCCATCAATCTCAATGACTATCTATCAAATGGAAGAAGAGAAAGAGTCTATTAAGTTGTTCTAACTATTATCTAGTGGAGTAGATTACTGTGTCTATGAAGCTGCCTAATTGAGGAGTAGGAGGAGGCTAGAATGTGTGTGTGTGTGTGTGTGTGTGTGTGTGTGTGTGTTTTGTGTGTGTGTGTCTGACTATGTATCTGTCTAACTATCTAATGGATGAGGAGTAGGAGGTTAGGATATATGGCTGTTTCTCAATGGAGGAAGTGGCTAGTCTGTCTGTCTGTGTATTTCTTTGTCTTTCTGTCTGTCTGTCTGTATGTCTGTGTGTGTGTCTAACGGAGGAAGCCTCCCAGGACTCGACCGACCTGGAGGGATTCCGATTGCCACCCTGAGGCAGCAGAGAGCGCCCGCAGAGCATGCTGAGGGGGACACTGGGGGGAAATCCACAGGCTTTCCTGGGCAGTCCGCGCCTCCCGCATCGGCCCTCTCTGCAGCCGCTCCCGCCCCGCCCCCGCGCCGGCCCCTGTCCACCCCGCGCCCGCCTCCCGGGATCAGGCCAGCACGGAGATGTGCTCCTCCTGTACCTAGGGTAGCTGAGACCGACCCCAGGACCGGCCAATGGGGAGATGGGAGCAAATACAGGGGCTCCGTGGGGCAGCCCCACGTCCTCACTGCAGCCCCTGACAGCACCGTGCCCGCCTCCGGGGCGCAGGCTGACCTGCAAACGTGCATAGTGTCAACCTGGGGCAGGGGAGGCCGCCGCCAGGCCAGGCCGTTGTGGAGATCGGGGCAAAGTGACCGGCTCACCCGAGGCAGTCCGCTCCCCGCGAAGTCCCTGTCCCCTGAACTCACCTCGCCATCCTCCCACCACCTGGCTGACAAGGAGAATTAAATCCCGCACATGTCGGGGAGCAGAGGCCGCCCCGAGGCCAGGCCGCTAGGGACACTGGGGAAATTCCTCTGGCTCGCCAGGGGCACCCGAGTCCTCGGTCGCCGCCGCCGACCCCGTCCGCAGACCGCACCCTGCACCCCGCCTCTAGTGTGTCCGTCTGTCTGACTGCCTTCCTGACTGCTTATGTACTGGAGGAGGGGAGAGGCTACACTATGTGGGTGTGTGTCTGTTTATCTCACGGAGGAGAAGACGACTAGGATGTCTCTATCTTTGCCTGCCTATCAATCTATCCATCTATCTTTCTATCTATCTATCTATCTATCTATGTATCTATCTATCTATCTATCAATGTAGTGGAGGCATAGGAGCAGGCGCGTGTGTGTTTTTATCTGTGTGTCTGTAGGTTGGAAGAGGACATTAGTGTGTCTATCTGCCTACCTTGTTAGTTGAGAAGTAGGAGGAGAATAGTGTGTGTGTGGGTATGTGTCTGTCGGTCTATGTATGTAACTATTTACCTATCTAATGGCTGAGGAGCGGTAATAAAGGGTATATGTTTGTTTCTACATGGAGGAAGAGGATAGTGTTTCTGTCTGTGTATTTATTTGTCTGTCTGTCTGTCTAATGGAGGAATGCTCCCAGGACTCGACCGACTTGGAGGGATGCAAATTGCCACCCTGAGGCAGCAGAGGGCGCCCCAGAGCAGGCTGAGGGGGCCACTGGGTGGAAATTGACAGGCTTGCCTGGGCAGCTGGAGACCCCGCTTCTGCCTTCCCTGTAGCCGCCAACGAACCACCCACTCCCCGCCCCCTGAACACCCCGCACTCGCTTCCCGGGAGCCGGCCACCACAGAGACCTGAAAATCTTGTACATAGGGTACCAGAAACCGACCCCAGGACCGGCCAAGGAGGAGATGGGAGCAAATACACGGGCTCCGTGGGGCAGCCCCGCCTCATCACTGCAGCCCCTGACAGCACCGCGCCCTCCTCCGGGGCGCAGGCTGACCTGCAATCATGCATACTGTGAACCTGGGGCAGGAGAGGCCGTCCCCAGGCCAGGCCGTTGTGGAGATGGGAGCAAACTGATCGGCTAACCGGAGGCAGTCCGCCGGCCGCGACGTCCCTTTATCCTGAACTCAGCTCGCTAGCATCCCAGGACCCTGCTGACAAGCAGATATAAATCCCGCAAACCTGGGGTAGCAGAGGTCGGCCCGAGGCCAGGAGAGGGGCAGATGGGAGGAAAATGACCCCAAGTGTGCGAGGCATCCCCTTAGCTGCTGTGCGCCTCTTCTCTGCCCCCGACCTCTTCCCCTGACCTCACCACGCCCGCTACCAGGAGCAGGCTGACTTGAAAGGCTTGAGTCATAGAAACGTGGGGGAGAGGAGGCAGCCCCCAGGCAAAGCAGCTAGGGACATGGGAGAAAATCCTCTGGGTCTCCAGGGGCAAACTTGTACCCCGTAGCGGCCGCCGAACCCCGTCCCCAGACCGCACCCAACCCCTAGATTGTCTGTCTGTCTGACAGCCTGCCTCACTGCCTATGTATTGGAGGATGGGAGAGGTTAGTCTATGTGTGTGTCTGTCTGTTTATCTAACGGAGGAGGAGGTGACTAGCATGTCTATCTCCTTGCCTGCCTAGCTATCAAAATATCTCTCTCTCTATCAATCTGTATATCTATCTATCTATCTATTATTCGATCTACCTATCTATCTCTCTATCTCTCTATCTCTCTATCTCTCTATCTATCTATCTATCTATCTATCTATCTATCTATCTATCTATCTAGAGGTGGCAAAGCAGTAGGCTAGGGTGTCTTTTATTTTTCTGTCTGTTGAAGGAGGAGTTTAGTGTGTCTATCTACCTATCTACCTATTTGAGGAAGCGGAGTAGGCCAGTGTGTTTGTGTGTGCCTGTATGTGTGCGTGTGTGCGTGCGGGTCTGTCTTTCTATGTATCTGGAGGTAAAGGAGAAGGAGGTTACTGTGTCTGTCTATCAGTCTATATCTGAATCTACTGGAGGAGGAGTAGGCTAGTATGTCTGTCTGTGTGTCTGTCTATCTATCAGATATCAATGTATGAACCTGTATCTAATCGAGTAGAAAGAGGAGGCTACAGTGACTATGGCTCTGTCTGACAGAGGAGGAGAAGACTAATGTGTTTGTTTTTCTGTGTGTCTGAGTGTCTGTCACGATCTATATCTACTGGAGAAGAAGGAGGAGGCCCGTGTGTCTGGCTATGTGTGTGTCTCTCAAACAGGAGAAGATAGAGGCTAGTGGGTGTATCCATCAATCTCACTGACTATCTATCAACTGGAAGAAGAGAAAGGGTCTATTAAGTTGGTGTAACTATTATCTATTGGAGTAGATTAGTGTGTCTATGAACCTGCCTAATTGAGGAGTAGGAGGAGGCTAGAATGTGTGTGTGTGTGTGTGTGTGTGTGTGTTTTGTGTGTGTGTGTCTGACTATGTAACTGTCTAACTATCTAATGGATGAGGAGTAGGAGGTTAGGATATATGGCTGTTTCTCAATGGAGGAAGTGGCTAGTCTGTCTGTCTGTGTATTTCTTTGTCTTTCTGTCTGTCTGTCTGTTTGTCTGTGTGTGTGTCTAACGGAGGAAGCCTCCCAGGACTCGACCGACCTGGAGGGATTCCGATTGCCACCCTGAGGCAGCAGAGGGCGCCCCCAGAGCATGCTGAGGGGGACACCTTGGGGGAAATCCACAGGCTTTCCTGGGCAGCCCGTGCCTCCCGCATCGGCCCTCTCTGCAGCCGCTCCCGCCCCGCCCCTGCCCCGCCCCTTGACCACCCTGCGCCCGCCTCCCGGGATCAGGCCAGCAGGGAGATGTGCTCCTCCTGTACCTAGGGTAGCTGAGACCGACCCCAGGACCGGCCAAGGGGGAGATGGGAGCAAATACAGGGGCTCCGTGGGGCAGCCCCGCATCCTCAATGTAGCCCCTGACAGCACCGCGCCCGCCTCCGGGGCGCAGGCTGACCTGCAAACGTGCATAGTGTCAACCTGGGGCAGGGGAGGCCGCCGCCAGGCCAGGCCGTTGTGGAGATCGGGGCAAAGTGACCGGCTCACCCGAGGCAGTCCGCTCCCCGCGAAGTCCCTGTCCCCTGAACTCACCTCGCCATCCTCCCACCACCTGGCTGACAAGGAGAATTAAATCCCGCACATGTGGGGTAGCAGAGGCCGCCCCGAGGCCAGGCCGCTAGGGACACTGGGGAAATTCCTCTGGCTCGCCAGGGGCACCCGAGTCCTCGGTCGCCGCCGCCGACCCCGTCCGCAGACCGCACCCTGCACCCCGCCTCTAGTGTGTCCGTCTGTCTGACTGCCTTCCTGACTGCTTATGTACTGGAGGAGGGGAGAGGCTACACTATGTGGGTGTGTGTCTGTTTATCTCACGGAGGAGAAGACGACTAGGATGTCTCTATCTTTGCCTGCCTATCAATCTATCCATCCATCTATCTATCTATCTATCTATGTATCTATCTATCTATCTATCAATGTAGTGGAGGCATAGGAGCAGGCGCGTGTGTGTTTTTATCTGTGTGTCTGTAGGTTGGAAGAGGACATTAGTGTGTCTATCTGCCTACGTTGTTAGTTGAGGAGTAGGAGGAGGCTAGTGTGTGTGTGGGTATGTGTCTGTCGGTCTATGTATGTAACTATTTACCTATCTAATGGCTGAGGAGGGGTAATAAAGGGTATATGTTTGTTTCTACATGGAGGAAGAGAATAGTGTTTCTGTCTGTGTATTTATTTGTCTGTCTGTCTGTCTAATGGAGGAATGCTCCCAGGACTCGACCGACTTGGAGGGATGCCAATTGGCACCCTGAGGCAGCAGAGGGCGCCCCAGAGCAGGCTGAGGGGGCCACTGGGTGGAAATTGACAGGCTTGCCTGGGCAGCTCGAGACCCCGCTTCTGCCTTCCCTGTAGCCGCCAACGAACCACCCCCTCCCCGCCCCCTGAACACCCCGCACTCGCTTCCTGGGAGCCGGCACCACAGAGACCTGAAAATCTTGTACATAGGGTACCAGTGACCGACCCCAGACCCGGCCAAGGAGGAGATGGGAGCAAATACACGGGCTCCGTGGGGCAGCCCCGCATCCTCACTGCAGCCCCTGACAGCACCGCGCCCGCCTCCGGGGCGCAGGCTGTCCTGCAATCATGCATACTGTGAACCTGGGGCAGGAGAGGCCGTCCCCAGGCCAGGCCGTTGTGGAGATGGGAGCAAACTGATCGGCTAACCGGAGGCAGTCCACCTGCCGCGACGTCCCTTTATCCTGAACTCAGCTCGCCAGCATCCCAGGACCCTGCTGACAAGCAGATATAAATCCCGCAAACCTGGGGTAGCAGAGGTCGGCCCGAGGCCAGGAGAGGGGCAGATGGGAGGAAAATGACCCCAAGTGTGCGAGGCATCCCCTTAGCTGCTGTGTGCCTCTTCTTTGCCCCCGACCTCTTCCCCTGACCTCACCACGCCCGCTACCAGGAGCAGGCTGACTTAAAAGGCTTGAGTCCTAGAAACGTGGTTGAGAGGAGGCAGCCCCCAGGCAAAGCAGCTAGGGACATGGGAGAAAATCCTCTGGGTCTCCAGGGGCAAACTTGTACCCCGTAGCGGCCGCCGAACCCCGTCCCCAGACCGCACCCAACCCCTAGATTGTCTGTCTGTCCGACTGCCTGCCTCACTGCCTATGTATTGGAGGATGGGAGAGGTTAGTCTATGTGTGTGTCTGTCTGTTTATCTAACGGAGGAGGAGGTGACTAGCATGTCTATCTCATTGCCTGCCTAGCTATCAAAATATCTCTCTCTCTATCAATCTGTATATCTATCTATCTATCTATTATTCGATCTATCTATCTATCTATCTATCAATCTATCTATCTATCTATCTATCTAGAGGTGGCAAAGGAGTAGGCTAGGGTGTCTTTTATTTTTGTGTCTGTTGAAGGAGGTGTTTAGTGTGTCTATCTACCTATCTACCTATTTGAGGAAGCGGAGTAGGCCAGTGTGTTTGTGTGTGCCTGTATGTGTGCGTGTGTGCGTGCGGGTCTGTCTATCTATGTGTCTGTAAGTAAAGGAGAAGGAGGTTACTGTGTCTGTCTATCAGTCTATATCTGAATCTACTGGAGGAGGAGTAGGCTAGTATGTCTGTCTGTGTGTCTGTCTATCTATCAGATATCAATGTATGAACCTTTATCTAATCGAGTAGAAGGAGGAGGCTACAGTGTCTATGGCTCTGTCTGACAGAGGAGGAGAAGACAAATGTGTCTGTTTTTCTGTGTGTCTGTGAGTCTGTCACGAAATATATCTACTGGAGAAGAAGGAGGAGGCCCGTGTGTCTGGCTATGTGTGTGTCTCTCAAACAGGAGAAGATAGAGGCTAGTGGGTGTATCCATCAATCTCAATGACTATCTATCAAATGGAAGAAGAGAAAGAGTCTATTAAGTTGTTCTAACTATTATCTAGTGGAGTAGATTACTGTGTCTATAAAGCTGCCTAATTGAGGAGTAGGAGGAGGCTAGAATGTGTGTGTGTGTCTGTGTGTGTGTGTGTGTGTGTGTGTTTTGTGTGTGTGTGTCTGACTATGTATCTGTCTAACTATCTAATGGATGAGGAGTAGGAGGTTAGGATATATGGCTGTTTCTCAATGGAGGAAGTGGCTAGTCTGTCTGTCTGTGTATTTCTTTGTCTGTCTGTCTGTCTGTCTGTATGTCTGTGTGTGTGTCTAACGGAGGAAGCCTCCCAGGAGTCGACCGACCTGGAGGGATTCCGATTGCCACCCTGAGGCAGCAGAGGGCGCCCCCAGAGCATGCTGAGGGGGACACTGGGGGGAAATCCACAGGCTTTCCTGGGCAGCCCGCGCCTCCCGCATCGGCCCTCTCTGCAGCCGCTCCCGCCCCGCCCCCGCGCCGCCCCCTGTCCACCCCGCGCCCTCATCCCGGGATCAGGCCAGCACGGAGATGTGCTCCTCCTGTACCTAGGGTAGCTGAGACCGACCCCAGGACCGGCCAATGGGGAGATGGGAGCAAATACAGGGGCTCCGTGGGGCAGCCCCGCGTCCTCACTGCAGCCCCTGACAGCACCGTGCCCGCCTCCGGGGCGCAGGCTGACCTGCAAACGTGCATAGTGTCAACCTGGGGCAGGGGAGGCCGCCGCCAGGCCAGGCCGTTGTGGAGATCGGGGCAAAGTGACCGGCTCACCCGAGGCAGTCCGCTCCCCGCGAAGTCCCTGTCCCCTGAACTCACCTCGCCATCCTCCCACCACCTGGCTGACAAGGAGAATTAAATCCCGCACATGTGGGGTAGCAGAGGCCGCCCCGAGGCCAGGCCGCTAGGGACACTGGGGAAATTCCTCTGGCTCGCCAGGGGCACCCGAGTCCTCGGTCGCCGCCGCCGACCCCGTCCGCAGACCGCACCCTGCACCCCGCCTCTAGTGTGTCCGTCTGTCTGACTGCCTTCCTGACTGCTTATGTACTGGAGGAGGGGAGAGGCTACACTATGTAGGTGTGTGTCTGTTTATCTCACGGAGGAGAAGACGACTAGGATGTCTCTATCTTTGCCTGCCTATCAATCTATCCATCCATCTATCTATCTATCTATCTATGTATCTATCTATCTATCTATCAATGTAGTGGAGGCATAGGAGCAGGCGCGTGTGTGTTTTTATCTGTGTGTCTGTAGGTTGGAAGAGGACATTAGTGTGTCTATCTGCCTACCTTGTTAGTTGAGGAGTAGGAGGAGGCTAGTGTGTGTGTGGGTATGTGTCTGTCGGTCTATGTATGTAACTATTTACCTATCTAATGGCTGAGGAGGGGTAATAAAGGGTATATGTTTGTTTCTACATGGAGGAAGAGGATAGTGTTTCTGTCTGTGTATTTATTTGTCTGTCTGTCTGTCTAATGGAGGAATGCTCCCAGGACTCGACCGACTTGGAGGGATGCCAATTGGCACCCTGAGGTAGCAGAGGGCGCCCCAGAGCAGGCTGAGGGGGCCACTGGGTGGAAATTGACAGGCTTGCCTGGGCAGCTCGAGACCCCGCTTCTGCCTTCCCTGTAGCCGCCAACGAACCACCCCCTCCCCGCCCCCTGAACACCCCGCACTCGCTTCCTGGGAGCCGGCACCACAGAGACCTGAAAATCTTGTACATAGGGTACCAGAGACCGACCCCAGGACCGGCCAAGGAGGAGATGGGAGCAAATACACGGGCTCCGTGGGGCAGCCCCGCCTCCTCACTGCAGCCCCTGACAGCACCGCGCCCGCCTCCGGGGCGCAGGCTGACCTGCAATCATGCATACTGTGAACCTGGGGCAGGAGAGGCCGTCCCCAGGCCAGGCCGTTGTGGAGATGGGAGCAAACTGATCGGCTAACCTGAGGCAGTCCGCCTGCCGCGACGTCCCTTTACCCTGAACTCAACTCGCCAGCATCCCAGAACCCTGCTGACAAGCAGATATAAATCCCGCAAACCTGGGGTAGCAGTGGTCGGCCTAAGTCCAGGAGAGGGGCAGATGGGAGGAAAATGACCCCAAGTGTGCGAGGCATCCGCTTAGCTGCTGTGCGCCTGTTCACTGCCCCCGACCTCTTCCCCTGACCTCACCACGCCCGCTACCAGGAGCAGGCTGACTTGAAAGGCTTGAGTCCTAGAAACGTGGGGGAGAGGAGGCAGCCCCCAGGCAAAGCAGCTAGGGACATGGGAGAAAATCCTCTGGGTCTCCAGGGGCAACCTAGTGCCCCGTAGCCGCCGCCGAACCCCGTCCCCAGACCGCACCCCACCTCTAGAGTGTGTGTCTGTCTGACTGCCTGCCTGACTGCCTATCTATTGGAGGATGGGAGAGGTTAGTCTATGTGTGTGTCTGTATGTTTATCTAACGGAGGAGGAGGTGACTAGCATGTCTATCTTCTTGCCTGCCTAGCTATCAAAATATCTCTCCCTCTATCAATCTCTCTCTCTCTCTGTCTATCTATTATTCTATCTCTCTATCTCTCTATCTCTCTATCTCTCTATCTATCTATCTATCTATCTATCTATCTATCTATCTATCTATCTATCTATCTATCTAGAGGTGGCAAAGCAGTAGGCTAGGGTGTCTTTTATTTTTCTGTCTGTTGAAGGAGGAGTTTAGTGTGTCTATCTACCTATCTACCTATTTGAGGAAGCGGAGTAGGCCACTGTGTTTGTGTGTGCCTGTATGTGTGCGTGTGTGCGTGCGGGTCTGTCTTTCTATGTATCTGGAGGTAAAGGAGAAGGAGGTTACTGTGTCTGTCTATCAGTCTATATCTGAATCTACTGGAGGAGGAGTAGGCTAGTATGTCTGTCTGTGTGTCTATCTATCAGATATCAATGTATGAACCTGTATCTAATCGAGTAGAAAGAGGAGGCTACAGTGACTATGGCTCTGTCTGACAGAGGAGGAGAAGACTAATGTGTTTGTTTTTCTGTGTGTCTGAGTGTCTGTCACGATCTATATCTACTGGAGAAGAAGGAGGAGGCCCGTGTGTCTGGCTATGTGTGTGTCTCTCAAACAGGAGAAGATAGAGGCTAGTGGGTGTATCCATCAATCTCACTGACTATCTATCAAATGGAAGAAGAGAAAGGGTCTATTAAGTTGGTGTAACTATTATCTATTGGAGTAGATTAGTGTGTCTATGAACCTGCCTAATTGAGGAGTAGGAGGAGGCTAGAATGTGTGTGTGTGTGTGTGTGTGTGTGTGTGTGTGTTTTGTGTGTGTGTGTCTGACTATGTAACTGTCTAACTATCTAATGGATGAGGAGTAGGAGGTTAGGATATATGGCTGTTTCTCAATGGAGGAAGTGGCTAGTCTGTCTGTCTGTGTATTTCTTTGTCTTTCTGTCTGTCTGTCTGTTTGTCTGTGTGTGTGTCTAACGGAGGAAGCCTCCCAGGACTCGACCAACCTGGAGGGATTCCGATTGCCACCCTGAGGCACCAGAGGGCGCCCCCAGAGCATGCTGAAGGGGACACCTGGGGGGAAATTCACATGCTTTCCTGGGCAGCCCGCGCCTCCTGCATCGGCCCTCTCTGCAGCCGCTCCCGCCCCGCCCCTGCCCCGCCCCCTGACCACCCTGCGCCCGCCTCCCGGGATCAGGCCAGCACGGAGATGTGCTCCTCCTGTACCTAGGGTAGCTGAGACCGACCCCAGGACCGGCCAAGGGGGAGATGGGAGCAAATACAGGGGCTCCGTGGGGCAGCCCCGCGTCCTCACTGTAGCCCCTGACAGCACCGCGCCCGCCTCCGGGGCGCAGGCTGACCTGCAAACGTGCATAATGTCAACCTGGGGCAGGAGAGGTCTCCACCAGGCCAGGCCGTTGTGGAGATCGGGGCAAAGTGACCGGCTCACCCGAGGCAGTCCTTTCCCCGCCAAGTCCCTGTCCCCTGAACTCACCTCGCCATCCTCCCACCACCTGGCTGACAAGGAGAATTAAATCCCGCACATGAGGGGTAGCAGAGGCCGCCCCGAGGCCAGGCCGCTAGGGACACTGGGGAAAATCCTCTGGCTCGCCAGGGGCACCCGAGTCCTCGGTCGCCGCCGCCGACCCCGTCCGCAGACCGCACCCCGCACCCCGCCTCTAGTGTGTCCGTCTGTCTGACTGCCTTCCTGACTGCTTATGTACTGGAGGAGGGGAGAGGCTACACTATGTAGGTGTGTGTCTGTTTATCTCACGGAGGAGAAGACGACTAGGATGTCTCTATCTTTGCCTGCCTATCAATCTATCCATCCATCTATCTATCTATCTATCTATGTATCTATCTATCTATCTATCAATGTAGTGGAGGCATAGGAGCAGGCGCGTGTGTGTTTTTATCTGTGTGTCTGTAGGTTGGAAGAGGACATTAGTGTGTCTATCTGCCTACCTTGTTAGTTGAGGAGTAGGAGGAGGCTTGTGTGTGTGTGGGTATGTGTCTGTCTGTCTATGTATGTAACTATCTACCTATCTAATGGCTGAGGAGGGGTAATAAAGGGTATATGTTTGTTTCTACATGGAGGAAGAGGATAGTGTTTCTGTCTGTCTATTTATTTGTCTGTCTGTCTGTCTAATGGAGGAATGCTCCCAGGACTCGACCGACTTGGAGGGATGCCAATTGCCACTCTGAGGCAGCAGAGGGCGCCCCAGAGCAGGCTGAGGGGGCCACTGGGTGGAAATTGACAGGCTTGCCTGGGCAGCTCGAGCCCCCCGCTTCTGCCTTCCCTGTAGCCGCCAACGAACCACCCCCTCCCCGCCCCCTGAACACCCCGCACTCGCTTCCCGGGAGCCGGCCACCACAGAGACCTGAAAATCTTGTACATAGGGTACCAGAGACCGACCCCAGGACCGGCCAAGGAGGAGATGGGAGCAAATACACGGGCTCCGTGGGGCAGCCCCGCCTCCTCACTGCAGCCCCTGACAGCACCGCGCCCGCCTCCGGGGCGCAGGCTGACCTGCAATCATGCATACTGTGAACCTGGGGCAGGAGAGGCCGTCCCCAGGCCAGGCCGTTGTGGAGATGGGAGCAAACTGATCGGCTAACCGGAGGCAGTCCGCCTGCCGCGACGTCCCTTTATCCTGAACTCAGCTCGCCAGCATCCCAGGACCCTGCTGACAAGCAGATATAAATCCCGCAAACCTGGGGTAGCAGAGGTCGGCCCGAGGCCAGGAGAGGGGCAGATGGGAGGAAAATGACCCCAAGTGTGCGAGGCATCCCCTTAGCTGCTGTGTGCCTCTTCTCTGCCCCCGACCTCTTCCCCTGACCTCACCACGCCCGCTACCAGGAGCAGGCTGATTTGAAAGGCTTGAGTCCTAGAAACGTGGGGGAGAGGAGGCAGCCCCCAGGCAAAGCAGCTAGGGACATGGGAGAAAATCCTCTGGGTCTCCAGGGGCAACCAAGTGCTCCGTAGCCGCCGCCGAACCCCGTCCCCAGACCGCAACAAACCTCTAGAGTGTCTGTCTGTCTGACTGCCGGCCTCACTGCCTATGTATTGGAGGATGGGAGAGGTTAGTCTATGTGTGTGTCTGTCTGTTTATCTAACGGAGGAGGAGGTGACTAGCATGTCTATCTCCTTGCCTGCCTAGCTATCAAAATATCTCTCTCTCTATCAATCTCTCTATCTATCTATCTATTATTCTATCTATCTATCTATCTATCTATCTATCTATCTATCTATCTATCTATCTATCTAGAGGTGGCAAAGCAGTAGGCTAGGGTGTCTTTTATTTTTCTGTCTGTTGAAGGAGGAGTTTAGTGTGTCTATCTACCTATCTACCTATTTGAGGAAGCGGAGTAGGCCAGTGTGTTTGTGTGTGCCTGTATGTGTGCGTGTGTGCGTGCGGGTCTGTCTCTCTATGTATCTGTAAGTAAAGGAAAAGGAGGTTACTGTGTCTGTCTATCAGTCTATATCTGAATCTACTGGAGGAGGAGTAGGCTAGTATGTCTGTCTGTGTGTCTGTCTATCTATCAGATATCAATGTATGAACCTGTATCTAATCGAGTAGAAGGAGGAGGCTACAGTGTCTATGGCTCTGTCTGACAGAGGAGGAGAAGACAAATGTGTCTGTTTTTCTGTGTGTCTGTGAGTCTGTCACGAACTATATCTACTGGAGAAGAAGGAGGAGGCCCGTGTGTCTGGCTATGTGTGTGTCTCTCAAACAGGAGAAGATAGAGGCTAGTGGGTGTATCCATCAATCTCAATGACTATCTATCAAATGGAAGAAGAGAAAGAGTCTATTAAGTTGTTCTAACTATTATCTAGTGGAGTAGATTACTGTGTCTATGAAGCTGCCTAATTGAGGAGTAGGAGGAGGCTAGAATGTGTGTGTGTGTGTGTGTGTGTGTGTGTTTTGTGTGTGTGTGTCTGACTATGTATCTGTCTAACTATCTAATGGATGAGGAGTAGGAGGTTAGGATATATGGCTGTTTCTCAATGGAGGAAGTGGCTAGTCTGTCTGTCTGTGTATTTCTTTGTCTGTCTGTCTGTCTGTCTGTATGTCTGTGTGTGTGTCTAACGGAGGAAGCCTCCCAGGACTCGACCGACCTGGAGGGATTCCGATTGCCACCCTGAGGCAGCAGAGAGCGCCCGCAGAGCATGCTGAGGGGGACACTGGGGGGAAATCCACAGGCTTTCCTGGGCAGTCCGCGCCTCCCGCATCGGCCCTCTCTGCAGCCGCTCCCGCCCCGCCCCCGCGCCGGCCCCTGTCCACCCCGCGCCCGCCTCCCGGGATCAGGCCAGCACGGAGATGTGCTCCTCCTGTACCTAGGGTAGCTGAGACCGACCCCAGGACCGGCCAAGGGGGAGATGGGAGCAAATACAGGGGCTCTGTGGGGCAGCCCCACGTCCTCACTGCAGCCCCTGACAGCACCGTGCCCGCCTCCGGGGCGCAGGCTGACCTGCAAACGTGCATAGTGTCAACCTGGGGCAGGGGAGGCCGCCGCCAGGCCAGGCCGTTGTGGAGATCGGGGCAAAGTGACCGGCTCACCCGAGGCAGTCCGCTCCCCGCGAAGTCCCTGTCCCCTGAACTCACCTCGCCATCCTCCCACCACCTGGCTGACAAGGAGAATTAAATCCCGCACATGTCGGGGAGCAGAGGCCGCCCCGAGGCCAGGCCGCTAGGGACACTGGGGAAATTCCTCTGGCTCGCCAGGGGCACCCGAGTCCTCGGTCGCCGCCGCCGACCCCGTCCGCAGACCGCACCCTGCACCCCGCCTCTAGTGTGTCCGTCTGTCTGACTGCCTTCCTGACTGCTTATGTACTGGAGGAGGGGAGAGGCTACACTATGTGGGTGTGTGTCTGTTTATCTCACGGAGGAGAAGACGACTAGGATGTCTCTATCTTTGCCTGCCTATCAATCTATCCATCTATCTTTCTATCTATCTATCTATCTATCTATGTATCTATCTATCTATCTATCAATGTAGTGGAGGCATAGGAGCAGGCGCGTGTGTGTTTTTATCTGTGTGTCTGTAGGTTGGAAGAGGACATTAGTGTGTCTATCTGCCTACCTTGTTAGTTGAGAAGTAGGAGGAGAATAGTGTGTGTGTGGGTATGTGTCTGTCGGTCTATGTATGTAACTATTTACCTATCTAATGGCTGAGGAGCGGTAATAAAGGGTATATGTTTGTTTCTACATGGAGGAAGAGGATAGTGTTTCTGTCTGTGTATTTATTTGTCTGTCTGTCTGTCTAATGGAGGAATGCTCCCAGGACTCGACCGACTTGGAGGGATGCCAATTGCCACCCTGAGGCAGCAGAGGGCGCCCCAGAGCAGGCTGAGGGGGCCACTGGGTGGAAATTGACAGGCTTGCCTGGGCAGCTCGAGACCCCGCTTCTGGCTTCCCTGTAGCCGCCAACGAACCACCCACTCCCCGCCCCCTGAACACCCCGCACTCGCTTCCCGGGAGCCGGCCACCACAGAGACCTGAAAATCTTGTACATAGGGTACCAGAAACCGACCCCAGGACCGGCCAAGGAGGAGATGGGAGCAAATACACGGGCTCCGTGGGGCAGCCCCGCCTCATCACTGCAGCCCCTGACAGCACCGCGCCCGCCTCCGGGGCGCAGGCTGACCTGCAATCATGCATACTGTGAACCTGGGGCAGGAGAGGCCGTCCCCAGGCCAGGCCGTTGTGGAGATGGGAGCAAACTGATCGGCTAACCGGAGGCAGTCCGCCGGCCGCGACGTCCCTTTATCCTGAACTCAGCTCGCCAGCATCCCAGGACCCTGCTGACAAGCAGATATAAATCCCGCAAACCAGGGGTAGCAGAGGTCGGCCCGAGGCCAGGAGAGGGGCAGATGGGAGGAAAATGACCCCAAGTGTGCGAGGCATCTCCTTAGCTGCTGTGCGCCTCTTCTCTGCCCCCGACCTCTTCCCCTGACCTCACCACGCCCGCTACCAGGAGCAGGCTGACTTGAAAGGCTTGAGTCATAGAAACGTGGGGGAGAGGAGGCAGCCCCCAGGCAAAGCAGCTAGGGACATGGGAGAAAATCCTCTGGGTCTCCAGGGGCAAACTTGTACCCCGTAGCGGCCGCCGAACCCCGTCCCCAGACCGCACCCAACCCCTAGATTGTCTGTCTGTCTGACTGCCTGCCTCACTGCCTATGTATTGGAGGATGGGAGAGGTTAGTCTATGTGTGTGTCTGTCTGTTTATCTAACGGAGGAGGAGGTGACTAGCATGTCTATCTCCTTGCCTGCCTAGCTATCAAAATATCTCTCTCTCTATCAATCTGTATATCTATCTATCTATCTATTATTCGATCTACCTATCTATCTCTCTATCTCTCTATCTCTCTATCTATCTATCTATCTATCTATCTATCTATCTATCTATCTATCTAGAGGTGGCAAAGCAGTAGGCTAGGGTGTCTTTTATTTTTCTGTCTGTTGAAGGAGGAGTTTAGTGTGTCTATCTACCTATCTACCTATTTGAGGAAGCGGAGTAGGCCAGTGTGTTTGTGTGTGCCTGTATGTGTGCGTGTGTGCGTGCGGGTCTGTCTTTCTATGTATCTGGAGGTAAAGGAGAAGGAGGTTACTGTGTCTGTCTATCAGTCTATATCTGAATCTACTGGAGGAGGAGTAGGCTAGTATGTCTGTCTGTGTGTCTGTCTATCTATCAGATATCAATGTATGAACCTGTATCTAATCGAGTAGAAAGAGGAGGCTACAGTGACTATGGCTCTGTCTGACAGAGGAGGAGAAGACTAATGTGTTTGTTTTTCTGTGTGTCTGAGTGTCTGTCACGATCTATATCTACTGGAGAAGAAGGAGGAGGCCCGTGTGTCTGGCTATGTGTGTGTCTCTCAAACAGGAGAAGATAGAGGCTAGTGGGTGTATCCATCAATCTCACTGACTATCTATCAAATGGAAGAAGAGAAAGGGTCTATTAAGTTGGTGTAACTATTATCTATTGGAGTAGATTAGTGTGTCTATGAACCTGCCTAATTGAGGAGTAGGAGGAGGCTAGAATGTGTGTGTGTGTGTGTGTGTGTGTGTGTTTTGTGTGTGTGTGTCTGACTATGTAACTGTCTAACTATCTAATGGATGAGGAGTAGGAGGTTAGGATATATGGCTGTTTCTCAATGGAGGAAGTGGCTAGTCTGTCTGTCTGTGTATTTCTTTGTCTTTCTGTCTGTCTGTCTGTTTGTCTGTGTGTGTGTCTAACGGAGGAAGCCTCCCAGGACTCGACCGACCTGGAGGGATTCCGATTGCCACCCTGAGGCAGCAGAGGGCGCCCCCAGACCATGCTGAGGGGGACACCTTGGGGGAAATACACAGGCTTTCCTGGGCAGCCCGTGCCTCCCGCATCGGCCCTCTCTGCAGCCGCTCCCGCCCCGCCCCTGCCCCGCCCCCTGACCACCCTGCGCCCGCGTCCCGGGATCAGGCCAGCACGGAGATGTGCTCCTCCTGTACCTAGGGTAGCTGAGACCGACCCCAGGACCGGCCAAGGGGGAGATGGGAGCAAATACAGGGGCTCCGTGGGGCAGCCCCGCGTCCTCACTGTAGCCCCTGACAGCACCGCACCCGCCTCCGGGGCGCAGGCTGACCTGCAAACGTGCATAGTGTCAACCTGGGGCAGGGGAGGCCGCCGCCAGGCCAGGCCGTTGTGGAGATCGGGGCAAAGTGACCGGCTCACCCGAGGCAGTCCGCTCCCCGCGAAGTCCCTGTCCCCTGAACTCACCTCGCCATCCTCCCACCACCTGGCTGACAAGGAGAATTAAATCCCGCACATGTGGGGTAGCAGAGGCCGCCCCGAGGCCAGGCCGCTAGGGACACTGGGGAAATTCCTCTGGCTCGCCAGGGGCACCCGAGTCCTCGGTCGCCGCCGCCGACCCCGTCCGCAGACCGCACCATGCACCCCGCCTCTAGTGTGTCCGTCTGTCTGACTGCCTTCCTGACTGCTTATGTACTGGAGGAGGGGAGAGGCTACACTATGTGGGTGTGTGTCTGTTTATCTCACGGAGGAGAAGACGACTAGGATGTCTCTATCTTTGCCTGCCTATCAATCTATCCATCCATCTATCTATCTATCTATCTATGTATCTATCTATCTATCTATCAATGTAGTGGAGGCATAGGAGCAGGCGCGTGTGTGTTTTTATCTGTGTGTCTGTAGGTTGGAAGAGGACATTAGTGTGTCTATCTGCCTACGTTGTTAGTTGAGGAGTAGGAGGAGGCTAGTGTGTGTGTGGGTATGTGTCTGTCGGTCTATGTATGTAACTATTTACCTATCTAATGGCTGAGGAGGGGTAATAAAGGGTATATGTTTGTTTCTACATGGAGGAAGAGAATAGTGTTTCTGTCTGTGTATTTATTTGTCTGTCTGTCTGTCTAATGGAGGAATGCTCCCAGGACTCGACCGACTTGGAGGGATGCCAATTGGCACCCTGAGGCAGCAGAGGGCGCCCCAGAGCAGGCTGAGGGGGCCACTGGGTGGAAATTGACAGGCTTGCCTGGGCAGCTCGAGACCCCGCTTCTGCCTTCCCTGTAGCCGCCAACGAACCACCCCCTCCCCGCCCCCTTAACACCCCGCACTCGCTTCCTGGGAGCCGGCACCACAGAGACCTGAAAATCTTGTACATAGGGTACCAGTGACCGACCCCAGACCCGGCCAAGGAGGAGATGGGAGCAAATACACGGGCTCCGTGGGGCAGCCCCGCCTCATCACTGCAGCCCCTGACAGCACCGCGCCCGCCTCCGGGGCGCAGGCTGTCCTGCAATCATGCATACTGTGAACCTGGGGCAGGAGAGGCCGTCCCCAGGCCAGGCCGTTGTGGAGATGGGAGCAAACTGATCGGCTAACCGGAGGCAGTCCACCTGCCGCGACGTCTCTTTATCCTGAACTCAGCTCGCCAGCATCGCAGGACCCTGCTGACAAGCAGATATAAATCCCGCAAACCTGGGGTAGCAGAGGTCGGCCCGAGGCCAGGAGAGGGGCAGATGGGAGGAAAATGACCCCAAGTGTGCGAGGCATCCCCTTAGCTGCTGTGTGCCTCTTCTTTGCCCCCGACCTCTTCCCCTGACCTCACCACGCCCGCTACCAGGAGCAGGCTGACTTAAAAGGCTTGAGTCCTAGAAACGTGGGGGAGAGGAGGCAGCCCCCAGGCAAAGCAGCTAGGGACATGGGAGAAAATCCTCTGGGTCTCCAGGGGCAAACTTGTACCCCGTAGCGGCCGCCGAACCCCGTCCCCAGACCGCACCCAACCCCTAGATTGTCTGTCTGTCTGACTGCCTGCCTCACTGCCTATGTATTGGAGGATGGGAGAGGTTAGTCTATGTGTGTGTCTGTCTGTTTATCTAACGGAGGAGGAGGTGACTAGCATGTCTATCTCCTTGCCTGCCTAGCTATCAAAATATCTCTCTCTCTATCAATCTGTATATCTATCTATCTATCTATTATTCGATCTATCTATCTATCTATCTATCTATCTATCTATCTATCTATCTATCTAACTATCTAGAGGTGGCAAAGGAGTAGGCTAGGGTGTCTTTTATTTTTGTGTCTGTTGAAGGAGGTGTTTAGTGTGTCTATCTACCTATCTACCTATTTGAGGAAGCGGAGTAGGCCAGTGTGTTTGTGTGTGCCTGTATGTGTGCGTGTGTGCGTGCGGGTCTGTCTATCTATGTGTCTTTAAGTAAAGGAGAAGGAGGTTACTGTGTCTGTCTATCAGTCTATATCTGAATCTACTGGAGGAGGAGTAGGCTAGTATGTCTGTCTGTGTGTCTGTCTATCTATCAGATATCAATGTATGAACCTGTATCTAATCGAGTAGAAAGAGGAGGCTACAGTGACTATGGCTCTGTCTGACAGAGGAGGAGAAGACTAATGTGTTTGTTTTTCTGTGTGTCTGAGTGTCTGTCACGATCTATATCTACTGGAGAAGAAGGAGGAGGCCCGTGTGTCTGGCTATGTGTGTGTCTCTCAAACAGGAGAAGATAGAGGCTAGTGGGTGTATCCATCAATCTCACTGACTATCTATCAAATGGAAGAAGAGAAAGGGTCTATTAAGTTGGTGTAACTATTATCTATTGGAGTAGATTAGTGTGTCTATGAACCTGCCTAATTGAGGAGTAGGAGGAGGCTAGAATGTGTGTGTGTGTGTGTGTGTGTGTGTGTTTTGTGTGTGTGTGTCTGACTATGTAACTGTCTAACTATCTAATGGATGAGGAGTAGGAGGTTAGGATATATGGCTGTTTCTCAATGGAGGAAGTGGCTAGTCTGTCTGTCTGTGTATTTCTTTGTCTTTCTGTCTGTCTGTCTGTTTGTCTGTGTGTGTGTCTAACGGAGGAAGCCTCCCAGGACTCGACCAACCTGGAGGGATACCGATTGCCACCCTGAGGCAGCAGAGGGCGCCCCCAGAGCATGCTGAGGGGGACACCTGGGGGGAAATTCACATGCTTTCCTGGGCAGCCCGCGCCTCCTGCATCGGCCCTCTCTGCAGCCGCTCCCGCCCCGCCCCTGCCCCGCCCCCTGACCACCCTGCGCCCGCCTCCCGGGATCAGGCCAGCACGGAGATGTGCTCCTCCTGTACCTAGGGTAGCTGAGACCGACCCCAGGACCGGCCAAGGGGGAGATGGGAGCAAATACAGGGGCTCCGTGGGGCAGCCCCGCGTCCTCACTGTAGCCCCTGACAGCACCGCGCCCGCCTCCGGGGCGCAGGCTGACCTGCAAACGTGCATAATGTCAACCTGGGGCAGGAGAGGTCTCCACCAGGGCAGGCCATTGTGGAGATCGGGGCAAAGTGACCGGCTCACCCGAGGCAGTCCTTTCCCCGCCAAGTCCCTGTCCCCTGAACTCACCTCGCCATCCTCCCACCACCTGGCTGACAAGGAGAATTAAATCCCGCACATGAGGGGTAGCAGAGGCCGCCCCGAGGCCAGGCCGCTAGGGACACTGGGGAAAATCCTCTGGCTCGCCAGGGGCACCCGAGTCCTCGGTCGCCGCCGCCGACCCCGTCCGCAGACCGCACCCTGCACCCCGCCTCTAGTGTGTCCGTCTGTCTGACTGCCTTCCTGACTGCTTATGTACTGGAGGAGGGGAGAGGCTACTCTATGTGGGTGTGTGTCTGTTTATCTCACGGAGGAGACGACTAGGATGTCTCTGTCTTTGCCTGCCTGTCAATCTATCCATCTATCTATCTATCTATCTATCTATCTATCTATCTATCTATCTATCTATGTATCTATCCATCTATCTATCAATGTAGAGGAGGCATAGGAGCAGGCTAGTGTGTGTTTTTATCTGTGTGTCTGTAGGTTGGAAGAGGACATTAGTGTGTCTATCTGCCTACCTTGTTAGTTGAGGAGTAGGAGGAGGCTAGTGTGTGTGTGGGTATGTGTCTGTCTGTCTATGTATGTAACTATCTACCTATCTAATGGCTGAGGAGGGGTAATAAAGGGTATATGTTTGTTTCTACATGGAGGAAGAGGATAGTGTTTCTGTCTGTCTATTTATTTGTCTGTCTGTCTGTCTAATGGAGGAATGCTCCCAGGACTCGACCGACTTGGAGGGATGCCAATTGCCACCCTGAGGCAGCAGAGGGCGCCCCAGAGCAGGCTGAGTGGGCCAGTGGGTGGAAATTGACAGGCTTGCCTGGGCAGCTCGAGCCCCCTGCTTCTGCCTTCCCTGTAGCCGCCAACGAACCACCCCCTCCCCGCCCCCTGAACACCCCGCACTCGCTTCCCGGGAGCCGGCCACCACAGAGACCTGAAAATCTTGTACATAGGGTACCAGAGACCGACCCCAGGACCGGCCAAGGAGGAGATGGGAGCAAATACACGGGCTCCGTGGGGCAGCCCCGCCTCCTCACTGCAGCCCCTGACAGCACCGCGCCCGCCTCCGGGGCGCAGGCTGACCTGCAATCATGCATACTGTGAACCTGGGGCAGGAGAGGCCGTCCCCAGGCCAGGCCGTTGTGGAGATGGGAGCAAACTGATCGGCTAACCGGAGGCAGTCCGCCTGCCGCGGAGTCCCTTTACCCTGAACTCAGCTCGCCAGCATCCCAGGACCCTGCTGACAAGCAGATATAAATCCCGCAAACCTGGGGTAGCAGAGGTCGGCCCGAGGCCAGGAGAGGGGCAGATGGGAGGAAAATGACCCCAAGTGTGCGAGGCATCCCCTTAGCTGCTGTGTGCCTCTTCTCTGCCCCCGACCTCTTGCCCTGACCTCACCACGCCCGCTACCAGGAGCAGGCTGATTTGAAAGGCTTGAGTCCTAGAAACGTGGGGGAGAGGAGGCAGCCCCCAGGCAAAGCAGCTAGGGACATGGGAGAAAATCCTCTGGGTCTCCAGGGGCAACCAAGTGCTCCGTAGCCGCCGCCGAACCCCGTCCCCAGACCGCAACAAACCTCTAGAGTGTCTGTCTGTCTGACTGCCGGCCTCACTGCCTATGTATTGGAGGATGGGAGAGGTTAGTCTATGTGTGTGTCTGTCTGTTTATCTAACGGAGGAGGAGGTGACTAGCATGTCTATCTCCTTGCCTGCCTAGCTATCAAAATATCTCTCTCTCTATCAATCTCTCTATCTATCTATATATTATTCTATCTATCTATCTATCTATCTATCTATCTATCTATCTATCTATCTATCTATCTGTCTATCTAGAGGTGGCAAAGCAGTAGGCTAGGGTGTCTTTTATTTTTCTGTCTGTTGAAGGAGGAGTTTAGTGTGTTTATCTACCTATCTACTTATTTGAGGAAGCGGAGTAGGTCAGTGTGTTTGTGTGTGCCTGTATGTGTGCGTGTGTGCGTGCGGGTCTGTCTATCTATGTATCTGTAAGTAAAGGAGAAGGAGGTTACTGTGTCTGTCTATCAGTCTATATCTGAATCTACTGGAGGAGGAGTAGGCTAGTATGTCTGTCTGTGTGTCTGTCTATCTATCAGATATCAATGTATGAACCTGTATCTAATCGAGTAGAAGGAGGAGGCTACAGTGTCTACGGCTCTGTCTGACAGAGGAGGAGAAGACTAATGTGTCTGTTTTTCTGTGTGTCTGTGAGTCTGTCACGATCTATATCTACTGGAGAAGAAGGAGGAGGCCCGTGTGTCTGGGTATGTGTGTGTCTCTCTAACAGGAGAAGATAGAGGCTAGTGGGTGTATCCATCAATCTCACTGACTATCTATCAAATGGAAGAAGAGAAAGAGTCTATTAAGTTGGTCTAACTATTATCTAACGGAGTAGATTAGTGTGTTTATGAACCTGCCTAATTGAGGAGTCGGAGGAGGCTAGAATGTGTGTGTGTGTTTTGTGTGTGTGTGTCTGACTATATATCTGTCTAACTATCTAGTGGATGAGGAGTAGGAGGTTAGGATATATGGCTGTTTCTCAATGGAGGAAGTGGCTAGTCTGTCTGTCTGTGTATTTCTTTGTGTGTCTGTGTGTCTGTCTGTTTGTCTGTGTGTGTGTCTAACGGAGGAAGCCTCCCAGGACTCGACCGACCTGGAGGGATTCCGATTGCCACCCTGAGGCAGCAGAGGGCGCCCCCAGAGCATGCTGAGGGGGACACCTGGGGGGAAATCCACAGGCTTTCCTGGGCTGCCCGTGCCTCCCGCATCGGCCCTCTCTGCAGCCGCTCCCGCCCCGCCCCGCCCCTGAGCAACCTGCGCCAGCCTCTCGGGATCAGGCCAGCACGGAGATATGCTCCTCCTGTACCTAGGGTAGCTGAGATCGAACCCAGGACCGGACAAGTGGGAGATGGGAGCAAATACATGGGCTCCGTGGGGCAGCCCCGCATCCTCACTGCAGCCCCTGACAGCACCGCGCCCGCCTCCGGGGCGCAGGCTGACCTGCAAACGTGCATACTGTCAACCTGGGGCAGGGGAGGCCGCCGCCAGGCCAGGCCGTTGTGGAGATCGGGGCAAAGTGACCGGCTCACCCGAGGCAGTCCGCTCCCCGCGAAGTCCCTGTCCCCTGAACTCACCTCGCCATCCTCCCACCACCTGGCTGACAAGGAGAATTAAATCCCGCACATGTCGGGTAGCAGAGGCCGCCCCGAGGCCAGGCCGCTAGGGACACTGGGGAAAATCCTCTGGCTCGCCAGGGGCACCCGAGTCCTCGGTCGCCGCCGCCGACCCCGTCCGCAGACCGCACCCCGCACCCCGCCTCTAGTGTGTCCGTCTGTCTGTCTGCCTTCCTGACTGCTTATGTACTGGAGGAGGGGAGAGGCTACTCTATGTGGGTGTGTGTCTGTTTATCTCACGGAGGAGAAGACGACTAGGATGTCTCTGTCTTTGCCTGCCTATCAATCTATCCATCTATCTATCTATCTATCTATCTATCTATCTATGTATCTATCTATCTATGTATCTATCTATCTATCTATCAATGTAGAGGAGGGATAGGAGCAGGCTAGTGTGTGTTTTTATCTGTGTGTCTGTAGGTTGGAAGAGGACATTAGTGTGTCTATCTGCCTACCTTGTTAGTTGAGGAGTAGGAGGAGGCTAGTGTGTGTGTGGGTATGTGTCTGTCTGTCTATGTATGTAACTATCTACCTATCTAATGGCTGAGGAGGAGTAATAAAGGGTATATGTTTGTTTCTACATGGAGGAAGAGGATAGTGTTTCTGTCTGTCTATTTATTTGTCTGTCTGACTGTCTAATGGAGGAATGCTCCTAGGACTCGACCGACTTGGAGGGATGCCAATTGCCACCCTGAGGCAGCAGAGGGCGCCCCAGAGCAGGCTGAGGGGGCCACTGGGTGGAAATTGACAGGCTTGCCTGGGCAGCTCGAGCCCCCCGCTTCTGCCTTCCCTGTAGCCGCCAACGAACCACCCCCTCCCCGCCCCCTGAACACCCCGCACTCGATTCCCGGGAGCCGGCCACCACAGAGACCTGAAAATCTTGTACATAGGGTACCAGAGACCGACCCCAGGACCGGCCAAGGAGGAGATGGGAGCAAATACACGGGCTCCGTGGGGCAGCCCCGCCTCCTCACTGCAGCCCCTGACAGCACCGCGCCCGCCTCCGGGGCGCAGGCTGACCTGCAATCATGCATACTGTGAACCTGGGGCAGGAGAGGCCGTCCCCAGGCCAGGCCGTTGTGGAGATGGGAGCAAACTGATCGGCTAACCGGAGGCAGTCCGCCTGCCGCGGAGTCCCTTTACCCTGAACTCAGCTCGCCAGCATCCCAGGACCCTGCTGACAAGCAGATATAAATCCCGCAAACCTGGGGTAGCAGAGGTCGGCCCGAGGCCAGGAGAGGGGCAGATGGGAGGAAAATGACCCCAAGTGTGCGAGGCATCCCCTTAGCTGCTGTGTGCCTCTTCTCTGCCCCCGACCTCTTCCCCTGACATCACCACGCCCGCTACCAGGAGCAGGCTGATTTGAAAGGCTTGAGTCCTAGAAACGTGGGGGAGAGGAGGCAGCCCCCAGGCAAAGCAGCTAGGGACATGGGAGAAAATCCTCTGGGTCTCCAGGGGCAACCAAGTGCTCCGTAGCCGCCGCCGAACCCCGTCCCCAGACCGCAACAAACCTCTAGAGTGTCTGTCTGTCTGACTGCCGGCCTCACTGCCTATGTATTGGAGGATGGAAGAGGTTAGTCTATGTGTGTGTCTGTCTGTTTATCTAACGGAGGAGGAGGTGACTAGCATGTCTATCTCCTTGCCTGCCTAGCTATCAAAATATCTCTCTCTCTATCAATCTCTCTATCTATCTATCTATTATTCTATCTATCTATCTATCTATCTATCTATCTATCTATCTATCTATCTATCTAGAGGTGGCAAAGCAGTAGGCTAGGGTGTCTTTTATTTTTCTGTCTGTTGAAGGAGGAGTTTAGTGTGTCTATCTACCTATCTACCTATTTGAGGAAGCGGAGTAGGCCAGTGTGTTTGTGTGTGCCTGTATGTGTGCGTGTGTGCGTGCGGGTCTGTCTATCTATGTATCTGTAAGTAAAGGAGAAGGAGGTTACTGTGTCTGTCTATCAGTCTATATCTGAATCTACTGGAGGAGGAGTAGGCTAGTATGTCTGTCTGTGTGTCTGTCTATCTATCAGATATCAATGTATGAACCTGTATCTAATCGAGTAGAAGGAGGAGGCTACAGTGTCTATGGCTCTGTCTGACAGAGGAGGAGAAGACTAATGTGTCTGTTTTTCTGTGTGTCTGTGAGTCTGTCACGATCTATATCTAGTGGAGAAGAAGGAGGAGGCCCGTGTGTCTGGGTATGTGTGTGTCTCTCTAACAGGAGAAGATAGAGGCTAGTGGGTGTATCCATCAATCTCACTGACTATCTATCAAATGGAAGAAGAGAAAGAGTCTATTAAGTTGGTCTAACTATTATCTAACGGAGTAGATTAGTGTGTTTATGAACCTACCTAATTGAGGAGTAGGAGGAGGCTAGAATGTGTGTGTGTCTGTGTGTGTGTGTGTTTTGTGTGTGTGTGCCTGACTATGTATCTGTCTAACTATCTAATGGATGAGGAGTAGGAGGTTAGGATATATGGCTGTTTCTCAATGGAGGAAGTGGCTAGTTTGTCTGTCTGTGTATTTCTTTGTCTGTCTGTTTTTCTGTCTGTTTGTCTGTGTGTGTGTCTAACGGAGGAAGCCTCCCAGGACTCGACCGACCTGGAGGGATTCCGATTGCCACCCTGGGGCAGCAGAGGGCGCACCCAGAGCATGCTGAGGGGGACACCTGGGGGGAAATCCACAGGCTTTCCTGGGCAGCCCGTGCCTCCCGCATCGGCCCTCTCTGCAGCCGCTCCCGCCCCGCCCCGCCCCCTGAGCAACCTGCGCCCGCCTCCCGGGATCAGGCCAGCACGGAGATATGCTCCTCCTGTACCTAGGGTAGCTGAGATCGAACCCAGGACCGGACAAGTGGGAGATGGGAGCAAATACATGGGCTCTGTGGGGCAGCCCCGCATCCTCACCGCAGCCCCTGACAGCACCGCGCCCGCCTCCGGGGCGCAGGCTGACCTGCAAACGTGCATACTGTCAACCTGGGGCAGGAGAGGCCGCCGCCAAGACAGGCCGTTGTGGAGATCGGGGCAAAGTGACCGGCTCACCCGAGGCAGTCCTTTCCCCGCGAAGTCCCTGTGCCCTGAAATCACCTCGCCATCCTCCCACCACCTGGCTGACAAGGAGAATTAAATCCCGCACATGTCGGGTAGCAGAGGCCGCCCCGAGGCCAGGCCGCTAGGGACACTGGGGAAAATCCTCTGGCTCGCCAGGGGCACCCGAGTCCTCGGTCGCCGCCGCCGACCCCGTCCGCAGACTCCACCCCGCACCCCGCCTCTAGTGTGTCCGTCTGTCTGACTGCCTTCCTGACTGCTTATGTACTGGAGGAGGGGAGAGGCTACTCTATGTGGGTGTGTGTCTGTTTATCTCACGGAGGAGAAGACGACTAGGATGTCTCTATCTTTGACTGCCTATCAATCTATCCATCTATCTATCTATCTATCTATCTATCTATCTATCTATCTATCTATCTATCTTTGTATCTATCTATCTATCTATCAATGTAGAGGAGGCATAGGAGCAGGCTAGTGTGTCTTTTTATCTGTGTGTCTGTAGGTTGGAAGAGGACATTAGTGTGTCTATCTGCCTACCTTGTTAGTTGAGGAGTAGGAGGAGGCTTGTGTGTGTGTGGGTATGTGTCTGTCTGTCTATGTATGTAACTATCTACCTATCTAATGGCTGAGGAGGAGTAATAAAGGGTATATGTTTGTTTCTACATGGAGGAAGAGGATAGTGTTTCTGTCTGTGTATTTATTTGTCTGTCTGTCTGTCTAATGGAGGAATGCTCCCAGGACTCGACCGACTTGGAGGGATGCAAATTGCCACCCTGAGGCAGCAGAGGGTGCCCCAGAGCAGGCTGAGGGGGCCACTGGGTGGAAATTGACAGGCTTGCCTGGGCAGCTCGAGCCCCCCGCTTCTGCCTTCCCTGTAGCCGCCAACGAACCACCCCCTCCCCGCTCCCTGAACACCCCGCACTCGATTCCCGGGAGCCGGCCACCACAGAGACCTGAAAATCTTGTACATAGGGTACCAGAGACCGACCCCAGGACCGGCCAAGGAGGAGATGGGAGCAAATACACGGGCTCCGTGGGGCAGCCCCGCCTCCTCACTGCAGCCCCTGACAGCACCGCGCCCGCCTCCGGGGCGCAGGCTGACCTGCAATCATGCATAGTGTGAACCTGGGGCAGGAGAGGCCGTCCCCAGGCCAGGCCGTTGTGGAGATGGGAGCAAACTGATCGGCTAACCTGAGGCAGTCCGCCTGCCGCGACGTCCCTTTACCCTGAACTCAGCTCGCCAGCATCCCAGGACCCTGCTGACAAGCAGATATAAATCCCGCAATCCTGGGGTATCAGAAGTCGGCCCGAGGCCAGGAGAGGGGCAGATGGGAGGAAAATGACCCCAAGTGTGCGAGGCATCCCCTTAGCTGCTGTGCGCCACTTCTCTGCCCCCGACCTCTTCCCCTGACCTCATCACGCCCGCTACCAGGAGCAGGCTGATTTGAAAGGCTTGAGTCCTAGAAACGTGGGGGAGAGGAGGCAGCCCCCAGGCAAAGCAGCTAGGGACATGGGAGAAAATCCTCTGGGTCTCCAGGGGCAACCTAGTGCCCTGTAGCCGCCGCCGAACCGCGTCCCCAGACCGCACCCCACCTCTAGAGTGTCTGTCTGTCTGACTGCCGGCCTCACTGCCTATGTATTGGAGGATGGGAGAGGTTAGTCTATGTGTGTGTCTGTCTGTTTATCTAACGGAGGAGGAGGTGAATAGCATGTCTAACTCCTTGCCTGCCTAGCTATCAAAATATCTCTCTCTCTATCAATCTCTCTATCTATCTATTATTCTATCTATCTATCAATCTATCTATCTATCTATCTATCTATGTATCTATCTATCTATCTATCAATGTAGTGGAGGCATAGGAGCAGGCGCGTGTGTGTTTTTATCTGTGTGTCTGTAGGTTGGAAGAGGACATTAGTGTGTCTATCTGCCTACCTTGTTAGTTGAGGTGTAGGAGGAGGGTAGTGTGTGTGTGGGTATGTGTCTGTCTGTCTATGTATGTAACTATCTACCTATCTAATGGCTGAGGAGGAGTAATAAAGGGTATATGTTTGTTTCTACATGGAGGAAGAGGATAGTGTTTCTGTCTGTCTATTTATTTGTCTGTCTGTCTGTCTAATGGAGGAATGCTCCCAGGACTCGACCGACTTGGAGGGATGCCAATTGCCACCCTGAGGCAGCAGAGGGCGCCCCAGAGCAGGCTGAGAGGGCCACTGGGTGGAAATTGACAGGCTTGCCTGGGCAGCTCGAGCCCCCCGCTTCTGCCTTCCCTGTAGCCTCCAACGAACCACCCCGCTCCCCGCCCCCTGAACACCCCGCACTCGCTTCCCGGGAGCCGGCCACCACAGAGACTTGAAAATCTTGTACATAGGGTACCAGAGACCGACCCCAGGACCGGCCAAGGAGGAGATGGGAGCAAATACACGGGCTCCGTGGGGCAGCCCCGCCTCCTCACTGCAGCCCCTGACAGCACCGCGCCCGCCTCCGGGGCGCAGGCTGACCTGCAATCATGCATACTGTGAACCTGGGGCAGGAGAGGCCGTCCCCAGGCCAGGCCGTTGTGGAGATGGGAGCAAACTGATCGGCTAACCGGAGGCAGTCCGCCTGCCGTGACGTCCCTTTACCCTGAACTCAGCTCGCCAGCATCCCAGGACCCTGCTGACAAGCAGATATAAATCCCGCAAACCTGGGGTAGCAGAGGTCGGCCCGAGGCCAGGAGAGGGGCAGATGGGAGGAAAATGACCCCAAGTGTGCGAGGCATCCCCTTAGCTGCTGTGTGCCTCTTCTCTGCCCCCGACCTCTTCCCCTGACATCACCACGCCCGCTACCAGGAGCAGGCTGATTTGAAAGGCTTGAGTCCTAGAAACGTGGGGGAGAGGAGGCAGCCCCCAGGCAAAGCAGCTAGGGACATGGGAGAAAATCCTCTGGGTCTCCAGGGGCAACCAAGTGCTCCGTAGCCGCCGCCGAACCCCGTCCCCAGACCGCAACAAACCTCTAGAGTGTCTGTCTGTCTGACTGCCGGCCTCACTGCCTATGTATTGGAGGATGGAAGAGGTTAGTCTATGTGTGTGTCTGTCTGTTTATCTAACGGAGGAGGAGGTGACTAGCATGTCTATCTCCTTGCCTGCCTAGCTATCAAAATATCTCTCTCTCTATCAATCTCTCTATCTATCTATCTATTATTCTATCTATCTATCTATCTATCTATCTATCTATCTATCTATCTATCTATCTAGAGGTGGCAAAGCAGTAGGCTAGGGTGTCTTTTATTTTTCTGTCTGTTGAAGGAGGAGTTTAGTGTGTCTATCTACCTATCTACCTATTTGAGGAAGCGGAGTAGGCCAGTGTGTTTGTGTGTGCCTGTATGTGTGCGTGTGTGCGTGCGGGTCTGTCTATCTATGTATCTGTAAGTAAAGGAGAAGGAGGTTACTGTGTCTGTCTATCAGTCTATATCTGAATCTACTGGAGGAGGAGTAGGCTAGTATGTCTGTCTGTGTGTCTGTCTATCTATCAGATATCAATGTATGAACCTGTATCTAATCGAGTAGAAGGAGGAGGCTACAGTGTCTATGGCTCTGTCTGACAGAGGAGGAGAAGACTAATGTGTCTGTTTTTCTGTGTGTCTGTGAGTCTGTCACGATCTATATCTAGTGGAGAAGAAGGAGGAGGCCCGTGTGTCTGGGTATGTGTGTGTCTCTCTAACAGGAGAAGATAGAGGCTAGTGGGTGTATCCATCAATCTCACTGACTATCTATCAAATGGAAGAAGAGAAAGAGTCTATTAAGTTGGTCTAACTATTATCTAACGGAGTAGATTAGTGTGTTTATGAACCTACCTAATTGAGGAGTAGGAGGAGGCTAGAATGTGTGTGTGTCTGTGTGTGTGTGTGTTTTGTGTGTGTGTGCCTGACTATGTATCTGTCTAACTATCTAATGGATGAGGAGTAGGAGGTTAGGATATATGGCTGTTTCTCAATGGAGGAAGTGGCTAGTTTGTCTGTCTGTGTATTTCTTTGTCTGTCTGTTTTTCTGTCTGTTTGTCTGTGTGTGTGTCTAACGGAGGAAGCCTCCCAGGACTCGACCGACCTGGAGGGATTCCGATTGCCACCCTGGGGCAGCAGAGGGCGCACCCAGAGCATGCTGAGGGGGACACCTGGGGGGAAATCCACAGGCTTTCCTGGGCAGCCCGTGCCTCCCGCATCGGCCCTCTCTGCAGCCGCTCCCGCCCCGCCCCGCCCCCTGAGCAACCTGCGCCCGCCTCCCGGGATCAGGCCAGCACGGAGATATGCTCCTCCTGTACCTAGGGTAGCTGAGATCGAACCCAGGACCGGACAAGTGGGAGATGGGAGCAAATACATGGGCTCTGTGGGGCAGCCCCGCATCCTCACCGCAGCCCCTGACAGCACCGCGCCCGCCTCCGGGGCGCAGGCTGACCTGCAAACGTGCATACTGTCAACCTGGGGCAGGAGAGGCCGCCGCCAAGACAGGCCGTTGTGGAGATCGGGGCAAAGTGACCGGCTCACCCGAGGCAGTCCTTTCCCCGCGAAGTCCCTGTGCCCTGAAATCACCTCGCCATCCTCCCACCACCTGGCTGACAAGGAGAATTAAATCCCGCACATGTCGGGTAGCAGAGGCCGCCCCGAGGCCAGGCCGCTAGGGACACTGGGGAAAATCCTCTGGCTCGCCAGGGGCACCCGAGTCCTCGGTCGCCGCCGCCGACCCCGTCCGCAGACTCCACCCCGCACCCCGCCTCTAGTGTGTCCGTCTGTCTGACTGCCTTCCTGACTGCTTATGTACTGGAGGAGGGGAGAGGCTACTCTATGTGGGTGTGTGTCTGTTTATCTCACGGAGGAGAAGACGACTAGGATGTCTCTATCTTTGACTGCCTATCAATCTATCTATCTATCTATCTATCTATCTATCTATCTATCTATCTATCTTTGTATCTATCTATCTATCTATCAATGTAGAGGAGGCATAGGAGCAGGCTAGTGTGTCTTTTTATCTGTGTGTCTGTAGGTTGGAAGAGGACATTAGTGTGTCTATCTGCCTACCTTGTTAGTTGAGGAGTAGGAGGAGGCTTGTGTGTGTGTGGGTATGTGTCTGTCTGTCTATGTATGTAACTATCTACCTATCTAATGGCTGAGGAGGAGTAATAAAGGGTATATGTTTGTTTCTACATGGAGGAAGAGGATAGTGTTTCTGTCTGTGTATTTATTTGTCTGTCTGTCTGTCTAATGGAGGAATGCTCCCAGGACTCGACCGACTTGGAGGGATGCAAATTGCCACCCTGAGGCAGCAGAGGGTGCCCCAGAGCAGGCTGAGGGGGCCACTGGGTGGAAATTGACAGGCTTGCCTGGGCAGCTCGAGCCCCCCGCTTCTGCCTTCCCTGTAGCCGCCAACGAACCACCCCCTCCCCGCTCCCTGAACACCCCGCACTCGATTCCCGGGAGCCGGCCACCACAGAGACCTGAAAATCTTGTACATAGGGTACCAGAGACCGACCCCAGGACCGGCCAAGGAGGAGATGGGAGCAAATACACGGGCTCCGTGGGGCAGCCCCGCCTCCTCACTGCAGCCCCTGACAGCACCGCGCCCGCCTCCGGGGCGCAGGCTGACCTGCAATCATGCATAGTGTGAACCTGGGGCAGGAGAGGCCGTCCCCAGGCCAGGCCGTTGTGGAGATGGGAGCAAACTGATCGGCTAACCTGAGGCAGTCCGCCTGCCGCGACGTCCCTTTACCCTGAACTCAGCTCGCCAGCATCCCAGGACCCTGCTGACAAGCAGATATAAATCCCGCAATCCTGGGGTATCAGAAGTCGGCCCGAGGCCAGGAGAGGGGCAGATGGGAGGAAAATGACCCCAAGTGTGCGAGGCATCCCCTTAGCTGCTGTGCGCCACTTCTCTGCCCCCGACCTCTTCCCCTGACCTCATCACGCCCGCTACCAGGAGCAGGCTGATTTGAAAGGCTTGAGTCCTAGAAACGTGGGGGAGAGGAGGCAGCCCCCAGGCAAAGCAGCTAGGGACATGGGAGAAAATCCTCTGGGTCTCCAGGGGCAACCTAGTGCCCTGTAGCCGCCGCCGAACCGCGTCCCCAGACCGCACCCCACCTCTAGAGTGTCTGTCTGTCTGACTGCCGGCCTCACTGCCTATGTATTGGAGGATGGGAGAGGTTAGTCTATGTGTGTGTCTGTCTGTTTATCTAACGGAGGAGGAGGTGAATAGCATGTCTAACTCCTTGCCTGCCTAGCTATCAAAATATCTCTCTCTCTATCAATCTCTCTATCTATCTATTATTCTATCTATCTATCAATCTATCTATCTATCTATCTATCTATGTATCTATCTATCTATCTATCAATGTAGTGGAGGCATAGGAGCAGGCGCGTGTGTGTTTTTATCTGTGTGTCTGTAGGTTGGAAGAGGACATTAGTGTGTCTATCTGCCTACCTTGTTAGTTGAGGTGTAGGAGGAGGGTAGTGTGTGTGTGGGTATGTGTCTGTCTGTCTATGTATGTAACTATCTACCTATCTAATGGCTGAGGAGGAGTAATAAAGGGTATATGTTTGTTTCTACATGGAGGAAGAGGATAGTGTTTCTGTCTGTCTATTTATTTGTCTGTCTGTCTGTCTAATGGAGGAATGCTCCCAGGACTCGACCGACTTGGAGGGATGCCAATTGCCACCCTGAGGCAGCAGAGGGCGCCCCAGAGCAGGCTGAGAGGGCCACTGGGTGGAAATTGACAGGCTTGCCTGGGCAGCTCGAGCCCCCCGCTTCTGCCTTCCCTGTAGCCTCCAACGAACCACCCCGCTCCCCGCCCCCTGAACACCCCGCACTCGCTTCCCGGGAGCCGGCCACCACAGAGACTTGAAAATCTTGTACATAGGGTACCAGAGACCGACCCCAGGACCGGCCAAGGAGGAGATGGGAGAAAATACACGGGCTCCGTGGGGCAGCCCCGCCTCCTCACTGCAGCCCCTGACAGCACCGCGCCCGCCTCCGGGGCGCAGGCTGACCTGCAATCATGCATACTGTGAACCTGGGGCAGGAGAGGCCGTCCCCAGGCCAGGCCGTTGTGGAGATGGGAGCAAACTGATCGGCTAACCGGAGGCAGTCCGCCTGCCGTGACGTCCCTTTACCCTGAACTCAGCTCGCCAGCATCCCAGGACCCTGCTGACAAGCAGATATAAATCCCGCAAACCTGGGGTAGCAGAGGTCGGCCCGAGGCCAGGAGAGGGGCAGATGGGAGGAAAATGACCCCAAGTGTGCGAGGCATCCCCTTAGCTGCTGTGCGCCTCTTCTCTGCCCCCGACCTCTTCCCCTGACCTCACCACGCCCGCTACCAGGAGCAGGCTGATTTGAAAGGCTTGAGTCCTAGAAACGTGGGGGAGAGGAGGCAGCCCCCAGGCAAAGCAGCTAGGGACATGGGAGAAAATCCTCTGGGTCTCCAGGGGCAACCTAGTGCCCCGTAGCCGCCGCCGAACCCCGTCCCCAGACCGCACCAAACCTCTAGAGTGTCTGTCTGTCTGACTGCCGGCCTCACTGCCTATCTATTGGAGGATGGGGGAGGTTAGTCTATGTGTGTGTCTGTCTGTTTATCTAACGGAGGAGGAGGTGAATAGCATGTCTATCTCCTTGCCTGCCTAGCTATCAAAATATCTCTCTCTCTATCAATCTCTCTCTCTATCTATCGATTATTCTATCTATCTATCTATCTATCTATCTATCTATCTATCTATCTATCTATCTAGAGGTGGCAAAGGAGTAGGCTAGGGTGTCTTTTATTTTTCTGTCTGTTGAAGGAGGAGTTTAGTGTGTCTATCTACCTATCTACCTATTTGAGGAAGCGGAGTAGGCCAGTGTGTTTGTGTGTGCCTGTATGTGTGCGTGTGTGCGTGCGGGTCTGTGTATCTATGTATCTGTAAGTAAAGGAGAAGGAGGTTACTGTGTCTGTCTATCAGTCTATATCTGAATCTACTGGAGGAGGAGTAGGCTAGTATGTCTGTCTGTGTGTCTGTCTATCTATCAGATAACAATGTATGAACCTGTATCTAATCGAGTAGAAGGAGGAGGCTACAGTGTCTATGGTTCTGTCTGACAGAGGAGGAGAAGACTAATGTGTCTGTTTTTCTGTGTGTCGGTGAGTCTGTCACGATCTATATCTACTGGAGAAGAAGGAGGAGGCCCGTGTGTCTGGCTATGTGTGTGTCTCTAAAACAGGAGAAGATAGAGGCTAGTAGGTGTATCCATCAATCTCACTGACTATCTATCAAATGGAAGAAGAGAAAGAGTCTATTAAGTTGGTCTAACTATTATCTAATGGAGTAGATTAGTGTGTCTATGAACCTGCCTATTTGAGGAGTAGGAGGAGGCTAGAATATGTGTGTGTGTTTGTGTGTGTGTGTGTGTGTGTTTTGTGTGTGTGTGTCTGACTATGTATCCATCTAACTATCTAATGGATGAGGAGTAGGAGGTTAGGATATATGGCTGTTTCTCAATGGAGGAAGTGGCTAGTCTGTCTGTCTGTGTATTTCTTTGTCTGTCTGTTTGTCTGTCTGTTTGTCTGTGTGTGTGTCTAACGGAGGAAGCCTCCCAGGACTCGACCGACCTGGAGGGATTCCGATTGCCATCCTGAGGCAGCAGAGGGCGCCCCCAGAGCATGCTGAGGGGGACACCTGGGGCGAAATCCACAGGCTTTCCTGGGCAGCCCGTGCCTCCCGCATCGGCCCCCTCTGCAGCCGCTCCCGCCCCGCCCCGCCCCATGACCACCCCGTGCCCGCCTCCCGGGATCAGGCCAGCACGGAGATGTGCTCCTCCTGTACCTAGGGTAGCTGAGATCGAACCCAGGACCGGACAAGTGGGAGATGGGAGCAAATACATGGGCTCCGTGGGGCAGCCCCGCATCCTCACTGCAGCCCCTGACAGCACCGCGCCCGCCTCCGGGGCGCAGGCTGACCTGCAAACGTGCATACTGTCAACCTGGGGAAGGAGAGGCCGCCGCCAAGACAGGCCGCTGTGGAGATCGGGGCAAAGTGACCGGCTCACCCGAGGCAGTCCGCTCCCCGCGAAGTCCCTGTCCCCTGAACTCACCTCGCCATCCTCCCACCACCTGGCTGACAAGGAGAATTAAATCCCGCACATGTGGGGTAGCAGAGGCCGCCCCGAGGCCAGGCCGCTAGGGACACTGGGGAAAATCCTCTGACTCGCCAGGGGCACCCGAGTCCTCGGTCGCCGCCGCCGACCCCGTCCGCAGACCGCACCCCGCACCCCGCCTCTAGTGTGTCCGTCTGTCTGACTGCCTTCCTGACTGCTTATGTACTGGAGGAGGGGAGAGGCTACTCTATGTGGGTGTGTGTCTGTTTATCTCACGGAGGAGAAGACGACTAGGATGTCTCTATCTTTGCCTGCCTATCAATCTATCTATCTATCTATCTATCTATCTATCTATCTATCTATCTATCTATCTATGTATCTATCTATCTATGTATCTATCTATCTATCTATCAATGTAGAGGAGGCATAGGAGCAGGCTAGTGTGTCTTTTTATCTGTGTGTCTGTAGGTTGGAAGAGGACATTAGTGTGTCTATCTGCCTACATTGTTAGTTGAGGAGTAGGAGGAGGCTAGTGTGTGTGTGGGTATATGTCTGTCTGTCTATGTATGTAACTATCTACCTATCTAATGGCTGAGGAGGAGTAATAAAGGGTATATGTTTGTTTCTACATGGAGGAAGAGGATAGTGTTTCTGTCTGTCTATTTATTTGTCTGTCTGACTGTCTAATGGAGGAATGCTCCCAGGACTCCACGGAATTGGAGGGATGCCAATTGCCACCCTGAGGCAGCAGAGGGCGCCCCAGAGCAGGCTGAGGGGGCCACTGGGTGGAAATTGACAGGCTTGCCTGGGCAGCTCGAGCCCCCTGCTTCTGCCTTCCCTGTAGCCGCCAACGAACCACCCCCTCCCCGCCCCCTGAACACCCCGCACTCGCTTCCCGGGAGCCGGCCACCACAGAGACTTGAAAATCTTGTACATAGTGTACCAGAGACCGACCCCAGGACCGGCCAAGGAGGAGATGGGAGCAAATACACGGGCTCCGTGGGGCAGCCCCGCCTCCTCACTGCAGCCCCTGACAGCACCGCGCCCGCCTCCGGGGCGCAGGCTGACCTGCAATCATGCATACTGTGAACCTGGGGCAGGAGAGGCCGTCCCCAGGCCAGGCCGTTGTGGAGATGGGAGCAAACTGATCGGCTAACCGGAGGCAGTCCGCCTGCCGCAACGTCCCTTTACCCTGAACTCAGCTCGCCAGCATCCCAGGACCCTGCTGACAAGCAGATATAAATCCCGCAAACCTGGGGTAGCAGAGGTCGGCCCGAGGCCAGGAGAGGGGCAGATGGGAGGAAAATGACCCCAAGTGTGCGAGGCATCCCCTTAGCTGCTGTGCGCCTCTTCTCTGCCCCCGACCTCTTCCCCTGACCTCACCACGCCCGCTACCAGGAGCAGGCTGATTTGAAAGGCTTGAGTCCTAGAAACGTGGGGGAGAGGAGGCAGCCCCCAGGCAAAGCAGCTAGGGACATGGGAGAAAATCCTCTGGGTCTCCAGGGGCAACCTAGTGCCCCGTAGCCGCGCCGAACCCCTTCCCCAGACCGCACCAAACCTCTAGAGTGTCTGTCTATCTGACTGCCGGCCTCACTGCCTATCTATTGGAGGATGGGAGAGGTTAGTCTATGTGTGTGTCTGTCTGTTTATCTAACGGAGGAGGAGGTGACTAGCATGTCTATCTCCTTGCCTGCCTAGCTATCAAAATATCTCTCTCTCTATCAATCTCTCTCTCTCTCTCTCTCTCTATCTATCTATCTATCTATCTATGTATCTATCTATCTAGAGGTGGCAAAGGTGTAGGCTAGGGTGTCTTTTATTTTTCTGTCTGTTGAAGGAGGTGTTTAGTGTGTCTATCTACCTTTCTACCTATTTTAGGAAGCGGAGTAGGCCAGTGTGTTTGTGTGTGCCTGTATGTGTGCGTGTGTGCGTGCGGGTCTGTGTATCTATGTATCTGTAAGTAAAGGAGAAGGAGGTTACTGTGTCTGTCTATCAGTCTATATCTGAATCTACTGGAGGAGGAGTAGGCTAGTATGTCTGTCTGTGTGTCTGTCTATCTATCAGATATCAATGTATGAACCTGTATCTAATCGAGTAGAAGGAGGAGGCTACAGTGTCTATGGCTCTGTCTGACAGAGGAGGAGAAGAATAATGTGTCTGTTTTTCTGTGTGTCTGTGAGTCTGTCACGATCAATATCTACTGGAGAAGAAGGAGGAGGCCCGTGTGTCTGGGTATGTGTGTGTCTCTCTAACAGGAGAAGATAGAGGCTAGTGGGTGTATCCATCAATCTCACTGACTATGTATCAAATGGAAGAAGAGAAAGAGTCTATTAAGTTGGTCTAACTATTATCTAACGGAGTAGATTAGTGTGTCTATGAACCTGCCTAATTGAGGAGTAGGAGGAGGCTAGAATGTGTGTGTGTGTGTGTGTGTGTGTTTTGTGTGTGTGTGTCTGACTATGTATCTGTCTAACTATCTAATGGATGAGGAGTAGGAGGTTAGGATATATGGCTGTTTCTCAATGGAGGAAGTGGCTAGTCTGTCTGTCTGTGTATTTCTTTGTCTGTCTGTCTGTCTGTCTGTATGTCTGTGTGTGTGTCTAACTGAGGAAGCCTCCCAGGACTCGACCGACCTGGAGGGATTCCGATTGCCACCCTGAGGCAGCAGAGGGCGCCCCCAGAGCATGCTGAGGGGGACACCTGGGGGGAAATCCACAGGCTTTCCTGGGCAGCCCGTGCCTCCCGCATCGGCCCTCTCTGCAGCCGCTCCCGCCCCGCCCCCGCCCCGCCCCCTGACCACCGCGCGCCCGCCTCCCGGGATCAGGCCAGCACGGAGATGTGCTCCTCCTGTACCTAGGGTAGCTGAGATCGAACCCAGGACCGGACAAGTGGGAGATGGGAGCAAATACATGGGCTCCGTGGGGCAGCCCCGCGTCCTCACTGCAGCCCCTGACAGCACCGCGCCCGCCTCCGGGGCGCAGGCTGACCTGCAAACGTGCATACTGTCAACCTGGGGCAGGAGAGGCCGCCGCCAAGACAGGCCGTTGGGGAGATCGGGGCAAAGTGACCGGCTCACCCGAGGCAGTCCGCTCCCCGCGAAGTCCCTCTCTCCTGAACTCACCTCGCCATCCTCCCACCACCTGGCTGACAAGGAGAATTCAATCCCGCACATGTGGGGTAGCAGAGGCCGCCCCGAGGCCAGGCCGCAAGGGACACTGGGGAAAATCCTCTGGCTCGTCAGGGGCACCCGAGTCCTCGGTCGCCGCCGCCGACCCCGTCCTCAGACCGCAACCCGTACCCCGCCTCTAGTGTGTCCGTCTGTCTGACTGCCTTCCTGACTGCTTATGTACTGGAGGAGGGGAGAGGCTACTCTATGTGGGTGTGTGTATGTTTATCTCACGGAGGAGAAGACGACTATGATGTCTCTATATTTGCCTGCCTATCAATCTATCTATCTATCTATCTATCTATCTATCTATCTATCTATCTATCTATCTATCTAGGGGTGGCAAAGCAGTAGGCTAGGGTGTCTTTTATTTTTCTGTCTGTTGAAGGAGGAGTTTAGTGTGTCTATCTACCTATCTACGTATTTGAGGAAGCGGAGTAGGCCAGTGTGTTTGTGTGTGCCTGTATGTGTGCGTGTGTGCGTGCGGGTCTGTCTATGTATGTATCTGTAAGTAAAGGAGAAGGAGGTTACTGTGTCTGTCTATCAGTCTATATCTGAATCTACTGGAGGAGGAGTAGGCTAGTATGTCTGTCTGTGTGTCTGTCTATCTATCAGATATCAATGTATGAACCTGTATCTAATCGAGTAGAAGGAGGAGCCTACACTGTCTATGACTCTGTCTGACAGAGGAGGAGAAGACTAATGTGTCTGTTTTTCTGTGTGTCTGTGAATCTGTCACGATCTATATCTACTGGAGAAGAAGGAGGAGGTCCGTGTGTCTGGGTATGTGTGTGTCTCTCTAACAGGAGAAGATAGAGGCTAGCGGGTGTCTCCATCAATCTCACTGAGAATCTATCAAATGGAAGAAGAGAAAGAGTCTATTAAGTTGGTCTAACTATTATCTAATGGAGTAGATTAGTGTGTCTATGAACCTGCCTATTTGAGGAGTAGGAGGAGGCTAGAATATGTGTGTGTGTGTGTGTGTGTGTGTTTTGTGTGTGTGTGTCTGACTATGTATCTGTCTAACTATCTAATGGATGAGGAGTAGGAGGTTAGGATATATGGCTGTTTCTCAATGGAGGAAGTGGCTAGTCTGTCTGTCTGTGTATTTCTTTGTCTGCCTGTTTGTCTGTCTGTTTGTCTGTGTGTGTGTCTAACGGAGGAAGCCTCCCAGGACTCGACCGACCTGGAGGGATTCCGATTGCCATCCTGAGGCAGCAGAGGGCGCCCCCAGAGCATGCTGAGGGGGACACCTGGGGCGAAATCCACAGGCTTTCCTGGGCAGCCCGTGCCTCCCGCATCGGCCCTCTCTGCAGCCGCTCCCGCCCCGCCCCGCCCCCTGACCACCCCGTGCCCGCCTCCCGGGATCAGGCCAGCACGGAGATGTGCTCCTCCTGTACCTAGGGTAGCTGAGATCGAACCCAGGACCGGACAAGTGGGAGATGGGAGCAAATACATGGGCTCCGTGGGGCAGCCCCGCGTCCTCACTGCAGCCCCTGACAGCACCGCGCCCACCTCCGGGGCGCAGGCTGACCTGCAAACGTGCATACTGTCAACCTGGGGCAGGAGAGGCCGCCGCCAAGACAGGCCGTTGTGGAGATCGGGGCAAAGTGACCGGCTCACCCGAGGGAGTCCGCTCCCCGCGAAGTCCCTCTCTCCTGAACTCACCTCGCCATCCTCCCACCACCTGGCTGACAAGGAGAATTCAATCCCGCACATGTGGGGTAGCAGAGGCCGCCCCGAGGCCAGGCCGCAAGGGACACTGGGGAAAATCCTCTGGCTCGTCAGGGGCACCCGAGTCCTCGGTCGCCGCCGCCGACCCTGTCCTCAGACCGCACCCCGTACCCCGCCTCTAGTGTGTCCGTCTGTCTGACTGCCTTCCTGACTGCTTATGTACTGGAGGAGGGGAGAGGCTACTCTATGTGGGTGTGTGTATGTTTATCTCACGGAGGAGAAGACGACTATGATGTCTCTATATTTGCCTGCCTATCAATCTATCTATCTATCTATCTATCTATCTATCTATCTATCTATCTATCTATCTAGGGGTGGCAAAGCAGTAGGCTAGGGTGTCTTTTATTTTTCTGTCTGTTGAAGGAGGAGTTTAGTGTGTCTATCTACCTATCTACGTATTTGAGGAAGCGGAGTAGGCCAGTGTGTTTGTGTGTGCCTGTATGTGTGCGTGTGTGCGTGCGGGTCTGTCTATGTATGTATCTGTAAGTAAAGGAGAAGGAGGTTACTGTGTCTGTCTATCAGTCTATATCTGAATCTACTGGAGGAGGAGTAGGCTAGTATGTCTGTCTGTGTGTCTGTCTATCTATCAGATATCAATGTATGAACCTGTATCTAATCGAGTAGAAGGAGGAGCCTAAACTGTCTATGACTCTGTCTGACAGAAGAGGAGAAGACTAATGTGTCTGTTTTTCTGTGTGTCTGTGAATCTGTCACGATCTATATCTACTGGAGAAGAAGGAGGAGGTCCGTGTGTCTGGGTATGTGTGTGTCTCTCTAACAGGAGAAGATAGAGGCTAGCGGGTGTCTCCATCAATCTCACTGAGAATCTATCAAATGGAAGAAGAGAAAGAGTCTATTAAGTTGGTCTAACTATTATCTAATGGAGTAGATTAGTGTGTCTATGAACCTGCCTATTTGAGGAGTAGGAGGAGGCTAGAATATGTGTGTGTGTGTGTGTGTGTGTGTTTTGTGTGTGTGTGTCTGACTATGTATCTGTCTAACTATCTAATGGATGAGGAGTAGGAGGTTAGGATATATGGCTGTTTCTCAATGGAGGAAGTGGCTAGTCTGTCTGTCTGTGTATTTCTTTGTCTGCCTGTTTGTCTGTCTGTTTGTCTGTGTGTGTGTCTAACGGAGGAAGCCTCCCAGGACTCGACCGACCTGGAGGGATTCCGATTGCCATCCTGAGGCAGCAGAGGGCGCCCCCAGAGCATGCTGAGGGGGACACCTGGGGCGAAATCCACAGGCTTTCCTGGGCAGCCCGTGCCTCCCGCATCGGCCCTCTCTGCAGCCGCTCCCGCCCCGCCCCGCCCCCTGACCACCCCGTGCCCGCCTCCCGGGATCAGGCCAGCACGGAGATGTGCTCCTCCTGTACCTAGGGTAGCTGAGATCGAACCCAGGACCGGACAAGTGGGAGATGGGAGCAAATACATGGGCTCCGTGGGGCAGCCCCGCGTCCTCACTGCAGCCCCTGACAGCACCGCGCCCGCCTCCGGGGCGCAGGCTGACCTGCAAACGTGCATACTGTCAACCTGGGGCAGGAGAGGCCGCCGCCAAGACAGGCCGTTGTGGAGATCGGGGCAAAGTGACCGGCTCACCCGAGGCAGTCCGCTCCCCGCGAAGTCCCTCTCCCCTGAACTCACCTCGCCATCCTCCCACCACCTGGCTGACAAGGAGAATTAAATCCCGCACATGTCGGGTAGCAGAGGCCGCCCCGAGGCCAGGCCGCTAGGGACACTGGGGAAAATCCTCTGGCTCGCCAGGGGCACCCGAGTCCTCGGTCGCCGCCGCCGACCCCGTCCGCAGACCGCACCCCGCACCCCGCCTCTAGTGTGTCCGTCTGTCTGACTGCCTTCCTGACTGCTTATGTACTGGAGGAGGGGAGAGGCTACTCTATGTGGGTGTGTGTCTGTTTATCTCACGGAGGAGAAGACGACTAGGATGTCTCTATCTTTGCCTGCCTATCAATCTATCTATCTATCTATCTATCTATCTATCTATCTATCTATCTATCTATTTATCTATCTATCTATCTATGTATCTATCTATCTATCTATCAATGTAGAGGATGCATAGGAGCAGGCTAGTGTGTCTTTTTATCTGTGTGTCTGTAGGTTGGAAGAGGACATTAGTGTGTCTATCTGCCTACCTTGTTAGTTGAGGAGTAGGAGGAGGCAAGTGTGTGTGTGGGTATGTGTCTGTCTGTCTATGTATGTAACTATCTACCTATCTAATGGCTGAGGAGGAGTAATAAAGGGTATATGTTTGTTTCTACATGGAGGAAGAGGATAGTGTTTCTGTCTGTCTATTTATTTGTCTGTCTGTCTGTCTAATGGAGGAATGCTCCCAGGACTCGACCGACTTGGAGGGATGCCAATTGCCACCCTGAGGCAGCAGAGGGCGCCCCAGAGCAGGCTGAGGGGGCCAGTGGGTGGAAATTGACAGGCTTGCCTGGGCAGCTCGAGCCCCCTGCTTCTGCCTTCCCTGTAGCCGCCAACGAACCACCCCCTCCCCGCCCCCTGAACACCCCGCACTTGCTTCCCGGGAGCCGGCCACCACATAGACCTGAAAATCTTGTACATAGGTTACCAGAGACCGACCCCAGGACCGGCCAAGGAGGAGATGGGAGCAAATACACGGGCTCCGTGGGGCAGCCCCGCCTCCTCACTGCAGCCCCTGACAGCACCGCGCCCGCCTCCGGGGCGCAGGCTGACCTGCAATCATGCATACTGTGAACCTGGGGCAGGAGAGGCCGTGCCCAGGCCAGGCCGTTGTGGAGATGGGAGCAAACTGATCGGCTAACCGGATTCAGTCCGCCTGCCGGGACATCCCTTTACACTGAACTCAGCTCGCCAGCATCCCAGGACCCTGCTGACAAGCAGATATAAATCCCGCAAACCTGGGGTAGCAGAGGTCGGCCCGAGGCCAGGAGAGGGGCAGATGGGAGGAAAATGACCCCAAGTGTGCGAGGCATCCGCTTAGCTGCTGTGCGCCTCTTCTCCGCCCCCGATCTCTTCCCCTGACCTCAGCACGCCCGCTACCAGGAGCAGGCTGACTTGAATGGCTTGAGTCCTAGAAACGTGGGGGAGAGGAGGCAGCCCCCAGGCAAAGCAGCTAGGGACATGGGAGAAAATCCTCTGGGTCTCCAGTGGCAACCTTGTACCCCGTAGCCGCCGCCGAACCCCGTCAACAGACCGCACCCCACCCCTAGATTGTCTGTCTGTCTGACTGCCTTCCTCACTGCCTTTCTACTGGAGGATGGGAGAGGTTAGTTTATGTGTGTGTCTGTCTGTTTATCTAACGGAGGAGGAGGTGAATAGCATGTCTATCTCCTTGCCTGCCTAGCTATCAAAATATCTCTCTCTCTATCAATCTCTCTCTCTATCTATCTATCTATCTATCTATCTATCTATCTATCTATCTATCTATCTAGAGGTGGCAAAGGAGTAGGCTAGGGTGTCTTTTATTTTTCTGTCTGTTGAAGGAGGTGTTTAGTTTGTCTATCTACCTATCTACCTATTTTAGGAAGCGGAGTAGGCCAGTGTGTTTGTGTGTTCCTGTATGTGTGCGTGTGTGCGTGCGGGTCTGTGTATCTATGTATCTGTAAGTAAAGGAGAAGGAGGTTACTGTGTCTGTATATCAGTCTATATCTGAATCTACTGGAGGAGGAATAGGCTAGTATGTCTGTCTGTGTGTCTGTCTATCTATCAGATATCAATGTATGAACCTGTATCTAATCGAGTAGAAGGAGGAGGCTACAGTGTCTATGGCTCTGTCTGACAGAGGAGGAGAAGACTAATGTGTCTGTTTTTCTGTGTGTCTGTGAGTCTGTCACGATCTATATCTACTGGAGAAGAAGGAGGAGGCCCGTGTGTCTGGGTATGTGTGTGTCTCTCTAACAGGAGAAGATAGAGGCTAGTGGGTGTATCCATCAATCTCACTGACTATCTATCAAATGGAAGAAGAGAAAGAGTCTATTAAGTTGGTCTAACTATTATCTAACGGAGTAGATTAGTGTGTCTATGAACCTGCCTAATTGAGGAGTAGGAGGAGGCTAGAATGTGTGTGTGTGTGTGTGTGTGTGTGTGTGTGTGTGTGTGTGTGTTTTGTGTGTGTGTGTCTGACTATGTATCTGTCTAACTATCTAATGGATGAGGAGTAGGAGGTTAGGATATATGGCTGTTTCTCAATGGAGGAAGTGGCTAGTCTGTCTGTCTGTGTATTTCTTTGTCTGTCTGTCTGTCTGTCTGTTTGTCTGTGTGTGTGTCTAACGGACGAAGCCTCCCAGGACTCGACCGACCTGGAGGGATTCCGATTGCCATCCTGAGGCAGCAGAGGGCGCCCCCAGAGCATGCTGAGGGGGACACCTGGGGGGAAATCCACAGGCTTTCCTGGGCAGCCCGTGCCTCCCGCATCGGCCCTCTCTGCAGCCGCTCCCGCCCCGCCCCGCCCCCTGACCACCCCGTGCCCGCCACCCGGGATCAGGCCAGCACGGAGATGTGCTCCTCCTGTACCTAGGGTAGCAGAGATCGAACCCAGGACCGGACAAGTGGGAGATGGGAGCAAATACAGGGGCTCCGTGGGGCAGCCCCGCGTCCTCACTGCAGCCCCTAACAGCATCGCGCCCGCCTCCGGGGCGCAGGCTGACCTGCAAACGTGCATACTGTCAACCTGGGGAAGGAGAGGCCGCCGCCAAGACAGGCCGCTGTGGAGATCGGGGCAAAGTGCCCGGCTCACCCGAGGCAGTCCGCTCCCCGCGATGTCCCTGTCCCCTGAACTCACCTCGCCATCCTCCCACCACCTGGCTGACAAGGAGAATTCAATCCCGCACATGTGGGGTAGCAGAGGCCGCCCCGAGGCCAGGCCGCTAGGGACACTGGGGAAAATCCTCTGGCTCGCCAGGGGCACCCGAGTCCTCGGTCGCCGCCGCCGACCCCGTCCGCAGACCGCACCCCGCACCCCGCCTCTAGTGTGTCCGTCTGTCTGACTGCCTTCCTGACTGCTTATGTACTGGAGGAGGGGAGAGGCTACTCTATGTGGGTGTGTGTCTGTTTATCTCACGGAGGAGAAGACGACTAGGATGTCTCTATCTTTGCCTGCCTATCAATCTATCCATCTATCTATCTATCTATCTATCTATCTATCTATCTATCTATGTATCTATCTATCTATGTATCTATCTATCTATCTATCAATGTAGAGGAGGCATAGGAGCAGGCTAGTGTGTCCTTTTATCTGTGTGTCTGTAGGTTGGAAGAGGACATTAGTGTGTCTATCTGCCTACCTTGTTAGTTGAGGAGTAGGAGGAGGCTAGTGTGTGTGTGGGTATATGTCTGTCTGTCTATGTATGTAACTATCTACGTATCTAATGGCTGAGGAGGAGTAATAAAGGGTATATGTTTGTTTCTACATGGAGGAAGAGGATAGTGTTTCTGTCTGTCTATTTATTTGTCTGTCTGTCTGTCTAATGGAGGAATGCTCCCAGGACTCGACCGACTTGGAGGGATGCCAATTGCCACCCTGAGGCAGCAGAGGGCGCCCCAGAGCAGGCTGAGGGGGCCACTGGGTGGAAATTGACAGGCTTGTCTGGGCAGCTCGAGTCCCCTGCTTCTGCCTTCCCTGTAGCCGCCAACGAACCACCCCCTCCCCGCCCCCTGAACACCCCGCACTCGCTTCCCGGGAGCCGGCCACCACAGAGACTTGAAAATCTTGTACATAGGGTACCAGAGACCGACCCCAGGACCGGCCAAGGAGGAGATGGGAGCAAATACACGGGCTCCGTGGGGCAGCCCCGCCTCCTCACTGCAGCCCCTGACAGCACCGCGCCCGCCTCTGGGGCGCAGGCTGACCTGCAATCATGCATACTGTGAACCTGGGGCAGGAGAGGCCGTCCCCAGGCCAGGCCGTTGTGGAGATGGGAGCAAACTGATCGGCTAACCGGAGGCAGTCCGCCTGCCGCGACGTCCCTTTACCCTGAACTCAGCTCGCCAGCATCCCAGGACCCTGCTGACAAGCAGATATAAATCCCGCAAACCTGGGGTAGCAGAGGTCGGCCCGAGGCCAGGAGAGGGGCAGATGGGAGGAAAATGACCCCAAGTGTGCGAGGCATCCCCTTAGCTGCTGTGCGCCTCTTCTCTGCCCCCGACCTCTTCCCCTGACCTCACCACGCCCGCTACCAGGAGCAGGCTGATTTGAAAGGCTTGAGTCCTAGAAACGTGGGGGAGAGGAGGCAGCCCCCAGGCAAAGCAGCTAGGGACATGGGAGAAAATCCTCTGGGTCTCCAGGGGCAACCTAGTGCCCCGTAGCCGCCGCCGAACCCCGTCCCCAGACCGCACCAAACCTCTAGAGTGTCTGTCTGTCTGACTGCCGGCCTCACTGCCTATGTATTGGAGGATGGGAGAGGTTAGTCTATGTGTGTGTCTGTCTGTTTATCTAACGGAGGAGGAGGTGACTAGCATGTCTATCTCCTTGCCTGCCTAGCTATCAAAATATCTCTCTCTCTATCAATCTCTCTATCTATCTATATATTATTCTATCCATCTATCTATCTATCTATCTATCTATCTATCTATCTATCTATCTATCTGTCTATCTAGAGGTGGCAAAGCAGTAGGCTAGGGTGTCTTTTATTTTTCTGTCTGTTGAAGGAGGAGTTTAGTGTGTTTATCTACCTATCTACTTATTTGAGGAAGCGGAGTAGGTCAGTGTGTTTGTGTGTGCCTGTATGTGTGCGTGTGTGCGTGCGGGTCTGTCTATCTATGTATCTGTAAGTAAAGGAGAAGGAGGTTACTGTGTCTGTCTATCAGTCTATATCTGAATCTACTGGAGGAGGAGTAGGCTAGTATGTCTGTCTGTGTGTCTGTCTATCTATCAGATATCAATGTATGAACCTGTATCTAATCGAGTAGAAGGAGGAGGCTACAGTGTCTACGGCTCTGTCTGACAGAGGAGGAGAAGACTAATGTGTCTGTTTTTCTGTGTGTCTGTGAGTCTGTCACGATCTATATCTACTGGAGAAGAAGGAGGAGGCCCGTGTGTCTGGGTATGTGTGTGTCTCTCTAACAGGAGAAGATAGAGGCTAGTGGGTGTATCCATCAATCTCACTGACTATCTATCAAATGGAAGAAGAGAAAGAGTCTATTAAGTTGGTCTAACTATTATCTAACGGAGTAGATTAGTGTGTTTATGAACCTGCCTAATTGAGGAGTAGGAGGAGGCTACAATGTGTGTGTGTGTGTGTGTGTGTGTGTGTTTTGTGTGTGTGTGTCTGACTATGTATGTGTCTAAGTATCTAATGGATGAGGAGTAGGAGGTTAGGATATATGGCTGTTTCTCAATGGAGGAAGTGGCTAGTCTGTCTGTCTGTGTATTTCTTTGTCTGTCTGTCTGTCTGTCTGTTTGTCTGTGTGTGTGTCTAACGGAGGAAGCCTCCCAGGACTCGACCGACCTGGAGGGATTCCGATTGCCACCCTGAGGCAGCAGAGGGCGCCCCCAGAGCATGCTGAGGGGGACACCTGGGGGGAAATCCACAGGCTTTCCTGGGCAGCCCGTGCCTCCCGCATCGGCCCTCTCTGCAGCCGCTCCCGCCCCGCCCCGCCCCCTGAGCAACCTGCGCCCGCCTCCCGGGATCAGGCCAGCACGGAGATGTGCTCCTCCTGTACCTAGGGTAGCTGAGATCGAACCCAGGACCGGACAAGTGGGAGATGGGAGCAAATACATGGGCTCTGTGGGGCAGCCCCGCATCCTCACCGCAGCCCCTGACAGCACCGCGCCCGCCTCCGGGGCGCAGGCTGACCTGCAAACGTGCATACTGTCAACCTGGGGCAGGAGAGGCCGCCGCCAAGACAGGCCGTTGTGGAGATCGGGGCAAAGTGACCGGCTCACCCGAGGCAGTCCATTCCCCGCGAAGTCCCTGTGCCCTGAAATCACCTCGCCATCCTCCCACCACCTGGCTGACAAGGAGAATTAAATCCCGCACATGTGGGGTAGCAGAGGCCGCCCCGAGGCCAGGCCGCTAGGGACACTGGGTAAAATCCTCTGGCTCGCCAGGGGCACCCGAGTCCTCGGTCGCCGCCGCCGACCCCGTCCGCAGACTGCACCCCGCACCCCGCCTCTAGTGTGTCCGTCTGTCTGACTGCCTTCCTGACTGCTTATGTACTGGAGGAGGGGAGAGGCTACTCTATGTGGGTGTGTGTCTTTTTATCTCACGGAGGAGAAGACGACTAGGATGTCTCTATCTTTGACTGCCTATCAATCTATCCATCTATCTATCTATCTATCTATCTATCTATCTATCTATCTATCTATGTATCTATCTATTTATCTATCAATGTAGAGGAGGCATAGGAGCAGGCTAGTGTGTCTTTTTATCTGTGTGTCTGTAGGTTGGAAGAGGACATTAGTGTGTCTATCTGCCTACCTTGTTAGTTGAGGAGTAGGAGGAGGCTTGTGTGTGTGTGGGTATGTGTCTGTCTGTCTATGTATGTAACTATCTACCTATCTAATGGCTGAGGAGGAGTAATAAAGGGTATATGTTTGTTTCTACATGGAGGAAGAGGATAGTGTTTCTGTCTGTCTATTTATTTGTCTGTCTGTCTGTCTAATGGAGCAATGCTCCCAGGACTCGACCGACTTGGAGGGATGCCAATTGCCACCCTGAGGCAGCAGAGGGCGCCCCAGAGCAGGCTGAGGGGGCCACTGGGTGGAAATTGACAGGCTTGCCTGGGCAGCTCGAGCCCCCCGCTTCTGCCTTCCCTGTAGCCGCCAACGAACCACCCCCTCCCCGCCCCCTGAACACCCCGCACTCGCTTCCCGGGAGCCGGCCACCACAGAGACCTGAAAATCTTGTACATAGGGTACCAGAGACCGATCCCAGGACCGGCCAAGGAGGAGATGGGAGCAAATACACGGGCTCCGTGGGGCAGCCCCGCCTCCTCACTGCAGCCCCTGACAGCACCGCGCCCGCCTCCGGGGCGCAGGCTGACCTGCAATCATGCATAGTGTGAACTTGGGGCAGGAGAGGCCGTCCCCAGGCCAGGCCGTTGTGGAGATGGGAGCAAACTGATCGGCTAACCTGAGGCAGTCCGCCTGCCGCGACGTCCCTTTACCCTGAACTCAGCTCGCCAGCATCCCAGGACCCTGCGGACAAGCAGATATAAATCCCGCAATCCTGGGGTATCAGAAGTCAGCCCGAGGCCAGGAGAGGGGCAGATGGGAGGAAAATGACCCCAAGTGTGCGAGGCATCCCCTTAGCTGCTGTGCGCCTCTTCTCTGCCCCCGACCTCTTCCCCTGACCTCATCACGCCCGCTACCAGGAGCAGGCTGATTTGAAAGGCTTCAGTCCTAGAAACGTGGGGGAGAGGAGGCAGCCCCCAGGCAAAGCAGCTAGGGACATGGGAGAAAATCCTCTGGGTCTCCAGGGGCAACCTAGTGCCCTGTAGCCGCCGCCGAACCCCGTCCCCAGACCGCACCAAATCTCTAGAGTGTCTGTCTGTCTGAGTGCCGGCCTCACTGCCTATCTATTGGAGGATGGGAGAGGTTAGTCTATGTGTGTGTCTGTCTGTTTATCTAACGGAGGAGGAGGTGTATAGCATGTCTATCTCCTTGCCTGCCTAGCTATCAAAATATCTCTCTCTCTATCAATCTCTCTATCTATCTATTATTCTATCTATCTATCTATCTATCTATCTATCTATCTATCTATCTATCTATCTATCTATCTAAAGGTGGCAAAGCAGTAGGCTAGGGTGTCTTTTATTTTTCTGTCTGTTGAAGGAGGAGTTTAGTGTGTCTATCTACCTATATACCTATTTGAGGAAGCGGATTAGGCCAGTGTGTTTGTGTGTGCCTGTATGTGTGCGTGTATGCGTGCGGGTCTGTCTATCTATGTATCTGTAAGTAAAGGAGAAGGAGGTTACTGTGTCTGTCTATCAGTCTATATCTGAATCTACTGGAGGAGGAGTAGGCTAGTATGTCTGTCTGTGTGTCTGTCTATCTATCAGATGTCAATGTATGAACCTGTATCTAATCGAGTAGAAGGAGGAGGCTACAGTGTCTTTGGCTCTGTCTGACAGAGGAGGAGAAAACTAATGTGTCTGTTTTTCTGTGTGTTTGTGAGTCTGTCACGATCTATATCTACTGGAGAAGAAGGAGGAGGCCCGTGTGTTGGGTATGTGTGTGTCTCTCTAACAGGAGAAGATAGAGGCTAGTGGGTGTATCCATCAATCTCACTGACTATCTATCAAATGGAAGAAGAGAAAGAGTCTATTAAGTTGGTCGAACTATTATCTAATGGAGTAGATTAGTGTGTGTATGAACCTGCCTAATTGAGGAGTCGGAGGAGGCTAGAATGTGTGTGTGTGTTTTGTGTGTGTGTGTCTGACTATATATCTGTCTAACTATCTAGTGGATGAGGAGTAGGAGGTTAGGATATATGGCTGTTTCTCAATGGAGGAAGTGGCTAGTCTGTCTGTCTGTGTATTTCTTTGTGTGTCTGTGTGTCTGTCTGTTTGTCTGTGTGTGTGTCTAACGGAGGAAGCCTCCCAGGACTCGACCGACCTGGAGGGATTCCGATTGCCACCCTGAGGCAGCAGAGGGCGCCCCCAGAGCATGCTGAGGGGGACACCTGGGGGGAAATCCACAGGCTTTCCTGGGCTGCCCGTGCCTCCCGCATCGGCCCTCTCTGCAGCCGCTCCCGCCCCGCCCCGCCCCTGAGCAACCTGCGCCAGCCTCTCGGGATCAGGCCAGCACGGAGATATGCTCCTCCTGTACCTAGGGTAGCTGAGATCGAACCCAGGACCGGACAAGTGGGAGATGGGAGCAAATACATGGGCTCCGTGGGGCAGCCCCGCATCCTCACTGCAGCCCCTGACAGCACCGCGCCCGCCTCCGGGGCGCAGGCTGACCTGCAAACGTGCATACTGTCAACCTGGGGCAGGGGAGGCCGCCGCCAGGCCAGGCCGTTGTGGAGATCGGGGCAAAGTGACCGGCTCACCCGAGGCAGTCCGCTCCCCGCGAAGTCCCTGTCCCCTGAACTCACCTCGCCATCCTCCCACCACCTGGCTGACAAGGAGAATTAAATCCCGCACATGTCGGGTAGCAGAGGCCGCCCCGAGGCCAGGCCGCTAGGGACACTGGGGAAAATCCTCTGGCTCGCCAGGGGCACCCGAGTCCTCGGTCGCCGCCGCCGACCCCGTCCGCAGACCGCACCCCGCACCCCGCCTCTAGTGTGTCCGTCTGTCTGTCTGCCTTCCTGACTGCTTATGTACTGGAGGAGGGGAGAGGCTACTCTATGTGGGTGTGTGTCTGTTTATCTCACGGAGGAGAAGACGACTAGGATGTCTCTGTCTTTGCCTGCCTATCAATCTATCCATCTATCTATCTATCTATCTATCTATCTATCTATGTATCTATCTATCTATGTATCTATCTATCTATCTATCAATGTAGAGGAGGGATAGGAGCAGGCTAGTGTGTGTTTTTATCTGTGTGTCTGTAGGTTGGAAGAGGACATTAGTGTGTCTATCTGCCTACCTTGTTAGTTGAGGAGTAGGAGGAGGCTAGTGTGTGTGTGGGTATGTGTCTGTCTGTCTATGTATGTAACTATCTACCTATCTAATGGCTGAGGAGGAGTAATAAAGGGTATATGTTTGTTTCTACATGGAGGAAGAGGATAGTGTTTCTGTCTGTCTATTTATTTGTCTGTCTGACTGTCTAATGGAGGAATGCTCCCAGGACTCGACCGACTTGGAGGGATGCCAATTGGCACCCTGAGGCAGCAGAGGGCGCCCCAGAGCAGGCTGAGGGGGCCACTGGGTGGAAATTGACAGGCTTGCCTGGGCAGCTCGAGCCCCCCGCTTCTGCCTTCCCTGTAGCCGCCAACGAACCACCCCCTCCCCGCCCCCTGAACACCCCGCACTCGATTCCCGGGAGCCGGCCACCACAGAGACCTGAAAATCTTGTACATAGGGTACCAGAGACCGACCCCAGGACCGGCCAAGGAGGAGATGGGAGCAAATACACGGGCTCCGTGGGGCAGCCCCGCCTCCTCACTGCAGCCCCTGACAGCACCGCGCCCGCCTCCGGGGCGCAGGCTGACCTGCAATCATGCATACTGTGAACCTGGGGCAGGAGAGGCCGTCCCCAGGCCAGGCCGTTGTGGAGATGGGAGCAAACTGATCGGCTAACCGGAGGCAGTCCGCCTGCCGCGGAGTCCCTTTACCCTGAACTCAGCTCGCCAGCATCCCAGGACCCTGCTGACAAGCAGATATAAATCCCGCAAACCTGGGGTAGCAGAGGTCGGCCCGAGGCCAGGAGAGGGGCAGATGGGAGGAAAATGACCCCAAGTGTGCGAGGCATCCCCTTAGCTGCTGTGTGCCTCTTCTCTGCCCCCGACCTCTTCCCCTGACCTCACCACGCCCGCTACCAGGAGCAGGCTGATTTGAAAGGCTTGAGTCCTAGAAACGTGGGGGAGAGGAGGCAGCCCCCAGGCAAAGCAGCTAGGGACATGGGAGAAAATCCTCTGGGTCTCCAGGGGCAACCAAGTGCTCCGTAGCCGCCGCCGAACCCCGTCCCCAGACCGCAACAAACCTCTAGAGTGTCTGTCTGTCTGACTGCCGGCCTCACTGCCTATGTATTGGAGGATGGAAGAGGTTAGTCTATGTGTGTGTCTGTCTGTTTATCTAACGGAGGAGGAGGTGACTAGCATGTCTATCTCCTTGCCTGCCTAGCTATCAAAATATCTCTCTCTCTATCAATCTCTCTATCTATCTATCTATTATTCTATCTATCTATCTATCTATCTATCTATCTATCTATCTATCTATCTATCTATCTAGAGGTGGCAAAGCAGTAGGCTAGGGTGTCTTTTATTTTTCTGTCTGTTGAAGGAGGAGTTTAGTGTGTCTATCTACCTATCTACCTATTTGAGGAAGCGGAGTAGGCCAGTGTGTTTGTGTGTGCCTGTATGTGTGCGTGTGTGCGTGCGGGTCTGTCTATCTATGTATCTGTAAGTAAAGGAGAAGGAGGTTACTGTGTCTGTCTATCAGTCTATATCTGAATCTACTGGAGGAGGAGTAGGCTAGTATGTCTGTCTGTGTGTCTGTCTATCTATCAGATATCAATGTATGAACCTGTATCTAATCGAGTAGAAGGAGGAGGCTACAGTGTCTATGGCTCTGTCTGACAGAGGAGGAGAAGACTAATGTGTCTGTTTTTCTGTGTGTCTGTGAGTCTGTCACGATCTATATCTAGTGGAGAAGAAGGAGGAGGCCCGTGTGTCTGGGTATGTGTGTGTCTCTCTAACAGGAGAAGATAGAGGCTAGTGGGTGTATCCATCAATCTCACTGACTATCTATCAAATGGAAGAAGAGAAAGAGTCTATTAAGTTGGTCTAACTATTATCTAACGGAGTAGATTAGTGTGTTTATGAACCTACCTAATTGAGGAGTAGGAGGAGGCTAGAATGTGTGTGTGTCTGTGTGTGTGTGTGTTTTGTGTGTGTGTGCCTGACTATGTATCTGTCTAACTATCTAATGGATGAGGAGTAGGAGGTTAGGATATATGGCTGTTTCTCAATGGAGGAAGTGGCTAGTTTGTCTGTCTGTGTATTTCTTTGTCTGTCTGTTTTTCTGTCTGTTTGTCTGTGTGTGTGTCTAACGGAGGAAGCCTCCCAGGACTCGACCGACCTGGAGGGATTCCGATTGCCACCCTGGGGCAGCAGAGGGCGCACCCAGAGCATGCTGAGGGGGACACCTGGGGGGAAATCCACAGGCTTTCCTGGGCAGCCCGTGCCTCCCGCATCGGCCCTCTCTGCAGCCGCTCCCGCCCCGCCCCGCCCCCTGAGCAACCTGCGCCCGCCTCCCGGGATCAGGCCAGCACGGAGATATGCTCCTCCTGTACCTAGGGTAGCTGAGATCGAACCCAGGACCGGACAAGTGGGAGATGGGAGCAAATACATGGGCTCTGTGGGGCAGCCCCGCATCCTCACCGCAGCCCCTGACAGCACCGCGCCCGCCTCCGGGGCGCAGGCTGACCTGCAAACGTGCATACTGTCAACCTGGGGCAGGAGAGGCCGCCGCCAAGACAGGCCGTTGTGGAGATCGGGGCAAAGTGACCGGCTCACCCGAGGCAGTCCTTTCCCCGCGAAGTCCCTGTGCCCTGAAATCACCTCGCCATCCTCCCACCACCTGGCTGACAAGGAGAATTAAATCCCGCACATGTCGGGTAGCAGAGGCCGCCCCGAGGCCAGGCCGCTAGGGACACTGGGGAAAATCCTCTGGCTCGCCAGGGGCACCCGAGTCCTCGGTCGCCGCCGCCGACCCCGTCCGCAGACTCCACCCCGCACCCCGCCTCTAGTGTGTCCGTCTGTCTGACTGCCTTCCTGACTGCTTATGTACTGGAGGAGGGGAGAGGCTACTCTATGTGGGTGTGTGTCTGTTTATCTCACGGAGGAGAAGACGACTAGGATGTCTCTATCTTTGACTGCCTATCAATCTATCCATCTATCTATCTATCTATCTATCTATCTATCTATCTATCTATCTATCTTTGTATCTATCTATCTATCTATCAATGTAGAGGAGGCATAGGAGCAGGCTAGTGTGTCTTTTTATCTGTGTGTCTGTAGGTTGGAAGAGGACATTAGTGTGTCTATCTGCCTACCTTGTTAGTTGAGGAGTAGGAGGAGGCTTGTGTGTGTGTGGGTATGTGTCTGTCTGTCTATGTATGTAACTATCTACCTATCTAATGGCTGAGGAGGAGTAATAAAGGGTATATGTTTGTTTCTACATGGAGGAAGAGGATAGTGTTTCTGTCTGTGTATTTATTTGTCTGTCTGTCTGTCTAATGGAGGAATGCTCCCAGGACTCGACCGACTTGGAGGGATGCAAATTGCCACCCTGAGGCAGCAGAGGGTGCCCCAGAGCAGGCTGAGGGGGCCACTGGGTGGAAATTGACAGGCTTGCCTGGGCAGCTCGAGCCCCCCGCTTCTGCCTTCCCTGTAGCCGCCAACGAACCACCCCCTCCCCGCTCCCTGAACACCCCGCACTCGATTCCCGGGAGCCGGCCACCACAGAGACCTGAAAATCTTGTACATAGGGTACCAGAGACCGACCCCAGGACCGGCCAAGGAGGAGATGGGAGCAAATACACGGGCTCCGTGGGGCAGCCCCGCCTCCTCACTGCAGCCCCTGACAGCACCGCGCCCGCCTCCGGGGCGCAGGCTGACCTGCAATCATGCATAGTGTGAACCTGGGGCAGGAGAGGCCGTCCCCAGGCCAGGCCGTTGTGGAGATGGGAGCAAACTGATCGGCTAACCTGAGGCAGTCCGCCTGCCGCGACGTCCCTTTACCCTGAACTCAGCTCGCCAGCATCCCAGGACCCTGCTGACAAGCAGATATAAATCCCGCAATCCTGGGGTATCAGAAGTCGGCCCGAGGCCAGGAGAGGGGCAGATGGGAGGAAAATGACCCCAAGTGTGCGAGGCATCCCCTTAGCTGCTGTGCGCCACTTCTCTGCCCCCGACCTCTTCCCCTGACCTCATCACGCCCGCTACCAGGAGCAGGCTGATTTGAAAGGCTTGAGTCCTAGAAACGTGGGGGAGAGGAGGCAGCCCCCAGGCAAAGCAGCTAGGGACATGGGAGAAAATCCTCTGGGTCTCCAGGGGCAACCTAGTGCCCTGTAGCCGCCGCCGAACCGCGTCCCCAGACCGCACCCCACCTCTAGAGTGTCTGTCTGTCTGACTGCCGGCCTCACTGCCTATGTATTGGAGGATGGGAGAGGTTAGTCTATGTGTGTGTCTGTCTGTTTATCTAACGGAGGAGGAGGTGAATAGCATGTCTAACTCCTTGCCTGCCTAGCTATCAAAATATCTCTCTCTCTATCAATCTCTCTATCTATCTATTATTCTATCTATCTATCAATCTATCTATCTATCTATCTATCTATGTATCTATCTATCTATCTATCAATGTAGTGGAGGCATAGGAGCAGGCGCGTGTGTGTTTTTATCTGTGTGTCTGTAGGTTGGAAGAGGACATTAGTGTGTCTATCTGCCTACCTTGTTAGTTGAGGTGTAGGAGGAGGGTAGTGTGTGTGTGGGTATGTGTCTGTCTGTCTATGTATGTAACTATCTACCTATCTAATGGCTGAGGAGGAGTAATAAAGGGTATATGTTTGTTTCTACATGGAGGAAGAGGATAGTGTTTCTGTCTGTCTATTTATTTGTCTGTCTGTCTGTCTAATGGAGGAATGCTCCCAGGACTCGACCGACTTGGAGGGATGCCAATTGCCACCCTGAGGCAGCAGAGGGCGCCCCAGAGCAGGCTGAGAGGGCCACTGGGTGGAAATTGACAGGCTTGCCTGGGCAGCTCGAGCCCCCCGCTTCTGCCTTCCCTGTAGCCTCCAACGAACCACCCCGCTCCCCGCCCCCTGAACACCCCGCACTCGCTTCCCGGGAGCCGGCCACCACAGAGACTTGAAAATCTTGTACATAGGGTACCAGAGACCGACCCCAGGACCGGCCAAGGAGGAGATGGGAGAAAATACACGGGCTCCGTGGGGCAGCCCCGCCTCCTCACTGCAGCCCCTGACAGCACCGCGCCCGCCTCCGGGGCGCAGGCTGACCTGCAATCATGCATACTGTGAACCTGGGGCAGGAGAGGCCGTCCCCAGGCCAGGCCGTTGTGGAGATGGGAGCAAACTGATCGGCTAACCGGAGGCAGTCCGCCTGCCGTGACGTCCCTTTACCCTGAACTCAGCTCGCCAGCATCCCAGGACCCTGCTGACAAGCAGATATAAATCCCGCAAACCTGGGGTAGCAGAGGTCGGCCCGAGGCCAGGAGAGGGGCAGATGGGAGGAAAATGACCCCAAGTGTGCGAGGCATCCCCTTAGCTGCTGTGCGCCTCTTCTCTGCCCCCGACCTCTTCCCCTGACCTCACCACGCCCGCTACCAGGAGCAGGCTGATTTGAAAGGCTTGAGTCCTAGAAACGTGGGGGAGAGGAGGCAGCCCCCAGGCAAAGCAGCTAGGGACATGGGAGAAAATCCTCTGGGTCTCCAGGGGCAACCTAGTGCCCCGTAGCCGCCGCCGAACCCCGTCCCCAGACCGCACCAAACCTCTAGAGTGTCTGTCTGTCTGACTGCCGGCCTCACTGCCTATCTATTGGAGGATGGGGGAGGTTAGTCTATGTGTGTGTCTGTCTGTTTATCTAACGGAGGAGGAGGTGAATAGCATGTCTATCTCCTTGCCTGCCTAGCTATCAAAATATCTCTCTCTCTATCAATCTCTCTCTCTATCTATCGATTATTCTATCTATCTATCTATCTATCTATCTATCTATCTATCTATCTATCTATCTAGAGGTGGCAAAGGAGTAGGCTAGGGTGTCTTTTATTTTTCTGTCTGTTGAAGGAGGAGTTTAGTGTGTCTATCTACCTATCTACCTATTTGAGGAAGCGGAGTAGGCCAGTGTGTTTGTGTGTGCCTGTATGTGTGCGTGTGTGCGTGCGGGTCTGTGTATCTATGTATCTGTAAGTAAAGGAGAAGGAGGTTACTGTGTCTGTCTATCAGTCTATATCTGAATCTACTGGAGGAGGAGTAGGCTAGTATGTCTGTCTGTGTGTCTGTCTATCTATCAGATAACAATGTATGAACCTGTATCTAATCGAGTAGAAGGAGGAGGCTACAGTGTCTATGGTTCTGTCTGACAGAGGAGGAGAAGACTAATGTGTCTGTTTTTCTGTGTGTCGGTGAGTCTGTCACGATCTATATCTACTGGAGAAGAAGGAGGAGGCCCGTGTGTCTGGCTATGTGTGTGTCTCTAAAACAGGAGAAGATAGAGGCTAGTAGGTGTATCCATCAATCTCACTGACTATCTATCAAATGGAAGAAGAGAAAGAGTCTATTAAGTTGGTCTAACTATTATCTAATGGAGTAGATTAGTGTGTCTATGAACCTGCCTATTTGAGGAGTAGGAGGAGGCTAGAATATGTGTGTGTGTGTGTGTGTGTGTGTGTGTGTGTTTTGTGTGTGTGTGTCTGACTATGTATCCATCTAACTATCTAATGGATGAGGAGTAGGAGGTTAGGATATATGGCTGTTTCTCAATGGAGGAAGTGGCTAGTCTGTCTGTCTGTGTATTTCTTTGTCTGTCTGTTTGTCTGTCTGTTTGTCTGTGTGTGTGTCTAACGGAGGAAGCCTCCCAGGACTCGACCGACCTGGAGGGATTCCGATTGCCATCCTGAGGCAGCAGAGGGCGCCCCCAGAGCATGCTGAGGGGGACACCTGGGGCGAAATCCACAGGCTTTCCTGGGCAGCCCGTGCCTCCCGCATCGGCCCCCTCTGCAGCCGCTCCCGCCCCGCCCCGCCCCATGACCACCCCGTGCCCGCCTCCCGGGATCAGGCCAGCACGGAGATGTGCTCCTCCTGTACCTAGGGTAGCTGAGATCGAACCCAGGACCGGACAAGTGGGAGATGGGAGCAAATACATGGGCTCCGTGGGGCAGCCCCGCATCCTCACTGCAGCCCCTGACAGCACCGCGCCCGCCTCCGGGGCGCAGGCTGACCTGCAAACGTGCATACTGTCAACCTGGGGAAGGAGAGGCCGCCGCCAAGACAGGCCGCTGTGGAGATCGGGGCAAAGTGACCGGCTCACCCGAGGCAGTCCGCTCCCCGCGAAGTCCCTGTCCCCTGAACTCACCTCGCCATCCTCCCACCACCTGGCTGACAAGGAGAATTAAATCCCGCACATGTGGGGTAGCAGAGGCCGCCCCGAGGCCAGGCCGCTAGGGACACTGGGGAAAATCCTCTGACTCGCCAGGGGCACCCGAGTCCTCGGTCGCCGCCGCCGACCCCGACCGCAGACCGCACCCCGCACCCCGCCTCTAGTGTGTCCGTCTGTCTGACTGCCTTCCTGACTGCTTATGTACTGGAGGAGGGGAGAGGCTACTCTATGTGGGTGTGTGTCTGTTTATCTCACGGAGGAGAAGACGACTAGGATGTCTGTATCTTTGCCTGCCTATCAATCTATCTATCTATCTATCTATCTATCTATCTATCTATCTATCTATCTATGTATCTATCTATCTATGTATCTATCTATCTATCTATCAATGTAGAGGAGGCATAGGAGCAGGCTAGTGTGTCTTTTTATCTGTGTGTCTGTAGGTTGGAAGAGGACATTAGTGTGTCTATCTGCCTACATTGTTAGTTGAGGAGTAGGAGGAGGCTAGTGTGTGTGTGGGTATATGTCTGTCTGTCTATGTATGTAACTATCTACCTATCTAATGGCTGAGGAGGAGTAATAAAGGGTATATGTTTGTTTCTACATGGAGGAAGAGGATAGTGTTTCTGTCTGTCTATTTATTTGTCTGTCTGACTGTCTAATGGAGGAATGCTCCCAGGACTCCACGGAATTGGAGGGATGCCAATTGCCACCCTGAGGCAGCAGAGGGCGCCCCAGAGCAGGCTGAGGGGGCCACTGGGTGGAAATTGACAGGCTTGCCTGGGCAGCTCGAGCCCCCTGCTTCTGCCTTCCCTGTAGCCGCCAACGAACCACCCCCTCCCCGCCCCCTGAACACCCCGCACTCGCTTCCCGGGAGCCGGCCACCACAGAGACTTGAAAATCTTGTACATAGTGTACCAGAGACCGACCCCAGGACCGGCCAAGGAGGAGATGGGAGCAAATACACGGGCTCCGTGGGGCAGCCCCGCCTCCTCACTGCAGCCCCTGACAGCACCGCGCCCGCCTCCGGGGCGCAGGCTGACCTGCAATCATGCATACTGTGAACCTGGGGCAGGAGAGGCCGTCCCCAGGCCAGGCCGTTGTGGAGATGGGAGCAAACTGATCGGCTAACCGGAGGCAGTCCGCCTGCCGCAACGTCCCTTTACCCTGAACTCAGCTCGCCAGCATCCCAGGACCCTGCTGACAAGCAGATATAAATCCCGCAAACCTGGGGTAGCAGAGGTCGGCCCGAGGCCAGGAGAGGGGCAGATGGGAGGAAAATGACCCCAAGTGTGCGAGGCATCCCCTTAGCTGCTGTGCGCCTCTTCTCTGCCCCCGACCTCTTCCCCTGACCTCACCACGCCCGCTACCAGGAGCAGGCTGATTTGAAAGGCTTGAGTCCTAGAAACGTGGGGGAGAGGAGGCAGCCCCCAGGCAAAGCAGCTAGGGACATGGGAGAAAATCCTCTGGGTCTCCAGGGGCAACCTAGTGCCCCGTAGCCGCGCCGAACCCCTTCCCCAGACCGCACCAAACCTCTAGAGTGTCTGTCTATCTGACTGCCGGCCTCACTGCCTATCTATTGGAGGATGGGAGAGGTTAGTCTATGTGTGTGTCTGTCTGTTTATCTAACGGAGGAGGAGGTGACTAGCATGTCTATCTCCTTGCCTGCCTAGCTATCAAAATATCTCTCTCTCTATCAATCTCTCTCTCTCTCTCTCTCTCTATCTATCTATCTATCTATCTATCTATGTATCTATCTATCTAGAGGTGGCAAAGGTGTAGGCTAGGGTGTCTTTTATTTTTCTGTCTGTTGAAGGAGGTGTTTAGTGTGTCTATCTACCTTTCTACCTATTTTAGGAAGCGGAGTAGGCCAGTGTGTTTGTGTGTGCCTGTATGTGTGCGTGTGTGCGTGCGGGTCTGTGTATCTATGTATCTGTAAGTAAAGGAGAAGGAGGTTACTGTGTCTGTCTATCAGTCTATATCTGAATCTACTGGAGGAGGAGTAGGCTAGTATGTCTGTCTGTGTGTCTGTCTATCTATCAGATATCAATGTATGAACCTGTATCTAATCGAGTAGAAGGAGGAGGCTACAGTGTCTATGGCTCTGTCTGACAGAGGAGGAGAAGAATAATGTGTCTGTTTTTCTGTGTGTCTGTGAGTCTGTCACGATCAATATCTACTGGAGAAGAAGGAGGAGGCCCGTGTGTCTGGGTATGTGTGTGTCTCTCTAACAGGAGAAGATAGAGGCTAGTGGGTGTATCCATCAATCTCACTGACTATGTATCAAATGGAAGAAGAGAAAGAGTCTATTAAGTTGGTCTAACTATTATCTAACGGAGTAGATTAGTGTGTCTATGAACCTGCCTAATTGAGGAGTAGGAGGAGGCTAGAATGTGTGTGTGTGTGTGTGTGTGTGTTTTGTGTGTGTGTGTCTGACTATGTATCTGTCTAACTATCTAATGGATGAGGAGTAGGAGGTTAGGATATATGGCTGTTTCTCAATGGAGGAAGTGGCTAGTCTGTCTGTCTGTGTATTTCTTTGTCTGTCTGTCTGTCTGTCTGTATGTCTGTGTGTGTGTCTAACTGAGGAAGCCTCCCAGGACTCGACCGACCTGGAGGGATTCCGATTGCCACCCTGAGGCAGCAGAGGGCGCCCCCAGAGCATGCTGAGGGGGACACCTGGGGGGAAATCCACAGGCTTTCCTGGGCAGCCCGTGCCTCCCGCATCGGCCCTCTCTGCAGCCGCTCCCGCCCCGCCCCCGCCCCGCCCCCTGACCACCGCGCGCCCGCCTCCCGGGATCAGGCCAGCACGGAGATGTGCTCCTCCTGTACCTAGGGTAGCTGAGATCGAACCCAGGACCGGACAAGTGGGAGATGGGAGCAAATACATGGGCTCCGTGGGGCAGCCCCGCGTCCTCACTGCAGCCCCTGACAGCACCGCGCCCGCCTCCGGGGCGCAGGCTGACCTGCAAACGTGCATACTGTCAACCTGGGGCAGGAGAGGCCGCCGCCAAGACAGGCCGTTGTGGAGATCGGGGCAAAGTGACCGGCTCACCCGAGGCAGTCCGCTCCCCGCGAAGTCCCTCTCTCCTGAACTCACCTCGCCATCCTCCCACCACCTGGCTGACAAGGAGAATTCAATCCCGCACATGTGGGGTAGCAGAGGCCGCCCCGAGGCCAGGCCGCAAGGGACACTGGGGAAAATCCTCTGGCTCGTCAGGGGCACCCGAGTCCTCGGTCGCCGCCGCCGACCCCGTCCTCAGACCGCACCCCGTACCCCGCCTCTAGTGTGTCCGTCTGTCTGACTGCCTTCCTGACTGCTTATGTACTGGAGGAGGGGAGAGGCTACTCTATGTGGGTGTGTGTATGTTTATCTCACGGAGGAGAAGACGACTATGATGTCTCTATATTTGCCTGCCTATCAATCTATCTATCTATCTATCTATCTATCTATCTATCTATCTATCTATCTAGGGGTGGCAAAGCAGTAGGCTAGGGTGTCTTTTATTTTTCTGTCTGTTGAAGGAGGAGTTTAGTGTGTCTATCTACCTATCTACGTATTTGAGGAAGCGGAGTAGGCCAGTGTGTTTGTGTGTGCCTGTATGTGTGCGTGTGTGCGTGCGGGTCTGTCTATGTATGTATCTGTAAGTAAAGGAGAAGGAGGTTACTGTGTCTGTCTATCAGTCTATATCTGAATCTACTGGAGGAGGAGTAGGCTAGTATGTCTGTCTGTGTGTCTGTCTATCTATCAGATATCAATGTATGAACCTGTATCTAATCGAGTAGAAGGAGGAGCCTACACTGTCTATGACTCTGTCTGACAGAGGAGGAGAAGACTAATGTGTCTGTTTTTCTGTGTGTCTGTGAATCTGTCACGATCTATATCTACTGGAGAAGAAGGAGGAGGTCCGTGTGTCTGGGTATGTGTGTGTCTCTCTAACAGGAGAAGATAGAGGCTAGCGGGTGTCTCCATCAATCTCACTGAGAATCTATCAAATGGAAGAAGAGAAAGAGTCTATTAAGTTGGTCTAACTATTATCTAATGGAGTAGATTAGTGTGTCTATGAACCTGCCTATTTGAGGAGTAGGAGGAGGCTAGAATATGTGTGTGTGTGTGTGTGTGTGTGTTTTGTGTGTGTGTGTCTGACTATGTATCTGTCTAACTATCTAATGGATGAGGAGTAGGAGGTTAGGATATATGGCTGTTTCTCAATGGAGGAAGTGGCTAGTCTGTCTGTCTGTGTATTTCTTTGTCTGCCTGTTTGTCTGTCTGTTTGTCTGTGTGTGTGTCTAACGGAGGAAGCCTCCCAGGACTCGACCGACCTGGAGGGATTCCGATTGCCATCCTGAGGCAGCAGAGGGCGCCCCCAGAGCATGCTGAGGGGGACACCTGGGGCGAAATCCACAGGCTTTCCTGGGCAGCCCGTGCCTCCCGCATCGGCCCTCTCTGCAGCCGCTCCCGCCCCGCCCCGCCCCCTGACCACCCCGTGCCCGCCTCCCGGGATCAGGCCAGCACGGAGATGTGCTCCTCCTGTACCTAGGGTAGCTGAGATCGAACCCAGGACCGGACAAGTGGGAGATGGGAGCAAATACATGGGCTCCGTGGGGCAGCCCCGCGTCCTCACTGCAGCCCCTGACAGCACCGCGCCCACCTCCGGGGCGCAGGCTGACCTGCAAACGTGCATACTGTCAACCTGGGGCAGGAGAGGCCGCCGCCAAGACAGGCCGTTGTGGAGATCGGGGCAAAGTGACCGGCTCACCCGAGGGAGTCCGCTCCCCGCGAAGTCCCTCTCTCCTGAACTCACCTCGCCATCCTCCCACCAGCTGGCTGACAAGGAGAATTCAATCCCGCACATGTGGGGTAGCAGAGGCCGCCCCGAGGCCAGGCCGCAAGGGACACTGGGGAAAATCCTCTGGCTCGTCAGGGGCACCCGAGTCCTCGGTCGCCGCCGCCGACCCTGTCCTCAGACCGCACCCCGTACCCCGCCTCTAGTGTGTCCGTCTGTCTGACTGCCTTCCTGACTGCTTATGTACTGGAGGAGGGGAGAGGCTACTCTATGTGGGTGTGTGTATGTTTATCTCACGGAGGAGAAGACGACTATGATGTCTCTATATTTGCCTGCCTATCAATCTATCTATCTATCTATCTATCTATCTATCTATCTATCTATCTATCTAGGGGTGGCAAAGCAGTAGGCTAGGGTGTCTTTTATTTTTCTGTCTGTTGAAGGAGGAGTTTAGTGTGTCTATCTACCTATCTATGTATTTGAGGAAGCGGAGTAGGCCAGTGTGTTTGTGTGTGCCTGTATGTGTGCGTGTGTGCGTGCGGGTCTGTCTATGTATGTATCTGTAAGTAAAGGAGAAGGAGGTTACTGTGTCTGTCTATCAGTCTATATCTGAATCTACTGGAGGAGGAGTAGGCTAGTATGTCTGTCTGTGTGTCTGTCTATCTATCAGATATCAATGTATGAACCTGTATCTAATCGAGTAGAAGGAGGAGCCTAAACTGTCTATGACTCTGTCTGACAGAAGAGGAGAAGACTAATGTGTCTGTTTTTCTGTGTGTCTGTGAATCTGTCACGATCTATATCTACTGGAGAAGAAGGAGGAGGTCCGTGTGTCTGGGTATGTGTGTGTCTCTCTAACAGGAGAAGATAGAGGCTAGCGGGTGTCTCCATCAATCTCACTGAGAATCTATCAAATGGAAGAAGAGAAAGAGTCTATTAAGTTGGTCTAACTATTATCTAATGGAGTAGATTAGTGTGTCTATGAACCTGCCTATTTGAGGAGTAGGAGGAGGCTAGAATATGTGTGTGTGTGTGTGTGTGTGTGTTTTGTGTGTGTGTGTCTGACTATGTATCTGTCTAACTATCTAATGGATGAGGAGTAGGAGGTTAGGATATATGGCTGTTTCTCAATGGAGGAAGTGGCTAGTCTGTCTGTCTGTGTATTTCTTTGTCTGCCTGTTTGTCTGTCTGTTTGTCTGTGTGTGTGTCTAACGGAGGAAGCCTCCCAGGACTCGACCGACCTGGAGGGATTCCGATTGCCATCCTGAGGCAGCAGAGGGCGCCCCCAGAGCATGCTGAGGGGGACACCTGGGGCGAAATCCACAGGCTTTCCTGGGCAGCCCGTGCCTCCCGCATCGGCCCTCTCTGCAGCCGCTCCCGCCCCGCCCCGCCCCCTGACCACCCCGTGCCCGCCTCCCGGGATCAGGCCAGCACGGAGATGTGCTCCTCCTGTACCTAGGGTAGCTGAGATCGAACCCAGGACCGGACAAGTGGGAGATGGGAGCAAATACATGGGCTCCGTGGGGCAGCCCCGCGTCCTCACTGCAGCCCCTGACAGCACCGCGCCCGCCTCCGGGGCGCAGGCTGACCTGCAAACGTGCATACTGTCAACCTGGGGCAGGAGAGGCCGCCGCCAAGACAGGCCGTTGTGGAGATCGGGGCAAAGTGACCGGCTCACCCGAGGCAGTCCGCTCCCCGCGAAGTCCCTCTCCCCTGAACTCACCTCGCCATCCTCCCACCACCTGGCTGACAAGGAGAATTAAATCCCGCACATGTCGGGTAGCAGAGGCCGCCCCGAGGCCAGGCCGCTAGGGACACTGGGGAAAATCCTCTGGCTCGCCAGGGGCACCCGAGTCCTCGGTCGCCGCCGCCGACCCCGTCCGCAGACCGCACCCCGCACCCCGCCTCTAGTGTGTCCGTCTGTCTGACTGCCTTCCTGACTGCTTATGTACTGGAGGAGGGGAGAGGCTACTCTATGTGGGTGTGTGTCTGTTTATCTCACGGAGGAGAAGACGACTAGGATGTCTCTATCTTTGCCTGCCTATCAATCTATCTATCTATCTATCTATCTATCTATCTATCTATCTATCTATCTATCTATTTATCTATCTATCTATCTATGTATCTATCTATCTATCTATCAATGTAGAGGATGCATAGGAGCAGGCTAGTGTGTCTTTTTATCTGTGTGTCTGTAGGTTGGAAGAGGACATTAGTGTGTCTATCTGCCTACCTTGTTAGTTGAGGAGTAGGAGGAGGCAAGTGTGTGTGTGGGTATGTGTCTGTCTGTCTATGTATGTAACTATCTACCTATCTAATGGCTGAGGAGGAGTAATAAAGGGTATATGTTTGTTTCTACATGGAGGAAGAGGATAGTGTTTCTGTCTGTCTATTTATTTGTCTGTCTGTCTGTCTAATGGAGGAATGCTCCCAGGACTCGACCGACTTGGAGGGATGCCAATTGCCACCCTGAGGCAGCAGAGGGCGCCCCAGAGCAGGCTGAGGGGGCCAGTGGGTGGAAATTGACAGGCTTGCCTGGGCAGCTCGAGCCCCCTGCTTCTGCCTTCCCTGTAGCCGCCAACGAACCACCCCCTCCCCGCCCCCTGAACACCCCGCACTTGCTTCCCGGGAGCCGGCCACCACATAGACCTGAAAATCTTGTACATAGGTTACCAGAGACCGACCCCAGGACCGGCCAAGGAGGAGATGGGAGCAAATACACGGGCTCCGTGGGGCAGCCCCGCCTCCTCACTGCAGCCCCTGACAGCACCGCGCCCGCCTCCGGGGCGCAGGCTGACCTGCAATCATGCATACTGTGAACCTGGGGCAGGAGAGGCCGTGCCCAGGCCAGGCCGTTGTGGAGATGGGAGCAAACTGATCGGCTAACCGGATTCAGTCCGCCTGCCGGGACATCCCTTTACACTGAACTCAGCTCGCCAGCATCCCAGGACCCTGCTGACAAGCAGATATAAATCCCGCAAACCTGGGGTAGCAGAGGTCGGCCCGAGGCCAGGAGAGGGGCAGATGGGAGGAAAATGACCCCAAGTGTGCGAGGCATCCGCTTAGCTGCTGTGCGCCTCTTCTCCGCCCCCGATCTCTTCCCCTGACCTCAGCACGCCCGCTACCAGGAGCAGGCTGACTTGAATGGCTTGAGTCCTAGAAACGTGGGGGAGAGGAGGCAGCCCCCAGGCAAAGCAGCTAGGGACATGGGAGAAAATCCTCTGGGTCTCCAGTGGCAACCTTGTACCCCGTAGCCGCCGCCGAACCCCGTCAACAGACCGCACCCCACCCCTAGATTGTCTGTCTGTCTGACTGCCTTCCTCACTGCCTTTCTACTGGAGGATGGGAGAGGTTAGTTTATGTGTGTGTCTGTCTGTTTATCTAACGGAGGAGGAGGTGAATAGCATGTCTATCTCCTTGCCTGCCTAGCTATCAAAATATCTCTCTCTCTATCAATCTCTCTCTCTATCTATCTATCTATCTATCTATCTATCTATCTATCTATCTATCTATCTAGAGGTGGCAAAGGAGTAGGCTAGGGTGTCTTTTATTTTTCTGTCTGTTGAAGGAGGTGTTTAGTTTGTCTATCTACCTATCTACCTATTTTAGGAAGCGGAGTAGGCCAGTGTGTTTGTGTGTTCCTGTATGTGTGCGTGTGTGCGTGCGGGTCTGTGTATCTATGTATCTGTAAGTAAAGGAGAAGGAGGTTACTGTGTCTGTATATCAGTCTATATCTGAATCTACTGGAGGAGGAGTAGGCTAGTATGTCTGTCTGTGTGTCTGTCTATCTATCAGATATCAATGTATGAACCTGTATCTAATCGAGTAGAAGGAGGAGGCTACAGTGTCTATGGCTCTGTCTGACAGAGGAGGAGAAGACTAATGTGTCTGTTTTTCTGTGTGTCTGTGAGTCTGTCACGATCTATATCTACTGGAGAAGAAGGAGGAGGCCCGTGTGTCTGGGTATGTGTGTGTCTCTCTAACAGGAGAAGATAGAGGCTAGTGGGTGTATCCATCAATCTCACTGACTATCTATCAAATGGAAGAAGAGAAAGAGTCTATTAAGTTGGTCTAACTATTATCTAACGGAGTAGATTAGTGTGTCTATGAACCTGCCTAATTGAGGAGTAGGAGGAGGCTAGAATGTGTGTGTGTGTGTGTGTGTGTGTGTGTGTGTGTGTGTGTGTGTTTTGTGTGTGTGTGTCTGACTATGTATCTGTCTAACTATCTAATGGATGAGGAGTAGGAGGTTAGGATATATGGCTGTTTCTCAATGGAGGAAGTGGCTAGTCTGTCTGTCTGTGTATTTCTTTGTCTGTCTGTGTGTCTGTCTGTTTGTCTGTGTGTGTGTCTAACGGAGGAAGACTCCCAGGACTCGACCGACCTGGAGGGATTCCGATTGCCATCCTGAGGCAGTAGAGGGCGCCCCCAGAGCATGCTGAGGGGGACACCTGGGGGGAAATCCACAGGCTTTCCTGGGCAGCCCGCGCCTCCCGCATCGGCCCTCTCTGCAGCCGCTCCCGCCCCGCCCCCGCGCCGCCCCTGTCCACCCCGCGCCCTCCTCCCGGGATCAGGCCAGCACGGAGATGTGCTCCTCCTGTACCTAGGGTAGCTGAGACCGACCCCAGGACCGGCCAATGGGGAGATGGGTCAAATACAGGGGCTCCGTGGGGCAGCCCCGCGTCCTCACTGCAGCCCCTGACAGCACCGTGCCCGCCTCCGGGGCGCAGGCTGACCTGCAAACGTGCATACTGTCAACCTGGGGCAGGGGAGGCCGCCGCCAGGCCAGGCCGTTGTGGAGATCGGGGCAAAGTGACCGGCTCACCCGAGGCAGTCCGCTCCCCGCGAAGTCCCTGTCCCCTGAACTCACCTCGCCATCCTCCCACCACCTGGCTGACAAGGAGAATTCAATCCCGCACATGTGGGGTAGCAGAGGCCGCCCCGAGGCCAGGCCGCTAGGGACACTGGGGAAATTCCTCTGGCTCGCCAGGGGCACCCGAGTCCTCGGTCGCCGCCGCCGACCCCGTCCGCATACCGCACCCTGCACCCCGCCTCTAGTGTGTCCGTCTGTCTGACTGCCTTCCTGACTGCTTATGTACTGGAGGAGGGGAGAGGCTACACTATGTGGGTGTGTGTCTGTTTATCTCACGGAGGAGAAGACGACTAGGATGTCTCTATCTTTGCCTGCCTATCAATCTATCCATCTATCTATCTATCTCTCTATCTATCTATCTATCTATCTATCTATCTATCTATCTATCTAACTAGAGGTGGCAAAGGAGTAGGCTAGGGTGTCTTTTATTTTTCTGTCTGTTGAAGGAGGAGTTTAGTGTGTCTATCTACCTATCTACCTATTTGAGGAAGCGGAGTAGGCCAGTGTGTTTGTGTGTGCCTGTATGTGTGCGTGTGTGCGTGCGGGTCTGTCTATGTATGTATCTGTAAGTAAAGGAGAAGGAGGTTACTGTGTCTGTCTATCAGTCTATATCTGAATCTACTGGAGGAGGAGTAGGCTAGTATGTCTGTCTGTGTGTCTGTCTATCTATCAGATATCAATGTATGAACCTGTATCTAATCGAGTAGAAGGAGGAGGCTACAGTGTCTATGGCTCTGTCTGACAGAGGAGGAGAAGACTAATGTGTTTGTTTTTCTGTGTGTCTGAGTGTCTGTCACGATCCATATCTACTGGAGAAGAAGGAGGAGGCCCGTGTGTCTGGGTATGTGTGTGTCTCTCTAACAGGAGAAGATAGAGGCTAGTGGGTGTATCCATCAATCTCACTGACTATCTATCAAATGGAAGAAGAGAAAGAGTCTATTAAGTTGGTCTAACTATTATCTAACGGAGTAGATTAGTGTGTCTATGAACCTGCCTAATTGAGGAGTAGGAGGAGGCTAGAATGTGTGTGTGTGTGTGTGTGTGTGTGTGTGTGTGTGTGTGTGTGTGTGTTTTGTGTGTGTGTGTCTGACTATGTATCTGTCTAACTATCTAATGGATGAGGAGTAGGGGGTTAGGATATATGGCTGTTTCTCAATGGAGGAAGTGGCTAGTCTGTCTGTCTGTGTATTTCTTTGTCTGTCTGTGTGTCTGTCTGTTTGTCTGTGTGTGTGTCTAACGGAGGGAGCCTCCCAGGACTCGACCGACCTGGAGGGATTCCGATTGCCACCCTGAGGCAGCAAAGGGCGCCCCCAGAGCATGCTGAGGGGGACACATAGGGGGAATTCCACAGGCTTTCCTGGGCAGCCCGCGCCTCCCGCATCGGCCCTCTCTGCAGCCGCTCCCGCCCCGCCCCCGCCCCGCCCCCTGACCACCCCGCGCCCGACTCCCGGGATCAGGCCAGCACGGAGATGTGCTCCTCCTGTACCTAGGGTAGCTGAGACCGACCCCAGGACCGGCCAAGGGGGAGATGGGAGCAAATACAGGGGCTCCGTGGGGCAGCCCCGCGTCCTCATTGCAGCCCCTGACAGCATCGCGCCAGCCTCCGGGGCGCAGGCTGACCTGCAAACATGCATACTGTCAACCTGGGGTAGGAGAGGCCGCCGCCAAGACAGGCCGTTGTGGAGATCGGGGCAAAGTGACCGGCTCACCCGAGGCAGTCCGCTCCCCGCGTAGTCCCTCTCCCCTGAACTCACCTCGCCATCCTCCCACCACCTGGCTGACAAGGAGAATTAAATCCCGCACATGTCGGGTAGCAGAGGCCGCCCCGAGGCCAGGCCGCTAGGGACACTGGGGAAAATCCTCTGGCTCGCCAGGGGCACCCGAGTCCTCGGTCGCCGCCGCCGACCCCGTCCAGAGACCGCACCCCGCACCCCGCCTCTAGTGTGTCCGTCTGTCTGACTGCCTTCCTGACTGCTTATGTACTGGAGGAGGGGAGAGGCTACTCTATGTGGGTGTGTGTATGTTTATCTCACGGAGGAGAAGACGACTAGGATGTCTCTATCTTTGCCTGCCTATCAATCTATCTATCTATCTATCTATCTATCTATCTATCTATCTATCTATCTATGTATCTAGAGATGGCAAAGCAGTAGGCTAGGGTGTCTTTTATTTTTCTGTCTGTTGAAGGAGGAGTTTAGTGTGTCTATCTACCTATCTACGTATTTGAGGAAGCGGAGTAGGCCAGTGTGTTTGTGTGTGCCTGTATGTGTGCGTGTGTGCGTGCGGGTCTGTCTATCTATGTATCTGTAAGTAAAGGAGAAGGAGGTTACTGTGTCTGTCTATCAGTCTATATCTGAATCTACTGGAGGAGGAGTAGGCTAGTATGTCTGTCTGTGTGTCTGTCTATCTATCAGATATCAATGTATGAACCTGTATCTAATCGAGTAGAAGGAGGAGCCTACACTGTCTATGGCTCTGTCTGACAGAGGAGGAGAAGACTAATGTGTCTGTTTTTCTGTGTGTCTGTGAGTCTGTCACGATCTATATCTACTGGAGGAGAAGGAGGAGGTCCGTGTGTCTGGGTATGTGTGTGTCTCTCTAACAGGAGAAGATAGAGGCTAGTGGGTGTATCCATCAATCTCACTGAGAATCTATCAAATGGAAGAAGAGAAAGAGTCTATTAAGTTGGTCTAACTATTATCTAACGGAGTAGATTAGTGTGTCTATGAACCTGCCTAATTGAGGAGTAGGAGGAGGCTAGAATGTGTGTGTGTGTGTGTGTGTGTGTGTTTTGTGTGTGTGTGTCTGACTATGTATCTGTCTAACTATCTAATGGATGAGGAGTAGGAGGTTAGGATATATGGCTGTTTCTCAATGGAGGAAGTGGCTAGTCTGTCTGTCTGTGTATTTCTTTGTCTGTCTGTCTGTCTGTCTGTTTGTCTGTGTGTGTGTCTAACGGACGAAGCCTCCCAGGACTCGACCGACCTGGAGGGATTCCGATTGCCATCCTGAGGCAGCAGAGGGCGCCCCCAGAGCATGCTGAGGGGGACACCTGGGGGGAAATCCACAGGCTTTCCTGGGCAGCCCGTGCCTCCCGCATCGGCCCTCTCTGCAGCCGCTCCCGCCCCGCCCCGCCCCCTGACCACCCCGTGCCCGCCACCCGGGATCAGGCCAGCACGGAGATGTGCTCCTCCTGTACCTAGGGTAGCAGAGATCGAACCCAGGACCGGACAAGTGGGAGATGGGAGCAAATACAGGGGCTCCGTGGGGCAGCCCCGCGTCCTCACTGCAGCCCCTAACAGCATCGCGCCCGCCTCCGGGCGCAGGCTGACCTGCAAACGTGCATACTGTCAACCTGGGGAAGGAGAGGCCGCCGCCAAGACAGGCCGCTGTGGAGATCGGGGCAAAGTGCCCGGCTCACCCGAGGCAGTCCGCTCCCCGCGATGTCCCTGTCCCCTGAACTCACCTCGCCATCCTCCCACCACCTGGCTGACAAGGAGAATTCAATCCCGCACATGTGGGGTAGCAGAGGCCGCCCCGAGGCCAGGCCGCTAGGGACACTGGGGAAAATCCTCTGGCTCGCCAGGGGCACCCGAGTCCTCGGTCGCCGCCGCCGACCCCGTCCGCAGACCGCACCCCGCACCCCGCCTCTAGTGTGTCCGTCTGTCTGACTGCCTTTCTGACTGCTTATGTACTGGAGGAGGGGAGAGGCTACTCTATGTGGGTGTGTGTCTGTTTATCTCACGGAGGAGAAGACGACTAGGATGTCTCTATCTTTGCCTGCCTATCAATCTATCCATCTATCTATCTATCTATCTATCTATCTATCTATCTATCTATCTATCTATCTATCTATGTATCTATCTATCTATGTATCTATCTATCTATCTATCAATGTAGAGGAGGCATAGGAGCAGGCTAGTGTGTCCTTTTATCTGTGTGTCTGTAGGTTGGAAGAGGACATTAGTGTGTCTATCTGCCTACCTTGTTAGTTGAGGAGTAGGAGGAGGCTAGTGTGTGTGTGGGTATATGTCTGTCTGTCTATGTATGTAACTATCTACGTATCTAATGGCTGAGGAGGAGTAATAAAGGGTATATGTTTGTTTCTACATGGAGGAAGAGGATAGTGTTTCTGTCTGTCTATTTATTTGTCTGTCTGTCTGTCTAATGGAGGAATGCTCCCAGGACTCGACCGACTTGGAGGGATGCCAATTGCCACCCTGAGGCAGCAGAGGGCGCCCCAGAGCAGGCTGAGGGGGCCACTGGGTGGAAATTGACAGGCTTGTCTGGGCAGCTCGAGTCCCCTGCTTCTGCCTTCCCTGTAGCCGCCAACGAACCACCCCCTCCCCGCCCCCTGAACACCCCGCACTCGCTTCCCGGGAGCCGGCCACCACAGAGACTTGAAAATCTTGTACATAGGGTACCAGAGACCGACCCCAGGACCGGCCAAGGAGGAGATGGGAGCAAATACACGGGCTCCGTGGGGCAGCCCCGCCTCCTCACTGCAGCCCCTGACAGCACCGCGCCCGCCTCTGGGGCGCAGGCTGACCTGCAATCATGCATACTGTGAACCTGGGGCAGGAGAGGCCGTCCCCAGGCCAGGCCGTTGTGGAGATGGGAGCAAACTGATCGGCTAACCGGAGGCAGTCCGCCTGCCGCGACGTCCCTTTACCCTGAACTCAGCTCGCCAGCATCCCAGGACCCTGCTGACAAGCAGATATAAATCCCGCAAACCTGGGGTAGCAGAGGTCGGCCCGAGGCCAGGAGAGGGGCAGATGGGAGGAAAATGACCCCAAGTGTGCGAGGCATCCCCTTAGCTGCTGTGCGCCTCTTCTCTGCCCCCGACCTCTTCCCCTGACCTCACCACGCCCGCTACCAGGAGCAGGCTGATTTGAAAGGCTTGAGTCCTAGAAACGTGGGGGAGAGGAGGCAGCCCCCAGGCAAAGCAGCTAGGGACATGGGAGAAAATCCTCTGGGTCTCCAGGGGCAACCTAGTGCCCCGTAGCCGCCGCCGAACCCCTTCCCCAGACCGCACCAAACCTCTAGAGTGTCTGTCTGTCTGACTGCCGGCCTCACTGCCTATCTATTGGAGGATGGGAGAGGTTAGTCTATGTGTGTGTCTGTCTGTTTATCTAACGGAGGAGGAGGTGAATAGCATGTCTATCTCCTTGCCTGCCTAGCTATCAAAATATCTCTCTCTCTATCAATCTCTCTCTCTATCTATCTATTATTCTATCTATCTATCTATCTATCTATCTATCTATCTATCTATCTATGTATCTATCTATCTATGTATCTATCTATCTATGTATCAATGTAGAGGAGGCATAGGAGCAGGCTAGTGTGTCCTTTTATCTGTGTGTCTGTAGGTTGGAAGAGGACATTAGTGTGTCTATCTGCCTACCTTGTTAGTTGAGGAGTAGGAGGAGGCTAGTGTGTGTGTGGGTATATGTCTGTCTGTCTATGTATGTAACTATCTACCTATCTAATGGCTGAGGAGGAGTAATAAAGGGTATATGTTTGTTTCTACATGGAGGAAGAGGATAGTGTTTCTGTCTGTCTATTTATTTGTCTGTCTGTCTGTCTAATGGAGGAATGCTCCCAGGACTCGACCGACTTGGAGGGATGCCAATTGCCACCCTGAGGCAGCAGAGGGCGCCCCAGAGCAGGCTGAGGGGGCCACTGGGTGGAAATTGACAGGCTTGTCTGGGCAGCTCGAGTCCCCCGCTTCTGCCTTCCCTGTAGCCGCCAACGAACCACCCCCTCCCCGCCCCCTGAACACCCCGCACTCGCTTCCCGGGAGCCGGCCACCACAGAGACTTGAAAATCTTGTACATAGGGTACCAGAGACCGACCCCAGGACCGGCCAAGGAGGAGATGGGAGCAAATACACGGGCTCCGTGGGGCAGCCCCGCCTCCTCACTGCAGCCCCTGACAGCACCGCGCCCGCCTCCGGGGCGCAGGCTGACCTGCAATCATGCATACTGTGAACCTGGGGCAGGAGAGGCCGTCCCCAGGCCAGGCCGTTGTGGAGATGGGAGCAAACTGATCGGCTAACCGGAGGCAGTCCGCCTGCCGCGACGTCCCTTTACCCTGAACTCAGCTCGCCAGCATCCCAGGACCCTGCTGACAAGCAGATATAAATCCCGCAAACCTGGGGTAGCAGAGGTCGGCCCGAGGCCAGGAGAGGGGCAGATGGGAGGAAAATGACCCGAAGTGTGCGAGGCATCCCCTTAGCTGCTGTGCGCCTCTTCTCTGCCCCCGACCTCTTCCCCTGACCTCACCACGCCCGCTACCAGGAGCAGGCTGATTTGAAAGGCTTGAGTCCTAGAAACGTGGGGGAGAGGAGGCAGCCCCCAGGCAAAGCAGCTAGGGACATGGGAGAAAATACTCTGGGTCTCCAGGGGCAACCTAGTGCCCCGTAGCCGCCGCCGAACCCCTTCCCCAGACCGCACCAAACCTCTAGAGTGTCTGTCTGTCTGACTGCCGGCCTCACTGCCTATCTATTGGAGGATGGGAGAGGTTAGTCTATGTGTGTGTCTGTCTGTTTATCTAACGGAGGAGGAGGTGACTAGCATGTCTATCTCCTTGCCTGCCTAGCTATCAAAATATCTCTCTCTCTATCAATCTCTCTCTCTCTCTCTCTCTCTCTATCTATCTATCTATCTATCTATCTATCTATGTATCTATCTATCTAGAGGTGGCAAAGGTGTAGGCTAGGGTGTCTTTTATTTTTCTGTCTGTTGAAGGAGGTGTTTAGTGTGTCTATATACCTTTCTACCTATTTTAGGAAGCGGAGTAGGCCAGTGTGTTTGTGTGTGCCTGTATGTGTGCGTGTGTGCGTGCGGGTCTGTGTATCTATGTATCTGTAAGTAAAGGAGAAGGAGGTTACTGTGTCTGTCTATCAGTCTATATCTGAATCTACTGGAGGAGGAGTAGGCTAGTATGTCTGTCTGTGTGTCTGTCTATCTATCAGATATCAATGTATGAACCTGTATCTAATCGAGTAGAAGGAGGAGGCTACAGTGTCTATGGCTCTGTCTGACAGAGGAGGAGAAGAATAATGTGTCTGTTTTTCTGTGTGTCTGTGAGTCTGTCACGATCAATATCTACTGGAGAAGAAGGAGGAGGCCCGTGTGTCTGGGTATGTGTGTGTCTCTCTAACAGGAGAAGATAGAGGCTAGTGGGTGTATCCATCAATCTCACTGACTATCTATCAAATGGAAGAAGAGAAAGAGTCTATTAAGTTGGTCTAACTATTATCTAACGGAGTAGATTAGTGTGTCTATGAACCTGCCTAATTGAGGAGTAGGAGGAGGCTAGAATGTGTGTGTGTGTGTGTGTGTGTGTTTTGTGTGTGTGTGTCTGACTATATATCTGTCTAACTATCTAGTGGATGAGGAGTAGGAGGTTAGGATATATGGCTGTTTCTCAATGGAGGAAGTGGCTAGTCTGTCTGTCTGTGTATTTCTTTGTCTGTCTGTCTGTCTGTCTGTATGTCTGTGTGTGTGTCTAACGGAGGAAGCCTCCAAGGACTCGACCGACCTGGAGGGATACCGATTGCCACCCTGAGGCAGCAGAGGGCGCCCCCAGAGCATGCTGAGGGGGACACCTGGGGGGAAATCCACAGGCTTTCCTGGGCAGCCCGTGCCTCCCGCATCGGCCCTCTCTGCAGCCGCTCCCGCCCCGCCCCCGCCCCGCCCCCTGACCACCGCGCGCCCGCCTCCCGGGATCAGGCCAGCATGGAGATGTGCTCCTCCTGTACCTAGGGTAGCTGAGATCGAACCCAGGACCGGACAAGTGGGAGATGGGAGCAAATACATGGGCTCCGTGGGGCAGCCCCGCGTCCTCACTGCAGCCCCTGACAGCACCGCGCCCGCCTCCGGGGCGCAGGCTGACCTGCAAACGTGCATACTGTCAACCTGGGGCAGGAGAGGCCGCCGCCAAGACAGGCCGTTGTGGAGATCGGGGCAAAGTGACCGGCTCACCCGAGGCAGTCCGCTCCCCGCGAAGTCCCTCTCCCCTGAACTCACCTCGCCATCCTCCCACCACCTGGCTGACAAGGAGAATTAAATCCCGCACATGTCGGGTAGCAGAGGCCGCCCCTAGGCCAGGCCGCTAGGGACACTGGGGAAAATCCTCTGGCTCGCCAGGGGCACCCGAGTCCTCGGTCGCCGCCGCCGACCCCGTCCGCAGACCGCACCCCGCACCCCGCCTCTAGTGTGTCCGTCTGTCTGACTGCCTTCCTGACTGCTTATGTACTGGAGGAGGGGAGAGGCTACTCTATGTGGGTGTGTGTCTGTTTATCTCACGGAGGAGAAGACGACTAGGATGTCTCTATCTTTGCCTGCCTATCAATCTATCCATCTATCTATCTATCTATCTATCTATCTATCTATCTATCTATCTATCTATCTATCTATGTATCTATCTATCTATGTATCTATCTATCTATCTATCAATGTAGAGGAGGCATAGGAGCAGGCTAGTGTGTCCTTTTATCTGTGTGTCTGTAGGTTGGAAGAGGACATTAGTGTGTCTATCTGCCTACCTTGTTAGTTGAGGAGTAGGAGGAGGCTAGTGTGTGTGTGGGTATATGTCTGTCTGTCTATGTATGTAACTATCTACGTATCTAATGGCTGAGGAGGAGTAATAAAGGGTATATGTTTGTTTCTACATGGAGGAAGAGGATAGTGTTTCTGTCTGTCTATTTATTTGTCTGTCTGTCTGTCTAATGGAGGAATGCTCCCAGGACTCGACCGACTTGGAGGGATGCCAATTGCCACCCTGAGGCAGCAGAGGGCGCCCCAGAGCAGGCTGAGGGGGCCACTGGGTGGAAATTGACAGGCTTGCCTGGGCAGCTCGAGTCCCCCGCTTCTGCCTTCCCTGTAGCCGCCAACGAACCACCCCCTCCCCGCCCCCTGAACACCCCGCACTCGCTTCCCGGGAGCCGGCCACCACAGAGACTTGAAAATCTTGTACATAGGGTACCAGAGACCGACCCCAGGACCGGCCAAGGAGGAGATGGGAGCAAATACACGGGCTCCGTGGGGCAGCCCCGCCTCCTCACTGCAGCCCCTGACAGCACCGCGCCCGCCTCTGGGGCGCAGGCTGACCTGCAATCATGCATACTGTGAACCTGGGGCAGGAGAGGCCGTCCCCAGGCCAGGCCGTTGTGGAGATGGGAGCAAACTGATCGGCTAACCGGAGGCAGTCCGCCTGCCGCGACGTCCCTTTACCCTGAACTCAGCTCGCCAGCATCCCAGGACCCTGCTGACAAGCAGATATAAATCCCGCAAACCTGGGGTAGCAGAGGTCGGCCCGAGGCCAGGAGAGGGGCAGATGGGAGGAAAATGACCCCAAGTGTGCGAGGCATCCCCTTAGCTGCTGTGCGCCTCTTCTCTGCCCCCGACCTCTTCCCCTGACCTCACCACGCCCGCTACCAGGAGCAGGCTGATTTGAAAGGCTTGAGTCCTAGAAACGTGGGGGAGAGGAGGCAGCCCCCAGGCAAAGCAGCTAGGGACATGGGAGAAAATCCTCTGGGTCTCCAGGGGCAACCTAGTGCCCCGTAGCCGCCGCCGAACCCCTTCCCCAGACCGCACCAAACCTCTAGAGTGTCTGTCTGTCTGACTGCCGGCCTCACTGCCTATCTATTGGAGGATGGGAGAGGTTAGTCTATGTGTGTGTCTGTCTGTTTATCTAACGGAGGAGGAGGTGAATAGCATGTCTATCTCCTTGCCTGCCTAGCTATCAAAATATCTCTCTCTCTATCAATCTCTCTCTCTATCTATCTATTATTCTATCTATCTATCTATCTATCTATCTATCTATCTATCTATCTATCTATGTATCTATCTATCTATGTATCTATCTATCTATGTATCAATGTAGAGGAGGCATAGGAGCAGGCTAGTGTGTCCTTTTATCTGTGTGTCTGTAGGTTGGAAGAGGACATTAGTGTGTCTATCTGCCTACCTTGTTAGTTGAGGAGTAGGAGGAGGCTAGTGTGTGTGTGGGTATATGTCTGTCTGTCTATGTATGTAACTATCTACCTATCTAATGGCTGAGGAGGAGTAATAAAGGGTATATGTTTGTTTCTACATGGAGGAAGAGGATAGTGTTTCTGTCTGTCTATTTATTTGTCTGTCTGTCTGTCTAATGGAGGAATGCTCCCAGGACTCGACCGACTTGGAGGGATGCCAATTGCCACCCTGAGGCAGCAGAGGGCGCCCCAGAGCAGGCTGAGGGGGCCACTGGGTGGAAATTGACAGGCTTGTCTGGGCAGCTCGAGTCCCCCGCTTCTGCCTTCCCTGTAGCCGCCAACGAACCACCCCCTCCCCGCCCCCTGAACACCCCGCACTCGCTTCCCGGGAGCCGGCCACCACAGAGACTTGAAAATCTTGTACATAGGGTACCAGAGACCGACCCCAGGACCGGCCAAGGAGGAGATGGGAGCAAATACACGGGCTCCGTGGGGCAGCCCCGCCTCCTCACTGCAGCCCCTGACAGCACCGCGCCCGCCTCCGGGGCGCAGGCTGACCTGCAATCATGCATACTGTGAACCTGGGGCAGGAGAGGCCGTCCCCAGGCCAGGCCGTTGTGGAGATGGGAGCAAACTGATCGGCTAACCGGAGGCAGTCCGCCTGCCGCGACGTCCCTTTACCCTGAACTCAGCTCGCCAGCATCCCAGGACCCTGCTGACAAGCAGATATAAATCCCGCAAACCTGGGGTAGCAGAGGTCGGCCCGAGGCCAGGAGAGGGGCAGATGGGAGGAAAATGACCCCAAGTGTGCGAGGCATCCGTTTAGCTGCTGTGCGCCTCTTCTCCGCCCCCGATCTCTTCCCCTGACCTCAGCACGCCCGCTACCAGGAGCAGGCTGACTTGAAAGGCTTGAGTCCTAGAAACGTGGGGGAGAGGAGGCAGCCCCCAGGCAAAGCAGCTAGGGACATGGGAGAAAATCCTCTGGGTCTCCAGGGGCAACCTTGTACCCCGTAGCCGCCGCCGAACCCCGTCAACAGACCGCACCCAACCCCTAGATTGTCTGTCTGTCTGACTGCCTGCCTCACTGCCTTTCTACTGGAGAATGGGAGAGGTTAGTCTATGTGTGTGTCTGTCTGTTTATCTAACGGAGGAGGAGGTGACTAGCATGTCTATCTCCTTGCCTGCCTAGCTATCAAAATATCTCTCTCTCTATCAATCTCTCTATCTATCTATCTATCTATCTATCTATCTATCTATCTATCTATCTATCTATCTATCTATCTAGAGGTGGCAAAGGAGTAGGCTAGGGTGTCTTTTATTTTTCTGTCTGTTGAAGGAGGTGTTTAGTTTGTCTATCTACCTATCTACCTATTTTAGGAAGCGGAGTAGGCCAGTGTGTTTGTGTGTTCCTGTATGTGTGCGTGTGTGCGTGCGGGTCTGTGTATCTATGTATCTGTAAGTAAAGGAGAAGGAGGTTACTGTGTCTGTCTATCAGTCTATATCTGAATCTACTGGAGGAGGAGTAGGCTAGTATGTCTGTCTGTGTGTCTGTCTATCTATCAGATATCAATGTATGAACTTGTATCTAATCGAGTAGAAGGAGGAGGCTACAGTGTCTATGGCTCTGTCTGACAGAGGAGGAGAAGACTAATGTGTCTGTTTTTCTGTGTGTCTGTGAGTCTGTCACGATCTATATCTACTGGAGAAGAAGGAGGAGGCCCGTGTGTCTGGGTATGTGTGTGTCTCTCTAACAGGAGAAGATAGAGGCTAGTGGGTGTATCCATCAATCTCACTGACTATCTATCAAATGGAAGAAGAGAAAGAGTCTATTAAGTTGGTCTAACTATTATCTAACGGAGTAGATTAGTGTGTCTATGAACCTGCCTAATTGAGGAGTAGGAGGAGGCTAGAATGTGTGTGTGTGTGTGTGTGTGTGTGTGTGTGTGTGTGTGTGTGTGTTTTGTGTGTGTGTGTCTGACTATGTATCTGTCTAACTATGTAATGGATGAGGAGTAGGAGGTTAGGATATATGGCTGTTTCTCAATGGAGGAAGTGGCTAGTCTGTCTGTCTGTGTATTTCTTTGTCTGTCTGTCTGTCTGTCTGTTTGTCTGTGTGTGTGTCTAACGGAGGAAGCCTCCCAGGACTCGACCGACCTGGAGGGATTCCGATTGCCATCCTGAGGCAGCAGAGGGCGCCCCCAGAGCATGCTGAGGGGGACACCTGGGGGGAAATCCACAGGCTTTCCTGGGCAGCCCGCGCCTCCCGCATCGGCCCTCTCTGCAGCCGCTCCCGCCCCGCCCCCGCGCCGCCCCCTGTCCACCCCGCGCCCTCCTCCCGGGATCAGGCCAGCACGGAGATGTGCTCCTCCTGTACCTAGGGTAGCTGAGACCGACCCCAGGACCGGCCAATGGGGAGATGGGTCAAATACAGGGGCTCCGTGGGGCAGCCCCGCGTCCTCACTGCAGCCCCTGACAGCACCGTGCCCGCCTCCGGGGCGCAGGCTGACCTGCAAACGTGCATAGTGTCAACCTGGGGCAGGGGAGGCCGCCGCCAGGCCAGGGCGTTGTGGAGATCGGGGCAAAGTGACCGGCTCACCCGAGGCAGTCCGCTACCCGCGAAGTCCCTGTCCCCAGAACTCACCTCGCCATCCTCCCACCACCTGGCTGACAAGGAGAATTCAATCCCGCACATGTGGGGTAGCAGAGGCCGCCCCGAGGCCAGGCCGCTAGGGACACTGGGGAAATTCCTCTGGCTCGCCAGGAGCACCCGAGTCCTCGGTCGCCGCCGCCGACCCCGTCCGCATACCGCACCCTGCACCCCGCCTCTAGTGTGTCCGTCTGTCTGACTGCCTTCCTGACTGCTTATGTACTGGAGGAGGGGAGAGGCTACACTATGTGGGTGTGTGTCTGTTTATCTCACGGAGGAGAAGACGACTAGGATGTCTCTATCTTTGCCTGCCTATCAATCTATCCATCTATCTATCTATCTCTCTATCTATCTATCTATCTATCTACCTATCTATCTATCTATGTATCTATCTATCTATGTATCTATCTATCCATCTATCAATGTAGAGGAGGCATAGGAGCAGGCTAGTGTGTCTTTTTATCTGTGTGTCTGTAGGTTGGAAGAGGACATTAGTGTGTCTATCTGCCTATCTTGTTAGTTGAGGAGTAGGAGGAGGCTAGTGTGTGTGTGGGTATGTGTCTGTCTGTCTATGTATGTAACTATCTACCTATCTAATGGCTGAGGAGGAGTAATGAAGGGTATATGTTTGTTTCTACATGGAGGAAGAGGATAGTGTTTCTGTCTGTCTATTTATTTGTCTGTCTGTCTGTCTAATGGAGGAATGCTCCCAGGACTCGACCGACTTGGAGGGATGCCAATTGCCACCCTGAGGCAGCAGAGGGCGCCCCAGAGCAGGCTGAGGGGGCCACTGGGTGGAAATTGACAGGCTTGCCTGGGCAGCTCGAGCCCCCCGCTTCTGCCTTCCCTGTAGCCGCCAACGAACCACCCCCTCCCCGCCCCCTGAACAGCCCGCACTCGCTTCCCGGGAGCCGGCCACCACAGAGACTTGAAAATCTTGTACATAGGTTACCAGAGACCGACCCCAGGACCGGCCAAGGAGGAGATGGGAGCAAATACACGGGCTCCGTGGGCAGCCCCGCCTCCTCACTGCAGCCCCTGACAGCACCGCGCCCGCCTCCGGGGCGCAGGCTGACCTGCAATCATGCATACTGTGAACCTGGGGCAGGAGAGGCCGTCCCCAGGCCAGGCCGTTGTGGAGATGGGAGCAAACTGATCGGCTAACCGGAGGCAGTCCGCCTGCCGCGACGTCCCTTTACCCTGAACTCAGCTCGCCAGCATCCCAGGACCCTGCTGACAAGCAGATATAAATCCCGCAAACCTGGGGTAGCAGAGGTCGGCCCGAGGCCAGGAGAGGGGCAGATGGGAGGAAAATGACCCCAAGTGTGCGAGGCATCCCCTTAGCTGCTGTGCGCCTCTTCTCTGCCCCCGACCTCTTCCCCTGACCTCACCACGCCCGCTACCAAGAGCAGGCTGATTTGAAAGGCTTGAGTCCTAGAAACGTGGGGGAGAGGAGGCAGCCCCCAGGCAAAGCAGCTAGGGACATGGGAGAAAATGCTCTGGGTCTCCAGGGGCAACCTAGTGCCCCGTAGCCGCGGCCGAACCCCGTCCCCAGACCGCACCAAACCTCTAGAGTGTCTGTCTGTCTGACTGCCGGCCTCACTGCCTATCTATTGGAGGATGGGAGAGGTTAGTCTATGTGTGTGTCTGTCTGTTTATCTAACGGAGGAGGAGGTGAATAGCATGTCTATCTCCTTGCCTGCCTAGCTATCAAAATATCTCTCTCTCTATCAATCTCTCTCTCTATCTATCGATTATTCTATCTATCTATCTATCTATCTATCTATCTATCTATCTATCTATCTATCTATCTATCTAGAGGTGGCAAAGGAGTAGGCTAGGGTGTCTTTTATTTTTCTGTCTGTTGAAGGAGGAGTTTAGTGTGTCTATCTACCTATCTACGTATTTGAGGAAGCGGAGTAGGCCAGTGTGTTTGTGTGTGCCTGTATGTGTGCGTGTGTGCGTGCGGGTCTGTCTATCTATGTATCTGTAAGTAAAGGAGAAGGAGGTTACTGTGTCTGTCTATCAGTCTATATCTGAATCTACTGGAGGAGGAGTAGGCTAGTATGTCTGTCTGTGTGTCTGTCTATCTATCAGATATCACTGTATGAACCTGTATCTAATCGAGTAGAAGGAGGAGGCTACAGTGTCTATGGCTCTGTCTGACAGAGGAGGAGAAGACTAATGTGTCTGTTTTTCTGTGTGTCTGTGAGTCTGTCACGATCTATATCTACTGGAGAAGAAGGAGGAGGCCCGTGTGTCTGGGTATGTGTGTGTCTCTCTAACAGGAGAAGATAGAGGCTAGTGGGTGTATCCATCAATCTCACTGACTATGTATCAAATGGAAGAAGAGAAAGAGTCTATTAAGTTGTTCTAACTATTATCTAACGGAGTAGATTAGTGTGTCTATGAACCTGCCTAATTGAGGAGTAGGAGGAGGCTAGAATGTGTGTGTGTGTGTGTGTGTGTGTGTGTGTGTGTGTGTTTTGTGTGTGTGTGTCTGACTATGTATCTGTCTAACTATCTAATGGATGAGGAGTAGGGGGTTAGGATATATGGCTGTTTCTCAATGGAGGAAGTGGCTAGTCTGTCTGTATGTGTATTTCTTTGTCTGTCTGTGTGTCTGTCTGTTTGTCTGTGTGTGTGTCTAATGGAGGAAGCCTCCCAGGACTCGACCGACCTGGAGGGATTCCGATTGCCACCCTGAGGCAGCAAAGGGCGCCCCCAGAGCATGCTGAGGGGGACACCTAGGGGGAATTCCACAGGCTTTCCTGGGCAGCCCGCGCCTCCCGCATCGGCCCTCTCTGCAGCCGCTCCCGCCCCGCCCCCGCCCCGCCCCCTGACCACCCCGCGCCCGCCCCCCGGGATCAGGCCAGCACGGAGATGTGCTCCTCCTGTACCTAGGGTAGCTGAGACCGACCCCAGGACCGGCCAAGGGGGAGATGGGAGCAAATACAGGGGCTCCGTGGGGCAGCCCCGCGTCCTCACTGCAGCCCCTGACAGCATCGCGACAGCCTCCGGGGCGCAGGCTGACCTGCAAACGTGCATACTGTCAACCTGGGGTAGGAGAGGCCGCCGCCAAGACAGGCCGTTGTGGAGATCGGGGCAAAGTGACCGGCTCACCCGAGGCAGTCCGCTCCCCGCGTAGTCCCTCTCCCCTGAACTCACCTCGCCATCCTCCCACCACCTGGCTGACAAGGAGAATTAAATCCCGCACATGTCGGGTAGCAGAGGCCGCCCCGAGGCCAGGCCGCTAGGGACACTGGGGAAAATCCTCTGGCTCGCCAGGGGCACCCGAGTCCTCGGTCGCCGCCGCCGACCCCGTCCGCAGACCGCACCCCGCACCCCGCCTCTAGTGTGTCCGTCTGTCTGACTGCCTTCCTGACTGCTTATGTACTGGAGGAGGGGAGAGGCTACTCTATGTGGGTGTGTGTATGTTTATTTCACGGAGGAGAAGACGACTAGGATGTCTCTATCTTTGCCTGCCTATCTATCTATCTATCTATCTATCTATCTATCTATCTATCTATCTATCTAGAGGTGGCAAAGCAGTAGGCTAGGGTGTCTTTTATTTTTCTGTCTGTTGAAGGAGGATTTTAGTGTGTCTATCTACCTATCTACGTATTTGAGGAAGCGGAGTAGGCCAGTGTGTTTGTGTGTGCCTGTATGTGTGCGTGTGTGCGTGCGGGTCTGTCTATCTATGTATCTGTAAGTAAAGGAGAAGGAGGTTACTGTGTCTGTATATCAGTCTATATCTGAATCTACTGGAGGAGGAGTAGGCTAGTATGTCTGTCTGTGTGTCTGTCTATCTATCAGATATCAATGTATGAACCTGTATCTAATCGAGTAGAAGGAGGAGCCTACACTGTCTATGGCTCTGTCTGACAGAGGAGGAGAAGACTAATGTGTCTGATTTTCTGTGTGTCTGTGAGTCTGTCACGATCTATATCTACTGGAGAAGAAGGAGGAGGTCCGTGTGTCTGGGTATGTGTGTGTCTCTCTAACAGGAGAAGATAGAGGCTAGTGGGTGTATCCATCAATCTCACTGAGAATCTATCAAATGGAAGAAGAGAAAGAGTCTATTAAGTTGGTCTAACTAGTATCTAATGGAGTAGATTAGTGTGTCTATGAACCTGCCTAATTGAGGAGTAGGAGGAGGCTAGAATGTGTGTGTGTGTGTGTGTGTGTGTGTTTTGTGTGTGTGTGTTTGACTATGTATCTGTCTAACTATCTAATGAATGAGGTGTAGGAGTTTAGGATATATGGCTGTTTCTCAATGGAGGAAGTGGCTAGTCTGTCTGTCTGTGTATTTCTTTGTCTGTCTGTGTGTCTGTCTGTTTGTCTGTGTGTGTGTCTAACGGAGGAAGCCTCCCAGGACTCGACCGACCTGGAGGGATTCCGATTGCCACCCTGAGGCAGCAAAGGGCGCCCCCAGAGCATGCTGAGGGGGACACCTATGGGGAATTCCACAGGCTTTCCTGGGCAGCCCGCGCCTCTCGCATCGGCCCTCTCTGCAGCCGCTCCCGCCCCGCCCCCGCCCCGCCCCCTGACCACCCCGCGCCCGCCTCCCGGGATCAGGCCAGCACGGGGATGTGCTCCTCCTGTACCTAGGGTAGCTGAGACCGACCCCAGGACCGGCCAAGGGGGAGATGGGAGAAAATACAGGGGCTCCGTGGGGCAGCCCCGCGTCCTCACTGCAGCCCCTGACAGCATCGCGACAGCCTCCGGGGCGCAGGCTGACCTGCAAACGTGCATACTGTCAACCTGGGGTAGGAGAGGCCGCCGCCAAGACAGGTCGTTGTGGAGATCGGGGCAAAGTGACCGGCTCACCCGAGGCAGTCCGCTCCCCGCGAAGTCCCTCTCCCCTGAACTCACCTCGCCATCCTCCCACCACCTGGCTGACAAGGAGAATTCAATCCCGCACATGTCGGGTAGCAGAGGCCGCCCCGAGGCCAGGCCGCTAGGGACACTGGGGAAAATCCTCTGGCTCACCAGGGGCACCCGAGTCCTCGGTCGCCGCCGCCGACCCCGTCCGCAGACCGCACCCCGCACCCCGCCTCTAGTGTGTCCGTCTGTCTGACTGCCTTCCTGACTGCTTATGTACTGGAGGAGGGGAGAGGCTACTCTATGTGGGTGTGTGTCTGTTTATCTCACGGAGGAGAAGACGACTAGGATGTCTCTATCTTTGCCTGCCTATCAATCTATCCATCTATCTATCTATCTATCTATCTATCTATCTATCTATCTATGTATGTATCTATCTATCTATCTATGTATCTATCTATCTATCTATCAATGTGGAGGAGGCATAGGAGCAGGCTAGTGTGTCTTTTTATCTGTGTGTCTGTAGGTTGGAAGAGGACATTAGTGTGTCTATCTGCCTACCTTGTTAGTTGAGGAGTAGGAGGAGGTTAGTGTGTGTGTGGGTATGTGTCTGTCTGTCTATGTATGTAACTATCTACCTATCTAATGGCTGAGGAGGAGTAATAAAGGGTATATGTTTGTTTCTACATGGAGGAAGAGGATAGTGTTTCTGTCTGTGTATTTATTTGTCTGTCTGTCTGTCTAATGGAGGAATGCTCCCAGGACTCGACCGACTTGGAGGGATGCCAATTGCCACCCTGAGGCAGCAGAGGGCGCCCCAGAGCAGGCTGAGGGGGCCACTGGGTGGAAATTGACAGGCTTGCCTGGGCAGCTCGAGCCCCCCGCTTCTGCCTTCCCTGTAGCCGCCAACGAACCACCCCCTCCCCGCCCCCTGAACAGCCCGCACTCGCTTCCCGGGAGCCGGCCACCACAGAGACCTGAAAATCTTGTACATAGGGTACCAGAGACCGACCCCAGGACCGGCCAAGGAGGAGATGGGAGCAAATACACGGGCTCCGTGGGGCAGCCCCGCCTCCTCACTGCAGCCCCTGACAGCACCGCGCCCGCCTCCGGGGCGCAGGCTGACCTGCAATCATGCATACTGTGAACCTGGGGCAGGAGAGGCCGTCCCCAGGCCAGGCCGTTGTGGAGATGGGAGCAAACTGATCGGCTAACCGGAGGCAGTCCGCCTGCCGCGACGTCCCTTTACCCTGAACTCAGCTCGCCAGCATCCCAGAACTCTGCTGACAAGCAGATATAAATCCCGCAAACCTGGGGTAGCAGAAGTCGGCCCGAGGCCAGGAGAGGGGCAGATGGGAGGAAAATGACCCCAAGTGTGCGAGGCATCCACTTAGCTGCTGTGCGCCTGTTCACTGCCCCCGACCTCTTCCCCTGACCTCACCACGCCCGCTACCAGGAGCAGGCTGACTTGAAAGGCTTGAGTCCTAGAAACGTGGGGGTGAGGAGGCAGCCCCCAGGCAAAGCAGCTAGGGACATGGGAGAAAATCCTCTGGGTCCCCAGGGGCAACCTTGTACCCCGTAGCCGCCGCCGAACCCCGTCCCCAGACCGCACCCCACCTCTAGAGTGTCTGTCTGTCTGACTGCCTGCCTGACTGCCTATCTATTGGAGGATGGGAGAGGGTAGTCTATGTGTGTGTCTGTCTGTTTATCTAACGGAGGAGGAGGTGACTAGCATGTCTATCTCCTTGCCTGCCTAGCTATCAAAATATCTCTCTCTCTATCAATCTCTCTCTCTCTCTCTCTCTGTCTATCTATTATTCTATCTCTCTCTCTCTCTCTCTATCTATCTATCTATCTATCTATCTATCTATCTATCTATCTATCTATCTAGAGGTGGGAAAGGAGTAGGCTAGGGTGTCTTTTAATTTTCTGTCTGTTGAAGGAGGAGTTTAGTGTGTCTATCTACCTATCTACCTATTTGAGGAAGCGGAGTAGGCCAGTGTGTTTGTGTGTGCCTGTATGTGTGCGTGTGTGGGTGCGGGTCTGTCTTTCTATGTATCTGGAGGTAAAGGAGAAGGAGGTTACTGTGTCTGTCTATCAGTCTATATCTGAATCTACTGGAGGAGGAGTAGGCTAGTATGTCTGTCTGTGTGTCTGTCTATCTATCAGATATCAATGTATGAACCTGTATCTAATCGAGTAGAAAGAGGAGGCTACAGTGACTATGGCTCTGTCTGACAGAGGAGGAGAAGACTAATGTGTTTGTTTTTCTGTGTGTCTGAGTGTCTGTCACGATCTATATCTACTGGAGAAGAAGGAGGAGGCCCGTGTGTCTGGCTATGTGTGTGTCTCTCAAACAGAAGATAGAGGCTAGTGGGTGTATCCATCAATCTCAATGACTATCTATCAAATGGAAGAAGAGAAAGAGTGTATTAAGTTGGTCTAAGTATTATCTAATGGAGTAGATTAGTGTGTCTATGAACCTGCCTAATTGAGGAGTAGGAGGAGGCTAGAATGTGTGTGTGTGTGTGTGTGTGTGTGTGTGTTTTGTGTGTGTGTGTCTGACTATGTATCTGTCTAACTATCTAATGGATGAGGAGTAGGAGGTTAGGATATATGGCTGTTTCTCAATGGAGGAAGTGGCTAGTCTGTCTGTCTGTGTATTTCTTTGTCTGTCTGTCTGTCTGTCTGTCTGTCTGTCTGTCTGTATGTCTGTGAGTGTGTCTAACGGAGGAAGCCTCCCAGGACTCGACCGACCTGGAGGGATTCCGATTGCCACCCTGAGGCAGCAGAGGGCGCCCGCAGAGCATGCTGAGGGGGACACTGGGGGGAAATCCACAGGCTTTCCTGGGCAGCCCGCGCCTCCCGCATCGGCCCTCTCTGCAGCCGCTCCCGCCCCGCCCCCGCGCCGCCCCCTGTCCACCCCGCGCCCTCCTCCCGGGATCAGGCCAGCACGGAGATGTGCTCCTCCTGTACCTAGGGTAGCTGAGACCGACCCCAGGGCCGGCCAATGGGGAGATGGGAGCAAATACAGGGGCTCCGTAGGGCAGCCCCGCGTCCTCACTGCAGCCCCTGACAGCACCGTGCCCGCCTCCGGGGCGCAGGCTGACCTGCAAACGTGCATAGTGTCAACCTGGGGCAGGGGAGGCCGCCGCCAGGCCAGGCCGTTGTGGAGATCGGGGCAAAGTGACCGGCTCACCCGAGGAAGTCCGCTCCCCGCGAAGTCCCTGTCCCCTGAACTCACCTCGCCATCCTCCCACCACCTAGCTGACAAGGAGAATTCAATCCCGCACATGTGGGGTAGCAGAGGCCGCCCCGAGGCCAGGCCGCTAGGGACACTGGGGAAATTCCTCTGGCTCGCCAGGGGCACCCGAGTCCTCGGTCGCCGCCGCCGACCCCGTCCGCAGACCGCACCCTGCACCCCGCCTCTAGTGTGTCCGTCTGTCTGACTGCATTCCTGACTGCTTATGTACTGGAGGAGGGGAGAGGCTACACTATGTGGGTGTGTGTATGTTTATCTCACGGAGGAGAAGACGACTAGGATGTCTCTATCTTTGCCTGCCTATCAATCTATCCATCTATCTATCTATCTATCTATCTATCTATCTATCTATCTATCAATCTATCTATCTATGTATCTATCTATCTATCTATCAATGTAGTGGAGGCATAGGAGCAGGCGCGTGTGTGTTTTTATCTGTGTGTCTGTAGGTTGGAAGAGGACATTAGTGTGTCTATCTGCCTACCTTGTTAGTTGAGGAGTAGGAGGAGGCTAGTGTGTGTGTGGGTATGTGTCTGTCGGTCTATGTATGTAACTATTTACCTATCTAATGGCTGAGGAGGGGTAATAAAGGGTATATGTTTGTTTCTACATGGAGGAAGAGGATAGTGTTTCTGTCTGTGTATTTATTTGTCTGTCTGTCTGTCTAATGGAGGAATGCTCCCAGGACTCGACCGACTTGGAGGGATGCAAATTGCCACCCTGAGGCAGCAGAAGGCGCCCCAGAGCAGGCTGAGGGGGCCACTGGGTGGAAATTGACAGGCTTGCCTGGGCAGCTCGAGACCCCGCTTCTGCCTTCCCTGTAGCCGCCAATGAACCACCCCCTCCCCGCCCCCTGAACACCCCGCACTCGCTTCCTGGGAGCCGGCACCACAGAGACCTGAAAATCTTGTACATAGGGTACCAGAGACCGACCCCAGGACCGGCCAAGGAGGAGATGGGAGCAAATACACGGGCTCCGTGGGGCAGCCCCGCCTCCTCACTGCAGCCCCTGACAGCACCGCGCCCGCCTCCGGGGCGCAGGCTGACCTGCAATCATGCATACTGTGAACCTGGGGCAGGAGAGGCCGTCCCCAGGCCAGGCCGTTGTGGAGATGGGAGCAAACTGATCGGCTAACCTGAGGCAGTCCGCCTGCCGCGACGTCCCTTTACCCTGAACTCAGCTCGCCAGCATCCCAGGACCCTGCTGACAAGCAGATATAAATCCCGCAAACCTGGGGTAGCAGAGGTCGGCCCGAGGCCAGGAGAGGGGCAGATGGGAGGAAAATGACCCCAAGTGTGCGAGGCATCTCCTTAGCTGCTGTGCGCCTCTTCTCTGCCCCCGACCTCTTCCCCTGACCTCACCACTCCCGCTACCAGGAGCAGGCTGACTTGAAAGGCTTGAGTCCTAGAATCGTGGGGGAGAGGAGGCAGCCCCCAGGCAAAGCAGCTAGGGACATGAGAGAAAATCCTCTGGGTCTCCAGGGGCAAACATGTACCCCGTAGCGGCCGTCGAACCCCGTCCCCAGACCGCACCCAACCCCTAGATTGTCTGTCTGTCTGACTGCCTGCCTGACTGCCTATCTATTGGAGGATGGGAGAGGTTAGCCTATGTGTGTGTCTGTCTGTTTATCTAACGGAGGAGGAGGTGACTAGCATGTCTATCTCCTTGCCTGCCTAGCTATCAAAATATCTCTCCCTCTATCAATCTCTCTCTCTCTCTGTCTATCTATTATTCTATCTATCTATCTGTCTATCTATCTATCTATCTATCTATCTATCTATCTATCTATCTATCTATCTATCTAGAGGTGGGAAAGGAGTAGGCTAGGGTGTCTTTTTATTTTCTGTCTGTTGAAGGAGGAGTTTAGTGTGTCTATCTATCTATCTACCTATTTGAGGAAGCGGAGTAGGCCAGTGTGTTTGTGTGTGCCTGTATGTGTGCGTGTGTGCGTGCGGGTCTGTCTTTCTATGTATCTGGAGGTAAAGGAGAAGGAGGTTTCTGTGTCTGTCTATCAGTCTATATCTGAATCTACTGGAGGAGGAGTAGGCTAGTATGTCTGTCTGTGTGTCTGTCTATCTATCAGATATCAATGTATGAACCTGTATCTAATCGAGTAGAAAGAGGAGGCTACAGTGACTATGGCTCTGTGTGACAGAGGAGGAGAAGACTAATGTGTTTGTTTTTCTGTGTGTCTGAGTGTCTGTCACGATCTATATCTACTAGAGAAGAAGGAGGAGGCCCGTGTGTCTGGCTATGTGTGTGTCTCTCAAACAGGAGAAGATAGAGGCTAGTGGGTGTATCCATCAATCTCACTGACTATCTATCAAATGGAAGAAGAGAAAGAGTCTATTAAGTTGGTCTAAGTATTATCTAATGGAGTAGATTAGTGTGTCTATGAACCTGCCTAATTGAGGAGTAGGAGGAGGCTAGAATGTGTGTGTGTGTGTGTGTGTGTGTGTGTGTGTTTGTGTGTTTTGTGTGTGTGTGTCTGACTATGTATCTGTCTAACTATCTAATGGATGAGGAGTAGGAGGTTAGGATATATGGCTGTTTCTCAATGGAGGAAGTGGCTAGTCTGTCTGTCTGTGTATTTCTTTGTCTGTCTGTCTGTCTGTCTGTATGTCTGTGTGTGTGTCTAACGGAGGAAGCCTCCCAGGACTCGACCGACCTGGAGGGATTCCGATTGCCACCCTGAGGCAGCAGAGGGCGCCCGCAGAGCATGCTGAGGGGGACACTGGGGGGAAATCCACAGGCTTTCCTGGGCAGCCCGCGCCTCCCGCATCGGCCCTCTCTGCAGCCGCTCCCGCCCCGCCCCCGCGCCGCCCCCTGTCCACCCCGCGCCCTCCTCCCGGGATCAGGCCAGCACGGAGATGTGCTCCTCCTGTACCTAGGGTAGCTGAGACCGACCCCAGGACCGGCCAATGGGGAGATGGGAGCAAATACAGGGGCTCCGTGGGGCAGCCCCGCGTCCTCAGTGCAGCCCCTGACAGCACCGTGCCCGCCTCCGGGGCGCAGGCTGACCTGCAAACGTGCATAGTGTCAACCTGGGGCAGGGGAGGCCGCCACCAGGCCAGGCCGTTGTGGAGATCGGGGCAAAGTGACCGGCTCACCCGAGGCAGTCCTTTTCCCGCGAAGTCCCTGTCCCCTGAACTCACCTCGCCATCCTCCCACCACCTGGCTGACAAGGAGAATTAAATCCCGCACATGTGGGGTAGCAGAGGCCGCCCCGAGGCCAGGCCGCTAGGGACACTGGGGAAATTCCTCTGGCTCGCCAGGGGCACCCGAGTCCTCGGTCGTCGCCGCCGACCCCGTCCGCAGACCGCACCCTGCACCCCGCCTCTAGTGTGTCCGTCTGTCTGACTGCCTTCCTGACTGCTTATGTACTGGAGGAGGGGAGAGGCTACACTATGTGGGTGTGTGTCTGTTTATCTCACGGAGGAGAAGACGACTAGGATGTCTCTATCTTTGCCTGCCTATCTATCTATCTATCTATCTATCTATCTATCTATCTATCTATCTATCTATCTATCTATCAATCTATCTATCTATCTATGTATCTATCTATCTATCTATCAATGTAGTGGAGGCATAGGAGCAGGCGCGTGTGTGTTTTTATCTGTGTGTCTGTAGGTTGGAAGAGGACATTAGTGTGTCTATCTGCCTACCTTGTTAGTTGAGGAGTAGGAGGAGGCTAGTGTGTGTGTGGGTATGTGTCTGTCGGTCTATGTATGTAACTCTTTACCTATCTAATGGCTGAGGAGGGGTAATAAAGGGTATATGTTTGTTTCTACATGGAGGAAGAGGATAGTGTTTCTGTCTGTGTATTTATTTGTCTGTCTGTCTGTCTACTGGAGGAATGCTCCCAGGACTCGACCGACTTGGAGGGATGCAAATTGCCACCCTGAGGCAGCAGAGGGCGCCCCAGAGCAGGCTGAGGGGGCCACTGGGTGGAAATTGACAGGCTTGCCTGGGCAGCTCGAGCCCCCCGCTTCTGCATTCCCTGTAGCTGCCAACGAACAACCCCCTCCCCGCCCCCTGAACACCCCGCACTCGCTTCCTGGGAGCCGGCACCACAGAGACCTGAAAATCTTGTACATAGGGTACCAGAGACCGACCCCAGGACCGGCCAAGGAGGAGATGGGAGCAAATACACGGGCTCCGTGGGGCAGCCCCGCCTCCTCACTGCAGCCCCTGACAGCACCGCGCCCGCCTCCGGGGCGCAGGCTGACCTGCAATCATGCATACTGTGAACCTGGGGCAGGAGAGGCCGTCCCCAGGCCAGGCCGTTGTGGAGATGGGAGCAAACTGATCGGCTAACCTGAGGCAGTCCGCCTGCCGCGACGTCCCTTTACCCTGAACTCAGCTCGCCAGCATCCCAGGACCCTGCTGACAAGCAGATATAAATCCCGCAAACCTGGGGTAGCAGAGGTCGGCCCGAGGCCAGGAGAGGGGCAGATGGGAGGAAAATGACCCCAAGTGTGCGAGGCATCTCCTTAGCTGCTGTGCGCCTCTTCTCTGCCCCCGACCTCTTCCCCTGACCTCACCACTCCCGCTACCAGGAGCAGGCTGACTTGAAAGGCTTGAGTCCTAGAATCGTGGGGGAGAGGAGGCAGCCCCCAGGCAAAGCAGCTAGGGACATGGGAGAAAATCCTCTGGGTCTCCAGGGGCAACCTAGTGCCCCGTAGCCGCCGCCGAACACCGTCCCCAGACCGCACCCCACTTCTAGAGTGTCTGTCTGTCTGACTGCCTGCCTGACTGCCTATCTATTGGAGGATGGGAGAGGTTAGTCTATGTGTGTGTCTGTATGTTTATCTAACGGAGGAGGAGGAGACTAGCATGTCTATCTCCTTGCCTGCCTAGCTATCAAAATATCTCTCCCTCTATCAATCTCTCTCTCTCTCTGTCTATCTATTATTCTATCTATCTCTCTATCTATCTCTCTATCTATCTATCTATCTATCTATCTATCTATCTATCTATCTATCTATCTATCTATCTAGAGGTGGGAAAGGAGTAGGCTATGGTGTCTTTTAATTTTCTGACTGTTGAAGGAGGAGTTTAGTGTGTCTATCTACCTATCTACCTATTTGAGGAAGCGGAGTAGGCCAGTGTGTTTGTGTGTGCCTGTATGTGTGCGTGTGTGGGTGCGGGTCTGTCTTTCTATGTATCTGGAAGTAAAGGAGAAGGAGGTTACTGTGTCTGTCTATCAGTCTATATCTGAATCTACTGGAGGAGGAGTAGGCTAGTATGTCTGTCTGTGTGTCTGTCTATCTATCAGATATCAATGTATGAACCTGTATCTAATCGAGTAGAAAGAGGAGGCTACAGTGACTATGGCTCTGTCTGACAGAGGAGGAGAAGAATAATGTGTTTGTTTTTCTGTGTGTCTGAGTGTCTGTCACGATCTATATCTACTGGAGAAGAAGGAGGAGGCCCGTGTGTCTGGCTATGTGTGTGTCTCTCAAACAGAAGATAGAGGCTAGTGGGTGTATCCATCAATCTCAATGACTATCTATCAAATGGAAGAAGAGAAAGAGTCTATTAAGTTGGTCTAAGTATTATCTAATGGAGTAGATTAGTGTGTCTATGAACCTGCCTAATTGAGGAGTAGGAGGAGGCTAGAATGTGTGTGTGTGTCTGTGTGTGTGTGTGTGTGTGTGTTTTGTGTGTGTGTGTCTGACTATGTATCTGTCTAACTATCTAATGGATGAGGAGTAGGAGGTTAGGATATATGGCTGTTTCTCAATGGAGGAAGTGGCTAGTCTGTCTGTCTGTGTATTTCTTTGTCTGTCTGTCTGTCTGTCTGTATGTCTGTGTGTGTGTCTAACGGAGGAAGCCTCCCAGGACTCGACCGACCTGGAGGGATTCCGATTGCCACCCTGAGGCAGCAGAGGGCGCCCGCAGAGCATGCTGAGGGGGACACTGGGGGGAAATCCACAGGCTTTCCTGGGCAGCCCGCGCCTCCCGCATCGGCCCTCTCTGCAGCCGCTCCCGCCCCGCCCCCGCGCCGCCCCCTGTCCACCCCGCGCCCTCCTCCCGGGATCAGGCCAGCACGGAGATGTGCTCCTCCTGTACCTAGGGTAGCTGAGACCGACCCCAGGACCGGCCAATGGGGAGATGGGAGCAAATACAGGGGCTCCGTGGGGCAGCCCCGCGTCCTCACTGCAGCCCGTGACAGCACCGTGCCCGCCTCCGGGGCGCAGGCTGACCTGCAAACGTGCATAGTGTCAACCTGGGGCAGGGGAGGCCACCGCCAGGCCAGGCCGTTGTCGAGATCGGGGCAAAGTGACCGGCTCACCCGAGGCAGTCCGCTCCCCGCGAAGTCCCTGTCCCCTGAACTCACCTCGCCATCCTCCCACCACCTGGCTGACAAGGAGAATTAAATCCCGCACATGTGGGGTAGCAGAGGCCGCCCCGAGGCCAGGCCGCTAGGGACACTGGGGAAATTCCTCTGGCTCGCCAGGGGCACCCGAGTCCTCGGTCGTCGCCGCCGACCCCGTCCGCAGACCGCACCCTGCACCCCGCCTCTAGTGTGTCCGTCTGTCTGACTGCCTTCCTGACTGCTTATGTACTGGAGGAGGGGAGAGGCTACACTATGTGGGTGTGTGTCTGTTTATCTCACGGAGGAGAAGACGACTAGGATGTCTCTATCTTTGCCTGCCTATCAATCTATCCATCTATGTATCTATCTATCTATCTATCTATCTATCTATCTATCTATCTATCTATCTATCTATCTATCTATGTATCTATCTATCTATCTATCAATGTAGTGGAGGCATAGGAGCAGGCGCGTGTGTGTTTTTATCTGTGTGTCTGTAGGTTGGAAGAGGACATTAGTGTGTCTATCTGCCTACCTTGTTAGTTGAGGAGTAGGAGGAGGCTAGTGTGTGTGTGGGTATGTGTCTGTCGGTCTATGTATGTAACTATTTACCTATCTAATGGCTGAGGAGGGGTAATAAAGGGTATATGTTTGTTTCTACATGGAGGAAGAGGATAGTGTTTCTGTCTGTGTATTTATTTGTCTGTCTGTCTGTCTACTGGAGGAATGCTCCCAGGACTCGACCGACTTGGAGGGATGCAAATTGCCACCCTGAGGCAGCAGAGGGCGCCCCAGAGCAGGCTGAGGGGGCCACTGGGTGGAAATTGACAGGCTTGCCTGGGCAGCTCGAGACCCTGCTTCTGCCTTCCCTGTAGCCGCCAACGAACCACCCCCTCCCCGCCCCCTGAACACCCCGCACTCGCTTCCTGGGAGCCGGCACCACAGAGACCTGAAAATCTTGTACATAGGGTACTAGAGACCGACCCCAGGACCGGCCAAGGAGGAGATGGGAGCAAATACACGGGCTCCGTGGGGCAGCCCCGCCTCCTCACTGCAGCCCCTGACAGCACCGCGCCCGCCTCCGGGGCGCAGGCTGTCCTGCCATCATGCATACTGTGAACCTGGGGCAGGAGAGGCCGTCCCCAGGCCAGGCCGTTGTGGAGATGGGAGCAAACTGATCGGCTAACCGGAGGCAGTCCGCCTGCCGCGACGTCCCTTTACCCTGAACTCAGCTCGCCAGCATCCCAGGACCCTGCTGACAAGCAGATATAAATCCCGCAAACCTGGGGTAGCAGAGGTCGGCCAGAGGCCAGGAGAGGGGCAGATGGGAGGAAAATGACCCCAAGTGTGCGAGGCATCCCCTTAGCTGCTGTGTGCCTCTTCTCTGCCCCCGACCTCTTCCCCTGACCTCACCACGCCCGCTACCAGGAGCAGGCTGACTTGAAAGGCTTGAGTCCTAGAAACGTGGGGGAGAGGAGGCAGCCCCCAGGCAAAGCAGCTAGGGACATGGGAGAAAATCCTCTGGGTCTCCAGGGGCAAACTTGTACCCCGTAGCGGCCGCCAAATCCCGTCCCCAGACCGCACCCAACCCCTAGATTGTCTGTCTGTCTGATTGCCTGCCTCACTGCCTATCTATTGGAGGATGGGAGAGGTTAGTCTATGTGTGTGTCTGTCTGTTTATCTAACGGAGGAGGAGGTGACTAGCATGTCTATCTCCTTGCCTGCCTAGCTATCAAAATATCTCTCTCTCTATCAATCTGTATATCTATCTATCTATCTATCTATCTATCTATCTATCTATCTATCTATCTATCTATCTAGAGGTGGCAAAGGAGTAGGCTAGGGTGTCTTTTATTTTTGTGTCTGTTGAAGGAGGTGTTTAGTGTGTCTATCTACCTATCTACCTATTTGAGGAAGCGGAGTAGGCCAGTGTGTTTGTGTGTGCCTGTATGTGTGCGTGTGTGCGTGCGGGTCTGTCTATCTATGTATCTGTAATTAAAGGGGAAGGAGGTTACTGTGTCTGTCTATCAGTCTATATCTGAATCTACTGGAGGAGGAGTAGGCTAGTATGTCTGTCTGTGTGTCTGTCTATCTATCAGATATCAATGTATGAACCTGTATCTAATCGAGTAGAAGGAGGAGGCTACAGTGTCTATGGCTCTGTCTGACAGAGGAGGAGAAGACAAATGTGTCTGTTTTTCTGTGTGTCTGTGAGTCTGTCACGAACTATATCTACTGGAGAAGAAGGAGGAGGCCCGTGTGTCTGGCTATGTGTGTGTCTCTCAAACAGGAGAAGATAGAGGCTAGTGGGTGTATCCATCAATCTCAATGACTATCTATCAAATGGAATAAGAGAAAGAGTCTATTAAGTTGGTCTAACTATTATCTAGTGGAGTAGATTACTGTGTCTATGAAGCTGCCTAATTGAGGAGTAGGAGGAGGCTAGAATGTGTGTGTGTGTCTGTGTGTGTGTGTGTGTGTGTGTGTTTTGTGTGTGTGTGTCTGACTATGTATCTGTCTAACTATCTAATGGATGAGGAGTAGGAGGTTAGGATATATGGCTGTTTCTCAATGGAGGAAGTGGCTAGTCTGTCTGTCTGTGTATTTCTTTGTCTGTCTGTCTGTCTGTCTGTATGTCTGTGTGTGTGTCTAACGGAGTTAGCCTCCCAGGACTCGACCGACCTGGAGGGATTCCGATTGCCACCCTGAGGCAGCAGAGGGCGCCTGCAGAGCATGCTGAGGGGGACACTGGGGGGAAATCCACAGGCTTTCCTGGGCAGCCCGCGCCTCCCGCATCGGCCCTCTCTGCAGCCGCTCCCGCCCCGCCCCCGCGCCGCCCCCTGTCCACCCCGCGCCCTCCTCCCGGGATCAGGCCAGCACGGAGATGTGCTCCTCCTGTACCTAGGGTAGCTGAGACCGACCCCAGGACCGGCCAATGGGGAGATGGGAGCAAATACAGGGGCTCCGTGGGGCAGCCCCGCGTCCTCACTGCAGCCCCTGACAGCACCGTGCCCGCCTCCGGGGCGCAGGCTGACCTGCAAACGTGCATAGTGTCAACATGGGGCAGGGGAGGCCGCCGCCAGGCCAGGCCGTTGTGGAGATCGGGGCAAAGTGACCGGCTCACCCGAGGCAGTCCGCTCCCCGCGAAGTCCCTGTCCCCTGAACTCACCTCGCCATCCTCCCACCACCTGGCTGACAAGGAGAATTAAATCCCGCACATGTGGGGTAGCAGAGGCCGCCCCGAGTCCAGGTCGCTATGGACACTGGGGAAATTCCTCTGGCTCACCAGGGGCACCCGAGTCCTCGGTCGCCGCCGCCGACCCCGTCCGCAGACCGCACCCTGCACCCCGCCTCTAGTGTGTCCGTCTGTCTGACTGCCTTCCTGACTGCTTTTGTACTGGAGGAGGGGAGAGGCTACACTATGTGGGTGTGTGTCTGTTTATCTCACGGAGGAGAAGACGACTAGGATGTCTCTATCTTTGCCTGCCTATCAATCTATCCATCTATCCATCTATCTATCTATCTGTCTATCTATCTATCTATCTATCTATCTATCTATGTATCTATCTATCTATGTAGTGGAGGCATAGGAGCAGGCGCGTGTGTGTTTTTATCTGTGTGTCTGTAGGTTGGAAGAGGACATTAGTGTGTCTATCTGCCTACCTTGTTAGTTGAGGAGTAGGAGGAGGCTAGTGTGTGTGTGGGTATGTGTCTGTCGGTCTATGTATGTAACTAATTACCTATCTAATGGCTGAGGAGGGGTAATAAAGGGTATATGTTTGTTTCTACATGGAGGAAGAGGATAGTGTTTCTGTCTGTGTATTTATTTGTCTGTCTGTCTGTCTAATGGAGGAATGCTCCCAGGACTCGACCGACTTGGAGGGATGCAAATTGCCACCCTGAGGCAGCAGAGGGCGCCCCAGAGCAGGCTGAGGGGGCCACTGGGTGGAAATTGACAGGCTTGCCTGGGCAGCTCCAGACCCCGCTTCTGTCTTCCCTGTAGCTGCCAACGAACCACCCCCTCCCCGCCCCCTGAACACCCCGCACTCGCTTCCTGGGAGCCGGCACCACAGAGACCTGAAAATCTTGTACATAGGGTACCAGAGACCGACCCCAGGACCGGCCAAGGAGGAGATGGGAGCAAATACACGGGCTCCGTGGGGCAGCCCCGCCTCCTCACTGCAGCCCCTGACAGCACCGCGCCCGCCTCCGGGGCGCAGGCTGACCTGCAATCATGCATACTGTGAACCTGGGGCAGGAGAGGCCGTCCCCAGGCCAGGCCGTTGTGGAGATGGGAGCAAACTGATCGGCTACCCGGAGGCAGTCCGCCTGCTGCGACGTCCCTTTACCCTGAACTCAGCTCGCCAGCATCCCAGGACCCTGCTGACAAGCAGATATAAATCCCGCAAACCTGGGGTAGCAGAGGTCGGCCCGAGGCCAGGAGAGGGGCAGATGGGAGGAAAATGACCCCAAGTGTGCGAGGCATCCCCTTAGCTGCTGTGCGCCTCTTCTCTGCCCCCGACCTCTTCCCCTGACCTCACCACGCCCGCTACACGGAGCAGGCTGACTTGAAAGGCTTGAGTCCTAGAAACGTGGGGGAGAGGAGGCAGCCCCCAGGCAAAGCAGCTAGGGACATGGGAGAAAATCCTCTGGGTCTCCAGGGGCAAACTTGTACCCCGTAGCGGCCGCCGAACCCCGTCCCCAGACCACACCCAACCCCTAAATTGTCTGTCTGTCTGACTGCCTGCCTCACTGCCTATCTATTGGAGGATGGGAGAGGTTAGTCTATGTGTGTGTCTGTCTGTTTATCTAACGGAGGAGGAGGTGACTAGCATGTCTATCTCCTTGCCTGCCTAGCTATCAAAATATCTCTCACTCTATCAATCTGTATATCTATCTATCTATCTATTATTCGATCTATCTATCTATCTATCTATCTATCTATCTATCTATCTATCTATCTATCTAGAGGTGGCAAAGGAGTAGGCTAGGGTGTCTTTTATTTTTGTGTCTGTTGAAGGAGGTGTTTAGTGTGTCTATCTACCTATCTACCTATTTGAGGAAGCGGAGTAGGCCAGTGTGTTTGTGTGTGCCTGTATGTGTGCGTGTGTGCGTGCGGGTCTGTCTATCTATGTATCTGTAATTAAAGGAGAAGGAGGTTACTGTGTCTGTCTATCAGTCTATATCTGAATCTACTGGAGGAGGAGTAGGCTAGTATGTCTGTCTGTGTGTCTGTCTATCTATCAGATATCAATGTATGAACCTGTATCTAATCGAGTAGAAGGAGGAGGCTACAGTGTCTATGGCTCTGTCTGACAGAGGAGGAGAAGACAAATGTGTCTGTTTTTCTGTGTGTCTGTGAGTCTGTCAAGAACTATATCTACTGGAGAAGAAGGAGGAGGCCCGTGTGTCTGGCTATGTGTGTGTCTCTCAAACAGGAGAAGATAGAGGCTAGTGGGTGTATCCATCAATCTCAATGACTATCTATCAAATGGAAGAAGAGAAAGAGTCTATTAAGTTGTTCTAACTATTATCTAGTGGAGTAGATTACTGTGTATATGAAGCTGCCTAATTGAGGAGTAGGAGGAGGCTAGAATGTGTGTGTGTGTCTGTGTGTGTGTGTGTGTGTGTGTTTTGTGTGTGTGTGTCTGACTATGTATCTGTCTAACTATCTAATGGATGAGGAGTAGGAGGTTAGGATATATGGCTGTTTCTCAATGGAGGAAGTGGCTAGTCTGTCTGTCTGTGTACTTCTTTGTCTGTCTGTCTGTCTGTCTGTATGTCTGTGTGTGTGTCTAACGGAGTTAGCCTCCCAGGACTCGACCGACCTGGAGGGATTCCGATTGCCACCCTGAGGCAGCAGAGGGCGCCTGCAGAGCATGCTGAGGGGGACACTGGGGGGAAATCCACAGGCTTTCTTGGGCAGCCCGCGCCTCCCGCATCGGCCCTCTCTGCAGCCGCTCCCGCCCCGCCCCCGCGCCGCCCCCTGTCCACCCCGCGCCCTCCTCCCGGGATCAGGCCAGCACGGAGATGTGCTCCTCCTGTACCTAGGGTAGCTGAGACCGACCCCAGGACCGGCCAATGGGGAGATGGGAGCAAATACAGGGGCTCCGTGGGGCAGCCCCGCGTCCTCACTGCAGCCCCTGACAGCACCGTGCCCGCCTCCGGGGCGCAGGCTGACCTGCAAACGTGCATAGTGTCAACCTGGGGCAGGGGAGGCCGCCACCAGGCCAGGCCGTTGTGGAGATCGGGGCAAAGTGACCGGCTCACCCGAGGCAGTCCGCTCCCCGCGAAGTCCCTGTCCCCTGAACTCACCTCGCCATCCTCCCACCACCTGGCTGACAAGGAGAATTAAATCCCGCACATGTGGGGTAGCAGAGGCCGCCCCGAGGCCAGGTCGCTATGGACACTGGGGAAATTCCTCTGGCTCACCAGGGGCACCCGAGTCCTCGGTCGCCGCCGCCGACCCCGTCCGCAGACCGCACCCTGCACCCCGCCTCTAGTGTGTCCGTCTGTCTGACTGCCTTCCTGACTGCTTTTGTACTGGAGGAGGGGAGAGGCTACATTATGTGGGTGTGTGTCTGTTTATCTCACGGAGGAGTAGACGACTAGGATGTCTCTATCTTTGCCTGCCTATCAATCTATCAATCTATCCATCTATCCATCTATCTATCTATCTGTCTATCTATCTATCTATCTATCTATCTATCTATCTATCTATCTATCTATGTATCTATCTATCTATGTAGTGGAGGCATAGGAGCAGGCGCGTGTGTGTTTTTATCTGTGTGTCTGTAGGCTGGAAGAGGACATTAGTGTGTCTATCTGCCTACCTTGTTAGTTGAGGAGTAGGAGGAGGCTAGTGTGTGTGTGGGTATGTGTCTGTCGGTCTATGTATGTAACTAATTACCTATCTAATGGCTGAGGAGGGGTAATAAAGGGTATATGTTTGTTTCTACATGGAGGAAGAGGATAGTGTTTCTGTCTGTGTATTTATTTGTCTGTCTGTCTGTCTAATGGAGGAATGCTCCCAGGACTCGACGGACTTGGAGGGATGCAAATTGCCACCCTGAGGCAGCAGAGGGCGCCCCAGAGCAGGCTGAGGGGGCCACTGGGTGGAAATTGACAGGCTTGTCTGGGCAGCTCGAAACCCCGCTTCTGTCTTCCCTGTAGCTGCCAACGAACCACCCCTTCCCCGCCCCCTGAACACCCCGCACTCGCTTCCTGGGAGCCGGCACCACAGAGACCTGAAAATCTTGTACATAGGGTACCAGAGACCGACCCCAGGACCGGCCAAGGAGGAGATGGGAGCAAATACACGGGCTCCGTGGGGCAGCCCCGCCTCCTCACTGCAGCCCCTGACAGCACCGCGCCCGCCTCCGGGGCGCAGGCTGACCTGCAATCATGCATACTGTGAACCTGGGGCAGGAGAGGCCGTCCCCAGGCCAGGCCGTTGTGGAGATGGGAGCAAACTGATCGGCTAACCGGAGGCAGTCCGCCTGCCGCGACGTCCCTTTACCCTGAACTCAGCTCGCCAGCATCCCAGGACCCTGCTGACAAGCAGATATAAATCCCGCAAACCTGGGGTAGCAGAGGTCGGCCCGAGGCCAGGAGAGGGGCAGATGGGAGGAAAATGACCCCAAGTGTGCGAGGCATCCCCTTAGCTGCTGTGCGCCTTTTCTCTGCCCCCGACCTCTTCCCCTGACCTCACCACGCCCGCTACCAGGAGCAGGTTGATTTGAAAGGCTTGAGTCCTAGAAACGTGGGGGAGAGGAGGCAGCCCCCAGGCAAAGCAGCTAGGGACATGAGAGAAAATCCTCTGGGTCTCCAGGGGCAACCTAGTGCCCCGTAGCCGCCGCCAAACCCCGTCCCCAGACCGCACCAAACCTCTAGAGTGTCTGTCTGTCTGACTGCTGGCCTCACTGCCTATCTATTGGAGGATGGGAGAGGGTAGTCTATGTGTGTGTCTGTCTGTTTATCTAACGGAGGAGGAGGTGACTAGCATGTCTATCTCCTTGCCTGCCTAGCTATCAAAATATCTCTCCCTCTATCAATCTCTCTCTCTCTCTGTCTATCTATTATTCTATCTATCTCTCTATCTCTCTATCTATCTATCTATCTATCTATCTATCTATCTATCTATCTATCTATCTAGAGGTGGGAAAGGAGTAGGCTAGGGTGTCTTTTAATTTTCTGTCTGTTGAAGGAGGAGTTTAGTGTGTCTATCTACCTATCTACCTATTTGAGGAAGCGGAGTAGGCCAGTGTGTTTGTGTGTGCCTGTATGTGTGCGTGTGTGCGTGCGGGTCTGTCTTTCTATGTATCTGGAGGTAAAGGAGAAGGAGGTTACTGTGTCTGTCTATCAGTCTATATCTGAATCTACTGGAGGAGGAGTAGGGTAGTATGTCTGTCTGTGTGTCTGTCTATCTATCAGATATCAATTTATGAACCTGTATCTAATCGAGTAGAAAGAGGAGGCTACAGTGACTATGGCTCTGTCTGACAGAGGAGGAGAAGACTAATGTGTTTGTTTTTCTGTGTGTCTGAGTGTCTGTCACGATCTATATCTACTGGAGAAGAAGGAGGAGGCCCGTGTGTCTGGCTATGTGTGTGTCTCTCAAACAGGAGAAGATAGAGGCTAGTGGGTGTATCCATCAATCTCAATGACTATCTATCAAATGGAAGAAGAGAAAGAGTCTATTAAGTTGGTCTAACTATTATCTAATGGAGTAGATTAGTGTGTGTATGAACCTGCCTAATTGAGGAGTAGGAGGAGGCTAGAATGTGTGTGTGTGTGTGTGTGTGTGTGTGTTTTGTGTGTGTGTGTCTGGCAATGTATGTGTCTAACTATCTAATGGATGAGGAGTAGGAGGTTAGGATATATGGCTGTTTCTCAATGGAGGAAGTGGCTAGTCTGTCTGTCTGTGTATTTCTTTGTCTGTCTGTCTGTCTGTCTGTATGTCTGTGTGTGTGTCTAACGGAGGAAGCCTCCCAGGACTCGACCGACCTGGAGGGATTCCGATTGCCACCCTGAGGCAGCAGAGGGCGCCCGCAGAGCATGCTGAGGGGGACACTGGGGGGAAATCCACAGGCTTTCCTGGGCAGCCCGCGCCTCCCTCATCGGCCCTCTCTGCAGCCGCTCCCGCCCCGCCCCCGCGCCGCCCCCTGTCCACCCCGCGCACTCCTCCCGGGATCAGGCCAGCACGGAGATGTGCTCCTCCTGTACCTAGGGTAGCTGAGACCGACCCCAGGACCGGCCAATGGGGAGATGGGAGCAAATACAGGGGCTCCGTGGGGCAGCCCCGCGTCCTCACTGCAGCCCCTGACAGCACCGTGCCCGCCTCCGGGGCGCAGGCTGACCTGCAAACCTGCATAGTGTCAACCTGGGGCAGGGGAGGCCGCCGCCAGGCCAGGCCGTTGTGGAGATCGGGGCAAAGTGACCGGCTCACCCGAGGCAGTCCGCTCCCCGCGAAGTCCCTGTCCCCTGAACTCACCTCGCCATCCTCCCACCACCTGGCTGACAAGGAGAATTAAATCCCGCACATGTGGGGTAGCAGAGGCTGCCCCGAGGCCAGGCCGCTAGGGACACTGGGGAAATTCCTCTGGCTCGCCAGGGGCACCCGAGTCCTCGGTCGCCGCCGCCGACCCCGTCCGCAGACCGCACCCTGCACCCCGCCTCTAGTGTGTCCGTCTGTCTGACTGCCTTCCTGACTGCTTATGTACTGGAGGAGGGGAGAGGCTACACTATGTGGGTGTGTGTCTGTTTATCTCACGGAGGAGAAGACGACTAGGATGTCTCTATCTTTGCCTGCCTATCAATCTATCCATCTATCTATCTATCTATCTATCTATCTATCTATCTATCTATGTATCTATCAATGTAGTGGAGGCATAGAAGCAGGCGCGTGTGTGTTTTTATCTGTGTGTCTGTAGGTTGGAAGAGGACATTAGTGTGTCTATCTGCCTACCTTGTTAGTTGAGGAGTAGGAGGAGGCTAGTGTGTGTGTGGGTATGTGTCTGTCGGTCTATGTATGTAACTATTTACCTATCTAATGGCTGAGGAGGGGTAATAAAGGGTATATGTTTGTTTCTAAATGGCGGAAGAGGATAGTGTTTCTGTCTGTGTATTTATTTGTCTGTCTGTCTGTCTAATGGAGGAATGCTCCCAGGACTCGACCGACTTGGAGGGATGCAAATTGCCACCCTGAGGCAGCAGAGGGCGCCCCAGAGCAGGCTGAGGGGGCCACTGGGTGGAAATTGACAGGCTTGCCTGGGCAGCTCGAGACCCCCTTGTGCCTTCCCTGTAACCGCCAACGAACCACCCCCACCCCGCCCCCTGAACACCCCGCACTCGCTTCCTGGGAGCCGGCACCACAGAGACCTGAAAATCTTGTACATAGGGTACCAGAGACCGACCCCAGGACCGGCCAAGGAGGAGATGGGAGCAAATACACGGGCTCCGTGGGGCAGCCCCGCCTCCTCACTGCAGCCCCTGACAGCACCGCGCCCGCCTCCGGGGCGCAGGCTGTCCTGCAATCATGCATACTGTGAACCTGGGGCAGGAGAGGCCGTCCCCAGGCCAGGCCGTTGTGGAGATGGGAGCAAACTGTTCGGCTAACCGGAGGCAGTCCGCCTGCCGCGACGTCCCTTTATCCTGAACTCAGCTCGCCAGCATCCCAGGACCCTGCTGACAAGCAGATATAAATCCCGCAAACCTGGGGTAGCAGAGGTCGGCCCGAGGCCAGGAGAGGGGCAGATGGGAGGAAAATGACCCCAAGTGTGCGAGGCATCCCCTTAGCTGCTGTGCGCCTCTTCTCTGCCCCCGACCTCTTCCCCTGACCTCACCACGCCCGCTACCAGAAGCAGGCTGACTTGAAAGGCTTGAGTCCTAGAAACGTGGGGGAGAGGAGGCAGCCCCCAGGCAAAGCAGCTAGGGACATGGGAGAATATCCTCTGGGTCTCCAGGGGCAAACTTGTACCCCGTAGCCGCCGCCGAACCCCGTCCCCAGACCGCACCCAAACCCTAGATTGTCTGTCTGTCTGACTGCCTGCCTCACTGCCTATCTATTGGAGGATGGGAGAGGTTAGTCTATGTGTGTGTCTGTCTGTTTATCTAACGGAGGAGGAGGTGACTAGCATGTCTATCTCCTTGCCTGCCTAGCTATCAAAATATCTCTCCCTCTATCAATCTCTCTCTCTCTCTGTCTATCTATTATTCTATCTATCTATCTATTTATCTATCTATCTATCTATCTATCTATCTATCTATCTAGAGGTGGGAAAGGAGTAGGCTAGGGTGTCTTTTAATTTTCTGTCTGTTGAAGGAGGAGTTTAGTATGTCTATCTATCTATCTACCTATTTGAGGAAGCGGAGTAGGCCAGTGTGTTTGTGTGTGCCTGTATGTGTGCGTGTGTGCGTGCGGGTCTGTCTATCTATGTATCTGTAAGTAAAGGAGAAGGAGGTTACTGTGTCTGTCTATCAGTCTATATCTGAATCTACTGGAGGAGGAGTAGGCTAGTATGACTGTCTGTGTGTCTCTCTATCTATCAGATATCAATGTATGAACCTGTATCTAATCGAGTAGAAGGAGGAGGCTACAGTGTCTATGGCTCTGTCTGACAGAGGAGGAGAAGACAAATGTGTCTGTTTTTCTGTGTGTCTGTGAGTCTGTCACGAACTATATCTACTGGAGAAGAAGGAGGAGGCCCGTGTGTCTGGCTATGTGTGTGTCTCTCAAACAGGAGAAGATAGAGGCTAGTGGGTGTATCCATCAATCTCAATGACTATCTATCAAATGGAAGAAGAGAAAGTGTCTATTAAGTTGTTCTAACTATTATCTAGTGGAGTAGATTACTGTGTCTATGAAGCTGCCTAATTGAGGAGTAGGAGGAGGCTAGAATGTGTGTGTGTGTGTGTGTGTGTGTGTCTGACTATGTATCTGTCTAACTATCTAATGGATGAGGAGTAGGAGGTTAGGATATATGGCTGTTTCTCAATGGAGGAAGTGGCTAGTGTGTCTGTCTGTGTATTTCTTTGTCTGTCTGTCTGTCTGTCTGTCTGTCTGTGTGTGTGTCTAACGGAGGAAGCCTCCCAGGACTCGACCGACCTGGAGGGATTCCGATTGCCACCCTGAGGCAGCAGAGGGCGCCCGCAGAGCATGCTGAGGGGGACACTGGGGGGAAATCCACAGGCTTTCTTGGGCAGCCCGCGCCTCCCGCATCGGCCCTCTCTGCAGCCGCTCCCGCCCCGCCCCCGCGCCGCCCCCTGTCCACCCCGCGCCCTCCTCCCGGGATCAGGCCAGCACGGAGATGTGCTCCTCCTGTACCTAGGGTAGCTGAGACCGACCCCAGGACCGGCCAATGGGGAGATGGGAGCAAATACAGGGGCTCCGTGGGGCAGCCCCGCGTCCTCAGTGCAGCCCCTGACAGCACCGTGCCCGCCTCCGGGGCGCAGGCTGACCTACAAACGTGCATACTGTCAACCTGGGGCAGGGGAGGCCGCCGCCAGGCCAGGCCGTTGTGGAGATCGGGGCAAAGTGACCGGCTCACCCGAGGCAGTCCGCTCCCCGCGAAGTCCCTGTCCCCTGAACTCACCTCGCCATCCTCCCACCACCTGGCTGACAAGGAGAATTAAATCCCGCACATGTGGGGTAGCAGAGGCCGCTAGGGACACTGGGGAAATTCCTCTGGCTCGCCAGGGTCACCCGAGTCCTCGGTCGCCGCCGCCGACCCTGTCCGCAGACCGCACCCCGCACCCAGCCTCTAGTGTGTCCGTCTGTCTGACTGCCTTCCTGACTGCTTATGTACTGGAGGAGGGGAGAGGCTACACTATGTGGGTGTGTGTCTGTTTATCTCACGGAGGAGAAGACGACTAGGATGTCTCTATCTTTGCCTGCCTATCAATCTATCTATCTATCTATCTATCTATCTATCTATCTATCTATCTATGTATCTATCTATCTATCTATCAATGTAGTGGAGGCATAGAAGCAGGCGCGTGTGTGTTTTTATCTGTGTGTCTGTAGGTTGGAAGAGGACATTATTGTGTCTATCTGACTACCTTGTTAGTTGAGGAGTAGGAGGAGGCTAGTGTGTGTGTGGGTATGTGTCTGTCGGTCTATGTATGTAACTATTTACCTATCTAATGGCTGAGGAGGGGTAATAAAGGGTATATGTTTGTTTCTACATGGAGGAAGAGGATAGTGTTTCTGTCTGTGTATTTATTTGTCTGTCTGTGTGTCTAATGGAGGAATGCTCCCAGGACTCGACCGACTTGGAGGGATGCCAATTGCCACCCTGAGGCAGCAGAGGGCGCCCCAGAGCAGGCTGAGGGGGCCACTGAGTGGAAATTGACAGGCTTGCCGGGGCAGCTCGAGACCCCGCTTCTGCCTTCCCTGTAGCCGCCAACGAACCACCCCCTCCCCGCCCCCTGAACACCCCGCACTCGCTTCCTGGGAACCGGCACCTCAGAGACCTGAAAATCTTGTACATAGGGTACCAGAGACCGACCCCAGGACCGGCCAAGGAGGAGATGGGAGCAAATACACGGGCTCCGTGGGGCAGCCCCGCCTCCTCACTGCAGCCCCTGACAGCACCGCGCCCGCCTCCGGGGCGCAGGCTGACCTGCAATCATGCATACTGTGAACCTGGGGCAGGAGAGGCCGTCCCCAGGCCAGGCCCTTGTGGAGATGGGAGCAAACTGATCGGCTAACCGGAGGCAGTCCGCCTGCCGCGACGTCCCTTTATCCTGAACTCAGCTCGCCAGCATCCCAGGACCCTGCTGACAAGCAGATATAAATCCCGCAAACCTGGGGTAGCAGAGGTCGGCCCGAGGCCAGGAGAGGGGCAGATGGGAGGAAAATGACCCCAAGTGTGCGAGGCATCCCCTTAGCTGCTGTGCGCCTCTTCTCTGCCCCCGACCTCTTCCCCTGACCTCACCACACCCGCTACCAGGAGCAGGCTGACTTGAAAGGCTTGAGTCCTAGAAACGTGGGGGAGAGGAGGCAGCCCCCAGGCAAAGCAGCTAGGGACATGGGAGAAAATCCTCTGGGTCTCCAGGGGCAACCTAGTGCCCCGTAGCCGTCGGCGAACCCCGTCCCCAGACCGCACTCAACCCCTAGATTGTCTGTCTGTCTGACTGCCTGCCTCACTGCCTATCTATTGGAGGATGGGAGAGGTTAGTCTATGTGTGTGTCTGTCTGTTTATCTAACGGAGGAGGAGGTGACTAGCATGTCTATCTCCTTGCCTGCCTAGCTATCAAAGTATCTCTCTCTCTATCAATCTGTATATCTATCTATCTATCTATTATTCGATCTATCTCTCTATCTATCTATCTATCTATCTATCTATCTATCTATCTATCTATCTATCTATCTAGAGGTGGGAAAGGAGTAGGCTAGGGTGTCTTTTAATTTTCTGTCTGTTGAAGGAGGAGTTTAGTGTGTCTATCTACCTATCTACCTATTTGAGGAAGCGGAGTAGGCCAGTGTGTTTGTGTGTGCCTGTATGTGTGCGTGTGTGCGTGCGGGTCTGTCTTTCTATGTATCTGGAGGTAAAGGAGAAGGAGGTTACTGTGTCTGTCTATCAGTCTATATCTGAATCTACTGGAGGAGGAGTAGGCTAGTATGTCTGTCTGTGTGTCTGTCTATCTATCAGATATCAATGTATGAACCTGTATCTAATCGAGTAGAAAGAGGAGGCTACAGTGACTATGGCTCTGTCTGACAGAGGAGGAGAAGACTAATGTGTTTGTTTTTCTGTGTGTCTGAGTGTCTGTCACGATCTATATCTACTGGAGAAGAAGGAGGAGGCCCGTGTGTCTGGCTATGTGTGTGTCTCTCAAACAGGAGAAGATAGAGGCTAGTGGGTGTATCCATCAATCTCAATGACTATCTATCAAATGGAAGAAGAGAAAGAGTCTATTAAGTTGGTCTAACTATTATCTAATGGAGTAGATTAGTGTGTCTATGAACCTGCCTAATTGAGGAGTAGGAGGAGGCTAGAATGTGTGTGCGTGTGTGTGTGTGTGTGTGTTTTGTGTGTGTGTGTCTGACTATGTGTCTGTCTAACTATCTAATGGATGAGGAGTAGGAGGTTAGGATATATGGCTGTTTCTCAATGGAGGAAGTGGCTAGTCTGTCTGTCTGTGTATTTCTTTGTCTGTCTGTCTGTCTGTCTGTATGTCTGTGTGTGTGTCTAACGGAGGAAGCCTCCCAGGACTCGACCGACCTGGAGGGATTCCGATTGCCACCCTGAGGCAGCAGAGGGCGCCCGCAGAGCATGCTGAGGGGGACTCTCGGGGGAAATCCACAGGCTTTCCTGGGCAGCCCGCGCCTCCCTCATCGGCCCTCTCTGCAGCCGCTCCCGCCCCGCCCCCGCGCCGCCCCCTGTCCACCCCGCGCCCTCCTCCCGGGATCAGGCCAGCACGGAGATGTGCTCCTCCTGTACCTAGGGTAGCTGAGACCGACCCCAGGACCGGCCAAGTGGGAGATGGGAGCAAATACAGGGGCTCCGTGGGGCAGCCCCGCGTCCTCACTGCAGCCCCTGACAGCACCGTGCCCGCCTCCGGGGCGCAGGCTGACCTGCAAACGTGCATACTGTCAACCTGGGGCAGGGGAGGCCGCCGCCAGGCCAGGCCTTTGTGGAGATCGGGGAAAAGTGACCGGCTCACCCGAGGCAGTCCGCTCCCCGCGAAGTCCCTGTCCCCTGAACTCACCTCGCCATCCTCCCACCACCTGGCTGACAAGGAGAATTAAATCCCGCACATGTGGGGTAGCAGAGGCCGCCCCGAGGCCAGGCCGCTAGGGACACTGGTGAAAATCCTCTGGCTCGCCAGGGTCACCCGAGTCCTCGGTCGCCGCCGCCGACCCCGTCCGCAGACCGCACCCTGCACCCCGCCTCTAGTGTGTCCGTCTGTCTGACTGCCTTCCTGACTGCTTATGTACTGGAGGAGGGGAGAGGCTACTCTATGTGGGTGTGTGTCTGTTTATCTCACGGAGGAGAAGACGACTAGGATGTCTCTGTCTTTGCCTGCCTATCAATCTATCTATCTATCTATCTATCTATCTATCTATCTATCTATCTATCTATGTATCTATCCATCTATCTATCAATGTAGTGGAGGCATAGGAGCAGGCTAGTGTGTCTTTTTATCTGTGTGTCTGTAGGTTGGAAGAGGACATTAGTGTGTCTATCTGCCTACCTTGTTAGTTGAGGAGTAGGAGGAGGCTTGTGTGTGTGTGGGTATGTGTCTGTCTGTCTATGTATGTAACTATCTACCTATCTAATGGCTGAGGAGGAGTAATAAAGGGTATATGTTTGTTTCTACATGGAGGAAGAGGATAGTGTTTCTGTCTGTCTATTTATTTGTCTGTCTGTCTGTCTAATGGAGGAATGCTCCCAGGACTCGACCAACTTGGAGGGATGCCATTTGCCACCCTGAGGCAGCAGAGGGCGCCCCAGAGCAGGCTGAGGGGGCCACTGGGTGGAAATTGACAGGCTTGCCTGGGCAGCTCGAGCCCCCCGCTTCTGCCTTCCCTGTAGCCGCCAACGAACCACCCCCTCCCCGCCCCCTGAACACCCCGCACTCTCTTCCCGGGAGCCGGCCACCACAGAGACCTGAAAATCTTGTACATAAGGTACCAGAGACCGACCCCAGGACCGGCCAAGGAGGAGATGCGAGCAAATACACGGGCTCCGTCGGGCAGCCCGGCCTCCTCACTGCAGCCCCTGACAGCTCCGCGCCCGCCTCCGGGGCGCAGGCTGTCCTGCAATCATGCATACTGTGAACCTGGGGCAGGTGAGGCCGTCCAGAGGCCAGGCCTTTGTGGAGATGGGAGCAAACTGATCGGCTAACCAGAGGCAGTCCGCCTGCCGCGACGTCCCTTTACCCTGAACTCAGCTCGCCAGCATCCCAGAACCCTGCTGACAAGCAGATATAAATCCCGCAAACCTGGTGTAGCAGAGGTCGGCCTAAGGCCAAGAGAGGGGCAGATGGGAGGAAAATGACCCCAAGTGTGCGAGGCATCCCCTTAGCTGCTGTGCGCCTGTTCACTGCCCCCGACCTCTTCCCCTGACCTCACCACGCCCGCTACCAGGAGCAGGCTGACTTGAAAGGCTTGAGTCCTAGAAACGTGGGGGAGAGGAGGCAGCCCCCAGGCAAAGCAGCTAGGGACATGGGAGAAAATCCTCTGGGTTCCAGGGGCAACCTTGTACCCCGTAGCAGCCGCCGAACCCCGTCCCCAGACCGCACCCAACCCCTAGATTGTCTGTCTGTCTGACTGCCGGCCTCACTGCCTATCTATTGGAGGATGGGAGAGGTTAGTCTATGTGTGTGTCTGTCTGTTTATCTAACGGAGGAGGAGGTGAATAGCATGTCTATCTCCTTGCCTGCCTAGCTATCAAAATATCTCTCCCTCTATCAATCTCTCTCTCTCTCTGTCTATCTATTATTCTATCTATCTCTCTATCTCTCTAACTATCTATCTATCTATCTATCTATCTATCTATCTATCTATCTATCTATCATCTATCTATCTATCTATCTATCTATCTAGAGATGGGAAAGGAGTAGGCTAGGGTGTCTTTTAATTTTCTGTCTGTTGAAGGAGGAGTTTAGTGTGTCTATCTACCTATCTACCTATTTGAGGAAGCGGAGTAGGCCAGTGTGTTTGTGTGTGCCTGTATGTGTGCGTGTGTGCGTGCGGGTTTGTCTTTCTATGTATCTGTAGGTAAAGGAGAAGGAGGTTACTGTGTCTGTCTATCAGTCTATATCTGAATCTACTGGAGGAGGAGTAGGCTAGTATGTCTGTCTGTGTGTCTGTCTATCTATCAGATATCAATGTATGAACCTGTATCTAATCGAGTAGAAAGAGGAGGCTACAGTGACTATGGCTCTGTCTGACAGAGGAGGAGAAGACTAATGTGTTTGTTTTTCTGTGTGTCTGAGTGTCTGTCACGATCTATATCTACTGGAGAAGAAGGAGGAGGCCCGTGTGTCTGGGTATGTGTGTGTCTCTCTAACAGGAGAAGATAGAGGCTAGTGGGTGTATCCATCAATCTCACTGACTATCTATCAAATTGAAGAAGAGAAAGAGTCTATTAAGTTGGTCTAACTATTATCTAATGGAGTAGATTAGTGTGTCTATGAAGCTGCCTAATTGAGGAGTAGGAGGAGGCTAGAATGTGTGTGTGTGTCTGTGTGTGTGTGTGTGTGTGTGTTTTGTGTGTGTGTGTCTGACTATGTATCTGTCTAACTATCTAATGGATGAGGAGTAAGAGGTTAGGATATATGGCTGTTTCTCAATGGAGGAAGTGGCTAGTCTGTCTGTCTGTGTATTTCTTTGTCTGTCTGTCTGTCTGTCTGTATGTCTGTGTGTGTGTCTAACGGAGGAAGCCTCCCAGGACTCGACCGACCTGGAGGGATTCCGATTGCCACCCTGAGGCAGCAGAGGGCGCCCCCAGAGCATGCTGAGGGGGACACTGGGGGGAAATCCACAGGCTTTCCTGGGCAGCCCGCGCCTCCCGCATCGGCCCTCTCTGCAGCCGCTCCCGCCCCGCCCCCGCGCCGCCCCCTGTCCACCCCGCGCCCTCCTCCCGGGATCAGGCCAGCACGGAGATGTGCTCCTCCTGTACCTAGGGTAGCTGAGACCGACCCCAGGGCCGGCCAATGGGGAGATGGGAGCAAATACAGGGGCTCCGTAGGGCAGCCCCGCGTCCTCACTGCAGCCCCTGACAGCACCGTGCCCACCTCCGGGGCGCAGGCTGACCTGCAAACGTGCATAGTGTCAACCTGGGGCAGGGGAGGCCGCCGCCAGGCCAGGCCGTTGTGGAGATCGGGGCAAAGTGACCGGCTCACCCGAGGAAGTCCGCTCCCCGCGAAGTCCCTGTCCCCTGAACTCACCTCGCCATCCTCCCACCACCTGGCTGACAAGGAGAATTAAATCCCGCACATGTGGGGTAGCAGAGGCCGCCCCGAGGCCAGGCCGCTAGGGACACTGGGGAAATTCCTCTGGCTCGCCAGGAGCACCCGAGTCCTCGGTCGCCGCCGCCGACCCCGTCCGCAGACCGCACCCTGCACCCCGCCTCTAGTGTGTCCGTCTGTCTGACTGCCTTCCTGACTGCTTATGTACTGGAGGAGGGGAGAGGCTACACTATGTGGGTGTGTGTCTGTTTATCTCACGGAGGAGAAGACGACTAGGATGTCTCTATCTTTGCCTGCCTATCAATCTATCCATCTATCTATCTATCTATCTATCTATGTATCTATCTATCTATCTATCAATGTAGTGGAGGCATAGAAGCAGGCGCGTGTGTGTTTTTATCTTTGTGTCTGTAGGTTGGAAGAGGACATTAGTGTGTCTATCTGCCTACCTTGTTAGTTGAGGAGTAGGAGGAGGCTAGTGTGTGTGTGGGTATGTGTCTGTCGGTCTATGTATGTAACTATTTACCTATCTAATGGCTGAGGAGGGGTAATAAAGGGTATATGTTTGTTTCTACATGGAGGAAGAGGATAGTGTTTCTGTCTGTGTATTTATTTGTCTGTCTGTCTGTCTAATGGAGGAATGCTCCCAGGACTCGACCGACTTGGAGGGATGCAAATTGCCACCCTGAGGCAGCAGAGGGCGCCCCAGAGCAGGCTGAGGGGGCCACTGGGTGGAAATTGACAGGCTTGCCTGGGCAGCTCGAGACCCCGCTTCTGCCTTCCCTTTAGCCGCCAACGAACCACCCCCTCCCCGCCCCCTGAACACCCCGCACTCGCTTCCTGGGAGCCGGCACCACAGAGACCTGAAAATCTTGTACATAGGGTACCAGTGACCGACCCCAGACCCGGCCAAGGAGGAGATGGGAGCAAATACACGGGCTCCGTGGGGCAGCCCCGCCTCCTCACTGCAGCCCCTGACAGCACCGCGCCCGCCTCCGGGGCGCAGGCTGACCTGCAATCATGCATACTGTGAACCTGGGGCAGGAGAGGCCGTCCCCAGGCCAGGCCGTTGTTGAGATGGGAGCAAACTGATCGGCTAACCGGAGGCAGTCCGCCTGCCGCGACGTCCCTTTATCCTGAACTCAGCTCGCCAGCATCCCAGGACCCTGCTGACAAGCAGATATAAATCCCGCAAACCTGGGGTAGCAGAGGTCGGCCCGAGGCCAAGAGAGGGGCAGATGGGAGGAAAATGACCCCAAGTGTGCGAGGCATCCCCTTAGCTGCTGTGCGCCTCTTCTCTGCCCCCGACCTCTTCCCCTGACCTCACCACGCCCGCTACCAGGAGCAGGCTGACTTGAAAGGCTTGAGTCCTAGAAACGTGGGGGAGAGGAGGCAGCCCCCAGGCAAAGCAGCTAGGGACATGGGAGAAAATCCTCTGGGTCTCCAGGGGCAAACTTGTACCCCGTAGCGGCCGCCGAACCCCGTCCCCAGACCGCACCCAACCCCTAGATTGTCTGTCTGTCTGACTGCCTGCCTCACTGCCTATCTATTGGAGGATGGGAGAGGTTAGTCTATGTGTGTGTCTGTCTGTTTATCTAACGGAGGAGGAGGTGACTAGCATGTCTATCTCCTTGCCTGCCTAGCTATCAAAATATCTCTCTCTCTATCAATCTGTATATCTATCTATCTATCTATTATTCGATCTACCTATCTATCTATCTATCTATCTATCTATCTATCTATCTATCTATCTATCTATCTATCTAGAGGTGGCAAAGGAGTAGGCTAGGGTGTCTTTTATTTTTGTGTCTGTTGAAGTAGGTGTTTAGTGTGTCTATCTACCTATCTACCTATTTGAGGAATCGGAGTAGGCCAGTGTGTTTTTGTGTGCCTGTATGTGTGCGTGTGTGCGTGCGGGTCTGTCTATCTATGTATGTTTAAGTAAAGGAGAAGGAGGTTACTGTGTCTGTCTATCAGTTCATATCTGAATCTACTGGAGGAGGAGTAGGCTAGTATGTCTGTCTGTGTGTCTGTCTATCTATCAGATATCATGTATGAACCTGTATCTAATCGAGTAGAAGGAGGAGGCTACAGTGTCTATGGCACTGTCTGACAGAGGAGGAGAAGACAAATGTGTCTGTTTTTCTGTGTGTCTGTGAGTCTGTCACGAACTATATCTACTGGAGAAGAAGGAGGAGGCCCGTGTGTCTGGCTATGTGTGTGTCTCTCAAACAGGAGAAGATAGAGGCTAGTGGGTGTATCCATCAATCTCAATGACTATCTATCAAATGGAAGAAGAGAAAGAGTCTATTAAGTTGTTCTAACTATTATCTAGTGGAGTAGATTACTGTGTCTATGAAGCTGCCTAATTGAGGAGTAGGAGGAGGCTAGAATGTGTGTGTGTGTCTGTGTGTGTGTGTGTGTGTGTGTGTTTTGTGTGTGTGTGTCTGACTATGTATCTGTCTAACTATCTAATGAATGAGGAGTAGGAGGTTAGGATATATGGCTGTTTCTCAATGGAGGAAGTGGCTAGTGTGTCTGTCTGTGTATTTCTTTGTCTGTCTGTCTGTCTGTCTGTATGTCTGTGTGTGTGTCTAACGGAGGAAGCCTCCCAGGACTCGACCGACCTGGAGGGAATCCGATTGCCACCCTGAGGCAGCAGAGGGCGCCCGCAGAGCATGCTGAGGGGGACTCTGGGGGGAAATCCACAGGCTTTCCTGGGCAGCCCGCCTCTCCCGCATCAGCCGTCTCTGCAGCCGCTCCCGCCCCGCCCTCGCGCCGCCCCCTGTCCACTCCGCGCCCTCCTCCCGGGATCAGGCCAGCACGGAGATGTGCTCCTCCTGTACCTAGGGTAGCTGAGACCGACCCCAGGACCGGCCAATGGGGAGATGGGAGCAAATACAGGGGCTCCGTGGGGCAGCCCCGCGTCCTCACTGCAGCCCCTGACAGCACCGTGCCCGCCTCCGGGGCGCAGGCTGACCTGCAAACCTGCATAGTGTCAACCTGGGGCAGGGGAGGCCGCCGCCAGGCCAGGCCGTTGTGGAGATCGGGGCAAAGTGACCGGCTGACCCGAGGCAGTCCGCTCCCCGCGAAGTCCCTGTCCCCTGAACTCACCTCGCCATCCTCCCACCACCTGGCTGACAAGGAGAATTAAATCCCGCACATGTGGGGTAGCAGAGGCCGCCCCGAGGCCAGGCCGCTAGGGACACTGGGGAAATTCCTCTGGCTCGCCAGGGGCACCCGAGTCCTCGGTCGCCGCCGCCGACCCCGTCCGCAGACCGCACCCTGCACCCCGCCTCTAGTGTGTCCGTCTGTCTGACTGCCTTCCTGACTGCTTATGTACTGGAGGAGGGGAGAGGCTACACTATGTGGGTGTGTGTCTGTTTATCTCACGGAGGAGAAGACGACTAGGATGTCTCTATCTTTGCCTGCCTATCAATCTATCCATCTATCTATCTATCTATCTATCTATCTATCTATCTATGTATCTATCTATCTATCTATCAATGTAGTGGAGGCATAGGAGTAGGCGCGTGTGTGTTTTTATCTGTGTGTCTGTAGGTTGGAAGAGGACATTAGTGTGTCTATCTGCCTACCTTGTTAGTTGAGGAGTAGGAGGAGGCTAGTGTGTGTGTGGGTATGTGTCTGTCGGTCTATGTATGTAACTATTTACCTATCTAATGGCTGAGGAGGGGTAATAAAGGGTATATGTTTGTTTCTACATGGAGGAAGAGGATAGTGTTTCTGTCTGTGTATTTATTTGTCTGTCTGTCTGTCTAATGGAGGAATGCTCCCAGGACTCGACCGACTTGGAGGGATGCAAATTGCCACCCTGAGGCAGCAGAGGGCTCCCCAGAGCAGGCTGAGGGGGCCACTGGGTGGAAATTGACAGGCTTGTCTGGGCAGCTCGAGACCCCGCTTCTGCCTTCCCTGTAGCCGCCAACGAACCACCCCCTCCCCGCCCCCTGAACACCCCGCACTCGCTTCCTGGGAGCCGGCACCACAGAGACCTGAAAATCTTGTACATAGGGTACCAGAGACCGACCCCAGGACCGGCCAAGGAGGAGATGGGAGCAAATACACGGGCTCCGTGGGGCAGCCCCGCCTCCTCACTGCAGCCCCTTACAGCACCGCGCCCGCCTCCGGGGCGCAGGCTGTCCTGCAATCATGCATACTGTGAACCTGGGGCAGGAGAGGCCGTCCCCAGGCCAGGCCGTTGTGGAGATGGGAGCAAACTGATCGGCTAACCGGAGGCAGTCCGCCTGCCGCGACGTCCCTTTACCCTGAACTCAGCTCGCCAGCATCCCAGGACCCTGCTGACAAGCAGATATAAATCCCGCAAACCTGGGGTAGCAGAGGTCGGCCCGAGGCCAGGAGAGGGGCAGATGGGAGGAAAATGACCCCAAGTGTGCGAGGCATCCCCTTAGCTGCTGTGCGCCTCTTCTCTGCCCCCGACCTCTTCCCCTGACCTCACCACGCCCGCTACAGTAGCAGGCTGACTTGAAAGGCTTGAGTCCTAGAAACGTGGGGGAGAGGAGGCAGCCCCCAGGCAAAGCAGCTAGGGACATGGGAGAATATCCTCTGGGTCTCCAGGGGCAAACTTGTACCCCGTAGCCGCCGCCGAACCCCGTCCCCAGACCGCACCCAACCCCTAGATTGTCTGTCTGTCTGACTGCCGGCCTCACTGCCTATCTATTGGAGGATGGGAGAGGTTAGTCTATGTGTGTGTCTGTCTGTTTATCTAACGGAGGAGGAGGTGAATAGCATGTCTATCTCCTTGCCTGCCTAGCTATCAAAATATCTCTCCCTCTATCAATCTCTCTCTCTCTCTGTCTATCTATTATTCTATCTATCTCTCTATCTCTCTAACTATCTATATATCTATCTATCTATCTATCTATCTATCTATCTATCTATCTATCTATCATCTATCTATCTATCTATCTATCTATCTAGAGATGGGAAAGGAGTAGGCTAGGGTGTCTTTTAATTTTCTGTCTGTTGAAGGAGGAGTTTAGTGTGTCTATTTACCTATCTACCTATTTGAGGAAGCGGAGTAGGCCAGTGTGTTTGTGTGTGCCTGTATGTGTGCGTGTGTGCGTGCGGGTTTGTCTTTCTATGTATCTGTAGGTAAAGGAGAAGGAGGTTACTGTGTCTGTCTATCAGTCTATATCTGAATCTACTGGAGGAGGAGTAGGCTAGTATGTCTGTCTGTGTGTCTGTCTATCTATCAGATATCAATGTATGAACCTGTATCTAATCGAGTAGAAAGAGGAGGCTACAGTGACTATGGCTCTGTCTGACAGAGGAGGAGAAGACTAATGTGTTTGTTTTTCTGTGTGTCTGAGTGTCTGTCACGATCTATATCTACTGGAGAAGAAGAAGGAGGCCCGTGTGTCTGGGTATGTGTGTGTCTCTCTAACAGGAGAAGATAGAGGCTAGTGGGTGTATCCATCAATCTCACTGACTATCTATCAAATTGAAGAAGAGAAAGAGTCTATTAAGTTGGTCTAACTATTATCTAATGGAGTAGATTAGTGTGTCTATGAAGCTGCCTAATTGAGGAGTAGGAGGAGGCTAGAATGTGTGTGTGTGTCTGTGTGTGTGTGTGTGTGTGTGTTTTGTGTGTGTGTGTCTGACTATGTATCTGTCTAACTATCTAATGGATGAGGAGTAGGAGGTTAGGATATATGGCTGTTTCTCAATGGAGGAAGTGGCTAGTCTGTCTGTCTGTGTATTTCTTTGTCTGTCTGTCTGTCTGTCTGTATGTCTGTGTGTGTGTCTAACGGAGGAAGCCTCCCAGGACTCGACCGACCTGGAGGGATTCCGATTGCCACCCTGAGGCAGCAGAGGGCGCCCCCAGAGCATGCTGAGGGGGACACTGGGGGGAAATCCACAGGCTTTCCTGGGAAGCCCGCGCCTCCCGCATCGGCCCTCTCTGCAGCCGCTCCCGCCCCGCCCCCGCGCCGCCCCCTGTCCACCCCGCGCCCTCCTCCCGGGATCAGGCCAGCACGTAGATGTGCTCCTCCTGTACCTAGGGTAGCTGAGACCGACCCCAGGACCGGCCAATGGGGAGATGGGAGCAAATACAGGGGCTCCTTGGGGCAGCCCCGCGTCCTCACTGCAGCCCCTGACAGCACCGTGCCCGCCTCCGGGGCGCAGGCTGACTTGCAAACGTGCATAGTGTCAGCCTGGGGCAGGGGAGGCCGCCGCCAGGCCAGGCCGTTGTGGAGATCGGGGCAAAGTGACCGGCTCACCCGAGGCAGTCCGCTCCCTGCGAAGTCCCTGTCCCCTGAACTCACCTCGCCATCCTCCCACCACCTGGCTGACAAGGAGAATTAAATCCCGCACATGTGGGGTAGCAGAGGCCGCCCCGAGGCCAGGCCGCTAGGGACACTGGGGAAATTCCTCTGGCTCGCGAGGAGCACCCGAGTCCTCGGTCGCCGCCGCCGACCCCGTCCGCAGACCGCACCCTGCACCCCGCCTCTAGTGTGTCCGTCTGTCTGACTGCCTTCCTGACTGCTTATGTACTGGAGGAGGGGAGAGGCTACACTATGTGGGTGTGTGTCTGTTTATCTCACGGAGGAGAAGACGACTAGGATGTCTCTATCTTTGCCTGCCTATCAATCTATCTATCTATCTATCTATCTATCTATCTATCTATCTATCTATCTATCAATGTATTGGAGGCATAGAAGCAGGCGCGTGTGTGTTTTTATCTGTGTGTCTGTAGGTTGGAAGAGGACATTAGTGTGTCTATCTGCCTACCTTGTTAGTTGAGGAGTAGGAGGAGGCTAGTGTGTGTGTGGGTATGTGTCTGTCGGTCTATGTATGTAACTATTTACCTATCTAATGGCTGAGGAGGGGTAATAAAGGGTATATGTTTGTTTCTACATGGAGGAAGAGGATAGTGTTTCTGTCTGTGTATTTATTTGTCTGTCTGTCTGTCTAATGGAGGAATGCTCGCAGGACTCGACCGACTTGGAGGGATGCCAATTGCCACCCTGAGGCAGCAGAGGGCGCCCCAGAGCAGGCTGAGGGGGCCACTGGGTGGAAATTGACAGGCTTGCCTGGGCAGCTCGAAACCCCGCTTCTGCCTTCCCTGTAGCCGCCAACGTACCACCCCCTCCCCGCCCCCTGAACACCCCACACTCGCTTCTCGGGAGCCGGCCACCACAGAGACCTGAAAATCTTGTACATAGGGTACTAGAGACCGACCCCAGGACCGGCCAAGGAGGAGATGGGAGCAAATACACGGGCTCCGTGGGGCAGCCGCGCCTCCTCACTGCAGCCCCTGACAGCACCGCGCCCGCCTCCAGGGGCGCAGGCTGTCCTGCAATCATGCATACTGTGAACCTGGGGCAGGAGAGGCCGTCCCCAGGCCAGGCCGTTGTGGAGATGGGAGCAAACTGTTCGGCTAACCGGAGGCAGTCCGCCTGCCGCGACGTCCCTTTATCCTGAACTCAGCTCGCCAGCATCCCAGGACCCTGCTGACAAGCAGATATAAATCCCGCAAACCTGGGGTAGCAGAGGTCGGCCCGAGGCCAGGAGAGGGGCAGATGGGAGGAAAATGACCCCAAGTGTGCGAGGCATCCCCTTAGCTGCTGTGCGCCTCTTCTCTGCCCCCGACCTCTTCCCCTGACCTCACCACGCCCGCTACCAGAAGCAGGCTGACTTGAAAGGCTTGAGTCCTAGAAACGTGGGGGAGAGGAGGCAGCCCCCAGGCAAAGCAGCTAGGGACATGGGAGAAAATCCTCTGGGTCTCCAGGGGCAAACTTGCACCCCGTAACGGCCGCCGAACCCCGTCCCCAGACCGCACCCAACCCCTAGATTGTCTGTCTGTCTGACTGCCTGCCTCACTGCCTATCTATTGGAGGATGGGAGAGGTTAGTCTATGTGTGTGTCTGTCTGTTTATTTAACGGAGGAGGAGGTGACTAGCATGTCTATCTCCTTGCCTGCCTAGCTATCAAAATATCTCTCTCTCTATCAATCTCTCTCTCTCTCTATCTATCTATTATTCTAACTATCTATCTATCTATCTATCTATCTATCTCTCTATCTATCTATCTATCTATCTATCTATCTATCTATCTATAGGTGGCAAAGGTGTAGGCTAAGTTGTCTTTTATTTTTCTGTCTGTTGAAGGAGGTGTTTAGTGTGTCTATCTACCTATCTACCTATTTGAGGAAGCGGAGTAGGCCAGTGTGTTTGTGTGTGCTTGTATATGTGCGTGTGTGCTTGCGGGTCTGTGTATCTATGTATCTGTAAGTAAAGGAGAAGGAGGTTACTGTGTCTGTCTATCAGTCTATATCTGAATCTACTGGAGGAGGAGTAGGCTAGTATGTCTGTCTGTGTGTCTGTCTATCTATCAGATATCAATGTATGAACCTGTATCTAATCGAGTAGAAAGAGGAGGCTACAGTGACTATGGCTGTGTCTGACAGAGGAGGAGAAGACTAATGTGTTTGTTTTTCTGTGTGTCTGAGTGTCTGTCACGATCTATATCTACTGGAGAAGAAGGAGGAGGCCCGTGTGTCTGGCTATGTGTGTGTCTCTCAAACAGGAGAAGATAGAGGCTAGTGGGTGTATCCATCAATCTCACTGACTATCTATCAAATGGAAGAAGAGAAAGAGTCTATTAAGTTGGTGTAACTATTATCTAATGGAGTAGATTAGTGTGTCTATGAAGCTGCCTAATTGAGGAGTAGGAGGAGGCTAGAATGTGTGTGTGTGTCTGTGTGTGTGTGTGTGTGTGTGTGTTTTGTGTGTGTGTGTCTGACTATGTATCTGTCTAACTATCTAATGGATGAGGAGTAGGAGGTTAGGATATATGGCTGTTTCTCAATGGAGGAAGTGGCTAGTCTGTCTGTCTGTGTATTTCTTTGTCTGTCTGTCTGTCTGTCTGTATGTCTGTGTGTGTGTCTAACGGAGGAAGCCTCCCAGGACTCGACCGACCTGGAGGGATTCCGATTGCCACCCTGAGGCAGCAGAGGGCGCCCGCAGAGCATGCTGAGGGGGACACTGGGGGGAAATCCACAGGCTTTCCTGGGCGGCCCGCGCCTTCCGCATCGGCCCTCTCTGCAGCCGCTCCCGCCCCGCCCCCGCGCCGCCCCCTGTCCACCCCGCGCCCTCCTCCCGGGATCAGGCCAGCACGGAGATGTGCTCCTCCTGTACCTAGGGTAGCTGAGACCGACCCCAGGACCGGCCAATGGGGAGAAGGGAGCAAATACAGGGGCTCCGTGGGGCAGCCCCGCGTCCTCACTGCAGCCCCTGACAGCACCGTGCCCGCCTCCGGGGCGCAGGCTGACCTGCAAACCTGCATAGTGTCAACCTGGGGCAGGGGAGGCCGCCGCCAGGCCAGGCCGTTGTGGAGATCGGGGCAAAGTGACCGGCTGACCCGAGGCAGTCCGCTCCCCGCGAAGTCCCTGTCCCCTGATCTCACCTCGCCATCCTCCCACCACCTGGCTGACAAGGAGAATTAAATCCCGCACATGTGGGGTAGCAGAGGCCGCCCCGAGGCCAGGCCGCTAGGGACACTGGGGAAAATCCTCTGGCTCGCCAGGGGCACCCGAGTCCTCGGTCGCCGCCGCCGACCCCGTCCGCAGACCGCACCCTGCACCACGCCTCTAGTGTGTCCGTTTGTCTGACTGCCTTCCTGACTGTTTATGTACTGGAGGAGGGGAGAGGCTACACTATGTGGGTGTGTGTCTGTTTATCTCATGGAGGAGAAGACGACTATGATGTCTCTATCTTTGCCTGCCTATCAATCTATCTATCTATATATCTATCTATCTATCTATCTATCTATCTATCTATCTATCTATCTATCTATCAATGTATTGGAGGCATAGAAGCAGGCGCGTGTGTGTTTTTATCTGTGTGTCTGTAGGTTGGAAGAGGACATTAGTGTGTCTATCTGCCTACCTTGTTAGTTGAGGAGTAGGAGGAGGCTAGTGTTTGTGTGGGTATGTGTCTGTCTGTCTATGTATGTAACTATCTACCTATCTAATGGCTGAGGAGGAGTAATAAAGGGTATATGTTTGTTTCTACATGGAGGAAGTGGATAGTGTTTCTGTCTGTCTATTTATTTGTCTGTCTGTCTGTCTAATGGAGGAATGCTCCCAGGACTCGACCGACTTGGAGGGATGCCAATTGCCACCCTGAGGCAGCAGAGGGCGCCCCAGAGCAGGCTGAGGGGGCCACTGGGTGGAAATTGACAGGCTTGCCTGGGCAGCTCGAGCCCCCCGCTTCTGCCTTCCCTGTAGCCGCCAACGAACCACCCCCTCCCCGCCCCCTGAACACCCCGCACTCGCTTCCCGGGAGCCGGCCACCACAGAGACCTGAAAATCTTGTACATAGGGTACCAGAGACCGACCCCAGGACCGGCCAAGGAGGAGATGGGAGCAAATACACTGGCTCCGTGGGGCAGCCCCGCCTCCTCACTGCAGCCCCTGACAGCACCGCGCCCGCCTCCGGGGCGCAGGCTGACCTGCAATCATGCATACTGTGAACCTGTGGCAGGAGAGGCCGTCCCCAGGCCAGGCCGTTGTGGAGATGGGAGCAAACTGATCGGCTAACCGGAGGCAGTCCGCCTGCCGCGACGTCCCTTTACCCTGAACTCAGCTCGCCAGCATCCCAGGACCCTGCTGACAAGCAGATATAAATCCCTCAAACCTGGGGTAGCAGAGGTCGGCCCGAGGCCAGGAAAGGGGCAGATGGGAGGAAAATGACCCCAAGTGTGCGAGGCATCCCCTTAGCTGCTGTGCGCCTCTTCTCTGCCCCCGACCTCTTCCCCTGACCTCACCACGCCCGCTACCAGGAGCAGGCTGATTTGAAAGGCTTGAGTCCTAGAAACGTGGGGGAGAGGAGGCAGCCCCCAGGCAAAGCAGCTAGGGACATGGGAGAAAATCCTCTGGGTCTCCAGGGGCAACCTAATGCCCCGTAGCCGCCGCCGAACCCCGTCCCCAGACCGCACCAAACCTCTAGAGTGTCTGTCTGTCTGACTGCCGGCCTCACTGCCTATCTTTTGGAGGATGGGAGAGGTTAGTCTATGTGTGTGTCTGTCTGTTTATCTAACGGAGGATGAGGTGAATTGCATATATATGTCTTTGCCTGCCTAGCTATCAAAATATCTCTCTCTCTATCAATCTCTATCTCTATCTATCTATTATTCTATCTATCTATCTATCTATCTATCTATCTATCTATCTATCTATCTATCTATCTATAGGTGGCAAAGGAGTAGGCTAAGGTGTCTTTTATTTTTCTGTCTGTTGAAGGAGGTGTTTAGTGTGTCTATCTACCTATCTACCTATTTGAGGAAGCGGAGTAGGCCAGTGTGTTTGTGTGTGCCTGTATGTGTGTGTGTGTGCGTGCGGGTCTGTCTATCTATGTATCTGTAAGTAAAGGAGAAGGAGGTTACTGTGTCTGTCTATCAGTCTATATCTGAATCTACTGGAGGAGGAGTAGGCTAGTATGTCTGTCTGTGTGTCTGTCTATCTATCAGATATCAATGTATGAACCTGTAACTAATCGAGTAGAAGGAGGAGGCTACAGTGTCTATGGCTCTGTCTGACAGAGGAAGAGAAGACTAATGTGTCTGTTTTTCTGTGTGTCTGTGAGTCTGTCACGATCTATATCTACTGGAGAAGAAGGAGGCGGCCCGTGTGTCTGGGTATGTGTGTGTCTCTCTAACAGAAGAAGATAGAGGCTAGTGGGTGTATCCATCAATCTCACTGACTATCTATCAAATGGAAGAAAGAAAGAGTCTATTAAGTTGGTCTAACTATTATCTAATGGAGTAGATTAGTGTGTCTATGAACCTGCCTAATTGAGGAGTAGGAGGAGGCTAGAATGTGTGTGTGTGTGTGTGTGTGTGTGTCTGTCTGACTATGTATCTGTTTAACTATCAAGTGGATGAGGAGTAGGAGGTTAGGATATATGACTGTTTCTCAATGGAGGAAGTGGCTAGTATGTTTGTCTGTGTATTTCTTTGTCTGTCTGTCTGTCTGTTTGTCTGTGTGTGTGTCTAACGGAGGAAGCCTCCCAGGACTCGACCGACCTGGAGAGATTCCGATTGCCACCCTGAGGCAGCAGAGGGCGCCCCCAGAGCATGCTGAGGGGGACACTGCGTGGAAATTGACAGTCTTGCCATGGCAGCTCGAGCCCCCCGCTTCTGCCTTCCCTGTAGCCGCCAACGAACCACCCCTCCCTGCCCCCTGAACAACCCGCACTCGCTTCTCGGGAGCCGGCCACCACAGAGACCTGAAAATCTTGTACATAGGGTACCAGAGACCGACCCCAGCACCGGCCAAGGAGGAGATGGGAGCAAATACACGGGCTCCGTGGGGCAGCCCCGCCTCCTCACTGCAGCCCCTGACAGCACCGCGCCCGCCTCCGGGGCACAGGCTGACCTGCAAACGTGCATAGTGTCAACCTGGGGCAGGGTAGGCCGCCGCCAGGCCAGGCCGTTGTGGAGATCGGGGGAAAGTGACCGGCTCACCCGAGGCAGTCCGCTCCCCGCAAAGTCCCTGTCCCCTGAACTCACCTCGCCATCCTCCCACCACCTGGCTGACAAGGAGAATTAACTCCCGCACATGTGGGGTAGCAGAGGCCGCCCCGAGGCCAGGCCGCTAGGGACACTGGGGAAATTCCTCTGGCTCGCCAGGGGCACCCGAGTCCTCGGTCGCCGCCGCCGACCCCGTCCGCAGACGGCACCCTGCACCCCGCCTCTAGTGTGTCCGTCTGTCTGACTGCCTTCCTGACTGCTTATGTACTGGAGGAGGGGAGAGGCTACACTATGTGGGTGTGTGTCTGTTTATCTCACGGAGGAGAAGACGACTAGGATGTCTCTATCTTTGCCTGCCTATCAATCTATCCATCTATCCATCTATCTATCTATCTATCTATCTATCTATCTATCTTAGTATCTATCTATCTATCTATCTATGTATCTATCTATCTATCTAGAGGTGGCAAAGCAGTAGGCTAGGGTGTCTTTTATTTTTCTGTCTGTTGAAGGAGGATTTTAGTGTGTCTATCTACCTATCTACCTATTTGAGGAAGCGGAGTAGGCCAGTGTGTTTTTGTGTGCCTGTATGTGTGCGTGTGTGCTTGCGGGTGTATCTTTCTATGTATCTGGAGGTAAAGGAGAAGGAGGTTACTGTGTCTGTCTATCAGTCTATATCTGAATCTACTGGAGGAGGAGTAGGCTAGTATGTCTGTCTGTGTGTCTGTCTATCTATCAGATATCAATGTATGAACCTGTATCTAATCGAGTAGAAAGAGGAGGCTACAGTGACTATGGCTCTGTCTGACAGAGGAGGAGAAGACTAATGTGTTTGTTTTTCTGTGTGTCTGAGTGTCTGTCACGATCTATATCTACTGGAGAAGAAGGAGGAGGCCCGTGTGTCTGGCTATGTGTGTGTCTGTCTAACAGGAGAAGATAGAGGCTCGTGGATGTATCCATCAATCTCACTGACTATCTATCAAATGGAAGAAGAGAAAGAGTCTATTAAGTTGGTCTAAGTATTATCTAATGGAGTAGATTAGTGTGTCTATGAACCTGCCTAATTGAGGAGTAGGAGGAGGCTAGAATGTGTGTGTGTTTCTGTGTGTGTGTGTGTGTGTGTGTTTTGTGTGTGTGTGTCTGACTATGTATCTGTCTAACTATCTAATGGATGAGGAGTAGGAGGTTAGGATATATGGCTGTTTCTCAACGGAGGAAGTGGCTAGTCTGTCTGTCTGTGTATTTCTTTGTCTGTCTGTCTGTCTGTCTGTTTGTCTGTGTGTGTGTCTAACGGAGGAAGCCTCCCAGGACTCGACCGACCTGGAGGGATTCCGATTGCCACCCTGAGGCAGCAGAGGGCGCCCCCAGAGCATGCCGAAGGGGACACTGGTGGGAAATTGACAGGCTTGCCTTTGCAGCTCGAGCCCCCCGCTTCTGCCTTCCCTGTAGCCGCCAACGAACCACCCCCTCCCCGCCCCCGAAAACCACGCACTCGCTTCCCGGGAGCCGGCCAGAACAGAGACCTGAAAATCTTGTACATAGGGTACCAGAGACCGACCCCAGGACCGGCCAAGGAGGAGATGGGAGCAAATACACGGGCTCTGTGGGGCAGCCCCGCCTCCTCACTGCAGCCCCTGACAGCACCGCGCCCGCCTCCGTGCCGCAGGCTGACCTGCCATCATGCATACTGTGAACCTGGGGCAGGAGAGGCCGTCCCCAGGCCAGGCCGTTGTGGAGATGGGGGCAAACTGATCGGCTAACCGGGGGCAGTCCGCCTGCCGCGACGTCCCTTTACCCTGAACTCAGCTCGCCAGCATCCCAGGACCCTGCTGACAAGCAGATATATATCCCGCAAACCTGGGGTAGCAGAGGTCGGCCCGAGGCCCGGAGAGGGGCAGATGGGAGGAAAGTGACCCCAAGTGTGCGAGGCATCCCCTTAGCTGCTGTGCGCCTCTTCTCCGCCCCCGATCTCTTCCCCTGACCTCACCACGCCCGCTACCAGGAGCAGGCTGACTTGAAAAGCTTGAGTCCTAGAAACGTGGGGGAGAGGAGGCAGCCCCCAGGGAAAGCAGCTAGGGACATGTGAGAAAATCCTCTGGGTCTCCACGGGCAACCTTGTACCCCGTAGCCGCCGCCGAACCCCGTCCCCAGACAGCACCCCACCCCTAGATTGTCTGTCTGTCTGACTGCCTGCCTCAGTGCCTTTCTACTGGAGGTAGGGAGAGGATAGTCTATGTGTGTGTCTGTCTGTTTATCTAACGGAGGAGGTGGTGATTAGCATGCCTATTTCCTTGCCTGCCTAGCTATCAAAATTTCTCTCTCTCTATGAATCTCTCTCTCTCTCTATCTATCTATTATTCTATCTATCTATCTATCTATCTATCTATCTATCTATCTATCTATCTATCTATCTATTTCTTCAGAGGTGGCAAAGCAGTAGGCTAGGGTGTCTTTTATTTTTCTGTCTGTTGAAGGAGGAGTTTAGTGTGTCTATCTACCTATCTACCTATTTGAGGAAGCGGAGTAGGCCTGTGTGTTTGTGTGTGCCTGTATGTGTGCGTGTGTGCGTGCGAGTCTGTCTATCTATGTATCTGTAAGTAAAGGAGAAGGAGGTTACTATGTCTGTCTATCAGTCTATATCTGAATCTACTGGAGGAGGAGTAGGCTAGTATGTCTGTCTGTGTGTCTGTCTATCTATCAGATATCAATGTATGAACCTGTATCTTATCGAGTAGAAGGAGGAGGCTACAGTGTCTATGGCTCTGTCTGACAGAGGAGGAGAAGACTAATGTGTCTGTTTTTCTGTGTGTCTGTGAGTCTGTCACGATCTATATGTACTGGAGAAGAAGGAGGAGGCCCGTGTGTCTGGCTATGTGTGTGTCTCTCTAACAGGAGAAGATAGAGGCTAGTGGGTGTATCCATCAATCTCACTGAGAATCTATCAAATGGAAGAAGAGAAAGGGTCTATTAAGTTGTTCTATCTATTATCTAATGGAGTAGATTAGTGTGTCTATGAACCTGCCTAATTGAGGAGTAGGAGGAGGCTAGAATGTGTGTGTGTGTGTGTGTGTGTGTGTGTTTTGTGTGTGTGTGTCTGACTATGTATCTGTCTAACTATCTAATGAATGAGGTGTAGGAGTTTAGGATATATGGCTGTTTCTCAATGGAGGAAGTGGCTAGTCTGTCTGTCTGTGTATTTCTTTGTCTGTCTGTCTGTCTGTCTGTCTGTCTGTTTGTCTGTGTGTGTGTCTAACGGAGGAAGCCTCCCAGGAATCGACCGACCTGGAGGGATTCCGATTGCCACCCTGAGGCAGCAGAGGGCGCCCCCAGAGCATGCTGAGGGGAACACCTGGGGGGAAATCCACAGGCTTTCCTGGGCAGCCCGTGCCTCCCGCATCTGCCTTCCCTGTAGCCGCCAACGAACCACCCCCTCCCCGCCACCTGGACACCCCGCACTCGCTTCTCGGGAGCCGGCCACCACAGAGACCTGAAAATCTTGTACATAGGGTACCAGAGACCGACCCCAGGACCGGCCAAGGAGGAGATGGGAGCAAATACACGGGCTCCGTGGGGCAGCCCCGCCTCCTCACTGCAGCCCCTGACAGCACCGAGCCCGCCTCCGGGGCGCAGGCTGACCTGCAATCATGCATACTGTGAACCTGGGGCAGGAGAGGCCGTCCCCAGGCCAGGCCGTTGTGGAGATGGGAGCAAACTGATCGGCTAACCGGAGGCAGTCCGCCTGCCGCGACGTCCCTTTATCCTGAACTCAGCTCGCCAGCATCCCAGGACCCTGCTGACAAGGAGATATAAATCCCGCAAACCTGGGGTAGCAGAGGTCGGCCCGAGGCCAGGAGAGGGGCAGATGGGAGGAAAATGACCCCAAGTGTGCGAAGCATCCCCTTAGCTGCTGTGCGCCTCTTCTCCGCCCCCGATCTCTTCCCCTGACCTCACCACGCCCGGTACCAGGAGCAGGCTGACTTGAAAGGCTTGAGTCTTAGAAACGTGGGGGAGAGGAGGCAGCCCCCAGGCAAAGCAGCTAGAGACATGGGAGAAAATCCTCTGGGTCTCCAGGGGCAAACTTATACCCCGTAGCTGCCGCCGAACCCCGTCCCCAGACCGCACCCAACCCCTAGATTGTCTGTCTGTCTGACTGCCTGCCTCACTGCCTATCTATTGGAGGATGGGAGAGGTTAGTCTATGTGTGTGTCTGTCTGTTTATCTAACGGAGGAAGAGGTGACTAGCATGTCTATCTCCTTGCCTGCCTAGCTATCAAAATATCTCTCTCTCTATCAATCTGTATATCTATCTATCTATCTATTATTCAATCTACCTATCTATCTATCTATCTATCTATCTATCTATCTATCTATCTATCTATCTATGTATCTATCTATCTATCTAGAGGTGGCAAAGGAGTAGGCTAGGGTGTCTTTTATTTTTCTGTCTGTTGAAGGAGGATTTTAGTGTGTCTATCTACCTATCTACCTATTTGAGGAAGCGGAGTAGGCCAGTGTGTTTGTGTGTGCCTGTATGTGTGCGTGTGTGCTTGCGGGTGTATCTTTCTATGTATCTGGAGGTAAAGGAGAAGGAGGTTACTGTGTCTGTCTATCAGTCTATATCTGAATCTACTGGAGGAGGAGTAGGCTAGTATGTCTGTCTGTGTGTCTGTCTATCTATCAGATATCAATGTATGACCCTGTATCTAATCGAGTAGAAAGAGGAGGCTACAGTGACTATGGCTCTGTCTGACAGAGGAGGAGAAGACTAATGTGTTTGTTTTTCTGTGTGTCTGAGTGTCTGTCACGATCTATATCTACTGGAGAAGAAGGAGGAGGCCCGTGTGTCTGGCTATGTGTGTGTCTGTCTAACAGGAGAAGATAGAGGCTCGTGGATGTATCCATCAATCTCACTGACTATCTATCAAATGGAAGAAGAGAAAGAGTCTATTAAGTTGGTCCAAGTATTATCTAATGGAGTAGATTAGTGTGTCTATGAACCTGCCTAATTGAGGAGTAGGAGGAGGCTAGAATGTGTGTGTGTTTCTGTGTGTGTGTGTGTGTGTGTTTTGTGTGTGTGTGTCTGACTATGTATCTGTCTAACTATCTAATGGATGAGGAGTAGGAGGTTAGGATATATGGCTGTTTCTCAACGGAGGAAGTGGCTAGTCTGTCTGTCTGTGTATTTCTTTGTCTGTCTGTCTGTCTGTCTGTTTGTCTGTGTGTGTGTCTAACGGAGGAAGCCTCCCAGGACTCGACCGACCTGGAGGGATTCCGATTGCCACCCTGAGGCAGCAGAGGGCGCCCCCAGAGCATGCCGAAAGGGACACTGGTGGGAAATTGACAGGCTTGCCTTTGCAGCTCGAGCCCCCCGCTTCTGCCTTCCCTGTAGCCGCCAACGAACCACCCCCTCCCCGCCCCCGAAAACCACGCACTCGCTTCCCGGGAGCCGGCCAGAACAGAGACCTGAAAATCTTGTACATAGGGTACCAGAGACCGACCCCAGGACCGGCCAAGGAGGAGATGGGAGCAAATACACGGGCTCCGTGGGGCAGCCCCGCCTCCTCACTGCAGCCCCTGACAGCACCGCGCCCGCCTCCGTGCCGCAGGCTGACCTGCCATCATGCATACTGTGAACCTGGGGCAGGAGAGGCCGTCCCCATGCCAGGCCGTTGTGGAGATGGGGGCAAACTGTTCGGCTAACCGGGGGCAGTCCGCCTGCCGCGACGTCCCTTTACCCTGAACTCAGCTCGCCAGCATCCCAGAACCCTGCTGACAAGCAGATATAAATCCCGCAAACCTGGTGTAGCAGAGGTCGGCCTAAGGCCAAGAGAGGGGCAGATGGGAGGAAAATGACCCCAAGTGTGCGAGGCATCCCCTTAGCTGCTGTGCGCCTGTTCACTGCCCCCGACCTCTTCCCCTGACCTCACCACGCCCGCTACCAAGAGCAGGCTGACTTGAAAGGCTTGAGTCGTAGAAACGTGGGGGAGAGGAGGCAGCCCCCAGGCAAAGCAGCTAGGGACATGGGAGAAAATCCTCTGGGTTCCAGGGGCAACCTTGTACCCCGTAGCAGCCGCCGAACCCCGTCCCCAGACCGCACCACACCACTAGAGTGTCTGTCTGTCTGACTGCCTGCCTCACTGCCTATATATTGGAGGATGGGAGAATTTAGTCTATGTGTGTGTCTGTCTGTATATCTAACGGAGGAGGAGGTGACTAGCATGTCTATCTCCTTGCCTGCCTATCTATCAAAATATCTCTCTCTCTATCAATCTCTCTCTCTATCTATCTATCTATTATTCTATCTATCTATCCATCTATCTATGTATCTATGTATCTATCTATCTATCTATCTATCTATCTATCTATCTATCTATCTATCTATAGGTGGCAAAGGAGTAGGCTAAGTTGTCTTTTATTTTTCTGTCTGTTGAAGGAGGTGTTTAGTGTGTCTATTTACCTATCTACCTATTTGAGGAAGCGGAGTAGGCCAGTGTGTTTGTGTGTGCCTGTATGTGTGCGTGTGTGCGTGCGGGTCTGTCTATCTATGTATCTGTAAGTAAAGGAGAAGGAGGTTACTGTGTCTGTCTATCAGTCTATATCTGAATCTACTGGAGGAGGAGTAGGCTAGTATGTCTGTCTGTGTGTCTGTCTATCTATCAGATATCAATGTATGAACCTGTCTCTAATCGAGTAGAAAGAGGAGGCTACAGTGTCTATGGCTCTGTCTGACAGAGGAGGAGAAGACTAATATGTCTGTTTTTCTGTGTGTCTGTGAGTCTGTCACGATCTATATCTACTGGAGAAGAAGGAGGAGGCCCTTGTGTCTGGCTATGTGTGTGTCTCTCTAACAGGAGAAGATAGAGGCTAGTGGGTGTATCCATCAATCTCACTGACTATCTATCAAATGGAAGAAGAGAAAGAGTCTATTCAGTTGGTCTAACTATTATCTAATGGAGTAGATTTGTGTGTCTATGAATCTGCCTAATTGAGGAGTAGGAGGAGGCTAGAATGTGTGTGTGTGTGTGTGTGTGTGTGTGTGTGTCTGACTATGTATCTGTCTAACTATCTAATGGATGAGGAGTAGGAGGTTAGGATATATGGCTGTTTCTCAATGGAGGAAGTGGCTAGTCTGTCTGTCTGTGTATTTCTTTGTCTGTCTGTCTGTCTGTATGTCTGTGTGTGTGTCTAACGGAGGAAGCCTCCCAGGACTCGACCGACCTGGAGAGATTCCGATTGCCACCCTGAGGCAGCAGAGGGCGCCCCCAGAGCATGCTGAGGGGGACACCTGGGGGGAATCCACAGGCTTTCCTGGGCAGCCCGTGCCTCCCGCATCGGCCCTCTCTGCAGCCGCTCCCGCCCTGCCCCGCCCCCTGACCACCCCGCGCCCGCTTTCCGGGATCAGGCCAGCACGGAGATGTGCTCCTCCTGTACCTAGGGTAGATGAGATCGAACCCAGGACCGGACAAGTGGGAGATGGGAGCAAATACAGGGGCTCCGTGGGGCAGCCCCGCATCCTCACTGCAGCCCCTGACAGCAGCGCGCCCGCCTCCGGGGCGCAGGCTGACCTGCAAACGTGCATACTGTCAACCTGGGGCAGGAGAGGCCGCCGCCAAGACAGGCCGTTGTGGAGATCGGGGCAAAGTGACCGGCTCACCCGAGGCAGTCCTTTCCCCGCGAAGTCCCTGTCCCCTGAACTCACCTCGCCATCCTCCCACCACCTGGCTGACAAGGAGAATTAAATCCCGCACATGTGGTGTAGCAGAGGCCGCCCCGAGGCCAGGCCGCTAGGGACACTGGGGAAAATCCTCTGGCTCGCCAGGGGCACCCGAGTCCTCGGTCGCCGCCGCCGACCCCGTCCGCAGACCGCACCCCGCACCCCGCCTCTTGTGAGTCCGTCTGTCTGACTGCCTTCCTGACTGCTTATGTACTGGAGGAGGGGAGAGGCTACTCTATGTGGGTGTGTGTCTGTTTATCTCACGGAGGAGAAGACGACTAGGATGTCTCTATCTTTGCCTGCCTATCAATCTATCCATCTATCTATCTATCTATCTATTTTTCTATCTATCTATCTATGTATCTTTCTATCTATCTATCAATGTAGAGGAGGCAAAGGAGCAGGCTTGTGTGTCTTTCTATCTGTGTGTCTGTAGGTTGGAAGAGGACATTAGTGTGTCTATCTGCCTACCTTGTTTGTTGAGGAGTAGGAGGAGGCTTGTGTGTGTGTGGGTATGTGTCTGTCTGTCTATGTATGTAACTATCTACCTATCTAATGGCTGAGGAGGAGTAATAAAGGGTATATGTTTGTTTCTACATGGAGGAAGAGGATAGTGTTTCTGTCTGTCTATTTATTTGTCTGTCTGTCTGTCTAATGGAGGAATGCTCCCAGGACTCGACCGAATGGAGGGATGCCAATTGCCACCCTGAGGCAGCAGAGGGCGCCCCAGAGCAGGCTGAGGGGGCCACTGGGTGGAAATTGACAGGCTTGCCTGGGCAGCTCGAGCCCCCTGCTTCTGCCTTCCCTGTAGCCGCCAACGAACCACCCCCTCCCCGCCCCCTGAACACCCCGCACTCTCTTCCCGGGAGCCGGCCACCACAGAGACCTGAAAATCTTGTACATAAGGTACCAGAGACCGACCCCAGGACCGGCCAAGGAGGAGATGCGAGCAAATACACGGGCTCCGTCGGGCAGCCCCGCCTCCTCACTGCAGCCCCTGACAGCACCGCGCCCGCCTCCGGGGCGCAGGCTGTCCTGCAATCATGCATACTGTGAACCTGGGGCAGGTGAGGCCGTCTCCAGGCCAGGCCGTTGTGGAGATGGGAGCAAACTGATCGGCTAACCTGAGGCAGTCCACCTGCCGCGACGTCCCTTTACCCTGAACTCAGCTCGCCAGCATCCCAGAACCCTGCTGACAAGCAGATATAAATCCCGCAAACCTGGTGTAGCAGAGGTCGGCCTAAGGCCAAGAGAGGGGCAGATGGGAGGAAAATGACCCCAAGTGTGCGAGGCTACCCCTTAGCTGCTGTGCGCCTGTTCACTGCCCCCGACCTCTTCCCCTGACCTCACCACGCCCGCTACCAGGAGCAGGCTGACTTGAAAGGCTTGAGTCCTAGAAACGTGGGGGAGAGGAGGCAGCCCCCAGGCAAAGCAGCTAGGGACATGGGAGAAAATCCTCTGGGTTCCAGGGGCAACCTTGTACCCCGTAGCAGCCGCCGAACCCCGTCCCCAGACCGCACCACACCACTAGAGTGTCTGTCTGTCTGACTGCCTGCCTCACTGCCTATATATTGGAGGATGGGAGAATTTAGTCTATGTGTGTGTCTGTCTGTATATCTAACGGAGGAGGAGGTGACTAGCATGTCTATCTCCTTGCCTGCCTATCTATCAAAATATCTCTCTCTCTATCAATCTCTCTCTCTATCTATCTATCTATTATTCTATCTATCTATCTATCTATCTATAGGTGGCAAAGGAGTAGGCTAAGGTGTCTTTTATTTTTCTGTCTGTTGAAGGAGGTGTTTAGTGTGTCTATCTACCTATCTACCTATTTGAGGAAGCGGAGTAGGCCAGTGTGTTTGTGTGTGCCTGTATGTGTGTGTGTGTGCGTGCGGGTCTGTCTATCTATGTATCTGTAAGTAAAGGAGAAGGAGGTTACTGTGTCTGTCTATCAGTCTATATCTGAATCTACTGGAGGAGGAGTAGGCTAGTATGTCTGTCTGTGTGTCTGTCTATCTATCAGATATCAATGTATGAACCTGTATCTAATCGAGTAGAAGGAGGAGGCTACAGTGTCTATGGCTCTGTCTGACAGAGGAGGAGAAGACTAATGTGTCTGTTTTTCTGTGTGTCTGTGAGTCTGTCACGATCTATATCTACTGGAGAAGAAGGAGGAGGCCCGTGTGTCTGGGTATGTGTGTGTCTCTCTAACAGGAGAAGATAGAGGCTAGTGGGTGTATCCATCAATCTCACTGACTATCTATCAAATGGAAGAAGAGAAAGAGTCTATTAAGTTGGTCAAACTATTTTCTAATGGAGTAGATTAGTGTGTCTATGAACCTGCCTAATTGAGGAGTAGGAGGAGGCTAGATTGTGTGTGTGTGTGTGTGTGTGTGTGTATCTGACTATGTATCTGTCTAACTATATAATGGATGAGGATTAGGAGGTTAGGATATATGGCTGTTTCTCAATGGAGGAAGTGGCTAGTCTGTCTGTCTGTGTATTTCTTTGTCTGTCTGTCTGTATGTCTGTGTGTGTGTCTAACGGAGGAAGCCTCCCAGGACTCGACCGACCTTGAGAGATTACGATTGCCACCCTGAGGCAGCAGAGGGCGCGCACAGAGCATGTTGAGGGGGACACTGCGTGGAAATGACAGGCTTGCCATGGCAGCTCGAGCCCCCCGCTTCTGCCTTCCCTGTAGCCGCCAACGAACCACCCCCTCCCCGCCCCCTGAACACCCCGCACTCGCTTCCCGGGAGCCGGCCACCACAGAGACCTGAAAATCTTGTACATAGGGTACCAGAGACCGACCCCAGGACCGGCCAAGGAGGAGATGGGAGCAAATACAGGGGCTCCTTGGGGCAGCCCCGCGTCCTCACTGCAGCCCCTGACAGCACCGTGCCCGCCTCCGGGGCGCAGGCTGACCTGCAAACGTGCATAGTGTCAACCTGGGGCAGGGGAGGCCGCCGCCAGGCCAGGCCGTTGTGGAGATTGGGGCAAAGTGACCGGCTCACCCGAGGCAGTCCGCTCCCCTCAATGTCCCTGTCCCCTGAACTCACCTCGCCATCCTCCCACCACCTGGCTGACAAGGAGAATTAAATCCCGCACATGTGGGGTAGCAGAGGCCGCCCCGATGCCAGGCCGCTAGGGACACTGGGGAAATTTCTCTGGCTCGCCAGGGGCACCCGAGTCCTCGGTCGCCGCCGCCGACCCCGTCCGCAGACCGCACCCTGCACCCCGCCTCTAGTGTGTCCGTCTGTCTGACTGCCTTCCTGACTGCTTATGTACTGGAGGAGGGGAAAGGCTACTCTATGTGGGTGTGTGTATGTTTATCTCACGGAGGAGAAGACGACTAGGATGTCTCTATCTTTGCCTGCCTATCAATCTATCCATCTATCTATCTATCTATCTATCTATGTATCTATCTATCTATCAATGTAGTGGAGGCATAAGAGCAGGCGCGTGTGTGATTTTATCTGTGTGTCTGTAGGTTGGAAGAGGACATTAGTGTGTCTATCTGCCTACCTTGTTAGTTGAGGTGTAGGAGGAGGCTTGTGTGTGTGTGGGTATGTGTCTGTCGGTCTATATATGTAACTATTTACCTATCTAATGGCTGAGGAGGGGTAATAAAGGGTATATGTTTGTTTCTACATGGAGGAAGAGGATAGTGTTTCTGTCTGTGTATTTATTTGTCTGTCTGTCTGTCTAATGGAGGAATGCTCCAAGGACTCGACCGACTTGGAGGGATGCAAATTGCCACCCTGATGCAGCAGAGGGCTCCCCCAGAGCATGCTGAGGGGGACACTGGGGGGAAATTCACAGGCTTTCCTGGGCAGCCCGCGCCTCTGGCATCGGCCCTCTCTGCAGCCGCTCCCGCCCCGCCCCCTCCCCGCCCCCTCACCACCCCGCGCCCTCCTCCCGTGATCAGGCCAGCACGGAGATGTGCTCCTCCTGTACCTAGGGTAGCTGAGACCGACCCCAGGACCGGCCAAGTGGGAGATGGGAGCAAATACAGGGGCTCCGTTGGGCAGCCTCACGTACTCACTGCAGCCCCTGACAGCACCGTGAAAGACTCCGGGGCGCAGGCTGAGCTGAAAACGTGCATACTGTGAACCTGTGGCAGGAGAGGCCGTCCCCAGGCCAGGCCGTTGTGGAGATGGGAGCAAATTGATCGGCTAACCTGAGGCAGTCCGCCTGCCGCGACGTCCCTTTACCCTGAACTCAGCTCGCCAGCATCCCAGAACCCTGCTGACAAGCAGATATAAATCCCGCAAACCTGGTGTTGCAGAGGTCGGCCTAAGGCCAGGAGAGGGGCAGATGGGAGGAAAATGACCCCAAGTGTGCGAGGCATCCCCTTAGCTGCTGTGCGCCTGTTCACTGCCCCCGACCTCTTCCCCTGACCTCACCACGCCCGCTACCAGGAGCAGGCTGACTTGAAAGGCTTGAGTCCTAGAAACGTGGGGGAGAGGAGGCAGCCCCCAGGCAAAGCAGCTAGGGACATGGGAGAAAATCCTCTGGGTTCCAGGGGCAACCTTGTACCCCGTAACAGCCGCCGAACCCCGTCCCCAGACCGCACCACACCACTAGAGTGTCTGTCTGTCTGACTGCCTGCCTCACTGCCTATCTATTGGAGGATGGGAGAGGTTAGTCTATGTGTGTGTCTGTCTGTTTATCTAACGGGGGAGGAGGTGACTAGCATGTCTATCTCCTTGCCTGCCTAGCTATCAAAATATCTCTCTCTCTATCAATCTCTCTCTCTCTCTATCTATTATTCTATCTATCTATCTATCTATCTATGTATCTATCTATGTATCTATCTATCTATCTATCTATCTATCTATCTATCTATCTATCTATCTATCTATCTATGTATCTATCTATCTATCTATAGGCGGCACAGGAGTAGGCTAAGGTGTCTTTTATTTTTGTGTCTGTTGAAGGAGGTTTTTAGTGTGTCTATCTACCTATCTACCTATTTGAGGAAGCGGAGTTGGCCAGTGTGTTTGTGTGTGCCTGTATGTGTGCGTGTGTGCGTGCGGGTCTGTCTATCTATGTATCTGTAAGTAAAGGAGAAGGAGGTTACTGTGTCTGTCTATCAGTCTATATCTGAATCTACTGGAGGAGGAGTAGGCTAGTATGTCTGTCTGTGTGTCTGTCTATCTATCAGATATCAATGTATGAACCTGTATCTAATCGAGTAGAAGGAGGAGGCTACAGTGTCTATGGCTCTGTCTGACAGAGGAGGAGAAGACTAATGTGTCTGTTTTTCTGTGTGTCTGTGAGTCTGTCACGATCTATATCTACTGGAGAAGAAGGAGGAGGCCCGTGTGTCTGGCTATGTGTGTGTCTCTCTAACAGGAGAAGATAGAGGCTAGTGGGTGTATCCATCAATCTCACTGACTATCAAATGGAAGAAGAGAAAGAGTCTATTAAGTTGGTCTAACTATTATCTAACGGAGTAGATTAGTGTGTCTATGAACCTGCCTAATTGAGGAGTAGGAGGAGGCTAGAATATGTGTGTGTGTGTGTGTGTGTCTGACTATGTATCTGTGTAACTATCTAATGGATGAGGAGTAGGAGGTTAGGATATATGGCTGTTTCTCAATGGAGGAAGTGGCTAGTCTGTCTGTCTGTGTATTTCTTTGTCTGTCTGTCTGTCTGTCTGTATGTCTGTGTGTGTGTCTAACGGAGGAAGCCTCCCAGGACTCGACCGACCTGGAGGGATTCCGATTGCCACCCTGAGGCAGCAGAGGGCGCCCCCAGAGCATGCTGAGGGGAACACCTGGGGGGAAATCCACAGGCTTTCCTGGGCAGCCCGTGCCTCCCGCATCTGCCTTCCCTGTAGCCGCCAACGAACCACCCCCTCCCCGCCACCTGGACACCCCGCACTCGCTTCTCGGGAGCCGGCCACCACAGAGACCTGAAAATCTTGTACATAGGGTACCAGAGACCGACCCCAGGACCGGCCAAGGAGGAGATGGGAGCAAATACACGGGCTCCGTGGGGCAGCCCCGCCTCCTCACTGCAGCCCCTGACAGCACCGAGCCCGCCTCCGGGGCGCAGGCTGACCTGCAATCATGCATACTGTGAACCTGGGGCAGGAGAGGCCGTCCCCAGGCCAGGCCGTTGTGGAGATGGGAGCAAACTGATCGGCTAACCGGAGGCAGTCCGCCTGCCGCGACGTCCCTTTATCCTGAACTCAGCTCGCCAGCATCCCAGGACCCTGCTGACAAGGAGATATAAATCCCGCAAACCTGGGGTAGCAGAGGTCGGCCCGAGGCCAGGAGAGGGGCAGATGGGAGGAAAATGACCCCAAGTGTGCGAAGCATCCCCTTAGCTGCTGTGCGCCTCTTCTCCGCCCCCGATCTCTTCCCCTGACCTCACCACGCCCGGTACCAGGAGCAGGCTGACTTGAAAGGCTTGAGTCTTAGAAACGTGGGGGAGAGGAGGCAGCCCCCAGGCAAAGCAGCTAGAGACATGGGAGAAAATCCTCTGGGTCTCCAGGGGCAAACTTATACCCCGTAGCTGCCGCCGAACCCCGTCCCCAGACCGCACCCAACCCCTAGATTGTCTGTCTGTCTGACTGCCTGCCTCACTGCCTATCTATTGGAGGATGGGAGAGGTTAGTCTATGTGTGTGTCTGTCTGTTTATCTAACGGAGGAAGAGGTGACTAGCATGTCTATCTCCTTGCCTGCCTAGCTATCAAAATATCTCTCTCTCTATCAATCTGTATATCTATCTATCTATCTATCTATCTATCTATCTATCTATCTATCTATCTATCTATCTATCTGTCTATCTATCTAGAGGTGGCAAAGGAGTAGGCTAGGGTGTCTTTTATTTTTGTGTCTGTTGAAGGAGGTGTTTAGTGTGTCTATCTCCCTATCTACCTATTTGAGGAAGCGGAGTAGGCCTGTGTGTTTGTGTGTGCCTGTATGTGTGCGTGTATGCGTGCGGGTCTGTCTATCTATGTATCTGTAAGTAAAGGAGAAAGAGGTTACTGTGTCTGTCTATCAGTCTATGTCTGAATCTACTGGAGGAGGAGTAGGCTAGTATGTCTGTCTGTGTGTCTGTCTTTCTATCAGATATCAATGTATGAACCTGTATCTAATCGAGTAGAAGGAGCAGGCTACAGTGTCTATGGCTCTGTCTGACAGAGGAGGAGAATACAAATGTGTCTGTTTTTCTGTGTGTCTGTGAGTCTGTCACGAACTATATCTACTGGAGAAGAAGGAGGAGGCCCGTGTGTCTGGCTATGTGTGTGTCTCTCAAACAGGAGAAGATAGAGGCTAGTGGGTGTATCCATCAATCTCAATGACTATCTATCAAATGGAAGAAGAGAAAGAGTCTATTAAGTTGTTCTAACTATTATCTAGTGGAGTAGATTACTATGTCTATGAAGCTGCCTAATTGAGGAGTAGGAGGAGGCTAGAATGTGTGTGTGTGTGTGTGTGTGTGTGTGTGTGTTTTGTGTGTGTGTGTCTGACTATGTATCTGTCTAACTATCTAATGGATGAGGAGTAGGAGGTTAGGATATATGGCTGTTTCTCAATGGAGGAAGTGGCTAGTCTGTCTGTCTGTGTATTTCTTTGTCTGTCTGTCTGTCTGTATGTCAGTGTGTGTGTCTAACGGAGGAAGCCTCCCAGGACTCGACCGACCTGGAGGGATTCCGATTGCCACCCTGAGGCAGCAGAGGGCGCCCCCAGAGCATGCTGAGGGGGACACTGGGGGGAAATCCACAGGCTTTCCTGGGCAGCCCGCGCCTCCCGCATCGGCCCTCTCTGCAGCCGCTCCCGCCCCGCCCCCACGCCGTCCGTTTTCCACCCCGCGCCCTCCTCCCGCGTTCAGGCCAGCACGGAGTTGTGCTCCTCCTGTACCTAGGGTAGCTGAGACCGACCCCAGGACCGGCCAATGGGGAGATGGGAGCAAATACAGGGGCTCCGTGGGACAGCCCCGCGTCCTCACTGCAGCCCCTGACAGCACCGCGCCCGCCTCCGGGGCGCAGGCTGACCTGCAATCATGCATACTGTGAAACTGTGGCAGGAGAGGTCGTCCCCAGGCCAGGCCGTTGTGGAGATGGGAGCAAACTGATCGGCTAACCGGAGGCAGTCCGCCTGCCGCGACGTCCCTTTACCCTGAACTCAGCTCGCCAGCATCCCAGGACCCTGCTGACAAGCAGATATATATCCCGCAAACCTGGGGTAGCAGAGGTCGGCCCGAGGCCAGGAGAGGGGCAGATGGGAGGAAAATGACCCCAAGTGTGCGAGGCATCCCCTTAGCTGCTGTGCGCCTCTTCTCTGCCCCCGACCTCTTCCCCTGACCTCACCACGCCCGCTACCAGAAGCAGGCTGATTTGAAAGGCTTGAGTCCTAGATACGTGGGGGAGAAGAGGCAGCCCCCAGGCAAAGCAGCTAGGGACATGGGAGAAAATCCTCTGGGTCTCCAGGGGCAATCTAGTGCCCCGTAGCCGCCGCCGAACCCCGTCCCCAGACCGCACCAAACCTCTAGACTGTCTGTCTGTCTGACTGCCGGCCTCACTGCCTATCTATTGGAGGATGGGAGAGGTTAGTCTATGTGTGTGTCTGTCTGTTTATCTAACGGAGGAGGAGGTGAATAGCATGTCTATCTACTTCCCTGTCTAGAAATCAAAATATCTCTCTCTCTATCAATCTCTCTATCTATCTATCTATCTATCTATCTATCTATCTATCTATCTATCTATCTATCTATCTATCTATCTAGAGGTGGCAAAGCAGTAGGCTAGGGTGTCTTTTATATTTCTGTCTGTTGAAGGAGGAGTTTAGTGTGTCTATCTACCTATCTACCTATTTGAGGAAGCGGAGTAGGCCAGTGTGTTTGTGTGTGCCTGTATGTGTGCATGTGTGCGTGCGGGTCTGTCTATCTATGTATCTGTAAGTAAAGGAGAAGGAGGTTACTGTGTCTGTCTATCAGTCTATATCTGAATCTACTGGAGGAGGAGTAGGCTAGTATGTCTGTCTGTGTGTCTGTCTATCTATCAGATATCAATGTATGAACCTGTATCTAATCGAGTAGAAGGAGGAGGCTACAGTGTCTATGGCTCTGTCTGACAGAGGAGGAGAAGACTAATGTGTCTGTTTTTCTGTGTGTCTGTGAGTCTGTCACGATCTATATCTACTGGAGAAGAAGGAGGAGGCCCGTGTGTCTGGCTATGTGTGTGTCTCTCTAACAGGTGAAGATAGAGGCTAGTGGGTGTATCCATCAATCTCACTGACTATCTATCAAATGGAAGAAGAGAAAGAGTCTATTAATTTGGTCTAACTATTATCTAACGGAGTAGATTAGTGTGTCTATGAACCTGCCTAATTGAGGAGTAGGAGGAGGCTAGAATGTGTGTGTGTGTGTGTGTGTGTGTGTGTGTGTGTTTTGTGTGTGTGTGTCTGACTATGTATCTGTCTAACTATCTAATGGATGAGGAGTAGGAGGTTAGGATATATGGCTGTTTCTCAATGGAGGAAGTGGCTAGTCTGTCTGTCTGTGTATTTCTTTGTCTGTCTGTCTGTCTTTCTGTTTGTCTGTGTGTGTGTCTAACGGAGGAAGCCTCCCAGGACTCGACCGACCTGGAGGGATTCCGATTGCCACCCTGAGGCAGCAGAGGGCGCCCCCAGAGCATGCTGAGGGGGACACCTGGGGGGAAATCCACAGGCTTTCCTGGGCAGCCCGTGCCTCCCTCATCGGCCCCCTCTGCAGCCGCTCCCGCCCGGCCCCGCCCCCTGACCACCCCGCGCCTGCCTCCCGGGATCAGGCCAGCACGGAGATGTGCTCCTCCTGTACCTAGGGTAGATGAGATCGAACCGAGAACCGGACAAGTGGGAGATGGGAGCAAATACATGGGCTCCGTGGGGCAGCCCCGCATCCTCACTGCAGCCCCTGACAGCACCGCGCCCGCCTCCGGTGCGCAGGCTGACCTGCTAACGTGCATACTGTCAACCTGGGGCAGGGGAGGCCGCCGCCAGGCCAGGCCGTTGTGGAGATCGGGGCAAAATGACCGGCTGACCCGAGGCAGTCCGCTCCCGCGAAGTCCCTGTCCCCTGAACTCACCTCGCCATCCTCCCACCACCTGGCTGACAAGGAGAATTAAATCCCGCACATGTGGGGTAGCAGAGGCCGCCCCGAGGCCAGGCCGCTAGGGACACTGGGGAAATTCCTCTGGCTCGCCAGGAGCACCCGAGTCCTCGGTCGCCGCCGCCGACCCCGTCCGCAGACCGCACCCTGCACCCCGCCTCTAGTGTGTCCGTCTGTCTGACTGCCTTCCTGACTGCTTATGTACTGGAGGAGGGGAAAGGCTACTCTATGTGGGTGTGTGTATGTTTATCTCACGGAGGAGAAGACGACTAGGATGTCTCTATCTTTGCCTGCCTATCAATCTATCCATCTATCTATCTATCTATCTATCTATGTATCTATCTATCTATCAATGTAGTGGAGGCATAAGAGCAGGCGCGTGTGTGATTTTATCTGTGTGTCTGTAGGTTGGAAGAGGACATTAGTGTGTCTATCTGCCTACCTTGTTAGTTGAGGTGTAGGAGGAGGCTTGTGTGTGTGTGGGTATGTGTCTGTCGGTCTATATATGTAACTATTTACCTATCTAATGGCTGAGGAGGGGTAATAAAGGGTATATGTTTGTTTCTACATGGAGGAAGAGGATAGTGTTTCTGTCTGTGTATTTATTTGTCTGTCTGTCTGTCTAATGGAGGAATGCTCCAAGGACTCGACCGACTTGGAGGGATGCAAATTGCCACCCTGATGCAGCAGAGGGCTCCCCCAGAGCATGCTGAGGGGGACACTGGGGGGAAATTCACAGGCTTTCCTGGGCAGCCCGCGCCTCTGGCATCGGCCCTCTCTGCAGCCGCTCCCGCCCCGCCCCCTCCCCGCCCCCTCACCACCCCGCGCCCTCCTCCCGTGATCAGGCCAGCACGGAGATGTGCTCCTCCTGTACCTAGGGTAGCTGAGACCGACCCCAGGACCGGCCAAGTGGGAGATGGGAGCAAATACAGGGGCTCCGTTGGGCAGCCTCACGTACTCACTGCAGCCCCTGACAGCACCGTGAAAGACTCCGGGGCGCAGGCTGAGCTGAAAACGTGCATACTGTGAACCTGTGGCAGGAGAGGCCGTCCCCAGGCCAGGCCGTTGTGGAGATGGGAGCAAATTGATCGGCTAACCTGAGGCAGTCCGCCTGCCGCGACGTCCCTTTACCCTGAACTCAGCTCGCCAGCATCCCAGAACCCTGCTGACAAGCAGATATAAATCCCGCAAACCTGGTGTTGCAGAGGTCGGCCTAAGGCCAGGAGAGGGGCAGATGGGAGGAAAATGACCCCAAGTGTGCGAGGCATCCCCTTAGCTGCTGTGCGCCTGTTCACTGCCCCCGACCTCTTCCCCTGACCTCACCACGCCCGCTACCAGGAGCAGGCTGACTTGAAAGGCTTGAGTCCTAGAAACGTGGGGGAGAGGAGGCAGCCCCCAGGCAAAGCAGCTAGGGACATGGGAGAAAATCCTCTGGGTTCCAGGGGCAACCTTGTACCCCGTAACAGCCGCCGAACCCCGTCCCCAGACCGCACCACACCACTAGAGTGTCTGTCTGTCTGACTGCCTGCCTCACTGCCTATCTATTGGAGGATGGGAGAGGTTAGTCTATGTGTGTGTCTGTCTGTTTATCTAACGGGGGAGGAGGTGACTAGCATGTCTATCTCCTTGCCTGCCTAGCTATCAAAATATCTCTCTCTCTATCAATCTCTCTCTCTCTCTATCTATTATTCTATCTATCTATCTATCTATCTATGTATCTATCTATGTATCTATCTATCTATCTATCTATCTATCTATCTATCTATCTATCTATCTATCTATCTATCTATGTATCTATCTATCTATCTATAGGCGGCACAGGAGTAGGCTAAGGTGTCTTTTATTTTTGTGTCTGTTGAAGGAGGTTTTTAGTGTGTCTATCTACCTATCTACCTATTTGAGGAAGCGGAGTTGGCCAGTGTGTTTGTGTGTGCCTGTATGTGTGCGTGTGTGCGTGCGGGTCTGTCTATCTATGTATCTGTAAGTAAAGGAGAAGGAGGTTACTGTGTCTGTCTATCAGTCTATATCTGAATCTACTGGAGGAGGAGTAGGCTAGTATGTCTGTCTGTGTGTCTGTCTATCTATCAGATATCAATGTATGAACCTGTATCTAATCGAGTAGAAGGAGGAGGCTACAGTGTCTATGGCTCTGTCTGACAGAGGAGGAGAAGACTAATGTGTCTGTTTTTCTGTGTGTCTGTGAGTCTGTCACGATCTATATCTACTGGAGAAGAAGGAGGAGGCCCGTGTGTCTGGCTATGTGTGTGTCTCTCTAACAGGAGAAGATAGAGGCTAGTGGGTGTATCCATCAATCTCACTGACTATCAAATGGAAGAAGAGAAAGAGTCTATTAAGTTGGTCTAACTATTATCTAACGGAGTAGATTAGTGTGTCTATGAACCTGCCTAATTGAGGAGTAGGAGGAGGCTAGAATATGTGTGTGTGTGTGTGTGTGTCTGACTATGTATCTGTGTAACTATCTAATGGATGAGGAGTAGGAGGTTAGGATATATGGCTGTTTCTCAATGGAGGAAGTGGCTAGTCTGTCTGTCTGTGTATTTCTTTGTCTGTCTGTCTGTCTGTCTGTATGTCTGTGTGTGTGTCTAACGGAGGAAGCCTCCCAGGACTCGACCGACCTGGAGGGATTCCGATTGCCACCCTGAGGCAGCAGAGGGCGCCCCCAGAGCATGCTGAGGGGAACACCTGGGGGGAAATCCACAGGCTTTCCTGGGCAGCCCGTGCCTCCCGCATCTGCCTTCCCTGTAGCCGCCAACGAACCACCCCCTCCCCGCCACCTGGACACCCCGCACTCGCTTCTCGGGAGCCGGCCACCACAGAGACCTGAAAATCTTGTACATAGGGTACCAGAGACCGACCCCAGGACCGGCCAAGGAGGAGATGGGAGCAAATACACGGGCTCCGTGGGGCAGCCCCGCCTCCTCACTGCAGCCCCTGACAGCACCGAGCCCGCCTCCGGGGCGCAGGCTGACCTGCAATCATGCATACTGTGAACCTGGGGCAGGAGAGGCCGTCCCCAGGCCAGGCCGTTGTGGAGATGGGAGCAAACTGATCGGCTAACCGGAGGCAGTCCGCCTGCCGCGACGTCCCTTTATCCTGAACTCAGCTCGCCAGCATCCCAGGACCCTGCTGACAAGGAGATATAAATCCCGCAAACCTGGGGTAGCAGAGGTCGGCCCGAGGCCAGGAGAGGGGCAGATGGGAGGAAAATGACCCCAAGTGTGCGAAGCATCCCCTTAGCTGCTGTGCGCCTCTTCTCCGCCCCCGATCTCTTCCCCTGACCTCACCACGCCCGGTACCAGGAGCAGGCTGACTTGAAAGGCTTGAGTCTTAGAAACGTGGGGGAGAGGAGGCAGCCCCCAGGCAAAGCAGCTAGAGACATGGGAGAAAATCCTCTGGGTCTCCAGGGGCAAACTTATACCCCGTAGCTGCCGCCGAACCCCGTCCCCAGACCGCACCCAACCCCTAGATTGTCTGTCTGTCTGACTGCCTGCCTCACTGCCTATCTATTGGAGGATGGGAGAGGTTAGTCTATGTGTGTGTCTGTCTGTTTATCTAACGGAGGAAGAGGTGACTAGCATGTCTATCTCCTTGCCTGCCTAGCTATCAAAATATCTCTCTCTCTATCAATCTGTATATCTATCTATCTATCTATCTATCTATCTATCTATCTATCTATCTATCTATCTATCTGTCTATCTATCTAGAGGTGGCAAAGGAGTAGGCTAGGGTGTCTTTTATTTTTGTGTCTGTTGAAGGAGGTGTTTAGTGTGTCTATCTCCCTATCTACCTATTTGAGGAAGCGGAGTAGGCCTGTGTGTTTGTGTGTGCCTGTATGTGTGCGTGTATGCGTGCGGGTCTGTCTATCTATGTATCTGTAAGTAAAGGAGAAAGAGGTTACTGTGTCTGTCTATCAGTCTATGTCTGAATCTACTGGAGGAGGAGTAGGCTAGTATGTCTGTCTGTGTGTCTGTCTTTCTATCAGATATCAATGTATGAACCTGTATCTAATCGAGTAGAAGGAGCAGGCTACAGTGTCTATGGCTCTGTCTGACAGAGGAGGAGAATACAAATGTGTCTGTTTTTCTGTGTGTCTGTGAGTCTGTCACGAACTATATCTACTGGAGAAGAAGGAGGAGGCCCGTGTGTCTGGCTATGTGTGTGTCTCTCAAACAGGAGAAGATAGAGGCTAGTGGGTGTATCCATCAATCTCAATGACTATCTATCAAATGGAAGAAGAGAAAGAGTCTATTAAGTTGTTCTAACTATTATCTAGTGGAGTAGATTACTATGTCTATGAAGCTGCCTAATTGAGGAGTAGGAGGAGGCTAGAATGTGTGTGTGTGTGTGTGTGTGTGTGTGTGTGTTTTGTGTGTGTGTGTCTGACTATGTATCTGTCTAACTATCTAATGGATGAGGAGTAGGAGGTTAGGATATATGGCTGTTTCTCAATGGAGGAAGTGGCTAGTCTGTCTGTCTGTGTATTTCTTTGTCTGTCTGTCTGTCTGTATGTCAGTGTGTGTGTCTAACGGAGGAAGCCTCCCAGGACTCGACCGACCTGGAGGGATTCCGATTGCCACCCTGAGGCAGCAGAGGGCGCCCCCAGAGCATGCTGAGGGGGACACTGGGGGGAAATCCACAGGCTTTCCTGGGCAGCCCGCGCCTCCCGCATCGGCCCTCTCTGCAGCCGCTCCCGCCCCGCCCCCACGCCGTCCGTTTTCCACCCCGCGCCCTCCTCCCGCGTTCAGGCCAGCACGGAGTTGTGCTCCTCCTGTACCTAGGGTAGCTGAGACCGACCCCAGGACCGGCCAATGGGGAGATGGGAGCAAATACAGGGGCTCCGTGGGACAGCCCCGCGTCCTCACTGCAGCCCCTGACAGCACCGCGCCCGCCTCCGGGGCGCAGGCTGACCTGCAATCATGCATACTGTGAAACTGTGGCAGGAGAGGTCGTCCCCAGGCCAGGCCGTTGTGGAGATGGGAGCAAACTGATCGGCTAACCGGAGGCAGTCCGCCTGCCGCGACGTCCCTTTACCCTGAACTCAGCTCGCCAGCATCCCAGGACCCTGCTGACAAGCAGATATATATCCCGCAAACCTGGGGTAGCAGAGGTCGGCCCGAGGCCAGGAGAGGGGCAGATGGGAGGAAAATGACCCCAAGTGTGCGAGGCATCCCCTTAGCTGCTGTGCGCCTCTTCTCTGCCCCCGACCTCTTCCCCTGACCTCACCACGCCCGCTACCAGAAGCAGGCTGATTTGAAAGGCTTGAGTCCTAGATACGTGGGGGAGAAGAGGCAGCCCCCAGGCAAAGCAGCTAGGGACATGGGAGAAAATCCTCTGGGTCTCCAGGGGCAATCTAGTGCCCCGTAGCCGCCGCCGAACCCCGTCCCCAGACCGCACCAAACCTCTAGACTGTCTGTCTGTCTGACTGCCGGCCTCACTGCCTATCTATTGGAGGATGGGAGAGGTTAGTCTATGTGTGTGTCTGTCTGTTTATCTAACGGAGGAGGAGGTGAATAGCATGTCTATCTACTTCCCTGTCTAGAAATCAAAATATCTCTCTCTCTATCAATCTCTCTATCTATCTATCTATCTATCTATCTATCTATCTATCTATCTATCTATCTATCTATCTATCTATCTAGAGGTGGCAAAGCAGTAGGCTAGGGTGTCTTTTATATTTCTGTCTGTTGAAGGAGGAGTTTAGTGTGTCTATCTACCTATCTACCTATTTGAGGAAGCGGAGTAGGCCAGTGTGTTTGTGTGTGCCTGTATGTGTGCATGTGTGCGTGCGGGTCTGTCTATCTATGTATCTGTAAGTAAAGGAGAAGGAGGTTACTGTGTCTGTCTATCAGTCTATATCTGAATCTACTGGAGGAGGAGTAGGCTAGTATGTCTGTCTGTGTGTCTGTCTATCTATCAGATATCAATGTATGAACCTGTATCTAATCGAGTAGAAGGAGGAGGCTACAGTGTCTATGGCTCTGTCTGACAGAGGAGGAGAAGACTAATGTGTCTGTTTTTCTGTGTGTCTGTGAGTCTGTCACGATCTATATCTACTGGAGAAGAAGGAGGAGGCCCGTGTGTCTGGCTATGTGTGTGTCTCTCTAACAGGTGAAGATAGAGGCTAGTGGGTGTATCCATCAATCTCACTGACTATCTATCAAATGGAAGAAGAGAAAGAGTCTATTAATTTGGTCTAACTATTATCTAACGGAGTAGATTAGTGTGTCTATGAACCTGCCTAATTGAGGAGTAGGAGGAGGCTAGAATGTGTGTGTGTGTGTGTGTGTGTGTGTGTGTGTGTTTTGTGTGTGTGTGTCTGACTATGTATCTGTCTAACTATCTAATGGATGAGGAGTAGGAGGTTAGGATATATGGCTGTTTCTCAATGGAGGAAGTGGCTAGTCTGTCTGTCTGTGTATTTCTTTGTCTGTCTGTCTGTCTTTCTGTTTGTCTGTGTGTGTGTCTAACGGAGGAAGCCTCCCAGGACTCGACCGACCTGGAGGGATTCCGATTGCCACCCTGAGGCAGCAGAGGGCGCCCCCAGAGCATGCTGAGGGGGACACCTGGGGGGAAATCCACAGGCTTTCCTGGGCAGCCCGTGCCTCCCTCATCGGCCCCCTCTGCAGCCGCTCCCGCCCGGCCCCGCCCCCTGACCACCCCGCGCCTGCCTCCCGGGATCAGGCCAGCACGGAGATGTGCTCCTCCTGTACCTAGGGTAGATGAGATCGAACCGAGAACCGGACAAGTGGGAGATGGGAGCAAATACATGGGCTCCGTGGGGCAGCCCCGCATCCTCACTGCAGCCCCTGACAGCACCGCGCCCGCCTCCGGTGCGCAGGCTGACCTGCTAACGTGCATACTGTCAACCTGGGGCAGGGGAGGCCGCCGCCAGGCCAGGCCGTTGTGGAGATCGGGGCAAAATGACCGGCTGACCCGAGGCAGTCCGCTCCCGCGAAGTCCCTGTCCCCTGAACTCACCTCGCCATCCTCCCACCACCTGGCTGACAAGGAGAATTAAATCCCGCACATGTGGGGTAGCAGAGGCCGCCCCGAGGCCAGGCCGCTAGGGACACTGGGGAAATTCCTCTGGCTCGCCAGGAGCACCCGAGTCCTCGGTCGCCGCCGCCGACCCCGTCCGCAGACGGCACCCTGCACCCCGCCTCTAGTGTGTCCGTCTGTCTGACTGCCTTCCTGACTGCTTATGTACTGGAGGAGGGGAGAGGCTACACTATGTGGGTGTGTGTCTGTTTATCTCACGGAGGAGAAGACGACTAGGATGTCTCTATCTTTGCCTGCCTATCAATCTATCCATCTATCTATCTATCTATCTATCTATCTATCTATCTATCTATCTATCTATCTATCTATCTATGTATTGGAGGCATAGAAGCAGGCGCGTGTGTGTTTTTATCTGTGTGTCTGTAGGTTGGAAGAGGACATTAGTGTGTCTATCTGCCTACCTTGTTAGTTGAGGAGTAGGAGGAGGCTAGTGTTTGTGTGGGTATGTGTCTGTCTGTCTATGTATGTAACTATATACCTATCTAATGGCTGAGGAGGAGTAATAAAGGGTATATGTTTGTTTCTACATGGAGGAAGTGGATAGTGTTTCTGTCTGTCTATTTATTTGTCTGTCTGTCTGTCTAATGGAGGAATGCTCCCAGGACTCGACCGACTTGGAGGGATGCCAATTGCCACCCTGAGGCAGCAGAGGGCGCCCCAGAGCAGGCTGAGGGGGCCACTGGGTGGAAATTGACAGGCTTGCCTGGGCAGCTCGAGCCCCCCGCTTCTGCCTTCCCTGTAGCCGCCAACGAACCACCCCCTCCGCGACCCTGAACACCCCGCACTCGCTTCCCGGGAGCCGGCCACCACAGAGACCTGAAAATCTTGTACATAGGGTACCAGAGACCGACCCCAGGACCGGCCAAGGAGGAGATGGGAGCAAATACACGGGCTCCGTGGGGCAGCCCCGCCTCCTCACTGCAGCCCCTGACAGCACCGCGCCCGCCTCCGGGGCGCAGGCTGACCTGCAATCATGCATACTGTGAACCTGGGGCAGGAGAGGCCGTCCCCAGGCCAGGCCGTTGTGGAGATGGGAGCAAACTGTTCGGCTAACCGGAGGCAGTCCGCCTGCCGCGACGTCCCTTTATCCTGAACTCAGCTCGCCAGCATCCCAGGACCCTGCTGACAAGCAGATATAAATCCCGCAAACCTGGGGTAGCAGAGGTCGGCCCGAGGCCAGGAGAGGGGCAGATGGGAGGAAAATGACCCCAAGTGTGCGAGGCATCCCCTTAGCTGCTGTGCGCCTCTTCTCTGCCCCCGACCTCTTCCCCTGACCTCACCACGCCCGCTACCAGAAGCAGGCTGACTTGAAAGGCTTGAGTCCTAGAAACGTGGGGGAGAGGAGGCAGCCCACAGGCAAAGCAGCTAGGGACATGGGAGAAAATCCTCTGGGTCTCCAGGGGCAACCAAATGCCCCGTAGCCGCCGCCGAACCCCGTCCCCAGACCGCACCAAACCTCTAGAGTGTCTGTCTGTCTGACTGCCGGCCTCACTGCCTATCTATTGGAGGATGGGAGAGGTTAGTCTATGTGTGTGTCTGTCTGTTTATCTAACGGAGGATGAGGTGAATTGCATATATATCTCTTTGCCTCCCTAGCTATCAAAATATCTCTCTCTCTATCAATCTCTATCTCTATCTATCTATTATTCTATCTATCTATCTATCTATCTATCTATCTATCTATCTATCTATCTACCTATCTATAGGTGGCAAAGGAGTAGGCTAAGGTGTCTTTTATTTTTCTGTCTGTTGAAGGAGGTGTTTAGCGTGTCTATCTACCTATCTACCTATTTGAGGAAGCGGAGTAGGCCAGTGTGTTTGTGTGTGCCTGTATGTGTGTGTGTGTGCGTGCGGGTCTGTCTATCTATGTATCTGTAAGTAAAGGAGAAGGAGGTTACTGTGTCTGTCTATCAGTCTATATCTGAATCTACTGGAGGAGGAGTAGGCTAGTATGTCTGTCTGTGTGTCTGTCTATCTATCAGATATCAATGTATGAACCTGTAACTAATCGAGTAGAAGGAGGAGGCTACAGTGTCTATGGCTCTGTCTGACAGAGGAAGAGAAGACTAATGTGTCTGTTTTTCTGTGTGTCTGTGAGTCTGTCACGATCTATATCTACTGGAGAAGAAGGAGGCGGCCCGTGTGTCTGGGTATGTGTGTGTCTCTCTAACAGAAGAAGATAGAGGCTAGTGTGTGTATCCATCAATCTCACTGACTATCTATCAAATGGAAGAAAGAAAGAGTCTATTAAGTTGGTCTAACTATTATCTAATGGAGTAGATTAGTGTGTCTATGAACCTGCCTAATTGAGGAGTAGGAGGAGGCTAGAATGTGTGTGTGTGTGTGTGTGTGTGTGTGTGTGTGTCTGTCTGACTATGTATCTGTTTAACTATCAAGTGGATGAGGAGTAGGAGGTTAGGATATATGACTGTTTCTCAATGGAGGAAGTGGCTAGTATGTCTGTCTGTGTATTTCTTTGTCTGTCTGTCTGTCTGTTTGTCTGTGTGTGTGTCTAACGGAGGAAGCCTCCCAGGACTCGACCGACCTGGAGAGATTCCGATTGCCACCCTGAGGCAGCAGAGGGCGCCCCCAGAGCATGCTGAGGGGGACACTGCGTGGAAATTGACAGTCTTGCCATGGCAGCTCGAGCCCCCCGCTTCTGCCTTCCCTGTAGCCGCCAACGAACCACCCCTCCCTGCCCCCTGAACACCCCGCACTCGCTTCTCGGGAGCCGGCCACCACAGAGACCTGAAAATCTTGTACATAGGGTACCAGTGACCGACCCCAGCACCGGCCAAGGAGGAGATGGGAGCAAATACACGGGCTCCGTGGGGCAGCCCCGCCTCCTCACTGCAGCCCCTGACAGCACCGCGCCCGCCTCCGGGGCGCAGGCTGACCTGCAAACGTGCATAGTGTCAACCTGGGGCAGGGTAGGCCGCCGCCAGGCCAGGCCGTTGTGGAGATCGGGGCAAAGTGACCGGCTCACCCGAGGCAGTCCGCTCCCCGCAAAGTCCCTGTCCCCTGAACTCACCTCGCCATCCTCCCACCACCTGGCTGACAAGGAGAATTAACTCCCGCACATGTGGGGTAGCAGAGGCCGCCCCGAGGCCAGGCCGCTAGGGACACTGGGGAAATTCCTCTGGCTCGCCAGGGGCACCCGAGTCCTCGGTCGCCGCCGCCGACCCCGTCCGCAGACCGCACCCTGCACCCCGCCTCTAGTGTGTCCGTCTGTCTGACTGCCTTCCTGACTGCTTATGTACTGGAGGAGGGGAGAGGCTACACTATGTGGGTGTGTGTCTGTTTATCTCACGGAGGAGAAGACGACTAGGATGTCTCTATCTTTGCCTGCCTATCAATCTATCCATCTATCCATCTATCTATCTATCTATCTATCTATCTATCTATCTATCTTAGTATCTATCTATCTATCTATCTATGTATCTATCTATCTATCTATCAATGTAGTGGAGGCATAGGAGCAGGCGCTTGTGTGTTTTTATCTGTGTGTCTGTAGGTTGGAAGAGGACATTATTGTGTCTATCTGCCTACCTTGTTAGTTGAGGAGTAGGAGGAGGCTAGTTTGTGTGTGGGTATGTGTCTGTCGGTCTATGTATGTAACTATTTACCTATCTAATGGCTGAGGAGGGGTAATAAAGGGTATATGTTTGTTTCTACATGGAGGAAGAGGATAGTGTTTCCGTCTGTGTATTTATTTGTCTGTCTGTCTGTCTAATGTAGGAATGCTCCCAGGACTCGACCGACTTGGAGGGATGCAAATTGCCACCCTGAGGCAGCAGAGGGCGTCCCCAGAGCATGCTGAGGGGGACACTGGGGGGAAATCCACAGGCTTTCCTGGGAAGCCCGCGCCTCTGGCATCGGCCCTCTCAGCAGCAGCTCCCGCCCCGCCCCCTCCCCGCCCCCTCACCACCCCGCGCCCTCCTCCAGGGATCAGGCCAGCACGGAGATGTGCTCCTCCTGTACCTAGGGTAGCTGAGACCGACCCCAGGACCGGCCAAGGAGGAGATGGGAGCAAATACAGGGGCTCCGTTGGGCAGCCCCACGTCCTCACTGCAGCCGCTGACAACATCGTGCCCGCCTCCGGGGCGCAGGCTGACCTGAAAACGTGCATACTATGAACCTGGGGCAGGAGAGGCCGTCCCCAGGCCAGGCCGTTGTGGAGATTGGAGCAAACTGATCGGCTAACCTGAGGCAGTCCGCCTGCCGCGACGTCCCTTTACCCTGAACTCAGCTCGCAAGCATCCCACAACCCTGCTGACAAGCAGATATAAATCCCGCAAACCTGGGGTAGCAGAGGTCGGCCTAAGGCCAGGAGAGGGGCAGATGGGAGGAAAATGACCCCAAGTGTGCGAGGCATCCCCTTAGCTGCTGTGCGCCTCTTCTCTGCCCCCGACCTCTTCCCCTGACCTCACCACGCCCGCTACCAGGAGCAGGCTGACTTGAAAGGCTTGAGTCCTACAAACGTGGGGGAGAGGAGGCAGCCCCCAGGCAAAGCAGCTAGGGACATGGGAGAAAATCCTCTGGGTCTCCAGGGGCAGCCAAGTGCCCCGTAGCCGCCGCCGAACCCCGTCCCCAGACCGCACCACACCACTAGAGTGTCTGTCTGTCTGACTGCCGGCCTCACTGCCTATCTATTGGAGGATGGGAGAGGTTAGTCTATGTGTGTGTCTGTCTGTTTATCTAACGGAGGAGGAGGTGACTAGCATGTCTATCTCCTTGCCTGCCTAGCTATCAAAATATCTCTCTCTCTATCAATCTGTATATCTATCTATCTATCTATTATTCAATCTACCTATCTATCTATCTATCTATCTATCTATCTATCTATCTATCTATCTATCTATCTATGTATCTATCTATCTATCTAGAGGTGGCAAAGGAGTAGGCTAGGGTGTCTTTTATTTTTCTGTCTGTTGAAGGAGGATTTTAGTGTGTCTATCTACCTATCTACCTATTTGAGGAAGCGGAGTAGGCCAGTGTGTTTGTGTGTGCCTGTATGTGTGCGTGTGTGCTTGCGGGTGTATCTTTCTATGTATCTGGAGGTAAAGGAGAAGGAGGTTACTGTGTCTGTCTATCAGTCTATATCTGAATCTACTGGAGGAGGAGTAGGCTAGTATGTCTGTCTGTGTGTCTGTCTATCTATCAGATATCAATGTATGACCCTGTATCTAATCGAGTAGAAAGAGGAGGCTACAGTGACTATGGCTCTGTCTGACAGAGGAGGAGAAGACTAATGTGTTTGTTTTTCTGTGTGTCTGAGTGTCTGTCACGATCTATATCTACTGGAGAAGAAGGAGGAGGCCCGTGTGTCTGGCTATGTGTGTGTCTGTCTAACAGGAGAAGATAGAGGCTCGTGGATGTATCCATCAATCTCACTGACTATCTATCAAATGGAAGAAGAGAAAGAGTCTATTAAGTTGGTCCAAGTATTATCTAATGGAGTAGATTAGTGTGTCTATGAACCTGCCTAATTGAGGAGTAGGAGGAGGCTAGAATGTGTGTGTGTTTCTGTGTGTGTGTGTGTGTGTGTTTTGTGTGTGTGTGTCTGACTATGTATCTGTCTAACTATCTAATGGATGAGGAGTAGGAGGTTAGGATATATGGCTGTTTCTCAACGGAGGAAGTGGCTAGTCTGTCTGTCTGTGTATTTCTTTGTCTGTCTGTCTGTCTGTCTGTTTGTCTGTGTGTGTGTCTAACGGAGGAAGCCTCCCAGGACTCGACCGACCTGGAGGGATTCCGATTGCCACCCTGAGGCAGCAGAGGGCGCCCCCAGAGCATGCCGAAAGGGACACTGGTGGGAAATTGACAGGCTTGCCTTTGCAGCTCGAGCCCCCCGCTTCTGCCTTCCCTGTAGCCGCCAACGAACCACCCCCTCCCCGCCCCCGAAAACCACGCACTCGCTTCCCGGGAGCCGGCCAGAACAGAGACCTGAAAATCTTGTACATAGGGTACCAGAGACCGACCCCAGGACCGGCCAAGGAGGAGATGGGAGCAAATACACGGGCTCCGTGGGGCAGCCCCGCCTCCTCACTGCAGCCCCTGACAGCACCGCGCCCGCCTCCGTGCCGCAGGCTGACCTGCCATCATGCATACTGTGAACCTGGGGCAGGAGAGGCCGTCCCCATGCCAGGCCGTTGTGGAGATGGGGGCAAACTGTTCGGCTAACCGGGGGCAGTCCGCCTGCCGCGACGTCCCTTTACCCTGAACTCAGCTCGCCAGCATCCCAGAACCCTGCTGACAAGCAGATATAAATCCCGCAAACCTGGTGTAGCAGAGGTCGGCCTAAGGCCAAGAGAGGGGCAGATGGGAGGAAAATGACCCCAAGTGTGCGAGGCATCCCCTTAGCTGCTGTGCGCCTGTTCACTGCCCCCGACCTCTTCCCCTGACCTCACCACGCCCGCTACCAAGAGCAGGCTGACTTGAAAGGCTTGAGTCGTAGAAACGTGGGGGAGAGGAGGCAGCCCCCAGGCAAAGCAGCTAGGGACATGGGAGAAAATCCTCTGGGTTCCAGGGGCAACCTTGTACCCCGTAGCAGCCGCCGAACCCCGTCCCCAGACCGCACCACACCACTAGAGTGTCTGTCTGTCTGACTGCCTGCCTCACTGCCTATATATTGGAGGATGGGAGAATTTAGTCTATGTGTGTGTCTGTCTGTATATCTAACGGAGGAGGAGGTGACTAGCATGTCTATCTCCTTGCCTGCCTATCTATCAAAATATCTCTCTCTCTATCAATCTCTCTCTCTATCTATCTATCTATTATTCTATCTATCTATCCATCTATCTATGTATCTATGTATCTATCTATCTATCTATCTATCTATCTATCTATCTATCTATCTATCTATCTATAGGTGGCAAAGGAGTAGGCTAAGTTGTCTTTTATTTTTCTGTCTGTTGAAGGAGGTGTTTAGTGTGTCTATTTACCTATCTACCTATTTGAGGAAGCGGAGTAGGCCAGTGTGTTTGTGTGTGCCTGTATGTGTGCGTGTGTGCGTGCGGGTCTGTCTATCTATGTATCTGTAAGTAAAGGAGAAGGAGGTTACTGTGTCTGTCTATCAGTCTATATCTGAATCTACTGGAGGAGGAGTAGGCTAGTATGTCTGTCTGTGTGTCTGTCTATCTATCAGATATCAATGTATGAACCTGTCTCTAATCGAGTAGAAAGAGGAGGCTACAGTGTCTATGGCTCTGTCTGACAGAGGAGGAGAAGACTAATATGTCTGTTTTTCTGTGTGTCTGTGAGTCTGTCACGATCTATATCTACTGGAGAAGAAGGAGGAGGCCCTTGTGTCTGGCTATGTGTGTGTCTCTCTAACAGGAGAAGATAGAGGCTAGTGGGTGTATCCATCAATCTCACTGACTATCTATCAAATGGAAGAAGAGAAAGAGTCTATTCAGTTGGTCTAACTATTATCTAATGGAGTAGATTTGTGTGTCTATGAATCTGCCTAATTGAGGAGTAGGAGGAGGCTAGAATGTGTGTGTGTGTGTGTGTGTGTGTGTGTGTGTCTGACTATGTATCTGTCTAACTATCTAATGGATGAGGAGTAGGAGGTTAGGATATATGGCTGTTTCTCAATGGAGGAAGTGGCTAGTCTGTCTGTCTGTGTATTTCTTTGTCTGTCTGTCTGTCTGTATGTCTGTGTGTGTGTCTAACGGAGGAAGCCTCCCAGGACTCGACCGACCTGGAGAGATTCCGATTGCCACCCTGAGGCAGCAGAGGGCGCCCCCAGAGCATGCTGAGGGGGACACCTGGGGGGAATCCACAGGCTTTCCTGGGCAGCCCGTGCCTCCCGCATCGGCCCTCTCTGCAGCCGCTCCCGCCCTGCCCCGCCCCCTGACCACCCCGCGCCCGCTTTCCGGGATCAGGCCAGCACGGAGATGTGCTCCTCCTGTACCTAGGGTAGATGAGATCGAACCCAGGACCGGACAAGTGGGAGATGGGAGCAAATACAGGGGCTCCGTGGGGCAGCCCCGCATCCTCACTGCAGCCCCTGACAGCAGCGCGCCCGCCTCCGGGGCGCAGGCTGACCTGCAAACGTGCATACTGTCAACCTGGGGCAGGAGAGGCCGCCGCCAAGACAGGCCGTTGTGGAGATCGGGGCAAAGTGACCGGCTCACCCGAGGCAGTCCTTTCCCCGCGAAGTCCCTGTCCCCTGAACTCACCTCGCCATCCTCCCACCACCTGGCTGACAAGGAGAATTAAATCCCGCACATGTGGTGTAGCAGAGGCCGCCCCGAGGCCAGGCCGCTAGGGACACTGGGGAAAATCCTCTGGCTCGCCAGGGGCACCCGAGTCCTCGGTCGCCGCCGCCGACCCCGTCCGCAGACCGCACCCCGCACCCCGCCTCTTGTGAGTCCGTCTGTCTGACTGCCTTCCTGACTGCTTATGTACTGGAGGAGGGGAGAGGCTACTCTATGTGGGTGTGTGTCTGTTTATCTCACGGAGGAGAAGACGACTAGGATGTCTCTATCTTTGCCTGCCTATCAATCTATCCATCTATCTATCTATCTATCTATTTTTCTATCTATCTATCTATGTATCTTTCTATCTATCTATCAATGTAGAGGAGGCAAAGGAGCAGGCTTGTGTGTCTTTCTATCTGTGTGTCTGTAGGTTGGAAGAGGACATTAGTGTGTCTATCTGCCTACCTTGTTTGTTGAGGAGTAGGAGGAGGCTTGTGTGTGTGTGGGTATGTGTCTGTCTGTCTATGTATGTAACTATCTACCTATCTAATGGCTGAGGAGGAGTAATAAAGGGTATATGTTTGTTTCTACATGGAGGAAGAGGATAGTGTTTCTGTCTGTCTATTTATTTGTCTGTCTGTCTGTCTAATGGAGGAATGCTCCCAGGACTCGACCGAATGGAGGGATGCCAATTGCCACCCTGAGGCAGCAGAGGGCGCCCCAGAGCAGGCTGAGGGGGCCACTGGGTGGAAATTGACAGGCTTGCCTGGGCAGCTCGAGCCCCCCGCTTCTGCCTTCCCTGTAGCCGCCAACGAACCACCCCCTCCCCGCCCCCTGAACACCCCGCACTCTCTTCCCGGGAGCCGGCCACCACAGAGACCTGAAAATCTTGTACATAAGGTACCAGAGACCGACCCCAGGACCGGCCAAGGAGGAGATGCGAGCAAATACACGGGCTCCGTCGGGCAGCCCCGCCTCCTCACTGCAGCCCCTGACAGCACCGCGCCCGCCTCCGGGGCGCAGGCTGTCCTGCAATCATGCATACTGTGAACCTGGGGCAGGTGAGGCCGTCTCCAGGCCAGGCCGTTGTGGAGATGGGAGCAAACTGATCGGCTAACCTGAGGCAGTCCACCTGCCGCGACGTCCCTTTACCCTGAACTCAGCTCGCCAGCATCCCAGAACCCTGCTGACAAGCAGATATAAATCCCGCAAACCTGGTGTAGCAGAGGTCGGCCTAAGGCCAAGAGAGGGGCAGATGGGAGGAAAATGACCCCAAGTGTGCGAGGCTACCCCTTAGCTGCTGTGCGCCTGTTCACTGCCCCCGACCTCTTCCCCTGACCTCACCACGCCCGCTACCAGGAGCAGGCTGACTTGAAAGGCTTGAGTCCTAGAAACGTGGGGGAGAGGAGGCAGCCCCCAGGCAAAGCAGCTAGGGACATGGGAGAAAATCCTCTGGGTTCCAGGGGCAACCTTGTACCCCGTAGCAGCCGCCGAACCCCGTCCCCAGACCGCACCACACCACTAGAGTGTCTGTCTGTCTGACTGCCTGCCTCACTGCCTATATATTGGAGGATGGGAGAATTTAGTCTATGTGTGTGTCTGTCTGTATATCTAACGGAGGAGGAGGTGACTAGCATGTCTATCTCCTTGCCTGCCTATCTATCAAAATATCTCTCTCTCTATCAATCTCTCTCTCTATCTATCTATCTATTATTCTATCTATCTATCTATCTATCTATAGGTGGCAAAGGAGTAGGCTAAGGTGTCTTTTATTTTTCTGTCTGTTGAAGGAGGTGTTTAGTGTGTCTATCTACCTATCTACCTATTTGAGGAAGCGGAGTAGGCCAGTGTGTTTGTGTGTGCCTGTATGTGTGTGTGTGTGCGTGCGGGTCTGTCTATCTATGTATCTGTAAGTAAAGGAGAAGGAGGTTACTGTGTCTGTCTATCAGTCTATATCTGAATCTACTGGAGGAGGAGTAGGCTAGTATGTCTGTCTGTGTGTCTGTCTATCTATCAGATATCAATGTATGAACCTGTATCTAATCGAGTAGAAGGAGGAGGCTACAGTGTCTATGGCTCTGTCTGACAGAGGAGGAGAAGACTAATGTGTCTGTTTTTCTGTGTGTCTGTGAGTCTGTCACGATCTATATCTACTGGAGAAGAAGGAGGAGGCCCGTGTGTCTGGGTATGTGTGTGTCTCTCTAACAGGAGAAGATAGAGGCTAGTGGGTGTATCCATCAATCTCACTGACTATCTATCAAATGGAAGAAGAGAAAGAGTCTATTAAGTTGGTCAAACTATTTTCTAATGGAGTAGATTAGTGTGTCTATGAACCTGCCTAATTGAGGAGTAGGAGGAGGCTAGATTGTGTGTGTGTGTGTGTGTGTGTGTGTATCTGACTATGTATCTGTCTAACTATATAATGGATGAGGATTAGGAGGTTAGGATATATGGCTGTTTCTCAATGGAGGAAGTGGCTAGTCTGTCTGTCTGTGTATTTCTTTGTCTGTCTGTCTGTATGTCTGTGTGTGTGTCTAACGGAGGAAGCCTCCCAGGACTCGACCGACCTTGAGAGATTACGATTGCCACCCTGAGGCAGCAGAGGGCGCGCACAGAGCATGTTGAGGGGGACACTGCGTGGAAATGACAGGCTTGCCATGGCAGCTCGAGCCCCCCGCTTCTGCCTTCCCTGTAGCCGCCAACGAACCACCCCCTCCCCGCCCCCTGAACACCCCGCACTCGCTTCCCGGGAGCCGGCCACCACAGAGACCTGAAAATCTTGTACATAGGGTACCAGAGACCGACCCCAGGACCGGCCAAGGAGGAGATGGGAGCAAATACAGGGGCTCCTTGGGGCAGCCCCGCGTCCTCACTGCAGCCCCTGACAGCACCGTGCCCGCCTCCGGGGCGCAGGCTGACCTGCAAACGTGCATAGTGTCAACCTGGGGCAGGGGAGGCCGCCGCCAGGCCAGGCCGTTGTGGAGATTGGGGCAAAGTGACCGGCTCACCCGAGGCAGTCCGCTCCCCTCAATGTCCCTGTCCCCTGAACTCACCTCGCCATCCTCCCACCACCTGGCTGACAAGGAGAATTAAATCCCGCACATGTGGGGTAGCAGAGGCCGCCCCGATGCCAGGCCGCTAGGGACACTGGGGAAATTTCTCTGGCTCGCCAGGGGCACCCGAGTCCTCGGTCGCCGCCGCCGACCCCGTCCGCAGACCGCACCCTGCACCCCGCCTCTAGTGTGTCCGTCTGTCTGACTGCCTTCCTGACTGCTTATGTACTGGAGGAGGGGAAAGGCTACTCTATGTGGGTGTGTGTATGTTTATCTCACGGAGGAGAAGACGACTAGGATGTCTCTATCTTTGCCTGCCTATCAATCTATCCATCTATCTATCTATCTATCTATCTATGTATCTATCTATCTATCAATGTAGTGGAGGCATAAGAGCAGGCGCGTGTGTGATTTTATCTGTGTGTCTGTAGGTTGGAAGAGGACATTAGTGTGTCTATCTGCCTACCTTGTTAGTTGAGGTGTAGGAGGAGGCTTGTGTGTGTGTGGGTATGTGTCTGTCGGTCTATATATGTAACTATTTACCTATCTAATGGCTGAGGAGGGGTAATAAAGGGTATATGTTTGTTTCTACATGGAGGAAGAGGATAGTGTTTCTGTCTGTGTATTTATTTGTCTGTCTGTCTGTCTAATGGAGGAATGCTCCAAGGACTCGACCGACTTGGAGGGATGCAAATTGCCACCCTGATGCAGCAGAGGGCTCCCCCAGAGCATGCTGAGGGGGACACTGGGGGGAAATTCACAGGCTTTCCTGGGCAGCCCGCGCCTCTGGCATCGGCCCTCTCTGCAGCCGCTCCCGCCCCGCCCCCTCCCCGCCCCCTCACCACCCCGCGCCCTCCTCCCGTGATCAGGCCAGCACGGAGATGTGCTCCTCCTGTACCTAGGGTAGCTGAGACCGACCCCAGGACCGGCCAAGTGGGAGATGGGAGCAAATACAGGGGCTCCGTTGGGCAGCCTCACGTACTCACTGCAGCCCCTGACAGCACCGTGAAAGACTCCGGGGCGCAGGCTGAGCTGAAAACGTGCATACTGTGAACCTGTGGCAGGAGAGGCCGTCCCCAGGCCAGGCCGTTGTGGAGATGGGAGCAAATTGATCGGCTAACCTGAGGCAGTCCGCCTGCCGCGACGTCCCTTTACCCTGAACTCAGCTCGCCAGCATCCCAGAACCCTGCTGACAAGCAGATATAAATCCCGCAAACCTGGTGTTGCAGAGGTCGGCCTAAGGCCAGGAGAGGGGCAGATGGGAGGAAAATGACCCCAAGTGTGCGAGGCATCCCCTTAGCTGCTGTGCGCCTGTTCACTGCCCCCGACCTCTTCCCCTGACCTCACCACGCCCGCTACCAGGAGCAGGCTGACTTGAAAGGCTTGAGTCCTAGAAACGTGGGGGAGAGGAGGCAGCCCCCAGGCAAAGCAGCTAGGGACATGGGAGAAAATCCTCTGGGTTCCAGGGGCAACCTTGTACCCCGTAACAGCCGCCGAACCCCGTCCCCAGACCGCACCACACCACTAGAGTGTCTGTCTGTCTGACTGCCTGCCTCACTGCCTATCTATTGGAGGATGGGAGAGGTTAGTCTATGTGTGTGTCTGTCTGTTTATCTAACGGGGGAGGAGGTGACTAGCATGTCTATCTCCTTGCCTGCCTAGCTATCAAAATATCTCTCTCTCTATCAATCTCTCTCTCTCTCTATCTATTATTCTATCTATCTATCTATCTATCTATGTATCTATCTATGTATCTATCTATCTATCTATCTATCTATCTATCTATCTATCTATCTATCTATCTATCTATCTATGTATCTATCTATCTATCTATAGGCGGCACAGGAGTAGGCTAAGGTGTCTTTTATTTTTGTGTCTGTTGAAGGAGGTTTTTAGTGTGTCTATCTACCTATCTACCTATTTGAGGAAGCGGAGTTGGCCAGTGTGTTTGTGTGTGCCTGTATGTGTGCGTGTGTGCGTGCGGGTCTGTCTATCTATGTATCTGTAAGTAAAGGAGAAGGAGGTTACTGTGTCTGTCTATCAGTCTATATCTGAATCTACTGGAGGAGGAGTAGGCTAGTATGTCTGTCTGTGTGTCTGTCTATCTATCAGATATCAATGTATGAACCTGTATCTAATCGAGTAGAAGGAGGAGGCTACAGTGTCTATGGCTCTGTCTGACAGAGGAGGAGAAGACTAATGTGTCTGTTTTTCTGTGTGTCTGTGAGTCTGTCACGATCTATATCTACTGGAGAAGAAGGAGGAGGCCCGTGTGTCTGGCTATGTGTGTGTCTCTCTAACAGGAGAAGATAGAGGCTAGTGGGTGTATCCATCAATCTCACTGACTATCAAATGGAAGAAGAGAAAGAGTCTATTAAGTTGGTCTAACTATTATCTAACGGAGTAGATTAGTGTGTCTATGAACCTGCCTAATTGAGGAGTAGGAGGAGGCTAGAATATGTGTGTGTGTGTGTGTGTGTCTGACTATGTATCTGTGTAACTATCTAATGGATGAGGAGTAGGAGGTTAGGATATATGGCTGTTTCTCAATGGAGGAAGTGGCTAGTCTGTCTGTCTGTGTATTTCTTTGTCTGTCTGTCTGTCTGTCTGTATGTCTGTGTGTGTGTCTAACGGAGGAAGCCTCCCAGGACTCGACCGACCTGGAGGGATTCCGATTGCCACCCTGAGGCAGCAGAGGGCGCCCGCAGAGCATGCTGAGGGGGACACCTGGGGGGAAATCCACAGGCTTTCCTGGGAAGCCCGCGCCTCCGGCATCGGCCCTCTCAGCAGCCGCTCCCGCCCCGCCCCCGCGCCGCCCCCTGTCCACCCCGCGCCCTCCTCCCGGGATCAGGCCAGCACGGAGATGTGCTCCTCCTGTACCTAGGGTAGATGAGATCGAACCCAGAACCGGACAAGTGGGAGATGGGTCAAATACAGGGGCTCCGTGGGGCAGCCCCGCATCCTCACTGCAGCCCCTGAAAGCACCGAGCCCGCCTCCGGTGCGCAGGCTGACCTGCAAACGTGCATACTGTCAACCTGGGGCAGGAGAGGCCGCCGCCAAGAAAGGCCGCTGTGGAGATCGGGGCAAAGTGACCGGCTCACCCGAGGCAGTCCTTTCCCCGTGAAGTCCCTGTCCCCTGAAATCACCTCGCCATCCTCCCACCACCTGGCTGACAAGGAGAATTAAATCCCGCACATGTGGGGTAGCAGAGGCCGCCCCGAGGCTAGGCCGCTAGGGACACTGGGGAAAATCCTCTGGCTCGCCAGGGGCACCCGAGTCCTCGGTCGCCGCCGCCGACCCCGTCCGCAGACCGCACCCCGCACCCCGCCTCTAGTGTGTCCGTCTGTCTGACTGCCTTCCTGACTGCTTATGTACTGGAGGAGGGGAGAGGCTACTCTATGTGGGTGTGTGTCTGTTTATCTCACGGAGGAGAAGACGACTAGGATGTCTCTATCTTTGCCTGCCTATCAATCTATCCATCTATCTATCTATCTATCTATCTATCTATCTATCTATCTATCTATCTATCTATCTATCTATCTATCTATTTTTCTATCTATCTATCTATGTATCTATCTATCTATCTATCAATGTAGAGGAGGCAAAGGAGCAGGCTTGTGTGTCTTTCTATCTGTGTGTCTGTAGGTTGGAAGAGGACATTAGTGTGTCTATCTGCCTACTTTGTTTGTTGAGGAGTAGGAGGAGGCTTGTGTGTGTGTGGGTATGTGTCTGTCTGTCTATGTATGTAACTATCTACCTATCTAATGGCTGAGGAGGAGTAATAAAGGGTATATGTTTGTTTCTACATGGAGGAAGAGGATAGTGTTTCTGTCTGTCTTTTTATTTGTCTGTCTGTCTGTCTAATGGAGGAATGCTCCCAGGACTCGACCGAATTGGAGGGATGCCAATTGCCACCCTGAGGCAGCAGAGGGCGCCCCAGAGCAGGCTGAGGGGGCCACTGGGTGGAAATTGACAGGCTTGCCTGGGCAGCTCGAGCCCCCCGCTTCTGCCTTCCCTGTAGCCGCCAACGAACCACCCCCTCCCCGCCCCCTGAACACCCCGCACTCGCTTCCCGGGAGCCGGCCACCACAGAGACCTGAAAATCTTGTACATAAGGTACCAGAGACCGACCCCAGGACCGGCCAAGGAGGAGATGCGAGCAAATACACGGGCTCCGTGTGGCAGCCCCGCCTCCTCACTGCAGCCCCTGACAGCACCGCGCCCGCCTCCGGGGCGCAGGCTGTCCTGCAATCATGCATACTGTTAACCTGGGGCAGGTGAGGCCGTCCCCAGGCCAGGCCGTTGTGGAGATGGGAGCAAACTGATCGGCTAACCTGAGGTAGTCCGCCTGCCGCGACGTCCCTTTACCCTGAACTCAGCTCGCCAGCATCCCAGAACCCTGCTGACAAGCAGATATAAATCCCGCAAACCTGGTGTAGCAGAGGTCGGCCTAAGGCCAAGAGAGGGGCAGATGGGAGGAAAATGACCCCAAGTGTGCGAGGCATCCCCTTAGCTGCTGTGCGCCTGTTCACTGCCCCCGACCTCTTCCCCTGACCTCACCACGCCCGCTACCAGGAGCAGGCTGACTTGAAAGGCTTGAGTCCTAGAAACGTGGGGGAGAGGAGGCAGCCCCAGGCAAAGCAGCTAGGGACATGGGAGAAAATCCTCTGGGTTCCAGGGGCAACCTTGTACCCCGTAGCAGCCGCCGAACCCCGTCCCCAGACCGCACCACACCACTAGATTGTCTGTCTGTCTGACTGCCTGCCTCACTGCCTATATATTGGAGGATGGGAGAGTTTAGTCTATGTGTGTGTCTGTCTGTATATCTAACGGAGGAGGAGGTGACTAGCATGTCTATCTCCTTGCCTGCCTATCTATCAAAATATCTCTCTCTCTATCAATCTCTCTCTCTATCTATCTATCTATTATTCTATCTATCTATCCATCTATCTATGTATCTATCTATCTATCTATCTATCTATCTATCTATCTATCTATCTATCTATCTATCTATCTATAGGTGGCAAAGGAGTAGGCTAAGTTGTCTTTTATTTTTCTGTCTGTTGAAGGAGGTGTTTAGTGTGTCTATTTACCTATCTACCTATTTGAGGAAGCGGAGTAGGCCAGTGTGTTTGTGTGTGCCTGTATGTGTGCGTGTGTGCGTGCGGGTCTGTCTATCTATGTATCTGTAAGTAAAGGAGAAGGAGGTTACTGTGTCTGTCTATCAGTCTATATCTGAATCTACTGGAGGAGGAGTAGGCTAGTATGTCTGTCTGTGTGTCTGTCTATCTATCAGATATCAATGTATGAACCTGTATCTAATCGAGTAGAAGGAGGAGGCTACAGTGTCTATGGCTCTGTCTGACAGAGGAGGAGAAGACTAATATGTCTGTTTTTCTGTGTGTCTGTGAGTCTGTCACGATCTATATCTACTGGAGAAGAAGGAGGAGGCCCGTGTGTCTGGCTATGTGTGTGTCTCTCTAACAGGAGAAGATAGAGGCTAGTGGGTGTATCCATCAATCTCACTGACTATCTATCAAATGGAAGAAGAGAAAGAGTCTATTAATTTGGTCTAACTATTATCTAACGGAGTAGATTAGTGTGTCTATGAACCTGCCTAATTGAGGAGTAGGAGGAGGCTAGAATGTGTGTGTGTGTGTGTGTGTGTGTGTGTGTGTGTGTGTTTTGTGTGTGTGTGTCTGACTATGTATCTGTCTAACTATCTAATGGATGAGGAGTAGGAGGTTAGGATATATGGCTGTTTCTCAATGGAGGAAGTGGCTAGTCTGTCTGTCTGTGTATTTCTTTGTCTGTCTGTCTGTCTTTCTGTTTGTCTGTGTGTGTGTCTAACGGAGGACGCCTCCCAGGACTCGACCGACCTGGAGGGATTCCGATTGTCACCCTGAGGCAGCAGAGGGCGCCCCCAGAGCATGCTGAGGGGGACACCTGGGGGGAAATCCACAGGCTTTCCTGGGCAGCCTGTGCCTCCCGCATCAGCCCCCTCTGCAGCCGCTCCCGCCCCGCCCCGCCCCCTGACCACCCCGCGCCCGCCTCCCGGGATCAGGCCAGCACGGAGATGTGCTCCTCCTGTACCTAGGGTAGATGAGATCGAACCCAGAACCGGACAAGTGGGAGATGGGAGCAAATACAGGGGCTCCGTGGGGCAGCCCCGCATCCTCACTGCAGCCCCTGACAGCACCGCGCCCGCCTCCGGTGCGCAGGCTGACCTGCAAACGTGCATACTGTCAACCTGGGGCAGGAGAGGCCGCCGCCAAGAAAGGCCGCTGTGGAGATCGGGGCAAAGTGACCGGCTCACCCGAGGCAGTCCTTTCCCCGTGAAGTCCCTGTCCCCTGAAATCACCTCGCCATCCTCCCACCACCTGGCTGACAAGGAGAATTAAATCCCGCACATGTGGGGTAGCAGAGGCCGCCCCGAGGCTAGGCCGCTAGGGACACTGGGAAAAATCCTCTGGCTCGCCAGGGGCACCCGAGTCCTCGGTCGCCGCCGCCGACCCCGTCCGCAGACCGCACCCCGCACCCCGCCTCTAGTGTGTCCGTCTGTCTGACTGCCTTCCTGACTGCTTATGTACTGGAGGAGGGGAGAGGCTACTCTATGTGGGTGTGTGTCTGTTTATCTCACGGAGGAGAAGACGACTAGGATGTCTCTATCTTTGCCTGCCTATCAATCTATCCATCTATCTATCTATCTATCTATCTATCTATCTATCTATCTATCTATCTATCTATCTATCTATCTATTTTTCTATCTATCTATCTATGTATCTATCTATCTATCTATCAATGTAGAGGAGGCAAAGGAGCAGGCTTGTGTGTCTTTCTATCTGTGTGTCTGTAGGTTGGAAGAGGACATTAGTGTGTCTATCTGCCTACTTTGTTTGTTGAGGAGTAGGAGGAGGCTTGTGTGTGTGTGGGTATGTGTCTGTCTGTCTATGTATGTAACTATCTACCTATCTAATGGCTGAGGAGGAGTAATAAAGGGTATATGTTTGTTTCTACATGGAGGAAGAGGATAGTGTTTCTGTCTGTCTTTTTATTTGTCTGTCTGTCTGTCTAATGGAGGAATGCTCCCAGGACTCGACCGAATTGGAGGGATGCCAATTGCCACCCTGAGGCAGCAGAGGGCGCCCCAGAGCAGGCTGAGGGGGCCACTGGGTGGAAATTGACAGGCTTGTCTGGGCAGCTCGAGCCCCCCGCTTCTGCCTTCCCTGTAGCCGCCAACGAACCACCCCCTCCCCGCCCCCTGAACACCCCGCACTCGCTTCCCGGGAGCCGGCCACCACAGAGACCTGAAAATCTTGTACATAAGGTACCAGAGACCGACCCCAGGACCGGCCAAGGAGGAGATGCGAGCAAATACACGGGCTCCGTCGGGCAGCCCCGCCTCCTCACTGCAGCCCCTGACAGCACCGCGCCCGCCTCCGGGGCGCAGGCTGTACTGCAATCATGCATACTGTGAACCTGGGGCAGGTGAGGCCGTCCCCAGGCCAGGCCGTTGTGGAGATGGGAGCAAACTGATCGGCTAACCGGAGGCAGTCCGCCTGCCGCGACGTCCCTTTACCCTGAACTCAGCTTGCCTCCATCCCAGAACCCTGCTGACAAGCAGATATAAATCCCGCAAACCTGGTGTAGCAGAGGTTGGCCTAAGGCCAAGAGAGGGGCAGATGGGAGGAAAATGACCCCAAGTGTGCGAGGCATCCCCTTAGCTGCTGTGCGCCTGTTCACTGCCCCCGACCTCTTCCCCTGACCTCACCACGCCCGCTACCAGGAGCAGGCTGACTTGAAAGGCTTGAGTCCTAGAAACGTGGGGGAGAGGAGGCAGCCCCCAGGCAAAGCAGCTAGGGACATGGGAGAAAATCCTCTGGGTTCCAGGGGCAACCTTGTACCCCGTAGCTGCCGCCGAACCCCGTCCCCAGACCGCACCACACCACTAGAGTGTCTGTCTGTCTGACTGCCTGCCTCACTGCCTATATATTGGAGGATGGGAGAGTTTAGTCTATGTGTGTGTCTATCTGTATATCTAACGGAGGAGGAGGTGACTAGCATGTCTATCTCCTTGCCTGCCTAGCTATCAAAATATCTCTCTCTCTATCAATCTCTCTCTCTATCTATCTATCTATTATTCTATCTATCTATCTATCTATCTATGTATCTATCTATCTATCTATCTATCTATCTATCTATCTATCTATCTATCTATAGGTGGCAAAGGAGTAGGCTAAGTTGTCTTTTATTTTTCTGTCTGTTGAAGGAGGTGTTTAGTGTGTCTATTTACCTATCTACCTATTTGAGGAAGCGGAGTAGGCCAGTGTGTTTTTGTGTGCCTGTATGTGTGCGTGTGTGCGTGCGGGTCTGTCTATCTATGTATCTGTAAGTAAAGGAGAAGGAGGTTACTGTGTCTGTCTATCAGTCTATATCTGAATCTACTGGAGGAGGAGTAGGCTAGTATGTCTGTCTGTGTGTCTGTCTATCTATCAGATATCAATGTATGAACCTGTATCTAATCGAGTAGAAGGAGGAGGCTACAGTGTCTATGGCTCTGTCTGACAGAGGAGGAGAAGACTAATGTGTCTGTTTTTCTGTGTGTCTGTGAGTCTGTCACGATCTATATCTACTGGAGAAGAAGGAGGAGGCCCGTGTGTCTGGGTATGTGTGTGTCTCTCTAACAGGAGAAGATAGAGGCTAGTGGGTGTATCCATCAATCTCACTGACTATCTATCAAATGGAAGAAGAGAAAGAGTCTATTCAGTTGGTCTAACTATTATCTAATGGAGTAGATTTGTGTGTCTATGAACCTGCCTAATTGAGGAGTAGGAGGAGGCTAGAATGTGTGTGTGTGTGTGTGTGTGTGTGTGTGTGTGTGTGTGTGTGTGTCTGACTATGTATCTGTCTAACTATCTAATGGATGAGGAGTAGGAGGTTAGGATATATGGCTGTTTCTCAATGGAGGAAGTGGCTAGTCTGTCTGTCTGTGTATTTCTTTGTCTGTCTGTCTGTCTGTATGTCTGTGTGTGTGTCTAACGGAGGAAGCCTCCCAGGACTCGACCGACCTGGAGAGATTCCGATTGCCACCCTGAGGCAGCAGAGGGCGCCCCCAGAGCATGCTGAGGGGGACACCTGGGGGGAATCCACAGGCTTTCCTGGGCAGCCCGTGCCTCCCGCATTGGCCCTCTCTGCAGCCGCTCCCGCCCTGCCCCGCCCCCTGACCACCCCGCGCCCGCTTTCCGGGATCAGGCCAGCACGGAGATGTGCTCCTCCTGTACCTAGGGTAGATGAGATCGAACCCAGGACCGGACAAGTGGGAGATGGGAGCAAATACAGGGGCTCCGTGGGGCAGCCCCGCATCCTCACTGCAGCCCCTGACAGCACCGTGCCCGCCTCCGGGGCGCAGGCTGACCTGCAAACGTGCATACTGTCAACCTGGGGCAGGAGAGGCCGCCGCCAAGACAGGCCGTTGTGGAGATCGGGGCAAAGTGACCGGCTCACCCGAGGCAGTCCGCTCCCCGCGAAGTCCCTGTCCCCTGAACTCACCTCGCCATCCTCCCACCACCTGGCTGACAAGGAGAATTAAATCCCGCACATGTGGTGTAGCAGAGGCCGCCCCGATGCCAGGCCGCTAGGGACACTGGGGAAAATCCTCTGGCTCGCCAGGGGCACCCGAGTCCTCGGTCGCCGCCGCCGACCCCGTCCGCAGACCGCACCCCGCACCCCGCCTCTAGTGTGTCCGTTTGTCTGACTGCCTTCCTGACTGCTTATGTACTGGAGGAGGGGAGAGGCTACTCTATGTGGGTGTGTGTCTGTTTATCTCACGGAGGAGAAGACGACTAGGATGTCTCTATCTTTGCCTGCCTATCAATCTATCCATCTATCTATCTATCTATCTATCTATCTATTTTTCTATCTATCTATCTATGTATCTATCTATCTATCTATCAATGTAGAGGAGGCATAGGAGCTGGCTTGTGTGTCTTTCTATCTGTGTGTCTGTAGGTTGGAAGAGGACATTAGTGTGTCTATCGGCCTACCTTTTTTGTTGAGGAGTAGGAGGAGGCTTGTGTGTGTGTGGGTATGTGTCTGTCTGTCTATGTATGTAACTATCTACCTATCTAATGGCTGAGGAGGAGTAATAAAGGGTATATGTTTGTTTCTACATGGAGGAAGAGGATAGTGTTTCTGTCTGTCTATTTATTTGTCTGTCTGTCTGTCTAATGGAGGAATGCCCCTAGGACTCGACCGAATGGAGGGATGCCAATTGCCACCCTGAGGCAGCAGAGGGCGCCCCAGAGCAGGCTGAGGGGGCCACTGGGTGGAAATTGACAGGCTTGCCTGGGCAGCTCGAGCCCCCCGCTTCTGCCTTCCCTGTAGCCGCCAACGAACCACCCCCTCCCCGCCCCCTGAACACCCCGCACTCTCTTCCCGGGAGCCGGCCACCACAGAGACCTGAAAATCTTGTACATAAGGTACCAGAGACCGACCCCAGGACCGGCCAAGGAGGAGATGCGAGCAAATACACGGGCTCCGTCGGGCAGCCCGGCCTCCTCACTGCAGCCCCTGACAGCACCGCGCCCGCCTCCGGGGCGCAGGCTGTCCTGCAATCATGCATACTGTGAACCTGGGGCAGGTGAGGCCGTCCCCAGGCCAGGCCTTTGTGGAGATGGGAGCAAACTGATCGGCTAACCAGAGGCAGTCCGCCTGCCGCGACGTCCCTTTACCCTGAACTCAGCTCGCCAGCATCCCAGAACCCTGCTGACAAGCAGATATAAATCCCGCAAACCTGGTGTAGCAGAGGTCGGCCTAAGGCCAAGAGAGGGGCAGATGGGAGGAAAATGACCCCAAGTGTGCGAGGCATCCCCTTAGCTGCTGTGCGCCTGTTCACTGCCCCCGACCTCTTCCCCTGACCTCACCACGCCCGCTACCAGGAGCAGGCTGACTTGAAAGGCTTGAGTCCTAGAAACGTGGGGGAGAGGAGGCAGCCCCCAGGCAAAGCAGCTAGGGACATGGGAGAAAATCCTCTGGGTTCCAGGGGCAACCTTGTACCCCGTAGCAGCCGCCGAACCCCGTCCCCAGACCGCACCACACCACTAGAGTGTCTGTCTGTCTGACTGCCTGCCTCACTGCCTATATATTGGAGGATGGGAGAATTTAGTCTATGTGTGTTTCTGTCTGTATATCTAACGGAGGAGGAGGTGACTAGCATGTCTATCTCCTTGCCTGCCTATCTATCAAAATATCTCTCTCTCTATCAATCTCTCTCTCTATCTATCTATCTATTATTCTATCTATCTATCTATCTATCTATCTATCTATCTATCTATCTATCTATAGGTGGCAAAGGAGTAGGCTAAGGTGTCTTTTATTTTTCTGTCTGTTGAAGGAGGTGTTTAGTGTGTCTATCTACCTATCTACCTATTTGAGGAAGCGGAGTAGGCCAGTGTGTTTGTGTGTGCCTGTATGTGTGCGTGTGTGCGTGCGGGTCTGTCTATCTATGTATCTGTAAGTAAAGGAGAAGGAGGTTACTGTGTCTGTCTATCAGTCTATATCTGAATCTACTGGAGGAGGAGTAGGCTAGTATGTCTGTCTGTGTGTCTGTCTATCTATCAGATATCAATGTATGAACCTGTATCTAATCGAGTAGAAGGAGGAGGCTACAGTGTCTATGGCTCTGTCTGACAGAGGAGGAGAAGACTAATGTGTCTGTTTTTCTGTGTGTCTGTGAGTCTGTCACGATCTATATCTACTGGAGAAGAAGGAGGAGGCCCGTGTGTCTGGGTATGTGTGTGTCTCTCTAACAGGAGAAGATAGAGGCTAGTGGGTGTATCCATCAATCTCACTGACTATCTATCAAATGGAAGAAGAGAAAGAGTCTATTAAGTTGGTCTAACTATTATCTAATGGAGTAGATTAGTGTGTCTATGAACCTGCCTAATTGAGGAGTAGGAGGAGGCTAGATTGTGTGTGTGTGTGTGTGTGTGTGTGTGTGTCTGACTATGTATCTGTCTAACTATCTAATGGATGAGGAGTAGGAGGTTAGGATATATGGCTGTTTCTCAATGGAGGAAGTGGCTAGTCTGTCTGTCTGTGTATTTCTTTGTCTGTCTGTCTGTCTGTATGTCTGTGTGTGTGTCTAACGGAGGAAGCCTCCCAGGACTCGACCGACCTTGAGAGATTACGATTGCCACCCTGAGGCAGCAGAGGGCGCCCACAGAGCATGTTGAGGGGGACACTGCGTGGAAATGACAGGCTTGCCATGGCAGCTCGAGCCCCCTGCTTCTGCCTTCCCTGTAGCCGCCAACGAACCACCCCCTCCCCGCCCCCTGAACAGCCCGCACTCGCTTCCCGGGAGCCGGCCACCACAGAGACCTGAAAATCTTGTACATAGGGTACCAGTGACCGACCCCAGGACCGGCCAAGGAAGAGATGGGAGCAAATACAGGGGCTCCTTGAGGCAGCCCCGCGTCCTCACTGCAGCCCCTGACAGCACCGTGCCCGCCTCCGGGGCGCAGGCTGACCTGCAAACGTGCATAGTGTCAACCTGGGGCAGGGGAGGCTGCCGCCAGGCCAGGCCGTTGTGGAGATCGGGGCAAAGTGACCGGCTCACCCGAGGCAGTCCGCTCCCCGCAAAGTCCCTGTCCCCTGAACTCACCTCGCCATCCTCCCACCACCTGGCTGACAAGGAGAATTAAATCCCGCACATGTGGGGTAGCAGAGGCCGCCCCGATGCCAGGCCGCTAGGGACACTGGGGAAATTTCTCTGGCTCGCCAGGGGCACCCGAGTCCTCGGTCGCCGCCGCCGAACCCGTCCGCAGACCGCACCCTGCACCCCGCCTCTAGTGTGTCCGTCTGTCTGAATGCCTTCCTGACTGCTTATGTACTGGAGGAGGGGAGAGGCTACACTATGTGGGTGTGTGTCTGTTTATCTCACGGAGGAGAAGACGACTAGGATGTCTCTATCTTTGCCTGCCTATCAATCTATCCATCTATCTATCTATCTATCTATCTATCTATCTATGTATCTATCTATCTATCAATGTAGTGGAGGCATAAGAGCAGGCGCGTGTGTGATTTTATCTGTGTGTCTGTAGGTTGGAAGAGGACATTAGTGTGTCTATCTGCCTACCTTGTTAGTTGAGGTGTAGGAGGAGGCTTGTGTGTGTGTGGGTATGTGTCTGTCGGTCTATATATGTAACTATTTACCTATCTAATGGCTGAGGAGGGGTAATAAAGGGTATATGTTTGTTTCTACATGGAGGAAGAGGATAGTGTTTCTGTCTGTCTATTTATTTGTCTGTCTGTCTGTCTAATGGAGGAATGCTCCAAGGACTCGACCTACTTGGAGGGATGCAAATTGCCACACTGAGGCAGCAGAGGGCTCCCCCAGAGCATGCTGAGGGGGACACTGGGGGGAAATCCACAGGCTTTCCTGGGCAGCTCGCGCCTCCGGCATCGGCCCTCTCTGCAGCCGCTCCCGCCCCGCCCCCGCGCCGCCCCCTGTCCACCCCGCGCCCTCCTCCCGGGATCAGGCCAGCACGGAGATGTGCTCCTCCTGTACCTAGGGTAGCTGAGACCGACCCCAGGACCGGCCAAGTGGGAGATGGGAGCAAATACAGGGGCTCCGTTGGGCAGCCTCACGTACTCACTGCAGCCCCTGACAGCACCGTGCCCGCCTCCGGGGCGCAGGCTGACCTGAAAACGTGCATACTGTGAACCTGGGGCAGGAGAGGCCGTCCCCAGTCCAGGCCGTTGTGGAGATGGGAGCAAATTGATCGGCTAACCTGAGGCAGTCCGCCTGCCGCGACGTCCCTTTACCCTGAACTCAGCTCGCCAGCATCCCAGAACCCTGCTGACAAGCAGATATAAATCCCGCAAACCTGGGGTAGCAGAGGTCGGCCTAAGGCCAGGAGAGGGGCAGATGGGAGGAAAATGACCCCAAGTGTGCGAGGCATCCCCTTAGCTGCTGTGCGCCTGTTCACTGCCCCCGACCTCTTCCCCTGACCTCACCACGCCCGCTACCAGGAGCAGGCTGACTTGAAAGGCTTGAGTCCTAGAAACGTGGGGGAGAGGAGGCAGCCCCCAGGCAAAGCAGCTAGGGACATGGGAGAAAATCCTCTGGGTCTCCAGGGGCAAACTTGTACCCGTAGCGGCCGCCGAACCCCGTCCCCAGACCGCACCACACCACTAGAGTGTCTGTCTGTCTGACTGCCTGCCTCACTGCCTATCAATTGGAGGATGGGAGAGGTTAGTCTATGTGTGTGTCTGTCTGTTTATCTAACGGGGGAGGAGGTGACTAGCATGTCTATCTCCTTGCCTGCCTAGCTATCAAAATATCTCTCTCTCTATCAATCTCTCTCTCTCTCTATCTATTATTCTATCTATCTATCTATCTATCTATCTATCTATCTATCTATCTATCTATCTATCTATGTATCTATCTATCTATCTATAGGCGGCAAAGAAGTAGGCTAAGGTGTCTTTTATTTTTGTGTCTGTTGAAGGAGGTTTTTAGTGTGTCTATCTACCTATCTACCTATTGAGGAAGCGGAGTAGGCCAGTGTGTTTGTGTGTGCCTGTATGTGTGCGTGTGTGCGTGCGGGTCTGTGTATCTATGTATCTGTAAGTAAAGGAGAAGGAGGTTACTGTGTCTGTCTATCAGTCTATATCTGAATCTACTGGAGGAGGAGTAGGCTAGTATGTCTGTCTGTGTGTCTGTCTATCTATCAGATATCAATGTATGAACCTGTATCTAATCGAGTAGAAGGAGGAGGCTACAGTGTCTATGGCTCTGTCTGACAGAGGAGGAGAAGACTAATGTGTCTGTTTTTCTGTGTGTCTGTGAGTCTGTGACGATCTATATCTACTGGAGAAGAAGGAGGAGGCCCGTGTGTCTGGCTATGTGTGTGTCTCTCTAACAGGAGAAGATAGAGGCTAGTGGGTGTATCCATCAATCTCACTGACTATCTATCAAATGGAAGAAGAGAAAGAGTCTATTAAGTTGGTCTAACTATTATCTAAGGGAGTAGATTAGTGTGTCTATGAACCTGCCTAATTGAGGAGTAGGAGGAGGCTAGAATATGTGTGTGTGTGTGTGTGTGTCTGACTATGTATCTGTCTAACTATCTAATGGATGAGGAGTAGGAGGTTAGTATATATGGCTGTTTCTCAATGGAGGAAGTGGCTAGTCTGTCTGTCTGTGTATTTCTTTGTCTGTCTGTCTGTCTGTCTGTATGTCTGTGTGTGTGTCTAACGGAGGAAGCCTCCCAGGACTCGACCGACCTGGAGGGATTCCGATTGCCACCCTGAGGCAGCAGAGGGCGCCCGCAGAGCATGCTGAGGGGGTCACCTGGGGGGAAATCCACAGGCTTTCCTGGGAAGCCCGCGCCTCCCGCATCGGCCCTCTCTGCAGCCGCTCCCGCCCCGCCCCCGCGCCGCCCCCTGTCCACCCCGCGCCCTCCTCCCGGGATCAGGCCAGCACGGAGATGTGCTCCTCCTGTACCTAGGGTAGCTGAGACCGACCCCAGGACCGGCCAATGGGGAGATGGGAGCAAATACAGGGGCTCCGTGGGGCAGCCCCGCGTCCTCACTGTAGCCCCTGACAGCACATTGCCCGCCTCCGGGGCGCAGGCTGACCTGCAAACGTGCATAGTGTCAACCTGAGGCAGGGGAGGCCACCGCCAGGCCAGGCCGTTGTGGAGATCGGGGCAAAATGACCGGCTCACCCGAGGCAGTCCGCTCCCCGCGAAGTCCCTGTCCCCTGAACTCACCTCGCCATCCTCCAACCACCTGGCTGATAAGGAGAATTAAATCCCGCACATGTGGGGTAGCAGAGGCCGCCCAGAGGCCAGGCCGCTAGGGACACTGGGGAAATTCCTCTGGCTCGCCAGGGGCACCCGAGTCCTCGGTCGCCGCCGCCGACCCCGTCCGCAGACCGCACCCTGCACCCCGCCTCTAGTGTGTCCGTCTGTCTGACTGCCTTCCTGACTGCTTATGTACTGGAGGAGGGGAGAGGCTACACTATGTGGGTGTGTGACTGTTTATCTCACGGAGGAGAAGACGACTAGGATGTCTCTATCTTTGCCTGCCTATCAATCTATCCATCCATCTAGCTAGCTAGCTATCTATCTATCTATCTATCTATCTATCTATCTATCTATCTATCTATCAATGTAGTGGAGGCATAGAAGCAGGCGCGTGTGTGTTTTTATCTGTGTGTCTGTAGGTTGGAAGAGGACATTAGTGTGTCTATCTGCCTACCTTGTTAGTTGAGGAGTAGGAGGAGGCTAGTGTGTGTGTGAGTATGTGTCTGTCGGTCTATGTATGTAACTATTTACCTATCTAATGGCTGAGGAGGAGTAATAAAGGGTATATGTTTGTTTCCACATGGAGGAAGAGGATAGTGTTTCTGTCTGTGTATTTATTTGTCTGTCTGTCTGTCTAATGGAGGAATGCTCCAAGGACTCGACCAACTTGGAGGGATGCCAATTGCCACCCTGAGGCAGCAGAGGGCGCCCCAGAGCAGGCTGAGGGGGCCACTGGGTGGAAATTGACAGGCTTGCCTGGGCAGCTCGAGACCCCGCTTCTGCCTTCCCTGTAGCCGCCAACGAACCACCCCCTGCCCGCCCCCTGAACACCCCGCACTCGCTTCCCGGGAGCCGGCCACCACAGAGACCTGAAAATCTTGTACATAGGGTAACAGAGACCGACCCCAGGACCGGCCAAGGAGGAGATGGGAGAAAATACTCGGGCTCCGTGGGGCAGCCCCGCCTCCTCACTGCAGCCCCTGACAGCACCGCGCCCGCCTCCGGGGCGCAGGCTGACCTGCAATCATGCATACTGTGAACCTGGGGCAGGAGAGGCCGTCCCCAGTCCAGGCCTTTGTGGAGATGGGAGCAAACTGATCGGCTAACCGGAGGCAGTCCGCCTGCCGTGGAGTCCCTTTACCCAGAACTCAGCTCGCCAGCATCCCAGGACCCTGCTGACAAGCAGATATAAATCCCGCAAACCTGGGGTAGCAGAGGCCGGCCCGAGGCCAGGAGTGGGGCAGATGGGAGGAAAATGACCCCAAGTGTGCGAGGCATCCCCTTAGCTGCTGTGCGCCTGTTCACTGCCCCCGACCTCTTCCCCTGACCTCACCAGGCCCGCTACCAGGAGCAGGCTGACTTGAAAGGCTTGAGTCCTAGAAACGTGGGGGAGAGGAGGCAGCCCACAGGCAAAGCAGCTAGGGACATGGGAGAAAATCCTCTGGTTCTCCAGGGGCAAACTTGTACCCGTAGCGGCCGCCGAACCCCGTCCCCAGACCGCACCACACCACTAGAGTGTCTGTCTGTCTGACTGCCTGCCTCACTGCCTATCTATTGGAGGATGGGAGAGGTTAGTCTATGTGTGTGTCTGTTTATCTAACGGAGGAGGAGGTGACTAGCATGTCTATCTCCTTGCCTGCCTAGCTATCAAAATAACTCTCTCTCTATCAATCTCTCTCTCTCTCTATCTATTATTCTATCTATCTATCTATCTATCTATCTATCTATCTATCTATCTATCTATAGGTGGCAAAGGAGTAGGCTAAGGTGTCTTTTATTTTTGTGTCTGTTGAAGGAGGTTTTTAGTGTGTCTATCTACCTATCTACCTATTTGAGGAAGCGGAGTAGGCCAGTGTGTTTGTGTGTGCCTGTATGTGTGCGTGTGTGCGTGCGGGTCTGTCTATCTATGTATCTGTAAGTAAAGGAGAAGGAGGTTACTGTGTTTGTCTATCAGTCTATATCTGAATCTACTGGAGGAGGAGTAGGCTAGTATGTCTGTCTGTGTGTCTGTCTATCTATCAGATATCAATGTATGAACCTGTATCTAATCGAGTAGAAGGAGGAGGCTACAGTGTCTATGGCTCTGTCTGACAGAGGAGGAGAAGACTAATGTGTCTGTTTTTCTGTGTGTCTGTGAGTCTGTCACGATCTATATCTACTGGAGAAGAAGGAGGAGGCCCGTGTGTCTGGCTATGTGTGTGTCTCTCTAACAGGAGAAGATAGAGGCTAGTGGGTGTATCCATCAATCTCACTGACTATCTATCAAATGGAAGAAGAGAAAGAGTCTATTAAGTTGGTCTAACTATTATCTAACGGAGTAGATTAGTGTGTCTATGAACCTGCCTAATTGAGGAGTAGGAGGAGGCTAGAATGTGTGTGTGTGTGTGTGTGTGTCTGACTATGTATCTGTCTAACTATCTAATGGATGAGGAGTAGGAGGTTAGGATATATGGCTGTTTCTCAATGGAGGAAGTGGCTAGTCTGTCTGTCTGTGTATTTCTTTGTCTGTCTGTCCGTCTGTCTGTATGTCTGTGTGTGTGTCTAACGGAGGAAGCCTCCCAGGACTCGACCGACCTGGAGGGATTCCGATTGCCACCCTGAGGCAGCAGAGGGCGCCCCCAGAGCATGCTGAGGGGGACACTGGGGGGAAATCCACAGGCTTTCCTGGGCAGCCCGCGCCTCCCGCATCGGCCCTCTCTGCAGCTGCTCCCGCCCCGCCCCCGCGCCGCCCCCTGTCCACCCCGCGCCCTCCTCCCGGGATCAGGCCAGCACGGAGATGTGCTCTTCCTGTACCTAGGGTAGCTGAGACGACCCCAGGACCGGCCAATGGGGAGATGGGAGCAAATACAGGGGCTCCGTGGGGCAGCCCCGCGTCCTCACTGCAGCCCCTGACAGCACCGTGCCCGCCGTCGGGGCGCAGGCTGACCGGCAAACGTGCATAATGTCAACCTGGGGCAGGGGAGGCCGCCGCCAGGCCATGCCGTTGTGGAGATCGGGGCAAAATGACCGGCTCACCCGAGGGAGTCCGCTCCCCGCGAAGTCCCTGTCCCCTGAACTCACCTCGCCATCCTCCCACCACCTGGCTGACAAGGAGAATTAAATCCCGCACATGTGGGGTAGCAGAGGCCGCCCCGAGGCCAGGCCGCTAGGGACACTGGGGAAATTCCTCTGGCTCACCAGGGGCACCCGAGTCCTCGGTCGCCGCCGCCGACCCCGTCCGCAGACCGCACCCTGCACCCCGCCTCTAGTGTGTCCGTCTGTCTGACTGCCTTCCTAACTGCTTATGTACTGGAGGAGGGGAGAGGCTACACTATGTGGGTGTGTGTCTGTTTATCTCACGGAGGAGAAGACGACTAGGATGTCTCTATCTTTGCCTGCCTATCAATCTATCCATCTATCTATCTATCTATCTATCTAACTATCTATCTATCTATCTATCTATCTATCTATCTATGTATCTATCTATCTATGTATCTATCCATCTATCTATCAATGTAGAGGAGGCATAGGAGCAGGCTAGTGTGTCTTTTTATCTGTGTGTCTGTAGGTTGGAAGAGGACATTAGTGTGTCTATCTGCCTACCTTGTTAGTTGAGGAGTAGGAGGAGGCTAGTGTGTGTGTGGGTATGTGTCTGTCTGTCTATGTATGTAACTATCTACCTATCTAATGGCTGAGGAGGAGTAATAAAGGGTATATGTTTGTTTCTACATGGAGGAAGAGGATAGTGTTTCTGTCTGTCTATTTATTTGTCTGTCTGTCTGTCTAATGGAGGAATGCTCCCAGGACTCGACCGACTTGGAGGGATGCCAATTGCCACCCTGAGGCAGCAGAGGGCGCCCCAGAGCAGGCTGAGGGGGCCACTGGGTGGAAATTGACAGGCTTGCCTGGGCAGCTCGAGCCCCCCGCTTCTGCCTTCCCTGTAGCCGCCAACGAACCACCCCATCCCCGCCCCCTGAACAACCCCGCACTCACTTCCCGGGAGCCGGCCACCACAGAGACCTGAAAATCTTGTACATAGGGTACCAGAGACCGACCCCAGGACCGGCCAAGGAGGAGATGGGAGCAAATACACGGGCTCCGTGGGGCAGCCCCGCCTCCTCACTGCAGCCCCTGACAGCACCGCGCCCGCCTCCGGGGCGCAGGCTGACCTGCAATCATGCATACTGTGAACCTGGGGCAGGAGAGGCCGTCCCCAGGCCAGGCCGTTGTGGAGATGGGAGCAAACTGATCGGCTAACCGGAGGCAGTCCGCCTGCCGCGACGTCCCTTTACCCTGAACTCAGCTCGCCAGCATCCCAGGACCCTGCCGACAAGCAGATATAAATCCCGCAAACCTGGGGTAGCAGAGGTCGGCCCGAGGCCAGGAGAGGGGCAGATGGGAGGAAAATGACCCCAAGTGTGCGAGGCATCCCCTTAGCTGCTGTGCGCCTCTTCTCTGCCCCCGACCTCTTCCCCTGACCTCACCACGCCCGCTACCAGGAGCAGGCTGATTTGAAAGGCTTGAGTCATAGAAACGTGGGGGAGAGGAGGCAGCCCCAAGGCAAAGCAGCAGGGACATGGGAGAAAATCCTCTGGGTCTCCAGGGGCAACCAAGTGCCCCGTAGCCGCCGCCGAACCCCGTCCCCAGACGGCACCAAACCTCTAGAGTGTCTGTCTGTCTGACTGCCGGCCTCACTGCCTATCTATTGGAGGATGGGACAGGTTAGTCTATGTGTGTGTCTGTCTGTTTATCTAACGGAGGAGGAGGTGAATAGCATGTCTATCTCCTTGCCTGCCTAGCTATCAAAATATCTCTCTCTCTATCAATCTCTCTCTCTATCTATCTATTATTCTATCTATCTATATATCTATCTATCTATCTATCTATCTATCAATCTATCTATCAATCTATCTATCTAGAGGTGGCAAAGCAGTAGGCTAGGGTGTCTTTTATTTTTCTGTCTGTTGAAGGAGGAGTTTAGTGTGTCTATCTACCTATCTACCTATTTGAGGAAGCGGAGTAGGCCAGTGTGTTTGTGTGTGCCTGTATGTGTGCTTGTGTGCGTGCGGGTCTGTCTATCTATGTATCTGTAAGTAAAGGAGAAGGAGGTTACTGTGTCTGTCTATCAGTCTATATCTGAATCTACTGGAGGTGGAGTAGGCTAGTATGTCTGTCTGTGTGTCTGTCTATCTATCAGATATCAATATATGAACCTGTATCTAATCGATTAGAAAGAGGAGGCTACAGTGTCTATGGCTCTGTCTGACAGAGGAGGAGAAGACTAATGTGTCTGTTTTTCTGTGTGTCTGTGAGTCTGTCACGATCTATATCTACTGGAGAAGAAGGAGGAAGCCCGTGTGTCTGGGTATGTGTGTGTCTCTCTAACAGGGGAAGATAGAGGCTAGTGGGTGTATCCATCAATCTCACTGACTATCTATCAAATGGAAGAAGAGAAAGAGTCTATTAAGTTGGTCTAATTATTATCTAACTGAGTAGATTAGTGTGTCTATGAACCTGCCTAATTGAGGAGTAGGAGGAGGCTAGAATGTGTGTGTGTGTGTGTGTGAGTGTGTGTGTGTGTGTGTTTTGTGTGTGTGTGTCTGACTATGTATCTGTCTAACTATCTAATGGATGAGGAGTAGGAGGTTAGGATATATGGCTGTTTCTCAATGGAGGAAGTGGCTAGTCTGTCTGTCTGTGTATTTCTTTGTCTGTCTGTTTGTCTGTCTGTTTGTTTGTGTGTGTGTCTAACGGAGGAATCCTCCGAGGACTCGACCGACCTGGAGGGATTCCGATTGCCACCCTGAGGCAGCAGAGGGCGCCCCCAGAGCATGCTGAGGGCTACACCTGGGGGGAAATCCACAGGCTTTCCTGGGCAGCCCGTGCCTCACGCATCGGCCCTCTCTGCAGCCGCACCCGCCAGTCCCCGCCCCCTGACCACCCCGTTCCCGCCTCCCGGGATCAGGCCAGCACGGAGATGTGCTCCTCCTGTACCTAGGGTAGCTGAGATCGAAACCAGGACCGGACAAGTGGGAGATGGGAGCAAATACATGGGCTCCGTGGGGCAGGCCCGCATCCTCACTGCAGCCCCTGACAGCACCGCGCCCGCTTCCGGGGCGCAGGCTGACCTGCAAACGTGCATACTGTCAACCTGGGGCAGGAGAGGCCGCCCCCAAGACAGGCCATTGTGGAGATCGGGGCAAAGTGACCGGCTCACCCGAGGCAGTCCTTTCCCCGCGAAGTCCCTGTCCCCTGAACTCACCTCGCCATCCTCCCACCACCTGGCTGACAAGGAGAATTAAATCCCGCACATGTGGAGTAGCAGAGGCCGCCCCGAGGCCAGGCCGCTAGGGTCACTGGGGAAAATCCTCTGACTCGCCAGGGGCACCCGAGTCCTCGGTCGCCGCCGCCGACCCCGTCCGCAGACCGCACCCCGTATCCCGCCTCTAGTGTGTGCGTCTGTCTGACTGTCTTCCTGACTGCTTATGTACTGGAGGAGGGGAGAGGCTACTCTATAAGGGTGTGTGTCTGTTTATCTCACGGAGGAGAAGACGACTAGGATGTCTCTATCTTTGCCTGCCTATCAATCTATCTATCTATCTATCTATCTATCTATCTATCTATCTATCTATCTATCTATCTATGTATCTATCTATCTAGAGGTGTCAAAGGAGTAGGCTAGGGTGTCTTTTATTTTTCTGTCAGTTGAAGGAGGTGTTTAGTGTGTCTATCTACCTATCTACCTATTCTAGGAAGCGGAGTAGGCCAATGTGTTTGTGAGTGCCTGTAAGTATGCGTGTGTGCGTGCGGTTCTGTGTATTTATGTATCTGTTAGTAAAGGAGAAGGAAGTTACTGTGTCTGTTTATCAGTCTATATCTGAATCTACTGGAGGAGGAGTAGGCTAGTATGTCTGTCTGTGTGTCTGTCTATCTATCAGATATCAATGTATGAACCTGTATCTAATCGAGTGGAAGGAGGAGGCTACAGTGTCTATGGCTCTGTCTGACAGAGGAGGAGAGGACTAATGTGTCTGCTTTCTGTGTGTCTGTGAGTCTGTCACGATCTATATCTACTGGAGAAGAAGGAGGAGGCCCGTGTGTCTGGCTATGTGTGTGTCTGTCTAACAGGAGAAGATAGAGGCTAGTGGATGTATCCATCAATCTCACTGACTATCTATCAAATGGAAGAAGAGAAAGAGTCTATTAATTTGGTCTAAGTATTATCTAATGGAGTAGATTAGTGTGTCTATGAACCTGCCTAATTGAGGAGTAGGAGGAGGCTAGAATGTGTGTGTGTTTCTGTGTGTGTGTGTGTGTGTGTTTTGTGTGTGTGTGTCTGACTATGTATCTGTCTAACTATCTAATGGATGAGGAGTAGGAGGTTAGGATATATGGCTGTTTCTCAATGGAGGAAGTGGCTAGTCTGTCTGTCTGTGTATTTCTTTGTCTGTTTGTCTGTCTGTCTGTTTGTCTGTGTGTGTGTCTAACGGAGGAAGCCTCCCAGGACTCGACCGACCTGGAGGGATTCCGATTGCCACCCTGAGGCAGCAGAGGGCGCCCCCAGAGCATACTGAGGGGGACACCTGGGGGGAAATCCACAGGCTTTCCTAGGCAGCCCGTGCCTCCCGCATCGGCCCTCTCTGCAGCAGCTCCTGCCCCGCCCCGCCCCCTGACCACCCCGTGCCCGCCTCCCGGGATCAGGCCTGCACGGAGATGTGCTCCTCCTGTACCTAGGGTAGCTGAGATCGAACCCAGAACCGGACAAGTGGGAGATGGGAGCAAATACATGGGCTCCGTTGGGCAGCCCCGCATCCTCACTGCAGCCCCTGACAGCACTGCGCCCGCCTCCGGGGCGCAGGCTGACATGCAAACGTGCATACTGTCAACCTGGGGCAGGAGAGGCCGCCGCCAAGACAGGCCGTTGTGGAGATCGGGGCAAAGTGACCGGCTCACCCGAGGCAGTCCTTTCCCCGCGAAGTCCCTGTCCCCTGAACTCACCTCACCATCCTCCCACCACCTGGCTGACAAGGAGAATTAAATCCCGCACATGTGGGGTAGCAGAGGCCGCCCCGAGGCCAGGCCGCTAGGGACACTGGGGAAAATCCTCTGGCTCGCCAGGGGCACCCGAGTCCTCGGTCGCCGCCGCCGACCCCGTCCGCAGACCGCACCCCGCACCCCGCCTCTAGTGTGTCCGTCTGTCTGACTGCCTTCCTGACTGCTTATGTACTGGAGGAGGGGAGAGGCTACTCTATGTGGGTGTGTGTCTGTTTATCTCACGGAGGAGAAGACGACTAGGATGTCTCTATCTTTGCCTGCCTATCAATCTATCCATCTATCTATCTATCTATCTATCTAACTATCTATCTATCTATCTATCTATCTATCTATCTATGTATCTATCTATCTATGTATCTATCCATCTATCTATCAATGTAGAGGAGGCATAGGAGCAGGCTAGTGTGTCTTTTTATCTGTGTGTCTGTAGGTTGGAAGAGGACATTAGTGTGTCTATCTGCCTACCTTGTTAGTTGAGGAGTAGGAGAAGGCTAGTGTGTGTGTGGGTATGTGTCTGTCTGTCTATGTATGTAACTATCTACCTATCTAATGGCTGAGGAGGAGTAATAAAGGGTATATGTTTGTTTCTACATGGAGGAAGAGGATAGTGTTTCTGTCTGTCTATTTATTTGTCTGTCTGTCTGTCTAATGGAGGAATGCTCCCAGGACTCGACCGACTTGGAGGGATGCCAATTGCCACCCTGAGGCAGCAGAGGGCGCCCCAGAGCAGGCTGAGGGGGCCACTGGGTGGAAATTGACAGGCTTGCCTGGGCAGCTCGAGCCCCCCGCTTCTGCCTTCCCTGTAGCCGCCAACGAACCACCCCATCCCCGCCCCCTGAACACCCCGCACTCACTTCCCGGGAGCCGGCCACCACAGTGACCTGAAAATCTTGTACATAGGGTACCAGAGACCGACCCCAGGACCGGCCAAGGAGGAGATGGGAGCAAATACACGGGCTCCGTGGGGCAGCCCCGCCTCCTCACTGCAGCCCCTGACAGCACCGCGCCCGCCTCCGGGGCGCAGGCTGACCTGCAATCATGCATACTGTGAACCTGGGGCAGGAGAGGCCGTCCCCAGGCCAGGCCGTTGTGGAGATGGGAGCAAACTGATCGGCTAACCGGAGGCAGTCCGCCTGCCGCGACGTCCCTTTACCCTGAACTCAGCTCGCCAGCATCCCAGGACCCTGCCGACAAGCAGATATAAATCCCGCAAACCTGGGGTAGCAGAGGTCGGCCCGAGGCCAGGAGAGGGGCAGATGGGAGGAAAATGACCCCAAGTGTGCGAGGCATCCCCTTAGCTGCTGTGCGCCTCTTCTCTGCCCCCGACCTCTTCCCCTGACCTCACCACGCCCGCTACCAGGAGCAGGCTGATTTGAAAGGCTTGAGTCATAGAAACGTGGGGGAGAGGAGGCAGCCCCAAGGCAAAGCAGCAGGGACATGGGAGAAAATCCTCTGGGTCTCCAGGGGCAACCAAGTGCCCCGTAGCCGCCGCCGAACCCCGTCCCCAGACCGCACCAAACCTCTAGAGTGTCTGTCTGTCTGACTGCCGGCCTCACTGCCTATCTATTGGAGGATGGGACAGGTTAGTCTATGTGTGTGTCTGTCTGTTTATCTAACGGAGGAGGAGGTGAATAGCATGTCTATCTCCTTGCCTGCCTAGCTATCAAAATATCTCTCTCTCTATCAATCTCTCTCTCTATCTATCTATTATTCTATCTATCTATATATCTATCTATCTATCTATCTATCTATCAATCTATCTATCAATCTATCTATCTAGAGGTGGCAAAGCAGTAGGCTAGGGTGTCTTTTATTTTTCTGTCTGTTGAAGGAGGAGTTTAGTGTGTCTATCTACCTATCTACCTATTTGAGGAAGCGGAGTAGGCCAGTGTGTTTGTGTGTGCCTGTATGTGTGCTTGTGTGCGTGCGGGTCTGTCTATCTATGTATCTGTAAGTAAAGGAGAAGGAGGTTACTGTGTCTGTCTATCAGTCTATATCTGAATCTACTGGAGGTGGAGTAGGCTAGTATGTCTGTCTGTGTGTCTGTCTATCTATCAGATATCAATATATGAACCTGTATCTAATCGATTAGAAAGAGGAGGCTACAGTGTCTATGGCTCTGTCTGACAGAGGAGGAGAAGACTAATGTGTCTGTTTTTCTGTGTGTCTGTGAGTCTGTCACGATCTATATCTACTGGAGAAGAAGGAGGAAGCCCGTGTGTCTGGGTATGTGTGTGTCTCTCTAACAGGGGAAGATAGAGGCTAGTGGGTGTATCCATCAATCTCACTGACTATCTATCAAATGGAAGAAGAGAAAGAGTCTATTAAGTTGGTCTAATTATTATCTAACTGAGTAGATTAGTGTGTCTATGAACCTGCCTAATTGAGGAGTAGGAGGAGGCTAGAATGTGTGTGTGTGTGTGTGTGAGTGTGTGTGTGTGTGTGTTTTGTGTGTGTGTGTCTGACTATGTATCTGTCTAACTATCTAATGGATGAGGAGTAGGAGGTTAGGATATATGGCTGTTTCTCAATGGAGGAAGTGGCTAGTCTGTCTGTCTGTGTATTTCTTTGTCTGTCTGTTTGTCTGTCTGTTTGTTTGTGTGTGTGTCTAACGGAGGAATCCTCCGAGGACTCGACCGACCTGGAGGGATTCCGATTGCCACCCTGAGGCAGCAGAGGGCGCCCCCAGAGCATGCTGAGGGCTACACCTGGGGGGAAATCCACAGGCTTTCCTGGGCAGCCCGTGCCTCACGCATCGGCCCTCTCTGCAGCCGCACCCGCCAGTCCCCGCCCCCTGACCACCCCGTTCCCGCCTCCCGGGATCAGGCCAGCACGGAGATGTGCTCCTCCTGTACCTAGGGTAGCTGAGATCGAAACCAGGACCGGACAAGTGGGAGATGGGAGCAAATACATGGGCTCCGTGGGGCAGGCCCGCATCCTCACTGCAGCCCCTGACAGCACCGCGCCCGCTTCCGGGGCGCAGGCTGACCTGCAAACGTGCATACTGTCAACCTGGGGCAGGAGAGGCCGCCCCCAAGACAGGCCATTGTGGAGATCGGGGCAAAGTGACCGGCTCACCCGAGGCAGTCCTTTCCCCGCGAAGTCCCTGTCCCCTGAACTCACCTCGCCATCCTCCCACCACCTGGCTGACAAGGAGAATTAAATCCCGCACATGTGGAGTAGCAGAGGCCGCCCCGAGGCCAGGCCGCTAGGGTCACTGGGGAAAATCCTCTGACTCGCCAGGGGCACCCGAGTCCTCGGTCGCCGCCGCCGACCCCGTCCGCAGACCGCACCCCGTATCCCGCCTCTAGTGTGTGCGTCTGTCTGACTGTCTTCCTGACTGCTTATGTACTGGAGGAGGGGAGAGGCTACTCTATAAGGGTGTGTGTCTGTTTATCTCACGGAGGAGAAGACGACTAGGATGTCTCTATCTTTGCCTGCCTATCAATCTATCTATCTATCTATCTATCTATCTATCTATCTATCTATCTATCTATCTATCTATCTATGTATCTATCTATCTAGAGGTGTCAAAGGAGTAGGCTAGGGTGTCTTTTATTTTTCTGTCAGTTGAAGGAGGTGTTTAGTGTGTCTATCTACCTATCTACCTATTCTAGGAAGCGGAGTAGGCCAATGTGTTTGTGAGTGCCTGTAAGTATGCGTGTGTGCGTGCGGTTCTGTGTATTTATGTATCTGTTAGTAAAGGAGAAGGAAGTTACTGTGTCTGTTTATCAGTCTATATCTGAATCTACTGGAGGAGGAGTAGGCTAGTATGTCTGTCTGTGTGTCTGTCTATCTATCAGATATCAATGTATGAACCTGTATCTAATCGAGTAGAAGGAGGAGGCTACAGTGTCTATGGCTCTGTCTGACAGAGGAGGAGAGGACTAATGTGTCTGCTTTCTGTGTGTCTGTGAGTCTGTCACGATCTATATCTACTGGAGAAGAAGGAGGAGGCCCGTGTGTCTGGCTATGTGTGTGTCTGTCTAACAGGAGAAGATAGAGGCTAGTGGATGTATCCATCAATCTCACTGACTATCTATCAAATGGAAGAAGAGAAAGAGTCTATTAATTTGGTCTAAGTATTATCTAATGGAGTAGATTAGTGTGTCTATGAACCTGCCTAATTGAGGAGTAGGAGGAGGCTAGAATGTGTGTGTGTTTCTGTGTGTGTGTGTGTGTGTGTTTTGTGTGTGTGTGTCTGACTATGTATCTGTCTAACTATCTAATGGATGAGGAGTAGGAGGTTAGGATATATGGCTGTTTCTCAATGGAGGAAGTGGCTAGTCTGTCTGTCTGTGTATTTCTTTGTCTGTTTGTCTGTCTGTCTGTTTGTCTGTGTGTGTGTCTAACGGAGGAAGCCTCCCAGGACTCGACCGACCTGGAGGGATTCCGATTGCCACCCTGAGGCAGCAGAGGGCGCCCCCAGAGCATACTGAGGGGGACACCTGGGGGGAAATCCACAGGCTTTCCTAGGCAGCCCGTGCCTCCCGCATCGGCCCTCTCTGCAGCAGCTCCTGCCCCGCCCCGCCCCCTGACCACCCCGTGCCCGCCTCCCGGGATCAGGCCTGCACGGAGATGTGCTCCTCCTGTACCTAGGGTAGCTGAGATCGAACCCAGAACCGGACAAGTGGGAGATGGGAGCAAATACATGGGCTCCGTTGGGCAGCCCCGCATCCTCACTGCAGCCCCTGACAGCACTGCGCCCGCCTCCGGGGCGCAGGCTGACATGCAAACGTGCATACTGTCAACCTGGGGCAGGAGAGGCCGCCGCCAAGACAGGCCGTTGTGGAGATCGGGGCAAAGTGACCGGCTCACCCGAGGCAGTCCTTTCCCCGCGAAGTCCCTGTCCCCTGAACTCACCTCACCATCCTCCCACCACCTGGCTGACAAGGAGAATTAAATCCCGCACATGTGGGGTAGCAGAGGCCGCCCCGAGGCCAGGCCGCTAGGGACACTGGGGAAAATCCTCTGGCTCGCCTGGGGCACCCGAGTCCTCGGTCGCCGCCGCCGACCCCGTCCGCAGACCGCACCCCGCACCCCGCCTCTAGTGTGTCCGTCTGTCTGACTGCCTTCCTGACTGCTTATGTACTGGAGGAGGGGAGAGGCTACTCTATGTGGGTGTGTGTCTGTTTATCTCACGGAGGAGAAGACGACTAGGATGTCTCTATCTTTGCCTGCCTATCAATCTATCCATCTATCTATCTATCTATCTATCTATCTATGTATCTATTTATCTATCTATCTATCTATCTATCTATCTATCTATCTATCTATCTATCTATCTATGTATCTATCTATCTATCTATCAATGTAGAGGAGGCATAGGAGCAGGCTAGTGTGTCCTTTTATCTGTGTGTCTGTAGGTTGGAAGAGGACATTAGTGTGTCTATCTGCCTACCTTGTTAGTTGAGGAGTAGGAGGAGGCTAGTGTGTGTGTGGGTATGTGTCTGTCTGTCTATGTATGTAACTATCTACCTATCTAATGGCTGAGGAGTAGTAATAAAGGGTATATGTTTGTTTCTACATGGAGGAAGAGGATAGTGTTTCTGTCTGTCTATTTATTTGTCTGTCTGTCTGTCTAATGGAGGAATGCTCCCAGGACTCGACCGACTTGGAGGGATGCCAATTGCCACCCTGAGGCAGCAGAGGGCGCCCCAGAGCATGCTGAGGGGGCCACTGGGTGGAAATTGACAGGCTTGCCTGGGCAGCTCGAGCCCCCCTCTTCTGCCTTCCCTGTAGCCGCCAACGAACCACCCCCTCCCCGCCCCCTGAACACCCCGCACTCGCTTCCGGGGAGCCGGCCACCACAGAGACCTGAAAATCTTGTACATAGGGTACAAGAGACCGACCCCAGGACCAGCCAAGGAGGAGATGGGAGCAAATACACGGGCTCCGTGGATCAGCCCCGCCTCCTCACTGCAGCCCCTGACAGCACCGCGCCCGCCTCCGGGGCGCAGGCTGACCTGCAATCATGCATACTGTGAACTTGGGGCAGGAGAGGCCGTCCCCAGGCCAGGCCGTTGTGGAGATGGGAGCAAACTGATCGGCTAACCGGAGGCAGTCCGCCTGCCGCGACGTCCCTTTACCCTGAACTCAGCTCGCCAGCATCCCAGGACCCTGCTGACAAGCAGATATAAATCCCGCAAACCTGGGGTAGCAGAGGTCGGCCCGAGGCCAGGAGAGGGGCAGATGGGAGGAAAATGACCCCAAGTGTGCGAGGCATCCCCTTAGCTGCTGTGCGCCTCTTCTCTGCCCCCGACCTCTTCCCCTGACCTCACCACACCCGCTACCAGGAGCAGGATGATTTGAAAGGCTTGAGTCCTAGAAACGTGGGGGAGAGGAGGCAGCCCCCAGGCAAAGCAGCTAGGGACATGGGAGAAAATCCTCTGGGTCTCCAGGGGCAACCTAATGCCCCGTAGCCGCCGCCGAAACCCGTCCCCAGACCGCACCAAACCTCTAGAGTGTCTGTCTGTCTGACTGCCGGCCTCACTGCCTATCTATTGGAGGATGGGAGAGGTTAGTCTATGTGTGTGTCTGTCTGTTTATCTAACGGAGGAGGAGGTGACTAGCATGTCTATCTCCTTGCCTGCCTAGCTATAAAAATATCTCTCTCTCTATCAATCTCTCTCTCTCTCTCTATCTATTATTCTATCTCTCTATCTATTTATCTATCTATCTATCTATCTATCTATCTATCTATCTATCTATCTATCTATCTAACTATCTAGCTATCTATCTTTATATCTATGTATCTGTCTATCTATTTATTTATCTATCTAGAGGTGGTAAAGTAGTAGGCTAGGGTGTCTTTTATTTTTCTGTCTTTTGAAGGAGGAGTTTAGTGTGTTTATCTACCTATCTACCTATTTGAGAAAGCGGAGTAGGCCAGTGTGTTTGTGTGTGCCTTTATGTGTGCGTGTGTGCGTGCCGGTCTGTCTATCTATGTATCTGTATGTAAAGTAGAAGGAGGTTACTGTGTATGTCTATCAGTCTATATCTGAATCTACTGGAGGAGGAGTAGGCTAGTATGTCTGTCTGTGTGTCTGTCTATCTATCAGATATCAATGTATGAACCTGTATCTAATCGAGTAGAAGGAGGAGGCTACAGTGTCTATGGCTCAGTCTGACAGAGGAGGAGAAGACTAATGTGTCTGTTTTCTGTGTGTCTGTGAGTCTGTCACGATCTATATCTACTGGAGCAGAAGGAGGAGGCCCGTGTGTCTGGCTATGTGTGTGTCTGTCTAACAGGAGAAGATAGAGGCTAGTGGATGTATCCATCAATCTCACTGACTATCTATCAAATGGAAGAAGAGAAAGAGTCTATTAATTTGGTCTAAGTATTATCTAATGGAGTAGATTAGTGTGTCTATGAACCTGCCTAATTGAGGAGTAGGAGGAGGCTAGAATGTGTGTGTGTTTCTGTGTGTGTGTGTGTGTTTTGTGTGTGTGTGTCTGACTATGTATCTGTCTAACTGTCTAATGGATGAGGAGTAGGAGGTTAGGATATATGGCTGTTTCTCAATGGAGGAAGTGGCTAGTCTGTCTGTCTGTGTATTTCTTTGTCTGTCTGTCTGTCTGTCTGTTTGTCTGTGTGTGTGTCTAACGGAGGAAGCCTCCCAGGACTCGACCGACCTGGAGGGATTCCGATTGAAACCCTGAGGCAGCAGAGGGCGCCCCCAGAGCATGCTGAGGGGGACATTGGGGGGAATTTGACAGGCTTGCCTGGGCAGCTCGAGCCCCCCGCTTCTGCCTTCCCTGTAGCCGCCAACGAACCACCCCCTCCCCCCCCGAACACCACGCAATCGCTTCCTGGGTGCCGGACACCACACAGACCTGAAAATCTTGTACATAGGGTACCAGAGACCGACACCAGGACCGGCCAAGAAGGAGATGGGAGCAAATACACGGGCTCCGTGGATCAGCCCCGCCTCCTCACTGCAGCCCCTGACAGCACCGCGCCCGCCTCCGGGGCGCAGGCTGACCTGCAATCATGCATACTGTGAACTTGGGGCAGGAGAGGCCGTCCCCAGGCCAGGCCGTTGTGGAGATGGGAGCAAACTGATCGGCTAACCGGAGGCAGTCCGCCTGCCGCGACGTCCCTTTACCCTGAACTCAGCTCGCCAGCATCCCAGGACCCTGCTGACAAGCAGATATAAATCCCGCAAACCTGGGGTAGCAGAGGTCGGCCCGAGGCCAGGAGAGGGGCAGATGGGAGGAAAATGACCCCAGGTGTGCGAGGCATCCCCTTAGCTGCTGTGCGCCTCTTCTCTGCCCCCGACCTCTTCCCCTGACCTCACCACACCCGCTAAAAGGAGCAGGATGATTTGAAAGGCTTGAGTCCTAGAAACGTGGGGGAGAGGAGGCAGCCCCCAGGCAAAGCAGCTAGGGACATGGGAGAAAATCCTCTGGGTCTCCAGGGGCAACCTAATGCCCCGTAGCCGCCGCCGAAACCCGTCCCCAGACCGCACCAAACCTCTAGAGTGTCTGTCTGTCTGACTGCCGGCCTCACTGCCTATCTATTGGAGGATGGGAGAGGTTAGTCTATGTGTGTGTCTGTCTGTTTATCTAACGGAGGAGGAGGTGACTAGCATGTCTATCTCCTTGCCTGCCTAGCTATCAAAATATCTCTCTCTCTATCAATCTCTCTCTCTATCTATCTATTATTCTATCTATCTATCTATCTATCTATCTATCTATCTATCTATCTATCTATCTATCTATCTATGTATCTATCTATCTATCTATTTATCTAGAGGTGGGAAAGGAGTAGGCTAGGGTGTCTTTTATTTTTCTGTCTGTTGAAGGAGGAGTTTAGTGCGTCTATCTACCTATCTACCTATTTGAGGAAGCGGAGTAGTCCAGTGTGATTGTGTGTGCCTGTATGTGTGCGTGTGTGCGTGCGGGTCTGTCTATCTATGTATCTGTAAGTAAAGGAGAAGGAGGTTACTGTGTCTGTCTATCAGTCTATATCTGAATCTACTGGAGGAGGAGTAGGCTAGTATGTCTGTCTGTGTGTCTGTCTATCTATCAGATATCAATGTATGAACCTGTATCTAATCGAGTAGAAGGAGGAGGCTACAGTGTCTATGGCTCTGTCTGACAGAGGAGGAGAAGACTAATGTGTCTGTTTTTCTGTGTGTCTGTGAGTCTGTCACGATCTATATCTACTGGAGAAGAAGGAAGAGGCCCGTGTGTCTGGCTATGTGTGTGTCTCTAAAACAGGAGAAGATAGAGGCTAGTGGGTGTATCCATTAATCTCACTGACTATTTATCAAATGGAAGAAGAGAAAGAGTCTATTAAGTTGGTCTACCTATTATCTAATGGAGTAGATTAGTGTGTCTATGAACCTGCCTAATTGAGGGGTAGGAGGAGGCTAGAATATGTGTGTGTGTGTGTGTGTGTGTGTGTTTGTTTTGTGTGTGTGTGTCTGACTATGTATCTGCCTAACTGTCTAATGGATGAGGAGTAGGAGGTTAGGATATATGGCTGTTTCTCAATGGAGGAAGTGGCTAGTCTGTCTGTCTGTGTATGTGTTTGTCTGTCTGTCTGTCTGTCTGTTTGTCTGTGTGTGTGTCTAACGGAGGAAGCCTCCCAGGACTCGACCGACCTGGAGGGATTCTGATTGCCAACCTGAGGCAGCAGAGGGCGCACCCAGAGCATGCTGAGAGGGACACCTGGGGGGAAATCCGCAGGCTTTCCTGCGCAGCCCGTGCCTCCCGCATCGGCCCTCTCTGCAGCCGCTCCCGCCCCGACACGCCCCGCCCAATGACCACCCCGCGACCGCCTCCCGGGATCAGGCCAGCACGGAGATGTGCTCCTCCTGTACCTAGGGTAGCTGAGACCGAACCCAGGACCGGCCAAGGGGGAGATGGGAGCAAATACAGGGGGTCCATGGGGCAGCCCCGCATCCTCACTGCAGCCCCTGGCAGCACCGCGCCCGCCTCCGGGGCGCAGGCTGACCTGCAAACGTGCATACTGTCAACCTGGGTCAGGAGAGGCCGCCGCCAAGACAGGCCGTTTTGGAGATCGGGGCAAAGTGACCGGCTCACCCGAGGCAGTCCTTTCCCCGCGAAGTCCCTGTCCCCTGAACTCACCTGGCCATCCTCCCACCACCTGGCTGACAAGGAGAATTAAATCCCGCACATATGGGGTAGCAGAGGCCGCCCCGAGGCCAGGCCGCTAGGGACACTGGGGAAAATCCTCTGACTCGCCAGGGGCACCCGAGTCCTCGGTCGCCGCCGCCGACCCCGTCCACAGACCGCACCCCGCACCCCGCCTCTAGTGTGTCCGTCTGTCTGACTGCCTTCCTGACTGCTTGTGTACTGGAGGAGGGGAGAGGCTACTCTATGTGGGTGTGTGTCTGTTTATCTCACGGAGGAGAAGACGACTAGGATGTCTCTATCTTTGCCTGCCTATCAATCTATCTATCTATCTATCTATCTATCTATCTATCTATCTATCTATTTATGTATCTATCTATCTATCTATCAATGTAGAGGAGGCATAGGAGCAGGCTAGTGTGTCTTTTTATCTGTGTGTCTGTAGGTTGGGAGAGGAGATTAGTGTGTCTATCTGCCTACCTTGTTAGTTGAGGAGTAGGAGGAGGCTAGTGTGTGTGGGTATGTGTCTGTCTGTCTATGTATGTAACTATCTACCTATCTAATGGCTGAGGAGGAATAATAAAGGGTATATGTTTGTTTCTACATGGAGGAAGAGGATAGTGTTTCTGTCTGTCTATTTATTTGTCTATCTGTCTGTCCAATGGAGGAATGCTCCCAGGACTCGACCGAATTGGAGGGATGCCAATTGCCACCCTGAGGCAGCAGAGGGCGCCCCAGAGCAGGCTGAGGGGGCCACTGGGTGGAAATTGAAAGGCTTGCCTGGGCAGCTCGAGCCCCCCGCTTCTGCCTTCCCTGTAGCCGCCAACGAACCACCCCCTCCCCGCCCCCTGAACACCCCTCACTCGCTTCCCGGGAGCCAGTCACCACAGAGACCTGAAAATCTTGTACATAGGGTACCAGAGACCGACCCCAGGACCGGCCAAGTAGGAGATGGGAGCAAATACACGGGCTCCGTGGGGCAGCCCCGCCTCCTCCCTGCAGCCCCTGACAGCACCACGCCCGCCTCTGGGGCGCAGGCTGACCTGCAATCATGCATACTGTGAACCTGGGGCAGGAGAGGCCGTCCCCAGGCCTGGCCGTTGTGGAGATGGGAGCAAACTGATCGGCTAACCGGAGGCAGTACACCTGTCGCGACGTCCCTTTACCCTGAACTCAGCTCGCCAGCATCCCAGGACCCTGCTGACAAGCAGATATAAATCCCGAAAACCTGGGGTAGCAGAGGTCGGCCCGAGGCCCGGAGAGGGGCAGATGGGAGGAAAATGACCCCAAGTGTGCGAGGCATCCCCTTAGCTGCTGTGCGCCTCTTCTCCGCCCCCGATCTCTTCCTCTGACCTCACCACGCCCGCTACCAGGAGCAGGCTGACTTGAAAGGCTTGAGTCCTAGAAACGTGGGGGAGAGGAGGCAGCCCCCAGGCAAAGCAGCTAGGGACATGGGAGAAAATCCTCTGGGTCTCCAGGGGCAACCAAGTGCCCCGTAGCCGCCGCCGAACCCCGTCCCCAGACCGCACCAAACCTCCAGAGTGTCTGTCTGTCTGACTGCCGGCCTCACTGCCTATCTATTGGAGGATGGGAGAGGTTAGTCTATGTGTGTGTCTGTCTGTTTATCTAACGGAGGAGGAGGTGAGTAGCATGTCTATCTCCTTGCCTGCCTAGCTATCAAAATATCTCTCTCTCTATCAATCTCTCTCTCTCTCTCTCTATCTATTATTCTATCTCTCTATCTATTTATCTATCTATCTATCTATCTATCTATCTATCTATCTATCTATCTATCTATCTATCTACCTATCTATCTATCTATCTAACTATCTAGCTATCTATCTTTATATCTATCTATCTGTCTATCTATTTATTTATCTATCTAGAGGTGGTAAAGGCGTAGGCTAGGGTGTCTTTTATTTTTCTGTCTGTTGAAGGAGGAGTTTAGTGTGTTTATCTACCTATCTACCTATTTGAGAAAGCGGAGTAGGCCAGTGTGTTTGTGTGTGCCTTTATGTGTGCGTGTGTGCGTGCCGGTCTGTGTATCTATGTATCTGTAAGTAAAGTAGAAGGAGGTTACTGTGTCTGTCTATCAGTCTATATCTGAATCTACTGGAGGAGGAGTAGGCTAGTATGTCTGTCTGTGCGTCTGTCTATCTATCAGATATCAATGTATGAACCTGTATCTAATCGAGTAGAAGGAGGAGGCTACAGTGTCTATGGCTCTGTCTGACAGAGGAGGAGAAGACTAATGTGTCTGTTTTTCTGTGTGTCTGTGAGTCTGTCACGATCTATATCTACTGGAGCAGAAGGAGGAGGCCCGTGTGTCTGGCTATGTGTGTGTCTGTCTAACAGGAGAAGATAGAGGCTAGTGGATGTATCCATCAATCTCACTGACTATCTATCAAATGGAAGAAGAGAAAGAGTTAATTAAGTTGGTGTAAGTATTATCTAATGGAGTAGATTAGTGTGTCTATGAACCTGCCTAATTGAGGAGTAGGAGGAGGCTAGAATGTGTGTGTGTTTCTGTGTGTGTGTGTGTGTTTTGTGTGTGTGTGTCTGACTATGTATCTGTCTAACTGTCTAATGGATGAGGAGTAGGAGGTTAGGATATATGGCTGTTTCTCAATGGAGGAAGTGGCTAGTCTGTCTGTCTGTGTATTTCTTTGTCTGTCTGTCTGTCTGTCTGTTTGTCTGTGTGTGTGTCTAACGGAGGAAGCCTCCCAGGACTCGACGGACCTGGAGGGATTCCGATTGCCACACTGAGGCAGCAGATTGCACCCCCAGAGCATGCTGAGGGGGACATTGAGGGGAAATTGACAGGCTTGCCTGGGCAGCTCGAGCCCCCCGCTTCTGCCTTCCCTGTAGCCGCCAACGAACCACCCCCTCCCCCCCCGAACACCACGCAATCGCTTCCTGGGAGCCGGCCACCACACAGACCTGAAAATCTTGTACATAGGGTACCAGAGACCGACCCCAGGACCGGCCAAGGAGGAGATGGGAGCAAATACACGGGCTCCGTGGGGCAGCCCCGCCTCCTCCCTGCAGCCCCTGACAGCACCACGCCCGCCTCTGGGGCGCAGGCTGACCTGCAATCATGCATACTGTGAACCTGGGGCAGGAGAGGCCGTCCCCAGGCCTGGCCGTTGTGGAGATGGGAGCAAACTGATCGGCTAACCGGAGGCAGTACACCTGTCGCGACGTCCCTTTACCCTGAACTCAGCTCGCCAGCATCCCAGGACCCTGCTGACAAGCAGATATAAATCCCGAAAACCTGGGGTAGCAGAGGTCGGCCCGAGGCCCGGAGAGGGGCAGATGGGAGGAAAATGACCCCAAGTGTGCGAGGCATCCCCTTAGCTGCTGTGCGCCTCTTCTCCGCCCCCGATCTCTTCCTCTGACCTCACCACGCCCGCTACCAGGAGCAGGCTGACTTGAAAGGCTTGAGTCCTAGAAACGTGGGGGAGAGGAGGCAGCCCCCAGGCAAAGCAGCTAGGGACATGGGAGAAAATCCTCTGGGTCTCCAGGGGCAACCAAGTGCCCCGTAGCCGCCGCCGAACCCCGTCCCCAGACCGCACCAAACCTCCAGAGTGTCTGTCTGTCTGACTGCCGGCCTCACTGCCTATCTATTGGAGGATGGGAGAGGTTAGTCTATGTGTGTGTCTGTCTGTTTATCTAACGGAGGAGGAGGTGAGTAGCATGTCTATCTCCTTGCCTGCCTAGCTATCAAAATATCTCTCTCTCTATCAATCTCTCTCTCTCTCTCTCTATCTATTATTCTATCTCTCTATCTATTTATCTATCTATCTATCTATCTATCTATCTATCTATCTATCTATCTATCTATCTACCTATCTATCTATCTATCTAACTATCTAGCTATCTATCTTTATATCTATCTATCTGTCTATCTATTTATTTATCTATCTAGAGGTGGTAAAGGCGTAGGCTAGGGTGTCTTTTATTTTTCTGTCTGTTGAAGGAGGAGTTTAGTGTGTTTATCTACCTATCTACCTATTTGAGAAAGCGGAGTAGGCCAGTGTGTTTGTGTGTGCCTTTATGTGTGCGTGTGTGCGTGCCGGTCTGTGTATCTATGTATCTGTAAGTAAAGTAGAAGGAGGTTACTGTGTCTGTCTATCAGTCTATATCTGAATCTACTGGAGGAGGAGTAGGCTAGTATGTCTGTCTGTGCGTCTGTCTATCTATCAGATATCAATGTATGAACCTGTATCTAATCGAGTAGAAGGAGGAGGCTACAGTGTCTATGGCTCTGTCTGACAGAGGAGGAGAAGACTAATGTGTCTGTTTTTCTGTGTGTCTGTGAGTCTGTCACGATCTATATCTACTGGAGCAGAAGGAGGAGGCCCGTGTGTCTGGCTATGTGTGTGTCTGTCTAACAGGAGAAGATAGAGGCTAGTGGATGTATCCATCAATCTCACTGACTATCTATCAAATGGAAGAAGAGAAAGAGTTAATTAAGTTGGTGTAAGTATTATCTAATGGAGTAGATTAGTGTGTCTATGAACCTGCCTAATTGAGGAGTAGGAGGAGGCTAGAATGTGTGTGTGTTTCTGTGTGTGTGTGTGTGTTTTGTGTGTGTGTGTCTGACTATGTATCTGTCTAACTGTCTAATGGATGAGGAGTAGGAGGTTAGGATATATGGCTGTTTCTCAATGGAGGAAGTGGCTAGTCTGTCTGTCTGTGTATTTCTTTGTCTGTCTGTCTGTCTGTCTGTTTGTCTGTGTGTGTGTCTAACGGAGGAAGCCTCCCAGGACTCGACGGACCTGGAGGGATTCCGATTGCCACACTGAGGCAGCAGATTGCACCCCCAGAGCATGCTGAGGGGGACATTGAGGGGAAATTGACAGGCTTGCCTGGGCAGCTCGAGCCCCCCGCTTCTGCCTTCCCTGTAGCCGCCAACGAACCACCCCCTCCCCCCCCGAACACCACGCAATCGCTTCCTGGGAGCCGGCCACCACACAGACCTGAAAATCTTGTACATAGGGTACCAGAGACCGACCCCAGGACCGGCCAAGGAGGAGATGGGAGCAAATACACGGGCTCCGTGGGGCAGCCCCGCCTCCTCACTGCAGCCCCTGACAGCACCGCGCCCGCCTCCGGGGCGCAGGCTGACCTGCAATCATGCATACTGTGAACCTGGGGCAGGTGAGGCCGTCCCCAGGCCAGGCCATTGTGGAGATGGGGGCAAACTGATCGGCTAACCGGAGGCAGTCCTCCTGCCGCGACGTCCCTTTACCCTGAACTCAGCTCGCCAGCATCCCAGGACCCTGCTGACAAGCAGATATAAATCCCGAAAACCTGGGGTAGCAGAGGTCGGCCCGAGGCTAGGAGAGGGGCAGATGCGAGGAAAATGACCCCAAGTGTGCGAGGCATCCCGTTAGCTGCTGTGCGCCTGTTCTCCGCCCCCGATCTCTTCCCATGACCTCACCACGCCCGCTACCAGGAGCAGGCTGACTTGAAAGGCTTGAGTCCTAGAAACGTGGGGGAGAGGAGGCAGCCCCCAGGCAAAGCAGCTAGGGACATGGGAGAAAATCCTCTGGGTCTCCAGGGGCAACCTTGTACCCCGTAGCCGCGGCCGAACCCAGTCCCCAGACCGCACCCAACCCCTAGATTTTCTGTCTGTCTGACTGCCTGCCTCAGTGCCTTTCTACTGGAGGATGGGAGAGGTTAGTCTATGTGTGTGTCTGTCTGTTTATCTAACGGAGGAGGAGGTGATTAGCATGTCTATCTCCTTGCCTGCCTAGCTATCAAAATATCTCTCTCTCTATCAATCTCTCTCTCTCTCTATCTATCTATTATTCTATCTATCTATCTATCTATCTATCTATCTATCTATCTATCTATCTATCTATCTATCTATCTATCTATCTAGAGGTTGCAAAGCAGTAGGCTAGGGTGTCTTTTTTTTTTCTGTCTGTTGAAGGAGGAGTTTAGTGTGTCTATCTACCTATCTACCTATTTGAGGAAGCGGAGTAGGCCAGTGTGTTTGTGTGTGCCTGTATGTGTGCGTGTGTGCGTGCGGGTCTGTGTATCTATGTATCTGTAAGTAAAGGAGAAGGAGGTTACTGTGTCTGTCTATCAGTCTATATCTGAATCTACTGGAGGAGGAGTAGGCTAGTATGTCTGTCTGTGTGTCTGTCTATCTATCAGATATCAATGTATGAACCTGTATCTAATCGAGTAGAAGGAGGAGGCTACAGTGTCTATGGCTCTGTCTGACAGAGGAGGAGAAGACTAATGTGTCTGTTTTTCTGTGTGTCTGTGAGTCTGTCACGATCTATATCTACTGGAGAAGAAGGAGGAGGCCCGTGTGTCTGGCTATGTGTGTGTCTCTCTAACAGGAGAAGATAGAGGCTAGTGGGTGTATCCATCAATCTCACTGAGAATCTATCAAATGGAAGAAGAGAAAGAGTCTATTAAGTTGGTCTAACTATTATCTAAGGGAGTAGATTAGTGTGTCTATGAACCTGCCTAATTGAGGAGTAGGAGGAGGCTAGAATGTGTGTGTGTGTGTGTTTTGTGTGTGTGTGTCTGACTATGTATCTGTCTAACTATCTAATGAATGAGGTGTAGGAGTTTAGGATATATGGCTGTTTGTATATGAAGGAAGTGGCTAGTCTGACTGTCTGTGTATTTCTTTGTCTGTCTGTGTGTCTGACTGTTTGTCTGTGTGTGTGTCTAACAGAGGAAGCCTCCCAGGACTCGACGGACCTGGAGGGATTCCGATTGCCAACCTGAGGCAGCAAAGGGCACACCCAGAGCATGCTGAGGGGGACACCTGGGGGGAAATCCACAGGCTTTCCTGGGCAGCCCGTGCCTCCCGCTTCGGCCCTCTCTGCAGCCGCTCCCGCCTCGCCCCCGCCCCGCCCCTGACCACCCCGCGCCCTCCTCCCGGGATCAGGCCAGCACGGAGATGTGCTCCTCCTGTACCTAGGGTAGCTGAGACCGACCCCAGGACCGGCCAAGCGGGAGATGGGAGCAAATACAGGGGCTCCGTGGGGCAGCCCCGCGTCCTCACTGCAGCCCCTGACAGCATCGCGCCCGCCTCCGGGGCGCAGGCTGACCTGCAAACGTGCATACTGTCAACGGGGGTAAGAGAGGCCGCCGCCAAGACAGGCCGTTGTGGAGATCGGTGCAAAGTGACCGGCTCACCAGAGGCAGTCCTTTCCCCGCGAAGTCCCTGTCCCCTGAACTCACCTCGCCATCCTCCCACCACCTGGCTGACAAGGAGAATTCAATCCCGCACATGTGGGGTAGCAGAGGCCGCCCCGAGGCCAGGCCGCTAGGGACAATGGGGAAAATCCTCTGACTCGCCAGGGGCACCCGAGTCCTCGGTCGCCACCGCCGACCCCGTCCGCAGACCGCACCCCGCACCCCGCCTCTAGTGTGTCCGTCTGTCTGACTGTCTTCCTGACTGCTTATGTACTGGAGGAGGGGAGAGGCTACTCTATGTGGGTGTGTGTCTGTTTATCTCACGGAGGAGAAGACGACTAGGATGTCTCTATCTTTGCCTGCCTATCAATCTATCCATCTATCTATCTATCTATCTACCTATCTATCTATCTATCTATCTATGTATCTATCTATCTATCTATCAATGTAGAGGAGGCATTGGAGCAGGCTAGTGTGTCTTTTTATCTGTGTGTCTGTAGGTTGGAAGAGGACATTAGTGTGTCTATCTGCCTACCTTGTTAGTTGAGGAGTAGGAGGAGGCTAGTGTGTGTGTGGGTATGTGTCTGTCTGTCTATGTATGTAACTATCTACCTATCTAATGGCTGAGGAGGAATAATAAAGGGTATATGTTTGTTTCTACATGGAGGAAGAGGATAGTGTTTCTGTCTGTCTATTTATTTGTCTGTCTGTCTGTCCAATGGAGGAATGCTCCCAGGACTCGACCGACTTGGAGGGATGCCAATTGCCACCCTGAGGCAGCAGAGGGCGCCCCAGAGCAGGCTGAGGGGGCCACTGGGTGGAAATTGAAAGGCTTGCCTGGGCAGCTCGAGCCCCCCGCTTATGCCTTCCTTGTAGCCGCCAACGAACCACCCCCTCCCCGCCCCCTGAACACCCCTCACTCGCTTCCTGGGAGCCAGTCACCACAGAGACCTGAAAATCTTGTACATAGGGTACCAGAGACCGACCCCAGGACCGGCCAAGTAGGAGATGGGAGCAAATACACGGGCTCCGTGGGGAAGCCCCGCCTCCTCCCTGCAGCACCTGACAGCACCACGCCCGCCTCTGGGGCGCAGGCTGACCTGCAATCATGCATACTGTGAACCTGGGGCAGGAGAGGCCGTCCCCAGGCCAGGCCGTTGTGGAGATGGGAGCAAACTGATCGGCTAACCGGAGGCAGTACGCCTGTCGCGACGTCCCTTTACCCTGAACTCAGCTCGCCAGCATCCCAGGACCCTGCTGACAAGCAGATATAAATCCCGCAAACCTGGGGTAGCAGAGGTCGGCCCGAGGCCCGGAGAGGATCAGATGGGAGGAAAATGACCCCAAGTGTGCGAGGCATCCCATTAGCTGCTGTGCGCCTCTTCTCCGCCCCCGATCTCTTCCTCTGACCTCACCACGCCCGCTACCAGGAGCAGGCTGACTTGAAAGGCTTGAGTCCTAGAAACGTGGGGGAGAGGAGGCAGCCCCCAGGCAAAGCAGCTAGGGACATGGGAGAAAATCCTCTGGGTCTCCAGGGGCAACCAATTGCCCCGTAGCCGCCGCCGAACCCCGTCCCCAGACCGCACCAAACCTCTAGAGTGTCTGTCTGTCTGACTGCCGGCCTCACTGCCTATCTATTGGAGGATGGGAGAGGTTAGTCTATGTGTGTGTCTGTCTGTTTATCTAACGGAGGAGGAGGTGCGTAGCATGTCTATCTCCTTGCCTGCCTAGCTATCAAAATATCTCTCTCTCTATCAATCTCTCTCTCTCTCTCTCTATCTATTATTCTATCTCTCTATCTATTTATCTATCTATCTATCTATCTATCTATCTATCTATCCATCTATCTACCTATCTATCTTTCTATCTAACTATCTAGCTATCTATCTTTATATCTATCTATTTGTCTATCTATTTATTTATCTATCTAGAGGTGGTAAAATCGTAGGCTAGTGTGTCTTTTATTTTTCTGTCTGTTGAAGGAGGAGTTTAGTGTGTTTATCTACCTATCTACCTATTTGAGAAAGCGGAGTAGGCCAGTGTGTTTGTGTGTGCCTTTATGTGTGCGTGTGTGCGTGCCGGTCTGTGTATCTATGTATCTGTAAGTAAAGTAGAAGGAGGTTACTGTGTCTGTCTATCAGTCTATATCTGAATCTACTGGAGGAGGAGTAGGCTAGTATGTCTGTCTGTGCGTCTGTCTATCTATCAGATATCAATGTATGAACCTGTATCTAATCGAGTAGAAGGAGGAGGCTACAGTGTCTATGGCTCTGTCTGACAGAGGAGGAGAAGACTAATGTGTCTGTTTTCTGTGTGTCTGTGAGTCTGTCACGATCTATATCTACTGGAGCAGAAGGAGGAGGCCCGTGTGTCTGGCTATGTGTGTGTGTCTAACAGGAGAAGATAGAGGCTAGTGGATGTATCCATCAATCTCACTGACTATCTATCAAATGGAAGAAGAGAAAGAGTTTATTAAGTTGGTGTAAGTATTATCTAATGGAGTAGATTAGTGTGTCTATGAACCTGCCTAATTAAGGAGTAGGAGGAGGCTAGAATGTGTGTGTGTTTCTGTGTGTGTGTGTGTGTTTTGTGTGTGTGTGTCTGACTATGTATCTGTCTAACTGTCTAATGGATGAGGAGTAGGAGGTTAGGATATATGGCTGTTTCTCAATGGAGGAAGTGGCTAGTCTGTCTGTCTGTGTATTTCTTTGTCTGTCTGTCTGTCTGTCTGTTTGTCTGTGTGTGTGTCTAACGGAGGAAGCCTCCCAGGACTCGACGGACCTGGAGGGATTCCGATTGCCACACTGAGGCAGCAGAAGGCACTCCCAGAGCATGCTGAGGGGGACACCTGGGGGGAAATCGACAGGCTTTCCTGGGCAGCCCGCGCCTCCCGCATCGGCCCTCTCTGCAGCCGCTCCCGCCTCGCCCCCGCCCCGCCCCTGACCACCCCGCGCCCTCCTCCCGGGATCAGGCCAGCACGGAGATGTGCTCCTCCTGTACCTAGGGTAGCTGAGACCGACCCCAGGACCGGCCAAGCGGGAGATGGGAGCAAATACAGGGGCTCCGTGGGGCAGCCCCGCGTCCTCACTGCAGCCCCTGACAGCATCGCGCCCGCCTCCGGGGCGCAGGCTGACCTGCAAACGTGCATACTGTCAACGGGGGCAAGAGAGGCCGCCGCCAAGACAGGCCGTTGTGGAGATCGGTGCAAAGTGACCGGCTCACCAGAGGCAGTCTTTTCCCCACGAAGTCCCTGTCCCCTGAACTCACCTCGCCATCCTCCCACCACCTGGCTGACAAGGAGAATTCAATCCCGCACATGTGGGGTAGCAGAGGCCGCCCCGAGGCCAGGCCGCTAGGGACAATGGGGAAAATCCTCTGACTCGCCAGGGGCACCCGAGTCCTCGGTCGCCACCGCCGACCCCGTCCACAGACCGCACCCCGCACCCCGCCTCTAGTGTGTCCGTCTGTCTGACTGCCTTCCTGACTGCTTATGTACTGGAGGAGGGGAGAGGCTACTCTATGTGGGTGTGTGTCTGTTTATCTCACGGAGGAGAAGACGACTAGGATGTCTCTATCTTTGCCTGCCTATCAATCTATCCATCTATCTATCTATCTATCTACCTATCTATCTATCTATCTATCTATGTATTTATCTATCTATCTATCAATGTAGAGGAGGCATAGGAGCAGGCTAGTGTGTCTTTTTATCTGTGTGTCTGTAGGTTGGAAGAGGACATTAGTGTGTCTATCTGCCTACCTTGTTAGTTGAGGAGTAGGAGGAGGCTAGTGTGTGTGTGGGTATGTGTCTGTCTGTCTATGTATGTAACTATCTACCTATCTAATGGCTGAGGAGGAGTAATAAAGGGTATATGTTTGTTTCTACATGGAGGAAGAGGATAGTGTTTCTGTCTGTCTATTTATTTGTCTGTCTGTCTGTCTAATGGAGGAATGCTCCCAGGACTCGACCGACTTGGAGGGATGCCAATTGCCACCCTGAGGCAGCAGAGGGCGCCCCAGAGCAGGCTGAGGGTGCCACTGGGTGGAAATTGACAGGCTTGCCTGGGCAGCTGGAGCCCCCCGCTTCTGCCTTCCCTGTAGTCGCCAACGAACCACCCCCACCCCGACGCCTGAACAACCCGCACTCGCTTCCTGGGAGCCGGCCACCACAGAGACCTGAAAATCTTGTACATAGGGTAACAGAGACCGACCCCAGGACCAGCCAAGGAGGAGATGGGAGCAAATACACGGGCTCCGTGGGGCAGCCCGGCCTCCTCACTGCAGCCCCTGACAGCACCGCGCCCGCTTCCGGGGCGCAGGCTGACCTGCAATCATGCATACTGTGAACCTGGGGCAGGAGAGGCCATCCCCAGGCCAGGCCGTTGTGGAGATGGGAGCAAACTGATCGGCTAACCGGAGGCAGTCCGCCTGCCGCGACGTCCCTTTACCCTGAACTCAGCTCGCCAGCATCCCAGGACCCTGCTGACAAGCAGATATAAATCCCGCAAACCTGGGGTAGCAGAGGTCGGCCCGAGGCCAGGAGAGGGGCAGATGGGAGGAAAATGACCCCAAGTGTGCGAGGCATCCCCTTAGCTGCTGTGCGCCTCTTCTCTGCCCCCGACCTCTTCCCCTGACCTCACCACGCCTGCTACCAGGAGCAGGCTGATTTGAAAGGCTTGAGTCCTAGAAACGTGGGGGAGAGGAGGCAGCCCCCAGGCAAAGCAGCTAGGGACATGGGAGAAAATCCTCTGGGTCTCCAGGGGCAACCTAGTGCCCCGTAGCCGCCGCCGAACCCCGTCCCCAGACGGCACCAAACCTCTAGAGTGTCTGTCTGTCTGACTGAAGGCCTCACTGCCTATCTATTGGAGGATGGGAGAGGTTAGCCTATGTGTGTGTCTGTCTGTTTATCTAACGGAGGAGGAGGTGAATAGCATGTCTATCTCCTTGCCTGACTAGCTATCAAAATATCTCTCTCTCTATCAATCTCTCTCTCTATCTATTATTCTATCTATCTATCTATCTATCTATCTATCTATCTATCTATCTATCTATCTATCTATCTATCAAGAGGTGGCAAAGGAGTAGGCTAGGGTGTCTTTTATTTTTCTGTCTGTTGAAGGAGGAGTTTAGTGTGTCTATCTACCTATCTACCTATTTGAGGAAGCGGAGGAGACCAGTGTGTTTGTGTGTGCCTGTATGTGTGCGTGTGTGCGTGCGGGTCTGTCTATCTATGTATCTGTAAGTAAAGGAGAAGGAGGTTACTGTGTCTGTCTATCAGTCTATATCTGAATCTACTGGAGGAGGAGTAGGCTAGTATGTCTGTCTGTGTGTCTGTCTATCTATCAGATATCAATGAATGAACCTGTATCTAATCGAGTAGAAGGAGGAGGCTACAGTGTCTATGGTTCTGTCTGACAGAGGAGGAGAAGACTAATGTGTGTGTTTATCTGTGTGTCTGTGAGTCTGTCACGATCTATATCTACTGGAGCAGAAGGAGGAGGCCCGTGTATCTGGCTATGTGTGTGTCTCTAAAACAGGAGAAGATAGAGGCTAGTGGGTGTATCCATCAATCTCACTGACTATCTATCAAATGGAAGAAGCGAAAGAGTCTATTATGTTGGTCTAACTATTATCTAACGGAGTAGATTAGTGTGTCTATGAACCTGCCTAATTGAGGAGTAGGAGGAGACTAGAATGTGTGTGTGTGTGTGTGTGTGTCTGACTATGTATCTGTCTAACTATCTAATTAATGAGGAGAAGGAGGTTAGGATATATGGCTGTTTCTCAATAGAGGAAGTGGCTAGTCTGTCTGTCTGTGTATTTCTTTGTCTGTCTGTCTGTCTGTCTGTTTGTCTGTGTGTGTGTCTAACGGAGGAAGCCTCCCAGGACTCGACCGACCTGGAGGGATTCCGATTGCCACCCTTAGGCAGCAGAGGGCGCCCCCAGAGCATGCTGAGAGGTACACTAGGGGGGAAATTGACAGGCTTGCCTGGGCAGCTCGAGCCCCCCGCTTCTGCCTTCCCTGTAGCTGCCAACGAACCACCGCCTGTCCGCCCCCTGAACACCCCGCACTCGCTTCCCGGGAGCCGGCCACCACAAAGACCTGAAAATCTTGTACATAGGGTAACAGAGACCGACCCCAGGACCGGCCAAGGAGGAGATGGGAGCAAATACTCGGGCTCCGTGGGGCAGCCCCGCCTCCTCACTGCAGCCCCTGACAGCACCGCGCCCGCCTCCGGGGCGCAGGCTGACCTGCAATCATGCATACTGTGAACCTGGGGCAGGAGAGGCCGTCCCCAGGCCAGGCCGTTGTGGAGATGGGAGCAAACTAATCGGCTACCCGGAGGCAGTCCGCCTGCCGCGACGTCCCTTTACCCTGAACTCAGCTCGCCAGCATCCCAGGACCCTGCTGACAAGCAGATATAAATCCCGCAAACCTGGGGTAGCAGAGGCCGGCCCGAGGCCAGGAGTGGGGCAGATGGGAGGAAAATGACCCCAAGTGTGCGAGGCATCCCCTTAGCTGCTGTGCGCCTCTTCTCTGCCCCCGACCTCTTCCCCTGACTCCACCACGCCCGCTACCAAGAGCAGGCTGATTTGAAAGGCTTGAGTCCTAGAAACGTGGGGGAGAGGAGGCAGCCCCCAGGCAAAGCAGCTAGGGACATGGGAGAAAATCCTCTGGGTCTCCAGGGGCAACCTAGTGCCCCGTAGCCGCCGCCGAACCCCGTCCCCAGACCGCACCAAACCTCTAGAATGTCTGTCTGTCTGACTGAAGGCCTCACTGCCTATCTATTGGAGGATGGGAGAGGTTAGTCTATGTGTGTGTTTGTCTTTTTATCTAACGGAGGAGGAGGTGACTAGCATGTCTATCTCCTTGCCTGCCTAGCTATCAAAATATCTCTCTCTCTATCAATCTGTATATCTATCTATCTATCTATTATTCTATCTACCTACCTATCTATCTATCTATCTATGTATCTATTTATCTATCTATCTATCTATCTATCTATCTATCTATCTATCTATCTATCTATCTATCTATCTATCAATCTATCTATCTAGAGGTGGCAAAGCAGTAGGCTAGGGTGTCTTTTATTTTTCTGTCTGTTGAAGGAGGAGTTTAGTGTGTCTATCTACCTATGTACCTATTTGAGGAAGCGGAGTAGGCCAGTGTGTTTGTGTGTGCCTGTATGTGTGCTTGTGTGCGTGCGGGTCTGTCTATCTATGTATCTGTAAGTAAAGGAGAAGGAGGTTACTGTGTCTGTCTATCAGTCTATATCTGAATATACTGGAGGAGGAGTAGGCTAGTATGTCTGTCTGTGTGTCTGTCTATCTATCAGATATCAATGTATGAACCTGTATCTAATCGATTAGAAAGAGGAGGCTACAGTGTCTATGGATCTGTCTGACAGAGGAGGAGAAGACTAATGTGTTTGTTTTTCTGTGTGTCTGTGAGTCTGTCACGATCTATATCTACTGGAGAAGAAGGAGGAGGCCCGTGTGTCTGGGTATGTGTGTGTCTCTCTAACAGGAGAAGATTGAGGCTAGTGGGTGTATCCATCAATCTCACTGACTATCTATCAAATGGAAGAAGAGAAAGAGTCTATTAAGTTGGTCTAATTATTATCTAACGGAGTAGATTAGTGTATCTATGAACCTGCCTAATTGAGGAGTAGGAGGAGGCTAGAATGTGTGTGTGTGTGTGTGTGTGTGTGTGTGTTTTGTGTGTGTGTGTCTTACTATGTATCTGTCTAACTATCTAATGGATGAGGAGTAGGAGGTTAGGATATATGGCTGTTTCTCAATGGAGGAAGTGGCTAGTCTGTCTGTCTGTGTATTTCTTTGTCTGTCTGTCTGTCTGTCTGTTTGTCTGTGTGTGTGTCTAACGGAGGAACCCTCCCAGGACTCGACCGACCTGGAGGGATTCCGATTGCCACCCTGAGGCAGCAGAGGGCGCCCCCAGAGCATGCTGAGGGGGACACCTGGGGGGAAATCCACAGGCTTTCCTGGGCAGCCCGTGCCTCCCGCATCGGCCCTCTCTGCAGCCGCTCCCGCCCCTCCCCGCCCCCTGACATCCCCGTTCCCGCCTACCGGGATCAGGCCAGCACGGAGATGTGCTCCTCCTGTACCTAGGGTAGCTGAGATCGAAACCAGGACCGGACAAGTGGGAGATGGGAGCAAATACATGGGCTCCGTGGGGCAGCCCCGCATCCTCACTGCAGCCCCTGACAGCACCGCGCCCGCATCCGGGGCGCAGGCTGACCTGCAAACGTGCATACTGTCAACCTGGGGCAGGAGAGGCCGCCGCCAAGACAGGCCGTTGTGGAGATCGGGGCAAAGTAACCGGCTCACCCGAGGCAGTCCTTTCCCCGCGAAGTCCCTGTCCCCTGAACTCACCTCGACATCCTCCCACCACCTGGCTGACAAGGAGAATTAAATCCCGCACATGTGGAGTAGCAGAGGCCGCCCCGAGGCCAGGCCGCTAGGGTCACTGGGGAAAATCCGCTGACTCGCCGGGGTCACCCGAGTCCTCGGTCGCCGCCGCCGACCCCGTCCGCAGACCGCACCCCGTACCCCGCCTCTAGTGTGTCCGTCTGTCTGACTGTCTTCCTGACTGCTTATGTACTGGAGGAGGAGAGAGGCTACTCTATGTGGGTGTGTGTCTGTTTATCTCACGGAGGAGAAGACGACTAGGATGTCTCTATTTTTGCCTGCCTATCAATCTATCCATCTATCTATCTATCTATCTATCTATGTATCTATCTATCTATGTATCTATCTATCTATCTATCAATGTAGAGGAGGCATAGGAGCAGGCTAGTGTGTCTTTTTATCTGTGCGTCTGTAGGTTGGAAGAGGACATTAGTGTGTCTATCTGCCTACCTTGTTAGTTGAGGAGTAGGAGGAGGCTAGTGTGTGTGTGGGTATGTGTCTGTCTGTCTATGTATGTAACTATCTACCTATCTAATGGCTGAGGAGGAGTAATAAAGGGTATATGTTTGTTTCTACATGGAGGAAGAGGATAGTGTTTCTGTCTGTCTATTTATTTGTCTGTCTGTCTGTCTAATGGAGGAATGCTCCCAGGACTCGACCGACTTGGAGGGATGCCAATTGCCACCCTGAGGCAGCAGAGGGCGCCCCAGAGCAGGCTGAGGGGGCCACTGGGTGGAAATTGACAGGCTTGCCTGGGCAGCTCGAGACCCCGCTTCTGCCTTCCCTGTAGCCGCCAACGAACCACCCCCTCCCCGCCCCCTGAACACCCCGCACTCGCTTCCCGGGAGCCGGTCACCACAGAGACCTGAAAATCTTGTACATAGGGTACCAGAGACCGACCCCAGGACCGGCCAAGGAGGAGATGGGAGCAAATACACGGGCTCCGTGGGGCAGCCCCGCCTCCTCACTGCAGCCCCTGACAGCACCGCGCCCGCCTCCGGGGCGCAGGCTGACCTGCAATCATGCATACTGTGAACCTGGGGCAGGAGAGGCCGTCCCCAGGCCAGGCCGTTGTGGAGATGGGAGCAAACTGATCGGCTAACCGGAGGCAGTCCGCCTGCCGCGACGTCCCTTTACCCTGAACTCAGCTCGCCAGCATCCCAGGACCCTGCCGAAAAGCAGATATAAATCCCGCAAACCTGGGGTAGCAGAGGTCGTCCCGAGGCCAGGAGAGGGGCAGATGGGAGGAAAATGACCCCAAGTGTGCGAGGCATCCCCTTAGCTGCTGTGCGCCTCTTCTCTGCCCCCGACCTCTTCCCCTGACCTCACCACGCCCGCTACCAGGAGCAGGCTGATTTGAAAGGCTTGAGTCCTAGAAACGTGGGGGAGAGGAGGCAGCCCCCAGGCAAAGCAGCAGGGACATGGGAGAAAATCCTCTGGGTCTCCAGGGGCAACCTAGTGCCCCGTAGCCGCCGCCGAACCCCGTCCCCAGACCACACCAAACCTCTAGAGTGTCTGTTTGTCTGACTGCCGGCCTCACTGCCTATCTATTGGAGGATGGGAGAGGTTAGTCTATGTGTGTGTCTGTCTGTTTATCTAACGGAGGAGGAGGTGAATAGCATGACTATCTCCTTGCCTGCCTAGCTATCAAAATATCTCTCTCTCTATCAATCTCTCTCTCTATCTATCTATTATTCTATCTATCATCTATCTATCTATCTATCTATCTATCTATCTATCTATCTATCTATCAATCTATCTATCTAGAGGTGGCAAAGCAGTAGGCTAGGGTGTCTTTTATTTTTCTGTCTGTTGAAGGAGGAGTTTAGTGTGTCTATCTACCTATGTACCTATTTGAGGAAGCGGAGTAGGCCAGTGTGTTTGTGTGTGCCTGTATGTGTGCTTGTGTGCGTGCGGGTCTGTCTATCTATGTATCTGTAAGTAAAGGAGAAGGAGGTTACTGTGTCTGTCTATCAGTCTATATCTGAATATACTGGAGGAGGAGTAGGCTAGTATGTCTGTCTGTGTGTCTGTCTATCTATCAGATATCAATGTATGAACCTGTATCTAATCGATTAGAAAGAGGAGGCTACAGTGTCTATGGATCTGTCTGACAGAGGAGGAGAAGACTAATGTGTTTGTTTTTCTGTGTGTCTGTGAGTCTGTCACGATCTATATCTACTGGAGAAGAAGGAGGAGGCCCGTGTGTCTGGGTATGTGTGTGTCTCTCTAACAGGAGAAGATAGAGGCTAGTGGGTGTATCCATCAATCTCACTGACTATCTATCAAATGGAAGAAGAGAAAGAGTCTATTAAGTTGGTCTAATTATTATCTAACGGAGTAGATTAGTGTGTCTATGAACCTGACTAATTGAGGAGTAGGAGGAGGCTAGAATGTGTGTGTGTGTGTGTGTGTGTGTGTGTTTTGTGTGTGTGTGTCTGACTATGTATCTGTCTAACTATCTAATGGATGAGGAGTAGGAGGTTAGGATATATGGCTGTTTCTCAATGGAGGAAGTGGCTAGTCTGTCTGTCTGTGTATTTCTTTGTCTGTCTGTCTGTCTGTCTGTTTGTCTGTGTGTGTGTCTAACGGAGGAACCCTCCCAGGACTCGACCGACCTGGAGGGATTCCGATTGCCACCCTGAGGCAGCAGAGGGCGCCCCCAGAGCATGCTGAGGGGGACACCTGGGGGGAAATCCACAGGCTTTCCTGGGCAGCCCGTGCCTCCCGCATCGGCCCTCTCTGCAGCCGCTCCCGCCCCTCCCCGCCCCCTGACAACCCCGTTCCCGCCTACCGGGATCAGGCCAGCACGGAGATGTGCTCCTCCTGTACCTAGGGTAGCTGAGATCGAAACCAGGACCGGACAAGTGGGAGATGGGAGCAAATACATGGGCTCCGTGGGGCAGCCCCGCATCCTCACTGCAGCCCCTGACAGCACCGCGCCCGCATCCGGGGCGCAGGCTGACCTGCAAACGTGCATACTGTCAACCTGGGGCAGGAGAGGCCGCCGCCAAGACAGGCCGTTGTGGAGATCGGGGCAAAGTGACCGGCTCACCCGAGGCAGTCCTTTCCCCGCGAAGTCCCTGTCCCCTGAACTCACCTCGACATCCTCCCACCACCTGGCTGACAAGGAGAATTAAATCCCGCACATGTGGAGTAGCAGAGGCCGCCCCGAGGCCAGGCCGCTAGGGTCACTGGGGAAAATCCTCTGACTCGCCAGGGGCACCCGAGTCCTCAGTCGCCGCCGCCGACCCCGTCCGCAGACCGCACCCCGTACCCCGCCTCTAGTGTGTTCGTCTGTCTGACTGTCTTCCTGACTGCTTATGTACTGGAGGAGGGGAGAGGCTACTCTATGTGGGTGTGTGTCTGTTTATCTCACGGAGGAGAAGACGACTAGGATGTCTCTATTTTTGCCTGCCTATCAATCTATCCATCTATCTATCTATCTATCTATCTATGTATCTATCTATCTATGTATCTATCTATCTATCTATCTATCAATGTAGAGGAGGCATAGGAGCAGGCTAGTGTGTCTTTTTATCTGTGTGTCTGTAGGTTGGAAGAGGACATTAGTGTGTCTATCTGCCTACCTTGTTAGTTGAGGAGTAGGAGGAGGCTAGTGTGTGTGTGGGTATGTGTCTGTCTGTCTATGTATGTAACTATCTACCTATCTAATGGCTGAGGAGGAGTAATAAAGGGTATATGTTTGTTTCTACATGGAGGAAGAGGATAGTGTTTCTGTCTGTCTATTTATTTGTCTGTCTGTCTGTCTAATGGAGGAATGCTCCCAGGACTCGACCGACTTGGAGGGATGCCAATTGCCACCCTGAGGCAGCAGAGGGCGCCCCAGAGCAGGCTGAGGGGGCCACTGGGTGGAAATTGACAGGCTTGCCTGGGCAGCTCGAGCCCCCCGCTTCTGCCTTCCCTGTAGACGCCAACGAACCACCCACTCCCCGCCCCCTGAACACCCCGCACTCGCTTCCGGGGAGCCGGCAACCACAGAGACGTGAAAATCTTGTACATAGGGTACCAGAGACCGACCCCAGGACCGGCCAAGGAGGAGATGGGAGCAAATACACGGGCTCCGTGGGGCAGCCCTGCCTCCTCACTGCAGCCCCTGACAGCACCGCGCCCGCCTCCGGGGCGCAGGCTGACCTGCAATCATGCATACTGTGAAACTGGGGCAGGAGAGGCCGTCCCCAGGCCAGGCCGTTGTGGAGATGGGAGCAAACTGATCGGCTAACTGGAGGCAGTCCGCCTGCCGCGACGTCCCTTTACCCTGAACTCAGCTCGCCAGCATCCCAGGACCCTGCTGACAAGCAGAGATAAATCCCGCAAACCTGGGGTAGCAGAGGTCGGCCCGAGGCCAGGAGAGGGGCAGATGGGAGGAAAATGACCCCAAGTGTGCGAGGCATCCCCTTAGCTGTTGTGCGCCTCTTCTCTGCCCCCGACCTCTTCCCCTGACCTCACCACGCCCGCTACAAGGAGCAGGCTGATTTGAAAGGCTTGAGTCCTAGAAACGTGGGGGAGAGGAGGCAGCCCCCAGGCAAAGCAGCTAGGGACATGGGAGAAAATCCTCTGGGTCTCCAGGGGCAACCAAGTGCCCCGTAGCCGCCGCCAAACACCGTCCCCAGACCGCACCCAACCTCTAGAATGTCTGTCTGTCTGACTGCCGGCCTCACTGCCTATCTATTGGAGGATGGGAGAGGTTAGTCTATGTGTGTGTCTGTCTGTTTATCTAACGGAGGAGGAGGTGACAAGCATGTCTATCTCCTTGCCTGCCTAGCTATCAAAATATCTCTCTCTCTATCAATCTGTATATCTATCTATCTACCTATTATTCTATCTATCTATCTATCTATCTATCTATCTATCTATCTATCTATCTATCTATCTATCTATCTATAGGTGGCAAAGGAGTAGGCTAGGGTGTCTTTTATTTTTCTGTCTGTTGAAGGAGGAGTTTAGTGTGTCTATCTACCTATCTACCTATTTGAGGAAGCGGAGTAGGCCAGTGTGTTTGTGTGTGCCTGTATGTGTGCGTGTGTGCGTGTGGGTCTGTCTATCTATGTATCTGTAAGTAAAGGAGAAGGAGGTTACTGTGTCTGTCTATCAGTCTATATCTGAATCTACTGGAGGAGGAGTAGGCTAGTATGTCTGTCTGTGTGTCTGTCTATCTATCAGATATCAATGTATGAACCTGTATCTAATCGAGTAGAAGGAGGAGGCTACAGTGTCTATGGCTCTGTCTGACAGAGGAGGAGAAGACTAATGTGTCTGTTTTTCTGTGTGTCTCTGAGTCTGTCACGATCTATATCTACTGGAGAAGAAGGAGGTGGCCCGTGTGTCTGGCTATGTGTATGTCTCTCCAACAGGAGAAGATAGAGGCTAGTGGGTGTATCCATCAATCTCACTGACTATCTATCAAATGGAAGAAAGGAAAGAGTCTATTAAGTTGGTCTAACTATTATCTAATGGAGTAGATTAGTGTGTCTATGAACCTGCCTAATTGAGGAGTAGGAGGAGGCTAGAATGTGTGTGTGTGTGTGTGTGTGTGTGTGTCTGACTATGTATCTGTCTAACTATCTAATGGATGAGGAGTAGGAGGTTAGGATATATGGCTGTTTCTCAATGGAGGAAGTGGCTAGTCTGTCTGTCTGTGTATTTCTTTGTCTGTCTGTCTGTCTGTCTGTTTGTCTGTGTGTGTGTCTAACGGAGGAACCCTCCCAGGACTCGACCGATCTGGAGGGATTCTGATTGCCACCCTGAGGCAGCAGAGGGCGCCCCCAGAGCATGCTGAGGGGTACACTAGGGGGGAAATTGACAGGCTTGCCTGGGCAGCTCGAGCCCCCCGCTTCTGCCTTCCCTGTAGCTGCCAACGAACCACCCCCTGCCCGCCCCCTGAACACCCCGCACTCGCTTCCCGGGAGCCGGCCACCACAAAGACCTGAAAATCTTGTACATAGGGTAACAGAGACCGAACTCAGGACCGGCCAAGGAGGAGATGGGAGCAAATACTCGGGCTCCGTGGGGCAGCCCCGCCTCCTCACTGCAGCCCCTGACAGCACCGCGCCCTCCTCCGGGGCGCAGGCTGACCTGCAATCATGCATACTGTGAACCTGGGGCAGAAGTGGCTGTCCCCAGGCCAGGCCGTTGTGGAGATGGGAGCAAACTGATCGGCTAACCGGAGGGAGTCCGCCTGCCGCGGAGTCCCTTTACCCTGAACTCAGCTCGCCAGCATCCCAGGACCCTGCTGACAAGCAGATATAAATCCCGCAAACCTGGGGTAGCAGAGGCCGGCCCGAGGTCAGGAGTGGGGCAGATGGTAGGAAAACGACCCCAAGTGTGCGAGGCATCCCCTTAGCTGCTGTGCGCCTGTTCACTGCCCCCGACCTCTTCCCCTGACCTCACCACGCCCGCTACCAGGAGCAGGCTGACTTGAAAGGCTTGAGTCCTAGAAACGTGGGGGAGAGGAGGCAGCCCCCAGGCAAAGCAGCTAGGGACATGGGAGAAAATCCTCTGGGTCTCCAGGGGCTAACTTGTACCGTGTAGCCGCCGCCGAACCCCGTCCCCAGACCGCACCGAATGCCTAGATTTTTTGTCTGTCTGACTGCCTGCCTCACTGCCTATCTATTGGAGGATGGGAGAGGTTAGTCTATGTGTGTGTTTGTCTGTTTATCTAACGGAGGAGGAGGTGACTAGCATGTCTATCTCCTTGCCTGCCTAGCTATCAAAATATCTCTCTCTCTATCAATCTATATATCTATCTATCTATCTATTATTCTATCTACCTTCCTATCTATCTATCTATCTATCTATGTATCTATTTATTTATCTATCTATGTATCTATCTATTTATCTATCTATCTATGTATCTATCTATCTATCTATCTATCTATCTATCTATCTATCTATCTATCTATCTAGAGGTGTCAAAGGAGTAGGCTAGGGTGTCTTTTATTTTTCTGTCAGTTGAAGGAGGTGTTTAGAGTGTCTATCTACCTATCTACCTATTCTAGGAAGCGGAGTAGGCCAATGTGTTTGTGAGTGCCTGTATGTGTGCGTGTGTGCGTGCGGTTCTGTGTATTTATGTATCTGTAAGTAAAGGAGAAGGAGGTTACTGTGTCTGTTTATCAGTCTATATCTGAATCTACTGGAGGAGGAGTAGGCTAGTATGTCTGTCTGTGTGTCTGTCTATCTATCAGATATCAATGTATGAACCTGTATCTAATCGAGTAGAAGGAGGAGGCTACAGTGTCTATGGCTCTGTCTGACAGAGGAGGAGAGGACTAATGTGTCTGTTTTCTGTGTGTCTGTGAGTCTGTCACGATCTATATCTACTGGAGAAGAAGGAGGAGGCCCGTGTGTCTGGCTATGTGTGTGTCTGTCTAACAGGAGAAGATAGAGGCTAGTGGATGTATCCATCAATCTCACTGACTATCTATCAAATGGAAGAAGAGAAAGAGTCTATTAATTTGGTCTAAGTATTATCTAATGGAGTAGATTAGTGTGTCTATGAACCTGCCTAATTGAGGAGTAGGAGGAGGCTAGAATGTGTGTGTGTGTGTGTGTGTGTGTGTGTTTTGTGTGTGTGTGTCTGACTATGTATGTGTCTAACTATCTAATGGATGAGGAGTAGGAGGTTAGGATATATGGCTGTTTCTCAATGGAGGAAGTGGCTAGTCTGTCTGTCTGTGTATTTCTTTGTCTGTCTGTCTGTCTGTCTGTTTGTCTGTGTGTGTGTCTAACGGAGGAAGCCTCCCAGGACTCGACCGACCTGGGGGGATTCCGATTGCCACCCTGAGGCAGCAGAGGGCGCCCCCAGAGCATGCTGAGGGGGACACCTGGGGGGAAATCCACAGGCTTTCCTGGGCAGCCCGTGCCTCCCGCATCGGCACTCTCTGCAGCTGCTCCAGCCCCGCCCCCGCCCCGCCCCCTGACCAAACCACGCCCGCCCCCCGGGATCAGGCCAGCACGGAGATGTGCTCCTCCTGTACCTAGGGTAGCTGAGATCGAACCCAGGAGCGGACAAGTGGGAGATGGGAGCAAATACAGGGGCTCCGTGGGGCAGCCCCGCGTCCTCACTGCAGCCCCTGACAGCACCGCGCCCGCTTCCGGGGTGCAGGCTGACCTGCAAACGTGCATTCTGTCAACCTGGGGCAGGAGAGGCCGCCGCCAAGACAGGCCGTTGTGGAGATCGGGGCAAAGTGACCGGCTCACCCGAGGCAGTCCTTTCCCCGCGAAGTCCCTGTCCCCTGAAATCACCTCGCCATCCTCCCACCACCTGGCTGACAAGGAGAATTAAATCCCGCACATGTGGGGTAGCAGAGGCGACCCCGAGGCCAGGCCGCTAGGGACACTGGGGAAAATCCTCTGACTCGCCAGGGGCACCCGAGTCCTCGGTCGCCGCCGCCGACCCCGTCCGCAGACCGCACCCCGCACCCCGCCTGTAGTGTGTCCGTGTGTCTGACTGCCTTCCTGACTGCTTATGTACTGGAGGAGGGGAGAGGCTACTCCATGTGGGTGTGTGTCTGTTTATCTCATGGAGGAGAAGACGACTAGGATGTCTCTATCTTTGCCTGCCTATCAATCTATCCATTTATCTATCTATCTATCTATCTATCTATCTATCTATCTATCTATCTATCTATGTATCTATCTATCTATCAATGTAGAGGAGGCATAGGAGCAGGCTAGTGTGTCTTTTTATCTGTGTGTCTTTAGGTTGGAAGAGGACATTAGTGTGTCTATCTGCCTACCTTGTTAGTTGAGGAGTAGGAGGAGGCTAGTGTGTGTGTGGGTATGTGTCTGTCTGTCTATGTATGTAACTATCTACCTATCTAATGGCTGAGGAGGAGTAATAAAGGGTATATGTTTGTTTCTACATGGAGCAAGAGGATAGTGTTTCTGTCTTTCTATTTATTTGTCTGTCTGTCTGTCTAATGGAGGAATGCTCCCAGGACTCGACCGACTTGGAGGGATGCCAATTGCCACCCTGAGGCAGCAGAGGGCGCCCCAGAGCAGGCTGAGGGGGCCACTGGGTGGAAATTGACAGGCTTGCCTGGGCAGCTCGAGCCCCCCGCTTCTGCCTTCCCTGTAGCCGCCAAAGAATCACCCACTCCCCGCACCCTGAACACCTCGCACTCGCTTCCGGGGAGCCGGCCACCACAGAGACCTGAAAATCTTGTACATAGGGTACCAGAGACCGACCCCAGGACCGGCCAAGGAGGAGATGGGAGCAAATACACGGGCTCCGTGGGGCAGCCCTGCCTCCTCACTGCAGCCCCTGACAGCACCGCGCCCGCCTCCGGGGCGCAGGCTGACCTGCAATCATGCATACTGTGAAACTGGGGCAGGAGAGGCCGTCCCCAGGCCAGGCCGTTGTGGAGATGGGAGCAAACTGATCGGCTAACCGGAGGCAGTCCGCCTGCCGCGACGTCCCTTTACCCTGAACTCAGCTCGCCAGCATCCCAGGACCCTGCTGACAAGCAGATATAAATCCCGCAAACCTGGTATAGTAGAGGTCGGCCCGAGGCCAGGAGAGGGGCAGATGGGAGGAAAATGACCCCAAGTGTGCGAGGCATCCCCTTAGCTGCTGTGCGCCTCTTCTCTGCCCCCGACCTCTTCCCCTGACCTCACCACGCCCGCTACCAGGAGCAGGCTGATTTGAAAGGCTTGAGTCCTAGAAACGTGGGGGAGAGGAGGCAGCCCCCAGGCAAAGCAGCTAGGGACATGGGAGAAAATCCTCTGGGTCTCCAGGGGCAACCTAGTGCCCCGTAGCCGCCGCCGAACCCCGTCCCCAGACGGCACCAAACCTCTAGAGTGTCTGTCTGTCTGACTGCCGACCTCACTGCCTATCTATTGTAGGATGGGAGAGGTTAGTCTATGTGTGTGTCTGTCTGTTTATCTAACTGAGGAGGAGGTGCATAGCATGTCTATCTCCTTGCCTGCCTAGCTATCAAAATATCTCTCTATCAATCTCTCTCTCTATCTATCTATCTATATATCTATCTATCTATCTATCTATCTATCTATCTATCTATCTATCTATCTATATATCTATCTATCTATATATCTATGTATCTATGTATCTATCTATCTATCTAGAGGTGGCAAATCAGTAGGCCTGGGTGTCTTTTATTTTTCTGTCTGTTGAAGGAGGAGTTTAGTGTGTCTATCTACCTATCTACCTATTTGAGTTAGCGAACAAGGCAAGTGTGTTTGTGTGTGCCTGTATGTGTGCGTGTGTGCGTGCGGGTCTGTCTATCTATGTATCTGTAATAAAGGAGAAGGAGATTACTGTGTCTGTCTATCAGTCTATATCTGAATCTACTGGAGGAGGAGTAGGCTAGTATGTCTGTCTGTGTGTCTGTCTATCTATCAGATATCAATGTATGAACCTGTATCTAATCGAGTAGAAGGAGGAGGCTACAGTGTCTATGGCTCTGTCTGACAGAGGAGGAGAAGACTAATGTGTCTGTTTTTCTGTGTGTCTGTGAGTCTGTCACGATCTAAATGTACTGGAGAAAAAGGAGGAGGCCCGTGTGTCTGGGTATGTGTGTGTCTCTCTAACAGGAGAAGATAGAGGCTAGTGGGTGTATCCATCAATCTCACTGACTATCTATCAAATGGAAGAAGAGAAAGAGTCTATTAAGTTGGTCTAACTATTATCTAACGGAGTAGATTAGTTTGTCTATGAACCTGCCTAATTGAGGTTTAGGAGGAGGCTAGAATGTGTGTGTGTGTGTGTGTGTGTGTGTGTTTTGTGTGTGTGTGTCTGACTATGTATCTGTCTAACTATCTAATGGATGAGGAGTAGGAGGTTAGGATATATGGCTGTTTCTCAATGGAGGAAGAGGCTAGTCTGTCTGTCTGTGTATTTCTTTGTCTGTCTGTCTGTCTGTCTGTTTGTCTGTGTGTGTGTCTAACGGAGGAAGCCTCCCAGGACTCGACCGACCTGGAGGGATTCCGATTGCCACCCTGAGGCAGCAGAGGGCGCACCCAGAGCATGCTGAGTGGGACATCAGGGGGGAAATCCACAGGCTTTCCTGGGCAGCCCGTGTCTCCCGCATCGGCCCTCTCTGCAGCCGCCCCCGCCCCGCCCCACCCCCTGACCACCCTGCGCCCGCCTCCCGGGATCAGGTCAGCACGGGGATGTGCTCCTCCTGTACCTAGGGTAGCTGAGACCGACCCCAGGACCGGCCAAGGGGGAGATGGGTGCAAATACAGGGGCACCGTGGGGCAGCCCCGCCTCCTCACTGCAGCCCGGGACAGCACCGCGCCTGCCTCCGGGGCGCAGGCTGACCTGCAAACGTGCATACTGTGAACCTGGGGCAGGAGAGGCCGTCCCCAGGCCAGGCCGTTGTGGAGATGGGAGCAAAGTGATCGGCTAACCGGAGGCAGTCCGCCTGCCGCGACGTCCCTTTACCCTGAACTCAGCTCGCCAGCATCCCAGGACCCTGCTGACAAGCAGATATAAATCCCGCAAACCTGGGGTAGCAGAGGTCGGCCCGAGGCCAGGAGAGGGGCAGATGGGAAGGAAATGACCCCAAGTGTGCGAGGCATCCCCTTAGCTGCTGTGCGCCGCTCCTCTGCCCCCGACCTCTTCCCCTGACGTCACCACGCCCGCTACCAAGAGCAGGCTGATTTGAAAGGCTTGAGTCCTAGAAACGTGGGGGAGAGGAGGCAGCCCCCAGGCAAAGCAGCTAGGGACATGGGAGAAAATCCTCTGGGTCTCCAGGGGCTACCTAGTGACCCATAGCCGCCGCCGAACCCCGTCCCCAGACCGCACCAAATCTCTAGAGTTGCTGTTTGTCTGACTGCCGGCCTCACTGCCTATCTGTTGGAGGATGGGAGAGGTTAGTCTATGTGTGTGTCTGTCTGATTATCTAACGGAGGAGGAGGTGAATAGCATGTCTATCTCCTTGCCTGCATAGCTATCAAAATATCTCTCTCTCTATCAATCTCTCTCTCTCTCTTTCTATTATTATTTCTATCTATCTATCTATCTATCTATCTATCTATCTATCTATCTATCTATCTATCTATCTATCTATCTAGAGGTGGCAAAGCAGTAGGCTAGAGTGTCTTTTATTTTTCTGTCTGTTGAAGGAGGAGTTTAGTGTGTCTATCTACCTATCTACCTATTTGAGGAAGCGAAGTAGGCCAGTGTGTTTGTGTGTGCCTGTATGTGTGCGTGTGTGCGTGCGGGTCTGTCTATCTATGTATCTGTAAGTAAAGGAGAAGGAAGTTTCTGTGTCTGTCTATCAGTCTATATCTGAATCTACTGGAGGAGGATTAGGCTAGTATGTCTGTCTCTGTGTCTGTCTATCTATCAGATATCAATGTATGAACCTGTATCTAATCGAGTAGAAGGAGGAGGCTACAGTGTCTATGGCTCTGTCTGACAGAGGAGGAGAAGACTAATGTGTCTGTTTTTCTATGTGTCTGTGAGTCTGTCACGATCTATATCTACTGGAGAAGAAGGAGGAGGCCCGTGTGTCTGGGTATGTGTGTGTCTCTCTAACAGGAGAAGATAGAGGCTAGTGGGTGTATCCATCAATCTCACTGACTATCTATCAAATGGAAGAAGAGAAAGAGTCTATTAAGTTGGTCTAACTATTATCTAACGGAGTAGATTAGTGTGTCTATGAACCTGCCTAATTGAGGAGTAGGAGGAGGCTAGAATGTGTGTGTGTGTGTGTGTGTGTGTGTGTTTTGTGTGTGTGTGTCTGACTATGTATCTGTCTAACTATCTAATGGATGAGGAGTAGGAGGTTAGGATATATGGCTGTTTCTCAATGGAGGAAGTGGCTAGTCTGTCTGTCTGTGTATTTCTTTGTCTGTCTGTCTGTCTGTCTGTTTGTCTGTGTGTGTGTCTAACGGAGGAAGCCTCCCAGGACTCGACCGACCTGGAGGGATTCCGATTGCCACCCTGAGGCAGCAGAGGGCGCCCCCAGAGCATGCTGAGGGGGACACCTGGGGGGAAAACCACAGGCTTACCTGGGCAGCCCGTGCCTCCCGCATCGGCCCTCTCTGCAGCCGCTCCCGCCCCGCCGCGCCCCCTGACCACCCCACGCCCGCCTCCCGGGATCAGGCCAGCACGGAGATGTGCTCCTCCTGTACCTAGGGTAGCTGAGATCGAACCCAGGACGGGACAAGTGGGAGATGGGAGCAAATACATGGGCTCCGTGGGGCAGCCCCGCATCCTCACTGCAGCAGCTGACAGCACCGCACCCGCCTCCGGGGCGCAGGCTGACCTGCAAACGTGCATACTGTCAACCTGGGGCAGGAGAGGCCGCCGCCAAGACAGGCCGTTGTGGAGATCGGGGCAAAGTGACCGGCTCACCCGGGGCAGTCCTTTCCCCGCTAAGTCCCTGTCCCCTGAACTCACCTCGCCATCCTCCCACCACCTGGCTGACAAGGAGAATTAAATCCCGCACATGTGGGTTAGCAGAGGCCGCCCCGTGGCCAGGCCGCTAGGGGCACTGGGGAAAATCCTCTGACTCGCCAGGGGCACCCGAGTCCTCGGTCGCCGCCTCCGACCCCGTCCGCAGACCGCACCCCGCACCCCGCCTCCAGTGTGTCCGTCTGTCTTACTGCCTTCCTGACTGCTTATGTACTGGAGGAGGGGAGAGGCTACACTATGTGGGTGTGTGTCTGTTTATCTCACGGAGGAGAAGATGACAAGGATGTCTCTATCTTTGCCTGCCTATCAATCTATGCATCTATCTATCTATCTATCTATCTATCTATCTATCTATCTATCTATCTATCAATGTAGAGGAGGCATAGGAGCAGGCTAGTGTGTCTTTTTATCTGTGTGTCTGTAGGTTGGAAGAGGACATTAGTGTGTCTATCTGCCTACCTTGTTAGTTGAGGAGTAGGAGGAGGCTAGTGTGTGTGTGGGTATGTGTCTGTCTGTCTATGTATGTAACTATCTACCTATCTAATGGCTGAGGAGGAGTAATAAAGGGTATATGTTTGTTTCTACATGGAGGAAGAGGATCGTGTTTCTGTCTGTCTATTTCTTTGTCTGTCTGTCTGTCTGTTTGTCTGTGTGTGTGTCTAACGGAGGAAACCTCCCAGGACTCGACCGACCTGGAGGGATTCCGATTGCCACCCTGAGGCAGCAGAGGGCGCCCCCAGAGCATGCTGAGGGGGACACCTGGGGGGAAATCCACAGGCTTTCCTGTGCAGCCCGTGCCTCCCGCATCGGCCCTCTCTGCAGCCGCTCCCGCCACGCCCCGCCCCCTGACCACCCCGTGCTCGCCTCCCGGGATCAGGCCAGCACGGAGATGTGCTCCTCCTGTACCTAGGGTAGCTGAGACCGACCCCAGGACCGGACAAGTGGGAGATGGGAGCAAATACATGGGCTCCGTGGGGCAGGCCCGCATCCTCACTGCAGCCCCTGACAGCACCGCGCCCGCCTCCGGGGCGCAGGCTGACCTGCAAACGTGCATATTGTCAACCTGGGGCAGGAGAGGCCGCCGCCAAGTCAGGCCGTTGTGGAGATCGGGACAAAGTGACCGGATCACCCGAGGCAGTCCTTTTCCCGCGAAGTCCCTGTCCCCTGAACTCACCTCGCCATCCTCCCACCACCTGGCTGACAAGGAGAATTAAATCCCGCACTTGTGGTGTAGCAGAGGCCGCCCCGAGGCCAGGCCGCTAGGGACACTGGGGAAAATCCTCTGGCTCGCCAGGGGCACCCGAGTCCTCGGTCGCCGCCGCCGACCCCGTCCGCAGACCGCACCCCGCACCCCGCCTCTAGTGTGTCCGTCTGTCTGACTGCCTTCCTGACTGCTTATGTACTGGAGGAGGGGAGAGGCTACACTATGTGGGTGTGTGTCTGTTTATCTCACGGAGGAGAAGACGACTATGATGTCTCTATCTTTGCCTGCCTATCAATCTATACATCTATCTATCTATCTATCTATTCATCTATCTATCTATCTATCAATCTATCTATAATTCTATGTATCTATCAATCTATCTATCTATGTATCTATCTATCTCTCTATCAATGTAGTGGAGGCATAGGAGCAGGCTAGTGTGTATTTTTACCTGTGTGTCTGTAGGTTGGAAGAGGACATTAGTGTGTCTATCTGCCTACCTTGTTAGTTGAGGAGTAGGAGGAGGCTAGTGTGTGTGTGGGTATGTGTCTGTCTGTCTATGTATGTAACTATCTACCTATCTAATGGCTGAGGAGGAGTAATAAAGGGTATATGTTTGTTTCTACATGGAGGAAGAGGATAGTGTTTCTGTCTGTCTATTTATTTGTCTGTCTGTCTGTCTAATGGAGGAATGCTCCCAGGACTCGACCGACTTGGAGGGATGCCAATTGCCACCCTGAGGCAGCAGAGGGCGCCCCAGAGCAGGCTGAGGGGGCCACTGGGTGGAAATTGACAGGCTTGCCTGGGCAGCTCGAGCCCCCCGCTTCTGCCTTCCCTGTAGCCGCCAACGAACCACCCCCTCCCCGCCCCCTGAACACCCCTCACTCGCTTCCCGGGAGCCGGCCACCACAGATACCTGAAAATCTTGTACATAGGGTACCAGAGACCGACCCCAGGACCGGCCAAGGAGGAGATGGGAGCAAATACACGGGCTCCGTGGGGCAGCCCCGCCTCCTCACTGCAGCCCCTGACAGCACCGTGCCCGCCTCCGGGGCGCAGGCTGACCTGCAATCATGCATACTGTGAACCTGGGGCAGGAGAGGCCGTCCCCAGGCCAGGCCATTGTGGAGATGGGAGCAAACTGATCGGCTAACCTGAGGCAGTCGGCCTGCCGCGACGTCCCTTTACCCTGAACTCAGCTCGCCAGCATCCCAGGACCCTGCTGACAAGCAGATATAAATCCCGCAAACCTGGGGTAGCAGAGATCGGCCCGAGGCCAGGAGAGGGGCAGATGGGAGGAAAATGACCCCAAGTGTGCGAGGCATCCCCTTAGCTGCTGTGCGCCACTTCTCTGCCCCCGACCTCTTCCCCTGACCTCACCACGCCCGCTACCAGGAGCAGGCTGATTTGAAAGGCTTGAGTCCTAGAAACGTGGGGGAGAGGAGGCAGCCCCCAGGCAAAGCAGCTAGGGACATGGGAGAAAATCCTCTGGGTCTCCAGGGCCAACCTAATGCCCCGTAGCCGCCGCCAAACACCGTTCCCAGACCGCACCCAACCTCTAGAATGTCTGTCTGTCTGACTGCCGGCCTCACTGCCTATCTATTGGAGGATGGGAGAGGTTAGTCTATGTGTGTGTCTGTCTGTTTATCTAACGGAGGAGGAGGTGAATAGCATGTCTATCTCCTTGCCTGCCTAGCTATCAAAATATCTCTCTCTCTATCAATCTCTCTCTCTATCTATCTATTATTCTATCTATCTATCTATCTATCTATCTATCTATCATCTATCTATCTATCTATCTATCTATCTATCTATCTATCTATCTATCTATCTATCTATCTATCTATCTATCTATATATCTGTCTGTCTGTCTGTCTATCTATCTATCTATCTATCTATCTATCTATCTATCTATCTAGAGGTGGCAAAGCAGTAGGCTAGGGTGTCTTTTATTTTTCTGTCTGTTGAAGGAGGAGTTTAGTGTGTCTATCTACCTATCTACCTATTTGAGGAAGCGGAGTAGGCCAGTGTGTTTGTGTGTGCCAGTATGTGTGCGTGTGTGCGTGCGGGTCTGTGTATCTATGTATCTGTAAGTAAAGGAGAAGGAGGTTACTGTGTCTGTCTATCAGTCTATATCTGAATCTACTGGAGGAGGAGTAGGCTAGTATGTCTGTCTGTGTGTCTGTCTATCTATCAGATATCAATGTATGAACCTGTATCTAATCGAGTAGAAGGAGGAGGCTACAGTGTCTATGGCTCTGTCTGACAGAGGAGGAGAAGACTAATGTGTGTTTTTCTGTGTGTCTGTGAGTCTGTCACGATCTATATCTACTGGAGAAGAAGGAGGAGGCCCGTGTGTCTGGGTATGTGTGTGTCTCTCTAACAGGAGAAGATAGAGGCTAGTGGGTGTATCCATCAATCTCACTGACTATCTATCAAATGGAAGAAGAGAAAGAGTCTATTAAGTTGGTCTAACTATTATCTAACGGAGTAGATTAGTGTGTCTATGAACCTGCCTAATTGAGGAGTAGGAGGAGGCTAGAATGTGTGTGTGTGTGTGTGTGTGTGTGTGTGTGTGTGTGTGTTTTGTGTGTGTGTGTCTGACTATGTATCTGTCTAACTATCTAATGGATGAGGAGTAGGAGGTTAGGATATATGGCTGTTTCTCAATGGAGGAAGTGGCTAGTCTGTCTGTCTGTGTATTTCTTTGTCTGTCTGTCTGTCTGTTTGTCTGTGTGTGTGTCTAACGGAGGAAGCCTCCCAGGACTCGACCGACCTGGAGGGATTCCGATTGCCACCCTGAGGCAGCAGAGGGCGCCCCCAGAGCATGCTGAGGGGGACACCTGGGGGGAAATCCACAGGCTTTCCTGGGCAGCCCGTGCCTCCCGCATCGGCCCTCTCTGCAGCCACTCCCGCCCCGCCCCGCCCCCTGACCACCCCGTGCCCGCCTCCCGGGATCAGGCCAGCACGGAGATGTGCTCCTCCTGTACCTAGGGTAGCTGAGACCGACCCCAGGACCGGACAAGTGGGAGATGGGAGCAAATACATGGGCTCCGTGGGGCAGGCCCGCAGCCTCACTGCAGCCCCTGAAAGCACCGCGCCCGCCTCCGGGGCGCAGGCTGACCTGCAAACGTGCATACTGTCAACCTGGGGCAGGAGAGGCCGCCGCCAAGTCAGGCCGTTGTGGAGATCGGGGCAAAGTGACCGGCTCACCCGAGGCAGTCCTTTTCCCGCGAAGTCCCTGTCCCCTGAACGCACCTCGCCATCCTCCCACCACCTGGCTGACAAGGAGAATTTAATCCCGCACATTTGGTGTAGGAGAGGCCGCCCCGAGTCCAGGCCGCTAGGGACACTGGGGAAAATCCTCTGGCTCGCCAGGGGCACCCGAGTCCTCGGTCGCCGCCGACGACCCCGTCCGCAGACCGCACCCCGCACCCCGCCTCTAGTGTGTCCGTCTGTCTGACTGCCTTCCTGAATGCTTATGTACTGGAGGAGGGGAGAGGCTACTCTATGTGGGTGTGTGTCTGTTTATCTCACGGAGGAGAAGACGCCAAGGATGTCTCTATCTTTGCCTGCCTATCAATCTATCCATCTATCTATCTATCTATCTATGTATGTATCTATCTATCTATCAATGTAGAGGAGGCATAGGAGCAGGCTAGTGTGTGTTTTTATCTGTGTCTGTAGGTTGGAAGAGGACATTAGTGTGTCTATCTGCCTACCTTGTTAGTTGAGGTGTAGGAGGAGGCTAGTGTGTGTGTGGGTATGTGTCTGTCTGTCTATGTATGTAACTATCTACCTATCTAATGGCTGAGGAGGAGTAATAAAGGGTATATGTTTGTTTCTACATGGAGGAAGAGGATAGTGTTTCTGTCTGTCTATTTATTTGTCTGTCTGTCTGTCTAATGGAGGAATGCTCCCAGGACTCGACCGACTTGGAGGGATGCCAATTGCCACCCTGAGGCAGCAGAGGGCGCCCCAGAGCAGGCTGAGGGGGCCACTGGGTGGAAATTGACAGGCTTGCCTGGGCAGCTCGAGCCCCCCGCTTTTGCCTTCCGAGTAGCCGCCAACGAACCACCCCCTCCCCGCCCCCTGAACACCCCGCACTCGCTTCCCGGGAGCCGGCCACCACAGAGATGTGAAAATCTTGTACATAGGGTACCAGAGACCGACCCCAGGACCGGCCAAGGAGGAGATGGGAGCAAATACACGGGCTCCGTGGGGCAGCCCTGCCTCCTCACTGCAGCCCCTGACAGCACCGCGCCCGCCTCCGGGGCGCAGGCTGACCTGCAATCATGCATACTGTGAACCTGGGGCAGGAGAGGCCGTCCCCAGTCCAGGCCGTTGTGGAGATGGGAGCAAACTGATCGGCTAACCGGAGGCAGTCCGCCTGCCGAGACGTCCCTTTACCCTGAACTCAGCTCGCCAGCATCCCAGGACCCTGCTGACAAGCAGAGATAAATCCCGCAAACCTGGGGTAGCAGAGGTCGGTCCGAGGCCAGGAGAGGGGCAGATGGGAGGAAAATGACCCCAAGTGTGCGAGGCATCCCCTTAGCTGCTGTGCGCCTCTTCTCCGCCCCCGACCTCTTCCCCTGACCTCACCACGCCCGCTAACAGGAGCAGGCTGACTTGAAAGGCTTGAGTCCTAGTAACGTGGGGGAGAGGAGGCAGCCCCCAGGCAAAGCAGCTAGGGACATGGGAGAAAAACCTCTGGGTCTCCAGGGGCAACCTTGTACCCCGTAGCCGCCGCCGAACCCCGTCCCCAGACCGCACCAAATCTCTAGAGTGTCTGTCTGTCTGACTGCGTGCCTCACTGCCTTTCTACTGGAGGATGGGAGAGGTTAGTCTATGTGTGTGTCTGTCTGTTTATCTAACGGAGGTGGAGGTGACTAGCATGTCTATCTCCTTGCCTGCCTATCTATCAAAATATCTCTCTCTCTATCAATCTCTCTCTCTACCTATCTATCTATTATTCTATCTATGTATCTATGTATCTATGTATGTATGTATGTATCTATCTATCATCTATCTATCTATCTATCTATCTATCTATCTATCTATCTATCTACCTATCTATCTATCTATCTAGAGGTGGCAAAGCAGTAGGCTAGGGTGTCTTTTATTTTTCTGTCTGTTGAAGGAGGTATTTAGTGTGTCTATCTACCTATCTACCTATTTTAGGAAGCGGAGTAGGCCAGTGTGTTTGTGTGTGCCTGTATGTGTGCGTGTGTGCGTGCGGGTCTGTCTATCTATGAATCTGTAAGTAAAGGAGAAGGAGGTTACTGTATCTGTTTATCAGTCTATATCTGAATCTACTGGAGGAGGAGTAGGCTAGTATGTCTGTCTGTGTGTCTGTCTATCTATCAGATATCAATGTATGAACCTGTATCTAATCGAGTAGAAGGAGGAGGCTACAGTGTCTATGGATCTGTCTGACAGAGGAGGAGAAGACTAATGTGTCTGTTTTCTGTGTGTCTGTGAGTCTGTCACGATCTATATCTACTGGAGAAGAAGGAGGAGGCCCGTGTGTCTGGCTATGTGTGTGTCTCTCTAACAGGAGAAGATAGAGGATAGTGTGTGTATCCATCAATCTCACTGAGTATCTATCAAATGGAAGAAGAGAAAGAGTCTATTAAGTTGGTCTAACTATTATCTAATGGAGTAGATTAGTGTGTCTATGAACCTGCCTAATTGAGGAGTAGGAGGAGGCCAGAATATGTGTGTGTGTGTGTGTGTGTGTGTGTGTTTTGTGTGTGTGTGTCTGACTATGTATCTGTCTAACTATCTAATGAATGAGGTGTAGGAGTTTAGGATATATGGCTGTTTCTCAATGGAGGAAGTGGCTAGTCTGTATGTCTGTGTATTTCTTTGTCTGTCTGTGTGTCTGTCTGTGTGTCTGTGTGTGTGTCTAACGGAGGAAGCCTCCCAGGACTCGACCGACCTGGAGGGATTCCGATTGCCACCCTGAGGCAGCAGAGGGCGCCCCCAGAGCATGCTGAGGGGGACACTGGGGGGAAATCCACAGGCTTTCCTGGGCAGCCCGCGCCTCTCGCATCGGCCCTCTCTGCAGCCGCTCCCGCCCCGCCCCCGCCCCTTCGCCCTGACCACCCCGCGCCCTCCTCCCGGGATCAGGCCAGCACGGAGATGTGCTCCTCCTGTACCTAGGGTAGCTGAGACCGACCCCAGGACCGTCCAAGGGGGAGATGGGAGCAAATACAGGGGTTCCATGGGGCAGCCCCGCGTCCTCACTGTAGCCCCTGACAGAACCGCAGCCGTCTCCGGGGCACAGGCTGACCTGCAAACGTGCATACTGTCAACCTGGGGCAGGAGAGGCCGCCGCCAGGCCACGCCGTTGTGGAGATCGGGGCAAAGTGACCGGCTCACCCGGTTCAGTCCGCTCCCCGCGAAGTCCCTCTCCCCTGAACTCACCTCGCCATCCTCCCACAACCTGGCTGACAAGGAGAATTAAATCCCGCACATGTGGGGTAGCAGAGGCCGCCCCGTGGCCAGGACACTAGGGACACTGGGGAAAATCCTCTGGCTCGCCAGGGGCACCCGAGTCCTCGGTCGCCGCCGCCGACCCCGTCATCCGACCGCACCCCGCACGCCGCCTCTAATGTGTCCGTCTGTCTTACTGCCTTCCTGACTGCTTATGTACTGGAGGAGGGGAGAGGCTACACTATGTGGGTGTGTGTCTGTTTATCTCACGGAGGAGAAGACGACAAGGATGTCTCTATCTTTGCCTGCCTATCAATCTATACATCTATCTATCTATCTATCTATTCATCTATCTATCTATCTATCAATCTATCTATCATTCTATGTATCTATCAATCTATCTATCTATGTATCTATCTATCTCTCTATCAATGTAGTGGAGGCATAGGAGCAGGCTAGTGTGTCTTTTTACCTGTGTGTCTGTAGGTTGGAAGAGGACATTAGTGTGTCTATCTGCCTACCTTGTTAGTTGAGGAGTAGGAGGAGGCTAGTGTGTGTGTGGGTATGTGTCTGTCTGTCTATGTATGTAACTATCTACCTATCTAATGGCTGAGGAGGAGTAATAAAGGGTATTTGTTTGTTTCTACATGGAGGAAGAGGATAGTGTTTCTGTCTGTCTATTTATTTGTCTGTCTGTCTGTCTAATGGAGGAATGCTCCCAGGACTCGACCGACTTGGAGGGATGCCAATTGCCACCCTGAGGCAGCAGAGGGCGCCCCAGAGCAGGCTGAGGGGGCCACTGGGTGGAAATTGACAGGCTTGCCTGGGCAGCTCGAGCCCCCCTCTTCTGCCTTCCCTGTAGCCGCCAACGAACCACCCCCTCCCCGCCCCCTGAACACCCCTCACTCGCTTCCCGGGAGCCAGCCACCACAGAGACCTGAAAATTTTGTACATAGGGTACCAGAGACCGACCCCAGGACCGGCCAAGGAGGAGATGGGAGCAAATACACGGGCTCCGTGGGGCAACCCCGCCTCCTCACTGCAGCCCCTGACAGCACCGCGCCCGCCTCCGGGGCGCAGGCTGACCTGCAATCATGCATACTGTGAACCTGGGGCAGGAGAGGCCGTCCCCAGGCCAGGCCGTTGTGGAGATGGGAGCAAACTGATCAGGTAACCTGAGGCAGTCGGCCTGCCGCGACGTCCCTTTACCTTGAACTCAGCTCGCCAGCATCCCAGGACCCTGCTGACAAGCAGATATAAATCCCGCAAACCTGGGGTAGCAGAGGTCGGCCCGAGGCCAGGAGAGGGGCAGATGGGAGGAAAATGACCCCAAGTGTGCGAGGCATCCCCTTAGCTGCTGTGCGCCTCTACTCTGCCCCCGACCTCTTCCCCTGACCTCACCACGCCCGATACCAGGAGCAGGCTGATTTGAAAGGCTTGAGTCCTAGAAACGTGGGGGAGAGGAGGCAGCCCCCAGGCAAAGCAGCTAGGGACATGGGAGAAAATCCTCTGGGTCTCCAGGGGCAACCTAGTGCCCCGTAGCCACCGCCAAACAACGTCCCCAGACCGCACCCAACCTCTAGAATGTCTGTCTGTCTGACTGCCGGCCTCACTGCCTATCTATTTGAGGATGGGAGAGGTTAGTCTATGTGTGTGTGTGTCTGTTTATCTAACGGAGGAGGAGGTGAATAGCATGTCTATCTCCTTGCCTGCCTAGCTATCAAAATATCTCTCTCTCTATCAATCTCTCTCTCTATCTATCTATTATTCTATCTATCTATCTATCTATCTATCTATCTATCTATCTATCTATCTATCTGTCTGTCTGTCTGTCTGTCTGTCTGTCTGTCTATCTATCTATCTATCTATCTATCTAGAGGTGGCAAAGCAGTAGGCTAGGGTGTCTTTTATTTTTCTGTCTGTTGAAGGAGGAGTTTAGTGTGTCTATCTACCTATCTACCTATTTGAGGAAGCGGAGTAGGCCAGTGTGTTTGTGTGTGCCTGTATGTGTGCGTGTGTGCGTGCGGGTCTGTCTATCAATGTATGTGTAATTAAAGGAGAAGGAGGTTACTGTGTCTGTCTATCAGTCTATATCTGAATCTACTGGAGGAGGAGTAGGCTAGTATGTCTGTCTGTGTGTCTGTCTATCTATCAGATATCAATGTATGAACCTGTATCTAATCGAGTAGAAGGAGGAGGCTACAGTGTCTATGGCTCTGTCTGACAGAGGAGGAGAAGACTAATGTGTCTGTTTTTCTGTGTGTCTGTGAGTCTGTCACGATCTATATCTACTGGAGAAGAAGGAGGAGGCCCGTGTGTCTGGGTATGTGTGTGTCTCTCTAACAGGAGAAGATAGAGGCTAGTGGGTGTATCCATCAATCTCACTGACTATCTATCAAATGGAAGAAGAGAAAGAGTCTATTAAGTTGGTCTAACTATTATCTAACGGAGTAGATTAGTGTGTCTATGAACCTGCCTAATTGAGGAGTAGGAGGAGGCTAGAATGTGTGTGTGTGTGTGTGTGTGTGTGTGTGTTTTGTGTGTGTGTGTCTGACTATGTATCTGTCTAACTATCTAATGGATGAGGAGTAGGAGGTTAAGATATATGGCTGTTTCTCAATGGAGGAAGTGGCTAGTCTGTGTGTCTGTGTATTTCTTTGTCTGGCTGTCTGTCTGTTTGTCTGTGTGTGTGTCTAACGGAGGAAGCCTCCCAGGACTCGACCGACCTGGAGGGATTCCGATTGCCACCCTGAGGCAGCAGAGGGCGCCCCCAGAGCATGCTGAGTGGGACACCTAGGGGGAAATCCACAGGCTTTCCTGGGCAGCCAGTGCCTCCCGCATCGGCCCTCTCTGCAGCCGCTCCCGCCCCGCCCCGCCCCCTGACCACCCCGTGCCCGCCTCCCGGGATCAGGCCAGCACGGAGATGTGCTCCTCCTGTACCTAGGGTAGCTGAGACCGACCCCAGGACCGGACAAGTGGGAGATGGGAGCAAATACATGGGCTCCGTGGGGCAGGCCCGCATCCTCACTGCAGCCCCTGAAAGCACTGCGCCCGCCTCCGGGGCGCAGGCTGAGCTGCAAACGTGCATACTGTCAACCTGGGGCAGGAGAGGCCGCCTCCAAGTCAGGCCGTTGTGGAGATCGGGGCAAAGTGACCGGCTCACCCGAGGCAGTCCTTTTCCCGCGAAGTCCCTGTCCCCTGAACTCACCTCGCCATCCTCCCACCACCTGGCTGACAAGGAGAATTAAATCCCGCACATGTGGTGTAGCAGAGGCCGCCCCGAGGCCAGGCCGCTAGGGACACTGGGGAAAATCCTCTGGCTCGCCAGGGGCACCCGAGTCCTCGGTCGCCGCCGCCGACCCCGTCCGCAGACCGCACCCCGCACCCCACCTCTAGTGTGTCCGTCTGTCTGACTGCCTTCCTGACTGCTTATGTACTGGAGGAGGGGAGAGGCTACTCTATGTGGGTGTGTGTCTGTTTATCTCACGGAGGAGAAGACGACTAGGATGTCTCTATCTTTGCCTGCCTATCAATCTATCCATCTATCTATCTTTCTATCTATGTATGTATCTATCTATCTATCAATGTAGAGGAGGCATAGGAGCAGGCTAGTGTGTGTTTTTATTTGTGTGTCTGTAGGTTGGAAGAGGACATTAGTGTGTCTATCTGCCTACCTTGTTAGTTGAGGAGTAGGAGGAGGCTAGTGTGTGTGTGGGTATGTGTCTGTCTGTCTATGTATGTAACTATCTACCTATCTAATGGCTGAGGAGGAGTAATAAAGGGTATATGTTTGTTTCTACATGGAGGATGAGGATAGTGTTTCTGTCTGTCTATTTATTTGTCTGTCTGTCTGTCTAATGGAGGAATGCTCCCAGGACTCGACCGACTTGGAGGGATGCCAATTGCCACCCTGAGGCAGCAGAGGGCGCCCCAGAGCAGGCTGAGGGGGCCACTGGGTGGAAATTGACAGGCTTGCCTGGGCAGCTCGAGCCCCCCGCTTCTGCCTTCCGAGTAGCCGCCAACGAACCACCCCCTCCCCGCCCCCTGAACACCCCGCACTCGCTTCCTGGGAGCCGGCCACCACAGAGACGTGAAAATCTTGTACATAGGGTACCAGAGACCGACCCCAGGACCGGCCAAGGAGGAGATGGGAGCAAATACACGGGCTCCGTGGGGCAGCCCTGCCTCCTCACTGCATCCCCTGACAGCACCGCGCCCACCTCCGGGGCGCAGGCTGACCTGCAATCATGCATACTGTGAACCTGGGGCAGGAGAGGCCGTCCCCAGGCCAGGCCGTTGTGGAGATGGGAGCAAACTGATCGGCTAACCGGAGGCAGTCCGCCTGCCGCGACGTCCCTTTACCCTGAACTCAGCTCGCCAGCATCCCAGGACCCTGCTGACAAGCAGATATAAATCCCGCAAACCTGGGGTAGCAGAGGTCGGTCCGAGGCCAGGAGAGGGGCAGATGGGAGGAAAATGACCCCAAGTGTGCGAGGCATCCCCTTAGCTGCTGTGCGCCTCTTCTCCGCCCCCGACCTCTTCCCGTGACCTCACCACGCCCGCTTACAGGAGCAGGCTGACTTGAAGGGTTGAGTCCTAGAAACGTGGGGGAGAGGAGGCAGCCCCCAGGCAAAGCAGCTAGGGACATGGGAGAAAAACCTCTGGGTCTCCAGGGGCAACCTTGTACCCCGCAGCCGCCGCCGAACCCGGTCCCCAGACCGCACCAAATCTCTAGAGTGTCTGTCTGTCTGACTGCCTGCCTCACTGCCTTTCTACTGGAGGATGGGAGAGGTTAGTCTATGTGTGTGTCTGTCTGTTTATCTAACGGAGGAGGAGGTGACTAGCATGTCTATCTCCTTTCCTGCCTAGCTATCAAAATATCTCTCTCTCTATCAATCTCTCTCTCTATCTATCTATCTATTATTTTATCTATGTATCTATGTATCTATGTATCTATGTATCTATGTATGTATGTATCTATCTATCTATGTATCTATCTATCTATGTATCTATCTATCTATCTATCTATCTATCTATCTATCTATCTATCTATCTATCTATCTAGAGGTGGCAAAGGAGTAGGCTAGGGTGTCTTTTATTTTTCTGTCTGTTGAAGGAGGTATTTAGTGTGTCTATCTACCTATCTACCTATTTTAGGAAGCGGATTAGGCCAGTGTGTTTGTGTGTGCCTGTATGTGTGCGTGTGTGCGTGCGGGTCTGTCTATCTATGAATCTGTAAGTAAAGGAGAAGGAGGTTACTGTGTCTGTTTATCAGTCTATATCTGAATCTACTGGAGGAGGAGTAGGCTAGTATGTCTGTCTGTGTGTCTGTCTATCTATCAGATATCAATGTATGAACCTGTATCTAATCGAGTAGAAGGAGGAGGCTACAGTGTCTATGGATCTGTCTGACAGAGGAGGAGAAGACTAATGTGTCTGTTTTCTGTGTGTCTGTGAGTCTGTCACGATCTATATCTACTGGAGAAGAAGGAGGAGGCCCGTGTGTCTGGCTATGTGTGTGTCTCTCTAACAGGAGAAGATAGAGGCTAGTGGGTGTATCCATTAATCTCACTGAGTGTCTATCAAATGGAAGAAGAGAAAGAGTCTATTAAGTTGGTCTAACTATTATCTAATGGAGTAGATTAGTGTGTCTATGAACCTGCCTAATTGAGGAGTAGGAAGAGGCCAGAATGTGTGTGTGTGTGTGTGTGTGTGTGTGTTTTGTGTGTGTGTGTCTGACTATGTATCTGTCTAACTATCTAATGAATGAGGTGTAGGAGTTTAGGATATATGGCTGTTTCTCAATGGAGGAAGTGGCTAGTCTGTATGTCTGTGTATTTCTTTGTCTGTCTGTGTGTCTGTCTGTGTGTCTGTGTGTGTGTCTAACTGAGGAAGCCTCCCAGGACTCGACCGACCTGGAGGGATTCCGATTGCCACCCTGAGGCAGCAGAGGGCGCCCCCAGAGCATGCTGAGGGGGACACTGGGGGGAAATCCACAGGCTTTCCTGGGCAGCCCGCGCCTCTCGCATCGGCTCTCTCTGCAGCCGCTCGCGCCCCGCCCCCGCCCCGCGCCCTGACCACCCCGCGCCCTCCTCCCGGGATCAGGGCAGCACGGAGATGTGCTCCTCCTGTACCTAGGGTAGCTGAGACCGACCCCAGGACCGTCCAAGGGGGAGATGGGAGCAAATACAGGGGTTCCGTGGGGCAGCCCCGCGTCCTCACTGTAGCCCCTGACAGAACCGCGCCCGTCTCCGGGGCGCAGGCTGACCTGCAAACGTGCATACTGTCAACCTGGGGCAGGAGAGGCCGCCGCCAGGCCACGCCGTTGTGGAGATCGGGGCAAAGTGACCGGCTCACCCGGGGCAGTCCGCTCCCTGCGAAGTCCCTCTCCCCTGAACTCACCTCGCCATCCTCCCACCACCTGGCTGACAAGGAGAATTAAATCCCGCACATGTCGGGTAGCAGAGGCCGCCCCGAGGCCAGGACACTAGGGACACTGGGGAAAATCCTCTGGCTCGCCAGGGGCACCCGAGTCCTCGGTCGCCGCCGCCGACCCCGTCCTCCGACCGCACCCCATACGCCGCCTCTAATGTGTCTGTCTGTCTTAATGCCTTCCTGACTGCTTATGTACTGGAGGAGGGGAGAGGCTACACTATGTGGGTGTGTGTCTGTTTATCTCACGGAGGAGAAGACGACTAGGATGTCTCTATCTTTGCCTGCCTATCAATCTATACATCTATCTATCTATCTATCTATCTATTCATCTATCTATCTATCTATCAATCTATCTATCATTCTATGTATCTATCAATCTATCTATCTATGTATCTATCTATCTCTCTATCAATGTAGTGGAGGCATAGGAGCAGGCTAGTGTGTCTTTTTACCTGTGTGTCTGTAGGTTGGAAGAGGACATTAGTGTGTCTATCTGCCTACCTTGTTAGTTGAGGAGTAGGAGGAGGCTAGTGTGAGTGTGGGTATGTGTCTGTCTGTCTATGTATGTAACTATCTACCTATCTAATGGCTGAGGAGGAGTAATAACGGGTATATGTTTGTTTCTACATGGAGGAAGAGGATAGTGTTTCTGTCTGTCTATTTATTTGTCTGTCTGTCTGTCTAATGGAGGAATGCTCCCAGGAATCGACCGACTTGGAGGGATGCCAATTGCCACCCTGAGGCAGCAGAGGGCGCCCCAGAGCAGGCTGAGGGTGCCACTGGGTGGAAATTGACAGGCTTGCCTGGGCAGCTCGAGCCCCCCGCTTTTGCCTTCCCTGTAGCCGCCAACGAACCACCCCCTCCCCGCCCCCTGAACACCCTCACTCGCTTCCCGTGAGCCAGCCACCACAGAGACCTGAAAATCTTGTACATAGGGTACCAGAGACCGACCCCTGGACCGGCCAAGGAGGAGATGGGAGCAAATACACGGGCTCCGTGGGGCAGCCCCGCCTCCTCACTGCAGCCCCTGACAGCACCGCGCCCGCCTCCGGGGCGCAGGCTGACCTGCAATCATGCATACTGTGAACCTGGGGCAGGAGAGGCCGTCCCCAGGCCAGGCCGTTGTGGAGATGGGAGCAAACTGATCGGCTAACCTGAGGCAGTCGGCCTGCCGCGACGTCCCTTTACCCTGAACTCAGCTCGCCAGCATCCCAGGACCCTGCTGACAAGCAGATATAAATCCCGCAAACCTGGGGTAGCAGAGGTCGGCCCGAGGCCAGGAGAGGGGCAGATGGGAGGAAAATGACCCCAAGTGTGCGAGGCATCCCCTTAGCTGCTGTGCGCCTCTTCTCTGCCCCCGACCTCTTCCCCTGACCTCACCACGCCCGCTACCAGGAGCAGGCTGATTTGAAAGGCTTGAGTCCTAGAAACGTGGGGGAGAGGAGGCAGCCCCCAGGCAAAGCAGCAGGGACATGGGAGAAAATCCTCTGGGTCTCCAGGGGCAACCTAGTGCCCCGTAGCCGCCGCCAAACACCGTCCCCAGACCGCACCCAACCTCTAGAATGTCTGTCTGTCTGACTGCCGGCCTCACTGCCTATCTATTGGAGGATGGGAGAGGTTAGTCTATGTGTGTGTCTGTCTGTTTATCTAACGGAGGAGGAGGTGAATAGCATGTCTATCTCCTTGCCTGCCTAGCTATCAAAATATCTCTCTCTCTATCAATGTCTCTCTCTATCTATCTATTATTCTATCTATCTATCTATCTATCTATCTATCTATCTATCTGTCTGTCTGTCTGTCTGTCTGTCTATCTATCTATCTATCTATCTATCTAGAGGTGGCAAAGCAGTAGGATAGGGTGTCTTTTATTTTTCTGTCTGTTGAGGAGGAGTTTAGTGTGTCTATCTACCTATCTACCTATTTGAGGAAGCGGAGTATGCCAGTGTGCTTGTGTGTGCCTGTATGTGTGCGTGTGTGCGTGCGGGTCTGTCTATTTATGTATCTGTAATTAAAGGAGAAGGAGGTTACTGTGTCTGTCTATCAGTCTATATCTGAATCTACTGGAGGAGGAGTAGGCTAGTATGTCTGTCTGTGTGTCTGTCTATCTATCAGATATCAATGTATGAACCTGTATCTAATCGAGTAGAAGGAGGAGGCTACAGTGTCTATGGCTCTGTCTGACAGAGGAGGAGAAGACAAATGTGTCTGTTTTTCTGTGTGTCTGTGAGTCTGTCACGAACTATATCTACTGGAGAAGAGGGAGGAGGCCCGTGTGTCTGGCTATGTGTGTGTCTCTCAAACAGGAGAAGATAGAGGCTAGTGGGTGTATCCATCAATCTCAATGACTATCTATCAAATGGAAGAAGAGAAAGAGTCTATTAAGTTGTTCTAACTATTATCTAGTGGAGTAGATTACTGTGTCTATGAAGCTGCCTAATTGAGGAGTAGGAGGAGGGTAGAATGTGTGTGTGTGTCTGTGTGTGTGTGTGTGTGTGTTTGTGTGTGTGTGTCTGACTATGTATCTGTCTAACTATCTAATGGATGAGGAGTAGGAGTTTAGGATATATGGCTGTTTCTCAATGGAGGAAGTGGCTAGTCTGTCTGTCTGTGTATTTCTTTGTCTGTCTGTCTGTCTGTCTGTATGTCTGTGTGTGTGTCTAACGGAGGAAGCCTCCCAGGACTCGACCGACCTGGAGGGATTCTGATTGCCACCCTGAAGCAGCAGAGGGCGCCCGCAGAGCATGATGAGGGGGACACTGGGGGGAAATCCACAGGCTTTCCTGGGCAGCCCGCGCCTCCCGCATCGGCCCTCTCTGCAGCCGCACCCGCCCCGCCCCCGCGCCGACCCCTGTCCACCCCGCGCCCTCCTCCCGGGATCAGGCCAGCACGGAGATGTGCTCCTCCTGTACCTAGGGTAGCTTAGACCGACCCCAGGACCGGCCAATGGGGAGATGGGAGCAAATACAGGGGTTCCGTGGGGCAGCCCCGCGTCCTCACTGCAGCCCATGACAGCACCGTGCCCACCTCCGGGGCGCAGGCTGACCTGCAAACGTGCATAGTGTCAACCTGGGGCAGGGGAGGACGCCGCCAGGCCAGGCCGCTGTGGAGATCGGGGCAAAGTGACCGGCTCACCCGAGGCAGTCCGCTCCCCGTGAAGTCCCTGTCCCCTGAACTCACCTCGCCATCCTCCCACCACCTGGCTGACAAGGAGAATTAAATCCCGCACATGTGGGGTAGCAGAGGCGGCCCCGGGGCCAGGCCGCTAGGGACACTGGGGAAAATCCTCTGGCTCGCCAGGGGCACCCGAGTCCTCGGTCGACACTGCCGACCCCGTCCAGAGACCGCACCCTGCACCCCGCCTCTAGTGTGTCCGTCTGTCTGAGTGCCTTCCTGACTGCTTATGTACTGGAGGAGAGGAGAGGCTACTCTATGTGGGTGCGTGTCTGTTTATCTCACGAAGGAGAAGACGACTAGGATGTCTCTATCTTTGCCTGCCTATCAATCAATCCATCTATCTATCTATCTATCTATCTATCTATCTATCTATCTATCAATGTAGAGGAGGCATAGGAGCAGGCTAGTGTGTCTTTTTATCTGTGTGTCTGTAGGTTGGAAGAGGACATTAGTGTGTCTATCTGCCTACCTTGTTAGTTGAGGAGTAGGAGGAGGCTAGTGTGTGTGTGGGTATGTGTCTGTCTGTCTATGTATGTAACTATCTACCTATCTAATGGCTGAGGAGGAGTAATAAAGGGTATATGTTTGTTTCTACATGGAGGAAGAGGATCGTGTTTCTGTCTGTCTATTTATTTGTCTGTCTGTCTGTCTAACGGAGGAATGCTCCCAGGACTCCACCGACTTGGAGGGATGCCAATTGCCACCCTGAGGCAGCAGAGGGCGCCCCAGAGCAGGCTGAGGGGGCCACTGGGTGGAAATTGACAGGCTTGCCTGGGCAGCTCGAGCCCCCAGCTTCTGCCTTCCCTGTAGCCGCCAACGAACCACCCCCTCCCCGCCCCCTGAACAGCCCGCACTCGCTTCCCGGGAGCCGGCCACCACAGAGACGTGAAAATCTTGTACATAGGGTACCAGAGACCGACCCCTGGACCGGCCAAGGAGGAGATGGGAGCAAATACACGGGCTCCGTGGGGCAGCCCCGCCTCCTCACTGCAGCCCCTGACAGCACCGCGTCCGCCTCCGGGGCGCAGGCTGACATGCAATCATGCATACTGTGAACCTGGGGCAGGAGAGGCCGTCCCCAGTCCAGGCCGTTGTGGAGATGGGAGCAAACTGATCGGCTAACTGGAGGCAGTCCGCCTGCCGCGACGTCCCTTTACCCTGAACTCAGCTCGCCAGCATCCCAGGACCCTGCTGACAAGCAGATATAAATCCCGCAAACCTGGGGTAGCAGAGGTCGGCCCGAGGCCAGGAGAGGGGCAGATGGGAGGAAAATGACCCCAAGTGTGCGAGGCATCCCCTTAGCTGCTGTGCGCCTCTTCTCTGCCCCCGACCTCTTCCCTGACCTCACCACGCCCGCTACCAGGAGCAGGCTGATTTGAAAGGCTTGAGTCCTAGAAACGTGGGGGAGAGGAGGCAGCCCCCAGGCAAAGCAGCTAGGGACTTGGGAGAAAATCCTCTGGGTCTCCAGGGGCAACCTAGTGCCCGTAGCCGCCGCCGATCCCCGTCCCCAGACCGCACCAAACCTCTAGAGTGTCTGTCTGTCTGACTGCCGGCCTCACTGCCTATCTATTGGAGGATGGGAGAGGTTAGTCTATGTGTGTGTCTGTCTGTTTATCTAACGGAGGAGGAGGTGAATAGCATGTCTATCTCCTTGCCTGCCTAGCTATCAAAATATCTCTCTCTCTATCAATCTCTCTCTCTATCTATCTATTATTCTATCTATCTATCTATCTATCAACTATCTATCATCTATCTATCTATCTATCTATCTATCTATCTATCTATCTATCTATAAGTGGCAAAGCAGTAGGCTAGGGTGTCTTTTATTTTTCTGTCTGTTGAAGGAGGAGTTTAGTGTGTCTATCTACGTATCTACCTATTTGAGGAAGCGGAGTAGGCCAGTGTGTCTGTGTGTGCCTGTATGTGTGCGTGTGTGCGTGCGAGTCTGTCTATCTATGTATCTGTAAGTAAAGGAGAAGAAGGTTACTGTGTCTGTCTATCAGTCTATATCTGAATCTACTGGAGGAGGAGTAGGCTAGTATGTCTGTCTGTGTGTCTGTCTATCTATCAGATATCAATGTATGAACCTGTATCTAATCGAGTAGAAGGAGGAGGCTACAGTGTCTATGGATCTGTCTGACAGAGGAGGAGAAGACTAATGTGTCTGTTTTCTGTGTGTCTGTGAGTCTGTCACGATCTATATCTACTGGAGAAGAAGGAGGAGGCCCGTGTGTCTGGCTATGTGTGTGTCTCTCTAACAGGAGAAGATAGAGGCTAGTGGGTGTATCCATTAATCTCACTGAGTGTCTATCAAATGGAAGAAGAGAAAGAGTCTATTAAGTTGGTCTAACTATTATCTAATGGAGTAGATTAGTGTGTCTATGAACCTGCCTAATTGAGGAGTGGGAGGAGGCCAGAATGTGTGTGTGTGTGTGTGTGTGTGTGTGTTTTGTGTGTGTGTGTCTGACTATGTATCTGTCTAACTATCTAATGAATGAGGTGTAGGAGTTTAGGATATATGGCTGTTTCTCAATGGAGGAAGTGGCTAGTCTGTATGTCTGTGTATTTCTTTGTCTGTCTGTGTGTCTGTCTGTGTGTCTGTGTGTGTGTCTAACTGAGGAAGCCTCCCAGGACTCGACCGACCTGGAGGGATTCCGATTGCCACCCTGAGGCAGCAGAGGGCGCCCCCAGAGCATGCTGAGGGGGACACTGGGGGGAAATCCACAGGCTTTCCTGGGCAGCCCGCGCCTCTCGCATCGGCTCTCTCTGCAGCCGCTCGCGCCCCGCCCCCGCCCCGCGCCCTGACCACCCCGCGCCCTCCTCCCGGGATCAGGGCAGCACGGAGATGTGCTCCTCCTGTACCTAGGGTAGCTGAGACCGACCCCAGGACCGTCCAAGGGGGAGATGGGAGCAAATACAGGGGTTCCGTGGGGCAGCCCCGCGTCCTCACTGTAGCCCCTGACAGAACCGCGCCCGTCTCCGGGGCGCAGGCTGACCTGCAAACGTGCATACTGTCAACCTGGGGCAGGAGAGGCCGCCGCCAGGCCACGCCGTTGTGGAGATCGGGGCAAAGTGACCGGCTCACCCGGGGCAGTCCGCTCCCTGCGAAGTCCCTCTCCCCTGAACTCACCTCGCCATCCTCCCACCACCTGGCTGACAAGGAGAATTAAATCCCGCACATGTCGGGTAGCAGAGGCCGCCCCGAGGCCAGGACACTAGGGACACTGGGGAAAATCCTCTGGCTCGCCAGGGGCACCCGAGTCCTCGGTCGCCGCCGCCGACCCCGTCCTCCGACCGCACCCCATACGCCGCCTCTAATGTGTCTGTCTGTCTTAATGCCTTCCTGACTGCTTATGTACTGGAGGAGGGGAGAGGCTACACTATGTGGGTGTGTGTCTGTTTATCTCACGGAGGAGAAGACGACTAGGATGTCTCTATCTTTGCCTGCCTATCAATCTATACATCTATCTATCTATCTATCTATCTATTCATCTATCTATCTATCTATCAATCTATCTATCATTCTATGTATCTATCAATCTATCTATCTATGTATCTATCTATCTCTCTATCAATGTAGTGGAGGCATAGGAGCAGGCTAGTGTGTCTTTTTACCTGTGTGTCTGTAGGTTGGAAGAGGACATTAGTGTGTCTATCTGCCTACCTTGTTAGTTGAGGAGTAGGAGGAGGCTAGTGTGAGTGTGGGTATGTGTCTGTCTGTCTATGTATGTAACTATCTACCTATCTAATGGCTGAGGAGGAGTAATAACGGGTATATGTTTGTTTCTACATGGAGGAAGAGGATAGTGTTTCTGTCTGTCTATTTATTTGTCTGTCTGTCTGTCTAATGGAGGAATGCTCCCAGGAATCGACCGACTTGGAGGGATGCCAATTGCCACCCTGAGGCAGCAGAGGGCGCCCCAGAGCAGGCTGAGGGTGCCACTGGGTGGAAATTGACAGGCTTGCCTGGGCAGCTCGAGCCCCCCGCTTTTGCCTTCCCTGTAGCCGCCAACGAACCACCCCCTCCCCGCCCCCTGAACACCCTCACTCGCTTCCCGTGAGCCAGCCACCACAGAGACCTGAAAATCTTGTACATAGGGTACCAGAGACCGACCCCTGGACCGGCCAAGGAGGAGATGGGAGCAAATACACGGGCTCCGTGGGGCAGCCCCGCCTCCTCACTGCAGCCCCTGACAGCACCGCGCCCGCCTCCGGGGCGCAGGCTGACCTGCAATCATGCATACTGTGAACCTGGGGCAGGAGAGGCCGTCCCCAGGCCAGGCCGTTGTGGAGATGGGAGCAAACTGATCGGCTAACCTGAGGCAGTCGGCCTGCCGCGACGTCCCTTTACCCTGAACTCAGCTCGCCAGCATCCCAGGACCCTGCTGACAAGCAGATATAAATCCCGCAAACCTGGGGTAGCAGAGGTCGGCCCGAGGCCAGGAGAGGGGCAGATGGGAGGAAAATGACCCCAAGTGTGCGAGGCATCCCCTTAGCTGCTGTGCGCCTCTTCTCTGCCCCCGACCTCTTCCCCTGACCTCACCACGCCCGCTACCAGGAGCAGGCTGATTTGAAAGGCTTGAGTCCTAGAAACGTGGGGGAGAGGAGGCAGCCCCCAGGCAAAGCAGCAGGGACATGGGAGAAAATCCTCTGGGTCTCCAGGGGCAACCTAGTGCCCCGTAGCCGCCGCCAAACACCGTCCCCAGACCGCACCCAACCTCTAGAATGTCTGTCTGTCTGACTGCCGGCCTCACTGCCTATCTATTGGAGGATGGGAGAGGTTAGTCTATGTGTGTGTCTGTCTGTTTATCTAACGGAGGAGGAGGTGAATAGCATGTCTATCTCCTTGCCTGCCTAGCTATCAAAATATCTCTCTCTCTATCAATGTCTCTCTCTATCTATCTATTATTCTATCTATCTATCTATCTATCTATCTATCTATCTATCTATCTGTCTGTCTGTCTGTCTGTCTATCTATCTATCTATCTATCTATCTAGAGGTGGCAAAGCAGTAGGATAGGGTGTCTTTTATTTTTCTGTCTGTTGAGGAGGAGTTTAGTGTGTCTATCTACCTATCTACCTATTTGAGGAAGCGGAGTATGCCAGTGTGCTTGTGTGTGCCTGTATGTGTGCGTGTGTGCGTGCGGGTCTGTCTATTTATGTATCTGTAATTAAAGGAGAAGGAGGTTACTGTGTCTGTCTATCAGTCTATATCTGAATCTACTGGAGGAGGAGTAGGCTAGTATGTCTGTCTGTGTGTCTGTCTATCTATCAGATATCAATGTATGAACCTGTATCTAATCGAGTAGAAGGAGGAGGCTACAGTGTCTATGGCTCTGTCTGACAGAGGAGGAGAAGACAAATGTGTCTGTTTTTCTGTGTGTCTGTGAGTCTGTCACGAACTATATCTACTGGAGAAGAGGGAGGAGGCCCGTGTGTCTGGCTATGTGTGTGTCTCTCAAACAGGAGAAGATAGAGGCTAGTGGGTGTATCCATCAATCTCAATGACTATCTATCAAATGGAAGAAGAGAAAGAGTCTATTAAGTTGTTCTAACTATTATCTAGTGGAGTAGATTACTGTGTCTATGAAGCTGCCTAATTGAGGAGTAGGAGGAGGGTAGAATGTGTGTGTGTGTCTGTGTGTGTGTGTGTGTGTGTTTGTGTGTGTGTGTCTGACTATGTATCTGTCTAACTATCTAATGGATGAGGAGTAGGAGTTTAGGATATATGGCTGTTTCTCAATGGAGGAAGTGGCTAGTCTGTCTGTCTGTGTATTTCTTTGTCTGTCTGTCTGTCTGTCTGTATGTCTGTGTGTGTGTCTAACGGAGGAAGCCTCCCAGGACTCGACCGACCTGGAGGGATTCTGATTGCCACCCTGAAGCAGCAGAGGGCGCCCGCAGAGCATGATGAGGGGGACACTGGGGGGAAATCCACAGGCTTTCCTGGGCAGCCCGCGCCTCCCGCATCGGCCCTCTCTGCAGCCGCACCCGCCCCGCCCCCGCGCCGACCCCTGTCCACCCCGCGCCCTCCTCCCGGGATCAGGCCAGCACGGAGATGTGCTCCTCCTGTACCTAGGGTAGCTTAGACCGACCCCAGGACCGGCCAATGGGGAGATGGGAGCAAATACAGGGGTTCCGTGGGGCAGCCCCGCGTCCTCACTGCAGCCCATGACAGCACCGTGCCCACCTCCGGGGCGCAGGCTGACCTGCAAACGTGCATAGTGTCAACCTGGGGCAGGGGAGGCCGCCGCCAGGCCAGGCCGCTGTGGAGATCGGGGCAAAGTGACCGGCTCACCCGAGGCAGTCCGCTCCCCGTGAAGTCCCTGTCCCCTGAACTCACCTCGCCATCCTCCCACCACCTGGCTGACAAGGAGAATTAAATCCCGCACATGTGGGGTAGCAGAGGCGGCCCCGGGGCCAGGCCGCTAGGGACACTGGGGAAAATCCTCTGGCTCGCCAGGGGCACCCGAGTCCTCGGTCGACACTGCCGACCCCGTCCAGAGACCGCACCCTGCACCCCGCCTCTAGTGTGTCCGTCTGTCTGAGTGCCTTCCTGACTGCTTATGTACTGGAGGAGAGGAGAGGCTACTCTATGTGGGTGCGTGTCTGTTTATCTCACGAAGGAGAAGACGACTAGGATGTCTCTATCTTTGCCTGCCTATCAATCAATCCATCTATCTATCTATCTATCTATCTATCTACCTATCTATCTATCTATCAATGTAGAGGAGGCATAGGAGCAGGCTAGTGTGTCTTTTTATCTGTGTGTCTGTAGGTTGGAAGAGGACATTAGTGTGTCTATCTGCCTACCTTGTTAGTTGAGGAGTAGGAGGAGGCTAGTGTGTGTGTGGGTATGTGTCTGTCTGTCTATGTATGTAACTATCTACCTATCTAATGGCTGAGGAGGAGTAATAAAGGGTATATGTTTGTTTCTACATGGAGGAAGAGGATCGTGTTTCTGTCTGTCTATTTATTTGTCTGTCTGTCTGTCTAACGGAGGAATGCTCCCAGGACTCCACCGACTTGGAGGGATGCCAATTGCCACCCTGAGGCAGCAGAGGGCGCCCCAGAGCAGGCTGAGGGGGCCACTGGGTGGAAATTGACAGGCTTGCCTGGGCAGCTCGAGCCCCCAGCTTCTGCCTTCCCTGTAGCCGCCAACGAACCACCCCCTCCCCGCCCCCTGAACAGCCCGCACTCGCTTCCCGGGAGCCGGCCACCACAGAGACGTGAAAATCTTGTACATAGGGTACCAGAGACCGACCCCAGGACCGGCCAAGGAGGAGATGGGAGCAAATACACGGGCTCCGTGGGGCAGCCCCGCCTCCTCACTGCAGCCCCTGACAGCACCGCGTCCGCCTCCGGGGCGCAGGCTGACATGCAATCATGCATACTGTGAACCTGGGGCAGGAGAGGCCGTCCCCAGTCCAGGCCGTTGTGGAGATGGGAGCAAACTGATCGGCTAACTGGAGGCAGTCCGCCTGCCGCGACGTCCCTTTACCCTGAACTCAGCTCGCCAGCATCCCAGGACCCTGCTGACAAGCAGATATAAATCCCGCAAACCTGGGGTAGCAGAGGTCGGCCCGAGGCCAGGAGAGGGGCAGATGGGAGGAAAATGACCCCAAGTGTGCGAGGCATCCCCTTAGCTGCTGTGCGCCTCTTCTCTGCCCCCGACCTCTTCCCTGACCTCACCACGCCCGCTACCAGGAGCAGGCTGATTTGAAAGGCTTGAGTCCTAGAAACGTGGGGGAGAGGAGGCAGCCCCCAGGCAAAGCAGCTAGGGACTTGGGAGAAAATCCTCTGGGTCTCCAGGGGCAACCTAGTGCCCGTAGCCGCCGCCGAACCCCGTCCCCAGACCGCACCAAACCTCTAGAGTGTCTGTCTGTCTGACTGCCGGCCTCACTGCCTATCTATTGGAGGATGGGAGAGGTTAGTCTATGTGTGTGTCTGTCTGTTTATCTAACGGAGGAGGAGGTGAATAGCATGTCTATCTCCTTGCCTGCCTAGCTATCAAAATATCTCTCTCTCTATCAATCTCTCTCTCTATCTATCTATTATTCTATCTATCTATCTATCTATCAACTATCTATCATCTATCTATCTATCTATCTATCTATCTATCTATCTATCTATCTATCTATAAGTGGCAAAGCAGTAGGCTAGGGTGTCTTTTATTTTTCTGTCTGTTGAAGGAGGAGTTTAGTGTGTCTATCTACGTATCTACCTATTTGAGGAAGCGGAGTAGGCCAGTGTGTCTGTGTGTGCCTGTATGTGTGCGTGTGTGCGTGCGAGTCTGTCTATCTATGTATCTGTAAGTAAAGGAGAAGAAGGTTACTGTGTCTGTCTATCAGTCTATATCTGAATCTACTGGAGGAGGAGTAGGCTAGTATGTCTGTCTGTGTGTCTGTCTATCTATCAGATATCAATGTATGAACCTGTATCTAATCGAGTAGAAGGAGGAGGCTACAGTGTCTATGGTTCTGTCTGACAGAGGAGGAGAAGTCTAATGTGTCTGATTTTCTGTGTGTCTGTGAGTCGTTCACGATCTATATCTACTGGAGAAGAAGGAGGAGGCCCGTGTGTCTGGCTATGTGTGTGTCTCTAAAACAGGAGAAGATAGAGGCTAGTGGGTTTATCCATCAATCTCACTGACTATCTATCAAATGGAAGAAGAGAAAGAGTCTATTAAGTTGGTCTAACTATTATCTAATGGAGTAGATTAGTGTGTCTATGAACCTGCCTAATTGAGGAGTAGGAGGAGGCTAGAATGTGTGTGTGTGTGTTTGTGTGTGTGTGTGTGTGTGTGTGTGTGTTTTGTGTGTGTGTGTCTGACTATGTATCTGTCTAACTATCTAATGGATGAGGAGTAGGAGGTTAGGATATATGGCTGTTTCTCAATGGAGGAAGAGGGTAGTCTGTCTGTCTGTGTATTTCTTTGTCTGTCTGTCTGTCTGTTTGTCTGTGTGTGTGTCTAACGGAGGAAGCCTCCCAGGACTCGACCGACCTGGATGGATTCCAATTGCCACCCTGAGGCAGCAGAGGGCGCCCCCAGAGCATGCTGAGTGGGACACCTTGGGGGAAATCCACAGGCTTTCCTGGGCCGCACGCTCCTCTGGCATTGGCCCTCTCTGCAGCCGTTCCAGCCCCTCCCCCGCCCCGCTCCCTGACCAACCCGCGCCCGCCTCCCGGGATCAGGCCAGCACGGAGATGTGCTCCTCCTGTACCTAGGGTAGCTGAGACCGACCCCAGGACCTGCCAAGGGGGAGATGGGAGCAAATACAGTGGCTCCTTGGGGCAGCCCCCGTCCTCACTGCAGCCCCTGACAGCACCGCGCCCGCCTCCGGGGCGCAGGCTGACCTGCAAACGTGCATACTGTCAACCTTTGGCAGGAGAGGCCGCCGCCAGGTCAGGCCGTTGTGGAGATCGGGGCAAAGTGACCGGCTCACCCGAGGCAGTCCTTTCCCCGCGAAGTCCCTGTTCCCTGAACTCACCTCGCCATCCTCCCACCACCTGGCTGACAAGGAGAATTAAATCCCGCATATGTGGGGTAGCAGAGGCCGCCCCGAGGCTAGGCCGCTAGGGACACTGGGGAAAATCCTCTGGCTCGCCAGGGGCACCCGAGTCCTCGTTCGCCGCCGCCGACCCCGTCCGCAGACCGCACCCCGCACCCCGACTCTAGTGTGTCCGTCTGTCTGACTGCCTTCCTGACTGCTTATGTACTGGAGGAGGGGAGAGTCTACACTATGTGGGTGTGTGTCTGTTTATCTCACGGAGGAGAAGACGACTAGGATGTCTCTATTTTTGCCTGCCTATCAATCTATCCATCTATCCATCTATCTATCTATCTTTCTATCTATCTATCTATCTATCTATCTATCTATCTATCTATCTATCTATCTATCTATTCATCTATCTATCTGTCTGTCTATCTATCTATCTATCTATCTATCTATCTATCTATCTATCTATCTATCTATCTATTTATCTATCTATCTATCAGTGTAGTGTAGGCATAGGATCTGGCTAGTGTGTGTTTTTATCTGTCTGTCTGTAGGATGGAAGAGGACATTAGTGTGTCTATCTGCCTACCTTGTTAGTTGAGGAGTAGGAGGAGGCTAGTGTGTGTGTGGATATGTGTCTGTCTGTCTATGTATGTAACTATCTACCTATCTAATGGCTGAGGAGGGGTAATAAAGGGTATATGTTTGTTTCTACATGGAGTAAGAGGACAGTGTTTCTGACTGTCTCTGTCTGTCTGTCTGTCTAAAGGAGGAATGCTCCCAGGACTCGACCGACTTGGAGGGATGCCAATTGCCACCCTGAGGCAGCAGAGGGCGCCCCAGAGCAGGCTGAGGGGGCCACTGGGTGGAAATTGACAGGCTTGCCTGCGCAGCTCGAGCCCCCCGCTTCTGCCTTCCCTGTTGCCGCCAACGAACCACCCCCTCCCCGCCCCCTGAACACCCCTCACACGCTTCCCGGGAGCCGGCCACCACAGAGACCTGAAAATCTTGTACATAGGGTACCAGAGACCGACCCCAGGACCGGCCAAGGAGGAGATGGGAGCAAATACACGGGCTCCGTGGGGCAGCCCCGCCTCCTCACTGCAGCCCCTGACAGCACCGCGCCCGCCTCCGGGGCGCAGGCTGACATGCAATCATGCATACTGTGAACCTGGGGCAGGAGAGGCCGTCCCCAGGCCAGGCCGTTGTGGAGATGGGAGCAAACTGATCGGCTAACCGGAGGCAGTCCGCCTGCCGCGAAGTCCCTTTACACTGAACTCAGCTCGCCAGCATCCCAGGACCCTGCTGACAAGGAGATATAAATCCCGCAAACCTGGGGTAGCAGAGGTCGGCCCGAGGCCAGGAGAGGGGCAGATGGGAGGAAAATGACCCCAAGTGTGCGAGGCATCCCTTTAGCTGCTGTGCGCCTCTTCTCTGCCCCCGAACTCTTCCCCTGACCTCACCATGCCCGCTACAAGGAGCAGGCTGACTTGAAAGTCTTGAGTCCTAGAAACGTGGGAGGGAGGTAGGAGCCCACAGGCAAAGTAGCTAGGGACATGGGAGAAAATCCTCTGGGTCTCCAGGGGCAACCTAGTGCCCCGTAGCCGCCACTGAACCCCGTCCCCAGAACGCACCCCACCTCTAGTTTGTCTGTAGGTCTGACTGCCTGCCTGACTGCCTATCTATTGGAGGATGGGAGAGGTTAGTCTATGTGTGTGTCTGTCTGTTTATCTAACGGAGGAGGAGGTGACTAGCATGTCTATCTCCTTGCCTGCATAGCTATCAAAATATCTATCTCTCTATCAGTCTCTCTCTCTATCTATCTATTATTCTATCTATCTATCTATCTATCTATCTATCTATCTATCTATCTATCTATCTATCTATCTATCTATCTATCTAGAGGTGGCAAAGGAGTACGCTAGGGTGTCTTTTATTTTTCTGTCTGTTGAAGGAGGAGTTTATTGTGTCTATCTACCTATCTACCTATGTGAGGAAGTGGAGTAGGCCAGTGGTTTGTGTGTGCCTGTATGTGTGCGTGTGTGCTTGCGGGTCTGTCTATCTATGTATCTGTAAGTAAAGCAGAAGGAGGTTACTGTGTCTGTCTATCAGTCTATATCTGAATCTACTGGAGGAGGAGTAGGCTAGTATGTCTATCTGTGTGTCTGTCTATCTATCAGATATCAATGTATGAAACTGTATCTAATCGAGTAGAAGGAGGAGGCTACAGTGTCTATGGCTCTGTCTGACAGAGGAGGAGAAGACTAATGTGTCTGTTTTTCTGTGTGTCTGTGAGTCTGTCACGAAATATATCTACTGGAGAAGAAGGAGGAGGCCCGTGTGTCTGGCTATGTGTTTGTCTCTCTAACAGGAGAAGATAGAGGCTATTGGGTGTATCCATCAATCTCACTGAGTATCTATCAAATGGAAGAAGAGAAAGAGTGTATTAAGTTGGTCTAACTATTATCTAATGGAGTAGATTAGTGTGTCTATGAACCTGCATAATTGAGGAGTAGGAGGAGGCTAGAATGTGTGTGTGTGTGTGTGTGTGTGTGTGTTTTGTGTGTGTGTGTCTGACTATGTATCTGTCTAACTATCTAATGGATGAGGAGTAGGAAGTTAGGATATATGGCTGTTTCTCAATGGAGGAAGTGGCTAGTCTGTCTGTCTGTGTATTTCTTTGTCTGTCTGTCTGTCTGTCTGTTTGTCTGTGTGTGTGTCTAACGGAGGAAGCCTCCCAGGACTCGACCGACCTGGAGGGATTCCGATTGCCACCCTGAGGCAGCAGAGGGCGCCGCAGAGCATGCTGATGGGGACACCTGGGGGGAAATCCTCAGGCTTTCCTGTGCAGCCCGTGCATCCCGCATCAGCACTCTCTGCAGCCGCTCCCGCCCCGCCCCCTGGCCACCCCGTGCCCGCCTCCCGGGATCAGGCCAGCACGGAGATGTGCTCCTCCTGTACCTAGGGTAGCTGAGACCGACCCAAGGACCGGCCAAGGGGGAGATGGGAGGAAATACAGGGGCTCCGTTGGGCTGCCCCGCGTACTCACTTCAGCCCCTGACAGCACCGTACCCTCCTCCGGGGTGCAGGCTGACCTGCAAACGTGCATACTGTAAACCTGCGGCATGAGAGGCCGCCGCCAGGTCAGGCCGTTGTGGAGTTCAGGGCAAAGTGACCAGCTCACCTGAGGAGGTCCGCTCCCCGCGAAGTCCCTGTCCGCTGAAATCACTCCGCCATCCTCCCACCACCTGGCTGACAAGAAGAATTTAATCCCTCACATGTGGGGTAGCAGAGGCCGCCCCGAGGCCAGGCCGCTAGGGACACTGGGGAAAATCCTCTGGCTCGCCAGGGGCACTCGAATCCTCGGTCGCCGCCACCAACCCCGTCCGCAGACCGCAACCCGCACCCCGCCTGTAGTGTGTCCGTCTGTCTGACTGCCTTCCTGACTGCTTATGTACTGGAGGAGGGGAGAGGCTACACTATGTGGGTGTGTGTCTGTTCATCTCACGGAGGAGAAGACGACTAGGATGTCTCTATCTTTGCCTGCCTATCAATCTATCCATCTATCTATCTATCTATCTATCTATCTATCTATCTGTCTATCTATCTATCAATGTATTGGAGGCATTGGAGCAGGCTTGTGTGTCTTTTTATCTGTGTGTCTGTAGGTTGGAAGAGGACATTAGTGTGTCTATCTGCCTACCTTTTTAGTTGAGGAGTAGGAGGAGGCTAGTGTGTGTGTGGTTATGTGTCTGTCTGTCTATGTATATTAGTATCTACCTATTTAATGGCTGAGGAGGAGTAATAAAGGGTATATGTTTGTTTCTACATGGAGGAAGAGGATAGAGTTTCTGTCTGTCTCTTTATTTGTCTGTCTTTCTGTCTAATGGAGGAATGCTCCCAGGACTCCACCGACTTGGAGGGATGCCAATTGCCACCATGAGGCAGCAGAGGGCGCCCCAGAGCAGGCTGAGGGGGCCACTGGGTGGAAATTGACAGGGTTGCCTGGGCAGCTCCAGCCCCCCGCTTCTGCCTTCCCTGTAGCCGCCAACGAACCACCCCCACCCCGCCCCCTGAACACCCCGCACTCGCTTCCTGGGAGCCGGCCACCAGAGAAACCTGAAAATCTTGTACATAGGGTACCAGAGACCGACCCCAGGACCGGCCAAGGAAGAGATGGGAGCAAATACACGGGCTCCGTGGGGCAACCCCGTGTCCTCACTGCAGCCCCTGACAGCATCGCGCCAGCCTCCGGAGCGCAGGCTGACCTGCAAACGTGCATACTGTCATCCTGGGGCAGGAGAGGCCGCCGCCAAGCCAGGCCGTTGTGGAGATCGGGGCAAAGTGACTGGCTCACCCGAGGCAGTCCGCTCCCCGCGAAGTCCCTGTCCCCTGAACTCACCTCGCCATCCTCCCACCACCTGGCTGACAAGGAGAATTAAATCCCGCACATGTGGGGTAGCAGAGGCCGCCCCGAGGCCAGGCCGCTAGGGACACTGGGGAAAATCCTCTGGCTCGCCAGGGGCACCCGAGTCCTCGGTCGCCGCCGCCGACCCCGTCCGCAGACCGCACCCCGCACCCCGCTCCCCGCCTCTAGTGTGTCCGTCTGTCTGACTGCCTTCCTGACTGCTTATGTACTGGAGGAGGGGAGAGGCTACTCTATGTTGGTGTGTGTCTGTTTATCTCATGGAGGAGAAGACGACTAGGATGTCTCTATCTTTGCCTGCTTATCAATCTATCCATCTATCTATCTATGTATGTATATATCTATCTATCAATGTTGTGGAGGCATAGGAGCATTCTAGTGTGTCTTTTTATCTTTGTGTCTCTAGGTTGGAAGAGGACATTAGTGTGTCTATCTGCCTACCTTGTTAGTTGAGGAGTAGGAGGAGGCTAGTGTGTGTGTGGGTATGTGTCTGTCTGTCTATGTATGTAACTATCTACCTATCTAATGGCTGAGGAGGGGTAATAAAGGGTATATGTTTGTTTCTACATGGAGGAAGAGGATAGTGTTTCTGTCTGTCTATTTATTTGTCTGTCTGTCTGTCTAATGGAGGAATGCTCCCAGGACTCGACCGACTTGGAGGGATGCCAATTGCCACCCTGAGGCAGCAGAGGGCGCCCCAGAGCAGGCTGAGGGGGCCACTGGATTGAAATTGACAGGCTTGCCTGGGCAGCTCGAGCCCCCCGCTTCTGCCTTCCCTGTAGCCGCCAACGAACCACCCCCTCCCCGCCCCCTGAACACCCCGCACTCGCTTCCCGGGAGCCGGCCACCACAGAGACCTGAAAATCTTGTACATAGGGTACCAGAGACCGACCCCAGGACCGGCCAAGGAGGAGATGGGAGCAAATACACGGGCTCCGTGGGGCAGCCCCGCCTCCTCACTGCAGCCCCTGACAACACCACGCCCGCCTCCGGGGCACAGTCTGACCTGCAATCATGCATACTGTGAACCTGGGGCAGGAGAGGCCGTCCCCAGGCCAGGCCGTTGTGGAGATGGGGGCAAACTGAACGGCTAACCGGAGGCAGTCCGCCTGCCGCGACGTCCCTTTACCCTGAACTCAGCTCGCCAGCATCCCAGGACCCTGCTGACAAGCAGATATAAATCCCGCAAACCTGGGGTAGCAGAGGTCGGCCCGAGGCCAGGAGAGGGCTGATGGGAGGAAAATGACCCCAAGTGTGCGAGGCATCCCCTTAGCTGCTGTGCGCCTGTTCACTGCCCCCGACCTCTTCCCCTGACCTCACCACGCCCGCTACCAGGAGCAGGCTGACTTGAAAGGCTTGAGTCCTAGAAACGTGGGGGAGAGGAGGCAGCCCCCAGGCAAAGCAGCTAGGGAAATGGGAGAAAACCCTCTGGGTCTCCAGGGGCAACCTAGTGCCCCGTAGCCGCTGCCGAATCCCGTCCCCAGACCGTACCCCACCTCTAGAGTGTCTGTCTGTCTGACTGCCTGCCTGACTGCCTATCTATTGGAGGATGGGAGAGGTTAGACTATGTGTGTGTCTGTCTGTTTATCTAATGGAAGAGTAGGTGACTAGCATGTCTATCTCCTTGCCTGCCTAGCTATCAAAATATCTCTCCCTCTATCAATCTCTCTCTCTCTCTATCTATCTATTATTCTATCTGTCATCTATCTATCTATCTATCTATCTATCTATCTATCTATCTATCTAGAGGTGGCAAAGGAGTAGGCTAGGTTGTCTTTTATTTTTCTGTCTGTTGAAGGAGGAGTTTAGTGTGTCTATCTACCTATCTACCTATTTGAGGAAGCGGAGTAGGCCAGTGTGTCTGTGTGTGCCTGTATGTGTGCGTGTGTGCTTGCGGGCCTGTCTATCTATGTATCTGTAAGTAAAGGAGAAGGAGGTTACTGTGTCTGTCTATCAGTCTATATCTGAATCTACTGGAGGAGGAGTAGGCTAGTATGTCTGTCTGTGTGTCTGTCTATCTATCAGATATCAATGTATGAACCTGTATCTAATCGAGTAGAAGGAGGAGGCTACAGTGTCTATGGCTCTGTCTGACAGAGGAGGAGAAAACTAATGTGTCTGTTTTTCTGTGTGTCTGTGAGTCTGTCACGATCTATATCTACTGGAGAAGAAGGAGGAGGCCCGTGTGTCTGGCTATGTGTGTGTCTCTCAAACAGGAGAAGATAGAGGCTAGTGGGTGTATCCATCAATCTCACTGACTCTCTATCAAATTGAAGAAGAGAAAGAGTCTATTAAGTTGGTCTAACTATTATCTAATGGAGTAGATTAGTGTGTCTATGAACCTGCCTAATTGAGGAGTAGGAGGAGGCTAGAATATGTTTGTGTGTGTGTGTGTGTGTGTGTGTGTGTGTTTTGTGTGTGTGTGTCTGACTATGTATCTGTCTAACTCTCTAATGGATGAGGTGTAGGAGGTTAGGATACATGGCTGTTTCTCAATGGAGGAAGTGGCTAGTCTGTCTGTGTATTTCTTTGTCTGTCTGTCTGTCTGTCTGTTTGTCTGTGTGTGTGTCTAACGGAGGAAGCCTCCCAGGACTCGACCTACCTGGAGGGATTCCGATTGCCACCCTGAGGCAGCAGAGGGCGCCCCCAGAGCATGCTGAGGGGGACAGTGGGGGGAAATCCACAGGCTTTCCTGGGCAGCCCGTGCCTCCCGCATCGGCCCTCTCTGCAGCCGCTCCCGCCCCGCCCCCGCCCCGCCCCCTGACCACCCCGCGCCCGCCTCCCGGGATCAGGCCAGCACGGAGATGTGCTCTTCCTGTACCTAGGGTAGCTGAGACCGACCCCAGGACCGGCCAAGGGGGAGATGGGAGCAAATACAGGGGCTCCGTAGGGCAGCCCCGCGTCCTCACTGCAGCGCCTGACACACCGAGCCCGCCTCCGGGGCGCAGGCTGACCTGCAAACATGCATACTTTCAACCTGGGGCAGGAGAGGCCGCCCCAAGGTAAGGTCGTTGTTGAGATCGGGGCAAATTTATCGGCTCACCTTAGGCAGTCCGCTCCCCGCGATATCCCTGTCCCCTGAACTCACCTCGCCATCCTCCCTCCACCTGGCTGACAAGGGAATTAAATCCCGCACATGTGGGGTAGCAGAGGCCACCCCGAATCCAGGCCGCTAGGGACACTGGGGAAAATCCTCTGGCTCGCCAGGGGCACCTGAGTCCTCGGTCTCCGCCTCCGACCCCGTCCGCAGACAGCACCCCGCACCCCGCCTCTAATGTGTCCGTCTGTCTAACTGCCTTCCTGAATGCTTATGTACTGAAGGAGTGGAGAGGCTACTCTATGTAGGTGTCTATCTGTTTATCTCATGGAGGAGAAGATGACTAGGATGTCTCTATCTTTGCCTGCCTATCAATCTATCCATCTATCTATCTATCTCTCAATGTAGTGGAGGCATATGTGCATGCTAGTGTGTCTTTTTATCTGTTGTCTGTAGGTTGGAAAAGGACATTAGTGTATCGATCTGCCTACCTTGTTTTTTGAGGTGTAGGAGGAGGCTAGTGTATGTGTGGTTGTTTGTCTGTCTGTCTATGTATGTATCTACCTACCTATCTAATGGATGAGGTGTAGTAATAAAGGATATATGTTTGTTTCTTCATGGAGGAAGAGGGTAGTGTTTTTGTCTGTCTATTTATTTGTCTGTCTGTCTGTCTAATGGAGGAATGCTCCCAGGATTCGACGGATTTGGAGGGATGCCAATTGCCACCCTGGGGCAGCAGAGGGCGCCCCAGAGCAGGCTGAGGGGGCCACTGGGTGGAAATTGACAGGTTTGCCTGGGCAGCTTGTGCCCCCAGCTTCCGCCTTCCCTGTAGCCACCAACGATCCACCCCCTCCCCGCCCCCTGAACTCCCCGCACTCGCTTCCCGAGAGCCGGCCACCACAGATACCTGAAACTCTTGTACCTATGGTACTAGAGAGTGACCCCAGGACCGGCCAAGAATGAGATGGGAGCAAATATACCGGCTCCGTTGGGCAGCCCCGACTCCTCACTGCAGCCTCTGACCCTAGATCGTCCGCCTCCTGGGCGCAGGCTGACCTGCAAACCTGCATTCTGTGATCCTGGGGCAGGAGAGGCTATCCCCAGGCCAGGCCGTTGACAAGATGGGTGCAATGTAATCGGCTCACCCAAAACAGTCCGTTCCCCACAAGTCCCTTTACCCTGAACTCACCTCGCCAACCTCCGAGGATCTGGCTGACAAGGAGAATTAAATCCCGCACATCTGGTGTAGCAGATGCCGCCACGTGCCCAGGCCGCTAGGGATATTGAGGAAAATCCTGTGACTCGCCAGAGGCACCTGAGTCCTCGGTCGCCACCGCCGACACCGTCCGCAGTCTGCACCCGCACCCCATCTCTTGTGTGTGTATCTGTCTGACTGCCTGCCTGACTGCTTAGCTACTGGAGGAGGGATAGGCTTCTCTATGTGGGTGTCTGTCTATTTATCAAACGGAGGTAAAGACGCATAGTATGTCTCTAATTTGCCTGCCTATCAATCTATCTATCTATCTTCCTCTTTAAACCACTACACTGTCTTCGCAGTCTTTCTCTCCATGCTTATTCCTGAAAAAGTGATCTCTCTACCAGAGTAAAGATGCTTCCCGTCTGAGATGTGTTGCTCCCTGTCCCAAGGTCCAGAAGAAGAGAACACGAATGTTTCCTGGTTCCGATGGTTCCATTTTGTCAGCTGAATGATCTAGTTTTCCGTGTGGCTGCGGTGGAATCTGCAGTATCTTGCCTCAGAGTTCCCTTTTTCTGGCTTATTAAGGGAGCCGCATTTGCTGAGGTCATGGTGCTCTGGCCCTTGTCACGATCCCGGTGCTGAGGCAGCACCTTCCCTGCACCCCCACTCCTTGTTATTTTGATCATGCAAACTGGGTGCCAGTCGTGCGATCCCTGCACCTGGCGGCCAGGATTGCCCCCCCAACACGACGTGTCCGCAGTTCCTCGGCGTCCCTACCTGCTAGCAGCTAGCTCGAGGAAGGGTGAGAGCTGGCTTCCACTGCCGTCCTTCCTCCTTTCTGTCCGGGCGGGCCCTCCTTTTGCGCTAGGCGGCCTGATACCTTCTCTCCTGTGGTGCATCAGCTGAAGAAATTTCTCAGCGTTTCCAGTAGCTAGAGGGCGCTCTTCTCCTCTCTTTTGTCCCCTTCAGCACTTACAGTGGAAATTGAGCAGGTGGGAAGGGCTTGGGGGTTCTCTGTATCTAGGGGCTCCCGACCCAGCAGATTCAACTAACTGTGGGTTGAAAATATTCGGGAAAAAACAGAAAGTTTCACAAAGCAACACTTGAATTTTCCACACACCGGTAACTGCTTACATAGCATTGACGTTGCCTTACATAACACGCATCATCTAGAGATGATGTAAAGTACACAGGAGGACACAGCGAAAGAAAATGTGAGAATGAATGTACGTGTATATTCATGTATTACTGAAAAATTGTGCTCTACACTGGAATTTGATGCAAGATTATTAAATGTGTATAACTCAATAAAAAAAGTTTGTATATATATATATAAATAATTAAATGTTAGGATTCACATATGTTCCATGCAAGTCCTATGCCATTTTGTACAAAAGGCGTCAGCATCCATGGATGTTGTCATCTGGGTGGAGTCCTGGAACCAGTGCCCTGTGGTTACAAAGGAATGACTGAAAATCCAGGCTCTATATCCAGCCTGGTAGTTATCCACGTGATCTGAATCTTGCCTGTACCTCAATCTCTCGGTCACTCTCCTCCAGCCCTGCCGGACTGCCCTCTGATTCTTGAACAGGCCACATTCACTGCACTTCATGTCTCGCTCATAGTAATACCCGTTACTTTCTGAGCATGGCTCTCCTTTAATAAAACGGGCTGCATTGTCACCAGAGAAGACAGTTTGGTGGTTCCTTTAAACCTGAAAATGGACTTAACTCATGATCCAGCCTTCCCACTCCCGGGCATATGTCAGAAGAAAACTCTAGTGAAAAATTCACAGGCACCTCAATGCTCACAGCAGCACTATTTATAATAGCCAAGACATTGCAGCAACCCAAATGTCCATTGACAGGTTACTGGATAAAGAGGTAGTAGTATATTTAGACAAAGGAATACTACTCAGCCATTAAAAAGAACAAAATAATGCCATTTGCAGCAACATGGATGGACGTAGAGATAGTCATTCTAAGTGAAGTAAGCCAGAAAAAGAGAAAAATGCCATATGATATCACTTATATGTGGAATCTAAAAAAAGACACAAATGAACTTAACTACAGAAGAGAAACAGACCCACAGAGATAGAGAAAGAAAATTACGGTTCCCAGGGAGAGAAGGGGATGGGAAGGTATAAAGATGGGAATTCGAAAACTGCCCCTCTTTGGGAGTGAAGGAAATGTTAGCTATCTTGATTGTGGTGATGGTTTTCTGGGTGTAGACATCTATCAAATTCATCAAATAGTACATGTGAAATATGTGTAATTTACTGTACAGGAATCATACCACAATAAAGGTGCCTGTAAAAAAACAAAAAAAACCAACCAAACAAACAAAAAAAAACAGGAAAAGCTTGGCGGCATTTTGTCCTACGTTTTTATGTGTCTTCAGTGAGTGGGTCTTCAAGTTTCCAGTCTGCCATATTTTCTGTCCAGAAGTGCCCTCCTTCCCTTTTCTTTGATAAACTGTCAGTTAGTGGCATTTATTCCCATGGCTTCAACTTCTCTCTGTCCACTGATTAACTGTCAAATCTTTTCCAGCAAGGACATCTCATTTCAGTCCCAGAAATATACTTATAATTGAGAAGTAGAAATTCCTACTTGATTAACCCATAAAAATCTCAAGCTCTGTATGTTTGGATTTACACTCACTCAGAACTAGGTTTACTTCTTCAAACAAAGGCGTCACTATCCCATCTGTTTTCTGTGCCATACATCTGGGAGTTTTCCTTTACTTTTCCACTCCCTCACCCCCATCAGTACTACAATTCTATTCCTTAATGTCCCCCAACTAAGTCCCCGCCCCTCGCTCCCCACTGCATTAATTCACACCCCTTGCTAGTCTCCCCAGTGCTGTTCTTTAGAGTGAACAATCCACTTTGCTCACTTTTAATGACTAATCTGTGTCACTCTCCTCCTTAAAACCCCAAAGAATTCCCTGCTGCGTATGTGAGGAAGTCCACAGTCCCTGATTTAACGTCACACCTTCTCATCACCTAGTTGCTGCTTTTTTTCAGCCTCAGCTTCCGTTAGTTCCTCACAGCCTCTAGCCTCACTGACCTTCCTTCCCTAAGTGCAAAGTGCTCTTAGACACGACCAGACCTCTGCACAAGACACGCAATCTGCCGAGAATCCCGTGCCCAGCACGCACTCTCCTGGCCTAGAGATTTGCTGGAATCCTTCAGATGTCAGTGCAGAAAGCATTTCCTCTCTGACACCTTCCCTACCTTCTAGAACCCTGCCCCAGGCAGTGCAAGAGCCCCTCTGAACATACAGTATACATGATGCCAAGTGACTCTTACCGCATTGTTTTGAAAACCTAATTAAATTTGTCTCTTCCACGACACACTGTGATCTCCTTGAGGGATGGGGGCTGTCTGGTATTTGTCTAGACAGCTAACGTCTGGCACAGACCCCGGGCCATGAGAAAAAGCCTGCTGACTCATCAAGAAGAATTGTCATCTTTGCGACGTAAGAAAGGCTACATGATCTCTGATCTTACACCATCCGGCAAGGGTCCAAAAAATTTCACATAGAACTACACAGGCAAAATAAGTGTATTCTTTTCCTCTTTGTGAGCCCGAGATCATAGGCATCCTGGAACGGAGGTGTCACTCTAAGCTGTCTGTCCCCTAGGATGTCATGTCCAGGTTCAACATATTTTTTAGAAGTTGTAGGGATACGTGTACATCATCCCATCTTAGAGCAAACGGCGCTTCAGTCTGACCCAGTTTAATGTCCATATAAAAATCAGAAATCTTCCAAACTGAAGCCTGAAGAAACATTTCCCATCTCTCCTTCCAGTCTGTCTGCCATCTGCATCCCACATCCCCACTGCTCATCTGCTTCAGGCCACCTTCTATCTAGAAACATTTTCGGTGGGACACTTGGATGAGAACTAATTACAACAGTCATGAAAATGGTCCCATGAACGTAGGCTCTACACAACAAGGATGTTTTAACCAGAGGCCTCAGCTGAGGCCTGCAGGGTCTGTTCAAGTTTTCTGCCTGGCTTCCCTGCAGACGTTCTGCAGAAAATCAAGCTGGCAGTTAAAGTCATAGAAGGCCCATGAAATCCAGAAAAATGGAGTGAGATTCATCTCCTTGGGAATATTTTTGAAAACCATCCACTAATAGGAAGAAGCAATTTAAGAGGTTAGTTTCAGAGCAGATGATGTCCAAATTCAGGTGGGCCAGTTTTGTCATTGTTGCTCGCTAGTTGGCTTTCTGTTGCTTCTAACACGCCTCTGTTTAGAGAAGTGGCCTGAGTCGGCCCTCAGAGCAGAAAGGTGAGCTGGGACTGGCGACAGCCAAGCTCCTCTACCATGTAGTAACCCGCTGAGAAGGAAAGGATGGCCCAGGGCTTCTTCTGACTCTCTCCCTCAGTTATAAACTCTATGAAGGAAAAATGGAACAAAACATCTTAATTCAATATGGTATTGTCAAAGTATAAAAATAATTGTCTTTGGAGGGGATGGTATATTTCAAGGAGTAGAGTACGTGCTGGGTTCAATTCACAGTACCTCAATGTAAAAAAATAATAAGAAAAAGTCTATAATTAAAAAGAAAAATAACAAAGAAGAAAAGAGATCTCAAACAACCCAAGTTTAAAAAGAAAAAATGTCTTTTAAAAATAGTAGTCAGCTCGGTCTTTTGCTAGATTACGTGTTTGGGATTAACAGATGCACACTACTATGTATAAAATAAATAACCAACTCTCAGGTCCTTAATAAGCTAGTTCAACCTGAATCCTTTCTCTTTTTTCCCCTAAAGTACCTGTGGAAGCCTCTGAAATTCTCATCTTATAAAAGAATTCATTTAAAGGCGGTTTGAAAGTTACTGGTTAAAAAGTTATTTGTGGTTCCATGAATATAGGTCTAGTAAGAAAGACAGATAATAAACCAGTAAGCAAATAAATATATGACGTACTGCCAAGTACTAATAATTGCCACAAAGAAACATAAAGCATAATAGGAGAGAAAATGATTGAATAGGAAGTATGTGTGTGCTATTTTAAATAATGTGTTCAGATAAGTCCTCTCTGAGGGTAAAATAATTTGAACAAAGTCCTGATTGAAGTAAAAGGATAAGCCACGTAGATAACAGACAAGAAAAGCCTCCCAGGCCGGGAGAAGTGTAAGTACGAGACTTGGAGTTACAAACACTGCTGTCCTGTTGGGGACCATCTGGGCGGTGAAGATGGGCTGGAGCAGAACGGTGAGAACTGAGGCTGCGGAGACGAGTGAGGGACCGGATCACACAGGGCCTTGGTAGGGACTCCAGATATCCTTCTGAATACAATGGAAAATCACGAGAGTATTTTGCAAAGCGGAACAACTTGATCTGATTCATACTTTAATCAGACTGCTGTGGGTAACATATGGGGAATAAGCAATGGAAGCAGGGCAAGGTAAACTGATGGGAAGGCACTGGGAAGAGTGCTGCTGACCTGGAGAGAGACACCGAGGTTGGGCTGGGGTGATGGCGGGAGACGGGCTGAAAGGGGGACACGATTTGACAGTAAGGGTCACAGGCCTTAATGCTCGAGATGGACACAGACACAGAGTGTTTCAGGGTGATGGGTAAGTGATATTTGGGGCTGAGCCACAGTTTTTGTGCAGAGACCTGACAGGAGAATAAAGTGGGGACGTTGACGTCTGTAAGAAGGGCTGGTGGGTGTTTAATTCCCCCTAGAGCCGCATCTCTGTTTCTCTGTAGATGAAGTCAGCAGAGCAGGGATGGGTGTTCCTACTTCTTCAGAGAATTTCGTGTCTTCCTCATCGACAAATTCGAGAGGCCGACCTGCCAATCCAATTACAACATCTTGAATCTGCTTCTTTCTATCCAGGAGGAGATTTCCAACTAAGACACCAATCAAAAATTCCCGTGTCCAGAGTTAGAGCTGTGTGCCTTTGGGATGATCTCAGAGATGCCTCCACAGAGGCTCGGTGTGCTCTCTCTCCCTCAGAGCACACAGTTCCCTTCAGTCCGCTGGGTCTCAGCAGAGAAGATTTCACAAATAGCCCCTTTCAGGCCCTGGGGACCAACCTCCCTCTTGGCCGAGCTCTGAAAATGAGCACGAGTTCCGGGCAAAGGGCCTTCTCCAGGGCGCCATCTGTCAGATTACATGAGGACAGTGTACAAAAGAGTGGGAGGGTTGATTGTATAAATGGATTTTAATTTTTGTTCTGAATCTGATTGTGTCCTTCCGTTTTGTTAAGGAAGTGTTCTTAGGCCAGACATGATTCTCCTTTTTTCTTTCTATTTGATCATCCAAGAGGTTTAGATAGGGTATTTGTTTTAGGGTAAGAATCTTTAAAAAAAATTGCAAATAGCGTCTTGTTAGGCATTTGGACAAGTAAATTCTCCCAGCAGTATTGAACCCCCTTGTTCCTCAAGGGGGTCTCCAAAGGTATACATGTTCCAAATCTGACTCAAAACTAATGAGCCTTTTCTTTTTTTTAAGCACTTCACCATGGACAAAATTTGTCAGTAAAGAAGGTGAGAAAAGAGCAGGTCCCCATCATCCAGAGTCCCTCCCAAAGAGCCCACAGAAGTAAAGAGGAGATGAACGAGAGAAACGGTTTATTTATACACACGCAGGAGCCAACCAGAAAAGTAACTACCATGTTAAATGGTGAATGTTAAAGGTTTTTATCAACCTAACTTAATAGGGCAAAGGGAGAGGAGAGAACTGGCTTCCATGACATGTTTCTTCTACTTCTATTGAATCTCAGGTATCTTCAGCTTAAAATGCTTTTGTATTAACCATGGGCTCCATTCCTCGAAATTTGTTCTTCTTTTTTAAGAGCCCCTGGATTCTGAGCCCCTGGATTTTCCACGTGAATTTTAGATTCATTGTCAATTCCTGCAAAACACCACCTGGGATTTGGGTAGGCATTCTTTGAATCCTTAGATCTATTTGTGGACTATTGTCTTCTTAGTAGAATGAAGCCTTCTGCTCCATGAATATGGGATTATTCTCTGTGAATGTAGGTCTTAATTTCTCTCAACAGAATCTCTCATCTATTGTAGTCTTCAGTGTCCAAGTCTAGTACTTCTTCCTCACCTCTTTTGGATGCTGATTCAGAAGAGACACGACCTCCTGGAGAACCTCTGCTGCCACGGAGCTGACATGGAACTGCGTCCTGAGAAGACTTTAAATTCTTTTAAAAATAGGATTAATGTACTTTAATTACTCCATAGATGAGTAATGAATGGGTCACATTAAGATAGGATTTTAATCCTTTTAGAATTAGTAGAGTAATACACAGTACAAAAAATTGAAATATTACCTAAAAGAAAAGAGATTTGTAACTCCCACCCACAGAGGTGACTGTCTTGAATGATTTGGTGCTTATGTCTCAGTCTCTGTGTCTCTCAGTGTGTCTCTCTCCATCTCTGTCTCTCACACACTCACAATTAGATCAATTTACATCTATATTGATTTCACACATATGTGGTCGTGCAGATGGGACCCTGGGTGCAGACAGTGGGTCTGCATACTTCCACTCTGAGGCCTCCATTGTCATTGGGTAGAGACCAGGCACCCACTTTTCCAACTGCACAGCATTCATTCATCCACATAAATCAGAACGAATGGACCCCATCCCCTCTCCATCAACAATAGTGTTGCTTTAATTACGACTGTTTCAACCAGTGCTGTGATGATCACCCTTGAAAAGGCATCTTTGAACTGATGTGTAAGGATTTTAGTGGGATGAACTGTAAGGATCAGAACTTCTGGGGAAGAGCTGCATCTGTGGCCCTTTGATGTGTCCTGCACCCTCTTGTCCTGAAGAGGAGCGTCCCTTCTCTCTTCCCTCCAGGGGATCTGCTGGAGCCTCTGCCTGCTTACATTGTCACCAGGGCTGGTTGTCACCTGACTAAAGACCCGCCAGTGTGATGGTGACCGGTGCTCTCTCTGCAGTGTTTCCGTCTGCCTGTGTTCTCACCTGAGAGGACAAGCATCTCTAACACACACTGGCCACCTGCATCGCCTCTCATTGGAAATGCCCATGCCTGTTCTGTTTCTGTTTAGAACACTGCGTTTCGAAAGGATTTTGGACTACAGGAATGGGAAACCTTTCTCAAACCTTGGGTTATGAGGAATGCATTTTCCAGGTTGTGGTTTGATTTTCAAGCAGTTTTTCTGGGCTATTGCTAATTTTTTTATTTTTTATTTATTTATTTATTTATTTATTTATTTATTTATTTATTTATTTATTTATTTATTTATTTATTTATTTTTTTATTTTTTTGCCACAGGAAGAGCTAAGCATCTCCCTTATGTCTTCTGGCTGTGGTGTCACAGGGGGAACAGCAGTGTCTACCATAAGATTATGCACAGAGTTACTAAAAGGGCTTCATTTTGTACATCACATCTTTAATCACCCTGGATATGCCCTTAAAATGATAAAAATGCTGTTTCAAGTGAAAACAGAAAAAAATCACCAGCCCCAGCTTAAAACATGTGGGCAGGGACCACAAAAACCTTTTTTAAAGTTTCATTGACAGGGAACACCCAGGAGAGGTAAAGACACACAGAGAGAAAGAGGACTTGTGGTTGTCAGGGGCTGGGTGAGGAGGGAGGGGATTGCGCACTCTGGATCCAAGGTTTCACTTTGAAGAAAGAAATAGTGTGAAAGTAGATGGTAGTGATGGTCGCAGAACATTGTGAATGCCCCTAATGCTCCTGAATTGTGCAATTTAAAGGGGAAAAGTCTATATTTTATTAATGAAACTCTAAAAAGAAAAATAAAGGATGCCATAAATGACGTGAAACAAACAAAGGAAACTAAAGAAAACCAAACAAAAACATCTCCAGCAGGAGGGACGTCGTTTGGGAGGGGGAGGAGGGTAGACTGACGGTGGGATTTTGGAGAAGAAGGTGTGGGTGGGTGCAGAGGGGGCTTTGCCCCAGGCGGTGGTGATGCCTGAAATGGTTCTCCATTGCCCAGCAGTCCAGGTGCAAATGCAGGTTCAGGAGGAGCTGCAGGAGCAGCAGGAGGGAGCTCGGGGTCTCCTGCTGGATCCAGATCGTCCTTTTTTTGGTCTCTGACATCTTCCCCTGCCCCTGCCTCCTCTGTAACTATTGGATGTGGAGAGAGTTTTAAGTCTTGTGGAAGAGCTCATGCTGTGTGAGAGAAAAATTTACCCACCTGCCTCCATTTCCATGTGCCTCTTCAAGGACAGAAACCTTCCCAGAGCTTTCCAGACAGCTCCCACCCAGAAAGTGCCCACAGGATGTGTTCTGTGACTGAATTTTTCCAGACAGGTGGCCTGAGGCCATTCTTTGCTCTGGTCCCAACAGTAGCCTCTGGGGACACCTCTCTATGTGGCCCAGCCCTCGCCCCTCCCTCACCTACACACATGCACCAGCCCTAACTTTCTGACCTTCGGGCTCTGCTTCGGCGGCCCCTGATCCTCCACCTGACTTGCAGCGAGGTGGGCATGGTGCTCCGGGTCAGAGCCGGGTGTGCTGAGCAACCCGTCAGCCCTGGACAGGTCCCTGGGGGGAGCCCTGGGTGATGTCTGTGTCGGAGGCCTGCACCACTGAATTGTGGGCCATGGTGGTGGGGACCCCTCCATATCCAGACTCACCTGGAGCCTGCGCTGGCCCTCAGAAGAGTGGCACAACAGCCCTTCCCTTGGGGAGGGAGTGTTGGTGTTCTTATTCATCAGCTTCTGTTCAATATGTGGTGTCTGGCTCTGCAATGACAGTGACCAGCAGCTGACCCGGCCTGGAAGTCTCAGAGCCCTGCCTGGCGAGGAACACTCCTGATTCTGTCCACTCGACCCTCTGCTGCCAGATCAGACCGGGACCTTGTTCAGCTCAGACACCCGGGAGGGAAAGACATACCCAGAATGCATGGGCTCTACCTCGGGCAGCAGGACCTTTCCCCGGCTCTCCACATCCCAGCCAGCCAGCTTTGACCTGGACTGTGGATGTGACTGGCCCCCCAGGCCTCTGACCTGCTCTTGCTTGAGGCAGAAACCCATCCCCAACATGACTACTCCACCTTCACCAGCAGTGACGGGGCCGTGGGTCTACCTGGGTGGGATCTGAGTGGTGGCTGGCGGGCCTGCCCTGGGCCTCCCTGTGTTTCCTTTGCGTCTCTCTGGCCAAAAGGCCAGAGGCGCCTTGGGTGAGACCTGACCCAGTGCCGGCATCGTTGGTACAGCCCCTCGGTGCTGGCTTTCTGGTGGCTGCGGCCTTGGGATATTGGGATGCAGCAGAACATGCCTCTGTCTCCAACCAAGTGAGCTGAGTAGGGACTTCTCTACAGAGGGGGTGCCTGGTGACTTCGGTTCCAAATTCTGTTGGGCTCTATTACCAGAGAAGTGAGGTCACTTCCTGGGGTCCAATTACCCAAGCTTCCTCCTGACACAAAGTTCCCCAAGGGCCTTTCTGTGCTGCCAATCTCTCATTTCTCACTCAATGCCATGTCCACACACAGTGACACCAACTCAGCCCCCCATAGCCCTGGGGAGGCCTGGATGCAGCCAGGGCTGCAGCTCTGAGGACACAGATGGGTTCAGACCTGGCTAACCCCACTCAGCAGTGCTGTCACCCTGGACAAGCCACGTGCCTCTCAGGGTCTCCCCAATCCCCCATCAGCACAGTGGGGATCATTCTGGCCCCTGCTTCCTAGGGAAGCCATCCTGTCTCTAGACCTAGAAACACATACTGCATTGGTCACCCCCATGGGCTGGCATCACAGGGAGCTCATGCACAGACTCAGCAAAGGAAGGACCCCACAGAGGGCTGATGGAGCGCAGAGCACATGCCACACAGGTCTGGTTCTGCCCTGAGGTCTAGAAAAAGTAACTTTCCTTGCTGCTTCCTTCCCAGCTCCCAGTCTTGGGACTGAAATTAAATACAACTCTGACGTCGTCCGCTCTGGCATACAACCTCCTAGGTCATTCTGTCATGTTGACATACAGGCCCAGTGTCCCATCTCGGCCTCTGGGGTGGGCTGCCCCACAATGGCTTCCTATTTTTTGCCTTCTGTTCCCACGCCCTTGTGTGATCCCCACACCCTCCCCTGGAAGGTGGATGGACTTTGAGACCAGGTTCTGACATGCAGACTGACTTGTGAAAATGTGCGTGAGTTCCACTCATTACCAGCTCCAGTGTTCCTTCTCTCTGGCTCTGTCTCTCAGTGCCTCTCTCTCTGTCTTGTCTCTCTGTTTCTCTGTCTCCCCCTGCTTCTCTGTGTTTCAGTCTGTCTGTCTCTTTTCCTGTATGTATGTGTGTATATATTTATGTGTATAGGTGTGTATTTATGTGTGTGTATTGTTCGGGTCCAGGGCAGGTCACTTCTGAGAATCCCTTGATGACATATTGATTATTTTGAATTCATGTTACTGAAGAAAAATTATCTTTGAAAATCGTGCAAGCACTTTGGTGGGATCTTCTCTAAGGACCAGCACTGCTAGGGAAGGGATGCACCTGTGGCACTTTGATGTGTCCTGCACCTTGTTCTGCTGGAGAGGAGCGTCCATTTGCTCTTCCCTCCAGGGGGCCTCCTGGGGCCTCTGCCTGCTCACATTGTCACCAGGGCTGGTTGTCACTGGGCTAAAGACCTGCCAGTGTGATGGTGGCCAATGCTGTCTCTGCAGTCTGTCCATCTGCCTATGTCCTCACCTTACAGTTCGAGCATCTCTAGCACACACTGGCCACCTGCACTGCCTCTCGTTGGAACTGCCTGTGTGTGTTTTGTTTCTGTTCAGAACACTGGGCTTCAAGAGGTTTTTGGACCACAGGGATGTGAAGATTTTCTCCGACCTTGGGTCATGAGGAAAGCTTTTTCCAGGCTGTGGTTTGTCTTTCCAGCTGTCTTTCTTGGCCTTTGTTTTCTGCTTTAGTTTGGTTTTAATTTGCCACAAGAAGAGCTAAGCATCTCCCTTTTGGCTCTGGTTTCACACTTAGAACAGCAGTGCCTACCACGAGATTATGCGCAGAGTTACTAAAAGGGCTTCATTTGGTACGTCTCATCTTTAATCCATCTGGATTTTTCTTTCAAAATACAAAAATGTTAATTCACGTGAAAAGAAACAAAAAAAAATTCACCAATCCCTACTTAAGATATGTGGGCAGAGAGAGAAAAAAAAAGCCACCTTTTATATGATTTCATTGTTAGAGAACCTCCAGTATAGGTAAAGACATAGAGAGAGAAAGGGGATTAGGGCTTGTCATGGGCTGGGGTAGGTAGGATGTGGGGTGCGCTTTGTATACAAGCTTTTAGTTTGAGGAAGGCAATTGTTTAAACCAGTGGTGTTGGTCTCACAGCATTGTTAATGCACTTAATGCTCCTTGAAATTGCACAATTTAAAACGGGAAAAGGCTAAACTTTATTCTTATAAACTTAAAGCAAAAATAGAATATAGTATAATAGAAAAGAAAAAAATCTGACTCCATAGAAGATCTGTCCTTTTGGCTTTAGCCCTGTGCCCTCTTTTCTAGGCTTAAACTTACTAGCTCCACACATTTTGTAAAACAATGTTGCCTTTAGCCTGAAATATACAGGACAGCCTATTTTCAAGGCTTTGGTCTTTAAGGATATTAACACTTTTGCACTTATATAAAGACAGCAAGTTGCAGAATAGAAAATAACTTTTGCTTTGTTAGAGGTTTTACAGAGGCCCTATGACCTGTTCTACATAGACAGCTGCAGACCAAGATAATGGCAGACTAATATCTTGGAGAACCATCTTCCCCAAGTCAGACTTCAGGCTCCTTTTCTAGTAAATAGGGGAGGGGCTGTGGTTGGTTGTTGCAAACTTCTTGGTGTCGGATTTCTTTGTCCTTGGAATCCTTTGCAGCTGTCCACGTGAGTCAGATCATGGTGTACCTGTAACACCTGCAACAAAACAAACTTTTTCTATTCTGCAACTTGTTATCTTTATAGGAGTGCAAAATTGTTAACATCCTTAAAGGTCAGAGTTTTGAGAATAGGCTCTTCTGTTTATTTCAGCCTAAAGGCAACATTGTTTTACAAAAGGTGCAGAGCTAGCAAGACTAAGCCTAGAAAACACGGCAGAGGGTTAAAGGAAAAGGAAAAGATCCAATATGGAGTCAGATTTGTTCTTCTCTATTACAGTGCCTTTGGGTGAGAGCTAAGAGGATGATTCCTGGGTGGGTCCTCTACTGTCCCAGGCTGGAGTTCAGGCAGGATCCCTGCCAGATTCACCATGACTTTAGACCTGATCTCCCGCAGAGAAAGTGACAATTATTGGATTAAAATTACCTGTCAAAATCCCTTCAATTGCCTGTAAACTATACCACAGCAGGGGATGTCTCATTGGCCAGCTAACTGCCAGTCTCCCCTGATGCAAGGGACCAGCGTCGCGGCGGGCTCCATGGTAGCCTGGCCAGTGAACCTTCCTACTTTGCTCTCCAGCCTTGGCTTCCTAACTTTGATGCTTTAAAAGCTCCCGTCCCTCTTCCCTCTGGCCTGGTGTGAATGAACAAGATCCCTGCACCCACCTGGGCTGAGGCCAGGCCACGCACACAGCCCCATGCACACAGCCCACCATATGCTGTCTATCCCTGGGCTCAAGTGCACCCTATGAACTCCCCCAACCCAAAGGTCGGTGTGCCCAGTGCCTCCGCCTTAGGGGTCCAGACCACCATCAGGACCATCAACCACCCAAGGCCCACAGGCCAGTGGCTGGCAGCCTGGGATCACCCTGACCCATCAGGTCAGTTGAGGCACAGGGTGCGGGGATCAGGATGCCAGGATGGGAATTGGAACTGCCTACAGCCCAGCCTGCCTCACCCTGTAGCCTCAGACATTAACTATGAAGGTGCACACTAGGCTGGATCCCCCACTGGAGGCAGTAGTCATCATTACTGGAGCCCGGATTTCCCCACCCCAACCACCGGGTGAGGGGTGAGGTAGTCAGCTCAGAGTAGGGGTGCACTCAAAGCGAAGGGGACCCCATGGTGAGGGGGTACATGTTGAGGGGTGTGGGGCCCGCTCAGAGTGGAACTGTATTTGCTGAGGTGAGGGGGACAATTTCAGGATGTTGGGGTCCTATGGTGAGGCATGAGGGGAAAGCTTGTGGGTGTAGGGGCCATAGGTTAGGACCTAGCAGGATGGAGTGTCTGGGCAGGGACCTCGGTGTGAGGAGAAGGAGCCCTGTCTTCAAGGTCTGGTGGGAGACTGGGCCTGGCCAGGGGTGGGAGGGTAGTAACAGGGAGGGGAGGGTGAGCAGGGGAAGTGGGGCTGGCGGGGTGTGGCCTGGCCCAGGGCAGTCGTGGTTCTAGTTCAGTGCCAGGACCCAGTCGTTGCGGGGTGAACGCTCTGGGGACAGAGACCCGGCAGGACGAGCAGGAGGGGCCCCACCTGGCCCCTCCCGGCCCCAGTGGCCAGGGCCGGTAAAGCAGGAGACCCACCCGGACAGTTTGAGCTGCAGGCGGGAGGATGAGGTGCGCGCACGCGCAGACGGACAGATGCGTGGACGCCGGAACCCGCCCAGAATGCGTGGAAGCTGGCGGGAGCCGGCTACTCCTGGACCAGCTCCTGGAAGAGGTACAGGACCTGGGGTCTGGGCCGCCGATTGCCCTCGGCTCGGCTGCCGCTGCTGGGCAGTCAAGGGGGCGCTGGTGGGGGCGCGCTGCTCGAAGCCGGCAGGTGACGCCTGGGCTGTGCGGCTGGGGAGTCGCCCAGGGAGGGGTGTGGAGGTGAGGTCCCGGCCGCGCGTCCCGTTAGGACCCTGAAGCGTGTCCCAGCCACCTCTGTGGTTCGTGGTAACCCCGCTATTAGTAGTTCCTGAACCCCGCGTTTTTCCCGCCTCTTATACCCGGGTTTAGGAGAGCAGGCACAGCCCCGGGAGGTGGGAGGGAGCCGGATGGCTCCGCAGCATCTCCGACTAGCCCTCAGACCGTGGCCTGCTCCTGGGAGTTGGGTGCGGTGTGGCCGCGGGGCCTCGGATGGAATGGGGGCTGCCCCATGAGAGCCCCTGGATTTGCTCCCATCTCCCCCAGGGCCAGACCTGGGGATGGCCTCTGCTGCCCCAGGTTTGCAGGACACATGTCATGTCAGCCTGTCCCTGGGAGGAGGGCTCAGTGTACTCGGGGCAGCCTCAGTGGCTGACAAGGAATTTAGAAGTGGGCTCTAGCCCAGCATAACTAACTCCCCTTTCTCCTCTTGCTTCCTTAGTTGGTGGCTGTATTGGCTTTTCTATTATAGGTTATTGCTGGATAATGAACATAGGTTTCTGTGCTATACAGAAGAAACTTTATTTAAAATCTATTTTTATATATAGTGGCTAACATTTGTAAATCTCCCAAATTTATCCCTTCCCATCCCCTTTCCCTGGTAACCTTAAGATTGTTTACTAAGTCTGCAAGTCTGTTTCTGTTTTGTAGATGAGTTCACAGTGTCTTTTTCTCTCTTTATTTAGATTGCACATCTGAGTGGTATCATTTGGTATTTTTCTGTTTCTGGGTGCTTTCACTTAGAATGACGATCTCTAGCTCCATCCATGTTGCTGAAAATGGTTTTATTTTGTCCTTTTCATGGTAGAGTAGTATTCCAGTGTATAAATATACCACAACTTCTTTATCCAGTCATTTGTTGCTACATTTAGCTTGCCTCCATGTTTCGGCTATTGTATAAAGTGGTGCTATGAATACTGGGGTGCAGGTATCTTTTCACATTGGAGTTCCTTCCAGTTATATACCCAGAAGTGGGATTGCTGGGTCATAGGGTAAGTCTACTTTTAGTTTTTTGAGGGATTTCCATGCTTTCCTTAATGACTACACCAAACTGGATTCCCACCAGCAGTGTAAGAGGGTACCCTACCCTCTTAAGCCTCTCTAGCATTTATCATTCATGAAATTCTGAGTGATGGCCATTCTTTTTTTTTTAAACATTTTTATTGATTTATAATCATTTTACAATGTTGTGTCAAATTCCACTGTTCAGCACAATTTTTCAGTTATTCATTGACATATACACACTTATTGTCACATTTTTTTCTCTGTGAGTTATCATAACATTTTGTGTATATTTCCCTGTGATATACAGTGTAGTCTATTCTATAATTTTGAAATCCCAGTCTATCCCTTCCCACCCTCTGCCCCCCTGGTAACCACAAGTCTGTATTCTCTGTCTGTGAGTCTATTTCTGTCCTTTATTTATGCTTTGTTTTTGTTTGATTGTTTGTTTTTGTTTTTGTTTTTTAGATTCCACATATGAGCGATCTCATATGGTATTTTTCTTTCTCTTTCTGGCTTACTTCACTTAGAATGACATTCTCCAGGAGCATCCATGTTGCTGCAAATGGCATTATGTTGTCGGTTTTTATGGCTGAGTAGTATTCCATTGTATAAATATACCACAGCTTCTTTATCCAGTCACCTGTTGATGGACATTTAGGCTGTTTCTATGTTTTGGCTATTGTAAATAGTGCTGCTATGAACATTGGGGTGCAGGTGTCATTCTGAAGTAGATTTCCTTCTGGATACAAGCCCAGGGATGGGATTCCTGGGTCATATGGTAAGTCTATTCCTAGTCTTTTGAGGAATCTCCACACTGTTTTCCATAGTGGCTGCACCAAACTGCATTCCCACCAGCAGTGTAGGAGGGTTCCCCTTTCTCAGCAGCCTCTCCAGCATTTGTCATTTGTGGATTTTTGAATGACGGCCATTCTGACTGGTGTGAGGTGACACCTCATTGTAGTTTTGATTTGCATTTCTCTGATAATTAGTGATATTGAGCATTTTTTCATGTGCTTTTTGATCATTTTTATGTCTTCCTTGGAGAATTCCTTGTTTATGTCTTCTGCACATTTTTGGATTGGGTTGTTTATTTTTTCTTATTGAGTCGTATGATTTGCTTATATATTCTGGAGATCAAGCCTTTGTCGGTTTCATTTGCAAAAATTTTCTCCCATTCCATAGGTTTTCTTCTTGTTTTATTTCTGGTTTCCTTTGCTGTGCAGAAGCTTGTAAGTTTCATTAGGTCCCATTTGTTTATTCTTGCTTTTATTTCTTCTAGGAGAAAATTTTTTAAATGTATGTCAGATAATGTTTTGCCTATGTTTTCCTCTAGGAGGTTTATTGTCTCTTGTCTTATGTTTAAGTCTTTAATCCATTTTGAGTTGATTTTTGTATATGGTGTAAGGGAGTGTTCTAGCTTCATCGTTTTACATGCTGCTGTCCAGTTTTCCCAACACCATTTGCTGAAGAGACTGTCTTTATTCCAATGTATATTCTTGCCTCCTTTGTCAAAGATGAGTTGACCAAAAGTTTGTGGGTTCATTTCTGGGCTCTCTATTCTGTTCCATTGGTCTATATGTCTGTTTTGGTACCAATACCATGCTGTCTTGATGACTGTAGCTCTATAGTATTGTCTGAAGTCTGGGAGAGTTATTCCTCCAGCCTCTTTCTTTCTCTTCAGTAATGCTTTGGCAATTCTAGGTCTTTGATGGTTCCATATGAATTTTATTATGATTTTTTCTAGTTCTGTGAAATATGTCCTGGGTAATTTGATAGGGATTGCATTAAATCTGTAGATTGCCTTGGGCAGTGTGACCATTTTAACAATATTGATTCTTCCAATCCAAGAGCATGGAACATCTTTCCATTTTTTAAAGTCTTCTTTAATTTCCTTCATCAATGGTTTATAGTTTTCTGTGTATAATTCTTTCACCTCCTTGGTTAGATTTATTCCCAGATATTTTATTACTTTGGGTGCTATTTTAAAGGGGATTGTTTCTTTACATTCTTCTTCTGTTGATTTATCGTTAGTGTAAAGAAATGAAACTGATTTTTGAACGTCAATTTTGTAACCTGCTACCTTGCTGAATTCTTCAATCAGCTCTAGTAGCTTTTGTGTGGACCTTTTAGGGTTTTCTATATATAGTAACATGTCATCAGCATATAATGACAATTTTACCTCTTCTTTTCCAATTTGGATCCCTTTTATTTCTTTCTCTTGCCTGACTGCTGTGGCTAGGACTTCCAGGACTATGTTGAATAGGAGTGGTGATAGTGGGCATCCTTGTCTTGTCCCAGATTTTAGCGGGAAGCTTTTGAGTTTTTCACCGTTGAGTACTATGCTGGCTGTAGATTTGTCATATATAGCTTTTATTATGTTGAGATATGTTCCCTCTATACCCACTTTGGCGAGAGTTTTTATAATAAATGGGTGTTGAATTTTATCAAATGCTTTTTCTGCATCGATTGAGATGATCATGTGGTTTTTGACCTTTCTCTTGTTGATGTGATGTATTACACTGATTGATTTGCGTATGTTGAACCAGCCTTGTGTCCCTGGGATGAACCCCACTTGGTCATGATGTATAATCTTTTTTATGTGTTGTTGGATTCTATTTGCTAAAATTTTTGTGAAGATTTTGGCGTCTATTTTCATCAGTGATATTGGCCTATAATTCTCTTTTTTTGTAGTGTCTTTGCCTGGTTTTGGTATGAGGGTGATGGTGGCTTCATAGAATGAGCTTGGGAGTAATCCCTCCTTTTCAATCGTCTGGAAGAGTTTGAGAAGGACTGGTATGAGTTCTTCTTTGTATGTTTGGTAGAATTCCCCGGTGAAGCCGTCCGGTCCTGGACTTTTATTTGTAGGGAGGTTTTTAATTGCTATTTCTATTTCCTTTCTAGTGATCGGATTGTTCAAGTGTTCAGATTCTTCTTGATTCAGTTTTGGCGGACAGTATGTTTCCAGAAACTTGTCCATCTCCTCTAGGTTATCCAGTTTGGTTCCATATATTTTTTCATAATATTCTCGTATGATATTCTGTATTTCTATTTTGTTTGTTGTAATTTCTCCATTTTCCTTTCTTATTTTGTTAATTTGTGCTCTCTCTTTTTTCTTCTTTGTGAGTTTGGCTAGAGGTTTGTCGATTTTATTTACTTTTTCAAAAAACCAGTTTTTGGTTTGGTTGATTTTTTCTATGGTCTTGTTAATCTCTATTGTATTTAATTCCTCTCTGATTTTTATTATTTCCTTTCTTCTGCTCCTTTTTGGGGCTTTTTGTTCTTCTTTTTCTGATTCATTCAGGTGGTGGGTTAAATTGTTCATTTGAGATTGTTCTTCTTTTTTGAGGAAGGCCTGTATCACTATAAACTTCCCTCTTAGCACTGCCTTTGCTGTGTCCCATAGGTTTTGAGTGGTTGTGCTTTCATTATCATTTGTCTCAAGGTATTTTTTAATTTCAGCTTTGATTTCCTCATTGATCCATTGTTTTTTCAATAACATATTGTTTAATCTCCATGCTTTCCATTTTTTCTCCTTTGTTTCTCTGTTGTTGATTTCCAGTTTCATGGCATTGTGGTCAGTAAAGATGCTTGAGATAATTTCTATCTTCTTAAAATTGTTGAGGTTTTTTTTGTGCCCAAGTACATGATCGATCCTGGAAAATGTTCCATGTGCACATGAAAAGAATTTATATCCTATTTTTGGGGGGTGTAATGCTCTGAAAATATCCACCAAATCTAGTTTTTCTGTTGTAGTATTTAATTTCTCTGTTGCCTTGCTTATTTTCTGTCTGGAAGATCTGTCTAGTGATGTTAATGCAGTGTTAAAATCTCCAACTATGATTGTATTCCCATCAATATCCCCCTTTATCTCTGTTAGTAATTCTTGTATGTACTTAGGTGCTCCTATATTGGGTACATATATATTAACGAGTGTAATATCCTCATCATGTATCAGTCCTTTAATCATTATAAAATGTCCTTCTTTATCTTTCTTTATGGCCTTTGTTTTAAAGTCTATTTTGTCTGAAATCAGTACTGCAACACCTGCTTTTTTGGCTTTTCCATTTGCATGGAATATCCTTTTCCATCCTTTCACTCTCAATCTATATGTGTCCTTCTCCCTAAAGTGGGTCTCTTGTATGCAGCATATTGAAGGTTCTTGCTTTATTATCCAGTCTGCCACTCTGTGTCTTTTCACTGGAGCATTTAGTCCATTAACATTTACAGTAATTAATGATATATGTGTGTTTATTGGAGTGATGGCCATTCTGACTGTTGTGAGCTGATACCTCATTGTCGTTTTGATTTGCATTTCTCAGTTTATTAGTGATACTGAGCATTTTTTCATGTGTCTATTGGCCATTTGTGTTTTCATTGGAGAAATGCTTGTTTAGGTCTTCTGCCTATTTTTGGATTGAGTTGTTTGTTTTTTTGTTATTAAGTTGTATGAGCTGTTTATATATTTTGAAAATTAAGGCTTTGCTAGTCGTATAATTTGCAAATATTTTCTCCCATTCGTAGGTTGATGTTTTGTTTTACTTATGGTTGCCTTTGCCGCGAAGAAAATTATGAGTTTAATTACGTCCCATTTGTTTATTTTTTTCTCTTATTTCCATTGCCTGGGTTGATTGCCCTAGGAGAACGTTGCTAAGATTTATGTCAGGTAATGTTTTACCTATGTTTTCTTTTAGGAGATTTATCATGTCTTGTCCATCTGCATCTTAAGCCTGTAATCTACATCTGTGCTTCAGTTTTGAATTTTGAGCTTCTTAGAGAACACCTACTCTTAGCTCATATGTCAGATTCAACGTGTCTAAAGCTGATTTCATTAACTTTTTTCTTGCAGCGTCTCCACTTATTCAGTGGGATAATCATTCTTCCGGTCTTGAATACCCAAAGGCTTGGAATGGTCTTTGATTTATCTTTCTCTCACCACCCTCCACATTTTGTCAGCTTCTGGAACTGTATGTTTTTGGTTTCAAGAGACTATTCTGATTGCTGATGCTCTGATGAAGAGCTTTCATACCTGATACATGAATTTTTCCTTCTGCTGAATTCTTGGATATTCTCTCCCCCCCTTTCAGTCAACCTACAGTTTTGACCTTCCAACATCTAGAGTCAAGTCAAAGACTTACCACAACCAGATCTCAGCCAGGTAGTCTCTACCCTCCATCACTTTGGCCTTACCTTATGTGTTCCAATCATTATGTGACTTAGCCTCCTAGGGTAACCTGTGCCTTATTAAAAACCAGGAGTCACCAGGATTTTCCTACCCAGTCCTCAGTTAAAACAGCTTAGAATTGCCCTGAGAACTAGTTGGAGCCCCATCCCCTTCATAGAGTCTTCCCTATTTACTCCAACTCCTTCTAGCTCCTCTTTGTATTCCTGCACTGTTTATGATCGGTAGCCCGTAATCTTGGTTTTGAGTACTGACTTGGTACCATTCCTGGGTGGTTTCCAATGTGTCTCCTCACTTAGCTGGTAACTGGAGAAGACTCCCTTGTTCAGCCTCCTTTATACCCCTCACCCTGCTTAGCATCGGGCAATAGCAGGCATCCAGGCAGTGCTTACCTACTTTATTTATTCGCAGGGGTGGTGGTGTGGATTATAGCTAATAACTATTAATTCAGTGTTGCAGTTAAAAAAGAAAGCCAAGAAAATCCATAAAACTTTATCTCCATGTTCAGTTTAGCGCTTTACCTCAACAGTTTTCTTAACTCTGTGTTTACATTCACATAGTGTTCAGTGCTTGTACAGTTCCCTGAGGCAAGCAGGTGAGATGTCATTATGCTTGACTTTCACGTTACATTTAATATTGGATATATTTGTGGAGTGACAAAACCTTCTTTTATAAGTAAACAGCCGGAAGCCCAGAGAGACTAAGAGCCAAACCCAGGGTCGCCTGGTTAGTGTTTGGCACAGGCCAGGACCGCAGTTCACATCTTCCAGCTGCTCCTCTTCCAGTGCCTTTTCATTCCAGTGCTGGGAAATGTAGCCCCATCGGCCAAATGGCCAAGTCACATTGCTGCCCCTTTACCTGCCAGTGATGGCAGTTCTACAAAGAGTGGCAAAGGAAAGGTCAGAAATAGGAGTGGTAAAAGGCATGGAAGTGCTGGAAATGGATCCTCAGCCTCCTCCTCCCTATTTGAGCGCCTCACAGGTGTCCCACTCTGACAGTGCTTTTCATTGTTTATAACATAGTCTTTAAAATCAGACTAATCTTTTATAGGACATGCTTTTATCCTGGTCCCTTTCCTGCTAGTAGTCACCGTCATGGGCAGAAAGTGCCTGACTGTGCTCTGTTTGTCACGTAGGTGGGAGGGAATGTGGGAGAGGGAACGGGTTGAACAGAAGCCGAGCTTTTTACAGCTCTGTTGTTCTAGGACCAGAGCAGTTCCACTCTTGCTTTCATCACCTCTCCACCTCCGAGTCCCAGCCACCCACTCCTGCCTACTTCCCCACATGCCACGCCATGGGGGAGGACAGAGTGGTGGGCAAAGCCCCCTCCGCCCTCTGCTCTTGGAGGTGCAGGAGCCTCTTTAACTTTTGAGCTGTTTTGGTAATTGGGCTTTTCCAGCTTTTCTAGACATCTGCTTTCCAGTTCTGAGAAATTGGAGATGTAACTTAACCATACATGGACTATAATAATGTATTCAGTGTCATTAATGTGATGTTGTCTTTAAGGTGTTCTGTGACTCGATAGGAGGTTTTTTATCTCACAGGATGCTTCACATCCAATTCTAAAGGCCTACAGGCTGCAGGTGTAATTCAAGTCCTTACATGTCTGTAAGGCAGAAATGAACATTATTTGGTAATATGACCATATGTTCATAGATTACAGTTAGTCCGCCGGCTCTGTATCTAATAAAAGTTTAAATTCCAAACGCTTCAAGAAAATTTACGGAACATGTCTTTTGCTTGTAACTAGTTACAAAAACTGAAATCACAACTCTACCACAAGCCATAGTGTTTTCCAGTAGAGAAAGCCCTCTACTTTTACAACCTCTAAGTAATACGGTGGTTCTTTGGGTGAGATGAGGGATGCCAGAGTATTTTGTTGGGAAACTAGAGTGGCATGACAAGTATTCTGGGACTGGTTACAGTTGAATCTCTACTTCCTATATCCTGGACTGATTACAGAGGCAATGTTAGTGCGGTAACCAGCTTCTGAATGCAAGTGTGTCTAGGAAGACAACAGAGAAAATAGAAGGGAAGTAAAGTAATGGAGGGACTTCAGAGAAGTACAAATGGTGACTTTGACACCACCAGCTGCTGACGTGAACTTGGCAGGAATTTGTGAGAAGTGGTGGGTGTCATTGCAAGCAGGAGATTCCTGCAGCTTTTGGGGTGAACAGGCAAAGGGGAGAACAGATATGGTGGTACCCCGGGGGCTGTTTCCTGAATGTGAAAATGTCTGTTCCCCTGTTCAACTTTGCAGCCACAACTTCACATGACTCATGGCATTATTTCCACCAGAAAACCATAAATACATTAAGAACCTCTGTTTCCCAAAGTGTTTGTTCTCGATCTGAGATGATTGTCCTGTGGTGGGAGGTAAGTGGGCGATGGGGCCTATTACATCACCCCCTTTCACTAAAAGTCTACCTCGCTGCTTTTCACCCTACTCCTAGAGCTGCTCTCATTCTGTTACACCTAGACCTGTAAGACGGGCTTGCCTGAATCCTCACATGAAGAGGGACGGTTGTGTGCAGTTTTAAAAAATTGCTTGGGTCATGGGGTCCTATGTTCCCTCCATTGGAAATCACTCTTCCAGAGCAAATAGTATGCATCTATAGAAACTATATTGTTTGTAAGGTGTCTTCAGAAGTTTTGCAGTAGGTTTAAATATTTGCTTGGTGATGGCGTCTTGATTGTTTGAAAGTGGCAAACCTTACTAGGGGCTTTGTGTGCTTCCTGTCTGAGAGTTTCTTTACTGGCTGTAGTGTGTTTGTAGGCAGCGTTAGAAAGTTACCTGGTCTGAGAAGCCGAATTTGCCCGCAGCTGGGAATTGGCAGAAGAGTCAGTTATGGAAGGAAGGCTTTAGGATTATCTGGTAGCAGATTTCTGGGATCCAAACCCTGAGAAACCTCAGCTTTTGTAGAGTATGTTCTGTAGAAATAGGCTATTGGATAATTTTAACACTTGTTATGGGATGTAGAGTTGGGGAAAGACTTAAACGTGAAAGAACCTTAAAAGAGAATCTCCAAATATTTTAAAGAAGTCAGGTCTCAGAATGAGAGTTTTTCTGGAAAAGACTAGTCCTTCACTTCACAAGGGAAGCAGGGAGAAGGTGTAACTGCACTTATGGTAACTTAAAAGGTAAACCTCACCCTCCCACTTAGCTGTGTCCTGGTGTCCGTTCATCTCCAACATCTGTGGTTTTAGACATGACGTGTCATTTTCTGGTACTCCATTCTGCTTCTGAGTGAGAGACTGACACAAACTCACATAGCAATTGAAAAATTGCACAAAGGGCTTTATTGTTAAAAATGTAGGCCTGTGGCAGGGTGCTGCATTTGCAAGTGACTTTCAGTACAGAGAACACTTAAAAGAATGCAGTGTTATTTCTTTTTTTATTCCTTTAAGCCTTTGAATAGAAGGTTTTCTTTGCAGAGTTTCTGGAGTACATCAGAACAAGCAGGAACTAAAAATAGCTTTAAGAAATCACCAGTATAGATGTTGCTTATAGTATGGTGTCTGTCTTCAAGTTAATTCTTTAAAGCAGGAAGTTGTAACTCTCAATTCCTTAAGCAAATATAAACATTCTTGAGCCTTAATGACATTCTTTGTGGGGTGAAGCTGATTTGCTTCCACTCTGAGCATTGAAAGGCCTTCTACCTGTCCTCAATATTTTATTTTCCCTCTGTTGTGAACTTGTTATTAAACTTGAAGCAGATATAAATATCATTAGCTTGCTACATATGTAGATATTCAGTGTTACATAGTCAGAAAGTTTGTGTACATCGCATTTATCTACATAATTCCACACTTTCCAACTGTGTTCCTGATGAAAGGATGGTGGGAAATGGCATTATGAGGATATGTCTTACAGTACACAGTGTTTCCCCTGTTCCCTCTAGCAGATCTGGATGTTCTTTCATCTTTCGGCTTCTAAACTTACTAGCTCTTTTTCTTAAGCCAGGTGTAACTCATTCCCCTGCGCACACACACATGCGTACACACACACACACACACACACACACACACACACATTCTGCCGTAGGGAGTAGCGTGCACCATCCCATGCTCCCACTCCAGCTCTGGACCCACCCACTGGAGGCAGTGTCTTGCACGAATTCATTTGTAAGTTCCTTTTTAAAACTCGAGTGGTCGGGAAATTAGACTGATATCCACACCTAGTAGGCAGGCCCTCAAGGATAACTTCTATGGTTAATACCAGGTTATCTTAATGTTTGAGTACCTGGGTTTCATGTCTTCCTCTGCCAACTGTGTGACCCATGATTCCCACATTTCTGCCTCCCACTAAACTTTTTCTCTCCAACTCTGGACTCTTACAATCTTCTGCTGATTTGACATCTTCACTTGGAACTCTGATATCTTAAAACCAACATATGTAAAAACTGAGCTCTTGGTCCTCCTACACCCAAACTGGTTCTTTCTGCAGCCTCCCCCATTCAGTTTCTGGAAACTTAATCCTTCCAGCTGCTTGGGTCAAAAATCTTGGAGTTATTCTGACTCTCACTGACATACCACATGAATTCTGTCAATAGATCTGGTTTAACACTGTCTTTAAAACATATCCAGAACCCAGCCACTTCTCACCATGGCTCCTGCCTCCACTGCTGCTTCCCTGCCCTGAGCCACTGTCCTCTCCTCCTGCACAGCCCTTCTCAGAGGCTTCCCTCCTTTCATCTCTGACCCGTTTTGACTATTCTCACTCGGCAGTCAAGTGAGCCTTGAAAACCTATGTCAGATTGTGTTGTCCTTCTGCAGTGCCTCCCCATTTCACTCCGGGTAAAAGCCACAGTCCTTACAACGTCCTCTAAGGCCGTACAGGATCTGCACTGACCCTTCTCCGCAGCTCCAGCCATGCCCCCATTCTGGAACATGCGACGTGCACGCTGGCCTTGGTGATGGTTATTCCGTCCACCTGGGACTTCTCACCTCCTAGTCCTAGTTCTAACCTCAGTCCTCAGTGTGGCCTGCTCTGGTATATAATACAACATCACCCTCATCCCATACCCTCAACTCTCTTTACCTTGCCATTTTCACTTTTTTCCATGGTTCCTCTTTCCTAACAGGCCACCTCCTCTGCTGCTCTGTTGTGTGAATTGTCATCTCCACCCCCCACCCCAGCTAGACTCCAACCAAGCTCCGTGAGGACAGGACTTTTGTTTTGTTTATTGATCTATTCCAAGTGCCTAGACTAGTCCTGGGTACATAGTAGGCAGTCAAAAATTATTTGCTGAATAGATTAAAAGACTATTTTAAAAATGAATCATCCTTTCAGGAACGGGTGAGGAAAGGAAGCTGCATGAAGGAAAATGGTGCAGTAAATAATGATATTTGCCTCTTGTTCTTTGTGTGATTTATATATGTGTTTTAGTCTTAATTTGGTATCCCAGGTTCTTAATTTAATAGCTGTATTAAGGTGTAATTTACAGGCCATAAAATTCACACATTATAATTGCACATTTCAGCCATTTTAGCTATTTCTAGAGTTGTGCAACTGTGCCCTCAAAAAGTCCCCTTTTGTCTGTCCATATGCAGTTCGCCCTCCCCCCGGTGGCACCCTGATTCTATTTGTTTTTGATTTTTTGGCAATCACATCTCAAAAGAATTATTTACACAGCAGTACTAATATAGCTTTGTGCTTTTAGAAATGACACACTTAAATATAAAATCAACGGTCATTGCTGAATGTAGGTAGCAGTATCAGACATCGGTGAGAAGAATGGACTTGGGTGTCAGACTGGCTGCAGTCTTACCCAGCTCCACCATTTACAAAGTTACCCAAATTATTTTCTGCCTCAAGCTCTTTATCTGTTATATGGGGGTAATAATAGCAGCTTACAGAGTTGTTGTGAGGATTAAGCAAACAGGGAAACAAAATTTAGTATAGTGGCCAGCTTATGTTATTACCTAAGAAATAGCCTTGCAGGTAGAGAGCAAAATTCAAATCAGTTTCTAAAGTATGTGTAAAATATCATCCAGTTCCTGCCTGGTTTGTAAACACGTATGCCGACTGCAGAATGTAAAAGCAGACTAATTTCCAACTGAAAAGATCATTTCTCAGCATTTCTTTCAAAGGTAGCTGCAAAATCATTTTTACTAAATTTTCTGTGCCCATCTCTGACAGAGCTTTGACACCAGGGAGGTAATTATCTATTTTTTTGTTAAAATCATGCTGACCATCAGAAAGTGTTCTGAATTATATTTTAGCCTTTATGTTCAGAAATACTGTGAGACATCTTCTAAATTAATGGGGGGAGGGGAATTCATTGTAGCTCTTGTAGCCTGATAAGCCTGGATTAAATTATCTTTTTTTAACTCTTCATTAAAGTAATTAATTAATTTTTTGCAGGGGGTTGGTAATTAAGTTTTTATTTAGTTATTTTATTTTTAGAAGTACTGGGGATTGAACCCAGGCCCTTGTGCATGCTAAGAATATGATCTTTCACTTGAGCTATACCATCCCCCCTAAATTATCTTTAATAAGTCCTTTTTCTCTGTTTTGTTATTTACTTTTATGTACAGATGCACAAAGCAGGGTCATCGGAAGCCTCTCAATTCCAAAGATGATAATAGTGAAAAACATTGTGCAGTGACAGTGAATCCTTGGCATATGAAGAAAGATTGTAAAGTCCTGAATGAATTAAGAAGGTATTGTTACATTAACATACATGTAACCATGGCTCTTTTACCTTTATTTTTCAGTTTATAATGAAGATGCTCCCCACCCGTCAAGGTTGCTTTGTTTGATATAGGGAATATCTAAAGCCTTTCCTGCAAGTTTTTTAAATAAGTAAGAGCAGGTAATTTATCAGAAGTGGGAATGGTGTAATCTGCTCTGTCTAGTATGGTAGCCACCAGCCACATGTTGCTATTGTGAATTGAGATGTCCTATAAGTGGAAAATACATAATAGATTTTCAAGACTTCGTACAGCAAAAATAATGTAAAATATTTATTAATAAGTTTTAAAAGTGTTAATCACACTTTTGAAATGATAGTGTATTGGATATTTTGGGATAAATATATTTATTACTGGAATTAATTTCACTTGTTCCTTTTTATTTTCTAAATGGGATTACTGGAAAATTGTGACTTGCACTATGTTTCGGTTGACAGTGCTGGCTTCTAAATTATTGCAAATAATATGAAAAGAAAACTTTGATTAAAAATTTTGTAATTGAGTAGTTGATTTATATCATATTAGTTTCAGGTGTACAAGACAGAGGCTCAACATTTTTATAGATTATATTCCATTTAAAATCACCATAAAATAATGGCTATATTTCCCTGTGCTGTATGATACAGCTCTGTAACCTATCCATTTTATACATAGTACTTTTTACCTCTCAATCCTCTACCCCCTTCCTGCCTCCCCTCTCCTCCTTCTCCCCATTGGTAACCAACAGTCTGTTCTGTGTACCTGTGAGTCTATTTCTGTTTTATTATTGTCATTAATTTGTTTTATTTTTTAGATATACGTATAAGTTAATACATAGAATATTTTTTTCTTTCTGTGACTTATTTCACTTAGCATGATGCCCTGTAAATCCATCCATGTTATTGCAAATGGCATTATTTTATTTTTTATGGCTGAGCAGTATTCCATTGTGTGTGTGTGTTCATGTGTATATATGTGTGTGTATATATGTATAATATACCACACCTTCTTTATCCAGTCATCTGTCAGTGAACATTTGGGTTGTTTCAGTGTCTTGGCTATTGTAAATAGTGCTGCTGTGAACATTGGGGTGCATGTGTCTTTTTGAATTATATTTTTCTCCAGACATATACCCATGAATGGGATTGCTGGATCACATGGAAGTCTATTTTTAGTTTTTTAAGGAACCTGTATACTGTCCCCCATAGTGGCTGCACCAATTTACATTCCCACCAACCGAGTAGGAGGGTTCCTTTTTCTCTTAAAAGGTCAAAAATTCTCTACATTTATATACTTTCCTTACAGTTTAGGACACAATTTGGCAAAAGCCAGATAGAATTTAATAGCAGTAAATACAGTATTTTTTTTAAATGGCCATGCATTATGGATAGATATGTTATTGATGAGTTTGTTCCCTATTTTTGTAGAAGCAAAACTTTTTATAGCTTCACAGACATTTCAGTCTTGCAGAGAGAAAAATTTCTTTGCATTTTGCTGAACTTGTCCGGGTGGCTTTATCTAATTTGGTCCAGGCCTACAGAGGTGAATACACATCCAAACCTAAACCATTGAATGTCTGCAAGATTTTAAGAGTCTAGAATGTCAGATCTGGACTATAACTCTGGTGAATGACATCAGTGAGTTGACTCAAGAAAACTCTATTTGAGTGCAAAACCTTTCATAAGCCAAAAAAGGCTTTGAAATTGTGGCAAAGCCAGAGACTTTTGTGCACCACATATGGCTACAAACCCATGGGGACAACACAGGCCTTCTGGAGTGCCAAGGGAATTCCATGTGAGGAGTCCAGCACTCACAGTAATCCAACAAGTCCCTGCCAGCCAGAGCACATTCATTGATACTGTGCTGTTTTGAGCAAATGTCTTTTCATCAGGTTCAAAGTGGTTTGTTGTTATTTTTTTGCATAAAAAAAATCAAACAACTTGTTCCCTTGATGAAAGTAAAAGCCTAAAATTTTCTGATTTCCTTTGACAGAGAAAACATGAGCCTAGGAATCTAACTTCATCTGTAATGGTCTGCAGCTGGGAGCAACCAAATCAGTGTCAGTCCCTTTGCAGCCATTGGCTGGGAGCCTGCATGTTACCTGGAATGGTATTTGAAATATGTCACCCTAGACATTCCTTCGCTGTGGGCTGGGAGGCGAGTCAGTCAGAATCTGCATTATGGAATGTATGTTTCAGATCCAAAGCTAGGAGATCTTTTTTAATAGCCAGAGAATTTAGTCATAAATATATCTATTAATGTATTTATGCAAGAACCTTTTAAAAGATTTTTTATTATAACAATTTACCCCCAAAATTGAAAATGAAAGAACAGTGGAATTAAAAATCATCTGTACCTTAATTATACATAAAGAATCTTAAAATCCTTCTAAACATTTTTTTGTTCAAATGAAGATATTTTTCCCTTCCAAAAAGGAAAATTATTATTTCACATTTTTTTGCTTTTTCCTTTTATTATATATTCCATATCAATAAACATAATTTTTTAAAATCCCTTTTAATGGATGTTTAACACTATATTGAACAGATATGTAAATAGTCCTAGGTTTCAGAAATTTAAAAAATTGACATTACAATACCACTGCAAAGAATATTTTGGTGTTTCTATTTTTAGTTACTAATTTGGACTAAAAATTAACAAGTTTGCTTTCCTTAATCTAAAACATTGGTTATTTTATGAATGAACTGTAAGGATTTTAAATAACTTTTCAGTAATTTCAACAAAGAAATTATCTTTAAGGCAAAAAACTGTGATTGTTTGCAAATTTATTTTTATTATATCTTCACTTTTACCAGTGTCATATGTGTGTGTGTTTGCACAAGTGCTTTACCTACCACCAACGTAAGAAAAATCTGTGTACTTAAAATGTGAAAATAGTTTCCTGGTTTGTGTTTTCATTCTCCCAATATAGGTTTTGGATGACAAGCTTGTATTTGCAAAATACACACCCTGTGGGAGGTGCTCTGTACATAGGCTGAGATACTGCACATAAAATTGCCTCTGAAGCCCAATGATCTGAAAACCCGGTACTCAGCCTTTGATAATTTCAGCTGTTTTATGAAAGTCCTCCATGTGGATGAAAGTATCATCAAGCCGCAGCAAGAGTTTTTCATTACCCTATTTGAGAAGAGCTGTGTGAATGACTTATATATTCAGGATAGAGATACATTCTTCAATCCAGCCACCAGAAGCCACATTGTAAGTCTAAACCGAGTTTAGCTGCTGTCTTGGGGGTGATTTAAAACCTGCTGTTGAATTATCAGTGGTTTGGTTGGTTTGGTTTGGTTTCTAAAAGCTGCCCATAAAAAGGAAAAAAGGGAAAGAAAAGAAATATGCCAACAGATTCCTGTTAGAATAGTAAACAGTGGCTGGTTAATTACCCTGTATAAACCACACACTCTCTTAGAATCTTTTTAGGTTTACTTCATCCTTTCTCAGATCAAGTATCAAGTAAGGGACAGTGTTAAAGAAAATTCGGGATTAACAGGCTTGTGAGCTCTGGGATCTGCAAGGCAGCTTTCCCTCCCCATGGTGTAAGTCAAATGGCAGAAATGAAATAAAGCACCTCATGTATCCTCCAGTGTTAACAGGAAAAGGCTAATCTTCTTGACCTTGTTTCTTCCTGGGTAAAATGAAGATAATATGTCAGGAGGCGTAAAGCTCATTTAGGGCAAGAACCATGTTGTCTTGTTCACTGCTGAATCCCAGGCAACGGGAAGGCTGAGTTTAATGAGTGAGTGAATGAATGAACTGTAGTTCCCCCAGAGTTACCATGTGGGGCAGTGCAGATTAGCAGCTAAGAACATAGACTCGAGAGGGGAGGGTACAACTCAAGTGATGGGGCGCATGCTTAGCACGCATAAACTCCTGGGTTCAGCCCCCAACACCTCCTCTAAAATAGACAAATAACCCTAATTTCCTCCCCACCCCCCACCAGAATTACCTTATTATCTCCCCGCCACCAAAAAAAAAAAAAAAAAAAAAAGAGAAGTGGCCAAGAGGGTAAACTCAGGCTGGAACACCTGTGCTTGTTTCTCGCTGTCGACCTTGTAAAAGTCACTTAGCCTCTGTGTTTATCAAGTTCCTCATCAATAAAATGGGGATAATAATAGTACCCACCTCGTAGAGTTGCTATGGGGATTAATGAATCTGTGTCAATATTAGAACAGACCTGGCTAATAGTAAGCACTATGCATCTGTCAGCTCTCTTCATAATTACTGACAGATGTTATTATCAACCAAAGGAGTATTAGTTCTTTGTAAGGGAAATACATGTTAGACCATTTCATTTATCATCTTCTGTAATTCAGGTTTTTTCCTTCTGAAATACCATTTTCTGTCTGTGCACTAGAAAGCCACAGGGCTTTCCAAATTTCATCTGTCTGGGTTCTTGTCATGATGGCAATACTGCAGAGTGTTGACATTTTTTAGGGACTCCGTCTGAGATGACAGCAACCCCTCAAATTCAGGAGCACATCTCTAAGTGATAACATCTCGCATGAAATGAAGTTTATAAAATGTAACAGCTTCCGATGTTTAATGATGCCATAAATGCAAGGATGTTCTATCTAAGCTCTTTAAATAAATCCTGTCATTGAAATAAAAGAAATACTATATTATAGCGCTCTATGAATTTGTTATCTTTGCTATCCATTTATCTGACTCTCTAAGACCAAAGAAAGCAAAGACTGAGATTAATCATTACTACTGTGTGGTACACGTATTTGTGGATGAAGACAATACTGAAATGCACTGTTTAAGATATTAAAATAGACACTAAACAGCTGCTTGATGCACATGCATGAACAGAACAGGGAGCTGGGTGCAGGGAGCAGACACTGAGCTTCCTGGATCAGAGACCCAGCATAGCAGTCCAGCCCAGCCATCCACATGATTTATATTTATGTCCCAGCAAAATTAGCAGTGAGAGACTGAAATGGACTTTGGGGACACTTGCAAACAGCTGTCACGATTATTAATGTGGGACACCAGGATTCTACAGTGTTTAGTTGGTATCTGTGCACAACCAGTTCTTTTCCACTAAAGCCTGTTGTACCTGCTGGTCCCACATCCAGGCTGACGAATCATCTCATGTGGTGTTTGGGAGGGAGGTAAGTGGAGTCAGGACCCATGTTAAGGCTGGGTGGGCGATAATCTTGTTCTAGTACAGGAGAAAGGAAAGTAGGTCAGGTGGGAAGGAGAATGACTGGATTTAAATTTTGTTTCTTGAGTAAGCTAAATATATAACATCATGCCAAGTTTCTTTTTTAAACAAGTTCTTTGTTATATTCCATGTGCTGTCACTGAATAACTACTGAACTGTGGGGACAAAAAAGCTTGGGTTTTAGAATTGACCCTGCCCCTAACCTGCCAGGGTCCAGGTTCCTCTGGGTGTCCAAGGAGGGGGCTGGACCATCAGGTGTCCCTCCACTGCAGCAGTTTGGGCACTCGGGTGGCCTAGTTTTTTTTTGCTGTGGAAGACTGGCCTGGTTGTAGGATAATAAGCATCTGCAAGGCTCTCACCAGGTACCCACGGTTGTCCCAGGAGTGTAACATCCAAGAGTTCCTTTCCACCCATGTTTGCAAATGACCCTCAAGGGGTTAGTATTAACCCTGGGTGAGAATTATGAAAAATTATATGGTACCTCCATCCCTTCTGGCAAGTGAGGGCCCCTTATTTACAAATGACCACAAAGTGTTAGCACCACATTTTATCAACAGAACATGTGAACACGTGGTGACAGTGATGTTCACATGTTTACTTCTGCTTCCCAGTGCAACTTCAGCCTCTGTCAGAGGACCTCAGCTGCCCCAGCGAACAGGGCCTTCTGTACAGGGAATGGGCTCCTCCTCAAAGCATAGACAAGAAGCAGCCCTTAGATCTCCTCAGGTGAGCTGCTGTGGAGAGCACTCCAGTGGGAAGGGCTCAGGGTTGCCCTCACGGCATCTGAGTGTGACAGTCCTCCAAGAGTGTTACCAACCAGGAAGCTCACAGGAGCTCTGAGTTTTGTTTCCCCAAGTTTTTACTGGAGGCTTTATAACAAAGACATGATTTACTGGGTCACTACCGACATGGTTAACCCAAACCCTAACTGTAATTCAAACCTTTCCTTAGCCCTAACATTTGAGCCCCTACCTCTCCTGATGGTCAGTCACTTGTCACAAAGCTCAAAGCGCCACTCCTCTAATCACATGGTTGGTGTCTCTGGCTGGCCAGTCCCCATCCTGAGTCATCTCATGAACACAAGCCATCCAAGGGTCCACCATGAACAGCAAAGACACTCCTATCTTGGGAAATTTCAAGGCTTTAGGGGTTGCCATCCAGGAACAGGGACCAAAGACCTACCAAATTCTTCATTAAACAGGAGTAAATGTTAGATTTCACTTAAATTATAAAATAAGAGACAAATTCTCACTGCTTTGCTGTATCTGCTGTTCGACACCGTTTCACTGCACCACGTGACTGTAATGTCATGCTCAGCATGTGTCTTCTCAGAGCACCAGTCGCTGGCTGCTTCCCGGGAGCTTATGCAGTTTGGGCAAGGCTGCTAGGGGGAGGGAGGCCAAGGACAACTGAGCAAACAAAAATCATCAGGCGAATAAGGAAACTGTCAGATTGAAATGAAGGAAATAACACAGTTTTGAGATGGGAGACTTGAGGGAAAGTGAGTCAAGAAAGCTATCTTTGAGTAGGTTACATGTGATCTGAGATGGTGATAAGGAGGCTGGACTTTGAGGATCTGGGAGAAGTCACCCCAGGAATAGAGGCAGCTTGTCCATTGGCCCCGAGGCACAAATGTGCTCAGCAGGTTTGAGGAGATACTGGAGCCAGCGCTGGTGAGAGTGATGAGACGTGAGGTTTAGAAGGACATCAGGAGCCCAGAAAGGAGTGTAGACTCTAAGCGCAGTGAGAAGCAGTCATGATAGTTTAAGCACTAAGGTAATTTTCTCTCACTCACATTTTGCAAAGATAATGTGGAGAATGAATTGCAGGGACCCAGGAAGCAGGGAGGCCGTGTAGGAGGCTCTTGGAGTGGGCCAGATGAGAGACGGTGGGAGCCAGGGAGGAATGCGCTTGGGGAGTGGGGCTGATAGAATGCAGTTATGGGCTGGCTGTGGATTGTGAGGAGAAGAGGAGGGTCAAGGTAGCCCCAGGTCTGCCTGGAGCCAGGTGCCTGTTCTTTCTAATCTCAGCGCCCCATGCAGGTGCCCACCTACTTGGACAAACCTCTTAACCTTCAAAGTGAGGGTTTTAAAACACGGAAGTCTTTTTGTTTGTTTCACGTATTATGGAAAGATTCAAACATGTACAGAAGTAGAGAGAACAGCACAGCCAGCCTGCCTGTATCAGTCACCCAGCTCCAGAATTATAAACTCCGAGTCACTGTTGTTGCATTTTTCATCTCCACCTCCTCCCCTCCCTCACTACGGGATCATTTTGAAGACAATCCTACATAGCTTAACCTTTCATTAGTGAAAAGACAAGGTCTCTTTCAAATACAATTGGAATATTCCTTTTTTATTTAGGGTTACAAAGTAATTCCCTGATTGTCACAAAAATACACTTTTAAGTAGTTTTGGGGTTGAAATCAGGATCCAGACTAGGTTCAGACATTGCAGCTAGCATATCTCTCAAGTGGGTTCTAATCTATAATTTTCCTGTTTCTCATTTTCCTTGAAATTGCTGAGGGGTTTCTCTATTTCCTGTTTGGCTGATTTCATTCTCCCCTGTGGTGTAAGACTTGTTTCTCCATCCTATGTATTTGCTTTAGCTAAGTGATTTGATCGTCCCCTAAAAGCTTGATCTGATTGAGGTTCAAATTTGTGCAAGAATACTTGTTATGTGAAGTTTTGTACTCCTAGCATAAGGTACATAATATCCAGTTGACTCTCTTTTTTGTGATGACAGCAGCCAATAATGATTGTCACCCGAGATCATTATTTCAAAAAGGATTTTATTTCATGTGGTCATACTCTAATTTCCTCCCTCAATTATCAGCAGGATCACAGTCATGAAGAGGCACTTTCTCATTAACCCGGGTTATACACAGATTTAAAAGAGGATGATTGTACACATGTAAATATTTAAAGTTGATACATTTTTCTTTTCTTTTTAAATTTTTTTTTCTAATGAAGTTACTGAAGATCTAATCTAGGACCTTATGCATGCTGAGCACATACGCTGCCACTGAGTGTATCCCATCTCCCTTAAGATTTATATTTATATGATATTTTCCTTGTGTTATTTTTGTTTTCTTATACAGTATTTGATGGCAGGGCAATGGGTTTGATGGCTCTTTAATCATTCTTTATGGGCTTTTGGGGTTTGTGAGTGTTTTTGTAAAGAAAACAATTTTCCCACTATTTTAAGTATGTTTTGCTAAGGAAAATATGTTGATCTGTTCCCTGCTTCTGGTCCATGTGTTCCCTTTGTTGCTTCCCACTAGTGGCCCCTTGAGCTCTGTGACAAGACTAGAATGTCGTTAATCCAGATTGAAAGAGATCTGAAGAGATTTATTCAAGGAGATGAAATTTGTACACCATGTATTGGGAAGTATTGAGAAAGTTATTCATTAGGGGAAGGCCTGGGGTTGAATTGTTAAGTGCACAGAAATCTAAGCTATGAACCACCAAGACAGTTATTAACTCCAGGAAAAACAAAGTAGGGAAGAAAAAAGTAAGCCTAGCAGACAACTTGCTACAGCTGTGAACAGTCTGTACAGAGTCCTAATAACGTAAAGTAAGGATACTGAGCTGGTCAAAATTATAATGTAATTGTATCAAAAGGTTGGAAGAATGAAGTTTTGGGATGTAGATGAGATGGGGATTGAAAGAGAGCTTAATCTTCATTTTCCAAAATAGAAAGTTAAATAGGTGTTACATAAACCTGAAAAAGTCAGTAGGCTGTGTTACAAGGATATTAGTCAGAGAAAGGGAGTAATTATTCCAAGAGTCAGCAGTAGGAGCTGAACGTGGTTGCTTCTGGCCAGGAAATGGGGCTGTTGTTGGGAACTGCTCCTTTTTACAATCGGTGTTTGAGAACTGTTTGACTCTTTAATGAATGTATGGTATAACTTTGATAAAAAGAAATCAAAGCTGAATTTTGAAAAATTGATGTTAAGAATTGGGGTGTTTTTGACAGAGAGATATAAGAATCAGACAAAATACTTTTGAAGGGATCCTCATTATTCCTAGCCTTTCAGCAAGGATTAGGAGGCAGACATCTGTTTAAGGTTCAAAAATTCTTTCTGACATTTTTACCGACATGTAACCTTTGGAAGTAATGAACTCCCCGTCACTGTAAAAATCCAGGCAGAGGCTGCCTGACCAGCTCTCTAACTGTAGCAGGGTGTGTTTACCATTGGCCAGTTAGAACAGGCAACATCTAACATTCTTTCAGTTTTGAATGTGGCATTTTCAGGACGGATAGTTGATAAGAATGTATTACAAAAAGCTTAACAAGAAAGAATCCAAGACATCTCAAACCCATTGCCAGGGTTTTCTCTGCCAGACACCATCCTGAGCCTGCCATCCGTGAGCCAGGCCACAAAGCCCAGTCACATGAGAATGAACACACTTTGTCCCTCCTATCTGATTTGGCATCGGGCTCAGCACTGTTCCCCGTGGAATTGTCCACGCCCAAGTCTCTGATGATGAAGCTGGTCTCACAGCAGCCCTGTGAGCGCTGGTCCAGCCCAAGGGGGTACCTGTGTGAAGTTTCCCAGGACTCCATGCTGTTCTCAGAGCTGAGTCCCCCATAGGCTAAGCCCTCGGAGCTCATCTCAGCTCCAGACTGAGCCGGAAGCCTCAGAGAGAACTCAGAGCTGAGGAAATCCACAGGTTTTACCCAGCACTGCCGAGTCAGCAGTGCGCCAGTTGAGGGAAGTATCAGCAGCAGCAAGACACACCTGAGCAGCTGTCTCATTGTTCCGTCTCATCCCTAAGCCCTCTGTGTCTGCCTGTCTGTCTCCCTTTCAGGACCAGCCTGGCACCGCTTCATGCCCTGCTTCCTTTCTTGTAATCTTGCCTCCCTGGCCTGTTCCATCTGCTCCAGATTAACTGAGAAACATTGAAGAGTTTTTAAAACCTAGGAACAACAGACGTGCTAGATACAAAGAATACAGGGCAGTATCTTCCTCAGTCACATCCCTCCTGCCCTCTCCCATTCCCACAATGAGTTTTATAATATTTTTTCAGAGAGACATTGCACTCCCAGTTGTTATCATTATCAGCCATTTCCTTATTATCTGTGGTTTACGATGCATTTGCTCCAGGGACTTTCCCGAGATAAGGCAGGAGCAGATGACTGAGCCAGTTGTTGATGTCCACTTGTGTCAAGCCTGTTAAGAATGATATTTGGGGGGATTTGTTGAATGTGCCAGACTGTCCATTGAGTGGTGATGATCCCCTGCATCTGCTCCGGAGTCGGCCTCGTCCACTCCTTTGCTCTGTTCTCATTTATCGCTCTTCAGCAGGTGAACCAGTGATCTGTACTTCTATGATACATAAAATAATTCTTATTTCATGGTAGAATTTGGGGGCTGCTATGAAAACACATATGTTTTAAGTGTGAATTGAGCCAGAGGTTTAAACTTAAAGCCCCCTTGATTTAGAATCAGAAATTAATATGATGGAGGGAGGGTATCGCTCAGTGGTAGACTGCATGCCTAGCATGCATGAGGTCCTGGGTTCAATCCCCAATGCCACCATTTAAAAAACAAATAAATAAAACTAATTATGCCCCCCCAAAAAACAAAGAAAAAAGGAATTAACATGAGGATGAAGCTACAGAGTGATTATGTGTGTCTTCTGAAACTACATTCTGTCTGCAGGAAATTCTGTGCAGAGAAGGTCAGAATCTAATTTGCTTGGCTGGGCTATTACACTCAGATCCTCCTACTGGCAGCAGTCATGGGGGTGACTTGCTTTCTGTATGGATATTTTAATCAAAATAACTGTACCTGGAGGTAACTTTATTCCTTGTTACCGTGCTTACTTAACTTAGAATGACATTCTCCAGGAGCATCCGTGTTGCTGCAAATGGCCCTATATTGTCAGTTTTTATGGCCAAGTAGTATTCCATTGTATAAATATACCACTTCTTTAGCCAGTCATCCATTGATGGACATTTAGACTGTCTCCATATGTTGGCTATTGTAAATAATGCTACTATGAATATTGGGGTGCAGGTGTCATCCTGAAGTAGGGTTCCTTCAGGATATATGCCCAGGAGCAGTATTCCTGGGTCATATGGCAAGTCTATTCCTAGTCTTTTGAGGAAACTCAATACTGTTTTCCACAGTAGCTGCACTAAACTGCATTCCCACCAGAAGTGTAGGAGGTTCCCCTTTCTCCACAGCCTCTCCAGCATTTGTCATTTGTGGATTTTTGAATGATGGCCATTCTGATTGGTTTGAGGTGATACCTCATTGTAGTTTTGATTTGCATTTCTCTGATAATTAGTGATATTGGGCATTTTTTCATGTGCCCATTGATGATTTGTATGTCTTCTTCGAGAATTGCTTTTCTAGGTCTTCTGCCCATTTTTGGATTGGGTTATTTGGTTGTTTCTTATTAAGTCATATGAGCTGCTTATATATTCTGGAGATCAAGCCTTTGTCAGTTTGATTTGCAAAAATGTTCTCCCATTCTGTAGGTTGTCTTTTTCTTTTACTTATGGTGTCCTTTGCTGTGTAAAACTGGTAAGTTTCATTGGGTCCCATTTGTTTATTCTTGCTTTTATTTCTATTGCTTGGGTAGACTGCCCTAGGGGAACATTTCTGAGATGTATGTCAGATATTTTGCCTGTATTTTCTTCTAGGAGGTTTATTGTATCTTGTCTTATGTTTATCTTGCTGAAGAGACTGTATTTATTCCATTGTATATTGTTGCCTCCTTTGTCGAAGATTAGTTGACCAAAAGTTTGTGGGTTCATTTCTGGGCTCTCTATTCTGTTCCATTGGTCTATATGTCTGTTTCTGTACCAATACCATGCTGTCTTGATGACTGTAACTCTATAGTATTGTCTGAAGTCTGGGAGAGTTATTCCTCCAGCCTCTTTCTTTTTTTCTTCAGTAATGCCCTAGAAATTCTATGTCTTTGATGGTTCCATATAAGTTTTATTGTGATTTGTTCTAGTTCTATGAAATATGTCTGGGGTAATTTGAAAGGGATTGCATTAAATCTGTAGATTGCCTTGGGCAGTGTGACCATTTTAACAATATGTATTCTTGCAATCCAAGAGCATGGGACACATTTCCATTTTTAAAAGTCTTTTTTAATTTCCTTCACCAATGGTTTATAGTTTTCTGTGTATAATTCTCTCACCTCTGTGGTTAGATTTATTCCTAGATATTTTATTACTTTGGGTGCTATTTTAAAGGGGATTGTTTCTTTACTTTGTTTTACTGTTGATTCATCATTACTGTAAAGAAATGCAACTGATTTTGAACATTAATCTTGTAACCTGCTACCTTGCTAAATTCTTCGATCAGCTCTAGTAGTTTTTGTGTGTATCTTTTAGGGTTTCTATATATAGTGTCGTGTCATCTGCATATAGTGACACTTTTACCTCTTCTTTTCCAATTTAGACCCCTTTTACTTCTCTGACATGCCTGATTGCTGTGGCCAGGACTTCCACGACTATGTTGAATAGGAATGGTAATAGTGGGCATCCTTGTCTTGTCCCAGATTTTAGTGGGAAGCTTTTGAGGTTTTCACCGTTGAGTGCTATGCTGGCTGTAGGTTTGTCACATATAGCTTTTATGATGTTGAGATACGTTCCCTCAATACCCAATTTGGTGAGAATTTTTATCATAAATGGGTGTTGAATTTTATCAAAAGCTTTTATGCATCTATTGAGATGATCATATGGTTTTAGTCCTTTCTCTTGTCGATGTGAAGTATTACATTGATTGATTTGCATATGTTGAACCACACTTGTGTCCCTGAGATGAACCCCATTTGAGCATGATTTATAATCTTTTTTATGTGCTGTAGGATTCTATTTGCTAGTATTTTGGTAAGGACTTTTTTGCATCTGTGTTCATCAGTGATATTGGTCTGTAATTCTCTTTTTTGGTGGTGTCTTTGCTTGGTTTTGATATCAGGGTGATGGTGGCATCATAGAATGAGTTTGGGAATATTCCTTCTTTTCAATCTTCTGGAAGAGTTTGAGAAGGACTGGTATGAGTTCTTTGTATGTGTGGTAAAATTCCCTGGTGAATCTGTCCAGTCCTGGACTTTTATTCGTAGGGAAGTTTTTTTATTTTTAATTCAATTTCATTCCTAGTGATTGGTTTGTTCAAGTGGTCAGTTTCTTCTTGATTCAGTCTTAGTGGATTGTATGTTTCCAGAAACGTCCATCTCCTCTAAGTTATCCATTTTTTTCATGTAGTTTTTCATGATATTCTCATATGATATTCTGTATTTCTATTTTATTTGTTGTAATTTCTCCACTTTCCTTTCTTATTTTGCAAATTTGTGCTCTCTCTTTTTTCTTCTTTGTGAGTTTTCCCAAAGTTTTGTCGATTTTATTTACTCTTTCAAAAAAATTGCTTTTGGTTTGATTGATTATTTTCTCTATTTCTTTTTAATCTTTATTTTAGTTATTTCCTCCCTGATCTTTATTATTTTCTTCCTTCTGCTGACTTTTGGGTGTTTTTGCTCTTCTGTTTCTAGTTCTTTTAACTGGTGGGTTAGATCATTTATTTAATATTGTTCTTCTTTTTTGAGGAAGGCCTGTATCACCCTAAACTATCCTAAACTTAGCTCTGCTTTTATTGCATCCCATACGTTTTGTGTGGTTTTGTTTTCATTTTCATTTGTCTCAACGTATTCTTTAATTTCAACTTTGATTTCATCATTGACCCATTTGTTTTTTAATAGCATGTTGTTTAATCTCAATGCTTTCCTTTATTTCTCCTTTGTTTCTCTGTAGTTGACTTCTAGTTTCGATGGCATTGTGGTCAGTAAAGATGCTTGAGATAATTCCTATCTTCTTAAAATAGTTGGGGCTTCTTTTGTGACCAAGTACATGATACATGATCAATCCTATACAATGTTCCACGTGCACTTGAAAAGAATGTATACCCTACTTTGGGTGGTTGTAATGCTCTGAAAATATCCACTAAATCTAATTTTTCTATTGTATCATTTAATTTCTCTGTTGCCTTATTTATTTTCTGTCTGGAAGATCTGTCTAGTGATGTTAATGTGGTGTGAATATTTCTGACAATGACTGTATTCCCATCAATCTCCCCCTTTTTCTCTGTTAATAGTTGTTTTATGTACTTAGGTGCTCATGTTGGGTGCATATATATTAATGATTGTAATATTCTCATCTTATATTGCTCCTTTAATCTTTATAAAATGTCTTTATTTATCTTTCTTTATGGCCCTCATTTCAAAGTCTATTTTGTCTGAAATCAGTACTGTTACACCTGCTTTTTTGGTGTTTCCATTTGCATGGAATACCCTTTTCCATCCATTCACTCTCAATCTATATGTGTCCTTCTCCCTAAAGTGTGTCTCTTGTATGCAGCGTATTGAAGGTTCTTGCTTTATTATCCAGTCTGCCACTCTGTCTTTTGACTGGAGCATTTAGCCCATTAACATTTATAGTAATTAATGATAGATGAGTGTTTATTGCTATTTTGAACTTTTTTTGCAGTTGGTTTGGTATTTCTTCTTTGTTCCTTTCTTCTTCCTTTTGTGGTATGGTAATTTTCCTTTGTACTATCTTGGATTGTATTTAGTTTTTGTGACTCACTTGTAAGTTTTTGACTTGTGGTTACACTTTTTTGTAAGTCTGTTAACCAATTACTGTAACTGTGTGCACTAAACAGACAGTAATGTAATCTCAAACCCATCCTACCGAGAACAAAACATTTAAAAAAAAAGAAGAAATAAAAAAACTCTATATTTTCTTGCTTCCCTCTCCCACTCAATGATTTAGATGTCTTCTTTTACAATTTCGTGTTTATTCTATTTATAATTCATGGTAGTTTTCATTTTCCAGTTATGAGTTCTCATTTCTGTAGCATCCTGCTTCTTTTCTATTTAAAGTAGACCTTTCAATATTTCTTTTAGCATGGGTTTAGTGTTGCTAAAGTCATTTAGTTTTTGCTTCTCTGTGAAATTCTTTATCTCTCCTTCTATTCTAAAGGATAGCCTTGCTGGAGAAAGTATCCTAGGCTGCATCTTTTTTTTCATTCAGGACTTTGAATATATCTTGCCACTCCCTTCTGGCCTGTAGTGTTTCTGTAGAGAAATCAGCTGAGAGCCTTCTCTTGTAACTCACTCTTTGTTTTTCTCTTGCTGCCTTTAGGATCATTTCTTTATCCTTCAGTCTGGCCATCTTGATTATGATATGTCTTGGTGTGGGTCTCTTTGGGCTCTTCCGGTTTGGGAACTTCTGAGCCTCCTGTACTTGGGTATCTGATTCCTCCATTAGGTTTGGGAAGTTTTCAGTCATGATTTCTTTAAATACCTTTTCCATCCCCTGTGTTCTTTCTTCCCCTTCTGGAACCCCTATTATACATAGATTGGCATGCATTATATTATCCCATAGGTTCCTTATATTGTTTTCATTGTTTTTTATTTGTTTTTCTCTCAGCTGTTCTGATTGGGTGCTTTCTGTTGTCCTGTATTCTAGGTCACTTATTCGTTCCTCTGCATTATCTAGCCTGCTTTGTACAGCCTTTAGGTCAGATCTCATTTCAGCCAATGAATTTACCAATTCTACTTGGCTCTTCTTTATAGCTTCTATTTTGTTTTTGACATATTTTATGTCTCTAAACACTATCTCTTTTAGTTCCTTCAGTAATTTGATCACTTCTTTTTTGAAATATTGATCTAGTAGGCCATCAATGTCTATTTCATTGATCGTTCTTTCAGGGGATTTCTCTTGCTCTTTTAATTGGGAGTATTGCCTCTGCTTCTTCATAATGCTCATATCTCTCTGGCACTGTGGTTTAAGGAGTATCAGTTATCTATTGTGGTCCTTAAAGGAGTTTATTTATCTATCTAAAGTCTTTGTGGGAATAAAACTTAAAAACGAGAGAGAGAGAGAGAATTTTAAAAGAATGGAGGAAAAGAAAGTTTGAAAAAAGTGTATAATCAATAATAGAAGAGCAAGTTGAAGCAGATAAGGAATCGAGTTGAGGTGTCTTTTAAAAACCTTAATAAAAAGAAGAAAAAAATCAAAACACAATATTTGATACCTGTGAATAATCAATAACAGATCAAAACCAAAAGAATTAAAAATGAAATGAGAACTGTAAACATATAGAACTGTTTAAAAAGTAAAGATTAAAAAGGTAATAGAAAACAAAACAGACATAACAAGATTTAAAAAACAAAGATATGTTCTCCTAGAGACTGTGCACTCTTAATGGTTTTATTGAGAGATCTTTGTGTCTTCACCCTGTTTCATGAACTCAGCTTGCTCTGTTGGCCGCCTCATCTGTGCTGCTCACAGTGTCCTTTGGCAAGAAGATCATGCCCCTCCAACACTGGGTCAGGTGCTGCTCTCCTTCACGGTGGCCTGGTGGGTCACTACCACTCCAGATGCCGCAGTCAGTGCTGTGCCAGTTGCTCCATAGGTGGGCTCAACTTCAAGAATAACAGCTTTATGGAGATATAATTCACGTACCATAAAATGCAGCCTTTGAAATTGTGCATTAGGGTTTTAAGAACATTTCAGGGTTGTGTAGCCATCACTCCCAAAAGGAAACAGTACCCTTTAGTAAGTCACTCCCTAACCTTCCTTTCCCTTAGCCCCCAGCAGCCACCACTCTACTTTCTGCCTCTACGGATTTGCCTGTTCTGGGCATTTCATATAAGTAGAACCATACAGTATTCTGCCTTTTTTGATTGTCGTCTTTCATTTAGTGTGACATTGTCAAGGCTCATCCATGGTGTAGCATATTTCGATACCCAAATTCCTTTTTGTGTTCAAATAATATGCCATTGTTATAAGTACACCACATTGCTTATCCATCCATCAGTTGATGATAAATAATTCTGCTGTAAATGCTCATGGACAAGTTTTTGTGTGAACACATATTTTCAGTTCTCTTGAGGATATATCAAAAATGGAATTGCTGGGATGTATTCTACTTTTAACATTTTGAGGAATTGCTAAAGTAGCTTTTAAAGTGACTGCACCATTTTATATTTCCAGTAGTAATGTATGAGGAGTCCAGTTTCTCCACATCCTCATCAACACTTTATTACCAGGTTTATAGATACATATTTATATATCATATATCATATATATTTGTCATCCTAGTTGGTATGAAGTGGCATGTCATTGTGCTTTTGATCTCTGTTTCCCTAATGCCTACTGATGTTGAACATCTTTTTATGTGCTTATTTCCCTTTTGTATCTCTTCTTTGGAGAAACATCTATTCAAATTCTTTGCCCATTTTAATTGTATTTGTCTTTGTATTGTCACATTTTAAGTCCTCTTTGTCTATTCTGGATAAAAGTCCCTTATCAGGGAAAATATTGGAAATATTTTCACCCATTCTGTGGATTGTCTTCTTACTTTCTTGATGAAGTCCTTTGAAGCACAGAAGTTTTTAATTTTACTGAAGTCCAGTTTACTTGAATTTTTTCTTTTGTTGTTTGTGCTTTTAGTGTCATATCTTAGAAGTATTTGTAATCCAAAATCCTGAAGATTTTCTCATTGTTCATTTTCTAAAAGGTTTATAGTTTCATGTCTGTGATTTGTCTTGAGTTAAATTTCATAAATGATGTTAAGATAAAAGTTCAGTTTTCTTTCTTTCCAGGTGTATGTTCAGGTGTCCCAGCATCATTTTTGTAAAGATTATTTTTTCCCCATTGGATTGTCATGGCACCTTTGTCAAAAATTAACTGGCTACATGTAAGAGTTTGTTTATGGACTCTCAGTTCTTTTCTCTCAATCTATTTGTCTGTCCTTTATGCAAGTACCACACTGTATGAATTACACTTTTGTAAGTGAGTTTTGAATTTGGAAACTTCAAAACTTTGTTCTTTTTCAAGATTGTTTTGACTATTCTGGGTATCTTGCATTTCCATATTAGTTTTAGGATCAGCTTGTTCATTTCTGCCAAAAAGCCAGAGTTGCATTGAATCTATAGGTCATTTTGAGGACAATTGCCATCCTAACAATAATAAGGCTTCTGATCCATGAACACAGAGGAGCTTTCCATTTATTTTAGGTCATTTTTAACTTCTATCAGTAGTATTTTAGTTTTCAATATACAAGTTTCAGACATTTTTCTCTGTATTCCACATATTTTTCTTAATATTCCTAAGTATTTTATTCTTTTTGATGCTATTGCTAATGAAAATGTTTCCTTCTTTTTATTTTTAGATTATTCACTGCTGTTGTATAGAAATATAATTACTTTTTTATATACTGATTTATGTCTTACAATTTTGGTCAGACTGGGTTATTAATTCTAATAGGTTTTTTTTTCTTTTCTCTCTCTTTTTTTTCTTTGTGAATTCCTTGTGATTTCAATGTATAATATCATGTCATCTGGAATCGAAATAGTTTTATTTCTTTCTTTCTAAACTAGAGGCTTTATTTTCTTTGGTTGCTTTGGCTAGAACCTGTGGTACAATGTTGATTTTGGGAGGAATTAATTCAGTCTTTCACCATTATGTATGATCTTTGCTGCAGGATTTTCATAGATGTTGTCTGTCAAGTTGAGGAAGTTCTCTTCTATTCCTAGTTTTTTATCCATTATTCTATTAATATGGCACATTACATGAATTGACTTTTGTATGTTGAACTGCCTTTGCATACCTGGATACATCCCACTTAATTGTGGTCTATTTTATATGTTACTGGATTGGATTTGCTTGTATTCTGTTGAGGATTTTTGCATTTATATTCATAAGAGATAGTCTTTAGTTTTCTTGTGATGCCTTTGTATGGTTTTGGTATCAGTGTGATACTGGTCTCATTGAATGAATTGGGAAGTGTGCCCACCTCTTTATTTTTAGACGAATTTGTGAAGCATTTTTTTTTTGTTTGTTTTTGTTTTTGTTTTTTCTTTAAGTAGTTGATGGAATTCACCAGCAAAGCCATAAGGGCCTAGCATTTCCTTGTGGGAATGTTTTGGATTACAATTTCAGACACTACTTATTGTAGGTTTATTTGAGTTTTCTATTTCTCCTTGAGTTAGCTTCAGTCATTTATGTCCTTCTAGGAATTTATCCATTTCATCTAGATTATTCATTTATTGGCTATATAATTATTCATGGTATTCCCTTATATTCCTTGTTATTTTTGTAAGGGCAGTAGTGACATCCTTCCTTTCATTTCTCATTTTAGTAATTTGAATCTTTTCTCTTTTGTCCTTCAGTACTAGGTAAAAATTTCTCAATTTTGTTGATCTTTTCAAAGAACCAAATTTCTTTTTGTTCATTATTCTGTTGTTCATCTATTCTCTATTCCATTTATTTCTACCTTTAGTATTTTGATTAGAATGTTTAATTTATTTACATTAATGTAATTTCTTATCAGGTTGAAGTTACATCTGCTATCTGCTTTCTATATGTCTTTTACTTTTCCCATTCCTCTATTACTACACGTTTTTGTACAAAGTAGGCATATTCAAGTGTGCCATTTTAATTTGTTGTTTATTTTATCTTTTTCTTCTCCTCCTCCTCCTCCTCTTCCTCCTCCTCCTTCTCCTCCATTGCCCTGGAGATTATAATTAACATCTTGTTTTAAAGCAATCTAGTTCACATGAATGCCAACTTAATTTCAATAGTACACAAAAAATTTGCTTTGGTATCAGTCTTTTCCCTCCCCCTCCTCATGCTGTCACTGTCATACAAATTACACCTTTATGCATTTATAAGTGCATCTACACAATTTCATATGTATTGTTTTATGCAGTTGTCTTTTACATCAATTAGAAGAAAACACTTACATGTAATACTCTATTTATACTGTTTTATTTTTTTACTCATGTAGTTACCTCTACCAGTACTCTTTATATTTCAGGTGAGTGTCCTTTCATTTACAGCTGCTGGACTATCCTTAATATTTCTTGTAGAACAGGCCTGCTAGCAATGGATTCTTTCAGATTTTGTTTTTGTACGAGTGTCTCAATTTCTCCTTTAATTTTTTTGAAGAATCATTTTGCTGGCTATAAAATACTTGGTGACAGTCTTTTCCTTTTATCACTTTGACGATACCATCCCACTGCTTCTGGCCTCCATGGTTTTTGATGAGAAATCAACTGTCTTACTGAGGAGCCATTGTATATGTTGAGCCACTTTTCTCTTTCTGCTGTCAAGATTCTTTGTTCTTGTCATTTGACACACTGAGTCTGATGTGCAGATTTTAGATGTCTCTATGTTTATACCATATGGAGTTTGTTGAGCTGCTGGGATGTACAAATTAATGTTTTCATCAAATTTGGGAAGTTTTCAGCCATTATTTCTTTATATATTTTTTCTACCCCTTTTTTTCTCTCCTTCCTTCTGGCGCTCCCAATATGTGTGTATAGGTATTGTTGATGGTGTCCCACCTATCTCTGACACAGTGTTCATTATTTTTTCATTCCTTTTTCTTTCTGTTCCACAGACTGGATAATCTCAGTAGTTTTAAGTTAACTGACTTTTTCTTCAAAAAGTTCATATCTACAGAGAAACCTCTTATTGAAATTTCCATTTTAGTAATTATATTTGTATCACTAGAATTTCTAGTTGGTTTTTAATATAAATTTTATCTATTGATATTCTCTGTACAATGAGATGTTCACATAATTTAATTCTTTAGGCATGGTTTCTGTTAGCTCTTTGAACATATGTGTAATTCCTTATTTATGTCTTTGTCTAGTAAGTCCAGTGTCTGGGTTTCCACAGGGAGTTTCTATTGACTACATTTTCCCCTGTGTTATGGCCAAACTTTTCTGTTTCTTTGTACATCTTCTAATTTTCTGTTGAAAACTGGACATTTAAAATATTACAATGTGGCTCATCTGAAAGCCAGAGTTTCCTCTTCTCCAGGGCTTATCGTTGCTTCCATTGTCATTGCTGCTGCAGCTATTTATTTAGTTACTTTCCTGAACAAATTCTTTAGTCTGTATTCTTTATCATGCATGGCCATGCGATCAGTGTGTGTGCAGAAAGCCTAGTTGTCATCACTGTAATAAATGGACAGTGATTTCTTTCAATGCTTGGAGCCAATCGTTTGAGCTGTTGCCAGGTGGCTGTGTGTCTGTGTGCTGAGGGAGGCCCTCAGCACCAGCAGACCATCTGCAGCTCTTCTGTAGCCTTTAGTTCTTGCTTAGGCAGAACCTCAAGTTCAGCCAGAGTTGAAGGCTTAAAATTTTCTCAGATTTTTCCTTGCCTTGTGCCACATATGTGTACGGCCTTCTACAGTTCACGGAAGTTTTTGGAGCTTTTTAACCCTACCTCCACCCCCAGAACGTCTCATTACTCAATTTTGCCTTCGAGGTTTCCTAGTCAGCATGTAGTTAGCCTCTACTGGTACCACTGCCTCAGGAAGTTGTAATGTTAAATACTCACTGCTGATTGTCTTCCACAAACACTCTGGGGACAGGCTGTTTGCACAGCATGGGTTTGAGATAGGTGAAATACTGACAGCTCTCTGGGGACGGATTTTTTAGGTAACTTCAAATCACTTCTGCTCCTACCTTGATTGTGAGACTGTTGCTTTTAAAGGCCACCATTTATGTGAGGATACGGGGATGGGGATAGATCAAGTTACAATGCCACAAGACTCACTATCTTTATGGAGATTTTGCTGTTTTGTTTTTTCTCAAATAAACACTCCCCGGATTGCTGGAAGCCTTTGTTTAATTTCCAGAGTTCTGCAGAGGTTAATTTTGACAAATTTTGCCATTGTCATTGTTTCATAGAGGAGTAAGTTTTCCAAGATATTTACTCAGATATTCTAGAAGTGTATCCCATTTGCATTTGTTTTTAACTGAGTTACTTGCAAGACTAACTAATTCTACAGCTCCAGCCCCATTCAGATAAGAGTCCATCTGCATGGCTTCTCCTAAAGGGAGCAGTGTGCAACCTGTTGTCAGTTTGTTGTTTTTCTTATTAAAGTGTAGGGGTTTTTAAAAATATGCTTAGAAATAGCCCTTTGTCATTTTTACATGTTACAAAACTTCCACTAGTCTGTGGCTATTTTTTTCCCTCTCTTTTCGTTGCATTAATGAAGTTCCCACTTTTAAGGATTTTCAGTATAGCAGTATGTGGATGCTGTTCACACAGATGAGACATTTAACTACTGTCTAAACCTCATTCTTTGCTCTGATTCACTGTCTAGAAGATCTGAACACATCTACTGAACCCTGTATACCAATGGATGCTGACAGCCCTGATTAAAAAAATGCTTTTTAAGTAAAGCAAAAACATTAAATTTGACACTGGAAAAGACAAATCTCATATTTCCTAGCTGATCTTGCTTTCTGTGATCATTAGCTACATCATGTTTATAGAGCCGACAGGCATATTGATCTACTGATTTTATTTCATCCAATTTTAGAATGCAGAACACATTTCAGGCCCACTTATAGCTCCATATGTGTAGGTTTAAGAATATGTACATATGATGATGTCTTTATTTTAAGTATCTTATTTTATTTTAAGTACCTACTCCTGTGAATCTCATTAAGGAAAGCTTCGAACTGCAGAACTGAAATTTTTCATACCACCATCATCCCGTAGCATCTCTTTTGCACTTAGATGTTTTGTGGCAGAGTATTTTTCTGCTCCCTAGAAATGATCAATGTTGAAGTGGAAAAAAAAACCCTCCTCTAATAAATATAGTCCAAATCACACACTTATCTGAACAATGACCACCATTTTAGTCCACACCAATCCATCTACTCATACTGACACAGAGTCCTCAACACAGTCAATCCACCACTGAAGTCACGGTCCTCAGCACACGTTCTATCCCCTCCCCATTCCTTGTTGTTTCTGATCTACTTTTGTCCAATGCATCCTGCCAGTCTCTTCGCAGCCTGACTGCAGTTTTTAATTTTTACCTTTGAGTTCCAGGCTGCACCTAGTGATTACCAGAGAAACGCCAGGCACCTGGTTCATAGGGAGGGGTGGGGAGGATTTCAGGAAGTTGTTACCCTAACTCAATTGCAGATCAGTGAGTGGCTGTTGTGACCATTCCTTCTAGATCTCTGCCATGCCAGCTGCATCCACCCCAGCAAAATAAAGTAACTCCTCCATCACCTCTACCTCCATTCATCTGGGTTCCTGCTTTCAGTGACACTCAGATGCTGCTGATGGGCATTATATATATATATATATATATTTATATGTATATATATATATATTTTAATTGAAGTATAGTCAGTTACAATGTGTCAATTTCTGATGTACAGCACAATGTTCCAGTCATTCATATACACGTATATATGTATGAATTCCTTTTCTTATTCTTTTTCATTAAAGGTTATTACAAGATATTAAATATAGTTCCCTGTGCTATACAGAAGAAATTTAGTTTTTTTAGCTATTTTTATATATAGTAGTAAATATTTGCAAATCTCAATCTCTGAAGGGCATTTTTAAAGCCACATCTGGAACCCTTGCTGCAGAAGAGTCTGAGAAATATATTTTCAACCTCATAGCCTTTTGATTAGGAAGTTGGAATAAAGGCTGAGCTGGCTCACCTAACTTGTCTGCATTTGTGAGTAAAGAGGTCTGGAGTTTCAAGGCCCAATGAAATGTCCCAGCCCTTCAGTAGAAAACTCTTAAAGCAACCAAAATGCTCCCATCTACCAGAGCATGACTTGTCCTTAGACACTGCTGGACATAACCACCAATGCTGTCTAAGGCATCGTCTTCATCTGGTGCACACTTTCTTTAGATGTCTAATATCCTGATTAACAGGACAAGCTGGTTTGGATTCCCAAGGTCACAGGCAGCCTTCTGCCTGACTTTGGTGTATATATGTTCATTGAAGAGTCCTTTCTCAGATCAGCTAGAGCTGCCTAGTGTGTTTTTTGCCAGAGAAAGTGGGTGCAGTGCTCCCCAACAGAGTCCTACCAGTTGTTTTATTGCAGGAAGAGAGAAAGCAAAAGAGACAGAACAGGAAGTTCTTTTCCAGCCTCAAGCACAGTCACCCCCGCCAAGGGCTCTTGCTCTGGGACACACAGCAGTGCAGGTCAGCAGCGATGTGGCCCCGGTGTACTCCAAAACATGGTGTGGTTGTACTGGGCTATCTGTGTCTTTCATGGACCCTGCAACATTCTTGGCTTTGTGAAATGGGGAACTAAGGAATTCCTACCCATGCCTGTAGCTCCCAGGGTTTGCACCCTTATGGGTTTCGAGGATTTGCTGGCAACTCATTTTTTTCCACCAGGTCATTTCTCGGTTACACGGCAGTCCTGTGACTTCCTTATCAGAACTGCTCCTTAAGTTCAGGATTTAGTGAAAGATGCCATTTTACCCTGTAAGTTCATGTTCAGGGAGGAGGAGGAAGACACCACAGATCAGAATTGCTATTTTGCTTTTTTTTGTTGTTGTTTTCATAAGCCATCTCCTGTTGTCAAATAGACACTGAGCAAATGGATGACTGTTACACTCCCACTTGAAGGATGAGGAAAATGACACTCATGGAGAGGAGACAAATTTCCTGAGGTTCCAAAGACAAAAAGGGATGAGAACAGAATAAGATCCCTGCAAATTTCTGGGTTGTCATCAGCCTTTAGGTCAGTGACAGAGTGCCGTGTGTAGAAGTAAAGTTGTAGCGTGCTTTTAGAAGGATGCAGATGTTCTTGTTTTTGTTGATACAATGACACTGTTTTGTCTGGGACTCTGAAAAAGTGAAATGGGTTAGAAAATGTTGGTTTCTCATCCTTGGTCCTTCCTCACCCTCACAGATATGGACCCTTCCATCTGTAGCAGGAATAAGGCAGCCCCAGCCTTCCCGTCTCATGAGATCAGTCCTCATTCATTTCATCCCTGCCCACCTGTAGGTGATAAAGCACAGCATGATTTTCCTTCCCTGCTTCACTGATTCTTGTGAAATTAGGTGTTTGAAGAGAGAAACTCATGAAAGGAAGCTGCTTTTTTTTAATATAAAGTGAAGTAATTTTCTTAGCAGAGAAAGGAATTGAGGATTTTCTTCATTGAAAATCAATAGAGATTTCAAGACCATCTGTATTTCTGATGCGTAGATGAAAATGACAAAATCCAGAGTGATTACAGAAACACAAGATACCAAAAGTGTCTTTAAAGAGATTTCCTAAGACTGGGCTTGTAAAGAGACTGTTAGTTGACAGAGACCCTCTTCTCACCCATAGTCCCTCTCCTTAGGTTGGAAAGGGCCAGCGTTTCCCCTGTGTGCAGTCCTGGTGCTTCAAGTGATTTGTGGGGCAGGGCGGTGCACATGGGGCTGCCTTCAGTTTGTCCATCCTAAGTAACCCCTGGCAGTCAGAGGGCAAGTGTGTTGCAACCTCATGAACCAGCCACCATGCTCTCTGGGGTGTGTGCTCATCTCAGCTCATCCAGGCTCAGGTGAAGGCAGAGCAGAGAGTGGTGGCAAGAGGTCAGCCATGAGTAGCAGGGAGCACCTGGAGTCAGCTGGGACCCAAGTGGCTAGGAGTTCCAGGTGGAAATCCCAGGACTCCTCACAGCTCATTCATTCAGCTAATACTTCTCCAGCCCCTGTGATGTGCTGGTGCTTCCTTTGTGAACAGAACCAAATCCCTGTCCTCATGAAGGTGACGTTCTAGTGGACGTGAGAAATGATACACGCAGAAGCAGATCCAGGTCAGGACACATGAGTGCTGTCTATTTTGGAGTGCACAAGGTGAGATCCTTTGGGAAGGAATGTATGATACAGGAAAATGTGGGGGAGGGGATGGCCGGATCCCAGGTCTTATTTGGGTCCTTGGGATGCACCTTGCCAAGTGTGGGCCCTTGGTTTCCACAGGAAAAAATTGAAGAGAGAGCCACAGTTCAGTAAATTTAGATTTATTCAGAGAGATATATACTCCATAGACAGAGTGGGCTGTTTCAGAAGGCAAGAGAAAGTCCATGAGGCGTGGGGGTTGGGTGCTCCAGTTTAAAGTAAAAGTAGATACACACTCCACAGACAGAGTGTGGGCTGTCTCCCTCATCAGAGAGAGCAGACACGAGGTGTGGGGTTGTTAGTTTTTATGCACTCAGTATCTTCATATGCTAATAAGTTGGAGGAATATTCCAACCGCTTCGGGGAAGGTGTTGGGATTCCCAGAAATTGGGCCAGAACTCACCCTTTGACCTTTTATGGTCAGCCTTGAACCTGTCCTGGCAACTGTGGGAGTGCCATCTAGCATCCTGCTGTATTTCGGTGAGTGTGTATTGAAGATCAAACTCTACTGGGAGTTGACTTTTCCACCGTCTTGGTGCTAATGGCTGTGCCATTCTTTTAATGGCTGTGCCCGGCCCCCTTCCCTCCTGTCTCATGAAGGAGCTCTGGATTGATTGCACAATTGCAGAGCAGGGGACAGAGTGGAAAGTACTTCATAAGTGGAAGTTGGAAGGCAGAGTTGGCAGTAGAATTCTCAAGTCAATTATAAAGTAAGGGTCTTCTGTTTGCTGGGGTTACCTGGTATCCCATTAGGGAGCTGTGAACCTTGGGGACTTCAGTGAGTGGGTGGCTCACTGTGTATACAGTATTGCTTCTTATGCGGCCCGAGGACAGTTGGCTTATTGGTGACCCATTCACTCAAACAGGGGTCTCTTTGGGGACTTTCTGCACGTGAGGCTAACATGGGTCACATGGGGGGCAGGACCGGCCAGTCACAGCTTGGTCCACAGTCACCTAGTGCCCTCAAGGCTTTCATCCCATGGATGCATCACCTCCCCCTGGATGGGGACAAGGGCACAAGTGGTGGGGCAGCTTCTCAGTGGTGGAGGCATTGCTCTCCGGACTCAACACTCAACAGCATGAACCCCTGGTGTTGGCCACAGCCTTGGCTAGATGAGGCTGTTGGGTAGCTGAGCTCATGAGACGTGGGTGCCATGCTTCCATTCTCAGCAAGAGCTCTTCTTTTGAAGGTTCTGGTCAGAGAGGCACAAATACTCCCTAGCCCATTAAAAAAGAACAGTCTCTTTCACTCAGGGAAGGGCACACAGAAGGAGAACGGATCATCCCGAGAGCAGGAGGGGCAAAATCAGTCCTGCCATCAGGGGTCTGACAGACGAGCCAGCTCAGTTCCTTTTTCTAGTTGTTTACTTGGAGGATCTGAGGTATTTGGGTGACTTGCAAGTGTCAGGAAATAGTACTCGAGGGCTTTGTAGATTATCTGGTCCGGTGTTAACTCACCCCATTGTAGCTGTTGTGCAAGGAAACAAAACTTGGTGAACAACAGGCCATGGCCTCTGCTCCCTGGTGGAGCCAGGAGATTACAATGTTAAGTACGACTGCGGGGGCATCATTTCTATGTTGAGAGGCCAGATGGCCTTACATATCTCTCATGCTGGATGTCTAAGTTGCAGAGGGAAACAGGATTCCATCCAGCTCTCCAGCCAAGGAGGAGACCAGAAGTGGCCTCTGCCACCAACTGTGAGCTCTTTGCCTCCACTGACAGCAGCAGCTATAGCAAAAAGCTGGGCTGCCACCTGGGTTTCCATGTAAACATCCGAGTAGCCACAGCAATGGCCTTGTGAGGGTTGGTGTGCCCAAAGAAGCGGTGTGTGGGACGGAGGGAGGAGTTCCGGGGTCAGACACCGGGCGGGCAGGCAGGCAGTGACGACATCTGTGCAGCGCAGGCGCCATGGAACTGAGCCAAAGGGAGGCGGGTTTGGAGCAGGGAGCCTGAGCAGTGCCGTGTTGCTTGTAAGAAGATCCTTGGCTCTGGATCCAAGAAGTCATTGGCTTGAGTCCTGACCCCAACTTTCATCTTGGGAAAATGTTTCAAGCTTACTGTGCCTCTGTTTCTTGGTTTTGCAAATGGGGACAATAGTAGCAATTACCTCTGAGAGTCAGGAGGGCCTTTATAGTTGTCATTTCATTACGCTCACAGCAGCCCACGAACACGGTTCTAGGTCCCCTAGTTTACACGTGGCAGACGGGTAACCTTTTAATCAGTAATCACGCAGCTAAGAATGGTCAGAACCAGCATTTGAATTTGATCCCTGTGTCCAGATTATTTCTATTCTCACTCAGTATTACTGGAAAACTAGGAAATTCAGAACAAACACTGCTGGGAAGTGGGTGCTTGAAATATGTTTGTTGTCATCGCCTTTGGGGAGTGTTGAGTTCACGTTCCTCACAGCCCGTCCGAGGCTCCCTGCATCTCCAGCTGCCCCTGGTGGGGTCTGAAGGGCTCTGGGCAGCTTCTCCTTGATCTCTACCCCAAGGCTCTCTGCTCTACTTGTTGATTCTCAACCCTGACTGCTCAGAAGAGCTAATGTCTAAAAACAAACAAAAAAATGGTGTGGAGGGTACGGCTCAGTGATAGAGCACATGCTTAGCATGCAAGAGGTCCTGGGTTCAATTCCCAGTACCTCCATTAAAATAAATAAAGCTAACTACCCCCCCAAAAAGGAAAGAAGTATTTGAAAAACAATAAACAGTACAAAGTCCCCGCTCCAGGCTGGGGTGCACTAATATTTAAAGGCTCCCAGATGCTTCCGATGTGCAGGACAGTGAGAGCTACCCCTCTACACCTCTTCTCGTGAGCTTGTCCACTCACCCCCATTAGTCTCTTGAAACAGGAAAACTACTTGGCTCAGCCTAGAACTTTCTCCCAATTTCTGGACTTTTATTTGCCTACTGGACATCTCTCCTGGAGCCCACAGGCACCCAGGCAGAACTGAATCAGTTGTCTCCTCTCATGACTTGCCCCTCTTTCTGCCCTTTTTATTTCAGGGAATGGCACTATAATTTAGGACACTCCCAAAGCCAGAAAGCTGCCCGGGATCTTTGATCTCTTCCTGCCCTTCCATCACACCTGTGGCCAATCCGTCCACCTGCGGAAATGTTTTCTTCTCTCTCTTCCTGGCGGGGCCTCAGCAGGCCTTCACATGAACCTGCAAATAGGTTTCCCGGCCTCTATCTTGTCTCTTTCTAGATCACTTTGCATGTCTCCTCTACCTTGGAGGCACACAGAGTCCTGTGTGATGTGCACCTGTGATCTCTCCACCTGGTTGCCTCACCTGCCTCCCACACCCTGTGCTCACTTCTAGACTATTAGCAGTTCCTGGAAGGGAGCTGGCTCTCTTTGACTTCCCTCCTTTTCATGTGCAGCTCCCCAGGGAGAAATGGCCTTAACATTATACCTTCACCTGATCACTTCTAGGGCATCTCAGAACTCACCACGGTGGTTCCCTCCTCTGGGAGAGCCTCGGCTACAGTTCTGGCTCTCTGCCCCAAGCACCCTCTGCTGACTGTTATGCAAGCCCTCTTAACACATCTCCTCATCCATCATTTCACGATGACTCCTGTGCACCTAGGAGCTCCCGGAAGCAGGGACAGTGACTTTTTTCTCTTTATTCTCAGAGCATGGTAGAGACTCAGGTATAAAGTTGGAGGGAACAGTGGTTATTCTGGAATTTCTCTAGAGTTGGGGCCTAGGGGTAAGTCTGGTTGGAAGAAGGGCTTAGGGGACTTACCCTGGAGCCACATTTTCAATTAACATTTCATGTTGTTTTTGTCTACAATTTGAAGTTTCGAGTCTTAAAACAGAATGACAATTTCTAAAAATTACTTTATCGAAGATTGAGGAAAATGGCAGTTTTCCATATTTAAGAATATTATTTTAATTTTGTGTGACTGGGGTGGTGGAAAATAGAAATGCAGGGGCTACTAAAGCATTCTCATCCCCTTCCCCACCCTCAGGTCCTTCGGACAGAAGAGACAGAGGGATGTGATTAGAAGACTTGGAGGGTGGACCATGCACTGCTTTTAAATTATGACAGTTACTTGTGCTTTTTTTAAACTTTCTTTTTAATGGAGGTATTGGGGCTTGAACCTAGGACCTTGTACATGCAAAGCACGTGCTCTGCCACTGAGCTATACCCACCCTTCCCCCCGATATTTGTGTTTTTAGTGGGCATAATGTGCTGGTAGCAGGTCCTTTAGCATCAGACACAGTCACCTGCCTCTGACCATCACGTTAATAACTTTCCCCTTAGCTAGAGAGCTAGGTAGTCTGTTTTCACAACTTCAATAAATTATCTACATTTTCTTTTTTCTTAAAAAAAAAGGCATTAACTCATGCTTCTCTTTAGTATTGTCTATAGATAAAATGTGATTTTATTAACCATTAACCAAAGTGTTAAGGGTAATAAATATTAAGTACAGATTTCTGAAGCATCAGTCATCACTGAAGATCCACATTCTGCTGTTCTTTCTCTCTCTTAGTCACCTTACTTCTGGAGTTCTGGAAGCGGCGCCAGGCAGAACTTGAGTACAAACGGGACATGGTTGAGCAGGAAGAACAAGTCCGGCCAGAATAGGAGGTGCCGTGTCCCCATGTGGAGACAGATGAGTACCCAGGAAAAGCGGGCGCTGTTTAGATGCACTTTAGTCTGTTTACTTCTGGGCTTGTCAGCCTTGGCTGCATGTTGGAATCACCAGGGGACCTTAAAAAATTTTGGTGCCTGGATTCCATCACTGCAAACTCTGATGGTACTTAGTGGCCTGGGGTGCATTCTGGCATAGGGAAGTTTTTAAAGCTCCTCTGGTTATTCTAATGTGCAGCCAAGGTGAAGGAGCACTTCCTGGAATGGTGGACACAGAAGAGAAGTGTGGTCCTTCCTTCATAATAACAGTAAAAATGGGGAAAAGAAAAAGTCTGGCGTAAATATATAAGAAAAGAGGCATTGATTTGTATCCTTTCATAACACCAATAAAAAAATGCAAAAAAAAAAAAATTAGCCACTATGACATGGATATAGAAGGAAAGACACACTGGTTTTATAGTTGACTCCCATTGTTTCACATGTGCCTTCATTATTGCAGCCTCCTTTTCATCGTAGACTAGGTGCCCCTTTGTCTTGAACTAAGTTCCGGTCACTGCTCCCACTTCCGGTTGAGATGTGCTCAAAGCAGCGTGGCTTTCATCCTAAAGTCAGAGAAAGGGTAGAAGAAGCAGGGAAACCTTTGTTGAGGTGCCATCAGTGTTTGAGCAGTGTTTGAGCTAGGCATTTTATATAATTGGAAATGTAAATTTATTGCTGCCACTCCTGCTGCAAAATTAAAAAAAAAATCTATATATCTTTGTATCAACATTCCAGAGCTATGAAAAAATGATTTTTTGAGTCATATGTATTATTGCTTCTTTCCATCAGATGAGAAAATTTAGAGCTGATGGTACTTGCAGTCAGCAGCAGCAGGACAGTAGGTTGTGAGTGTGAATAACACTTGGAAAGAAAATGCTTTTACTAGGAGCATCTGAAAATATCTCCAACTATAAACTTTATAAATTGAATCACATATCTACAGAATTTTGGCACTGAAAAGGTCTGGAGGGAGCAGGTCAAATTCCTCTTTTTATAAATGGAAAAAAATGAAGTTCAGCTACCAATAGAAAGGGACATTTGTCTTTTACAATGTAATAAGCTTCTAATAATCCCCATTATGAATATTTCCCATTGTTTACAACTGAAGATGGGGGTCAAATCATATGTTGGTGAAAGACTGTACATCCAGAGATGAAAGCTGAAACTTAGACAAAATTAGATGATCATAATATTTTTGAGTCCTGAAAAACAAAAACGTATCATATTGGCAGCATAGAAAAAATACTGAAGAAAAGTTTTTTAGTCATTTAAACTGCCAATTTTAAATTTAAAAGTGCCAACTAATAAGTTTAAATTTTCATTGGAACATGCTTGTTGAAAAATTGAAGATGAAGACTCATTTCACTTTATCGTTCTTCCTTATTTAAAAAATTGTTTATTTATTTATTTTTTTTTTAGTTTTTAATTGAAGAGTTTTACTTTAATTGCGAATGCATGCTCCATTTTTTAGAGAGGCCAGTGTTGTGGTAGTGAGACCTTGGGAATGAAGTTGCCTAAATTCATATTTGAACACAGCAGCTTGCTTCCTGAGCAATCTTGGACAACTTAACTTCTCTGTGCCATAGTTTCCTATAAAATAAAAATAAGAGTTTTGCTTCCTCATGACTGTGGTAAGGACGGGTCGAATTAATGTACAGAATCTACTTGGAAGACTTCCTGGCAGAGGAAGGGCCATGTACTTAGTGACAGCTATTATTATACTATATCTGCTTTTATAATCCAGGTAAATCTTGAGTCTTACTGATTTTATCTCTAAAAAAATCTAAATATAACCTCTAAAATGGAAACTCTAAAACTTTATAGTTGTAGCTAATTAACACATAAAGCTCAACCAAGAAACTCACAGTGGAGACCAGGTAGCTGCAGACACCTGTGAAACTTCCTGTCCTGCATGGACTCTAAGCTGTCACTACCGTCACTTCTGAAATCTAAGGCAAGCTCAGGAGCAGAGCTTTAAAGCTTGGCCTCGTCAGGTACCCAGACCCCTAAGCTCAGACCATGGCAGGGAAACAGTTTACTGTTCACATGTGCATTTTGAAAAAAATAGTATTAAAATGAACACAGTATGTATTTTGTTGTGTGTTTGACATCGTTAACAGAAAAAAAAAAAAAAAAAAAAGGAAAAAAGCCCATGCAGTTACAAATAAGGAGGCTATGCTTGAAAATTATTATTTTTTTAAAATTATGTTTAGGATTTAGTGACCAGTTAGGAGAAAAATCATTTCGTTGGTGTAATCACTTGAATGACTAAACTTGTTTTTATTAAATTAGGAAGAAGAGCGTGTTCCCTTTACCACCTGGGGAAAGTCTATACATATAACCCTTTGTGCAAGTGCTCTTTTTCTGGGTAAGAACCTGCCACAGACTTTTTAGAATCTAATGTGAAATGCTGAGAAAACTGAAAGTCAAGCTGGGAAATATGTAGTCTCATAGAGAAAACTTTTTCCAGAGAACATCTGAGCCAACACAGGGCACCACTCTGGAGGTTCCACCGTCTCTTCTGCTCACAGTGCTTTCCCCAATACTTTTCACCTCATTTGTTAAAATGAGATCAGTGGTTTAGGATTCTCCAGGGTCTGAATAAGAGACCAGGTGGAGGCATTAAGAATTCTAAAATTTTCCAAGAGTAACAACCAAGGTAAAATATCTAAGAATAGCCTAACAAAAGGATAGTAGGAACTATGAAAAATAAAAATAAAAACTACTGAAAGATATAAATTATGCATTAATCACATGATTCTAGATTAAAAGATCATACCTCCAAAATATCAGAAGTTATAAAATTGATTTGGGGTTTATTGTGAATAAAATCATATTAGTAATATAATAATTAATAAGATAATGAGTGTTTTACTAGTTCAAGAATAGCCAGATTAGAAAATAGGACAGGAAGTCCAGATATGGGCTCTGATATCAATAATAATTTAATATAAGAGATGGAAGACATTACAAATCAGGGAGATAAATAAAGGTTATTCAGTAAATGGAACACTTGTTAGCTACTTGGGGGGAAAGGAAAAGATTGAAATCATACTGTGAACCATATATTGTGATAAATTCCAGAAACATTTAAAAAAGCAACACAATTAGAAAAAAACTAGAAATAAATATGGATGAATATACAACCTCTAGATGAACAGTAATTTTAAGAGGAAAATATATAAAGAATTCCATGCATCAGAAGCATCCTAATTTTAAGCAAAACACCAGAGGATGTTATTTGTTTACAAATCTGACAAGGGGCTAATTCCTTCAATACATAGAGAGTTCAGATCACTTCAAAGGTAATATCAAAAAATCTCAGGAGTGTAGAAAGCAGAGAAGACAAACACACATTCACAAAGGAAAAAATAGATGTCACACTCCAATGGTAATTCAGTCAGTGCACATCAAATTGAAATAGTTTTCCACCTCTCAAGTGACACAGCTCTGTTTATGAGGATGAAGTGCCAGTGATCACCAATCCCATGCCTAGGTCATTGGATATTTTTTGTGAAGTATGGTTAATTTACAATGCTGTGTTAATTTCTGCTGTACACTTCCAGCCTTCTTGGAAAGCAGTCTGGCAGTTCATATCAAGAGTGAAAAATATTCATATGCTTTAATCCACTAATTCAGCTTTGAAAAACTTTTAATCAGGAAGTATTTCAAAATGGCAGGGAAAAGTCAGTATGGATGCAAGTCACAGACATACTTTTATATGTATATATATATAAAACCTCAGCCAAAATATTCTTCCAACACTTCACATAGTAGAATAATATGCAGCCATGAAAAACCGTGTCCATGAAAATATTTTATGACATGTCAAAGAGTTATACTTATGTTAGGGTTGAGAATAAAATTAATATATAAAATGATTTGTAATATACAAACAATGCAAAGTTCTGTAGGAATTATGTCTAAAGGTGGAAGCATTTTTCTTATTTTATTTTTTATTCATTTTCAGAGTTGGAGTCTTTTGATTGTAGGTGACAAAATCAATCTCCAATGTGCTTAAACAACAACCAAAAAATGGGGATGCATGGGATTTATTGGTTCCTGTAAATGAAAACCTCAGGTCTGAGGTCTGGGTTCAGTCAAGGAGAGATACTGTAGCCCAGATGATGTCAAGGGCTGGTTTTGTCCTGTATTCATTCTGTGTCCAAGGATGTCTCAGCATGCTGCTTCTAGGCACTCAGCATCCCAGATCACACATCCATCCAAACAAAGAGAGCTCTCTTTTGGCAGCTTCCTCTCTTGATAGAGGAAGGTTATCATTCACATGGGCACCAGCATGTATCTCCTCACATAATAGTGGCTCTTACTGGGTTATTTGCCAATTCTCAAATCATGTGCGAGGCCAATAGAATGAGGGGTATTATTTGTCTTAAGCCAACTGAGATCTACCTCTGGTGCTTCAGAAAGAGTGGGTCAATCGAGCTTAAATCACAGGACTAAAAACAGAAGGGAGGTTATTTATCCTAAAGCAAAATCTGGGCCCTCTTCTAAGACTGGGGACAGATCCAGGACAGCAGTTCTGTCCACTACTGAGTACTTTCAAATTTTCTTTAATGAGAAAATATTAAAGTTATGATCAGAAAATATGATAAGTAAGAAGAAACTTGAGGAAGGAGAATGGAAAGCTTTCCTGTTTCTTTAGAAATATTGAACCCATTAATTGCTTGGAAGAAAAATGGAAATGATTCAAGTTTGTAAAAGTTCTGAAATGAATTAGAATTGATTTCACTGACCATGTAGGAGACAGTGCTATACAGTTAGTGTGTCTTTGGGCTCTTTGAGTATTTCAGTTCTTTCACTTAATAGTTGCTTCATTTGGGGCAAATTGCATCATCTCCACGTGGCTCCACTTCCTCATCTGTAAAAGAGATATAATATTACCTTCCCCACAGGGTGATTGTGAGGATTTAGAAAAATAGATGTGTGCTGAAGCAATAGTAAGCCTTTAAAAATCTTAACTATTATGATTTCTTAATACATAATTAAAAAATTATTATGCAGACTTTTAAAAAATGCATACTATTTAAATGGCCTATATGTGCTGTAGAAGAGAGGAAGGATTAATATACCTTCTATAATACATTTTTCTCAGTCTTAACTAATTTTCACATTTAAACACACACACACCAAAAAGTTATTCCTTTCACAAGCATGAAGCTTTAACTGTGAAGAAAAGGATGATGAAAGAGAGTAGAGGAGGAAATAAAATGCTTTCTCTACAAACTGATGGCTTAAAAACTAAGAAAAACACCTTTTTAAGACTTTGGTCACCATATTCATAGCTAATACTTAGGTAGAGTTTTTCACATGCCTGTGGTTAATGTCCCAAATGTTTTCACAATTAGTAAATCATTGACTCATCACAATAGCCCTATAAATTGCTATTATTATCCCCCCAGTATATGGGTGAGGATATTGACGCCCTTAGAGGTTAAGAAATTTGCACAGGGCCCCACAGCTAACATCGGAGCTGGGATCCAGATGCAGGAGTGTGGCTCCAGGAGGGGTTTGTAAACACTCCCTCTGCTCTCTCCTGCAGGTGCAAGCCAACCACCTGCTGTTACTGTAAGTAACATGATGTGGTTCACTTAGTCTTGAAATTCACATTCTTTGTAGCTTTCTCTCTGGGGCAGCCATTAGGAGCAGCCAGGGACACTGAGTACATGCTTCTGGACTATGACCAAGAAGATAGATGGAAGGAAAACAGTTTAAAAATGGGATCTTTAATGTGCATTCTTCAGTGGCCAGAAAAAAACCTGTCTAGTGAGGAACTGAATCCCTATCAGCCACGTGCAATTTATGCTTCAGACACCCCCGTTGCCCTTGGGTCCACACAGTCAGAACTACAATGGATCAGGGACATGAACCTTGTGCAAATGCAGGGAGTATGAATACCTGCCATTTTAAGATCTCAAGGAGTACGAAAAGCATGTGAAGCTTCCATCAGCAGAGACCTGCTGTCACTTCCACTATTTCCCTCAGGGCATGTCCACAGTTTCACTGGTCTTATTCAGAATGAAGATGACAGAAAGCACCTGCTGAACCCTGAATCAGTGATAGGTTCTCCCTTGAAAGGAAGTGTATCCCCTTCATGGGTTACAACTAGATCATAACATAAGTAATTCTATAGATGTAGAAGGGGTATTTTCATTGGTTCTGCTATCACAGAATTGTCTCCAAAAGAACATGCCACCAGTTACTCCATTTTCAGCCATTTAAAGATATACTTAGCAGGCTTCCTTCTTTAGTGCAGTTTTAGGTTTACAGAAAAATTCACAGAAAGTGGAGTTCCCATATATTCCCTATGCCCTGCACTCAGCTGCTCCTGCTGTCAGCATGTTACATTAGTGGATGCACTCATTCTTTTTGACATCTTTCATTCCTCCTCCCCTAAAGTTTAACAAGACTGATATTCACGTCTCTTGTGGCATTTAAGTGCGATTTACATCACTTCTCACCTTTATGTGAGGTTTACAGCACATGCATGTTGTCTGTTTAAGCGTGGGTTGGGGGCAAGTATTCTGTGTAAAAATACGATCATTAGTGAGTCTCATGCTGCTGGGTTTTTGGGTTGTCAGGTCCTGTTGACCATTGCTTCAGTTATTGGGATCATTGTCTACGGGCTTTCAGTGTTCATTGTATTTTCTGCAAAACTTTCCAAGAACCGGAATGGAAGAGACCCAATCCAGAAGTACCTGACTGTGCAGGTGGCCACGCCCATCACTGCTTCCCTCATCAGTTTTATCATCATCGTGACCCTGAACGCCATATATGAGAAAGTGGCAATCATGATGACTGACTCTGGTAAGGTCCTCCTGTAGCTGAGGTCATTTCTACACCAGTTTTAGAACCAGGTCAAAACAGAGACTGTATCTTGTAGGCACTTCAATTCCAGTACACTACAGTCTTTAGAAAACTTCAAGTGTAAACGTATTTTCTCTAGCCTATGCGAGAAGTGAATTAGCTCCAGCTTTGCATTAGTAAAAGGGAAAAAGGAAGCATTAGAATGTCTAAGCTCTGTGTAAACAGGTCAGTGTTTAATAATAATTTCAATTACATTAGATCATATACCCTATTGTTGAAAGTAAATAGTCTCTGTGTTGCAAACAAGTGGAAGAGGGTCGTGGTTCTAGTGGCAGATTTGCTTGTGCGTTATGGAGAGGAAAGGTAATCACAGTGTTATGTGTCTTCCCTGCATGCTGTTCCTGTTAGTGTAGCTCCATTCTCATCAGCTGTGGCTTCTATAATAAATGTTTCTTCTCTCTGGCTTGTATCCCAGCCAGTGGCTTAGCGGCCCAAGTTAAGTGCTTCCGACCCGCTGCTTGTGGCTGGGTCATTCTCCCAGTGGTCTTCTCAGTGGTCATCTTCTGAAAACACTAAAACCAATTCAAATTCTGAACTAGGAAGATGACCCGTTTTATGTTCCCCAAATGTTTCTAGCAAGTTGCCCCGTGTTTTGTTTGTTTTCTTCGATAGTCCTACCTTCCTGCCGTTCAGGGAGACAAGAGAATATCATTTAGCAGGATGTTTAAAAGTAGCTTTCTGTCAACTTACACCTGACAGAGGACAGTTCTTGCCCATTGGATACTGTTGTGCTTATAAATTTTAAGGAACAGCTGACTTTTTCCTTTTTTGCCTTGTGGAATATTGCGTTCATAGTGGGAGAAACTCTTACAACAGTGTGTACACTTGGAATTAATATAGTAGCTATGTTAAGGAATTCAAAACAGCTTAAATGAAAACAGTGTGAATTGTGTGTGTATATATATATATATATATATACATATTTACCGTGTTAACTCATGTGTCCGTGGCTTTGATGAGGGTCTCAAAGCTGTTCACAGTTTTACAGAATTAACTTTTCTTTATTCTAGCTGCAGAGCTCCCAAGGACCAGACTGACTATGAGAACAACCTAGCCATGAAGGTGTTCTTGTTCCTGTTTGTCAACTACTTCTACTCGTGTTTCTACATCACATTCTTTAAGGGCAGATTTGTGACTTAGCTGGGAGATCTGGTGTATTGGCTGTGAAAATACAGAAATGAAGACGTGTGAATACAGCTTCATGTTCTGACAGTCTGACCGTTTCATGTTTTCTCTTATTTGCCCAATGAAGAGTGTCTTTACTCTCTGTTCCTTAGACATTTTTAGGCATATAATAATGACTTTATTTCATGTTAGAGCTATCTAAAATTTAAATGAGATTTTCTTTCTAATATTCCAGTGTGACCCAGGTGGCTGTCTCTTTGAACTGAAGACACAGCTGACAATAATCATGGGAGGACAGTCCATCTGGAATAACATACAAGAGGTGTTACTTCCGTGAGTACTAAGTCACGTGATCTTGGGGTGAGAACGGCCCACCCATCCATGTCATTTTCCTGCGTGCCCATCTCTAAAACAGGGGAGACTCTCTGCTTGTTAAAGCTCTCCAGATAAGATGATCCAGCCAACAGTGTAAACGTACCTGTTGTTTAATAATTATGCTTAGATACCTTCCTTTTTATGTTTAACTTAAATCCCCAAGTGCTATAGTTTCTGCTTATGAGCCCATCATTAGGGACGGGCTGATTAGAGCCCTTTGAGAGATGGCCCTTTTTGGGGCCGTGAACTAAATTTTCCCACAACTTCCCACAACTTTCTCTTCCTTTTACACATGCATTTAAAAATCTATAACAGGAATTTGTTGAGTGCCTAGTATGTGCTAGACACTGTATTAAATGTTGTACATGTATGTGTGTGTGCGCGTGCATCTGTGTGTACAATTTAAACACCCAAACAATCCTTATTCTTATCTTCCTTTTGCAAATGAAGATTCTGTGGCTTAAAGAGGGTAAGTGATTTGCCCAAGATCTCATTGCCAATAAGAGACCACTGTGGGACTCACAAATAAGACCCTATCTCTCTGAATCCATGGTCTTCTAAGAACAGAGACTCTCTTGGGTTCCTAAGGCACAGGGTTACATAATGTTTTAAGAGACACTTGTCTAAAATAATAACTACAGAAGTTTTGACTTACTGTTCTCTTCCTAAAAATGAGAAAAGCAGATGTTAGCAAAGGTCACACTGTCCTTTTGATTTTCAAATAACCCCAATCCTATATCAACGTGGACAGTCTAGTGTTATCTGTAATTTCTGAACATTTCAAGGAGCTTACAGTATTTGCTTTATGTTGCTGTTGTAACAAGTATCCCCAAACCTCATGGTTGTAGGAAGAAAAAAGAAAAAGTCTCCACTAAACAGCACAAATTTAACCTTGTAGCGTTCTTGAACGCAAAGCCTGCTGAAGTCAAAGTATTGGCAGGGCTGTTTCTGAAGGCCTCAGTGGAACATGTATCTTTGACTTTTCTGTCTCCCAGAGGCCACCTGCATCTCTTGGCCTGTGACCTCTTTTCTCTCTCTCAAGGTCAGCATGGTTTTGTGCCTTTGACTCTGATCCTGTGGTCACATCTCCTCTTCTCTCTCCCCTCTTCTGCCTCACTCTTCCTCCTTTAACGACCCTGGTGATTACACTGGGCCCACCTCTATAATCCAGCTCATCTCTCTTAGAGTCAGCTGGTTAGCAACTTTAACCGCATCTGCAAACATAGGCCCCCTTTGCCAGGGAAACTGACCTCTTCATATGTTCTGGGGATTAGGACATAGACATCTTGAGGGGGAACATTTTTCTGCCTCCCACACTAATCTATTTAAAATAATTTCTGGCTTTGATTTTCTGTCCTCATGAAACTGTTGATATCTCTTCTGTCTTGCCTTCCACACCAGTATTCTGCTCCTGGCCTACCTAACGGCAGAGCTCACCCCTCTCTGTGGTGTCCCCCAAAACCACTTACACAAGCAGGCCTTACTGTTGTTTGGAGCATGGTGGAGAAACTCAAACAACTTGAATTTTGAAATAAAAAACCTCCATCATTTTAAAATCTTCCATGCCACCATAAAAAAATTAATTTTTTTAACTTCATTTTTTAATTTTTAAACTATTTTAAACTTTGTTACTTTTTAAACTTTACTTTTTTTTCTTATCATCCTTCATTGTAGGCTCCAGAAACCTGCTATTCTGCCCACCGCATCCAGGTTCCCTTTCATTGTTTCTCCTCCCTTCCCTAACCTTCCTTCTCTCTCCCTTATTATCAAGTTTCTGTCCATTCTTTTTATAAGGCAGTTAAATTATTTTTTCTTTCTTTCTTTCTGTTTTTGCGGAGTGAACACCGTTGGGTGTCAGTGTGTCCTTCCACATTTCTTCACAAGGGCTTCATCTTTCAGCTTCAGTATGGATTACCGGGGTCTGTCTCTAAACAAAGGCATTTCCCTTGTCCCCCAGCTCACCACGCCCCTCAAAAAGAAAGATTCTGATCTTCGCTGTGAAATGAATCTTTTTTTTCCCTACTGTGCAGTAGACAACTCTTACCCTGAGCTCACAGTCAGATTTTTCCAGAGGAGTAAAAGTAGCTCATGTGCAAATAATACTGTTTTTCTCTGTGAAAAGAAATAGATCAGATAGGGGAAATACTTAACTCAGACTACTCAAAAGCATTTCCTGAAGGAAATAGGTTAATTATTTAACAGTAAATTTTGTTGAATATGGTTTTCAGTGAGCTATTTTTACCAATCAAGGAGAAGGATTTATTTCCTAAATTGGTACTGAGCAATTCATGTGAAATGAAACTGGCTCACATGAACTAGTTTAAAGTAAAGGATGCATTATAATACCTGTGGTCTGTTTATACCTTCACTTAAGTAAGCACATTGCTGTAGGTTCCAGTGAGCTGAACTTTGCCTCCATGTATTTCTACTCTGGGCTGAAATATTTAGGGAATATGTTTTGAATTATGTTTCTCTTGTTTGAAAACCAGGGATGCTGAATTGTAGCTAAGTTTGAGGGTGGCTTGCGTTTTCCTCACTGCCTCTTCTCTTTGTATAAGGTGCCAGTTTCCTTCTTAATTTTTCATAGAAAATCCTAACATACCAAAGATCTATCAATTACTCTTGCTGCACCAAAACTATACCCATCCTCAAAAATACATAGGAAGGGAAAAGAAAACTTATCAAAATTAGCGACTATTTTCATGCTATTTAAATATGTCTAGAGGAACATAATGAAATGAATTTCACCATAACTCACCTGCCTCCACACCCCAAATTCCATGTGGATTTCTTGAGTAGGATTCTGGGAGCAAATGAAGAAGGACAGTGATGCCGTGATCCAGGCTCCCTCTGGGGTCTCCCCAGCACTTGGATCGGCAGCTGGTATAAAGTAGGTCTCAGTCTGAGCCAGCTGAGTGGGTGAGTGACTCACAGGCATCAGATGCGTGACATCAGTGAATTAACAGCATTCTTTGTAGGACTCAGAGCATAAGCTGAGAGCCCTGTGGCCTTCCCAGCCTCACATACTATTTTGATATTGGGGTCATTTCTGGGAATGTTATTCTGTACTTGACAGAAGGCTAGTACAATTCCAGGGTTAAGCAACTTGCCCTAGGGAAATTTTATGATAAAACATTAAGAAAAATAGTTAAATGCCCAAAATGACATAGCATTGTCCTTTGGTGTTTAGATAATGTATGGCTGTAATTTTCTTACTTTATATGTTTTCTACATTTTCCACCGTGTGTATGCACTACTATATAGTAAGAAAATGCAAATGTTTAAAAGAGAAAATCTCTCTTTTCCAGATATGATTTGGTTAGAGGAGGTGTCAGATACACATAATAAGAGAATCTTAAATACATGTGTCCATAATTCACTCTTTAATTTCAGGAACAGGAAACTCAGGAATGAAATAAATTAAGAGGTTCAAAGATACTTGTATTCAAGATTAGCAAGTGGGAGTGTCCTCAACCAAAACCGTGATAATCTATAATGCAGGGATTAGATGTGATAATGAAGGTACAAAGACAACTTGAAGTAGAATATGCCACGTGGCAAGCACTGAGTAAAGGGAAACTTACTGTGATTATGCCAACATGTGTGGTCAATTCCCAAGCAAATGATTGTGTAACCCCTGCTAGAGGGAGAAAGCTTCCAGCCTTGGCTGTAGAGGGGGGCGGGTCCAGTGTCTGTATTTTTCAAAATGTGTACAGGTGCTTCTCATGTGCAAATTGATATCCCTGCACGAGAACCATATCCCAACAGAAAATCCAAAAGACCGAGGACAATGATGCATAGATGACAACCCAAGCTTTTCTGCCACAGAAGAGTGGTTCCACTCAGGAAGACTGAGCAAGAGGCTCAGAGTCTTAGCTAAGGACAAGCAAGTCGGGACTTCTAATACGACCTAATGCCATTGACGGGGGAGGGCAGTTCAGCACAAGAAGGGAGCGCCAGTTGAGTTAACATGGAAGTTTCACCCTGTATCCAAACCGTGATGGATTTTGGTCCCGGAGGGTAAAAGCCCTGCTTCCCTGGGGCACGGACCGGATTCCACAGGAGGCTGAGACAGGAAGTATGAGGCAGAGAAAAATTCCCTCAGGAGACTCCTGTGTCTGGGTGCCAGGGAGGGTGATGGACGAGAGCGGTCCCAGCGCCACCTGCACCGCAGGGCTCTGAGTGGCTGTGGAGCTGCGCGCTCCCGGCCGAACCTCAGACCTGACTGCAGCGCTCTGGGCTGCGGCCTGGGGAGCGGCTTGAGCAGCAGGCTGTCCCCGTCATTCTCGTAGGTGCTGCAGTGACTCCCACCCCTGTGGCCACGGCGTTCCCAAGCCAAGGTTCTTAGTGACTTCAACCCTATTTACAAGTGACCACAGCCGGTTAGCCTGTGCTGCTCAAAAGGGAGGTCCCACATGGGGTTTTGATGTGTTAGGGGGGTTGCTAATACCTGGCCTGCTTTGAATCGTTTCATCCTGACAGCAGCCTAGGCAGTGGCAGTTTCATCTCCCAATTTTATTTCAACGTTTTTTGTTGAAAGTATAGTTGGTTTACAATATTGTGTTAATTCTTGGTGTACAGCATAGTGATTCAGTTATACATCCATATATATATATTCCTTGTCATATTATTTTTCACTATAGGCTATTAAAAGTTACTGAATGTAGTTCCCTGTGCTATACAGTAGGACCTTGTTGTTTGATGCAAAAATTAGTAAACAAAGTATTTGCAGACTGAACCTAGCCATGTATATGACAGAGTTGAGTTTATCTCAGAATTTAAATGTGGTTTTGATCTCCAGGATCTCTTTATCAACTTATGATAAGTAAAGAGCCTGTGGACCACTTCTCAGAAAAATGTTTTAAAATCATAAGATTTAGAGAATAAAGAAGAAAGATAATTATACTGAAAAGCAGATATCAAAATATAGAAATGGGCACTTGTGATATAGTAATATCTGAATTATTGGAAGAACGTGTTGAATAAGACGATCCAGTGGTGGGTCTACTAACTGCAATATTCTGCCATAGCAGTAAATGTAAATCATCTGAGATCCGCAACAATTGCATTTGGAATGTAAATAAAGTTAAATAACAAATAAGCCATGAAGTGTGGATTCAGATTCAGGGGTATCTCGAGTCCATATCCACACCACTTCCCAGAGCTCCCTCCTCTTCCCCTAATGTCATTGAAAGAAAGAAGTGGGGAAAGTTTGTGAAGCGAAGGGCATGTTCCATTGTAAAGAAATCTCGTAGCAAACCTGGGAGCATGGCCAGTGAATGGTTAACGCTGAGATCAGAGGCAGTGGGAAAGCTAGAAGGGGCAGCTCTTTACAAGACACATCATATAATCTGTGTGTGTCCACGTGTGTGTGCATACAGACGTGTGGGCATGTATGATGTATACACCTGCATTTCGTGTGAAGCTGCCTCACTGTCCAAATTTGAAAACCATCCAAACGTGCAGTGCAGTCAGCCGAACCTCAGCCAGACGCTAAGCTGTCTGTTGTTGCTCTCTCTATTCTGCTGGACTCCACGAGTAAACCACGCACCGGCTGTTGCTTTCAGGGACAACAGCTCTGTAGGCTACAAGTCCATGCCTTGTTTCACTGCCAACTCCGATTTCACTTCAGGACAAATTGCCATTTGAAAAAGGGGGAAGCATTCAGTTGGCCCACAAGCCTCTGAGTGAGGAAAAAAATAACCTTAGAGACAGCTCTGTGGGACAGCATCCAGGAGGGGGCAGAGCACTGGGCTGCGAGTCAAGGCTGTGTTTCTTTCAAGCTCTGCACTGACTTTGAGGAGGCATGTCACTTCTTTGGCCCTTGATTTGTTCAGCTTATATTACGGTCTTGGACCTGTTTGATCCAACATTAGAATATCACTTTTCTGCTTGGTGACCCTCCATGTCTCCGCAATTCCTTCAGAGGGAAAAATGCCCACATCCTCACTGCAGTCTCTTAGGCTCCACCCCCAAAACCACCACTTATATCCTATTCACTCTGGCCCACACCAGCCTGCATGCTGTCTGTCCAGAGTGAGGGACCTCCAGGCCTGTGATCACCGTTCCCTCTGCCCCTTCTCTGCCTGGCCCTTCCCTCCATCTTTGCCTTATTCAAAGGTCACTGCCCCAGCCCCACTCCTCCCTACCACACATTCTTCGCCCTCCTTTATTTCCCCCTCAGCACTTATCACCAGCTCACATACCCTGTATTTCTTTCTTTTACTTATTTTCTCTGACGATTTTCAGACTTGAAAGGCCACGGTGGATAATAGCAGAGAAATGGGGGGAAAAAAGGCAAATGAGGGAAGCTATCTTCTAAAAGCTAAAATGCCCACCTGGAAAGGAGGTAGGAGATAAAGTAGTAGTCGTTAAAATTTTGATAAAGCCAAGGTAAGTAGTCAGGACTAGTTTCCACAATATTTGGGGATAGGGAGGCAGCAATAAAAAGAAATTTATCCTGAAAACAAGAAATTAAATTCTTGGGAAGATGATGTGTTCAGCTTGAGATATCAGTAATACTTTTATGACCTTGGTCTGATAATACCCTGCCTTATAATTTGATCTGCTTGGCAGCTGGGTCATGAATCTAATGGTGACACAGTTTCAGGAGCAGAACAGACCACCCCACGATTGGAACGGGACAACCATCTGTATCCCATAGGCAGACTGGGGTTATTTTATGAATTCCTTGAAATAAGCAAGTCATCAGTGGAGATTTCAGTGCTGTTGGTTATACTAGTGTATGTTTTGGGTCTCAGAAGCATTGGTTACTGAGCCAAACAAAGACCTAGCATACCGAAATGGAGCCCGCTTTTCTCCAATAGAGGCAATTATGCAGTCAGGCTTTCAAATAGGGTGCCTGTGTGTATCTTTGTCAATATTTATGTTGTACAAAGCTGAAGATTTGCTGCCAAGGAATGAAATGGAATATTCATTCAGGTACGTCTCCACCATTGATTCTCAGATCCTTCTGGTCATGTCGTCTAAGGATGAACTCAGAACCGTTACTAGATGGGACTCAGCTCGGGCTGCAGCCCGTGTGGCAAAGCTGTTGGCTGATATCCTTCTAAACAGAGTCATGTGAGCCAGCCAGCCTGTGCAGAAAGCCCGCAAGAGCATCCTGCCTCATGGCAGCAAGGTTCACAGGGTCACCCCTTCCACATCTCACACTTACCTTTGACATTGTTCCTATTTCTTCTGGCCGATGGTTTCTGCCTGGTTCCTTGAGTGACCTCTTGGCACATCACTGGCTTGAATTCAGGATGAATTTGCTGATCTGGAGTATCGGTTGAGCACAGGTCCCCTCCTTCTCCAATGTCTTTGTCCATTTCTGTACATTTGCTTGGGCTCTGTTTCTCTTTGGTTGAACTTGGTTTTGAGCTCTCGGTTGCCTTTAAATGGTTGCATCTCAAAATAGATTTCCATAGGAAACGTCATCTTTTCTACTATGCATGGCACACTTTTATCTACTAGAAGGCTGATGATGTGCACGTTTTGTATCTGAGCCCTTTCAGCTCACCACTGCCTTGAATTATACAGTTTTTTTTTTTTTTAAGCTTAGGAGACAGGAAAGGATTTTGGTCAATAGGGATTGCGTTTTACATGAGGGTTCATGTCTACAAAGGCACCCCTTTGTGCTTCCTGTTTATAAGTCTACAGATAGAGGGAGTTTTCATTTTCCTAAATTACATTCTATATATAAAATAATTGCTTTAAAAATATACATTATACATGGAAATGCATCTGGTTCCCTCGGAGAGTGAAAGGTCATCTTGTGGCATCTTCAGTCAGCTATGCTTTGTGACCTGGTGTCTGACTTGAGTTTCACCTTTGCTTTTGTTGTGTTTCGTGACCAGGTTCCATTAAGGGTGCAGCTGCAGTCCCTGGTGTAGAAGTTATGTTCGTTTATTCTGCTTATTTTCAAAAGGACTATAAGCCAATTACCTGTTATTCCAAAATGAGTCATAATTGTAAATATGTCTTATTGGGGCTATTATCAGCATTAATAATAACAACAACATTCTGAGTGCAGCAGATCATTTGGTATTTTAACACATACGAAAAAAGCCTTGGAAAAAAAGTGAGTGTTCTAGTTAAGCCAAACAAAGGTCATTGAAAGGAAAAGTTGTATGCTTTTGTGAGAAATTGATAGGACATTTAGAACTTTATGGTCTCATTAAAATACCAATTAAATAATTAAGCCTCCCCCTACCCTACAGAACAGGATGGAGAAACAGCTATTCTAGAGAGATTTTTCAGATTTATTCATTTTCCTATTCTCTAAATAATCCCTAACGAATTAGAAAATTCAATCCATTTCTGAGAGTAGGCAGTCTGTTATTCTGTATTCAATGCTGGATTGAAACTTATTTTGTGTTCTTTTCATTCATGGGAGATAGAATTTCCAAGTGATTTTTGAATTATTTTGGTTCCTCTAAAATAAAATGCCTTTGGTGCTGATCTCCTGATCTCAGTTTCCTCCTCCCAGTTTTCCCCATGATCATTAATGACACCCCACCTGCCTTTTTAGTTATGCCTCTTAGCTGCTGAAGGGGAACAGTTTCTGACAGATAACCCTGGAGCCCTCCACCTGTGCTTTGTTAGGCCTCGCACCCAGCCACCAACCCTAGTCTCCTTCGCCTGAAGTACCTTTCTCTGCTTTTCTGCCTGGAAGGACTCTTGCCAAGCCTTGGCAGGAACCCCACCACATTTTAGAGATTTTCTGCTCTCCTCTCTAGGCATGAATTGCACTTGATTCTTGTCTTGATGGTTCGTGATCTTGTCCGTGTCCATTGTGCTCCCCGGCTGCACTGATCCTGTCGGAGGCAGTAGTCAGGCTTTTCATCTTCACGTCCATGTCTGGAGCACCACAGCCTGGACCCTGGTTCTCATACGTGTTTAAGTGACTTGAGCTTGGAGTTTCAATGCACTCACATAAAACTGTTAGATGAGTTGGCGGTAATATTGCTCCCAAGATCCCCACAAGGTTCTATATGGCACATGTTTTTTTCTGAGTGAAATTTCTCTTTTATTTGTTTTAGTGAATTCCCCACTGTCCTTTGAGATTATTAGAGTAACCCTGAGTTGTTAACCACAATAGCTCTCCCCCCACCAGCGAATGATCCTGCTGTCTGAGAACTCAGACATGGGACATAAGAGAAATAATCTATCAGTCTTAAAATCTGGAAGCCATAAGATACCGTTTTGTATTTAGAGCACCCACAGCACAAACACCAGTCTCTCAAGAATTTGACGCTGCCTTCCCAGAGGGCGGGTGCCGTAAGTGAAATGCAGTGAGTGATGAAGTGAGAGCTCTTCGTCTCTGGTGCTGCCTTTTCCACCCTTGTGGTGTTAACTTGATCTTCCCTTCATATATTATGTTCTCCATTTAATTTACTGCATTTAATATCAGTTGTTCTTCAACATCTCCTTGCACCCGCCCCCTCCATTCCCTCTCTCTCCAGTGCTCTCCCACCTACGCCTCTCCTGCGCTCTCCAGGACCAGGCCTGTCTGCCCCACACCCTCACTTCTGTTCTGTTTGCCCACCACCTGCACTGACATTTCCTTAACTCCGCAGAATGAACTTCCCAAAATGGCAGCTGAGTAACTGGGGGGGATTGTAGAACTCTCATCTCTTTACTCATTCATTCATTTATCCATCCAACAAACACTGAGCACCTGCTGTGCCAAACACTGTATCAACTGCTGGGGAGACCAAGACAGGTAAGACTTGGTGTCTGCACTCCCCAGGCCAGGCGAGGAATGGCGAGTAGTTGATGGATTGCTAAGCAGGTGAACACACATTGGACTTCATAGAGCTGGAAATATTTGAACTGAATCTTGAAAGGTGAAAGGAAGTTAGCTCTCTAATATGTGGTAGAGGGAGTGGACAATTCATGCAGAGAGGTAGAGACATATAAGAGTACACGGCATGAAGCGGCTTGGCCAGACTGAAGAACAAGTAGGGCTAGAACAAAGGATCCATAGGTGGGAATATTAGGTGCACAAGGCCTATGTCACAATGGGCCTTGTGTGCTTAGACTTGAATGTATCCTTAAAGAAACAGGGATATATTGGAATATTTGTAAGCAAGAGAATTGCATGTTTATGTTGAAGAAGATCTGGTTATTCTGGCAGCAGAATGGAAGATACTATTTTTGGGGGGAGGCCCATATTTTGGGGTGAAAGGATATTTTGGGGACCACCGCAGGTAGCCCAGACAACAAGTGGCACACGCCTGCAGAGAGGCCCTGGGCAGAGGGAGAGAGACATGGGCGGCAGACGTGGTGACTGCTGCAGAGGGGACTGCAGGGCCGGGGCGGCGGGCTGCAGAGCTGCTGAGGTGACTTTCCAGTGACCCATCTGGAGAGCGGAAAGCGGATCTGCAGGGGGAGTGTAAGGGGAGGAGCTGGTTTCGAGGGGATGGTTCTGTGTGTGGCATTTTGAGTGCAAAGTGTCTATGGGACATCTGAGGGTTGATTGCATTGTTAAGCTGGATTCACCAGTCAGGAGCTCAGAGGAGCTGTGGGTGATGCTGTGGGGGCGATTCAGTCCTGCCAAGTGGAGGATTGAAAACGAGGCCTGGGAAAAAGTGCCATGTACATGGCAAATGGGAGAAGAGAAATCCACCAAGAGAAAGAATAGCAGAGCAGTTGGCAGAAAACTAGCTGAGGCAACACAGAGAAGGCTGTAACCTGGCTTAAGAGGGATTTGAACACTGACTAAAAGGAGCATAGTGAGAAAGGGGGGGTGTGTGGGGCAATAAAGCAAGAACTAAAGCCCACCTTTAATTGCCAGGACTAGGGAAAAGGAGGAGGAGGACTATAGTTAGGTAGCCTTTAAAAAACAGATCTGTGTGTATCTGTGTGTGTGCATATGTGTACACACAATTTTCTGCCTGGGCTTTTTAAATTTATTTAAGTAAAACAAAAATTATTTGGAGAAAACATTCCACTGAGAGGAAAATATTTGTCCACGGCAAAAGCTACCTGGTAATCAAATAAACAGGAGCTGAAAATGCCCACTGGTTTGAAACATGCAGCCACAGACAGTGCAACTCCTGTCTCAGTGCCGCGGTGAGGGCCGTGGGGGATGCAGGGCTCTGAGCCCTGGAGGAGTCATCAGCGCAGGTACTTCTCCAAGAAACTGGACTTTAAGGGGAAGAAGAAAGTGTAGAAAGTATAAGAGAGCAATACAGGGCCGTGAGAGAGGCTTGGGTGAGGGTTAGCTTTGTTTTACAGTGGGCGTTTCTGGCCTTGCTGAGTTGCTAGGCCTTTGCTGTTGTTGGTCTTTGTTCCAAAAGCTTTTTAGAAAGTTCTTCTCACTTGAATATCTGAACAGATTAAATCATGTTGGGTTACTTCTGGTGTTTTATTCTTTAATTAAAAAATTATCTGGAATTTATTTTAATGTCAAAAATGAGGACACTGTGCCAGGTCTTCCAATGATTTAGCTAATTACTCCAGTACTTGAATCCACTGATTTGAAGTGTCAGGTTTTTAATATTACTAAAATCTCATAAATATCCACGTCTATTCTTGAAATGTATTCTATTTCATTCATACTCTCAGTGCACTATTTCTATACTGTTTCCATGATGATAGATTAATACCTCCTAGAGTTGGTCCTATTTTATCCTTTTCCAGAATGTCCCTAATACTACAAATTCAAACATCCCTCCTCATTATTTTATTTGTAGATTTGTGTATATTTCTGGAAGAACTTTAGGATCACCCTTCAGATTTTTTTCTTAAATCCATTTGGGATTATTAACTATATTTGCATTCAGATTCTAAATTTATTTTGGAGAAAAAATGTTCTATGTCCCCCAAATTTGAGTCTGCCCAGTGAAGAGTATGGTGCATTCTACTGTTCATTCAATCATCATTTTTTTTCTTTTTTTAAGTCATTTATCAGAATCATTTTAACATTTTTCATTCATTTATTTCTGAATAGTCTGTGCATTTGTTGTCATTATAAATGATATCTTTCCTGGGTTTTGAACTGGGTTGATTGCTAATAAAGTCTTAATTTCTGGCTTCTCTTGAATATGAAATAGATCTGACAGTGTGGGGCCCACTTTCCAATATGGTGACTGTGAGCAGTGCGTTTCCTTAGGATGTCCACTTGCCTACTTGCCAGTGGCTGCACCCACTCCACACATTTCTGCTACTTTCCTGCCCCCTGTAGGCAGATGAGTTCATGTAGGGTTAGGTGGGTTATGGACACAGATACTGACATCACTGCTGCCACGCTGCTGACCCTGTGGTGTCACTAACTCTGGTTCTTGCTCTCTGACCTCCCTGAATATGACAGCTCCTTTTGGGCTGTGGACCTGCTGCATCTTTCCAGCACTGTTGGCTTTTCTGCAACACACCCCTGCCTCTCAGGTCAGAAGCAAATGTCAGCTCCTCCTACCCATCCACCCCATCCACGGTCTTGCCGTTCCCGGCCAGAGTGGTCCCTACCCCTTGACTGAGCAGTAACACTAAAGGGGCTATAAACTTGCGTCTCATCCACTGTCTTAGTTACATACCTGTGCTAGTTTACTTTAAAGGTCTGCCAGTTAGGAGGGGAGGGTCTAAAAGTCTTTTAGATCTCTGGCCTTATCATTTCTAACCACTCCCCCACCCCATGGAACAACTTACCATAGATCTCTGCTGCCCCGTCTGTAGCAAATCCATGTAAATTACAGACAAAGAGAAAAGAACTTCTAAGCCACCACCATAACTTTGACTTCCTGTGACCACACAGACCATAGAAGTATCAAGATAAAAATTCCTGAAGAAGGATATTTTGCTTAGGAAGACACTTTAATTGCATACCTTTCTGTGACTTGTAATAATTTCATAGACCCTCTGAATGTGCTGCACTCACCTTCCCAGACTCAAGGGAGCTTGCTCACTTGCCTATTTTCAGTGTATTTCCTCCAACGTTCTCTATGCATAGCTTTCCCAAAGGTACATTTCTTATTTCTATTTAAATTGTTAGATACATCCACAATATTCTTTTTTAATCCTCAATTACAAATCATCTTCCAAGATTGTATTATTTCAACACTGAGAGTGTATAATATGCCTCAAGATTCCCAAGTTTATTACGAGCAAATAACTATGGTTGGTTGAAGATTTTTAAGCATGTTACTCCTACTAAGGGTATATACATGAAAGTAACAGGTTGTAATTAGTCTTCTTCCCAGGGATTTTATATTTGCCTTTTGTTTGGAGTCTTTCACTGTTGAACATTATTATTACCATGAATGTCTATTCTCTTTGGGAATTAGTTCATCATTTGCCCCTCTCTCTTTACAGGAGTAAAGGAATTGATGTTGTCCTTCCATCCATCCACCACTCCATGTTGTGTGTCCATTCCTTCAACAGGTATTCAGTTTGGGTTCACCACCTTATCTGTGGCCTCTTTCCAGTGGACCCTCTGTTGGCACTGGAGAAAAATATATTGGAAATCAGAGTGGGTACGTGGAAACTTGACTACCAAGTACAGACGCATGGTGCCAGAAAAAGCCCAGGACATCACAGCGTGGCAGCCCACCATGCAAGGAACAGCAATTCTGGCTGTGGTGGACCCATGTGTGTAAAAAGGCTTCATGCGGTGAAGACCTAGAAAAGTCCAAAAATGCATTGGCGTTGCTTCCTAAGGAATCCAGTTTTGGGTATTGTTTAATATGAGAGGGAGATGCTAACACTATCATCGTTATAAACAACATAGCTGTTGTAACTGTAATTGTTATTATTTTTAATATATATTTTTATAAGTATTATTTGTGACTTACAAGAGCTCTTACAGGGGCAGTTGTTAAGAAGCGTGGCCATTATACTCTTGCTGAAGTGTTAATTCATTAGAAGCATGGTAATAGCATTAATAAGTACTCACTCTTTTGATCCTCACATGACTATAAAGGTCACACAGCATTGCTTGTATAATGGAGATAGAAATCTATCCATTTAAGAGTTTGTAGAACCTAAAATAAGAGCAGTCATTCCACCGTATTTGACCATATATTCCAGACTATCAGTTTAAAGTAGGAACTACCTGATGAGGCCATAGAAACCTTTTGTGCATCCCCAATCATTCGTTACCTTCCTGGTCCCCTGGGGCAGAGGTTCTTCCAGAAGGTGGCCCCATCTCTCCTCCCCACACTACTCTTGGCCTTTGCTACACACTGTTGGTCATTAGCTAAGCATCCTCATGTCCTGCAGGTGTCTGAGCTGTGAGGGAACAGAACTCAGCTGTTTACAAACTGTATTGACTATGACCAGTCTGAACAGTCTCTCTCCTTCCCTGCCCACACCCCCACAGGGCAACAGGGGGCTCACAACCACAGCAATTCCCATGCCAGCCCATCAGGGAACCTTCTTCCCTAGAAATATTCTTACAACCAGGGCTGTTTCCTCCCTTACTTCACTGCCAGTTTCACTCCCAGGTTACAGCACCCAACAAAAGGCTATCCTAGTTTGAATTTCTTAATCAAGTCACATTGACCTGAGTACCTGGCATTTTCCTATGAGCACTCATAGAAACAGAACAGGGCCTGGCAGTGGCTGTGGGCCGGGTTCCTGGATGAGGGGACTTGCTGGGCCCTTCATGTTCTGTAGCCTGGCCCGAGCTCAGCTCCCAGCATGGCGTCTTCCCATCTGCATGATTTCGGGCCAGGCTTCAACTATTCAGAGCTTCCTTCTTTAATCTGCAAACAGAATAAATCCCTGCTGCATATTTTAAGACTGTTATGTACCACAAAGGGTGCTTAGGGAATTCAGTGAGTCAATGCATGGAAGTCACACAACCTGGTCCTCAGGGGATGTTAGTTATCTTCATTATGCACCATCGATAAAATTGTCTGCACAGACTTGGCCAGGTATCAAAGCTGCAGGCACAAGGATTTGACAATGTGTCACTGGATCATAGTCACAATTTTACACAGTAAAATAAGCTTCCTGGGACCACCCAGCTGTCAGCCCACCCAACTCCCCACCCCAAGAACCCTCAGTTTATCTGATTTGCTTGCTACCTCTACTTTTTGGAGAAACTTGGCAAATCACACACAGTCAATGACTGCTAGGTTGTGTCCATTCCCATTCACTCAAATTGCCCCATTTTCAGTATCCACTGTGCTGCAAATCATAGACTAATGTTCAGAAATATGACAGCAAGGCCTTTCCTGTTCCACAGTCAGAGAAGTATGAATCTGTCATGTTTAATATGCCATATGACTCTAAGCAAGGCAGGAAAACAGGCTCCTGTGCTTTAAGAAAACATTTAGCAATGACGTTTGAAACTAAAAGTGTTTTTGTTTGACCTTCAGCTAACCAGAAAATTCAATTGACTCCTATTACCCATTACTCAGGTGTCCTGGTTTGATTGTATTAGGCACTTTTCCTCATCTCCCCAGCATGACTTGGCTCCATCAGCACAGATGGAGTGTCTCCAAGGCTGCTCCATGTGCATGGGTGTGTGCGTGCACACATGTGCACCCACTGATTGCTGCCACTGATTCATATCCAGGAGTTGTTCTGTCTTATAACTCAAGCATTGCTTTATTATATCCTAGAAAACTGCTTTTAGATCATTGATTGAACTATAGACCATCCTCTTGCCCACATTAGGAAGTGATGTCTTCCAAGACACAGGTCCTGTGTGCTTGTATATATGTATAAGTAAGAATTAAATATGCATGTGATCCCCTCACATATCTAACTTGAGCCTCCCCAATTGAATGTGCACAGTAAAGGCTAATTTCCCATAACAGGAGAACTTTTACGAAGAAAGAAGAAGGAATTAGCCACCAGGGAGAAGACAGGACATCAAGCAGGAGTTTGGTATAAAATCATTTATTCTAAAGCTGCTCTGGCTCAATAAATAAGTGGAATTGACATTGTTGTATCATGCCAGAGCACCTGCTATTGAAGACCGATTTTAATTTACTTTGATATAAGTGGAAAATTGTGTTGGAACAGCATGGGGAATGAAGAACACTGCATCTATCTGTACTCCTGAAGTGTGTCTCAGAGCTGCTCAGTTTTGAGGAAAATTATCTTGTCTGGAGACAATAGAATTATTTTCATTGTTGGAATTTTTGTAGCTTCCAGAAGCACATCTGCAGGTGATTCTGTAAAAGTCTAGAGTTGACTTAAATAGTAGGAAATTATAGCCTATTGAAATCAGGGGAAGTGAAATATTTTTGCCTACCACCACCACCAGGCAAGCACGTGTACACCCAGAGAGATTTCACATCAGAGGGAATGACAAAGCTGGTTCTGTTACCAAGGCCAAACTTGTTCTGCTCACTGCACAACAGTGATAAACAAATAAATCAGGAGACAAGGTTTTGGGGCAAGGAATAGTAACTTTATTCAGAAAGCTGGCAGACCAAGAAGATGGGGGACTAATGTCCTGGAGAATCATCTTGCCCAAGTCAGAATTCAGGCTCCTTTTAAGCTAAAAAGGGGACGGGGTGTGGTTGGTTGTGAAAACTTCTTGCTGCAGGCGTTCTTTGTTCTTGCAGCCATCCACGTGGGTCAGGCTTTGATGTCCCTGTAAACCTCCAACAAAACAAAGGCTATTCTCTATTTTGTAACTTGCCATCTCTGCATAAGTGCAGAAGGGCTAACATCCTTAAAGGTCAGAGCCCCGAGAATAGGCTTTCCTGTAGGTTTTATGCTAAAGGCAACGTTGTTTTACAAAAGGTGCAGAGCCAGCAAGATTAAGCCTGGAAAACAGGGCACAGTGCTTCAAACTAAAGGAACAGATCCAATGTGGCGTCAGATTTGTTCTCTATTACAGCTAGAGTTAGGGGAAATTTTGCAGTAGAAAATCCCCTCAGTTGTTTTCCTTGCTTTGCCTGAGATCTTGTTTGTTGGCTTGTGGTCTCATGGTGTCTAAACCGTATGTTCATGTGAATACTATTAAAATCATATGCTGCGGAAAATGTATCTGTTCTGCTTCAAAAAATGACTGAAACATTTAGCTTTGTTTATTCCCATAGAATTTGGATTGAATCTATTCTCAACTTCTTCCTTCAAACCAGGTTTTTACTGGAGTGTTTAAAGCCCAAACTAAAGAATTTTGGAGAAGACTCATGTAATTCATAAGAGCTTTACATCCGAATTTAAGACTGACCCATATTTATACTTTTAGTCAAGGAACACAATAAACTTTGTTAGTCAATCATTTATGGCGTTTTTAACTTTGTCCATGTAATCTTTTGGAAGTTGAGAGGCTTAGACACCTGATCTAACAAAACAGGTATCATTGCTTGACTCTGTGAATGAAAGAATCCCAGTATAGTTTCCCGCAAGTATATTTTATTAACAATAATAAAGAATTCTTGCTCTCTAATAAAGCAACAGACAGAAGCACGTACTGAGTGTTTAAAATAAATCAGACTATGGGTTAACTTATCTAAACAAGTCAAGATAGTATAGGGCAAAAAGTATGAACTTGAAGGAAAATACATATTGTGTAATTAATATCCTATTTTTAAGAAGCATATGATAAAAGAAAACCCCAATATTTAATCATTTATCTACAAAGGAGTTATATAAAGCCAACTTATTTTCATAAGTGTTACATAAACAAAAGGGCTATCTAAATCTACATTATTAAAGATTAAATTATACCAAATATATCTCCAAGATTGATTGACTTTCATGATATTTATAATTTTTAAAAATATAACTTACATATAACATATCCAAGCAGCTCTTCAGTTATCCACAGTACCCTAGTCTACAGTTATTCTTACTGTACTTAAAACAAATAATAGGCAAGGTTCAGGCCCTTGCTTTTGAACTGCCCCTGGAATTCTGGATATTCCCTTAGGTTAAATACCAAAAGCAAAGTAACAATTCTACTTTAAAGCAGTTGCTCAAAGACTTTAAGACATTCATTATCTATATCCAGTTACAGGAAAGAATTAAGTTTTCTGAACCTTAAAAAAAAGAAATCTACTGCTGAAAATGAAATTCTGTCATGTCTGCTGACCACAACTATAAAGGCTCTAAATTAGTGCTCCCTTTACTGTTTTCCTACCAGCATAGGCCATGATCATCACTTTCACAATCCATTTATGCTAGATGAATGAACGCCTCCCCACATGCTCAATTCAGACAGATGAATGTGTGTGAAAGCCATCAATCACCTAGCTTGTTGGGAACACAGTTTCTTTTCAATGGGAAAATACACGACATACATATATATGGGGAGGTACTAGCTCCAACTCGGTTTTACAGAGAAAACTGCATGAACTTCAAACTGGCACTAAGAAACATACTGAGAAATCACATTAAGTGTTTCAATGGCTCCTCAATCCCTTTATGCTACATTAATGAATGCGTCTCCACATGCTCAATTCTGAGAGTTGAATGTGTGTGTAATCGGTCAATGACCTATCTTGTTGGGGAACACACAGTTTCTTTTGAGTTGGGAATTACACGACATAAATATATATGGGAGGTACTAGCTCAAACTAGGTTTTACAGTGAAAAATGCATGAAATTCAAACTGGCACGAAGAAATATACTGAGAAACCATAGAAAGTGTTTCTAGGGCAATTCAGTCCCTTCATCCTAGATGAACGAACGTATCTCCACAGGCTCAGTTCTGAGAGTTGAATGTGTGTGAAATCATCTATCACTAATCTTGTAGGGAACACACAGTTTCTTTTGAGTGGCGAACTACACTACATACATATATATGGGGAGGTACTAGTTCCAAATCGGTTTTACACTGAAAAATACATGAAATTTAAACGGACACTAGGAAATATCCTGAGAAACCAGGGTAGTTTTTTCTACTGCAATCCATTCACTTTATTCTAGATGAAAGAACCCCTCCCCACATTCTCAGTTCTGAGAATAGAATGTGTGTGAAAGCCTTAAATCACATAGCTACTTGGCATCACAAACTATGTTTTTAGTGAGGAACAACACTACATAGATATGGAGAGGTACAAGCTGCAACTTGGTTTTACTGTGAAAACTGCATGAACTTCAAACCGGCACTAGGAAACAAACTCAGAAACCAAAGTAAGTGTATCTAGAGCAAGCCATTATCTTTATGCTAGATGAACGAACTCCTCCCCACATTCTCAGTCCTAGATTTGAATGTGTGTGAAAGCCATAAATCACCTAGACACTTGGGATCACATAGTTTGCTTTCAGTGAGGAACAACCCTACATAAATATATATGGGGAGGTACAAGCTCCATCTCGGTTTTAAGTGAAATTGCATAAATTTCAAACCGGCAGTATTAAAAACACGGAGAAATAAGAGTAAATGTTTATAGTGCTACCAATTCTCTTTATGCTATATGAAAAAACGTCTCGTCACATGCTCAAATCTGACACATATATACGTGTGTGAAAGCGATTATTCAGTTAACTTGTTGGGAACACAAAATTTCTTTTCAGTGGCAAATTACACTACATATATATATATATAGGGAGGTACATGATCCAACTCGGTTTTAAAGGGAAAACTGCATGAAATTAAATCCGGCACTAGGAAATAGACTGAGAAACCAGAGTAAAAGTTTCTCCTGCAACCCGTTCCTTTTTGCTAAATGAAGGAACGTCTTTCCACATGCTCAGTTCTGAGAGACAATTGTGTGTGAAAGCCATGCTTCAACTAGGTTGTTGGGAACACAAAGAATAATTTCAGTTTCAAACTAAACTCCATACATATATATGGGGAGGTACTAGCTCCAAAACGGTTTTACCATGAAAACTGCAAGAACTTCAAACCGGCACTAGGGAACAGACTGAGAAACCAGAGTAAAAGTTTTTCCAGCAACCCAATCCATTTTTGGTAGATGAACGAGCATCTCTCCACATGCTCATTTCTGAGACATAAGTTGTTGATAAGCCGTCCTTCACCTAACTTGTTGGGAACACAAAGTTTCTTTTCCGTTGCAAACTACAATCCATAAATATATATGGGGAGGTACTGGCTCCACTAGGTTTTAGTGTGAAAACTGCAGGAATTTCAAACTGGCACAAGGAAATAGACTGGGAAAGCAGAGTAAAGGTTTCCCATGCAAACAGTTCCCTGTGTGCTAGATGAACGAACATCTCTCCACATGCTCAGTTCTGAGAGTTTAGTGTGTGTGAAAGCTGTCCTTCACCTAGCTTGTTGGGAAAACATAGATTCTTTTCAGGTGCAAACTACACTCCATACAAACATATGGGGAGGTTCCAGCTCCAACTTTATTTACCGTGAAAACTGCAGGAACATCAAAATGGCACTAGGAAAGAGACTGAAAACCAGAGTAAAAGTTTCTCCTGCAATCTGTTCCTTTGTGCTAAATGATCGAATGTCTCTCCACATGCTAGTTTCTGAGAGATAATTGAGTGTGAAAGCCTTCCTTCACCTAGCTTGTTGGGATTACAAATTTTCTTCTCAGTTGCAAACTACAATCCATACATTTATAAGCGTAGGTAATAGATCCATCTGTTTTTTACAGTGAAAATTTCAGGAACTTCAAACCAACACTATGAAACAGACTAAGCAACCAGAGTAAAAGTTTATCCTGCACCCCATTCAATTTGTGCTAAAGGAACGAACGTCTCTCCACATGCTCAGTTCTGACAGATAAGTGCCAGCGAAAGCCGTCCATCACCTAGCTTGTTGGGAACACAAAGTTTCTTTTCAGTTGAAAATAACACTCCATACATATATATGGGGAGGTATTAGCTCCAACTCGGTTTTACACTGAAAACTGCAGGAACTTCAAACCTGAAGTAGGAAATAGACTGAGAAACCAGAGTAACAGTTCCACCTGCAACGCGTTCCATATGTGCTAGATGAATGAACTTCTCTCCACATGCTCAGTTCTGAGATATAAGTGTGTGTGAAAACCGTCCTTCTCCTAGCTTGTTGGGAACAGAAAGTTTATTTTAAGTTTCAAACTTCACTACATACATATATATGGGAAGGTACTAGCTCCAACTCGGTTTTACAGTGAAAACTGCAGGGACTTCAACCCGGCACTAGGAAACACACTGAGGAACCAGAGTAAAATTTCTTCTGAAACCCATTCTTTTTGTGCAAGATGAACGAACTTTTCTACACATGCTCTGATCCAGAGTTAATTGTGTGTGAAAGCCGTCCTTCAACTAGCTTGTTTGAAAAAAAAAGGTTCTTGTCAGTTGCAATCAACACTCCATACATTTATATTGGGAAGTACATGCCCCAACTCGGTTCTATAGTAAAAAATTAAGGAACTTGAAACCGGCACTAAGAAAAACACTGAGAACACAGATTAAAATTTGCACCTGCAAACCGTTCCACTTGTGCTAGATAAATGAAAGTCTCTCCACATGCTCTGTTCTGATACATAATTGTGTGTGAAAGCCGTCCTTCACCGAACTTGATGGGAACACAAAGTTTCTTTTCACTTGCAAACGCCAATCTATACATATATATGGGGAGGTACTAGCTCCAACTATGTTTTACAGTGTAAAGTGCAGGAACTTCAAACCGGCACTAGGAAAAAGACTGAGAAACCAGAGTAAAAGTTACCCCTGCAACCCGTTCCTTTTTGCTAGATTAACGAACGTCTTTCAACATGCTCAGTTCTGAGAGAAAAGTGTCTGTGAAAGCAGACCTTCACCTAGCTTTTTGGAAATACAAAATTTCTTTTCAGTTGCAAACTACACTCCATTCATATATATGGGGAAGTTCTAGGTCCAACACGGTTTTACTGTGAAAACTGCAGGGACTTCAACCCGGCACTAGGAAACAGAATGAGAAACCTGAGTAAAAGTTTCACCTGCAACCCCTTTCCATTTGTGCTAGATGAACGAGTGTCTCCACACATGCTCAGTTCTGAGAGATAAGTGTGTATGAAAGCCGCCCTTCAACTATCTTGTTGGGAACACATAGTTTCTATCAGTTGCAAACTACACTCCGTACATAAATAAGGGAATGTAATAACTCAATCTCGGTTTTACATTGAAAACTGCAGGAACTTCAAACCTGAACTAGGAAACAGACTGAGAAACCAGAGTAACAGTTCCTCCTGCCACACGTTCCATTTGTGCTTGATGGATGTACTACTCTCCACATGCTCAGTACTGAGAGATATTTGTGTGTGAAAGCCGTCCTTCACCTTGCTTGTTGGGAACACTAATTTTGTTTTCAGTTTCTAACTACATTCCGTATATATATATGGGGAGGTACGAGCTCCAACTTTTTTTTACAGTGAAAACTGCGGGAAATTCTAACCGACACTACGAAACAGACTAAGCATGCAGAGTAAAAGTTTTTCCTGCAACATGTTTCTTTTGTGCTAAATGAACGAACATCTCTCCACATGCTCAATTCTGAGATATAATTCTGTGTGAAAGCCGTCCTTCACCTAGCTTGTTGGGAACACAAAATTTCTTTTTAGTTGCAATCTACACTCCATAAATATATATTGGGAGGAACTAGCTCCAACTGGATTTTACAATGAAAACTGCAGGAACTTCAAACCAGCACTACGAAACAGTGTGAGTAACCAGAGTAAAAGTTTCTCCAGCAACCCGTTCACTTTGTGCTTGATTAATGAGAGTTTCCCCACATGATCAGCTCAGAGGTTAATTGTGCGTGAAAGCTGCCCTTCACTTAGCTTGTTGGGAAAACAAAGTTTCTTGTCAGTTGCAATCTACACTCCATAAATTTAAATGGGGATGTACAAGCTCCAACTCAATGTTACAGTGAAAATTGCAGGAACCTCAAACCGGCCCTAGGAAACAGACTGAGAAACCAGAGTAAAACTTTCTCTTGCCACCCGTTCCCTTTGTGCTAGATGAAAGAATGTCTATCCACATGCTCTGTTCGGAGAGGTAAGTGTGTGTGAAAGCCGTCCTTCACCTAGGTTGTTGGGAACACAAAGATTGTTTTAAGTTGCAAACTACACTCTGTACATATCTATGGTTAGGTACTAGCCTCAACTCAGTTTTACAGTGAAAACTGCAGGAACTTCAAACGGGCACTAGGAAACAGACTGAGAAACTAGAGTAAATTTTCTCCTGCAACCCGTTCCCTTTTTGCTAGATGAACGAAATTCTCTCCACATGCTCATATCAGAGACAAATGAGTTTGTGAAACCGTCTTTCACCTAGCTTGTTGGGAACACAAAGTTTCTTTTCAGTTGCAAACTACACTGCATACAGATCTATGGGGAGTTACTAGACCCAACTCGGTTTACAGTGAAAATTGCAGGAACTTCAAATCGGCACTAGGAAACAGACTGAGAAACCAGAGTAACAGTTTCTCCTGCAAGCCGCTCCCTTTGTGATAGATGAACGAACGTCTCTCCACATGCTCAGTTCTGAGAGATATGTGTGTGTGAATGCCACACTTCACCAAGCTTGTTGGGAAAGGAAAGTCTCTCTTCATTTGCAAACTACACATCATATATATATATGGGGAGGTACTAGCTCCAAATCGGTTTTACAGTGAAAATTGCAGGAACTTCCAATCGGCCCAAGGAAACAGAAAGTGAAACCAGAGTAAAAGTTTCACCTGCAACCCGTTCAATTTGTGCTAGATGAACGAATGTATCTCCACATGCTCAGTTCTGAGTGATAATTGTGTGTGAAAGCCGTCCTTAACCTAGCTTGTTAGGAACACAAAGTTCTTTTCAGTTGCAAACAACAATCCATACATATCTATGGGGAGGTACTAGCACCAACTCGATTTTACAGTGAAAACTGCAGGTACTTCAAACTGGCACTTGGAAACAGACTGAGAATCTAGAGTAAAAGTTTATCCTGCAAGCAGTTCCCTTTCTGTTAGGTGAACGAAAATCTCTCCACATGCTCAGTTCTGAGAGATAAGTATGTGTGAAAACCGTCTTTCACCCAGCTTGTTGGGAACACAAAGTTTCTTTTCAGTTGCCAAAAAACAATCCATACATATCTATGAGGAGGTACTAACACCAACTCGATTTTACAGTGAAATCTGCAGGAATTTTAAGCCGGCACTAGGAAACAGACTGAGAAACCAGAGGAGAGATTACTCCTGCAAACCGATCCTTTTGTGCTAGATGAAAGAATGTCTCACCAAATGCTCAGTTCTGAGAGAATACTGTGTGTGAAAGCCTCCCTTCACCTAGCTTGTTGGGAACACATAGTTACTTTTCAGTTACATACTACACTCCATATGTATATAAGGGAGGTACTAGCTCCAACTCGGTTTTAAAGTGAAAACTGCAGGAACTTCAAAATGGCACTAGAAAACAGACTGAGAACCCAGAGAAAAAGTTTCCCATGCATTCTGTTCCCTTTTTGCTAGATGAACGAACTTCTCTCCACATGATCACTTCTGAGAGATAAGTGTTGGTGAAAGCCGTCCTTCACATACCTGGTTGGGAACACAAAGTTTTTTTTCAGTTGCAAACTACAATCTGTACCTAACTATGGGGAGGTACTAGCTTCACCTCGGTTTTACAGTGCAAAATGCAGGAACTTCAAACCGGCACTACGAAACAGACTGAGAAACCAGAGTAAAATTTTCACCTGTAAACATTTTCCTTTGTGCTAGATGAACAAACGTCTCTCCACATGCTCTGTTCTGAGGGATAAATGTGTATGAAAGCCTTCCTTCACCTAGCTTGTTGGGAACACAAAGAATCTTTTCACTTTCAAACTACAATCTATACATATATATGAGGAGGTACTAGCTCCAACTCGATTTTACTGTTAGAACTGGAGGAACTTCAAACCGGTTTAATGAATCAGACTGAGATACCAGAGTAAAAGTTGCTCCTGCAAGCTGTCCCGTTTGTGCTAGATCAATGAAAGTCTCTCCACATGGTCAATTCTGAGAGTTTAGTGTGTGTGAAAGCCGTCCTTCCCCTAACTTGTTGGGAACACAAAGTTTCTTTTCAGTTGCCAACTACACTCCATACATATATATGGGGAGTTACTAGCTCCAACTCGTTTTCACAGTGAAAACTGCAGGAAATTCAAACCAGCACTAGGAAAGAGACTGAGAAACCAGAGTAAAAGTTTCTCCTGCAACCGGTTCCCTTTGTGCTAGATGAACGAATGTCTCTCCACATGCTCAGTTCTGAGATATAATTGTGTGTGAAATCCGTACTTCACCCAGCTTGTTGGGAACACAAAGTTTGTTTTCATTTGCAAACTAAACTCCATACATATATATGGGGAAGTACTAGCTCCAACTCTTTTTCACAGTGTAAATTTCAGGAACTTCAAACGGCACTAGGAAACAATATGAGAAACCAGAGTAAAAGTTTCCCCTGCAAACGGTTCCCTTTGTGCTAGATGAACGAATGTCTCTCCACATGCTCATTTCTGAGAGATAAGTGTGTGTGAAATCCAACCTTCACCTAGCTTGTGGGAACACAAACTTTCTTTTCTGTTATATACTACACTCCTTACATATATATGGGGAGGTACCAGCTCCAACTAGATTTTATAGTGAACACTGCAGGAACTTCAAACCGGCACTAGGATAAAGACTGAGAAACCAGAGAAAAAGTTTCTCCTGCACACCTTTCCGTTTGTGCTAGATGAACGAACATCTCTCCACATGCTCATTTCTGAGAGATAAGTGTGTGTGAAAGCCATCCTTCACCTAGCTTGCTGGGAACACAAATTTTGTTTTCAGTTGCAAACAAAATTCCATTCATATATATGGGGAGGTAGTAGCTCCAACTCGATTTCACAGTGTAAATTTCAGGAAATTCAAACCTGCACTAAGAAACAGACTGAGAAAACAGAGTAAAAAATTTCTCCTGCAACCCATTCCCTTTGTGCTAGATGAACGAACGTCTCTCCACATGCTCAGTTCTGAGAGAAAAATGCGTGTGAATGGTTTATTTCACATCGGTTATTGGGAACACAAATTTTCTTTTCAACTGCCAACTACACTCCATCCATGTGTATTGTGAGGTACTATCTCCAAATCGGTTTTTCAGTGGAAACTGCAGGAACTTCAAACCGGCACTAGGAAACAGACTGAGAAACCAGAGTAAAAGTTTCTCCTGCAAACCGTTTCTTTGTGGTACATGAATGAAAGTCTATCCACATTCTCAGTTCTGAGAGATAAGTGTGTGTGAAAGCCGCCTTCACCCAGCTAGTTGTGAAGACGAAGCTTCTTTCCAGTTGCAAACTACACTCCATACATATATGTGGGGAGGTAATAGCCCTAACTCTGTTTTACAGTGAAAACTGCAGGAACTTCAAACCGGCACTAGGAAACAGACTGAGAAAGCAGTATAAAAATTTCACCTGCAAACAATTCCATTTGTGCTATATGAACGAAGGTCTCTCCAAATGTTCAGATCTGAGACATAAGTGTGTGTGAAAGCCGTCCTTCAACTAACTTGATGGGAACACAAAGTTTCGTTTCAGTTGCAAACAACACTCCATACATATATATGGGAATGTAATAGATCCAACAAGTTTTTACACTGAAAAATTGCAGGAACCTCTAACCGGCACTAGGAAACAAACTGAGAAACCAGAGTAAAAGTTTCTCCTGCAAACCGTTCCCTATCTGCTAGTTGAATGAATGTCTCTCCACATGACATTTCTCAGAGATAACTGTGTGTGAAACTGTTCTTCACCTAGATTTTTGGGAACACAAATTTCTTTTCAGTTGCAAACTACACTTCATAAATATATACGGGGAATTACAAGCTCCAACTCAGTTTTACAGTGATAACTGCAGGTACATCATAACGGCACTAGGAAACAGACTGAGATACCATAGAAAAAGTTTCCCTTGCAACCTGTTCCATTGTGCTTGATGAACGAACGTCTCTCCACATACTCATTTCTGAGAGATAATTGTGTGTGAAAGCCGTCCTTCACCTAGCTTGTTGGGAACACAAAGATTCTTTTCAGTTGCAAACTACACTCCTTAAGTATATATGGGGAGGTAATATCTGCAAGTCGTTTTTACTGTGAACTCTGCAGGAACTTCAAAACGGCAGTAGAAAAAGGCTGAGAAAACAGAGTAAAAGTTTCTCAAGGACCCCGTTCCCTTGTGCTAGATGAACGAATGTCTCTGCATATGATCAATTCTGAGAGATAAGTGTGTGTGAAAACCTTCCTTCAACTAGCATTTTGGAAAGACGTAGTTTCTTTACATTTGCAAACTAAACTCCATACATATATATGGAGAGTTACTAGTTCCAACTCGGTTTTATAGTGAAAACTGCATTAACTTCAAACTGGCACGAGGAAGCCAAATGAGAAATCTGAGAAAAAAATTCTCCTGCAACACGCTCCCTTTGTGCTATATGAACAAACGTCTCGCCACATGCTCAGTTCTTGGAGATAAGTGAGTGTGAAAACAGTCCTTCAACTAGCTTGTTGTGAACACAGATTCTTTTCATATGCTTACTACACATCATACATATTTATGGGGAGTTACAAGCTCCAACTCAGTTTTACAGAGAAAACTGCTGGAACGTCAAAATTGCACTAGGAAAGAGACTGAGAAAACAGAGAAAAAGTTTCTCCTGGAAACCGTTCCCTTTGTGCAAGATGAACGAACTTATCTCCACATGCTCAGTTGTGAGAGATAAGTGTGTGTGAAGCCAAACTTCACCTAGCTTGTTGGGAGTACAAAGTTTCTTTTCTGTTGCAAACTACACTCCATACATATATATGGGGAAGTACTAGCTCCAACTCGTTTTCACAGTGAAAACTGCAGGAAATTCAAACTGGCACTTGGAAACAGACTGAGAATCCAGAGTAAAAGTTTATCCTGCAAGCAGTTCCCTTTCTGATAGGTGAACGAATATCTCTCCACATGCTGAATTCTGAGAGATATGTGTGTGTGAAAGCCGTCCTTCACCTAGGTTGTTGGGAACACAAAGTTTCTTTTCAGTTGCAAAAAACAATCCATACATATCTATGGGAAGTACTAAAACCAACTCGATTTTACAGTGAAATCTGCAGGAATTTCAAGCCGGCACTAGGAAACAGACTGAGAGACCAGAGGAAAGATTACTCCTGCAACCCGATCCTTTTGTGCTAGATGAACGAATGTCTCACCAAATGCTCAGTTCTGAGAAAATACTGTGTGTGAAAGCAATCCTTCAACTAGCTTGTTGGGAACACATAGTTACTTTTCAGTTACAAACTACACTCCATAAATATATACGGGAGGTACAAGCTCCAACTCGCTTTTAAAGTGAAAACTGCAGGAACTTCAAACCGGCACTAGAAAACAGACTGAGAACCCAGAGAAAAAGTATCCCCCGCATTCCGTTCCCTTTTTGCTAGATGAACGAACTTCTCTCCACATGCTCAGTTCTGAGAGATAAGTGTTTGTGAAAGCCGTCCTTCAAATAGCTGGTTGGGAACATAAAGTTTCTTTTCAGTTGCAAACTACAATCCGTACCTTACTATGGGGAGGTACTAGCTTCAACTCTGTTTTACAGTGAAAAATGAGGAACTTAAAACCAGCACTGGGAAACAGAATGAGAAACCAGAGTAAAAGATTCTCCTGCAAACATTTCCCTTTGTGCTAGATGAATGAACGTATCTCCACATGCTCAGTTCTGAGGGAAAAATGTGTATGAAAGCCTTCCTTCACCTGGCTTGTTGGGAACACAAAGTATCTTTTCAGTTTCAAAGTACAATCTGTACATATATATGGGGAGGTACTAGCTCCAACTCGTTTTCACAGTGAAAACTGCAGGAACTTCAAACCGGCACTAGGAAACAGACTGAGAAACCAGAGTAAAAGTTTCTCCTGCAACCCTTTCCCTTTGTGCTAAATGAATGAACGTATCTCCACATGCTCAGTTGTGAGAGATAAGTGTGTGTGATAGCCGTCCTTTATCTATGTTGTTGGGAACACGAAGATTCTTTTCAGTTGCAAACTACACTCCATAAATATATATCGGAATGTACTAGCTCCAACTCGATTTTACTGTGAAAACTGCAGGATCTTCAAACCGGCACTAGGAAACGGACCGAGAAACAAGAGTAAATGTATCTTCTGCAAACTGATAACTTTGTGCTAGATGAACAAACCTCTCTCCCCATGCTCAGTTCTGAGAGATAAGTCTGTGTGAAAGTCGTCCTTCACTTAGCTTTTTGGGAACACAAAGTTTCTTTTCAGTTGCAAAGTACACTCCATACATATATATGGGTAGGTACTAGCTCCAACTCGGTTTTACTGTGAAAACTGCAGGAATCCCAAACAGCACTAGGAAACAGACTCATAAACCAGAGTAAAATTTTCTCCTCCAACCCGTTCCCTTTTTGCTAGATGAACAAACGTCTCACAACATTTTCAGTTCTGAGAGATTATTGTGTATGAAAGCCTTCCTTCACCTAGTTTGCTGGTAACACAAAGTATCTTTTTAGTTGCAAACTACAATCTATAAATATATATGTGGAGATCCTAGCTCCAACTCAGTTTTACAGTGAGAAGTGCAGGAAATTCAAAGAGGGACTAGGAATCAGATTGAGAAAGAAGAGTAAAAATTGCTCCTGCAATCTGTTCAATTTGTGCTAGATTTTCGAAAGTCTCTCCACATGCTCTTTTCTGAGACATAATTTTCTGTGAAAGCCGTCCTTCCCCTAGCTTGTTGGGAACACATAGTTTCTTTTCAGGTACAAACTACACTCCTTTCATATATATGGGGAGATACTAGCTCCAAAACTGTTTTACAGTGAAAAATGCAGGAACTTCAAACCGGCACTAGGAAACAGACTGAGAAAACAGAGTAAATGTTTCTCCTGCAAACCTTTCCCTTTGTGCTAGATGAACGAAAGTCTCTCAACATGCTCTTTTCTGAGACATAATTTTCTGTGAAAGCCGTCCTTCACATAGCTTGTTGGGAAGAGAAAGTTTCTTTTCAGTTTCAAACTACACTCCATACATATATATGGGTAGATACTAGCTCCAACTCGGTTCAATAGAGAAAATTGCAGGAACGTCAAACCGGCACTATGAAACAGACAAAGGAACCAGAGTAAATGTTTCTCCTGCAACCCGTTAGCTTTCTGCTAGATAAACGAACGTGTCTCCACATGATCAATTCTGAGAGATAATTGTGTGTGAAAGCCGTCCTTCAAATAGCTTGTTGGGAACACAAAGTTTCTTTTCAGTTCCAAACTACACTCCATACATATATATGGGGAAATACTAGCTCCAACACGGTTTTACACTGAAAACTGCAGGAACTTCAAACCGGCACTAGGAAAGAGACTGAGAAACCAGAATAAATGCTTCTCCTGCAACGCGTTCCCTTTACGCTAGATGAACGAACGTCTCTCCACATGCTTAGTTCTGAGAGATATGTGAGTGTCAGAGCCGTACTTCACCTAGCTTGTTGGGAACACAAAGTTTCTTTTTAATTGCAAACAACACTCTATACATATATATGGTTAGTTACTAGCTCCAACTCGGTTTTAAAATGAAAACTGCAGGAAGTTCAAACAGACCCTAGGAAACAGACTGAGAAACCAGAGTAAAATTATCTCCTGTCACCCGTTCCCTTTATGGTAGATGAAGGAAAGTCTCTCCCCATGCTCAGTTCAGAGAGATACGTGTGTGTGAAAGCCGTCCATCTCCTAGCTTGTTGGGAAAACAAAGTTTCTTTTCAGTTGTAAACTACAGTAAATACATATATAAGGAGAGGTACTAGTGCCAAATCGATTTTACAGTAAAATCTACAGGAACATGAAACAGTCCCTAGGAAACAGACTGAGAAACCACAGTAAAATTTTCTATTGCAACCCGTTCCGTTTGTGGTAGATGAACGAACGTCTCTCCACATGCTCATTTCTGAGAGATAAGTGTGTGTGAAAGCCGCCTTCACCTAGCTTTTTGGGAAACAAAGTTTCTTTTCAGTTGTAAACTACACTCCATACATATATATGGGGATGTACTAGCTCCAAAGCGGTTTTACAGTGAGAACTGCAGGAACGTGAAACCGGCACTAGGAAACAGACTGAGAAACCACAGTAAAAGTTTCTCCTGCAACCCGTTCCCTTTTTGCTAGTTGAACGAACGTCTCTCCACATGCTCAGTTCTGAGAGATAAGTGTGTGTGAATGCTGTCCTTCACCTAGCTTGTTGGGAACACAACGTTTCTTATCGGTTACAAACTACAATCCATACATATATATGGGTAGGTACAAGCTCCAACTTGGTTTTACAGTTTTAAATACGGGAACTTAATACCAGCACTAGAAAACAGACTGAGAAACCAGTGTAAATGTTTCTCTTGCAACCCGTTCCCTTTGTGCTAGATGAACGAACGTTCTCCGCATGCCCAGTTGTGAGAGATAAGTATGTGTTAAAGCCGAGCTTCACCTAGCATTTTGGGAACACAAAGTTTCTTTTCACTTGCAAACTACACTCCAAAAATATGTATCTGGAAGTACTAGCTCCAACTCTTTTTTACAGTGAAAACTGCAGGAATTTCAAAACATCACTAGGAAACAGACTGAGAAACCAGAGTAAAATTTCTGCTGCAATCTTTCCCTTTGTGCTAAATGAACGAAAGTCTCTCCACATGCTCTGTTCTGATTGATAACTTTGTGTTAATACCGACCTTCACCTAGCTTGTTCGGAATACAAGGTTTCTTTTCAGGTGCAAAATACATTTATATAAATATACGGGGAGGTACAAGCTCCAAGTCGGTTTTACAGAGAAAACTGCAGGAACTTCAATCCGGCACTAGGAAACAGACTTAGAAACCAGAGTAAAAGTTTCTCCTGCAACCCATTTCCTTTGTGCTAGATGAACGAACGTCACTCCACATGCTCTGTACTGAGAGATAAGTGCATGTGAAAGCCTTCCTTCACCTAGCTTGTTGGGAACACAAAGTTTCTTTTCAAAAGCAAACTCCACTCCATACATATATATGGGGAGGTAGAATCTCCAACTCGGTTTTACAGTGATAATTGCAGGAACTTCATACAGGCACAAGAAACAGACTGAGATACCTGAGTAAAAGATTTCCCTGCAATCCGTTCCCTTTTTGCTAGATGAGCGAAAGTGTCTCCAAATGCTCTGTTCGGAGAGATAATTGTGTGTAAAAGCCGCCCTTCACCTAGCTTGTTGGGAACAGAAAGTTTCTTTTCAGTTGCTAACTACACTCCATATATATATAAGGGTATGTACTAGCTCCAACACAGTTTTACAGTGAAAACTGCAGGAACTTCAATCCGGCACTAGGAATCAGACTCAGAAACCTGAGTAAAAGTTTCTCCTTCAAACCGTTCCCTTTTTGCTAGATGAACGAACGTCTCTCCACATACTAAGTTCTGAGAGGTAATTGTGTGTGAAAGCCATCCTTCAAATAGCTTGTTGGGAACACAAAGTTTGTTTTCAGTTGCAAACAACAATCCATACATATTTAATGAGAGCAACTAACTCCAAGTCGGTTTTACAGTGAAAACTTCAGGAACTTCAAATCGGCACTAGGAAACAGACTGAGAAACCAGAGTAAAACATTCTCCTGGAACCCGTTCCCTTTGTGTTAGATGAACGAACGTCTCTCCACAAGGTCAGTTCTGAGAGAGAATTGTGTGTTAAGCCGTCCTTCACCAAGCTTGTTGGGAGCACAAAGATTCTTTTCAGTTGCAAACTACAATCCATACATATATATGGGGACTTACTATCTCCAACTCGATGTTTCAGTTAAAAGTGCAGGAACTTCGTACTGGCACTAGGAAACTGACTGAGAGACTAGAGAAATGGTTTCTCCTGCAATCCGTTCCCTTTGTGCTAGATGAACGAAATTCTTCACCCATGCTCATTTCTGAGAGATAAGTGTGTGTGAAAGCCATACTTCAACTAGCTTTTTGGGAACACAAAGTTTCTGTTTATTTCCAAACTACTATCCATACAAATATATGGGGAGGTACTAGCTCCAACTAGGTTTTACAGTGAAATCTTCAGGAAGTTCAAACCGACACTAGGCATCAGAGTGAGAAACCAGAGTAAAATTTTCACTGCAACCCGTTCCTTTTGTGCTAGATGAAAGAACGTCTCTCCACATGCTCTGTTCTGAGAGATAAATGTGTTTGAAAGCCGTCCTTCACATAGCTTGTTTGGAACACATAGTTTCTTTTCAGTTGCAAACTACACTCCATAAATATATGTTCGGTGGTACTAGCTCCAACTCGATGTTACAGTGAAAACTGCACGAAAATCATACCTGCACTAGGAAACTGATGGAGAGTCCATAGTAAAAGTTTCTCCTGCAAACATTTCCCTTTTTGCTAGATGAACGAACGTCTCTCCCCATGCTCAGTATGAGTGATAATTGTGTGTCAAAGCCGACCTTCAGCTAGCTTGTTGGGAACACAAAGTTTCTTTTCAAAGCAAACTACACTCCATACTTACATATGGGTAGGTACTAGCTCCAACTCGGTTTTAGAGTGAATACTGCAGGAACTTCAAACCGGGACTAGGAAACAGATTGAGAAACCAGAGTAAAATTTTCCCCTGCAACCATTTCCCTTTGAGCTTGGTGAACGAACGTCTCTCCACATGCTCAGTTCTGAGAGATATGTGTGTGTGAATGCCGTCCATCACCTAGCTTGTTGGGAACACAAACTTTCTTTTCAGTTGCAAACTACAATCCATAAATATATATGGGGAGGTACTAGCTCCAAGTCGGTTTTACAGTGAAAAGTGCTGGGAATTCATACCGGCACTAGGAAACAGACTGAGAAACCAGAGTAAAAGTTTCTCCTGCAACCCGTTCCCTTTGTTCTAGATGAACGAACGTCTCTCCCCATGCTCAGTTTTGAGAGATAAATGTGTGTGAAAGCCGAGCTTCACCTATCATGTTGGGAACACAAAGTTTCTTTTTATTTGCAAACTCCACTCCATACATATATATGGGGAGGTACTAGCTCCAACTCGGTTTTACAGTGAAAACTGCAGGAATTTCATACCGACACTAGGAAACAGACTGTGAAACCAGAGAAATGTTTATCCAGCAACGTGTTCCCTTTGTGCTAGATGAACGAAATTCTCTCCTCATGCTTAGTTCTTAGAGATATTTGTGTGTGAAAGGCGTCCTTCACCTAGCTTGCTGGGAACACAAAATTTCTTTTTAGTTGCAATCTACACTCCATACATATATATGGGGAGGTAGTAGCTCCAACTCGGTTTTACAGTGAAATCTGCAGGAACTTCAAACCGGCCCTAGGAATGAGACAGAGAATGCAGGGTAAAAGTTTCCCCTGCAATCCTTTCCCTTTTTGCTAGATGAACGAAAGTCTCTCTACATGGTCTATTCTGAGAGATAAGTCTGTGTGAAAGCTGGACTTCACCAAGCTTGTTAGTAACCCAAAGTTTATTTTCAGTTGCAAACTACTCTCCATACATATATTTGGGGGAGATACTATCTCCAACTCGCTTTTACAGTGAAAACTGCAGGAAATTCAAACAGGCAGTAGGAAAAAGACTGAGAATCCTGAGTAAAAGTTTCTCCTGCAACCCGTTCCCTTTGTGCTAGATGAACGATCGAATCTACCCATGCTAAATTCTGAGAGATAAGAGTGTGCGAAAGCCGTCCTTCACCTAGCTTGTTGGGAACAAAAATTTTCTTTCCCTTTTCAAACTACACTCTATACATATATTTGGGTAGTTACCAGCTCCAACTCGCTTTTACAGTGAAAACTGCAGGAAATTTATACAGGCAGTAGGAAACAGACTGAGAAACCAGAGTAAAAGTTTCTCCTGCAACCCGTTCCCTTTGTGCTAGATGAACGAACGTATCTACCCATGCTCAGTTCTGAGAGATAATTGAGTGTGAAAGGCGTCCTTCACCTAGCTTGTTGGGAACACAAAGTTTCTTTATAGTTGCAATCTACACTCCATACACATATATGGGGAGGTCAAAGCTCCAACACCGTTTTACAGTGAAAACTGCTGGAACTTCAAACTGGCACTAGGAAACAGACTAAGAATCCAGAGTAAAAGTTTCTCTTACAAACCGTTCCCTTTGTGCTAGATGAAAGAACCTCTCTCCACATGCTCAGTTCTGAGAGATAAGTGTGTGTTAAAGCCGTCCTCCACCTAGCTTGTTGTGAACAGAAAGTTTCTTTTCAGTTGTAAAGTACACTGTGTACATATATATGGGCAGTTACCAGCTCCAACTCGGTTTTACATTGATAACTGCAGGAATTTCAAACCGGCACTAGGAAACGTAATATGAAACCAGAGTAAATTTTCTCCTGCAACCTGTTCCATTTTTGCTAGATGAACGAACGTCTCTACCCATGCTCAGTTCTGAGAGAAAATTGTGTATGAAAGCCGTCCTTCACGTAGCTTGTTGGGAACACAAAGTTTCCTTTCATTTTCAAACTACACTCCATAAATATATATGGGGATTTACTAGCTCCAAATCGGTTTTCCTGTGAAATCTGTAGGAACTTCAAACCGGCACTAGGAAACAGAGTGAGAAACCAGAGTAAATGTTTCTCCTGCAATCCGTTCCCTTTGTGCTAGATGAACTATCGTCTCTCCACATGCTCTGTTCTGAGAGATAAGTGTGTGTGAAAGCTGAGCTTCACCCAGGTTGTTGGGAACACAAAGTTTATTTTCAGTTGCAAACTACACTGCATATATATATATATAGGGCGTAACTAGCTCCTACTGGCTTTTACAGTGAAAACTGCAGGAACTTCAAACCGGCACTAGGAAATAGACTGAGAAACCAGAGTAAAATTTCTCCTGAAAATATTTCCATTTCTGGTAGATGAATGAACGTCTCCCCCATCCTCATTCCTGGGAATTAAGTGTGTGTGAAAGCCGGCCTTCACCTAGCTTTTTTGGAACACAAATTTTCTTTCCAGTTGCAAAGTACACTCCATAAATATATATGTGGGGGTACTTGCACCAAATGGCTTTTAGAGTGAAAACTGCAGGAACTTCAAACTGGCTCTTGGAAACAGACTAAGAAACCAGAGTAACACTTTCTCTTGCAACCCGTTCCCTTTTTGCTAGATGAACGAAAGTATCTACCCATGCTCAGTTCTGAGAGATAAGTGTGTGTGGAAGCCGTCCTTCACTTAGCTTGTTGGGAAAACAAAGTTTCTTTTCAGTTGCAAACTACAGTCCATATATATATAAGCAGAGGTACTAGCTCCAAATAGTTTTTACAGTGAAAACTGCAGGAACTTCAAACCGCCCCTAGGAAACATACTGAGAAACCAGAGTAAAAGTATCTCTTGCTACCTGTTCCTTTTGTGTTAGATGAACGAACATCTCTCCTCATGCTCAGTTCTCAGGGATTTGTTTGTGTGAAAGCCGTCCTTCACCTAGCTTGTTGGGAACACCAAGTTTCTTTTCAAATGTAAATTACAATCTATACATATATATGGGGAAGTACAAGCTCCAACTCGTTTTTACAGTGAAAACTGCAGGAACTTCAAACCGCCCCTAGGAAACATACTGAGAAACCAGAGTAAAAGTATCCCTTGCTACCGGTTCCTTTTGTGTTAGATGAACGAACATCTCTCCTCATGCTCAGTTCTGAGAGATAAGTGTGTGTGAAAGCCGTCCTTCACCTAGCTTGTTGGGAACACAATGTTTCTTTACAGTTACAAACTTCATTTCATAAATATATTAGGAGAAGTACTACCTCCTACTCGGTTTTACACTGATAAATGCAGGAATTTCAAACCGGCCCTAGGAAACAGACTGAGAAACCAGAGGGATACTTTCTCCTTCAAACCGTTCTATTTGTGCTAGATGAACGAACGTCTCTCCACATGCTCAGTTCTGAGATATAGTGTGTGTGAAATCCATCATTCACCTAGCTTGTTGGGAACATAATGATTCTTTTCAGTTGCAAACTAGAGTCCATACATATATAAGGAGATGTACTAGCTCCAACTTGATTTTACAGTGAAAACTGCAGGAAATTCATACCTGCCCTAGGAAACAGTCGGAGAAACCAGAGTAAAAGTTTCTGCTGCAACCCGTTCTCTTTGTGCTAGATGAACGAACGTCTCTCCACATGCTCAGTTCTGATAGATAAGTGGGTGTGAAAGCCGTCCTTCACCTAGCTTGTTGGGAACACATAGTTTCTTTTCAGTTGCAAACTAAACTCCATACAAATATATGGGGAGGTACTAGCTCCAAATCTGTTTTATAGTGAAAACTGCAGGAACGTCAAACCGGCACTATGAAACAGACTAAGAAACCAGAGTAAATGTTTCTCCTGCAACCCGTTTCGATTGTGCTAGAGGAACGAACGACTCCCCACATGCTCAGTTCTGAGAGATAATGTGTGTGGAAAAGTCCTTCAACTAGCTTGTTGGGAATACAAATTTTCTTTTCATTTGCAATCTGCATTCCATACATATATATGGGGAAGTACTAGCTCCAACATAATTCGACAGTGAAAACTGAAGATTCTTAAAAACGACACTAGGAAACAGACTGAGAAACCAGAGTAAAATTTCCCCAACAACCCTTTCCCTTTGTGCTAGAGGAACGAACGTCTATCCACATGCTATGTTTTGAGAGATAAGTGTGTGTGAAAGCCGTCCTTCAACTAGCTTGTTGGGAACACAAAGTTTCTTTTCAGTTGCAAACTACACTCCATACATTTATAAGGGGAAGTAGTAGCTCCAACTCGGTTTTACAGTGAAATCTGCAGGAATTTCGAACCGGCACTAGGAAACAGACTGAGAAACCAGAGTAAAATTTCTCCTTCAACCCGTTCCCTTTGAGCTAGATGAACGAAATTCTCTCCACATGCTCAGTTCTGAGAGATAAATGTGTGTGAATGCAGTCCTTCACCTAGCTTGTTGGGAACACAAAGTTACATTTCAGTTGCAAACTGCACTCCGTACATATATATGGGGAGGTACTAGCTCCAACTCGGTTTTACAGTGAAAACTGCTGGAACTTCAAACTGGCACTAGGAAACAGACTGAGAAACCAGAGTAAAAGTTTCTCCTATAATCCGTTCCCTTTGTGCCAGATGAACGAAGTCTCTCCACATGCTCAGTTCTAAGAGAAAATTGGGTGTGAAAGGCGCCCTTCACCTAGCTTGTTGGGAACACCAAGTTTGTTTTCAGTTGCAAACTACACTCCATACATAAATACGGTGAGTTTCAAGCTCCAACTCGGTTTTACAGTGAAAACTGCAGGAAATTCAAACCGGCACTAGGAATCAGACTGAGAATCCGAAGAAAAAGTTTCTCCTGCAAACCGTTCACTTTGTGGTAGATGAACGAATGTCTCTCTACATGCTCAGTTCTGAGAGATAATGTGTGGGAAACCGTCCTTCTCCTAGTTTGTTGGGAACGCATATTTTCTTTTCAGTTGCCAACTACCCTCCATACACATATATTGGGAAGAAGTAGCTCCAAATCGGATTTACAGTGAAATCTGCAGGAAATTCAAGCCGGCACTAGGAAAGAGACTGAGAAACCACAGTAAAAGTTTTTCCTGCAATCCGTTCCTTTGTGCTAAATGAACCAACGTCTCTCCACATGCTCAGTTCTGAGAGATAAGTGTGTGTGAAAGACGACCTTCACCTAGCTTGTTGTAAAAACAAAGTTTCTTTTCAGTTGCAAACTTCATTCCATATTTATATATGGGGAGGTAGTAGCTCCAAGTCGGTTTTATAGTGAAAATAGCAGGAACTTCAAACCGGCGCTAGGAAACAGACTGAGAAACCAGAGTAAAATTTTCTCCTGCAAATCGTTCCATTTTTGCTAGATGAACGAACGTCTCTCCACATGCTCAGTTCTGAGAGATAAGTGTGTGTGAAAGCCGTCGTTCACCTAGCTTTTGGGAACAGAAAGTTTCTTTTCAGTGGCAAACTACACTCCATACATATAAATGGGGTTGTACTAGCTCCAACTCGGGTTTACAGTGAAAACTGCAGGAACTTCAAACCGGCACTAGGAAACAGACAGAGAAACCAGAGAAAAAGTTGCTCCGGCAACCCATTCCCTTTGTGCTAGATGAACTAACGTCTTTCCACATGCTCATTTCTTAGATATAGATGTGTGTGAAAGCCATACTTCACCTTGCTTGTTGGGAACACAATGTAACTTTTTAGTTACAAACTACAATCCATACATATATATGGGGTTGTACTAGCTCCAACTCGGGTTTACAGTGAAAACTGCAGGTACTTCAAACCGGCACTAGGAAACAGCCTGCGAAACTATAGTAAAAGTTTCAACAGCAACACGTTCCCTTTGTGCTAGGTGAATGAACGTCTCTCCACATGCTCAGTTCTGAGAGATAATTGTGTGTGAAAACCGTACTTTACCTAGCCTGTTGGGAAAACAAAGTTTCTTTTCAGTTGCAAACTACAATCCATAGTTATATATGGGGAGGTAGTAGCTCCAACTCTTTTTTAAGGTGAAATCTGCAGGAAATCCTATCCGGCAATAGGAAACAGACTTAGAAACCAGAATAAAAGTTTCTCCTGCAACCCGATCTGTTTGTGCTAGAGGAACGAATGACTCCCCACATGCTCAGTTCTGAGAGATAATGTGTGTGAAACAGCCCTTCACCTAGCTTGTTGGGAACACAAATTTTCTTTTCATTTGCATACTGCACTGCATAAATATATATGGGGAATTTTTAGCTCCAACATAGTTTGACAGTGAATAGTGCAGGGTCTTCAAACCGGCACTAGGAAACAGGCTGAGACCCAGGGTAAATGTTTCCCCTGCAAACCTTTTCCTTTGTTCTAAATGAACGAACGTCTCACCACATGCTCATTTCTGAGAGGTGACGTGTGTGAAAGCCGTACTTCACCAATCTTGTTGGGAACACAATGTTTCTTTTCAGTTGCAAACTACACTCCATAAATATATATGGGGATTTACTAGGTCCAACTCAGTTTTACAGTGAAAACTGCAGGAACTTCAAACCGGCACTAGGAAACAGACTGAGAGACCAGAGTAAAAGTTTCCCCTGCAACACTTTTCCTTTGTGTTAAATGAACGAACGTCTCACCACATGCTCAGTTCTGAGAGATAAGTTTGTGTGAAAGCCGTCCTTCACCTACCTTGTTGGGAACACAAAGTTTCTTTTCAGTTGCAATCTACATTCCTTACATATATATGGGGTTGTACTAGCTCCAACTCGGTTTTACAGAGAAAATTGCAGGAACTTCAAACCGGCAATAGGAAAGAGACTTAGAAACCAGAGTAAAAGTTTTTCCTCTAACCCGTTCCTTTGTGCTAAATGAACGAACGTCTCTCCACATGCTCAGTTCTGAGTGGTAATTGTGGGAGAAATCCATACTTCACCTTGCTTGTTGGGAACCCAATGTAACTTTTTAGTTGCAAACTACAATCCATACATATATATGGGGTTGTACTAGCTCCAACTCGGGTTTACAGTGAAAACTGCAGGAACTTCAATGCGGCACTATTAAACAGACTGAGATACCAGAGTAAAATTTCTCCAGCATCCCGATCCCTATGTGCTAGATGAACGAATGTTTGTCCACATGATCAGTTCTGAGAGATAAGTGTGTGTGAAAGCCTTCCGTCACCTAGCTTGTTGGGAACACATAGTTTCTTTTAAGTTGCAAACTACACCAATGCATATATATGGCGAAGTAGTAGATCCAACTCGATATTACAGTGAAACTGCAGGAACATCAAACCGGCCCTTGTAAACAGACTGAGAAACCAGGGTAAATGTTTGCCCTGCAAACCTTTTCCTTTGTGCTAAATGAACGAACGTCTCACCACATGCTAATTTCTGAGAGGTAATGTGTGTGAAAGCCGTACTTCACCAAGCTTGTTGGGAACACAATGTTTCTTTTCAGTTGTAAACTACACTCCATAAATATATATGGGGATTTACTACGTCCAAATCGGTTTTACAGTGAAAACTGCATTAACTTCAAACCGGCACTAGGAATCAGACTGAGAATCCAGAGTAATAGTTTCCCCTGCAACCCTTTTCCTTTGTGCTAAATGAACGAACGTCTCCACATGCTCATTTCTGAGAGATAAGTGTGTGTGAAAGCCGTCCTTCACCTAGCTTGTTGGGAACAGAAATATTCTTTTCAGTTTCAAACTACACTCCATAAATATATATGGGGATGTACTACATCCAACTCTGTTTTACAGTGAAAACTGCAGGAACTTCAAACCGGCACTAGGAAACAGGCTTAGAAACCAGAGAAAACCTTTCTCCTGCAACCCTTTCACTTGTGCTACATGAACGAACGTCTCTCCACATGTTCAGTTCTGAGAGATAAGTGTGTGTGAAATCCATCCTTCACCTATCTTTTTGGGAAAACAAAGTTACTTTTCAGTTGCAATCTACACTCCATACATTTATATGGGGCGGTACTAGCTCCAACTAGGTTTTACAGAGAAAATTACAGGAACTTCAAACCGGCACTAGGAAAGAGACTGAGAAAGCAGAGTAAAAGTTTCTCTTACAAACCGTTCCCTTTGTGCTAGATGAAAGAACCTCTCTCCACATGCTCAGTTCTGAGAGATAAGTGTGTGTGAAAGCCGTCCTTCACCTAGCTTGTTGGGAACACAAAGATTCTTTTCAGTTGCAAACTACAATCCATACATATATATGGGGACTTACTATCTCCAACTCGATGTTTCAGTTAAAAGTGCAGGAACTTCGTACTGGCACTAGGAAACTGACTGAGAGACTAGAGAAATGGTTTCTCCTGCAATCCGTTCCCTTTGTGCTAGATGAACGAAATTCTTCACCCATGCTCATTTCTGAGAGATAAGTGTGTGTGAAAGCCATACTTCAACTAGCTTTTTGGGAACACAAAGTTTCTGTTTATTTCCAAACTACTATCCATACAAATATATGGGGAGGTACTAGCTCCAACTAGGTTTTACAGTGAAATCTTCAGGAAGTTCAAACCAACACTAGGCATCAGATTGAGAAACCAGAGTAAAATTTTCACTGCAACCCGTTCCTTTTGTGCTAGATGAAAGAACGTCTCTCCACATGCTCTGTTCTGAGAGATAAATGTGTTTGAAAGCCGTCCTTCACATAGCTTGTTTGGAACACATAGTTTCTTTTCAGTTGCAAACTACACTCCATAAATATATGTTCGGTGGTACTAGCTCCAACTCGATGTTACAGTGAAAACTGCACGAAAATCATACCTGCACTAGGAAACTGATGGAGAGTCCATAGTAAAAGTTTCTCCTGCAAACATTTCCCTTTTTGCTAGAAGAACGAACGTCTCTCCCCATGCTCAGTTCTGAGTGATAATTGTGTGTCAAAGCCGACCTTCAGCTAGCTTGTTGGGAACACAAAGTTTCTTTTCAAAGCAAACTACACTCCATACTTACATATGGGTAGGTACTAGCTCCAACTCGGTTTTAGGGTGAATACTGCAGGAACTTCAAACCGGGACTAGGAAACAGATTGAGAAACCAGAGTAAAATTTTCCCCTGCAACCATTTCCCTTTGAGCTTGGTGAACGAACGTCTCTCCACATGCTCAGTTCTGAGAGATATGTGTGTGTGAATGCCGTCCATCACCTAGCTTGTTGGGAACACAAACTTTCTTTTCAGTTGCAAACTACAATCCATAAATATATATGGGGAGGTACTAGCTCCAAGTCGGTTTTACAGTGAAAAGTGCTGGGAATTCATACCGGCACTAGGAAACAGACTGAGAAACCAGAGTAAAAGTTTCTCCTGTAACCCGTTCCCTTTGTTCTAGATGAACGAACGTCTCTCCCCATGCTCAGTTTTGAGAGATAAATGTGTGTGAAAGCCGAGCTTCACCTATCATGTTGGGAACACAAAGTTTCTTTTTATTTGCAAACTCCACTCCATACATATATATGGGGAGGTACTAGCTCCAACTCGGTTTTACAGTGAAAACTGCAGGAATTTCATACCGACACTAGGAAACAGACTGTGAAACCAGAGAAATGTTTATCCAGCAACGTGTTCCCTTTGTGCTAGATGAACGAAATTCTCTCCTCATGCTTAGTTCTTAGAGATATTTGTGTGTGAAAGGCGTCCTTCACCTAGCTTGCTGGGAACACAAAATTTCTTTTTAGTTGCAATCTACACTCCATACATATATATGGGGAGGTAGTAGCTCCAACTCGGTTTTACAGTGAAATCTGCAGGAACTTCAAACCGGCCCTAGGAATGAGACAGAGAATGCAGGGTAAAAGTTTCCCCTGCAATCCTTTCCCTTTTTGCTAGATGAACGAAAGTCTCTCTACATGGTCTATTCTGAGAGATAAGTCTGTGTGAAAGCTGGACTTCACCAAGCTTGTTAGTAACCCAAAGTTTATTTTCAGTTGCAAACTACTCTCCATACATATATTTGGGGGAGATACTATCTCCAACTCGCTTTTACAGTGAAAACTGCAGGAAATTCAAACAGGCAGTAGGAAAAAGACTGAGAATCCTGAGTAAAAGTTTCTCCTGCAACCCGTTCCCTTTGTGCTAGATGAACGATCGAATCTACCCATGCTAAATTCTGAGAGATAAGAGTGTGCGAAAGCCGTCCTTCACCTAGCTTGTTGGGAACAAAAATTTTCTTTCCCTTTTCAAACTACACTCTATACATATATTTGGGTAGTTACCAGCTCCAACTCGCTTTTACAGTGAAAACTGCAGGAAATTTATACAGGCAGTAGGAAACAGACTGAGAAACCAGAGTAAAAGTTTCTCCTGCAACCCGTTCCCTTTGTGCTAGATGAACGAACGTATCTACCCATGCTCAGTTCTGAGAGATAATTGAGTGTGAAAGGCGTCCTTCACCTAGCTTGTTGGGAACACAAAGTTTCTTTATAGTTGCAATCTACACTCCATACACATATATGGGGAGGTCAAAGCTCCAACACCGTTTTACAGTGAAAACTGCTGGAACTTCAAACTGGCACTAGGAAACAGACTAAGAATCCAGAGTAAAAGTTTCTCTTACAAACCGTTCCCTTTGTGCTAGATGAAAGAACCTCTCTCCACATGCTCAGTTCTGAGAGATAAGTGTGTGTTAAAGCCGTCCTCCACCTAGCTTGTTGTGAACAGAAAGTTTCTTTTCAGTTGTAAAGTACACTGTGTACATATATATGGGCAGTTACCAGCTCCAACTCGGTTTTACATTGATAACTGCAGGAATTTCAAACCGGCACTAGGAAACGTAATATGAAACCAGAGTAAATTTTCTCCTGCAACCTGTTCCATTTTTGCTAGATGAACGAACGTCTCTACCCATGCTCAGTTCTGAGAGAAAATTGTGTATGAAAGCCGTCCTTCACGTAGCTTGTTGGGAACACAAAGTTTCCTTTCATTTTCAAACTACACTCCATAAATATATATGGGGATTTACTAGCTCCAAATCGGTTTTCCTGTGAAATCTGTAGGAACTTCAAACCGGCACTAGGAAACAGAGTGAGAAACCAGAGTAAATGTTTCTCCTGCAATCCGTTCCCTTTGTGCTAGATGAACTATCGTCTCTCCACATGCTCTGTTCTGAGAGATAAGTGTGTGTGAAAGCTGAGCTTCACCCAGGTTGTTGGGAACACAAAGTTTATTTTCAGTTGCAAACTACACTGCATATATATATATATAGGGCGTAACTAGCTCCTACTGGCTTTTACAGTGAAAACTGCAGGAACTTCAAACCGGCACTAGGAAATAGACTGAGAAACCAGAGTAAAATTTCTCCTGAAAATATTTCCATTTCTGGTAGATGAATGAACGTCTCCCCCATCCTCATTCCTGGGAATTAAGTGTGTGTGAAAGCCGGCCTTCACCTAGCTTTTTTGGAACACAAATTTTCTTTCCAGTTGCAAAGTACACTCCATAAATATATATGTGGGGGTACTTGCACCAAATGGCTTTTAGAGTGAAAACTGCAGGAACTTCAAACTGGCTCTTGGAAACAGACTAAGAAACCAGAGTAACACTTTCTCTTGCAACCCGTTCCCTTTTTGCTAGATGAACGAAAGTATCTACCCATGCTCAGTTCTGAGAGATAAGTGTGTGTGGAAGCCGTCCTTCACTTAGCTTGTTGGGAAAACAAAGTTTCTTTTCAGTTGCAAACTACAGTCCGTATATATATAAGCAGAGGTACTAGCTCCAAATAGTTTTTACAGTGAAAACTGCAGGAACTTCAAACCGCCCCTAGGAAACATACTGAGAAACCAGAGTAAAAGTATCTCTTGCTACCTGTTCCTTTTGTGTTAGATGAACGAACATCTCTCCTCATGCTCAGTTCTCAGGGATTTGTTTGTGTGAAAGCCGTCCTTCACCTAGCTTGTTGGGAACACCAAGTTTCTTTTCAAATGTAAATTACAATCTATACATATATATGGGGAAGTACAAGCTCCAACTCGTTTTTACAGTGAAAATTGCAGGAACTTCAAACCGCCCCTAGGAAACATACTGAGAAACCAGAGTAAAAGTATCCCTTGCTACCGGTTCCTTTTGTGTTAGATGAACGAACATCTCTCCTCATGCTCAGTTCTGAGAGATAAGTGTGTGTGAAAGCCGTCCTTCACCTAGCTTGTTGGGAACACAATGTTTCTTTACAGTTACAAACTTCATTTCATAAATATATTAGGAGAAGTACTACCTCCTACTCGGTTTTACACTGATAAATGCAGGAATTTCAAACCGGCCCTAGGAAACAGACTGAGAAACCAGAGGGATACTTTCTCCTTCAAACCGTTCTATTTGTGCTAGATGAACGAACGTCTCTCCACATGCTCAGTTCTGAGATATAGTGTGTGTGAAATCCATCATTCACCTAGCTTGTTGGGAACATAATGATTCTTTTCAGTTGCAAACTAGAGTCCATACATATATAAGGAGATGTACTAGCTCCAACTTGATTTTACAGTGAAAACTGCAGGAAATTCATACCTGCCCTAGGAAACAGTCGGAGAAACCAGAGTAAAAGTTTCTCCTGCAACCCGTTCTCTTTGTGCTAGATGAACGAACGTCTCTCCACATGCTCAGTTCTGATAGATAAGTGGGTGTGAAAGCCGTCCTTCACCTAGCTTGTTGGGAACACATAGTTTCTTTTCAGTTGCAAACTAAACTCCATACAAATATATGGGGAGGTACTAGCTCCAAATCTGTTTTATAGTGAAAACTGCAGGAACGTCAAACCGGCACTATGAAACAGACTAAGAAACCAGAGTAAATGTTTCTCCTGCAACCCGTTTCGATTGTGCTAGAGGAACGAACGACTCCCCACATGCTCAGTTCTGAGAGATAATGTGTGTGGAAAAGTCCTTCAACTAGCTTGTTGGGAATACAAATTTTCTTTTCATTTGCAATCTGCATTCCATACATATATATGGGGAAGTACTAGCTCCAACATAATTCGACAGTGAAAACTGAAGATTCTTAAAAACGGCACTAGGAAACAGACTGAGAAACCAGAGTAAAATTTCCCCAACAACCCTTTCCCTTTGTGCTAGAGGAACGAACGTCTATCCACATGCTATGTTTTGAGAGATAAGTGTGTGTGAAAGCCGTCCTTCAACTAGCTTGTTGGGAACACAAAGTTTCTTTTCAGTTGCAAACTACACTCCATACATTTATAAGGGGAAGTAGTAGCTCCAACTCGGTTTTACAGTGAAATCTGCAGGAATTTCGAACCGGCACTAGGAAACAGACTGAGAAACCAGAGTAAAATTTCTCCTTCAACCCGTTCCCTTTGAGCTAGATGAACGAAATTCTCTCCACATGCTCAGTTCTGAGAGATAAATGTGTGTGAATGCAGTCCTTCACCTAGCTTGTTGGGAACACAAAGTTACATTTCAGTTGCAAACTGCACTCCGTACATATATATGGGGAGGTACTAGCTCCAACTCGGTTTTACAGTGAAAACTGCTGGAACTTCAAACTGGCACTAGGAAACAGACTGAGAAACCAGAGTAAAAGTTTCTCCTATAATCCGTTCCCTTTGTGCCAGATGAACGAAGTCTCTCCACATGCTCAGTTCTAAGAGAAAATTGGGTGTGAAAGGCGCCCTTCACCTAGCTTGTTGGGAACACCAAGTTTGTTTTCAGTTGCAAACTACACTCCATACATAAATACGGTGAGTTTCAAGCTCCAACTCGGTTTTACAGTGAAAACTGCAGGAAATTCAAACCGGCACTAGGAATCAGACTGAGAATCCGAAGAAAAAGTTTCTCCTGCAAACCGTTCACTTTGTGGTAGATGAACGAATGTCTCTCTACATGCTCAGTTCTGAGAGATAATGTGTGGGAAACCGTCCTTCTCCTAGTTTGTTGGGAACGCATATTTTCTTTTCAGTTGCCAACTACCCTCCATACACATATATTGGGAAGAAGTAGCTCCAAATCGGATTTACAGTGAAATCTGCAGGAAATTCAAGCCGGCACTAGGAAAGAGACTGAGAAACCACAGTAAAAGTTTTTCCTGCAATCCGTTCCTTTGTGCTAAATGAACCAACGTCTCTCCACATGCTCAGTTCTGAGAGATAAGTGTGTGTGAAAGACGACCTTCACCTAGCTTGTTGTAAAAACAAAGTTTCTTTTCAGTTGCAAACTTCATTCCATATTTATATATGGGGAGGTAGTAGCTCCAAGTCGGTTTTATAGTGAAAATAGCAGGAACTTCAAACCGGCGCTAGGAAACAGACTGAGAAACCAGAGTAAAATTTTCTCCTGCAAATCGTTCCATTTTTGCTAGATGAACGAACGTCTCTCCACATGCTCAGTTCTGAGAGATAAGTGTGTGTGAAAGCCGTCGTTCACCTAGCTTTTGGGAACAGAAAGTTTCTTTTCAGTGGCAAACTACACTCCATACATATAAATGGGGTTGTACTAGCTCCAACTCGGGTTTACAGTGAAAACTGCAGGAACTTCAAACCGGCACTAGGAAACAGACAGAGAAACCAGAGAAAAAGTTGCTCCGGCAACCCATTCCCTTTGTGCTAGATGAACTAACATCTTTCCACATGCTCATTTCTTAGATATAGATGTGTGTGAAAGCCATACTTCACCTTGCTTGTTGGGAACACAATGTAACTTTTTAGTTACAAACTACAATCCATACATATATATGGGGTTGTACTAGCTCCAACTCGGGTTTACAGTGAAAACTGCAGGTACTTCAAACCAGCACTAGGAAACAGCCTGCGAAACTATAGTAAAAGTTTCAACAGCAACACGTTCCCTTTGTGCTAGGTGAATGAACGTCTCTCCACATGCTCAGTTCTGAGAGATAATTGTGTGTGAAAACCGTACTTTACCTAGCCTGTTGGGAAAACAAAGTTTCTTTTCAGTTGCAAACTACAATCCATAGTTATATATGGGGAGGTAGTAGCTCCAACTCTTTTTTAAGGTGAAATCTGCAGGAAATCCTATCCGGCAATAGGAAACAGACTTAGAAACCAGAATAAAAGTTTCTCCTGGAACCCGATCTGTTTGTGCTAGAGGAACGAATGACTCCCCACATGCTCAGTTCTGAGAGATAATGTGTGTGAAACAGCCCTTCACCTAGCTTGTTGGGAACACAAATTTTCTTTTCATTTGCATACTGCACTGCATAAATATATATGGGGAATTTTTAGCTCCAACATAGTTTGACAGTGAATAGTGCAGGGTCTTCAAACCGGCACTAGGAAACAGGCTGAGACCCAGGGTAAATGTTTCCCCTGCAAACCTTTTCCTTTGTTCTAAATGAACGAACGTCTCACCACATGCTCATTTCTGAGAGGTGACGTGTGTGAAAGCCGTACTTCACCAATCTTGTTGGGAACACAATGTTTCTTTTCAGTTGCAAACTACACTCCATAAATATATATGGGGATTTACTAGGTCCAACTCAGTTTTACAGTGAAAACTGCAGGAACTTCAAACCGGCACTAGGAAACAGACTGAGAGACCAGAGTAAAAGTTTCCCCTGCAACACTTTTCCTTTGTGTTAAATGAACGAACGTCTCACCACATGCTCAGTTCTGAGAGATAAGTTTGTGTGAAAGCCGTCCTTCACCTACCTTGTTGGGAACACAAAGTTTCTTTTCAGTTGCAATCTACATTCCTTACATATATATGGGGTTGTACTAGCTCCAACTCGGTTTTACAGAGAAAATTGCAGGAACTTCAAACCGGCAATAGGAAAGAGACTTAGAAACCAGAGTAAAAGTTTTTCCTCTAACCCGTTCCTTTGTGCTAAATGAACGAACGTCTCTCCACATGCTCAGTTCTGAGTGGTAATTGTGGGAGAAATCCATACTTCACCTTGCTTGTTGGGAACCCAATGTAACTTTTTAGTTGCAAACTACAATCCATACATATATATGGGGTTGTACTAGCTCCAACTCGGGTTTACAGTGAAAACTGCAGGAACTTCAATGCGGCACTATTAAACAGACTGAGATACCAGAGTAAAATTTCTCCAGCATCCCGATCCCTATGTGCTAGATGAACGAATGTTTGTCCACATGATCAGTTCTGAGAGATAAGTGTGTGTGAAAGCCTTCCGTCACCTAGCTTGTTGGGAACACATAGTTTCTTTTAAGTTGCAAACTACACCAATGCATATATATGGCGAAGTAGTAGATCCAACTCGATATTACAGTGAAACTGCAGGAACATCAAACCGGCCCTTGTAAACAGACTGAGAAACCAGGGTAAATGTTTGCCCTGCAAACCTTTTCCTTTGTGCTAAATGAACGAACGTCTCACCACATGCTAATTTCTGAGAGGTAATGTGTGTGAAAGCCGTACTTCACCAAGCTTGTTGGGAACACAATGTTTCTTTTCAGTTGTAAACTACACTCCATAAATATATATGGGGATTTACTACGTCCAAATCGGTTTTACAGTGAAAACTGCATTAACTTCAAACCGGCACTAGGAATCAGACTGAGAATCCAGAGTAATAGTTTCCCCTGCAACCCTTTTCCTTTGTGCTAAATGAACGAACGTCTCCACATGCTCATTTCTGAGAGATAAGTGTGTGTGAAAGCCGTCCTTCACCTAGCTTGTTGGGAACAGAAATATTCTTTTCAGTTTCAAACTACACTCCATAAATATATATGGGGATGTACTACATCCAACTCTGTTTTACAGTGAAAACTGCAGGAACTTCAAACCGGCACTAGGAAACAGGCTTAGAAACCAGAGAAAACCTTTCTCCTGCAACCCTTTCACTTGTGCTACATGAACGAACGTCTCTCCACATGTTCAGTTCTGAGAGATAAGTGTGTATGAAATCCATCCTTCACCTATCTTTTTGGGAAAACAAAGTTACTTTTCAGTTGCAATCTACACTCCATACATTTATATGGGGCGGTACTAGCTCCAACTAGGTTTTACAGAGAAAATTACAGGAACTTCAAACCGGCACTAGGAAAGAGACTGAGAAAGCAGAGTAAAAGTTTCTCTTACAAACCGTTCCCTTTGTGCTAGATGAAAGAACCTCTCTCCACATGCTCAGTTCTGAGAGATAAGTGTGTGTGAAAGCCGCCCTTCACCTAGCTTGTTGGGAACACAAAGATTCTTTTCAGTTGCAAACTACACTCCATACTTATATATGGGGAGGTACTAGTTCCAACTCGATTTTACAGTGAAAACTGTATGAACTTCTAACCGGCACAAGGAAACAGAATGAGAATGCAGAGTAAAATTTCCCCTTTAACCCGTTCCCTTTGTGCTAGATGAACGAATGTTTGTCAACATGCTCAGTTTAGAGAGATAAGTGTGTGTGAAAGCCGTCCTTCACTTAGCTTGTTGGGAACACAAAGTTTTTTTTCAGTTTCAAACTACACTCCATTCATGTATACGGGGAGGTACTAGTTCCAACTCGATTTTACAGTGAAAACTGCAGGAAATTCAAAAAGGCAGTAGGAAAGAGACTGAGCAAACAGAGAAAATGTTTCTCTTGCCTCCATTCCGTTTGTGCTACATGAACGAACGACTCTCCACATGCTCAGTTCTTAGAGATATTTGTGTGTGAAAGCCGCCCTTCACCTAGCTTGTTGGGGACACAAAGTTTCTTTTGAGTTGCAAATTCCACTCCATAAATATATATGGGGAAGTAATAGCTCTAACTCGGTTTTGCAGTGAAACCTGCAGGAACTTCAATCACGCACTAGGAAACAGACTGAGAAACCAGAGTAAAATTTCTCCAGCAACCCGATCCCTTTGTGATAAATGAACGAATGTTTGTCCACAAGATTAGTTCTGAGAGATAAGTTTGTGTGAAAGCCGTCCTTCAACTAGCTTTTTGGGAACACAATGTTTCTTTTCAGTTGCAAACTACATCAAAGTATATATATGGGGAGGTAGTAGATCCAACTCGGTTTTACATTATAAACTGCAGAAACATCAAACCGGCTGTTGTAAACAGACTGAGAAACCAGGGTAAATGTTTCCCCTGCTAACGTTTTCCTTTGTGCTAAATGAACGAAGTTCTCACCACATGCTCATTTCTGAGAATTAATGTGTGTGAAAGCCGTACTTCACCAAGCTTGTTGGGAACACAACGTTTCTTTTCAGTTGCAAACTACACTCCATAAATACATATGGGGATTTACTAGGTCCAACTCGGTTTTACTGTGAAAACTGCAGGAACTTCAAACCGGCACTAGGAATCAGACTGAGAAATCAGAGTAAAAGTTTCCCCTGCAACACTTTTCCTTTTGTGCTAAATAAACGAACGTCTCACCACATGCTCAGTTCTGAGAGATAAATGTGGGTGAAAGCCGTCCTTCACCTAGCTTGTTGGGAACACAAAATTTCTTTTCAGTAACAAACTGCAATGCATACATTTATATGTTGAAGTATTAACTCCAACTCGGTTTTACAGTGAAAAATGCAAAAATTTCATACCGGCACTAGGAAACAGACCGAGAAACCAGAGAAAAAGTTGCTCCGGCAACTCGTTCCCTTTGTGCTAGATGAACTAACGTCTCTCCACATGCTCAGTTTTGAGAAATAATTGTGGGTGAAAGCCGTCCTTCAAATAGCTTGTTGGGAACACAAAGTTTCTTTTCAGTTGCAAACTACACTCCATACTTATATATGGGGTGGTAATATTTTCAACTCGTTTTTACGGTGAAAACTAAAGGAACTTCAAACTGGCACTGAGAATCAGACTTAGAAACAAGGGAAAATGTTTCCCCTAAAACCGTTCCCTTTTTGCTAGATGAACGAACGTCTCTCCATATGCTCAGTACTGAGAGGTCAGTTTGGGTGAAAGCCATTCTTCACCTTGCTTGTTGGGGACACAATGTAACTTTTTAGTTGCAAACTACAATCCATTCATATATATGGGGTTGTACTAGCTCCAACTCGGGTTTACAGTGAGAACTGCAGGAACTTCTAACCGGCACTAGGAAACAGACTGGGAAACCGGAGAAAAAGTTGCTCCGTCAACCCGTTCACTTAGTGCTAGATGAACTAACGTCTCTCCACATGCTCAGTTCTGAGAGATAGATGTGTTTGAAAGCCATACTTCACCTTGCTTGTTGGGAACTCAATGTATCTTTTTAGTTGCAAACTACAATCCATAAATATATATGGGGTTGTACTAGCTCCAACTCAGGTTTAGAGTGAAAACTGCAGAAGTTCAAACTGGCACTAGGAAACAGGCTGAGAAACTGTAGTAAAATTTTCAACTGCAACACGTTCCCTTTATGCTAGATGAACGAAAGTCTCTCCAAACGCTCAGTTCTGAGAGATAAGTGTGTGTGAAAGCCGTCCTTCACCAAGCTTATTGGGAACACAAAGTTTCTTTTCAGTTGCAATCTACACTCCATACATACATATGGGGAGGTACTAGCTCCAACTCGGATTTACAGGGGATATTGCAGGAATTTCTAACCGGCAATAGGAAAGAGACTTAGAAACCAGAGTAAAAGTTTTTCCTGCAACCCGTTCCTAGTGCTAAATGAACGAACGTCTCTCCACATGCTCAGTTCTGAGAGATAAATGTATGTGAAAGCCGACTTTCACCAAGCTTATTGGGAACACAAAGATTCTTTTCACTTGCATACTATAATCCATAAATATATATGGGGATGTACAAGCTCCATATGTGTTTTACAGTGAAATCTGCAGGAACTTCAAACCGGCACTGAGAAACTGACTTAGAAACAAGGGAAAATGTTTATCCTAAAACCGTCCCCTTTTTGCTAGATGAACGAACGTCTCTCCATATGCTCAGTTCTGTGAGGTCAGTTTGGGTGAAAGCCAAATCTTCCCCTTGCTTGTTGGGGACACAATGTAACTTTTTAGTTGAAAACTACAATCCATACTTATATATGGGGTTGTACTAGCTCCAACTCGGTTTTACAGTGAAAACTGCAGGAACTTCAAACCGGCACTAGGAAACAGACTGAGAAATCAGAGTAAAATTTTCTCCTGCAAATCGTTCCATTTTTGCTAGATGAACGAATGTTTGTCCAGATGCTCATTTTAGACTGATAAGTGTGTGTGAAAGCCGACCTTCACCTAGCCGGTTGGGAACACAAAGTTCCTTTTCAGGAGCAAACTTCACCCATACATATATATGGGGAGGCACTAGCTCCAACTCGGTTTTACAGTGATAATTGCAGGAACTTCAAACCGGCAGAAGGAAACAGACTGAGAAACCAGAGTAAATGTTTCTCCTGCAACCCTTTTCCTTTGTGATAAATGTACGAACGTCTCACCTCATGCTCATTTGTGAGAGATAAGTGTGTGTGAAAGCCGTCCTTCACATAGATTGTTGGGAACGCAAAGTTTCTTTTCAGTTTCAAACTACACTACATACATATATATGATGATGTACTAGCTCCAACTCGGTTTTACAGTGAAAACTGAAGGAATTTCAAACCGGCACTAGGAAATAAACTGAGAAACTATAGTAAAAGTTTCAACTGCAAAACGTTCCCTTTGTGCTAGTGAACGAACTTCTCTCCACATGCTCAGTTCTGAGAGATAATTGTGTGTGAAAGCCGTACTTCACCCAGCCTGTTGGGAAAAAAAGTTTCTTTTCACTTGCAAACTACAATCCATAGTTATATATGGGGAGGTAGTAGTTCCAACCCGTTTTTACGTTGAAATCTGAAGGAAATCCTATACGGCACTAGGAAACAGACTGAGAAACCAGAGAAAAGTTTCGCCTGCAAAACGTACCCTTTATGCTAGATGAACGAACGTCTCTCCACATGCTCAGTTCTGAGAGATAAATGTGTGTGATAGCCGACTTTCACCAAGCTTATTGGGAACACAAAGATTCTTTTCAGTTGCATACTATACTCCATAAATATATATGGGGAGGTACAAGCTCCAAATGTGTTTTACAGTGAAATCTGCCGGAACTTCAAAGCGGCACTAGGAAAGAGACTGAGAAAACAGAGTAAAAGTATCTCCTGCAACCCGTCCCTTTTGTGCTAGATGAACGAATGTCTCTCCACATGCTCAGTTCTGAGAGATAAGTGTGTGTGGAAGCCGTCCTTCACCTATCTTTTTGGGAACACAAAGTTAGTTTTCAGTTGCAATGTACACTCCTTACATACATATGGGGAGGTACTAGCTCCAACTCGGATTTACAGGGGATATTGCAGGAATTTCTAACCGGCAATAAGAAAAGACTTAGAAACCAGAGTAAAAGTTTCTCCTGCAACCTGTTCCTTTGTGCGAAATGAACGAACGTCTCTCCACATGCTCAGTTCTGAGAGATAAGTGTGTGTGAAAGCCGTCTGTCACATTGCTTGTTGGGAACACAAAGTTTCTTTTCAGTTGCAAACTAAACGCCATATACATATATGGGGAGTTACTATCTCCAACTCGGTTTTACACTGAATACTGCAGGGAATTGTAACCGGCACTAGGAAACAGAATGAGAATCCTGAGTAAAATTTCTCCTTTAAACCGTTCCCTTTGTGCTAGATGAACGAATGTTTGTCCACATGCTCAATTTAGAGTGATAAGTGTGTGTGAAAGCCGTCATTCACTTAGCTTGTTGGGAACACAAAGTTTCTTTTCAGTTTCAAACTACACTCCATACTTATATATGGGGAGGTATTAGTTCCAACTCGAGTTTACAGTGAAAACTCCTGGAAATTCAAACCAGCACTTGGAAAGAGACTGAGCAAACAGAGAAAATGTTTCTCTTGCATCCATTCCGTTTGTGCTACATGAACGAACGACTCTCCACATGTTCAGTTCTGAGAGATGTTTGTGTGTGAAAGCCGCCCTTCACCTAGCTTGTTGGGGACACAAAGTTTCTTTTGAGTTGCAAACTACACTCCATACATATATATGGGAAGTACTAGCTCCAACTCGGTTTTACAGTGAAAACTGCAGGAACATCAAACGGGCCCTTGTAAACAGACTGAGAAACCAGGGTAAATGTTTCCGCTGCAAACCTTTTCCTTTGTGCTAAATGAACGAACGTCTCACCACATGCTCATTTCTGAGAGGTAATGTGTGTGAAAGCCGTACTTCACCAAGCTTGTTGGGAACACAATGTTTCTTTTCAGTTGCAAACTACATTCCATAAATATTTATGGGGATTTACTAGGTCCAAATCGGTTTTATAGTGAAAACTGCAGGAACTTCAAACCGGCACTAGGAATCAGACTGAGAATCCAGAGTAAAAGTTTAACCTGCAACCGTTTTCCTTTGTGCTAAATAAACGAACGTCTCCACATGCTCATTTCTGAGAGATAAGTGTGGGTGAAAGCCGAGCTTCACCTAGCTTTTTGGGAACACAAAGTTTCTTTTCAGTTGCAAACTACACTCCATACTTATATATGGGTTGGTACTATTTCCAACTCGGTTTTACAGTGAAAACTACAGGAACATCAAACCGGCACTGAGAAACAGACTTAGAAACAAGGGAAAATGTTTAGCCTAAAACCTTTCCCTTTTTGCTAGATGAACGATCGTCTCTCCATATGCTCAGTTTTGAGAGGTCTGTTTGGGTGAAAGCCATACTTCATCTTGCTTGTTGGGAACACAATGTAACTTTTTAGTTAAAAACTACAATCCATATATACATATGGGGTTGTACTAGCTCCAACTCGGGTTTACAGTGAAAACTGCAGGAAGTTCAAACCGGCACTAGGAAACACACTGAGAAACCGGAGAAAAGCTGCTCCGGTAACCCGTTCACGTTGTGCTAGATGAACTAACGTCTCTCCACATGCTCAGTTCTGAGAGATAGATGTGTGTGAAAGCCATCCTTCACCTTGTTTGTTGGGAACACAATGGAACTTTTTAGTTGCAAACTACAATCCATAAATATATGTGGGGTTGTACTAGCTCCAACTCGGGTTTACAGTGAAAACTGCAGGAACTTCAAACCGGCACTAGGAAACAGACTGAGAAACTATAGTAAAAGTTTCAACTGCAACACGTTCCCTTTATGCTAGATGAACGAACGTCTCTCCACATGCTCAGTTCTGAGAGATAAGTTTGTGTGAAAGCCGTCCTTCACCAAGCTTATTGGGAACACAAAGTTTCTTTTCTGTTGCATAGTACACTCCATACAAATATATGGGGAGGTACTAGCTCCAACTGTGTTTTACTGTGAAAACTATAGGAACTTCAAACCGGCACTTGGAAAGGGACTGAGAAAACAGAGTAAATGTATCTCGTGAAAACCGTCCCCTTTGTGCTTGATGAACGAACGTCTCTCCACTTGCTCAGTTCTGAGAGATAAGTGTTTGTGGAAGCCGTCCTTCACCTATTTTTTTTGGGAACACAAAGTTATTTTTCAGTTGCAATCTACACTCCATACATATATATGGGGGGGGTACTAGCTCCAACGCGTTTTTACAGAGAAAATTGCAGGAACTTCAAACCGGCACTAGGAAACTGACTGAGAAAAGAGAGAAAAAGTTTTTCCTGCAATCCGTTCATTTGTGCTAAATGAACGAACGTCTCTCCACATGCTCAGTTCTGAGAGATAAGTGTGTGTGAAAGACGACCTTCACCTAGCTTGTTGTAAAAACAAAGTATCTTTTCAGTTGCAAACTTCATTCCATAATTATATATGGGGAGGTATTAGCTCCAACTCCGTTTTACAGTGAAAACTGCAGGGACTTCAAGCCGGCACTAGGAAACAGGCTGAGAAACAAGAGAATATGTTTCTCCTGCAACCATTTCACTTGTGCTACATGAACGAACGTCTCTCCACATGTTCAGTTCTGAGAGGTAAGTGTGTGTGAAAGCCGTCCTTCACCTAGCTTGTTGGGAACACAAAGATTCTTTTCAGTTGCAAACTACACTCCATACTTATATATGGGGAGGTACTAGTTGCAACTCGATTTTACAGTGAAAACTGCAGGAAATTGAAACCGGCACTAGGAAAGAGACTGAGAAAACAGAGAAAATGTTTCTCTTGCAACCAGTCCCTTTGTGCTACATGAACGAACGACTCTCCACATGCTCAGTTCTTAGAAATAATTGTGTGTGAAAGCCGCACTTCACCTAACTTGTTGGGGCCACAAAGTTTCTTTTCAGTTGCAAACTACACTCCATACATATATATGGGGAAGTACTAGCTCCAAATCGGTTTTACAGTGAAAACTGCAGGAACTTCTAACCGGCACAAGGAAACAGAATGAGAATGCAGAGTAAAATTTCTCCTTTAACCCGATCCTTTTGTGCTAGATGAAAGAATATTTGTCCATATGCTCAGTTTAGAGTGATAAGTGTGTGTGAAAGCCGTCCTTCACTTAGCTTGTTGGGAACACAAAGTTTCTTTTCTGTTTTAAACTACAATCCATACATATATATGGGGAGGTACTAGTTCAAACTCGATTTTACAGTGAAAACTGCAGGAAATTCAAACCGGTACTAGGAAAGAGACTGAGCAAACAGAGAAAATGTTTCTCTTGCATCCATTCCGTTTGTGCTACATGAACGAACGACTCTCCACATGCTCAGTTCTTAGAGATATTTGTGTGTGAAAGCCGCCCTTCACCTAGCTTGTTGGGGAAAAAAGTTTCTTTTGAGTTGCAAACTACACTCCATAAATATATATGGGGAAGTAATAGGTCCAACTCGGTTTTACAGTGAAACCTGCAGGAACTTCAATCAGGCACTAGGAAACAGACTGAGAAACCAGAGTAAAATTTCTCCAGCATCCCGATCCCTTTGTGCTAAATGAGCGAATGTTTGTCCAGAAGATAAGTTCTGAGAGATAAGTGTGTGTGAAAGCAGTCCTTCACCTAGCTTGTTTGGAACACAAAGTTTCTTTTCAGTTGCAAACTACACCAAAGAATATATATGGGGAGGTACTAGATCCAACTCGGTTTACAGTATAAACTGCAGGAACATCAATCCGGCTTTTGTAAACAGACTGAGAAACCAGGGTAAATGTTTCCCCTGCTAACCTTTTCCTTTGTGCTAAATGAACGAAATTCTCACCACATGCTCATTTCTGAGAGTTAATGTGTGTGAAAGCCGTACTTCACCATGCTTGTTGGGAACACAATGTTTCTTTTCAGTTGCAAACTACACTCCATAAATACATATGGGGATTTACTAGGTCCAACTCGGTTTTACAGGGAAAAATGCAGAAATTTCATACTGGCACTAGGAAGCAGACTGAGAAACCAGAGAAAAAGTTGCTCCGGCAACTCGTTCCCTTTGTGCTAGATGAACTAACGTCTCTCCACATGCTCAGTTCTGAGAAATAATTGTGGGTAAAAGTCGTCCTTCAAATAGCTTGTTGGGAACACAAAGTTTCTTTTCAGTTGCAAACTACACTCCATACTTATATATGGGGTGGTAATATTTCCAACTCGGATTTACAGTGTAAAGTACAGGAACTTCAAACCGGCACTGAGAAACAGACTTAGAAACAAGGGAAAATATTTCTCCTAAAACCGTTCCCTTTTTGCTAGATGAACGAGCGTCTCTCCATATGCTCTTTTCTGAGAGGTCAGTTTGGTTGAAAGCCATTCTTCTCCTTGCTTGTTGGGGACACAATGTAACTTTTTAGTTGAAAACTACAATCCATACTAATATATGGGGTTGTACTAGCTCCAACTCGGGTTTACAGTGAAAACTGCAGGAACTTCTAACCGGCACTAGGAAACAGACTGGGAAACCGGAGAAAAAGTTGCTACGGCAACCTGTTCCCTTAGTGCTAGATGAAGTAACGTCTCTCCACATGCTCAGTTCTGAGAGATAGATGTGTTTTAAAGCCATTCTTCACCTTGCTTGTTGGGAACACAATGTAACTTTTTAGTTGCAAACAACAATCCATAAATACATATGCGGTTGTACTTGCTCCAACTCGGGTTTACATTGAAAACTGCAGGAACTTCAAACCAGCACTAGGAAACAGACTGAGAAATCAGAGTAAAATTTTCTCCTGCAACCCGTTCCCTTTTTGCTAGATGAACGAATGTTTGTCCAGATGCTAAGTTTAGACTGATAAGTGTGTGTGAAAGCCGTCCTTCACCTAGCTGGTTGGGAACACAAAGTTACTTTTCAGGAGCAAACTTCACCCATACATATATATGGGGAGGCACTAGCTCCAACTCGGGTTTACAGTGAAAATTGCAGGAACTTCATACCGGCAGTAGCAAACAGAGTGAGAGACCAGAGTAAATGTTTCTCCTGCAACCCTTTTCTTTGTGATAAATGTACGAACGTCTCACCTCATGCTCATTTGTGAGAGATAAGTGTGTGTGAAAGCCGTCCTTCACATAAATTGTTGGGAACACAAAGTTTATTTTCAGTTGCAAACTACACTACATACATATATATGATGATGTACTAGCTCCAACTCGGTTTTACAGTGAAAACTGCAGGAATTTCAAACCGGCACTAGGAAACAAACTGAGAAACTATAGTAAAAGTTTCAACTGCAAAACGTTCCCTTTGTGCTAGTGAACGAACTTCTCTCCACATGCTCAGTTCTGAGAGATAATTGTGTGTGAAAGGCGTAATTCAGCTAGCCTGTTGGGAAAAAAATTTTCTTTTCAGTTGCAAACTACAATCCATAGTTATATATTGGGAGGTAGTAGCTCCAACTCGTTTTTACGTTGAAATCTGAAGGAAATCCTATACGGCACTAGGAAACAGACTGAGAAACCAGAGAAAAGTTTCGCCTGCAAAACGTACCCTTTATGCTAGATGAATGAAGGTCTCTCCACATGCTCAGTTCTGAGAGATAATTGTGGGTGAAAGCCGTCCTTCAAATAGCTTTTTGGGAAGAAAAAGTTTCTTTTCTGTTGCATAGTACACTCCATACTTATATATGGGGTGGTACTATTTCCAACTCGGTTTTACAGTGAAAACTACAGGAACTTCAAACCGGCACTGAGAAACAGACTTAGAAACAAGGGAAAATGTTTATCCTATAACCGTTCCCTTTTTGCTAGATGAATGAACGTCTCTCCATATGCTCAGTTCTGAGAGGTCAGTTTGGGTGAAAGGCATACTTCATCTTTCTTGTTGGGAACACAATGTAACTTTTTAGTTGAAAACTACAATCCATACATATATATGGGTTTGTACTAGCTCCAACTCGGGTTTACAGTGAAAACTGCAGGAAGTTCAAACCGGCACTAGGAAACAGACTGGAAACCGGAGATAAGTTGCTCCGGCAACCCGTTCCCTATGTGCTAGATGAACTAACGTCTCTCCACATGCTCAGTTCTGAGAGATAGAGGTGTGTGAAAGAGATCCTTCACCTTGCTTGTTGGGAACACAATGTAACTTTCTAGTTGCAAAGTACAATCCATAAATATATATGGGGTTGTACTAGCTCCAACTCGGGTTTACAGTGAAATCTGCAGGAACTTCAAACCGGCACTAGGAAACAGACTGAGAAACTATAGTAAAAGTTTCAACTGCAACACGTTCCCTTTATGCTAGATGAACGAACGTCTCTCCACATGCTCAGTTCTGAGAGATAAGTTTGTGTGAAAGCCGTCCTTCACCAAGCTTATTGGGAATACAAAGTTTCTTTTCTGTTGCATAGTACACTCCATACATATATATGGGGAGGTACTAGCTCCAACTGTGTTTTACAGTGAAAACTGTTGGAACTTCAAACCGGCACTAGGAAAGAGACTGATAAAACAGAGTAAAAGAATCTCCTGAAAACCGTCCCCTTTGTGCTAGATGAATGAAGGTCTCTCCACTTGCTCAGTTCTGAGAGATAAGTGTTTGTGGAAGCCGTCCTTCACCTATATTTTTGGGAATACAAAGTTTCTTTTCAGTTGCATAGTACATTTCATATATATATATCGGGAGGTACTAGCTCCAACTGTGATTTACAGTGTAAACTGAAGGAACTTCAAAACGGCACTAGGAAAGAGACTGAGAAAACAGAGTAAATGTATCTCGTGAACACCGTCCTTTTGTGCTAGATGAACGAAGGTATCTCCACTTGCTCAGTTCTGAGAGATAAGTGTTTGTGGAAGCAGTCCTTCACCTATATTTTTGGGAACACAAAGTTACTTTTCAGTTGCAATCTACACTCCATACATATATATGGGGAGGTACTAGCTCCAACGCGTTTTTACAGAGAAAATTGCAGGAACTTCAAACCGGCACAAGTAAACTGACTGAGAAACCAGAGTAAAAGTTTTTCCTGCAATCCATTCCTTTGTGCTAAAGGAGCGAACGTCTCTCCACATGCTCAGTTCTGAGAGATAAGTGTGTGTGAAAGACGAACTTCACCTAGCTTGTTGAAAAAACAAAGTTTCTTTAAAGTTGAAAACTTCTTTCCATACTTATATATGGGGAGGTAGTAGCTGCAACTTTGTTTTATAGTGAAAATAGCAGGAACTTCAAACCGGAACTAGGAAAAAGACTGAGAAAGCAGAGTTAAATTTTCTCCTGCAACCCGTTCCATTTTTGCTAGATGAACGAACGTCTCTCCACATGCTCAGTTCTGAGGGATAAGTGTGTGTGAAAGCCGTCCTTCACCTAGCTTGTTGGGAACACAAAGTTTCTTTTCAGTGGCAAATTGCACACCATACATATATATGGGGATGTACTAGGTCCAACTCTGTTTTACAGTGAAAACTGCAAGAAATTCAAGCAGGCACTAGGAAACAGGCTGAGAAACCGGAGAAAACGTTTCTCCTGCAACCCTTTCACTTGTGCTATCTGAAAGAACGTCTCTCCTCATGTTCAGTTCTGAGAGATAAGTGTGTGTGAAAGCCGTCCTTCACCTATCTTTTTGGGAACACAAAGTCATTTTTCAGTTGCAATCTACACTCCATACATTTATATTGGTAGGTACTAGCTCCAACTATGTTTTACAGAGAAAATTGCAGGAACTTCATAACGGCACTAGGAAATAGACTGAGAAAGCAGATTAAAATTTTTCCTGCAATCCGTTCCTTTGTGCTAAATGAACGAACGTCCCCCATATGCTCAGTTCTGAGAGATAAATGTGTGTGAAAAACGACCTTCACCTATCTTGTTGTAAAAAAAAAAAGTTTCTTTTCAGTTGCAAACTTCATTCCATAGTTATGTATGGGGAGGTATAAGCTCCAACTCCGTTTTACAGTGACAACTGCAGGAACTTCAAGCCGGCACTAGGAAACAGGCTGAGAAACCAGAGAATATGTTTCTCCAGCAACCCTTTCACTTGTGCTACATGAACGAACGTCTCTCCACATGTTCAGTTCTGAGAGAGAAGTGTGTGTGAAAGCCGTCCTTCACCTAGCTTGTTGGGAACACAAAGTTTCTTTTCCGTTGCAAACTACACTCCATACTTATATATGGGGAGGTACTAGTTCCAATTCGATTTTACAGTGAAAACTGCAGGAAATTGAAACCGGCACTAGGAAAGTGACTGAGAATACAGAGAAAATGTTTCTCTTGCAACCAGTCCATTTGTGCTACATGAACGAACGACTCTCCAAATGCTCAGTTCTTAGAGATAAGTCTGTGTGAAAGCCCCACTTCACTTAACTTGTTGGGGCCACAAAGTTTCTTTTCAGTTGCAAACTACACTCCATACATATATATGGGGAAGTACTAGCTCAAAATCTGTTTTACAGTGAAAACTACAGGAACTTCAAACCGGCACTGAGAAACAGACTTAGAAACAAGGGAAAATATTCCTCCAAAAACCGTTCAATTTTTGCTAGATGAACGAGCGTCTCTCCATATGCTCAGTTCTGAGAGGTCAGTTTCGGTGAAAGCCATTCTTCACCTTGCTTGTTCGGAACACAATGTAACTTTTTAGTTAAAAACTAGAATCCATACATATATATGGGGTTGTACTAGCTCCAACTCGGGTTTATAGTGAAAACTGCAGGAAGTTCAAAGCGGCACTAGGAAACAGACTGAGAAACCGGAGAAATAGTTGCTCCGGCAACCCGTTCACTTTGTGCTAGATGAACTAACGTCTCTCCACATGCTCAGTTCTGAGAGACAGATGTGTGTGAAAGCCATCCTTCACCTTGTTTGTTGGGAACACAATGGAACTTTTTAGTTGCAAACTACAATCCATAAATATATATGGGTTTGTACTAGCTCCAACTCGGGTTTACAGTGAAAACTGCAGGAATTTCAAACCGGCACTAGGAAACAGACTGAGAAACTAGAGTAAAAGTTTCAACTGCAACACGCTCCCTTTATGCTAAATGAACGAACGTCTCTCCACATGCTCAGTTCTGAGAGATAAGTGTGTGTCAAAGCCGTCCTTCACCAAGCTTATTGGGAACACAAAGATTCTTTTCATTTGCATAGTACACTCCATACATATATATGGGGAGGACTAGCTCCAACTGGGTTTTACAGTGAAAACAGCAGGATCTTCAAACCGGCACTAGGAAAGCGCATGAGAAAACAGAGTAAAAGTATCTACTTCAAACCGTCCCCTTTGTGCTAGATGAAAGAAGGTCTCTCCACTTGCTCAGTTCTGAGAGATAAGTGTTTGTGGAAGCCGTCCTTCACCTACACTTTTGGGAAAACAAAGTTACTTTTCAGTTGCAATCTACACTCCATACATATATATGGGGAGGTACTAGCTCCAACTCGTTTTTACAAAGAAACTTGCAGGAACTTCAAACCGGCACTAGGAAACTGACTGAGAAAGCAGAGTAAAAGTTTTTCCTGCAATCCGTTCTTTGTGCTAAATGAACGAACGTCTCTCCACATGCTCAGATCTGAGAGATAAGTGTTTGTGTAAGCCGTCCTTCACCTATATTTTTGGGAATACAAAGTTACTTTTCAGTTGCAATCTACACTCCATACATATATATGGGTAGGTACTAGGTCCAACACAGTTTTACAGTGAAAACTGCAGGAAATTCAAGCAGGCACTAGGAAACAGGCTGAGAAACCAGAGTAAAAGTTTCTCCTGCAACCCGTTACGTTTGTGCTAGAGAATCAAACAACACCCCACATGCTAAGTTCTGAGAGATAATGTGTGTGAAACCGTCCTTCTCCTAGCTTGTTGGGAACACATATTTTCTTTTCAGTTGCTAACTACACTCCATACATTTATATTGGAATGTAGTATCTCCAACTCTTTTTATAATGAAATCTGCAGGAACTGCAAACCGGCACTAGGAAACAGACTGAGAAAACAGAGTAAAAATTTCTCCTATAATCCGTTCCTTTTGTACCAGATGAACGAAGTCTCTACACATGCTCATTTCTGAGAGATAATTGGGTGTGAAAGCCGTCCTTCACCTTGCTTGTTGGGAACACAAAGTTTGTTTTCAGTTGCAAACTACACTCCATACATATGTACGGGGAGTTACAACCTCCAACTCGGTTTTACAGTGAAAACTGCTGGAACTTCAAACCGGCACTATGAAACAGACTGAGAAACCAGAGTAAAATTTCCCCAGCAACCCGTTCCCTTTGTGCTAGATGAAGGAACGTCTGACCACATGCTAAGTTCTGAGAAATAAGTGTGTGTGAAAGCCGTCCTTCACCAACTTGTTGGGAACACAAACTTTGTTTTCTGTTGCAAACTACACTCCATACATATATATGAAGATGTACTAGCTCCAACTCGGTTTTACAGTGATAACTGCAGGAAATTCAAAGCGGCACTAGGAAAAAGACTGAGTACCCAGAGTAAAATTTCCCCAGCAAACCTTTCCCTTTTTGCTAGATGAACGAACGTCTTTCCACTTGCTCAGTTCTGAGATATAAGTGTGTGTGAAAGCCATGCTTCAACTAGCTTGTTGGGAACACAAATTTTCTTTTAAGTTGCCAACTACACTCCATACATATATATTGGGAGATAGAAGTTCCAAATCGGTTTTACAATGAAATCTGCAGGAACTTCAAACCGGCACTAGGAAACAGACTGAGAAACCAGATTAAAAGTTTCACCTTCAACCCGTTCCCTTTGTGCTAGATGAACGAACGTCTCTTCACATGCTCAGTTTTGAGAGAAAACTGTGTGTGAATGCCGTCCTTCTCCTAGCTTGTTGGGAACACAAAGTTTTTTTACAGTTTGAAACTACACTCCATACATATATATGAAGATGTACTAGCTCCAACTCGGTTTTACAGTGTAAACTGCAGTAACTTAAACCAGCACTAAGAAACAAACTGAGAAACCTGTGTAAAAGTTTCTCCTGCAACCCGTTCCCTTTTAGCTAGATGAACGAACGTGTCTCCACATGCTCATTTCTGAGAGATAAGTGTGTGTGAAAGCCGTACTTCACCCTGCTTGTTGGGAACACAAAGTTACATTTCAGTTGCTAATTACACTCCATACATATATAAGGGAAGGTACTAGCTCCAACTCGTTTTTACAGTGAAAACTGCTGGAATTTCAAACCGGTACTAGGAAACAGTCTGAGAAAGCAGAGTAAAATTTCCCCATCAAACCGTTCCCTTTGTGGTAAATGAACGAACGTCTGTCCACATGCTCAGTTCTGAGTGAGAATTGTGTCTGGAAGCCGTCCTTCACCTAGCTTGTTGGGAACGCAAAGTTTCTTTTCAGTTGCCAACTACAATCCATACATCTATATTGGTAGGTAGTAGCTCCAACTCGGTTTTACAATTAAATCTGCAGGAACTCCAACCGGAACTAGGAAACGGACTTAGAAACCAGAGTAAAAGTTTCTCATGCAACCCGTTCCCTTTGTGCTAAATGAACGAACGTCTGTCCACATGCTCAGTTCTGAGAGATAAGTGTGTGTGAAAGCCGTCCTTCACCTAGCTTGTTGGGAACACAAAGTTTGTTTTCAGGTGCAAACTACACTCCGTACATATACATGGTCAGGTACTAACTCCAACTCGGTTTTACAGTGAAAATTGCAGGCACTTCAAACCGGCACTAGGAAACAGACTGAGAAACCAGAGTAAAAATTTCTCCGAAAATCCGTTCCCTTTATGCCAGATGAACGAAGTCTCTCCACATGCTCAGTTCTGAGAGATAATTGGGTGTGAAAGCCGTCCTTCACCCAACTTGTTGGGAACTCAAAGTTTGTTTTCTGTAGCAAACTACACTCCATACATATGTACGGGGAGTTACAAGCTCCAACTCGGTTTTACAGTGAAAACTGCAGGAATTTCAAACCGGCACTAGGAAACAGACTGAGAAACCAGAGAAAAAGTTGCTCCGGCAACCCGTTCCCTTTGTGCTAGATGAACTAACGTCTCTCCACATTATCAGTCCTGAGAGAAATTGTGGGTGAAAGCCGTCCTTCAAATAGCTTGTTGGGAACACGAAGTTTCTTTTCAGTTGCAAACTACACTCCATACTTATATATGGGGTGGTACTATTTCCAACTCGGTTTTACAGTGAAAACTACAGGAACTTCAAACCGGCACTGAGAAACAGACTTAGAAACAAGGGAAAATGTTCCTCCTAAAACCGTTCAATTTTTGCTAGATGAACGAGCGTCTCTCCATATGCTCAGTTCTGAGAGGTCAGTTTCGGTGAAAGCCATTCTTCACCTTGCTTGTTCGGAACACAATGTAACTTTTTAGTTAAAAACTACAATCCATACATATATATGGGGTTGTACTAGCTCCAACTCGGGTTTATAGTGAAAACTGCAGGAAGTTCAAAGCGGCACTAGGAAACAGACTGAGAAACCGGAGAAATAGTTGCTCCGGCAACCCGTTCACTTTGTGCTAGATGAACTAACGTCTCTCCACATGCTCAGTTCTGAGAGACAGATGTGTGTGAAAGCCATCCTTCACCTTGTTTGTTGGGAACACAATGGAACTTTTTAGTTGCAAACTACAATCCATAAATATATATGGGTTTGTACTAGCTCCAACTCGGGTTTACAGTGAAAACTGCAGGAATTTCAAACCGGCACTAGGAAACAGACTGAGAAACTAGAGTAAAAGTTTCAACTGCAACACGCTCCCTTTATGCTAAATGAACGAACGTCTCTCCACATGCTCAGTTCTGAGAGATAAGTGTGTGTCAAAGCCGTCCTTCACCAAGCTTATTGGGAACACAAAGATTCTTTTCATTTGCATAGTACACTCCATACATATATATGGGGAGGACTAGCTCCAACTGGGTTTTACAGTGAAAACAGCAGGATCTTCAAACCGGCACTAGGAAAGCGCATGAGAAAACAGAGTAAAAGTATCTCCTTCAAACCGTCCCCTTTGTGCTAGATGAAAGAAGGTCTCTCCACTTGCTCAGTTCTGAGAGATAAGTGTTTGTGGAAGCCGTCCTTCACCTACACTTTTGGGAACACAGTTACTTTTCAGTTGCAATCTACACTCCATACATATATATGGGGAAGTACTACATCCAACTCGGTTTTACAGTGAAAACTGCTGGAACTTCAAACCGGCACTAGGAAACTGACTGAGAAAGCAGAGTAAAAGTTTTTCCTGCAATCCGTTCCTTTGTGCTAAATGAACGAACGTCTCTCCACATGCTCAGATCTGAGAGATAAGTGTTTGTGTAAGCCGTCCTTCACCTATATTTTTGGGAATACAAAGTTACTTTTCAGTTGCAATCTACACTCCATACATATATATGGGTAGGTACTAGGTCCAACACAGTTTTACAGTGAAAACTGCAGGAAATTCAAGCAGGCACTAGGAAACAGGCTGAGAAACCAGAGTAAAAGTTTCTCCTGCAACCCGTTACGTTTGTGCTAGAGAATCGAACAACACCCCACATGCTAAGTTCTGAGATATAATGTGTGTGAAACCGTCCTTCAACTAGCTTGTTTGGAACACAAATTTTCTTTTCATTTGCAAACTGCACTCGATACATATATATGGGGAAGTACTAGCTCCAACATAATTTGACAGTGAAAACTGCAGATTCTTCAAACCGGCAGTAGGAAACAGACTGAGAAACCAGAGTGAAAGTTTCTCCTGCAACACTTTCCCATTGTGCTTGTTGAACGAACGTCTCACCATATGCTCAGTTCTGAGAGATAAGTGTGTGTGAAAGCCGTTTTTCACCTAGCTTGTTTGGAACACAAAGTTTCTTTTCAGTTGCAAACTACACTCCATACATATATATGGGGAGGTACTAGCTCCAACTCGGTTTTACAGTGAAAACTGAAGGAATTTCAAGCTGGCACTAGGAAACAGGCTGAGAAACCAGAGAAAATGTTTCTCCTGCAACCCTATCCCTTTGTGCTACATGAACGAACGTCTCTCCCCATGTTCATTTCTGAGAGATAATGTGTGTGAAATCCGTCCTTCACATAGCTTGTTGGGAACACAAAGTATATTTTCTGTTGCAAACTGAACTCCAGATATATATATGGGGAGGTACTAGCTCCAACTCGGTTTTATAGTGAAAAATGAAGGAACTTGTAACTGGCATTGGGAAACTGACTGAGAATCCAGAGTAAAATTTCCCCTGTAAAGCATTCCATTTTTTCTAGATGAATGAATGTTTGTCCACATGCTCAGTTTAGAGTGATAACTGTGTGTGAAATCCGTCCTTCACCTAGCTTGTTGGGAACACAAAAGTACTTTTCAGTAGCAAACTACACCCATACATATATATGGGGAGGCACCAGCTCCAACTCGGTTTTACAGTGAAAACTGCAGGAACTTCCTACTGGCAGTAGGAAACAGACTGAGAGACCAGAGTAAATGTTTCTCCTGCAACCCTTTTCCTTTGTGCTAAATGTACGAACGTCTCACCACATGCTCATTTCTGAGCGATAAGTGTGTGTGAAAGCCGGCCTTCACCTATCTTGTTGGGAACACAAAGTTTCTTTTCAGTTGCAAACTACACTCCATACATATATATGATGTTGTACTAGCTCCAACTCGGTTTTACAGGGAAAACTGCAGTAACTTAAATCGGCACTAGGAAACAGACTGAGAAACCAGAGAAAAAGTTTCTCCTGCAAACCGTTCCCATTGTTCTAGCTGAACGAACGTTTCACCACATGCTCAGTTCTGAGAGATAGGTGTGTGTGAAAGCCGTTTTTCACCTAGCTTGTTGGGAACACAAAGTTACTATTCAGTTGCAAACTACACTTCATACATATATATGGGGAAGTACTACATCCAACTCGGTTTTATAGTGAAAACTGCTGGAACTTCAAACCGGCACTAGGAAACAGACTGAGAAACCAGAGTAAAATTTCCCCAGCAACCCGTTCCCTTTGTGCTAGATGAACGAACGTCAGACCACATGCTAAATTCTGAGACATAACTTTGTGTGAAAGCCGTCCTTCACCAACTTGTTGGGAACACAAAGTTTGTTTTCTGTTGCAAACTACACCCCATAAATTTATATGAGGAAATACTAGCTCAAACTCGGTTTTACAGAGAAAACTGCAGGAACTTCAAACAGGCACTAGGAAACAGACTGAGTACCCAGAGTATAATTTCCCCAGCAAACCTTTCCCTTTGTGCTAGATGAACGAACGTCTTTCCACTTGCTCAGTTCTGAGCTATAAGTGTGTGTGAAAGCCATGCTTCAAATAGCTTGTTGGGAACACAATTTTTCTATTAAGTTGAAAACTAACTCCATACATATATATTGGGAGATAGAAGTTTCAGCACGGTTTTACAATGAAATCTGCAGGAACTTCAAACCGGCACTAGGAAACAGACTGAGAAACCAGAGTAAAAGTTTCCCCTGACACCCGTTCCGTTTGTGCTACATGAACGAACGTCTCTGCCCATGCTCATTTCTGAGAGATATGTGTGTGTGAAAGCCGTTTTTCACCTAGCTTGTAGGGAACACAAAGTTTCGTTTCAGTTGCAAACTACAATCCATACATTTTTAAGGGGAAGTAGTAGCTCCAACTCGGTTTTACAGTGAAAAATGCAGGAACTTCAAACCGGCACTAGGAATCAGACTGAGATACTAGAGTAAAATTTCACCTGCAGCCCGTTCTTTTGTGCTAGATGAACGAACGTCACTCCACATCTCAGTTCTGAGTGTTTATTGTGTGTGAAAGCCGTCCTTCACCTAGCTTACTTGGAACACAAAGTTTCACTTCAGTTGCAAACTACATTCCATACATATATATTGGTTAGGTACTAGCTCCAACTCCGTTTTACATTGAAAACTGCAGGAACTTCTAACCGGCACTAGGAAACTTACTGAGAATCCTGAGTAAAGTTTTCTCCTGCAACCTATTCCCTTTGTGCTAGATGTAGGAACGTCTCTCCACATGCTCAGTTCTGAGAGATAATTTGTGTGAAACCGTCCTTCTCCTAGCTTGTTGGGAACACATATTTTCTTTTCAGTTGCTAACTACACTCCATACATTTATATTGGAATGTAGTATCTCCAACTCTTTTTACAATGAAATCTGCAGGAACTGCAAACCGGCACTAGGAAACAGACTGAGAAAACAGAGTAAAAATTTCTCCTATAATCCGTTCCTTTTGTACCAGATGAACGAAGTCTCTACACATGCTCATTTCTGAGAGATAATTGGGTGTGAAAGCCGTCCTTCACCTTGCTTGTTGGGAACACAAAGTTTGTTTTCAGTTGCAAACTACACTCCATACATATGTACGGGGAGTTACAACCTCCAACTCGGTTTTACAGTGAAAACTGCTGGAACTTCAAACCGGCACTATGAAACAGACTGAGAAACCAGAGTAAAATTTCCCCAGCAACCCGTTCCCTTTGTGCTAGATGAAGGAACGTCTGACCACATGCTAAGTTCTGAGAAATAAGTGTGTGTGAAAGCCGTCCTTCACCAACTTGTTGGGAACACAAACTTTGTTTTCTGTTGCAAACTACACTCCATACATATATATGAAGATGTACTAGCTCCAACACGGTTTTACAGTGATAACTGCAGGAAATTCAAAGCGGCACTAGGAAAAAGACTGAGAAACCAGAGTAAAAGTTTCCCCTGACACCCGTTCCGTTTGTGCTACATGAACGAACGTCTCTGCCCATGCTCATTTCTGAGAGATATGTGTGTGTGAAAGCCGTTTTTCACCTAGCTTGTAGGGAACACAAAGTTTCGTTTCAGTTGCAAACTACAATCCATACATTTTTAAGGGGAAGTAGTAGCTCCAACTCGGTTTTACAGTGAAAAATGCAGGAACTTCAAACCGGCACTAGGAATCAGACTGAGATACTAGAGTAAAATTTCACCTGCAGCCCGTTCTTTTGTGCTAGATGAACGAACGTCACTCCACATCTCAGTTCTGAGTGTTTATTGTGTGTGAAAGCCGTCCTTCACCTAGCTTACTTGGAACACAAAGTTTCACTTCAGTTGCAAACTACATTCCATACATATATATTGGTTAGGTACTAGCTCCAACTCCGTTTTACATTGAAAACTGCAGGAACTTCTAACCGGCACTAGGAAACTTACTGAGAATCCTGAGTAAAGTTTTCTCCTGCAACCTATTCCCTTTGTGCTAGATGTAGGAACGTCTCTCCACATGCTCAGTTCTGAGAGATAATTTGTGTGAAACCGTCCTTCTCCTAGCTTGTTGGGAACACATATTTTCTTTTCAGTTGCTAACTACACTCCATACATTTATATTGGAATGTAGTATCTCCAACTCTTTTTACAATGAAATCTGCAGGAACTGCAAACCGGCACTAGGAAACAGACTGAGAAAACAGAGTAAAAATTTCTCCTATAATCCGTTCCTTTTGTACCAGATGAACGAAGTCTCTACACATGCTCATTTCTGAGAGATAATTGGGTGTGAAAGCCGTCCTTCACCTTGCTTGTTGGGAACACAAAGTTTGTTTTCAGTTGCAAACTACACTCCATACATATGTACGGGGAGTTACAACCTCCAACTCGGTTTTACAGTGAAAACTGCTGGAACTTCAAACCGGCACTATGAAACAGACTGAGAAACCAGAGTAAAATTTCCCCAGCAACCCGTTCCCTTTGTGCTAGATGAAGGAACGTCTGACCACATGCTAAGTTCTGAGAAATAAGTGTGTGTGAAAGCCGTCCTTCACCAACTTGTTGGGAACACAAACTTTGTTTTCTGTTGCAAACTACACTCCATACATATATATGAAGATGTACTAGCTCCAACTCGGTTTTACAGTGATAACTGCAGGAAATTCAAAGCGGCACTAGGAAAAAGACTGAGTACCCAGAGTAAAATTTCCCCAGCAAACCTTTCCCTTTTTGCTAGATGAACGAACGTCTTTCCACTTGCTCAGTTCTGAGATATAAGTGTGTGTGAAAGCCATGCTTCAACTAGCTTGTTGGGAACACAAATTTTCTTTTAAGTTGCCAACTACACTCCATACATATATATTGGGAGATAGAAGTTCCAAATCGGTTTTACAATGAAATCTGCAGGAACTTCAAACCGGCACTAGGAAACAGACTGAGAAACCAGATTAAAAGTTTCACCTTCAACCCGTTCCCTTTGTGCTAGATGAACGAACGTCTCTTCACATGCTCAGTTTTGAGAGAAAACTGTGTGTGAATGCCGTCCTTCTCCTAGCTTGTTGGGAACACAAAGTTTTTTTACAGTTTGAAACTACACTCCATACATATATATGAAGATGTACTAGCTCCAACTCGGTTTTACAGTGTAAACTGCAGTAACTTAAACCAGCACTAAGAAACAAATTGAGAAACCTGTGTAAAAGTTTCTCCTGCAACCCGTTCCCTTTTAGCTAGATGAACGAACGTGTCTCCACATGCTCATTTCTGAGAGATAAGTGTGTGTGAAAGCCGTACTTCACCCTGCTTGTTGGGAACACAAAGTTACATTTCAGTTGCTAATTACACTCCATACATATATAAGGGAAGGTACTAGCTCCAACTCGTTTTTACAGTGAAAACTGCTGGAATTTCAAACCGGTACTAGGAAACAGTCTGAGAAAGCAGAGTAAAATTTCCCCATCAAACCGTTCCCTTTGTGGTAAATGAACGAACGTCTGTCCACATGCTCAGTTCTGAGTGAGAATTGTGTCTGGAAGCCGTCCTTCACCTAGCTTGTTGGGAACGCAAAGTTTCTTTTCAGTTGCCAACTACAATCCATACATCTATATTGGTAGGTAGTAGCTCCAACTCGGTTTTACAATTAAATCTGCAGGAACTCCAACCGGAACTAGGAAACGGACTTAGAAACCAGAGTAAAAGTTTCTCATGCAACCCGTTCCCTTTGTGCTAAATGAACGAACGTCTGTCCACATGCTCAGTTCTGAGAGATAAGTGTGTGTGAAAGCCGTCCTTCACCTAGCTTGTTGGGAACACAAAGTTTGTTTTCAGGTGCAAACTACACTCCGTACATATACATGGTCAGGTACTAACTCCAACTCGGTTTTACAGTGAAAATTGCAGGCACTTCAAACCGGCACTAGGAAACAGACTGAGAAACCAGAGTAAAAATTTCTCCGAAAATCCGTTCCCTTTATGCCAGATGAACGAAGTCTCTCCACATGCTCAGTTCTGAGAGATAATTGGGTGTGAAAGCCGTCCTTCACCCAACTTGTTGGGAACTCAAAGTTTGTTTTCTGTAGCAAACTACACTCCATACATATGTACGGGGAGTTACAAGCTCCAACTCGGTTTTACAGTGAAAACTGCAGGAATTTCAAACCGGCACTAGGAAACAGACTGAGAAACCAGAGAAAAAGTTGCTCCGGCAACCCGTTCCCTTTGTGCTAGATGAACTAACGTCTCTCCACATTATCAGTCCTGAGAGAAATTGTGGGTGAAAGCCGTCCTTCAAATAGCTTGTTGGGAACACGAAGTTTCTTTTCAGTTGCAAACTACACTCCATACTTATATATGGGGTGGTACTATTTCCAACTCGGTTTTACAGTGAAAACTACAGGAACTTCAAACCGGCACTGAGAAACAGACTTAGAAACAAGGGAAAATGTTCCTCCTAAAACCGTTCAATTTTTGCTAGATGAACGAGCGTCTCTCCATATGCTCAGTTCTGAGAGGTCAGTTTCGGTGAAAGCCATTCTTCACCTTGCTTGTTCGGAACACAATGTAACTTTTTAGTTAAAAACTACAATCCATACATATATATGGGGTTGTACTAGCTCCAACTCGGGTTTATAGTGAAAACTGCAGGAAGTTCAAAGCGGCACTAGGAAACAGACTGAGAAACCGGAGAAATAGTTGCTCCGGCAACCCGTTCACTTTGTGCTAGATGAACTAACGTCTCTCCACATGCTCAGTTCTGAGAGACAGATGTGTGTGAAAGCCATCCTTCACCTTGTTTGTTGGGAACACAATGGAACTTTTTAGTTGCAAACTACAATCCATAAATATATATGGGTTTGTACTAGCTCCAACTCGGGTTTACAGTGAAAACTGCAGGAATTTCAAACCGGCACTAGGAAACAGACTGAGAAACTAGAGTAAAAGTTTCAACTGCAACACGCTCCCTTTATGCTAAATGAACGAACGTCTCTCCACATGCTCAGTTCTGAGAGATAAGTGTGTGTCAAAGCCGTCCTTCACCAAGCTTATTGGGAACACAAAGATTCTTTTCATTTGCATAGTACACTCCATACATATATATGGGGAGGACTAGCTCCAACTGGGTTTTACAGTGAAAACAGCAGGATCTTCAAACCGGCACTAGGAAAGCGCATGAGAAAACAGAGTAAAAGTATCTCCTGCAAACCGTCCCCTTTGTGCTAGATGAAAGAAGGTCTCTCCACTTGCTCAGTTCTGAGAGATAAGTGTTTGTGGAAGCCGTCCTTCACCTACACTTTTGGGAACACAAAGTTACTTTTCAGTTGCAATCTACACTCCATACATATATATGGGGAGGTACTAGCTCCAACTCGTTTTTACAAAGAAACTTGCAGGAACTTCAAACCGGCACTAGGAAACTGACTGAGAAAGCAGAGTAAAAGTTTTTCCTGCAATCCGTTCCTTTGTGCTAAATGAACGAACGTCTCTCCACATGCTCAGATCTGAGAGATAAGTGTTTGTGTAAGCCGTCCTTCACCTATATTTTTGGGAATACAAAGTTACTTTTCAGTTGCAATCTACACTCCATACATATATATGGGTAGGTACTAGGTCCAACACAGTTTTACAGTGAAAACTGCAGGAAATTCAAGCAGGCACTAGGAAACAGGCTGAGAAACCAGAGTAAAAGTTTCTCCTGCAACCCGTTACGTTTGTGCTAGAGAATCGAACAACACCCCACATGCTAAGTTCTGAGAGATAATGTGTGTGAAACCGTCCTTCTCCTAGCTTGTTGGGAACACATATTTTCTTTTCAGTTGCTAACTACACTCCATACATTTATATTGGAATGTAGTATCTCCAACTCTTTTTATAATGAAATCTGCAGGAACTGCAAACCGGCACTAGGAAACAGACTGAGAAAACAGAGTAAAAATTTCTCCTATAATCCGTTCCTTTTGTACCAGATGAACGAAGTCTCTACACATGCTCATTTCTGAGAGATAATTGGGTGTGAAAGCCGTCCTTCACCTTGCTTGTTGGGAACACAAAGTTTGTTTTCAGTTGCAAACTACACTCCATACATATGTACGGGGAGTTACAACCTCCAACTCGGTTTTACAGTGAAAACTGCTGGAACTTCAAACCGGCACTATGAAACAGACTGAGAAACCAGAGTAAAATTTCCCCAGCAACCCGTTCCCTTTGTGCTAGATGAAGGAACGTCTGACCACATGCTAAGTTCTGAGAAATAAGTGTGTGTGAAAGCCGTCCTTCACCAACTTGTTGGGAACACAAACTTTGTTTTCTGTTGCAAACTACACTCCATACATATATATGAAGATGTACTAGCTCCAACTCGGTTTTACAGTGATAACTGCAGGAAATTCATAGCGGCACTAGGAAAAAGACTGAGAAACCAGAGTAAAATTTCCCCAGCAAACCTTTCCCTTTTTGCTAGATGAACGAACGTCTTTCCACTTGCTCAGTTCTGAGATATAAGTGTGTGTGAAAGCCATGCTTCAACTAGCTTGTTGGGAACACAAATTTTCTTTTAAGTTGCCAACTACACTCCATACATATATATTGGGAGATAGAAGTTCCAAATCGGTTTTACAATGAAATCTGCAGGAACTTCAAACCGGCACTAGGAAACAGACTGAGAAACCAGATTAAAAGTTTCACCTTCAACCCGTTCCCTTTGTGCTAGATGAACGAACGTCTCTTCACATGCTCAGTTTTGAGAGAAAACTGTGTGTGAATGCCGTCCTTCTCCTAGCTTGTTGGGAACACAAAGTTTTTTTACAGTTTGAAACTACACTCCATACATATATATGAAGATGTACTAGCTCCAACTCGGTTTTACAGTGTAAACTGCAGTAACTTAAACCAGCACTAAGAAACAAACTGAGAAACCTGTGTAAAAGTTTCTCCTGCAACCCGTTCCCTTTTAGCTAGATGAACGAACGTGTCTCCACATGCTCATTTCTGAGAGATAAGTGTGTGTGAAAGCCGTACTTCACCCTGCTTGTTGGGAACACAAAGTTACATTTCAGTTGCTAATTACACTCCATACATATATAAGGGAAGGTACTAGCTCCAACTCGTTTTTACAGTGAAAACTGCTGGAATTTCAAACCGGTACTAGGAAACAGTCTGAGAAAGCAGAGTAAAATTTCCCCATCAAACCGTTCCCTTTGTGGTAAATGAACGAACGTCTGTCCACATGCTCAGTTCTGAGTGAGAATTGTGTCTGGAAGCCGTCCTTCACCTAGCTTGTTGGGAACGCAAAGTTTCTTTTCAGTTGCCAACTACAATCCATACATCTATATTGGTAGGTAGTAGCTCCAACTCGGTTTTACAATTAAATCTGCAGGAACTCCAACCGGAACTAGGAAACGGACTTAGAAACCAGAGTAAAAGTTTCTCATGCAACCCGTTCCCTTTGTGCTAAATGAACGAACGTCTGTCCACATGCTCAGTTCTGAGAGATAAGTGTGTGTGAAAGCCGTCCTTCACCTAGCTTGTTGGGAACACAAAGTTTGTTTTCAGGTGCAAACTACACTCCGTACATATACATGGTCAGGTACTAACTCCAACTCGGTTTTACAGTGAAAATTGCAGGCACTTCAAACCGGCACTAGGAAACAGACTGAGAAACCAGAGTAAAAATTTCTCCGAAAATCCGTTCCCTTTATGCCAGATGAACGAAGTCTCTCCACATGCTCAGTTCTGAGAGATAATTGGGTGTGAAAGCCGTCCTTCACCCAACTTGTTGGGAACTCAAAGTTTGTTTTCTGTAGCAAACTACACTCCATACATATGTACGGGGAGTTACAAGCTCCAACTCGGTTTTACAGTGAAAACTGCAGGAATTTCAAACCGGCACTAGGAAACAGACTGAGAAACCAGAGAAAAAGTTGCTCCGGCAACCCGTTCCCTTTGTGCTAGATGAACTAACGTCTCTCCACATTATCAGTCCTGAGAGAAATTGTGGGTGAAAGCCGTCCTTCAAATAGCTTGTTGGGAACACGAAGTTTCTTTTCAGTTGCAAACTACACTCCATACTTATATATGGGGTGGTACTATTTCCAACTCGGTTTTACAGTGAAAACTACAGGAACTTCAAACCGGCACTGAGAAACAGACTTAGAAACAAGGGAAAATGTTCCTCCTAAAACCGTTCAATTTTTGCTAGATGAACGAGCGTCTCTCCATATGCTCAGTTCTGAGAGGTCAGTTTCGGTGAAAGCCATTCTTCACCTTGCTTGTTCGGAACACAATGTAACTTTTTAGTTAAAAACTACAATCCATACATATATATGGGGTTGTACTAGCTCCAACTCGGGTTTATAGTGAAAACTGCAGGAAGTTCAAAGCGGCACTAGGAAACAGACTGAGAAACCGGAGAAATAGTTGCTCCGGCAACCCGTTCACTTTGTGCTAGATGAACTAACGTCTCTCCACATGCTCAGTTCTGAGAGACAGATGTGTGTGAAAGCCATCCTTCACCTTGTTTGTTGGGAACACAATGGAACTTTTTAGTTGCAAACTACAATCCATAAATATATATGGGTTTGTACTAGCTCCAACTCGGGTTTACAGTGAAAACTGCAGGAATTTCAAACCGGCACTAGGAAACAGACTGAGAAACTAGAGTAAAAGTTTCAACTGCAACACGCTCCCTTTATGCTAAATGAACGAACGTCTCTCCACATGCTCAGTTCTGAGAGATAAGTGTGTGTCAAAGCCGTCCTTCACCAAGCTTATTGGGAACACAAAGATTCTTTTCATTTGCATAGTACACTCCATACATATATATGGGGAGGACTAGCTCCAACTGGGTTTTACAGTGAAAACAGCAGGATCTTCAAACCGGCACTAGGAAAGCGCATGAGAAAACAGAGTAAAAGTATCTCCTGCAAACCGTCCCCTTTGTGCTAGATGAAAGAAGGTCTCTCCACTTGCTCAGTTCTGAGAGATAAGTGTTTGTGGAAGCCGTCCTTCACCTACACTTTTGGGAACACAAAGTTACTTTTCAGTTGCAATCTACACTCCATACATATATATGGGGAAGTACTACATCCAACTCGGTTTTACAGTGAAAACTGCTGGAACTTCAAACCGGCACTAGGAAACAGACTGAGAAACCAGAGTAAAATTTCCCCAGTATCCCGTTCCCTTTGTGCTAGATGAACGAACGTCTGACCACATGCTAAGTTCTGAGACATAAGTTTGTGTGAAAGCCTTCCTTCACCAACTTGTTGTGAACACAAAGTTTGTTTTCTGTTGCAAACTACACTCCATAAATTTATATGAGGAAATACTAGCTCAAACTCGGTTTTACAGAGAAAACTGCAGGAACTTCAAACAGGCACTAGGAATCAGACTGAGAATCCAGAGTAAAAGTTTATCCTGCAACCGTTTTCCTTTGTGCTTAATAAACGAACGTCTCCACATGCTCATTTCTGAGAGATAAGTGTGGGTGAAAGCCGAGCTTCACCTAGCTTTTTGGGAACACAAAGTTTCTTTTCAGTTGCAAACTACACTCCATACTTATATATGGGTTGGTACTATTTCCAACTCGGTTTTACAGTGAAAACTACAGGAACATCAAACCGGCACTGAGAAACAGACTTAGAAACAAGGGAAAATGTTTAGCCTAAAACCGTTCCCTTTTTGCTAGATGAACGATCGTCTCTCCATATGCTCAGTTTTGAGAGGTCTGTTTGGGTGAAAGCCATACTTCATCTTTCTTGTTGGGAACACAATGTAACTTTTTAGTTAAAAACTACAATCCATATATACATATGGGGTTGTACTAGCTCCAACTCGGGTTTACAGTGAAAACTGCAGGAAGTTCAAACCGGCACTAGGAAACACACTGAGAAACCGGAGAAAAGCTGCTACGGTAACCCGTTCACGTTGTGCTAGATGAACTAACGTCTCTCCACATGCTCAGTTCTGAGAGATAGATGTGTGTGAAAGAGATCCTTCACCTTGCTTGTTGGGAACACAATATAACTTTTTAGTTGCAAACTACAATCCATAAATATATGTGGGGTTGTACTAGCTCCAACTCGGGTTTACAGTGAAAACTGCAGGAACTTCAAACCGGCACTAGGAAACAGACTGAGAAACTATAGTAAAAGTTTCAACTGCAACACGTTCCCTTTATGCTAGATGAACGAACGTCTCTCCACATGCTCAGTTCTGAGAGATAAGTTTGTGTGAAAGCCGTCCTTCACCAAGCTTATTGGGAACACAAAGTTTCTTTTCTGTTGCATAGTACACTCCATACAAATATATGGGGAGGTACTAGCTCCAACTGTGTTTTACTGTGAAAACTATAGGAACTTCAAACCGGCACTTGGAAAGGGACTGAGAAAACAGAGTAAATGTATCTCGTGAAAACCGTCCCCTTTGTGCTTGATGAACGAACGTCTCTCCACTTGCTCAGTTCTGAGAGATAAGTGTTTGTGGAAGCCGTCCTTCACCTATTTTTTTTGGGAACACAAAGTTATTTTTCAGTTGCAATCTACACTCCATACATATATATGGGGGGGTACTAGCTCCAACGCGTTTTTACAGAGAAAATTGCAGGAACTTCAAACCGGCACTAGGAAACTGACTGAGAAACCAGAGAAAAAGTTTTTCCTGCAATCCGTTCATTTGTGCTAAATGAACGAACGTCTCTCCACATGCTCAGTTCTGAGAGATAAGTGTGTGTGAAAAACGACCTTCACCTAGCCTTTTGTAAAAACAAAGTATCTTTTCAGTTGCAATCTTCATTCCATAATTATATATGGGGAGGTATTAGCTCCAACTCCGTTTTACAGTGAAAACTGCAGGGACTTCAAGCCGGCACTAGGAAACAGGCTGAGAAACAAGAGAATATGTTTCTCCTGCAACCATTTCACTTGTGCTACATGAACGAACGTCTCTCCACATGTTCAGTTCTGAGAGGTAAGTGTGTGTGAAAGCCGTCCTTCACCTAGCTTGTTGGGAACACAAAGATTCTTTTCAGTTGCAAACTACACTCCATACTTATATATGGGGAGGTACTAGTTGCAACTCGATTTTACAGTGAAAACTGCAGGAAATTGAAACCGGCACTAGGAAAGAGACTGAGAATACAGAGAAAATGTTTCTCTTGCAACCAGTCCCTTTGTGCTACATGAACGAACGACTCTCCACATGCTCAGTTCTTAGAGATAATTGTGTGTGAAAGCCGCACTTCACCTAACTTGTTGGGGCCACAAAGTTTCTTTTCAGTTTCAAACTACACTCCATACATATATATGGGGAAGTACTAGCTCCAAATCGGTTTTACAGTGAAAACTGCAGGAACTTCTAACCGGCACAAGGAAACAGAATGAGAATGCAGAGTTAAATTTCTCCTTTAACCCGTTCCCTTTGTGCTAGATGAAAGAATATTTGTCCATATGCTCAGTTTAGAGTGATAAGTGTGTGTGAAAGCCGTCCTTCACTTAGCTTGTTGGGAACACAAAGTTTCTTTTCTGTTTTAAACTACAATCCATACATATATATGGGGAGGTACTAGTTCAAACTCGATTTTACAGTGAAAACTGCAGGAAATTCAAACCGGTACTAGGAAAGAGACTGAGCAAACAGAGAAAATGTTTCTCTTGCATCCATTCCGTTTGTGCTACATGAACGAACGACTCTCCACATGCTCAGTTCTTAGAGATATTTGTGTGTGAAAGCCGCCCTTCACCTAGCTTGTTGGGGAAAAAAGTTTCTTTTGAGTTGCAAACTACACTCCATAAATATATATGGGGAAGTAATAGGTCCAACTCGGTTTTACAGTGAAACCTGCAGGAACTTCAATCAGGCACTAGGAAACAGACTGAGAAACCAGAGTAAAATTTCTCCAGCATCCCGATCCCTTTGTGCTAAATGAGCGAATGTTTGTCCAGAAGATAAGTTCTGAGAGATAAGTGTGTGTGAAAGCAGTCCTTCACCTAGCTTGTTTGGAACACAAAGTTTCTTTTCAGTTGCAAACTACACCAAAGAATATATATGGGGAGGTACTAGATCCAACTCGGTTTACAGTATAAACTGCAGGAACATCAATCCGGCTCTTGTAAACAGACTGAGAAACCAGGGTAAATGTTTCCCCTGCTAACCTTTTCCTTTGTGCTAAATGAACGAACTTCTCACCACATGCTCATTTCTGAGAGTTAATGTGTGTGAAAGCCGTACTTCACCATGCTTGTTGGGAACACAATGTTTCTTTTCAGTTGCAAACTACACTCCATAAATACATATGGGGATTTACTAGGTCCAACTCGGTTTTACAGGGAAAAATGCAGAAATTTCATACTGGCACTAGGAAGCAGACTGAGAAACCAGAGAAAAAGTTGCTCCGGCAACTCGTTCCCTTTGTGCTAGATGAACTAACGTCTCTCCACATGCTCAGTTCTGAGAAATAATTGTGGGTAAAAGTCGTCCTTCAAATAGCTTGTTGGGAACACAAAGTTTCTTTTCAGTTGCAAACTACACTCCATACTTATATATGGGGTGGTAATATTTCCAACTCGGATTTACAGTGAAAAGTACAGGAACTTCAAACCGGCACTGAGAAACAGACTTAGAAACAAGGGAAAATATTTCTCCTAAAACCGTTCCCTTTTTGCTAGATGAACGAGCGTCTCTCCATATGCTCTTTTTTGAGAGATCAGTTTGGTTGAAAGCCATTCTTCTCCTTGCTTGTTGGGGACACAATGTAACTTTTTAGTTGAAAACTACAATCCATACTAATATATGGGGTTGTACTAGCTCCAACTCGGGTTTACAGTGAAAACTGCAGGAACTTCTAACCGGCACTAGGAAACAGACTGGGAAACCGGAGAAAAAGTTGCTACGGCAACCCGTTCCCTTAGTGCTAGATGAAGTAACGTCTCTCCACATGCTCAGTTCTGAGAGATAGATGTGTTTTAAAGCCATTCTTCACCTTGCTTGTTGGGAACACAATGTAACTTTTTGGTTGCAAACAACAATCCATAAATACATATGCGGTTGTACTTGCTCCAACTCGGGTTTACATTGAAAACTGCAGGAACTTCAAACCAGCACTAGGAAACAGACTGAGAAATCAGAGTAAAATTTTCTCCTGCAACCCGTTCCCTTTTTGCTAGATGAACGAATGTTTGTCCAGATGCTAAGTTTAGACTGATAAGTGTGTGTGAAAGCCGTCCTTCACCTAGCTGGTTGGGAACACAAAGTTACTTTTCAGGAGCAAACTTCACCCATACATATATATGGGGAGGCACTAGCTCCAACTCGGGTTTACAGTGAAAATTGCAGGAACTTCATACCGGCAGTAGCAAACAGAGTGAGAGACCAGAGTAAATGTTTCTCCTGCAACCCTTTTCTTTGTGATAAATGTACGAACGTCTCACCTCATGCTCATTTCTGAGAGATAAGTGTGTGTGAAAGCCGTCCTTCACATAAATTGTTGGGAACACAAAGTTTATTTTCAGTTGCAAACTACACTACATACATATATATGATGATGTACTAGCTCCAACTCGGTTTTACAGTGAAAACTGCAGGAATTTCAAACCGGCACTAGGAAACAAACTGAGAAACTATAGTAAAAGTTTCAACTGCAAAACGTTCCCTTTGTGCTAGTGAACGAACTTCTCTCCACATGCTCAGTTCTGAGAGATAATTGTGTGTGAAAGGCGTAATTCAGCTAGCCTGTTGGGAAAAAAATTTTCTTTTCAGTTGCAAACTACAATCCATAGTTATATATTGGGAGGTAGTAGCTCCAACTCGTTTTTACGTTGAAATCTGAAGGAAATCCTATACGGCACTAGGAAACAGACTGAGAAACCAGAGAAAAGTTTCGCCTGCAAAACGTACCCTTTATGCTAGATGAACGAACGTCTCTCCACATGCTCAGTTCTGAGAGATAATTGTGGGTGAAAGCCGTCCTTCAAATAGCTTTTTGGGAAGAAAAAGTTTCTTTTCTGTTGCATAGTACACTCCATACTTATATATGGGGTGGTACTATTTCCAACTCGGTTTTACAGTGAAAACTACAGGAACTTCAAACCGGCACTGAGAAACAGACTTAGAAACAAGGGAAAATGTTTATCCTATAACCGTTCCCTTTTTGCTAGATGAATGAACGTCTCTCCATATGCTCAGTTCTGAGAGGTCAGTTTGGGTGAAAGGCATACTTCATCTTTCTTGTTGGGAACACAATGTAACTTTTTAGTTGAAAACTACAATCCATACATATATATGGGTTTGTACTAGCTCCAACTCGGGTTTACAGTGAAAACTGCAGGAAGTTCAAACCGGCACTAGGAAACAGACTGGAAACCGGAGATAAGTTGCTCCGGCAACCCGTTCCCTATGTGCTAGATGAACTAACGTCTCTCCACATGCTCAGTTCTGAGAGATAGAGGTGTGTGAAAGAGATCCTTCACCTTGCTTGTTGGGAACACAATGTAACTTTCTAGTTGCAAAGTACAATCCATAAATATATATGGGGTTGTACTAGCTCCAACTCGGGTTTACAGTGAAATCTGCAGGAACTTCAAACCGGCACTAGGAAACAGACTGAGAAACTATAGTAAAAGTTTCAACTGCAACACGTTCCCTTTATGCTAGATGAACGAACGTCTCTCCACATGCTCAGTTCTGAGAGATAAGTTTGTGTGAAAGCCGTCCTTCACCAAGCTTATTGGGAATACAAAGTTTCTTTTCTGTTGCATAGTACACTCCATACATATATATGGGGAGGTACTAGCTCCAACTGTGTTTTACAGTGAAAACTGTTGGAACTTCAAACCGGCACTAGGAAAGAGACTGATAAAACAGAGTAAAAGAATCTCCTGAAAACCGTCCCCTTTGTGCTAGATGAATGAAGGTCTCTCCACTTGCTCAGTTCTGAGAGATAAGTGTTTGTGGAAGCCGTCCTTCACCTATATTATTGGGAATACAAAGTTTCTTTTCAGTTGCATAGTACATTTCATATATATATATCGGGAGGTACTAGCTCCAACTGTGATTTACAGTGTAAACTGAAGGAACTTCAAAACGGCACTAGGAAAGAGACTGAGAAAACAGAGTAAATGTATCTCGTGAACACCGTCCTTTTGTGCTAGATGAACGAAGGTATCTCCACTTGCTCAGTTCTGAGAGATAAGTGTTTGTGGAAGCAGTCCTTCACCTATATTTTTGGGAACACAAAGTTACTTTTCAGTTGCAATCTACACTCCATACATATATATGGGGAGGTACTAGCTCCAACGCGTTTTTACAGAGAAAATTGCAGGAACTTCAAACCGGCACAAGTAAACTGACTGAGAAACCAGAGTAAAAGTTTTTCCTGCAATCCATTCCTTTGTGCTAAAGGAGCGAACGTCTCTCCACATGCTCAGTTCTGAGAGATAAGTGTGTGTGAAAGACGAACTTCACCTAGCTTGTTGAAAAAACAAAGTTTCTTTAAAGTTGAAAACTTCTTTCCATACTTATATATGGGGAGGTAGTAGCTGCAACTTTGTTTTATAGTGAAAATAGCAGGAACTTCAAACCGGAACTAGGAAAAAGACTGAGAAAGCAGAGTTAAATTTTCTCCTGCAACCCGTTCCATTTTTGCTAGATGAACGAACGTCTCTCCACATGCTCAGTTCTGAGGGATAAGTGTGTGTGAAAGCCGTCCTTCACCTAGCTTGTTGGGAACACAAAGTTTCTTTTCAGTGGCAAATTGCACACCATACATATATATGGGGATGTACTAGGTCCAACTCTGTTTTACAGTGAAAACTGCAAGAAATTCAAGCAGGCACTAGGAAACAGGCTGAGAAACCGGAGAAAACGTTTCTCCTGCAACCCTTTCACTTGTGCTATCTGAAAGAACGTCTCTCCTCATGTTCAGTTCTGAGAGATAAGTGTGTGTGAAAGCCGTCCTTCACCTATCTTTTTGGGAACACAAAGTCATTTTTCAGTTGCAATCTACACTCCATACATTTATATTGGTAGGTACTAGCTCCAACTATATTTTACAGAGAAAATTGCAGGAACTTCATAACGGCACTAGGAAATAGACTGAGAAAGCAGATTAAAATTTTTCCTGCAATCCGTTCCTTTGTGCTAAATGAACGAACGTCCCCCATATGCTCATTTCTGAGAGATAAATGTGTGTGAAAAACGACCTTCACCTATCTTGTTGTAAAAAAAAAAGTTTCTTTTCAGTTGCAAACTTCATTCCACAGTTATGTATGGGGAGGTATAAGCTCCAACTCCGTTTTACAGTGACAACTGCAGGAACTTCAAGCCGGCACTAGGAAACAGGCTGAGAAACCAGAGAATATGTTTCTCCAGCAACCCTTTCACTTGTGCTACATGAACGAACGTCTCTCCACATGTTCAGTTCTGAGAGAGAAGTGTGTGTGAAAGCCGTCCTTCACCTAGCTTGTTGGGAACACAAAGTTTCTTTTCCGTTGCAAACTACACTCCATACTTATATATGGGGAGGTACTAGTTCCAATTCGATTTTACAGTGAAAACTGCAGGAAATTGAAACCGGCACTAGGAAAGTGACTGAGAATACAGAGAAAATGTTTCTCTTGCAACCAGTCCCTTTGTGCTACATGAACGAACGACTCTCCAAATGCTCAGTTCTTAGAGATAAGTCTGTGTGAAAGCCCCACTTCACCTATCTTGTTGGGGCCACAAAGTTTCTTTTCAGTTGCAAACTACACTCCATACATATATATGGGGAAGTACTAGCTCAAAATCTGTTTTACAGTGAAAACTACAGGAACTTCAAACCGGCACTGAGAAACAGACTTAGAAACAAGGGAAAATATTCCTCCAAAAACCGTTCAGTTTTTGCTAGATGAACGAGCGTCTCTCCATATGCTCAGTTCTGAGAGGTCAGTTTCGGTGAAAGCCATTCTTCACCTTGCTTGTTCGGAACACAATGTAACTTTTTAGTTAAAAACTACAATCCATACATATATATGGGGTTGTACTAGCTCCAACTCGGGTTTATAGTGAAAACTGCAGGAAGTTCAAAGCGGCACTAGGAAACAGACTGAGAAACCGGAGAAATAGTTGCTCCGGCAACCCGTTCACTTTGTGCTAGATGAACTAACGTCTCTCCACATGCTCAGTTCTGAGAGACAGATGTGTGTGAAAGCCATCCTTCACCTTGTTTGTTGGGAACACAATGGAACTTTTTAGTTGCAAACTACAATCCATAAATATATATGGGTTTGTACTAGCTCCAACTCGGGTTTACAGTGAAAACTGCAGGAATTTCAAACCGGCACTAGGAAACAGACTGAGAAACTAGAGTAAAAGTTTCAACTGCAACACGCTCCCTTTATGCTAAATGAACGAACGTCTCTCCACATGCTCAGTTCTGAGAGATAAGTGTGTGTCAAAGCCGTCCTTCACCAAGCTTATTGGGAACACAAAGATTCTTTTCATTTGCATAGTACACTCCATACATATATATGGGGAGGACTAGCTCCAACTGGGTTTTACAGTGAAAACAGCAGGATCTTCAAACCGGCACTAGGAAAGCGCATGAGAAAACAGAGTAAAAGTATCTCCTGCAAACCGTCCCCTTTGTGCTAGATGAAAGAAGGTCTCTCCACTTGCTCAGTTCTGAGAGATAAGTGTTTGTGGAAGCCGTCCTTCACCTACACTTTTGGGAACACAAAGTTACTTTTCAGTTGCAATCTACACTCCATACATATATATGGGGAGGTACTAGCTCCAACTCGTTTTTACAAAGAAACTTGCAGGAACTTCAAACCGGCACTAGGAAACTGACTGAGAAAGCAGAGTAAAAGTTTTTCCTGCAATCCGTTCCTTTGTGCTAAATGAACGAACGTCTCTCCACATGCTCAGATCTGAGAGATAAGTGTTTGTGTAAGCCGTCCTTCACCTATATTTTTGGGAATACAAAGTTACTTTTCAGTTGCAATCTACACTCCATACATATATATGGGTAGGTACTAGGTCCAACACAGTTTTACAGTGAAAACTGCAGGAAATTCAAGCAGGCACTAGGAAACAGGCTGAGAAACCAGAGTAAAAGTTTCTCCTGCAACCCGTTACGTTTGTGCTAGAGAATCGAACAACACCCCACATGCTAAGTTCTGAGAGATAATGTGTGTGAAACCGTCCTTCTCCTAGCTTGTTGGGAACACATATTTTCTTTTCAGTTGCTAACTACACTCCATACATTTATATTGGAATGTAGTATCTCCAACTCTTTTTATAATGAAATCTGCAGGAACTGCAAACCGGCACTAGGAAACAGACTGAGAAAACAGAGTAAAAATTTCTCCTATAATCCGTTCCTTTTGTACCAGATGAACGAAGTCTCTACACATGCTCATTTCTGAGAGATAATTGGGTGTGAAAGCCGTCCTTCACCTTGCTTGTTGGGAACACAAAGTTTGTTTTCAGTTGCAAACTACACTCCATACATATGTACGGGGAATTACAACCTCCAACTCGGTTTTACAGTGAAAACTGCTGGAACTTCAAACCGGCACTATGAAACAGACTGAGAAACCAGAGTAAAATTTCCCCAGCAACCCGTTCCCTTTGTGCTAGATGAAGGAACGTCTGACCACATGCTAAGTTCTGAGAAATAAGTGTGTGTGAAAGCCGTCCTTCACCAACTTGTTGGGAACACAAACTTTGTTTTCTGTTGCAAACTACACTCCATACATATATATGAAGATGTACTAGCTCCAACTCGGTTTTACAGTGATAACTGCAGGAAATTCATAGCGGCACTAGGAAAAAGACTGAGTACCCAGAGTAAAATTTCCCCAGCAAACCTTTCCCTTTTTGCTAGATGAACGAACGTCTTTCCACTTGCTCAGTTCTGAGATATAAGTGTGTGTGAAAGCCATGCTTCAACTAGCTTGTTGGGAACACAAATTTTCTTTTAAGTTGCCAACTACACTCCATACATATATATTGGGAGATAGAAGTTCCAAATCGGTTTTACAATGAAATCTGCAGGAACTTCAAACCGGCACTAGGAAACAGACTGAGAAACCAGATTAAAAGTTTCACCTTCAACCCGTTCCCTTTGTGCTAGATGAACGAACGTCTCTTCACATGCTCAGTTTTGAGAGAAAACTGTGTGTGAATGCCGTCCTTCTCCTAGCTTGTTGGGAACACAAAGTTTTTTTACAGTTTGAAACTACACTCCATACATATATATGAAGATGTACTAGCTCCAACTCGGTTTTACAGTGTAAACTGCAGTAACTTAAACCAGCACTAAGAAACAAACTGAGAAACCTGTGTAAAAGTTTCTCCTGCAACCCGTTCCCTTTTAGCTAGATGAACGAACGTGTCTCCACATGCTCATTTCTGAGAGATAAGTGTGTGTGAAAGCCGTACTTCACCCTGCTTGTTGGGAACACAAAGTTACATTTCAGTTGCTAATTACACTCCATACATATATAAGGGAAGGTACTAGCTCCAACTCGTTTTTACAGTGAAAACTGCTGGAATTTCAAACCGGTACTAGGAAACAGTCTGAGAAAGCAGAGTAAAATTTCCCCATCAAACCGTTCCCTTTGTGGTAAATGAACGAACGTCTGTCCACATGCTCAGTTCTGAGTGAGAATTGTGTCTGGAAGCCGTCCTTCACCTAGCTTGTTGGGAACGCAAAGTTTCTTTTCAGTTGCCAACTACAATCCATACATCTATATTGGTAGGTAGTAGCTCCAACTCGGTTTTACAATTAAATCTGCAGGAACTCCAACCGGAACTAGGAAACGGACTTAGAAACCAGAGTAAAAGTTTCTCATGCAACCCGTTCCCTTTGTGCTAAATGAACGAACGTCTGTCCACATGCTCAGTTCTGAGAGATAAGTGTGTGTGAAAGCCGTCCTTCACCTAGCTTGTTGGGAACACAAAGTTTGTTTTCAGGTGCAAACTACACTCCGTACATATACATGGTCAGGTACTAACTCCAACTCGGTTTTACAGTGAAAATTGCAGGCACTTCAAACCGGCACTAGGAAACAGACTGAGAAACCAGAGTAAAAATTTCTCCGAAAATCCGTTCCCTTTATGCCAGATGAACGAAGTCTCTCCACATGCTCAGTTCTGAGAGATAATTGGGTGTGAAAGCCGTCCTTCACCCAACTTGTTGGGAACTCAAAGTTTGTTTTCTGTAGCAAACTACACTCCATACATATGTACGGGGAGTTACAAGCTCCAACTCGGTTTTACAGTGAAAACTGCAGGAATTTCAAACCGGCACTAGGAAACAGACTGAGAAACCAGAGAAAAAGTTGCTCCGGCAACCCGTTCCCTTTGTGCTAGATGAACTAACGTCTCTCCACATTATCAGTCCTGAGGGAAATTGTGGGTGAAAGCCGTCCTTCAAATAGCTTGTTGGGAACACGAAGTTTCTTTTCAGTTGCAAACTACACTCCATACTTATATATGGGGTGGTACTATTTCCAACTCGGTTTTACAGTGAAAACTACAGGAACTTCAAACCGGCACTGAGAAACAGACTTAGAAACAAGGGAAAATGTTCCTCCTAAAACCGTTCAATTTTTGCTAGATGAACGAGCGTCTCTCCATATGCTCAGTTCTGAGAGGTCAGTTTCGGTGAAAGCCATTCTTCACCTTGCTTGTTCGGAACACAATGTAACTTTTTAGTTAAAAACTACAATCCATACATATATATGGGGTTGTACTAGCTCCAACTCGGGTTTATAGTGAAAACTGCAGGAAGTTCAAAGCGGCACTAGGAAACAGACTGAGAAACCGGAGAAATAGTTGCTCCGGCAACCCGTTCACTTTGTGCTAGATGAACTAACGTCTCTCCACATGCTCAGTTCTGAGAGACAGATGTGTGTGAAAGCCATCCTTCACCTTGTTTGTTGGGAACACAATGGAACTTTTTAGTTGCAAACTACAATCCATAAATATATATGGGGTTGTACTAGCTCCAACTCGGGTTTACAGTGAAAACTGCAGGAATTTCAAACCGGCACTAGGAAACAGACTGAGAAACTAGAGTAAAAGTTTCAACTGCAACACGCTCCCTTTATGCTAAATGAACGAACGTCTCTCCACATGCTCAGTTCTGAGAGATAAGTGTGTGTCAAAGCCGTCCTTCACCAAGCTTATTGGGAACACAAAGATTCTTTTCATTTGCATAGTACACTCCATACATATATATGGGGAGGACTAGCTCCAACTGGGTTTTACAGTGAAAACAGCAGGATCTTCAAACCGGCACTAGGAAAGCGCATGAGAAAACAGAGTAAAAGTATCTCCTGCAAACCGTCCCCTTTGTGCTAGATGAAAGAAGGTCTCTCCACTTGCTCAGTTCTGAGAGATAAGTGTTTGTGGAAGCCGTCCTTCACCTACACTTTTGGGAACACAAAGTTACTTTTCAGTTGCAATCTACACTCCATACATATATATGGGGAGGTACTAGCTCCAACTCGTTTTTACAAAGAAACTTGCAGGAACTTCAAACCGGCACTAGGAAACTGACTGAGAAAGCAGAGTAAAAGTTTTTCCTGCAATCCGTTCCTTTGTGCTAAATGAACGAACGTCTCTCCACATGCTCAGATCTGAGAGATAAGTGTTTGTGTAAGCCGTCCTTCACCTATATTTTTGGGAATACAAAGTTACTTTTCAGTTGCAATCTACACTCCATACATATATATGGGTAGGTACTAGGTCCAACACAGTTTTACACTGAAAACTGCAGGAAATTCAAGCAGGCACTAGGAAACAGGCTGAGAAACCAGAGTAAAAGTTTCTCCTGCAACCCGTTAGGTTTGTGCTAGAGAATCGAACAACACCCCACATGCTAAGTTCTGAGAGATAATGTGTGTGAAACCGTCCTTCTCCTAGCTTGTTGGGAACACATATTTTCTTTTCAGTTGCTAACTACACTCCATACATTTATATTGGAATGTAGTATCTCCAACTCTTTTTATAATGAAATCTGCAGGAACTGCAAACCGGCACTAGGAAACAGACTGAGAAAACAGAGTAAAAATTTCTCCTATAATCCGTTCCTTTTGTACCAGATGAACGAAGTCTCTACACATGCTCATTTCTGAGAGATAATTGGGTGTGAAAGCCGTCCTTCACCTTGCTTGTTGGGAACACAAAGTTTGTTTTCAGTTGCAAACTACACTCCATACATATGTACGGGGAGTTACAACCTCCAACTCGGTTTTACAGTGAAAACTGCTGGAACTTCAAACCGGCACTATGAAACAGACTGAGAAACCAGAGTAAAATTTCCCCAGCAACCCGTTAACTTTGTGCTAGATGAAGGAACGTCTGACCACATGCTAAGTTCTGAGAAATAAGTGTGTGTGAAAGCCGTCCTTCACCAACTTGTTGGGAACACAAACTTTGTTTTCTGTTGCAAACTACACTCCATACATATATATGAAGATGTACTAGCTCCAACTCGGTTTTACAGTGATAACTGCAGGAAATTCAAAGCGGCACTAGGAAAAAGACTGAGTACCCAGAGTAAAATTTCCCCAGCAAACCTTTCCCTTTTTGCTAGATGAACGAACGTCTTTCCACTTGCTCAGTTCTGAGATATAAGTGTGTGTGAAAGCCATGCTTCAACTAGCTTGTTGGGAACACAAATTTTCTTTTAAGTTGCCAACTACACTCCATACATATATATTGGGAGATAGAAGTTCCAAATCGGTTTTACAATGAAATCTGCAGGAACTTCAAACCGGCACTAGGAAACAGACTGAGAAACCAGATTAAAAGTTTCACCTTCAACCCGTTCCCTTTGTGCTAGATGAACGAACGTCTCTTCACATGCTCAGTTTTGAGAGAAAACTGTGTGTGAATGCCGTCCTTCTCCTAGCTTGTTGGGAACACAAAGTTTTTTTACAGTTTGAAACTACACTCCATACATATATATGAAGATGTACTAGCTCCAACTCGGTTTTACAGTGTAAACTGCAGTAAATTAAACCAGCACTAAGAAACAAACTGAGAAACCTGTGTAAAAGTTTCTCCTGCAACCCGTTCCCTTTTAGCTAGATGAACGAACGTGTCTCCACATGCTCATTTCTGAGAGATAAGTGTGTGTGAAAGCCGTACTTCACCCTGCTTGTTGGGAACACAAAGTTACATTTCAGTTGCTAATTACACTCCATACATATATAAGGGAAGGTACTAGCTCCAACTCGTTTTTACAGTGAAAACTGCTGGAATTTCAAACCGGTACTAGGAAACAGTCTGAGAAAGCAGAGTAAAATTTCCCCATCAAACCGTTCCCTTTGTGGTAAATGAACGAACGTCTGTCCACATGCTCAGTTCTGAGTGAGAATTGTGTCTGGAAGCCGTCCTTCACCTAGCTTGTTGGGAACGCAAAGTTTCTTTTCAGTTGCCAACTACAATCCATACATCTATATTGGTAGGTAGTAGCTCCAACTCGGTTTTACAATTAAATCTGCAGGAACTCCAACCGGAACTAGGAAACGGACTTAGAAACCAGAGTAAAAGTTTCTCATGCAACCCGTTCCCTTTGTGCTAAATGAACGAACGTCTGTCCACATGCTCAGTTCTGAGAGATAAGTGTGTGTGAAAGCCGTCCTTCACCTAGCTTGTTGGGAACACAAAGTTTGTTTTCAGGTGCAAACTACACTCTGTACATATACATGGTCAGGTACTAACTCCAACTCGGTTTTACAGTGAAAATTGCAGGCACTTCAAACCGGCACTAGGAAACAGACTGAGAAACCAGAGTAAAAATTTCTCCGAAAATCCGTTCCCTTTATGCCAGATGAACGAAGTCTCTCCACATGCTCAGTTCTGAGAGATAATTGGGTGTGAAAGCCGTCCTTCACCCAACTTGTTGGGAACTCAAAGTTTGTTTTCTGTAGCAAACTACACTCCATACATATGTACGGGGAGTTACAAGCTCCAACTCGGTTTTACAGTGAAAACTGCAGGAATTTCAAACCGGCACTAGGAAACAGACTGAGAAACCAGAGAAAAAGTTGCTCCGGCAACCCGTTCCCTTTGTGCTAGATGAACTAACGTCTCTCCACATTATCAGTCCTGAGGGAAATTGTGGGTGAAAGCCGTCCTTCAAATAGCTTGTTGGGAACACGAAGTTTCTTTTCAGTTGCAAACTACACTCCATACTTATATATGGGGTGGTACTATTTCCAACTCGGTTTTACAGTGAAAACTACAGGAACTTCAAACCGGCACTGAGAAACAGACTTAGAAACAAGGGAAAATGTTCCTCCTAAAACCGTTCAATTTTTGCTAGATGAACGAGCGTCTCTCCATATGCTCAGTTCTGAGAGGTCAGTTTCGGTGAAAGCCATTCTTCACCTTGCTTGTTCGGAACACAATGTAACTTTTTAGTTAAAAACTACAATCCATACATATATATGGGGTTGTACTAGCTCCAACTCGGGTTTATAGTGAAAACTGCAGGAAGTTCAAAGCGGCACTAGGAAACAGACTGAGAAACCGGAGAAATAGTTGCTCCGGCAACCCGTTCACTTTGTGCTAGATGAACTAACGTCTCTCCACATGCTCAGTTCTGAGAGACAGATGTGTGTGAAAGCCATCCTTCACCTTGTTTGTTGGGAACACAATGGAACTTTTTAGTTGCAAACTACAATCCATAAATATATATGGGGTTGTACTAGCTCCAACTCGGGTTTACAGTGAAAACTGCAGGAATTTCAAACCGGCACTAGGAAACAGACTGAGAAACTAGAGTAAAAGTTTCAACTGCAACACGCTCCCTTTATGCTAAATGAACGAACGTCTCTCCACATGCTCAGTTCTGAGAGATAAGTGTGTGTCAAAGCCGTCCTTCACCAAGCTTATTGGGAACACAAAGATTCTTTTCATTTGCATAGTACACTCCATACATATATATGGGGAGGACTAGCTCCAACTGGGTTTTGCAGTGAAAACAGCAGGATCTTCAAACCGGCACTAGGAAAGCGCATGAGAAAACAGAGTAAAAGTATCTCCTGCAAACCGTCCCCTTTGTGCTAGATGAAAGAAGGTCTCTCCACTTGCTCAGTTCTGAGAGATAAGTGTTTGTGGAAGCCGTCCTTCACCTACACTTTTGGGAACACAAAGTTACTTTTCAGTTGCAATCTACACTCCATACATATATATGGGGAAGTACTACATCCAACTCGGTTTTACAGTGAAAACTGCTGGAACTTCAAACCGGCACTAGGAAACAGACTGAGAAACCAGAGTAAAATTTCCCCAGTATCCCGTTCCCTTTGTGCTAGATGAACGAACGTCTGACCACATGCTAAGTTCTGAGACATAAGTTTGTGTGAAAGCCTTCCTTCACCAACTTGTTGGGAACACAAAGTTTGTTTTCTGTTGCAAACTACACTCCATAAATTTATATGAGGAAATACTAGCTCAAACTCGGTTTTACAGAGAAAACTGCAGGAACTTCAAGCAGGCAGTAGGAAACAGACTGAGTACCCAGAGTATAATTTCCCCAGCAAACCTTTCCCTTTGTGCTAGATGAACGAACGTCTTTCCACTTGCACAGTTCTGAGCTATAAGTGTGTGTGAAAGCCATGCTTCAAATAGCTTGTTGGGAACACAATTTTTCTATTAAGTTGCCAACTAACTCCATACATATATATTGGGAGATAGAAGTTCCAACACGGTTTTACAATGAAATCTGCAGGAACTTCAAACCGGCACTAGGAAACAGACTGAGAAACCAGAGTAAAAGTTTCCCCTGACACCCGTTCCGTTTGTGCTACATGAACGAACGTCTCTGCCCATGCTCATTTCTGAGAGATATGTGTGTGTGAAAGCCGTTTTTCACCTAGCTTGTAGGGAACACAAAGTTTCGTTTCAGTTGCAAACTACAATCCATACATTTTTAAGGGGAAGTAGTAGCTCCAACTCGGTTTTACAGTGAAAAATGCAGGAACTTCAAACCGGCACTAGGAATCAGACTGAGATACTAGAGTAAAATTTCACCTGCAGCCCGTTCTTTTGTGCTAGATGAACGAACGTCACTCCACATCTCAGTTCTGAGTGTTTATTGTGTGTGAAAGCCGTCCTTCACCTAGCTTACTTGGAACACAAAGTTTCACTTCAGTTGCAAACTACATTCCATACATATATATTGGTTAGGTACTAGCTCCAACTCCGTTTTACATTGAAAACTGCAGGAACTTCTAACCGGCACTAGGAAACTTACTGAGAATCCTGAGTAAAGTTTTCTCCTGCAACCTATTCCCCTTGTGCTAGATGTAGGAACGTCTCTCCACATGCTCAGTTCTGAGAGATAATTTGTGTGAAACCGTCCTTCTCCTAGCTTGTTGGGAACACATATTTTCTTTTCAGTTGCTAACTACACTCCATACATTTATATTGGAATGTAGTATCTCCAACTCTTTTTATAATGAAATCTGCAGGAACTGCAAACCGGCACTAGGAAACAGACTGAGAAAACAGAGTAAAAATTTCTCCTATAATCCGTTCCTTTTGTACCAGATGAACGAAGTCTCTACACATGCTCATTTCTGAGAGATAATTGGGTGTGAAAGCCGTCCTTCACCTTGCTTGTTGGGAACACAAAGTTTGTTTTCAGTTGCAAACTACACTCCATACATATGTACGGGGAGTTACAACCTCCAACTCGGTTTTACAGTGAAAACTGCTGGAACTTCAAACCGGCACTATGAAACAGACTGAGAAACCAGAGTAAAATTTCCCCAGCAACCCGTTCCCTTTGTGCTAGATGAAGGAACGTCTGACCACATGCTAAGTTCTGAGAAATAAGTGTGTGTGAAAGCCGTCCTTCACCAACTTGTTGGGAACACAAACTTTGTTTTCTGTTGCAAACTACACTCCATACATATATATGAAGGTGTACTAGCTCCAACTCGGTTTTACAGTGATAACTGCAGGAAATTCAAAGCGGCATTAGGAAAAAGACTGAGTACCCAGAGTAAAATTTCCCCAGCAAACCTTTCCCTTTTTGCTAGATGAACGAACGTCTTTCCACTTGCTCAGTTCTGAGAGATAATTGGGTGTGAAAGCCGTCCTTCACCCAACTTGTTGGGAACTCAAAGTTTGTTTTCTGTAGCAAACTACACTCCATACATATGTACGGGGAGTTACAAGCTCCAACTCGGTTTTACAGTGAAAACTGCAGGAATTTCAAACCGGCACTAGGAAACAGACTGAGAAACCAGAGAAAAAGTTGCTCCGGCAACCCGTTCCCTTTGTGCTAGATGAACTAACATCTCTCCACATTATCAGTCCTGAGAGAAATTGTGGGTGAAAGCCGTCCTTCAAATAGCTTGTTGGGAACACGAAGTTTCTTTTCAGTTGCAAACTACACTCCATACTTATATATGGGGTGGTACTATTTCCAACTCGGTTTTACAGTGAAAACTACAGGAACTTCAAACCGGCACTGAGAAACAGACTTAGAAACAAGGGAAAATGTTCCTCCTAAAACCGTTCAATTTTTGCTAGATGAACGAGCGTCTCTCCATATGCTCAGTTCTGAGAGGTCAGTTTCGGTGAAAGCCATTCTTCACCTTGCTTGTTCGGAACACAATGTAACTTTTTAGTTAAAAACTACAATCCATACATATATATGGGGTTGTACTAGCTCCAACTCGGGTTTATAGTGAAAACTGCAGGAAGTTCAAAGCGGCACTAGGAAACAGACTGAGAAACCGGAGAAATAGTTGCTCCGGCAACCCGTTCACTTTGTGCTAGATGAACTAACGTCTCTCCACATGCTCAGTTCTGAGAGACAGATGTGTGTGAAAGCCATCCTTCACCTTGTTTGTTGGGAACACAATGGAACTTTTTAGTTGCAAACTACAATCCATAAATATATATGGGGTTGTACTAGCTCCAACTCGGGTTTACAGTGAAAACTGCAGGAATTTCAAACCGGCACTAGGAAACAGACTGAGAAACTAGAGTAAAAGTTTCAACTGCAACACGCTCCCTTTATGCTAAATGAACGAACGTCTCTCCACATGCTCAGTTCTGAGAGATAAGTGTGTGTCAAAGCCGTCCTTCACCAAGCTTATTGGGAACACAAAGATTCTTTTCATTTGCATAGTACACTCCATACATATATATGGGGAGGACTAGCTCCAACTGGGTTTTACAGTGAAAACAGCAGGATCTTCAAACCGGCACTAGGAAAGCGCATGAGAAAACAGAGTAAAAGTATCTCCTGCAAACCGTCCCCTTTGTGCTAGATGAAAGAAGGTCTCTCCACTTGCTCAGTTCTGAGAGATAAGTGTTTGTGGAAGCCGTCCTTCACCTACACTTTTGGGAACACAAAGTTACTTTTCAGTTGCAAACTACACTCCATACATATATATGGGGAAGTACTACATCCAACTCGGTTTTACAGTGAAAACTGCTGGAACTTCAAACCGGCACTAGGAAACAGACTGAGAAACCAGAGTAAAATTTCCCCAGTATCCCGTTCCCTTTGTGCTAGATGAACGAACGTCTGACCACATGCTAAGTTCTGAGACATAAGTTTGTGTGAAAGCCTTCCTTCACCAACTTGTTGGGAACACAAAGTTTGTTTTCTGTTGCAAACTACACTCCATAAATTTATATGAGGAAATACTAGCTCAAACTCGGTTTTACAGAGAAAACTGCAGGAACTTCAAACAGGCACTAGGAAACAGACTGAGTACCCAGAGTATAATTTCCCCAGCAAACCTTTCCCTTTGTGCTAGATGAACGAACGTCTTTCCACTTGCACAGTTCTGAGCTATAAGTGTGTGTGAAAGCCATGCTTCAAATAGCTTGTTGGGAACACAATTTTTCTATTAAGTTGCCAACTAACTCCATACATATATATTGGGAGATAGAAGTTCCAACACGGTTTTACAATGAAATCTGCAGGAACTTCAAACCGGCACTAGGAAACAGACTGAGAAACCAGAGTAAAAGTTTCCCCTGACACCCGTTCCGTTTGTGCTACATGAACGAACGTCTCTGCCCATGCTCATTTCTGAGAGATATGTGTGTGTGAAAGCCGTTTTTCACCTAGCTTGTAGGGAACACAAAGTTTCGTTTCAGTTGCAAACTACAATCCATACATTTTTAAGGGGAAGTAGTAGCTCCAACTCGGTTTTACAGTGAAAAATGCAGGAACTTCAAACCGGCACTAGGAATCAGACTGAGATACTAGAGTAAAATTTCACCTGCAGCCCGTTCTTTTGTGCTAGATGAACGAACGTCACTCCACATCTCAGTTCTGAGTGTTTATTGTGTGTGAAAGCCGTCCTTCACCTAGCTTACTTGGAACACAAAGTTTCACTTCAGTTGCAAACTACATTCCATACATATATATTGGTTAGGTACTAGCTCCAACTCCGTTTTACATTGAAAACTGCAGGAACTTCTAACCGGCACTAGGAAACTTACTGAGAATCCTGAGTAAAGTTTTCTCCTGCAACCTATTCCCCTTGTGCTAGATGTAGGAACGTCTCTCCACATGCTCAGTTCTGAGAGATAATTTGTGTGAAACCGTCCTTCTCCTAGCTTGTTGGGAACACATATTTTCTTTTCAGTTGCTAACTACACTCCATACATTTATATTGGAATGTAGTATCTCCAACTCTTTTTATAATGAAATCTGCAGGAACTGCAAACCGGCACTAGGAAACAGACTGAGAAAACAGAGTAAAAATTTCTCCTATAATCCGTTCCTTTTGTACCAGATGAACGAAGTCTCTACACATGCTCATTTCTGAGAGATAATTGGGTGTGAAAGCCGTCCTTCACCTTGCTTGTTGGGAACACAAAGTTTGTTTTCAGTTGCAAACTACACTCCATACATATGTACGGGGAGTTACAACCTCCAACTCGGTTTTACAGTGAAAACTGCTGGAACTTCAAACCGGCACTATGAAACAGACTGAGAAACCAGAGTAAAATTTCCCCAGCAACCCGTTCCCTTTGTGCTAGATGAAGGAACGTCTGACCACATGCTAAGTTCTGAGAAATAAGTGTGTGTGAAAGCCGTCCTTCACCAACTTGTTGGGAACACAAACTTTGTTTTCTGTTGCAAACTACACTCCATACATATATATGAAGGTGTACTAGCTCCAACTCGGTTTTACAGTGATAACTGCAGGAAATTCAAAGCGGCACTAGGAAAAAGACTGAGTACCCAGAGTAAAATTTCCCCAGCAAACCTTTCCCTTTTTGCTAGATGAACGAACGTCTTTCCACTTGCTCAGTTCTGAGATATAAGTGTGTGTGAAAGCCATGCTTCAACTAGCTTGTTGGGAACACAAATTTTCTTTTAAGTTGCCAACTACACTCCATACATATATATTGGGAGATAGAAGTTCCAAATCGGTTTTACAATGAAATCTGCAGGAACTTCAAACCGGCACTTGGAAACAGACTGAGAAACCAGATTAAAAGTTTCACCTTCAACCCGTTCCCTTTGTGCTAGATGAACGAACGTCTCTTCACATGCTCAGTTTTGAGAGAAAACTGTGTGTGAATGCCGTCCTTCTCCTAGCTTGTTGGGAACACAAAGTTTTTTTTACAGTTTGAAACTACACTCCATACATATATATGAAGATGTACTAGCTCCAACTCGGTTTTACAGTGTAAACTGCAGTAACTTAAACCAGCACTAAGAAACAAACTGAGAAACCTGTGTAAAAGTTTCTCCTGCAACCCGTTCCCTTTTAGCTAGATGAAAGAACGTGTCTCCACATGCTCATTTCTGAGAGATAAGTGTGTGTGAAAGCCGTACTTCACCCTGCTTGTTGGGAACACAAAGTTACATTTCAGTTGCTAATTACACTCCATACATATATAAGGGAAGGTACTAGCTCCAACTCGTTTTTACAGTGAAAACTGCTGGAATTTCAAACCGGTACTAGGAAACAGTCTGAGAAAGCAGAGTAAAATTTCCCCATCAAACCGTTCCCTTTGTGGTAAATGAACGAACGTCTGTCCACATGCTCAGTTCTGAGTGAGAATTGTGTCTGGAAGCCGTCCTTCACCTAGCTTGTTGGGAACGCAAAGTTTCTTTTCAGTTGCCAACTACAATCCATACATCTATATTGGTAGGTAGTAGCTCCAACTCGGTTTTACAATTAAATCTGCAGGAACTCCAACCGGAACTAGGAAACGGACTTAGAAACCAGAGTAAAAGTTTCTCATGCAACCCGTTCCCTTTGTGCTAAATGAACGAACGTCTGTCCACATGCTCAGTTCTGAGAGATAAGTGTGTGTGAAAGCCGTCCTTCACCTAGCTTGTTGGGAACACAAAGTTTGTTTTCAGGTGCAAACTACACTCCGTACATATACATGGTCAGGTACTAACTCCAACTCGGTTTTACAGTGAAAATTGCAGGCACTTCAAACCGGCACTAGGAAACAGACTGAGAAACCAGAGTAAAAATTTCTCCGAAAATCCGTTCCCTTTATGCCAGATGAACGAAGTCTCTCCACATGCTCAGTTCTGAGAGATAATTGGGTGTGAAAGCCGTCCTTCACCCAACTTGTTGGGAACTCAAAGTTTGTTTTCTGTAGCAAACTACACTCCATACATATGTACGGGGAGTTACAAGCTCCAACTCGGTTTTACAGTGAAAACTGCAGGAATTTCAAACCGGCACTAGGAAACAGACTGAGAAACCAGAGAAAAAGTTGCTCCGGCAACCCGTTCCCTTTGTGCTAGATGAACTAACGTCTCTCCACATTATCAGTCCTGAGAGAAATTGTGGGTGAAAGCCGTCCTTCAAATAGCTTGTTGGGAACACGAAGTTTCTTTTCAGTTGCAAACTACACTCCATACTTATATATGGGGTGGTACTATTTCCAACTCGGTTTTACAGTGAAAACTACAGGAACTTCAAACCGGCACTGAGAAACAGACTTAGAAACAAGGGAAAATGTTCCTCCTAAAACCGTTCAATTTTTGCTAGATGAACGAGCGTCTCTCCATATGCTCAGTTCTGAGAGGTCAGTTTCGGTGAAAGCCATTCTTCACCTTGCTTGTTCGGAACACAATGTAACTTTTTAGTTAAAAACTACAATCCATACATATATATGGGGTTGTACTAGCTCCAACTCGGGTTTATAGTGAAAACTGCAGGAAGTTCAAAGCGGCACTAGGAAACAGACTGAGAAACCGGAGAAATAGTTGCTCCGGCAACCCGTTCACTTTGTGCTAGATGAACTAACGTCTCTCCACATGCTCAGTTCTGAGAGACAGATGTGTGTGAAAGCCATCCTTCACCTTGTTTGTTGGGAACACAATGGAACTTTTTAGTTGCAAACTACAATCCATAAATATATATGGGGTTGTACTAGCTCCAACTCGGGTTTACAGTGAAAACTGCAGGAATTTCAAACCGGCACTAGGAAACAGACTGAGAAACTAGAGTAAAAGTTTCAACTGCAACACGCTCCCTTTATGCTAAATGAACGAACGTCTCTCCACATGCTCAGTTCTGAGAGATAAGTGTGTGTCAAAGCCGTCCTTCACCAAGCTTATTGGGAACACAAAGATTCTTTTCATTTGCATAGTACACTCCATACATATATATGGGGAGGACTAGCTCCAACTGGGTTTTACAGTGAAAACAGCAGGATCTTCAAACCGGCACTAGGAAAGCGCATGAGAAAACAGAGTAAAAGTATCTCCTGCAAACCGTCCCCTTTGTGCTAGATGAAAGAAGGTCTCTCCACTTGCTCAGTTCTGAGAGATAAGTGTTTGTGGAAGCCGTCCTTCACCTACACTTTTGGGAACACAAAGTTACTTTTCAGTTGCAATCTACACTCCATACATATATATGGGGAGGTACTAGCTCCAACTCGTTTTTACAAAGAAACTTGCAGGAACTTCAAACCGGCACTAGGAAACTGACTGAGAAAGCAGAGTAAAAGTTTTTCCTGCAATCCGTTCCTTTGTGCTAAATGAACGAACGTCTCTCCACATGCTCAGATCTGAGAGATAAGTGTTTGTGTAAGCCGTCCTTCACCTATATTTTTGGGAATACAAAGTTACTTTTCAGTTGCAATCTACACTCCATACATATATATGGGTAGGTACTAGGTCCAACACAGTTTTACAGTGAAAACTGCAGGAAATTCAAGCAGGCACTAGGAAACAGGCTGAGAAACCAGAGTAAAAGTTTCTCCTGCAACCCGTTACGTTTGTGCTAGAGAATCGAACAACACCCCACATGCTAAGTTCTGAGAGATAATGTGTGTGAAACCGTCCTTCAACTAGCTTGTTTGGAACACAAATTTTCTTTTCATTTGCAAACTGCACTCGATACATATATATGGGGAAGTACTAGCTCCAACATAATTTGACAGTGAAAACTGCAGATTCTTCAAACCGGCAGTAGGAAACAGACTGAGAAACCAGAGTGAAAGTTTCTCCTGCAACACTTTCCCATTGTGCTTGTTGAACGAACGTCTCACCATATGCTCAGTTCTGAGAGATAAGTGTGTGTGAAAGCCGTTTTTCACCTAGCTTGTTTGGAACACAAAGTTTCTTTTCAGTTGCAAACTACACTCTATACATATATATGGGGAGGTACTAGCTCCAACTCGGTTTTACAGTGAAAACTGAAGGAACTTCAAGCCGGCACTAGGAAACAGGCTGAGAAACCAGAGAAAATGTTTCTCCTGCAACCCTATCCCTTTGTGCTACATGAACGAACGTCTCTCCCCATGTTCAGTTCTGAGAGATAATGTGTGTGAAATCCGTACTTCACATAGCTTGTTGGGAACACAAAGTATATTTTCTGTTGCAAACTGAACTCCAGATATATATATGGGGAGGTACTAGCTCCAACTCGGTTTTATACTGAAAAATGAAGGAACTTCTAACCGGCATTGGGAAACTGACTGAGAATCCAGAGTAAAATTTCCCCTGTAAACCATTCCATTTTTTCTAGATGAATGAATGTTTGTCCACATGCTCAGTTTAGAGTGATAACTGTGTGTGAAATCCGTCCTTCAACTAGCTTGTTGGGAACACAAAAGTACTTTTCAGTAGCAAACTACACCCATACATATATATGGGGAGGCACCAGCTCCAACTCGGTTTTACAGTGAAAACTGCAGGAACTTCATACCGGCAGTAGGAAACAGACTGAGAAACCAGAGTAAATGTTTCTCCTGCAACCCTTTTCCTTTGTGCTAAATGTACGAACGTCTCACCACATGCTCATTTCTGAGCGATAAGTGTGTGTGAAAGCCGGCCTTCACCTATCTTGTTGGGAACACAAAGTTTCTTTTCAGTTGCAAACTACACTCCATACATATATATGATGTTGTACTAGCTCCAACTCGGTTTTACAGGGAAAACTGCAGTAACTTAAATCGGCACTAGGAAACAGACTGAGAAACCAGAGAAAAAGTTTCTCCTGCAAACCGTTCCCATTGTTCTAGCTGAACGAACGTTTCACCACATGCTCAGTTCTGAGAGATAGGTGTGTGTGAAAGCCGTTTTTCACCTAGCTTGTTGGGAACACAAAGTTACTATTCAGTTGCAAACTACACTTCATACATATATATGGGGAAGTACTACATCCAACTCGGTTTTACAGTGAAAACTGCTGGAACTTCAAACCGGCACTAGGAAACAGACTGAGAAACCAGAGTAAAATTTCCCCAGCAACCCGTTCCCTTTGTGCTAGATGAACGAACGTCTGACCACATGCTAAATTCTGAGACATAAGTTTGTGTGAAAGCCGTCCTTCACCAACTTGTTGGGAACACAAAGTTTGTTTTCTGTTGCAAACTACACTCCATAAATTTATATGAGGAAATACTAGCTCAAACTCGGTTTTACAGAGAAAACTGCAGGAACTTCAAACAGGCACTAGGAAACAGACTGAGTACCCAGAGTATAATTTCCCCAGCAAACCTTTCCCTTTGTGCTAGATGAACGAACGTCTTTCCACTTGCTCAGTTCTGAGCTATAAGTGTGTGTGAAAGCCATGCTTCAAATAGCTTGTTGGGAACACAATTTTTCTATTAAGTTGCCAACTAACTCCATACATATATATTGGGAGATAGAAGTTCCAACACGGTTTTACAATGAAATCTGCAGGAACTTCAAACCGGCACTAGGAAACAGACTGAGAAACCAGAGTAAAAGTTTCCTCTGACACCCGTTCCGTTTGTGCTACATGAACGAACGTCTCTGCCCATGCTCATTTCTGAGAGATATGTGTGTGTGAAAGCCGTTTTTCACCTAGCTTGTAGGGAACACAAAGTTTCGTTTCAGTTGCAAACTACAATCCATACATTTTTAAGGGGAAGTAGTAGCTCCAACTCGGTTTTACAGTGAAAAATGCAGGAACTTCAAACCGGCACTAGGAATCAGACTGAGATACTAGAGTAAAATTTCACCTGCAGCCCGTTCTTTTGTGCTAGATGAACGAACGTCACTCCACATCTCAGTTCTGAGTGTTTATTGTGTGTGAAAGCCGTCCTTCACCTAGCTTACTTGGAACACAAAGTTTCACTTCAGTTGCAAACTACATTCCATACATATATATTGGTTAGGTACTAGCTCCAACTCCGTTTTACATTGAAAACTGCAGGAACTTCTAACCGGCACTAGGAAACTTACTGAGAATCCTGAGTAAAGTTTTCTCCTGCAACCTATTCCCTTTGTGCTAGATGTAGGAACGTCTCTCCACATGCTCAGTTCTGAGAGATAATTTGTGTGAAACCGTCCTTCTCCTAGCTTGTTGGGAACACATATTTTCTTTTCAGTTGCTAACTACACTCCATACATTTATATTGGAATGTAGTATCTCCAACTCTTTTTACAATGAAATCTGCAGGAACTGCAAACCGGCACTAGGAAACAGACTGAGAAAACAGAGTAAAAATTTCTCCTATAATCCGTTCCTTTTGTACCAGATGAACGAAGTCTCTACACATGCTCATTTCTGAGAGATAATTGGGTGTGAAAGCCGTCCTTCACCTTGCTTGTTGGGAACACAAAGTTTGTTTTCAGTTGCAAACTACACTCCATACATATGTACGGGGAGTTACAACCTCCAACTCGGTTTTACAGTGAAAACTGCTGGAACTTCAAACCGGCACTATGAAACAGACTGAGAAACCAGAGTAAAATTTCCCCAGCAACCCGTTCCCTTTGTGCTAGATGAAGGAACGTCTGACCACATGCTAAGTTCTGAGAAATAAGTGTGTGTGAAAGCCGTCCTTCACCAACTTGTTGGGAACACAAACTTTGTTTTCTGTTGCAAACTACACTCCATACATATATATGAAGATGTACTAGCTCCAACTCGGTTTTACAGTGATAACTGCAGGAAATTCAAAGCGGCACTAGGAAAAAGACTGAGTACCAGAGTAAAATTTCCCCAGCAAACCTTTCCCTTTTTGCTAGATGAACGAACGTCTTTCCACTTGCTCAGTTCTGAGATATAAGTGTGTGTGAAAGCCATGCTTCAACTAGCTTGTTGGGAACACAAATTTTCTTTTAAGTTGCCAACTACACTCCATACATATATATTGGGAGATAGAAGTTCCAAATCGGTTTTACAATGAAATCTGCAGGAACTTCAAACCGGCACTAGGAAACAGACTGAGAAACCAGATTAAAAGTTTCACCTTCAACCCGTTCCCTTTGTGCTAGATGAACGAACGTCTCTTCACATGCTCAGTTTTGAGAGAAAACTGTGTGTGAATGCCGTCCTTCTCCTAGCTTGTTGGGAACACAAAGTTTTTTTACAGTTTGAAACTACACTCCATACATATATATGAAGATGTACTAGCTCCAACTCGGTTTTACAGTGTAAACTGCAGTAACTTAAACCAGCACTAAGAAACAAACTGAGAAACCTGTGTAAAAGTTTCTCCTGCAACCCGTTCCCTTTTAGCTAGATGAACGAACGTGTCTCCACATGCTCATTTCTGAGAGATAAGTGTGTGTGAAAGCCGTACTTCACCCTGCTTGTTGGGAACACAAAGTTACATTTCAGTTGCTAATTACACTCCATACATATATAAGGGAAGGTACTAGCTCCAACTCGTTTTTACAGTGAAAACTGCTGGAATTTCAAACCGGTACTAGGAAACAGTCTGAGAAAGCAGAGTAAAATTTCCCCATCAAACCGTTCCCTTTGTGGTAAATGAACGAACGTCTGTCCACATGCTCAGTTCTGAGTGAGAATTGTGTCTGGAAGCCGTCCTTCACCTAGCTTGTTGGGAACGCAAAGTTTCTTTTCAGTTGCCAACTACAATCCATACATCTATATTGGTAGGTAGTAGCTCCAACTCGGTTTTACAATTAAATCTGCAGGAACTCCAACCGGAACTAGGAAACGGACTTAGAAACCAGAGTAAAAGTTTCTCATGCAACCCGTTCCCTTTGTGCTAAATGAACGAACGTCTGTCCACATGCTCAGTTCTGAGAGATAAGTGTGTGTGAAAGCCGTCCTTCACCTAGCTTGTTGGGAACACAAAGTTTGTTTTCAGGTGCAAACTACACTCCGTACATATACATGGTCAGGTACTAACTCCAACTCGGTTTTACAGTGAAAATTGCAGGCACTTCAAACCGGCACTAGGAAACAGACTGAGAAACCAGAGTAAAAATTTCTCCGAAAATCCGTTCCCTTTATGCCAGATGAACGAAGTCTCTCCACATGCTCAGTTCTGAGAGATAATTGGGTGTGAAAGCCGTCCTTCACCCAACTTGTTGGGAACTCAAAGTTTGTTTTCTGTAGCAAACTACACTCCATACATATGTACGGGGAGTTACAAGCTCCAACTCGGTTTTACAGTGAAAACTGCAGGAATTTCAAACCGGCACTAGGAAACAGACTGAGAAACCAGAGAAAAAGTTGCTCCGGCAACCCGTTCCCTTTGTGCTAGATGAACTAACGTCTCTCCACATTATCAGTCCTGAGAGAAATTGTGGGTGAAAGCCGTCCTTCAAATAGCTTGTTGGGAACACGAAGTTTCTTTTCAGTTGCAAACTACACTCCATACTTATATATGGGGTGGTACTATTTCCAACTCGGTTTTACAGTGAAAACTACAGGAACTTCAAACCGGCACTGAGAAACAGACTTAGAAACAAGGGAAAATGTTCCTCCTAAAACCGTTCAATTTTTGCTAGATGAACGAGCGTCTCTCCATATGCTCAGTTCTGAGAGGTCAGTTTCGGTGAAAGCCATTCTTCACCTTGCTTGTTCGGAACACAATGTAACTTTTTAGTTAAAAACTACAATCCATACATATATATGGGGTTGTACTAGCTCCAACTCGGGTTTATAGTGAAAACTGCAGGAAGTTCAAAGCGGCACTAGGAAACACACTGAGAAACCGGAGAAATAGTTGCTCCGGCAACCCGTTCACTTTGTGCTAGATGAACTAACGTCTCTCCACATGCTCAGTTCTGAGAGACAGATGTGTGTGAAAGCCATCCTTCACCTTGTTTGTTGGGAACACAATGGAACTTTTTAGTTGCAAACTACAATCCATAAATATATATGGGGTTGTACTAGCTCCAACTCGGGTTTACAGTGAAAACTGCAGGAATTTCAAACCGGCACTAGGAAACAGACTGAGAAACTAGAGTAAAAGTTTCAACTGCAACACGCTCCCTTTATGCTAAATGAACGAACGTCTCTCCACATGCTCAGTTGTGAGAGATAAGTGTGTGTCAAAGCCGTCCTTCACCAAGCTTATTGGGAACACAAAGATTCTTTTCATTTGCATAGTACACTCCATACATATATATGGGGAGGACTAGCTCCAACTGGGTTTTACAGTGAAAACAGCAGGATCTTCAAACCGGCACTAGGAAAGCGCATGAGAAAACAGAGTAAAAGTATCTCCTGCAAACCGTCCCCTTTGTGCTAGATGAAAGAAGGTCTCTCCACTTGCTCAGTTCTGAGAGATAAGTGTTTGTGGAAGCCGTCCTTCACCTACACTTTTGGGAACACAAAGTTACTTTTCAGTTGCAATCTACACTCCATACATATATATGGGGAGGTACTAGCTCCAACTCGTTTTTACAAAGAAACTTGCAGGAACTTCAAACCGGCACTAGGAAACTGACTGAGAAAGCAGAGTAAAAGTTTTTCCTGCAATCCGTTCCTTTGTGCTAAATGAACGAACGTCTCTCCACATGCTCAGATCTGAGAGATAAGTGTTTGTGTAAGCCGTCCTTCACCTATATTTTTGGGAATACAAAGTTACTTTTCAGTTGCAATCTACACTCCATACATATATATGGGTAGGTACTAGGTCCAACACAGTTTTACAGTGAAAACTGCAGGAAATTCAAGCAGGCACTAGGAAACAGGCTGAGAAACCAGAGTAAAAGTTTCTCCTGCAACCCGTTACGTTTGTGCTAGAGAATCAAACAACACCCCACATGCTAAGTTCTGAGAGATAATGTGTGTGAAACCGTCCTTCAACTAGCTTGTTTGGAACACAAATTTTCTTTTCATTTGCAAACTGCACTCGATACATATATATGGGGAAGTACTAGCTCCAACATAATTTGACAGTGAAAACTGCAGATTCTTCAAACCGGCAGTAGGAAACAGACTGAGAAACCAGAGTGAAAGTTTCTCCTGCAACACTTTCCCATTGTGCTTGTTGAACGAACGTCTCACCATATGCTCAGTTCTGAGAGATAAGTGTGTGTGAAAGCCGTTTTTCACCTAGCTTGTTTGGAACACAAAGTTTCTTTTCAGTTGCAAACTACACTCTATACATATATATGGGGAGGTACTAGCTCCAACTCGGTTTTACAGTGAAAACTGAAGGAACTTCAAGCCGGCACTAGGAAACAGGCTGAGAAACCAGAGAAAATGTTTCTCCTGCAACCCTATCCCTTTGTGCTACATGAACGAACGTCTCTCCCCATGTTCAGTTCTGAGAGATAATGTGTGTGAAATCCGTCCTTCACATAGCTTGTTGGGAACACAAAGTATATTTTCTGTTGCAAACTGAACTCCAGATATATATATGGGGAGGTACTAGCTCCAACTCGGTTTTATACTGAAAAATGAAGGAACTTGTAACCGGCATTGGGAAACTGACTGAGAATCCAGAGTAAAATTTCCCCTGTAAAGCATTCCATTTTTTCTAGATGAATGAATGTTTGTCCACATGCTCAGTTTAGAGTGATAACTGTGTGTGAAATCCGTCCTTCACCTAGCTTGTTGGGAACACAAAAGTACTTTTCAGTAGCAAACTACACCCATACATATATATGGGGAGGCACCAGCTCCAACTCGGTTTTACAGTGAAAACTGCAGGAACTTCATACCGGCAGTAGGAAACAGACTGAGAAACCAGAGTAAATGTTTCTCCTGCAACCCTTTTCCTTTGTGCTAAATGTACGAACGTCTCACCACATGCTCATTTCTGAGCGATAAGTGTGTGTGAAAGCCGGCCTTCACCTATCTTGTTGGGAACACAAAGTTTCTTTTCAGTTGCAAACTACACTCCATACATATATATGATGTTGTACTAGCTCCAACTCGGTTTTACAGGGAAAACTGCAGTAACTTAAATCGGCACTAGGAAACAGACTGAGAAACCAGAGAAAAAGTTTCTCCTGCAAACCGTTCCCATTGTTCTAGCTGAACGAACGTTTCACCACATGCTCAGTTCTGAGAGATAGGTGTGTGTGAAAGCCGTTTTTCACCTAGCTTGTTGGGAACACAAAGTTACTATTCAGTTGCAAACTACACTTCATACATATATATGGGGAAGTACTACATCCAACTCGGTTTTACAGTGAAAACTGCTGGAACTTCAAACCGGCACTAGGAAACAGACTGAGAAACCAGAGTAAAATTTCCCCAGCAACCCGTTCCCTTTGTGCTAGATGAACGAACGTCTGACCACATGCTAAATTCTGAGACATAAGTTTGTGTGAAAGCCGTCCTTCACCAACTTGTTGGGAACACAAAGTTTGTTTTCTGTTGCAAACTACACTCCATAAATTTATATGAGGAAATACTAGCTCAAACTCGGTTTTACAGAGAAAACTGCAGGAACTTCAAACAGGCACTAGGAAACAGACTGAGTACCCAGAGTATAATTTCCCCAGCAAACCTTTCCCTTTGTGCTAGATGAACGAACGTCTTTCCACTTGCTCAGTTCTGAGCTATAAGTGTGTGTGAAAGCCATGCTTCAAATAGCTTGTTGGGAACACAATTTTTCTATTAAGTTGCCAACTAACTCCATACATATATATTGGGAGATAGAAGTTCCAACACGGTTTTACAATGAAATCTGCAGGAACTTCAAACCGGCACTAGGAAACAGACTGAGAAACCAGAGTAAAAGTTTCCCCTGACACCCGTTCCGTTTGTGCTACATGAACGAACGTCTCTGCCCATGCTCATTTCTGAGAGATATGTGTGTGTGAAAGCCGTTTTTCACCTAGCTTGTAGGGAACACAAAGTTTCGTTTCAGTTGCAAACTACAATCCATACATTTTTAAGGGGAAGTAGTAGCTCCAACTCGGTTTTACAGTGAAAAATGCAGGAACTTCAAACCGGCACTAGGAATCAGACTGAGATACTAGAGTAAAATTTCACCTGCAGCCCGTTCTTTTGTGCTAGATGAACGAACGTCACTCCACATCTCAGTTCTGAGTGTTTATTGTGTGTGAAAGCCGTCCTTCACCTAGCTTACTTGGAACACAAAGTTTCACTTCAGTTGCAAACTACATTCCATACATATATATTGGTTAGGTACTAGCTCCAACTCCGTTTTACATTGAAAACTGCAGGAACTTCTAACCGGCACTAGGAAACTTACTGAGAATCCTGAGTAAAGTTTTCTCCTGCAACCTATTCCCTTTGTGCTAGATGTAGGAACGTCTCTCCACATGCTCAGTTCTGAGAGATAATTTGTGTGAAACCGTCCTTCTCCTAGCTTGTTGGGAACACATATTTTCTTTTCAGTTGCTAACTACACTCCATACATTTATATTGGAATGTAGTATCTCCAACTCTTTTTACAATGAAATCTGCAGGAACTGCAAACCGGCACTAGGAAACAGACTGAGAAAACAGAGTAAAAATTTCTCCTATAATCCGTTCCTTTTGTACCAGATGAACGAAGTCTCTACACATGCTCATTTCTGAGAGATAATTGGGTGTGAAAGCCGTCCTTCACCTTGCTTGTTGGGAACACAAAGTTTGTTTTCAGTTGCAAACTACACTCCATACATATGTACGGGGAGTTACAACCTCCAACTCGGTTTTACAGTGAAAACTGCTGGAACTTCAAACCGGCACTATGAAACAGACTGAGAAACCAGAGTAAAATTTCCCCAGCAACCCGTTCCCTTTGTGCTAGATGAAGGAACGTCTGACCACATGCTAAGTTCTGAGAAATAAGTGTGTGTGAAAGCCGTCCTTCACCAACTTGTTGGGAACACAAACTTTGTTTTCTGTTGCAAACTACACTCCATACATATATATGAAGATGTACTAGCTCCAACTCGGTTTTACAGTGATAACTGCAGGAAATTCAAAGCGGCACTAGGAAAAAGACTGAGTACCAGAGTAAAATTTCCCCAGCAAACCTTTCCCTTTTTGCTAGATGAACGAACGTCTTTCCACTTGCTCAGTTCTGAGATATAAGTGTGTGTGAAAGCCATGCTTCAACTAGCTTGTTGGGAACACAAATTTTCTTTTAAGTTGCCAACTACACTCCATACATATATATTGGGAGATAGAAGTTCCAAATCGGTTTTACAATGAAATCTGCAGGAACTTCAAACCGGCACTAGGAAACAGACTGAGAAACCAGATTAAAAGTTTCACCTTCAACCCGTTCCCTTTGTGCTAGATGAACGAACGTCTCTTCACATGCTCAGTTTTGAGAGAAAACTGTGTGTGAATGCCGTCCTTCTCCTAGCTTGTTGGGAACACAAAGTTTTTTTACAGTTTGAAACTACACTCCATACATATATATGAAGATGTACTAGCTCCAACTCGGTTTTACAGTGTAAACTGCAGTAACTTAAACCAGCACTAAGAAACAAACTGAGAAACCTGTGTAAAAGTTTCTCCTGCAACCCGTTCCCTTTTAGCTAGATGAACGAACGTGTCTCCACATGCTCATTTCTGAGAGATAAGTGTGTGTGAAAGCCGTACTTCACCCTGCTTGTTGGGAACACAAAGTTACATTTCAGTTGCTAATTACACTCCATACATATATAAGGGAAGGTACTAGCTCCAACTCGTTTTTACAGTGAAAACTGCTGGAATTTCAAACCGGTACTAGGAAACAGTCTGAGAAAGCAGAGTAAAATTTCCCCATCAAACCGTTCCCTTTGTGGTAAATGAACGAACGTCTGTCCACATGCTCAGTTCTGAGTGAGAATTGTGTCTGGAAGCCGTCCTTCACCTAGCTTGTTGGGAACGCAAAGTTTCTTTTCAGTTGCCAACTACAATCCATACATCTATATTGGTAGGTAGTAGCTCCAACTCGGTTTTACAATTAAATCTGCAGGAACTCCAACCGGAACTAGGAAACGGACTTAGAAACCAGAGTAAAAGTTTCTCATGCAACCCGTTCCCTTTGTGCTAAATGAACGAACGTCTGTCCACATGCTCAGTTCTGAGAGATAAGTGTGTGTGAAAGCCGTCCTTCACCTAGCTTGTTGGGAACACAAAGTTTGTTTTCAGGTGCAAACTACACTCCGTACATATACATGGTCAGGTACTAACTCCAACTCGGTTTTACAGTGAAAATTGCAGGCACTTCAAACCGGCACTAGGAAACAGACTGAGAAACCAGAGTAAAAATTTCTCCGAAAATCCGTTCCCTTTATGCCAGATGAACGAAGTCTCTCCACATGCTCAGTTCTGAGAGATAATTGGGTGTGAAAGCCGTCCTTCACCCAACTTGTTGGGAACTCAAAGTTTGTTTTCTGTAGCAAACTACACTCCATACATATGTACGGGGAGTTACAAGCTCCAACTCGGTTTTACAGTGAAAACTGCAGGAATTTCAAACCGGCACTAGGAAACAGACTGAGAAACCAGAGAAAAAGTTGCTCCGGCAACCCGTTCCCTTTGTGCTAGATGAACTAACGTCTCTCCACATTATCAGTCCTGAGAGAAATTGTGGGTGAAAGCCGTCCTTCAAATAGCTTGTTGGGAACACGAAGTTTCTTTTCAGTTGCAAACTACACTCCATACTTATATATGGGGTGGTACTATTTCCAACTCGGTTTTACAGTGAAAACTACAGGAACTTCAAACCGGCACTGAGAAACAGACTTAGAAACAAGGGAAAATGTTCCTCCTAAAACCGTTCAATTTTTGCTAGATGAACGAGCGTCTCTCCATATGCTCAGTTCTGAGAGGTCAGTTTCGGTGAAAGCCATTCTTCACCTTGCTTGTTCGGAACACAATGTAACTTTTTAGTTAAAAACTACAATCCATACATATATATGGGGTTGTACTAGCTCCAACTCGGGTTTATAGTGAAAACTGCAGGAAGTTCAAAGCGGCACTAGGAAACACACTGAGAAACCGGAGAAATAGTTGCTCCGGCAACCCGTTCACTTTGTGCTAGATGAACTAACGTCTCTCCACATGCTCAGTTCTGAGAGACAGATGTGTGTGAAAGCCATCCTTCACCTTGTTTGTTGGGAACACAATGGAACTTTTTAGTTGCAAACTACAATCCATAAATATATATGGGGTTGTACTAGCTCCAACTCGGGTTTACAGTGAAAACTGCAGGAATTTCAAACCGGCACTAGGAAACAGACTGAGAAACTAGAGTAAAAGTTTCAACTGCAACACGCTCCCTTTATGCTAAATGAACGAACGTCTCTCCACATGCTCAGTTCTGAGAGATAAGTGTGTGTCAAAGCCGTCCTTCACCAAGCTTATTGGGAACACAAAGATTCTTTTCATTTGCATAGTACACTCCATACATATATATGGGGAGGACTAGCTCCAACTGGGTTTTACAGTGAAAACAGCAGGATCTTCAAACCGGCACTAGGAAAGCACATGAGAAAACAGAGTAAAAGTATCTCCTGCAAACCGTCCCCTTTGTGCTAGATGAAAGAAGGTCTCTCCACTTGCTCAGTTCTGAGAGATAAGTGTTTGTGGAAGCCGTCCTTCACCTACACTTTTGGGAACACAAAGTTACTTTTCAGTTGCAATCTACACTCCATACATATATATGGGGAGGTACTAGCTCCAACTCGTTTTTACAAAGAAACTTGCAGGAACTTCAAACCGGCACTAGGAAACTGACTGAGAAAGCAGAGTAAAAGATTTTCCTGCAATCCGTTCCTTTGTGCTAAATGAACGAACGTCTCTCCACATGCTCAGATCTGAGAGATAAGTGTTTGTGTAAGCCGTCCTTCACCTATATTTTTGGGAATACAAAGTTACTTTTCAGTTGCAATCTACACTCCATACATATATATGGGTAGGTACTAGGTCCAACACAGTTTTACAGTGAAAACTGCAGGAAATTCAAGCAGGCACTAGGAAACAGACTGAGAAACCAGAGAAAAAGTTGCTCCGGCAACCCGTTCCCTTTGTGCTAGATGAACTAACGTCTCTCCACATTATCAGTCCTGAGAGAAATTGTGGGTGAAAGCCGTCCTTCAAATAGCTTGTTGGGAACACGAAGTTTCTTTTCAGTTGCAAACTACACTCCATACTTATATATGGGGTGGTACTATTTCCAACTCGGTTTTACAGTGAAAACTACAGGAACTTCAAACCGGCACTGAGAAACAGACTTAGAAACAAGGGAAAATGTTCCTCCTAAAACCGTTCAATTTTTGCTAGATGAACGAGCGTCTCTCCATATGCTCAGTTCTGAGAGGTCAGTTTCGGTGAAAGCCATTCTTCACCTTGCTTGTTCGGAACACAATGTAACTTTTTAGTTAAAAACTACAATCCATACATATATATGGGGTTGTACTAGCTCCAACTCGGGTTTATAGTGAAAACTGCAGGAAGTTCAAAGCGGCACTAGGAAACACACTGAGAAACCGGAGAAATAGTTGCTCCGGCAACCCGTTCACTTTGTGCTAGATGAACTAACGTCTCTCCACATGCTCAGTTCTGAGAGACAGATGTGTGTGAAAGCCATCCTTCACCTTGTTTGTTGGGAACACAATGGAACTTTTTAGTTGCAAACTACAATCCATAAATATATATGGGGTTGTACTAGCTCCAACTCGGGTTTACAGTGAAAACTGCAGGAATTTCAAACCGGCACTAGGAAACAGACTGAGAAACTAGAGTAAAAGTTTCAACTGCAACACGCTCCCTTTATGCTAAATGAACGAACATCTCTCCACATGCTCAGTTCTGAGAGATAAGTGTGTGTCAAAGCCGTCCTTCACCAAGCTTATTGGGAACACAAAGATTCTTTTCATTTGCATAGTACACTCCATACATATATATGGGGAGGACTAGCTCCAACTGGGTTTTACAGTGAAAACAGCAGGATCTTCAAACCGGCACTAGGAAAGCACATGAGAAAACAGAGTAAAAGTATCTCCTGCAAACCGTCCCCTTTGTGCTAGATGAAAGAAGGTCTCTCCACTTGCTCAGTTCTGAGAGATAAGTGTTTGTGGAAGCCGTCCTTCACCTACACTTTTGGGAACACAAAGTTACTTTTCAGTTGCAATCTACACTCCATACATATATATGGGGAGGTACTAGCTCCAACTCGTTTTTACAAAGAAACTTGCAGGAACTTCAAACCGGCACTAGGAAACTGACTGAGAAAGCAGAGTAAAAGTTTTTCCTGCAATCCGTTCCTTTGTGCTAAATGAACGAACGTCTCTCCACATGCTCAGATCTGAGAGATAAGTGTTTGTGTAAGCCGTCCTTCACCTATATTTTTGGGAATACAAAGTTACTTTTCAGTTGCAATCTACACTCCATACATATATATGGGTAGGTACTAGGTCCAACACAGTTTTACAGTGAAAACTGCAGGAAATTCAAGCAGGCACTAGGAAACAGGCTGAGAAACCAGAGTAAAAGTTTCTCCTGCAACCCGTTACGTTTGTGCTAGAGAATCGAACAACACCCCACATGCTAAGTTCTGAGAGATAATGTGTGTGAAACCGTCCTTCAACTAGCTTGTTTGGAACACAAATTTTCTTTTCATTTGCAAACTGCACTCGATACATATATATGGGGAAGTACTAGCTCCAACATAATTTGACAGTGAAAACTGCAGATTCTTCAAACCGGCAGTAGGAAACAGACTGAGAAACCAGAGTGAAAGTTTCTCCTGCAACACTTTCCCATTGTGCTTGTTGAACGAACGTCTCACCATATGCTCAGTTCTGAGAGATAAGTGTGTGTGAAAGCCGTTTTTCACCTAGCTTGTTTGGAACACAAAGTTTCTTTTCAGTTGCAAACTACACTCCATACATATATATGGGGAGGTACTAGCTCCAACTCGGTTTTACAGTGAAAACTGAAGGAACTTCAAGCCGGCACTAGGAAACAGGCTGAGAAACCAGAGAAAATGTTTCTCCTGCAACCCTATCCCTTTGTGCTACATGAACGAACGTCTCTCCCCATGTTCAGTTCTGAGAGATAATGTGTGTGAAATCCGTCCTTCACATAGCTTGTTGGGAACACAAAGTATATTTTCTGTTGCAAACTGAACTCCAGATATATATATGGGGAGGTACTAGCTCCAACTCGGTTTTATACTGAAAAATGAAGGAACTTGTAACCGGCATTGGGAAACTGACTGAGAATCCAGAGTAAAATTTCCCCTGTAAACCATTCCATTTTTTCTAGATGAATGAATGTTTGTCCACATGCTCAGTTTAGAGTGATAACTGTGTGTGAAATCCGTCCTTCACCTAGCTTGTTGGGAACACAAAAGTACTTTTCAGTAGCAAACTACACCCATACATATATATGGGGAGGCACCAGCTCCAACTCGTTTTTACAGTGAAAACTGCAGGAACTTCATACCGGCAGTAGGAAACAGACTGAGAAACCAGAGTAAATGTTTCTCCTGCAACCCTTTTCCTTTGTGCTAAATGTACGAACGTCTCACCACATGCTCATTTCTGAGCGATAAGTGTGTGTGAAAGCCGGCCTTCACCTATCTTGTTGGGAACACAAAGTTTCTTTTCAGTTGCAAACTACACTCCATACATATATATGATGTTGTACTAGCTCCAACTCGGTTTTACAGGGAAAACTGCAGTAACTTAAATCGGCACTAGGAAACAGACTGAGAAACCAGAGAAAAAGTTTCTCCTGCAAACCGTTCCCATTGTTCTAGCTGAACGAACGTTTCACCACATGCTCAGTTCTGAGAGATAGGTGTGTGTGAAAGCCGTTTTTCACCTAGCTTGTTGGGAACACAAAGTTACTATTCAGTTGCAAACTACACTTCATACATATATATGGGGAAGTACTACATCCAACTCGGTTTTACAGTGAAAACTGCTGGAACTTCAAACCGGCACTAGGAAACAGACTGAGAAACCAGAGTAAAATTTCCCCAGCAACCCGTTCCCTTTGTGCTAGATGAACGAACGTCTGACCACATGCTAAATTCTGAGACATAAGTTTGTGTGAAAGCCGTCCTTCACCAACTTGTTGGGAACACAAAGTTTGTTTTCTGTTGCAAACTACACTCCATAAATTTATATGAGGAAATACTAGCTCAAACTCGGTTTTACAGAGAAAACTGCAGGAACTTCAAACAGGCACTAGGAAACAGACTGAGTACCCAGAGTATAATTTCCCCAGCAAACCTTTCCCTTTGTGCTAGATGAACGAACGTCTTTCCACTTGCTCAGTTCTGAGCTATAAGTGTGTGTGAAAGCCATGCTTCAAATAGCTTGTTGGGAACACAATTTTTCTATTAAGTTGCCAACTAACTCCATACATATATATTGGGAGATAGAAGTTCCAACACGGTTTTACAATGAAATCTGCAGGAACTTCAAACCGGCACTAGGAAACAGACTGAGAAACCAGAGTAAAAGTTTCCCCTGACACCCGTTCCGTTTGTGCTACATGAACGAACGTCTCTGCCCATGCTCATTTCTGAGAGATATGTGTGTGTGAAAGCCGTTTTTCACCTAGCTTGTAGGGAACACAAAGTTTCGTTTCAGTTGCAAACTACAATCCATACATTTTTAAGGGGAAGTAGTAGCTCCAACTCGGTTTTACAGTGAAAAATGCAGGAACTTCAAACCGGCACTAGGAATCAGACTGAGATACTAGAGTAAAATTTCACCTGCAGCCCGTTCTTTTGTGCTAGATGAACGAACGTCACTCCACATCTCAGTTCTGAGTGTTTATTGTGTGTGAAAGCCGTCCTTCACCTAGCTTACTTGGAACACAAAGTTTCACTTCAGTTGCAAACTACATTCCATACATATATATTGGTTAGGTACTAGCTCCAACTCCGTTTTACATTGAAAACTGCAGGAACTTCTAACCGGCACTAGGAAACTTACTGAGAATCCTGAGTAAAGTTTTCTCCTGCAACCTATTCCCTTTGTGCTAGATGTAGGAACGTCTCTCCACATGCTCAGTTCTGAGAGATAATTTGTGTGAAACCGTCCTTCTCCTAGCTTGTTGGGAACACATATTTTCTTTTCAGTTGCTAACTACACTCCATACATTTATATTGGAATGTAGTATCTCCAACTCTTTTTACAATGAAATCTGCAGGAACTGCAAACCGGCACTAGGAAACAGACTGAGAAAACAGAGTAAAAATTTCTCCTATAATCCGTTCCTTTTGTACCAGATGAACGAAGTCTCTACACATGCTCATTTCTGAGAGATAATTGGGTGTGAAAGCCGTCCTTCACCTTGCTTGTTGGGAACACAAAGTTTGTTTTCAGTTGCAAACTACACTCCATACATATGTACGGGGAGTTACAACCTCCAACTCGGTTTTACAGTGAAAACTGCTGGAACTTCAAACCGGCACTATGAAACAGACTGAGAAACCAGAGTAAAATTTCCCCAGCAACCCGTTCCCTTTGTGCTAGATGAAGGAACGTCTGACCACATGCTAAGTTCTGAGAAATAAGTGTGTGTGAAAGCCGTCCTTCACCAACTTGTTGGGAACACAAACTTTGTTTTCTGTTGCAAACTACACTCCATACATATATATGAAGATGTACTAGCTCCAACTCGGTTTTACAGTGATAACTGCAGGAAATTCAAAGCGGCACTAGGAAAAAGACTGAGTACCAGAGTAAAATTTCCCCAGCAAACCTTTCCCTTTTTGCTAGATGAACGAACGTCTTTCCACTTGCTCAGTTCTGAGATATAAGTGTGTGTGAAAGCCATGCTTCAACTAGCTTGTTGGGAACACAAATTTTCTTTTAAGTTGCCAACTACACTCCATACATATATATTGGGAGATAGAAGTTCCAAATCGGTTTTACAATGAAATCTGCAGGAACTTCAAACCGGCACTAGGAAACAGACTGAGAAACCAGATTAAAAGTTTCACCTTCAACCCGTTCCCTTTGTGCTAGATGAACGAACGTCTCTTCACATGCTCAGTTTTGAGAGAAAACTGTGTGTGAATGCCGTCCTTCTCCTAGCTTGTTGGGAACACAAAGTTTTTTTACAGTTTGAAACTACACTCCATACATATATATGAAGATGTACTAGCTCCAACTCGGTTTTACAGTGTAAACTGCAGTAACTTAAACCAGCACTAAGAAACAAACTGAGAAACCTGTGTAAAAGTTTCTCCTGCAACCCGTTCCCTTTTAGCTAGATGAACGAACGTGTCTCCACATGCTCATTTCTGAGAGATAAGTGTGTGTGAAAGCCGTACTTCACCCTGCTTGTTGGGAACACAAAGTTACATTTCAGTTGCTAATTACACTCCATACATATATAAGGGAAGGTACTAGCTCCAACTCGTTTTTACAGTGAAAACTGCTGGAATTTCAAACCGGTACTAGGAAACAGTCTGAGAAAGCAGAGTAAAATTTCCCCATCAAACCGTTCCCTTTGTGGTAAATGAACGAACGTCTGTCCACATGCTCAGTTCTGAGTGAGAATTGTGTCTGGAAGCCGTCCTTCACCTAGCTTGTTGGGAACGCAAAGTTTCTTTTCAGTTGCCAACTACAATCCATACATCTATATTGGTAGGTAGTAGCTCCAACTCGGTTTTACAATTAAATCTGCAGGAACTCCAACCGGAACTAGGAAACGGACTTAGAAACCAGAGTAAAAGTTTCTCATGCAACCCGTTCCCTTTGTGCTAAATGAACGAACGTCTGTCCACATGCTCAGTTCTGAGAGATAAGTGTGTGTGAAAGCCGTCCTTCACCTAGCTTGTTGGGAACACAAAGTTTGTTTTCAGGTGCAAACTACACTCCGTACATATACATGGTCAGGTACTAACTCCAACTCGGTTTTACAGTGAAAATTGCAGGCACTTCAAACCGGCACTAGGAAACAGACTGAGAAACCAGAGTAAAAATTTCTCCGAAAATCCGTTCCCTTTATGCCAGATGAACGAAGTCTCTCCACATGCTCAGTTCTGAGAGATAATTGGGTGTGAAAGCCGTCCTTCACCCAACTTGTTGGGAACTCAAAGTTTGTTTTCTGTAGCAAACTACACTCCATACATATGTACGGGGAGTTACAAGCTCCAACTCGGTTTTACAGTGAAAACTGCAGGAATTTCAAACCGGCACTAGGAAACAGACTGAGAAACCAGAGAAAAAGTTGCTCCGGCAACCCGTTCCCTTTGTGCTAGATGAACTAACGTCTCTCCACATTATCAGTCCTGAGAGAAATTGTGGGTGAAAGCCGTCCTTCAAATAGCTTGTTGGGAACACGAAGTTTCTTTTCAGTTGCAAACTACACTCCATACTTATATATGGGGTGGTACTATTTCCAACTCGGTTTTACAGTGAAAACTACAGGAACTTCAAACCGGCACTGAGAAACAGACTTAGAAACAAGGGAAAATGTTCCTCCTAAAACCGTTCAATTTTTGCTAGATGAACGAGCGTCTCTCCATATGCTCAGTTCTGAGAGGTCAGTTTCGGTGAAAGCCATTCTTCACCTTGCTTGTTCGGAACACAATGTAACTTTTTAGTTAAAAACTACAATCCATACATATATATGGGGTTGTACTAGCTCCAACTCGGGTTTATAGTGAAAACTGCAGGAAGTTCAAAGCGGCACTAGGAAACAGACTGAGAAACCGGAGAAATAGTTGCTCCGGCAACCCGTTCACTTTGTGCTAGATGAACTAACGTCTCTCCACATGCTCAGTTCTGAGAGACAGATGTGTGTGAAAGCCATCCTTCACCTTGTTTGTTGGGAACACAATGGAACTTTTTAGTTGCAAACTACAATCCATAAATATATATGGGGTTGTACTAGCTCCAACTCGGGTTTACAGTGAAAACTGCAGGAATTTCAAACCGGCACTAGGAAACAGACTGAGAAACTAGAGTAAAAGTTTCAACTGCAACACGCTCCCTTTATGCTAAATGAACGAACGTCTCTCCACATGCTCAGTTCTGAGAGATAAGTGTGTGTCAAAGCCGTCCTTCACCAAGCTTATTGGGAACACAAAGATTCTTTTCATTTGCATAGTACACTCCATACATATATATGGGGAGGACTAGCTCCAACTGGGTTTTACAGTGAAAACAGCAGGATCTTCAAACCGGCACTAGGAAAGCGCATGAGAAAACAGAGTAAAAGTATCTCCTGCAAACCGTCCCCTTTGTGCTAGATGAAAGAAGGTCTCTCCACTTGCTCAGTTCTGAGAGATAAGTGTTTGTGGAAGCCGTCCTTCACCTACACTTTTGGGAACACAAAGTTACTTTTCAGTTGCAATCTACACTCCATACATATATATGGGGAGGTACTAGCTCCAACTCGTTTTTACAAAGAAACTTGCAGGAACTTCAAACCGGCACTAGGAAACTGACTGAGAAAGCAGAGTAAAAGTTTTTCCTGCAATCCGTTCCTTTGTGCTAAATGAACGAACGTCTCTCCACATGCTCAGATCTGAGAGATAAGTGTTTGTGTAAGCCGTCCTTCACCTATATTTTTGGGAATACAAAGTTACTTTTCAGTTGCAATCTACACTCCATACATATATATGGGTAGGTACTAGGTCCAACACAGTTTTACAGTGAAAACTGCAGGAAATTCAAGCAGGCACTAGGAAACAGGCTGAGAAACCAGAGTAAAAGTTTCTCCTGCAACCCGTTACGTTTGTGCTAGAGAATCGAACAACACCCCACATGCTAAGTTCTGAGAGATAATGTGTGTGAAACCGTCCTTCAACTAGCTTGTTTGGAACACAAATTTTCTTTTCATTTGCAAACTGCACTCGATACATATATATGGGGAAGTACTAGCTCCAACATAATTTGACAGTGAAAACTGCAGATTCTTCAAACCGGCAGTAGGAAACAGACTGAGAAACCAGAGTGAAAGTTTCTCCTGCAACACTTTCCCATTGTGCTTGTTGAACAAACGTCTCACCATATGCTCAGTTCTGAGAGATAAGTGTGTGTGAAAGCCGTTTTTCACCTAGCTTGTTTGGAACACAAAGTTTCTTTTCAGTTGCAAACTACACTCCATACATATATATGGGGAGGTACTAGCTCCAACTCGGTTTTACAGTGAAAACTGAAGGAACTTCAAGCCGGCACTAGGAAACAGGCTGAGAAACCAGAGAAAATGTTTCTCCTGCAACCCTATCCCTTTGTGCTACATGAACGAACGTCTCTCCCCATGTTCAGTTCTGAGAGATAATGTGTGTGAAATCCGTCCTTCACATAGCTTGTTGGGAACACAAAGTATATTTTCTGTTGCAAACTGAACTCCAGATATATATATGGGGAGGTACTAGCTCCAACTCGGTTTTATACTGAAAAATGAAGGAACTTGTAACCGGCATTGGGAAACTGACTGAGAATCCAGAGTAAAATTTCCCCTGTAAAGCATTCCATTTTTTCTAGATGAATGAATGTTTGTCCACATGCTCAGTTTAGAGTGATAACTGTGTGTGAAATCCGTCCTTCACCTAGCTTGTTGGGAACGCAAAGTTTCTTTTCAGTTGCCAACTACAATCCATACATCTATATTGGTAGGTAGTAGCTCCAACTCGGTTTTACAATTAAATCTGCAGGAACTCCAACCGGAACTAGGAAACGGACTTAGAAACCAGAGTAAAAGTTTCTCATGCAACCCGTTCCCTTTGTGCTAAATGAACGAACGTCTGTCCACATGCTCAGTTCTGAGAGAGAAGTGTGTGTGAAAGCCGTCCTTCACCTAGCTTGTTGGGAACACAAAGTTTGTTTTCAGGTGCAAACTACACTCCGTACATATACATGGTCAGGTACTAACTCCAACTCGGTTTTACAGTGAAAATTGCAGGCACTTCAAACCGGCACTAGGAAACAGACTGAGAAACCAGAGTAAAAATTTCTCCGAAAATCCGTTCCCTTTATGCCAGATGAACGAAGTCTCTCCACATGCTCAGTTCTGAGAGATAATTGGGTGTGAAAGCCGTCCTTCACCCAACTTGTTGGGAACTCAAAGTTTGTTTTCTGTAGCAAACTACACTCCATACATATGTACGGGGAGTTACAAGCTCCAACTCGGTTTTACAGTGAAAACTGCAGGAATTTCAAACCGGCACTAGGAAACAGACTGAGAAACCAGAGAAAAAGTTGCTCCGGCAACCCGTTCCCTTTGTGCTAGATGAACTAACGTCTCTCCACATTATCAGTCCTGAGAGAAATTGTGGGTGAAAGCCGTCCTTCAAATAGCTTGTTGGGAACACGAAGTTTCTTTTCAGTTGCAAACTACACTCCATACTTATATATGGGGTGGTACTATTTCCAACTCGGTTTTACAGTGAAAACTACAGGAACTTCAAACCGGCACTGAGAAACAGACTTAGAAACAAGGGAAAATGTTCCTCCTAAAACCGTTCAATTTTTGCTAGATGAACGAGCGTCTCTCCATATGCTCAGTTCTGAGAGGTCAGTTTCGGTGAAAGCCATTCTTCACCTTGCTTGTTCGGAACACAATGTAACTTTTTAGTTAAAAACTACAATCCATACATATATATGGGGTTGTACTAGCTCCAACTCGGGTTTATAGTGAAAACTGCAGGAAGTTCAAAGCGGCACTAGGAAACAGACTGAGAAACCGGAGAAATAGTTGCTCCGGCAACCCGTTCACTTTGTGCTAGATGAACTAACGTCTCTCCACATGCTCAGTTCTGAGAGACAGATGTGTGTGAAAGCCATCCTTCACCTTGTTTGTTGGGAACACAATGGAACTTTTTAGTTGCAAACTACAATCCATAAATATATATGGGGTTGTACTAGCTCCAACTCGGGTTTACAGTGAAAACTGCAGGAATTTCAAACCGGCACTAGGAAACAGACTGAGAAACTAGAGTAAAAGTTTCAACTGCAACACGCTCCCTTTATGCTAAATGAACGAACGTCTCTCCACATGCTCAGTTCTGAGAGATAAGTGTGTGTCAAAGCCGTCCTTCACCAAGCTTATTGGGAACACAAAGATTCTTTTCATTTGCATAGTACACTCCATACATATATATGGGGAGGACTAGCTCCAACTGGGTTTTACAGTGAAAACAGCAGGATCTTCAAACCGGCACTAGGAAAGCGCATGAGAAAACAGAGTAAAAGTATCTCCTGCAAACCGTCCCCTTTGTGCTAGATGAAAGAAGGTCTCTCCACTTGCTCAGTTCTGAGAGATAAGTGTTTGTGGAAGCCGTCCTTCACCTACACTTTTGGGAACACAAAGTTACTTTTCAGTTGCAATCTACACTCCATACATATATATGGGGAGGTACTAGCTCCAACTCGTTTTTACAAAGAAACTTGCAGGAACTTCAAACCGGCACTAGGAAACTGACTGAGAAAGCAGAGTAAAAGTTTTTCCTGCAATCCGTTCCTTTGTGCTAAATGAACGAACGTCTCTCCACATGCTCAGATCTGAGAGATAAGTGTTTGTGTAAGCCGTCCTTCACCTATATTTTTGGGAATACAAAGTTACTTTTCAGTTGCAATCTACACTCCATACATATATATGGGTAGGTACTAGGTCCAACACAGTTTTACAGTGAAAACTGCAGGAAATTCAAGCAGGCACTAGGAAACAGGCTGAGAAACCAGAGTAAAAGTTTCTCCTGCAACCCGTTACGTTTGTGCTAGAGAATCGAACAACACCCCACATGCTAAGTTCTGAGAGATAATGTGTGTGAAACCGTCCTTCAACTAGCTTGTTTGGAACACAAATTTTCTTTTCATTTGCAAACTGCACTCGATACATATATATGGGGAAGTACTAGCTCCAACATAATTTGACAGTGAAAACTGCAGATTCTTCAAACCGGCAGTAGGAAACAGACTGAGAAACCAGAGTGAAAGTTTCTCCTGCAACACTTTCCCATTGTGCTTGTTGAACGAACGTCTCACCATATGCTCAGTTCTGAGAGATAAGTGTGTGTGAAAGCCGTTTTTCACCTAGCTTGTTTGGAACACAAAGTTTCTTTTCAGTTGCAAACTACACTCCATACATATATATGGGGAGGTACTAGCTCCAACTCGGTTTTACAGTGAAAACTGAAGGAACTTCAAGCCGGCACTAGGAAACAGGCTGAGAAACCAGAGAAAATGTTTCTCCTGCAACCCTATCCCTTTGTGCTACATGAACGAACGTCTCTCCCCATGTTCAGTTCTGAGAGATAATGTGTGTGAAATCCGTCCTTCACATAGCTTGTTGGGAACACAAAGTATATTTTCTGTTGCAAACTGAACTCCAGATATATATATGGGGAGGTACTAGCTCCAACTCGGTTTTATACTGAAAAATGAAGGAACTTGTAACCGGCATTGGGAAACTGACTGAGAATCCAGAGTAAAATTTCCCCTGTAAACCATTCCATTTTTTCTAGATGAATGAATGTTTGTCCACATGCTCAGTTTAGAGTGATAACTGTGTGTGAAATCCGTCCTTCACCTAGCTTGTTGGGAACACAAAAGTACTTTTCAGTAGCAAACTACACCCATACATATATATGGGGAGGCACCAGCTCCAACTCGTTTTTACAGTGAAAACTGCAGGAACTTCATACCGGCAGTAGGAAACAGACTGAGAAACCAGAGTAAATGTTTCTCCTGCAACCCTTTTCCTTTGTGCTAAATGTACGAACGTCTCACCACATGCTCATTTCTGAGCGATAAGTGTGTGTGAAAGCCGGCCTTCACCTATCTTGTTGGGAACACAAAGTTTCTTTTCAGTTGCAAACTACACTCCATACATATATATGATGTTGTACTAGCTCCAACTCGGTTTTACAGGGAAAACTGCAGTAACTTAAATCGGCACTAGGAAACAGACTGAGAAACCAGAGAAAAAGTTTCTCCTGCAAACCGTTCCCATTGTTCTAGCTGAACGAACGTTTCACCACATGCTCAGTTCTGAGAGATAGGTGTGTGTGAAAGCCGTTTTTCACCTAGCTTGTTGGGAACACAAAGTTACTATTCAGTTGCAAACTACACTTCATACATATATATGGGGAAGTACTACATCCAACTCGGTTTTACAGTGAAAACTGCTGGAACTTCAAACCGGCACTAGGAAACAGACTGAGAAACCAGAGTAAAATTTCCCCAGCAACCCGTTCCCTTTGTGCTAGATGAACGAACGTCTGACCACATGCTAAATTCTGAGACATAAGTTTGTGTGAAAGCCGTCCTTCACCAACTTGTTGGGAACACAAAGTTTGTTTTCTGTTGCAAACTACACTCCATAAATTTATATGAGGAAATACTAGCTCAAACTCGGTTTTACAGAGAAAACTGCAGGAACTTCAAACAGGCACTAGGAAACAGACTGAGTACCCAGAGTATAATTTCCCCAGCAAACCTTTCCCTTTGTGCTAGATGAACGAACGTCTTTCCACTTGCTCAGTTCTGAGCTATAAGTGTGTGTGAAAGCCATGCTTCAAATAGCTTGTTGGGAACACAATTTTTCTATTAAGTTGCCAACTAACTCCATACATATATATTGGGAGATAGAAGTTCCAACACGGTTTTACAATGAAATCTGCAGGAACTTCAAACCGGCACTAGGAAACAGACTGAGAAACCAGAGTAAAAGTTTCCCCTGACACCCGTTCCGTTTGTGCTACATGAACGAACGTCTCTGCCCATGCTCATTTCTGAGAGATATGTGTGTGTGAAAGCCGTTTTTCACCTAGCTTGTAGGGAACACAAAGTTTCGTTTCAGTTGCAAACTACAATCCATACATTTTTAAGGGGAAGTAGTAGCTCCAACTCGGTTTTACAGTGAAAAATGCAGGAACTTCAAACCGGCACTAGGAATCAGACTGAGATACTAGAGTAAAATTTCACCTGCAGCCCGTTCTTTTGTGCTAGATGAACGAACGTCACTCCACATCTCAGTTCTGAGTGTTTATTGTGTGTGAAAGCCGTCCTTCACCTAGCTTACTTGGAACACAAAGTTTCACTTCAGTTGCAAACTACATTCCATACATATATATTGGTTAGGTACTAGCTCCAACTCCGTTTTACATTGAAAACTGCAGGAACTTCTAACCGGCACTAGGAAACTTACTGAGAATCCTGAGTAAAGTTTTCTCCTGCAACCTATTCCCTTTGTGCTAGATGTAGGAACGTCTCTCCACATGCTCAGTTCTGAGAGATAATTTGTGTGAAACCGTCCTTCTCCTAGCTTGTTGGGAACACATATTTTCTTTTCAGTTGCTAACTACACTCCATACATTTATATTGGAATGTAGTATCTCCAACTCTTTTTACAATGAAATCTGCAGGAACTGCAAACCGGCACTAGGAAACAGACTGAGAAAACAGAGTAAAAATTTCTCCTATAATCCGTTCCTTTTGTACCAGATGAACGAAGTCTCTACACATGCTCATTTCTGAGAGATAATTGGGTGTGAAAGCCGTCCTTCACCTTGCTTGTTGGGAACACAAAGTTTGTTTTCAGTTGCAAACTACACTCCATACATATGTACGGGGAGTTACAACCTCCAACTCGGTTTTACAGTGAAAACTGCTGGAACTTCAAACCGGCACTATGAAACAGACTGAGAAACCAGAGTAAAATTTCCCCAGCAACCCGTTCCCTTTGTGCTAGATGAAGGAACGTCTGACCACATGCTAAGTTCTGAGAAATAAGTGTGTGTGAAAGCCGTCCTTCACCAACTTGTTGGGAACACAAACTTTGTTTTCTGTTGCAAACTACACTCCATACATATATATGAAGATGTACTAGCTCCAACTCGGTTTTACAGTGATAACTGCAGGAAATTCAAAGCGGCACTAGGAAAAAGACTGAGTACCCAGAGTAAAATTTCCCCAGCAAACCTTTCCCTTTTTGCTAGATGAACGAACGTCTTTCCACTTGCTCAGTTCTGAGATATAAGTGTGTGTGAAAGCCATGCTTCAACTAGCTTGTTGGGAACACAAATTTTCTTTTAAGTTGCCAACTACACTCCATACATATATATTGGGAGATAGAAGTTCCAAATCGGTTTTACAATGAAATCTGCAGGAACTTCAAACCGGCACTAGGAAACAGACTGAGAAACCAGATTAAAAGTTTCACCTTCAACCCGTTCCCTTTGTGCTAGATGAACGAACGTCTCTTCACATGCTCAGTTTTGAGAGAAAACTGTGTGTGAATGCCGTCCTTCTCCTAGCTTGTTGGGAACACAAAGTTTTTTTACAGTTTGAAACTACACTCCATACATATATATGAAGATGTACTAGCTCCAACTCGGTTTTACAGTGTAAACTGCAGTAACTTAAACCAGCACTAAGAAACAAACTGAGAAACCTGTGTAAAAGTTTCTCCTGCAACCCGTTCCCTTTTAGCTAGATGAACGAACGTGTCTCCACATGCTCATTTCTGAGAGATAAGTGTGTGTGAAAGCCGTACTTCACCCTGCTTGTTGGGAACACAAAGTTACATTTCAGTTGCTAATTACACTCCATACATATATAAGGGAAGGTACTAGCTCCAACTCGTTTTTACAGTGAAAACTGCTGGAATTTCAAACCGGTACTAGGAAACAGTCTGAGAAAGCAGAGTAAAATTTCCCCATCAAACCGTTCCCTTTGTGGTAAATGAACGAACGTCTGTCCACATGCTCAGTTCTGAGTGAGAATTGTGTCTGGAAGCCGTCCTTCACCTAGCTTGTTGGGAACGCAAAGTTTCTTTTCAGTTGCCAACTACAATCCATACATCTATATTGGTAGGTAGTAGCTCCAACTCGGTTTTACAATTAAATCTGCAGGAACTCCAACCGGAACTAGGAAACGGACTTGGAAACCAGAGTAAAAGTTTCTCATGCAACCCGTTCCCTTTGTGCTAAATGAACGAACGTCTGTCCACATGCTCAGTTCTGAGAGAGAAGTGTGTGTGAAAGCCGTCCTTCACCTAGCTTGTTGGGAACACAAAGTTTGTTTTCAGGTGCAAACTACACTCCGTACATATACATGGTCAGGTACTAACTCCAACTCGGTTTTACAGTGAAAATTGCAGGCACTTCAAACCGGCACTAGGAAACAGACTGAGAAACCAGAGTAAAAATTTCTCCGAAAATCCGTTCCCTTTATGCCAGATGAACGAAGTCTCTCCACATGCTCAGTTCTGAGAGATAATTGGGTGTGAAAGCCGTCCTTCACCCAACTTGTTGGGAACTCAAAGTTTGTTTTCTGTAGCAAACTACACTCCATACATATGTACGGGGAGTTACAAGCTCCAACTCGGTTTTACAGTGAAAACTGCAGGAATTTCAAACCGGCACTAGGAAACAGACTGAGAAACCAGAGAAAAAGTTGCTCCGGCAACCCGTTCCCTTTGTGCTAGATGAACTAACGTCTCTCCACATTATCAGTCCTGAGAGAAATTGTGGGTGAAAGCCGTCCTTCAAATAGCTTGTTGGGAACACGAAGTTTCTTTTCAGTTGCAAACTACACTCCATACTTATATATGGGGTGGTACTATTTCCAACTCGGTTTTACAGTGAAAACTACAGGAACTTCAAACCGGCACTGAGAAACAGACTTAGAAACAAGGGAAAATGTTCCTCCTAAAACCGTTCAATTTTTGCTAGATGAACGAGCGTCTCTCCATATGCTCAGTTCTGAGAGGTCAGTTTCGGTGAAAGCCATTCTTCACCTTGCTTGTTCGGAACACAATGTAACTTTTTAGTTAAAAACTACAATCCATACATATATATGGGGTTGTACTAGCTCCAACTCGGGTTTATAGTGAAAACTGCAGGAAGTTCAAAGCGGCACTAGGAAACAGACTGAGAAACCGGAGAAATAGTTGCTCCGGCAACCCGTTCACTTTGTGCTAGATGAACTAACGTCTCTCCACATGCTCAGTTCTGAGAGACAGATGTGTGTGAAAGCCATCCTTCACCTTGTTTGTTGGGAACACAATGGAACTTTTTAGTTGCAAACTACAATCCATAAATATATATGGGGTTGTACTAGCTCCAACTCGGGTTTACAGTGAAAACTGCAGGAATTTCAAACCGGCACTAGGAAACAGACTGAGAAACTAGAGTAAAAGTTTCAACTGCAACACGCTCCCTTTATGCTAAATGAACGAACGTCTCTCCACATGCTCAGTTCTGAGAGATAAGTGTGTGTCAAAGCCGTCCTTCACCAAGCTTATTGGGAACACAAAGATTCTTTTCATTTGCATAGTACACTCCATACATATATATGGGGAGGACTAGCTCCAACTGGGTTTTACAGTGAAAACAGCAGGATCTTCAAACCGGCACTAGGAAAGCGCATGAGAAAACAGAGTAAAAGTATCTCCTGCAAACCGTCCCCTTTGTGCTAGATGAAAGAAGGTCTCTCCACTTGCTCAGTTCTGAGAGATAAGTGTTTGTGGAAGCCGTCCTTCACCTACACTTTTGGGAACACAAAGTTACTTTTCAGTTGCAATCTACACTCCATACATATATATGGGGAGGTACTAGCTCCAACTCGTTTTTACAAAGAAACTTGCAGGAACTTCAAACCGGCACTAGGAAACTGACTGAGAAAGCAGAGTAAAAGTTTTTCCTGCAATCCGTTCCTTTGTGCTAAATGAACGAACGTCTCTCCACATGCTCAGATCTGAGAGATAAGTGTTTGTGTAAGCCGTCCTTCACCTATATTTTTGGGAATACAAAGTTACTTTTCAGTTGCAATCTACACTCCATACATATATATGGGTAGGTACTAGGTCCAACACAGTTTTACAGTGAAAACTGCAGGAAATTCAAGCAGGCACTAGGAAACAGGCTGAGAAACCAGAGTAAAAGTTTCTCCTGCAACCCGTTACGTTTGTGCTAGAGAATCGAACAACACCCCACATGCTAAGTTCTGAGAGATAATGTGTGTGAAACCGTCCTTCAACTAGCTTGTTTGGAACACAAATTTTCTTTTCATTTGCAAACTGCACTCGATACATATATATGGGGAAGTACTAGCTCCAACATAATTTGACAGTGAAAACTGCAGATTCTTCAAACCGGCAGTAGGAAACAGACTGAGAAACCAGAGTGAAAGTTTCTCCTGCAACACTTTCCCATTGTGCTTGTTGAACGAACGTCTCACCATATGCTCAGTTCTGAGAGATAAGTGTGTGTGAAAGCCGTTTTTCACCTAGCTTGTTTGGAACACAAAGTTTCTTTTCAGTTGCAAACTACACTCCATACATATATATGGGGAGGTACTAGCTCCAACTCGGTTTTACAGTGAAAACTGAAGGAACTTCAAGCCGGCACTAGGAAACAGGCTGAGAAACCAGAGAAAATGTTTCTCCTGCAACCCTATCCCTTTGTGCTACATGAACGAACGTCTCTCCCCATGTTCAGTTCTGAGAGATAATGTGTGTGAAATCCGTCCTTCACATAGCTTGTTGGGAACACAAAGTATATTTTCTGTTGCAAACTGAACTCCAGATATATATATGGGGAGGTACTAGCTCCAACTCGGTTTTATACTGAAAAATGAAGGAACTTGTAACCGGCATTGGGAAACTGACTGAGAATCCAGAGTAAAATTTCCCCTGTAAACCATTCCATTTTTTCTAGATGAATGAATGTTTGTCCACATGCTCAGTTTAGAGTGATAACTGTGTGTGAAATCCGTCCTTCACCTAGCTTGTTGGGAACACAAAAGTACTTTTCAGTAGCAAACTACACCCATACATATATATGGGGAGGCACCAGCTCCAACTCGGTTTTACAGTGAAAACTGCAGGAACTTCATACCGGCAGTAGGAAACAGACTGAGAAACCAGAGTAAATGTTTCTCCTGCAACCCTTTTCCTTTGTGCTAAATGTACGAACGTCTCACCACATGCTCATTTCTGAGCGATAAGTGTGTGTGAAAGCCGGCCTTCACCTATCTTGTTGGGAACACAAAGTTTCTTTTCAGTTGCAAACTACACTCCATACATATATATGATGTTGTACTAGCTCCAACTCGGTTTTACAGGGAAAACTGCAGTAACTTAAATCGGCACTAGGAAACAGACTGAGAAACCAGAGAAAAAGTTTCTCCTGCAAACCGTTCCCATTGTTCTAGCTGAACGAACGTTTCACCACATGCTCAGTTCTGAGAGATAGGTGTGTGTGAAAGCCGTTTTTCACCTAGCTTGTTGGGAACACAAAGTTACTATTCAGTTGCAAACTACACTTCATACATATATATGGGGAAGTACTACATCCAACTCGGTTTTACAGTGAAAACTGCTGGAACTTCAAACCGGCACTAGGAAACAGACTGAGAAACCAGAGTAAAATTTCCCCAGCAACCCGTTCCCTTTGTGCTAGATGAACGAACGTCTGACCACATGCTAAATTCTGAGACATAAGTTTGTGTGAAAGCCGTCCTTCACCAACTTGTTGGGAACACAAAGTTTGTTTTCTGTTGCAAACTACACTCCATAAATTTATATGAGGAAATACTAGCTCAAACTCGGTTTTACAGAGAAAACTGCAGGAACTTCAAACAGGCACTAGGAAACAGACTGAGTACCCAGAGTATAATTTCCCCAGCAAACCTTTCCCTTTGTGCTAGATGAACGAACGTCTTTCCACTTGCTCAGTTCTGAGCTATAAGTGTGTGTGAAAGCCATGCTTCAAATAGCTTGTTGGGAACACAATTTTTCTATTAAGTTGCCAACTAACTCCATACATATATATTGGGAGATAGAAGTTCCAACACGGTTTTACAATGAAATCTGCAGGAACTTCAAACCGGCACTAGGAAACAGACTGAGAAACCAGAGTAAAAGTTTCCCCTGACACCCGTTCCGTTTGTGCTACATGAACGAACGTCTCTGCCCATGCTCATTTCTGAGAGATATGTGTGTGTGAAAGCCGTTTTTCACCTAGCTTGTAGGGAACACAAAGTTTCGTTTCAGTTGCAAACTACAATCCATACATTTTTAAGGGGAAGTAGTAGCTCCAACTCGGTTTTACAGTGAAAAATGCAGGAACTTCAAACCGGCACTAGGAATCAGACTGAGATACTAGAGTAAAATTTCACCTGCAGCCCGTTCTTTTGTGCTAGATGAACGAACGTCACTCCACATCTCAGTTCTGAGTGTTTATTGTGTGTGAAAGCCGTCCTTCACCTAGCTTACTTGGAACACAAAGTTTCACTTCAGTTGCAAACTACATTCCATACATATATATTGGTTAGGTACTAGCTCCAACTCCGTTTTACATTGAAAACTGCAGGAACTTCTAACCGGCACTAGGAAACTTACTGAGAATCCTGAGTAAAGTTTTCTCCTGCAACCTATTCCCTTTGTGCTAGATGTAGGAACGTCTCTCCACATGCTCAGTTCTGAGAGATAATTTGTGTGAAACCGTCCTTCTCCTAGCTTGTTGGGAACACATATTTTCTTTTCAGTTGCTAACTACACTCCATACATTTATATTGGAATGTAGTATCTCCAACTCTTTTTACAATGAAATCTGCAGGAACTGCAAACCGGCACTAGGAAACAGACTGAGAAAACAGAGTAAAAATTTCTCCTATAATCCGTTCCTTTTGTACCAGATGAACGAAGTCTCTACACATGCTCATTTCTGAGAGATAATTGGGTGTGAAAGCCGTCCTTCACCTTGCTTGTTGGGAACACAAAGTTTGTTTTCAGTTGCAAACTACACTCCATACATATGTACGGGGAGTTACAACCTCCAACTCGGTTTTACAGTGAAAACTGCTGGAACTTCAAACCGGCACTATGAAACAGACTGAGAAACCAGAGTAAAATTTCCCCAGCAACCCGTTCCCTTTGTGCTAGATGAAGGAACGTCTGACCACATGCTAAGTTCTGAGAAATAAGTGTGTGTGAAAGCCGTCCTTCACCAACTTGTTGGGAACACAAACTTTGTTTTCTGTTGCAAACTACACTCCATACATATATATGAAGATGTACTAGCTCCAACTCGGTTTTACAGTGAAAACTGCAGGAATTTCAAACCGGCACTAGGAAACAGACTGAGAAACCAGAGAAAAAGTTGCTCCGGCAACCCGTTCCCTTTGTGCTAGATGAACTAACGTCTCTCCACATTATCAGTCCTGAGAGAAATTGTGGGTGAAAGCCGTCCTTCAAATAGCTTGTTGGGAACACGAAGTTTCTTTTCAGTTGCAAACTACACTCCATACTTATATATGGGGTGGTACTATTTCCAACTCGGTTTTACAGTGAAAACTACAGGAACTTCAAACCGGCACTGAGAAACAGACTTAGAAACAAGGGAAAATGTTCCTCCTAAAACCGTTCAATTTTTGCTAGATGAACGAGCGTCTCTCCATATGCTCAGTTCTGAGAGGTCAGTTTCGGTGAAAGCCATTCTTCACCTTGCTTGTTCGGAACACAATGTAACTTTTTAGTTAAAAACTACAATCCATACATATATATGGGGTTGTACTAGCTCCAACTCGGGTTTATAGTGAAAACTGCAGGAAGTTCAAAGCGGCACTAGGAAACAGACTGAGAAACCGGAGAAATAGTTGCTCCGGCAACCCGTTCACTTTGTGCTAGATGAACTAACGTCTCTCCACATGCTCAGTTCTGAGAGACAGATGTGTGTGAAAGCCATCCTTCACCTTGTTTGTTGGGAACACAATGGAACTTTTTAGTTGCAAACTACAATCCATAAATATATATGGGGTTGTACTAGCTCCAACTCGGGTTTACAGTGAAAACTGCAGGAATTTCAAACCGGCACTAGGAAACAGACTGAGAAACTAGAGTAAAAGTTTCAACTGCAACACGCTCCCTTTATGCTAAATGAACGAACGTCTCTCCACATGCTCAGTTCTGAGAGATAAGTGTGTGTCAAAGCCGTCCTTCACCAAGCTTATTGGGAACACAAAGATTCTTTTCATTTGCATAGTACACTCCATACATATATATGGGGAGGACTAGCTCCAACTGGGTTTTACAGTGAAAACAGCAGGATCTTCAAACCGGCACTAGGAAAGCGCATGAGAAAACAGAGTAAAAGTATCTCCTGCAAACCGTCCCCTTTGTGCTAGATGAAAGAAGGTCTCTCCACTTGCTCAGTTCTGAGAGATAAGTGTTTGTGGAAGCCGTCCTTCACCTACACTTTTGGGAACACAAAGTTACTTTTCAGTTGCAATCTACACTCCATACATATATATGGGGAGGTACTAGCTCCAACTCGTTTTTACAAAGAAACTTGCAGGAACTTCAAACCGGCACTAGGAAACTGACTGAGAAAGCAGAGTAAAAGTTTTTCCTGCAATCCGTTCCTTTGTGCTAAATGAACGAACGTCTCTCCACATGCTCAGATCTGAGAGATAAGTGTTTGTGTAAGCCGTCCTTCACCTATATTTTTGGGAATACAAAGTTACTTTTCAGTTGCAATCTACACTCCATACATATATATGGGTAGGTACTAGGTCCAACACAGTTTTACAGTGAAAACTGCAGGAAATTCAAGCAGGCACTAGGAAACAGGCTGAGAAACCAGAGTAAAAGTTTCTCCTGCAACCCGTTACGTTTGTGCTAGAGAATCGAACAACACCCCACATGCTAAGTTCTGAGAGATAATGTGTGTGAAACCGTCCTTCAACTAGCTTGTTTGGAACACAAATTTTCTTTTCATTTGCAAACTGCACTCGATACATATATATGGGGAAGTACTAGCTCCAACATAATTTGACAGTGAAAACTGCAGATTCTTCAAACCGGCAGTAGGAAACAGACTGAGAAACCAGAGTGAAAGTTTCTCCTGCAACACTTTCCCATTGTGCTTGTTGAACGAACGTCTCACCATATGCTCAGTTCTGAGAGATAAGTGTGTGTGAAAGCCGTTTTTCACCTAGCTTGTTTGGAACACAAAGTTTCTTTTCAGTTGCAAACTACACTCCATACATATATATGGGGAGGTACTAGCTCCAACTCGGTTTTACAGTGAAAACTGAAGGAACTTCAAGCCGGCACTAGGAAACAGGCTGAGAAACCAGAGAAAATGTTTCTCCTGCAACCCTATCCCTTTGTGCTACATGAACGAACGTCTCTCCCCATGTTCAGTTCTGAGAGATAATGTGTGTGAAATCCGTCCTTCACATAGCTTGTTGGGAACACAAAGTATATTTTCTGTTGCAAACTGAACTCCAGATATATATATGGGGAGGTACTAGCTCCAACTCGGTTTTATACTGAAAAATGAAGGAACTTGTAACCGGCATTGGGAAACTGACTGAGAATCCAGAGTAAAATTTCCCCTGTAAACCATTCCATTTTTTCTAGATGAATGAATGTTTGTCCACATGCTCAGTTTAGAGTGATAACTGTGTGTGAAATCCGTCCTTCACCTAGCTTGTTGGGAACACAAAAGTACTTTTCAGTAGCAAACTACACCCATACATATATATGGGGAGGCACCAGCTCCAACTCGGTTTTACAGTGAAAACTGCAGGAACTTCATACCGGCAGTAGGAAACAGACTGAGAAACCAGAGTAAATGTTTCTCCTGCAACCCTTTTCCTTTGTGCTAAATGTACGAACGTCTCACCACATGCTCATTTCTGAGCGATAAGTGTGTGTGAAAGCCGGCCTTCACCTATCTTGTTGGGAACACAAAGTTTCTTTTCAGTTGCAAACTACACTCCATACATATATATGATGTTGTACTAGCTCCAACTCGGTTTTACAGGGAAAACTGCAGTAACTTAAATCGGCACTAGGAAACAGACTGAGAAACCAGAGAAAAAGTTTCTCCTGCAAACCGTTCCCATTGTTCTAGCTGAACGAACGTTTCACCACATGCTCAGTTCTGAGAGATAGGTGTGTGTGAAAGCCGTTTTTCACCTAGCTTGTTGGGAACACAAAGTTACTATTCAGTTGCAAACTACACTTCATACATATATATGGGGAAGTACTACATCCAACTCGGTTTTACAGTGAAAACTGCTGGAACTTCAAACCGGCACTAGGAAACAGACTGAGAAACCAGAGTAAAATTTCCCCAGCAACCCGTTCCCTTTGTGCTAGATGAACGAACGTCTGACCACATGCTAAATTCTGAGACATAAGTTTGTGTGAAAGCCGTCCTTCACCAACTTGTTGGGAACACAAAGTTTGTTTTCTGTTGCAAACTACACTCCATAAATTTATATGAGGAAATACTAGCTCAAACTCGGTTTTACAGAGAAAACTGCAGGAACTTCAAACAGGCACTAGGAAACAGACTGAGTACCCAGAGTATAATTTCCCCAGCAAACCTTTCCCTTTGTGCTAGATGAACGAACGTCTTTCCACTTGCTCAGTTCTGAGCTATAAGTGTGTGTGAAAGCCATGCTTCAAATAGCTTGTTGGGAACACAATTTTTCTATTAAGTTGCCAACTAACTCCATACATATATATTGGGAGATAGAAGTTCCAACACGGTTTTACAATGAAATCTGCAGGAACTTCAAACCGGCACTAGGAAACAGACTGAGAAACCAGAGTAAAAGTTTCCCCTGACACCCGTTCCGTTTGTGCTACATGAACGAACGTCTCTGCCCATGCTCATTTCTGAGAGATATGTGTGTGTGAAAGCCGTTTTTCACCTAGCTTGTAGGGAACACAAAGTTTCGTTTCAGTTGCAAACTACAATCCATACATTTTTAAGGGGAAGTAGTAGCTCCAACTCGGTTTTACAGTGAAAAATGCAGGAACTTCAAACCGGCACTAGGAATCAGACTGAGATACTAGAGTAAAATTTCACCTGCAGCCCGTTCTTTTGTGCTAGATGAACGAACGTCACTCCACATCTCAGTTCTGAGTGTTTATTGTGTGTGAAAGCCGTCCTTCACCTAGCTTACTTGGAACACAAAGTTTCACTTCAGTTGCAAACTACATTCCATACATATATATTGGTTAGGTACTAGCTCCAACTCCGTTTTACATTGAAAACTGCAGGAACTTCTAACCGGCACTAGGAAACTTACTGAGAATCCTGAGTAAAGTTTTCTCCTGCAACCTATTCCCTTTGTGCTAGATGTAGGAACGTCTCTCCACATGCTCAGTTCTGAGAGATAATTTGTGTGAAACCGTCCTTCTCCTAGCTTGTTGGGAACACATATTTTCTTTTCAGTTGCTAACTACACTCCATACATTTATATTGGAATGTAGTATCTCCAACTCTTTTTACAATGAAATCTGCAGGAACTGCAAACCGGCACTAGGAAACAGACTGAGAAAACAGAGTAAAAATTTCTCCTATAATCCGTTCCTTTTGTACCAGATGAACGAAGTCTCTACACATGCTCATTTCTGAGAGATAATTGGGTGTGAAAGCCGTCCTTCACCTTGCTTGTTGGGAACACAAAGTTTGTTTTCAGTTGCAAACTACACTCCATACATATGTACGGGGAGTTACAACCTCCAACTCGGTTTTACAGTGAAAACTGCTGGAACTTCAAACTGGCACTATGAAACAGACTGAGAAACCAGAGTAAAATTTCCCCAGCAACCCGTTCCCTTTGTGCTAGATGAAGGAACGTCTGACCACATGCTAAGTTCTGAGAAATAAGTGTGTGTGAAAGCCGTCCTTCACCAACTTGTTGGGAACACAAACTTTGTTTTCTGTTGCAAACTACACTCCATACATATATATGAAGATGTACTAGCTCCAACTCGGTTTTACAGTGATAACTGCAGGAAATTCAAAGCGGCACTAGGAAAAAGACTGAGTACCCAGAGTAAAATTTCCCCAGCAAACCTTTCCCTTTTTGCTAGATGAACGAACGTCTTTCCACTTGCTCAGTTCTGAGATATAAGTGTGTGTGAAAGCCATGCTTCAACTAGCTTGTTGGGAACACAAATTTTCTTTTAAGTTGCCAACTACACTCCATACATATATATTGGGAGATAGAAGTTCCAAATCGGTTTTACAATGAAATCTGCAGGAACTTCAAACCGGCACTAGGAAACAGACTGAGAAACCAGATTAAAAGTTTCACCTTCAACCCGTTCCCTTTGTGCTAGATGAACGAACGTCTCTTCACATGCTCAGTTTTGAGAGAAAACTGTGTGTGAATGCCGTCCTTCTCCTAGCTTGTTGGGAACACAAAGTTTTTTTACAGTTTGAAACTACACTCCATACATATATATGAAGATGTACTAGCTCCAACTCGGTTTTACAGTGTAAACTGCAGTAACTTAAACCAGCACTAAGAAACAAACTGAGAAACCTGTGTAAAAGTTTCTCCTGCAACCCGTTCCCTTTTAGCTAGATGAACGAACGTGTCTCCACATGCTCATTTCTGAGAGATAAGTGTGTGTGAAAGCCGTACTTCACCCTGCTTGTTGGGAACACAAAGTTACATTTCAGTTGCTAATTACACTCCATACATATATAAGGGAAGGTACTAGCTCCAACTCGTTTTTACAGTGAAAACTGCTGGAATTTCAAACCGGTACTAGGAAACAGTCTGAGAAAGCAGAGTAAAATTTCCCCATCAAACCGTTCCCTTTGTGGTAAATGAACGAACGTCTGTCCACATGCTCAGTTCTGAGTGAGAATTGTGTCTGGAAGCCGTCCTTCACCTAGCTTGTTGGGAACGCAAAGTTTCTTTTCAGTTGCCAACTACAATCCATACATCTATATTGGTAGGTAGTAGCTCCAACTCGGTTTTACAATTAAATCTGCAGGAACTCCAACCGGAACTAGGAAACGGACTTAGAAACCAGAGTAAAAGTTTCTCATGCAACCCGTTCCCTTTGTGCTAAATGAACGAACGTCTGTCCACATGCTCAGTTCTGAGAGAGAAGTGTGTGTGAAAGCCGTCCTTCACCTAGCTTGTTGGGAACACAAAGTTTGTTTTCAGGTGCAAACTACACTCCGTACATATACATGGTCAGGTACTAACTCCAACTCGGTTTTACAGTGAAAATTGCAGGCACTTCAAACCGGCACTAGGAAACAGACTGAGAAACCAGAGTAAAAATTTCTCCGAAAATCCGTTCCCTTTATGCCAGATGAACGAAGTCTCTCCACATGCTCAGTTCTGAGAGATAATTGGGTGTGAAAGCCGTCCTTCACCCAACTTGTTGGGAACTCAAAGTTTGTTTTCTGTAGCAAACTACACTCCATACATATGTACGGGGAGTTACAAGCTCCAACTCGGTTTTACAGTGAAAACTGCAGGAATTTCAAACCGGCACTAGGAAACAGACTGAGAAACCAGAGAAAAAGTTGCTCCGGCAACCCGTTCCCTTTGTGCTAGATGAACTAACGTCTCTCCACATTATCAGTCCTGAGAGAAATTGTGGGTGAAAGCCGTCCTTCAAATAGCTTGTTGGGAACACGAAGTTTCTTTTCAGTTGCAAACTACACTCCATACTTATATATGGGGTGGTACTATTTCCAACTCGGTTTTACAGTGAAAACTACAGGAACTTCAAACCGGCACTGAGAAACAGACTTAGAAACAAGGGAAAATGTTCCTCCTAAAACCGTTCAATTTTTGCTAGATGAACGAGCGTCTCTCCATATGCTCAGTTCTGAGAGGTCAGTTTCGGTGAAAGCCATTCTTCACCTTGCTTGTTCGGAACACAATGTAACTTTTTAGTTAAAAACTACAATCCATACATATATATGGGGTTGTACTAGCTCCAACTCGGGTTTATAGTGAAAACTGCAGGAAGTTCAAAGCGGCACTAGGAAACAGACTGAGAAACCGGAGAAATAGTTGCTCCGGCAACCCGTTCACTTTGTGCTAGATGAACTAACGTCTCTCCACATGCTCAGTTCTGAGAGACAGATGTGTGTGAAAGCCATCCTTCACCTTGTTTGTTGGGAACACAATGGAACTTTTTAGTTGCAAACTACAATCCATAAATATATATGGGGTTGTACTAGCTCCAACTCGGGTTTACAGTGAAAACTGCAGGAATTTCAAACCGGCACTAGGAAACAGACTTAGAAACTAGAGTAAAAGTTTCAACTGCAACACACTCCCTTTATGCTAAATGAACGAACGTCTCTCCACATGCTCAGTTCTGAGAGATAAGTGTGTGTCAAAGCCGTCCTTCACCAAGCTTATTGGGAACACAAAGATTCTTTTCATTTGCATAGTACACTCCATACATATATATGGGGAGGACTAGCTCCAACTGGGTTTTACAGTGAAAACAGCAGGATCTTCAAACCGGCACTAGGAAAGCGCATGAGAAAACAGAGTAAAAGTATCTCCTGCAAACCGTCCCCTTTGTGCTAGATGAAAGAAGGTCTCTCCACTTGCTCAGTTCTGAGAGATAAGTGTTTGTGGAAGCCGTCCTTCACCTACACTTTTGGGAACACAAAGTTACTTTTCAGTTGCAATCTACACTCCATACATATATATGGGGAGGTACTAGCTCCAACTCGTTTTTACAAAGAAACTTGCAGGAACTTCAAACCGGCACTAGGAAACTGACTGAGAAAGCAGAGTAAAAGTTTTTCCTGCAATCCGTTCCTTTGTGCTAAATGAACGAACGTCTCTCCACATGCTCAGATCTGAGAGATAAGTGTTTGTGTAAGCCGTCCTTCACCTATATTTTTGGGAATACAAAGTTACTTTTCAGTTGCAATCTACACTCCATACATATATTTGGGTAGGTACTAGGTCCAACACAGTTTTACAGTGAAAACTGCAGGAAATTCAAGCAGGCACTAGGAAACAGGCTGAGAAACCAGAGTAAAAGTTTCTCCTGCAACCCGTTACGTTTGTGCTAGAGAATCGAACAACACCCCACATGCTAAGTTCTGAGAGATAATGTGTGTGAAACCGTCCTTCAACTAGCTTGTTTGGAACACAAATTTTCTTTTCATTTGCAAACTGCACTCGATACATATATATGGGGAAGTACTAGCTCCAACATAATTTGACAGTGAAAACTGCAGATTCTTCAAACCGGCAGTAGGAAACAGACTGAGAAACCAGAGTGAAAGTTTCTCCTGCAACACTTTCCCATTGTGCTTGTTGAACGAACGTCTCACCATATGCTCAGTTCTGAGAGATAAGTGTGTGTGAAAGCCGTTTTTCACCTAGCTTGTTTGGAACACAAAGTTTCTTTTCAGTTGCAAACTACACTCCATACATATATATGGGGAGGTACTAGCTCCAACTCGGTTTTACAGTGAAAACTGAAGGAACTTCAAGCCGGCACTAGGAAACAGGCTGAGAAACCAGAGAAAATGTTTCTCCTGCAACCCTATCCCTTTGTGCTACATGAACGAACGTCTCTCCCCATGTTCAGTTCTGAGAGATAATGTGTGTGAAATCCGTCCTTCACATAGCTTGTTGGGAACACAAAGTATATTTTCTGTTGCAAACTGAACTCCAGATATATATATGGGGAGGTACTAGCTCCAACTCGGTTTTATACTGAAAAATGAAGGAACTTGTAACCGGCATTGGGAAACTGACTGAGAATCCAGAGTAAAATTTCCCCTGTAAAGCATTCCATTTTTTCTAGATGAATGAATGTTTGTCCACATGCTCAGTTTAGAGTGATAACTGTGTGTGAAATCCGTCCTTCACCTAGCTTGTTGGGAACACAAAAGTACTTTTAAGTAGCAAACTACACCCATACATATATATGGGGAGGCACCAGCTCCAACTCGGTTTTACAGTGAAAACTGCAGGAACTTCATACCGGCAGTAGGAAACAGACTGAGAAACCAGAGTAAATGTTTCTCCTGCAACCCTTTTCCTTTGTGCTAAATGTACGAACGTCTCACCACATGCTCATTTCTGAGCGATAAGTGTGTGTGAAAGCCGGCCTTCACCTATCTTGTTGGGAACACAAAGTTTCTTTTCAGTTGCAAACTACACTCCATACATATATATGATGTTGTACTAGCTCCAACTCGGTTTTACAGGGAAAACTGCAGTAACTTAAATCGGCACTAGGAAACAGACTGAGAAACCAGAGAAAAAGTTTCTCCTGCAAACCGTTCCCATTGTTCTAGCTGAACGAACGTTTCACCACATGCTCAGTTCTGAGAGATAGGTGTGTGTGAAAGCCGTTTTTCACCTAGCTTGTTGGGAACACAAAGTTACTATTCAGTTGCAAACTACACTTCATACATATATATGGGGAAGTACTACATCCAACTCGGTTTTACAGTGAAAACTGCTGGAACTTCAAACCGGCACTAGGAAACAGACTGAGAAACCAGAGTAAAATTTCCCCAGCAACCCGTTCCCTTTGTGCTAGATGAACGAACGTCTGACCACATGCTAAATTCTGAGACATAAGTTTGTGTGAAAGCCGTCCTTCACCAACTTGTTGGGAACACAAAGTTTGTTTTCTGTTGCAAACTACACTCCATAAATTTATATGAGGAAATACTAGCTCAAACTCGGTTTTACAGAGAAAACTGCAGGAACTTCAAACAGGCACTAGGAAACAGACTGAGTACCCAGAGTATAATTTCCCCAGCAAACCTTTCCCTTTGTGCTAGATGAACGAACGTCTTTCCACTTGCTCAGTTCTGAGCTATAAGTGTGTGTGAAAGCCATGCTTCAAATAGCTTGTTGGGAACACAATTTTTCTATTAAGTTGCCAACTAACTCCATACATATATATTGGGAGATAGAAGTTCCAACACGGTTTTACAATGAAATCTGCAGGAACTTCAAACCGGCACTAGGAAACAGACTGAGAAACCAGAGTAAAAGTTTCCCCTGACACCCGTTCCGTTTGTGCTACATGAACGAACGTCTCTGCCCATGCTCATTTCTGAGAGATATGTGTGTGTGAAAGCCGTTTTTCACCTAGCTTGTAGGGAACACAAAGTTTCGTTTCAGTTGCAAACTACAATCCATACATTTTTAAGGGGAAGTAGTAGCTCCAACTCGGTTTTACAGTGAAAAATGCAGGAACTTCAAACCGGCACTAGGAATCAGACTGAGATACTAGAGTAAAATTTCACCTGCAGCCCGTTCTTTTGTGCTAGATGAACGAACGTCACTCCACATCTCAGTTCTGAGTGTTTATTGTGTGTGAAAGCCGTCCTTCACCTAGCTTACTTGGAACACAAAGTTTCACTTCAGTTGCAAACTACATTCCATACATATATATTGGTTAGGTACTAGCTCCAACTCCGTTTTACATTGAAAACTGCAGGAACTTCTAACCGGCACTAGGAAACTTACTGAGAATCCTGAGTAAAGTTTTCTCCTGCAACCTATTCCCTTTGTGCTAGATGTAGGAACGTCTCTCCACATGCTCAGTTCTGAGAGATAATTTGTGTGAAACCGTCCTTCTCCTAGCTTGTTGGGAACACATATTTTCTTTTCAGTTGCTAACTACACTCCATACATTTATATTGGAATGTAGTATCTCCAACTCTTTTTACAATGAAATCTGCAGGAACTGCAAACCGGCACTAGGAAACAGACTGAGAAAACAGAGTAAAAATTTCTCCTATAATCCGTTCCTTTTGTACCAGATGAACGAAGTCTCTACACATGCTCATTTCTGAGAGATAATTGGGTGTGAAAGCCGTCCTTCACCTTGCTTGTTGGGAACACAAAGTTTGTTTTCAGTTGCAAACTACACTCCATACATATGTACGGGGAGTTACAACCTCCAACTCGGTTTTACAGTGAAAACTGCTGGAACTTCAAACCGGCACTATGAAACAGACTGAGAAACCAGAGTAAAATTTCCCCAGCAACCCGTTCCCTTTGTGCTAGATGAAGGAACGTCTGACCACATGCTAAGTTCTGAGAAATAAGTGTGTGTGAAAGCCGTCCTTCACCAACTTGTTGGGAACACAAACTTTGTTTTCTGTTGCAAACTACACTCCATACATATATATGAAGATGTACTAGCTCCAACTCGGTTTTACAGTGATAACTGCAGGAAATTCAAAGCGGCACTAGGAAAAAGACTGAGTACCCAGAGTAAAATTTCCCCAGCAAACCTTTCCCTTTTTGCTAGATGAACGAACGTCTTTCCACTTGCTCAGTTCTGAGATATAAGTGTGTGTGAAAGCCATGCTTCAACTAGCTTGTTGGGAACACAAATTTTCTTTTAAGTTGCCAACTACACTCCATACATATATATTGGGAGATAGAAGTTCCAAATCGGTTTTACAATGAAATCTGCAGGAACTTCAAACCGGCACTAGGAAACAGACTGAGAAACCATAGTAAAAGTTTCTCCTGCAACCCGTTCCATTTGTGCTAGAGAATCGAACGAATCCCCACATGATCAGTTCTGAGAGATAATATTTGTGAAACCGTCCTTCAACTAGCTTGTTGGGAACACAAATTTTTTTTCATTTGCAAACTGCACTCCATACATATATATGGGGAAGTACTAGCTCCAACATAATTTGACAGTGATAACTGCAGATTATTCAAACTGGCACTAGGAAACAGACTGAGAAACTAGAGTGAAAGTTTCTCCTGCAAATCTTTCCCATTGTGCTTGTTGAACGAAATTCTCACCACATGCTCAGTTCTGAGAGATAAGTGTGTGTGAAAGCCGTTATTCACCTAGCTTGTTTGGAACACAGAGTTACTTTTCAGTTGCAAACTACACTCCATACATATATATGGGGAGGTACTAGCTCCAACTCGGTTTTACAGTGAAAACTGCAGGAACTTGAAACCGGCACTAGGAATCAGACTGAGAAACCAGAGTAAAATTTCACCTGCAACCCGTTCCATTTGTGCTAGATGTACGAATGTCACTCCACATTCTCTGTTCTGAGAGACATTTGTGTGTGAATGCCTTCCTTCACATATCTTGTTGGGAAGACAAAGTTTTGATTCAGTTGCAAATTACACTCCATACATACATATGGGGTGGTACAATCTCCATCTCGGTTTTACAGTGAAAACTGCAGGAAATTCCAACCGGCACTATGAAACAGACTGAGAAACCAGATTAAAAGTTTCACCTTCAACCCGTTCCCTTTGTGCTAGATGAACGAACGTCTCTTCACATGCTCAGTTTTGAGAGAAAACTGTGTGTGAATGCCGTCCTTCTCCTAGCTTGTTGGGAACACAAAGTTTTTTTACATTTTGAAACTACACTCCACACATATATATGAAGATGTACTAGCTCCAACTCGGTTTTACAGTGTAAACTGCAGTAACTTAAACCGGCACTAAGAAACAAACTGAGAAACCTGTGTAAAAGTTTCTCCTGCAACCCGTTCCCTTTTAGCTAGATGAACGAACGTCTCTCCACATGCTCATTTCTGAGAGATAAGTGTGTGTGAAAGCCGTACTTCACCCTGCTTGTTGGGAACACAAAGTTACATTTCAGTTGCTAATTACACTCCATACATATATAAGGGAAGGTACTAGCTCCAACTCGTTTTTACAGTGAAAACTGCTGGAATTTCAAACCGGTACTAGGAAACAGTCTGAGAAAGCAGAGTAAAATTTCCCCATCAAACCGTTCCCTTTGTGGTAAATGAACGAACGTCTGTCCACATGCTCAGTTCTGAGTGAGAATTGTGTCTGGAAGCCGTCCTTCACCTAGCTTGTTGGGAACGCAAAGTTTCTTTTCAGTTGCCAACTACAATCCATACATCTATATTGGTAGGTAGTAGCTCCAACTCGGTTTTACAATTAAATCTGCAGGAACTCCAACCGGAACTAGGAAACGGACTTAGAAACCAGAGTAAAAGTTTCTCATGCAACCCGTTCCCTTTGTGCTAAATGAACGAACGTCTGTCCACATGCTCAGTTCTGAGAGAGAAGTGTGTGTGAAAGCCGTCCTTCACCTAGCTTGTTGGGAACACAAAGTTTGTTTTCAGGTGCAAACTACACTCCGTACATATACATGGTCAGGTACTAACTCCAACTCGGTTTTACAGTGAAAATTGCAGGCACTTCAAACCGGCACTAGGAAACAGACTGAGAAACCAGAGTAAAAATTTCTCCGAAAATCCGTTCCCTTTATGCCAGATGAACGAAGTCTCTCCACATGCTCAGTTCTGAGAGATAATTGGGTGTGAAAGCCGTCCTTCACGCAACTTGTTGGGAACTCAAAGTTTGTTTTCTGTAGCAAACTACACTCCATACATATGTACGGGGAGTTACAAGCTCCAACTCGGTTTTACAGTGAAAACTGCAGGAATTTCAAACCGGCACTAGGAAACAGACTGAGAAACCAGAGAAAAAGTTGCTCCGGCAACCCGTTCCCTTTGTGCTAGATGAACTAACGTCTCTCCACATTATCAGTCCTGAGAGAAATTGTGGGTGAAAGCCGTCCTTCAAATAGCTTGTTGGGAACACGAAGTTTCTTTTCAGTTGCAAACTACACTCCATACTTATATATGGGGTGGTACTATTTCCAACTCGGTTTTACAGTGAAAACTACAGGAACTTCAAACCGGCACTGAGAAACAGACTTAGAAACAAGGGAAAATGTTCCTCCTAAAACCGTTCAATTTTTGCTAGATGAACGAGCGTCTCTCCATATGCTCAGTTCTGAGAGGTCAGTTTCGGTGAAAGCCATTCTTCACCTTGCTTGTTCGGAACACAATGTAACTTTTTAGTTAAAAACTACAATCCATACATATATATGGGGTTGTACTAGCTCCAACTCGGGTTTATAGTGAAAACTGCAGGAAGTTCAAAGCGGCACTAGGAAACAGACTGAGAAACCGGAGAAATAGTTGCTCCGGCAACCCGTTCACTTTGTGCTAGATGAACTAACGTCTCTCCACATGCTCAGTTCTGAGAGACAGATGTGTGTGAAAGCCATCCTTCACCTTGTTTGTTGGGAACACAATGGAACTTTTTAGTTGCAAACTACAATCCATAAATATATATGGGGTTGTACTAGCTCCAACTCGGGTTTACAGTGAAAACTGCAGGAATTTCAAACCGGCACTAGGAAACAGACTGAGAAACTAGAGTAAAAGTTTCAACTGCAACACACTCCCTTTATGCTAAATGAACGAACGTCTCTCCACATGCTCAGTTCTGAGAGATAAGTGTGTGTCAAAGCCGTCCTTCACCAAGCTTATTGGGAACACAAAGATTCTTTTCATTTGCATAGTACACTCCATACATATATATGGGGAGGACAAGCTCCAACTGGGTTTTACAGTGAAAACAGCAGGATCTTCAAACCGGCACTAGGAAAGCGCATGAGAAAACAGAGTAAAAGTATCTCCTGCAAACCGTCCCCTTTGTGCTAGATGAAAGAAGGTCTCTCCACTTGCTCAGTTCTGAGAGATAAGTGTTTGTGGAAGCCGTCCTTCACCTACACTTTTGGGAACACAAAGTTACTTTTCAGTTGCAATCTACACTCCATACATATATATGGGGAGGTACTAGCTCCAACTCGTTTTTACAAAGAAACTTGCAGGAACTTCAAACCGGCACTAGGAAACTGACTGAGAAAGCAGAGTAAAAGTTTTTCCTGCAATCCGTTCCTTTGTGCTAAATGAACGAACGTCTCTCCACATGCTCAGATCTGAGAGATAAGTGTTTGTGTAAGCCGTCCTTCACCTATATTTTTGGGAATACAAAGTTACTTTTCATTTGCAATCTACACTCCATACATATATTTGGGTAGGTACTAGGTCCAACACAGTTTTACAGTGAAAACTGCAGGAAATTCAAGCAGGCACTAGGAAACAGGCTGAGAAACCAGAGTAAAAGTTTCTCCTGCAACCCGTTACGTTTGTGCTAGAGAATCGAACAACACCCCACATGCTAAGTTCTGAGAGATAATGTGTGTGAAACCGTCCTTCAACTAGCTTGTTTGGAACACAAATTTTCTTTTCATTTGCAAACTGCACTCGATACATATATATGGGGAAGTACTAGCTCCAACATAATTTGACAGTGAAAACTGCAGATTCTTCAAACCGGCAGTAGGAAACAGACTGAGAAACCAGAGTGAAAGTTTCTCCTGCAACACTTTCCCATTGTGCTTGTTGAACGAACGTCTCACCATATGCTCAGTTCTGAGAGATAAGTGTGTGTGAAAGCCGTTTTTCACCTAGCTTGTTTGGAACACAAAGTTTCTTTTCAGTTGCAAACTACACTCCATACATATATATGGGGAGGTACTAGCTCCAACTCGGTTTTACAGTGAAAACTGAAGGAACTTCAAGCCGGCACTAGGAAACAGGCTGAGAAACCAGAGAAAATGTTTCTCCTGCAACCCTATCCCTTTGTGCTACATGAACGAACGTCTCTCCCCATGTTCAGTTCTGAGAGATAATGTGTGTGAAATCCGTCCTTCACATAGCTTGTTGGGAACACAAAGTATATTTTCTGTTGCAAACTGAACTCCAGATATATATATGGGGAGGTACTAGCTCCAACTCGGTTTTATACTGAAAAATGAAGGAACTTGTAACCGGCATTGGGAAACTGACTGAGAATCCAGAGTAAAATTTCCCCTGTAAAGCATTCCATTTTTTCTAGATGAATGAATGTTTGTCCACATGCTCAGTTTAGAGTGATAACTGTGTGTGAAATCCGTCCTTCACCTAGCTTGTTGGGAACACAAAAGTACTTTTAAGTAGCAAACTACACCCATACATATATATGGGGAGGCACCAGCTCCAACTCGGTTTTACAGTGAAAACTGCAGGAACTTCATACCGGCAGTAGGAAACAGACTGAGAAACCAGAGTAAATGTTTCTCCTGCAACCCTTTTCCTTTGTGCTAAATGTACGAACGTCTCACCACATGCTCATTTCTGAGCGATAAGTGTGTGTGAAAGCCGGCCTTCACCTATCTTGTTGGGAACACAAAGTTTCTTTTCAGTTGCAAACTACACTCCATACATATATATGATGTTGTACTAGCTCCAACTCGGTTTTACAGGGAAAACTGCAGTAACTTAAATCGGCACTAGGAAACAGACTGAGAAACCAGAGAAAAAGTTTCTCCTGCAAACCGTTCCCATTGTTCTAGCTGAACGAACGTTTCACCACATGCTCAGTTCTGAGAGATAGGTGTGTGTGAAAGCCGTTTTTCACCTAGCTTGTTGGGAACACAAAGTTACTATTCAGTTGCAAACTACACTTCATACATATATATGGGGAAGTACTACATCCAACTCGGTTTTACAGTGAAAACTGCTGGAACTTCAAACCGGCACTAGGAAACAGACTGAGAAACCAGAGTAAAATTTCCCCAGCAACCCGTTCCCTTTGTGCTAGATGAACGAACGTCTGACCACATGCTAAATTCTGAGACATAAGTTTGTGTGAAAGCCGTCCTTCACCAACTTGTTGGGAACACAAAGTTTGTTTTCTGTTGCAAACTACACTCCATAAATTTATATGAGGAAATACTAGCTCAAACTCGGTTTTACAGAGAAAACTGCAGGAACTTCAAACAGGCACTAGGAAACAGACTGAGTACCCAGAGTATAATTTCCCCAGCAAACCTTTCCCTTTGTGCTAGATGAACGAACGTCTTTCCACTTGCTCAGTTCTGAGCTATAAGTGTGTGTGAAAGCCATGCTTCAAATAGCTTGTTGGGAACACAATTTTTCTATTAAGTTGCCAACTAACTCCATACATATATATTGGGAGATAGAAGTTCCAACACGGTTTTACAATGAAATCTGCAGGAACTTCAAACCGGCACTAGGAAACAGACTGAGAAACCAGAGTAAAAGTTTCCCCTGACACCCGTTCCGTTTGTGCTACATGAACGAACGTCTCTGCCCATGCTCATTTCTGAGAGATATGTGTGTGTGAAAGCCGTTTTTCACCTAGCTTGTAGGGAACACAAAGTTTCGTTTCAGTTGCAAACTACAATCCATACATTTTTAAGGGGAAGTAGTAGCTCCAACTCGGTTTTACAGTGAAAAATGCAGGAACTTCAAACCGGCACTAGGAATCAGACTGAGATACTAGAGTAAAATTTCACCTGCAGCCCGTTCTTTTGTGCTAGATGAACGAACGTCACTCCACATCTCAGTTCTGAGTGTTTATTGTGTGTGAAAGCCGTCCTTCACCTAGCTTACTTGGAACACAAAGTTTCACTTCAGTTGCAAACTACATTCCATACATATATATTGGTTAGGTACTAGCTCCAACTCCGTTTTACATTGAAAACTGCAGGAACTTCTAACCGGCACTAGGAAACTTACTGAGAATCCTGAGTAAAGTTTTCTCCTGCAACCTATTCCCTTTGTGCTAGATGTAGGAACGTCTCTCCACATGCTCAGTTCTGAGAGATAATTTGTGTGAAACCGTCCTTCTCCTAGCTTGTTGGGAACACATATTTTCTTTTCAGTTGCTAACTACACTCCATACATTTATATTGGAATGTAGTATCTCCAACTCTTTTTACAATGAAATCTGCAGGAACTGCAAACCGGCACTAGGAAACAGACTGAGAAAACAGAGTAAAAATTTCTCCTATAATCCGTTCCTTTTGTACCAGATGAACGAAGTCTCTACACATGCTCATTTCTGAGAGATAATTGGGTGTGAAAGCCGTCCTTCACCTTGCTTGTTGGGAACACAAAGTTTGTTTTCAGTTGCAAACTACACTCCATACATATGTACGGGGAGTTACAACCTCCAACTCGGTTTTACAGTGAAAACTGCTGGAACTTCAAACCGGCACTATGAAACAGACTGAGAAACCAGAGTAAAATTTCCCCAGCAACCCGTTCCCTTTGTGCTAGATGAAGGAACGTCTGACCACATGCTAAGTTCTGAGAAATAAGTGTGTGTGAAAGCCGTCCTTCACCAACTTGTTGGGAACACAAACTTTGTTTTCTGTTGCAAACTACACTCCATACATATATATGAAGATGTACTAGCTCCAACTCGGTTTTACAGTGATAACTGCAGGAAATTCAAAGCGGCACTAGGAAAAAGACTGAGTACCCAGAGTAAAATTTCCCCAGCAAACCTTTCCCTTTTTGCTAGATGAACGAACGTCTTTCCACTTGCTCAGTTCTGAGATATAAGTGTGTGTGAAAGCCATGCTTCAACTAGCTTGTTGGGAACACAAATTTTCTTTTAAGTTGCCAACTACACTCCATACATATATATTGGGAGATAGAAGTTCCAAATCGGTTTTACAATGAAATCTGCAGGAACTTCAAACCGGCACTAGGAAACAGACTGAGAAACCATAGTAAAAGTTTCTCCTGCAACCCGTTCCATTTGTGCTAGAGAATCGAACGAATCCCCACATGATCAGTTCTGAGAGATAATATTTGTGAAACCGTCCTTCAACTAGCTTGTTGGGAACACAAATTTTTTTTCATTTGCAAACTGCACTCCATACATATATATGGGGAAGTACTAGCTCCAACATAATTTGACAGTGATAACTGCAGATTATTCAAACTGGCACTAGGAAACAGACTGAGAAACTAGAGTGAAAGTTTCTCCTGCAAATCTTTCCCATTGTGCTTGTTGAACGAAATTCTCACCACATGCTCAGTTCTGAGAGATAAGTGTGTGTGAAAGCCGTTATTCACCTAGCTTGTTTGGAACACAGAGTTACTTTTCAGTTGCAAACTACACTCCATACATATATATGGGGAGGTACTAGCTCCAACTCGGTTTTACAGTGAAAACTGCAGGAACTTGAAACCGGCACTAGGAATCAGACTGAGAAACCAGAGTAAAATTTCACCTGCAACCCGTTCCATTTGTGCTAGATGTACGAATGTCACTCCACATTCTCTGTTCTGAGAGACATTTGTGTGTGAATGCCTTCCTTCACATATCTTGTTGGGAAGACAAAGTTTTGATTCAGTTGCAAATTACACTCCATACATACATATGGGGTGGTACAATCTCCATCTCGGTTTTACAGTGAAAACTGCAGGAAATTCCAACCGGCACTATGAAACAGACTGAGAAACCAGATTAAAAGTTTCACCTTCAAACCGTTCCCTTTGTGCTAGATGAACGAACGTCTCTTCACATGCTCAGTTTTGAGAGAAAACTGTGTGTGAATGCCGTCCTTCTCCTAGCTTGTTGGGAACACAAAGTTTTTTTACATTTTGAAACTACACTCCACACATATATATGAAGATGTACTAGCTCCAACTCGGCTTTACAGTGTAAACTGCAGTAACTTAAACCGGCACTAAGAAACAAACTGAGAAACCTGTGTAAAAGTTTCTCCTGCAACCCGTTCCCTTTTAGCTAGATGAACTAACGTCTCTCCACATGCTCAGTTCTGAGAGACAGATGTGTGTGAAAGCCATCCTTCACCTTGTTTGTTGGGAACACAATGGAACTTTTTAGTTGCAAACTACAATCCATAAATATATATGGGGTTGTACTAGCTCCAACTCGGGTTTACAGTGAAAACTGCAGGAATTTCAAACCGGCACTAGGAAACAGACTGAGAAACTAGAGTAAAAGTTTCAACTGCAACACACTCCCTTTATGCTAAATGAACGAACGTCTCTCCACATGCTCAGTTCTGAGAGATAAGTGTGTGTCAAAGCCGTCCTTCACCAAGCTTATTGGGAACACAAAGATTCTTTTCATTTGCATAGTACACTCCATACATATATATGGGGAGGACTAGCTCCAACTGGGTTTTACAGTGAAAACAGCAGGATCTTCAAACCGGCACTAGGAAAGCGCATGAGAAAACAGAGTAAAAGTATCTCCTGCAAACCGTCCCCTTTGTGCTAGATGAAAGAAGGTCTCTCCACTTGCTCAGTTCTGAGAGATAAGTGTTTGTGGAAGCCGTCCTTCACCTACACTTTTGGGAACACAAAGTTACTTTTCAGTTGCAATCTACACTCCATACATATATATGGGGAGGTACTAGCTCCAACTCGTTTTTACAAAGAAACTTGCAGGAACTTCAAACCGGCACTAGGAAACTGACTGAGAAAGCAGAGTAAAAGTTTTTCCTGCAATCCGTTCCTTTGTGCTAAATGAACGAACGTCTCTCCACATGCTCAGATCTGAGAGATAAGTGTTTGTGTAAGCCGTCCTTCACCTATATTTTTGGGAATACAAAGTTACTTTTCAGTTGCAATCTACACTCCATACATATATTTGGGTAGGTACTAGGTCCAACACAGTTTTACAGTGAAAACTGCAGGAAATTCAAGCAGGCACTAGGAAACAGGCTGAGAAACCAGAGTAAAAGTTTCTCCTGCAACCCGTTACGTTTGTGCTAGAGAATCGAACAACACCCCACATGCTAAGTTCTGAGAGATAATGTGTGTGAAACCGTCCTTCAACTAGCTTGTTTGGAACACAAATTTTCTTTTCATTTGCAAACTGCACTCGATACATATATATGGGGAAGTACTAGCTCCAACATAATTTGACAGTGAAAACTGCAGATTCTTCAAACCGGCAGTAGGAAACAGACTGAGAAACCAGAGTGAAAGTTTCTCCTGCAACACTTTCCCATTGTGCTTGTTGAACGAACGTCTCACCATATGCTCAGTTCTGAGAGATAAGTGTGTGTGAAAGCCGTTTTTCACCTAGCTTGTTTGGAACACAAAGTTTCTTTTCAGTTGCAAACTACACTCCATACATATATATGGGGAGGTACTAGCTCCAACTCGGTTTTACAGTGAAAACTGAAGGAACTTCAAGCCGGCACTAGGAAACAGGCTGAGAAACCAGAGAAAATGTTTCTCCTGCAACCCTATCCCTTTGTGCTACATGAACGAACGTCTCTCCCCATGTTCAGTTCTGAGAGATAATGTGTGTGAAATCCGTCCTTCACATAGCTTGTTGGGAACACAAAGTATATTTTCTGTTGCAAACTGAACTCCAGATATATATATGGGGAGGTACTAGCTCCAACTCGGTTTTATACTGAAAAATGAAGGAACTTGTAACCGGCATTGGGAAACTGACTGAGAATCCAGAGTAAAATTTCCCCTGTAAAGCATTCCATTTTTTCTAGATGAATGAATGTTTGTCCACATGCTCAGTTTAGAGTGATAACTGTGTGTGAAATCCGTCCTTCACCTAGCTTGTTGGGAACACAAAAGTACTTTTAAGTAGCAAACTACACCCATACATATATATGGGGAGGCACCAGCTCCAACTCGGTTTTACAGTGAAAACTGCAGGAACTTCATACCGGCAGTAGGAAACAGACTGAGAAACCAGAGTAAATGTTTCTCCTGCAACCCTTTTCCTTTGTGCTAAATGTACGAACGTCTCACCACATGCTCATTTCTGAGCGATAAGTGTGTGTGAAAGCCGGCCTTCACCTATCTTGTTGGGAACACAAAGTTTCTTTTCAGTTGCAAACTACACTCCATACATATATATGATGTTGTACTAGCTCCAACTCGGTTTTACAGGGAAAACTGCAGTAACTTAAATCGGCACTAGGAAACAGACTGAGAAACCAGAGAAAAAGTTTCTCCTGCAAACCGTTCCCATTGTTCTAGCTGAACGAACGTTTCACCACATGCTCAGTTCTGAGAGATAGGTGTGTGTGAAAGCCGTTTTTCACCTAGCTTGTTGGGAACACAAAGTTACTATTCAGTTGCAAACTACACTTCATACATATATATGGGGAAGTACTACATCCAACTCGGTTTTACAGTGAAAACTGCTGGAACTTCAAACCGGCACTAGGAAACAGACTGAGAAACCAGAGTAAAATTTCCCCAGCAACCCGTTCCCTTTGTGCTAGATGAACGAACGTCTGACCACATGCTAAATTCTGAGACATAAGTTTGTGTGAAAGCCGTCCTTCACCAACTTGTTGGGAACACAAAGTTTGTTTTCTGTTGCAAACTACACTCCATAAATTTATATGAGGAAATACTAGCTCAAACTCGGTTTTACAGAGAAAACTGCAGGAACTTCAAACAGGCACTAGGAAACAGACTGAGTACCCAGAGTATAATTTCCCCAGCAAACCTTTCCCTTTGTGCTAGATGAACGAACGTCTTTCCACTTGCTCAGTTCTGAGCTATAAGTGTGTGTGAAAGCCATGCTTCAAATAGCTTGTTGGGAACACAATTTTTCTATTAAGTTGCCAACTAACTCCATACATATATATTGGGAGATAGAAGTTCCAACACGGTTTTACAATGAAATCTGCAGGAACTTCAAACCGGCACTAGGAAACAGACTGAGAAACCAGAGTAAAAGTTTCCCCTGACACCCGTTCCGTTTGTGCTACATGAACGAACGTCTCTGCCCATGCTCATTTCTGAGAGATATGTGTGTGTGAAAGCCGTTTTTCACCTAGCTTGTAGGGAACACAAAGTTTCGTTTCAGTTGCAAACTACAATCCATACATTTTTAAGGGGAAGTAGTAGCTCCAACTCGGTTTTACAGTGAAAAATGCAGGAACTTCAAACCGGCACTAGGAATCAGACTGAGATACTAGAGTAAAATTTCACCTGCAGCCCGTTCTTTTGTGCTAGATGAACGAACGTCACTCCACATCTCAGTTCTGAGTGTTTATTGTGTGTGAAAGCCGTCCTTCACCTAGCTTACTTGGAACACAAAGTTTCACTTCAGTTGCAAACTACATTCCATACATATATATTGGTTAGGTACTAGCTCCAACTCCGTTTTACATTGAAAACTGCAGGAACTTCTAACCGGCACTAGGAAACTTACTGAGAATCCTGAGTAAAGTTTTCTCCTGCAACCTATTCCCTTTGTGCTAGATGTAGGAACGTCTCTCCACATGCTCAGTTCTGAGAGATAATTTGTGTGAAACCGTCCTTCTCCTAGCTTGTTGGGAACACATATTTTCTTTTCAGTTGCTAACTACACTCCATACATTTATATTGGAATGTAGTATCTCCAACTCTTTTTACAATGAAATCTGCAGGAACTGCAAACCGGCACTAGGAAACAGACTGAGAAAACAGAGTAAAAATTTCTCCTATAATCCGTTCCTTTTGTACCAGATGAACGAAGTCTCTACACATGCTCATTTCTGAGAGATAATTGGGTGTGAAAGCCGTCCTTCACCTTGCTTGTTGGGAACACAAAGTTTGTTTTCAGTTGCAAACTACACTCCATACATATGTACGGGGAGTTACAACCTCCAACTCGGTTTTACAGTGAAAACTGCTGGAACTTCAAACCGGCACTATGAAACAGACTGAGAAACCAGAGTAAAATTTCCCCAGCAACCCGTTCCCTTTGTGCTAGATGAAGGAACGTCTGACCACATGCTAAGTTCTGAGAAATAAGTGTGTGTGAAAGCCGTCCTTCACCAACTTGTTGGGAACACAAACTTTGTTTTCTGTTGCAAACTACACTCCATACATATATATGAAGATGTACTAGCTCCAACTCGGTTTTACAGTGATAACTGCAGGAAATTCAAAGCGGCACTAGGAAAAAGACTGAGTACCCAGAGTAAAATTTCCCCAGCAAACCTTTCCCTTTTTGCTAGATGAACGAACGTCTTTCCACTTGCTCAGTTCTGAGATATAAGTGTGTGTGAAAGCCATGCTTCAACTAGCTTGTTGGGAACACAAATTTTCTTTTAAGTTGCCAACTACACTCCATACATATATATTGGGAGATAGAAGTTCCAAATCGGTTTTACAATGAAATCTGCAGGAACTTCAAACCGGCACTAGGAAACAGACTGAGAAACCATAGTAAAAGTTTCTCCTGCAACCCGTTCCATTTGTGCTAGAGAATCGAACGAATCCCCACATGATCAGTTCTGAGAGATAATATTTGTGAAACCGTCCTTCAACTAGCTTGTTGGGAACACAAATTTTTTTTCATTTGCAAACTGCACTCCATACATATATATGGGGAAGTACTAGCTCCAACATAATTTGACAGTGATAACTGCAGATTATTCAAACTGGCACTAGGAAACAGACTGAGAAACTAGAGTGAAAGTTTCTCCTGCAAATCTTTCCCATTGTGCTTGTTGAACGAAATTCTCACCACATGCTCAGTTCTGAGAGATAAGTGTGTGTGAAAGCCGTTATTCACCTAGCTTGTTTGGAACACAGAGTTACTTTTCAGTTGCAAACTACACTCCATACATATATATGGGGAGGTACTAGCTCCAACTCGGTTTTACAGTGAAAACTGCAGGAACTTGAAACCGGCACTAGGAATCAGACTGAGAAACCAGAGTAAAATTTCACCTGCAACCCGTTCCATTTGTGCTAGATGTACGAATGTCACTCCACATTCTCTGTTCTGAGAGACATTTGTGTGTGAATGCCTTCCTTCACATATCTTGTTGGGAAGACAAAGTTTTGATTCAGTTGCAAATTACACTCCATACATACATATGGGGTGGTACAATCTCCATCTCGGTTTTACAGTGAAAACTGCAGGAAATTCCAACCGGCACTATGAAACAGACTGAGAAACCAGATTAAAAGTTTCACCTTCAACCCGTTCCCTTTGTGCTAGATGAACGAACGTCTCTTCACATGCTCAGTTTTGAGAGAAAACTGTGTGTGAATGCCGTCCTTCTCCTAGCTTGTTGGGAACACAAAGTTTTTTTACATTTTGAAACTACACTCCACACATATATATGAAGATGTACTAGCTCCAACTCGGTTTTACAGTGTAAACTGCAGTAACTTAAACCGGCACTAAGAAACAAACTGAGAAACCTGTGTAAAAGTTTCTCCTGCAACCCGTTCCCTTTTAGCTAGATGAACGAACGTCTCTCCACATGCTCATTTCTGAGAGATAAGTGTGTGTGAAAGCCGTACTTCACCCTGCTTGTTGGGAACACAAAGTTACATTTCAGTTGCTAATTACACTCCATACATATATAAGGGAAGGTACTAGCTCCAACTCGTTTTTACAGTGAAAACTGCTGGAATTTCAAACCGGTACTAGGAAACAGTCTGAGAAAGCAGAGTAAAATTTCCCCATCAAACCGTTCCCTTTGTGGTAAATGAACGAACGTCTGTCCACATGCTCAGTTCTGAGTGAGAATTGTGTCTGGAAGCCGTCCTTCACCTAGCTTGTTGGGAACGCAAAGTTTCTTTTCAGTTGCCAACTACAATCCATACATCTATATTGGTAGGTAGTAGCTCCAACTCGGTTTTACAATTAAATCTGCAGGAACTCCAACCGGAACTAGGAAACGGACTTAGAAACCAGAGTAAAAGTTTCTCATGCAACCCGTTCCCTTTGTGCTAAATGAACGAACGTCTGTCCACATGCTCAGTTCTGAGAGAGAAGTGTGTGTGAAAGCCGTCCTTCACCTAGCTTGTTGGGAACACAAAGTTTGTTTTCAGGTGCAAACTACACTCCGTACATATACATGGTCAGGTACTAACTCCAACTCGGTTTTACAGTGAAAATTGCAGGCACTTCAAACCGGCACTAGGAAACAGACTGAGAAACCAGAGTAAAAATTTCTCCGAAAATCCGTTCCCTTTATGCCAGATGAACGAAGTCTCTCCACATGCTCAGTTCTGAGAGATAATTGGGTGTGAAAGCCGTCCTTCACCCAACTTGTTGGGAACTCAAAGTTTGTTTTCTGTAGCAAACTACACTCCATACATATGTACGGGGAGTTACAAGCTCCAACTCGGTTTTACAGTGAAAACTGCAGGAATTTCAAACCGGCACTAGGAAACAGACTGAGAAACCAGAGAAAAAGTTGCTCCGGCAACCCGTTCCCTTTGTGCTAGATGAACTAACGTCTCTCCACATTATCAGTCCTGAGAGAAATTGTGGGTGAAAGCCGTCCTTCAAATAGCTTGTTGGGAACACGAAGTTTCTTTTCAGTTGCAAACTACACTCCATACTTATATATGGGGTGGTACTATTTCCAACTCGGTTTTACAGTGAAAACTACAGGAACTTCAAACCGGCACTGAGAAACAGACTTAGAAACAAGGGAAAATGTTCCTCCTAAAACCGTTCAATTTTTGCTAGATGAACGAGCGTCTCTCCATATGCTCAGTTCTGAGAGGTCAGTTTCGGTGAAAGCCATTCTTCACCTTGCTTGTTCGGAACACAATGTAACTTTTTAGTTAAAAACTACAATCCATACATATATATGGGGTTGTACTAGCTCCAACTCGGGTTTATAGTGAAAACTGCAGGAAGTTCAAAGCGGCACTAGGAAACAGACTGAGAAACCGGAGAAATAGTTGCTCCGGCAACCCGTTCACTTTGTGCTAGATGAACTAACGTCTCTCCACATGCTCAGTTCTGAGAGACAGATGTGTGTGAAAGCCATCCTTCACCTTGTTTGTTGGGAACACAATGGAACTTTTTAGTTGCAAACTACAATCCATAAATATATATGGGGTTGTACTAGCTCCAACTCGGGTTTACAGTGAAAACTGCAGGAATTTCAGACCGGCACTAGGAAACAGACTGAGAAACTAGAGTAAAAGTTTCAACTGCAACACGCTCCCTTTATGCTAAATGAACGAACGTCTCTCCACATGCTCAGTTCTGAGAGATAAGTGTGTGTCAAAGCCGTCCTTCACCAAGCTTATTGGGAACACAAAGATTCTTTTCATTTGCATAGTACACTCCATACATATATATGGGGAGGACTAGCTCCAACTGGGTTTTACAGTGAAAACAGCAGGATCTTCAAACCGGCACTAGGAAAGCGCATGAGAAAACAGAGTAAAAGTATCTCCTGCAAACCGTCCCCTTTGTGCTAGATGAAAGAAGGTCTCTCCACTTGCTCAGTTCTGAGAGATAAGTGTTTGTGGAAGCCGTCCTTCACCTACACTTTTGGGAACACAAAGTTACTTTTCAGTTGCAATCTACACTCCATACATATATATGGGGAGGTACTAGCTCCAACTCGTTTTTACAAAGAAACTTGCAGGAACTTCAAACCGGCACTAGGAAACTGACTGAGAAAGCAGAGTAAAAGTTTTTCCTGCAATCCGTTCCTTTGTGCTAAATGAACGAACGTCTCTCCACATGCTCAGATCTGAGAGATAAGTGTTTGTGTAAGCCGTCCTTCACCTATATTTTTGGGAATACAAAGTTACTTTTCAGTTGCAATCTACACTCCATACATATATATGGGTAGGTACTAGGTCCAACACAGTTTTACAGTGAAAACTGCAGGAAATTCAAGCAGGCACTAGGAAACAGGCTGAGAAACCAGAGTAAAAGTTTCTCCTGCAACCCGTTACGTTTGTGCTAGAGAATCGAACAACACCCCACATGCTAAGTTCTGAGAGATAATGTGTGTGAAACCGTCCTTCAACTAGCTTGTTTGGAACACAAATTTTCTTTTCATTTGCAAACTGCACTCGATACATATATATGGGGAAGTACTAGCTCCAACATAATTTGACAGTGAAAACTGCAGATTCTTCAAACCGGCAGTAGGAAACAGACTGAGAAACCAGAGTGAAAGTTTCTCCTGCAACACTTTCCCATTGTGCTTGTTGAACAAACGTCTCACCATATGCTCAGTTCTGAGAGATAAGTGTGTGTGAAAGCCGTTTTTCACCTAGCTTGTTTGGAACACAAAGTTTCTTTTCAGTTGCAAACTACACTCCATACATATATATGGGGAGGTACTAGCTCCAACTCGGTTTTACAGTGAAAACTGAAGGAACTTCAAGCCGGCACTAGGAAACAGGCTGAGAAACCAGAGAAAATGTTTCTCCTGCAACCCTATCCCTTTGTGCTACATGAACGAACGTCTCTCCCCATGTTCAGTTCTGAGAGATAATGTGTGTGAAATCCGTCCTTCACATAGCTTGTTGGGAACACAAAGTATATTTTCTGTTGCAAACTGAACTCCAGATATATATATGGGGAGGTACTAGCTCCAACTCGGTTTTATACTGAAAAATGAAGGAACTTGTAACCGGCATTGGGAAACTGACTGAGAATCCAGAGTAAAATTTCCCCTGTAAAGCATTCCATTTTTTCTAGATGAATGAATGTTTGTCCACATGCTCAGTTTAGAGTGATAACTGTGTGTGAAATCCGTCCTTCACCTAGCTTGTTGGGAACGCAAAGTTTCTTTTCAGTTGCCAACTACAATCCATACATCTATATTGGTAGGTAGTAGCTCCAACTCGGTTTTACAATTAAATCTGCAGGAACTCCAACCGGAACTAGGAAACGGACTTAGAAACCAGAGTAAAAGTTTCTCATGCAACCCGTTCCCTTTGTGCTAAATGAACGAACGTCTGTCCACATGCTCAGTTCTGAGAGAGAAGTGTGTGTGAAAGCCGTCCTTCACCTAGCTTGTTGGGAACACAAAGTTTGTTTTCAGGTGCAAACTACACTCCGTACATATACATGGTCAGGTACTAACTCCAACTCGGTTTTACAGTGAAAATTGCAGGCACTTCAAACCGGCACTAGGAAACAGACTGAGAAACCAGAGTAAAAATTTCTCCGAAAATCCGTTCCCTTTATGCCAGATGAACGAAGTCTCTCCACATGCTCAGTTCTGAGAGATAATTGGGTGTGAAAGCCGTCCTTCACCCAACTTGTTGGGAACTCAAAGTTTGTTTTCTGTAGCAAACTACACTCCATACATATGTACGGGGAGTTACAAGCTCCAACTCGGTTTTACAGTGAAAACTGCAGGAATTTCAAACCGGCACTAGGAAACAGACTGAGAAACCAGAGAAAAAGTTGCTCCGGCAACCCGTTCCCTTTGTGCTAGATGAACTAACGTCTCTCCACATTATCAGTCCTGAGAGAAATTGTGGGTGAAAGCCGTCCTTCAAATAGCTTGTTGGGAACACGAAGTTTCTTTTCAGTTGCAAACTACACTCCATACTTATATATGGGGTGGTACTATTTCCAACTCGGTTTTACAGTGAAAACTACAGGAACTTCAAACCGGCACTGAGAAACAGACTTAGAAACAAGGGAAAATGTTCCTCCTAAAACCGTTCAATTTTTGCTAGATGAACGAGCGTCTCTCCATATGCTCAGTTCTGAGAGGTCAGTTTCGGTGAAAGCCATTCTTCACCTTGCTTGTTCGGAACACAATGTAACTTTTTAGTTAAAAACTACAATCCATACATATATATGGGGTTGTACTAGCTCCAACTCGGGTTTATAGTGAAAACTGCAGGAAGTTCAAAGCGGCACTAGGAAACACACTGAGAAACCGGAGAAATAGTTGCTCCGGCAACCCGTTCACTTTGTGCTAGATGAACTAACGTCTCTCCACATGCTCAGTTCTGAGAGACAGATGTGTGTGAAAGCCATCCTTCACCTTGTTTGTTGGGAACACAATGGAACTTTTTAGTTGCAAACTACAATCCATAAATATATATGGGGTTGTACTAGCTCCAACTCGGGTTTACAGTGAAAACTGCAGGAATTTCAAACCGGCACTAGGAAACAGACTGAGAAACTAGAGTAAAAGTTTCAACTGCAACACGCTCCCTTTATGCTAAATGAACGAACGTCTCTCCACATGCTCAGTTCTGAGAGATAAGTGTGTGTCAAAGCCGTCCTTCACCAAGCTTATTGGGAACACAAAGATTCTTTTCATTTGCATAGTACACTCCATACATATATATGGGGAGGACTAGCTCCAACTGGGTTTTACAGTGAAAACAGCAGGATCTTCAAACCGGCACTAGGAAAGCGCATGAGAAAACAGAGTAAAAGTATCTCCTGCAAACCGTCCCCTTTGTGCTAGATGAAAGAAGGTCTCTCCACTTGCTCAGTTCTGAGAGATAAGTGTTTGTGGAAGCCGTCCTTCACCTACACTTTTGGGAACACAAAGTTACTTTTCAGTTGCAATCTACACTCCATACATATATATGGGGAGGTACTAGCTCCAACTCGTTTTTACAAAGAAACTTGCAGGAACTTCAAACCGGCACTAGGAAACTGACTGAGAAAGCAGAGTAAAAGTTTTTCCTGCAATCCGTTCCTTTGTGCTAAATGAACGAACGTCTCTCCACATGCTCAGATCTGAGAGATAAGTGTTTGTGTAAGCCGTCCTTCACCTATATTTTTGGGAATACAAAGTTACTTTTCAGTTGCAATCTACACTCCATACATATATATGGGTAGGTACTAGGTCCAACACAGTTTTACAGTGAAAACTGCAGGAAATTCAAGCAGGCACTAGGAAACAGGCTGAGAAACCAGAGTAAAAGTTTCTCCTGCAACCCGTTACGTTTGTGCTAGAGAATCGAACAACACCCCACATGCTAAGTTCTGAGAGATAATGTGTGTGAAACCGTCCTTCAACTAGCTTGTTTGGAACACAAATTTTCTTTTCATTTGCAAACTGCACTCGATACATATATATGGGGAAGTACTAGCTCCAACATAATTTGACAGTGAAAACTGCAGATTCTTCAAACCGGCAGTAGGAAACAGACTGAGAAACCAGAGTGAAAGTTTCTCCTGCAACACTTTCCCATTGTGCTTGTTGAACAAACGTCTCACCATATGCTCAGTTCTGAGAGATAAGTGTGTGTGAAAGCCGTTTTTCACCTAGCTTGTTTGGAACACAAAGTTTCTTTTCAGTTGCAAACTACACTCCATACATATATATGGGGAGGTACTAGCTCCAACTCGGTTTTACAGTGAAAACTGAAGGAACTTCAAGCCGGCACTAGGAAACAGGCTGAGAAACCAGAGAAAATGTTTCTCCTGCAACCCTATCCCTTTGTGCTACATGAACGAACGTCTCTCCCCATGTTCAGTTCTGAGAGATAATGTGTGTGAAATCCGTCCTTCACATAGCTTGTTGGGAACACAAAGTATATTTTCTGTTGCAAACTGAACTCCAGATATATATATGGGGAGGTACTAGCTCCAACTCGGTTTTATACTGAAAAATGAAGGAACTTGTAACCGGCATTGGGAAACTGACTGAGAATCCAGAGTAAAATTTCCCCTGTAAAGCATTCCATTTTTTCTAGATGAATGAATGTTTGTCCACATGCTCAGTTTAGAGTGATAACTGTGTGTGAAATCCGTCCTTCACCTAGCTTGTTGGGAACGCAAAGTTTCTTTTCAGTTGCCAACTACAATCCATACATCTATATTGGTAGGTAGTAGCTCCAACTCGGTTTTACAATTAAATCTGCAGGAACTCCAACCGGAACTAGGAAACGGACTTAGAAACCAGAGTAAAAGTTTCTCATGCAACCCGTTCCCTTTGTGCTAAATGAACGAACGTCTGTCCACATGCTCAGTTCTGAGAGAGAAGTGTGTGTGAAAGCCGTCCTTCACCTAGCTTGTTGGGAACACAAAGTTTGTTTTCAGGTGCAAACTACACTCCGTACATATACATGGTCAGGTACTAACTCCAACTCGGTTTTACAGTGAAAATTGCAGGCACTTCAAACCGGCACTAGGAAACAGACTGAGAAACCAGAGTAAAAATTTCTCCGAAAATCCGTTCCCTTTATGCCAGATGAACGAAGTCTCTCCACATGCTCAGTTCTGAGAGATAATTGGGTGTGAAAGCCGTCCTTCACCCAACTTGTTGGGAACTCAAAGTTTGTTTTCTGTAGCAAACTACACTCCATACATATGTACGGGGAGTTACAAGCTCCAACTCGGTTTTACAGTGAAAACTGCAGGAATTTCAAACCGGCACTAGGAAACAGACTGAGAAACCAGAGAAAAAGTTGCTCCGGCAACCCGTTCCCTTTGTGCTAGATGAACTAACGTCTCTCCACATTATCAGTCCTGAGAGAAATTGTGGGTGAAAGCCGTCCTTCAAATAGCTTGTTGGGAACACGAAGTTTCTTTTCAGTTGCAAACTACACTCCATACTTATATATGGGGTGGTACTATTTCCAACTCGGTTTTACAGTGAAAACTACAGGAACTTCAAACCGGCACTGAGAAACAGACTTAGAAACAAGGGAAAATGTTCCTCCTAAAACCGTTCAATTTTTGCTAGATGAACGAGCGTCTCTCCATATGCTCAGTTCTGAGAGGTCAGTTTCGGTGAAAGCCATTCTTCACCTTGCTTGTTCGGAACACAATGTAACTTTTTAGTTAAAAACTACAATCCATACATATATATGGGGTTGTACTAGCTCCAACTCGGGTTTATAGTGAAAACTGCAGGAAGTTCAAAGCGGCACTAGGAAACACACTGAGAAACCGGAGAAATAGTTGCTCCGGCAACCCGTTCACTTTGTGCTAGATGAACTAACGTCTCTCCACATGCTCAGTTCTGAGAGACAGATGTGTGTGAAAGCCATCCTTCACCTTGTTTGTTGGGAACACAATGGAACTTTTTAGTTGCAAACTACAATCCATAAATATATATGGGGTTGTACTAGCTCCAACTCGGGTTTACAGTGAAAACTGCAGGAATTTCAAACCGGCACTAGGAAACAGACTGAGAAACTAGAGTAAAAGTTTCAACTGCAACACGCTCCCTTTATGCTAAATGAACGAACGTCTCTCCACATGCTCAGTTCTGAGAGATAAGTGTGTGTCAAAGCCGTCCTTCACCAAGCTTATTGGGAACACAAAGATTCTTTTCATTTGCATAGTACACTCCATACATATATATGGGGAGGACTAGCTCCAACTGGGTTTTACAGTGAAAACAGCAGGATCTTCAAACCGGCACTAGGAAAGCGCATGAGAAAACAGAGTAAAAGTATCTCCTGCAAACCGTCCCCTTTGTGCTAGATGAAAGAAGGTCTCTCCACTTGCTCAGTTCTGAGAGATAAGTGTTTGTGGAAGCCGTCCTTCACCTACACTTTTGGGAACACAAAGTTACTTTTCAGTTGCAATCTACACTCCATACATATATATGGGGAGGTACTAGCTCCAACTCGTTTTTACAAAGAAACTTGCAGGAACTTCAAACCGGCACTAGGAAACTGACTGAGAAAGCAGAGTAAAAGTTTTTCCTGCAATCCGTTCCTTTGTGCTAAATGAACGAACGTCTCTCCACATGCTCAGATCTGAGAGATAAGTGTTTGTGTAAGCCGTCCTTCACCTATATTTTTGGGAATACAAAGTTACTTTTCAGTTGCAATCTACACTCCATACATATATATGGGTAGGTACTAGGTCCAACACAGTTTTACAGTGAAAACTGCAGGAAATTCAAGCAGGCACTAGGAAACAGGCTGAGAAACCAGAGTAAAAGTTTCTCCTGCAACCCGTTACGTTTGTGCTAGAGAATCGAACAACACCCCACATGCTAAGTTCTGAGAGATAATGTGTGTGAAACCGTCCTTCAACTAGCTTGTTTGGAACACAAATTTTCTTTTCATTTGCAAACTGCACTCGATACATATATATGGGGAAGTACTAGCTCCAACATAATTTGACAGTGAAAACTGCAGATTCTTCAAACCGGCAGTAGGAAACAGACTGAGAAACCAGAGTGAAAGTTTCTCCTGCAACACTTTCCCATTGTGCTTGTTGAACGAACGTCTCACCATATGCTCAGTTCTGAGAGATAAGTGTGTGTGAAAGCCGTTTTTCACCTAGCTTGTTTGGAACACAAAGTTTCTTTTCAGTTGCAAACTACACTCCATACATATATATGGGGAGGTACTAGCTCCAACTCGGTTTTACAGTGAAAACTGAAGGAACTTCAAGCCGGCACTAGGAAACAGGCTGAGAAACCAGAGAAAATGTTTCTCCTGCAACCCTATCCCTTTGTGCTACATGAACGAACGTCTCTCCCCATGTTCAGTTCTGAGAGATAATGTGTGTGAAATCCGTCCTTCACATAGCTTGTTGGGAACACAAAGTATATTTTCTGTTGCAAACTGAACTCCAGATATATATATGGGGAGGTACTAGCTCCAACTCGGTTTTATACTGAAAAATGAAGGAACTTGTAACCGGCATTGGGAAACTGACTGAGAATCCAGAGTAAAATTTCCCCTGTAAAGCATTCCATTTTTTCTAGATGAATGAATGTTTGTCCACATGCTCAGTTTAGAGTGATAACTGTGTGTGAAATCCGTCCTTCACCTAGCTTGTTGGGAACGCAAAGTTTCTTTTCAGTTGCCAACTACAATCCATACATCTATATTGGTAGGTAGTAGCTCCAACTCGGTTTTACAATTAAATCTGCAGGAACTCCAACCGGAACTAGGAAACGGACTTAGAAACCAGAGTAAAAGTTTCTCATGCAACCCGTTCCCTTTGTGCTAAATGAACGAACGTCTGTCCACATGCTCAGTTCTGAGAGAGAAGTGTGTGTGAAAGCCGTCCTTCACCTAGCTTGTTGGGAACACAAAGTTTGTTTTCAGGTGCAAACTACACTCCGTACATATACATGGTCAGGTACTAACTCCAACTCGGTTTTACAGTGAAAATTGCAGGCACTTCAAACCGGCACTAGGAAACAGACTGAGAAACCAGAGTAAAAATTTCTCCGAAAATCCGTTCCCTTTATGCCAGATGAACGAAGTCTCTCCACATGCTCAGTTCTGAGAGATAATTGGGTGTGAAAGCCGTCCTTCACCCAACTTGTTGGGAACTCAAAGTTTGTTTTCTGTAGCAAACTACACTCCATACATATGTACGGGGAGTTACAAGCTCCAACTCGGTTTTACAGTGAAAACTGCAGGAATTTCAAACCGGCACTAGGAAACAGACTGAGAAACCAGAGAAAAAGTTGCTCCGGCAACCCGTTCCCTTTGTGCTAGATGAACTAACGTCTCTCCACATTATCAGTCCTGAGAGAAATTGTGGGTGAAAGCCGTCCTTCAAATAGCTTGTTGGGAACACGAAGTTTCTTTTCAGTTGCAAACTACACTCCATACTTATATATGGGGTGGTACTATTTCCAACTCGGTTTTACAGTGAAAACTACAGGAACTTCAAACCAGCACTGAGAAACAGACTTAGAAACAAGGGAAAATGTTCCTCCTAAAACCGTTCAATTTTTGCTAGATGAACGAGCGTCTCTCCATATGCTCAGTTCTGAGAGGTCAGTTTCGGTGAAAGCCATTCTTCACCTTGCTTGTTCGGAACACAATGTAACTTTTTAGTTAAAAACTACAATCCATACATATATATGGGGTTGTACTAGCTCCAACTCGGGTTTATAGTGAAAACTGCAGGAAGTTCAAAGCGGCACTAGGAAACACACTGAGAAACCGGAGAAATAGTTGCTCCGGCAACCCGTTCACTTTGTGCTAGATGAACTAACGTCTCTCCACATGCTCAGTTCTGAGAGACAGATGTGTGTGAAAGCCATCCTTCACCTTGTTTGTTGGGAACACAATGGAACTTTTTAGTTGCAAACTACAATCCATAAATATATATGGGGTTGTACTAGCTCCAACTCGGGTTTACAGTGAAAACTGCAGGAATTTCAAACCGGCACTAGGAAACAGACTGAGAAACTAGAGTAAAAGTTTCAACTGCAACACGCTCCCTTTATGCTAAATGAACGAACGTCTCTCCACATGCTCAGTTCTGAGAGATAAGTGTGTGTCAAAGCCGTCCTTCACCAAGCTTATTGGGAACACAAAGATTCTTTTCATTTGCATAGTACACTCCATACATATATATGGGGAGGACTAGCTCCAACTGGGTTTTACAGTGAAAACAGCAGGATCTTCAAACCGGCACTAGGAAAGCGCATGAGAAAACAGAGTAAAAGTATCTCCTGCAAACCGTCCCCTTTGTGCTAGATGAAAGAAGGTCTCTCCACTTGCTCAGTTCTGAGAGATAAGTGTTTGTGGAAGCCGTCCTTCACCTACACTTTTGGGAACACAAAGTTACTTTTCAGTTGCAATCTACACTCCATACATATATATGGGGAGGTACTAGCTCCAACTCGTTTTTACAAAGAAACTTGCAGGAACTTCAAACCGGCACTAGGAAACTGACTGAGAAAGCAGAGTAAAAGTTTTTCCTGCAATCCGTTCCTTTGTGCTAAATGAACGAACGTCTCTCCACATGCTCAGATCTGAGAGATAAGTGTTTGTGTAAGCCGTCCTTCACCTATATTTTTGGGAATACAAAGTTACTTTTCAGTTGCAATCTACACTCCATACATATATATGGGTAGGTACTAGGTCCAACACAGTTTTACAGTGAAAACTGCAGGAAATTCAAGCAGGCACTAGGAAACAGGCTGAGAAACCAGAGTAAAAGTTTCTCCTGCAACCCGTTACGTTTGTGCTAGAGAATCGAACAACACCCCACATGCTAAGTTCTGAGAGATAATGTGTGTGAAACCGTCCTTCAACTAGCTTGTTTGGAACACAAATTTTCTTTTCATTTGCAAACTGCACTCGATACATATATATGGGGAAGTACTAGCTCCAACATAATTTGACAGTGAAAACTGCAGATTCTTCAAACCGGCAGTAGGAAACAGACTGAGAAACCAGAGTGAAAGTTTCTCCTGCAACACTTTCCCATTGTGCTTGTTGAACGAACGTCTCACCATATGCTCAGTTCTGAGAGATAAGTGTGTGTGAAAGCCGTTTTTCACCTAGCTTGTTTGGAACACAAAGTTTCTTTTCAGTTGCAAACTACACTCCATACATATATATGGGGAGGTACTAGCTCCAACTCGGTTTTACAGTGAAAACTGAAGGAACTTCAAGCCGGCACTAGGAAACAGGCTGAGAAACCAGAGAAAATGTTTCTCCTGCAACCCTATCCCTTTGTGCTACATGAACGAACGTCTCTCCCCATGTTCAGTTCTGAGAGATAATGTGTGTGAAATCCGTCCTTCACATAGCTTGTTGGGAACACAAAGTATATTTTCTGTTGCAAACTGAACTCCAGATATATATATGGGGAGGTACTAGCTCCAACTCGGTTTTATACTGAAAAATGAAGGAACTTGTAACCGGCATTGGGAAACTGACTGAGAATCCAGAGTAAAATTTCCCCTGTAAAGCATTCCATTTTTTCTAGATGAATGAATGTTTGTCCACATGCTCAGTTTAGAGTGATAACTGTGTGTGAAATCCGTCCTTCACCTAGCTTGTTGGGAACGCAAAGTTTCTTTTCAGTTGCCAACTACAATCCATACATCTATATTGGTAGGTAGTAGCTCCAACTCGGTTTTACAATTAAATCTGCAGGAACTCCAACCGGAACTAGGAAACGGACTTAGAAACCAGAGTAAAAGTTTCTCATGCAACCCGTTCCCTTTGTGCTAAATGAACGAACGTCTGTCCACATGCTCAGTTCTGAGAGATAAGTGTGTGTGAAAGCCGTCCTTCACCTAGCTTGTTGGGAACACAAAGTTTGTTTTCAGGTGCAAACTACACTCCGTAGATATACATGGTCAGGTACTAACTCCAACTCGGTTTTACAGTGAAAATTGCAGGCACTTCAAACCGGCACTAGGAAACAGACTGAGAAACCAGAGTAAAAATTTCTCCGAAAATCCGTTCCCTTTATGCCAGATGAACGAAGTCTCTCCACATGCTCAGTTCTGAGAGATAATTGGGTGTGAAAGCCGTCCTTCACCCAACTTGTTGGGAACTCAAAGTTTGTTTTCTGTAGCAAACTACACTCCATACATATGTACGGGGTGTTACAAGCTCCAACTCGGTTTTACAGTGAAAACTGCAGGAATTTCAAACCGGCACTAGGAAACAGACTGAGAAACCAGAGAAAAAGTTGCTCCGGCAACCCGTTCCCTTTGTGCTAGATGAACTAACGTCTCTCCACATTATCAGTCCTGAGAGAAATTGTGGGTGAAAGCCGTCCTTCAAATAGCTTGTTGGGAACACGAAGTTTCTTTTCAGTTGCAAACTACACTCCATACTTATATATGGGGTGGTACTATTTCCAACTCGGTTTTACAGTGAAAACTACAGGAACTTCAAACCGGCACTGAGAAACAGACTTAGAAACAAGGGAAAATGTTCCTCCTAAAACCGTTCAATTTTTGCTAGATGAACGAGCGTCTCTCCATATGCTCAGTTCTGAGAGGTCAGTTTCGGTGAAAGCCATTCTTCACCTTGCTTGTTCGGAACACAATGTAACTTTTTAGTTAAAAACTACAATCCATACATATATATGGGGTTGTACTAGCTCCAACTCGGGTTTATAGTGAAAACTGCAGGAAGTTCAAAGCGGCACTAGGAAACACACTGAGAAACCGGAGAAATAGTTGCTCCGGCAACCCGTTCACTTTGTGCTAGATGAACTAACGTCTCTCCACATGCTCAGTTCTGAGAGACAGATGTGTGTGAAAGCCATCCTTCACCTTGTTTGTTGGGAACACAATGGAACTTTTTAGTTGCAAACTACAATCCATAAATATATATGGGGTTGTACTAGCTCCAACTCGGGTTTACAGTGAAAACTGCAGGAATTTCAAACCGGCACTAGGAAACAGACTGAGAAACTAGAGTAAAAGTTTCAACTGCAACACGCTCCCTTTATGCTAAATGAACGAACGTCTCTCCACATGCTCAGTTCTGAGAGATAAGTGTGTGTCAAAGCCGTCCTTCACCAAGCTTATTGGGAACACAAAGATTCTTTTCATTTGCATAGTACACTCCATACATATATATGGGGAGGACTAGCTCCAACTGGGTTTTACAGTGAAAACAGCAGGATCTTCAAACCGGCACTAGGAAAGCGCATGAGAAAACAGAGTAAAAGTATCTCCTGCAAACCGTCCCCTTTGTGCTAGATGAAAGAAGGTCTCTCCACTTGCTCAGTTCTGAGAGATAAGTGTTTGTGGAAGCCGTCCTTCACCTACACTTTTGGGAACACAAAGTTACTTTTCAGTTGCAATCTACACTCCATACATATATATGGGGAGGTACTAGCTCCAACTCGTTTTTACAAAGAAACTTGCAGGAACTTCAAACCGGCACTAGGAAACTGACTGAGAAAGCAGAGTAAAAGTTTTTCCTGCAATCCGTTCCTTTGTGCTAAATGAACGAACGTCTCTCCACATGCTCAGATCTGAGAGATAAGTGTTTGTGTAAGCCGTCCTTCACCTATATTTTTGGGAATACAAAGTTACTTTTCAGTTGCAATCTACACTCCATACATATATATGGGTAGGTACTAGGTCCAACACAGTTTTACAGTGAAAACTGCAGGAAATTCAAGCAGGCACTAGGAAACAGGCTGAGAAACCAGAGTAAAAGTTTCTCCTGCAACCCGTTACGTTTGTGCTAGAGAATCGAACAACACCCCACATGCTAAGTTCTGAGAGATAATGTGTGTGAAACCGTCCTTCAACTAGCTTGTTTGGAACACAAATTTTCTTTTCATTTGCAAACTGCACTCGATACATATATATGGGGAAGTACTAGCTCCAACATAATTTGACAGTGAAAACTGCAGATTCTTCAAACCGGCAGTAGGAAACAGACTGAGAAACCAGAGTGAAAGTTTCTCCTGCAACACTTTCCCATTGTGCTTGTTGAACGAACGTCTCACCATATGCTCAGTTCTGAGAGATAAGTGTGTGTGAAAGCCGTTTTTCACCTAGCTTGTTTGGAACACAAAGTTTCTTTTCAGTTGCAAACTACACTCCATACATATATATGGGGAGGTACTAGCTCCAACTCGGTTTTACAGTGAAAACTGAAGGAACTTCAAGCCGGCACTAGGAAACAGGCTGAGAAACCAGAGAAAATGTTTCTCCTGCAACCCTATCCCTTTGTGCTACATGAACGAACGTCTCTCCCCATGTTCAGTTCTGAGAGATAATGTGTGTGAAATCCGTCCTTCACATAGCTTGTTGGGAACACAAAGTATATTTTCTGTTGCAAACTGAACTCCAGATATATATATGGGGAGGTACTAGCTCCAACTCGGTTTTATACTGAAAAATGAAGGAACTTGTAACCGGCATTGGGAAACTGACTGAGAATCCAGAGTAAAATTTCCCCTGTAAAGCATTCCATTTTTTCTAGATGAATGAATGTTTGTCCACATGCTCAGTTTAGAGTGATAACTGTGTGTGAAATCCGTCCTTCACCTAGCTTGTTGGGAACGCAAAGTTTCTTTTCAGTTGCCAACTACAATCCATACATCTATATTGGTAGGTAGTAGCTCCAACTCGGTTTTACAATTAAATCTGCAGGAACTCCAACCGGAACTAGGAAACGGACTTAGAAACCAGAGAAAAGTTTCTCATGCAACCCGTTCCCTTTGTGCTAAATGAACGAACGTCTGTCCACATGCTCAGTTCTGAGAGATAAGTGTGTGTGAAAGCCGTCCTTCACCTAGCTTGTTGGGAACACAAAGTTTGTTTTCAGGTGCAAACTACACTCCGTACATATACATGGTCAGGTACTAACTCCAACTCGGTTTTACAGTGAAAATTGCAGGCACTTCAAACCGGCACTAGGAAACAGACTGAGAAACCAGAGAAAAAGTTTCTCCTGCTAACCGTTCACATTTTTCTAGCTGAACGAACGTTTCACTACATGCTCAGTTCTGAGAGATAGATGTGTGTGAAACCCGTTTTAAACCTAGCTTGTTCGGAATACAAAGTTACTTTTCAGTTTCAAACTACACTCCATACATACATATGGGGAGGTAGTAGCCACAACTCGGTTTTACAGTGAAAAGTGCTGGAACTTCAAACCGGCACTAGGAAACAGACTGAGAAACCAGAGTAAAATTTCCCCAGCCACCCATTCCCTTTGTGCTAGATGAACGAACGTCTCTCCACATGCTAAGTTCTGAGACATAAATGTGTGTGAATGCAGTCCTTCACCTAGATTGTTGGGAACACAAAGTTTGTTTTCATGTGCAAACTACAATCCGTACATATACACGGTGAGGTACTAACTCCAACTCGGTTTTACAGTGAAAATTGCAGGCACTTCAAACCGGCACTAGGAAACAGACTGAGTACCCAGAGTAAAATTTACCCAGCAAACCTTTCCCTTATTGCTAGATGAACAAGCGTCTTCCCACTTGCTCAGTTGTGAGAGATAAGTGTGTGTGAAAGCCATCCTTCAACTAGCTTGTTGGGTACACAAATTTTGTTTTAAGTTGCCAACTACACTCCATATATATATATTGGGAGATAGAAATTCCAAGTCGGTTTTACAATGACATCTGCAGGAACTTCAAACCGGCACTAGGAAACAGACTGAGAAACCAGAGTAAAAGTTTCTCCTGCAACCCGTTCCATTTGTGCTAGAAAATCGAACGACTCCCCACATGATCAGTTCTGAGAGATAATGTTTGTGTAACCGTCCTTCAACTAGCTTGTTGGGAACACAAATTTTCTTTTCATTTGCAAACTGCACTCCATACATATATATGGGGAAGTACAAGCTCCAACATAATTTGACAGTGAAAACTGCAGATTCTTCAAACCGCCACTAGGAAACAGACTAAGAAACCAGAGTGAAAGTTTCTCCTGCAACACTTTCCCATTGTGCTTGTTGAACGAACGTCTCACCACATGCTCAGTTCTGAGAAATAAGTGTGTGTGAAAGCCGTTTTTCACCTAGCTTGTTTGGAACACAGTTACTTTTCAGTTACAAACTACACTCCATACATATATATTGGGAGGTACTAGCTCCAACTCGGTTTTACAGTGAAAACTGCAGGAACTTCAAACCGGCACTAGGAATCAGACTGAGAAACCAGAGTAAAACTTCCCGAGCCACCCGTTCCCTTTGTGCTAGATGAACGAACGTCTGTCCACATGCTAAGTTCTGAGACATTAATGTGTGTGAAAGCCTTCCTTCACCAACTTGTTGGGAACACAATGTTTGTTTTCTGTTGCAAACTATACTCCATACATATATATGAAAATGTACTAGCTCCAACTCGGTTTTACAGTGAAAACTGCAGGAACTTCAAACCGACACTAGGAAACAGACTGAGTACCCAGAGTAAAATTTACCCAGCAAACCTTTCTTTTTTGCTAGATGAACGAACGTCTTCCCACTTGCTCAGTTGTGAGAGATAAGTGTGTGTGAAAGCCGTTTTTCACCTAGCTTGTTTGGAACACAGAGTTACTTTTCAGTTGCAAACTACATTCCATACATATATATGGGGAGGTACTAGCCCCAACTCGGTTTTACAGTGAAAACTGCAGGAACTTCAAACCGGCACTAGGAATCAGACTGAGAAACCAGAATAAAATTTCACCTGCAAACCGTTCCATTTGTGCTAGATGAACAAACGTCTCTCCTCATGCTCAGTTCTGAGTGATAAGAGTTGTGAAAGCTGTCCTTAACCTATCTTGTTTGGAACACAACGTTTCTTTTTAGTTGCAAACTACACTCCTTTTATATATATGGGGTGGTACCGGCTCCACCTCGGTTTTTCAGTGAAAACTGCAGGAACTTCAAACCGGCACTAGGAAACAGACTGAGAAACCAGAGTGAAAGTTTCTCCTGCAACACTTTCCCATTGTGCTTGTTGAACGAACGTCTCACCACATGCTCAGTTCTGAGAGATAAGTGTGTGTGAAAGCCGTTTTTCACCTAGCTTGTTTGGAACACAGTTACTTTTCAATTACAAACTAACTCCATACATATATATGGGGAGGTACTAGCTCCAACTCGGTTTTACAGTGAAAACTGCAGGAACTTCAAACCGGCACTAGGAATCAGACTGAGAAACCAGAGTAAAATTTCACCTTCAACCCTTTCCCTTTGTGCTAGATGTAGGATCGTCTCTCCACATGCTCATTTCTGAGAGATAATATATGTGAAACCGTCCTTCACCTAGCTTGTTGGGAACACAAAGTTTTTTTCAGTTGAGAAATACACTCCATACATATATATATAGAGGTAGTAGCTCCAACTCAGTTTTACAATTAAATCCGCAGGAACTTCAATCCAGCACTAGGAAACAGACTGAGAAACCTGAGTAATAGTTTCAACTTCAACCCGTTCCCTTTGTGCTAGATGTAGGAACGTCTCTCCACATGCTCAGTTCTGAGAGATAAGTGTGTGTGAAAGCCGTCCTTCACCTAGGTTGTTGGGAAAAGAAAGTTTCTTTTCAGTGGCAAACTACAATCCATACATATATATGGGGAGGTACTAGGTCCAACACGGGTTTACAGTGAAAACTGCAGGAACTTCAAGCGGGCACTAGGAAACAGGCTGAGAATCCAGAGAAATTGTTTCTCCTGCAACCCTATCCCTTTGTGCTACATGAACGAACGTCTCTCCACATGTTCCGTTCTGAGAGATAATGTGTGTGAAAGCCGTCCTTCACATAGCTTGTTGGGAACACAAAGTTACTTTTCTGTTGCAAACTAAACTCCAGATATATATATGGGGAGGTAATAGCTCCAACTCGGTTTTACACTTAAAAATGCAGGAACTTCTGCCCGGCACTAGGAAACTGACTGAGAATCCAGAGTAATATTTCCCTTGTAACCCGTTCTCTTTTTTCTAGATGAATGAATGTTTGTCCACATGCTCAGTTTAGAGTGATAACTGTGTGTGAAAGCCGTCCTTCACCTAGCTTGTTGGGAACACAAATGTACTTTTCCGTAGGAAACAACACCCATACATATATATGAAGAGGCACCAGCTCCAACTCGTTTTTACAGTGAAAACTTCAGGAACTTGAAACCGGCAGTAGGAAACAGACTGAGAAACCAGAGTAAATGTTTCTCCTGCAACCCTTTTCCTTTGTGCTAAATGTACGAACGTCTCACCACATGCTCATTTCTGAGAGATTAGTGTGTGTGAAAGCCGTCCTTCACATATCTTGTTGGGAAGAAAAAGTTTTGATTCAGTTGCATATTACACTCCATACATACATATGGGTTGGTAAAATCTCCAACTCGGTTTTACAGGGAAAACTGCAGTAACTTAAATCGGTACTAGGGAACAAAGTGAGACACGAGAGAAAAAGTTTCTCCTGCAAACCGTTCCCATTTTTCTAGCTGAACGATCGTTTCACTACATGCTCAGTTCTGAGAGATAGGTGTGTGTGAAAGCCGTTCTATACCTAGCTTGTTCGGAACACAAAGTTACTTTTCATTTGCAAACTACACTCCTTACATATATATTGGGAGGTACTAGCTACAACTCGGTTTTACAGTGAAAACTGCTGGAATTTCAAACCGGCACTAGGAAACAGACTGAGAAACCAGAGTAAAATTTCCCGAGCCACCCGTTCCCTTTGTGCTAGATGAACGAACGTCTGTCCTCATGCTAAGTTCTGAGACATTAATGTGTGTGAAAGCCTTCCTTCACCAACTTGTTGGGAACACAAAGTTTGTTTTCTGTTGCAAACTATACTCCATACATATATATGAAAATGTACTAGCTCCAACTCGGTTTTACAGTGAAAACTGCAGGAACTTCAAACCGGCACTAGGAAACAGACTGAGTACCCAGAGTAAAATTTACCCAGCAAACCTTTCTTTTTTGCTAGATGAACGAACGTCTTCCCACTTGCTCAGTTGTGAGAGATAAGTGTGTGTGAAAGCCGTTTTTCACCTAGCTTGTTTGGAACACAGAGTTACTTTTCAGTTGCAAACTACACTCCATACATATATATAGGGATGTACTAGCCCCAACTCGGTTTTACAGTGAAAACTGCAGGAACTTCAAACCAGCACTAGGAATCAGACTGAGAAACCAGAATAAAATTTCACCTGCAACCCGTTCCATTTGTGCTAGATGAACAAACGTCTCTCCTCATGCTCAGTTCTGAGTGATAAGAGTGTGTGAAAGCTGTCCTTAACCTATCTTGTTTGGAACACAACGTTTCTTTTTAGTTGCAAACTACACTCCTTTTATATATATGGGGTGGTACCGGCTCCACCTCGGTTTTTCAGTGAAAACTGCAGGAACTTCAAACCGGCACTAGGAAACAGGTAGAGAAACCAGAGTAAAATTTCTCCTGCAACACGTTCCCTTTGTGCTACATGAAAGAACGTCTCTTCACATGCTCAGTTTTGAGAGAAAACTGTGTGTGAATGCCGTACTTTACCTATCTTGTTGGGAACACGAAGTTTTTTTACAGTTTGAAACTACACTCCATACATATATATGAAGATGTAGTAGCTCCAACTCGGTTTTACAGTGTAAACTGCAGTAACTTAAACCGGCACTAAGAAACAAACTGAGAAACCTGTGTAAAAGTTTCTCCTGCAACCCGTTCCCTGTTAGCTAGATGAACGAACGTCTCTCCACATGCTCATTTCTGAGAGATAAGTGTGTGTGAATGCCTTACTTCACCCTGCTTGTTGGGAACACAAAGTTACATTTCAGTTGCTAATTACACTCCATACATATATAAGGGAAGGTACTAGCTCCAACTCTTTTTTACAGTGAAAACTGCTGGAATTTCAAACCGGTACTAGGAAACAGTCTGAGAAAGCAGAGTAAAATTTCCCCATCAAACCGTTCCCTTTGTGGTAAATGAACGAACGTCTGTCCACATGCTCAGTTCTGAGTGAGAATTGTGTCTGGAAGCCATCCTTCACCTAGCTTGTTGGGAACGCAAAGTTTCTTTTCAGTTGCCAACTACAATCCATACATCTATATTGGTAGGTAGTAGCTCCAACTCGGTTTTACAATTAAATCTGCAGGAACTCCAACCGGAACTAGGAAACGGACTTGGAAACCAGAGTAAAAGTTTCTCATGCAACCCGTTCCCTTTGTGCTAAATGAACGAACGTCTGTCCACATGCTCAGTTCTGAGAGATAAGTGTGTGTGAAAGCCGTCCTTCACCTAGCTTGTTGGGAACACAAAGTTTGTTTTCAGGTGCAAACTACACTCCGTACATATACATGGTGAGGTATTAATTCCAACTGGATTTTACAGTGAAAATTGCAGGCATTTAAAACCGGCATTAGGAAACAGACTGAGAAACCAGAGTAAAAATTTCTCCTATAATCCGTTCCCTTTGTGCCAGATGAACGAAGTCTCTCCACATGCTCAGTTCTGAGATATAACTGGGTGTGAAAGCCGTCCTTCACCCAGCTTGTTGGGAACTCAAAGTTTGTTTTCTGTTGCAAACTACACTCCATACATATATATTTAGTGGTAGAAGCTCCAACTCAGTTTTACAATTAAATCTGCAGGAACTTCAAACCAGCACCAGGAAACAGACTGAGAAACCTGAGTAATAGTTTCACCTTCAATCCGTTCCCTTTGTGCTTGATGAACGTAAGTCTCTCCACATGCTCAGTTCTGAGAAATAAGTGTGTGTGAAAGCCGTCCTCCACATAGCTTGTTGGGAACACAAAGTTTGTTTTCTGTTGCAAACTATACTCCAGATATATATATGGGGAGGTACTAGCTCCAACTCGGTTTTACACTGAAAAATGCTGGAACTTCTCACCGGCACTAGGAAACTGACTGAGAATCCAGAGTAAAATTTCCCCTGTAATTCGTTCCCTTTTTTCTAGATGAATGAATGTTTGTCCACATGCTCTGTTTAGAGTGATAATTGTGTGTGAAAGCCGCCCTTCACCTAGCTTGTTGGGAATACAAAGGTACTTTTCAGTAGCAAACTACACTCTTACATATATATGGGGAGGCACCAGCTCCAACTCGGATTTACAGTGAAAACTGCCGGAACTTCAAACCGGCAGTAGGAAACAGACTGAGAAACCAGAGTAAATGTTTCTCCTGCAACCCTTTTCCTTTGTGCTAAATGTACGAACGTCTCACCACATGCTCATTTCTGAGAGATAAGTGTGTGTGAAAGCCGGCCTTCACCTATCTTGTTGGGAACACAAAGTTTCTTTTCAGTTGCAAACTACACTCCATACATATATATGATGTTGTACTAGCTCCAACTCGGTTTTACAGGGAAAACTGCAGTAACTTAAATCGGCACTAGGAAACAGACTGAGACAGGAGAGAAGAAGTTTCTCCTGCAAAGCGTTCACATTATTCTAGCTGAACGAACGTTTCACCACATGCTCAGTTCTGAGAGATATGTGTGTGTGAAAGCCATTTTCACCTAGCTTGTTGGGAACACAAAATTACTTTTCAGTTGCATACTACACTCCATACATATATATGGGGAGGTACTAGCTCCAACTCGGTTTTACAGTGAAAACTGCTGGAACTTGAAACCGGCACTAGGAATCAGACTGAGATACTAGAGTAAAATTTCACCTGCAGCCCGTTCTTTTGTGCTAGATGAACGAACGTCACTCCACATCTCAGTTCTGACTGTTTAATGTGTGTGAAAGCCGCCCTTCACCTAGCTTACTTGGAACACATAGTTTCACTTCAGTTGCAAACTACATTCCATACATATATATTTGTTAGATACTAGCTCCAACACCGTTTTACATTGAAAACTGCTGGAAATTCAAACCAGCACTAGGAAACTTACTGAGAAACCTGAGTAAAGTTTTCTCCTGCAACCTATTCCCTTTGTGCTAGGTGTAGGAACGTCTCTCCACATGCTCAGTTCTGAGAGATATTGTGTGTGAATCCGTACTTCTCCTAGCTTGTTGGGAATACATATTTCCTTTTCAGTTGCTAACTAAAATCAATATATTTATATTGGAATGTAGAAGCTCAAACTCGGTTTTACAATGAAATCTGCAGGAACTGCATACCGGCACTATGAAACAGAGAAAATCCAGGGTAAAATTTCTCCTGCAAAAAGTTCCCTTTGTGCTACATGAAAGAACGTCTCTTCACATGCTCAGTTTTGAGAGAAAACTGTGTGTGAATGCCGTACTTTACCTAGCTTGTTTGGAACACAGATTTTTACAGTTTGAAACTACACTCCATACATATATATGAAGATGTAGTAGCTCCAACTCGATTTTACAGTGTAAACTGCAGTAACTTAAACCGGCACTAAGAAACAAACTGAGAAACCTGTGTAAAAGTTTCTCCTGCAACCCGTTCCATTTTAGCTAGATGAACGAACGTCTCTCCACATGCTCATTTCTGAGAGATAAGTGTGTGTGAAAGCCGTACTTCACCATGCTTGTTGGGAACACAAAGTTACATTTCAGTTGCTAATTACACTCCATACATATATAAGGGAAGGTACTAGCTCCAACTCGTTTTTACAGTGAAAACTGCTGGAATTTCAAACCGGTACTAGGAAACAGTCTGAGAAACCAGGGTAAAATTTCCCCAGCAAACCATTCCCTTTGTGCTAAATGAAAGAACGTCTGTCCACATGCTCAGTTCTGAGTGAGAAGTGTGTCTGAAAGCCGCCCTTCACCTAGCTTGTTGGGAACGCAAAGTTTCTTTTCAGTTGCCAAATACAATCCATACATCTATATTGGTAGGTAGTAGCTCCAACTCGGTTTTACAATTAAATCTGCAGGAACTCCAACCGGAACTAGGAAACGAACTAAGAAACCAGAGTAAAAGTTTCTCATGCAACCCGTTCCCTTTGTGCTAAATGAACGAACGTCTGTCCACATGCTCAGTTCTGAGAGAGAAGTGTGTGTGAAAGCCGTCCTTCACATAGCTTGTTGGGAACACAAAGTTTGTTTTCAGGTGCAAACTACACTCCGTACATATACATGGTCAGGTACTAACTCCAACTCGGTTTTATAGTGATAATTGCAGGCACTTCAAACCGGCACTAGGAAACAGACTGAGAAACCAGAGTAAAAATTTCCCCATCAACCCGTTACCTTTGTGCCAGATGAATGAAGTCTCTCCACATGCTCAGTTCTGAGAGATAATTGGGTGTGAAAGCCATCATTCACACAGCTTGTTGGGAACTCAAAGTTTGTTTTCTGTAGCAAACTACACTCCATACATATGTACGGGGAGTTACAATCTCCAACTCAGTTTTACAGTGAAAAATGCAGGAAATTCAAACCGGCACTAGGAAACAGACTGAGAAAACAGAGTAAAAATTTCCCCATCAACCCGTTCCATTTGTGCTAGATGAAAGAAAGACTCTCCACATGCTCAGTTCTGAGAGATAAATGTGTGTGAATGCAGACCTTCACCTAGCTTGTTGGGAACACAAAGTTTGTTTTCAGGTGCAAACTACACTCCGTACATATACATAGTGAGGTACTAACTCCAACTCGATTTTACAGTGAAAATTGCAGGCCCTTCAAACCAGCACTAGGAAACAGACTGAGAAACCAGAGTAAAAGTTTCTCCTGAAACCCGTTCCGTTTGTGCTAGGGAATCGAACAACTCCCCACATGCTCAGTTCTGAGAGATAATGTGTGTGAAACCGTCCTTCAACTAGCTTGTTGGGAACACAATTTTTCTTTTCATTTGCAAACTGCACTCCATACAAATGTATGGGGAATTACTAGCTCCAACATAATTTCACAGTGAAAACTGCAGATTCTTCAAACCGGCACTAGGAAACAGACTGAGAAACCCGAGCGAAAGTTTCTCCTGCAACACTTTCCCATTGTGCTTGTGAACGAACGTCTCACCACATGCTCAGTTCTGAGAGATATATGTGTGTGAAAGCCGTTTTTCACCTAGCTTGTTTGCAACAAAAAGTTACTTTTCAATTGCAAACTACACTCCATAAATATATATGGGGAGGAACTATATCTTACTCTGTTTTTGAGTGAATACTGCAGGAACTTCAAACCGGCATTAGGAAACAGACTGAGAAACCAGAGTAAATGTTTCTCCTGCAACCCTTTTCCTTTGTGCTAAATGTACGAACGTCTCACCACATGCTCATTTCTGAGAGATAAATGTGTGTGAAAGCCGGCCTTCACCTATCTTGTTGGGAACACATTGTTTCTTTTCAGGTGCAAACTACACTCCAAACATATATATGATGTTGTACTAGCTCCAACTCTGTTTTACTGTGAAAACTGCAGTAACTTAAATCGGCACTAGGAAACAGACTGAGAAACCAGAGAAAATCTTTCTCCTGCAAACCGTTCACATTTTTCAAGCTGAACGAACGTTTCACCACATGTTCAGTTCTGAGAAATAGGTGTGTGTTAAAGCCATTTTTACCTAGCTTGTTGGGAACACAAAGTTACTTTTCAGTTGCATACTACACTCCATACATATATATGGGGAGGTACTAGTTCCAAATCGGTTTTACAGTGAAAACTGCAGGAACTTCAAACCGGCACTAGGAAATAGACTGAGTACACAAAGTAAAATTTCCCCAGCAAACCATTCCCTTTGTGCTAAATGAAAGAACGTCTGTCCACATGCTCAGTTCTGAGTGAGAAGTGTGTCTGAAAGCCGCCCTTCACCTAGCTTGTTGGGAACGCAAAGTTTCTTTTCAGTTGCCAAATACAATCCATACATCTATATTGGTAGGTAGTAGCTCCAACTCGGTTTTACAATTAAATCTGCAGGAACTCCAACCGGAACTAGGAAACGAACTAAGAAACCAGAGTAAAAGTTTCTCATGCAACCCGTTCCCTTTGTGCTAAATGAACGAACGTCTGTCCACATGCTCAGTTCTGAGAGAGAAGTGTGTGTGAAAGCCGTCCTTCACATAGCTTGTTGGGAACACAAAGTTTGTTTTCAGGTGCAAACTACACTCCGTACATATACATGGTCAGGTACTAACTCCAACTCGGTTTTATAGTGATAATTGCAGGCACTTCAAACCGGCACTAGGAAACAGACTGAGAAACCAGAGTAAAAATTTCCCCATCAACCCGTTACCTTTGTGCCAGATGAATGAAGTCTCTCCACATGCTCAGTTCTGAGAGATAATTGGGTGTGAAAGCCATCATTCACACAGCTTGTTGGGAACTCAAAGTTTGTTTTCTGTAGCAAACTACACTCCATACATATGTACGGGGAGTTACAATCTCCAACTCAGTTTTACAGTGAAAAATGCAGGAAATTCAAACCGGCACTAGGAAACAGACTGAGAAAACAGAGTAAAAATTTCCCCATCAACCCGTTCCATTTGTGCTAGATGAAAGAAAGACTCTCCACATGCTCAGTTCTGAGAGATAAATGTGTGTGAATGCAGACCTTCACCTAGCTTGTTGGGAACACAAAGTTTGTTTTCAGGTGCAAACTACACTCCGTACATATACATAGTGAGGTACTAACTCCAACTCGATTTTACAGTGAAAATTGCAGGCCCTTCAAACCAGCACTAGGAAACAGACTGAGAAACCAGAGTAAAAGTTTCTCCTGAAACCCGTTCCGTTTGTGCTAGGGAATCGAACAACTCCCCACATGCTCAGTTCTGAGAGATAATGTGTGTGAAACCGTCCTTCAACTAGCTTGTTGGGAACACAATTTTTCTTTTCATTTGCAAACTGCACTCCATACAAATGTATGGGGAATTACTAGCTCCAACATAATTTCACAGTGAAAACTGCAGATTCTTCAAACCGGCACTAGGAAACAGACTGAGAAACCCGAGCGAAAGTTTCTCCTGCAACACTTTCCCATTGTGCTTGTGAACGAACGTCTCACCACATGCTCAGTTCTGAGAGATATATGTGTGTGAAAGCCGTTTTTCACCTAGCTTGTTTGCAACAAAAAGTTACTTTTCAATTGCAAACTACACTCCATAAATATATATGGGGAGGAACTATATCTTACTCTGTTTTTGAGTGAATACTGCAGGAACTTCAAACCGGCATTAGGAAACAGACTGAGAAACCAGAGTAAATGTTTCTCCTGCAACCCTTTTCCTTTGTGCTAAATGTACGAACGTCTCACCACATGCTCATTTCTGAGAGATAAATGTGTGTGAAAGCCGGCCTTCACCTATCTTGTTGGGAACACATTGTTTCTTTTCAGGTGCAAACTACACTCCAAACATATATATGATGTTGTACTAGCTCCAACTCTGTTTTACTGTGAAAACTGCAGTAACTTAAATCGGCACTAGGAAACAGACTGAGAAACCAGAGAAAATCTTTCTCCTGCAAACCGTTCACATTTTTCAAGCTGAACGAACGTTTCACCACATGTTCAGTTCTGAGAAATAGGTGTGTGTTAAAGCCATTTTTACCTAGCTTGTTGGGAACACAAAGTTACTTTTCAGTTGCATACTACACTCCATACATATATATGGGGAGGTACTAGTTCCAAATCGGTTTTACAGTGAAAACTGCAGGAACTTCAAACCGGCACTAGGAAATAGACTGAGTACACAAAGTAAAATTTCCCCAGCAAAACTTTCCCTTTGTGCTAGATGAACGAACGTGTTTTCACTTGCTCCGTTCTGAGATATAAGTGTGTGTGAAAGCCATGCTTCAACTAGCTTGTTGGGAACACAAATTTTCTTTTAAGTTGCCAACTACACTCCATACATATATATTGGGAGATAGAAGTTCCAACTCGGTTTTACAATGAAATCTGCAGGAACTTCAAACCGGCACTAGGAAACAGACTGAGAATCCAGAGTAAAAGTTTCTCCTTCAACCCGTTCCGTTTGTGCTAGAGAATCGAACAACACCCCACATGCTCAGTTCTGAGAGATAATTTTTTGAAACCGTCCTTCAACTACCTTGTTGGGAACACAAATTTTCTATTCATTTGTAAACTGCCCTCCATACATTTATACGGGGAATTACTAGCTCCAACATAATTTGACAGTGAAAACTGCAGATTCTTCAAACCGGCACTAGGAAACAGACTGAGATACCAGAGTGAAAGTTTCTCCTGCAACACTTTCCCTTTGTGCTTGTTGAACGAACGTCTCACCACATGCTCAGTTCTGAGAGATAAGTGTGTGTGAAAGCCGTTTTTCAACTAGCTTGTTTGGAACACAGAGTTACTTTTCAGTTGCAAATTACACTCCATATATATACATGGGGAGGTAGTGGCTCCAACTCGGTTTTACAGTGAAAACTGCAGGAACTTGAAACCGGCACTAGGAATCATACTGAGAAACCAGAGTAAAATTTCACCTGCAACCGTTCCATTTTTGCTTGATGAACGAAGTCTCTACACATGCTCAGTTCTGAGATAATTGGCTGTGAAAGCCGTCCTTCACCTTGCTTATTGGGAACACAAAGTTTGTTTTCAGTTGCAAACAACACTCCATACATATGTACGGGGAGTTACAACCTCCAACTCGGTTTTACAGTGAAAACTGCTGGAACTTCAAACCGGCACTAGGAAACAGACTGAGAAACCAGAGTAAAATTTCCCCAGCAACTCGTTCCCTTTGTGCTAGATGAACGAACGTCACTCCACATTCTCTGTTCTGATAGACAATTGGGTGTGAATGCCGTCCTTCACCTATCTGGTTGGGAAGACAAAGTTTTGATTCAGTTGCTAATTACACTCCATACATACATATGGTGTGGTACAATCTCCAACTCGGTTTTACAGTGAAAACTGCAGGAAATTCTAACCGGCACTATGAAACAGACTGATAAACCAGATTAAAAGTTTCACCTTCAACCCGTTCCCTTTGTGATAGATGAACGAACGTCTGTCCACATGCTAAATTCTGAGACATAATTGTGTGTGAAAGCCGTCCTTCACCTAGCCTGTTGGGAACACAAAGTTTGTTTTCTGTTGCAAACTACACTCCATAAAGTTATATGGGGAGGTACTAGCTCCAACTCGGTTTTACAGTGAAAACTGCAGGAACTTCAAACTGGCACTAGGAAACAGACTGAGTACCCAGAGTAAAACTTTCCCAGCAAACCTTTCCCTTTGTGCTAGATGAACGAACGTCTTCCCACTTGCTCAGTTGTGAGAGATAAATGTGTGTGAAAGCCAACCTTCACTAGCTTGTTGGGAACACAAATTTTCTTTTAAGTTGCCAACTTCAATCCATACATATATATTGGGAGATAGAAGTTCCAACTCGGTTTTACAATGAAATCTGCAGGAACTTCATACCGGCACTAGAAACAGACTGGGAAACCAGAGTAAAAGTTTCTCCTGCTACCCGTTCCGTTTGTGCTACATGAACGAACGTCTGTGCCCATGCTCAGTTCTGAGAGATAAGTGTGTGTGAAAGCCGTTTTTCAACTAACTTGTAGGGAACACAAAGTTTCGTTTCAGTTGCAAACTACACTCCATACATTTATAAGGGGAAGTAGTAGCTCCAACATAATTTGACAGTGAAAACTGTAGATTCTTCAAAACGGCACTAGGAAACAGACTGAGAACCCAGAGGGAAAGTTTCTTCTGCAACCACTTCCATTTTTGCTAGATGAACGAACGTCTCTCCACATACTCAGTTCTGAGAGATAAGTGTGTGTGAAAGTCGTCTTTCACATAGCTTGTTGGGAAAACAATGTTTCTTTTCAGTTGCAAACTACACTCCGTACTTATATATGGGTAGCTACAAGCTCCAACTCGGTTTTACAGTGAAAACTGCAGTAACTTCAAACCGGCACCAGGATGAAGACTGAGAAACCAGTGTAAAATTTTTCCTGCAACCCATTCCCTTTGTGCTAGATGAACGAAGGTCTCTCCTCATGCTCAGTTCTGAGAGATAAGAGTGTGTGAAAGCTGTCCTTCACCTATCTTGTTTGGAACACAACGTTTCTTTTTAGTTGCAAACTACACTCCTTTTATATATATGGGGTGGTACCAACTCCACCTCGTTTTTTCAGTGAAAACTGCAGGAACTTCAAACCTGCACTAGGAAACAGATAGAGAAACCAGAGTAAAATTTCTCCTGCAACACGTTCCCTTTGTGCTACATGAAAGAACGTCTCTTCACATGCTCAGTTTTGAGAGAAAAGTGTGTGTGAATGCCGTCCTTTACCTAGCTTGTTTGTAACACAAAGTTTTTTTACAGTTTGAAACTACACTCCATACATATATATGAAGATGTACTAGCTCCAACTCGGTTTTACAGTGAAAACTGCTGGAACTTCAAACCGGCACTAGGAAACAGACTGAGAAACCAGAGTAAAATTTCCCCAGCAACTCGTTCCCTTTGTGCTAGATGAACGAACGTCACTCCACATTCTCTGTTCTGATAGACAATTGGGTGTGAATGCCGTCCTTCACCTATCTGGTTGGGAAGACAAAGTTTTGATTCAGTTGCTAATTACACTCCATACATACATATGGTGTGGTACAATCTCCAACTCGGTTTTACAGTGAAAACTGCAGGAAATTCTAACCGGCACTATGAAACAGACTGATAAACCAGATTAAAAGTTTCACCTTCAACCCGTTCCCTTTGTGATAGATGAACGAACGTCTGTCCACATGCTAAATTCTGAGACATAATTGTGTGTGAAAGCCGTCCTTCACCTAGCCTGTTGGGAACACAAAGTTTGTTTTCTGTTGCAAACTACACTCCATAAAGTTATATGGGGAGGTACTAGCTCCAACTCGGTTTTACAGTGAAAACTGCAGGAACTTCAAACCGGCACTAGGAAACAGACTGAGTACCCAGAGTAAAACTTTCCCAGCAAACCTTTCCCTTTGTGCTAGATGAACGAACGTCTTCCCACTTGCTCAGTTGTGAGAGATAAATGTGTGTGAAAGCCAACCTTCACTAGCTTGTTGGGAACACAAATTTTCTTTTAAGTTGCCAACTTCAATCCATACATATATATTGGGAGATAGAAGTTCCAACTCGGTTTTACAATGAAATCTGCAGGAACTTCATACCGGCACTAGAAACAGACTGGGAAACCAGAGTAAAAGTTTCTCCTGCTACCCGTTCCGTTTGTGCTACATGAACGAACGTCTGTGCCCATGCTCAGTTCTGAGAGATAAGTGTGTGTGAAAGCCGTTTTTCAACTAACTTGTAGGGAACACAAAGTTTCGTTTCAGTTGCAAACTACACTCCATACATTTATAAGGGGAAGTAGTAGCTCCAACATAATTTGACAGTGAAAACAGTAGATTCTTCAAAACGGCACTAGGAAACAGACCGAGAACCCAGAGGGAAAGTTTCTTCTGCAACCACTTCCATTTTTGCTAGATGAACGAACGTCTCTCCACATACTCAGTTCTGAGAGATAAGTGTGTGTGAAAGTCGTCTTTCACATAGCTTGTTGGGAAAACAATGTTTCTTTTCAGTTGCAAACTACACTCCGTACTTATATATGGGTAGCTACAAGCTCCAACTCGGTTTTACAGTGAAAACTGCAGTAACTTCAAACCGGCACCAGGATGAAGACTGAGAAACCAGTGTAAAATTTTTCCTGCAACCCATTCCCTTTGTGCTAGATGAACGAAGGTCTCTCCTCATGCTCAGTTCTGAGAGATAAGAGTGTGTGAAAGCTGTCCTTCACCTATCTTGTTTGGAACACAACGTTTCTTTTTAGTTGCAAACTACACTCCTTTTATATATATGGGGTGGTACCAACTCCACCTCGTTTTTTCAGTGAAAACTGCAGGAACTTCAAACCTGCACTAGGAAACAGATAGAGAAACCAGATTAAAATTTCTCCTGCAACACGTTCCCTTTGTGCTACATGAAAGAACGTCTCTTCACATGCTCAGTTTTGAGAGAAAAGTGTGTGTGAATGCCGTCCTTTACCTAGCTTGTTTGTAACACAAAGATTTTTTACAGTTTGAAACTACACTCCATACATATATATGAAGATGTACTAGCTCCAACTCGGTTTTACAGTGAAAACTGCTGGAATTTCAAACCGGTACTAGGAAACAGTCTGAGAAACCAGAGTAAAATTTCCCCAGCAAACCGTTCCCTATGTGGTAAATGAACGAATGTCTGTCCACATGCTCAGTTCTGAGTGAGAATTGTGTCTGAAAGCCGTCCTTCACATAGCTTGTTGGGAATGCAAAGTTTCTTTTAGGTTGCCAACTACAATCCATGCATCTATATTGGTATGTAGTAGCTCCAACTCGGTTTTATAATTAAATCTGCAGGAACTCCAACCGGAACTAGGAAACGGAGTTAGAAACCAGAGTAATATTTTCTCATGCAAACCATTCCCTTTGTGCTAAATGAACGAACGTCTGTCCACATGTTCAGTTCTGAGAGATAAGAGTGTGTGAAAGCCGTCCTTCACCTAGCTTGTTGGGAACACAAAGTTTGTTTTCAGGTGCAAACTACTCTCCGTACATATATATGGTGAGGTACTAACTCCAACTCGGTTTTACAATGAAATCTGCAGGAACTTCAAACCGGCACTAGGAAACAGACTGAGAAACTAGAGTAAAAGTTTCTACTATAATCCGTTCCATTTGTGCCAGATGAACGAAGTCTCTCCACATGCTCCGTTCTGAGAGATAATTGGGTGTGAAAGCCGCCTTCACCCAGCTTGTTGGGAACTCAAATTTTGTTTTCTGTTGCAAACTACACTCCATACATATGTACGGGGATTTACAAGCTCCAACTCTGTTTTACAGTGAAAAATGCAGGAACTTCAAACAGGCAATAGGAAACAGACTGAGAAACCAGAGTAAAAGTTTCTCCTGCAACCCTTTCCGTTTGTGCTAGAGAATCGAACGACTCCCCTCATGCTCAGTTCTGAGAGATAATGTTTTTGAAACCGTCTTTCAACTAGCTTGTTGTGAACACAAATTTTCTTTCCATTTGCAAACTGCACTCCATACATATATATGGGGAAATACTAGCTCCAAAATAGCTTGACAGTGAAAACTGCAGATTCTTCAAACCGGCCCTAGGAAACAGACTGAGAAACCAGAGTGAAAGTTTCTCCTGGAACACGTTCCAATTTTGCTTGTTGAACTAACGTCTCTGCACATGCTCAGTTCTGAGAGATATGTGTGTGTGAAAACCGTTTTTCACTTAGTTTGTTTGGAACACAAAGTTACTTTTAGTTGCAAACTACACTCCATACATATATAAGGGGAGGTACTAGCTCCAACTCGGTTTTACAGTGAAAACTGCAGGAACTTCAAACCGGCACTAGGAATCAGACTGAGAATCCAGAGTAAAATTTCACCTGCAACCCGTTCCATTTGTGCTAGATGAACGAACGTCACTCCACATTCTCTGTTCTGAGAGACAATTGGGTGTGAATGCCGTCCTTAACCTATCTTGTTGGGAAGACAAAGTTTTGATTCAGTTGCAAATTACACTCCATACATACATATGGGTTGGTACAATCTCCAACTCGGTTTTACAGTGAAAACTGCAGAAAATTCTAACCGGCACTATGAAACAGACAAAGAAACCAGATTAAAAATTTCACCTTCAACCCGTTCCCTTTGTGATATATGAACGAACGTCTGTCCACATGCTAAATTCTGAGACATAAGTGTGTGTGAAAGCCGTCCTTCACCTATCTTGTTGGGAACACAGAGTTTGTTTTCTGTAGCAAACTACACTCCATAAAGTTATATGGGGAGTTACTAACTCTAACTCGGTTTTACAGTGAAAACTGCAGGAAACTCAAACCGGCACTAGGAAACAGACTGAGTACCCAGAGTAAAATTTCCCCAGCAAACCTTTCCCTTTGTGCTAGATGAACGAACGTCTTCCCACTTGCTCAGTTTTGAGAGATAAATGTGTGTGAAAGCCAACCTTCACTAGCTTGTTTGCAACACAAATTTTCTTTTAAGTTGCCAACTACACTACATACATATATATTGGGAGATAGAAGTTCCAACACGGTGTTACAATGAAATCTGCAGGAACTTCAAACTGGAACTAGGAAACAGACTAAGAAACCAGAGTAAAAATTTTTCCTGCTACCCGTTCAGTTTGTGCTACATGAACGAACGTCTGTGCCCATGCTCAGTTCTGAGAGATAAGTGTGTGTGAAAGCCGTTTTTCACCTAGCTTGTAGGGAACACAAAGTTTCGTTTCAGTTGGAAACTACACTCCCTACATTTATAAGGGGAAGTAGTAGCTCCAACGTAATTTGACAGTGAAAACTGCAGATTCTTCAAAACGGCACTAGGAAACAACCTGAGAACCCAGAAGTAAAGTTTCTCCTGCAACCACTTCCATTTGTGCTAGATGAACGAAAATCACTCTACATGCTAAGTTCTGAGAGATAAGTGTGTGTGAAAGTTGTCCTTCACATAGCTTGTTGGGAAAACAATGTTTCTTTTCAGTTGCAAACTACACTCCATACATATATATGGGTAGGTACAAGCTCCAACTCGGTTTTACAGTGAAAACTGCAGGAACTTCAAACCGGCACCAGAATGAAGACTGAGAAACCAGTGTAAAATTTCTCCTGCAACCCGTTCCCTTTGTTATAGATGAAGGAAAGTCTCTCCTGATGCCCAGTTCTGAGAGATAAGAGTGTGTGAAAGCTGTCCTTCACCTATCTTGTTTGGAACACAACGTTTCTTTTTAGCTGCAATCTACTCTACTTTATATATATGGGATGGTACCAGCTCCACCTCGGTTTTTCAGTGAAAACTGCAGGAACTTCAAACCGGCACTAGGAAACAGATAGAGAAACCCGAGTAAAATTTCTCCGGCAACAAGTTCCCATTATGCTACATGAAAGAACGTCTCTTCACATGCTCAGTTTTGAAAGAAAACTGTGTGTGAATGCCGTACTTTACCTAGCTTGTTGGGAACACAAAGTTTTTTTACAGATTGAAACCACACTCTATACATATATATGAAGATGTACTAGCTCCAACTCGGTTTTACAGTGTAAACTGCAGTAACTTAAACTGGCACTAAGAAACAAACTGAGAAACCTGTGTAAAAGTTTCTCCTGCAACCCGTTCCCTTTTAGCTAGATGAACGAACGTGTCTCCACATGCTCATTTCTGAGAGATAAGTGTGTGTGAAAGCCGTACTTCACCCTGCTTGTTGGGAACACAAAGTTACATTTCAGTTGCTAATTACACTCCATACATATATAAGGGAAGGTACTAGCTCCAACTCGTTTTTACAGTGAAAACTGCTGGAATTTCAAACCGGTACTAGGAAACAGTCTGAGAAACCAGAGTAAAATTTCCCCAGCAAACCGTTCCCTTTGTGGTAAATGAACGAACGTCTGTCCACATGCTCAGTTCTGAGTGAGAAGTGTGTCTGAAAGCCGTCCTTCACCTAGCTTGTTGGGAACGCAAAGTTTCTTTTCAGTTGCCAAATACAGTCCATACATCTATATTCGTTGGTAGTAGCTCCAAATCGATTTTACAATTAAATCTGCAGGAACTCTATCCGGTACTAGGAAACGGACTTATAAACCGGAGTAAAAGTTTCTCATGCAACCCTATCCCTTTGTGCTAAATGAACGAACGTCTGTCCACATGCTCAGTTCTGAGAGATAAGTGTGTGTGAAAGCCGTCCTTCACCTAGCTTGTTGGGAACACAAAGTTTGTTTTCAGGTGCAAACTACACTCCTTACATATACATGGTGAGGTAGTAACTCCAACTCGGTTTTACAGTGAAAATTGCAGGCACTTCAAACCAGCACTAGGAAACAGACTGAGAAACCAGAGTAAAAATTTCTCCTATAATCCGTTCCCTTTGTGCAAGATGAACGAAGTCTCTCCACATGCTCAGTTCTGAGAGATAATTGGGTGTGAAAGCCGTTCTTCAACCAGCTTGTTGGGAACTCAAAGTTTGTTTTCTGTTGCAAACTACACTCCATACATATGTACGGGGAGTTACAAGCTCCAACTCGGTTTTACAGTGAAAACTGCAGGAAGTTCAAACCGGCACTAGGAAACAGTCTGATAAACCAGAGTAAAATTTTCTCCATCAACCCGCTCCCTTTGTGCTAGATGAAAGAAAGACTCTCCACATGCTAAGTTCTGAGAGATAAATGTGTGTGAATGCAGTCCTTCACCTAGCTTGTCGGGAACACAAAGTTTGTTTTCATGTGCAAACTACCCTCCGTACATATACATTGTGAGGTACTAATTCCAACTCGGTTTTACAGTGAAAATTGCAGGCACTTCAAACCGGCACTAGGAAACAGACTGAGAAACCAGAGTAATAGTTTCTCCTGCAACACGTTCCGTTTGTGCTAGAGAATCGAACAACTCCCCACATGCTCAGTTCTGAGAGATAATGTGTGTGAAACCGTCCTTCAAGTAGCTTGTTGGGAACACAAATTTTCTTTTCATTTGTAAACTGCACTCCATACATATATATGGGGAATTACTAGCTCCAACATAATTTGACAGTGAAAACTGCAGATTCTTCAAACCGGCACTAGGAAACAGACTGAGAAACCAGAGTGAAAGTTTCTCCTGAAACACTTTCCCTTTGTGCTTGTTGAAGGAACGTCTCACCACATTCTCTGTTCTGAGAGATAAGTGTGTGTTAAAGCCGTTTTTTACCTAGCTTGTTTGGAACACAGAGTTACTTTTCAGTTGCAAATTACACTCCATATATATATATGGGGAGGTAGTGGCTCTAACTCGGTTTTACAGTGAAAACTGCAGGAACTTCAAACCGGCACTAGGAATCAGACTGAGAATGCAGAGTAAAATTTCACCTGCAACCGTTCCATTTGTGCTAGATGAACGAACGTCACTCCACATTCTCTGTTCTGAGAGACAATTGTGTGTGAATGCCGTCCTTCACCTATCTTGTTGGGAAGACAAAGTTTTGATTCAGTTGCAAATTACACTCCATACATACATATGGGGTGGTACAATCTCCAACTAGGTTTTACAGTGAAAACTGCAGGAAATTCAATCCGGCACTATGAAACATACTGAGAATCCCAATTAAAATTTTCACCTTCAACCCGTTCCCTTTGTGCTACATGAACGAACGTCTGTCCACATGCTAAGTTCGGAGACATAAGTGTGTGTGAAAGCCGTCCTTCACCTAGCTTGTTGGAAACACAAAGTTTGTATTCTGTTGCAAACTACACTCCATACATATATATGGGGAGGTAGTAGCTCCAACTTGGTTTTACAGTGAAAACTGCAGGAGCTTCAAACTGGCACTAGGAAACAGACTGAGTACCCAGAATAAAATTTCCCCAGCAAATCTTTCCCTTTGTGCTAGATGAACGAACGTCTTCCCACTTGCTCAGTTTTGAGAGATAATTGTTTGTGAAAGCCATCCTTCAACTAGCTTGTTGGGAACACAAATTTTCTTTTAAGTTTCCAAATACACTCAACATATATATTGGGAGATAGAAGTTCCAACACTGTTTTACAATGAAATCTGCAGGAACTTCAAACCGGCACTAGGAAACAGACTGAGAAACCAGAGTAAAAATTTCTCCTGCTACCCGTTCCTTTTGTGCTACATGAACGAACGTTTGTGCCCATGCTCAGTTCTGAGAGATAAGTGTGTGTGAAAGCCGTTTTTCACATAGCTTGTTGTGAACACAAAGTTTGTTTTCTGTTGCAAACTACACTCCATAATTTTATATGGGGAGGTAGTAGCTCCAACTCGGTTTTACTGTGAAAACTGCACGAACTTCAAACCGGCACCAGGATGAAGACTGAGAAACCAGTGTAAAATTTCTCCTGCAACCTGTTCCCTTTGTGCTAGATGAACGAACGTCTCTCCTCATGCTCAGTTCTGAGAGATAAGAATGTGTGAAAGCTGTCCTTCACCAATCTTTTTTGGAACACAACGTTTCTTTTTAGTTGCAAACTACAATCCTTTTATATATATGGGGTGGTACCAGCTCCACCTTGGTTTTTCAGTGAAAACTGCAGAAACTTCAAACCAGCACTACGAAACAGATAGAGAAACCAGAGTAAAATTTCTCCTGCAACCCGTTCCATTTGTGCTAGATGAACGAAAGTCACTCCACATTCTCTGTTCTGAGAGACAATTGTGTGTGAATGCCGTTCTTCACCTATCTTGTTGGGAAGACAAAATTTTGATTCAGTTGCAAATTACACTCCATACATACATATGTGTTGGTACAATCTCCAACTCGGTTTTACATTGAAAACTGCAAGAAATTCAAACCGGCACTATGAAACAGACAGGGAAACCAGATTAAAAGTTTCACCTTCAACTCGTTCCCTTTGTGCTAGATGTAGGAACGTCTCTCCACATGCTCATTTCTGAGAGATAATGTATGTGAAACCGTCCTTCTCCTAGCTTGTTGGGAACACAAAGTTTCTTTTAAGTTGACAAACACACTCCACACATATATATGGGGTGGTACTTGGTCCGCTCGGTTTTACACTGAAAACTGCAGGAACTTCAAGCCGGCACTAGGAAACATGCTGAGAAACCAGAGAAAAATTTTCTCCTGCAACCCTATCCCTTTGTGCTACATGAATGAACGTCTCTCCTCATGTTCAGTTCTGAGAGATAATGTGTGTGAAAGCCGTCCTTAACATAGCTTGTTTGGAACACAAAGTTTCTGTTCTGTTGCAAACTGAATTCCATATATATATATGGGGAGGTACTAGCTCCAACTCGGTTTTACACTGAAAACTGTAGGAACTTCTAACCGGCACTAGTAAACTGACTGATAATCTAGAGTAAAATTTCCCCAGTAACCAGTTCCCTTTTTGCTAGATAAATGAATGTTTGTCCACATGCTCAGTTTAGAGTGATAACTGTGTGTGAAAGCCGTCCTTCACCTAGCTTGTTGGGAACACAAAGTTACTTTTCAGTAGCAAACTACACCCATACATATTTATGGGGAAGTTATAGTTCCAAAATAATTTGACAGTGAAAACTGCAGATTCTTCAAACCAGCACTAGGAAACAGACTGAGAAACCAGAGTAAAATTTCCCCAGCAACCTTTTCCCTTTGTGCTAGATGAACGAACGTCTGTCCACCTGCTGAGTTCTGAGACATAAGTGTGTGTGAAAGCAGTCCTTCACCAACTTGTTGGGAACAAAAATTTTCTTTTCTTTTGCATACTACACTCCATAATTTATATGGGGAGGTACTATCTCCAACTCTGTTTTACTGTGAAAACTGTAGGAACTTCAAACCGGCACTAGGAAACAGGCTGAGAAACCAGAGTAAAAGTTTCTCCTGCAACCCGTTCACATTGTGCTAGATGTAGGAACGTCTCTCCACATGCTCAGTTCTGAGAGATTCTGTGTGTGAAACCATCCTTCTCCTAGCTTGTTGGGAACACAAATTTTCTTTTAAGTTGCCAACTATACTCCATACATATATATTGGGAGATAGAAGTTCCAACTCGATTTTACAATGAAATCTGCAGGAACTTAATCACGGCACTAGGAAAAAGACTGAGTATCCAGAATAAAATTTCTCCTGCCACCCGTTCCATTTGTGGTACATGAACGAACGTCTCTGCCCATGCTCTGTTCTGAGAGATAAGTGTGTGTGAAAGCCGAAATTCACTTAGCTTGTAGGGTACACAAAGTATCATTTTAGATGCAAACTACACTCCATATATTTATATGGGTAGGTAGTATCTCCAACACGGTTTTTCAGTGAAAACTGCAGGAACTTCAATCCGGCACTAGGAAATAGAATGAGAAACCAGAGAAAAATTTTCTCCTGCCACCCTTTCCATTTGTGCTAGATGAACGAACGTCTCTCCACATGCTCAGTTCTGAGAGATAAGTGTGTGTGAAAGTCGTCCTTCACATAGCTTGTTGGGAACACAAAGTTTCTTTTCAGTTGCAAACTACACTCCATAAATATAAATGGGGAGGTACTAGCTCCACTTCTGTTTTTCAGTGAAAACGGCAGGAACTTCAAAACGGCACTAGGAAACAGACTGAGAAACCGGAGTAAAAGTTTCTCCTGCAATACTTTCCCTTTGTGCTAGATGTAGGAACGTCTCTACACATGCTCAGTTCTGAGAGATAATTTGTGTGAAACCATCCTTCACCTAGCTTGTTGGGAACACAAAGTTTCTTTTCATTTGCAAACTGCCCTCCAGACATATTTATGGGGAAGTTCTAGTTCCAAAATAATTTGACAGTGAAAACTGCAGATTCTTCAAACCAGCACTAGGAAACAGACTTAGAAACCAGAGTAAAATTTCCCCAGCAACCTGTTCCCTTTGTGCTAGATGAACGAACGTCTGTCCACCTGCTGAGTTCTGAGACATAAGTGTGTGTGAAAGCAGTCCTTCACCAACTTGTTGGGAACACAAATTTTCTTTTATTTGAATACTATACTCCATGATTTATATGGGGAGGTACTATCTCGAACTCTGTTTTACAGTGAAAACTGTAGGAACTTCAAACCGGCACTAGGAAACAGGCTGAGAAACCAGAGTAAAAGTTTCTCCTGCAACCCGTTCACATTGTGCTAGATGTAGGAACGTCTCTCCACATGCTCAGTTCTGAGAGATTCTGTGTGTGAAACCATCCTTCTCCTAGCTTGTTGGGAACACATATTTTCTTTTAAGTTGCCAACTACACTCCATACATATATATTGGGAGATAGAAGTTCCAACTCGGTTTTACAATGAAATCTGCAGGAACTTAATCACGGCACTAGGAAAAAGACTGAGAATCCAGAATAAAATTTCTCCTGCCACCCGTTCCCTTTGTGGTACATGAACGAACGTCTGTGTCCATGCTCTGTTCTGAGAGATAAGTTTGTGTGAAAGCCGAACTTCACTGAGCTTGTAGGGTACACAAAGTATCATTTTAGATGCAAACTACACTCCATATATTTATATGGGTAGGTAGTATCTCCAACACGGTTTTTCAGTGAAAACTGCAGGAACTTCAATCCGGCACTAGGAAATAGAATGAGAAACCAGAGAAAAATTTTCTCCTGCCACCCTTTCCATTTGTGCTAGATGAACGAACGTCTCTCCACATGCTCAGTTCTGAGAGATAAGTGTGTTTGAATGCCGTCCTTCACCTAGCTTTTTGGGAACACAAAGTTTCATTTCAGTTGCAAACTACACCCATACATATATGGGGAGGTACTAGCTCCAACTCGGTTTTACAATTAAATCTGCAGGAACTCCTACCGGAACTAGGAAACGGACTTTGAAACCAGTGTAAAAGTGTCTCATGCAACACGTTCCCTTTGTGCTAAATGAACGAACGTCTGTCCAGATGCTCAGTTCTGAGAGATATTTGTGTGTGAAAGCCGTCCTTCACCTAGCTTGTTGGGAACACAAAGTATGTTTTCATGTGTAAACTACACTCCGTATATATACATGGTGAGGTAGTAACTCCAAGTCGGTTTTACAGTGAAAATTGCAGGCACTTCAAACCGACACTAGGAAACAGACTGAGAAACCAGAGAAAAATTTCTCCTATAATCCGTTCCCTTTGTGCTAGATGAAAGAAAGTCTCTCCACATGCTCAGTTCTGAGTGATAATTGGTTGTGAAAGCCGTCCTTCACCCAGCTTGTTGGGAACTCAAAGTTTGTTTTCTGTTGCAAACTACACTCCATACATATATATGATGTTGTACTAGCTCAAACTCTGTTTTACAGGAAAACTGCCGTAACTTTAATCGGTACTAGGAAACAGACTGAGAAAGCAGAGAAAAAGTTTCTCCTGCAAACCGTTCCCATTGTTCTAGCTAAACGAACGTTTCACAACATGCTCAGTTTTGAGAGATAAGTGTGTGTGAAAGCCATTCTTCAACAACTTGTTGGGAACACAAAGTTTGTTTTCTGTTGCAAACTACACTCCATAAAATTATATGAGGAAGTACTAGCGCCAACTCTGTTTTACAGTGAAACTGCAGGAACTTCAAACCGGCACTAGGAAACAGACTGAGAAACCAGAGTAAAAGTTTCTCCTGCAACCCGTTCCCTTTGTGCTAGATGAAAGAAAGTCTCTCCACATGCCCAGTTCTGAGAGATAAATGTGTGTGAAAGCCGTCCTTCACCTAGCTTGTTGGGAACTCAAGGTTTGTTTTCAGTTGTAAACTACACTCCCTACATGTATATGGTGATGTACTAACTCCAAATCTGTTTTACAGGGAAAATTGCAGGCCCTTCAAACCGGCAATAGGAAACAGACTGAGAAACCTGAGTAAAAGTTTCTCCTGAAACCCGTTCCGTTTGTGCTAGAGAATTGAATGACTCCCCACATGCTCAGTTCTGAGAGGTAATATGTGTGAAACCGTCCTTCAACTAGGTTATTGGGAACACAAATTTTCTTTTCATTTGCAAACTGCACTCCATACATATATATGGGTAAGTACTAGCTCCAACATAATTTGACAGTGAAAACTGCAGATTCTTCAAAACGGCACTAGGAAACAGACTGAGAAACCACAGGGAAAGTTTCTCGTGCAACACTTTCCCATTGTGCTTGTTCAACGAACGTCTCACCACATGCTCAGTTCTGAGAGATATGTGTGTGTGAAAGTCGTCCTTCACATAGCTTGTTGGGAACACAAAGTTACTTTTCAGTTGCAAACTACACTCCATACATATATATGGGGAGGTACTAGCTCCAAATCGGTTTTACAGTGAAAACTGCAGGAGCTTCAAACCGGCACTAGGAATGAGACTGAGAAACCAGAGTAAAATTTTACCTGCAACCCGTTCCATTTGTGCTAGATGAACGAACGTCACTCCACATTCTCTGTTCTGAGAGACAATTGTGTGTGAATGCCGTCCTTCACCTATCTTGTTGGGAAGACAAAGTTTTGATTCAGTTGCAAATTACACTCCATACATACATATGTGTTGGTACAATCTCCAACTCGGTTTTACATTGAAAACTGCAAGAAATTCAAACCGGCACTATGAAACAGACAGGGAAACCAGATTAAAAGTTTCACCTTCAACTCGTTCCCTTTGTGCTAGATGTAGGAACGTCTCTCCACATGCTCATTTCTGAGAGATAATGTATGTGAAACCGTACTTCTCCTAGATTGTTGGGAACCCAAAGTTTCTGTTAAGTTGACAAACACACTCCATACATATATATGGGGTGGTACTTGGTCCGCTCGGTTTTACTCTGAAAACTGCAGGAACTTCTAACCGGCACTAGTAAACTGACTGATAATCTAGAGTAAAATTTCCCCAGTAACCAGTTCCCTTTTTGCTAGATAAATGAATGTTTGTCCACATGCTCAGTTTAGAGTGATAACTGTGTGTGAAAGCCGTCCTTCACCTAGCTTGTTGGGAACACAAAGTTACTTTTCAGTAGCAAACTACACCCATACATATATATGGGGAGGTACTAGCTCCAACTCGGTTTTACAGTGAAAACTGCAGGAACTTCAAACCGGCAGTAGGAAACAGACTGAGAAACCACAGTAAATGTTTCTCCTGCAACCCTTTTCCTTTGTGCTAAATGTACGAACGTCTCACCACATACTCATTTCTGAGAGATAAGTGTGTGTGAAAGCCTTCCTTCACCTATCTTGTTTGGAACACAAAGTTTCTTTTCAGTTGCAAACTACACTCCGTACATATATATGATGATGTACTAGCTCCAACTCTGTTTTACAGGGAAAACTGAAGTAACTTAAATCGGCACTAGGAAACAGACTGAGAAACCAGAGAAAAAGTTTCTCTTGCAAACTTTTCCCATTGTTCTAGCTGAACGAACTTCTCTCCACATGCTCAGTTCTGAGAGATAAATTTGTGTGAAAGCTGTCCTTCACCTAGCTTGTTAGGAACACAAAGTTTCATTTCAGTTATATACTACACTCCATACATATATATGTGCAGGTACTAGATCCAAATCGGTTTTACAGTGAAAACTGCAGGAATTTCAAACAGGCACAAGAAAAAAGACTGAGTATCCAGAGTAAAATTTCCCCAGCAAACCTTTCCCTTTGTGCTAGATGAACGAACGTCTGTCCACCTGCTGAGTTCTGAGACATAAGTGTGTGTGAAAGCAGTCCTTCACCAACTTGTTGGGAACAAAAATTTTCTTTTCTTTTGCATACTACACTCCATAATTTATATGGGGAGGTACTATCTCCAACTCTGTTTTTCTGTGAAAACTGCAGGAACTTCAAACCGGCACTAGGAAACAGGCTGAGATTCCAGAGTAAAAGTTTCTCCTGCAACCCGTTCACATTGTGCTAGATGTAGGAACGTCTCTCCACATGCTCAGTTCTGAGAGATTCTGTGTGTGAAACCGTCCTTCTGCTAGCTTGTTGGGAACACAAATTTTCTTTTAAGTTGCCAACTACACTCCATACATATATATTGGGAGATAGAAATTCCAACTCGATTTTACAATGAAATCTGCAGGAACTTAATCCCGGCAGTAGGAAAAAGACTGAGAATCCAGAATAAAATTTCTCCTGCCACCCGTTCCATTTGTGGTACATGAACGAACGTCTGTGCCCATGCTCTGTTCTGAGAGATAAGTGTGTGTGAAAGCCGAACTTCACTGAGCTTGTAGGGTACACAAAGTATCATTTTAGATGCAAACAACACTCCATATATTTATATGGGTAGGTAGTATCTCCAACACGGTTTTTCAGTGAAAACTGCAGGAACTTCAATCCGGCACTAGGAAATAGAATGAGAAACCAGAGAAAAATTTTCTCCTGCCACCCTTTCCATTTGTGCTAGATGAACGAACGTCTCTCCACATGCTCAGTTCTGAGAGATAAGTGTATGTGAATGTCGTCCTTCACATAGCTTGTTGGGAACTCAAAGTTTCTTTTCAGTTGCAAACTACACTCCATAAATATATATGGGGAGGTACTAGCTCCACCTCTGTTTTTCAGTGAAAACTGCAGGAACTTCAAACCGGCACTAGGAAACAGATAGAGAAACCAGAGTAAAATTTCTCCTGCAACACGTTCCCTTTGTGCTACATGAATGAAAGTCTCTTCACATGCTCAGTTTTGAGAGAAAACTGTGTGTGAATGCCATACTTCACCTACCTTGTTGGGTACACAATGTTTCTTTATAGTTGGAAACTACACTCCATACATATATATGAAGATGTAATAGCTCCAACTCGGTTTTACATTGAAAACTGCAGGAACTTAAAATCAGCACTAGGAAACAAACTGAGAAACCTGTGCAAAAATTTCACATGCAACCTTTCCCTTTGTGCTAGATGTAGGAACGCCTCTCCACATGCTCATTTCTGAGAGATAAGTGTGTGAAAGCCGTACTTCACCTTGCTTGTTGGGAACACAAAGTTTCTTTTCAGTTGCAAACTACACTCCATACATTTATAAGGGAAGTAGTAGCTCCAGCTCGGTTTTACAGTGAAAACTGCAAGAACTTAAAACCGTCACTTGGAAACAGACTGTGAAAACAGAGTAAAAGTTTCTCCTGCAATGCTTTCCCTTTGTGCTAGATGTAGGAACGTCTCTACACATGCTCAGTTCTGAGAGATAATGTGTGTGAAACCATCCTTCACCTAGCTTGTAGGGAACACAAAGTTTCTTTTCATTTGCAAACTGCCCTCCATACATATTTATGTGGAAGTTCTAGTTCCAACATAATTTGACAGTGAAAACTGCAGATTCTTCAAACCGGCACTAGGAAACAGACTGAGAAACCAGAGTAAAATTTCCCCAGCAACCTGTTTCCTTTGTGCTAGATGAACGAACGTCTGTCCACCTGCTGAGTTCTGAGACATAAGTGTGTGTGAAAGCAGTCCTTCACCAACTTGTTGGGAACAAAAATTTTCTTTTCTTTTGCATACTACACTCCATAATATATATGGGGAGGTACTATCTCCAACTCTGTTTTACAGTGAAAACTGCAGGAACTTCAAACCGGCACTAAGAAACAGGCTGAGAAACCAGAGTAAAAGTTTCTCCTGCAACCCGTTCACATTGTGCTAGATGTAGGAACGTCTCTCCACATGCTCAGTTCTGAGAGATTCTGTGTGTGAAACCATCCTTCTCATAGCTTGTTGGGAACACAAATTTTCTTTTAAGTTGCCAACTACACTCCATACATATATATTGGGAGATAGAAGTTCCAACTCGATTTTACAATGAAATCTGCAGGAACTTAATCACGGCACTAGGAAAAAGACTGAGAATCCAGAATAAAATTTCTCCTGCCTCCCGTTCCCTTTGTGGTACATGAACGAACGTCTCTGCCCATGCTCTGTTCTGAGAGATAAGTGTGTGTGAAAGCCGAACTTCACTGAGCTTGTAGGGTACACAAAGTATCATTTTAGATGCAAACTACACTCCATATATTTATATGGGTAGGTAGTATCTCCAACACGGTTTTTCAGTGAAAACTGCAGGAACTTCAATCCGGCACTAGGAAATAGAATGAGAAACCAGAGAAAAATTTTCTCCTGCCACCCTTTCCATTTGTGCTAGATGAACGAACGTCTCTCCACATGCTCAGTTCTGAGAGATAAGTGTATGTGAATGTCGTCCTTCACATAGCTTGTTGGGAACACAAAGTTTCTTTTCAGTTGCAAACTACACTCCATAAATATATATGGGGAGGTACTAGCTCCACCTCTGTTTTTCAGTGAAAACTGCAGGAACTTCAAACCGGCACTAGGAAACAGATAGAGAAACCAGAGTAAAATTTCTCCTGCAACACGTTCCCTTTGTGCTACATGAATGAAAGTCTCTTCACATGCTCAGTTTTGAGAGAAAACTGTGTGTGAATGCCATACTTCACCTACCTTGTTGGGTACACAATGTTTCTTTATAGTTGGAAACTACACTCCATACATATATATGAAGATGTAATAGCTCCAACTCGGTTTTACATTGAAAACTGCAGGAACTTAAAATCAGCACTAGGAAACAAACTGAGAAACCTGTGCAAAAATTTCACATGCAACCTTTCCCTTTGTGCTAGATGTAGGAACGCCTCTCCACATGCTCATTTCTGAGAGATAAGTGTGTGAAAGCCGTACTTCACCTTGCTTGTTGGGAACACAAAGTTTCTTTTCAGTTGCAAACTACACTCCATACATTTATAAGGGAAGTAGTAGCTCCAGCTCGGTTTTACAGTGAAAACTGCAAGAACTTAAAACCGTCACTTGGAAACAGACTGAGAAAACAGAGTAAAAGTTTCTCCTGCAATGCTTTCCCTTTGTGCTAGATGTAGGAACGTCTCTACACATGCTCAGTTCTGAGAGATAATGTGTGTGAAACCATCCTTCACCTAGCTTGTAGGGAACACAAAGTTTCTTTTCATTTGCAAACTGCCCTCCATACATATTTATGTGGAAGTTCTAGTTCCAACATAATTTGACAGTGAAAACTGCAGATTCTTCAAACCGGCACTAGGAAACAGACTGAGAAACCAGAGTAAAATTTCCCCAGCAACCTGTTTCCTTTGTGCTAGATGAACGAACGTCTGTCCACCTGCTGAGTTCTGAGACATAAGTGTGTGTGAAAGCAGTCCTTCACCAACTTGTTGGGAACAAAAATTTTCTTTTCTTTTGCATACTACACTCCATAATATATATGGGGAGGTACTATCTCCAACTCTGTTTTACAGTGAAAACTGCAGGAACTTCAAACCGGCACTAAGAAACAGGCTGAGAAACCAGAGTAAAAGTTTCTCCTGCAACCCGTTCACATTGTGCTAGATGTAGGAACGTCTCTCCACATGCTCAGTTCTGAGAGATTCTGTGTGTGAAACCATCCTTCTCATAGCTTGTTGGGAACACAAATTTTCTTTTAAGTTGCCAACTACACTCCATACATATATATTGGGAGATAGAAGTTCCAACTCGATTTTACAATGAAATCTGCAGGAACTTAATCACGGCACTAGGAAAAAGACTGAGAATCCAGAATAAAATTTCTCCTGCCTCCCGTTCCCTTTGTGGTACATGAACGAACGTCTCTGCCCATGCTCTGTTCTGAGAGATAAGTGTGTGTGAAAGCCGAACTTCACTGAGCTTGTAGGGTACACAAAGTATCATTTTAGATGCAAACTACACTCCATATATTTATATGGGTAGGTAGTATCTCCAACACGGTTTTTCAGTGAAAACTGCAGGAACTTCAATCCGGCACTAGGAAATAGAATGAGAAACCAGAGAAAAATTTTCTCCTGCCACCCTTTCCATTTGTGCTAGATGAACGAACGTCTCTCCACATGCTCAGTTCTGAGAGATAAGTGTATGTGAATGTCGTCCTTCACATAGCTTGTTGGGAACACAAAGTTTCTTTTCAGTTGCAAACTACACTCCATAAATATATATGGGGAGGTACTAGCTCCACCTCTGTTTTTCAGTGAAAACTGCAGGAACTTCAAACCGGCACTAGGAAACAGATAGAGAAACCAGAGTAAAATTTCTCCTGCAACACGTTCCCTTTGTGCTACATGAATGAAAGTCTCTTCACATGCTCAGTTTTGAGAGAAAACTGTGTGTGAATGCCATACTTCACCTACCTTGTTGGGTACACAATGTTTCTTTATAGTTGGAAACTACACTCCATACATATATATGAAGATGTAATAGCTCCAACTCGGTTTTACATTGAAAACTGCAGGAACTTAAAATCAGCACTAGGAAACAAACTGAGAAACCTGTGCAAAAATTTCACATGCAACCTTTCCCTTTGTGCTAGATGTAGGAATGCCTCTCCACATGCTCATTTCTGAGAGATAAGTGTGTGAAAGCCGTACTTCACCTTGCTTGTTGGGAACACAAAGTTTCTTTTCAGTTGCAAACTACACTCCATACATTTATAAGGGAAGTAGTAGCTCCAGCTCGGTTTTACAGTGAAAACTGCAAGAACTTAAAACCGTCACTTGGAAACAGACTGAGAAAACAGAGTAAAAGTTTCTCCTGCAATGCTTTCCCTTTGTGCTAGATGTAGGAACGTCTCTACACATGCTCAGTTCTGAGAGATAATGTGTGTGAAACCATCCTTCACCTAGCTTGTAGGGAACACAAAGTTTCTTTTCATTTGCAAACTGTAGATTCTTCAAACCAGCACTAGGAAACAGACTGAGAAACCAGAGTAAAAGTATCTCCTGCAAACCGTCCCCTTTGTGCTAGATTAACGATCGTCTCTCCACATGCTCAGATCTAAGAGAAAAGTGTGTGTTAAAGCCGTACTTCACCTAGCTTGTTGGGAACCCAAAGTATTTTTTTCAGTTGCAAACTACACGCCATACATATATATGGGGATCTACAATCTCCAAATCCGTTTTACAGTTAAAACTGCAGGAACTTCAAACCGCCACTAGGAAATAGACTGAGAATCAAGAGAAAATGTTTCTCCTACAACCCGTTACCTTTTTGCTAGATGAACGAACGCCTCTCCACATGCTCAGTTCTGAGAGAAAATTGTGTGTGAAAGCCGTCCTTCACCTATCCTGTTGGGAAAACAAAGTTTCTATACAGTTGCCAACTACATTCCATAGTTTTATATGGGGAGGTAGTAGATTAGATCCAACTCATTTTTACGTTGAAATCTGCAGGAACTTTAAACCGGCACTAGGAAACAGACTGAGAAACCAGAGAAAATTTTCGCCTGCAACACGTTCCCATTTTGCTAGATGAACGAACGTCTCTGCCCATGCTCAGTTCTGAGAGATAAGTGTTTGTAAAAGCCGTCCTTCACCAAGCTTATTGGGAACAGAAAGTTTCTTTTCAGTTGCAAACTACAATCAATACATATATATCGGGAGGTACTAGCTCCAACTGTGTTTTACAGTCAAAACTGCAGGAACTTCAAACCGGCCCTAGGGAACAGACTGAGAAACCAGTGTAAATGTATCTCCTGCAAACCGTCCCCTTTGTGCTAGATGAACGATCGTCTCTCCACATGCTCAGATCTAAGAGATAAGTGTGTGTGATAGCCGAACTTCACCTATCTTGTATGGATCGCAAAGTTACTTTTCAGGTGCTAACTAAACTCCAAACATATATATTGGGAGGTAGTAACCCCAACTCGATTTTACAGTGAAAACTGCAGGAAATTCAAAGCAGGACTCGGAAAAATTCTGAGAATCCAGAGTAAAAATTTCTCCTGCAACAAGTTTCTTTTGTGCTACATGAATGAACGTCTCTCCACATGCTCAGTTCTGCGAGATTTGTGTGTGTGAAAGCCGTCCTTCCACTAGCCTGTTGGGAACACAAAGTATCTTTTCAGTTGCAAACTAAATTCCATATATATATAGAGAGAGGTACTAGCACCAACTCGGTTTTACAGTGAAAACTGCTGGAACATCAAACCGGCACTAGGAAAAAACAGAGAAACCAGAGTAAAAGTTTATCGTGCAATCCGTTCCTTTGTGCTAGATGAACTAACGTCTCTCCAGACACTCAGTTCTGAGAGATAATTGTGTGTGAAAGCCGTCCTTCACCTCGCTTGTTGGGAAAACAAAGTTTCTTTTCAGTAGCAACCTACAATCCTTACATATATATGGGGTGGTACTAGCTCGAACTCGGTTTTACAGTGAAATCTGCAGGAACTTCAATCCGGCCGTAGGTAACATACTGAGAAAACACAGTAAAAGTTTCTCCTGCAAACCGTTCCCTTTGTGCTAGATGAACGATAGTCTCTATACATGTTCAGTTCTGAGATATAATTGTGTGTGAAAGCCGTCTTTCACCTAGCTTTTTGGAACACAAATTTTTTTTTCAGGTGCTAACTAAACTCCATACATATATATTGGGAGGTGCTAACTCCATCTCGGTTTTAAAGTGTAAACTGCAGGAACTTCAAGCGGCACTCGGAAACAGACTGAGAAACAAGAGAAAATGTTTCTCCTACAAACCGTTCCCTGTTTGGTAGATGAACGAACGTCTCTCCACATGCTCAGTTCTGAGAGATAAGTGTGTGTGAAAGCCGTTTTTCACCTAGCTTGTTGGGAACACAAAGTTACTTTTCAGTTGCAAACTACACTCCATACATATATATGGGGAGGTACTAGATCCAAATCGGTTTTACAGTGAAAACTGCAGGAACTTGAAACCGGCACTAGGAATCAGACTGAGAAACCAGAGTAAAATTTCACCTGCAACCCGTTCCATTTGTGCTAGATGAACGAACGTCACTCCACATTCTCTGTTCTGAGAGAAAATTGTGTGTGAATGCCGTCCTTCACCTATCTTGTTGGGAAGACAAAGTTTTGATTCAGTTGCAAATTACACTCCATACATACATGTGTGTTGGTACAATCTCCAACTCGGTTTTACATTGAAAACTGCAAGAAATTCAAACCGGCACTATGAAACAGACAGGGAAACCAGATTAAAACTTTCACCTTCAACTTGTTCCCTTTGTGCTAGATGTAGGAACGTCTCTCCACATGTTCATTTCTGAGAGATAATGTATGTGAAACCGTCCTTCTCCTAGCTTGTTGGGAACACAAAGTTTCTTTTAAGTTGACAAACACACTCCATACATATATATTGGGAGGTAGTAGCCCCAACTCAGTTTTACAATGAAATCTGCAGTAACTTCAAACCAGCACTAGGAAACAGACTGAGAAACCAGAGTAATAGTTTCACCTTCAAACCGTTCCTTTTGTGTTAGATGAACGAACGTCTCTCCAAATGCTCAGTTCTGAGAGATAAGTGTGTGTGAAAGCCTTCCTCACCTAGCTTGTTGGGAAGAGAAAGTTTCTTTTCAGTGGCAAAATACACTCCATACATATATATGGGGTGGTACTTGGTCCGTTCGGTTTTACACTGAAAAATGCAGGAACTTCAAGCCCGCACAAGGAAACATGCTGAGAAACCAGAATAAATGTTTCTCCTGCAACCCTATCCCTTTGTGCTACATGAACGAACGTCTCTACTCATGTTCAGTTCTGAGAGATAATGTGTGTGAAAGCCGTCCGACACATAGGTTGTTGGGAACACAAAGTTTCTTTTCAGTTGCAAACTACACTCCATAAATATATATGGGGTTTTACTATCTCCAAATCGGTTTTACAGTTAAAACTGCAGGAACTTCAAACCGCCACTATGAAATAGACTGAGAAACAAGGGAAAATGTTTCTCCTACAACCCGTTACCTTTTTGCTAGATGAACGAACGCCTCTCCACATGCTTATTTCTTTGAGAAAATTGTGTGTGAAAGCCGTCCTTCACCTAGCCTGTTTTGAAAACAAAGTTTCTATAGAGTTGCAAATTACATTCCATAGTTATATATGAGGAGGTAGTAGATCCAACTCATTTTTACTGTGAAATCTGCAGGAACTTCAAACCGGCCCTAGGAAACAGACTGAGAAACCAGAGAAAATTTTCGCCTGCAACACGTTCCCATTGTGCTAGATGAACGAACGTCTCTCCACATGCTCAGTTCTGAGAGATAATTGTGAGTGAAAGCCTTACTTCACCTATCTTGTTTGGAACACAAAATTTCTTTTCAGTTGCAAAATACACTCCGTACATATATATGATGATGTAGTAGCTCCAACTCTGTTTTACAGAAAAACTGCAGTAACTTAAATAGGCACTATGAAACAGACTGAGAAACCAGAGAAAAAGTTTCTCCTGCAAACCGTTCCCATTGTTCTAGCTGAACGAACGTCTCTCCACATGCTCAGTTCTGAGAGATAAATTTGTGTGAAAGCTGTCCTTCACCTAGCTTGTTAGGAACACAAAGTTTCATTTCTGTTACAAACTACACTCCATACATATATATGTGCAGGTAGTAGATCCAAATCGGTTTTACACTGAAAACTGCAGGAATTTCAATCCGGCACTAGGAAACAGACTGAGTATCCAGAGTAAAATTTCCCCAGTAAACCTTTCCTTTGGGCCAGATGAACGAACGTCTGTCCACATGCTCAGTTCTGAGAGATAAGTGTGTGTGAAAGCTGCCCTTCAAATAGCTTGTTGGGAACACAAATTTTCCTTTCAGTTGCCAACTACACTCCATACATATATTTGTGTTGGTACTATCTCCAACTCGGTTTTACAGTGAAAACTGCAGGAACTTCAAACCGGCACTAGGAAACAGGCTGAGAAACCAGAGTAAAAGTTTCTCCTGCAACGTGTTCACATTGTGCTAGATGTAGGAACGTCTCTCCACATGCTCAGTTCTGAGAGATTATGTGTGTGAAACCGTCCTTCTCCTAGCTTGTTGGGAACACAAATTTTCTTTTAAGTTGCCAACTACACTCCATACATATATATTGGGAGATAGAAGTTCCAACTCGATTTTACAATGAAATCTGCAGGAACTTAATCCCGGCACTAGGAAAAAGACTGAGAATCCAGAATAAAATTTCTCCTGCCACCCGTTCCCTTTGTAGTACATGAACGAACGTCTCTGCCCATGCTCTGTTCTGAGAGATAAGTGTGTGTGAAAGCCGAACTTCACTTGGCTTGTAGGGTACACAAAGTATCATTTTAGTTGCAAACTACACTCCATATATTTATATGGTTAGGTAGTATCTCCAACACGGTTTTTCAGTGAAAACTGCAGGAACTTCAATCCGGCACTAGGAAATAGAATGAGAAACAAGAGAAAAATTTTCTCCTGCCATCCTTTCCATTTGTGCTAGATGAACGAACGTCTCTCCACATGCTCAGTTCTGAGAGATAAGTGTGTGTGAAAGCCGTTGTTCACCTAGCTTGTTGGGAACACAAATATTCTTTTCAGTTGCAAACTACTCTCCATACATATATATGGGGAGGTACTAGCTCCAACTCGGTTTTACAATCAAAACTGCAGGAACTTCAAGCCGGCACTAGGAAAGAGACTGAGAAACCATAGTAAAAGTTTCACCTGCAACCCGTTCCTTTGTGCTAAATGAACGAACGTATCTCCACATGCTCAGTTCTGAGAGATAAATGTGTGTGAAATCTGACCATAACCTAGCTTGTTGGGAACACAAAATTTGTTTTCACTTGCAAACTAAATTCCACATATATTTATGGGGAGGTACTATCTCCAACTCGGTTTTACAGTGGAACCTGCTCGAACATCAAACTGGCACTAGGAAACCGTCTGAGAAACCAGAGTGAATTTCTCCAGCAACCCATTCCTTTGTGCTAGATGAACGAAAGTTTATCCACATGCTCAGTTCTGAGAGATAACTGTGTTTGAAAGCCTTCATTCACCTAGCTTGTTTGGAACATAAATTTATTTTTCAGTTGCAAACTACACCCATATATATATATGGGGAAGTACTAGCTCCAACTCGGTTTTACAGTGAAAAATGCAAGAACTTCAAACCGGGACTAGGAAAAAGACTGAGAAAGCAGAGTAAAAGTTTCTCCTTCAACCCTTTTCTTTGTGCTAAATGAACAAAGGTCTCACCAAATTCTCATTTCTGAGAGATAATTGTGTGTGAAAGCCGTCCTTCACTTAAATTGTTTGGAACAGATAGGTTCTTTTCAGTTGCAACCTACACTACATACATACATATAGGGATATACTAGCTGCAACTCGGTTTTACAGTGAACACTGCAGGAACTTCAAACCGGCACTTGGAAACAGACTGAGAAACAGGAGGTTAGTTTCACCTGCAACACATTCCCTTTGTGCTAGATGAACTAAAGTCTTTCCACATGCTCAATTCTGAGAGATAAGTGTGTGTGAAAGCGGTCCTGCACCTAGCTTGTTGGGAACACAAAGTTAATTTTCAGTTGCAAACTACACCCATAAATATATATGGGGAGGTACTAGCTCCAACTCGGTTTTACAGTGAAAACTACAGGAACATCAAACCGGCACTATGAAACAGACTGAGAAACCAGAGTAAAAGTTACACCTGTAACCCTTTTCCTTTGTGCTTAATGAACGAACGTCTCACCACATGCTCAGTTCTGAGAGATTATGTGTGTGAAACCGTCTTTCTCCTAGCTTGTTGGGAACACAAATTTTCTTTTAAGTTGCCAACTACACTCCATACATATATATTGGGAGATAGAAGTTCCAACTCGATTTTACAATGAAATCTGCAGGAACTTAATCCCGGCACTAGGAAAAAGACTGAGAATCCAGAATAAAATTTCTCCTGCAACCCGTTCGCTTTGGGCTAGATGAACGAACGTCTCTCCACGTGCTCAGTAATGAGTTAAAACTGTGTGTGAATGCCGTTCTTCACATATATTGTTGGGAACACAAAGTTTCTTTTCACTTGCAAACTCCACTCCATACATATATATGGGAAGGTACTAGCTCCAAATCGTATTTACAGTTAAATCTGCAGGAACTTCAACCCGGCACTAGGAAACACACTGAGAACCCAGAGTAAAAATTTCTCCTGCAACCCGTTTCCTTTGTGCTAGATGAACGATCGTCTCTCCACATGCTAACTTCTGAAAGATAAGTGTGTGTGAAAGCCGTTCTTCACCTACCTTGTTGGGAACACAAAGTTCCTTTTCAGGTAAAAATTCCACTCCATACATATATATGGGGAGGTACAATCTCCAAATCGGTTTTACAGTGAAAACTGCAGGAACATCAAACCGGCACTAGGAAACAGACTGAGGACCCATTGTAAAAGTTTCTCCTGCAAACAGTTCCCTTTTTTGCTAGATGAAAGAACATCTCTCCACATGCTCAGTTCAGAGGGATGTGTGTTTGAAAGCCGTCCTTCACCTAGATTGCTGGGAACACATAGTTTTTTTCACTTGCAATCTCCACTCCATACATATATATGGGGAGGTACTAGATCCAGCAAATTTTATAGTGAAAGCTGCAGGAACTTCAACCCGGCACTAGGAAACCGACTGAGAAACAAGAGAAAAAGTTTCTCTTGCAAACAGTTTCCTTTAGGCTAGATGAACGAACGTCTCTATACATGCTCACTTCTGAGAGATAAGTGTGTGTGAAAGCCGTTCTTCACCTAGCTTGTTGAGAACACACAGTTTCTTTTCAGTTGCAAACTCCACTCCATACATTTATATGGGGAGGTACTAGATCCAAATCGGTTTTACAGTGAAAATTGCAGGAACTTGAAACCGGCACTAGGAAACAGACTAAGAAACCAGAGTAAAAGTGTCTCCTGCAAACCGTCTCCTTTGTGCTAGACGAACGGAAGTCTATCCACATGCTCAGTTCAGAGAGATAAGTATGTGTGGAATCTGTCCATCTCCTAGCTAGTTGGGAACACAAAGTTTCTTTTCAGTTGCAAATTCCATTCCATACATATATATGAGGAGGTAGTAGCTCCAAATCGGTTTTACACTGAAAAATGCAGGAACATGAAACCGGCACTAGGAAACAGGCTGAGAACCCAGTGAAAATGTTTCTCCTGCAACCCGTTCCATTTGTGCTAGATGATCGAACGTCTCTCCACATCTGAGTTCTGAGAGATAAGTGTGTGTGAAAACCGTCCTTCATCTAGCATTTTGGGAAAACAGATTTTCTTTTCAGGTGCAAAATCCACTACATATATATATATGGGGTGGTACTAGCTCCAACTCTGTTTTACAGTGAAAAATGCAGGAACTTAAAACCGGCACTAGGAAACAGACTGAGAAACCAGAGTAAAAGTTTCTCCTGCAACCCGTTCCCTTTGTGCTAGATGAACGAAAGTCTCTCCACATGCTCAGTTCTGAGAGATAAGTGTGTGTGAAAGCCGTCCTTCACATAGCTTGTTGGGAACACAAATTTTCTTTTCATGTACAAAATCCACTACATATATATATATATGGGGTGGTACTAGCTCCAACTCTGTTTTACAGTGAAAACTGCATGAACTTCAAACCGGCACTAGGAAACAGAATGAAAAACCAGAGAAAAGTTTTTCCTGCAACCCGTTCCCTTTGTGCTAGATGAACGAACGTCACTCCACGTGCTCAGTTCTGAGTGAAAAGTGTGTGTGAAAGCCGGCCTTCAAATATCTTGTTGGGAACACCAAGTTTCTTTTCACTTGCAAACTCCACTCCATACATATATATGGGGGGTACAAGCTCCAACTCGGTTTTACAGTGAAAACTGCATGAACTTCAAACCGGCACTAGGAAACAGACTGAAAAACCAGAGAAAAGTTTCTCCTGCAACCCGTTCCCTTTGTGCTAGATGAACGAATGTCTCTCCACGTGCTCAGTTCTGAGTGAAAAGTTTGTGTGAAAGCCGGCCTTCAAATATCTTGTTGGGAACAACAAGTTTCTTTTCAGTTGCCAACTCCACTCCATATATATATATGGGGAGGTACTAGCTCCAAATCGCTTTTACAGTGAAAACTGCAGGAACTTCAATCCGGCACTAGGAAACAGACTGAGAACCCAGAGTAAAAGTTTCTCCTGCAAAACGTTCCCTTTGTGCGAGTTGAACGAACGTCTCTCCACATTCTCAGCTCTGAGAGATAATTGTGTGTGAAAGCCGTCCTTCAACTAGCATGTTGGGAACACAAATTTTCTTTTCAGGTGCAAACTCCAGTCCATATATATATATGGGGAGGTACCAGCTCCAACTCGGTTTTACAGACAAAAATGCAGGAACTTCAAACCAGCACTAGGAAACAGACTGAGAAACCAGAGTAAAAGTTTCTCCTGCAACCCGTTCCGTTTTTTGCTAGATGAACGAACGTCTCTCCACATGCTCAGATCTGAGAGATAAGTGTGTGTGAATGCCGTCCTTCACCAAGCCTCTTGGGAACACAAAGTTTCTTTTCAGATGCCAACTCCACTCCATACATATATATGGGGAGGTACTAGTTCCAACTCGGGTTTACAGTGAAACCTGCAGGAACTTCAAACCGGCACTAGGAAACAGACTGAGAAACCAGAGCAAAAATTTTCTCCTGCAACCCGTTCCCTTTGTGCTAGATGAACGAACGTCTCTCCAAATGCTCAGTTCTGAAAGATAAGTGTGTGTGAAAGCCGTCCTTCACCTAGCTTGTTGGGAACACAAAGTTTCTTTTCATTTGCAAACTCCTCTCCATAAATATATATGGGGAGGTATTAGCTTCAATTCGGTTTTACATTGAAAAGTGCAGGAAATTCAAACCGGCACTAGGAAACAGTGAACCCAGAGCAAATGTTTCTCCTGCATCCCGTTCCCTTTCTGCTAGATGAACGAAAGTCTCTACACATGCTCAGTTCTGAGAGATAAGTTTGTGTGTAAGCCGTATTTCATCTATCTTGTTGGGAACACAAGTTTTCTTTCAGTTGCAAACTCCACTCCATACATATATATGGGGAGGTACTAGCTCCAAATAGGTTTTACAGTGAAAACTGCCGGAACTTCAAACTGGCACTATGAAACAACTGAGAAACCAGAGTAAAATTTTTCCTGAAACCAGTTCCCATTGTGCTAGATGAACGAACTTCTCTCCACGTACTCAGTTCTGAGTGAAAACTGTGTGTGAAATCCGTACTTAACCTAGCTTGTTGGGAACACAAAGTTTCTTTTCAGTTGCAAACTCCACTCCATAAATATATGTGGGGAGGTACTAGCCCCAACTCGGTTTTACAGTGAAAACTGCAGGAACATCAAAACGGCACTAGGAAACAGACTGAGAACACAGAGTAAAATTTTCTCCTGCAACCCTTTCTCTTTTTGCGAGATGAACGAACGTCTCTCCACATGTTCATTTCTGAGAGATAATTGTGTGTGAAAGCCGTCCTTCACCTACCTTGTTGGGAACACAAAGTACCTTTTCAGGTGCAAATTCCACTCCATACATATATATGGCGAGGTACTATCTCCAAATCAGTTTTACAGTGAAAACTGCAGGAACATCAAACCGGCACTTGGAAACAGACTGTGGACCCAGTGTAAATGTTTCTACTGCAAACCGTTCCCTTTTATGCTGGATGAAAGAACATCTATCCACATGCTCAGTTCTGAGGGATAAGTGTGTTTGAAAGCCGTCCTTCACCTAGCTTGTTGGGTAAGCGTAGTTTTTTTCACTTGCAATCTCCACTCCATACATATATATGGGGAGGTATTAGCTCCAACAAGTTTTATAGTGAAAACTGCAGAAACTTCAACCCGGCACTAAGAAACAGACTGAGAAACAAGAGCAAAAGTTTCTCTTGCAAGCAGTTTCCTTTAGGCTAGATGAGCGAACGTCTCTCTACATGCTCAGTTCTGAGAGATAAGTGTGTGTGAAAGCCGTCCTTCACCTAGCTTTTTGGGAACACAAAGTTTCTTTTCACTTGCAATCTCCAATCCATAAATATATATGGGAAGGTACTAGCTCCAAATCTGTTTTATAGTTAAATCTGCAGGAACTTCAAAAAGGCACTAGGAAACAGACAGAGAACCCAGAGGAAAAGTTACTACTGCAAACCGTTTCATTTGTGCTAGATGAACGAAATTCTCTCCACATGCTCAGTTCTGTAAGAAAAGTGTGTGTGAAAGCCGGCTTCACCTAGCTTGTTTGGAACGCAAAGTTTCTTTTCAGGTGCAAACTCCACTCCATACATATATATGGGGAGGTACTAGCTCCAACTCGGTTTTACAGTGAAAACTGCAGGAACTTCAAACCAGCTCTAGGAAACAGAATGAGAAACCAGAGCAAAAGTTTCTCTTGCAACCGGTTCCCATTGTGCTAGATGAACGAACGTCTCTCCACATGCTCATTTCTGAGAGATAATTGTGTGTGAAAGCCCCCTTTCACCTATCTTTTTTGGAACACAAAGTTTCTTTTCAGGTTCCAACTCCACTCCATCCATATATAGGGGGAGGTACAAGATCCAAATCGATTTTACAGTGATAACTGCAGGAACTTCAAACCAGCACTAGGAAACAGACTGAGAACACAGAGTAAAATTTCTCCAGCAAACCTTTCCCTTTGTGCGAGATGAACGAACGTCTCTCCACATGCTCATTTCTGAGAGATAATTGTGTGTGAAAGGCGTAATTCACCTACCGTGTTGGGAACACAAAGTTTCTTTTCACGGGCAAATTCCACTCCATACATATATATGGGGAGGTACTATCTCCAAATCAATTTTACAGTGAAAACTGCAGGAACATCAAACCGGCACTAGGAAACAGAAAGAGGACACAGTGTAAAAGTTTCTCCAGCAAACCGTTCCCTTTGTGCTAGATGAAAGAACATCTCTACACATGCTCAGTTCTGAGAGATATGTGTGTGTGAAAGCCGTCCTTCACCTACCTTTTTGGGAACACAAAGTTTCATTTCAGTTGCCAACTCCACTCCATACATATATATGAGGTGGTACTTGCTCCAACCCTGTTTTACATTGAAAAGTGCAGGAACTTCAAACTTGCACTAGGAAACAGACTGAGAACCCAGAGTAAATGTTTCTCTGCAACCCATTCCCTTTGTGCTAGATGAACGAAAGTCTAACCACATGCTCAGTTCTGAGAGTTAAGTGTGTGTCAAAGCCGTATTTCACCTATCTTGTTGAGAACACAAATTTTCTTTCAGTTGCAAACTACACTCCATACATATATATGGGGAGGTACAAGCTCCAAATAGGTTTTACAGTGAAAACTGCAGGAACTTCAAACCGGCACTAGGAAACAGACTGAGAAACCAGAGTAAAAGTTTCTCCTGCAACCCGTTCCTTTTGTGCTAGATGAATGAACGTCTTTCCACATGCTATGTTCTGAGAGATAAGTGAGTGTGAAAGCCGTCCATCACCTAGCTTGTTGGGAACAAAAAGTTTCATTTCAGTTGCTAACTACTATCCATACATATATATGGGGAGGTACTAGCTCCAACTCGGTTTTACAGTTAAATCTGCAGGAACTTGAAACTAGCACTAGGAAACAGACTGAGAAACCAGAGTAAAAGTTTCTCCTGCAAACCTTTCCCTTTGTGCGAGATGAACGAACGTCTCTCCACATGCTCATTTCTGAGAGAAAATTGTGTGTGAAAGGCGTAATTCACCTACCGTGTTGGGAACACAAAGTTTCTTTTCACGGGCAAATTCCACTCCATAAATATATATGGGGAGGTACTATCTCCAAATCAATTTTACAGTGAAAACTGCAGGAACATCAAACCGGCACTAGGAAACAGAAAGAGGACACAGTGTAAAAGTTTCTCCTGCAACCCGTTCCCTTTGTGCTAGATGAACGTACGTCTCTCCACATGCTCAGTTCTGAGAGATAAGTATGTTTTTTAAAGCCGTCCTTCACATAGCTTGTTGGGTACACAAACGTCCTTTTCAGTTGCAAACTCCACTCCATACATATATATGGGGAGGTACTAGCTCCAACTCGGTTTTACAGTTAAAACTGCAGGAACTTCAAACCGGCACTAGGAAACAGACAGAGAAATCAGAGTAAAAGTTTGTCCTGCAACACGTTCCCTTTGTGCTAAATGAAAGAACGTCTCTCCACATGCTCATTTCTGATAGATAATTGTGTGTGAAAGCCGTCCTTCACTTAGCTTGTTGAGAACACAAAGATTCTGTTCAGTAGCCAACTCCACTCCATACATATATATGGGAGGTACCAGCTTCAACTCGGTTGTAAAGTGAAAACTGCAGGAACTTCAACCTGGCACTAGGAAACAGACTGAGAAACCAGAGTAAAATTTCTCCTGCAACACTTTCCCTTTGTGCGAGATGAACGAACGTCTCTCCACATGCTCAGTACTGAGAGATAAGTGTGTGTTATAGCCGTACTTTACCACGCTTCTTGGGAACACAAAGTTTCTTTTAAGTTGCCAACTCCACTCCATACATATATATGGGGAGGTTATAGCTCCAAATCCCTTTTACAGTGAAAACAGCAGGAACTTCAATCCGGCACTAGGAAACAGACTGAGAACCCAGAGTAAAAGTTTCTCCTGCAAACCGTTCCCTTTGAGCGAGTTGAACGAACATCTCTCCACATTCTCTGTTCTGAGAGATATATGTGTGTGAAAGCCGTCATTCACCTAGCATGTTGGGAACACAAATTTTCTTTTCAGGTGCAAACACCAATCCATATATATATATGGGGAGGTACCAGTTACAACTCGGTTTTACACTGAAAAATGCAGGAACTTCAAATCAGCACTTGGAAACAGACTGAGAACCCAGAGCAAACCTTTCTCCTGCAACCCGTTCCCTTTTTGCTTGATGAACGAACGTCTTTCCACGTGCTCACTTCTGAATGAAATCTGTGTGTGAAAGCCGTCCTTCACATATCTTGTTGGGAACACAAAGTTTCTTTTCAGTTGCAAGCTCCACTCCATACATATATATGGGGAGGAACTAGCTCCAACTCGGTTTTTCAGTGAAAACTCTAGGAACTTCAAACAGGCATTAGGAAAAAGTCTGAGAAAGCAGAGTAATAGTTTCTCCTGCAAACGGTTCGCATTGTGCTAGATGAACGATCGTCTCTCCACATGCTCAGGTCTGAGAGATAAGTGTGTTTGAAAGCCGTCCTTCACCTAGCTTGTTGGGAACACAAAGATTCTTTTCACTTGCAATCTCCACTCCATACATATATATGGGAAGGTACTAGCTCCAAATCTATTTTACAGTTAAATCTGCATTAACTTCAACCCGGCACTAGGAAACACACTGAGAACCCAGAGTAAAAATTTCTCCTGCAACCCGTTTCCTTTGTGCTAGATGAACGAACGTCTCTCCACATGCTCAGTTCTGAAAGATAAGTGTGTGTGAAAGCCGTCCTTCACCTACCTTGTTGGGAACACAAAGTTCCTTTTCAGGTACAAATTCCACTCCATACATATATATGGGGAGGTACAATCTCCAAATCGGTTTTACAGTGAAAACTGCAGGAACATCAAACCGGCACTAGGAAACAGACTGAGGACCCATTGTAAAAGTTTCTCCTGCAAACAGTTCCCTTTTTTGCTAGATGAAAGAACATCTCTCCACAAGCTCAGTTCTGAGGGATAAGTGTGTTTGAAAGCAGTCCTTCACCTAGATTGCTGGGAACACATAGTTTTTTTCACTTGCAATCTCCACTCCATACATATATATGGGGAGGTACTAGATCCAACAAATTTTATAGTGAAAACTGCAGGAAATTCAACCCGGCACTAGGAAACAGACTGAGAAACAAGAGAAAAAGTTTCTCTTGCAAACAGTTTCCTTTAGGCTAGATGAACGAAAGTCTCTATACATGCTCACTTCTGAGAGATAAGTGTGCGTGAAAGCCGTCCTTCACCTAGCTTGTTGGGAACACAAAGTTTCTTTTCAGTTGCAAACTCCACTCCATACATTTATATGGGGAGGTACTACTTCCAACTCTGTTTTACAGTGAAAATTGCAGGAACTTCATACTGGCACTAGGAAACAGACTAAGAAACCAGAGTAAAAGTGTCCCCTGCAAACCGTTCCCTTTGTGCTAGACGAACGAACGTCTATCCACATGCTCAGTTCTGAGAGATAAGTGTGTGTGGAATCTGTCCATCTCCTAGCTAGTTGGGAACACAAAGTTTCTTTTCAGTTGCAAATTCCATTCCATACATATATATGAGGAGGTACTAGCTCCAAATCGGTTTTACAGTGAAAAATGCAGGAACATGAAACCGGCACTAGGAAACAGGCTGAGAACCCAGTGAAAATGTTTCTACTGCAACCCGTTCCATTTGTGCTAGATGATCGAACGTCTCTCCACATCTGAGTTCTGAGAGATAAGTGTGTGTGAAAACCGTCCTTCATCTAGCATCTTGGGAACACAGATTTTCTCTTCAGGTGCAAAATCCACTACATATATATATATGGGGTGGTACTAGCTCCAACTCTGTTTTACAGTGAAAAATGCAGGAACTTCAAACCGGCACTAGGAAACAGAATGAAAAACCAGAGAAAAGTTTCTCCTGCAAACCGTTCCCTTTTGGCTAGATGAACGAACGTCTCTCCACTTGCTCAGTTCTGAGTTAAAACTGTGTGTGAATGCCGTTCTTCACATATCTTGTTTGGAACACCAAGTTTCTTTTCAGTTGCAAAATCCACTCCATACATATATATGGGGAGGTACTAGCTCCAACTCGGTTTTACAGTTAAAACTGCAGGAACTTCAAACCGGCACTAGGAAACAGACTGAGAAATCAGAGAAAAAGTTTGTCCTGCAACCCGTTCCCTTTGTGCTAAATGAAAGAACGTCTCTCCACATGCTCATTTCTGATAGATAATTGTGTGTGAAAGCCGTCCTTCACCTAGCTTGTTGAGAACACAAAGATTCTGTTCAGTTGTCAACTCCACTACCTACATATATATGGGAGGTACCAGCTCCAACTCGGTTTTAAAGTGAAAACTGCAGGAACTTCAACCTGGCACTAGGAAACAGACTGAGAAACCAGAGTAAAAGTTTCTCCTGCAACCCTTTCCCTTTGTGCGAGATGAACGAACGTCTCTCCACATGCTCAGTACTGAGAGATATGTGTGTGTTAAAGCCGTACTTCACCTCGCTTCTTGGGAACACAAAGTTTCTTTTAAGTTGCCAACTCCACTCCATACATATATATGGGGAGGTAATAGCTCCAAATCGCTTTTACAGTGAAAACAGCAGGAACTTCAATCCGGCACTAGGAAACAGACTGAGAACCCAGAGTAAAAGTTTCTTCTGCAAACCGTTCCCTTTGAGCGAGTTGAACGAACGTCTCTCCACATTCTCTGTTCTGAGAGATATATGTGTGTGAAAGCCGTCATTCACCTAGCATGTTGGGAACACAAATTTTCTTTTCAAGTGCAAACACCAATCCATATATATATATGGGGAGGTACCAGTTACAACTCGGTTTTACACTGAAAAATGCAGGAACTTCAAATCAGCACTTGGAAACAGACTGAGAACCCAGAGCAAACCTTTCTCCTGCAACCCGTTCCCTTTTTGCTAGATGAATGAACGTCTTTCCACGTGCTCACTTCTGAATGAAATCTGTGTGTGAAAGCCGTCCTTCACCTATCTTGTTGGGAACACAAAGTTTCTTTTCAGTTGCAAACTCCACTCCATACATATATATGGGGAGGAACTAGCTCCAACTCGGTTTTTCAGTGAAAACTCTAGGAACTTCAAACAGGCATTAGGAAAAAGGCTGAGAAACCAGAGTAAAAGTTTCTCCTGCAAACGGTTCGCTTTGTGCTAGATGAACGATCGTCTCTCCACATGCTCAGGTCTGAGAGATAAGTGTGTTTCAAAGCCGTCCTTCACCTAGCTTGTTGGGAACACAAAGATTCTTTTCACTTGCAATCTCCACTCCATACATATATATGGGAAGGTACTAGCTCCAAATCTATTTTACAGTTAAATCTGCATTAACTTCAACCCGGCACTAGGAAACACACTGAGAACCCAGAGTAAAAATTTCTCCTGCAACCCGTTTCCTTTGTGCTAGATGAACGAACGTCTCTCCACATGCTCAGTTCTGAAAGATAAGTGTGTGTGAAAGCCGTCCTTCACCTACCTTGTTGGGAACACAAAGTTCCTTTTCAGGTACAAATTCCACTCCATACATATATATGGGGAGGTACAATCTCCAAATCGGTTTTACAGTGAAAACTGCAGGAACATCAAACCGGCACTAGGAAACAGACTGAGGACCCATTGTAAAAGTTTCTCCTGCAAACAGTTCCCTTTTTTGCTAGATGAAAGAACATCTCTCCACATGCTCAGTTCTGAGGGATAAGTGTGTTTGAAAGCAGTCCTTCACCTAGATTGCTGGGAACACATAGTTTTTTTCACTTGCAATCTCCACTCCATACATATATATGGGGAGGTACTAGATCCAACAAATTTTATAGTGAAAACTGCAGGAACTTCAACCCGGCACAAGGAAACAGACTGAGAAACAAGAGAAAAAGTTTCTCTTGCAAACAGTTTCCTTTAGGCTAGATGAACGAACGTCTCTATACATGCTCACTTCTGAGAGATAAGTGTGCGTGAAAGCCGTCCTTCACCTAGCTTGTTGGGAACACAAAGTTTCTTTTCAGTTGCAAACACCACTCCATACATTTATATGGGGAGGTACTACTTCCAACTTTGTTTTACAGTGAAAATTGCAGGAACTTCAAACCGGCACTAGGAAACAGACTAAGAAACCAGAGTAAAAGTGTACCCTGCAAACCGTTCCCTTTGTGCTAGACGAACGAACGTCTATCCACATGCTCAGTTCTGAGAGATAAGTGTGTGTGGAATCTGTCCATCTCCTAGCTAGTTGGGAACACAAAGTTTCTTTTCAGTTGCAAATTCCTTTCCATACATATAAATGAGGAGGTAGTAGCTCCAAATCGGTTTTACAGTGAAAAATGCATTAACTTCAAACAGACACTAGGAAACAGACTGAGAAACCAGAGTAAAAGTTACTCCTGCAATCCGTTCCCTTTGTGCTAGATGATCGAACGTCTCTCCACATCTGAGTCCTGAGAGATATGTGTGTGTGAAAACCGTCCTTCATCTAGCATCTTGGGAACACAGATTTTCTCTTCAGGTGCAAAATCCACTACATATATATATATGGGGTGGTACTAGCTCCAAATCGGTTTTACAGTGAAAAATGCAGGAACTTCAAACAGACACTAGGAAACAGACTGAGAACCCAGAGTAAAAGTTTCTCCTGCAACCCATTCCCTTTGTGCTCAAAGAACGAAAGTCTCTCCACATGCTCAGTTCTGAGAGATAATTGTGTGTGAAAGCCGGCCTTCAAATATCTTGTTGGGAACACCAAGTTTCTTTTCAGTTGCAAACTCCACTCCTTACATATATATGGGGAGGTACTAGCTCCAACTCGGTTTTACAGTGAAAACTGCATGAACTTCAAACCGGCTCTAGGAAACAGACTGAAAAACCAGAGAAAAGTTTCTCCTGCAACCCGTTCCCTTTGTGCTAGATGAACGAACGTCACTCCACGTGCTCAGTTCTGAGTGAAAAGTGTGTGTGAAAGCCGGCCTTCAAATATCTTGTTGGGAACACCAAGTTTCTTTTCAGTTGCAAACTCCACTCCATACATATATATGGGGAGGTACAAGCTCCAACTCGGTTTTACAGTGAAAACTGCATGAACTTCAAACCGGCACTAGGAAACAGACTGAAAAACCAGAGAAAAGTTTCTCCTGCAACCCGTTCCCTTTGTGCTTGATGAACGAACGTCTCTCCACGTGCTCAGATCTGAGTGAAAAGTGTGTGTGAAAGCCGGCCTTCAAATATCTTGTTGGGAACAGCAAGTTTGTTTTCAGTTGCAAACTCCACTCCATACATACATATGGGGAGGTACTAGCTCCAACTCGGTTTTACAGTGAAAACTGCAGAAACTTCAAACAGGCACTAGGAAACAGACTGAGATAACAGAGTAAAATTTTGTCCTGCAACCCGTTCCCTTTGTGCGAGATGAACGAAAGTCTCTCCACATGCTCATTACTGAGAGATATGTGTGTGTTAAAGCCATCCTTCACCTAGCTTCTTGAGAACACAAAGTTTCTTTTCAGTTGCAAACTCCACTCCATATATATATATGGGGAGGTACTAGCTCCAAATCGCTTTTACAGTGAAAACTGCAGGATCTTCAATCCGGCACTAGGAAACAGACTGAGAACCCAGAGTAAAAGTTTCTCTTGCAACACGTTCCCTTTGTGCGAGTTGAACGAACGTCTCTCCACATTCTCAGCTCTGAGAGATAATTGTGTGTGAAAGCCGTCCTTCACCTAGCATGTTGGGAACACAAATTTTCTTTTCAGGTGCAAACTCCAATCCATATATATATATGGGAAGGTACCATCTCCAACTCGGTTTTACAGAGAAAAATGCAGGAACTTCAAACCAGCACTAGGAAACAGACTGAGAAACCAGAGTAAAAGTTTCTCCTGCAACCCGTTCCGTTTGTGCTAGATGAACGAACGTCTGTCCACATGGTCAGTTCTGAGAGATAAGTGTGTGTGAAAGCCGTCCTTCACCAAGCTTCTTGGGAACACAAAGTTTCTTTTCAGATGCCAACTCCACTCCAAACATATATATGGGGAGGTACTAGTTCCAACTCGGGTTTACAGTGAAAACTGCAGGAACTTCAAACCGGCACTAGGAAACAGACAGAGAAACCAGAGCAAAAATTTTCTTCTGCAACCCTTTCTCTTTTTGCGAGATGAACGAACGTCTCTCCACATGCTCAGTTCTGAAAAATAAGTGTGTGTGAAAGCCGTACTTAACCTAGCTTGTTGGGAAAACAAAGTTTCTTTCAGTTGCAAACTCCACCCCATACATATATAAGGGGAAGTACTAGATCCTAATCCGTTTTACAGTGAAAAATGCAGGAACTTCAAACAGGCACTAGGAAAAAGACTGAGAAACCAGAGTAAAAGTTTCTCATACAACCCATTCCCTTTGTGCTAGATGAACGAAAGTCTCTTCACATGCTCTGTTCAGAGAGATAAGTGTGTATGAAAGCCGTTCTTCACCTAGCTTTTTGGGAACACAAAGTTTCATTTCAGTTGACAACTCCACTCCATACATATATATGGGGAGGTACAAGCTCCATCTCTGATTTTCAGTGAAAAATGCTGGAAAATCAAACTGGCACTAGGAAACAGGCTGAGAAAACAGAGTAAAAGTTTATCCTGCAACCCGTTCCTGTGTGTGAGATGAACGAACATCTCTCCACATGCTCAGTTCTGAGAGATAAGTGTGTGTGAAAACCGTCCTTCACCTAGCATGTTGGGAACACAGATTTTCTTTTCAGGTGCAAAATCCACTACATATAAATATATGGGGTGGTACTAGCTCCAAATCTCTTTTACAGTGAAAAATGCAGGAACTTCAAACCGGCACTAGGAAACAGATGGAGAACCCAGAGTAAAAGTTTCTCCTGCAACCCTTTCCCTTTGTGCTAGATGAACGAAAGTCTCTCCACATGCTCAGTTCTGAGAGATAAGTATGTGTGAAAGCCGTCCTTCACCTAGCTTTTTGGGAACACAAAGTTTTTTCACTTGCAATCTCCAATCCATAAATATATATGGGAAGGTACTAGCTCCAAATCTGTTTTATAGTTAAATCTGCAGGAACTTCAAAAAGGCACTAGGAAACAGACAGAGAACACAGAGAAAATGTTACTACTGCAAACCGTTTCATTTGAGCTAGATGAACGAAAGTCTATCCACATGCTCAGTTGTGTAAGAAAAGTGTGTGTGAAAGCCGTCCTTCACCTACCTTTTTGGGAACACAAATTTTCATTTCAGTTGCCAACTCCACTCCATACATATATATGAGGTGGTACTTGCTCCAACCCTGTTTTACATTGAAAACTGCAGGAACTTCAAAGTGGCACTAGGAAACAGACTGAGAACCCAGAGTAAATGTTTCTCTGCAAACCGTTCACTTTGTGCTAGATGAACGAAAGTCTAACCACATGCTCAGTTCTGAGAGTTAAGTGTGTGTCAAAGCCGTATTTCACCTATCTTGTTGGGAACACAAATTTTCTTTCAGTTGCAAACTACACTCCATACATATATATGGGGAGGTACTAGCTCCAACTCGGTTTTACAGTGAAAACTGGAAGAACTTCAAACCAGTTCTAGGAAACAGAATGAGAAACCAGAGCAAAAGTTTCTCTTGCAACCGGTTCCCATTGTGCTAGATGAACGAACGTCTTTCCACATGCTCATTTCTGAGAGATAATTGTGTGTGAAAGCCGCCTTTCACCTACCATTTTTGGAACACAAAGTTTCTTTTCAGGTGCCAACTCCACTCCATCCATATATAGGGGGAGGTACAAGATCCAAATCGATTTTAGAGTGATAACTGCAGGAACTTCAAACCAGCACTAGGAAACAGACTCAGAACACAGAATAAAAGTTTCTCCAGCAAACCGTTCCCTTTGTGCAAGATGAACGAACGTCTCTCCACATGCTCATTTCTGAGAGATAATTGTGTGTGAAAGCCGTAATTCACCTACCGTGTTGGGAACACAAAGTTTCTTTTCACGGGCAAATTCCACTCCATAAATATATATGGGGAGGTACTATCTCCAAATCAATTTTACAGTGAAAACTGCAGGAACATCAAACCGGCACTAGGAAACAGAAAGAGGACACAGTGTAAAAGTTTCTCCTGCAAACCGTTCCCTTTGTGCTAGATGAAAAAACATCTCTACACATGCTCTGTTCTGAGGGATATTTGTGTGTGAAAGCCGTCCTTCACCTAGCTTTTTGGGAACACAAAGTTTCATTTCAGTTGCCAACTCCACTCCATACATATATATGAGGTGGTACTTGCTCCAACCCTGTTTTACATTGAAAACTGCAGGAACTTCAAACTGGCACTAGGAAACAGACTGAGAACCCAGAGTAAATGTTTCTCTGCAACCCGTTCCCTTTGTGCTAGATGAACGAAAGTCTAACCACATGCTCAGTTCTGAGAGTTAAGTGTGTGTCAAAGCCGTATTTCACCTATCTTGTTGGGAACACAAATTTTCTTTCAGTTGCAAACTACAGTCCATACATATATATGGGGAGGTACTAGCTCCAAATAGGTTTTACAGTGAAAACTGCAGGAACTTCAAACCGGCACTATGAAACAACTGAGAAACCAGAGTAAAAGTTTCTCCTGCAACCAGTTCCCTTTGTGCTAGGTGAACGAACGTCTCTCCACGTGCTCATTTGAGTGAAAACTGTGTGTGAAAGCCGTACTTCAACTAGCTTGTTGGGAACACAAAGTTTCATTTCAGTTGACAACTCCACTCCATACATATATATGGGGAGGTACTAGCTCCATCTCTGATTTACAGTGAAAAATGCTGGAAAATCAAACTGGCACTAGGAAAGAGGCTGAGAAAACAGAGTAAAAGTTTCTCCTGCAACCCGTTCCCTTTGTGCTAGATGAACGAACGTCTTTCCACATGCTATGTTCTGAGAGATAAGTGTGTGTGAAAGCCGTCCATCACCTAGCTTGTTGGGAACACAAAGTTTCATTTCTGTTGCTAACTCCTATCCATACATATATATGGGGAGGTACTAGCTCCAACTCGGTTTTACAATTAAATCTGCAGGAACTTGAAACTAGCACTAGGAAACAGACTGAGAAACCAGAGTAAAAGTTTCTCCTGCAAACCTTTCCCTTTGTGCGAGATGAACGATCGTCTCTCCACATGCTCAGTACTGAGATATAAGTGTGAGTGAAAGCTGTCCTTCACCTAGCTTGTTGGGAACACAAAGTTCTTTTCAGTTTCCAACTCCACTCCATACATATATATGGGGAGGTACAAGCTCCAAATCGGTTTTACATTGAAAAATGCAGGAACATAAAACCGGCACTAGGAAACAGGCTGAGAAACCAGTGAAAAATTTTCTACTGCATCCCGTTCCCTTTGTGCTGGATGAACGTACGTCTCTCCACATGCTCAGTTCTGAGAGATAAGTGGGTTTTTTAAAGCCGTCCTTCACATAGCTTGTTGGGTACACAAACGTCCTTTTCAGTTGCAAAGTCCACTCCATACATATATATGGGGAGGTACTAGCTCCAACTCGGTTTTACAGTGAAAACTGCAGGAACTTCAAACCGACACTAGTAAACAGACTGAGAAAACAGAGTAAAATTTTCCCCTGCAACCCGTTCCCTTTGTGCTAAATGAACGAACGTCTCTCCACATGCTCATTTCTGAGAGACAAGTGTCTGTGAAAGCCGTCATTCCCCTTTCTTGTTGGGAACACAAAGTTTCTTTCAGTTGCAAACTCCACCCCATACATATATAAGGGGAAGTACTAGATCCTAATCCGTTTTACAGTGAAAAATGCAGGAACTTCAAACAGGCACTAGGAAAAAGACTGAGAAACCAGAGTAAAAGTTTCTCATACAACCCATTCCCTTTGTGCTAGATGAACGAAAGTCTCTTCACATGCTCTGTTCAGAGAGATAAGTGTGTATGAAAGCCGTTCTTCACCTAGCTTTTTGGGAACACAAAGTTTCATTTCAGTTGACAACTCCACTCCATACATATATATGGGGAGGTACAAGCTCCATCTCTGATTTTCAGTGAAAAATGCTGGAAAATCAAACTGGCACTAGGAAACAGGCTGAGAAAACAGAGTAAAAGTTTATCCTGCAACCCGTTCCTGTGTGTGAGATGAACGAACATCTCTCCACATGCTCAGTTCTGAGAGATAAGTGTGTGTGAAAACCGTCCTTCACCTAGCATGTTGGGAACACAGATTTTCTTTTCAGGTGCAAAATCCACTACATATAAATATATGGGGTGGTACTAGCTCCAAATCTCTTTTACAGTGAAAAATGCAGGAACTTCAAACCGGCACTAGGAAACAGATGGAGAACCCAGAGTAAAAGTTTCTCCTGCAACCCTTTCCCTTTGTGCTAGATGAACGAAAGTCTCTCCACATGCTCAGTTCTGAGAGATAAGTATGTGTGAAAGCCGTCCTTCACCTAGCTTTTTGGGAACACAAAGTTTTTTCACTTGCAATCTCCAATCCATAAATATATATGGGAAGGTACTAGCTCCAAATCTGTTTTATAGTTAAATCTGCAGGAACTTCAAAAAGGCACTAGGAAACAGACAGAGAACACAGAGAAAATGTTACTACTGCAAACCGTTTCATTTGAGCTAGATGAACGAAAGTCTATCCACATGCTCAGTTGTGTAAGAAAAGTGTGTGTGAAAGCCGTCCTTCACCTACCTTTTTGGGAACACAAATTTTCATTTCAGTTGCCAACTCCACTCCATACATATATATGAGGTGGTACTTGCTCCAACCCTGTTTTACATTGAAAACTGCAGGAACTTCAAAGTGGCACTAGGAAACAGACTGAGAACCCAGAGTAAATGTTTCTCTGCAAACCGTTCACTTTGTGCTAGATGAACGAAAGTCTAACCACATGCTCAGTTCTGAGAGTTAAGTGTGTGTCAAAGCCGTATTTCACCTATCTTGTTGGGAACACAAATTTTCTTTCAGTTGCAAACTACACTCCATACATATATATGGGGAGGTACTAGCTCCAACTCGGTTTTACAGTGAAAACTGGAAGAACTTCAAACCAGTTCTAGGAAACAGAATGAGAAACCAGAGCAAAAGTTTCTCTTGCAACCGGTTCCCATTGTGCTAGATGAACGAACGTCTTTCCACATGCTCATTTCTGAGAGATAATTGTGTGTGAAAGCCGCCTTTCACCTACCATTTTTGGAACACAAAGTTTCTTTTCAGGTGCCAACTCCACTCCATCCATATATAGGGGGAGGTACAAGATCCAAATCGATTTTAGAGTGATAACTGCAGGAACTTCAAACCAGCACTAGGAAACAGACTCAGAACACAGAATAAAAGTTTCTCCAGCAAACCGTTCCCTTTGTGCAAGATGAACGAACGTCTCTCCACATGCTCATTTCTGAGAGATAATTGTGTGTGAAAGCCGTAATTCACCTACCGTGTTGGGAACACAAAGTTTCTTTTCACGGGCAAATTCCACTCCATAAATATATATGGGGAGGTACTATCTCCAAATCAATTTTACAGTGAAAACTGCAGGAACATCAAACCGGCACTAGGAAACAGAAAGAGGACACAGTGTAAAAGTTTCTCCTGCAAACCGTTCCCTTTGTGCTAGATGAAAAAACATCTCTACACATGCTCTGTTCTGAGGGATATGTGTGTGTGAAAGCCGTCCTTCACCTAGCTTTTTGGGAACACAAAGTTTCATTTCAGTTGCCAACTCCACTCCATACATATATATGAGGTGGTACTTGCTCCAACCCTGTTTTACATTGAAAACTGCAGGAACTTCAAACTGGCACTAGGAAACAGACTGAGAACCCAGAGTAAATGTTTCTCTGCAACCCGTTCCCTTTGTGCTAGATGAACGAAAGTCTAACCACATGCTCAGTTCTGAGAGTTAAGTGTGTGTCAAAGCCGTATTTCACCTATCTTGTTGGGAACACAAATTTTCTTTCAGTTGCAAACTACAGTCCATACATATATATGGGGAGGTACTAGCTCCAAATAGGTTTTACAGTGAAAACTGCAGGAACTTCAAACCGGCACTATGAAACAACTGAGAAACCAGAGTAAAAGTTTCTCCTGCAACCAGTTCCCTTTGTGCTAGGTGAACGAACGTCTCTCCACGTGCTCATTTGAGTGAAAACTGTGTGTGAAAGCCGTACTTCAACTAGCTTGTTGGGAACACAAAGTTTCATTTCAGTTGACAACTCCACTCCATACATATATATGGGGAGGTACTAGCTCCATCTCTGATTTACAGTGAAAAATGCTGGAAAATCAAACTGGCACTAGGAAAGAGGCTGAGAAAACAGAGTAAAAGTTTCTCCTGCAAACCGTTCCCTTTGTGCTAGATGAACGAACGTCTTTCCACATGCTATGTTCTGAGAGATAAGTGTGTGTGAAAGCCGTCCATCACCTAGCTTGTTGGGAACACAAAGTTTCATTTCTGTTGCTAACTCCTATCCATACATATATATGGGGAGGTACTAGCTCCAACTCGGTTTTACAATTAAATCTGCAGGAACTTGAAACTAGCACTAGGAAACAGACTGAGAAACCAGAGTAAAATTTTCTCCTGCAAACCTTTCCCTTTGTGCGAGATGAACGATCGTCTCTCCACATGCTCAGTACTGAGATATAAGTGTGAGTGAAAGCTGTCCTTCACCTAGCTTGTTGGGAACACAAAGTTCTTTTCAGTTTCCAACTCCACTCCATACATATATATGGGGAGGTACAAGCTCCAAATCGGTTTTACATTGAAAAATGCAGGAACATAAAACCGGCACTAGGAAACAGGCTGAGAAACCAGTGAAAAATTTTCTACTGCATCCCGTTCCCTTTGTGCTGGATGAACGTACGTCTCTCCACATGCTCAGTTCTGAGAGATAAGTGGGTTTTTTAAAGCCGTCCTTCACATAGCTTGTTGGGTACACAAACGTCCTTTTCAGTTGCAAAGTCCACTCCATACATATATATGGGGAGGTACTAGCTCCAACTCGGTTTTACAGTGAAAACTGCAGGAACTTCAAACCGACACTAGTAAACAGACTGAGAAAACAGAGTAAAATTTTCCCCTGCAACCCGTTCCCTTTGTGCTAAATGAACGAACGTCTCTCCACATGCTCATTTCTGAGAGACAAGTGTCTGTGAAAGCCGTCATTCCCCTTTCTTGTTGGGAACACAAAGTTTCTTTCAGTTGCAAACTCCACCCCATACATATATAAGGGGAAGTACTAGATCCTAATCCGTTTTACAGTGAAAAATGCAGGAACTTCAAACAGGCACTAGGAAAAAGACTGAGAAACCAGAGTAAAAGTTTCTCATACAACCCATTCCCTTTGTGCTAGATGAACGAAAGTCTCTTCACATGCTCTGTTCAGAGAGATAAGTGTGTATGAAAGCCGTTCTTCACCTAGCTTTTTGGGAACACAAAGTTTCATTTCAGTTGACAACTCCACTCCATACATATATATGGGGAGGTACAAGCTCCATCTCTGATTTTCAGTGAAAAATGCTGGAAAATCAAACTGGCACTAGGAAACAGGCTGAGAAAACAGAGTAAAAGTTTATCCTGCAACCCGTTCCTGTGTGTGAGATGAACGAACATCTCTCCACATGCTCAGTTCTGAGAGATAAATGTGTGTGAAAACCGTCCTTCACCTAGCATGTTGGGAACACAGATTTTCTTTTCAGGTGCAAAATCCACTACATATAAATATATGGGGTGGTACTAGCTCCAAATCTCTTTTACAGTGAAAAATGCAGGAACTTCAAACCGGCACTAGGAAACAGATGGAGAACCCAGAGTAAAAGTTTCTCCTGCAACCCTTTCCCTTTGTGCTAGATGAACGAAAGTCTCTCCACATGCTCAGTTCTGAGAGATAAGTATGTGTGAAAGCCGTCCTTCACCTAGCTTTTTGGGAACACAAAGTTTTTTCACTTGCAATCTCCAATCCATAAATATATATGGGAAGGTACTAGCTCCAAATCTGTTTTATAGTTAAATCTGCAGGAACTTCAAAAAGGCACTAGGAAACAGACAGAGAACACAGAGAAAATGTTACTACTGCAAACCGTTTCATTTGAGCTAGATGAACGAAAGTCTATCCACATGCTCAGTTGTGTAAGAAAAGTGTGTGTGAAAGCCGGCTTCACCTAGCTTGTTTGGAACACAAAGTTTCTTTTCAGGTGCAAACTCCACTCCATACATATATATGGGGAGGTACTAGCTCCAACTCGGTTTTACAGTGAAAACTGGAGGAACTTCAAACCAGCTCTAGGAAACAGAATGAGAAACCAGAGCAAAAGTTTCTCTTGCAACCGGTTCCCATTGTGCTAGATGAATGAACGTCTCTTCACATGCTCATTTCTGAGAGATAATTGTGTGTGAAAGCCGCCTTTCACCTATCTTTTTTGGAACACAAAGTTTCTTTTCAGGTGCCAACTCCTCTCCATCCATATATAGGGGGAGGTACAAGATCCAAATCGATTTTAGAGTGATAACTGCAGGAATTTCAAACCAGCACTAGGAAACAGACTGAGAACACAGAGTAAAAGTTTCTCCAGCAAACCGTTCCCTTTGTGCAAGATGAACGAACGTCTCTCCACATGCTCATTTCTGAGAGATAATTGTGTGTGAAAGCCGTAATTCACCTACCGTGTTGGGAACACAAAGTTTCTTTTCACGTGCAAATTCCACTCCATACATATATATGGGGAGGTACTATCTCCAAATCAATTTTACAGTGAAAACTGCAGGAACATCAAACCGGCACTAGGAAACAGAAAGAGGACACAGTGTAAATGTTTCTCCTGCAAACCGTTCCCTTTATTGCTAGATGAAAAAACATCTCTACACATGCTCTGTTCTGAGGGATATGTGTGTGTGAAAGCCGTCCTTCACCTACCTTTTGGGAACACAAATTTTCATTTCAGTTGCCAACTCCACTCCATACATATATATGAGGTGGTACTTGCTCCAACCCTGTTTTACATTGAAAACTGCAGGAACTTCACACTGGCACTAGGAAACAGACTGAGAACCCAGAGTAAATGTTTCTCTGCAACCCGTTCCCTTTGTGCTAGATGAACGAAAGTCTAACCACATGCTCAGTTCTGAGAGTTAAGTGTGTGTCAAAGCCGTATTTCACCTATCTTGTTGGGAACACAAATTTTCTTTCAGTTGCAAACTACAGTCCATACATATATATGGGGAGGTACTAGCTCCAAATAGGTTTTACAGTGAAAACTGCAGGAACTTCAAACCGGCACTATGAAACAACTGAGAAACCAGAGTAAAAGTTTCTCCTGCAACCAGTTCCCTTTGTGCTAGATGAACGAACGTCTCTCCACGTGCTCAGTTGAGTGAAAACTATGTGTGAAAGCCGTACTTCAACTAGCTTGTTGGGAACACAAAGTTTCATTTCAGTTGACAACTCCACTCCATACATATATATGGGGGAGCTTCTCTGATTTACAGTGAAAAATGCTGGAAAATCAAACTGGCACTAGGAAAGAGGCTGAGAAAACAGAGTAAAAGTTTCTCCTGCAACCCGTTCCCTTTGTGCTAGATGAACGAAAGTCTCTCCACATGCTCAGTTCTGAGAGATAAGTATGTGTGAAAGCCGTCCTTCACCTAGCTTTTTGGGAACACAAAGTTTTTTCACTTGCAATCTCCAATCCATAAATATATATGGGAAGGTACTAGCTCCAAATCTGTTTTATAGTTAAATCTGCAGGAATTTCAAAAAGGCACTAGGAAACAGACAGAGAACACAGAGAAAATGTTACTACTGCAAACCGTTTCATTTGAGCTAGATGAACGAAAGTCTATCCACATGCTCAGTTGTGTAAGAAAAGTGTGTGTGAAAGCCGGCTTCACCTAGCTTGTTTGGAACACAAAGTTTCTTTTCAGGTGCAAACTCCACTCCATACATATATATGGGGAGGTACTAGCTCCAACTCGGTTTTACAGTGAAAACTGGAGGAACTTCAAACCAGCTCTAGGAAACAGAATGAGAAACCAGAGCAAAAGTTTCTCTTGCAACCGGTTCCCATTGTGCTAGATGAACGAACGTCTCTTCACATGCTCATTTCTGAGAGATAATTGTGTGTGAAAGCCGCCTTTCACCTATCTTTTTTGGAACACAAAGTTTCTTTTCAGGTGCCAACTCCTCTCCATCCATATATAGGGGGAGGTACAAGATCCAAATCGATTTTAGAGTGATAACTGCAGGAATTTCAAACCAGCACTAGGAAACAGACTGAGAACACAGAGTAAAAGTTTCTCCAGCAAACCGTTCCCTTTGTGCAAGATGAACGAACGTCTCTCCACATGCTCATTTCTTAGAGATAATTGTGTGTGAAAGCCATAATTCACCTACCGTGTTGGGAACACAAAGTTTCTTTTCACGTGCAAATTCCACTCCATACATATATATGGGGAGGTACTATCTCCAAATCAATTTTACAGTGAAAACTGCAGGAACATCAAACCGGCACTAGGAAACAGAAAGAGGACACAGTGTAAATGTTTCTCCTGCAAATCGTTCCCTTTTTTGCTAGATGAAAAAACATCTCTACACATGCTCAGTTCTGAGGGATATGTGTGTGTGAAAGCCGTCCTTCACCTACCTTTTTGGGAACACAAATTTTCATTTCAGTTGCCAACTCCACTCCATACATATATATGAGGTGGTACTTGCTCCAACCCAGTTTTACATTGAAAACTGCAGGAACTTCACACTGGCACTAGGAAACAGACTGAGAACCCAGAGTAAATGTTTCTCTGCAACCCGTTCCCTTTGTGCTAGATGAACGAAAGTCTAACCACATGCTCAGTTCTGAGAGTTAAGTGTGTGTCAAAGCCGTATTTCACCTATCTTGTTGGGAACACAAATTTTCTTTCAGTTGCAAACTACAGTCCATACATATATATGGGGAGGTACTAGCTCCAAATAGGTTTTACAGTGAAAACTGCAGGAACTTCAAACCGGCACTATGAAACAACTGAGAAACCAGAGTAAAAGTTTCTCCTGCAACTAGTTCCCTTTGTGCTAGATGAACGAACGTCTCTCCACGTGCTCAGTTGAGTGAAAACTGTGTGTGAAAGCCGTACTTCAACTAGCTTGTTGGGAACACAAAGTTTCATTTCAGTTGACAACTCCACTCCATACACATATATGGGGAGGTACTAGCTCCATCTCTGATTTACAGTGAAAAATGCTGGAAAATCAAACTGGCACTAGGAAACAGGCTGAGAAAACAGAGTAAAAGTTTCTCCTGCAACCCGTTCCCTTTGTGCTAGATGAACGAACGTCTTTCCACATGCTATGTTCTGAGAGATAAGTGAGTGTGAAAGCCGTCCATCACCTAGGTTGTTGGGAACACAAAGTTTCATTTCAGTTGCAAACTCCTATCCATACATATATATGGGGAGGTACTAGCTCCAACTCGGTTTTACAGTTAAATCTGCAGGAACTTGAAACTAGCTCTAGGAAACAGACTGAGAAACCAGAGTAAAAGATTCTCCTGCAAACCTTTCCCTTTGTGCGAGATGAACGAAAGTCTCTCCACATTTTCAGTACTGAGATATAAGTGTGAGTGAAAGCTGTCCTTCACCTAGCTTGTTGGGAACACAAAGTTCTTTTCAGTTTCCAACTCCACTCCATACATATATATGGGGAGGTACAAGCTCCAAATCGGTTTTACATTGAAAAATGCAGGAACATCAAACCGGCACTAGGAAACAGGCTGAGAAACCAGTGAAAAAGTTTCTACTGCAACCCGATCCCTTTGTGCTAGATGAACGTACGTCTCTTCACATGCTCTCTTCTGAGAGATAAGTATGTTTTTTAAAGCCGTCCTTCAATTAGCTTGTTGGGTACACAAACGTCCTTTTCAGTTGCAAACTCCACTCCATACATATATATGGGGAGGTACTAGCTCCAACTCGGTTTTACAGTGAAAACTGCAGGAACTTCAAACCGACACTAGGAAACAGACTGAGAAAACAGAGTAAAATTTTCCCCTGCAACCCGTTCCCTTTGTGCTAAATGAACGAACGTCTCTCCACATGCTCATTTCTGAGAGATAAGTGTCTGTGAATGCCGTCCTTCACCTAACTTGTTGGGAACACAAAGTTTCATTTCAGTTGCCAACTCCACTCCGTACATATATATGGGGAGGTACAAGCTCCAAATCTGTTTACACTGAAAACTGCAGGAACTTCAAACCGGCACTAGGAAACAGACTGAGAACCCAGAGTAAAAGTTTCTCATACAACCCGTTCCCTTTTTGCTAGATGAACGAAAGTCTCTCCACATGCTCAGTTCAGAGAGATAAGTGTGTATGAAAGCCGTTCTTCACCTAGCTTTTTGGGAACACAAAGGTTCATTTCAGTTGACAACTCCACTCCATACATTTATATGGGGAGGTACTAGCTCCATATCTGATTTACAGTGAAAAATGCTGGAAAATCAAACTGGCACTAGGAAACAGGCTGAGAAAACAGAGTTAAAGTTTATCCTGCAACCCGTTCCTGTGTGTGAGATGAACGAACGTCTCTCCACATGCTCAGTTCTGAGAGATAAGTGTGTGTGAAAACCGTCCTTCACCTAGCATGTTGGGAACACAGATTTTCTTTTCAGGTGCGAAATCCACTACATAAAAATATATGGGGTGGTACTAGCTCCAAATCTGTTTTACAGTGAAAAATGCAGGAACTTCAAACCGGCACTAGGAAACAGATTGAGAACCCAGAGTAAAAGTTTCTCCTGCAACCCGTTCCCTTTGTGCTAGATGAACAAAAGTCTCTCCACATGCTCAGTTCTGAGAGATAAGTATGTGTGAAAGCCGTCCTTCACATAGCTTGTTGGGAACACAAAGTTTCTTTTCAGGTGCAAATCCCACTCCATACTTATATATGGGGAAGTACTAGCTCCAACTCGTTTTTACAGTGAAAACTGCAGGAACTTCAAACCGGCACTAGGAAACAGATTGAAAAACCAGAGAAAAGTTTCTCCTGCAAACCGTTCCCTTTGGGCTAGATGAACGAACGTCTCTCCACGTGCTCAGTTCTGAGTTAAAACTGTGTGTGAATGCCGTCCTTCACATATCTTGTTTGGAACACCAAGTTTCTTTCCAGTTGCAAAATCCACTCCATACATATATATGGGGAGGTACTAGCTCCAACTCGGATTTACAGTTAAAACTGCAGGAACTTCAAACCGGCATAGGAAACAGACTGAAAAATCAGAGTAAAAGTTTGTCCTGCAACCCGTTCCCTTTGGGCTAAATGAACGAACGTCTGTCCACATGCTCAGTACTGAGAGATAAGTGTGTGTTAAAGCCGTACTTTACCTCGCTTCTTGGGAACACAAAGTTTCTTTTCAGTTGCCAACTCCACTCCATATATATATATGGGGAGGTACTAGCTCCAAATCGCTTTTACAGTGAAAACTGCAGGATCTTCATTCCGGCACTAGGAAACAGACTGAGAACCCAGAGTAAAGTTTCTCCTGCAAACCGTTCCCTTTGAGCGAGTTGAACGAACGTCTCTCCACATTCTCTGTTCTGAGAGCTATATGTGTGTGAAAGCCGTCCTTCACCTAGCATGTTGGGAACACAAATTTTCTTTTCAGGTGCAAACACCAATCCATATATATATATGGGGAGGTACCAGTTACAACTCGGTTTTACACTGAAAAATGCAGGAACTTCAAATCAGCACTAGGAAACAGACTGAGAACCGAGAGCAAACCTTTCTCCTGCAACCCGTTCCCTTTTTGCTAGATGAACGAACGTCTTTCCACGTGCTCACTTCTGAGTGAAATCTGTGTGTGAAAGCCGTCCTTCACCTATCTTGTTGGGAACACAAAGTTTCTTTTCAGTTGCAAACTCCACTCCATATATATATATGGGGAGGTACTAGCTCCAACTCGGTTTTACAGTGAAAACTGCAGGAACTTCAAACAGGCACTAGGAAACAGACTGAGAAACCAGAGTTAAAGTTTCTCCTGAAACCCGTTCCGTTTGTTCCAGAAGAACGAACGTCTCTCCACATGCTCAGTTCTGAGAGATAAGTGTGAGTGAATGCCGTCCTTCACCAAGCTTCTTGGGAACACAACGTTTCTTTTCAGTTGCAAACTCCACTCCATAAATATATATGGGGAGGTACTATCCCCAACTCGGTTTTACAGTGAAAACTGCAGGAACTTCAAATCGGCACTAGGAAACAGACTGAGAACACAGAGTAAAATTTTCTCCTGCAACCCTTTCTCTTTTTGCGAGATGAACGAACGTCTCTCCACATGCTCATTTCTGAGAGATAATTGTGTGTGAAAGCCGTCCTTCACCTACCTTGTTGGGAACACAAAGTTCCTTTTTAGGTGCAAATTCCACTCCATACATATATATGGCGAGGTACTATCTCCAAATCAGTTTTACAGTGAAAACTGCAGGAACATCAAACCGGCACTTGGAAACAGACTGTGGACCCAGTGTAAAAGTTTCTCCTGCAAACCGTTCCCTTTTATGCTAGATGAAAGAACATCTCTCCACATGCTCAGTTCTGAGGGATAAGTGTGTTTGAAAGCCGTCCTTCACCTAGCTTGTTGGGAAAACGTAGTTTTTTTCACTTGCAATCTCCACTCCATACATATATATGGGGAGGTACTAGCTCCAACAAGTTTTATAGTGAAAACTGCAGAAACTTCAACCCGGCACTAAGAAACAGACTGAGAAACAAGAGCAAAAGTTTCTCTTGCAACCAGTTTCCTTTATGCTAGATGAAAGAACGTCTCTCCACATGCTCAGTTCTGAGAGATAAGTGTGTTTGAAAGCCGTCCTACACCTATCTTTTTGGGAACACAAAGTTTTTTTTCACATGCAATCTCCAATCCATAAATATATATTGGAAGGTACTAGCTCCAAATCTGTTTTATAGTTAAATCTGCAGGAACTTCAAAAAGGCACTAGGAAACAGACAGAGAACCCAGAGGAAAAGTTACTACTGCAAACCGTTTCATTTGTGCTAGATGAATGAAAGTCTCTCCACATGCTCAGTTCTGTAAGAAAAGTGTGTGTGAAAGCCGGCTTCACCTAGCTTGTTTGGAACACAAAGTTTCTTTTCAGGTGCAAACTCCACTCCATACATATATATGGGGAGGTACAAGCTCCAACTCGGTTTTACAGTGAAAACTGCAGGAACTTCAAACCAGCTCTAGGAAACAGAATGAGAAACCAGAGCAAAAGTTTCTCTTGCAACCGGTTCCCATTGTGCTAGATGAACGAACGTCTCTCCACATGCTCATTTCTGAGAGATAATTGTGTGTGAAAGCCGTCTTTCACCTATCTTTTTTGGAACACAAAGTTTCTTTTCAGGTGCCAACTCCACTCCATCCATATATAGAGGGAGATACAAGATCCGAATCGATTTTACAGTGATAACTGCAGGAACTTCAGACCAGCACTAGGAAACAGACTGAGAACACAGAGTAAAAGTTTCTCCAGCAAATCGTTCCCTTTGTGCGAGATGAACGAACGTCCCTCCACATGCTCATTTCTGAGAGATAATTGTGTGTGAAAGCCGTAATTCACCTACCGTGTTGGGAACACAAAGTTTCTTTTCACGTGCAAATTCCACTCCATACATATATATGGGGAGGTACTATCTCCAAATCAATTTTACAGTGAAAACTGCAGGAACATCAAACCGGCACTAGGAAACAGAAAGAGGACACAGTGTAAAAGTTTCTCTAGCAAACCGTTCTCTTTGTGCTAGATGAACGAAAGTCTCTCCACATGCTCAGTTCAGAGAGATAAGTGTGTATGAAAGCCGTTCTTCACCTAGCTTTTTGGGAACACAAAGTTTCATTTCAGTTGACAACTCCACTCCATACATTTATATGGGGAGGTACTAGCTCCATCTCTGATTTACAGTGAAAAATGCTGGAAAATCAAACTGGCACTAGGAAACAGGCTGAGAAAACAGAGTAAAAGTTTATCCTGCAACCCGTTCCTGTGTGTGAGATGAACGAACGTCTCTCCACATGCTCAGTTCTGAGAGATAAGTGTGTGTGAAAGCCGTCCTTCACCTAGCATGTTGGGAACACAGATTTTCTTTTCAGGTGCGAAATCCACTACATAAAAATATATGGGTTGGTACTAGCTCCAAATCTGTTTTACAGTGAAAAATGCAGGAACTTCAAACCGGCACTAGGAAACAGACTCTGAAACCAGAGCAAGAGTTTCTCCTGCAACCCGTTCCCTTTGTGCTAGATGAACGAACGTCTCTCCACATGCTCATTTCTGAGAGATAATTGTGTGTGAAAGCCGTCCTTCACCTACCTTGTTGGGAACACAAAGTTCCTTTTTAGGTGCAAATTCCACTCCATACATATATATGGCGAGGTACTATCTCCAAATCAGTTTTACAGTGAAAACTGCAGGAACATCAAACCGGCACTTGGGAACAGACTGTGGACCCAGTGTAAAAGTTTCTCCTGCAAACCGTTCCCTTTTATGCTAGATGAAAGAACATCTCTCCACATGCTCAGTTCTGAGGGATAAGTGTGTTTGAAAGCCGTCCTTCACCTAGCTTGTTGGGAAAACGTAGTTTTTTTCACTTGCAATCTCCACTCCATACATATATATGGGGAGGTACTAGCTCCAACAAGTTTTATAGTGAAAACTGCAGAAACTTCAACCCGGCACTAAGAAACAGACTGAGAAACAAGAGCAAAAGTTTCTCTTGCAACCAGTTTCCTTTATGCTAGATGAACGAACGTCTCTCCACATGCTCAGTTCTGAGAGATAAGTGTGTTTGAAAGCCGTCCTACACCTATCTTTTTGGGAACACAAAGTTTTTTTTCACATGCAATCTCCAATCCATAAATATATATCGGAAGGTACTAGCTCCAAATCTGTTTTATAGTTAAATCTGCAGGAACTTCAAAAAGGCACTAGGAAACAGACAGAGAACCCAGAGGAAAAGTTACTACTGCAAACCGTTTCATTTGTGCTAGATGAATGAAAGTCTCTCCACATGCTCAGTTCTGTAAGAAAAGTGTGTGTGAAAGCCGGCTTCACCTAGCTTGTTTGGAACACAAAGTTTCTTTTCAGGTGCAAACTCCACTCCATACATATATATGGGGAGGTACAAGCTCCAACTCGGTTTTACAGTGAAAACTGCAGGAACTTCAAACCAGCTCTAGGAAACAGAATGAGAAACCAGAGCAAAAGTTTCCTTGCAACCGGTTCCCATTGTGCTAGATGAACGAACGTCTCTCCACATGCTCATTTCTGAGAGATAATTGTGTGTGAAAGCCGTCTTTCACCTATCTTTTTTGGAACACAAAGTTTCTTTTCAGGTGCCAACTCCACTCCATCCATATATAGAGGGAGATACAAGATCCGAATCGATTTTACAGTGATAACTGCAGGAACTTCAGACCAGCACTAGGAAACAGACTGAGAACACAGAGTAAAAGTTTCTCCAGCAAATCGTTCCCTTTGTGCGAGATGAACGAACGTCCCTCCACATGCTCATTTCTGAGAGATAATTGTGTGTGAAAGCCGTAATTCACCTACCGTGTTGGGAACACAAAGTTTCTTTTCACGTGCAAATTCCACTCCATACATATATATGGGGAGGTACTATCTCCAAATCAATTTTACAGTGAAAACTGCAGGAACATCAAACCGGCACTAGGAAACAGAAAGAGGACACAGTGTAAAAGTTTCTCTAGCAAACCGTTCTCTTTGTGCTAGATGAACGAAAGTCTCTCCACATGCTCAGTTCAGAGAGATAAGTGTGTATGAAAGCCGTTCTTCACCTAGCTTTTTGGGAACACAAAGTTTCATTTCAGTTGACAACTCCACTTCATACATTTATATGGGGAGGTACTAGCTCCATCTCTGATTTACAGTGAAAAATGCTGGAAAATCAAACTGGCACTAGGAAACAGGCTGAGAAAACAGAGTAAAAGTTTATCCTGCAACCCGTTCCTGTGTGTGAGATGAACGAACGTCTCTCCACATGCTCAGTTCTGAGAGATAAGTGTGTGTGAAAGCCGTCCTTCACCTAGCATGTTGGGAACACAGATTTTCTTTTCAGGTGCGAAATCCACTACATAAAAATATATGGGTTGGTACTAGCTCCAAATCTGTTTTACAGTGAAAAATGCAGGAACTTCAAACCGGCACTAGGAAACAGACTCTGAAACCAGAGCAAGAGTTTCTCCTGCAACCCGTTCCCTTTGTGCTAGATGAACGAAAGTCTCTCCACATGCTCAGTTCTGAGAGATAAGTATGTGTGAAAGCCGTCCTTCACATAGCTTGTTGGGAAAACAAAGTTTCTTTTCAGGTGCAAATCCCACTCCATACTTATATATGGGGAAGTACTAGCTCCAACTCGTTTTTACAGTGAAAACTGCAGGAACTTCAAACCGGCACTAGGAAACAGAATGAAAAACCAGAGAAAAGTTTCTCCTGCAAACCGTTCCCTTTGGGCTAGATGAACGAACGTCTCTCCACGTGCTCAGTTCTGAGTTAAAACTTTGTGTGAATGCCGTCCTTCACATATCTTGTTTGGAACACCAAGTTTCTTTCCAGTTGCAAAATCCACTCCATACATATATATGGGGAGGTACAAGCTCCAACTCGGATTTACAGTTAAAACTGCAGGAACTTCAAACCGGCATAGGAAACAGACTGAGAAATCAGAGTAAAAGTTTGTCCTGCAACCCGTTCCCTTTGGGCTAAATGAACGAACGTCTGTCCACATGCTCAGTACTGAGAGATAAGTGTGTGTTAAAGCCATACTTTACCTCGCTTCTTGGGAACACAAAGTTTCTTTTAAGTTGCCAACTCCACTCCATTCATATATATGGGGAGGTACAAGCTCCAACAAGTTTTATAGTGAAAACTGCAGAAACTTCAACCCGGCACTAAGAAACAGACTGAGAAACAAGAGCAAAAGTTTCCCTTGCAACCAGTTTCCTTTATGCTAAATGAACGAACGTCTCTCCACATGCTCAGTTCTGAGAGATATGTGTTTTTGAAAGCCGTCCTTCACCTAACTTTTTGGGAACACAAAGTTTCTTTTCACATGCAATCTCCAATCCGTAAATATATATGGGAAGGTACTAGCTCCAAATCTGTTTTATAGTTAAATCTGCAGGAACTTCAAAAAGGCACTAGGAAACAGACAGAGAACCCAGAGGAAAAGTTACTACTGCAAACCGTTTCATTTTTGCTAGATGAACGAACGTCTCTCCAAATGCTCAGTTCTGAAAGATAAGTGTGTGTGACAGCCGTACTTAACCTAGCTTGTTGGGAACACAAAGTTTCTTTTCAGTTGCAATCTCCACTCCATAAATATATATGGGGAGGTACTATCCCCAACTCGGTTTTACAGTGAAAACTGCAGGAACTTCAAATCGGCACTAGGAAACAGACTGAGAACACCGAGTAAAATTTTCTCCTGCAACCCTTTCCCTTTTTGCGAGATGAACGAACGTCTCTCCACATGCTCATTTCTGAGAGATAATTGTGTGTGAAAGCCGTCCTTCACCTACCTTGTTGGGAACACAAAGTTCCTTTTTAGGTGCAAATTCCACTCCATACATATATATGGCGAGGTACTATCTCCAAATCAGTTTTACAGTGAAAACTGCAGGAACATCAAACCGGCACTTGGAAACAGACTGTGGACCCAGTGTAAAAGTTTCTCCTGCAAACCGTTCCCTTTTATGCTAGATGAAAGAACATCTCTCCACATGCTCAGTTCTGAGGGATAAGTGTGTTTGAAAGCCGTCCTTCACCTAGCTTGTTGGGAAAATATAGTTTTTTTCACTTGCAATCTCCACTCCATACATATATATGGGGAGGTACTAGCTCCAACAAGTTTTATAGTGAAAACTGCAGAAACTTCAACCCGGCACTAAGAAACAGACTGAGAAACAAGAGCAAAAGTTTCTCTTGCAACCAGTTTCCTTTAGGCTAGATGAACGAACGTCTCTCCACATGCTCAGTTCTGAGAGATAAGTGTGTTTGAAAGCCGTCCTTCACCTAACTTTTTGGGAACACAAAGTTTCTTTTCACATGCAATCTCCAATCCATACATATATATGGGAAGGTACTAGCTCCAAATCTGTTTTATAGTTAAATCTGCAGGAACTTCAAAAAGGCACTAGGAAACAGACAGAGAACCCAGAGGAAAAGATTACTACTGCAAACCGTTTCATTTGTGCTAGATGAACGAAAGTCTCTCCACATGCTCAGTTCTGTAAGAAAAGTGTGTGTGAAAGCCGGCTTCACCTAGCTTGTTTGGAACACAAAGTTTCTTTTCAGGTGCAAACTCCACTCCATACATATATATGGGGAGGTACAAGCTCCAACTCGGTTTTAGAGTGAAAACTGCAGGAACTTCGAACCAGCTCTAGGAAACAGAATGAGAAACCAGAGCAAAAGTTTCTCTTGCAACCGGTTCCCATTGTGCTAGATGAACGAACGTCTCTCCACATGCTCATTTCTGAGAGATAATTGTGTGTGAAAGCCGTCTTTCACCTATCTTTTTTGGAACACCAAGTTTCTTTTCAGGTGCCAACTCCACTCCATCCATATATAGAGGGAGATACAAGATCCGAATCGATTTTACAGTGATAACTGCAGGAACTTCAGACCAGCACTAGGAAACAGACTGACAACACAGAGTAAAAGTTTCTCCAGCAAATCGTTCCCTTTGTGCGAGATGAACGAACGTCCCTCCACATGCTCATTTCTGAGAGATAATTGTGTGTGAAAGCCGTAATTCAACTACCGTGTTGGGAACACAATGTTTCTTTTCACGTGCAAATTCCACTCCATACATATATATGGGGAGGTACTATCTCCAAATCAATTTTACAGTGAAAACTGCAGGAACATCAAACCGGCACTAGGAAACAGAAAGAGGACACAGTGTAAAAGTTTCTCCAGCAAACCGTTCCCTTTGTGCTAGGTGAAAGAACATCTCTACACATGCTCAGTTCTGAGGGATATGTGTGTGTGAAAGCCGTCCTTCACCTACCTTTCTGGGAACACAAAGTTTCATTTCAGTTGCCAACTCCACTCCATACATATATATGAGGTGGTACATGCTCCAACACTGTTTTACATTGAAAACTGCAGGAACTTCAAACTGGCACTAGGAAACAGACTGAGAACCCAGAGTAAATGTTTCTCTGCAACCCTTTCCCTTTGTGCTAGATGAACGAAAGTCTAACCACATGCTCAGTTCTGAGAGTTAAGTGTGTGTCAAAGCCGTATTTCACCTATCTTGTTGGGGACACAAATTTTCTTTCAGTTGCAAACTACACTCCATACATATATATGAGGAGGTACTAGCTCCAAATAGGTTTTACAGTGAAAACTGCAGGAACTTCAAACCGGCACTAGGAAACAGAATGAGAAACCAGAGTAAAAGTTTCTCCTGCAACCCGTTCCCTTTGTGCTAGATGAACGAACGTCTTTCCACATGCTATGTTCTGAGAGATAAGTGAGTGTGAAAGCCGTCCATCACCTAGCTTGTTGGGAACAGAAAGTTTCATTTCAGTTGCTAACTCCTATCCATACATATATATGGGGAGGTACTAGCTCCAACTCGGTTTTACAGTTAAATCTGCAGGAACTTGAAACTAGCTCTAGGAAACAGACTGAGAAACCAGAGTAAAAGTTTCTCCTGCAAACCTTTCCCTTTGTGCGAGATGAACGATCGTATCTCCACATGCTCAGTACTGAGATATAATTGTGAGTGAAAGCCGTCCTTCACCTAGCTTGTTGGGAACACAAAGTTCTTTTCAGTTTCAAACTCCACTCCATACATATATATGGGGAGGTACAAGCTCAAAATCGGTTTTACATTGAAAAATGCAGGAACATCAAACCGGCACTAGGAAAGAGGCTGAGAAACCAGTGAAAAAGTTTCTACTGCAACTCGTTCCCTTTGTGCTAGATGAACGTACGTCTCTCCACATGCTCAGTTCTGAGAGATAAGTGTGTTTTTTAAAGCCGTCCTTCACATAGCTTGTTGGGTACACAAACGTCCTTTTCAGTTGCAAACTCCACTCCATATATATATATGGGGAGGTACTAGCTCCAACTCGGTTTTACAGTGAAAACTGCAGGAACTTCAAAACGACACTAGGAAACAGACTGAGAACCCAGAGTAAAAATTTCTCCTGCAACCCGTTCCCTTTGTGCTAAATGAATGAACGTCTCTCCACATGCTCATTTCTGAGAGATAAGTGTCTGTGAAAGCCGTCCTTCACCTAACTTGTTGGGAACACAAAGTTTCATTTCAGTTGCCAACTCCACTCCATACATATATATGAGGAGGTACAAGCTCAAAATCTGTTTTACACTGATAACTGCAGGAATTTCAGACCAGCACTAGGAAACAGACTGAGAACCCAGAGTATTAGTTTCTCCTGCAACCCGTTCCCTTTGTGCTAGATGAACGAACGTCTTTCTACATGCTCATTTCTGAGAGATAAGTGTGTGTGAAAGCCGTCATTCCCCTTTCTTGTTGGGAACACAAAGTTTCTTTCAGTTGCAAACTCCACTCCATACATATATAAGGGGAGGTACTAGCTCCTAATCCGTTTTACAGTGAAAAATACAGGAACTTCAAACCGGCACTAGGAAAAAGACTGAGAAACCAGAGTAAAAGTTTCTAATACAACCCGTTCCCTTTGTGCTAGATGAACGATATTCTCTCCACATGCTCAGTTCAGAGAGATAAGTGTGTATGAAAGCCGTTCTTCACCTAGCTTTTTGGGAACACAAAATTTCATTTCAGTTGACAACTCCACTCCATACATATATATGGGGATGTACTAGCTCCATCTCTGATTTACAGTGAAAAATGCTGGAAAATCAAACTGGCACTAGGAAACAGGCTGAGAAAACAGAGTAAAAGTTTATCCTGCAACCCGTTCCTGTGTGTGAGATGAACGAACGTCTCTCCACATGCTCAGATCTGAGAGATAAGTGTGTGTGAAAACCGTCCTTCACCTAACATGTTGGGAACACAGATTTTCTTTTCAGGTGCAAAATCCACTACATATAAATATATGGGGTGGTACTAGCTCCAACTCTGTTTTTCAGTGAAAAATGCAGGAAATTCTACCCGGCACTAGGAAACAGAATGAGAAACCAGAGAAAAGTTTCTCCTGCAAACCGTTCCCTTTGGGCTAGATGAACGAACGTCTCTCCATGTGCTCAGTTCTGAGTTAAAAGTGTGTGTGAATGCCGTCCTTCACATATCTTGTTTGGAACACCAAGTTTCTTTTCAGTTGCAAAATCCACTCCATACATATATATGGGGAGGTACTAGCTCCAACTCGGTTTTACAGTTAAAACTGTAGGAACTTCAAACCGGCACTAGGAAACAGACTGAGAAATCAGAGTAAAAGTTTGTCCTGCAACCCGTTCCCTTTGTGGTAAATGAAGGAACGTCTCTCCACATGCTCATTTCTGATAGATAATTGTGTGTGAAAGCCGTCCTTCACCTAGCTTTTTGAGAACACAAAGATTCTGTTAAGTTGCCAACTCCACTCCATACATATATATGGGAGGTACCAGCTCCAACTCGGTTTTAAAGAGAAAACTGCAGGAACTTCAACCTGGCACTAGGAAACAGACTGAGAAACCAGAGTAAAAGTTTCTCCTGCAACCCTTTCCCTTTGTGCGAGATGAACGAACGTCTCTCCACATGCTCAGTACTGAGAGATAAGTGTGTGTTATAGCCGTACTTTACATCGCATCTTGGGAACACAAAGTTTCTTTTAAGTTGCCAAATCCACTCCATACATATATATGGGGAGGTACTAGCTCCAAATCGCTTTCACAGTGAAAACAGCAGGAACTTCAATCCGGCACTAGGAAACAGACTGAGAACCCAGAGTAAAAGTTTCTCCTGCAAACCGTTCCCTTTGTGCGAGTTGAACGAACGTCTCTCCACATTCTCTGTTCTGAGAGATATATGTGTGTGAAAGCCGTCCTTCACCTAGCATGTTGGGAACACAAATTTTCTTTTCAGGTGCAAACACCAATCCATATATATATATGGGGAGGTACCAGTTACATCTCGGTTTTACACTGAAAAATGCAGGAACTTCAAATCAGCACTAGGAAACAGACTGAGAACCCAGAGCAAACCTTTCTCCTGCAACCCGTTCCCTTTTTGCTAGATGAACGAACGTCTTTCCACGTGCTCACTTCTGAATGAAATCTGTGTGTGAAAGCCGTCCTTCACCTATCTTGTTGGGAACACAAAGTTTCTTTTCAGTTGAAAACTCCACTCCATACATATATATGGGGAGGAACTAGCTCCAACTCTGTTTTTCAGTGAAAACTCTAGGAACTTCAAACAGGCATTAGGAAAAAGGCTGAGAAACCAGAGTAAAAGTTTCTCCTGCAAACCGTTCGCTTTGTGCTAGATGAATGATCGTCTCTCCACATGCTCAGGTCTGAGAGATAAGTGTGTTTTAAGCCGTCCTTCACTTAGCTTGTTGGGAACACAAAGATTCTTTTCACTTACAATCTCCACTCCATACATATATATGGGAAAGTACTAGTTCCAAATCGATTTTACAGTTAAATTTGCAGGAACTTCAACCCGGCACTAGGAAACACACTGAGAACCCAGAGTAAAAATGTCTCCTGCAACCCGTTTCCTTTGTGCTAGATGAACGAACGTCTCTCCACATGCTCAGTTCTGAAAGATATGTGTGTGTGAAAGCCGTCCTTCACCTACCTTGTTGGGAACACAAAGTTCCTTTTCAGGTACAAATTCCACTCCATACATATATATGGGGTGGTACAATCTCCAAATCGGTTTTACAGTGAAAACTGCAGGAACATCAAACCGGCACTAGGAAACAGAATGAGGACCCATTGTAAAAGTTTCTCCTGCAAACAGTACCCTTTTTTGCTAGATGAAAGAACATCTCTCCACATGCTCAGTTCTGAGGGATAAGTGTGTTTGAAAGCAGTCCTTCACCTAGATTGCTGGGAACACATAGTTTTTTTCACTTGCAATCTCCACTCCATACATATATATGGGGAGGTACTAGATCCAACAAATTTTATAGTGAAAACTGCAGGAAATTCAACCCGGCACTAGGAAACAGACTGAGAAACAAGAGAAAAAGTTTCTCTTGCAAACAGTTTCCTTTATGCTAGATGAACGAACGTCTCTGTACATGCTCACTTTTGAGAGATAAGTGTGCGTGAAAGCCGTCCTTCACCTAGCTTGTTGGGAACACAAAGTTTCTTTTCAGTTGCAAACACCACTCCATACATTTATATGGGGAGGTACTACTTCCAACTCTGTTTTACAGTGAAAATTGCAGGAACTTCAAACCGGCAGTAGGAAACAGACTAAGAAACCAGAGTAAAAGTGTCCCCTGCAAACCGTTCCCTTTGTGCTAGACGAACGAACGTCTATCCACATGCTCAGTTCTGAGAGATAAGTGTGTGTGGAATCTGTCCATCTCCTAGCTAGTTGGGAACACAAAGTTTCTTTTCAGTTGCAAATTCCATTCCATACATATATATGAGGAGGTACTAGCTCCAAATCGGTTTTACAGTGAAAAATGCAGGAACATGAAACCGGCACTAGGAAACAGGCTGAGAACCCAGTGAAAATGTTTCTACTGCAACCCGTTCCATTTGTGCTAGATGATCGAACGTCTCTCCACATCTGAGTTCTGAGAGATAAGTGTGTGTGAAAACCGTCCTTCATCAAGCATCTTGGGAACACAGATTTTTTTCTTCAGGTGCAAAATCCACTACATATATATATATGGGGTGGTACTAGCTCCAACTCTGTTTTACAGTGAAAAATGCAGGAACTTCAAACCAGCACTAGGAAACAGACTGAGAACCCAGAATAAAATTTTCTCCTGCAACCCGTTCCCTTTGTGCTAGATGAACGAACGTCACTCCACGTGCTCAGTTCTGAGTGAAAAGTGTGTGTGAAAGCCGGCCTTCAAATATCTTGTTGGGAACACCAAGTTTCTTTTCAGTTGCAAACTCCACTCCATACATATATATGGGGAGGTACTAGCTCCAACTCGGTTTTACAGTGAAAACTGCATGAACTTCAAACCGGCACTAGGAAACAGACTGAAAAACCAGAGAAAAGTTTCTCCTGCAACCCGTTCCCTTTGTGCTAGATGAACGAACGTCTCTCCACGTGCTCAGTTCTGAGTGAAAAGTGTGTGTGAAAGCCGGCCTTCAAATATCTTGTTGGGAACAGCAAGTTTCTTTTCAGTTGCAAACTCCACTCCATACATACATATGGGGAGGTACTAGCTCCAACTCGGTTTTACAGTGAAAACTGCAGAAACTTCAAACAGGCACTAGGAAACAGACTGAGAAAACAGAGTAAAATTTTGTCCTGCAACCCGTTCCCTTTGTGCGAGATGAACGAAAGTCTCTCCACATGCTTATTACTGAGAGATATGTGTGTGTTAAAGCCATCCTTCACCTATCTTCTTGGGAACACAAAGTTTCTTTTCAGTTGCCAACTCCACTCCATATATATATATGGGGAGGTACTAGCTCCAAATCGCTTTTACAGTGAAAACTGCAGGAACTTCAATCCGGCACTAGGAAACAGACTGAGAACCCAGAGTAAATGTTTCTCCTGCAACACGTTCCTTTTGTGCGAGTTGAACGAACGTCTCTCCACATTCTCAGCTCTGAGAGATAATTGTGTGTGAAAGCCGTCCTTCACCTAGCATGTTGGGAACACAAATTTTCTTTTCAGGTGCAAACTCCAATCCATATATATATATGGGGAGGTACTAGTTCCAACTCGGGTTTACAGTGAAAACTGCAGGAACTTCAAACCGGCACTAGGAAACAGACTGAGAAACCAGAGCAAAAATTTTCCCCTGCAACCCGTTCCCTTTGTGCTAGATGAACGAACGTCTCTCCACATGCTCAGTTCTGAAAGATAAGTGTGTGTGAAAGCCGTACTTAACCTAGCTTGTTGGGAAAACAAAGTTTCTTTTCATTTGCAAACTCCACTCCATAAATATATATGGGGAGGTACTAGCACCAACTCGGTTTTACAGTGAAAACTGCAGGAACTTCAAAACGGCACTAGGAAACAGACTGAGAACACAGAGTAAAATTTTCTCCTGCAACTCTTTCTCTTTTTGCGAGATGAACGAACGTCTCTCCACATGCTCTTTTCTGAGAGATAATTGTGTGTGAAAGCCGTCCTTCACCTACCTTGTTTGGAACACAAAGTTCCTTTTCAGGTGCAAATTCCACTCCATACATATATATGGCGAGGTACTATCTCCAAATCAGTTTTACAGTGAAAACTGCAGGAACATCAAACCGGCACTAGGAAACAGACTGTGGACCCAATGTAAAAGTTTCTCCTGCAAACCGTTCCCTTTTATGCTAGATGAAAGAACATCTCTCCACATGCTCAGTTCTGAGGGATAAGTGTGTTTGAAAGCCGTCCTTCCCCTAGCTTGTTGGGAAAATATAGTTTTTTCACTTGTAATCTCCACTCCATACATATATATGGGGAGGTACTAGCTCCAACAAGTTTTATAGTGAAAACTGCAGAAACTTCAACACGGCACTAAGAAACAGACTGAGAAACAAGAGCAAAAGTTTCTCTTGCAACCAGTTTCCTTTAGGCTAGATGAACGAACGTCTCTCTACATGCTCAGTTCTGAGATATAAGTGTGTGTGAAAACCGTCCTTCACCTAGCTTGTTGGGAACACAAAGTTCTTTTCAGTTTCCAACTCCACTCCATAAATATATATGAGGAGGTACAAGCTCCAAATCGGTTTTACATTGAAAAATGCAGGAACATCACACCGGCACTAGGAAACAGGCTGAGAAACCAGTGAAAAAGTTTCTACTGCAACCCGTTCCCTTTGTGCTAGATGAACGTACGTCTCTCCACATGCTCAGTTCTGAGAGATAAGTGTGTTTTTTAAAGCCGTCCTTCACATAGCTTGTTGGGTACACAAACGTCCTTTTCAGTTGCAAACTCCACTCCATACATATATATGGGGAGGTACTAGCTCCAACTCGGTTTTGCAGTGAAAACTGCAGGAACTTCAAACCGACACTAGGAAACAGACTGAGAAACCAGAGTAAAAGTTTCTCCTGCAACCCGTTCCCTTTGTGCTAAATGAACGAACGTCTCTCCACATGCTCATTTCTGAGAGATAAGTGTCTGTGAAAGCCGTCCTTCACCTAACTTGTTGGGAACACAAAGTTTCATTTCAGTTGCCAACTCCACTCCATACATATATATGGGGTGGTATAAGCTCCAAATCTGTTTTACACTGAAAACTGCAGGAACTTCAAACCAGCACAAGGAAACAGACTGAGAACCCAGAGTATTAGTTTCTCCTGCAACCCGTTCCCTGTGTGCTAGATGAATGAACGTCTCTCTACATGCTCATTTCTGAGAGATAAGTGTGTGTGAAAGCCGTCATTCCCCTTTCTTGTTGGGAACACAAAGTTTCTTTCAGTTGCAAACCCCACTCCATACATATATAAGGGGAGGTACTAGCTCCAACTCGGTTTTACAGTGAAAACTGCAGGAACTTCAAACCGGCACTAGGAAAAAGACTGAGAAACCAGAGTAAAAGTTTCTCATACAACCCGTTCCCTTTGTGCTAGATGAACGAACGTCTCTCCACATGCTCAGTTCTGAAAGATAAGTGTGTGTGAAAGCCGTACTTAACCTAGCTTGTTGGGAAAACAAAGTTTCTTTACAGTTGCAAACACCACTCCATAAATATATATGGGGAGGTACAAGCCCCAACTCGGTTTTACAGTGAAAACTGCAGGAACTTCAAAACGGCACTAGGAAACAGACTGAGAACACAGAGTAAAATTTTCTCCTGCAACCCTTTCCCTTTTTGCGAGATGAACGAACGTCTCTCCACATGCTCATTTCTGAGAGATAATTGTGTGTGAAAGCCGTCCTTCACCTACCTTGTTGGGAACACAAAGTTCCTTTTCAGGTGCAATTTCCACTCCATACATATATATGGCGAGGTACTATCTCCAAATCAGTTTTACAGTGAAAACTGCAGGAACATCAAACCGGCACTAGGAAATAGACTGTGGACCCAGTGTAAAAGTTTCTCCTGCAAACCGTTCCCTTTTATGCTAGATGAAAGAACATCTCTCCACATGCTCAGTTCTGAGGGATAAGTGTGTTTGAAAGCCGTCCTTCACCTAGCTTGTTGGGAAAATATAGTTTTTTTCACTTGCAATCTCCACTCCATACATATATAAGGGGAGGTATTAGCTCCAAAAAGTTTTATAGTGAAAACTGCAGAAACTTCAACCCGGCACTAAGAAACAGACTGAGAAACAAGAGCAAAAGTTTCTCTTGCAACCAGTTTCCTTTAGGCTAGATGAACGAACGTCTCTCCACATGCTCAGTTCTGAGAGATAAGTGTGTGTGAAAGCCATCCTTCACCTAGCTTTTTGGGAACACAAAGTTTCTTTTCACTTGCAATCTCCAATCCATAAATATATATGGGAAGGTACTAGCTCCAAATCTGTTTTATAGTTAAATCTGCAGGAACTTTAAAAAGGCACTAGGAAACAGACAGAGAACCCAGAGAAAAAGTTACTACTGCAAACCGTTTCTTTTGTGCTAGATGAACGAAATTCTCTCCACATGATCAGTTCTGTAAGAAAAGTGTGTGTGAAAGCCGGCTTCACCTAGCTTGTTTGGAACACAAAGTTTCTTTTCAGGTGCAAACTCCACTCCATACATATATATGGGGAAGTACTAGCTCCAACTCGGTTTTACAGTGAAATCTGTAGGAACTTCAAACCAGCTCTAGGAAACAGAATGAGAAACCAGAGCAAAAGTTTCTCTTGCAACCGGTTCCCATTGTGCTAGATGAACGAACGTCTCTCCACATGCTCATTTCTGAGAGATAATTGTGTGTGAAATCCGTCTTTCACCTATCTATTTTGGAACACAATGTTTCTTTTCAGGAGCCAACTCCACTCCATCCATATATAGGGGGAGGTACAAGATCCAAATCGATTTTAGAGTGATAACTGCAGGAACTTCAAACCAGCACTAGGAAACAGACTGAGAACACAGAGTAAAAGTTTCTCCAGCAAACCGTTCCCTTTGTGCAAGTTGAACGAACGTCTCTCCACATGCTCATTTCTGAGAGATAATTGTGTGTGAAAGCCGTAATTCACCTACCGTGTTGGGAACACAAAGTTTCTTTTCACGTGCCAATTCCACTCCATACATATATATGGGGAGGTACTATCTCCAAATCAATTTTACAGTGAAAAATGCAGGAACATCAAACCGGCACTAGGAAACAGAAAGAGGACACAGTTTAAAAGTTTCTCCTGCAAACCGTTCCCTTTGTGCTAGATGAAAAAACATCTCTACACATGCTCAGTTCTGAGGGATATGTGTGTGTGAAAGCCGTCCTTCACCTACCTTTTTGGGAACACAAAGTTTCATTTCAGTTGCCAACTCCACTCCATACATATATATGAGGTGGTACTTGCTCCAACCCTGTTTTACATTGAAAACTGCAGGAACTTCAAACTGGCACTAGGAAACAGACTGAGAACCCAGAGTAAATGTTTCTCTGCAACCCGTTCCCTTTGTGCTAGATGAACGAAAGTTTAACCATATGCTCATTTCTGAGAGTTAAGTGTGTGTCAAAGCCGTATTTCACCTATCTTGTTGGGAACACAAATTTTCTTTCAGTTGCAAACTACACTCCATACATATATATGGGGAGGTACTAGCACCAACTCGGTTTTACAGTGAAAACTGCAGGAACTTCAAAACGGCACTAGGAAACAGACTGAGAACACAGAGTAAAATTTTCTCCTGCAACCCTTTCTCTTTTTGCGAGATGAACGAACGTCTCTCCACATGCTTTTTTCTGAGAGATAATTGTGTGTGAAAGCCGTCCTTCACCTACCTTGTTTGGAACACAAAGTTCCTTTTCAGGTGCAAATTCCACTCCATACATATATATGGCGAGGTACTATCTCCAAATCAGTTTTACAGTGAAAACTGCAGGAACATCAAACCGGCACTAGGAAACAGACTGTGGACCCAATGTAAAAGTTTCTCCTGCAAACCGTTCCCTTTTATGCTAGATGAAAGAACATCTCTCCACATGCTCAGTTCTGAGGGATAAGTGTGTTTGAAAGCCGTCCTTCCCCTAGCTTGTTGGGAAAATATAGTTTTTTCACTTGTAATCTCCACTCCATACATATATATGGGGAGGTACTAGCTCCAACAAGTTTTATAGTGAAAACTGCAGAAACTTCAACACGGCACTAAGAAACAGACTGAGAAACAAGAGCAAAAGTTTCTCTTGCAACCAGTTTCCTTTAGGCTAGATGAACTAACGTCTCTCTACATGCTCAGTTCTGAGATATAAGTGTGTGTGAAAACCGTCCTTCACCTAGCTTGTTGGGAACACAAAGTTCTTTTCAGTTTCCAACTCCACTCCATAAATATATATGAGGAGGTACAAGCTCCAAATCGGTTTTACATTGAAAAATGCAGGAACATCACACCGGCACTAGGAAACAGGCTGAGAAACCAGTGAAAAAGTTTCTACTGCAACCCGTTCCCTTTGTGCTAGATGAACGTACGTCTCTCCACATGCTCAGTTCTGAGAGACAAGTGTGTTTTTTAAAGCCGTCCTTCACATAGCTTGTTGGGTACACAAACGTCCTTTTCAGTTGCAAACTCCACTCCATACATATATATGGGGAAGTACTAGCTCCAACTCGGTTTTACAGTGAAAACTGCAGGAACTTCAAACCGACACTAGGAAACAGACTGAGAAACCAGAGTAAAAGTTTCTCCTGCAACCCGTTCCCTTTGTGCTAAATGAACGAACGTCTCTCCACATGCTCATTTCTGAGAGATAAGTGTCTGTGAAAGCCGTCATTCCCCTTTCTTGTTGGGAACACAAAGTTTCTTTCAGTTGCCAACTCCACTCCATACATATATATGGGGTGGTATAAGCTCCAAATCTGTTTTACACTGAAAACTGCAGGAACTTCAAACCAGCACAAGGAAACAGACTGAGAACCCAGAGTATTAGTTTCTCCTGCAACCCGTTCCCTTTGTGCTAGATGAATGAACGTCTCTCTACATGCTCATTTCTGAGAGATAAGTGTGTGTGAAAGCCGTCATTCCCCTTTCTTGTTGGGAACACAAAGTTTCTTTCAGTTGCAAACCCCACTCCATACATATATAAGGGGAGGTACTAGCTCCAACTCGGTTTTACAGTGAAAACTGCAGGAACTTCAAACCGGCACTAGGAAAAAGACTGAGAAACCAGAGTAAAAGTTTCTCATACAACCCGTTCCCTTTGTGCTAGATGAACGAACGTCTCTCCACATGCTCAGTTCTGAAAGATAAGTGTGTGTGAAAGCCGTACTTAACCTAGCTTGTTGGGAAAACAAAGTTTCTTTACAGTTGCAAACACCACTCCATAAATATATATGGGGAGGTACAAGCCCCAACTCGGTTTTACAGTGAAAACTGCAGGAACTTCAAAACGGCACTAGGAAAAAGAGTGAGAACACAGAGTAAAATTTTCTCCTGCAACCCTTTCCCTTTTTGCGAGATGAACGAACGTCTCTCCACATGCTCATTTCTGAGAGATAATTGTGTGTGAAAGCCGTCCTTCACCTACCTTGTTGGGAACACAAAGTTCCTTTTCAGGTGCAAATTCCACTCCATACATATATATGGCGAGGTACTATCTCCAAATCAGTTTTACAGTGAAAACTGCAGGAACATCAAACCGGCACTAGGAAATAGACTGTGGACCCAGTGTAAAAGTTTCTCCTGCAAACCGTTCCCTTTTATGCTAGATGAAAGAACATCTCTCCACATGCTCAGTTCTGAGGGATAAGTGTGTTTGAAAGCCGTCCTTCACCTAGCTTGTTGGGAAAATATAGTTTTTTTCACTTGCAATCTCCACTCCATACATATATAAGGGGAGGTATTAGCTCCAAAAAGTTTTATAGTGAAAACTGCAGAAACTTCAACCCGGCACTAAGAAACAGACTGAGAAACAAGAGCAAAAGTTTCTCTTGCAACCAGTTTCCTTTAGGCTAGATGAACGAACGTCTCTCCACATGCTCAGTTCTGAGAGATAAGTGTGTGTGAAAGCCATCCTTCACCTAGCTTTTTGGGAACACAAAGTTTCTTTTCACTTGCAATCTCCAATCCATAAATATATATGGGAAGGTACTAGCTCCAAATCTGTTTTATAGTTAAATCTGCAGGAACTTTAAAAAGGCACTAGGAAACAGACAGAGAACCCAGAGAAAAAGTTACTACTGCAAACCGTTTCTTTTGTGCTAGATGAACGAAATTCTCTCCACATGATCAGTTCTGTAAGAAAAGTGTGTGTGAAAGCCGGCTTCACCTAGCTTGTTTGGAACACAAAGTTTCTTTTCAGGTGCAAACTCCACTCCATACATATATATGGGGAAGTACTAGCTCCAACTCGGTTTTACAGTGAAATCTGTAGGAACTTCAAACCAGCTCTAGGAAACAGAATGAGAAACCAGAGCAAAAGTTTCTCTTGCAACCGGTTCCCATTGTGCTAGATGAACGAACGTCTCTCCACATGCTCATTTCTGAGAGATAATTGTGTGTGAAATCCGTCTTTCACCTATCTATTTTGGAACACAATGTTTCTTTTCAGGAGCCAACTCCACTCCATCCATATATAGGGGGAGGTACAAGATCCAAATCGATTTTAGAGTGATAACTGCAGGAACTTCAAACCAGCACTAGGAAACAGACTGAGAACACAGAGTAAAAGTTTCTCCAGCAAACCGTTCCCTTTGTGCAAGTTGAACGAACGTCTCTCCACATGCTCATTTCTGAGAGATAATTGTGTGTGAAAGCCGTAATTCACCTACCGTGTTGGGAACACAAAGTTTCTTTTCACGTGCCAATTCCACTCCATACATATATATGGGGAGGTACTATCTCCAAATCAATTTTACAGTGAAAAATGCAGGAACATCAAACCGGCACTAGGAAACAGAAAGAGGACACAGTTTAAAAGTTTCTCCTGCAAACCGTTCCCTTTGTGCTAGAGGAAAAAACATCTCTACACATGCTCAGTTCTGAGGGATATGTGTGTGTGAAAGCCGTCCTTCACCTACCTTTTTGGGAACACAAAGTTTCATTTCAGTTGCCAACTCCACTCCATACATATATATGAGGTGGTACTTGCTCCAACCCTGTTTTACATTGAAAACTGCAGGAACTTCAAACTGGCACTAGGAAACAGACTGAGAACCCAGAGTAAATGTTTTTCTGCAACCCGTTCCCTTTGTGCTAGATGAACGAAAGTTTAACCACATGCTCATTTCTGAGAGTTAAGTGTGTGTCAAAGCCGTATTTCACCTATCTTGTTGGGAACACAAATTTTCTTTCAGTTGCAAACTACACTCCATACATATATATGGGGAGGTACTAGCACCAACTCGGTTTTACAGTGAAAACTGCAGGAACTTCAAAACGGCACTAGGAAACAGACTGAGAACACAGAGTAAAATTTTCTCCTGCAACCCTTTCTCTTTTTGCGAGATGAACGAACGTCTCTCCACATGCTCTTTTCTGAGAGATAATTGTGTGTGAAAGCCGTCCTTCACCTACCTTGTTTGGAACACAAAGTTCCTTTTCAGGTGCAAATTCCACTCCATACATATATATGGCGAGGTACTATCTCCAAATCAGTTTTACAGTGAAAACTGCAGGAACATCAAACCGGCACTAGGAAACAGACTGTGGACCCAATGTAAAAGATTCTCCTGCAAACCGTTCCCTTTTATGCTAGATGAAAGAACATCTCTCCACATGCTCAGTACTGAGGGATAAGTGTGTTTGAAAGCCGTCCTTCCCCTAGCTTGTTGGGAAAATATAGTTTTTTCACTTGCAATCTCCACTCCATACATATATATGGGGAGGTACTAGCTCCAACAAGTTTTATAGTGAAAACTGCAGAAACTTCAACACGGCACTAAGAAACAGACTGAGAAACAAGAGCAAAAGTTTCTCTTGCAACCAGTTTCCTTTAGGATAGATGAACGAACGTCTCTCTACATGCTCAGTTCTGAGATATAAGTGTGTGTGAAAACCGTCCTTCACCTAGCTTGTTGGGAACACAAAGTTCTTTTCAGTTTCCAACTCCACTCCATAAATATATATGAGGAGGTACAAGCTCCAAATCGGTTTTACATTGAAAAATGCAGGAACATCACACCGGCACTAGGAAACAGGCTGAGAAACCAGAGTAAAAGTTTCTCCTGCAACCAGTTCCCTTTGTGCTAGATGAACGAACGTCTCTCCACGTGCTAAGTTCTGAGAGATAAGTGTGTGTGAATGCCGTCTTTCTCCTAGCTTGTTGGAAACACAAAGTTTCTTTTAAGATGCAACCTCCACTCCATACATATATATGGGGAGGTACTAGTTCCAACTCGGTTTTACAGTGAAAACTTCAGGAACTTCAAACCGGCACTAGGAAACAGACTGAGAAACCAGAAAAAAAGTTTCTCCTGCAACCCGTTCCCTTTATGCTAGATGAACGAATGTCTTTCCTCGTGCTCAGTTCTGAGTGAAAACTGTGTGTGAAAGCCGTCCTTCAACTATCATGTTGGGAACACAAAGATTCTTTTCAGTTGCAAACTCAACTCCATTCATATATATGGGGAGGAACTAGCTCCAACTCAGTTTTACAGTGAAAACTGCAGGAAATTCAAACAGGCTCTAGGAAACAGACTGAGAAACCAAAGTACAAGTTTCTCCTTCAAACCGTTCCCTTTGGGCTAGATGAACGATCGTCTCTCCACATGCTCAGTTCTGAGGATAAGTGTGTTTGAAAGCCGTCCTTCACCTAGATTGTTGGGAACACATAGTTTTTTTCTCTTGCAATCTCCACTCCATACATATATATGGGGAGGTACTAGCTCCAACAAGTTTTATAGTGAAAACTGCAGGAACTTCAACCCGGCACTAAGAAACAGACTGAGAAACAAGAGCAAAAGTTTCTCTTGCAACCAGTTTCCTTTATGCTAGATGAACGAACGTCTCTCCACATGCTCAGTTCTGAGAGATAATTGTGTGTGAAATCCGTAATTCACCTACCGTTTTGGGAACACAAAGTTTCTTTTCACTTGCAATCTCCACTCCATACATATATATGGGAAGGTACTAGCTCCAAATCTGTTTTACAGTTAAATCTGCAGGAACTTCAAAAAGGCACTAGGAAACAGACTGAGAACCCAGAGAAAAAGTTACTCCTGCAAACCGTTTCATTTGTACTACATGAACGAAAGCCTCTCCACATGCTCAGTTCTGAAAGAAAAGTGTGTTTGAAAGCCGTGCTTCACCTAGCTTGTTGGGAACACAAAGTTTCTTTTCAGGTGCAAAGTCCACTCCATACATATATATGGGGAGGTACTTGCTCAATCTCGGTTTTACTGTGAAAAATGCAGGAACTTCAAACAAGCTCTAGGAAACAGACTGAGAAACCAGAGGAAAAGTTTCTCATGCAACCGGTTCCCATTGTGCTAGATGAACGAACGTCTGTCCACATGCTCATTTCTGAGAGATAACTGTGTGTGAAAGCCGTCCTTCCCCAATCATTTTTGGAACACAAAGTTTCTTTTCAAGTGCCAACTCCACTCCATACATATATAGGGGGATGTACCAGATCCAAATCGGTTTTACAGTGATAACTGCAGGAACTTCAAACCAGCACTAGGAAACAGACTGAGAACACAAAGTAAAAGTTTCTCCAGCAAACCGTTCCCTTTGTGCAAGATGAACGAACGTCTCTCCACATGCTCATTTCTGAGAGATAATTGTGTGTGAAAGCCCTAATTCACCTACCGTGTTGGGAACACAAAGTTTCTTTTCACGTGCAATTTCCACTCCATACATATATATCGGGAGGTACTATCTCCAAATCAATTTTACAGTGAAAACTGTGGGAACATCAAACCGGCACTAGGAAACAGACTGAGGACACAGTGTAAAAGTTTCTCCTGCAAACCGTTCCCTTTCTGCTAGATGAAAGAACATCTCTCCACATGCTCAGTTCTGAGGGATATGTGCGTGTGAAAGCCGTTCTTCACCTACCTTTTTGGGAACACATAGTTTCATTTCAGTTGCCAACTCAACTCCAAACATATATATGGGGAGGTACTTGCTCCAACCCTGTTTTACATTGAAAACTGCAGGAACTTCAAACTGGCACTAGGAAACAGACTGAGAACCCAGAGTAAATGTTTCTCCTGCAACCCGTTACCTTTGTGCTAGATGAACGAAAGTCTCTCCACATGCTCAGTTCTGAGAGTTAAGTGTGTATGAAAGCCGTATTTCACCTATCTTGTTGGGAACACAAATTTTCTTTCAGTTGCAAACTCCACTCCATACATATATATGGGGAGGTACTAGCTCCAAATAGGTTTTACAGTGAAAACTGCAGGACCTTCAAACCGGCACTATGAAACAACTGAGAAACCTGATTAAAAGTCTTTCCTGCAACCCGTTCCCTTTGTGCGAGATGAAAGAACGTCTCTCCACATGCTCAGTTCTGAGAGATAATTGTGTGTTAAAGTCGTCCTTCACCTAGTTTGTTGGGACCACAAAGTTCCTTTTCAAGTGAAAACTCCACTCCATACATAAATATGGGGTGGTACTATGTCAAAATCGGTTTTAAAGTGAAAACTGCAGGAACTTGTAACCGGCACTAGGAAACAGACTGAGAACCCAGAGTATTAGTTTCTCCTGCAACCCGTTCCCTTTGTGCTAGATGAACGAACGTCTCTCTACATGCTCTTTTCTGACAGATAAGTGTCTGTGAAAGCCGTCCTTCACCTAACTTGTTGGGAACACAAAGTTTCATTTCAGTTGACAACTCCACTGCATACATATATATGGGGAGTTACTAGCTAGATCTCTGATTTACAGTGAAAAATGCTGGAAAATCAAACTGGCACTAGGAAACAGGCTGAGAAAACAGAGTAAAAGTTTATCCTGCAACCCGTTCCTTTGTGTGAGATGAACGAACGTCTCTCCACATGCTCAGTACTGAGAGATAATTGTGTGTGAAAACCGTCCTTCACCTAGCATGTTGGGAACACAGATTTTCTTTTCAGGTGCAAAATCCACTACATATATATATATGGGGTGGTACTAGCTCCAACTCTGTATTACAGTGAAAAATGCAGGAACTTCAAACCGGCACTACGAAACAGATTGTGAACCCAGGGTAAAAGTTTATCCTACAACCCGTTCCCTTTGTGCTAGATGAACGAAAGTCTCTCCACATGCTCAGTTCTGAGAGATAACTGTGTGTGAAAGCCGTCCAACACATAGCTTGTTGGGAAAACAAAGTTTCTTTTCAGGTGCAAATCCCACTCCATACTTATATATGGGGAAGTACTAGCTCCAAATCGGTTTTACAGTGAAAACTGCAGGAAATTCAAACCGGCACTAGGAAACAGAATGAAAAACCAGAGAAAAGATTCTCCTGCAACCCGTTCCCTTTGGGCTAGATGAACGAACGTCTCTCCACGTGATCAGTTCTGAGTGAAAACTGTGTGTGAATGCCAGCCTTCACATATCTTGTTTGGAACACCAAGTTTCTTTTCAGTTGCAAAATCCACTCCATACATACATATGGGTAGATACTAGCTCCAACTCGGTTTTACAGTGAAAACTGCAGGAACTTCAAAGCGGCACTAGGAAACAGACTGAGTAAACACAGTAAAAGTTTGCCCTGCAACCCGTTCCCTTTATGCTAAATGAAAGAACGTTTCTCCACATGCTCATTTCTGATAGATAATTGTGTGTGAAAGCCGTCCTTCACCTAGCTTGTTGGGAACACAAAGATTCTGTTCAGTAGCCAACTCCACTCCATACATATATATGGGAGGTACCAGCTCCAACTCGGTTTTAAAGTGAAAACTGCAGGAACTTCAACCTGGCACTAGGAAACAGACTGAGAAACCAGAGTAAAAGTTTCTCCTGCAACCCTTTCCCTTTGTGCGAGATGAACGAACGTCTCTCCATATGCTCAGTACTGAGAGATAAGTGTGTGTTAAAGCCGTACTTCACCTCGCTTCTTGAGAACACAAAGTTTCTTTTAAGTTGCCAACTCCACTCCATACATATATATGGGGAGGTACAAGCTCCAAATCGCTTTTACAGTGAAAACAGCAGGAACTTCAATCCGGCACTAGGAAACAGACTGAGAACCCAGAGTAAAAGTTTCTCCTGCAAACCGTTCCCTTTGAGCGAGTTGAACGAACGTCTCTCCTCATTCTCTGTTCTGAGAGATATATGTGTGTGAAAGCCGTCCTTCACCTAGCATGTTGGGAACACAAATTTTCTTTTCAGGTGCAAACACCAATCCATATATGTATATGGGGAGGTTCCAGCTACAACTCTGTTTTACACTGAAAAATTCAGGAACTTCAAATCAGCACTAGGAAACAGACTGAGAACCCAGAGCAAACCTTTCTCATGCAACCCGTTCCCTTTTTGCTAGATGAATGAACGTCTTTCCACGTGCTCACTTCTGAGTGAAATCTGTGTGTGAAAGCCGTCCTTCACCTATCTTGTTGGGAACACAAAGTTTCTTTTCAGTTGCAACACTACTCCATACATATATATGGGGAGGAACTAGCTCCAACTCGGTTTTCTAATGAAAACTGCAGGAACTTCAAACAGGCACTAGGAAAAAGACTGAGAAACCAGAGTAAAAGTTTCTCCTGCAAACCGTTTGTTTTTGCTAGATGAACGATCGTTTCTCCACATGCTCAGTTCTGAGAGATAAGTGTGTTTGAAAGCCGTCCTTCATCTAGATTGCTGGGAACACATAGTTTTTTTCACTTGCAATCTCCACTCCATACATATATATGGGGAGGTACTAGATCCAAAAAATTTTATAGTGAAAACTGCAGGAACTTCTACCCGGCACTAGGAAACAGAATGAGAAACAAGAGCAAAAGTTTCTCTTGCAACCAGTTTCCTTTATGCTAGATGAACGAACGTCTCTATACATACTAAGTTCTGAGAGATAACTGTGTGTGAAAGCCGTTCTTCACCTAGCTTGTTGGGAACACAAAGTTTCTTTTCAGTTGCAAACTCCACTCCATACATTTATATGGGGAGGTACAACCTCCAACTCTGTTTTACAGTGAAAATTGCAGGAACTTCAAACCGGCACTAGGAAACAGACTAAGAAACCAGAGTAAAGTGTCCCCTGCAAACCGTTCCCTTTGTGCTATATGAACGAACGTCTATCCACATGCTCAGTTCTGAGAGATAAGTGTGTGTGGAATCTGTCCATCACCTAGCTAGTTGGGAAAGCAAAGTTTCTTTTCAGTTGCCAATTCCTTTCCATACATATATATGGGGAGGTATTAGCTCCAAATCGGTTTTACAGTGAAAAATGCAGGAACATGAAACCGGCACTAGGAATCAGGCTGAGAACCCAGTGAAAATGTTTCTACTGCAACACGTTCCATTTGTGCTAGATGATCGAACGTCTCTCCACATCTGATTTCTGAGAGATAAGTGTATGTGAAAACCGTCCTTTATCTAGCATCTTGGGAACACAGATTTTCTTTTCAAGTGCAAAATCCACTACATATATATATATATGGGGTGGTACTAGCTACAACTCTGTTTTACAGTGAAAAATGCAGGAACTTCAAACCAGCACTAGGAAACAGACTGAGAACCCAGAGTAAAAGTTTCTCCTGCAACCAGTTCCCTTTGTGCTAGATGAACGTAAGTCTCTCCACATGCTCAGTTCTGAGAGATAAGTGTGTGTGAAAGCCGTCCTTCACATAGCTTGTTGGGAACACGAAGTTTCTTTTCAGTTGCAAACCCCACTCCATACATATATATGGGGAAGTACTAGCTCGAACTCGATTTTACAGTGAATACTGCATGAACTTCAAAACGGCACTAGGAAACAGACTGAAAAACCTGACAAAAGTTTCTCCTGCAACCCGTTCCCTTTGTGCTAGATGAACGAACGTCACTCCACATGCTCAGTTCTGAGTGAAAAGTGTGTGTGAAAGCCGGCCTTCAAATATCTTGTTGGGAACACCAAGTTTCTTTTCAGTTGCAAACTCCACTCCATACATATATAAGGGGAGGTACTAGCTCCAACTCGGTTTTACAGTGAAAACTGCAGGAAATTCAAACCGGCACTAGGAAACAGACTGAGAAAACAGAGTAAAATTTTGTCCTGCAACCCGTTCCCTTTGTGCTAAATGAACGAACGTCTCTCCAAATGCTCATTTCTGAGAGATAATTGTGTGTGAAAGCCGTCCTTCACCTAGCTTGTTGGGAACACAAAGATTCTGTTCAGTAGCCTACACCACTCCATACATATATATGATAGGTACTAGCCCCAACTCGGTTTTACAGTGAAAACTGCAGGAACTTCAAACCGGCACTAGGAAACAGACTGAGAAACCAGAGTAAAAGTTTCTCCTGCAACCCGTTCCCTTTGTGCGAGATGAACGAATGTCTCTCCACATGCTCAGTACTGAGAGATATGTGTGTGTTAAAGCCGTCCTTCACCTAGCTTCTTGGGAACACAAAGTTTCTTTTCAGTTGCCAACTCCACTCCATACATATATATGGGGAGGTAGTAGCTCCAAATCGCTTTTACAGTGAAAACTGCAGGAACTTCAATCCGGCACTAGGAAACAGAGTGTGGACCCAGTGTAAAAGTTTCTCCTGCAAACCGTTCCCTTTTATGCTAGATGAAAGAACATCTTTCCACATGCTCATTTCTGAGGGATAAGTGTGTTTGAAAGCCGGTTTCACCTAGCTTTTTGGGAACACAAAGTTTCTTTTCAGGGGCAAACTCCACTCCATACATATATATGGGGAGGTACTAGCTCAAACTCGGTTTTACAGTGAAAACTGCAGGAACTTCAAACCAGCTCTAGGAAACAGAATGAGAAACCCGAGCAAAGTTTCTCTTGCAACCGGTTCCCATTGTGCTAGATGAACGAACGTCTTTCCACATGCTCATTTCTGAGAGATAATTGTGGGTGAAAGCCGTAATTCACCTACCATGTTGGGAACACAAAGTTTCTTTTCACGTACAAATTCCACTCCATACATATATATGGGAAGGTACTAGCTCCAAATCTGTTTTATAGTTAAATCTGCAGGAACTTCAAAAAGGTACTAGGAAACAGACAGAGAACCCAGAGAAATGTTACTACTGCAAACCGTTTCATTTGTGCTAGATGAACGAAAGTCTCTCCACATGCTCAGTTCTGTAAGAAAAGTGTGTGTGAAAGCCGTCCTTCACCTAGCTTGTTGGGATAACATAGTTTTTTTCACTTGCAATCTCCACTCCATACATATATATGGGAGGTACCAGCTCCAACTCGGTTTTAAAGAGAAAACTGCAGGAACTTCAACCTGGCACTAGGAAACAGAGTGAGAAACCAGAGTAAAAGTTTCTCCTGCAACAATTTCCCTTTGTGCGAGATGAACGAACGTCTCTCCGTATGCTCAGTACTGAGAGATAAGTGTGTGTTAAAGCCGTACTTCACCTCGCTTCTTGGGAACACGAAGTTTCTTTTAAGTTGCCAACTCCACTCCATACATATATATGGGGAGGTACAAGCTCCAAATCGCTTTTACAGTGAAAACAGCAGGAACTTCTATCCGGCACTAGGAAACAGACTGAGAACCCAGAGTAAAAGTTTCTCCTGCAAACCGTTCCCTTTGAGCGATTTGAACGAACGTCTCTCCTCATTCTCTGTTCTGAGAGATATATGTGTGTGAAAGCCATCCTTCACCTAGCATGTTGGGAACACAAATTTTCTTTTCAGGTGCAAACACCAATCCTTATATGTATATGGGGAAGTACCAGCTACAACTCTGTTTTACACTGAAAAATTCAGGAACTTCAAATCAGCACTAGGAAACAGACTGAGAACCCAGAGCAAACCTTTCTCATGCAACCCGTTCCCTTTTTGCTAGATGAACGAACGTCTTTCCACGTGCTCACTTCTGAGTGAAATCTGTGTGTGAAAGCCGTCCTTCACCTATCTTGTTGGGAACACAAAGTTTCTTTTCAGTTGCAAACACTACTCAATACATATATATGGGAAGGAACTAGCTCCAACTCGGTTTTTCAATGAAAACTGCAGGAACTTCAAACAGGCACTAGGAAAAAGACTGAGAAACCAGAGTAAAAGTTTTTCCTGCAAACCGTTTGCTTGTTGCTAGATGAACGATCGTCTCTCCACATGCTCAGGTCTGAGAGATAAGTGTGTTTGAAAGCCGTCCTTCACCTAGATTGCTGTGAACACATAGTTTTTTTCACTTGCAATCTCCACTCCATACATATATATGGGGAGGTAATAGATCCAACAAATTTAAAAGTGAAAACTGCAGGAACTTCTACCCGGCACTAGGAAACAGACTGAGAAACAAGAGCAAAAGTTTCTCTTGCAACCAGTTTCCTTTAGGCTAGATGAACGAACGTCTCTATACATGCTCAGTTCTGAGAGATAATTGTGTGTGTAAGCCGTTCTTCACCTAGCTTGTTGGGAACACAAAGTTTCTTTTCAGTTGCAAACTCCACTCCATACATTTATATGGGCAGGTACAACCTCCAACTCTGTTTTACAGTGAAAATTGCAGGAACTTCAAACCGGCACTAGGAAACAGACTAAGAAACCAGAGTAAAGTGTCCCCTGTAAACCGTTCCCTTTGTGCTAGACGAACGAACGTCTATCCACATGCTCAGTTCTGAGAGATAAGTGTGTGTGGAATCTGTCCATCTCCTAGCTAGTTGGGAACACAAAGTTTCTTTTCAGTTGCAAATTCCATTCCATACATTTATATGGGGAGGTACTAGCTCCAAATCGGTTTTACAGTGAAAAATGCAGAAACATGAAACCGGCACTAGGAAACAGGCTGAGAACCCAGTGAAAATGTTTCTACTGCAACACGTTCCATTTGTGCTAGATGATCGAACGTCTCTCCACATCTGAGTTCTGAGAGATAAGTGTATGTGAAAACCGTCCAGCATCTAGCATCTTGGGAACACAGATTTTCTTTTCAGGTGCAAAATCCACTACATATATATATATGGGGTGGTACTAGCTCCAACTCTGTTTTACAGTGAAAAATGCAGGAACTTCAAACCGGCACTAGGAAACAGACTGAGAACCCAGAGTAAAAGTTTCTCCTGCAACCAGTTCCCTTTGTGCTAGATGAACGAAAGTCTCTCCACATGCTCAGTTCTGAGAGATAAGTGTGTGTGAAAGCCGTCCTTCACATAGCTTGTTGGGAACACAATGTTTCTTTTCAGGTGCAAACCCCACTCCATACATATATATGGGGAAGTACTAGCTCGAACTCGATTTTACAGTAAAAACTGCATGAACTTCAAAACGGCACTAGGAAACAGACTGAAAAACCTGAGAAAAGTTTCTCCTGCAACCCGTTCCCTTTGTGCTAGATGAACGAACGTCACTCCACATGCTCAGTTCTGAGTGAAAAGTGTGTGTGAAAGCCGGCCTTCAAATATCTTGTTGGGAACACCAAGTTTCTTTTCAGTTGCAAACTCCACTCCATACATATATAAGGGGAGGTACTAGCTCCAACTCGGTTTTACAGTGAGAACTGCAGGAACTTCAAACCGGCACTAGGAAACAGACTGAGAAAACAGAGTAAAATTTTGTCCTGCAACCCGTTCCCTTTGTGCTAAATGAACGAACGTCTCTCCATATGCTCATTTCTGAGAGATAATTGTGTGTGAAAGCCGTCCTTCACCTAGCTTGTTGGGAACACAAAGATTCTGTTCAGTAGCCAACACCACTCCATACATATATATGGGAGGTACTAGCTACAAGTCGGTTTTACAGTGAAAACTGCAGGAACTTCAAACAGGCACTAGGAAACAGACTGAGAAAACAGAGTCAAAGTTTCTCCTGCAACCCGTTCCCTTTGTGCGAGATGAACGAATGTCTCTCCACATGCTCAGTACTGAGAGATATGTGTGTGTTTAAGCCGTCCTTCACCTAGCTTCTTGGGAACACAAAGTTTCTTTTCATTAGCCAACTCCACTCCGTACATATATATGGGGAGGTACTAGCTCCAAATCGCTTTTACAGTGAAAACTGAAGGAACTTCATTCCGGCACTAGGAAACAGACTGTGGACCCAGTGTAAAAGTTTCTCCTGCAAACCGTTCCCTTTTATGGTAGATGAAAGAACATTTCTCCACATGTTCATTTCTGAGGGATAAGTGTGTTTGAAAGCCGTCCTTCACCTAGCTTGTTGGGAAAACATAGTTTTTTAAACTTGCAATCTCCACTCCATACATATATATGGGGAGGTACTAGCTCCAACAAGTTTTATAGTGAAAACTGCAGAAACTTCAACCCGGCACTAAGAAACAGACTGAGAAACAAGAGCAAAAGTTTCTCTTGCAACCAGTTTCATTTAGGCTAGATGAACGAACGTCTCTCCACATGCTCAGTTCTGAGAGATAAGTGTGTGTGAAAGCCGTCCTTCACCTAGCTTTTTGGGAACACAAAGTTTCTTTTCACTTGCAATCTCCAATCCATACATATATATGGGAAGGTACTAGCTCCAAATCTGTTTTATAGTTAAATCTGCAGGAACTTCAAAAAGGTACTAGGAAACAGACAGAGAACCCAGAGAAAAAGTTACTACTGCAAACCGTTTCATTTGTGCTAGATGAACGAAAGTCTCTCCACATGCTCAGTTCTGTAAGAAAAGTGTGTGTGAAAGCCGGCTTCACCTAGCTTTTTGGGAACACAAAGTTTCTTTTCAGGTGCAAACTCCACTCCATACATATATATGGGGAGGTACTAGCTCCAACTCGGTTTTACAGTGAAAACTGCAGGAACTTCAAACCAGCTCTAGGAAACAGAATGAGAAACCCGAGCAAAAGTTTCTCTTGCAACCAGTTCCCATTGTGCTAGATGAACGAACGTCTTTCCACATCCTCATTTCTGAGAGATAATTGTGTGTGAAAGCCGTAATTCACCTACCGTGTTGGGAACACAAAGTTTCTTTTCACGTACAAATTCCACTCCATACATATATATGGGGAGTTACTATCTCCAAATCAATTTTACAGTGAAAACTGCAGGAACATCAAACCGGCACTAGGAAACAGAAAGAGGACACAGTGTAAAAGTTTCTCCTGCAAACCGTTCCATTTGTGCTAGATGAAAGAACATCTCTACACATGCTCATTTCTGAGGGATATGTGTGTGTGAAAGCCGTCATTCACCTACCTTTTTGGGAACACAAAGTTTCATTTCAGTTGCCAACTCCACTCCATACATATATATGAGGTGGTACTTGCTCCAACCCTGTTTAACATTGAAAACTGCAGGAACTTCAAACTGTCACTAGGAAAAAGACTGAGAACCCAGAGTAAATGTTTCTCTGCAACCCGTTCCCTTTGTGCTAGATGAACGAAAGTCTAACCACATGCTCAGTACTGAGAGATAAGTGTGTGTGAAAACCGTCCTTCACCTAGCATGTTCGGAACACAGAGTTTCTTTTCAGGTGCAAAATCCACTACATATATATATATGGGGAGGTACTAGCTCCAACTCTGTTTTACAGTGAAAAATGCAGGAATTTCAAACCGGCACTAGGAAACAGAGTTAGAACCCAGAGAAAATGTTTCTCCTGCAACCCGTTCCCTTTGTGCTAGATGAACGAAAGTCTCTCCACATGCTCAGTTCTGAGAGATAAGTGTGTGTGAAAGCCGTTCTTCGTATAGCTTGTTGGGAACACAAAGTTTCTTTTCAGGTGCAAACCAGACTCCATACATATATATGGGGAAGAACTAGCTCCAACTCGGTTTTACAGTGAATACTGCATGAACTTCAAACTGGCACTAGGAAACAGACTGAAAAACCAGAGAAAAGTTTCTCCTGCAACCCGTTCCCTTTGTGCTAGATGAACGAACGTCTCTCCACGTGCTCAGTTCTGAGTGAAAACTGTGTGTGAAGCCGGCCTTCATATATCTTGTTGGTAACACAAAGTTTCTTTTCAGTTGCAAACTCCACTCCATACATATATATGGGGAGGAACTAGCTCCAACTCGGTTTTACAGTGAAAACTGCAGGAACTTCAAACCGGCACTAGGAAACAGACTGAGAACCCAGAGTAAAAGTTTCTCCTGCAAACCGTTCCCTTTGTGCTAGATGAACGATCGTCTCTCCACATGCTCAGTTCTGAAAAATAAGTGTGTGTGAAAGTCGTACTTCACATAGCTTGTTAGGAACACAAAGTTTCTTTTCAGTTGCCAACTCCAATCCATAAATATATATCGGGAGGTACTAGCTCCAACTCGGTTTTACATTGAAAACTGCAGGAACTTCATACCGGCACTAGGAAACAGACTGAGAACACAGAGTAAATGTTTCTCCTGCAACCCTCTCCCTTTGTGCGAGATGAACGAACGTCTCTCCTCATGCTCATTTCTGAGAGATAATTGTGTGTGAAAGCCGTGCTTCACCTACCTTGTTGGGAACACAAAGTTCCTTTTCAGGTGTAAATTCCACTAAATACATATATATAGGGAGGTACAATCTCCAAATCGGTTTTACAGAGAAAATTTCAGGAACATCAAACCGGCACTAGGAAACAGACTGTGGACTCAGTGTAAAAGTTTCTCCTGCAAACCGTTCCCTTTTTGCTAGATGAAAGAACATCTCTCCACATGCTCAGTTCTGAGGGATAAGTGTGTTTTAAAGCCGTCCTTCACCTAGATTGTTGGGAACACATAGTTTTTTTCTCTTGCAATCTCCACTCCATATATATATATGGGGAGGAACTAGATCCAATAAGTTTTATAGTGAAAACTGCAGGAAATTCAACCCGGCACTGGAAACAGACTGAGAAACAAGAGCATAAGATTCTCTTGCAACCAGTTTCCTTTAGGCTAGATGAACAAACGTCTCTCCACATGCTCAGTTCTGAGAGTTAAGTGTGTGTCAAAGCCATCCTACACCTAGCTTGTTGGGAACACAAAGTTTATTTTCAGTTGAAAACTCCACTCCATACATTTATATGGGGAGGTACTACCTCCAACTCTGTTTTACAGTGAAAACTGCAGGAACTTCAAACCGGCACTAGGAAACAGACTAAGAAACCAGAGTAAATGTTTCCCCTGCAACCCGTTCCATTTGTGCTAGATGAACAAACGTCTATCCACATGCTCAGTTCTCAGAGATAAGTGTGTGTGAAAGCGGTCCTTCACATAGCTTGTTGGGAACACAAAGTTTCTTTTCAGGTGCAAACCAGACTCCATACATATATATGGGGAAGAAGTAGATCCAACTCGGTTTTACAGTGAAAAGTGCAGGAACTTCAAACCGGCACTAGGAAACAGTCTGAAAAACCAGAGAAAAGTTTCTCCTGAAAACCGTTCCCTTTGTGCTAGATGAACGAACGTCTCTCCACATGCTCAGTTCTGAGTGAAAACTGTGTGTGAAGCCGGCCTTCACATTTCTTGTTGGGAACACCAAGTTTCGTTTCAGTTGCAAACTCCACTCCATACATATATATGGGGTGGTACTAGCTCCAAATCGTGTTTACAGTGTAAACTGCAGGAACTTCAAAACGGCACTAGGAAACAGACTAAGAAAACAGAGTAAAAGTTTGTCCTACAACCCGTTCCCTTTGTGCTAAATGAACGAACGTCTCTCCACATGCTCATTTCTGAGAGATAATTGTGTGTGAAAGCCGTGCAGAACATAGCTTGTTGGGAACACAAAGATTCTGTTCAGTAGCCAACTCCACTCCATACATATATATGGGAGGATCTAGCTCCAACTCGGTTTTAAAGTGAAAACTGCAGGAACTTCATCCCGGCATTAGGAAACAGACTGAGAAACCAGAGTAAAAGTTTCTCCTGCAACCCTTTCCCTTTGTGCGACATGAAAGAACGTCTCTCCACATGCTCAGTACTGAGAGATAAGTGTGTGTTTAAGCCGTCCTTCACATAGCTTTTTGGGAACACAAAGTTTCTTTTCAGTTGCCAACTCCACTCCAAAAATATATATGGGGAGGTACAAGCTCCAAATAGCTTTTACAGGGAAAACTGCAGTAACTTCAATCCGGCACTAGGAAACAGATTGAGAACCCAGAGTAAAAGTTTCCCCTGCAACCCGTTCCCTTTTTGCTAGATGAACGAACGTCTCTCCACATGCTCAGTTCTGAGAGATAAGTGTGTTTTTTAAAGCCGTCCTTCACAAAGCTTGTTGGGTACACAAACTTTCTTTTCAGTTGCAAACTCCACTCCATACATATATATGGGAAGGTACAAGCTCCAACTCGTTTTTACAGTGAAAACTGCAGGAATTTCAAACCGACACTAGGAAACAGACTAAGAAACCAGAGTAAATGTTTCTCCTGCACCCTGTTCCCTTTGTGCTAGATGAACGAATGTCTCTCCACATGCTCAGTTCTGAGAGAAATGTTTGTGTGAAAGCCGTCCTTCACCTAGCATGTTGGGAACACATAGTTTCATTTCAGTTGCCAAATCAACTCCATACATATATATGGGGAGGTACAAGCTCCAACTCTGTTTTACAGTGAAAACTGCAGGAAATTCAAACCGGCACTAGGAAACAGACTGAGAACCCAGAGTAAAAGTTTCTCCTCCAAACTGTTCTCTTTGAGCGAGATGAACGAAAGTCTCTCCACATGCTCATTTCTGAAATATAAGTGTGTGTGATAGCCGTCTTTCACGTAGCATGTTGGGAACACAAATTTTCTTTTCAGGTGTAGTCTCCACTCCATATATATATATAGGGAAGGAACTAGATCCAACTCGGTTTTACAATGAAAAATGCAGGAAATTCAAACCGGCACTAGGAAACAGACTGAGAACCCAGAGTATTAGTTTCTGCTGCAACACGTTCACTTTGTGCTAGATGAACGAACGTCTCTCTACATGCTCATTTCTGAGAGATAATTGTGTGTGAAAGCCGTCATTCCCCTTTCTTATTGGGAACACAGAGTTTCTTTCAGTTGCAAACCCCACTCCATACATTTATAAGGGGAGTTACTAGCTCCTAATCCGTTTACAGTGATAAATGCAGGAAATTCAAACCGGCACTAGGAAACAGGCTGAAAAACCAGAGTAAAAATTTATCGTGCAACCCGTTCCTTTGTGTGAGTTGAACGAACGTCTCTCCACATGCTCAATACTGAGAGATAAGTGTGTGTGAAAACCGTCCTTCACCTAGCATGTTGGGAACACAGATTTTCTTTTCAGGTGCAAAATCCACTGCATATATATATATGGGGTGGTACTAGCTCCAACTCTCTTTTACAGTGAAAAATGGAGGAACTTCATACCGGCACTAGGAAATAACTGAGAAACCAGAGTAAAAGTTCCTCCTGCAAACCGTTCCCTTTGTGCGAGATGAACGAACGTCTCTCCTCATGCTCAGTACTGAGAGATAAGTTTGTGTGAAAGCCTACTTCACCTAGCTTGTTGGGAACACAAAGTTTCTTTTCAGAAGCCAACTCCACTCCATATATATATATGGTGAGGTACTAGCTCCAACTTGGTTTTACAGTGAAAACTGCAGGAACTTCAACCCGGCACTAGGAAACAGACTGAGAAACGAGAGAAAATATTCCCCTGCAACTCGTTCCCATTGTTGTAGATGAACGAACGTCTCTCCACATGCTCAGGTCTGAGAGAATATTGTGTGTGAAAGCCGTCCTTCACCTAGCATGTTGGGAACACATAGTTTTTTTCACTTGCAATCTCCACTTCATACATATATATGGGGAGGTAATAGCTCCAAATCCCTTTTACAGTGAAAACTGCAGGAACTTGAAACAGGCACTAGGAAAAAGCTGAGAAAACAGAGCAAAAGTTTCTCCTGCAACCCGTTCCCTTTTTGTTAGATGAAAGAACGTCTCTCCACGTGCTCAGATCTGAGTGAAAACTGTGTGTGAAAGCCGTCCTTCACCTATCTTGTTGGGAACACAAAGTTTCTTTTCAGTTGCAAGCTCCACTCCATACATATATAAGGGGAGGTACTAACTCCAACTCGGTTTTACAGTGAAAACTGCAGGAACTTCAAACCGGCACTAGGAAACAGACTGAGAAACCAGAGTAAAAGTTTCTCCTGCAACCCATTCCCTTTGTGCTAGATGAACGAACGTCTTTCCAGATGCTATGTTCTGAGAGATAAATGTGTGTGAAAGCTGTCATTCCCCTTTCTTGTTGGGAACACAAAGTTTCTTTCAGTTGCAAACCCCACTCCATACATTTATAAGGGGAGGTACTAGCTCCTAATCCGTTTACAGTGGTAAATGCAGGAACTTCAAACCGGCACTAAGAAACAGGCTGAAAAACCAGAGTAAAAATTTATCCTGCAACCCGTTCCTTTGTGTGAGATGAACGAACGTCTCTCCACATGCTCAATACTGAGAGATAAGTGTGTGTGAAAACCGTCCTTCACCTAGCATGTTGGGAACACATATTTTCTTTTCAGGTGCAAAATCCACTACATATATATATATGGGGTGGTACTAGCTCCAACTCTCTTTTACAGTGAAAAATGCAGGAACTTCATACCGGCACTAGGAAATAACTGAGAAACCACAGTAAAAGTTCCTCCTGCAAACCGTTCCCTTTGTGCGAGATGAACGAACTTCTCTCCTCATGCTCAGTACTGAGAGATAAGTGTGTGTGAAAGCCTACTTCACCTAGCTTGTTGGGAACACAAAGTTTCTTTTCAGAAGCCAACTCCACTCCATATATATATATGGTGAGGTACTAGCTCCAACTTGGTTTTACAGTGAAAACTGCAGGAACTTCAACCCGGCACTAGGAAACAGACTGAGAAAACAGAGTAAAATTTTCCCCTGCAACCCGTTCCCATTGTGCTAAATGAACGAACGTCTCTCCACATGCTCATTTCTGACAGATAAGTGTCTGTGAAAGCCGTCCTTCACCTAACTTGTTGGGAACACAAAGTTTCTTTCAGTTGCAAACTCCACTCCATACATATATAAGGGGAGGTACTAGCTCCTAATCCGTTTTACAGTGAAAAATGCAGGAACTTCAAACCGGCACTAGGAAACAGACTGAGAAACCAGAGTAAAAGTTTCTCCTACAACCCGTTCCATTTGTGCTAGATGAACGAACGTCTCTCCACATGCTCAGTTCAGAGAGATAAGTGTGTATGAAAGCCGTCCTTCACCTAGCTTGTTGGGAACACAAAGTTTCATTTCAGTTGACAACTCCACTCCATACATATATAGGGGGAGGTACTAGCTCCATCTCTGATTTACAGTGAAAAATGCTGGAAAATCAAACTGGCACTAGGAAACAGGCTGAGAAAACAGAGTAAAAGTTTATCCTGCAACCCGTTCCTTTGTGTGAGATGAACGAACGTCTCTCCACAAGCTCAGTACTGAGAGATAAGTGTGTGTGAAAACCGTCCAACACATAGCTTGTTGGGAAAACAAAGTTTCTTTTCAGGTGCAAATCCCTCTCCATACTTATATATGGAGAAGTACTAGCTCCAAATCGGTTTTACAGTGAAAACTGCAGGAAATTCAAACCGGCACTAGGAAACAGAATGAAAAACCAGAGAAAAGTTTCTCCTGCAACCCGTTCCCTTTGGGCTAGATGAACGAACGCCTTTCCACGTGATCAGTTCTGAGTGAAAACTGTGTGTGAATGCCGGCCTTCACATATCTTGTTTGGAACACCAAGTTTCTTTTCATTTGCAAAATCCACTCCATACATACATATGGGGAGGTACTAGCTCCAACTCGGTTTTACAGTGAAAACTGCAGGAACTTCAAAGCGGCACTAGGAAACAGACTGAGAAACCAGAGTAAAAGTTTCTCCTGCAAACCGTTTGCTTTTTGCTAGATGAACGATCGTCTCTCCACATGCTCAGGTCTGAGAGATAAGTGTGTTTGAAAGCCGTCCTTCACCTAGATTGCTGGGAACACATAGTTTTTTTCACTTTCAATCTCCACTTCATACATACATATGGGGAGGTATTAGATCCAACAAAATTTATAGTGAAAACTGCAGGAACTTCTACCCGGCACTAGGAAACAGACTGAGATACAAGAGCAAAAGTTTCTCTTGCAACCAGTTTCTTTAAGCTAGATGAACGAACGTCTCTATACATGCTCAGTTCTGAGAGATAACTGTGTGTGAAAGCCGTTCTTCACCTAGCTTGTTGGGAACACAAAGTTTCTTTTCAGTTGCAAACTCCACTCCATACATTTATATGGGGAGGTACAACCTCCAACTCTGTTTTACAGTGAAAATTGCAGGAACTTCAAACCGGCACTAGGAAACAGACTAAGAAACCAGAGTAAATTATCCCCTGCAAACCGTTCCCTTTGTGCTAGACGAACGAACGTCTATCCACATGCTCTGTTCTGAGAGATAAGTGTGTGTGGAATCTGTCCATCACCTAGCTAGTTGGGAACACAAAGTTTATTTTCAGTTGCAAATTCCATTCCATACATATATATGGGGAGGTACTAGCTCCAAATCGGTTTTACAGTGAAAAATGCAGGAACATGAAACCGGCACTAGGAAACAGGCTGAGAACCCAGTGAAAAAATTTCTACTGCAACCCTTTCCATTTGTGCTAGATGATCGAACGTCTCTCCACATCTGAGTTCTGAGAGATAAGTGTGTGTGAAAACCGTCCTTCATCTAGCATCTTGGGAACACAGAATTTCTTTTCAGGTGCAAAATCCACTACATATATATATATGGGGTGGTACTAGCTCCAACTCTGTTTTACAGTGAAAAATGCAGGAACTTCAAACCGGCAATAGGAAACAAACTGAGAACCGAGAGAAAATGTTTCACTGCAACCCGTTCCCTTTGTGCTAGATGAAAGAAAGTCTCTCCACATGCTCAGTTCTGAGAGATAAGTGTGTGTGAAAGCAGTCCTTCACATTGCTTGTTGGGAACACAAAGTTTCTTTTCAGGTGCAAACTCCACTCCATACATATATATGGGGAAGAAGTAGCTCCAACTAGGTTTTACAGTGAAAACTGCAGGAACTTCAAACCGGCACTAGGAAACAGACTGAAAAACCAGAGAAAAGTTTCTCCTGCAACCCGTTCCCTTTGTGCTAGATGAACGAACGTCTTTCCACATGCTCAGTGATGAGTGAAAACTGTGTGTGAAGCCGGCCTTAACATATCTTGTTGGAAACACCAAGTTTCTTTTCAGTTGCAAACTCCACTCCATACATATATATGGGGAGGTACTAACTCCAACTCGGGTTTACAGTGAAAAATGCAGGAACTTCAAACCGGCACTAGGAAACAGACTGAGAAAACAGAGTAAAAGTTTCTCCTGCACCCCGTTCCCTTTGTGCTAAATGAACGAACGTCTCTCCACATGCTCATTTCTGAGAGATATTTGTGTGTGAAAGCCGTCCAGAACCTAGATTGTAGGGAACACAAAGTTTCTGTTCAGTAGCCAACTCCACTCCATACATATATATGGGAGGAACTAGCTCCAACTCGGTTTTAAAGTGAAAACTGCAGGAACTTCAACCCGGCACTAGGAAACAGACTGAGAAACCAGAGTAAAAGTTTCTCATGCAAACCTTTCCCTTTGTGCGAGATGAACGAACATCTCTCCACATGCTCAGTACTGAGAGATAAGTGTGTGTTAAAGCCGTCCTTCACCTAGCTTCTTGGGAACACAAAGTTTCTTTTCAGTTGCCAACTCCACTCCAAACATTTATATGGGGAGGTACAAGCTTCAAATCGCTTATATAGTGAAAACTGCAGGAACTTCAATCCGGCACTAGGAAACAGACTGAGAACCCAGAGTAAAAGTTTCTCCTGCAACCCGTTCCCTTTGTGCGAGTAGAACGAACGTCTCTCCACATTCTCAGTTCTGAGAGATAATTGTGTGTGAAAGCCGTCCTTCACCTAGCATGTTGGGAACACAAATTTTCTTTTGAAGTGCAAACACAAATCCATATATATATATGGAGTGGTACCAGCTCAAACTCGGTTTTACAGTGAAAAATGCAGGAATTTCAAACCAGCACTAGGAAAAAGACTGAGAACCCAGAGAAAAAGTTTCTCCTTCAACTCGTTCCGTTTGTGCTAGATGAACGATCGTCTCCCCACATGCTCAGTTCTGAGAGAAAACTGTGTGTGAAAGCCGTCCTTCACCTATCTTGTTGGGAACACTAAGTTTCTTTTCAGTTGCAAACTCCACTCCGTACATATATATGGGGAGGAATTCTCTCCAACTCGGTTTTACAGTGAAAACTGCAGGAAAATCAAACAGGCACTAGGAAACAGACTGAGAACCCAGAGTAAAAGTTTCTCCTGCAAACCGTTCCCTTTGTGCTAGATGACGATCGTCTCTCCACATGCTCAGTTCTGAAAGATAAGTGTGTGTGGAATTCGTACTTCACCTAGCTTGTTGGGAACACAAAGTTTCTTTTCTGTTGCAAACTCCAATCCATAAATATATATGGGGAGGTAATAGCTCCAAATCGGTTTTACAATGAAAACTGCAGGAACTTCATACCGGCACTAGGAAACAGACTGAGAACACAGAGTAAAAGTTTCTCCTGCAACCCTTTCCCTTTGTGCGAGATGAACGAACGTCTCTCCACATGCTCATTTCTGAGAGATTATTGTGTGTGAAAGCCGTCCTTCACCTACGTTGTTGGGAACACAAAGTTCCTCTTCAGGTGCAAATTCCACTCCATACATATATATGGGGAGGTACAATCTCCAAATCGGTTTTACAGTGAAAATTGCAGGAACATCAAACCTGGACTAGGAAACAGACTGAGGACCCAGTGTAAAAGTTTCTCCTGCAAAATATTCCCTTTTTTGCTAGATGAAAGAACATCTCTCCACATGCTCATTTCTGCGGGATAAGTGTGTTTGAAAGCCGTCCTTCACCTAGATTGTTGGGAAGACATATTTTTTTTCACTTGCAATCTCCACTCCATATATATATATGAGGAGGTACTAGATCCAACAAATTTTATAGTGAAAACTGCAGGAAATTCAACCCGGCACTAGGAAACAGACTGAGAAACAAGAGCAAAAGTTTCTCTTGCAACCATTTTCCTTTATGCTAGATGAACGAACGTCTCTCCATATGCTCAGTTCTGAGAGATAAGTGTGTTTGAAAGCCGTCCTTCACCTATCTTGTTGGGAACACAAAGTTTCTTTTCAGTTGCAAACTCCACTCCATACATTTATATGGGGAGGTACTACCTCCAACTCGGTTTTACAGTGAAAACGGCAGGAACTTCAAACCGGCACTAGGAAACAGACTAAGAAACCAGAGTAAAAGTTTCCCCTGCAACCCATTCCATTTGAGCTAGAAGAACGAACGTCTATCCACATGCTCAGTTCTGAGAGATAAGTGTGTGTGGAAGCTGACATTCTCCTAGCTAGTTGGGAACACAAAGTTTCTTTTCAGTTGCAAATTCCATTCCATACATATATATGGGGAGGTACTAGCTCCAAATCTATTTTACAGTGAAAAATGCAGGAACATGAAACCGGCACTAGGAAACAGGCTGAGAACCCAGTGAAAATATTTCTACTGCAACCCGTTCCATTTGTGCTAGATGAACGAACGTCTCTCCACATGCTGAGTTCTGAGAGATAAGTGTGTGTGAAAACCATCCTTCACCTAGCATGTTCGGAACACAGATTTTCTTTTCAGGTGCAAAATCCAATACATATATATATATGGGGTGGTAATAGCTCCAAAACTATTTTACAGTGAAAAATGCAGGAACTTCAAACCGGCACTAGGATACAGACAAGAACCCAGAGTAAAAGTTTCTCCTGCAACCCGTTCCCTTTGTGCTAGATGAAAGAAAGTCTCTCCACATGCTCAGTTCTGAGAGATAAGTGTGTGTTAAAGCCGTCCTTCACCTAGCTTCTTGGGAACACAAAGTTTCTTTTCAGTTGCCAACTCCATTCCATACTTATATATGGGAAGGTACTAGCTCCAAATCCCTTTTACAGTGAAAACTGCAGGAACTTCAATCCGGCACTAGGAAACAGACTGAGAAACCAGAGCAAAAGTTTCTCCTGCAACCCATTCCCTTTGTGGTAGATGAACGAACGTCTTTCCACGTGCTCAGTTCTGAGTGAAAACAGGGTTTGAAAGCCGTCCTTCACCTATCTTGTAGGTAACAGAAAGTTTCTTTTCAGTTGCAAACTCCACTCCATACATATATATGGGGAGGTACTAGCTCCAACTCGGTTTTACAGTGAAAACTGCAGGAACTTCAAACCGGCACTAGGAAACAGACTGAGAACACAGAGTAAAAGTTTCTCCTGCAAACCGTTCCCTTTGTGCTAGATGAACGATCGTCTCTCACATGCTCAGTTCTGAGGATAAGTGTGTTTGAAAGCCGTCCTTCACCTAGATTGTTGGGAACACATAGTTTTTTCCTCTTGCAATCTCCACTCCATTCATATATATGGGGAGGTACTAGCTCCAACAAGTTTTATAGTGAAAACTGCAGGAACTTCAACCAGGCACTAAGAAACAGACTGAGAAACAAGAGCAATACTTTCTCTTGCAACCACTTTCCTTTATGGTAGATGAACGAACGTCTCTCCACATGCTCAGTTCTGAGAGATAATTGTGTGTGAAAGCCGTCCTTCACCTATCTTTTTGGGAACACAAAGTTTCTTTTCACTTGCAATCTCCAATCCATACATATATATGGGAAGGTACTAGATCCAAACATGTTTTACAGTTAAATCTGCAGGAACTTCAAAAAGGCACTAGGAAACAGACTGAGAACCTAGAAAAACGTTACTCCTGAAAACCGTTTCATTTGTGCTAGATGAACGAAAGTCTCTCCACATGCTCAGTTCTGAAAGAAAAGTGTGTCTGAAAGCCGTGCTTCACCTAGCTTGTTGGGAACACAAAGTTTCTTTTCAGGTGCAAACTCCACTCCATACATATAAATGGGGAGGTACTAGCTCAATCTCGGTTTTACTGTGAAAACTGCAGGAACTTCAAACAAGCTCTAGGAAACAGACTGAGAAAACAGAGGAAAAGTTTCTCCTGCAACCGTTTCCCATTGTGCTAGATGAACGAACGTCTCTCCACATGCTCATTTCTGAGAGATAACTGTGTGTGAAATCCGTCATTCCCCTATCTTTTTTGGAACAAAAAGTTTCTTTTCAGGTGCCAACACCACTCCATACATATATAGGGGGATGTACCAGATCCAATTCGGTTTTAAAGTGATAACTGCAGGAACTTCAAACCAGCACTAGGAAACAGACTAAGAACACAGAGTAAAAGTTTCTCCAGCATACCGTTCCCTTTGTGCGAGATGAACGAACATCTCTCCACATGCTCATTTCTGAGAGATAATTGTGTGTGAAAGCCGTAATTTACCTACCGTGTTGGGAACACAAAGGTTCTTTTCACGTGCAATTTCCACTCCATACATATATATGGGGAGGTACTATCTCCAAATCAATTTTACGGTAAAACTGCGGGAACATCAAACCGGCACTAGGAAACAGACTGAGGACACAGTGTAAAAGTTTCTCCTGCAAACCGTTCCCCTTCTGCTAGATGAAAGAACATCTCTCCACATGCTCAGTTCTGAGGGATAAGTGCGTGTGAAAGCCATCCTTCACCTACCTTTTTGGGAACACATACTTTCATTTCAGTTGCCAACTCCACTCCATACATACATATGAGGAGGTACTTGCTCCAACCCTGTTTTACATTGAAAACTGCAGGAACTTCAAAGTGGCACTAGGAAACAGACTGAGAACCCATAGTAAATGTTTCTCCTGCAACCCGTTACCTTTGTGCTAGATGAACGAAAGTATCTCCACATGCTCAGCTCTGAGAGTTAAGTGTGTGTGAAAGCCGTATTTCACTTATCTTGTTGGGAACACAAATTTTCTTTCAGTTGCAAACTCCACTCCATACATATATATGGGGAGGTACTAGCTCCAAATATGTTTTACAGTGAAAACTGCAGGAACTTTAAACCGGCACTATGAAACAACTGAGAAACCTGAGTAAAAGTCTTTCCTGCAACCCGTTCCCTTCGTGCGAGATGAAAGAACGTCTCTCCACATGCTCAGTTCTGAGAGATAAGTGTGTGTGAAAGCCGTCCTTCACCTAGTTTGTTGGGACCACAAAGTTCCTTTTCAAGTGAAAACTCCACTCCATACATATATATGGGGTGGTACTAGGTCAAAATCGGTTTTACAGTGAAAACTGCAGGAACTTCAAACCGGCACTAGGAAACAGACAGAGGACACAGTGTAAAAATTTCTCCTAAATTCTATTTCCCTTTCTGCTAGATGAACGAAAGTCTCTCCACTTGCTCAGTAATGAGAGATAAGTGTGTGTGAAAACCGTCCTTCACCTAGCATGTTCGGAACACAGATTTTCTTTTCAGGTGCAAAATCCACTACATATATATATATGGGGTGGTACTAGCTCCAACTGTGTTTTACAGCGAAAAATGCAGGAATTTCAAACCGGCACTAGGAAACAGACTGAGAACCCAGAGAAAATGTTTCTCCTGCAACCCGTTCCCTTTGTGCTAGATGAACGAAAGTCTCTCCACATGCTAAGTTCTGAGAGATAAGTGTGTGTGAAAGCCGTACTTCATATAGCTTGTTGGGAACACAAAGTTTCTTTTCAGGTGCAAACCAGACTCCATACATATATATGGGGAAGAACTAGCTCCAACTCGGTTTTACAGTGAATTCTGCAGGAACTTCAAACCGGCACTAGGAAACATACTGAGAAACAGAGTAAAAGATTGTCCTGCAACCCGTTCCCTTTGAGCGAGATGAACGTACGTCTCTCCACATGCTCAGTACTGAGAGATAAGTGTGAGTTAAAGCCTTCTTTCACCTAGCTTTTTGGGAACACAAAGTTTCTTTTCAGTTGCCAACTCCAATCCAAACATATATATGGGGAGGTACAAGCTCCAAATCGCTTTTACACTGAAAACTGCAGGAACTTCAATCCGGCACTAGGAAACAGACTGAGAACCCAGAGTAAAAGATTCTCTTGGAAACCGTTCCCTTTGTGTGAGTTGAACGAACGTCTCTCCACATTCTCAGTTCTGAGAGATAATTGTGTGTGAAAGCCGTCCTTCACCTAGCATGTTGGGAACACAAATTTTCTTTTCAGGTGCAAACTCCAATCCATATATATATATGGGGAGGTACAAGCTCCAACTCGGTTTTACAGTGAAAAATGGAGGAACTTCAAACCAGCACTAGGAAACAGACTGAGAACCCAGAGTAATAGTTTCTCCTGCAACCAGTTCCGTTTGTGCTAGATGAACGAACGTCTCTCCACATGCTCAATTCTGAGAGATAAGTGTGGGTGAAAGCCGTGCTTCACCTAGCTTGTTGGGAACACAAATTTTCTTTTCAGTTGCAAACTCCACTCCATAAATATATATGGGGTGGTACTAGTTCCAACTCGGTTTTACAGTGAAAACTGCAGGAACTTCAAACCGGCACTAGGAAACAGACTGAGAAACCAGAGCAAAACTTTCTCCTGCAACCCGTTCCCTTTGTGCTATATGAACGAACGTCTTTCCACGAGCTCAGTTCTGAGTGAAAACTGTGAGTGATTGCCATCCTTCACCTATCTTGCTGGGAACAAAAAGATTCTTTTCACTTGCAATCTCCACTCCATACATAAATATGGGAAGGTACTAGCTCCAAATCTGTTTACAGTTAAATCTGCAGGAACTTCAAAAAGGCACTAGGAAACAGACTGAGAACCCAGAGCAAAAGTTTCTCCTGCAACCGGTTCCCATTGTGCTAGATGAACGAACGTCTCTCCACCTGCTCATTTCTGAGAGATAAGTGTGTGTGAAAGCCATCCTTCACCTAGCTTTTTGGGAACACAAAGTTTCTTTTCACTTGCAATCTCCAATCCATACATATATATGGGAAGGTACTAGCTCCAAATCTGTTTTATAGTTAAATCTGCAGGAACTTCAAAAAGGTACTAGGAAACAGACAGAGAACCCAGAGAAAAAGTTACTACTGCAAACCGTTTCATTTGTGCTAGATGAACGAAAGTCTCTCCACATGCTCAGTTCTGTAAGAAAAGTGTGTGTGAAAGCCGGCTTCACCTAGCTTTTTGGGAACACAAAGTTTCTTTTCAGGGGCAAACTCCACTCCATACATATATATGGGGAGGTACTAGCTCAAACTCGGTTTTACAGTGAAAACTGCAGGAACTTCAAACCAGCTCTAGGAAACAGAATGAGAAATCCGAGCAAAAGTTTCTCTTGCAACCAGTTCCCATTGTGCTAGATGAACGAACGTCTTTCCACATCCTCATTTCTGAGAGATAATTGTGTGTGAAAGCCGTAATTCACCTACCGTGTTGGGAACACAAAGTTTCTTTTCACGTACAAATTCCACTCCATACATATATATGGGGAGTTACTATCTCCAAATCAATTTTACAGTGAAAACTGCAGGAACATCAAACCGGCACTAGGAAACAGAAAGAGGACACAGTGTAAAAGTTTCTCCTGCAAACCGTTCCATTTGTGCTAGATGAAAGAACATCTCTACACATGCTCATTTCTGAGGGATATGTGTGTGTGAAAGCCGTCATTCACCTACCTTTTTGGGAACACAAAGTTTCATTTCAGTTGCCAACTCCACTCCATACATATATATGAGGTGGTACTTGCTCCAACCCTGTTTAACATTGAAAACTGCAGGAACTTCAAACTGGCACTAGGAAAAAGACTGAGAACCCAGAGTAAATGTTTCTCTGCAACCCGTTCCCTTTGTGCTAGATGAACGAAAGTCTAACCACATGCTCAGTACTGAGAGATAAGTGTGTGTGAAAACCGTCCTTCACCTAGCATGTTCGGAACACAGAGTTTCTTCTCAAGTGCAAAATCCACTACATATATATATATGGGGAGGTACTAGCTCCAACTCTGTTTTACAGTGAAAAATGCAGGAATTTCAAACCGGCACTAGGAAACAGACTTAGAACCCAGAGAAAATGTTTCTCCTGCAACCCGTTCCCTTTGTGCTAGATGAACGAAAGTCTCTCCACATGCTCAGTTCTGAGAGATAAGTGTGTGTGAAAGCCGTTCTTCGTATAGCTTGTTGGGAACACAAAGTTTCTTTTCAGGTGCAAACCAGACTCCATACATATATATGGGGAAGAACTAGCTCCAACTCGTTTTTACAGTGAATACTGCATGAACTTCAAACTGGCACTAGGAAACAGACTGAAAAACCAGAGAAATGTTTCTCCTGCAACCCGTTCCCTTTGTGCTAGATGAACGAACGTCTCTCCACGTGCTCAGTTCTGAGTGAAAACTGTGTGTGAAGCCGGCCTTCATATATCTTGTTGGTAACACAAAGTTTCTTTTCAGTTGCAAACTCCACTCCATACATATATATGGGGAGGAACTAGCTCCAACTCGGTTTTACAGTGAAAACTGCAGGAACTTCAAACCGGCACTAGGACACAGACTGAGAACCCAGAGTAAAAGTTTCTCCTGCAAACCGTTCCCTTTGTGCTAGATGAACGATCGTCTCTCCACATGCTCAGTTCTGAAAAATAAGTGTGTGTGAAAGTCGTACTTCACATAGCTTGTTAGGAACACAAAGTTTCTTTTCAGTTGCCAACTCCAATCCATAAATATATATCGGGAGGTACTAGCTCCAACTCGGTTTTACAATGAAAACTGCAGGAACTTCATACCGGCACTAGGAAACAGACTGAGAACACAGAGTAAATGTTTCTCCTGCAACCCTCTCCCTTTGTGCGAGATGAACGAACGTCTCTCCTCATGCTCATTTCTGAGAGATAATTGTGTGTGAAAGCCGTGCTTCACCTACCTTGTTGGGAACACAAAGTTCCTTTTCAGGTGTAAATTCCACTAAATACATATATATGGGGAGGTACAATCTCCAAATCGGTTTTACAGAGAAAATTTCAGGAACATCAAACCGGCACTAGGAAACAGACTGTGGACTCAGTGTAAAAGTTTCTCCTGCAAACCGTTCCCTTTTTGCTAGATGAAAGAACATCTCTCCACATGCTCAGTTCTGAGGGATAAGTGTGTTTTAAAGCCGTCCTTCACCTAGATTGTTGGGAACACATAGTTTTTTTCTCTTGCAATCTCCACTCCATATATATATATGGGGAGGAACTAGATCCAATAAGTTTTATAGTGAAAACTGCAGGAAATTCAACCCGGCACTGGAAACAGACTGAGAAACAAGAGCATAAGATTCTCTTGCAACCAGTTTCCTTTAGGCTAGATGAACAAACGTCTCTCCACATGCTCAGTTCTGAGAGTTAAGTGTGTGTAAAAGCCATCCTACACCTAGCTTGTTGGGAACACAAAGTTTATTTTCAGTTGAAAACTCCACTCCATACATTTATATGGGGAGGTACTACCTCCAACTCTGTTTTACAGTGAAAACTGCAGGAACTTCAAACCGGCACTAGGAAACAGACTAAGAAACCAGAGTAAAAGTTTCCCCTGCAACCCGTTCCATTTGTGCTAGATGAACAAACGTCTATCCACATGCTCAGTTCTGAGAGATAAGTGTGTGTGAAAACCGTCCTTCACCTAGCATGTTGGGAACACAGATTTTCTTTTCAGGTGCAAAATCCACTGCATATATATATATGGGGTGGTACTAGCTCCAACTCTCTTTTACAGTGAAAAATGGAGGAACTTCATACCGGCACTAGGAAATAACTGAGAAACCAGAGTAAAAGTTCCTCCTGCAAACCGTTCCCTTTGTGCGAGATGAACGAACGTCTCTCCTCATGCTCAGTACTGAGAGATAAGTTTGTGTGAAAGCCTACTTCACCTAGCTTGTTGGGAACACAAAGTTTCTTTTCAGAAGCCAACTCCACTCCATATATATATATGGTGAGGTACTAGCTCCAATTTGGTTTTACAGTGAAAACTGCAGGAACTTCAACCCGGCACTAGGAAACAGACTGAGAAACGAGAGAAAATATTCCCCTGCAACTCGTTCCCATTGTTGTAGATGAACGAACGTCTCTCCACATGCTCAGGTCTGAGAGAATATTGTGTGTGAAAGCAGTCCTTCACCTAGCATGTTGGGAACACATAGTTTTTTTGACTTGCAATCTCCACTTCATACATATATATGGGGAGGTAATAGCTCCAAATCCCTTTTACAGTGAAAACTGCAGGAACTTCAAACAGGCACTAGGAAAAAGCTGAGAAAACAGAGCAAAAGTTTCTCCTGCAACCCGTTCCCTTTTTGTTAGATGAAAGAACGTCTCTCCACATGCTCAGATCTGAGTGAAAACTGTGTGTGAAAGCCGTCCTTCACCTATCTTGTTGGGAACACAAAGTTTCTTTTCAGTTGCAAGCTCCACTTCATACATATATAAGGGGAGGTACTAACTCCAACTCGGTTTTACAGTGAAAACTGCAGGAACTTCAAACCGGCACTAGGAAACAGACTGAGAAACCAGAGTAAAAGTTTCTCCTGCAACCCGTTCCCTTTGTGCTAGATGAACGAACGTCTTTCCAGATGCTATGTTCTGAGAGATAAGTGTGTGTGAAAGCTGTCATTCCCCTTTCTTGTTGGGAACACAAAGTTTCTTTCAGTTGCAAACCCCACTCCATACATTTATAAGGGGAGGTACTAGCTCCTAATCCGTTTACAGTGGTAAATGCAGGAACTTCAAACCGGCACTAAGAAACAGGCTGAAAAACCAGAGTAAAAATTTATCCTGCAACCCGTTCCTTTGTGTGAGATGAACGAACGTCTCTCCACATGCTCAATACTGAGAGATAAGTGTGTGTGAAAACCGTCCTTCACCTAGCATGTTGGGAACACAGATTTTCTTTTCAGGTGCAAAATCCACTACATATATATATATGGGGTGGTACTAGCTCCAACTCTCTTTTACAGTGAAAAATGCAGGAACTTCATACCGGCACTAGGAAATAACTGAGAAACCAGAGTAAAAGTTCCTCCTGCAAACCGTTCCCTTTGTGCGAGATGAACGAACGTCTCTCCTCATGCTCAGTACTGAGAGATAAGTTTGTGTGAAAGCCTACTTCACCTAGCTTGTTGGGAACACAAAGTTTCTTTTCAGAAGCCAACTCCACTCCATATATATATATGGTGAGGTACTAGCTCCAACTTGGTTTTACAGTGAAAACTGCAGGAACTTCAACCCGGCACTAGGAAACAGACTGAGAAAACAGAGTAAAATTTTCCCCTGCAACCCGTTCCCAATGTGCTAAATGAACGAACGTCTCTCCACATGCTCATTTCTGACAGATAAGTGTCTGTGAAAGCCGTCCTTCACCTAACTTGTTGGGAACACAAAGTTTCTTTCAGTTGCAAACTCCTCTCCATACATATATAAGGGGAGGTACTAGCTCCTAATCCGTTTTACAGTGAAAAATGCAGGAACTTCAAACCGGCACTAGGAAACAGACTGAGAAACCAGAGTAAAAGTTTCTCATACAACCCGTTCCATTTGTGCTAGATGAACGAACGTCTCTCCACATGCTCAGTTCAGAGAGAAAAGTGTGTATGAAAGCCGTTCTTCACCTAGCTTGTTGGGAACACAAAGTTTCATTTCAGTTGACAACTCCACTCCATACATATATAGGGGGAGGTACTAGCTCCATCTCTGATTTACAGTGAAAAATGCTGGAAAATCAAACTGGCACTAGGAAACAGGCTGAGAAAACAGAGTAAAAGTTTATCCTGCAACCCGTTCCTTTGTGTGAGATGAACGAACGTCTCTCCACAAGCTCAGTACTGAGAGATAAGTGTGTGTGAAAACCGTCCAACACATAGCTTGTTGGGAAAACAAAGTTTCTTTTCAGGTGCAAATCCCTCTCCATACTTATATATGGAGAAGTACTAGCTCCAAATCGGTTTTACAGTGAAAACTGCAGGAAATTCAAACCGGCACTAGGAAACAGAATGAAAAACCAGAGAAAAGTTTCTCCTGCAACCCGTTCCCTTTGGGCTAGATGAACGAACGCCTTTCCACGTGATCAGTTCTGAGTGAAAACTGTGTGTGAATGCCGGCCTTCACATATCTTGTTTGGAACACCAAGTTTCTTTTCATTTGCAAAATCCACTCCATACATACATATGGGGAGGTACTAGCTCCAACTCGGTTTTACAGTGAAAACTGCAGGAACTTCAAAGCGGCACTAGGAAACAGACTGAGAAAACAGAGTAAAAGTTTGCCCTGCAACCCGTTCCCTTTATGCTAAATTAAAGAACGTCTCTCCACATGCTCATTTCTGATAGATAATTGTGTGTGAAAGCCGTCCTTCACCTAGCTTGTTGGGAACACAAAGATTCTGTTCAGTAGCCAACTCCACTCCATACATATGTATGGGAGGTACCAGCTCCAACTCGGTTTTAAAGTGAAAACTGCAGGAACTTCAACCTGGCACTAGGAAACAGACTGAGAAACGAGAGTAAAAGTTTCTCCTGCAACCCTTTCCCTTTTTGCGAGATGAACGAACGTCTCTCCATATGCTCAGTACTTAGAGATAAGTGTGTGTTAAAGCCGTACTTCACCTCGCTTCTTGGGAACACAAAGTTTCTTTTAAGTTGCCAACTCCACTCCATACATATATATGGGGAGGTACAAGCTCCAAATCGCTTTTACAGTGAAAACTGCAGGAACTTCAATCCGGCACTAGGAAACAGACTGAGAACCAAGAGTTAAAGTGTCTCCTGCAAACCGTTCCCTTTGAGCGAGTTGAACGAACGTCTCTCCTTATTCTCTGTTCTGAGAGATATATGTGTGTGAATGCCGTCCTTCACCTAGCATGTTGGGAACACAAATTTTCTTTTCAGGTGCAAACACCAATCCATATATGTATATGGGGAGGTAGCAGCTACAACTCGATTTTACACTGAAAATGCAGGAACTTCAAATCAGCACTAGGAAACAGACAGAGAACCCAGAGCAAACCTTTCTCCTGCAACCCGTTCCCTTTTTGCTAGATGAACGAACGTCTTTCCACGTGCTCACTTCTGAGTGAAATCTGTGTGTGAAAGCCGTCCTTCACCTATCTTGTTGGGAACACAAAGTTTCTTTTCAGTTGCAAACTCTACTCCATACATATATATGGGGAGGTACTAGCTCCAACTCGGTTTTTAAATGAAAACTGCAGGAACTTCAAACAGGCACTAGGAAACAGACTGAGGAACCAGAGTAAAAGTTTCTCCTGCAAACCGTTTGCTTTTTGCTAGATGAACGATCGTCTCTCCACATGCTCAGGTCTGAGAGATAAGTGTGTTTGAAAGCCGTCCTTCACCTAGATTGCTGGGAACACATAGTTTTTTTCACTTTCAATCTCCACTTCATACATACATATGGGGAGGTATTAGATCCAACAAAATTTATAGTGAAAACTGCAGGAACTTCTACCCGGCACTAGGAAACAGACTGAGATACAAGAGCAAAAGTTTCTCTTGCAACCAGTTTCTTTAAGCTAGATGAACGAACGTCTCTATACATGCTCAGTTCTGAGAGATAACTGTGTGTGAAAGCCGTTCTTCACCTAGCTTGTTGGGAACACAAAGTTTCTTTTCAGTTGCAAACTCCACTCCATACATTTATATGGGGAGGTACAACCTCCAACTCTGTTTTACAGTGAAAATTGCAGGAACTTCAAACCGGCACTAGGAAACAGACTAAGAAACCAGAGTAAAGTATCCCCTGCAAACCGTTCCCTTTGTGCTAGATGAACGAACGTCTATCCACATGCTCAGTTCTGAGAGATAAGTGTGTGTGGAATCTGTCCATCACCTAGCTAGTTGGGAACACAAAGTTTATTTTCAGTTGCAAATTCCATTCCATACATATATATGGGGAGGTACTAGCTCCAAATCGGTTTTACAGTGAAAAATGCAGGAACATGAAACCGGCACTAGGAAACAGGCTGAGAACCCAGTGAAAAAATTTCTACTGCAACCCTTTCCATTTGTGCTAGATGATCGAACGTCTCTCCACATCTGAGTTCTGAGAGATAAGTGTGTGTGAAAACCGTCCTTCATCTAGCATCTTGGGAACACAGAATTTCTTTTCAGGTGCAAAATCCACTACATATATATATATGGGGTGGTACTAGCTCCAACTCTGTTTTACAGTGAAAAATGCAGGAACTTCAAACCGGCAATAGGAAACAAACTGAGAACCGAGAGTAAATGTTTCACTGCAACCCGTTCCCTTTGTGCTAGATGAAAGAAAGTCTCTCCACATGCTCAGTTCTGAGAGATAAGTGTGTGTGAAAGCAGTCCTTCACATTGCTTGTTGGGAACACAAAGTTTCTTTTCAGGTGCAAACTCCACTCCATACATATATATGGGGAAGAAGTAGCTCCAACTAGGTTTTACAGTGAAAACTGCAGGAACTTCAAACCGGCACTAGGAAACAGACTGAAAAACCAGAGAAAAGTTTCTCCTGCAACCCGTTCCCTTTGTGCTAGATGAACGAACGTCTTTCCACATGCTCAGTGATGAGTGAAAACTGTGTGTGAAGCCGGCCTTAACATATCTTGTTGGAAACACCAAGTTTCTTTTCAGTTGCAAACTCCACTCCATACATATATATGGGGAGGTACTAGCTCCAACTCGGGTTTACAGTGAAAAATGCAGGAACATGAAACCGGCACTAGGAAACAGACTGAGAAAACAGAGTAAAAGTTTCTCCTGCACCCCGTTCCCTTTGTGCTAAATGAACGAACGTCTCTCCACATGCTCATTTCTGAGAGATATTTGTGTGTGAAAGCCGTCCAGAACCTAGCTTGTAGGGAACACAAAGTTTCTGTTCAGTAGCCAACTCCACTCCATACATATATATGGGAGGAACTAGCTCCAACTCGGTTTTAAAGTGAAAACTGCAGGAACTTCAACCCGGCACTAGGAAACAGACTGAGAAACCAGAGTAAAAGTTTCTCCTGCAACCCTTTCCCTTTGTGCGAGATGAACGAACATCTCTCCACATGCTCAGTACTGAGAGATAAGTGTGTGTTAAAGTCGTCCTTCACCTAGCTTCTTGGGAACACAAAGTTTCTTTTCAGTTGCCAACTCCACTCCAAACATTTATATGGGGAGGTACAAGCTTCAAATCGCTTATATAGTGAAAACTGCAGGAACTTCAATCCGGCACTAGGAAACAGACTGAGAACCCAGAGTAAAAGTTTCTCCTGCAACCCGTTCCCTTTGTGCGAGTAGAACGAACGTCTCTCCACATTCTCAGTTCTGAGAGATAATTGTGTGTGAAAGCCGTCCTTCACCTAGCATGTTGGGAACACAAATTTTCTTTTGAAGTGCAAACACAAATCCATATATATATATGGAGTGGTACCAGCTCAAACTCGGTTTTACAGTGAAAAATGCAGGAATTTCAAACCAGCACTAGGAAAAAGACTGAGAACCCAGAGAAAAAGTTTCTCCTGCAACTCGTTCCGTTTGTGCTAGATGAACGATCGTCTCCCCACATGCTCAGTTCTGAGTGAAAACTGTGTGTGAAAGCCGTCCTTCACCTATCTTGTTGGGAACACTAAGTTTCTTTTCAGTTGCAAACTCCACTCCGTACATATATATGGGGAGGAATTCTCTCCAACTCGGTTTTACAGTGAAAACTGCAGGAAAATCAAACAGGCACTAGGAAACAGACTGAGAACCCAGAGTAAAAGTTTCTCCTGCAAACCGTTCCCTTTGTGCTAGATGACGATCGTCTCTCCACATGCTCAGTTCTGAAAGATAAGTGTGTGTGGAATTCGTACTTCACCTAGCTTGTTGGGAACACAAAGTTTCTTTTCTGTTGCAAACTCCAATCCATAAATATATATGGGGAGGTAATAGCTCCAAATCGGTTTTACAATGAAAACTGCAGGAACTTCATACCGGCACTAGGAAACAGACTGAGAACACAGAGTAAAAGTTTCTCCTGCAACCCTTTCCCTTTGTGCGAGATGAACGAACGTCTCTCCACATGCTCATTTCTGAGAGATTATTGTGTGTGAAAGCCGTCCTTCACCTACGTTGTTGGGAACACAAAGTTCCTCTTCAGGTGCAAATTCCACTCCATACATATATATGGGGAGGTACAATCTCCAAATCGGTTTTACAGTGAAAATTGCAGGAACATCAAACCTGGACTAGGAAACAGACTGAGGACCCAGTGTAAAAGTTTCTCCTGCAAAATGTTCCCTTTTTTGCTAGATGAAAGAACATCTCTCCACATGCTCATTTCTGCGGGATAAGTGTGTTTGAAAGCCGTCCTTCACCTAGATTGTTGGGAAAACCTATTTTTTTTCACTTGCAATCTCCACTCCATATATATATATGAGGAGGTACTAGATCCAACAAATTTTATAGTGAAAACTGCAGGAAATTCAACCCGGCACTAGGAAACAGACTGAGAAACAAGAGCAAAAGTTTCTCTTGCAACCATTTTCCTTTATGCTAGATGAACGAACGTCTCTCCATATGCTCAGTTCTGAGAGATAAGTGTGTTTGAAAGCCGTCCTTCACCTATCTTGTTGGGAACACAAAGTTTCTTTTCAGTTGCAAACTCCACTCCATACATTTATATGGGGAGGTACTACCTCCAACTCGGTTTTACAGTGAAAACGGCAGGAACTTCAAACCGGCACTAGGAAACAGACTAAGAAACCAGAGTAAAAGTTTCCCCTGCAACCCATTCCATTTGAGCTAGAAGAACGAACGTCTATCCACATGCTCAGTTCTGAGAGATAAGTGTGTGTGGAAGCTGACATTCTCCTAGCTAGTTGGGAACACAAAGTTTCTTTTCAGTTGCAAATTCCATTCCATACATATATATGGGGAGGTACTAGCTCCAAATCTATTTTACAGTGAAAAATGCAGGAACATGAAACCGGCACTAGGAAACAGGCTGAGAACCCAGTGAAAATATTTCTACTGCAACCCGTTCCATTTGTGCTAGATGAACGAACGTCTCTCCACATGCTGAGTTCTGAGAGATAAGTGTGTGTGAAAACCATCCTTCACCTAGCATGTTCGGAACACAGATTTTCTTTTCAGGTGCAAAATCCAATACATATATATATATGGGGTGGTAATAGCTCCAAAACTATTTTACAGTGAAAAATGCAGGAACTTCAAACCGGCACTAGGATACAGACAAGAACCCAGAGTAAAAGTTTCTCCTGCAACCCGTTCCCTTTGTGCTAGATGAAAGAAAGTCTCTCCACATGCTCAGTTCTGAGAGATAAGTGTGTGTTAAAGCCGTCCTTCACCTAGCTTCTTGGGAACACAAAGTTTCTTTTCAGTTGCCAACTCCATTCCATACTTATATATGGGAAGGTACTAGCTCCAAATCCCTTTTACAGTGAAAACTGCAGGAACTTCAATCCGGCACTAGGAAACAGACTGAGAAACCAGAGCAAAAGTTTCTCCTGCAACCCATTCCCTTTGTGGTAGATGAACGAACGTCTTTCCACGTGCTCAGTTCTGAGTGAAAACAGGGTTTGAAAGCCGTCCTTCACCTATCTTGTTGGTAACAGAAAGTTTCTTTTCAGTTGCAAACTCCACTCCATACATATATATGGGGAGGTACTAGCTCCAACTCGGTTTTACAGTGAAAACTGCAGGAACTTCAAACCGGCACTAGGAAACAGACTGAGAACACAGAGTAAAAGTTTCTCCTGCAAACCGTTCCCTTTGTGCTAGATGAACGATCGTCTCTCACATGCTCAGTTCTGAGGATAAGTGTGTTTGAAAGCCGTCCTTCACCTAGATTGTTGGGAACACATAGTTTTTTCCTCTTGCAATCTCCACTCCATTCATATATATGGGGAGGTACTAGCTCCAACAAGTTTTATAGTGAAAACTGCAGGAACTTCAACCAGGCACTAAGAAACAGACTGAGAAACAAGAGCAAAAGTTTCTCTTGCAACCACTTTCCTTTATGGTAGATGAACGAACGTCTCTCCACATGCTCAGTTCTGAGAGATAATTGTGTGTGAAAGCCGTCCTTCACCTATCTTTTTGGGAACACAAAGTTTCTTTTCACTTGCAATCTCCAATCCATACATATATATGGGAAAGTACTAGATCCAAACCTGTTTTACAGTTAAATCTGCAGGAACTTCAAAAAGGCACTAGGAAACAGACTGAGAACCTAGAGAAAACGTTACTCCTGAAAACCGTTTCATTTGTGCTAGATGAACGAAAGTCTCTCCACATGCTCAGTTCTGAAAGAAAAGTGTGTCTGAAAGCCGTGCTTCACCTAGCTTGTTGGGAACACAAAGTTTCTTTTCAGGTGCAGACTCCACTCCATACATATAAATGGGGAGGTACTAGCTCAATCTCAGTTTTACTGTGAAAACTGCAGGAACTTCAAACAAGCTCTAGGAAACAGACTGAGAAAACAGAGGAAAAGTTTCTCCTGCAACCGTTTCCCATTGTGCTAGATGAACGAACGTCTCTCCACATGCTCATTTCTGAGAGATAACTGTGTGTGAAATCCGTCATTCCCCTATCTTTTTTGGAACAAAAAGTTTCTTTTCAGGTGCCAACACCACTCCATACATATATAGGGGGATGTACCAGATCCAATTCGGTTTTACAGTGATAACTGCAGGAACTTCAAACCAGCACTAGGAAACAGACTAAGAACACAGAGTAAAAGTTTCTCCAGCATACCGTTCCCTTTGTGCGAGATGAACGAACATCTCTCCACATGCTCATTTCTGAGAGATAATTGTGTGTGAAAGCCGTAATTTACCTACCGTGTTGGGAACACAAAGTTTCTTTTCACGTGCAATTTCCACTCCATACATATATATGGGGAGGTACTATCTCCAAATCAATTTTACGGTAAAACTGCGGGAACATCAAACCGGCACTAGGAAACAGACTGAGGACACAGTGTAAAAGTTTCTCCTGCAAACCGTTCCCCTTCTGCTAGATGAAAGAACATCTCTCCACATGCTCAGTTCTGAGGGATAAGTGCGTGTGAAAGCCATCCTTCACCTACCTTTTTGGGAACACATACTTTCATTTCAGTTGCCAACTCCACTCCATACATACATATGAGGAGGTACTTGCTCCAACCCTGTTTTACATTGAAAACTGCAGGAACTTCAAAGTGGCACTAGGAAACAGACTGAGAACCCATAGTAAATGTTTCTCCTGCAACCCGTTACCTTTGTGCTAGATGAACGAAAGTATCTCCACATGCTCAGCTCTGAGAGTTAAGTGTGTGTGAAAGCCGTATTTCACTTATCTTGTTGGGAACACAAATTTTCTTTCAGTTGCAAACTCCACTCCATACATATATATGGGGAGGTACTAGCTCCAAATATGTTTTACAGTGAAAACTGCAGGAACTTTAAACCGGCACTATGAAACAACTGAGAAACCTGAGTAAAAGTCTTTCCTGCAACCCGTTCCCTTCGTGCGAGATGAAAGAACGTCTCTCCACATGCTCAGTTCTGAGAGATAAGTGTGTGTGAAAGCCGTACTTCACCTAGTTTGTTGGGACCACAAAGTACCTTTTCAAGTGAAAACTCCACTCCATACATATATATGGGGTGGTACTAGGTCAAAATCGGTTTTACAGTGAAAACTGCAGGAACTTCAAACCGGCACTAGGAAACAGACAGAGGACACAGTGTAAAAATTTCTCCTAAATTCTATTTCCCTTTGTGCTAGATGAACGAAAGTCTCTCCACTTGCTCAGTAATGAGAGATAAGTGTGTGTGAAAACCGTCCTTCACCTAGCATGTTCGGAACACAGATTTTCTTTTCAGGTGCAAAATCCACTACATATATATATATGGGGTGGTACTAGCTCCAACTGTGTTTTACAGCGAAAAATGCAGGAATTTCAAACCGGCACTAGGAAACAGACTGAGAACCCAGAGAAAATGTTTCTCCTGCAACCCGTTCCCTTTGTGCTAGATGAACGAAAGTCTCTCCACATGCTAAGTTCTGAGAGATAAGTGTGTGTGAAAGCCGTACTTCATATAGCTTGTTGGGAACACAAAGTTTCTTTTCAGGTGCAAACCAGACTCCATACATATATATGGGGAAGAACTAGCTCCAACTCGGTTTTACAGTGAATTCTGCAGGAACTTCAAACCGGCACTAGGAAACATACTGAGAAACAGAGTAAAAGATTGTCCTGCAACCCGTTCCCTTTGAGCGAGATGAACGTACGTCTCTCCACATGCTCAGTACTGAGAGATAAGTGTGAGTTAAAGCCTTCTTTCACCTAGCTTTTTGGGAACACAAAGTTTCTTTTCAGTTGCCAACTCCAATCCAAACATATATATGGGGAGGTACAAGCTCCAAATCGCTTTTACACTGAAAACTGCAGGAACTTCAATCCGGCACTAGGAAACAGACTGAGAACACAGAGTAAATGTTTCTCCAGCAACCAGTTCCCTTTGTGCGAGATGAACGAACGTCTCTCCACATGCTCATTTCTGAGAGATAATTGTGTGTGAAAGCCGTAATTCACCTACCGTGTTGGGAACACAAAGTTTCTTTTCAGGTGCAAATTCCACTCCATACATATATATGGGGAGTTACTATATCCAAATCAATTTTACAATGAAAACTGCAGGAACATCAAACCGGCACTAGGAAACAGACTGAGGACACAGTGTAAAACTTTCTCCTGCAAAACTTTCCCTTTGTGCTACATGAAAGAACATCTCTCCACATGCTCACTTCTAAGGGATAAGTGTGTGTGAAAGCCGTCCTTCACCTACATTTTTGGGAACACAAATTTTCTTTCAGTTGCCAATCCACTTCATACATATATATGGGGAGGTAGTAGCTCCAAATAGGTTTTTAAGTGAAAACTGCAGGAACTTCAAACCGGCACTAGGAAACAACTTATAAACCAGAGTAAAAGTTTCTTCTGCAACCAGTTCCCTTTGTGCTAGATGAACGAACGTCTCTCCACATGCTCAGTTCTGAGAGATAAGTGTGTGTGAAAGCCGCCCTTCACCAATCTTGCTGGGAACACAAAGTTTCTTTTCAGATGCAAACTCCAATCCATACATATATATTGGTAGGTACAAGCTCCAACTTGTTTTTACAGTGAAAACTGCAGGAACTTCAAACCGGCACTAGGAAACAGACTGAGAATCCAGAGTAAAAGTTTCTGCAGCAACTCGTTCCTTTGTGCTAGATGAACGAACTTCTCTCCTAATGCTCAGTTCTGAGAGATAAGTGTGTGTGAATTCCGTCCTTCACTAAGCTTGTTGGGAACACAAATTTTCTTTTCATTTGCAAACTGCACTCCATAAATATATATGGGGAGGTACTAGCTCCAAATCAGTTTTACAGTGAAAAATGCAGGAACACCAAACCGGCACTAGGAAACCGACTGAGGACACAGTGTAAAAGTTTCTCCTGCAAACCGTTCCCTTTGTGCTAGATGAAAGTACATCTCTCCACATGCTCAGTTCTGAGGGATATGTGTGTTTGAAAACCTTCCTTCACCTAGCTTTTTGGGAACACATAGTTTCATTTCAGTTGCCTATCCACTCCATACATATATATGAGGAGGTATTTGCTCCAACACTGTTTTACATTGAAAACTGCAGGAACTTCAAACTGGCAGTAGGAAGCAGACTGAGAACCCAGAGTAAATGTTTCTCCTTCAACACGTTCCCTTTGTGCTAGATGAACGAAAGTCTCTCGACATGCTCAGTTCTGAGAGATAAGTGTGTGTTAAAGCCGTCCTTCACCTAGCTTCTTGGGAACACAAAGTTTCTTTTCAGTTGCCAACTCCATTCCATACTTATATATGGGAAGGTACTAGCTCCAAATCCCTTTTACAGTGAAAACTGCAGGAACTTCAATCCGGCACTAGGAAACAGACTGAGAAACCAGAGCAAAAGTTTCTCCTGCAACCCATTCCCTTTGTGGTAGATGAACGAACGTCTTTCCACGTGCTCAGTTCTGAGTGAAAACAGGGTTTGAAAGCCGTCCTTCACCTATCTTGTTGGTAACAGAAAGTTTCTTTTCAGTTGCAAACTCCACTCCATACATATATATGGGGTGGTACTAGCTCCAACTCGGTTTTACAGTGAAAACTGCAGGAACTTCAAACCGGCACTAGGAAACAGACTGAGAACACAGAGTAAAAGTTTCTCCTGCAAACCGTTCCCTTTGTGCTAGATGAACGATCGTCTCTCACATGCTCAGTTCTGAGGATAAGTGTGTTTGAAAGCCGTCCTTCACCTAGATTGTTGGGAACACATAGTTTTTTCCTCTTGCAATCTCCACTCCATTCATATATATGGGGAGGTACTAGCTCCAACAAGTTTTATAGTGAAAACTGCAGGAACTTCAACCAGGCACTAAGAAACAGACTGAGAAACAAGAGCAAAAGTTTCTCTTGCAACCACTTTCCTTTATGGTAGATGAACGAACGTCTCTCCACATGCTCAGTTCTGAGAGATAATTGTGTGTGAAAGCCGTCCTTCACCTATCTTTTTGGGAACACAAAGTTTCTTTTCACTTGCAATCTCCAATCCATACATATATATGGGAAAGTACTAGATCCAAACCTGTTTTACAGTTAAATCTGCAGGAACTTCAAAAAGGCACTAGGAAACAGACTGAGAACCTAGAGAAAACGTTACTCCTGAAAACCGTTTCATTTGTGCTAGATGAACGAAAGTCTCTCCACATGCTCAGTTCTGAAAGAAAAGTGTGTCTGAAAGCCGTGCTTCACCTAGCTTGTTGGGAACACAAAGTTTCTTTTCAGGTGCAGACTCCACTCCATACATATAAATGGGGAGGTACTAGCTCAATCTCGGTTTTACTGTGAAAACTGCAGGAACTTCAAACAAGCTCTAGGAAACAGACTGAGAAAACAGAGGAAAAGTTTCTCCTGCAACCGTTTCCCATTGTGCTAGATGAACGAACGTCTCTCCACATGCTCATTTCTGAGAGATAACTGTGTGTGAAATCCGTCATTCCCCTATCTTTTTTGGAACAAAAAGTTTCTTTTCAGGTGCCAACACCACTCCATACATATATAGGGGGATGTACCAGATCCAATTCGGTTTTACAGTGATAACTGCAGGAACTTCAAACCAGCACTAGGAAACAGACTAAGAACACAGAGTAAAAGTTTCTCCAGCATACCGTTCCCTTTGTGCGAGATGAACGAACATCTCTCCACATGCTCATTTCTGAGAGATAATTGTGTGTGAAAGCCGTAATTTACCTACCGTGTTGGGAACACAAAGTTTCTTTTCACGTGCAATTTCCACTCCATACATATATATGGGGAGGTACTATCTCCAAATCAATTTTACGGTAAAACTGCGGGAACATCAAACCGGCACTAGGAAACAGACTGAGGACACAGTGTAAAAGTTTCTCCTGCAAACCGTTCCCCTTCTGCTAGATGAAAGAACATCTCTCCACATGCTCAGTTCTGAGGGATAAGTGCGTGTGAAAGCCATCCTTCACCTACCTTTTTGGGAACACATACTTTCATTTCAGTTGCCAACTCCACTCCATACATACATATGAGGAGGTACTTGCTCCAACCCTGTTTTACATTGAAAACTGCAGGAACTTCAAAGTGGCACTAGGAAACAGACTGAGAACCCATAGTAAATGTTTCTCCTGCAACCCGTTACCTTTGTGCTAGATGAACGAAAGTATCTCCACATGCTCAGCTCTGAGAGTTAAGTGTGTGTGAAAGCCGTATTTCACTTATCTTGTTGGGAACACAAATTTTCTTTCAGTTGCAAACTCCACTCCATACATATATATGGGGAGGTACTAGCTCCAAATATGTTTTACAGTGAAAACTGCAGGAACTTTAAACCGGCACTATGAAACAACTGAGAAACCTGAGTAAAAGTCTTTCCTGCAACCCGTTCCCTTCGTGCGAGATGAAAGAACGTCTCTCCACATGCTCAGTTCTGAGAGATAAGTGTGTGTGAAAGCCGTACTTCACCTAGTTTGTTGGGACCACAAAGTACCTTTTCAAGTGAAAACTCCACTCCATACATATATATGGGGTGGTACTAGGTCAAAATCGGTTTTACAGTGAAAACTGCAGGAACTTCAAACCGGCACTAGGAAACAGACAGAGGACACAGTGTAAAAATTTCTCCTAAATTCTATTTCCCTTTGTGCTAGATGAACGAAAGTCTCTCCACTTGCTCAGTAATGAGAGATAAGTGTGTGTGAAAACCGTCCTTCACCTAGCATGTTCGGAACACAGATTTTCTTTTCAGGTGCAAAATCCACTACATATATATATATGGGGTGGTACTAGCTCCAACTGTGTTTTACAGCGAAAAATGCAGGAATTTCAAACCGGCACTAGGAAACAGACTGAGAACCCAGAGAAAATGTTTCTCCTGCAACCCGTTCCCTTTGTGCTAGATGAACGAAAGTCTCTCCACATGCTAAGTTCTGAGAGATAAGTGTGTGTGAAAGCCGTACTTCATATAGCTTGTTGGGAACACAAAGTTTCTTTTCAGGTGCAAACCAGACTCCATACATATATATGGGGAAGAACTAGCTCCAACTCGGTTTTACAGTGAATTCTGCAGGAACTTCAAACCGGCACTAGGAAACATACTGAGAAACAGAGTAAAAGATTGTCCTGCAACCCGTTCCCTTTGAGCGAGATGAACGTACGTCTCTCCACATGCTCAGTACTGAGAGATAAGTGTGAGTTAAAGCCTTCTTTCACCTAGCTTTTTGGGAACACAAAGTTTCTTTTCAGTTGCCAACTCCAATCCAAACATATATATGGGGAGGTACAAGCTCCAAATCGCTTTTACACTGAAAACTGCAGGAACTTCAATCCGGCACTAGGAAACAGACTGAGAACACAGAGTAAATGTTTCTCCAGCAACCAGTTCCCTTTGTGCGAGATGAACGAACGTCTCTCCACATGCTCATTTCTGAGAGATAATTGTGTGTGAAAGCCGTAATTCACCTACCGTGTTGGGAACACAAAGTTTCTTTTCAGGTGCAAATTCCACTCCATACATATATATGGGGAGTTACTATATCCAAATCAATTTTACAATGAAAACTGCAGGAACATCAAACCGGCACTAGGAAACAGACTGAGGACACAGTGTAAAACTTTCTCCTGCAAAACTTTCCCTTTGTGCTACATGAAAGAACATCTCTCCACATGCTCACTTCTAAGGGATAAGTGTGTGTGAAAGCCGTCCTTCACCTACATTTTTGGGAACACAAATTTTCTTTCAGTTGCCAATCCACTTCATACATATATATGGGGAGGTAGTAGCTCCAAATAGGTTTTTAAGTGAAAACTGCAGGAACTTCAAACCGGCACTAGGAAACAACTTATAAACCAGAGTAAAAGTTTCTTCTGCAACCAGTTCCCTTTGTGCTAGATGAACGAACGTCTCTCCACATGCTCAGTTCTGAGAGATAAGTGTGTGTGAAAGCCGCCCTTCACCAATCTTGCTGGGAACACAAAGTTTCTTTTCAGATGCAAACTCCAATCCATACATATATATTGGTAGGTACAAGCTCCAACTTGTTTTTACAGTGAAAACTGCAGGAACTTCAAACCGGCACTAGGAAACAGACTGAGAATCCAGAGTAAAAGTTTCTGCAGCAACTCGTTCCTTTGTGCTAGATGAACGAACTTCTCTCCTAATGCTCAGTTCTGAGAGATAAGTGTGTGTGAATTCCGTCCTTCACTAAGCTTGTTGGGAACACAAATTTTCTTTTCATTTGCAAACTGCACTCCATAAATATATATGGGGAGGTACTAGCTCCAAATCAGTTTTACAGTGAAAAATGCAGGAACACCAAACCGGCACTAGGAAACCGACTGAGGACACAGTGTAAAAGTTTCTCCTGCAAACCGTTCCCTTTGTGCTAGATGAAAGTACATCTCTCCACATGCTCAGTTCTGAGGGATATGTGTGTTTGAAAACCTTCCTTCACCTAGCTTTTTGGGAACACATAGTTTCATTTCAGTTGCCTATCCACTCCATACATATATATGAGGAGGTATTTGCTCCAACACTGTTTTACATTGAAAACTGCAGGAACTTCAAACTGGCAGTAGGAAGCAGACTGAGAACCCAGAGTAAATGTTTCTCCTTCAACACGTTCCCTTTGTGCTAGATGAACGAAAGTCTCTCGACATGCTCAGTTCTGAGAGATAAGTGTGTGTTAAAGCCGTCCTTCACCTAGCTTCTTGGGAACACAAAGTTTCTTTTCAGTTGCCAACTCCATTCCATACTTATATATGGGAAGGTACTAGCTCCAAATCCCTTTTACAGTGAAAACTGCAGGAACTTCAATCCGGCACTAGGAAACAGACTGAGAAACCAGAGCAAAAGTTTCTCCTGCAACCCATTCCCTTTGTGGTAGATGAACGAACGTCTTTCCACGTGCTCAGTTCTGAGTGAAAACAGGGTTTGAAAGCCGTCCTTCACCTATCTTGTTGGTAACAGAAAGTTTCTTTTCAGTTGCAAACTCCACTCCATACATATATATGGGGAGGTACTAGCTCCAACTCGGTTTTACAGTGAAAACTGCAGGAACTTCAAACCGGCACTAGGAAACAGACTGAGAACACAGAGTAAAAGTTTCTCCTGCAAACCGTTCCCTTTGTGCTAGATGAACGATCGTCTCTCACATGCTCAGTTCTGAGGATAAGTGTGTTTGAAAGCCGTCCTTCACCTAGATTGTTGGGAACACATAGTTTTTTCCTCTTGCAATCTCCACTCCATTCATATATATGGGGAGGTACTAGCTCCAACAAGTTTTATAGTGAAAACTGCAGGAACTTCAACCAGGCACTAAGAAACAGACTGAGAAACAAGAGCAAAAGTTTCTCTTGCAACCACTTTCCTTTATGGTAGATGAACGAACGTCTCTCCACATGCTCAGTTCTGAGAGATAATTGTGTGTGAAAGCCGTCCTTCACCTATCTTTTTGGGAACACAAAGTTTCTTTTCACTTGCAATCTCCAATCCATACATATATATGGGAAAGTACTAGATCCAAACCTGTTTTACAGTTAAATCTGCAGGAACTTCAAAAAGGCACTAGGAAACAGACTGAGAACCTAGAGAAAACGTTACTCCTGAAAACCGTTTCATTTGTGCTAGATGAACGAAAGTCTCTCCACATGCTCAGTTCTGAAAGAAAAGTGTGTCTGAAAGCCGTGCTTCACCTAGCTTGTTGGGAACACAAAGTTTCTTTTCAGGTGCAGACTCCACTCCATACATATAAATGGGGAGGTACTAGCTCAATCTCGGTTTTACTGTGAAAACTGCAGGAACTTCAAACAAGCTCTAGGAAACAGACTGAGAAAACAGAGGAAAAGTTTCTCCTGCAACCGTTTCCCATTGTGCTAGATGAACGAACGTCTCTCCACATGCTCATTTCTGAGAGATAACTGTGTGTGAAATCCGTCATTCCCCTATCTTTTTTGGAACAAAAAGTTTCTTTTCAGGTGCCAACACCACTCCATACATATATAGGGGGATGTACCAGATCCAATTCGGTTTTACAGTGATAACTGCAGGAACTTCAAACCAGCACTAGGAAACAGACTAAGAACACAGAGTAAAAGTTTCTCCAGCATACCGTTCCCTTTGTGCGAGATGAACGAACATCTCTCCACATGCTCATTTCTGAGAGATAATTGTGTGTGAAAGCCGTAATTTACCTACCGTGTTGGGAACACAAAGTTTCTTTTCACGTGCAATTTCCACTCCATACATATATATGGGGAGGTACTATCTCCAAATCAATTTTACGGTAAAACTGCGGGAACATCAAACCGGCACTAGGAAACAGACTGAGGACACAGTGTAAAAGTTTCTCCTGCAAACCGTTCCCCTTCTGCTAGATGAAAGAACATCTCTCCACATGCTCAGTTCTGAGGGATAAGTGCGTGTGAAAGCCATCCTTCACCTACCTTTTTGGGAACACATACTTTCATTTCAGTTGCCAACTCCACTCCATACATACATATGAGGAGGTACTTGCTCCAACCCTGTTTTACATTGAAAACTGCAGGAACTTCAAAGTGGCACTAGGAAACAGACTGAGAACCCATAGTAAATGTTTCTCCTGCAACCCGTTACCTTTGTGCTAGATGAACGAAAGTCTCTCCACATGCTCAGCTCTGAGAGTTAAGTGTGTGTGAAAGCCGTATTTCACTTATCTTGTTGGGAACACAAATTTTCTTTCAGTTGCAAACTCCACTCCATACATATATATGGGGAGGTACTAGCTCCAAATATGTTTTACAGTGAAAACTGCAGGAACTTTAAACCGGCACTATGAAACAACTGAGAAACCTGAGTAAAAGTCTTTCCTGCAACCCGTTCCCTTCGTGCGAGATGAAAGAACGTCTCTCCACATGCTCAGTTCTGAGAGATAAGTGTGTGTGAAAGCCGTACTTCACCTAGTTTGTTGGGACCACAAAGTACCTTTTCAAGTGAAAACTCCACTCCATACATATATATGGGGTGGTACTAGGTCAAAATCGGTTTTACAGTGAAAACTGCAGGAACTTCAAACCGGCACTAGGAAACAGACAGAGGACACAGTGTAAAAATTTCTCCTAAATTCTATTTCCCTTTGTGCTAGATGAACGAAAGTCTCTCCACTTGCTCAGTAATGAGAGATAAGTGTGTGTGAAAACCGTCCTTCACCTAGCATGTTCGGAACACAGATTTTCTTTTCAGGTGCAAAATCCACTACATATATATATATGGGGTGGTACTAGCTCCAACTGTGTTTTACAGCGAAAAATGCAGGAATTTCAAACCGGCACTAGGAAACAGACTGAGAACCCAGAGAAAATGTTTCTCCTGCAACCCGTTCCCTTTGTGCTAGATGAACGAAAGTCTCTCCACATGCTAAGTTCTGAGAGATAAGTGTGTGTGAAAGCCGTACTTCATATAGCTTGTTGGGAACACAAAGTTTCTTTTCAGGTGCAAACCAGACTCCATACATATATATGGGGAAGAACTAGCTCCAACTCGGTTTTACAGTGAATTCTGCAGGAACTTCAAACCGGCACTAGGAAACATACTGAGAAACAGAGTAAAAGATTGTCCTGCAACCCGTTCCCTTTGAGCGAGATGAACGTACGTCTCTCCACATGCTCAGTACTGAGAGATAAGTGTGAGTTAAAGCCTTCTTTCACCTAGCTTTTTGGGAACACAAAGTTTCTTTTCAGTTGCCAACTCCAATCCAAACATATATATGGGGAGGTACAAGCTCCAAATCGCTTTTACACTGAAAACTGCAGGAACTTCAATCCGGCACTAGGAAACAGACTGAGAACACAGAGTAAATGTTTCTCCAGCAACCAGTTCCCTTTGTGCGAGATGAACGAACGTCTCTCCACATGCTCATTTCTGAGAGATAATTGTGTGTGAAAGCCGTAATTCACCTACCGTGTTGGGAACACAAAGTTTCTTTTCAGGTGCAAATTCCACTCCATACATATATATGGGGAGTTACTATATCCAAATCAATTTTACAATGAAAACTGCAGGAACATCAAACCGGCACTAGGAAACAGACTGAGGACACAGTGTAAAACTTTCTCCTGCAAAACTTTCCCTTTGTGCTACATGAAAGAACATCTCTCCACATGCTCACTTCTAAGGGATAAGTGTGTGTGAAAGCCGTCCTTCACCTACATTTTTGGGAACACAAATTTTCTTTCAGTTGCCAATCCACTTCATACATATATATGGGGAGGTAGTAGCTCCAAATAGGTTTTTAAGTGAAAACTGCAGGAACTTCAAACCGGCACTAGGAAACAACTTATAAACCAGAGTAAAAGTTTCTTCTGCAACCAGTTCCCTTTGTGCTAGATGAACGAACGTCTCTCCACATGCTCAGTTCTGAGAGATAAGTGTGTGTGAAAGCCGCCCTTCACCAATCTTGCTGGGAACACAAAGTTTCTTTTCAGATGCAAACTCCAATCCATACATATATATTGGTAGGTACAAGCTCCAACTTGTTTTTACAGTGAAAACTGCAGGAACTTCAAACCGGCACTAGGAAACAGACTGAGAATCCAGAGTAAAAGTTTCTGCAGCAACTCGTTCCTTTGTGCTAGATGAACGAACTTCTCTCCTAATGCTCAGTTCTGAGAGATAAGTGTGTGTGAATTCCGTCCTTCACTAAGCTTGTTGGGAACACAAATTTTCTTTTCATTTGCAAACTGCACTCCATAAATATATATGGGGAGGTACTAGCTCCAAATCAGTTTTACAGTGAAAAATGCAGGAACACCAAACCGGCACTAGGAAACCGACTGAGGACACAGTGTAAAAGTTTCTCCTGCAAACCGTTCCCTTTGTGCTAGATGAAAGTACATCTCTCCACATGCTCAGTTCTGAGGGATATGTGTGTTTGAAAACCTTCCTTCACCTAGCTTTTTGGGAACACATAGTTTCATTTCAGTTGCCTATCCACTCCATACATATATATGAGGAGGTATTTGCTCCAACACTGTTTTACATTGAAAACTGCAGGAACTTCAAACTGGCAGTAGGAAGCAGACTGAGAACCCAGAGTAAATGTTTCTCCTTCAACAGGTTCCCTTTGTGCTAGATGAACGAAAGTCTCTCGACATGCTCAGTTCTGAGAGATAAGTGTGTGTCAATTCCGTCCTTCACCTAGCTTGTTGGGAACACAAATTTTCTTTTCATTTGCAAACTCCACTCCATAAATATATATGGGGAGGTACTAGCTCCAAATCAGTATTACAGTGAAAAATGCAGGAACACCAAAGCGGCACTAGAAAACAGACTGAGAACCCAGAGTAAATGTTTCACCTGCAAACCGTTCCCTTTGTGCTAGATGAACGAAAGTCTCTCCACATGCTCAGTTCTGAGAGATAAGTGAGTGTGAAAGCCGTACTTCTACTAGCTTGTTGGGAACACAAAGTTTCTTTTCACGTGCAAACTCCACTCTATATATATATATGGGGAGATACTAGCTCCAAATCTGTTTTACAGTGAAACTGCAGGAACTTCAAACCGGCACTAGGAAACAGACTGAGAAACCAGAGTAAAAGTTTCTGCAGCAACACGTTCATTTGTGCTATATGAACGAACTTCTCTCCACATGCTCAGTTCTGAGAGATAAGTGTGTGTGAAATCCGTCCTTCACATAGCTTGTTGGGAACACAAATTTCCTTTTAATTTGCAAACTCCACTCCATAAATATATAAGGGGAGGTACTAGCTCCAAATCGGTTTTAAAGTGAAAAAAACAGGTACATCAAACTGGCACTAGGGAACAGATTGAGAACAGAGTGTAAAATTTTCTACAACAAACCGTTCCCATTGTGTTAAATGAACGAACGTCTCTCCACATGCTCAATTTTCAGAGATAAGTGTGTTGAAAGCCGTCCTTCACATAGCTTGTTGGGAACAAAAAGTTTCTTTACAATTGCAAACTCCACTCCTTACATATATGTGGGAAGGTAGTAGCTCCAACTCGGTTTTACTGTGAAAACTGCAGGAACTTCAAAACGGCACTCGGAAACAGACTGAAAATCAGAGTAAAAGTTTCTCCTGCACGCCGTTATATTTGTGCTAGATGAACGAATGTCTTTCCACATGCACAGTTCTGAGAGATAAGTGTGTGTGAAAGCCGTCCTTCACATAGATTTTGGGTACACAAATTTTCTTTTCAATTGCAAACTAAAATCCATATATTTATATGGGGAGGTACTAGCTCCAACTCGGTTTTACAGTGAAAACTGCAGGAACTTCAAACCAGCACTGGGAAACAGACTGAGAAACCAGAGTAAAAGTTTCTCCTGCAAGCCGTTATCATTGTGCTAGATGAAAGAACGTCTCTCAACATTCTCAGTTCTGAGAGATAAGTGTGTGTGAAAGCCATCCTTCAACTAGCTTGTTGGGAATACAAGATTCTTTTCAGTTGCCAACTCCACTCCTTACAAATATATGGGGATATAAAAGCTCCAACCCGATTTTACAGTGAAAACTGCAGGAACTTCTAACCGGCACTAGGAAACACACTGAGAATCCAGAGTAAAATTTTCTCCTGCAACCCGTTTCCATTGTGCTAGATGAACGAACGTCTCTCCACATGCTCATTTCTGAGAGAATAGTGTGTGTGAAAGCCGTTCTTCACCTAGCTTTTTGGGAACACAAAGTTACTTTGCAGTTGCAAACTCCACTCCATACATATATATGGGGAGGTACTAGCTTCAAATCTGTTTTACAGTGAAAACTGCAGGAAATTCAAACCGGCACTAATAAACAGACTAAGAAACCAGAGTAATAGTTTCCCCTGTAACCCGTTACCTTAGTGCTAGATGAACGAATGTCTCTCCACATGCTCAGTTCTGAGAAATAAGTGTGTGTGGAAGCCGTCCTTCACCTAGCTTTTTGGGAACACAAAGTTTCATTTCAGTTGCCAACTCCACTCCATAAATATATATGGGGAAGTATTAGCTCCAACTCTATTTTACATTGAAAAATGCAGGAACTTCAAACCGGCACTAAGAAACAGAGAACGCAGAGCAAAATTTCTCCTGCAACCCGTTCCCTTTCTGCTAGATGAACGAACGTCTTTCCACATGCTCTGTCTGAGAGGTAAGTGAGAGTGAAACCGTCCTTAACCTATCGTGTTGGGAACACAAAGATTCTTTTCAGGTGCAAAATCCACTCCATACATATATATGAGGATATATTAGCTCCAACTCGGTTTTACAGTGAAAACTGCAGGAAATTGAAACTGGCACTAGGAAACATACTGAGAACCCAGAGTAAAAGTTTCACCTGCCACCCGTTCCTTTGTGCTAGATGAACGAACCTCTCTCCACATGCTCAGTTCTGAGAGATAAGTGTGTGTGAAAGCCGCCCTTCAACTAGCTTGTTTGGAACACAAAGTTTCTTTTCAGTTGCAAACTCCACTCCATACATATTTATGGGGAGGTACTAGCTCCAAATCTGTTTTACAGTGAAAACTGCAGGAACATCTAACCGGCACTAGGAAACAGACTGAGAACCCAGTGTAAAGGTTTTGTACAACCCCTTTCCCTTTGTGCTAGATTAATGAACGTCTCTCCACATGCTCAGTTCTGAGAGATATTTGTGTTTGAAAGCCGTCCTTCACCTATCTTGTTGGGAACACAAAGTTTCATTTCACTTGCAAACTCCACTCCATACATATATATGGGGTGGTACTAGCTCCAAATCGGTTTTACAGTGAAAACTGCAGGAACTTCTAACCGGCACTAGGAAACCGACTGAGAAATCAGAGTAAAAGATTCTCCTGCAACCCGTTGAATTTTTGCTAGATGAACGAACGTCTCTCCACATGCTCAGGTCTGAGAGATAATTGTGTGTGAAAGCCGTCCTTCACCTAGCTTTTTGGGAACACAAAGTTTCTTTTCAGTTGCAAACTCCACTCCATACATATATATGGCGAGGTGCTAGCTCAAAATCTGTTTTACAGTGAAAACTGCATGAACATCAAACCGGCACTTGGAAACAGACTGAGAAACAAGAGCAAAAGTTTCCCTTGCAACCCGTTCCCTTTGTGCTAGTTGAACGAACGTTTCTCCACGTGCCCAGATCTGAGTGAAAACAGTGTCTGAAAGCCGTCCTTCACCTACCTTGTTGGGAAAACTAAGGTTCTTTTCAGTTGCAAACTCCACTCCGTACATATATTTGGGGAGTTACTAGCTCCAAAACTGTTTTACAGTGTAAACTGCAGGAACTTCAATCCGGCACTAGGAAACAGAGAACCCAGAGTAAAAGTTTCTCCTGCAACCTGTTCCCTTTGTGCTAGATGAACGAACGTCTCTCCACATGCGCAGTTCTGAGGGGTAATTTTGTGTGAAAGCCGACCTTCACCTAGCTTGTTTGGAACACAAAGTTTCTTTTCAGTTGCAAACTCCACTCCATACGTATATATGGGGAGGTACTGTCTTCAAATCGGTTTTACAGTGAAAACTTCAGGAACTTCAAACCGGCACTAGGAAACAGACTGAGAAACCAGTGTAAAAGTTTCTCCTGCAAACCGTTCCCATTGTACTAGATGAACGAACGTCTCTCCACATGCTCAGTTCTGAGAGTATACTTTGTGTGAAAGCCGTACTTCACCTAACTTGTTCAGAACACAAATTTTGTTTTCATTTGCGAACTCAAATCCATACATATATATGGGGAAGTACTAGCTCCAACTCGGTTTTACTGTGAAAAATGCAGAAACTTTCAAACGGCACTAGGAAGCAGACTGAGAAACCAGAGTAAATGTTTCTCCTGCAACACGTTCCCTTTGTGCTAGATGAATGAACGTCTCTCCACGTGCTCAGTTCTGAGTGAAAAATGTGTGTGAAAGCCGTTCTTCACCTAGCTTGTTGGGAACACAAAGTTTCTTTTCAGTTGCAAACTCCACTCCATACATATATATGGGGAGGTACTAGCTTCAAATCGGTTTTACAGTGAAGACTTCAGGATATTCAAACCGGCACTAGGAAACAGACTGAGAACCCAGAGTAAAAGTTTCTCCTGCAACCCGTTTCCTTTGTGCTAGATGAACGAACGTCTCTCCACATGCTCAGTTCTGAAAGATAAGTGTGTGTGAAAGCCGTACTTCACCTAGCTTGTTGGGAACACAAAGTTTCTTTTCAGTTGCAAACTCCACTCCATAAATATATATGGGGAGGTACTAGCTCCTACTCGGTTTTACAGTGAAAACTGCAGGAATTTCAAACCGGCACTAGGAAACTGACTGAGAAACCAGAGCAATAGTTTCTCCTGGAATCGGTTCACATTGTGCTAGATGAATGAACGTCTCTCCACATGCTCAGTTCTGAGAGATAATTTTGTGTGAAAGCTGTCCTTCACCTACCTTGATGGGAACTCAAAGTACCTTTTCAGGTGCAAATTCCACTCCATACACATATATGGGGAGGTACTATCTCCAAATCGGTTTTACAGTGAAAACTGCTGGAACTTCAATCCGGCACTAGGTAACAGACTGAGAACACAGAGTAGAATTTTCTCCTGCAACCCGTTCCCTTTGTGCGAGATGAACGAACGTCTCTCCACATGCTCATTTCTGAGAGATATTTTTGTGTGAAAGCTGTCCTTCACCTACCTTGCTGGGAACTCAAAGTACCTTTCCAGGTGCAAATTCCACTCCATACATATATATGGGGAGGTACTATCTCCAAATCTGTTTTACAGTGAAAACTGCAGGAACATCAATCAGGCATTAGGAAACACACTGAGGACCCAGTGAAAAGTTTCTCCTGCAAACCGTTCCCTTTGTGCTAGATAAAAGAACAACTCTCCACATGCTCAGTTCTGAGGGATAATTGTGCTTGAAAGCCGTCCTTCACCTAGCTTGTTGGGAACACATAGTTCTTTTTCACTTGCAAACTCCACTCCATATATATATATGGGGAGGTTTTAGCTCCAACAAGTTTTACAGTGAAACTGCAGGAACTTCAACCCGGCACTAGGAAACAGACTGAGAAACAGAGCAAAAGTTTCTCTTGCAAACAGTTTCCTTTGTGCTAGATGAACGAACGTGTCTCCACATGCTCAGGTCTGAGAGATAAGTGTGTGTGAAAGCCGTCATTTACCTAGCTTGTTGGGAACACAAAGTTTCTTTTCACTTGCAATCTTCACTCCATACATATATATGGGAAGGTACTAGCTCCAAAATTGTTTTAGATTTTAAACTGCAGGAACTTCAAACCGGCACTAGGAAACAGACTGGGAACCCAGAGTAAAAGTTTCTCCTTTAACCCATTTCCTTTGTGCTAAATGAACGAACGTCTCTCCACAGGCTCAGTTCTGAAAGATAAGTGTGTGTGAAAGCCATACTTCACCTAGCTTGTTGGGAACAAAAAGTTTCTGTTCAGTTGCAAACCCCATTCCATAAATATATATGGGGAGGTACTAGCTCCAACACGGTTTCACAGGGAAAACTGCAGGAACTTCAAACCGGCACTAGGAAACAGACTGAGAAACCAGAGCAAATGTTTCTCCTGCAACCGGTTCCCATTATGCTAGATGAACGAAAGTCTCTCCACATGCTCATTTCTGAGAGAAAAGTGTGTGTGAAAGCCGTCCTTCCCCTATCTTTTTGGGAACTCAATGTTTCTTTTCAGGTGCCAACTACACTCCATACATATATATTGGGAGGTACCAGGTCAAACTCGGTTTTACAGTGAAAAATGCAGGAACTTCTAACCGGCACTAGGAAACAGTCTGAGTACACAGAGTAAAAGTTTCTCCTGCAACCCGTTCCTATTTTGCGAGAAGAACGAACGTCTCTCCACATGCTCATTTCTGAGAGATAATTGTGTGTGAAAGCCGTCCTTCACCTACATTGTTATTAACGCAAAATTCCTTTTCAGGTGCCAACACCACTCCATACATATATATGGTTAGGTACTATCTCCAAAACGTTTTTACAGTGAAAACTGCAGGAACATCAAACCGGCACTAGGAAACAGATTGAGGACACAGTGTAAAATTTTCTCCTGCAAACCGTTCCCTTTGTGCTAGATGAAAGAACATCCCTCCACATGCTCAGTTCTGAGGGATATGTGTGTTTGAAAGCCGTACTTCACCTACCTTTTTGGAAACACAAAGTTTCATTTGAGTTGCCAACCCCACTCCATACATATATAATGGGAGGTACTTGCTCCAAAACTGTTTTACATTGTAAAATGCAGGAACTTCAAACTGGCCCTAGGAAACAGACTGAGAACCCAGAGTAAATGTTTCTCCTGCAACCCGTTCCCTTTGTGCTAGATGAACGAAAGTCTCTCCACATGCTCAGTTCTGAGAGATAAGTTTGTGTGTAAGCCGTATTTCACCTATCTTGTTGGGAACACAAATTTTCTTTCAGTTGCAAACTCCACTCCATACATATATATGGAGAGGTATTAGCTCCAAATATGTTTTACAGTGAAAACTGCCGGAACTTCAAACTGGCACTATGAAACAACTGAGAAACCAGAGTAAAAGTTTCTCCTGCAACCAGTTCCCATTGTGCTCGATGAACGATCGTCTCTCCACGTGCTCAGTTCTGAGTCAAAACTGTGTGTGAAATCCGTACTTCACCTAGCTTGTTGGGAACACATAGTTTCTTTTCAGGTGCAAAATCCACTCCAAACATATATATGTGGACGTACTAGCTCCAAATCTATTTTACAGTGAAAAATGCAGGAACTTCAAACCGGCACTAGGAAACAGAGAACCCAGAGTAAATGTTTCTCCTACAACCCGTTCCCTTTGTGCTAGATGAACGAACGTCACTCCACATGCTCATTTCTGAGAGGTAAGTGTGTGTGAAAGCCGTACTTCACCTAGCTTGTTGGGAACACAAAGCTTCTTTTCAGGAGCAAACCCCACTCCATACATATATATGGGGAGGTATTAACTCCAACTCGGTTTTACAGGGAAAACTGCAGGAATTTCAAACCGGCACTAGGAAACAGACTGAGAACCCAGAGTAAAATTTCACCTGCAACCCGTTCCCTTTGTGCTAGATGAACGAACGTCTCTCCACATGCTAAGTTCTGAGAGATAAGTGTGTGTGAAAGCCGTACTTCACCTACCTTGTTCGGAACACAAAGTTCCTTTTCAGGTGCAAATTCCACTCCATACATATATATGGTTAGGTACTATCTCCAAATCGGTTTTACTGTGAAAACTGCAGGAACATCAAACCGGCACTAGGAAACAGACTGAGGACACAGTTTTAAAGTTTCTCCTGCAAACCGTTCCCTTTGTTCTAGATGAAAGAACAACTCTCCACATGCTCAGTTCTGAGGGATAAGAGTGTTTGCAAGCCGTTCTTCACCTAGCTTGTTGGGAACACATAGTTTCTTTTCACATGCAAACTCCATTCCATACTTATATATGGGGAGGTACTAGCTCCAACAACTTTTACAGTGAAATCTGCAGGAACTTCAACCCGGCACTAGGAAACAGACTGAGAAACAAGAGCAAAAGTTTCTCTAACAACCAGTTTCCTTTTTGCTAGATGAATGAACGTCTCTCCACATGCTCAGTTCTGAGAGATAAGTGTGTGTGAAAGCCGTCCTTCAGCTCTCTTGTTGGGAACACAAAGTTTCTTTTCACCTGCAATCTCAACTCCATACATATATATGGTAAGGTACTAGCTCCAAATCGGTTTTACAGTTAAATCTGCAGGAACTTCAAACCTTCACTAGGAAACAGACTGAGAACCCAGAGTAAAAGTTTCTCCTGCAAACCGTTCCCTTTGTGCTAGATGAACGAAAGTCTCTCCACATGCTCAGTTCTGAGAGATAAGTTTGTGTGTAAGCCGTATTTCACCTATCTTGTTGGGAACACAAATTTTCTTTCAGTTGCAAACTCCACTCCATACATATATATGGAGAGGTATTAGCTCCAAATATGTTTTACAGTGAAAACTGCCGGAACTTCAAACTGGCACTATGAAACAACTGAGAAACCAGAGTAAAAGTTTCTCCTGCAACCAGTTCCCATTGTGCTCGATGAACGATCGTCTCTCCACGTGCTCAGTTCTGAGTCAAAACTGTGTGTGAAATCCGTACTTCACCTAGCTTGTTGGGAACACATAGTTTCTTTTCAGGTGCAAAATCCACTCCAAACATATATATGTGGACGTACTAGCTCCAAATCTATTTTACAGTGAAAAATGCAGGAACTTCAAACCGGCACTAGGAAACAGAGAACCCAGAGTAAATGTTTCTCCTACAACCCGTTCCCTTTGTGCTAGATGAACGAACGTCACTCCACATGCTCATTTCTGAGAGGTAAGTGTGTGTGAAAGCCGTACTTCACCTAGCTTGTTGGGAACACAAAGCTTCTTTTCAGGTGCAAACTCCACTCCATACATATATATGGGGAGGTATTAAATCCAACTCGGTTTTACAGGGAAAACTGCAGGAATTTCAAACCGGCACTAGGAAACAGACTGAGAACCCAGAGTAAAATTTCACCTGCAACCCGTTCCCTTTGTGCTAGATGAACGAACGTCTCTCCACATGCTAAGTTCTGAGAGATAAGTGTGTGTGAAAGCCGTACTTCACCTACCTTGTTCGGAACACAAAGTTCCTTTTCAGGTGCAAATTCCACTCCATACATATATATGGTTAGGTACTATCTCCAAATCGGTTTTACTGTGAAAACTGCAGGAACATCAAACCGGCACTAGGAAACAGACTGAGGACACAGTTTAAAAGTTTCTCCTGCAAACCGTTCCCTTTGTTCTAGATGAAAGAACAACTCTCCACATGCTCAGTTCTGAGGGATAAGTGTGTTTGCAAGCCGTCCTTCACCTAGCTTGTTGGGAACACATAGTTTCTTTTCACATGCAAACTCCATTCCATACTTATATATGGGGAGGTACTAGCTCCAACAACTTTTACAGTGAAATCTGCAGGAACTTCAACCCGGCACTAGGAAACAGACTGAGAAACAAGAGCAAAAGTTTCTCTAACAACCAGTTTCCTTTTTGCTAGATGAATGAACGTCTCTCCACATGCTCAGTTCTGAGAGATAAGTGTGTGTGAAAGCCGTCCTTCAGCTCTCTTGTTGGGAACACAAAGTTTCTTTTCACTTGCAATCTCAACTCCATACATATATATGGTAAGGTACTAGCTCCAAATCGGTTTTACAGTTAAATCTGCAGGAACTTCAAACCTTCACTAGGAAACAGACTGAGAACCCAGAGTAAAAGTTTCTCCTGTAACCCGTTTCCTTTTTGCTAGATGAACGAACGTCTCTCCACAGGCTCAGTTCTGAAAGATAAGTGTGTGTGAAAGCCGTACTTCACCTAGCTTGTTGGGAACACAAAGTTTCTGTTCAGTTGCAAACTCCACTCCATACATATATATGGGGAGGTACTAGCTCCAAATAGGTTTTACAGTGAAAACTGCCGGAACTTCAAACTGGCACTATGAAACAACTGAGAAACCAGAGTAAAATTTTTCCTGCAACCAGTTCCCATTGTGCTAGATGAACGAACTTCTCTCCACGTACTCAGTTCTGAGTGAAAACTGTGTGTGAAATCCGTATTTCACCTAGATTGTTGGGAACACATAGTTTCTTTTCAGGTGCAAAATCCACTCCATACATATATATGTGGAGGTACTAGCTCCAAATCTGTTTTACAGTGAAATATGAAGGAACTTCAAACCGGCACTAGGAAACAGAGAACCCAGAGTAAATGTTTCTCCTACAACCCGATCCAATTGTGCTAGATGAACGAACGTAACTCCACATGCTGATTTCTGAAAGATAAGTGTGTGTGAAAGCAGTACTTCACTTATCTTGTTGGGAACACAAAGTTTCTTTTCAGGTGCAAACTCGACTCCTTACATATATATGGGGAGGTATTAGCTCCAACTCGGTTTTACAGTGAAAACTGCAGGAATTTCAAACCGGCACTAGGAAACAGACTGAGAACCCAGAGTAAAAATTTCACCTGCAACCCGTTCCCTTTGTGCTAGATGAACGAAAGTCTCTCCACATGCTAAGTTCTGAGAGATAAGTGTGTGTGAAAGCCGTTCTTCACCAAGCTTGCTGGGAACACAAAGTTTCTTTTAAATTCAAACTTCAATCCATACATATATATTGGGAGGTACAAGCTCCAACTGGTTTTTACAGTGAAACTGCAGGAACTTCAAACTTGCACTAGGAAACAGACTGAGAATACAGAGTAAAGTTTCTGCAGCAACCCGTTCCTTTGTGCTAGACGAACGAAATTCTCTCCACATGCTCAGTTCTGAGTGAAAAATGTGTGTGAAAGCCGTCCTTCACCTAGCTTGTTGGGAACACAAGATTTCTTTTCATTTGCAAACACCACTCCATAAAAATATATGGGGAGGTATTAGCTTCAAATCGGTTTTACATTGAAAATTGCAGGAAATTCAAACCGGCACTAGGAAACAGACTGAGATCCCAGAGTTAAAGTTTCCCCTGCAACCCTTTCCCTTTGTGCTAGATGAACGAACGTCTCTCCAAATGCTCAATTCTGAGAGGTAAGTGTGTGTGAAAGCCGTACTTCACCAAGCTTGTTGGGAACACAAAATTTTTTTAAGGTGCAAACACCACTCCATACATATATATGGGGAAGAATTAGCTGCAACTCGGTTTTACAGTGAATACTGCAGGAAATTCAAACCGGCACTAGGATACAGACTGAGATCCCAGAGTAAAAGTTTCCCCTGGAACCCGTTCCCTTTGTGCTAGATGAAAGAACGTCTCTCCACATGCTCAGTTCCGGGAGATAATTGTGTGTGAAAGCCGTCCTTCACCTAGCTTGTTGGGATCACAAAGTTTCCTTTCAGTTGCAAACTCCAATCCATACATATATATGGGGAGGTACAAGCTCCAACTGGTTTTCACAGTGAAACCTACAGGAACATCAAACCGGCACTAGGAAACAGATTGAGAACACAGTGTAAAATTTTCTCCTGCAAACCGTTCCCTTTGTGCTAGATGAAAGAACATCTCTCCACATGCTCAGTTCTGAGGGATATGTGTGTTTGAAAGCCGTACTTCACCTACCTTTTTGGGAACATAAAGTTTCATTTAAGTTGCCAACCCCACTCCATACATATATAATGGGACGTACTTGCTCCAACACTGTTTTACATTGAAAACTGCAGGAATTTCAAACTGGCACTAGGAAACAGACTGAGAACCCAGAGTAAATGTTTCCCTTGCAACCCGTTCCCTTTGTGCTAGATGAACGAAAGTCTCTCCACATGCTCAGTTCTGAGAGATAAGTTTGTGTGTAAGCCGTATTTCACCTATCTTGTTGGGAACACAAATTTTCTTTCAGTTGCAAACTAAATTCCATACATATATATGGGGAGGTACTAGCTCCAAATAGGTTTTACAGTGAAAACTGCCGGAACTTCAAACTGGCACTATGAAACAACTGAGAAACCAGAGTAAAATTTTTCCTGCAACCAGTTCCCATTGTGCTAGATGAACGAACTTCTCTCCACGTACTCAGTTCTGAGTGAAAACTGTGTGTGAAATCCGTACTTCACCTAGCTTGTTGGGAACACATAGTTTCTTTTCAGGTGCAAAATCCACTCCATACATATATATGTGGAGGTACTAGCTCCAAATCTGTTTTACAGTGAAAACTGCAGGAATTTGAAACCGGCACTAGGAAACAGAGAACCCAGTGTAAATGTTTCTCCTACAACCCGTTCCCTTTGTGCTAGATGAACGGGCGTCTCTCCACATGCTCATTTCTGAGAGGTAAGTGTGTGTGAAAGCCGTACTTCACCTATCTTGTTGGGAACACAAAGTTTCTTTTCAGGTGCAAACTCCACTCCATACATATATATGGGGAGGTATTAGCTCCAACTCGGTTTTACAGTGAAAACTGCAGGAATTTCAAACCGGCACTAGGAAACAGACTGAGAACCCAGAGTAAAAATTTCACCTGCAACCCGTTCCCTTTGTGCTAGATGAACGAACGTCTCTCCACATGCTAAGATCTGAGAGATAAGTGTGTGTGAAAGCCGTTCTTCAACAAGCTTGCTGGGAACACAAAGTTTCTTTTCAGATGCAAACTTCAATCCATACATATATATTGGGAGGTACAAGCTCCAACTGGTTTTTACAGTGAAAACTGCAGGAACTTCAAACCTGCACTAGGAAACAGACTGAGAATACAGAGTAAAAGTTTCTGCAGCAACCCATTCCTTTGTGCTAGATGAACGAACTTCTCTCCACATGCTCATTTCTGAGAGGTAAGTGTTTGTGAAAGCCGTACTTCACCTAGCTTATTGGGAACACAAAGTTTCTTTTCAGTTGCAAACTCCACTCCATAAATATATATGGGGAGGTACTAGCTCCTACTCGGTTTTACAGTGAAAACTGCAGGAATTTCAAACCGGCACTAGGAAACAGACTGAGAAACCAGAGCAAAAGTTTCTCCTGCATCCCGTTCCCTTTCTGCTAGATGAACGAACGTCTCTCCACATGCTCATTTCTGAGAAATAAGTGTGTGTGAAAGCCGTACTTCCCCTATCTTGTTGGGAACACAAAGTTTCTTTTCTGGTCCAAACCCCACTCCATACATATATAATGGGTGGTACCAGCTCCAAATCGGTTTTACAGTGAAAACTGCAGGAACATCAATCAGGCATTAGGAAACACACTGAGGACCCAGTGAAAAGTTTCTCCTGCAAACCGTTCCCTTTGTGCTAGATAAAAGAACAACTCTCCACATGCTCAGTTCTGTGGGATAAGTGTGCTTGAAAGCCGTCATACACCTAGCTTGTTGGAAACACTTAGTTTTTTTTCACTTGCAAACTCCACTCCATATATATATATGGGGAGGTTTTAGCTCCAAAAAGTTTTACAGTGAAAACTGCAGGAACTTCAACCTGGCACTAGGAAATAGACTGAGAAACAAGAGCCAAAATTTCTCTTGAAATCAGTTTCCTTTGTGCTAGATGAACGAACGTCTCTCCACATGCTCAGGTCTGAGAGATAAGTGTGTGTGAAAGCCGTCGTTTACCTAGCTTGTTGGGAACACCAAGTTTCTTTTCACTCGCAATCTTCACTCCATACATATATATGGGAAGGTACTTGCTCCAAAATTGTTTTAGATTTAAAACTGCAGGAACTTCAAACCGGCACTAGGAAACAGACTTAGAACCCAGAGTAAAAGTTTCTCCTGCAACCCGTTCCCTTTGTGCGAGATGAACAAACGTCTATCCACATGCTCAGGTCTGAGAGATAAGTGTGTGTGAAAGCCTTCCTTCACCTAGCTTGTTCGGAACACAAAGTTCCTTTTCAGGAGCAAATTCCACTCCATACATATATATGGTTAGGTACTATCCCCAAATCGGTTTTACTGTGAAAACTGCAGGAATATCAAACCGGCACTAGGAAAAAGACTGAGGACACAGTGTAAAAGTTTCTCCTGCAAACCGTTCCCTTTGTTCTAGATGAAAGAACAACTCTCCACATGCTCAGTTCTGAGGGATATGTGTGTTTGAAAGCCGTACTTCACCTACTTTTTGGGAACATAAAGTTTCATTTCAGTTGCCAACCCCACTCCATACATATATAATGGGACGTTCTTGCTCCAACACTGTTGTACATTGAAAACTGCAGGAATTTCAAACTGGCACTAGGAAACAGACTGAGAACCCAGAGTAAATGTTTCTCCTGCAACCAGTTCCCTTTGTGCTAGATGAACGAAAGTCTCTCCACATGCTCAGTTCTGAGAGATAAGTTTGTGTGTAAGCCGTATTTCACCTATCTTGTTGGGAACACAAATTTTCTTTCAGTTGCAAACTCCACTCCATACATATATATGGAGAGGTACTAGCTCCAAATAGGTTTTACAGTGAAAACTGCCGGAACTTCAAACTGGCACTATGAAACAACTGAGAAACCAGAGTAAAATTTTTCCTGCAACCAGTTCCCATTGTGCTAGATGAACGAACTTCTCTCCACGTACTCTGTTCTGAGTGAAAACTGTGTGTGAAATCCGTACTTCACCTAGCTTGTTGGGAACACATAGTTTCTTTTCAGGTGCAAAATCCACTCCATACATATATATGTGGAGGTACTAGCTCCAAATCTGTTTTACAGTGAAAAATGCAGGAATTTCAAACCGGCACTAGGAAACAGAGAACCCAGAGTAAATGTTTCTCCTACAACCCTTTCCCTTTGTGCTAGATGAACGAAAGTCTCTCCACATGCTCATTTCTGAGAGGTAAGTGTGTGTGAAAGCCGTACTTCACCTATCTTGTTGGGAACACAAAGTTTCTTTTCAGGTGCAAACTCCAATCCATACAAATATATGGGGAGGTATTAGCTCCAACTCGGTTTTACAGTGAAAACTGCAGGAATTTCAAACCGGCACTAGGAAACAGACTGAGAACCCAGAGTAAAAATTTCACCTGCAACCTGTTCCCTTTGTGCTAGATGAACGAACGTCTCTCCACATGCTAAGTTCTGAGAGATAAGTGTGTGTGAAAGCCGTTCTTCAACAAGCTTGCTGGGAACACAAAGTTTCTTTTCAGATGCAAACTTCAATCCATACATATATATTGGGAGGTACAAGCTCCAACTGGTTTTTACAGTGAAAACTGCAGGAACTTCAAACCTGCACTAGGAAACAGACTGAGAATACAGAGTAAAAGTTTCTGCAGCAACCCGTTCCTTTGTGCTAGATGAACGAAATTCTCTCCACATGCTCAGTTCTGAGTGAAAAATGTGTGTGAAAGCCGTCCTTCACCTAGCTTGTTGGGAACACAAAGTTTCTTTTCATTTGCAAACTCCTCTCCTTAAATATATATGGGGAGGTATTAGCTTCAAATCGGTTTTACATTGAAAAGTGCAGGAAATTCAAACGGGCACTAGGAAACAGAGAACCCAGAGCAAAAGTTTCTCCTGCATCCCGTTCCCTTTCTGCTAGATGAAAGAAAGTCTCTACACATGCTCAGTTCTGAGAGATAAGTTTGTGTGTAAGCCGTATTTCACCTATCTTGTTGGGAACACAAGTTTTCTTTCAGTTGCAAACTCCACTCCATACATATATATGGGGAGGTACTAGCTCCAAATACTTTTTACAGTGAAAACTGCCGGAACTTCAAACTGGCACTATGAAACAACTGAGAAACCAGAGTAAAATTTTTCCTGCAACCAGTTCCCATTGTGCTAGATGAACGAACTTCTCTCCACGTACTCAGTTCTGAGTGAAAACTGTGTGTGAAATCCGTACTTCACCTAGCTTGTTGGGAACACATAGTTTCTTTTCAGGTGCAAAATCCACTCCATACATATATATGTGGAGGTACTAGCTCCAAATCTGTTTTACAGTGAAAAATGCAGGAATTTCAAACCGGCACTAGGAAACAGAGAACCCAGAGTAAATGTTTCTCCTACAACCCGTTCCCTTTGTGCTAGATGAACGAACGTCTCTCCACATACTCATTTCTGAGAGGTAAGTGTGTGTGAAAGCCGTACTTCACCTATCTTGTTGGGAACACAATTTTCTTTTCAGGCGCAAACTCCACTCCATACATATATATGGGGAGGTATTAGCTCCAACTCGGATTTACAGTGAAAACTGCTGGAATTTCAAACCGGCACTAGGAAACAGACTGAGAACCCAGAGTTAAAATTTCACCTGCAACCTGTTCCCTTTGTGCTAGATGAACGAACGTCTCTCCACATGCTAAGTTCTGAGAGATAAGTGTGTGTGAAAGCCGTTCTTCAACAAGCTTGCTGGGAACACAAAGTTTCTTTTCAGATGCAAACTTCAATCCATACATATATATTGGGAGGTACAAGCTCCAACTGGTTTTTACAGTGAAAACTGCAGGAACTTCAAACCTGCACTAGGAAACAGACTGAGAATACAGAGTAAAAGTTTTTGCAGCAACCCGTTCCTTTGTGCTAGATGAACGAACGTCTCTCCACATGCTCATTTCTGAGAGGTAAGTGTGTGTGAAAGCCGTACTTCACCTAGCTTATTGGGAACACAAAGTTTCTTTTCAGTTGCAAACTCCACTCCATAAATATATATGGGGAGGTACTAGCTCCTACTCGGTTTTACAGTGAAAACTGCAGGAATTTCAAACCGGCACTAGGAAACAGACTGAGAAACCAGAGCAAAAGTTTCTCCTGCAACCAGTTCACATTGTGCTAGATGAACGAACGTCTCTCCACATGCTCATTTCTGAGAAATAAGTGTGTGTGAAAGCCGTCCTTCCCCTATCTTTTGGGAACACAAAGTTTCTTTTCAGGTCCAAACCCCACTCCATACATATATAATGGGTGGTACCAGCTCCAAATCGGTTTTACAGTGAAAACTGCAGGAACATCAATCAGGCATTAGGAAACACACTGAGGACCCAGTGAAAAGTTTCTCCTGCAAACCGTTCCCTTTGTGCTAGATAAAAGAACAACTCTCCACATGCTCAGTTCTGTGGGATAAGTGTGCTTGAAAGCCGTCCTACACTTAGCTTGTAGGAAACACTTAGTTTTTTTTCACTTGCAAACTCCACTCCATATATATATATGGGGAGGTTTTAGCTCCAACAAGTTTTAAAGTGAAAACTGCAGGAACTTCAACCCGGCACTAGGAAATAGACTGAGAAACAAGAGCAAAAGTTTCTCTTGCAATCAGTTTCCTTTGTGCTAGATGAACGAACGTCTCTCCACATGCTCAGGTCTGAGAGATAAGTGTGTGTGAAAGCCGTCGTTTACCTAGCTTGTTGGGAACACCAAGTTTCTTTTCACTTGCAAACTCCAACCCATACATATATATGGGAAGGTACTATCTCCAAATCTGTTTTACAGTGAAAAATGCAGTAACATCAAACCATCACTAAGAAACAGACTGAGAACCAAGAGTAAAATTTTCTCCTGCAAACCGTTCCGTTTGTGCTAGATGAATGAACGTCTCTCCACATGCTAAGTTCTGAGAGATAAGTGTGTGTGAAAGCCGTCCTTCACCTAGCTTTTTGGGAACACAAAGTTACTTTCCAGGTGCAAACTCCACTCCATAAATATATATGGGGAGGTACTATCTCCAAATCGGTTTTACAGTGAAAACTGCAGGAACATCAAACCGGCACTAGGAAACAGACTGAGGACACAGTGTAAAAGTTTCTCCTGCAAACCATTCCCTTTGTACTAAATGAAAGAACATCTCTCCACATGCTCAGTTCTGATGGATAAGTGTGTTTGTAAGCCGTCCTTCACCTAGCTATTTGGGAACACAAAGTTTCATTTTAGTTGCCAACTCCACTCCACACATATATATGGAGAGGTAGTTGCTCCAACTCTGTTTTACATTGAAATCTGCAGGAACTTCAAACTGGCACTAGGAAACAGACTAGAACCCAGAGTAATTGTTTCCCCTGCAACCCGTTCCCTTTGTGCTAGATGAACGAAATTCTCTCCACATGCTCAGTTCTGAGGTATAAGTGTGTGTGACAGCCGTCCTTCACCTAACTTGTTGGGAACACAAAGTTTCTTTTCACTTGAAAATTCCAATCCATACATATATATGGGGAGGTACTAGCTCCAACACTGTTTTACAGTGAAAACTGCAGGAACTTCTAACCGGCACTAGGAAACAGACTGAGAAACCAGATTAAAAGTTTCTCCTTCACCCCGTTCCCATTGTGCTAGATGAAAGTACATCTCTCCACATGCTCAGTTCTGAGAGATAATTGTGTGTGAAAGCCGTACTTCACCTAGCTTGTTTGGAACACTAAGTTTCTTTTCAGTTGCAAACTCCACTCCATACATATATATGGGGAGGTACTAGCTCCAACACTGTTTTACAGTGAAAACTGCAGGAACTTCAAACTGGCACTAGGAAACAGACTGAGAACACAGAGAAAATATTTCTCCTGCAACACGTTCCCTTTGTGCTAGACGAATGAACGTCTCTCCACGTGCTCAGACCTGAGTGAAAACATTGTCTGAATGCCGTTCTTCACCTATCTTCTTGGGAACACTAAGTTTCTTTTCAATTGCAAACTCCACTCCATACAAATATATGGGGAGGTACTAGCTCCAAATCTGTTTTACAGTGAAAACTGCAGGAACTTCAAACCGGCACTAGGAAACAGACTGAGAAAGCAGAGAAAAAGTGTCTCCTGCAACCCGTTCCGTTTGTGCTAGATGAACGAACGTCTCTCCACATGCTGAGTTCTGAGAGATAAGTGTGTGTGAACGCCGTCCTTCACCTAGCTTGTTGGGAACACTAAGTTTCTTTTCAGGTTCAATCTCCACTCCATACATGCATATGGGGAGGTACTAGCTCCAAATTGGTTTTACATTGAAAACTGCAGGAAATTCAAACCGGCATTAGGAAACAGAGTGAGAACCCACAGTAAACGTTTCTCCTGCAAACTGTTCCCTTTGTGCTAGATGAACGAACATCTCTCCACATGCTCAGTCTGAGAGATAAGTGTGTGTGAAAGCCGTCCTTCACATAGCTTGTTGGGAACACAAAGTTTCTTTTCAGTAACAAAATCCAACCCATATATATAAACGGGGAAGTAATAGCTCCACTCGGTTTTACTGTGAAAAATGCAGGAACTTCCAACCGGCACTAGGAAACAGACAGAGAATCCAGAGTAAAAGTTTCTCCTGCAACCCGTTCCCTTTGTGCTAGATGAACGAACATCTCTCCACGTGCTCAGTTCTGAGTGAAAAATGTGTGTGATAGCCGTTCTTCACCTAGCTTGTTGGGAACAAAAAGTTTCTTTTCAGTAGCAAAATCCACTCCATAAATATATATGGGGAGGTAATAACTCCAACAATTTTTACAGTGAAAACTGCAGGAATTTCAAAACAGCACTAGGAAACAGACAGAGAATCCAGAGTAAAAGTTCCTGCAGCAACCCGTTCCTTTGTGCTAGATGAACGAACTACTCTCCACATGCTCAGTTCTGAGAGATAATTGTGTGTGAAAGCCGTCCTTCACCTAGCTTGTTGGGAACACAAAATTTCTTTTCACTTGCAAACTACAGTCCATACATATATATTGGGAGGAACTAGCTCCAACTCGGTTTTACAGTGAAAACTGAAGGAACTTCTACTGGCACTAGGAAACAGACTGAGAAACCAGAGTAATAATTTCTCCTTCTACCCGTTCCCTTTGTGCTAGATGAATGAACATCTCTCCACATGCTCAGTTCTGAGAGATAATTGTGTGTGAATGCCGTCCTTCACCTAGATTGTTGAGAACACAAAGTTTCTTTTTAGTTGCAAACTCCAATCCATACATATATATGGCGAGGTACTAGCTCAAAATCGGTTTTAAAGTGCAAACTGCAGGAACATCAAACCGGTACTAGGAAACAGACTGCGGACCCAGTGTAAAAGTTTCCCCTACAACCCGTTACCTTTGTGTTAGATGAATGATCATCTCTCCAAATGCTCAGTTCTGAGAAATAAGTGTGTTTGAAAACCGTCCTTCACCTAACTTGTTGGGAACACAAAGTTTCTTTTACTTGCAAACTCCAACCCATACATATATATGGGAAGGTACTATCTCCAAATCTGTTTTACAGTGAAAAATGCAGTAACATCAAACCATCACTAAGAAACAGACTGAGAACCAAGAGTAAAATTTTCTCCTGCATACCGTTCCGTTTGTGCTAGATGAATGAACGTCTCTCCACATGCTCAGTTCTGAGAGATAAGTGTGTGTGAAAGCCGTCCTTCACCTAGCTTGTTGGGAACACAAAGTTACTTTCCAGGTGCAAACTCCACTCCATAAATATATATGGGGAAGTACTATCTCCAAATCGGTTTTACAGTGAAAACTGCAGGAACATCAACCCGGCACTAGGAAACAGACTGAGGACACAGTGTAAAAGTTTCTCCTGCAAACCGTTCCCTTTGTACTAAATGAAAGAACATTTCTCCACATGCTCAGTTCTGATGGATAAGTGTGTTTGTAAGCCGTCCTTCACCTAGCTATTTGGGAACACAAAGTTTCATTTTAGTTGCCAACTCCACTCCACACATATATATGGAGAGGTAGTTGCTCCAACTCTGTTTTACATTGAAATCTGCAGGAACATCAAACTGGCACTAGGAAACAGACTGAGAACCCAGAGTAATTGTTTCCCCTGCAACCCGTTCCCTTTGTGCTAGATGAACGAAAGTCTCTCCACATGCTCAGTTCTGAGGTATAATTGTGTGTGACAGCCGTCCTTCACCTAACTTGTTGGGAACACAAAGTTTCTTTTCACTTGAAAATTCCAATCCATACATATATATGGGGAGGTACTAGCTCCAACTAGGTTTTACAGTGAAAACTGCAGTAACTTCTAATCGGCACTAGGAAACAGACTGAGAAACCAGAGTAAAAATTTCTCCTTCACCCCGTTCCCATTGTGCTAGATGAAAGTACATCTCTCCACATGCTCAGTTCTGAGAGATAATTGTGTGTGAAAGCCGTACTTCACCTAGCTTGTTGGGAACACTAAGTTTCTTTTCAGTTGCAAACTCCAGTCCATACAAATATATGGCGAGGTAGTAGCTCAAAATCAGTTTTAAAGTGAAAACTGCAGGAACATCAAACTGGCACTAGGAAACAGACTGCGGACCCAGTGTAAAAGTTTCTCTTTCAACCCGTTCCCTTTGTGCTAGATGAACGATCATCTCTCCAAATGCTCAGTTGTGAGAGATAAGTGTGTTTGAAAACCGTCCTTCACGTAGCTTGTTGGGAACACAAAGATTCTTTTCACTTGCAAAATCCAACCCATACATATATATGGGGAGGTACTAGCTCCAACTAGGTTTTACTGTGAAAACTGCAGGGAATTCAACACGGCACTAGGAAAAAGACTGAGAAACAAGAGCAAAACTTTCCCTTGCAACCCGTTCCCTTTGTGCTAGATGAACGAAAGTCTCTACACAACCTCAGTTCTGAGTGAAAAATGTGTGTGAAAGCCGTCCTTCACATAGCTTGTTGGGAACACAAAGTTTCTTTTCAGTTGCAAACTCCACTCCATACAAATATATCTGGAGGGACTAGCTTCAAATCGGTTTTCCAATGAAAACTGCAGGAACTTCAAACAGGCACTAGGAAACAGACCGGAATACCAGAGTATTAGTTTCTCTTTCAAACCGTTCTTTTTTTGCTAGATGAATGAACTACTCTCCACATGCTCAGTTCTGAGAGATAAGTGTGTGTGAATGACGTCCTTCAACTAGCTTGTTGGGAACACTAAGTTTCTTTTCAGGTGCAAACTCCACTCCATACATACATATGGGGAGGTACTAACTCCAAATTGGTTTTACATTGAAAACTGCAGGAACTTAAAACCGGCATTAGGAAACAGAGTGAGAACCCAGAGTAAAAGTTTCTCCTGCAACCTGTTCCCTTTGTGCTAGATGAACGAACGTCTCTCCACATGCTCAGTTCTGAGAGATAAGTGTGTTTGAAAGCCGTCCTTCACATAGCTTGTTGGGAACACAAAGTTTCTTTTCAGTAACAAACTCCAATCCATACATATAAACGGGGAAGTAATAGCTCCACTCGATTTTACTGTGAAAAATGCAGGAACTTCCAACCGGCAGTAGGAAACAGACAGAGAATCCAGAGTAAAAGTTTCTCCTGCAACCCATTCCCTTTGTGCTAGATGAACGTACATCTCTCCACGTGCTCAGTTCTGAGTGAAAAATGTGTGTGAAAGCCGTTCTTCACCTAGCTTGTTGGGAAGAAAAAGTTTCTTTTCAGTTGCAAAATCCACTCCATAAATATATATAGGGAGGTACAAGCTCCAACAAATTTTACACTGAAAACTGCAGGATTTCAAACCGGCACTAGGAAACAGACTGAGAATCCAGAGTAAAAGTTCCTGCAGAAACCCGTTCCTTTGTGCTAGATGAACGAACTACTCTCCACATGCTCAGTTCTGAGAGATAAGTGTGTGTGAAATCCGTCCTTCACCTAGCTTCTTGGGAACACAAAGTTTCTTTTCACTTGCAAACTCCAGTCCATACATATATATGGGGAGGTACTAGATCCAACTCGGTTTTACATTGAAAACTGCAGGAAATTCTAACCGGATCTAGGAAACAGACTGAGAACCCGGAGTAAAAGTTTCTCCTGCAACCTGTTCCCTTTGTGCTAGATGGACGAAAGTCTCTCCACATGCTCAGTTCTGAGAGATAAGTGTGTGTGAAAGCCGTCCTTCACATAGCTTGTTGGGAACACAAAGTTTCTTTTAAGTAACAAACTCCAATCCATACATATAAATGGGGAAGAAATAGCTCCACTCGATTTTACTGTGAAAAATGCAGGAACTTCCAACCGGCACTAGGAAACAGACAGAGAATCCAGAGTAAATGTTTCTCCTGCAACCCGTTCCCTTTGTGCTAGATGAACGAACATCTCTCCACGTGCTCAGTTCTGAGTGAAAAATGTGTGTGAAAGCCGTCCTTCACCTAGCTTGTTGAAAACACAAAGATTCTTTTCAGTTGCAAACTCCACTCCATACATATATATGGCGAGGTAATAGCTCAAAATCAGTTTTAAAGAGAAAACTGCAGAAACATCAATTCGGCACTAGGAAACAGACTGCGGACCCAGTGTAAAAGTTTCCCCTTCAACCCGTTCCCTTTGTGTTAGATGAACGATCATCTCTCCAAATGCTCAGTTCTGAGAGATAAGTGTGTTTGAAAACCGTCCTTCACCTAGCTTCTTGGGAACACAAAGTTTCTTTTCACTTGGAAACTCCACTCCATACATATATATGGTGAGGTAGTAGCTCCAACAAGTTTTACAGTGAAAACTGCAGGAACTTCAACCCGGCACTAGGAAACAGACTGAGAAACAGAAGCAAAATTTCCCTGCAACAAGTTTCCTTTGTGCAAGATGAACGAACGTCCCTCCACGTGCTCAGTTCTGAGAAATAATTCTGTGTGAAAGCCGTAATTCACCTAGCTTGATGGGAACACAAAGTTTCTTTTCAGTTGCAAACTCCAATCCATAAATATATATTGGGAGGTACAAACTCCAACTGGGTTTTACAGTGAAAACTGCAGGAATTTTAAACCGGCACTAGGAAACAGACTGAGAATCCAGAGTAAAAGTTTCTGCAGCAACCCGTTCCTCTGTGCTAGATGAATGAACTACTCTCCACATGCTCAGTTCTGAGAGATAAGTGTGTGTGAAAACCGTCCTTCACCTAGCTTGTAGGGAACACTAAGTTTCTTTTCACTTGCAAACTCCAGTCCATACATATATATTGGGAGGAACTAGCTCCAACTCGGTTTTACAGTGAAAACTGCAGGAACTTCAAACTGGCACTAGGAAACAGACTGAGAACCCAGAGTAATTATTTCCCCTGCAACCCGTTCCCTTTGTGCTAGATGAATGAAAGTCTCTCCACATGCTCAGTTCTGAGAGATAAGTGTGTTTGAAAGCCGTCCTTCACCTAGCTTGTTGGGAACACAAAGTTTCTTTTCAGTAACAAACACCAATCCATACATATAAACGGGGAAGTAATAGCTCCACTCGATTTTACTGTGAAAAATGCAGGAACTTCCAACCGGCAGTAGGAAACAGACAGAGAATCCAGAGTAAAAGTTTCTCCTGCAACCCATTCACTTTGTGCTAGATGAACGAACATCTCTCCACGTGCTCAGTTCTGAGTGAAAAATGTGTGTGAAAGCTGTTCTTCACCTAGCTTGTTGGGAAGAAAAAGTTTCTTTTCAGTTGCAAAATCCACTCGATAATATATATAGGGAGGTACTAGCTCCAACAAATTTTACACTGAAAACTGCAGGATTTCAAACCGGCACTAGGAAACAGACTGAGAATCCAGAGTAAAAATTTCTCCTTCACCCCGTTCCCATTGTGCTAGATGAAAGTACATCTCTCCACATGATCAGTTCTGAGAGATAATTGTGTGTGAAAGCCGTACTTCACCTAGCTTGTTGGGAACACTAAGTTTCTTTTCAGTTGCAAACTCCAGTCCATACAAATATATGGCGAGGTAGTAGCTCAAAATCAGTTTTAAAGTGAAAACTGCAGGAACATCAAACTGGCACTAGGAAACAGACTGCGGACCCAGTGTAAAAGTTTCTCTTTCAACCCGTTCCCTTTGTGCTAGATGAACGATCATCTCTCCAAATGCTCAGTTGTGAGAGATAAGTGTGTTTGAAAACCGTCCTTCACGTAGCTTGTTGGGAACACAAAGATTCTTTTCACTTGCAAAATCCAACCCATACATATATATGGGGAGGTACTAGCTCCAACTAGGTTTTACTGTGAAAACTGCAGGAAATTCAACACGGCACTAGGAAACAGACTGAGAAACTAGAGCAAAAGTTTCCCTTGCAACCCGTTCCCTTTGTGCTAGATGAACGAAAGTCTCTACACAACCTCAGTTCTGAGTGAAAAATGTGTGTGAAAGCCGTCCTTCACATAGCTTGTTGGGAACACAAAGTTTCTTTTCAGTTGCAAACTCCACTCCATACAAATATATCTGGAGGGACTAGCTTCAAATCGGTTTACAATGAAAACTGCAGGAACTTCAAACAGGCACTAGGAAACAGACTGGGATACCAGAGTAATAGTTTCTCCTTCAAACCTTTTTTTTTTGCTAGGGGAACGAACGTCTCTCCACATGCTCAGTTCTGAGAGATAAGTGTGTGTGAATGACGTCCTTCAACTAGCTTGTTGAGAAGACTAAGTATCTTTTCAGTTGCAAACTCCACTCCATACGTATATATGGGGAGGTACTAGCTCCAACACTGTTTTACAGTGAAAACTGCAGGAACTTCAAACTGGCACTAGGAAACAGACTGAGAACCCAGAGAAAATATTTCTCCTGCAACAGGTTCCCTTTGTGCTAGACGAATGAACGTCTCTCCACGTGCTCAGACCTGAGTGAAAACAGTGTCTGAATGCCGTCCTTCACCTATCTTCTTGGGAACACTAAGTTTCTTTTCAGTTGCAAACTCCACTCTATACATATATATGGGGAGGTACTAGCTCCAACACTGTTTTACAGTGAAAACTGCAGGAACTTCAATCCGGCACTAAGGAAACAGAGAACCCAGAATAAAAGTTTGTCCTGCAACCCGTTCCGTTTGTGCTAGATGAACGAACGTCTCTCCACATGTGCAGATCTGAGGGGTAATTGTGTGTGAATGCCGTCCTTCACCTAGCTTGTTGGGAACACTAAGTTTCTTTTCAGGTGCAAACTCCACTCCATACATTCATATGGGGAGGTACTAACTCCAAATTGGTTTTACATTGAAAACTGCAGGAACTTAAAACCGGCATTAGGAAACAGAGTGAGAACCCAGAGTAAAAGTTTTCCTGCAAACTGTTCCCTTTGTGCTAGATGAACGAACGTCTCTCCACATGCTCAGTTCTGAGAGATAAGTGTGTTTGAAAGCCGTCCTTCACATAGCTTGTTGGGAACACAAAGTTTCTTTTCAGTAACAAACTCCAATCCATACATATAAACGGGGAAGTAATAGCTCCACTCGATTTTACTGTGAAAAATGCAGGAACTTCCAACCGGCAGTAGGAAACAGACAGAGAATCCAGAGTAAAAGGTTCTCCTGCAACCCGTTCCCTTTGTGCTAGATGAACGAACATCTCTCCACGTGCTCAGTTCTGAGTGAAAAATGTGTGTGAAAGCCGTTCTTCACCTAGCTTGTTGGGAAGAAAAAGTTTCTTTTCAGTTGCAAAATCCACTCCATAAATATATATAGGGAGGTACAAGCTCCAACAAATTTTACACTGAAAACTGCAGGATTTCAAACCGGCACTAGGAAACAGACTGAGAATCCAGAGTAAAAGTTCCTGCAGAAACCCGTTCCTTTGTGCTAGATGAACGAACTACTCTCCACATGCTCAGTTCTGAGAGATAAGTGTGTGTGAAATCCGTCCTTCACCTAGCTTCTTGGGAACACAAAGTTTCTTTTCACTTGCAAACTCCAGTCCATACATATATATGGGGAGGTACTAGATCCAACTCGGTTTTACATTGAAAACTGCAGGAAATTCTAACCGGATCTAGGAAACAGACTGAGAACCCGGAGTAAAAGTTTCTCCTGCAACCTGTTCCCTTTGTGCTAGATGGACGAAAGTCTCTCCACATGCTCAGTTCTGAGAGATAAGTGTGTGTGAAAGCCGTCCTTCACATAGCTTGTTGGGAACACAAAGTTTCTTTTAAGTAACAAACTCCAATCCATACATATAAATGGGGAAGAAATAGCTCCACTCGATTTTACTGTGAAAAATGCAGGAACTTCCAACCGGCACTAGGAAACAGACAGAGAATCCAGAGTAAATGTTTCTCCTGCAACCCGTTCCCTTTGTGCTAGATGAACGAACATCTCTCCACGTGCTCAGTTCTGAGTGAAAAATGTGTGTGAAAGCCGTCCTTCACCTAGCTTGTTGAAAACACAAAGATTCTTTTCAGTTGCAAACTCCACTCCATACATATATATGGCGAGGTAATAGCTCAAAATCAGTTTTAAAGAGAAAACTGCAGAAACATCAATTCGGCACTAGGAAACAGACTGCGGACCCAGTGTAAAAGTTTCCCCTTCAACCCGTTCCCTTTGTGTTAGATGAACGATCATCTCTCCAAATGCTCAGTTCTGAGAGATAAGTGTGTTTGAAAACCGTACTTCACCTAGCTTCTTGGGAACACAAAGTTTCTTTTCACTTGGAAACTCCACTCCATACATATATATGGTGAGGTAGTAGCTCCAACAAGTTTTACAGTGAAAACTGCAGGAACTTCAACCCGGCACTAGGAAACAGACTGAGAAACAGAAGCAAAATTTCCCTGCAACAAGTTTCCTTTGTGCAAGATGAACGAACGTCCCTCCACGTGCTCAGTTCTGAGAAATAATTCTGTGTGAAAGCCGTAATTCACCTAGCTTGATGGGAACACAAAGTTTCTTTTCAGTTGCAAACTCCAATCCATAAAAATATATTGGGTGGTACAAACTCCAACTGGGTTTTACAGTGAAAACTGCAGGAATTTTAAACCGGCACTAGGAAACAGACTGAGAATCCAGAGTAAAAGTTTCTGCAGCAACCCGTTCCTTTGTGCTAGATGAACGAACTACTCTCCACATGCTCAGTTCTGAGAGATAAGTGTGTGTGAAAACCGTCCTTCACCTAGCTTGTAGGGAACACAAAATTTCTTTTCACTTGCAAACTCCAGTCCATACAAATATATTGGGAAGAACTAGCTCCAACTCGGTTTTACAGTGAAAACTGCAGGAACTTCAAACTGGCACTAGGAAACAAACTGAGAAACCAGAGTAATAGTTTCTCCTTCAATCCGTTCTTTTTGTGCTAGGGGAACGAACGTCTCTCCACATGCTCAGTTCTGAGAGATAAGTGTGTGTGAATGACGTCCTTCAACTAGCTTGTTGAGAAGACTAAGTATCTTTTCAGTTGCAAACTCCACTCCATACATATATATGGGGAGGTACTAGCTCCAACAATGTTTTACAGTGAAAACTGCAGGAACTTCAAACTGGCACTAGGAAACAGACTGAGAACCCAGAGAAAATATTTCTCCTGCAACACGTTCCCTTTGTGCTAGACGAATGAACGTCTCTCCACGTGCTCAGACCTGAGTGAAAACAGTGTCTGAATGCCGTCCTTCACCTATCTTCTTGGGAACACTAAGTTTCTTTTCAGTTGCAAACTCCACTCTATACATATATATGGGGAGGTACTAGCTCCAACACTGTTTTACAGTGAAAACTGCAGGAACTTCAATCCGGCACTAAGGAAACAGGGAACCCAGAATAAAAGTTTCTCCTGCAACCCGTTCCGTTTGTGCTAGATGAACGAACGTCTCTCCACATGTGCAGATCTGAGGGGTAATTGTGTGTGAATGCCGTCCTTCACCAAGCTTGTTGGGAACACTAAGTTTCTTTTCGGGTGCAAACTCCACTCCATACATTCATATGGGGAGGTACTAACTCCAAATTGGTTTTACATTGAAAACTGCAGGAACTTAAAACCGGCATTAGGAAACAGAGTGAGAACCCAGAGTAAAAGTTTCTCCTGCAACCTGTTCCCTTTGTGCTAGATGAACGAACGTCTCTCCACATGCTCAGTTCTGAGAGAGAAGTGTGTTTGAAAGCCGTCCTTCACATAGCTTGTTGGGAACACAAAGTTTCTTTTCAGTAACAAACTCCAATCCATACATATAAACGGGGAAGTAATAGCTCCACTCGATTTTACTGTGAAAAATGCAGGAACTTCCAACCGGCAGTAGGAAACAGACAGAGAATCCAGAGTAAAAGGTTCTCCTGCAACCCGTTCCCTTTGTGCTAGATGAACGAACATCTCTCCACGTGCTCAGTTCTGAGTGAAAAATGTGTGTGAAAGCCGTTCTTCACCTAGCTTGTTGGGAAGAAAAAGTTTCTTTTCAGTTGCAAAATCCACTCCATAAATATATATAGGGAGGTACAAGCTCCAACAAATTTTACACTGAAAACTGCAGGATTTCAAACCGGCACTAGGAAACAGACTGAGAATCCAGAGTAAAAGTTCTTGCAGCAACCCGTTCCTTTGTGCTAGATGAACGAACTACTCTCCACATGCTCAGTTCTGAGAGATAAGTTTGTGTGAAATCCGTCCTTCACCTAGCTTGTTGGGAACACAAAGTTTCTTTTCACTTGCAAACTCCAGTCCATACATATATATGAGGAGGTACTAGATCCAACTCGGTTTTACATTGAAAACTGCAGGAAATTCTAACCGGATCTAGGAAACAGACTGAGAACCCGGAGTAAAAGTTTCTCCTGCAACCTGTTCCCTTTGTGCTAGATGGACGAAAGTCTCTCCACATGCTCAGTTCTGAGAGATAAGTGTGTGTGAAAGCCGTCCTTCACATAGCTTGTTGGGAACACAAAGTTTCTTTTAAGTAACAAACTCCAATCCATACATATAAATGGGGAAGAAATAGCTCCACTCGATTTTACTGTGAAAAATGCAGGAACTTCCAACCGGCACTAGGAAACAGAGAATCCATAGTAAATGTTTCTCCTGCAACCCGTTCCCTTTGTGCTAGATGAACGAACATCTCTCCACGTGCTCAGTTCTGAGTGAAAAATGTGTGTGAAAGCCGTCTTTCACCTAGCTTGTTGAAAACACAAAGATTCTTTTCAGTTGCAAACTCCACTCCATACATATATATGGCGAGGTAATAGCTCAAAATCAGTTTTAAAGAGAAAACTGCAGAAACATCAATTCGGCACTAGGAAACAGACTGCGGACCCAGTGTAAAAGTTTCCCCTTCAACCCGTTCCCTTTGTGTTAGATGAACGATCATCTCTCCAAATGCTCAGTTCTGAGAGATAAGTGTGTTTGAAAACCGTCCTTCACCTAGCTTCTTGGGAACACAAAGTTTCTTTTCACTTGGAAACTCCACTCCATACATATATATGGTGAGGTAGTAGCTCCAACAAGTTTTACAGTGAAAACTGCAGGAACTTCAACCCGGCACTAGGAAACAGACTGAGAAACAGAAGCAAAATTTCCCTGCAACAAGTTTCCTTTGTGCTAGATGAACGAACGTCCCTCCACGTGCTCAGTTCTGAGAAATAATTCTGTGTGAAAGCCGTAATTCACCTAGCTTGATGGGAACACAAAGTTTCTTTTCAGTTGCAAACTCCAATCCATACATATATATTGGGAGGTACAAACTCCAACTGGGTTTTACAGTGAAAACTGCAGGAATTTTAAACCGGCATTAGGAAACAGACTGAGAATCCAGAGTAAAAGTTTCTGCAGCAACCCTTTCCTTTGTGCTAGATGAACGAACTACTCTCCACATGCTCAGTTCTGAGAGATAAGTGTGTGTGAAAGCCGTCCTTCACCTAGCTTGTTGGGAACACAAAGTTACTTTCCAGGAGCAAACTTCACTCCATACATATATATGGGGAGGTACTAGCCCCAACTCGGTTTTACAGTGAAAACTGCAGGTACTTCAAACCGGCACTAGGAAACAGAATGAGAAACCAAAGTAAAAGTTTCCCCTGCAACCCGTTCCCATTGTGCTAGGGGAACAAACGTCTCTCCACATGCTCATTTCTGAGAGATAAGTGTGTGTGAAAGCCGTGCTTCACCTAGCTTGTTGGGAACACAAAGTTTCTTTTCAGTTGCATACTCCACTCCATACATATATATGGGGAGGTACTAGCGCCAACAAGTTTTACAGTGAAAACTGCAGGAACATCAACCCGGCACTAGGAAACACATTGAGAAACAAGAGCAAAGTTTCTCTTGCAACCAGTGTCTTTGTGCTAGATGAAAGAAGATCTCTCCACAAGCTCAGTTCTGAGGGATAAGTGTGTGTGAAAGCCTTCCTTCACCTACATTGTTGGGAACACAAAGTACCTTTTTAGGTGCAAATTCCAATCCATACATATATATGGGGAGGTACCAGCTCCAAATCGGTTTTACAGTGAAAACTGCAGGAACTTCAAACCGGCACTATGAAACAGACTGAGAACACAGAGTAAAAGTTTCTCCTGCAACACTTTCCCTTTGTGCGAGATGAACGAACGTCTCTCCACATGCTCATTTCTGAGAGATAATTGTTGTGAAAGTCGTCCTTCACCTACCTTGTAGGGAACAAAAAGTTCCTATTCAGGTGCAAATTCCACTCCATAAATATATATGGGGAGGTACTATCTCCAAATCGGTTTTACAGTGAAACTGCAGGAACATCAAACCGGCACTAGGAAACAGACTGAGGACACAGTGTAAAAGTTTCTCCTGCAAACCGTTCCCTTTGTGCTAGATGAAAGAACATCTCTCCACATGCTCAGTTCTGATGGATATGTGTGTTTGTAGGCCGTCCTTCACGTAGCTTTTTGGGAACACAAAGTTTCATTTCAGTTGCCAACTCCACTCCACACATATATATGGGGAGGTAGTTGCTCCAACTCTGTTTTACATTGAAAACTGCAGGAAATTCAAAGTGGCACTAGGAAACAGACTGAGAACCCAGAGTAAATGTTTCCCCTGCAACCCGTTCCCTTTGTGCTAGATGAACAAAAGTCTCTCCACATGCTCAGTTCTGAAGTATAAGTGTGTGTGCCAGCCGTCCTTCACCTACCTTGTTGGGAACACAAAGTTCCTTTTCAGGTGCAAATTCCAATCCATACATAAATATGGGGAGGTACAATCTCCAAATCGGTTTTACAGTGAAAACTGCAGGAACATCAAACCGGCACTAGGAAACAGACTGAAGACCCAGTGTAAAAATTTCTCCTGCAAACAGTTCCCTTTGTGCTAGATGAAAGAACATCTCTCCACATGCTCAGTTCTGAGGGATAAGTGTGTTTGAAAGCCGTCCTTCAACTTGCTTGTTGGGAACACATAGTTACTTTTCACTTGCAAACTCCACTCCATACTTATATATGGGGAGGTACTAGCTCCAACAACTTTTACAGTGAAAACTGCAGGATCATCAACCCGGAACTAGGAAACAGATTGAGAAACAAGAGCAAAAGTTTCTCTTACTACCAGTTTCTTTATGCTAGCTGAACGAAAGTCTATCCACATGCTCAAGTCTGAGAAATAATTGTGTGTGAAAGCCGTCCTTCACCTAGCTTGTTGGGAACACAAAGTTTCTTTTCATGTGCCAACTCCACTCCATAAATATATATGGGGAGGTACCAGCTCCAAATCTGTTTTACAGTGAAAACTGCCGAAACTTCAATCCGGCACTAGGAAACAGACTGAGAACACAGAGTAAATTTTCTCCTGCAACACGTTCCCGTTATGCGAGATGAACGAACGACTCTCCAGAATCACATTTCTGAGAGATAATTGTGAGTGAAAGCCGTCCTTCACCTACCTTGTTGGGAAAACAAAGTTCATTTTCAGGTGCAATTACCACTCCATAAATATATATGGGGAGATACTATCTCCAAATCGGTTTTACAGTGAAAACTGCAGGAACATCAAACCGACACTAGGAAACAGACTGAGGACACAGTGTTAAAGTTTCTCCTGCAAACCATTCCCTTTGTGCTAGATGAAAGGACATCTCTCCACATGCTCAGTTCTGATGGTTAAGTGTGTTTGAAAGCCTTCCTTCACCTAGCTTTTAGGGAACACAAAGTTTCATTTCAGTTGCCAACTCCACTCCATACATATATATGGGGAGGTAATTGCTCCAACTCTGTTTTACATTGAAAACTGCACGAACTTCAAACTTGCACTAGGAAACAGACGGAGAACCCAGAGTAAATGTTTCCCCTGCAACCCGTTCCCTTTGAGCTAGATGAACAAAAGTCTCTCCACATGCTCAATTCTGAGAGATAAGTGTGTGTGAAAGCCGTATTTAACCTATCTTGTTGGGAAAACAAATTTTCTTTCAGTTGCAAACTCCAATCCATACATATATATGGGGAGGTACTAGCTCCAACAAGTTTTACAGCGAAAACTGCAGGAACATCAACCCGGCACTAGGAAACAGATTGAGAAACAAGAGCAAGGGTTCCCTTGCAACCAGTTTCTTTGTGCTAGATGAAAGAACATCTCTCCACATGCTCAGTTCTGAGGGATAAGTGTGTGTGAAAGCCTTCCTTCACCTACCTTGTTGGGAACACAAAGTTCATTTTCAGGTGCAAATTCCAATCCATACATATAAATGGGGAGGTACTATCTCCAAATCGGTTTTACAGTGAAAACTGCAGGAACATCAAACCGGCACTAGGAAACAGACTGAGGACACAGTGTAAAAGTTTCTCCTGCAAACCGTTCCCTTTGTGCTAGATGAAAGAACATCTCTCCACATGCTCAGTTCTTATAGATAAGTGTGTTTGTAAGCCGTCCTTCAACTAGCTTTTTGGAACACAAGGTTTCATTTCAGTTGCCAACTCCACTCCACACATATATATGGGGAGGTAGTTGCTCCAACTCTGTTTTACATTGAAAACTGCAGGAACTTCAAACTGGCACTAGGAAACAGACTGAGAACCAAGAGTAAATGTTTCCCATGCAACCCGTTCCTTTGTGCTAGATGAACGAAAGTCTCTCCACATGCTCAGTTCTGAGGGATAAGTGTGTGTGACAGCCGTACTTCACCTACCTTGTTGGGGACACAAAGTTCCTTTTCAGGTGCAAATTCCAATTCATACATATATATGGGGAGGTACAATCTCCAAATCGGTTTTACAGTTAAAACTGCAGGAACATCAAACCGGCACTAGGAAACAGACTGAGGACCCAGTGTAAAAGTTTCTCCTGCAAACAGTTCCCTTTTTTGCTAGATGAATGAATGTCTCTCCACATGCTCAGTTCTGAGAGATAAGTGTGTTAGAAACCCATCCTTCACATAGATATTTGATACACATATTTTCTTTTCAATTGCAAACTCCAATCCATATATTTATATGTGGAGGTACTAGCTCAAACTGGGTTTTAAATGGAAAACTGCAGGAACTTCAAAACGGCACTGGGAAATGGATTGAGAAACCAGAGAAAAAGTTTCTCCTGCAACCCGTTCCCTTTGTGCTAGATGAAAGAACGTCTCTCCACATGCTCAGTTCTGAGAGATAAGTGTGTGTGAAAGCCGTCCTTCAACTAGCTTGTTGGGAGCACAAGTTCCTTTTCAGTGGCAAACTCCACTCCATACATTTATATGGGGAGGTACAAGCTTCAAATCGGTTTTACAGTGAAAATTTCAGGAACTTCAAACCGGCACTAGGAAACAGAGGACCCAGGGCTAAAGTTTCTCCTTCAACCCGTTCCCTTTCTGCTAGATGAACGAACGTCTCTCCACATGCTCAGTTCTGAGAGATAAGTGTGTGTGAAATCCGTCCTTCACCTAGCTTGTTGGGAACACAAAGTTTCTTTTCACTGGCAAACTCCAGTCCATACATATATATGGGGAGGTACTAGATCCAACTCGGTTTTACATTGAAAACTGCAGGAAATTCTAACCGGATCTAGGAAACAGACTGAGAACCCGGAGTAAAAGTTTCTCCTGCAACCTGTTCCCTTTGTGCTAGATGGACGAAAGTCTCTCCACATGCTCAGTTCTGAGAGATAAGTGTGTGTGAAAGCCGTCCTTCACATAGCTTGTTGGAACACAAAGTTTCTTTTAAGTAACCAACTCCAATCCATACATATAAATGGGGAAGAAATAGCTCCACTCGATTTTACTGTGAAAAATGCAGGAACTTCCAACCGGCACTAGGAAACAGACAGAGAATCCAGAGTAAATGTTTCTCCTGCAACCCGTTCCCTTTGTGCTAGATGAATGAACATCTCTCCACGTGGTCAGTTCTGAGTGAAAAATGTGTGTGAAAGCCGTCCTTCACCTAGCTTGTTGAAAACACAAAGATTCTTTTCAGTTGCAAACTCCACTCCATACATATATATGGCGAGGTAATAGCTCAAAATCAGTTTTAAAGAGAAAACTGCAGAAAGATCAATTCGGCACTAGGAAACAGACTGCGGACCCAGTGTAAAAGTTTCCCCTTCAACCCGTTCCCTTTGTGTTAGATGAACGATCATCTCTCCAAATGCTCAGTTCTGAGAGATAAGTGTGTGTGAAAGCCGTTCTTCACCTAGCTTTTTGGGAACAAATGTTTCTTTTCAGTTGCAAAATCCACTCCATAAATATATATGGGGAGGTACTAACTCCAACAATTCTTACAGTGAAACCTGCAGGAATTTCAAAACAGCACTAGGAAACAGACAGAAAATCCAGAGTAAAAGTTCCTGCAGCAACCCGTTCCTTTGTGCTAGATGAACGAACTACTCTCCACATGCTCAGTTCTGAGAGATAAGTGTGTGTGAAACCCGTCCTTCACCTAGCTTGTTGGGAACACAAAGTTTCTTTTCACTTGCAAACTCCAGTCCATACATATATATGGGGAGGTACTAGATCCAACTCGGTTTTACAGTGAAAACTGCAGGAACTTCTAACCGGAACTAGGAAACAGACTGAGAAACCAGAGTAAAAATTTCTCCTTCAACCCGTTCCCTTTGTGCTAGATTAAAGAACATCTCTCCACATGCTAAGATCTGAGAGATAATTGTGTGTGAAAGCCGTCCTTCACCCAGCTTGTTGAGAACACAAAATTTCTTTTCACTTTCAAACTACAGTCCATACATATATATGGCGAGGTACTAACTCAAAATCGGTTTTAAAGTGCAAACTGCAGGAACATCAAACCGGTACTAGGAAACAGGCTGCGGACCCAGTGTAAAAGTTTCCCCTTCAACCCGTTCCCTTTGTGTTAGATGAACGATCATCTCTCCAAATGCTCAGTTCTGAGAGATAAGTATGTTTGAAAACCGTTCTTCACCAAACTTGTTGGGAACACAAAATTTCTTTTCACTTGCAAACTCCAACCCATACACATATATGGGAAGGTACTATCTCCAAATCTGTTTTACAGTGAAAAATGCAGTAACATCAAACCATCACTAAGAAACAGACTGAGAACCAAGAGTAAAAATTTCTCCTGCAAACCGTTCCGTTTGTGCTAGATGAATGAACGTCTCTCCACATACTCAGTTCTGAGAGATAAGTGTGTGTGAAAGCCGTCCTTCACCTAGCTTGTTGGGAACACAAAGTTACTTTCCAGGTGCAAACTCCACTCCATAAATATATATGGGGAGGTACTATCTCCAAATCGGTTTTACAGTGAAAACTGCAGGAACATCAAACCGGCACTAGGAAACAGACTGAGGACACAGTGTAAAAGTTTCTCCTGCAAATCGTTCCCTTTGTACTAAATGAAAGAACATCTCTCCACGTGCTCAGTTCTGAGAGATAATTGTGTGTGAAAGCCGTACTTCACCTAGCTTGTTGGGAAAACTAAGTTTCTTTTCAGTTGCAAACTCCACTCCATACATATATATGGCGAGGTACTAGCTCAAAATCGGTTTTAAAGTGCAAACTGCAGGAACATCAAACCGGTACTAGGAAACAGACTGAGAACACAGAGTAAAAGTTTCTCCTGCAACACTTTCCCTTTGTGCGAGATGAACGAACGTCTCTCCACATGCTCATTTCTGAGAGATAATTGTTGTGAAAGTCGTCCTTCACCTACCTTGTAGGGAACAAAAAGTTCCTATTCAGGTGCAAATTCCACTCCATAAATATATATGGGGAGGTACTATCTCCAAATCGGTTTTACAGTGAAACTGCAGGAACATCAAACCGGCACTAGGAAACAGACTGAGGACACAGTGTAAAAGTTTCTCCTGCAAACCGTTCCCTTTGTGCTAGATGAAAGAACATCTCTCCACATGCTCAGTTCTGATGGATATGTGTGTTTGTAGGCCGTCCTTCACGTAGCTTTTTGGGAACACAAAGTTTCATTTCAGTTGCCAACTCCACTCCACACATATATATGGGGAGGTAGTTGCTCCAACTCTGTTTTACATTGAAAACTGCAGGAAATTCAAAGTGGCACTAGGAAACAGACTGAGAACCCAGAGTAAATGTTTCCCATGCAACCCGTTCCCTTTGTGCTAGATGAACAAAAGTCTCTCCACATGCTCAGTTCTGAAGTATAAGTGTGTGTGCCAGCCGTCCTTCACCTACCTTGTTGGGAACACAAAGTTCCTTTTCAGGTGCAAATTCCAATCCATACATATATATGGGGAGGTACAATCTCCAAATCGGTTTTACAGTGAAAACTGCAGGAACATCAAACCGGCACTAGGAAACAGACTGAAGACCCAGTGTAAAAATTTCTCCTGCAAACAGTTCCCTTTGTGCTAGATGAAAGAACATCTCTCCACATGCTCAGTTCTGAGGGATAAGTGTGTTTGAAAGCCGTCCTTCAACTTGCTTGTTGGGAACACATAGTTACTTTTCACTTGCAAACTCCACTCCATACTTATATATGGGGAGGTACTAGCTCCAACAACTTTTACAGTGAAAACTGCAGGATCATCAACCCGGAACTAGGAAACAGATTGAGAAACAAGAGCAAAAGTTTCTCTTACTACCAGTTTCTTTATGCTAGCTGAACGAAAGTCTATCCACATGCTCAAGTCTGAGAAATAATTGTGTGTGAAAGCCGTCCTTCACCTAGCTTGTTGGGAACACAAAGTTTCTTTTCATGTGCCAACTCCACTCCATAAATATATATGGGGAGGTACCAGCTCCAAATCTGTTTTACAGTGAAAACTGCAGAAACTTCAATCCGGCACTAGGAAACAGACTGAGAACACAGAGTAAATTTTCTCCTGCAACACGTTCCCGTTATGCGAGATGAACGAACGACTCTCCAGAATCACATTTCTGAGAGATAATTGTGAGTGAAAGCCGTCCTTCACCTACCTTGTTGGGAAAACAAAGTTCCTTTTCAGGTGCAAATACCACTCCATAAATATATATGGGGAGATACTATCTCCAAATCGGTTTTACAGTGAAAACTGCAGGAACATCAAACCGACACTAGGAAACAGACTGAGGACACAGTGTTAAAGTTTCTCCTGCAAACCATTCCCTTTGTGCTAGATGAAAGGACATCTCTCCACATGCTCAGTTCTGATGGTTAAGTGTGTTTGAAAGCCTTCCTTCACCTAGCTTTTAGGGAACACAAAGTTTCATTTCAGTTGCCAACTCCACTCCATACATATATATGGGGAGGTAATTGCTCCAACTCTGTTTTACATTGAAAACTGCACGAACTTCAAACTTGCACTAGGAAACAGACGGAGAACCCAGAGTAAATGTTTCCCCTGCAACCCGTTCCCTTTGAGCTAGATGAACAAAAGTCTCTCCACATGCTCAATTCTGAGAGATAAGTGTGTGTGAAAGCCGTATTTAACCTATCTTGTTGGGAAAACAAATTTTCTTTCAGTTGCAAACTCCAATCCATACATATATATGGGGAGGTACTAGCTCCAACAAGTTTTACAGCGAAAACTGCAGGAACATCAACCCGGCACTAGGAAACAGATTGAGAAACAAGAGCAAAGGTTCCCTTGCAACCAGTTTCTTTGTGCTAGATGAAAGAACATCTCTCCACATGCTCAGTTCTGAGGGATAAGTGTGTGTGAAAGCCTTCCTTCACCTACCTTGTTGGGAACACAAAGTTCATTTTCAGGTGCAAATTCCAATCCATACATATAAATGGGGAGGTACTATCTCCAAATCGGTTTTACAGTGAAAACTGCAGGAACATCAAACCGGCACTAGGAAACAGACTGAGGACACAGTGTAAAAGTTTCTCCTGCAAACCGTTCCCTTTGTGCTAGATGAAAGAACATCTCTCCACATGCTCAGTTCTTATAGATAAGTGTGTTTGTAAGCCGTCCTTCAACTAGCTTTTTGGAACACAAGGTTTCATTTCAGTTGCCAACTCCACTCCACACATATATATGGGGAGGTAGTTGCTCCAACTCTGTTTTACATTGAAAACTGCAGGAACTTCAAACTGGCACTAGGAAACAGACTGAGAACCAAGAGTAAATGTTTCCCATGCAACCCGTTCTTTTGTGCTAGATGAACGAAAGTCTCTCCACATGCTCAGTTCTGAGGTATAAGTGTGTGTGACAGCCGTACTTCACCTACCTTGTTGGGGACACAAAGTTCCTTTTCAGGTGCAAATTCCAATTCATACATATATATGGGGAGGTACAATCTCCAAATCGGTTTTACAGTTAAAACTGCAGGAACATCAAACCGGCACTAGGAAACAGACTGAGGACCCAGTGTAAAAGTTTCTCCTGCAAACAGTTCCCTTTTTTGCTAGATGAATGAATGTCTCTCCACATGCTCAGTTCTGAGAGATAAGTGTGTTAGAAACCCATCCTTCACATAGATATTTGATACACATATTTTCTTTTCAATTGCAAACTCCAATCCATATATTTATATGTGGAGGTACTAGCTCAAACTGGGTTTTAAATGGAAAACTGCAGGAACTTCAAACCGGCACTGGGAAACGGATTGAGAAACCAGAGAAAAAGTTTCTCCTGCAACCCTTTCCCTTTGTGCTAGATGAAAGAACGTCTCTCCACATGCTCAGTTCTGAGAGATAAGTGTGTGTGAAAGCCGTCCTTCAACTAGCTTGTTGGGAGCACAAGTTCCTTTTCAGTGGCAAACTCCACTCCATACATTTATATGGGGAGGTACAAGCTTCAAATCGGTTTTACAGTGAAAATTTCAGGAACTTCAAACCGGCACTAGGAAACAGAGGACCCAGAGCAAAAGTTTCTCCTTCAACCCGTTCCCTTTCTGCTAGATGAACGAACGTCTCTCCACATGCTCAGTTCTGAGAGATAAGTGTGTTTGAAATCCGTCCTTCACCTAGCTTGTTGGGAACACAAAGTTTCTTTTCACTGGCAAACTCCATTCCATACATATATATGGGGAGGTACTAGATCCAACTCGGTTTTACATTGAAAACTGCAGGAAATTCTAACCGGATCTAGGAAACAGACTGAGAACCCGGAGTAAAAGTTTCTCCTGCAACCTGTTCCCTTTGTGCTAGATGGACGAAAGTCTCTCCACATGCTCAGTTCTGAGAGATAAGTGTGTGTGAAAGCCGTCCTTCACATAGCTTGTTGGAACACAAAGTTTCTTTTAAGTAACCAACTCCAATCCATACATATAAATGGGGAAGAAATAGCTCCACTCGATTTTACTGTGAAAAATGCAGGAACTTCCAACCGGCACTAGGAAACAGACAGAGAATCCAGAGTAAATGTTTCTCCTGCAACCCGTTCCCTTTGTGCTAGATGAATGAACATCTCTCCACGTGGTCAGTTCTGAGTGAAAAATGTGTGTGAAAGCCGTCCTTCACCTAGCTTGTTGAAAACACAAAGATTCTTTTCAGTTGCAAACTCCACTCCATACATATATATGGCGAGGTAATAGCTCAAAATCAGTTTTAAAGAGAAAACTGCAGAAACATCAATTCGGCACTAGGAAACAGACTGCGGACCCAGTGTAAAAGTTTCCCCTTCAACCCGTTCCCTTTGTGTTAGATGAACGATCATCTCTCCAAATGCTCAGTTCTGAGAGATAAGTGTGTGTGAAAGCCGTTCTTCACCTAGCTTTTTGGGAACAAATGTTTCTTTTCAGTTGCAAAATCCACTCCATAAATATATATGGGGAGGTACTAACTCCAACAATTCTTACAGTGAAACCTGCAGGAATTTCAAAACAGCACTAGGAAACAGACAGAAAATCCAGAGTAAAAGTTCCTGCAGCAACCCGTTCCTTTGTGCTAGATGAACGAACTACTCTCCACATGCTCAGTTCTGAGAGATAAGTGTGTGTGAAACCCGTCCTTCACCTAGCTTGTTGGGAACACAAAGTTTCTTTTCACTTGCAAACTCCAGTCCATACATATATATGGGGAGGTACTAGATCCAACTCGGTTTTACAGTGAAAACTGCAGGAACTTCTAACCGGAACTAGGAAACAGACTGAGAAACCAGAGTAAAAATTTCTCCTTCAACCCGTTCCCTTTGTGCTAGATTAAAGAACATCTCTCCACATGCTAAGATCTGAGAGATAATTGTGTGTGAAAGCCGTCCTTCACCCAGCTTGTTGAGAACACAAAATTTCTTTTCACTTTCAAACTACAGTCCATACATATATATGGCGAGGTACTAACTCAAAATCGGTTTTAAAGTGCAAACTGCAGGAACATCAAACCGGTACTAGGAAACAGGCTGCGGACCCAGTGTAAAAGTTTCCCCTTCAACCCGTTCCCTTTGTGTTAGATGAACGATCATCTCTCCAAATGCTCAGTTCTGAGAGATAAGTATGTTTGAAAACCGTTCTTCACCAAACTTGTTGGGAACACAAAATTTCTTTTCACTTGCAAACTCCAACCCATACACATATATGGGAAGGTACTATCTCCAAATCTGTTTTACAGTGAAAAATGCAGTAACATCAAACCATCACTAAGAAACAGACTGAGAACCAAGAGTAAAAATTTCTCCTGCAAACCGTTCCGTTTGTGCTAGATGAATGAACGTCTCTCCACATACTCAGTTCTGAGAGATAAGTGTGTGTGAAAGCCGTCCTTCACCTAGCTTGTTGGGAACACAAAGTTACTTTCCAGGTGCAAACTCCACTCCATAAATATATATGGGGAGGTACTATCTCCAAATCGGTTTTACAGTGAAAACTGCAGGAACATCAAACCGGCACTAGGAAACAGACTGAGGACACAGTGTAAAAGTTTCTCCTGCAAACCGTTCCCTTTGTACTAAATGAAAGAACATCTCTCCACGTGCTCAGTTCTGAGAGATAATTGTGTGTGAAAGCCGTACTTCACCTAGCTTGTTGGGAACACTAAGTTTCTTTTCAGTTGCAAACTCCACTCCATACATATATATGGCGAGGTACTAGCTCAAAATCAGTTTTAAAGTGAAAACTGCAGGAACATCAAACTGGCACTAGGAAACAGACTGCGGACCCAGTGTAAAAGTTTCTCTTTCAACCCGTTCCCTTTGTGCTAGATGAACGATCATCTCTCCAAATGCTCAGATGTGAGAGATAAGTGTGTTTGAAAACCGTCCTTCACCTAGCTTGTTGGGAACACAAAGATTCTTTTCACTTGCAAACTCCAACCCATACATATATATGGGGAGGTACTAGCTCCAACTAGGTTTTACTGTGAAAACTGCAGGAAATTCAACACGGCACTAGGAAACAGACTGAGAAACAAGAGCAAAAGTTTCCCTTGCAACCCGTTCCCTTTGTGCTAGATGAACGAAAGTCTCTACACAACCTCAGTTCTGAGTGAAAAATGTGTGTGAAAGCCGTCCTTCACATAGCTTGTTGGGAACACAAAGTTTCTTTTCAGTTGCAAACTCCACTCCATACAAATATATCTGGAGGGACTAGCTTCAATTCGGTTTTACAGTGAAACTGCAGGAACTTCAAACAGGCACTAGGAAACAGACTGGTATACCAGAGTAATAGTTTCTCCTTCAAACCGTTCTTTTTGTGCTAGGGGAAAGAACGTCTCTCCACATGCTCAGTTCTGAGAGATAAGTGTGTGTGAATGACGTCCTTAAACTAGCTTGTTTAGAAGACTAAGTATCTTTTCAGTTGCAAACTCCACTCCATACATATATATGGGGAGGTACTAGCTCCAACACTGTTTTACAGTGAAAACTGCAGGAACTTCAAACTGGCACTAGGAAACAGACTGAGAACCCAGAGAAAATATTTCTCCTGCAACACATTCCCTTTGTGCTAGACGAATGAACGTCTCTCCACGTGCTCAGACCTGAGTGAAAACAGTGTCTGAATGCCGTCCTTCACCTATCTTCTTGGGAACACTAAGTTTCTTTTCAGTTGCAAACTCCACTCTATACATATATATGGGGAGGCACTAGCTCCAACACTGTTTTACAGTGAAAACTGCAGGAACTTCAATCCGGCACTAAGGAAACAGAGAACCCAGAATAAAAGTTTCTCCTGCAACCCGTTCCGTTTGTGCTAGATGAACGAACGTCTCTCCACATGCGCAGATCTGAGGGGTAATTGTGTGTGAATGCCGTCCTTCACCTAGCTTGTTGGGAACACTAAGTTTCTTTTCAGGTGCAAACTCCACTCCATACATACATATGGGGAGGTACTAACTCCAAAATGGTTTTACATTGAAAACTGCAGGAACTTAAAACCGGCATTAGGAAACAGAGTGAGAACCCAGAGAAACAGTTTCTCCTGCAACCTGTTCCCTTTGTGCTAGATGAACGAACGTCTCTCCACATCCTCAGTTCTGAGAGATAAGTGTGTGTGAAAGCCGTCCTTCACCTAGCTTGTTGGGAACACAAAGTTACTTTCCAGGTGCAAACTCCACTCCATAAATATATATGGGGAGGTACTATCTCCAAATCGGTTTTACAGTGAAAACTGCAGGAACATCAAACCGGCACTAGGAAACAGACTGAGGACACAGTGTAAAAGTTTCTCCTGCAAACCGTTCCCTTTGTACTAAATGAAAGAACATCTCTCCACGTGCTCAGTTCTGAGTGATAATTGTGTGTGAAAGCCGTACTTCACCTAGCTTGTTGGGAACACTAAGTTTCTTTTCAGTTGCAAACTCCACTCCATACATATATATGGCGAGGTACTAGCTCAAAATCAGTTTTAAAGTGAAAACTGCAGGAACATCAAACTGGCACTAGGAAACAGACTGCGGACCCAGTGTAAAAGTTTCTCTTTCAACCCGTTCCCTTTGTGCTAGATGAACGATCATCTCTCCAAATGCTCAGATGTGAGAGATAAGTGTGTTTGAAAACCGTCCTTCACCTAGCTTGTTGGGAACACAAAGATTCTTTTCACTTGCAAACTCCAACCCATAGATATATATGGGGAGGTACTAGCTCCAACTAGGTTTTACTGTGAAAACTGCAGGAAATTCAACACGGCACTAGGAAACAGACTGAGAAACAAGAGCAAAAGTTTCCCTTGCAACCCGTTCCCTTTGTGCTAGATGAACGAATGTCTCTACACAACCTCAGTTCTGAGTGAAAAATGTGTGTGAAAGCCGTCCTTCACATAGCTTGTTGGGAACACAAAGTTTCTTTTCAGTTGCAAACTCCACTCCATACAAATATATCTGGAGGGACTAGCTTCAATTCGGTTTTACAATGAAAACTGCAGGAACTTCAAACAGGCACTAGGAAACAGACTGGTATACCAGAGTAATAGTTTCTCCTTCAAACCGTTCTTTTTGTGCTAGGGGAAAGAACGTGTCTCCACATGCTCAGTTCTGAGAGATAAGTGTGTGTGAATGACGTCCTTAAACTAGCTTGTTTAGAAGACTAAGTATCTTTTCAGTTGCAAACTCCACTCCATACATATATATGGGGAGGTACTAGCTCCAACACTGTTTTACAGTGAAAACTGCAGGAACTTCAAACTGGCACTAGGAAACAGACTGAGAACCCAGAGAAAATATTTCTCCTGCAACACATTCCCTTTGTGCTAGACGAATGAACGTCTCTCCACGTGCTCAGACCTGAGTGAAAACAGTGTCTGAATGCCGTCCTTCACCTATCTTCTTGGGAACACTAAGTTTCTTTTCAGTTGCAAACTCCACTCTATACATATATATGGGGAGGTACTAGCTCCAACATTGTTTTACAGTGAAAACTGCAGGAACTTCAATCCGGCACTAAGGAAACAGAGAACCCAGAATAAAAGTTTCTCCTGCAACCCGTTCCGTTTGTGCTAGATGAACGAACGTCTCTCCACATGCGCAGATCTGAGGGGTAATTGTGTGTGAATGCCGTCCTTCACCTAGCTTGTTGGGAACACTAAGTTTCTTTTCAGGTGCAAACTCCACTCCATACATACATATGGGGAGGTACTAACTCCAAAATGGTTTTACATTGAAAACTGCAGGAACTTAAAACCGGCATTAGAAAACAGAGTGAGAACCCAGAGAAACAGTTTCTCCTGCAACCTGTTCCCTTTCTGCTAGATGAACGAACGTCTCTCCACATCCTCAGTTCTGAGAGATAAGTGTGTGTGAAAGCCGTCCTTCACATAGCTTGTTGGGAACACAAAGTTTCTTTTCAGTAACAAACTCCAATCCATACATATAAACGGGGAAGTAATAGCTCCACTCGATTTTACTGTGAAAAATGCAGGAACTTCCAACCGGCAGTAGGAAGCAGACAGAGAATCCAGAGTAAAAGTTTCTCCTGCAACCCGTTCCCTTTGTGCTAGATGAACGAACATCTCTCCACGTGCTCAGTTCTGAGTGAAAAATGTGTGAGAAAGCCGTTCTTCACCTAGCTTGTTGGGAAGAAAAAGTTTCTTTTCAGTTGCAAAATCCACTCCATAAATATATATAGGGAGGTACTAGCTCCAACAGATTTTACACTGAAAACTGCAGGATTTCAAACCGGCACTAGGAAACAGACTAAGAATCCAGAATAAAAGTTCCTGCAGCAACCCGTTCCTTTGTGCTAGATGAACGAACTACTCTCCACATGCTCAGTTCTGAGAGATAAGTGTGTGTGAAAGCCGTCCTTCACATAGCTTGTTGGGAAAACAAAGTTTCTTTTCAGTTGCAAACACCAATCCATACATATATATGGGGAATTACAAGCTCCAACTCAGTTTTACAGTGAAAACTGCAAGAACTTCAAACCGGCACTAGGGAACACACTGAGAAAACAGAGTAAAAGTTTCCCCTGCAACCCGTTCCCATTATGCTTGATGAACGAAAGTCTCTCCGCATGCTCATTTCTGAGAGATAAGTGGGTGTGAAAGTGTTATTTCACCTATCTTGCTGGGAAAACAAATTTTCTTTCAGTTGCAAACTCCACTCCATACATATATACGGGAAGGTATTAGATCCAAATAGGTTTTACAGTGAAAAATGCAGGAACTTCAAACCGGCACTATGAAACAACTGAGAAACGAGAGTAAAAGTTTCTCCTGCAAACAGTTCCTTTTGTGCTAAATGAACGAACGTCTCCACGTGCTAATTTCTGAATGAAAACTGTGTGTGAAAGCCGTACTTCCCCTAGCTTGTTGGGTAAACAAAGTTTCTTTTCAGGAGCAAACCCCACGCCATACATATATATGGGTAGGTACTGGCTCCAAATCTGTTTTACAGTGAAAAATGCAGAAACTTGAAAACGGCACTAGGAACAGACTGAGAACCAAGTGTAAAAGTTTCTCCTGCAAAACTTTCCATTTGTGCTACATGAACGAACGTCTCTCCACATGCTCAGTTCTGAGAGATAAGTGTGTGTGAAATGCGTCCTTCACCTAGCTTGTTGGGAACACAAAGTTACTTTTCAGGTGCAAACTCCACTCCATACATATATATGGGGAGGTACTAGCTCCAACTCGGATTTACAGTGATAACTGCAGGTACTTCAAACAGGCACTAGGAAACAGAATGAGAAACCAAAGTAAAAGTTTCACCTGCAACCCCTTCCCATTGTGATAGATGAACGAACGTCTCTCCACATGCTCATTTCTGAGAGATAAGTGTGTGTGAAAGCCGTCCTTCACCTAGCTTGTTGGGAACACAAAGTTTCTTTTCAGGTGCAAACTCCACTGCATACATATATATGGGGATGTACTAGCTCCAAATCCGTTTTACAGTGAATACTGCATGAACATCAAAACGGCACTAGGAAACAGATTGAGAACCCAGGGTAAAAATTTCTCCTGCAAACCGTTCCCTTTGTGCTAGATGAACGATAGTCTCTCCACATGCTCAGTTCTGAGAGATAAGTGTGTGTGAAAGCCGTCCTTCACCTAGCTTGTTGGGAACACAAAGTTTCTTTTCACTTGCAATCTCCACTCCATACATATATATGGGAAGGTTCTACCTCCAAATCGATTTTACAGTTAAATCTGCAGGAACTTCAAATTGGCACTAGGAAACAGACTGAGAACCCAGAGAAAAAGTTTCCCCTGCTACGCGTTCCCTTTGTGCCAGATAAACGAAAGTCTCCCCATATGCTCAGTTCTGAGAGATAAGTGTGTGTGAAAGCCGTATTTCACCTATCTTGTTGGGAACATAAATATACTTTCAGTTGCAAACTTCACTCCATACATATATATGGGGAGGAACTAGCTCCAAATAGGTTTTACAGTGAAAACTGCAGGAACTTCAAACCGGCACTATGAAACAACTGAGAAACTAGAGTAAAAGATTCTCCTGCAACCAGTTCCATTTGTGCTAGATGAACGAACGTCTCTCCACGTGCTCAGTTGTGAGTGAAAAATGTGTGTGAAAGCCGTCCTTCCCCTATCTTGTTGGGAACACAAAGTTTCTTTACAGGTGCAAACTCCACTCCATACATATATATGGGGAGGTACTAGCTCCAAATCTGTTTTACAGCGAAAAATGCAGGAACTTCAAACCGTCACTAGGAAACAGACTGAGAACCCAGTGTAAAATTTTCTAATGCAACCCGTTCCCATTGTGTTAAATGAACGAACGTCTCTCCACATGCTCAGTTCTGAGAGATATGTGAGTTGAACGCCGTACTTCACATAGCTTGTTTGGAATAAAAAGTCTCTTTGCACTTGCAAACTCCACTCCTTACATATATATGGGGAAGTACAAGCTCAAACTCGGTTTTACTGTGAAAACTGCAGGAACTTCAAACCGGCACTAGGAAACAGACTGATAAACCAGAGTAAAAATTTCTCCTGCAACCCGTTCCCTTTGTGCTAGATGAACGAAAGTCTCTCCACATGCTGAGTTCTGTGTGATAATTGTGTGTGAAAGCCGTATTTCAGCTAGCTTGTTGGGAACACAAAGTTTCTTTCAGTTGCAAACTCCACTCCATAGAAATATATGGGGAGGTATTAGCTCCAAATAGGTTTTACAGTGAAAACTGATGGATCTTCAAACTGGCACTAGGAAACAACTGAGAAACCAGAGTAAAAGTTTCTCCTGCAACCCGTTCCCTTTGTGCTAGATGAATGAACGTCTCTCCACGTGCTCAGTTCTGAGTGAAAACAGTGTCTGAATACCGTCCTTCACATATCTTCTTGGGAAAACTAAGTTTCTTTTCAGTTGCAAACCCCACTCCATACAAATATATGGGGAGGTACTAGCTCCAAATCTGGTTTACAGTGAAAACTGCTGGATCTTCAAACTGGCACTAGGAAACAACTGAGAAACCAGAGTAAAAGTTTCTCCTGCAAACCGTACACTTTGTGCTAGATGAACGAACGTCTCTCCACATGCGCAGATCTGACGGGTAATTTTGTGTGAAAGCCGGCCTTCACCTAGCTTTTGGGAACACAAAGTTTCTTTTCAGGTGCAAACTCCACTCCATACATACATATGGGGAGGTACTAGCTCCAAACTGGTTTTACATTGAAAAATGCAGGAACTTCAAACCGGCACTAGGAAACAGAGTGAGAACCCAGAGTAAAAGTTTCCCCTGCAACCCGTTCCCTTTGTGCTAGATGAACGAACGTCTCTCCACATTCTCAGTTCTGAGAGATAAGTGTGTGTGAAAGCTGTCCTTCACCTAGCTTGTTGGGAACACAAAGTTTCTTTTCAGTAGCAAACTCCAATCCATACATATATATGGGGAAGAAATAGCTCCACTCGGTTTTACTGTGAAAAATGCAGGAACTTCCATCCGGCACTAGGAAACAGACTGAGAAACCAGAGTAAAACTTTCTCCTGCATCCCTTTCCCTTTGTGCTAGATGAACTATCATCTCTCCAAATGCTCATTTCTGAGAGATAGGTTTGTGTGAAAGCAGTCCTTCCCCTATCTTGTTGGGAAAACAATGTTTCTTCTCAGGTCCAAACTCCACTCCATACATATATATGGGTAGGTACCAGCCCCAAATCGGTTTTACAGTGAAAACTGCAGGAACTTCAAACTGGCACTAGGAAACAGACTGAGAACCCATAGAAATTATTTCTCCTGCAACCCGTTCCCTTTGTGCTAGATGAACGAAAGTCTCTCCACATGCTGAGTTCTGAGTGATAATTGTGTGTGAAAGCCGTATTTCAGCTAGCTTGTTGGGAACTCAAAGTTTCTTTCAGTTGCAAACTCCACTCCATACTTATATATGTGGAGGTATTAGCTCCAAATAGGTTTTACAGTGAAAACTGATGGATCTTCAAACTGGCACTAGGAAACAACTGAGAAACCAGAGTAAAAGTTTCTCCTGCAACCCGTTCCCTTTGTGCTAGATGAATGAACGTCTCTCCACGTGCTCAGTTCTGAGTGAAAACAGTGTCTGAATGCCGTCCTTCACATATCTTCTTGGGAAAACTAAGTTTCTTTTCAGTTGCAAACTCCACTCCATACAAATATATGGGGAGGTACTAGCTCCAAATCTGGTTTACAGTGAAAACTGCTGGATCTTCAAACTGGCACTAGGAAACAACTGAGAAACCAGAGTAAAAGTTTCTCCTGCAAACCGTACACTTTGTGCTAGATGAACGAACGTCTCTCCACATGCGCAGATCTGACGGGTAATTTTGTGTGAAAGCCGGCCTTCACCTAGCTTTTGGGAACACAAAGTTTCTTTTCAGGTGCAAACTCCACTCCATACATACATATGGGGAGGTACTAGCTCCAAACTGGTTTTACATTGAAAAATGCAGGAACTTCAAACCGGCACTAGGAAACAGAGTGAGAACCCAGAGTAAAAGTTTCCCCTGCAACCCGTTCCCTTTGTGCTAGATGAACGAACGTCTCTCCACATTCTCAGTTCTGAGAGATAAGTGAGTGTGAAAGCCGTCCTTCAACTAGCTTGTTGGGAACACAAAGTTTCTTTTCAGTAGCAAACTCCAATCCATACATATGTATGGGGAAGAAATAGCTCCACTCGGTTTTACTGTGAAAAATGCAGGAACTTCCATCCGGCACTAGGAAACAGACTGAGAAACCAGAGTAAAACTTTCTCCTGCATCCCTTTCCCTTTGTGCTAGATGAACGATCATCTCTCCAAATGCTCATTTCTGAGAGATAGGTTTGTGTGAAAACAGTCCTTCCCCTATCTTGTTGGGAAAACAATGTTTCTTCTCAGGTCCAAACTCCACTCCATACATATATATGGGTAGGTACCAGCCCCAAATCGGTTTTACAGTGAAAACTGCAGGAACTTCAAACTGGTACTAGGAAACAGACTGAGAACCCATAGAAAATATTTCTCCTGCAACCCGTTCCCTTTGTGCTAGATGAACGAAAGTCTCTCCACATGCTGAGTTCTGAGTGATAATTGTGTGTGAAAGCCGTATTTCAGCTAGCTTGTTGGGAACTCAAAGTTTCTTTCAGTTGCAAACTCCACTCCATACTTATATATGGGGAGGTATTAGCTCCAAATAGGTTTTACAGTGAAAACTGATGGATCTTCAAACTGGCACTAGGAAACAACTGAGAAACCAGAGTAAAAGTTTCTCCTGCAACCCGTTCCCTTTGTGCTAGATGAATGAACGTCTCTCCACGTGCTCAGTTCTGAGTGAAAACAGTGTCTGAATGCCGTCCTTCACATATCTTCTTGGGAAAACTAAGTTTCTTTTCAGTTGCAAACTCCACTCCATACAAATATATGGGGAGGTACTAGCTCCAAATCTGGTTTACAGTGAAAACTGCTGGATCTTCAAACTGGCACTAGGAAACAACTGAGAAACCAGAGTAAAAGTTTCTCCTGCAAACCGTACACTTTGTGCTAGATGAACGAACGTCTCTCCACATGCGCAGATCTGACGGGTAATTTTGTGTGAAAGCCGGCCTTCACCTAGCTTTTGGGAACACAAAGTTTCTTTTCAGGTGCAAACTCCACTCCATACATACATATGGGGAGGTACTAGCTCCAAACTGGTTTTACATTGAAAAATGCAGGAACTTCAAACCGGCACTAGGAAACAGAGTGAGAACCCAGAGTAAAAGTTTCCCCTGCAACCCGTTCCCTTTGTGCTAGATGAACGAACGTCTCTCCACATTCTCAGTTCTGAGAGATAAGTGAGTGTGAAAGCCGTCCTTCAACTAGCTTGTTGGGAACACAAAGTTTCTTTTCAGTAGCAAACTCCAATCCATACATATGTATGGGGAAGAAATAGCTCCACTCGGTTTTACTGTGAAAAATGCAGGAACTTCCATCCGGCACTAGGAAACAGACTGAGAAACCAGAGTAAAACTTTCTCCTGCATCCCTTTCCCTTTGTGCTAGATGAACGATCATCTCTCCAAATGCTCATTTCTGAGAGATAGGTTTGTGTGAAAACAGTCCTTCCCCTATCTTGTTGGGAAAACAATGTTTCTTCTCAGGTCCAAACTCCACTCCATACATATATATGGGTAGGTACCAGCCCCAAATCGGTTTTACAGTGAAAACTGCAGGAACTTCAAACTGGTACTAGGAAACAGACTGAGAACCCATAGAAAATATTTCTCCTGCAACCCGTTCCCTTTGTGCTAGATGAACGAAAGTCTCTCCACATGCTGAGTTCTGAGTGATAATTGTGTGTGAAAGCCGTATTTCAGCTAGCTTGTTGGGAACTCAAAGTTTCTTTCAGTTGCAAACTCCACTCCATACTTATATATGGGGAGGTATTAGCTCCAAATAGGTTTTACAGTGAAAACTGATGGATCTTCAAACTGGCACTAGGAAACAACTGAGAAACCAGAGTAAAAGTTTCTCCTGCAACCCGTTCCCTTTGTGCTAGATGAATGAACGTCTCTCCACGTGCTCAGTTCTGAGTGAAAACAGTGTCTGAATGCCGTCCTTCACATATCTTCTTGGGAACACTAAGTTTCTTTTCAGTTGCAAACTCCACTCCATACAAATATATGGGGAGGTACTATCTCCAAATCTGTTTTACAGTGAAAACTACTGGATCTTCAAACTGGCACTAGGAAACAACTGAGAAACCAGAGTAAAAGTTTCCCCTGCAACCCGTACCCTTTGTGCTAGATGAACGAACGTCTCTCCACATGCGCAGATCTGAGGGGTAATTTTGTGTGAAAGCCTTCCTTCACCTAGCTTGTTGGGAACACAAAGTTTCTTTTCAGTAGCAAACTCCAATCCATACATATATATGGGGAAGAAATAGCTCCACTCGGTTTTACTGTGAAAAATGCAGGAACTTCCAACCGGCACTAGGAAACAGACTGAGAACCCATAGAAAATATTTCTCCTGCAACCCGTTCCCTTTGTGCTAGATGAACGAAAGTCTCTCCACATGCTGAGTTCTGAGTGATAATTGTGTGTGAAAGCCGTATTTCAGCTAGCTTGTTGGGAACTCAAAGTTTCTTTCAGTTGCAAACTCCACTCCATACTTATATATGGGGAGGTATTAGCTCCAAATAGGTTTTACAGTGAAAACTGATGGATCTTCAAACTGGCACTAGGAAACAACTGAGAAACCAGAGTAAAAGTTTCTCCTGCAACCCGTTCCCTTTGTGCTAGATGAATGAACGTCTCTCCACGTGCTCAGTTCTGAGTGAAAACAGTGTCTGAATGCCGTCCTTCACATATCTTCTTGGGAACACTAAGTTTCTTTTCAGTTGCAAACTCCACTCCATACAAATATATGGGGAGGTACTATCTCCAAATCTGTTTTACAGTGAAAACTACTGGATCTTCAAACTGGCACTAGGAAACAACTGAGAAACCAGAGTAAAAGTTTCCCCTGCAACCCGTACCCTTTGTGCTAGATGAACGAACGTCTCTCCACATGCGCAGATCTGAGGGGTAATTTTGTGTGAAAGCCTTCCTTCACCTAGCTTGTTGGGAACACAAAGTTTCTTTTCAGTAGCAAACTCCAATCCATACATATATATGGGGAAGAAATAGCTCCACTCGGTTTTACTGTGAAAAATGCAGGAACTTCCAACCGGCACTAGGAAACAGACTGAGAAACCAGAGTAAAACTTTCTCCTGCATCCCTTTCCCTTTGTGCTAGATGAACGAACATCTCTCCACGTGCTCAGTTCTGAGTGAAATATGTGTGTGAAAGCCGTTCTTCAACTGGCTTGTTGGGAACAAAAAGTTTCTTTTTAGTTGCAAAATCCACTCCATACGTATATATGGAGAAGTACAAGCTCCAACTCTGTTTTACAGTGAAAACTGCAAGAACTTCAAACCGGCACTAGGAAACACACTGAGAAAACAGAGTAAAATTTTCCCCTGCAACCCGTTCTCATTATGCTTGTTGAACGAACGTCTCTCCACATGCTCTTTTCTGAGTGATAAGTGTGTTTTAAAGCCGTTATTCACATATCTTGTTGGGAACACAAAGTGTCTTTTCAGTAGCAAACTCCACTCCATACATATATATGGGGAGGTAATAGCTCCATCTCCGTTTTACAGTGAAAACTGCAGGAACTTCAAACCGGAAACAGACTGAGAAACCAGAGTAAAAGTTTCTCCTGCAAACCGTACCCATTGTGCTAGATGAACGAACGTCTCTCCGCATGCTCAGTTCTGAGAGAATATTGTGTGTGAAAGCCGTACTTCACCTTAATTGTTCGGAACACAAATTTTCTTTTCAGTAGCAAACTCCAATCCATACATATATATGGGGAGGTACTAGCTCCAATTCTATTTTACAGTGCAAACTGCAGGAACTTCAAAACGGCACTAGGAAACAGACTGAGAACCAGAATAAAAGTTTCTCCTGCAACCCGATCCCTTTGTGCTAGGTGAACGAATGTCTCTCCACATGCTCAATTCTGAGAGATAATTGTGGGGGAAAACCGTCCGTAAACTAGCTTGTTAGGAACTTAAAGTTTCCTTTCAGTTGCAAACTCCACTCCATACATATATATGGGTAGGTACTATGTCCAAGTGGGTTTTACTGTGAAAACTACAAGAACTTCAGACCGGCACTAAGAAACAGACTGAGAAACCAGAGTAAAAGTTTCTCCTTCATCCCGTTCCCTTTGTGCTCGATAAACGAACGTCTCTCCACATGCTCAGTTCTGAGAGATAAATGTGTGTGAAAGCCGTCCTTCACCTAGCTTGTTGGGAACACAAAGTTTCTTTTCAATTGCAAACTGTACTCCATACATATATATGGGGAAGTACTAGCTCCAAATGTGTTTTACAGTGAAAACTGCAGGAATATCAAAACGGCACTAGGAAACAGACTGATATCGCTGAGTAAAAGTTTCCCCTCAATCTTTTCCCTTTGTGCTACATGAACAAAATTCTCTCCACATTCTCAGTTCTCAGAGAGTAGTGTGTGTGAAAGCCGTCCTTCACCTAGCTTGTTGGGACCACAAAATTTCTTTTCATTGCACACTCTAGTCCATACATATATATGGGGAGGTACTAGCTCCAATACTTTTTTACAGTGCAAACTGCAGGAACTTCAAAACGGCACTAGGAAACATACTGAGAAACCAGAGTAAATGTTTCCCTGCAACCCGTTCCCTTTGTGTTAGATGTACGAACGTCTCTCCTCATGCTCAGTTCTGAGAGATAAGTGTGTGTGAAAGCCGTCCTTCACCTCGATTGTTGGGAACACAAAGTTTCTTTTCAGTTGAAAACTCCAGTCCATACATATATATGAGTAGGAACTAGCTCCAACTCGATTTTCCTGTGAAAATTGCAGGACTTCAAACCGGCAATTTGAAACAGACTGAGAAACCAGAGTAAAAGTTTCGCCTGCAACCGATTCCCTTTTTGGTAGATGAACGAACGTCTCTCCACATGCTCAGTTCTGAGAGATAAATGTGTGTTAATGCCTTACTTCACCTAGGTTGTTGGGTACACAAAGTTTCTTTTCAGTTGCAAATTCCACTCCATACATATATATGTGGAGGTACTAGCTTCAAATGTATTTCGCAGTGAAAACTGCAGGAACATCAAACCGGCACTAGGAAACAGGCTGAGAAACCAGAGTATAAGATTCTCCTGCAATCTCTTCCCTTTGTGCTAGATGAACGTACGTATATGCAAATGCTCAGTTCTGAGAGTTAACTGTGTGAAAGCCGTCCTTCACCTAGCTTGTTGGGAACACAAAGTTTCTTTTCAGTTGCAAATTCCAATCCTTATATATATATGGGGAGGTACTAGCTCCAACTCGGTTTTACAGAGAAAAGTGCAGGAACTTCAAACCGGCACTAGGAAACAGAGTGAGAAACCAGAGTAAAAGTTTCTCCTGCAACACGTTCCATTTCTGCTTGATGAACGAACGTCTCTCCACATGCTCAGTACTGAGAGATATGTGTGTGTGAAATCCGAACTTCAACAAGCGTGTTGGGAACACAAAGTTTCTTTTCAGTTTCAAACCGCACTCCATACAATTATATGGGCATGTACTAGCTCAAATACGATTTTACATTGAAAACTGCAGGAAGTTCAAACAGGCAGTAGGAATCAGACTGAGAAACCAGAGTAAAAGTTTCACCTGCAACAAGTTCCCTTTGTGCAAGATGATCGAACGACTCTCCACATGCTCAGGTTTGAGAGATAAGTGAGTGTGAAAGCCGTCCTCACGTAGCTTGTTGGGAAAACAATGTTTTTTTTTGTACAAACTCCACAACATATATATATATGGGGAGGTACTAGCTCCACATCGGTTTTACAGCGAAATTGCAGGAAATTCAAACCGGCACTAGGAAACAGACTGAGAAACCAGAGTAAAAGTTTCTCCTGCAACCCATTCCATTTGTGCTAGATGAACGAACGTCTCTCCACATGCTCAGTTCTGAGAGATAAGTGTGTGTGAAAGCCTTCCATCACCTAGCTTGTTGGGAACATATAGTTTCTTTTCATTGCACATTCTAATCCATACATATAGATGGGGAGGTTCTAGCTCCAATTCGGTTTTACAGTGCAAACTGCAGGAACTTCAAAACGGCACTAGGAAACATACTGAGAAACCAGAGTAAACGTTTCTCCTGCAACCCGTTCCCTTTGTGCTAGATGTACGAACGTCTCTCCACATGCTCAGTTCTGAGAGATAAGTGTGTGTGAAAGCCGTCCTTCACCTCGATTGTTGGGAACACAAAGTTTCATTTAAGTTGCCAACGCCACTCCATACATGTATATGAGTAGGTAGTAGGTCCAACTCGGTTTTACTGTGAAAATTGCAAGAACTTCAAACCGGCACTAGGAAACAGACTGAGAAACCAGAGTAAAAATTTCTCCTACAACCGATTCCCTTTTTGGTAGATGAAGGAACGTCTCTCCACATGCTCAGTTCTGAGAGATAAGTGTGTGTGAAAGCCGTCCTTCACCTAGCTTGTAGGTAACACATAGTTTCTTTTCAGTTGCAAATTCCACTCCGTATATATATATGGGGAGGTACTAGCTCCAAATTGGTTTTACAGTGAAATCTGCAGGAACTTCAAACCGGCACTAGGAAGAAGACTGAGAAACCAGAGTAAAAGTTTCTCCTGATTCCCGTTTCCTTTGTGCTAGATGAACATACGTATCACCAAATGCTCCGTTCTGAGAGATAAGTGTGTGGGAAAGCCGTTCTTCAACTAGCTTGTTGGGAACAAAAAGTTTCTTTTTAGTTGCAAAATCCACTCCATACATATATATGGAGAAGTACAAGCTCCAACTCTGTTTTACAGTGAAAACTGCAAGAACATAAAACCGGCACTAGGAAACACACTGAGAAAACAGAGTAAAAGTTTCTCCTGCAAACCGTTCTCATTATGCTTGTTGAATGAACGTCTCTCCACATACTCTTTTCTGAGAGGTAAGTGTGTTTTAAAGCCGTTATTCACCTATCTTGTTGGGAACACAAAGTATCTTTTCAGGAGCAAACTCCAAAAAATACATATATATGGGGAGGTAATAGCTCCATCTCCGTTTTACAGTGAAAACTGCAGGAACTTCAAACCGGCTCTAGGAAACAGACTGAGAAACCAGAGTAAAAGTTTCTCCTGCAAACTGTACCCATTGTGCTAGATGAATGAACGTCTCTCCGCATGCTCAGTTCTGAGAGAATATTGTGTGTGAAAGCCGTACTTCACCTAACTTTTTCGGAACACAAATTTTCTTTTCAGTAGCAAACTCCAATCCATACATATATATGGGGAGGTACTAGCTCCAACTCGGTTTTACAGTGAAAACTGCAGGAAATTCAAACCGGCACTAGGAAACAGACTGAGAATCCACTGTAACAGTTTCTCCTGCAAACCGTTCCCTTTGTGCTAGATGAACGATCGTCTCTCCAAATGCTCATTTCTGAGAGATAGGTGTGTGTGAAAGCAGTCCTTCCCCTATCTTGTTGGGAAAACAATGTTTCTTCTCTGGTCCAAACTCCACTCCATACATATATATGGGGAGGAACCAGCCCCAAATCGGTTTTACAGTGAAATCTGCAGGAACTTCAAACCGGCACTAGGAAACAGACTGAGAACCCAGAGTAAAAGTTTCTCCTGCAACCCGTTTCATTTGTGCTAGATGAACGAACGTCTCTCCACATGCTCAGTTCTGAAAGATAATTGTGTGTGAAAGCCGTACTTCCCCTATCTTGTTGGGAACACAAAGTTTATTTTCAGGTGCCAACTCCACACCATACAAATATATGGGGAGGTAGCAGCTCCAAATCGGTTTTACAGTGAATACTGCAGGAACTTCCAACCGACACTAGGAAACAGACTGAGAACACAGAGTAAAAGTTTCTCCTGCAACCCGATCCCTTTGTGCGAGATGAACGAACGTCTCTCCACATGCTCATTTCTCAGAGATAATTGTGTGTGAAAGCCGTTCTTCACCTACCTTGTTGGGAACACAAAGTTCCTTTTCAGGTGCAAATTCCACTCCGTACATATATATGGGGAGGTACTATCTCCAAATCTGTTTTACAGTGAAAACTGCAGGAACATCAAACCGGCACAAGGAAACAGACTGAGAACCCAGAGAAAAAGTTTCTCCTGCAACCCGTTCCCTTTGTGCTAGATGAATGAACGTCTCTCCACGTGCTCAGTTCTGAGTGAAAACAGTGTCTGAATGCCGTCCTTCACATATCTTCTTGGGAACACTAAGTTTCTTTTCAGTTGCAAACTCCACTCCATACAAATATATGGGGAGGTACTATCTCCAAATCTGTTTTACAGTGAAAACTACTGGATCTTCAAACTGGCACTAGGAAACAACTGAGAAACCAGAGTAAAAGTTTCCCCTGCAACCCGTACCCTTTGTGCTAGATGAACGAACGTCTCTCCACATGCGCAGATCTGAGGGGTAATTTTGTGTGAAAGCCGTCCTTCACCTAGCTTGTTGGGAACACAAAGTTTCTTTTCAGTAGCAAACTCCAATCCATACATATATATGGGGAAGAAATAGCTCCACTCGGTTTCACTGTGAAAAATGCAGGAACTTCCAACCGGCACTAGGAAACAGACTGAGAAACCAGAGTAAAACTTTCTCCTGCATCCCGTTCCCTTTGTGCTAGATGAACGAACATCTCTCCACGTGCTCAGTTGTGAGTGAAATATGTGTGTGAAAGCCGTTCTTCAACTGGCTTGTTGGGAACAAAAAGTTTCTTTTTAGTTGCAAAATCCACTCCATACGTATATATGGAGAAGTACAAGCTCCAACTCTGTGTTGCAGTGAAAACTGCAAGAACTTCAAACCGACACTAGGAAACACACTGAGAAAACAGAGTAAAAGTTTCTCCTGCAACACGTTCTCATTATGCTTGTTGAACGAACGTCTCTCCACATGCTCTTTTCTGAGAGATAAGTGTGTTTTAAAGCCGTTATTCACCTATCTTGTTGGGAACACTAAGTGTCTTTTCAGTAGCAAACTCCACTCCATACATATATATGGGGAGGTAATAGCTCCATCTCCGTTTTACAGTGAAAACTGCAGGAACTTCAAACCGGCACTAGGAAACAGACTGAGAAACCAGAATAAAAGTTTCTCCTGCAAACCGTACCCATTGTGCTAGATGAACGATCGTCTCTCCGCATGCTCAGTTCTGAGAGAATATTGTGTGTGAAAGCCGTACTTCACCTTACTTGTTCGGAACACAAATTTTCTTTTCAGTAGCAAACTCCAATCCATACATATATATGGGGAGGTACTAGCTCCAATTCTATTTTACAGTGCAAACTGCAGGAACTTCAAAACGGCACTAGGAAACAGACTGAGAACCAGAATAAAAGTTTCTCCTGCAACCCGATCCCTTTGTGCTAGGTGAACGAATGTCTCTCCACATGCTCAATTCTGAGAGATAATTGTGGGGGAAAACCGTCCGTAAACTAGCTTGTTAGGAACTTAAAGTTTCCTTTCAGTTGCAAACTCCACTCCATACATATATATGGGTAGGTACTATGTCCAAGTGGGTTTTACTGTGAAAACTACAAGAACTTCAGACCGGCACTAGGAAACAGACTGAGAAACCAGAGTAAAAGTTTCTCCTGCATCCCGTTCCCTTTGTGCTAGATAAACGAACGTCTCTCCACATGCTCAGTTCTGAGAGATAAATGTGTGTGAAAGCCGTCCTTCACCTAGCTTGTTGGGAACACAAAGTTTCTTTTCAATTGCAAACTGTACTCCATACATATATATGGGGAAGTACTAGCTCCAAATGTGTTTTACAGTGAAAACTGCAGGAATATCAAAACGGCACTAGGAAACAGACTGATATCGCTGAGTAAAAGTTTCCCCTCAAACTTTTCCCTTTGTGCTACATGAACAAAATTCTCTCCACATTCTCAGTTCTCAGAGAGTAGTGTGTGTGAAAGCCGTCCTTCACCTAGCTTGTTGGGAACACAAAGTTTCTTTTCAGTTTCAAACCGCACTCCATACAATTATATGGGCATGTACTAGCTCAAATACGATTTTACATTGAAAACTGCAGGAAGTTCAAACAGGCAGTAGGAATCAGACTGAGAAACCAGAGTAAAAGTTTCACCTGCAACAAGTTCCCTTTTTGCAAGATGATCGAACGACTCTCCACATGCTCAGGTTTGAGAGATAAGTGAGTGTGAAAGCCGTCCTCACGTAGCTTGTTGGGAAAACAATGTTTTTTTTTGTACAAACTCCACAACATATATATATATGGGGAGGTACTAGCTCCACTTCGGTTTTACAGCGAAATTGCAGGAAATTCAAACCGGCACTAGGAAACAGACTGAGAAACCAGAGTAAAAGTTTCTCCTGCAACCCATTCCATTTGTGCTAGATGAACGAACGTCTCTCCACATGCTCAGTTCTGAGAGATAAGTGTGTGTGAAAGCCTTCCATCACCAAGCTTGTTGGGAACATATAGTTTCTTTTCATTGCACATTCTAATCCATACATATAGATGGGGAGGTTCTAGCTCCAATTCGGTTTTACAGTGCAAACTGCAGGAACTTCAAAACGGCACTAGGAAACATACTGAGAAACCAGAGTAAACGTTTCTCCTGCAACCCGTTCCCTTTGTGCTAGATGTACGAACGTTTCTCCACATGCTCAGTTCTGAGAGATAAGTGTGTGTGAAAGCCATCCTTCACCTCGATTGTTGGGAACACAAAGTTTCATTTAAGTTGCCAACGCCACTCCATACATATATATGAGTAGGTAGTAGGTCCAACTCGGTTTTACTGTGAAAATTGCAAGAACTTCAAACCGGCACTAGGAAACAGACTGAGAAACCAGAGTAAAAATTTCTCCTACAACCGATTCCCTTTTTGGTAGATGAAGGAACGTCTCTCCACATGCTCAGTTCTGAGAGATAATTGTGTGTGAAAGCCGTCCTTCACCTAGCTTGTAGGTAACACATAGTTTCTTTTCAGTTGCAAATTCCACTCCGTATATATATATGGGGAGGTACTAGCTCCAAATTGGTTTTACAGTGAAATCTGCAGGAACTTCAAACCGGCACTAGGAAGAAGACTGAGAAACCAGAGTAAAAGTTTCTCCTGATACCCGTTTCCTTTGTGCTAAATGAACATAGGAATCACCAAATGCTCCGTTCTGAGAAATAAGTGTGTGGGAAAGCCGTTCTTCAACTAGCTTGTTGGGAACAAAAAGTTTCTTTTTAGTTGCAAAATCCACTCCATACATATATATGGAGAAGTACAAGCTCCAACTCTGTTTTACAGTGAAAACTGCAAGAACTTTAAACCGGCACTAGGAAACACACTGAGAAAACAGAGTAAAAGTTTCTCCTGCAAACCGTTCTCATTATGCTTGTTGAACGAACGTCACTCCACATACTCTTTTCTGAGAGATAAGTGTGTTTTAAAGCCGTTATTCACCTATCTTGTTGGGAACACAAAGTATATTTCAGTAGCATACTCCACTCCATACATATATATGGGGAGGTAATAGCTCCATCTCCGTTTTACAGTGAAAACTGCAGGAACTTCAAACCGGCACTAGGAAACAGACTGAGAAACCAGAGTAAAAGTTTCTCCTGCAAACCGTACCCATTGTGCTAGATGAACGAACGTCTCTCCGCATGCTCAGTTCTGAGAGAATATTGTGTGTGAAAGCCGTACTTCACCTAACTTTTTCGGAACACAAATTTTCTTTTCAGTAGCAAACTCCAATCCATACATATATATGGGGAGGTACTAGCTCCAACTCGGTTTTACAGTGAAAATTGCAGGAAATTCAAACCGGCACTAGGAAACAGACTGAGAATCCACTGTAACAGTTTCTCCTGCAAACCGTTCCCTTTGTGCTAGATGAACGATCGTCTCTCCAAATGCTCATTTCTGAGAGATAGGTGTGTGTGAAAGCAGTCCTTCCCCTATCTAGTTGGGAAAACAATCTTTCTTCTCTGGTCCAAACTCCACTCCATACATATATATTGGGAGGTACCAGCCCCAAATCGGTTTTACAGTGAAATCTGCAGGAACTTCAAACCGGCACTAGGAAACAGACTGAGAACCCAGAGTAAAAGTTTCTCCTGCAACCCGTTTCATTTGTGCTAGATGAACGAACGTCTCTCCACATGCTCAGTTCTGAAAGATAGTTGTGTGTGAAAGCCGTACTTCCCCTATCTTGTTGGGAACACAAAGTTTATTTTCAGGTGCCAACTCCACACCATACAAATATATGGGGAGGTACCAGCTCCAAATCGGTTTTACAGTGAATACTGCAGGAACTTCCAACCGACACTAGGAAACAGACTGAGAACACAGAGTAAAAGTTTCTCCTGCAACCCGATCCCTTTGTGCGAGATGAACGAACGTCTCTCCACATGCTCATTTCTCAGAGATAATTGTGTGTGAAAGCCGTTCTTCACCTACCTTGTTGGGAACACAAAGTTCCTTTTCAGGTGCAAATTCCACTCCATACATATATATGGGGAGGTACTATCTCCAAATCGGTTTTACAGTGAAAACTGCAGGAACATCAAACCGGCACAAGGAAACAGACTGAGGACCCAGAGTAAAAGTTTCTCCTGCAATTCGTTCCTATGTACTAGATGAATGAACGTCTCTCCACATGCTCAGTTCTGAGATATAAGTGTGTGTGAAAGCCTTCCTTCACCTAGCTTGTTGGGAACACAAAGTTTCTTTTCAGTTGCAAATTCCAATCCATGCATATATATTGGGAGGTACAAGCTCCAACTGGATTTTACAGTGAAAACTGCAGGAATTTCAAACAGACACTAGGAAAGAGACTGAGAATCCAGAGTAAAATTTTCTGCAGCAACCCGTTCCATTTTGCTAGATGAAAGAACTACTCTCCACCTACTCAGTTCTGAGATATAAGTGTGTGTGAAATCCGTCCTTCACCTAGCTTGTTGGGAACACAAATTTTCTTTTCATTTGCAAACTCAACTCCATAAATATATATGGGGAGGTACTAGCTCCAAATCGGTTTTAGAGTGAAAAATGCAGGATCATCATACCGGCACTAGGAATAGACTTAGAACTCAGTGTAAAATTTTCTAATGCAACCCGTTCCCATTGTGTTAAGTGAACAAACGTCTCTCCACATGCTCAGTTCTGAGAGATAAGTGTGTGTGAAAACCGTCCTTTAAATAGCTTGTTGGGAACAAAAAGTTTCTTTTCACATTCACAATCCACTCCTTACATATATAAGGGAAGGTACTAGCTCCAAATCGGTTTTACTGTGAAAACTGCAGGAACTTCAAAACGGCACTAGGAAAAATACTGAGAACCAGAATAAAAGTTTCTCCTGCAACCCGATCCCTTTGTGCGAGATGAACGAACGTCTCTCCACATGCTCATTTCTCATAGATAATTGTGTGTGAAATCCGTCTTTCACCTACCTTGTTGGGAACACAAAGTTTGTTTTCAGTTGCTAACTCCACTCCATACATATATATGGGGAGGTACTAGCTTCATATCTATTTTACAGTGAAAACTGCATGAACTTCAAACCGGCACTAGGAAACAGAGTGAGAAACCAGAGTATAAGATTCTACTGCAAACCGTTCCTTTGTCCTAGATGAACTAACGTCTCTCCATATGCTCAGTTCTGAGAGATAATTGTGTGTGGAAGTCGTGCTTCAACTAGCATGGTGGGAACACAAAGTTTGTTTTCAGTTGCTAACTCCATTCCGTACAAATATATGGGGAGGTACTAGCTCCAAATCTGTTTTACAGTAAAAACTGCAGGAAATTCAAACTGGCACTAAGATACAGAGAACCCAGAGTAATAGTTTCTAATGCAACCCGTTCCCTTTGTGCTAGCTGAACGAACGTCTCTCCACATGCTCAGTTCTGAGAGGTTAGTGTGTGTGAAACCCGCCCTTCAGCTAGCTTGTTGGGAACACAAAGTTTCTTTTCAGTTGCAAACTCCACTCCATACATATATATGGGGAGGTAAAAGCTCCAACTCGGTTTTGCAGTGAAAACTGCAAGAACTTCAAACCGGCACTAGGAAACATACAGAGAAACCAGATTAAAATTTTCTCCTGCAAACCGTTCCCTTTGCTAGATGAACGAACGTCTCTCAACATGCTCAGTTCTGAGAGATAAGTGTATGTGAAAGCCGTACTTCACCTATCTTGTTGGGAACACAAAGTTACTTTTCAGTTGCAAACTGCACTCCAAACATATATATGGGGAGGTAATAGCTCCAACTCGGTCTTACACTGAAAACTGCAATAACTTCCAAACGGCACTAAGAAACAGACTGAGAAACCAGAGTAAAAGTTTCTACTACAACCCGTTCCCTTTGTTCTAGATGAACGAAAGTCTCTCCACATGCTCAGATTTAAGGGATATTTGTGTTTGAAAGCCGTCCTTCACCTAGCTTGTTGGGAACACAAAGATTCTTTTAAGGTGCAAACTCCAATCCATACATATATATGGGGAAGTACAAGCTCCAACTCGGTTTTACTGTGAAAACTGCAGGAACTTCAAACGGGCACTAGGAAACAGACTGAGAAACCAGAGTAAAATGTCTCCTGCAACCCGTTCACATTGTGCTAGATGAACGAACGTCTCTCCACATGCTCACTTCTGAGAGGTTAGTGTGTGTGAAACAAGTCCTTCAGCTAGCTTGTTGGGAACACAAAGTTTCTTTTCAGTTGCAAACTCCACTCCATACATATATATGGGGAGGTAAAAGCTCCAACTCGGTTTTACAGTGAAAACTGCAATAACTTCCAAACGGCACTAAGAAACAGACTGAGAAACCAGAGTAAATGTTTCTACTACAACACGTTCCCTTTGTTCTAGATGAACGGAAGTCCCTCCACATGCTCAGATTTGAGAGATAATTGTGTTTGAAAGCCGTCCTTCACCTAGCTTGTTGGGAACACAAAGATTCTTCTAAGGTGCAAACTCCAATCCATACATATATATGGGGAAGTACAAGCTCCAACTCGGTTTTACTGTGAAAACTGCAGGAACTTCAAACGGGCACTAGGAAACAGACTGAGAAACCAGAGTAAAATGTCTCCTGCAACCCGTTCCCATTGTGCTAGATGAACGAAAGTCTTTCCTCATGCTCAGTTCTGAGAGATATGTGTGTGTGAAAGCCGTGCTTCACCTAGCTTGTTGGGAACACAATGTTTCTTTCCATTGCACAATCTACTCCATATATATATATGGGGAGGTACTAGCTCCAAATCGGTTTTACAGTGAAAACTGCAGGAATATCAAAACGGCACTAGGAAACAGAATGATATCCCAGAGTAAAAGTTTCTCCTGCAAACTTTTCCCTTTGTGCTAGATGAACGAACTTCTCTCCACATGCTCAGTTGTGAGAGACAATTGTGTGTGAAAGCCGTCCTTCAACTTGCGTGTTGGGAACACAAAGATTCTTTTCATTGCACACTCTACTCCATACATATATATGGGGAGGTACTAGCTCCAATTCGATTTTACAGTGCAAACTGCAGGAACTTCAAAACGGCACTAGGAAACAGACTGAGAAACCATAGTTAAAGTTTCTCCTACAACCCGATCCCTTTGTGCTAGGTGAATGAATGTCTCTCCACATGCTCAATTCTGAGAGATAATTGTGGGGGAAAACCGTCTGTAACCTAGCTTGTTAGGAACTTAAATTTTCCTTTCAGTTGCAAACTCCACTCCATACATATATATGGGTAGGTACTATGTCCAAGTGGGTTTTACTGTGAAAACTACAAGAACTTCAAACCAGCACTAGGAAACAGACTGAGAAACCAGAGTAAAAGTTTCTCCTGCAACCCATTCCATTTGTGCTAGATGAACGAACGTCTCACCACATGCTCAGTTCTGAGAGATAAGTGTGTGTGAAAGCCTTCCATCACCTAGCTTGTTGGGAACACATAGTTTCTTTTCATTGCACATTCTAATCCATACATATAGATGGGGAGGTTCTATCTCCAATTCGGTTTTACAGTGCAAACTGCAGGAACTTCAAAACGGCACTAGGAAACAGACTGAGAAAGCAGAGAAAACGTTTCTCCTGCAACCCGTTCCCTTTGTGCTAGATGTACGAACGTCTCTCCACATGCTCAATTCTGAGAGATAAGTGTGTGTGAAAGCCGTCCTTCACCTCGATTGTTGGGAACACAAAGTTTCATTTAAGTTGCCAACGCCACTCCATACATATATATGAGTAGGTACTAGGTCCAACTCGGTTTTACTTTGAAAATTGCAAGAACTTCAAACCGGCACTAGGAAACAGACTGAGAAACCAGAGTAAAAATTTCTCCTACTACCGATTCCCTTTTTGGTAGATGAAGGAACGTCTCTCCACATGCTTAGTTCTGAGAGATAAGTGTGTGTGAAAGCCATCCTTCACCTAGCTTGTAGGTAACACATAGTTTCTTTTAAGTTGCAAACTCCACTTCGTATATATATATGGGGAGGTACTAGCTCCAAATTGGTTTTACAGTGAAATCTGCAGGAACTTCAAACCGGCACTAAGAAACAGACTGAGAAACCAGAGTAAAAGTTTCTCCTGATACCCGTTTCCTTTGTGCTAGATGAACATACGTATCACCAAATGCTCCATTCTGAGAGATAAGTGTGTGGGAAAGCCGTCCTTCACCTAGCTTGTTGGGAACACAAAGTTTCTTTTCAATTGCAAACTCCAATCCATACTTATATATGGGGAGTTAATAGCTCCAAGTCAGTTTTACGCTGAAAAATACAGGTACTTCAAACCGGCACTAGGAAACAGACTGAGAAATCATAGTAAATTTATCCTGCAAACCGTTCCCTTTGTGCTAGATGAACGAACGTCTCTCCACATGCTCATTTCTGAGAGATAAGTTTGTGTGAAAGCCGTACTTCACCTAGCTTGTTGGGTACACAAATTTTCTTTTCAGTTGCAAACTCCACTCCATACATATATATTGGTAGGTAGTAGCTCCAACACGGTTATAGAGTGAAAATGCAGGAACTTCAAACCGTCACACGGAAACAGTGTAAGAAACCAGAGTAAAAGTTTCTCCTGAAACCGGTTCACTTTGTGCTAGATGAAAGAACGTCTCTCCACATGCTCGGTTCTGAAAGATAACTGTGTGTGTAAGCCGTCCTTCAACTCTCTTGTAGGGAACACAAAGTTTCTTTTCAGTTGCACACCTCAATCCATAACTATATATGGGGAAGTATTAGCTTCAACTCGTTTTTACACTGAAAACTGCCGGAAATTCAAACAGGCACTAGGAAACAGCCTGAGAAACCAGAGTAAAAGTTTCTCTTGCAATCTGTTCCTTTTGTACTAGATGAACGTACGTATCTGTAAATGCTCAGTTCTGAGAGATAAGTGTGTGTGAAAGCCGTCCTTCACATAGCTTGTAGGGAACACAAAGTTTCTTTTCAGTTGCAAAATCCACTCCATACAAATATATGGGGAGGTACTAGCTCCAAATCGGTTTTACAGTGAAAACTGCAGGAACATCAAACCGGCACTAGGAAACAGAATGACAAAACCGAGTAAAAGTTTCTCCTGCAACCCGTATCCCTTTGTGCTAGATGAATGAACGTCTCTCCACATGCTCAGTTCTGAGAGATAAGTGTGTGTGAAAGCCGTCCTTCAAATAGCTTCTTGGGAACACATAGGTTCTTTTCAGGTGCAAACTCCACTCCATACATATGTATGGGGAGGTACAATCTCCAACACGGTTTTACAGTGAAAACTGCAGGAACTTCAAACAGGCACTAGGAAACAGACTGAGAACCCAGAGTAAAAGTTTCTCATGCAACCTGTTCCATTTGTGCTGGATGAACGAACGTCTCTCCACATGCTCAGTTCTGAGAGTTAAGTGTGTGTGAAAGCCTTGCTTCAACTAGCTTGTTATGAACACAAAGTTTCTTTTCAGTTGCAAACTCCACTCCATACATATATATGGGGAGGTACTATCTCCAACATGGTTATACAGTGAAAACTGCAGGAACTTCAAACTGGCACTAGGAAACAGACTGAGAATCCAAAGTAAAAGTCTCTCTTGCAAACCCTAAATTTCTGCTAGATGAACGAAAGTCTCTCCACATGCTCAGTTCTGAGAGATAAGTTTGTGTGAAAGCCGTACTTCATCTAGCTTGTTGGGAACACAAAGTTTCTTTTAAGTTGCAAACTCCACTCCATATATATATATGGGGAGATACTAGCTTTTAATCGGTTTTACAGTGAAATCTGCTGGAACATCAAACCGGCACTAGGAAACAGATTGATATCTCAGAGTAAAAGATTTTCCTGCAACCTGTTCCATTTGTGCTAGATGAATGAACGTCTCTCCACATGCTCAGTTCTGAGAGATAAGTGTGTGTGAAAGCCGTCCTTCACCTAGCTTGTTGGGAATACAAAGTTCCTTTTCATTGCACACTCCAACTCCATACATATATATGGGGAGGTTCTAGCTCCGATTCGGTTTTTCAGTGCAAACTGCAGGAACTTAAAACCCGCACTAAGAAACAGATTGAGAAACCAGAGTAAAAGTTTCTCCTGCAAACAGTTCATTTTGTGCTACATGAAAAAAAGTTTCTCCACATGCTCAGTTCTTAGAGATAAGTTTGTGTGAAAGCAGTCCTTCACCTAGCTTGTTGGGAACAAATATTTTCTTTTAATGTGCAAACTCCACTCCATATATTTATAAGGGTAGGCACTAACTCCTACTCGGTTTTACACAGAAAACTGCAGGAAATTGAAACCGGCACAATGAAACAGACTGAGAACCCAGAGTAAAATTTTCCTATGCATCCTGTTACATTTGTGCTGGATGAACGAACGTCTCTCCACATGCTCAGTTCTGAGAGAAAAGTGTGTGTGAAAGCCTTTCTTCAACTAGTTGTTATGAACACAAAGTTTATTTTCAGTTGCCAACTCCACTCCATACATATATATGGGTAGTTACTAGCTCCAATTCGGTTTTACATTGCAAAATGCAGGAACTTCATACCGGCACTAGGAAACCGACTGAGAACCCAGAGTAAATGTTTCTCCTGCAACCCGATCCCTTAGTGTTAGATGAACGAAAGTCTCTCCACATGCTCAGTTCAGAGAGATAAGTGTGTGTGATAGCCGTCCTTCACCTAGCTTGTTGGGAACACAAAGATTCTTTTCAGGTGCAAACTCCACTCCATACGTCTATATGTGGAGGTACAAGCTCCAACTCGATTTTACAGTGAAAACTGCAGGAACTTCTACCCGGCACTATGAAACAGACAGAGAACCCACAGAAAAAGTTTCTCCTGCAAACCGATCCCTTTGTGCTAGATGAACGAACGTCTCTACACATGCTGAGTTCTGAGAGATAAGTTTTTGTGAAAGCCTTACTTCACCTAGACTGTTGGGAACACAAAGTTTCTTTTCAGTTGCAAACTCCACACCATATATATATATGGGGAGGTACTAGCTCCAACTCGGTTTTACAGAGAAAACAGCAGGAACATAAAACCGGCACTAGGAAACAGACTGAGAACACAGAGTATTAGTTTCTCCTGCAACCTGTTCCCTTTGTGCTAGATGAACGAACGTCTCTCCACATGCTCAGTTCTGAGAGATAAGTGTGTGTGAAAGCCGTCCATCTAGCTTGTTGGGAACTCAAAGTTTCTTTTCAAGTGACAACTCCACTCCATACATATATATGGGTAGGTAATAGCTTTACATCGGTTTTACAGTGTAAACTGCAAAAACATCAAACCGGCAGTAGGAAACAGACTGAGAAACATGAGTAAAAGTTTATCCTGCAAACCGTTCCCTTTGTGCTAGATGAACGAAAGTCTCTCCACATGCTCAGTTCTGAGAGATAAATGTGTGTGAAAGCCGTACTTCACCTAGCTTGCTGGGAACACAAAGTTTCTTTTCAGTTGCAAACACCACTCCATACATATATATGGGGGGGTACTAGCTCCAAACCGGTTTTACAGTGATAATTGCAGGAACATCAAACCGGCACAATTAAACAGACTGAGAAACCAGAGAAATAGTTTCTCCTACAAACCGTTCCCTTTGTGCAAGATGAACGAACGTCTCTCTACATGCTCAGTTCTGAGAGATAAGTGTGTGTGAAAGCCGTACTTCAACTAGCTTCTTGGGAACACAAGGTTTCTTTTCAGTTGCAAACTCCACTCCATACATATATATGGGGAGGATCTAGATCCAAACCGGTTTTACAGTGAAAACTGCAGGAACTTCAAACCGGCAGTAGGAAACAGACTGAGAAACATGAGTAAAAGTTCCACCTGCAAGCCGTTCCCTTTGTGGTAGATGAACGAACGTCTCTCCACATGCTCAGTTCTGAGAGATAAGTGTGTGTGAAATCCGTCCTTCAACTAGCTTCTTGGGAACACAAAGGTTCTTTTCAGTTGCAAACTCCACTCCATACATATATATGGGGATGTTCTAGCTCCAACCCTGTTTTACAGTGAAAACTGCAGGAACTTCAAACCGGCAGTAGGAAACAGACTGAGAAACATGAGTAATAGTTCCACCTGCAAGCCGTTCCCTTTGTGCTAGATGAACGAACGTCTTTCCACATGCTCAGTTCTGAGAGATAAGTGTGTGTTAAATCCGTACTTCAACTAGCTTCTTGGGAACACAAAGTTTCTTTTCAGTTGCAAACTCCACTCCATACATATATATGGGGAGGATCTAGCTCCAACCCAGTTTTACAGTGCAAACTGCAGGAACTTCAAAACGGCACTAGGAAACAGACTGAGAACCAGAATAAAAGTTTCTCCTGCAACCCGATCCCTTTGTGCTAGGTGAACGAATGTCTCTCCACATGCTCAATTCTGAGAGATAATTGTGGGGGAAAACCGTCCGTAAACTAGCTTGTTAGGAACTTAAAGTTTCCTTTCAGTTGCAAACTCCACTCCATACATATATATGGGTAGGTACTATGTCCAAGTGGGTTTTACTGTGAAAACTACAAGAACTTCAGACCGGCACTAGGAAACAGACTGAGAAACCAGAGTAAAAGTTTCTCCTGCATCCCGTTCCCTTTGTGCTAGATAAACGAACGTCTCTCCACATGCTCAGTTCTGAGAGATAAATGTGTGTGAAAGCCGTCCTTCACCTAGCTTGTTGGGAACACAAAGTTTCTTTTCAATTGCAAACTGTACTCCATACATATATATGGGGAAGTACTAGCTCCAAATGTGTTTTACAGTGAAAACTGCAGGAATATCAAAACGGCACTAGGAAACAGACTGATATCGCTGAGTAAAAGTTTCCCCTCAAACTTTTCCCTTTGTGCTACATGAACAAAATTCTCTCCACATTCTCAGTTCTCAGAGAGTAGTGTGTGTGAAAGCCGTCCTTCACCTAGCTTGTTGGGAACACAAAGTTTCTTTTCAGTTTCTAACCGCACTCCATACAATTATATGGGCATGTACTAGCTCAAATATGATTTTACATTGAAAACTGCAGGAAGTTCAAACAGGCAGTAGGAATCAGACTGAGAAACCAGAGTAAAAGTTTCACCTGCAACAAGTTCCCTTTGTGCAAGATGATCGAACGACTCTCCACATGCTCAGGTTTGAGAGATAAGTGAGTGTGAAAGCCGTCCTCACGTAGCTTGTTGGGAAAACAATGTTTTTTTTTGTACAAACTCCACAACATATATATATATGGGGAGGTACTAGCTCCACTTCGGTTTTACAGCGAAATTGCAGGAAATTCAAACCGGCACTAGGAAACAGACTGAGAAACCAGAGTAAAAGTTTCTCCTGCAACCCATTCCATTTGTGCTAGATGAACGAACGTCTCTCCACATGCTCAGTTCTGAGAGATAAGTGTGTGTGAAAGCCTTCCATCACCAAGCTTGTTGGGAACATATAGTTTCTTTTCATTGCACATTCTAATCCATACATATAGATGGGGAGGTTCTAGCTCCAATTCGGTTTTACAGTGCAAACTGCAGGAACTTCAAAACGGCACTAGGAAACATACTGAGAAACCAGAGTAAACGTTTCTCCTGCAACCCGTTCCCTTTGTGCTAGATGTACGAACGTTTCTCCACATGCTCAGTTCTGAGAGATAAGTGTGTGTGAAAGCCATCCTTCACCTCGATTGTTGGGAACACAAAGTTTCATTTAAGTTGCCAACGCCACTCCATACATATATATGAGTAAGTAGTAGGTCCAACTCGGTTTTACTGTGAAAATTGCAAGAACTTCAAACCGGCACTAGGAAACAGACTGAGAAACCAGAGTAAAAATTTCTCCTACAACCGATTCCCTTTTTGGTAGATGAAGGAACGTCTCTCCACATGCTCAGTTCTGAGAGATAATTGTGTGTGAAAGCCGTCCTTCACCTAGCTTGTAGGTAACACATAGTTTCTTTTCAGTTGCAAATTCCACTCCGTATATATATATGGGGAGGTACTAGCTCCAAATTGGTTTTACAGTGAAATCTGCAGGAACTTCAAACCGGCACTAGGAAGAAGACTGAGAAACCAGAGTAAAAGTTTCTCCTGATACCCGTTTCCTTTGTGCTAAATGAACATAGGAATCACCAAATGCTCCGTTCTGAGAAATAAGTGTGTGGGAAAGCCGTTCTTCAACTAGCTTGTTGGGAACAAAAAGTTTCTTTTTAGTTGCAAAATCCACTCCATACATATATATGGAGAAGTACAAGCTCCAACTCTGTTTTACAGTGAAAACTGCAAGAACTTTAAACCGGCACTAGGAAACACACTGAGAAAACAGAGTAAAAGTTTCTCCTGCAAACCGTTCTCATTATGCTTGTTGAACGAACGTCACTCCACATACTCTTTTCTGAGAGATAAGTGTGTTTTAAAGCCGTTATTCACCTATCTTGTTGGGAACACAAAGTATATTTCAGTAGCATACTCCACTCCATACATATATATGGGGAGGTAATAGCTCCATCTCCGTTTTACAGTGAAAACTGCAGGAACTTCAAACCGGCACTAGGAAACAGACTGAGAAACCAGAGTAAAAGTTTCTCCTGCAAACCGTACCCATTGTGCTAGATGAACGAACGTCTCTCCGCATGCTCAGTTCTGAGAGAATATTGTGTGTGAAAGCCGTACTTCACCTAACTTTTTCGGAACACAAATTTTCTTTTCAGTAGCAAACTCCAATCCATACATATATATGGGGAGGTACTAGCTCCAACTCGGTTTTACAGTGAAAATTGCAGGAAATTCAAACCGGCACTAGGAAACAGACTGAGAATCCACTGTAACAGTTTCTCCTGCAAACCGTTCCCTTTGTGCTAGATGAACGATCGTCTCTCCAAATGCTCATTTCTGAGAGATAGGTGTGTGTGAAAGCAGTCCTTCCCCTATCTAGTTGGGAAAACAATCTTTCTTCTCTGGTCCAAACTCCACTCCATACATATATATTGGGAGGTACCAGCCCCAAATCGGTTTTACAGTGAAATCTGCAGGAACTTCAAACCGGCACTAGGAAACAGACTGAGAACCCAGAGTAAAAGTTTCTCCTGCAACCCGTTTCATTTGTGCTAGATGAACGAACGTCTCTCCACATGCTCAGTTCTGAAAGATAGTTGTGTGTGAAAGCCGTACTTCCCCTATCTTGTTGGGAACACAAAGTTTATTTTCAGGTGCCAACTCCACACCATACAAATATATGGGGAGGTACCAGCTCCAAATCGGTTTTACAGTGAATACTGCAGGAACTTCCAACCGACACTAGGAAACAGACTGAGAACACAGAGTAAAAGTTTCTCCTGCAACCCGATCCCTTTGTGCGAGATGAACGAACGTCTCTCCACATGCTCATTTCTCAGAGATAATTGTGTGTGAAAGCCGTTCTTCACCTACCTTGTTGGGAACACAAAGTTCCTTTTCAGGTGCAAATTCCACTCCATACATATATATGGGGAGGTACTATCTCCAAATCGGTTTTACAGTGAAAACTGCAGGAACATCAAACCGGCACAAGGAAACAGACTGAGGACCCAGAGTAAAAGTTTCTCCTGCAATTCGTTCCTATGTACTAGATGAATGAACGTCTCTCCACATGCTCAGTTCTGAGATATAAGTGTGTGTGAAAGCCTTCCTTCACCTAGCTTGTTGGGAACACAAAGTTTCTTTTCAGTTGCAAATTCCAATCCATGCATATATATTGGGAGGTACAAGCTCCAACTGGATTTTACAGTGAAAACTGCAGGAATTTCAAACAGACACTAGGAAAGAGACTGAGAATCCAGAGTAAAATTTTCTGCAGCAACCCGTTCCATTTTGCTAGATGAAAGAACTACTCTCCACCTACTCAGTTCTGAGATATAAGTGTGTGTGAAATCCGTCCTTCACCTAGCTTGTTGGGAACACAAATTTTCTTTTCATTTGCAAACTCAACTCCATAAATATATATGGGGAGGTACTAGCTCCAAATCGGTTTTAGAGTGAAAAATGCAGGATCATCATACCGGCACTAGGAATAGACTTAGAACTCAGTGTAAAATTTTCTAATGCAACCCGTTCCCATTGTGTTAAATGAACAAACGTCTCTCCACATGCTCAGTTCTGAGAGATAAGTGTGTGTGAAAACCGTCCTTTAAATAGCTTGTTGGGAACAAAAAGTTTCTTTTCACATTCACAATCCACTCCTTACATATATAAGGGAAGGTACTAGCTCCAAATCGGTTTTACTGTGAAAACTGCAGGAACTTCAAAACGGCACTAGGAAAAATACTGAGAACCAGAATAAAAGTTTCTCCTGCAACCCGATCCCTTTGTGCGAGATGAACGAACGTCTCTCCACATGCTCATTTCTCATAGATAATTGTGTGTGAAATCCGTCTTTCACCTACCTTGTTGGGAACACAAAGTTTGTTTTCAGTTGCTAACTCCACTCCATACATATATATGGGGAGGTACTAGCTTCATATCTATTTTACAGTGAAAACTGCATGAACTTCAAACCGGCACTAGGAAACAGAGTGAGAAACCAGAGTATAAGATTCTACTGCAAACCGTTCCTTTGTCCTAGATGAACTAATGTCTCTCCATATGCTCAGTTCTGAGAGATAATTGTGTGTGGAAGTCGTGCTTCAACTAGCATGGTGGGAACACAAAGTTTGTTTTCAGTTGCTAACTCCATTCCGTACAAATATATGGGGAGGTACTAGCTCCAAATCTGTTTTACAGTAAAAACTGCAGGAAATTCAAACTGGCACTAAGATACAGAGAACCCAGAGTAATAGTTTCTAATGCAACCCGTTCCCTTTGTGCTAGCTGAACGAACGTCTCTCCACATGCTCAGTTCTGAGAGGTTAGTGTGTGTGAAACCCGCCCTTCAGCTAGCTTGTTGGGAACACAAAGTTTCTTTTCAGTTGCAAACTCCACTCCATACATATATATGGGGAGGTACGAGATCCAACTCGGTTTTGCAGTGAAAACTGCAAGAACTTCAAACCGGCACTAGGAAACATACAGAGAAACCAGATTAAAATTTTCTCCTGCAAACCGTTCCCTTTGCTAGATGAACGAACGTCTCTCAACATGCTCAGTTCTGAGAGATAAGTGTATGTGAAAGCCGTACTTCACCTATCTTGTTGGGAACACAAAGTTACTTTTCAGTTGCAAACTGCACTCCAAACATAAATATGGGGAGGTAATAGCTCCAACTCGGTCTTACACTGAAAACTGCAATAACATCCAAACGGCACTAAGAAACAGACTGAGAAACCAGAGTAAAAGTTTCTACTACAACCCGTTCCCTTTGTTCTAGATGAACGAAAGTCTCTCCACATGCTCAGATTTAAGGGATATTTGTGTTTGAAAGCCGTCCTTCACCTAGCTTGTTGGGAACACAAAGATTCTTTTAAGGTGCAAACTCCAATCCATACATATATATGGGGAAGTACAAGCTCCAACTCGGTTTTACTGTGAAAACTGCAGGAACTTCAAACGGGCACTAGGAAACAGACTGAGAAACCAGAGTAAAATGTCTCCTGCAACCCGTTCACATTGTGCTAGATGAACGAACGTCTCTCCACATGCTCACTTCTGAGAGGTTAGTGTGTGTGAAACAAGTCCTTCAGCTAGCTTGTTGGGAACACAAAGTTTCTTTTCAGTTGCAAACTCCACTCCATACATATATATGGGGAGGTAAAAGCTCCAACTCGGTTTTACAGTGAAAACTGCAATAACTTCCAAACGGCACTAAGAAACAGACTGAGAAACCAGAGTAAATGTTTCTACTACAACACGTTCCCTTTGTTCTAGATGAACGGAAGTCCCTCCACATGCTCAGATTTGAGAGATAATTGTGTTTGAAAGCCGTCCTTCACCTAGCTTGTTGGGAACACAAAGATTCTTCTAAGGTGCAAACTCCAATCCATACATATATATGGGGAAGTACAAGCTCCAACTCGGTTTTACTGTGAAAACTGCAGGAACTTCAAACGGGCACTAGGAAACAGACTGAGAAACCAGAGTAAAATGTCTCCTGCAACCCGTTCCCATTGTGCTAGATGAACGAAAGTCTTTCCTCATGCTCAGTTCTGAGAGATATGTGTGTGTGAAAGCCGTGCTTCACCTAGCTTGTTGGGAACACAATGTTTCTTTCCATTGCACAACCTACTCCATATATATATATGGGGAGGTACTAGCTCCAAATCGGTTTTACAGTGAAAACTGCAGGAATATCAAAACGGCACTAGGAAACAGAATGATATCCCAGAGTAAAAGTTTCTCCTGCAAACTTTTCCCTTTGTGCTAGATGAACGAACTTCTCTCCACATGCTCAGTTGTGAGAGACAATTGTGTGTGAAAGCCGTCCTTCAACTTGCGTGTTGGGAACACAAAGATTCTTTTCATTGCACACTCTACTCCATACATATATATGGGGAGGTACTAGCTCCAATTCGATTTTACAGTGCAAACTGCAGGAACTTCAAAACGGCACTAGGAAACAGACTGAGAAACCATAGTTAAAGTTTCTCCTACAACCCGATCCCTTTGTGCTAGGTGAATGAATGTCTCTCCACATGCTCAATTCTGAGAGATAATTGTGGGGGAAAACCGTCTGTAACCTAGCTTGTTAGGAACTTAAATTTTCCTTTCAGTTGCAAACTCCACTCCATACATATATATGGGTAGGTACTATGTCCAAGTGGGTTTTACTGTGAAAACTACAAGAACTTCAAACCGGCACTAGGAAACAGACTGAGAAACCAGAGTAAAAGTTTCTCCTGCAACCCATTCCATTTGTGCTAGATGAACGAACGTCTCACCACATGCTCAGTTCTGAGAGATAAGTGTGTGTGAAAGCCTTCCATCACCTAGCTTGTTGGGAACACATAGTTTCTTTTCATTGCACATTCTAATCCATACATATAGATGGGGAGGTTCTAGCTCCAATTCGGTTTTACAGTGCAAACTGCAGGAACTTCAAAACGGCACTAGGAAACAGACTGAGAAAGCAGAGAAAACGTTTCTCCTGCAACCCGTTCCCTTTGTGCTAGATGTACGAACGTCTCTCCACATGCTCAATTCTGAGAGATAAGTGTGTGTGAAAGCCGTCCTTCACCTCGATTGTTGGGAACACAAAGTTTCATTTAAGTTGCCAACGCCACTCCATACATATATATGAGTAGGTACTAGGTCCAACTCGGTTTTACTTTGAAAATTGCAAGAACTTCAAACCGGCACTAGGAAACAGACTGAGAAACCAGAGTAAAAATTTCTCCTACTACCGATTCCCTTTTTGGTAGATGAAGGAACGTCTCTCCACATGCTTAGTTCTGAGAGATAAGTGTGTGTGAAAGCCATCCTTCACCTAGCTTGTAGGTAACACATAGTTTCTTTTAAGTTGCAAACTCCACTTCGTATATATATATGGGGAGGTACTAGCTCCAAATTGGTTTTACAGTGAAATCTGCAGGAACTTCAAACCGGCACTAAGAAACAGACTGAGAAACCAGAGTAAAAGTTTCTCCTGATACCCGTTTCCTTTGTGCTAGATGAACATACGTATCACCAAATGCTCCATTCTGAGAGATAAGTGTGTGGGAAAGCCGTCCTTCACCTAGCTTGTTGGGAACACAAAGTTTCTTTTCAATTGCAAACTCCAATCCATACTTATATATGGGGAGTTAATAGCTCCAAGTCAGTTTTACGCTGAAAAATACAGGTACTTCAAACCGGCACTAGGAAACAGACTGAGAAATCATAGTAAATTTATCCTGCAAACCGTTCCCTTTGTGCTAGATGAACGAACGTCTCTCCACATGCTCATTTCTGAGAGATAAGTTTGTGTGAAAGCCGTACTTCACCTAGCTTGTTGGGTACACAAATTTTGTTTTCAGTTGCAAACTCCACTCCATACATATATATTGGTAGGTAGTAGCTCCAACACGGTTATAGAGTGAAAATGCAGGAACTTCAAACCGTCACAAGGAAACAGTGTAAGAAACCAGAGTAAAAGTTTCTCCTGAAACCGGTTCACTTTGTGCTAGATGAAAGAACGTCTCTCCACATGCTCGGTTCTGAAAGATAACTGTGTGTGTAAGCCGTCCTTCAACTCTCTTGTAGGGAACACAAAGTTTCTTTTCAGTTGCACACCTCAATCCATAACTATATATGGGGAAGTATTAGCTTCAACTCGTTTTTACACTGAAAACTGCCGGAAATTCAAACAGGCACTAGGAAACAGCCTGAGAAACCAGAGTAAAAGTTTCTCTTGCAATCTGTTCCTTTTGTACTAGATGAACGTACGTATCTGTAAATGCTCAGTTCTGAGAGATAAGTGTGTGTGAAAGCCGTCCTTCACATAGCTTGTAGGGAACACAAAGTTTCTTTTCAGTTGCAAAATCCACTCCATACAAATATATGGGGAGGTACTAGCTCCAAATCGGTTTTACAGTGAAAACTGCAGGAACATCAAACCGGCACTAGGAAACAGAATGACAAAACCGAGTAAAAGTTTCTCCTGCAACCCGTATCCCTTTGTGCTAGATGAATGAACGTCTCTCCACATGCTCAGTTCTGAGAGATAAGTGTGTGTGAAAGCCGTCCTTCACCTAGCTTCTTGGGAACACATAGGTTCTTTTCAGGTGCAAACTCCACTCCATACATATGTATGGGGAGGTACAATCTCCAACACGGTTTTACAGTGAAAACTGCAGGAACTTCAAACAGGCACTAGGAAACAGACTGAGAACCCAGAGTAAAAGTTTCTCATGCAACCTGTTCCATTTGTGCTGGATGAACGAACGTCTCTCCACATGCTCAGTTCTGAGAGTTAAGTGTGTGTGAAAGCCTTGCTTCAACTAGCTTGTTATGAACACAAAGTTTCTTTTCAGTTGCAAACTCCACTCCATACATATATATGGGGAGGTACTATCTCCAACATGGTTATACAGTGAAAACTGCAGGAACTTCAAACTGGCACTAGGAAACAGACTGAGAATCCAAAGTAAAAGTCTCTCTTGCAAACCCTAAATTTCTGCTAGATGAACGAAAGTCTCTCCACATGCTCAGTTCTGAGAGATAAGTTTGTGTGAAAGCCGTACTTCATCTAGCTTGTTGGGAACACAAAGTTTCTTTTAAGTTGCAAACTCCACTCCATATATATATATGGGGAGGTACTAGCTTTTAATCGGTTTTACAGTGAAATCTGCTGGAACATCAAACCGGCACTAGGAAACAGATTGATATCTCAGAGTAAAAGATTTTCCTGCAACCTGTTCCATTTGTGCTAGATGAATGAACGTCTCTCCACATGCTCAGTTCTGAGAGATAAGTGTGTGTGAAAGCCGTCCTTCACCTAGCTTGTTGGGAATACAAAGTTCCTTTTCATTGCACACTCCAACTCCATACATATATATGGGGAGGTTCTAGCTCCGATTCGGTTTTTCAGTGCAAACTGCAGGAACTTAAAACCCGCACTAAGAAACAGATTGAGAAACCAGAGTAAAAGTTTCTCCTGCAAACAGTTCATTTTGTGCTACATGAAAAAAAGTTTCTCCACATGCTCAGTTCTTAGAGATAAGTTTGTGTGAAAGCAGTCCTTCACCTAGCTTGTTGGGAACAAATATTTTCTTTTAATGTGCAAACTCCACTCCATATATTTATAAGGGTAGGCACTAACTCCTACTCGGTTTTACACAGAAAACTGCAGGAAATTGAAACCGGCACAATGAAACAGACTGAGAACCCAGAGTAAAATTTTCCTATGCATCCTGTTACATTTGTGCTGGATGAACGAACGTCTCTCCACATGCTCAGTTCTGAGAGAAAAGTGTGTGTGAAAGCCTTTCTTCAACTAGTTGTTATGAACACAAAGTTTCTTTTCAGTTGCCAACTCCACTCCATACATATATATGGGTAGTTACTAGCTCCAATTCGGTTTTACATTGCAAAATGCAGGAACTTCATACCGGCACTAGGAAACCGACTGAGAACCCAGAGTAAATGTTTCTCCTGCGACCCGATCCCTTAGTGTTAGATGAACGAAAGTCTCTCCACATGCTCAGTTCAGAGAGATAAGTGTGTGTGATAGCCGTCCTTCACCTAGCTTGTTGGGAACACAAAGATTCTTTTCAGGTGCAAACTCCACTCCATACGTCTATATGTGGAGGTACAAGCTCCAACTCGATTTTACAGTGAAAACTGCAGGAACTTCTACCCGGCACTATGAAACAGACTGAGAACCCACAGAAAAAGTTTCTCCTGCAAACCGATCCCTTTGTGCTAGATGAACGAACGTCTCTACACATGCTGAGTTCTGAGAGATAAGTTTTTGTGAAAGCCTTACTTCACCTAGACTGTTGGGAACACAAAGTTTCTTTTCAGTTGCAAACTCCACACCATATATATATATGGGGAGGTACTAGCTCCAACTCGGTTTTACAGAGAAAACAGCAGGAACATAAAACCGGCACTAGGAAACAGACTGAGAACACAGAGTATTAGTTTCTCCTGCAACCGGTTCCCTTTGTGCTAGATGAACGAACGTCTCTCCACATGCTCAGTTCTGAGAGATAAGTGTGTGTGAAAGCCGTCCATCTAGCTTGTTGGGAACTCAAAGTTTCTTTTCAAGTGACAACTCCACTCCATACATATATATGGGTAGGTAATAGCTTTACATCGGTTTTACAGTGTAAACTGCAAAAACATCAAACCGGCAGTAGGAAACAGACTGAGAAACATGAGTAAAAGTTTATCCTGCAAACCGTTCCCTTTGTGCTAGATGAACGAAAGTCTCTCCACATGCTCAGTTCTGAGAGATAAATGTGTGTGAAAGCCGTACTTCACCTAGCTTGCTGGGAACACAAAGTTTCTTTTCAGTTGCAAACACCACTCCATACATATATATGGGGGGGTACTAGCTCCAAACCGGTTTTACAGTGATAATTGCAGGAACTTCAAACCGGCACTAGGAAACAGACTGAGAAACCAGAGAAAACTTTCTCCTGCAACCCGTTCCCTTTGTGCTAAATGAACGAACGTCTCTCCACATGCTCAGTTCTGAGAGAAATGTGTGTGTGAAAGCCGTCCTTCACCTAGATTGTTGGGAACAAAAAGTTTCTTTTCAGTTGCAAACTCCAATCCATACATGTATATGGGGCGGTTCTAGCTCCAACACGGTTTTACAGTGAAAACTGCAAAAACATCAAACCGGCAGTAGGAAACAGACTGAGAAACATGAGTAAAAGTTCCACCTGCAAGCCGTTCCCTTTGTGGTAGATGAACGAACGTCTCTCCACATGCTCAGTTCTGAGAGATAAGTGTGTGTGAAATCCGTCCTTCAACTAGCTTCTTGGGAACACAAAGGTTGTTTTCAGTTGCAAACTCCACTCCATACATATATATGGGGATGTTCTAGCTCCAACCCTGTTTTACAGTGAAAACTGCAGGAACTTCAAACCGGCAGTAGGAAACAGACTGAGAAACATGCGTAATAGTTCCACCTGCAAGCCGTTCCCTTTGTGCTAGATGAACGAACGTCTTTCCACATGCTCAGTTCTGAGAGATAAGTGTGTGTGAAATCCGTACTTCAACTAGCTTCTTGGGAACACAAAGTTTCTTTTCAGTTGCAAACTCCACTCCATACATATATATGGGGAGGTTCTAGCTCCAACCCAGTTTTACAGTGAAAACTGCAGGAACTTCAAACCGTCAGTAGGAAACAGCCTGAGAAACATGAGTAAAAGTTCCACCTGCAAGCCGATCACTTTGTGCTAGATGAACGAACGTCTCTCCACATGCTCAGTTCTGAGAGATAAGTGTGTGTGAAATCCGTCCTTCAACTAGCTTCTTGGGAACACAAAGTTTCTTTTCAGTTGCAAACTCCACTCCATACATATATATGGGGAGTTTATAGCTCCAACCCGGTTTTACAGTGAAAACTGCAGGAAATTCAAACCGGCACTAGGAAACAGACTGAGAAAACAGAGTAAAAATTTCTCCTGCAAACCGTTCCCTTTTTGCTAGATGAACGAACGTCTTTCCACATGCTCAGTTCTGAGAGATAAGTGTGTGTGAAAGCCGTCCTTCACCTAGTTTGTTGGGAACACAAAGTTTATTTTCAGTTGCAAACTCCACTCCATACATATATATGGGGAGGTACTAGCTCCAAATCTGTTTTACAGTGAAAACTGCAGGAACTTCAAACCGGCACTAGGAAACAGACTGAGAAACCAGAGTAAAACTTTCTTCTGCAACACGTTCCCTTTGTGCTAGATGAACGAACGTCTCTCCACATGCTCAGATCTGAGAGATAAGTGTGTGTAAAGCCGTACTTCACCTAGCTTCTTGATAACAAAAAGTTTCTTTTCAGTTGTAAACTCCACTCCATACATATATATGGGGAGGTTCTAGCTCCAACCCGGTTTTACAGTGAAAACTGCAGGAACTTCAACCCGGCACTAGGAAACAGACTGAGAAACCAGAGAAAATTTTCTCCTGCAACCCGTTCCCTTTGTGCTAAATGAACGAACGTCTCTCCACATGCTCAGTTCTGAGAGAAATGTGTGTGTGAAAGCCGTCCTTCACCTAGATTGTTGGGAACAAAAAGTTTCTTTTCAGTTGCAAACTCCAATCCATACATGTATATGGGGCAGTTCTAGCTCCAACACGGTTTTACAGTGAAAACTGCAAAAACATCAGACCGGCAGTAGGAAACAGACTGAGAAACATGAGTAAAAGTTTATCCTGCAAACCGTTCCCTTTGTGCTAGATGAACGAACGTCTCTCCACATGCTCAGTTCTGAGAGATAAGTGTGTGTGAAAGCCGTACTTCAAATAGCTTCTTGGGAAGACAAGGTTTCTTTTCAGTTTCAAACTCCACTCCATACATATATATGGGGAGGATCTAGATCCAAACCGGTTTTACAGTGAAAACTGCAGGAACTTCAAACCGGCAGTAGGAAACAGACTGAGAAACATGAGTAAAAGTTCCACCTGCAAGCCGTTCCCTTTGTGGTAGATGAACGAACGTCTCTCCACATGCTCAGTTCTGAGAGATAAGTGTGTGTGAAATCCGTCCTTCAACTAGCTTCTTGGGAACACAAAGGTTGTTTTCAGTTGCAAACTCCACTCCATACATATATATGGGGATGTTCTAGCTCCAACCCTGTTTTACAGTGAAAACTGCAGGAACTTCAAACCGGCAGTAGGAAACAGACTGAGAAACATGAGTAATAGTTCCACCTGCAAGCCGTTCCCTTTGTGCTAGATGAACGAACGTCTTTCCACATGCTCAGTTCTGAGAGATAAGTGTGTGTGAAATCCGTACTTCAACTAGCTTCTTGGGAACACAAAGTTTCTTTTCAGTTGCAAACTCCACTCCATACATATATATGGGGAGGTTCTAGCTCCAACCCAGTTTTACAGTGAAAACTGCAGGAACTTCAAACCGTCAGTAGGAAACAGCCTGAGAAACATGAGTAAAAGTTCCACCTGCAAGCCGATCCCTTTGTGCTAGATGAACGAACGTCTCTCCACATGCTCAGTTCTGAGAGGTAAGTGTGTGTGAAATCCGTCCTTCAACTAGCTTCTTGGGAACACAAAGTTTCTTTTCAGTTGCAAACTCCACTCCATACATATATATGGGGAGTTTATAGCTCCAACCCGGTTTTACAGTGAAAACTGCAGGAAATTCAAACCGGCACTAGGAAACAGACTGAGAAAACAGAGTAAAAATTTCTCCTGCAAACCGTTCCCTTTTTGCTAGATGAACGAACGTCTTTCCACATGCTCAGTTCTGAGAGATAAGTGTGTGTGAAAGCCGTCCTTCACCTAGTTTGTTGGGAACACAAAGTTTATTTTCAGTTGCAAACTCCACTCCATACATATATATGGGGAGGTACTAGCTCCAAATCTGTTTTACAGTGAAAACTGCAGGAACTTCAAAACGGCACTAGGAAACAGACTGAGAAACCAGAGTAAAACTTTCTTCTGCAACACGTTCCCTTTGTGCTAGATGAACGAACGTCTCTCCACATGCTCAGATCTGAGAGATAAGTGTGTGTAAAGCCGTACTTCACCTAGCTTCTTGATAACAAAAAGTTTCTTTTCAGTTGCAAACTCCAATCCATACATGTATATGGGGCGGTTCTAACTCCAACACGGTTTTACAGTGAAAACTGCAGGAACTTCAAACCGGCACTAGGAAACAGACTGAGAAACCTGAGTAAAACTTTCTCCTGCAACCCGTTCCCCTTGTGCTAAATGAACGAACGTCTCTCCACATGCTCAGATCTGAGAGATAAGTGTGTGTGAAAGCCGTACATCACCTAGCTACTTGGGAACACAAAGTTTCTTTTCAGTTGCAAACTCCACTCCATACATATATATGGGGAGGTTCTAGCTCCAACCCGGTTTTACAGTGAAAACTGCAGGAACTTCAAACCGGCACTAGGAAACAGACTGAGAAACCAGAGTAAATCTTTCTCCAGCAACCCATTAGCTTTGTGCTAGATAAACGAACGTCTCTCCACATGCTCAGTTCTGAGAGAAATGTGTGTGTGAAAGCCGACCTTCACCTAGATTGTTGGGAACAAAAAGTTTCTTTTCAGTTGCAAACTCCAATCCATACATGTATATGGGGCGGTTCTAGCTCCAACACGGTTTTACAGTGAAAACTGCAAAAACATCAAACCGGCAGTAGGAAACAGACTGAGAAACATGAGTAAAAGTTTCTCCTGCAAACCGTTCCCTTTGTGCTAGATGAACGAACGTCTCTCCACATGCTCAGTTCTGAGAGATAAATGTGTGTGAAAGCCGTCCTTCACCTAGCTTGCTGGGAACACAAAGTTTCTTTTCAGTTGCAAACACCACTCCATACATATATATGGGGGGGTACTAGCTCCAAACCGGTTTTACAGTGATAATTGCAGGAACATCAAACCAGCACAATTAAACAGACTGAGAAACCAGAGAAATAGTTTCTCCTACAAAACGTTCCCTTTGTGCAAGAAGAACGAACGTCTCTCTACATGCTCAGTTCTGAGAGATAAGTGTGTGTGAAAGCCGTACTTCAACTAGCTTCTTGGGAACACAAGGATTCTTTTCAGTTGCAAACTCCACTCCATACATATATATGGGGAGGATCTAGCTCCAAACCGGTTTTACAGTGAAAACTGCAGGAACTTCAAACCGGCAGTAGGAAACAGACTGAGAAACATGAGTAAAAGTTCCACCTGCAAGCCGTTCCCTTTGTGGTAGATGAACGAACGTCTCTCCACATGCTCAGTTCTGAGAGATAAGTGTGTGTGAAATCCGTCCTTCAACTAGCTTCTTGGGAACACAAAGGTTCTTTTCAGTTGCAAACTCCACTCCATACATATATATGGGGAGGTTCTAGCTCCAACCCTGTTTTACAGTGAAAACTGCAGGAACTTCAAACCGGCAGTAGGAAACAGACTGAGAAACATGAGTAATAGTTCCAACTGCAAGCCGTTCCCTTTGTGCTAGATGAACGAACGTCTCTCCACATGCTCAGTTCTGAGAGATAAGTGAGTGTGAAATCCGTCCTTCAACTAGCTTCTTGGGAACACAAAGTTTCTTTTCAGTTGCAAAACCCACTCCATACATATATATGGGGAATTTCCAGCTCCAACCCGGTTTTACAGTGAAAACTGCAGGAAATTCAAACTGGCACCAGGAAACAGACTGAGAAACCAGAGTAAATATTTCTCCTGCAAACAGTTCCATTTGTGCTAGATGAACGAACGTCTCTCCACATGCTCAGTTCTGAGAGAAAATTGTGTGTGAAAGCCTTTCTTCACCTAGCTTGTTGGGAACAAAAAGTTTCTTTTCAGTTGCAAACTCCAATCCATACATGTATATGGGGCGGTTCTAGGTCCAACACGGTTTTACAGTGAAAACTGCAGGAACATCAAACCGGCAGTAGGAAACAGACTGAGAAACCAGAGTAAAAGTTTCTCCTGCAAACCGTTCCCTTTGTGCTAGATGAACGAAAGTCTCTCCACATGCTAAGTTCTGAGAGATAAGTGTGTGTGAAAGCCGTCCTTCACCTAGCTTGTTGGGAACACAAAGTTTCTTTTCAGTTGAAAACACCACTCCATACATATATATGGGGAGGAACTAGCTCCAACACGGTTTTACAGTGAAAACTGCAGGAACTTCCAACCGGCACTAGGAAACAGACTGAGAAACCAGAGTAATAATTCCACCTGCAAGCCGTTCCCTTTGTGGTAGATGAACGAACGTCTCTCCACATGCTCAGTTCTGAGAGATAAGTGTGTGTGAAATCCGTCCTTCAACTAGCTCCTTGGGAACCCAAAGGTTCTTTTCAGTTGCAAACTCCACTCCATACATATATGGGGAGGTTCTAGCTCCAACCCTGTTTTACAGTGAAAACTGCAGGAACATCAAACCGGCAGTACGAAACAGACTGAGAAACATGAGTAAAAGTTCCACCTGCAAGCCTTTCCCTTTGTGGTAGATGAACGAACGTCTCTCCACATGCTCATTTCTGAGAGATAAGTGTGTGTGAAATCCGTCCTTCAACTAGCTTCTTGGGAACACAAAGGTTCTTGTCAGTTGCAAACTCCACTCCATACATATATATGGGGAGGTTCTAGCTCCAACCCTGTTTTACAGTGAAAACTGCAGGAACTTCAAACCGGCAGTACGAAACAGACTGAGAAACATGAGTAAAATTTCCACCTGCAAGCCGTTCCCTTTGTGCTAGATGAACGAACGTCTCTGCACATGCTCAGTTCTGAGAGATAAGTGTGTGTGAAATCCGTCCTTCAACTATCTTCTTGGGAACACAAAGTTTCTTTTCAGTTGCAAACTCCACTCCATACATATATATGGGGAGGTTCTAGCTCCAACCCGGTTTTACAGTGAAAACTGCAGGAAATTCAAACCGGCACTAGGAAACAGACTGAGAAACCAGAGTAAAAATTTCTCCTGCAAACCGTTCCATTTGTGGTAGATGAACGAACGTTCTCCACATGCTCAGTTCTGAGAGATAAGTGTGTGTGAAAGCCGTCCTTCACCTAGCTTGTTGGGAACACAAAGTTTCTTTTCAGTTGCAAACTCCACTCCATACATTTATATGGGGAGGTTCTAGCTCCAACCTGGTTTTACAGTGAAAACTGCAGGAACTTCAAACCGGAACTAGGAAACAGACTGAGAAACCAGAGTAAAAGTTTCTCTTGCAACCCGTTCCCTTTGTGCTAGATGAACGAACGTCTCTCCACATGCTCAGTTCTGAGAGATAAGTGTGTGTGAAAGCCGTCCTTCAACTAGCTTCTTGGGAACACAAAGTTTCTTTTCAGTTGCAAAATCCACTCCATACATATGTTTGGGGAGGTTCTAACTCCAACACGGTTTTACAGTGAAAACTGCAGGAACTTCAAACCGGCACTTGGAAACAGACTGAGAAACCAGAGTAAAACTTTCTCCTGCAACCCGTTCCCTTTGTGCTAGATGAACGAACGTCTCTCCACATGCTCATTTCTGAGAGATAAGTGTGTGTGAAAGCCGTCCTTCAACTAGCTTCTTGGGAACACAAAGTTTCTTTTCAGTTGCAAACCCCACTCCATACATATATATGGGGAGGTTCTAGCTCCAACCGGTTTTACAGAGAAAACTGCAGGAACTTCCAACCGGCACTAGGAAACAGACTGAGAAACCAGAGTAAAACTTTCTCCTGCAACCCGTTCCCTTTATGCTAGATGAACGAACGTCTCTCCACATGCTCAGTTCTGAGAGTTAAGTGTGTGTGAAAGCCGTCCTTCATCTACCTTGTTGGGAACACAAAGTTTCTATTCAGTTGCAAACTCCACTCCATACATATATATGGGGAGGTTCTAGCTCCAACACGGTTTTACAGTGAAAACTGTAGGAACTTCAAACCGGCACTAGGAAACAGACTGCGAAACCAGAGTAAAAATTTCTCTTGCAACCCTTTCCCTTTGTGCTAGATGAACGAACGTCTCTCCACATGCTCAGTTCTGAGAGATAAGTGTGTGTGAAAGCTGTCCTTCAACTAGCTCATTGGGAAAACAAAGTTTTTTTCAGTTGCAAACTCCAATCCATACATATTTATGGGGAGATTCTAGCTCCAACCCGGTTTTACAGTGAAAACTGCAGGAACTTCAAACCGGCACTAGGAAACAGACTGAGAAACCAGAGTAAAACTTTCTCCTGCAACCTGTTCCCTTTGTGCTAGATGAATGAACGTCTCTCCACATGCTCAGTTCTGAGAGATAAGTGTGTGTGAAAGCCGTCCTTCACCTAGCTTTTTGGGAACACAAAGTTTCTTTTCAGTTGCAAACTCCACTCCATACATATATATGGGGAGGTTCTAGCTCCAAACCGGTTTTACAGTGAAAACTGCAGGAACTTCAAACCAGAACTAGGAAACAGACTGAGAAACCAGAGTAAAACTTTCTCCTGCAACCAGTTCCCTTTGTGCTAGATGAACGAAAGTCTCTCCACATGCTCAGTTCTGAGAGATTAGTGTGTGTGGAAGGCGTCCTTCACCTAGATTTTTGGGAACACAAAGATACTTTTCAGTTGCAAACTCCACTCCATACATATATATGGTGAGGTTCTATCTCCAAATCGGTTTTACAGTGAAAACTGCAGGAAATTCAAACCAGCACTAGGAAACAGACTGAGAAACCAGAGTAAAACTTTCTCCTGCAACCCGTTCCCTTTGTGCTAGATGAACGAACGTCTCTCCACATGCTCAGTTCTGAGAGATAAGTGGGTGTGAAAGCCGTCTTTCACTTAGCTTCTTGGGAACACAAAGTTTCTTTTCAGTTGCAAACTCCACTCCATACATATATATGGGGAGGTTCTAGCTCCAAACCTGTTTTACAGTGAAAACTGCAGGAACTTCAAACCGGCACTAGGAAACAGACTGAGAAACCAGAGTAATAGTTCCACCTGCAAGCCGTTCCCTTTGTGCTAGATGAACGAAAGTCTCTCCACATGCTCAGTTCTGAGAGATAAGTGTGTGTGAATGCCGTACTACACCTAGCTTCTTGGGAACACAAAGTTTCTTCTCAGTTACAAACTCCATTCCATACGTATATATGGGGAGGTACTAGGTCGAACTAGGTTTTACAGTGAAAATTGCAGGAACTTCAAACCGGCACTAGGAAATAGACTGAGAAACCAGAGTAAAACTTTCTCCTGCAACCCGTTCCCTTTGTGCTAAATGAACGAAAGTCTCTCCACATGCTCAGTTCTGAGAGTAAATGTGTGTGAAATCCGTACTTCAACTAGCTTCTTGGGAACACAAAGGTTCTTTTCATTTGCAAACTCCACTCCATAAATATATATGGGGAGGTTCTAGCTCCAACCCAGTTTTACAGTGAAAACTGCAGGAACTTCAAACCGGCAGTAGGAAACAGCCTGAGAAACATGAGTAAAAGTTCCACCTGCAAGCCGATCCCTTTGTGCTAGTTGAACGAACGTCTCTCCACATGCTCAGTTCTGAGAGATAAGTGTGTCTGAAATCCGTCCTTCAACTAGCTTCTTGGGAACACAAAGTTTCTTTTCAGTTGCAAACTCCACTCCATACATATATATGGGGTGGTTATATCTCCAACCCGGTTTTACAGTGAAAACTGCAGGAAATTCAAACCGGCACTAGGAAACAGACTGAGAAAACAGAGTAAAAATTTCTCCTGCACACCGTTCCCTTTTTGCTACATGAACGAACGTCTTTCCACATGCTCAGTTCTGAGAGATAATTGAGTGTGAAAGCCGTACGTCACTTAGCTTGTTTTGAACACATAGTTTCTTTTCATTGAAACTCCTCTCCATATTTATATATGCGGATGTAATAGCTCCAATTCAGTTTTACAGTGCAAACTGCAGGAACTTCAAACTGGCACTTGGAAACAGACTGAGAAAACAGAGTAAAAGTTTCCCCTGCAACCCATTCCCTTTTTGCTAGAAGAACGAACGTCTCTCCACATCCTCAGTTCTGAGAGATAAGTGTGTGTGAAAGCCGTTCTTCACCTAGCTTGTTGGGAATACAAAGTTCCTTTTCATTGCGCACTCCAACTCCATACATATATACGGTTAGGTACTTGCTCCAATTCGGTTTTTCAGTGCAAACTGCAGGAAATTAAAACCCGCACTAGGAAACAGTGTGAGAAACCAGAGAAAAGTTTCTCCTGCAAACCGTTCCTTTTGTGCTACATGAACGAACGTCTCTCCACATGCTCAGTTCTGAGAGATAAGTGTTTGTGAAAGCAGTCCTTTTCCTAGCTTGTTGGGAACACAAAGATTCTTTCAGTTGCAAAATACACTCCATACATTTATATGGGTAGGCACTATCTGAAACTCGGTTTTACAGTGAAAACGGCAGGAACTTCAAAGTGGCACTAGGAAACAGACTGAGAAACCAGAGTACAAGTTTCTCCTGCAACCCGTTCCGTTTTTGCTAGATGAACGTACGTCTATCCACATGCTCATTTCTGAGAGATAAGTGAGTGTGAAAGCCGTACGTCACTTAGCTTGTTGGGAACACAAAGATTCTTTTCAGTTGCAAACTCCACTCCATACATTTATATGGGGAAGTGCAAGCTCCATCACGGTTTTACAGTGAAAAATGCAGGAACTTCAAACCGGCACTAGGAAACAGACTGAGAAAACAGAATAAAAGTGTCACCTGCAACCAGTTCCCTTTGTGCTAGTTGAACGAACGTTTCTCCACATGCTCACTTCTGAAAGATAAGTGTGTGTGAAAGCCGTCCTTCATCTAGCTTGTTGGGAACACAATGTTATTTTTCAGGTGCAACCTCCAGTCCGTATACATATATAGGGAGGAAGTAGTTCCAAATCTGTTTTACAGCGAAAACTGCAGGAACTTCAAACTGGCACTAGGAAACAGACTGAGAAACCAGAGTAAAAGTTTCTCCTGCAACCCGTTACTTTGTGCTAGATGAAAGAACGTCTCTCCACATGCTAAGTCCAGAGAGATATGTGTGTGTGAAACCCGTGTTTCATCTAGCTTGTTGGGTACACAAAGTTTCTTTTCAGTTGCAAACAACATTCCACACATATATATGGGGAAGTTGAAGCTCCAAATCGGTTTTACAGTAAAATCTGCAGGAACTTCAAACCAGCACTAAGAAACAGACTGAGAAACCATAGTAAAAGTTTCTCCTGCAACCAGTTCCCTTTGTGCTAGATGAACGAATGTCTCTACACATGCTCAGTTCTGAGAGATAAGTGTGTGTGAAAGCCGCCCTTCACCTAGCTTGTTGGGTACACAAATGTTCTTTTCAGGTGCAAACTCCACTCCATACATATATATGGGGAGGTACTATCTCCAACACGATTTTTCAGTGAAAACTGCAGGAACTTCAAACAGGCACTAGGAAACAGACTGAGAACAAAGAGTAAAAATTTCTCCTGCAACCTTTTCCCTTTGTGCTAGATGAACGAACGTCTCTCCACATGCTCATTTCTGAGAGATAATTTTGTGTGAAAGCCGTCCTTCATCTAGCTTGTTGGGAACACAAAGTTTCTTTTCTGTTCGAAACTCCACTGTATACATATATATGGGGAGGTACTAGATTTAAATCGGTTTTACAGTCAAAACTGCTGGAATATTAAACCGCACTAGGAAAAAGAATGAGATCCCAGAGTAAAAGTTTCTCCTGCAACCTGACCATTTGTGCTAGATGAACGAAAGTCTCTCCACATGCTCAGTTCTGAGGGATAAGTGTGTGTGAAAGCCGTCCTTCAAATAGCTTGTTGGGAACACAAAGTATCTTTTCAGTTGCAAAATCCACTCCATGCATATATATGGGGAGGTTCTAGCTCCAACCCGGTTTTACAGTGAAAACTGCAGGAACTTCAAACCGGCACTAGGAAACAGACTGAGAAACCAGAGTAAAACTTTCACCTGCAAACCGTTCCCTTTGTGCTAGATGAACGAACGTCTCTCCACATGCTCAGTTCTGAGAGATAAGTGTGTGTGAAAGCCGTCCTTCACATAGCTTCTTGGGAACACAAGGTTTCTTTTCAGTTGAAAACTCCACTCCATACATATATATGGGGAGGTTCTAGCTCCAACACGGTTTTACAGTGAAACTGCAGGAACTTCAAACCGGCACTAGGAAACAGACTGCGAAACCAGAGTAAAACTTTCACGTGCAACCCGTTCCCTTTGTGCTAGATTAACGAAAGTCTCTTCACATGCTCAGTTCTGAGAGATAAGTGTGTGTGAAAGCTGTCCTTCAACAAGCTCATTGGGAAAACAAAGTTTTTTTCAGTTGCAAACTCCAATCCATACATATTTATGGGGATGTTCTAGCTCCAAACCGGTTTTACAGTGAAAACTGCAGGAACGTCAAACCGGCACTAGGAAACAGACTGAGAATCCAGAGTAATAGTTTCACCTGCAACCCGTTCCATTTGTGCTAGATGAACGAACGTCTCTCTACAGGCTCAGTTCTGAGAGATAAGTTTGTGTGAAAGCCGCACTTCACATAGCTTGTTAGGAACACAAAGTTTCTTTTCAGTTGCAAACTCCACTCCATACATACGTATTTGCAGGTACTAGCTCCAAATCTGTTTTACAGTGAAAAATGCAGGAACTTCAAACCGGCACTAGGAAACAGACTGAGAAACCAGAGAAAAACTTTCTCCTGCAACCTGTTCCCTTTGTGCTAGATGAACGAACGTCTCTCCACATGATCAGTTCTGAGAGATAAGTGTGTGTGAAAGCCGTCCTTCACCTAGCTTCTTGGGAACACAAAGTTTCTTTTCAGTTGCAAACTCCACTCCATACATATATATGGGGAGGTTCTAGCTCCAACCCGGTTTTACAGTGAAAACTGCAGGAACTTCAAACCGGAACTAGGAAACAGACTGAGAAACCAGAGTAAAACTTTCTCATGCAACCCGTTCCCTTTGTGCTAAATGAACGAAAGTCTCTCCACATGCTCAGTTCTGAGAGATTAGTGTGTGTGGAAGCCGTCCTTCACCTAGATTTTTGGGAACACAAAGATCCTTTTCAGTTGCAAACTCCACTCCATACATATATATGGGGAGGTTCTATCTCCAAATCGGTTTTACAGTGAAAACTGCAGGAAATTCAAACCGGCACTAGGAAACAGACTGAGAAACCAGAGTAAAACTTTCTCCTGCAACCCGTTCCCTTTGTGCTAGATGAACGAACGTCTCTCCACATGCTCAGTTCTGAGAGATAAGTGGGTGTGAAAGCCGTCTTTCACATAGCTTCTTGGGAACACAAAGTTTCTTTTCAGTTGCAAACTCCACTCCATACATATATATGGGGAGGTTCTAGCTCCAAACCGGTTTTACAGTGAAAACTGCAGGAACTTCAAACCGGCACTAGGAAACAGACTGAGAAACCAGAGTAATAGTTCCACCTGCAAGCCGTTCCCTTTGTGCTAGATGAACGAAAGTCTCTCCACATGCTCAGTTCTGAGAGATAAGTGTGTGTGAAATCCGTACTTCAACTAGCTTCTTGGGAACACAAAGGTTCTTTTCAGTTGCAAACTCCACTCCATACATATATATGGGGAGGTTCTAGCTCCAACCCTTTTTTACAGTGAAAACTGCAGGAACTTCAAACCGGCACTAGGAAACAGACTGAGAAACCAGAGTAAAACTTTCTCCTGCATCCAATCCTTTGTGCTAAATGAACGAACGTCTCTCCACATGCTCAGTTCTGAGAGATTAGTGTGTGTGGAAGCCGTCCTTCACCTAGCTTCTTGGGAACACAAAGTTTCTTTTCAGTTGCAAACTGCACTCCATACATATATATGGGAAGGTTCTAGCTCCAACACGCTTTTACAGTGAAAACTGTAGGAACTTCAAACCGGCACTAGGAAACAGACTGCGAAACCAGAGTAAAACTTTCACCTGCAACCCGTTCCCTTTGTGCTAGATGAACGAACGTCTCTCCACATGCTCAGTTCTGAGAGATAAGTGTGTGTGAAAGCTGTACTTCAACTAGCTCATTGGGAAAACAAAGTTTTTTTCAGTTGCAAACTCCAATCCATACATATTTATGGGGAGGTTATAGCTCCAACCCGGTTTTACAGTGAAAACTGCAGGAACTTCAAACCGGCACTAGGAAACTGACTGAGAATCCAGAGTAATAGTTTCACCTGCAACCCGTTCCATTTGTGCTAGATGAACGAACGTCTTTCTACAGGCTCAGTTCTGAGAGATAAGTTTGTGTGAAAGCCGCACTTTACATAGCTTGTTAGGAACACAAAGTTTCTTTTCAGTTGCAAACTCCACTCCATACATATGTATTTGGAGGTACTAGCTCCAAATCTGTTTTACAGTGAAAACTGGAGGAGCTTCAAACCGGCACTAGGAAACAGACTGAGAAACCAGAGTAAAACTTTCTCCTGCAACCCGTTCCCTTTGTGCTAGATGAACGAAAGTCTCTCCACATGCTCAGTTCTGAGAGATTAGTGTGTGTGGAAGCCGTCCTTCACCAAGATTTTTGGAAACACAAAGATACTTTTCAGTTGCAAACTCCAATCCATACATATTTATGGGGAGGTTCTATCTCCAAATCGGTTTTACAGTGAAAACTGCAGGAAATTCAAACCGGCACTAGGAAACAGACTGAGAATCCAGAGTAAAACTTTCTCCTGCAACCCGTTCCCTTTGTGCTAGATGAACGAACGTCTCTCCACATGCTCAGTTCTGAGAGATAAGTGGGTGTGAAAGCAGTCTTTCACTTAGCTTCTTGGGAACACAAAGTTTCTTTTCAGTTGCAAACTCCACTCCATACATATATATGGGGAGGTTCTAGCTCCAAACCTGTTTTACAGTGAAAACTGCAGGAACTTCAAACCGGCACTAGGAAACAGACTGAGAATCCAGAGTAATAGTTCCACCTGCAAGCCGTTCCCTTTGTGCTAGATGAACGAAAGTCTCTCCACATGCTCAGTTCTGAGAGATAAGTGTGTGTGAAATCCGTACTTCAACTAGCTTCTTGGGAACACAAAGGTTCTTTTCAGTTGCAAACTCCACTCCATACATATATATGGGGAGGTTCTAGCTCCAACCCTGTTTTACAGTGAAAACTGCAGGAACTTCAAACCGGCACTAGGAAACAGACTGAGAAACCAGAGTAAAACTTTCTCCTGCAACCCGTTCCCTTTGTGCTAGATGAACGAACGTCTCTCCACATCCTCAGTTCTGAGAGATTAGTGTGTGTGGAAGCCGTCCTTCACCTAGATTTTTGGGAACACAAAGATCCTTTTCAGTTGTAAACTCCACTCCATACATATATATGGGGAGGTTCTATCTCCAAATCGGTTTTACAGTGAAAACTGCAGGAACTTCAAACCGGCACTAGGAAACAGACTGAGAAACCAGAGTAAAACTTTCTACTGCAACCCGTTCCCCTTGTGCTAGATGAACGAACGTCTCTCCACATGCTCAGATCTGAGAGATAAGTGTGTGTAAAGCCGTACTTCACCTAGCTAATTGGGAACACAAAGTTTCTTTTCAGTTGCAAACTCCACTCCATACATATATATGGGGAGGTTCTAGCACCAAATCGGTTTTACAGTGAAAACTGCAAGAACTTCAAACCGGCAGTAGGAAACAGACTGAGAAACCAGAGTAAAACTTTCTCCTGCAACCCATTCCCTTTGTGCTAGATGAACGAACGTCTCTCCACATGCTCAGTTCCGAGAGAAAAGTGTGTGTGAAAGCCGTCCTTCACCTAGATTGTTGGGAAAAAAAGTTTCTTTTCAGTTGCAAACTCCAATCCATACATGTATATGGGGCGGTTCTAGCTCCAACACGGTTTTACAGTGAAAACTGCAGGAACATCAAACCGGCAGTAGGAAACAGACTGAGAAACATGTGTAAAAGTTTCTCCTGCAAACCGTTCCCTTTGTGCTAGATGAACGAACGTCTCTCCCCATGCTCAGTTCTGAGAGATAAGTGTGTGTGAAAGCCGTCCTTCACCTAGCTTGCTGGGAACACAAAGTTTCTTTTCAGTTGCAAACACCACTCCATACATATATATGGGGGGGTACTAGCTCCAACTCTGTTTTACAGTGAAAATTGCAGGAACATCAAACCGGCACAATTAAACAGACTGAGAAACCAGAGTAATAGTTTCTCCTACAAACCGTTCCCTTTGTGCAAGATGAACGAACGTCTCTCTACATGCTCAGTTCTGAGAGATAAGTGTGTGTGAAAGCCGTACTTCAGCTAGCTTCTTGGGAACACAATGTTTCTTTTCAGTTGCATACTCCACTCCTTACATATATATGGGGAGGATCTAGCTCCAACCCGGTTTTACAGTGAAAACTGCAGGAACTTCAAACCGGCAGTAGGAAACAGACTGAGAAACATGAGTAAAAGTTCCACCTGCAAGCCGTTCCCTTTCTGGTAGATGAACGAACGTCTCTCCACATGCTCAGTTCTGAGAGATAAGTGTGTGTGAAATCCGTCCTTCAACTAGCTTCTTGGGAACACAAAGGTTCTTTTCAGTTGCAAACCCCAATCCATACATATATATGGGGAGGTTCTAGCTCCAACCCGTTTTTACAGTGAAAACTGCAGGAAATTCAAACCGGCACTAGGAAACAGACTGAGAAACCAGAGTAAATATTTCTCCTGCAAACAGTTCCATTTGTGCTAGATGAACGAACGTCTCTCCAATGCTCAGTTCTGAGAGAAAAGTGTGTGTGAAAGCCTTTCTTCACCTAGCTTGTTGGGAACAAAAAGTTTCTTTTCAGTTGCAAACACCAATCCATACATGTATATGGGGCGGTTCTAGCTCCAACACGGTTTTACAGTGAAAACTGCAGGAACATCAAACCGGCAGTAGGAAACAGACTGAGAAACCAGAGTAAAAGTTTCTCCTGCAAACCGTTCCCTTTGTGCTAGATGAACGAATGTCTCTCCACATGCTCAGTTCTGAGAGATAAGTGTGTGTGAAAGCCGTCCTTCACCTAGCTTGTTGGGAACACAAGGTTTCTTTTCAGTTGAAAACACCACTCCATACATATATATGGGGAGGTACTAGTTCCAAATCAGTTTTACAGTGAAAACTGCAGGAACATCAAACCGGCACAAGGAAACAGACTGAGAAACCAGAGTAATAGTTTCTCCTGCAAACCTTTCCCTTTGTGCTAGATGAACGAACGTCTCTCTACATGCTCAGTTCTGAGAGATAAGTGTGTGTGAAAGACGTACTTCACCTAGCTTGTTGGGAACACAAAGTTTCTTTTCAGTTGCAAACTCCACTCCATACATATATATGGGGAGGATCTTGCTCCAACACGGTTTTACAGTGAAAACTGCAGGAACTTCAAACCGGCAGTAGGAAACAGACTGAGAAACATGAGTAAAAGTTCCACCTGCAAGCCGTTCCCTTTGTGGTAGATGAACGAACGTCTCCCCACATGCTCAGTTCTGAGAGATAAGTGTGTGTGAAATCCGTCCTTCAACTAGCTTCTTGGGAACACAAAGGTTCTTTTCAGTTGCAAACTCCACTCCATACATATATATGGGGAGGTTCTAGCTCCAACCCTGTTTTACAGTGAAAACTGCAGGAACTTCAAACCGGCTGTACAAAACAGACTGAGAAACATGAGTAAAATTTCCACCTGCAAGCCGTTCCCTTTGTGCTAGATGAACGAAAGTCTCTCCACATGCTCAGTTCTGAGAGATAAGTGTGTGTGAAATCCGTCCTTCAACTATCTTCTTGGGAACACAAAGTTTCTTTTCAGTTGCAAACTCCACTCCATACATATATATAGGGAGGTACTAGCTCCAAATCTGTTTGACAGTGAAAACTGCAGGAACTTGAAATCGGCACTAGGAAACAGACTGAGAAACCAGAGTAAAACTTTCCCCTGCAACCCGTTCCCTTTGTGCTAGATGAACGAACGTCTCTCCACATGCTCAGTTCTGAGAGATAAGTGTGTGTGAAAGCCGTCCTTCACCTAGCTTGTTGGGAACACAAAGTTTCTTTTCAGTTGCAAACTCCACTCCATACATATATATGGGGAGGTTCTAGCTCCAACCCTTTTTTACAGTGAAAACTGCAGGAACTTCAAACCGGCACTAGGAAACAGACTGAGAAACCAGAGTAAAACTTTCTCCTGCATCCAATCTTTGTGCTAAATGAACGAACGTCTCTCCACATGCTCAGTTCTGAGAGATTAGTGTGTGTGGAAGCCGTCCTTCACCTAGCTTCTTGGGAACACAAAGTTTCTTTTCAGTTGCAAACTGCACTCCATACATATATATGGGAAGGTTCTAGCTCCAACACGCTTTTACAGTGAAAACTGTAGGAACTTCAAACCGGCACTAGGAAACAGACTGCGAAACCAGAGTAAAACTTTCACCTGCAACCCGTTCCCTTTGTGCTAGATGAACGAACGTCTCTCCACATGCTCAGTTCTGAGAGATAAGTGTGTGTGAAAGCTGTACTTCAACTAGCTCATTGGGAAAACAAAGTTTTTTTCAGTTGCAAACTCCAATCCATACATATTTATGGGGAGGTTATAGCTCCAACCCGGTTTTACAGTGAAAACTGCAGGAACTTCAAACCGGCACTAGGAAACTGACTGAGAATCCAGAGTAATAGTTTCACCTGCAACCCGTTCCATTTGTGCTAGATGAACGAACGTCTTTCTACAGGCTCAGTTCTGAGAGATAAGTTTGTGTGAAAGCCGCACTTTACATAGCTTGTTAGGAACACAAAGTTTCTTTTCAGTTGCAAACTCCACTCCATACATATGTATTTGGAGGTACTAGCTCCAAATCTGTTTTACAGTGAAAACTGGAGGAGCTTCAAACCGGCACTAGGAAACAGACTGAGAAACCAGAGTAAAACTTTCTCCTGCAACCCGTTCCCTTTGTGCTAGATGAACGAAAGTCTCTCCACATGCTCAGTTCTGAGAGATTAGTGTGTGTGGAAGCCGTCCTTCACCAAGATTTTTGGAAACACAAAGATACTTTTCAGTTGCAAACTCCAATCCATACATATTTATGGGGAGGTTCTATCTCCAAATCGGTTTTACAGTGAAAACTGCAGGAAATTCAAACCGGCACTAGGAAACAGACTGAGAATCCAGAGTAAAACTTTCTCCTGCAACCCGTTCCCTTTGTGCTAGATGAACGAACGTCTCTCCACATGCTCAGTTCTGAGAGATAAGTGGGTGTGAAAGCAGTCTTTCACTTAGCTTCTTGGGAACACAAAGTTTCTTTTCAGTTGCAAACTCCACTCCATACATATATATGGGGAGGTTCTAGCTCCAAACCTGTTTTACAGTGAAAACTGCAGGAACTTCAAACCGGCACTAGGAAACAGACTGAGAATCCAGAGTAATAGTTCCACCTGCAAGCCGTTCCCTTTGTGCTAGATGAACGAAAGTCTCTCCACATGCTCAGTTCTGAGAGATAAGTGTGTGTGAAATCCGTACTTCAACTAGCTTCTTGGGAACACAAAGGTTCTTTTCAGTTGCAAACTCCACTCCATACATATATATGGGGAGGTTCTAGCTCCAACCCTGTTTTACAGTGAAAACTGCAGGAACTTCAAACCGGCACTAGGAAACAGACTGAGAAAACAGAGTAAAACTTTCTCCTGCAACCCGTTCCCTTTGTGCTAGATGAACGAACGTCTCTCCACATCCTCAGTTCTGAGAGATTAGTGTGTGTGGAAGCCGTCCTTCACCTAGATTTTTGGGAACACAAAGATCCTTTTCAGTTGTAAACTCCACTCCATACATATATATGGGGAGGTTCTATCTCCAAATCGGTTTTACAGTGAAAACTGCAGGAACTTCAAACCGGCACTAGGAAACAGACTGAGAAACCAGAGTAAAACTTTCTACTGCAACCCGTTCCCCTTGTGCTAGATGAACGAACGTCTCTCCACATGCTCAGATCTGAGAGATAAGTGTGTGTAAAGCCGTACTTCACCTAGCTAATTGGGAACACAAAGTTTCTTTTCAGTTGCAAACTCCACTCCATACATATATATGGGGAGGTTCTAGCACCAAATCGGTTTTACAGTGAAAACTGCAAGAACTTCAAACCGGCAGTAGGAAACAGACTGAGAAACCAGAGTAAAACTTTCTCCTGCAACCCATTCCCTTTGTGCTAGATGAACGAACGTCTCTCCACATGCTCAGTTCCGAGAGAAAAGTGTGTGTGAAAGCCGTCCTTCACCTAGATTGTTGGGAAAAAAAGTTTCTTTTCAGTTGCAAACTCCAATCCATACATGTATATGGGGCGGTTCTAGCTCCAACACGGTTTTACAGTGAAAACTGCAGGAACATCAAACCGGCAGTAGGAAACAGACTGAGAAACATGTGTAAAAGTTTCTCCTGCAAACCGTTCCCTTTGTGCTAGATGAACGAACGTCTCTCCCCATGCTCAGTTCTGAGAGATAAGTGTGTGTGAAAGCCGTCCTTCACCTAGCTTGCTGGGAACACAAAGTTTCTTTTCAGTTGCAAACACCACTCCATACATATATATGGGGGGGTACTAGCTCCAACTCTGTTTTACAGTGAAAATTGCAGGAACATCAAACCGGCACAATTAAACAGACTGAGAAACCAGAGTAATAGTTTCTCCTACAAACCGTTCCCTTTGTGCAAGATGAACGAACGTCTCTCTACATGCTCAGTTCTGAGAGATAAGTGTGTGTGAAAGCCGTACTTCAGCTAGCTTCTTGGGAACACAATGTTTCTTTTCAGTTGCATACTCCACTCCTTACATATATATGGGGAGGATCTAGCTCCAACCCGGTTTTACAGTGAAAACTGCAGGAACTTCAAACCGGCAGTAGGAAACAGACTGAGAAACATGAGTAAAAGTTCCACCTGCAAGCCGTTCCCTTTCTGGTAGATGAACGAACGTCTCTCCACATGCTCAGTTCTGAGAGATAAGTGTGTGTGAAATCCGTCCTTCAACTAGCTTCTTGGGAACACAAAGGTTCTTTTCAGTTGCAAACCCCAATCCATACATATATATGGGGAGGTTCTAGCTCCAACCCGTTTTTACAGTGAAAACTGCAGGAAATTCAAACCGGCACTAGGAAACAGACTGAGAAACCAGAGTAAATATTTCTCCTGCAAACAGTTCCATTTGTGCTAGATGAACGAACGTCTCTCCAATGCTCAGTTCTGAGAGAAAAGTGTGTGTGAAAGCCTTTCTTCACCTAGCTTGTTGGGAACAAAAAGTTTCTTTTCAGTTGCAAACACCAATCCATACATGTATATGGGGCGGTTCTAGCTCCAACACGGTTTTACAGTGAAAACTGCAGGAACATCAAACCGGCAGTAGGAAACAGACTGAGAAACCAGAGTAAAAGTTTCTCCTGCAAACCGTTCCCTTTGTGCTAGATGAACGAATGTCTCTCCACATGCTCAGTTCTGAGAGATAAGTGTGTGTGAAAGCCGTCCTTCACCTAGCTTGTTGGGAACACAAGGTTTCTTTTCAGTTGAAAACACCACTCCATACATATATATGGGGAGGTACTAGTTCCAAATCAGTTTTACAGTGAAAACTGCAGGAACATCAAACCGGCACAAGGAAACAGACTGAGAAACCAGAGTAATAGTTTCTCCTGCAAACCTTTCCCTTTGTGCTAGATGAACGAACGTCTCTCTACATGCTCAGTTCTGAGAGATAAGTGTGTGTGAAAGACGTACTTCACCTAGCTTGTTGGGAACACAAAGTTTCTTTTCAGTTGCAAACTCCACTCCATACATATATATGGGGAGGATCTTGCTCCAACACGGTTTTACAGTGAAAACTGCAGGAACTTCAAACCGGCAGTAGGAAACAGACTGAGAAACATGAGTAAAAGTTCCACCTGCAAGCCGTTCCCTTTGTGGTAGATGAACGAACGTCTCCCCACATGCTCAGTTCTGAGAGATAAGTGTGTGTGAAATCCGTCCTTCAACTAGCTTCTTGGGAACACAAAGGTTCTTTTCAGTTGCAAACTCCACTCCATACATATATATGGGGAGGTTCTAGCTCCAACCCTGTTTTACAGTGAAAACTGCAGGAACTTCAAACCGGCTGTACAAAACAGACTGAGAAACATGAGTAAAATTTCCACCTGCAAGCCGTTCCCTTTGTGCTAGATGAACGAAAGTCTCTCCACATGCTCAGTTCTGAGAGATAAGTGTGTGTGAAATCCGTCCTTCAACTATCTTCTTGGGAACACAAAGTTTCTTTTCAGTTGCAAACTCCACTCCATACATATATATAGGGAGGTACTAGCTCCAAATCTGTTTGACAGTGAAAACTGCAGGAACTTGAAATCGGCACTAGGAAACAGACTGAGAAACCAGAGTAAAACTTTCCCCTGCAACCCGTTCCCTTTGTGCTAGATGAACGAACGTCTCTCCACATGCTCAGTTCTGAGAGATAAGTGTGTGTGAAAGCCGTCCTTCACCTAGCTTGTTGGGAACACAAAGTTTCTTTTCAGTTGCAAACTCCACTCCATACATATATATGGGGAGGATCTAGCTACAACCCGGTTTTACAGTGAAAACTGCAGGAACATCAAACCGGCACTAGGAAACAGACTGAGTAACCAGAGTAAAACTTTCTCCTGCAACCCGTTCCCTTTGTGCTAGATGAATGAACGTCTCTCCACATGCTCAGTTCTGAGAGAAAAGTGTGTGTGAAAGCCGTCCTTCACCTAGATTGTTGGGAACAAAAAGTTTCTTTTCAGTTGCAAACTCCAATCCATACATGTATATGGGGCGGTTCTAGGTCCAACAAGGTTTTACAGTGAAAACTGCAGGAACATCAAACCAGCAGTAGGAAACAGACTGAGAAACCAGAGTAATAGTTTCTCCTGCAACCCGTTCCTTTGTGCTAGATGAAAGAACGTCTCTCCACATGCTCAGTCCTGAGAGATAAGTGTGTGTGAAAGCCGTCCTTCTCCTAGCTTGTTGGGAACACAAAGTTTCTTTTCAGTTGCAATCTCCAATCCATACATATATATAGGGAGGTACTAGCTCCAAATCTGTTTGACAGTGGAAACTGTAGGAACTTCAAATCGGCACTAGGAAACAGACTGAGAAACCAGAGTAAAACTTTCTCCTGCAACCCGTTCCCTTTGTGCTAGATGAACGAACGTCTCTCCACATGCTCAGTTCTGAGAGATGTGTGTGAAAGCAGTCCTTCACCTAGCTTGTTGGGAACACAAAGTTTCTTTTCAGTTGCAAACTCCACTCCATACATATATATGGGGAGGATCTAGCTACAACCCGGTTTTACAGTGAAAACTGCAGGAACATCAAACCGGCACTAGGAAACAGACTGAGAAACCAGAGTAAAACTTTCTCCTGCAACCCGTTCCCTTTGTGCTAGACGAACGAACGTCTCTCCACATGCTCAGTTCTGAGAGAAAAGTGTGTGTGAAAGCCGTCCTTCACCTAGATTGTTGGGAACAAAAAGTTTCTTTTCAGTTGCAAACTCCAATCCATACTTGTATATGGGGCGGTTCTAGGTCCAACACAGTTTTACAGTGAAAACTGCAGGAACATCAAAACGGCAGTAGGAAACAGACTGAGAAACATGAGTAAAACTTTCCCCTGCAAACCGTTCCCTTTGTTCAAGATGAACGAACGTCTCTCCACATGCTCATTTATGAGAGATAAGTGTGTGTTAAAGCCGTACTTCAACTAGCTTTTGGGAACACAAGGTTTCTTTTCAGTTGCAAACTCCACTCCATACATATATATGGGGAGGATCTAGCTCCAACCCGGTTTTACAGTGAAAACTGCAGGAACCTCAAACCGGCAGTAGGAAACAGACTGAGAAACATGAGTAAAAGTTCCACCTGCAAGCCGTTCCCTTTGTGGTAGATGAACGAACGTCTCTCCACATGCTCAGTTCTGAGAGATAAGTGTGTGTGAAATCCGTCCTTCAACTAGCTTCTTGGGAACACAAAGGTTCTTTTCAGTTGCAAACCCCACTCCATACATATATATTGGGAGGTTCTAGCTCCAACCCGGTTTTACAGTGAAAACTGTAGGAAATTCAAACCGGCACTAGGAAACAGACTGAGAAACCAGAGTAAATATTTCTCCTGCAAACAGTTCCATTTGTGCTAGATGAACGAACGTCGCTCCAATGCTCAGTTCTGAGAGAAAAGTGTGTGTGAAAGACTTTCTTCACCTAGCTTGTTGGGAACAAAAAGTTTCTTTTCAGTTGCAAACTCCAATCCATACATGCATATGGGGCGGTTCTAGCTCCAACACGGTTTTACAGTGAAAACTGCAGGAATATCAAACCGGCAGTAGGAAACAGACTGAGAAACCAGAGTAAAAGTTTCTCCTGCAAACCGTTCCCTTTGTGCTTGATGAACGAATGTCTCTCCACATGCTCAGTTCTGAGAGATAAGTGTGTGTGAAAGCCGTCCTTCACCTAGCTTGTTGGGAACACAAAGTTTCTTTTCAGTTGAAAACACCACTCCATACATATATATGGGGAAGTACTTGTTCCAAATCAGTTTTACAGTGAAAACTGCAGGAACATCAAACCGGCACAAGGAAAGAGACTGAGAAACCAGAGTAATAGTTTCTCCTGCAAACCTTTCCCTTTGTGCTAGATGAACGAACGTCTCTCTACATGCTCAGTTCTGAGAGATAAGTGTGTGTGAAAGACGTACTTCACCTAGCTTGTTGGGTACACAAAGTTTCTTTTAAGTTGCAAACTCCACTCCATACATATATATGGGGAGGATCTAGCTCCAACACGGTTTTACAGTGAAAACTGCAGGAACTTCAAACCGGCAGTAGGAAACAGACTGAGAAACATGAGTAAAAGTTCCACTTGCAAGCCGTTCCCTTTGTGGTAGATGAACGAACGTCTCTCCACATGCTCAGTTCTGAGAGATAAGTGTGTGTGAAATCCGTTCTTCAACTAGCTTCTTGGGAGCACAAAGGTTCTTTTCAGTTGCAAACCCCAATCCATACATATATATGGGGAGGTTCTAGCTCCAACCGGTTTTACAGAGAAAACTGCAGGAACTTCCAACCGGCACTAGGAAACAGACTGAGAAACCAGAGTAAAACTTTCTCCTGCAACCCGTTCCCTTTGTGCTAGATGAACGAACGTCTCGCCACATGCTCAGTTCTGAGAGAAAAGTGTGTGTGAAAGCCGTACTTCACCTAGATTGTTGGGAACCAAAAGTTTCTTTTCAGTTGCAAACTCCAATCCATACATATATATGGGGCGGTTCTAGCTCCAACACGGTTTTACAGTGAAAACTGCAGGAACATCAAACCGGCAGTAGGAAACCGACTGAGAAACATGAGTAAAATTTCTCCTGCAAACCGTTCCCTTTGTGCTAGATGAAAGAACGTCTCTCCACATGCTCAGTTCTGAGAGATTAATGTGTGTGAAAGCCGTCCTTCAACTAGCTTGTTGGGAACACCAAGTTTCTTTTCAGTTGCAAACATCACTCCATATATATATGGGGATGTACTAGCTCCAACACTGTTTTACAGTGAAAACTGCAGGAACATCAAACCGGCACTAGGAAACAGACTGAGAAACCAGAGTAAAACTTTCTCCTGCAACCCGTTCCCTTTGTGCGAGATTAATGAACGTCTCTCCACATGCTCAGTTCTGAGAGAAAAGTGTGTGTGAAAGCCGTCCTTCACCTAGATTGTTGGGAACAAAAAGTTTCTTTTCAGTTGCAAACTCCAATCCATACATGTATATGGAGCGGTTCTAGGTCCAACACGTTTTTACAGTGAAAACTGCAGGAACATCAAACCGGGAGTAGGAAACAGACTGAGAAACATGAGTAAAAGTTTCTCCTGCAAACCGTTCCCTTTATGCTAGATGAAAGAACGTCTCTCCACATGCTCAGTTCTGAGAGATAAGTGTGTGTGAAAGCCGTCCTTCACCTAGCTTGTTGGGAACACAAAGTTTCTTTTCAGTTGCAAACACCACTCCATATATATATGGGGATGTACTAGTTCCAACACTGTTTTACAGTGAAAACTGCAGGAACATCAAACCGGCACAAGGAAACAGACTGAGAAACCAGAGTAATAGTTTCTCCTGCAACCCGTTCCCTTTGTGCTAGATGAAAGAAAGTCTCTCCACATGCTCAGTTCTGAGAGATAAGTGTGTGTTAAAGCCGTCCTTCACCTAGCTTGTTGGGAACACAAAGTTTCTTTTCAGTTGCAATCTCCAATCCATACATATATATAGGGAGGTACTAGCTCCAAATCTGTTTGACAGTGGAAATTGCAGGAACTTCAAATCGGCACTAGGAATCAGACTGAGAAACCAGAGTAAAACTTTCTCCTGCAACCCGTTCCCTTTGTGCTAGATGAACGAACGTCTCTCCACATGCTCAGTTCTGAGAGATAAGTGTGTCTGAAAGCCGTCCTTCAACTAGCTTGTTGGGAACACAAAGTTTCTTTTCAGTTGCAAACTCCACTCCATACATATATATGGGGAGGATCTAGCTACAACCCGGTTTTACAGTGAAAATTGCAGGAACTTCAAACCGGCAGTAGGAAACACACTGAGAAACATGAGTAAAAGTTACACCTGCATCCCGTTCCCTTTGTGCTAGATGAATGAACGTCTCTCCACATGCTCAGTTCTGAGAGATATATGTGTGTGAAATCCGTCCTTCAACTAGCTTCTTGGGAACACAAAGTTTCTTTTCAATTGCAATCTCCACTCCATACATATATATGGGGAGGTTCTAGCTCCTACTCGGTTTTACAGTGAAAACTGCAGGAACTTCAAACCGGCACTTGGAAACAGACTGAGAAACCAGAGTAAAACTTTCTCCTGCAACCCGTTCCCTTTGTGCTAGATGAACGAACGTCTCTCCACATGCTCATTTCTGAGAGATAAGTGTGTGTGAAAGCCGTCCTTCACCTAGCTTGTTGGGAACACAAATTTTCTTTTCAGTTGCAAACTCCACTCCATACATATATATGGGGAGGTTCTAGCTCCAACACGGTGTTTCAGTGAAAACTGCAGGAACATCAAATCGGCAGTAGGAAACAGACTGAGAAACATGAGTAAAAGTTTCTCCTGCAAACCGTTCCCTTTGTGCTAGATGAAAGAACGTCTCTCCACATGCTCAGTTCTGAGAGATAAGTGTGTGTGAAAGCCGTCCTTCACCTAGCTTGTTGGGAACACAAAGTTTCTTTTCAGTTGCAAACTCCACTCCATACATATTTATGGGGAGGTACTAGTTCCAAATCTGTTTTACAGTGAAAACTGCACGAACATCAACCGACACTAGGAAACAGACTGAGATACTGGAGTACAACTTTCTCCTGCAACCCGTTCCCTTTGTGCTAGATGAACGAACGTCTCTCCACATGCTCAGTTCTGAGAGATAAGTGTGTGTGAAAGCCGTACTTCACCTAGCTTCTTGGGAACACAAAGTTTCTTTTCAGTTGCAAACTCCACTCCATACATATATATGGGGAGGTACTAGCTCCAAATCTGTTTTACAGTGAAAACTGCAGAAACATCAAACCGGCACAAGGAAACAGACTGAGAAACCAGAGTAATAGTTTCTCATACAACCCGTTCCCTTTGCGCTAGATGAACGAACGTCTCTCCACATGCTCAGTTCTGAGAGATAAGTTTGTGTGAAAGCCGTCCTTCAACTAGCATGTGGGGAACACAAAGTTTCTTTTCAGTTGCAAAATACACTCCATACATATATATGAGGAGGTTCTAGCCCCAACCCGGTTTTACAGTGAAAACTGCAGGAACTTCAAACAGGCACTAGGAAACAAACTGAGATACCATAGTAAAACTTTCTCCTGCAACGCGTTCCCTTTGTGCTAGATGAACGAACGTCTCTCCACATGCTCAGTTTTGAGGGAAAATTGTGTGTGAAAGCCGTCCTTCACGTAGCTTGTTTGGAACACAAAGATTCTTTTCAGTTGCAAACTCCACTCTATACATATTTATGGGGAGGATCTAGCTCCAACCCTGTTTTACAGTGAAAACTGCAGGAACTTCAAACCGGCACTATTAAACAGACTGAGAAACCAGAAAAATAGTTTCACCTGCAACCCGTTCCCTTTGTGCTAGATGAACGAACGTCTCTCCACCTGCTCAGTTCTGTGAGATAAGTGTGTGTGAAAGCCGTCCTTCACCTAGCTTGTTGGGAACACAAAGTTTCTTTTCATTTGCATACTCCACTCCATACATATATATGGGGAAGTACTAGCTCCAAATCTGTTTTACAGTGAAAACTGCAGGAACTTCAAACCGGCACTAGGAAACAGACTGAGAAACCAGAGTAAAACTTTCTCTTGCAACCCGTTCCCTTTGTGCTAGATGAACGAACGTCTCTCCACATGCTCAGTTCTGAGAGATAAGTGTGTGTGAAAGCCGTCCTTCAAGTAGCATGTTGGGAACACAATGTTTCTTTTCAGTTGCAAACCCCACTCCATACATATTTATGGGGAGGTCCTAGCTCCAAACCGGTTTCACAGTGAAAAATGCAGGAACTTCAAACCGGCACTAGGAAACAGTCTGAGAAACCAGAGTAATAGTTTCACCTGCAACCCGTTCCATTTGTGCTAGATGAACGAACGTCTCTCTACATGTTCAGTTCTGTGAGATAAGTGTGTGTGAAAGCCGTCCTTCACCTAGCTTGTTGGGAACACAAACATTCTATTCAGTTGCAAATTCCAATCCATACATGTATATGGGGAGGTTCTAGCTCCAACACGATTTTACAGTGAAAACTGCAGGAACATCAAACCAGCAGTAGGAAACAGACTGAGAAACATGAGTAAAAGTTTCTCTTTCAAACCGTTCCCTTTGTGCTAGATGAACGAACGTCTCTCCACATGCTCAGTTCTGAGAGATAAGTGTGTGTGAAAGCCGTCCTTCACCTAGATTGTGGGTACACAAAGTTTCTTTTCAGTTTCAAACCCTACTCCATACATATATATGGGGAAGTACTAGGTCTAAATCTGTTTTACAGTGAAAACTGCAGGAATTTCAAACCGGCACTAGGAAACAGACTGAGAAACCAGAGTAAAACTTTCTCTTGCAACCCGTTCCCTTTGTGCTAGATGAACGAACGTCTCTCCACATGCTCAGTTCTGAGAGATAAGTGTGTGTGAAAGCCGTCCTTCAACTAGCTTGTTGGGAACACAAAGTTTCTTTTCAGTTGCAAACTCCACTCCATACATATTTATGGGGAGGTTCCAGCTCCAACCCGGTTTTACAGTGAAAACTGCAGGAACTTCAAACCGGCACTAGGAAACAGACTGAGAAACCAGAGTAATAGTTTCACCTGCAACCCGTTCCATTTGTGCTAGATGAACGAACGTCTCTCTACATGTTCAGTTCTGTGAGATAAGTGTGTGTGAAAGCCGTCCTTCACATAGCTTGTTGGGAACACAAACATTCTATTCAGTTGCAAATTCCAATCCATACATGTATATGGGGAGGTTCTAGCTCCAACACGATTTTACAGTGAAAACTGCAGGAACATCAAACCAGCAGTAGGAAACAGACTGAGAAACATGAGTAAAACTTTCTCTTTCAACCCGTTCCCTTTGTGCTAAATGAACGAACGTCTCTCCACATGCTCAGATCTGAGAGATAAGTGTGTGTGAAAGCCGTCCTTCACCTAGCTTGTGGGTACACAAAGTTTCTTTTCAGTTGCAAACTCCAATCCATACATATATATGGGGAGGCTCAAGCTCCAACCCGGTTTTACAGTGAAAACTGCAGGAACATCAAACCGGCAGTAGGAAACAGACTGAGAAACCAGAGTAAAAGTTTCTCCTGCAAACCGTTCCCTTTGTGCTAGATGAACGAACGTCTCTCCACATGCTCAGTTCTGAGAGATAAGTGTGTGTGAAAGCCGTCCTTCACCTAGCTTGTTGGGAACACAAAGTTTCTTTTCAGTTGCAAACCCCACTCCATACATATTAATGGGGAGGTTCTAGCTCCAACCCGGTTTCACAGTGAAAACTGCAGGAACTTCAAACCGGCACTAGGAAACAGTCTGAGAAACCAGAGTAATAGTTTCACCTGCAACCCGTTCCATTTGTGCTAGATGAACGAACGTCTCTATACATGTTCAGTTCTGTGAGATGTGTGTGTGTGAAAGCCGTCCTTCACCTAGCTTGTTGGGAACACAAACATTCTTTTCAGTTGCAAATTCCAATCCATACATGTATATGGGGAGGTTCTAGCTCCAACACGATTTTACAGTGAAAACTGCAGGAACATCAAACCAGCTGTAGGAAACAGACTGAGAAACATGAGTAAAAGTTTCTCTTTCAAACCGTTCCCTTTGTGCTAGATGAACGAACGTCTCTCCACATGCTCAGTTCTGAGAGATAGGTGTGTCTGAAAGCCGTCCTTCAACTAGCTTTTTGGGAACACAAAGTTTCTTTTCAGTTGCAAACTCCACTCCATACATATATATGGGGAGGTACTAGCTCCAACTCTGTTTTACAGTGAATAATGCAGGAACATCAAACCGGCACAAGGAAACAGACTGAGAAACCAGAGTATTAGTTTCTCCTGAAACCCGTTCCCTTTGTGCTAGATGAACGAAAGTCTCTACACATGCTCAGTTCTGAGAGATAAGTGTGTGTGAAAGCCATCCTTCACCTAGCTTGTGGGACACAAAGTTTCTTTTCAGTTGCAAACCCTACTCCATACATATATATGGAGAGGTACTAGCTCCAAATCTGTTTTACAATGAAAACTGCAGGAATTTCAAACCGGCACTAGGAAACAGACTGAGAAACCAGAGTAAAACTTTCTCCTGCAACCCGTTCCCTTTGTGCTAGATGAACGAACGTCTCTCCACATGCTCAGTTCTGAGAGATAAGTGTGTGTGAAAGCCGTCCTTCACCTAGCTTGTTGGGAACACAAAGTTTCTTTTCAGTTGCAAACTCCACTCCATACATATTTATGGGGAGGTTCCAGCTCCAACCCGGTTTTACAGTGAAAACTGCAGGAACTTCAAACCGGCACTAGGAAACAGACTGAGAAACCAGAGTAATAGTTTCACCTGCAACCCGTTCCATTTGTGCTAGATGAACGAACGTCTCTCTACATGTTCAGTTTCTGTGAGATAAGTGTGTGTGAAAGCCGTCCTTCACCTAGCTTATTGGGAACACAAAGTTTCTTTTCAGTTGCATACTCCACTCCATACATATATATGGGTAGGTACTAGCTCCAAATCTGTTTTACAGTGAAAACTGCAGGAACTTCAAACCGGCACTAGGAAACAGACTGAGATACCAGAGTAAAACTTTCTCTTGCAACCCGTTCCCTTTGTGCTAGATGAACGAACGTCTCTCCAGATGCTGATTTCTGAGAGATAAGTGTGTGTGAAAGCCGTCCTTCAACTAGCATGTTGGGAACACAAATTTTCTTTTCAGGTGCAAACTCCACTCCATACATATATATGGGGTGGTACTAACTCGAACTAGGTTTTACCGTGAAAACTGCAGGAACTTCAAACCGGCACTAGGAAACAGACTGAGAAACCAGAGTAAAACTTTCTCCTGCAACCCGTTCCCTTTGTGCTAGATGAACGAAAGTCTCTCCACATGCTCAGTAGTGAGAGAAAAGTGTGTGTGAAAACCGTCCTTCACCTAGCTTCTTGGGAACACAAACTTTCTTTTCAGTTGCAAACACCAATCCTGACATATATATGGGGAGATTATATCCAACCCGGTTTTACAGTGAAAACTGCAGGAACATCAAACCGGCATTAGGAAACAGACTGAGAAACATGAGTAAAATTTTCTCCTGCAACCCGTTCCCTTTGTGCTAGATGAACGAACGTCTCTCCACATGCTCAGTTCTGAGAGATAAGTGTGTGTGAAAGCCGTCCTTCACCTAGATTTTTGGGAACACAAAGTTTCTTTTCAGTTGCAAACACCACTCCATACATATATATGGGGAGGTACTAGCTCCAAAACTGTTTTACAGTGAAAACTGCAGGAACATCAAACCGGCATTAGGAAACAGACTGAGAAACCAGAGTAATAGTTTCTCCTGCAACCCGTTCCCTTTGTGCTAGATGAACGAACGTCTCTCCACATGCTGATTTCTGAGAGATAAGTGTGTGTGAAAGCCGTCCTTCAACTAGCATGTTGGGAACACAAATTTTCTTTTCAGGTGCAAACTCCACTCCATACATATATATGGGGTGGTACTAACTCGAACTAGGTTTTACCGTGAAAACTGCAGGAACTTCAAACCGGCACTAGGAAACAGACTGAGAAACCAGAGTAAAACTTTCTCCTGCAACCCGTTCCCTTTGTGCTAGATGAACGAACGTCTCTCCACATGCTCAGTAGTGAGAGAAAAGTGTGTGTGAAAGCCGTCCTTCACCTAGCTTCTTGGGAACACAAACTTTCTTTTCAGTTACAAACACCAATCCTGACATATATATGGGGAGATTATATCCAACCCGGTTTTACAGTGAAAACTGCAGGAACATCAAACCGGCATTAGGAAACAGACTGAGAAACATGAGTAAAATTTTCTCCTGCAACCCGTTCCCTTTGTGCTAGATGAACGAACGTCTCTCCACATGCTCAGTTCTGAGAGATAAGTGTGTGTGAAAGCCGTCCTTCACCTAGATTTTTGGGAACACAAAGTTTCTTTTCAGTTGCAAACACCACTCCATACATATATATGGGGAGGTACTAGCTCCAAAACTGTTTTACAGTGAAAACTGCAGGAACATCAAACCGGCACTAGGAAACAGACTGAGAAACCAGAGTAATAGTTTCTCCTGCAACCCGTTCCATTTGTGCTAGATGAACGAACGTCTCTCCACATGCTCAGTTCTGAGAGATAAGTGTGTGTGAAAGCCGTACTTCACCTAGCTTGTAGGGAACACAAAGTTTATTTTCAGTTGCAAACTCCACTCCATACATATATATGGGGAGGTACTAGCTCCAAATCTTTTTTACAGTGAAAACTGCAGGAACTTCAAACCAGCACTAGGAAACAGACAGAGAAAACAGAGTAAAACTTTCTCCTGCAACCCGTTCCCTTTGTGCTAGATGAACGAACGTCTCTCCACATGCTCAGATCTGAGAGATAAGTGTGTGTAAAGCCGTACTTCACCTAGCTTCTTGGGAACACAAAGTTTCTTTTCAGTTGCAAACTCCACTCCATACATATATATGGGGAGGTTCTAGCTCCAACCCGGTTTTACAGTGAAAACTGCAGGAACATCAAACCGGCACTAGGAAACAGACTGAGAAACCAGAGTAAAACTTTCTCCTGCAACCCGTTCCCTTTGTGCTAGATGAACGAACGTCTCTCCACATGCTCAGTTCTGAGAGAAAATTCTGTGTGAAAGCCGTCCTTCACCTTGCTTGTTGGGAACACAAACATTCTTTTCAGTTGCAAATTCCAATCCATACATGTATATGGGGAGGTTCTATCTCCAACCCGGTTTTACAGTGAATACTGCAGGAACATCAAACCGGCACATGGAAACAGACTGAGAAACCAGAGTAATAGTTTCTCCTGCAACCCGTTCCATTTGTGCTAGATGAACGAACGTCTCTCCACATGCTCAGTTCTGAGAGATAAGTGTGTGTGAAAGCCGTACTTCACCTAGCTTGTAGGGAACACAAAGTTTATTTTCAGTTGCAAACTCCAATCCATACATATATATGGGGAGGTACTAGCTCCAAATCTGTTTTACAGTGAAAACTGCAGGAACTTCAAACCAGCACTAGGAAACAGACAGAGAAAACAGAGTAGAACTTTCTCCTGCAACCCGTTCCCTTTGTGCTAGATGAACGAACGTCTCTCCACATGCTCAGATCTGAGAGATAAGTGTGTGTAAAGCCGTACTTCACCTAGCTTCTTGGGAACACAAAGTTTCTTTTCAGTTGCAAACTCCACTCCATACATATATATGGGGAGGTTCTAGCTCCAACCCGGTTTTACAGTGAAAACTGCAGGAACATCAAACCGGCACTAGGAAACAGACTGAGAAACCAGAGTAAAACTTTCTCCTGCAACCCGTTCCCTTTGTGCTAGATGAACGAACGTCTCTCCACATGCTCAGTTCTGAGAGAAAAGTGTGTGTGAAAGCCGTCCTTCACCTAGATTGTTGGGAACACAAAGTATCTTTTCAGTTCCAAACACCATTCCATACATATATATGGGGAGGTTCTAGCTCCAACACGGTTTTACAGTGAAAACTGCAGGAACATCAAATCGGCAGTAGGAAACAGACTGAGAAACATGAGTAAAAGTTTCTCCTGCAAACCGTTCCCTTTGTGCTAGATGAAAGAACGTCTCTCCACATGCTCAGTTCTGAGAGATAAGTGTGTGTGAAAGCCGTCCTTCACTTAGCTTGTTGGGAACACAAAGTTTCTTTTCAGTTGCAAACTCCACTCCATACATATATATGGGGAGGTACTAGTTCCAAATCTGTTTTACAGTGAAAACTGCAGGAACTTCAAACCGACACTAGGAAATAGACTGAGATACTGGAGTACAACTTTCTCCTGCAACCCGTTCCCTTTGTGCTAGATGAACGAAAGTCTCTCCACATGCTCAGTTCTGAGAGATAAGTGTGTGTGAAAGCCGTACTTCACCTAGCTTCTTGGGAACACAAAGTTTCTTTACAGTTGCAAACTGCACTCCATACATATATATGGGGAGGTTCTAGCTCCAAGCCGGTTTTACAGTGAAAACTGCAGGAACTTCAAACCGGCACTAGGAAACAGACTGAGAATCCAGAGTAATACTTTCTCCTGCAACCCGTTTCCTTTGTGCTAGATGAACGAACGTCTCTCCACATGCTCAGTTCTGAGAGAAAATTCTGTGTGAAAGCCGTCCTTCACCTAGCTTGTTGGGAACACAAACATTCTTTTCAGTTGCAAATTCCAATCCATACATCTATATGGGGAGGTTCTAGCTCCAACCCGGTTTTACAGTGAATACTGCAGGAACATCAAACCGGCACAAGGAAACAGACTGAGAAACCAGAGTAATAGTTTCTCCTGAAACCCGTTCCCTTTGTGCTAGATGAACGAAAGTCTCTCCACATGCTCAGTTCTGAGAGATAAGTGTGTGTGAAAGCCGTTCTTCACCTAGCTTGTTCGGTACACAAAGTTTCTTTTCAGTTGCAAACCCTACTCCATACATATATATGGGGAGGTACTAGCTCCAAATCTGTTTTACAGTGAAAACTGCAGGAACATCAAACCGGCACAAGGAAACAGACTGAGAAACCAGAGTAATTGTTTCTCCTGAAACCCGTTCCCTTTGTGCTAGATGAACGAACGTCTCTCCACATGCTCAGTTCTGAGAGATAAGTGTGTCTGAAAGCCGTCCTTCAACTAGCTTCTTGGGAACACAAAGTTTCTTTTCATTTGCAAACTCCACTCCATACATATATATGGGGAGGTACTAGCTCCAACTCTGTTTTACAGTGAAAACTGCAGAAACATCAAACCGGCACAAGGAAACAGACTGAGAAACCAGAGTAATAGTTTCTCATGCAACCCGTTCCCTTTGTGCTAGATGAACGAACGTCTCTCCACATGCTCAGTTCTGAGAGATAAGTGTGTGTGAAAGCCGTCCTTCAACTAGCATGTGGGGAACACAAAGTTTCTTTTCAGTTGCAAAATACACTCCATACATATATATGAGGAGGTTCTAGCCCCAACCCGGTTTTACAGTGAAAACTGCAGGAACTTCAATCAGGCACTAGGAAACAAACTGAGATACCAGAGTAAAACTTTCTCCTGCAACGCGTTCCCTTTGTGCTAGATGAACGAACGTCTCTCCACATGCTCAGTTTTGAGGGAAAATTGTGTGTGAAAGCCGTCCTTCACGTAGCTTGTTGGGAACACAAAGATTCTTTTCAGTTGCAAACTCCACTCTATACATATTTATGGGGAGGATCTAGCTCCAACCCTGTTTTACAGTGAAAACTGCAGGAACTTCAAACCGGCACTATTAAACAGACTGAGAAACCAGAAAAATAGTTTCACCTGCAACCCGTTCCCTTTGTGCTATATGAACGAACGTCTCTCCACCTGCTCAGTTCTGTGAGATATGTGTGTGTGAAAGCCGTCCTTCACCTAGCTTGTTGGGAACACAAAGTTTCTTTTCATTTGCATACTCCACTCCATACATATATATGGGGAGGTACTAGCTCCAAATGTGTTTTACAGTGAAAACTGCAGGAACTTCAAAGCGGCACTAGGAAACAGACTGAGAAACCAGAGTAAAACTTTCTCTTGCAACCCGTTCCCTTTGTGCTAGATAAACGAACGTCTCTCCACATGCTCAGTTCTGAGAGATAAGTGTGTGTGAAAGCCGTCCTTCAACTAGCATGTTGGGAACACAATGTTTCTATTCAGTTGCAAACCCCATTCCATACATATTTATGGGGAGGTCCTAGCTCCAACCCGTTTTCACAGTGAAAACTGCCGGAACTTCAAACCGGCACTAGGAAACAGTCTGAGAAACCAGAGTAATAGTTTCACCTGCAACCCGTTCCATTTGTGCTAGATGAACGAACGTCTCTATACATGTTCAGTTCTGTGAGATAAGTGTGTGTGAAAGCAGTCCTTCACCTAGCTTGTTGGGAACACAAACATTCTATTCAGTTGCAAATTCCAATCCATACATGTATATGGGGAGGTTCTAGCTCCAACACGATTTTACAGTGAAAACTGCAGGAACATCAAACCAGCAGTAGGAAACAGACTGAGAAACATGAGTAAAAGTTTCTCTTTCAAACCGTTCCCTTTGTGCTAGATGAACGAACGTCTCTCCACATGCTCAGTTCTGAGAGATAAGTGTGTGTGAAAGCCGTCCTTCACATAGATTGTGGGTACACAAAGTTTCTTTTCAGTTGCAAACCCTACTCCATACATATATATGGGGAGGTACTAGCTCCAAATCTGTTTTACAGTGAAAACTGCAGGAATTTCAAACCGGCACTAGGAAACAGACTGAGAAACCAGAGTAAAACTTTCTCTTGCAACCCGTTCCCTTTGTGCTAGATGAACGAACGTCTCTCCACATGCTCAGATCTGAGAGATAAGTGTGTGTGAAAGCCGTCCTTCACCTAGCTTTTGGGTACACAAAGTTTCTTTTCAGTTGCAAACTCCAATCCATACATATATATGGGGAGGTTCAAGTTCCAACCCGGTTTTACAGTGAAAACAGCAGGAACATCAAACCGGCAGTAGGAAACAGACTGAGAAACCAGAGTAAAAGTTTGTCCTGCAAACCGTTCCCTTTGTGCTAGATGAACGAACGTCTCTCCACATGCTCAGTTCTGAGAGATAAGTGTGTGTGAAAGCCGTCCTTCACCTAGCTTGTTGGGAACACAAAGTTTCTTTTCAGTTGCAAACCCCACTCCATACATTTTTATGGGGAGGTTCTAGCTCCAACCCGGTTTCACAGTGAAAACTGCAGGAACTTCAAACCGGCACTAGGAAACAGTCTGAGAAACCAGAGTAATAATTTCACCTGCAACCCGTTCCATTTGTGCTAGATGAACGAACGTCAATATACATGTTCAGTTCTGTGAGATAAGTGTGTGTGAAAGCCGTCCTTCACCTAGCTTGTTGGGAACACAAACATTCTTTTCAGTTGCAAATTCCAATCCATACATGTATATGGGGAGGTTCTAGCTCCAACACGATTTTACAGTGAAAACTGCAGGAACATCAAACCAGCTGTAGGAAACAGACTGAGAAACATGAGTAAAAGTTTCTGTTTCAAACCGTTCCCTTTGTGCTAGATGAACGAACGTCTCTCCACATGCTCAGTTCTGAGAGATAAGTGTGTGTGAAAGCCGTCCTTCACCTAGATTGTGGGTACACAAAGTTTCTTTTCAGTTGCAAACACTACTCCATACATATATATGGGGAGGTACTAGCTCCAAATCTGTTTTACAGTGAAAACTGCAGGAATTTCAAACCGGCACTAGGAAACAGACTGAGAAACCAGAGTAAAACTTTCTCTTGCAACCCGTTCCCTTTGTGCTAGATGAACGAACGTCTCTCCACATGCTCAGATCTGAGAGATAAGTGTGTGTGAAAGCCGTCCTTCACCTAGCTTGTGGGTACACAAAGTTTCTTTTCAGTTGCAAACTCCAATCCATACATATATATGGGGAGGTTCAAGCTCCAACCCGGTTTTACAGTGAAAACTGCAGGAACATCAAACCGGCAGTAGGAAACAGACTGAGAAACCAGAGTAAAAGTTTCTCCTGAAACCGTTCCCTTTGTGCTAGATGAACGAACGTCTCTCCACATGCTCAGTTCTGAGAGATAAGTGTGTGTGAAAGCCGTCCTTCACCTAGCTTGTTGGGAACACAAAGTTTCTTTTCAGTTGCAAACCCCACTCCATACATATTTATGGGGAGGTTCTAGCTCCAACCCGGTTTCACAGTGAAAACTGCAGGAACTTCAAACCGGCACTAGGAAACAGTCTGAGAAACCAGAGTAATAGTTTCACCTGCAACCCGTTCCATTTGTGCTAGATGAACGAACGTCTCTATACATGTTCAGTTCTGTGAGATAAGTGTGTGTGAAAGCCGTCCTTCACCTAGCTTGTTGGGAACACAAACATTCTTTTCAGTTGCAAATTCCAATCCATACATGTATATGGGGAGGTTCTAGCTCCAACACGATTTTACAGTGAAAACTGCAGGAACATCAAACCAGCTGTAGGAAACAGACTGAGAAACATGAGTAAAAGTTTCTCTTTCAAACCGTTCCCTTTGTGCTAGATGAACGAACGTCTCTCCACATGCTCAGTTCTGAGAGATAAGTGTGTCTGAAAGCCGTCCTTCAACTAGCTTTTAGGGAACACAAAGTTTCTTTTCAGTTGCAAACTCCAATCCATTCATATATATGGGGAGGTACTAGCTCCAACTCTGTTTTACAGTGAAAACTGCAGGAACATCAAACCGGCAGTAGGAAACAGACTGAGAAACCAGAGTAAAAGTTTCTCCTGCAAACCGTTCCCTTTGTGCTGGATGAACGAACGTCTCTCCACATGCTCAGTTCTGAGAGATAAGTGTGTGTGAAAGCCGTCCTTCACCTAGCTTGTTGGGAACACAAAGTTTCTTTTCAGTTGCAAACCCCACTCCATACATATTTATGGGGAGGTTCTAGCTCCAACCCGGTTTCACAGTGAAAACTGCAGGAAATTCAAACCGGCACTAGGAAACAGTCTGAGAAACCAGAGTAATAGTTTCACCTGCAACCCGTTCCATTTGTGCTAGATGAACGAACGTCTCTATACATGTTCAGTTCTGTGAGATAAGTGTGTGTGAAAGCCGTCCTTCACCTAGCTTGTTGGGAACACAAACATTCTTTTCAGTTGCAAATTCCAATCCATACATGTATATGGGGAGGTTCTAGCTCCAACACGATTTTACAGTGAAAACTGCAGGAACATCAAACCAGCTGTAGGAAACAGACTGAGAAACATGAGTAAAATTTTCTCTTTCAAACCGTTCCCTTTGTGCTAGATGAACGAACGTCTCTCCACATGCTCAGTTCTGAGAGATAAGTGTGTGTGAAAGCCGTCCTTCACCTAGATTGTGGGTACACAAAGTTTCTTTTCAGTTGCAAACCCTACTCCATACATATATATGGGGAGGTACTAGCTCCAAATCTGTTTTACAGTGAAAACTGCAGGAATTTCAAACCGGCACTAGGAAACAGACTTAGAAACCAGAGTAAAACTTTCTCTTGCAACCCGTTCCCTTTGTGCTAGATGAACGAACGTCTCTCCACATGCTCAGATCTGAGAGATAAGTGTGTGTGAAAGCCGTCCTTCACCTAGCTTGTGGGTACACAAAGTTTCTTTTCAGTTGCAAACTCCAATCCATACATATATATGGGGAGGTTCAAGCTCCAACCCGGTTTTACAGTGAAAACTGCAGGAACATCAAACCGGCAGTAGGAAACAGACTGAGAAACCAGAGTAAAAGTTTCTCCTGCAAACCGTTCCCTTTGTGCTAGATGAACGAACGTCTCTCCACATGCTCAGTTCTGAGAGATAAGTGTGTGTGAAAGCCGTACTTCACCTAGCTTCTTGGGAACACAAAGTTTCTTTTCAGTTCCAAACCCCACTCCATACATATATATGGGGAGGTTCTAGCTCCAACCCGGTTTCACAGTGAAAACTGCAGGAACTTCAAACCGGCACTAGGAAACAGTCTGAGAAACCAGAGTAATAGTTTCACCTGCAACCCTTTCCATTTGTGCTAGATGAACGAACGTCTCTATACATGTTCAGTTCTGTGAGATAAGTGTGTGTGAAAGCCGTCCTTCACCTAGCTTGTTGGGAACACAAACATTCTTTTCAGTTGCAAATTCCAATCCATACATGTATATGGGGAGGTTCTAGCTCCAACACGATTTTACAGTGAAAACTGCAGGAACATCAAACCAGCTGTAGGAAACAGACTGAGAAACATGAGTAAAAGTTTCTCTTTCAAACCGTTCCCTTTGTGCTAGATGAACGAACGTCTCTCCACATGCTCAATTCTGAGAGATAAGTGTGTCTGAAAGCCGTCCTTCAACTAGCTTTTTGGGAACACAAAGTTTCTTTTCAGTTGCAAACTCCATTCCATAAATATATATGGGGAGGTACTAGCTCCAACTCTGTTTTACAGTGAATAATGCAGGAACATCAAACCGGCACAAGGAAACAGACTGAGAAACCAGAGTATTAGTTTCTCCTGAAACCCGTTCCCTTTGTGCTAGATGAACGAAAGTCTCTACACATGCTCAGTTCTGAGAGATAAGTGTGTGTGAAAGCCATCCTTCACCTAGCTTGTGGGACACAAAGTTTCTTTTCAGTTGCAAACCCTACTCCATACATATATATGGGGAGGTACTAGCTCCAAATCTGTTTTACAGTGAAAACTGCAGGAATTTCAAACCGGCACTAGGAAACAGACTGAGAAACCAGAGTAAAACTTTCTCCTGCAACCCGTTCCCTTTGTGCTAGATGAACGAACGTCTCTCCACATGCTCAGTAGTGAGAGAAAAGTGTGTGTGAAAGCCGTCCTTCACCTAGCTTTTTGGGAACACAAACTTTCTTTTCAGTTGCAAACACCAATCCTGACATATATATGGGGAGATTCTATCCAACCCGGTTTTACAGTGAAAACTGCAGGAACATCAAAGCGGCATTAGGAAACAGACTGAGAAACATGAGTAAAATTTTCTCCTGCAACCCGTTCCCTTTGTGCTAGATGAACGAACGTCTCTCCACATGCTCAGTTCTGAGAGATAAGTGTGTGTGAAAGCCATCCTTCACCTAGCTTGTTGGGAACACAAAGTTTCTTTTCAGTTGCAAACACCACTCCATACATATATATGGGGAGGTACTAGCTCCAAAACTGTTTTACAGTGAAAACTGCAGGAACATCAAACCGGCACTAGGAAACAGACTGAGAAAGCAGAGTAATAGTTTCTCCTGCAACCCGTTCCATTTGTGCTAGATGAACGAACGTCTCTCCACATGCTCAGTTCTGAGAGATAAGTGTGTGTGAAAGCCGTCCTTCAACTAGCATGTTGGGAACACAATGTTTCTTTTCAGGTGCAAACTCCAATCCATACATAATATGGGGAGGTATTAGCTCGATCCAGGTTTTACCGTGAAAATTGCAGGAATTTCAAACCGGCACTAGGTAACAGACTGAGAAACCAGAGTAATACTTTCTCCTGCAATCCGTTCCCTTTGTGCTAGATGAACGAACGTCTCTCCACATGCTCAGTTCTGAGAGAAAATTGTGTGCAAAAGCCGTCTTTCACATAGCTTCTTTGGAACACAAGGTTTCTTTTCAGTTGCAAACTCCAATCCATACATATATATGGGGAGGTTCTAGCTCCAACCCGGTTTTACAGTGAAAACTGCAGGAACATCAAACCGGCAGTAGGAAACAGACTGAGAAACATGAGTAAAAGTTTCTCCTGCAACCAGTTCCCTTTGTGCTACATGAACGAACGTCTCTCCACATGCTCAGTTCTGAGAGATTAGTGTGTGCGAAAGCCGTGCTTCACCTAGCTTGTTGGGAACACAAAGTTTCTTTTCAGTTGCAAACACCACTCCATACTTATATATGGGCAGGTACTAGCTTCAAATCTGTTTTAGAGTGAAAACTGCAGGAACATCAAACTGGCACTAGGAAACAGACTGAGAAACCAGAGTAAAAATTTCTCTTGCAACCCGTTCCCTTTGTGCTAGATGAACGAACGTCTCTCCACATGCTCAGTTGTGAGAGATAAGTGTGTGTGAAAGCCGTCCTTCAACTAGCATGTTGGGAACACAAAGTTTTTTTTCAGTTGCAAACTCCACTCCATAAATATATATGGGGAATTTCTAGCTCCAACTCGATTTTACAGAGAAAACTGCAGGAACTTCAAATCGGCACTAGGAAACAGACTGAGAAACCAGAGTAAAACTTTCTCCTGCAACCCGTTCCCTTTGTGCTAGATGAACGAACGTCTCCCCACATGCTCAGTTCTGAGAGATAAGTGGGTGTGAAAGCCGTCCTTCACCTAGCTTCTTGGGAACACAAAGTTTCTTTTCAGTTGCAAACTCCACTCCATACATATATATGGGGATGTTCTAGCTCCAACACGGTTTTACAGTGAAAACTGCAGGAACTTCAAACCGGCACTAGAAAACAGACTGAGAAACCAGAGTAAAACTTTCTCATGCAAACCGTTCCCTTTGTGATAGATGAACGAACGTCTCACCACATGCTCAATTCTGAGAGAAAAATGTGTGTGAAAGCCGTACTTCACCAAGCTTGTTGGGTACACAAAGTTTCTTTTCAGTTGCAAATTCCACTCCATACATATACATGGGGAGGTTCTAGCTCCAACCCGATTTTACAGTGAAAACTGCAGGAATTTCAAAACCGGCACTAGGAAACAGACTGAGAAACCAGAGTAATAGTTTCACCTACAACCCGTTCCCTTTGTGCTAGATGAACGAACGTCTCTCTACATGCTCATTTCTGAGAGATAAGTGTGTGTGAAAGCCGTCCTTCACCTAGCTTGTTGGGAACACAAAGTTTCTTTTTAGTTGCAAACTCCACTCCATACATATATATGGGGAGGTAGTAGCTCCAACTCTGTTTTACAGTGAAAAATGCAGGAATTTCAAACCGGCACTAGGAAACAGACTGAGAAATCAGAGTAAAACTTTCTCCTGCAAACCGTTCTCTTTGTGCTAGATGAACGAACGTCTCTCCACATGCTCAGTTCTGAGAGATAAGTGTGAGTGAAAGCCGTCCTTCACCTAGCTTCTTGGGAACACAAAGTTTCTTTTCAGTTGCAAACTGCTCTCCATACATGTATATGGGGGGTTTCTAGCTATAACCCGGTTTTACAGTGAAAACTGCAGGAACTTAAAACCGGCTCTAGGAAACAAACTGAGAAACCAGAGTAAAACTTTCTCCTGCAACCAGTTCCATTTGTGCTAGATGAATGAACGTCTCTCCACATGCTCAGTTCTGAGAGATAAGTGTGTGTGAAAGCCGTCCTTCAACTAGCATGTTGGGAACACAATGTTTCTTTTCAGGTGCAAACTCCACTCCATATATATATATGGGGTGGTACTAGCTCAAACTAGTTTTTACCGTGAAAACTGCAGGAACTTCAAACCGGCACTAGGAAACAGACTGAGAATCCAGAGTAATACTTTCTCCTGCAACCCGTTCCCTTTGTGCTAGATGAACGAACGTCTCTCCACATGCTCAGTTCTGAGAGAAAATTGTTTGCAAAAGCCGTCTTTCACATAGCTTCTTTGGAACACAAGGTTTCTTTTCAGTTGCAAACTCCAATCCATACATATATATGGGGAGGTTCTAGCTCCAACCCGGTTTTACAGTGAAAACTGCAGGAACATCAAACCGGCAGTAGGAAACAGACTGAGAAACATGAGTAAAAGTTTCTCCTGCAACCAGTTCCCTTTGTGCTACATGAACGAACGTCTCTCCACATGCTCAGTTCTGAGAGATAAGTGTGTGCGAAAGCCGTGCTTCACCTAGCTTGTTGGGAACACAAAGTTTCTTTTCAGTTGCAAACACCACTCCATACATATATATGGGGAGGTACTAGCTCCAAATCTGTTTTACAGTGAAAACTGCAGGAACATCAAACTGGCACTAGGAAACAGACTGAGAAACCAGAGTAAAAATTTCCCTTGCAACCCGTTCCCTTTGTGCTAGATGAACGAACGTCTCTCCACATGCTCAGTTGTGAGAGATAAGTGTGTGTGAAAGCCGTCCTTCAACTAGCATGTTGGGAACACAAAGTTTTTTTTCAGTTGCAAACTCCACTCCATAAATATATATGGGGAATTTCTAGCTCCAACTCGATTTTACAGAGAAAACTGCAGGAACTTCAAATCGGCACTAGGAAACAGACTGAGAAACCAGAGTAAAACTTTCTCCTGCAACCCGTTCCCTTTGTGCTAGATGAACGAACGTCTCCCCACATGCTCAGTTGTGAGAGATAAGTGGGTGTGAAAGCCGTCCTTCACCTAGCTTCTTGGGAACACAAAGTTTCTTTCCAGTTGCAAACTCCACACCATACATATATATGGGGATGTTCTAGCTCCAACACGGTTTTACAGTGAAAACTGCAGGAACTTCAAACCGGCACTAGAAAACAGACTGAGAAACCAGAGTAAAACTTTCTCATGCAAACCGTTCCCTTTGTGATAGATGAACGAACATCTCACCACATGCTCAATTCTGAGAGAAAAATGTGTGTGAAAGCCGTACTTCACCAAGCTTGTTGGGAACACAAAGTTTCTTTTCAGTTGCAAACTCCACTCCATAGATATATATGGGGAGGTTCTAGCTTCAACCTGGTTTTACAGTGAAAACTGCAGGAACATCAACCCGGCAGTAGGCAACAGACTGTGAAACATGAGTAAAAGTTTCTCCTGCAAACCATTCCCTTTGTGCTAGATGAAAGAACGTCTCTCGACATGCTCAGTTCTGAGAGATAAGTGTGTGAGAAAGCCGTCCTTCACCTAGCTTGTTGGGAACACAAAGTTTCTTTTCAGTTGTAAACTCCACTCCATACATATATATGGGGAAGTTCTAGCTCCAACTCGATTTTACAGTGAAAACTTCAGGAACATCTAACCGGCACTAGGAAACAGACTGAGAAACCAGAGTAAAACTTTCTCCTGCAAACCGTTCCATTTGTGCTAGATGAACGAACGTCTCTCCACATGCTCAGTTCTGAGAGATAAGTGTGTGTGAAATCCGTCCTTCACCTAGCTTGTTGGGAATACAAAGTTTCTTTTTATTTGCAAACTCCACTCCTTACATATATATGGGGAGGTAGTAGCTCCAACTCTGTTTTACAGTGAAAACTGCAGGAATTTCAAACCGGCACTAGGAAACAGACTGAGAAATCAGAGTAAAACTTTCTCCTGCAAACCGTTCCCTTTGTGCTAGATGAACGAACGTCTCTCCACATGCTCAGTTCTGAGAGATAAGTGTGCGTGAAAGCCGTCCTTCACCTAGCTTCTTGGGAACACAAAGTTTCTTTTCAGTTGCAAACTCCCCTCCATACATATATATGGGGAGGTTTTAGCTCCAACCCGGTTTTACAGTGAAAACTGCAGGAACTTCAAACCGGCACTATTAAACGGACTGAGAAACCAGAGTAATAGTTTCAACTGCAACCTGTTCCCTTTGTGTTAGATGAACGAACGTCTCACTACATGCTCAGTTCTGAGAGGTAATGTGTGTTAAAGCCGTTCTTCACCTAGCTTCTTGGGAACACAAAGTTTCTTTTCAGTTGCAAACTCCACTCCATACATATATATGGGGAAGTTCTAGCTCCAACCCGGTTTTACCGTGAAAACTGCAGGTACTTCAAACCGGCACTAGGAAACAGACTGAGAAACCAGAGTAAAACTTTCTCCTGCAACCCGTTCCCTTTGTGCTAGATGAAAGAACGTCTCTACACATGCTCAGTGGTGTGAGAAATGTGTGTGTGAAAGCCGTCCTTCACCTAGCTTCTTGGGAACACAAACTTTCTTTTCAGTTGCAAACACCAATCCTGACATATATAAGGGGAGATTCTAGCTCCAACCCGGTTTTACAGTGAAAACTGCAGGAACATCAAACCGGCACTAGGAAACAGACTGAGAAACCAGAGTAATACTTTCCCCTGCAACCCGTTCCCTTTGTGCTAGATGAAAGAACGTCTCTCGACATGCTCAGTTTTGAGAGATAAGTGTGTGTGAAAGCCGTCCTTCACCTAGCTTGTTGGGAACACAAAGTTTCTTTTCAGTTGCAAACTCCACTCCATACATATATATGGGGAAGTTCTAGCTCCAACTCGATTTTACAGTTAAAACTTCAGGATCATCTAACCGGCACTAGGAAACAGACTGAGAAACCAGAGTAAAACTTTCTCCTGCAAACCGTTCCATTTGTGCTAGATGAACGAACGTCTCTCCTCATGCTCAGTTCTGAGAGATAAGTGGGTGTGAAAGCCGTCCTTCACCTAGCATCTTGGGAACACAAAGTTTCTTTCCAGGTGCAAACTCCACTCCATACATATACATGGGGAGGTTTTAGCTCCAACCCGATTTTACAGTGAAAACTGCAGGAATTTCAAAACCGGCACTAGGAAACAGACTGAGAAACCAGAGTAATAGTTTCACCTACAACCCGTTCCCTTTGTGCTAGATGAACGAACGTCTCTCTACATGCTCATTTCTGAGAGATAAGTGTGTGTGAAAGCCGTCCTTCACCTAGCTTGTTGGGAACTCAAAGTTTCTTTTTAGTTGCAAACACCACTCCATACATATATATGGGGAGGTAGTAGCTCCAACTCTGTTTTACAGTGAAAAATGCAGGAATTTCAAACCGGCACTAGGAAACAGACTGAGAAATCAGAGTAAAACTTTCTCCTGCAAACCGTTCTCTTTGTGCTAGATGAACGAACGTCTCTCCACATGCTCAGTTCTGAGAGATAAGTGTGAGTGAAAGCCGTCCTTCACCTAGCTTGTTGGGAACACAAAGTTTCTTTTCAGTTGCAAACTGCTCTCCATACATGTATATGGGGAGGTTCTAGCTATAACCCGGTTTTACAGTGAAAACTGCAGGAAGTTAAAACCGGCTCTAGGAAACAAACTGAGAAACCAGAGTAAAACTTTCTCCTGCAACCAGTTCCATTTGTGCTAGATGAACGAACGTCTCTCCACATGCTCAGTTCTGAGAGATAAGTGTGTGTGAAAGCCTTCCTTCAACTAGCTTGTTGGGAACACAAAGTTTCTTTCAGTTGCAAACTCCCCTCCATACATATATAGGGGGAGGTTTTAGCTCCAACCCGGTTTTACAGTGAAAACTGCAGGAACTTCAAACCGGCTCTATTAAACAGACTGAGAAACCAGAGTAATAGTTTCAACTGCAACCCGTTCCCTTTGTGCTAGATGAACGAACGTCTCACTACATGCTCAGTTCTGAGAGATAATGTGTGTTAAAGCCGTTCTTCACCTAGCTTCTTGGGAACACAAATTTTCTTTTCACTTGAAAACTCCACTCCATACATATATATGGGGAGGATGTAGCTCAAACCCGGTTTTACAGTGAAAACTGCAGGAACTTCAAACCGGCAGTAGAAAACAGACTGAGAATCTAGAGTAAAGTTTCTCCTGCAACCCGTTCCCTTTGTGCTAGATGAACGAACGTCTCTCCACATGCTCAGTTCTGAGCTATAAGTGTGTGTGAAAGCAGTACTTCACCTAGCTTGTTGGGAACTCAAAGTTTCTTTTCAATTGCAAACTCCACTCCATACATATATATGGGGAGGTACTAGCTCCAACTCTGTTTTACAGTGAAAACTGCAGGAATTTCAAACCGGAACTAGGAAACATACTGAGAAAACAGAGTAAAACTTTCCCTGCCACCCATTCCCTTTGTGCTAGATGAACGCACGTCTCTCCTCATGCTCAGTTCTGAGAGATAAATGTGTGTGAAAGCCGTCCTTCACCTAGCTTCTTGGGAACACAAAGTTTCTTTTCAGTTGCAAACTCCTCTCCATACATATATATGTGGAAGTTCTAGCTATAACCCGGTTTTACAGTGAATATTGCAGGAACTTCAAACCGGCACTAGGAAACAAACTGAGAAACCAGAGAAAAACTTTCTCCTGCAACCATTTCCATTTGTGCTAGATGAACGAACGTCTCTCCACATGCTCAGTTCTGAGAGATAAGTGTGTGTGAAAGCCTTCCTTCAACTAGCTTGTTGGGAACACAAAGTTTCTTTCAGTTGCAAACTCCCCTTCATACATATATATGGGGAGTTTCTAGATCCAACCCAGTTTTACAGTGAAAACTGCAGGAATTTCAAACCGGCAATATTAAACAGACTGAGAAACCAGAGTAATAGTTTCAACATCAAACCGTTCCCTTTGTGATAGATGAACGAACGTCTCTCCACATGCTCAGTTCTGAGAGATAAGTGGGTGTGAAAGCCGTCCTTCACCTAGCATCTTGGGAACACAAAGTTTCTTTTCAGGTGCAAACTCCACTCCATACATATATATGGGGAGGTTCTAGCTCCAACCCGGTTTTACAGTGAAAACTGCAGGAACTTCAAACCGACATTAGGAAACAGACTGAGAAACATGAGTAAAAGTTTCTCCTGCAACCAGTTCCCTTTGTGCTACATGAACGAACGTCTCTCCACATGCTCAGTTCTGAGAGATAAGTGTGTGCGAAAGCCGTGCTTCACCTAGCTTGTTGGGAACACAAAGTTTCTTTTCTGTTGCAAACACCACTCCATACATATATATGGGGAGGTACTAGCTCCAAATCTGTTTTACAGTGAAAACTGCAGGAACATCAAACTGGCACTAGGAAACAGACTGAGAAACCAGAGTAAAAATTTCCCTTGCAACCCGTTCCCTTTGTGCTAGATGAACGAACGTCTCTCCACATGCTCAGTTGTGAGAGATAAGTGTGTTTGAAAGCCGTCCTTCAACTAGCATGTTGGGAACACAAAGTTTTTTTTCAGTTGCAAACTCCACTCCATAAATATATATGGGGAATTTCTAGCTCCAACACGATTTTACAGAGAAAACTGCAGGAACTTCAAATCGGCACTAGGAAACAGACTGAGAAACCAGAGTAAAACTTTCTCCTGCAACCCGTTCCCTTTGTGCTAGATGAACGAACATCTCCCCACATGCTCAGTTCTGAGAGATAAGTGGGTGTGAAAGCCGTCCTTTACCTAGCTTCTTGGGAACACAAAGTTTCTTTTCAGTTGCAAACTCCACTCCATACATATATATGGGGATGTTCTAGCTCCAACACGGTTTTAAAGTGAAAACTGCAGGAACTTCAAACCGGCACTAGAAAACAGACTGAGAAACCAGAGTAAAACTTTCTCATGCAAACCATTCCCTTTGTGATAGATGAACGAACGTCTCACCACATGCTCAATTCTGAGAGAAAAATGTGTGTGAAAGCCGTACTTCACCAAGCTTGTTGGGAACACAAAGTTTCTTTTCAGTTGCAAACTCCACTCCATAGATATATATGGGGAGGTTCTAGCTCCAACCCGGTTTTACAGTGAAAACTGCAGGAACATCAACCCGGCAGTAGGCAACAGACTGTGAAACATGAGTAAAAGTTTCTCCTGCAAACCATTCCCTTTGTGCTAGATGAAAGAACGTCTCTCGACATGCTCAGTTCTGAGAGATAAGTGTGTGTGAAAGCCGTCCTTCACCTAGCTTGTTGGGAACACAAAGTTTCTTTTCAGTTGTAAACTCCACTCCATACATATATATGGGGAAGTTCTAGCTCCAACTCGATTTTACAGTGAAAACTTCAGGAACATCTAACCGGCACTAGGAAACAGACTGAGAAACCAGAGTAAAACTTTCTCCTGCAAACCGTTCCATTTGTGCTAGATGAACGAACGTCTCTCCACATGCTCAGTTCTGAGAGATAAGTGTGTGTGAAAGCCGTCCTTCACCTAGCTTGTTGGGAACACAAAGTTTCTTTTTATTTGCAAACTCCACTCCTTACATATATATGGGGAGGTAGTAGCTCCAACTCTGTTTTACAGTGAAAACTGCAGGAACTTCAAACCGGCACTATTAAACAGACTGAGAAACCAGAGTAATAGTTTCAACTGCAACCTGTTCCCTTTGTGTTAGATGAACGAACGTCTCACTACATGCTCAGTTCTGAGAGGTAATGTGTGTTAAAGCCGTACTTCACCTAGCTTCTTGGGAACACAAAGTTTCTTTTCAGTTGCAAACTCCACTCCATACATATATATGGGGAAGTTCTAGCTCCAACCCGGTTTTACAGTGAAAACTGCAGGTACTTCAAACCGGCACTAGGAAACAGACTGAGAAACCAGAGTAAAACTTTCTCCTGCAACCCGTTCCCTTTGTGCTAGATGAAAGAACGTCTCTACACATGCTCAGTTGTGTGAGAAATGTGTGTGTGAAAGCCGTCCTTCTCCTAGCTTCTTGGGAACACAAACTTTCTTTTCAGTTGCAACACCAATCCTGACATATATAAGGGGAGATTCTAGCTCCAACCCGGTTTTACAGTGAAAACTGCAGGAACATCAAACCGGCAGTAGGAAACAGACTGAGAAACATGAGTAAAATTTTCTCCTGCAACCCGTTCCCTTTGTGCTAGATGAACGAACGTCTCTCCACATGCTCAGTTCTGAGAGATAAGTGTGTGTGAAAGCCGTCCTTCACCTAGCTTGTTGGGAAAACAAAGTTTCTTTTCAGTTGCAAACTCCACTCCATACATATATATGGGGAAGTTCTAGCTCCAAATCGATTTTACAGTTAAAACTTCAGGAACATCTAACCGGCACTAGGAAACAGACTGAGAAACCAGAGTAAAACTTTCTCCTGCAAACCGTTCCATTTGTGCTAGATGAATGAACGTCTCTCCACATGCTCAGTTCTGAGAGATAAGTGTGTGTGAAAGCCGTCCTTCAACTAGCATGTTGGGAACACAATGTTTCTTTTCAGGTGCAAACTCCACTCCATATATATATATGGGGTGGTACTAGCTCGAACTAGGTTTTACCGTGAAAACTGCAGGAACTTCAAACCGGCACTAGGAAACAGACTGAGAAACCAGAGTAATACTTTCTCCTGCAACCCGTTCCCTTTGTGCTAGATGAACGAACGTCTCTCCACATGCTCAGTTCTGAGAGAAAATTGTTTGCAAAAGCCGTCTTTCACATAGCTTCTTTGGAACACAAGGTTTCTTTTCAGTTGCAAACTCCAATCCATACATATATATGGGGAGGTTCTAGCTCCAACCCGGTTTTACAGTGAAAACTGCAGGAACATCAAACCGGCAGTAGGAAACAGACTGAGAAACATGAGTAAAAGTTTCTCCTGCAACCAGTTCCCTTTGTGCTACATGAACGAACGTCTCTCCACATGCTCAGTTCTGAGAGATAAGTGTGTGCGAAAGCCGTGCTTCACCTAGCTTGTTGGGAACACAAAGTTTCTTTTCAGTTGCAAACACCACTCCATACATATATATGGGGAGGTACTAGCTCCAAATCTGTTTTACAGTGAAAACTGCAGGAACATCAAACTGGCACTAGGAAACAGACTGAGAAACCAGAGTAAAAATTTCCCTTGCAACCCGTTCCCTTTGTGCTAGATGAACGAACGTCTCTCCACATGCTCAGTTGTGAGAGATAAGTGTGTGTGAAAGCCGTCCTTCAACTAGCATGTTGGGAACACAAAGTTTTTTTTCAGTTGCAAACTCCACTCCATAAATATATATGGGGAATTTCTAGCTCCAACTCGATTTTACAGAGAAAACTGCAGGAACTTCAAATCGGCACTAGGAAACAGACTGAGAAACCAGAGTAAAACTTTCTCCTGCAACCCGTTCCCTTTGTGCTAGATGAACGAAAGTCTCCCCACATGCTCAGTTGTGAGAGATAAGTGGGTGTGAAAGCCGTCCTTCACCTAGCTTCTTGGGAACACAAAGTTTCTTTCCAGTTGCAAACTCCACTCCATACATATATATGGGGATGTTCTAGCTCCAACACGGTTTTACAGTGAAAACTGCAGGAACTTCAAACCGGCACTAGAAAACAGACTGAGAAACCAGAGTAAAACTTTCTCATGCAAACCGTTCCCTTTGTGATAGATGAACGAACATCTCACCACATGCTCAATTCTGAGAGAAAAATGTGTGTGAAAGCCGTACTTCACCAAGCTTGTTGGGAACACAAAGTTTCTTTTCAGTTGCAAACTCCACTCCATAGATATATATGGGGAGGTTCTAGCTCCAACCTGGTTTTACAGTGAAAACTGCAGGAACATCAACCCGGCAGTAGGCAACAGACTGTGAAACATGAGTAAAAGTTTCTCCTGCAAACCATTCCCTTTGTGCTAGATGAAAGAACGTCTCTCGACATGCTCAGTTCTGAGAGATAAGTGTGTGAGAAAGCCGTCCTTCACCTAGCTTGTTGGGAACACAAAGTTTCTTTTCAGTTGTAAACTCCACTCCATACATATATATGGGGAAATTCTAGCTCCAACTCGATTTTACAGTGAAAACTTCAGGAACATCTAACCGGCACTAGGAAACAGACTGAGAAACCAGAGTAAAACTTTCTCCTGCAAACCGTTCCATTTGTGCTAGATGAACGAACGTCTCTCCACATGCTCAGTTCTGAGAGATAAGTGTGTGTGAAATCCGTCCTTCACCTAGCTTGTTGGGAACACAAAGTTTCTTTTTATTTGCAAACTCCACTCCTTACATATATATGGGGAGGTAGTAGCTCCAACTCTGTTTTACAGTGAAAACTGCAGGAATTTCAAACCGGCACTAGGAAACAGACTGAGAAATCAGAGTAAAACTTTCTCCTGCAAACCGTTCCCTTTGTGCTAGATGAACGAACGTCTCTCCACATGCTCAGTTCTGAGAGATAAGTGTGTGTGAAAGCCGTCCTTCACCTAGCTTCTTGGGAACACAAAGTTTCTTTTCAGTTGCAAACTCCCCTCCATACATATATATGGGGAGGTTTTAGCTCCAACCCGGTTTTACAGTGAAAACTGCAGGAACTTCAAACCGGCACTATTAAACGGACTGAGAAACCAGAGTAATAGTTTCAACTGCAACCTGTTCCATTTGTGTTAGATGAACGAACGTCTCACTACATGCTCAGTTCTGAGAGGTAATGTGTGTTAAAGCCGTTCTTCACCTAGCTTCTTGGGAACACAAAGTTTCTTTTCAGTTGCAAACTCCACTCCATACATCTATATGGGGAAGTTCTAGCTCCAACCCGGTTTTACCGTGAAAACTGCAGGTACTTCAAACCGGCACTAGGAAACAGACTGAGAAACCAGAGTAAAACTTTCTCCTGCAACCCTTTCCCTTTGTGCTAGATGAAAGAACGTCTCTACACATGCTCAGTGGTGTGAGAAATGTGTGTGTGAAAGCCGTCCTTCACCTAGCTTCTTGGGAACACAAACTTTCTTTTCAGTTGCAAACACCAATCCTGACATATATAAGGGGAGATTCTAGCTCCAACCCGGTTTTACAGTGAAAACTGCAGGAACATCAAACCGGCACTAGGAAACAGACTGAGAAACCAGAGTAATACTTTCCCCTGCAACCCGTTCCCTTTGTGCTAGATGAACGAACGTCTCTCCACATGCTAAGTTCTGAGAGATAAGTGTGTTTGAAAGCCGTCCTTCAACTAGCATGTTGGGAACACAAAGTTTTTTTTCAGTTGCAAACTCCTCTCCATAAATATATATGGGGAAGTTCTAGCTCCAACTCGATTTTACAGAGAAAACTGCAGGAACTTCAAATCGGCACTAGGAAACAGACTGAGAAACATGAGTAAAATTTCTCCTGCAAACATTCCCTTTGTGCTAGATGAAAGAACGTCTCTCGACATGCTCAGTTTTGAGAGATAAGTGTGTGTGAAAGCCGTCCTTCACCTAGCTTGTTGGGAACACAAAGTTTCTTTTCAGTTGCAAACTCCACTCCATACATATATATGGGGAAGTTCTAGCTCCAACTCGATTTTACAGTTAAAACTTCAGGATCATCTAACCGGCACTAGGAAACAGACTGAGAAATCAGAGTAAAACTTTCTCCTGCAAACCGTTCCATTTGTGCTAGATGAACGAACGTCTCTCTACATGCTCATTTCTGAGAGATAAGTGTGTGTGAAAGCCGTCCTTCACCTAGCTTGTTGGGAACACAAAGTTTGTTTTTAGTTGCAAACTCCACTCCATACATATATATGGGGAGGTAGTAGCTCCAACTCTGTTTTACAGTGAAAAATGCAGGAATTTCAAACCGGCACTAGGAAACAGACTGAGAAATCAGAGTAAAACTTTCTCCTGCAAACCGTTCTCTTTGTGCTAGATGAACGAACGTCTCTCCACATGCTCAGTTCTGAGAGATAAGTGTGAGTGAAAGCCGTCCTTCACCTAGCTTGTTGGGAACACAAAGTTTCTTTTCAGTTGCAAACTGCTCTCCATACATGTATATGGGGAGGTTCTAGCTATAACCCGGTTTTACAGTGAAAACTGCAGGAAGTTAAAACCGGCTCTAGGAAACAAACTGAGAAACCAGAGTAAAACTTTCTCCTGCAACCAGTTCCATTTGTGCTAGATGAACGAACGTCTCTCCACATGCTCAGTTCTGAGAGATAAGTGTGTGTGAAAGCCTTCCTTCAACTAGCTTGTTGGGAACACAAAGTTTCTTTCAGTTGCAAACTCCCCTCCATACATATATAGGGGGAGGTTTTAGCTCCAACCCGGTTTTACAGTGAAAACTGCAGGAACTTCAAACCGGCTCTATTAAACAGACTGAGAAACCAGAGTAATAGTTTCAACTGCAACCCGTTCCCTTTGTGCTAGATGAACGAACGTCTCACTACATGCTCAGTTCTGAGAGATAATGTGTGTTAAAGCCGTTCTTCACCTAGCTTCTTGGGAACACAAATTTTCTTTTCACTTGAAAACTCCACTCCATACATATATATGGGGAGGATGTAGCTCAAACCCGGTTTTAAAGTGAAAACTGCAGGAACTTCAAACCGGCAGTAGAAAACAGACTGAGGATCTAGAGTAAAAGTTTCTCCTGCAACCCGTTCCCTTTGTGCTAGATGAACGAACGTCTCTCCACATGCTCAGTTCTGAGCTATAAGTGTGTGTGAAAGCAGTACTTCACCTAGCTTGTTGGGAACTCAAAGTTTCTTTTCAATTGCAAACTCCACTCCATACATATATATGGGGAGGTACTAGCTCCAACTCGGTTTTACAGTGAAAACTGCAGGAATTTCAAACCGGAACTAGGAAACATACTGAGAAAACAGAGTAAAACTTTCCCTGCCACCCATTCCCTTTGTGCTAGATGAACGCACGTCTCTCCTCATGCTCAGTTCTGAGAGATAAATGTGTGTGAAAGCCGTCCTTCACCTAGCTTCTTGGGAACACAAAGTTTCTTTTCAGTTGCAAACTCCTCTCCATACATATATATGGGGAGGTTCTAGCTATAACCCGGTTTTACAGTGAATATTGCAGGAACTTCAAACCGGCACTAGGAAACAAACTGAGAAACCAGAGAAAAACTTTCTCCTGCAACCATTTCCATTTGTGCTAGATGAACGAACGTCTCTCCACATGCTCAGTTCTGAGAGATAAGTGTGTGTGAAAGCCTTCCTTCAACTAGCTTGTTGGGAACACAAAGTTTCTTTCAGTTGCAAACTCCCCTTCATACATATATATGGGGAGTTTCTAGATCCAACCCAGTTTTACAGTGAAAACTGCAGGAATTTCAAACCGGCAATATTAAACAGACTGAGAAACCAGAGTAATAGTTTCAACATCAAACCGTTCCCTTTGTGATAGATGAACGAACGTCTCTCCACATGCTCAGTTCTGAGAGATAAGTGGGTGTGAAAGCCGTCCTTCACCTAGCATCTTGGGAACACAAAGTTTCTTTTCAGGTGCAAACTCCACTCCATACATATATATGGGGAGATTCTAGCTCCAACCCGGTTTTACAGTGAAAACTGCAGGAACTTCAAACCGACATTAGGAAACAGACTGAGAAACATGAGTAAAAGTTTCTCCTGCAACCAGTTCCCTTTGTGCTACATGAACGAACGTCTCTCCACATGCTCAGTTCTGAGAGATAAGTGTGTGCGAAAGCCGTGCTTCACCTAGCTTGTTGGGAACACAAAGTTTCTTTTCAGTTGCAAACACCACTCCATACATATATATGGGGAGGTACTAGCTCCAAATCTGTTTTACAGTGAAAACTGCAGGAACATCAAACTGGCACTAGGAAACAGACTGAGAAACCAGAGTAAAAATTTCCCTTGCAACCCGTTCCCTTTGTGCTAGATGAACGAACGTTTCTCCACATGCTCAGTTGTGAGAGATAAGTGTGTTTGAAAGCCGTCCTTCAACTAGCATGTTGGGAACACAAAGTTTCTTTTCAGTTGCAAACTCCACTCCATAAATATATATGGGGAATTTCTAGCTCCAACACGATTTTACAGAGAAAACTGCAGGAACTTCAAATCGGCACTAGGAAACAGACTGAGAAACCAGAGTAAAACTTTCTCCTGCAACCCGTTCATTTTGTGCTAGATGAACGAACGTCTCCCCACATGCTCAGTTCTGAGAGATAAGTGGGTGTGAAAGCCGTCCTTCACCTAGCTTCTTGGGAACACAAAGTTTCTTTTCAGTTGCAAACTCCACTCCATACATATATATGGGGATGTTCTAGCTCCAACACGGTTTTAAAGTGAAAACTGCAGGAACTTCAAACCGGCACTAGAAAATAGACTGAGAAACCAGAGTAAAACTTTCTCATGCAAACCGTTCCCTTTGTGATAGATGAATGAACGTCTCACCACATGCTCAATTCTGAGAGAAAAATGTGTGTGAAAGCCGTACTTCACCAAGCTTGTTGGGAACACAAAGTTTCTTTTCAGTTGCAAACTCCACTCCATAGATATATATGGGGAGGTTCTAGCTCCAACCCGGTTTTACAGTGAAAACTGCAGGAACATCAACCCGGCAGTAGGCAACAGACTGTGAAACATGAGTAAAAGTTTCTCCTGCAAACCATTCCCTTTGTGCTAGATGAAAGAACGTCTCTCGACATGCTCAGTTCTGAGAGATAAGTGTGTGTGAAAGCCGTCCTTCACCTAGCTTGTTGGGAACACAAAGTTTCTTTTCAGTTGTAAACTCCACTCCATACATATATATGGGGAAGTTCTAGCTCCAACTCGATTTTACAGTGAAAACTTCAGGAACATCTAACCGGCACTAGGAAACAGACTGAGAAACCAGAGTAAAACTTTCTCCTGCAAACCGTTCCATTTGTGCTAGATGAACGAACGTCTCTCCACATGCTCAGTTCTGAGAGATAAGTGTGTGTGAAAGCCGTCCTTCACCTAGCTTGTTGGGAACACAAAGTTTCTTTTTATTTGCAAACTCCACTCCTTACATATATATGGGGAGGTAGTAGCTCCAACTCTGTTTTACAGTGAAAACTGCAGGAATTTCAAACCGGCACTAGGAAACAGACTGAGAAATCAGAGTAAAACTTTCTCCTGCAAACCGTTCCCTTTGTGCTAGATGAACGAACGTCTCTCCAAATGCTCAGTTCTGAGAGATAAGTGTGTGTGAAAGCCGTCCTTCACCTATCTTCTTGGGAACACAAAGTTTCTTTTCAGTTGCAAACTCCCCTCCATACATATATATGGGGAGGTTTTAGCTCCAACCCGGTTTTACCGTTAAAACTGCAAGAACTTCAAACCGGCACTATTAAACAGACTGAGAAACCAGAGTAATAGTTTCAACTGCAACCTGTTCCCTTTGTGTTAGATGAACGAACGTCTCACTACATGCTCAGTTCTGAGAGGTAATGTGTGTTAAAGCCGTACTTCACCTAGCTTCTTGGGAACACAAAGTTTCTTTTCAGTTGCAAACTCCACTCCATACATATATATGGGGAAGTTCTAGCTCCAACCCGGTTTTACAGTGAAAACTGCAGGTACTTCAAACCGGCACTAGGAAACAGACTGAGAAACCAGAGTAAAACTTTCTCCTGCAAACCGTTCCCTTTGTGCTAGATGAAAGAACGTCTCTACACATGCTCAGTTGTGTGAGAAATGTGTGTGTGAAAGCCGTCCTTCACCTAGCTTCTTGGGAACACAAACTTTCTTTTCAGTTGCAACACCAATCCTGACATATATAAGGGGAGATTCTAGCTCCAACCCGGTTTTACAGTGAAAACTGCAGGAACATCAAACCGGCAGTAGGAAACAGACTGAGAAACATGAGTAAAATTTTCTCCTGCAACCCGTTCCCTTTGTGCTAGATGAACGAACGTCTCTCCACATGCTCAGTTCTGAGAGATAAGTGTGTGTGAAAGCCGTCCTTCACCTAGCTTGTCGGGAAAACAAAGTTTATTTTCAGTTGCAAACTCCACTCCATACATATATATGGGGAAGTTCTAGCTCCAACTCGATTTTACAGTTAAAACTTCAGGAACATCTAACCGGCACTAGGAAACAGACTGAGAAACCAGAGTAAAACTTTCTCCTGCAAACTGTTCCATTTGTGCTAGATGAACGAACGTCTCTCCTCATGCTCAGTTCTGAGAGATAAGTGGGTGTGAAAGCCGTCCTTCATCTATCATCTTGGGAACACAAAGTTTCTTTTCAGGTGCAAACTCCACTCCATACATATACATGGGGAGGTTCTAGCTCCAACCCGATTTTACAGTGAAAACTGCAGGAATTTCAAAACCGGCACTAGGAAACAGACTGAGAAACCAGAGTAATAGTTTCACCTACAACCCGTTCCCTTTGTGCTAGATGAACGAACGTCTCTCTACATGCTCATTTCTGAGAGATAAGTGTGTGTGAAAGCCGTCCTTCACCTAGCTTGTTGGGAACACAAAGTTTCTTTTTAGTTGCAAACTCCACTCCATACATATATATGGGGAGGTAGTAGCTCCAACTCTGTTTTACAGTGAAAAATGCAGGAATTTCAAACCGGCACTAGGAAACAGACTGAGAAATCAGAGTAAAACTTTCTCCTGCAAACCGTTCTCTTTGTGCTAGATGAACGAACGTCTCTCCACATGCTCAGTTCTGAGAGATAAGTGTGAGTGAAAGCCGTCCTTCACCTAGCTTCTTGGGAACACAAAGTTTCTTTTCAGTTGCAAACTGCTCTCCATACATGTATATGGGGAGTTTCTAGCTATAACCCGGTTTTACAGTGAAAACTGCAGGAACTTAAAACCGGCTCTAGGAAACAAACTGAGAAACCAGAGTAAAACTTTCTCCTGCAACCAGTTCCATTTGTGCTAGATGAATGAACGTCTCTCCACATGCTCAGTTCTGAGAGATAAGTGTGTGTGAAAGCCGTCCTTCAACTAGCATGTTGGGAACACAATGTTTCTTTTCAGGTGCAAACTCCACTCCATATATATATATGGGGTGGTACTAGCTCGAACTAGGTTTTACCGTGAAAACTGCAGGAACTTCAAACTGGCACTAGGAAACAGACTGAGAAACCAGAGTAATACTTTCTCCTGCAACCCGTTCCCTTTGTGCTAGATGAACGAACGTCTCTCCACATGCTCAGTTCTGAGAGAAAATTGTTTGCAAAAGCCGTCTTTCACATAGCTTCTTTGGAACACAAGGTTTCTTTTCAGTTGCAAACTCCAATCCATACATATATATGGGGAGGTTCTAGCTCCAACCCGGTTTTACAGTGAAAACTGCAGGAACATCAAACCGGCAGTAGGAAACAGACTGAGAAACATGAGTAAAAGTTTCTCCTGCAACCAGTTCCTTTTGTACTACATGAACGAACGTCTCTCCACATGCTCAGTTCTGAGAGATAAGTGTGTGCGAAAGCCGTGCTTCACCTAGCTTGTTGGGAACACAAAGTTTCTTTTCAGTTGCAAACACCACTCCATACATATATATGGGGAGGTACTAGCTCCAAATCTGTTTTACAGTGAAAACTGCAGGAACATCAAACTGGCACTAGGAAACAGACTGAGAAACCAGAGTAAAAATTTCCCTTGCAACCCGTTCCCTTTGTGCTAGATGAACGAACGTCTCTCCACATGCTCAGTTGTGAGAGATAAGTGTGTGTGAAAGCCGTCCTTCAACTAGCATGTTGGGAACACAAAGTTTTTTTTCAGTTGCAAACTCCACTCCATAAATATATATGGGGAATTTCTAGCTCCAACTCGATTTTACAGAGAAAACTGCAGGAACTTCAAATCGGCACTAGGAAACAGACTGAGAAACCAGAGTAAAACTTTCTCCTGCAACCCGTTCCCTTTGTGCTAGATGAACGAACGTCTCCCCACATGCTCAGTTGTGAGAGATAAGTGGGTGTGAAAGCCGTCCTTCACCTAGCTTCTTGGGAACACAAAGTTTCTTTCCAGTTGCAAACTCCACACCATACATATATATGGGGATGTTCTAGCTCCAACACGGTTTTACAGTGAAAACTGCAGGAACTTCAAACCGGCACTAGAAAACAGACTGAGAAACCAGAGTAAAACTTTCTCATGCAAACCGTTCCCTTTGTGATAGATGAACGAACATCTCACCACATGCTCAATTCTGAGAGAAAAATGTGTGTGAAAGCCGTACTTCACCAAGCTTGTTGGGAACACAAAGTTTCTTTTCAGTTGCAAACTCCACTCCATAGATATATATAGGGAGGTTCTAGCTCCAACCTGGTTTTACAGTGAAAACTGCAGGAACATCAACCCGGCAGTAGGCAACAGACTGTGAAACATGAGTAAAAGTTTCTCCTGCAAACCATTCCCTTTGTGCTAGATGAACGAACGTCTCTCCACATGCTCAGTTCTGAGAGATAAGTGTGTGTGAAAGCCGTCCTTCACCTAGCTTCTTGGGAACACAAAGTTTCTTTTCAGTTGCAAACTCCCCTCCATACATATATATGGGGAGGTTTTAGCTCCAACCCGGTTTTACAGTGAAAACTGCAGGAACTTCAAACCGGCACTATTAAACGGACTGAGAAACCAGAGTAATAGTTTCAACTGCAACCTGTTCCCTTTGTGTTAGATGAACGAACGTCTCACTACATGCTCAGTTCTGAGAGGTAATGTGTGTTAAAGCCGTTCTTCACCTAGCTTCTTGGGAACACAAAGTTTCTTTTCAGTTGCAAACTCCACTCCATACATATATATGGGGAAGTTCTAGCTCCAACCCGGTTTTACCGTGAAAACTGCAAGTTCTTCAAACCGGCACTAGGAAACAGACTGAGAAACCAGAGTAAAACTTTCTCCTGCAACCCTTTCCCTTTGTGCTAGATGAAAGAACGTCTCTACACATGCTCAGTGGTGTGAGAAATGTGTGTGTGAAAGCCGTCCTTCACCTAGCTTCTTGGGAACACAAACTTTCTTTTCAGTTGCAAACACCAATCCTGACATATATAAGGGGAGATCCTAGCTCCAACCCGGTTTTACAGTGAAAACTGCAGGAACATCAAACCGGCACTAGGAAACAGACTGAGAAACCAGAGTAATACTTTCCCCTGCAACCCGTTCCCTTTGTGCTAGATGAACGAACGTCTCTCCACATGCTAAGTTCTGAGAGATAAGTGTGTTTGAAAGCCGTCCTTCAACTATCATGTTGGGGACACAAAGTTTTTTTTCAGTTGCAAACTCCTCTCCATAAATATATATGGGGAAGTTCAAGCTCCAACTCGATTTTACAGAGAAAACTGCAGGAACTTCAAATCGGCACTAGGAAACAGACTGAGAAACATGAGTAAAAGTTTCTCCTGCAAACATTCCCTTTGTGCTAGATGAAAGAACGTCTCTCGACATGCTCAGTTTTGAGAGATAAGTGTGTGTGAAAGCCGTCCTTCACCTAGCTTGTAGGGAACACAAAGTTTCTTTTCAGTTGCAAACTCCACTCCATACATATATATGGGGAAGTTCTAGCTCCAACTCGATTTTACAGTTAAAACTTCAGGATCATCTAACCGGCACTAGGAAACAGACTGAGAAACCAGAGTAAAACTTTCTCCTGCAAACCGTTCCATTTGTGCTAGATGAACGAACGTCTCTCCTCATGCTCAGTTCTGAGAGATAAGTGGGTGTGAAAGCCGTCCTTCACCTAGCATCTTGGGAACACAAAGTTTCTTTCCAGGTGCAAACTCCACTCCATACATATACATGGGGAGGTTCTAGCTCCAACCCGATTTTACAGTGAAAACTGCAGGAATTTCAAAACCGGCACTAGGAAACAGACTGAGAAACCAGAGTAAAACTTTCTCATGCAAACCGTTCCCTTTGTGCTAGATGAACGAACGTCTCTCTACATGCTCATTTCTGAGAGATAAGTGTGTGTGAAAGCCGTCCTTCACCTAGCTTGTTGGGAACACAAAGTTTCTTTTTAGTTGCAAACTCCACTCCATACATATATATGGGGAGGTAGTAGCTCCAACTCTGTTTTACAGTGAAAAATGCAGGAATTTCAAACCGGCACTAGGAAACAGACTGAGAAATCAGAGTAAAACTTTCTCCTGCAAACCGTTCTCTTTGTGCTAGATGAACGAACGTCTCTCCACATGCTCAGTTCTGAGAGATAAGTGTGAGTGAAAGCCGTCCTTCACCTAGCTTGTTGGGAACACAAAGTTTCTTTTCAGTTGCAAACTGCTCTCCATACATGTATATGGGGAGGTTCTAGCTATAACCCGGTTTTACAGTGAAAACTGCAGGAACTTAAAACCGGCTCTAGGAAACAAACTGAGAAACCAGAGTAAAACTTTCTCCTGCAACCAGTTCCATTTGTGCTAGATGAACGAACGTCTCTCCACATGCTCAGTTCTGAGAGATAATTGTGTGTGAAAGCCTTCCTTCAACTAGCTTGTTGGGAACACAAAGTTTCTTTCAGTTGCAAACTCCCCTCCATACATATATAGGGGGAGGTTTTAGCTCCAACCCGGTTTTACAGTGAAAACTGCAGGAACTTCAAACCGGCTCTATTAAACAGACTGAGAAACCAGAGTAATAGTTTCAACTGCAACCCGTTCCCTTTGTGCTAGATGAACGAACGTCTCACTACATGCTCAGTTCTGAGAGATAATGCGTGTTAAAGCCGTTCTTCACCTAGCTTCTTGGGAACACAAATTTTCTTTTCACTTGAAAACTCCACTCCATACATATATATGGGGAGGATGTAGCTCAAACCCGGTTTTACAGTGAAAACTGCAGGAACTTCAAACCGGCAGTAGAAAACAGACTGAGGATCTAGAGTAAAAGTTTCTCCTGCAACCCGTTCCCTTTGTGCTAGATGAACGAACGTCTCTCCACATGCTCAGTTCTGAGAGATAAGTGTGTGTGAAAGCAGTACTTCACCTAGCTTGTTGGGAACTCAAAGTTTCTTTTCAATTGCAAACTCCACTCCATACATATATATGGGGAGGTACTAGCTCCAACTCGGTTTTACAGTGAAAACTGCAGGAATTTCAAACCGGAACTAGGAAACATACTGAGAAAACAGAGTAAAACTTTCCCTGCCACCCATTCCCTTTGTGCTAGATGAACGCACGTCTCTCCTCATGCTCAGTTCTGAGAGATAAATGTGTGTGAAAGCCGTCCTTCACCTAGCTTCTTGGGAACACAAAGTTTCTTTTCAGTTGCAAACTCCTCTCCATACATATATATGGGGAGGTTCTAGCTATAACCCGGTTTTACAGTGAATATTGCAGGAACTTCAAACCGGCACTAGGAAACAAACTGAGAAACCAGAGAAAAACTTTCTCCTGCAACCATTTCCATTTGTGCTAGATGAACGAACGTCTCTCCACATGCTCAGTTCTGAGAGATAAGTGTGTGTGAAAGCCTTCCTTCAACTAGCTTGTTGGGAACACAAAGTTTCTTTCAGTTGCAAACTCCCCTTCATACATATATATGGGGAGTTTCTAGATCCAACCCAGTTTTACAGTGAAAACTGCAGGAATTTCAAACCGGCAATATTAAACAGACTGAGAAACCAGAGTAATAGTTTCAACATCAAACCGTTCCCTTTGTGATAGATGAACGAACGTCTCTCCACATGCTCAGTTCTGAGAGATAAGTGGGTGTGAAAGCCGTCCTTCACCTAGCATCTTGGGAACACAAAGTTTCTTTTCAGGTGCAAACTCCACTCCATACATATATATGGGGAGGTTCTAGCTCCAACCCGGTTTTACAGTGAAAACTGCAGGAACTTCAAACCGACATTAGGAAACAGACTGAGAAACATGAGTAAAAGTTTCTCCTGCAACCAGTTCCCTTTGTGCTACATGAACGAACGTCTCTCCACATGCTCAGTTCTGAGAGATAAGTGTGTGCAAAAGCCGTGCTTCACCTAGCTTGTTGGGAACACAAAGTTTCTTTTCAGTTGCAAACACCACTCCATACATATATATGGGGAGGTACTAGCTCCAAATCTGTTTTACAGTGAAAACTGCAGGAACATCAAACTGGCACTAGGAAACAGACTGAGAAACCAGAGTAAAAATTTCCCTTGCAACCCGTTCCCTTTGTGCTAGATGAACGAACGTCTCTCCACATGCTCAGTTGTGAGAGATAAGTGTGTTTGAAAGCCGTCCTTCAACTAGCATGTTGGGAACACAAAGTTTTTTTTCAGTTGCAAACTCCACTCCATAAATATATATGGGGAATTTCTAGCTCCAACACGATTTTACAGAGAAAACTGCAGGAACTTCAAATCGGCACTAGGAAACAGACTGAGAAACCAGAGTAAAACTTTCTCCTGCAACCCGTTCCCTTTGTGCTAGATGAACGAACGTCTCCCCACATGCTCAGTTCTGAGAGATAAGTGGGTGTGAAAGCCGTCCTTCACCTAGCTTCTTGGGAACACAAAGTTTCTTTCCAGTTGCAAACTCCACTCCATACATATATATGGGGATGTTCTAGCTCCAACACGGTTTTACAGTGAAAACTGCAGGAACTTCAAACCGGCACTAGAAAACAGACTGAGAAACCAGAGTAAAACTTTCTCATGCAAACCGTTCCCTTTGTGATAGATGAACGAACGTCTCACCACATGCTCAATTCTGAGAGAAAAATGTGTGTGAAAGCCGTACTTCACCAAGCTTGTTGGGAACACAAAGTTTCTTTTCAGTTGCAAACTCCACTCCATAGATATATATGGGGAGGTTCTAGCTCCAACCCGGTTTTACAGTGAAAACTGCAGGAACATCAACCCGGCAGTAGGCAACAGACTGTGAAACATGAGTAAAAGTTTCTCCTGCAAACCATTCCCTTTGTGCTAGATGAAAGAACGTGTCTCGACATGCTCAGTTCTGAGAGATAAGTGTGTGTGAAAGCCGTCCTTCACCTAGCTTGTTGGGAACACAAAGTTTCTTTTCAGTTGTAAACTCCACTCCATACATATATATGGGGAAGTTCTAGCTCCAACTCGATTTTACAGTGAAAACTTCAGGAACATCTAACCGGCACTAGGAAACAGACTGAGAAACCAGAGTAAAACTTTCTCCTGCAACCCGTTCCCTTTGTGCTAGATGAACGAACGTCTCTCCACATGCTCAGTTGTGAGAGATAAGTGTGTTTGAAAGCCGTCCTTCAACTAGCATGTTGGGAACACAAAGTTTTTTTTCAGTTGCAAACTCCACTCCATAAATATATATGGGGAATTTCTAGCTCCAACACGATTTTACAGAGAAAACTGCAGGAACTTCAAATCGGCACTAGGAAACAGACTGAGAAACCAGAGTAAAACTTTCTCCTGCAACCCGTTCCCTTTGTGCTAGATGAACGAACGTCTCCCCACATGCTCAGTTCTGAGAGATAAGTGGGTGTGAAAGCCGTCCTTCACCTAGCTTCTTGGGAACACAAAGTTTCTTTTCAGTTGCAAACTCCACTCCATACATATATATGGGGATGTTCTAGCTCCAACACGGTTTTACAGTGAAAACTGCAGGAACTTCAAACCGGCACTAGAAAACAGACTGAGAAACCAGAGTAAAACTTTCTCATGCAAACCGTTCCCTTTGTGATAGATGAACGAACGTCTCACCACATGCTCAATTCTGAGAGAAAAATGTGTGTGAAAGCCGTACTTCACCAAGCTTGTTGGGAACACAAAGTTTCTTTTCAGTTGCAAACTCCACTCCATAGATATATATGGGGAGGTTCTAGCTCCAACCCGGTTTTACAGTGAAAACTGCAGGAACATCAACCCGGCAGTAGGCAACAGACTGTGAAACATGAGTAAAAGTTTCTCCTGCAAACCATTCCCTTTGTGCTAGATGAAAGAACGTCTCTCGACATGCTCAGTTCTGAGAGATAAGTGTGTGTGAAAGCCGTCCTTCACCTAGCTTGTTGGGAACACAAAGTTTCTTTTCAGTTGTAAACTCCACTCCATACATATATATGGGGAAGTTCTAGCTCCAACTCGATTTTACAGTGAAAACTTCAGGAACATCTAACCGGCACTAGGAAACAGACTGAGAAACCAGAGTAAAACTTCTCCTGCAAACCGTTCCATTTGTGCTAGATGAACGAAAGTCTCTCCACATGCTCAGTTCTGAGAGATAAGTGTGTGTGAAAGCCGTCCTTCACCTAGCTTGTTGGGAACACAAAGTTTCTTTTTATTTGCAAACTCCACTCCTTACATATATATCGGGAGGTAGTAGCTCCAACTCTGTTTTACAGTGAAAACTGCAGGAATTTCAAACCGGCACTAGGAAACAGACTGAGAAATCAGAGAAAACTTTCTCCTGCAAACCGTTCCCTTTGTGCTAGATGAACGAACGTCTCTCCACATGCTCAGTTCTGAGAGATAAGTGTGTGTGAAAGCCGTCCTTCACCTAGCTTCTTGGGAACACAAAGTTTCTTTTCAGTTGCAAACTCCCCTCCATACATATATATGGGGAGGTTTTAGCTCCAACCCAGTTTTACAGTGAAAACTGCAGGAACTTCAAGCCGGCACTATTAAACAGACTGAGAAACCAGAGTAATAGTTTCAACTGCAACCTCTTCCCTTTGTGTTAGATGAACGAACGTCTCACTACATGCTCAGTTCTGAGAGGTAATGTGTGTTAAAGCCGTTCTTCACCTAGCTTCTTGGGAAAACAAAGTTTCTTTTCAGTTGCAAACTCCTCTCCATAAATATATATGGGGAAGTTCTAGCTCCAACTCGATTTTACAGAGAAAACTGCAGGAACTTCAAATCGGCACTAGGAAACAGACTGAGAAACATGAGTAAAAGTTTCTCCTGCAAACATTCCCTTTGTGCTAGATGAAAGAACGTCTCTCGACATGCTCAGTTTTGAGAGATAAGTGTGTGTGAAAGCCGTCCTTCACCTAGCTTGTTGGGAACACAAAGTTTCTTTTCAGTTGCAAACTCCACTCCATACATATATATGGGGAAGTTCTAGCTCCAACTCGAATTTACAGTTAAAACTTCAGGATCATCTAACCGGCACTAGGAAACAGACTGAGAAACCAGAGTAATAGTTTCACCTACAACCCGTTCCCTTTGTGCTAGATGAACGAACGTCTCTCTACATGCTCATTTCTGAGAGATAAGTGTGTGTGAAAGCCGTCCTTCACCTAGCTTGTTGGGAACACAAAGTTTCTTTTTAGTTGCAAACTCCACTCCATACATATATATGGGGAGGTAGTAGCTCCAACTCTGTTTTACAGTGAAAAATGCAGGAATTTCAAACCGGCACTAGGAAACAGACTGAGAAATGAGAGTAAAACTTTCTCCTGCAAACCGTTCTATTTGTGCTAGATGAACGAACGTCTCTCCACATGCTCAGTTCTGAGAGATAAGTGTGAGTGAAAGCCGTCCTTCACCTAGCTTCTTGGGAACACAAAGTTTCTTTTCAGTTGCAAACTGCTCTCCATACATATATATGGGGAGGTTCTAGCTATAACCCGGTTTTACAGTGAAAACTGCAGGAACTTAAAACCGGCTCTAGGAAACAAACTGAGAAACCAGAGTAAAACTTTCTCCTGCAACCAGTTCCATTTGTGCTAGATGAACGAACGTCTCTCCACATGCTCAGTTCTGAGAGATAAGTGTGTGTGAAAGCCTTCCTTCAACTAGCTTGTTGGGAACACAAAGTTTCTTTCAGTTGCAAACTCCCCTCCATACATATATATGGGGAGGTTTTAGCTCCAACCCGGTTTTACAGTGAAAACTGCAGGAACTTCAAACCGGCTCTATTAAACAGACTGAGAAACCAGAGTAATAGTTTCAACTGCAACCCGTTCCCTTTGTGCTAGATGAACGAACGTCTCACTACATGCTCAGTTCTGAGAGATAATGTGTGTTAAAGCCATTCTTCACCTAGCTTCTTGGGAACACAAATTTTCTTTTCACTTGAAAACTCCACTCCATACATATATATGGGGAGGATGTAGCTCAAACCCGGTTTTACAGTGAAATCTGCAGGAACTTCAAACCGGCAGTAGAAAACAGACTGAGAATCTAGAGTAAAAGTTTCTCCTGCAACCCGTTCCCTTTGTGCTAGATGAACGAACGTCTCTCCACATGCTCAGTTCTGAGCTATAAGTGTGTGTGAAACAGTACTTCACCTAGCTTTTTGGGAACTCAAAGTTTCTTTTCAATTGCAAACTCCACTCCATACATATATATGGGGAGGTACTAGCTCCAACTCGGTTTTACAGTGAAAACTGCAGGAATTTCAAACCGGAACTAGGAAACATACTGAGAAAACAGAGTAAAACTTTCCCTGCCACCCATTCCCTTTGTGCTAGATGAACGCACGTCTCTCCACATGCTCAGTTCTGAGAGATAAGTGTGTGTGAAAGCCGTCCTTCACCTAGCTTCTTGGGAACACAAAGTTTCTTTTCAGTTGCAAACTCCTCTCCATACATATATATGGGGAGGTTCTAGCTATAACCCGGTTTTACAGTGAATAATGCAGGAACTTCAAACCGGCACTAGGAAACAAACTGAGAAACCAGAGAAAAACTTTCTCCTGCAACCATTTCCATTTGTGCTAGATGAACGAACGTCTCTCCACATGCTCAGTTCTGAGAGATAAGTGTGTGTGAAAGCCTTCCTTCAACTAGCTTGTTGGGAACACAAAGTTTCTTTCAGTTGCAAACTCCCCTCCATACATATATATGGGGAGTTTCTAGATCCAACCCAGTTTTACAGTGAAAACTGCAGGAATTTCAAACCGGCAATATTAAACAGACTGAGAAACCAGAGTAATAGTTTCAACATCAAACCGTTCCCTTTGTGATAGATGAACGAACGTCTCTCCACATGCTCAGTTCTGAGAGATAAGTGGGTGTGAAAGCCGTCCTTCACCTAGCATCTTGGGAACACAAAGTTTCTTTTCAGGTGCAAACTCCACTCCATACATATATATGGGGAGGTTCGAGCTCCAACCCGGTTTTACAGTGAAAACTGCAGGAACTTCAAACCGACATTAGGAAACAGACTGAGAAACCAGTGTAATAGTTTCACCTATAATCCGTTTCCTTTGTGCTAGATGAACGAACGTCTCTCTACATGCTCATTTCTGAGAGATAAGTGTGTGTGAAAGCCGTCCTTCACCTAGCTTGTTGGGAACACAAAGTTTCTTTTTAGTTGCAAACTCCACTCCATACATATATATGGGGAGGTAGTAGCTCCAACACTGTTTTACAGGGAAAACTGCAGGACTTTCAAACCGGCACTAGGAAACAGACTCAGAAATCAGAGTAAAACTTTCTCCTGCAACCCATTCCCTTTGTGCTAGATGAACGAACGTCTATCCACATGCTCAGTTCTGAGAGATAAGTGTGTGTGAAAGCCGTCCTTCACCTAGCTTCTTGGGAACTCAAAGTTTCTTTTCAGTTTCAAACTCCTCTCCATACATATATATGGGGAGGTTCTAGCTATAACCCGGTTTTAGAGTGAAAACTGCAGGAACTTCAAACCGGCACTAGGAAAAAAACTGAGAAACCAGAGTAAAACTTTCTCCTGCAACAAGTTCCATTTGTGCTAGATGAACGAACGTCTCTCCACATGCTCAGTTCTGAGAGAAAAGTGTGTGTGAAAGCTGTCCTTAACCTAGCTCCTTGGGAACACAAAGTTTCTTTTCAGTTGCAAACTCCACTCCATACATATATATGGGGAGGTATTAGCTCCAAATCTGTTTTACAGTGAAAACTGGAGGAACATCAATTCGGCACTAGGAAACAGACTGAGAAACCAGAGTAATAGTTTCACCTGCAAACCGTTCCATTTGTGCTAGATGAACGAACGTCTCTCTACATGTTCAGTTCTGTGAGATAAGTGTGTGTGAAAGCCGTACTTCACCTACCTTGTTGGGAACACAAAGTTTCTTTTCAGTTTCCAACTCCACTCCATACATATATATGGGGAAGTACTAGCTCCAAATCTGTTTTACAGTGAAAACTGCAGGAACTTCAAACCGGCACTAGGAAACAGACTGAGAAACCAGAGTAAACTTTCTCTTGCAAACCGTTCCCTTTGTGCTAGATGAACGAACGTCTCTCCACATGCTCAGTTCTGAGAGATAAGTGTGTGTGAAAGCCGTCCTTCACCTAGCTTCTTGGGAACACAAAGTTTCTTTTCAGTTGCAAACTCCTCTCCATACATATATATGGGGAGGTTCTAGCTATAACCCGATTTTACAGTGAATAATGCAGGAACTTCAAACCGGCACTAGGAAACAAACTGAGAAACCAGAGAAAAACTTTCTCCTGCAACCAGTTCCCTTTGTGCTAGATGAACGAACGTCTCTCCACATGCTCAGTTCTGAGAGTTATGTGTGTGTTAAAGCCTTCCTTCAACTAGCTTGTTGGGAACACAAAGTTTCTTTCAGTTGCAAACTCCACTCCATACATATATATGGGGAATTTCTAGCTCCAGCCCGGTTTTACAGTGAAAACTGCAGGAATTTCAAACCGGCAATATTAAACAGACTGAGAAACCAGAGTAATAGTTTCAACATCAAACCGTTCCCTTTGTGATAGATGAACGAACGTCTCTCCACATGCTCAGTTCTGAGGGATAAGTGGGTGTGAAAGCCGTCCTTCACCTAGCATCTTGGGAACACAAAGTTTCTTTTCAGGTGCAAACTCCACTCCATACATATATATGGGGAGGTTCTAGCTCCAACCCGGTTTTACAGTGAAAACTGCAGGAACTTCAAACCGACATTAGGAAACAGACTGAGAAACATGAGTAAAAGTTTCTCCTGCAACCAGTTCCCTTTGTGCTACATGAACGAACGTCTCTCCACATGCTCAGTTCTGAGAGATAAGTGTGTGCGAAAGCCGTGCTTCACCTAGCTTGTTGGGAACACAAAGTTTCTTTTCAGTTGCAAACACCATCCATACATATATATGGGGAGGTACTAGCTCCAAATCTGTTTTACAGTGAAAACTGCAAGAACATCAAACTGGCACTAGGAAACAGACTGAGAAACCAGAGTAAAAATTTCCCTTGCAACCCGTTCCCTTTGTGCTAGATGAACGAACGTCTCTCCACATGCTCAGTTGTGAGAGATAAGTGTGTTTGAAAGCCGTCCTTCAACTAGCATGTTGGGAACACAAAGTTTTTTTTCAGTTGCAAACTCCACTCCATAAATATATATGGGGAATTTCTAGCTCCAACACGATTTTACAGAGAAAACTGCAGGAACTTCAAATCGGCACTAGGAAACAGACTGAGAAACCAGAGTAAAACTTTCTCCTGCAACCCGTTCCCTTTGTGCTAGATGAACGAACGTCTCCCCACATGCTCAGTTCTGAGAGATAAGTGGGTGTGAAAGCCGTCCTTCACCTAGCTTCTTGGGAACACAAAGTTTCTTTTCAGTTGCAAACTCCACTCCATACATATATATGGGGATGTTCTAGCTCCAACACGGTTTTACAGTGAAAACTGCAGGAACTTCAAACCGGCACTAGAAAACAGACTGAGAAACCAGAGTAAAACTTTCTCATGCAAACCGTTCCCTTTGTGATAGATGAACGAACGTCTCACCACATGCTCAATTCTGAGAGAAAAATGTGTGTGAAAGCCGTACTTCACCAAGCTTGTTGGGAACACAAAGTTTCTTTTCAGTTGCAAACTCCACTCCATAGATATATATGGGGAGGTTCTAGCTCCAACCCGGTTTTACAGTGAAAACTGCAGGAACATCAACCCGGCAGTAGGCAACAGACTGTGAAACATGAGTAAAAGTTTCTCCTGCAAACCATTCCCTTTGTGCTAGATGAAAGAACGTGTCTCGACATGCTCAGTTCTGAGAGATAAGTGTGTGTGAAAGCCGTCCTTCACCTAGCTTGTTGGGAACACAAAGTTTCTTTTCAGTTGTAAACTCCACTCCATACATATATATGGGGAAGTTCTAGCTCCAACTCGATTTTACAGTGAAAACTTCAGGAACATCTAACCGGCACTAGGAAACAGACTGAGAAACCAGAGTAAAACTTTCTCCTGCAAACCGTTCCATTTGTGCTAGATGAACGAACATCTCTCCACATGCTCAGTTCTGAGAGATAAGTGTGTGTGAAAGCCGTCCTTCACCTAGCTTGTTGGGAACACAAAGTTTCTTTTTATTTGCAAACTCCACTCCTTACATATATATCGGGAGGTAGTAGCTCCAACTCTGTTTTACAGTGAAAACTGCAGGAATTTCAAACCGGCACTAGGAAACAGACTGAGAAATCAGAGAAAACTTTCTCCTGCAAACCGTTCCCTTTGTGCTAGATGAACGAACGTCTCTCCACATGCTCAGTTCTGAGAGATAAGTGTGTGTGAAAGCCGTCCTTCACCTAGCTTCTTGGGAACACAAAGTTTCTTTTCAGTTGCAAACTCCCCTCCATACATATATATGGGGAGGTTTTAGCTCCAACCCGGTTTTACAGTGAAAACTGCAGGAACTTCAAACCGGCACTATTAAACAGACTGAGAAACCAGAGTAATAGTTTCAACTGCAACCTCTTCCCTTTGTGTTAGATGAACGAACGTCTCACTACATGCTCAGTTCTGAGAGGTAATGTGTGTTAAAGCCGTTCTTCACCTAGCTTCTTGGGAAAACAAAGTTTCTTTTCAGTTGCAAACTCCTCTCCATAAATATATATGGGGAAGTTCTAGCTCCAACTCGATTTTACAGAGAAAACTGCAGGAACTTCAAATCGGCACTAGGAAACAGACTGAGAAACATGAGTAAAAGTTTCTCCTGCAAACATTCCCTTTGTGCTAGATGAAAGAACGTCTCTCGACATGCTCAGTTTTGAGAGATAAGTGTGTGTGAAAGCCGTCCTTCACCTAGCTTGTTGGGAACACAAAGTTTCTTTTCAGTTGCAAACTCCACTCCATACATATATATGGGGAAGTTCTAGCTCCAACTCGATTTTACAGTTAAAACTTCAGGATCATCTAACCGGCACTAGGAAACAGACTGAGAAACCAGAGTAATAGTTTCACCTACAACCCGTTCCCTTTGTGCTAGATGAACGAACGTCTCTCTACATGCTCATTTCTGAGAGATAAGTGTGTGTGAAAGCCGTCCTTCACCTAGCTTGTTGGGAACACAAAGTTTCTTTTTAGTTGCAAACTCCACTCCATACATATATATGGGGAGGTAGTAGCTCCAACTCTGTTTTACAGTGAAAAATGCAGGAATTTCAAACAGGCACTTGGAAACAGACTGAGAAATGAGAGTAAAACTTTCTCCTGCAAACCGTTCTATTTGTGCTAGATGAACGAACGTCTCTCCACATGCTCAGTTCTGGGAGATAAGTGTGAGTGAAAGCCGTCCTTCACCTAGCTTCTTGGGAACACAAAGTTTCTTTTCAGTTGCAAACTGCTCTCCATACATATATATGGGGAGGTTCTAGCTATAACCCGGTTTTACAGTGAAAACTGCAGGAACTTAAAACCGGCTCTAGGAAACAAACTGAGAAACCAGAGTAAAACTTTCTCCTGCAACCAGTTCCATTTGTGCTAGATGAACGAACGTCTCTCCACATGCTCAGTTCTGAGAGATAAGTGTGTGTGAAAGCCTTCCTTCAACTAGCTTGTTGGGAACACAAAGTTTCTTTCAGTTGCAAACTCCCTTCCATACATATATATGGGGAGGTTTTAGCTCCAACCCGGTTTTACAGTGAAAACTGCAGGAACTTCAAACCGGCTCTATTAAACAGACTGAGAAACCAGAGTAATAGTTTCAACTGCAACCCGTTCCCTTTGTGCTAGATGAACGAACGTCTCACTACATGCTCAGTTCTGAGAGATAATGTGTGTTAAAGCCGTTCTTCACCTAGCTTCTTGGGAACACAAATTTTCTTTTCACTTGAAAACTCCACTCCATACATATATATGGGGAGGATGTAGCTCAAACCCGGTTTTACAGTGAAATCTGCAGGAACTTCAAACCGGCAGTAGAAAACAGACTGAGAATCTAGAGTAAAAGTTTCTCCTGCAACCCGTTCCCTTTGTGCTAGATGAACGAACGTCTCTCCACATGCTCAGTTCTGAGCTATAAGTGTGTGTGAAACAGTACTTCACCTAGCTTTTTGGGAACTCAAAGTTTCTTTTCAATTGCAAACTCCACTCCATACATATATATGGGGAGGTACTAGCTCCAACTCGGTTTTACAGTGAAAACTGCAGGAATTTCAAACCGGAACTAGGAAACATACTGAGAAAACAAAGTAAAACTTTCCCTGCCACCCATTCCCTTTGTGCTAGATGAACGCACGTCTCTCCACATGCTCAGTTCTGAGAGATAAGTGTGTGTGAAAGCCGTCCTTCACCTAGCTTCTTGGGAACACAAAGTTTCTTTTCAGTTGCAAACTCCTCTCCATACATATATATGGGGAGGTTCTAGCTATAACCCGGTTTTACAGTGAATAATGCAGGAACTTCAAACCGGCACTAGGAAACAAACTGAGAAACCAGAGAAAAACTTTCTCCTGCAACCATTTCCATTTGTGCTAGATGAACGAACGTCTCTCCACATGCTCAGTTCTGAGAGATAAGTGTGTGTGAAAGCCTTCCTTCAACTAGCTTGTTGGGAACACAAAGTTTCTTTCAGTTGCAAACTCCCCTCCATACATATATATGGGGAGTTTCTAGATCCAACCCAGTTTTACAGTGAAAACTGCAGGAATTTCAAACCGGCAATATTAAACAGACTGAGAAACCAGAGTAATAGTTTCAACATCAAACCGTTCCCTTTGTGATAGATGAACGAACGTCTCTCCACATGCTCAGTTCTGAGAGATAAAAGGGTGTGAAAGCCGTCCTTCACTTAGCATCTTGGGAACACAAAGTTTCTTTTCAGGTGCAAACTCCACTCCATACATATATATGGGGAGGTTCGAGCTCCAACCCGGTTTTACAGTGAAAACTGCAGGAACTTCAAACCGACATTAGGAAACAGACTGAGAAACCAGTGTAATAGTTTCACCTATAATCCGTTTCCTTTGTGCTAGATGAACGAACGTCTCTCTACATGCTCATTTCTGAGAGAAAAGTGTGTGTGAAAGCCGTTCTTCACCTAGCTTGTTGGGAACACAAAGTTTCTTTTTAGTTGCAAACTCCACTCCATACATATATATGGGGAGGTAGTAGCTCCAACACTGTTTTACAGGGAAAACTGCAGGACTTTCAAACCGGCACTAGGAAACAGACTCAGAAATCAGAGTAAAATTTCTCCTGCAACCCATTCCCTTTGTGCTAGATGAACGAACGTCTATCCACATGCTCAGTTCTGAGAGATAAGTGTGTGTGAAAGCCGTCCTTCACCTAGCTTCTTGGGAACTCAAAGTTTCTTTTCAGTTGCAAACTCCTCTCCATACATATATATGGGGAGGTTCTAGCTATAACCCGGTTTTACAGTGAAAACTGCAGGAACTTCAAACCGGCACTAGGAAAAAAACTGAGAAACCAGAGTAAAACTTTCTCCTGCAACCAGTTCCATTTGTGCTAGATGAACGAACGTCTCTCCACATGCTCAGTTCTGAGAGAAAAGTGTGTGTGAAAGCTGTCCTTAACCTAGCTCCTTGGGAACACAAAGTTTCTTTTCAGTTGCAAACTCCACTCCATACATATATATGGGGCGGTATTAGCTCCAAATCTGTTTTACAGTGAAAACTGGAGGAACATCAATTCGGCACTAGGAAACAGACTGAGAAACCAGAGTAATAGTTTCACCTGCAAACCGTTCCATTTGTGCTAGATGAACGAACGTCTCTCTACATGTTCAGTTCTGTGAGATAAGTGTGTGTGAAAGCCGTACTTCACCTACCTTGTTGGGAACACAAAGTTTCTTTTCAGTTTCCAACTCCACTCCATACATATATATGGGGAAGTACTAGCTCCAAATCTGTTTTACAGTGAAAACTGCAGGAACTTCAAACCGGCACTAGGAAACAGACTGAGAAACCAGAGTAAACTTTCTCTTGCAAACCGTTCCCTTTGTGCTAGATGAACGAACGTCTCTCCACATGCTCAGTTCTGAGAGATAAGTGTGTGTGAAAGCCGTCCTTCACCTAGCTTCTTGGGAACACAAAGTTTCTTTTCAGTTGCAAACTCCTCTCCATACATATATATGGGGAGGTTCTAGCTATAACCCGATTTTACAGTGAATAATGCAGGAACTTCAAACCGGCACTAGGAAACAAACTGAGAAACCAGAGAAAAACTTTCTCCTGCAACCAGTTCCCTTTGTGCTAGATGAACGAACGTCTCTCCACATGCTCAGTTCTGAGAGTTATGTGTGTGTTAAAGCCTTCCTTCAACTAGCTTGTTGGGAACACAAAGTTTCTTTCAGTTGCAAACTCCACTCCATACATATATATGGGGAATTTTAGCTCCAGCCCGGTTTTACAGTGAAAACTGCAGGAATTTCACACCGGCACTATTAAACAGACTGAGAAACCAGAGTAATAGTTTCAACTTCAAACCGTTCCCTTTGTGATAGATGAACGAACGTCTCTCCACATGCTCAGTTCTGAGAGATAAGTGGGTGTGAAAGCCGTCCTTCACCTAGCATCCTGGGAACACAAAGTTTCTTTTCAGGTGCAAACTCCACTCCATACATATATATGGGGAGGTTCGAACTCCAACTCGGTTTTACAGTGAAAACTGCAGGAACTTCAAACCGACATTAGGAAACAGACTGAGAAACCAGTGAAATAGTTTCACCTACAAACCGTTCCATTTGTGCTAGATGAACGAACGTCTCTCTACATGCTCATTTCTGAGAGATAAGTGTGTGTGAAAGCCGTCCTTCACCTAGCTTGTTGGGAACACAAAGTTTCTTTTTAGTTGCAAACTCCACTCCATACATATATATGGGGAGGTAGTAGCTCCAACTATGTTTTACAGTGAAAACTGCAGGAATTTGAAACCGGCACTAGGAAACAGACTGAGAAATCAGAGTAAAACTTTCTCCTGCAACCCGTTCCCTTTGTGCTAGATGAACGAAAGTCTCTCCACATGCTCAGTTCTGAGAGAAAAGTGTGTGTGAAAGCCTTCCTTCAAATAGCTTGTTGGGAACACAAAGTTTCTTTCAGTTGCAAACTCCCCTCCATAAATATATATGGGGAGGTTCTAGGTCCAACCCGGTTTTGCAGTGAAAACTGCAGGAACTTCAATCCGGCTCTATTAAACAGACTGAGTAACCAGAGTAATAGTTTCATCTGCAACACGTTCCTTTTTTGCTAGATGAACGAACGTCTCACTACATGTCCAGTTCTGAGAGATAATGTGTGTGAAAGCCGTCCTTCAGCTATCTTATGGGAGCACAAAGTTTCTTTTCACTTTCAAACTCCACTCCATACATATATATGGGGAGGATCTAGCTCAAACCCGGTTTTACAGTGAAAACTGCAGGAACTTCAAACCGGCAGTAGGAAACAGACTGAGAAACATGAGTAAAAGTTCCTCCTGTAAACCATTCCCTTTGTGTTAGATGAACGAACGTCTCTCCACATGCTCAGTTCTGAGAAATAAGTGTGTGTGAAAGCTGTCCTTCACCTAGCTCCTTGGGAACACAAAGTTTCTATTCAGTTGCAAACTCCACTCCATACATATATATGGGGAGGTACTAGCTCCAAATCTGTTTTACAGTGAAAACTGCAGGAACATCAAACCGGCACTATTAAACAGACTGAGAAACCAGAGTAATAGTTTCACCTGCAAACCGTTCCATTTTTGCTAGATGAACGAACGTCTCTCTACATGTTCAGTTCTGTGAGATAAGTGTGTGTGAAAGCCGTCCTTCACCAACCTTGTTGGGAACACAAAGTTTCTTTTCAGTTTCCAACTCCACTCCATACATATATATGGGGAAGTACTAGCTCCAAATCTGTTTTACAGTGAAAACTGCAGGAACTTCAAACCGGCACTAGGAAACAGACTGAGAAACCAGAGTAAACTTTCTCTTGCAACCCGTTCCCTTTGTGCTACATGAACGAACGTCTCTCCACATGCTCATTTCTGAGAGATAAGTGTGTGTGAAAGCCGTCCTTCACCTAGCTTCTTGGGAACACAAAGTTTGTTTTCAGTTGCAAACTCCACTCCATACATATATATGGGGAAGTTCTAGCTCCAACCCGGTTTACAGTGAAAACTGCAGGTACTTCAAACGGGCACTAGGAAACAGACTGAGAAACCAGAGTAAAACTTTCTCCTGCAACCCGTTCCCTTAGTGCTAGATGAACGAACGTCTCTCCACATGCTCAATTCTGAGAGATAAGTGTGTGTGAAAGCCGTCCTTCACCTAGCTTGTTGGGAACACAAAGTTTCTTTTCAGTTGCAAACACCACTCCATACATATATATGGGGAGGTACTAGCTCCAAATCTGTTTTACAGTGAAAACTGCAGGAACATCAAACCGGCACTAGGAAACAGACTGAGAAACCAGAGTAATAGTTTCTCCTGCAACCCGTTCCTTTTGTGCTAGATGAACGAACGTCTCTCCACATGCTCAGTTCTGAGAGATAAGTGTGTGTGAAAGCCGTCCTTCAACTAGCATGTTGGGAACACAATATTTCTTTTCAGGTGCAACCTCCACTCCATACATAATATGGGGAGGTATTAGCTCGATCTAGGTTTTACCGTGAAAACTTCAGGAACATCTAACCGGCACTAGGAAACAGACTGAGAAACCAGAGTAATACTTTCCCCTGCAACCGGTTCCCTTTGTGCTAGATGAACGAACGTCTCTCCACATGCTCAGTTCTGAGAGAAAATTGTGTGCGAAAGCCGTCCTTCAACTAGCTTCTTTGGAACACAAGGTTTCTTTTCAGTTGCAAACTCCAATCCATACATATATATGGGGAGGTTCTAGGTCCAACCCGATTTTACAGTGAAAACTGCAGGAACATCAAACCAGCAGTAGGAAACAGACTGAGAAACATGAGTAAAACTTTCTCATGCAAACCGTTCCCTTTGTGCTAGATGAACGAACGTCTCTCCACATGCTCAATTCTGAGAAAAAAATGTGTGTGAAAGCCGTACTTCACCTAGCTTGTTGGGAACACAAAGTTTGTTTTCAGTTGCAAACTCCACTCGATAGATATATATGGGGAGGTTCTAGCTCCAACCCGGTTTTACAGTGAAATCTGCAGGAACATCAACCCGGCAGTAGGAAACAGACTGAGAAACATGTGTAAAAGTTTCTCCTGCAAACCATTCCCTTTGTGCTAGATGAAAGAACGTCTCTCGACATGCTCAGTTCTGAGAGATAAGTGTGTGTGAAAGCCGTCCTTCACCTAGCTTGTTGGGAACACAAAGTTTCTTTTCAGTTGCAAACTCCACTCCATACATATATATGGGGAAGTTCTAGCTCCAACTCGATTTTACAGTGAAAACTTCAGGAACATCTAACCGGCACTAGGAAACAGACTGAGAAACCAGAGTAAAACTTTCTCCTGCAAACCGTTCCATTTGTGCTAGATGAACGAACGTCTCTCCACATGCTCAGTTCTGAGAGATAAGTGGGTGTGAAAGCCGTCCTTCACCTAGCATCTTGGGAACACAAAGTTTCTTTTCAGTTGCAAACTCCACTCCATACTTATACATGGGGAGGTTCTAGCTCCAACCCGGTTTTACAGTGAAAACTGCAGGAATTTCAAAACCGGCACTAGGAAACAGACTGAGAAACCAGAGTAATTGTTTCACCTACAACCCCTTCCCTTTGTGCTAGATGAGCGAACGTCTCTCTACATGCTCATTTCTGAGAGATAAGTGTGTGTGAAAGCCGCCTTCACCTAGCTTGTTGGGAACACAAAGTTTCTTTTTAGTTGCAAACTCCACTCCATACATATATATGGGGAGGTAGTAGCTCCAACTCTGTTTTACAGTGAAAAATGCAGGAATTTCAAACCGGCACTAGGAAACAGACTGAGAAATCAGAGTAAAACTTTCTCCTGCAAACCGTTCTCTTTGTGCTAGATGAACGAAAGTCTCTCCACATGCTCAGTTCTGAGAGATAAGTGTGAGTGAAAGCCGTCCTTCACCTAGCTTCTTGGGAACACAAAGTTTCTTTTCAGTTGCAAACTCCTCTCCATACATATATATGGGGAAGTTCTAGTTATAACCCGGTTTTACAGTGAAAACTGCAGGAACTTAAAACCGGCTCTAGGAAACAAACTGAGAAACCAGAGTAAAACTTTCTCCTGCAACCAGTTCCATTTGTGCTAGATGAACGAACGTCTCTCCACATGCTCATTTCTGAGAGATAAGTGTGTGTGAAAGCCTTCCTTCAACTAGCTTGTTGGGAACACAAAGTTTCTTTCAGTTGCAAACTCCCCTCCATACATATATATGGGGAGGTTTTAGCTCCAACCCGGTTTTACAGTGAAAACTGCAGGAACTTCAAACCGGCACTATTAAACAGACTGAGAAACCAGAGTAATAGTTTCAACTGCAACCCGTTCCCATTGTGCTAGATGAACGAACGTCTCACTACATGCTCAGTTCTGAGAGATAATGTGTGTTAAAGCCGTTCTTCACCTAGCTTCTTGGGAACACAAAGTTTCTTTTCAGTTGCAAACTCCACTCCATACATATATATGGGGAAGTTCTAGCTGCAACAAGATTTTACAGTTAAAACTGCAGGTACTTCAAACCGGCACTAGGAAACAGTCTGAGAAACCGCAGTAAAACTTTCTCCTGCAACCCGTTCCCTTTGTGCTAGATGAAAGAACGTCTCTCCACATGCTCAGTGTTGAGAGAAAAGTGTGTGTGAATGCCGTCCTTCACCTAGCTTCTTGGGAACACAAACTTTCTTTTCAGTTGCAAACACCAATCCTGACATATATATGGGGAGATTCTAGCTCCAACCCGGTTTTACAGTGAAAACTGCAGGAACTTCAAACCGGCAGTAGGAAACAGACTGAGAAAAATGAGTAAAAGTTCCTCCTGTAATCCATTCACTTTGTGTTAGATGAACGAACGTCTCTCCACATGCTCAGTTCTGAGAGATAAGTTTGTGTGAAAGCAGTCCTTCATCTAGCTTCTTGGGAACACAAAGTTTATTTTTAGTTGCAAACTCCACTCCATACATATATATGGGGAGGTTCTAGCTCCTACTCGGTTTTATAGTGAAAACTGCAGGAACTTAAAACCGGCAGTAGGAAACAGACTGAGAATCTAGAGTAAAAGTTTCTCCTGCAACCCGTTCCCTTTATGCTAGATGAACGAACGTCTCTCCACATGCTCAGTTCTGAGAGATAATTGTGTGTGAAAGCCGTCCTTCACCTAGCTTGTTGGGAACACAAAGTTTCTTTTCAATTGCAAACTCCACTCCATACATATATATGGGGAGGTAGTAGCTCCAACTCTGTTTTACAGTGAAAACGGCAGGAATTTCAAACCGGCACTATTAAACAGACTGAGAAACCAGAGTAATAATTTCAACTGCAACCCGTTCCCTTTGTGCTAGATGAACGAACGTCTCTCTACATGCTCAGGTCTGAGAGATAAGTGGGTGTGAAAGCCGTCCTTCACCTAGCATCTTGGGAACACAAATTTTCTTTTCAGGTGCAAACTCCTCTCCATACATATATATGGGAGGTTCGAGCTCCAACCCGGTTTTACAGTGAAAACTGCTGGAACTTCAAAACGACACTAGGAAACAGACTGAGAAACCAGAGTAATAGTTTCACATACAACCCGTTCCCTTTGTGCTAGATGAACGAAAGTCTCTCTACATGCTCATTTCTGAGAGATAAGTGTGTGTGAAAGTCGTCCTTCACCTAGGTTGTTGGGAACACAAAGTTTCTTTTCAGTTGCAAACTCCACTCCATACATATATATGGGGAGGTACCTGCTCCAACTCTGTTTTACAGTGAAAACTGCAGGAATTTCAAACCGGCACTAGGAAACAGACTGAGAAATCAGAGTAAAACTTTCTCCTGTAACCCGTTCCCTTTGTGCTAGATGAACGAACGTCTCTCCACATGCTCAGTTCTGAGAGATAAGTGTGTGTGAAAGCCGTCCTTCACCTAGCTTCTTCGGAACACAAAGTTTCTTTTCAGTTGCAAACTCCTCTCCATACATATATATGGGGAGGTTCTAGCTATAACCCGGTTTTACAGTGAAAACTGCAGGAACTTCAAACCGGCACTAGGAAACAAACTGAAAAACCAGGGTAAAACTTTCTCCTGCAACCAGTTCCATTTGTGCTAGATGAACGAACGTCTCTCCACATGCTCAGTTCTGAGAGAAATGTGTGTGTGAAAGCCTTCCTTCAACTATCTTGTAGGGAACACAAAGTTTCTTTGAGTTGCAAACTCCCCTCCATACATATATATGGGGAGGTTCTAGGTCCAACCCGGTTTTAAAGTGAAAACTTCAGGAACTTCAAACCGGCTCTATTAAACAGACTGAGAAACCAGAGTAATAGTTTCATCTGCAACCAGTTCCTTTTGTGCTAGATGAACGAACGTCTCACTACATTCTCAGTTCTGAGAGATAATGAGTGTGAAAGCCGTTCTTCACCTATCTTCTTGGGAACACAAAGTTTCTTTTCACTTTCAAACTCCACTCCATACATATATATGGGGAGGATCTAACTCAAACCCGGTTTTACAGTGAAAACTGCAGGAACTTCCAACCGGCACTAGGAAACAGACTGAGAAACATGAGTAAAAGTTCCTCCTGTAACCCATTCCCTTTTTGCTAGATGAACGAACGTCTCTCCACATGCTCAGTTCTGAGAGATATGTGTGTGTGAAAGCTGCCCTTCACCTAGCTCCTTGGGAACACAAAGATTCTTTTCAGTTGCAAACTCCACTCCATACATATATATGGGGAGGTTCTAGTTCCTGCACGGTTTTATAGTGAAAACTGCAGGAACTTAAAACCGGCAGTAGGAAACAGACTGAGAATCAAGATTAAAATTTCCCCTGCAACCCGTTCCCTTTGTGCTAAATGAACGAAAGTCTCTCCACATGCTCAGTTCTGAGAGATAATTGTGGGTGAAAGCCGTCCTTCACCTAGCTTGTTGGGAACACAAAGTTACTTTTCAGTTGCAAACTCCACTCCATACATATACATGGGGAGGTACTAGCTCCAACTCTGTTTTACTGTGAAAACTGCAGGAATTTCAAACCGGCACTAGGAAACAGCCTGAGAAACCAGAGTTAAACTTTCTCCTGCAACCCGTTCCCTTTGTGCTAGATGAACGAACGTCTCTCCACATGCTCAGTTCTGAGAGTTAAGTGTGTGTGAAAGCCGTCCTTCACCTAGCTTCTTGGGAACACAAAGTTTCTTTTCAGTTGCAAAATCCTCTCCATACATATATATGGGGAGGTTCTAGCTCCAACCGGGTTTTACAGTGAAAACTGCAGGAACTTCAAACCGGCACTACTAAACAGACTGAGAAACCAGAGAAATAGTTTCACCTGCAACCCGTTCCCTTTGTGCTAGATGAACGAACGTCTCTCCACATACTCACTTCTGAGAGATAAGTGTGTGTGAAAGCAGTCCTTCACTTAGCTTCTTGGGAACACAAAGTTTATTTTCAGTTGCAAACTCCCCTCCATACATATATATGGGGAGGTTCTAGCTCCTACTCGGTTTTATAGTGAAAACTGCAGGAACTTAAAACCGGCAGTAGGGAACAGACTGAAAATATAGAGTAAAAATTTCTCCTGGACCCGTTCCCTTTGTGCTAGATGAACGAACGTCTCACTACATGCTCAGTTCTGAGAGACAATGTGTGTGAAAGCCGTTCTTCACCTAGCTTCTTGGGAACACAAAGTTAATTTTCACTTGAAAACTCCACTCCATACATATATATGGGGAGGTTGTAGCTCAAACCCGGTTTCACAGTGAAAACTGCAGGAACTTCAAACCGGCAGTAGGAAACAGACTGAGAAACATGATTAAAAGTTCCTCCTGTAACCCATTCACTTTGTGTTAGATGAACGAACGTCTCTCCACATGCTCAGTTCTGAGAGATAATTTTGTGTGAAAGCAGTCCTTCACCAAGCTTCTTGGGAACACAAATTTTATTTTTAGTTGCAAACTCCACTCCATACATATATATGGGGAGGTTCTAGCTCCTACTCGGTTTTATAGTGAAAACTGCAGGAACTTAAACCCGGCAGTAGGAAACAGACTGAGAATCTAGAGTAAAAGATTCTCCTGCAACCCGTTCCATTTGTGCTAGATGAACGAACGTCTCTCCACATGCTCAGTTCTGAGAGATAAGTGTGAGTGAAAGCCGTCCTTCACCTAGCTTGTTGGGAACACAAAGATTCTTTTCAATTGCAAACTCCACTCCATACATATATATGTGGAGGTACTAGCTCCAACTCTGTTTTACAGTGAAAACTGCAGGAATTTCAAACCGGCACTAGGAAACAGACAGAGAAAACAGAGTAAAAGTTTCCCTGCAACCCATTCCCTTTGTGCTAAATGAACGAACGTCTCTCCACATGCTCAGTTCTGAGAGATAAGTGTGTGTGAAAGCCGTCCTTCACCTAGCTTCTTGGGAACACAAAGTTTCTTTTCAGTTGCAAACTCCTGTCCATACATATATATGGGGAGATTCTAGCTATAACCCGGTTTTACAGTGAATAATGCAGGAACTTCAAACCGGCACTAGGAAACAAACTGAGAAACCAGAGAAAAACTTTCTCCAGCAACCAGTTCCATTTGTGCTAGATGAACGAACGTCTCTCCACATGCTCAGTTCTGAGAGATAAGTGTGTGTGAAAGCCTTCCTTCAACTAGCTTGTTGGGAACACAAAGTTTCTTTCACTTGCAAACTCCCCTCCATACATATATATGGGGAGGATCTAGCTCAAACCCGGTTTTACAGTTAAAAATGCAGGAACTTCAAACCGGCAGTAGGAAACAGACTGAGAAACATGAGTAAAAGTTCCTCCTGTAACCCATTCCCTTTGTGCTAGGTGAACGAACGTCTCTCCACATGCTCAGTTCTGAGAGATAAGTGTGTGTGAAAGCTGTCCTTCACCTAGCTCCTTGGGAACACATAGTTTCTTTTCAGTTCCAAACTCCACTCCATACATATATATGGGTAGGTACTAGTTCCTACTCTGTTTTACAGTGAAAACTGCAGGAATTTCAAAGCGGCACTAGGAAACAGCCTGAGAAACCAGAGTTAAACTTTCTCCTGCAACCCGTTCCCTTTGTGCTAGATGAACGAACGTCTCTCCACATGCTCAGTTCTGAGAGATAAGTGTGTGTGAAAGCCGTCCTTCACCTAGCTTCTTGGGAACACAAAGTTTCTTTTCAGTTGCAAAATCCTCTCCATACATATATATGGGGAAGTTCTAGCTATAACCCGGTTTTACAGTGAAAACTGCAGGAAATTCAAACCGGCACTAGTAAACAAACTGAGAAACCAGAGTAAAACTTTCTCCTGAAACCAGTTCTCATTGTGCTAGATGAACGAACGTCTCTCCACATGCTCAGTTCTGAGAGATAAGTGTGTGTGAAAGCCGTCCTTCACCTTGCTTCTTGGGAACACAAAGTTTCTTTTGAGTTGCAAACTCCATTCCATACATATATAAGGGGAGGTTCTAGCTCCTACCCGGTTTTAAAGTGAAAACTGCAGGAACTTCAAAACGGCACTAGGAAACAGACTGAGAAACCAGAGAAAAACTTTCTCCTGCAACCCGTTCCATTTGTTCTAGATGAACGAACGTCTCTCCACATGCTAAGTTCTGAGAGATAAGTGTGTGTGAAAGCCGTCCTTCAACTAGCTTGTTGGGAACACAAAGTTTTATTTCAGTTGCAAACTCCCCTCCATACATATATATGGGGAGGTTCTAGCTCCAACCCGGTTTTACAGTGAAAACTGCAGGAACTTCAAACCGGCACTAGGAAACAGACTGAGAAACCAGAGAAATAGTTCCACCTGCAACACGTTCCCATTGTGAAAGATGATCGAACGTCTCTCTACATGCTCTGTTGTGAGAGATAAGTGTGTGTGAAAGCCGTCCGTCACCTAGCTTGTTGGGAACACAATGTTTCTTTTCAGTTGCAAACTCCAGTCCATACATATATATAGGGAGGTACTAGCTCCAACCCTGTTTTACAGTGATAACTGCAGGAACTTAAAACCGGCTCTAGGAAACAATCTGAGAAACCAGAGTAAAACTTTCTCCTGCAACCTGTTCCATTTGTGCTAGATGAACGAACGTCTCTCCACATGCTCAGTTCTGAGAGATAAGTGTGTGTGAAAGCCTTCCTTCAACTAGCTTGTTGGGAACACAAAGTTTCTTTTCAATTGAAAACTCCACTCCATACATATATATGTGGAGGATGTAGCTCAAACCCGGTTTTACAGTGAAAACTGCAGGAACTTCAAACCGGCAGTAGAAAACAGACTGAGAATCTAGAGTAAAAGTTTCTCCTGCAACCCGTTCCCTTTGTGCTAGATGAACGAACGTCTCTCCACATGCTCAGTTCTGAGAGATAAGTGTGTGTGAAAGCCGTCCTTCACCTAGCTTGTTGGGAACACAAAGTTTCTTTTCATTTGCAAACTCCACTCCATACATATATATGGGGAGGTACTAGCTCCAACTCTGTTTTCCAGTGAAAACTGCAGGAATTTCAAACCGGAACTAGGAAACAGACTGAGAAAACAGAATAAAACTTTCCCTGCAACCCATTCCCTTTGTGCTAGATGAACGAACGTCTCTCCACATGCTCAGTTCTGAGAGATAAGTGTGTGTGAAAGCCGTCCTTCACCTAGCTTCTTGGGAACACAAAGTTTCTTTTCAGTTTCAAACTACTCTCCATAAATATATATGGGGAGGTTCTAGCTATAACCCGGTTTTACAGTGAATAATGCAGGAACTTCAAACTGGCACTAGGAAACAAACTGAGAAACCAGAGAAAAACTTTCTCCTGCAACCAGTTCCATTTGTGCTAGATGAACGAACGTCTCTCCACATGCTCAGTTCTGAGAGATAAGTGTGTGTGAAAGCCTTCCTTCAACAAGCTTCTTGGGAACACAAAGTTTCTTTTAGTTGCAAACTCCCCTCCATAAATATATATGGGGGGTTTCTAGCTCCAACCCGGTTTTACAGTGAAAACTGCAGGAATTTCAAACCGGCACTATTAAACAGACTGAGAAACCAGAGTAATAGTTTCAACTTCAAACCGTTCCCTTTGTGATAGATGAACGAACGTCTCTCCACATGCTCAGTTCTGAGAGATAAGTGGGTGTGAATGCCGTCCTTCACCTAGCATCTTGGGAACACAAAGTTTCTATTCAGGTGCAAACTCCACTCCATACATATATATGGGGAGGTTCGAGCTCCAACCCGGTTTTACAGTGAAAACTGCAGGAACTTCAAACCGACATTAGGAAACAGACAGAGAATCCAGTGTAATAGTTTCACCTACAACCCGTTCCCTTTGTGCTAGATGAACGAACGTCTCTCTACATGCTCATTTCTGAGAGATAAGTGTGTGTGAATGCCGTCCTTCACCTAGCTTGTTGGAAACACAAAGTTTCTTTTCAGTTGCAAACTCCACTCCATACATATATATGGGTAGGTAGTAGCTCCAAAACTGTTTTACAGTGAAAACTGCAGGAATTTCAAACCGGCACTAGGAAACAAACTGAGAAACCAGAGTAAAACTTTCTCCTGCAACCAGTTCCATTTGTGCTAGATGAACGAACGTCTCTCCACATGCTCAGATCTGAGAGAAAATTGTGTGTGAAAGCCTTCCTTCAAATAGCTTGTGGGGAACACAAAGTTTCTTTCAGTTGCAAACTCCACTCCATAAATATATATGGGGTTGTTCTAGGTCCAACCCGGTTTTACAGTGAAAACTGCAGGAACTTCAAACCGGCTCTATTAAACAGACTGAGAAACCAGAGTAATAGTTTCATCTGCAACCCGTTCCTTTTGTGCTAGATGAACGAACGTCTCACTACATGCTCAGTTCTGAGAGATAATGTGTGTGAATGCCGTCCTTCAGCTATCTTCTTGGGAACACAAAGTTTCTTTTCACTTGAAAACTCCACTAAATACATATATATGGGGAGGATGTAGCTCAAACCCGGTTTTACAGTGAAAACTGCAGGAACATAAAACCGGCAGTAGGAAACAGACTGAGAAAAATGAGTAAAAGTTCCTCCTGTAACCCATTCACTTTGTGTTAGATGAACGAACGTCTCTCAACATGCTCAGTTCTGAGAGATAAATTTGTGTGAAAGCAGTCCTTCACCTAGCTTCTTGGGAACACAAAGATAATTTTTAGTTGCAAACTCCACTCCATACATATATATGGGGAGGTTCTAGCTCCTACTCGGTTTTATAGTGAAAACTGCAGGAACTTAAAACCGGCAGTAGTAAACAGACTGAGAATCAAGAGTAAAAGTTTCTCCTGCAACCCGTTCCCTTTGTGCTAGATGAACGAACGTCTCTCCACATGCTCAGTTCTGAGAGATAAGTGTGTGTGAAAGCCGTCCTTCACCTAGCTTGTTGGGAACACAAAGTTTCTTTTCAATTGCAAACTCCACTCCATACATATATATGGGGAGGTACTAGCTCCAACTCTGTTTTACAGTGAAAACTGCAGGAATTTCAAACCGGCACTATTAAACAGACTGAGAAACCAGAGTAATAGTTTCAACTGCAACCCGTTCCCTTTGTGCTAGATGAACGAACGTCTCTCTACATGCTCAGTTCTGAGAGATAAGTGGTTGTGAAAGCCGTCCTTCACCTAGCATCTTGGGAACACAAAGTTTCTTTTCAGTTGCAAACTCCACTCCATACATATATATGGGGAGGTACTAGCTCCAACTCTGTTTTACAGTGAAAACTGCAGGAATTTCAAACCGGCACTAGGAAACAGACTGAGAAATCAGAGTAAAACTTTCTCCTGCAACCCGTTCCCTTTGTGCTAGATGAACGAACGTCTCTCCACATGCTCAGTTCTGAGAGATAAGTGTGTGTGAAAGCCGTCCTTCACCTAGCTTCTTCGGAACACAAAGTTTCTTTGAGTTGCAAACTCCCCTCCATACATATATATGGGGAGGTTCTAGGTCCAACCCGGTTTTACAGTGAAAATTTCAGGAACTTCAAACCGGCTCTATTAAACAGAATGAGAAACCAGAGTAATAGTTTCATCTGCAACCCGTTCCTTTTGTGCTAGATGAACGAACGTCTCACTACATGCTCAGTTCTGAGAGATAATGTGTGTGAAAGCCGTTCTTCACCTATCTTCTTGGGAACACAAAGTTTCTTTTCACTTTCAAACTCCACTCCATACATATATATGGGGAGGATCTAACTCAAACCCGGTTTTACAGTGAAAACTGCAGGAACTTCAAACCGGCAGTAGGAAACAGACTGAGAAACATGAGTAAAAGTTCCTCCTGTAACCCATTCCCTTTTTGCTAGATGAACGAACGTCTCTCCACATGCTCAGTTCTGAGAGATAATTGTGTGTGAAAGCTGTCCTTCACCTAGCTCCTTGGGAACACAAAGTTTCTTTTCAGTTGCAAACTCCACTCCATACATATATATGGGGAGGTTCTAGCTCCTACACGGTTTTATAGTGAAAACTGCAGGAACTTAAAACCGGCAGTAGGAAACAGACTGAGAATCTAGAGTAAAAATTTCCCCTGCAACCCGTTCCCTTTTTGCTAGATGAACGAAAGTCTCTCCACATGCTCAGTTCTGAGAGATAATTGTGTGTGAAAGCCGTCCTTCACCTAGCTTGTTGGGAACACAAAGTTTCTTTTCAGTTGCAAACTCCACTCCATACATATACATGGGGAGGTACTAGCTCCAACTCAGTTTTACAGTGAAAACTGCAGGAATTTCAAACCGGCACTAGGAAACAGCCTGAGAAACCAGAGTTAAACTTTCTCCTGCAACCCGTTCCCTTTGTGCTAGATGAACGAACGTCTCTCCACATGCTCAGTTCTGAGAGATAAGTGTGTGTGAAAGCCGTCCTTCACCTAGCTTCTTGGGAACACAAAGTTTCTTTTCAGTTGCAAAATCCTCTCCATACATAAATATGGGGAGGTTCTAGCTCCAACCCGGTTTTACAGTAAAAACTGCAGGAACTTCAAACCGGCACTATTAAACAGACTGAGAAACCAGAGTAATAGTTACACCTGCAACCCGTTCCCTTTGTGCTAGATGAACGAACGTCTCACTACATGCTCAGTTCTGAGAGACAATGTGTGTGAAATCCGTTCTTCACCTAGCTTCTTGGGAACACAAAGTTTCTTTTCACTTGAAAACTCCACTCCATACATATATATGGGGAGGTTGTAGCTCAAACCCGGTTTTACAGTGAAAACTGCAGAAACTTCAAACCGGCATTAGGAAACAGACTGAGAAACATGATTAAAAGTTCCTCCTGTAACCCATTCACTTTGTGTTAGATGAACGAACGTCTCTCCACATGCTCAGTTCTGAGAGATAAGTGTGTGTGAAAGCCTTCCTTCAACTAGCTTGTTGGGAACACAAATTTTCTTTGAGTTGCAAATTCCCCTCCATACATATATAAGGAGAGGTTCTAGCTCCAACCCGGTTTTACAGTGAAAACTGCAGGAACTTCAAACCGGCACTATTAAACAGACTGAGAAACCAGAGTAATAGTTTCACCTGCAACCCGTTCCCTTTGTGCTAGATGAACGAACGTCTCTCCACATGCTCAGTTCTGAGAGATAAGTGTGTGTGAAAGCTGTCCTTCACCTAGCTCCTTGGGAACTCAAAGTTTCTTTTCAGTTGCAAACTCCACTCCATTCATATATATGGGGAGGATCTAGCTCAAACCCGGTTTCACAGTGAAAACTGCAGGAACTTCAAACCGGCAGTAGGAAACAGACTGAGAATCTAGAGTAAAACTTTCTCCTGAAACCAGTTCCATTTGTGCTAAACTAACGAACGTCTCTCCACTTGCTAAGTTCTGAGAGATAAGTGTGTGTGAAAGTCGGCCTTCACCTAGCTTGTTGGGAACACAAAGGATCTTTTCAGTTGCAAACTCCACTCCATACATATATATGGGGAGGTACTAGCTCCAACCCGGTTTTACAGTGAAAACTGCAGGAACTTCAAACCGGCACTATTAAACAGACTGAGAAACCAGAGTAATAGTTTCACCTGCAACCCGTTCCCTTTGTGCTAGATGAACGAACGTCTCTCCACATGCTCAGTTCTGAGATATAAGTGTGTGTGAAAGCCGTGCTTCACCTAGCTTCTTGGGAACACAAAGTTTCTTTTCACTTGAAAACTCCACTCCATACATATATATGGGGAGGATGTAGCTCAAACCCGGTTTTACAGTGAAAACTGCAGGAACTTCAATCCGGCAGTAGGAAACAGACTGAGAAAAATGAGTAAAAGTTCCTCCTGTAACCCATTCACTTTGTGTTAGATGAACGAACGTCTCTCCACATGCTCAGTTCTGAGAGATAAGTTTGTGTGAAAGCAGTCCTTCAACTAGCTTCTTGGGAACACAAAGTTTATTTTTAGTTGCATACTCCACTCCATACATATATATGGGGAGGTTCTAGCTCCTACTCGGTTTTATAGTGAAAACTGCAGGAACTTAAAACCGGCAGTAGGAAACAGACTGAGAATCTAGAGTAAAAGTTTCTCCTGCAACCCGTTCCCTTTGTGCTAGATGAACGAACGTCTCTCCACATGCTCAGTTCTGAGAGATAAGTGTGTGTGAAAGCCGTCCTTCACCTAGCTTGTTGGGAACACAAAGTTTCTTTTCAATTGCAAACTCCACTCCATACATATATATGGGGAGGTACTAGCTCCAACTCTGTTTTACAGTGAATACTGCAGGAATTTCAAACCGGCACTATTAAACAGACTGAGAAACCAGAGTAATAGTTTCAACTGCAACCCGTTCCCTTTGTGCTAGATGAACGAACGTCTCTCTACATGCTCAGTTCTGAGAGATAAGTGGGTGTGAAAGCCGTCCTTCACCTAGCATCTTGGGAACACAAAGTTTCTTTTCAGTGGCAAACTCCACTCCATACATATATATGGGGAGGTACTAGCTCCAACTCTGTTTTACAGTGAAAACTGCAGGAATTTCAAACCAGCACTAGGAAACAGACTGAGAAATCAGAGTAAAACTTTCTCCTGCAACCCGTTCCCTTTGTGCTAGATGAACGAACGTCTCTCCACATGCTCAGTTCTGAGAGATAAGTGTGTGTGAAAGCCGTCCTTCACCTAGCTTCTTCGGAACACAAAGTTTCTTTGAGTTGCAAACTCCCCTCCATACATATATATGGGGAGTTTCTTGGTCCAACCCGGTTTTACAGTGAAAACTTCAGGAACTTCAAACCGGCTCTATTAAACAGAATGAGAAACCAGAGTAATAGTTTCATCTGCAACCCGTTCCTTTTGTGCTAGATGAACGAACGTCTCACTACATGCTCAGTTCTGAGAGATAATGTGTGTGAAAGCCGTTCTTCACCTATCTTCTTGGGAACACAAAGTTTCTTTTCACTTTCAAACTCCACTCCATACATATATATGGGGAGGATCTAACTCAAACCCGGTTTTACAGTGAAAACTGCAGGAACTTCAAACCGGTAGTAGGAAACAGACTGAGAAACATGAGTAAAAGTTCCTCCTGTAACCCATTCCCTTTTTGCTAGATGAACGAACGTCTCTCCACATGCTCAGTTCTGAGAGATAATTGTGTGTGAAAGCTGTCCTTCACCTAGCTCCTTGGGAACACAAAGTTTCTTTTCAGTTGCAAACTCCACTGCATACATATATATGGGGAGGTTCTAGCTCCTACAGGGTTTTATAGTGAAAACTGCAGGAACTTAAAACCGGCAGTAGGAAACAGACTGAGAATCTAGAGTAAAAGTTTCCCCTGCAACCCGTTCCCTTTATGCTAGATGAACGAAAGTCTCTCCACATGCTCAGTTCTGAGAGATAATTGTGTGTGAAAGCCGTCCTTCACCTAGCTTGTTGGGAACACAAAGTTTCTTTTCAGTTGCAAACTCCACTCCATACATATACATGGGGAGGTACTAGCTCCAACTCTGTTTTACAGTGAAAACTGCAGGAATTTCAAACCGGCACTAGGAAACAGCCTGAGAAACCAGAGTTAAACTTTCTCCTGCAACCCGTTCCCTTTGTGCTAGATGAACGAACGTCTCTCCACATGCTCAGTTCTGAGAGATAAGTGTGTGTGAAAGCCGTCCTTCACCTAGCTTCTTGGGAACACAAAGTTTCTTTTCAGTTGCAAAATCCTCTCCATACATAAATATGGGGAGGTTCTAGCTCCAACCCGGTTTTACAGTAAAAACTGCAGGAACTTCAAACCGGCACTATTAAACAGACTGAGAAACCAGAGTAAAACTTTCTCCTGCAACCAGTTCCATTTGTGCTAGATGAACGAACGTCTCACTACATGCTCAGTTCTGAGAGACAATGTGTGTGAAATCCGTTCTTCACCTAGCTTCTTGGGAACACAAAGTTTCTTTTCACTTGAAAACTCCACTCCATACATATATATGGGGAGGTTGTAGCTCAAACCCGGTTTTACAGTGAAAACTGCAGAAACTTCAAACCGGCATTAGGAAACAGACTGAGAAACATGATTAAAAGTTCCTCCTGTAACCCATTCACTTTGTGTTAGATGAACGAACGTCTCTCCACATGCTCAGTTCTGAGAGATAATTGTGTGTGAAAGCCTTCCTTCAACTAGCTTGTTGGGAACACAAATTTTCTTTGAGTTGCAAACTCCCCTCCATACATATATAAGGAGAGGTTCTAGCTCCAACCCGGTTTTACAGTGAAAACTGCAGGAACTTCAAACCGGCACTATTAAACAGACTGAGAAACCAGAGTAATAGTTTCACCTGCAACCCGTTCCCTTTGTGCTAGATGAACGAACGTCTCTCCACATGCTCAGTTCTGAGAGATAAGTGTGTGTGAAAGCTGTCCTTCACCTAGCTCCTTGGGAACTCAAAGTTTCTTTTCAGTTGCAAACTCCACTCCATTCATATATATGGGGAGGATCTAGCTCAAACCCGGTTTTACAGTGAAAACTGCAGGAACTTCAAACAGGCAGTAGGAAACAGACTGAGAATCTAGAGTAAAACTTTCTCCTGAAACCAGTTCCATTTGTGCTAAACTAACGAACGTCTCTCCACTTGCTAAGTTCTGAGAGATAAGTGTGTGTGAAAGTCGTCCTTCACCTAGCTTGTTGGGAACACAAAGATTCTTTTCAGTTGCAAACTCCACTCCATACATATATATGGGGAGGTACTAGCTCCAACTCGGTTTTACAGTGAAAACTGCAGGAATTTCAAACCGGCACTAGGAAACAGACTGAGGAATCAGAGTAAAACTTTCCCCTGCAACCCGTTCCCTTTGTGCTAGATGAACGAACGTCTCTCCACATGCTCAGTTCTGAGATATAAGTGTGTGTGAAAGCCGTCCTTCACCTAGCTTCTTGGGAACACAAAGTTTCTTTTCACTTGAAAACTCCACTCCATACATATATATGGGGAGGTTGTAGCTCAAACCCGGTTTTACAGAGAAAACTGCAGGAACTTCAAACCGGCAGTAGGAAACAGACTGAGAAAAATGTGTAAAAGTTCCTCCTGTAACCCATTCACTTTGTGTTAGATGAACGAACGTCTCTCCACATGCTCAGTTCTGAGAGATAAGTTTGTGTGAAAGCAGTCCTTCAACTAGCTTCTTGGGAACACAAAGTTTATTTTTAGTTGCATACTCCACTCCATACATATATATGGGGAGGTTCTAGCTCCTACTCGGTTTTATAGTGAAAACTGCAGGAACTTAAAACCGGCAGTAGGAAACAGACTGAGAATCTAGAGAAAAAGTTTCTCCTGCAACCCGTTCCCTTTGTGCTAGATGAACGAACGTCTCTCCACATGCTCAGTTCTGAGAGATAATTGTGTGTGAAAGCCGTCCTTCACCTAGCTTGTTGGGAACACAAAGTTTCTTTTCAATTGCAAACTCCACTCCATACATATATATGGGGAGGTAGTAGCTCCAACTCTGTTTTACAGTGAAAACTGCAGGAATTTCAAACCGGCACTATTAAACAGACTGAGAAACCAGAGTAATAATTTCAACTGCAAACCGTTCCCTTTGTGCTAGATGAACGAACGTCTCTCTACATGCTCAGGTCTGAGAGATAAGTGGGTGTGAAAGCCGTCCTTCACCTAGCATGTTGGGAACACAAATTTTCTTTTCAGGTGCAAACTCCACTCCATACATATATATGGGAGGTTCGAGCTCCAACCCGGTTTTACAGTGAAAACTGCTGGAACTTCAAACCGACACTAGGAAACAGACTGAGAAACCAGAGTAATAGTTTCACCTACAACCCGTTCCCTTTGTGTTAGATGATCGAAAGTCTCTCTACATGCTCATTTCTGAGAGATAAGTGTGTGTGAAAGTCGTCCTTCACCTAGCTTGTTGGGAACACAAAGTTTCTTTTCAGTTGCTAACTCCACTCCATACATATATATGGGGAGGTACTAGCTCCAACTCTGTTTTACAGTGAAAACTGCAGGAATTTCAAAACGGCACTAGGAAACAGACTGAGAAATCAGAGTAAAACTTTGTCCTGCAACCCGTTCCCTTTGTGCTAGATGAACGAACGTCTCTCCACATGCTCAGTTCTGAGAGATAAATGTGTGTGAATGCCGTCCTTCACCTAGCTTCTTCGGAACACAAAGTTTCTTTTCAGTTGCAAACTCCTCTCCATACATATATATGGGGAGGTTCTAGCTATAACCCGGTTTTACAGTGAAAACTGCAGGAACTTCAAACCGGCACTAGGAAACAAATTGAAAAACCAGGGTAAAACTTTCTCCTGCAACCAGTTCCATTTGTGCTAGATGAACGAACGTCTCTCCACGTGCTAAGTTCTGAGAGAAAATTGTGTGTGAAAGCCTTCCTTCAACTAGCTTGTTGGGAACACAAAGTTTCTTTGAGTTGCAAACTCCCCTCCATATATATATATGGGGAGGTTCTAGGTCCAACCCGGTTTTACAGTGAAAACTTCAGGACCTTCAAACCGGCTCTATTAAACAGACTGAGAAACCAGAGTAATAGTTTCATCTGCAACCAGTTCCTTTTGTGCTAGATGAACGAACGTCTCACTACATGCTCAGTTCTGAGAGATAATGTGTGTGAAAGCCGTTCTTCACCTATCTTCTTGGGAACACAAAGTTTCTTTTCACTTTCAAACTCCACTCCATACATATATATGGGGAGGATCTAACTCAAACCCGGTTTTACAGTGAAAACTGCAGGAACATCAAACTGGCAGTAGGAAACAGACTGAGAAACATGAGTAAAAGTTCCTCCTGTAACCCATTCCCTTTTTGCTAGATGAACGAACGTCTCTCTACATGCTCAGTTCTGAGAGATAAGTGTGTGTGAAAGCTGTCCTTCACCTAGCTCCTTGGGAACAGAAAGTTTCTTTTCAGTTGCAAACTCCACTCCATACATATATATGGGGAGGTTCTAGCTCCTGCACTGTTTTATAGTGAAAACTGCAGGAACTTAAAACCGGCAGTAGGAAACAGACTGAGAATCAAGAGTAAAAGTTTCCCCTGCAACCCGTTCCCTTTGTGCTAGATGAACGAAAGTCTCTCCACATGCTCAGTTCTGAGATAATTGTGTGTGAAAACCGTCCTTCACCTAGCTTGTTGGGAACACAAAGTTTCTTTTCATTTGCAAACTCCACTCCATACATATACATGGGGAAGTACTAGCTCCAACACTGTTTTACAGTGAAAACTGCAGGAATTTCAAACCGGCACTAGGAAACAGCCTGAGAAACCAGAGTTAAACTTTCTCCTGCAACCCGTTCCCTTGGTGCTAGATGAACGAACGTCTCTCCACATGCTCAGTTCTGAGAGATAAGTGTGTGTGAAAGCCGTCCTTCACCTAGCTTCTTGGGAACACAAAGTTTCTTTTCAGTTGCAAAATCCTCTCCATACATATATATGGGGAGGTTCTAGCTCCAACCCGGTTTTACAGTGAAAACTGCAGGAACTTCAAACCGGCACTATTAAACAGACTGAGAAACCAGAGTAATAGTTTCACCTGCAACCCGTTCCCTTTGTGCTAGATGAACGAACGTCTCTCCACATACTCAGTTCTGAGAGATAAGTGTGTGTGAAAGCAGTCCTTCACTTAGCTTCTTGGGAACACAAAGTTTATTTTCAGTTGCAAACTCCACTCCATACATATATATGGGGAGGTTCTAGCTCCTACTCGGTTTTATAGTGAAAACTGCAGGAACTTAAAACCGGCAGTAGGAAACAGACTGAAAATCTAGAGTAAAAGTTTCTCCTGGACCCGTTCCCTTTGTGCTAGATGAACGAACGTCTCACTACATGCTCAGTTCTGAGAGACAATGTGTGTGAAAGCCGTTCTTCACCTAGCTTCTTGGGAACACAAAGTTTCTTTTCACTTGAAAACTCCACTCCATACATATATATGGGGAGGTTGTAGCTCAAACCCGGTTTTACAGTGAAAACTGCAGGAACTTCAAACCGGCAGTAGGAAACAGACTGAGAAACATGATTAAAAGTTCCTCCTGTAACCCATTCACTTTGTGTTAGATGAATGAACGTCTCTCCACATGCTCAGTTCTGAGAGATAAGTTTGTGTGAAAGCAGTCCTTCACCTAGCTTCTTGGGAACACAAAGTTTATTTTTAGTTGCAAACTCGACTCCATAAATATATATGGGGAGGTTCTAGCTCCTACTCGGTTTTATAGTGAAAACTGCAGGAACTTAAACCCGGCAGTAGGACACAGACTGAGAATCTAGAGTAAAAGTTTCTCCTGCAACCCGTTCCATTTTTGCTAGATGAACGAACGTCTCTCCACATGCTCAGTTCTGAGAGATAAGTGTGTGTGAAAGCCGTCCTTCACCTAGCTTGTTGGGAACACAAAGATTCTTTTCAATTGCAAACTCCACTCCATACATATATATGGGGAGGTACTAGCTCCAACTCTGTTTTACAGTGAAAACTGCAGGAATTTCAAACCGGCACTAGGAAACAGACAGAGAAAACAGAGTAAAACTTTCCCTGCAACCCATTCCCTTTGTGCTAAATGAACGAACGTCTCTCCACATGCTCAGTTCTGAGAGATAAGTGTGTGTGAAAGCCGTCCTTCACCTAGCTTCTTGGGAACACAAAGTTTCTTTTCAGTTGCAAACTCCTCTCCATACATATATATGGGGAGGTTCTAGCTATAACCCGGTTTTACAGTGAATAATGCAGGAACTTCAAACCGGCACTAGGAAACAAACTGAGAAACCAGAGAAAAACTTTCTCCTGCAACCAGTTCCATTTGTGCTAGATGAACGAACGTCTCTCCACATGCTCAGTTCTGAGAGATATGTGTGTGTGTGATGCCTTCCTTCAACTTGCTTGTTGGGAACACAAAGTTTCTTTCAGTTGCAAACTCCCCTCCATACATATATATGGGGAGTTTCTAGCTCCAACCCGGTTTTACAGTGAAAAATGCAGGAATTTCAAACCGGCACTAGGAAACAGACTGAGAATCCAGGGTAATAGTTTCAACTGCAACCCGTTCCCTTTGTGATAGATGAACGAACGTCTCTCCACATGCTCAGTTCTGAGAGATAAGTGTGTGTGAAAGCCTTCCTTCAACTACCTTGTTGGTAACACAAAGTTTCTTTCAGTTGCAAACTCCAATCCATACATATATATGGGGAGGATCTAGGTCCAACCCGGTTTTACAGTGAAAATTGCAGGAACTTCAAACCGGCTCTATTAAACAGACTGAGAAACCAGAGTAATAGTTTCATCTGCAACCCGTTCATTTTGTGCTAGATGAACGAACGTCTCACTACATGCTCAGTTCTGAGAGATAATGTGTGTGAAAACCGTCCTTCACTTAGCTTCTTGGGAACACAAAGTTTCTTTTCACTTTCAAACTCCACTCCATACATATATATGGGGAGGATCTAGCTCAAACCCGGTTTTTACAGTGAAAAATGCAGGAACTTCAAACCGGCAGTAGGAAACAGACTGAGAAACATGAGTAAAAGTTCCTCCTGTAACCCATTCCCTTTGTGCTAGATGAACGAACGTCTCTCCACATGCTCAGTTCTGAGAGATAAGTGTGTGTGAAAGCTGTCCTTCACCTAGCTCCTTGGGAACACATAGTTTCTTTTCAGTTCCAAACTCCACTCCATACATATATATGGGGAGGTACTAGTTCCTACTCTGTTTTACAGTGAAAACTGCAGGAATTTCAAAGCGGCACTAGGAAACAGCCTGAGAAACCAGAGTTAAACTTTCTCCTTCAACCCGTTCCCTTTGTGCTAGATGAACGAACTTCTCTCCTCATGCTCAGTTCTGAGAGATAAGGGTGTGTGAAAGCCGTACTTCACCTAGCTTCTTGGGAACACAAAGTTTCTTTTCAGTTGCAAAATCCTCTCCATACATATATATGGGGAAGTTCTAGCTATAACCCTTTTTACAGTGAAAAATGCAGGAAATTCAAACCGGCACTAGTAAACAAACTGAGAAAATAGAGTAAAACTTTCTCCTGAAACCAGTTCCATTTTTGCTAGATGAACGAACGTCTCTCCACATGCTCAGTTCTGAGAGATAAGTGTGTGTGAAAGCAGTCCTTCACTCAGCTTCTTGGGAACACAAAGTTTATTTTCAGTTGCAAACTCCACTCCATACATATATACGGGGAGGTTCTAGCTCCTTCTCTGTTTTATAGTGAAAACTGCAGGAACTTAAAACCGGCAGTAGGAAACAGACTGAGAAACCAGAGTAATAGTTTCACCTGCAAACCGTTCCCTTTGTGCTAGATGAACGAACGTCTCTCCACATGCTCAGTTCTGAGAGATAAGTGTGTGTGAAAGCCGTCCTTCACCTAGCTTCTTGGGAACACAAAGTTTCTTTTGAGTTGCAAACTCCATTCCATACATATATAAGGGGAGGTTCTAGCTCCTAGCCGGTTTTAAAGTGAAAACTGCAGGAACTTCAAACCGGCACTAGGAAACAGAATGAGAAACCAGAGAAAAACTTTCTCCTGCAACCCGTTCCATTTGTGCTAGATGATCGAACGTCTCTCTACATGCTCTGTTGTGATAGATAAGTGTGTGTGAAAGCCGTCCTTCACCTAGCTTGTTGGGAACACAATGTTTCTTTTCAGTTGCAAACTCCAGTCCATACATATATATAGGGAGGTACTAGCTCCAACCCTGTTTTACAGAGAAAACTGCAGGAATTTCAAACCAGCACTAGGAAACAGACTGAGAAATCAGAGGAAAACTTTCTCCTGCAACACATTCCCTTTGTGCTAGATGATCGAACGTCTCTCTACATGCTCAGTTTTGAGAGATAAGTGTGTGTGAAAGCCGTCCTTCACCTAGCTTGTTGGGAACACAAAGTTTCTTTTCAGTTGCCAACTCCACTCCATACATATTTATAGGGGAGATTCTTGCTCCAACCCGGTTTTACAGAGAAAACTGCAGGAACTTCAAACCGGCACTAGGAAACAGACTGAGAAACCAGAGTAAAACTTTCCCCTGCAACCCGTTCCCGTTGTGCTATATGAACGAATATCTCTCCACATGCTCAGTTCTGAAAGATAAGTGTGTGTGAAAGCCATCCTTCACCTAGCTTGTTGGGAACACAAAGTTTCTTTTCAGTTGCAAACTCCACTCCATACAATTATATGGGGAGGATATAGCTCCAACCCGGTTTTACAGTGATAACTGCAGGAAATTCAAAGCGGCAGTAGGAAACAGACTGAGAAACATGAGTAAAAGATTCTCCTGCAACAAGTTCCCTTTGTGCTAGATGAACGAACGGCTCTCCACATGCTCAGTTCTGAGAGATAATTGTGTGTGAAAGCCGTACTTGAACTAGCTTTTTGGGAACACAAAGTTTCTTTTCAGTTGCAAAATCCACTCCATACATATATATGGGGAGGTTCTAGCTCCAACCCGATTTTACAGTGAAAACTGCAGGAATTTCAAACCGGCACTAGGAAACAGACTGAGAAACCAGAGTAAAACTTTCTCCTGCAACCCGTTCCCTTTGTGCTAGATGAACGAACGTCTCTCCAAATGCTCAGTTCTGAGAGATAAGTGTGTGTGAAAGCCGTCCTTCACCTAGCTTTTTGGTAACACAAAGTTTCTTTTCAGTTGCAAACTCCACTCCATGCATATATATGGGGAGGTACAAGCACCAACACGGTTTTACAGTGAAAACTGCAGGAACTTGAAACCGACACTAGGAAACAGACTGTGAAACCAGAGTAAAACTTTCCCCTGCAACCCGTTCCCTTTGTGCTAGATGAACGAACGTCTCTCCAAATGCTCAGTTCTGAGAGATAAGTGTGTGTGAAAGCCGTCCTTCAACTAGCTTGTTGGGAACACAAAGTTTCTTTTCAGTTGCAAACTCCTTTCCATACATATATATGGGGAGGTTCTAGATCCATCCCGGTTTTACTGTGAAAACTGCAGGAATTTCAAACCGGCACTATTTAACAGACTGGGAAACCAGAGTAAATCTTTCTCCTGCAACACGTTCCCTTTGTGCTAGATGAACGAACGTCTCTCCACATGCTCAGTTCTGAGAAAAATGTGTGTGTGAAACCGTCCTTCACCTAGGTTGTTGGGAAATCAAAGTTACATTTCAGTTGCAAACTCCACTACATACATATATATGGGGAGGTTCTAGCTCCTACACGGTTTTATAGTGAAAACTGCAGGAACTTAAAACCGGCAGTAGGAAACAGACTGAGAATCTAGAGTAAAAGTTTCCCCTGCAACCCGTTCCCTTTTTGCTAGATGAACGAAAGTCTCTCCACATGCTCAGTTCTGAGAGATAATTGTGTGTGAAAGCCGTCCTTCACCTAGCTTGTTGGGAACACAAAGTTTCTTTTCAGTTGCAAACTCCACTCCATACATATACATGGGGAGGTACTAGCTCCAACTCTGTTTTACAGTGAAAACTGCAGGAATTTCAAACCGGCACTAGGAAACAGCCTGAGAAACCAGAGTTAAACTTTCTCCTGCAACCCGTTCCCTTTGTGCTAGATGAACGAACGTCTCTCCACATACTCAGTTCTGAGAGATAAGTGTGTGTGAAAGCAGTCCTTCACTTAGCTTCTTGGGAACACAAAGTTTATTTTCAGTTGCAAACTCCACTCCATACATATATATGGGGAGGTTCTAGCTCCTACTCGGTTTTATAGTGAAAACTGCAGGAACTTAAAACCGGCAGTAGGAAACAGACTGAAAATCTAGAGTAAAAGTTTCTCCTGGACCCGTTCCCTTTGTGCTAGATGAACGAACGTCTCACTACATGCTCAGTTCTGAGAGACAATGTGTGTGAAAGCCGTTCTTCACCTAGCTTCTTGGGAACACAAAGTTTCTTTTCACTTGAAAACTCCACTCCATACATATATATGGGGAGGTTGTAGCTCAAACCCGGTTTTACAGTGAAAACTGCAGGAACTTCAAACCGGCAGTAGGAAACAGACTGAGAAACATGATTAAAAGTTCCTCCTGTAACCCATTCACTTTGTGTTAGATGAATGAACGTCTCTCCACATGCTCAGTTCTGAGAGATAAGTTTGTGTGAAAGCAGTCCTTCACCTAGCTTCTTGGGAACACAAAGTTTATTTTTAGTTGCAAACTCGACTCCATAAATATATATGGGGAGGTTCTAGCTCCTACTCGGTTTTATAGTGAAAACTGCAGGAACTTAAACCCGGCAGTAGGACACAGACTGAGAATCTAGAGTAAAAGTTTCTCCTGCAACCCGTTCCATTTTTGCTAGATGAACGAACGTCTCTCCACATGCTCAGTTCTGAGAGATAAGTGTGTGTGAAAGCCGTCCTTCACCTAGCTTGTTGGGAACACAAAGATTCTTTTCAATTGCAAACTCCACTCCATACATATATATGGGGAGGTACTAGCTCCAACTCTGTTTTACAGTGAAAACTGCAGGAATTTCAAACCGGCACTAGGAAACAGACAGAGAAAACAGAGTAAAACTTTCCCTGCAACCCATTCCCTTTGTGCTAAATGAACGAACGTCTCTCCACATGCTCAGTTCTGAGAGATAAGTGTGTGTGAAAGCCGTCCTTCACCTAGCTTCTTGGGAACACAAAGTTTCTTTTCAGTTGCAAACTCCTCTCCATACATATATATGGGGAGGTTCTAGCTATAACCCGGTTTTACAGTGAATAATGCAGGAACTTCAAACCGGCACTAGGAAACAAACTGAGAAACCAGAGAAAAACTTTCTCCTGCAACCAGTTCCATTTGTGCTAGATGAACGAACGTCTCTCCACATGCTCAGTTCTGAGAGATATGTGTGTGTGTGATGCCTTCCTTCAACTTGCTTGTTGGGAACACAAAGTTTCTTTCAGTTGCAAACTCCCCTCCATACATATATATGGGGAGTTTCTAGCTCCAACCCGGTTTTACAGTGAAAAATGCAGGAATTTCAAACCGGCACTAGGAAACAGACTGAGAATCCAGGGTAATAGTTTCAACTGCAACCCGTTCCCTTTGTGATAGATGAACGAACGTCTCTCCACATGCTCAGTTCTGAGAGATAAGTGTGTGTGAAAGCCTTCCTTCAACTACCTTGTTGGTAACACAAAGTTTCTTTCAGTTGCAAACTCCAATCCATACATATATATGGGGAGGATCTAGGTCCAACCCGGTTTTACAGTGAAAATTGCAGGAACTTCAAACCGGCTCTATTAAACAGACTGAGAAACCAGAGTAATAGTTTCATCTGCAACCCGTTCATTTTGTGCTAGATGAACGAACGTCTCACTACATGCTCAGTTCTGAGAGATAATGTGTGTGAAAACCGTCCTTCACTTAGCTTCTTGGGAACACAAAGTTTCTTTTCACTTTCAAACTCCACTCCATACATATATATGGGGAGGATCTAGCTCAAACCCGGTTTTTACAGTGAAAAATGCAGGAACTTCAAACCGGCAGTAGGAAACAGACTGAGAAACATGAGTAAAAGTTCCTCCTGTAACCCATTCCCTTTGTGCTAGATGAACGAACGTCTCTCCACATGCTCAGTTCTGAGAGATAAGTGTGTGTGAAAGCTGTCCTTCACCTAGCTCCTTGGGAACACATAGTTTCTTTTCAGTTCCAAACTCCACTCCATACATATATATGGGGAGGTACTAGTTCCTACTCTGTTTTACAGTGAAAACTGCAGGAATTTCAAAGCGGCACTAGGAAACAGCCTGAGAAACCAGAGTTAAACTTTCTCCTTCAACCCGTTCCCTTTGTGCTAGATGAACGAACTTCTCTCCTCATGCTCAGTTCTGAGAGATAAGGGTGTGTGAAAGCCGTACTTCACCTAGCTTCTTGGGAACACAAAGTTTCTTTTCAGTTGCAAAATCCTCTCCATACATATATATGGGGAAGTTCTAGCTATAACCCTTTTTACAGTGAAAAATGCAGGATATTCAAACCGGCACTAGTAAACAAACTGAGAAAATAGAGTAAAACTTTCTCCTGAAACCAGTTCCATTTTTGCTAGATGAACGAACGTCTCTCCACATGCTCAGTTCTGAGAGATAAGTGTGTGTGAAAGCAGTCCTTCACTCAGCTTCTTGGGAACACAAAGTTTATTTTCAGTTGCAAACTCCACTCCATACATATATACGGGGAGGTTCTAGCTCCTTCTCTGTTTTATAGTGAAAACTGCAGGAACTTAAAACCGGCAGTAGGAAACAGACTGAGAAACCAGAGTAATAGTTTCACCTGCAAACCGTTCCCTTTGTGCTAGATGAACGAACGTCTCTCCACATGCTCAGTTCTGAGAGATAAGTGTGTGTGAAAGCCGTCCTTCACCTAGCTTCTTGGGAACACAAAGTTTCTTTTGAGTTGCAAACTCCATTCCATACATATATAAGGGGAGGTTCTAGCTCCTAGCCGGTTTTAAAGTGAAAACTGCAGGAACTTCAAACCGGCACTAGGAAACAGAATGAGAAACCAGAGAAAAACTTTCTCCTGCAACCCGTTCCATTTGTGCTAGATGATCGAACGTCTCTCTACATGCTCTGTTGTGATAGATAAGTGTGTGTGAAAGCCGTCCTTCACCTAGCTTGTTGGGAACACAATGTTTCTTTTCAGTTGCAAACTCCAGTCCATACATATATATAGGGAGGTACTAGCTCCAACCCTGTTTTACAGAGAAAACTGCAGGAATTTCAAACCAGCACTAGGAAACAGACTGAGAAATCAGAGGAAAACTTTCTCCTGCAACACATTCCCTTTGTGCTAGATGATCGAACGTCTCTCTACATGCTCAGTTTTGAGAGATAAGTGTGTGTGAAAGCCGTCCTTCACCTAGCTTGTTGGGAACACAAAGTTTCTTTTCAGTTGCCAACTCCACTCCATACATATTTATAGGGGAGATTCTAGCTCCAACCCGGTTTTACAGAGAAAACTGCAGGAACTTCAAACCGGCACTAGGAAACAGACTGAGAAACCAGAGTAAAACTTTCCCCTGCAACCCGTTCCCGTTGTGCTATATGAACGAATATCTCTCCACATGCTCAGTTCTGAAAGATAAGTGTGTGTGAAAGCCATCCTTCACCTAGCTTGTTGGGAACACAAAGTTTCTTTTCAGTTGCAAACTCCACTCCATACAATTATATGGGGAGGATATAGCTCCAACCCGGTTTTACAGTGATAACTGCAGGAAATTCAAAGCGGCAGTAGGAAACAGACTGAGAAACATGAGTAAAAGATTCTCCTGCAACAAGTTCCCTTTGTGCTAGATGAACGAACGGCTCTCCACATGCTCAGTTCTGAGAGATAAGTGTGTGTGAAAGCCGTACTTGAACTAGCTTTTTGGGAACACAAAGTTTCTTTTCAGTTGCAAAATCCACTCCATACATATATATGGGGAGGTTCTAGCTCCAACCCGATTTTACAGTGAAAACTGCAGGAATTTCAAACCGGCACTAGGAAACAGACTGAGAAACCAGAGTAAAACTTTCTCCTGCAACCCGTTCCCTTTGTGCTAGATGAACGAACGTCTCTCCAAATGCTCAGTTCTGAGAGATAAGTGTGTGTGAAAGCCGTCCTTCACCTAGCTTTTTGGTAACACAAAGTTTCTTTTCAGTTGCAAACTCCACTCCATGCATATATATGGGGAGGTACAAGCACCAACACGGTTTTACAGTGAAAACTGCAGGAACTTGAAACCGACACTAGGAAACAGACTGTGAAACCAGAGTAAAACTTTCCCCTGCAACCCGTTCCCTTTGTGCTAGATGAACGAACGTCTCTCCAAATGCTCAGTTCTGAGAGATAAGTATGTGTGAAAGCCGTCCTTCAACTAGCTTGTTGGGAACACAAAGTTTCTTTTCAGTTGCAAACTCCTTTCCATACATATATATGGGGAGGTTCTAGATCCATCCCGGTTTTACTGTGAAAACTGCAGGAATTTCAAACCGGCACTATTTAACAGACTGGGAAACCAGAGTAAATCTTTCTCCTGCAACACGTTCCCTTTGTGCTAGATGAACGAACGTCTCTCCACATGCTCAGTTCTCAGAAAAATGTGTGTGTGAAACCGTCCTTCACCTAGGTTGTTGGGAAATCAAAGTTACATTTCAGTTGCAAACTCCACTCCATACATATATATGGGGAGGTTCTAGCTCCTACACGGTTTTATAGTGAAAACTGCAGGAACTTAAAACCGGCAGTAGGAAACAGACTGAGAATCTAGAGTAAAAGTTTCCCCTGCAACCCGTTCCCTTTTTGCTAGATGAACGAAAGTCTCTCCACATGCTCAGTTCTGAGAGATAATTGTGTGTGAAAGCCGTCCTTCACCTAGCTTGTTGGGAACACAAAGTTTCTTTTCAGTTGCAAACTCCACTCCATACATATACATGGGGAGGTACTAGCTCCAACTCTGTTTTACAGTGAAAACTGCAGGAATTTCAAACCGGCACTAGGAAACAGCCTGAGAAACCAGAGTTAAACTTTCTCCTGCAACCCGTTCCCTTTGTGCTAGATGAACGAACGTCTCTCCACATGCTCAGTTCTGAGAGATAAGTGTGTGTGAAAGCCGTCCTTCACCTAGCTTCTTGGGAACACAAAGTTTCTTTTCAGTTGCAAAATCCTCTCCATACATAAATATGGGGAGGTTCTAGCTCCAACCCGGTTTTACAGTAAAAACTGCAGGAACTTCAAACCGGCACTATTAAACAGACTGAGAAACCAGAGTAATATTTACACCTGCAACCCGTTCCCTTTTTGCTAGATGAACGAACGTCTCACTACATGCTCAGTTCTGAGAGACAATGTGTGTGAAATCCGTTCTTCACCTAGCTTCTTGGGAACACAAAGTTTCTTTTCACTTGAAAACTCCACTCCATACATATATATGGGGAGGTTGTAGCTCAAACCCGGTTTTACAGTGAAAACTGCAGAAACTTCAAACCGGCATTAGGAAACAGACTGAGAAACATGATTAAAAGTTCCTCCTGTAACCCATTCACTTTGTGTTAGATGAACGAACGTCTCTCCACATGCTCAGTTCTGAGAGATAAGTGTGTGTGAAAGCCTTCCTTCAACTAGCTTGTTGGGAACACAAATTTTCTTTGAGTTGCAAACTCCCCTCCATACATATATAAGGAGAGGTTCTAGCTCCAACCCGGTTTTACAGTGAAAACTGCAGGAACTTCAAACCGGCACTATTAAACAGACTGAGAAACCAGAGTAATAGTTTCACCTGCAAGCCGTTCCCTTTGTGCTAGATGAACGAACGTCTCTCCACATGCTCAGTTCTGAGAGATAAGTGTGTGTGAAAGCTGTCCTTCACCTAGCTCCTTGGGAACTCAAAGTTTCTTTTCAGTTGCAAACTCCACTCCATTCATATATATGGGGAGGATCTAGCTCAAACCCGGTTTTACAGTGAAAACTGCAGGAACTTCAAACCGGCAGTAGGAAACAGACTGAGAATCTAGAGTAAAACTTTCTCCTGAAACCAGTTCCATTTGTGCTAAACTAACGAACGTCTCTCCACTTGCTAAGTTCTGAGAGATAAGTGTGTGTGAAAGTCGTCCTTCACCTAGCTTGTTGGGAACACAAAGATTCTTTTCAGTTGCAAACTCCACTCCATACATATATATGGGGAGGTACTAGCTCCAACTCGGTTTTACAGTGAAAACTGCAGGAATTTCAAACCGGCACTAGGAAACAGACTGAGAAATCAGAGTAAAACTTTCTCCTGCAACCCGTTCCCTTTGTGCTAGATGAACGAACGTCTCTCCACATGCTCAGTTCTGAGATATAAGTGTGTGTGAAAGCCGTCCTTCACCTAGCTTCTTGGGAACACAAAGTTTCTTTTCACTTGAAAACTCCACTCCATACATATATATGGGGAGGTTGTAGCTCAAACCCGGTTTTACAGAGAAAACTGCAGGAACTTCAAACCGGCAGTAGGAAACAGACTGAGAAAAATGAGTAAAAGTTCCTCCTGTAACCCATTCACTTTGTGTTAGATGAACGAACGTCTCTCCACATGCTCAGTTCTGAGAGATAAGTTTGTGTGAAAGCAGTCCTTCAACTAGCTTCTTGGGAACACAAAGTTTATTTTTAGTTGCATACTCCACTCCATACATATATATGGGGAGGTTCTAGCTCCTACTCGGTTTTATAGTGAAAACTGCAGGAACTTAAAACCGGCAGTAGGAAACAGACTGAGAATCTAGAGAAAAAGTTTCTCCTGCAACCCGTTCCCTTTGTGCTAGATGAACGAACGTCTCTCCACATGCTCAGTTCTGAGAGATAATTGTGTGTGAAAGCCGTCCTTCACCTAGCTTGTTGGGAACACAAAGTTTCTTTTCAATTGCAAACTCCACTCCATACATATATATGGGGAGGTAGTAGCTCCAACTCTGTTTTACAGTGAAAACTGCAGGAATTTCAAACCGGCACTATTAAACAGACTGAGAAACTAGAGTAATAATTTCAACTGCAAACCGTTCCCTTTGTGCTAGATGAACGAACGTCTCTCTACATGCTCAGGTCTGAGAGATAAGTGGGTGTGAAAGCCGTCCTTCACCTAGCATGTTGGGAACACAAATTTTCTTTTCAGGTGCAAACTCCACTCCATACATATATATGGGAGGTTCGAGCTCCAACCCGGTTTTACAGTGAAAACTGCTGGAACTTCAAACCGACACTAGGAAACAGACTGAGAAACCAGAGTAATAGTTTCACCTACAACCCGTTCCCTTTGTGTTAGATGATCGAAAGTCTCTCTACATGCTCATTTCTGAGAGATAAGTGTGTGTGAAAGTCGCCCTTCACCTAGCTTGTTGGGTACACAAAGTTTCTTTTCAGTTGCTAACTCCACTCCATACATATATATGGGGAGGTACTAGCTCCAACTCTGTTTTACAGTGAAAACTGCAGGAATTTCAAAACGGCACTAGGAAACAGACTGAGAAATCAGAGTAAAACTTTCTCCTGCAACCCGTTCCCTTTGTGCTAGATGAACGAACGTCTCTCCACATGCTCAGTTCTGAGAGATAAGTGTGTGTGAAAGCCGTCCTTCACCTAGCTTCTTCGGAACACAAAGTTTCTTTTCAGTTGCAAACTCCTCTCCATACATATATATGGGGAGGTTCTAGCTATAACCCGGTTTTACAGTGAAAACTGCAGGAACTTCAAACCGGCACTAGGAAACAAATTGAAAAACCAGGGTAAAACTTTCTCCTGCAACCAGTTCCATTTGTGCTAGATGAACGAACGTCTCTCCACGTGCTCAGTTCTGAGAGATAAGTGTGTGTGAAAGCCTTCCTTCAACTAGCTTGTTGGGAACACAAAGTTTCTTTGAGTTGCAAACTCCCCTCCATATATATATATGGGGAGGTTCTAGGTCCAACCCGGTTTTACAGTGAAAACTTCAGGAACTTCAAACCGGCTCTATTAAACAGACTGAGAAACCAGAGTAATAGTTTCATCTGCAACCAGTTCCTTTTGTGCTAGATGAACGAACGTCTCACTACATGCTCAGTTCTGAGAGATAATGTGTGTGAAAGCCGTTCTTCACCTATCTTCTTGGGAACACAAAGTTTCTTTTCACTTTCAAACTCCACTCCATACATATATATGGGGAGGATCTAACTCAAACCCGGTTTTACAGTGAAAACTGCAGGAACATCAAACTGGCAGTAGGAAACAGACTGAGAAACATGAGTAAAAGTTCCTCCTGTAACCCATTCCCTTTTTGCTAGATGAACGAACGTCTCTCTACATGCTCAGTTCTGAGAGATAAGTGTGTGTGAAAGCTGTCCTTCACCTAGCTCCTTGGGAACAGAAAGTTTCTTTTCAGTTGCAAACTCCACTCCATACATATATATGGGGAGGTTCTAGCTCCTGCACTGTTTTATAGTGAAAACTGCAGGAACTTAAAACCGGCAGTAGGAAACAGACTGAGAATCAAGAGTAAAAGTTTCCCCTGCAACCCGTTCCCTTTGTGCTAGATGAACGAAAGTCTCTCCACATGCTCAGTTCTGAGATAGTTGTGTGTGAAAGCCGTCCTTCACCTAGCTTGTTGGGAACACAAAGTTTCTTTTCATTTGCAAACTCCACTCCATACATATACATGGGGAAGTACTAGCTCCAACACTGTTTTACAGTGAAAACTGCAGGAATTTCAAACCGGCACTAGGAAACAGCCTGAGAAACCAGAGTTAAACTTTCTCCTGCAACCCGTTCCCTTGGTGCTAGATGAACGAACGTCTCTCCACATGCTCAGTTCTGAGAGATAAGTGTGTGTGAAAGCCGTCCTTCACCTAGCTTCTTGGGAACACAAAGTTTCTTTTCAGTTGCAAAATCCTCTCCATACATATATATGGGGAGGTTCTAGCTCCAACCCGGTTTTACAGTGAAAACTGCAGGAACTTCAAACCGGCACTATTAATCAGACTGAGAAACCAGAGTAATAGTTTCACCTGCAACCCGTTCCCTTTGTGCTAGATGAACGAACGTCTCTCCACATACTCAGTTCTGAGAGATAAGTGTGTGTGAAAGCAGTCCTTCACTTAGCTTCTTGGGAACACAAAGTTTATTTTCAGTTGCAAACTCCACTCCATACATATATATGGGGAGGTTCTAGCTCCTACTCGGTTTTATAGTGAAAACTGCAGGAACTTAAAACCGGCAGTAGGAAACAGACTGAAAATCTAGAGTAAAAGTTTCTCCTGGACCCGTTCCCTTTGTGCTAGATGAACGAACGTCTCACTACATGCTCAGTTCTGAGAGACAATGTGTGTGAAAGCCGTTCTTCACCTAGCTTCTTGGGAACACAAAGTTTCTTTTCACTTGAAAACTCCACTCCATACATATATATGGGGAGGTTGTAGCTCAAACCCGGTTTTACAGTGAAAACTGCAGGAACTTCAAACCGGCAGTAGGAAACAGACTGAGAAACATGATTAAAAGTTCCTCCTGTAACCCATTCACTTTGTGTTAGATGAATGAACGTCTCTCCACATGCTCAGTTCTGAGAGATAAGTTTGTGTGAAAGCAGTCCTTCACCTAGCTTCTTGGGAACACAAAGTTTATTTTTAGTTGCAAACTCGACTCCATAAATATATATGGGGAGGTTCTAGCTCCTACTCGGTTTTATAGTGAAAACTGCAGGAACTTAAACCCGGCAGTAGGAAACAGACTGAGAATCTAGAGTAAAAGTTTCTCCTGCAACCCGTTCCATTTTTGCTAGATGAACGAACGTCTCTCCACATGCTCAGTTCTGAGAGATAAGTGTGTGTGAAAGCCGTCCTTCACCTAGCTTGTTGGGAACACAAAGATTCTTTTTAATTGCAAACTCCACTCCATACATATATATGGGGAGGTACTAGCTCCAACTCTGTTTTACAGTGAAAACTGCAGGAATTTCAAACCGGCACTAGGAAACAGACAGAGAAAACAGAGTAAAACTTTCCCTGCAACCCATTCCCTTTGTGCTAAATGAACGAACGTCTCTCCACATGCTCAGTTCTGAGAGATAAGTGTGTGTGAAAGCCGTCCTTCACCTAGCTTCTTGGGAACACAAAGTTTCTTTTCAGTTGCAAACTCCTCTCCATACATATATATGGGGAGGTTCTAGCTATAACCCGGTTTTACAGTGAATAATGCAGGAACTTCAAACCGGCACTAGGAAACAAACTGAGAAACCAGAGAAAAACTTTCTCCTGCAACCAGTTCCATTTGTGCTAGATGAACGAACGTCTCTCCACATGCTCAGTTCTGAGAGATATGTGTGTGTGAAAGCCTTCCTTCAACTTGCTTGTTGGGAACACAAAGTTTCTTTCAGTTGCAAACTCCCCTCCATACATATATATGGGGAGTTTCTAGCTCCAACCCGGTTTTACAGTGAAAAATGCAGGAATTTCAAACCGGCACTAGGAAACAGACTGAGAATCCAGGGTAATAGTTTCAACTGCAACCCGTTCCCTTTGTGATAGATGAACGAACGTCTCTCCACATGCTCAGTTCTGAGAGATAAGTGTGTGTGAAAGCCTTCCTTCAACTACCTTGTTGGTAACACAAAGTTTCTTTCAGTTGCAAACTCCAATCCATACATATATATGGGGAGGATCTAGGTCCAACCCGGTTTTACAGTGAAAATTGCAGGAAATTCAAACCGGCTCTATTAAACAGACTGAGAAACCAGAGTAATAGTTTCATCTGCAACCCGTTCATTTTGTGCTAGATGAACGAACGTCTCACTACATGCTCAGTTCTGAGAGATAATGTGTGTGAAAACCGTCCTTCACTTAGCTTCTTGGGAACACAAAGTTTCTTTTCACTTTCAAACTCCACTCCATACATATATATGGGGAGGATCTAGCTCAAACCCGGTTTTTACAGTGAAAAATGCAGGAACTTCAAACCGGCAGTAGGAAACAGACTGAGAAACATGAGTAAAAGTTCCTCCTGTAACCCATTCCCTTTGTGCTAGATGAACGAACGTCTCTCCACATGCTCAGTTCTGAGAGATAAGTGTGTGTGAAAGCTGTCCTTCACCTAGCTCCTTGGGAACACATAGTTTCTTTTCAGTTCCAAACTCCACTCCATACATATATATGGGGAGGTACTAGTTCCTACTCTGTTTTACAGTGAAAACTGCAGGAATTTCAAAGCGGCACTAGGAAACAGCCTGAGAAACCAGAGTTAAACTTTCTCCTTCAACCCGTTCCCTTTGTGCTAGATGAACGAACTTCTCTCCTCATGCTCAGTTCTGAGAGATAAGGGTGTGTGAAAGCCGTACTTCACCTAGCTTCTTGGGAACACAAAGTTTCTTTTCAGTTGCAAAATCCTCTCCATACATATATATGGGGAAGTTCTAGCTATAACCCTTTTTACAGTGAAAAATGCAGGAAATTCAAACCGGCACTAGTAAACAAACTGAGAAAATAGAGTAAAACTTTCTCCTGAAACCAGTTCCATTTTTGCTAGATGAACGAACGTCTCTCCACATGCTCAGTTCTGAGAGATAAGTGTGTGTGAAAGCAGTCCTTCACTCAGCTTCTTGGGAACACAAAGTTTATTTTCAGTTGCAAACTCCACTCCATACATATATACGGGGAGGTTCTAGCTCCTTCTCTGTTTTATAGTGAAAACTGCAGGAACTTAAAACCGGCAGTAGGAAACAGACTGAGAAACCAGAGTAATAGTTTCACCTGCAACACATTCCCTTTGTGCTAGATGATCGAACGTCTCTCTACATGCTCAGTTCTGAGAGATAAGTGTGTGTGAAAGCCGTCCTTCACCTAGCTTCTTGGGAACACAAAGTTTCTTTTGAGTTGCAAACTCCATTCCATACATATATAAGGGGAGGTTCTAGCTCCTAGCCGGTTTTAAAGTGAAAACTGCAGGAACTTCAAACCGGCACTAGGAAACAGAATGAGAAACCAGAGAAAAACTTTCTCCTGCAACCCGTTCCATTTGTGCTAGATGATCGAACGTCTCTCTACATGCTCTGTTGTGATAGATAAGTGTGTGTGAAAGCCGTCCTTCACCTAGCTTGTTGGGAACACAATGTTTCTTTTCAGTTGCAAACTCCAGTCCATACATATATATAGGGAGGTACTAGCTCCAACCCTGTTTTACAGAGAAAACTGCAGGAATTTCAAACCAGCACTAGGAAACAGACTGAGAAATCAGAGGAAAACTTTCTCCTGCAACACATTCCCTTTGTGCTAGATGATCGAACGTCTCTCTACATGCTCAGTTTTGAGAGATAAGTGTGTGTGAAAGCCGTCCTTCACCTAGCTTGTTGGGAACACAAAGTTTCTTTTCAGTTGCCAACTCCACTCCATACATATTTATAGGGGAGATTCTAGCTCCAACCCGGTTTTACAGAGAAAACTGCAGGAACTTCAAACCGGCACTAGGAAACAGACTGAGAAACCAGAGTAAAACTTTCCCCTGCAACCCGTTCCCGTTGTGCTATATGAACGAATATCTCTCCACATGCTCAGTTCTGAAAGATAAGTGTGTGTGAAAGCCATCCTTCACCTAGCTTGTTGGGAACACAAAGTTTCTTTTCAGTTGCAAACTCCACTCCATACAATTATATGGGGAGGATATAGCTCCAACCCTGTTTTACAGTGATAACTGCAGGAAATTCAAAGCGGCAGTAGGAAACAGACTGAGAAACATGAGTAAAAGATTCTCCTGCAACAAGTTCCCTTTGTGCTAGATGAACGAACGGCTCTCCACATGCTCAGTTCTGAGAGATAAGTGTGTGTGAAAGCCGTACTTGAACTAGCTTTTTGGGAACACAAAGTTTCTTTTCAGTTGCAAAATCCACTCCATACATATATATGGGGAGGTTCTAGCTCCAACCCGATTTTACAGTGAAAACTGCAGGAATTTCAAACCGGCACTAGGAAACAGACTGAGAAACCAGAGTAAAACTTTCTCCTGCAACCCGTTCCCTTTGTGCTAGATGAACGAACGTCTCTCCAAATGCTCAGTTCTGAGAGATAAGTGTGTGTGAAAGCCGTCCTTCACCTAGCTTTTTGGTAACACAAAGTTTCTTTTCAGTTGCAAACTCCACTCCATGCATATATATGGGGAGGTACAAGCACCAACACGGTTTTACAGTGAAAACTGCAGGAACTTGAAACCGACACTAGGAAACAGACTGTGAAACCAGAGTAAAACTTTCCCCTGCAACCCGTTCCCTTTGTGCTAGATGAACGAACGTCTCTCCAAATGCTCAGTTCTGAGAGATAAGTGTGTGTGAAAGCCGTCCTTCAACTAGCTTGTTGGGAACACAAAGTTTCTTTTCAGTTGCAAACTCCTTTCCATACATATATATGGGGAGGTTCTAGATCCAACCCGGTTTTACTGTGAAAACTGCAGGAATTTCAAACCGGCACTATTTAACAGACTGGGAAACCAGAGTAAATCTTTCTCCTGCAACACGTTCCCTTTGTGCTAGATGAACGAACGTCTCTCCACATGCTCAGTTCTGAGAAAAATGTGTGTGTGAAACCGTCCTTCACCTAGGTTGTTGGGAAAACAAAGTTACATTTCAGTTGCAAACTCCACTCCATACATATATATGGGGAGGTTCTAGCTCCAACCCGATTTTACAGTGAAATCTGCAGGAACATCAAACCGGCAGTAGGAAACAGACTGAAACATGAGCAAAAGTTTCTCCTGCAAACCGTTCCCTTTGTGCTAGATGAACGAATGTTTCTCCACATGCTCAGTTCTGAGAGATATGTGTGTGTGAAAGCCGTACTTCACCTAGCTTGTTGGGAACACAAAGTTTCTTTTCAGTTGCAAAATCCACTCCATACATATATATGGGGAGATTCTAGCTCCAACCCGATTTTACAGTGAAAACTGCAGGAACTTCAGACCGGCACTAGGAAACAGACTGATAAACCAGAGTAAAACTTTCTCCTGCAACCCGTTCCCTTTGTGCTAGATGAACGAATGTTTCTCCACATGCTCAGTTCTGAGAGATAAGTGTGTGTGAAAGCCGTCCTTCACCTAGCTTTTTGGTAACACAAAGTTTCTTTTCAGTTGCAAATTCCACTCCATACATATATATGGGGAGGTTCTAGCTCCAACCCGGTTTTACAGAGAAAACTGCAGGAAATTCAAACCGGCACTAGTAAACAATCTGAGAAACCAGAGTAAAACTTTCTCCTGAAACCAGTTCCATTTGTGCTAGATGAACGAACGTCTCTCCACATGCTCAGTTCTGAGAGATAAGTGTGTTTGAAAGCAGTCCTTCACTTAGCTTCTTGGGAACACAAAGTTTATTTTCAGTTGCAAACTCCACTCCATACATATATATGGGGAGGTTCTAGCTCCTACTCTGTTTTATAGTGAAAACTGCAGGAACTTAAAACCGGCAGTAGGAAACAGACTGAGAATCCAGAGTAATAGTTTCACCTGCAACCCGTTCCCTTTGTGCTAGATGAACGAACGTCTCTCCACATGCTCAGTTCTGAGAGATAAGTGTGTGTGAAACCCGTCCTTCACCTAGCTCCTTGGGAACACAAAGTTTCTTTTCAGTTCCAAACTCCACTCCATACATACATATGGGGAGGTACTAGCTCCAACTCTCTTTTACAGTGAAAACTGCAGGAACTTCAAACCGGCACTAGGAAACAGACTGAGAAACCAGAGTAATAGTTCCACATGCAACACGTTCCCATTGTGAAAGATGATCGAACGTCTCTCTACATGCTCAGTTGTGAGAGATAAGTGTGTGTGAAAGCCGTCCTTCACCTAGCTTGTTGGGAACACAAAGTTTCTTTTCAGTTGCAAACTCCACTCCATACATATATCGAGGGAGGTACTAGCTCCAACCCTATTTTACAGTGAAATCTGCATGAATTTCAAACCAGCACTAGGAAAAAGACTGAGAAACCAGAGGAAAACTTTCTCCTGCAACACGTTCCCTTTGTGCTAGATGAAAGAACGTCTCTTCACATGCTCGTTTCTGAGAGATAAGTGTGTGTGAAAGCCGTCCTTCACCTAGCTTGTTGGGAACACAAAGTTTCTTTTCAGTTGCAAACTCCAATCCATACATATATAAGGGGAGGTACTAGCTCCAACTCTGTTTTACAGTGAAAACTGCAGGAATTTCAAACCGGGACTAGGAAACAGACTGAGAAACCAGAGTAAAAGTTTCTCCTGCAACCCGTTCCCTTTGTGCTAGATGAACGAAAGTCTCTCCACATGCTCAGTTCTGAAAGATAAGTGTGTGTGAAAGCCATCCTTCACTTAGCTTGTTGGGAACACAAAGTTTCTTTTCAGTTGCAAACTCCACTCCATACAATTATATGGGGAGGATATAGCTCCAACCCTGTTTTACAGTGATAACTGCAGGAAATTCAAAGCGGCAGTAGGAAACAGACTGAGAAACATGAGTAAAAGATTCTCCTGCAACAAGTTCCCTTTGTGCTAGATGAACGAACGGCTCTCCACATGCTCAGTTCTGAGAGATAAGTGTGTGTGAAAGCCGTCCTTCACCTAGCTTTTTGGGAACACAAAGTTTCTTTTCAGTTGCAAAATCCACTCCATACATATATATGGGGAGGTTCTAGCTCCAACCCGATTTTACAGTGAAAACTGCAGGAATTTCAAACCGGCACTAGGAAACAGACTGAGAAACCAGAGTAAAACTTTCTCCTGCAACCCGTTCCCTTTGTGCTAGATGAACGAACGTCTCTCCAAATGCTCAGTTCTGAGAGATAAGGGTGTGTGAAAGCCGTCCTTCACCTAGCTTTTTGGTAACACAAAGTTTCTTTTCAGTTGCAATCTCCACTCCATACATATATATGGGGAGGTACAAGCACCAACACGGTTTTACAGTGAAAACTGCAGGAACTTGAAACCGGCACTAGGAAACAGACTGTGAAACCAGAGTAAAACTTTCCCCTGCAACCCGTTCCCTTTGTGCTAGATGAACGAACGTCTCTCCAAATGCTCAGTTCTGAGAGATAAGTGTGTGTGAAAGCCGTCCTTCAACTAGCTTGTTGGGAACACAAAGTTTCTTTTCAGTTGCAAACTCCTTTCCATACATATATATGGGGAGGTTCTAGACCAACCCGGTTTTACTGTGAAAACTGCAGGAATTTCAAACCGGCACTATTTAACAGACTGGGAAACCAGAGAAATAGTTCCAACTGCAACACGTTCCCTTTGTGCTAGATGATCGAACGTCTCTCTACATGCTCAGTTCTGAGAGATAAGTGTGTGTGAAAGCCGCACTTCACCTAGCTTGTTGGGAACACAAAGTTTCTTTTCAGTTGCAAGCTCCACTCCATACATATATATGGGGAGGATCTAGCTCCAACCCGGTTTTACAGTGATAACTGCAGGAACTTCAAACAGGCAGTAGGAAACAGACTGAGAAACATGAGTAAAAGTTTCTCCTGCAACAAGTTCCCTTTGTGCTAGATGAACGAAAGTCTCTCCACATGCTCAGTTCTGAGAGATAAGTGTGTGTGAAAGCCGTCCTTCAACTAGCTTGTTGGGAACACAAAGTTTCTATTCAGTTGCAAATCCCACTATATACATATATATGGGGAGCTTCTAGCTCCAACTGATTTTACAGTGAAAACTGTAGGAACTTCAAATCGGCACTAGGAAACAGACTGAGAAACCAGAGTAAAAGTTTCTCCTGCAACCCGTTCCCTTTGTGCTAGATGAACGAACGTCTCTCCACATGCTCATTTCTGAGAGATAATTGTGTGTGAAAGCCGTCTTTCACCTAGCTTTTTGGTAACACAAAGTTTATTTTCAGTTGCAAACTCCACTCCATACATATATATGGGGAGGTTCTAGCTCCTACTCTGTTTTATAGTGAAAACTGCAGGAAATTAAAACCGGCAGTAGGAAACAGACTGAGAATCCAGAGTAATAGTTTCACCTGCAACCCGTTCCCTTTGTGCTAGATGAACGAACGTCTTTCCACATGCTCAGTTCTGAGAGATAAGTGTGTGTGAAAGCTGTCCTTCACCTAGCTCCTTGGGAACACAAAGTTTCTTTTCAGTTCCAAACTCCACTCCATACATACATATGGGGAGGTACTAGCTCCAACTCTGTTTTACAGTGAAAACTGCAGGAACTTCAAACCGGCACTAGGAAACAGACTGAGAAACCAGAGAAATAGTTCCAAATGCAACACGTTCCCATTGTGAAAGATGATCGAACGTCTCTCTACATGCTCAGTTGTGAGAGATAAGTGTGTGTGAAAGCCGTCCTTCACCTAGCTTGTTGGGAACACAAAGTTTCTTTTCAGTTGCAAACTCCACTCCATACATATATATAGGGAGGTACTAGCTCCAACCCTGTTTTACAGTGAAATCTGCAGGAATTTCAAACCAGCACTAGGAAAAAGACTGAGAAACCTGAGGAAAACTTTCTCCTGCAACCCATTCCCTTTGTGCTAGATTAACGAAAGTCTCTCCACATGCTCAGTTCTGAGAGATAAGCGTGTGTGAAAGCCGTCCTTAACCTTGCTTCTTGGGAACACAAAGTTTCTTTTCAGTTGCAAACTCCATTCCATACATATATAAGGGGAGGTTCTAGCTCCAACTCGGTTTTACAGTGAAAACTGCAGGAACTTCAAACCGGCACTAGGAAACTGACTCAGAAACCAGAGAAAAACTTTCTCCTGCAACCCGTTCAATTTGTGCTAGATGAACGAACGTCTCTCCACATGATAAGTTCTGAGAGATAAGTGTGTGTGAATGCCGTCCTTCAACTAGCTTGTTGGGAACACAAAGTTTCTTTTCAGTTGCAAAATCCCCTCCATACATATATAAGGGGAGGTTCTAGATCCAACCAGGTTTTACAGTGAAAACTGCAGGAACTTCAAAACGGCACTATTAAACAGACTGAGAAACCAGAGAAATAGTTCCACCTGCAACACGTTCCCTTTTTGCTAGATGATCGAACGTCTCTCTACATGCTCAGTTCTGAGAGATAAGTGTGTGTGAAAGCCGTCCTTCACCTAGCTTGTTGGGAACACAAAGTTTCTTTTCAGTGGCCAACTCCAATCCATACATATATATGGGGAGGTTCTAGCTCCAACCCGGTTTTACAGAGAAAACTGCAGGAACTTCAAACCGGCACTAGGAAACAGACTGAGAAACCAGAGTAAAACTTTCCCCTGCAACCCGTTCCCTTTGTGCTATATGAACGAACGTCTCTCCACATGCTCAGTTCTGAGAGATAAGTGTGTGTGAAAGCCGTCCTTCACCTAGCTTGTTGGGAACACAAAGTTTCTTTTCAGTTGCAAACTCCACTCCATACATATATATGGGGAGGATCTAGCTCCAACCCGGTTTTAGAGTGATAACTGCAGGAACTTCAAACCGGCAGTAGGAAACAGACTGAGAAACATGAGTAAAAGTTTCTCCTGCAACAAGTTCCCTTTGTGCTAGATGAACGAACGTCTCTCCACATGCTCAGTTCTGAGAGATAAGTGTGTGTGAAAGCCGACCTTCAACTAGCTTGTTGGGAACACAAAGTTTCTATTCAGTTGCAAACCCCACTCCATACATATATATGGGGAGCTTCTAGCTCCAACTCGATTTTACAGTGAAAACTGTAGGAACTTCAAATCGGCACTAGGAAACAGACTGAGAAACCAGAGTAAAAGTTTCTCCTGAAACCCGTTCCCTTTGTGCTAGATGAACGAACGTCTCTCCACATGCTCATTTCTGAGAGATAATTGTGTGTGAAAGCCGTCTTTCACCTAGCTTTTTGGTAACACAAAATTTCTTTTCAGTTGCAAAATCCACTCCATACATATATATGGTGAGGTACAAGCTCCAACACGGTTTTACAGTGAAAACTGCAGGAACTTCAAACCGGCACTAGGAAACAGACTGTGAAACCAGAGTAAAACTTTCTCCTGCAACCCGTTCCCTTTGTGCTAGATGAACGAACGTCTCTCCACATGCTCAGTTCTGAGAGATAAGTGTGTGTGAAAGCCGTCCTTCAACTAGCTTGTTGGGAACACAAAGTTTCTTTTCAGTTGCAAACTCCATTCCGTACATATATATGGGGAGGTTCTAGATCCAACCCTGTTTTACTGTGAAAACTGCAGGAATTTCAAACCGGCACTATTAAACAGACTGAGAATCCAGAGTAAAACTTTCTCCTGCAACACGTTCCCTTTGTGCTAGATGAACGAACGTCTCTCCACATGCTCAGTTCTGACAGATATGTGGGTGTGAAAGCCGTACTTCACATAGCTTCTTGGGAAAACAAAGTTTCTTTTCTGTTGCAAACTCCAATCCATACATATATATGGGGAGGTTCAAGCTCCAACCAGGTTTTACAGTGAAAACTGCAGGAACTTCAAAACGGCACTAGGAAACATATTGAGAAACCAGTGTAATAGTTTCACCCTCAACCATTTCCCTTTGTGCTAGATGAACGAACGTCTCTCTACATGCTCAGTTCTGAGAGATAAGTGTGTGTGAAAGCCGTCCTTCACCTAGCTTGTTTGGAACACAAAGTTTCTTTTCAGTTGCAAACTCCATTCCATACATATATAAGGGGAGGTTCTAGCTCCAATACGGTTTTACAGTGAAAACTGCAGGAACTTCAAGCCGGCACTAGGAAACAGACTGAGAAACCAGAGAAAAACTTTCTCCTGCAACCCGTTCCATTTGTGCTAGTTGAACGAACGTCTCTCCACATGCTATTTTCTGAGAGATAAGTGTGTGTGAATGCCGTCCTTCAAGTAGCTTGTTGGGAACACAAAGTTTCTTTTCAGTTGCAAACTCCCCTCCATACATATATAAGGGGAGGTTCTAGATCCAACCAGGTTTTAAAGTGAAAACTGCAGGAACTTCAAACCGGCACTATTAAACAGACTGAAATCCAGAGAAATATTTCCAACTGCAACACGTTCCCTTTGTGCTAGATGATCGAACGTCTCTCTACATGCTCAGTTCTGAGAGATAAGTGTGTGTGAAAGCCGCACTTCACCTAGCTTGTTGGGAACACAAAGTTTCTTTTCAGTTGCAAACCCCACTCCATACATATATATGGGGAGGATCTAGCTCCAACCCGGTTTTACAGTGATAACTGCAGGAACTTCAAACAGGCAGTAGGAAACAGACTGAGAAACATGAGTAAAAGTTTCTCCTGCAACAAGTTCCCTTTGTGCTAGATGAACGAACGTCTCTCCACATGCTCAGTTCTGAGAGATAAGTGTGTGTGAAAGCCGTCCTTCAACTAGCTTGTTGGGAACACAAAGTTTCTATTCAGTTGCAAACCCCACTATATACATATATATGGGGAGCTTCTAGCTCCAACTCGATTTTACAGTGAAAACTGTAGGAACTTCAAATCGGCACTAGGAAACAGACTGAGAAACCAGAGTAAAAGTTTCTCCTGCAACCCGTTCCCTTTGTGCTAGATGAACGAACGTCTCTCCACATGCTCATTTCTGAGAGATAATTGTGTGTGAAAGCCGTCTTTCACCTAGCTTTTTGGTAACAAAAGTTTCTTTTCAGTTGCAAAATCCACTCCATACATATATATGGTGAGGTACAAGCTCCAACACGGTTTTACAGTGAAAACTGCAGGAACTTCAAACCGGCACTAGGAAACAGTCTGTGAAACCAGAGTAAAACTTTCTCCTGCAACCCGTTCCCTTTGTGCTAGATGAACGAACGTCTCTCCACATGCTCAGTTCTGAGAGATAAGTGTGTGTGAAAGTCGTCCTTCACCTAGCTTCTTGGGAACACAAAGTTTCTTTTCAGTTGCAAACTCCATTCCATACATATATATGGGGAGGTTCTAGATCCAACCCTTTTTTACTGTGAAAACTGCAGGAATTTCAAACCGGCACTATTAAACAGACTGAGAAACCAGAGTAAAACTTTCTCCTGCAACACTTTCCCTTTGTGCTAGATGAACGAACGTCTCTCCACATGCTCAATTCTGAGAGATAAGTGTGTGTGAAAGTCGTCCTTCACCTAGCTTCTTGGGAACACAAAGTTTCTTTTCAGTTGCAAACCCCATTCCATACATATATATGGGGAGGTTCTAGCTCAAACTCGGTTTTACAGTGAAAACTGCAGGAACTTCAAAACGGCACTAGGAAACAGACTGAGAAACCAGAGTAAAAGTTTCTCCTGCAACCCTTTCCCTTTGTGCTAAATGAACGAACGTCTCTCCACATGATCAGTTCTGACAGATATGTGGGTGTGAAAGCCGTACTTCACATAGCTTCTTGGGAACACAAAATTTCTTTTCAGTTGCAAACTCCACTCCATACATATATATGGGGTGGTTCAAGCTCCAACCCGGTTTTACAGTGAAAACTGCAGGAACTTCAAAACGGCACTAGGAAACATATTGAGAAACCAGTGTAATAGTTTCACCCTCAACCATTTCCCTTTGTGCTAGATGAACGAACGTCTCTCTACATGCTCAGTTCTGAGAGATAAGTGTCTGTGAAAGCCGTCCTTCACCTAGCTTGTTGGGAACACGAAGTTTCTTTTCAGTTGCAAACTCCCCTCCATACATATATAAGGGGAGGTTCTAGATCCAACCAGGTTTTAAAGTGAAAACTGCAGGAACTTCAAACCGGCACTATTAAACAGACTGAAATCCAGAGAAATATTTCCAACTGCAACACGTTCCCTTTGTGCTAGATGATCGAACGTCTCTCTACATGCTCAGTTCTGAGAGATAAGTGTGTGTGAAAGCCGCACTTCACCTAGCTTGTTGGGAACACAAAGTTTCTTTTCAGTTGCAAACCCCACTCCATACATATATATGGGGAGGATCTAGCTCCAACCCGGTTTTACAGTGATAACTGCAGGAACTTCAAACAGGCAGTAGGAAACAGACTGAGAAACATGAGTAAAAGTTTCTCCTGCAACAAGTTCCCTTTGTGCTAGATGAACGAACGTCTCTCCACATGCTCAGTTCTGAGAGATAAGTGTGTGTGAAAGCCGTCCTTCAACTAGCTTGTTGGGAACACAAAGTTTCTATTCAGTTGCAAACCCCACTATATACATATATATGGGGAGCTTCTAGCTCCAACTCGATTTTACAGTGAAAACTGTAGGAACTTCAAATCGGCACTAGGAAACAGACTGAGAAACCAGAGTAAAAGTTTCTCCTGCAACCCGTTCCCTTTGTGCTAGATGAACGAACGTCTCTCCACATGCTCATTTCTGAGAGATAATTGTGTGTGAAAGCCGTCTTTCACCTAGCTTTTTGGTAACAAAAGTTTCTTTTCAGTTGCAAAATCCACTCCATACATATATATGGTGAGGTACAAGCTCCAACACGGTTTTACAGTGAAAACTGCAGGAACTTCAAACCGGCACTAGGAAACAGTCTGTGAAACCAGAGTAAAACTTTCTCCTGCAACCCGTTCCCTTTGTGCTAGATGAACGAACGTCTCTCCACATGCTCAGTTCTGAGAGATAAGTGTGTGTGAAAGTCGTCCTTCACCTAGCTTCTTGGGAACACAAAGTTTCTTTTCAGTTGCAAACTCCATTCCATACATATATATGGGGAGGTTCTAGATCCAACCCTTTTTTACTGTGAAAACTGCAGGAATTTCAAACCGGCACTATTAAACAGACTGAGAAACCAGAGTAAAACTTTCTCCTGCAACACTTTCCCTTTGTGCTAGATGAACGAACGTCTCTCCACATGCTCAATTCTGAGAGATAAGTGTGTGTGAAAGTCGTCCTTCACCTAGCTTCTTGGGAACACAAAGTTTCTTTTCAGTTGCAAACCCCATTCCATACATATATATGGGGAGGTTCTAGCTCAAATCGGTTTTACAGTGAAAACTGCAGGAACTTCAAAACGGCACTAGGAAACAGACTGAGAAACCAGAGTAAAAGTTTCTCCTGCAACCCTTTCCCTTTGTGCTAAATGAACGAACGTCTCTCCACATGATCAGTTCTGACAGATATGTGGGTGTGAAAGCCGTACTTCACATAGCTTCTTGGGAACACAAAATTTCTTTTCAGTTGCAAACTCCACTCCATACATATATATGGGGTGGTTCAAGCTCCAACCCGGTTTTACAGTGAAAACTGCAGGAACTTCAAAACGGCACTAGGAAACATATTGAGAAACCAGTGTAATAGTTTCACCCTCAACCATTTCCCTTTGTGCTAGATGAACGAACGTCTCTCTACATGCTCAGTTCTGAGAGATAAGTGTCTGTGAAAGCCGTCCTTCACCTAGCTTGTTGGGAACACGAAGTTTCTTTTCAGTTGCAAACTCCCCTCCATACATATATAAGGGGAGGTTCTAGATCCAACCAGGTTTTAAAGTGAAAACTGCAGGAACTTCAAACCGGCACTATTAAACAGACTGAAATCCAGAGAAATATTTCCAACTGCAACACGTTCCCTTTGTGCTAGATGATCGAACGTCTCTCTACATGCTCAGTTCTGAGAGATAAGTGTGTGTGAAAGCCGCACTTCACCTAGCTTGTTGGGAACACAAAGTTTCTTTTCAGTTGCAAACCCCACTCCATACATATATATGGGGAGGATCTAGCTCCAACCCGGTTTTACAGTGATAACTGCAGGAACTTCAAACAGGCAGTAGGAAACAGACTGAGAAACATGAGTAAAAGTTTCTCCTGCAACAAGTTCCCTTTGTGCTAGATGAACGAACGTCTCTCCACATGCTCAGTTCTGAGAGATAAGTGTGTGTGAAAGCCGTCCTTCAACTAGCTTGTTGGGAACACAAAGTTTCTATTCAGTTGCAAACCCCACTATATACATATATATGGGGAGCTTCTAGCTCCAACTCGATTTTACAGTGAAAACTGTAGGAACTTCAAATCGGCACTAGGAAACAGACTGAGAAACCAGAGTAAAAGTTTCTCCTGCAACCCGTTCCCTTTGTGCTAGATGAACGAACGTCTCTCCACATGCTCATTTCTGAGAGATAATTGTGTGTGAAAGCCGTCTTTCACCTAGCTTTTTGGTAACAAAAGTTTCTTTTCAGTTGCAAAATCCACTCCATACATATATATGGTGAGGTACAAGCTCCAACACGGTTTTACAGTGAAAACTGCAGGAACTTCAAACCGGCACTAGGAAACAGTCTGTGAAACCAGAGTAAAACTTTCTCCTGCAACCCGTTCCCTTTGTGCTAGATGAACGAACGTCTCTCCACATGCTCAGTTCTGAGAGATAAGTGTGTGTGAAAGTCGTCCTTCACCTAGCTTCTTGGGAACACAAAGTTTCTTTTCAGTTGCAAACTCCATTCCATACATATATATGGGGAGGTTCTAGATCCAACCCTTTTTTACTGTGAAAACTGCAGGAATTTCAAACCGGCACTATTAAACAGACTGAGAAACCAGAGTAAAACTTTCTCCTGCAACACTTTCCCTTTGTGCTAGATGAACGAACGTCTCTCCACATGCTCAATTCTGAGAGATAAGTGTGTGTGAAAGTCGTCCTTCACCTAGCTTCTTGGGAACACAAAGTTTCTTTTCAGTTGCAAACCCCATTCCATACATATATATGGGGAGGTTCTAGCTCAAACTCGGTTTTACAGTGAAAACTGCAGGAACTTCAAAACGGCACTAGGAAACAGACTGAGAAACCAGAGTAAAAGTTTCTCCTGCAACCCTTTCCCTTTGTGCTAAATGAACGAACGTCTCTCCACATGATCAGTTCTGACAGATATGTGGGTGTGAAAGCCGTACTTCACATAGCTTCTTGGGAACACAAAATTTCTTTTCAGTTGCAAACTCCACTCCATACATATATATGGGGTGGTTCAAGCTCCAACCCGGTTTTACAGTGAAAACTGCAGGAACTTCAAAACGGCACTAGGAAACATATTGAGAAACCAGTGTAATAGTTTCACCCTCAACCATTTCCCTTTGTGCTAGATGAACGAACGTCTCTCTACATGCTCAGTTCTGAGAGATAAGTGTCTGTGAAAGCCGTCCTTCACCTAGCTTGTTGGGAACACGAAGTTTCTTTTCAGTTGCAAACTACATTCCATACATATATAAGGGGAGGTTCTAGCTCCAACCAAGTTTTACAGTGAAAACTGCAGGAACTTCAAGCCGGCACTAGGAAACAGACTGAGAAACCAGAGAAAAACTTTCTCCTGCAACCCGTTCCATTTGTGCTAGATGAACGAACGTCTCTCCACATGCTATGTTCTGAGAGATAATTGTGTGTGAATGCCGTCCTTCAACTAGCTTGTTGGGAACACAAAGTTTCTTTTCAGTTGCAAACTCCACTCCATACATATATAAGGGGAGGTTCTAGATCCAACCAAGTTTTAAAGTGAAAACTGCAGGAACTTCAAACCGGCACTATTAAACACACTGAAAAACCAGAGAAATAGTTCCACCTGCAACACGTTCCCTTTGTGCTAGATGATCGAACGTCTCTCTACATGCTCAGTTCTGAGAGATAAGTGTGTGTGAAAGCCGCACTTCACCTACCTTGTTGGGAACACAAAGTTTCTTTTAAGTTGCCAACTCCACTCCATACATATATATAGGGAGGTACTAGCTCCAAGTCTGTTTTACAGTGAAAACTGCAGGAACTTCAAACCGGCACTAGGAAACAGACTGAGAAACCAGAGGAAAACTTTCTCCTGCAACCCGTTCCCTTTGAGCTAGATGAACGAACGTCTCTCCACATTCTCATTTCTGAGAGTTAAGTGTGTGTGAAAGCCGTCCTTCACCTAGCTTTTTGGTAACACAAAGTTTCTTTTCAGTTGCAACCTCCACTCGATACTTATATACGGGGAGGATGTTGCTCCAACCCGGTTTTACAGTGATAACTGCAGGAACTTTAAACCGGCAGAATTAAACAGACTGAAAAACATGAGAAAAAGTTCCTCCTGCAACCCGTTCCCTTTGTGCTAGGTGAACGAACGTCTCTCCACATGCTCATTTCTGAGAGACAAGTGTGTGTGAATGCCGTCCTTCACCTAGCTTGTTGGGAACACAAAGTTTCTTTTCTGTAGCAAACTCCACTTCTTACATATATATGGGGATGTACTAGCTCCAACTCTATTTTAAAGTGAAACCTGCAGGAACTTCAAACCGGCACTATGAAACAGACTGACAAACCAGAGTAAAAGTTTCTCCTGCAACCCGTTCCCTTTGTGCTAGATGAACGAACGTCTCTCCACATGTTCAGTTCTGAGAGATAAGTGTGTGTGAAAGCCGTCCTTCAACTAGCTTGTTGGGAACACATAGTTTCTTTTCAGTTGCAAACACCCCTCCATATATATATAAGGGGAGGATCTAGATCCATCCAGGTTTTACAGTGAAATCTGCAGGAACATCAAACCGGCAGTAGGAAACAGACTGAGAAACATGAGCAAAAGTTTCTCCTGCAACCCGTTCCCTTTGTGCTAGATGAACGAATGTCTCTCCACATGCTCAGTTCTGAGAGATATGTGTGTGTGAAAGCCGTCCTTCACCTATCTTGTTGGGAACACAAAGTTTCTTTTCAGTTACAAACTCCACTCCATACATATATGTGGGGAGGTACTAGCTCCAAAACTGTTTTACAGTGAAAATTTCAGGAACTTCACACCGGCACTAGGAAACGGACTGAGAATTCAGACTAATATTATCCCCTGCAAACCGTTCCCTTTGTGCTAGATGAAAGAACGTCTCTCCACATGCTCAGTTTTGAGAGATAAGTGTGTGTGAAAGCCGTCCTTCACCTAGCTTCTTGGGAACACAAAGTTTCTTTTCAGTTGCAAACCCCATTCCATACATATATATGGGGAAGTTCTAGCTCCAACTCGGTTTTACAGTGAAAACTGCAGGAACTTTAAACCGGCACTAGGAAACAGACTGAGAAACCAGAGTAAATGTTTCTCCTGGAACCCGTTCCGTTTGTGGTAGATGAACGAACGTCTCTCCACATGCTCAGTTCTGAGAGATATATGGGTGTGAAAGCCGTACTTCACATAGCTTCTTGGGAACACAAAGTTTCTTTTCAGTTGCAAACTCCACTCCATACATATATATGGGGAGGTTCAATCTCCAACCCGGTTTTACAGTGTAAACTGCAGGAACTTCAAAACGGCACTAGGAAACATACTGAGAAACCAGTGTAATAGTTTCACCTGCAACCATTTCCCTTTGTGCTAGATGAAGGAACGACTCTCTACATGCTCAGTGCTGAAGATAAGTGTGTGTGAAAGCCGTCCTTCCCCTAGCTTGTTGGGAACACAAAGTTTCTTTTCAATTGCAAACTCCACTCCATACATATATATGGGGAGGTACTAGCTTCAACTCTGTTTTACAGTGAAAACTGCAGGAATTTCAAAACGGGACTAGGAAACAGACTGAGAAACCAGAGAAAAAATTTCTCCTGCAACCCTTTCCATTTGTGCTAGATGAACGAAAGTCTCTCCACATGCTAAGTTCTGAGAGATAAGTGTGTGTGACTGCCGTACTTCAATTAGCTTGTTGGGAACACAAAGTTTCTTTTAAGTTGCAAACTCCCCTCCATACATATGTAAGGGGAGGTTCTAGATCCAACCAGGTTTTACAGTGAAAACTGCAGGAACATCAAACCGGCAGTATTAAACAGACTGAGATACCAGAGAAATAGTTCCACCTGCAACACGTTCTCTTTGTGCTAGATGATCGAACGTCTCTCTACATGCTCAGTTCTGAGAGATAAGTGTGTGTGAAAGCCGTCCTTCACCAACTTGTTGGGAACTCTAAGTTTCTTTTCAGTTGCCAACTCCACTCCATACATATATATGGGGAGGATCTAGCTCCAACCCGGTTTTACAGTGATAACTGCAGGAACTTCAAACCGGCAGTAGGAAACCGAATGAGAAACATGAGTAAAAGTTTTTCCTGCAACAAGTTCCCTTTGTGCTAGATGAACGAACGTCTCTCCACATGCTCAGTTCTGAGAGATAAGTGTGTGTGAATGCCGTCCTTAAACTAGCTTGTTGGGAACACAAAGTTTCTTTTCAGTTGCAAAATCCACTCAATACATATATATGTGGAGGTTCTAGCTCCAATCCGATTTTACAGTGAAATCTTCAGGAACATCAAACCGGCAGTAGGAAACAGACTGAGAAACATGAGCAAAAGTTTCTCCTGCAAACCGTTCCCCTTGTGCTAGATGAACGAATGTCTCTCCACATGCTCAGTTCTGAGAGATATGTGTGTGTGAAAGCCGTCCTTCACCTAGCTTGTTGGGAACACAAAGTTTCTTTTCAGTTACAAACTCCACTCCATACATATATATGGGGAGGTACTAGCTCCAAATCTGTTTTACAGTGAAAATTTCAGGAACTTCAACCCGGCACTAGGAAACAGACTGAGAAACCAGAGTAATATTTTCCGCTGCAAACCGATCCCTATTTGCTAGATGAAAGAAGGTCTCTCCACATGCTCAGATCTGAGAGATAAGTGTGTGTGAAAGCCGTCCTTCACCTAGCTTCTTGGGAACACAAAGTTTCTTTTCAGTTGCAAACCCCATTCCATACATATATATGGGGAGGTTCTAGCTCCAACTCGGTTTTAGAGTGAAAACTGCAGGAACTTCAAACCGGCACTAGGAAACAGACTGAGAAATCATGAGTAAATGTTTCTCCTGCAACCCGTTCCCTTTGTGCTAGATGAACGAACATCTCTCCACATGCTCAGTTCTGAGAGATATGTGGGTGTGAAAGCCGTACTTCACATAGCTTCTTGGGAACACAAAGTTTCTTTTCAGTTGCAAACTACACTCCATACATATATATGGGGAGGTTCAAGTTCCAACCCGGTTTTACAGAGAAAACTGCAGGAACTTCAAACCGGCAGTAGGAAACAGACTGAGATACCAGAGTAAAAGTTTCTCCTGCAACCCGATCCATTTGTGCTAGATGAACGAACGTCTCTCCACATGCTCATTTCTGAGAGATAATTGTGTGTGAAAGCCGTCCTTCACCTAGCTTCTTGGGAACACAAAGTTTCTTTTCAGTTGCAAACGCCACTTAATACATATATATGGGGAGGAAGAAGCTCCAACTCGATTTTACAGTGAAAATTGCAGGAAGTTCAAACAGGCACTAGGAAACAGACTGAGAAACTAGAGTAAAACTTTCTCCTGCAACCCGTTCCCTTTGTGCTAGATGAACGAACGTCTCTCCACATGCTCAGTTCTGAGAGATTATTGTGTGTGAAAGCCGTCCTTCACCTAGCTTGTTAGGAACACAAAGTTTCTTTTCAGTTGCAAACTCCACTCCATACATATATATGGGGAGGTTCAAGTTCCAACCCGGTTTTAAAGTGAAAACTGCAGGAACTTCAAAACGACACTAGGAATCATTCTGAGAAATCAGTGTAATAGTTTCACCTGCAACCATTTCCCTTTGTGCTAGATGAACGAACATCTCTCTACATGCTCATTTCTGAGAGGTAAGTGTGTGTGAAAGCCGCCCTTCACCTAGCTTGTTGGGAACACAAAGTTTCTTTTCAGTTGCAAACTCCACTCCATACATATATATGGGGAGGTACAAGCTCCAACTCTGTTTTACAGTGAATACTGCAGGAATTTCAAACCGGGACTAGGAAATAGACTGAGAAACCTGAGTAAAAGTTTCTCCTGCAACCCGTTCCCTTTGTGCTAGATGAACGAAAGTCTCTCCACATGCTCAGTTCTGAGAGTTAAGCGTGTGTGAAAGCCGTCCTTCACCTAGCTTTTTGGGAACACAAAGATTCTTTTCAGTTGCAATCTCTATTCCATACATATATAAGGGAAGGTTCTAGCTCCAAACCGGTTTTACAGTGAAAACTGCAGAAACTTCAAACGGGCACTAGGAAACAGTCTGAGAAACCAGAGAAAAACTTTCTCCTGCAACCCGTTCCATTTGTGCTACATGAACGAACGTCTTTCCACATGCTAAGTTCTGAGAGATAAGTGTGTGTGATTGCCGTCTTTCAACTAGCTTGTTGGGAACACAAAGTTTCTTTTCAGTTGCTAACTCCCCTCCATACATATATAAGGGGAGGTTCTAGATCCAACCAGGTTTTACAGTGAAAACTGCAGGAACTTCAAAACGGCACTATTAAACAGACTGAGAAACCAGAGAAATAGTTCCACCTGCAACACGTTCCCTTTGTGCTAGATGATCGAACGTCTCTCTACATGCTCAGTTCTGAGAGATAAGTGTGTGTGAAAGCCGTCCTTCACCTAGCTTGTTGGGAACACAAAGTTTCTTTTCAGTTGCCAACTCCACTCCATACATATATATAGGGAGGTACTAGCTCCAACTCTGTTTTACAGTGAAAACTGCAGGAACTTCAAACCGGCAGTAGGAAACAGACTGAGAAACCAGAGGAAACTTTCCCCTGCAACCCGTTCCCTTAGAGCTGGATGAACGAACGTCTCTCCACATGCTCATTTCTGAGAGATAATTGTGTGTGAAAGCCGTCCTTCTCCTAGCTTCTTCGGAACACAAAGTTTCTTTTCAGTTGCCATCTCCAATCCATTCATATATATTGGGAGGATCTAGCTCCAACCCGGTTTTACAGTGATAACTGCAGGAACTTCAAACCGGCAGTATTAAACAGACTGAAAAACATGAGTAAAAGTTCCTCCTGCAACCCGATCCATTTGTGCTAGATGAACGAAGGTCTCTCCACATGCTCATTTCTGAGAGACAAGTGTGTGTGAATGCCGTCCTTCACCTAGCTTGTTGGGAACACAAAGTTTCTTTTCAGTTGCAAACTCCACTCCTTACATATATATGGGGAGGTACTAGCTCCAAATCTATTTTAAAGTGAAACCTGCAGGAACTTCAAACCGGCACTATGAAACAGACTGACAAACCAGAGTAAAAGTTTCTCCTGCAACCCGTTCCCTTTGTGCTAGATGAACGAACGTCTCTCCACATGCTCAGTTCTGAGAGTTAAGCGTGTGTGAAAGCCGTCCTTCACCTAGCTTCTTGGGAACACAAAGTTTCTTTTCAGTTGCAATCTACAATCCATACATATATATGGAGAGGTACTAGCTCCAACTCGGTTTTACAGTGAAAACTGCAGGAACTTCAAACCGGCAGTAGGAAACAGACTGAGAAACCAGAGTAAAAGTTTCTCCTGCAACCCGATCCATTTGTGCTAGATGAACGAACGTCTCTCCACATGCTCATATCTGAGAGATAATTGTGTGTGAAAGCCGTCCTTCACCTAGCTTCTTGGGACACAAAGTTTCTTTTCAGTTGCAAACTCCACTCCATACATATGTATTGGGAGGAAAAAGCTCCAACTCTTTTTTACAGTGAAAATTGCAGGAACTTCAAACCGGCACTAGGAAACAGACTGAGAAACTAGAGTAAAACTTTCTCCTGCAACCCGTTCCATTTGTGCTAGATGAACGAACGTCTCTCCACATGCTCAGTTCTGAGAGGTTATTGTGTGTGAAAGCCGTCCTTCACCTAGCTTGTTAGGAACACAAAGTTTCTTTTCAGTTGCAAACTCCACTCCATAAATATATAAGGGGAGATACTAGCTCCAACTCTGTTTTACAGTATAAACTGCAGGAACTTCAAACCGGCACTAGGAAACAGACTGAGAAACCAGAGTAAAACTTTCTCCTGCAACCCGTTCCTTTTGTGCTAGATGAACGAACGTCTCTCCACATGCTCAGTTCTGAGAGATTATTGTGTGTGAAAGCCGTCCTTCACCTAGCTTGTTAGGAACACAAAGTTTCTTTTCAGTTGCAAACTCCACTCCATAAATATATATGGGGAGGTACTAGCTCCAACTCTGCTTTACAGTGAAAACTGCAGGAACTTCAAACCGGCACTAGGAAACAGACTGAAAAACCAGAGTAAAACTTTCTCCTGCAACCCGTTCCCTTTGTGCTAGATGAACGATCGTCTCTCCACATGCTCTGTTCTGAGTTATAAGAGTGTGTGAAAACCGTCCTTCACCTAGCTTGTTGGGAACACAAAGATTCTTTTCAGTTGCAAACTCCACTCCATACATATATATGGGGAGGAAATTGCTCCAACTCGGTTTTACAGTGAAAACTGCAGGAACTTCAAACCGGTACTAGGAAACAGACTGAGAAACCTGAGTAAAAGTTTCTCCTGCAACTCGTTCCTTTGGGCTAGATGAACGAACGTCTCTCCACATGCTGAGTTCTAAGAGATATGTGTGTGTGAAAGCCGTCCTTCACCTTGCTTGTTGGGAACACAAAGTTTCTTTTCAGTTGCAAACTCCACTCCATTCATATATATGGGTAGGTACTAGCTCCAAATCTGTTTTACAGTGAATACTGCAGGAACTTCAACCTGGCAGTAGGAAATAGACTGAGAAACCAGAGTAAAAGTTTCTCCTGCAACCCGTTCCCTTTGTGCTAGATGAACGAACTTCTCTCCACATTCTCAGTTCTGAGAGATAAGTGTGTGTGAAAGCCGTCCTTCACCTAGCTTCTTGGGAACACAAAGTTTCTTTTCAGTTGCATTCTACACTCCATACATATATATGGAGAGGTACTAGCTCCAACTCGGTTTTACAGTGAAAACTGCAGGAAATTCAAACCGGCAGTAGGAAACAGACTGAGAAACCAGAGTAAAAGTTTCTCCTGCAGCCCGATCCATTTGTGCTAGATGAACGTACGTCTCTCCACATGCTCATTTCTGAGAGATAATTGTGTGTGAAAGCCGTCCTTCACCTAGCTTCTTGGGAACACAAAGTTTCTTTTCAGTTGCAAATTCCACTCCATACATATATATGTGGAGGTACAAGCTCCAACTCTATTTTACAGTGAAAGTTGCAGGACTTTCAAACCGGCACTAGGAAACAGACTGAGAAACCAGAGTAAAACTTTCTCCTGCAACCCGTTCCATTTGTGCTAGATGAACGAACGTCTATCCACATGCTAAGTTCTGAGAGATAAGTGTGTGTGAATGCCGTACTTCAACTAGCTTGTTGGGAACAGAAAGTTTCTTTTCAGTTGCAAACTCCCCTCCATACATATATAAGGGGAGGTTCTACATCCAACCAGGTTTTACTGTGAAAACTGCAGGAACTTCAAACCGGCACTATTAAACAGACTGAGAAAGCAGAGAAATAGTTCCACCTGCAACACGTTCCCTTTGTGCTAGATGATCGAACGTCTCTCTACATGCTCAGTTCTGAGAGATAAGTGTGTGTGAAAGCCGTCCTTCACCTAGCTTGTTGGGAACACAAAGTTTCTTTTCAGTTGCCAACTCCACTCCATACATATATATTGGGAGGTACTAGCTCCAACTAGATTTTACAGTGAAAACTGCAGGAACTTCAAACCGGCACTAGGAAACAGGCTGAGAAACCAGAGTAAAAGTTTCTCCTGCAAACCGTTCCCTTTGTGCTAGATGAACGAACGTCTCTCCACATGCTCAGTTCTGAGAGATAAGTGTGTGTGAAAGCCGTCCTTCACCTAGCTTCTTGGGAACACAAAGTTTCTTTTCAGTTGCATTCTACACTCCATACATATATATGGAGAGGTACTAGCTCCAACTCGGTTTTACAGTGAAAACTGCAGGAACTTCAAACAGGCCCTAAGAAACAGACTGAGAAACCAGAGTAAAACTTTCTCCTGCAACCCGTTCCCTTTGTGCCAGATGAACGAACGTCTCTCCACATGCTCAGTTCTGAGATATAATTGTGTGTGAAAGCCGACCTTCACCTAGTTTCTTGGGAACACAAAGTTTCTTTTCAGTTGCAAACTCCACTCCATAAATATGTATGGGGCGGATCTAGCTCCAACTCGGTTTTACAGTGAAAACTGCAGGAACTTCAATCCGGCACTAGGAAACAGACTGAGAAACCAGAGTAAAAGTTTCTCCTGCAACCCGTTCCCTTTGTGCTAGATGAACGAACGTCTCTCCACATGCTCAGTTCTGAGAGATAAGTGTGTGTGAAAGCCGTCTTTCAACTAGCTTGGTGGGAACACAAAGTTTCTTTTCAGTTGCATACTCCTCTCCATACATATATATGGGGAGGAACTAGCTCCAACTCGGTATAACAGTGAAAACTGCAGGAACTTCAAACCGGCACTAGGAAACAGGCTGAGAAACCAGAGTAAAAGTTTCTCCTGAACCCGTTCTTTTTGTGCTAGATGAACGAAAGTCTCTCAACATGCTCAGTTCTGAGAGATAAATGTGTGTGAAAGCCGTTCTTCACCTAGCTTGTTGGGAACACAAAGTTTCTTTTCACTTGCAAACTCCACTGATACATATATATGAGGAGCTCCTAGCTCCAACTCGGTTTTACAGTGAAAACTGCAGGAACTTCAAACAGGCCCTAAGAAACAGACTGAGAAACCAGAGTAAAAGTTTCTCCTGCAACCCGTTCCCTTTGTGCTAGATGAACGAACGTCTCTCCACATGCTCAGTTCTGAGAGATATGTGTGTGTGAAAGCCTTCCTTCAGCTAGCTTGTTGGGAACACAAAGTTTCTTTTCAGTTGCAAACTCCACTCCATACATATATATGGGGAGGCACTAGCCCCAAATCTGTTTTAAAGTGAAAACTGCAGGAACTTCAAACAGGCACTAGGAAAAATACTGGGAAACCAGTGTAAAACTTTGTCCTGCAAACTGTTCTCTTTGTGCTAAATGAACGAACGTCTCTCCACATGCTCAGTTCTGAGAGATAAGTGTGTGTGAAAGCCTTCCTTCACCTAGCTTTTAAGGAACCCAAAGTTTCTTTTCAGTTGCAAACTCCACTCCATACATATATATGGGGAGGAACTAGCTCCAACTAGATTTTACAGTGAAAACTGCAGGAACTTCAAACCGGCACTATGAAACAGACTGAGAAACCAGAGTAAAAGTTTCTCCTGCAACCCGTTCCCTTTGTGCTAGATGAACGAACGTCTCTCCACATGCTCAGTTCTGAGAGATAAGTGTGTGTGAAAGCCGTCCTTCACCTAGCTTTTTGGGAACACAATGTTACTTTTCAGTTGCAAACTCCACTCCATACATATATATGGGGAGGTACTAGCTCCAACTCTGATTTACAGTGAAAACTGCAGAAACTTCAAACCGGCACTAGAAAACAGACTGATAAACCAGAGTAAAAGTTTCTCCTGAACCCGTTCTTTTTGTGCTAGATGAACGAAAGTCTCTCAACATGCTCAGTTCTGAGAGATAAGTGTGTGTGAAAGCCGTACTTCAACTAGCTTCTTGGGAACACATAGTTTCTTTTCAGTTGCAAACTCCAATCCATACATATATATGGGGAGGTACTAGCTCCAACTCGGTTTTACAGTGAAAACTGCAGGAACTTCAAACCGGCACTAGGAAACAGACTGAGAAACCAGAGTAAAATTTTCCCTGCAACCAGTTCCCTTTTTGCTAGATGAACGAACGCCTCTACACATGCTCAGTTCTGAGAGATAAGTGTGTGTGAAAGCCGTCCTTCACCTAGCTTCTTGGGAATACAAAGTTTCTTTTCAGTTCCAAACTCCACTCCATACATATATATGGGGAGGTTCTAGCTCCAACTCGGTTTTACAGTGAAAACTGCAGGAAATTCAAACCGGCAGTAGGAAACAGTCTGAGAAACCACAGTAAAATTTCTCCTGCAACCCGTTCATTTTGTGCTAGAGGAACGAAAGTCTCTCCACATGCTCAGTTCTGAGATATAAGTGTGTGTGTAATCCGTACTTCACCTAACTTGTTGGGAACACAACGTTCCTATTCAGTTGCTATCTCCACTCTATACATATTTATGGGGAGGTAATAGCTCCAACTCGGTTTTACAGTGAAAACTGCTGGAACTTCAAACCGGCACTAGGAAACAGACTGAGAAACCAGAGTAAATTTTCCCCTGCAACCAGTTCCATTTGTGCTAGATGAACGAACGTCTCTCCACATGCTCAGTTCTGAGAGATAATTGTGTGTAAAAGCCGTCCTTCACCTAGCTTGTTAGGAACACAAAGTTTCTTTTCAGTTGCAAACTCCAATCCAAACATATATATGGGGAGGTACTAGCTCCAAATCTATTTTAAAGTGAAACCTGCAGGATCTTCAAACCGGCACTAGGAAACAGACTGACAAACCAGAGTAAAAGTTTCTCCTGCAACCCGTTCCCTTTGTGCTAGATGAACGAACGTCTCTCCACATGCTCAATTCTGAGAGATAAGTGTGTGTGAAAGCTGTCCTTCACCTAGCTTGTTAGGAACACAAAGTTTCTTTTCAGTTGGAAACTCCACTCCATACATATATATGGGGAGGTACTAGCTCCAAATCTGTTTTACAGTGAAAACTGCAGGAACTGCAAACCGGCACTAGGAAACAGACTAAGAAACCAGAGTAAAACTTTCTCCTGCAACCCGTTCCCTTTGTGCTAGATGAACGAACGTCTCTCCACATGCTCAGTTCTGAGAGATAAGTGTGTGTGAAAGCCGTCCTTCACCTAGCTTCTTGGGAAAACAAAGTTTCTTTTAAGTTGCATAATCCACTCCATACATATATATGGGGAGGTTCTAGCTCCAACTCGGTTTTACAGTGAAAACTGCAGGAACTTCAAACCGGCAGTAGGAAACAGACTGAGAAACATGAGTAAAACTTTCTCCCTCAACCCGTTCCGTTTGTGCTAGATGAACGAACGTCTCTCCACATGCTCAGTTCTGAGAGATAAGTGTGTGTGAAAGCCGTCCATCACCTAGCTTGTTGGGAACACAAAGTTTCTTTTCACTTGCAAACTCCATTCATACATATATATGGGGAGCTCCTAGCTCCAACACGGTTTTACAGCGAAAACTGCAGGAAATTCAAACCGGCACTTGGAAACAGACTGGGAAAACAGAGTAAAAGTTTCTCCTGCAACCCGTTCCCTTAGTGCTAAATGAACGAACGTCTCTCCACATGCTCAGTTCTGAGAGATAAGTGTGTGTGAAAGCCGTCTTTCACATAGCTTCTTGGGAACACAAAGTTTCTTTTCAGTTGAAACGCCACTCCCTACACATATTTGGGGAGCCACTAGCTCCAACTCGGTTTTACAGTGAAAACTGCAGGAACTTCAAACCGGCACTAGGAAACAGACTGACAACCAGAGAAAAACATTCTCCTGCAACACATTCCCTTTGTGCTAGATGAACGAACGTCTCTCCACATGCTCAATTCTGAGAGATAATTGTGTGTGAAAGCCGTCCTTCACATAGCTTCTTGGGAACACAAAGTTTCTTTTCAGTTGCATACACCAATCCATACATATAAATGGGGAGGTTCTAGCTCCAACTCGGTTTTACAGTGAAAACTGCAGGAACTTCAAACCGGCACTAGGAAACAGACTGAGAAACATGAGTAAAAGTTTCTCCTGCAACCCGTTCCATTTGTGCTAGATGAATGAAAGTCTCTCCACATGCTCAGTTCTGAGAGATAAGTGTGTGTGAAAGCCGTCCTTCACCTAGCTTCTTGGGAACACAAAGTTTCTTTTAAGTTGCAAACTACACTCCATACATATATATGGAGAGGTTCTAGCTCCAACCCTTTTTTACAGTGAAAACTGCAGGAACTTCAAATCGGCAGTATTAAACAGACTGAGAAACCAGAGTAACAGTTTCTCCTGCAACCCGTTCCCTTTGTGCTAGATGAACGAACGTCTCTCCACATGCTCATTTCTGAGAGATAATTGTGTGTGAAAGCCGTCCTTCACCTAGCTTCTTGGGAACACAAAGTTTCTTTTCAGTTGCAAAATTCACTCCATAAATATATATGGGGAGGAACAAGCTCCAACTCGATTTTACAGTGAAAACTGCAGGAACTTCAAACCGGCACTAGGAATCAGACTGAGAAACCAGAGTAAAACTTTCTTCTGCAACACGTTCCATTTGTGCTAGATGAACGAACGTCTCTCCACATGCTCAGTTCTGAGAGATATGTGTGTGTGAAAGCCGTACTTCACCTAGCTTGTTAGGAACACAAAGTTTCTTTTCATTTGCAAACTCCACTAAATACATATATATAGGGAGGTACTAGTTCCAAATCTGTTTTACAGTGAAAACTGCAGGAACTTCAAACCGGCACTAGGAAACAGACTGAGAAAAAAGAGTAAAAGTTTCTCCTGCAACCCGTTCCCTTTGTGCTAGATGAACGAACGTCTCTCCACATGCTCAGTTCTGAGAGATAAGTGTGTGTGAAAGCCGTCCTTCACCTAGCTTCTTGGGAACACAAAGTTTCTTTTCAGTTGCATACTCCACTCCATACATATATATGGGGACGTTCTAGCTCCAACTCGGTTTTACAGTGAAAACTACCGGAACTTCAAACCGGCAGTAGGAAACAGACTGAGAAACATGAGTAAAACTTTCTCCTGCAACCCGTTCCCTTTGTGCTAGATGAACAAACGTCTCTCCACATGCTCAGGTCTGAGAGATAAGTGTGTGTGAAGCCGTCCTTAACCTAGCTTCTTGGGAACACAAAGTTTCTTTTCAGTTGCAAACTACACTCCATACATTTATATGGAGAGGTTCTAGCTCCAACACGGTTTTACAGAGAAAACTGCAGGAAATTCAAACCGGCAGTAGGAAACAGTCTAAGAAACCAGAGTAAAAGTTTCTCCTGCAACCCGTTCCCTTTGTGCTAGATGAACGAACGTCTCTCCACATGCTCAGTTCTGAGAGATAAGTGTGTGTGAAAGCCATCCTTCACCTAGAATGTAAGGAACTCAAAGTTTCTTTTCACTTGCAAACTCCACTCCATACATATATATGGTGATTTACTAGCTCCAAATCTGTTTTACAGTGAAAACTGCCAGAACTTCAAACCGGCACTAGGAAACAGACTGAGAAACCAGAGTAAAAGTTTCTCCTGCAACCCGTTCCCTTTGTGCTAGATGAACGAACGTCTCTCCACATGCTCAGTTCTGAGAGATAAGTGTGTGTGAAAGCCGTCCTTCACCTAGCTTGTAAGGAAAACAAAGTTTCTTTTCAGTTGCAAACTCCACTCCACACATATATATGGGGAGCCTCTAGCTCCAACTCGGTTTTACAGTGAAAACTGCAGGAACTTCAAACCGGCACTAGGAAACAGACTGATTAACCAGAGTAAAAGTTCCTCCTGCAACATATTCCCTTTGTGCTAGATGAACGAACGTCTCTTCACATGCTCAGTTCTGAGAGATAAGTGTGTGTGAAAGCCGTCCTTCACCTAGCTTGTTGGGAACACAAAGTTTCTATTCAGTTGCAAAATCCACTCCATAAATATATACGGGGATGTACTAGCTCCAACTCGGTTTTACAGTGAAAACTGCAGGAATTTCAAACCGGCACTAGGAAACAGACGGAGAAACCAGAGTAATATTTTCTCCTGCAACCAGTTCCCTTTGGGCTAGATGAACGAACGTCTCTCCACATGCTCAGTTGTGAGAGATAAGTGTGTGTGAAAGCCGTCCTTCACCTAGCTTCTTGGGAACACAAAGTTTCTTTTCAGTTGCATACTCCACTCCATACATATATATGGGGAGGTTCTAGCTCCAACTCGGTTTTACAGTGAAAACTACCGGAACTTCATACCGGCAGTAGGAAACAGACTGAGAAACATGAGTAAAACTTTCTCCTGCAACCCGTTCCCTTTGTGCTAGATGAACAAACGTCTCTCCACATGCTCAGGTCTGAGAGATAAGTGTGTGTGAAGCCGTCCTTAACCTAGCTTCTTGGGAACACAAAGTTTCTTTTCAGTTGCAAACTACACTCCATACATTTATATGGAGAGGTTCTAGCTCCAACACGGTTTTACAGAGAAAACTGCAGGAAATTCAAACCGGCAGTAGGAAACAGTCTAAGAAACCAGAGTAAAAGTTACTCCTGCAACCCGTTCCCTTTGTGCTAGATGAACGAACGTCTCTCCACATGCTCAGTTCTGAGAGGTAAGTGTGTGTGAAAGCCATCCTTCACCAGAATGTAAGGAACTCAAAGTTTCTTTTCAGTTGCAAACTCCACTCCATACATATATATGGTGATTTACTAGCTCCAACTCTGTTTTACAGTGAAAACTGCCGGAACTTCAAACCGGCACTAGGAAACAGACTGAGAAACCAGAGTAAAAGTTTCTCCTGCAACCCGTTCCCTTTGTGCTAGATGAACGAACGTCTCTCCACATGCTCAGTTCTGAGAGATAAGTGTGTGTGAAAGCCGTCCTTCACCTAGCTTGTAAGGAAAACAAAGTTTCTTTTCAGTTGCAAACTCCACTCCACACATATATATGGGGAGCCTCTAGCTCCAACTCGGTTTTACAGTGAAAACTGCAGGAACTTCAAACCGGCACTAGGAAACAGACTGATTAACCAGAGTAAAAGTTCCTCCTGCAACATATTCCCTTTGTGCTAGATGAACGAACGTCTCTTCACATGCTCAGTTCTGAGAGATAAGTGTGTGTGAAAGCCGTCCTTCACCTAGCTTGTTGGGAACACAAAGTTTCTATTCAGTTGCAAAATCCACTCCATAAATATATACGGGGATGTACTAGCTCCAACTCGGTTTTACAGTGAAAACTGCAGGAATTTCAAACCGGCACTAGGAAACAGACGGAGAAACCAGAGTAATATTTTCTCCTGCAACCAGTTCCCTTTGGGCTAGATGAACGAACGTCTCTCCACATGCTCAGTTCTGAGAGACAAGTGTGTGTAAAAGCCGTTCTTCACCTAGCTTGTTTGGAACACAAAGTTTCTTTTCCGTTGCAAACCCCACTCCATACAAATATATGGGGAGGTACTAGCTAGAACTAGATTTTACCGTGAAAACTGCTGGAAATTCAAACCCGCACTAGGAAATAGACTGAGAAACAAGTGCAAAAGTTTCTCCTGCAAACCGTTCCATTTGTGCTAGATGAACGAAGGTCTCTCCACATGCTCAGTTCTGAGAGATAAGTGTGTGTGAAAGCCGTCCTTCAGATAGCTTCTTGGGAACACAAAGTTTCTTTTCAGTTGCAAACTCCACTCCATACATATATATGGGAAGGTACTAGCTCCAACTCGGTTTTACAGCGAAAACTGCAGGAAATTCAAACCGGCACTAGGAAACAGACTGAGAAACCAAAGTAAAATTTTCCCCTGCAACCCGTTCCATTTGTGCTAGATGAACGAAAGTCTCTCCACATGCTCAGGTCTGAGAGATATGTGTGTGTGAAAGCCGTTCTTCAACTAGCTTGTTGGGAACACAAAGTTTCTTTTCACTTGCTAACACCACACATACATATATATGAGGAGTTCCTAGCTCCAACTCGGTTTTACAGTGAAAACTGCAGGAACTTCAAACAGGCACTAAGAAACAGACTGACAAACCAGAGTAAAAGTTTCTCCTGCAAACCGTTCCCTTTGTGCTAGATGAACGAACGTCTCTCCACATGCTCAGTTCTGAGAGATAAGTGTGTGTGAAAGCCGTCCTTCACCTAGCTTGTTGGGAACACAAAGTTTCTTTTCACTTGCAAACTCCATTCATACATATATATGGGGAGCTCCTAGCTCCAACACGGTTTTACAGTGAAAAATGCAGGAAATTCAAACCGGCACTAGGAAACAGACTGAGAAACCAGAGTAAAAGTTTCTCCTGCAACCCGTTCCCTTTGTGCTAGATGAACGAACGTCTCTCCACATGCTCATTTCTGAGAGATAATTGTGTGTGAAAGCCGTCCTTCACCTAGCTTCTTGGGAACACAAAGTTTCTTTTCAGTTGCAAACTCCACTCCATACATATATATGGGGAGGAACAAGCTCCAACTCGATATTACAGTGAAAAATGCAGGAACTTCAAACCGGCACTAGGAAACAGACTGAGAAACCAGAGTAAAAGTTTCTCCTGCAACCCGTTCCCTTTGTGCTAGATGAACGAACGTCTCTCCACATGCTCATTTCTGAGAGATAATTGTGTGTGAAAGCCGTCCTTCACCTAGCTTCTTGGGAACACAAAGTTTCTTTTCAGTTGCAAACTCCACTCCATACATATATATGGGGAGGTACTAGCTCCAACTCTGTTTTACAGTGAAAACTGCAGGAAATTCAAACCGGCACTATGAAACAGACGGAGAAACCAGAGTAAAATTTTCTCCTGCAACCCGTTCCCTTTGTGCTAGATGAACGAACGTCTCTCCACATGCTCAGTTCTGAGAGATAATTGTGTGTGAAAGCAGTCCTTCACTTAGCTTGTTGGGAACACAAAGTTTCTTTTCAGTTGCAAACTCAACTCCATACATATATAAGGGGAGGTACTAGATCCAACTCTTTTTTACAGTGAAAACTGCAGGAAATTCAAACCGGCACTAGGAAAAAGACTGAGAAACCAGAGTAAAACTTCTCCTGCATCCCGTTCCATTTGTGGTAGATGAAAGAACGTCTCTCCACATGCTCTGTTCTGAGAGATATGTGTGTGTGAAAGCCGTCCTTCACCTAGCTTCTTGGGAATACAAAGTTTCTTTTCTGTTGCAAACTCCACTCCATACATATATATGGGGAGTTACTAGCTCCAACTCGGTTTTACAGTGAAAACTGCAGGAACTTCAAACTGGCACTAGGAAACAGACTGAGAAACCAGAGTAAAAGTTTCTCCTGCAACCCGTTCCCTTTTGCTAGATGAACGAACGTCTCTCAACATGCTCAGTTCTGAGAGAAAAGTGTGTGTGAAAGCCGTCCTTCACCTAGCTTGTTGGGAATACAAAGATTCTTTTCATTTGCAAACTCCACTCCATACATATATATGGGGACGTTATAGCTCCAATCCAGTTTTACAGTGAAAACTGCAGGAACATCAAACTGGCAGTAGGAAACAGACTGAGAAACATGAGTAAAAGTTTCTCCTGCATCCCTTTCCCTTAGTGCTAGATGAACGAATGTCTCTCCACATGCTCAGTTCTGAGAGATAAGTGTGTGTGAAAGCCGTACTTCACCTAGCTTGTTGGGAACACAAATTGTCTTTTCAGTTGCAAACTCCAATCCATACATATATATAGGGAGGTACTAGCTCCAACTCTGTTTTACAGTGAAAACTGCAGGAATTTCAAACCGGCACTAGGAAACAGACTGAAAAACCAGAGTAAAACTTTCTCCTGCAAACCGTTCCCTTTGTGCTAGATGAACGAACGTCTCTCCACATGCTCATTTCTCAGAGATAAGTGTGTGTGAAATCCGTCCTTCACCTAGCTTCTTCGGAACAGGAAGTTTCTTTTCAGTTGCAACCTCCACTCCATACATATATATGGGGAGGTTCTAGCTCCAACCCGGTTTTACAGAGAAAACAGCAGGAACTTCAAACCGGCACTAGGAAACAGACTGAGAAACCAGAATAAAACTTTCCCCTGCAACCCGTTCCAGTTGTGCTAGATGAACGAACGTCTCTCCACATGCTCAGTTCTGAGAGATAAGTGTGTGTGAAAGCCGACTTTCACCTAGGTTGTTGGGAACACAAAGTTTCTTTTCAGTTGCAAACTCCACTCCATACATATATATGGGGAGGATCTAGCTCCAACCCATTTTTACAGTGATAACTACAGGGACTTCAAACCGGCACTAGGGAACAGACTGAGAAACATGAGTAAAAGTTCCTCCTGCAACATGTTCCCTTTGTGCTAGATGAACGAACGTCTCTCCACATGCTCAGTTCTGAGAGATAAGTGTGTGTGAAAACCGTCCTTCACCTAGCTTGTTAGGAACACAAAGTTTCTTTTCAGTTGCAAACTCCACCCAATACATATATATGGGGAGGTACTAGCTTTAACTGTGTTTTACAGTGAAAACTGCAGGAACTTCAAACCGGCAGTAGGAAACAGACTGAGAAACAAGAGTAAAATTTTCCCCTGCAACCCGTTCCCCTTGTGCTAGATGAACGAACGTCTCTCCACATGCTCATTTCTGAGAGATAATTGTGTGTGAAAGCAGTCCTTCACCTAGCTTCTTGGGAACACAAAGTTTCTTTTCAGTTGCAAACTCCACTCCATACATATATATAGGGAGGAACAAGCTCCAACTCGATTTTACAGTGAAAACTGCAGGAAATTCAAACCGGCACTAGGAAACAGAATGAGAAACCAGAGTAAAAGTTTCTCTTGCCACCCGTTCCCTTTGTGCTAGATGAACGAACATCTCTCCACATGCTCAGTTCTGTGAGATAAGTGTGTGTGAAAGCCGTCCTTCACCTAGCTTATAGGGAACACAAAGTGTCTTTTCAGTTGCAAACTCCACTCCATACATATATATGGGGAGGTACTAGCTCCAACTCGGTTTTACAGTGAAAACGGCAGGAAATTCAAACCGGCAGTAGGAAACAGTGTGAGAAACCAGAGTAAAAATTTCTCCTGCAACCCGATCCCTTTGTGCTAGATGAACGAAATTCTCTCCACATGCTCAGTTCTGAGATATAAGTGTGTGTGAAAGCCGTACTTCACCTAGCTTGTTGGGAACAAAACGTTCCTTTTCAGTTGCTAACTCCACTCCATAAATATATATGGGGAGGTACTAGCTCCAACTCAGTTTTACAGTGAAAACTGCAGGAAATTCAAACCGGCACTAGGAAACAGACTGAGAAACCAGAGTAAAACTTTCTCCTGCAACCCGTTCCCTTTGTGCTAGATGAACGAACGTCTCTCCATATGCTCAGTTCTGAGAGATAAGTGTGTGTGAAAACCGTCCTTCACCTAGCTTGTTAGGAACACAAAGTTTCTTTTCAGTTGCAAACTCCACCCAATACATATATATGGGGAGGTACTAGCTTTAACTGTGTTTTACAGTGAAAACTGCAGGAACTTCAAACCGGCACTAGGAAACAGACTGAGAAACCAGAGTAAAACTTTCTCCTGCAACCCGTTCCATTTGTGCTAGATGAACGAACGTCTCTCCACATGCTAAGTTCTGAGAGATAAGTGTGTGTGAAAGCCGTCCTTCAGCTAGCTTCTTGGGAACCCAAAGTTTCTTTTCAGTTGCAAACTACACTCCATACATATATATGGAGAGATTCTAGCTCCAACCCGGTTTTACAGTGAAAACTGCAGGAACTTCAAACCGGCAGTAGGAAACAGACTGAGAAACCAGAGTAAAATTTTCCCCTGCAACCCGTTCCCTTTGTGCTAGATGAACGAACGTCTCTCCACATGCTCATTTCTGAGAGATAATTGTGTGTGAAAGCAGTCCTTCACCTAGCTTCTTGGGAACACAAAGTTTCTTTTCAGTTGCAAACTCCACTCCATACATATATATAGGGAGGAACAAGCTCCAACTCGATTTTACAGTGAAAACTGCAGGAAATTCAAACCGGCACTAGGAAACAGAATGAGAAACCAGAGTAAAAGTTTCTCTTGCCACCCGTTCCCTTTGTGCTAGATGAACGAACATCTCTCCTCATGCTCATTTCTGTGAGATAAGTGTGTGTGAAAGCCGTCCTTCACCTAGCTTATAAGGAACACAAAGTGTCTTTTCAGTTGCAAACTCCACTCCATACATATATATGGGGAGGTACTAGCTCCAACTCGGTTTTACAGTGAAAACTGCAGGAAATTCAAACCGGCAGAAGGAAACAGTCTGAGAAACCAGAGTAAAAATTTCTCCTGCAACCCGATCCCTTTGTGCTAGATGAACGAAATTCTCTCCACATGCTCAGTTCTGAGATATAAGTGTGTGTGAAAGCCGTACTTCACCTAGCTTGTTGGGAACAAAACGTTCCTTTTCAGTTGCTAACTCCACTCCATAAATATATATGGGGAGGTACTAGCTCCAACTCGGTTTTACAGTGAAAACTGCAGGAACTTCAAACCGGCACTAGGAAACAGACTGGGAAACCAGAGTAAAAGTTTCACCAGCAACCCGTTCCTTTTGTGCTAAGTGAACGAACGTCTCTCCACATGCTCAGTTCTGAGCGATAAGTGTGTGTGAAAGCCGTCCTTCATCTAGCTTGTTGGGAACACAAAGTTTCTTTTCTGTTGCAAAATCCACTCCATACATATATATGGGGTGGTACTAGCTCCAACTCGGTTTTACAGTGAAAACTGCAGGAACTTCAAAACGACAGAAGGAAACAGACTGAGAAACCAGAGTAAAAGTTTCTCCTGAATCCGTTCCCTTTATGCTAGATGAACGAACGTCACTCCACATGCTAAGTTCTGAGATATAAGTGTGTGTGAAAGCCGTCCTTCACCTTGCTTGTTGGGAACACAAAGGAACTTTTCAGTTGCAAATTCCATTCCATAGATATATATGGGGAGGTACAAGCTCCAACTCGGTTTTACAGTGAAAACTGCAGGAACTTCAAACCGGCACTAGGAAACAGACTGAGAAACCAGAGTAAAAGTTTCTCCTGCAACCCGTTCCATTTGTGCTAGATTAACGAACGTCTCTCCCCATGCTCAGCTCTTAGAGATAAGTGTGTGTGAAAGCCGTCCTCCTCCTTGCTTGTTGGGAACACAAAGTTTCTTTTCAATTGCAAACTCCAATCCATACATATATATGGGGAGGTACAAGCTCCAAATAGGTTTTACAGTGAAAACTGCAGGAACTTCAAACCAGCACTAGGAAACAGACTGAGAATCCAGAGTAAAAGATTCACCTGCAACCCGTTCCCTTTGTGCTAGGTGAACGAACGTCTATCCACATGCTCAGTTCTGAGAGAAAATTGTGTGTGAAAGCCGTCCTTCACCTAGCTTGTTGGGAACACAAAGTTTCTTTTCAGTTGCAAACTCCAATCCATACATATATATGGGGAGGTACTAGCTCCAACCCGGTTTTACAGTGAAAACTGCAGGAACTTCAAACCGGCAGTAGGAAACAGACTGAGAAACCAGAGTAAAATTTTCCCCTGCAACCCGTTCCCTTTGTGCTAGATGAACGAACGTCTCTCCACATGCTCATTTCTGAGAGATAATTGTGTGTGAAATCAGTCCTTCACCTAGCTTCTTGGGAACACAAAGTTTCTTTTCAGTTGCAAACTCCACTCCATACATATATATAGGGAGGAACAAGCTCCAACTCGATTTTACAGTGAAAACTGCAGGAAATTCAAACCGGCACTAGGAAACAGAATGAGAAACCAGAGTAAAAGTTTCTCTTGCCACCCGTTCCCTTTGTGCTAGATGAACGAACATCTCTCCACATGCTCAGTTCTGTGAGATAAGTGTGTGTGAAAGCCGTCCTTCACCTAGCTTATAAGGAACACAAAGTGTCTTTTCAGTTGCAAACTCCACTCCATACATATATATGGGGAGGTACTAGCTCCAACTCGGTTTTACAGTGAAAACTGCAGGAAATTCAAACCGGCAGTAGGAAACAGTCTGAGAAACCAGAGTAAAAATTTCTCCTGCAACCCGATCCCTTTGTGCTAGATGAACGAAATTCTCTCCACATGCTCAGTTCTGAGATATAAGTGTGTGTGAAAGCCGTACTTCACCTAGCTTGTTGGGAACAAAACGTTCCTTTTCAGTTGCTAACTCCACTCCATAAATATATATGGGGAGGTACTAGCTCCAACTCAGTTTTACAGTGAAAACTGCAGGAAATTCAAACCGGCACTAGGAAACAGACTGAGAACCCAGAGTAAAACTTTCTCCTGCAACCCGTTCCCTTTGTGCTAGATGAACGAACGTCTCTCCACATGCTCAGTTCTGAGAGATAAGTGTGTGTGAAAACCGTCCTTCAACTAGCTTGTTAGGAACACAAAGTTTCTTTTCAGTTGCAAACTCCTCAAAATACATATATATGGGGAGGTACTAGCTTTAACTGTGTTTTACAGTGAAAACTGCAGGAACTTCAAACCGGCACTAGGAAACAGACTGAGAAACCAGAGTAAAACTTTCTCCTGCAACCCGTTCCATTTGTGCTAGATGAACGAACGTCTATCCACATGCTAAGTTCTGAGAGATAAGTGTGTGTGAAAGCCGTCCTTCAGCTAGCTTCTTGGGAACCCAAAGTTTGTTTTCAGTTGCAAACTACACTCCATACATATATATGGAGAGATTCTAGCTCCAACCCGGTTTTACAGTGAAAACTGCAGGAACTTCAAACCGGCAGTAGGAAACAGACTGAGAAACCAGAGTAAAATTTTCCCCTGCAACACGTTCCCTTTGTGCTAGATGAACGAACGTCTCTCCACATGCTCATTTCTGAGAGATAATTGTGTGTGAAAGCAGTCCTTCACCTAGCTTCTTGGGAACACAAAGTTTCTTTTCAGTTGCAAACTCCACTCCATACATATATATAGGGAGGAACAAGCTCCAACTCGATTTTACAGTGAAAACTGCAGGAAATTCAAACCGGCACTATGAAACAGAATGAGAAACCAGAGTAAAAGTTTCTCTTGCCACCCGTTACCTTTGTGCTAGATGAACGAACATCTCTCCACATGCTCAGTTCTGTGAGATAAGTGTGTGTGAAAGCCGTCCTTCACCTAGCTTATAAGGAACACAAAGTGTCTTTTCAGTTGCAAACTCCACTCCATACATATATATGGGGAGGTACTAGCTCCAACTCGGTTTTACAGTGAAAACTGCAGGAAATTCAAACCGGCAGTAGGAAACAGTCTGAGAAACCAGAGTAAAAATTTCTCCTGCAACCCGATCCCTTTGTGCTAGATGAACGAAATTCTCTCCACATGCTCAGTTCTGAGATATAAGTGTGTGTGAAAGCCGTACTTCACCTAGCTTGTTGGGAACAAAACGTTCCTTTTCAGTTGCTAACTCCACTCCATAAATATATATGGGGAGGTACTAGCTCCAACTCGGTTTTACAGTGAAAACTGCAGGAACTTCAAACCGGCAACAGGAAACAGACTGGGAAACCAGAGTAAATGTTTCTCCAGCAACCCGTTCCTTTTGTGCTAAGTGAACGAACGTCTCTCCACATGCTCAGTTCTGAGCGATAAGTGTGTGTGAAAGCCGTCCTTCATCTAGCTTGTTGGGAACACAAAGTTTCTTTTCTGTTGCAAAATCCACTCCATACATATATATGGGGTGGTACTAGCTCCAACTCGGTTTTACAGTGAAAACTGCAGGAACTTCAAAACGACAGAAGGAAACAGACTGAGAAACCAGAGTAAAAGTTTCTCCTGAATCCGTTCCCTTTATGCTAGATGAACGAACGTCACTCCACATGCTAAGTTCTGAGATATAAGTGTGTGTGAAAGCCGTCCTTCACCTTGCTTGTTGGGAACACAAAGGAACTTTTCAGTTGCAAATTCCATTCCATACATATATATGGGGAGGTACAAGCTCCAACTCGGTTTTACAGTGAAAACTGCAGGAACTTCAAACCGGCACTAGGAAACAGACTGAGAAACCAGAGTAAAAGTTTCTCCTGCAACCCGTTCCATTTGTGCTAGATTAACGAACGTCTCTCCCCATGCTCAGCTCTTAGAGATAAGTGTGTGTGAAAGCCGTCCTCCTCCTTGCTTGTTGGGAACACAAAGTTTCTTTTCAATTGCAAACTCCAATCCATACATATATATGGGGAGGTACAAGCTCCAAATAGGTTTTACAGTGAAAACTGCAGGAACTTCAAACCAGCACTAGGAAACAGACTGAGAATCCAGAGTAAAAGATTCACCTGCAACCCGTTCCCTTTGTGCTAGATGAACGAACGTCTATCCACATGCTCAGTTCTGAGAGAAAATTGTGTGTGAAAGCCGTCCTTCACCTAGCTTGTTGGGAACACAAAGTTTCTTTTCAGTTGCAAACTCCACTCCATACATATATATGGGGAGGTTCTAGCTCCAACTCGGTTTTACAGTGAAAACTGCAGGAACATCAAACTGGCAGTAGGAAACAGACTGAGAAACATGAGTAAAAGTTTCTCCTGCAAACCTTTCCCTTTTTGCTAGATGAACGAACGTCTCTCCGCATGCTCAGTTCTGAGAGAAAAATGTGTGTGAAAGCCGTCCTTCACCTAGCTTGTTGGGAACACAAAGTTTCTTTTCATTTGCCAACTCCACTTCATACATTTATATGGGGAGGTACCAGCTCCAACTCGGTTTTACAGTGAAAACTGCAGGAACTTCAAACCGGCACTAGGAAACAGGCTGAGAAACCAGAGTAAAAGTTTCTCCTGAACCTGTTCCTTTTGTGCTAGATGAACGAAAGTCTCTCCACATGCTCAGTTCTGAGAGATAAGTGTGTGTGAAAGCCGTACTTCACCTAGATTCTTGGGAACACAAAGATTCTTTTCAGGTGCAAACTCCACTCCATACGTATATATGGGGAGGTACTATCTCCAACTCGGTTTTACAGTGAAAACTGCAGGAACTTCAAACCGGCACTAGGAAACAGACTGGGAAACCAGAGTAAAAGTTTCTCCAGCAACCCGTTCCCATTATGCTAAATGAATGAACGTCTCTCCACATGGTCAGTTCTGAGCGATAAGTGTGTGTGAAAGCCGTCCTTCACCTAGCTTGTTGGGAACACAAAGTTTCTTTTCAGTTGCAAACTCCACTCCATACATATATAAGGGGAGGTACTAGCTCCAACTCGGTTTTACAGTGAAAACTGCAGGAAATTCAAACCAGCACTAGGAAAGATACTGAGAAACCAAAGTAAAAGTTTCTCCTGCAACCCGTTCCCTTTGTGCTAGATGAACGAACGTCTCTCCACATGCTCAGCTCTGAGAGATAAGTGTGTGTGAAAGCCGAACTTCAACAATCTTGTTGGGAACACAAAGTTTCTTTTCACTTGCAAACTCCAATCCATACATATATATGGGGAGGTACTAGCTCCAACTCGGTTTTACAGTGAAAACTGCAGGAACTTCAAACCGGCACTAGGAAACAGACTGAGAAACCAGAGTAAAAGATTCACCTGCAACCCGTTCCCTTTGTGCTAGATGAACGAACGTCTCTCCACATGCTCAGTTCTAAGAGATAAGTGTGTGTGAAAGCCGTACTTCACCTAGCTTCTAGGGAACACAAAGTTTCTTTTCAGTTGCAAACTCCACTCCATACATATATATGGGGAGGTACTTGCTCCAACTCTGTTTTACAGTGAAAAGTGCAGGAACTTCAAACCGGCACTAGGAAACAGACTGAGAAACCAGTGTAAAATTTTCTCCTACAAACCGTTCCATTTGTGCTAGATGAACGAAGGTCTATCCACATGCTCAGTTCTGAGAGATAAGTGTGTGTGAAAGCCGTGCTTCACCTAGCTTGTTGGGAACATAAAGGTTCTTTTCAATTTCAAACTCCACACCATACCTATATAAGGGGAGGTACTAGCTGCAACTCGGTTTTACAGTGAAAACTGCAGGAACTTCAAACCGGCACTAGGAAACAGACTGAGAAACCAGAGTAAAAGTTTCTCCTTCAAACCTTTCCCTTTGTGCTAGATGAACGAACGTCTCTAGACATGCTCAGTTCTGAGAGATAAGTGTGTGTGAAAGCCGTCCTTCAGATAGCTTATTTCGAACACAAAGTTTCTTTTCAGTTGCAAACTCCACTCCATACTTATATATGGGAAGGTACTAGCTCCAACTCGGTTTTACAGCGAAAACTGCAGAAATTTCAAACCGGCACTAGGAAACAGACTGAGAAACCAGAGTAAAAGTTTCTCCTGCAACCCGTTCCCTTTGTGCTAGATGAACGAAAGTCTCTCCACATGCTCAGTTCTGAGAGATATGTGTGTGTGAAAGCCGTCCTTCACCTAGCTTGTTGGGAACACAAAGTTTCTTTTCACTTGCTAACACCACTCATACATATATATGAGGAGCTAATAGTTCCAACTCGGTTTTACAGTGAAAACTGCAGGAAATTCAAACAGGCACTAGGAAACAGACTGACAAACCAGAGTAAAATTTTTCGTGCAACCAGTTCCCTTTGCGCTAGATGAACGAACGTCTCTCCACATGCACAGGTCTGAGATATAAGTGTGTGTGAAAGCCGTCCTTCATTTAGCTTGTTGGGAACACAAAGTTTCTTTTCACTGGCAAACTCCAATCCATACATATATATGGGGAGGTACTAGCTCCAACTCGGTTTTAAAGTGAAAACTGCAGGAACTTCAAAACGGCACTAAGGAAACAGTCTGACAATCCAGAGTAAAATTTCTCCTGCAACCCGTTCCCTTTGTGCTAGATGAACGAACGTCTCTCCACATGCTCAGTTCTGAGAGATAAGTGTGTGTGAAAGCCGCTTTCACCTAGCTTGTTGGGAACACAAAGTTTCTTTTCAGTTGCAAACTCCACTCCATACATATATATGGGGAGGTACTAGCTCCAACTCGGTTTTACAGTGAAAACTGCAGGAACTTCAAACCGGCAACAGGAAACAGACTGAGAAACCAGAGTAAAAATTTCACCTGCAACCCGTTCCATTTTGTGCTAGATGAACGAACGTCTCTCCGCATGCTCAGTTCTGAGGGATAAGTGTGAGTGAAAGCCGTCCTTCACCTAGCTTGTTGGGAACACAAAGTTTCTTTTCAGTTGCAAACTCCACTCCATACATATATATGGGAAGGTACTAGCTCGAACTATTTTTTACAGTGAAAACTGCAGGAATATCAAACCGGCACTAGGGGAAACCAGAGTAAAATTTATTCCTGCAACCAGTTCCCTTTGTGCTAGATGTACGAACGTCTCTCCACATGCTCAGTTCTGAGAGATAAGTGTGTGTGAAAGCCGTCCTTCAGATAGCTTCTTGGGAACACAAAGATTCTTTTCATTTGCAAACTTCAATCCATACATATATATGGGGAGGTACTAGCTCCAACTCGATTTTACAGTGAAAACTGCAGGAAATTCAAACCGGCACTAGGAAACAGACTGAGAAACCAGAGTAAATGTTTCTCCTGCATCCCGTTCCCTTTGTGCTAGATGAACGAACGTCTCTCCACATGCTCAGTTCTGAGAGATAAGTGTGTGTGAAAGCCGTCCTTCAAAAAGCTTGTTGGGAACACAAAGTTTCTTTTCACTTGAAAACACAACTCATACATATATATGGGGAGCTCCTAGCTACAACTCTTTTTTACAGTGAAAACTGCAGGAACTTCAAACAGGCACTAAGGAACAGACTGACTAACCAGAGTAAAAGTTTCTCTGGCAACCCGTTCCTTTTGTGCTAGATGAACGAACGTCTCTGCACATGATCAGTTCTGAGAGATAAGTGTGTGTGAAAGCCGTACTTCACCTAGCTTCTTGGGAACACAAAGATACCTTTCAGTTGCAAACTCCACTCCAAACATATATATGGGGAGGTAATAGCTCCACCTCGGTTTTACAGAGAAAACTGCAGGAACTTCAAACCGGCACTAGGAAACAGACTGAGAAACCAGAGTAAAAGTTTCTCCTGCAACCAGTTCAATTTGTGCTAGATGAACGAACGTCTCTCCACAAGCTCAGTTCTGAGAGATATGTGTGTGTGAAAGCCGTACTTCACCTAGCTTGTTGGGAACAAAAAGTTTCTTTTCAGTTGCAAACTCCACTCCATACATATATATGGGAAGGTACTAGCTCCAACTCGGTTTTACAGTGAAAAATACAGGAACTTCAAACTGGCACTAGGAAACAGGCTGAGAAACCAGAGTTAAAGTTTCTCCTGAAAACGTTCCTTTTGTGCTAAATGAACGAAAGTCTCTCCACATGCTCAGTTCTGAGAGATAAGTGTGTGTGAAAGCTGCCCTTCACCTAGCTTCTTGGGAACACAAAGATTCTTTTCAGTTGCAAAATCCAATCCGTACATATATTTGGTTAGGTACTAGCTCCAACTCGGTTTTACAGTGAAAACTGCAGGAACTTCAAACCGGCACTAGGAAACAGACTGAGAAACCAGAGTAAAAGTTTCTCCTGCATCCCGTTCCCATTGTGCTGAATGAACGAACGTCTCTCCACATGCTCATTTCGGAGAGATAAGTGTGTGTGAAAGCCGCCCTTCAACTAGCTTGTTATGAAAACAAAGTTTCTTTTCAGTTGCAAACTCCACTCCATACATATATATGGGGAGGTACTAGCTCGAACTAGTTTTTACAGTGAAAACTGCAGGAACATCAAACCGGCACTAGGGGAAACCAGAGTAAAATTTATTCCTGCAACCAGTTCCCTTTGTGCTAGATGTACGAACGTCTCTCCACATGCTCAGTTCTGAGAGATAAGTGTGTGTGAAAGCCGTCCTTCAGATAGCTTCTTGGGAACACAAAGATTCTTTTCATTTGCAAACTTCAATCCATACATATATATGGGGTGGTACTAGCTCCAACTCGATTTTACAGTGAAAACTGCAGGAAATTCAAACCGGCACTAGGAAACAGACTGAGAAACCAGAGTAAATGTTTCTCCTGCAACCCGTTCCCTTTGTGCTAGATGAACGAACGTCTCTCCACATGCTCAGTTCTGAGAGATAAGTGTGTGTGAAAGCCGTCCTTCAAAAAGCTTGTTGGGAACACAAAGTTTCTTTTCACTTGAAAACACAACTCATTCATATATATGGGGAGCTCCTAGCTACAACTCTTTTTTACAGTGAAAATTGCAGGAACTTCAAACAGGCACTAAGGAACAGACTGACTAACCAGAGTAAAAGTTTCTCTGGCAACCCGTTCCTTTTGTGCTAGATGAACGAACGTCTCTGCACATGATCAGTTCTGAGAGATAAGTGTGTGTGAAAGCCGTACTTCACCTAGCTTCTTGGGAACACAAAGTTACCTTTCAGTTGCAAACTCCACTCCAAACATATATATGGGGAGGTAATAGCTTCACCTCGGTTTTACAGAGAAAACTGCAGGAACTTCAAACCGGCACTAGGAAACAGACTGAGAAACCAGAGTAAAAGTTTCTCCTGCAACCAGTTCAATTTGTGCTAGATGAACGAACGTCTCTCCACAAGCTCAGTTCTGAGAGATATGTGTGTGTGAAAGCCGTACTTCACCTAGCTTGTTGGGAACAAAAAGTTTCTTTTCAGTTGCAAACTCCACTCCATACATATATATGGGAAGGTACTAGCTCCAACTCGGTTTTACAGTGAAAAATACAGGAACTTCAAACTGGCACTAGGAAACAGGCTGAGAAACCAGAGTTAAAGTTTCTCCTGAAAACGTTCCTTTTGTGCTAAATGAACGAAAGTCTCTCCACATGCTCAGTTCTGAGAGATAAGTGTGTGTGAAAGCCGTCCTTCACCTAGCTTCTTGGGAACACAAAGATTCTTTTCAGTTGCAAAATCCAATCCGTACATATATATGGTTAGGTACTAGCTCCAACTCGGTTTTACAGTGAAAACTGCAGGAACTTCAAACCGGCACTAGGAAACAGACTGAGAAACCAGAGTAAATGTTTCTCCTGCAACCCGTTCCCTTTGTGCTAGATGAACGAACGTCTCTCCACATGCTCAGTTCTGAGAGATAAGTGTGTGTGAAAGCCGTCCTTCAAAAAGCTTGTTGGGAACACAAAGTTTCTTTTCACTTGAAAACACAACTCATACATATATATGGGGAGCTCCTAGCTACAACTCTTTTTTACAGTGAAAACTGCAGGAACTTCAAACAGGCACTAAGGAACAGACTGACTAACCAGAGTAAAAGTTTCTCTGGCAACCCGTTCCTTTTGTGCTAGATGAACGAACGTCTCTGCACATGATCAGTTCTGAGAGATAAGTGTGTGTGAAAGCCGTACTTCACCTAGCTTGTTGGGAACACAAAGTTACCTTTCAGTTGCAAACTCCACTCCAAACATATATATGGGGAGGTAATAGCTCCACCTCGGTTTTACAGAGAAAACTGCAGGAACTTCAAACCGGCACTAGGAAACAGACTGAGAAACCAGAGTAAAAGTTTCTCCTGCAACCAGTTCAATTTGTGCTAGATGAACGAACGTCTCTCCACAAGCTCAGTTCTGAGAGATATGTGTGTGTGAAAGCCGTACTTCACCTAGCTTGTTGGGAACAAAAAGTTTCTTTTCAGTTGCAAACTCCACTCCATACATATATATGGGAAGGTACTAGCTCCAACTCGGTTTTACAGTGAAAAATACAGGAACTTCAAACTGGCACTAGGAAACAGGCTGAGAAACCAGAGTTAAAGCTTCTCCTGAAAACGTTCCTTTTGTGCTAAATGAACGAAAGTCTCTCCACATGCTCAGTTCTGAGAGATAAGTGTGTGTGAAAGCCGTCCTTCACCTAGCTTCTTGGGAACACAAAGATTCTTTTCAGTTGCAAAATCCAATCCGTACATATATATGGTTAGGTACTAGCTCCAACTCGGTTTTACAGTGAAAACTGCAGGAACTTCAAACCGGCACTAGGAAACAGACTGAGAAACCAGAGTAAAAGTTTCCCCTGCATCCCGTTCCCATTGTGCTGAATGAACGAACGTCTCTCCACATGCTCATTTCGGAGAGATAAGTGTGTGTGAAAGCCGAACTTCACCTAGCTTGTTATGAAAACAAAGTTTCTTTTCAGTTGCAAACTCCAATCCATACATATATATGGGGAGGTACAAGCTCCAACTCGGTTTTACAGTGAAAACTGCAGGAACTTCAAACCGGCACTAGGAAACAGACTGAGAAACCAGAGTAAAAGTTTCTCCTGCAACCCGTTCCCTTTGTGCTAGATGAACGAACGTCTATTCACATGCTCATTTCTGAGAATTAAGTGTGTGTGAAAGCCGTCCTTCACCTAGCTTGTTGGGAACACAAAGATTCTTTTCAGTTGCAAACTCCACTCCATACATATATATGAGGAGGTACTAGCTCCAACTCGGTTTTACAGTGAAAACTGCAGGAACTTCAAACCGGCACTAGGAAACAGACTGAGAAACCAGAGTAAAATTTTCTCCTGCAACCCGTTCCATTTGTGCTAGATGAACGATCGTCTCTCCACATGCTCAGTTCTAAGAGATAAATGTGTGTGAAAGCCGTCCTTCTCCTTGCATGTTGGGAACAAAAAGTTTCACTTCAGTTGCAAACTCCACTCCATACATATATATCTGGAGGTACTAGTTCGAACAAGGTTTTACAGTGAAAACTGCAGGAACTTCAAACCGGCACTAGGAAACAGACTGAGAAACCAGAGTAAAACTTTCTCCTGCAACCCGTTCCCTTTGTGCTAGATGAACGAACGTCTCTACACATGCTCAATTCTGAGAGATATGTGTGTGTGAAAGACGTCCTTCTCCTAGCTTGTAGGGAACACAAAGTTTCTTTTCAGTTGCAAACTCCACTCCATGCATATTTATGGGGAGGTTCTAGCTCCAACTCTGTTTTACAGTGAAAACTGCAGGAACTTCAAACCGGCACTAGGAAACAGACTGAGAAACCAGAGTAAAAGTTTCTCCTGCAACCCGTTCCCTTTGTGCTAGATGAACGAACGTCTCTCCACATGCTCATTTCTGAGAGATATGTGTGTGTGAAAGCCATCCTTCACCTAGCTTCTTGGGAACACAAAGTTTCTTTTCAGTTGCAAACTCCACTCCATACATATATATGGGGAGGTACTAGCTCCAAATCGGTTTTACAGTGAAAACTGCAGGAACTTCAACCGGCACTAGGAAACAGACTGAGAATCCAGAGTAAAAGTTTCTCCTGCAACCAGTTCCCTTTGTGCTAGATGAACGAACGTCTCTCCACATGCTCAGTTCTGAGAGATATGTGTGTGTGAAAGCCGTCCTTCACCTAGCTTGATTGGAACACAAAGTTTCTTTTCACTTGCAAACACCACTCATACATATATATGAGGAGCTCCTAGCTCCAACTCGGTTTTAAAGTGAAAACTGCAGGAACTTCATACAGGCTCTAAGAAACAGACTGACAAACCAGAGTAAAAGTTTCTCCTGCAACCCGTCCCATTTGTGCTAGATGAACGAACGTCTCTCCACATGCTCAGTTCTGAGAGATAAGTGTGTGTGAAAGCCGTACTTCACCTAGCTTCTTGGGAACACAAAGTTTCATTTCAGTTGCAAACTCCACTCCATACATATATATGGGGAGGTACTAGCTCCAACTCGGTTTTACAGTGAAAACTGCAGGAACTTTAAACCGGCACTAGGAAACAGACTGAGAAACCAGAGTAAAAGTTTCTCCTGCATCCCGTTCCCATTGTGCTGAATGAACGAACGTCTCTCCACATGCTCATTTCGGAGAGATAAGTGTGTGTGAAAGCCGCCCTTCACCTAGCTTGTTATGAAAACAAAGTTTCTTTTCAGTTGCAAACTCCACTCCATACATATATATGGGGAGGTACAAGCTCCAACTCGGTTTTACAGTGAAAACTGCAGGAACTTCAAACCGGCACTAGGAAACAGACTGAGAAACCAGAGTAAAAGTTTCTCCTGCAACCCGTTCCCTTTGTGCTAGATGAACGAACGTCTATTCACATGCTCATTTCTGAGAATTAAGTGTGTGTGAAAGCCGTCCTTCACCTAGCTTGTTGGGAACACAAAGATTCTTTTCAGTTGCAAACTCCACTCCATACATATATTTGAGGAGGTACTAGCTCCAACTCGGTTTTACAGTGAAAACTGCAGGAACTTCAAACCGGCACTAGGAAACAGACTGAGAAACCAGAGTAAAATTTTCTCCTGCAACCCGTTCCATTTGTGCTAGATGAACGATCGTCTCTCCACATGCTCAGTTCTAAGAGATAAATGTGTGTGAAAGCCGTCCTTCTCCTTGCATGTTGGGAACAAAAAGTTTCACTTCAGTTGCAAACTCCACTCCATACATATATATCTGGAGGTACTAGCTCGAACAAGGTTTTACAGTGAAAACTGCAGGAACTTCAAACCGGCACTAGGAAACAGACTGAGAAACCAGAGTAAAACTTTCTCCTGCAACCCGTTCCCTTTGTGCTAGATGAACGAACGTCTCTACACATGCTCAATTCTGAGAGATATGTGTGTGTGAAAGACGTCCTTCTCCTAGCTTGTAGGGAACACAAAGTTTCTTTTCAGTTGCAAACTCCACTCCATGCATATTTATGGGGAGGTTCTAGCTTCAACTCTGTTTTACAGTGAAAACTGCAGGAACTTCAAACCGACACTAGGAAACAGACTGAGAAACCAGAGTAAAAGTTTCTCCTGCAACCCGTTCCCTTTGTGCTAGATGAACGGACGTCTCTCCACATGCTCATTTCTGAGAGATAAGTGTGTGTGAAAGCCATTCTTCACCTAGCTTCTTGGGAACACAAAGTTTCTTTTCAGTTGCAAACTCCACTCCATACATATATATGGGGAGGTACTAGCTCCAACCCGGTTTTACAGTGAAAACTGCAGGAACTTCAACCGGCACAAGGAAACAGACTGAGAATCCAGAGTAAAAGTTTCTCCTTCAACCCGTTCCCTTTGTGCTAGATGAACGAACGTCTCTCCACATGCTCAGTTCTGAGAGATATGTGTGTGTGAAAGCCGTCCTTCACCTAGCTTGATTGGAACACAAAGTTTCTTTTCACTTGCAAACACCACTCATACATATATATGAGGATCTCCTAGCCCCAACTCGGTTTTAAAGTGAAAACTGCAGGAACTTCATACAGGCACTAAGAAACAGACTGACAAACCAGAGTAAAAGTTTCTCCTGCAACCCGTCCCATTTGTGCTAGATGAACGAACGTCTCTCCACATGCTCAGTTCTGAGAGATAAGTGTGTGTGAAAGCCGTACTTCACCTAGCTTCTTGGGAACATAAAGTTTCATTTCAGTTGCAAACTCCACTCCATACATATATATGGGGAGGTACTAGCTCGAACTAGTTTTTACAGTGAAAACTGCAGGAATATCCAACCGGCACTAGGGGAAACCAGAGTAAAATTTATTCCTGCAACCAGTTCCCTTTGTGCTAGATGTACGAACGTCTCTCCACATGCTCAGTTCTGAGAGATAAGTGTGTGTGAAAGCCGTCCTTCAGATAGCTTCTTGGGAACACAAAGATTCTTTTCATTTGCAAACTTCAATCCATACATATATATGGGGAGGTACTAGCTCCAACTCGATTTTACAGTGAAAACTGCAGGAAATTCAAACCGGCACTAGGAAACAGACTGAGAAACCAGAGTAAATGTTTCTCCTGCATCCCGTTCCCTTTGTGCTAGATGAACGAACGTCTCTCCACATGCTCAGTTCTGAGAGATAAGTGTGTGTGAAAGCCGTCCTTCAAAAAGCTTGTTGGGAACACAAAGTTTCTTTTCACTTGAAAACACAACTCATACATATATATGGGGAGCTCCTAGCTACAACTCTTTTTTACAGTGAAAACTGCGGGAACTTCAAACAGGCACTAAGGAACAGACTGACTAACCAGAGTAAAAGTTTCTCTGGCAACCCGTTCCTTTTGTGCTAGATGTACGAACGTCTCTCCACATGCTCAGTTCTGAGAGATAAGTGTGTGTGAAAGCCGTACTTCACCTAGCTTCTTGGGAACACAAAGTTACCTTTCAGTTGCAAACTCCACTCCAAACATATATATGGGGAGGTAATAGCTCCACCTCGGTTTTACAGAGAAAACTGCAGGAACTTCAAACCGGCACTAGGAAACAGACTGAGAAACCAGAGTAAAAGTTTCTCCTGCAACCAGTTCAATTTGTGCTAGATGAACGAACGTCTCTCCACAAGCTCAGTTCTGAGAGATATGTGTGTGTGAAAGCCGTACTTCACATAGCTTGTTGGGAACAAAAAGTTTCTTTTCAGTTGCAAACTCCACTCCATACATATATATGGGAAGGTACTAGCTCCAACTCGGTTTTACAGTGAAAAATACAGGAACTTCAAACTGGCACTAGGAAACAGGCTGAGAAACCAGAGTTAAAGTTTCTCCTGAAAACGTTCCTTTTGTGCTAAATGAACGAAAGTCTCTCCACATGCTCAGTTCTGAGAGATAAGTGTGTGTGAAAGCTGTCCTTCACCTAGCTTCTTGGGAACACAAAGATTCTTTTCAGTTGCAAAATCCAATCCGTACATATATATGGTTAGGTACTAGCTCCAACTCGGTTTTACAGTGAAAACTGCAGGAACTTTAAACCGGCACTAGGAAACAGACTGAGAAACCAGAGTAAAAGTTTCTCCTGCAACCCGTTCCCTTTGTGCTAGATGAACGAACGTCTATTCACATGCTCATTTCTGAGAATTAAGTGTGTGTGAAAGCCGTCCTTCACCTAGCTTGTTGGGAACACAAAGATTCTTTTCAGTTGCAAACTCCACTCCATACATATATTTGAGGAGGTACTAGCTCCAACTCGGTTTTACAGTGAAAACTGCAGGAACTTCAAACCGGCACTAGGAAACAGACTGAGAAACCAGAGTAAAATTTTCTCCTGCAACCCGTTCCATTTGTGCTAGATGAACGATCGTCTCTCCACATGCTCAGTTCTAAGAGATAAATGTGTGTGAAAGCCGTCCTTCTCCTTGCATGTTGGGAACAAAAAGTTTCACTTCAGTTGCAAACTCCACTCCATACATATATATGGGGAGGTACTAGCTCGAACTAGTTTTTACAGTGAAAACTGCAGGAACATCAAACCGGCACTAGGGGAAACCAGAGTAAAATTTATTCCTGCAATCAGTTCCCTTTGTGCTAGATGTACGAACGTCTCTCCACATGCTCAGTTCTGAGAGATAAGTGTGTGTGAAAGCCGTCCTTCAGATAGCTTCTTGGGAACACAAAGATTCTTTTCATTTGCAAACTTCAATCCATACATATATATGGGGAGGTACTAGCTCCAACTCGATTTTACAGTGAAAACTGCAGGAAATTCAAACCGGCACTAGGAAACAGACTGAGAAACTAGAGTAAATGTTTCTCCTGCAACACGTTCCCTTTGTGCTAGATGAACGAACGTCTCTCCACATGCTCAGTTCTGAGAGATAAGTGTGTGTGAAAGCCGTCCTTCAAAAAGCTTGTTGGGAACACAAAGTTTCTTTTCACTTGAAAACACAACTCATACATATATATGGGGAGCTCCTAGCTACAACTCTTTTTTACAGTGAAAATTGCAGGAACTTCAAACAGGCACTAAGGAACAGACTGACTAACCAGAGTAAAAGTTTCTCTGGCAACCCGTTCCTTTTGTGCTAGATGAACGAACGTCTCTGCACATGATCAGTTCTGAGAGATAAGTGTGTGTGAAAGCCGTACTTCACCTAGCTTGTTGGGAACACAAAGTTACCTTTCAGTTGCAAACTCCACTCCAAACATATATATGGGGAGGTAATAGCTCCACCTCGGTTTTACAGAGAAAACTGCAGGAACTTCAAACCGGCACTAGGAAACAGACTGAGAAACCAGAGTAAAAGTTTCTCCTGCAACCAGTTCAATTTGTGCTAGATGAACGAACGTCTCTCCACGAGCTCAGTTCTGAGAGATATGTGTGTGTGAAAGCCGTACTTCACCTAGCTTGTTGGGAACAAAAAGTTTCTTTTCAGTTGCAAACTCCACTCCATACATATATATGGGAAGGTACTAGCTCCAACTCGGTTTTACAGTGAAAAATACAGGAACTTCAAACTGGCACTAGGAAACAGGCTGAGAAACCAGAGTTAAAGTTTCTCCTGAAAACGTTCCTTTTGTGCTAAATGAACGAAAGTCTCTCCACATGCTCAGTTCTGAGAGATAAGTGTGTGTGAAAGCCGTCCTTCACCTAGCTTCTTGGGAACACAAAGATTCTTTTCAGTTGCAAAATCCAATCCGTACATATATATGGTTAGGTACTAGCTCCAACTCGGTTTTACAGTGAAAACTGCAGGAACTTCAAACCGGCACTAGGAAACAGACTGAGAAACCAGAGTAAATGTTTCTCCTGCAACCCGTTCCCTTTGTGCTAGATGAACGAACGTCTCTCCACATGCTCAGTTCTGAGAGATAAGTGTGTGTGAAAGCCGTCCTTCAAAAAGCTTGTTGGGAACACAAAGTTTCTTTTCACTTGAAAACACAACTCATACATATATATGGGGAGCTCCTAGCTACAACTCTTTTTTACAGTGAAAACTGCAGGAACTTCAAACAGGCACTAAGGAACAGAATGACTAACCAGAGTAAAAGTTTCTCTGGCAACCCGTTCCTTTTGTGCTAGATGAACGAACGTCTCTGCACATGATCAGTTCTGAGAGATAAGTGTGTGTGAAAGCCGTACTTCACCTAGCTTCTTGGGAACACAAAGTTACCTTTCAGTTGCAAACTCCACTCCAAACATATATATGGGGAGGTAATAGCTCCACCTCGGTTTTACAGAGAAAACTGCAGGAAATTCAAACCGGCACTAGGAAACAGACTGAGAAACCAGAGTAAAAGTTTCTCCTGCAACCAGTTCAATTTGTGCTAGATGAACGAACGTCTCTCCACAAGCTCAGTTCTGAGAGATATGTGTGTGTGAAAGCCGTACTTCACCTAGCTTGTTGGGAACAAAAAGTTTCTTTTCAGTTGCAAACTCCACTCCATACATATATATGGGAAGGTACTAGCTCCAACTCTGTTTTACAGTGAAAACTGCAGGAACTTCAAACCGGCACTAGGAAACAGGCTGAGAAACCAGAGTTAAAGCTTCTCCTGAAAACGTTCCTTTTGTGCTAAATGAACGAAAGTCTCTCCACATGCTCAGTTCTGAGAGATAAGTGTGTGTGAAAGCCGTCCTTCACCTAGCTACTTGGGAACACAAAGATTCTTTTCAGTTGCAAAATCCAATCCGTACATATATATGGTTAGGTACTAGCTCCAACTCGGTTTTACAGTGAAAACTGCAGGAACTTCAAACCGGCACTAGGAAACAGACTGAGAAACCAGAGTAAAAGTTTCTCCTGCATCCCGTTCCCATTGTGCTGAATGAACGAACGTCTCTCCACATGCTCATTTCGGAGAGATAAGTGTGTGTGAAAGCCGACCTTCACCTAGCTTGTTATGAAAACAAAGTTTCTTTTCAGTTGCAAACTCCACTCCATACATATATATGGGGAGGTACAAGCTCCAACTCGGTTTTACAGTGAAAACTGCAGGAACTTCAAACCGGCACTAGGAAACAGACAGAGAAACCAGAGTAAAAGTTTCTCCTGCAACCCGTTCCCTTTGTGCTAGATGAACGAACGTCTATTCACATGCTCATTTCTGAGAATTAAGTGTGTGTGAAAGCCGTCCTTCACCTAGCTTGTTGGGAACACAAAGATTCTTTTCAGTTGCAAACTCCACTCCATACATATATATGAGGAGGTACTAGCTCCAACTCGGTTTTACAGTGAAAACTGCAGGAACTTCAAACCGGCACTAGGAAACAGACTGAGAAACCAGAGTAAAATTTTCTCCTGCAACCCGTTCCATTTGTGCTAGATGAACGATCGTCTCTCCACATGCTCAGTTCTAAGAGATAAATGTGTGTGAAAGCCGTCCTTCTCCTTGCATGTTGGGAACAAAAAGTTTCACTTCAGTTGCAAACTCCACTCCATACATATATATCTGGAGGTACTAGCTCGAACAAGGTTTTACAGTGAAAACTGCAGGAACTTCAAACCGGCACTAGGAAACAGACTGAGAAACCAGAGTAAAACTTTCTCCTGCAACCCGTTCCCTATGTGCTAGATGAACGAACGTCTCTACACATGCTCAATTCTGAGAGATATGTGTGTGTGAAAGACGTCCTTCTCCTAGCTTGTAGGGAACACAAAGTTTCTTTTCAGTTGCAAACTCCACTCCATGCATATTTATGGGGAGGTTCTAGCTCCAACTCTGTTTTACAGTGAAAACTGCAGGAACTTCAAACCGGCACTAGGAAACAGACTGAGAAACCAGAGTAAAAGTTTCTCCTGCAACCCGTTCCCTTTGTGCTAGATGAACGAACGTCTCTCCACATGCTCATTTCTGAGAGATATGTGTGTGTGAAAGCCATCCTTCACCTAGCTTCTTGGGAACACAAAGTTTCTTTTCAGTTGCAAACTCCACTCCATACATATATATGGGGAGGTACTAGCTCCAACTCGGTTTTACAGTGAAAACTGCAGGAACTTCAACCGGCACTAGGAAACAGACTGAGAATCTAGAGTAAAAGTTTCTCCTGCAACCCGTTCCCTTTGTGCTAGATGAACGAACGTCTCTCCACATGCTCAGTTCTGAGAGATATGTGTGTGTGAAAGCCGTCCTTCACCTAGCTTGATTGGAACACATAGTTTCTTTTCACTTGCAAACACCACTCATACATATATATGAGGAGCTCCTAGCTCCAACTCGGTTTTAAAGTGAAAACTGCAGGAACTTCATACAGGCTCTAAGAAACAGACTGACAAACCAGAGTAAAAGTTTCTCCTGCAACCCGTCCCATTTGTGCTAGATGAACGAACGTCTCTCCACATGCTCAGTTCTGAGAGATAAGTGTGTGTGAAAGCCGTACTTCACCTAGCTTCTTGGGAACACAAAGTTTCATTTCAGTTGCAAACTCCACTCCATACATATATATGGGGAGGTACTAGCTCCAACTCGGTTTTACAGTGAAAACTGCAGGAACTTTAAACCGGCACTAGGAAACAGACTGAGAAACCAGAGTAAAAGTTTCTCCTGCATCCCGTTCCCATTGTGCTGAATGAACGAACGTCTCTCCACATGCTCATTTCGGAGAGATAAGTGTGTGTGAAAGCCGCCCTTCACCTAGCTTGTTATGAAAACAAAGTTTCTTTTCAGTTGCAAACTCCACTCCATACATATATATGGGGAGGTACAAGCTCCAACTCGGTTTTACAGTGAAAACTGCAGGAACTTCAAACCGGCACTAGGAAACAGACTGAGAAACCAGAGTAAAAGTTTCTCCTGCAACCCGTTCCCTTTGTGCTAGATGAACGAACGTCTATTCACATGCTCATTTCTGAGAATTAAGTGTGTGTGAAAGCCGTCCTTCACCTAGCTTGTTGGGAACACAAAGATTCTTTTCAGTTGCAAACTCCACTCCATACATATATATGAGGAGGTACTAGCTCCAACTCGGTTTTACAGTGAAAACTGCAGGAACTTCAAACCGGCACTAGGAAACAGACTGAGAAACCAGAGTAAAATTTTCTCCTGCAACCCGTTCCATTTGTGCTAGATGAAAGATCGTCTCTCCACATGCTCAGTTCTAAGAGATAAATGTGTGTGAAAGACGTCCTTCTCCTTGCATGTTGGGAACAAAAAGTTTCACTTCAGTTGCAAACTCCACTCCATACATATATATCTGGAGGTACTAGCTCGAACAAGGTTTTACAGTGAAAACGGCAGGAACTTCAAACCGGCACTAGGAAACAGACTGAGAAACCATAGAAAAAGTTTCTCCTGCAACCCGTTCCCTTTGTGCTAGATGAACGAACGTCTCTACACATGCTCAATTCTGAGAGATATGTGTGTGTGAAAGACGTCCTTCTCCTAGCTTGTAGGGAACACAAAGTTTCTTTTCAGTTGCAAACTCCACTCCATGCATATTTATGGGGAGGTTCTAGCTTCAACTCTGTTTTACAGTGAAAACTGCAGGAACTTCAAACCGACACTAGGAAACAGACTGAGAAACCAGAGTAAAAGTTTCTCCTGCAACCCGTTCCCTTTGTGCTAGATGAACGAACGTCTCTCCACATGCTCATTTCTGAGAGATAAGTGTGTGTGAAAGCCATTCTTCACCTAGCTTCTTGGGAACACAAAGTTTCTTTTCAGTTGCAAACTCCACTCCATACATATATATGGGGAGGTACTAGCTCCAACTCGGTTTTACAGTGAAAACTGCAGGAACTTCAACCGGCACAAGGAAACAGACTGAGAATCCAGAGTAAAAGTTTCTCCTGCAACCCGTTCCCTTTGTGCTAGATGAACGAACGTCTCTCCACATGCTCAGTTCTGAGAGATATGTGTGTGTGAAAGCCGTCCTTCACCTAGCTTGATTGGAACACAAAGTTTCTTTTCACTTGCAAACACCACTCATACATATATATGAGGAGCTCCTAGCTCCAACTCGGTTTTAAAGTGAAAACTGCAGGAACTTCATACAGGCACTAAGAAACAGACTGACAAACCAGAGTAAAAGTTTCTCCTGCAACCCGTCCCATTTGTGCTAGATGAACGAACGTCTCTCCACATGCTCAGTTCTGAGAGATAAGTGTGTGTGAAAGCCGTACTTCACCTAGTTTCTTGGGAACACAAAGTTTCATTTCAGTTGCAAACTCCACTCCATACATATATATGGGGAGGTACTAGCTCCAACTCGTTTTTACAGTGAAAACTGCAGGAACTTCAAACCGGCACTAGGAAACAGACTGAGAAACCAAAGAAAAAGTTTCCCCTGCAACCCGTTCCCTTTTTGCTAGAAAAACGAACATCTCTCCACATGCTCAGTTCTGAGAGATAAGTGTGTGTGAAAGCCGTCCTTCACCTAGCTTATAAGGAACACAAAGTTTCTTTTCAGTTGCAAACTCCACTCCATACATATATATGGGGAGGTACTAGCTCCAACTCGGTTTTACAGTGGAAACTGCAGGAACTTCAAACCGGCACTAGGAAACAGACTGAGAAACCAGAGTAAAAGGTTCTCCTGCAACCCGTTCCCTATGTGCTAGATGAACGAACGTCTCTTCATGTGCTCAGTTCTGAGATATAAGTGTGTGTGAAAGCCGTCCTTCACCTAGCTTGTTGGCAACACAAAGTTTCTATTCAGGTGCAAACTCCACTCCATACCTATATATGGGGAGGTAGTAGCTCGAACTAGGTTTTACAGTGAAAACTGCAGGAACATCGAACCGGCACTAGGGGAAACCAGAGAAAAATTTCTCCTGCAACCCGTTCCCTTTGTGCTAGATGAACGAATGTCTCTCCACATGCTCAGTTCTGAGAGATAACTGTGTGTGAAAGCCGCTTTCACCTAGCTTGTTGGGAACACAAAGTTTCTTTTCAGTTGCAAACTCCACTCCATACATATATATGGGGAGGTACTAGCTCCAACTCGGTTTTACAGTGAAAACTGCAGGAACTTCAAACCGGCAACAGGAAAAAGACTGAGAAACCAGAGTAAAAATTTCACCTGCAACCCGTTCCATTTTGTGCTAGATGAACGAACGTCTCTCCGCATGCTCAGTTCTGAGAGATAAGTGTGAGTGAAAGCCGTCCTTCACCTAGCTTGTTGGGAACACAAAGTTTCTTTTCAGTTGCAAACTCCACTCCATACATATATATGGGAAGGTAATAGCTCCAACTCGGTTTTACAGTGAAAACTGCAGGAACTTCAAACCGGCAGTACGAAACAGACTGAGAAAACAGAGTAAAATTTTCACCTGAAACCCATTCCCTTTGTGCTAGATGAACGAACGTCTCTCCACATGCTCAGTTCTGAGAGATAAGTGTGTGTGAAAGCCGTCCTTCAAAAAGCTTGTTGGGAACACAAAGTTTCTTTTCACTTGAAAACACAACTCATACATATATATGGGGAGCTCCTAGCTCCAACTCTTTTTTACAGTGAAAACTGCAGGAACTTCAAACAGGCACTAAGAAACAGACTGACTAACCAGAGTAAAAGTTTCTCTGGCAACCCGTTCCTTTTGTGCTAGATGAACGAACGTCTCTGCACATGCTCAGTTCTGAGAGATAAGTGTGTGTGAAAGCCGTCCTTCACCTAGCTTCTTGGGAACACAAAGATTCTTTTCAGTTGCAAAATCCAATCCGTACATATATATGGGGATGTACTAGCTCCAACTCGGTTTTACAGTGAAAACTGCAGGAACTTCAAACCGGCACTAGGAAACAGACTGAGAAACCAGAGTAAAAGTTTCTCCTGCATCCCGTTCCCATTGTGCTGAATGAACGAACGTCTCTCCACATGCTCATTTCGGAGAGATAAGTGTGTGTGAAAGCCGCACTTCACCTAGCTTGTTATGAAAACAAAGTTTCTTTTCAGTTGCAAACTCCACTCTATACATATATATGGAGAGATACTAGCTCCAACTCGGTTTTACAGTGAAAACTGCAGGAACTTGAAACCGGCACTAGGAAACAGACTGAGAAACCAGAGTAAAGGTTTCTCCTGCAACCCGTTCCCTTTGTGCTAGATGAACGAATGTCTATTCACATGCTCATTTCTGAGAATTAAGTGTGTGTGAAAGCCGTCCTTCACCTTGCTTGTTGGGAACACAAAGTTTCTTTTCAGTTGCAAACTCCACTCCATACATATATATGTGGAGGTACTAGCTCCAACTCGGTTTTACAGTGAAAACTGCAGGAACTTCAAACCGGCACTAGGAAACAGACTGAGAAACCAGAGTAAAATTTTCTCCTGCAACCCGTTTCATTTGTGCTAGATGAACGATCGTCTCTCCACATCCTCAGTTCTAAGAGATAAATGTGTGTGAAAGCCGTCCTTTTCCTTGCATGTTGGGAACAAAAAGTTTCTCTTCAGTTGCAAACTCCACTCCATACATACATATCTGGAGGTACTAGCTCGAACAAGGTTTTACAGTGAAAACTGCAGGAACTTCAAACCGGCACTAGGAAACAGACTGAGAAACCAGAGTAAAAATTTCTCCTGCAACCCGTTCCCTTTGGGCTAGATGAACGAACGTCTCTCCACATGCTCAGTTCTGAGAGTTAAGTGTGTGTGAAAGCCGTCCTTCACCTAGCTTCTTGGGAACACAAAGTTTCTTTTCAGTTGTAAACTCCACTCCATACATATATATGGGGAGGTTCTAGCTCCAACTCGGTTTTACAGTGAAAACTGCAGGAACTTCAAACCGGCAGTAGGAAAGAGACTGAGAAACATGAGTAAAAGTTTCTCCTGCAAACCTTTCCCTTTGTGCTAGATGAACGAACGTCTCTCCACATGCTCAGTTCTGAGAGATAAATGTGTGTGAAAGCCGTCCTTCACCTAGCTTGTTGGGAACACAAAGTTTCTTTTCAGTTGACAACTCCACTTCATACATTTATATGGGGAGGAACTAGCTCCAACTCGGTTTTACAGTGAAAACTGCAGGAACTTCAAAAAGGCAACAGGAAACAGACTGAAAAACCAGAGTAAAAGTTTCTCCTGCAACTCGTTCCTTTTGTGCTAGATGAACGAAAGTCTCTCCACATGCTCAGTTCTGAGAGATAAGTGTGTGTGAAAGCCGTACTTCACCTAGCTTCTTGGGAACACAAAGATTCTTTTCAGGTGCAAACTCCACTCCATACATATATATGGGGAGGTACTAGCTCCAACTCGGTTTTACAGTGAAAACTGCAGGAACTTCAAACCGGCACTAGGAAACAGACTGGGAAACCAGAGTAAAAGTTTCTCCAGCAACCCGTTCCCATTGTGCTAAATGAATGAACGTCTCTCCACATGCTCAGTTCTGAGCGATAACTGTGTGTGAAAGCCGTCCTTCACCTAGCTTTTTGGGAACACAAAGGATCTTTTCAGTTGCAAATTCCACTCCATACATATATATGGGGAGGTACTAGCTCCAACACGGTTTTACAGTGAAAACTGCAGGAACTTCAAACCGGCACTAGGTAACAGACTGAGAAACCATAGTAAAAGTTTCTCCTGCAACCCGTTCCATTTGTGCTAGATGAACGAACGTCTCTCCACATGCTCAGCTCTCAGAGATAAGTGTGTGTGAAAGCCGAACTTCAACTAGCTTGTTGGGAACACAAAGTTTCTTTTCACTTGCAAACTCCACTCCATACATATATATGGGGAGGTACTTGCTCCAACTCTGTTTTACAGTGAAAAGTGCAGGAACTTCAAACCGGCACTAGGAAACAGACTGAGAAACCAGTGTAAAAGTTTCTCCTACAAACCGTTCCATTTGTGCTAGATGAACGAAGGTCTATCCACATGCTCAGTTCTGAGAGATAAGTGTGTGTGAAAGCCGTTCTTCACCTAGCTTGTTGGGAACATAAAGTTTCTTTTCAATTGCAAACTCCACTCCATACCTATATAAGGGGAGGTACTAGCCCCAACTCGGTTTTACAGTGAAAACTGCAGGAACTTCAAAGCGGCACTAGGAAACAAACTGAGAAACCAGAGTAAAAGTTTCTCCTTCCAACCTTTCCCTTTGTGCTAGATGAACGAACGTCTCTAGACATGCTCAGTTCTGAGAGATAAGTGTGTGTGAAAGCCGTCCTTCAGATAGCTTCTTTCGAACACAAAGTTTCTTTTCAGTTGCCAACTCCACTCCATACTTATATATGGGAAAGTACTAGCTCCAACTCGGTTTTACAGCGAAAACTGCAGGAACTTCAAACCGGCACTAGGAAACAGACTGAGAAACCAGAGTAAAAGTTACTCCTGCAACCCGTTCCATTTGTGCTAGATGAACGAAAGTCTCTCCACATGCTCAGTTCTGAGAGATATGTGTGTGTGAAAGCCGTCCTTCACCTAGCTTGTTGGGAACACAAAGTTTCTTTTCACTTGCTAACACCACTCATACAAATATATGAGGAGCTAATAGTTCCAACTCGGTTTTACTGTGAAAACTGCAGGAAATTCAAACAGGCACTAGGAAACAGACTGACAATCCAGAGTAAAATTTCTCCTGCAACCCGTTCCCTTTGTGCTAGATGAACGAATGTCTCTCCACATGCACAGGTCTGAGAGATAAGTGTGTGTGAAAGCCGTCCTTCATTTAGCTTGTTGGGAACACAAAGTTTCTTTTCACTTGCAAACTCCAATCCATACATATATATGGGGAGGTACTAGCTCCAACTCGGTTTTACAGTGAAAACTGCAGGAACTTCAAACCGGCACTAAGGAAACAGTCTGACAATCCAGAGTAAAATTTCTCCTGCAACCCGTTCCCTTTGTGCTAGATGAACGAATGTCTCTCCACATGCTCAGTTCTGAGAGATAAGTGTGTGTGAAAGCCGCTTTCACCTAGCTTGTTGGGAACACAAAGTTTCTTTTCAGTTGAAACTCCACTCCATACATATATATGGGGAGGTACTAGCTCCAACTCGGTTTTACAGTGAAAACTGCAGGAACTTCAAACCGGCAACAGGAAAAAGACTGAGAAACCAGAGTAAAAATTTCACCTGCAACCCGTTCCATTTTGTGCTAGATGAACGAACGTCTCTCCGCATGCTCAGTTCTGAGAGATAAGTGTGAGTGAAAGCCGTCCTTCACCTAGCTTGTTGGGAACACAAAGTTTCTTTTCACTTGCTAACACCACTCATACAAATATATGAGGAGCTAATAGTTCCAACTCGGTTTTACTGTGAAAACTGCAGGAAATTGAAACAGGCACTAGGAAACAGACTGAGAAACCAGAGTAAAATTTTTCGTGCAAATAGTTCCCTTTACGCTAGATGAACGAATGTCTCTCCACATGCACAGGTCTGAGAGATAAGTGTGTGTGAAAGCCGTCCTTCATTTAGCTTGTTGGGAACACAAAGTTTCTTTTCACTTGCAAACTCCAATCCATACATATATATGGGGAGGTACTAGCTCCAACTCGGTTTTACAGTGAAAACTGCAGGAACTTCAAACCGGCACTAAGGAAACAGTCTGACAATCCAGAGTAAAATTTCTCCTGCAACCCGTTTCCTTTGTGCTAGATGAACGAATGTCTCTCCACATGCTCAGTTCTGAGAGATAAGTGTGTGTGAAAGCCGCTTTCACCTAGCTTGTTGGGAACACAAAGTTTCTTTTCAGTTGCATACTCCACTCCATACATATATATGGGGAGGTACTAGCTCCAACTCGGTTTTACAGTGAAAACTGCAGGAACTTCAAACCGGCAACAGGAAAAAGACTGAGAAACCAGAGTAAAAATTTCACCTGCAACCCGTTCCATTTTGTGCTAGATGAACGAACGTCTCTCCGCATGCTCAGTTCTGAGAGATAAGTGTGAGTGAAAGCCGTCCTTCACCTAGCTTGTTGGGAACACAAAGTTTCTTTTCAGTTGCAAACTCCACTCCATACATATATATGGGAAGGTACTAGCTCCAACTCTGTTTTACAGTGAAAACTGCAGGAACTTCAAACCGGCACTAGGAAACAGGCTGAGAAACCAGAGTTAAAGCTTCTCCTGAAAACGTTCCTTTTGTGCTAAATGAACGAAAGTCTCTCCACATGCTCAGTTCTGAGAGATAAGTGTGTGTGAAAGCCGTCCTTCACCTAGCTACTTGGGAACACAAAGATTCTTTTCAGTTGCAAAATCCAATCCGTACATATATATGGTTAGGTACTAGCTCCAACTCGGTTTTACAGTGAAAACTGCAGGAACTTCAAACCGGCACTAGGAAACAGACTGAGAAACCAGAGTAAAAGTTTCTCCTGCATCCCGTTCCCATTGTGCTGAATGAACGAACGTCTCTCCACATGCTCATTTCGGAGAGATAAGTGTGTGTGAAAGCCGACCTTCACCTAGCTTGTTATGAAAACAAAGTTTCTTTTCAGTTGCAAACTCCACTCCATACATATATATGGGGAGGTACAAGCTCCAACTCGGTTTTACAGTGAAAACTGCAGGAACTTCAAACCGGCACTAGGAAACAGACTGAGAAACCAGAGTAAAAGTTTCTCCTGCAACCCGTTCCCTTTGTGCTAGATGAACGAACGTCTATTCACATGCTCATTTCTGAGAATTAAGTGTGTGTGAAAGCCGTCCTTCACCTAGCTTGTTGGGAACACAAAGATTCTTTTCAGTTGCAAACTCCACTCCATACATATATATGAGGAGGTACTAGCTCCAACTCGGTTTTACAGTGAAAACTGCAGGAACTTCAAACCGGCACTAGGAAACAGACTGAGAAACCAGAGTAAAATTTTCTCCTGCAACCCGTTCCATTTGTGCTAGATGAACGATCGTCTCTCCACATGCTCAGTTCTAAGAGATAAATGTGTGTGAAAGCCGTCCTTCTCCTTGCATGTTGGGAACAAAAAGTTTCACTTCAGTTGCAAACTCCACTCCATACATATATATCTGGAGGTACTAGCTCGAACAAGGTTTTACAGTGAAAACTGCAGGAACTTCAAACCGGCACTAGGAAACAGACTGAGAAACCAGAGTAAAACTTTCTCCTGCAACCCGTTCCCTATGTGCTAGATGAACGAACGTCTCTACACATGCTCAATTCTGAGAGATATGTGTGTGTGAAAGACGTCCTTCTCCTAGCTTGTAGGGAACACAAAGTTTCTTTTCAGTTGCAAACTCCACTCCATGCATATTTATGGGGAGGTTCTAGCTCCAACTCTGTTTTACAGTGAAAACTGCAGGAACTTCAAACCGGCACTAGGAAACAGACTGAGAAACCAGAGTAAAAGTTTCTCCTGCAACCCGTTCCCTTTGTGCTAGATGAACGAACGTCTCTCCACATGCTCATTTCTGAGAGATATGTGTGTGTGAAAGCCATCCTTCACCTAGCTTCTTGGGAACACAAAGTTTCTTTTCAGTTGCAAACTCCACTCCATACATATATATGGGGAGGTACTAGCTCCAACTCGGTTTTACAGTGAAAACTGCAGGAACTTCAACCGGCACTAGGAAACAGACTGAGAATCTAGAGTAAAAGTTTCTCCTGCAACCCGTTCCCTTTGTGCTAGATGAACGAACGTCTCTCCACATGCTCAGTTCTGAGAGATATGTGTGTGTGAAAGCCGTCCTTCACCTAGCTTGATTGGAACACATAGTTTCTTTTCACTTGCAAACACCACTCATACATATATATGAGGAGCTCCTAGCTCCAACTCGGTTTTAAAGTGAAAACTGCAGGAACTTCATACAGGCTCTAAGAAACAGACTGACAAACCAGAGTAAAAGTTTCTCCTGCAACCCGTCCCATTTGTGCTAGATGAACGAACGTCTCTCCACATGCTCAGTTCTGAGAGATAAGTGTGTGTGAAAGCCGTACTTCACCTAGCTTCTTGGGAACACAAAGTTTCATTTCAGTTGCAAACTCCACTCCATACATATATATGGGGAGGTACTAGCTCCAACTCGGTTTTACAGTGAAAACTGCAGGAACTTTAAACCGGCACTAGGAAACAGACTGAGAAACCAGAGTAAAAGTTTCTCCTGCATCCCGTTCCCATTGTGCTGAATGAACGAACGTCTCTCCACATGCTCATTTCGGAGAGATAAGTGTGTGTGAAAGCCGCCCTTCACCTAGCTTGTTATGAAAACAAAGTTTCTTTTCAGTTGCAAACTCCACTCCATACATATATATGGGGAGGTACAAGCTCCAACTCGGTTTTACAGTGAAAACTGCAGGAACTTCAAACCGGCACTAGGAAACAGACTGAGAAACCAGAGTAAAAGTTTCTCCTGCAACCCGTTCCCTTTGTGCTAGATGAACGAACGTCTATTCACATGCTCATTTCTGAGAATTAAGTGTGTGTGAAAGCCGTCCTTCACCTAGCTTGTTGGGAACACAAAGATTCTTTTCAGTTGCAAACTCCACTCCATACATATATATGAGGAGGTACTAGCTCCAACTCGGTTTTACAGTGAAAACTGCAGGAACTTCAAACCGGCACTAGGAAACAGACTGAGAAACCAGAGTAAAATTTTCTCCTGCAACCCGTTCCATTTGTGCTAGATGAAAGATCGTCTCTCCACATGCTCAGTTCTAAGAGATAAATGTGTGTGAAAGACGTCCTTCTCCTTGCATGTTGGGAACAAAAAGTTTCACTTCAGTTGCAAACTCCACTCCATACATATATATCTGGAGGTACTAGCTCGAACAAGGTTTTACAGTGAAAACGGCAGGAACTTCAAACCGGCACTAGGAAACAGACTGAGAAACCATAGAAAAAGTTTCTCCTGCAACCCGTTCCCTTTGTGCTAGATGAACGAACGTCTCTACACATGCTCAATTCTGAGAGATATGTGTGTGTGAAAGACGTCCTTCTCCTAGCTTGTAGGGAACACAAAGTTTCTTTTCAGTTGCAAACTCCACTCCATGCATATTTATGGGGAGGTTCTAGCTTCAACTCTGTTTTACAGTGAAAACTGCAGGAACTTCAAACCGACACTAGGAAACAGACTGAGAAACCAGAGTAAAAGTTTCTCCTGCAACCCGTTCCCTTTGTGCTAGATGAACGAACGTCTCTCCACATGCTCATTTCTGAGAGATAAGTGTGTGTGAAAGCCATTCTTCACCTAGCTTCTTGGGAACACAAAGTTTCTTTTCAGTTGCAAACTCCACTCCATACATATATATGGGGAGGTACTAGCTCCAACTCGGTTTTACAGTGAAAACTGCAGGAACTTCAACCGGCACAAGGAAACAGACTGAGAATCCAGAGTAAAAGTTTCTCCTGCAACCCGTTCCCTTTGTGCTAGATGAACGAACGTCTCTCCACATGCTCAGTTCTGAGAGATATGTGTGTGTGAAAGCCGTCCTTCACCTAGCTTGATTGGAACACAAAGTTTCTTTTCACTTGCAAACACCACTCATACATATATATGAGGAGCTCCTAGCTCCAACTCGGTTTTAAAGTGAAAACTGCAGGAACTTCATACAGGCACTAAGAAACAGACTGACAAACCAGAGTAAAAGTTTCTCCTGCAACCCGTCCCATTTGTGCTAGATGAACGAACGTCTCTCCACATGCTCAGTTCTGAGAGATAAGTGTGTGTGAAAGCCGTACTTCACCTAGTTTCTTGGGAACACAAAGTTTCATTTCAGTTGCAAACTCCACTCCATACATATATATGGGGAGGTACTAGCTCCAACTCGTTTTTACAGTGAAAACTGCAGGAACTTCAAACCGGCACTAGGAAACAGACTGAGAAACCAAAGAAAAAGTTTCCCCTGCAACCCGTTCCCTTTTTGCTAGAAAAACGAACATCTCTCCACATGCTCAGTTCTGAGAGATAAGTGTGTGTGAAAGCCGTCCTTCACCTAGCTTATAAGGAACACAAAGTTTCTTTTCAGTTGCAAACTCCACTCCATACATATATATGGGGAGGTACTAGCTCCAACTCGGTTTTACAGTGGAAACTGCAGGAACTTCAAACCGGCACTAGGAAACAGACTGAGAAACCAGAGTAAAAGGTTCTCCTGCAACCCGTTCCCTATGTGCTAGATGAACGAACGTCTCTTCATGTGCTCAGTTCTGAGATATAAGTGTGTGTGAAAGTCGTCCTTCACCTAGCTTGTTGGCAACACAAAGTTTCTATTCAGGTGCAAACTCCACTCCATACCTATATATGGGGAGGTAGTAGCTCGAACTAGGTTTTACAGTGAAAACTGCAGGAACATCGAACCGGCACTAGGGGAAACCAGAGAAAAATTTCTCCTGCAACCCGTTCCCTTTGTGCTAGATGAACGAATGTCTCTCCACATGCTCAGTTCTGAGAGATAACTGTGTGTGAAAGCCGCTTTCACCTAGCTTGTTGGGAACACAAAGTTTCTTTTCAGTTGCAAACTCCACTCCATACATATATATGGGGAGGTACTAGCTCCAACTCGGTTTTACAGTGAAAACTGCAGGAACTTCAAACCGGCAACAGGAAAAAGACTGAGAAACCAGAGTAAAAATTTCACCTGCAACCCGTTCCATTTTGTGCTAGATGAACGAACGTCTCTCCGCATGCTCAGTTCTGAGAGATAAGTGTGAGTGAAAGCCGTCCTTCACCTAGCTTGTTGGGAACACAAAGTTTCTTTTCAGTTGCAAACTCCACTCCATACATATATATGGGAAGGTAATAGCTCCAACTCGGTTTTACAGTGAAAACTGCAGGAACTTCAAACCGGCACTAGGAAACAGACTGAGAAAACAGAGTAAAATTTTCACCTGAAACCCATTCCCTTTGTGCTAGATGAACGAACGTCTCTCCACATGCTCAGTTCTGAGAGATAAGTGTGTGTGAAAGCCGTCCTTCAAAAAGCTTGTTGGGAACACAAAGTTTCTTTTCACTTGAAAACACAACTCATACATATATATGGGGAGCTCCTAGCTCCAACTCTTTTTTACAGTGAAAACTGCAGGAACTTCAAACAGGCACTAAGAAACAGACTGACTAACCAGAGTAAAAGTTTCTCTGGCAACCCGTTCCTTTTGTGCTAGATGAACGAACGTCTCTGCACATGCTCAGTTCTGAGAGATAAGTGTGTGTGAAAGCCGTCCTTCACCTAGCTTCTTGGGAACACAAAGATTCTTTTCAGTTGCAAAATCCAATCCGTACATATATATGGGGATGTACTAGCTCCAACTCGGTTTTACAGTGAAAACTGCAGGAACTTCAAACCGGCACTAGGAAACAGACTGAGAAACCAGAGTAAAAGTTTCTCCTGCATCCCGTTCCCATTGTGCTGAATGAACGAACGTCTCTCCACATGCTCATTTCGGAGAGATAAGTGTGTGTGAAAGCCGCACTTCACCTAGCTTGTTATGAAAACAAAGTTTCTTTTCAGTTGCAAACTCCACTCTATACATATATATGGAGAGATACTAGCTCCAACTCGGTTTTACAGTGAAAACTGCAGGAACTTGAAACCGGCACTAGGAAACAGACTGAGAAACCAGAGTAAAGGTTTCTCCTGCAACCCGTTCCCTTTGTGCTAGATGAACGAATGTCTATTCACATGCTCATTTCTGAGAATTAAGTGTGTGTGAAAGCCGTCCTTCACCTTGCTTGTTGGGAACACAAAGTTTCTTTTCAGTTGCAAACTCCACTCCATACATATATATGTGGAGGTACTAGCTCCAACTCGGTTTTACAGTGAAAACTGCAGGAACTTCAAACCGGCACTAGGAAACAGACTGAGAAACCAGAGTAAAATTTTCTCCTGCAACCCGTTTCATTTGTGCTAGATGAACGATCGTCTCTCCACATCCTCAGTTCTAAGAGATAAATGTGTGTGAAAGCCGTCCTTTTCCTTGCATGTTGGGAACAAAAAGTTTCTCTTCAGTTGCAAACTCCACTCCATACATACATATCTGGAGGTACTAGCTCGAACAAGGTTTTACAGTGAAAACTGCAGGAACTTCAAACCGGCACTAGGAAACAGACTGAGAAACCAGAGTAAAAATTTCTCCTGCAACCCGTTCCCTTTGGGCTAGATGAACGAACGTCTCTCCACATGCTCAGTTCTGAGAGTTAAGTGTGTGTGAAAGCCGTCCTTCACCTAGCTTCTTGGGAACACAAAGTTTCTTTTCAGTTGTAAACTCCACTCCATACATATATATGGGGAGGTTCTAGCTCCAACTCGGTTTTACAGTGAAAACTGCAGGAACTTCAAACCGGCAGTAGGAAAGAGACTGAGAAACATGAGTAAAAGTTTCTCCTGCAAACCTTTCCCTTTGTGCTAGATGAACGAACGTCTCTCCACATGCTCAGTTCTGAGAGATAAATGTGTGTGAAAGCCGTCCTTCACCTAGCTTGTTGGGAACACAAAGTTTCTTTTCAGTTGACAACTCCACTTCATACATTTATATGGGGAGGAACTAGCTCCAACTCGGTTTTACAGTGAAAACTGCAGGAACTTCAAAAAGGCAACAGGAAACAGACTGTAAAACCAGAGTAAAAGTTTCTCCTGCAACTCGTTCCTTTTGTGCTAGATGAACGAAAGTCTCTCCACATGCTCAGTTCTGAGAGATAAGTGTGTGTGAAAGCCGTACTTCACCTAGCTTCTTGGGAACACAAAGATTCTTTTCAGGTGCAAACTCCACTCCATACATATATATGGGGAGGTACTAGCTCCAACTCGGTTTTACAGTGAAAACTGCAGGAACTTCAAACCGGCACTAGGAAACAGACTGGGAAACCAGAGTAAAAGTTTCTCCAGCAACCCGTTCCCATTGTGCTAAATGAATGAACGTCTCTCCACATGCTCAGTTCTGAGCGATAACTGTGTGTGAAAGCCGTCCTTCACCTAGCTTGTTGGGAACACAAAGGATCTTTTCAGTTGCAAATTCCACTCCATACATATATATGGGGAGGTACTAGCTCCAACACGGTTTTACAGTGAAAACTGCAGGAACTTCAAACCGGCACTAGGTAACAGACTGAGAAACCATAGTAAAAGTTTCTCCTGCAACCCGTTCCATTTGTGCTAGATGAACGAACGTCTCTCCACATGCTCAGCTCTCAGAGATAAGTGTGTGTGAAAGCCGAACTTCAACTAGCTTGTTGGGAACACAAAGTTTCTTTTCACTTGCAAACTCCACTCCATACATATATATGGGGAGGTACTTGCTCCAACTCTGTTTTACAGTGAAAAGTGCAGGAACTTCAAACCGGCACTAGGAAACAGACTGAGAAACCAGTGTAAAAGTTTCTCCTACAAACCGTTCCATTTGTGCTAGATGAACGAAGGTCTATCCACATGCTCAGTTCTGAGAGATAAGTGTGTGTGAAAGCCGTTCTTCACCTAGCTTGTTGGGAACATAAAGTTTCTTTTCAATTGCAAACTCCACTCCATAGCTATATAAGGGGAGGTACTAGCCCCAACTCGGTTTTACAGTGAAAACTGCAGGAACTTCAAAGCGGCACTAGGAAACAAACTGAGAAACCAGAGTAAAAGTTTCTCCTTCCAACCTTTCCCTTTGTGCTAGATGAACGAACGTCTCTAGACATGCTCAGTTCTGAGAGATAAGTGTGTGTGAAAGCCGTCCTTCAGATAGCTTCTTTCGAACACAAAGTTTCTTTTCAGTTGCCAACTCCACTCCATACTTATATATGGGAAAGTACTAGCTCCAACTCGGTTTTACAGCGAAAACTGCAGGAACTTCAAACCGGCACTAGGAAACAGACTGAGAAACCAGAGTAAAAGTTACTCCTGCAACCCGTTCCATTTGTGCTAGATGAACGAAAGTCTCTCCACATGCTCAGTTCTGAGAGATATGTGTGTGTGAAAGCCGTCCTTCACCTAGCTTGTTGGGAACACAAAGTTTCTTTTCACTTGCTAACACCACTCATACAAATATATGAGGAGCTAATAGTTCCAACTCGGTTTTACTGTGAAAACTGCAGGAAATTCAAACAGGCACTAGGAAACAGACTGACAATCCAGAGTAAAATTTCTCCTGCAACCCGTTCCCTTTGTGCTAGATGAACGAATGTCTCTCCACATGCACAGGTCTGAGAGATAAGTGTGTGTGAAAGCCGTCCTTCATTTAGCTTGTTGGGAACACAAAGTTTCTTTTCACTTGCAAACTCCAATCCATACATATATATGGGGAGGTACTAGCTCCAACTCGGTTTTACAGTGAAAACTGCAGGAACTTCAAACCGGCACTAAGGAAACAGTCTGACAATCCAGAGTAAAATTTCTCCTGCAACCCGTTCCCTTTGTGCTAGATGAACGAATGTCTCTCCACATGCTCAGTTCTGAGAGATAAGTGTGTGTGAAAGCCGCTTTCACCTAGCTTGTTGGGAACACAAAGTTTCTTTTCAGTTGAAACTCCACTCCATACATATATATGGGGAGGTACTAGCTCCAACTCGGTTTTACAGTGAAAACTGCAGGAACTTCAAACCGGCAACAGGAAAAAGACTGAGAAACCAGAGTAAAAATTTCACCTGCAACCCGTTCCATTTTGTGCTAGATGAACGAACGTCTCTCCGCATGCTCAGTTCTGAGAGATAAGTGTGAGTGAAAGCCGTCCTTCAACTAGCTTGTTGGGAACACAAAGTTTCTTTTCACTTGCTAACACCACTCATACAAATATATGAGGAGCTAATAGTTCCAACTCGGTTTTACTGTGAAAACTGCAGGAAATTGAAACAGGCACTAGGAAACAGACTGAGAAACCAGAGTAAAATTTTTCGTGCAAATAGTTCCCTTTACGCTAGATGAACGAATGTCTCTCCACATGCACAGGTCTGAGAGATAAGTGTGTGTGAAAGCCGTCCTTCATTTAGCTTGTTGGGAACACAAAGTTTCTTTTCACTTGCAAACTCCAATCCATACATATATATGGGGAGGTACTAGCTCCAACTCGGTTTTACAGTGAAAACTGCAGGAACTTCAAACCGGCACTAAGGAAACAGTCTGACAATCCAGAGTAAAATTTCTCCTGCAACCCGTTTCCTTTGTGCTAGATGAACGAATGTCTCTCCACATGCTCAGTTCTGAGAGATAAGTGTGTGTGAAAGCCGCTTTCACCTAGCTTGTTGGGAACACAAAGTTTCTTTTCAGTTGCATACTCCACTCCATACATATATATGGGGAGGTACTAGCTCCAACTCGGTTTTACAGTGAAAACTGCAGGAACTTCAAACCGGCAACAGGAAAAAGACTGAGAAACCAGAGTAAAAATTTCACCTGCAACCCGTTCCATTTTGTGCTAGATGAACGAACGTCTCTCCGCATGCTCAGTTCTGAGAGATAAGTGTGAGTGAAAGCCGTCCTTCACCTAGCTTGTTGGGAACACAAAGTTTCTTTTCAGTTGCAAACTCCACTCCATACATATATATGGGAAGGTAATAGCTCCAACTCGGTTTTACAGTGAAAACTGCAGGAACTTCAAACCGGCACTAGGAAACAGACTGAGAAAACAGAGTAAAATTTTCACCTGAAACCCATTCCCTTTGTGCTAGATGAACGAACGTCTCTCCACATGCTCAGTTCTGAGAGATAAGTGTGTGTGAAAGCCGTCCTTCAAAAAGCTTGTTGGGAACACAAAGTTTCTTTTCACTTGAAAACACAACTCATACATATATATGGGGAGCTCCTACCTCCAACTCTTTTTTACAGTGAAAACTGCAGGAACTTCAAACAGGCACTAAGAAACAGACTGACTAACCAGAGTAAAAGTTTCTCTGGCAAACCGTTCTTTTGTGCTAGATGAACGAACGTCTCTGCACATGCTCAGTTCTGAGAGATAAGTGTGTGTGAAAGCCGTCCTTCACCTAGCTTCTTGGGAACACAAAGATTCTTTTCAGTTGCAAAATCCAATCCGTACATATATATGGGGATGTACTAGCTCCAACTCGGTTTTACAGTGAAAACTGCAGGAACTTCAAACCGGCACTAGGAAACAGACTGAGAAACCAGAGTAAAAGTTTCTCCTGCATCCCGTTCCCATTGTGCTGAATGAACGAACGTCTCTCCACATGCTCATTTCGGAGAGATAAGTGTGTGTGAAAGCCGCACTTCACCTAGCTTGTTATGAAAACAAAGTTTCTCTTCAGTTGCAAACTCCACTCTATACATATATATGGAGAGGTACTAGCTCCAACTCGGTTTTACAGTGAAAACTGCAGGAACTTCAAACCGGCACTAGGAAACAGACTGAGAAAGCAGAGTAAAAGTTTCTCCTGCAACCCGTTCCTTTTGTGCTAGATGAACGAATGTCTATTCACATGCTCATTTCTGAGAATTAAGTGTGTGTGAAAGCCGTCCTTCACCTTGCTTGTTGGGAACACAAAGTTTCTTTTCAGTTGCAAACTCCACTCCATACATATATATGTGGAGGTACTAGCTCCAACTCGGTTTTACAGTGAAAACTGCAGGAACTTCAAACCGGCACTAGGAAACAGACGGAGAAACCAGAGTAAAATTTTCTCCTGCAACCCGTTTCATTTGTGCTAGATGAACGATCGTCTCTCCACATCCTCAGTTCTAAGAGATAAATGTGTGTGAAAGCCGTCCTTTTCCTTGCATGTTGGGAACAAAAATTTCTCTTCAGTTGCAAACTCCACTCCATACATATATATCTGGAGGTACTAGCTCGAACAAGGTTTTACAGTGAAAATTGCAGGAACTTCAAACCGGCACTAGGAAACAGACTGAGAAACCAGAGTAAAACTTTCTCCTGCAACCCGTTCCCTTTGTGCTAGATGAACGAACGTCTCTACACATGCTCAATTCTGAGAGATATGTGTGTGTGAAAGACGTTCTTCTCCTAGCTTGTAGGGAACACAAAGTTTCTTTTCAGTTGCAAACTCCACTCCATGCATATTTATGGGGAGGTTCTAGCTCCAACTCGGTTTTACATTGAAAACTGCAGGAACTTCAAAATGGCACTAGGAAACAGACTGAGAAACCAGAGTAAAAGTTTCTCCTGCAATCCGTTCCCATTGTGCTAGATGAACAAACGTCTCTCCACATGCTCAGTTCTGAGAGATAAGTGTGTGTGAAAGCCATCCTTCACTTAGCTTCTTGAGAACACAAAGTTTCTTTTCAGTTGCAAACTCCACTCCATACATATATATGGGGATGTACTAGCTCCAACTCGGTTTTACAGTGAAAACTGCAGGAACATCAACCGTCACTAGGAAACAGACTGAGAATCCAGAGTAAAAGTTTCTCCTGCAACCCGTTCCATTTGTGCTAGATGAACGAACGTCTCTCCACATGCTCAGTTCTGAGAGATAAGTGTGTGTGAAAGCCGTCCTTCAAAAAGCTTGTTGGGAACACAAAGTTTCTTTTCACTTGAAAACACAACTCATACATATATATGGGGAGCTCCTAGCTACAACTCTTTTTTACAGTGAAAACTGCAGGAACTTCAAACAGGCACTAAGGAACAGACTGACTAACCAGAGTAAAAGTTTCTCTGGCAACCCGTTCCTTTTGTGCTAGATGAACGAACGTCTCTGCACATGATCAGTTCTGAGAGATAAGTGTGTGTGAAAGCCGTACTTCACCTAGCTTCTTGGGAACACAAAGTTACCTTTCAGTTGCAAACTCCACTCCAAACATATATATGGGGAGGTAATAGCTCCACCTCGGTTTTACAGAGAAAACTGCAGGAACTTCAAACCGGCACTAGGAAACAGACTGAGAAACCAGAGTAAAAGTTTCTCCTGCAACCAGTTCAATTTGTGCTAGATGAACGAACGTCTCTCCACAAGCTCAGTTCTGAGAGATATGTGTGTGTGAAAGCCGTACTTCACCTAGCTTGTTGGGAACAAAAAGTTTCTTTTCAGTTGCAAACTCCACTCCATACATATATATGGGAAGGTACTAGCTCCAACTCGGTTTTACAGTGAAAAATACAGGAACATCAAACTGGCACTAGGAAACAGGCTGAGAAACCAGAGTTAAAGTTTCTCCTGAAAACGTTCCTTTTGTGCTAAATGAACGAAAGTCTCTCCACATGCTCAGTTCTGAGAGATAAGTGTGTGTGAAAGCCGTACTTCACCTAGCTTCTTGGGAACACAAAGATTCTTTTCAGTTGCAAAATCCAATCCGTACATATATATGGTTAGGTACTAGCTCCAACTCGGTTTTACAGTGAAAACTGCAGGAACTTCAAACCGGCACTAGGAAACAGACTGAGAAACCAGAGTAAATGTTTCTCCTGCAACCCGTTCCCTTTGTGCTAAATGAACGAACGTCTCTCCACATGCTCAGTTCTGAGAGATAAGTGTGTGTGAAAGCCGTCCTTCAAAAAGCTTGTTGGGAACACAAAGTTTCTTTTCACTTGAAAACACAACTCATACATATATATGGGGAGCTCCTAGCTACAACTCTTTTTTACAGTGAAAACTGCAGGAACTTCAAACAGGCACTAAGGAACAGACTGACTAACCAGAGTAAAAGTTTCTCTGGCAACCCGTTCCTTTTGTGCTAGATGAACGAACGTCTCTGCACATGATCAGTTCTGAGAGATAAGTGTGTGTGAAAGCCGTACTTCACCTAGCTTCTTGGGAACACAAAGTTACCTTTCAGTTGCAAACTCCACTCCAAACATATATATGGGGAGGTAATAGCTCCACCTCGGTTTTACAGAGAAAACTGCAGGAACTTCAAACCGGCACTAGGAAACAGACTGAGAAACCAGAGTAAAAGTTTCTCCTGCAACCAGTTCAATTTGTGCTAGATGAACGAACGTCTCTCCACAAGCTCAGTTCTGAGAGATATGTGTGTGTGAAAGCCGTACTTCACCTAGCTTGTTGGGAACAAAAAGTTTCTTTTCAGTTGCAAACTCCACTCCATACATATATATGGGAAGGTACTAGCTCCAACTCGGTTTTACAGTGAAAAATACAGGAACTTCAAACTGGCACTAGGAAACAGGCTGAGAAACCAGAGTTAAAGTTTCTCCTGAAAACGTTCCTTTTGTGCTAAATGAACGAAAGTCTCTCCACATGCTCATTTCGGAGAGATAAGTGTGTGTGAAAGCCGTCCTTCACCTAGCTTCTTGGGAACACAAAGATTCTTTTCAGTTGCAAAATCCAATCCGTACATATATATGGTTAGGTACTAGCTCCAACTCGGTTTTACAGTGAAAACTGCAGGAACTTCAAACCGGCACTAGGAAACATACTGAGAAACCAGAGTAAAAGTTTCTCCTGCATCCCGTTCCCATTGTGCTGAATGAACGAACGTCTCTCCACATGCTCAGTTCTGAGAGATAAGTGTGTGTGAAAGCCGCCCTTCACCTAGCTTGTTTTAAAAACAAAGTTTCTTTTCAGTTGCAAACTCCACTCCATACATATATATGGGGAGGTACAAGCTCCAACTCGGTTTTACAGTGAAAACTGCAGGAACTTCAAACCGGCACTAGGAAACAGACTGAGAAACCAGAGTAAAAGTTTCTCCTGCAACCCGTTCCCTTTGTGCTAGATGAACGAACGTCTATTCACATGCTCATTTCTGAGAATTAAGTGTGTGTGAAAGCCGTCCTTCACCTAGCTTGTTGGGAACACAAAGATTCTTTTCAGTTGCAAACTCCACTCCATACATATATATGAGGAGGTACTAGCTCCAACTCGGTTTTACAGTGAAAACTGCAGGAACTTCAAACCGGCACTAGGAAACAGACTGAGAAACCAGAGTAAAAGTTTCTCCTGCAACCCGTTCCATTTGTGCTAGATGAACGATCGTCTCTCCACATGCTCAGTTCTAAGAGATAAATGTGTGTGAAAGCCGTCCTTCTCCTTGCATGTTGGGAACAAAAAGTTTCACTTCAGTTGCAAACTCCACTCCATACATATATATCTGGAGGTACTAGCTCGAACAAGTTTTACAGTGAAAACTGCAGGAACTTCAAACCGGCACTAGGAAACAGACTGAGAAAACAGAGTAAAACTTTCTCCTGCAACCCGTTCCCTTTGTGCTAGATGAACGAACGTCTCTACACATGCTCAATTCTGAGAGATATGTGTGTGTGAAAGACGTCCTTCTCCTAGCTTGTAGGGAACACAAAGTTTCTTTTCAGTTGCAAACTCCACTCCATGCATATTTATGGGGAGGTTCTAGCTCCAACTCTGTTTTACAGTGAAAACTGCAGGAACTTCAAACCGGCACTAGGAAACAGACTGAGAAACCAGAGTAAAAGTTTCTCCTGCAACCCGTTCCCTTTGTGCTAGATGAACGAACGTCTCTCCACATGCTCATTTCTGAGAGATATGTGTGTGTGAAAGCCATCCTTCACCTAGCTTCTTGGGAATACAAAGTTTCTTTTCAGTTGCAAACTCCACTCCATACATATATATGGGGAGGTACTAGCTCCAACTCGGTTTTACAGTGAAAACTGCAGGAACTTCAACCGGCACTAGGAAACAGTCTGAGAATCCAGAGTAAAAGTTTCTCCTGCAACCCGTTCCCTTTGTGCTAGATGAACGAACGTCTCTCCACATGCTCAGTTCTGAGAGATATGTGTGTGTGAAAGCCGTCCTTCACCTAGCTTGATTGGAACACAAAGTTTCTTTTCACTTGCAAACACCACTCATACATATATATGAGGAGCTCCTAGCTCCAACTCGGTTTTAAAGTGAAAACTGCAGGAACTTCATACAGGCACTAAGAAACAGACTGACAAACCAGAGTAAAAGTTTCTCCTGCAACCCGTCCCATTTGTGCTAGATGAACGAACGTCTATCCACATGCTCAGTTCTGAGAGATAAGTGTGTGTGAAAGCCGTACTTCACCTAGCTTCTTGGGAACACAAAGTTTCATTTCAGTTGCAAACTCCACTCCATACATATATATGGGGAGGTACTAGCTCCAACTCGGTTTTACAGTGAAAACTGCAGGAACTTTAAACCGGCACTAGGAAACAGACTGAGAAACCAGAGTAAAAGTTTCTCCTGCATCCCGTTCCCATTGTGCTGAATGAACGAACGTCTCTCCACATGCTCATTTCGGAGAGATAAGTGTGTGTGAAAGCCGCCCTTCACCTAGCTTGTTATGAAAACAAAGTTTCTTTTAAGTTGCAAACTCCACTCCATACATATATATGGGGAGGTACAAGCTCCAACTCGGTTTTACAGTGAAAACTGCAGGAACTTCAAACCGGCACTAGGAAACAGACTGAGAAACCAGAGTAAAAGTTTCTCCTGCAACCCGTTCCCTTTGTGCTAGATGAACGAACGTCTATTCACATGCTCATTTCTGAGAATCAAGTGTGTGTGAAAGCCGTCCTTCACCTAGCTTGTTGGGAACACAAAGATTCTTTTCAGTTGCAAACTCCACTCCATGCATATATATGAGGAGGTACTAGCTCCAACTCGGTTTTACAGTGAAAACTGCAGGAACTTCAAAGCGGCACTAGGAAACAGACTGAGAAACCAGAGTAAAATTTTCTCCTGCAACCCGTTCCATTTGTGCTAGATGAACGATCGTCTCTCCACATGCTCAGTTCTAAGAGATAAATGTGTGTGAAAGCCGTCCTTCTCCTTGCATGTTGGGAACAAAAAGTTTCACTTCAGTTGCAAACTCCACTCCATACATATATATCTGGAGGTACTAGCTCGAACAAGGTTTTACAGTGAAAACTGCAGGAACTTCAAACCGGCACTAGGAAACAGACTGAGAAACCAGAGTAAAACTTTCTCCTGCAATCCGTTCCCTTTGTGCTAGATGAACGAACGTCTCTACACATGCTCAATTCTGAGAGATAAGTGTGTGTGAAAGACGTCCTTCTCCTAGCTTGTAGGGAACACAAAGTTTCTTTTCAGTTGCAAACTCCACTCCATGCATATTTATGGGGAGGTTCTAGCTTCAACTCTGTTTTACAGTGAAAACTGCAGGAACTTCAAACCGGCACTAGGAAACAGACTGAGAAAGCAGAGTAAAAGTTTCTCCTGCAACCCGTTCCCTTTGTGGTAGATGAACGAACGTCTCTCCACATGCTCATTTCTGAGAGATAAGTGTGTGTGAAAGCCATCCTTCACCTAGCTTCTTGGGAACACAAAGTTTCTTTTCAGTTGCAAACTCCACTCCATACATATATATGGGGAGGTACTAGCTCCAACTCGGTTTTACAGTGAAAACTGCAGGAACTTCAACCGAAACTAGGAAACAGACTGAGAATCCAGAGTAAAAGTTTTTCCTGCAACCCGTTCCCTTTGTGCTAGATGAACGAACGTCTCTCCACATGCTCAGTTCTGAGAGATATGTGTGTGTGAAAGCCGTCCTTCACCTAGCTTGATTGGAACACAAAGTTTCTTTTCACTTGCAAACACCACTCATACATATATATGAGGAGCTCCTAGCTCCAACTCGGTTTTAAAGTGAAAACTGCAGGAACTTCATACAGGCACTAAGAAACAGACTGACAAACCAGAGTAAAAGTTTCTCCTGCAACCCGTCCCATTTGTGCTAGATGAACGAACGTCTCTCCACATGCTCAGTTCTGAGAGATAAGTGTGTGTGAAAGCCGTACTTCACCTAGCTTCTTGGGAACACAAAGTTTCATTTCAGTTGCAAACTCCACTCCATACATATATATGGGGAGGTACTAGCTCCAACTCGGTTTTACAGTGAAAACTGCAGGAACTTTAAACCGGCACTAGGAAACAGACTGAGAAACCAGAGTAAAATTTTTCCTGCAACCAGTTCCCTTTGTGCTAGATGAACGAACGTCTCTCCACATGCTCAGTTCTGAGTGATAAGTGTGTGTGAAAGCCGTCCTTCACCTAGCTTTTTGGGAACACAAAGTTCCTTTTCACTTGCAAACTCCACTCAGACATATATATGGGGAGCTCCTAGCTCCAAATCGGTTTTACAGTGAAAAGTGCAGGAACTTCAAACCGGAAGTAAGGAAACAGACTGACAATCCAGAGTAAAATTTTCCCTTGCAACCCGTTCCCTTTGTGCTAGATGAACGAACGTCTCTACACATGCTCAGTTCTGAGAGATAAGTGTGTTTGAAACCCGTCCTTCACCTAGCTTCTTGTGAACACAAAGTTTCTTTTTAGTTGCAAACTCCACTCCATACATATATATGGGGATGTACTAGCTCCAACTCGGTTTTACAGTGAAAACTGCTGGAACTTCAAACCGGCACTAGGAAACAGACTGAGAAACCAGACTAAAAGTTTCTCCTGCAACCCTTTCCATTTGTGCTAGATGAACGAACGTCTCTTCACGTGCTCAGTTCTGAGAGATAATTGTGTGTGAAAGCCGTCCTTCACCTAGCTTGTTGGGAACACAAAGTTTCTTTACAGTTGCAAACTCCACTCCATACATATATACGGGGAGGTACTAGATCCAACTCGGTTTTACAGTGAAAACTGCAGGAACTTCAAACCGGCACTATGAAAAAGACAGAGAAACCAGAGTAAAATTTTCTCCTGCAACCCGTTCCCTGTTTGCTAGATGAACGAACGTATCTCCACATGCTCAGTTCTGAGATATAAGTGTGTGTGAAAGCCGTCCTTCACCTAGCTTATAAGGAACACAAAGTTTCTTTTCAGTTGCAAACTCCACTCCATACATATATATGGGTAGGTACTAGCTCGAACTAGGTTTTACAGTGAAAACTGCAGGAACATCAAACCGGCACTAGGGGAAACCAGAGTAAAATTTTCTCCGGCAACCCGTTCACTTTGTGCTAGATGAACGAAAGTCTCTCCACATGCTCAATTCTGAGAGATAAGTGTGTGTGAAAGCCGTACTTCACCAAGCTTCTTGGGAACACAAAGTTTCTTTTCAGTTGCAAACTCCACTCCATACATATATATGGGGAGGTACTAGCTCCAACTCGGTTTTACAGTGAAAACTGCAGGAACTTCAAACCGGCACTAGGAAACAGACTGAGAAACCAGAGAAAAAGTTTCCCCTGCAACCCGTTCCCTTTGTGCTAGATGAACGAACATCTCTCCACATGCTCAGTTCTGAGAGATAAGTGTGTGTGAAAGCCGTCCTTCACCTAGCTTATAAGGAACACAAAGTTTCTTTTCAGTTGCAAACTCCACTCCATACATATATATGGGGAGGTACTAGCTCCAACTCGGTTTTACAGTGGAAACTGCAGGAACTTCAAACCGGCACTAGGAAACAGACTGAGAAACCAGAGTAAAAGGTTCTCCAGCAACCCGTTCCCTATGTGCTAGATGAACCAACGTCTCTTCATGTGCTCAGTTCTGAGATATAAGTGTGTGTGAAAGCCGTCCTTCACCTAGCTTGTTGGCAACACAAAGTTTCTATTCAGGTGCAAACTCCACTCCATACATATATATGGGGAGGTACTAGCTCGAACTAGGTTTTACAGTGAAAACTGCAGGAACATCGAACCGGCACTAGGGGAAACCAGAGTAAAATTTTCTCCTGCAACCCGTTCCCTTTGTGCTAGATGAACGAACATCTCTCCACATGCTCAGTTCTGAGAGATAAGTGTGTGTGAAAGCCGTCCTTCACCTAGCTTTTTGGGAACACAAAGTTTCTTTTCACTAGCAAACTCCACTCAGACATATATATGGGGAGCACCTAGCTCCAAATCGGTTTTACAGTGAAAACTGCAGGAACTTCAAACCGGCACTAAGGAAACAGACTGACAATCCAGAGAAAAATTTTCCCTTGCAACCCGTTCCCTTTGTGCTAGATGAACGAACGTCTCTACACATGCTCAGTTCTGAGAGATAAGTGTGTGTGAAACCCGTCCTTCACCTAGCTTGTTGGGAAAACAAAGTTTCTTTTCAGTTGCAAACTTCATTCCATACATATATAAGGGTAGTTACTAGCTCCAACTCGGTTTTACAGTGAAAACTGCAGGAACTTCAAACCGGCACTAGGAAACAAACTGAGAAACCAGAGTAAAAGTTTCTCCTGCAACCCGTTCCCTTTGTGCTAGATGAACGAAAGTCTCTCCACATGCTCAGTTCTGAGAGATAAGTGTGTGTGAAAGCCGTCCTTCACCTAGCTTGTTGGGAACACAAAGTTTCTTTTCACTTGCAAACTCCACTCATTAATATATATGGGGAGCTCCTAGCTCCAACTCGGTTTTACAGTGAAAACTGCAGGAACTTCAAACCGGCACTAAGAAACTGACTGACAAACCAGAGTAAAAGTTTCTCCTGCAACACGTTCCTTTTGTGCTAGATGAACGAACGTCTCTCCACATGCTAAGGTCTGAGAGATAAGTGTGTGTGAAAGCCGTACTTCACCTAGCTTCTTGGGAACACAAAGTTTCTTTTTAGTTGCAAACTCCACTCCATACATATATATGGGGAGGTACTTGCTCCAACTCGGTTTTACAGTGAAAACTGCAGGAACTTCAAACCGGCACTAGGAAACAGACTGAGAAACCAGAGTAAAAGTTTCTCCTGCCACCGGTTCCCTTTGTGCTAGATGAACGAACGACTCTCCACATGCTCAGTTCTGAGAGATTAGTGTGTTTGAAAGCCGTCCTTCACCTAGCTTTTGGGAACACAAAATTTCTTTTCAGTTGAAAACTCCACTCCATACATATATATGGGGAGGTACTATCTCCAACTAGGTTTAACAGTGAAAACTGCAGGAACTTCAAACCGGCACTTGGAAACAGACTGAGAAATCAGAGTAAAAGTTTCTCCTGCAACACGTTTACTTTGTGCTGAATGAACGAACGTCTCTCCAGATGCTCAGTTCTGAGAGATAAGTGTGTGTGAAGGCCGTCCTTAACATAGCTTGTTATGAAAACAAAGTTTCTTTCACTTGCAAACTCCACTCCATACATATATATGGGGAGGTACTAGCTCCAACTCGGTTTTACAGAGAAAACTGCAGGAACATCAAACCATCACTAGTAAACATACTAAGAAACTAAAGTAAATGTTTCTCCTGCAATCAGTTCCCTTTGTGCTAGATGAACGAACGTCTCTCCACATGCTCAGTTCTGAGAGATAACAGTGTGTGAAAGCCGTCCTTCACCTAGGTTCTTGGGAACACAAAGTGTCTTTTCAGTTGGAACGCCACTCCCTAAATATATATGGGGAGGTACTAGCTCCAACTCAGTTTTACAGTGGAAACTGCAGGAACTTCAAAACGGCACTAGGAAACATACTGAGAAACCAAAGTAAAAGTTTCTCCTGAAACCCGTTCCCATTATGCTAGATGAACGAACGTCTCTCCACATGCTCAGTTCTGAGAGAAAAGTGTGTGTGAAAGCCGTCCTTCACCTAGCTTGTTGGGAACACAAAGTTTCTTTTCAGTTGCAAACTCCACTCCATACATATAGATGGGGAGGTACTAGATCCAACTCGGTTTTACAGTGAAAACTGCAGGAACTTCAAACAGGCACTAGGAAACAGACGGAGAAACCAGAGTACAAGTTTCTCCTGCAAACAGTTCCATGTGTTCTAGATGAACGAACGTCTCTCCACATACTCAGTTCTGAGAGATAAGTGTGTGTGAAAGGCGACCTTCACATAGATTCTTGGGAACACAAAGTTTCTTTTCAGATGCAAACTACATTCCATAAATATATATGGGAAGGTACTAGCTCCAACTCGGTTTTACACTGAAAACTGCAGGAAATTCTAACCGGCACTAGGAAACAGACTGAGAAACCAGTGTAACAGTTTATCCTGCAACTCGTTCCCTTTGTGCTAGATGAACGAACGTCTCTCCACATGCTCTGTTCTGAGAGATAAGTGTGTGTGGAAGCCGTCCTTAACCTAGCTTGTTGGGAACACAAAGTATCTTTTCACTTGCAAACTCCACTCCATACATATATATGGGGAGGTTCTAGCTCCAACCCAGATTTACAGTGAAAACTGCAGGAACATCAAACTGGCAGTAGGAAACAGACTGAGAAACATGAGTAAAAGTTTCTCCTGCAACCCGTTCCCTTTGTGCTAGATGAACGAATGTCTCTCCAAATGCTCAGTTCTGAGAGATATGTGTGTGTTAAAGCCGTCCTTCACCTAGCTTCTTGGGAAACCAAAGTTTCTTTTCAGTTGCAAACTACACTCCATACATATATATGGATAGGTTCTAGCTCCAACCCGGTTTTACAGTGAAAACTGCAGGAACTTCAAACCGGCAGTAGGAAACAGACTGAGAAACCAGAGTAAAAGTTTCCCCTGCAACCCGTTCCCTTTGTGCTAGATGAACAAATATCTCTCCACATGCTCAGTTCTGAGAGATAAGTGTGTGTGAAAGCCGTCCTTCACCTAGCTTATAAGGAACACAAAGTTTCTTTTCAGTTGCAAAATCCACTCCATACATATATATGGGGAGGTACTAGTTCCAACTCGGTTTTATAGAGAAAACTGCAGGAACATCAAACCGGCACTAGGAAACAGACTGAGAAACCAGAGTAAAAATTTCTCCTGCAACCCGTTCCCTTTGGGCTAGATGAACGAACGTCTCTCCACATGCTCAGTTCTGAGAGTTAAGTGTGTGTGAAAGCCGTCCTTCACCTAGCTTCTTGGGAACACAAAGTTTCTTTTCAGTTGCAAACTCCACTCCATACATATATATGGGCAGGTTCTAGTTCCAACTCGGTTTTACAGTGAAAACTGCAGGAACTTCAAACCGGCAGTAGGAAAGAGACTGAGAAACATGAGTAAAAGTTTCTCCTGCAAACCTTTCCCTTTGTGCTAGATGAACGAACGTCTCTCCACATGCTCAGTTCTGAGAGATAAATGTGTGTGAAAGCCGTCCTTCACCTAGCTTGTTGGGAACACAAAGTTTCTTTTCAGTTGCCAACTCCACTTCATACATTTATATGGGGAGGAACTAGCTCCAACTCGGTTTTACAGTGAAAACTGCAGGAACTTCAAAAAGGCAACAGGAAACAGACTGAGAAACCAGAGTATAAGTTTCTCCTGCAACTCGTTCCTTTTGTGCTAGATGAACGAAAGTCTCTCCACATGCTCAGTTCTGAGAGATAAGTGTGTGTGAAAGCCGTACTTCAACTAGCTTCTTGGGAACACAAAGATTCTTTTCAGGTGCAAACTCCACTCCATACATATATATGGGGAGGTACTAGCTCCAACTCGGTTTTACAGAGAAAACTGCAGGAACTTCAAACCGGCACTAGGAAACAAACTGAGAAACCAGAGTAAAAGTTTCTCCTTCAAACCTTTCCCTTTGTGCTAGATGAACGAAAGTCTCTAGACATGCTCAGTTCTGAGAGATATGTGTGTGTGAAAGCCGTCCTTCACCTAGCTTGTTGGGAACACAAAGTTTCTTTTCACTTGCTAACACCACTCATACAAATATATGAGGAGCTAATAGTTCCAACTCGGTTTTACTGTGAAAACTGCAGGAAATTCAAACAGGCACTAGGAAACAGACTGAGAAAACAGAGTAAAATTTTTCGTGCAAATAGTTCCCTTTACGCTAGATGAACGAATGTCTCTTCACATGCACAGGTCTGAGAGATAAGTGTGTGTGAAAGCCGTCCTTCATTTAGCTTGTTGGGAACACAAAGTTTCTTTTCACTTGCAAACTCCAATCCATACATATATATGGGGAGGTACTAGCTCCAACTCGGTTTTACAGTGAAAACTGCAGGAACTTCAAACCGGCACTAAGGAAACAGTCTGACAATCCAGAGTAAAATTTCTCCTGCAACCCGTTCCCTTTGTGCTAGATGAACGAATGTCTCTCCACATGCTCAGTTCTGAGAGATAAGTGTGTGTGAAAGCCGCTTTCACCTAGCTTGTTGGGAACACAAAGTTTCTTTTCAGTTGCAAACTCCACTCCATACATATATATGGGGAGGTACTAGCTCCAACTCGGTTTTACAGTGAAAACTGCAGGAACTTCAAACCGGCAACAGGAAAAAGACTGAGAAACCAGAGTAAAAATTTCACCTGCAACCCGTTCCATTTTGTGCTAGATGAACGAACGTCTCTCCGCATGCTCAGTTCTGAGAGATAAGTGTGAGTGAAAGCCGTCCTTCACCTAGCTTGTTGGGAACACAAAGTTTCTTTTCAGTTGCAAACTCCACTCCATACATATATATGGGAAGGTAATAGCTCCAACTCGGTTTTACAGTGAAAACTGCAGGAACTTCAAACCGGCACTAGGAAACAGACTGAGAAAACAGAGTAAAATTTTCACCTGAAACCCATTCCCTTTGTGCTATATGAACGAACGTCTCTCCACATGCTCAGTTCTGAGAGATAAGTGTGTGTGAAAGCCGTCCTTCAAAAAGCTTGTTGGGAACACAAAGTTTCTTTTCACTTGAAAACACAACTCATACATATATATGGGGAGCTCCTAGCTCCAACTCTTTTTTACAGTGAAAACTGCAGGAACTTCAAACAGGCACTAAGAAACAGACTGACTAACCAGAGTAAAAGTTTCTCTGGCAACCCGTTCCTTTTGTGCTAGATGAACGAACGTCTCTGCACATGCTCAGTTCTGAGAGATAAGTGTGTGTGAAAGCCGTCCTTCATTTAGCTTGTTGGGAACACAAAGTTTCTTTTCACTTGCAAACTCCAATCCATACATATATATGGGGAGGTACTAGCTCCAACTCGGTTTTACAGTGAAAACTGCAGGAACTTCAAACCGGCACTAAGGAAACAGTCTGACAATCCAGAGTAAAATTTCTCCTGCAACCCGTTCCCTTTGTGCTAGATGAACGAATGTCTCTCCACATGCTCAGTTCTGAGAGATAAGTGTGTGTGAAAGCCGCTTTCACCTAGCTTGTTGGGAACACAAAGTTTCTTTTCAGTTGCAAACTCCACTCCATACATATATATGGGGAGGTACTAGCTCCAACTCGGTTTTACAGTGAAAACTGCAGGAACTTCAAACCGGCAACAGGAAAAAGACTGAGAAACCAGAGTAAAAATTTCACCTGCAACCCGTTCCATTTTGTGCTAGATGAACGAACGTCTCTCCGCATGCTCAGTTCTGAGAGATAAGTGTGAGTGAAAGCCGTCCTTCACCTAGCTTGTTGGGAACACAAAGTTTCTTTTCAGTTGCAAACTCCACTCCATACATATATATGGGAAGGTAATAGCTCCAAATCGGTTTTACAGTGAAAACTGCAGGAACTTCAAACCGGCACTAGGAAACAGACTGAGAAAACAGAGTAAAATTTTCACCTGAAACCCATTCCCTTTGTGCTAGATGAACGAACGTCTCTCCACATGCTCAGTTCTGAGAGATAAGTGTGTGTGAAAGCCGTCCTTCAAAAAGCTTGTTGGGAACACAAAGTTTCTTTTCACTTGAAAACACAACTCATACATATATATGGGGAGCTCCTAGCTCCAACTCTTTTTTACAGTGAAAACTGCAGGAACTTCAAACAGGCACTAAGAAACAGACTGACTAACCAGAGTAAAAGTTTCTCTGGCAACCCGTTCCTTTTGTGCTAGATGAACGAACGTCTCTGCACATGCTCAGTTCTGAGAGATAAGTGTGTGTGAAAGCCGTCCTTCACCTAGCTTCTTGGGAACACAAAGATTCTTTTCAGTTGCAAAATCCAATCCGTACATATATATGGGGATGTACTAGCTCCAACTCGGTTTTACAGTGAAAACTGCAGGAACTTCAAACCGGCACTAGGAAACAGACTGAGAAACCAGAGTAAAAGTTTCTCCTGCATCCCGTTCCCATTGTGCTGAATGAACGAACGTCTCTCCACATGCTCATTTCGGAGAGATAAGTGTGTGTGAAAGCCGCACTTCACCTAGCTTGTTATGAAAACAAAGTTTCTTTTCAGTTGCAAACTCCACTCTATACATATATATGGAGAGGTACTAGCTCCAACTCGGTTTTACAGTGAAAACTGCAGGAACTTCAAACCGGCACTAGGAAACAGACTGAGAAACCAGAGTAAAAGTTTCTCCTGCAACCCGTTCCCTTTGTGCTAGATGAACGAATGTCTATTCACATGCTCATTTCTGAGAATTAAGTGTGTGTGAAAGCCGTCCTTCACCTTGCTTGTTGGGAACACAAAGTTTCTTTTCAGTTGCAAACTCCACTCCATACATATATATGTGGAGGTACTAGCTCCAACTCGGTTTTACAGTGAAAACTGCAGGAACTTCAAACCGGCACTAGGAAACAGACTGAGAAACCAGAGTAAAATTTTCTCCTGCAACCCGTTTCATTTGTGCTAGATGAACGATCGTCTCTCCACATCCTCAGTTCTAAGAGATAAATGTGTGTGAAAGCCGTCCTTTTCCTTGCATGTTGGGAACAAAAAGTTTCTCTTCAGTTGCAAACTCCACTCCATACATATATATGTGGAGGTACTAGCTCGAACAAGGTTTTACAGTGAAAATTGCAGGAACTTCAAACCGGCACTAGGAAACAGACTGAGAAACCAGAGTAAAACTTTCTCCTGCAACCCGTTCCCTTTGTGCTAGATGAACGAACGTCTCTACACATGCTCAATTCTGAGAGATATGTGTGTGTGAAAGACGTTCTTCTCCTAGCTTGTAGGGAACACAAAGTTTCTTTTCAGTTGCAAACTCCACTCCATGCATATTTATGGGGAGGTTCTAGCTCCAACTCGGTTTTACAGTGAAAACTGCAGGAACTTCAAACCGGCACTAGGAAACAGACTGAGAAACCACAGTAAAAATTTCTCCTGCAACCCGTTCCCTTTGGGCTAGATGAACGAACGTCTCTCCACATGCTAAGTTCTGAGAGTTAAGTGTGTGTGAAAGCCGTCCTTCACCTAGCTTCTTGGGAACACAAAGTTTCTTTTCAGTTGCAAACTCCACTCCATACATATATATGGGGAGGTTCTAGCTCCAACTCGGTTTTACAGTGAAAACTGCAGGAACTTCAAACCGGCAGTAGGAAAGAGACTGAGAAACATGAGTAAAAGTTTCTCCTGCAAACCTTTCCCTTTGTGCTAGATGAACGAACGTCTCTCCACATGCTCAGTTCTGAGAGATAAATGTGTGTGAAAGCCGTCCTTCACCTAGCTTGTTGGGAACACAAAGTTTCTTTTCAGTTGCCAACTCCACTTCATACATTTATATGGGGAGGAACTAGCTCCAACTCGGTTTTACAGTGAAAACTGCAGGAACTTCAAAAAGGCAACAGGAAACAGACTGAGAAACCAGAGTAAAAGTTTCTCCTGCACCTCGTTCCTTTTGTGCTAGATGAACGAAAGTCTCTCCACATGCTCAGTTCTGAGAGATAAGTGTGTGTGAAAGCCATACTTCACCTAGCTTCTTGGGAACACAAAGATTCTTTTCAGGTGCAAACTCCACTCCATACATATATATGGGGAGGTACTAGCTCCAACTCGGTTTTACAGTGAAAACTGCAGGAACTTCAAACCGGCACTAGGAAACAGACTGGGAAACCAGAGTAAAAGTTTCTCCAGCAACCCGTTCCCATTGTGCTAAATGAATGAACGTCTCTCCACATGCTCAGTTCTGAGCGATAAGTGTGTGTGAAAGCCGTCCTTCACCTAGCTTGTTGGGAACACAAAGGATCTTTTCAGTTACAAATTCCACTCCATACATATATATGGGGAGGTACTAGCTCCAACTCGGTTTTACAGTGAAAACTGCAGGAACTTCAAACCGGCACTAGGTAACAGACTGAGAAACCATAGTAAAAGTTTCTCCTGCAACCCGTTCCATTTGTGCTAGATGAACGAACGTCTCTCCACATGCTCAGCTCTCAGAGATAAGTGTGTGTGAAAGCCGAACTTCAACTAGCTTGTTGGGAACACAAAGTTTCTTTTCACTTGCAAACTCCACTCCATACATATATATGGGGAGGTACTTGCTCCAACTCTGTTTTACAGTGAAAAGTGCAGGAACTTCAAACCGGCACTAGGAAACAGACTGAGAAACCAGTGTAAAAGTTTCTCCTACAAACCGTTCCATTTGTGCTAGATGAACGAAGGTCTATCCACATGCTCAGTTCTGAGAGATAAGTGTGTGTGAAAGCCGTTCTTCACCTAGCTTGTTGGGAACATAAAGTTTCTTTTCACTTGCAAACTCCACTCCATACCTATATAAGGGGAGGTACTAGCCCCAACTCGGTTTTACAGTGAAAACTGCAGGAACTTCAAACCGGCACTAGGAAACAAACTGAGAAATCAGAGTAAAAGTTTCTCCTTCAAACCTTTCCCTTTGTGCTAGATGAACGAACGTCTCTAGACATGCTCAGTTCTGAGAGATAAGTGTGTGTGAAAGCCGTCCTTCAGATAGCTTCTTTCGAACACAAAGTTTCTTTTCAGTTGCCAACTCCACTCCATACTTATATATGGGAAGGTACTAGCTCCAACTCGGTTTTACAGCGAAAACTGCAGGAACTTCAAACCGGCACTAGGAAACAGACTGAGAAACCAGAGTAAAAGTTCCTCCTGCAACCTGTTCCCTTTGTGCTAGATGAACGAAAGTCTCTCCACATGCACAGTTCTGAGAGATATGTGTGTGTGAAAGCCGTCCTTCACCTAGCTTGTTGGGAACACAAAGTTTCTTTTCACTTGCTAACACCACTCATACAAATATATGAGGAGCTAATAGTTCCAACTCGGTTTTAATGTGAAAACTGCAGGAAATTCAAACAGGCACTAGGAAACAGACTGAGAAACCAGAGTAAAATTTTTCGTGCAAATAGTTCCCTTTACGCTAGATGAACGAATGTCTCTCCACATGCACAGGTCTGAGAGATAAGTGTGTGTGAAAGCCGTCCTTCATTTAGCTTGTTGGGAACACAAAGTTTCTTTTCACTTGCAAACTCCAATCCATACATATATATGGGGAGGTACTAGCTCCAACTCGGTTTTACAGTGAAAACTGCAGGAACTTCAAACCGGCACTAAGGAAACAGTCTGACAATCCAGAGTAAAATTTCTCCTGCAACCCGTACCCTTTGTGCTAGATGAACGAATGTCTCTCCACATGCTCAGTTCTGAGAGATAAGTGTGTGTGAAAGCCGCTTTCACCTAGCTTGTTGGGAACACAAAGTTTCTTTTCAGTTGCAAACTCCACTCCATACATATATATGGGGAGGTACTAGCTCCAACTCGGTTTTACAGTGAAAACTGCAGGAACTTCAAACCGGCAACAGGAAAAAGACTGAGAAACCAGAGTAAAAATTTCACCTGCAACCCGTTCCATTTTGTGCTAGATGAACGAACGTCTCTCCGCATGCTCAGTTCTGAGAGATAAGTGTGAGTGAAAGCCGTCCTTCACCTAGCTTGTTGGGAACACAAAGTTTCTTTTCAGTTGCAAACTCCACTCCATACATATATATGGGAAGGTAATAGCTCCAAATCGGTTTTACAGTGAAAACTGCAGGAACTTCAAACCGGCACTAGGAAACAGACTGAGAAAACAGAGTAAAATTTTCACCTGAAACCCATTCCCTTTGTGCTAGATGAACGAACGTCTCTCCACATGCTCAGTTCTGAGAGATAAGTGTGTGTGAAAGCCGTCCTTCAAAAAGCTTGTTGGGAACACAAAGTTTCTTTTCACTTGAAAACACAACTCATACATATATATGGGGAGCTCCTAGCTCCAACTCTTTTTTACAGTGAAAACTGCAGGAACTTCAAACAGGCACTAAGAAACAGACTGACTAACCAGAGTAAAAGTTTCTCTGGCAACCCGTTCCTTTTGTGCTAGATGAACGAACGTCTCTGCACATGCTCAGTTCTGAGAGATAACTGTGTGTGAAAGCCGTCCTTCACCTAGCTTCTTGGGAACACAAAGATTCTTTTCAGTTGCAAAATCCAATCCGTACATATATATGGGGATGTACTAGCTCCAACTCGGTTTTACAGTGAAAACTGCAGGAACTTCAAACCGGCACTAGGAAACAGACTGAGAAACCAGAGTAAAAGTTTCTCCTGCATCCCGTTCCCATTGTGCTGAATGAACGAACGTCTCTCCACATGCTCATTTCGGAGAGATAAGTGTGTGTGAAAGCCGCACTTCACCTAGCTTGTTATGAAAACAAAGTTTCTTTTCAGTTGCAAACTCCACTCTATACATATATATGGAGAGGTACTAGCTCCAACTCGGTTTTACAGTGAAAACTGCAGGAACTTCAAACCGGCACTAGGAAACAGACTGAGAAACCAGAGTAAAAGTTTCTCCTGCAACCCGTTCCCTTTGTGCTAGATGAACGAATGTCTATTCACATGCTCATTTCTGAGAATTAAGTGTGTGTGAAAGCCGTCCTTCACCTTGCTTGTTGGGAACACAAAGTTTCTTTTCAGTTGCAAACTCCACTCCATACATATATATGTGGAGGTACTAGCTCCAACTCGGTTTTACAGTGAAAACTGCAGGAACTTCAAACCGGCACTAGGAAACAGACTGAGAAACCAGAGTAAAATTTTCTCCTGCAACCCGTTTCATTTGTGCTAGATGAACGATCGTCTCTCCACATCCTCAGTTCTAAGAGATAAATGTGTGTGAAAGCCGTCCTTTTCCTTGCATGTTGGGAACAAAAAGTTTCTCTTCAGTTGCAAACTCCACTCCATACATATATTTCTGGAGGTACTAGCTCGAACAAGGTTTTACAGTGAAAATTGCAGGAACTTCAAACCGGCACTAGGAAACAGACTGAGAAACCAGAGTAAAACTTTCTCCTGCAACCCGTTCCCTTTGTGCTAGATGAACGAACGTCTCTACACATGCTCAATTCTGAGAGATATGTGTGTGTGAAAGACGTTCTTCTCCTAGCTTGTAGGGAACACAAAGTTTCTTTTCAGTTGCAAACTCCACTCCATGCATATTTATGGGAAGTTTCTAGCTCCAACTCGGTTTTACAGTGAAAACTGCAGGAACTTCAAACCGGCACTAGGAAACAGACTGAGAAACCAGAGTAAAAGTTTCTCCTGCAATCCGTTCCCATTGTGCTAGATGAACAAACGTCTCTCCACATGCTCAGTTCTGAGAGATAAGTGTGTGTGAAAGCCATCCTTCACTTAGCTTCTTGGGAACACAAAGTTTCTTTTCAGTTGCAAACTCCACTCCATACATATATATGGGGATGTACTAGCTCCAACTCGGTTTTACAGTGAAAACTGCAGGAACATCAACCGTCACTAGGAAACAGACTGAGAATCCAGAGTAAAAGTTTCTCCTGCAACCCGTTCCCTTTGTGCTAGATGAACGAACGTCTCTCCACATGCTCATTTCTGAGAGATATGTGTGTGTGAAAGCCGTCCTTCACCTAGCTTGATTGGAACACAAAGTTTCTTTTCACTTGCAAACACCACTCATACATATATATGAGGAGCTCCTAGCTCCAACTCGGTTTTAAAGTGAAAATTGCAGGAACTTCAAACAGGCACTAAGAAACAGACTGAGAAACCAGAGTAAAATTTCTCCTGCAACCCGTTCCATTTGTGCTAGATGAACGAACGTCTCTCCACATGCTCAGTTCTGAGAGATAAGTGTGTGTGAAAGCCGTACTTCACCTAGATTCTTGGGAACACAAAGTTTCATTTCAGTTGCAAACTCCACTCCATACATATATATGGGGAGGTACTAGCTCCAACTCGGTTTTACAGTGAAAACTGCAGGAACTTTAAACCGGCACTAGGAAACAGACTGAGAAACCAGAGTAAAATTTTTCCTGCAACCTGTTCCCTTTGTGCTAGATGAACGAACGTCTCTCCACATGCTCAGTTCTGAGCGATAAGTGTGTGTGAAAGCCGTCCTTCACCTAAATTTTCGGGAACACAAAGTTCCTTTTCACTTGCAAACTCCACTGAGACATATATATGGGGAGCTCCTAGCTCCAAATCGGTTTTACAGTGAAAAGTGCAGGAACTTCAAACCGGCCGTAAGGAAACAGACTGGCAATCCAGAGTAAAAGTTTCCCTTGCAACCCGTTCCCTTTGTGCTAGATGAACGAACGTCTCTACACATGCTCAGTTCTGAGAGATAAGTGTGTGTGAAACCCGTCCTTCACCTAGCTTCTTGTGAACACAAAGTTTCTTTTTAGTTGCAAACACCACTCCATACATATATATGGGGATGTACTAGCACCAACTCGGTTTTACAGAGAAAACTGCAGGAACTTCAAACCGGCACTAGGAAACAGACTGAGAAACCAGAGTAAAAGTTTCTCCTGCAACAAGTTCAATTTGCGCTAGATGAACGAACGTCTCTCCACAAGCTCAGTTCTGAGAGAGATGTGTGTGAAAGCCGTACTTCACCTAGCTTGATTGGAACACAAAGTTTCTTTTCAGTTGCAAACTCCACTCCATACATATATATGGGAAGGTACTAGCTCCAACTCGGTTTTACAGTGAAAACTACAGGAACTTCAAACCGGCACTAGGAAACAGGCTGAGAAACCAGAGTTAAAGCTTCTCCTGAAAACGTTCCTTTTGTGCTAAATGAACGAAAGTCTCTCCACATGCTCAGTTCTGAGAGATAAGTGTGTGTGAAAGCCGTCCTTCACCTAGCTTCTTGGGAACACAAAGATTCTTTTCAGTTGCAAAATCCAATCCGTACATATATATGGGGATGTACTAGCTCCAACTCGGTTTTACAGTGAAAACTGCAGGAACTTCAAACCGGCACTAGGAAACAGACTGAGAAACCAGAGTAAAAGTTTCTCCTGCATCCCGTTCCCATTGTGCTGAATGAACGAACGTCTCTCCACATGCTCATTTCGGAGAGATAAGTGTGTGTGAAACCCGCACTTCACCTAGCTTGTTATGAAAACAAAGTTTCTTTTCAGTTGCAAACTCCACTCCATATATATATATGGGGAGGTACAAGCTCCAACTCTGTTTTACAGTGAAAACTGCAGGAACTTCAAACCGGCACTAGGAAACAGACTGAGAAACCAGAGTAAAAGTTTCTCCTGCAACCCGTTCCCTTTGTGCTACATGAACGAACGTCTATTCACATGCTCATTTCTGAGAATTAAGTGTGTGTGAAAGCCGTCCTTCACCTTGCTTGTTGGGAACACAAAGTTTCTTTTCAGTTGCAAACTCCACTCCATACATATATATGTGGGGGTACTAGCTCCAACTCGGTTTTACAGTGAAAACTGCAGGAACTTCAAACCGGCACTAGGAAACAGACTGAGAAACCAGAGTAAAATTTTCTCCTGCAACCCGTTTCATTTGTGCTAGATGAACGATCGTCTCTCCACATCCTCAGTTCTAAGAGATAAATGTGTGTGAAAGCCGTCCTTCTCCTTGCATGTTGGGAACAAAAAGTTTCTCTTCAGTTGCAAACTCCACTCCATACATATATATCTGGAGGTACTAGCTCCAACTCGGTTTTACAGTGAAAACTGCAGGAACATCAACCGTCACTAGGAAACAGACTGAGAATCCAGAGTAAAAGTTTCTCCTGCAACCCGTTCCCTTTGTGCTAGATGAACGAACGTCTCTCCACATGCTCAGTTCTGAGAGATATGTGTGTGTGAAAGCCGTCCTTCACCTAGCTTGATTGGAACACAAAGTTTCTTTTCACTTGCAAACACCACTCATACATATATATGAGGAGCTCCTAGCTCCAACTCGGTTTTAAAGTGAAAATTGCAGGAACTTCAAACAGGCACTAAGAAACAGACTGAGAAACCAGAGTAAAATTTCTCCTGCAACCCGTTCCATTTGTGCTAGATGAACGAACGTCTCTCCACATGCTCAGTTCTGAGAGATAAGTGTGTGTGAAAGCCGTACTTCACCTAGCTTCTTGGGAACACAAAGTTTCATTTCAGTTGCAAACTCCACTCCATACATATATATGGGGAGGTACTAGCTCCAACTCGGTTTTACAGTGAAAACTGCACGAACTTTAAACCGGCACTAGGAAACAGACTGAGAAACCAGAGTAAATGTTTCTCCTGCAACCCGTTCCCTTTGTACTAGATGAACGAACGTCTCTCCACATGCTCAGTTCTGAGAGATAAGTGTGTGTGAAAGCCGTCCTTCACCTAAATTTTCGGGAACACAAAGTTCCTTTTCACTTGCAAACTCCACTGAGACACATATATGGGGAGCTCCTAGCTCCAAATCGGTTTTACAGTGAAAAGTGCAGGAACTTCAAACCGGCCGTAAGGAAACAGACTGGCAATCCAGAGTAAAAGTTTCCCTTGCAACCCGTTCCCTTTGTGCTAGATGAACGAACGTCTCTACACATGCTCAGTTCTGAGAGATAAGTGTGTGTGAAACCCGTCCTTCACCTAGCTTCTTGTGAACACAAAGTTTCTTTTTAGTTGCAAACACCACTCCATACATATATATGGGGATGTACTAGCACCAACTCGGTTTTACAGAGAAAACTGTAGGAACTTCAAACCGGCACTAGGAAACAGACTGAGAAACCAGAGTAAAAGTTTCTCCTGCAACAAGTTCAATTTGCGCTAGATGAACAAAAGTCTCTCCACAAGCTCAGTTCTGAGAGAGAAGTGTGTGTGAAAGCCGTACTTCACCTAGCTTGTTGGGAACAAAAAGTTTCTTTTCAGTTGCAAACTCCACTCCATACATATATATGGGAAGGTACTAGCTCCAACTCGGTTTTACAGTGAAAACTACAGGAACTTCAAACCGGCACTAGGAAACAGGCTGAGAAACCAGAGTTAAAGTTTCTCCAGAAAACGTTCCTTTTGTGCTAAATGAACGAAAGTCTCTCCACATGCTCAGTTCTGAGAGATAAGTGTGTGTGAAAGCCGTCCTTCACCTAGCTTATTGGGAACACAAAGAATCTTTTCAGTTGCAAAATCCAATCGTACATATATATGGGGATGTACTAGCTCCAACTCGGTTTTACAGTGAAAACTGCAGGAACTTCAAACCGGCACTAGGAAACAGACTGAGAAACCAGAGTAAAAGTTTCTCCTGCATCCCGTTCCCATTGTGCTGAATGAACGAACGTCTCTCCACATGCTCATTTCGGAGAGATAAGTGTGTGTGAAAGCCGCACTTCACCTAGCTTGTTATGAAAACAAAGTTTCTTTTCAGTTGCAAACTCCACTCCATATATATATATGGGGAGGTACAAGCTCCAACTCTGTTTTACAGTGAAAACTGCAGGAACTTCAAACCGGCAATAGGAAACAGACTGAGAAACCAGAGTAAAAGTTTCTCCTGCAACCCGTTCCCTTTGTGCTACATGAACGAACGTCTATTCACATGCTCATTTCTGAGAATTAAGTGTGTGTGAAAGCCGTCCTTCACCTTGCTTGTTGGGAACACAAAGTTTCTCTTCAGTTGCAAACTCCACTCCATACATATATATCTGGAGGTACTAGCTCCAACTCGGTTTTACAGTGAAAACTGCAGGAACATCAACCGTCACTAGGAAACAGACTGAGAATCCAGAGTAAAAGTTTCTCCTGCAACCCGTTCCCTTTGTGCTAGATGAACGATCGTCTCTCCACATGCTCAGTTCTGAGAGATATGTGAGTGTGAAAGCCGTCCGTCACCTAGCTTGATTGGAACACAAAGTTTCTTTTCAGTTGCAAACTCCACTCCATGCATATTTATGGGGAGGTTCTAGCTCCAACTCGGTTTTACAGTGAAAACTGCAGGATCTTCAAACCGGCACTAGGAAAAAGACTGAGAAAGCAGAGAAAAAGTTTCTCCTGCAATCCGTTCCCTTTGTGCTAGATGAACGATCGTCTCTCCACATGCTCAGTTCTGAGAGATAAGTGTGTGTGAAAGCCATCCTTCACTTATCTTCTTGGGAACACAAAGTTTCTTTTCACTTGCAAACACCACTCATACATATATATGAGGATTTCCTAGCTCCAACTCGGTTTTAAATTGAAAACTGCAGGAACTTCAAACAGGCACTAAGAAACAGACTGACAAACCAGAGTAAAAGTTTCTCCTGCAACCCGTTCCATTTGTGCTAGATGAACGAACGTCTCTCCACATGCTCAGTTCTGAGGATAAGTGTGTGTGAAAGCCGTACTTCACCTAGCTTCTTGGGAACACAAAGTTTCATTTCAGTTGCAAACTCCACTCCATACATATATATGGGGAGGTACTAGTTCCAACTCGGTTTTACAGTGAAAACTGCATGAACTTTAAACCAGCACTAGGAAACAGACTGAGAAACCAGAGTAAAATTTTTCCTGCAACCAGTTCCCTTTGTGCTAGATGAACGAACGTCTCTCCACATGCTCATTTCTGAGAGATATGTGTGTGTGAAAGCCGACCTTCACCTAACTTTTCGGGAACACAAAGTTCCTTTTCACTTGCAAACTCCACTGAGACATATATATGGGGAGCTCCTAGCTCCAAATCGGTTTTACAGTGAAAAGTGCAGGAACTTCAAACCGGCAGTAAGGAAACAGACTGACAATCCAGAGTAAAATTTTCCCTTGCAACCCGTTCCCTTTGTGCTAGATGAACGAACGTCTCTCCACATGCTCAGTTCTGAGAGATAAATGTGTGTGAAAGCCGTCCTTCACCCAGCTTTTTGGGAACACAAAGTTTCTTTTCACATGCAAACTCCACTCAGACATATATATGGGGAGTTCCTAGCTCCAAATCGGTTGTACAGTGAAAAGTGCAGGAACTTCAAACCGGCAGTAAGGTAACAGACTGACAATCCAGAGTAAAATTTTCACTTGCAACCCGTTCCCTTTGTGCTAGTTGAACGAATGTCTCTACACATGCTCAGTTCTGAGAGATAAGTGTGTGTGAAACCCGTCCTTAACCTAGCTTCTTGGGAACACAAAGTTTCTTTTCAATTGCACACTCCACTCCATACATATATATGGGGATGTACTAGCTCCAACTCGGTTTTACAGTGGAAACTGCAGGAACTTCAAACCGGCACTAGGAAACAGACTGAGAAACCAGAGTAAAAGGTTCTCCTGCAACCCGTTCCCTTTGTGCTAGATGAACGAACGTCTCTTCACGTGCTCAGTTCTGAGAGATAATTGTGTTTGAAAGCCGTCCTTCACCTAGCTTGTTGGGAACACAAAGTTTCTTTTCAGTTGCAAACTCCACTCCATACATCTATACGGGGAGGTACAAGCTCCAACTCATTTTAACAGTGAAAACTGCAGGAACTTCAAACCGGCACTATGAAAAAGACTGAGAAACCAGAGTAAAATTTTCTCCTGCAACCCGTTCCCTTTTTGGTAGATGAACGAACGTCTCTCCACATGCTCAGTTCAGAGATATAAGTGTGTGTGAAAGCCGTCCTTCACCTAGCTTGTTGGGAACACAAAGTTTATATTCAGGTGCAAACTCCACTCCATACATATATATGGGGAGGTACTAGCTCGAACTAGGTTTTACAGTGAAAACTGCAGGAACATCAAACAGGCACTAGGGGAAACCAGAGTAAAATTTTCTCCTGCAACCCGTTCCCTTTGTGCTAGATGAACGAACATCTCTCCACATGCTCAGTTCTGAGAGATAAGTGTGTGTGAAAGCCGTCCTTCACCTAGCTTTTTGGGAACACAAAGTTTCTTTTCACTAGCAAACTCCACTCAGACATATATATGGGGAGCTCCTAGCTCCAAATCGGTTTTACACTGAAAACTGCAGGAACTTCAAACCGGCACTAAGGAAACAGACTGACAATCCAGAGTAAAATTTTCCCTTGCAACCCGTTCCCTTTGTGCTAGATGAACGAACGTCTCTACACATGCTCAGTTCTGAGAGATAAGTGTGTGTGAACCCCGTCCTTCACCTAGCTTGTTGGGAAAACAAAGTTTCTTTTCATTTGCAAACTTCATTCCATACATATATAAGGGTAGGTACTTGCTCCAACTCGGTTTTACAGTGAAAACTGCAGGAACTTCAAAGCGGCACTAGGAAACAGACTGAGAAACCAGAGTAAAATTTTCTCCTGCCACCGGTTCCCTTTGTGATAGATGAACGAACGACTCTCCACATGCTCAGTTCTGAGAGAATAGTGTGTTTGAAAGCTGTCCTTCACCTAGCTTTTGGGAACACAAAGTTTCTTTTCCGTTGAAAACTCCACTCCATACATATATATGGGGAGGTACTATCTCCAACTAGGTTTAACAGTGAAAACTGCAGGAACTTCAAACCGGCACTTGGAAACAGACTGAGAAATCAGAGTAAAAGGTTCTCCTGCAACACTTTTACTTTGTGCTGAATGAACGAACGTCTCTCCAGATGCTCAGTTCTGAGAGATAAGTGTGTGTGAAGGCCGTCCTTAACCTAGCTTGTTATGAAAACAAAGTTTCTTTCACTTGCAAACTCCACTCCATACATATATATGGGGAGGTACTAGTTCCAACTCGGTTTTACAGAGAAAACTGCAGGAACATCAAACCGGCACTAGGAAAAATACTAAGAAAACAAAGTAAAAGTTTATCCTTCAACTCGTTCCCTTTGTGCTAGATGAACGAACGCCTGTCCACATGCTAAGTTCTGAGAGATAAGTGTGTGTGAAAGCCGTACTTCACCTAACTTGTTGGGAACACAAAGTTTCTTTTCACTTGCAAACACCACTCATACATATATATGGGGAGATCCTAGCTCCAACTCGGTTTTACAGTGAAAACTGCAGGAACTTCAAACAGGCACTAAGAAACAGACTGACAAACCAGAGTAAAAGTTTCCCCTGCAACCCGTTCCATTTGTGCTAGATGAACGAATGTCTCTCCACATGCTCAGTTCTGAGAGATAAGTGTGTGTGAAAGCCGTCCTTCACCTAGCTTGTTGGGAACACAAAGTTTCTTTTCAGTTGCAAACACCACTCCATACATATATATGAGGAGGTACTAGCACCAACTCGGTTTTACAGAGAAAACTGCAGGAACTTCAAACCGGCACTAGGAAACAGACTGAGAATCCAGAGTAAAAGTTTCTCCTGCAATCCGTTCCCTTTGTGCTAGATGAACGAACGTTTCTCCACATGCTCAGTTCTGAGAGATAATTGTGTGTGAAAGCCGTCCTTCAGATAGCTTCTTGGGAACCCAAAGTTTCTTTTCAGTTGCAAACTCCACTTAATACATATATATGGGGAGGTACAAGCTCAAACTCGGTTTTACAGCGAAAACTGCAGGAACTTCAAACCGGCACTAGGAAACAGACTGAGAAACCAGAGTAAAAGTTTCTCCTGCAACCCGTTCCCTTTGTGCTAGATGAACGAACGCCTCTCCTCATGCTCAGTTCTGAGAGATAAGTGTGTGTGAAAGCTGTCCTTCACCTAGCTTGTTGGGAACAAATAGTTTCTTTTCACTTGCAAACACCACTCATACATATATATGGGGAGCACCTAGCCCCAACTCGGTTTTACAGTGAAAACTGCAGGAACTTCAAACAGGCACTAAGAAACAGACTGACAAACCAGAGTAAAATTTTCTCCTGCAACCCGTTCCTTTTTGCTAGATGAACGAACGTCTCTCCACATGCTCAGTTCTGAGAGATAAGTGTGTGTTAAAGCCGAACTTCACCTAGCTTCTTGGGAACACAAAGATTCTTTTCAGTTGCAAACTCCACTCCATACATATATATGGGGATGTAATAGCTCCAACTCGGTTTTACAGTGAAAACTGCAGGAAATTCAAACCAGCACTGGGAAACAGACTGAGAAACCAGAGTAAAAGTTTACCTGCAACCAGTTCCCTTTGTGCTAGATGAACGAACGTCTCTCCACATGCTCAGTTCTGAGAGATAATTGTGTGTGAAAGCCGTCCTTCACCTAGCTTTTTGGGAACACAAAGTTTCTTTTCACTTGCAAACTCCACTCAGACATATATTTGGGAGCTCCCAGCTCCAACTCGGTTTTACAGTGAAAACTGCAGGAACTTCAAACCGGCACTAAGGAAACAGACTGACAAACCAGAGTAAAAGTTTCTCCTGCAACCCGTTCCATTTGTGCTAGAAGAACGAAAGTCTCTCCACATGCTCAGTGATAAGAGATAAGTGTGTGTGAAAGCCGTCCTTCACCTAGTTTGTTGGGAAAACAAAGTTTCTTTTCACTTGCAAATTCCACTCCATACGTATATATGGGGAGGTACTAGCTCCAACTCGGTTTTACAGTGAAAACTGCAGGAACTTCAAATCAGCACAAGGAAACAGAATGAGAAACCAGAGTAAAACTTTCTCCTGCAACCCGTTCCCTTTGTGCTAGATGAACGAACGTGTCTCCACATGCTCAGTTCTGAGAAATAAGTGTGGGTGAAAGCCGTCCTTCACCTAGCTTGTTGGTAACACAAAGTTTCTTTTCAGTTGCAAACTCCACTCCATACATATATAAGGGGAGTTACAAGCTCCAACTCGGTTTTACAGCGAAAACTGCAGGAACTTCAAACCGGCACTAGGAAACCGACTGAGAAACCAGAGTAAAAGTTTCTCCTGCAACCCGTTCCCTTTGTGCTAGATGAACGAACGCCTCTCCACATGCTCAGTTCTGAGAGATAAGTGTGTGTGAAAGCCGTCCTTCACCTAGGTTGTTGAGAACACAAAGTTTCTTTTCACTTGCAAACACCACTCATACATATATATGGGGAGCACCTAGCCCCAACTCGGTTTTACAGTGAAAACTGCAGGAACTTCAAACAGGCACTAAGAAACAGACTGACAAACCAGAGTACAAGTTTCTCCTGCAACCCGTTCCCTTTTTGCTAGATGAACGAACGTCTCTCCACATGCTCAGTTCTGAGAGATAAGTGTGTGTTAAAGCCGAACTTCACCTAGCTTCTTAGGAACACAAAGATTCTTTTCAGTTGCAAACTCCACTCCATACATATATATGGGGATATAATTGCTCCAACTCAGTTTTACAGTGAAAACTGCAGGAACTTCAAACCGGCACTAGGAAACAGACTGAGAAACCAGAGTAAAAGTTTCTCCTGCAAATAGTTCCATTTGTGCTAGTTGAACGAACTTCTCTCCACATGCTCAGTTCTGAGAGATAAGTGTGTGTGAAAGCCGTCCTTCACCTAGCTTTATGGGAACACAAAGTTTCTTTTCACTTGCAAACTCCACTCAGACATATTTATGGGGAGCTCCCAGCTCCAACTCGGTTTTACAGTGAAAACTGCAGTAACTTCAAACCGGCGCTAGGAAACAGACTGAGAAACCAGAGTAAAAAATTCTCCTGCAACCCGTTCCATTTGTGCTAGATGAACGAACGTCTCTCCACATGCTCAATTCTGAGAGATAAGTGTGTGTGAAAGACGTCCTTAACCTAGCTTGTTGGGAACACAAAGTTTCTTTTCAGTTGCAAACTCCACTGCATACATATATAAGGGTAGGTACTAGCTCCAACTCGGTTTTACAATGAAAACTGCAGGAACTTCAAACAGGCACTAGGAAACAGACTGAGATACCAGAGTAAAAGTTTCGCCTGCAACCCGTTCCCTTTGTGCTAGATGAACGAACGTCTTTCCAAATGCTCAGTTCTAAGAGATAAGTGTGTGTGAAAGCCGTCCTTCAACTTGCTTGTTGGGAACACAAAGTTTCTTTTCAGTTGCAAACTCCACTCCATACATATATAAGGGGAGGTACTAGCTCTAACTCGGTTTTACAGTGAAAACTGCAGGAACTTCAATCCGGCCCTAGGAAACAGACTGAGAAACCAGAGAAAAAGTTTCTACTGCAACCCGTTCCCTTTGTGCTAGATGAACGATCGTCTCTCCAGGTGCTCAGTTCTGAGAGATAAGTGTGTGTGAAAGCCGTCCTTCACCTAGCTTGTTGGGAACATAAAGTTTCTTTTCACTAGCAAACTCCACTCATACATATATATGGGGAGCCCATAGCTCCAACTCGGTTTTACAATGAAAACTGCAGGAACTTCAAACCGGCACTAAGGAAACAGACTGACAAACCAGAGTAAAAGTTTCTCCTTCATCCCGTTCCCTTTATGCTAGATGAACGAACTTCTCTCCACATGCTCAGTTCTGAGAGATAAGTGTGTGTGAAAGCCGTCCTTCACCTAGCTTGTTGGGAACACAAAGTTTCTTTTCAGTTGCAAACTCCACTCCATACATATATAAGGGTAGGTACTAGCTCCAACTCGGTTTTACAGTGAAAACTGCAGGAACTTCAATCCGGCACAAGGAAACAGACTGAGAAACCAGAGTAAAACTTTCTCCTGCAACCCGTTCCCTTTGTGCTAGATGAACGAATGTCTCTCCACATGCTCAGTTCTGAGAGATAATTGTGTGTGAAAACCGTCCTTCACCTAGCTTGTTGGGAACACAAAGTTTCTTTTAAGTTGCAAACTCCACTCCATACATATATAAAGGGAGGTACTAGCTCCAACTCGGTTTTACAGTGAAAACTGCAGGAACTTCAATCCGGCACTAGGAAACAGACTGAGAAACCAGAGTAAAAGTTTCTACTGCAACCCGTTCCCTTTGTGCTAGATGAACGATCGTCTCTCCAGGTGCTCAGTTCTGAGAGATAAGTGTGTGTGAAAGCCGTCCTTCACCTAGCTTGTTGGGAACACAAAGTTTCTTTTCAGTTGCAAACTCCACTCCATACTATAGAAGGGGAGGTACTAGCTCCAACTCGGTTTTACAGTGAAAACTGCAGGAACTTCAATCCGGCACTAGGAAACAGACTGAGAAACCAGAGTAAAACTTTCTCCTGCAACCCGTTCACTTTGTGCTAGATGAACGAACGTCTCCCCACATGCTCAGTTCTGAGAGATAAGTGTGTGTGAAAACCGTCCTTCACCTAGCTTGTTGGGAACACAAAGTTTCTTTTCAGTTGCAAACTCCAATTAATACATATATATGGGGAGGTACTAGCTCCAAATCGGTTTTACAGCGAAAACTGCAGGAACTTCAAACCGGCACTAGGAAACCGACTGAGAAACCAGAGTAAAAGTTTCTCCTGCAACCCGTTCCCTTTGTGCTAGATGAACGAACGCCTCTCCACATGTTCAGTTCTGAGAGATAAGTGTGTGTGAAAGCCGTCCTTCACCTAGCTTGTTGAGAACACAAAGTTTCTTTTCACTTGCAAACACCACTCATACATATATATGGGGAGCACCTAGCCCCAACTCGGTTTTACAGTGAAATCTGCAGGAACTTCAAACAGGGACTAAGAAACAGACTGACAAACCAGAGTAAAATTTTCTCCTGCAACACGTTCCCTTTTTGCTAGATGAACGAACGTCTCTCCACATGCTCAGTTCTGAGAGATAAGTGTGTGTTAAAGCCGAACTTCACGTAGCTTCTTAGGAACACAAAAATTCTTTTCAGTTGCAAACTCCACTCCATACATATATATGGGGATATAATTGCTCCAACTCAGTTTTACAGTGAAAACTGCAGGAACTTCAAACCGGCACTAGGAAACAGACTCAGAAACCAGAGTAAAAGCTTCTCCTGCAACCCGTTCCATTTTTGCTAGATGAATGAACGTCTCTCCACATGCTCAATTCTGAGAGATAAGTGTGTGTGAAAGACGTCCTTCACCTAGCTTGTTGGGAACACAAAGTTTCTTTTCAGTTGCAAACTCCACTGCATACATATATAAGGGTAGGTACTAGCTCCAACTCGGTTTTACATTGAAAACTGCAGGAACTTCAAACAGGCACTAGGAAACAGACTGAGATACCAGAGTAAAAGTTTCGCCTGCAACCCGTTCCCTTTGTGCTATATGAACGAACGTCTTTCCAAATGCTCAGTTCTAAGAGATAAGTGTGTGTGAAAGCTGTCCTTCAACTTGCTTGTTGGGAACACAAAGTTTCTTTTCAGTTGCAAACTCCACTCCATACATATATAAGGGGAGGTACTAGCTCTAACTCGGTTTTACAGTGAAAACTGCAGGAACTTCAATCCGGCACTAGGAAACAGACTGAGAAACTAGAGTAAAAGTTTCTCCTGCAACCCGTTCCCTTTGTGCTAGATGAACGATCGTCTCTCCAGGTGCTCAGTTCTGAGAGATAAGTGTGTGTGAAAGCCGTCCTTCACCTAGCTTGTTGGGAACATAAAGTTTCTTTTCACTAGCAAAGTCCACTCATACATATATATGGGGAGCCCCTAGCTCCAACTCGGTTTTACAATGAAAACTGCAGGAACTTCAAACCGGCACTAAGGAAACAGACTGACAAACCAGAGTAAAAGTTTCTCCTGCATCCCGTTCCCTTTGTGCTAGATGAACGAACTTCTCTCCACATGCTCAGTTCTGAGAGATAAGTGTGTGTGAAAACCGTCCTTCACATAGCTTGTTGGTAACACAAAGTTTCTTTTCAGTCGCAAACTCCAATTAATACATATATATGGGGAGGTACTAGCTCCAACTCGGTTTTACAGCGAAAACTGCAGGAACTTCAAACCGGCACTAGGAAACCGACTGAGAAACCAGAGTAAAAGTTTCTCCTGCAACCCGTTCCCTTTGTGCTAGATGAACGAACGCCTCTCCACATGCTCAGTTCTTAGAGATAAGTGTGTGTGAAAGCCGTCCTTCACCTAGCTTGTTGAGAACACAAAGTTTCTTTTCACTTGCAAACACCAATCATACATATATATGGGGAGCACCTAGCCCCAACTCGGTTTTACAGTGAAAACTGCAGGAACTTCAAACAGGCACTAAGAAACAGACTGACAAACCAGAGTAAAAGTTTCTCATGCAACACGTTCCCTTTTTGCTAGATGAACGAACGTCTCTCCACATGCTCAGTTCTGAGAGATAAGTGTGTGTTAAAGCCGAACTTCACCTAGCTTCTTAGGAACACAAAGATTCTTTTCAGTTGCAAACTCCACTCCATACATATATATGGGGATATAATTGCTCCAACTCAGTTTTACAGTGAAAACTGCAGGAACTTCAAACCGGCACTAGGAAACAGACTGAGAAACCAGAGTAAAAGTTTCTCCTGCAACCAGTTCCCTTTGTGCTAGATGAACGAACTTCTCTCCACATGCTCAGTTGTGAGAGATAAGTGTGTGTGAAAGCCGTCCTTCACCTAGCTTTTTGGGAACACAAAGTTTCTTTTCACTTGCAAACTCCACTCAGACATATTTATGGGGAGCTCCCAGCTCCAACTCGGTTTTACAGTGAAAACTGCAGGAACTTCAAACCGGCACTAGGAAACAGACTGAGATACCAGAGTAAAAGTTTCGCCTGCAACCCGTTCCCTTTGTGCTAGATGAACGAACGTCTTTCCAAATGCTCAGTTCTAAGAGATAAGTGTGTGTGAAAGCCGTCCTTCAACTTGCTTGTTGGGAACACAAAGTTTCTTTTCAGTTGCAAACTCCACTCCATACTATAGAAGGGGAGGTACAAGTTCCAACTCGGTTTTACAGAGAAAACTGCAGGAACTTCAAACCGGCACTAGGAAACAGACTGAGAAACCAGAGTAATAGTTTCTCCTGCAACCCGTTCCCTTTGTGCTAGATGAACGAACGTCTCTCCACATGCTCATTTCTGAGAGATAAGTGTGTGTGAAAGCCGTCCTTCAGATAGCTTCTTGGGGACACAAAGATTCTTTTCAGTTGCAAACTCCAATTAATACATATATATGGGGAGGTACTAGCTCCAACTCGGTTTTACAGCGAAAACTGCAGGAACTTCAAACCGGCACTAGGAAACCGACTGAGAAACCAGAGTAAAAGATTCTCCTGCAACCCGTTCCCTTTGTGCTAGATGAACGAACGCCTCTCCACATGCTCAGTTCTGAGAGATGTGTGTGTGTGAAAGCCGTCCTTCACCTAGCTTGTTGAGAACACAAAGTTTCTTTTCACTTGCAAACACCACTCATACATATATATGGGGAGCACCTAGCCCCAACTCGGTTTTACAGTGAAAACTGCAGGAACTTCAAACAGGCACTAAGAAACAGACTGACAAACCAGAGTAAAATTTCTCCTGCAACACGTTCCCTTTTTGCTAGATGAACGAACGTCTCTCCACATGCTCAGTTCTGAGAGATAAGTGTGTGTTAAAGCCGAACTTCACCTAGCTTCTTAGGAACACAAAGATTCTTTTCAGTAGCAAACTCCACTCCATACATATATATGGGGATATAATTGCTCCAACTCAGTTTTACAGTGAAAACTGCAGGAACTTCAAACCGGCACTAGGAAACAGACTGAGAAACCAGAGTAAAAGTTTCTCCTGCAACCAGTTCCCTTTGTGCTAGATGAACGAACTTCTCTCCACATGCTCAGTTCTGAGAGATAAGTGTGTGTGAAAGCCGTCCTTCACCTAGCTTTTTGGGAACACAAAGTTTCTTTTCACTTGCAAACTCCACTCAGACATATTTATGGGGAGCTCCCAGCTCCAACTCGGTTTTACAGTGAAAACTGCAGGAACTTCAAACCGGCACTAGGAAACAGACTGAGAAACCATAGTAAAAGCTTCTCCTGCAACCCGTTCCATTTGTGCTAGATGAATGAACGTCTCTCCACATGCTCAGTTCTGAGAGATAAGTGTGTGTGAAAACCGCCCTTCACATAGCTTGTTGGTAACACAAAGTTTCTTTTCAGTTGCAAACTCCACTCCATACATATATAAGGGGAGTTACAAGCTCCAACTCGGTTTTACAGAGAAAACTGCAGGAACTTCAAACCGGCACTAGGAAACAGACTGAGAAACCAGAGTAATAGTTTCTCCTGCAACCCGTTCCCTTTGTGCTAGATGAACGAACGTCTCTCCACATGCTCATTTCTGAGAGATAAGTGTGTGTGAAAGCCGTCCTTCAGATAGCTTCTTGGGGACACAAAGTTTCTTTTCAGTTGCAAACTCTAATTAATACAAATATATGGGGATGTACTAGCTCCAACTCGGTTTTACAGCGAAAACTGCAGGAACTTCAAACCGGCACTAGGAAACCGATTGAGAAACCAGAGTAAAAGTTTCTCCTGCAACCCGTTCCCTTTGTGCTAGATGAACGAACGCCTCTCCACATGCTCAGTTCTGAGAGATAAGTGTGTGTGAAAGCCGTCCTTCACCTAGCTTGTTGAGAACACAAAGTTTCTTTTCACTTGCAAACACCACTCATACATATATATGGGGAGCACCTAGCCCCAACTCGGTTTTACAGTGAAAACTGCAGGAACTTCAAACAGGCACTAAGAAACAGACTGACAAACCAGAGTAAAAGTTTCTCCTGCAACACGTTCCCTTTTTGCTAGATGAACGAACGTCTCTCCACATGCTCAGTTCTGAGAGATAAGTGTGTGTTAAAGCCGAACTTCACCTAGCTTCTTAGGAACACAAAGATTCTTTTCAGTTGCAAACTCCACTCCATACATATATATGGGGATATAATTGCTCCAACTCAGTTTTACAGTGAAAACTGCAGGAACTTCAAACCGGCACTAGGAAACAGACTGAGAAACCAGAGTAAAAGTTTCTCCTGCAACCAGTTCCCTTTGTGTTAGATGAACGAACTTCTCTCCACATGCTCAGTTCTGAGAGATAAGTGTGTGTGAAAGCCGTCCTTCACCTAGCTTTATGGGAACACAAAGTTTCTTTTCACTTGCAAACTCCACTCAGACATATTTATGGGGAGCTCCCAGCTCCAACTCGGTTTTACAGTGAAAACTGCAGGAACTTCAAACCGGCACTAGGAAACAGACTGAGAAACCAGAGTAAAAGATTCTCCTGCAACCCGTTCCATTTGTGCTAGATGAACGAACGTCTCTCCACATGTTCAATTCTGAGAGATAAGTGTGTGTGAAAGACGTCCTTCACCTAGCTTGTTGGGAACACAAAGTTTCTTTTCAGTTGCAAACTCCACTTCATACATATATAAGGGTAGGTACTAGCTGCAACTCGGTTTTACAGTGAAAACTGCAGGAACTTCAAACAGGCACTAGGAAACAGACTGAGATACCAGAGTAAAAGTTTCGCCTGCAACCCGTTCCCTTTGTGCTATATGAACGAACGTCTTTCCAAATGCTCAGTTCTAAGAGATAAGTGTGTGTGAAAGCCGTCCTTCAACTTGCTTGTTGGGAACACAAAGTTTCTTTTCAGTTGCAAACTCCACTCCATACATATATAAGGGGAGGTACTAGCTCTAACTCGGTTTTACAGTGAAAACTGCAGGAACTTCATTCCGGCACTAGGAAACAGACTGAGAAACCAGAGTAAAAGTTTCTACTGCAACCCGTTCCCTTTGTGCTAGATGAACGATCGTCTCTCCAGGTGCTCAGTTCTGAGAGATAAGTGTGTGTGAAAGCCGTCCTTCACCTAGCTTGTTGGGAACATAAAGTTTCTTTTCACTAGCAAACTCCACTCATACATATATATGGGGAGCCCCTAGCTCCAACTCGGTTTTACAATGAAAACTGCAGGAAATTCAAACCGGCACTAAGGAAACAGACTGACAAACCAGAGTAAAAGTTTCCCCTGCATCCCGTTCCCTTTGTGCTAGATGAACGAACTTCTCTCCACATGCTCATTTCTGAGAGATAAGTGTGTGTGAAAGCCGTCCTTCACCTAGCTTGTTGGGAACACAAAGTTTCTTTTCAGTTGCAAACTCCACTCCATACATATATAAGGGGAAGTACTAGCTCCAACTCGGTTTTACAGTGAAAACTGCAGGAACTTCAATCCGGCACTAGGAAACAACTGAGAAACCAGAGTAAAAGTTTCTACTGCAACCCGTTCCCTTTGTGCTAGATGAACGATCGTCTCTCCAGGTGCTCAGTTCTGAGAGATAAGTGTGTGTGAAAGCCGTCCTTCACCTAGCTTGTTGGGAACACAAAGTTTCTTTTCAGTTGCAAACTCCACTCCATACTATAGAAGGGGAGGTACTAGCTCCAACTCGGTTTTACAGTGAAAACTGCAGGAACTTCAATCCGGCACTAGGAAACAGACTGAGAAACCAGAGTAAAACTTTCTCCTGCAACCCGTTCCCTTTGTGCTAGATGAACGAACGTCTCCCCACATGCTCAGTTGTGAGAGATAAGTGTGTGTGAAAACCGTCCTTCACCTAGCTTGTTGGGAACACAAAGTTTCTTTTCAGTTGCAAACTCCAATTAATACATATATATGGGGAGGTACTAGCTCCAACTCGGTTTTACAGCGAAAACTGCAGGAACTTCAAACCGGCACTAGGAAACCGACTGAGAAACCAGAGTAAAAGTTTCTCCTGCAACCCGTTCCCTTTGTGCTAGATGAACGAACGCCTCTCCACATGCTCAGTTCTGAGAGATAAGTGTGTGTGAAATCCGTCCTTCACCTAGCTTGTTGAGAACACAAAGTTTCTTTTCACTTGCAAACACCAATCATACATATATATGGGGAGCACCTAGCCCCAACTCGGTTTTACAGTGAAAACTGCAGGAACTTCAAACAGGCACTAAGAAACAGACTGACAAACCAGAGTAAAAGTTTCTCATGCAACAAGTTCCCTTTTTGCTAGATGAACGAACGTCTCTCCACATGCTCAGTTCTGAGAGATAAGTGTGTGTTAAAGCCGAACTTCACCTAGCTTCTTAGGAACACAAAGATTCTTTTCAGTTGCAAACTCCACTCCATACATATATATGGGGATATAATTGCTCCAACTCAGTTTTACAGTGAAAACTGCAGGAACTTCAAACCGGCACTAGGAAACAGACTGAGAAACCAGAGTTAAAGTTTCTCCTGCAACCAGTTCCCTTTGTGCTAGATGAACGAACTTCTCTCCACATGCTCAGTTCTGAGAGATAAGTGTGTGTGAAAGCCGTCCTTCACCTAGCTTTTTGGGAACACAAAGTTTCTTTTCACTTGCAAACTCCACTCAGACATATTTATGGGGAGCTCCCAGCTCCAACTCGGTTTTACAGTGAAAACTGCAGGAACTTCAAACAGGCACTAGGAAACAGACTGAGATACCAGAGTAAAAGTTTCGCCTGCAACCCGTTCCCTTTGTGCTAGATGAACGAACGTCTTTCCAAATGCTCAGTTCTAAGAGATAAGTGTGTGTGAAAGCCGTCCTTCAACTTGCTTGTTGGGAACACAAAGTTTCTTTTCAGTTGCAAACCCCACTCCATACATATATAAGGGGAGGTACTAGCTCTAACTCGGTTTTACAGTGAAAACTGCAGGAACTTCAATCCGGCATTAGGAAACAGACTGAGAAACTAGAGTAAAAGTTTCTACTGCAACCCGTTCCCTTTGCGCTAGATGAATGATCGTATCTCCAGGTGCTCAGTTCTGAGAGATAAGTGTGTGAGAAAGCCGTCCTTCACCTAGCTTGTTGGGAACATAAAGTTTCTTTTCACTAGCAAACTCCACTCATACATATATATGGGGAGCCCCTAGCTCCAACTCGGTTTTACAATGAAAACTGCAGGAACTTCAAACCGGCACTAAGGAAACAGACTGACAAACCAGAGTAAAAGTTTCTCCTGCAACCCGTTCCCTTTGTGCTAGATGAACGACCTTCTCTCCACATGCTCAGTTCTGAGAGATAAGTGTGTGTGAAAACCGTCCTTCACATAGCTTGTTGGTAACACAAAGTTTCTTTTCAGTTGCAAACTCCACTCCATACATATATAAGGGGAGTTACAAGCTCCAACTCGGTTTTACAGAGAAAACTGCAGGAACTTCAAACCGGCACTAGGAAACAGACTGAGAAACCAGAGTAATAGTTTCTCCTGCAACCCGTTCCCTTTGTGCTAGATGAACGAACGTCTCTCCACATGCTCATTTCTGAGAGATAAGTGTGTGTGAAAGCCGTCCTTCAGATAGCTTCTTGGGGACACAAAGTTTCTTTTCAGTTGCAAACTCCAATTAATACATATATATGGGGAGGTACTAGCTCCAACTCGGTTTTACAGCGAAAATTGCAGGAACTTCAAACCGGCACTAGGAAACCGACTGAGAAACCAGAGTAAAAGTTTCTCCTGCAACCCGTTCCCTTTGTGCTAGATGAACGAACGCCTCTCCACATGCTCAGTTCTGAGAGATAAGTGTGTGTGAAAGCCGTCCTTCACCTAGCTTGTTGAGAACACAAAGTTTCTTTTCACTTGCAAACACCACTCATACATATATATGGGGAGCACCTAGCCCCAACTCGGTTTTACAGTGAAAACTGCAGGAACTTCAAACAGGCACTAAGAAACAGACTGACAAACCAGAGTAAAAGTTTCTCCTGCAACACGTTCCCTTTTTGCTAGATGAACGAACGTCTCTCCACATGCTCAGTTCTGAGAGATAAGTGTGTGTTAAAGCCGAACTTCACCTAGCTTCTTAGGAACACAAAGATTCTTTTCAGTAGCAAACTCCACTCCATACATATATATGGGGATATAATTGCTCCAACTCAGTTTTACAGTGAAAACTGCAGGAACTTCAAACCGGCACTAGGAAACAGACTGAGAAACCAGAGTAAAAGTTTCTCCTGCAACCAGTTCCCTTTGTGCTAGATGAACGAACTTCTCTCCACATGCTCAGTTCTGAGAGATAAGTGTGTGTGAAAGCCGTCCTTCACCTAGCTTTATGGGAACACAAAGTTTCTTTTCACTTGCAAACTCCACTCAGACATATTTATGGGGAGCTCCCAGCTCCAACTCGGTTTTACAGTGAAAACTGCAGGAACTTCAAACCGGCACTAGGAAACAGACTGAGAAACCAGAGTAAAAGATTCTCCTGCAACCCGTTCCATTTGTGCTAGATGAACGAACGTCTCTCCACATGCTCAATTCTGAGAGATAAGTGTGTGTGAAAGACGTCCTTCACCTAGCTTGTTGGGAACACAAAGTTTCTTTTCAGTTGCAAACTCCACTGCATACATATATAAGGGTAGGTACTAGCTCCAACTCGGTTTTACAGTGAAAACTGCAGGAACTTCAAACAGGCACTAGGAAACAGACTGAGATACCAGAGTAAAAGTTTCGCCTGCAACCCGTTCCCTTTGTGCTAGATGAACGAACGTCTTTCCAAATGCTCAGTTCTAAGAGAAAAGTGTGTGTGAAAGCCGTCCTTCAACTTGCTTGTTGGGAACACAAAGTTTCTTTTCAGTTGCAAGCTCCACTCCATACATATATAAGGGGAGGTACTAGCTCTAACTCGGTTTTACAGTGAAAAATGCAGGAACATCAATCCGGCCCTAGGAAACAGACTGAGAAACCAGAGTAAAAGTTTCTACTGCAACCCGTTCCCTTTGTGCTAGATGAACGATCGTCTCTCCAGGTGCTCAGTTCTGAGAGATATGTGTGTGTGAAAGCCGTCCTTCACCTAGCTTGTTGGGAACATAAAGTTTCTTTTCACTAGCAAACTCCACTCATACATATATATGGGGAGCACCTAGCCCCAACTCGGTTTTACAGTGAAAACTGCAGGAACTTCAAACAGGCACTAAGAAACAGACTGACAAACCAGAGTAAAAGTTTCTCCTGCAACACGTTCCCTTTTTGCTAGATGAACGAACGTCTCTCCACATGCTCAGTTCTGAGAGATAAGTGTGTGTTAAAGCCGAACTTCACCTAGCTTCTTAGGAACACAAAGATTCTTTTCAGTAGCAAACTCCACTCCATACATATATATGGGGATATAATTGCTCCAACTCAGTTTTACAGTGAAAACTGCAGGAACTTCAAACCGGCACTAGGAAACAGACTGAGAAACCAGAGTAAAAGATTCTCCTGCAACCAGTTCCCTTTGTGCTAGATGAACGAACTTCTCTCCACATGCTCAGTTCTGAGAGATAAGTGTGTGTGAAAGCCGTCCTTCACCTAGCTTTATGGGAACACAAAGTTTCTTTTCACTTGCAAACTCCACTCAGACATATTTATGGGGAGCTCCCAGCTCCAACTCGGTTTTACAGTGAAAACTGCAGGAACTTCAAACCGGCACTAGGAAACAGACTGAGAAACCAGAGTAAAAGATTCTCCTGCAACCCGTTCCATTTGTGCTAGATGAACGAACGTCTCTCCACATGCTCAATTCTGAGAGATAAGTGTGTGTGAAAGACGTCCTTCACCTAGCTTGTTGGGAACACAAAGTTTCTTTTCAGTTGCAAACTCCACTGCATACATATATAAGGGTAGGTACTAGCTCCAACTCGGTTTTACAGTGAAAACTGCAGGAACTTCAAACAGGCACTAGGAAACAGACTGAGATACCAGAGTAAAAGTTTCGCCTGCAACCCGTTCCCTTTGTGCTAGATGAACGAACGTCTTTCCAAATGCTCAGTTCTAAGAGAAAAGTGTGTGTGAAAGCCGTCCTTCAACTTGCTTGTTGGGAACACAAAGTTTCTTTTCAGTTGCAAGCTCCACTCCATACATATATAAGGGGAGGTACTAGCTCTAACTCGGTTTTACAGTGAAAAATGCAGGAACATCAATCCGGCCCTAGGAAACAGACTGAGAAACCAGAGTAAAAGTTTCTACTGCAACCCGTTCCCTTTGTGCTAGATGAACGATCGTCTCTCCAGGTGCTCAGTTCTGAGAGATATGTGTGTGTGAAAGCCGTCCTTCACCTAGCTTGTTGGGAACATAAAGTTTCTTTTCACTAGCAAACTCCACTCATACATATATATGGGGAGCACCTAGCTCCAACTCGGTTTTACAATGAAAACTGCAGGAACTTCAAACCGGCACTAAGGAAACAGACTGACAAACCAGAGTAAAAGTTTCTCCTGCAACCCGTTCCCTTTGTGCTAGATGAACGACCTTTTCTCCACATGCTCAGTTCTGAGAGATAAGTGTGTGTGAAAGCCGTCCTTCACCTAGCTTGTTGGGAACACAAAGTTTCTTTTCAGTTGCAAACTCCACTCCATACTATAGAAGGGGATGTACTAGCTCCAACTCGGTTTTACAGTGAAAACTGCAGGAACTTCAATCCGGCACTAGGAAACAGACTGAGAAACCAGAGTAAAACTTTCTCCTGCAACCCGTTCCCTTTGTGCTAGATGAACGAACGTCTCCCCACATGCTCAGTTCTGAGAGATAAGTGTGTGTGAAAACTGTCCTTCACCTAGCTTGTTGGGAACACAAAGTTTCTTTTCAGTTGCAAACTCCAATTAATACATATATATGGGGAGGTACAAGCTCCAACTCGGTTTTACAGCGAAAACTGCAGGAACTTCAAACCGGCACTAGGAAACCGACTGAGAAACCAGAGTAATAGTTTCTCCTGCAACCAGTTCCCTTTGTGCTAGATGAACGAACTTCTCTCCACATGCTCAGTTCTGAGAGATAAGTGAGTGTGAAAGCCGTAATTCACCTAGCTTTTTGGGAACACAAAGTTTCTTTTCACTTGCAAACTCCACTCAGACATATTTATGGGGAGCTCCCAGCTCCATCTCGGTTTTACAGTGAAAACTGCAGGAACTTCAAACCGGCACTAGGAGACAGACTGAGAAAGCAGAGTAAAAGCTTCTCCTGCAACCCGTTCCATTTGTGCTAGATGAATGAACGTCTCTCCACATGCTCAATTCTGAGAGATAAGTGTGTGTGAAAGACGTCCTTCACCTAGCTTGTTGGGACCACAAAGTTTCTTTTCAGTTGCAAACTCCACTATATATATATAAGGGTAGGTACTAGCTCCAACTCGGTTTTACAGTGAAAACTGCAGGAACTTCAAACAGGCACTAGGAAACAGACTGAGATACCAGAGTAAAAGTTTCGCCTGCAACCCGTTCCCTTTGTGCTAGATGAACGAACGTCTTTCCAAATGCTCAGTTCTAAGAGATAAGTGTGTGTGAAAGCCGTCCTTCAACTTGCTTGTTGGGAACACAAAGTTTCTTTTCAGTTGCAAACTCCACTCCATACATATATAAGGGGAGGTACTAGCTCTAACTCGGTTTTACAGTGAAAAGTGCAGGAACTTCAATCCGGCACTAGGAAACAGACTGAGAAACCAGAGTAAAAGTTCCTACTGCAACCCGTTCCCTTTGTGCTAGATGAACGATCGTCTCTCCAGGTGCTCAGTTCTGAGAGATAAGTGTGTGTGAAAGCCGTCCTTCACCTAGCTTGTTGGGAACATAAAGTTTCTTTTCACTAGCAAACTCCACTCATACATATATATGGGGAGCCCCTAGCTCCAACTCGGTTTTACAATGAAAACTGCAGGAACTTCAAACCGGCACTAAGGAAACAGACTGACAAACCAGAGTAAAAGTTTCTCCTGCATCCCGTTCCCTTTGTGCTAGATGAACGAACCTCTCTCCACATGCTCATTTCTGAGAGATAAGTGTGTGTGAAAGCCGTCCTTCACCTAGCTTGTTGGGAACACAAAGTTTCTTTTCCGGTGCAAACTCCACTTCATACATATATATGGGGAGATACTAGCTCCAACTCCGTTTTACAGTGAAAACTGCAGGAACTTCAAACCGGCACTAGGAAACAGACTGAGAAACAAGAGTAAAGGTTTCTCCTGCATACCGATCCTTTTGTGCTAGATGAACGAAAATATCTCCACATGCTCAGTTCTGAGATATAAGTTTGTGTGAAAGACGTCCTTCAACTAGCTTCTTGGGAACACAAAGTTTCTTTTAAGTTGCAAACTCCACTCCATACATATATATGGGGAGGTACTAGTTCCAACTCGGTATTACAGTGAAAAATGCAGGAACTTCAAACCGGCATTAGGAAACAGACTGAGAAACCAGAGTAAAAGTTTCGCCTGCAACAAGTTCCCTTTGTGCTAGATGAACGAACGTCTCTCCACATGCTCAGTTCTGAGAGATAAGTGTGTGTGAAAGCCGTCCTTCACCTAGCTTGTTGTGAACACAAAGTTTCTTTTCACTTGCAAACTCCACTCATACAGATATATGGGGAGCCCCTAGCTCCAACTCGGTTTTACACTGAAAACTGCAGGAACTTCAAACCGGCACTAAGGAAACAGACTGACAAACCAGAGTAAAAGTTTCTCCTGCATCCCGTTAACTTTGTGCTAGATGAACGAACGCCTCTCCACATGCTCTGTTCTGAGAGATAAGTGTGTGTGAAAGCCGTCCTTCACCTAGCTTGTTGGGAACACAAATTTTCTTTCCAGTTGCAAACTCCACTCCATATATATATATGGGGTGGTAATAGCTCCAACTCGGTTTTACAGTGAAAACTGCAGGAACTTCAAACCGGCACTAGGAAACAGACTGAGAAACCAGAGTAAAAGTTTATCTGCAACCCGTTCCCTTTGTGCTAGATGAACGAACGTCTCTCCACATGCTCAGTTCTGAGAGATAAGTGTGTGTAAAAGCCGTCCTTCACCTAGCTTGTTTGGAACACAAAGTTTCTTTTCACTTGCAAACTCCACTCATACATATATATGGGGTGCTTCTGGCTCCAACTCGGTTTTACTTTGAAAACTGCAGGAACTTCAAACTGCAATAAGGGAACAGACCCCCAAACCAGAGTAAAAGTTTCTACTGCAACCCCTTCCCTTTGTGCTAGATGAACAAACGTCTCTCCACATGCTCAGTTCTGAGAGATAAGTGTGTGTGAAAGCCGTCCTTCACCTAGCTTGTTCGGAACACAAAGTTTCTTTTCCGGTGCAAACTCCACTCCATACATATATATGGGGTGATACTAGCTCCAACTCCGTTTTACAGTGAAAACTGCAGGAACTTCAAACCGGCACTAGGAAACAGACTGAGAAACCAGAGTAAAAGTTTCTCCTGCAACCAGTTCCGTTCGTGCTGGATGAACTAACATCTCTCCACATGCTCAGGTCTGAGAGATAAGTGTATGTGAAAGTCGTACTTCACCTAGCTTGTTGGGAACACAAATTTTCATTTCAGTTGCAAATTCCACTCCAAATATATATATGGGGAGGTAATAGCTCCAACTCGGTTTTACAGTGAAAACTGCAGGAACTTCAAACCGGCACTAGGAAACAGACTGAGAAACCAGAGAAAATTTTATCCTGCAAACCGTTCCCTTTGTGCTAGATGAACGAACGTCTCTCCACATGCTCAGTTCTGAGAGATAAGTGTGTGTGAAAGCCGTCCTTCACCTAGCTTGTTGGGAACACAAAGTCTCTTTTCAGTTGCAAACTCCACTCCATACATATATATGGGCAGGTAATAGCTCGAACAAGGTTTTACAGTGAAAACTGCAGGAACTTCAAACCGGCACTAGGAAACATACTGAGAAACCAGAGTAAAAGTTTCCCCTGCCACCCGTTCCATTTGTGCTAGATGAACGAACGTCTCTCCTCATGCTCAGTTCTGAGAGATAAGTGTGTGTGAAAGCCGTCCTTCAACTAGCTTCTTGGGAACACAAAGTTTCTTTTCAGTTGTAAACTCCACTCCATACATACATATGGGGAGGTACTAGCTCGAACTAGGTTTTACAGTGAAAACTGCAAGAATTTCAGACCGGAACTAGGAAACAGACTGAGATACAAGAGTAAAAATATCTCCTGCAACACTTTCCCATTTTGCTAGATGAACGATCGCCTCTCCACATGCTCAGTTCTGAGATAAAAGTGTGTGTGAAAGCCGTCCTTCACCTAGCTCCTTGGGAACACAAAGTTTCTTTTCATTTGCAAACTCCACTCCATATATATATACGGGGAGGTACAAGCTCCAACTCGGTTTTACAGTGAAAACTGCAGGAAATTCAAACCGGCACTAGGAAACAGACTGAGAAACCAGAGTAAAAGTTTCTCCTGCAACCCGTTCCATTTGTGCTAGATGAACGAACGTCTCTTCACATGCTCAGTTGTGAGAGATAGGTTTGTGTGAAAGCCGTCTTTCACCTAGCTTGTTGGTAACACAAAGTTTCTTTTCAGTTTCAAACTCCACTCCATACATATATACGGGGAGGTACTAGCTCCAACTCCGTTTAACAGTGAAAACTGCAGGAATTTCAAACGGGCACTATGAAACAGACAGATAAACCAGAGTAAAAGTTTCTCCTGCAACCCGTTCCCTTTGTGCTAGATGAACGAACGTCTCTCCACATGCTCAGTTCTGAGAGATAAGTGTGTGTGAAAGCCGTCCTTCACCTAGTTTTTTGGGAACACAAAGTTTCTTTTCACTTGCAAACTCCACTCATACATATATATAGGAAGCTCCTAGCTCCAACTCGGTTTTACAGTGAAAACTGCAGGAACTTCAAAACGGCACTAAGAAACAGACTGACAAACCAGAGTAAAATTTTCTCCTGCAACCAGTTCCCTTTGTGCTAGATAAACGAACGTCTCTCCACATGCTTAGTTCTGAGAGATAAGTGTGTGTGAAAGCCGTCCTTCAACTAGTTTTTTGGGAACACAAAGTTTCTTTTCACTTGCAAACTCCAATCCATACAAATATATGGGGAGGTACTAGCTCCAACTCCGTTTTACAGTGAAAACTACAGGAACTTCAAACCGGCACTAGGAAACAGACTGAGAAACCAGAGTAAATGTTTCTCCTGCAAACCGTTCCCTTTGTGCTAGATGAACAAAAGACCCTCCACATGCTCAGTTTAGAGAGATAAGTTTGTATGAAAGCCGTCTTTCACCTAGCTTCTTGGGAACACAAAGTTTTTTTTCACTTGCAAACTCCACTCCATACATATATATGGGGAGGTTCTAGCTCCAACTCTGTTTTACAGTGAAATCTGCAGTAACTTCAAACCGGCACTAGGAAACAAACTGAGAAACCAGAGTAAAACATTTCTCCTGCAACCCGTTCCTTTGGGCTACATGAACGATCGTCTCTCCACATGCTCAGTTCTGAGAGATAAGTGTGTGTAAAAGCCGTCCTTCACCTAGCTTGTTGGGAACACAAAGTTTCTTTTCACTTGCAAACTCCACTCATACATATATATGGGGTGCTTTTAGCTCCAACTTGGTTTTACGGTGAAAACTGCAGGAACTTCCAACTGCACTAAGGAAACAGACTCCCAAACCAGAGTAAAAGTTTCTACTGCAACCCTTTCCCTTTGTGCTAGATGAACGAACCTCTCTCCACATAGTCAGTTCTGAGAGATTAGTGTGTGTGAAAGCCTTCCTTCACCTAGCTTGTTGGGAACACAAAGTTTCTTTTCCGGTGCTAACTCCACTCCATACATATATATGGGGAGATACTAGCTCCAACTCCGTTTTACAGTGAAAACTGCAGGAACTTCAAACCGGCACTAGGAAACAGACTAAGAAATGAGAGTAAAAGTTTCTCCTGCAACCCGTTCCGTTCGTGCTGGATGAACGAACGTCTCTCCACATTCTCAGGTCTGAGAAATAAGTGTATGTGAAAGTCGTACTTCACCTAGCTTGTTGGGAACACAAATTTTCATTTCAGTTGCAAATTCCACTCCAAATATATATATGGGGAGGTAATAGCTCCAACTCGGATTTACAGTGAAAACTGCAGGAACTTCAAACCGGCACTGGAAAACAGACTGAGAAAGCAGAGAAAAAGTTTATCCTGCAACCCGTTCCCTTTGTGCTAGATGAACGAACGTCTCTCCACATGCTCAGTTTTGAGAGATAAGTGTGTGTGAAAGCCGTCCTTCACCTAGCTTGTTGGGAACACAAAGTTTCTTTTCAGTTGCAAACTCCACTCCATACATATATATGGGCAGGTAATAGCTCGAACTAGGTTTTACAGTGAAAACTGCAGGAACTTCAAACCGGCACTAGGAAACAGACTGAGAAACCAGAGTAAAAGTTTCCCCTGCCACCCGTTCCATTTGTGCTAGATGAACGAACGTCTCTCCACATGCTCAGTTCTGAGAGATAAGTGTGTGTGAAAGCCGTCCTTCACCAAGCTTCATGGGAACACAAAGTTTCTTTTCAGTTGCAAACTCCACTCCATACATACATATGGGGAGGTACTAGCTCGAACTAGGTTTTACAGTGAAAACTGCAGGAACTTCAAACCGGCACTAGAAAACAGACTGAGAAACCAGAGTAAAAGTTTCTCCTGCATCCCGTTCCATTTGTGCTAGATTAACGAACGTATCTCCACATGCTCAGTTCTGAGAGATAAGTGTGTGTGAAAGACGTCCTTCACCTAGTTTTTTGGGAACACAAAGTTTCTTTTCAGTTGCAATCTCCAATCCATATATGTATATGGGGAGGTACAAGCTCCAACTCGGTTTTATAGTGAAAACTGCAGGAACTTCAAACCGGCACTAGGAAACAGACTGAAAAACCAGAGTAAAAGTTTCTCCTGCAAACCGTTCCCTTTGTGCTAGATGAACGAAAGTCTCTCCACATGCTTAGTTCTGAGAGATAAGTGTGTGTGAAAGTCTTCCTTCACCTAGCTTGTTGGGAACACAAAGTTTCTTTTCACTTGCAAACTCCAATCCATACAAATATATGGGGAAGTACTAGCTCCAACTCCGTTTTACAGTGAAAACTGCAGGAACTTCAAACCGGCACTAGGAAACAGACTGAGAAACCAGAGTAAATGTTTCTCCTGCAACCCGTTCCCTTTGTGCTAGATGAACGAAAGTCTCTCCACATGCTCAGTTCTGAGAGATAAGTGTGTGTGTAATCCGTTTTCACATAGCTTGTAGGGAACACAAAGTTTCTTTTCACTTGAAAACTCCACTCCATACATATATAGGGCAAGGTAATAGTTCCAACTCGGTTTTACAGTGAAAACTGCAGGAACTTCAAACCGGCACTAGGAAACATACTGAGAAACCAGAGTAAAACTTTCTCCTGCAACCCGTTCCCTTTGTGCTAGATGAACGAACGTCTCTCCACATGCTCAGTTCTGAGAGGTAAGTGTGTGTGAAAGCCGTCCTTCACGTAGCTTGTTGGGAACACAAAGTTTCTTTTTACTTGCAAACTCCACTCCATACATATATATGGGGATGTACTAGCTCCAACTCGGTTTACAGTGAAATCTGCAGGAACTTCAAACCGGCACTAGGAAACAGACTGAGAAACCAGAGAAAAATTTTCTCCTGCAAACCATTCCATTTGTGCTAGATGAACGAACGTCTCTCAACATGCTCAGTTCTGAGAAATAAGTGTGTGTGAAATCCGTACTTCACGTAGCTTGTTGGGAACACAAAGTTTCTTTTCACTTGCAAACTCCACTCCATATATATATTTGGGGAGGTTCTAGCTCCAACTCGGTTTTACAGTGAAATCTGCAGGAACTTCAAACCGGCACTAGGAAACAGACTGAGAAACCAGAGTAAAACTTTCTCCTGCAACCCGTTCCTTTGTGCTACATGAACGAACGTCTCTCCACATGCTCAGTTCTGAGAGATAAGTGTGTGTGAATGCCGTCCTTCACCTAGTTTCTTGGGAACACAAAGTTTCTTTTCAGTTGCAAACTCCACTCCATACATATATATGGGGAGTTACAAGGACGAACTAAGTTTTACAGTGAAAACTGCAGGAACTTCAAACCGGCACTAGGAAACAGACTGAGAAACCAGACTAAAAGTTTCTCCTGCAATCCGTTCCATTTGTGCTAAATGAACGAACATCTCTCCACATGCTCAGTTCTGAGAGATAATTGTGTGTGAAAGCCGTCCTTCACCTAGCTTGTTGGGAACACAAAGTTTCTTTTCACTTTCAAACTCCACTCATACATATATATGGGGAGGTACTAGCTCCAACTCGGTTTTACAGTGAAATCTGCAGGAACTTCAAACCGGCACTTGGAAACAGACTTAGAAACCAGAGTAAAACTTTCTCCTGTAACCCGTTCCTTTGTGCTACATGAACGAACGCTCTCCACATGCTCAGTTCGGAGAGATAAGTGTGTGTGAATGCCGTCTTTCACCTAGCTTCTTGGGAACACAAAGTTTCTTTTCAGTTGCAAACTCCACTCCATACATATATATGGGGAGGTACTAGGTCGAACTAGGTTTTACAGTGAAAACTGCAGGAACTTCAAACCGGCACTAGGAAACAGACTGAGAAACCAGTGTAAAAGTTTCTCCTGCAAACCATTCCATTTGTGCTAGATGAACGAACATCTCTCCACATGCTCAGTTCTGAGAGATATGTGTGTGTGAAAGCCGTCCTTCACCTAGCTTGTTGGGAACACAAAGTTTCTTTTCACTTGCAATCCCCACTCATACATATATATGGGGAGCTCCTAGCTCCAACTCGGTTTTACAGTGAAAACTGCAGGAACTTCAAACAGGCACTAGGAAACAGACTGAGAAACCAGAGTAAAAGTTTCACCTGCACCCCGTTCTCTTTGTCCTGGATGAACGAACGTCTCTCCACATGCTCCGTTCTGAGAGAAAAGTGTATGTGAAAGCCGTATTTCACCTAGACTGTTGGGAACAAAAAGTTTCTTTTCAGTTGCAAATTCCACTCCAAACATATATATGGGGAGGTAGTAGCTCCAACTCGCTTTTACAGTGAAAACTGCAGGAACTTCACACCGGCACTAGGAAACAGACTGAGAAACCAGAGTAAAAGTTTATCCTGCAACCCGTTCCCTTTGTGCTAGATGAACGAACGTCTCTCCACATGCTCAGTTCTGAGAGATTAGTGTGTTTGAATCCCGTCCTTCACCTAGCTTGTTGGGAACACAAAGTTTCTTTTCAGTTGCAAACTCCATTCCGTACATACATATGGGGAGGTACTAGCTCCAACTCGGTTTTACAGTGAAAACTGCAGGATCTTCAAACCGGCACTAGGAAACAGACTGAGAAACCAGAGTAAAAGTTTCTCCTGCAACCCTTTCCCTTTTAGCTAGATGAACGAACGCCTCTCCACACGCTAAGTTCTGAGATATAAGTGTGTGTAAGTCGTCCTTCACCTAGCTTCTCAGGAACACAAATTTTCTTTTCATTTGCAAACTCCACTCCATACATATATATGGGGAGGTACTAGCTCCAACTCGGTTTTACACTGAAAACTGCAGGAACTTCAAACCGGCAGTAGGAAACAGACTGAGAAACCAGAGAAAAAGGTTCTCCTGCAACTGGTTCCCTTTGTGCTAGATGAACGAACGTCTCTTAACATGCTCAGTTGTGAGAGATAAGTGTGTGTGAAAGCCGTCCTTCACCAAGCTTGTTGGGACACAAAGTTTCTTTTCAGTTGCAAACTCCACTCCATACATATATATGGGGAGGTACTAGCTCCAACTCGGTTTTACAGTGAAAACTGCAGGAACTTCAAACCGACACTATGAAACAGACTGAGAAACAAGAGTAAAATTTTCTCCTGCAAACCGTTCCCTTTGTGCTAGATGAACGAAAGTCTCCACATGCTCAGTTCTGAGAGATAAGTGTGTGTGAAAGCCGTACTTCAGATAGCTTCTTGGGAACACAAACTTTCTTTTCAGTTGCAAACCCCACTCCATACATATATATGGGGAGGTACTAGCTCCAACTCGGTTTTACAGCGAAAACTGCAGGAACTTCAACCGGGCACTAGGAAACAGACTGAGAAACCAGAGTAATAGTTTCTCCTGCAACCCGTTCCCTTTGTGCTAGATGAATGAAAGCCTCTCCACATGCTCACTTCTGAGAGATAAGTGTGTGTGAAAGCCGTCCTTCACCTAGCTTGTTGGGAACACAAAGTTCCTTTTCACTTGCAAACACCACTCATACATATATATGGGGAGCTCCTAGCTCCAACTCGGTTTTACAGTGAAAACTGCAGGAACTTCAAACAGGCACTAAGAAACAGACTGACAAACCAGAGTAAAAGTTTCCCCTGCAACCCGTTCCATTTGTGCTACATGAACGAAAGTCTCTCCACATGCTCAGTTCTGAGAGATAATTGTGTGTGAAAGCCGTCCTTCAACTAGCTTGTTGGGAACACAAAGTTTCTTTTCAGTTGCAAACTCCACTCCATACATATATATGGGAAGGTAATAGCTCCAACTCGGTTTTACAGTGAAAACTGCAAGAACTTCAAACCGGCACTAGGAAACAGACTGAGAAACCAGAGTAAAAGTTTCTCCTGCAAACAGTTCCCTTTGTGCTAGATGAACGAACGTCTCTCCACATGCTCAGTTCTGAGAGATAAGTGTGTGTGAAAGCCGTCCTTCACCTAGCTTTTTGGGAACACAAAGATTCTTTTCACTTGCAAACACCACTCATACATATAAATGGGGAGCTCCTAGCTCCAACTCGGTTTTACAGTGAAAACTGCAGGAACTTCAAACCGGCACTAAGAAAACAGACTGACAAACGAGAGTAAATTTTCTCCTGCAACCCGTTCCCTTTGTGCTAGATGAACGAAAGTCTCTCCACATGCTTAGTTCTGAGAGATAAGTGTGTGTGAAAGCCGTCCTTCACCTAGCTTGTTGGGAACAAAATTTTCTTTCCAGTTGCAAAATACACTCCATACATATATATGGGGAGGTACTAGCTCGAACTAATTTTTACAGTAAAAACTGCAGGAACTTCAAACCGGTACTAGGAAACAGACTGAGAAAGCAGAGTAAAAGTTTCCCCTACCACCCGTTTCATTTGTGCTAGATGAACGAAGGTCTCTCCACATGCTCAGTTCTGAGAGATAAGTGTGTGTGAAAACATTCCTTCACCTAGCTTCTTGGGAACACAAAGTTTCTTTTCATTTGCAAACTCCAATCCATACATATATATGGGGAGGTACTAGCTCCAACTAGGTTTTACAGTGAAATCTGCAGGAACTTCAAACCGGCACTAGGAAACATACTGAAAAACCAGAGTAAAAGTTTCTCCTGCAACCCGTTCCCTTTGTGCTAGATGAACGAACGTCTCTCCACATGCTCAGTTCTGAGAGATAAGTGTGTGTGAAAGTCGTCCTTCACATAGCTTCTTGGGAACACAAAGTTTCTTTTCACTTGCAAACTCCACTCATACATATATATGGGGAGCTCCTAGCTCCACCTCGGTTTTACAGTGAAAACTGCAGGAACTTCAAACCTGCACTAAGAAACAGACTGACAAACCAGAGAAAAAGTTTCTCCTGCAACCCGTTCCCTTTGTGCTAGATGAACGAACGTCTCTCCACATGCTAAGTTCTGAGAAATAAGTGTGTGTGAAAGCCGTACTTCACCTAGCTTCTTGGGAAAACATAGTTTCTTTTCAGTTGCAAACTCCACTCCATACATATATATGGGGAGGTACTTTCTCCAACTCGGTTTTACAGTGAATACTGCAGGAACTTCAAACCGGCACTAGGAAATAGACTGAGAAACCAGAGTAAAAGTTTCTCCTGCCACCCGTTCCCTGTGTGCTAGATGAACGAACGTCTCTCCACATGCTCAGTTCTGAGAGATTAGTGTGTTTGAAAGCCGTCCTTCACCTAGCTTGTTGGGAACACAAAGTTTCTTTTCAGTTGCAAACTCCATTCCATACATACATATGGGGAGGTACAATCTCCAACTCGGTTTTACAGTGAAAACTGCAGGAACTTCAAACCGGCACTAGGAAACAGACTGAGAAACCAGTGTAAATGTTTCTCCTGCAACCCGTTCCCTTTGTGCTAGATGAACGAACGTCTCATCACATGCTCAGTTGTGAGAGATAAGTGTGTGTGAAAGCCGTCCTTCACCTAGCTTGTTGGGAACACAAAGTTTCTTTTCAGTTGCAAACTCCACTCCATACATATATATGGGGAGGTACTAGCTCCAACTCGGTTTAACAGTGAAATCTGCAGGAACTTCAAACCGGCACTATGAAACAGACTGAGAAACAAGAGTAAAATTTTCTCCTGCAACCCGTTCCCTTTGTGCTAGATGAACGAAACTCTCTCCACATGCTCAGTTCTGAGAGATAAGTGTGTGTGAAAGCCGTACTTCAGATAGCTTCTTGGGAACACAAACTTTCTTTTCACTTGCAAACCCCACTCCATACATATATATGGGGAGGTACTAGCTCCAACTCGGTTTTACAGCGAAAACTGCAGGAACTTCAAACGGGCACTAAGAAACAGACTGACAAACCAGAGTAAAAGTTTCTCCTGCAACCCGTTCCATTTGTGCTAGATGAACGAAAGCCTCTCCCCATGCTCACTTCTGAGAGATAATTGTGTGTGAAAGCCGTCCTTCAACTAGCTTGTTGGGAACACAAAGTTCCTTTTCACTTGCAAACACCACTCATACTTATATATGTGGAGCTCCTAGCTCCAACTCGGTTTTACAGTGAAAACTGCAGGAACTTCAAACAGGCACTAAGAAACAGACTGACAAACCAGAGTAAAAGATTCTCCTGCAACCCCTTCACATTGTGCTAGATGAAAGAACGTCTCTCCACATGCTCAGTTCTGAGAGATAAGTGTGTGTGAAAGCCGTCCTTCACCTAGCTTGTTGGGAACACAAAGTTTTTTTTCCCTTGCAATCTCCACTCCATGCAAATATATGGGGAGGTACTAGCTCCAACTCTGTTTTACAGTGAAAACTGCAGGAACTTTAAACCGACAACAGGAAACAGACTGAGAAACCAGAAAAATAGTTTTCCCTGCAACCCGTTCCCTTTGTGCTAGATGAACGAAAGTCTCTCCACATGCTCAGTTCTGAGAGATATGTGTGTGTGAAAGCCGTCCTTCACCTAGCTTGTTGGGAACACAAAGATACTTTTCACAAGCAAACGTTAATCCATACATATATATGGGGAGGTACTAGAATCAACCCGGTCTTATAGTGAAAACTGCAGGAACTTCAAACCGGCACTAGGAAATAGACTGAGAAACCAGAGTAAATGTTTCCTTGCAATGCGTTCCCTTTGTGCTAGATGAACGAACGTCTCTCCACAGGCTCAGTTCTGAGATATAAGTGTGTGTGAAAGCCATCCTTCACCTAGCTTCTTGGGAACACATAGTTCCTTTCAGTTGCAAACCCCACTCCATACATATATATGGGGAAGTACAAGCTCCAACTCGGATTTACAGTGAAAACTGTAGGAACTTTAAATCGGCAACAGGAAACAGACTGAGAAACCAGAGTAAAGGATTCTCCTGCAACCCGTTCCCTTTGTGCTAGATGAACGAAAGTCTCTCCACATGCTCAGTTCTGAGAGATAAGTGTGTGTGAAAGCCGACCTTCAACTAGCTTGTTTGGAACACAAAGTTTCTTTTCAGTTACAAACTCCACTCCATACATATATACGGGGAGGTAGTAGCTCCAACTCGGTTTTACAGTGAAAACTGCAGGAACTTCATACCGGCACTAGGAAACAGACTGAGAATCCAGAGTAATAGTTACTCCTGCAACTTGTTCCATTTTTGCTAGATGAACGAACGTCTCTCCACATGCTCAGTTCTGAGAGATAAGTGTGTGTGAAAGCCGTCCTTCACCTAGCTTATTGGGAACACAAATAATCCTTTCACTTGGAAACGCCAATCCATACATATATATGGGGAGGTACTAGCTCCAACTCGGTTTTACAGTGAAAACTGCAGGAACGTCAAACCAGCACTAGGAAACTGAATGAGAAACCAGAGTAAAAGATTCTACTGCAACCCGTTCCCTTTGTGTTAGATGAACGAACGTCTCTCCACATGCTCAGTTCTGAGAGTTAAGTGTGTGTGAAAGCCGTCCTTCACTTAGCTTGTTGGGAACCCAAAGTTTCTTTTCACTTGCAAACTCCAATCCATACATATATATGAGGAGGTACTAGCTCTAACTCGGTTTTACAGTGAAAACTGCAGGAACTTCAAACCGGCACTAGGATACAGACTGAGAAACCAGAGTAAAAGTTTCTCCTGCAACCCGTTCCCCTTGTGCTAGATGAACGAAAGTCTCTCCACATGCTCAGTTCTGAGAGATAAGTGTGTGTGAAAGCCGTCCTTCACCTAGCTTCTTGGGAACACATAGTTCCTATCAGTTGCAAACTCCACTCCATACATATATATGGGGAGGTACAAGCTCCAACTCGGTTTTACAGTGAAAACTGCAGGAACTTTAAACCGGAAACAGGAAACAGTCTGAGAAACCAGAGTAAGAGTTTCTCCTGCAACCCGTTCCCTTTGTGCTAGATGAACGAACGTCTCTCCACATGCTCAGTTCTGAGAGATAAGTGTGTGTGAAAGCCGTCCTTCACATAGCTTGTTGGGAACACAAAGTTTCTTTTCACTTGCAAACGCCAATCCATACATATATATGGGGAGGTACATGCTCCAACTCGGTTTTACAGTGAAAACTGCAGGAACTTCAAACCGGCATTAAGAAACAGACTGAGAAACCAGAGTAAATGTTTCCTTGCAACCCGTTCCATTTGTGCTAGATGAACGAACGTCTCTCCACATGCTCAGTTCTGAGAGATAAGTGTGTGTGAAAGCCGTCCTTCACCTAGCATCCTTGGAACACATAGTTCCTTCCAGTTGCAAACCCCACACCATAAATATATATGGGGAGGTACAAGCTCCAATTCGGGTTTACAGTGAAAACTGCAGGAACATTGAACCGGCAACAGGAAACAGACTGAGAAACCAGAAAAAAAGTTTCTCCTGCAAACCGTTCCCTTTGTGCTAGATGAACGAACGTCTCTCCACATGCTCAGTTCTGAGAGATAAGTGTGTGTGTAAGCCGTCCTTCACCTAGCTTGTTGGGAACACAAAGTTTTTTTCCCTTGCAAATTCCACTCCATGCATATATATGGGGAGGTACTAGCTCCAAATCTGTTTTACAGTGAAAACTGCAGGAACTTTAAACAGACAACAGGAAACAGACTGAGAAACCAGAAAAATAGTTTCTGCTGCAAACCGTTCCCTTTGTGCTAGATGAACGAACGTCTCTCCACATGCTTAGTTCTGAGAGATAAGTGTGTGTGAAAGACGTCCTTCACCTAGCTTGTTGGGGACACAAAGATTTTTTTCACAAGCAAACGCCAATCCATACATATATATGGGGAAGTACTAGCTCCAACTCGGTTTTACAGTGAAAACTGCAGGAACTTCAAACCGGCACTATGAAACAGACTGAGAAAACAAGTAAAAGTTTCCTTGCAACACGTTCCCTTTGTGCTAGATGAACGAACGTCACTCCACATGCTCAGTTCTGAGAGATAAGTGTGTGTGAAAGCCGTCCTTCACCTAGCTTCTTGGGAACACATAGTTCCTTTCAGTTGCAAACCCCACTCCCTACATATATATGGGGTGGTACTAGCTCCAACACGATTTTACAGTGAAAACTGCAGGATCTTCAAACCGGCACTAAGAAACAAACAGAAAACCAGAGTAAAATTTACCTGCAAACCGTTCCCTTTGTGCTAGATGAACGAACGTCTCTCCACATGCTCAGTTCTGAGAGGTAAGTGTGTGTGAAAGCCGTCCTTCACCTAGCTTCTTGGGAACACATAGTTCCTTTCAGTTGCAAACCCCAATCCATAAATATATTTGGGGAAGTACAAGCACCAACTCGGATTTACAGTGAAAACTGCAGGAACTTTAAACCGGCAACAGGAAACAGACTGAGAAACCAGAAAAAAAGTTTCTCCTGCACCCCGTTCCCTTTGTCCTAGATGAACGAACGTCTCTCCACATGCTCAGTTCTGAGAGATAAGTGTGTGTGAAAGCCGCCCTTCACCTAGCTTGTTGGGATCACAAAGATTCTTTTCACTTGCAAACTCCAATCCATACATATATATGGGGAGGTACTAGCTCCAACACGATTTTACGGTGAAACCTGCAGGAACTTTAAACCGGCACTAAGGAACAGACTGAGACACCAGAGTAAAAGTTTATCCTGCAACCCGTTCCCTTTGTGCTAGATGAACGAACGTCTTTCCACATGCTCAGTTCTGAGAGATAAGTGTGTGTGAAAGCCGTCCTTCACCTTGCTTGTTGGGAACACAAAGTTTTTTTCCCTTGCAAGCTCCACTCCATGCTTATATATGGGGAGGTACTAGCTTCAACTCTGTTTTACTGTGAAAACTGCAGGAAATTTAAACCGAGAACAGGAAACAGACTGAGAAACCAGAAAAATAATTTCCCCTGCAACCCGTTCTCTTTGTGCTAGATGAACGAACGTCTCTCCACATGCTCAGTTCTGAGAGATAAGTGAGTGTGAAAGCCGTCCTTCACTTAGCTTGTTGGGAACACAAAGATTTTTTTCACATGCAAACGCCAATCCATACATATATATGGGGAGGTACTAGCTCAAACTCTGTTTTACAGTGAAAAATGCAGGAACTTCAAACCGGCACTAAGAAACAGACTGAGAATCCAGAGTAAAATTTCACCTGCAAACCATTCCCTTTGTGCTAGATGAACGAACGTCTCTCCACATGCTCAGTTCTGAGATATAAGTGTGTGTGAAAGCCGTCCTTCACCTAGCTTCTTGGGAACACATAGTTCCTTTCAGTTGCAAACCCCACTCCATACATATATATGGGGAAGTACATGCTCCAACTCGGATTTACAGTGAAAACTGCAGGAACTTTAAACCGGCAACAGGAAACAGACTGAGAAACCAGAAAAAAAGTTTCTCCTGCAACCCGTTCCCTTTGTACTAGATAAACGAACGTCTCTCCACATGCTCAGTTCTGAGAGATAAGTGTGGGTGAAAGCCATCCTTCACCTAGCTTGTTGGGAATACAAAGTTTCTTTTCACTTGCAAACTCCAATCCATACATATATATGGGGAGGTAATAGCTCCAACTCTGTTTTACAGTGAAAACTGCAGGAACTTCAAACCGGCACTAAGAAACATACTGAGAAACCAGAGTAAAGTTTCTCCTGCAAACCGTTCCATTTGTGCTAGATGAACGAAAGTCTCTCCACATGCTCAGTTCTGAGAGATATGTGTGTGTGAAAGCCGTCCTTCACCTAGCTTGTTGGAAACACAAAGTTTCTTTTCAGTTGCAAAATCCACTCCATACATATATATGGGGAGGTACTAGCTCCAACTCGGTTTTTCAGTGAAAACTGCAGGAACTTCAAACCGGCAGTAGGAAACAGACTGAGAAACCGGAGTAAAATTTTCTCCTGCTACCAGTTCCCTTTGTGCTACATGAACGAAAGTCCCTCCAAATCCTCAGTTCTGAGATATAAGTGTGTGTGAAAGCCGTCCTTCACCTAGCTTCTTGGGAACACATAGTTCCTTTCGGTTGCAAACCCCAATCCATACATATATATGGGGAGGTACAAGCTGCAACTCGGATTTACAGTGAAAACTGCAGGAACTTCTAACTGGCACTAAGAAACAGACTGAGAAACCAGAGTAAAAGTTTCTCCTGCAACCCGTTCACTTTCTGCTAGATGAACGAACGTCTCTCCACATGCTCAGTTCAGAGAGATAAGTGTGTGTGAAAGCCGTCCTTCACCTAGCTTGTTGGGAACACAAAGTTTTTTTTCCCTTGCAAACTCCACTCCATGCAAATATATGGGGAGTTACTAGCTCCAACTCTGTTTTACAGTGAAAACTGCAGGAACTTTAAACCGAAAACAGGAAACAGACTGAGAAACCAGAAAAATAGTTTCTCCTGCAACCCGTTCCCTTTGTGCTAGATGAACGAAAGTCTCTCCACATGCTCAGTTCTGAGAGATAAGTGTGTGTGAAAGCCGTCCTTCTACTAGCTTGTTGGGAACACAAAGTTCCTTTTCCCTTGCAAACTCCACTCCATACATATATATGGGGAGGTACTAGGCCCAACTCGTTTTTAGAGTGAAAAATGCAGGAACTTCAAACCGGCACTAGGAAACAGACTGAGAAACCAGAGTAATAGATTCTCCTGCAACCCGTTCCCTTTGTGCTAGATGAACGAAAGTCTCTCCACATGCTCAGTTCTGAGAGATAAGTGTGTGTGAAAGCCGTCCTTCACCTAGCTTTTTGGGAACACAAAGTTTCTTTTCACTTGCAAACTCCAATCCATACATATATATGGGGAGGTATTAGCTCCAACCCCATTTTACAGTGAAAACTGCTTGAACTTCAAACCGGCAGTAGGAAACAGACTGAGAAACCCGAGTAAAATTTTCTCCTGCAACCAGTTCCCTTTGTGCTAGATGAACGAAAGTCCCTCCACATGCTCAGTTCTGAGAGATAAGTGTGTGTGAAAGCCGTCCTTCACCTAGTTTGTTGGGAACACAAAGTTTTTTTCCCTTGCAAACTCCACTCCATGCATATATATGGGGAGGTACTAGCTCCAACTCGGTTTTACAGTGAAAACTGCAGGAACTTTAAACCGGCAACAGGAAACAGACTGAGAAACCAGAAAAATAGTTTCCCCTGCAACCCGTTCCCTTTGTGCTAGATGAACGAACGTCTATCCACATGCTCAGTTCTGAGATGTAAGTGTGTGTGAAAGCCGTCCTTCACCTAGCTTGTTGGGAACACAAAGATTCTTTTCATATGAAAACGCCAATCCATACATATATATGGGGAGGTACTAGCTCCAAATCGCTTTAACAGTGAAAACTGCAGGAACTTCAAACCGGCACTAAGAAACAGACTGAGAAACCAGAGTAAAAGTTTCTCCTGCAACCCGTTCCCTTTGTGCTACATGAACGAACGTCTCTCCACATGCTCAATTCTGAGATAAAAGTGTGTGTGAAAGCAGTCCTTCAAATACCTTGTTGGGAACACAAAGTTTCTTTTCAGTTGCAAACTCCACTCCATACATATATATGGGGAGGTACTAGCTCCAACTCTGTTTTACAGTGAAAACTGCAGGAACTTTAAACCGGCAACAGGAAACAGACTGAGAAACCAGAGTAAAAGTTTCTCCTGCAAACCGTTCCCTTTGTGCTAGATGAACGAACGTCTCTCCACATGCTCAGTTCTGAGAGATAAGTGTGTTTGAAAGCCGTCCTTCACCTATCATCCTGGGAACACATAGTTCCTTTCAGTTGCAAACCCCACTCCATACATATATATGGGGAGGTACAAGCTCCAATTCGGATTTACAGTGAAAACTGCAGGAACATTGAACCGGAAACAGGAAACAGACTGAGAAAACAGAAAAAAATTTTCTCCTGCAACCCGTTCCCCTTGTGCTAGATGAACGAACGTCTCTCCACATGCTCAGTTCTGAGAGATAAGTGTGTTTGAAAGCCGTCCTTCACCTATCATCCTGGGAACACATAGTTCCTTTCAGTTGCAAACCCCACTCCATACATATATATGGGGAGGTACAAGCTCCAATTCGGATTTACAGTGAAAACTGCAGGAACATTGAACCGGAAACAGGAAACAGACTGAGAAAACAGAAAAAAATTTTCTCCTGCAAACCGTTCCCTTTGTGCTAGATGAACGAACGTCTCTCCACATGCTCAGTTCTGAGAGGTAAGTGTGTGTGAAAGCCGTCCTTCACCTAGCTTGTTGGGAACACAAAGTTTCTTTTCACTTGCAAACTCCAATCCATACATATATATGGGGAGGTACTAGCTCCAACTCGGTTTTACAGTGAAAACTGCAGGAACTTCAAACCGGCACTAGGATACAGACTGAGAAACCAGAGTAAAATTTCTCCTGCAACCCGTTCCCTTTGTGCTAGATGAACGAACGTCTCTCCACATGCTCAGTTCTGAGAGATAAGTGTGTGTGAAAGCCGTCCTTCACCTAGCTTGTTGGGAACACAAAGTTTCTTTTCAGTTGCAAACTCCACTCCATACATATATATGGGGAGGTACTAGCTCCAACTCGTTTTTACATTGAAAACTGCAGGAACTTCAAACCGGCACTAGGAAACAGATTGAAAAACCAGATTAAATGTTTCCTTGCAACCCGTTCCATTTGTGCTAGATGAACGAACGTCTCTCCACATGCTCATTTCTGAGAGATAAGTGTGTGTAAAAGCCGTCCTTCAACTAGCTTCCTGGGAACACATAGTTCCTTTCAGTTGCAAACCCCACTCCATACATATATATGGGGAGTTACAAGCTCCAACTCGGATTTACATTGAAAACTGCAGGAACATTGAACCGGCAACAGGAAACTGACTGAGAAACCAGAAAAAAGTTTCTCCTGCAACCCGTTCCCTTTGTGCTAGATGAACGAACGTCTTTCCACATGCTCAGTTCTGAGAGATAAGTGTGTGTGAAAGCCGTCCTTCACCAAGCTTCTTGGGAACACAAAGTTTCTTTTTACTTGCTAATGCCAATCCATATATATATATGGGGAGGTACTAGCTCCAACTCTGTTTTACAGTGAAAACTGCAGGAACTTCAAACCGCCACTGGGAAACAGACTGAGAATCCAGAGTAAATGTATCTCCTGCAACTCGTTTCCGTTGTGCTAGATGAAAGAACGTCTCTCCACATGCTCAGTTCTGAGAGATAAGTGTGTGTGAATGCCGCCTTCACATAGCTTGTTGGGAACACAAAATTTCTTTTCACTTGCAAACTCCAATCCATATATATATATAGGGAGGTACTAGCTCCAACCCCATTTTACAGTGAAAACTGCAGGAAATTCAAACCGGCACTTGGAAACAGACTGAGAAACCTGAATAAAAGTTTCTCCTGCAACCCGTTCCGTTTGTGCTAGATGAACGAACGTCTCTCCACATGCTCAGTTCTGAGAGATAAGTGTGTGTGAAAGCCGTCCTTCAACTAGCTTCTTTGGAACACAAAGTTTCTTTTCAGTTACAAACTCCAGTCCATACATATATACGGGGAGGTACTAGCTCCAACTCGGTTTTACAGTGAAAACTGCAGGAACTTCATACAGGCACTAGGAAACAGACTGAGAATCCAGAGTAATAGTTACCCCTGCAACTCGTTCCCTTTTTGCTAGATGAATGAACGTCTCTCCACATGCTCAGTTCTGAGAGATAAGTGTGTGTGAAAGCCGTCCTTCACCTAGCTTTTTGGGAACACAAATATTCCTTTCACTTGCAAACGCCAATCCATAAATATATATGGGGAGGTACTAGCTCCAACACGATTTTACAGTAAAAACTGCAGGAACTTCAAACCAGCACTAGGAAACTGACTGAGAAACCAGAGTAAAAGTTTCTACTGCAACCCGTTCCCTTTGTGTTAGATGAACGAACGTCTCTACACATGCTCAGTTCTGAGAGGTAAGTGTGTGTGAAAGCCGTCCTTCACTTAGCTTATTGGGAACACAAAGTTTCTTTTCACTTGCAAACTCCAATTCATACATATATATGGGGAGGTACTAGTTCCAACTCGGTTTTACAGTGAAAACTGCAGGAACTTCAAACCGGTACTAGGATACAGACTGAGATACCAGAGTAAAAGTTTCTCTTGCAAACCGTTCCACTTGTGCTAGATGAACGAACGTCTCTCCACATGCTCAGTTCTGAGAGGTAAGTGTGTGTGAAAGCCGTCCTTCACCTAGCTTGTTGGGAACACAAAGTTTCTTTTCACTTGCAAACTCCAATCCATACATATATATGGGGAGGTACTAGCTCCAACTCGGTTTTACAGTGAAAACTGCAGGAACTTCAAACCGGCACTAGGATACAGACTGAGAAACCAGAGTAAAATTTCTCCTGCAACCCGTTCCCTTTGTGCTAGATGAACGAACGTCTCTCCACATGCTCAGTTCTGAGAGATAAGTGTGTGTGAAAGCCGTCCTTCACCTAGCTTGTTGGGAACACAAAGTTTCTTTTCAGTTGCAAACTCCACTCCATACATATATATGGGGAGGTACTAGCTCCAACTCGTTTTTACATTGAAAACTGCAGGAACTTCAAACCGGCACTAGGAAACAGATTGAGAAACCAGATTAAATGTTTCCTTGCAACCCGTTCCCTTTGTGCTAGATGAACGAACGTCTCTCCACATGCTCATTTCTGAGAGATAAGTGTGTGTAAAAGCCGTCCTTCAACTAGCTTCCTGGGAACACATAGTTCCTTTCAGTTGCAAACCCCACTCCATACATATATATGGGGAGTTACAAGCTCCAACTCGGATTTACATTGAAAACTGCAGGAACATTGAACCGGCAACAGGAAACTGACTGAGAAACCAGAAAAAAGTTTCTCCTGCAACCCGTTCCCTTTGTGCTAGATGAACGAACGTCTTTCCACATGCTCAGTTCTGAGAGATAAGTGTGTGTGAAAGCCGTCCTTCACCAAGCTTCTTGGGAACACAAAGTTTCTTTTTACTTGCTAATGCCAATCCATATATATATATGGGGAGGTACTAGCTCCAACTCTGTTTTACAGTGAAAACTGCAGGAACTTCAAACCGCCACTGGGAAACAGACTGAGAATCCAGAGTAAATGTATCTCCTGCAACTCGTTTCCGTTGTGCTAGATGAAAGAACGTCTCTCCACATGCTCAGTTCTGAGAGATAAGTGTGTGTGAATGCCGCCTTCACATAGCTTGTTGGGAACACAAAGTTTCTTTTCAGTTGCAAACTCCACTCCATACATATATATGGGGAGGTTCTAGCCCCAACTCGTTTTTAGAGTGAAAACTGCAGGAACTTCAAACCGGCACTAGGAAACAGACTGAGAAACCAGAGTAAAAGATTCTCCTGCAACCCGTTCCCTTTGTGCTAGATGAACGAAAGTCTCTCCACAAGCTCAGTTCTGAGAGATAATTGTGTGTGAAAGCCGTCCTTCACCTAGCTTTTTGGGAACACAAAATTTCTTTTCACTTGCAAACTCCAATCCATATATATATATAGGGAGGTACTAGCTCCAACCCCATTTTACAGTGAAAACTGCAGGAAATTCAAACCGGCACTTGGAAACAGACTGAGAAACCTGAATAAAAGTTTCTCCTGCAACCCGTTCCGTTTGTGCTAGATGAACGAACGTCTCTCCACATGCTCAGTTCTGAGAGATAAGTGTGTGTGAAAGCCGTCCTTCAACTAGCTTCTTTGGAACACAAAGTTTCTTTTCAGTTACAAACTCCAGTCCATACATATATACGGGGAGGTACTAGCTCCAACTCGGTTTTACAGTGAAAACTGCAGGAACTTCATACAGGCACTAGGAAACAGACTGAGAATCCAGAGTAATAGTTACCCCTGCAACTCGTTCCCTTTTTGCTAGATGAATGAACGTCTCTCCACATGCTCAGTTCTGAGAGATAAGTGTGTGTGAAAGCCGTCCTTCACCTAGCTTTTTGGGAACACAAATATTCCTTTCACTTGCAAACGCCAATCCATAAATATATATGGGGAGGTACTAGCTCCAACACGATTTTACAGTAAAAACTGCAGGAACTTCAAACCAGCACTAGGAAACTGACTGAGAAACCAGAGTAAAAGTTTCTACTGCAACCCGTTCCCTTTGTGTTAGATGAACGAACGTCTCTACACATGCTCAGTTCTGAGAGGTAAGTGTGTGTGAAAGCCGTCCTTCACTTAGCTTATTGGGAACACAAAGTTTCTTTTCACTTGCAAACTCCAATTCATACATATATATGGGGAGGTACTAGTTCCAACTCGGTTTTACAGTGAAAACTGCAGGAACTTCAAACCGGTACTAGGATACAGACTGAGATACCAGAGTAAAAGTTTCTCTTGCAAACCGTTCCACTTGTGCTAGATGAACGAACGTCTCTCCACATGCTCAGTTCTGAGAGATAAGTGTGTGTGAAAGCCATCCTTCACCTAGCTTCTTGGGAACACATAGTTCCTATCAGTTGCAAACCCCACTCTATATATATATATGGGGAGGTACAAGCTCCAACTCGGTTTTACAGTGAAAACTGCAGGAACTTTAAACCGGCAACTGGAAACAGACTGAGAAACCAGAGTAAAAGTTTCTCCTGCAAACCGTTCCCTTTGTGCTAGATGAACGAACGTCTCTCCACATGCTCAGTTCTGAGAGATACGTGTGTGTGAAAGCCGTCCTTCACATAGCTTGTTGGGAACACATAGTTTCTTTTCACTTGCAAATGCCAATCCATACATATATATGGGGAGGTACTAGCTCCAACTCGGTTTTACCGTGAAACCTGCAGGAACTTCAAACCGGCACTAAGAAACATACTGAGAAACCAGAGTAAATGTTTCTCCTGCAACCCGTTCCCTTTGTGCTAGATGAGCGAACGTCTCTCCACATGCTCAGTTCTGAGAGATAAGTGTGTGTGAAAGCCGTCCTTCACCTAGCTTGTTGGGAACACAAAGTTTCTTTTCAGTTGCAAACTCCACTCCATACATATATATGGGGAGGTACTAGCTCCAACTCGGTTTTACATTGAAAACTGCAGGAACTTCAAACAGGCATTAGGAAACAGAATGAGAAACCAGATTAAATGTTTCCTTGCAACCCGTTCCCTTTGTGCTAGATGAACGAACGTCTCTCCACATGCTCAGTTCTGAGAGATAAGTGTGTGTGAAAGCCGTCCTTCACCTATCAACCTGGGAACACATAGTTCCTTTCAGTTGCAAACCCCACTCCATACATATATATGGGGAGGTACAAGCTCCAACTCGGATTTACATTCAAAACTGCAGGAACATTGAACCGGCAACAGGAAACAGACTGAGAAAACAGAAAAAAAGTTTCTCCTGCAAACCGTTCCATTTGTGCTAAATGAACGAACGTCTCTCCACATGCTCAGTTCTGAGAGGTAAGTGTGTGTGAAAGCCGTCCTTCACCTAGCTTGTTGGGAACACAAAGATTCTTTTCACTTGCAAACTCCAATCCATACATATATATGGGGAGGTACTAGCTCCTACTCGGTTTTACAGTGAAAACTGCAGGAACTTCAAACCGGCACTAGGATACAGACTGAAAAACCAGAGTAAAAGTTTCTCCTGCAACCCGTTCCCTTTGTGCTAGATGAACGAACGTCTCTCCACATGCTCAGTTCTGAGAGATAAGTGTGTGTGAAAGCCGTCCTTCACCTAGCTTGTTGGGAACACAAAGTTTCTTTTCAGTTGGAAACTCCACTCGATACATATATATGGGGAGGTACTAGCTCCAACTCGTTTTTACATTGAAAACTGCAGGAACTTCAAACCGGCACTAGGAAACAGACTGAGAAACCAGATTAAATGTTTCCTTGCATCCGTTCCCTTTGTGCTAGATGAACGAACGTCTCTCCACATGCTCAGTTCTGAGAGATAAGTGTGTGTAAAAGCAGTCCTTCAACTAGCTTCCTGGGAACACATAGTTCCTTTCAGTTGCAAACCCCACTCCATACATATATATGGGGAGGTACAAGTTCCAAATCGGTTTTACAGTGAAAACTGCAGGAACTTTATACCGGCGACAGGAAACAGACTGAGAAACCAGAGTAAAAGTTTCTCCTGCAAACCGTTCCATTTGTGCTACATGAACGAACGTCTCTCCACATGCTCAATTCTGAGATATAAGTGTGTGTGAAAGCAGTCCTTCAAATAGCTTGTTGGGAACACAAAGTTTCTTTTCATTTGCAAACTCCACTCCATACATATATATGGGGAGGTACTAGCTCCAAATCTCTTTTACAGTGAAAACTGCAGGAACTTCAACCCGCCACTGGGAAACAGACTGAGAATCCAGAGTAAATGTATCTCCTGCAAATCGTTTCCTTTGTGCTAGATGAAAGAACGTCTCTCCACATGCTCAGTTCTGAGAGATAAGTGTGTGTGAATGCCGTCCTTCACATAGCTTGTTGGGAACACAAAGTTTCTTTTCAGTTGCAAACTCCACTCCATACATATATATGGGGAGGTTCTAGCCCCAACTCGTTTTTAGAGTGAAAACTGCAGGAACTTCAAACCGGCACTAGGAAACAGACTGAGAAACCAGAGTAAAAGATTCTCCTGCAATCCGTTCCCTTTGTGCTAGATGAACGAAAGTCTCTCCACAAGCTCAGTTCTGAGAGATAATTGTGTGTGAAAGCCGTCCTTCACCTAGCTTCTTGGGAACACAAAATTTCTTTTCACTTGCAAACTCCAATCCATATATATATATTGGGAGGTACTAGCTCCAACCCCATTTTACAGTGAAAACTGCAGGAAATTCAAACTGGCACTTGGAAACAGACTGAGAAACCTGAGTAAAAGTTTCTCCTGCAACCCGTTCCGTTTGTGCTAGATGAACGAACGTCTCTCCACATGCTCAGTTCTGAGAGATAAGTGTGTGTGAAAGCCGTCCTTCAACTAGCTTTTTGGAACACAAAGTTTCTTTTCAGTTACAAACTCCACTCCATACATATATACGGGGAGGTACTAGCTCCAACTCGGTTTTACAGTGAAAACTGCAGGAACTTCATACCGGCACTAGGAAACAGACTGAGAAACCAGAGTAATAGTTACTCCTGCAACTCGTTCCCTTTTTCTAGATGAACGAACGTCTCTCCACATGCTCAGTTCTGAGAGATAAGTGTGTGTGAAAGCCGTCCTTCACCTAGCTTCTTGGGAACACATAGTTCCTTTCAGTTGCAAACCTCACTCCTTATATATATATGGGGAGGTACAAGGGCCAAATCGGTTTTACAGTGAAAACTGCAGGAACTTTAAACTGGCAACAGGAAACAGACTGAGAAACCAGAGTAAAAGTTTCTCCTGCAACCCGTTCCATTTGTGCTAGATGAACGAACGTCTCTACACATGATCAGTTCTGAGAGATAAGTGTGTGTGAAAGCCGTCCTTCACCTAGTTTCTTGGGAACACATAGTTCCTTTCAGTTGCAAACCCCACTCCATACATATATATGGGGAGGTACAAGTTCCAACTCGGATTTACAGTGAAAACTTCAGGAAATTTAAACCGGCAACATGAAACAGACTGAGAAACCAGAAAAAAAGTTTCTCCTGCAACACGTTCCCTTTGTGCTAGATGAACGAACGTCTCTCCTCATGCTCAGTTCTGAGAGATATGTGTGTGTGAAAGCCGTCTTTCACCTAGCTTGTTGGGAACACAAAGTTTTTTTTCAGTTGTAAAATCCATTCCATACATTTTTATGCGGAGGTACGAGCTCCATTTCTGTTTTACACTGAAAACTGCAGGAAAATCAAACCGGCAGTAGGAAACAGACTGAGAAACCAGAAAAATAGTTTCTCCTGCAAACCGTTCCCTTTGTGCTAGATGAACGAAAGTCTATCCTCATGCTCAGTTCTGAGAGATAAGTGTGTGTGAAAGCCGTCCTTCACCTAGCTTGTTGGGAACACAAAGTTTCTTTTCACTTGCAAACGCCAATCCATACATATATATGGGGAGGTACTAGCTCCGACTAGGTTTTACAGTGAAAATTTTAGGAACTTCAAACCGGCACTAGGATACAGACTGAGAAACTAGAGTAAATGTTTCTCCTGCAACCCATTCCCTTTTTTACTAGATGAACGAAAGTCTCTCCACATGCTCAGTTCTGAGAGATAAGTGTGTGTGAAAGCCGTTCTTCACTGAGCTTCTTGGGAACACATAGTTCCTTTCAGTTGCAAACCCCACTCCATATATATATATGGGGATGTACAAGCTCCAAATCGGTTTTACAGTGAAAACTGCAGGAACTTTAAACCGGCAACAGGAAACAGACTGAGAAACCAGAAAAATAGTTTCCCCTGCAAACCGTTCCCTTTGTGCTAGATGTAGGAACGTCTCTCCACATGCTCAGTTCTGAGAGATAAGTGGGTGTGAAAGCCGTCCTTCATATAGCTTGTTGGGAACACAAAGTTTTTTTACACTTGCAAACGCCAATCCATACATATATATGGGAAGGTACTAGCTCCAACTCGGTTTTACAGTGAAAACTGCAGGAACTTCAAACCGGCACTAAGAAACAGACTGAGAAACGAGAGTAAATGTTTCTCCTGCAACCCGTTCCCTTTGTGCTAGATGAACGAACGTCTCTCCACATTCTCAGTTCTGAGAGATAAGTGTGTGTGAAAGCCGTCCTTCACCTAGCTTCTTGGGAACACATAGTTCCTTTCAGTTGCAAACCCCACTCCATATATATATATGGGGTGATACAAGGGCCAAATCGGTTTTACAGTGAAAACTGCAGGAACTTTAAACCGGCAACAGGAAACAGACTGAGAAACCAGACTAAAAGTTTCTCCTGCAACCCGTTCCCTTTGTTCTGGATGAACGAACGTCTCTCCACATGCTCAGTTCTGTGAGATAAGTGTGTGTGAAAGCCGTCCTTCACATAGCTTGTTGGGAACACAAAGTTTCTTTACACTTGCAAACGCCAATCCATACATATATATGGGGAGTTTCAAGATCCAACTCTGTTTTACAGTGAAAAATGCAGGAACTTCAAACCGGCACTAAGAAACAGACTGAGAAACCAGAGTAAATGTTTCTCCTGCAACCCGTTCCTTTGTGCTAGATGAACGAACGTCTCTCCACATGCTCAGTTCTGAGAGATAATTGTGTGTGAAAGCCGTCCTTCACCTAGCTTGTTGGGAACACAAAGTTTATTTTCAGTTGGAAACTCCTCTCCATATATATATGTGGGGATGTAGTAGCTCCAACTCGGTTTTACAGTGAAAACTGCAGGAACTTCAAACCGGCACTAGGAAACAGACTGAGAAACCAGAGTAAAAGTTTCTCTGCAACCCGTTCCCTTTGTGCTAAATGAACGAACGTCTCTCCACATGATCAGTTCTGAGAGATTAGTGTGTGTGAAAACCGACCTTCACCTAGCTTCTTTTGAACACATAGTTCCTTTCAGTTGCAAACCCCACTCCATACATATATATGCGGAGGTACAAGCTCCATCTCGGATTTACAGTGAAAACTGCAGGAACTTTAAACCGGCAACAGGAAACAGACTGAGAAACCAGAAAAAATGTTTCTCCTGCAACCCGTTCCCTTTGTGCTAGATGAACGAACGTCTCTCCACATGCTCAGTTCTGAGAGATAAGTGTGTGTGAAAGCCGTCCTTCAACTAGCTTGTTGGGAACACAAAGTTTTTTTTAGTTGTAAACTCCACTCCATACATATATATGGGGAGGTATGAGCTCCAACTCGGTTTTACACTGAAAAATGCAGGAAATTCAAACCGGCAGTAGGAAACAGACTGAGAAACCAGAGTAAAATTTTCTCCTGCAACCCGTTCCCTTTGTGCTAGATAAACGAACGTCTCTCCACATGCTCATTTCTGAGACATAAGTGTGTGTGAAAGCCGTCCTTCACCTTGCTTGTTGGGAACACAAAGTTTTTTACCCTTGCAAACTCCACTCCATGCATATATATGGGGAGGTACTAGCTCCAACCCTGTTTTACAGTGAAAACTGCAGGAACTTTAAACCGGCAACAGGAAACAGACTGAGAAACCAGAAAAATAGTTTCTCCTGCAAACCGTTCCCTTTGTGCTAGATGAACGAACGTCTATCCACATGCTAGGTTCTGAGAGATAAGTGTGTGTGAAAGCCGTCCTTCAACTAGCTTGCTGGGAACACAAAGTTTCTTTTCACTTGCAAACGCCAATCCATACATATATATGGGGAGGTACTAGCTCCAACTCGGTTTTACAGTGAAAACTGCAGGAACTTCAAACCGGCACTAAGAAACAGACTGAGAAACCAGAGTAAAAGTCTCTCCTGAAACCCGTTCCCTTTGTGCTAGATGAAAGAACGTCTCACCACATGCTAAGTTCTGAGAGATAAGTGTGTGTGAAAGCCGTCCTTCACATATCTTGTTGGGAACACAAAGTTTCTTTACACTTGCAAACGCCAATCCATACATTTATATGGGAAAGTAAAAGCTCCAACTCGGTTTTACAGTGAAAAATGCAGGAATTTCAAACCGGCACTAAGAAAGAGACTGAGAAACCAGAGTAAAAGTTTCTCCTGCAACCCGTTCACTATGTGCTAGATGAAAGAACGTCTCTCCACATGCTCAGTTCTGAGAGATAAGTGTGTGTGAAAGCCGTCCTTCACCTAGCTTCTTGGGAACACAAAGTTTTTTTTCCCTTGCAAACCCCACTCCATACATATATATGGGGTGTTACAAGATCCAACTCGGTTTTACAGTGAAAACTGCAGGAACTTTAAACCGGCGACAGGAAACAAACTGAGAAACCAGAGTAAAAGTTTCTCCTGCAACCCGTTTCCTTTGTGCTAGATGAACGAACGTCTCTCAACATGCTCAGTTCTGAGAGATAAGTGTGTGTGAAGCCGTCCTTCACCTAGCTTGTTGGGAACACTAAGTTTCTTTTCACTTGCAAACGCCAATCCATACATATATATGGGGAGGTACTAGCTCCAACTCGGTTTTACAGTGAAAACTGCAGGATCTTCAAACAGGCACTAGGATACAGACTGAGAAACCAGAGAAAATGTTTCTCCTGCAACCCGTTCCCTTTGTGCTAGATGAACGAACGTCTCTCCACATGCTCAGTTCTGAGAGATAAGTGTGTGTGAAAGCCGTCCTTCACCTAGCTTCTTGGGAACACATAGTTCCTTTCAGTTGCAAACCACACTCCATATATATATATGGGGAGGTACAAGTTCCAACTCGGTTTTACACTGAAAACTGCAGGAACTTTAAACCGGCAACAGGAAACAGACTGAGAAACCAGAGTAAAAGTTTCCCCTGCAACCCGTTCCCTTTGTGCTAGATGAACGAACGTCTCTCCACATGCTCAGTTCTGAGAGATAAGTGTGTGTGAAAGCCGACCTTCACGTAGCTTGTTGGGAACACAAAGTTTATTTACACTTGCAAACGAAAACTATACATATATATGGGGAGGTTCTAGCTCCAACTCGGTTTTACAGTGAAAACTGCAGGAACTTCAAACCGGCACTAAGAAACAGACAGAGAAACCAGAGTAAAATTCTCTCCTGCAACCCGTTCCCTTTGTGCTAGATGAACGAACGTCTCTCCACATGCTCAGTTCTGAGAGATAAGTGTGTGTGAAAGCCGTCCTTCACCTAGCTTCTTGGGAACACATAGTTCCTTTCAGTTGCAAACCCCACTCCATATATATATATGGGGATGTACAAGCTCCAAATCGGTTTTAAAGTGAAAACTGCAGGAACTTTAAACCGGCAACAGGAAACAGACTGAGAAACCAGAAAAATAGTTTCTCCTGCAACCCGTTCCCTTTGTGCTAGATGTACTAACGTCTCTCCACATGCTCAGTTCTGAGAGATAAGTGGGTGTGAAAGCCGTCCTTCATATAGCTTGTTGGGAACACAAAGTTTTTTTACACTTGCAAACGCCAATCCATACATATATATGGGGAGGTACTAGCTCCAAATCGGTTTTACAGTGAAAACTGCAGGAACTTCAAACCGGCACTAAGAAACAGACTGAGAAACGAGAGTAAATGTTTCTCCTGCAACCCGTTCCCTTTGTGCTAGATGAACGAACGTCTCTCCACATTCTCATTTCTGAGAGATAAGTGTGTGTGAAAGCCGTCCTTCACCTAGCTTCTTGGGAACACATAGTTCCTTTCAGTTGCAAACCCCACTCCATATATATATATGGGGAGATACAAGGGCCAAATCGGTTTTACAGTGAAAACTGCAGGAACTTTAAACCGGCAACAGGAAACAGACTGAGAAACCAGAGTAAAAGTTTCTCCTGCAACCCGTTCCCATTGTGCTAGATGAACGAACGTCTCTCCACATGCTCAGTTCTGTGAGATAAGTGTGTGTGAAAGCCGTCCTTCACATAGCTTTTTGGGAACACAAAGTTTATTTACACCTGCAAATGCCAATCCATACATATATATGGGGAGTTTCAAGATCCAACTCGGTTTTACAGTTAAAATTGCAGGAACTTCAAACCGGCACTAAGAAACAGACTGAGAAATCAGAGTAAATGTTTCTCCTGCAACCCGTTCCTTTGTGCTAGATGAACGAACGTCTCTCCACATGCTCAGTTCTGAGAGATAATTGTGTGTGAAAGCTGTCCTTCACCTAGCTTGTTGGGAACACAAAGTTTCTTTTCAGTTGCAAACTCCACTCCATATATATATGTGGGGAGGTAGTAGATCCAACTCGGTTTTACAGTGAAAACTGCAGGAACTTCAAACCGGCACTAGGAAACAGACTGAGAAACCAGAGTAAATATTTCTCTGCAACCCGATCCCTTTGTGCTAAATGAACGAACGTCTCTCCACATGATCAGTTCTGAGAGATAAGTGTGTGTGAAAGCCGTCCTTCACCTAGCTTCTTGGGAACACATAGTTCCTTTCAGTTGCAAACCCCACTCCATACATATATATGGGGAGGTACAAGCTCCATCTCGGATTTACAGTGAAAACTGCAGGAACTTCAAACCCGCACGAAGAAACTGACTGAGAAACCAGAGTAAAAGTTTCTCCTGCAAACCATTCCCTTTGTGCTAGATGAACGAACGTCTCTCCACATGCTCATTTCTGAGACATAAGTGTGTGTGAAAGCCGTCCTTCACCTTGCTTGTTGGGAATACAAAGTTTTTTTCCCTTGCAAACTCCACTCCATGCATATATATGGGGAGGTACTAGCTCCAACACTGTTTTACAGTGAAAACTGCAGGAACTTTAAACCGGCAACAGGAAACAGATTGAGAAACCAGAAAAATAGTTTCTCCTGCAAACCGTTTCCTTTGTGCTAGATGAACGAACGTCTATCCACATGCTAGGTTCTGAGAGATAAGTGTGTGTGAAAGCCGTCCTTCAAATATCTTGCTGGGAACACAAAGTTTCTTTTCACTTGCAAACGCCAATCCATACATATATATGGGGAGGTACTAGCTCCAACTCGGTTTTACAGTGAAAACTGCAGGAACTTCAAACCGGCACTAAGAAACAGACTGAGAAACCAGAGTAAAAGTTTCTCCTGCAACCCTTTCCCATTGTGCTAGAAGAAAGAAAGTCTCTCCACATTCTCAGTTCTGAGAGATAAGTGTGTGTGAAAGCAGTCCTTCACGTAGCTTCTTGGGAACACATAGTTCCTGTCAGTTGCAAACCCCACTCCATACATTTATATGGGTAGTTACATGATCCAACTCGGTTTTACAGTGAAAACTGCAGGAACTTTAAACCGGCAACAGGAAACAAACTGAGAAACCAGAGTAAAAGTTTCTCCTGCAACCCGTTCCCTTTGTGCTAGATGAACGAACGTCTCTCCACATTCTCAGTTCTGAGAGATAAGTGTGTGTGAAAGCCGTCCTTCACCTAGCTTGTTGGGAACACAAAGTTTCTTTTCACTTGCAAACGCCAATCCATACGTATATATGGGGAGGTACTAGCTCCAACTCGGTTTTACAGTGAAAACTGTAGGAACTTCAAACCGGCACTAGGATACAGACTGAGAAACCAGAGTAAATGTCTCTCCTGCAACCCGTTCCCTTTGTGCTAGATGAACGAACGTCTCTCCACATTCTCAGTTCTGAGAGATAAGTGTGTGTGAAAGCCGTCCTTCACCTAGCTTCTTGGGAACACATAGTTCCTTTCAGTTGCAAACCCCACTCCATATATATATATGGGGATGTACAAGCTCCAAATCGTATTTACAGTGAAAACTGCAGGAACTTTAAACCGGCAACAGGAAACAGACTGAGAATCCAGAAATATAATTTCTCCTGCAACCCGTTCCCTTTGTGCTAGATGTACGAACGTCTCTCCACATGCTCAGTTCTGAGAGATAAGTGGGTGTGAAAGACGTCCTTCATATAGCTTGTTGGGAACACAAAGTTTTTTTACACTTGCAAACGCCAATCCATACATATATATGGGGAGGTACTAGCTCCAACTCGGTTTTACAGTGAAAACTGCAGGAACTTCAAACCGGCACTAAGAAACAGACTGAGAAACGAGAGTAAATGTTTCTCCTGCAACCCGTTCCCTTTGTGCTAGATGAACGAACGTCTCTCCACATGCACAGTTCTAAGAGATAAGTGTGTGTGAAAGCCGTCCTTCAAATATCTTGCTGGGAACACAAAGTTTCTTTTCACTTGCAAACGCCAATCCATACATTTTTATGGGGAGGTACTAGCTCCAACTCGGTTTTACAGTGAAAACTGCAGGAACTTAAACCGGCCACAGGAAACAGACTGAGAAACCAGAGTAAAAATTTCTCCTGCAACCCTTTCCCATTGTGCTAGAAGAAAGAAAGTCTCTCCACATTCTCAGTTCTGAGAGATAAGTGTGTGTGAAAGCCGTCCTTCACGTAGCTTCTTGGGAACACATAGTTCCTTTCAGTTGCAAACCCCACACCATACATTTATATGGGTAGTTACAAGATCCAACTCGGTTTTACAGTGAAAACTGCAGGAACTGTAAACCGGCGACAGGAAACAAACTGAGAAACCAGAGTAAAAGTTTCTCCTGCAACCCGTTCCCTTTGTGCTAGATGAACGAACGTCTCTCCACATTCTCAGTTCTGAGAGATAAGTGTGTGTGAAAGCCGTCCTTCACCTAGCTTGTTGGGAACACAAAGTTTCTTTTCACTTGCAAACGCCAATCCATACGTATATATGGGGAGGTACAAGCTCCAACTCGGTTTTACAGTGAAAACTGCAGGAACTTCAAACCGGCACTAGGATACAGACTGAGAAACCAGAGTAAATGTCTCTCCTGCAACCCGTTCCCTTTGTGCTAGATGAACGAACGTCTCTCCACATGCTCAGTTCTGAGATATAATTGTGTGTGAAAGCCGTCCTTCACCTAGCTTCTTGGGAACACATAGTTCCTTTCAGTTGCAAACCCCACTCCATATATATATATGGGGATGTTCAAGCTCCAAATCGGATTTACAGTGAAAACTGCAGGAACTTTAAACCGGCAACAGGAAACAGACTGAGAATCCAGAAATATAATTTCTCCTGCAACCCGTTCCCTTTGTGCTAGATGTACGAACGTCTCTCCACATGCTCAGTTCTGAGAGATAAGTGGGTGTGAAAGACGTCCTTCATATAGCTTGTTGGGAACACAAAGTTTTTTTACACTTGCAAACGCCAATCCATACATATATATGGGGTGGTACTAGCTCCAACTCGGTTTTACAGTGAAAACTGCAGGAACTTCAAACCGGCACTAAGAAACAGACTGAGAAACGAGAGTAAATGTTTCTCCTGCAAACCTTTCCCTTTGTGCTAGATGAACGAACGTCTCTCCACATGCACAGTTCTGAGAGATAAGTGTGTGTGAAAGCCGTCCTTCACCTAGCTTCTTGGGAACACATAGTTCCTTTTTAGTTACCAACCCCACTCCATACATATATATGGGGAGGTACTAGCTAGAACACGATTTTTCAGTGAAAACTGCAGGAACTTCAAACCGGCACTAGGAAACAGACTGAGAAACCAGAGTAAAAGTTTCTCCTGCAACCCGTTCCATTTGTGCTAGATGAACGAACGTCTCTCCACATGCTCAGTTCTGAGAGATAAGTGTGTATGAAAGCCGTACTTCACCTAGCTTCTTGGGAACACAAAGTTTTTTTTCCCTTGCAAACCCCACTCCATACATATATATGGGGAGTTACAAGATCCAACTCGGTTTTACAGTGAAAACTGCAGGAACTTTAAACCAGCGACAGGAAACAAACTGAGAAACCAGAGTAAAAGTTTCTCCTGCAACCCGTTTCCTTTGTGCTAGATGAACGAACGTCTCTCAACATGCTCAGATCTGAGAGATAAGTGTGTGTGAAGCCGTCCTTCACCTAGCTTGTTGGGAACACAAAGTTTCTTTTCACTTGCAAACGCCAATCCATACATATATATGGGGAGGTACTAGCTCCAACTCGGTTTTTCAGTGAAAACTGCAGGATCTTCAAACAGGCACTAGGATACAGACTGAGAAACCAGAGAAAATGTTTCTCCTGCAACCCGTTCCCTTTGTGCTAGATGAACGAACGTCTCTCCACATGCTCAGTTCTGAGAGATAAGTGTGTGTGAAAGCCGTCCTTCACCTAGCTTCTTGGGAACACATAGTTCCTTTAAGTTGCAAACCACACTCCATATATATATATGGGGAGGTACAAGTTCCAACTCGGTTTTACACTGAAAACTGCAGGAACTTTAAACCGGCAACAGGAAACAGACTGAGAAACCAGAGTAAAATTTTCCCCTGCAACCCGTTCCCTTTGTGCTAGATGAACGAACGTCTCTCCACATGCTCAGTTCTGAGAGATAAGTGTGTGTGAAAGCCGACCTTCACGTAGCTTGTTGGGAACACAAAGTTTCTTTACACTTGCAAACGAAAACTATACATATATATGGGGAGGTTCTAGTTCCAACTCGGTTTTACAGTGAAAACTGCAGGAACTTCAAACCGGCACAAAGAAACAGACAGAGAAACCAGAGTAAAAGTCTCTCCTGCAACCCGTTCCCTTTGTGCTAGATGAACGAACGTCTCTCCACATGCTCAGTTCTGAGAGATAAGTGTGTGTGAAAGCCGTCCTTCACCTAGCTTCTTGGGAACACATAGTTCCTTTCAGTTGCAAACCCCACTCCATATATATATATGGGGATGTACAAGCTCCAAATCGGTTTTACAGTGAAAATTGCAGGAACTTTAAACCGGCAACAGGAAACAGACTGAGAAACCAGAAAAATAGTTTCTCCTGCAACCCGTTCCCTTTGTGCTAGATGTACGAACGTCTCTCCACATGCTCAGTTCTGAGAGATAAGTGTGTGTGAAAGCCGTCCTTCATATAGCTTGTTGGGAACACAAAGTTTTTTTACACTTGCAAACGCCAATCCATACATATATATGGGGAGGTACTAGCTCCAAATCGGTTTTACAGTGAAAACTGCAGGAACTTCAAACCGGCACTAAGAAACAGACTGAGAAACGAGAGTAAATATTTCTCCTGCAACCCGTTCCTTTGTGCTAGATGAACAAACGTCTCTCCACATTCTCAGTTCTGAGAGATAAGTGTGCGTGAAAGCCGTCCTTCACCTAGCTTCTTGGGAACACATAGTTCCTTTCAGTTGCAAACCCCACTCCATATATATATATGGGGAGATACAAGGGCCAAATCGGTTTTACAGTGAAAACTGCAGGAACTTTAAACCGGCAACAGGAAACAGACTGAGAAACCAGAGTAAAAGTTTCTCCTTCAACCCGTTCCCATTGTGCTAGATGAACGAACGTCTCTCCACATGCTCAGTTCTGTGTGATAAGTGTGTGTGAAAGCCGTCCTTCACATAGCTTTTTGGGAACACAAAGTTTATTTACACCTGCAAATGCCAATCCATACATATATATGGGGAGTTTCAAGATCCAACTCGGTTTTACAGTGAAAACTGCAGGAATTTCAAACCGGCACTAAGAAACAGACTGAGAAATCAGAGTAAATGTTTCTCCTGCAACCCGTTCCTTTGTGCTAGATGAACGAACGTCTCTCCACATGCTCAGTTCTGAGAGATAATTGTGTGTGAAAGCTGTCCTTCACCTAGCTTGTTGGGAACACAAAGTTTCTTTTCAGTTGCAAACTCCACTCCATATATATATGTGGGGAGGTAGTTGATCCAACTCGGTTTTACAGTGAAAACTGCAGGAACTTCAAACCGGCACTAGGAAACAGACTGAGAAACCAGAGTAAATATTTCTCTGCAACCCGATCCCTTTGTGCTAAATGAACGAACGTCTCTCCACATGATCAGTTCTGAGAGATAAGTGTGTGTGAAAGCCGTCCTTCACCTAGCTTCTTGGGAACACATAGTTCCTTTCAGTTGCAAACCCCACTCCATACATATATATGGGGAGGTACAAGCTCCATCTCGGATTTACAGTGAAAACTGCAGGAACTTCAAATCCACACTAAGAAACTGACTGAGAAACCAGAGTAAAAGTTTCTCCTGCAAACCATTCCCTTTGTGCTATATGAACGAACGTCTCTCCACATGCTCATTTCTGAGACATAAGTGTGTGTGAAAGCCGTCCTTCACCTTGCTTGTTGGGAACACAAAGTTTTTTTCCCTTGCAAACTCCACTCCATGCATATATATGGGGAGGTACTAGCTCCAACACTGTTTTACAGTGAAAACTGCAGGAACTTTAAACCGGCAACAGGAAACAGATTGAGAAACCAGAAAAATAGTTTCTCCTGCAAACCGTTCCCTTTGTGCTAGATGAACGAACGTCTATCCACATGCTAGGTTCTGAGAGATAAGTGTGTGTGAAAGCCATCCTTCAAATATCTTGCTGGGAACACAAAGTTTCTTTTCACTTGCAAACGCCAATCCATACATATATATGGGGAGGTACTAGCTCCAACTCGGTTTTACAGTGAAAACTGCAGGAACTTCAAACCGGCACTAAGAAACAGACTGAGAAACCAGAGTAAAAGTTTCTCCTGCAACCCGTTCCATTTGTGCTAGATGAACGAACGTCTCTCCAAATGCTCAGTTCTGAGAGATAAGTGTGTGTGAAAGCCGTCCTTCACCTAGCTTCTTGGGAACACATAGTTCCTTTCAGTTGCAAACCCCACTCCATATATATATATGTGGATGTACAAGCTCCAAATCGGATTTACAGTGAAAACTGCAGGAACTTTAAACCGGCAACAGGAAACAGACTGAGAATCCAGAAATATAATTTCTCCTGCAACCCGTTCCATTTGTGCTAGATGTACGAACGTCTCTCCACATGCTCAGTTCTGAGAGATAAGTGGGTGTGAAAGACGTCCTTCATATAGCTTGTTGGGAACACAAAGTTTTTTTACACTTGCAAACGCCAATCCATACATATATATGGGGAGGTACTAGCTCCAACTCGGTTTTACAGTGAAAACTGCAGGAACTTCAAACCGGCACTAAGAAACAGACTGAGAAACGAGAGTAAATGTTTCTCCTGCAACCCGTTCCCTTTGTGCTAGATGAACGAACGTCTCTCCACATGCTATGTTCTGAGAGATAAGTGTGTGTGAAAGCCGTCCTTCACCTAGCTTCTTGGGAACACATAGTCCCTTTCAGTTGCAAACCCCACTCCATATATATATATGGGGAGGTACAAGGGCCAAATCGGTTTTACAGTGAAAACTGCAGGAACTTTAAACCGGCAACAGGAAACAGACTGAGAAACCAGAGTAAAAGTTTCTCCTGCAACCCATTCCCTTTTTGCTAGATGAACGAACGTCTCTCCACATGCTCAGTTCTGAGAGATAAGTGTGTGTGTAAGCCGTCCTTCACATAGCTTGTTGGGAACACAAAGTTTCTTTACACTTGCAAACGCCAATCCATACATATATATGGGGAGTTACAAGATCCAACTTGGTTTTACAGTGAAAACTGCAGGAACTTCAAACCGGCACTAAGAAACAGACTGAGAAACCAGAGTAAATGTTTCTCCTGCAACCAGTTCCTTTGTGCTAGATGAACGAAAGTCTCTCCACATGCTCAGTTCTGAGAGATAATTGTGTGTGAAAGCCGTCCTTCACCTAGCTTGTTGGGAACACAAAGTTTCTTTTCAGTTGCAAACTCCACTTCATATATATATGTGGGGAGGTAGAAGCTCCAACTCGGTTTTACATTGAAAACTGCAGGAACTTTAAACCGGCAACAGGAAACAGACTGAGAAACCAGAAAAATAGTTTCCCCTGCAACCCGTTCCCTTTGTGCTAGATGAACGAACGTCTCTCCACATGCTAGGTTCTGAGAGATAAGTGTGTGTGAAAGTCGTCCTTCAACTAGCTTGTTGGGAACACAAAGTTTCTTTTCACTTGCAAACGCCAATCCATACATATATATGGGGATGTACAAGCTCCAACTCGGTTTTACAGTGAAAATTTCATGAACTTCAAACAAGCACTAGGATACAGGCTGAGAAACCAGAGTAAATGTTTCCCCTGCAACCCGTTCCCTTTGTACTAGATGAACGAACGTCTCTCCACATGCTCAGTTCTGAGAGATAAGTGTGTGTGAAAGCCGTCCTTCAACTAGCTTCTTCGGAACACATAGTTTCTTTCAGTTGCAAACCCCAATCCATATATATATATGGGGAGGTACAACCTCCAACTCGGTTTTACAGTGAAAACTGCCGGAACTTTAAACCGGCAACAGGAAACAGACTGAGAAACCAGAAAAAATGTTTCCCCTGCAACCCGTTCCCTTTGTGCTAGATGAACGAACGTCTATCAACATGCTCATTTCTCAGAAATAATTGTGTGTGAAAGCCGTCCTTCAACTAGCTTGTTGGGAACACAAAGTTTCTTTTCACTTGCAAACGCCAATCCATACATATATATGGGGAGGTACTAGCTCCAACTCTGTTTTACAGTGAAAACTGCAGGAACTTCAAACCGGCACTAAGAAACAGACTGAGAAACCAGAGTAAAAGTCCCTCCTGCAACCCGTTCCCTTTGTGCTAGATGAAAGAACGTCTCTTCACATGCTAAGTTCTGAGGGATAAGTGTGTGTGAAACCGTCCTTCACATATCTTGTTGGGAACACAAAGTTTCTTTACACTTGCAAACTCCAATCCATACGTTTATATGGGGAAGTACTAGCTCCAACTCGGTTTTACAGTGAAAACTGCAGGAACTTCAAACCGGCACTAAGAAACAGACTGAGAAACTAGAGTAAAAGTTTCCCTGCAAACCGTTCACTTTGTGCTAGATGAACGAACGTCTCTCCACATGCTCAGTTCTGAGAGTTAAGTGTGTGTGAAAGCCGTCCTTCACCTAGCTTGTTGGGAACACAAAGTTACTTTTCACTTGCCAACGCCAATCCATACATATATATGGGGAGGTACTAGTTCCAACTTGGTTTTACAGTGAAAACAGCAGGAAATTCAAACCGGCACTAGGATACAATCTGAGAAACCAGAGTAAATGTTTCTCCTGCAAACCATTTCCTTTGTGCTAGGTGAAGGAACGTCTCTCCACATGCTCAGTTCTGAGAGATAAATGTGTGTGAAGCCGTCCTTCACCTAGCTTCTTGGGAACACATAGTTCCTTTCAGTTTCAAACCCCTCTCTATATATATATATGGGGAGGGACAAGCTCCAACTCGGTTTTACAGTGAAAACTGCAGGAAGTTTAAACCGGCAACAGGAAACAGACTGAGAAACCAGAGTAAAAGTTTCTCCTGCAACCCGTTCCCTTTGTGCTAGATGAACGAACGTCTCTCCACATGCTCAGTTCTGAGAGATAAGTGTGTGTGAAAGCCGTCCTTCACATATCTTGTTGGGAACACAAAGTTTCTTTACACTTGCAAACACCAATCCATACATTTATATGGGGAAGTACTAGCTCCAACTCGGTTTTACAGTGAAAACTGCAGGAATTTCAAACCGGCACTAAGAAACAGACTGAGAAACCAGTGTAAAATTTTCTCCTCAACCCGTTCACTTTGTGCTAGATGAAAGAACGTCTCTCCACATGCTCAGTTCTGAGAGATAAGTGTGTGTGCAAGCCGTCCTTCACCTAGCTTCTTGGGAAAACAAAGTTTTTTTTCCCATGCAAACTCCACTCCTAGCATATATATGGGGAGGTACTAGCTCCAACTGGGTTTTACAGTGAAAACTGCAGAAACTTTAAACCGGCAACAGGAAACAGACTGAGAAACCAGAGTAAAAGTTTCCCTGCAACCCGTTCCCTTTCTGCTAGATGAACGAACGTCTCTCCACATGCTCAGTTCTGAGAGATAATTGTGTGGAAGCCGTACTTCACCTAGATTGTTGGGAACACAAAGTTTCTTTTCACTTGCAAACACCAATCCATACATATATATGGGGAGGTACTAGCTCCAACTCGGTTTTACAGTGAAAAATGCAGGAACTTTAAACCGGCAACAGGAAACAGACTGAGAAACCAGAGTAAAAGTTTCTAGTGCAACCCGTTCCCATTGTGCTAGATGAACGAAAGTCTCTCCACATTCTCAGTTCTGAGAGATAAGTGTGTGTGAAAGCCGTCCTTCACCTAGCTTCTTGGGAACACATAGTTCCTTTCAGTTGCAAACCCCACTCCATACATTTATATGGGGAGTTACAAGATCCAACTCGGTTTTACAGTGAAAACTGCAGGAACTTTAAACCGGCGACAGGAAACAAACTGAGAAACCAGAGTAAAAGTTTCTCCTGCAACCCGTTCCCTTTGTGCTAGATGAACGAGCTTCTCTCCACATGCTCAGTTCTGAGAGATAAGTGTGTGTGAAAGCCGTCCTTCACCTAGCTTGTTGGGAACACAAAGTTTCTTTTCACTTGCAAACGCCAATCCATACATATATATGGGGAGGTACTAGCTCCAACTCGGTTTTACAGTGAAAAGTGCAGGAACTTCAAACCGGCACTAGGATACAGACTGAGAAACCAGAGTAAATGTTTCTCCTGCAACCCGTTCCCTATGTTCTAGATGAACGAACGTCTCTCCACATGCTCAGTTCTGAGAGATAAGTGTGTGTGAAAGCCGTCCTTCACCTAGCTTCTTGGGAACACATAGTTCCTTTCAGTTTCAAACCCCACTCCATATATATATATGGGTAGGTACAAGTTCCAACTCGGTTTTACAGTGAAAACTGCAGGAACTTTAAACCGGCAACAGGAAACAGACTGAGAAACCAGAGTAAAAGTTTCCCCTGCAACCCGTTCCCTTTGTGCTAGATGAACGAACGTCTCTCCACATGCTAAGTTCTGAGAGATAAGTGTGTGTGAAAGCCGACCTTCACGTAGGTTGTTGGGAACACAAAGTTTCTTTACACTTGCAAACGAAAACTATACATATATATGGGGAGGTTCTAGCTCCAACTCGGTTTTACAGTGAAAACTGCAGGAACTTCAAACCGGCACTAAGAAACAGACTGAGAAACCAGAGTAAAAGTCTCTCCTGCAACCCGTTCCATTTGTGCTAGATGAACGAACGTCTCTCCACATGCTCAGTTCTGAGAGATAAGTGTGTGTGAAAGCCGTCCTTCACCTAGCTTCTTGGGAACACATAGTTCCTTTCAGTTGCAAACCCCACTCCATATATATATATGGGGATGTACAAGCTCCAAATCGGTTTTACAGTGAAAACTGCAGGAACATTAAACCGGCAACAGGAAACAGACTGAGAAACCAGAGTAAAAGTTTCTAATACAACCCGTTCCCTTTGTGCTAGATGAATGAATGTCTCTCCACTTGCTCAGTTCTGTGAGATAAGTGGGTGTGAAAGCCGTACTTCACCTAGCTTGTTGGGAATACAAAGTTTCTTTTCAGCTGCAAACTCCACTCCGTACATATTTATGGGGAGGTACAAGCTCCAACTCGGTTTTACAGTGAAAACTGCAGGAACTTCAAACAGGCACTAGGAAACATACTGAGAATCCATAGTAAAATTTACCCCTGAAACCCGTTCCCTTTTTGCCAGATGAACGAACGTCTATACACATGCTAGGTTCTGAGAGATAAGTGTGTGTGAAAGCCGTCCTTCAACTAGCTTGCTGGGAACACAAAGTTTCTTTTCACTTGCAAACGCCAATCCATACATATATATGGGGAGGTACTAGCTCCAACTCGGTTTTACAGTGAAAACTGCAGGAACTTCAAACCGGCACTAAGAAACAGACTGAGAAACCAGAGTAAAAGTTTCTCCTGCAACCCGTTCCATTTGTGCTAGATGAACGAACGTCTCTCCACATGCTCAGTTCTGAGAGATAAGTGTGTGTGAAAGCCGTCCATCACCTAGCTTCTTGGGAACACATAGTTCCTTTCAGTTGCAAACCCCACTCCATATATATATATGGGGATGTACAAGCTCCAAATCGGATTTACAGTGAAAACTGCAGGAACTTTAAACCGGCAACAGGAAACAGACTGAGAATCCAGAAATATAATTTCTCCTGCAACCCGTTCCCTTTGTGCTAGATGTACGAACGTCTCTCCACATGCTCAGTTCTGAGAGATAAGTGGGTGTGAAAGACGTCCTTCATATAGCTTGTTGGGAACACAAAGTTTTTTTACACTTGCAAACGCCAATCCATACATATATATGGGGAGGTACTAGCTCCAACTCGGTTTTACAGTGAAAACTGCAGGAACTTCAAACCGGCACTAAGAAACAGACTGAGAAACGAGAGTAAATGTTTCTCCTGCAACCCGTTCCGTTTGTGCTAGATGAACGAACGTCTCTCCACATGCACAGTTCTGAGAGATAAGTGTGTGTGAAAGCCGTCCTTCACCTAGCTTCTTGGGAACACATAGTCCCTTTCAGTTGCACACCCCACTCCATATATATATATGGGGAGGTACAAGGGCCAAATCGGTTTTACAGTGAAAACTGCAGGAACTTTAAACCGGCAACAAGTAACAGACTGAGAAACCAGAGTAAAAGTTTCTCCTGCAACCCGTTCCCTTTTTGCTAGATGAACGAACGTCTCTCCACATGCTCAGTTCTGAGAGATAAGTGTGTGTGAAAGCCGTCCTTCACATAGCTTGTTGGGAACACAAAGTTTCTTTACACTTGCAAACGCCAATCCATACATATATATGGGGAGTTACAAGATCCAACTCGGTTTTACAGTGAAAACTGCAGGAACTTCAAACCGGCACTAAGAAACAGACTGAGAAACCAGAGTAAATGTTTCTCCGGCAACCCGTTCCTTTGTGCTAGATGAACGAAAGTCTCTCCACATGCTCAGTTCTGAGAGATAATTGTGTGTGAAAGCCGTCCTTCACCTAGCTTGTTGGGAACACAAAGTTTCTTTTCAGTTGCAAACTCCACTCCATATATATATGTGGGGAGGTAGAAGCTCCAACTCGGTTTTACATTGAAAACTGCAGGAACTTTAAACCGGCAACAGGAAACAGACTGAGAAACCAGAAAAATAGTTTCTCCTGCAACTCGTTCCATTTGTGCTAGATGAACGAACGTCTCTCCACATGCTAGGTTCTGAGAGATAAGTGTGTGTGAAAGTCGTCCTTCAACTAGCTTGTTGGGAACACAAAGTTTCTTTTCACTTGCAAACGCCAATCCATACATATATATGGGGATGTACAAGCTCCAACTCGGTTTTACAGTGAAAATTTCATGAACTTCAAACAAGCACTAGGATACAGTCTGAGAAACCAGAGTAAATGTTTCTCCTGCAACCCGTTCCCTTTGTACTAGATGAACGAACGTCTCTCCACATGCTCAGTTCTGAGAGATAAGTGTGTGTGAAAGCCGTCCTTCAACTAGCTTCTTCGGAACACATAGTTTCTTTCAGTTGCAAACCTCAATCCATATATATATATGGGGAGGTACAACCTCCAACTCGGTTTTACAGTGAAAACTGCAGGATCTTTAAACCGGCAACAGGAAACAGACTGAGAAACCAGAAAAAATGTTTCCCCTGCAACCCGTTCCCTTTGTGCTAGATGAACGAACGTCTATCAACATGCTCATTTCTCAGAAATAATTGTGTGTGAAAGCCGTCCTTCAACTAGCTTGTTGGGAACACAAAGTTTCTTTTCACTTGCAAACGCCAATCCATACATATATATGGGGAGGTACTAGCTCCAACTCTGTTTTACAGTGAAAACTGCAGGAACTTCAAACCGGCACTAAGAAACAGACTGAGAAACCAGAGTAAAAGTCCCTCCTGCAACCCGTTCCCTTTGTGCTAGATGAAAGAACGTCTCTTCACATGCTAAGTTCTGAGGGATAAGTGTGTGTGAAACCGTCCTTCACATATCTTGTTGGGAACACAAAGTTTCTTTACACTTGCAAACTCCAATCCATACGTTTATATGGGGAAGTACTAGCTCCAACTCGGTTTTACAGTGAAAACTGCAGGAACTTCAAACCGGCACTAAGAAACAGACTGAGAAACTAGAGTAAAAGTTTCCCTGCAAACCGTTCACTTTGTGCTAGATGAACGAACGTCTCTCCACATGCTCAGTTCTGAGAGTTAAGTGTGTGTGAAAGCCGTCCTTCACCTAGCTTGTTGGGAACACAAAGTTACTTTTCACTTGCCAACGCCAATCCATACATATATATGGGGAGGTACTAGTTCCAACTTGGTTTTACAGTGAAAACAGCAGGAAATTCAAACCGGCACTAGGATACAATCTGAGAAACCAGAGTAAATGTTTCTCCTGCAAACCATTTCCTTTGTGCTAGGTGAACGAGCTTCTCTCCACATGCTCAGTTCTGAGAGATAAGTGTGTGTGAAAGCCGTCCTTCACCTATCTTGTTGGGAACACAAAGTTTCTTTTCACTTGCAAACGCCAATCCATACATATATATGGGGAAGTACTAGCTCCAACTCGGTTTTACAGTGAAAAGTGCAGGAACTTCAAACCGGCACTAGGATACAGACTGAGAAACCAGAGTAAATGTTTCTCCTGCAACCCGTTCCCTATGTTCTAGATGAACGAACGTCTCTCCACATGCTCAGTTCTGAGAGATAAGTGTGTGTGAAAGCCGTCCTTCACCTAGCTTCTTGGGAACACATAGTTCCTTTCAGTTTCAAACCCCACTCCATATATATATATGGGTAGGTACAAGTTCCAACTCGGTTTTACAGTGAAAACTGCAGGAACTTTAAACCGGCAACAGGAAACAGACTGAGAAACCAGAGTAAAAGTTTCCCCTGCAACCCGTTCCCTTTGTGCTAGATGAACGAACGTCTCTCCACATGCTAAGTTCTGAGAGATAAGTGTGTGTGAAAGCCGACCTTCACGTAGGATGTTGGGAACACAAAGTTTCTTTTCACTTGCAAACGAAAACTATACATATATATGGGGAGGTTCTAGCTCCAACTCGGTTTTACAGTGAAAACTGCAGGAACTTCAAACCGGCACTAAGAAACAGACTGAGAAACCAGAGTAAAAGTCTCTCCTGCAACCCGTTCCATTTGTGCTAGATGAACGAACGTCTCTCCACATGCTCAGTTCTGAGAGATAAGTGTGTGTGAAAGCCGTCCTTCACCTAGCTTCTTGGGAACACATAGTTCCTTTCAGTTGCAAACCCCACTCCATATATATATATGGGGATGTACAAGCTCCAAATCGGTTTTACAGTGAAAACTGCAGGAACATTAAACCGGCAACAGGAAACAGACTGAGAAACCAGAGTAAAAGTTTCTCCTACAACCCGTTCCCTTTGTGCTAGATGAATGAATGTCTCTCCACTTGCTCAGTTCTGTGAGATAAGTGGGTGTGAAAGCCGTACTTCACCTAGCTTGTTGGGAATACAAAGTTTCTTTTCAGCTGCAAACTCCACTCCGTACATATTTATGGGGAGGTACAAGCTCCAACTCGGTTTTACAGTGAAAACTGCAGGAACTTCAAACAGGCACTAGGAAACATACTGAGAATCCATAGTAAAATTTACCCCTGAAACCCGTTCCCTTTTTGCCAGATGAACGAACGTCTATACACATGCTAGGTTCTGAGAGATAAGTGTGTGTGAAAGCCGTCCTTCAACTAGCTTGCTGGGAACACAAAGTTTCTTTTCACTTGCAAACGCCAATCCATACATATATATGGGGAGGTACTAGCTCCAACTCGGTTTTACAGTGAAAACTGCAGGAACTTCAAACCGGCACTAAGAAACAGACTGAGAAACCAGAGTAAAAGTTTCTCCTGCAACCCTTTCCATTTGTGCTAGATGAACGAACGTCTCTCCACATGCTCAGTTCTGAGAGATAAGGGTGTGTGAAAGCCGTCCTTCACCTAGCTTCTTGGGAACACATAGTTCCTTTCAGTTGCAAACCCCACTCCATATATATATATTGGGATGTACAAGCTCCAAATCGGATTTACAGTGAAAACTGCAGGAACTTTAAACCGGCAACAGGAAACAGACTGAGAATCCAGAAATATAATTTCTCCTGCAACCCGTTCCCTTTGTGCTAGATGTACGAACGTCTCTCCACATGCTCAGTTCTGAGAGATAAGTGGGTGTGAAAGACGTCCTTCATATAGCTTGTTGGGAACACAAAGTTTTTTTACACTTGCAAACGCCAATCCATACATATATATGGGGAGGTACTAGCTCCAACTCGGTTTTACAGTGAAAACTGCAGGAACTTCAAACCGGCACTAAGAAACAGACTGAGAAACGAGAGTAAATGTTTCTCCTGCAACCCGTTCCATTTGTGCTAGATGAACGAACGTCTCTCCACATGCACAGTTCTGAGAGATAAGTGTGTGTGAAAGCCGTCCTTCACCTAGCTTCTTGGGAACACATAGTCCCTTTCAGTTGCAAACCCCACTCCATATATATATATGGGGAGGTACAAGGGCCAAATCGGTTTTACAGTGAAAACTGCAGGAACTTTAAACCGGCAACAGGAAACAGACTGAGAAACCAGAGTAAAAGTTTCTCCTGCAACCCGTTCCCTTTTTGCTAGATGAACGAACGTCTCTCCACATGCTCAGTTCTGAGAGATAAGTGTGTGTGAAAGCCGTCCTTCACATAGCTTGTTGGGAACACAAAGTTTCTTTACACTTGCAAACGCCAATCCATACATATATATGGGGAGTTACAAGATCCAACTCGGTTTTACAGTGAAAACTGCAGGAACTTCAAACCGGCACTAAGAAACAGACTGAGAAACCAGAGTAAATGTTTCTCCTGCAACCCGTTCCTTTGTGCTAGATGAACGAAAGTCTCTCCACATGCTCAGTTCTGAGAGATAATTGTGTGTGAAAGCCGTCCTTCACCTAGCTTGTTGGGAACACAAAGTTTCTTTTCAGTTGCAAACTCCACTCCATATATATATGTGGGGAGGTAGAAGCTCCAACTCGGTTTTACATTGAAAACTGCAGGAACTTTAAACCGGCAACAGGAAACAGACTGAGAAACCAGAAAAATAGTTTCTCCTGCAACTCGTTCCATTTGTGCTAGATGAACGAACGTCTCTCCACATGCTAGGTTCTGAGAGATAATTGTGTGTGAAAGTCGTCCTTCAACTAGCTTGTTGGGAACACAAAGTTTCTTTTCACTTGCAAACGCCAATCCATACATATATATGGGGATGTACAAGCTCCAACTCGGTTTTACAGTGAAAATTTCATGAACTTCAAACAAGCACTAGGATACAGGCTGAGAAACCAGAGTAAATGTTTCTCCTGCAACCCGTTCCCTTTGTACTAGATGAACGAACGTCTCTCCACATGCTCAGTTCTGAGAGATAAATGTGTGTGAAAGCCGTCCTTCACCTAGCTTCTTGGGAACACATAGTTCCTTTCAGTTTCAAACCCCTCTCTATATATATATATGGGGAGGTACAAGCTCCAACTCGGTTTTACAGTGAAAACTGCAGGAAGTTTAAACCGGCAACAGGAAACAGACTGAGAAACCAGAGTAAAAGTTTCTCCTGCAACCCGTTCCCTTTGTGCTAGATGAACGAACGTCTCTCCACATGCTCAGTTCTGAGAGATAAGTGTGTGTGAAAGCCGTCCTTCACATATCTTGTTGGGAACACAAAGTTTCTTTACACTTGCAAACACCAATCCATACATTTATATGGGGAAGTACTAGCTCCAACTCGGTTTTACAGTGAAAACTGCAGGAATTTCAAACCGGCACTAAGAAACAGACTGAGAAACCAGTGTAAAATTTTCTCCTCAACCCGTTCACTTTGTGCTAGATGAAAGAACGTCTCTCCACATGCTCAGTTCTGAGAGATAAGTGTGTGTGCAAGCCGTCCTTCACCTAGCTTCTTGGGAACACAAAGTTTTTTTTCCCATGCAAACTCCACTCCTAGCATATATATGGGGAGGTACTAGCTCCAACTCGGTTTTACAGTGAAAACTGCAGAAACCTTAACCCGGCAACAGGAAACAGACTGAGAAACCAGAGTAAAAGTTTCCCTGCAACCCGTTCCCTTTCTGCTAGATGAACGAACGTCTCTCCACATGCTCAGTTCTGAGAGATAATTGTGTGGAAGCCGTACTTCACCTAGATTGTTGGGAACACAAAGTTTCTTTTCACTTGCAAACACCAATCCATACATATATATGGGGAGGTACTAGCTCCAACTCGGTTTTACAGTGAAAACTGCAGGAACTTTAAACCGGCAACAGGAAACAGACTGAGAAACCAGAGTAAAAGTTTCTAGTGCAACCCGTTCCCATTGTGCTAGATGAACGAAAGTCTCTCCACATTCTCAGTTCTGAGAGATAAGTGTGTGTGAAAGCCGTCCTTCACCTAGCTTCTTGGGAACACATAGTTCCTTTCAGTTGCAAACCCCACTCCATACATTTATATGGGGAGTTACAAGATCCAACTCGGTTTTACAGTGAAAACTGCAGGAACTTTAAACCGGCGACAGGAAACAAACTGAGAAACCAGAGTAAAAGTTTCTCCTGCAACCCGTTCCCTTTGTGCTAGATGAACGAACTTCTCTCCACATGCTCAGTTATGAGAGATATATGTGTGTGAAAGCCGTCCTTCACCTAGCTTGTTGGGAACACAAAGTTTCTTTTCACTTGCAAACGCCAATCCATACATATATATGGGGAGGTACTAGTTCCAACTCGGTTTTACAGTGAAAAGTGCAGGAACTTCAAACCGGCACTAGGATACAGACTGAGAAACCACAGTAAATGTTTCTCCTGCAACCCGTTCCCTATGTTCTAGATGAACGAACGTCTCTCCACATGCTCAGTTCTGAGAGATAAGTGTTTGTGAAAGCCGTCCTTCACCTAGCTTCTTGGGAACACATAGTTTCTTTCAGTTTCAAACCCCACTCCATATATATATATGGGTAGGTACAAGTTCCAACTCGGTTTTACAGTGAAAACTGCAGGAACTTTAAACCGGCAACAGGAAACAGACTGAGAAACCAGAGTAAAAGTTTCACCTGCAACCCGTTCCCTTTGTGCTAGATGAACGAACGTCTCTCCACATGCTTAGTTCTGAGAGGTAAGTGTGTGTGAAAGCCGACCTTCACGTAGCTTGTTGGGAACACAAAGTTTCTTTACACTTGCAAACGAAAACTATACATATATATGGGGAGGTTCTAGCTCCAACTCGGTTTTACAGTGAAAACTGCAGGAACTTCAAACCGGCACTAAGAAACAGACTGAGAAACCAGAGTAAAAGTCTCTCCTGCAACCCGTTCCATTTGTGCTAGATGAACGAACGTCTCTCCACATGCTCAGTTCTGAGAGATAAGTGTGTGTGAAAGCCGTCCTTCACCTAGCTTCTTGGGAACACATAGTTCCTTTCAGTTGCAAACCCCACTCCATATATATATATGGGGATGTACAAGCTCCAAATCGGTTTTACAGTGAAAACTGCAGGAACATTAAACCGGCAATAGGAAACAGACTGAGAAACCAGAGTAAAAGTTTCTCCTGCAACCCGTTCCCTTTGTGCTAGATGAATGAATGTCTCTCCACTTGCTCAGTTCTGTGAGATAAGTGTGTGTGAAAGCCGTCCTTCACATAGCTTGTTGGGAACACAAAGTTTCTTTACACTTGCAAACGCCAATCCATACATATATATCGGGAGTTTCAAGATCCAACTCGGTTTTACAGTGAAAACTGCAGGAACTTCAAACCGGCACTAAGAAACAGACTGAGAAACCAGAGTAAATGTTTCTCCTGCAACCCGTTCCTTTGTGCTAGATGAACGAACGTCTCTCCACATGCTCAGTTCTGAGAGATAAGTGTGTGTGAAAGCCGTCCTTCACCTAGCTTGTTGGGAACACAAAGTTTCTTTTCAGTTGCAAACTCCACTCCATATATATATGTGGGGAGGTAGTAGCTCCAACTCGGTTTTACAGTGAAAACTGCAGGAACTTCAAACCGTCACTAGGAAACAGACTGAGAAACCAGAGTAAAAGTTTCTCTGCAACCCGTTCCCTTTGTGCTAAATGAACGAAAGTCTCTCCACATGATCAGTTCTGAGAGATAAGTGTGTGTGAAAGCAGTCCTTCACCTAGCTTCTTGGGAACACATAGTTCCTTTCAGTTGCAAACCCCACTCCATACATATATATGGGGAGGTACAAGCTCCATCTCGGATATACAGTGAAAACTGCAGGAATTTTAAACCGGCAACAGGAAACAGACTGAGAAACCAGAAAAAAAGTTTCTCCTGCAACTCGTTCCCTTTGTGCTAGATGAACGAACGTCTCTCCACATGCTCAGTTCTGAGAGATAAGTGTGTGTGAAAGCCGTCCTTCACCTAGCTTGTTGGGAACACAAAGTTTTTTTTCAGGTTTAAAATCCTCTCCATACATATAGATGGGGAGGTACGAGCTCCAACTCGGTTTTACAGTGAAAACTGGAGGAAATTCAAACCCGCACTAAGAAACTGACTGAGAAACCAGAGTAAAAGTTTCTCCTGCAAACCATTCTCTTTGTGCTAGATGAACGAACGTCTCTCCACATGCTCATTTCTGAGACATAAGTGTGTGTGAAAGCCGTCCTTCACCCTGCTGGTTGGGAACACAAAGTTTTTTTCCCTTGCAAACTTCACTCCATGCATATATATGGGGAGGTACTAGCTCCAACACTGTTTTACAGTGAAAACTGCAGGAACTTTAAACCGGCAACAGGAAACAGACTGAGAACCCAGAAAAATAGTTTCTCCTGCAATCCGTTCCCTTTGTGCTAGATGAACGAACGTCTATACACATGCTAGGTTCTGAGAGATAAGTGTGTGTGAAAGCCGTCCTTCAACTAGCTTGCTGGGAACACAAAGTTTCTTTTCACTTGCAAACGACAATCCATACATATATATGGGGAGGTACTTGCTCCAACTCGATTTTACAGTGAAAACTGCAGGAACTTCAAACCGGCACTAAGAAACAGACTGAGAAACCAGAGTAAAAGTTTCTCCTGCAACCCGTTCCCTTAGTGCTAGATGAACGAACGTCTCTCCACATGCTCAGTTCTGAGAGATAAGTGTGTGTGAAAGCCGTACTTCACCTAGCTTGTTGGGAACACAAAGTTTCTTTTCACTAGCAAACACCAATCCATACATATATATGGGGAGGTACTAGCTCCAACTCGATATTATAGTGAAAACTGCAGGAACTTTAAACCGGCAACAGGAAACAGACTGAGAAACCAGAGTAAAGTTTCTCCTGCAACCCGTTCCCATTGTGCTAGATGAACGAAAGTCTCTCCACATGCTCAGTTCTGAGAGATAAGTGTGTGTGAAAGCTGTCTTTAACGTAGCTTCTTGGGAACACATAGTTCCTTTCAGTTGCAAAACCCACTCCATACATATATATGGGTAGTTACAAGATCCAACTCGGTTTTACAGTGAAAACCGCAGGAACTTTAAACCGGCGACAGGAAACAAACTGAGAAACCAGAGTAAAAGTTTCTCCTGCAACCCGTTCCCTTTGTGCTAGATGAACGAACGTCTCTCCACATGCTCAGTTGTGAGAGATAAGTGTGTGTGAAAGCCGTCCTTCACCTAGCTTCTTGGGAACACATAGTTCCTTTCATTTGCAAACCCCACTCCATATATATATATGGGGAGGTACAAGTTCCAACTCGGTTTCACAGTGAAAACTGCAGGAACTTTAAACCGGCAACAGGAAACAGACTGAGAAACCAGAGTAAAAGTTTCTCCTGCAACCCGTTCCCTTGGTGCTAGATGAACGAACGTCTCTCCACATGCTCAGTTGTGAGAGATAAGTGTGTGTGAAAGCCGTCCTTCACCTAGCTTGTTGGGAACACAAAGTTTCTTTTCACTTGCAAGCACCAATCCATACATATATATGGGGAGGGTCTAGCTCCAACTCGGTTTTACAGTGAAAACTGCAGGAACTTCAAACTGGCACTAGGATATAGACTGAGAAACCAGAGTAAATGTTTCTCCTGCAACCCGTTCCCTTTGTACTAGATGAACGAACGTCTCTCCACATGCTCAGTTCTGAGAGATAAGTGTGTGTGAAAGCCGTCCTTCACCTAGCTTCTTGGGAACACATAGTTTCTTTCAGTTGCAAACCCCACTCCATATATATATATGGGGAGGTACAAGTTCCAACTCGGTTTTACAGTGAAAACTGCAGGAACTTTAAACCGGCAACAGGAAACAGACTGAGAAACCAGAGTAAAAGTTTCTCCTGCAACCCGTTCCCTTTGTGCTAGATGAACGAACGTCTCTCCACATGCTCAGTTGTGAGAGATAAGTGTGTGTGAAAGCCGTCCTTCACCTAGCTTGTTGGGAACACAAAGTTTCTTTTCACTTGCAAACGCCAATCCATACATATATATGGGGAGGGTCTAGCTCCAACTCGGTTTTACAGTGAAAACTGCAGGAACTTCAAACTGGCACTATGATACAGACTGAGAAACCAGAGTAAATGTTTCTCCTGCAACCCGTTCCCTTTGTACTAGATGAACGAACGTCTCTCCACATGCTCAGTTCTGAGAGATAAGTGTGTGTGAAAGCCGTCCTTCACCTAGCTTCTTGGGAACACATAGTTCCTTTCAGTTGCAAACCCCACTCCATATATATATATGGGGAGGTACAAGTTCCAACTCGGTTTCACAGTGAAAACTGCAGGAACTTTAAACCGGCAACAGGAAACAGACTGAGAAACCAGAGTAAAAGTTTCTCCTGCAACCCGTTCCCTTGGTGCTAGATGAACGAACGTCTCTCCACATGCTCAGTTCTGAGAGATAAGTGTGTGTGAAAGCCGTCCTTCACCTAGCTTGTTGGGAACACAAAGTTTCTTTTCACTTGCAAACGCCAATCCATACATATATATGGGGAGGTACTAGCTCCAACTCGGTTTTACAGTGAAAACTGCAGGAACTTCAAACCGGCACAAGGATACAGACTGAAAAACCAGAGTAAATGTTTCTCCTGCAACACGTTCCTTTTTACTAGATGAACGAACGTCTCTCCACATGCTCAGTTCTGAGAGATAAGTGTGTGTGAAAGCCGTCCTTCACCTAGCTTCTTGGGAACACATAGATTCTTTCAGTTGCAAACACCACTCCATATATATATATGGGGATGTACAAGCTCCAACTCGGTTTTATAGTGAAAACTGCAGGAACTTTAACCGGTAACAGGAAACAGACTGAGAAACCAGAGTAAAAGTTTCTCCTGCAACACGTTCCCTATGTGCTAGATGAACGAACGTCTCTCCACATGCTCAGTTCTGAGAGATAAGTGTGTGTGAAAGCCGTCCTTCACCTAGATTGTTGGGAACACAAAGTTTCTTTTAGGTTGCAAACGCCAATCCATACATATATATGGGGAGGTACTAGCTCCAACTCGGTTTTAGAGTGAAAACTGCAGGAACTTCAAACCGGCACTAGGATACAGACTGAGAAACCAGAGTAAATTTTTCTCCTGCAACCCGTTCCCTTTTTTGCTAGATGAACAAACGTCTCACCACATGCTCAGTTCTGAGAGATAAGTGTGTGTGAAAGCCGACTTTCACCTAGCTTCTTGAGAACACATAGTTCCTTTCAGTTGCAAACCCCACTCCATATATATATATGGGTATGTACAAGTTCCAACTCGGTTTTACAGTGAAAACTGCAGGGACTTTAAACCGGCAACAGGAAACAGACTGAGAAACCATAGTAAAAGTTTCTCCTGCAACCCGTTCCCTTTGTGCTAGATGAACGAACGTCTCTCCACATGCTCAGTTCTGAGAGATAAGTGTGTGTGAATGCCGTCCTTCACATAGCTTGTTGGGAACACAAAGTTTCTTTACACTTGCAAACGCCAATCCATACATATATATGGGTAGGTTCTAGCTCCAACTCGGTTTTACCGTGAAAACTGCAGGAAATTCAAACCGGCACTAAGAAACAGACTTAGAAACCAGAGCAAAAGTTTCTCCTGCAACCCGTTCCATTTGTGCTAGATGAACGAACGTCTCTCCACATGCTCAGTTCTGAGGGATAATTTTGTGTGAAAGCCGTCCTTCACCTAGCTTGTTGGGAACACAAAGTTCCTTTATGTTGCAAACCCCACTCCATACATATATATGGGTAGGTACAAGCTCCAACTCGGATTTACAGTGAAAACTGCAGGAACTTTAAACCGGCAACAGGAAACAGACTGAGAAACCAGAAAAAATGTTTCTCCTGCAACCCGTTCTCATTGTGCTAGATGAACGAACGTCTCTCCACATGCTAATTTCTGAGAGATAAGTGTGTGTGAATGCCGCCTTTCACCTAGCTCTTTGGGAACACAAACTTTCTTTTCACTTGCAAACGTCAATCCATACATATATATGGGGAGGTACTAACTCCAACTCGGTTTTATAGTGAAAACTGCAGGAACTTCAAACCGGCAGTAGGAAAAAGACTGAGAAACCAGAGTAAAAGTTTCTCCTGCAACCCGTTCCCTTTGTGCTAGATGAACGAACGTCTCTCCACATGCTCAGTTCTGAGAGATAAGTGTGTGTGAATGCCGTCCTTCACATAGCTTGTTGGGAACACAAAGTTTCTTTACACTTGCAAACGCCAATCCATACATATATATGGGTAGGTTCTAGCTCCAACTCGGTTTTACAGTGAAAACTGCAGGAACTTCAAACCGGCACTAAGAAACAGACTGAGAAACCAGAGCAAAAGTTTCTCCTGCAACCCGTTCCTTTTGTGCTAGATGAACGAACGTCTCTCCACATGCTCAGTTCTGAGGGATAATTTTGTGTGAAAGCCGTCCTTCACCTAGCTTGTTGGGAACACAAAGTTCCTTTATGTTGCAAACCCCACTCCATACATAAATATGGGTAGGTACAAGCTCCAACTCGGATTTACAGTGAAAACTGCAGGAACTTTAAACCGGCAACAGGAAACAGACTGAGAAACCAGAAAAAATGTTTCTCCTGCAAACCGTTCTCATTGTGCTAGATGAACGAACGTCTCTCCACATGCTAATTTCTGAGAGATAAGTGTGTGTGAAAGCCGTCTTTCACCTAGCTCTTTGGGAACACAAACTTTCTTTTCACTTGCAAACGTCAATCCATACATATATATGGGGAGGTACTAACTCCAACTCGGTTTTATAGTGAAAACTGCAGGAACTTCAAACCGGCAGTAGGAAAAAGACTGAGAAACCAGAGTAAAAGTTTCTCCTGCAACCCGTTCCCTTTGTGCTAGATGAACGAACGTCTCTCCACATGCTCATTTCTGAGAGATAAGTGTGTGTGAAAGCCGTCCTTCACCTAGCTTGTTGGGAACACATAGTTCTTTTCAGTTGCAATCCCCTCTCCATATATATATATGGGCAGGTACAAGCTCCAACTCGGTTTTACAGTGAAAACTGCAGGAAATTGAAACCGGCAGTAGGAAACACACTGAGAAACCAGAGTAAAAGTTTCCCCTACAACCCTTTCCCTTTGTGCTAGATGAACGAACGTCTCTCCACATGCTCATTTCTGAGAGATAAGTGTGTGTGAAAGCCGTCCTTCACCTAGCTTGTTGGGAACACAAAGTTTTTTTCCCTTGCAAACTCCACTCCATGAATATATATGGGGAGGTACTAGCTCCAACCCTGTTTTACAGTGAAAATTGCAGGAACTTTAAACCGGCAACAGAAAAGAGACTGAGAAACCAGAAAAATAGTTTCTCCTGCAACCCGTTCCCTTTGTGCTAGATGAACGAAAGTCTCTCCACATGCTCAGTTCTGAGGGATAATTTTGTGTGAAAGCCGTCATTCACCTAGCTTGTTGGGAAGACAAAGTTTCTTTTCAGTTGCAAACTCCAGTCCATACATATATGTGGGGAGGTAGTAGCTCCAACTCGGTTTTACAGTGAAAACTGCAGGGACTTTAAACCGGCAACAGGAAACAGACTGAGAAACCATAGTAAAAGTTTCTCCTGCAACCCGTTCCCTTTGTGCTAGATGAACGAACGTCTCTCCACATGCTCAGTTCTGAGAGATAAGTGTGTGTGAATGCCGTCCTTCACATAGCTTGTTGGGAACACAAAGTTTCTTTACACTTGCAAACGCCAATCCATACATATATATGGGTAGGTTCTAGCTCCAACTCGGTTTTACAGTGAAAACTGCAGGAAATTCAAACCGGCACTAAGAAACAGACTTAGAAACCAGAGCAAAAGTTTCTCCTGCAACCCGTTCCATTTGTGCTAGATGAACGAACGTCTCTCCACATGCTCAGTTCTGAGGGATAATTTTGTGTGAAAGCCGTCCTTCACCTAGCTTGTTGGGAACACAAAGTTCCTTTATGTTGCAAACCCCACTCCATACATATATATGGGTAGGTACAAGCTCCAACTCGGATTTACAGTGAAAACTGCAGGAACTTTAAACCGGCAACAGGAAACAGACTGAGAAACCAGAAAAAATGTTTCTCCTGCAACCCGTTCTCATTGTGCTAGATGAACGAACGTCTCTCCACATGCTAATTTCTGAGAGATAAGTGTGTGTGAATGCCGCCTTTCACCTAGCTCTTTGGGAACACAAACTTTCTTTTCACTTGCAAACGTCAATCCATACATATATATGGGGAGGTACTAACTCCAACTCGGTTTTATAGTGAAAATTGCAGGAACTTCAAACCGGCAGTAGGAAAAAGACTGAGAAACCAGAGTAAAAGTTTCTCCTGCAACCCGTTCCCTTTGTGCTAGATGAACGAACGTCTCTCCACATGCTCAGTTCTGAGAGATAAGTGTGTGTGAATGCCGTCCTTCACATAGCTTGTTGGGAACACAAAGTTTCTTTACACTTGCAAACGCCAATCCATACATATATATGGGTAGGTTCTAGCTCCAACTCGGTTTTACAGTGAAAACTGCAGGAACTTCAAACCGGCACTAAGAAACAGACTGAGAAACCAGAGCAAAAGTTTCTCCTGCAACCCGTTCCTTTTGTGCTAGATGAACGAACGTCTCTCCACATGCTCAGTTCTGAGGGATAATTTTGTGTGAAAGCCGTCCTTCACCTAGCTTGTTGGGAACACAAAGTTCCTTTATGTTGCAAACCCCACTCCATACATAAATATGGGTAGGTACAAGCTCCAACTCGGATTTACAGTGAAAACTGCAGGAACTTTAAACCGGCAACAGGAAACAGACTGAGAAACCAGAAAAAATGTTTCTCCTGCAAACCGTTCTCATTGTGCTAGATGAACGAACGTCTCTCCACATGCTAATTTCTGAGAGATAAGTGTGTGTGAAAGCCGTCTTTCACCTAGCTCTTTGGGAACACAAACTTTCTTTTCACTTGCAAACGTCAATCCATACATATATATGGGGAGGTACTAACTCCAACTCGGTTTTATAGTGAAAACTGCAGGAACTTCAAACCGGCAGTAGGAAAAAGACTGAGAAACCAGAGTAAAAGTTTCTCCTGCAACCCGTTCCCTTTGTGCTAGATGAACGAACGTCTCTCCACATGCTCATTTCTGAGAGATAAGTGTGTGTGAAAGCCGTCCTTCACCTAGCTTGTTGGGAACACATAGTTCTTTTCAGTTGCAATCCCCTCTCCATATATATATATGGGCAGGTACAAGCTCCAACTCGGTTTTACAGTGAAAACTGCAGGAAATTGAAACCGGCAGTAGGAAACACACTGAGAAACCAGAGTAAAAGTTTCCCCTACAACCCTTTCCCTTTGTGCTAGATGAACGAACGTCTCTCCACATGCTCATTTCTGAGAGATAAGTGTGTGTGAAAGCCGTCCTTCACCTAGCTTGTTGGGAACACAAAGTTTTTTTCCCTTGCAAACTCCACTCCATGAATATATATGGGGAGGTACTAGCTCCAACCCTGTTTTACAGTGAAAATTGCAGGAACTTTAAACCGGCAACAGAAAAGAGACTGAGAAACCAGAAAAATAGTTTCTCCTGCAACCCGTTCCCTTTGTGCTAGATGAACGAAAGTCTCTCCACATGCTCAGTTCTGAGGGATAATTTTGTGTGAAAGCCGTCATTCACCTAGCTTGTTGGGAAGACAAAGTTTCTTTTCAGTTGCAAACTCCAGTCCATACATATATGTGGGGAGGTAGTAGCTCCAACTCGGTTTTACAATGAAAACTGCAGGAACTTCAAACCGGCACTAGGAAACAGACTGAGAAACCAGAGTAAAAGTTTCTCTGCAACCCGTTCCCTTTGTGCTAAATGAACGAACGTCTCTCCACATGATAAGTTCTGAGAGATAAGTGTGTGTGAAAGCCGTCCTTCACCTAGCTTCTTGGGAACACATAGTTCCTTTCAGTTGCAAACACCACTGCATACATATATATGGGTAGGTACAAGCTCCAACTCGGATTTACAGTGAAAACTGCAGGAACTTTAAACCGGCAACAGGAAACAGACTGAGAAACCAGAAAAAAGTTTCTCCTGCAACCCGTTCCCTTTGTGCTAGATGAACGAACGTCTCTCCACATGCTCAGTTCTGAGAGATAATTGTGTGTGAAAGCCGTCCTTCACCTAGCTTGTTGGGAACACAAAGTTTTTTTTCAGTTGCAAACTCCACTCCATACATATATATGGGGAGGTACTAGCTCCAACTCGGTTTTACACTGAAAACTGTAGGAAATTCAAACCGGCAGTAGGAAACAGACTGAGAAATCAGAGTAAAATTTTCATCTGGAACCCGTTCCCTTTGTGCTAGATGAACGAACGTCTCTCCACATGCTCATTTCTGAGACATAAGTGTGGGTGAAAGCCGTCCTTCACCTAGCTTATTGGGAACACAAAGTTTTTTTCCCTTGCAAACTCCACTCCATGCATATATAAAGGGAGGTACTATCTCCAACCCTGTTTTACAGTGAAAACTGCAGGAACTTTAAACCGGCAAAAGGAAACAGACTGATAAACCAGAAAAATAGTTTCTCCTGCAACCCGTTCCCTTTGGCCTAGATGAACGAACGTCTCTCCACATGCTTAGTTCTGAGAGATAAGTGTGTGTGAAAGCCGCCCTTCACCTAGTTTGTTGGGAACACAAAGTTTCTTTTCACTTGCAAACGCTAATCCATACATATATATGGGTAGGTACTTGCTCCAACTCGGTTTTACAGTGAAAACTGCAGGAACTTCAAAACGGCACTAAGAAACAGACTGAGAAACCAGAGTAAAAGTTTCTCCTTCAACCCGTTCTCATTGTGCTAGATGAACGAACGTCTCTCCACATGCTCATTTCTGAGAGATAAGTGTGTGTGAAAGCCGTCTTTCACCTAGCTCTTTGGGAACACAAACTTTCTTTTCACTTGCAAACGCCAATCCATACATATATATAGGGAGGTACTAGCTCCAACTCGGTTTTACAGTGAAAACTGCAGGAACTTCAAACCGGCACTAGGATACAGACTGAGAAACCAGAGTAAATGTTTATACTGCAACCCGTTCCATTTGTGCTAGATGAACGAACGTCTCTCCACATGCTCAGTTCTGAGAGATAAGTGTGTGTGAAAGCCGTCCTTCACCAAGCTTCTTGGGAACACATAGTTCCTTTCAGTTGTAAACCCCACTCCATATATATATATGGGGAATACAAGCTCCAACTCCGGTTTACAGTGAAAACTGCAGGAACTTTAAACGGGCAACAGGAAACAGACTGAGAAACCAGAAATAAAGTTTCTTCTGCAACCCGTTCCCTTTGTGCTAGATGAACGAACGTCTCTCCACATGCTCATTTCTGAGAGATAAGTGTGTGTGAAAGCCGTCCTTCACATAGCTTGTTGGGAACACAAAGTTTCTTTACACTTGCCAACGCCAATCCATACATATATATGGGGAGGTACTAGCTCCAACACGGTTTTACAGTGAAAACTGCAGGAACTTCAAACCGGCCCTAAGAATCAGACTGAGAAACCAGAGTAAAAGTTTCTCCTACCACCCGTTCCCTTTTTGCTAGATGAACGAACGTCTCTCCACATGCTCATTTCTGAGAGATAAGTGTGTGTGAAAGACGTCCTTCACCTAGCTTGTTGGGAACACAAAGTTTTTTTACACTTGCCAACGCAAATCCATACATATATATGGGTAGGTACTAACTCCAACTCGGTTTTACAGTGAAAACTGCAGGAACTTCAAACCGGCAGTAGGAAAAAGACTGAGAAACCAGAGTAAAAGTTTCTCCTGCAACCCGTTCCCTTTGTGCTAGATGAACGAACGTCTCTCCACTTGCTCATTTCTGAGAGATAAGTGTGTGTGAAAGCCGTCCTTCACCTAGCTTGTTGGGAACACATAGTTCTTTTCAGTTGCAATCCCCTCTCCATATATATATATGGGCAGGTACAAGCTCCAACTCGGTTTTACAGTGAAAACTGCAGGAAATTCAAACCGGCAGTAGGAAACAGACTGAGAAACCAGAGTAAAAGTTTCTCCTGCAACCCTTTCCCTTTGTGCTAGATGAACGAACGTCTCTCCACATGCTCATTTCTGAGAGATAAGTGTGTGTGAAAGCCGTCCTTCACCTAGCTTGTTGGGAACACAAAGTTTTTTTTCCCTTGCAAACTCCACTCCATGCATATATATGGGGAGGTACTAGCTCCAACCCGGTTTTACAGTGAAAACTGCAGGAACTTTAAACCGGCAACAGAAAACAGACTTAGAAAAAAGAAAAATGGTTTCTCCTGCAACCCGTTCCCTTTGTGCTAGATGAACGAACGTCTCTCCACATGCTCATTTCTGAGAGATAAGTGTGTGTGAAAGCCGTCCTTCACTTAGCTTGTTGGGAACACTAAGTTTCTTTTCACTTGCAAACTCCACTCCATACATATATATGGGGAGGTACTAGCTCCAACTCGGTTTTACAGTGAAAACTGCAGGAACTTCAAACCGGCACTAGTATACAGACTGAGAAACCAGAGTAAATGTTTCTCCTGCAACCCGTTCCTTTGTGCTAGATGAACGAACGTCTCTCCACATGCTCAGTTCTGAGAGATAAGTGTGTGTGAAAGCTGTCCTTCACCTAGCTTCTTGGGAACACATAGTTCCTTTCAGTTGCAAACCCCACTCCATATATATATATGGGGAGTTACAAGCTCCAACTCGGTTTTACAGTGAAAAATGCAGGAACTTTAAAACGGCAACAGGAAACAGACTGAGAAACCAGAGTAAAAGTTTCTCCTGTAACCAGTTCCCTTTGTGATAGATGAACGAACGTCTCTCCACATGCTCAGTTCTGAGAGATACGTGTGTGTGAAAGCCGTCCTTCACCTAGCTTGTTGGGAACACAAAGTTTCTTTTCACTTGCAAACGCAAATCCATGCATATATATGGGGAGGTAATAGCTCCAACTCGGTTTTACAGTGAAAACTGCAGGAACTTCAAACCGGCACTAGGATACAGACTGAGAAACCAGAGTAAATGTTTCTCCTGCAACCCGTTCCTTTTGTGCTAGATGAACGAACGTCTCTCCACATGCTCAGTTCTGAGAGATAAGTGTGTGTTTAAGCCGTCCTTCACCTAGCTTCTTGGGAACACATAGTTCCTTTCAGTTGCAATCCCCACTCCATATATATATATGGGGAGGTACTAGTTCCAACTCGGTTTTAGAGTGAAAACTGCAGGAACTTTGAACCTGCAATAGGAAACAGACTGAGAAACCAGAGTAAATTTTTCTCCCGCAACGCGTTCCATTTGTGCTAGATGAACGAACGTCTATCCACATGCTCAGTTCTGAGAGATAAGTGTGTGTGAAAGCCATTCTTCACCTAGCTTGTTGGGAACACAAAGTTTCTTTTCACTTGCAAACGCCATACCATACATATATGTGGGGAGGTAGTAGCTCCAACTCGGTTTTACAGTGAAAACTGCAGGAGCTTCAAACTGACACTAGGATACAAACTGAGAAACCTGAGTAAAAGTTTCTCCTGCAACAAGTTCGGTTTGTGCTAGATGAACGAACGTCTATCCACATGCTCAGTTCTGAGAGATAAGTGTGTGTGAAAGCTTTGCTTCACCTAGCTTCTTGGGAACACATAGTTCCTTTCAGTTGCAAACCCCACTCCATATATTTATATGGGAGGTACAAGCTCCAACTCGGTTTTACAGTGAAAAATGCAGGAACTTTAAAACTGCAACAGGAAACAGACTGAGAAACCAGAGTAAAAGTTTCACCTGCAAACTGTTCCTTTTGTGCTAGATGAACGAACGTCTCTCCACATGCTCAGTTCTGAGAGATAAGTGTGTGTGAATGCCGTCCTTCACCTAGCTTGTTGGGAACACAAAGTTTCTTTTCACTTGCAAACGCCAATCCATACATATATGTGTTGAGGTAGTTGCTCCAACTCGGTTTTACAGTGAAAACTGCAGGAACTTTAAACCGGCAACAGGAAACAGACTGAGAAACCAGAGTAAAAGTTTCTCCTGCCACCAGTTCCCTTTGTGCTAGATGAACGAAAGTCTCTCCACATGCTCATTTCTGAGAGATAAGTGTGTGTGAAAGCCGTCCTTCACCTAGCTTGTTGGGAACACAAAGTTTTTTTTCCCTTGCAAACTCCACTCCATGCATATATATGGGGAGGTACTAGCTCCAACCCTCTTTTACAGTGAAAACTGCAGGAACTTTAAACCAGCAACAGAAAACAGACTGAGAAACCAGAAAAATAGTTTCTCCTTCAACCCTTTCCCTTTGTGGTAGATGAACGAACGTCTCTCCACATGCTCATTTCTGAGAGATAAGTGTGTGTGAAAGCCGTCCTTCACTTAGCTTGTTGGGAACACTAAGTTTCTTTTCACTTGCAAACTCCACTCCATACATATATATGGGGAGGTACTAGCTCCAACTCGGTTTTACAGTGAAAACTGCAGGAACTTCAAACCGGCAGTAGTATACAGACAGAGAAACCAGAGTAAATGTTTCTCCTGCAACCCGTTCGTTTGTGCTAGATGAACGAACGTCTCTCCACATGCTCAGTTCTGAGAGATAAGTGTGTGTTTAAGCTGTCCTTCACCTAGCTTCTTGGGAACACACAGTTCCTTTCAGTTGCAAACTCCACTCCATATATATATATGGGGAGTTACAAGCTCCAACTCGGTTTTACAGTGAAAAATGCAGGAACTTTAAAACGGCAACAGGAAACAGACTGAGAAACCAGAGTAAAAGTTTCTCCTGTAACCAGTTCCCTTTGTGATAGATGAACGAAAGTCTCTCCACATGCTCAGTTCTGAGAGATACGTGTGTGTGAAAGCCGTCCTTCACCTAGCTTGTTGGGAACACAAAGTTTCTTTTCACTTGCAAACGCAAATCCATGCATGTATATGGGGAGGTAATAGCTCCAACTCTGTTTTACAGTGAAAACTGCAGGAACTTCAAACCGGCACTAGGATACAGACTGAGAAACCAGAGTAAATGTTTCTCCTGCAACCCGTTCCTTTTGTGCTAGATGAACGAACGTCTCTCCACATGCTCACTTCTTAGAGATAAGTGTGTGTTTAAGCCGTCCTTCACCTAGCTTCTTGGGAAAACATAGTTCCTTTCAGTTGCAAACCCCACTCCATATATATATATGGGGAGGTACAAGTTCCAACTCGGTTTTAGAGTGAAAACTGCAGGAACTTTGAACCTGCAACAGGAAACAGACTGAGAAACCAGAGTAAATGTTTCTCCTGCAACCCGTTCCATTTGTGCTAGATGAACGAACGTCTATCCACATGCTCAGTTCTGAGAGATAAGTGTGTGTGAAAGCCGTCCTTCACCTAGCTTGTTGGGAACACAAAGTTTCTTTTCACTTGCAAACGCCATACCATACATATATGTGGGGAGGTAGTAGCTCCAACTCGGTTTTACAGTGAAAACTGCAGGAGCTTCAAACTGACACTAGGATACAAACTGAGAAACCAGAGTAAATGTTTCTCCTGCAACCCGTTCCCTTTGTGCTAGATGAACGAACGTCTATCCACATGCTCAGTTCTGAGAGATAAGTGTGTGTGAAAGCTGTGCTTCACCTAGCTTCTTGGGAACACATAGTTCCTTTCAGTTGCAAACCCCACTCCATATATACATATGGGAGGTACAAGCTCCAACTCGGTTTTACAGTGAAAAATGCAGGAACTTTAAAACGGCAACAGGAAACAGACTGAGAAACCAGAGTAAAAGTTTCACCTGCAAACCGTTCCTTTTGTGCTAGATGAACGAACGTCTCTCCACATGCTCAGTTCTGAGAGATAAGTGTGTGTGAATGCCGTCCTTCACCTAGCTTGTTGGGAACACAAAGTTTCTTTTCACTTGCAAACGCCAATCCATACATATATGTGTTGAGGTAGTTGCTCCAACTCGGTTTTACAGTGAAAACTGCAGGAACTTCGAACCGGCACTAGGATACAGACTGAGAAAACAGAGTAAATATTTCTCCTGCAACCCGTTCCCTTTGTGCTAGATGAACGAACATCTATCCACATGCTCAGTTCTGAGAGATACGTGTGTGTGTAAGCCGTCCTTCAACTAGCTTGTTGGGAACACAATGTTTCTTTTCACTTGCAAACGCCAATCCACACATATATATGGGGAGGTACTAGCTCCAAATCGGTTTTACTGTGAAACATGCAGGAACTTTAAACCTGCAACAGGAAACAGACTGAGATACCAGAGTAAAAGTTTCTCCTGCAACCCGTTCCCTTTGTGCTAGATGAACGAACGTCTATCCACATGCTCAGTTCTGAGAGATAAGTGTGTGTGAAAGCCGTCCTTCAACTAGCTTGTTGGAAACACAAAGTTTCTTTTCACTTACAAACGCCAAACCATACATACATATGGGGAGGTAATAGCTCCAACACGGTTTTACAGTGAAAACTGCAGGAACTTCAAACCGGCACTAGGATACAGACCCAGATACCAGAGTAAATGTTTCTCCTGCAACCCGTTCCCTTTGTGCTAGATGAACGAACGTCTCTTCACATGCTCAGTTCTGAGATATAAGTGTGTGTTTAAGCCGTACTTCACCTAGCTTCTTGGGAACACTTAGTTCCTTTCAGTTGCAAACCCCACTCCATATATATATATGGGGAGGCACAAGCACCAACTCGGTTTTACAGTGAAAACTGCAGGAACTTTAAACCTGCAACAGGAAACAGACTGAGATACCAGAGAAAAAGTTTCTCCTGCAACCCGTTCCCTTTGTGCTAGATGAACGAAAGTCCCTCCACATGCTCAGTTCTGAGAGATAAGTGTATGTGAAAGCCGTCCTTCACCTAGCTTGTTGGGAACACAAAGTTTCTTTTCACTTGCAAACTTCAATCCATACATATATATGGGGAGCTACTAGCTCCAACTCGGTTTTACAGTGAAAACTGCAGGAACTTTAAACCGGCAACAGGAAACAGACTGAGAAACCAGAGTAAAAGTTTCACCAGCAACCCGTTCCCTTTGTGCTAGATGAACGAATGTCTCTCCACATGCTCACATCTGAGAGATACGTGTGTGTGTAAGCCGTCCTTCAACTAGCTTGTTGGGAACACAAAGTTTCTTTTCACTTGCAAACGCCAATCCATACATATATATGGGGAGGTACTAGCTCCAAATCGGTTTTACTGTGAAACATGCAGGAACTTCAAACAGGCACTAAGAATCAGACTGAGAAACCAGAGTAAAAGTTTCTCCTGCCACCAGTTCCCTTTGTGCTAGATGAACGAAAGTCTCTCCACATGCTCATTTCTGAGAGATAAGTGTGTGTGAAAGCCGTCCTTCACCTAGCTTGTTGGGAACACAAAGTTTTTTTTCCCTTGCAAACTCCACTCCATGCATATATATGGGGAGGTACTAGCTCCAACCCTGTTTTACAGTGAAAACTGCAGGAACTTTAAACCGGCAACAGAAAACAGACTGAGAAACCAGAAAAATAGTTTCTCCTGCAACCCGTTCCCTTTGTGCTAGATGAACGAACGTCTCTCCACATGCTCAGTTCAGAGGGATAAGTGTGTGTGAAAGCCGTCCTTCACCTAGCTTGTTGGGAACACAAAGTTTCTTTTAACTTGCAAACGCCAATCCATACATATATATGGGGAGGTACTAGCTCCCACTCGGATTACTGTGAAACCTGCAGGAACTTCAAACAGCCACTAAGAAACAGACTGAGAAACCAGAGTAAAAGTTTCTCCTGCAACCCGTTCCCTTTGTGCTAGATGAACGAAAGTCCCTCCACATGCTCAGTTCTGAGAGAGAAGTGTGTGTGAAAGCCGTCCTTCACATAGCTTGTTGGGAACACAAAGTTTCTTTTCACTTGTAAACACCAATCCATACATATATATGGGGAGCTACTAGCTCCAACTTGGTTTTAAAGTGAAAACTGCAGGAACTTTACACCGGCAAAAGGAAACAGACTGAGAAACCAGAGTAAATGTTTCACCTGCAACAAGTTCCCTTTGTGCTAGATGAACGAACGTCTCTCCACATGCTCAGTTCTGAGAGATACGTGTGTGTGAAAGCCGTCCTTCACCTAGTTTGTTGGTAACACAAAGTTTCTTTTAACTTGCAAACCCCACTCCATATATATAAATGGTGAGGTACAAGCTCCAACTCAGTTTTACAGTGAAAAATGCAGGAACTTTAAAACGGCAACAGGAAACAGACTGAGAAACCAGAGTAAAAGTTTCTCCTGCAACCCGTTCCCTTTGTGCTAGATGAACGAAAGTCCCTCAACATGCTCAGTTCTGAGAGATAAGTGTATGTGAAAGCCGTCCTTCAACTAGCTTGTTGGGAACACAAACTTTCTTTTCACTTGCAAACGCCAATCCATACATATATATGGGGAGGTACTAGCTCCAAATTGGTTTTACTGTGAAACATGCAGGAACTTCAAACAGGCACTAAGAATCAGACTGAGAAACCAGAGTAAAAGTTTCTCCTGCCACCAGTTCCCTTTGTGCTAGATGAACGAAAGTCTCTCCACATGCTCATTTCTGAGAGATAAGTGTGTGTGAAAGCCGTCCTTCACCTAGCTTGTTGGGAACACAAAGTATTTTTTCCATTGCAAACTCCACTCCATGCATATATATGGGGAGGTACTAGCTCCAACCCTGTTTTACAGTGAAAACTGCAGGAACTTTAAACCGGCAACAGAAAACAGACTGAGAAACCAGAAAAATAGTTTCTCCTGCAACCCGTTCCCTTTGTGCTAGATGAACGAACGTCTCTCCACATGCTCATTTCTGAGAGATAAGTGTGTGTGAAGCCGTCCTTCACTTAGCTTGTTGGGAACACTAAGTTTCTTTTCACTTGCAAACTCCACTCCATACATATATAAGGGGAGGTACTAGCTCCAACTCGGTTTTACAGTGAAAACTGCAGGAACTTCAAACCGGCACTAGTATACAGACTGAGAAACCAGAGTAAATGTTTCTCCTGCAACCCGTTCCTTTGTGCTAGATGAACGAACGTCTCTCCACATGCTCAGTTCTGAGAGATAAGTGTGTGTGAAAGCTGTCCTTCACCTAGCTTCTTGGGAACACATAGTTCCTTTCAGTTGCAAACTCCACTCCATATATATATATGGGGAGTTACAAGCTCCAACTCGGTTTTACAGTGAAAAATGCAGGAACTTTTAAACGGCAACAGGAAACAGACTGAGAAACCAGAGTAAAAGTTTCTCCTGTAACCAGTTCCCTTTGTGATAGATGAACGAACGTCTCTCCACATGCTCAGTTCTGAGAGATACGTGTGTGTGAAAGCCGTCCTTCACCTAGCTTGTTGGGAACACAAAGTTTCTTTTCACTTGAAAACGCAAATCCATGCATATATATGGGGAGGTAATAGCTCCAACTCGGTTTTACAGTGATAACTGCAGGAACTTCAAACCGGCACTAGGATACAGACTGAGAAACCAGAGTAAATGTTTCTCCTGCAACCCGTTCCTTTTGTGCTAGATGAACGAACATCTCTCCACATGCTCAGTTCTGAGAGATAAGTGTGTGTTTAAGCCGTCCTTCACCTAGCTTCTTGGGAACACATAGTTCCTTTCAGTTGCAAACCCCACTCCATATATATATATGGGGAGGTACTAGTTCCAACTCGGTTTTAGAGTGAAAACTGCAGGAACTTTGAACCTGCAACAGGAAACAGACTGAGAAACCAGAGTAAATGTTTCTCCTGCAACCCGTTCCTTTGTGCTAGATGAACGAACATCTCTCCACATGCTCAGTTCTGAGAGATAAGTGTGTGTGAAAGCTGTCCTTCAACTAGCTTCTTGGGAACACACAGTACTTTCAGTTGCAAACTCCACTCCATATATATATATGGGGAGTTACAAGCTCCAACTCGGTTTTACAGTGAAAAATGCAGGAACTTTAAAACGGCAACAGGAAACAGACTGAGAAACCAGAGTAAAAGTTTCTCCTGTATCCAGTTCCCTTTGTGATAGATGAACGAACGTCTCTCCACATGCTCAGTTCTGAGAGATACGTGTGTGTGAAAGCCGTCCTTCACCTAGCTTTTTGGGAACACAAAGTTTCTTTTCACTTGCAAATGCCATACCATACATATATGTGGGGAGGTGGTAGCTCCAACTCGGTTTTACAGTGAAAACTGCAGGAGCTTCAAACTGACACTAGGATACAAACTGAGAAACCAGAGTAAATGTTTCTCCTGCAACCCGTTCCCTTTGTGCTAGATGAACGAACGTCTATCCACATGCTCAGATCTGAGAGATAAGTGTGTGTGAAAGCTGTGCTTCACCTAGCTTCTTGGGAACACATAGTTCCTTTCAGTTGCAAACCCCAATCCATATATATATATGGGAGGTACAAGCTCCAACTCGGTTTTACAGTGAAAAATGCAGGAACTTTAAAACGGCAACAGGAAACAGACTGAGAAACCAGAGTAAAAGTTTCACCTGCAAACCGTTCCTTTTGTGCTAGATGAACGAACGTCTATCCACATGCTCAGTTCTGAGAGATAAGTGTGTGTGAAAGCCGTACTTCACCTATCTTGTTGGGAACAGAAAGATTCTTTTCACTTGCAAACGTCAATCCATACATATATAAGGGAAGGACTAGCTCCAACTCGGTTTTACAGTGAAAACTGCAGGAACTTTAAACCGGCAAAAGGAAACAGACTGAGAAACCAGAGTAAAAGTTTTACCAGCAACCCGTTCCCTTTGTGCTAGATGAACGAACGTCTCTCCACATGCTCAGTTCTGAGAGATACGTGTGTGTGAAAGCCGTCCTTCACCTAGTTTGTTGGTAACACAAAGTTTCTTTTAACTTGCAAACACCACTCCATATATATAAATGGTGAGGTACAAGCTCCAACTCGGTTTTACAGTGAAAAATGCAGGAACTTTCAAACGGCAACAGGAAACAGACTGAGAAACCAGAGTAAAAGTTTCTCCTGCAAACCGTTCCCTTTGTGCTAGATGAACGAAAGTCCCTCCACATGCTCAGTTCTGAGAGATAAGTGTATGTGAAAGCCGTCCTTCACCTAGCTTGTTGGGAACACAAAGATTCTTTTCACTTGCAAACTCCAATCCATACATATATATGGGGAGCTACTAGCTCCAACTCGGTTTTACAGTGAAAACTGCAGGAACTTTAAACCGGCAACAGGAAACAGACTGAGAAACCAGAGTAAAAGTTTCACCAGCAACCCGTTCCCTTTGTGCTAGATGAACGAATGTCTCTCCACATGCTCAGTTCTGAGAGATACGTGTGTGTGTAAGCCGTCCTTCAACTAGCTTGTTGGGAACACAAAGTTTCTTTTCACTTGCAAACGCCAATCCATACATATATATGGGGAGGTACTAGCTCCAAATCGGTTTTACTGTGAAACATGCAGGAACTTCAAACAGGCACTAAGAATCAGACTGAGAAACCAGAGTAAAAGTTTCTCCTGCCACCAGTTCCCTTTGTGCTAGATGAACGAAAGTCTCTCCACATGCTCATTTCTGAGAGATAAGTGTGTGTGAAAGCCGTCCTTCACCTAGCTTGTTGGGAACACAAAGTTTTTTTTCCCTTGCAAACTCCACTCCATGCATATATATGGGGAGGTACTAGCTCCAACTCGGTTTTACATTGAAAACTGCAGGAACTTTAAACCGGCAACAGGAAACAGACTGAGAAACCAGAAAAATAGTTTCTCCTGCAACTCGTTCCATTTGTGCTAGATGAACGAACGTCTCTCCACATGCTAGGTTCTGAGAGATAATTGTGTGTGAAAGTCGTCCTTCAACTAGCTTGTTGGGAACACAAAGTTTCTTTTCACTTGCAAACGCCAATCCATACATATATATGGGGATGTACAAGCTCCAACTCGGTTTTACAGTGAAAATTTCATGAACTTCAAACAAGCACTAGGATACAGGCTGAGAAACCAGAGTAAATGTTTCTCCTGCAACCCGTTCCCTTTGTACTAGATGAACGAACGTCTCTCCACATGCTCAGTTCTGAGAGATAAATGTGTGTGAAAGCCGTCCTTCACCTAGCTTCTTGGGAACACATAGTTCCTTTCAGTTTCAAACCCCTCTCTATATATATATATGGGGAGGTACAAGCTCCAACTCGGTTTTACAGTGAAAACTGCAGGAAGTTTAAACCGGCAACAGGAAACAGACTGAGAAACCAGAGTAAAAGTTTCTCCTGCAACCCGTTCCCTTTGTGCTAGATGAACGAACGTCTCTCCACATGCTCAGTTCTGAGAGATAAGTGTGTGTGAAAGCCGTCCTTCACATATCTTGTTGGGAACACAAAGTTTCTTTACACTTGCAAACACCAATCCATACATTTATATGGGGAAGTACTAGCTCCAACTCGGTTTTACAGTGAAAACTGCAGGAATTTCAAACCGGCACTAAGAAACAGACTGAGAAACCAGTGTAAAATTTTCTCCTCAACCCGTTCACTTTGTGCTAGATGAAAGAACGTCTCTCCACATGCTCAGTTCTGAGAGATAAGTGTGTGTGCAAGCCGTCCTTCACCTAGCTTCTTGGGAACACAAAGTTTTTTTTCCCATGCAAACTCCACTCCTAGCATATATATGGGGAGGTACTAGCTCCAACTCGGTTTTACAGTGAAAACTGCAGAAACCTTAACCCGGCAACAGGAAACAGACTGAGAAACCAGAGTAAAAGTTTCCCTGCAACCCGTTCCCTTTCTGCTAGATGAACGAACGTCTCTCCACATGCTCAGTTCTGAGAGATAATTGTGTGGAAGCCGTACTTCACCTAGATTGTTGGGAACACAAAGTTTCTTTTCACTTGCAAACACCAATCCATACATATATATGGGGAGGTACTAGCTCCAACTCGGTTTTACAGTGAAAACTGCAGGAACTTTAAACCGGCAACAGGAAACAGACTGAGAAACCAGAGTAAAAGTTTCTAGTGCAACCCGTTCCCATTGTGCTAGATGAACGAAAGTCTCTCCACATTCTCAGTTCTGAGAGATAAGTGTGTGTGAAAGCCGTCCTTCACCTAGCTTCTTGGGAACACATAGTTCCTTTCAGTTGCAAACCCCACTCCATACATTTATATGGGGAGTTACAAGATCCAACTCGGTTTTACAGTGAAAACTGCAGGAACTTTAAACCGGCGACAGGAAACAAACTGAGAAACCAGAGTAAAAGTTTCTCCTGCAACCCGTTCCCTTTGTGCTAGATGAACGAACTTCTCTCCACATGCTCAGTTATGAGAGATATATGTGTGTGAAAGCCGTCCTTCACCTAGCTTGTTGGGAACACAAAGTTTCTTTTCACTTGCAAACGCCAATCCATACATATATATGGGGAGGTACTAGTTCCAACTCGGTTTTACAGTGAAAAGTGCAGGAACTTCAAACCGGCACTAGGATACAGACTGAGAAACCACAGTAAATGTTTCTCCTGCAACCCGTTCCCTATGTTCTAGATGAACGAACGTCTCTCCACATTCTCAGTTCTGAGAGATAAGTGTTTGTGAAAGCCGTCCTTCACCTAGCTTCTTGGGAACACATAGTTTCTTTCAGTTTCAAACCCCACTCCATATATATATATGGGTAGGTACAAGTTCCAACTCGGTTTTACAGTGAAAACTGCAGGAACTTTAAACCGGCAACAGGAAACAGACTGAGAAACCAGAGTAAAAGTTTCACCTGCAACCCGTTCCCTTTGTGCTAGATGAACGAACGTCTCTCCACATGCTTAGTTCTGAGAGGTAAGTGTGTGTGAAAGCCGACCTTCACGTAGCTTGTTGGGAACACAAAGTTTCTTTACACTTGCAAACGAAAACTATACATATATATGGGGAGGTTCTAGCTCCAACTCGGTTTTACAGTGAAAACTGCAGGAACTTCAAACCGGCACTAAGAAACAGACTGAGAAACCAGAGTAAAAGTCTCTCCTGCAACCCGTTCCATTTGTGCTAGATGAACGAACGTCTCTCCACATGCTCAGTTCTGAGAGATAAGTGTGTGTGAAAGCCGTCCTTCACCTAGCTTCTTGGGAACACATAGTTCCTTTCAGTTGCAAACCCCACTCCATATATATATATGGGGATGTACAAGCTCCAAATCGGTTTTACAGTGAAAACTGCAGGAACATTAAACCGGCAATAGGAAACAGACTGAGAAACCAGAGTAAAAGTTTCTCCTGCAACCCGTTCCCTTTGTGCTAGATGAATGAATGTCTCTCCACTTGCTCAGTTCTGTGAGATAAGTGTGTGTGAAAGCCGTCCTTCACATAGCTTGTTGGGAACACAAAGTTTCTTTACACTTGCAAACGCCAATCCATACATATATATCGGGAGTTTCAAGATCCAACTCGGTTTTACAGTGAAAACTGCAGGAACTTCAAACCGGCACTAAGAAACAGACTGAGAAACCAGAGTAAATGTTTCTCCTGCAACCCGTTCCTTTGTGCTAGATGAACGAACGTCTCTCCACATGCTCAGTTCTGAGAGATAAGTGTGTGTGAAAGCCGTCCTTCACCTAGCTTGTTGGGAACACAAAGTTTCTTTTCAGTTGCAAACTCCACTCCATATATATATGTGGGGAGGTAGTAGCTCCAACTCGGTTTTACAGTGAAAACTGCAGGAACTTCAAACCGTCACTAGGAAACAGACTGAGAAACCAGAGTAAAAGTTTCTCTGCAACCCGTTCCCTTTGTGCTAAATGAACGAAAGTCTCTCCACATGATCAGTTCTGAGAGATAAGTGTGTGTGAAAGCAGTCCTTCACCTAGCTTCTTGGGAACACATAGTTCCTTTCAGTTGCAAACCCCACTCCATACATATATATGGGGAGGTACAAGCTCCATCTCGGATATACAGTGAAAACTGCAGGAATTTTAAACCGGCAACAGGAAACAGACTGAGAAACCAGAAAAAAAGTTTCTCCTGCAACTCGTTCCCTTTGTGCTAGATGAACGAACGTCTCTCCACATGCTCAGTTCTGAGAGATAAGTGTGTGTGAAAGCCGTCCTTCACCTAGCTTGTTGGGAACACAAAGTTTTTTTTCAGGTTTAAAATCCTCTCCATACATATAGATGGGGAGGTACGAGCTCCAACTCGGTTTTACAGTGAAAACTGGAGGAAATTCAAACCCGCACTAAGAAACTGACTGAGAAACCAGAGTAAAAGTTTCTCCTGCAAACCATTCTCTTTGTGCTAGATGAACGAACGTCTCTCCACATGCTCATTTCTGAGACATAAGTGTGTGTGAAAGCCGTCCTTCACCCTGCTGGTTGGGAACACAAAGTTTTTTTCCCTTGCAAACTTCACTCCATGCATATATATGGGGAGGTACTAGCTCCAACACTGTTTTACAGTGAAAACTGCAGGAACTTTAAACCGGCAACAGGAAACAGACTGAGAACCCAGAAAAATAGTTTCTCCTGCAATCCGTTCCCTTTGTGCTAGATGAACGAACGTCTATACACATGCTAGGTTCTGAGAGATAAGTGTGTGTGAAAGCCGTCCTTCAACTAGCTTGCTGGGAACACAAAGTTTCTTTTCACTTGCAAACGACAATCCATACATATATATGGGGAGGTACTTGCTCCAACTCGATTTTACAGTGAAAACTGCAGGAACTTCAAACCGGCACTAAGAAACAGACTGAGAAACCAGAGTAAAAGTTTCTCCTGCAACCCGTTCCCTTAGTGCTAGATGAACGAACGTCTCTCCACATGCTCAGTTCTGAGAGATAAGTGTGTGTGAAAGCCGTACTTCACCTAGCTTGTTGGGAACACAAAGTTTCTTTTCACTAGCAAACACCAATCCATACATATATATGGGGAGGTACTAGCTCCAACTCGATATTATAGTGAAAACTGCAGGAACTTTAAACCGGCAACAGGAAACAGACTGAGAAACCAGAGTAAAGTTTCTCCTGCAACCCGTTCCCATTGTGCTAGATGAACGAAAGTCTCTCCACATGCTCAGTTCTGAGAGATAAGTGTGTGTGAAAGCTGTCTTTAACGTAGCTTCTTGGGAACACATAGTTCCTTTCAGTTGCAAAACCCACTCCATACATATATATGGGTAGTTACAAGATCCAACTCGGTTTTACAGTGAAAACCGCAGGAACTTTAAACCGGCGACAGGAAACAAACTGAGAAACCAGAGTAAAAGTTTCTCCTGCAACCCGTTCCCTTTGTGCTAGATGAACGAACGTCTCTCCACATGCTCAGTTGTGAGAGATAAGTGTGTGTGAAAGCCGTCCTTCACCTAGCTTCTTGGGAACACATAGTTCCTTTCATTTGCAAACCCCACTCCATATATATATATGGGGAGGTACAAGTTCCAACTCGGTTTCACAGTGAAAACTGCAGGAACTTTAAACCGGCAACAGGAAACAGACTGAGAAACCAGAGTAAAAGTTTCTCCTGCAACCCGTTCCCTTGGTGCTAGATGAACGAACGTCTCTCCACATGCTCAGTTGTGAGAGATAAGTGTGTGTGAAAGCCGTCCTTCACCTAGCTTGTTGGGAACACAAAGTTTCTTTTCACTTGCAAGCACCAATCCATACATATATATGGGGAGGGTCTAGCTCCAACTCGGTTTTACAGTGAAAACTGCAGGAACTTCAAACTGGCACTAGGATATAGACTGAGAAACCAGAGTAAATGTTTCTCCTGCAACCCGTTCCCTTTGTACTAGATGAACGAACGTCTCTCCACATGCTCAGTTCTGAGAGATAAGTGTGTGTGAAAGCCGTCCTTCACCTAGCTTCTTGGGAACACATAGTTTCTTTCAGTTGCAAACCCCACTCCATATATATATATGGGGAGGTACAAGTTCCAACTCGGTTTTACAGTGAAAACTGCAGGAACTTTAAACCGGCAACAGGAAACAGACTGAGAAACCAGAGTAAAAGTTTCTCCTGCAACCCGTTCCCTTTGTGCTAGATGAACGAACGTCTCTCCACATGCTCAGTTGTGAGAGATAAGTGTGTGTGAAAGCCGTCCTTCACCTAGCTTGTTGGGAACACAAAGTTTCTTTTCACTTGCAAACGCCAATCCATACATATATATGGGGAGGGTCTAGCTCCAACTCGGTTTTACAGTGAAAACTGCAGGAACTTCAAACTGGCACTATGATACAGACTGAGAAACCAGAGTAAATGTTTCTCCTGCAACCCTTTCCCTTTGTACTAGATGAACGAACGTCTCTCCACATGCTCAGTTCTGAGAGATAAGTGTGTGTGAAAGCCGTCCTTCACCTAGCTTCTTGGGAACACATAGTTCCTTTCATTTGCAAACCCCACTCCATATATATATATGGGGAGGTACAAGTTCCAACTCGGTTTCACAGTGAAAACTGCAGGAACTTTAAACCGGCAACAGGAAACAGACTGAGAAACCAGAGTAAAAGTTTCTCCTGCAACCCGTTCCCTTGGTGCTAGATGAACGAACGTCTCTCCACATGCTCAGTTCTGAGAGATAAGTGTGTGTGAAAGCCGTCCTTCACCTAGCTTGTTGGGAACACAAAGTTTCTTTTCACTTGCAAACGCCAATCCATACATATATATGGGGAGGTACTAGCTCCAACTCGGTTTTACAGTGAAAACTGCAGGAACTTCAAACCGGCACAAGGATACAGACTGAAAAACCAGAGTAAATGTTTCTCCTGCAACACGTTCCTTTTTACTAGATGAACGAACGTCTCTCCACATGCTCAGTTCTGAGAGATAAGTGTGTGTGAAAGCCGTCCTTCACCTAGCTTCTTGGGAACACATAGATTCTTTCAGTTGCAAACCCCACTCCATATATATATATGGGGATGTACAAGCTCCAACTCGGTTTTATAGTGAAAACTGCAGGAACTTTAACCGGTAACAGGAAACAGACTGAGAAACCAGAGTAAAAGTTTCTCCTGCAACACGTTCCCTATGTGCTAGATGAACGAACGTCTCTCCACATGCTCAGTTCTGAGAGATAAGTGTGTGTGAAAGCCGTCCTTCACCTAGATTGTTGGGAACACAAAGTTTCTTTTAGGTTGCAAACGCCAATCCATACATATATATGGGGAGGTACTAGCTCCAACTCGGTTTTAGAGTGAAAACTGCAGGAACTTCAAACCGGCACTAGGATACAGACTGAGAAACCAGAGTAAATTTTTCTCCTGCAACCCGTTCCCTTTTTTGCTAGATGAACAAACGTCTCACCACATGCTCAGTTCTGAGAGATAAGTGTGTGTGAAAGCCGACTTTCACCTAGCTTCTTGAGAACACATAGTTCCTTTCAGTTGCAAACCCCACTCCATATATATATATGGGTATGTACAAGTTCCAACTCGGTTTTACAGTGAAAACTGCAGGGACTTTAAACCGGCAACAGGAAACAGACTGAGAAACCATAGTAAAAGTTTCTCCTGCAACCCGTTCCCTTTGTGCTAGATGAACGAACGTCTCTCCACATGCTCAGTTCTGAGAGATAAGTGTGTGTGAATGCCGTCCTTCACATAGCTTGTTGGGAACACAAAGTTTCTTTACACTTGCAAACGCCAATCCATACATATATATGGGTAGGTTCTAGCTCCAACTCGGTTTTACAGTGAAAACTGCAGGAAATTCAAACCGGCACTAAGAAACAGACTTAGAAACCAGAGCAAAAGTTTCTCCTGCAACCCGTTCCATTTGTGCTAGATGAACGAACGTCTCTCCACATGCTCAGTTCTGAGGGATAATTTTGTGTGAAAGCCGTCCTTCACCTAGCTTGTTGGGAACACAAAGTTCCTTTATGTTGCAAACCCCACTCCATACATATATATGGGTAGGTACAAGCTCCAACTCGGATTTACAGTGAAAACTGCAGGAACTTTAAACCGGCAACAGGAAACAGACTGAGAAACCAGAAAAAATGTTTCTCCTGCAACCCGTTCTCATTGTGCTAGATGAACGAACGTCTCTCCACATGCTAATTTCTGAGAGATAAGTGTGTGTGAATGCCGCCTTTCACCTAGCTCTTTGGGAACACAAACTTTCTTTTCACTTGCAAACGTCAATCCATACATATATATGGGGAGGTACTAACTCCAACTCGGTTTTATAGTGAAAACTGCAGGAACTTCAAACCGGCAGTAGGAAAAAGACTGAGAAACCAGAGTAAAAGTTTCTCCTGCAACCCGTTCCCTTTGTGCTAGATGAACGAACGTCTCTCCACATGCTCAGTTCTGAGAGATAAGTGTGTGTGAATGCCGTCCTTCACATAGCTTGTTGGGAACACAAAGTTTCTTTACACTTGCAAACGCCAATCCATACATATATATGGGTAGGTTCTAGCTCCAACTCGGTTTTACAGTGAAAACTGCAGGAACTTCAAACCGGCACTAAGAAACAGACTGAGAAACCAGAGCAAAAGTTTCTCCTGCAACCCGTTCCTTTTGTGCTAGATGAACGAACGTCTCTCCACATGCTCAGTTCTGAGGGATAATTTTGTGTGAAAGCCGTCCTTCACCTAGCTTGTTGGGAACACAAAGTTCCTTTATGTTGCAAACCCCACTCCATACATAAATATGGGTAGGTACAAGCTCCAACTCGGATTTACAGTGAAAACTGCAGGAACTTTAAACCGGCAACAGGAAACAGACTGAGAAACCAGAAAAAATGTTTCTCCTGCAAACCGTTCTCATTGTGCTAGATGAACGAACGTCTCTCCACATGCTAATTTCTGAGAGATAAGTGTGTGTGAAAGCCGTCTTTCACCTAGCTCTTTGGGAACACAAACTTTCTTTTCACTTGCAAACGTCAATCCATACATATATATGGGGAGGTACTAACTCCAACTCGGTTTTATAGTGAAAACTGCAGGAACTTCAAACCGGCAGTAGGAAAAAGACTGAGAAACCAGAGTAAAAGTTTCTCCTGCAACCCGTTCCCTTTGTGCTAGATGAACGAACGTCTCTCCACATGCTCATTTCTGAGAGATAAGTGTGTGTGAAAGCCGTCCTTCACCTAGCTTGTTGGGAACACATAGTTCTTTTCAGTTGCAATCCCCTCTCCATATATATATATGGGCAGGTACAAGCTCCAACTCGGTTTTACAGTGAAAACTGCAGGAAATTGAAACCGGCAGTAGGAAACACACTGAGAAACCAGAGTAAAAGTTTCCCCTACAACCCTTTCCCTTTGTGCTAGATGAACGAACGTCTCTCCACATGCTCATTTCTGAGAGATAAGTGTGTGTGAAAGCCGTCCTTCACCTAGCTTGTTGGGAACACAAAGTTTTTTTCCCTTGCAAACTCCACTCCATGAATATATATGGGGAGGTACTAGCTCCAACCCTGTTTTACAGTGAAAATTGCAGGAACTTTAAACCGGCAACAGAAAAGAGACTGAGAAACCAGAAAAATAGTTTCTCCTGCAACCCGTTCCCTTTGTGCTAGATGAACGAAAGTCTCTCCACATGCTCAGTTCTGAGGGATAATTTTGTGTGAAAGCCGTCATTCACCTAGCTTGTTGGGAAGACAAAGTTTCTTTTCAGTTGCAAACTCCAGTCCATACATATATGTGGGGAGGTAGTAGCTCCAACTCGGTTTTACAGTGAAAACTGCAGGGACTTTAAACCGGCAACAGGAAACAGACTGAGAAACCATAGTAAAAGTTTCTCCTGCAACCCGTTCCCTTTGTGCTAGATGAACGAACGTCTCTCCACATGCTCAGTTCTGAGAGATAAGTGTGTGTGAATGCCGTCCTTCACATAGCTTGTTGGGAACACAAAGTTTCTTTACACTTGCAAACGCCAATCCATACATATATATGGGTAGGTTCTAGCTCCAACTCGGTTTTACAGTGAAAACTGCAGGAAATTCAAACCGGCACTAAGAAACAGACTTAGAAACCAGAGCAAAAGTTTCTCCTGCAACCCGTTCCATTTGTGCTAGATGAACGAACGTCTCTCCACATGCTCAGTTCTGAGGGATAATTTTGTGTGAAAGCCGTCCTTCACCTAGCTTGTTGGGAACACAAAGTTCCTTTATGTTGCAAACCCCACTCCATACATATATATGGGTAGGTACAAGCTCCAACTCGGATTTACAGTGAAAACTGCAGGAACTTTAAACCGGCAACAGGAAACAGACTGAGAAACCAGAAAAAATGTTTCTCCTGCAACCCGTTCTCATTGTGCTAGATGAACGAACGTCTCTCCACATGCTAATTTCTGAGAGATAAGTGTGTGTGAATGCCGCCTTTCACCTAGCTCTTTGGGAACACAAACTTTCTTTTCACTTGCAAACGTCAATCCATACATATATATGGGGAGGTACTAACTCCAACTCGGTTTTATAGTGAAAACTGCAGGAACTTCAAACCGGCAGTAGGAAAAAGACTGAGAAACCAGAGTAAAAGTTTCTCCTGCAACCCGTTCCCTTTGTGCTAGATGAACGAACGTCTCTCCACATGCTCAGTTCTGAGAGATAAGTGTGTGTGAATGCCGTCCTTCACATAGCTTGTTGGGAACACAAAGTTTCTTTACACTTGCAAACGCCAATCCATACATATATATGGGTAGGTTCTAGCTCCAACTCGGTTTTACAGTGAAAACTGCAGGAACTTCAAACCGGCACTAAGAAACAGACTGAGAAACCAGAGCAAAAGTTTCTCCTGCAACCCGTTCCTTTTGTGCTAGATGAACGAACGTCTCTCCACATGCTCAGTTCTGAGGGATAATTTTGTGTGAAAGCCGTCCTTCACCTAGCTTGTTGGGAACACAAAGTTCCTTTATGTTGCAAACCCCACTCCATACATAAATATGGGTAGGTACAAGCTCCAACTCGGATTTACAGTGAAAACTGCAGGAACTTTAAACCGGCAACAGGAAACAGACTGAGAAACCAGAAAAAATGTTTCTCCTGCAAACCGTTCTCATTGTGCTAGATGAACGAACGTCTCTCCACATGCTAATTTCTGAGAGATAAGTGTGTGTGAAAGCCGTCTTTCACCTAGCTCTTTGGGAACACAAACTTTCTTTTCACTTGCAAACGTCAATCCATACATATATATGGGGAGGTACTAACTCCAACTCGGTTTTATAGTGAAAACTGCAGGAACTTCAAACCGGCAGTAGGAAAAAGACTGAGAAACCAGAGTAAAAGTTTCTCCTGCAACCCGTTCCCTTTGTGCTAGATGAACGAACGTCTCTCCACATGCTCATTTCTGAGAGATAAGTGTGTGTGAAAGCCGTCCTTCACCTAGCTTGTTGGGAACACATAGTTCTTTTCAGTTGCAATCCCCTCTCCATATATATATATGGGCAGGTACAAGCTCCAACTCGGTTTTACAGTGAAAACTGCAGGAAATTGAAACCGGCAGTAGGAAACACACTGAGAAACCAGAGTAAAAGTTTCCCCTACAACCCTTTCCCTTTGTGCTAGATGAACGAACGTCTCTCCACATGCTCATTTCTGAGAGATAAGTGTGTGTGAAAGCCGTCCTTCACCTAGCTTGTTGGGAACACAAAGTTTTTTTCCCTTGCAAACTCCACTCCATGAATATATATGGGGAGGTACTAGCTCCAACCCTGTTTTACAGTGAAAATTGCAGGAACTTTAAACCGGCAACAGAAAAGAGACTGAGAAACCAGAAAAATAGTTTCTCCTGCAACCCGTTCCCTTTGTGCTAGATGAACGAAAGTCTCTCCACATGCTCAGTTCTGAGGGATAATTTTGTGTGAAAGCCGTCATTCACCTAGCTTGTTGGGAAGACAAAGTTTCTTTTCAGTTGCAAACTCCAGTCCATACATATATGTGGGGAGGTAGTAGCTCCAACTCGGTTTTACAATGAAAACTGCAGGAACTTCAAACCGGCACTAGGAAACAGACTGAGAAACCAGAGTAAAAGTTTCTCTGCAACCCGTTCCCTTTGTGCTAAATGAACGAACGTCTCTCCACATGATAAGTTCTGAGAGATAAGTGTGTGTGAAAGCCGTCCTTCACCTAGCTTCTTGGGAACACATAGTTCCTTTCAGTTGCAAACACCACTGCATACATATATATGGGTAGGTACAAGCTCCAACTCGGATTTACAGTGAAAACTGCAGGAACTTTAAACCGGCAACAGGAAACAGACTGAGAAACCAGAAAAAAGTTTCTCCTGCAACCCGTTCCCCTTGTGCTAGATGAACGAACGTCTCTCCACATGCTCAGTTCTGAGAGATAATTGTGTGTGAAAGCCGTCCTTCACCTAGCTTGTTGGGAACACAAAGTTTTTTTTCAGTTGCAAACTCCACTCCATACATATATATGGGGAGGTACTAGCTCCAACTCGGTTTTACACTGAAAACTGTAGGAAATTCAAACCGGCAGTAGGAAACAGACTGAGAAATCAGAGTAAAATTTTCATCTGGAACCCGTTCCCTTTGTGCTAGATGAACGAACGTCTCTCCACATGCTCATTTCTGAGACATAAGTGTGGGTGAAAGCCGTCCTTCACCTAGCTTATTGGGAACACAAAGTTTTTTTCCCTTGCAAACTCCACTCCATGCATATATAAAGGGAGGTACTATCTCCAACCCTGTTTTACAGTGAAAACTGCAGGAACTTTAAACCGGCAAAAGGAAACAGACTGATAAACCAGAAAAATAGTTTCTCCTGCAACCCGTTCCCTTTGGCCTAGATGAACGAACGTCTCTCCACATGCTTAGTTCTGAGAGATAAGTGTGTGTGAAAGCCGCCCTTCACCTAGTTTGTTGGGAACACAAAGTTTCTTTTCACTTGCAAACGCTAATCCATACATATATATGGGTAGGTACTTGCTCCAACTCGGTTTTACAGTGAAAACTGCAGGAACTTCAAAACGGCACTAAGAAACAGACTGAGAAACCAGAGTAAAAGTTTCTCCTTCAACCCGTTCTCATTGTGCTAGATGAACGAACGTCTCTCCACATGCTCATTTCTGAGAGATAAGTGTGTGTGAAAGCCGTCTTTCACCTAGCTCTTTGGGAACACAAACTTTCTTTTCACTTGCAAACGCCAATCCATACATATATATAGGGAGGTACTAGCTCCAACTCGGTTTTACAGTGAAAACTGCAGGAACTTCAAACCGGCACTAGGATACAGACTGAGAAACCAGAGTAAATGTTTATACTGCAACCCGTTCCATTTGTGCTAGATGAACGAACGTCTCTCCACATGCTCAGTTCTGAGAGATAAGTGTGTGTGAAAGCCGTCCTTCACCAAGCTTCTTGGGAACACATAGTTCCTTTCAGTTGTAAACCCCACTCCATATATATATATGGGGAATACAAGCTCCAACTCCGGTTTACAGTGAAAACTGCAGGAACTTTAAACGGGCAACAGGAAACAGACTGAGAAACCAGAAATAAAGTTTCTTCTGCAACCCGTTCCCTTTGTGCTAGATGAACGAACGTCTCTCCACATGCTCATTTCTGAGAGATAAGTGTGTGTGAAAGCCGTCCTTCACATAGCTTGTTGGGAACACAAAGTTTCTTTACACTTGCCAACGCCAATCCATACATATATATGGGGAGGTACTAGCTCCAACACGGTTTTACAGTGAAAACTGCAGGAACTTCAAACCGGCCCTAAGAATCAGACTGAGAAACCAGAGTAAAAGTTTCTCCTACCACCCGTTCCCTTTTTGCTAGATGAACGAACGTCTCTCCACATGCTCATTTCTGAGAGATAAGTGTGTGTGAAAGCCGTCCTTCACCTAGCTTGTTGGGAACACAAAGTTTTTTTACACTTGCCAACGCAAATCCATACATATATATGGGTAGGTACTAACTCCAACTCGGTTTTACAGTGAAAACTGCAGGAACTTCAAACCGGCAGTAGGAAAAAGACTGAGAAACCAGAGTAAAAGTTTCTCCTGCAACCCGTTCCCTTTGTGCTAGATGAACGAACGTCTCTCCACTTGCTCATTTCTGAGAGATAAGTGTGTGTGAAAGCCGTCCTTCACCTAGCTTGTTGGGAACACATAGTTCTTTTCAGTTGCAATCCCCTCTCCATATATATATATGGGCAGGTACAAGCTCCAACTCGGTTTTACAGTGAAAACTGCAGGAAATTCAAACCGGCAGTAGGAAACAGACTGAGAAACCAGAGTAAAAGTTTCTCCTGCAACCCTTTCCCTTTGTGCTAGATGAACGAACGTCTCTCCACATGCTCATTTCTGAGAGATAAGTGTGTGTGAAAGCCGTCCTTCACCTAGCTTGTTGGGAACACAAAGTTTTTTTTCCCTTGCAAACTCCACTCCATGCATATATATGGGGAGGTACTAGCTCCAACCCGGTTTTACAGTGAAAACTGCAGGAACTTTAAACCGGCAACAGAAAACAGACTGAGAAAAAAGAAAAATGGTTTCTCCTGCAACCCGTTCCCTTTGTGCTAGATGAACGAACGTCTCTCCACATGCTCATTTCTGAGAGATAAGTGTGTGTGAAAGCCGTCCTTCACTTAGCTTGTTGGGAACACTAAGTTTCTTTTCACTTGCAAACTCCACTCCATACATATATATGGGGAGGTACTAGCTCCAACTCGGTTTTACAGTGAAAACTGCAGGAACTTCAAACCGGCACTAGTATACAGACTGAGAAACCAGAGTAAATGTTTCTCCTGCAACCCGTTCCTTTGTGCTAGATGAACGAACGTCTCTCCACATGCTCAGTTCTGAGAGATAAGTGTGTGTGAAAGCTGTCCTTCACCTAGCTTCTTGGGAACACATAGTTCCTTTCAGTTGCAAACCCCACTCCATATATATATATGGGGAGTTACAAGCTCCAACTCGGTTTTACAGTGAAAAATGCAGGAACTTTAAAACGGCAACAGGAAACAGACTGAGAAACCAGAGTAAAAGTTTCTCCTGTAACCAGTTCCCTTTGTGATAGATGAACGAACGTCTCTCCACATGCTCAGTTCTGAGAGATACGTGTGTGTGAAAGCCGTCCTTCACCTAGCTTGTTGGGAACACAAAGTTTCTTTTCACTTGCAAACGCAAATCCATGCATATATATGGGGAGGTAATAGCTCCAACTCGGTTTTACAGTGAAAACTGCAGGAACTTCAAACCGGCACTAGGATACAGACTGAGAAACCAGAGTAAATGTTTCTCCTGCAACCCGTTCCTTTTGTGCTAGATGAACGAACGTCTCTCCACATGCTCAGTTCTGAGAGATAAGTGTGTGTTTAAGCCGTCCTTCACCTAGCTTCTTGGGAACACATAGTTCCTTTCAGTTGCAATCCCCACTCCATATATATATATGGGGAGGTACTAGTTCCAACTCGGTTTTAGAGTGAAAACTGCAGGAACTTTGAACCTGCAATAGGAAACAGACTGAGAAACCAGAGTAAATTTTTCTCCCGCAACGCGTTCCATTTGTGCTAGATGAACGAACGTCTATCCACATGCTCAGTTCTGAGAGATAAGTGTGTGTGAAAGCCATTCTTCACCTAGCTTGTTGGGAACACAAAGTTTCTTTTCACTTGCAAACGCCATACCATACATATATGTGGGGAGGTAGTAGCTCCAACTCGGTTTTACAGTGAAAACTGCAGGAGCTTCAAACTGACACTAGGATACAAACTGAGAAACCTGAGTAAAAGTTTCTCCTGCAACAAGTTCGGTTTGTGCTAGATGAACGAACGTCTATCCACATGCTCAGTTCTGAGAGATAAGTGTGTGTGAAAGCTTTGCTTCACCTAGCTTCTTGGGAACACATAGTTCCTTTCAGTTGCAAACCCCACTCCATATATTTATATGGGAGGTACAAGCTCCAACTCGGTTTTACAGTGAAAAATGCAGGAACTTTAAAACTGCAACAGGAAACAGACTGAGAAACCAGAGTAAAAGTTTCACCTGCAAACTGTTCCTTTTGTGCTAGATGAACGAACGTCTCTCCACATGCTCAGTTCTGAGAGATAAGTGTGTGTGAATGCCGTCCTTCACCTAGCTTGTTGGGAACACAAAGTTTCTTTTCACTTGCAAACGCCAATCCATACATATATGTGTTGAGGTAGTTGCTCCAACTCGGTTTTACAGTGAAAACTGCAGGAACTTTAAACCGGCAACAGGAAACAGACTGAGAAACCAGAGTAAAAGTTTCTCCTGCCACCAGTTCCCTTTGTGCTAGATGAACGAAAGTCTCTCCACATGCTCATTTCTGAGAGATAAGTGTGTGTGAAAGCCGTCCTTCACCTAGCTTGTTGGGAACACAAAGTTTTTTTTCCCTTGCAAACTCCACTCCATGCATATATATGGGGAGGTACTAGCTCCAACCCTCTTTTACAGTGAAAACTGCAGGAACTTTAAACCGGCAACAGAAAACAGACTGAGAAACCAGAAAAATAGTTTCTCCTTCAACCCTTTCCCTTTGTGGTAGATGAACGAACGTCTCTCCACATGCTCATTTCTGAGAGATAAGTGTGTGTGAAAGCCGTCCTTCACTTAGCTTGTTGGGAACACTAAGTTTCTTTTCACTTGCAAACTCCACTCCATACATATATATGGGGAGGTACTAGCTCCAACTCGGTTTTACAGTGAAAACTGCAGGAACTTCAAACCGGCACTAGTATACAGACAGAGAAACCAGAGTAAATGTTTCTCCTGCAACCCGTTCGTTTCTGCTAGATGAACGAACGTCTCTCCACATGCTCAGTTCTGAGAGATAAGTGTGTGTTTAAGCTGTCCTTCACCTAGCTTCTTGGGAACACACAGTTCCTTTCAGTTGCAAACTCCACTCCATATATATATATGGGGAGTTACAAGCTCCAACTCGGTTTTACAGTGAAAAATGCAGGAACTTTAAAACGGCAACAGGAAACAGACTGAGAAACCAGAGTAAAAGTTTCTCCTGTAACCAGTTCCCTTTGTGATAGATGAACGAAAGTCTCTCCACATGCTCAGTTCTGAGAGATACGTGTGTGTGAAAGCCGTCCTTCACCTAGCTTGTTGGGAACACAAAGTTTCTTTTCACTTGCAAACGCAAATCCATGCATGTATATGGGGAGGTAATAGCTCCAACTCTGTTTTACAGTGAAAACTGCAGGAACTTCAAACCGGCACTAGGATACAAACTGAGAAACCAGAGTAAATGTTTCTCCTGCAACCCGTTCCTTTTGTGCTAGATGAACGAACGTCTCTCCACATGCTCACTTCTTAGAGATAAGTGTGTGTTTAAGCCGTCCTTCACCTAGCTTCTTGGGAAAACATAGTTCCTTTCAGTTGCAAACCCCACTCCATATATATATATGGGGAGGTACAAGTTCCAACTCGGTTTTAGAGTGAAAACTGCAGGAACTTTGAACCTGCAACAGGAAACAGACTGAGAAACCAGAGTAAATGTTTCTCCTGCAACCCGTTCCATTTGTGCTAGATGAACGAACGTCTATCCACATGCTCAGTTCTGAGAGATAAGTGTGTGTGAAAGCCGTCCTTCACCTAGCTTGTTGGGAACACAAAGTTTCTTTTCACTTGCAAACGCCATACCATACATATATGTGGGGAGGTAGTAGCTCCAACTCGGTTTTACAGTGAAAACTGCAGGAGCTTCAAACTGACACTAGGATACAAACTGAGAAACCAGAGTAAATGTTTCTCCTGCAACCCGTTCCCTTTGTGCTAGATGAACGAACGTCTATCCACATGCTCAGTTCTGAGAGATAAGTGTGTGTGAAAGCTGTGCTTCACCTAGCTTCTTGGGAACACATAGTTCCTTTCAGTTGCAAACCCCACTCCATATATACATATGGGAGGTACAAGCTCCAACTCGGTTTTACAGTGAAAAATGCAGGAACTTTAAAACAGCAACAGGAAACAGACTGAGAAACCAGAGTAAAAGTTTCACCTGCAAACCGTTCCTTTTGTGCTAGATGAACGAACGTCTCTCCACATGCTCAGTTCTGAGAGATAAGTGTGTGTGAATGCCGTCCTTCACCTAGCTTGTTGGGAACACAAAGTTTCTTTTCACTTGCAAACGCCAATCCATACATATATGTGTTGAGGTAGTTGCTCCAACTCGGTTTTACAGTGAAAACTGCAGGAACTTCGAACCGGCACTAGGATACAGACTGAGAAAACAGAGTAAATATTTCTCCTGCAACCCGTTCCCTTTGTGCTAGATGAACGAACGTCTATCCACATGCTCAGTTCTGAGAGATACGTGTGTGTGTAAGCCGTCCTTCAACTAGCTTGTTGGGAACACAATGTTTCTTTTCACTTGCAAACGCCAATCCACACATATATATGGGGAGGTACTAGCTCCAAATCGGTTTTACTGTGAAACATGCAGGAACTTTAAACCTGCAACAGGAAACAGACTGAGATACCAGAGTAAAAGTTTCTCCTGCAACCCGTTCCCTTTGTGCTAGATGAACGAACGTCTATCCACATGCTCAGTTCTGAGAGATAAGTGTGTGTGAAAGCCGTCCTTCAACTAGCTTGTTGGAAACACAAAGTTTCTTTTCACTTACAAACGCCAAACCATACATACATATGGGGAGGTAATAGCTCCAACACGGTTTTACAGTGAAAACTGCAGGAACTTCAAACCGGCACTAGGATACAGACCCAGATACCAGAGTAAATGTTTCTCCTGCAACCCGTTCCCTTTGTGCTAGATGAACGAACGTCTCTTCACATGCTCAGTTCTGAGATATAAGTGTGTGTTTAAGCCGTACTTCACCTAGCTTCTTGGGAACACTTAGTTCCTTTCAGTTGCAAACCCCACTCCATATATATATATGGGGAGGCACAAGCACCAACTCGGTTTTACAGTGAAAACTGCAGGAACTTTAAACCTGCAACAGGAAACAGACTGAGATACCAGAGTAAAAGTTTCTCCTGCAACCCGTTCCCTTTGTGCTAGATGAACGAAAGTCCCTCCACATGCTCAGTTCTGAGAGATAAGTGTATGTGAAAGCCGTCCTTCACCTAGCTTGTTGGGAACACAAAGTTTCTTTTCACTTGCAAACTTCAATCCATACATATATATGGGGAGCTACTAGCTCCAACTCGGTTTTACAGTGAAAACTGCAGGAACTTTAAACCGGCAACAGGAAACAGACTGAGAAACCAGAGTAAAAGTTTCACCAGCAACCCGTTCCCTTTGTGCTAGATGAACGAATGTCTCTCCACATGCTCACATCTGAGAGATACGTGTGTGTGTAAGCCGTCCTTCAACTAGCTTGTTGGGAACACAAAGTTTCTTTTCACTTGCAAACGCCAATCCATACATATATATGGGGAGGTACTAGCTCCAAATCGGTTTTACTGTGAAACATGCAGGAACTTCAAACAGGCACTAAGAATCAGACTGAGAAACCAGAGTAAAAGTTTCTCCTGCCACCAGTTCCCTTTGTGCTAGATGAACGAAAGTCTCTCCACATGCTCATTTCTGAGAGATAAGTGTGTGTGAAAGCCGTCCTTCACCTAGCTTGTTGGGAACACAAAGTTTTTTTTCCCTTGCAAACTCCACTCCATGCATATATATGGGGAGGTACTAGCTCCAACCCTGTTTTACAGTGAAAACTGCAGGAACTTTAAACCGGCAACAGAAAACAGACTGAGAAACCAGAAAAATAGTTTCTCCTGCAACCCGTTCCCTTTGTGCTAGATGAACGAACGTCTCTCCACATGCTCAGTTCAGAGGGATAAGTGTGTGTGAAAGCCGTCCTTCACCTAGCTTGTTGGGAACACAAAGTTTCTTTTAACTTGCAAACGCCAATCCATACATATATATGGGGAGGTACTAGCTCCCACTCGGATTACTGTGAAACCTGCAGGAACTTCAAACAGCCACTAAGAAACAGACTGAGAAACCAGAGTAAAAGTTTCTCCTGCAACCCGTTCCCTTTGTGCTAGATGAACGAAAGTCCCTCCACATGCTCAGTTCTGAGAGAGAAGTGTGTGTGAAAGCCGTCCTTCACATAGCTTGTTGGGAACACAAAGTTTCTTTTCACTTGTAAACACCAATCCATACATATATATGGGGAGCTACTAGCTCCAACTTGGTTTTAAAGTGAAAACTGCAGGAACTTTACACCGGCAAAAGGAAACAGACTGAGAAACCAGAGTAAATGTTTCACCTGCAACAAGTTCCCTTTGTGCTAGATGAACGAACGTCTCTCCACATGCTCAGTTCTGAGAGATACGTGTGTGTGAAAGCCGTCCTTCACCTAGTTTGTTGGTAACACAAAGTTTCTTTTAACTTGCAAACCCCACTCCATATATATAAATGGTGAGGTACAAGCTCCAACTCAGTTTTACAGTGAAAAATGCAGGAACTTTAAAACGGCAACAGGAAACAGACTGAGAAACCAGAGTAAAAGTTTCTCCTGCAACCCGTTCCCTTTGTGCTAGATGAACGAAAGTCCCTCAACATGCTCAGTTCTGAGAGATAAGTGTATGTGAAAGCCGTCCTTCAACTAGCTTGTTGGGAACACAAACTTTCTTTTCACTTGCAAACGCCAATCCATACATATATATGGGGAGGTACTAGCTCCAAATTGGTTTTACTGTGAAACATGCAGGAACTTCAAACAGGCACTAAGAATCAGACTGAGAAACCAGAGTAAAAGTTTCTCCTGCCACCAGTTCCCTTTGTGCTAGATGAACGAAAGTCTCTCCACATGCTCAGTTCTGAGAGATAAGTGTGTGTGAAAGCCGTCCTTCACCTAGCTTGTTGGGAACACAAAGTATTTTTTCCATTGCAAACTCCACTCCATGCATATATATGGGGAGGTACTAGCTCCAACCCTGTTTTACAGTGAAAACTGCAGGAACTTTAAACCGGCAACAGAAAACAGACTGAGAAACCAGAAAAATAGTTTCTCCTGCAACCCGTTCCCTTTGTGCTAGATGAACGAACGTCTCTCCACATGCTCATTTCTGAGAGATAAGTGTGTGTGAAGCCGTCCTTCACTTAGCTTGTTGGGAACACTAAGTTTCTTTTCACTTGCAAACTCCACTCCATACATATATAAGGGGAGGTACTAGCTCCAACTCGGTTTTACAGTGAAAACTGCAGGAACTTCAAACCGGCACTAGTATACAGACTGAGAAACCAGAGTAAATGTTTCTCCTGCAACCCGTTCCTTTGTGCTAGATGAACGAACGTCTCTCCACATGCTCAGTTCTGAGAGATAAGTGTGTGTGAAAGCTGTCCTTCACCTAGCTTCTTGGGAACACATAGTTCCTTTCAGTTGCAAACTCCACTCCATATATATATATGGGGAGTTACAAGCTCCAACTCGGTTTTACAGTGAAAAATGCAGGAACTTTTAAACGGCAACAGGAAACAGACTGAGAAACCAGAGTAAAAGTTTCTCCTGTAACCAGTTCCCTTTGTGATAGATGAACGAACGTCTCTCCACATGCTCAGTTCTGAGAGATACGTGTGTGTGAAAGCCGTCCTTCACCTAGCTTGTTGGGAACACAAAGTTTCTTTTCACTTGAAAACGCAAATCCATGCATATATATGGGGAGGTAATAGCTCCAACTCGGTTTTACAGTGATAACTGCAGGAACTTCAAACCGGCACTAGGATACAGACTGAGAAACCAGAGTAAATGTTTCTCCTGCAACCCGTTCCTTTTGTGCTAGATGAACGAACATCTCTCCACATGCTCAGTTCTGAGAGATAAGTGTGTGTTTAAGCCGTCCTTCACCTAGCTTCTTGGGAACACATAGTTCCTTTCAGTTGCAAACCCCACTCCATATATATATATGGGGAGGTACTAGTTCCAACTCGGTTTTAGAGTGAAAACTGCAGGAACTTTGAACCTGCAACAGGAAACAGACTGAGAAACCAGAGTAAATGTTTCTCCTGCAACCCGTTCCTTTGTGCTAGATGAACGAACGTCTCTCCACATGCTCAGTTCTGAGAGATAAGTGTGTGTGAAAGCTGTCCTTCAACTAGCTTCTTGGGAACACACAGTTACTTTCAGTTGCAAACTCCACTCCATATATATATATGGGGAGTTACAAGCTCCAACTCGGTTTTACAGTGAAAAATGCAGGAACTTTAAAACGGCAACAGGAAACAGACTGAGAAACCAGAGTAAAAGTTTCTCCTGTATCCAGTTCCCTTTGTGATAGATGAACGAACGTCTCTCCACATGCTCAGTTCTGAGAGATACGTGTGTGTGAAAGCCGTCCTTCACCTAGCTTTTTGGGAACACAAAGTTTCTTTTCACTTGCAAATGCCATACCATACATATATGTGGGGAGGTGGTAGCTCCAACTCGGTTTTACAGTGAAAACTGCAGGAGCTTCAAACTGACACTAGGATACAAACTGAGAAACCAGAGTAAATGTTTCTCCTGCAACCCGTTCCCTTTGTGCTAGATGAACGAACGTCTATCCACATGCTCAGATCTGAGAGATAAGTGTGTGTGAAAGCTGTGCTTCACCTAGCTTCTTGGGAACACATAGTTCCTTTCAGTTGCAAACACCAATCCGTATATATATATGGGAGGTACAAGCTCCAACTCGGTTTTACAGTGAAAAATGCAGGAACTTTAAAACGGCAACAGGAAACAGACTGAGAAACCAGAGTAAAAGTTTCACCTGCAAACCGTTCCTTTTGTGCTAGATGAACGAACGTCTATCCACATGCTCAGTTCTGAGAGATAAGTGTGTGTGAAAGCCGTACTTCACCTATCTTGTTGGGAACAGAAAGATTCTTTTCACTTGCAAACGTCAATCCATACATATATAAGGGAAGGACTAGCTCCAACTCGGTTTTACAGTGAAAACTGCAGGAACTTTAAACCGGCAAAAGGAAACAGACTGAGAAACCAGAGTAAAAGTTTTACCAGCAACCCGTTCCCTTTGTGCTAGATGAACGAACGTCTCTCCACATGCTCAGTTCTGAGAGATACGTGTGTGTGAAAGCCGTCCTTCACCTAGTTTGTTGGTAACACAAAGTTTCTTTTAACTTGCAAACACCACTCCATATATATAAATGGTGAGGTACAAGCTCCAACTCGGTTTTACAGTGAAAAATGCAGGAACTTTCAAACGGCAACAGGAAACAGACTGAGAAACCAGAGTAAAAGTTTCTCCTGCAAACCGTTCCCTTTGTGCTAGATGAACGAAAGTCCCTCCACATGCTCAGTTCTGAGAGATAAGTGTATGTGAAAGCCGTCCTTCACCTAGCTTGTTGGGAACACAAAGTTTCTTTTCACTTGCAAACTCCAATCCATACATATATATGGGGAGCTACTAGCTCCAACTCGGTTTTACAGTGAAAACTGCAGGAACTTTAAACCGGCAACAGGAAACAGACTGAGAAACCAGAGTAAAAGTTTCACCAGCAACCCGTTCCCTTTGTGCTAGATGAACGAATGTCTCTCCACATGCTCAGTTCTGAGAGATACGTGTGTGTGTAAGCCGTCCTTCAACTAGCTTGTTGGGAACACAAAGTTTCTTTTCACTTGCAAACGCCAATCCATACATATATATGGGGAGGTACTAGCTCCAAATCGGTTTTACTGTGAAACATGCAGGAACTTCAAACAGGCACTAAGAATCAGACTGAGAAACCAGAGTAAAAGTTTCTCCTGCCACCAGTTCCCTTTGTGCTAGATGAACGAAAGTCTCTCCACATGCTCATTTCTGAGAGATAAGTGTGTGTGAAAGCCGTCCTTCACCTAGCTTGTTGGGAACACAAAGTTTTTTTTCCCTTGCAAACTCCACTCCATGCATATATATGGGGAGGTACTAGCTCCAACCCTGTTTTACAGTGAAAACTGCAGGAACTTTAAACCGGCAACAGAAAACAGACTGAGAAACCAGAAAAATAGTTTCTCCTGCAACCCGTTCCCTTTGTGCTAGATGAACGAACGTCTCTCCACATGCTCATTTCTGAGAGATAATTGTGTGTGAAGCCGTCCTTCACTTAGCTTGTTGGGAACACTAAGTTTCTTTTCACTTGCAAACTCCACTCCATACATATATAAGGGGAGGTACTAGCTCCAACTCGGTTTTACAGTGAAAACTGCAGGAACTTCAAACCGGCACTAGTATACAGACTGAGAAACCAGAGTAAATGTTTCTCCTGCAACCCGTTCCTTTGTGCTAGATGAACGAACGTCTCTCCACATGCTCAGTTCTGAGAGATAAGTGTGTGTGAAAGCTGTCCTTCACCTAGCTTCTTGGGAACACACAGTTCCTTTCAGTTGCAAACTCCACTCCATATATATATATGGGGAGTTACAAGCTCCAACTCGGTTTTACAGTGAAAAATGCAGGAACTTTAAAACGGCAACAGGAAACAGACTGAGAAACCAGAGTAAAAGTTTCTCCTGTAACCAGTTCCCTTTGTGATAGATGAACGAACGTCTCTCCACATGCTCAGTTCTGAGAGATACGTGTGTGTGAAAGCCGTCCTTCACCTAGCTTCTTGGGAACACAAAGTTTCTTTTCACTTGCAAACGCAAATCCATGCATATATATGGGGAGGTAATAGCTCCAACTCGGTTTTACAGTGAAAACTGCAGGAACTTCAAACCGGCACTAGGATACAGACTGAGAAACCAGAGTAAATGTTTCTCCTGCAACCCGTTCCTTTTGTGCTAGATGAACGAACGTCTCTCCACATGCTCAGTTCTGAGAGATAAGTGTGTGTTTAAGCCGTCCTTCACCTAGCTTCTTGGGAACACATAGTTCCTTTCAGTTGCAAACCCCACTCCATATATATATATGGGGAGGTACTAGTTCCAACTCGGTTTTAGAGTGAAAACTGCAGGAACTTTGAACCTGCAACAAGAAACAGACTGAGAAACCAGAGTAAATGTTTCTCCTGCAACCCGTTCCATTTGTGCTAGATGAACGAACGTCTATCCACATGCTCAGTTCTGAGAGATAAGTGTGTGTGAAAGCCGTCCTTCACCTAGCTTGTTGGGAACACAAAGTTTCTTTTCACTTGCAAACGCCATACCATACATATATGTGGGGAGGTAGTAGCTCCAACTCGGTTTTACAGTGAAAACTGCAGGAGCTTCAAACTGACACTAGGATACAAACTGAGAAACCAGAGTAAATGTTTCTCCTGCAACCCGTTCCCTTTGTGCTAGATGAACGAACGTCTATCCACATGCTCAGTTCTGAGAGATAAGTGTGTGTGAAAGCTGTGCTTCACCTAGCTTCTTGGGAACACATAGTTCCTTTCAGTTGCAAACCCCAATCCATATATATATATGGGAGGTACAAGCTCCAACTCGGTTTTACAGTGAAAAATGCAGGAACTTTAAAACGGCAACAGGAAACAGACTGAGAAACCAGAGTAAAAGTTTCACCTGCAAACCGTTCCTTTTGTGCTAGATGAACGAACGTCTATCCACATGCTCAGTTCTGAGAGATAAGTGTGTGTGAAAGCCGTCCTTCACCTATCTTGTTGGGAACACAAAGATTCTTTTCACTTGTAAACACCAATCCATACATATATATGGGGAGGTACTAGCTCCCACTCGGATTACTGTGAAACCTGCAGGAACTTCAAACAGGCACTAAGAAACAGATTGAGAAACCAGAGTAAAAGTTTCTCCTGCAACCCGTTCCCTTTGTGCTAGATGAACGAAAGTCCCTCCACATGCTCAGTTCTGAGAGATAAGTGTGTGTGAAAGCCGTCCTTCACCTAGTTTGTTGGGAACACAAAGTTTCTTTTCACTTGGAAACGCCAATCCATACATATATATGGGGAGGTTCTAGCTCCAACTCTGTTTTACAGTGAAAACTGCAGGAACTTCAAACAGGCACTAAGAAACAGATTGAGAAACCAGAGTAAAAGTTTCTCATGCTACCCGTTCCCTTTGTGCTAGATGAACGAACGTCTCTCCACATGCTCAGTTCTGAGGGATAAGTGTGTGTGAAAGCCGTCCTTCACCTAGCTTGTTGGGAACACAAAGTTTCTTTTCACTTGCAAACGCCAATCCATACATATATATGGGGAGGTACTAGTTCCAACTCGGTTTTACTGTGAAAACTGCAGGAACTTCAAACAGGCACTAAGAAACAGATTGAGAAACCAGAGTAAAAGTTTCTCATGCTACCCGTTCACTTTGTGCTAGATGAACGAACGTCTCTCCACATGCTCAGTTCTGAGGGATAAGTGTGTGTGAAAGCCGTCCTTCACCTAGCTTGTTGGGAACACAAAGTTTCTTTTAACTTGCAAACGCCAATCCATACATATATATGGGGAAGTACTAGCTCCCACTCGGATTACTGAGAAACCTGCAGGAACTTCAAACAGCCACTAAGAAACAGATTGAGAAACCAGAGTAAAAGTTTCTCCTGCAACCCGTTCCCTTTGTGCTAGATGAACGAAAGTCCCTCCACATGCTCAGTTCTGAGAGATAAGTGTGTGTGAGAGCCCTCCTTCACATAGCTTGTTGGGAACACAAAGTTTCTTTTCACTTGTAAACACCAATCCATACATATATATGGGGAGCTACTAGCTCCAACTCGGTTTTAAAGTGAAAACTGCAGGAACTTTACACCGGCGAAAGGAAACAGACTGAGAAACCAGAGTAAATGTTTCACCTGCAACCAGTTCCCTTTGTGCTAGATGAACGAACGTCTCTCCACATGCTCAGTTCTGAGAGATACGTGTGTGTGAAAGCCGTCCTTCACCTAGTTTGTTGGTAACACAAAGTTTCTTTTCACTTGCAAACGCCAATCCATACATATACATGGGGAGGTTCAAGCTCCAACACGGTTTTACTGTGAAAACTGCAGGAACTCCAAACAGGCACTAAGAAACAGATTGAGAAACCAGAGTAAAAGTTTCTCATGCTACCCGTTCCCTTTGTGCTAGATGAACGAACGTCTCTCCACATGCTCAGTTCTGAGGGATAAGTGTGTGTGAAAGCCGTACTTCACCTAGCTTGTTGGGAACACAAAGTTTCTTTTCACTTGCAAACTCCACTCCATACATATATATGGGAAGGAATAGCTCCAACTCGGTTTTACAGTGAAAACTGCATGAACTTTAAACCGGCAACAGGAAACAACTGAGAAACAAGAGTAAAAGTTTCACCTGCATCCCGTTCCCTTTGTGCTAGATGAACGAATGTCTCTCCACATGCTCAGATCTGAGAGATACGTGTGTGTGTAAGCCGTCCTTCACCTAGCTTGTTGGGAACACAAAGTTTCTTTTAACTTGCAAACGCCAATCCATACATATATATGGGGAGGTACTAGCTCCCACTCGGATTACTGTGAAACCTGCAGGAACTTCAAACAGGCACTAAGAAACAGACTGAGAAACCAGAGTAAAAGTTTCTCCTGCAACCCGTTCCCTTTGTGCTAGATGAATGAAAGTCTCTACACATGCTCAGTTCTGAGAGATAAGTGTGTGTGAAAGCCGTCCTTCACCTAGCTTGTTGGGAACACAAAGATTCTTTTCACTTACAAACGCCAATCCATACATATATATGGGGAGGTACTAGCTCCAACTCGGTTTTACAGTGAAAACTGCAGGAACTTCATACCGGCACTAGGATACTGATTGAGAAACCAGAGTAAATGTTTCTCCTGCAACCCTTTCCCTTTGTGCAAGATGAACGAACGTCTCTCCACATGCTGAGTTCTGAGATATATGTGTGTGTGTAAGCCGTCCTTCACCTAGCTTCTTGGGAACACATAGTTCTTTTCCGTTGCAAACCCCACTCCATATATATAAATGGTGAGGTACAAGCTCCAACTCGGTTTTACAGTGAAAAATGCAGGAACTTTAAACCGGCAACAGGAAACAGACTGAGAAACCAGAGTAAAAGTTTCTCCTGCAACCAGTTCCCTTTGTGCTAGATGAACGAACGTCTCTCCACATGCTCAGTTCTGAGAGATACGAGTGTGTGAAAGCCGTCCTTCACCAAGCTTGCTGGGAACATAAAGTTTCTTTTCACTTGCAAACTCCACTCCAAACATATATATGGGAAGGTACTAGCTCCAAATTGGTTTTACAGTGAAAACTGCAGGAACTTTAAACCGGCAACAGGAAACAGACTGAGAAACCAGAGTAAAAGTTTCTCCTGCAACCCGTTCCTTTTGTGCTAGATGAACGAACGTCTCTCCACATGCTCAGTTTTGAGAGATACGTGTGTGTGTAAGCTGTACTTCACCTAGCTTGTTTGCGAACACAAAGTTTCTTTTCACTTGCAAACGCCAATCCATATATATATGTGGGGAGGTAGTAGCTCCAACTCGGTTATACAGTGAAAACTGCAGGAACTTCAAACCGGCACTAGGATACAAACTGAGAAACCAGAGTAAATGTTTCTCCTGCAACCCGTTCCCTTTGTGCTAGATGAACGAACGTCTATCCACATGCTCAGTTCTGAGAGATAAGTGTGTGTGAAAGCCGTCCTTAACCTAGCTAGTTGGGAACACAAAGTTTCTTTTCACTTGCAAACGCCAATCCATACATATATATGGGGAGGTACTAGCTCCAACTCGGTTTTACAGTGAAAACTGCAGGAACTTCAAACCGACACTAGGATACAGACTGAGAAACCAGAGTAAATGTTTCTCCTGCAACCCGTTCTTTGTGCTAGATGAACGAACGTCTATCCACATGCTCAGTTCTGAGAGATAAGTGTGTGTGAAAGCCGACCTTCACCTAGCTTCTTGGGAACACATAGTTCCTTTCAGTTGCAATCCCCACTCCATATATATATATGGGGATTTACAAACTCCAACTCGGTTTTACAGTGAAAAATGCAGGAACTTTAAACCGGCAACAGGAAACAGACTGAGAAACCAGAGTAAAAGTTTCTCCTGCAACCAGTTCCCTTTGTGCTAGATGAACGAACGTCTCTCCACATGCTCAGTTCTGAGAGATAAGTGTGTGTGAAAGCTGTACTTCACCTAGCTTTTTGGGAACACAAAGTTTCTTTTCACTTGCAAACGCCAATCCATACATATATGTGGGGAGGTAGTAGCTCCAACTCTGTTTTACAGTGAAAACTGCAGGAACTTCAAACCGGCACTAGGATACAAACTGAGAAACCAGAGTAAATGTTTCTCCTGCAACCCGTTCCCTTTGTGCTAGATGAACGAACGTCTCTCCACATGCTCAGTTCTGAGAGATAAGTGTGTGTGAAAGCCGTCCTTCACATAGCTTCTTGGGAACACATAGTTCCTTTCAGTTTCAAACCCCACTCCATATATATATATGGGGAGGTACAAGCTCCAACTCGGTTTTACAGTGAAAACTGCAGGATCTTTAAACCGGCAACAGGAAAGAGACTGAGAAACCAGAGTAAAAATTTCTCCTGCAACCAGTTCCCTTTGTGCTAGATGAACGAGCGTCTCTCCACATGCTCAGTTCTGAGAGATACGAGTGTGTGAAAGCCGTCCTTTACCTAGCTTGTTGGGAACACAAAGTTTCTTTTCACTTGCAAACGCCAATCCATACATATATATGGGGTGGTACTACCTCCAACTCGGTTTTACTGTGAAAACTGCAAGAACTTCAAACAGGCACTAAGAAACAGATTGAGAAACCAGAGTAAAAGTTTCTCCTGCAACCCGTTCCCTTTGTGCTAGATGAACGAAAGTCTCTCCACATGCTCAGTTCTGAGGGATAAGTGTGTGTGAAAGCCGTCCTTCACCTAGCTTGCTGGGAACACAATGTTTCTTTTCACATGCAAACTCCAATCCATACATATATATGGGGAGGTACTAGCTCCAACTCGGTTTTACAGTGAAAACTGCAGGAACTTCAAACCGGCACAAAGAAACAGACTGAGAAACCAGAGTAAAAGTTTCTTCTGCAACCTGTTCCCTTTGAGCTAGATGAACGAACGTCTCTCCACATGCTCAGTTCTGAGAGATAAGTGTGTGTGAAAGCCGTCCTTCACCTAGCTTGTTGGGAACACAAAGTTTCTTTTCACTTGCAAACGCCAATCCATACATATATGTGGGGAGGTAGTAGCTCCAACTCGGTTTTACAGTGAAAACTGCAGGAACTTCAAACCGGCACTAGGATACAAACTGAGAAACCAGAGTAAATGGTTCTCCTGCAACCCGTTCCCTTTGTGCTAGATGAACGAACGTCTCTCCACATGCTCATTTCTGAGAGATAAGTGTGTGTGAATGCCGTCCTTCACCTAGCTTGTTGGGAACACAAAGTTTCTTTTCACTTGCAAACGCCAGTCCATACATATATATGGGGAGGTACTAGCTCCAACTCGGTTTTACAGTGAAAACTGCAGGAACTTCAAACCGGCACTAGGATACAGACTGAGAATCCTGAGTAAATATTTCTCCTACAACCCGTTCCCTTTGTGCTAGATGAACGAACGTCTCTCCACATGCTCAGTTCTGAGAGATAAGTGTGTGTGAAAGCCGTCCTTCACCTAGCTTCTTGGGAACACATAGTTCCTTTCAGTTGCAAACCCCACTCCATATATATATATGGGGAGGTACAAGCTCCAACTCGGTTTTACAGTGAAAAATGCAGGAAATTTAAACCGGCAACAGGAAACAGACTGAGAAACCAGAGTAAAAATTTCTCCTGCAAACAGTTCCCTTTGTGCTAGATGAACGAGCGTCTCTCCACATGCTAAGTTCTGAGAGATACGAGTGTGTGAAAGCCGTCCTTTACCAAGCTTGTTGGGAACACAAAGTTTCTTTTCACTTGCAAACGCCAATCCATACATATATACGGGAAGGTACTACCTCCAACTCGGTTTTACTGTGAAAACTGCAAGAACTTCAAACAGGCACTAAGAAACAGATTGAGAAACCAGAGTAAAAGTTTCTCCTGCAACCCGTTCCCTTTGTGCTAGATGAACGAACGTCTCTCCACATGCTCAGTTCTGAGGGATAAGTGTTTGTGAAAGCCGTTCTTCACCTAGCTTGCTGGGAACACAATGTTTCTTTTCACTTGCAAACTCCAATTAATATATATATATGGGAATGTACTAGCTCCAAAATGGTTTTACAGTGAAAACTGCAGGAACTTTAAACTGGCAACTGGAAACAGCCTGAGAAACCAGAGTAAAAATATCTCCTGCAACCCGTTCCCTTTGTGCTAGATAAACGAACGTCTCTCCACATGCTCAGTTCTGAGAGATACGTGTGTGTGTAAGCCATCCTTCACCTAGCTTGTTGGGAACACAAAGTTTCTTTTCACTTGCAAACGCCAATCCATACATATATGTGGTGAGGTAGTAGCTCCAACTCGGTTTAACAGTGAAAACTGCAGGAACTTCAAACCGGCGCTAGGATACAAACTGAGAAACCAGAATAAATGTTTCTCCTGCAACCCGTTCCCTTTGTGCTAGATGAACGAACGTCTATCCACATGCTCAGTTCTTAGAGATAAGTGTGTGTGAAAGCCGTCCTTCACCTACCTTGTTGGGAACACAAAGTTTATTTTAACTTGCAAACGCCAATCCATACCTATATATGGGTAGGTACTAACTCCAACTCGGTTTTACAGTGAAAACTGCAGGAAATTCAAACCGGCACTAGGATACAGACTGAGAAACCAGAGAAAATGTTTCTCCTGCAACACGTTCTCTGTGCTAGATGAACGAAAGTCTCTCCACATGCTCAGTTCTGAGAGATAAGTGTGTGTGAAAGCCGTCCTTCACCTAGCTTCTTGGGAACACATAGTTCCTTTCAGTTGCAAACCCCACTCCATATATATATATGGGGAGGTACAAGCTCAAACTCGGTTTTACAGTGAAAAATGCAGGAACTTTCAACCGGCAACAGGAAACAGACTGAGAAACCAGAGTAAAAGTTTCTCCTTCAAGCAGTTCCTTTTGTGCTAGATGAACGAACGTCTCTCCACATGCTCAGTTCTGAGAGATACGTGTGTTTGAAAGCCGTCCTTCACCTAGCTTGTTGGGAACACAAAGTTTCTTTTCACTTGCAAACTCCAATCCATACATATATATGGGGAGCTACTAGCTCCAACTCGGTTTTACAGTGAAAACTGCAGGAACTTTAAACCGACAAAAGGAAACAGACTGAGAAACCAGAGTAAAAGTTTCACCTGAAACCCGTTCCCTTTGTGCTACATGAACGAACGTCTCTTCACATGCTCAGTTCTGAGACATAAGTGTGTGTGAAAGCCGTCCTTCACCTAGCTTGTTGGGAACACAAAGTTTCTTTTCACTTGCAAACGCCAATCCATACATATATATGGGGAGGTACTAGCTCCAACTAGGTTTTACTGTGAAAACTGCAGGAACTTCAAACCGGCACTAGGATACAGACTGAGATACCAGAGTAAATGTTTTCCTGCAACCCGTTCCCTTTGTGCTAGATGAACGAAAGTCTCTCCACATGCTCAGTTCTGAGAGATAAGAGTGTGTGAAAGCCGTCCTTCACCTAGCTTGTTGGGAACACAAAGATTTTTTTCAATTGCAAACTCCAGTCCATGCATATATATGGGGAGTTACTAGCTCCAACACTGTATTACAGTGAAAAATGCAGGAACATTAAACCGGCACCAGGAAACAGACTTAGAAACCAGAAAAATAGTTTCTACTGCAACCCGTTCCCTTTGTGCTAGATGAACGAACGTCTCTCCACATGCTCAGTTCTGAGAGATAAGTGTGTGTGAAAGCCGTCCTTCACCTAGCTTGTTGGGAACACAAAGTTTCTTTTCACTTGCAAACGCCAATCCATACATATATATGGGGAGGTACTAGCTCCAACTCTGTTTTACACTGAATACTGCAGGAACTTCAAACCGGCACTAGGATACAGACTGAGAAACCAGAGTAATTGTTTCTCCTGCAAACCGTTCCCTTTGTGCAAGATGAGCGAACGTCTCTCCACATGCTCAGTTCTGACATATAAGTGTGTGTGAAAGCCGTCCTTCACCTAGCTTCTTGGGAACACATAGTTCCTTTCAGTTGCAAACCCCACTCCATATGTATATATGGGGAGGTACAAGTTCCAACTCGGTTTTACAGTGAAAACTGCAGGAAATTTAAACCGGCAACAGGAAACAGACTGAGAAACCAGAGAAAATTTTCACCTGCAACCCTTTCCATTTGTGCTAGATGAACGAACGTCTCTCCACATGCTCAGTTCTGAGAGATAAGTGTGTGTGAAAGCCGTCCTTCACCTGTCTTTTTGGGAACACAAAGTTTCTTTTCACTTGCAAACGCCAATCCATACATATATATGGGGAGGTACTAGCTCCAACTCGATTTTACAGTGAAAACTGCAGGAACTTCAAACCGGAACTAGGATACAAACTGAGAAACCAGGGTAAATGTTTCTCCGGCAACCCGTTCCCATTGTGCTGGATGAACGAACGTCGCTCCACATGCTCAGTTCTGAGAGATAAGTGTGTGTGAAAGCCGTCCTTCACCTAGCTTATTGGGAACACTTAGTTCCTTTCAGTTGCAAACCCCACTCCATATATATATATGGGGAGGTACAAGCTCGAAGTCGGTTTTACAGTGAAAACTGCAGGAACTTCAAACCGGCACTAAGAAACAGACTGAGAAACCAGAGTAAAACTTTCTCCTGCAGCCCGTTCCCTTTGTGCTATATGAACGAACGTCTCTCCACATGCTCAGTTCTGAGAGATAAGTGTGTGTGAAAGCCGTCCTTCACCTAGCTTTTTGGGAACACAAAGTTTCTTTTCACTTGCAAACTCCATTCCATACATATATATGGGGTGGTACTAGCTCAAACTCGGTTTTACAGTGGAAACTGCAGGAACTTCAAACCGGCACTAGGAAACAGACTGAGAAACCAGAGTAAAAGTTTCCCTGCAACCCGTTCCCTTTGTGCTAGATGAACGAAAGTCTCTCCACATGCTCAGTTCTGAGAGATAAGTGTGTGTGAAAGCCGTCCTTCACCTAGCTTGTTGGGAACACAAAGATTTTTTTCCCTTGCAAACTCCAGTCCATGCATATATATGGGGAGTTACTAGCTCCAACTCTGTTTTACAGTGAAAACTGCAGGAACATTAAACCGGCACGAGGAAAGAGACTGAGAAACAAGAAAAATAGTTTCTACTGCAACCCGATCCCTTTGTGCTAGATGAACGAACGTCTCTACACATGCTCAGTTCTGAGAGATAAGTGTGTGTGAAAGCCGTTCTTCACCTAGCTTGTTGGGAACACAAAGTTTCTTTTAACTTGCAAACGCCAATCCATACATATATATGGGGAGGTACTAGCTCCAACTCGGTTTTACAGTGGAAACTGCAGGAACTTCAAACCGGCACTAAGAAACAGACTGAGAAACCAGAGTAAAAGTTTCTCCTGCAACCCGTTCCCTTTGTGCTAAATGAACGAACGTCTCTCCACATGCTCAGTTCTGAGAGATAAGTGTGTGTGAAAGCCGTCCTTCACCTGTCTTTTTGGGAACACAAAGTTTCTTTTCACTTGCAAACGCCAATCCATACATATATATGGGGAGGTATTAGCTCCAACTCTGTTTTACAGTGAAAACTGCAGGAACTTCAAACCGGCACTAGGATACAGACTGAGAAACCAGAGTAATTGTTTCTCCTGCAAACCGTTCCCTTTGTGCTAGATGAACGAACCTCTCTCCACATGCTCAGCTCTGAGAGATAAGTGTGTGTGAAAGCCGTCCTTCACCTAGCTTCTTGGGAACACATAGTTCCTTTCAGTTGCAAACCCCACTCCATATGTATATATGGGGAGGTACAAGTTCCAACACGGTTTTACAGTGAAAACTGCAGGAAATTTAAACCGGCAACAGGAAACAGACTGAGAAACCAGAGTAAAATTTTCAACTGCAACCCGTTCCATTTGTGCTAGATGAACGAACGTCTCTCCACATGCTCAGTTCTGAGAGATAAGTGTGTGTGAATGCCGTCCTTCACCTGGCTTGTTGGGAACACAAAGTTTCTTTTCACTTGCAAACGCCAATCCATACATATATATGGGGAGGTACTAGCACCAACTCGGTTTTACAGTGAAAACTGTAGGAACTTAAACCGGCAACAGGAAACAGACTGAGAAACCAGAGTAAAAGTTTCTTCTGCAACACGTTCCCTTTTTGCTAGATGAACGAACGTCTCTACACATGCTCAGTTCTGAGAGATAATTGTGTGTTAAAGCCGTCCTTCACCTAGCTTGTTGGGAAAACAAAGTTTCTTTTCACTTGCAAACGCCAATCCATACATATATATGGGGAAGTACTAGCTCCAACTCGGTTTTACAGTGAAAACTGCAGGAACTTCAAACCGGCACAAAGAAACAGACTGAGAAACCAGAGTAAAAGTTTCTTCTGCAACCTGTTCCCTTTGAGCTAGATGAACGAAAGTCTCTCCACATGCCCAGTTCTGAGAGATAAGTGTGTGTGAAAGCCGTCCTTCACCTAGCTTGTTGGGAACACAAAGTTTCTATTCAGTTGCAAACTCCACTCCATACATCTATATGGGGACGTACTGGCTCCAACTCGGTTTTACAGTGGAAACTGAAGGAACTTCAAACCGGCAGTAGGAAACAGACTGAGAAACCAGAGTAAATGTTTCCCTGCAACCCGTTCCCTTTGTGCTAGATGAACGAACATCTCTCCACATGCTCAGTTCTGAGAGATAAGAGTGTGTGAAAGCCGTCCTTCACCTAGCTTGTTGGGAACACAAAGATTTTTTTCAATTGCAAACTCCAGTCCATGCATATATATGGGGAGTTACTAGCTCCAACACTGTATTACAGTGAAAAATGCAGGAACATTAAACCGGCACCAGGAAACAGACTTAGAAACCAGAAAAATAGTTTCTACTGCAACCCGTTCCCTTTGTGCTAGATGAACGAACGTCTCTCCACATGCTCAGTTCTGAGAGATAAGTGTGTGTGAAAGCCGTCCTTCACCTAGCTTGTTGGGAACACAAAGTTTCTTTTCACTTGCAAACGCCAATCCATACATATATATGGGGAGGTACTAGCTCCAACTCTGTTTTACACTGAATACTGCAGGAACTTCAAACCGGCACTAGGATACAGACTGAGAAACCAGAGTAATTGTTTCTCCTGCAAACCGTTCCCTTTGTGCAAGATGAGCGAACGTCTCTCCACATGCTCAGTTCTGACATATAAGTGTGTGTGAAAGCCGTCCTTCACCTAGCTTCTTGGGAACACATAGTTCCTTTCAGTTGCAAACCCCACTCCATATGTATATATGGGGAGGTACAAGTTCCAACTCGGTTTTACAGTGAAAACTGCAGGAAATTTAAACCGGCAACAGGAAACAGACTGAGAAACCAGAGAAAATTTTCACCTGCAACCCTTTCCATTTGTGCTAGATGAACGAACGTCTCTCCACATGCTCAGTTCTGAGAGATAAGTGTGTGTGAAAGCCGTCCTTCACCTGTCTTTTTGGGAACACAAAGTTTCTTTTCACTTGCAAACGCCAATCCATACATATATATGGGGAGGTACTAGCTCCAACTCGATTTTACAGTGAAAACTGCAGGAACTTCAAACCGGAACTAGGATACAAACTGAGAAACCAGGGTAAATGTTTCTCCGGCAACCCGTTCCCATTGTGCTGGATGAACGAACGTCGCTCCACATGCTCAGTTCTGAGAGATAAGTGTGTGTGAAAGCCGTCCTTCACCTAGCTTATTGGGAACACTTAGTTCCTTTCAGTTGCAAACCCCACTCCATATATATATATGGGGAGGTACAAGCTCGAAGTCGGTTTTACAGTGAAAACTGCAGGAACTTCAAACCGGCACTAAGAAACAGACTGAGAAACCAGAGTAAAACTTTCTCCTGCAGCCCGTTCCCTTTGTGCTATATGAACGAACGTCTCTCCACATGCTCAGTTCTGAGAGATAAGTGTGTGTGAAAGCCGTCCTTCACCTAGCTTTTTGGGAACACAAAGTTTCTTTTCACTTGCAAACTCCATTCCATACATATATATGGGGTGGTACTAGCTCCAACTCGGTTTTACAGTGGAAACTGCAGGAACTTCAAACCGGCACTAGGAAACAGACTGAGAAACCAGAGTAAAAGTTTCCCTGCAACCCGTTCCCTTTGTGCTAGATGAACGAAAGTCTCTCCACATGCTCAGTTCTGAGAGATAAGTGTGTGTGAAAGCCGTCCTTCACCTAGCTTGTTGGGAACACAAAGATTTTTTTCCCTTGCAAACTCCAGTCCATGCATATATATGGGGAGTTACTAGCTCCAACTCTGTTTTACAGTGAAAACTGCAGGAACATTAAACCGGCACGAGGAAAGAGACTGAGAAACAAGAAAAATAGTTTCTACTGCAACCCGATCCCTTTGTGCTAGATGAACGAACGTCTCTACACATGCTCAGTTCTGAGAGATAAGTGTGTGTGAAAGCCGTTCTTCACCTAGCTTGTTGGGAACACAAAGTTTCTTTTAACTTGCAAACGCCAATCCATACATATATATGGGGAGGTACTAGCTCCAACTCGGTTTTACAGTGGAAACTGCAGGAACTTCAAACCGGCACTAAGAAACAGACTGAGAAACCAGAGTAAAAGTTTCTCCTGCAACCCGTTCCCTTTGTGCTAAATGAACGAACGTCTCTCCACATGCTCAGTTCTGAGAGATAAGTGTGTGTGAAAGCCGTCCTTCACCTGTCTTTTTGGGAACACAAAGTTTCTTTTCACTTGCAAACGCCAATCCATACATATATATGGGGAGGTATTAGCTCCAACTCTGTTTTACAGTGAAAACTGCAGGAACTTCAAACCGGCACTAGGATACAGACTGAGAAACCAGAGTAATTGTTTCTCCTGCAAACCGTTCCCTTTGTGCTAGATGAACGAACCTCTCTCCACATGCTCAGCTCTGAGAGATAAGTGTGTGTGAAAGCCGTCCTTCACCTAGCTTCTTGGGAACACATAGTTCCTTTCAGTTGCAAACCCCACTCCATATGTATATATGGGGAGGTACAAGTTCCAACACGGTTTTACAGTGAAAACTGCAGGAAATTTAAACCGGCAACAGGAAACAGACTGAGAAACCAGAGTAAAATTTTCAACTGCAACCCGTTCCATTTGTGCTAGATGAACGAACGTCTCTCCACATGCTCAGTTCTGAGAGATAAGTGTGTGTGAATGCCGTCCTTCCCCTGGCTTGTTGGGAACACAAAGTTTCTTTTCACTTGCAAACGCCAATCCATACATATATATGGGGAGGTACTAGCACCAACTCGGTTTTACAGTGAAAACTGTAGGAACTTAAACCGGCAACAGGAAACAGACTGAGAAACCAGAGTAAAAGTTTCTTCTGCAACACGTTCCCTTTTTGCTAGATGAACGAACGTCTCTACACATGCTCAGTTCTGAGAGATAATTGTGTGTTAAAGCCGTCCTTCACCTAGCTTGTTGGGAAAACAAAGTTTCTTTTCACTTGCAAACGCCAATCCATACATATATATGGGGAAGTACTAGCTCCAACTCGGTTTTACAGTGAAAACTGCAGGAACTTCAAACCGGCACAAAGAAACAGACTGAGAAACCAGAGTAAAAGTTTCTTCTGCAACCTGTTCCCTTTGAGCTAGATGAACGAAAGTCTCTCCACATGCCCAGTTCTGAGAGATAAGTGTGTGTGAAAGCCGTCCTTCACCTAGCTTGTTGGGAACACAAAGTTTCTATTCAGTTGCAAACTCCACTCCATACATATATATGGGGACGTACTGGCTCCAACTCGGTTTTACAGTGGAAACTGAAGGAACTTCAAACCGGCAGTAGGAAACAGACTGAGAAACCAGAGTAAATGTTTCCCTGCAACCCGTTCCCTTTGTGCTAGATGAACGAACATCTCTCCACATGCTCAGTTCTGAGAGATAAGTGTGTGTGAATGTCGTACTTCACCTAGGTTGTTGGGAACACAAAGTTTCTTTTCACTTGCCAACGCCAATCCATACATATATATGGGGAGGTACTAGCTCCAACTCGGTTTTACAGTGAAAACTGCAGGAACTTCAAACCGGCACTAGGATACAGACTGAGAGACCTGAGTAAATATTTCTCCTGCAACCCGTTCCCTTTGTGCTAGATGAACGAAAGTCTATCCACATGCTCAGTTCTGAGAGATAAGTGTGTGTGAAAGCCGTCCTTCACCTAGCTTGTAGGGAACACAAAGTTTCTTTTCACTTGCAAACGACAATCCATACATATATATGGGGAGGTAATAGCTCCAACTACGTTTTACAGTGAAAACGGCAGGAAATTCAAACCAGCACTAGGAAACAGACTGAGAAACCAGAGTAATACTTTCTCCTGCAAACCGTTCCCTTTGTGCTAGATGAACGAACGTCTCTCCACATGCTCAGTTCTGAGAGATAAGTGTGTGTGAAAGCCGTTCTTCACCTAGCTTCTTGGGAACCCATAGTTCCTTTCAGTTGCAAACCCCACTCCATATATATATATGGGGAGGTACAAGCTCCAAATCGGTTTTACATTGAAAACTGCAGGAACTTTATACCGGCAACAGGAAACAGACTGAGAAACCAGAGTAAAAGTTTCTCCTGCAAACCGTTCCCTTTGTGCTAGATGAACGATCGTCTCTCCACATGCTCAGTTCTGAGAGATAAGTGTGTGTGAAAGCCGTCCTTCACCTAGCTTGTTAGGAACACAAAGTTTCTTTAAACTTGCAAACGCCAATCCATACATATATATGGGGAGGTACTAGCTCCAACTCGGTTTTACAGTGGAAACTGCAGGAACTTCAAACCGGCACTAAGAAACAGACTGAGAAACCAGAGTAAAAGTTTCTCCTGCAACCCGTTCCCTTTGTGCTAGATGAATGAACGTCTCTCCACATGCTCAGTTCTGAGAGATAATTGTTTGTGAATGCCGTCCTTCACCTAGCTTGTTGGGAACACAAAGTTTCTTTTCACTTGCAAACGCCAATCCATAAATGTATATGGGGAGGTACTAGCCTCAAATCGGTTTTACAGTGAAAACTGCAGGAACTTTAAACCGGCAACAGGAAACAGACTGAGAATCCAGAGTAAAAGTTTCCCCTGCAACCCGTTCCCTGTGTGCTAGATGAACGAAAGTTTCTCCACATGCTCAGTTCTGAGAGATAAGTATGTGTGAAAGCCGTCCTTCACCTAGCTTCTTGGGAACACATAGTTCCTTTCAGTTGCAAACCCCACTTCATACATATATATGGGGAGGTACAAATTCCAACTTGGTTTTACAGTGAAAACTGCAGGAACTTTAAACCGGCAACAGGAAACAGACTGAGAAACCAGAATAAAATTTTTCCTGCAACCCGTTCCATTTGTGCTAGATGAACGAACGTCTCTTCACATGCTCAGTTCTGAGAGATAAGTGTGTGTGAAAGCCGCCTTCACTTAGCTTGTTGGGAACACAAAGTTTCTTTTCACTTGCAAACGCCTATCGATATATATATATATGGGGAGATACTAGCTCCAACTCGGTTTTACAGTGAAACCTGCAGGAACTTCAAACCGGCACTAGGATACAGACTGAGAAACCAGAGTAATTGTTGCTCCTGCAACCCGTTCCATTTGTGCTAGATTAACGAACGTCTCTCCACATGCTCAGTTCTGAGAGATAAGTGTGTGTGAAAGCCGTCCTTCACCTAGCTTCTTGGGAACACATAGTTCCTTTCAGTTGCAAACCCCACTCCATATATATATATGGGGAGGTACAAGCTCCAACTCGGTTTTACAGTGAAAACTGCAGGAACTTTAAACCTGCAACAGGAAACAGACTGAGAAACCAGAGTAAAAGTTTCTCCTGCAACCCGTTCCCTTTGTGCTAGATGAAAGAACGTCTCTCCACATGCTCAGTTCTGAGAGATAAGTTTGTGTGAAATCCGTCCTTCACATAGCTTGTTGGGAACACAAAGTTTCTTTACACATGCAAACGCCAATCCATACATATATATGGGGAGGTACTAGCTCCAACTCGGTTTTAGAGTGAAAACTGCAGGAACTTCAAACCGGCACTAGGAAACAGACTGAGAAACCAGAGTAAAAGTTTCTCTGCAAACCGTTCCTTTTTTGCTAAATGAACGAACGTCTCTCCACATGCTCAGTTCTGAGAGATAAGTGTGTGTGAAAGCCGTCCTTCACCTAGCTTGTTGGGAACACAAAGTTTCTATTCAGTTGCAAACTCCACTCCATACTTATATATGGGGACGTACTGGCTCCAACTCGGTTTTACAGTGGAAACTGCAGGAACTTCAAACCGGCAGTAGGAAACAGACTGAGAAACCAGAGTAAATGTTTCTCCTGCAACCCGTTCCCTTTGTGCTAGATGAACGAACATCTCTCCACATGCTCAGTTCTGAGAGATAAGTGTGTGTGAAAGCCGTACTTCACCTAGCTTGTTGGGAACACAAAGTTTCTTTTCACTTGCAAACGCCAATCCATACATGTATATGGGGAGGTACTAGCTCCAACTCTGTTTTACAGTGAATACTGCAGGAACTTCAAACCGGCACTAGGATACAGACTGAGAAACCAGAGTAATTGTTTCTCCTGCAAACCGTTCCCTTTGTGCAAGATGAGCGAACGTCTCTCCACATGCTCAGTTCTGACATATAAGTGTGTGTGAAAGCCGTCCTTCACCTAGCTTCTTGGGAACACATAGTTCCTTTCAGTTGCAAACCCCACTCCATATTTATATATGGGGAGGTACAAGTTCCAACTCGGTTTTACAGTGAAAACTGCAGGAAATTTAAACCGGCAACAGGAAACAGACTGAGAAACCAGAGTAAAATTTTCACCTGCAACCCTTTCCATTTGTGCTAGATGAACGAACGTCTCTCCACATGCTCAGTTCTGAGAGATAAGTGTGTGTGAAAGCCGTCCTTCACCTGTCTTTTTGGGAACACAAAGTTTCTTTTCACTTGCAAACGCCAATCCATACATATATATGGGGAGGTACTAGCTCCAACTCGGTTTTACAGTGGAAACTGCAGGAACTTCAAACCGGCACTAAGAAACAGACTGAGAAACCAGAGTAAAAGTTTCTCCTGCAACCCGTTCCCTTTGTGCTAGATGAATGAACGTCTCTCCACATGCTCAGTTCTGAGAGATAATTGTTTGTGAATGCCGTCCTTCACCTAGCTTGTTGGGAACACAAAGTTTCTTTTCACTTGCAAACGCCAATCCATAAATGTATATGGGGAGGTACTAGCCTCAAATCGGTTTTACAGTGAAAACTGCAGGAACTTTAAACCGGCAACAGGAAACAGACTGAGAATCCAGAGTAAAAGTTTCCCCTGCAACCCGTTCCCTGTGTGCTAGATGAACGAAAGTTTCTCCACATGCTCAGTTCTGAGAGATAAGTATGTGTGAAAGCCGTCCTTCACCTAGCTTCTTGGGAACACATAGTTCCTTTCAGTTGCAAACCCCACTTCATACATATATATGGGGAGGTACAAATTCCAACTTGGTTTTACAGTGAAAACTGCAGGAACTTTAAACCGGCAACAGGAAACAGACTGAGAAACCAGAATAAAATTTTTCCTGCAACCCGTTCCATTTGTGCTAGATGAACGAACGTCTCTTCACATGCTCAGTTCTGAGAGATAAGTGTGTGTGAAAGCCGCCTTCACTTAGCTTGTTGGGAACACAAAGTTTCTTTTCACTTGCAAACGCCTATCGATATATATATATATGGGGAGATACTAGCTCCAACTCGGTTTTACAGTGAAACCTGCAGGAACTTCAAACCGGCACTAGGATACAGACTGAGAAACCAGAGTAATTGTTGCTCCTGCAACCCGTTCCATTTGTGCTAGATTAACGAACGTCTCTCCACATGCTCAGTTCTGAGAGATAAGTGTGTGTGAAAGCCGTCCTTCACCTAGCTTCTTGGGAACACATAGTTCCTTTCAGTTGCAAACCCCACTCCATATATATATATGGGGAGGTACAAGCTCCAACTCGGTTTTACAGTGAAAACTGCAGGAACTTTAAACCTGCAACAGGAAACAGACTGAGAAACCAGAGTAAAAGTTTCTCCTGCAACCCGTTCCCTTTGTGCTAGATGAAAGAACGTCTCTCCACATGCTCAGTTCTGAGAGATAAGTTTGTGTGAAATCCGTCCTTCACATAGCTTGTTGGGAACACAAAGTTTCTTTACACATGCAAACGCCAATCCATACATATATATGGGGAGGTACTAGCTCCAACTCGGTTTTAGAGTGAAAACTGCAGGAACTTCAAACCGGCACTAGGAAACAGACTGAGAAACCAGAGTAAAAGTTTCTCTGCAAACCGTTCCTTTTTTGCTAAATGAACGAACGTCTCTCCACATGCTCAGTTCTGAGAGATAAGTGTGTGTGAAAGCCGTCCTTCACCTAGCTTGTTGGGAACACAAAGTTTCTATTCAGTTGCAAACTCCACTCCATACTTATATATGGGGACGTACTGGCTCCAACTCGGTTTTACAGTGGAAACTGCAGGAACTTCAAACCGGCAGTAGGAAACAGACTGAGAAACCAGAGTAAATGTTTCTCCTGCAACCCGTTCCCTTTGTGCTAGATGAACGAACATCTCTCCACATGCTCAGTTCTGAGAGATAAGTGTGTGTGAAAGCCGTACTTCACCTAGCTTGTTGGGAACACAAAGTTTCTTTTCACTTGCAAACGCCAATCCATACATGTATATGGGGAGGTACTAGCTCCAACTCTGTTTTACAGTGAATACTGCAGGAACTTCAAACCGGCACTAGGATACAGACTGAGAAACCAGAGTAATTGTTTCTCCTGCAAACCGTTCCCTTTGTGCAAGATGAGCGAACGTCTCTCCACATGCTCAGTTCTGACATATAAGTGTGTGTGAAAGCCGTCCTTCACCTAGCTTCTTGGGAACACATAGTTCCTTTCAGTTGCAAACCCCACTCCATATTTATATATGGGGAGGTACAAGTTCCAACTCGGTTTTACAGTGAAAACTGCAGGAAATTTAAACCGGCAACAGGAAACAGACTGAGAAACCAGAGTAAAATTTTCACCTGCAACCCTTTCCATTTGTGCTAGATGAACGAACGTCTCTCCACATGCTCAGTTCTGAGAGATAAGTGTGTGTGAAAGCCGTCCTTCACCTGTCTTTTTGGGAACACAAAGTTTCTTTTCACTTGCAAACGCCAATCCATACATATATATGGGGAGGTACTAGCTCCAACTCGATTTTACAGTGAAAACTGCAGGAACTTCAAACCGGAACTAGGATACAAACTGAGAAACCAGGGTAAATGTTTCTCCGGCAACCCGTTCCCATTGTGCTGGATGAACGAACGTCGCTCCACATGCTCAGTTCTGAGAGATAAGTGTGTGTGAAAGCCGTCCTTCACCTAGCTTATTGGGAACACTTAGTTCCTTTCAGTTGCAAACCCCACTCCATATATATATATGGGGAGGTACAAGCTCGAAGTCGGTTTTACAGTGAAAACTGCAGGAACTTCAAACCGGCACTAAGAAACAGACTGAGAAACCAGAGTAAAACTTTCTCCTGCAGCTCGTTCCCTTTGTGCTATATGAACGAACGTCTCTCCACATGCTCAGTTCTGAGAGATAAGTGTGTGTGAAAGCCGTCCTTCACCTAGCTTTTTGGGAACACAAAGTTTCTTTTCACTTGCAAACTCCACTCCATACATATATATGGGGTGGTACTAGCTCCAACTCGGTTTTACAGTGGAAACTGCAGGAACTTCAAACCGGCACTAGGAAACAGACTGAGAAACCAGAGTAAAAGTTTCCCTGCAACCCGTTCCCTTTGTGCTAGATGAACGAAAGTCTCTCCACATGCTCAGTTCTGAGAGATAAGTGTGTGTGAAAGCCGTCCTTCACCTAGCTTGTTGGGAACACAAAGATTTTTTTCCCTTGCAAACTCCAGTCCATGCATATATATGGGGAGTTACTAGCTCCAACTCTGTTTTACAGTGAAAACTGCAGGAACATTAAACCGGCACGAGGAAACAGATTGAGAAACAAGAAAAATAGATTCTACTGCAACCCGTTCCCTTTGTGCTAGATGAACGAACGTCTCTCCACATGCTCAGATCTGAGAGATAAGTGTGTGTGAATGCCGTCCTTCACCTGGCTTGTTGGGAACACAAAGTTTCTTTTCACTTGCAAACGCCAATCCATACATATATATGGGGAGGTACTAGCACCAACTCGGTTTTACAGTGAAAACTGTAGGAACTTAAACCGGCAACAGGAAACAGACTGAGAAACCAGAGTAAAAGTTTCTTCTGCAACACGTTCCCTTTTTGCTAGATGAACGAACGTCTCTACACATGCTCAGTTCTGAGAGATAATTGTGTGTTAAAGCCGTCCTTCACCTAGCTTGTTGGGAAAACAAAGTTTCTTTTCACTTGCAAACGCCAATCCATACATATATATGGGGAAGTACTAGCTCCAACTCGGTTTTACAGTGAAAACTGCAGGAACTTCAAACCGGCACAAAGAAACAGACTGAGAAACCGGAGTAAAAGTTTCTTCTGCAACCTGTTCCCTTTGAGCTAGATGAACGAACGTCTCTCCACATGCCCAGTTCTGAGAGATAAGTGTGTGTGAAAGCCGTCCTTCACCTAGCTTGTTGGGAACACAAAGTTTCTATTCAGTTGCAAACTCCACTCCATACATATATATGGGGACGTACTGGCTCCAACTCGGTTTTACAGTGGAAACTGCAGGAACTTCAAACCGGCAGTAGGAAACAGACTGAGAAACCAGAGTAAATGTTTCTCCTGCAACCCGTTCCCTTTGTGCTAGATGAACGAACATCTCTCCACATGCTCAGTTCTGAGAGATAAGTGTGTGTGAATGTCGTACTTCACCTAGGTTCTTGGGAACACAAAGTTTCTTTTCACTTCCCAATGCCAATCCATACATATATATGGGGAGGTACTAGCTCCAACTCGGTTTTACAGTGAAAACTGCAGGAACTTCAAACCGGCACTAGGATACAGACTGAGAGACCTGAGTAAATATTTCTCCTGCAACCCGTTCCCTTTGTGCTAGATGAACGAACGTCTCTCCACATGCTCAGTTCTGAGAGATAAGTGTGTGTGAAAGCCGTCCTTCACCTAGCTTGTAGGGAACACAAAGTTTCTTTTCACTTGCAAACGACAATCCATACATATATATGGGGAGGTAATAGCTCCAACTCCGTTTTACAGTTAAAACGGCAGGAAATTCAAACCAGCACTAGGAAACAGACTGAGAAACCAGAGTAAAACTTTCTCCTGCAACCCGTTCCCTTTGTGCTAGATGAACGAACGTCTCTCCACATGCTCAGTTCTGAGAGATAAGTGTGTGTGAAAGCCGTTCTTCACCTAGCTTCTTGGGAACCCATAGTTCCTTTCAGTTGCAAACCCCACTCCATATATATATATGGGGAGGTACAAGCTCCAAATCGGTTTTACATTGAAAACTGCAGGAACTTTATACCGGCAACAGGAAACAGACTGAGAAACCAGAGTAAAAGTTTCTCCTGCAAACCGTTCCCTTTGTGCTAGATGAACGATCGTCTCTCCACATGCTCAGTTCTGAGAGATAAGTGTGTGTGAAAGCCGTCCTTCACCTAGCTTGTTAGGAACACAAAGTTTCTTTAAACTTGCAAACGCCAATCCATACATATATATGGGGAGGTACTAGCTCCAACTCGGTTTTACAGTGGAAACTGCAGGAACTTCAAACCGGCACTAAGAAACAGACTGAGAAACCAGAGTAAAAGTTTCTCCTGCAACCCGTTCCCTTTGTGCTAGATGAATGAACGTCTCTCCACATGCTCAGTTCTGAGAGATAATTGTTTGTGAATGCCGTCCTTCACCTAGCTTGTTGGGAACACAAAGTTTCTTTTCACTTGCAAACGCCAATCCATAAATGTATATGGGGAGGTACTAGCCTCAAATCGGTTTTACAGTGAAAACTGCAGGAACTTTAAACCGGCAACAGGAAACAGACTGAGAATCCAGAGTAAAAGTTTCCCCTGCAACCCGTTCCCTGTGTGCTAGATGAACGAAAGTTTCTCCACATGCTCAGTTCTGAGAGATAAGTATGTGTGAAAGCCGTCCTTCACCTAGCTTCTTGGGAACACATAGTTCCTTTCAGTTGCAAACCACACTTCATACATATATATGGGGAGGTACAAATTCCAACTTGGTTTTACAGTGAAAACTGCAGGAACTTTAAACCGGCAACAGGAAACAGACTGAGAAACCAGAATAAAATTTCTCCTGCAACCCGTTCCATTTGTGCTAGATGAACGAACGTCTCTTCACATGCTCAGTTCTGAGAGATAAGTGTGTGTGAAAGCCGCCTTCACTTAGCTTGTTGGGAACACAAAGTTTCTTTTCACTTGCAAACGCCTATCGATATATATATATATGGGGAGATACTAGCTCCAACTCGGTTTTACAGTGAAACCTGCAGGAACTTCAAACCGGCACTAGGATACAGACTGAGAAACCAGAGTAATTGTTGCTCCTGCAACCCGTTCCATTTGTGCTAGATTAACGAACGTCTCTCCACATGCTCAGTTCTGAGAGATAAGTGTGTGTGAAAGCTGTCCTTCACCTAGCTTCTTGGGAACACATAGTTCCTTTCAGTTGCAAACCCCACTCCATATATATATATGGGGAGGTACAAGCTCCAACTCGGTTTTACAGTGAAAACTGCAGGAACTTTAAACCTGCAACGGGAAACAGACTGAGAAACCAGAGTAAAAGTTTCTCCTGCAACCCGTTCCCTTTGTGCTAGATGAAAGAACGTCTCTCCACATGCTCAGTTCTGAGAGATAAGTTTGTGTGAAATCCGTCCTTCACATAGCTTGTTGGGAACACAAAGTTTCTTTACACATGCAAACGCCAATCCATACATATATATGGGGAGGTACTAGCTCCAACTCGGTTTTAGAGTGAAAACTGCAGGAACTTCAAACCGGCACTAGGAAACAGACTGAGAAACCAGAGTAAAAGTTTCTCTGCAACCCGTTCCTTTTTTGCTAAATGAACGAACGTCTCTCCACATGCTCAGTTCTGAGAGATAAGTGTGTTTGAAAGCCGTCCTTCACCTAGCTTGTTGGGAACACAAAGTTTCTATTCAGTTGCAAACTCCACTCCATACATATATATGGGGACGTACTGGCTCCAACTCGGTTTTACAGTGGAAACTGCAGGAACTTCAAACCGGCAGTAGGAAACAGACTGAGAAACCAGAGTAAATGTTTCTCCTGCAACCCGTTCCCTTTGTGCTAGATGAACGAACATCTCTCCACATGCTCAGTTCTGAGAGATAAGTGTGTGTGAATGTCGTACTTCACCTAGGTTGTTGGGAACACAAAGTTTCTTTTCACTTGCCAACGCCAATCCATACATATATATGGGGAGGTACTAGCTCCAACTCGGTTTTACAGTGAAAACTGCAGGAACTTCAAACCGGCACTAGGATACAGACTGAGAGACCTGAGTAAATATTTCTCCTGCAACCCGTTCCCTTTGTGCTAGATGAACGAACGTCTCTCCACATGCTCAGATCTGAGAGATAAGTGTGTGTGAATGCCGTCCTTCACCTGGCTTGTTGGGAACACAAAGTTTCTTTTCACTTGCAAACGCCAATCCATACATATATATGGGGAGGTACTAGCACCAACTCGGTTTTACAGTGAAAACTGTAGGAACTTAAACCGGCAACAGGAAACAGACTGAGAAACCAGAGTAAAAGTTTCTTCTGCAACACGTTCCCTTTTTGCTAGATGAACGAACGTCTCTACACATGCTCAGTTCTGAGAGATAATTGTGTGTTAAAGCCGTCCTTCACCTAGCTTGTTGGGAAAACAAAGTTTCTTTTCACTTGCAAACGCCAATCCATACATATATATGGGGAAGTACTAGCTCCAACTCGGTTTTACAGTGAAAACTGCAGGAACTTCAAACCGGCACAAAGAAACAGACTGAGAAACCGGAGTAAAAGTTTCTTCTGCAACCTGTTCCCTTTGAGCTAGATGAACGAACGTCTCTCCACATGCCCAGTTCTGAGAGATAAGTGTGTGTGAAAGCCGTCCTTCACCTAGCTTGTTGGGAACACAAAGTTTCTATTCAGTTGCAAACTCCACTCCATACATATATATGGGGACGTACTGGCTCCAACTCGGTTTTACAGTGGAAACTGCAGGAACTTCAAACCGGCAGTAGGAAACAGACTGAGAAACCAGAGTAAATGTTTCTCCTGCAACCCGTTCCCTTTGTGCTAGATGAACGAACATCTCTCCACATGCTCAGTTCTGAGAGATAAGTGTGTGTGAATGTCGTACTTCACCTAGGTTCTTGGGAACACAAAGTTTCTTTTCACTTCCCAATGCCAATCCATACATATATATGGGGAGGTACTAGCTCCAACTCGGTTTTACAGTGAAAACTGCAGGAACTTCAAACCGGCACTAGGATACAGACTGAGAGACCTGAGTAAATATTTCTCCTGCAACCCGTTCCCTTTGTGCTAGATGAACGAACGTCTCTCCACATGCTCAGTTCTGAGAGATAAGTGTGTGTGAAAGCCGTCCTTCACCTAGCTTGTAGGGAACACAAAGTTTCTTTTCACTTGCAAACGACAATCCATACATATATATGGGGAGGTAATAGCTCCAACTCCGTTTTACAGTTAAAACGGCAGGAAATTCAAACCAGCACTAGGAAACAGACTGAGAAACCAGAGTAAAACTTTCTCCTGCAACCCGTTCCCTTTGTGCTAGATGAACGAACGTCTCTCCACATGCTCAGTTCTGAGAGATAAGTGTGTGTGAAAGCCGTTCTTCACCTAGCTTCTTGGGAACCCATAGTTCCTTTCAGTTGCAAACCCCACTCCATATATATATATGGGGAGGTACAAGCTCCAAATCGGTTTTACATTGAAAACTGCAGGAACTTTATACCGGCAACAGGAAACAGACTGAGAAACCAGAGTAAAAGTTTCTCCTGCAAACCGTTCCCTTTGTGCTAGATGAACGATCGTCTCTCCACATGCTCAGTTCTGAGAGATAAGTGTGTGTGAAAGCCGTCCTTCACCTAGCTTGTTAGGAACACAAAGTTTCTTTAAACTTGCAAACGCCAATCCATACATATATATGGGGAGGTACTAGCTCCAACTCGGTTTTACAGTGGAAACTGCAGGAACTTCAAACCGGCACTAAGAAACAGACTGAGAAACCAGAGTAAAAGTTTCTCCTGCAACCCGTTCCCTTTGTGCTAGATGAATGAACGTCTCTCCACATGCTCAGTTCTGAGAGATAATTGTTTGTGAATGCCGTCCTTCACCTAGCTTGTTGGGAACACAAAGTTTCTTTTCACTTGCAAACGCCAATCCATAAATGTATATGGGGAGGTACTAGCCTCAAATCGGTTTTACAGTGAAAACTGCAGGAACTTTAAACCGGCAACAGGAAACAGACTGAGAATCCAGAGTAAAAGTTTCCCCTGCAACCCGTTCCCTGTGTGCTAGATGAACGAAAGTTTCTCCACATGCTCAGTTCTGAGAGATAAGTATGTGTGAAAGCCGTCCTTCACCTAGCTTCTTGGGAACACATAGTTCCTTTCAGTTGCAAACCACACTTCATACATATATATGGGGAGGTACAAATTCCAACTTGGTTTTACAGTGAAAACTGCAGGAACTTTAAACCGGCAACAGGAAACAGACTGAGAAACCAGAATAAAATTTCTCCTGCAACCCGTTCCATTTGTGCTAGATGAACGAACGTCTCTTCACATGCTCAGTTCTGAGAGATAAGTGTGTGTGAAAGCCGCCTTCACTTAGCTTGTTGGGAACACAAAGTTTCTTTTCACTTGCAAACGCCTATCGATATATATATATATGGGGAGATACTAGCTCCAACTCGGTTTTACAGTGAAACCTGCAGGAACTTCAAACCGGCACTAGGATACAGACTGAGAAACCAGAGTAATTGTTGCTCCTGCAACCCGTTCCATTTGTGCTAGATTAACGAACGTCTCTCCACATGCTCAGTTCTGAGAGATAAGTGTGTGTGAAAGCTGTCCTTCACCTAGCTTCTTGGGAACACATAGTTCCTTTCAGTTGCAAACCCCACTCCATATATATATATGGGGAGGTACAAGCTCCAACTCGGTTTTACAGTGAAAACTGCAGGAACTTTAAACCTGCAACGGGAAACAGACTGAGAAACCAGAGTAAAAGTTTCTCCTGCAACCCGTTCCCTTTGTGCTAGATGAAAGAACGTCTCTCCACATGCTCAGTTCTGAGAGATAAGTTTGTGTGAAATCCGTCCTTCACATAGCTTGTTGGGAACACAAAGTTTCTTTACACATGCAAACGCCAATCCATACATATATATGGGGAGGTACTAGCTCCAACTCGGTTTTAGAGTGAAAACTGCAGGAACTTCAAACCGGCACTAGGAAACAGACTGAGAAACCAGAGTAAAAGTTTCTCTGCAACCCGTTCCTTTTTTGCTAAATGAACGAACGTCTCTCCACATGCTCAGTTCTGAGAGATAAGTGTGTTTGAAAGCCGTCCTTCACCTAGCTTGTTGGGAACACAAAGTTTCTATTCAGTTGCAAACTCCACTCCATACATATATATGGGGACGTACTGGCTCCAACTCGGTTTTACAGTGGAAACTGCAGGAACTTCAAACCGGCAGTAGGAAACAGACTGAGAAACCAGAGTAAATGTTTCTCCTGCAACCCGTTCCCTTTGTGCTAGATGAACGAACATCTCTCCACATGCTCAGTTCTGAGAGATAAGTGTGTGTGAATGTCGTACTTCACCTAGGTTGTTGGGAACACAAAGTTTCTTTTCACTTGCCAACGCCAATCCATACATATATATGGGGAGGTACTAGCTCCAACTCGGTTTTACAGTGAAAACTGCAGGAACTTCAAACCGGCACTAGGATACAGACTGAGAGACCTGAGTAAATATTTCTCCTGCAACACGTTCCCTTTGTGCTAGATGAACGAACGTCTCTCCACATGCTCAGTTCTGAGAGATAAGTGTGTGTGAAAGCCGTCCTTCACCTAGCTTGTAAGGAACACAAAGTTTCTTTTCACTTGCAAACAACAATCCATACATATATATGGGGAGGTAATAGCTCCAACTCCGTTTTACAGTGAAAACGGCAGGAAATTCAAACCAGCACTAGGAAACAGACTGAGAAACCAGAGTAAAACTTTCTCCTGCAACCCGTTTCCTTTGTGCTAGATGAACGAACGTCTCTCCACATGCTCAGTTCTGAGAGATAAGTGTGTGTGAAAGCCGTTCTTCACCTAGCTTCTTGGGAACCCATAGTTCCTTTCAGTTGCAAACCCCACTCCATATATATATATGGGGAGGTACAAGCTCCAAATCGGTTTTACATTGAAAACTGCAGGAACTTTATACCGGCAACAGGAAACAGACTGAGAAACCAGAGTAAAAGTTTCTCCTGCAAACCGTTCCCTTTGTGCTAGATGAACGATCGTCTCTCCACATGCTCAGTTCTGAGAGATAAGTGTGTGTGAAAGCCGTCCTTCACCTAGCTTGTTAGGAACACAAAGTTTCTTTAAACTTGCAAACGCCAATCCATACATATATATGGGGAGGTACTAGCTTCAACTCGGTTTTACAGTGAAAACTGCAGGAACTTTAAACCGGCAACAGGAAACAGACTGAGAATCCAGAGTAAAAGTTTCCCCTGCAACCCGTTCCCTGTGTGCTAGATGAACGAAAGTTTCTCCACATGCTCAGTTCTGAGAGATAAGTATGTGTGAAAGCCGTCCTTCACCTAGCTTCTTGGGAACACATAGTTCCTTTCAGTTGCAAACCCCACTTCATACATATATATGGGGAGGTACAAATTCCAACTTGGTTTTACAGTGAAAACTGCAGGAACTTTAAACCGGCAACAGGAAACAGACTGAGAAACCAGAATAAAATTTTTCCTGCAACCCGTTCCATTTGTGCTAGATGAACGAACGTCTCTTCACATGCTCAGTTCTGAGAGATAAGTGTGTGTGAAAGCCGCCTTCACTTAGCTTGTTGGGAACACAAAGTTTCTTTTCACTTGCAAACGCCTATCGATATATATATATATGGGGAGATACTAGCTCCAACTCGGTTTTACAGTGAAACCTGCAGGAACTTCAAACCGGCACTAGGATACAGACTGAGAAACCAGAGTAATTGTTGCTCCTGCAACCCGTTCCATTTGTGCTAGATTAACGAACGTCTCTCCACATGCTCAGTTCTGAGAGATAAGTGTGTGTGAAAGCCGTCCTTCACCTAGCTTCTTGGGAACACATAGTTCCTTTCAGTTGCAAACCCCACTCCATATATATATATGGGGAGGTACAAGCTCCAACTCGGTTTTACAGTGAAAACTGCAGGAACTTTAAACCTGCAACGGGAAACAGACTGAGAAACCAGAGTAAAAGTTTCTCCTGCAACCCGTTCCCTTTGTGCTAGATGAAAGAACGTCTCTCCACATGCTCAGTTCTGAGAGATAAGTTTGTGTGAAATCCGTCCTTCACATAGCTTGTTGGGAACACAAAGTTTCTTTACACATGCAAACGCCAATCCATACATATATATGGGGAGGTACTAGCTCCAACTCGGTTTTAGAGTGAAAACTGCAGGAACTTCAAACCGGCACTAGGAAACAGACTGAGAAACCAGAGTAAAAGTTTCTCTGCAACCCGTTCCTTTTTTGCTAAATGAACGAACTTCTCTCCACATGCTCAGTTCTGAGAGATAAGTGTGTTTGAAAGCCGTCCTTCACCTAGCTTGTTGGGAACACAAAGTTTCTATTCAGTTGCAAACTCCACTCCATACATATATATGGGGACGTACTGGCTCCAACTCGGTTTTACAGTGGAAACTGCAGGAACTTCAAACCGGCAGTAGGAAACAGACTGAGAAACCAGAGTAAATGTTTCTCCTGCAACCCGTTCCCTTTGTGCTAGATGAACGAACATCTCTCCACATGCTCAGTTCTGAGAGATAAGTGTGTGTGAATGTCGTACTTCACCTAGGTTGTTGGGAACACAAAGTTTCTTTTCACTTGCCAACGCCAATCCATACATATATATGGGGAGGTACTAGCTCCAACTCGGTTTTACAGTGAAAACTGCAGGAACTTCAAACCGGCACTAGGATACAGACTGAGAGACCTGAGTAAATATTTCTCCTGCAACCCGTTCCCTTTGTGCTAGATGAACGAACGTCTCTCCACATGCTCAGTTCTGAGAGATAAGTGTGTGTGAAAGCCGTCCTTCACATAGCTTGTAAGGAACACAAAGTTTCTTTTCACTTGCAAACAACAATCCATACATATATATGGGGAGGTAATAGCTCCAACTCCGTTTTACAGTGAAAACGGCAGGAAATTCAAACCAGCACTAGGAAACAGACTGAGAAACCAGAGTAAAACTTTCTCCTGCAACCCGTTCCCTTTGTGCTAGATGAACGAACGTCTCTCCACATGCTCAGTTCTGAGAGATAAGTGTGTGTGAAAGCCGTTCTTCACCTAGCTTCTTGGGAACCCATAGTTCCTTTCAGTTGCAAACCCCACTCCAGATATATATATGGGGAGGTACAAGCTCCAAATCGGTTTTACATTGAAAACTGCAGGAACTTTATACCGGCAACAGGAAACAGACTGAGAAACCAGAGTAAAAGTTTCTCCTGCAAACCGTTCCCTTTGTGCTAGATGAACGATCGTCTCTCCACATGCTCAGTTCTGAGAGATAAGTGTGTGTGAAAGCCGTCCTTCACCTAGCTTGTTAGGAACACAAAGTTTCTTTAAACTTGCAAACGCGAATCCATACATATATATTGGGAGGTACTAGCTCCAACTCGGTTTTACAGTGGAAACTGCAGGAACTTCAAACCGGCACTAAGAAACAGACTGAGAAACCAGAGTAAAAGTTTCTCCTGCAACCCGTTCCCTTTGTGCTAGATGAATGAACGTCTCTCCACATGCTCAGTTCTGAGAGATAATTGTTTGTGAATGCCGTCCTTCACCTAGCTTGTTGGGAACACAAAGTTTCTTTTCACTTGCAAACGCCAATCCATAAATTTATATGGGTAGGTACTAGCCTCAAATCGGTTTTACAGTGAAAACTGCAGGAACTTTAAACCGGCAACAGGAAACAGACTGAGAATCCAGAGTAAAAGTTTCCCCTGCAACCCGTTCCCTGTGTGCTAGATGAACGAAAGTTTCTCCACATGCTCAGTTCTGAGAGATAAGTATGTGTGAAAGCCGTCCTTCACCTAGCTTCTTGGGAACACATAGTTCCTTTCAGTTGCAAACCCCACTTCATACATATATATGGGGAGGTACAAATTCCAACTTGGTTTTACAGTGAAAACTGCAGGAACTTTAACCGGCAACAGGAAACAGACTGAGAAACCAGAATAAAATTTCTCCTGCAACCCGTTCCATTTGTGCTAGATGAACGAACGTCTCTTCACATGCTCAGTTCTGAGAGATAAGTGTGTGTGAAAGCCGCCTTCACTTAGCTTGTTGGGAACACAAAGTTTCTTTTCACTTGCAAACGCCTATCGATATATATATATATGGGGAGATACTAGCTCCAACTCGGTTTTACAGTGAAACCTGCAGGAGCTTCAAACCGGCACTAGGATACAGACTGAGAAACCAGAATAAATGTTGCTCCTGCAACCCGTTCCATTTGTGCTAGATTAATGAACGTCTCTCCACATGCTCAGTTCTGAGAGATAAGTGTGTGTTAAAGCCGTCCTTCACCTAGCTTGTTGGGAACACAAAGTTTCTTTTCACTTGCAAACTCCACTCCGTACATATATATGGGGAGGTACTAGATCCAACTCGGTTTTACAGTGGAAACTGCAGGAACTTCAAACCGGCACTAGGAAACAGACTGAGAAACCAGAATAAATGTTTCCCTGCAACCCGTTCCCTTTGTGCTAGATGAACGAAAGTCTCTCCACATGCTCAGTTCTGAGAGATAAGTGTGTGTGAAAGCCGTCCTTCACCTAGCTTGTTGGGAACACAAAGTTTTTTTTCCCTTGCAAACTCCAGTCCATGCATATATATGGGGAGGTACTAGCTGCAACTCGGTTTTACAGTGGAAACTGCAGGAACTTCAAACCGGCACTAAGAAACAGACTGAGAAACCAGAGTAAATGTTTCTCCTGCAACCCGTTCCCTTTGTGCTAGATGAACGAACGTCTCTCCACATAGTCAGTTCTGAGAGATAAGTGTGTGCGAAAGCCGTCCTTTACCTAGCTTCTTGGGAACACATAGTTCCTTTCAGTTGCAAAAATCACTCCATACATATATATGGAGAGGTCCAAGCTCCAACTCGGATTTATAGTGAAAACTGCAGGAAATTTAAACCGGCAACAGGAAACAAACTGAGAAACCAGAAAAAAAATTTCCCCTGCCACCCGTTCCCTTTGTGCTAGATGAACGAATGTCTCTCCACATGCTCAGTTCTGAGAGATAAGTGTGTTTGAAAGCCGTTCTTCACCTAGCTTGTTGGGAACACAAAGTTTCTTTTCACTTGCAAACTCCAATCCATACATATATATGGGGAGGTGCTAGCTCCAACAAGATTTTACAGTGAAAACAGCAGGAACTTCAAACCGGCACTAGGAAACATACTGAGAAACCAGAGTAAATGTTTCTCCTGCAAACCGTTCCCTTTGTGTTAGATGAACGAACGTCTCTACACATGCTCAGATCTGAGAAATAAGTGTGTGTGAAAGCCGTCCTTCAACAAGCTTGTTGGGAACACAAAGTTTCTTTTCAGTTGCAAACTCCACTCCATACATATATATGGGGAGGTACTAGTTCCAAATCGGTTTTACACTGAAACCTGCAGGATCTTCAAACCGGCAGTAGGAAACAGACTGAGAAACCAGAGTAAAATTTTCTCCTGCAACCGGTTTCCTTTGTGCTAGATGAACGAACGTCTCTCCACATGCTCAGTTCTGAGAGATAAGTGTGTGTGAATGCCGTCCTACAACCAGCTTCTTGGGAACACATAGTTCCTTTCAGTTGCAAACCCCACTCCATATATATATATGGGGAGGTACAAGTTCCAAATCGGTTTTACAGTGAAAACTGCAGGAACTTTAAACCGGCAACAGGAAAAAGAATGAGAAACCAGAGTAAAAGTTTCTCCTGCAACCCGTTCCTTTGTGCTAGATGAACGAACGTCTCTCCACATGCTCAGTTCTGAGAGATAAGTGTATGTGAAATCCGTCCTTCACCTAGCTTGTTGGGAACACAAAGTTTCTTTTCACTTGCAAACGACAATCCATACATATATATGGGGAGGTACTATCTCCAACTCGGTTTTACAGTGAAAAGTGCAGGAACTTTAAACCGGCAACAGGAAACAGACTGAGAATCCAGAGTAAAATTTTCTCCTGCAAACCGTTCCCTTTTTGCTGGATGAACGAACGTCTCTCCACATGCTCAGTTCTGAGAGATAAGTGTGTGTGAAAGCCGTCCTTCACCTAGCTTCTTGGGAACACATAGTTCCTTTCAGTTGCAAACCCCACTCCATATGTATATATGAGGACGTACAAGTTCCAACTCGGTTTTACAGTGAAAACTCCAGGAACTTTAAACCGGCAACAGCAAAAAGACTGAGAAACCAGAGTAAAAGTTTCACCTGCAACCCGTTCAATTAGTGCTAAATGAACGAACGTCTCTCCACATGATCAGTTCTGAGAGATAAGTGTGTGTGAAAGCCGTCCTTCACCTAGCTTCTTGGGAACACATAGTTCCTTTCAGTTGCAAACCCAATCCATACATATATATGGGGAGGTACAATTTCCAACTCGGTTTTACAGTGAAAAATGCAGGAACTTTAAACCGGCAACAGGAAACAGACTGAGAAACCAGAGAAAAGTTTCTCCTGCAACCCGTTCCCTTTGTGCTAGATGAACGATCGTGTCTCCACATGCTCAGTTCTGAGAGATAAGTGTGTGTGAAAGCCGTCCTTCACCAACTTGTTGGGAACACATAGTTTCTTTTCACTTGCAAACTCCACTCCATACATATATATGGGGAGGTACTAGCGCCAACTCGGTTTTACAGTGGAAGCTGCAGGAACTTCAAACCGGCACTAGGAAACAGACTGAGAAACCAGAGTAAATGTTTCCCTGCAACCCGTTCCCTTTGTGCTAGATGAACGAAAGTCCCTCCACATGCTCAGTTCTGAGAGATAAGTGTGTGTGAAAGCCGTCCTTCACCTAGCTTGTTGGGAACACAAAGTTTTTTTTCCCTTGCAAACTCCAGTCCATGCATATATATGGGGAGGTACTAGCTGCAACTCGGTTTTACAGTGGAAACTGCAGGAACTTCAAACCGGCACTAAGAAACAGACTGAGAAACCAGAGTAAAAGTTTCTCCTGCAACCCGTTCCATTTGTGATAGATGAACGAACGTCTCTCCACATGCTCAGTTCTGAGATATAATTGTGTGTGAAAGCCGTCCTTCACCTAGCTTGTTGGGAACACAAAGTTTCTTTTCACTTGCAAACGCCAATCCATACATATATATGGGGAGGTACTAGCTCCAACTCGGTTTTACAGTAAAAACTGCAGGAATTTCAAACCGGCACTAGGATACAGACTGAGAAACCAGAGTAATTGTTTCACCTGCAAACCGTTCCCATTGTGCTAGATGAACGAACGTCTCTCCACATGATCAGTTCTGACATATAAGTGTTTGTGAAAGCCGTCCTTCACCTAGCTTCTTGGGAACACATAGTTCCTTTCAGTTGCAAACCCCACTCCATATGTATATATGAGGACGTACAAGTTCCAACTCGGTTTTACACTGAAAACTGCAGGAACTTTAAACCGGCAACAGCAAACAGACTGAGAAACCAGAGTAAAAGTTTCACCTGCAACCCGTTCCATTTGTGCTAAATGAACGAACGTCTCTCCACATGCTCAGTTCTGAGAGATAAGTGTGTGTGAAAGCCGTCCTTCACCTGGCTTGTTGGGAACACAAAGTTTCTTTTCACTTGCAAACGCCAATCCATACATATATATGGGGAGGTACTAGCTCCAACTCGGTTTTACAGTGAAAACTGTAGGAACATTAAACCGGCAACAGGAAACAGACTAAGAAACCTGAGTAAAAGTTTCTCCTGCAACCCGTTCCATTTTTGCTAGATGAACGAACGTCTCTCCACATGCTCAGTTCTGAGAGATAATTGTGTGTGAAAGCCGTCCTTCACTTAGCTTGTTGGGAAAACAAAGTTTCTTTTCACTTGCAAACGCCAATCCATACATATATAAGGGGAGGTACTAGCTCCACTCGGTTTTACAGTGAAAACTGCAGGAACTTCAAACCGGCTCTAGGATACAGACTGAGAAACCAGAGTAAATGTTTCTCCTGCAACCCGTTCCGTTTGTGCTAGATGAACGAACGTCTCTCCACATGCTCAGTACTGAGAGATAAGTGTGTGTGAAAGCCGTCCTTCACCTACCTTGTTGGGAACACAAAGTTTCTATTCAGTTGCAAACTCCACTCCATACATTTATATGGGGACGTACTAGCTACAACTCGGATTTACAGTGAAAACTGCAGGAACTTCAAACCGGCAGTAGGAAACAGACAGAGAAACCAGAGTAAATGTTTCTCCTGCAACCCGTTCCCTTTGTGCTAGATGAACGAACATCTCTCCACATGCTCAGTTCTGAGAGATAAGTGTGTGTTAAAGCCGTCCTTCACCTAGCTTCTTGGGAAAACATAGTTCCTTTCAGTTGCAAACCCCACTCCATACATATATATGGGGAGGTACAAGCTCCAACTCGGTTTTACAGTGAAAAATGCAGGAACTTTAAACCGGCAACAGGAAACAGACTAAGAAACCAGAAAAAAAGTTTCTCCTGCAACCCGTTCCCTTTGTGCTAGATGAACGAACGTCTCTCCACATGCTCAGTTCTGAGAGATAAGTGTGTGTGAAAGCCGTCCTTCACATAGCTTATTGGGAACACAAAGTTTCTTTTACTTGCAAACTCCAATCCATACATATATATGCGGAGGTACTAGCTCCAACACGATTTTACAGTGAAAACTGCAGGAACTTCAAACCGGTACTAAGAAACAGACTGAGAAACCAGAGTAAAAGTTTCTCCTGCAAACCATTCCCTTTGTGCTAGATGAACGAAAGTCTCTCCACATGCTCAGTTCTGAGGGATAAGTGTCTCTGAAAGCCGTCCTTCACCTAGCTTGTTGGGAACACAAAGATTCATTTCACATGCAAACGCCATTCCATACATATATATGGGGAGGTACTAGCTCCAACTTGGTTTTGCAGTGAAAACTGCAGGAACTTTAAACCGGCAACAGGAAACAGACTGAGAAACCAGAGTAAAATTTTTTCCTGCAACCCATTCCCTTTGTGCTAGATGAACGAAAGTCTCTCCACATGCTCAGATCTGAGAGATAAGTGTGTGTGAAAGCCGTTCTTCACTGAGCTTCTTGGGAACACATAGTTCCTTTCAGTTGCAAACCCCACTCCATATATATACATGGGGAGGTACAAGCTCCAACTCGGTTTTACAGTGAAAAATGCAGGAAGTTTAAACCGGCAACAGGAAACAGACTGAGATACCAGAGTAAAATTTCTCCTGCAACCAGTTCCTTTTGTGCTAGATGAACGAACGTCTCTCCACATGCTCAGTTCTGAGAGATAAGTGTGTGTGAAAGCCGTCCTTCACCTAGCTTGTTGGGAACACAAAGTTTCTTTTCACTTGCAAACGCCAATCCATACATATATATGGGGAGGTACTAGCTCCAACTCGGTTTTACAGTGAAAACGGCAGGAACATCAAACCGGCACAAGGATACAGACTGAGAAACCAGAGTAAATGTTTCTCCTGCAAACCGTTCACTTTGTGCTAGATGAACGAACGTCTCTCCACATGCTCAGTTCTGAGAGATAAGTGTGTGTGAAAGCCGTCCTTCACCTAGCTTCTTGGGAACACATAGTTCCTTTCAGTTGCAAACCCCACACCATATATATATATGGGGAAGTACAAGCTCCAACTCGGTTTTACAGTGAAAACTGCAGGAACTTTAAACCGGCAACAGGAAACAGACTGAGAAACCAGAGTAAAAGTTTCTCCTGCAATCCTTTCCCTTTGTGCTAGATGAACGAACGTCTCTCCACATGCTCAGATCTGAGAGATAAGTGTGTGTGAAAGCCGTCCTTCACATAGCTTGTTGGGAACACAAAGTTTCTTTTCAGTTGCAAACTCCACTCCAAACTTATAACTGTGTAGGTACTAGCTCCAACACGGTTTTACAGTGAAAACTGCAGGAACTTCAAACCGGCAACATGAAACAGACTGAGAAACCAGAGAAAAATTTTTTCTTCCAACCCGTTCCCTTTGTGTTAGATGAATGAACGTCTCTCCACATGCTCAGTTCTGAGAGATAAGTGTGTGTGAAAGACGAACTTCACTTAGCTTCTTGGGAACACATAGTTCCTTTCAATTGCAAACCCCACTCCATATATATATATGGGGATGTACAAGCTCCAACTCGGTTTTACAGTGAAAACTGCAGGAACTTTAAAACGGCAACAGGATACAGACTGAGAAACCAGAGTAAAATTTCCCCTGCAACCCGTTCCCTTTGTGCTACATGAACGAACGTCTCTCCACATGCTCAGTTCTGAGAGATAAGTGTGTGTGAAAGCCGTCCTTCACCTAGCTTGTTGGGAACAGAAAGTATCTTTTCACTTGCAAACGCCAAACCATACATATATATGGGGAGGTACTAGCTCCAAATCGGTTTTACAGTGAAAACTGCAGGAACTTTAAACCGGCAACAGGAAACAGACTGAGAAACCAGAGTAAAAGTTTCCCCTACAACCCGTTCCATTTGTACTAGATGAACGAACGTGTCTCCACATGCTCAGTTCTGAGAGATGAGTGTGTGTGGAAGCCGTCCTTCACCTAGCTTTTTGGGAACACAAATTTTCTTTTCACTTGCAAATGCCAATCTATACATATATATGGGGCGGTACTAGCTCCAACTCGATTTTACAGTGAAAACTGCAGGAACTTCAAACCGGCAGTAGGAAACAGACTGAGAAACCAGAGTAAATGTTTCTCCTGCAACCCGTTCCATTTTGTGCTATAAAAACGAACGTCTCTCCACATGCTCAGTTCTGAGAGATTAGTGTGTGTAAAAGCCGACCTTCACCTAACTTCTTGGGAACACATAGTTCCTTTCAGTTGCAAACCCCACTCTATATATATATATGGGGATGTACGAGCTCCAACTCGGTTTTACAGTGAAAACTGCAGGAACTTCAAACCGGCAACAGGAAACAGACTGAGAAACCAGAGTAAAAGTTTCTCCTGCAACCCGTTCCCTTTGTGCTAGATGAACGAACGTCTCTCCACATGCTCAGTTCTGAGAGAAAAGTGTGTGTGAATGCTGTCCTTCACCTAACTTGTTGGGAACACAAAGTTTCTTTTCACTTCCAAACGCCAATCCATAAATATATATGGGGAGGCACAAGCTCCAACTCGGTTTTACAGTGAAAACTGCAGGAACGTTAAACCAGCAACAGGAAACAGACTGAGAAACCAGAGTAATAGTTTCTCCTGCAACCCGTTCCCTTTGTGCTAGATGAACGAAATTCTCTCCACATGCTCAGTTCTGAGAGATAAGTGTGTGTGAAAGCCGTCCTTAACCTAGCTTGTTGGGAACACAAAGTTTCTTTTCAGTTGCAAACTCCACTCCATACATATATCTGGGGAGGTACTAGCTCCAACACGGTTTTACAGTGAAAACTGCAGGAACTTTAAACCGGCAACAGGAAATAGACTGAGATACCAGAGTAAAATTTTTAACTCCAACCCATTCCCTTTGTGCTAGATGAACGAACGTCTCTCCACATGCTCAGTTCTGAGAGATAAGTGTGTGTGAAAGCCGTCCTTCACTTAGCTTCTTCGGAACACATAGTTCTTTTCAGTTGCAAACCCCACTCCATATATATATATGGGGATGTACAAGCTCCAACTCGGTTTTACAGTGAAAACTGCAGGAACATTAAAACGGCAACAGGAAATAGACTGATATACCAGAGTAAAATTTTTAACTCCAACCCGTTCCCTTTGTGCTAGATGAACGAAAGTCTCTTCACATGCTCAGTTCTGAGAGATAAGTGTGTGTGAAAGCCGTCCTTCACCTATCTTGTTGGGAACACAAAGTTTCTTTTCACTTGCAAACGCCAAACCATACATATATAAGGGGAGGTACTAGCTCCAACTCGGTTTTACAGTGAAAACTGCAGGAACTTCAAACCGGCAGAAGGAAACAGACTGGGAAACCAGAGTAAAAGTTTCTCCTGCAAACCGTTCCCTTTCTGCTAGATGAACGAAGTCTCTCCACATGCTCAGATCTGAGAGATAAATGTGTGTGAAAGCCGTCCTTCACATAGCTTGTTGGGAACACAAAGTTTCTTTTCAGTTGCAAATTCCACTCCAAACATATATCTGGGGAGGTACTAGCTCCAACACGGTTTTACAGTGAAAACTGCAGGAATTTTAAACCGGCAACAGGAAACAGACTGAGAAACCAGAGTAAAATTTTTTCTTCCAAACCGTTCCCATTGTGCTAGATGAACGAACGTCTCTCCACATGCTCAGTTCTGAGAGATAATTGTGTGTGAAAGCCGTCCTTCACTTAGCTTCTTGGGAACACATAGTTCCTTTCAGTTGCAAACCCTAGTCCATATATATATATGGGGATGTACAAGCTCCAACTCGGTTTTACAGTGAAAACTGCAGGAACTTTAAAACGGCAACAGGAAACAGACTGAGAAACCAGAGTAAAATTTCCCCTGTAACCCATTCCCTTTGTGCTACATGAACGAACGTCTCTCCACATGCTCAGTTCTGAGAGATGAGCGTGTGTGGAAGCCGTCCTTCACCTAGCTTTTTGGGAACACAAAGTTTCTTTTCACTTGCAAACGCCAATCCATACATATATATGGGGCGGTACTAGCTCCAACTCGGTTTTACAGTGAAAACTGCAGGAACTTTAAACCGACAACAGGAAACAGAATGAGAAACCAGAGTAAAAGTTTCTCTTGCAACCCGTTCCCTTTGTGCTAGATGAACGAACGTCTCTCCACATGCTATGATCTGAGAGATAAGTGAGTGAGAAAACCGTCCTTCACCTAGCTTCTTGGGAACACATAGTTCCTTTCAGTTGCAAACCACACTCCATACATATATATGGGGAGGTACAAGCTCCAACTCGGTTTTACAGTGGAAACTGCAGGAACTTTTAACCGGCAACAAGAAACTGACTGAGAAACCAGAGGAAAAGTTTCTCCTGCATCCCGTTCACTTTGTGTTAGATGAACGAACGTCTCTCCACATGCTCAGTTCTGAGAGATAAGTGTGTGTGAAAGCCGTCCTTCACTTAGCTTCTTGGGAACACAAAGTTTCTTTTCACTTGCAAACGCCAATCCATACATATATATGGAGAGGTACTAGCTCCAACTCGGTTTTACAGTGAAAACTGCAGGAACTTCAAACCGGCAGTAGGAAACAGAATGAGAAACCAGAGTAAATGTTTCTCCTGCAACCCGTTCCATTTTGTGCTATATGAACGTACGTCTCTCCACATGCTCAGTTCTGAGAGATTAGTGTGTGTAAAAGCCGACCTTCACCTAACTTCTTGGGAACACATAGTTCCTTTCAGTTGCAAACCCCACTCCATATATATATATGGGGATGTACAAGCTCCAACTCGGTTTTACAGTGAAAACTGCAGGAACTTCAAACCGGCAACAGGAAACAGACTGAGAAACCAGAGTAAAAGTTTCTCCTGCAACCCGTTCCCTTTGTGCTAGATGAACGAACGTCTCTCCACATGCTCAGTTCTGAGAGAAAAGTGTGTGTGAATGCTGTCCTTCACCTAACTTGTTGGGAACACAAAGTTTCTTTTCAATTGCAAACGCCAATCCATACATATATATGGGGAGGTACTAGCTCCAACTCGGTTTTACAGTGAAAACTGCAGGAACGTTAAACCAGCAACAGGAAACAGACTGAGAAACCAGAGTAAAAGTTTCTCCTGCAACCCGTTCTCTTTGTGCTAGATGAACGAAATTCTCCCCACATGCTCAGTTCTGAGAGATAAGTGTGTGTGAAAGACGTCCTTCACCTAGCTTGTTGGGAACACAAAGTTTCTTTTCAGTTGCAAACTCCACTCCATACATATATCTGGGGAGGTACTAGCTCCAACACGGTTTTACACTGAAAACTGCAGGAACATTAAACCGGCAACAGGAAACAGACTGAGATACCAGAGTAAAATTTTTTCCTCCAAACCGTTCCTTTTGTGCTAGATGAACGAACGTCTCTCCACATGCTCAGTTCTGAGAGATAAGTGTGTGTGAAAGCCGTCCTTCACTTAGCTTCTTGGGAACACATAGTTCTTTACAGTTGCAAACCCCACTCCATATATATATATGGGGATGTACAAGCTCCAACTCGGTTTTACAGTGAAAACTGCAGAAACTTTAAAAAGGCAACATGAAACAGACTGAGAAACCAGAGTAAAATTTCCACTGCAACCCGTTCCCTTTGTGCTAGATGAACGAAACTCTCTTCACCTGCTCAGTTCTGAGAGATAAGTGTGTGTGAAAGCCGTCCTTCACCTAGCTTGTTGGGAACACAAAGTTTCTTTTCACTTGCAAACGCCAAACCATACATATATATGGGGAGGTACTAGCTCCAAATCGGTTTTACAGTGAAAACTGCAGGAACTTTAAACCGGCAACAGGAAACAGACTGAGAAACCAGGGTAAAAGTTTCCCTGCAACCCGTTCCCTTTGTGCTAGATGAACGAACGTCTCTCCTCATGCTCAGTTCTGAGAGATAAGTGTGTGTGAAAGCCGTCCTTCAACTATCTTCTTGGGAACACAAAGTTTCTTTTCACTTGCAAACGCCAATCCATACATATATATGGGGAGGTACTAGCTCCAAATCGGTTTTACAGTGAAAACTGCAGGAACTTTAAACCGGCAACAGGAAACAGACTGAGAAACCAGAGTAAAAGTTTCTCCTACAACCCGTTCCCATTGTGCTAGATGAACGAAAGTCTCTCCACATGGTCAGTTTTGAGAGATAAGTGTGTGTGAAGCCGTCCATCACTTAGCTTGTTGGGAACACAAAGTTTCTTTTCACTTGCAAACACCAATCCATACATATATTTGGGGAGGTACTACCTCCAACTCGGTTTTACAGTGATAACTGCAGGATCTTCAAACCGGCACTAGGATACAGACTGAGAAACCAGAGTAAATGTTTCTCCTGCAACCCGTTCCCTTTGTGCTAGATGAACGAACGTCTCTCCACATGCTCAGTTCTGAGAGATAAGTGTGTGTGAAAGCCGTCCTTCTAATAGCTTCTTGGGATCATATAGTTCCTTTCAGTTGCAAACACCACTCCATATATATATATGGGGAGGTACAAGCTCCAACTCGGTTTTACAGTGAAAACTGCAGGAACTTTAAACCGGCAACAGGTAACAGACTGAGAAACCAGAGTAAAATTTTTCCTGCAACCCGTTCCCTTTGTGCTAGTTGAACGAACGTCTCTCCACATGCTCAGTTCTTAGGGATAAGTGTGTGTGAAAGCCGTCCTTCACATATCTTGTTGGGAACACAAAGTTTCTTTTCAGTTGCAAACTCCAGTCCATACATATATCTTGGGACGTACTAGCTCCAACTCGGTTTTACAGTGAAAACTGCAGGAACTTTAAATCGGCAACAGGAAACAGACTGAGAAACCAGAGTAAAATTTCTCCTGCAACCAGTTCCCTTTGTGCTAGATGAACGAACGTCTCTCCACATGCTCAGTTCTGAGAGATAAATGTCTGTGAAAGCCGTTCTTCACTTAGCTTGTTGGGAACACAAAGTTTCTTTTCACTTGCAAACTCCAATCCATACATATATATGGGGAGGTACTAGCTCCAAATCAGTTTTACAGTGAAAACTGCAGGAACTTTAAACCGGCAACAGGAAACAGACTGAGAAACCAGAGTAAAAGTTTCCCTGCAACCCGTTCCCTTTGTGCTAGATGAACGAAAGTCTCTCCACATGCTCAGATCTGAGCGATAAGTGTGTGTGAAAGCCGTCCTTCACCATGCTTGTTGAGAACACAAAGTTTCTTTTCACTTGCAAACGCCAATCCATACATATATATGGGGAGGTACTAGCTCCAACTCGGTATTACAGTGAAAACAGCAGGAACTTCAAACCGGCATTAGGATACAGACTGAGAAACCAGAGTAAATGTTTCTCCTGCAACCCGATCCCTTTGTGCTAGATGAACGAACGTCTCTCCACATGCTCAGTTCTGAGAGATAAGTGTGTGTGAAAGCCGTCCTTCACCTAGCTTCTGGGGAACACATAGTTCCTTTTAGTTGCAAACCCCACTCCATATATATATATGGGGATGTACAAGCTCCAACTCGGTTTTACAGTGAAAACTGCAGGAACTTTAAACCGACAACAGGAAACAGACTGAGAAACCAGAGTAAAAGTTTCTCCTGCAACCCGTTCCTTTTTTGCTAGATGAATGAACTTCTCTATACATGCTCAGTTCTGAGAGATATATGTGTGTGAAAGACGTCCTTCAACTAGATTGTTGGGAACACAAAGTTTCTTTTCAATTGCAAACGCCAATCCATACATATATATGGGGAGGTACCAACTCCAACTCGGTTTTACAGTGAAAACTGCAGGAACTTCAAACCGGCACTAAGAAACAGACTGAGAAACCAGAGTAAAAATTTCTCCTGCAACCCGTTCCATTTCTGCTAGATGAACGAACGTCTCTCCACATGCTAAGTTCTGAGAGATAAGTGTGTGTGAAAGCCGTCCTTCAACTAGCTTGTTGGGAACACAAAGTTTCTTTTCAGTTGCAAGCTCCACTTCATACATATATATGGAGAGGTACTAGCTCCAACTCGGTTTTACAGTGAAAACTGCAGGAAATTCAAACCGGCAGTAGGAAACAGACTGAGAAACCAGAGTAAAAGTTTCTCCTGTAACCCGTTCCCTTTGTGTTAGATGAACGAACGTCTCTCCACATGCTCAGTTCTGAGAGATAAGTGTGTGTGAAAGCCGTCCTTCACTTAGCTTCTTGGGAACACATAGTTCCTTTCAGTTGCAAACCCCACTCCATATATATATATATGGGGATGTACAAGCTCCAACTCGGTTTTACAGTGAAAACTGCAGGAACTTTAAAACAGGAACAGGAAACACACTGAGAAACCAGAGTAAAATTTCCCCTGCAACCCGTTCCCTTTGTGCTACATGAACGAAGGTCTCTCCACATGCTCAGTTCTGAGAGAAAAGTGTGTGTGAAAGCCGTACTTCACCTTGCTTGTTGGGAAAAGAAAGTTTCTTTTCACTTGCAAACGCCACTCCATACATATATATGGGGAGGTACTAGCTCCAAATCGGTTTTACAGTGAAAACTGCAGGAACTTTAAACCGGCAACAGGAAACAGACTGAGAAACCAGAGTACAAGTTTCCCCTGCAACCCGTTCCCTTTGTGCTAGATGAACGAACGTCTCTCCACATGCTCAGTTCTGAGAGAAAAGTGTGTGTGAATGCTGTCCTTCACCTAACTTGTTGGGAACACAAAGTTTCTTTTCACTTGCAAACGCCAATCCATACATATATATGGGGAGGTACTAGCTCCAACTCGTTTTTACAGTGAAAACTGCAGGAACTTCAAACCGGCAGTAGGAAACAGACTGAGAAACCAGAGTAAATGTTTCTCCTGCAACCCGTTCCATTTTGTGCTATATGAACGAACGTCTCTCCACATGCTCAGTTCTGAGGGATTAGTGTGTGTAAAAGCCGACCTTCACCTAACTTCTTGGGAACACATAGTTCCTTTCAGTTGCAAACACCACTCCATATATATATATGGGGATGTACAAGCTCCAACTCGGTTTTACAGTGAAAACTGCAGGAACTTCAAACCGGCAACAGGAAACAGACTGAGAAACCAGAGTAAAAGTTTTTCCTGCAACCCGTTCCCTTTGTGCTAGATGAACGAACGTCTCTCCACATGCTCAGTTCTGAGAGATGTGTGTGTGTGGAAGCCGTCCTTCACCTAGCTTTTTGGGAACACAAAGTTTCTTTTCACTTGCAAACGACAATCCATACATATATATGGGGCGGTACTAGCTCCAACTCGGTTTTACAGTGAAAACTGCAGGAACTTTAAACCGGCAACAGGAAACAGACTGAGAAACCAGAGTAAAAGTTTCCCCTGCAACCCGTTCCCTTTGTGCTAGATGAACGAACGTCTCTCCTCATGCTCAGTTCTGAGAGAAAAGTGTGTGTGAATGCTGTCCTTCACCTAACTTGTTGGGAACACAAAGTTTCTTTTCACTTGCAAACGCCAATCCATACATATATATGGGGAGGTACTAGCTCCAACTCTTTTTTACAGTGAAAACTGCAGGAACTTCAAACCGGCAGTAGGAAACAGACTGAGAAACCAGAGTAAATGTTTCTCCTGCAACCCGTTCCATTTTGTGCTATATGAACGAACGTCTCTCCACATGCTCAGTTCTGAGAGATTAGTGTGTGTAAAAGCCGACCTTCACCTAACTTCTTGGGAACACATAGTTCCTTTCAGTTGCAAACACCACTCCATATATATACATGGGGATGTACAAGCTCCAACTCGGTTTTACAGTGAAAACTGCAGGAACTTCAAACCGGCAACAGGAAACAGACTGAGAAACCAGAGTAAAAGTTTTTCCTGCAACCCGTTCCCTTTGTGCTAGATGAACGAACGTCTCTCCACATGCTCAGTTCTGAGAGATGTGTGTGTGTGGAAGCCGTCCTTCACCTAGCTTTTTGGGAACACAAAGTTTCTTTTCACTTGCAAACGCCAATCCATACATATATATGGGGAGGTACTAGCTCCAACTCGGTTTTACAGTGAAAACTGCAGGAACGTTAAACCAGCAACAGGAAACAGACTGAGAAACCAGAGTAAAAGTTTCTCCTGCAACCCGTTCCCTTTGTGCTAGATGAACGAAATTCTCCCCACATGCTCAGTTCTGAGAGATAAGTGTGTGTGAAAGCCGTTCTTCACCTAGCTTGTTGGGAACACAAAGTTTCTTTTCAGTTGCAAACTCCACTCCATACATATATCTGGGGAGGTACTAGCTCCAACACGGTTTTACAGTGAAAACTGCAGGAACATTAAACCGGCAACAGGAAACAGACTGAGATACCAGAGTAAAATTTTTTCCTCCAAACCGTTCCTTTTGTGCTAGATGAACGAACGTCTCTCCACATGCTCAGTTCTGAGAGATAAGTGTGTGTGAAAGCCGTCCTTCACTTAGCTTCTTGGGAACACATAGTTCTTTACAGTTGCAAACCCCACTCCATATATATATATGGGGATGTACAAGCTCCAACTCGGTTTTACAGTGAAAACTGCAGAAACTTTAAAAAGGCAACATGAAACAGACTGAGAAACCAGAGTAAAATTTCCACTGCAACCCGTTCCCTTTGTGCTAGATGAACGAAACTCTCTTCACATGCTCAGTTCTGAGAGATAAGTGTGTGTGAAAGCCGTCCTTCACCTAGCTTGTTGGGAACACAAAGTTTCTTTTCACTTGCAAACGCCAAACCATACATATATATGGGGAGGTACTAGCTCCAAATCGGTTTTACAGTGAAAACTGCAGGAACTTTAAACCGGCAACAGGAAACAGACTGAGAAACCAGGGTAAAAGTTTACCTGCAACCCGTTCCCTTTGTGCTAGATGAACGAACGTCTCTCCTCATGCTCAGTTCTGAGAGATAAGTGTGTGTGAAAGCCGTCCTTCAACTAGCTTCTTGGGAACACAAAGTTTCTTTTCACTTGCAAACGCCAATCCATACATATATATGGGGAGGTACTAGCTCCAAATCGGTTTTACAGTGAAAACTGCAGGAACTTTAAACCGGCAACAGGAAACAGACTGAGAAACCAGAGTAAAAGTTTCTCCTACAACCCGTTCCCTTTGTGCTAGATGAACGAAAGTCTCTCCACATGGTCAGTTTTGAGAGATATGTGTGTGTGAAGCCGTCCTTCACCTAGCTTGTTGGGAATACAAAGTTTCTTTTCACTTGCAAACACCAATCCATACATATATATGGGGAGGTACTAGCTCCAACTCTTTTTTACAGTGAAAACTGCAGGAACTTCAAACCGGCAGTAGGAAACAGACTGAGAAACCAGAGTAAATGTTTCTCCTGCAACCCGTTCCATTTTGTGCTATATGAACGAACGTCTCTCCACATGCTCAGTTCTGAGAGATTAGTGTGTGTAAAAGCCGACCTTCACCTAACTTCTTGGGAACACATAGTTCCTTTCAGTTGCAAACACCACTCCATATATATACATGGGGATGTACAAGCTCCAACTCGGTTTTACAGTGAAAACTGCAGGAACTTCAAACCGGCAACAGGAAACAGACTGAGAAACCAGAGTAAAAGTTTTTCCTGCAACCCGTTCCCTTTGTGCTAGATGAACGAACGTCTCTCCACATGCTCAGTTCTGAGAGATGTGTGTGTGTGGAAGCCGTCCTTCACCTAGCTTTTTGGGAACACAAAGTTTCTTTTCACTTGCAAACGCCAATCCATACATATATATGGGGAGGTACTAGCTCCAACTCGGTTTTACAGTGAAAACTGCAGGAACGTTAAACCAGCAACAGGAAACAGACTGAGAAACCAGAGTAAAAGTTTCTCCTGCAACCCGTTCCCTTTGTGCTAGATGAACGAAATTCTCCCCACATGCTCAGTTCTGAGAGATAAGTGTGTGTGAAAGCCGTTCTTCACCTAGCTTGTTGGGAACACAAAGTTTCTTTTCAGTTGCAAACTCCACTCCATACATATATCTGGGGAGGTACTAGCTCCAACACGGTTTTACAGTGAAAACTGCAGGAACATTAAACCGGCAACAGGAAACAGACTGAGATACCAGAGTAAAATTTTTTCCTCCAAACCGTTCCTTTTGTGCTAGATGAACGAACGTCTCTCCACATGCTCAGTTCTGAGAGATAAGTGTGTGTGAAAGCCGTCCTTCACTTAGCTTCTTGGGAACACATAGTTCTTTACAGTTGCAAACCCCACTCCATATATATATATGGGGATGTACAAGCTCCAACTCGGTTTTACAGTGAAAACTGCAGAAACTTTAAAAAGGCAACATGAAACAGACTGAGAAACCAGAGTAAAATTTCCACTGCAACCCGTTCCCTTTGTGCTAGATGAACGAAACTCTCTTCACATGCTCAGTTCTGAGAGATAAGTGTGTGTGAAAGCCGTCCTTCACCTAGCTTGTTGGGAACACAAAGTTTCTTTTCACTTGCAAACGCCAAACCATACATATATATGGGGAGGTACTAGCTCCAAATCGGTTTTACAGTGAAAACTGCAGGAACTTTAAACCGGCAACAGGAAACAGACTGAGAAACCAGGGTAAAAGTTTCCCTGCAACCCGTTCCCTTTGTGCTAGATGAACGAACGTCTCTCCTCATGCTCAGTTCTGAGAGATAAGTGTGTGTGAAAGCCGTCCTTCAACTAGCTTCTTGGGAACACAAAGTTTCTTTTCACTTGCAAACGCCAATCCATACATATATATGGGGAGGTACTAGCTCCAAATCGGTTTTACAGTGAAAACTGCAGGAACTTTAAACCGGCAACAGGAAACAGACTGAGAAACCAGAGTAAAAGTTTCTCCTACAACCCGTTCCCTTTGTGCTAGATGAACGAAAGTCTCTCCACATGGTCAGTTTTGAGAGATATGTGTGTGTGAAGCCGTCCTTCACCTAGCTTGTTGGGAATACAAAGTTTCTTTTCACTTGCAAACACCAATCCATACATATATTTGGGGAGGTACTACCTCCAACTCGGTTTTACAGTGAAAACTGCAGGATCTTCAAACCGGCACTAGGATACAGACTGAGAAACCAGAGTAAATGTTTCTCCTGCAACCCGTTCCCTTTGTGCTAGATGAACGAACGTCTCTCCACATGCTCAGTTCTGAGAGATAAGTGTGTGTGAAAGCCGTCCTTCTAATAGCTTCTTGGGATCATATAGTTCCTTTCAGTTGCAAACACCACTCCATATATATATATGGGGAGGTACAAGCTCCAACTCGGTTTTACAGTGAAAACTGCAGGAACTTTAAACCGGCAACAGGTAACAGACTGAGAAACCAGAGTAAAATTTTTCCTGCAACCCGTTCCCTTTGTGCTAGTTGAACGAACGTCTCTCCACATGCTCAGTTCTTAGGGATAAGTGTGTGTGAAAGCCGTCCTTCACATATCTTGTTGGGAACACAAAGTTTCTTTTCAGTTGCAAACTCCAGTCCATACATATATCTTGGGACGTACTAGCTCCAACTCGGTTTTACAGTGAAAACTGCAGGAACTTTAAACCGGCAACAGGAAACAGACTGAGAAACCAGAGTAAAATTTCTCCTGCAACCAGTTCCCTTTGTGCTAGATGAAGGAACGTCTCTCCACATGCTCAGTTCTAAGAGATAAATGTGTGTGAAAGCCGTTCTTCACTTAGCTTGTTGGGAACACAAAGTTTCTTTTCACTTGATAACTCCAATCCATACATATATATGGGGAGGTACTAGCTCCAAATCAGTTTTACAGTGAAAACTGCAGGAACTTTAAACCGGCAACAGGAAACAGACTGAGAAACCAGAGTAAAAGTTTCTCCTGCAACCCGTTCCCTTTGTGCTAGATGAACGAACGTCTCTCCACATGCTCAGATCTGAGCGATAAGTGTGTGTGAAAGCCGTCCTTCACCATGCTTGTTGAGAACACAAAGTTTCTTTTCACTTGCAAACGCCAATCCATACATATATATGGGGAGGTACTAGCTCCAACTCGGTTTTACAGTGAAAACAGCAGGAACTTCAAAACGGCACTAGGATACAGACTGAGAAACCAGAGTAAATGTTTCTCCTGCAACCCGTTCCCTTTGTGCTAGATGAACGAACGTCTCTCCACATGCTCAGTTCTGAGAGATAAGTGTGTGTGAAAGCCGTCCTTCACCTAGCTTCTTGGGAACACATAGTTCCTTTTAGTTGCAAACCCCACTCCATATATATATATGGGGATGTACAAGCTCCAACTCGGTTTTACAGTGAAAACTGCAGGAACTTTAAACCGACAACAGGAAACAGACTGAGAAACCAGAGTAAAAGTTTCTCCTGCAACCCGTTCCTTTTTTGCTAGATGAATGAACTTCTCTATACATGCTCAGTTCTGAGAGATATATGTGTGTGAAAGACGTCCTTCAACTAGATTGTTGGGAACACAAAGTTTCTTTTCAATTGCAAACGCCAATCCATACATATATATGGGGAGGTACCAACTCCAACTCGGTTTTACAGTGAAAACTGCAGGAACTTCAAACCGGCACTAAGAAACAGACTGAGAAACCAGAGTAAAAATTTCTCCTGCAACCCGTTCCATTTCTGCTAGATGAACGAACGTCTCTCCACATGCTCAGTTCTGAGAGATAAGTGTGTGTGAAAGCCGTCCTTCAACTAGCTTGTTGGGAACACAAAGTTTCTTTTCAGTTGCAAACTCCACTTCATAAATATATATGGGGAGGTACTAGCTCCAACTCGGTTTTACAGTGAAAACTGCAGGAAATTCAAACCGGCAGTAGGAAACAGACTGAGAAACCAGAGTAAAAGTTTCTCCTGTAACCCGTTCCCTTTGTGTTAGATGAACGAACGTCTCTCCACATGCTCAGTTCTGAGAGATAAGTGTGTGTGAAAGCCGTCCTTCACTTAGCTTCTTGGGAACACATAGTTCTTTCAGTTGCAAACCCCACTCCATATATATATATGGGGATGTACAAGCTCCAACTCGGTTTTACAGTGAAAACTGCAGGAACTTTAAACCGGCAACAGGAAACAGACTGAGAAACCAGAGTAAAATTTCCCCTGCAACCCGTTCCCTTTGTGCTACATGAACGAACGTCTCTCCACATGCTCAGTTCTGAGAGAAAAGTGTGTGTGAATGCTGTCCTTCACCTAACTTGTTGGGAACCCAAAGTTTCTTTTCACTTGCAAACGCCAATCCATACATATATATGGGGAGGTACTAGCTCCAACTCGTTTTTACAGTGAAAACTGCAGGAACTTCAAACCGGCAGTAGGAAACAGACTGAGAAACCAGAGTAAATGTTTCTCCTGCAACCCGTTCCATTTTGTGCTATATGAACGAACGTCTCTCCACATGCTCAGTTCTGAGAGATTAGTGTGTGTAAAAGCCGACCTTCACCTAACTTCTTGGGAACACATAGTTCCTTTCAGTTGCAAACACCACTCCATATATATATATGGGGATGTACAAGCTCCAACTCGGTTTTACAGTGAAAACTGCAGGAACTTCAAACCGGCAACAGGAAACAGACTGAGAAACCAGAGTAAAAGTTTTTCCTGCAACCCGTTCCCTTTGTGCTAGATGAACGAACGTCTCTCCACATGCTCAGTTCTGAGAGATGTGTGTGTGTGGAAGCCGTCCTTCACCTAGCATTTTGGGAACTCAAAGTTTCTTTTCACTTGCAAACGACAATCCATACATATATATGGGGCGGTACTAGCTCCAACTCGGTTTTACAGTGAAAACTGCAGGAACGTTAAACCGGCAACAGGAAACAGACTGAGAAACCAGAGTAAAAGTTTCCCCTGCAACCCGTTCCCTTTGTGCTAGATGAACGAACGTCTCTCCACATGCTCAGTTCTGAGAGAAAATTGTGTGTGAATGCTGTCCTTCACCTAACTTGTTGGGAACACAAAGTTTCTTTTCACTTGCAAACTCCAATCCATACATATATATGGGGAGGTAATAGCTCCAACTCGTTTTTACAGTGAAAACTGCAGGAACGTTAAACCAGCAACAGGAAACAGACTGAGAAACCAGAGTAAAAATTTCTCCTGCAACCCGTTCCCTTTGTGCTAGATGAACGAAATTCTCCCCACATGCTCAGTTCTGAGAGATAAGTGTGTGTGAAAGCCGTCCTTCACCTAGCTTGTTGGGAACACAAAGTTTCTTTTCAGTTGCAAACTCCACTCCATACATATATCTGGGGAGGTACTAGCTCCAACACGGTTTTACAGTGAAAACTGCAGGAACATTAAACCGGCAACAGGAAACAGACTGAGATACCAGAGTAAAATTTTTTCCTCCAAACCGTTCCTTTTGTGCTAGATGAACGAACGTCTCTCCACATGCTCAGTTCTGAGAGATAAGTGTGTGTGAAAGCCGTCCTTCTAATAGCTTCTTGGGATCATATAGTTCCTTTCAGTTGCAAACACCACTCCATATATATATATGGGGAGGTACAAGCTCCAAATCGGTTTTACAGTGAAAACTGCAGGAACTTTAAACCGGCAACAGGTAACAGACTGAGAAACCAGAGTAAAATTTTTCCTGCAACCCGTTCCCTTTGTGCTAGTTGAACGAACGTCTCTCCACATGCTCAGTTCTTAGGGATAAGTGTGTGTGAAAGCCGTCCTTCACATATCTTGTTGGGAACACAAAGTTTCTTTTCAGTTGCAAACTCCAGTCCATACATATATCTTGGGACGTACTAGCTCCAACTCGCTTTTACAGTGAAAACTGCAGGAACTTTAAACCGGCAACAGGAAACAGACTGAGAAACCAGAGTAAAATTTCTCCTGCAACCAGTTCCCTTTGTGCTAGATGAAGGAACGTCTCTCCACATGCTCAGTTCTAAGAGATAAATGTGTGTGAAAGCCGTTCTTCACTTAGCTTGTTGGGAACACAAAGTTTCTTTTCACTTGATAACTCCAATCCATACATATATATGGGGAGGTACTAGCTCCAAATCAGTTTTACAGTGAAAACTGCAGGAACTTTAAACCGGCAACAGGAAACAGACTGAGAAACCAGAGTAAAAGTTTCTCCTGCAACCCGTTCCCTTTGTGCTAGATGAACGAACGTCTCTCCACATGCTCAGATCTGAGCGATAAGTGTGTGTGAAAGCCGTCCTTCACCATGCTTGTTGAGAACACAAAGTTTCTTTTCACTTGCAAACGCCAATCCATACATATATATGGGGAGGTACTAGCTCCAACTCGGTTTTACAGTGAAAACAGCAGGAACTTCAAACCGGCACTAGGATACAGACTGAGAAACCAGAGTAAATGTTTCTCCTGCAACCCGTTCCCTTTGTGCTAGATGAACGAACGTCTCTCCACATGCTCAGTTCTGAGAGATAAGTGTGTGTGAAAGCCGTCCTTCACCTAGCTTCTTGGGAACACATAGTTCCTTTTAGTTGCAAACCCCACTCCATATATATATATGGGGATGTACAAGCTCCAACTCGGTTTTACAGTGAAAACTGCAGGAACTTTAAACCGACAACAGGAAACAGACTGAGAAACCAGAGTAAAAGTTTCTCCTGCAACCCGTTCCTTTTTTGCTAGATGAATGAACTTCTCTATACATGCTCAGTTCTGAGAGATATATGTGTGTGAAAGACGTCCTTCAACTAGATTGTTGGGAACACAAAGTTTCTTTTCAATTGCAAACGCCAATCCATACATATATATGGGGAGGTACCAACTCCAACTCGGTTTTACAGTGAAAACTGCAGGAACTTCAAACCGGCACTAAGAAACAGACTGAGAAACCAGAGTAAAAATTTCTCCTGCAACCCGTTCCATTTCTGCTAGATGAACGAACGTCTCTCCACATGCTCAGTTCTGAGAGATAAGTGTGTGTGAAAGCCGTCCTTCACTTAGCTTCTTGGGAACACATAGTTCTTTCAGTTGCAAACCCCACTCCATATATATATATGGGGATGTACAAGCTCCAACTCGGTTTTACAGTGAAAACTGCAGGAACTTTAAACCGGCAACAGGAAACAGACTGAGAAACCAGAGTAAAATTTCCCCTGCAACCCGTTCCCTTTGTGCTACATGAACGAACGTCTCTCCACATGCTCAGTTCTGAGAGAAAAGTGTGTGTGAATGCTGTCCTTCACCTAACTTGTTGGGAACCCAAAGTTTCTTTTCACTTGCAAACGCCAATCCATACATATATATGGGGAGGTACTAGCTCCAACTCGTTTTTACAGTGAAAACTGCAGGAACTTCAAACCGGCAGTAGGAAACAGACTGAGAAACCAGAGTAAATGTTTCTCCTGCAACCCGTTCCATTTTGTGCTATATGAACGAACGTCTCTCCACATGCTCAGTTCTGAGAGATTAGTGTGTGTAAAAGCCGACCTTCACCTAACTTCTTGGGAACACATAGTTCCTTTCAGTTGCAAACACCACTCCATATATATATATGGGGATGTACAAGCTCCAACTCGGTTTTACAGTGAAAACTGCAGGAACTTCAAACCGGCAACTGGAAACAGACTGAGAAACCACAGTAAAAGTTTTTCCTGCAACCCGTTCCCTTTGTGCTAGATGAACGAACGTCTCTCCACATGCTCAGTTCTGAGAGATGTGTGTGTGTGGAAGCCGTCCTTCACCTAGCATTTTGGGAACTCAAAGTTTCTTTTCACTTGCAAACGACAATCCATACATATATATGGGGCGGTACTAGCTCCAACTCGGTTTTACAGTGAAAACTGCAGGAACGTTAAACCGGCAACAGGAAACAGACTGAGAAACCAGAGTAAAAGTTTCCCCTGCAACCCGTTCCCTTTGTGCTAGATGAACGAACGTCTCTCCACATGCTCAGTTCTGAGAGAAAATTGTGTGTGAATGCTGTCCTTCACCTAACTTGTTGGGAACACAAAGTTTCTTTTCACTTGCAAACTCCAATCCATACATATATATGGGGAGGTAATAGCTCCAACTCGTTTTTACAGTGAAAACTGCAGGAACGTTAAACCAGCAACAGGAAACAGACTGAGAAACCAGAGTAAAAATTTCTCCTGCAACCCGTTCCCTTTGTGCTAGATGAACGAAATTCTCCCCACATGCTCAGTTCTGAGAGATAAGTGTGTGTGAAAGCCGTCCTTCACCTAGCTTGTTGGGAACACAAAGTTTCTTTTCAGTTGCAAACTCCACTCCATACATATATCTGGGGAGGTACTAGCTCCAACACGGTTTTACAGTGAAAACTGCAGGAACATTAAACCGGCAACAGGAAACAGACTGAGATACCAGAGTAAAATTTTTTCCTCCAAACCGTTCCTTTTGTGCTAGATGAACGAACGTCTCTCCACATGCTCAGTTCTGAGAGATAAGTGTGTGTGAAAGCCGTCCTTCACTTAGCTTCTTGGGAACACATAGTTCTTTACAGTTGCAAACCCCACTCCATATATATATATGGGGATGTACAAGGTCCAACTCGGTTTTACAGTGAAAACTGCAGAAACTTTAAAAAGGCAACATGAAACAGACTGAGAAACCAGAGTAAAATTTCCACTGCAACCCGTTCCCTTTGTGCTAGATGAACGAAACTCTCTTCACATGCTCAGTTCTGAGAGATAAGTGTGTGTGAAAGCCGTCCTTCAACTAGCTTCTTGGGAACACAAAGTTTCTTTTCACTTGCTAACGCCAAACCATACATATATATGGGGAGGTACTAGCTCCAAATCGGTTTTACAGTGAAAACTGCAGGAACTTTAAACCGGCAACAGGAAACAGACTGAGAAACCAGAGTAAAAGTTTCTCCTACAACCCGTTCCCTTTGTGCTAGATGAACGAAAGTCTCTCCACATGGTCAGTTTTGAGAGATAAGTGTGTGTGAAGCCGTCCTTCACCTAGCTTGTTGGGAACACAAAGTTTCTTTTCACTTGCAAACACCAATCCATACATATATTTGGGGAGGTACTACCTCCAACTCGGTTTTACAGTGAAAACTGCAGGATCTTCAAACCGGCACTAGGATACAGACTGAGAAACCAGAGTAAATGTTTCTCCTGCAACCCGTTCCCTTTGTGCTAGATGAACGAACGTCTCTCCACATGCTCAGTTCTGAGAGATAAGTGTGTGTGAAAGCCGTCCTTCTAATAGCTTCTTGGGATCATATAGTTCCTTTCAGTTGCAAACACCACTCCATATATATATATGGGGAGGTACAAGCTCCAACTCGGTTTTACAGTGAAAACTGCAGGAACTTTAAACCGGCAACAGGTAACAGACTGAGAAACCAGAGTAAAATTTTTCCTGCAACCCGTTCCCTTTGTGCTAGTTGAACGAACGTCTCTCCACATGCTCAGTTCTTAGGGATAAGTGTGTGTGAAAGCCGTCCTTCACATATCTTGTTGGGAACACAAAGTTTCTTTTCAGTTGCAAACTCCAGTCCATACATATATCTTGGGACGTACTAGCTCCAACTCGGTTTTACAGTGAAAACTGCAGGAACTTTAAACCGGCAACAGGAAACAGACTGAGAAACCAGAGTAAAATTTCTCCTGCAACCAGTTCCCTTTGTGCTAGATGAAGGAACGTCTTTCCACATGCTCAGTTCTGAGAGATAAATGTGTGTGAAAGCCGTTCTTCACTTAGCTTGTTGGGAACACAAAGTTTCTTTTCACTTGAAAACTCCAATCCATACATATATATGGGGAGGTACTAGCTCCAAATCAGTTTTACAGTGAAAACTGCAGGAACTTTAAACCGGCAACAGGAAACAGACTGAGAAACCAGAGTAAAAGTTTCTCCTGCAACCCGTTCCCTTTGTGCTAGATGAACGAACGTCTCTCCACATGCTCAGATCTGAGCGATAAGTGTGTGTGAAAGCCGTCCTTCACCATGCTTGTTGAGAACACAAAGTTTCTTTTCACTTGCAAACGCCAATCCATACATATATATGGGGAGGTACTAGCTCCAACTCGGTTTTACAGTGAAAACAGCAGGAACTTCAAACCGGCACTAGGATACAGACTGAGAAACCAGAGTAAATGTTTCTCCTGCAACCCGTTCCCTTTGTGCTAGATGAACGAACGTCTCTCCACATGCTCAGTTCTGAGAGATAAGTGTGTGTGAAAGCCGTCCTTCACCTAGCTTCTTGGGAACACATAGTTCCTTTTAGTTGCAAACCCCACTCCATATATATATATGGGGATGTACAAGCTCCAACTCGGTTTTACAGTGAAAACTGCAGGAACTTTAAACCGACAACAGGAAACAGACTGAGAAACCAGAGTAAAAGTTTCTCCTGCAACCCGTTCCTTTTTTGCTAGATGAATGAACTTCTCTATACATGCTCAGTTCTGAGAGATATATGTGTGTGAAAGACGTCCTTCAACTAGATTGTTGGGAACACAAAGTTTCTTTTCAATTGCAAACGCCAATCCATACATATATATGGGGAGGTACCAACTCCAACTCGGTTTTACAGTGAAAACTGCAGGAACTTCAAACCGGCACTAAGAAACAGACTGAGAAACCAGAGTAAAAATTTCTCCTGCAACCCGTTCCATTTCTGCTAGATGAACGAACGTCTCTCCACATGCTCAGTTCTGAGAGATAAGTGTGTGTGAAAGCCGTCCTTCAACTAGCTTGTTGGGAACACAAAGTTTCTTTTCAGTTGCAAACTCCACTTCATACATATATATGGGGAGGTACTAGCTCCAACTCGGTTTTACAGTGAAAACTGCAGGAAATTCAAACCGGCAGTAGGAAACAGACTGAGAAACCAGAGTAAAAGTTTCTCCTGTAACCCGTTCCCTTTGTGTTAGATGAACGAACGTCTCTCCACATGCTCAGTTCTGAGAGATAAGTGTGTGTGAAAGCCGTCCTTCACTTAGCTTCTTGGGAACACATAGTTCCTTTCAGTTGCAAACCCCACTCCATATATATATATGGGGATGTACAAGCTCCAACTCGGTTTTACAGTGAAAACTGCAGGAACTTTAAAACGGCAACAGGAAACACACTGAGAAACCAGAGTAAAATTTCCCCTGCAACCCGTTCCCTTTGTGCTACATGAACGAACGTCTCTCCACATGCTCAGTTCTGAGAGAAAAGTGTGTGTGAAAGCCGTCCTTCAACTAGCTTCTTGGGAACACAAAGTTTCTTTTCACTTGCAAACGCCAATCCATACATATATATGGGGAGGTACTAGCTCCAAATCGGTTTTACAGTGAAAACTGCAGGAACTTTAAACCGGCAACAGGAAACAGACTGAGAAACCAGAGTAAAAGTTTCTCCTACAACCCGTTCCCTTTGTGCTAGATGAACGAAAGTCTCTCCACATGGTCAGTTTTGAGAGATAAGTGTGTGTGAAGCCGTCCTTCACCTAGCTTGTTGGGAACACAAAGTTTCTTTTCACTTGCAAACACCAATCCATACATATATTTGGGGAGGTACTACCTCCAACTCGGTTTTACAGTGAAAACTGCAGGAACTTCAAACCGGCACTAGGATACAGACTGAGAAACCAGAGTAAATGTTTCTCCTGCAACCCGTTCCCTTTGTGCTAGATGAACGAACGTCTCTCCACATGCTCAGTTCTGAGAGATAAGTGTGTGTGAAAGCCGTCCTTCTAATAGCTTCTTGGGATCATATAGTTCCTTTCAGTTGCAAACACCACTCCATATATATATATGGGGAGGTACAAGCTCCAACTCGGTTTTACAGTGAAAACTGCAGGAACTTTAAACCGGCAACAGGTAACAGACTGAGAAACCAGAGTAAAATTTTTCCTGCAACCCGTTCCCTTTGTGCTAGTTGAACGAACGTCTCTCCACATGCTCAGTTCTTAGGGATAAGTGTGTGTGAAAGCCGTCCTTCACATATCTTGTTGGGAACACAAAGTTTCTTTTCTGTTGCAAACTCCAGTCCATACATATATCTTGGGACGTACTAGCTCCAACTCGGTTTTACAGTGAAAACTGCAGGAACTTTAAACCGGCAACAGGAAACAGACTGAGAAACCAGAGTAAAATTTCTCCTGCAACCAGTTCCCTTTGTGCTAGATGAAGGAACGTCTCTCCACATGCTCAGTTCTGAGAGATAAATGTGTGTGAAAGCCGTTCTTCACTTAGCTTGTTGGGAACACAAAGTTTCTTTTCACTTGAAAACTCCAATCCATACATATATATGGGGAGGTACTAGCTCCAAATCAGTTTTACAGTGAAAACTGCAGGAACTTTAAACCGGCAACAGGAAACAGACTGAGAAACCAGAGTAAAAGTTTCTCCTGCAACACGTTCCCTTTGTGCTAGATGAACGAACGTCTCTCCACATGCTCAGATCTGAGCGATAAGTGTGTGTGAAAGCCGTCCTTCACCATGCTTGTTGAGAACACAAAGTTTCTTTTCACTTGCAAACGCCAATCCATACATATATATGGGGAGGTACTAGCTCCAACTCGGATTTACAGTGAAAACAGCAGGAACTTCAAACCGGCACTAGGATACAGACTGAGAAACCAGAGTAAATGTTTCTCCTGCAACCCGCTCCCTTTGTGCTAGATGAACGAACGTCTCTCCACATGCTCAGTTCTGAGAGATAAGTGTGTGTGAAAGCCGTCCTTCACCTAGCTTCTTGGGAACACATAGTTCCTTTTAGTAGCAAACCCCACTCCATATATATATATGGGGATGTACAAGCTCCAACTCGGTTTTACAGTGAAAACTGCAGGAACTTTAAACCGACAACAGGAAACAGACTGAGAAACCAGAGTAAAAGTTTCTCCTGCAACCCGTTCCTTTTTTGCTAGATGAATGAACTTCTCTATACATGCTCAGTTCTGAGAGATATATGTGTGTGAAAGACGTCCTTCAAATAGATTGTTGGGAACACAAAGTTTCTTTTCAATTGCAAACGCCAATCCATACATATATATGGGGAGGTACCAACTCCAACTCGGTTTTACAGTGAAAACTGCAGGAACTTCAAACCGGCACTAAGAAACAGACTGAGAAACCAGAGTAAAAATTTCTCCTGCAACCCGTTCCATTTCTGCTAGATGAACGAACGTCTCTCCACATGCTCAGTTCTGAGAGATAAGTGTGTGTGAAAGCCGTCCTTCAACTAGCTTGTTGGGAACACAAAGTTTCTTTTCAGTTGCAAACTCCACTTCATACATATATATGGGGAGGTACTAGCTCCAACTCGGTTTTACAGTGAAAACTGCAGGAAATTCAAACCGGCAGTAGGAAACAGACTGAGAAACCAGAGTAAAAGTTTCTCCTGTAACCCGTTCCCTTTGTGTTAGATGAACGAACGTCTCTCCAAATGCTCAGTTCTGAGAGATAAGTGTGTGTGAAAGCCGTCCTTCACTTAGCTTCTTGGGAACACATAGTTCTTTTCAGTTGCAAACCCCACTCCATATATATATATGGGGATGTACAAGCTCCAACTCGGTTTTACAGTGAAAACTGCAGGAACTTTAAAACGGCAACAGGAAACACACTGAGAAACCAGAGTAAAATTTCCCCTGCAACCCGTTCCCTTTGTGCTACATGAACGAACGTCTCTCCACATGCTCAGTTCTGAGAGAAAAGTGTGTGTGAAAGCCGTCCTTCACCTAGCTTGTTGGGAACAGAAAGTTTCTTTTCACTTGCAAACGCCACTCCATACATATATATGGGGAGGTACTAGCTCCAAATCGGTTTTACAGTGAAAACTGCAGGAACTTTAAACCGGCAACAGGAAACAGACTGAGAAACCAGAGTAAAAGTTTCCCCTGCAACCCGTTCCCTTTTTGCTAGATGAACGAACGTCTCTCCACATGCTCAGTTCTGAGAGAAAAGTGTGTGTGAATGCTGTCCTTCACCTAACTTGTTGGGAACACAAAGTTTCTTTTCACTTGCAAACGCCAATCCATACATATATATGGGGAGGTACTAGCTCCAACTCGTTTTTACAGTGAAAACTGCAGGAACTTCAAACCGGCAGTAGGAAACAGACTGAGAAACCAGAGTAAATGTTTCTCCTGCAACCCGTTCCATTTTGTGCTATATGAACGAACGTCTCTCCACATGCTCAGTTCTGAGACATTAGTGTGTGTAAAAGCCGACCTTCACCTAACTTCTTGGGAACACATAGTTCCTTTCAGTTGCAAACACCACTCCATATATATATATGGGGATGTACAAGCTCCAACTCGGTTTTACAGTGAAAACTGCAGGAACTTCAAACCGGCAACAGGAAACAGACTGAGAAACCAGAGTAAAAGTTTTTCCTGCAACCCGTTCCCTTTGTGCTAGATGAACAAACGTCTCTCCACATGCTCAGTTCTGAGAGATGTGTGTGTGTGGAAGCCGTCCTTCACCTAGCTTTTTGGGAACACAAAGTTTCTTTTCACTTGCAAACGAGAATCCATACATATATATGGGGCGGTACTAGCTCCAACTCGGTTTTACAGTGAAAACTGCAGGAACTTTAAACCGGCAACAGGAAACAGACTGAGAAACCAGAGTAAAAGTTTCCCCTGCAACCCGTTCCCTTTGTGCTAGATGAACGAACGTCTCTCCACATGCTCAGTTCTGAGAGAAAAGTGTGTGTGAATGCTGTCCTTCACCTAACTTGTTGGGAACACAAAGTTTCTTTTCACTTGCAAACGCCAATCCATACATATATATGGGGAGGTACTAGCTCCAACTCGTTTTTACAGTGAAAACTGCAGGAACTTCAAACCGGCAGTAGGAAACAGACTGAGAAACCAGAGTAAATGTTTCTCCTGCAACCCGTTCCATTTTGTGCTATATGAACGAACGTCTCTCCACATGCTCAGTTCTGAGAGATTAGTGTGTGTAAAAGCCGACCTTCACCTAACTTCTTGGGAACACATAGTTCCTTTCAGTTGCAAACAACACTCCATATATATATATGGGGATGTACAAGCTCCAACTCGGTTTTACAGTGAAAACTGCAGGAACTTCAAACCGGCAACAGGAAACAGACTGAGAAACCAGAGAAAAAGTTTTTCCTGCAACCCGTTCCCTTTGTGCTAGATGAACGAACGTCTCTCCACATGCTCAGTTCTGAGAGATGTGTGTGTGTGGAAGCCGTCCTTCACCTAGCTTTTTGGGAACACAAAGTTTCTTTTCACTTGCAAACGACAATCCATACATATATATGGGGCGGTACTAGCTCCAACTCGGTTTTACAGTGAAAACTGCAGGAACGTTAAACCGGCAACAGGAAACAGACTGAGAAACCAGAGTAAAAGTTTCCCCTGCAACCCGTTCCCTTTGTGCTAGATGAACGAACTTCTCTCCACATGCTCAGTTCTGAGAGAAAATTGTGTGTGAATGCTGTCCTTCACCTAACTTGTTGGGAACACAAAGTTTCTTTTCACTTGCAAACTCCAATCCATACATATATATGGGGAGGTAGTAGCTCCAACTCGTTTTTACAGTGAAAACTGCAGGAACTTCAAACCGGCAGTAGGAAACAGACTGAGAAACCAGAGTAAATGTTTCTCCTGCAACCCGTTCCATTTTGTGCTATATGAACGAACGTCTCTCCACATGCTCAGTTCTGAGAGATTAGTGTGTGTAAAAGCCGACCTTCACCTAACTTCTTGGGAACACATAGTTCCTTTCAGTTGCAAACCCCACTCCATATATATATATGGGGATGTACAAGCTCCAACTCGGTTTTACAGTGAAAACTGCAGGAACTTCAAACCGGCAACAGGAAACAGACTGAGAAACCAGAGGAAAAATTTCCCCTGCAACCCGTTCCCTTTGTGCTAGATGAAAGAACGTCTCTTCACATGCTCAGTTCTGAGAGATTAGTGTGTGTGAAAGCCGTCCTTCACCTAGCTTGTTGGGAACAGAAAGATTCTTGTCACTTGCAAACGCCAAACCATACATATGTATGAGGAGGTACTAGCTCCAAATCGGTTTTACAGAGAAAACTGCAGGAACTTTAAACCGGCAACTGGAAACAGACTGAGAAACCAGAGTAAATGTTTCCCCTGCAACCCGTTCCATTTGTGGTAGATGAACGAACGTCTCTCCACATGCTCAGTTCTGAGAGATGAGTGTGTGTGGAAGCCGTCCTTCACCTAGCTTTTTGGGAACACAAAGATTCTTTTCACTTGCAAACGCCAATCCATACATATATATGGGGCGGTACTAGCCCCAACTCGGTTTTACAGTGAAAACTGCAGGAACTTTAAACCGGCAACAGGAAACAGAATGAGAATCCAGAGTAAAAGTTTCTCCTGCAACCCGTTCCCTTTGTGCTAGATGAACGAAAGTCTCTCCACATGCTCTGATCTGAGAGAGAAGTGTGTGTGAAAGCCGTTCTTCACTGAGCTTCTTGGGAACACATAGTTCCTTTCAGTTGCAAACCCCACTCCATATATATACATGGGGAGGTACAAGCTCCAACTCGGTTTTACAGTGAAAACTGCAGGAACTTTAAACAGGCAACAGGAAACAGACTGAGAAACCAGAGTAAAATTTCTCCTGCAACCAGTTCCCTTTCTGCTAGATGAACGAACGTCTCTCCACATGCTCAGTTCTGAGAGATAAGTGTGTGTGAAAGCCGTCCTTCACCTAGCTTGTTGGGAACACAAAGTTTCTTTTAACTTGCAAAAGCCAATCCATACATATATATGGGGAGGTACTAGCTCCAAATCGGTTTTACAGTGAAAACTGCAGGAACTTTAAACCGGCAACAGGAAACAGACTGAGAAACCAGAGTAAAAGTTCCCCCTGCAACCCGTTCCCTTTGTGCTAGATGAACGAACGTCTCTCCACATGCTCAGTTCTGAGAGAAAAGTGTGTGTGAATGCTGTCCTTCACCTAACTTGTTGGGAACACAAAGTTTCTTTTCACTTGCAAACGCCAATCCATACATATATATGGGGAGGTACTAGCTCCAACTCGTTTTTACAGTGAAAACTGCAGGAACTTCAAACCGGCAGTAGGAAACAGACTGAGAAACCAGAGTAAATGTTTCTCCTGCAACCCGTTCCATTTTGTGCTATATGAACGAACGTCTCTCCACATGCTCAGTTCTGAGAGATTAGTGTGTGTAAAAGCCGACCTTCACCTAACATCTTGGGAACACATAGTTCCTTTCAGTTGCAAACACCACTCCATATATATATATGGGGATGTACAAGCTCCAACTCGGTTTTACAGTGAAAACTGCAGGAACTTCAAACCGGCAACAGGAAACAGACTGAGAAACCAGAGTAAAACTTTTTCCTGCAACCCGTTCCCTTTGTGCTAGATGAACGAACGTCTCTCCACATGCTCAGTTCTGAGAGATGTGTGTGTGTGGAAGCCGTCCTTCACCTAGCTTTTTGGGAACACAAAGTTTCTTTTCACTTGCAAACGCCAATCCATACATATATATGGGGCGGTACTAGCTCCAACTCGGTTTTACAGTGAAAACTGCAGGAACTTTAAACCGGCAACAGGAAACAGACTGAGAAACCAGAGTAAAAGTTTCCCCTGCAACCCGTTCCCTTTGTGCTAGATGAACGAACGTCTCTCCACATGCTCAGTTCTGAGAGAAAATTGTGTGTGAATGCTGTCCTTCACCTAACTTGTTGGGAACACAAAGTTTCTTTTCACTTGCAAACGCCAATCCATACATATATATGGGGAGGTACTAGCTCCAACTCGTTTTTACAGTGAAAACTGCAGGAACTTCAAACCGGCAGTAGGAAACAGACTGAGAAACCAGAGTAAATGTTTCTCCTGCAACCCGTTCCATTTTGTGCTATATGAACGAACGTCTCTCCACATGCTCAGTTCTGAGAGATTAGTGTGTGTAAAAGCCGACCTTCACCTAACTTCTTGGGAACACATAGTTCCTTTCAGTTGCAAACATCACTCCATATATATATATGGGGATGTACAAGCTCCAACTCGGTTTTACAGTGAAAACTGCAGGAACTTCAAACCGGCAACAGGAAACAGACTGAGAAACCAGAGTAAAAGTTTTTCCTGCAACCCGTTCCCTTTGTGCTAGATGAACGAACGTCTCTCCACATGCTCAGTTCTGAGAGATGTGTGTGTGTGGAAGCCGTCCTTCACCTAGCTTTTTGGGAACACAAAGTTTCTTTTCACTTGCAAACGACAATCCATACATATATATGGGGCGGTACTAGCTCCAACTCGGTTTTACAGTGAAAACTGCAGGAACTTTAAACCGGCAACCGGAAACAGACTGAGAAACCAGAGTAAAAGTTTCCCCTGCAACCCGTTCCCTTTGTGCTAGATGAACGAACGTCTCTCCACATGCTCAGTTCTGAGAGAAAATTGTGTGTGAATGCTGTCCTTCACCTAACTTGTTGGGAACACAAAGTTTCTTTTCACTTGCAAACTCCAATCCATACATATATATGGGGAGGTACTAACTCCAACTCGTTTTTACAGTGAAAACTGCAGGAACGTTAAACCAGCAACAGGAAACAGACTGAGAAACCAGAGTAAAAGTTTCTCCTGCAACCCGATCCCTTTGTGCTAGATGAACGAAATTCTCCCCACATGCTCAGTTCTGAGAGATAAGTGTGTGTGAAAGCCGTCCTTCACCTAGCTTGTTGGGAACACAAAGTTTCTTTTCAGTTGCAAACTCCACTCCATACATATATCTGGGGAGGTACTAGCTCCAACACGGTTTTACAGTGAAAACTGCAGGAACATTAAACCGGCAACAGGAAACAGACTGAGATACCAGAGTAAAATTTTTTCCACCAAACCGTTCCTTTTGTGCTAGATGAACGAACGTCTCTCCACATGCTCAGTTCTGAGAGATAAGTGTGTGTGAAAGCCGTCCTTCACTTAGCTTCTTGGGAACACATAGTTCTTTACAGTTGCAAACCCCACTCCATATATATATATGGGGATGTACAAGCTCCAACTCGGTTTTACAGTGAAAACTGCAGAAACTTTAAAAAGGCAACATGAAACAGACTGAGAAACCAGAGTAAAATTTCCACTGCAACCCGTTCCCTTTTTGCTAGATGAACGAAACTCCCTTCACATGCTCATTTCTGAGAGATAAGTGTGTGTGAAAGCCGCCCTTCACCTAGCTTGTTGGGAACACAAAGTTTCTTTTCACTTGCAAACGCCAAACCATACATATATATGGGGAGGTACTAGCTCCAAATCGGTTTTACAGTGAAAACTGCAGGAACTTTAAACCGGCAACAGGAAACAGACTGAGAAACCAGGGTAAAAGTTTCCCTGCAACCCGTTCCCTTTGTGCTAGATGAACGAACGTCTCTCCTCATGCTCAGTTCTGAGAGATAAGTGTGTGTGAAAGCCGTCCTTCAACTAGCTTCTTGGGAACACAAAGTTTCTTTTCACTTGCAAACGCCAATCCATACATATATATGGGGAGGTACTAGCTCCAAATCGGTTTTACAGTGAAAACTGCAGGAACTTTAAACCGGCAACAGGAAACAGACTGAGAAACCAGAGTAAAAGTTTCTCCTACAACCCGTTCCCATTGTGCTAGATGAACGAAAGTCTCTCCACATGGTCAGTTTTGAGAGATAAGTGTGTGTGAAGCCGTCCTTCACCTAGCTTGTTGGGAACACAAAGTTTCTTTTCACTTGCAAACACCAATCCATACATATATTTGGGGAGGTACTACCTCCAACTCGGTTTTACAGTGAAAACTGCAGGATCTTCAAACCGGCACTAGGATACAGACTGAGAAACCAGAGTAAATGTTTCTCCTGCAACCCGTTCCCTTTGTGCTAGATGAACGAACGTCTCTCCACATGCTCAGTTCTGAGAGATAAGTGTGTGTGAAAGCCGTCCTTCTAATAGCTTCTTGGGATCATATAGTTCCTTTCAGTTGCAAACACCACTCCATATATATATATGGGGAGGTACAAGCTCCAACTCGGTTTTACAGTGAAAACTGCAGGAACTTTAAACCGGCAACAGGTAACAGACTGAGAAACCAGAGTAAAATTTTTCCTGCAACCCGTTCCCTTTGTGCTAGTTGAACGAACGTCTCTCCACATGCTCAGTTCTTAGGGATAAGTGTGTGTGAAAGCCGTCCTTCACATATCTTGTTGGGAACACAAAGTTTCTTTTCTGTTGCAAACTCCAGTCCATACATATATCTTGGGACGTACTAGCTCCAACTCGGTTTTACAGTGAAAACTGCAGGAACTTTAAACCGGCAACAGGAAACAGACTGAGAAACCAGAGTAAAATTTCTCCTGCAACCAGTTCCTTTTGTGCTAGATGAAGGAACGTCTCTCCACATGCTCAGTTCTGAGAGATAAATGTGTGTGAAAGCCGTTCTTCACTTAGCTTGTTGGGAACACAAAGTTTCTTTTCACTTGAAAACTCCAATCCATACATATATATGGGGAGGTACTAGCTCCAAATCAGTTTTACAGTGAAAACTGCAGGAACTTTAAACCGGCAACAGGAAACAGACTGAGAAACCAGAGTAAAAGTTTCTCCTGCAACACGTTCCCTTTGTGCTAGATGAACGAACGTCTCTCCACATGCTCAGATCTGAGCGATAAGTGTGTGTGAAAGCCGTCCTTCACCATGCTTGTTGAGAACACAAAGTTTCTTTTCACTTGCAAACGCCAATCCATACATATATATGGGGAGGTACTAGCTCCAACTCGGATTTACAGTGAAAACAGCAGGAACTTCAAACCGGCACTAGGATACAGACTGAGAAACCAGAGTAAATGTTTCTCCTGCAACCCGCTCCCTTTGTGCTAGATGAACGAACGTCTCTCCACATGCTCAGTTCTGAGAGATAAGTGTGTGTGAAAGCCGTCCTTCACCTAGCTTCTTGGGAACACATAGTTCCTTTTAGTTGCAAACCCCACTCCATATATATATATGGGGATGTACAAGCTCCAACTCGGTTTTACAGTGAAAACTGCAGGAACTTTAAACCGACAACAGGAAACAGACTGAGAAACCAGAGTAAAAGTTTCTCCTGCAACCCGTTCCTTTTTTGCTAGATGAATGAACTTCTCTATACATGCTCAGTTCTGAGAGATATATGTGTGTGAAAGACGTCCTTCAAATAGATTGTTGGGAACACAAAGTTTCTTTTCAATTGCAAACGCCAATCCATACATATATATGGGGAGGTACCAACTCCAACTCGGTTTTACAGTGAAAACTGCAGGAACTTCAAACCGGCACTAAGAAACAGACTGAGAAACCAGAGTAAAAATTTCTCCTGCAACCCGATCCATTTCTGCTAGATGAATGAACGTCTCTCCACATGCTCAGTTCTGAGAGATAAGTGTGTGTGAAAGCCGTCCTTCAACTAGCTTGTTGGGAACACAAAGTTTCTTTTCAGTTGCAAACTCCACTTCATACATATATATGGGGAGGTACTAGCTCCAACTCGGTTTTACAGTGAAAACTGCAGGAAATTCAAACCGGCAGTAGGAAACAGACTGAGAAACCAGAGTAAAAGTTTCTCCTGTAACCCGTTCCCTTTGTGTTAGATGAACGAACGTCTCTCCACATGCTCAGTTCTGAGAGATAAGTGTGTGTGAAAGCCGTCCTTCACTTAGCTTCTTGGGAACACATAGTTCCTTTCAGTTGCAAACCCCACTCCATATATATATATGGGGATGTACAAGCTCCAACTCGGTTTTACAGTGAAAACTGCAGGAACTTTAAAACGGCAACAGGAAACACACTGAGAAACCAGAGTAAAATTTCCCCTGCAACCCGTTCCCTTTGTGCTACATGAACGAACGTCTCTCCACATGCTCAGTTCTGAGAGATGTGTGTGTGTGGAAGCCGTCCTTCACCTAGCTTTTTGGGAACACAAAGTTTCTTTTCACTTGCAAACGCCACTCCATACATATATATGGGGAGGTACTAGCTCCAAATCGGTTTTACAGTGAAAACTGCAGGAACTTTAAACCGGCAACAGGAAACAGACTGAGAAACCAGAGTAAAAGTTTCCCCTGCAACCCGTTCCCTTTGTGCTAGATGAACGAACGTCTCTCCACATGCTCAGTTCTGAGAGAAAAGTGTGTGTGAATGCTGTCCTTCACCTAACTTGTTGGGAACACAAAGTTTCTTTTCACTTGCAAACGCCAATCCATACATATATATGGGGAGGTACTAGCTCCAACTCGTTTTTACAGTGAAAACTGCAGGAACTTCAAACCGGCAGTAGGAAACAGACTGAGAAACCAGAGTAAATGTTTCTCCTGCAACCCGTTCCATTTTGTGCTATATGAACGAACGTCTCTCCACATGCTCAGTTCTGAGACATTAGTGTGTGTAAAAGCCGACCTTCACCTAACTTCTTGGGAACACATAGTTCCTTTCAGTTGCAAACACCACTCCATATATATATATGGGGATGTACAAGCTCCAACTCGGTTTTACAGTGAAAACTGCAGGAACTTCAAACCGGCAACAGGAAACAGACTGAGAAACCAGAGTAAAAGTTTTTCCTGCAACCCGTTCCTTTTGTGCTAGATGAACAAACGTCTCTCCACATGCTCAGTTCTGAGAGATGTGTGTGTGTGGAAGCCGTCCTTCACCTAGCTTTTTGGGAACACAAAGTTTCTTTTCACTTGCAAACGACAATCCATACATATATATGGGGCGGTACTAGCTCCAACTCGGTTTTACAGTGAAAACTGCAGGAACTTTAAACCGGCAACAGGAAACAGACTGAGAAACCAGAGTAAAAGTTTCCCCTGCAACCCGTTCCCTTTGTGCTAGATGAACGAACGTCTCTCCACATGCTCAGTTCTGAGAGAAAAGTGTGTGTGAATGCTGTCCTTCACCTAACTTGTTGGGAACACAAAGTTTCTTTTCACTTGCAAACGCCAATCCATACATATATATGGGGAGGTACTAGCTCCAACTCGTTTTTACAGTGAAAACTGCAGGAACTTCAAACCGGCAGTAGGAAACAGACTGAGAAACCAGAGTAAATGTTTCTCCTGCAACCCGTTCCATTTTGTGCTATATGAACGAACGTCTCTCCACATGCTCAGTTCTGAGAGATTAGTGTGTGTAAAAGCCGACCTTCACCTAACTTCTTGGGAACACATAGTTCCTTTCAGTTGCAAACACCACTCCATATATATATATGGGGATGTACAAGCTCCAACTCGGTTTTACAGTGAAAACTGCAGGAACTTCAAACCGGCAACAGGAAACAGACTGAGAAACCAGAGAAAAAGTTTTTCCTGCAACCCGTTCCCTTTGTGCTAGATGAACGAACGTCTCTCCACATGCTCAGTTCTGAGAGATGTGTGTGTGTGGAAGCCGTCCTTCACCTAGCTTTTTGGGAACACAAAGTTTCTTTTCACTTGCAAACGACAATCCATACATATATATGGGGCGGTACTAGCTCCAACTCGGTTTTACAGTGAAAACTGCAGGAACGTTAAACCGGCAACAGGAAACAGACTGAGAAACCAGAGTAAAAGTTTCCCCTGCAACCCGTTCCCTTTGTGCTAGATGAACGAACGTCTCTCCACATGCTCAGTTCTGAGAGAAAATTGTGTGTGAATGCTGTCCTTCACCTAACTTGTTGGGAACACAAAGTTTCTTTTCACTTGCAAACTCCAATCCATACATATATATGGGGAGGTACTAGCTCCAACTCGTTTTTACAGTGAAAACTGCAGGAACTTCAAACCGGCAGTAGGAAACAGACTGAGAAACCAGAGTAAATGTTTCTCCTGCAACCCGTTCCATTTTGTGCTATATGAACGAACGTCTCTCCACATGCTCAGTTCTGAGAGATTAGTGTGTGTAAAAGCCGACCTTCACCTAACTTCTTGGGAACACATAGTTCCTTTCAGTTGCAAACCCCACTCCATATATATATATGGGGATGTACAAGCTCCAACTCGGTTTTACAGTGAAAACTGCAGGAACTTCAAACCGGCAACAGGAAACAGACTGAGAAACCAGAGGAAAAATTTCCCCTGCAACCCGTTCCCTTTGTGCTAGATGAAAGAACGTCTCTTCACATGCTCAGTTCTGAGAGATTAGTGTGTGTGAAAGCCGTCCTTCACCTAGCTTGTTGGGAACAGAAAGATTCTTGTCACTTGCAAACGCCAAACCATACATATGTATGAGGAGGTACTAGCTCCAAATCGGTTTTACAGAGAAAACGGCAGGAACTTTAAACCGGCAACTGGAAACAGACTGAGAAACCAGAGTAAATGTTTCCCCTGCAACCCGTTCCATTTGTGGTAGATGAACGAACGTCTCTCCACATGCTCAGTTCTGAGAGATGAGTGTGTGTGGAAGCCGTCCTTCACCTAGCTTTTTGGGAACACAAAGTTTCTTTTCACTTGCAAACGCCAATCCATACATATATATGGGGCGGTACTAGCCCCAACTCGGTTTTACAGTGAAAACTGCAGGAACTTTAAACCGGCAACAGGAAACAGAATGAGAATCCAGAGTAAAAGTTTCTCCTGCAACCCGTTCCCTTTGTGCTAGTTGAACGAAAGTCTCTCCACATGCTCTGATCTGAGAGAGAAGTGTGTGTGAAAGCCGTTCTTCACTGAGCTTCTTGGGAACACATAGTTCCTTTCAGTTGCAAACCCCACTCCATATATATACATGGGGAGGTACAAGCTCCAACTCGGTTTTACAGTGAAAACTGCAGGAACTTTAAACAGGCAACAGGAAACAGACTGAGAAACCAGAGTAAAATTTCTCCTGCAACCAGTTCCCTTTCTGCTAGATGAACGAACGTCTCTCCACATGCTCAGTTCTGAGAGATAAGTGTGTGTGAAAGCCGTCCTTCACCTAGCTTGTTGGGAACACAAAGTTTCTTTTAACTTGCAAAAGCCAATCCATACATATATATGGGGAGGTACTACCTCCAAATCGGTTTTACAGTGAAAACTGCAGGAACTTTAAACCGGCAACAGGAAACAGACTGAGAAACCAGAGTAAAAGTTCCCCCTGCAACCCGTTCCCTTTGTGCTAGATGAACGAACGTCTCTCCACATGCTCATTTCTGAGAGAAAAGTGTGTGTGAATGCTGTCCTTCACCTAACTTGTTGGGAACACAAAGTTTCTTTTCACTTGCAAACGACAATCCATACATATATATGGGGAGGTACTAGCTCCAACTCGTTTTTACAGTGAAAACTGCAGGAACTTCAAACCGGCAGTAGGAAACAGACTGAGAAACCAGAGTAAATGTTTCTCCTGCAACCCGTTCCATTTTGTGCTATATGAACGAACGTCTCTCCACATGCTCAGTTCTGAGAGATTAGTGTGTGTAAAAGCCGACCTTCACCTAACATCTTGGGAACACATAGTTCCTTTCAGTTGCAAACACCACTCCATATATATATATGGGGATGTACAAGCTCCAACTCGGTTTTACAGTGAAAACTGCAGGAACTTCAAACCGGCAACAGGAAACAGACTGAGAAACCAGAGTAAAACTTTTTCCTGCAACCCGTTCCCTTTGTGCTAGATGAACGAACGTCTCTCCACATGCTCAGTTCTGAGAGATGTGTGTGTGTGGAAGCCGTCCTTCACCTAGCTTTTTGGGAACACAAAGTTTCTTTTCACTTGCAAACGCCAATCCATACATATATATGGGGCGGTACTAGCTCCAACTCGGTTTTACAGTGAAAACTGCAGGAACTTTAAACCGGCAACAGGAAACAGACTGAGAAACCAGAGTAAAAGTTTCCCCTGCAACCCGTTCCCTTTGTGCTAGATGAACGAACGTCTCTCCACATGCTCAGTTCTGAGAGAAAATTGTGTGTGAATGCTGTCCTTCACCTAACTTGTTGGGAACACAAAGTTTCTTTTCACTTGCAAACGCCAATCCATACATATATATGGGGAGGTACTAGCTCCAACTCGTTTTTACAGTGAAAACTGCAGGAACTTCAAACCGGCAGTAGGAAACAGACTGAGAAACCAGAGTAAATGTTTCTCCTGCAACCCGTTCCATTTTGTGCTATATGAACGAACGTCTCTCCACATGCTCAGTTCTGAGAGATTAGTGTGTGTAAAAGCCGACCTTCACCTAACTTCTTGGGAACACATAGTTCCTTTCAGTTGCAAACATCACTCCATATATATATATGGGGATGTACAAGCTCCAACTCGGTTTTACAGTGAAAACTGCAGGAACTTCAAACCGGCAACAGGAAACAGACTGAGAAACCAGAGTAAAAGTTTTTCCTGCAACCCGTTCCCTTTGTGCTAGATGAACGAACGTCTCTCCACATGCTCAGTTCTGAGAGATGTGTGTGTGTGGAAGCCGACCTTCACCTAGCTTTTTGGGAACACAAAGTTTCTTTTCACTTGCAAACGACAATCCATACATATATATGGGGCGGTACTAGCTCCAACTCGGTTTTACAGTGAAAACTGCAGGAACTTTAAACCGGCAACCGGAAACAGACTGAGAAACCAGAGTAAAAGTTTCCCCTGCAACCCGTTCCCTTTGTGCTAGATGAACGAACGTCTCTCCACATGCTCAGTTCTGAGAGAAAAGTGTGTGTGAATGCTGTCCTTCACCTAACTTGTTGGGAACACAAAGTTTCTTTTCACTTGCAAACGCCAATCCATACATATATATGGGGAGGTACTAGCTTCAAATCGGTTTTACAGTGAAAACTGCAGGAACTTTAAACCGGCAACAGGAAACAGACTGAGAAACCAGAGTAAAAGTTTCTCCTGCAACCCGTTCCCTTTTTGCTAGATGAAACAACGTCTCTTCACATGCTCAGTTCTGAGAGATTAGTGTGTGTGAAAGCCGTCCTTCACCTAGCATGTTGGGAACAGAAAGATTCTTTTCACTTGCAAACGCCAAACCATACATATGTATGAGGAGGTACTAGCTCCAAATCGGTTTTACAGTGAAAACTGCAGGAACTTTAAACCGGCAACTGGAAACAGACTGAGAAACCAGAGAAAAAGTTTCCCCTGCAACCCGTTCCATTTGTGGTAGATGAACGAACGTCTCTCCACATGCTCAGTTCTGAGAGATGAGTGTGTGTGGAAGTCGTCCTTCACCTAGCTTTTTGGGAACACAAAGTTTCTTTTCAATTGCAAACGCCAATCCATACATATATATGGGGCGGTACTAGCTCCAACTCGGTTTTACAGTGAAAACTGCAGGAAATTTAAACCGGCAACAGGAAACAGAATGAGAAACCAGAGTAAAAGTTTCTCCTGCAACCCGTTCCCTTTGTGCTAGATGAACGAAAGTCTCTCCACATGCTCTGATCTGAGAGATAAGTGTGTGTGAAAGCCGTTCTTCACTGAGCTTCTTGGGAACACATAGTTCCTTTCAGTTGCAAACCCCACTCCATATATATACATGGGGAGGTACAAGCTCCAACTCGGTTTTACAGTGAAAACTGCAGGAACTTTAAACCGGCAACAGGAAACAGACTGAGAAACCAGAATAAAATTTCTCCTGCAACCAGTTCCCTTTGTGCTAGATGAACGAACGTCTCTCCACATGCTCAGTTCTGAGAGATAAGTGTGTGTGAAAGCCGTCCTTCACCTAGCTTGTTGGGAACACAAAGTTTCTTTTAACTTGCAAAAGCCAATCCATACATATATATGGGGAGGTACTAGCTCCAAATCGGTTTTACAGTGAAAACTGCAGGAACTTTAAACCGGCAACAGGAAACAGACTGAGAAACCAGAGTAAAAGTTTCTCTTGTAACCCGTTCCCTTTGTGCTATATGAACGAACGTCTCTCCACATGCTCAGTTCTGAGCGATAATTGTGTGTAAAAGCCGACCTTCACCTAACTTCTTGGGAACACATAGTTCCTTTTCACTTGCAAACGCCAATCCATATATATATATGGGGATGTACTAGCTCCAACTCGGTTTTACAGTGAAAACAGCAGGAACTTCAAACCGGCACTAGGATACAGACTGAGAAACCAGAGTAAATGTTTCTCCTTCAACCCGTTCCCTTTGTGCTAGATGAACGAACGTCTCTTCACATGCTCAGTTCTGAGAGATAAGTGTGTGTGAAAGCCGTCCTTCACCTAGCTTTTTGGGAACACAAAGTTTCTTTTCAGTTGCAAACTCCACTTCATACATATATATGGGGAGGTACTAGCTCCAACTCGGTTTTACAGTGAAAACTGCAGGAACTTTAAACCGGCAACAGGAAACAGACTGAGAAACCAGAGTAAAAGTTTCCCCTGCAACCCGTTCCCTTTGTGCTAGATGAACGAACGTCTCTCCACATGCTCAGTTCTGAGAGAAAAGTGTGTGTGAATGCTGTCCTTCACCTAACTTGTTGGGAACACAAAGTTTCTTTTCACTTGCAAACGCCAATCCATACATATATATGGGGAGGTACTAGCTCCAACTCGTTTTTACAGTGAAAACTGCAGGAACTTCAAACCGGCAGTAGGAAACAGACTGAGAAACCAGAGTAAATGTTTCTCCTGCAACCCGTTCCCTTTGTGCTACATGAACGAACGTCTCTCCACATGTTCAGTTCTGAGAGATTAGTGTGTGTGAAAGCCGTACTTCACGTAGCTTGTTGGGAACAGAAAGTTTCTTTCAGTTGCAAACACCACTCCATATATATATATGGGGATGTACAAGCTCCAACTCGGTTTTAAAGTGAAAACTGCAGGAACTTCAAACCGGCAACAGGAAACAGACTGAGAAACCAGAGTAAAAGTTTCTCCTGCAACCCGTTCCCCTTGTGCTAGATGAACGAACGTCTCTCCACATGCTCAGTTCTGAGAGATAAGTGTGTGTTGAAGCCGTCCTTCACCTAGCTTTTTGGGAACACAAAGTTTCTTTTCACTTGCAAACGACAATCCATACATATATATGGGGCGGTACTAGCTCCAACTCGGTTTTACAGTGAAAACTGCAGGAACGTTAAACCGGCAACAGGAAACAGACTGAGAAACCAGAGTAAAAGTTTCCCCTGCAACCCGTTCCCTTTGTGCTAGATGAACGAACGTCTCTCCACATGCTCAGTTCTGAGAGATAAGTGTGTGTGAATGCTGTCCTTCACCTAACTTGTTGGGAACACAAAGTTTCTTTTCACTTGCAAACTCCAATCCATACATATATATGGGGAGGTACTAGCTCCAACACGGTTTTACAGTGAAAACTGCAGGAACTTTAAACCGGCAACAGGAAACAGACTGAGAAACCAGAGTAAAAGTTTCTCCTGCAACCCGTTCCCTTTTTGCTAGATGAAACAACGTCTCTTCACATGCTCAGTTCTGAGAGATTAGTGTGTGTGAAAGCCGTCCTTCACCTAGCTTCTTGGGAACACATAGTTCCTTTTAGTTGCAATCCCCACTCCATATATATATATGGGGAAGTACAAGCTCCAACTCGGTTTTACAGTGAAAACTGCAGGAACTTTTAACCGGCAACAGGAAACAGACTGAAAAACCAGAGTAAAAGTTTCTCCTGCAACCCGTTCCCTTTGTGCTACATGAACGAACGTCTCTCCACATGCTCAGTTCTGAGAGATAAGTGTGTGTGAAAGCCGTCCTTCACCTATCTTGTTGGGAACACAAAGTTTCTTTTAACTTGCAAAAGGCAATCCATACATATATATGGGGAGGTACTAGCTCCAACTCTGTTTTACAGTGAAAACTGCAGGAACTTCAAACCGGCACTAAGAAACAGACTGAGAAACCAGAGTAAAAGTTTCTCCTGCAACCCGTTCCCCTTGTGCTAGATGAACGAACGTCTCTCCACATGCTCAGTTCTGAGAGATAAGTGTGTGTGAAAGCCGTCCTTCACCTAGCTTGTTGGGAACACAAAGTTTCTTTTCACTTGCAAACGCCAATCCATAAATATATATGGGGAGGTACTAGCTCCAACTCGGTTTTACAGTGAAAACTGCAGGAACTTCAAACCGGCACTAGGATACAGTCTGAGAAATCAGAGTAAATGTTTCTCCTGCAACCCGTTCCCTTTCTGCTAGATGAACGAAAGTCTCTCCACATGCTCAGTTCTGAGAGATAAGTGTGTGTGAAAGCCGTACTTCACCTAAATTCTTGGGATCATATAGTTCCTTTCAGTTGCAAACCCCACTCCATATTTATATATGGGGAGGTACAAGCTCCAACTCGGTTTTACAGTGAAAACTGCAGGATCTTTAAACCGGCAACCGGTAACAGACTGAGAAACCAGAGTAAAAGTTTCCCCTGCAACCCGTTCCCTTTGTGCTAGATGAACGAACGTCTCTCCATATGCTCAGTTCTGAGAGATAAGTGTGTGTTAAAGCCGTCCTTCACTTAGCTTCTTGGGAACACATAGTTCCTTTCAGTTGCAAACCCCACTCCATATATATATATGGGGATGTAGAAGCTCCAACTCAGTTTTACAGTGAAAACTGCAGGAACTTTAAAACGGCAACAGGAAACAGACTGAGAAATCAGAGTAAATGTTTCTCCTGCAACCCGTTCCCTTTGTGCTAGATGAACGAACGTCTCTCCACATGCTCAGTTCTGACAGATAAGTGTGTGTTAAAGCCGTCCTTCACCTAGCTTGTTGGGAACACAAAGTATCTTTTCACTTGCAAACGCCAATCCATACATATATATGGGGAGGTACTAGCTCCTACTCGGTTTTACAGTGAAAACTGCAGGAACTTCAAACCGGCACTAAGAAACAGACTGAGAAACCAGAGTAAAAGGTTCTCCTGCAACCCGTTCCCTTTGTGCTAGATGAACGAACGTCTCTCCACATGCTCAGTTCTGAGAGATAAGTGTGTGTGAAAGCCGTCCTTCACCTAGCTTGTTGTGAACACAAAGTTTCTTTTCACTTGCAAACGCCAAACCATACATATATATGGGGAGGTACTGGCTCCAACTCGGTTTTACAGTGAAAACTGCAGGAACTTCAAACCGGCACTAAGACACACACTGAGAAACCAGAGTAAATGTTTCTCCTGCATCCCGTTGCCTTTGTGATAGATGAACGAACGTCTCTCCACATGCTCAGTTCTGAGAGATAAGTGTGTGTGAATGCCGTCCTTCACCTAGCTAATTGGGAACACATAGTTCCTTTCAGTTGCATACCCCCATTCATAAATATATATGGGGAGGTACAAGCTCCAACTCGGTTTTACAGAGAAAACTGCAGGAACTTTAAACCGGCAACAGGAAACAGACTTAGAAACCAGAGAAAAAATTTCTCCTGCAACCCTTACACTTTGTGCTAGATGAACGAACGTCTCTCCACATGCTCAGTTCTGAGAGATATGTGTGTGTGAAAGCCGTCCTTCACCTAGCTTCTTGGGAACACAAAGTTTCTTTTCACTTTCAAACGCCACTCCATACATATATAAGGGGAGGTACTAGCTCCAACTCGGTTTTACAGTGAAAACTGCAGGAACTTTAAACCGGCAAAAGGAAACAGACTGAGAAACCAGAGTAAAAGATTCTCCTGCAACCCGTTCCTGTTTTGCTAGATGAACGAATGTCTCTCCACATGCTCAGTTCTGAGAGATAAGTGTGTGTGAAAGCAGTCCTTCACCTAGCTTGTTGGGAACACAAAGATTCTTTTCACTTGCAAACGCCAATCCATACATATATATGGGGAGGTACCAGCTCCAACTCGATTTTACAGTGAAAACTGCAGTAATTTCAAACCGGCACTAGGATACAGACTGAGAAACCAGAGTAAAAGTTTCTCCTGCAACCCGTTCCCTTTGTGCAAGATGAACGAACGTCTTTCCACGTGCTCAGTTCTGAGAGATAATTGTGTGTGAAAGCCGTCCCTCAACTAGCTTGTTGGGAACACCAATTTTCTTTTCAGTTGCAAACTCCACTCCATACATATACATGGGGAGGTACTAGCTCCAACTCGGTTTTACAGTGAAAACTGCAGGAACTTTAAACCAGCAACAGGAAACAGACTGAGAAACCAGAGTAAAAGTTTCTCCTGCAATCCGTTCCCTTTGTGCTAGATGAACGAACGTCTCTCCACATGCTCAGTTCTGAGAGATAAGTGTGTGTGAAAGCCGTCCTTCACCTAGCTTGTTGGGAACACATAGTTTCTTTTCAATTGCATACGCCAATCCATACATATATATATGGGAAGGTACTAGCTCCAACTCGATTTTACAGTGAAAACTGCAGGAACTTCAAACCGGCACTAGGATACAGACTGAGAAACCAGAGTAAAGGTTTCTCCTGCAAACCGTTCCCTTTGTGCTAGATGAACGAATGTCTCACCACATGCTCAGTTCTGAGTGATAAGTTTGTGTGAAAGCCGTCCTTCACCTAGCTTCTTGGGAACACATAGTTCCTTTTAGTTGCAATTCCCACTCCATATATATATATGGGGAAGTACAAGCTCCAACTCGGTTTTACAGTGAAAACTGCAGGAACTTTTAACCGGCAACAGGAAACAGACTGAAAAACCAGAGTAAAATTTTCTCCTGCAACCCGTTCCCTTTGTGCTACATGAACGAACGTCTCTCCACATGCTCAGTTCTGAGAGATAAGTGTGTGTGAAAGCCGTCCTTCACCTTGCTTGTTGGGAACACAAAGTTTCTTTTAACTTGCAAAAGGCAATCCATACATATATATGGGGAGGTACTAGCTCCTACTCTGTTTTACAGTGAAAACTGCAGGAACTTCAAACCGGCACTAAGAAACAGACTGAGAAACCAGAGTAAAAGTTTCTCCTGCAACCCGTTCCCCTTGTGCTAGATGAACGAACGTCTCTCCACATGCTCAGTTCTGAGAGATAAGTGTGTGTGAAAGCCGTCCTTCACCTAGCTTGTTGTGAACACAAAGTTTCTTTTCACTTGCAAACGCCAATCCATACATATATATGGGGAGGTACTAGCTCCAACTAGGTTTTACAGTGAAAACTGCAGGAACTTCAAACCGGCACTAGGACACACACTGAGAAACCAGAGTAAATGTTTCTCCTGCATCCCGTTGCCTATGTGATAGATGAAAGAACGTCTCTCCACTGCTCAGTTCTGAGAGATAAGTGTGTGTGAATGCCGTCCTTCACCTAGCTAATTGGAAACATATAGTTCCTTTCAGTTGCAAACCCCAATCCATATATATATATGGGGAGGTACAAGCTCCAACCCGGTTTTACAGAGAAAACTGCAGGAACTTTAAACCGGCAACAGGAAACAGACTGAGAAACCAGAGCAATAGTTTCTCCTGCAACCCGTTCCCTTTGTGCTAGATGAACGAACGTCTCTCCACATGCTCAGATCTGAGAGATTAGTGTGTGTGAAAGACTCCCTTCACTTAGCTTGTTGGGAACACAAAGTTTCTTTTCACTTGCAAACGCCAATCCATACATATATATGGGGAGGTACAAGCTCCAACTCGGTTTTAGTGAAAACTGCAGGAACTTCAAACCGGCACTAGGATACAGACTGAGAAACCAGAGTAAATGTTTCTCCTGCAAACAGTTCCTTTTGTGCTAGATGAACGAACGTCTCTCCACATGCTCAGTTCTGAGAGATAATTGTTTGTGAAAGTCGCCCTTCACCTAGCTTCTTGGGAACACATAGTTCCTTTCAGTTGCAAAGCCCACTCCATATATATATATGGGGATGTACAAGCTCCAACTCGGTTTTACAGTGAAAACTGCAGGAACTTCAAACCGGCAACAGGAAACAGACTGAGAAACCAGAGTAAATGTTTCTCCTGCAACCCGTTCCCTTTGTGCTAGATGAACGAACGTCTCTCCACATGCTCAGTTCTGAGAGAAAAGTGTGTGTGAATGCTGTCCTTCACCTAGCTTGTTGGGAACACAAAGTTTCTTTTCACTTGCAAACGCCAATCCATACTTATATATGGGGAGGTACTAGCTCCAACTCGGTTTTACAGTGAAAACTGCAGGAACTTTAAACCAGCAACAGGAAACAGACTGAGAAACCAGAGTAAAATTTTCTCCTAAAACCCGTTCCCTTTGTGCTAGATGAACGAAAGTCTCTCCACATGCTCAGTTCCGAGAGATAAGTGTGTATGAAAGCCGTCCTTCACCTAGCTTGTTGGGAACACAAAGTTTCTTTTCAGTTGCAAACTCCACTCCATACATATATATGGGGAGGCACTAGCTCCAAATCGGTTTTACTGTGAAAACTGCAGGGACTTCAAACCGACACTAGGATACAGACTGAGAAACCAGAGTAAATGTTTCTCCTGCAAAACGTTCCCTTTGTGCTAGATGAACGAACGTCTCTTCACATGCTCAGTTCTGAGAAATAAGTGTGTGTTAAAGCCGTCCTTCACCTAGCTTCTTGGGAACACATAGTTCCTTTCAGTTGCAAACCCCACTCCATATAGATATATGGGGATGTACAAGCTCCAACTCGGTTTTACAGTGAAAACTGCAGGAACTTCAAACCGGCAACAGGAAACAGACTGAGAAACTAGAGTAAAATTTCTCCTGCAACCCGTTCCCTTTGTGCTAGATGAACGAAGGTCTCTCCACATGCTCAGTTCTGAGAGAAAAGTGTGTGTGAATGCTGTGCTTCACATAGATTGTTGGGAACACAAAGTTTCTTTTCACTTGCAAATGCCAATCCATACATATATATGGGGAGGTACTAGCTCCAACTCGGTTTTACAGTGAAAACTGCAGGAACTTTAAACCAACAACAGGAAACAGACTGAGAAACCAGAGTAAATGTTTCTCCTGCAACCCGTTCCCTTTGTGCTAGATGAACGAACGTCTCTCCACATGCTCAGTTCTGAGAGATAAGTGTGTGTGAAAGCCGTCCTTCACCTAGCTTGTTGGGAACACAAAGTTTCTTTTCATTTGCAAACTCCACTCCATACATATATATGGGGAGGTACTAGCTCCAACTCGGTTTTACAGTGAAAACTGCAGGAAATTCAAACCGGCAGTAGGAAACAGACTGAGAAACCAGAGTAAAAGATTTCCTGCAACCCGTTCCTTTTTGTTCTATATGAACGACAGTCTCTCCACATGCTCAGTTCTGAGAGATAAGTGTGTGTAAAAGCCGTCCTTCACCTAGCTTCTTGGGAACACATAGTTCCTTTCAGTTGCAAACCCCACTCCATACATATATATGTGGAGGTCCAAGCTCCAACTCGGTTTTACAGTGAAAACTGCAGGAACTTTAAACCGGCAACAGGAAACAGACTGAGAAACCAGAGTAAAATTTCCTCCTGCAAACCGTTCCCTTTGTGCTAGATGAATGAACGTCTTTCCACATGCTCAGTTCTGAGAGATAAGTGTGTGTGAAAGCCGTCCTTCACCTAGCTTGTTGGGAACACAAAATTTCTTTTCACTTGCAAACGCCAATCCATACATATTTATGGGGGGGTACTAGCTCCAACTCGGTTTTACAGTGAAAACTGCAGGGACTTCAATCCGGCACTAGGATACAGACTGAGAAACCAGAGTAAATGTTTCTCCTGCAAACCGTTCCCTTTGTGCTAGATGAACGAACGTCTCTCCACATGCTCAGTTCTGAGAGATAAGTGTGTGTGAAACCCGTCCTTCACCTAGCTTCTTGGGAACACATAGTTCCTTTCGGTTGCATACCACACTCCATATATATATATGGGGATTTACAAGCTCCAACTCGGTTTTATAGTGAAAACTGCAAGAACTTTAAACCGGCAACAGGTAACAGACTGAGAAACCAGAGTAAAAGTTTCTCCTGCAACCAGTTCCCTTCGTGCTAGATGAACGAACGTCTCTCCACATGCTCAGTTCTGAGAGATAAGTGTGTGTGAAAGCCTTCCCTCAACTAGCTTGTTGGGAACACAAAGATTCTTTTCACTTACAAACGCCTATCCATACATATATATGGGGAGGTTCAAGCTCCAACTCGGTTTTACAGTGAAAACTGCAGGAACTTTAAACCGGCAACAGGAAACAGACTGAGAAACCAGAGTAAAAGTTTCTCCTGCAACCCGTTCCCATTGTGCTAGATGAACGAACGTCTCTCCACATGCTCTGATCTGAGAGATTAGTGTGTGTGAAAGACTCCCTTCACTTAGCTTGTTGGGAACACAAAGTTTCTTTTCACTTGCAAATGCCAATCCATACATATATATGGGGAGGTACAAGCTCCAACTCGGTTTTAGTGAAAACTGCAGGAACTTCAAACCGGCACTAGGATACAGACTGAGAAACCAGAGTAAATGTTTCTCCTGCAACCCGTTCCCTTTGTGCTAGATGAACGAAAGTCTCTCCACATGCTCAGTTCCGAGAGATAAGTGTGTATGAAAGCCGTCCTTACCTAGCTTGTTGGGAACACAAAGTTTCTTTTCAGTTGCAAACTCCACTCCATACATATATATGGGGAGGCACTAGCTCCAAATCGGTTTTACTGTGAAAACTGCAGGGACTTCAAACCGACACTAGGATACAGACTGAGAAACCAGAGTAAATGTTTCTCGTGCAACACGTTCCCTTTGTGCTAGATGAACGAACGTCTCTCCACATGCTCAGTTCTGAGAAATAAGTGTGTGTGAAAGCCGTCCTTCACCTACCTTCTTGGGAACACATAGTTCCTTTCAGTGGCAAACCCCACTCCATATAGATATATGGGGATGTACAAGCTCCAACTCGGTTTTACAGTGAAAACTGCAGGAACTTCAAACCGGCAACAGGAAACAGACTTAGAAACTAGAGTAAAATTTCTCCTGCAACCCGTTCCCTTTGTGCTAGATGAACGAACGTCTCTCCACATACTCAGTTCTGAGAGAAAAGTGTGTGTGAATGCTGTGCTTCAAATAGATTGTTGGGAACACAAAGTTTCTTTTCACTTGCAAACGCCAATCCATACGTATATATGGGGAGGTACTAGCTCCAACTCGGTTTTACAGTGAAAACTGCAGGAACTTTAAACCAGCAACAGGAAACAATCTGAGAATCCAGAGTAAAAGTTTCCCCTGCAACCAGTTCCCTTTGTGCTAGATGAACGAAAGTCTCTCCACATGTTCAGTTCTGAGAGGTTAGTGTGTGTGAAAGCCGTCCTTCACCTAGCTTGTTGGGAACACAAAGTTTCTTTTCAGTTGCAAACTCCACTCCATACATATATATGGGGAGGTACTAGCTCCAACTCGGTTTTACACTGAAAACTGCAGGAACTTCAAACCGGCACTAGGAAACAGACTGAGAAACCAGAGTAAAAGTTTCTCCTTCAACCCGTTCCTTTTTGTGCTATATGAACGAACGTCTCTCCACATGCTCAGTTCTGAGAGATAAGTGTGTGTGCAAGCCGTCCTTCACCTAGCTTCTTGGGAACACATAGTTCCTTTCAGTTGCAAACCACACTCCATACATATATATGGGGAGGTACAAGCTCCAACTCGGTTTTACAGTGAAAACTGCATTAACATTAAACCGGCAACAGGAAACATACTGAGAAACCAGAGTAAAAGTTTTCATGCAAACCGTTCCCTTGGTGCTAGATGAACGAACGTCTCTCCACATGCTCAGTTCTGAGAGATAAGTGTGTGTGAAAGCCGTCCTTCACCTAGCTTGTTGGGAACACAAAGTTTCTTTTCACTTGCAAACGCCAATCCATAAATATATATGGGGAGGTACTAGCTCCAACTCGGTTTTACAGTGAAAACTGCAGGAACTTCAAACCGGCACTAGGATACAGACTGAGAAATCAGAGTAAATGTTTCTCCTGCAACCCGTTCCCTTTCTGCTAGATGAACGAAAGTCTCTCCACATGCTCAGTTCTGAGAGATAAGTGTGTGTGAAAGCCGTACTTCACCTAAATTCTTGGGATCATATAGTTCCTTTCAGTTGCAAACCCCACTCCATATTTATATATGGGGAGGTACAAGCTCCAACTCGGTTTTACAGTGAAAACTGCAGGATCTTTAAACCGGCAACCAGTAACAGACTGAGAAACCAGAGTAAAAGTTTCCCCTGCAACCCGTTCCCTTAGTGCTAGATGAACGAACGTCTCTCCACATGCTCAGTTCTGAGAGATATGTGTGTGTGAAAGCCGTCCTTCACCTAGCTTGTTGGGAACACAAAGTTTCTTTTCACTTGCAAACGCCAATCCATAAATATATATGGGGAGGTACTAGCTCCAACTCGGTTTTACAGTGAAAACTGCAGGAACTTCAAACCGGCACTAGGATACAGACTGAGAAATCAGAGTAAATGTTTCTCCTGCAACCCGTTCCCTTTCTGCTAGATGAACGAAAGTCTCTCCACATGCTCAGTTCTGAGAGATAAGTGTGTGTGAAAGCCGTACTTCACCTAAATTCTTGGGATCATATAGTTCCTTTCAGTTGCAAACCCCACTCCATATTTATATATGGGGAGGTACAAGCTCCAACTCAGTTTTACAGTGAAAACTGCAGGATCTTTAAACCGGCAACCGGTAACAGACTGAGAAACCAGAGTAAAAGTTTCCCCTGCAACCCGTTCCCTTTGTGCTAGATGAACGAACGTCTCTCCACATGCTCATTTCTGAGAGATAAGTGTGTGTTAAAGCCGTCCTTCACTTAGCTTCTTGGGAACACATAGTTCCTTTCAGTTGCAAACCCGACTCCATATATATATATGGGGATGTAGAAGCTCCAACTCAGTTTTACAGTGAAAACTGCAGGAACTTTAAAACGGCAACAGGAAACAGACTGAGAAATCAGAGTAAATGTTTCTCCTGCAACCCGTTCCCTTTGTGCTAGATGAACGAACGTCTCTCCACATGCTCAGTTCTGACAGATAAGTGTGTGTTAAAGCCGTCCTTCACCTAGCTTGTTGGGAACACAAAGTATCTTTTCACTTGCAAACGCCAATCCATACATATATATGGGGAGGTACTAGCTCCTACTCGGTTTTACAGTGAAAACTGCAGGAACTTCAAACCGGCACTAAGAAACAGACTGAGAAACCAGAGTAAAAGGTTCTCCTGCAACCCGTTCCCTTTGTGCTAGATGAATGAACGTCTCTCCACATGCTCAGTTCTGAGAGATAAGTGTGTGTGAAAGCCGTCCTTCACCTAGCTTGTTGTGAACACAAAGTTTCTTTTCACTTGCAAACGCCTAACCATACATATATATGGGGAGGTACTAGCTCCAACTCGGTTTTACAGAGAAAACTGCAGGAAATTCAAACCGGCACTAAGACACACACTGAGAAACCAGAGTAAATGTTTCTCCTGCATCCCGTTGCCTTTGTGATAGATGAACGAACGTCTCTCCACATGCTCAGTTCTGAGAGATAAGTGTGTGTGAATGCCGTCCTTCACCTAGCTAATTGGGAACACATAGTTCCTTTCAGTTGCATACCCCCATCCATAAATATATATGGGGAGGTACAAGCTCCAACTCGCTTTTACAGAGAAAACTGCAGGAACTTTAAACCGGCAACAGGAAACAGACTTAGAAACCAGAGTAAAAATTTCTCCTGCAACCCTTACACTTTGTGCTAGATGAACGAACGTCTCTCCACATGCTCAGTTCTGAGAGATATGTGTGTGTGAAAGCCGTCCTTCACCTAGCTTCTTGGGAACACAAAGTTTCTTTTCACTTTCAAACGCCACTCCATACATATATAAGGGGAGGTACTAGCTCCAACTCGGTTTTACAGTGTAAACTGCAGGAACTTTAAACCGGCAAAAGGAAACAGACTGAGAAACCAGAGTAAAAGATTCTCCTGCCACCCGTTCCTTTTTTGCTAGATGAACGAACGTCTCTCCACATGCTCAGTTCTGAGAGATAAGTGTGTGTGAAAGCCGTCCTTCAGCTAGCTTGTTGGGAACACAAAGATTCTATTCACTAGCAAACGCCAATCCATACATATATATGGGGAGGTACCAGCTCCAACTCGATTTTACAGTGAAAACTGCAGTAATTTCAAATCGGCACTAGGATACAGACTGAGAAACCAGAGTAAATGTTTCTCCTGCAACCCGTTCCCTTTGTGCAAGATGAACGAACGTCTTTCCACGTGCTCAGTTCTGAGAGATAATTGTGTGTGAAAGCCGTCCCTCAACTGGCTTTTTGGGAACACAAAGTTTCTTTTCAGTTGCAAACTCCACTCCATACATATACATGGGGAGGTACTAGCTCCAACTCGGTTTTACAGTGAAAACTGCAGGAACTTTAAACCAGCAACAGGAAACAGGCTGAGAAACCAGAGTAAAAGTTTCTCCTGCAACCCGTTCCCATTGTGCTAGATGAACGAACGTCTCTCCACATGCTCAGTTCTGAGAGATAAGTGTGTGTGAAAGCCGTCCTTCACCTAGCTTGTTGGGAACACATAGTTTCTTTTCACTTGCATACGCCAATCCATACATATATATATGGGAAGGTACTAGCTCCAACTCGATTTTACAGTGAATACTGCAGGAAATTCAAACCGGCACTAGGATACAGACTGAGAAACCAGAGTAAAGGTTTCTCCTGCAAACCGTTCCCTTTGTGCTAGATGAACGAACGTCTCACCACATGCTCAGTTCTGAGTGATAAGTTTGTGTGAAAGCCGTCCTTCACCTAGCTTCTTGGGAACACATAGTTCCTTTTAGTTGCAATCCCCACTCCATATATATATATGGGGAAGTACAAGCTCCAACTCGGTTTTACAGTGAAAACTGCAGGAACTTTTAACCGGCAACAGGAAACAGACTGAAAAACCAGAGTAAAAGTTTCTCCTGCAACCCGTTCCCTTTGTGCTACATGAACGAACGTCTCTCCACATGCTCAGTTCTGAGAGATAAGTGTGTGTGAAAGCCGTCCTTCACCTATCTTGTTGGGAACACAAAGTTTCTTTTAACTTGCAAAAGGCAATCCATACATATATATGGGGAGGTACTAGCTCCAACTCTGTTTTACAGTGAAAACTGCAGGAACTTCAAACCGGCACTAAGAAACAGACTGAGAAACCAGAGTAAAAGTTTCTCCTGCAACCCGTTCCCCTTGTGCTAGATGAACGAACGTCTCTCCACATGCTCAGTTCTGAGAGATATGTGTGTGTGAAAGCCGTCCTTCACCTAGCTTGTTGGGAACACAAAGTTTCTTTTCACTTGCAAACGCCAATCCATAAATATATATGGGGAGGTACTAGCTCCAACTCGGTTTTACAGTGAAAACTGCAGGAACTTCAAACCGGCACTAGGATACAGTCTGAGAAATCAGAGTAAATGTTTCTCCTGCAACCCGTTCCCTTTCTGCTAGATGAACGAAAGTCTCTCCACATGCTCAGTTCTGAGAGATAAGTGTGTGTGAAAGCCGTACTTCACCTAAATTCTTGGGATCATATAGTTCCTTTCAGTTGCAAACCCCACTCCATATTTATATATGGGGATGTACAAGCTCCAACTCGGTTTTACAGTGAAAACTGCAGGATCTTTAAACCGGCAACCGGTAACAGACTGAGAAACCAGAGTAAAAGTTTCCCCTGCAACCCGTTCCCTTTGTGCTAGATGAACGAACGTCTCTCCATATGCTCAGTTCTGAGAGATAAGTGTGTGTTAAAGCCGTCCTTCACTTAGCTTCTTGGGAACACATAGTTCCTTTCAGTTGCAAACCCCACTCCATATATATATATGGGGATGTAGAAGCTCCAACTCAGTTTTACAGTGAAAACTGCAGGAACTTTAAAACGGCAACAGGAAACAGACTGAGAAATCAGAGTAAATGTTTCTCCTGCAACCCGTTCCCTTTGTGCTAGATGAACGAACGTCTCTCCACATGCTCAGTTCTGACAGATAAGTGTGTGTTAAAGCCGTCCTTCACCTAGCTTGTTGGGAACACAAAGTATCTTTTCACTTGCAAACGCCAATCCATACATATATATGGGGAGGTACTAGCTCCTACTCGGTTTTACAGTGAAAACTGCAGGAACTTCAAACCGGCACTAAGAAACAGACTGAGAAACCAGAGTAAAAGGTTCTCCTGCAACCCGTTCCCTTTGTGCTAGATGAACGAACGTCTCTCCACATGCTCAGTTCTGAGAGTTAAGTGTGTGTGAAAGCCGTCCTTCACCTAGCTTGTTGTGAACACAAAGTTTCTTTTCACTTGCAAACGCCAAACCATACATATATATGGGGAGGTACTGGCTCCAACTCGGTTTTACAGTGAAAACTGCAGGAACTTCAAACCGGCACTAAGACACACACTGAGAAACCAGAGTAAATGTTTCTCCTGCATCCCGTTGCCTTTGTGATAGATGAACGAACGTCTCTCCACATGCTCAGTTCTGAGAGATAAGTGTGTGTGAATGCCGTCCTTCACCTAGCTAATTGGGAACACATAGTTCCTTTCAGTTGCATACCCCCATTCATAAATATATATGGGGAGGTACAAGCTCCAACTCGGTTTTACAGAGAAAACTGCAGGAACTTTAAACCGGCAACAGGAAACAGACTTAGAAACCAGAGAAAAAATTTCTCCTGCAACCCTTACAATTTGTGCTAGATGAACGAACGTCTCTCCACATGCTCAGTTCTGAGAGATATGTGTGTGTGAAAGCCGTCCTTCACCTAGCTTCTTGGGAACACAAAGTTTCTTTTCACTTTCAAACGCCACTCCATACATATATAAGGGGAGGTACTAGCTCCAACTCGGTTTTACAGTGAAAACTGCAGGAACTTTAAACCGGCAAAAGGAAACAGACTGAGAAACCAGAGTAAAAGATTCTCCTGCAACCCGTTCCTGTTTTGCTAGATGAACGAATGTCTCTCCACATGCTCAGTTCTGAGAGATAAGTGTGTGTGAAAGCAGTCCTTCACCTAGCTTGTTGGGAACACAAAGATTCTTTTCACTTGCAAACGCCAATCCATACATATATATGGGGAGGTACCAGCTCCAACTCGATTTTACAGTGAAAACTGCAGTAATTTCAAACCGGCACTAGGATACAGACTGAGAAACCAGAGTAAAAGTTTCTCCTGCAACCCGTTCCCTTTGTGCAAGATGAACGAACGTCTTTCCACGTGCTCAGTTCTGAGAGATAATTGTGTGTGAAAGCCGTCCCTCAACTAGCTTGTTGGGAACACCAATTTTCTTTTCAGTTGCAAACTCCACTCCATACATATACATGGGGAGGTACTAGCTCCAACTCGGTTTTACAGTGAAAACTGCAGGAACTTTAAACCAGCAACAGGAAACAGACTGAGAAACCAGAGTAAAAGTTTCTCCTGCAACCCGTTCCCTTTGTGCTAGATGAACGAACGTCTCTCCACATGCTCAGTTCTGAGAGATAAGTGTGTGTGAAAGCCGTCCTTCACCTAGCTTGTTGGGAACACATAGTTTCTTTTCAATTGCATACGCCAATCCATACATATATATATGGGAAGGTACTAGCTCCAACTCGATTTTACAGTGAAAACTGCAGGAACTTCAAACCGGCACTAGGATACAGACTGAGAAACCAGAGTAAAGGTTTCTCCTGCAAACCGTTCCCTTTGTGCTAGATGAACGAACGTCTCACCACATGCTCAGTTCTGAGTGATAAGTTTGTGTGAAAGCCGTCCTTCACCTAGCTTCTTGGGAACACATAGTTCCTTTTAGTTGCAATCCCCACTCCATATATATATATGGGGAAGTACAAGCTCCAACTCGGTTTTACAGTGAAAACTGCAGGAACTTTTAACCGGCAACAGGAAACAGACTGAAAAACCAGAGTAAAATTTTCTCCTGCAACCCGTTCCCTTTGTGCTACATGAACGAACGTCTCTCCACATGCTCAGTTCTGAGAGATAAGTGTGTGTGAAAGCCGTCCTTCACCTAGCTTGTTGGGAACACAAAGTTTCTTTTAACTTGCAAAAGGCAATCCATACATATATATGGGGAGGTACTAGCTCCTACTCTGTTTTACAGTGAAAACTGCAGGAACTTCAAACCGGCACTAAGAAACAGACTGAGAAACCAGAGTAAAAGTTTCTCCTGCAACCCGTTCCCCTTGTGCTAGATGAACGAACGTCTCTCCACATGCTCAGTTCTGAGAGATAAGTGTGTGTGAAAGCCGTCCTTCACCTAGCTTGTTGTGAACACAAAGTTTCTTTTCACTTGCAAACGCCAATCCATACATATATATGGGGAGGTACTAGCTCCAACTAGGTTTTACAGTGAAAACTGCAGGAACTTCAAACCGGCACTAGGACACACACTGAGAAACCAGAGTAAATGTTTCTCCTGCATCCCGTTGCCTATGTGATAGATGAAAGAACGTCTCTCCACTGCTCAGTTCTGAGAGATAAGTGTGTGTGAATGCCGTCCTTCACCTAGCTAATTGGAAACATATAGTTCCTTTCAGTTGCAAACCCCAATCCATATATATATATGGGGAGGTACAAGCTCCAACCCGGTTTTACAGAGAAAACTGCAGGAACTTTAAACCGGCAACAGGAAACAGACTGAGAAACCAGAGCAAAAGTTTCTCCTGCAACCCGTTCCCTTTGTGCTAGATGAACGAACGTCTCTCCACATGCTCAGATCTGAGAGATTAGTGTGTGTGAAAGACTCCCTTCACTTAGCTTGTTGGGAACACAAAGTTTCTTTTCACTTGCAAACGCCAATCCATACATATATATGGGGAGGTACAAGCTCCAACTCGGTTTTAGTGAAAACTGCAGGAACTTCAAACCGGCACTAGGATACAGACTGAGAAACCAGAGTAAATGTTTCTCCTGCAAACAGTTCCTTTTGTGCTAGATGAACGAACGTCTCTCCACATGCTCAGTTCTGAGAGATAATTGTTTGTGAAAGTCGCCCTTCACCTAGCTTCTTGGGAACACATAGTTCCTTTCAGTTGCAAAGCCCACTCCATATATATATATGGGGATGTACAAGCTCCAACTCGGTTTTACAGTGAAAACTGCAGGAACTTCAAACCGGCAACAGGAAACAGACTGAGAAACCAGAGTAAATGTTTCTCCTGCAACCCGTTCCCTTTGTGCTAGATGAACGAACGTCTCTCCACATGCTCAGTTCTGAGAGAAATGTGTGTGTGAATGCTGACCTTCACCTAGCTTGTTGGGAACACAAAGTTTCTTTTCACTTGCAAACGCCAATCCATACTTATATATGGGGAGGTACTAGCTCCAACTCGGTTTTACAGTGAAAACTGCAGGAACTTTAAACCAGCAACAGGAAACAGACTGAGAAACCAGAGTAAAATTTTCTCCTGCAACCCGTTCCCTTTGTGCTAGATGAACGAAAGTCTCTCCACATGCTCAGTTCCGAGAGATAAGTGTGTATGAAAGCCGTCCTTCACCTAGCTTGTTGGGAACACAAAGTTTCTTTTCAGTTGCAAACTCCACTCCATACATATATATGGGGAGGCACTAGCTCAAATCGGTTTTACTGTGAAAACTGCAGGGACTTCAAACCGACACTAGGATACAGACTGAGAAACCAGAGTAAATGTTTCTCCTGCAAAACGTTCCCTTTGTGCTAGATGAACGAACGTCTCTTCACATGCTCAGTTCTGAGAAATAAGTGTGTGTTAAAGCCGTCCTTCACCTAGCTTCTTGGGAACACATAGTTCCTTTCAGTTGCAAACCCCACTCCATATAGATATATGGGGATGTACAAGCTCCAACTCGGTTTTACAGTGAAAACTGCAGGAACTTCAAACCGGCAACAGGAAACAGACTGAGAAACTAGAGTAAAATTTCTCCTGCAACCCGTTCCCTTTGTGCTAGATGAACGAAGGTCTCTCCACATGCTCAGTTCTGAGAGAAAAGTGTGTGTGAATGCTGTGCTTCACATAGATTGTTGGGAACACAAAGTTTCTTTTCACTTGCAAATGCCAATCCATACATATATATGGGGAGGTACTAGCTCCAACTCGGTTTTACAGTGAAAACTGCAGGAACTTTAAACCAACAACAGGAAACAGACTGAGAAACCAGAGTAAATGTTTCTCCTGCAACCCGTTCCCTTTGTGCTAGATGAACGAACGTCTCTCCACATGCTCAGTTCTGAGAGATAAGTGTGTGTGAAAGCCGTCCTTCACCTAGCTTGTTGGGAACACAAAGTTTCTTTTCATTTGCAAACTCCACTCCATACATATATATGGGGAGGTACTAGCTCCAACTCGGTTTTACAGTGAAAACTGCAGGAAATTCAAACCGGCAGTAGGAAACAGACTGAGAAACCAGAGTAAAAGATTTCCTGCAACCCGTTCCTTTTTGTTCTATATGAACGACAGTCTCTCCACATGCTCAGTTCTGAGAGATAAGTGTGTGTAAAAGCCGTCCTTCACCTAGCTTCTTGGGAACACATAGTTCCTTTCAGTTGCAAACCCCACTCCATACATATATATGTGGAGGTCCAAGCTCCAACTCGGTTTTACAGTGAAAACTGCAGGAACTTTAAACCGGCAACAGGAAACAGACTGAGAATCCAGAGTAAAATTTCCTCCTGCAAACCGTTCCCTTTGTGCTAAATGAATGAACGTCTTTCCACATGCTCAGTTCTGAGAGATAAGTGTGTGTGAAAGCCGTCCTTCACCTAGCTTGTTGGGAACACAAAATTTCTTTTCACTTGCAAACGCCAATCCATACATATTTATGGGGGGGTACTAGCTCCAACTCGGTTTTACAGTGAAAACTGCAGGGACTTCAATCCGGCACTAGGATACAGACTGAGAAACCAGAGTAAATGTTTCTCCTGCAAACCGTTCCCTTTGTGCTAGATGAACGAACGTCTCTCCACATGCTCAGTTCTGAGAGATAAGTGTGTGTGAAACCCGTCCTTCACCTAGCTTCTTGGGAACACATAGTTCCTTTCGGTTGCATACCACACTCCATATATATATATGGGGATTTACAAGCTCCAACTCGGTTTTATAGTGAAAACTGCAAGAACTTTAAACCGGCAACAGGTAACAGACTGAGAAACCAGAGTAAAAGTTTCTCCTGCAACCAGTTCCCTTCATGCTAGATGAACGAACGTCTCTCCACATGCTCAGTTCTGAGAGATAAGTGTGTGTGAAAGCCTTCCCTCAACTAGCTTGTTGGGAACACAAAGATTCTTTTCACTTACAAACGCCTATCCATACATATATATGGGGAGGTTCAAGCTCCAACTCGGTTTTACAGTGAAAACTGCAGGAACTTTAAACCGGCAACAGGAAACAGACTGAGAAACCAGAGTAAAAGTTTCTCCTGCAACCCGTTCCCATTGTGCTAGATGAACGAACGTCTCTCCACATGCTCTGATCTGAGAGATTAGTGTGTGTGAAAGACTCCCTTCACTTAGCTTGTTGGGAACACAAAGTTTCTTTTCACTTGCAAATGCCAATCCATACATATATATGGGGAGGTACAAGCTCCAACTCGGTTTTAGTGAAAACTGCAGGAACTTCAAACCGGCACTAGGATACAGACTGAGAAACCAGAGTAAATGTTTCTCCTGCAACCCGTTCCCTTTGTGCTAGATGAACGAAAGTCTCTCCACATGCTCAGTTCCGAGAGATAAGTGTGTATGAAAGCCGTCCTTACCTAGCTTGTTGGGAACACAAAGTTTCTTTTCAGTTGCAAACTCCACTCCATACATATATATGGGGAGGCACTAGCTCCAAATCGGTTTTACTGTGAAAACTGCAGGGACTTCAAACCGACACTAGGATACAGACTGAGAAACCAGAGTAAATGTTTCTCGTGCAACACGTTCCCTTTGTGCTAGATGAACGAACGTCTCTCCACATGCTCAGTTCTGAGAAATAAGTGTGTGTGAAAGCCGTCCTTCACCTAGCTTCTTGGGAACACATAGTTCCTTTCAGTGGCAAACCCCACTCCATATAGATATATGGGGATGTACAAGCTCCAACTCGGTTTTACAGTGAAAACTGCAGGAACTTCAAACCGGCAACAGGAAACAGACTTAGAAACTAGAGTAAAATTTCTCCTGCAACCCGTTCCCTTTGTGCTAGATGAACGAACGTCTCTCCACATACTCAGTTCTGAGAGAAAAGTGTGTGTGAATGCTGTGCTTCAAATAGATTGTTGGGAACACAAAGTTTCTTTTCACTTGCAAACGCCAATCCATACGTATATATGGGGAGGTACTAGCTCCAACTCGGTTTTACAGTGAAAACTGCAGGAACTTTAAACCAACAACAAGAAACAGACTGAGAAACCAGAGTAACTGTTTCTCCTGCAACCCGTTCCCTTTGTGCTAGATGAACGAACGTCTCTCCACATGCTCAGTTCTGAGAGATAAGTGTGTGTGAAAGCCGTCCTTCACCTAGCTTGTTGGGAACACAAAGTTTCTTTTCAGTTGCAAACTCCACTCCATACATATATATGGGGAGGTACTAGTTCCAACTCGGTTTTACAGTGAAAACTGCAGGAAATTTTAACCGGCAGTAGGAAACAGACTGAGAAACCAGAGTAAAAGATTTCCTGCAACCCGTTCCTTTTTGTTCTATATGAACGTAAGTCTCTCCACATGCTCAGTTCTGAGAGATATGTGTGTGTAAAAGCCGTCCTTCAACTAGCTTCTTGGGAACACATAGTTCCTTTCAGTTGCAAACCCCACTCCATACATATATATGTGGAGGTCCAAGCTCCAACTCGGTTTTACAGTGAAAACTGCAGGAACTTTAAACCGGCAACAGGAAACAGACTGAGAAACCAGAGTAAAATTTTCTCCTGCAAACCGTTCCCTTTGTGCTAGATGAATGAACGTCTCTCCACATGCTCAGTTCTGAGAGATAAGTGTGTTAGAAAGCCGTCCTTCACCTAGCTTGTTGGGAACACAAAATTTCTTTTCACTTGCAAACGCCAAACCATACATATTTATGGGGGGGTACTAGCTCCAACTCGGTTTTACAGTGAAAACTGCAGGGACTTCAAACCGGCACTAGGATACAGACTGAGAAACCAGAGTAAATGTTTCCCTGCAACCCGTTCCCTTTTTGCTAGATGAACGAACGTCTCTCCACATGCTCAGTTCTGAGAGATAAGTGTGTGTGAAACCCGTCCTTCACCTAGCTTCTTGGGAACACATAATTCCTTTCGGTTGCATACCACACTCCATATATATATATGGGGATTTACAAGCTCCAACTCGGTTTTATAGTGAAAACTGCAAGAACTTTAAACCGGCAACAGGTAACAGACTGAGAAACCAGAGTAAAAGTTTCTCCTGCAACCCGTTCCCTTCGTGCTTGATGAACGAACGTCTCTCCACATGCTCAGTTCTGAGAGATAAGTGTGTGTGAAAGCCGTACTTCACCTAGCTTGTTGGGAACACAAAGTTTCTTTTCACTTGCAAAGGCCAATCCATACATATATATGGCGAGGTACTAGCTCCGACTCGGTTTTACAGTGAAATCTGCAGGAACTTCAAACCGGTACTAGGACACACAGTGAGAAACCAGAGTAAATGTTTCTCCTGCATCCCGTTGCCTTTGTGCTAGATGAACGAACGTCTCTCCACATGCTCTGTTCTGAGAGATAAGTGTGTGTGAATGCCGTCCTTCACCTAGTTACTTGGGAACACATAGTTCCTTTCAGTTGCAAACCCCACTCCATATATATATATGGGGAGGTACAAGCTCCAACTCGGTTTTACAGAGATAACTGCAGGAACTTTAAAACGGCAACAGGAAACAGACTTACAAACCAGAGTAAAAATTTCTCCTGCAACCCGTTCCCTTTGTGCTAGATGAACGAACGTCTCTCCACATGCTCAGTTCTGAGATATAAGTGTGTTTGAAAGCCGTCCTTCACCTAGCTTGCTGGGAACACAAAGTTTCTTTTCAGTTGCAAACTCCACTCCATAAATATATATGGGGAGGTTCTAGCTCCAACTCGGTTTTACAGTGAAAACTGCAGGAACTTCAAACCGGCATTAGGAAACAGAATGAGAAACCAGAGTAAAAGTTTCTCCTGAAACCCGTTCCTTTTTGTGCTATATGAACGAACGTCTCTCCACATGCTCAATTCTGAGAGATAAGTGTGTGTAAAAGCCGTCCTTCACCTAGCTTATAGGGAACACATAGTTCCTTTCAGTTGCAATCCCCACTCCATACATATATATGGGGAGGTACAAGCTCCAACTTGGTTTTACAGTGAAAACTGCATTAACTTTAAACCGGCAACAGGAAACATACTGAGAAACCAGAGTAAAAGTTCCTCCTGCAACCCGTTCCCTTTGTGGTAGATGAACGAACGTCTCCCCACATGCTCAGTACTGAGAGAAAAGTGTGTTGAATGCTGTCCTTCACTTAGCTTGTTGGGAACACATTGTTTCTTTTCACTTGCAAACGCCAATCAATACATATATATGGGGAGGTACTAGCTCCAACTCGGGTTTACAGTGAAAACTGCAGGAACTTTAAACCAGCAACGGGAAACAGTCTGAGAATCCAGAATAAAAGTTTCCCCTGCAACCAGTTCCCTTTGTGCTAGATGAACGAAAGTCTCTCCACATGTTCAGTTCTGAGAGTTTAGTGTGTGTGAAAGCCGAACTTCACCTAGCTTGTTGGGAACACAAAGTTTCTTTTCATTTGCAAACTCCACTCCATATATATATATGGGGAGGTACAAGCTCCAACTCGGTTTTACACTGAAAACAGCAGGATCTTTAAACCGGCACTAAGAAACATACTGAGAAACCAGAGTAAAAGTTTCTCCTGCAACCCGTTCCCTTTGTGCTAGATGAACGAAAGTCTCTCCACATGCTCAGTTCTGAGAGATAAGTGTGTGTGAAAGCCGTCCTTCACATAGCTTGTTGGGAACACAAAGTTTCTTTTCAGTTGAAAACTCCACTCCATACATATATCTGGGGAGGTACTAGCTCCAACACGGTTTTACAGTGAAAACTGCAGGAATTTTAAACCGGCAACAGGAAACAGTCTGAGAAACCAGAGTAAAATTTTTTCCTCCAACCCGTTCCCTTTGTGCTAGATGAACGAACGTCTCTCCACATGCTCAGTTCTGAGAGATAAGTGTGTGTTAAAGCCGTCCTTCACTTAGCTTCTTGGGAAAACATAGTTCCTTTCAGTTGCAAACCCCACTCCATACATATATATGGGGAGGTACAAGCTCCAACTAGGTTTCACAGTGAAAACCGCAGGAACTTTAAACCAGCAACAGGAAACAGACTGAGAAACCAGAGTAAAAGTTTCTCCTACAACCCGTTCCCTTTGTGCTAGATGAACGAACGTCTCTCCACATGCTCAGTTCTGAGAGATAAGTGTGTGTTAAAGCCGTCCTTCACTTAGCTTCTTGGGAAAACATAGTTCCTTTCAGTTGCAAACCCCACTCCATATATATATATGGGGATGTAGAAGCTCCAACTCAGTTTTACAGTGAAAACTGCAGGAACTTTAAAACGGCAACAGGAAACAGACTGAGAAACCAGAGTAAATTTTCACCTGCAACCCGTTCCATTTGTGCTAGATGAACGAACGTCCCTCCACATGCTCAGTTCTGAGAGATAAGTGTGTGTGAAAGCCGACCTTCACCTAGCTTGTTGGGAACACAAAGTATCTTTTAACTTGCAAACGCCAAACCATACATATATATGGGGAGGTACTAGCTCCAAATCGGTTTTACAGTGAAAACTGCAGGAACTTTAAACCGGCAACAGGAAACAGACTGAGAAACCGAGTAAAAGTTTCCCTGCAACCCGTTCCATTTGTGCTAGATGAACGAACGTCTCTTCACATGCTCAGTTTTGAGAGATAAGTGTGTGTGAAAGCCGTCCTTCACCTAGCTTCTTGGGAACACATAGTTCCTTATAGTTGCAAACCCCACTCCATATATATATATGGGGAAGTACAAGCTCCAACTCGGGTTTACAGTGAAAACTGCAGGAACTTTTAACCGTCAACAGGAAACTGAGTGAGAAACCAGAGAAAAAGTTTCTCCTGCAACCCGTTCCCTTTGAGCTAGATGAACGAACGTCTCTCCACATGCTCAGTTCTGAGAGATAATTGTGTGTGAAAGCCGTCCTTCACCTAGCTTGTTGGGAACACAAAGTTTCTTTTCACTTGCAAACGCCAATCCATACATATATATGGGGAGGTACTAGCTCCAACTCGGTTTTACAGTGAAAACTGCAGGAACTTTAAACCGGCACTAAGAAACAGACTGAGAAACCAGAGTAAAAGTTTCTCCTGCAACCCGTTCCCTTTGTGCTAGATGAACGAACGTCTCTCCACATGCTCAGTTCTGAGAGATAAGTGTGTGTGAAAGCCGTCCTTCACCTAGCTTCTTGGGAACACAAAGTTTCTTTTCACTTTCAAACGCCACTCCATACATATATAAGGGGAGGTACTAGCTCCAACTCGGTTTTACAGTGAAAACTGCAGGAACTTTAAACCGGCAAAAGGAAACAGACTGAGAAACCAGAGTAAAAGATTCTCCTGCAACCCGTTCCCTTTTTGCTAGATGAACGAACGTCTCTCCACATGCTCAGTTCTGAGAGATAAGTGTGTGTGAAAGCCGTCCTTCACCTAGCTTGTTGGGAACACAAAGTTTCTTTTCACTTGCAAACGCCAATCCATACATATATATGGGGAGGTACCAGCTCCAACTCGATTTTACGGTGAAAACTGCAGTAATTTCAAACCGGCACTAGGGTACAGACTGAGAAACCAGAGTAAATGTTTCTCCTGCAACCCGTTCCCTTTGTGCAAGATGAACGAACGTCTTTCCACGTGCTCAGTTCTGAGAGATAAGTGTGTGTGAAAGCCGTCCCTCAACTAGCTTGTTGGGAACACAAAGTTTCTTTTCAGTTGCAAACTCCACTCCATACATATATATGGGGAGGTACTAGCTCCAACTCGGTTTTACAGTGAAACCTGCAGGAACTTCAAACCGGCAGTAGGAAACAGACTGAGAAACCAGAGTAATAGTTTCCCCTGCAACCCGTTCCTTTTGTGCTAGATGAACGAACGTCCTCCACATGCTCAGTTCTGATAGATAAGTGTGTGTGAAAGCCGTCCTTCAACTAGCTTCTTGGGAACACATAGTTCCTTTCAGTTGCAAACCCCACTCCATACATATATATGGGGAGGTACAAGCTCCAACTCGGTTTTACAGTGAAAACTGCAGGAACTTTAAACCAGCAACAGGAAACAGATTGAGAAACCAGAGTAAAAGTTTCTCCTGCAACCCGTTCCCTTTGTGCTAGATGAACGAACGTCTCTCCACATGCTCAGTTCTGAGAGAAAAGTGTGTGTGAATGCTGTGTTTCACATAGATTGTTGGGAACACAAAGTTTCTTTTCACTTGCAAACGCCAATCCATATATATATATGGGGAGGTACTAGCTCCAACTCGGTTTTATAGTGAAAACTGCAGGAACTTTAAACCAACAACAGGAAACAGACTGAGAAACCAGAGTAAATGTTTCTCCTGCAACCCGTTCCCTTTGTGCTAGATGAACGAACGTCTCTCCACATGCTCAGTTCTGAGAGATAAGTGTGTGTGAAAGCCGTCCTTCACCTAGCTTTTTGGGAACACAAAGTTTCTTTTCAGTTGCAAACTCCACTCCATACATATATATGGGGAGGTACTAGCTCCAACTCGGTTTAACAGTGAAATCTGCAGGAAATTCAAACCGGCAGTAGGAAACAGACTGAGAAACCAGAGTAAAAGATTTCCTGCAACCCGTTCCTTTTTGTTCTATATGAACGAAAGTCTCTCCACATGCTCAGTTCTGAGAGATAAGTGTGTGTAAAAGCCGTCCTTCACCTAGCTTCTTGGGAACACATTTTTCCTTTCAGTTGCAAACCCCACTCCATACATATATATGTGGAGGTCCAAGCTCCAACTCGGTTTTACAGTGAAAACTGCAGGAACTTTAAACCGGCAACAGGAAACAGACTGAGAAACCAGAGTAAAAGTTTCTCCTGCAAACCGTTCCCTTTGTGCTAGATGAACGAACGTCTCTCCACATGCTTATTTCAGAAGATAAGTGTGTGTGAAAGCCGTCCTTCACCTAGCTTGTTGGGAACACAAAATTTCTTTTCACTTGCAAACGCCAATCCATACATATTTATGGGGGGGTACTAGCTCCAACTCGGTTTTACAGTGAAAAACGCAGGTACTTCAAACCGGCACTAGGATACAGACTGAGAAACCAGAGTAAATGTTTCTCCTGCAACCCGTTCCCTTTGTGCTAGATGAACGAACGTCTCTCCACATGCTCAGTTCTGAGAGATAAGTGTGTGTGAAACCCGTCCTTCACCTAGCTTCTTGGGAACACATAGTTCCTTTCGGTTGCATACCACACTCCATATATATATATGGGGATTTACAAGCTCCAACTCGGTTTTATAGTGAAAACTGCAAGAACTTTAAACCGGCAACAGGTAACAGACTGAGAAACCAGAGTAAAAGTTTCTCCTGCAACCCGTTCCCTTCGTGCTAGATGAACGAACGTCTCTCCACATGCTCAGTTCTGAGAGATAAGTGTGTGTGAAAGCCGTACTTCACCTAGCTTGTTGGGAACACAAAGTTTCTTTTCACTTGCAAACGCCAATCCATACATATATATGGCGAGGTACTAGCTCCAACTCGGTTTTACAGTGAAATCTGCAGGAACTTCAAACCGGTACTAGGACACACTGTGAGAAACCAGAGTAAATGTTTCTCCTGCATCCCGTTGCCTTTGTGCTAGATGAACGAACGTCTCTCCACATGCTCTGTTCTGAGAGATAAGTGTGTGTGAATGCCGTCCTTCACCTAGCTACTTGGGAACACATAGTTCCTTTCAGTTGCAAACCCCACTCCATATATATATATGGGGAGGTACAAGCTCCAACTCGGTTTTACAGAGATAACTGCAGGAACTTTAAAACGGCAACAGGAAACAGACTTACAAACCAGAGTAAAAATTTCTCCTGCAACCCGTACACTTTGTGCTAGATGAACGAAAGTCTCTCCACATGCTCAGTTCTGAGATATAATTGTGTTTGAAAGCCGTCCTTCACCTAGCTTACTGGGAACACAAAGTTTCTTTTCAGTTGCAAACTCCACTCCATACATATATATGGAGAGGTACTAGCTCCAACTCGGTTTTACAGTGAAAACTGCAGGAACTTCAAACCGGCATTAGGAAACAGAATGAGAAACCAGAGTAAAAGTTTCTCCTGAAACCCGTTCCTTTTTGTGCTATATGAACGAACGTCTCTCCACATGCTCAATTCTGAGAGATAAGTGTGTGTAAAAGCCGTCCTTCTCCTAGCTTATTGGGAACACATAGTTCCTTTCAGTTGCAATCCCCACTCCATACATATATATGGTGAGGTACAAGCTCCAACTCCGTTTTACAGTGAAAACTGCATTAACTTTAAACCGGCAACAGGAAACATACTGAGAAACCAGAGTAAAAGTTCCTCCTGCAACCCGTTCCCTTTGTGGTAGATGAACGAACGTCTCCCCACATGCTCAGTACTGAGAGAAAAGTGTGTTGAATGCTGTCCTTCACTTAGCTTGTTGGGAACACAATGTTTCTTTTCACTTGCAAACGCCAATCAATACATATATATGGGGAGGTACTAGCTCCAACTCGGGTTTACAGTGAAAACTGCAGGAACATTAAACCAGCAACAGGAAACAGTCTGAGAATCCAGAGTAAAAGTTCCCCTGCAACCAGTTCCCTTTGTGCTAGATGAACGAAAGTCTCTCCACATGTTCAGTTCTGAGAGTATAGTGTGTGTGAAAGCCGTCCTTCACCTAGCTTGTTGGGAACACAAAGTTTCTTTTCAGTTGCTAACTCCACTCCATACATATATATGGGGAGGTACTAGCTCCAACTCGGTTTTACACTGAAAACTGCAGGAACTTCAAACCGGCACTAGGAAACAGACTGAGAAACCAGAGTAAAAGTTTGTGTTTCAACCCGTTCCTTTTTGTGCTATATGAACGAACGTCTCTCCACATGCTCAGTTCTGAGAGATAAGTGTGTGTGAAAGCCGTACTTCACCTAAATTCTTGGGATCATATAGTTCCTTTCAGTTGCAAACCCCACTCCATATATATATATGGGGAGGTACAAGCTCCAACTCCGTTTTACACTGAAAACTGCAGGATCTTTAAACCGGCACTAAGAAACAGACTGAGAAACCAGAGTAAAAGTTTCTCCTGCAACCCGTTCCCTTTGTGCTAGATGAACGAACGTCTCTCCACATGCTCAGTTCTGAGAGATAAGTGTGTGTGAAAGCCGTCCTTCACATAGCTTGTTGGGAACACAAAGTTTCTTTTCAGTTGAAAACTCCACTCCATACATATATCTGGGGAGGTACCAACTCCAACACTGTTTTACAGTGAAAACTGCAGGAATTTTAAACCGGCAACAGGAAACATTCTGAGAAACCAGAGTAAAATTTTTTCCTCCAACCCGTTCCATTTGTGCTAGATGAACGAACGTCTCTCCACATGCTCAGTTCTGAGAGATAAGTGTGTGTGAAAGCCGTCCTTCACCTAGCTTCTTGGGAACACATAGTTCCTTTCAGTTGCAAACCACACTCCATACATATATATGGGGAGGTACAAGCTCCAACTCGGTTTTACAGTGAAAACTGCAGGAACATTAAACCGGCAACAGGAAACATACTGAGAAACCAGAGTAAAAGTTTCTCCTGTAAACCGTTCCCTTTGTGCTAGATGAACGAACGTCTCTCCACATGCTCAGTTCTGAGAGATAAGTGTGTGTGAAAGCCGTCCTTCACCTAGCTTGTTGGGAACACAAAGTTTCTTTTCACTTGCAAACGCCAATCCATATATATATATGGGGAGGTACTAGCTCCAACTCGGTTTTACAGTGAAAACTGCAGGAACTTCATACCGGCACTAGGATACAGACTGAGAAATCAGAGTAATTGTTTCTCCTGCAACCCGTTCCATTTGTGCTAGATGAACGAACGTCTCTCCACATGCTCAGTTCTGAGAGAAAAGTGTGTGTGAAACTCGACCTTCACCTAGCTTGTTGGGAACACAAAGTATCTTTTAAATTGCAAACGCCAAACCATACATATATATGGGGAGGTTCTAGCTCCAAATCGGTTTTACAGTGAAAACTGCAGGAACTTTAACCCGGCAACAGGAAACAGACTGAGAAACCGAGTAAAAGTTTCACTGCAACCCGTTCCATTTGTGCTAGATGAACGAACGTCTCTCCACATGCTCAGTTCTGAGAGATAAGTGTGTGTGAAAGCCGTACTTCACCTAGCTTCTTGGGAACACAAAGTTTCTTTTCACTTTCAAATGCCACTCCATACATATATAAAGGGAGGTACTAGCTCCAACTCGGTTTTACAGTGAAAACTGCAGGAACTTTAAACCGGCAAAAGGAAACAGACTGAGAAACCAGAGTAAAAGATTCTCCTGCAACCCGTTCCCTTTTTGCTAGATGAACGAACGTCTCTCCACATGCTCAGTTCTGAGAGATAAGTGTGTGTGAAAGCCGTCCTTCACCTAGCTTCTTGGGAACACAAAGTTTCTTTTCACTTGCAAACGCCAATCCATACATATATATGGGGAGGTACCAGCTCCAACTCGAATTTACAGTGAAAACTGCAGTAATTTCAAACCGGCACTAGGATACAGACTGAGAAACCAGAGTAAATGTTTCTCCTGCAACCCGTTCCCTTTGTGCTAGATGAACGAACGTCTTTCCACGTGCTCAGTTCTGAGAGATAAGTGTGTGTGAAAGCCGTCCCTCAACTAGCTTGTTGGGAACACAAAGTTTCTTTTCAGTTGCAAACTCCACTCCATACATATATATGGGGAGGTACTAGCTCCAACTCGGTTTTACAGTGAAAACTGCAGGAACTTCAAACCGGCAGTAGGAAACAGACTGAGAAACCAGAGTAATAGTTTCCCCTGCAACCCGTTCCTTTTGTGCTAGATGAACGAACGTCTCTCCACATGCTCAGTTCTGATAGATAAGTGTGTGTGAAAGCCGTCCTTCACCTAGCTTCTAGGGAACACATAGTTCCTTTCAGTTGCAAACCCCACTCCATACATATATATGGGGAGGTACAAGCTCCAACTCGGTTTTACAGTGAAAACTGTAGGAACTTTAAACCAGCAACAGGAAACAGACTGAGAAACCAGAGTAAAAGTTTCTCCTGCAACCCGTTCCCTTTGTGCTAGATGAACGAACGTCTCTCCACATGCTCAGTTCTGAGAGATAAGTGTGTGTTAAAGCCGTCCTTCACTTAGCTTCTTGGGAACACATAGTTCCTTTCAGTTGCAAACCCCACTCCATATATATATATGGGGATGTAGAAGCTCTAACTCAGTTTTACAGTGAAAACTGCAGGAACTTTAAAACGGCAACAGGAAACAGACTGAGAAACCAGAGTAAATTTTCACCTGCAACCCGTTCCATTTGTGCTAGATGAACGAACGTCTCTCCACATGCTCAGTTCTGAGAGATAAGTGTGTGTGAGCCGACCTTCACCTAGCTTGTTGGGAACACAAAGTATCTTTTAAATTGCAAACGCCAAACCATACATATATATGGGGAGGTACTAGCTCCAACTCGGTTTTACAGTGTAAACTGCAGGAACTTTAAACCGGCAACAGGAAACAGACTGAGAAACCGAGTAAAAGTTTCCCTGCAACCCGTTCCATTTGTGCTAGATGAACGAACGTCTCTCCACATGCTCAGTTCTGAGAGATAAGTGTGTGTGAAAGCCGTCCTTCACCTAGCTTCTTGGGAACACATAGTTCCTTATAGTTGCAAACCCCACTCCATATATATATATGGGGAAGTACAAGCTCCAACTCGGTTTTACAGTGAAAACTGCAGGAACATTTAACCGTCAACAGGAAACTGACTTAGAAACCACAGTAAAAATTTCTCCTGCAACCCGTACACTTTGTGCTAGATGAACGAACGTCTCACCACATGCTCAGTTCTGAGAGATAAGTGTGTGTGAAAGCCGTCCTTCACCTAGCTTCTTGGGAACACAAAGTTTCTTTTCACTTTCAAACGCCACTCCATACATATATAAGGGGAGGTACTAGCTCCAACTCGGTTTTACAGTGAAAAATGCAGTAATTTCAAACCGACACTAGGATACAGACTGAGAAACCAGAGTAAATGTTTCTCCTGCAACCCGTTCCCTTTGTGCAAGATGAACGAACGTCTTTCCACGTGCTCAGTTCTGAGAGATAAGTGTGTGTGAAAGCCGTCCCTCAACTAGCTTGTTGGGAACACAAAGTTTCTTTTCAGTTGCAAACTCCACTCCATACATATATCTGGGGAGGTACTAGCTCCAACTCGGTTTTGCAGTGAAAACTGCAGGAACTTCAAACCGGCAGTAGGAAACAGACTGAGAAGCCAGAGTAATAGTTTCCCCTGCAACCCGTTCCTTTTGTGCTAGATGAACGAACGTCTCTCCACATGCTCAGTTCTGAGAGATAAGTGTGTGTGAAAGCCGTCCTTCACCTAGCTTCTTGGGAACACATAGTTCCTTTCAGTTGCAAACCCCACTCCATACATATATATGGGGAGGTTCTAGCTCCAACTCGGTTTTACAGTGAAAACTGCAGGAACATTAAACCAGCAACAGGAAACAGACTGAGAAACCAGAGTAAAAGTTTCTCCTGCAACCGGTTCCCTTTGTGCTAGATGAACGAACGTCTCTCCACATGATCAGTTCTGAGAGATAAGTGTGGGTGAAAGCCGTCCTTCACTTAGCTTCTTGGGAACACAAAGTTTCTTTTCACTTGCAAACGCCAATCCATACATATATATGGGGAGGTACTAGCTCCAACTCTGTTTTACAGTGAAAACTGCAGGAACTTCAAACCGGCACTAAGAAACACACTGAGAAACCAGAGTAAAATGTTCTCCTGCAACCCGTTCCCTTTGTGCTTGATGAACGAACGTCTCACCACATGCTCAGTTCTGAGAGATAAGTGTGTGTGAAAGCCGTCCTTCACCTAGCTTGTTGTGAACACAAAGTTTCTTTTCACTTTCAAACGCCAATCCATACATATATATGGGGAGGTACTAGCTCCAACTCGGTTTTACAGAGAAAACTGCAGGAACTTTAAACCGGCAACAGGAAAGAGACTTAAAAACCTGAGTAAAAATTTCTCCTGCAAACCTTACACTTTGTGCTAGATGAACGAACGTCTCTCCACATGCTCAGTTCTGAGAGATAAGTGTGTGTGAAAGCCGTCCTTCACCTAGCTTGTTGGGAACACAAAGTTTCTTTTCACTTGCAAACGCCACTCCATACATATATATGAGTAGGTACTAGCTCCAACTCGGTTTTACAGTGAAAACTGCAGGAACTTTAAACCGGCAAAAGGAAACAGACTGAGAAACCAGAGTGAAAATTTCTCCTGCAACCCGTTCCCTTATTGCTAGATGAAGGAACGCCTATCCACATGCTAAGTTCTGAGAGATAAGTGTGTGTGAAAGCCGTCCTTCACCTAACTTGTTGGGAACACAAAGTTTCTTTTCACTTGCAAACGCCAATCCATACATATATATGGGGAGGTACCAGCTCCAACTCGATTTTACAGTGAAAACTGCAGTAATTTCAAACCGGCACTAGGATACAGACTGAGAAACCAGAGTAAATGTTTCTCCTGCAACCCGTTCCCTTTGTGCTAGATGAACGAACGTCTCTCCACGTGCTCAGTTCTGAGAGATAAGTGTGTGTGAAAGCCTTCCCTCAACTAGCTTGTTGGGAACACAAAGTTTCATTTCAGTTGCAAACTCCTCTCCATACTTATATATGGGGAGGTACTAGCTCCAACTCGGTTTTACAGTGAAAACTGCAGGAACTTCAAACCGGCAGTAGGAAACAGACTGAGAAACCAGAGTAATAGTTTCCCCTGCAAACCGTTCCTTTTGTGCTAGATGAACGAACGTCTCTCCAAATGCTCAGTTCTGATAGATAAGTGTGTGTGAAAGCCGTCCTTCACCTAGCTCCTTGGGAACACATAGTTCCTTTCAGTTGCAAACCATACTCCATACATATATACGGGGAGGTACAAGCTCCAACTCGGTTTTACAGTGAAAACTGCAGGAACTTTAAACCGGCAACAGGAAACAGACTTAGAAACCAGAGTAAAAGTTTCTCCTGCAAACCGTTCCCTTTGTGTTAGATTAAAGAACGTCTCTCCACATGCTCAGATCTGAGAGATTAGTGTGTTTGAAAGCCGTCCTTCACCTAGCTTGTTGGGAACACAAAGTTTCTTTTCACTTGCAAACGCCAATCCATACATATATATGGGGAGGTACTAGCTCCAACTCTGTTTTACAGTGAAAACTGCAGGAACTTCAAACCGGCACTAAGAAACAGACTGAGAAACCAGAGTAAAAGGTTCACATGCAACCCGTTCCATTTGTGCTAGATGAACGAACGTCTCTCCACATGCTCAGTTCTGAGAGATAAGTGTGTGTGAAAGCCGACCTTCACCTAGCTTGTTGGGAACACAAAGTAACTTTTAACTTGCAAACGCCAAACCATACATATATATGGGGAGGTACTAGCTTCAACTCGGTTTTACAGTGAAAACTGCAGGAACTTCAAACCGTCACTAAGAAACAGCCTGAGAAACCAGAGTAAAAGATTGTCCTGCAACCCGTTCCCTTTGTGCTAGATGAACGAAAGTCTCTCCACATGCTCAGTTCTGAGTGATAAGTGTGTGTGAAAGCCGTCCTTCACCTAGCTTGTTGTGAACACAAAGTTTCTTTTCACTTGCAAACGCCAAACCATACATATATATGGGGAGGTACTAGCTCCAACTCGGTTTTACAGTGAAAACTGCAGGAACTTCAAACCGGCATTTGGACACACACTGAGAAACCAGAGTAAATGTTTCTCCTGCATCCCGTTGCCTTTGTGATAGATGAACGAACGTCTCTCCACATGCTCAGTTCTGAGAGATAAGTGTGTGTGAATGCCGTCCTTCACCTAGCTAATTGGGAACACATAGTTCCTTTCAGTTGCAAACCCCAGTCCATAAATATATATGGGGAGGTACAAGCTTCAACTCGGTTTTACAGAGAAAACTGCAGGAACTTTAAACGGGCAACAGGAAACAGACTTAGAAACCAGAGTAAAAATTTCTCCTGCAACCCGTACACTTTGTGCTAGATGAACGAACGTCTCTCCACATGCTCAGTTCTGAGAGATAAGTGTGTGTGAAAGCCGTCCTTCACCTAGCTTCTTGGGAACACAAAGATTCTTTTCACTTTCAAACGCCACTCCATACATATATAAGGGGAGGTACTAGCTCCAACTCGGTTTTACAGTGAAAACTGCAGGAACTTTAAACCGGCAAAAGGAAACAGACTGAGAAACCAGAGTAAATGTTTCTCCTGCAACCCGTTCCCTTTGTGCAAGATGAACGAACGTCTTTCCACGTGCTCAGTTTTGAGAGATAAGTGTGTGTGAAAGCCGTCCCTCAACTAGCTTGTTGGGAACACAAAGTTTCTTTTCAGTTGCAAACTCCACTCCATACATATATATGGGGAGGTACTAGCTCCAACTCGGTTTTACAGTGAAAACTGCAGGAACTTCAAACCGGCAGTAGGAAACAGACTGAGAAACCAGAGTAATAGTTTCCCCTGCAACCCGTTCCTTTTGTGCTAGATGAACGAACGTCTCTCCACATGCTCAGTTCTGAGAGATAAGTGTGTGTGAAAGCCGTCCTTCACCTAGCTTCTTGGGAACACATAGTTCCTTTCAGTTGCAAACCCCACTCCATACATATATATGGGTAGGTTCTAGCTCCAACTCGGTTTTACAGTGAAAACTGCAGGAACTTTAAACCAGCAACAGGAAACAGACTGGGAAACCAGAGTAAAAGTTTCTCCTGCAACCCGTTCCCTTTGTGCTAGATGAACGAACGTCTCTCCACATGCTCAGTTCTGAGAGATAAGTGTGGGTGAAAGCCGTCCTTCACCTAGCTTCTTGGGAACACAAAGTTTCTTTTCACTTGCAAACGCCAATCCATACATATATATGGGGAGGTACTAGCTCCAACTCTGTTTTACAGTGAAAACTGCAGGAACTTCAAACCGGCACTAAGAAACAGACTGAGAAACCAGAGTAAAAGGTTCTCCTGCAACCCGTTCCCTTTGTGCTTGATGAACGAACGTCTCACCACATGCTCAGTTCTGAGAGATAAATGTGTGTGAAAGCCGTCCTTCACCTAGCTTGTTGTGAACACAAAGTTTCTTTTCACTTGCAAACGCCAATCCATACATATATATGGGGAGTTACTAGCTCCAACTCGGTTTTACAGTGAAAACTGCAGGAACTTCAAACCGGCACTAGGACACACACTTAGAAACCAGAGTTAATGTTTCTCCTGCATCCCGTTGCCTATGTGATAGATGAACGAACGTCTCTCCACATGCTCAGTTCTGAGAGATAAGTGTGTGTGAATGCCGTCCTTCACCTAGCTAATTGGAAACATATAGTTCCTTTCAGTTGCAAACCCCAATCCATATATATATATGGGGAGGTACAAGCTCCAACTCGGTTTTACAGAGAAAACTGCAGGAACTTTAAACCGGTAACAGGAAAGAGACTTAGAAACCTGAGTAAATATTTCTCCTGCAAACCTTACACTTTGTGCTAGATGAACGAACGTCTCTCCACATGCTCAGTTCTGAGAGATAAGTGTGTGTGAAAGCCGTTCTTCTCCTAGCTTGTTGGGAACACAAAGTTTCTTTTCACTTGCAAACGCCACTCCATACATATATATGAGGAGGTACTAGCTCCAACTCGGTTTTACAGTGAAAACTGCAGGAACTTTAAACCGGCAAAAGGAAACAGACTGAGAAACCAGAGTGAAAATTTCTCCTGCAACCCGTTCCCTTATTGCTAGATGAACGAACGCCTATCCTCATGCTCAGTTCTGAGAGATAAGTGTGTGTGAAACCCGTCCTTCACCTATCTTGTTGGGAACACAAAGTTTCTTTTCACTTGCAAACGCCAATCCATACATATATATGGGGAGGTACCAGCTCCAACTCGATTTTACAGTGAAAACTGCAGTAATTTCAAACCGGCACTAGGATACAGACTGAGAAACCAGAGTAAATGTTTCTCCTGCAACCCGTTCCCTTTGTGCTAGATGAACGAACGTGTCTCCACGTGCTCAGTTCTGAGAGATTAGTGTGTGTGAAAGCCTTCCCTCAACTAGCTTGTTGGGAACACAAAGTTTCTTTTCAGTTGAAAACTCCACTCCATACATATATATGGGGAGGTACTAGCTCCAACTCGGTTTTACAGTGAAAACTGCAGGAACTTCAAACCGGCAGTAGGAAACAGACTGAGAAACCAGAGTAATAGTTTCCCCTGCAACCCGTTCCTTTTGTGCTAGATGAACGAACGTCTCTCCACATGCTCAGTTCTGATAGATAAGTGTGTGTGAAAGCCGTCCTTCACCTAGCTCCTTGGGAACACATAGTTCCTTTCAGTTGCAAACCATACTCCATACATATATACGGGGAGGTACAAGCTCCAACTCGGTTTTACAGTGAAAACTGCAGGAACTTTAAACCGGCAACAGGAAACAGACTTAGAAACCAGAGTAAAAGTTTCCCCTGCAAACCGTTCCATTTGGGCTAGATTAAAGAACGTCTCTCCACATGCTCAGATCTGAGAGATTAGTGTGTTAGAAAGCCGTCCTTCACCTAGCTTGTTGGGAACACAAAGTTTCTTTTCACTTGCAAACGCCAATCCATACATATATATGGGGAGGTTCAAGCTCCAACTCCGTTTTACAGTGAAAACTGCAGGAACTTTAAACCGGCAACAGGAAACAGACTGAGAAACCAGAGTAAAAGTTTCTCCTGCAACCCGTTCCCTTTGTGCTAGATGAACGAACGTCTCTCCACATGCTCAGATCTGAGAGATTAGTGTTTGTGAAAGACTCCCTTCACTTAGCTTGTTGGGAACACAAAGTTTCTTTTCACTTGCAAACGCCAATCCATACATATATATGGGGAGGTACAAGCTACAACTCGGTTTTAGTGAAAACTGCAGGAACTTCAAACCGGCACTAGGATACAGACTGAGAAACCAGAGTAAATGTTTCTCCTGCAAACAGTTCCTTTTGTGCTAGATGAACGAACGTCTCTCCACATGCTCAGTTCTGAGAGATAATTGTTTGTGAAAGTTGTCCTTCACCTAGCTTCTTGGGAACACATAGTTCCTTTCAGTTGCAAACCCCACTCCATATATATATATGGGGATGTACAAGCTCCAACTCGGTTTTACAGTGAAAACTGCAGGAACTTCAAACCGGCAACAGGAAACAGACTGAGAAACCAGAGTGAAAGTTTCTCCTGCATCCCGTTCCCTTTGTGCTAGATGAACGAACGTCTCTCCACATGCTCAGTTCTTAGAGAAATGTGTGTGTGAATGCTGTCCTTCACCTAGCTTGTTGGGAACACAAAGTTTCTTTTCACTTGCAAACGCCAATCCATACTTATATATGGGGAGGTACTAGCTCCAACTCGGTTTTACAGTGAAAACTGCAGGAACTTTTAACCGGCAACAGGAAACAGACTGAAAAACCGGAGTAAAAGTTTCTCCTGCAACCCGTTCCCTTTGTGCTACATGAACGAACGTCTCTCCACATGCTCAGTTCTGAGAGATAAGTGTGTGTGAAAGCCGTCCTTCACCTAGCTTCTTGGGAACACAAAGTTTCTTTTCACTTGCAAACGCCAATCCATACATATATATGGGGAGGTACTAGCTCCAACGCTGTTTTACAGTGAAAACTGCAGGAACTTCAAACCGGCACTAAGAAACAGACTGAGAAACCAGAGTAAAAGGTTCACCTGCAACCCGTTCCCTTATTGCTAGATGAATGAACGCCTATCCACATGCTCAGTTCTGAGAGATAAGTGTGTGTGAAAGCCGTCCTTCACCTATCTTGTTGGGAACACAAAGTTTCTTTTCACTTGCAAACGCCAATCCATACATATATATGGAGAGGTAGCAGCTCCAACTCGATTTTACAGTGAAAACTGCAGTAATTTCAAACCGGCACTAGGATACAGACTGAGAAACCAGAGTAAATGTTTCTCCTGCAACCCGTTCCCTTTGTGCTAGATGAACGAACGTCTCTCCACGTGCTCAGTTCTGAGAGATATGTGTGTGTGAAAGCCTTCCCTCAACTAGCTTGTTGGGAACACAAAGTTTCTTTTCAGTTGCAAACTCCACTCCATACATATATATGGGGAGGTACTAGCTCCAACTCGGTTTTACAGTGAAAACTGCAGGAACTTCAAACCGGCAGTAGGAAACAGACTGAGAAACCAGAGTAATAGTTTCCCCTGCAACCCGTTCCTTTTGTGCTAGATGAACGAACGTCTCTCCACATGCTCAGTTCTGATAGATAAGTGTGTGTGAAAGCCGTCCTTCACCTAGCTCCTTGGGAACACATAGTTCCTTTCAGTTGCAAACCATACTCCATACATATATACGGGGAGGTACAAGCTCCAACTCGGTTTTACAGTGAAAACTGCAGGAACTTTAAACCGGCAACAGGAAACAGACTTAGAAACCAGAGTAAAAGTTTCTCCTGCAAACCGTTCCCTTTGTGCTAGATGAACGAACGTCTCTCCACATGCTCAGATCTGAGAGATTTGTGTGTTTGAAAGCCGTCCTTCAACTAGCTTGTTGGGAACACAAAGTTTCTTTTCACATGCAAACGCCAATCCATACATATATATGGGGAGGTTCAAGCTCCAACTCGGTTTTACAATGAAAACTGCAGGAATTTTAAACCGGCAACAGGAAACAGACTGAGAAACCAGAGTAAAAGTTTCTACTGCAACCCGTTCCCTTTGTGCTAGATGAACGAAAGTCTCTCCACATGCTCAGATCTGAGAGATTAGTGTTTGTGAAAGACTCCCTTCACTTAGCTTGTTGGGAACACAAAGTTTCTTTTCACTTGCAAACGCCAATCCATACATATATATGGGGAGGTACAAGCTCCAACTCGGTTTTAGTGAAAACTGCAGGAACTTCAAACCGGCACTAGGATACAGACTGAGAAACCAGAGTAAATGTTTCTCCTGCAAACAGTTCCTTTTGTGCTAGATGAACGAACGTTTCTCCACATGCTCAGTTCTGAGAGATAATTGTTTGTGAAAGTCGTCCTTCACCTAGCTTCTTGGGAACACATAGTTCCTTTCAGTTGCAAACCCCACTCCATATATATATATGGGGATGTACAAGCTCCAACTCGGTTTTACAGTGAAAACTGCAGGAACTTCAAACCGGCAACAGGAAACAGACTGAGAAACCAGAGTAAAAGTTTCTCCTGCAACCCGTTCCCTTTGTGCTAGATGAACGAACGTCTCTCCACATGCTCAGTTCTGAGAGAAAAGTGTGTGTGAATGCTGTCCTTCACCTAGCTTTTTGGGAACACAAAGTTTCTTTTCACTTGCAAACGCCAATCCATACTTATATATGGGGAGGTACTAGCTCCAACTAGGTTTTACAGTGAAAACTGCAGGAACTTTAAACCAGCAACAGGAAACAGACTGAGAAACCAGAGTAAAAGTTTCTCCTGCAACCCGTTCCCTTTGTGCTAGATGAACGAAAGTCTCTCCACATGCTCAGTTCCGAGAGATAAGTGTGTATGAAAGCCGTCCTTCACCTAGCTTGTTGGGAACACAAAGTTTCTTTTCAGTTGCAAACTCCACTCCATACATATATATGGGGAGGCACTAGCTCCAAATCGGTTTTACTGTGAAAACTGCAGGGACTTCAAACCGGCACTAGGATACAGACTGAGAAACCAGAGTAAATGTTTCTCCTGCAACCCGTTCCCTTTGTGCTAGATGAACGAAAGTCTCTCCACATGCTCAGTTCTGAGAGATAAGTGTGTGTAAAAGCCGTCCTTCACCTAGCTTCTTGGGAACACATAGTTCCTTTCAGTTGCAAACCCCACTCCATACATATATATGTGGAGGTCCAAGCTCCAACTCGGTTTTACAGTGAAAACTGCAGGAACTTTAAACCGGCAACAGGAAACAGACTGAGAAACCAGAGTAAAATTTCCTCCTGCAAACCGTTCCCTTTGTGCTAGATGAACGAACGTCTCTCCACATGCTCAGTTCTGAGAGATAAGTGTGTGTGAAAGCCGTCCTTCACCTAGCTTGTTGGGAACACAAAATTTCTTTTCACTTGCAAACGCCAATCCATACATATATATGGGGGTGTACTAGCTCCAACTCGGTTTTACAGTGAAAACTGCAGGGACTTCAAACCGGCACTAGGATACAGACTGAGAAACCAGAGTAAATGTTTCTCCTGCAACCCGTTCCCTTTGTGCTAGATGAACGAACGTCTCTCCACATGCTCAGTTCTGAGAGATAAGTGTGTGTGAAACCCGTCCTTCACCTAGCTTCTTGGGAACACATAGTTCCTTTCGGTTGCATACCACATTCCAGATATATATATGGGGATTTACAAGCTCCAACTCGGTTTTATAGTGAAAACTGCAAGAACTTTAAACCGGAAACAGGTAAAAGACTGAGAAACCAGAGTAAAAGTTTCTCCTGCAACACGTTCCCTTGGTGCTAGATGAATGAACGTCTCTCCACATGCTCAGTTCTGAGAGATAAGTGTGTGTGAAAGCCGTCCTTCACCTAGCTTGTTGGGAACACAAAGTTTCTTATCACTTGCAAACGCCAATCCATACATATATCTGGGGAGGTACAAGCTCCAACTCGGTTTTACAGTGAAAACTGCAGGAACTTCAAACCGGCAGTAGGAAACAGACTGAGAAACCAGAGTAAAAGTTTCTCCTGCAACCCGTTCCTTTTGTGCTAGATGAACGAACGTCTCTCCACATGCTCAGTTCTGAGAGATAAGTGTGTGTGAAAGCCGTCCTTCACCTAGCTTCTTGGGAACACATAGTTCCTTTCAGTTGCAAATCCCTCTCCATACATATATATGGGGAGGTTCAAGCTCCAACACGATTTTACAGTGAAAACTTCAGGAACGTTAATCCGGCAACAGGAAACAGACTGAGAAACCAGAGTAAAAGTTTCTCCTGCAACTCGTTCCCTTTGTGCTAGATGAACGAACGTCTCTCCACATGCTCAGTTCTGAGAGATAAGTGTGTGTGAAAGCCGTTCTTCACCGAGCTTGTTGGGAACACAAAGTTTCTTTACACTTGCAAACGCCAATCGATACATATATATGGGGAGGTACAAGTTCCAACTCGGTTTTACAGTGAAAACTGCAGGAACTTCAAACCGGCACTAGGATACAGACTGAGAAACCAGAGTAAATGTTTCCCCTGCAACTCGTTCCCTTTGTGCTAGATGAACGAACGTCTCTCCACATGCTCAGTTCTGAGAGATAAGTGTGTGTGAAAGCCGTCCTTCACCTAGCTTGTTGGGAACACAAAGTTTCTTTTCACTTGCCAATGCCACTCCATACATATATATGGGGAGGTACTAGCTACAACTAGGTTTTACAGTGAAATTTGCAGGAACTTCAAACCGGCACTAGGATACAGACTGAGAAACCAGAGTAAATGTTTCTCCTGCAAACCTTTCCCTTTGTGCTAGATGAACGAACGTCTCTCCACATGCTGAGTTCTGAGAGATTAGTGTGTGTGAAAGCCGTCCTTTACCTAGCTTCTTGGGAACACATAGTTCCTTTCAGTTGCAAACCCCACTCCATTTATATATATGGGGAGGTACAAGCTCCAACTCTGTTTTACAGTGAAAACTGCAGGAACTTTAAACCGGCAACAGGAAACAGACTGAGAAACCAGAGTAAAAGTTTCTCCTGCAACCCGTTCCTTTGTGCTAGATGAACGAACGTCTCTCCACATGCTCAGTTCTGAGAGATAAGTGTGGGTGAAAGCCGTCCTTCACATAGCTTCTTGGGAACACAAAGTTTCTTTTCACTTGCAAACTTCAATCCATACATATATATGGGGAGGTACTATCTCCAACTCGGTTTTATAGTGAAAACTGCAAGAATTTTAAACCGATAACAGGTAACAGACTGAGAAACCAGAGTAAAAGTTTCTCCTGCAAACCTTTCCCTTTGTGCTAGATGAACGAACGTCTCTCCACATGCTACGTTCTGAGAGATAAGTGTGTGTGAAAGCCGTCCTTCACCTAGCTTGTTGGGAACACAAAGTTTCTTATCACTTGCAAACGCCTATCCATACATATATCTGGGGAGGTACAAGCTCCAACACGGTTTTACAGTGAAAACTGCCGGAACTTTAAACCGGCAACAGGAAACAGACTGAGAAACCAGAGTAAAATTACCCCTGCAACCCGTTCCCTTTGTGCTAGATGAACGAACGTCTCTCCACATGCTCAGATCTGAGAGATAATTGTGTGTGAAAGCCGTCCTTCACCTAGCTTGTTGGGAACACAAAGCTTTTTTTCACTTGCAAACTTCAGTCCATACATATATATGGGGAGGTACTAGCTCCAACTCGGTTTTACAGTTAAAACTGCAGGAACTTCAAACAGGCAGTAGGAAACAGACTGAGAAACCAGAGTAAAAGTTTCCCTGCAACCCGTTCCTTTTGTGCTAGATGAACGAACGTCTCTCCACATGCTCAGTTCTGAGAGATAAGTGTGTGTGAAAGCCGTCCTTCACCTAGCTTCATGGGAACAAATAGTTCCTTTCAGTTGCAAACCCCACTCCATACATATATATGGGGAGGTACAAGCTCCAACACGGTTTTACAGTGAAAACTGCAGGAATTTTATTCCGGCAACAGGAAACAGACTGAGAAACCAGAGTAGAAGTTTCTCCTTCAACTCGTTCCCTTTGTGCTAGATGAACGAACGTCTCTCCACATGCTCAGTTCTGAGAGATAAGTGTGTGTGAAAGCCGTCCTTCACCTAGCTTGTTGGGAACACAAAGTTTCTTTTCACTTGCAAACACCAATCCATACATATATATGGGGAGGTACTAGTTCCAACTCGGTTTTATAGTGAAAACTGCAGGAACTTCAAACCGGCACTAGGATACAGACTGAGAAACCACAGTAAATGTTTCCCGTGCAACACGTTCCCTTTGTGCAGGATGAACGAACGTCTCTCCACATGCACAGTTCTGAGAGATAAGTGTGTGTGAAAGCCGTAATTCACCTAGCTTGTTGGGAACACAAAGTTTCTTATCACTTGCAAACGCCAATCCATACATATATCTGGGGAGGTACAACTCCAACACGGTTTTACAGTGAAAACTGCAGGAACTTTAATCCGGCAACAGGAATCAGACTGAGAATCCAGAGTAAAAGTTTCTCCTGCAACTCGTTCCCTTTGTGCTAGATGAACGAACGTCTCTCCACATGCTCAGTTCTGAGAGATAATTGTGTGTGAAAGCCGTTCTTCACCTAGCTTGTTGGGAACACAAAGTTTCTTTACACTTGCAAACGCCAATCGATACATATATATGGGGAGGTACAAGTTCCAACTCGGTTTTACAGTGAAAACTGCAGGAACTTCAAACCGGCACTAGGATACAGACTGAGAAACCAGAGTAAATGTTTCCCCTGCAACTCGTTCCCTTTGTGCTAGATGAACGAACGTCTCTCCACATGCTCAGTTCTGAGAGATAAGTGTGTGTGAATGTCGTCCTTCACCTAGCTTGTTGGGAACACAAAGTTTCTTTTAACTTGCTAACGCCAATCCATACATATATATGGGGAGGAACTAGCTCCAACTCGGTTTTACAGTGAAAACTGCAGGAACTTCAAACCGGCACTAAGAAACAGACTGAGATACCAGAGTAAAAGTTTCTCTTGCAACCCGTTCCCTTTGTGCTAGATGAACGAACGTCTCTCCACATGCTCAGTTCTGAGAGATAAGTGTGTGTGAAAGCCGTCCTTCACCTAGCTTGTTGGGAACAAAAAGTTTCTTTTCACTTGCAAACGCCAATCCATACATATATATGGGTAAGTACTAGCCCCAACTCGGTTTTACAGTGAAAACTGCAGGAACTTTAAACCGGCAACAGGAAACAGACTGAGAAACCAGAGTAAAAGTTTCTCCTGCAATACGTTCCCTTCGTGCTAGATGAACGAACGTCTCTCCACATGCTACGTTCTGAGAGATAAGTGTGTGTGAAAGCCGTCCTTCACCTAGCTTGTTGGGAACACAAAGTTTCTTATCACTTGCAAACGCCTATCCATACATATATCTGGGGAGGTACAAGCTCCAACACGGTTTTACAGTGAAAACTGCCGGAACTTTAAACCGGCAACAGGAAACAGACTGAGAAACCAGAGTAAAATTACCCCTGCAGCCCGTTCCCTTTGTGCTAGATGAACGAACGTCTCTCCACATGCTCAGATCTGAGAGATAATTGTGTGTGAAAGCCGTCCTTCAACTAGCTTGTTGGGAACACAAAGCTTTTTTTCACTTGCAAACTTCAGTCCATACATATATATGGGGAGGTACTAGCTCCAACTCGGTTTTACAGTTAAAACTGCAGGAACTTCAAACAGGCAGTAGGAAACAGACTGAGAAACCAGAGTAAAAGTTTCTCCTGCAACCCGTTCCTTTTGTGCTAGATGAACGAACGTCTCTCCACATGCTCAGTTCTGAGAGTTAAGTGTGTGTGAAAGCCGTCCTTCACCTAGCTTCATGGGAACAAATTGTTCCTTTCAGTTGCAAACCCCACTCCATACATATATATGGGGAGGTACAAGCTCCAACACGATTTTACAGTGAAAACTGCAGGAATTTTATTCCGGCAACAGGAAACAGACTGAGAAACCAGAGTAGAAGTTTCTCCTTCAACTCGTTCCCTTTGTGCTAGATGAACGAACGTCTCTCCACATGCTCAGTTCTGAGAGATAAGTGTGTGTGAAAGCCGTCCTTCACCTAGCTTGTTCGGAACACAAAGTTTCTTTTCACTTGCAAACACCAATCCATACATATATATGGGGAGGTACTAGTTCCAACTCGGTTTTATAGTGAAAACTGCAGGAACTTCAAACCGGCACTAGGATACAGACTGAGAAACCACAGTAAATGTTTCACCTGCAACACGTTCCCTTTGTGCTAGATGAACGAAAGTCTCTCCACATGCTCAGTTCTGAGAGATAAGTGTGTGTGAAAGCCGTACTTCAACTAGCTTGTTGGGAACACAAAGTTTCTTATCACTTGCATACTCCAATCCATACATATATCTGGGGAGGTAAAACTCCAACACGGTTTTACAGTGAAAACTGCAGGAACTTTAATCCGGCAACAGGAATCAGACTGAGAATCCAGAGTAAAAGTTTCTCCTGCAACTCGTTCCCTTTGTGCTAGATGAACGAACGTCTCTCCACATGCTCAGTTCTGAGAGATAAGTGTGTGTGAAAGCCGTCCTTCACCTAGCTTGTTGGGAACACAAAGTTTCTTTTCACTTGCCAATGCCACTCCATACATATATATGGGGAGGTACTAGCTACAACTAGGTTTTACAGTGAAATTTGCAGGAACTTCAAACCGGCACTAGGATACAGACTGAGAAACCAGAGTAAATGTTTCTCCTGCAAACCTTTCCCTTTGTGCTAGATGAACGAACGTCTCTCCACATGCTGAGTTCTGAGAGATTAGTGTGTGTGAAAGCCGTCCTTTACCTAGCTTCTTGGGAACACATAGTTCCTTTCAGTTGCAAACCCCACTCCATTTATATATATGGGGAGGTACAAGCTCCAACTCTGTTTTACAGTGAAAACTGCAGGAACTTTAAACCGGCAACAGGAAACAGACTGAGAAACCAGAGTAAAAGTTTCTCCTGCAACCCGTTCCTTTGTGCTAGATGAACGAACGTCTCTCCACATGCTCAGTTCTGAGAGATAAGTGTGGGTGAAAGCCGTCCTTCACATAGCTTCTTGGGAACACAAAGTTTCTTTTCACTTGCAAACTTCAATCCATACATATATATGGGGAGGTACTATCTCCAACTCGGTTTTATAGTGAAAACTGCAAGAATTTTAAACCGATAACAGGTAACAGACTGAGAAACCAGAGTAAAAGTTTCTCCTGCAAACCTTTCCCTTTGTGCTAGATGAACGAACGTCTCTCCACATGCTACGTTCTGAGAGATAAGTGTGTGTGAAAGCCGTCCTTCACCTAGCTTGTTGGGAACACAAAGTTTCTTATCACTTGCAAACGCCTATCCATACATATATCTGGGGAGGTACAAGCTCCAACACGGTTTTACAGTGAAAACTGCCGGAACTTTAAACCGGCAACAGGAAACAGACTGAGAAACCAGAGTAAAATTACCCCTGCAGCCCGTTCCCTTTGTGCTAGATGAACGAACGTCTCTCCACATGCTCAGATCTGAGAGATAATTGTGTGTGAAAGCCGTCCTTCAACTAGCTTGTTGGGAACACAAAGCTTTTTTTCACTTGCAAACTTCAGTCCATACATATATATGGGGAGGTACTAGCTCCAACTCGGTTTTACAGTTAAAACTGCAGGAACTTCAAACAGGCAGTAGGAAACAGACTGAGAAACCAGAGTAAAAGTTTCTCCTGCAACCCGTTCCTTTTGTGCTAGATGAACGAACGTCTCTCCACATGCTCAGTTCTGAGAGTTAAGTGTGTGTGAAAGCCGTCCTTCACCTAGCTTCATGGGAACAAATTGTTCCTTTCAGTTGCAAACCCCACTCCATACATATATATGGGGAGGTACAAGCTCCAACACGATTTTACAGTGAAAACTGCAGGAATTTTATTCCGGCAACAGGAAACAGACTGAGAAACCAGAGTAGAAGTTTCTCCTTCAACTCGTTCCCTTTGTGCTAGATGAACGAACGTCTCTCCACATGCTCAGTTCTGAGAGATAAGTGTGTGTGAAAGCCGTCCTTCACCTAGCTTGTTCGGAACACAAAGTTTCTTTTCACTTGCAAACACCAATCCATACATATATATGGGGAGGTACTAGTTCCAACTCGGTTTTATAGTGAAAACTGCAGGAACTTCAAACCGGCACTAGGATACAGACTGAGAAACCACAGTAAATGTTTCACCTGCAACACGATCCCTTTGTGCTAGATGAACGAAAGTCTCTCCACATGCTCAGTTCTGAGAGATAAGTGTGTGTGAAAGCCGTACTTCAACTAGCTTGTTGGGAACACAAAGTTTCTTATCACTTGCAAACTCCAATCCATACATATATCTGGGGAGGTACAACTCCAACACGGTTTTACAGTGAAAACTGCAGGAACTTTAATCCGGCAACAGGAATCAGACTGAGAATCCAGAGTAAAAGTTTCTCCTGCAACTCGTTCCCTTTGTGCTAGATGAACGAACGTCTCTCCACATGCTCAGTTCTGAGAGATAAGTGTGTGTGAAAGCCGTCCTTCACCTAGCTTGTTGGGAACACAAAGTTTCTTTTCACTTGCCAATGCCACTCCATACATATATATGGGGAGGTACTAGCTACAACTAGGTTTTACAGTGAAATTTGCAGGAACTTCAAACCGGCACTAGGATACAGACTGAGAAACCAGAGTAAATGTTTCTCCTGCAAACCTTTCCCTTTGTGCTAGATGAACGAACGTCTCTCCACATGCTGAGTTCTGAGAGATTAGTGTGTGTGAAAGCCGTCCTTTACCTAGCTTCTTGGGAACACATAGTTCCTTTCAGTTGCAAACCCCACTCCATTTATATATATGGGGAGGTACAAGCTCCAACTCTGTTTTACAGTGAAAACTGCAGGAACTTTAAACCGGCAACAGGAAACAGACTGAGAAACCAGAGTAAAAGTTTCTCCTGCAACCCGTTCCTTTGTGCTAGATGAACGAACGTCTCTCCACATGCTCAGTTCTGAGAGATAAGTGTGGGTGAAAGCCGTCCTTCACATAGCTTCTTGGGAACACAAAGTTTCTTTTCACTTGCAAACTTCAATCCATACATATATATGGGGAGGTACTATCTCCAACTCGGTTTTATAGTGAAAACTGCAAGAATTTTAAACCGATAACAGGTAACAGACTGAGAAACCAGAGTAAAAGTTTCTCCTGCAAACCTTTCCCTTTGTGCTAGATGAACGAACGTCTCTCCACATGCTACGTTCTGAGAGATAAGTGTGTGTGAAAGCCGTCCTTCACCTAGCTTGTTGGGAACACAAAGTTTCTTATCACTTGCAAACGCCTATCCATACATATATCTGGGGAGGTACAAGCTCCAACACGGTTTTACAGTGAAAACTGCCGGAACTTTAAACCGGCAACAGGAAACAGACTGAGAAACCAGAGTAAAATTACCCCTGCAACCCGTTCCCTTTGTGCTAGATGAACGAACGTCTCTCCACATGCTCAGATCTGAGAGATAATTGTGTGTGAAAGCCGTCCTTCACCTAGCTTGTTGGGAACACAAAGCTTTTTTTCACTTGCAAACTTCAGTCCATACATATATATGGGGAGGTACTAGCTCCAACTCGGTTTTACAGTTAAAACTGCAGGAACTTCAAACAGTCAGTAGGAAACAGACTGAGAAACCAGAGTAAAAGTTTCCCTGCAACCCGTTCCTTTTGTGCTAGATGAACGAACGTCTCTCCACATGCTCAGTTCTGAGAGATAAGTGTGTGTGAAAGCCGTCCTTCACCTAGCTTCATGGGAACAAATAGTTCCTTTCAGTTGCAAACCCCACTCCATACATATATATGGGGAGGTACAAGCTCCAACACGGTTTTACAGTGAAAACTGCAGGAATTTTATTCCGGCAACAGGAAACAGACTGAGAAACCAGAGTAGAAGTTTCTCCTTCAACTCGTTCCCTTTGTGCTAGATGAACGAACGTCTCTCCACATGCTCAGTTCTGAGAGATAAGTGTGTGTGAAAGCCGTCCTTCACCTAGCTTGTTGGGAACACAAAGTTTCTTTTCACTTGCAAACACCAATCCATACATATATATGGGGAGGTACTAGTTCCAACTCGGTTTTATAGTGAAAACTGCAGGAACTTCAAACCGGCACTAGGATACAGACTGAGAAACCACAGTAAATGTTTCCCGTGCAACACGTTCCCTTTGTGCAGGATGAACGAACGTCTCTCCACATGCACAGTTCTGAGAGATAAGTGTGTGTGAAAGCCGTAATTCACCTAGCTTGTTGGGAACACAAAGTTTCTTATCACTTGCAAACGCCAATCCATACATATATCTGGGGAGGTACAACTCCAACACGGTTTTACAGTGAAAACTGCAGGAACTTTAATCCGGCAACAGGAATCAGACTGAGAATCCAGAGTAAAAGTTTCTCCTGCAACTCGTTCCCTTTGTGCTAGATGAACGAACGTCTCTCCACATGCTCAGTTCTGAGAGATAATTGTGTGTGAAAGCCGTTCTTCACCTAGCTTGTTGGGAACACAAAGTTTCTTTACACTTGCAAACGCCAATCGATACATATATATGGGGAGGTACAAGTTCCAACTCGGTTTTACAGTGAAAACTGCAGGAACTTCAAACCGGCACTAGGATACAGACTGAGAAACCAGAGTAAATGTTTCCCCTGCAACTCGTTCCCTTTGTGCTAGATGAACGAACGTCTCTCCACATGCTCAGTTCTGAGAGATAAGTGTGTGTGAATGTCGTCCTTCACCTAGCTTGTTGGGAACACAAAGTTTCTTTTAACTTGCTAACGCCAATCCATACATATATATGGGGAGGAACTAGCTCCAACTCGGTTTTACAGTGAAAACTGCAGGAACTTCAAACCGGCACTAAGAAACAGACTGAGATACCAGAGTAAAAGTTTCTCTTGCAACCCGTTCCCTTTGTGCTAGATGAACGAACGTCTCTCCACATGCTCAGTTCTGAGAGATAAGTGTGTGTGAAAGCCGTCCTTCACCTAGCTTGTTGGGAACAAAAAGTTTCTTTTCACTTGCAAACGCCAATCCATACATATATATGGGTAAGTACTAGCCCCAACTCGGTTTTACAGTGAAAACTGCAGGAACTTTAAACCGGCAACAGGAAACAGACTGAGAAACCAGAGTAAAAGTTTCTCCTGCAATACGTTCCCTTCGTGCTAGATGAACGAACGTCTCTCCACATGCTACGTTCTGAGAGATAAGTGTGTGTGAAAGCCGTCCTTCACCTAGCTTGTTGGGAACACAAAGTTTCTTATCACTTGCAAACGCCTATCCATACATATATCTGGGGAGGTACAAGCTCCAACACGGTTTTACAGTGAAAACTGCCGGAACTTTAAACCGGCAACAGGAAACAGACTGAGAAACCAGAGTAAAATTACCCCTGCAGCCCGTTCCCTTTGTGCTAGATGAACGAACGTCTCTCCACATGCTCAGATCTGAGAGATAATTGTGTGTGAAAGCCGTCCTTCAACTAGCTTGTTGGGAACACAAAGCTTTTTTTCACTTGCAAACTTCAGTCCATACATATATATGGGGAGGTACTAGCTCCAACTCGGTTTTACAGTTAAAACTGCAGGAACTTCAAACAGGCAGTAGGAAACAGACTGAGAAACCAGAGTAAAAGTTTCTCCTGCAACCCGTTCCTTTTGTGCTAGATGAACGAACGTCTCTCCACATGCTCAGTTCTGAGAGTTAAGTGTGTGTGAAAGCCGTCCTTCACCTAGCTTCATGGGAACAAATTGTTCCTTTCAGTTGCAAACCCCACTCCATACATATATATGGGGAGGTACAAGCTCCAACACGATTTTACAGTGAAAACTGCAGGAATTTTATTCCGGCAACAGGAAACAGACTGAGAAACCAGAGTAGAAGTTTCTCCTTCAACTCGTTCCCTTTGTGCTAGATGAACGAACGTCTCTCCACATGCTCAGTTCTGAGAGATAAGTGTGTGTGAAAGCCGTCCTTCACCTAGCTTGTTCGGAACACAAAGTTTCTTTTCACTTGCAAACACCAATCCATACATATATATGGGGAGGTACTAGTTCCAACTCGGTTTTATAGTGAAAACTGCAGGAACTTCAAACCGGCACTAGGATACAGACTGAGAAACCACAGTAAATGTTTCACCTGCAACACGTTCCCTTTGTGCTAGATGAACGAAAGTCTCTCCACATGCTCAGTTCTGAGAGATAAGTGTGTGTGAAAGCCGTACTTCAACTAGCTTGTTGGGAACACAAAGTTTCTTATCACTTGCAAACTCCAATCCATACATATATCTGGGGAGGTACAACTCCAACACGGTTTTACAGTGAAAACTGCAGGAACTTTAATCCGGCAACAGGAATCAGACTGAGAATCCAGAGTAAAAGTTTCTCCTGCAACTCGTTCCCTTTGTGCTAGATGAACGAACGTCTCTCCACATGCTCAGTTCTGAGAGATAAGTGTGTGTGAAAGCCGTCCTTCACCTAGCTTGTTGGGAACACAAAGTTTCTTTTCACTTGCAAACACCAATCCATAAATATATATGGGGAGGTAGTAGTTCCAACTCGGTTTTATAGTGAAAACTGCAGGAACTTCAAACCGGCACTAGGATACAAACTGAGAAACCACAGTAAATGTTTCCCCTGCAACACGTTCCCTTTGTGCTAGATGAACGTACGTCTCTCCACATGCTCAGATCTGAGAGATAATTGTGTGTGAAAGCCGTACTTCACCTAGCTTGTTGGGAACACAAATTTTCTTTTCACTTGCAAACGCCAATCCATACATATATATGGGGAGGTACTAGCCCCAACTCGGTTTTACATTGAAAACTGCAGAACTTTAAACCGGCAACAGGAAACAGACTGAGAAACCAGAGTAAAAGTTTCACCTGCAACCTGTTCCCTTTGTGCTAGATGAACGAACGTCTCTCCACATGCTCAGTTCTGAGAGATAAGTGTGTGTGAAAGCCGTCCTTCACCTAGCTTGTTGGGAAAACATAGTTACTTTCAGTTGCAAACCCCACTCCATATATATATATGGGGAGGTACAAGCTCCAACTTGGTTTTACAGTGAAAACTGCAGGAACTTTAAACCGGCAACAGGAAACAGACTGAGAAATCAGAGTAAAAGTTCCTCCTGCAACAGGTTCCATTGTGCTAGATGAAAGAACGTCTCTCCTCATGATCAGTTCTGAGAGCTAAGTGTGTGTGAAAGCCGTCCTTCACTTAGCTTGTTGGGAACACAAAGTTTCTTTTCACTTGCAAACGCCAATCCATACATATATATGGGAAGGTACAAGCTCCAACACGGTTTTACTGTGAAAACTGCAGGAAATTCAAACCGGCACTACGACACAGACTGAGAAACCAGAGTAAATGTTTCTCCTGCAACCCGTTCCCTTTGTGCTAGATGAACGAACGTCTCTCCACATGCTCAGTTCTGATAGATAAGTGTGTGTGAAAGCCGTCCTTCACCTAGCTTCTTGGGAACACATAGTTCCTTTCAGTTGCATACCACACTCCATATATATATATGGGGATTTACAAGCTCCAACTCGGTTTTACAGTGAAAACTGCAAGAACTTTAAACCGGCCACAGGTAACAGACTGAGAAAACAGAGTAAAAGTTTCTCATGCAACCCGTTCCCTTCGTGCTAGATGAACGAACGTCTCTCCACATGCTCAGTTCTGAGAGGTAAGTGTGTGTGAAAGCCGTCCTTCACCTAGCTTGTTGGGAACACAAAGTTTCTTATCACTTGCAAACGCCAATCCATACATATATCTGGGGAGGTACAAACTCCAACACGGTTTTACAGTGAAAACTGCAGGAACTTTAAACCGGCAACAGGAAACAGACTGAGAAACCAGAGTAAAATTTCTCCTGCAACACGTTCCCTTTGTGCTAGATGAACGAACGTCTCTCCACATGCTCAGATCTGAGAGATAAGTGTGTGTGAAAGCCATCTTTCACCTAGCTTGTTGGGAACACCAAGTTTCTTTTCACTTGCAAACTTCAATCCATACATATATATGGGGAGGTACTAGATCCAACTCGGTTTTACAGTTAAAACTTCAGGAACTTCAAACCGGCACTAGGATACAGACTGAGAAACCAGATTAAATGTTTCTCCTGCAACCGATTCCTTTTGTGCTAGATGAACGAACGTCTCTCCACATGCTCAGTTCTGAGAGGTAATTGTGTGTGAATGCCGTCCTTCACCTAGCTACATGGGAACACACACTTCCTTTCAGTTGCAAACACCACTCCATATATATATATGGGGAGGTACAAGCTCCAACTCGGTTTTACAGTGAAAACTGCAGGAACTTCAAACCGGCAATAGGAAACAGCCTGAGAAACCAGAGTAAAAGTTTCTCCTGCAACCCGTTCCTTTTGTGCTAGATGAACGAACGTCTCTCCACATGCTCAGTTCTGAGAGATAAGTGTGTGTGAAAGCCGTCCTTCACCTAGCTTGTTGGGAACACAAACTTTCTTTTCACTTGCAAACGCCAATCCATACATATATATGGGGAGGTACAAGACCCAACTCGGTTTTACTGTGAAAACTGCAGAACTTTAAACCGGCAACAGGAAACAGACTGAGAAACCAGTGTAAAAGTTTCTCCTGCAAACCGTTCCCTTTGTGCTAGATGAACGAACGTCTCTCCACATGCTCAGTTCTGAGAGATAAGTGTGTGTTAAAGCCGTCCTTCACCTAGCTTGTTGGGAACACATAGTTCCTTTCAGTTGCAAACCCCACTCCATATATATATATGGGGAGGCACAAGCTCCAACTCGGTTTTACAGTGAAAACTACAGGAACTTTAAACTGGCAACAGGTAACAGACTGAGAAACCAGAGTAAAAGTTTCTCCTGCAACACGTTCCATTGTGCTAGATGAAAGAACGTCTCTCCTCATGCTCAGTTCTGAGAGATAAGTGTGTGTGAAAGCCGTCCTTCACCTAGCATGTTGGGAACACAAAGTTTCTTTTCACTTGCAAACGCCAATCCATACATATATATGGGGAGGTACTAGCTCCAACACGGTTTTACAGTGAAAACTGCAGGAACTTCAAACCGGCACTAAGAAACAGACTGAGAAACCAGAGTAAAATTTTCTCCTGCAACCCGTTCCCTTTATGCTAGATGAACGAACGTCTCTCCACATGCTCAGTTCTCAGAGATAACTGTGTGTGAAAGCCGTCCTTCACCTAGCTTGTTGGGAACACAAAGTTTCTTTTCACTTGCAAACGCCAATCCATACATATATATGGGGAGGTACTAGCCCCAACTCGGTTTTACAGTGAAAACTGCAGGAACTTTAAACCGGCAACAGGAAACAGACTGAGAAACCAGAGTAAAAGTTTCTCCTGCAACCCGTTCCCTTTTTGCTAGATGAACAAACGTCTCTCCACATGCTCAGTTCTGAGAGATAATTGTGGGTGAATGCCGTCCTTAACCTAGCTACATTGGAACACATAGTTCCTTTCAGTTGCAAACACCACTCCATATATATATATGGGGAAGTACAAGCTCCAACTCGGATTTACAGTGAAAACTGCAGGAACATTAAACCGGCAACAGGAAACAGACTGAGAAACCAGAGTAAAAGGTTCTCCTGCAACACGTTCCATTGTGCTAGATGAAAGAACGTCTCTCCTCATGCTCAGTTCTGAGAGATAAGTGTGTGTGAAAGCCGTCCTTCACCTAGCTTGTTGGGAACACAAAGATTTTTTTCACTTGCAAACGCCAATCCATACATATATATGGGGAGGTACTAGTTCCAACTCGGTTTTACAGTGAAAACTGCAGGAAATTCAAACCGGCACTAGGATACAGACTTAGAAACCAGAGTAAATGTTTCCCCTGCAACCCGTTCCCTTTGTGCTAGTTGAACGAACGTCTTTCCACATGCTCAGTTCTGAGAGATAAGTGTGTGTGAAAGCCGTCCTTTACCAAGCTTGTTGGGAACACAAAGTTTCTTTTCACTTGCAAACGCCAATCCATACATATATATGGGGAGGTACTAGCTCCAACTCGGTTTTACAGTGAAAACTGCAGGAACTTCAAACCGGCACTAAGAAACAGACTGAGAAACCAGAGTAAAAGTTTCTCTTGCAACCCGTTCCCTTTGTGCTAGATGAACGAACGTCTCTCCACATGCTCAGTTCTGAGAGATAAGTGTGTGTGAAAGCCTTCCTTCAACTAGCTTCTTGGGAACACATAGTTCCTTTCAGTTGCAAACCCAAATCCATCTATATATATGGGGAGATACAAGCTACAACTCGGTATTACAGTGAAAACTGCAGGAACTTTAAACCGGCAACAGGAAACAGACTGAGAAACCAGAGTAAAAGTTTCTCCTGCATCCCGTTCCCATTTTGCTAGATGAACGAACGTCTCTCCACATGCTCAGTTCTGAGAGATAACTGTGTGTGAAAGCCGTCCTTCACCTAGCTTGTTGGGAACACAAAGTTTCTTTTCACTTGCAAACGCCAATCCATACATATATATGGGGAGGTACTATCCCCAACTCGGTTTTACAGTGAAAACTGCAGGAACTTTAAACCGGCAACAGGAAACAGACTGAGAAACCAGAGTAAAAGTTTCTCCTGCAAACCATTCCCTTTGTGCTAGATGAACGAACGTCTTTCCACATGCTCAGTTCTGAGAGATAAGTGTGTGTGAAAGACGTCCTTCACCTAGCTTGTTGGGAACACAAAGTTTCTTTTCACTTGCCAACGCCAATCCATACATATATATGGGGAGGTACTAGCTCCAACTCGGTTTTACAGTGAAAAATGCAGGAACTTCAAACCGGCACTAGGATACAGACTGAGAAACCAGAGTAAATGTTTCTCCTGCAACCCGTTCCCTTTGTGCTAGATGAACGAACGTCTCTCCACATGCTCAGTTCTGAGAGGTAAGTGTGTGTTAAAGCCGTCCTTCACCTAGCTACTTGGGAACACATAGTTCATTTCAGTAGCATACCCGCTCCATATATATATATGGGGAGGTACAAGCTCCAACTCGGTTTTACAGTGAAAACTGCAGTAACTTTAAATCGGCAACAGGAAACAGACTGAGAAACCAGAGTAAAAGTTTCTCCTGCAACCCGTTCCCTTTGTGCTAGATGAACGAACGTCTCTCCACATGCTCAGTGCTGAGAGATAAGTGTGTGTGAAAGCCGTCCTTCACCTAGCTTGTTGGGAACACAAAGTTTCTTTTCACTTGCAAACGCCAATCCATACATATATATGGGGAGGTACTAGTTCCAACTCGGTTTTTTTAGTGAAAACTGCAGGAACTTCAAACCGGCACTAAGAAACATACTGAGAAACCAGAGTAAAAGTTTCTCCTGCAACCCGTTTCTTTTGTGCTAGATGAACGAACGTCTCTCCACATGCTCAGTTCTGAGAGTTAAGTGTGTGTGAAAGCCGTCCTTCACCTAGCTTCATGGGAACAAATTGTTCCTTTCAGTTGCAAACCCCACTCCATACATATATATGGGGAGGTACAAGCTCCAACACGATTTTACAGTGAAAACTGCAGGAATTTTATTCCGGCAACAGGAAACAGACTGAGAAACCAGAGTAGAAGTTTCTCCTTCAACTCGTTCCCTTTGTGCTAGATGAACGAACGTCTCTCCACATGCTCAGTTCTGAGAGATAAGTGTGTGTGAAAGCCGTCCTTCACCTAGCTTGTTGGGAACACAAAGTTTCTTTTCACTTGCAAACACCAATCCATACATATATATGGGGAGGTACTAGTTCCAACTCGGTTTTATAGTGAAAACTGCAGGAACTTCAAACCGGCACTAGGATACAGACTGAGAAACCACAGTAAATGTTTCCCCTGCAACACGTTCCCTTTGTGCTAGATGAACGAAAGTCTCTCCACATGCTCAGTTCTGAGAGATAAGTGTGTGTGAAAGCCGTACTTCACCTAGCTTGTTGGGAACACAAAGTTTCTTATCACTTGCAAACTCCAATCCATACATATATCTGGGGAGGTACAACTCCAACACGGTTTTACAGTGAAAACTGCAGGAACTTTAATCCGGCAACAGGAATCAGACTGAGAATCCAGAGTAAAAGTTTCTCCTGCAACTCGTTCCCTTTGTGCTAGATGAACGAACGTCTCTCCACATGCTCAGTTCTGAGAGATAAGTGTGTGTGAAAGCCGTCCTTCACCTAGCTTGTTGGGAACACAAAGTTTCTTTTCACTTGCAAACACCAATCCATAAATATATATGGGGAGGTAGTAGTTCCAACTCGGTTTTATAGTGAAAACTGCAGGAACTTCAAACCGGCACTAGGATACAAACTGAGAAACCACAGTAAATGTTTCCCCTGCAACACGTTCCCTTTGTGCTAGATGAACGTACGTCTCTCCACATGCTCAGATCTGAGAGATAATTGTGTGTGAAAGCCGTACTTCACCTAGCTTGTTGGGAACACAAATTTTCTTTTCACTTGCAAACGCCAATCCATACATATATATGGGGAGGTACTAGCCCCAACTCGGTTTTACATTGAAACCTGCAGAACTTTAAACCGGCAACAGGAAACAGACTGAGAAACCAGAGTAAAAGTTTCACCTGCAACCTGTTCCCTTTGTGCTAGATGAACGAACGTCTCTCCACATGCTCAGTTCTGAGAGATAAGTGTGTGTGAAAGCCGTCCTTCACCTAGCTTGTTGGGAAAACATAGTTACTTTCAGTTGCAAACCCCACTCCATATATATATATGGGGAGGTACAAGCTCCAACTCGGTTTTACAGTGAAAACTGCAGGAACTTTAAACCGGCAACAGGAAACAGACTGAGAAATCAGAGTAAAAGTTCCTCCTGCAACAGGTTCCATTGTGCTAGATGAAAGAACGTCTCTCCTCATGCTCAGTTCTGAGAGCTAAGTGTGTGTGAAAGCCGTCCTTCACTTAGCTTGTTGGGAACACAAAGTTTCTTTTCACTTGCAAACGCCAATCCATACATATATATGGGAAGGTACAAGCTCCAACACGGTTTTACTGTGAAAACTGCAGGAAATTCAAACCGGCACTACGACACAGACTGAGAAACCAGAGTAAATGTTTCTCCTGCAACCCGTTCCCTTTGTGCTAGATGAACGAACGTCTCTCCACATGCTCAGTTCTGAGAGATAAGTGTGTGTGAAAGCCGTCCTTCACCTTGCTTCTTGGGAACACATAGTTCCTTTCAGTTGCATACCACACTCCATATATATATATGGGGATTTACAAGCTCCAACTCGGTTTTACAGTGAAAACTGCAAGAACTTTAAACCGGCCACAGGTAACAGACTGAGAAAACAGAGTAAAAGTTTCTCATGCAACCCGTTCCCTTCGTGCTAGATGAACGAACGTCTCTCCACATGCTCAGTTCTGAGAGGTAAGTGTGTGTGAAAGCCGTCCTTCACCTAGCTTGTTGGGAACACAAAGTTTCTTATCACTTGCAAACGCCAATCCATACATATATCTGGGGAGGTACAAACTCCAACACGGTTTTACAGCGAAAACTGCAGGAACTTTAAACCGGCAACAGGAAACAGACTGAGAAACCAGAGTAAAATTTCTCCTGCAACACGTTCCCTTTGTGCTAGATGAACGAACGTCTCTCCACATGCTCAGATCTGAGAGATAAGTGTGTGTGAAAGCCATCTTTCACCTAGCTTGTTGGGAACACCAAGTTTCTTTTCACTTGCAAACTTCAATCCATACATATATATGGGGAGGTACTAGATCCAACTCGGTTTTACAGTTAAAACTGCAGGAACTTCAAACCGGCACTAGGATACAGACTGAGAAACCAGATTAAATGTTTCTCCTGCAACCGATTCCTTTTGTGCTAGATGAACGAACGTCTCTCCACATGCTCAGTTCTGAGAGGTAATTGTGTGTGAAAGACGTCCTTCACCTAGCTTGTTGGGAACACAAAGATTTTTTTCACTTGCAAACGCCAATCCATACATATATATGGGGAGGTACTAGTTCCAACTCGGTTTTACATTGAAAACTGCAGGAAATTCAAACCGGCACTAGGATACAGACTTAGAAACCAGAGTAAATGTTTCCCCTGCAACCCGTTCCATTTGTGCTAGTTGAACGAACGTCTTTCCACATGCTCAGTTCTGAGAGATAAGTGTGTGTGAAAGCCGTCCTTTACCAAGCTTGTTGGGAACACAAAGTTTCTTTTCACTTGCAAACGCCAATCCATACATATATATGGGGAGGTACTAGCTCCAACTCGGTTTTACAGTGAAAACTGCAGGAACTTCAAACCGGCACTAAGAAACAGACTGAGAAACCAGAGTAAAAGTTTCTCTTGCAACCCGTTCCCTTTGTGCTAGATGAACGAACGTCTCTCCACATGCTCAGTTCTGAGTGATAAGTGTGTGTGAAAGCCTTCCTTCAACTAGCTTCTTGGGAACACATAGTTCCTTTCAGTTGCAAACCCAAATCCATCTATATATATGGGGAGATACAAGCTACAACTCGGTATTACAGTGAAAACTGCAGGAACTTTAAACCGGCAACAGGAAACAGACTGAGAAACCAGAGTAAAAGTTTCTCCTGCATCCCGTTCCCATTTTGCTAGATGAACGAACGTCTCTCCACATGCTCAGTTCTGAGAGATAACTGTGTGTGAAAGCCGTCCTTCACCTAGCGTGTTGGGAACACAAAGTTTCTTTTCACTTGCAAACGCCAATCCATACATATATATGGGGAGGTACTAGCCCCAACTCGGTTTTACAGTGAAAACTGCAGGAACTTTAAACCGGCAACAGGAAACAGACTGAGAAACCAGAGTAAAAGTTTCTCCTGCAAACCATTCCCTTTGTGCTAGATGAACGAACGTCTTTCCACATGCTCAGTTCTGAGAGATAAGTGTGTGTGAAAGACGTCCTTCACCTAGCTTGTTGGGAACACAAAGTTTCTTTTCACTTGCCAACGCCAATCCATACATATATATGGGGAGGTACTAGCTCCAACTCGGTTTTACAGTGAAAAATGCAGGAACTTCAAACCGGCACTAGGATACAGACTGAGAAACCAGAGTAAATGTTTCTCCTGCAACCCGTTCCCTTTGTGCTAGATGAACGAACGTCTCTCCACATGCTCAGTTCTGAGAGGTAAGTGTGTGTTAAAGCCGTCCTTCACCTAGCTACTTGGGAACACATAGTTCATTTCAGTAGCATACCCGCTACATATATATATATGGGGAGGTACAAGCTCCAACTCGGTTTTACAGTGAAAACTGCAGTAACTTTAAATCGGCAACAGGAAACAGACTGAGAAACCAGAGTAAAAGTTTCTCCTGCAACCCGTTCCCTTTGTGCTAGATGAACGAACGTCTCTCCACATGCTCAGTGCTGAGAGATAAGTGTGTGTGAAAGCCGTCCTTCACCTAGCTTGTTGGGAACACAAAGTTTCTTTTCACTTGCAAACGCCAATCCATACATATATATGGGGAGGTTCAAGCTCCAACACGGTTTTACAGTGAAAACTGCAGGAACTTCAAACCGGCACTAAGAAACAGACTGAGAAACCAGAGTAAAATTTCTCCTGCAACCCGTTCCCTTTGAGCTAGATGAACGAACGTCTCTCCACATGCTCAGTTCTGAGAGATAAGTGTGTGTGAAAGCCATCCTTCACCTAGCTTGTTGGGAACACAAAGTTTCTTTTCACTTGCAAACGCCAATCCATACATATATATGGGGAGGTAATAGCTCCAACTCGGTTTTACAGTGAAAAGTGCAGGAACTTCAAACCGGCACTAGGACACAGACTGAGAAACCAGAGTAAATGTTTCTCCTGCAACCCGTTCCCTTTGTGCTAGATGAACGAACGTTTCTCCACATGCTCAGTTCTTAGAGATAATTGTGTGTGAATGTCGTCCTTCACCTAGCTACATGGGAACACATAGTTCCTCTCAGTTGCAAACACCACTCCACATATATACATGTGGAGGTACAAGCTCCAACTCGGTTTTACAGTGAAAAATGCAGGAACATCAAACCGGCAGTAGGAAACAGACTGAGAAACCAGAGTAAAAGTTCCTTCTGCAAAACGTTCCCTTTGTGCTAGTTGAACGAACGTCTCTCCACATGCTCAGTTCTGAGAGATAAGTGTATGTGAAAGCCGTCCTTCACCTAGCTTCTTGGGAACACATAGTTCCTTTCATTTGCAAACCCCACTCCATACATATATATAGGGAGGTACAAGCTCCAACACGGTTTTACAGTGAAAACTGCAGGAACTTTAATCCGGCAACAGTAAACAGACTGAGAAACCAGAGTAAAATTTCTCCTGCAAACCGTTCCCTTTGTGCTAGATGAATGAACGTCTCTCCACATGCTCAGTTCTGAGAGATAAGTGTGTGTGTAACCGTCCTTCACCTAGCTTGTTGGGAACACAAAGTTTCTTTTCACTTGCAAACGCCAATCCATACATATATATGGGGAGGTACTAGTTCCAACTCGGTTTTACAGTGAAATCTGCAGGAACTTCAAACCGGCACTAGGATACAGACTGAGAAACCAGAGTAAATGTTTCCCCTGCAACCCGTTCCCTTTATGCTAGATCAACGAACGTCTCTCCACATGCTCAGTTCTGAGAGATAAGTGTGTGTGAAAGCCGTACTTCACCTAGCTTGTTGGGAACACAAAGTTTCTTTTCACTTGCAAACGCCAATCCATACATATATATGGGGAGGTACTAGCCCCAACTCAGTTTTACAGTGAAAACTGCAGAAATTTAAACCGGCAACAGGAAACAGACTGAGAAACCAGAGTAAAAGATTCTCCAGGAACCCGTTCCATTTGTGCTAGATGAACGAACGTCTCACCACATGATCAGTTCTGAGAGATAAGTGTGTGTGAAAGCCGTCCTTCAATTTGCTTGTTGGGAACACATAGTTCCTTTCAGTTGCAAACCCCACTCCATATATTTATATGGGGAGGTACAAGCTCCAACTCGGTTTTACAGTGAAAACTGCAGGAACTTTAAACCGGCAACAGGAAACAGACTGTGAAACCAGAGTAAAAGTTTCTCCTGCAACACGTTCCATTGTGCTAGATGAAAGAACGTCTCTCCTCATGCTCAGTTCTGAGAGATAAGTGTGTGTGAAAGCCGTCCTTCACCTAGCTTGTTGGGAACACAAAGTTTCTTTTCACTTGCAAACGCCAATCCATACATATATATGGGGAGGTACTAGCTCCAACTCGGTTTTTTTAGTGAAAACTGCAGGAACTTCAAACCGGCACTAAGAAACAGACTGAGAAACCAGAGTAAAATTTCCTTTGCAACCCGTTCCCTTTGTGCTAGATGAACGAACGTCTCTCCACATGCTCAGTTCTGAGAGATAAGTGTGTGTGAAAGCCTTCCTTCACCTAGCTTCTTGGGAACACATAGTTCCTTTCAGTTGCAATCCCTAATCCATCTATATACATGGGGAGGTACAAGCTCCAACTCGGTTTTACAGTGAAAACTGCAGGAACTTTAAACCGGCAACAGGAAACAGACTGAGAAACCAGAGTAAAAGTTTCCCCTGCAACCCGTTCCCTTTTTGCTAGATGAACGAAAGTCTCTCCACATGCTCAGTTCTGAGAGATAACTGTGTGTGAAAGCCGTCCTTCACCTAGCTTGTTGGGAACACAAAGTTTCTTTTCACTTGCAAACACCAATCCATACATATATATGGGGAGGTACAAGCTCCAACTCGGTTTTAAAGTGAAAACTGCAGGAACTTCAAACCGGCACTAAGAAACAGACTGAGAAACCAGAGTAAAATTTCTCCTGCAACCCGTTCCATTTGAGCTAGATGAACGAACGTCTCTCCACATGCTCAGTTCTGAGAGATAAGTGTGTGTGAAAGCCGCCCTTCACCTAGCTTGTTGGGAACACAAAGTTTCTTTTCACTTGCAAACGCCAATCCATACATATATATGGGGAGGTACTAGCTCCAACTCGGTTTTACAGTGAAAACTGCAGGAAATTCAAACCGGCACTAGGACACAGACTGAGAAACCAGAGTAAATGTTTCTCCTGCAACCCGTTCCCTTTGTGCTAGATGAACGAACGTTTCCCCACATGCTCAGTTCTTAGAGATAATTGTGTGTGAATGTCGTCCTTCACCTAGCTACATGGGAACACATAGTTCCTCTCAGTAGCAAACACCACTCCACATATATATATGGGGAGGTACAAGCTCCATCTCGGTTTTACAGTGAAAAATGCAGGAACATCAAACCGGGACTAGGACACAGACTGAGAAACCAGAGTAAATGTTTCCCCTGCAACCCGTTCCTTTTGTGCTATATGAACGAACGTCTCTCCACATGCTCAGTTCTAAGAGATAAGTTTGTGTGAATGCCGTCCTTCACCTAGCTACTTGGGAAAACATAGTTCCTTTCAGTTGCAAACCCCACTCCATATATATATATTGGGAGTTACAATCTCCAAATCGGTTTTACAGAGAACACTGCAGGAAATTTTAACCGGCACAGGAAACAGACTGAGAAACAAGAGTAAAAGTTTCTCCTGCAACCCGTACATTTTGTGCTAGATGAACGAACGTCTGTCCACATGCTCAGTTCTGAGAGATAAGTGTGTGTGAAAGCCGTCCTTCACCTAGCTTCTTGGCAACACATAGTTCCTTTCAGTTGCAAACCCCACTCCATATATATATATAGGGGAGGTACTAGCTCCATCTCGGTTTTACAGTGATAACTGCAGGAACTTCAAACCGGCACTAGGATACAGACTGAGAAACCAGAGTAAATGTTTCTCCTGCAACCCGTTCCTTTTGTGCTAGATGAACGAACGTCTCTCCACATGCTCAGTTCTGAGAGATAAGTGTGTGTGAATGCCGTCCTTCACCTAGCTACTTGGGAACACATAGTTCCTTTCAGTTGCAAACCCCACTCCATATATATATATTGGGAGTTACAAGCTCCAAATCGGTTTTACAGAGAAAACTGCAGGAAATTTTAACCGGCAACAGGAAACAGACTGAGAAACCAGAGTAAAAGTTTCTCCTGCTACCCGTTCCCTTTCTGCTAGATGAACGAACGTCTCTCCACATGCTCATTTCTGAGAGATAAGTGTGTGTGAAAGCCGTGCTTCACCTAGCTTGTTGGGAAAACAGAGTTTCTTTCCCTTGCAAACGCCAATCCATACATATATATGGGGAGGTACTAGCCCCAACTCGGTTTTACAGTGAAAACTGCAGGAAATTCAAACCGGCACTAGGATACACACTGAGAAACCAGAGTAAATGTTTCTCCTGCAACCCGTTCCTTTTGTGCTAGATGAACGAACGTCTCTCCACATGCTCAGTTCTGAGAGATAAGTGTGTGTGAAAGACGTCCTTCACCTAGCTTCTTGGGAACACATAGTTCCTTTCAGTTGCAAACCCAAATCCATCTATATATATGGGGAGGTACAAGCCCCAACTCGGTTTTACAGTGAAAACTGCAGGAACTTCAAACCGGCAATAGGAAACAGCCTGAGAAACCAGAGTAAAAGTTTCTCCTGCAACCCGTTCCTTTTGTGCTAGATGAACGAACGTCTCTCCACATGCTCAGTTCTGAGAGATAAGTGTGTGTGAAAGCCGTCCTTCACCTAGCTTGTTGGGAACACAAAGTTTCTTTTCACTTGCAAACGCCAATCCATACATATATATGGGGAGGTACAAGACCCAACTCGGTTTTACTGTGAAAACTGCAGAACTTTAAACCGGCAACAGGAAACAGACTGAGAAACCAGTGTAAAAGTTTCTCCTGCAAACCGTTCCCTTTGTGCTAGATGAACGAACGTCTCTCCACATGCTCAGTTCTGAGAGATAAGTGTGTGTTAAAGCCGTCCTTCACCTAGCTTGTTGGGAACACATAGTTCCTTTCAGTTGCAAACCCCACTCCATATATATATATGGGGAGGCACAAGCTCCAACTCGGTTTTACAGTGAAAACTACAGGAACTTTAAACTGGCAACAGGTAACAGACTGAGAAACCAGAGTAAAAGTTTCTCCTGCAACACGTTCCATTGTGCTAGTTGAACGAACGTCTCTCCACATGCTCAGTTCTGAGAGATAAGTGTATGTGAAAGCCGTCCTTCACCTAGCTTCTTGGGAACACATAGTTCCTTTCATTTGCAAACCCCACTCCATACATATATATAGGGAGGTACAAGCTCCAACACGGTTTTACAGTGAAAACTGCAGGAACTTTAATCCGGCAACAGTAAACAGACTGAGAAACCAGAGTAAAATTTCTCCTGCAAACCGTTCCCTTTGTGCTAGATGAATGAACGTCTCTCCACATGCTCAGTTCTGAGAGATAAGTGTGTGTGTAACCGTCCTTCACCTAGCTTGTTGGGAACACAAAGTTTCTTTTCACTTGCAAACGCCAATCCATACATATATATGGGGAGGTACTAGTTCCAACTCGGTTTTACAGTGAAATCTGCAGGAACTTCAAACCGGCACTAGGATACAGACTGAGAAACCAGAGTAAATGTTTCCCCTGCAACCCGTTCCCTTTATGCTAGATCAACGAACGTCTCTCCACATGCTCAGTTCTGAGAGATAAGTGTGTGTGAAAGCCGTACTTCACCTAGCTTGTTGGGAACACAAAGTTTCTTTTCACTTGCAAACGCCAATCCATACATATATATGGGGAGGTACTAGCCCCAACTCAGTTTTACAGTGAAAACTGCAGAAATTTAAACCGGCAACAGGAAACAGACTGAGAAACCAGAGTAAAAGATTCTCCAGGAACCCGTTCCATTTGTGCTAGATGAACGAACGTCTCACCACATGATCAGTTCTGAGAGATAAGTGTGTGTGAAAGCCGTCCTTCAATTTGCTTGTTGGGAACACATAGTTCCTTTCAGTTGCAAACCCCACTCCATATATTTATATGGGGAGGTACAAGCTCCAACTCGGTTTTACAGTGAAAACTGCAGGAACTTTAAACCGGCAACAGGAAACAGACTGTGAAACCAGAGTAAAAGTTTCTCCTGCAACACGTTCCATTGTGCTAGATGAAAGAACGTCTCTCCTCATGCTCAGTTCTGAGAGATAAGTGTGTGTGAAAGCCGTCCTTCACCTAGCTTGTTGGGAACACAAAGTTTCTTTTCACTTGCAAACGCCAATCCATACATATATATGGGGAGGTACTAGCTCCAACTCGGTTTTTTTAGTGAAAACTGCAGGAACTTCAAACCGGCACTAAGAAACAGACTGAGAAACCAGAGTAAAATTTCCTTTGCAACCCGTTCCCTTTGTGCTAGATGAACGAACGTCTCTCCACATGCTCAGTTCTGAGAGATAAGTGTGTGTGAAAGCCTTCCTTCACCTAGCTTCTTGGGAACACATAGTTCCTTTCAGTTGCAATCCCTAATCCATCTATATACATGGGGAGGTACAAGCTCCAACTCGGTTTTACAGTGAAAACTGCAGGAACTTTAAACCGGCAACAGGAAACAGACTGAGAAACCAGAGTAAAAGTTTCCCCTGCAACCCGTTCCCTTTTTGCTAGATGAACGAAAGTCTCTCCACATGCTCAGTTCTGAGAGATAACTGTGTGTGAAAGCCGTCCTTCACCTAGCTTGTTGGGAACACAAAGTTTCTTTTCACTTGCAAACACCAATCCATACATATATATGGGGAGGTACAAGCTCCAACTCGGTTTTAAAGTGAAAACTGCAGGAACTTCAAACCGGCACTAAGAAACAGACTGAGAAACCAGAGTAAAATTTCTCCTGCAACCCGTTCCATTTGAGCTAGATGAACGAACGTCTCTCCACATGCTCAGTTCTGAGAGATAAGTGTGTGTGAAAGCCGCCCTTCACCTAGCTTGTTGGGAACACAAAGTTTCTTTTCACTTGCAAACGCCAATCCATACATATATATTGGGAGGTACTAGCTCCAACTCGGTTTTACAGTGAAAACTGCAGGAAATTCAAACCGGCACTAGGACACAGACTGAGAAACCAGAGTAAATGTTTCTCCTGCAACCCGTTCCCTTTGTGCTAGATGAACGAACGTTTCCCCACATGCTCAGTTCTTAGAGATAATTGTGTGTGAATGTCGTCCTTCACCTAGCTACATGGGAACACATAGTTCCTCTCAGTAGCAAACACCACTCCACATATATATATGGGGAGGTACAAGCTCCATCTCGGTTTTACAGTGAAAAATGCAGGAACATCAAACCGGGACTAGGACACAGACTGAGAAACCAGAGTAAATGTTTCCCCTGCAACCCGTTCCTTTTGTGCTATATGAACGAACGTCTCTCCACATGCTCAGTTCTAAGAGATAAGTTTGTGTGAATGCCGTCCTTCACCTAGCTACTTGGGAAAACATAGTTCCTTTCAGTTGCAAACCCCACTCCATATATATATATTGGGAGTTACAATCTCCAAATCGGTTTTACAGAGAACACTGCAGGAAATTTTAACCGGCACAGGAAACAGACTGAGAAACAAGAGTAAAAGTTTCTCCTGCAACCCGTACATTTTGTGCTAGATGAACGAACGTCTGTCCACATGCTCAGTTCTGAGAGATAAGTGTGTGTGAAAGCCGTCCTTCACCTAGCTTCTTGGCAACACATAGTTCCTTTCAGTTGCAAACCCCACTCCATATATATATATAGGGGAGGTACTAGCTCCATCTCGGTTTTACAGTGATAACTGCAGGAACTTCAAACCGGCACTAGGATACAGACTGAGAAACCAGAGTAAATGTTTCTCCTGCAACCCGTTCCTTTTGTGCTAGATGAACGAACGTCTCTCCACATGCTCAGTTCTGAGAGATAAGTGTGTGTGAATGCCGTCCTTCACCTAGCTACTTGGGAACACATAGTTCCTTTCAGTTGCAAACCCCACTCCATATATATATATTGGGAGTTACAAGCTCCAAATCGGTTTTACAGAGAAAACTGCAGGAAATTTTAACCGGCAACAGGAAACAGACTGAGAAACCAGAGTAAAAGTTTCTCCTGCTACCCGTTCCCTTTCTGCTAGATGAACGAACGTCTCTCCACATGCTCATTTCTGAGAGATAAGTGTGTGTGAAAGCCGTGCTTCACCTAGCTTGTTGGGAAAACAGAGTTTCTTTCCCTTGCAAACGCCAATCCATACATATATATGGGGAGGTACTAGCCCCAACTCGGTTTTACAGTGAAAACTGCAGGAAATTCAAACCGGCACTAGGATACACACTGAGAAACCAGAGTAAATGTTTCTCCTGCAACCCGTTCCTTTTGTGCTAGATGAACGAACGTCTCTCCACATGCTCAGTTCTGAGAGATAAGTGTGTGTGAAAGACGTCCTTCACCTAGCTTCTTGGGAACACATAGTTCCTTTCAGTTGCAAACCCAAATCCATCTATATATATGGGGAGGTACAAGCCCCAACTCGGTTTTACAGTGAAAACTGCAGGAACTTCAAACCGGCAATAGGAAACAGCCTGAGAAACCAGAGTAAAAGTTTCTCCTGCAACCCGTTCCTTTTGTGCTAGATGAACGAACGTCTCTCCACATGCTCAGTTCTGAGAGATAAGTGTGTGTGAAAGCCGTCCTTCACCTAGCTTGTTGGGAACACAAAGTTTCTTTTCACTTGCAAACGCCAATCCATACATATATATGGGGAGGTACAAGACCCAACTCGGTTTTACTGTGAAAACTGCAGAACTTTAAACCGGCAACAGGAAACAGACTGAGAAACCAGTGTAAAAGTTTCTCCTGCAAACCGTTCCCTTTGTGCTAGATGAACGAACGTCTCTCCACATGCTCAGTTCTGAGAGATAAGTGTGTGTTAAAGCCGTCCTTCACCTAGCTTGTTGGGAACACATAGTTCCTTTCAGTTGCAAACCCCACTCCATATATATATATGGGGAGGCACAAGCTCCAACTCGGTTTTACAGTGAAAACTACAGGAACTTTAAACTGGCAACAGGTAACAGACTGAGAAACCAGAGTAAAAGTTTCTCCTGCAACACGTTCCATTGTGCTAGATGAAAGAACGTCTCTCCTCATGCTCAGTTCTGAGAGATAAGTGTGTGTGAAAGCCGTCCTTCACCTAGCTTGTTGGGAACACAAAGATTTTTTTCACTTGTAAACGCCAATCCATACATATATATGGGGAGGTTCTAGTTCGAACTCGGTTTTACAGTGAAAACTGCAGGAAATTCAAACCGGCACTAGGATACAGACTTAGAAACCAGAGTAAATGTTTCCCCTGCAACCCGTTCCCTTTGTGCTAGTTGAACGAACGTCTTTCCACATGCTCAGTTCTGAGAGATAAGTGTGTGTGAAAGCCGTCCTTTACCAAGCTTGTTGGGAACACAAAGTTTCTTTTCACTTGCAAACGCCAATCCATACATATATATGGGGAGGTACTAGCTCCAACTCGGTTTTACAGTGAAAACTGCAGGAACTTCAAACCGGCACTAAGAAACAGACTGAGAAACCAGAGTAAAAGTTTCTCTTGCAACCCGTTCCCTTTGTGCTAGATGAACGAACGTCTCTCCACATGCTCAGTTCTGAGAGATAAGTGTGTGTGAAAGCCTTCCTTCAACTAGCTTCTTGGGAACACATAGTTCCTTTCAGTTGCAAACCCAAATCCATCTATATATATGGGGAGATACAAGCTACAACTCGGTATTACAGTGAAAACTGCAGGAACTTTAAACCGGCAACAGGAAACAGACTGAGAAACCAGAGTAAAACTTTCTCCTGCATCCCGTTCCCATTTTGCTAGATGAACGAACGTCTCTCCACATGCTCAGTTCTGAGAGATAACTGTGTGTGAAAGCCGTCCTTCACCTAGCTTGTTGGGAACACAAAGTTTCTTTTCACTTGCAAACGCCAATCCATACATATATATGGGGAGGTACTAGCCCCAACTCGGTTTTACAGTGAAAACTGCAGGAACTTTAAACCGGCAACAGGAAACAGACTGAGAAACCAGAGTAAAAGTTTCTCCTGCAAACCATTCCCTTTGTGCTAGATGAACGAACGTCTTTCCACATGCTCAGTTCTGAGAGATAAGTGTGTGTGAAAGACGTCCTTCACCTAGCTTGTTGGGAACACAAAGTTTCTTTTCACTTGCCAACGCCAATCCATACATATATATGGGGAGGTACTAGCTCCAACTCGGTTTTACAGTGAAAAATGCAGGAACTTCAAACCGGCACTAGGATACAGACTGAGAAACCAGAGTAAATGTTTCTCCTGCAACCCGTTCCCTTTGTGCTAGATGAACGAACGTCTCTCCACATGCTCATTTCTGAGAGGTAAGTGTGTGTTAAAGCCGTCCTTCACCTAGCTACTTGGGAACACATAGTTCATTTCAGTAGCATACCCGCTCCATATATATATATGGGGAGGTACAAGCTCCAACTCGGTTTTACAGTGAAAACTGCAGTAACTTTAAATCGGCAACAGGAAACAGACTGAGAAACCAGAGTAAAAGTTTCTCCTGCAACCCGTTCCCTTTGTGCTAGATGAACGAACGTCTCTCCACATGCTCAGTGCTGAGAGATAAGTGTGTGTGAAAGCCGTCCTTCACCTAGCTTGTTGGGAACACAAAGTTTCTTTTCACTTGCAAACGCCAATCCATACATATATATGGGGAGGTTCAAGCTCCAACACGGTTTTACAGTGAAAACTGCAGGAACTTCAAACCGGCACTAAGAAACAGACTGAGAAACCAGAGTAAAATTTCTCCTGCAACCCGTTCCCTTTGAGCTAGATGAACGAACGTCTGTCCACATGCTCAGTTCTGAGAGATAAGTGTGTGTGAAAGCCATTCTTCACCTAGCTTGTTGGGAACACAAAGTTTCTTTTCACTTGCAAACGCCAATCCATACATATATATGGGGAGGTACTAGCTCCAACTCGGTTTTACAGTGAAAACTGCAGGATCTTCAAACCGGCACTAGGACACAGACTGAGAAACCAGAGTAAATGTTTCTCCTGCAACCCGTTCCCTTTGTGCTAGATGAACGAACGTTTCTCCACATGCTCAGTTCTTAGAGATAATTGTGTGTGAATGTCGTCCTTCACCTAGCTACATGGGAACACATAGTTCCTCTCAGTTGCAAACAACACTCCACATATATATATGTGGAGGTACAAGCTCCAACTCGGTTTTACAGTGAAAAATGCAGGAACATCAAACCGGCAGTAGGAAACAGACTGAGAAACCAGAGTAAAAGTTCCTTCTGCAAAACGTTCCCTTTGTGCTAGTTGAACGAACGTCTCTCCACATGCTCAGTTCTGAGAGATAAGTGTATGTGAAAGCCGTCCTTCACCTAGCTTCTTGGGAACACATAGTTCCTTTCATTTGCAAACCCCACTCCATACATATATATAGGGAGGTACAAGCTCCAACACGGTTTTACAGTGAAAACTGCAGGAACTTTAATTCGGCAACAGTAAACAGACTGAGAAACCAGAGTAAAATTTCTCCTGCAAACCGTTCCCTTTGTGCTAGATGAATGAACGTCTCTCCACATGCTCAGTTCTGAGAGATAAGTGTGTGTGTAACCGTCCTTCACCTAGCTTGTTGGGAACACAAAGTTTCTTTTCACTTGCAAACGCCAATCCATACATATATATGTGGAGGTACTAGTTCCAACTCGGTTTTACAGTGAAAACTGCAGGAACTTCAAACCGGCACTAGGATACAGACTGAGAAACCAGAGTAAATGTTTCCCCTGCAACCCGTTCCCTTTATGCTAGATCAACGAACGTCTCTCCACATGCTCAGTTCTGAGAGATAAGTGTGTGTGAAAGACGTCCTTCACCTAGCTTCTTGGGAACACATAGTTCCTTTCAGTTGCAAACCCAAATCCATCTATATATATGGGGAGGTACAAGCCCCAACTCGGTTTTACAGTGAAAACTGCAGGAACTTTAAACCGGCAACAGGAATCAGACTGAGAAACCAGAGTAAAAGTTTGTCCTGCAAGCCGTTCCCTTTGTGCTAGATGAACGAACGTCTCTCCACATACTCAGTTCTGAGAGATAAGTGTGTGTGAAAGCCGTACTTCACCTAGCTTGTTGGGAACACAAAGTTTCTTTTAACTTGCAAATGCCAATTCATACATATATATGGGGAGTTACTAGCCCCAACTCGGTTTTACAGTGAAAACTGTAGAACTTTAAACCGGCAACAGGAAACAGACTGAGAAACCAGAGTAAAAGTTTCTCCTGCAAACCGTTCCCTTTGTGCTAGATGAACGAACGTCTCTCCACATGCTCAGTTCTGAGAGGTAAGTGTGTGTGAAAGCCGTCCTTCACCTAGCTTGTTGGGAACACAAAGTTTCTTATCACTTGCAAACGCCAATCCATACATATATCTGGGGAGGTACAAACTCCAACACGGTTTTACAGTGAAAACTGCAGGAACTTTAAACCGGCAACAGGAAACAGACTGAGAAACCAGAGTAAAATTTCTCCTGCAACACGTTCCCTTTGTGCTAGATGAACGAACGTCTCTCCACATGCTCAGATCTGAGAGATAAGTGTGTGTGAAAGCCATCTTTCACCTAGCTTGTTGGGAACACCAAGTTTCTTTTCACTTGCAAACTTCAATCCATACATATATATGGGGAGGTACTAGATCCAACTCGGTTTTACAGTTAAAACTGCAGGAACTTCAAACCGGCACTAGGATACAGACTGAGAAACCAGATTAAATGTTTCTCCTGCAACCGATTCCTTTTGTGCTAGATGAACGAACGTCTCTCCACATGCTCAGTTCTGAGAGGTAATTGTGTGTGAATGCCGTCCTTCACCTAGCTACATGGGAACACATACTTCCTTTCAGTTGCAAACACCACTCCATATATATATATGGGGAGGTACAAGCTCCAACTCGGTTTTACAGTGAAAACTGCAGGAACTTCAAACCGGCAATAGGAAACAGCCTGAGAAACCAGAGTAAAAGTTTCTCCTGCAACCCGTTCCTTTTGTGCTAGATGAACGAACGTCTCTCCACATGCTCAGTTCTGAGAGATAAGTGTGTGTGAAAGCCGTCCTTCACCTAGCTTGTTGGGAACACAAAGTTTCTTTTCACTTGCAAACGCCAATCCATACATATATATGGGGAGGTACAAGACCCAACTCGGTTTTACTGTGAAAACTGCAGAACTTTAAACCGGCAACAGGAAACAGACTGAGAAACCAGTGTAAAAGTTTCTCCTGCAAACCGTTCCCTTTGTGCTAGATGAACGAACGTCTCTCCACATGCTCAGTTCTGAGAGATAAGTGTGTGTTAAAGCCGTCCTTCACCTAGCTTGTTGGGAACACATAGTTCCTTTCAGTTGCAAACCCCACTCCATATATATATATGGGGAGGCACAAGCTCCAACTCGGTTTTACAGTGAAAACTACAGGAACTTTAAACTGGCAACAGGTAACAGACTGAGAAACCAGAGTAAAAGTTTCTCCTGCAACACGTTCCATTGTGCTAGATGAAAGAACGTCTCTCCTCATGCTCAGTTCTGAGAGATAAGTGTGTGTGAAAGCCGTCCTTCACCTAGCTTGTTGGGAACACAAAGATTTTTTTCACTTGTAAACGCCAATCCATACATATATATGGGGAGGTTCTAGTTCGAACTCGGTTTTACAGTGAAAACTGCAGGAAATTCAAACCGGCACTAGGATACAGACTTAGAAACCAGAGTAAATGTTTCCCCTGCAACCCGTTCCCTTTGTGCTAGTTGAACGAACGTCTTTCCACATGCTCAGTTCTGAGAGATAAGTGTGTGTGAAAGCCGTCCTTTACCAAGCTTGTTGGGAACACAAAGTTTCTTTTCACTTGCAAACGCCAATCCATACATATATATGGGGAGGTACTAGCTCCAACTCGGTTTTACAGTGAAAACTGCAGGAACTTCAAACCGGCACTAAGAAACAGACTGAGAAACCAGAGTAAAAGTTTCTCTTGCAACCCGTTCCCTTTGTGCTAGATGAACGAACGTCTCTCCACATGCTCAGTTCTGAGAGATAAGTGTGTGTGAAAGCCTTCCTTCAACTAGCTTCTTGGGAACACATAGTTCCTTTCAGTTGCAAACCCAAATCCATCTATATATATGGGGAGATACAAGCTACAACTCGGTATTACAGTGAAAACTGCAGGAACTTTAAACCGGCAACAGGAAACAGACTGAGAAACCAGAGTAAAACTTTCTCCTGCATCCCGTTCCCATTTTGCTAGATGAACGAACGTCTCTCCACATGCTCAGTTCTGAGAGATAACTGTGTGTGAAAGCCGTCCTTCACCTAGCTTGTTGGGAACACAAAGTTTCTTTTCACTTGCAAACGCCAATCCATACATATATATGGGGAGGTACTAGCCCCAACTCGGTTTTACAGTGAAAACTGCAGGAACTTTAAACCGGCAACAGGAAACAGACTGAGAAACCAGAGTAAAAGTTTCTCCTGCATCCCGTTCCCATTTTGCTAGATGAACGAACGTCTCTCCACATGCTCAGTTCTGAGAGATAAGTGTGTGTGAAAGACGTCCTTCACCTAGCTTGTTGGGAACACAAAGTTTCTTTTCACTTGCCAACGCCAATCCATACATATATATGGGGAGGTACTAGCTCCAACTCGGTTTTACAGTGAAAAATGCAGGAACTTCAAACCGGCACTAGGATACAGACTGAGAAACCAGAGTAAATGTTTCTCCTGCAACCCGTTCCCTTTGTGCTAGATGAACGAACGTCTCTCCACATGCTCAGTTCTGAGAGGTAAGTGTGTGTTAAAGCCGTCCTTCACCTAGCTACTTGGGAACACATAGTTCATTTCAGTAGCATACCCGCTCCATATATATATATGGGGAGGTACAAGCTCCAACTCGGTTTTACAGTGAAAACTGCAGTAACTTTAAATCGGCAACAGGAAACAGACTGAGAAACCAGAGTAAAAGTTTCTCCTGCAACCCGTTCCCTTTGTGCTAGATGAACGAACGTCTCTCCACATGCTCAGTGCTGAGAGATAAGTGTGTGTGAAAGCCGTCCTTCACCTAGCTTGTTGGGAACACAAAGTTTCTTTTCACTTGCAAACGCCAATCCATACATATATATGGGGAGGTTCAAGCTCCAACACGGTTTTACAGTGAAAACTGCAGGAACTTCAAACCGGCACTAAGAAACAGACTGAGAAACCAGAGTAAAATTTCTCCTGCAACCCGTTCCCTTTGAGCTAGATGAACGAACGTCTGTCCACATGCTCAGTTCTGAGAGATAAGTGTGTGTGAAAGCCATCCTTCACCTAGCTTGTTGGGAACACAAAGTTTCTTTTCACTTGCAAACGCCAATCCATACATATATATGGGGAGGTAATAGCTCCAACTCGGTTTTACAGTGAAAACTGCAGGATCTTCAAACCGGCACTAGGACACAGACTGAGAAACCAGAGTAAATGTTTCTCCTGCAACCCGTTCCCTTTGTGCTAGATGAACGAACGTTTCTCCACATGCTCAGTTCTTAGAGATAATTGTGTGTGAATGTCGTCCTTCACCTAGCTACATGGGAACACATAGTTCCTCTCAGTTGCAAACACCACTCCACATATATATATGTGGAGGTACAAGCTCCAACTCGGTTTTACAGTGAAAAATGCAGGAACATCAAACCGGCAGTAGGAAACAGACTGAGAAACCAGAGTAAAAGTTCCTTCTGCAAAACGTTCCCTTTGTGCTAGTTGAACGAACGTCTCTCCACATGCTCAGTTCTGAGAGATAAGTGTATGTGAAAGCCGTCCTTCACCTAGCTTCTTGGGAACACATAGTTCCTTTCATTTGCAAACCCCACTAAATACATATATATAGGGAGGTACAAGCTCCAACACGGTTTTACAGTGAAAACTGCAGGAACTTTAATCCGGCAACAGTAAACAGACTGAGAAACCAGAGTAAAATTTCTCCTGCAAACCGTTCCCTTTGTGCTAGATGAATGAACGTCTCTCCACATGCTCAGTTCTGAGAGATAAGTGTGTGTGTAACCGTCCTTCACCTAGCTTGTTGGGAACACAAAGTTTCTTTTCACTTGCAAACGCCAATCCATACATATATATGGGGAGGTACTAGTTCCAACTCGGTTTTACAGTGAAAACTGCAGGAACTTCAAACCGGCACTAGGATACAGACTGAGAAACCAGAGTAAATGTTTCCCCTGCAACCCGTTCCCTTTATGCTAGATCAACGAACGTCTCTCCACATGCTCAGTTCTGAGAGATAAGTGTGTGTGAAAGCCGTACTTCACCTAGCTTGTTGGGAACACAAAGTTTCTTTTCACTTGCAAACGCCAATCCATACATATATATGGGGAGGTACTAGCCCCAACTCAGTTTTACAGTGAAAACTGCAGAAATTTGAACCGGCAACAGGAAACAGGCTGAGAAACCAGAGTAAAAGATTCTCCAGGAACCCGTTCCATTTGTGCTAGATGAACGAACGTCTCACCACATGATCAGTTCTGAGAGATAAGTGTGTGTGAAAGCCGTCCTTCAATTTGCTTGTTGGGAACACATAGTTCCTTTCAGTTGCAAACCCCACTCCATATATTTATATGGGGAGGTACAAGCTCCAACTCGGTTTTACAGTGAAAACTGCAGGAACTTTAAACCGGCAACAGGAAACAGACTGTGAAACCAGAGTAAAAGTTTCTCCTGCAACACGTTCCATTGTGCTAGATGAAAGAACGTCTCTCCTCATGCTCAGTTCTGAGAGATAAGTGTGTGTGAAAGCCGTCCTTCACCTAGCTTGTTGGGAACACAAAGTTTCTTTTCACTTGCAAACGCCAATCCATACATATATATGGGGAGGTACTAGCTCCAACTCGGTTTTTTTATTGAAAACTGCAGGAACTTCAAACCGGCACTAAGAAACAGACTGAGAAACCAGAGTAAAAGTTTCCTTTGCAACCCGTTCCCTTTGTGCTAGATGAACGAACGTCTCTCCACATGCTCAGTTCTGAGAGATAAGTGTGTGTGAAAGCCTTCCTTCACCTAGCTTCTTGGGAACACATAGTTCCTTTCAGTTGCAATCCCTAATCCATCTATATACATGGGGAGGTACAAGCTCCAACTCGGTTTTACAGTGAAAACTGCAGGAACTTTATACCGGCAACAGGAAACAGACTGAGAAACCAGAGTAAAAGTTTCCCCTGCAACCTGTTCCCTTTTTGCTAGATGAACGAAAGTCTCTCCACATGCTCAGTTCTGAGAGATAACTGTGTGTGAAAGCCGTCCTTCACCTAGCTTGTTGGGAACACAAAGTTTCTTTTCACTTGCAAACGCCAATCCATACATATGTATGGGGAGGTACAAGCTCCAACTCGGTTTTACAGTGAAAACTGCAGGAACTTCAAACCGGCACTAAGAAACAGACTGAGAAACCAGAGTAAAATTTCTCCTGCAACCCGTTCCATTTGAGCTAGATGAACGAACGTCTCTCCACATGCTCAGTTCTGAGAGATAAGTGTGTGTGAAAGCCGCCCTTCACCTAGCTTGTTGGGAACACAAAGTTTCTTTTCACTTGCAAACGCCAATCCATACATATATATGGGGAGGTACTAGCTCCAACTCGGTTTTACAGTGAAAACTGCAGGAACATCAAACCGGCAGTAGGACACAGACTGAGAAACCAGAGTAAATGTTTCTCCTGCAACCCGTTCCCTTTGTGCTAGATGAACGAACGTTTCCCCACATGCTCAGTTCTTAGTGATAATTGTGTGTGAATGTCGTCCTTCACCTAGCTACATGGGAACACATAGTTCCTCTCAGTAGCAAACACCACTCCACATATATATATGGGGAGGTACAAGCTCCATCTCGGTTTTACAGTGAAAAATGCAGGAACATCAAACCGGGACTAGGACACAGACTGAGAAACCAGAGTAAATGTTTCCCCTGCAACCCGTTCCTTTTGTGCTATATGAACGAACGTCTCTCCACATGCTCAGTTCTAAGAGATAAGTTTGTGTGAATGCCGTCCTTCACCTAGCTACTTGGGAAAACATAGTTCCTTTCAGTTGCAAACCCCACTCCATATATATATATTGGGAGTTACAAGCTCCAAATCGGTTTTACAGAGAACACTGCAGGAAATTTTAACCGGCACAGGAAACAGACTGAGAAACAAGAGTAAAAGTTTCTCCTGCAACCCGTACCTTTTGTGCTAGATGAACGAACGTCTGTCCACATGCTCAGTTCTGAGAGATAAGTGTGTGTGAAAGCCGTCCTTCACCTAGCTTCTTGGCAACACATAGTTCCTTTCAGTTGCAAACCCCACTCCATATATATATATAGGGGAGGTACTAGCTCCATCTCGGTTTTACAGTGATAACTGCAGGAACTTCAAACCGGCACTAGGATACAGACTGAGAAACCAGAGTAAATGTTTCTCCTGCAACCCGTTCCTTTTGTGCTAGATGAACGAACGTCTCTCCACATGCTCAGTTCTGAGAGATAAGTGTGTGTGAATGCCGTCCTTCACCTAGCTACTTGGGAACACATAGTTCCTTTCAGTTGCAAACCCCACTCCATATATATATATTGGGAGTTACAAGCTCCAACTCGGTTTTACAGAGAAAACTGCAGGAAATTTTAACCGGCAACCGGAAACAGACTGAGAAACCAGAGTAAAAGTTTCTCCTGCTACCCGTTCCCTTTGTGCTAGATGAACGAACGTCTCTCCACATGCTCATTTCTGAGAGATAAGTGTGTGTGAAAGCCGTGCTTCACCTAGCTTGTTGGGAAAACAAAGTTTCTTTCCCTTGCAAACGCCAATCCATACATATATATGGGGAGGTACTAGCCCCAACTCGGTTTTACAGTGAAAACTGCAGGAAATTCAAACCGGCACTAGGATACACACTGAGAAACCAGAGTAAATGTTTCTCCTGCAACCCGTTCCTTTTGTGCTAGATGAACGAACGTCTCTCCACATGCTCAGTTCTGAGAGATAAGTGTGTGTGAAAGACGTCCTTCACCTAGCTTCTTGGGAACACATAGTTCCTTTCAGTTGCAAACCCAAATCCATCTATATATATGGGGAGGTACAAGCTCCAACTCGGTTTTACAGTGAAAACTGCAGGAACTTTAAACCGGCAACAGGAATCAGACTGAGAAACCAGAGTAAAAGTTTGTCCTGCAAGCCGTTCCCTTTGTGCTAGATGAACGAACGTCTCTCCACATGCTCAGTTCTGAGAGATAAGTGTGTGTGAAAGCCTTCCTTCACCTAGCTTCTTGGGAACACATAGTTCCTTTCAGTTGCAATCCCTAATCCATCTATATACATGGGGAGGTACAAGCTCCAACTCGGTTTTACAGTGAAAACTGCAGGAACTTTATACCGGCAACAGGAAACAGACTGAGAAACCAGAGTAAAAGTTTCCCCTGCAACCTGTTCCCTTTTTGCTAGATGAACGAAAGTCTCTCCACATGCTCAGTTCTGAGAGATAACTGTGTGTGAAAGCCGTCCTTCACCTAGCTTGTTGGGAACACAAAGTTTCTTTTCACTTGCAAACGCCAATCCATACATATGTATGGGGAGGTACAAGCTCCAACTCGGTTTTACAGTGAAAACTGCAGGAACTTCAAACCGGCACTAAGAAACAGACTGAGAAACCAGAGTAAAATTTCTCCTGCAACCCGTTCCATTTGAGCTAGATGAACGAACGTCTCTCCACATGCTCAGTTCTGAGAGATAAGTGTGTGTGAAAGCCGCCCTTCACCTAGCTTGTTGGGAACACAAAGTTTCTTTTCACTTGCAAACGCCAATCCATACATATATATGGGGAGGTACTAGCTCCAACTCGGTTTTACAGTGAAAACTGCAGGAAATTCAAACCGGCACTAGGACACAGACTGAGAAACCAGAGTAAATGTTTCTCCTGCAACCCGTTCCCTTTGTGCTAGATGAACGAACGTTTCCCCACATGCTCAGTTCTTAGAGATAATTGTGTGTGAATGTCGTCCTTCACCTAGCTACATGGGAACACATAGTTCCTCTCAGTAGCAAACACCACTCCACATATATATATGGGGAGGTACAAGCTCCATCTCGGTTTTACAGTGAAAAATGCAGGAACATCAAACCGGGACTAGGACACAGACTGAGAAACCAGAGTAAATGTTTCCCCTGCAACCCGTTCCTTTTGTGCTAAATGAACGAACGTCTCTCCACATGCTCAGTTCTAAGAGATAAGTTTGTGTGAATGCCGTCCTTCACCTAGCTACTTGGGAAAACATAGTTCCTTTCAGTTGCAAACCCCACTCCATATATATATATTGGGAGTTACAAGCTCCAAATCGGTTTTACAGAGAACACTGCAGGAAATTTTAACCGGCACAGGAAACAGACTGAGAAACAAGAGTAAAAGTTTCTCCTGCAACCCGTACCTTTTGTGCTAGATGAACGAACGTCTGTCCACATGCTCAGTTCTGAGAGATAAGTGTGTGTGAAAGCCGTCCTTCACCTAGCTTCTTGGCAACACATAGTTCCTTTCAGTTGCAAACCCCACTCCATATATATATATAGGGGAGGTACTAGCTCCATCTCGGTTTTACAGTGATAACTGCAGGAACTTCAAACCGGCACTAGGATACAGACTGAGAAACCAGAGTAAATGTTTCTCCTGCAACCCGTTCCTTTTGTGCTAGATGAACGAACGTCTCTCCACATGCTCAGTTCTGAGAGATAAGTGTGTGTGAATGCCGTCCTTCACCTAGCTACTTGGGAACACATAGTTCCTTTCAGTTGCAAACCCCACTCCATATATATATATTGGGAGTTACAAGCTCCAACTCGGTTTTACAGAGAAAACTGCAGGAAATTTTAACCGGCAACCGGAAACAGACTGAGAAACCAGAGTAAAAGTTTCTCCTGCTACCCGTTCCCTTTGTGCTAGATGAACGAACGTCTCTCCACATGCTCATTTCTGAGAGATAAGTGTGTGTGAAAGCCGTGCTTCACCTAGCTTGTTGGGAAAACAAAGTTTCTTTCCCTTGCAAACGCCAATCCATACATATATATGGGGAGGTACTAGCCCCAACTCGGTTTTACAGTGAAAACTGCAGGAAATTCAAACCGGCACTAGGATACACACTGAGAAACCAGAGTAAATGTTTCTCCTGCAACCCGTTCCTTTTGTGCTAGATGAACGAACGTCTCTCCACATGCTCAGTTCTGAGAGATAAGTGTGTGTGAAAGACGTCCTTCACCTAGCTTCTTGGGAACACATAGTTCCTTTCAGTTGCAAACCCAAATCCATCTATATATATGGGGAGGTACAAGCTCCAACTCGGTTTTACAGTGAAAACTGCAGGAACTTTAAACCGGCAACAGGAATCAGACTGAGAAACCAGAGTAAAAGTTTGTCCTGCAAGCCGTTCCCTTTGTGCTAGATGAACGAACGTCTGTCCACATGCTCAGTTCTGAGAGATAAGTGTGTGTGAAAGCCGTACTTCACCTAGCTTATTGGGAACACAAAGTTTCTTTTAACTTGCAAATGCCAATTCATACATATATATGGGGAGTTACTAGCCCCAACTCGGTTTTACAGTGAAAACTGTAGAACTTTAAACCGGCAACAGGAAACAGACTGAGAAACCAGAGTAAAAGTTTCTCCTGCAAACCGTTCCCTTTGTGCTAGATGAACGAACGTCTCTCCACATGCTCAGTGCTGAGAGATAAGTGCGTGTGAAAGCCGTCCTTCACCTAGCTTGTTGGGAACACAAAGTTTCTTTTCACTTGCAAACGCCAATCCATACATATATATGGGGAGGTAATAGCTCCAACTCGGTTTTACAGTGAAAACTGCAGGATCTTCAAACCGGCACTAGGACACAGACTGAGAAACCAGAGTAAATGTTTCTCCTGCAACCCGTTCCCTTTGTGCTAGATGAACGAACGTTTCTCCACATGCTCAGTTCTTAGAGATAATTGTGTGTGAATGTCGTCCTTCACCTAGCTACATGGGAACACATAGTTCCTCTCAGTTGCAAACACCACTCCACATATATATATGTGGAGGTACAAGCTCCAACTCGGTTTTACAGTGAAAAATGCAGGAACATCAAACCGGCAGTAGGAAACAGACTGAGAAACCAGAGTAAAAGTTCCTTCTGCAAAACGTTCCCTTTGTGCTAGTTGAACGAACGTCTCTCCACATGCTCAGTTCTGAGAGATAAGTGTATGTGAAAGCCGTCCTTCACCTAGCTTCTTGGGAACACATAGTTCCTTTCATTTGCAAACCCCACTAAATACATATATATAGGGAGGTACAAGCTCCAACACGGTTTTACAGTGAAAACTGCAGGAACTTTAATCCGGCAACAGTAAACAGACTGAGAAACCAGAGTAAAATTTCTCCTGCAAACCGTTCCCTTTGTGCTAGATGAATGAACGTCTCTCCACATGCTCAGTTCTGAGAGATAAGTGTGTGTGTAACCGTCCTTCACCTAGCTTGTTGGGAACACAAAGTTTCTTTTCACTTGCAAACGCCAATCCATACATATATATGGGGAGGTACTAGTTCCAACTCGGTTTTACAGTGAAAACTGCAGGAACTTCAAACCGGCACTAGGATACAGACTGAGAAACCAGAGTAAATGTTTCCCCTGCAACCCGTTCCCTTTATGCTAGATCAACGAACGTCTCTCCACATGCTCAGTTCTGAGAGATAAGTGTGTGTGAAAGCCGTACTTCACCTAGCTTGTTGGGAACACAAAGTTTCTTTTCACTTGCAAACGCCAATCCATACATATATATGGGGAGGTACTAGCCCCAACTCAGTTTTACAGTGAAAACTGCAGAAATTTGAACCGGCAACAGGAAACAGGCTGAGAAACCAGAGTAAAAGATTCTCCAGGAACCCGTTCCATTTGTGCTAGATGAACGAACGTCTCACCACATGATCAGTTCTGAGAGATAAGTGTGTGTGAAAGCCGTCCTTCAATTTGCTTGTTGGGAACACATAGTTCCTTTCAGTTGCAAACCCCACTCCATATATTTATATGGGGAGGTACAAGCTCCAACTCGGTTTTACAGTGAAAACTGCAGGAACTTTAAACCGGCAACAGGAAACAGACTGTGAAACCAGAGTAAAAGTTTCTCCTGCAACACGTTCCATTGTGCTAGATGAAAGAACGTCTCTCCTCATGCTCAGTTCTGAGAGATAAGTGTGTGTGAAAGCCGTCCTTCACCTAGCTTGTTGGGAACACAAAGTTTCTTTTCACTTGCAAACGCCAATCCATACATATATATGGGGAGGTACTAGCTCCAACTCGGTTTTTTTATTGAAAACTGCAGGAACTTCAAACCGGCACTAAGAAACAGACTGAGAAACCAGAGTAAAAGTTTCCTTTGCAACCCGTTCCCTTTGTGCTAGATGAACGAACGTCTCTCCACATGCTCAGTTCTGAGAGATAAGTGTGTGTGAAAGCCTTCCTTCACCTAGCTTCTTGGGAACACATAGTTCCTTTCAGTTGCAATCCCTAATCCATCTATATACATGGGGAGGTACAAGCTCCAACTCGGTTTTACAGTGAAAACTGCAGGAACTTTATACCGGCAACAGGAAACAGACTGAGAAACCAGAGTAAAAGTTTCCCCTGCAACCTGTTCCCTTTTTGCTAGATGAACGAAAGTCTCTCCACATGCTCAGTTCTGAGAGATAACTGTGTGTGAAAGCCGTCCTTCACCTAGCTTGTTGGGAACACAAAGTTTCTTTTCACTTGCAAACGCCAATCCATACATATGTATGGGGAGGTACAAGCTCCAACTCGGTTTTACAGTGAAAACTGCAGGAACTTCAAACCGGCACTAAGAAACAGACTGAGAAACCAGAGTAAAATTTCTCCTGCAACCCGTTCCATTTGAGCTAGATGAACGAACGTCTCTCCACATGCTCAGTTCTGAGAGATAAGTGTGTGTGAAAGCCGCCCTTCACCTAGCTTGTTGGGAACACAAAGTTTCTTTTCACTTGCAAACGCCAATCCATACATATATATGGGGAGGTACTAGCTCCAACTCGGTTTTACAGTGAAAACTGCAGGAACATCAAACCGGCAGTAGGACACAGACTGAGAAACCAGAGTAAATGTTTCTCCTGCAACCCGTTCCCTTTGTGCTAGATGAACGAACGTTTCCCCACATGCTCAGTTCTTAGTGATAATTGTGTGTGAATGTCGTCCTTCACCTAGCTACATGGGAACACATAGTTCCTCTCAGTAGCAAACACCACTCCACATATATATATGGGGAGGTACAAGCTCCATCTCGGTTTTACAGTGAAAAATGCAGGAACATCAAACCGGGACTAGGACACAGACTGAGAAACCAGAGTAAATGTTTCCCCTGCAACCCGTTCCTTTTGTGCTATATGAACGAACGTCTCTCCACATGCTCAGTTCTAAGAGATAAGTTTGTGTGAATGCCGTCCTTCACCTAGCTACTTGGGAAAACATAGTTCCTTTCAGTTGCAAACCCCACTCCATATATATATATTGGGAGTTACAAGCTCCAAATCGGTTTTACAGAGAACACTGCAGGAAATTTTAACCGGCACAGGAAACAGACTGAGAAACAAGAGTAAAAGTTTCTCCTGCAACCCGTACCTTTTGTGCTAGATGAACGAACGTCTGTCCACATGCTCAGTTCTGAGAGATAAGTGTGTGTGAAAGCCGTCCTTCACCTAGCTTCTTGGCAACACATAGTTCCTTTCAGTTGCAAACCCCACTCCATATATATATATAGGGGAGGTACTAGCTCCATCTCGGTTTTACAGTGATAACTGCAGGAACTTCAAACCGGCACTAGGATACAGACTGAGAAACCAGAGTAAATGTTTCTCCTGCAACCCGTTCCTTTTGTGCTAGATGAACGAACGTCTCTCCACATGCTCAGTTCTGAGAGATAAGTGTGTGTGAATGCCGTCCTTCACCTAGCTACTTGGGAACACATAGTTCCTTTCAGTTGCAAACCCCACTCCATATATATATATTGGGAGTTACAAGCTCCAACTCGGTTTTACAGAGAAAACTGCAGGAAATTTTAACCGGCAACCGGAAACAGACTGAGAAACCAGAGTAAAAGTTTCTCCTGCTACCCGTTCCCTTTGTGCTAGATGAACGAACGTCTCTCCACATGCTCATTTCTGAGAGATAAGTGTGTGTGAAAGCCGTGCTTCACCTAGCTTGTTGGGAAAACAAAGTTTCTTTCCCTTGCAAACGCCAATCCATACATATATATGGGGAGGTACTAGCCCCAACTCGGTTTTACAGTGAAAACTGCAGGAAATTCAAACCGGCACTAGGATACACACTGAGAAACCAGAGTAAATGTTTCTCCTGCAACCCGTTCCTTTTGTGCTAGATGAACGAACGTCTCTCCACATGCTCAGTTCTGAGAGATAAGTGTGTGTGAAAGACGTCCTTCACCTAGCTTCTTGGGAACACATAGTTCCTTTCAGTTGCAAACCCAAATCCATCTATATATATGGGGATGTACAAGCTCCAACTCGGTTTTACAGTGAAAACTGCAGGAACTTTAAACCGGCAACAGGAATCAGACTGAGAAACCAGAGTAAAAGTTTGTCCTGCAAGCCGTTCCCTTTGTGCTAGATGAACGAACGTCTCTCCACATGCTCAGTTCTGAGAGATAAGTGTGTGTGAAAGCCTTCCTTCACCTAGCTTCTTGGGAACACATAGTTCCTTTCAGTTGCAATCCCTAATCCATCTATATACATGGGGAGGTACAAGCTCCAACTCGGTTTTACAGTGAAAACTGCAGGAACTTTATACCGGCAACAGGAAACAGACTGAGAAACCAGAGTAAAAGTTTCCCCTGCAACCTGTTCCCTTTTTGCTAGATGAACGAAAGTCTCTCCACATGCTCAGTTCTGAGAGATAACTGTGTGTGAAAGCCGTCCTTCACCTAGCTTGTTGGGAACACAAAGTTTCTTTTCACTTGCAAACGCCAATCCATACATATGTATGGGGAGGTACAAGCTCCAACTCGGTTTTACAGTGAAAACTGCAGGAACTTCAAACCGGCACTAAGAAACAGACTGAGAAACCAGAGTAAAATTTCTCCTGCAACCCGTTCCATTTGAGCTAGATGAACGAACGTCTCTCCACATGCTCAGTTCTGAGAGATAAGTGTGTGTGAAAGCCGCCCTTCACCTAGCTTGTTGGGAACACAAAGTTTCTTTTCACTTGCAAACGCCAATCCATACATATATATGGGGAGGTACTAGCTCCAACTCGGTTTTACAGTGAAAACTGCAGGAAATTCAAACCGGCACTAGGACACAGACTGAGAAACCAGAGTAAATGTTTCTCCTGCAACCCGTTCCCTTTGTGCTAGATGAACGAACGTTTCCCCACATGCTCAGTTCTTAGAGATAATTGTGTGTGAATGTCGTCCTTCACCTAGCTACATGGGAACACATAGTTCCTCTCAGTAGCAAACACCACTCCACATATATATATGGGGAGGTACAAGCTCCATCTCGGTTTTACAGTGAAAAATGCAGGAACATCAAACCGGGACTAGGACACAGACTGAGAAACCAGAGTAAATGTTTCCCCTGCAACCCGTTCCTTTTGTGCTAAATGAACGAACGTCTCTCCACATGCTCAGTTCTAAGAGATAAGTTTGTGTGAATGCCGTCCTTCACCTAGCTACTTGGGAAAACATAGTTCCTTTCAGTTGCAAACCCCACTCCATATATATATATTGGGAGTTACAAGCTCCAAATCGGTTTTACAGAGAACACTGCAGGAAATTTTAACCGGCACAGGAAACAGACTGAGAAACAAGAGTAAAAGTTTCTCCTGCAACCCGTACCTTTTGTGCTAGATGAACGAACGTCTGTCCACATGCTCAGTTCTGAGAGATAAGTGTGTGTGAAAGCCGTCCTTCACCTAGCTTCTTGGCAACACATAGTTCCTTTCAGTTGCAAACCCCACTCCATATATATATATAGGGGAGGTACTAGCTCCATCTCGGTTTTACAGTGATAACTGCAGGAACTTCAAACCGGCACTAGGATACAGACTGAGAAACCAGAGTAAATGTTTCTCCTGCAACCCGTTCCTTTTGTGCTAGATGAACGAACGTCTCTCCACATGCTCAGTTCTGAGAGATAAGTGTGTGTGAATGCCGTCCTTCACCTAGCTACTTGGGAACACATAGTTCCTTTCAGTTGCAAACCCCACTCCATATATATATATTGGGAGTTACAAGCTCCAACTCGGTTTTACAGAGAAAACTGCAGGAAATTTTAACCGGCAACCGGAAACAGACTGAGAAACCAGAGTAAAAGTTTCTCCTGCTACCCGTTCCCTTTGTGCTAGATGAACGAACGTCTCTCCACATGCTCATTTCTGAGAGATAAGTGTGTGTGAAAGCCGTGCTTCACCTAGCTTGTTGGGAAAACAAAGTTTCTTTCCCTTGCAAACGCCAATCCATACATATATATGGGGAGGTACTAGCCCCAACTCGGTTTTACAGTGAAAACTGCAGGAAATTCAAACCGGCACTAGGATACACACTGAGAAACCAGAGTAAATGTTTCTCCTGCAACCCGTTCCTTTTGTGCTAGATGAACGAACGTCTCTCCACATGCTCAGTTCTGAGAGATAAGTGTGTGTGAAAGACGTCCTTCACCTAGCTTCTTGGGAACACATAGTTCCTTTCAGTTGCAAACCCAAATCCATCTATATATATGGGGAGGTACAAGCTCCAACTCGGTTTTACAGTGAAAACTGCAGGAACTTTAAACCGGCAACAGGAATCAGACTGAGAAACCAGAGTAAAAGTTTGTCCTGCAAGCCGTTCCCTTTGTGCTAGATGAACGAACGTCTGTCCACATGCTCAGTTCTGAGAGATAAGTGTGTGTGAAAGCCGTACTTCACCTAGCTTATTGGGAACACAAAGTTTCTTTTAACTTGCAAATGCCAATTCATACATATATATGGGGAGTTACTAGCCCCAACTCGGTTTTACAGTGAAAACTGTAGAACTTTAAACCGGCAACAGGAAACAGACTGAGAAACCAGAGTAAAAGTTTCTCCTGCAAACCGTTCCCTTTGTGCTAGATGAACGAACGTCTCTCCACATGCTCAGTGCTGAGAGATAAGTGCGTGTGAAAGCCGTCCTTCACCTAGCTTGTTGGGAACACAAAGTTTCTTTTCACTTGCAAACGCCAATCCATACATATATATGGGGAGGTACAAGCTCCAACTCGGTTTTACAGTGAAAACTGCAGGAACTTCAAACCGGCACTAAGAAACAGACTGAGAAACCAGAGTAAAATTTCTCCTGCAACCCGTTCCCTTTGTGCTAGATGAACGAACGTTTCTCCACATGCTCTGTTCTTAGAGATAATTGTGTGTGAATGTCGTCCTTCACCTAGCAACATGGGAACACATAGTTCCTCTCAGTTGCAAACACCACTCCACATATATATATGGGGAGGTACAAGCTCCAACTCGGTTTTACAGTGAAAAATGCAGGAACATCAAACCGGCAGTAGGAAACAGACTGAGAAACCAGAGTAAAAGTTCCTTCTGCAAAACGTTCCCTTTGTGCTAGTTGAACGAACGTCTCTCCACATGCTCAGTTCTGAGAGATAAGTGTGTGTGAAAGCCGCCCTTCACGTAGCTTCTTGGGAACACATAGTTCCTTTCATTTGCAAACCCCACTCCATACATATATATGGGGAGGTACAAGCTCCAACTCGGTTTTACAGGGAAAACTGCAGGAACTTTAAACCGGCAACAGGAAACAGACTGAGAAACCAGAGTAAAAGTTTGTCCTGCAAGCCGTTCCCTTTGTGCTAGATGAACGAACGTCTCTCCACATGCTCAGTTCTGAGAGATAAGTGTGTGTGAAAGCCGTACTTCACCTAGCTTGTTGGGAACACAAAGTATCTTTTCACTTGCAAATGCCAATTCATACATATATATGGGGAGTTACTAGCCCCAACTCGGTTTTACAGTGAAAACTGCAGAACTTTAAACCGGCAACAGGAAACAGACTGAGAAACCAGAGTAAAAGTTTCTCCTGCAAACCGTTCCCTTTGTGCTAGATGAACGAACGTCTCTCCACATGCTCAGTGCTGAGAGATAAGTGCGTGTGAAAGCCGTCCTTCACCTAGCTTGTTGGGAACACAAAGTTTCTTTTCACTTGCAAACGCCAATCCATACATATATATGGGGAGGTACAAGCTCCAACTCGGTTTTACAGTGAAAACTGCAGGAACTTCAAACCGTCACTAAGAAACAGACTGAGAAACCAGAGTAAAATTTCTCCTGCAACCCGTTCCCTTTGTGCTAGATGAACGAACGTTTCTCCACATGCTCAGTTCTTAGAGATAATTGTGTGTGAATGTCGTCCTTCACCTAGCAACATGGGAACACATAGTTCCTCTCAGTTGCAAACACCACTCCACATATATATATGGGGAGGTACAAGCTCCAACTCGGTTTTACAGTGAAAAATGCAGGAACATCAAACCGGCAGTAGGAAACAGACTGAGAAACCAGAGTAAAAGTTCCTTCTGCAAAACGTTCCCTTTGTGCTAGTTGAACGAACGTCTCTCCACATGCTCAGTTCTGAGAGATAAGTGTGTGTGAAAGCCGCACTTCACCTAGCTTCTTGGGAACACATAGTTCCTTTCATTTGCAAACCCCACTCCATACATATATATGGGGAGGTACAAGCTCCAACACGGTTTTACAGTGAAAACTGCAGGAACTTCAAAACGGCACTAGGATACAGACTGAGAAACCAGAGTAAATGTTTCCCCTGCAACCCGTTCCCTTTATGCTTGATCAACGAACGTCTCTCCACATGCTCAGTTCTGAGAGATAAGTGTGTGTGAAAGCCGTACTTCAACTAGCTTGTTGGGAACACAAAGTTTCTTTTCACTTGCAAACGCCAATCCATACATATATATGGGGAGGTACTAGCCCCAACTCAGTTTTACAGTGAAAACTGCAGAAATTTAAACCGGCAACAGGAAACAGACTGAGAAACCAGAGTAAAAGATTCTCCAGCAAACCGTTCCTTTTGTGCTAGATGAACGAACGTCTCACCACATGCTCAGTTCTGAGAGATAAGTGTGTGTGAAAGCCGTCCTTCACCTTGCTTGTTGGGAACATATAGTTCCTTTCAGTTGCAAACCCCACTCCATATATTTATATGGGGAAGTACAAGCTCCAACTCGGTTTTACAGTGAAAACTGCAGGAACTTTAAACCGGCAACAGGAAACAGACTGTGAAACCAGAGTAAAAGTTTCTCCTGCAACACGTTCCATTGTGCTAGATGAAATAACGTCTCTCCTCATGCTCAGTTCTGAGAGATAAGTGTGTGTGAAAGCCGTCCTTCACCTAGCTTGTTGGGAACACAAAGTTTCTTTTCACTTGCAAACGCCAATCCATACATATATATGGGGAGGTTCTAGCTTCAACTCGGTTTTTTTAGTGAAAACTGCAGGAACTTCAAACCGGCACTAGGAAACAGACTGAGAAACCAGAGTAAAAGTTCCTTCTGCAAAACGTTCCCTTTGTGCTAGTTGAACGAACGTCTCTCCACATGCTCAGTTCTGAGAGATAAGTGTGTGTGAAAGCCGTCCTTCACCTAGCTTGTTGGGAACACAAAGTTTCTTTTCACTTGCCAATGCCACTCCATACATATATATGGGGAGGTACTAGCTACAACTCGGTTTTACAGTGAAATTTGCAGGAACTTCAAACCAGCACTAGGATACAGACTGAGAAACCAGAGTAAATGTTTCCCCTGCAACCCGTTCCTTTTGTTCTATATGAACGAACGTCTCTCCACATGCTCAGTTCTAAGAGATAAGTTTGTGTGAATGCCGTCCTTCACCTAGCTACTTGGGAAAACATAGTTCCTTTCAGTTGCAAACCCCACTCCATATATATATATTGGGAGTTACAAGCTCCAAATCGGTTTTACAGAGAACACTGCAGGAAATTTTAACCAGCACAGGAAACAGACTGAGAAACAAGAGTAAAAGTTTCTCCTGCAACCCGTACCTTTTGTGCTAGATGAACGAACGTCTGTCCACATGCTCAGTTCTGAGAGATAAGTGTGTGTGAAAGCCGTCCTTCACCTAGCTTCTTGGCAACACATAGTTCCTTTCAGTTGCAAACCCCACTCCATATATATATATAGGGGAGGTACTAGCTCCATCTCGGTTTTACAGTGATAACTGCAGGAACTTCAAACCGGCACTAGGATACAGACTGAGAAACCAGAGTAAATGTTTCTCCTGCAACCCGTTCATTTTGTGCTAGATGAACGAACGTCTCTCCACATGCTCAGTTCTGAGAGATAAGTGTGTGTGAATGCCGTCCTTCACCTAGCTACTTGGGAACACATAGTTCCTTTCAGTTGCAAACCCCACTCCATATATATATATTGGGAGTTACAAGCTCCAACTCGGTTTTACAGAGAAAACTGCAGGAAATTTTAACCGGCAACAGGAAACAGACTGAGAAACCAGAGTAAAAGTTTCTCCTGCTACCCGTTCCCTTTGTGCTAGATGAACGAACGTCTCTCCACATGCTCATTTCTGAGAGATAAGTGTGTGTGAAAGCCGTGCTTCACCTAGCTTGTTGGGAAAACAAAGTTTCTTTCCCTTGCAAACGCCAATCCATACATATATATGGGGAGGTACTAGCCCCAACTCGGTTTTACAGTGAAAACTGCAGGAAATTCAAACCGGCACTAGGATACACACTGAGAAACCAGAGTAAATGTTTCTCCTGCAACCCGTTCCTTTTGTGCTAGATGAACGAACGTCTCTCCACATGCTCAGTTCTGAGAGATAAGTGTGTGTGAAAGACGTCCTTCACCTAGCTTCTTGGGAACACATAGTTCCTTTCAGTTGCAAACCCAAATCCATCTATATATATGGGGAGGTACAAGCTCCAACTCGGTTTTACAGTGAAAACTGCAGGAACTTTATACCGGCAACAGGAATCAGACTGAGAAACCAGAGTAAAAGTTTGTCCTGCAAGCCGTTCCCTTTGTGCTAGATGAACGAACGTCTCTCCACATGCTCAGTTCTGAGAGATAAGTGTGTGTGAAAGCCGTACTTCACCTAGCTTGTTGGGAACACAAAGTTTCTTTTCACTTGCAAATGCCAATTCATACATATATATGGGGAGTTACTAGCCCCAACTCGGTTTTACAGTGAAAACTGTAGAACTTTAAACCGGCAACAGGAAACAGACTGAGAAACCAGAGTAAAAGTTTCTCCTGCAAACCGTTCCCTTTGTGCTAGATGAACGAACGTCTCTCCACATGCTCAGTGCTGAGAGATAAGTGCGTGTGAAAGCCGTCCTTCACCTAGCTTGTTGGGAACACAAAGTTTCTTTTCACTTGCAAACGCCAATCCATACATATATATGGGGAGGTACAAGCTCCAACTCGGTTTTACAGGGAAAACTGCAGGAACTTTAAACCGGCAACAGGAAACAGACTGAGAAACCAGAGTAAAAGTTTGTCCTTCAAGCCGTTCCCTTTGTGCTAGATGAACGAACGTCTCTCCACATGCTCAGTTCTGAGAGATAAGTGTGTGTGAAAGCCGTACTTCACCTAGCTTGTTGGGAACACAAAGTTTCTTTTCACTTGCAAATGCCAATTCATACATATATATGGGGAGTTACTAGCCCCAACTCGGTTTTACAGTGAAAACTGCAGAACTTTAAACCGGCAACAGGAAACAGACTGAGAAACCAGAGTAAAAGTTTCTTCTGCAAACCGTTCCCTTTGTGCTAGATGAACGAACGTCTCTCCACATGCTCAGTGCTGAGAGATAAGTGCGTGTGAAAGCCGTCCTTCACCTAGCTTGTTGGGAACACAAAGTTTCTTTTCACTTGCAAACGCCAATCCATACATATATATGGGGAGGTACAAGCTCCAACTCGGTTTTACAGTGAAAACTGCAAGGAACTTCAAACCGTCACTAAGAAACAGACTGAGAAACCAGAGTAAAATTTCTCCTGCAACCCGTTCCCTTTGTGCTAGATGAACGAACGTTTCTCCACATGCTCAGTTCTTAGAGATAATTGTGTGTGAATGTCGTCCTTCACCTAGCAACTTGGGAACACATAGTTCCTCTCAGTTGCAAACACCACTCCACATATATATATGGGGAGGTACAAGCTCCAACTCGGTTTTACAGTGAAAAATGCAGGAACATCAAACCGGCAGTAGGAAACAGACTGAGAAACCAGAGTAAAAGTTCCTTCTGCAAAACGTTCCCTTTGTGCTAGTTGAACGAACGTCTCTCCACATGCTCAGTTCTGAGAGATAAGTGTGTGTGAAAGCCGTACTTCACCTAGCTTGTTGGGAACACAAAGTTTCTTTTCACTTGCAAACGCCAATCCATACATATATATGGGGAGGTACTAGCCCCAACTCAGTTTTACAGTGAAAACTGCAGAAATTTAAACCGGCAACAGGAAACAGACTGAGAAACCAGAGTAAAAGATTCTCCAGCAACCCGTTCCCTTTGTGCTAGATGAACGAACGTCTCACCACATGATCAGTTCTGAGAGATAAGTGTGTGTGAAAGCCGTCCTTCACCTTGCTTGTTGGGAACATATAGTTCCTTTCAGTTGCAAACCCCACTCCATATATTTATATGGGGAGGTACAAGCTCCAACTCGGTTTTACAGTGAAAACTGCAGGAACTTTAAACCGGCAACAGGAAACAGACTGTGAAACCAGAGTAAAAGTTTCTCCTGCAACACGTTCCATTGTGCTAGATGAAAGAACGTCTCTCCTCATGCTCAGTTCTGAGAGATAAGTGTGTGTGAAAGCCGTCCTTCACCTAGCTTGTTGGGAACACAAAGTTTCTTTTCACTTGCAAACGCCAATCCATACATATATATGGGGAGGTACTAGCTTCAACTCGGTTTTTTTAGTGAAAACTGCAGGAACTTCAAACCGGCACTAGGAAACAGACTGAGAAACCAGAGTAAAAGTTCCTTATGCAAAACGTTCCCTTTGTGCTAGTTGAACGAACGTCTCTCCACATGCTCAGTTCTGAGAGATAAGTGTGTGTGAAAGCCGTCCTTCACCTAGCTTCTTGGGAACACATAGTTCCTTTCATTTGCAAACAACACTCCATACATATATATGGGGAGGTACAAGCTCCAACACGGTTTTACAGTGAAAACTGCAGGAATATTAATCCGGCAACAGTAAACAGACTGAGAAACCAGAGTAAAAGTTTCTCCTGCAACCCGTTCCCTTTGTGCTAGATGAATGAACGTCTCTCCACATGCTCAGTTCTGAGAGATAAGTGTGTGTGTAACCGTCCTTCACCTAGCTTGTTGGGAACACAAAGTTTCTTTTCACTTGCAAACGCCAATCCATACATATATATGGGGAGGTACTAGTTCCAACTCGGTTTTACAGTGAAAACTGCAGGAACTTCAAACCGGCACTAGGATACAGACTGAGAAACCAGAGTAAATGTTTCCCCTGCAACCCGTTCCCTTTATGCTAGATCAACGAACGTCTCTCCACATGCTCAGTTCTGAGAGATAAGTGTGTGTGAAAGCCGTACTTCACCTAGCTTGTTGGGAACACAAAGTTACTTTTCACTTGCAAACGCCAATCCATACATATATATGGGGAGGTACTAGCCCCAACTCAGTTTTACAGTGAAAACTGCAGAAATTTAAACCGGCAACAGGAAACAGACTGAGAAACCAGAGTAAAAGATTCTCCAGCAACCCGTTCCCTTTGTGCTAGATGAACGAACGTCTCACCACATGATCAGTTCTGAGAGATAAGTGTGTGTGAAAGCCGTCCTTCACCTTGCTTGTTGGGAACACATAGTTCCTTTCAGTTGCAAACCCCACTCCATATATTTATATGGGGAGGTACAAGCTCCAACTCAATTTTACAGTGAAAACTGCAGGAACTTTAAACCGGCAACAGGAAACAGACTGTGAAACCAGAGTAAAAGTTTCTCCTGCAACACGTTCCATTGTGCTAGATGAAAGAACGTCTCTCCTCATGCTCAGTTCTGAGAGATAAGTGTGTGTGAAAGCCGTCCTTCACCTAGCTTGTTGGGAACACAAAGTTTCTTTTCACTTGCAAACGCCAATCCATACATATATGGGGAGGTACTAGCTCCAACTCGGTTTTTTTAGTGAAAACTGCAGGAACTTCAAACCGGCACTAAGAATCAGACTGAGAAACCAGAGTAAAAGTTTCCCTTGCAACCCGTTCCCTTTGTGCTAGATGAACGAACGTCTCTCCACATGCTCATTTCTGAGAGATAAGTGTGTGTGAAAGCCTTCCTTCACCTAGCTTCTTGAGAACACATAGTTCCTTTCAGTTGCAAACCCAAATCCATCTATATACATTGGGAGGTAAAAGCTCCAACTCGGTTTTACAGTGAAAACTGCAGGAACTTTAAACCGGCAACAGGAAACAGACTGAGAAACCAGAGAAAAAGTTTCCCCTGCAACCCGTTCCCTTTTTGCTAGATGAACGAAAGTCTCTCCACATGCTCAGTTCTGAGAGATAACTGTGTGTGAAAGCCGTCCTTCACCTAGCTTGTTGGGAACACAAAATTCCTTTTCACTTGCAAACGCCAATCCATACATATATATGGGGAGGTACAAGCTCCAACTCGGTTTTACAGTGAAAACTGCAGGAACTTCACACCGGCACTAAGAAACAGACTGAGAAACCAGAGTAAAATTTCTCCTGCAAACCGTTCCATTTGAGCTAGATGAACGAACGTCTCTCCACATGCTCAGTTCTGAGAGATAAGTGTGTGTGAAAGCCGTCCTTCACCTAGCTTGTTGGGAACACAAAGTTTCTTTTCACTTGCAAACGCCAATCCATACATATATATGGGGAGGTACTAGCTCCAACTCGGTTTTACAGTGAAAACTGCAGGAAATTCAAACCGGCACTAGGACACAGACTGAGAAACCAGAGTAAATGTTTCTCCTGCAACCCGTTCCCTTTGTGCTAGATGAACGAACGTTTCCCCACATGCTCAGTTCTTAGAGATAATTGTGTGTGAATGTCGTCCTTCACCTAGCTACATGGGAACACATAGTTCCTCTCAGTTGCAAACACCACTCCACATATATATATGGGGAGGAACAAGCTCCAACTCGGTTTTACAGTGAAAAATGCAGGAACATCAAACCGGCACTAGGACACAGACTGAGAAACCAGAATAAATGTTTCCCCTGCAACCCGTTCCTTTTGTGCTATATGAACGAACGTCTCTCCACATGCTCAGTTCTGAGAGATAAGTTTGTGTGAATGCCGACCTTCACCTAGCTACTTGGGAAAACATAGTTCCTTTCAGTTGCAAACCCCACTCCATATATATATATTGGGAGTTACAAGCTCCAAATCGGTTTTACAGAGAACACTGCAGGAAGTTTTAACCGGCACAGGAAACAGACTGAGAAGCAAGAGTAAAAGTTTCTCCTGCAACCCGTACCATTTGTGCTAGATGAACGAACGTCTGTCCACATGCTCAGTTCTGAGAGATAAGTGTGTGTGAAAGCCGTCCTTCACCTAGCTTCTTGGTAACACATAGTTCCTTTCAGTTGCAAACCCCAATCCATATATATATATAGGGGAGGTACTAGCTCCATCTCGGTTTTACAGTGATAACTGCAGGAACTTCAAACCGGCACTAGGATACAGACTGAGAAACCAGAGTAAATGTTTCCCCTGCAACCCGTTCCTTTTGTGCTAGATGAACGAACGTCTCTCCACATGCTCAGTTCTGAGAGATAAGTGTGTGTGAATGCCGTCCTTCACCTAGCTACTTGGGAACACATAGTTCCTTTCAGTTGCAAACCCCACTCCATATATATATATTGGGAGTTACAAGCTCCAACTCGGTTTTACAGAGAAAACTGCAGGAAATTTTAACCGGCAACAGGAAACAGACTGAGAAACCAGAGTAAAAGTTTCTCCTGCTACCCGTTCCCTTTGTGCTAGATGAACGAACGTCTCTCCACATGCTCATTTCTGAGAGATAAGTGTGTGTGAAAGCCGTGCTTCACCTAGCTTGTTGGGAAAACAAAGTTTCTTTCCCTTGCAAACGGCAATCCATACATATATATGGGGAGGTACTAGCCCCAACTCGGTTTTACAGTGAAAACTGCAGGAAATTCAAACCGGCACTAGGATACAGACTGAGAAACCAGAGTAAATGTTTCTCCTGCAACCTGTTCCTTTTGTGCTAGATGAACGAACGTCTCTCCACATGCTCAGTTCTGAGAGATAAGTGTGTGTGAAAGACGTCCTTCACCTAGCTTCTTGGGAACACATAGTTCCTTTCAGTTGCAAACCCAAATCCATCTATATATATGGGGATGTACAAGCTCCAACTCGGTTTTACAGTGAAAACTGCAGGAACTTTAAACCGGCAACAGGAAACAGACTGAGAAACCAGAGTAAAAGTTTATCCTGCAACCAGTTCCCTTTGTGCTAGATGAACGAACGTCTCTCCACATGCTCAGTTCTGAGAGATAAGTGTGTGTGAAAGCCGTACTTCACATAGCTTGTTGGGAACACAAAGTTTCTTTTCACTTGCAAATGCCAATTCATACATATATATGGGGAGGTACTAGCCCCAACTCGGTTTTACAGTGAAAACTGCAGAACTTTAAAACGGCATCAGGAAACAGACTGAGAAACCAGAGTAAAAGTTTCTCCTGCAAACCGTTCCCTTTGTGCTAGATGAACGAACGTCTCTCCACATGCTCAGTTCTGAGAGATATGTGTGTGTGAAAGCCGTCCTTCACCTAGCTTCTTGGGAACACATAGTTCCTTTCAGTTGCAAACCCCACTCCATATATATATATGGGGAAGTACCAGCTCCAACTCGGTTTTACAGTGAAAACTGCAGGAACTTTAAACCGGCAACAGGAAACAGACTGAGAAACCAGAGTAAAAGTTTTTCCTGCAACACGTTCCTTTGTGCTAGATGAAAAAACGTCTCTCCTCATGCTCAGTTCTGAGAGATAAGTGTGTGTGAAAGCCTTCCTTCACCTAGCTTCTTGGGAACACATAGTTCATTTCAGTTGCAAACCCAAATCCATCTATATATATGGGGATGTACAAGCTCCAACTCGGTTTTACAGTGAAAACTGCAGGAACTTTAAACCGGCTACAGGAAACAGACTGAGAAACCAGAGTAAATATTTATCCTGCAACCCGTTCTCTTTGTGCTAGATGAACGAACGTCTCTCCACATGCTCAGTTCTGAGAGATAACTGTGTGTGAAAGCCGTCCTTCACCTAGCTTGTTGGGAACACAAAGATTCTTTTCACTTGCAAACGCTTATCCATACATATATATGGGGAGGTACTAGCCCCAACTCAGTTTTACAGTGAAAACTGCAGGAACTTTAAACCGGCTACAGGAAACAGACTGAGAAACCAGAGTAAAAGTTTCTCCTGCTACCAGTTCCCTTTGTGCTAGATGAACGAACGTCTCTCCTCATGCTCATTTCTGAGAGATAAGTGTGTGTGAAAGCCGTGCTTCACCTAGCTTGTTGGGAACAGAAAGTTTCTTTTCACTTGCAAACGCCAATCCATACATATATATGGGGAGGTACTAGCCCCAACTCGGTTTTAAGGTGAAAACTGCAGGAAATTCAAACCGGGACTAGGATACAGACTGAAAAACCAGAGTAAATGTTTCTCCTGTAACCCGTTCCTTTTGTGCTAGATGAACGAACGTCTCTCCACATGCTCAGTTCTGAGAGATAAGTGTGTGTGAAAGACGTCCTTCACCTAGCTTCTTGGGAACACATAGTTCCTTTCAGTTGCAAACCCAAATCCATCTATATATATGGGGAGGTACAAGCTCCAACTCGGTTTTACAGTGAAAACTGCAGGAACTTTAAACCGGCAACAGGAAACAGAGTGAGAAAACAGAGTAAAAGTTTCTCCTGCAACCCATTCCTTTGTGCTAGATGAAAGAACGTCTCTCCACATGCTCAGTTCTGAGAGATAAGTGTGTGTGAAAGCCGTCCTTCACCTATCTTGTTGGGAACACAAAGTTTCTTTTCACTAGCAAACGCCAATCCATACATATATATGGGGAGGTACTAGCTCCAACTCGGTTTTACAGTGAAAACTGCAGGAACTTCAAACCGGCACTAAGAAACAGACTGAGAAACCAGAGTAAAAGTTTCTCCTGCAACCCGTTCCCTTTGTGCTAGATGAACGAACATCTCTCCACATGCACAAGTCTGTGAGATAAGTGTATGTGAAAGCCGTCCTTCACCTATCTTGTTGGGAACACAAAGATTCTTTTCACTTGCAAACGCCAATCCATAAATATATATGGGGTGGTACTAGTTCAAACTCGGTTTTACAGTGAAAACTGCAGGAACTTCAAACCGGCACTAGGATACAGACTGAGAAACCAGAGAAAATGTTTCCCTTGCAACCCGTTCCCTTTGTGCTAGATGAACGAACGTCTCTCCACATGCTCAGTTCTGAGAGGTAAGTGTGTGTAAAAGCCGTCCTTCACCTAGATTCTTGGGAACACATAGTTCTTTTCAGTTGCAAACCCCACTCTATATATATATATATGGGGAGGTACAAGCTCCAACTCTGTTTTACAGTTATAACTGCAGGAAATTTAAACCGGCAACAGGAAACAGACTGAGAAACCAGTGTAAAATTGCCCCTGCAACCCGTTCCCTTTGTGCTAGATGAACGAACGTCTCTACACATGCTCAGTTCTGAGAGATAAGTGTGTGCGAAAGCCATCCTTCACTTAGCTTATTGGGAACACAAAGTTTCTTTTCACTTGCAAACGCCAATCCATACATATATATGGGGAGGTACTAGCTCCAACTCGGTTTTACAGTGAAAACTGCAGGAACTCCAAACCGGCACTAGGAAACAGACTGAGAAACCAGAGAAAAAGTTTCTCCTACAACCCGTTCCCTTTGTGCTAGATGAACGAACGTCTCTCCACATGCTCAGTTCTGAGGGATAAGTGTGTGTGAAAGCCGTTCTTCACCAAGCTTGTTGGGAACACAAAGTTTCTTTTCACTTGCAAACGCCAATCCATACATATATATGGGGAGGTACTAGCTCCAACTTGGTTTTACAGTGAAAACTGCAGGAAGTTCAAACCGGCACTAGATTACAGACTGAGAAACCAGAGAAAATGTTTCTCCTGCAAACCGTTCCATTTGTGCTAGATGAACGAAAGTCTCTCCACATGCTCAGTTCAGAGATATATGTGTGTGTGAAAGCCGTCCTTCACCTAGCTTGTTGGGAACACAAAGTTTCTTTTCAGTTGCAAACTCCACTCCATACATATATATGGGTAGGTATTAGCTCCAACTCGTTTTTTCAGTGAAAACTGCAGGAACTTCAAACCGGCAGTAGGAAACAGACTGAGAAACCAGAGTAAAAGTTTTTCCTGCAACCCGTTCCCTTTGTGCTATATAAACGAACGTCTCTCCACATGCTCAGTTCTGAGAGATAAGTGTGTGTGAAAGCCGTCCTCACCTAGCTTCTTGGGAACACATAGTTCCTTTCCGTTGCAAACCGCACTCTATATATATATATATGGGGAGGTAAAAGCTCCAAATCAGTTTTACAGTGAAAACTGCAGGAACTTTAAACCGGCAACAGGAAACAGACTGAGAAACCAGAGTAAAATATTCTCCTCCAACACGTTCCCTTTGTGCTAGATGAACGAACGTCTCCCCACATGCTCAGTTCTGAGAGATATGTGTGTGTGAAAGCCGTCCTTCACCTAGCTTCTTGGGAACACATAGTTCCTTTCAGTTGCAAACTCCACTCCATATATATATATGGGGAGGTACAAGCTCCAACTCGTATTTACAGTGAAAACTGCAGGAACTTTAAACCGGCAACAGGAAAAAGACTGAGAAACCAGAGTAAAAGTTTCTCCTGCAACCCGTTCCCTTAGTGCTAGATGAACGAAAGTCTCTCCACATGCTCAAGTCTGTGAGATAAGTGTATGTGAAAGCCGTCCTTCATCTAGCTTGTTGGGAACACAAAGTTTCTTTTCACTTGCAAACGCCAATCCATAAATATATATGGGGTGGTACTAGCTCCAACTCGGTTTTACAGTGAAAACTGCAGGAACTTCAAAGCGGCACTAGGATACAGACGGAGAAACCAGAGTAAATGTTTCACCTGCAAACCGTTCCCTTTGTGCTAGATGAACGAACGTCTCTCCACATGCTTAGTTCTGAGAGATATATGTGTGTGAAAGCCGTCCTTCACCTAGCTTCTTGGGAACACATAGTTCCTTTCAGTTGCAAACCACACTCTATATATATATATATGGCAGGTACAAGCTCCAACTCTGTTTTACAGTGAAAACTGCAGGAACTTTAAACCGGGAAGTGGAAACAGACTGAGAAACCAGTGTAAAATTGCCCCTGCAACCCGTTCCCTTTCTGCTAGATGAACGAACGTCTCTCCACATGCTCAGTTCTGGGATATAAGTGTGTGTGAAAGCCGTTCTTTACCTAGCTTGTTGGGAACACAAAGTTTCTTTTCAGTTGCAAACTCCACTCCATACATATATATGGGGAGGTACTAGCTACAACTCGGTTTTACAGTGAAAACTGCAGGAACATCAAACCGGCACTAGGAAACAGACTGAGAAATCAGAGTAAAAGTTTCTCCTGCAACCCGTTCCTTTTGTGCTAGATGAACGAACGTCTCTCCACATGATCAGTTCTGAGAGATAAGTGTGTGTGAAAGCCGTCCTCACCTAGCTTCTTGGGAACACATAGTTCCTTTCAGTTGCAAACACCACTATATATATATATATACGGGGAGGTACAAGCTCCAAATCGGTTTTACAGTGAAAACTACAGGAATTTTAAACCGGCAACAGGAAACAGACTGATAAACCAGAGTAAAATATTCTCCTGCAAACCGTTCCCTTTGTGCTAGATGAACGAACGACTCTCCACATGCTCAGGTCTGAGAGATAAGTGTGTGTGAAGCCGTCCTTCACCTAGCGTGTTGGGAACAGAAAGTTTCTTTTCACTTGCAACGCCAATCCATACATATATATGGGGAGGTAATAGCTCCAACTCGGTTTTACACTGAAAACTGCAGGAACTTTAAACCGGCAACAGGAAACAGACTGAGAAACCAGAGTAAAAGTTTCTCCTGCAACCCGTTCCCTTTGTGCTAGATGAACGAACGTCTCTCCAAATGCTCAGTTCTGAGAGAAAATGTGTGTGAAAGCCGTCCTTCACCTAGCTTGTTGGGAACACAAAGTTTCTTTTCACTTGCAAACGCCAATCATTACATTTATATGGGGAGGTACTAGCTCCAACTCGGTTTTACAGTGAAAACTGCAGGAACTTCAAACCGGCACTAGGATACAGACTGAGAAACCAGAGTAAATGTTTCTCCTGCAATCCGTTCCCTTTGTGCTAGATGAACGAACGTCTCTCCACATGCTCAGTTCAGAGATATATGTGTGTGTGAAAGCCGTCCTTCACCTAGCTTCTTGGGAACACATAGTTCTTTCAGTTGCAAACCCCACTCCATATATATATATGGGGAGGTACAAGCTGCAACTCGGTTTTACAGTGAAAACTGCAGGAACTTTAAACCGGCAACAGGAATCAGACTGAGAAACCAGAGTAAAACTTTCTCCTGCAACCCGTTCCCTTTGTGCTAGATGAACGAACGTCTCTCCACTTACTCAGTTCTGAGAGATAAGTGTGTGTGAAAGCCGTCCTTCACCTAGCTTCTTGGGAACACATAGTTCATTTCAGTTGCAAACCCCACTCCATACATATATATGGGGAGGTACAAGCTCCAACTCGCTTTTACAGTGAAAACTGCAGGATCATTAAACCGGCAACAGGAAACAGACTGAGAAACCAGAGTAAAAGTTTCTCCTGCACCCCTATCCCTTTTTGCTAGATGAACGAACGTCTCTCCACATGCTCAGTTCTGAGAGAAAAGTGTGTGTGAAAGCCGTCCTTCACCTAGCTTGTTGGGAACACAAAGATTCTTTTCACAAGCAAACGCCAATCCATGCATATATGTGGGGAGGTACTAGCTCCAACTCGGTTTTACAGTGAAAACAGCAGGAACTTCAAACCGGCACTAGGAAAAAGATTGAGAAACCAGAGTAAAACTTTCTCCTGCAACCAGTTCCCTTTGTGCTAGATTTACGAACGTCTCTCCACATGCTAAGTTCTGAGAGATAAGTGTGTGTGAAAGCCGTCCTTAACATAGCTTGTTGGGAACACAAAGTTTCTTTTCACTTGCAAACGCCAATCCATACATATATATGGGGAGGTACTAGCTCCAACACGATTTTATAGTGAAAACTGCAGGAACTTCAAACCGGCATTAAGAAACAGACTGAGAAACCAGAGTAAAAAATTCTCCTGCAAACCGTTCCCTTTGTGCTAGATGAACGAACGTCTCTCCACATTCTCATTTCTGAGAGATAAGTGTGTGTGAATGCCGTTCTACACCTAGCTAGTTGGGAACACAGTTTTTTTTCCCTTGCAAACTCCACTCCATGCATATATATGGGTTGGTACTAGCTCCAACTCTGTTTTACAGTGAAATCTGCAGGAACTTCAAACCGGCACTAGGAAAAAGCCTGAGAAACCAGAGTAAAAGTTTCCCCTGCAATCCGTTCCCTTTGTGCTAGATGAACGAAAGTCTCTCCACATGCTCAATTCTGAGAGATAAGTGTGTGTGAAAGCCGTCCTTCACCTAGCTTCTTGGGAACACATAGTTCCTTTCAGATGGAAACCCCACTCCTTACATATGTATGCGGAGGAACTAGCTCCAACACGGTTTTACAGTGAAAACTGCAGGAACATCAAACCGGCACTAGGAAACTGACTGAGAAACCAGAGTAAAAGTTTCTCCTGCAAACCGTTCCCTTTGTGCTAGATGAACGAACGTCTCTCCACATGCTCAGTTCTGAGAGATAAGTGTGTGTGAAAGCCGTCCTTCACCTAGCTTGTTGGGAACACAAAGATTCTTTTCACTTGCAAACTCCAATCCATACATATATATGGGGAGGTACTAGCTCCAACGCGATTTTACAGTGAAAACTGCAGGAACTTCAAACCGGCACTAAGAAAAAGACTGAGAAACCAGAGTAATAGTTTCTCCTGAAAACCGTTCCCTTTGTGCTATATGAACGAACCTCTCTCCACATGCTCAGTTCTGAGAGATAAGTGTGTGTGAAAGCCGTCCTTCACCTAGCTTGTTGGGAACACAAAGTTTCTTTCACTTGCAAACTCCAATTCATACATATATATGGGGCGGTACTAGCTCCAACTCGGTTTTACAGTGAAATCTGCAGGAACTTCACACCGGTCCTAGGAAACAGACTGAGAAACCAGAGTAAAAATTTCTCCTGCAAACCGTTCCCTTTGTGCTAGATGAAAGAACGTCTCTCCACATGCTCAGTTCTGAGAGATAAGTGTGTGTGAAAGCCGTACTTCACCAAGCTTCTTGGGAAAACATAGTTCCTTTCAGTTGCAAACCCCACTCCATACATATATATGTAGAGGTACTAGCTCCAAATCGGTTTTACAGTGAAAACTGCAGGAATTTCAAACCGGCACTAGGAAACTGACTGAGAAACCAGAGTAAAAGTTTCTCCTGCAACCCGTTCCCTTTGTGCTAGATGAACGAATGTCTCTCCACAAGCTCAATTCTGAGAGATAAGTGTGTGTGAAAGCCGTCCTTCACCTAGCTTGTTGGGAACACAAAGTTTCTTTTCAGTTGCAAACTCCACTCAATACATATATATGGGGAGGTACTAGCTCCAACTCGGTTTTACAGTGAAAACTGCAGGAACTTCAAACAGGCAGTAGGAAACAGACTGAGAAACCAGAGTAAAAGTTTCTCCTGCAACCAGTTCCCTTTGTGTTAGATGAACGAACGTCTCTCCACATGCTCAGTTCTGAGAGATAAATGTGTGTGAAAGCCGTTCTACACCTAGCTAGTTGGGAACACAAAGTTTTTTTTCCCTTGCAAACTCCACTCCATGCATATATATGGGTTGGTACTAACTCCAACTCTGTTTTACAGTGAAATCTGCAGGAACTTCAAACCGGCACTAGGAAAAAGACTGAGAAACCAGAGTAAAAGTTTCTCCTGCAATCCGTTCCCATTGTGCTAGATGAACGAACGTCTCTCCACATGCTCAATTCTGAGAGATAAGTGTGTGTGAAAGCCGTCCTTCACCTATCTTCTTGGGAACACATAGTTCCTTTCAGATGCAAACCCCACTCCTTACATATGTATGCGGAGGAACTAGCTCCAACACGGTTTTACAGCGAAAACTGCAGGAACATCAAACCGGCACTAGGAAACTGACTGAGAAACCAGAGTAAAAGTTTCTCCTGCAACCCGTTCCCTTTGTGCTAGATGAACGAACGTCTCTCCACATGCTCAGTTCTGAGAGATAAGTGTGTGTGAAAGCCGTCCTTCACCTAGCTTGTTGGGAACACAAAGTTTCTTTTCACTTGCAAACTCCAATCCATACATATATATGGGGAGGTACTAGCTCCAACACGATTTTACAGTGAAAACTGCAGGAACTTCAAACCGGCACTAAGAAAAAGACTGAGAAACCAGAGTAATAGTTTCTCCTGAAAACCGTTCCCTTTGTGCTATATGAAAGAACCTCTCTCCACATGCTCAGTTCTGAGAGATAAGTGTGTGTGAAAGCCGTCCTTCACCTAGCTTGTTGGGAACACAAAGTTTCTTTCACTTGCAAACTCCAATCCATACATATATATGGGGCGGTACTAGCTCCAACTCGGTTTTACAGTGAAATCTGCAGGAACTTCACACCGGTCCTAGGAAACAGACTGAGAAACCAGAGTAAAAATTTCTCCTGCAAACCGTTCCCTTTGTGCTAGATGAACGAACGTCTCTCCACATGCTCAGTTCTGAGAGATAAGTGTGTGTGAAAGCCGTCCTTCACCTAGCTTTTGGGAACATATAGTTCCTTTCAGTAGCAAACCCCATTCCATAAATATATATGTAGAGGTACTAGCTCCAAATCGGTTTTACAGTGAAAACTGCAGGAAATTCAAACCGGCACTAGGAAACTGACTGAGAAACCAGAGTAAAAGTTTCTCCTGCAACCCGATCCCTTTGTGCTAGATGAACGAATGTCTCTCCACATGCTCAGTTCTGAGAGATAAGTGTGTGTGAAAGCCGTCCTTCACCTAGCTTGTTGGGAACACAAAGTTTCTTTTCACTTGCAAACTCCACTCCATACATATATATGGGGAGGTTCTAGCTCCAACTCGGTTTTACAGTGAAAACTGCAGGAACTTCAAACCGGAACTAGGAAAAAGACTGAGAAACCAGAGTAAATGTTTCTCCTGCAACCAGTTCCCTTTGTGTAAGATGAACGAACGTCTCTCCACATGCTCAGTTCTGTGAGATTAATGTTTGTGAAAGCCGTTCTACACCTAGCTAGTTGGGAACTCAAAGTTTTTTTTCCCTTGCAAACTCCACTCCATGCATATATATGGGTTGGTACTAGCTCCAACTTTGTTTTACAGTGAAAACTGCAGGAACTTCAAACCGGCACTAGGAAAAAGACTGAGAAACCAGAGTGAAAGTTACTCCTGCCACCCGTTCCATTTGTGCTAGATGAACGAACGTCTCTCCACATGCTCAATTCTGAGAGATAAGTGTGTGTGAAAGCCGTCCTTCACCTAGCTTCTTGGGAACACATAGTTCCTTTAAGATGCAAACCCCACTCCATAAATATATATGCGGAGGAACTAGCTCCAAAACGATTTTACAGTGAAAACTGCAGGAACTTCAAACCGGCACTAAGAAACAGACTGAGAAACCAGAGTAAAAGTTTCTCCTGCAAACCGTTCCATTTGTGCTAGATGAACGAACGTCTCTCCACATGCTCAGTTCTGAGAGATAAGTGTGTGTGAAAGCCGTCCTTCAACTAGCTTCTTGGGAAAACATAGTTCCTTTCAGTTGCAAAACCCACTCCATACATATATATGTGGACGTACAAGCTCCAACTCGGTTTTAGAGTGAAATCTGCAGAAACTTCAAACCGGCACTAGGAAACTGACTGAGAAACCAGAGTAAAAGTTTCTCCTGCAAATCGTTCCCTTTGTGCTAGATGAACGAATGTCTCTCCACATGCTCAGTTCTGAGAGATAAGTGTGTGTGAAAGCCGTCCGTCACCTAGCTTGTTCGGAACACAATGTTTCTTTTAACTTGAAAACTCCAATCCATACATATATATGGGGAGGTTCTAGCTCCAATACGATTTTACAGTGAAAACTGCAGGAACTTCAAACCGGCACTAAAAACAGACTGAGAAACCAGAGTAAAAGTTTCTCCTACAAACCGTTCCCGTTGTGCTATATGAACGAACGTCTCTCCACATGCTCAGTTCTGAGAGATAAGTGTGTGTGAAAGCCGTCCTTCACCTAGCTTGTTGGGAACACAAAGTTTCTTTCATTTGCATACTCCAATCCATACTTATATATGGGGCGGTATTAGCTCCAACTCGGTTTTACAGTGAAATCTGCAGGAACTTCACACCGGCCCTAGGAAACAGACTGAGAAACCAGAGTAAAAATTTCTTCTGCAACCCGTTCCATTTGTGCTTGATGAACGAACGTCTCTCCACATGCTCAGTTCTGAGAGATAAATGTGTGTGAAAGCCGTCCTTCACCTAGCTTGTTGGGAACACAAAGTTTCTTTCACTTGCAAACTCCAATCCACACATATTTATGGGGCGGTACTAGCTCCAACTCTGTTTTACAGTGAAATCTGCAGGAACTTCACACCGGCCCTTGGAAACAGACTGAGAAACCAGAGTAAAAATTTCTCCTGCAACCCGTTCCCTTTGTGCTAGATGAACGAACGTCTCTCCACATGCTCAGTTCTGAGAGATAAGTGTGTGTGAAATCCGAACTTCACATAGCTTGTTGGGAATACAAAGTTTCTTTTCACTTGCAAACGCCAATCCATACATATATATGGGGAGGTACTAGCTTCAACTCGGTTTTACAGTGAAAACTGCAGGAACTTCAAACCGACACTAGGATACAGACTGAGAAACCAGAGTAAAAGTTTCTCCTGCAACCCATTCCCTTTGTGCTAGATGAAAGAACGTCTCTCCACATGCTCAGTTCTGAGAGATAAGTGTGTGTGAAAGCCGTCCTTCACCTAGCTTGTTGGGAACACAAAGTTTCTTTCACTTGCATACTCCAATTCATACATATATATGGGGCGGTATTAGCTCCAACTCGGTTTTACAGTGAAATCTGCAGGAACTTCACACCGGCCCTAGGAAACAGACTGAGAAACCAGAGTAAAAATTTCTCCTGCAACCCGTTCCTTTTGTGCTAGATAAACGAAAGTCTCTCCACATGCTCAGTTCTGAGAGATAAGTGTGTGTGAAAGCCGTCCTTCACCTATCTTCTTGGGAACCCATAGTTCCTTTCAGTTGCAAAACCCACTCCATACATATATATGGGGATGTACAAGCTCCAACTCGGTTTTACAGTGAAAACTGCAGGAACTTCTAACCGGCACTAGGATACAGACTAAGAAACCAGAGTATATGTTTCTCCTGCAACCCGTTCCCTTTGTGTTAGATGAACGAACGTCTCTCCACATGCTCAGTTCTGAGAGATAAGTGTGTGTGAAAGCCGTCCTCACCTAGCTCCTTGGGATCACATAGTCCTTTCAGTTGCAAACCCCACTCTATATATATATATATGGGGAGATACAAACTTCAACTCGGTTTTACAGTGAAAACTACAGGAACTTTAAACCGGCAACAGGAAACAGACTGAGAAACCAAATAAAAGTTTCTCCTGCAACCCGTTCCCTTTGTGTAAGATGAACGAACGTCTCTCCACATGCTCAGTTCTGAGAGATAAATGTGTGTGAAAGCCGTTCTACACCTAGCTAGTTGGGAACTCAAAGTTTTTTTTCCCTTGCAAACTCCACTCCATGCATATATATGGGTTGGTACCAGCTCCAACTTTGTTTTACAGTGAAAACTGCAGGAACATCAAACCGGCCCTAGGAAAAAGACTGAGAAACCAGAGTGAAAGTTTCTCCTGCAACCCGTTCCATTTGTGCTAGATGAACGAACGTCTCTCCACATGCTCAATTCTGAGAGATAAGTGTGTGTGAAAGCCGTCCTTCACCTAGCTTCTTGGGAACACATAGTTCCTTTAAGATACAAACCCCACTCCATATATATATATGCGGAGGAACTAGCTCCAACACGGTTTTACAATGAAAACTGCAGGAACATCAAACCGGCACTAGGAAACTGACTGTGAAACCAGAGTAAAAGTTTCTCCTGCAACCCGTTCCCTTTGTGCTAGATGAACGAACGTCTCTCCACATGCTCAGTTCTGAGAGATAAGTGTGTGTGAAAGCCGTCCTTCACCTAGCTTGTTGGGAACACAAAGTTTCTTTTCACTTGCAAACTCCAATCCATACATATATATGGGGAGGTATTAGCTAAAACACGATTTTACTGTGAAAACTGCAGGAACTTCAAACCGGCACTAAGAAAAATACTGAGAAACCACAGTAAAACTTTCTCCTGCAAACCGTTCCCTTTGTGCTAGATGAACGAACGTCTCTCCACATGCTCAGTTCTGAGAGATAAGTGTGTGTGAAAGCCGTCCTTCACCTAGCTTCTTGGGAACACATAGTTCCTTTCAGTTGCAAACCCCACTCCATACATATATATGTGGAGGTACTAGCTCCAACTCGGTTTTACAATGAAAACTGCAGGAACTTCAAACCGGCACTAGGAAACAGACTGAGAAACCAGAGTAAATGTTTCTCCTGCAACCCGTTCCCTTTGTGCTAGATGAACGAATGTCTCTCCACATGCTCAGTTCTGAGAGATAAGTGTGTGTGAAAGCCGTCCTTCACCTAGCTTGTTGGGAACACAAAGTTTCTTTTCAGTTGCAAAATCCACTCAATACATATATATGGGGAGGTACTAGCTCCAACTCGGTTTTACAATGAAAACTGCAGGAACTTCAAACCGGAACTAGGAAAAAGACTGAGAAACCAGAGTAAATGTTTCTCCTGCAACCAGTTCCCTTTGTGTTAGATGAACGAACGTCTGTCCACATGCTCAGTTCTGAGAGATAAATGTGTGTGAAAGCCGTTCTACACCTAGCTAGTTGGGAACAAAAAGGTTTTTTTCCCTTGCAAACTCCACTCCATGCATATATATGGGTTGGTACTAGCTCCAACTCTGTTTTACAGTGAAAACTGCAGGAACTTCAAAACGGCACTAGGAAAAAGCCTGAGAAACCAGAGTAAAAGTTTCTCCTGCAAACCGTTCCCTTTGTGCTAGATGAACGAACGTCTCTCCACATGCTCAGTTCTGAGAGATAAGTTTGTGTGAAAGCCGTCCTTCACCTAGCTTCTTGGGAACACATAGTTCCTTTCAGTTGCAAACCCCATTCCATGCATATATATAGAGAAGTACAAGCTCCAACTCGGTTTTACAGTGAAAATTGCAGGAACTTCCAACCGGGAATAGGAAACTGACTGAGAAACCAGAGTAAAAGTTTCTCCTGCAACCCGTTCCCTTTGTGCTAGATGAACGAACGTCTCTCCACATGCTCTGTTCTGAGAGATAAGTGTGTGTGAAAGCCGTAGTTCACATAGCTTGTTGGGAACACAAAGTTTCTTTTCACTTGCAAACTCCTATCCATACATATATATGGGGAGGTACTAGCTCCAAAACGATTTTACAGTGAAAACTGCAGGAACTTCAAACCGGCACTAAGAAACAGACTGAGAAACCAGAGTAAAAGTTTCTCCTGCAAACCGTTCCCTTTGTGCTATATGAACGAAAGTTTCTGCACATGCTAAGTTCTGAGAGATAAGTGTGTGTGAAAGCCGTCCTTCACCTAGCTTGTTGGGAACACAAAGTTTCTTTCACTTGCAAACTCCAATCCATACATATATATGGGGCGGTACTAGCTCCAAATCGGTTTTACACTGAAAACTGCAGGAACTTCACACCGGCCCTAGGAAACAGACTGAGAAACCAGAGTAAAAATTTCTCCTGCAACCCGTTCCATTTGTTCTAGATGAACGAACGTCTCTCCACATGCTCAGTTCTGAGAGATAAGTGTGTGTGAAAGCCGTCCTTCAACTAGCTTCTTGGGAACACATAGTTCCTTTCAGTTGCAAAACCCACTCCATACATATATATGTGGAGGTACAAGCTCCAACTCGGTTTTACAGTGAAAACTGCAGAAACTTCAAACCGGCACTAGGAAACTGACTGAGAAACCAGAGTAAAAGTTTCTCCTGCAAATCGTTCCCTTTGTGCTAGATGAACGAATGTCTCTCCACATGCTCAGTTATGAGAGATAAGTGTGTGTGAAAGCCGTCCGTCACCTAGCTTGTTCGGAACACAAAGTTTCTTTACACTTGAAAACTCCAATCCATACATATATATGGGGAGGTTCTAGCTCCAATACGATTTTACAGTGAAAACTGCAGGAACTTCAAACCGGCACTAAGAAACAGACTGAGAAACCAGAGTAAAAGTTTCTCCTACACACCGTTCCCGTTGTGCTATATGAACGAACGTCTCTCCACATGCTCAGTTCTGAGAGATAAATGTGTGTGAAAGCCGTCCTTCACCTAGCTTGTTGGGAACACAAAGTTTCTTTCACTTGCAAACTCCAATCCACACATATTTATGGGGCGGTTCTAGCTCCAACTCAGTTTTACAGTGAAATCTGCAGGAACTTCACACCGGCCCTAGGAAACAGACTGAGAAACCAGAGTAAAAATTTCTCCTGCAACCCGTTCCATTTGTGCTAGATGAACGAACGTCTCTCCACATGCTCAGTTCTGAGAGATAAGTGTGTGTGAAATCCGAACTTCACATAGCTTGTTGGGAACACAAAGTTTCTTTTCACTTGCAAACGCCAATCCATACATATATATGGGGAGGTACTAGCTCCAACTCGGTTTTACAGTGAAAACTGCAGGAACTTCAAACCGACACTAGGATACAGACTGAGAAACCAGAGTAAAAGTTTCTCCTACAAACCGTTCCCGTTGTGCTATATGAACGAACGTCTCTCCACATGCTCAGTTCTGAGAGATAAATGTGTGTGAAAGCCGTCCTTCACCTAGCTTGTTGGGAACACAAAGTTTCTTTCACTTGCAAACTCCAATCCACACATATTTATGGGGCGGTTCTAGCTCCAACTCAGTTTTACAGTGAAATCTGCAGGAACTTCACACCGGCCCTAGGAAACAGACTGAGAAACCAGAGTAAAAATTTCTCCTGCAACCCGTTCCCTTTGTGCTAGATGAACGAACGTCTCTCCACATGCTCAGTTCTGAGAGATAAGTGTGTGTGAAATCCGAACTTCACATAGCTTGTTGGGAACACAAAGTTTCTTTTCACTTGCAAACGCCAATCCATACATATATATGGGGAGGTACTAGCTCCAACTCGGTTTTACAGTGAAAACTGCAGGAACTTCAAACCGACACTAGGATACAGACTGAGAAACCAGAGTAAAAGTTTCTCCTGCAACCCATTCCCTTTGTGCTAGATGAAAGAACGTCTCTCCACATGCTCAGTTCTGAGAGATAAGTGTGTGTGAAAGCCGTCCTTCACCTAGCTTGTTGGGAACACAAAGTTTCTTTCACTTGCATACTCCAATCCATACGTATATATGGGGCGGTATTAGCTCCAACTCGGTTTTACAGTGAAATCTGCAGGAACTTCACACCGGCCCTAGGAAACAGACTGAGAAACCAGAGTAAAAATTTCTCCTGCAACCCGTTCCTTTTGTGCTAGATAAACGAAAGTCTCTCCACATGCTCAGTTCTGAGAGATAAGTGTGTGTGAAAGCCGTCCTTCACCTATCTTCTTGGGAACACATAGTTCCTTTCAGTTGCAAAACCCACTCCATACATATATATGGGGATGTACAAGCTCCAACTCGGTTTTACAGTGAAAACTGCAGGAACTTCAAACCGGAACTAGGATACAGACTAAGAAACCAGAGTATATGTTTCTCCTGCAACCCGTTCCCTTTGTGTTAGATGAACGAACGTCTCTCCACATGCTCAGTTCTGAGAGATAAGTGTGTGTGAAAGCCGTCCTCACCTAGCTCCTTGGGATCACATAGTCCTTTCAGTTGCAAACCCCACTCTATATATATATATATGGGGAGATACAAACTTCAACTCGGTTTTACAGTGAAAACTGCAGGAACTTTAAACCGGCAACAGGAAACAGACTGAGAAACCAAATAAAAGTTTCTCCTGCAACCCGTTCCCTTTGTTCTAGATGAACGAACGTCTCTCCACATGCTCAGTTCTGAGAGATAAGTGTGTGCGAAAGCCGTCCTTCACCTAGCTTGTTGGGAACACAAAGTTTCTTTTCACTTGCAAACGCCAATCCATGCATATATATGGGGAGTTACTAGCTCCAACTCGGTTTTACAGTGAAAACTGCAGGAAATCCAAACCGGCACTAAGAAAAAGTATGAGAAACCAGAGTAAATGTTTCTCCTGCCGCCCGTTCCCTTTGTGCTAGATGAACGAACGTCTCTCCACATGCTCAGTTCTGAGAGATAAGTGTGTGTGAAAGCCGTTCTTCACATAGCTTGTTGGGAACACAAAGATTCTTTTCAGTTGCAAACTTCACTCCATACATATATATGGGGTGGTACTAGCTCCAACTCGGTTTTACAGTGAAAACTGCAGGAACTTCAAACCGGCACTAAGAAACAGACTGAGAAACCAGAGTAAAAATTTCCCCTGCAACCCGTGCCCTATGTGCTAGATGAACGAATGTCTGTCCACATGCTCAGTTCTGAGAGATAAATGTGTGTGAAAGCCGTTCTACACCTAGCTAGTTGGGAACACAAAGTTTTTTTCCCTTGCAAACTCCACTCCATGCATATATATGGGTTGGTACTAGCTTCAACTCTGTTTTACAGTGAAAACTGCAGGAACTTCAAAACGGCACTAGGAAAAAGACTGAGAAACCAGAGTAAAAATTTCTCCTGCAAAACGTTCCCTTTGTGCTAGATGAACGAACGTCTCTCCACATGCTCAGTTCTGAGAGATAAGTGTGTGTGAAAGCCGTCCTTCACCTAGCTTCTTGGGAACACATAGTTCCTTTCAGTTGCAAACACCACTCCATACATATATATGTGGAGGTACTAGCTCTAACTCGGTATTACAGTGAAAACTGCAATAACTTCAAACCGGCACTAGGAAACTGACTGAGAAACCAGAGTAAAAGTTTCTCCTGCAACCCGTTCCCTTTGTGCTAGATGAACGAATGTCTCTCCACATGCTCAGTTCTGAGAGATAAGTGTGTGTGAAAGCCGTCCTTCAACTAGCTTGTTGGGAACACAAAGTTCTTTTCACTTGAAAACTCCAATCCATACATATATATGGGGAGGTACTAGCTCCAACTCTGTTTTACAGTGAAATCTGCTGGAACTTCAAACCGGCACTAAGAAACAGACTGAGAAACCAGAGTAATAGTTTATCCTGCAACGAGTTCCCTTTGTGCTAGATGAACGAACGTCTCTCCACATGCTCAGTTCTGAGAGATAAAAGTGTGAGAAAGCCGTACTTCAGCTAGCTAGTGGGGAACACAAAGTTTTTTTTCCTTTGCAAACGCCACTCCATGCATATATATGGGTTGGTACTAGCTCCAACTCTGTTTTACAGTGAAAATTGCAGGAACTTCAAACCGGCACTAGGAAAAAGACTGAGAATCCAGAGTAAAAGTTTCTCCTGCAAACCGTTCCCTTTGTGCTAGATGAACGAACGTCTCTCCACATGCTCAGTTCTGAGAGATAAGTTTGTGTGAAAGCCGTCCTTCACCTAGCTTCTTGGGAACACATAGTTCCTTTCAGTTGCAAACCCCATTCCATGCATATATATGGGGAGGTACAAGCTCCAACTCGGTTTTACAGTGAAAATTGCAGGAACTTCAAACCGGCACTAGGAAACTGACTGAGAAACCAGAGTAAAAGTTTCTCCTGCATCCCGTTCCCTTTGTGCTAGATGAACGAACGTCTCTCCACATGCTAAGTTCTGAGAGATAAGTGTGTGTGAAAGCCGTCCTTCACCTAGCTTGTTGGGAACACAAAGTTTCTTTCACTTGCAAACTCCAATCCATACATATATATGGGGCGGTACTAGCTCCAAATCGGTTTTACAGTGAAATCTGCAGGAAATTCACACCGGCCCTAGGAAACAGACTGAGAAACCAGAGTAAAAATTTCTCCTGCAACCCGTTCCATTTGTGATAGATGAACGAACGTCTCTCCACATGCTCAGTTCTGAGAGATAAGTGTGTGTGAAAGCCGTCCTTCAACTAGCTTCTTTGGAACACATAGTTCCTTTCAGTTGCAAACCCCACTCCATACATATATATGTGGAAGTACAAGCTCCAACTCGGTTTTACAGTGAAAACTGCAGAAACTTCAAACCGGCACTAGGAAACTGACTGAGAATCCAGAGTAAAAGTTTCTCCTGCAAATCGTTCCCTTTGTGCTAGATGAACGAATGTCTCTCCACATGCTCAGATATGAGAGATAAGTGTGTGTGAAAGCCGTCCGTCACCTAGCTTGTTCGGAACACAAAGTTTCTTTTCACTTGAAAACTCCAATCCATACATATATATGGGGAGGTTCTAGCTTCAATACCATTTTACAGTGAAAACTGCAGGAACTTCATACCGGCACTAAGAAACAGACTGAGAAACCAGAGTAAAAGTTTCTCCTACAAACCGTTCCCGTTGTGCTATATGAACGAACGTCTCTCCACATGCTCAGTTCTGAGAGATAAGTGTGTGTGAAAGCCGTCCTTCACATAGCTTGTAGGGAACACAAAGTTTCTTTCATTTGCATACTCCAATCCATACTTATATATGGGGCGGTATTTGCTCCAACTCGGTTTTACAGTGAAATCTGCAGGAACTTCACACCGGCCCTAGGAAACAGACTGAGAAACCAGAGTAAAAATTTCTTCTGCAACCCGTTCCATTTGTGCTAGATGAACGAACGTCTCTCCACATGCTCAGTTCTGAGAGATAAATGTGTGTGAAAGCAGTCCTTCACCTAGCTTGTTGGGAACACAAAGTTTCTTTCACTTGCAAACTCCAATCCATACATATATATGGGGCGGTACTAGCTCCAACTCAGTTTTACAGTGAAATCTGCAGGAACTTCACACCGGCCCTAGGAAACAGACTGAGAAACCAGAGTAAAAATTTCTCCTGCAACCCGTTCCCTTTGTGCTAGATGAACGAACGTCTCTCCACATGCTCAGTTCTGAGAAATAAGTGTGTGTGAAATCCGAACTTCACCTAGCTTGTTGGGAACACAAAGTTTCTTTTCACTTGCAAACACCAATCCATACATATATATGGGGAGGTACTAGCTCCAACTCGATTTTACAGTGAAAACTGCAGGAACTTCAAACCGACACTAGGAAACAGACTGAGAAACCAGAGTAAAAATTTCTCCTGCAACCCGTTCCATTTGTGCTAGATGAACGAACGTCTCTCCACATGCTCAGTTCTGAGAGATAAATGTGTGTGAAAGCCGTCCTTCACTTAGCTGTTGGGAACACAAAGTTTCTTTTCAGTTGCAAACTCCACTCAATACTTATATATGGGGAGGTACTAGCTCCAAATCTGTTTTACAGTGAAAACTGCAGGAACTTCAAACCGGCAGTAGGAAACAGAGTGAGAAACCAGAGTAAAAGTTTCACCTGCAACCAGTTCCCTTTGTGTTAGATGAAAGAACGTCTGTCCACATGCTCAGTTCTGAGAGATAAATGTGTGTGAAATCCGTTCTTCAACTAGCTAATTGGGAACAGAAAGATTTTTTCCCTTGCAAACTCCACTCCATGCATATATATGGGTTGGTACTAGCTCCAACTCTGTTTTACAGTGAAAACTGCAGGAACTTCAAACCGGCCCTAGGAAACAGACTGAGAAACCAGAGTAAAAGTTTCTCCTGCAACCCGTTCACTTTGTGCTAGATGAACGAACGTCTCTCCACATGCTCAGTTCTGAGAGATAAGTGTGTGTGGAAACCGTCCTTCAACTATTTTCTTGTGAACACATAGTTCCTTTCAGTTGCAAACCCCACTCCATACATATATATGGGGAGTTACAAGCTCCAACTCGATTTTACAGTGAAAACTGCAGGAACTTCAAAACGGCACTAGGAAACTGACTGAGATACCAGAGAAAAAGTTTCTCCTGCAACCCGTTCCCTTTGTGCTAGATGAACGAACGTCTCTCCACATGCTCAGTTCTGAGATATAATTGTGTGTGAAAGCCGTCCTTCACCTAGCTTGTTGGGAACACAAAGTTTCTTTTCATTAGCAAACTCCAATCCATACATATATATGGGGAGGTACTAGCTCCAACATGATTTTACAGTGAAAACTGCAGGAACTTCAAACCGGCACTAAGAAACAGACTTAGAAACCTGAGTAATAGTTTCTACTGCAACCCGATCCATTTGTGCTAGATGAACGAACGTCTCTCCACATGCTCAGTTCTGAGAGATAAGTGTGTGTGAAAGCCGTCCTTCACCTAGCTTGTTGGGAACACAAAGTTTCTTTCACTTGCAAACTCCAATCCATACATAATTATGGGGCGGTACTAGCTCCAACTCGGTTTTACAGTGAAATCTGCAGGAACTTCACACCGGCCCTAGGAAACAGACTGAGAAACCAAAGTAAAAATTTCTCCTGCAACCCGTTCCCTTTGTGCTAGATGAACGAACGTCTCTCCACATGCTCAGTTCTGAGAGATAAGTGTGTGTGAAAGCCGTCCTTCACCTAGCTTGTTGGGAACACAAAGATTCTTTTCACATGCAAACGCCAATCCATACATATATATGGGGATGTACTAGCTCCAACTCTGTTTTTCAGTGAAAACTGCAGGAACTTCAAACCGGCACTAAGGAACAGACTGAGAAACCAGAGTTAAAGTTTATCCTGCAACGAGTTCCCTTTGTGCTAGATGAACGAACGTCTCTCCACATGCTCAGTTCTGAGAGATAAATGTGTGTGAAAGCCGTTCTTCAGCTAGCTAGTTGGGAACACAAAGATTTTTTTCCCTTGCAAACTCCGCTCCATGCATATATATGGGTTGGTACTAGCTCCAACTCTGTTTTACAGTGAAAATTGCAGGAACTTCAAACCGGCACTAGGAAAAAGACTGAGAAACCAGAGTAAGAGTTTCTCCTGCAAACCGTTCCCTTTGTGCTAGATGAACGAACGTCTCTCCACATGCTCAGTTCTGAGAGATAAGTGTGTGTGGAAACCGTCCTTCACCTATTTTCTTGTGAACACATAGTTCCTTTCAGTTGCAAACCCCACTCCATACATATATATGGGGAGTTACAAGCTCCAACTCGATTTTACAGTGAAAACTGCAGGAACTTCAAAACGGCACTAGGAAACTGACTGAGATACCAGAGAAAAAGTTTCTCGTGCAACCCGTTCCCTTTGTGCTTGATGAACGAACGTCTCTCCACATGCTCAGTTCTGAGATATAATTGTGTGTGAAAGCCGTCCTTCACCTAGCTTGTTGGGAACACAAAGTTTCTTTTCATTAGCAAACTCCAATCCATACATATATATGGGGAGGTACTAGCTCCAACATGATTTTACAGTGAAAACTGCAGGAACTTCAAACCGGCACTAAGAAACAGACTTAGAAACCTGAGTAATAGTTTCTACTGCAACCCGATCCATTTGTGCTAGATGAACGAACGTCTCTCCACATGCTCAGTTCTGAGAGATAAGTGTGTGTGAAAGCCGTCCTTCACCTAGCTTGTTGGGAACACAAAGTTTCTTTCACTTGCAAACTCCAATCCATACATAATTATGGGGCGGTACTAGCTCCAACTCGGTTTTACAGTGAAATCTGCAGGAACTTCACACCGGCCCTAGGAAACAGACTGAGAAACCAAAGTAAAAATTTCTCCTGCAACCCGTTCCCTTTGTGCTAGATGAACGAACGTCTCTCCACATGCTCAGTTCTGAGAGATAAGTGTGTGTGAAAGCCGTCCTTCACCTAGCTTGTTGGGAACACAAAGATTCTTTTCACATGCAAACGCCAATCCATACATATATATGGGGATGTACTAGCTCCAACTCTGTTTTTCAGTGAAAACTGCAGGAACTTCAAACCGGCACTAAGGAACAGACTGAGAAACCAGAGTTAAAGTTTATCCTGCAACGAGTTCCCTTTGTGCTAGATGAACGAACGTCTCTCCACATGCTCAGTTCTGAGAGATAAATGTGTGTGAAAGCCGTTCTTCAGCTAGCTAGTTGGGAACACAAAGATTTTTTTCCCTTGCAAACTCCGCTCCATGCATATATATGGGTTGGTACTAGCTCCAACTCTGTTTTACAGTGAAAATTGCAGGAACTTCAAACCGGCACTAGGAAAAAGACTGAGAAACCAGAGTAAGAGTTTCTCCTGCAAACCGTTCCCTTTGTGCTAGATGAACGAACGTCTCTCCACATGCTCATTTCTGAGAGATAAGTTTGTGTGAAAGCCGACCTTCACATAGCTTCTTGGGAACACATAGTTCTTTTCAGTTGCAAACCCCAAACCATGCATATATATGGGGAGGTACTAGCTCCAACTCGGTTTTACAGTGAAAATTGCAGGAACTTCAAACCGGCACTAGGAAACTGACTGACAAACCAGAGTAAAAGTTTCTCCTGCAACCCGTTCCCTTTGTGCTAGATGAACAAAAGTCTCTCCACATGTTCAGTTCTGAGAGATAAGTGTGTGTGAAAGCCGTCCTTCACGTAGCTTGTTGGGAACACAAATTTTCTTTTCACTTGCAAACTCCTATCCATACATATATATGGGGAGGTACTAGATCCAAAATTATTTTACACTGAAAACTGCAGGTACTTCAAACCGGCACTAAGAAACAGACTGAGAAACCAGAGTAAAAGTTTCTCCTGCAAACCGTTCCCTTTGTGCTATATGAACGAACGTCTCTCCACATGCTCAGTTCTGAGAGATAAGTGTGTGTGAAAGCCGTCCTTCATCTAGCTTGTTGGGAACACAAAGTTTCTCTCACTTGCAAACTCCAATCCATACATATATATGGGGCGGTACTAGCTCCAAATCGGTTTTACAGTGAAATCTGCAGGAACTTCACACCGGCCCTAGGAAACAGACTGAGAAACCAGAGTAAAAATTTCTCCTGCAACCCGTTCCATTTGTGATAGATGAACGAACGTCTCTCCACATGCTCAGTTCTGAGAGATAAGTGTGTGTGAAAGCCGTCCTTCAACTAGCTTCTTGGGAACACATAGTTCCTTTCAGTTGCAAACCCCACTCCATACATATATATGTGGAGGTACAAGCTCCAACTCGGTTTTACAGTGAAAACTGCAGAAACTTCAAACCGGCACTAGGAAACTGACTGAGAAACCAGAGTAAAAGTTTCTCCTGCAAATCGTTCCCTTTGTGCTAGATGAACGAATGTCTCTCCACATGCTCAGATATGAGAGATAAGTGTGTGTGAAAGCCGTCCGTCACCTAGCTTGTTCGGAACACAAAGTTTCTTTTCACTTGAAAACTCCAATCCATACATATATATGGGGAGGTTCTAGCTCCAATACCATTTTACAGTGAAAACTGCAGGAACTTCAAACCGGCACTAAGAAACAGACTGAGAAACCAGAGTAAAAGTTTCTCCTACAAACCGTTCCCGTTGTGCTATATGAACGAACGTCTCTCCACATGCTCAGTTCTGAGAGATAAGTGTGTGTGAAAGCCGTCCTTCACATAGCTTGTAGGGAACACAAAGTTTCTTTCATTTGCATACTCCAATCCATACTTATATATGGGGCGGTATTTGCTTCAACTCGGTTTTACAGTGAAATCTGCAGGAACTTCACACCGGCCCTAGGAAACAGACTGAGAAACCAGAGTAAAAATTTCTTCTGCAACCCGTTCCATTTGTGCTAGATGAACGAACGTCTCTCCACATGCTCAGTTCTGAGAGATAAATGTGTGTGAAAGCAGTCCTTCACCTAGCTTGTTGGGAACACAAAGATTCTTTCACTTGCAAACTCCAATCCATACATATATATGGGGCGGTACTAGCTCCAACTCAGTTTTACAGTGAAATCTGCAGGAACTTCACACCGGCCCTAGGAAACAGACTGAGAAACCAGAGTAAAAATTTCTCCTGCAACCCGTTCCCTTTGTGCTAGATGAACGAACGTCTCTCCACATGCTCTGTTCTGAGAAATAAGTGTGTGTGAAATCCGACCTTCACCTAGCTTGTTGGGAACACAAAGTTTCTTTTCACTTGCAAACACCAATCCATACATATATATGGGGAGGTACTAGCTCCAACTCGATTTTACAGTGAAAACTGCAGGAACTTCAAACCGACACTAGGAAACAGACGGAGAAACCAGAGTAAAAATTTCTCCTGCAACCCGTTCCATTTGTGCTAGATGAACGAACGTCTCTCCACATGCTCAGTTCTGAGAGATAAATGTGTGTGAAAGCCGTCCTTCACTTAGCTTGTTGGGAACACAAAGTTTCTTTTCAGTTGCAAACTCCACTCAATACTTATATATGGGGAGGTACTAGCTCCAAATCGGTTTTACAGTGAAAACTGCAGGAACTTCAAACCGGCAGTAGGAAACAGAGTGAGAAACCAGAGTAAAAGTTTCACCTGCAACCAGTTCCCTTTGTGTTAGATGAAAGAACGTCTGTCCACATGCTCAGTTCTGAGAGATAAATGTGTGTGAAATCCGTTCTTCAACTAGCTAATTGGGAACAGAAAGATTTTTTCCCTTGCAAACTCCACTCCATGCATATATATGGGTTGGTACTAGCTCCAACTCTGTTTTACAGTGAAAACTGCAGGAACTTCAAACCGGCACTAGGAAAAAGACTGAGAAACCAGAGTAAAAGTTTCTCCTGCAACCCGTTCACTTTGTGCTAGATGAACGAACGTCTCTCCACATGCTCAGTTCTGAGAGATAAGTGTGTGTGGAAACCGTCCTTCAACTATTTTCTTGTGAACACATAGTTCCTTTCAGTTGCAAACCCCACTCCATACATATATATGGGGAGTTACAAGCTCCAACTCGATTTTACAGTGAAAACTGCAGGAACTTCAAAACGGCACTAGGAAACTGACTGAGATACCAGAGAAAAAGTTTCTCCTGCAACCCGTTCCCTTTGTGCTAGATGAACGAACGTCTCTCCACATGCTCAGTTCTGAGATATAATTGTGTGTGAAAGCCGTCCTTCACCTAGCTTGTTGGGAACACAAAGTTTCTTTTCATTAGCAAACTCCAATCCATACATATATATGGGGAGGTACTAGCTCCAACATGATTTTACAGTGAAAACTGCAGGAACTTCAAACCGGCACTAAGAAACAGACTTAGAAACCTGAGTAATAGTTTCTACTGCAACCCGATCCATTTGTGCTAGATGAACGAACGTCTCTCCACATGCTCAGTTCTGAGAGATAAGTGTGTGTGAAAGCCGTCCTTCACCTAGCTTGTTGGGAACACAAAGTTTCTTTCACTTGCAAACTCCAATCCATACATAATTATGGGGCGGTACTAGCTCCAACTCGGTTTTACAGTGAAATCTGCAGGAACTTCACACCGGCCCTAGGAAACAGACTGAGAAACCAAAGTAAAAATTTCTCCTGCAACCCGTTCCCTTTGTGCTAGATGAACGAACGTCTCTCCACATGCTCAGTTCTGAGAGATAAGTGTGTGTGAAAGCCGTCCTTCACCTAGCTTGTTGGGAACACAAAGATTCTTTTCACATGCAAACGCCAATCCATACATATATATGGGGATGTACTAGCTCCAACTCTGTTTTTCAGTGAAAACTGCAGGAACTTCAAACCGGCACTAAGGAACAGACTGAGAAACCAGAGTTAAAGTTTATCCTGCAACGAGTTCCCTTTGTGCTAGATGAACGAACGTCTCTCCACATGCTCAGTTCTGAGAGATAAATGTGTGTGAAAGCCGTTCTTCAGCTAGCTAGTTGGGAACACAAAGATTTTTTTCCCTTGCAAACTCCGCTCCATGCATATATATGGGTTGGTACAAGGCCAACTCTGTTTTACAGTGAAAATTGCAGGAACTTCAAACTGGCACTAGGAAAAAGACTGAGAAACCAGAGTAAGAGTTTCTCCTGCAAACCGTTCCCTTTGTGCTAGATGAACGAACGTCTCTCCACATGCTCAGTTCTGAGAGATAAGTGTGTGTGGAAACCGTCCTTCACCTATTTTCTTGTGAACACATAGTTCCTTTCAGTTGCAAACCCCACTCCATACATATATATGGGGAGTTACAAGCTCCAACTCGATTTTACAGTGAAAACTGCAGGAACTTCAAAACGGCACTAGGAAACTGACTGAGATACCAGAGAAAAAGTTTCTCGTGCAACCCGTTCCCTTTGTGCTAGATGAACGAACGTCTCTCCACATGCTCAGTTCTGAGATATAATTGTGTGTGAAAGCCGTCCTTCACCTAGCTTGTTGGGAACACAAAGTTTCTTTTCATTAGCAAACTCCAATCCATACATATATATGGGGAGGTACTAGCTCCAACATGATTTTACAGTGAAAACTGCAGGAACTTCAAACCGGCACTAAGAAACAGACTTAGAAACCTGAGTAATAGTTTCTACTGCAACCCGATCCATTTGTGCTAGATGAACGAACGTCTCTCCACATGCTCAGTTCTGAGAGATAAGTGTGTGTGAAAGCCGTCCTTCACCTAGCTTGTTGGGAACACAAAGTTTCTTTCACTTGCAAACTCCAATCCATACATAATTATGGGGCGGTACTAGCTCCAACTCGGTTTTACAGTGAAATCTGCAGGAACTTCACACCGGCCCTAGGAAACAGACTGAGAAACCAAAGTAAAAATTTCTCCTGCAACCCGTTCCCTTTGTGCTAGATGAACGAACGTCTCTCCACATGCTCAGTTCTGAGAGATAAGTGTGTGTGAAAGCCGTCCTTCACCTAGCTTGTTGGGAACACAAAGATTCTTTTCACATGCAAACGCCAATCCATACATATATATGGGGATGTACTAGCTCCAACTCTGTTTTTCAGTGAAAACTGCAGGAACTTCAAACCGGCACTAAGGAACAGACTGAGAAACCAGAGTTAAAGTTTATCCTGCAACGAGTTCCCTTTGTGCTAGATGAACGAACGTCTCTCCACATGCTCAGTTCTGAGAGATAAATGTGTGTGAAAGCCGTTCTTCAGCTAGCTAGTTGGGAACACAAAGATTTTTTTCCCTTGCAAACTCCGCTCCATGCATATATATGGGTTGGTACAAGCTCCAACTCTGTTTTACAGTGAAAATTGCAGGAACTTCAAACCGGCACTAGGAAAAAGACTGAGAAACCAGAGTAAGAGTTTCTCCTGCAAACCGTTCCCTTTGTGCTAGATGAACGAACGTCTCTCCACATGCTCAGTTCTGAGAGATAAGTGTGTGTGGAAACCGTCCTTCACCTATTTTCTTGTGAACACATAGTTCCTTTCAGTTGCAAACCCCACTCCATACATATATATGGGGAGTTACAAGCTCCAACTCGATTTTACAGTGAAAACTGCAGGAACTTCAAAACGGCACTAGGAAACTGACTGAGATACCAGAGAAAAAGTTTCTCGTGCAACCCGTTCCCTTTGTGCTAGATGAACGAACGTCTCTCCACATGCTCAGTTCTGAGATATAATTGTGTGTGAAAGCCGTCCTTCACCTAGCTTGTTGGGAACACAAAGTTTCTTTTCATTAGCAAACTCCAATCCATACATATATATGGGGAGGTACTAGCTCCAACATGATTTTACAGTGAAAACTGCAGGAACTTCAAACCGGCACTAAGAAACAGACTTAGAAACCTGAGTAATAGTTTCTACTGCAACCCGATCCATTTGTGCTAGATGAACGAACGTCTCTCCACATGCTCAGTTCTGAGAGATAAGTGTGTGTGAAAGCCGTCCTTCACCTAGCTTGTTGGGAACACAAAGTTTCTTTCACTTGCAAACTCCAATCCATACATAATTATGGGGCGGTACTAGCTCCAACTCGGTTTTACAGTGAAATCTGCAGGAACTTCACACCGGCCCTAGGAAACAGACTGAGAAACCAAAGTAAAAATTTCTCCTGCAACCCGTTCCCTTTGTGCTAGATGAACGAACGTCTCTCCACATGCTCAGTTCTGAGAGATAAGTGTGTGTGAAAGCCGTACTTCACCTAGCTTGTTGGGAACACAAAGATTCTTTTCACATGCAAACGCCAATCCATACATATATATGGGGATGTACTAGCTCCAACTCTGTTTTTCAGTGAAAACTGCAGGAACTTCAAACCGGCACTAAGGAACAGACTGAGAAACCAGAGTTAAAGTTTATCCTGCAACGAGTTCCCTTTGTGCTAGATGAACGAACGTCTCTCCACATGCTCAGTTCTGAGAGATAAATGTGTGTGAAAGCCGTTCTTCAGCTAGCTAGTTGGGAACACAAAGATTTTTTTCCCTTGCAAACTCCGCTCCATGCATATATATGGGTTGGTACTAGCTCCAACTCTGTTTTACAGTGAAAATTGCAGGAACTTCAAACCGGCACTAGGAAAAAGACTGAGAAACCAGAGTAAGAGTTTCTCCTGCAAACCGTTCCCTTTGTGCTAGATGAACGAACGTCTCTCCACATGCTCAGTTCTGAGAGATAAGTTTGTGTGAAAGCCGACCTTCACATAGCTTCTTGGGAACACATAGATCTTTTCAGTTGCAAACCCCAAACCATGCATATATATGGGGAGGTACAAGCTCCAACTCGGTTTTACAGTGAAAATTGCAGGAACTTCAAACCGGCACTAGGAAACTGACTGACAAACCAGAGTAAAAGTTTCTCCTGCAAACCGTTCCCTTTGTGCTATATGAACGAACGTCTCTCCACATGCTCAGTTCTGAGAGATAAGTTTGTGTGAAAGCCGACCTTCACATAGCTTCTTGGGAACACATAGATCTTTTCAGTTGCAAACCCCAAACCATGCATATATATGGGGAGGTACAAGCTCCAACTCGGTTTTACAGTGAAAATTGCAGGAACTTCAAACCGGCACTAGGAAACTGACTGACAAACCAGAGTAAAAGTTTCTCCTGCAACCCGTTCCCTTTGTGCTAGATGAACGAAAGTCTCTCCACATGTTCAGTTCTGAGAGATAAGTGTGTGTGAAAGCCGTCCTTCACGTAGCTTGTTGGGAACACAAATTTTCTTTTCACTTGCAAACTCCTATCCATACATATATATGGGGAGGTACTAGATCCAAAATTATTTTACACTGAAAACTGCAGGTACTTCAAACCGGCACTAAGAAACAGACTGAGAAACCAGAGTAAAAGTTTCTCCTGCAAACCGTTCCCTTTGTGCTATATGAACGAACGTCTCTCCACATGCTCAGTTCTGAGAGATAAGTGTGTGTGAAAGCCGTCCTTCATCTAGCTTGTTGGGAACACAAAGTTTCTCTCACTTGCAAACTCCAATCCATACATATATATGGGGCCGTACTAGCTCCAAATCGGTTTTACAATGAAATCTGCAGGAACTTCACACCGGCCCTAGAAAACAGACTGAGAAACCAGAGTAAAAATTTCTCCTGCAACCCGTTCCCTTTGTGCTAGATGAACGAAAGTCTCTCCACATGCTCAGTTCTGAGAGATAAGTGTGTGTGAAAGCCGTCCTTCACCTATCTTCTTGGGAACACATAGTTCCTTTCAGTTGCAAAACCCACTCCATACATATATATGGGGAGGTACAAGCTCCAACTCGGTTTTACAGTGAAAACTGCAGGAACTTCAAACCGGCACTAGGATACAGACTAAGAAACCAGAGTATATGTTTCTCCTGCAACCCGTTCCCTTTGTGCTAGATGAACGAACGTCTCTCCACATGCTCAGTTCTGAGAGATAAGTGTGTGTGAAAGCCGTCCTCACCTAGCTCCTTGGGATCACATAGTCCTTTCAGTTGCAAACCCCACTCTATATATATATATATGGGGAGATACAAACTTCAACTCGGTTTTACAGTGAAAACCGCAGGAACTTTAAACCGGCAACAGGAAACAGACTGAGAAACCAAAGTAAATTTTCTCCTGCAACCCGTTCCCTTTTGCTAGATGAACGAACGTCTCTCCACATGCTCAGTTCTGAGAGATAAGTGTGTGCGAAAGCCGTCCTTCACCTAGCTTGTTGGGAACACAAAGTTTCTTTTCACTTGCAAACGCCAATCCATGCATATATATGGGGAGTTACTAGCTCCAACTCGGTTTTACAGTGAAAACTGCAGGAACTCCAAACCGGCACTAAGAAAAAGAATGAGAAACCAGAGTAAATGTTTCTCCTGCCGCCCGTTCCCTTTGTGCTAGATGAACGAACGTCTCTCCACATGCTCAGTTCTGAGAGATAAGTGTGTGTGAAAGCCGTCCTTCACATAGCTTGTTGGGAACACAAAGATTCTTTTCAGTTGCAAACTTCACTCCATACATATATATGGGGAGGTACTAGCTCCAACTCGGTTTTACAGTGAAAACTGCAGGAACTTCAAACCGGCACTAAGAAACAGACTGAGAGGCCTGAGTAAAAGTTTCTCCTGCAAACCGTTCCCTTTGTGCTAGATGAACGAACGTCTCACCACATGCTCAGTTCTGAAAGATAAGTGTGTGTGAAAGCCGTCCTTCACCTAGCTTGTTGAGAACACAAAGTTTCTTTTCAGTTGCAAACTCCAATTAAAACATATATATGGGGAGGTACTAGCTCCAACACGATTTTACAGTGAAAACTGCAGGAACTTCAAACCGGCACTAAGAAACAGACTTAGAAACCTGAGTAATAGTTTCTACTGCAACCCGATCCATTTGTGCTAGATGAACGAACGTCTCTCCACATGCTCAGTTCTGAGAGATAAGTGTGTGTGAAAGCCGTCCTTCACCTAGCTTGTTGGAAACACAAAGTTTCTTTCACTTGCAAACTCCAATCCATACATAATTATGGGGCGGTACTAGCTCCAACTCGGTTTTACAGTGAAATCTGCAGGAACTTCACACCGGCCCTAGGAAACAGACTGAGAAACCAAAGTAAAAATTTCACCTGCAACCCGTTCCCTTTGTGCTAGATGAACGAACGTCTCTCCACATGCTCAGTTCTGAGAGATAAGTGTGTGTGAAAGCCGTCCTTCACCTAGATTGTTGGGAACACAAAGATTCTTTTCACATGCAAACGCCAATCCATACATATATATGGGGATGTACTAGCTCCAACTCTGTTTTTCAGTGAAAACTGCAGGAACTTCAAACCGGCACTAAGGAACAGACTGAGAAACCAGAGTTAAAGTTTATCCTGCAACGAGTTCCCTTTGTGCTAGATGAACGAACGTCTCCCCACATGCTCAGTTCTGAGAGATAAATGTGTGTGAAAGCCGTTCTTCAGCTAGCTAGTTGGGAACACAAAGATTTTTTTCCCTTGCAAACTCCGCTCCATGCATATATATGGGTTGGTACTAGCTCCAACTCTGTTTTACAGTGAAAATTGCAGGAACTTCAAACCGGCACTAGGAAAAAGACTGAGAAACCAGAGTAAGAGTTTCTCCTGCAAACCGTTCCCTTTGTGCTAGATGAACGAACGTCTCTCCACATGCTCAGTTCTGAGAGATAAGTTTGTGTGAAAGCCGACCTTCACATATCTTCTTGGGAACACATAGTTCTTTTCAGTTGCAAACCCCAAACCATGCATATATATGGGGAGGTACAAGCTCCAACTCGGTTTTACAGTGAAAATTGCAGGAACTTCAAACCGGCACTAGGAAACTGACTGACAAACCAGAGTAAAAGTTTCTCCTGCAACCCGTTCCCTTTGTGCTAGATGAACGAAAGTCTCTCCACATGTTCAGTTCTGAGAGATAAGTGTGTGTGAAAGCCGTCCTTCACGTAGCTTGTTGGGAACACAAATTTTCTTTTCACTTGCAAACTCCTATCCATACATATATATGGGGAGGTACTAGATCCAAAATGATTTTACACTGAAAACTGCAGGAACTTCAAACCGACACTAAGAAACAGACTGAGAAACCAGAGTAAAAGTTTCTCCTGCAAACTGTTCCCTTTGTGCTATATGAACGAACGTCTCTCCACATGCTCAGTTCTGAGAGATAAGTGTGTGTGAAAGCCGTCCTTCATCTAGCTTGTTGGGAACACAAAGTTTCTCTCACTTGCAAACTCCAATCCATACATATATATGGGGCCGTACTAGCTCCAAATCGGTTTTACAATGAAATCTGCAGGAACTTCACACCGGCCCTAGAAAACAGACTGAGAAACCAGAGTAAAAATTTCTCCTGCAACCCGTTCCCTTTGTGCTAGATGAACGAAAGTCTCTCCACATGCTCAGTTCTGAGAGATAAGTGTGTGTGAAAGCCGTCCTTCACCTATCTTCTTGGGAACACATAGTTCCTTACACTTGCAAAACCCACTCCATACATATATATGGGGAGGTACAAGCTCCAACTCGGTTTTACAGTGAAAACTGCAGGAACTTCAAACCGGCACTAGGATACAGACTAAGAAACCAGAGTATATGTTTCTCCTGCAACCCGTTCCCTTTGTGCTAGATGAACGAACGTCTCTCCACATGCTCAGTTCTGAGAGATAAGTGTGTGTGAAAGCCGTCCTCACCTAGCTCCTTGGGATCACATAGTCCTTTCAGTTGCAAACCCCACTCTATATATATATATATGGGGAGATACAAACTTCAACTCGGTTTTACAGTGAAAACGGCAGGAACTTTAAACCGGCAACAGGAAACAGACTGAGAAACCAAAGTAAATTATCTCCTGCAACCCGTTCCCTTTGTGCTAGATGAACGAACGTCTCTCCACATGCTCAGTTCTGAGAGATAAGTGTGTGCGAAAGCCGTCCTTCAGCTAGCTTGTTGGGAACACAAAGTTTCTTTTCACTTGCAAACGCCAATCCATGCATATATATGGGGTGTTACTAGCTCCAACTCGGTTTTACAGTGAAAACTGCAGGAACTCCAAACAGGCACTAAGAAAAAGAATGAGAAACCAGAGTAAATGTTTCTCCTGCCGCCCGTTCCCTTTGTGCTAGATGAACGAACGTCTCTCCACATGCTCAGTTCTGAGAGATAAGTGTGTGTGAAAGCCGTCCTTCACATAGCTTGTTGGGAACACAAAGATTCTTTTCAGTTGCAAACTTCACTCCATACATATATATGGGGAGGTACTAGCTCCAACTCGGTTTTATAGTGAAAACTGCAGGAACTTCAAACCGGCACTAAGAAACAGACTGAGAAACCTGAGTAAAAGTTTCTCCTGCAAACCGTTCCCTTTGTGCTAGATGAACGAACGTCTCACCACATGCTCAGTTCTGAGAGATAAGTGTGTGTGAAAGCCGTACTTCACCTAGCTTGTTGAGAACACAAAGTTTCTTTTCACTTGCAAACTCCAATTAAAACATATATATGGGGAGGTACTAGCTCCAACACGATTTTACAGTGAAAACTGCAGGAACTTCAAACCGGCACTAAGAAACAGACTGAGAAACCTGAGAAAAATTTCTCCTGCAAACCGTTCCGTTTGTGCTATATGAACGAACGTCTCTCCACATGCTAAGTTCTGAGAGATAAGTGTGTGTGAAAGCCGTCCTTCACCTAGCTTGTTGGGAACACAAAGTTTCTTTCACTTGCAAACTCCAATCCATACATATTTATGGGGCGGTACTAGCTCCAACTCGGTTTTACAGTGAAATCTGCAGGAACTTCTCACCGGCCCTAGGAAACAGACTGAGAAGCCAGAGTAAAAATTTCCCCTGCAACCCGTTCCCTATGTGCTAGATGAACGAACGTCTCTCCACATGCTCAGTTCTGAGAGATCAGTGTGTGTGAAATTCGACCTTCACCTAGCTTGTTGGGAACACAAAGTTTCTTTTCACTTGCTAACGCCAATCCATACATATATATGGGGAGGTACTAGCTCCAACTCGGTTTTACAGTGAAAACTGCAGGAACTTCAAACCGACACTAGGATACAGACTGAGAAACCAGAGTAATAGTTTCTCCTGCAAACCGTTCCCTTTGTGCTAGATGAACGAACGTCTCTCCACATGCTCAGTTCTGAGAGATAAGTGTGTGTGAAAGCCGTCCTTCACCTAGCTTGTTGGGAACACAAAGATTCATTTCACATGCACACGCAATCCATACATATAAATGGGGATGTACTAGCTCCAACACTGTTTTACAGTGAAAACTGCAGGAATTTCAAACCGGCACTAAGAAACAGACTGAGAAACCAGAGTAAAAATTTCTCCTGCAACGAGTTCCCTTTGTGCTAGATGAACGAACGTCTCTCCACATGCTCAGTTCTGAGAGATAAATGTGTGTGAAAGCCGTTCTTCAGCTAGCTAGTTGGGAACACCAAGTTTTTTTTCCCTTACAAATTCCACACCATGCATATATATGGGTTGGTACTAGCTCCAACTCTGTTTTACAGTGAAAATTGCAGGATCTTCAAACCGGCACTAGGAAAAAGACTGAGAATTCAGAGTAAAAGTTTCCCCTGCAAACCGTACCCTTTGTGCTAGATGAACGAACGTCTCTCCACATGCTCAGTTCTGAGAGATTAGTTTGTGTGAAAGCCGTCCTTCACCTAGCTTCTTGGGAACACATAGTTCCTTTCAGTTGCAAACCCCATTCCATGCATATATATGGGGAGGTACAAGCTCCAACTCGGTTTTACAGTGAAAATTGCAGGAACTTCAAACCGGCAGTAGAAAACTGACTGAGAAACCAGAGTAAAAGTTTCTCCAGCAACCCGTTCCCTTTGTGCTAGATGAACGAACGTCTCTCCACATGCTCAGGTCTGAGAGATAAGTGTGTGTGAAAGCCGTCCTTCACGAAGCTTGTTGGGAACACAAAGTTTCTTTTCACTTGCAAACTCCTATCCATACATATATATGGGGAGGTACTAGCTCCAAAACCATTTTACAGTGAAAACTGCAGGAACTTCAAACCGGCACTAAGAAACAGAATGAGAAACCAGAGTAAAAGTTTCTCCTGCAACCCGTTCCCTTTGTGCTAGATGAACGAACGTCTCTCCACATGCTCAGTTCTGAGAGATAACTGTGTGTGAAAGCCGTCCTTCACCTATCTTCTTCGGAACACATAGTTCCTTTCAGTTGCAAACCCCACTCCATACATATATATGGGGATGTACTAGCTCCAACTCTGTTTTACAGTGAAACATGCAGGAACTTCAAACCGGCACTAGGTAACTGACTGAGAAACCAGAGTAAAAGTTTCTCCTGCAACCCGTTCCCTTTGTGCTAGATGAACGAACGTCTCTCCACATGCTCAGTTCTGAGGGATAATTGTGTGTGAAAGCCGTCCTTCACCTAGCTCCTTGGGAACACATAGTTCCTTTCAGTTGCAAACACCACTCCATACATATATATGGGGAGGTACAAGCTCCAACTCGGTTTTACAGTGAAAACTGCAGGAACTTCAAACCGGCACTAGGATACAGACTGAGAAACCAGAGTATATGTTTCTCCTGCAACCCGTTCCCTTTGTGCTAGATGAACGAACGTCTCTCAACATGCTCAGTTCTGAGAGATAAGTGTGTGTGAAAGCCGTCCTCACCTAGCTTCTTGGGAACACATAGTTCCTTTGAGTTGCAATCCCCACTCTATATGTATATATATGGGGAGGTACAAGCTCCAACTCGGTTTTACAGTGAAAACTGCAGGAACTTTAAACCGGCAACAGGAAACAGACTGAGAAACCAGAGTAAAAGTTTCTCCTGCAACCTGTTCCCTTTGTGCTAGATGAACGAACGTCTCTCCACATGCTCAGATCTGAGAGATAATTGTGTGCGAAAGCCGTCCTTCACCTAGCTTTTTGGGAACACAAAGTTTCTTTTCACTTGAAAACTCCAATCCATACATATATATGGGGAGGTACTAGCTCCAACTCGGTTTTGCAGTGAAAACTGCAGGAACTCCAAACCAGCAAAAGAAAAAGAATGAGAAACCAGAGTAAAAGTTTCCCCTGCAACCCGTTCCCTTTGTGCTAGATGAACGAACGTCTCTCCACATGCTCAGTTCTGAGAGATATATATGTGCGAAAGCCGTATTTCACTTATCTTGTTGGGAACACAAAGTTTCTTTTAAGTTGCAACCTCCACTCCATACATATATATGGGGAGGTATTACCTCCAACTCGGTTTTACAGTGAAAACTGCAGGAACATCATACCGGCACTAGGAAACAGACTGAGAAACCAGAGTAAAAGTTTCTCTGCAACCCGTTCTCTTTGTGCTATATGAACGAACGTCTCTCCACATGCTCGGTTCTGAGAGATAAGTGTGTGTGAAAGCCGTCCTTCACCTAGCTTGTTGGGAACACAAAGTTTCTTTCACTTGCAAACTCCAATCCATACATATATATGGGGCGGTACTAGCTCCAAATCGGTTTTACAGTGAAATCTGAAGGAACTTCACACCAGCCCTAGGAAACAGACTGAGAAACCAGAGTAAAAACTTCTCCTGCAAATCGTTCCATTTGTGCTAGATGAACGAACGTCTCTCCACATGCTCACTTCTGAGAGATAAGTGTGTGTGAAAGCCGTCCTTCACCTAGCTTCTTGACAACACATAGTTCCTTTCAGTTGAAAACCCCACTCCATACATATATATGTGGAGGTACTAGCTCCAACTCGGTTTTACAGTGAAAACTGCAGGAACTTCAAACCGGCACTAGGAAACTGACTGAGAAACCAGAGTAAAAGTTTCTCCTGCAACCCGTTCCCTTTGTGTTAGATGAACGAATGTCTCTCCACATGCTCAGTTATGAGAGATAAGTGTGTGTGAATGCCGTCCGTCACCTAGCTTGTTCGGAACACAAAGATTCTTTTCACTGGAAAACTCCAATCCATACATATATATGGGGAGGTACTAGCTCCAATACGATTTTACAGTGAAAACTGCAGGAACTTCAAACCGGCACTAAGAAACAGACTGAGAAACCAGAGTAAAAATTTCTCCGGCAACGAGTTCCCTTTGTGCTAGATGAACGAACGTCTCTCCACATGCTCAGTTCTGAGAGATAAATGTGTGTGAAAGCCGTTCTTCAGCTAGCTAGTTGGGAAAACAAAGTTTTTTTTCCCTTGCAAACTCCACACCATGCATATATAATGGGTTGGTACTAGCTCCAACTCTGTTCTACAGTGAAAATTGCAGGAAGTTCAAACCGGCACTAGGAAAAAGACTGAGAATCCAGAGTAATAGTTTCCCCTGCAAACCGTTCCCTTTGTGCTAGATGAACGAACGTCTCTCCACATGCTCAGTTCTGAGAGATAAGTTTGTGTGAAAGCCGTCCTTCACCTAGCTTCCTGGGAACACATAGTTCCTTTCAGTTGCAAACCCCATTCCATGCATATATATGGGGAGGTACAAGCTCCAACTCGGTTTTACAGTGAAAATTGCAGGAACTTCAAACTGGCACTAGGAAACTGACTGAGAAACCAGAGTAAAAGTTTCTCCTGCAACCCGTTCCCTTTGTGCTAGATGAACGAACGTCTCTCCACATGCTCAGTTCTGAGAGATAAGTGTGTGTGAAAGCCGTCCTTCACGTAGCTTGTTGGGAACACAAAGTTTCTTTTCACTTGCAAACTCCTATCCATACATATATATGGGGAGGTACTAGCTCCAAAACCATTTTACAGTGAAAACTGCAGGAACTTCAAACCGGCACTAAGAAACAGACTGAGAAACCAGAGTAAAAGTTTCTCCTGCAACCCGTTCCCTTTGTGCTAGATGAACGAACGTCTCTCCACATGCTCAGTTCTGAGAGATTACTGTGTGTGAAAGCCGTCCTTCAGCTATCTTCTTCGGAACACATAGTTCCTTTCAGTTGCAAACACCACTCCATACATATATATGGGGATGTACTAGCTCCAACTCTGTTTTACAGTGAAACCTGCAGGAACTTCAAACCGGCACTAGGTAACTGATTGAGAAACCAGTGAAATAGTTTCTCCTGCAACCCGTTCCCTTTGTGATAGATGAACGAACGTCTCTCCACATGCTCAGTTCTGAGAGATAATTGTGTGTGAAAGCCGTCCTTCACCTAGCTTCTTGGGAACACATAGTTCCTTTCAGTTGCAAACCACACTCCATACATATATATGGGGATGTACTAGCTCCAACTCGGTTTTACAGTGAAAACTGCAGGAACTTCAAACCGGCACTAGGATACAGACTGAGAAACCAGAGTATATGTTTCTCCTGCAACCCGTTCCCTTTGTGCTAGATGAACGAACGTCTCTCAACATGCTCAGTTCTGAGAGATAAGTGTGTGTGAAAGCCGTCCTCACCTAGCTTCTTGGGAACACATAGTTCCTTTCAGTTGCAATCCCCACTCTATATGTATATATATAGGGAAGTACAAGCTCCAACTCGGTTTTACAGTGAAAACTGCAGGAACTTTAAACCGGCAACAGGAAACAGACTGAGAAACCAGAGTAAAAGTTTCTCCTGCAACCTCTTCCCTTTGTGCTAGATGAACGAACGTCTCTCCACATGCTCAGTTCTGAGAGATAAGTGTGTGCGAATGCCGTCCTTCACCTAGCTTGTTGGGAACACAAAGTTTCTTTTCACTTGCAAACTCCAATCCATACATATATATGGGGAGGTACTAGCTCCAACTCGGTTTTGCAGTTAAAACTGCAGGAACTCCAAACAGGCAAAAGAAAAAGAATGAGAAACCAGAGTAAAAGTTTCTCCTGCAACCCGTTCCCTTTGTGCTAGATGAACGAACGTCTCTCCACATGCTCAGTTCTGAGAGATATATATGTGCGAAAGCCGTATTTCACTTAGCTTGTTGGGAACACAAAGTATCTTTTCAGTTGCAAACTCCACTCCATACATATATATGGGGAGGTATTACCTCCAACTCGGTTTTACAGTGAAAACTGCAGGAACATCATACCGGCACTAGGAAACAGACTGAGAAACCCGAGTAAAAGTTTCTCTGCAACCCGTTCTCTTTGTGCTATATGAACGAACGTCTCTCCACATGCTCGGTTCTGAGAGATAAGTGTGTGTGAAAGCCGTCCTTCACCTAGCTTGTTTGGAACACAAAGTTTCTTTCACTTGCAAACTCCAATCCATACATATATATGGGGCTGTACTAGCTCCAAATCGGTTTTACAGTGAAATCTGCAGGAAGTTCACACCAGCCCTAGGAAACAGACTGAGAAACTAGAGTAAAAACTTCTCCTGCAAACCGTTCCATTTGTGCTAGATGAACGAACGTCACTCCACATGCTCAGTTCTGAGAGATAAGTGTGTGTGAAAGCCGTCCTTCACCTAGCTTCTTGGGAACACATAGTTCCTTTCAGTTGAAAACCCCACTCCATACATATATATGTGGAGGTACTAGCTCCAACTCGGTTTTACAGTGAAAACTGCAGGAACTTCAAACCGGCACTAGGAAACTGACTGAGAAACCAGAGTAAAAGTTTCTCCTGCAACCCGTTCCCTTTGTGCTAGATGAACGAATGTCTCTCCACATGCTCAGTTATGAGAGATAAGTGTGTGTGAATGCCGTCCGTCACCTAGCTTGTTCGGAACACAAAGTTTCTTTTCACTGGAAAATTCCAATCCATACATATATATGGGGAGGTACTAGCTCCAATACGATTTTACAGTGAAAACTGCAGGAACTTCAAACCGGCACTAAGAAACAGACTGAGAAATCAGAGTAAAAGTTTCTTCTGCAAACCGTTCCCTTTGTGCTAGATGAACGAACGTCTCTCCACATGCTCAGTTCTGAGAGATAAGTGTGTGTGAAAGCCGTCCTTCACCTAGCTTGTTGGGAACACAAAGATTCATTTCACATGCAAACGCCAATCCATACATATAAATGGGGATGTACTAGCTCCAACACTGTTTTACAGTGAAAACTGCAGGAACTTCAAACCGGCACTAAGAAACAGACTGAGAAACCAGAGTAAAAATTTCCCCTGCAACGAGTTCCCTTTGTGCTAGATGAACGAACGTCTCTCCACATGCTCAGTTCTGAGAGATAAATGTGTGTGAAAGCCGTTCTTCAGCTAGCTAGTTGGAACACAAAGTTTTTTTTCCCTTGCAAACTCCACACCATGCATATATATGGGTTGGTACTAGCTCCAACTCTGTTCTACAGTGAAAATTGCAGGAACTTCAAACCGGCACTAGGAAAAAGACTGAGAATCCAGAGTAATAGTTTCCCCTGCAAACCGTTCCCTTTGTGCTAGATGAATGAACGTCTCTCCACATGCTCAGTTCTGAGAGATAAGTTTGTGTGAAAGCCGTCCTTCACCTAGCTTCTTGGGAACACATAGTTCCTTTCAGTTGCAAACCCCATTCCATGCATATATATGGGGAGGTACAAGCTCCAACTCGGTTTTACAGTGAAAAATGCAGGAACTTCAAACCGGCACTAGGAAACTGACTGAGAAACCAGAGTAAAAGTTTCTCCTGCAACCCGTTCCCTTTGTGCTAGATGAACGAACGTCTCTCCACATGCTCAGTTCTGAGAGATAAGTGTGTGTGAAAGCCGTACTTCACGTATCTTGTTGGGAACACAAAGTTTCTTTTCACTTGCAAACTCCTATCCATACATATATATGGGGAGGTACTAGCTCCGAAACCATTTTACAGTGAAAACTGCAGGAACTTCAAACCGGCTCTAAGAAACAGACTGAGAAACCAGAGTAAAAGTTTCTCCTGCAACCCGTTCCCTTTTTGCTAGATGAACGAACGTCTCTCCACATGCTCAGTTCTGAGAGATAAGTGTGTGTGAAAGCCGTCCTTCACCTATCTTCTTCGGAACACATAGTTCCTTTCAGTTGCAAACCCCACTGCATACATATATATGGGGATGAACTAGCTCCAACCCTGTTTTACAGTGAAAACTGCAGGAACTTCAAACCGGCACTAGGTAACTGATTGAGAAACCAGAGCAAAAGTTTCTACTGCAACCCGTTCCCTTTGTGCTAGATGAACGAACGTCTCTCCACATGCTCAGTTCTGAGAGATAATTGGGTGTGAAAGCCGTCCTTCACCTAGCTTCTTGGGAACACATAGTTCCTTTCAGTTGCAAACCCCACTCCATACATATATATGGGGAAGTACAAGCTCCAACTCGGTTTTACAGTGAAAACTGCAGGAACTTCAAACCGGCACTAGGATACAGTCTGAGAAACCAGAGTATATGTTTCTCCTGCAACCCGTTCCCTTTGTGCTAGATGAACGAACGTCTCTCCACATGCTCAGTTCTGAGAGATAAGTGTGTGTGAAAGCCGTCCTCACCTAGCTTCTTGGGAACACATAGTTCCTTTCAGTTGCAATCCCCACTCTATATGTATATATATGAGGAGGTACAAGCTCCAACTCGGTTTTACAGTGAAAACTGCAGGAACTTTAAACCGGCAACAGGAAACAGACTGAGAAACCAGAGTAAAAGTTTCTCCTGCAACCTGTTCCCTTTGTGCTAGATGAACGAACGTCTCTCCACATGCTCAGTTCTGAGAGATAAGTGTGTGCGAAAGCCGTCCTTCACCTAGCTTGTTGGGAACACAAAGTTTCTTTTCACTTGCAAACTCCAATCCATACATATATATGGGGAGTTACTAGCTCCAACTCGGTTTTGCAGTGAAAACTGCAGGAACTCCAAACCGGCACTAAGAAAAATAATGAGAAACCAGAGTAAAAGTTTCTCCTGCAAACCGTTCCCTTTGTGCTAGATGAACGAACGTCTCTCCACATGCTCAGTACTGAGAGATATATATGTGCGAAAGCCGTACTTCACTTAGCTTGTTGGGAACACAAAGTTTCTTTTCAGTTGCAAACTCCCCTCCATATATATATATGGGGAGGTATTAGCTCCAACCCGGTTTTACAGTGAAAACTGCAGGAACATCATACCGGCACTAGGAAACAGACTGAGAAACCAGAGTAAAAGTTTCTCTGCAACCCGTTCTCTTTGTGCTATATGAACGAACGTCTCTCCACATGCTCGGTTCTGAGAGATAAGTGTGTGTGAAAGCCGTCCTTCACCTAGCTTGTTGGGAACACAAAGTTTCTTTCACTTGCAAACTCCAATCCATACATATATATGGGGCAGTACTAGCTCCAAATCGGTTTTAAAGTGAAATCTGCAGGAACTTCACACCAGCCCTAGGAAACAGACTGAGAAACCAGAGTAAAAACTTCTCCTGCAAATCGTTCCATTTGTGCTAGATGAACGAACGTCTCTCCACATGCTCAGTTCTGAGAGATAAGTGTGTGTGAAAGCCGTCCTTCACATATCTTCTTCGGAACACATAGTTCCTTTCAGTTGCAAACCCCACTACATACATATATATGGGGATGAACTAGCTCCAACTCTGTTTTACAGTGAAAACTGCAGGAACTTCAAACCGGCACTAGGTAACTGACTGAGAAACCAGAGCAAAAGTTTCTACTGCAACCCGTTCCCTTTGTGCTAGATGAACGAACGTCTCTCCACATGCTCAGTTCTGAGAGATAATTGGGTGTGAAAGCCGTCCTTCACCTAGCTTCTTGGGAACACATAGTTCCTTTCAGTTGCAAACCCCACTCCATACATATATATGGGGAAGTACAAGTTCCAACTCGGTTTTACAGTGAAAACTGCAGGAACTTCAAACCGGCACTAGGATACAGACTGAGAAACCAGAGTATATGTTTCTCCTGCAACCCGTTCCCTTTGTGCTAGATGAACGAACGTCTCTCCACATGCTCAGTTCTGACAGATAAGTGTGTGTGAATGCCGTCCTCACCTAGCTTCTTGGGAACACATAGTTCCTTTCAGTTGCAATCCCCACTCTATATGTATATATATGAGGAGGTACAAGCACCAACTCGGTTTTACAGTGAAAACTGCAGGAACTTTAAACCGGCAACAGGAAACAGACTGAGAAACCAGAGTAAAAGTTTCTCCTGCAACCTGTTCCCTTTGTGCTAGATGAACGAGCGTCTCTCCACATGCTCAGTTCTGAGAGATAAGTGTGTGCGAAAGCCGTCCTTCACCTAGCTTTTTGGGAACACAAAGTTTCTTTTCACTTGCAAACTCCAATCCATACATATATATGGGGAGTTACTAGCTCCAACTCGGTTTTGCAGTGAAAACTGAAGGAACTCCAAACCGGCACTAAGAAAAATAATGAGAAACCAGAGTAAAAGTTTCTCCTGCAACCCGTTCCCTTTGTGCTAGATGAACGAACGTCTCTCCACATGCTCAGTTCTGAGAGATATATATGTGCGAAAGCCGTACTTCACTTAGCTTGTTGGGAACACAAAGTTTCTTTTCAGTTGCAAACTCCACTCCATATATATATATGGGGAGGTATTAGCTCCAACTCGGTTTTACAGTGAAAACTGCAGGAACATCATACCGGCACTAGGAAACAGACTGAGAAACCAGAGTAAAAGTTTCTCTGCAACCCGTTCTCTTTGTGCTATATGAACGAACGTCTCTCCACATGCTCGGTTCTGAGAGATAAGTGTGTGTGAAAGCCGTCCTTCACCTAGCTTGTTCGGAACACAAAGTTTCTTTCACTTGCAAACTCCAATCCATACATATATATGGGGCAGTACTAGCTCCAAATCGGTTTTACAGTGAAATCTGCAGGAACTTCACACCGGCCCTAGGAAACAGACTGAGAAACCAGAGTAAAAACTTCTCCTGCAAATCGTTCCATTTGTGCTAGATGAACAAACGTCTCTCCACATGCTCAGTTCTGAGAGATAAGTGTGTGTGAAAGCCGTCCTTCACCTAGCTTCTTGGGAACACATATTTCCTTTCAGTTGAAACCCCACTCCATACATATATATGTGGAGGTACTAGCTCCAACTCGGTTTTACAGTGAAAACTGCAGGAACTTCAAACCGGCACTAGGAAACTGACTGAGAAAACAGAGTAAAAGTTTCTCCTGCAACCCGTTCCCTTTGTGCTAGATGAACGAATGTCTGTCCACATGCTCAGTTCTGAGAGATAAGTTTGTGTGAAAGCCGTCCTTCACCTAGCTTTTTCGGAACGCAAAGTTTCTTTTCACTTGAAAACTCCAATCCATACATATATATGGGGAGGTACTAGCTCCAATACGATTTTACAGTGAAAACTGCAAGAACTTCAAACCGGAACTAAGAAACAGACTGAGAAACCAGAGTAATAGTTTCTTCTGCAAACCGTTCCCTTTGTGCTAGATGAACGAAAGTCTCTCCACATGCTCAGTTCTGAGAGATAAGTGTGTGTGAAAGCCGTCCTTCAACTAGCTTGTTGGGAACACAAAGTTTCTTTCACTTGCATACTTCAATTCATACATATATATGGGGCGGTACTAGCTCCAACTTGGTTTTACAGTGAAAACTGCAGGAACTTCAAACCAGCAGTAAGAAACAGACTGAGAAACCGGAGTAAAAGTTTGTCCTGCAACCCGTTCCCTTTGTGCTAGATGAACGAACGTCTCTCCACATGCTCAGTTCTGAGAGATAAGTGTGTGTGAAAGCCGTCCTTCACCTAGCTTCTTGGGAACACATAGTTCCTTTCAGTTGCAAACCCCATTCTATATATATATATATGGGGAGGTACAAGCTCCAACTCGGTTTTACAGTGAAAACTGCAGGAAATTTAAACCGGCAACAGGAAACTGACTGAGAAACCAGAGTAAAATTTTCTCCTGCAACCCGTTCCCTTTGTGCTAGATGAACGAACGTCTCTCCACATGCTCAGTTCTGAGAGATAAATATGTGCGAATGCCGTCCTTCACCTAGCTTGTTGGGAACACAAAGTTTCTTTTCACTTGCAAACGCCAGTCCATACATATATATGGGGAGGTACTAGCTCCAACTCGGTTTTACAGTGAAAACTGCAGGAACTCCAAACCGACACTAAGAAAAAGAATGAGAAACCCGAGTAAAAGTTTCTCCTGCAACCCGTTCTCTTTGTGCTAAATGAATGAACGTCTCTCCACATACTCAGTTCTGAGAGATAAGTGTGTGTGAAAGCCGTAATTCACCAAGCTTTTTGGGAACACAAAGTTTCATTTCACTTGCAAACGCCAATCCGTACATATATATTTGGAGGTACTAGCTCCAACTCGGTTTTACAGTGAAAACTGCAGGAACTTCAAACCGGCACTAGGATACAGACTGAGAAACGAGAGTAAATGTTTCTCCTGCAGCCCGTTCCCTTTGGCCAAGATGAACGAACGTCTCACCACATGCTCAGTTCTGAGAGATAAGTATGTGTGAAAGCTGTCCTTCAACTAGCTTCTTGGGAACACAAAGTTTCTTTTCAGTTGCAAACTCCACTCCATACATATATATGGGGAGGTACTAGCTCCAACTCGGTTTTACAGTGAAACCTGCAGGAACATCAAACCGGCAGTAGGAAACAGACTGAGAATCCAGAGTAAAAACTTCTCCTGCAATCCGTTCCATTTATGCTAGATGAACGAACGTCTCTCCACATGCTAAGTTCTGAGAGATAATTGTGTGTGAAAGCCGTCCTTCAACTAGCTTCTTGGGAACACAAAGTTTCTTTTCACTTGCAAACACCAATCCATAAATATATATGGGGAGGTACTAGCTCCAACACGATTTTACAGTGAAAACTGCAGGAAATTCAAACCGGCAGTAGGAAACAGACTGAGAAACCAGAGTAAAATTTTCTCCTGCAACACGTTCCCTTTGTGCTAGATGAACGAACGTCTCTCCACATGCTCAGTTCTGAGAGATAAGTGTGTGTGAAAGCCGCCCTTCACGTAGCTTGTTGGGTACACAAAGATTCTTTTCACTTGCAAACTCCACTCCATACATATATATGGGGAGGTATTAGTTCCAATTCGGTTTTACAGTGAAAACTGAAGGAATATCATACCGGCACTAGGAAACAGACTGAGAAACCAGAGTAAAAGTTTCTCTGCAACCCGTTCTCTTTGTGCTATATGAACGAACGTCTCTCCACATGCTCGGTTCTGAGAGATAAGTGTGTGTGAAAGCCGTCCTTCACCTAGCTTGTTGGGAAAACAAAGTTTCTTTCACTTGCAAACTCCAATCCATATATATATATGGGGCGGTACTAGCTCCAAATCGGTTTTACAGTGAAATCTGCAGGAACTTCACACTGGCCCTAGGAAACTGACTGAGAAACCAGAGTAAAAGTTTCTCCTGCAACCCGTTCCCTTTGTGCTAGATGAACGAATGTCTCTCCACATGCTCAGTTATGAGAGATAAGTGTGTGTGAATGCCGTCCGTCACCTAGCTTGTTCGGAACACAAAGTTTCTTTTCACTTGCAAACTCCAATCCATACATATATATGGGAAGGTACTATCTTCAACTCGGTTTTACAGTGAAAACTGCAGGAACTTCAAACCGGCACTAAGAAACAGCCTGAGAAACCAGAGTAAAAGTTTCTCCTGCAACCCTTTCCCTTTGTGCTACATGAACGAACGTCTCTCCACTTGCTCAGTTCTGAGAGATAAGTGTGTGTGAAAGCCGTCCTTCACCTAGCTTTTTGAGAACACAAAGTTTCTTTTCAGTTGCAAACTCCACTCCATACATATATATGGGGATGTACTAGCTCCAACTCGGTTTTACAGTGAAAAATGCAGGAACTTCAAACCGGCAGAAGGAAACAGACAGAGAAACCAGAATAATAGTTTCTCTGCAACCCGTTCCAATTTTTCTAGATGAACGAACGTCTCTCCACATGCTCAGGTCTGAGAGATAAGTGTGTGTGAAAGCCGTCCTTCACTTAGCATCTTGGGAACACATAGTTCATTTCAGTTGCAAACCCCACTCCATACATATATATGGGGAGGTAAAAGCTCCAACTCGGATTTACAGTGAAAACTGGAGGAACTTTAAACCGGCAAAAGGAAACAGACTGAGCAACCAGAAAAAAAGTTTCTCCTTCAACGCGTTCCCTTTGTGCTAGATGAACGAACGTCTGTCCACATGCTCAGTTCTGAGTTATGTGTGTGTTAAAGCCGTCCTTCACCTAGCTTGTTGGGAACACAAAGTTACTTTTCAGTGGCAAACTCCACTCCATACATATATATGGGGAGGTACTAGCTCTAACCCGGTTTTACAGTGAAAACTGCACTAACATCAAACAGGCAGTAGGAAACAGACTGAGAAACCAGAGTTAAAGTTTCTCCTGCAACCAGTTCCCTTTGTGTTAGATGAAAGAACTTCTCTCCACATGCTCAGTTCTGAGAGATAAATGTGAGAGAAAGCCGTTCTACACCTAGCTAGTTGGGAACACAAAGTTTTTTTTCCCTTGCAAACTCCACTCCATGCATATATATGGGTTGATACTAGCTCCAACTCTGTTTTACAGTGAAAACTGCAGGAACTTCAAACCGGCACTAGGAAACTGACTGAGAAACCAGAGTAAAAGTTTCTCCTGCAACCCGTTCCCTTTGTGCTAGATGAACGAACGTCTCTCCACATGCTAGGTTCTGAGAGATAAGTGTGTGTGTGAAAGCCGTCCTTCACCTAGCTTGTTGGGAACACAAAGTATCTTTTCACTTGCAAACACCAATCCATATATATATATGGGGAGGTACTAGTTCCAACACGATTTTACTGTGAAAACTGCAGGAACTTCAAACCGGCACTAAGAAAAAGACTGAGAAACCAGAGTAAAAGTTTCTCCTGCAACCCGTTCCTTTTGTGCTAGATGAACGAACGTCTCTCCACATGCTCAGTTCTGAGAGATAAGTGTGTGTGAAAGCCGTCCTTCACCTAGCTTGTTGGGAACACAAAGATTCTTTTCACATGCAAACGCCAATCCATACATATATATGGGTATGTACTAACTCCAACTCTGTTTTACAGTGAAAACGGCAGGAACTTCAAACCGGCACTAAGAAACAGACTGAGAAACCAGAGTAAAAGTTAATCCTGCAACGAGTTCCCTTTGTGCTAGATGAACGAACGTCTCTCCACATGCTAAGTTCTGAGAGATAAATGTGTGTGAAAGCCGTTCCTCAGCTAGCTAGTTGGGAACACCAAGTTTTTTTTCCCTTGCAAACTCCACTCCATGCATATATATGGGTTGGTACTAGCTCCAACTCTGTTTTACAGTGAAAATTGCAGGAAATTCAAACCGGCACTAGGAAAAAGGCTGAGAAACCAGAGTAAAAGTTTCTCTTGCAAACCGTTCCCTTTGTGCTAGATGAATGAACGTCTCTCAACATGCTCATTTCTGAGAGATAAGTTTGTGTGAAAGCCGTCCTTCAACTAGCTTCTTGGGAACACATAGTTCCTTTCAGTTGCAAACCCCATTCCATGCATATATATGGGGAGGTACAAGCTCCAACTCGGTTTTACAGTGAAAATTGCAGGAACTTCAAATCGGCACTAGGAAACTGACTGAGAAACCAGAGAAAAAGTTTCTCCTGCAACCTGTTCCCTTTGTGGTAGATGAACGAACGTCTCTCCACATGCTCAGTTCTGAGAGATAAGTGTGTGTGAAAGCCGTCCTTCACGTAGCTTGTTGGGAACACAAAGTTTCTTTTAACTTGCAAACTCCTATCCATACATATATATGGGGAGGTACTAGCTCCAAAACGATTTTACAGTGAAAACTGCAGGAACTTCAAACCGGCACTAAGAAACAGAGTGAGAAACCAGAGTAAAAGTTTCTCCTGCAAACCGTTCCCTTTGTGCTATATGAACGAACGTCTGTCCACATGCTCATTTCTGAGAGATAAGTGTGTGTGAACGCCGTCCTTCACCTAGCTTGTTGGGAACACAAAGTTTCTTTCACTTGCATACTCCAATCCATACAAATTTATGGGGCGGTACTAGCTCCAAATCGGTTTTACAGTGAAATCTGCAGGAACTTCACACCGGCCCTAGGAAACAGACTGAGAAACCAGAGTAAAAATTTCTCCTGCAACCCGTTCCCTTTGTGCTAGATGAACGAACGTCTCTCCACATGCTCAGTTCTGAGAGATAAGTGTGTGTGAAAGCCGTCCTTCACCTAGCTTCTTGGGAACACATAGTTCCTTTCAGTTGCAAACCCCACTCCATACATATATATGTGGAGGTACTAGCTCCAACTCGGTTTTACAGTGAAAACTGCAGGAACTTCAAACCGGCACTAGGAAACTGACTGAGAAACCAGAGTAAAAGTTTCTCCTGCAACCCGTTCCCTTTGTGCTAGATGAACGAATGTCTCTCCACATGCTCAGTTATGAGAGATTAGGTTGTGTGAAAGCCGTCCTTCACCTAGCTTGTTCGGAACACAAAGTTTCTTTTCACTTGAAAACTCCAATCCATACATATATATGGGGAGGTACTAGCTCCAATACGATTTTACAGTGAAAACTGCAGGAACTTCAAACCGGCACTAAGAAACAGACTGAGAAACCAGTGTAAATGTTTCTCCTGCAAACCGTTCCCTTTGTGCTATATGAACGAACGTCTCTCCACATGCTCAGTTATGAGAGTTAAGTGTGTGTGAAAGCCGTCCTTCACCTAGCTAGTTGGGAACAGAAAGTTTTTTTTCCCTTGCAAACGCCACTCCATGCATATATATGGGTTGGTACTAGCTCCAACCCTTTTTTACAGTGAAAACTGCAGGAACTTCAAACAGGCACTAGGAAAAAGACTGAGAAACCAGAGTAAAAGTTTCCCCTGCAACCCGTTCCCTTTGTGCTAGATGAACGAACGTCTCTCCACATGCTCAGTTCTGAGAGATAAGTGTGTGTGAAAGCCGTCCTTCACCTATCTTCTTGGGAACACATAGTTCCTTTCAGTTGCAAACCCCACTCCATACATATATATGGGGAGGTACTAGCTCCAACTCGATTTTACAGTGAAAACTGCAGGAACTTCAAACAGGCACTAGGAAACTGACTGAGAAACCAGAGTAAAAGTTTCTCCTGCAACCCGTTCCATTTGTGCTAGATGAACGAACGTCTCTCCACATGCTCAGTTCTGAGAAATAATTGTGTGTGAAAGCCGTCCTTCACATAGCTTGTTGGGAACACAAAGTTTCTTTTCATTTGCAAACTCCAATCCATACATATATATGGGGAGGTTCTAGCTCCTACACGATTTTACAGTGAAAACTGCAGGAACTTCAAACCGGCACTAAGAAACAGACTGAGAAACCAGAGTAATAGTTTCTCCTGCAAAACGTTCCCTTTGTGCTATATGAACGAACGTCTCTCCACATGCTCAGTTCTGAGAGATAAGTGTGTGTGAAATCCGTCCTTCACGTAGCTTGCTGGGAACACAAATTTTCTTTTCACTTGCAAACGCCAATCCATACATATTTATGGGGAGGTACTAGCTCCAACTCGATTTTACCGTGAAAACTGCAGGAACTTCAAACCGGCACTATGATACAGACTGAGAAACCAGAGTAAAAGTTTCCCCTGCAACCCGTTCCCTTTGTGCTAGATGAACGAACGTCTCTCCACATGCTCAGTTCTGAGAGATAAGTGTGTGTGAAAGCCGTCCTTCACCTAGCTTGTTGGGAACACAAAGATTCTTTTCACATGCAAACGCCAATCCATACATATATATGGTTATGTACAAGCTCCAACTCGGTTTTACAGTGAAAACTGCAGGAACTTCAAACCGGCACTAGGAAATATACTGAGAAACCAGAGTAAAATTTTTTCCTGCAAACCGTTCCCTTTGTGCTAGATGAACGAACGTCTCTCCACATGCTCAGTTCTGAGAGATAATTTTGTGTGAAAGCCGTCCTTCACCTAGCTTCTTGGGAACACATAGTTCCTTTCAGTTGCAAACCCCATTCCATGCATATATATGGGGAGGTACAAGCTCCAACTCGGTTTTACATTGAAAATTGCAGGAACTTCAAACCGGCACTAGGAAACTGACTGAGAAACCAGAGTAAAAGTTTCTCCTGCAACCCGTTCCCTTTGTGCTAGATGAACGAACGTCTCTCCACATGCTCAGTACTGAGAGAAATGTGTGTGTGAAAGCCGTAGTTCACCTAGCTTGTTGGGAACACAAAGTTTCTTTTCACTTGCAAACTCCAATCCATACATATATATGGGGAGGTACAAGCTCCAACACGATTTACAGTGAAACCTGCAGGAACTTCAAACCGGCACTAAGAAACAGACTGAGAAACCAGAGTAATAGTTTCTCCTGCAAACCGTTCCCTTTGTGCTAGATGAACGAACGTCTCTCCACATGCTCAGTTCTGAGAGATACGTGTGTGTGAAAGCCGTCCTTCACCTAGCTTGTTGGGAACACAAAGTTTCTTTTCACTGGCAAACTCCACTCCGTACATATATATGGGGATGTACAAGCTCCAACTCTGTTTTACAGGGAAAACTGCAGGAACTTCAAACCGGCAACCGGAAACAGACTGAGAAACCAGAGTAAAAGTTTCTCATGCAACCCGTTCCCTTTGTGCCAGATGAACGAACGTCTCTCCACATGCTCATTTCTAAGAGATAATTGTTTGTGAAAGCCGTCATTCACCTAGCTTGTTGGGAATACAAAGTTTTTTTCAGTTGCAAACACCACTCCATGCATTTTTATGGGGATGTACTAGCCCGAACTCGGTTTTACAGTGAAAACTGCAGGAACTTCAAACCGGCACTAACAAACAGACTGAGAAACCAGAGTAAATGTTTCCCCTGCAACCCGATCCCTTTGTGCTAGATGAACGAACGTCTCTCTACATGCTCAGTTTTGAGAGATTATTGTGTGTGAAAGCCGTCCTTCACCTAGCTTGATGGGAACACAAAGTTTCTTTTCACTTGCAAACTATATTCCATACATATATATGGGGAGTTACTAGCTCCAACTCGGTTTTACAGTGAAAACTTCAGGAAATTCAAACCGGCACTAGGAAACTGACTGAGAAACCAGAGTAAAAGTTTCTCCTGCAACCCGTTCCCTTTGTGCTAGATGAACGAATGTCTCTCCACATGCTCAGTTATGAGAGATAAGTTTGTGTGAAAGCCGTCCGTCACCTAGCTTGTTAGGAACACAAAGTTTGTTTTCAGTTGAAAACTCCAATCCATACATATATATGGGGAGGTACTAGCTCCAATACCATTTTACAGTGAAAACTGCAGGAACTTCAAACCGGCACTAAGAAACAGACTGAGAAACCAGAGTAAATGTTTCTCCTGCAAACCGTTCCCTTTGTGCTATATGAACGAACGTCTCTCCACATGCTCAGTTATGAGAGATAAGTGTGTGCGAAAGCCGTTCTTCACCTAGCTACTTGGGAACAGAAAGTTTTTTTCCCTTGCAAACGCCAATCCATGCATATATATGGGTTGGTACTAGCTCCAACTCAGTTTTACAGTGAAAACTTCAGGAACTTCAAACAGGCACTAGGAAAAAGACTGAGAAACCAGAGTAAAAGTTTCCCCTGCAACCCGTTCCCTTTGTGCTAGATGAACGAACGTCTCTCCACATGCTCAGTTCTGAGAGATAAGTGTGTGTGAAAGCCGTCCTTCACCTATCTTCTTGGGAACACATAGTTCCTTTCAGTTGCAAACCCCATTCCATGCATATATATGGGGAGGTACAAGCTCCAACACGTTTTTACATTGAAAATTGCAGGAACATCAAACCGGCACTAGGAAACTGACTGAGAAACCAGAGTAAAAGTTTCTCCTGCAACCCGTTCCCTTTGTGCTAGATGAACGAACGTCTCTCCACATGCTCAGTACTGAGAGATAAGTGTGTGTGAAAGCCGTAGTTCACCCAGCTTGTTGGGAACACAAAGATTCTTTTCACATGCAAACTCCAATCCATACATATTTATGGGGAGGTACAAGCTCCAAAAATATTTTACAGTGAAACCTGCAGGAACTTCAAACCGGCACTAAGAAACAGACTGAGAAACCAGAGTAAAAGTTTCTCCTGCAAACCGTTCCCTTTGTCCTATATGAACGAACGTCTCTCCACATGCTCATTTCTGAGAGATAAGTGTGTGTGAAAGCCGTCCTTCACCTAGCTTGTTGGGAACACAAAGTTTCTTTCACCTGCATACTCCAACCCATACATATTTATGGGGCGGTACTAGTTCCAAATCGGTTTTACAGTGAAATCTGCAGGAACTTCACACCGGCCCTAGGAAACAGACTGAGAAACCAGAGTAAAAATTTCCCCTGCAACACGTTCCTTTGTGCTAGATGAACGAACGTCTCTCCACATGCTCAGTACTGAGAGATAAGTGTGTGTGAAAGCCGTCCGTCACCTAGCTTGTTCGGAACACTAAGTTTCTTTTCACTTGAAAACTCCAATCCATACATATATATGGGGAGGTACTAGCTCCAATACGATTTTACAGTGAAAACTGCAGGAACTTCAAACCGGCACTAAGAAACAGACTGAGAAACCAGAGTAAATGTTTCTCCTGCAACCCGTTCCCTTCGTGCTAGATGAACGAATGTCTCTCCACATGCTCAGTTCTGAGAGATAAGTGTGTGCGAAAGCCGTTCTTCACCTAGCTACTTGGGAACAGAAAGTTTTTTTTCCCTTGCAAACGCCACTCCATGCATATATATGGGTTGGTACTAGCTCCAACTCTGTTTTACAGTGAAAACTGCAGGAACTTCAAACCGGCACTAGGAAACTGACTGAGAAACCAGAGTAAAAGTTTCTCCTGCAACCCGTTCCATTTGTGCTAGATGAACGAACGTTTCTCCACATGCTCAGTTCTGAGTAATAATTGTGTGTGAAAGCCGTCCTTCACCTAGCTTGTTGGGAACACAAAGTTTCTTTTCATTTGCAAACTCCAATCCATACATATATATGGGGAGGTTCTAGCTCCCACACGATTTTACAGTGAAAACTGCAGGAACTTCAAACCGGCACTAAGAAACAGACTGAGAAACCAGAGTAAATGTTTCTCCTGCAAACCGTTCCCTTTGTGCTATATGAACGAACGTCTCTCCACATGCTCAGTTCTGAGAGATAAGTGTGTGTGAAATCCGTCCTTCACGTAGCTTGCTGGGAACACAAATTTTCTTTTCACTTGCAAACGCATATCCATACATATTTATGGGGAGGTACTAGCTCCAACTCGATTTTACCGTGAAAACTGCAGGAACTTCAAACCGGCACTAGGATACAGACTGAGAAACCAGAGTAAAAGTTTCTCCTGCAACCCGTTCCCTTTGTGCTAGATGAATGAAAGTCTCTCCACATGCTCAGTTCTGAGAGATAAGTGTGTGCGAAAGCCGTCCTTCACCTAGCTTGTTGGGAACACAAAGATTCTTTTCACTTGCAAACGCCAATCCATACATATATATGGTTATGTACAAGCTCCAACTCGGTTTTACAGTGAAAACTGCAGGAAATTCAAACCGGCACTAGGAAAAATACTGAGAAACCAGAGTAAAAGTTTTTCCTGCAACCCGTTCCCTTTGTGCTAGATGAACGAACGTCTCTCCACATGCTCAGTTCTGAGAGATAAGTTTGTGTGAAAGCCGTCCTTCACCTAGCTTCTTGGGAACACATAGTTCCTTTCAGTTGCAAACCCCATTCCATGCATATATATGGGGAGGTACAAGCTCCAACTCGGTTTTACATTGAAAATTGCAGGAACTTCAAACCGGCACTAGGAAACTGACTGAGAAACCAGAGTAAATGTTTCTCCTGCAACCCGTTCCCTTTGTGCTAGATGAACGAACGTCTCTCCACATGCTCAGTACTGAGAGATAAGTGTGTGTGAAAGCAGTAGTTCACATAACTTGTTGGGAACACAAAGTTTCTTTTCACTTGCAAACTCCAATCCATACATATTTATAGGGAGGTATAAGCTCCAAAACGATTTTACAGTGTAACCTGCAGGAACTTCAAACCGGCACTAAGAAACAGACTGAGAAACCAGAGTAATAGTTTCTCCTGCAAACCGTTCCCTTTGTGCTAGATGAACGAACGTCTCTCCACATGCTCAGTTCTGAGAGATACGTGTGTGTGAAAGCCATCCTTCACCTAGCTTGTTGGGAACACAAAGTTTCTTTTCACTGGCAAACTCCACTCCGAACATATATATGGGGAGGTACAAGCTCCAACTCTCTTTTACAGGGAAAACTGCAGGAACTTCTAACCGGCAACCGGAAACAGACTGAGAAACCAGAATAAAAGTTTCTCCTGCAACCCGTTCCCTTTGTGCCAGATGAACGAACGTCTCTCCACATGCTCATTTCTAAGAGATAATTGTTTGTGAAAGCCGTCATTCACCTAGCTTGTTGCTAATACAAAGTTTTTTTCAGTTGCAAACACCACTCCATGCATATTTATGGGGAGGTACTAGCCCGAACTCGGTTTTACAGTGAAAATTGCAGGAAATTCAAACCGGCACTAACAAACAGACTGAGATACCAGAGTAAATGTTTCCCCTGCAACCCGATCCCTTTGTGCTAGATGAACGAACGTCTCTCTACATGCTCAGTTCTGAGAGATTATTGTGTGTGAAAGCCGTCCTTCACCTATCTTGATGGGAACACAAAGTTTCTTTTCACTTGCAAACTATATTCCATACATATATATGGGAAGTTACTACATCCAACTCGGATTTACAGTGAAAACTGCAGGAACTTTAAACCGGCAACAGGAAACAGACTGAGAAACCAGAGTAAAAGTTTCTCCTGCAAACCGTTCCCTTTGTGCTAGATGAACGAACGTCTCTCCACATGCTCAGTTCTGAGAGATAAGTGTGTGTGAAAGCCGTCCTTCAACTAGCTTGTTGGGAACACAAAGTTTCTTTTCAGTAACAAACTCCACTCCATACATATATATGGGTAGGTATTAGCTCCAACTCGTTTTTACAGTGAAAACTGCAGGAACTTCAAACCGGGAGTAGGAAAAAGACTGAGAAACCAGAGTAAAAGTTTCTCCTGCAACCCGTTCCCTTTGTGCTAGGTGAACGAACGTCTCTCCACATGCTCAGTTCTGAGAGATAAGTCTGTGTGAAAGCCGTCCTTCACCTAGCTTCTTGGGAACACATAGTTCCTTTCAGTTGAATACCTCACTCCATACATATATAAGGGGAGGTACAAGCACCAACTCGGTTTTACAGTGAACACTGCAGGAACTTTAAACCGGCAACAGGAACCAGACTGAGAAACCAGAGTAAAAGTTTCTCCTGCAACCCGTTCCCTTTGTGCTAGATGAACGAACGTCTCTCCACATGCTCAGGTCTGAGAGATAAGTGTGTGTGAAAACCGTAATTCACCTAGCTTGTTGGGAACACAAAGTTTCTTTTCACTTGCAAACGCCAATCCATACATATATATGGGGAGGTACTAGCTCCAACTCAGTTTTACAGTGAAATCTTCAGGAACTTCAATCCGGCACTAGGAAAAATACTGAGAAACCAGAGTAAAAGTTTTTCCTGCAACCCGTTCCCTTTGTGCTAGATGAACGAACGTCTCTCCACATGCTCAGTTCTGAGAGATAAGTTTGTGTGAAAGCCGTCCTTCACCTAGCTTCTTGGGAACACATAGTTCCTTTCAGTTGCAAACCCCATTCCATGCATATATATGGGGAGGTACAAGCTCCAACTCGGTTTTACATTGAAAATTGCAGGAACTTCAAACCGGCACTAGGAAACTGACTGAGAAACCAGAGTAAATGTTTCTCCTGCAACCCGTTCCCTTTGTGCTAGATGAACGAAAGTCTCTCCACATGCTCAGTACTGAGAGATAAGTGTGTGTGAAAGCAGTAGTTCACATAACTTGTTGGGAACACAAAGTTTCTTTTCACTTGCAAACTCCAATCCATACATATTTATAGGGAGGTATAAGCTCCAAAACGATTTTACAGTGTAACCTGCAGGAACTTCAAACCGGCACTAAGAAACAGACTGAGAAACCAGAGTAATAGTTTCTCCTGCAAACCGTTCCCTTTGTGCTAGATGAACGAACGTCTCTCCACATGCTCAGTTCTGAGAGATACGTGTGTGTGAAAGCCATCCTTCACCTAGCTTGTTGGGAACACAAAGTTTCTTTTCACTGGCAAACTCCACTCCGAACATATATATGGGGAGGTACAAGCTCCAACTCTCTTTTACAGGGAAACTGCAGGAACTTCTAACCGGCAACCGGAAACAGACTGAGAAACCAGAATAAAAGTTTCTCCTGCAACCCGTTCCCTTTGTGCCAGATGAACGAACGTCTCTCCACATGCTCATTTCTAAGAGATAATTGTTTGTGAAAGCCGTCATTCACCTAGCTTGTTGCTAATACAAAGTTTTTTTCAGTTGCAAACACCACTCCATGCATATTTATGGGGAGGTACTAGCCCGAACTCGGTTTTACAGTGAAAATTGCAGGAAATTCAAACCGGCACTAACAAACAGACTGAGATACCAGAGTAAATGTTTCCCCTGCAACCCGATCCCTTTGTGCTAGATGAACGAACGTCTCTCTACATGCTCAGTTCTGAGAGATTATTGTGTGTGAAAGCCGTCCTTCACCTATCTTGATGGGAACACAAAGTTTCTTTTCACTTGCAAACTATATTCCATACATATATATGGGAAGTTACTACATCCAACTCGGATTTACAGTGAAAACTGCAGGAACTTTAAACCGGCAACAGGAAACAGACTGAGAAACCAGAGTAAAAGTTTCTCCTGCAAACCGTTCCCTTTGTGCTAGATGAACGAACGTCTCTCCACATGCTCAGTTCTGAGAGATAAGTGTGTGTGAAAGCCGTCCTTCAACTAGCTTGTTGGGAACACAAAGTTTCTTTTCAGTAACAAACTCCACTCCATACATATATATGGGTAGGTATTAGCTCCAACTCGTTTTTACAGTGAAAACTGCAGGAACTTTAAACCGGCAACAGGAAACAGTCTGAGAAACCATAAAAATTTTTCTCCTTCAACCCGTTCCCTTTGTGCTAGATGAACGAACGTCTCTCCACATGCTCAGTTCTGAGAGATAAGTGTGTGTGAAAGCCGTCCTTCACCTAGCTTGTAGGGAACACAAAGTTTCTTTTCACTTGCAAACGCCAATCCATACATATATATGGGGAGGTACTAGCCCCAACTCGGTTTTACAGTGAAAACTGCAGGAACTTCAAACCGGCACTAGGAAACAGACTGAGAAAACAGAGTAAATGTTTCCCTGCAAACCGTTCCCTTTGTGCTATATGAACGAACGTCTCTCCACATGCTCAGTTCTGAGAGATAAGTGTGTGCGAAAGCCGTTCTTCACCTAGCTACTTGGGAACAGAAAGTATTTTTTCCCTTGCAAACGCCACTCCATGCATATATATGGGTTGGTACTAGCTCCCACTCTGTTTTACAGTGAAAACTGCAGGAACTTCAAACAGGCACTAGGAAAAAGACTGAGAAACCAGAGTAAAAGTTTCCCCTGCAACCCGTTTCCTTTGTGCTAGATGAACGAACTTCTCTCCACATGCTCAGTTCTGAGAGATAAGTGTGTGTGAAAGCCGTCCTTTACCTATCTTCTTGGGAACACTTAGTTCCTTTCAGTTGCAAACCCCACTCCATACATATATATGGGGAGGTACTAGCTCCAACTCGACTTTACAGTGAAAACTGCAGGAACTTCAAACCGGCACTAGGAAACTGACTGAGAAACCATAGTAAAAGTTTCTCATGCAACCCGTTCCCTTTGTGCTAGATGAACGAACGTCTCTCCACATGCTCAGTTCTGAGAAATAATTGTGTGTGAAAGCCGTCCTTCACCTAGCTTGTTGGGAACACAAAGTTTCTTTTCATTTGCAAACCCCAATCCATACATATATATGGGGAGGTTCTAGCTCCCACACGATTTTACAGTGAAAACTGCAGGAACTTCAAACCGGCACTAAGAAACAGACTGAGAAACCAGAGTAAAAGTTTCCCTGCAAACCGTTCCCTTTGTGCTATATGAACGAACGTCTCTCCACATGCTCAGTTCTGAGAGATAAGTGTGTGTGAAATCCGTCCTTCACGTAGCTTGCTGGGAACACAAATTTTCTTTTCACTTGCAAACGCAAATCCATACATATTTATGGGGAGGTACTAGCTCCAACTCGATTTTACCGTGAAAACTGCAGGAACTTCAAACCGGCACTAGGATACAGACTGAGAAACCAGAGTAAAAGTTTCTCCTGCAACCCGTTCCCTTTGTGCTAGATGAACGAACGTCTCTCCACATGCTCAGTTCTGAGAGATAAGTGTGTGTGAAAGCCGTCCTTCACCTAGCTTGTTGGGAACACAAAGATTCTTTTCACATGCAAACGCCAATCCATACATATATATGGTTATGTACTAGCTCCAACTCGATTTTACCATGAAACCTGCAGGAATTTCAAACCGGCACTAAGAAACAGACTGAGAAACCAGAGTAATAGTTTCTCCTGCAAACCGTTCCCTTTGTGCTAGATGAACGAACGTCTCTCCACATGCTCAGTTCTGAGAGATAAGTGTGTGTGAAAGCCGTCCTTCACCTAGCTTGTTGGGAACACAAAGTTTCTTTTCACTGGCAAACTCCACTCCGAACATATATATGGGGAGGTACAAGCTCCAACTCTGTTTTACAGGGAAATCTGCAGGAACTTCAAACCGGCAACCGGAAACAGACTGAGAAACCAGAGTAAAAGATTCTCTGCAACCCGTTCCCTTTGTGCTAGGTGAACGAACGTCTCTCCAAATGCTCAGTTCTGAGAGATAACTGTGTGTGAAAGCCGTCCTTCACCTAGCTTCTTGAGAACTCATAGTTCATTTCAGTTGAATACCCCACTCCATACATATATATGGGGAGGTACAAGCACCAACTCGGTTTTACAGTGAACACTGCAGGAACTTTAAACCGGCAACAGGAACCAGACTGAGAAACCAGAGTAAAAGTTTCTCCTGCAACCCGTTCCCTTTGTGCTAGATGAACGAACGTCTCTCCACATGCTCAGGTCTGAGAGATAAGTGTGTGTGAAAGCCGTCCTTCACCTAGCTTGTTGGGAACACAAAGTTTCTTTTCACTTGCAAACGCCAATCCATACATATATATGGGGAGGTACTAGCTCCAACTCAGTTTTACAGTGAAATCTTCAGGAACTTCTATCCGGCACTAGGATACAGACTGAGAAACCAGAGTAAAAGTTTCTCCTGCAAACCGTTCCCTTTGTGCTAGATGAACGAACGTCTCTCCACATGCTCAGTTCTGAGAGATAAGTTTGTGTGAAAGCCGTCCTTCACCTAGCTTCTTGGGAACACATAGTTCCTTTCAGTTGCAAACCCCATTCCATGCATATATATGGGGAGGTACAAGCTCCAACTCGGTTTTACATTGAAAATTGCAGGAACTTCAAACCGGCACTAGGAAACTGACTGAGAAACCAGAGTAAAAGTTTCTCCTGCAACCCGTTCCCTTTGTGCTAGATGAACGAACGTCTCTCCACATGCTCAGTACTGAGAGATAAGTGTGTGTGAAAGCCGTCCTTCACCTAGCTTGTTGGGAACACAAAGTTTCTTTTCACTGGCAAACTCCACTCCGTACATATATATGGGGAGGTACAAGCTCCAAATCTGTTTTACAGGGAAAACTGCAGGAACTTCAAACCGGCAACCGGAAACAGACTGAGAAACCAGAGTAAAAGTTTCTCCTGCAACCCGTTCCCTTTGTGCCAGATGAACGAACGACTCTCCACATGCTCATTTCTAAGAGATAATTGTTTGTGAAAGCCGTCATTCACCTAGCTTGTTAGGAATACAAAGTTTTTTTTCAGTTGCAAACACCACTCCATGCATATTTATGGGGAGGTACTAGCCCAAAATCGGTTTTACAGTGAAAACTGCAGGAACTTCAAACCGGCACTAGGAAACAGTCTGAGAAACCAGAGTAAATGTTTCCCCTGCAACCCGATCCCTTTGTGCTAGATGAACGAACGTCTCTCTACATGCTCAGTTCTGAGAGATTATTGTGTGTGAAAGCCGTCCTTCACCTAGCTTGATGGGAACACAAAGTTTCTTTTCACTTGCAAACTATATTCCATACATATATATGGGGAGTTACTAGATCCAACTCGGATTTACAGTGAAAACTGCAGGAACTTTAAACCGGCAACAGGAAACAGACTGAGAAACCAGAGTAAAAGTTTCACCTGCAACACGTTCCCTTTGTGCTAGATGAACGAACGTCTCTCCACATGCTCAGTTCTGAGGGATAAGTGTGTGTGAAAGCCGTCCTTCACCTAGCTTGTTGGGAACACAAAGTTTCTTTTCACTTGCAAACGCCAATCCATACATATATATGGGGAGGTACTAGCTCCACCTCGGTTTTACAGTGAAAACTGCAGGAACTTTAAACCGGCAACAGGAAACAGACTGAGAAACAACAGTAAAAGTTTTTCCTGCAACCCGTTCCCTTTGTGCTAGATGAACGAACGTCTCTCCACATGCTCAGTTCTGAGAGATAAGTGTGTGTGAAAGCGGTCCTTCACCTAGCTTGTTGGGAACACAAAGTTTCTTTTCACTTGCAAACGCCAATCCATACATATATATGGGGAGGTACTAGCTCCAACTCGTTTTTACAGTGAAAACTGCAGGAAATTCAAATCGGCAGTAGGAAAAAGACTGAGAAACCAGAGTAAAAGTTTCTCTTGCAACCCGTTCCATTTGTGCTAGATGAACGAAAGTCTCATCACATGCTCAGTTATGAGAGATAAGTGTGTGTGAAAGCCACCCTTCCCCTGCTTCTTGGGAAAACATAGTTCCTTTAAGTTGCAAACCCCACTCCATACATCTATATGGGGAGGTACAAGCTCCAACTCGGTTTTACAGTGAAAACTGCAGGAACTTCAAACCGGCACTAGGATACAGACTGAGAAACCAGAGTAATTGATTCACCTGCAACCCGTTCCCTTTGTGCTAGATGAACGAAAGTTTCTCCACATGCTCCGTTCTGAGAGATAAGTGTGTGTGAAAGCCGTACTTCACCTAGCTCCTTGGGAACACATAGTTCCTTTCAGTAGCAAACCCCTCTCCATACATATATATAGTGAGGTACAAGCTCCAACTCGGATTTACTGTGAATACTGCAGGAACTTTAAACCGGCAACAGGAAACAGTCTGAGAAACCATAAAAATTTTTCTCCTTCAACCCGTTCCCTTTGTGCTAGATGTACGAACGTCTCTCCACATGCTCAGTTCTGAGAGATAAGTGTGTGTGAAGCCGTCCTTCACCTAGCTTGTAGGGAACACAAAGTTTCTTTTCACTTGCAAACGCCAATCCATACATATATATGGGGAAGTACTAGCCCCAACTCGGTTTTACAGTGAAAACTGCAGGAACTTCAAACCGGCACTAGGAAACAGACTGAGATACCAGAGTAAAAGTTTCTACTGCAACCCGTTCCCTTTGTGCTAGATGAACGTACGTCTCTCCACATGCTCAGTTCTGAAAGATAAGTGTGTGTGAAAGCCGTCCTTAACATAGCTTGTTGGGAACACAAAGTTTCTTTTCACTTGCAAACTCCAATCCATACATATATATGGGGAGGTAATATCTCCAAAATGATTTTACAGTGAAAACTGCAGGAACTTCAAACCGGCACTAAGAAACAGACTGAGAAACCAGAGTAAATGTTTATCCTGCAAACCGTTCCATTTGTGCTAGATGAACGAACGTCTCTCCACATGCTAAGTTCTGAGAGATAAGTGTGTGTGAAAGCCGTCCTTCACCTAGCTTGTTTGGAACCCAAAGTTTCTTTTCAGTTGCAAACTCCACTCCATACATATATATGGGTAGGTATTAGCTCCAACTCGTTTTTACACTGAAAACTGCAGGAACTTCAAACCGGCAGTAGGAAAAAGACTTAGAAACCAGAGTAAAAGTTTCTCCTGCAACCCGTTCCCTTTGTGCTAGATGAACGAACGTCTCTCCACATGCTCAGTTCTGAGAGATAACTGTGTGTGAAAGCCGTCCTTCACCTAGCTTCTTGGGAACACAAAGTTTCTTTTCACTTGCAAACGCCAATCCATACATATATATGGGGAGGTACTGGCTCCAACTCGGTTTTACAGTGAAATCTTCAGGAACTTCAATCCGGCACTAGGATACAGACTGAGAAACCAGAGAAAATGTTTCCCCTGCAACCCGTTCCATTTTTGCTAGATGAACGAACGTCTCTCCACATGCTCAGTCCTGAGAGATAAGTGTTTGTGAAAGCCGTCCTTCACCTAGCTTCTTGGGAACACATAGTTCCTTTCCGTTGTAAACCCCACTCTATATATATATATATGGGGAGGTACAAGCTCCAACTCGGTTTTACAGTGAAAATTGCAGGAACTTTAAACCGGCAACAGCAAACAGACTGAGAAAACAGAGTAAAAGTTTCTACTGCAACACGTTCCATTTGTGCTAGATGAACGAACGTCTCTCCACATGCTCAGATCTGAGAGATAAGTGTGTGTGAAAGCCGTCCTTCACCTAGCTTGTTGGGAACACAAAGTTTCTTTTCACTTGCAAACGCCAATCCATACATATATATGGGGAGGTTCTAGCCCCAACTCTGTTTTACAGTGAAAACAGCAGGAACTTCAAACCGGCACTAGGAAACAGACTGAGATACCAGAGTAAAAGTTTCTACTGCAACCCGTTCCCTTTGTGCTAGATGAACGTACGTCTCTCAACATGCTCAGTTCTGAGAGATAAGTGTCTCTGAAAGCCGTCCTTCACCTAGCTTGTTGGGAACACAAAGTTTCTTTTCACTTGCAAACTCCATTTCATACATATATATGGGGAGGTAAAAGCTCCAAAACGATTTTACAGAGAAAACTGCAGGAACTTCAAACCGGCACTAAGAAACAGACTGAGAAACCAGAGTAAATATTTCTCCTGCAACCCGTTCCATTTGTGCTAGATGAACGAACGTCTCTCCACATGCTCAGTTCTGAGAGATAAGTGTGAGTGAAAGCCGTCCTTCACCTTGCTTGTTGGGAACACAAAGTTTCTTTTCAGTAACAAACTCCACTCCATACATATATATTGGTAGGTATTAGCTCCTACTCGTTTTTACAGTGAAAACTTCAGGAACTTCAAACCGGCAGTAGGGAAAAGACTGAGAAACCAGAGTAAAAGTTTCTCCTGCAAACCGTTCCCTTTGTGCTAGATGAACGAACGTCTCTCCACATGCTCAGTTCTGAGAGATAACTGTGTGTGAAAGCCGTCCTTCACCTAGCTTCTTGGGAACATATAGTTCCTTTCAGTTGCATACCCCAATTCATATATATATGGGGAGGTACAAGCACCAACTCGGTTTTACAGTGAACACTGCAGGAACTTTAAACCGGCAACAGGAACCTGACTGAGAAACCAGAGTAAAAGTTTCCCCTGCAACCCGTTCCCTTTGTGCTAGATGAACGAACGTCTCTCCAAATGATGAGTTCTGAGATATAAGTGTGTGTGAAAGCCGTCCTTCACCTAGCTTGTTGGGAACACAAAGTTTCTTTTCTCTTGCAAACGCCAATCCATGCATATATATGGGGAGGTACTAGCTCCAACTCGGGTTTAGAGTGAAATCTTCAGGAACTTCAAACCGGCACTAAGAAACATACTGAGAAACCAGAGTAATAGTTTCTCCTGCAAACAGTTCCCTTTGTGCCAGATGAACGAACGTCTCTCCACATGCTCATTTCTAAGAGATAATTGTTTGTGAAAGCCGTCATTCACCTAGCTTGTTGGGAATACAAAGTTTTTTTTCAGTTGCAAACACCACTCCATGCATATTTATGGGGAGGTACTAGCCCGTACTCGGTTTTACAGTGAAAACTGCAGGAAATTCAAAAGGGCATTAGGAAACATACTGAGAAACCAGAGTAAATGTTTCTCCTGCAACCTGATACCTTTTTGCTAGATGAACGAACGTGTCTCTACATGCTCAGTTCTGAGAGATTATTGTGTGTGAAAGCCGTCTTTCACCTAGCTTCATGGGAACACAAAGTTTCTTTTCACTTGCAAACTATATTCCATACATATATATGGGGAGATACAAGATCCAACTCGGATTTACAGTGAAAACTGCAGGAACTTTAAACCGGCAACAGGAAACAGACTGAGAAACCAGAGAAAAAGTTTCTCCTGCAACCCTTTCCCTTTGTGCTAGATGAACGAACGTCTCTCCACATGCTCAGGTCTGAGAGATAAGTGTGTGTGAAAGCCATCCTTCACCTAGTTTGTTGGGAACACAAAGTTTCTTTTCACTTGCAAACGCCAATCCATACATATATATGGGGAGGTACTAGCTCCACCTCGGTTTTACAGTGAAAACTGCAGGAACTTCAAACCGGCACTATGATACACACTGAGAAACCAGAGTAAATGTTTCTCCTGCTACCCGTTCCCTTTGTGCTAGATGAACGAACGTCTCTCCACATGCTCAGTTCTGAGAGATAAGTGTGTGTGAAAGCCGTACTTCAACTAGCTTCTTGAGAACACATGTTTCCTTTCCGTTGCAAACCCCACTCTATATATATTTATGGGGTGGTACAAGCTCCAACTCGGTTTTACAGTGAAAATTGCAGGAAATTTAAACCGGCAACAGGAAACAGACTGAGAAAACAGAGTAAACGTTTCTACTGCAACCCGTTCCCTTTGTGCTAGATGAACGAACGTCTCTTCACATGCTCAGTTCTGAGAGATAAGTGTGTGTGAAAGCCGTCCTTAACATAGCTTGTTGGGAACACAAAGTTTCTTTTCACTTGCAAACGCCAATCCATACATATATATGGGGAGGTACTAGCTCCAACTCGGTTTTACAGTGAAAACTGCAGGAACTTCAAACCGACACTAGGATACAGACTGAGAAACCAGAGTAATTGTTTCTCCTGCAAACCGTTCCCTTTGTGCTAGATGAACGAACGTCTCTCCACATGCTCAGTTTTGAGAGATAAGTGTGTGTGAAAGCCGTCCTTCACCTAGCTTGTTGGGAACACAAAGTTTCTTTTCAGTAACAAACTCCACTCCATACATATATATGGGTAGGTATTAGCTGTAACTCGTTTTTACAGTGAAAACTGCAGGAACTTCAAACCGGCAGTAGGAAAAAGACTGAGAAACCAGAGTAAAAGTTTCTCCTGCAACCCGTTCCTTTTGTGCTAGATGAACGAACGTCTCTCCACATGCTCAGGTCTGAGAGATAAGTGTGTGGGAAAGCCGTTCTTCACCTAGCTTGTTGGGAACACATAGTTCCTTTCCGTTGCAAACCCCACTCTATATATATATATATGGGGAGGTACAAGCTCCAAAACGGTTTTACAGTGAAAATTGCAGGAACTTTAAACCGGCAACAGGAAACAGACTGAGAAAACAGAGTAAAAGTTTCTACTGCAACCCGTTCCCTTTGTGCTACATGAACGAACGTCTCTCCACATGCTCAGTTCTAAGAGATAAGTGTGTGTGAAAGCCGTCCTTCACCTAGCTTGTTGGGAACACAATGTTTCTTTTCAGTTGCAAACTCCACTCCATACATATATATGGGGAGGAATTAGCTCCAACTAGGTTTTAAAGTGAAAACTGCAGGAACTTCAAACCGGCACTAGGAAACAGTCTGAGAAACCAGAGTAAAAGTTTCTCCTGCAACCAGTTCCCTTTGTGCTAGATGAACGAACGTCTCATCACATGCTCAGTTCTGAGAGGTAAGTGTGTGTGAAAGCCGCCCTTCACCTAGCTTCTTGGGAAAACATAGTTCCTTTCAGTTGCAAACCCCACTCCATACATCTATATGGGGAGGTACAAGCTCCAACTCGGTTTAACAGTGAAAACTGCAGGAACTTCAAACCGACACTAGGATACAGACTGAGAAACCAGAGTAAATGATTCTCCTGCAACCCGTTCCCTTTGTGCTAGATGAACTTACGTCTCTCCACATGCTCTGTTATGAGAGATACGTGTGTGTGAAAGCCGTCCTTCACATAGCTTGTTGCTAACACAAAGTTTTTTTTCCCTTGCAAACACCACACCATGCATATATATGGGGAGGTACTAGCTCCAACTCGGTTTTACAGAGAAAACTTTAGGAACTTTAAACCGGTAACAGGAAACAGACTGAGAAACCAGAAAATTAGTTTCTCCTGCAACCCGTTCCCTTCGAGCTAGATGAACGAACGTCTCTCCACATGCTCAGTTCTGAGAGATAAGTGTGTGTGAAAGCCGTCTTTAACCTACCTTGTTGGGAACACAAAGATTCTTTTCACATGCAAACGCCAATCCATACATATATATGGGGAGGTACTAGCTCCAACTCGGTTTTACAGTGAAAACTGCAGGAACTTCAAGCCGGCAGTAGGAAACAGACTGAGAAACCAGAGTAAAAGTTTGTCCTGCAAACCGTTCCCTTTGTGCTAGACGAACGAACGTCTCTCCACAGGCTCAGTTCTGAGAGATAAGTGTGTGTGAAAGCCGTCCTTCACCTAGTTCCTTGGGAACACATAGTTCTTTTCAGTTGCAAACCCCACTCCATACATATATATGGGGAGGTACTAGCTCCAACTCGGTTTTACAGTGAAAACTGCAGGAACTTCAAACCGCCTCTAGGATACAGACTGAGAAACGAGATTAAAATTTCTGCTGCAACCCGTTCCCTTTGTGCTAGATGAACGAACGTCTCTCCACATGCTCAGGTCTGTGAGATAAGTGTGTGTGAAAGCCGTCCTTAACATAGCTTGTTGGGTACACAAAGTTTCTTTTCACTTGCGATCCCCAAACCATACATATATATGGGGAGGTACTAGCTCCAACACGATTTTACAGTGAAAAGTGCAGGAAATTCAAACCGGCACTAAGAAACAGACTGAGAAACCAGAGTAAAAATTTCTCCTGCAAACCGTTCCCTTTGTGCTAAATGAATGAACGTCTCTCCACATGCTCAGTTCTGAGAGATAAGTGTGTGTGAATGCCGTCCTTCACCTAGCTTGTTGGGAACACAAAGTTTCTTTTCACTTGCAAACTCCACTCCATACATATATATGGGGAGGTACTAGCGCCAACTCGGTTTTACAGTGAAAACTGCAGGAACTTCATACCGGCAGTAGGAAACAGGCTGAGAATCCAGAGTAAAAGTTTCTCCTGCAACCAGTTCCCTTTGTGCTAGATGACCGAACGTCTCTCCACATGCTCAGTTCTAAGAGATAAATGTGTGTGAAAGCCGTTCTTCACCTAGCTAGTTGGGAACACAAAGTTTCTTTCACTTGCAATCACCAATCCATGCATATATATTTGTTGGTACTAGCTCCAACTCTGTTTTACAGTGAAAACTGCAGGAACTTCAAACCGGCACTAGGAAACTGACTGAGAAACCAGAGTAAAAGTTCCTCCTGCAACCCGTTCCCTTTGTGCTTGATGAACGAACGTCTCTCCACATGCTCAGTTCTCAGAGATAAGTGTGTGTGAAAGCCGTTCTTCACTTAGCTTGTTGGGAACACAAAGTTTCTTTTCACTTGCAAACTCCAATCCATACATATATATGGGGAGGTACTAGCTCCAACTCGGTTTTACAATGAAAACTGCAGGAACTTCAAACCGGCAGTAGGAAACAGACTGAAAAACCAGAGTAAAATTTTCTCCTGCAACCCGTTCCCTTTGTGCTAGATGAACGAATGTCTCTCCACATGCTTAGTTCTGAGAGATAAGTGTGTGTTAAAGACGACCTTCACCTAGCTTGTTGGGAACACAAAGTTTTTGTTCCCTTGCAAACTCCACTCCACGCATATATATGGGGAGGTACTAGCTCCAACTAGGTTTTACAGTGAAAACTTTTGGAATTTTAAACCGGCAACAGGAAACAGACTGAGAAACCAGAAAAATAGTTTCTCCTGCAACCCGTTCCCTTCGTGCTAGATGAACGAATGTCTCTCCACATGCTCAGTTCTGAGAGATAAGTGTGTGTGAAAGCCGTCTTTCACCTACCTTGTTGGGAACACAAAGATTCTTTTCACATGCAAACGCCAATCCATACATATATATGGGGATGTACTAGCTCCAAATCTGTTTTACAGTGAAAACTGCAGGAACTTCAAACCGGCACTAAGAAACAGCCTGAGAAACCAGAGTAAAAATTTCCCCTGCAACCCGTTCCCTTTGTGCTAGACGAACGAACGTCTCTCCACATGCTCAGTTCTGAGAGATAAGTGTGTGTGAAAGCCGTCCTTCACCTAGTTCCTTGGGAACACATAGTTCTTTTCAGTTGCAAACCCCACTCCATACATATATATGGGGAGGTACTAGCTCCAACTCGGTTTTACAGTGAAAACTGCAGATACTTCAAGCCGGCAGTAGGAAACAGACTGAGAAACCAGAGTAAAAGTTTTCCCTGCAACCGGTTCCCTTTGTGCTAGACGAACGAACGTCTCTCCACATTCTCAGTTCTGAGAGATAAGTGTGTGTGAAAGCCGTCCTTCACCTAGTTCCTTGGGAACACATAGTTCTTTTCAGTTGCAAACCCCACTCCATACATATATATGGGGAGGTATTAGCTCCAAATCGGTTTTACAGTGAAAACTGCAGGAACATTAAACCGGCAACAGGAAACAGACTGAGAAACCAGAGTATAAGTTTCTCCTGCAACCCGTGCCCTTTGTGCTAGATGAAAGAACGTCTCTCCACATGCTCAGTTCTGAGAGATAAGTGTGTGTGAAAGCCTTCCTTCACTTAGCTTGTTGGGAACACAAAGTTTCTTTTCACTTGCAAACGCCAATCCATACATATATATGGGGAGGTACTAGCTCCAACTCGGTTTTACAGTGAAACCTGCAGGAACTTCAAAACGCCTCTAGGATACAGACTGAGAAACGAGATTAAAATTTCTCCTGCAACCCGTTCCCTTTGTGCTAGATGAACGAACGTCTCTCCACATGCACAGTTCTGTGAGATAAGTGTGTGTGAAAGACGTCCTTAACATAGCTTGTTGGGTACACAAAGTTTCTTTTAACTTGCAATCTCCAAACCATACATATATATGGGGAGGTACTAGCTCCAACACGATTTTACAGTGAAAACTGCAGGAAATTCAAACCGGCACTAAGAAACAGACTGAGAAACCAGAGTAAAAATTTCTCCTGCAAACCGTTCCCTTTGTGCTAGATGAACGAACGTCTCTCCACATGCTCAGTTCTGAGAGATAAGTGTGTGTGAATGCCGTCCTTCACCTAGCTTGTTGGGAACACAAAGATTCTTTTCACTTGCAAAACTCCAATCCATACATATATATGGGGAGGTACTAGCTCCAACTCGGTTTTACAGTGAAAACTGCAGGAACTTCAAACTGGCAGTAGGAAACAGAATGAAAAACCAGAGTAAAAGTTTCTCCTGCAACCAGTTCCCTTTGTGCTAGATGAACGAACGTCTCATCACATGCTCAGTTCTGAGAGGTAAGTGTGTGTGAAAGCCGCCCTTCACCTAGCTTCTTGGGAAAACATAGTTCCTTTCAGTTGCAAACACCTCTCCATACATCTATATGGGGAGGTACAAGCTCCAACTCGGTTTTACAGTGAAAACTGCAGGAACTTCAAACCGACACTAGGATACAGACTGAGAAACCAGAGTAAATGATTCTCCTGCAACCCGTTCCCTTTCTGCTAGATGAACGAACGTCTCCCACATGCTCAGTTCTGAGTGATAAGTGTGTGTGAAAGCCGTTCTTCACCTAGCTCCTTGGGAACACATAGTTCCTTCCAGTTGCAAACCCCACTCCATACATATATATGGGGAGGTACTAGCTCCAACTCGGATTTACAGTGAAAACTGCAGGAACTTGAAACCGGCACTAGGAAACTGACTGAGAAACCAGAGTAAATGATTCTCCTGCAACCCGTTCCCTTTGTGCTTGATGAACGAACGTCTCTCCACATGCTTAGTTCTGAGAGATAAGTGTGTGTGAAAGCCGTCCTTCACATAGCTTGTTGCTAACACAAAGTTTTTTTTCCCTTGCAAACACCACACCATGCATATATATGGGGAGGTACTAGCTCCAACTCGGTTTTACAGAGAAAACTTTAGGAACTTTAAACCGGCAACAGGAAACAGACTGAGAAACCAGAAAAATAGTTTCTCCTGGAACCCGTTCCCTTCGTGCTAGATGAACGAACGTCTCTCCACATGCTCAGTTCTGAGAGATAAGTGTGTGTGAAAGCCGTCTTTCACCTACCTTGTTGGGAACACAAAGATTCTTTTCACATGCAAACTCCAATCCATACATATATATGGGGATGTACTAGCTCCAAATCTGTTTTACAGTGTAAACTGCAGGAACTTCAAACCGGCACTAAGAAACAGCCTGAGAAACCAGAGTAAAAGTTTCCCCTGCAACCCGTTCCCTTTGTGCTAGACGAACGAACGTCTCTCCACATGCTCAGTTCTGAGAGATAAGTGTGTGTGAAAGCCGTCCTTCACCTAGTTCCTTGGGAACACATAGTTCTTTTCAGTTGCAAACCCCACTCCATACATATATATGGGGAGGTACTAGCTCCAACTCGGTTTTACAGTGAAAACTGCAGGAACTTCAAGCCGGCAGTAGGAAACAGACTGAGAAACCAGAGTAAAAGTTTCTCCTGCAACCCGTTCCCTTTGTGCTAGACGAACGAACGTCTCTCCACAGGCTCAGTTCTGAGAGATAAGTGTGTGTGAAAGCCGTCCTTCACCTAGTTCCTTGGGAACACATAGTTCTTTTCAATTGCAAACCCCACTCCATACATATATATGGGGAGGTACTAGCTCCAACTCGGTTTTACAGTGAAAACTGCAGGAACTTCAAACCGCCTCTAGGATACAGACTGAGAAACGAGATTAAAATTTCTCCTGCAACCCGTTCCCTTTGTGCTAGATGAACGAACGTCTCTCCACATGCTCAGTTCTGTGAGATAAGTGTGTGTGAAAGCCGTCCTTAACATAGCTTGTTGGGTACACAAAGTTTCTTTTCACTTGCAAACTCCAAACCATACATATATATGGGGAGGTACTAGCTCCAACACGATTTTACAGTGAAAACTGCAGGAAATTCAAACCGGCACTAAGAAACAGACTGAGAAACCAGAGTAAAAATTTCTCCTGCAAACCGTTCCCTTTGTGCTAGATGAACGAACGTCTCTTCACATGCTCAGTTCTGAGAGATAAGTGTGTGTGAATGCCGTCCTTCAACTAGCTTGTTGGGAACACAAAGATTTTTTTCAGTTGCAAACTCCACTCCATACATATATATGGGGAGTTACTAGCGCGAACTCGGTTTTACAGTGAAAACTGCAGGAGCTTCAAACCGGCAGTAGGAAACAGGCTGAGAATCCAGAGTAAAAGTTTCTCCTGCAACCAGTTCCCTTTGTGCTAGATGAACGAACGTCTCTCCACATGCTCAGTTCTAAGAGATAAATGTGTGTGAAAGCCGTTCTTCACCTAGCTAGTTGGGAACACAAAGTTTCTTTCACTTGCAATCTCCAATCCATGCATATATATTTGTTGGTACTAGCTCCAACTCTGTTTTACAGTGAAAACTGCAGGAACTTCAAACCGGCACTAGGAAAACGACTGAGAAACAAGAGAAAAAGTTTTTCCTGCAACCCGTTCCCTTTGTGCTAGATGAACGAACGTCTCTCCACATGCTCAGTTCTGAGTGATAAGTGTGTGTGAAAGCCGTCCTTCACCTAGCTCCTTGGGAACACATAGTTCCTTTCAGTTGCAAACCCCACTCCATACATATATAAGGGGAGGTACTAGCTCCAACTCGGATTTACAGTGAAAAATGCAGGAACTTGAAACCGGCACTAGGAAACTGACTGAGAAACCAGAGTAAAAGTTTCTCCTGCAACCCGTTCCCTTTGTGCTTGATGAACGAACGTCTCTCCACATGCTCAGTTCTCAGAGATAAGTGTGTGTGAAAGCCGTTCTTCACTTAGCTTGTTGGGAACACAAAGTTTCTTTTCACTTGCAAACTCCAATCCATATATATATATGGGGAGGTACTAGCTACAACTCGGTTTTACAGTGAAAACTGCAGGAACTTCAAACCGGCAGTAGGAAACAGACTGAAAAACCAGAGTAAAATTTTCTCCTGCAACCCGTTCCCTTTGTGCTAGATGAACGAAAGTCTCTCCACATGCTTAGTTCTGAGAGATAAGTGTGTGTTAAAGACGACCTTCACCTAGCTTGTTGGGAACACAAAGTTATTTTTCCCTTGCAAACTCCACTCCACGCATATATATGGGGAGGTATAGCTCCAACTCGGTTTTACAGTGAAAACTTTAGGAACTTTAAACCGGCAACAGGAAACAGACTGAGAAACCAGAAAAATAGTTTCTCCTGCAACCCGTTCCCTTCGTGCTAGATGAACGAAAGTCTCTCCACATGCTCAGTTCTGAGAGATAAGTGTGTGTGAAAGCCGTCTTTCACCTACCTTGTTGGGAACACAGAGATTCTTTTCACATGCAAACGCCAATCCATACATATATATGGGGATGTACTAGCTCCAAATCTGTTTTACAGTGAAAACTGCAGGAACTTCAAACCGGCACTAAGAAACAGCCTGAGAAACCAGAGTAAATATTTCCCCTGCAACCCGTTCCCTTTGTGCTAGACGAACGAACGTCTCTCCACAGGCTCAGTTCTGAGAGATAAGTGTGTGTGAAAGCCGCCCTTCACCTAGTTCCTTGGGAACACATAGTTCTTTTCAGTTGCAAACCCCACTCCATACATATATATGGGGAGGTACTAGCTCCAACTCGGTTTTACAGTGAAAACTGCAGGAACTTCAAGCCGGCAGTAGGAAACAGACTGAGAAACCAGAGTAAAAGTTTTCCCTGCAACCCGTTCCCTTTTTGATAGACGAACGAACGTCTCTCCACATGCTCAGTTCTGAGAGATAAGTGTGTGTGAAAGCCGTCCTTCACCTAGTTCCTTGGGAACACATAGTTCTTTTCAGTTGCAAACCCCACTCCATACATATATATGGGGAGGTATTAGCTCCAAATCGGTTTTACAGTGAAAACTGCAGGAACATTAAACCGGCAACAGGAAACAGACTGAGAAACCAGAGTATAAGTTTCTCCTGCAACCCGTTCCCTTTGTGCTAGATGAAAGAACGTCTCTCCACATGCTCAGTTCTGAGAGATAAGTGTGTGTGAAAGCCTTCCTTCACTTAGCTTGTTGGGAACACAAAGTTTCTTTTCACTTGCAAACGCCAATCCATACATATATATAGGGAGGTACTAGCTCCAACTCGGTTTTACAGTGAAAACTGCAGGAACTTCAAACCGCCTCTAGGATACAGACTGACAAACGAGATTAAAATTTCTCCTGCAACCCGTTCCCTTTGTGCTAGATGAACGAACGTCTCTCCACATGCTCAGTTCTGTGAGATAAGTGTGTGTGAAAGACGTCCTTAATATAGCTTGTTGGGTACACAAAGTTTCTTTTAACTTGCAATCTCCAAACCATACATATATATGGGGAGGTATTAGCTCCAACACGATTTTACAGTGAAAACTGCAGGAAATTCAAACCGGCACTAAGAAACAGACTGAGAAACCAGAGTAAAAATTTCTCCTGCAAACCGTTCCCTTTGTGCTAGATGAACGAACGTCTCTCCACATGCTCAGTTCTGAGAGATAAGTGTGTGTGAATGACGTCCTTCACCTAGCTTGTTGGGAACACAAAGATTTTTTTCAGTGGCAAACTCCACTCCATACATATATATGGGGAGTTACTAGCGCCAACTCGGTTTTACAGTGAAAACTGCAGGAACTTCAAACCGGCAGTAGGAAACAGGCTGAGAATCCAGAGTAAAAGTTTCTCCTGCAACCAGTTCCCTTTGTGCTAGATGAACGAACGTCTCTCCACATGCTCAGTTCTGAGAGATAAATGTGTGTGAAAGCCGTTCTTCACCTAGCTAGTTGGGAACACAAAGTTTCTTTCACTTGCAATCTCCAATCCATGCATATATATTTGTTGGTACAAGCTCCAACTCTGTTTTACAGTGAAAACTGCAGGAACTTCAAACCGGCACTAGGAAAATGACTGAGAAACCAGAGAAAAAGTTTTTCCTGCAACCCGGTCCTTTTGTGCTAGATGAACGAACGTCTCTCCACATGCTCAGTTCTGAGAGATAAGTGTGTGTGAAAGCCGTTCTTCACTTAGCTTGTTGGGAACACAAAGTTTCTTTTCACTTGCAAACTCCAATCCATACATATATATGGGGAGGTACTAGCTCCAACTCGGTTTTACAGTGAAAACTGCAGGAACTTCAAACCGGCACTAAGAAACAGCCTGAGAAACCAGAGTAAAAATTTCCCCTGCAACCCGTTCCCTTTGTGCTAGACGAACGAACGTCTCTCCACATGCTCAGTTCTGAGAGATAAGTGTGTGTGAAAGCCGCCCTTCACCTTGTTCCTTGGGAACACATAGTTCTTTTCAGTTGCAAACCCCACTCCATACATATATATGGGGAGGTACTAGCTCCAACTCGGTTTTACAGTGAAAACTGCAGGAACTTCAAGCCGGCAGTAGGAAACAGACTGAGAAACCAGAGTAATAGTTTTCCCTGCAACCCGTTCCCTTTGTGCTAGACGAACGAACGTCTCTCCACATGCTCAGTTCTGGGAGATAAGTGTGTGTGAAAGCCGTCCTTCACCTAGTTCCTTGGGAACACATAGTTCTTTTCAGTTGCAAACCCCACTCCATACATATATATGGGGAGGTATTAGCTCCAAATCGGTTTTACGGTGAAAACTGCAGGAACATTAAACCGGCAACAGGAAACAGACTGAGAAAACAGAGTATAAGTTTCTCCTGCAACCCGTTCCCTTTGTGCTAGATGAAAGAACGTCTCTCCACATACTCAGTTCTGAGAGATAAGTGTGTGTGAAAGCCTTCCTTCACTTAGCTTGTTGGGAACACAAAGTTTCTTTTCACTTGCAAACGCCAATCCATACATATATATGGGAAGGTACTAGCTCCAACTCGGTTTTACAGTGAAAACTGCAGGAACTTCAAACCGCCTCTAGGATACAGACTGAGAAACGAGATTAAAATTTCTCCTGCAACCCGTTCCCTTTGTGCTAGATGAACGAACGTCTCTCCACATGCTCAGTTCTGTGAGATAAGTGTGTGTGAAAGACGTCCTTAACATAGCTTGTTGGGTACACAAAGTTTCTTTTAACTTGCAATCTCCAAACCATACATATATATGGGGAGGTACTAGCTCCAACACGATTTTACAGTGAAAACTGCAGGAAATTCAAACCGGCACTAAAAAACAGACTGAGAAACCAGAGTAAAAATTTCTCCTGCAAACCGTTCCCTTTGTGCTAGATGAACGAACGTCTCTCCACATGCTCAGTTCTGAGAGATAAGTGTGTGTGAATGACGTCCTTCACCTAGCTTGTTGGGAACACAAAGATTTTTTTCAGTTGCAAACTCCACTCCATACATATATATGGGGAGTTACTAGCGCCAACTCGGTTTTACAGTGAAAACTGCAGGAACTTCAAACCGGCAGTAGGAAACAGGCTGAGAATCCAGAGTAAAACTTTCTCCTGCAACCAGTTCCCTTTGTGCTAGATGAACGAACGTCTCTCCACATGCTCAGTTCTTAGAGATAAATGTGTGTGAAAGCCGTTCTTCACCTAGCTAGTTGGGAACACAAAGTTTCTTTCACTTGCAATCTCCAATCCATGCATATATATTTGTTGGTACTAGCTCCAACTCTGTTTTACAGTGAAAACTGCAGGAACTTCAAACCGGCACTAGGAAAACGACTGAGAAACCAGAGAAAAAGTTTTTCCTGCAACCCGTTCCTTTTGTGCCAGATGAACGAACGTCTCTCCACATGCTCAGTTCTGAGTGATAAGTGTGTGTGAAAGCCGTCCTTCACCTAGCTCCTTGGGAACACATAGTTTCTTTCAGTTGCAAACCCCACTCCATACATATATATGGGGAGGTACTAGCTCCAACTCGGATTTACAGTGAAAACTGCAGGAACTTGAAACCGGCACAAGGAAACTGACTGAGAAACCAGAGTAAATGTTTCTCCTGCAACCCGTTCCCTTTGTGCTTGATGAACGAACGTCTCTCCACATGCTCAGTTCTCAGAGATAAGTGTGTGTGAAAGCCGTTCTTCACTTAGGTTGTTGGGAACACAAAGTTTCTTTTCACTTGCAAACTCCAATCCATACATATATATGGGGAGGTACTAGCTCCAACTCGGTTTTACAGTGAAAACTGCAGGAACTTCAAACCGGCAGTAGGAAACAGACTGAAAAACCAGAGTAAAATTTTCTCCTGCAAACCGTTCCCTTTGTGCTAGATGAACGAACGTCTCTCCACATGCTTAGTTCTGAGAGATAAGTGTGTGTTAAAGCCGTCCTTCACCTAGCTTGTTGGGAACACAAAGTTTTTTTTCCCTTGCAAACTCCACTCCATGCATATATATGGGGAGGAACTAGCTCCAACTCGGTTTTACAGTGAAAACTTTAGGAACTTTAAACCGGCAACAGGAAACAGACTGAGAAACCAGAAAAATAGTTTTTCCTGCAGCCCGTTCCCTTCGTGCTAGATGAACGAACGTCTCTCCACATGCTCAGTTCTGAGAGATAAGTGTGTGTGAAACCATCCTTAAACTACCATGTTGGGAACACAAATATTCTTTTCACATGCAAACGCCAATCCATACATATATATGGGGATGTACTAGCTCCAACTCTGTTTTACAGTGAAAACTGCAGGAACTTCAAACCGGCACTAAGAAACAGCCTGAGAAACCATAGTAAAATTTTCTCCTGCAAACCGTTACCTTTGTGCTAGATGAACGAACGTCTCTCCACATGCTCAGTTCTGAGAGATAAGTGTGTGTGAAAGCCGTACTTCACCTAGCTTGTTGGGAACACAAAGTTTCTTTTCAGTTGCAAACTCCACTCCATACATATATATGGGGAGGTACAAGCTCCAACTCGGTTTTACAGTGAAAACTGTAGGAACTTCAAACCATCAGTAGGAAACAGACTGAGAAACCAGAGTAAAAGTTTCTCCTGCAGCCCGTTCCCTTTGTGCTAGATGAACGAACGTCTCTCCACATGCTCAGTTCTGAGAGATAAGTGTGTGTGAAAGCCGTCCTTCACCTAGTTCCTTGGGAACACATAGTTCTTTTCAGTTGCAAACCCCACTCCATACATATATATGGGGAGGTACTAGCTCCAACTCGGTTTTACAGAGAAAACTGCAGGAAATTCAAGCCGGCAGTAGGAAACAGACTGAGAAACCAGAGTAAAAGTTTCTCCTGCAACCCGTTCCCTTTGTGCTAGACGAACGATCGTCTCTCCACATGCTCAGTTCTGAGAGATAAGTGAGTGTGAAAGCCGTCCTTCACCTAGTTCCTTGGGAACACATAGTTCTTTTCAGTTGCAAACCCCACTCAATACATATATATGGGGAGGTATTAGCTCCAAATCGGTTTTACAGTGAAAACTGCAGGAACATTAAACCGGCAACAGGAAACAGACTGAGAAACCAGAGTAAAAGTTTCTCCTGCAACCCATTCCCTTTGTGCTAGATGAACGAACGTCTCTCCACATGCTCAGTTCTGAGAGATAAGTGTGTGTGAAAGCCTTCCTTCACTTAGCTTGTTGGGAACACAAAGTTTCTTTTCACTTGCTAACGCCAATCCATACATATATATGGGGAGGTACTAGCTCCAACTCGGTTTTACAGTGAAATCTGCAGGAACTTCAAACCGCCTCTAGGATACAGACTGAGAAACGAGATTAAAATTTCTCCTGCAACCCGTTCCCTTTGTGCTAGATAAACGAACGTCTCTCCACATGCTCAGATCTGAGAGATAAGTGTGTGTGAAAGCCGTCCTTAACATAGCTTGTTGGGTACACAAAGTTTCTTTTCACTTGCAATCTCCAAACCATACATATATATGGGGAGGTACTAGCTCCAACACGATTTTACAGTGAAAACTGCAGGAAATTCAAACCGGCACTAAGAAACAGACTGAGAAACCAGAGTAAAAATTTCTCCTGCAAACCGTTCCCTTTGTGCTAGATGAACGAAAATCTCTCCACATGCTCAGTTCTGAGAGATAAGTGTGTGTGAATGCCGTCCTTCACCTAGCTTGTTGGGAACACAAAGATTTTTTTCAGTTGCAAACTCCACTCCATACATATATATGGGGAGTTACTAGCGTCAACTCGGTTTTAAAGTGAAAACTGCAGGAACTTCAAACCGGCAGTAGGAAACAGGCTGAGAATCCAGAGTAAAAGTTTCTCCTGCAACCAGTTCCCTTTGTGCTAGATGAACGAACGTCTCTCCATATGCTCAGTTCTAAGAGATAAATGTGTGTGAAAGCCGTTCTTCAGCTAGCTAGTTGGGAACACAAAGTTTCTTTCACTTGCAATCTCCAATCCATGCATATATATTTGTTGGTACTAGCTCCAACTCTGTTTTACAGTGAAAACTGCAGGAACTTCAAACCGGCACTAGGAAAACGACTGAGAAACCAGAGAAAAAGTTTCTCCTGCAACCCGTTCCCTTTGTGCTAGATGAACGAACGTCTCTCCACATGCTCAGTTCTGAGTGATAAGTGTGTGTGACAGCCGTCCTTCACCTAGCTCATTGGGAACACATAGTTCCTTTCAGTTGCAAACTCCACTCCATACATATATATGGGGAGGTACTAGCTCCAACTCGGATTTACAGTGAAAACTGCAGGAACTTGAAACCGGCACTAGGAAACTGACTGAGAAACCAGAGTAAAAGTTTCTCCTGCAACCCGTTCCCTTTGTGCTTGATGAACGAACGTCTCTCCACATGCTCAGTTCTGAGAGATAAGTGTGTGTGAAAGCCGTTCTTCACTTAGCTTGTTGGGAACACAAAGTTTCTTTTCACTTGCAAACTCAAATCCATACATATATATAGGGAGGTACTAGCTCCAACTCGGTTTTACAGTGAAAACTGCAGGAACTTCAAACTGGCAGTAGGAAACAGACTGAAAAACCAGAGTAAATTTTTCTCCTGCAACCCGTTCCCTTTGTGCTAGATGAACGAACGTCTCTCCACATGCTTAGTTCTGAGAGATACGTGTGTGTTAAAGCCGTCCTTCACCTAGCTTATTGGGAACACAAAGTTTTTTTTCCCTTGCAAACTCCACTCCATGCATATATATGGGGAGGAACTAGCTCCAACTCGGTTTTACAGTGAAAACTTTAGGAACTTTAAACCGGCAACAGGAAACAGACTGAGACACGAGAAAAATAGTTTCTCCTGCTGCCCGTTCCCTTCGTGCTAGATGAACGAACGTCTCTCCACATGCTAAGTTCTGAGAGATAAGTGTGTGTGAAAGCCTTCCTTAAACTACCATGTTGGGAACAAAAATATTCTTTTCACATGCAAACGCCATTCCATACACATATATGGGGATGTACTAGCTCCAACTCTGTTTTACAGTGAAAACTGCAGGAACTTCAAACCGGCACTAAGAAACAGCCTGAGAAACCAGAGTAAAATTTTCTCCTGCAAACCGTTACCTTTGTGCTAGATGAACGAACGTCTCTCCACATGCTCAGTTCTGAGAGATAAGTGTGTGTGAAATCCGTCCTTCACCTAGCTTGTTGGGAACACAAAGTTTCTTTTCAGTTGCAAACTCCACTCCATACATATATATGGGGAGGTACTAGCTCCAACTCGGTTTTACAGTGAAAACTGTAGGAACTTCAAACCAGCAGTAGGAAACAGGCTGAGAATCCAGAGTAAATGTTTCCCCTGCAACCAGTTCCCTTTGTGCTAGATGAACGAACGTCTCTCCACATGCTCAGTTCTAAGAGATAAATGTGTGTGAAAGCCGTTCTTCACCTAGCTAGTGGGAACACAAAGTTTTTTTCACTTGCAATCTCCAATCCATGCATATATATTTGTTGGTACTAGCTCCAACTCTGTTTTACAGTGATAACTGCAGGAACTTCAAACCGGCACTAGGAAAACGACTGAGAAACCAGAGAAAAAGTTTCTCCTGCAACCCGTTCCCTTTGTGATAGATGAACGAACGTCTCTCCACATGCTCAGTTCTGAGTGATAAGTGTGTGTGAAAGCCGTCCTTCACCTAGCTCCTTGGGAACACATAGTTCCTTTCAGTTGCAAACCCCACTCCATACATATATATGGGGAGGTACTAGCTCCAACTCGGATTTACAGTGAAAACTGCAGGAACTTGAAACCGGCACTAGGAAACTGACTGAGAAACCAGAGTAAAAGTTTCTCCTGCAACCCGTTCCCTTTGTGCTTGATGAACGAACGTCTCTCCACATGCTCAGTTCTGAGAGAAAAGTGTGTGTGAAAGCCGTTCTTCACTTAGCTTGTTGGGAACACAAAGTTTCTTTTCACTTGCAAACTCCAATCCATACATATATATGGGGAGGTACTAGCTCCAACTCGGTTTTACAGTGAAAACTGCAGGAACTTCAAACCGGCAGTAGGAAACAGACTGAAAAACCAGAGTAAAATTTTCACCTGCAACCCGTTCCCTTTGTGCTAGATGAACGAACGTCTCTCCACATGCTCAGTTCTGAGAGATAATTGTGTGTGAAAGCCGTCCTTAAACTACCATGTTGGGAACACAAATATTCTTTTCACATGCAAACGCCAATCCATACATATATATGGAGATGTACTAGCTCCAACTCTGTTTTACAGTGAAAACTGCAGGAACTTCAAACCGGCAGTAGGAAACAGACTGAGAAACCAGAGTAAAAGTTTCTCCTGCAAACCGTTCCCTTTGTGCTAGATGAACGAACGTCTCTCCACATGCTTAGTTCTGAGAGATAATTGTGTGTGAATGCCGTCCTTCACCTAGCTTGTTGGGAACACAAAGTTTCTTTTCAGTTGCAAACTCCACTCCATACATATATATGGGGAGGTACTAGCTCCAACTCGGTTTTACAGTGAAAACTGTAGGAACTTCAAACCGGCAGTAGGAAACAGACTGAGAAACCAGAGTAAAAGTTTCTCCTGCAGCCCGTTCCCTTTGTGCTAGATGAACGAACGTCTCTCCACATGCTCAGTTCTGAGAGATAAGTGTGTGTGAAAGCCGTTCTTCACCTAGCTACTTGGGAACACATAGTTCCTTTCAGTTGCAAACCCCACTCCATACATATATATGGGGAGGTACTAGCTCCAACTCGGTTTTACAGTGAAAACTGCAGGAACATTAAACCGGCAACAGGAAACAGACTGAGGAGCCAGAGTAAAAGTTTCTCCTGCAAACCGTTCCCTTGTGCTAGATGAACGAACGTCTCTCCACATGCTCAGTTCTGAGAGATAAATGTGTGTGAAAGCCGTTCTTCACCTAGCTAGTTGGGAACACAAATTTTTTTTTCCCTTGCAAACTCCACTCCATGCATATATATGGGTTGGTACTAGCTCCAACTCTATTTTACAGTGAAAACTGCAGGAAATTCAAACCGGCACTAGGAAACAGACTGAGAAACCAGAGTAAAAGTTTCTCCTGCAACCCGTTCCCTTTGTGCTAGATGAACGAACGTCTCTCCACATGCTCAGTTCTGAGAGATAAGTGTGTGTGAAAGCCGTCCTTCACCTAGCTCCTTGAGAACACATAGTTCCTTTCAGTTGCAAACCTCACTCCGTACATATATATGGGGAGGTACTAGCTCCAACTCGGATTTACAGTGAAAACTGCAGGAACTTCAAACCGGCACTAAGAAACATACTGAGAAACCTGAGTAAAAGTTTCTCCTGCAACCCGTTCCATTTGTGCTTGATGAACGAACGTCTCTCCACATGCTCAGTTCTGAGAGTTACTGTGAGTGAAAGCCGTCCTTCACCTAGCACATTGGGAACACAAAGTTTCTTTCACTTGCAATCTCCAATCCATGCATATATATTTGTTGGTACTAGCTCCAACTCTGTTTTACAGTGATAACTGCAGGAACTTCAAACCGGCACTAGGAAAACGACTGAGAAAACAGAGAAAAAGTTTCTACTGCAACCCGTTCCCTTTGTGCTTGATGAACGAACGTCTCTCCACATGCTCAGTTCTGAGAGTTAAGTGTGTGTGAAAGCCGTCCTTCACCTAGCTTGTTGGGAACACAAAGTTTCTTTTCAGTTGCAAACTCCACTCCATACATATATATGGGGAGGTACTAGCTCCAACTCGGTTTTACAGTGAAAACTGTAGGAACTTCAAACCGGCAGTAGGAAACAGACTGAGAAACCAGAGTAAAAGTTTCTCCTGCAGCCCGTTCCCTTTGTGCTAGATGAACGAACGTCTCTCCACATGCTCAGTTCTGAGAGATAAGTGTGTGTGAAAGCCGTCCTTCACCTAGTTCCTTGGGAACACATAGTTCTTTTCAGTTGCAAACCCCACTCCATACATATATATGGGGAGGTATTAGCTCCAAATCGGTTTTACAGTGAAAACTGCAGGAACATTAAACCGGCAACAGGAAACAGACTGAGAAACCAGAGTAAAAGTTTCTCCTGCAACCCGTTCCCTTTGTGCTAGATGAACGAACGTCTCTCCACATGCTCAGTTCTGAGAGATAAGTGTGTGTGAAAGCCTTCCTTCACTTAGCTTGTTGGGAACACAAAGTTTCTTTTCACTTGCAAACGCCAATCCATACATATATATGGGGAGGTACTAGTTCCAACTCGGTTTTACAGTGAAAACTGCAGGAACTTCAAACCGGCAGTAGGAAACAGACTGAAAAACCAGAGTAAAAATTTCTCCTGCAACCCGTTCCCTTTGTGCTAGATGAACGAACGTCTCTCCACATGCTTAGTTCTGAGAGATACGTGTGTGTTAAAGCCGTCCTTCACCTAGCTTGTTGGGAACACAAAGATTTTTTCCCTTGCAAACTCCACTCCATGCATATATATGGGGAGGAACTAGCTCCAACTCGGTTTTACAGTGAAATCTTTAGGAACTTTAAACCGGCAACAGGAAACAGACTGAGAAACCAGAAAAATAGTTTCTCCTGCAGCCCGTTCCCTTCGTGCTAGATGAACGAACGTCTCTCCACATGCTCAGTTCTGAGAGATAAGTGTGTGTGAAAGCCGTCCTTAAACTACCATGTTGGGAACACAAATATTCTTTTCACATGCAAACGCCAATCCATACATCTATATGGGGATGTACTAGCTCCAACTCTGTTTTACAGTGAAAACTGCAGGAACTTCAAACCGGCACTAAGAAACAGCCTGAGAAACCAGAGTAAAATTTTCTCCTGCAGCCCGTTCCCTTTGTGCTAGATGAATGAACGTCTCTCCACATGCTCAGTACTGAGAGATAATTGTGTGTGAAAGCCGTCCTTCACCTAGTTCCTTGGGAACACATAGTTCTTTTCAGTTGCAAACCCCACTCCATACATATATATGGGGAGGTATTAGCTCCAAATCGGTTTTACAGTGAAAACTGCTGGAACATTAAACCGGCAACAGGAAACAGACTGAGAAACCAGAGTAAAAGTTTCTCCTGCAACCCGTTCCCTTTGTGCTAGATGACAGAACGTCTCTCCACATGCTCAGTTCTGAGAGATATGTGTGTTTCAAAGCCGTCCTTCACTTAGCTTGTTGGGAACACATAGTTCTTTTCAGTTGCAAACCCCACTCCATACATATATATGGGGAGGTATTAGCTCCAAATCGGTTTTACAGTGAAAACTGCAGGAACATTAAACCGGCAACAGGAAACAGACTGAGAAACCAGAGTAAAACTTTCTCCTGCAACCCGTTCCCTTTGTGCTAGATGACAGAACGTCTCTCCACATGCTCAGTTCTGAGAGATATGTGTGTTTCAAAGCCGTCCTTCACTTAGCTTGTTGGGAACACAAAGTTTCTTTTCACTTGCAATCTCCAAACCATACATATATATGGGGAGGTAGTAGCTCCAACACGATTTTACACTGAAAACTGCAGGAAATTCAAACCGGCACTAAGAAACAGACTGAGAAACCAGAGTAAAAATTTCTCCTGCAAACCGTTCCCTTTGTGCTAGATGAACGAACGTCTCTCCACATGCTCAGTTCTGAGAGATAAGTGTGTGTGAATGCCGTCCTTCACCTAGCTTGTTGGGAACACAAAGATTTTTTTCAGTTGCAAACTCCACTCCATACATATATATGGGGAGTTACTAGCGCCAACTCGGTTTTACAGTGAAAACTGCAGGAACTTCAAACAGGCAGTAGGAAACAGGCTGAGAATCCAGAGTAAATGTTTCCCCTGCAACCAGTTCCCTTTGTGCTAGATGAATGAACGTCTCTCCACATGCTCAGTTCTATGAGATAAATGTGTGTGAAAGCCGTTCTTCACCTAGCTAGTTGGGAACACAAAGTTTCTTTCACTTGCAATCTCCAATCCATGCATATATATTTGTTGGTACTAGCTCCAACTCTGTTTTACAGTGATAACTGCAGGAACTTCAAACCGGCACTAGGAAAACGACTGAGAAACCAGAGAAAAAGTTTTTCCTGCAACCCGTTCCCTTTGTGATAGATGAACGAACGTCTCTCCACATGCTCAGTTCTGAGTGATAAGTGTGTGTGAAAGCCGTCCTTCACCTAGCTCATTGGGAACACATAGTTCCTTTCAGTTGCAAACCCCACTCCATACATATATATGGGGAGGTACTAGCTCCAACTCGGATTTACAGTGAAAACTGCAGGAACTTGAAACCGGCACTAGGAAACTGACTGAGAAACCAGAGTAAAAGTTTCTCCTGCAACCCGTTCCCTTTGTGCTTGATGAACGAACGTCTCTCCACATGCTCAGTTCTGAGAGATAAGTGTGTGTGAAAGCCGTTCTTCACTTAGCTTGTTGGGAACACAAAGTTTCTTTTCACTTGCAAACTCCAATCCATACATATATATGGGGAGGTACTAGCTCCAACTCGGTTTTACAGTGAAAACTGCAGGAATTTCAAAACGGCAGTAGGAAACAGACTGAAAATCCAGAGTAAAATTTTCACCTGCAACCCGTTCCCTTTGTGCTAGATGAACGAACGTCTCTCCACATGCTTAGTTCTGAGAGATAAGTGTGTGTTAAAGCCGTCCTTCACCTAGCTTGTTGGGAACACAAAGTTTTTTTTCCCTTGCAAACTCCACTCCATGCATATATATGGGGAGGAACTAGCTCCAACTCGGTTTTACAGTGAAAACTTTAGGAACTTTAAACCGACAACAGGAAACAGACTGAGAAACCAGAAAAATAGTTTCTCCTGCAGCCCGTTCCCTTCATGCTAGATGAACGAACGTCTCTCCACATGCTCAGTTCTGAGAGATAAGTGTGTGTGAAAGCCGTCCTTAAACTACCATGTTGGGAACACAAATATTCTTTTCACATGCAAACGCCAATCCATACATATATATGGAGATGTACTAGCTCCAACTCTGTTTTACAGTGAAAACTGCAGGAACTTCAAACCGGCACTAAGAAACAGCCTGAGAAACCAGAGTAAAAGTTTCTCCTGCAACCCGTTCCCTTTGTGCTAGATGAACGAACGTCTCTCCACATGCTTAGTTCTGAGAGATAATTGTGTGTGAATGCCGTCCTTCACCTAGCTTGTTGGGAACACAAAGTTTCTTTTCAGTTGCAAACTCCACTCCATACATATATATGGGGAGGTACTAGCTCCAACTCGGTTTTACAGTGAAAACTGTGGGAACTTCAAACCGGCAGTAGGAAACAGACTGAGAAACCAGAGTAAAAGTTTCTCCTGCAGCCCGTTCCCTTTGTGCTAGATGAACGAACGTCTCACCACATGCTCAGTTCTGAGAGATAAGTGTGTGTGAAAGCCGTTCTTCACCTAGCTACTTGGGAACACATAGTTCCTTTCAGTTGCAAACCCCACTCCATACATATATATGGGGAGGTACTAGCTCCAACTCGGTTTTACAGTGAAAACTGCAGGAACATTAAACCGGCAACAGGAAACAGACTGAGGAGCCAGAGTAAAAGTTTCTCCTGCAAACCGTTCCCTTTGTGCTAGATGAACGAACGTCTCTCCACATGCTCAGTTCTGAGAGATAAATTTGTGTGAAAGCCGTTCTTCACCTAGCTAGTTGGGAACACAAAGTTTTTTTTCCCTTGCAAACTCCACTCCATGCATATATATGGGTTGGAACTAGCTCCAACTCTATTTTACAGTGAAAACTGCAGGAAATTCAAACCGGCACTAGGAAACAGACTGAGAAACCAGAGTAAAAGTTTCTCCTGCAACCCGTTCCCTTTGTGCTAGATGAACGAACGTCTCTCCACATGCTCAGTTCTGAGAGATAAGTGTGTGTGAAAGCCGTCCTTCACCTAGCTCCTTGAGAACACATAGTTCCTTTCAGTTGCAAACCCCACTCCGTACATATATATGGGGAGGTACTAGCTCCAACTCGGATTTACAGTGAAAACTGCAGGAACTTCAAACCGGCACTAAGAAACATACTGAGAAACCAGAGTAAAAGTTTCTCCTGCAACCCGTTCCATTTGTGCTTGATGAACGAACGTCTCTCCACATGCTCAGTTCTGAGAGTTAATGTGAGTGAAAGCCGTCCTTCACCTAGCACATTGGGAACACAAAGTTTCTTTCACTTGCAATGTCCAATCCATGCATATATATTTGTTGGTACTAGCTCCAACTCTGTTTTACAGTGATAACTGCAGGAACTTCAAACCGGCACTAGGAAAACGACTGAGAAACCAGAGAAAAAGTTTCTCCTGCAACCCGTTCCCTTTGTGCTTGATGAACGAACGTCTCTCCACATGCTCAGTTCTGAGAGATAAGTGTGTGTGAAAGCCGTCCTTCACCTAGCTTGTTGGGAACACAAAGTTTCTTTTCAGTTGCAAACTCCACTCCATACATATATATGGGGAGGTACTAGCTCCAACTCGGTTTTACAGTGAAAACTGTAGGAACTTCAAACCGGCAGTAGGAAACAGACTGAGAAACCAGAGTAAAAGTTTCTCCTGCAGCCCGTTCCCTTTGTGCTAGATGAACGAACGTCTCTCCACATGCTCAGTTCTGAGAGATAAGTGTGTGTGAAAGCCGTCCTTCACCTAGTTCCTTGGGAACACATAGTTCTTTTCAGTTGCAAACCCCACTCCTTACATATATATGGGGAGGTATTAGCTCCAAATCGGTTTTACAGTGAAAACTGCAGGAACATTAAACCGGCAACAGGAAACAGACTGAGAAACCAGAGTAAAAGTTTCTCCTGCAACCCGTTCCCTCTGTGCTAGATGAACGAACGTCTCTCCACATGCTCAGTTCTGAGAGATAAGTGTGTGTGAAAGCCTTCCTTCATTTAGCTTGTTGGGAACACAAAGTTTCTTTTCACTTGCAAACGCCAATCCATACATATATATGGGGAGGTACTAGTTCCAACTCGGTTTTACAGTGAAAACTGCAGGAACTTCAAACCGGCAGTAGGAAACAGACTGAAAAACCAGAGTAAAATTTTCTCCTGCAACCCGTTCCCTTTGTGCTAGATGAACGAACGTCTCACCACATGCTTAGTTCTGAGAGATACGTGTGTGTTAAAGCCGTTCTTCACCTAGCTTGTTGGGAACACAAAGATTTTTTCCCTTGCAAACTCCACTCCATGCATATATATGGGGAGGAACTAGCTCCAACTCGGTTTTACAGTGAAATCTTTAGGAACTTTAAACCGGCAACAGGAAACAGACTGAGAAACCAGAAAAATAGTTTCTCCTGCAGCCCGTTCCCTTCGTGCTAGATGAACGAACGTCTCTCCACATGCTCAGTTCTGAGAGATAAGTGTGTGTGAAAGCCTTCCTTAAACTACCATGTTGGGAACACAAATATTCTTTTCACATGCAAACGCCAATCCATACATATATATGGGGATGTACTAGCTCCAACTCTGTTTTACAGTGAAAACTGCAGGAACTTCAAACCGGCACTAAGAAACAGCCTGAGAAACCAGAGTAAAATTTTCTCCTGCAAACCGTTACCATTGTGCTAGATGAACGAACGTCTCTCCACATGCTCAGTTCTGAGAGATAAGTGTGTGTGAAAGCCGTCCTTCACCTAGCTTGTTGGGAACACAAAGTTTCTTTTCAGTTGAAAACTCCACTCCATACATATATATGGGGAGGTACTAGCTCCAACTCGGTTTTACAGTGAAAACTGTAGGAACGTCAAACTGGCAGTAGGAAACAGACTGAGAAACCAGAGTAAAAGTTTCTCCTGCAGCCCGTTCGCTTTGTGCTAGATGAATGAACGTCTCTCCACATGCTCAGTTCTGAGAGATAATTGTGTGTGAAAGCCGTCCTTCACCTAGTTCCTTGGGAACACATAGTTCTTTTCAGTTGCAAACCCACTCCATACATATATATGGGGAGGTATTAGCTCCAAATCGGTTTTACAGTGAAAACTGCAGGAACATTAAACCGGCAACAGGAAACAGACTGAGAAACCAGAGTAAAAGTTTCTCCTGCAACCCGTTACCTTTGTGCTAGATGACAGAACGTCTCTCCACATGCTCAGTTCTGAGAGATATGTGTGTTTCAAAGCCGTCCTTCACTTAGCTTGTTGGGAACACAAAGTTTCTTTTCACTTGCAAACGCCAATCCATACATATATATGGGGAGGTACTAGCTCCAACTCGGTTTTACAATGAAAACTGCAGGAACTTAAAACCGCCTCTAGGATACAGACTGAGAAACGAGATTAAAATTTCTCCTGCAACCCGTTCCCTTTGTGCTAGATGAACGAACGTCTCTCCACATGCTCAGTTCTGTGAGATAAGTGTGTGTGAAACCCGTCCTTAACATAGCTTGTTGGGTACACAAAGTTTCTTTTCACTTGCAATCTCCAAACCATACATATATATGGGGAGGTACTAGCTCCAAAACGATTTTACACTGAAAACTGCAGGAAATTCAAACCGGCACTAAGAAACAGACTGAGAAACCAGAGTAAAAATTTCTCCTGCAAACCGTTCCCTTTGTGCTAGATGAACGAACGTCTCTCCACATGCTCAGTTCTGAGAGATAAGTGTGTGTGAATGCCGACCTTCACCTAGCTTGTTGGGAACACAAAGATTTTTTTCAGTTGCAAACTCCACTCCATACATATATATGGGGAGTTACTAGCGCCAACTTGGTTTTACAGTGAAAACTGCAGGAACTTCAAACCGGCAGTAGGAAACAGGCTGAGAATCCAGAGTAAATGTTTCCCCTGCAACCAGTTCCCTTTGTGCTAGATGAACGAACGTCTCTCCACATGCTCAGTTCTAAGAGATAAATGTGTGTGAAAGCCGTTCTTCACCTAGCTAGTTGGGAACACAAAGTTTTTTTCACTTGCAATCTCCAATCCATGCATATATATTTGTTGGTACTAGCTCCAACTCTGTTTTACAGTGATAACTGCAGGAACTTCAAACCGGCACTATGAAAACGACTGAGAAACCAGAGAAAAATTTTTTCCTGCAACCCGTTCCCTTTGTGATAGATGAACGAACGTCTCTCCACATGCTCAGTTCTGAGTGATAAGTGTGTGTGAAAGCCGTCCTTCACCTAGCTCCTTGGGAACACATAGTTCCTTTCAGTTGCAAACCCCACTCCATACATATATATGGGGAGGTACTAGCTCCAAATCGGATTTACAGTGAAAACTGCAGTAACTTCAAACCGGCAGTAGGAAACAGACTGAAAAACCAGAGTAAAATTTTCACCTGCAACCCGTTCCCTTTGTTCTAGATGAACGAACGTCTCTCCACATGCTTAGTTCTGAGAGATACGTGTGTGTTAAAGCCGTCCTTCACCTAGCTTGTTGGAAACACAAAGTTTTTTTTCCCTTGCAAACTCCACTCCATGCATATATATGGGGAGGAACTAGCTCCAACTCGATTTTACAGTGAAAACTTTAGGATCATTAAACCGGCAACAGGAAACAGACTGAGAAACCAGAAAAATAGTTTCTCCTGCAGCCCGTTCCCTTCATGCTAGATGAACGAACGTCTCTCCACATGCTCAGTTCTGAGAGATAATTGTGTGTGAAAGCCGTCCTTAAACTACCATGTTGGGAACACAAATATTCTTTTCACATGCAAACGCCAATCCTTACATATATATGGAGATGTACTAGCTCCAACTCTGTTTTACAGTGAAAACTGCAGGAACTTCAAACCGGCAGTAGGAAACAGACTGAGAAAGCAGAGTAAAAGTTTCTCCTGCAACCCGTTCCCTTTGTGCTAGATGAACGAACGTCTCTCCACATGCTTAGTTCTGAGAGATAATTGTGTTTGAATGCCGTCCTTCACCTAGCTTGTTGGGAACACAAAGCTTCTTTTCAGTTGCAAACTCCACTCCATACATATATATGGGGAGGTACTAGCTCCAACTCGGTTTTACAGTGAAAACTGTAGGAACTTCAAACCGGCAGTAGGAAACAGACTGAGAAACCAGAGTAAAAGTTTCTCCTGCAGCCCGTTCCCTTTGTGCTAGATGAACGAACGTCTCTCCACATGCTCGGTTCTGAGAGATAAGTGTGTGTGAAAGCCGTTCTTCACCTAGCTCCTTGGGAACACATAGTTCCTTTCAGTTGCAAACCCCACTCCATACATATATATGGGGAGGTAATAGCTCCAACTCGGTTTTACAGTGAAAACTGCAGGAACATTAAACCGGCAACAGGAAACAGACTGAGGAGCCAGAGTAAAAGTTTCTCCTGCAAACCGTTCCCTTTGTGCTAGATGAACGAACGTCTCTCCACATGCTCAGTTCTGAGAGATAAATGTGTGTGAAAGCCGTTCTTCACCTAGCTAGTTGGGAACACAAAGTTTTTTTTCCCTTGCAAACACCACTCCATGCATATATATGGGTTGGTACTAGCTCCAACTCTATTTTACAGTGAAAACTGCAGGAAATTCAAACCGGCACTAGGAAACAGACTGAGAAACCAGAGTAAAAGTTTCTCCTGCAACCCGTTCCCTTTGTGCTAGATGAACGAACGTCTCTCCACATGCTCAGTTCTGAGAGATAAGTGTGTGTGAAAGCCGTCCTTCACCTAGCTCCTTGAGAACACATAGTTCCTTTCAGTTGCAAACCCCACTCCGTACATATATATGGGGAGGTACTAGCTCCAACTCGGATTTACAGTGAAAACTGCAGGAACTTCAAACCGGCACTAAGAAACATACTGAGAAACCAGAGTAAAAGTTTCTCCTGCAACCCGTTCCCTTTGTGCTTGATGAACGAACGTCTCTCCACATGCTCAGTTCTGAGAGTTAATGTGAGTGAAAGCCGTCCTTCACCTAGCACATTGGGAACACATAGTTCCTTTCAGTTGCAAACTCCACTCCATGCATATATATGGGTTGGTACGAGCTCCAACTCTTTTTTACAGTGAAAACTGCAGGAACTTCAAACCGGCACTAGGAAAAAGACTGAGAAAGCAGAGTAAAAGATTCACCTGCAACCCGTTCCTGTTGTGCTAGATGAACTAACGTCTCTCCACATGCTCAGTTCTGAGAGATAAGTGTGTGTGAAAGCCGTCCTTCACCTAGCTCCTTGAGAACACATAGTTCCTTTCAGTTGCAAACCCCACTCCGTACATATATATGGGGAGGTACTAGCTCCAACTCGGATTTACAGTGAAAACTGCAGGAACTTCAAACCGGCACTAAGAAACATACTGAGAAACCAGAGTAAAAATTTCTCCTGCAAACCGTTCCCTTTGTGCTAGATGAACGAACGTCTCTCCACATGCTCAGTTCTGAGAGATAAGTGTGTGTGAATGCCGTCCTTCACCTAGCTTGTTGGGAACACAAAGATTTTTTTCAGTTGCAAACTCCACTCCATACATATATATGGGGAGTTACTAGCGCCAACTCGGTTTTACAGTGAAAACTGCAGGAACTTCAAACAGGCAGTAGGAAACAGGCTGAGAATCCAGAGTAAATGTTTCCCCTGCAACCAGTTCCCTTTGTGCTAGATGAATGAACGTCTCTCCACATGCTCAGTTCTATGAGATAAATGTGTGTGAAAGCCGTTCTTCACCTAGCTAGTTGGGAACACAAAGTTTCTTTCACTTGCAATCTCCAATCCATGCATATATATTTGTTGGTACTAGCTCCAACTCTGTTTTACAGTGATAACTGCAGGAACTTCAAACCGGCACTAGGAAAACGACTGAGAAACCAGAGAAAAAGTTTTTCCTGCAACCCGTTCCCTTTGTGATAGATGAACGAACGTCTCTCCACATGCTCAGTTCTGAGTGATAAGTGTGTGTGAAAGCCGTCCTTCACCTAGCTCATTGGGAACACATAGTTCCTTTCAGTTGCAAACCCCACTCCATACATATATATGGGGAGGTACTAGCTCCAACTCGGATTTACAGTGAAAACTGCAGGAACTTGAAACCGGCACTAGGAAACTGACTGAGAAACCAGAGTAAAAGTTTCTCCTGCAACCCGTTCCCTTTGTGCTTGATGAACGAACGTCTCTCCACATGCTCAGTTCTGAGAGATAAGTGTGTGTGAAAGCCGTTCTTCACTTAGCTTGTTGGGAACACAAAGTTTCTTTTCACTTGCAAACTCCAATCCATACATATATATGGGGAGGTACTAGCTCCAACTCGGTTTTACAGTGAAAACTGCAGGAATTTCAAAACGGCAGTAGGAAACAGACTGAAAATCCAGAGTAAAATTTTCACCTGCAACCCGTTCCCTTTGTGCTAGATGAACGAACGTCTCTCCACATGCTTAGTTCTGAGAGATAAGTGTGTGTTAAAGCCGTCCTTCACCTAGCTTGTTGGGAACACAAAGTTTTTTTTCCCTTGCAAACTCCACTCCATGCATATATATGGGGAGGAACTAGCTCCAACTCGGTTTTACAGTGAAAACTTTAGGAACTTTAAACCGACAACAGGAAACAGACTGAGAAACCAGAAAAATAGTTTCTCCTGCAGCCCGTTCCCTTCATGCTAGATGAACGAACGTCTCTCCACATGCTCAGTTCTGAGAGATAAGTGTGTGTGAAAGCCGTCCTTAAACTACCATGTTGGGAACACAAATATTCTTTTCACATGCAAACGCCAATCCATACATATATATGGAGATGTACTAGCTCCAACTCTGTTTTACAGTGAAAACTGCAGGAACTTCAAACCGGCACTAAGAAACAGCCTGAGAAACCAGAGTAAAAGTTTCTCCTGCAACCCGTTCCCTTTGTGCTAGATGAACGAACGTCTCTCCACATGCTTAGTTCTGAGAGATAATTGTGTGTGAATGCCGTCCTTCACCTAGCTTGTTGGGAACACAAAGTTTCTTTTCAGTTGCAAACTCCACTCCATACATATATATGGGGAGGTACTAGCTCCAACTCGGTTTTACAGTGAAAACTGTGGGAACTTCAAACCGGCAGTAGGAAACAGACTGAGAAACCAGAGTAAAAGTTTCTCCTGCAGCCCGTTCCCTTTGTGCTAGATGAACGAACGTCTCACCACATGCTCAGTTCTGAGAGATAAGTGTGTGTGAAAGCCGTTCTTCACCTAGCTACTTGGGAACACATAGTTCCTTTCAGTTGCAAACCCCACTCCATACATATATATGGGGAGGTACTAGCTCCAACTCGGTTTTACAGTGAAAACTGCAGGAACATTAAACCGGCAACAGGAAACAGACTGAGGAGCCAGAGTAAAAGTTTCTCCTGCAAACCGTTCCCTTTGTGCTAGATGAACGAACGTCTCTCCACATGCTCAGTTCTGAGAGATAAATTTGTGTGAAAGCCGTTCTTCACCTAGCTAGTTGGGAACACAAAGTTTTTTTTCCCTTGCAAACTCCACTCCATGCATATATATGGGTTGGAACTAGCTCCAACTCTATTTTACAGTGAAAACTGCAGGAAATTCAAACCGGCACTAGGAAACAGACTGAGAAACCAGAGTAAAAGTTTCTCCTGCAACCCGTTCCCTTTGTGCTAGATGAACGAACGTCTCTCCACATGCTCAGTTCTGAGAGATAAGTGTGTGTGAAAGCCGTCCTTCACCTAGCTCCTTGAGAACACATAGTTCCTTTCAGTTGCAAACCCCACTCCGTACATATATATGGGGAGGTACTAGCTCCAACTCGGATTTACAGTGAAAACTGCAGGAACTTCAAACCGGCACTAAGAAACATACTGAGAAACCAGAGTAAAAGTTTCTCCTGCAACCCGTTCCATTTGTGCTTGATGAACGAACGTCTCTCCACATGCTCAGTTCTGAGAGTTAATGTGAGTGAAAGCCGTCCTTCACCTAGCACATTGGGAACACAAAGTTTCTTTCACTTGCAATGTCCAATCCATGCATATATATTTGTTGGTACTAGCTCCAACTCTGTTTTACAGTGATAACTGCAGGAACTTCAAACCGGCACTAGGAAAACGACTGAGAAACCAGAGAAAAAGTTTCTCCTGCAACCCGTTCCCTTTGTGCTTGATGAACGAACGTCTCTCCACATGCTCAGTTCTGAGAGATAAGTGTGTGTGAAAGCCGTCCTTCACCTAGCTTGTTGGGAACACAAAGTTTCTTTTCAGTTGCAAACTCCACTCCATACATATATATGGGGAGGTACTAGCTCCAACTCGGTTTTACAGTGAAAACTGTAGGAACTTCAAACCGGCAGTAGGAAACAGACTGAGAAACCAGAGTAAAAGTTTCTCCTGCAGCCCGTTCCCTTTGTGCTAGATGAACGAACGTCTCTCCACATGCTCAGTTCTGAGAGATAAGTGTGTGTGAAAGCCGTCCTTCACCTAGTTCCTTGGGAACACATAGTTCTTTTCAGTTGCAAACCCCACTCCTTACATATATATGGGGAGGTATTAGCTCCAAATCGGTTTTACAGTGAAAACTGCAGGAACATTAAACCGGCAACAGGAAACAGACTGAGAAACCAGAGTAAAAGTTTCTCCTGCAACCCGTTCCCTCTGTGCTAGATGAACGAACGTCTCTCCACATGCTCAGTTCTGAGAGATAAGTGTGTGTGAAAGCCTTCCTTCATTTAGCTTGTTGGGAACACAAAGTTTCTTTTCACTTGCAAACGCCAATCCATACATATATATGGGGAGGTACTAGTTCCAACTCGGTTTTACAGTGAAAACTGCAGGAACTTCAAACCGGCAGTAGGAAACAGACTGAAAAACCAGAGTAAAATTTTCTCCTGCAACCCGTTCCCTTTGTGCTAGATGAACGAACGTCTCACCACATGCTTAGTTCTGAGAGATACGTGTGTGTTAAAGCCGTTCTTCACCTAGCTTGTTGGGAACACAAAGATTTTTTCCCTTGCAAACTCCACTCCATGCATATATATGGGGAGGAACTAGCTCCAACTCGGTTTTACAGTGAAATCTTTAGGAACTTTAAACCGGCAACAGGAAACAGACTGAGAAACCAGAAAAATAGTTTCTCCTGCAGCCCGTTCCCTTCGTGCTAGATGAACGAACGTCTCTCCACATGCTCAGTTCTGAGAGATAAGTGTGTGTGAAAGCCTTCCTTAAACTACCATGTTGGGAACACAAATATTCTTTTCACATGCAAACGCCAATCCATACATATATATGGGGATGTACTAGCTCCAACTCTGTTTTACAGTGAAAACTGCAGGAACTTCAAACCGGCACTAAGAAACAGCCTGAGAAACCAGAGTAAAATTTTCTCCTGCAAACCGTTACCATTGTGCTAGATGAACGAACGTCTCTCCACATGCTCAGTTCTGAGAGATAAGTGTGTGTGAAAGCCGTCCTTCACCTAGCTTGTTGGGAACACAAAGTTTCTTTTCAGTTGAAAACTCCACTCCATACATATATATGGGGAGGTACTAGCTCCAACTCGGTTTTACAGTGAAAACTGTAGGAACGTCAAACTGGCAGTAGGAAACAGACTGAGAAACCAGAGTAAAAGTTTCTCCTGCAGCCCGTTCGCTTTGTGCTAGATGAATGAACGTCTCTCCACATGCTCAGTTCTGAGAGATAATTGTGTGTGAAAGCCGTCCTTCACCTAGTTCCTTGGGAACACATAGTTCTTTTCAGTTGCAAACCCACTCCATACATATATATGGGGAGGTATTAGCTCCAAATCGGTTTTACAGTGAAAACTGCAGGAACATTAAACCGGCAACAGGAAACAGACTGAGAAACCAGAGTAAAAGTTTCTCCTGCAACCCGTTACCTTTGTGCTAGATGACAGAACGTCTCTCCACATGCTCAGTTCTGAGAGATATGTGTGTTTCAAAGCCGTCCTTCACTTAGCTTGTTGGGAACACAAAGTTTCTTTTCACTTGCAAACGCCAATCCATACATATATATGGGGAGGTACTAGCTCCAACTCGGTTTTACAATGAAAACTGCAGGAACTTAAAACCGCCTCTAGGATACAGACTGAGAAACGAGATTAAAATTTCTCCTGCAACCCGTTCCCTTTGTGCTAGATGAACGAACGTCTCTCCACATGCTCAGTTCTGTGAGATAAGTGTGTGTGAAACCCGTCCTTAACATAGCTTGTTGGGTACACAAAGTTTCTTTTCACTTGCAATCTCCAAACCATACATATATATGGGGAGGTACTAGCTCCAAAACGATTTTACACTGAAAACTGCAGGAAATTCAAACCGGCACTAAGAAACAGACTGAGAAACCAGAGTAAAAATTTCTCCTGCAAACCGTTCCCTTTGTGCTAGATGAACGAACGTCTCTCCACATGCTCAGTTCTGAGAGATAAGTGTGTGTGAATGCCGACCTTCACCTAGCTTGTTGGGAACACAAAGATTTTTTTCAGTTGCAAACTCCACTCCATACATATATATGGGGAGTTACTAGCGCCAACTTGGTTTTACAGTGAAAACTGCAGGAACTTCAAACCGGCAGTAGGAAACAGGCTGAGAATCCAGAGTAAATGTTTCCCCTGCAACCAGTTCCCTTTGTGCTAGATGAACGAACGTCTCTCCACATGCTCAGTTCTAAGAGATAAATGTGTGTGAAAGCCGTTCTTCACCTAGCTAGTTGGGAACACAAAGTTTTTTTCACTTGCAATCTCCAATCCATGCATATATATTTGTTGGTACTAGCTCCAACTCTGTTTTACAGTGATAACTGCAGGAACTTCAAACCGGCACTAGGAAAACGACTGAGAAACCAGAGAAAAATTTTTTCCTGCAACCCGTTCCCTTTGTGATAGATGAACGAACGTCTCTCCACATGCTCAGTTCTGAGTGATAAGTGTGTGTGAAAGCCGTCCTTCACCTAGCTCCTTGGGAACACATAGTTCCTTTCAGTTGCAAACCCCACTCCATACATATATATGGGGAGGTACTAGCTCCAAATCGGATTTACAGTGAAAACTGCAGTAACTTCAAACCGGCAGTAGGAAACAGACTGAAAAACCAGAGTAAAATTTTCACCTGCAACCCGTTCCCTTTGTTCTAGATGAACGAACGTCTCTCCACATGCTTAGTTCTGAGAGATACGTGTGTGTTAAAGCCGTCCTTCACCTAGCTTGTTGGAAACACAAAGTTTTTTTTCCCTTGCAAACTCCACTCCATGCATATATATGGGGAGGAACTAGCTCCAACTCGATTTTACAGTGAAAACTTTAGGATCATTAAACCGGCAACAGGAAACAGACTGAGAAACCAGAAAAATAGTTTCTCCTGCAGCCCGTTCCCTTCATGCTAGATGAACGAACGTCTCTCCACATGCTCAGTTCTGAGAGATAATTGTGTGTGAAAGCCGTCCTTAAACTACCATGTTGGGAACACAAATATTCTTTTCACATGCAAACGCCAATCCTTACATATATATGGAGATGTACTAGCTCCAACTCTGTTTTACAGTGAAAACTGCAGGAACTTCAAACCGGCAGTAGGAAACAGACTGAGAAAGCAGAGTAAAAGTTTCTCCTGCAACCCGTTCCCTTTGTGCTAGATGAACGAACGTCTCTCCACATGCTTAGTTCTGAGAGATAATTGTGTTTGAATGCCGTCCTTCACCTAGCTTGTTGGGAACACAAAGCTTCTTTTCAGTTGCAAACTCCACTCCATACATATATATGGGGAGGTACTAGCTCCAACTCGGTTTTACAGTGAAAACTGTAGGAACTTCAAACCGGCAGTAGGAAACAGACTGAGAAACCAGAGTAAAAGTTTCTCCTGCAGCCCGTTCCCTTTGTGCTAGATGAACGAACGTCTCTCCACATGCTCGGTTCTGAGAGATAAGTGTGTGTGAAAGCCGTTCTTCACCTAGCTCCTTGGGAACACATAGTTCCTTTCAGTTGCAAACCCCACTCCATACATATATATGGGGAGGTAATAGCTCCAACTCGGTTTTACAGTGAAAACTGCAGGAACATTAAACCGGCAACAGGAAACAGACTGAGGAGCCAGAGTAAAAGTTTCTCCTGCAAACCGTTCCCTTTGTGCTAGATGAACGAACGTCTCTCCACATGCTCAGTTCTGAGAGATAAATGTGTGTGAAAGCCGTTCTTCACCTAGCTAGTTGGGAACACAAAGTTTTTTTTCCCTTGCAAACACCACTCCATGCATATATATGGGTTGGTACTAGCTCCAACTCTATTTTACAGTGAAAACTGCAGGAAATTCAAACCGGCACTAGGAAACAGACTGAGAAACCAGAGTAAAAGTTTCTCCTGCAACCCGTTCCCTTTGTGCTAGATGAACGAACGTCTCTCCACATGCTCAGTTCTGAGAGATAAGTGTGTGTGAAAGCCGTCCTTCACCTAGCTCCTTGAGAACACATAGTTCCTTTCAGTTGCAAACCCCACTCCGTACATATATATGGGGAGGTACTAGCTCCAACTCGGATTTACAGTGAAAACTGCAGGAACTTCAAACCGGCACTAAGAAACATACTGAGAAACCAGAGTAAAAGTTTCTCCTGCAACCCGTTCCCTTTGTGCTTGATGAACGAACGTCTCTCCACATGCTCAGTTCTGAGAGTTAATGTGAGTGAAAGCCGTCCTTCACCTAGCACATTGGGAACACATAGTTCCTTTCAGTTGCAAACTCCACTCCATGCATATATATGGGTTGGTACGAGCTCCAACTCTTTTTTACAGTGAAAACTGCAGGAACTTCAAACCGGCACTAGGAAAAAGACTGAGAAAGCAGAGTAAAAGATTCACCTGCAACCCGTTCCTGTTGTGCTAGATGAACTAACGTCTCTCCACATGCTCAGTTCTGAGAGATAAGTGTGTGTGAAAGCCATCCTTCACCTAGCTTCTTGGGAACACATAGTTCCTTTCAGTTGCAAACCCCACTCCATACATATATATGGGGAGGTACTAGCTCCAACTCGGAATTACAGTGAAAACTGCAGGAACTTCAAACCGGCACTAGGAATAAGACTGAGAAACCAGAGAAAAAGTTTCTCCTGCAACCCGTTCCCTTTTTGCTATATGAACGATCGTCTCTCCACATGCTCAGTTCTGAGAGATAAGTGTGTGTGAAAGCCGTTCTTCAGCTAGCTTGTAGGGAACACAAAGTTTCTTTCACTTGCAAACGCCAATCCATACATATATATGGGGAGGTACTAGCTCCAACTCGGTTTTACAGTGAAAACTGCAGGAACTTTAAACCGGCAGTAGGAAACAGACTGAGAATCCAGAGTAAAAATTTCTCCTGCAACCAGTTCCCTTTGTGCTAGATGAATGACCGTCTCTCCACATGCTCAGTTCTGAGAGATAAATGTGTGTGAAAGCCGTTCTTCACCTAGCTAGTTGGGAACACAAAGATTTTTTTTCCTTGCAAACTCCACTCCATGCATATATATGGGTTCGTACTAGCTCCAACTCTGTTTTACAGTGAAAACTGCAGGAAATTCAAACCGGCACTAGGAAAAAGACTGAGGAACCAGAGAAAAAGTTTCTCCTGCAACCCGTTCCCTTTGTGCTAGATGAACGAACGTCTCTCCACATGCTCAGTTCTGAGAGATAAGTGTGTGTGAAAGCCGTCCTTCAACTAGCTCCTTGGGAACACATAGTTCCTTTCAGTTGCAAACCCCACTCCGTACATATATATGGGGAGGTACTAGCTCCAACTCGGATTTACAGTGAAAACTGCAGGAACTTCAAACCGGCACTAAGAAACATACTGAGAAACCAGAGTAAAAGTTTCTCCTGCAACCCGTTCCCTTTGTGCTTGATGAACGAACGTCTCTCCACATGCTCAGTTCTGAGAGATAAGTGTGTGTGAAAGCCGCCTTCACCTAGCTTCTTGGGAACACATAGTTCCTTTCAGTTGCAAACCCCACTCCGTACATATATATGGGGAGGTACTAGCTCCAACTCGGTTTTACAGTGAAAACTGCAGGAATTTCAAACCGGCAGTAGGAAACAGACTGAGAATCCAGAGTAAAAGTTTCTCCTGCAACAATTTCCCTTTGTGCTATATGAACGAACGTCTCTCCACATGCTCAGTTCTGAGAGATAAGTGTGTGTGAAAGCCGTCCTTCACCTAGCTTGTTGGGAACACAAAGTTTCTTTCACTTGCAAACTCCAATGCATACATATATATGGGGAGGTACTAGCTCCAACTCGGTTTTACAGTGAAATCTGCAGGAACTTCACACCGGCTCTAGGAAACAGACTGAGAAACCTGAGTAAAAATTTCTGCTGCAACCCTTTCCCTTTGTGCTAGATGAACGAAAGTCTCTCCACATGCTCTGTTCTGAGAGATAAGTGTGTGTGAAAGCCGTCCATCATCTAGCTTGTTGGGAACACAAAGTTTCTTTTCAGTTGCAAACTCCAATCCATTCATGTATATGGGAAGGTACTATCTCCAACTCGGTTTTACAGTGAAAACTGCAGGAAATTCAAACCGGCATTAGGAAACAGCCTGAGAAACCAGAGTAACTGTTTCTCCTGCAACCCGTTCCCATTGTGCTAGATGAACGAACGTCTCTCCACATGCTCAGTTCTGAGAGATAAGTGTGTGTGAAAGCCGTACTTAACATAGCTTGTTGGGAACACAAAGTTTTTTTTCCCTTGGAAACTACAATCCATGCATATATATGGGTTGGTACGAGCTCCAACTCTGTTTTACAGTGAAAACTGCAGGAACTTCAAACCGGCACTAGGAAAAAGACTGAGAAAGCAGAGTAAAAGTTTCTCCTGCAACCCGTTCCTTTTGTGCTAGATGAACGAACGTCTCTCAACATGCTCAGTTCTGAGAGATAAGTGTGTGTGAAAGCCGTCCTTCACCTAGCTTCTTGGGAACACATAGTTCCTTTCAGTTGCAAACCCAACTCCATACATATACATGGGGAGGTACTAACTCCAACTCGGATTTACAGTGAAAACTGCAGGAACTTCAAACCGGCACTAGGAATAAGACTGAGAAACCAGAGAAAAAGTTTCTCCTGCAACCCGTTCCCTTTGTGCTAGATGAACGAACGTCTCTCCACATGCTCAGTTCTGAGAGATAAGTGTGTGTGAAAGCCGTCCTTCACCTAGCTTGTTGGGAACACAATGTTTCTTTTCACTTGCAAACTCCAATCCATACATATATATGGGGAGGTAATAGCTCCAACACGATTGTACAGTGAAAACTGCAGGAACTTTAAACCGGATCTAAGAAACATACTGAGAATCCAGAGTAAAAGTTTCACCTGCAAAGCGTTCCCTTTGTGCTATATGAACGAACGTGTCTCCACATGCTCAGTTCTGAGAGATAAGTGTGTGTGAAAGCCGTCCTTCACCTAGCTTGTAGGGAACACAAAGTTTCTTTCACTTGCAAACGCCAATCCATACATATATATGGGGAGGTACTAGCTCCAACACGATTGTACAGTGAAAACTGCAGGAACTTTTAACCGGCAGTAGGAAACAGACTGAGAATCCAGAGTAAAAGTTTCTCCTTCAACCAGTTCCCTTTGTGCTAGATGAATGACCGTCTCTTCACATGCTCAGTTCTGAGAGATAAATGTGTGTGAAAGCCGTTCTTCACCTAGGTAGTTGGGAACACAAAGTTTTTTTTCCCTTGCAAACTCCACTCCATGCATATATATGGGTTGGTACTAGCTCCAAATCTGTTTTACAGTGAAAACTGCAGGAAATTCAAACCGGCACTAGGAAAAACACTGAGAAACCAGAGAAAAAGTTTCCCCTGCAACCCGTTCCCTTTGTGCTAGATGAACGAACGTCTCTCCACATGCTCAGTTCTGAGAGATAAGTGTGTGTGAAAGCCGTCCTTCACCTAGCTCCTTGGGAACACATAGTTCCTTTCAGTTGCAAACCCCACTCCGTACATATATATGGGGAGGTACTAGCTCCAACTCGGTTTACAGTGAAAACTGCAGGAACTTCAAACCGGGACTAAGAAACATACTGAGAAACCAGAGTAAAAGTTTCTCCTGCAACCCGTTCCCTTTGTGCTTGATGAACGAACGTCTCTCCACATGCTCAGTTCTGAGAGATAAGTGTGTGTGAAAGCCGTCCTTCACCTAGCTTCTTGGGAACACATAGTTCCTTTCAGTTGCAAACCCCACTCCGTACATATATATGGGGAGGTACTAGCACCAACTCGCATTTACAGTGAAAACTGCAGGAACTTCAAATCGGCAGTAGGAAACAGACTGAGAATCCAGAGTAAAAGTTTCTCCTGCAACAAGTTCCCTTTGTGCTATATGAACGAACGTCTCTCCAAATGCTCAGTTCTGAGACATAAGTGTGTGTGAAAGCCGTCCTTCACCTAGCTTGTTGGGAACACAAAGTTTCTTTCACTTGAAAACTCCAATCCATACATATATATGGGGAGGTACTAGCTCCAACTCGGTTTTACAGTGAAATCTGCAGGAACATCACACCGGCTCTAGGAAACAGACTGAGAAACCTGAGTAAAAATTTCCCCTGCAACCCGTTCCCTTTGTGCTAGATGAACGAAAGTCTCTCCACATGCTCAGTTCTGAGAGATAAGTGTGTGTGAAAGCCGTCCTTCATCTAGCTTGTTGGGAACACAAAGTTTCTTTTCAGTTGCAAACTCCAATCCATTCATGTATATGGGAAGGTACTATCTCCAACTCGGTTTTACAGTGAAAACTGCAGGAAATTCAAACCGGCATTAGGAAACAGACTGAGAAACCAGAGTAACAGTTTCCCTGCCACCCGTTCCCTTTGTGCTAGATGAACGAACGTCTCTCCACATGCTCAGTTCTGAGAGATAAGTGTGTGTGAAAGCCGTCCTTAACATAGCTTGTTGGGAACACAAAGTTTTTTTTCCCTTGCAACCTACACTCCATGCATATATATGGGTTGGTACGAGCTCCAACTCTGTTTTACAGTGAAAACTGCAGGAACTTCAAACCGGCACTAGGAAAAAGACTGAGAAAGCAGAGTAAAAGTTTCTCCTGCAACCCGTTCCTTTTGTGCTAGATGAACGAACGTCTCTCCACATGCTCAGTTCTGAGAGATAAGTGTGTGTGAAAGCCGTCCTTCACCTAGCTTCTTGGGAACACATAGTTACTTTCAGTTGCAAACCCCACTCCATACATATATATGGGGAGGTACTAGCTCCAACTCGGATTTACAGTGAAAACTGCAGGAACTTCAAACCGGCACTAGGAAAAAGACTGAGAAACCAGAGAAATAGTTTCTCCTGCAAACCGTTCCCTTTGTGCTAGATGAACGAACGTCTCTCCACATGCTCAGTTCTGAGAGATAAGTGTGTGTGAAAGCCGTCCTTAACATAGCTTGTTGGGAACACAAAGTTTTTTTTCCCTTGCAAACTACACTCCATGCATATATATGGGTTGGTACGAGCTCCAACTCTGTTTTACAGTGAAAACTGCAGGAACTTCAAACCGGCACTAGGAAAAAGACTGAGAAAGCAGAGTAAAAGTTTCTCCTGCAACCCGTTCCTTTTGTGCTAGATGAACGAACGTCTCTCCACATGCTCAGTTCTGAGAGATAAGTGGGTGTGAAAGCCGTCCTTCACCTAGCTTCTTGGGAACACATAGTTCCTTTCAGTTGCAAACCCCACTCCATACATATATATGGGGAGGTACTAGCTCCAACTCGGATTTACAGTGAAAACTGCAGGAACTTCAAACCGGCACTAGGAAAAAGACTGAGAAACCAGAGAAAAAGTTTCTCCTGCAAACCGTTCCCTTTGTGCTAGATGAACGAACGTCTCTCCACATGCTCAGTTCTGAGAGATAAGTGTGTGTGAAAGCTGTCCTTCACTTAGCCTGTTGGGAAAACAAATTTACTTTTCACTTGCAAACTCCAATCCATACATATATATGGGGAGGTACTAGCTCCAACTCGGATTTACAGTGAAAACTGCAGGAACTTCAAACCGGCACTAGGAATAAGACTGAGAAACCAGAGAAAAAGTTTCTCCTGCAACCCGTTCCCTTTTTGCTAGATGAACGAACGTCTCTCCAAATGCTCAGTTCTGAGAGATAAGTGTGTGTGAAAGCCGTCCTTCACCTAGCTTCTTGGGAACACATAGTTCCTTTCACTTGCAAACCCCACTCCGTACATATATGCGGAGGTACTAACTCCAACTCGCATTTACAGTGAAAACTGCAGGAACTTCAAACCGGCAGTAGGAAACAGACTGAGAATCCAGAGTAAAAGTTTCTCCTGCAACAAGTTCCCTTTGTGCTATATGAACGAACTTCTCTCCACATGCTCAGTTCTGAGAGATAAGTGTGTGTGAAAGCCGTCCTTCACCTAGCTTGTTGGGAACACAAAGTTTCTTTCACTTGCAAACTCCAATCCATACATATATATGGGGAGGTAGTAGCTCCAACTCGGTTTTACAGTGAAATCTACAGGAACTTCACACCGGCTCTAGGAAACAGACTGAGAAACCTGAGTAAAAATTTCTCCTGCAACCCGTTCCATTTGTGCTAGATGAACGAAAGTCTCTCAACATGCTCTGTTCTGAGAGATAAGTGTGTGTGAAAGCCGTACTTCATCTAGCTTGTTGGGAACACAAAGTTTCTTTTCAGTTGCAAACTCCAATCCATTCATGTATATGGGAAGGTACTATCTCCAACACGGTTTTACAGTGAAAACTGCAGGAAATTCAAACCGGCATTAGGAAACAGACTGAAAAACCAGAGTAACAGTTTCCCTGCAACCCGTTCCCTTTGTGCTAGATGAACGAACGTCTCTCCACATGCTCAGTTCTGAGAGATAAGTGTGTGTGAAAGCCGTCCTTAACATAACTTGTTGGGAACACAAAGTTTTTTTTCCCTTGCAACCTACACTCCATGCATATATATGGGTTCGTACTAGCTCCAACTCTGTTTTACAGTGAAAACTGCAGGAAATTCAAACCGGCACTAGGAAAAAGACTGAGGAACCAGAGAAAAAGTTTCTCCTGCAACCCGTTCCCTTTGTGCTAGATGAACGAACGTCTCTCCACATGCTCAGTTCTGAGAGATAAGTGTGTGTGAAAGCCGTCCTTCAACTAGCTCCTTGGGAACACATAGTTCCTTTCAGTTGCAAACCCCACTCCGTACATATATATGGGGAGGTACTAGCTCCAACTCGGATTTACAGTGAAAACTGCAGGAACTTCAAACCGGCACTAAGAAACATACTGAGAATCCAGAGTAAAAGTTTCTCCTGCAACCCGTTCCCTTTGTGCTTGATGAACGAACGTCTCTCCACATGCTCAGTTCTGAGAGATAAGTGTGTGTGAAAGCCGCCTTCACCTAGCTTCTTGGGAACACATAGTTCCTTTCAGTTGCAAACCCCACTCCGTACATATATATGGGGATGTACTAGCTCCAACTCGCATTTACAGTGAAAACTGCAGGAACTTCAAACCGGCAGTAGGAAACAGACTGAGAATCCAGAGTAAAAATTTCCCCTGCAACCCTTTCCCTTTGTGCTAGATGAACGAAAGTCTCTCCACATGCTCTATTCTGAGAGATAAGTGTGTGTGAAAGCCGTCCTTCATCTAGCTTGTTGGGAACACAAAGTTTCTTTTCAGTTGCAAACTCCAATCCATTCATGTATATGGGAAGGTACTATCTCCAACTCGGTTTTACAGTGAAAACTGCAGGAAATTCAAACCGGCATTAGGAAACAGACTGAGAAACCAGAGTAACAGTTTCTCCTGCAACCCGTTCCCATTGTGCTAGATGAACGAACGTCTCTCCACATGCTCAGTTCTGAGAGATAATTGTGTGTGAAAGCCGTCCTTAACATAGCTTGTTGGGAGCACAAATTTTTTTTTCCCTTGCAAACTACACTCCATGCATATATATGGGTTGGTACGAGCTCCAACTCTGTTTTACAGTGAAAAATGCAGGAACTTCAAACCGGCACTAGGAAAAAGACTGAGAAAGCAGAGTCAAAGTTTCTCCTGCAACCCGTTCCTTTTGTGCTACATGAACGTACGTCTCTCCACATGCTCAGTTCTGAGAGATAAGTGTGTGTGAAAGCCGTCCTTCACCTAGCTTCTTGGGAACACATAGTTCCTTTCACTTGCAAACCCCACTCCATACATATATATGGGGAGGTACTAGCTCCAACTCGGATTTACAGTGAAAACTGCAGGAACTTCAAACCGGCACTAGGAATAAGACTGAGAAACCAGAGAAAAAGTTTCTCCTGCAACCCGTTCCCTTTGTGCTAGATGAACGAACGTCTCTCCACATGCTCAGTTCTGAGAGATAACTGTGTGTGAAAGCCGTCCTTCACCTAGCTTGTAGGGAACACAAAGTTTCTTTTCACTTGCCAACTCCAATCCATACATATATATGGGAGGTAATAGCTCCAACAAGATTTTACAGTGAAAACTGCAGGAACTTCAAACCGGCACTAAGAAACATACTGAGAAACCAGAGTAAAAGTTTCTCCTGCAAACCGTTCCCTTTGTGCTATATGAACGAACGTCTCTCCACATGCTCAGTTCTGAGAGATAAGTGTGTGTGAAAGCCGTCCTTCACCTAGCTTGTAGGGAACACAAAGTTTCTTTCACTTGCAAACGCCAATCCATACATATATATGGGGAGTTACTAGCTTCAACTCGGTTTTACAGTGAAAACTGCAGGAACTTCAAAACGGCAGTAGGAAACAGACTGAGAATCCAGAGTAAAAGTTTCTCCTGCAACCAGTTCCCTTTGTGCTAGATGAATGACCGTCTCTCCACATGCTCAGTTCTGAGAGATAAATGTGTGTGAAAGCCGTTCTTCACCTAGCTAGTTGGGAACACAAAGTTTTTTTTCCCTTGCAAACTCCACTCCATGCATATATATGGGTTGGTACTAGCTCCAACTCTGTTTTACAGTGAAAACTGCAGGAAATTCAAACCGGCACTAGGAAAAAGACTGAGAAACCAGAGAAAAAGTTTCTCCTGCAACCCGTTCCCTTTGTGCTAGATGAACGAACGTCTCTCCACATACTCAGTTCGGAGATATAAATGTGTGTGAAAGCCGTCCTTCAACTAGCTCCTTGGGAAAACATAGTTCCTTTCAGTTGCAAACCCCACTCCGTACATATATATGGGGAGGTACTAGCTCCAACTCGGATTTACAGTGAAAACTGCAGGAACTTCAAACCGGCACTAAGAATCATACTGAGAAACCAGAGTAAAAGTTTCTCCTGCAACCCGTTCCCTTTGTGCTTGATGAACGAACGTCTCTCCACATGCTCAGTTCTGAGAGATAATTGTGTGTGAAAGCCGTCCTTCACCTAGCTTCTTGGGAACACATAGTTCCTTTCAGTTGCAAACCCCACTCCGTACATATATATGGGGAGGTACTAGCTCCAACTCGCATTTACAGTGAAAACTGCAGGAACTTCAAACCGGCACTAGGAATAAGACTGAGAAACCAGAGAAAAAGTTTCTCCTGCAACCCGTTCCCTTTGTGCTAGATGAACGAACGTCTCTCCACATGCTCAGTTCTGAGAGATAAGTGTGTGTGAAAGCCGTCCTTCACCTAGCTTGTTGGGAACACAATGTTTCTTTTCACTTGCAAACTCCAATCCATACATATATATGGGGAGGTAATAGCTCCAACACGATTGTACAGTGAAAACTGCAGGAACTTTAAACCGGATCTAAGAAACATACTGAGAATCCAGAGTAAAAGTTTCACCTGCAAACCGTTCCCTTTGTGCTATATGAACGAACGTGTCTCCACATGCTCAGTTCTGAGAGATAAGTGTGTGTGAAAGCCGTCCTTCACCTAGCTTGTAGGGAACACAAAGTTTCTTTCACTTGCAAACGCCAATCCATACATATATATGGGGAGGTACTAGCTCCAACACGATTGTACAGTGAAAACTGCAGGAACTTTAAACCGGCAGTAGGAAACAGACTGAGAATCCAGAGTAAAAGTTTCTCCTTCAACCAGTTCCCTTTGTGCTAGATGAATGGCCGTCTCTTCACATGCTCAGTTCTGAGAGATAAATGTGTGTGAAAGCCGTTCTTCACCTAGGTAGTTGGGAACACAAAGTTTTTTTTCCCTTGCAAACTCCACTCCATGCATATATATGGGTTGGTACTAGCTCCAAATCTGTTTTACAGTGAAAACTGCAGGAAATTCAAACCGGCACTAGGAAAAACACTGAGAAACCAGAGAAAAAGTTTCCCCTGCAACCCGTTCCCTTTGTGCTAGATGAACGAACGTCTCTCCACATGCTCAGTTCTGAGAGATAAGTGTGTGTGAAAGCCGTCCTTCACCTAGCTCCTTGGGAACACATAGTTCCTTTCAGTTGCAAACCCCACTCCGTACATATATATGGGGAGGTACTAGCTCCAACTCGGTTTACAGTGAAAACTGCAGGAACTTCAAACCGGGACTAAGAAACATACTGAGAAACCAGAGTAAAAGTTTCTCCTGCAACCCGTTCCCTTTGTGCTTGATGAACGAACGTCTCTCCACATGCTCAGTTCTGAGAGATAAGTGTGTGTGAAAGCCGTCCTTCACCTAGCTTCTTGGGAACACATAGTTCCTTTCAGTTGCAAACCCCACTCCGTACATATATATGGGGAGGTACTAGCACCAACTCGCATTTACAGTGAAAACTGCAGGAACTTCAAATCGGCAGTAGGAAACAGACTGAGAATCCAGAGTAAAAGTTTCTCCTGCAACAAGTTCCCTTTGTGCTATATGAACGAACGTCTCTCCAAATGCTCAGTTCTGAGACATAAGTGTGTGTGAAAGCCGTCCTTCACCTAGCTTGTTGGGAACACAAAGTTTCTTTCACTTGAAAACTCCAATCCATACATATATATGGGGAGGTACTAGCTCCAACTCGGTTTTACAGTGAAATCTGCAGGAACATCACACCGGCTCTAGGAAACAGACTGAGAAACCTGAGTAAAAATTTCCCCTGCAACCCGTTCCCTTTGTGCTAGATGAACGAAAGTCTCTCCACATGCTCAGTTCTGAGAGATAAGTGTGTGTGAAAGCCGTCCTTCATCTAGCTTGTTGGGAACACAAAGTTTCTTTTCAGTTGCAAACTCCAATCCATTCATGTATATGGGAAGGTACTATCTCCAACTCGGTTTTACAGTGAAAACTGCAGGAAATTCAAACCGGCATTAGGAAACAGACTGAGAAACCAGAGTAACAGTTTCCCTGCCACCCGTTCCCTTTGTGCTAGATGAACGAACGTCTCTCCACATGCTCAGTTCTGAGAGATAAGTGTGTGTGAAAGCCGTCCTTAACATAGCTTGTTGGGAACACAAAGTTTTTTTTCCCTTGCAACCTACACTCCATGCATATATATGGGTTGGTACGAGCTCCAACTCTGTTTTACAGTGAAAACTGCAGGAACTTCAAACCGGCACTAGGAAAAAGACTGAGAAAGCAGAGTAAAAGTTTCTCCTGCAACCCGTTCCTTTTGTGCTAGATGAACGAACGTCTCTCCACATGCTCAGTTCTGAGAGATAAGTGTGTGTGAAAGCCGTCCTTCACCTAGCTTCTTGGGAACACATAGTTACTTTCAGTTGCAAACCCCACTCCATACATATATATGGGGAGGTACTAGCTCCAACTCGGATTTACAGTGAAAACTGCAGGAACTTCAAACCGGCACTAGGAAAAAGACTGAGAAACCAGAGAAATAGTTTCTCCTGCAAACCGTTCCCTTTGTGCTAGATGAACGAACGTCTCTCCACATGCTCAGTTCTGAGAGATAAGTGTGTGTGAAAGCCGTCCTTAACATAGCTTGTTGGGAACACAAAGTTTTTTTTCCCTTGCAAACTACACTCCATGCATATATATGGGTTGGTACGAGCTCCAACTCTGTTTTACAGTGAAAACTGCAGGAACTTCAAACCGGCACTAGGAAAAAGACTGAGAAAGCAGAGTAAAAGTTTCTCCTGCAACCCGTTCCTTTTGTGCTAGATGAACGAACGTCTCTCCACATGCTCAGTTCTGAGAGATAAGTGGGTGTGAAAGCCGTCCTTCACCTAGCTTCTTGGGAACACATAGTTCCTTTCAGTTGCAAACCCCACTCCATACATATATATGGGGAGGTACTAGCTCCAACTCGGATTTACAGTGAAAACTGCAGGAACTTCAAACCGGCACTAAGAATCATACTGAGAAACCAGAGTAAAAGTTTCTCCTGCAACCCGTTCCCTTTGTGCTTGATGAACGAACGTCTCTCCACATGCTCAGTTCTGAGAGATAATTGTGTGTGAAAGCCGTCCTTCACCTAGCTTCTTGGGAACACATAGTTCCTTTCAGTTGCAAACCCCACTCCGTACATATATATGGGGAGGTACTAGCTCCAACTCGCATTTACAGTGAAAACTGCAGGAACTTCAAACCGGCACTAGGAAACAGACTGAGAAAGCAGAGAAATAGTGTCTCCTGCAACCTGTTCCCTTGGTGCTAGATGAACGAACCTCTCTCCACATGCTCAGTTCTGCGAGATAAGTGTGTGTGAAAGCCGTCCTTCACCTAGCTTGTAGGGAACACAAAGTTTCTTTCACTTGCAAACGCCAATCCATACATATATATGGGGAGTTACTAGCTTCAACTCGGTTTTACAGTGAAAACTGCAGGAACTTCAAAACGGCTGTAGGAAACAGACTGAGAATCCAGAGTAAAAGTTTCTCCTGCAACCAGTTCCCTTTGTGCTAGATGAATGACCGTCTCTCCACATGCTCAGTTCTGAGAGATAAATGTGTGTGAAAGCCGTTCTTCACCTAGCTAGTTGGGAACACAAAGTTTTTTTTCCCTTGCAAACTCCACTCCATGCATATATATGGGTTGGTACTAGCTCCAACTCTGTTTTACAGTGAAAACTGCAGGAAATTCAAACCGGCACTAGGAAAAAGACTGAGAAACCAGAGAAAAAGTTTCTCCTGCAACCCGTTCCCTTTGTGCTAGATGAACGAACGTCTCTCCACATGCTCAGTTCTGAGAGATAAGTGTGTGTGAAAGCTGTCCTTCACCTAGCTCCTTGGGAACACATAGTTCCTTTCAGTTGCAAACCCCACTCCGTACATATATATTGGGAGGTACTAGCTCCAACTCGGATTTACAGTGAAAACTGCAGGAACTTCAAACCGGCACTAAGAAACATACTGAGAAACCAGAGTAAAAGTTTCTCCTGCAACCCGTTCCCTTTGTGCTTGATGAACGAACGTCTCTCCACATGCTCAGTTCTGAGAGATAAGTGTGTGTGAAAGCCGTCCTTCACCTAGCTTCTTGGGAACACATAGTTCCTTTCAGTTGCAAACCCCACTCCGTACATATATATGGGGAGGTACTAGCTCCAACTCGGTTTTACAGTGAAAACTGCAGGAATTTCAAACCGGCAGTAGGAAACAGACTGAGAATCCAGAGTAAAAGTTTCTCCTGCAACAATTTCCCTTTGTGCTATATGAACGAACGTCTCTCCACATTCTCAGTTCTGAGAGATAAGTGTGTGTGAAAGCCGTCCTTCACCTAGCTTGTTGGGAACACAAAGTTTCTTTCACTTGCAAACTCCAATGCATACATATATATGGGGAGGTACTAGCTCCAACTCGGTTTTACAGTGAAATCTGCAGGAACTTCACACCGGCTCTAGGAAACAGACTGAGAAACCTGAGTAAAAATTTCTGCTGCAACCCTTTCCCTTTGTGCTAGATGAACGAAAGTCTCTCCACATGCTCTGTTCTGAGAGATAAGTGTGTGTGAAAGCCGTCCATCATCTAGCTTGTTGGGAACACAAAGTTTCTTTTCAGTTGCAAACTCCAATCCATTCATGTATATGGGAAGGTACTATCTCCAACTCGGTTTTACAGTGAAAACTGCAGGAAATTCAAACCGGCATTAGGAAACAGCCTGAGAAACCAGAGTAACTGTTTCTCCTGCAACCCGTTCCCATTGTGCTAGATGAACGAACGTCTCTCCACATGCTCAGTTCTGAGAGATAAGTGTGTGTGAAAGCCGTACTTAACATAGCTTGTTGGGAACACAAAGTTTTTTTTCCCTTGGAAACTACAATCCATGCATATATATGGGTTGGTACGAGCTCCAACTCTGTTTTACAGTGAAAACTGCAGGAACTTCAAACCGGCACTAGGAAAAAGACTGAGAAAGCAGAGTAAAAGTTTCTCCTGCAACCCGTTCCTTTTGTGCTAGATGAACGAACGTCTCTCAACATGCTCAGTTCTGAGAGATAAGTGTGTGTGAAAGCCGTCCTTCACCTAGCTTCTTGGGAACACATAGTTCCTTTCAGTTGCAAACCCAACTCCATACATATACATGGGGAGGTACTAACTCCAACTCGGATTTACAGTGAAAACTGCAGGAACTTCAAACCGGCACTAGGAATAAGACTGAGAAACCAGAGAAAAAGTTTCTCCTGCAACCCGTTCCCTTTGTGCTAGATGAACGAACGTCTCTCCACATGCTCAGTTCTGAGAGATAAGTGTGTGTGAAAGCCGTCCTTCACCTAGCTTGTTGGGAACACAATGTTTCTTTTCACTTGCAAACTCCAATCCATACATATATATGGGGAGGTAATAGCTCCAACACGATTGTACAGTGAAAACTGCAGGAACTTTAAACCGGATCTAAGAAACATACTGAGAATCCAGAGTAAAAGTTTCACCTGCAAACCGTTCCCTTTGTGCTATATGAACGAACGTGTCTCCACATGCTCAGTTCTGAGAGATAAGTGTGTGTGAAAGCCGTCCTTCACCTAGCTTGTAGGGAACACAAAGTTTCTTTCACTTGCAAACGCCAATCCATACATATATATGGGGAGGTACTAGCTCCAACACGATTGTACAGTGAAAACTGCAGGAACTTTAAACCGGCAGTAGGAAACAGACTGAGAATCCAGAGTAAAAGTTTCTCCTTCAACCAGTTCCCTTTGAGCTAGATGAATGGCCGTCTCTTCACATGCTCAGTTCTGAGAGATAAATGTGTGTGAAAGCCGTTCTTCACCTAGGTAGTTGGGAACACAAAGTTTTTTTTCCCTTGCAAACTCCACTCCATGCATATATATGGGTTGGTACTAGCTCCAAATCTGTTTTACAGTGAAAACTGCAGGAAATTCAAACCGGCACTAGGAAAAACACTGAGAAACCAGAGAAAAAGTTTCCCCTGCAACCCGTTCCCTTTGTGCTAGATGAACGAACGTCTCTCCACATGCTCAGTTCTGAGAGATAAGTGTGTGTGAAAGCCGTCCTTCACCTAGCTCCTTGGGAACACATAGTTCCTTTCAGTTGCAAACCCCACTCCGTACATATATATGGGGAGGTACTAGCTCCAACTCGGTTTACAGTGAAAACTGCAGGAACTTCAAACCGGGACTAAGAAACATACTGAGAAACCAGAGTAAAAGTTTCTCCTGCAACCCGTTCCCTTTGTGCTTGATGAACGAACGTCTCTCCACATGCTCAGTTCTGAGAGATAAGTGTGTGTGAAAGCCGTCCTTCACCTAGCTTCTTGGGAACACATAGTTCCTTTCAGTTGCAAACCCCACTCCGTACATATATATGGGGAGGTACTAGCACCAACTCGCATTTACAGTGAAAACTGCAGGAACTTCAAATCGGCAGTAGGAAACAGACTGAGAATCCAGAGTAAAAGTTTCTCCTGCAACAAGTTCCCTTTGTGCTATATGAACGAACGTCTCTCCAAATGCTCAGTTCTGAGACATAAGTGTGTGTGAAAGCCGTCCTTCACCTAGCTTGTTGGGAACACAAAGTTTCTTTCACTTGAAAACTCCAATCCATACATATATATGGGGAGGTACTAGCTCCAACTCGGTTTTACAGTGAAATCTGCAGGAACATCACACCGGCTCTAGGAAACAGACTGAGAAACCTGAGTAAAAATTTCCCCTGCAACCCGTTCCCTTTGTGCTAGATGAACGAAAGTCTCTCCACATGCTCAGTTCTGAGAGATAAGTGTGTGTGAAAGCCGTCCTTCATCTAGCTTGTTGGGAACACAAAGTTTCTTTTCAGTTGCAAACTCCAATCCATTCATGTATATGGGAAGGTACTATCTCCAACTCGGTTTTACAGTGAAAACTGCAGGAAATTCAAACCGGCATTAGGAAACAGACTGAGAAACCAGAGTAACAGTTTCCCTGCCACCCGTTCCCTTTGTGCTAGATGAACGAACGTCTCTCCACATGCTCAGTTCTGAGAGATAAGTGTGTGTGAAAGCCGTCCTTAACATAGCTTGTTGGGAACACAAAGTTTTTTTCCCTTGCAACCTACACTCCATGCATATATATGGGTTGGTACGAGCTCCAACTCTGTTTTACAGTGAAAACTGCAGGAACTTCAAACCGGCACTAGGAAAAAGACTGAGAAAGCAGAGTAAAAGTTTCTCCTGCAACCCGTTCCTTTTGTGCTAGATGAACGAACGTCTCTCCACATGCTCAGTTCTGAGAGATAAGTGTGTGTGAAAGCCGTCCTTCACCTAGCTTCTTGGGAACACATAGTTACTTTCAGTTGCAAACCCCACTCCATACATATATATGGGGAGGTACTAGCTCCAACTCGGATTTACAGTGAAAACTGCAGGAACTTCAAACCGGCACTAGGAAAAAGACTGAGAAACCAGAGAAATAGTTTCTCCTGCAACCCGTTCCCTTTGTGCTAGATGAACGAACGTCTCTCCACATGCTCAGTTCTGAGAGATAAGTGTGTGTGAAAGCCGTCCTTAACATAGCTTGTTGGGAACACAAAGTTTTTTTTCCCTTGCAAACTACACTCCATGCATATATATGGGTTGGTACGAGCTCCAACTCTGTTTTACAGTGAAAACTGCAGGAACTTCAAACCGGCACTAGGAAAAAGACTGAGAAAGCAGAGTAAAAGTTTCTCCTGCAACCCGTTCCTTTTGTGCTAGATGAACGAACGTCTCTCCACATGCTCAGTTCTGAGAGATAAGTGGGTGTGAAAGCCGTCCTTCACCTAGCTTCTTGGGAACACATAGTTCCTTTCAGTTGCAAACCCCACTCCATACATATATATGGGGAGGTACTAGCTCCAACTCGGATTTACAGTGAAAACTGCAGGAACTTCAAACCGGCACTAGGAAAAAGACTGAGAAACCAGAGAAAAAGTTTCTCCTGCAAACCGTTCCCTTTGTGCTAGATGAACGAACGTCTCTCCACATGCTCAGTTCTGAGAGATAAGTGTGTGTGAAAGCTGTCCTTCACTTAGCCTGTTGGGAAAACAAATTTACTTTTCACTTGCAAACTCCAATCCATACATATATATGGGGAGGTACTAGCTCCAACTCGGATTTACAGTGAAAACTGCAGGAACTTCAAACCGGCACTAGGAATAAGACTGAGAAACCAGAGAAAAAGTTTCTCCTGCAACCCGTTCCCTTTTTGCTAGATGAACGAACGTCTCTCCAAATGCTCAGTTCTGAGAGATAAGTGTGTGTGAAAGCCGTCCTTCACCTAGCTTCTTGGGAACACATAGTTCCTTTCACTTGCAAACCCCACTCCGTACATATATGCGGAGGTACTAACTCCAACTCGCATTTACAGTGAAAACTGCAGGAACTTCAAACCGGCAGTAGGAAACAGACTGAGAATCCAGAGTAAAAGTTTCTCCTGCAACAAGTTCCCTTTGTGCTATATGAACGAACTTCTCTCCACATGCTCAGTTCTGAGAGATAAGTGTGTGTGAAAGCCGTCCTTCACCTAGCTTGTTGGGAACACAAAGTTTCTTTCACTTGCAAACTCCAATCCATACATATATATGGGGAGGTAGTAGCTCCAACTCGGTTTTACAGTGAAATCTACAGGAACTTCACACCGGCTCTAGGAAACAGACTGAGAAACCTGAGTAAAAATTTCTCCTGCAACCCGTTCCATTTGTGCTAGATGAACGAAAGTCTCTCAACATGCTCTGTTCTGAGAGATAAGTGTGTGTGAAAGCCGTACTTCATCTAGCTTGTTGGGAACACAAAGTTTCTTTTCAGTTGCAAACTCCAATCCATTCATGTATATGGGAAGGTACTATCTCCAACACGGTTTTACAGTGAAAACTGCAGGAAATTCAAACCGGCATTAGGAAACAGACTGAAAAACCAGAGTAACAGTTTCCCTGCAACCCGTTCCCTTTGTGCTAGATGAACGAACGTCTCTCCACATGCTCAGTTCTGAGAGATAAGTGTGTGTGAAAGCCGTCCTTAACATAACTTGTTGGGAACACAAAGTTTTTTTTCCCTTGCAACCTACACTCCATGCATATATATGGGTTGGTACGAGCTCCAACTCTGTTTTACAGTGAAAACTGCAGGAAATTCAAACCGGCACTAGGAAAAAGACTGAGAAAGCAGAGTAAAAGTTTCTCCTGCAACCCGTTCCTTTTGTGCTAGATGAACGAACGTCTCTCCACATGCTCAGTTCTGAGAGATAAGTGTGTGTGAAAGCCGTCCTTCACCTAGCTTCTTGGGAACACATAGATCCTTTCAGTTGCAAACCCCACTCCATACATATATATGGGGAGGTACTAGCTCCAACTCGGATTTACAGTGAAAACTGCAGGAACTTCAAACCGGCACTAGGAAAAAGACTGAGAAACCAGAGAAATAGTTTCTCCTGCAAACCATTCCCTTTGTGCTAGATGAACGAACGTCTCTCCACATGCTCAGTTCTGAGAGATAAGTGTGTGTGAAAGCCGTCCTTCACCTAGCTTGTTGGGAACACAAAGTTCCTTTCACTTGCAAACTCCAATCCATACATATATATGGGGCGGTACTAGCTCCAACTCGGTTTTACAGTGAAATCTGCAGGAACATCACACCGGCTCGAGGAAACAGACTGAGAAACCAGAGTAAAATTTTCTCCTGCACCCCTTTCCCTTTGTGCTAGATGAAAGAACGTCTCTCCACATGCTCAGTTCTGAGATATAAGTGTGTGTGAAAGCCGTTCTTCACCTAGCTTGTTGGGAACACAAAGTTTCTTTTCAGTTGCAAACTCCACTCCATACATATATATGGGGAGGTACTAGCTCCAACTCGGTTTTACAGTGAAAACTGCAGGAACTTCAAACCGGCAGTAGGAAACAGACTGAGAAACCAGAGTAAAATTATCTCCTGCAACCAGTTCCCTTTATGCTAGATGAACTAACGTCTCTCCACATGCTCAGTTCTGAGAGATAATTGTGTGTGAAAGCCGTCCTTCACATAGCTTGTTGGTAACACAAAGTTTTTTTTCCCTTGCAAACGCCACACCATGCATATATATGGGGAGGTACTAGCCCCAAATCTGTTTTACAGTGAAAACTGCAGGAACTTTAAACCGGCAACAGGAAACAGACTGAGAAACCGGAAAAATAGTTTCTCCTGCCAACCGTTCTCTTTGTGCTAGATGAACGAACGTCTCTCCACATGCTCAGTTCTGAGAGATAAGTGTGTGTGAAAGCCGTCCTTCACCTAGCTTGTTGGGAACACAAAGATTCTTTCCAGTTTCAAACTCCACTCCATACATATATATGGGGATGTACTAGCTCCAACTCCGATTTACAGTGAAAACTGCAGGAACTTCAAACCGGCAGTAGGAAACAGACTGAGAAACCAGAGTAATAGTTTCTCCTGCAACCTGTTCCATTTGTTCTAGATGAACGAAAGTCTCTCCACATGCTCAGTTCTGAGAGATAAGTTTGTGTGAAACTCGTCCTTCACCTAGCTTCTTGGGAACACATAGTTCCTTTCAGTTGCAAACCAAACTCCATAAATATATATGGGGAGGTACAAGCTCCAAGTCGGATTTACAGTGAAAACTGCAGGAACTTTAAAACGGCAACAGGAAACAGATTGAGAAACCAGAGTAAAAGTTTCTCCTGCAACCCGTTCCCTTTTTGCTAGATGAACGAACGTCTCTCCACATGCTCAGTTCTGAGGGATAAGTGTGTGTGAAAGCCGTCCTTCACATAGCTTGTTGGTAACACAATGTTTTTTTTCCCTTGCAAATGCCACACCATGCATATATATGGGGAGGTACTAGCTCCAACTCTGTTTTACAGTGAAAACTGCAGGAACTTTAAACCGGCAACAGGAAACAGACTGAGAAACCGGAAAAATATTTTCTCCTTCAACCCGTTCCCTTTGTGCTAGATGAACGAACGTCTCTCCACATGCGCAGTTCTGAGAGATAAGTGTGTGTGAAAGCCGTCCTTCACCTAGCTTGTTGGGAACACAAAGTTTCTTTTCACTTGCAAACGCCAATCCATACATATATATGGGGAGGTACTAGCTCCAACTCGGTTTTACAGTGAAAACTGCAGGAAATTCAAACCGTCACTAGGAAAAAGACTGAGAAACCAGAGTAAAGTTTCTCCTGCAACCCGTTCCCTTTGTGCTAGATGAACGAACGTCTCTCCACATGCTCAGTTCTGAGAGATAAGTGTGTGTGAAAGCCGTCCTTCACCTAGCTTGTTGGGAAAACCAAGTTTTTTTTCCCTTGCAAACGCCACACCATGCATATATATGGGAAGGTTCTAGCTCCAACTCAGTTTTACAGTGAAAACTGCAGGAACTTTAAACCGGCAACAGGAAACAGACTGAGAAACCGGAAAAATAGTTTCTCCTGCCAACCGTTCCCTTTGTGCTAGATGAACGAACGTCTCTCCACATGCTCAGTTCTGAGAGTTAAGTGTGTGTGAAAGCCGTCCTTCACATAGCTTGTTGGGTACACAAAGATTCTTTTCACATGCAAACGACAATCCATACATATATATGGGGAGGTACTAGCTCCAACTCGGTTTTACAGTGAAAACTGCAGGAACTTCAAACCGGCACTAGGAAAAAGACTGAGAAACCAGAGAAAAAGTTTCTCCTGCAAACCGTTCCCTTTGTGCTAGATGAACGAACGTCTCTCCACATGCTCAGTTCTGAGAGATAAGTGTGTGTGAAAGCTGTCCTTCACTTAGCCTGTTGGGAAAACAAATTTACTTTTCACTTGCAAACTCCAATCCATACATATATATGGGGAGGTACTAGCTCCAACTCGGATTTACAGTGAAAACTGCAGGAACTTCAAACCGGCACTAGGAATAAGACTGAGAAACCAGAGAAAAAGTTTCTCCTGCAACCCGTTCCCTTTTTGCTAGATGAACGAACGTCTCTCCAAATGCTCAGTTCTGAGAGATAAGTGTGTGTGAAAGCCGTCCTTCACCTAGCTTCTTGGGAACACATAGTTCCTTTCACTTGCAAACCCCACTCCGTACATATATGCGGAGGTACTAACTCCAACTCGCATTTACAGTGAAAACTGCAGGAACTTCAAACCGGCAGTAGGAAACAGACTGAGAATCCAGAGTAAAAGTTTCTCCTGCAACAAGTTCCCTTTGTGCTATATGAACGAACTTCTCTCCACATGCTCAGTTCTGAGAGATAAGTGTGTGTGAAAGCCGTCCTTCACCTAGCTTGTTGGGAACACAAAGTTTCTTTCACTTGCAAACTCCAATCCATACATATATATGGGGAGGTAGTAGCTCCAACTCGGTTTTACAGTGAAATCTACAGGAACTTCACACCGGCTCTAGGAAACAGACTGAGAAACCTGAGTAAAAATTTCTCCTGCAACCCGTTCCATTTGTGCTAGATGAACGAAAGTCTCTCAACATGCTCTGTTCTGAGAGATAAGTGTGTGTGAAAGCCGTACTTCATCTAGCTTGTTGGGAACACAAAGTTTCTTTTCAGTTGCAAACTCCAATCCATTCATGTATATGGGAAGGTACTATCTCCAACACGGTTTTACAGTGAAAACTGCAGGAAATTCAAACCGGCATTAGGAAACAGACTGAAAAACCAGAGTAACAGTTTCCCTGCAACCCGTTCCCTTTGTGCTAGATGAACGAACGTCTCTCCACATGCTCAGTTCTGAGAGATAAGTGTGTGTGAAAGCCGTCCTTAACATAACTTGTTGGGAACACAAAGTTTTTTTTCCCTTGCAACCTACACTCCATGCATATATATGGGTTGGTACGAGCTCCAACTCTGTTTTACAGTGAAAACTGCAGGAAATTCAAACCGGCACTAGGAAAAAGACTGAGAAAGCAGAGTAAAAGTTTCTCCTGCAACCCGTTCCTTTTGTGCTAGATGAACGAACGTCTCTCCACATGCTCAGTTCTGAGAAATAAGTGTGTGTGAAAGCCGTCCTTCACCTAGCTTCTTGGGAACACATAGATCCTTTCAGTTGCAAACCCCACTCCATACATATATATGGGGAGGTACTAGCTCCAACTCGGATTTACAGTGAAAACTGCAGGAACTTCAAACCGGCACTAGGAAAAAGACTGAGAAACCAGAGAAATAGTTTCTCCTGCAAACCATTCCCTTTGTGCTAGATGAACGAACGTCTCTCCACATGCTCAGTTCTGAGAGATAAGTGTGTGTGAAAGCCGTCCTTCACCTAGCTTGTTGGGAACACAAAGTTCCTTTCACTTGCAAACTCCAATCCATACATATATATGGGGCGGTACTAGCTCCAACTCGGTTTTACAGTGAAATCTGCAGGAACATCACACCGGCTCGAGGAAACAGACTGAGAAACCAGAGTAAAATTTTCTCCTGCACCCCTTTCCCTTTGTGCTAGATGAAAGAACGTCTCTCCACATGCTCAGTTCTGAGATATAAGTGTGTGTGAAAGCCGTTCTTCACCTAGCTTGTTGGGAACACAAAGTTTCTTTTCAGTTGCAAACTCCACTCCATACATATATATGGGGAGGTACTAGCTCCAACTCGGTTTTACAGTGAAAACTGCAGGAACTTCAAACCGGCAGTAGGAAACAGACTGAGAAACCAGAGTAAAATTATCTCCTGCAACCAGTTCCCTTTATGCTAGATGAACTAACGTCTCTCCACATGCTCAGTTCTGAGAGATAATTGTGTGTGAAAGCCGTCCTTCACATAGCTTGTTGGTAACACAAAGTTTTTTTTCCCTTGCAAACGCCACACCATGCATATATATGGGGAGGTACTAGCCCCAAATCTGTTTTACAGTGAAAACTGCAGGAACTTTAAACCGGCAACAGGAAACAGACTGAGAAACCGGAAAAATAGTTTCTCCTGCCAACCGTTCTCTTTGTGCTAGATGAACGAACGTCTCTCCACATGCTCAGTTCTGAGAGATAAGTGTGTGTGAAAGCCGTCCTTCACCTAGCTTGTTGGGAACACAAAGATTCTTTCCAGTTTCAAACTCCACTCCATACATATATATGGGGATGTACTAGCTCCAACTCCGATTTACAGTGAAAACTGCAGGAACTTCAAACCGGCAGTAGGAAACAGACTGAGAAACCAGAGTAATAGTTTCTCCTGCAACCTGTTCCATTTGTTCTAGATGAACGAAAGTCTCTCCACATGCTCAGTTCTGAGAGATAAGTTTGTGTGAAACTCGTCCTTCACCTAGCTTCTTGGGAACACATAGTTCCTTTCAGTTGCAAACCAAACTCCATAAATATATATGGGGAGGTACAAGCTCCAAGTCGGATTTACAGTGAAAACTGCAGGAACTTTAAAACGGCAACAGGAAACAGATTGAGAAACCAGAGTAAAAGTTTCTCCTGCAACCCGTTCCCTTTTTGCTAGATGAACGAACGTCTCTCCACATGCTCAGTTCTGAGGGATAAGTGTGTGTGAAAGCCGTCCTTCACATAGCTTGTTGGTAACACAATGTTTTTTTTCCCTTGCAAATGCCACACCATGCATATATATGGGGAGGTACTAGCTCCAACTCTGTTTTACAGTGAAAACTGCAGGAACTTTAAACCGGCAACAGGAAACAGACTGAGAAACCGGAAAAATATTTTCTCCTTCAACCCGTTCCCTTTGTGCTAGATGAACGAACGTCTCTCCACATGCGCAGTTCTGAGAGATAAGTGTGTGTGAAAGCCGTCCTTCACCTAGCTTGTTGGGAACACAAAGTTTCTTTTCACTTGCAAACGCCAATCCATACATATATATGGGGAGGTACTAGCTCCAACTCGGTTTTACAGTGAAAACTGCAGGAAATTCAAACCGTCACTAGGAAAAAGACTGAGAAACCAGAGTAAAGTTTCTCCTGCAACCCGTTCCCTTTGTGCTAGATGAACGAACGTCTCTCCACATGCTCAGTTCTGAGAGATAAGTGTGTGTGAAAGCCGTCCTTCACCTAGCTTGTTGGGAAAACCAAGTTTTTTTTCCCTTGCAAACGCCACACCATGCATATATATGGGAAGGTTCTAGCTCCAACTCAGTTTTACAGTGAAAACTGCAGGAACTTTAAACCGGCAACAGGAAACAGACTGAGAAACCGGAAAAATAGTTTCTCCTGCCAACCGTTCCCTTTGTGCTAGATGAACGAACGTCTCTCCACATGCTCAGTTCTGAGAGTTAAGTGTGTGTGAAAGCCGTCCTTCACATAGCTTGTTGGGTACACAAAGATTCTTTTCACATGCAAACGACAATCCATACATATATATGGGGAGGTACTAGCTCCAACTCGGTTTTACAGTGAAAACTGCAGGAACTTCAAACTGGCACTAAGAAACAGACTGAGAAACCAGAGTAAATGTTTCTCCTGCAACCCGTTCCCTTTGTGCTAGATGAACGAAAGTCTCTCCAAATGCTCAGTTCTGAGAGATAAGTGTGTGTGAAAGCCGTCCTTCACCTAGCTTGTTGGGAACACAAAGATTCTTTTCAGTTGCAAACTACACTCCATACATATATATGGTGAGGTACTAGCTCTAACTCGGTTTTACAGTGAAAACTGCAGGAACTTCAAACCGGCACTAGGATACAGACTGAGAAACCAGAGTAAATGTTTCTCCTGCAACCCGTTCCCATTGTGCTAGATGAACGAACGTCTCTCCACATGCTCAGTTCTGAGAGATAAGTGTGTGTGAAAGCCGTCCTTCACCTAGCTTGTTGGGAACACAAAGTTTCTTTTCAGTTGCAAATTCCACTCCATACATATATATGGGGAGGTACTAACTCCAACTCGGTTTTACAGTGAAAACTGCAGGAACTTCAAAACGGCACTAGGAAACAGACTGAGAAACCAGAATAACAGTTTCTCTGCAACCCGTTCCCTTTATGCTAGATGAACGAACTTCTCTCCACATGCTCAGTTCTGAGAGATAAGTGTGTGTGAAAGCCGTCCTTCACCTAGCTTTTGGGAACACATAGTTCCTTTCAGTTGCAAACCCCACTCCATACATATATATGGGGAGGTACAAGCTCCAACTCGGATTTACAGTGAAAACTGCATGAACTTTAAACCGGCAACAGGAAACAGACTGAGAAACCAGAAAAAAAGTTTCCCCTTCAACCCGTTCCCTTTGTGCTAGATGAACGAACGTCTCTCCACATGCTCAGTTCTGAGAGATAAGTGTGTGTGAAAGCTTTCCTTCACTTAGCTTGTTTGGAACACAAAGTTTCTTTTCACTTGCAAACGCCAATCCATACATATATATGGGGAGGTACTAGCTCCAACTCGGTTTTACAGTGAAAACTGCAGGAACTTCAAACCGTCACTAGGAAACAGACTGAGAAACCACAGTAAAGTTTCTCCTGCAACCCGTTCCCTTTTTGCTAGATGAACGAACGTCTCTCCACATGCTCAGTTCTGAGAGATAAATGTGTGTGAAAGCCGTACTTAACATAACTTGTTGGGAACACAAAGATTCTTTTCACTTGCAAACTCCAATCCATACATATATATGGGGAGATACTAGCTCCAACACGATTTTACAGTGAAAACTGCAGGAAATTCAAACCGGCACTAAGAAACAGACTGAGAAACCGGAGTAAATGTTTCTCCTGCAAACCGTTCCCTTAGTGCAAGATGAACGAAAGTCTCTCCACATGCTAAGTTCTGAGAGATAAGTGTGTGTGAAAGCCGTCCTTCACCTAGCTTGTTGGGAACACAAAGTTACTTTTCAGTTGCAAACTCCACTCCATACATATATATGGGGTGGTACTAGCTCCAATTCGGTTTTACAGTGAAAACTGCAGGAACTTCAAACCGGCTGTAGGAAACAGACTGAGAAACCAGAGTAATATTTTCACCTGCAACCCGTTCCCTTTTTGCTAGATGAACGAACGTCTCTCCACATGCTCAGTTCTGAGAGATAAGTGTGTGTGAAAGCCGTCCTACACCTAGCTTGTTGAGAAAACCAAGTTTTTTTTCCCTTGCAAACTCCACTCCACGCATATATATGGGGAGGTACCAGCTCCAACCCTGTTTTACAGTGAAAACTGCAGGAACTTTAAACCGGCAACAGGAAACAGTCTGAGATACCAGAAAAATAGTTTGTCCTGCAACCAGTTCCCTTCGTGCTAGATGAACGAACGTCTCTCCACATGCTCCGTTCAGACAGATAAGTGTGTGTGAAAGCCGTACTTCACCTAGCTTGTTGGGAACACAAAGATTCTTTTAACACGCAAACGACAATCCATACATATATATGGGGATGTACTAGCTTCAACTCGGTTTTACAGTGAAAACTGCAGGAACTTCAAACCGGCACTAAGAAACACACTGAGAAACCAGAGTAAAAGTTTCTCCTGCAACCCGTTACTTTTGTGCTAGATGAACGAACGTCTCTCCACATGCTCAGTTCTGAGAGATAACTGTGTGTGAAAGCCGACCTTCACCTACCTTGTTTGGAACACAAAGTTTCTTTTCAGTTGCAAACTCCACTCCATACATATATATGGGGATGTACTAGCTCCAACTCAGTTTTACAGTGAAAACTGCAGGAACTTCAAACTGGCAGTAGGAAACAGACTGAGAAACCTGAGTAAAAGTTTCTCCTGCAACCCGTTCCCATTGTGCTAGATGAACGAACGTCTCTCCACATGCTCAGTTCTGAGAGATAAGTGTGTGTGAAAGCCGTCTTTCAACTAGCTTCTTGGGAACACATAGTTCATTACAGTTTCAATCCCTACTCCATACATATACATGGGGAGGTACAAGCTCCAACTCGGTTTTACAGAGAAAACTGCAGAAACATTAAACCGGCAACAGGAAACAGACTGAGAAACCAGATTAAAAGTTTCCCCTGCAACCCATTCCCTTTGTGCTAGATGAACGAACATCTCTCCACATGCTCAGTTCTGAGAGATAAGTGTGTGTGAAAGCCATACTTCACCTAGCTTGTTGGGAACACAAAGTTTCTTTTCACTTGCAAACGCCAATCCATACATATATATGGGGAGGTACTAGCTCCAACTCGGTTTTACAGTGAAAACTGCAGGAAATTTAAACCGGCAGTAGGAAACAGACAGAGAAACCAGTGTAAAAGTTTCCCCTGCAACCAGTTCCCTTTGTGCTAGATGAACGAACGTCTCTCCACATGCTCAGTTCTGAGAGAGAAGTGTGTGTGAAAGCCGTTCTTCACCTAGCTAGTTGGGAACACAAATTTTTTTTCCCTTGCAAACTCCACTACATGCATATATATGTGTTGGAACTAGCTCCAACTCTGTTTTACAGTGAAAACTGCAGGAACTTCAAACCGGCACTAGGAAAAAGACTGAGACCCAGAGAAAAAGTTTCTCCTGCAACCCGTTCTTTTTGTGCTAGATGAACGAACGTCTCTCCACATGCTAAGTTCTGAGAGATAAGTGTGTGTGAAAGCCGTCCTTCACCTAGCTTCTTGGGAACACATAGTTCCTTTCAGTTGCAAACCCCACTCCATACATCTATATGGGACGTTACTAGCTCCAACTCGGTTTTACAGTGAAAACTGCAGGAACTTCAAACCGGTAGTAGGAAACTGACTGAGATACCAGAGTAAAAGTTTCACCTGCAACCCGTTCCCTTTGTACTAGATGAACGAACGTCTCTCCACATGCTCAGTTCTGAGAGATTAGTGTGTGTGAAATCCGTCCTTCACCCAGCTTGTTTGGAACACAAAGTTTTTTTTCCCTTGTAAAATCCAATCAATGCATATATATGGGGAGGTACTAGCTCCAACCCTGTTTTACAGTGAAAACTGCAGTAACTTTAATCCGGCAACAGGAAACAGACTGAGAAACCAGAAAAATAATTTCTCCAGCAACCCGTTCCCTTCGTGCTAGATGAACGAACGTCCCACCACATGCTCCGTTCTGAGAGATAAGTGTGTGTGAAAGCCGTCCTTCATCTAGCTTGTTGGAAACACAAAGATTCTTTTCACATGCAAACGCCAATCCATACATATATATGGGGCTGTACTAGCTCCAACTCGGTTTTACAGTGAAAACTGCAGGAAATTCAAACCGGCATTAGGAAACAGACTGAAAAACCAGAGTAACAGTTTCCCTGCAACCCGTTCCCTTTGTGCTAGATGAACGAACGTCTCTCCACATGCTCAGTTCTGAGAGATAAGTGTGTGTGAAAGCCGTCCTTAACATAACTTGTTGGGAACACAAAGTTTTTTTTCCCTTGCAACCTACACTCCATGCATATATATGGGTTGGTACGAGCTCCAACTCTGTTTTACAGTGAAAACTGCAGGAAATTCAAACCGGCACTAGGAAAAAGACTGAGAAAGCAGAGTAAAAGTTTCTCCTGCAACCCGTTCCTTTTGTGCTAGATGAACGAACGTCTCTCCACATGCTCAGTTCTGAGAGATAAGTGTGTGTGAAAGCCGTCCTTCACCTAGCTTCTTGGGAACACATAGATCCTTTCAGTTGCAAACCCCACTCCATACATATATATGGGGAGGTACTAGCTCCAACTCGGATTTACAGTGAAAACTGCAGGAACTTCAAACCGGCACTAGGAAAAAGACTGAGAAACCAGAGAAATAGTTTCTCCTGCAAACCATTCCCTTTGTGCTAGATGAACGAACGTCTCTCCACATGCTCAGTTCTGAGAGATAAGTGTGTGTGAAAGCCGTCCTTCACCTAGCTTGTTGGGAACACAAAGTTCCTTTCACTTGCAAACTCCAATCCATACATATATATGGGGCGGTACTAGCTCCAACTCGGTTTTACAGTGAAATCTGCAGGAACATCACACCGGCTCGAGGAAACAGACTGAGAAACCAGAGTAAAATTTTCTCCTGCACCCCGTTCCCTTTGTGCTAGATGAAAGAACGTCTCTCCACATGCTCAGTTCTGAGATATAAGTGTGTGTGAAAGCCGTTCTTCACCTAGCTTGTTGGGAACACAAAGTTTCTTTTCAGTTGCAAACTCCACTCCATACATATATATGGGGAGGTACTAGCTCCAACTCGGTTTTACAGTGAAAACTGCAGGAACTTCAAACCGGCAGTAGGAAACAGACTGAGAAACCAGAGTAAAATTATCTCCTGCAACCAGTTCCCTTTATGCTAGATGAACTAACGTCTCTCCACATGCTCAGTTCTGAGAGATAATTGTGTGTGAAAGCCGTCCTTCACATAGCTTGTTGGTAACACAAAGATTTTTTCCCTTGCAAACGCCACACCATGCATATATATGGGGAGGTACTAGCCCCAAATCTGTTTTACAGTGAAAACTGCAGGAACTTTAAACCGGCAACAGGAAACAGACTGAGAAACCGGAAAAATAGTTTCTCCTGCCAACCGTTCTCTTTGTGCTAGATGAACGAACGTCTCTCCACATGCTCAGTTCTGAGAGATAAGTGTGTGTGAAAGCCGTCCTTCACCTAGCTTGTTGGGAACACAAAGATTCTTTCCAGTTTCAAACTCCACTCCATACATATATATGGGGATGTACTAGCTCCAACTCCGATTTACAGTGAAAACTGCAGGAACTTCAAACCGGCAGTAGGAAACAGACTGAGAAACCAGAGTAATAGTTTCTCCTGCAACCTGTTCCATTTGTTCTAGATGAACGAAAGTCTCTCCACATGCTCAGTTCTGAGAGATAAGTTTGTGTGAAACTCGTCCTTCACCTAGCTTCTTGGGAACACATAGTTCCTTTCAGTTGCAAACCAAACTCCATAAATATATATGGGGAGGTACAAGCTCCAAGTCGGATTTACAGTGAAAACTGCAGGAACTTTAAAACGGCAACAGGAAACAGATTGAGAAACCAGAGTAAAAGTTTCTCCTGCAACCCGTTCCCTTTTTGCTAGATGAACGAACGTCTCTCCACATGCTCAGTTCTGAGGGATAAGTGTGTGTGAAAGCCGTCCTTCACATAGCTTGTTGGTAACACAATGTTTTTTTTCCCTTGCAAATGCCACACCATGCATATATATGGGGAGGTACTAGCTCCAACTCTGTTTTACAGTGAAAACTGCAGGAACTTTAAACCGGCAACAGGAAACAGACTGAGAAACCGGAAAAATATTTTCTCCTTCAACCCGTTCCCTTTGTGCTAGATGAACGAACGTCTCTCCACATGCGCAGTTCTGAGAGATAAGTGTGTGTGAAAGCCGTCCTTCAACTAGCTTCTTGGGAAAACATAGTTCATTTAAGTTGCAAACCCCACTCCATACATATATATGGGGAGGTAAAAGCTCCAACTCTGTTTTACAGAGAAAACTGCAGGAACATTAAACCGGCAACAGGAAACAGACTGAGAAACCAGAGTAAAAGTTTCTCCTGCAACCCATTCCCTTTGTGCTAGATGAACGAACGTCTCTCCACATGCACAGTTCTGAGAGATAAGTGTGTGTGAAAGCCTTCCTTCACCTAGCTTGTTGGGAACACAAAGTTTCTTTTCCCTTGCAAACGCCAATCCATACATATATATGGGGAGGTACTAGCTCCAACTCGGTTTTACAGTGAAAACTGCAGGAACTTCAAACCGGCACTAGGATACAGACTGAGAAACCAGAGTAAAAGTTTCTCCTGCAACCCGTTCCCTTTGTGCTAGATGAACGAACGTCTCTCCACATGCTCAGTTCTGAGAGATAAGTGTGTGTGAAAGCCGTCCTTAACATAGATTGTTGGGAACACAAAGTTTCTTTTCACTTGCAAACTCCAATCCATACATATATATGGGGAGGTACTACCTCCAACACGATTTTACAGTGAAAAGTGCAGAAACATCAAACCGGCACTAAGAAACAGACTGAGAAACGAGAATAAAAATTTACCCTGCAAACCGTTCCCTTTGTGCTAGCTGAAAGAACGTCTCTCCACATGCTCAGTTCTGAGAGATATGTGTGTGTGAAAGCCGTACTTCACCTAGCTTGTTGGGAAAACAAAGTTTCTTTTCAGTTGCAACCTCCACTCCATACATATATATGGGGAGGTACTAGCTCCAACTCGGTTTTACAGTGAAAACTGCGGGAACTTCAAACCGGCAGTAGGAAACAGACTGAGAAACCAGAGTAATCGTTTCTCCTGCAACCATTTCCCTTTGTGCTAGATGAACGAACGTCTCTACACATGCTCAGTTCTGAGAGATAAATTTGTGTTAAAGCCGTTCTTCACCTAGCTAGTTGGGAACAGAAAGTTTTTTTTCCCTTGCAAACGCCACTCCATGCATATATATGGGTTGGTACTAGCTCCAAATCTGTTTTACAGTGAAAACTGCAGGAACTTCAAACCGGCACTAGGAAATAGACTGAGAAACCAGAAAAAGTTTCTCCAGCAACCCGTTCCCTTTTTGCTAGATGAACGAACGTCTCTCCACATGCTCAATTCTGAGAGATAAGTGTGTGTGAAAGCCGTCCTTCATATAGCTTCTTGGGAACACAAAGTTTCTTTCAATTGCAAACTCCAATCCATACATATATATGGGACGGTACTAGCTCCAAATCGGTTTTACAGTGAAATCTGCAGGAACTTCACACCGGCCCTTGGAAACAGACTGAGAAACCAGAGTAAAAATTTCCCCTGCAACCCGTTCCCTTTGTGCTAGATGAACGAACGTCTCTCCACATGCTCAATTCTGAGATATAAGTGTGTGTGAAAGCCGTCCTTCACCTAGTTTCTTGGGAACACAAAGTTTCTTTTCACTTGCTAACTCCAATACATACATATATATGTGGAGGTACTAGCTCCAACATGATTTTACAGTGAAAACTGCAGGAACTTCAAACCGGTACTAAGAAACAGACTGCGAAACCAGAGTAAATATTTCTCCTGCAACCCGTTCCCTGTGTGATAGATGAACGAATGTCTCTCCACATGCTCAGATCTGAGAGATAAGTTTGTGTGAAAGCCGTCCTTCACCTTGCTTGTTGGGAACACATAGTTTCTTTTCAATGGCAAACTCCACTCCGTACATATATATGGGGAGGTACTACCTCCGACTAGGTTTTACAGTGAAAACTGCAGGAACTTCAAACCGGCACTAGGAAACAGACTGAGAAACCAGAGTAAAATTTCTCCTGCAACCCGTTCCCTTTCTGCTAGATGAACGAACGTCTCTCCACATACTCAGTTCTGAGAGATAAGTGTGTGTTAAAGCCGTATTTCACCTAGCTTGTTGGGAACACAAAGTTTCTTTTCACGTGCAAACTCCACTTCATACATATATATGGGGACGTACTAGCTCCAACTCGGTTTTACAGTGAAAACTGCAGGAACTTCAAAACGGCACTAGGAAACAGACTGAGAAACGAGAAAAAATTTTCCCCTGCAACCCGTTCCCTGTTTGCTAGATGAACGAACGTCTCTCCACATGCTGAGATCTGAGAGATAAGTGTGTGTGAAAGCCGTCCTTCACCTAGCTTGTTGGGAACTCATAGTTTCTTTTCAATGGAAAACTCCACTCCGTACATATATATGGGGAGGTTCTAGCTCCAACTCGGTTTTACAGTGAAAATTGCAGGAACTTCAAACCGGCACTAGGAAACAGACTGAGAAACCAGAGTAAAATTTCTCCTGCAACCCGTTCCCTTTGTGCTAGATGAACGAACGTCTCTCCACATGCTCAGTTCTGAGAGATAAGTGTGTGTGAAAGCCGTCCTTCACATAGCTTGTTGGGAACAGAAAGTTTCTTTTCAGTTGCAAACACCACTCCATACATATTTATGTGGAGGTACTAGCTCCAACTCGGTTTTACACTGAAAACTGCCGGAACTTCAAACCGGCACTAGGAAACAGACTGAGAAACCAGAGAAAAAGTTTCTCCTGCAACCCGTTCTGTGTGTGCTAGATGAACGAACGTTTCTCCACTTGCTCAGTTCTGGGAGAAATGTGTGTGTGAAAGCCGTCCTTCACTTTGCTTGTTGGGAACATAAAGTTTCTTTTCAGTTGCAAACTCCACTCCATGCAAATTTATGGGGAGGTACAAGCTCCAACACAGTTTTACAGTGAAAACTGCAGGAACTTCAAACCGGCAACCGGAAACAGACTGAGAATCCAGAGTAATAGTTTCTCCTGCAACCCGTTCCCTTTGTGCAAGATGAACGGACGTCTCTCCACATGCTCAGTTCTGAGAGATAAGTGTGTGTGAAAGCTTTCATTCATTTAGCTAGTTGGGAATACAAAGTTTCTTTTCAGTTGCAAACTCCACTCCACTCATATATATGGGAAGGTACTAGCTCCAAATCTGTTTTACAGTGAAAACTGCAGGAACTTCAAACCGGCACTAGGAAACAGACTGAGAATCCAGAATAAAAGTTACTACAGCATCCCGTTCCATTTTTCCTAGATGAACGAATGTTTCTCCACATGCTAAGTTCTGAGAGATAAGTGTGTGTGAAAGCCGTCCTTCAAATAGCTTGTTGGGAAAACAAAGTTTCTTTTCAGTTGCAAACTCCACTCCATACATATATATGGGAAAGTACTAGCTCCAAATCTGTTTTACAGTGAAAACTGCAGGAACTTCAAACCGGCACTAGGAAACAGACTGAGAAACCAGAGTAAAACTTTCTTCTGCAACCCGTTCCCTTTGTGCTAGATGAACGAACGTCTCTCCACATGCTCAGTTCTGAGAGATAAGTGTGTGTGAAAGCCGTCCTTCAACTACCTTGTTGGGAACACAAAGTTTCTTTTCACTGTCAAACTCCACTCCATAAATATATATGGGGAGGTACTAGCTCCAACACGGTTTTATAGTGAAAACTGCAGGAACTTCAAACCGGCAGTAGGAAACAGAATGAGAAACCAGAGTAAAATTTTCTCCTGCAAACCGTTCCCTTTGTGCTAGATGAACGAACGTCTCTCCACATGCTCAGTTCTGAGAGATAAGTGTGTGTGAAAGCCGTCCTTCACCTATCTTGTTGGGAACACAAAGTTTTTTTTCCCTTGCAAAATCCACTCCATGCATATATATTTGGAGGTACTAGCTCCAACTCGGTTTTACAGTGAAAACTGCAGGAACTTCAAACCGGCACTAAGAAACAGACTGAGAAACCAGAGTAAAAGTTTCTCCCGCAACCCGTTCCCTTTGTGCTAGATGAACGAACGTCTCTCCACATGCTCAGTTCTGAGAGATAAGTGTGTGTGAAAGCCGTCCTTCACCTAGCTTGTTGGGAACACAAAGTTTCTTTTCACTTGCAAACTCCAATCCATACATATATATGGGGAGGTACTAGCTCCAACTCGGATTTACAGTGAAAACTGCAGGAACTTCAAACCGGCACTAGGATACAGACTGAGAAACCAGAAATAAAGGTTCTCCAGCAACCCGTTCCCTTTGTGCTAGATGAACAAACGTCTCTCCACATGCTCAGTTCTGAGAGATAAGTGTGTGTGAAAGCCGTCCTTAACATAGCTTGTTGGGAACACAAAGTTTCTTTTCACTTGCAAACTCCAATCCATACATATATATGGGGAGGAACTAGCTCCAACACGATTTTACAGGGAAAACTGCAGGAACTTCAAACCGGCACTAAGAAAAAGACTGAGAAACCAGAGTAAAAATTTCTCCTGCAAACCGTTCCATTTGGGCTAGATGAACGAACGTCTCTCCACATGCTCAGTTCTGAGAGATAAGTGTGTGTGAAAGCCGTTCTTCACCTAGCTTGTTGGGAACACAAAGTTTCTTTTCAGTTGCAAACTCCACTCCATACATATTTATGGGGAGGTACTAGCTCCAACTAGGTTTTACAGTGAAAACTGCAGGAACTTCAAACCGGCACTAGGAAACAGACTGAGAAACCAGAGTAAAATTTCTCCTGCAACCCGTTCCCTTTCTGCTAGATGAACGAACGTCTCTCCACATACTCAGTTCTGAGAGATAAGTGTGTGTTAAAGCCGTATTTCACCTAGCTTGTTGGGAACACAAAGTTTCTTTTCACGTGCAAACTCCACTTCATACATATATATGGGGAGGTACTAGCTCCAACTCGGTTTTACAGTGAAAACTGCAGGAACTTCAAAACGGCACTTGGAAACAGACTGAGAAACCAGAAAAAAGTTTCTCCTGCAACCCGTTCCCTGTTTGCTAGATGAACGAAAGTCTCTCCACATGCTGAGATCTGAGAGATAAGTGTGTGTGAAAGCCGTCCTTCACCTAGCTTGTTGGGAACACATAGTTTCTTTTCAATGGAAAACTCCACTCCGCACATATATATGGGGAGGTTCTAGCTCCAACTCTGTTTTACAGTGAAAAGTGCAGGAACTTCAAACCGGCACTAGGAAACAGACTGACAAACCAGAGTAAAATTTCTCCTGCAACCCGTTCCCTTTGTGCTAGATGAACGAACGTCTCTCCACATGCTCAGTTCTGAGAGATAAGTGTGTGTTAAAGCCTTATTTCACCTAACTAGTTGGGAACACAAAGTTTCTTTTCACTTGCATAATCCACTTCATACATATATATGGGGAGGTACTAGCTCCAGCTCGGTTTTACAGTGAAAACTGCAGGATCTTCAAACCGGCACTAGGAAACAGACTGAGAAACCAGAGTAAAAGTTTCCATTGCAACCAGTTCCCTTTGTGCTAGATGAACGAACGTCTCTCCACATGCTCAGTTCTGAGATATAATTGTGTGTGAAAGCCGTCCTTCACCTAGCTTGTTGGGAACACAAAGTTTCTTTTCAGTTGCAAACACCACTCCATATATATTTATGGGGAGGTACTAGCTCCAACACGGTTTTACACTGAAAACTGCAGGAACTTCAAACCAGCACTAGGAAACAGACTGAGAAACCAGAGAAAAAGTTTCTCCTGCAACCCGTTCTCTGTGTGCTAGATGAACGAACGTTTCTCCACTTGCTCAGTTCTGGGAGAAATGTGTGTGTGAAAGCCGTCCTTCACTTTGCTTGTTGGGAACATAAAGTTTCTTTTCAGTTGCAAACTCCACTCCATGCATATTTATGGGGAGGTACTAGCTCCAACACGGTTTTACAGTGAAAACTGCAGGAACTTCAAACCAGCACTAGGAAACAGACTGAGAAACCAGAGAAAAAGTTTCTCCTGCAAACCGTTCCCTTTGTGCAAGATGAACGGACGTCTCTCCACATGCTCAGTTCTGAGAGATAAGTGTGTGTGAAAGCCGTCATTCATTTAGCTAGTTGGGAATACAAAGTTTCTTTTCAGTTGCAAACTCCACTCCATACATATATATGGGAAGGTACAAGCTCCAAATCTGTTTTACAATGAAAACTGCAGGAACTTCAAACCGGCACTAGAAAAGAGACTGAGAATCCAGAATAAAAGTTACTACTGCATCACGTTCCAATTTTCCTACATGAACGAATGTTTCTCCACATGCTAAGTTCTGAGAGATAAGTGTGTGTGAAAGCCGTCCTTCAACTAGCTTGTTGGGAAAACAAAGTTTCTTTTCAGTTGCAAACTCCACTCCATACATATATATGGGAAAGTACTAGCTCCAAATCTGTTTTACAGTGAAAACTGCAGGAACTTCAAACCGGCACTAGGAAACAGACTGAGAAACCAGAGTAAAACATTCTCCTGCAACCCGTTCCCTTTGTGCTAGATGAACGAACGTCTCTCCACATGCTCAGTTCTGAGAGATAAGTGTGTGTGAAAGCCGTCCTTCACCTAGCTTGTTGGGAACACAAAGTTTCTTTTCACTGGCAAACTCCTCTCCATAAATATATATGAGGAGGTACTGGCTCCAACATGGTTTTATAGTGAAAACTGCAGGAACTTCAAACCGGCAGTAGGAAACAGAATGAGAAACCAGAGTAAAATTTTCTCCTGCAACCCGTTCCCTTTGTGCTAGATGAACGAACGTCTCTCCACATGCTCAGTTCTGAGAGATAAGTGTGTGTAAAAGCCGTCCTTCACCTATCTTGTTGGGAACACAAAGTTTTTTTTCCCTTGCAAAATCCACTCCATGCATATATATGTGGAGGTACTAGCACCAACTCGTTTTTACAGTGAAAACTGCAGGAACTTCAAACCGGCACTAAGAAACAGACTGAGAAACCAGAGTAAAAGTTTCTCCCGCAACCCGTTCCCTTTGTGCTAGATGAATGATCGTCTCTCCACATGCTCAGTTCTGAGAGATAAATGTGTGTGAAAGCCGTTCTTCACCTAGCTAGTTTGAACACAAAGTTTTTTTCCCTTGCAGACTCCACTCCATACATATATATGGGAAGGTACTAGCTCCAACTCTATTTTACACTGAAATCTGCAGGAACATCAAACCGGCACTAAGAAACAGACTGAGAAACCAGAGTAAATGTTTCCCCTGCAAACCGTTCCCTTTGTGCTAGATGAACGAACGTCTCTCCACATGCTAAGTTCTGAGAGATAAGTGTGTGTGAAATCCGTCCTTCACCTAGCTTGTTGGGAACACAAAGTTACTTTTCATTTGCAAACTCCACTCCATACATATATATGGGGTGTTACTAGCTCCAACTAGGTTTTACAGTGAAAACTGCAGGAAATTCAAACAGGAAGTAGGAAACAGACTGAGAAACCAGAGTAGAATTTTCCCTGCAACCCGTTCCCTTTGTGCTAGATGAACGAACGTCTCTCCACATGCTCAGTTCTGAATGATAAGTGTGTGTGAAAGCCGTCCTTCACCTAGCTTGTTGGGAACACAAAGTTTTTTTTCCCTTGCAAAACCCAATCAATGCATATATATGGGGAGGTACTAGCTCCAACCCTGTTTTACAGTGAAAACTGCACGAACTTTAAACCGGCAACAGGAAAAAGACTGAGAAACCAGAAAAATAGTTTCTCCTGCAACCAGTTCCCTTTGTGCTAGATGAACGAACGTCTCTCCACATGCTCAGTTCTGAGAGATAAATGTGTGTTAAAGCCGTTCTTCAACTAGCTAGTTGGGAACACAAAGTTTTTTTTCCCTTGCAAACTCCACTCCATGCATATATGTGGGTTGGTACTACCTCCAACTCTGTTTTACAGTGAAAACTGCAGGAAATTCAAAGCGGCACTAGGAAAAAGACTGACAAACCAGACTAAAAGTTTCTCCTGCAACCCGTTCCCTTTGTGCTATATGAACGAACGTCTCTCCACATACTCAGTTCTGAGAGATAAGTGTGTGTGAAAGCCGTCCTTCACATAGCTTCTTGGGAACACAAACTTTCTTTTCACTTGCAAACTCCAATCCATACTTATATATGGGGATGTACTAGCTCCAACTCGGTATTACAGTGAAAATTGCAGGAACTTCAAACCGGCAATAGGAAACAGACTGAGAAACCAGAAAAAAGTTTCTCCTGCAACCCGTTCCCTTTGTGATAGATGAACGAATGTCTCTCCACATGCTCAGATCTGAGAGATAAGTTTGTGTGAAAGCCGTCCTTCACCTTGCTTGTTGGGAACACATAGTTTCTTTTCAATGGCAAACTCCACTCCGTACATATATAAGGGGAGGTACTACCTCCAAATAGGTTTTACAGTGAAAACTGCAGGAACTTCAAACCGGCACTAGGAAACAGACTGAGAAACCAGAGTAAAATTTCTCCTGCAACCCGTTCCCTTTCTGCTAGATGAACGAACGTCTCTCCACATACTCAGTTCTGAGAGATAAGTGTGTGTTAAAGCCGTATTTCACCTAGCTTGTTGGGAACACAAAGTTTCTTTTCACGTGCAAACTCCACTTCATACATATATATGGGGACGTACTAGCTCCAACTCGGTTTTACAGTGAAAACTGCAGGAACTTCAAAACGGCACTAGGAAACAGACTGAGAAACGAGAAAAAATTTTCCCCTGCAACCCGTTCCCTGTTTGCTAGATGAACGAACGTCTCTCCACATGCTGAGATCTGAGAGATAAGTGTGTGTGAAAGCCGTCCTTCACCTAGCTTGTTGGGAACACATAGTTTCTTTTCAATGGAAAACTCCACTCCGTACATATATATGGGGAGGTTCTAGCTCCAACTCGGTTTTACAGTGAAAATTGGAGGAACTTCAAACCGGCACGAGGAAACAGACTGAGAAACCAGAGTAAAATTTCTCCTGCAACCCGTTCCCTTTTTGCTAGAAGAACGAACGTCTCTCCACATGCTCAGTTCTGAGAGATAAGTGTGTGTTAAAGCCGTATTTCACCTAGCTAGTTGGGAACACAAAGTTTCTTTTCACTTGCATAATCCACTTTATACATATATATGGGGAGGTACTAGCTCCAGCTCGGTTTTACAGTGAAAACTGCAGGATCTTCAAACCGGCACTAGGAAACAGACTGAGAAACCAGAGTAAAAGTTTCCACTGCAACCTGTTCCCTTTGTGCTAGATGAACGAACGTCTCTCCACATGCTCAGTTCTGAGAGATAAGTGTGTGTGAAAGCCGTCCTTCACATAGCTTGTTGGGAACAGAAAGTTTCTTTTCAGTTGCAAACACCACTCCATACATATTTATGTGGAGGTACTAGCTCCAACTCGGTTTTACATTGAAAACTGCCGGAACTTCAAACCGGCACTAGGAAACAGACTGAGAAACCAGAGAAAAAGTTTCTCCTGCAACCCGTTCTGTGTGTGCTAGATGAACGAACGTTTCTCCACTTGCTCAGTTCTGGGAGAAATGTGTGTGTGAAAGCCGTCCTTCACTTTGCTTGTTGGGAACATAAAGTTTCTTTTCAGTTGCAAACTCCACTCCATGCAAATTTATGGGGAGGTACAAGCTCCAACACAGTTTTACAGTGAAAACTGCAGGAACTTCAAACCGGCAACCGGAAACAGACTGAGAATCCAGAGTAATAGTTTCTCCTGCAACCCGTTCCCTTTGTGCAAGATGAACGGACGTCTCTCCACATGCTCAGTTCTGAGAGATAAGTGTGTGTGAAAGCTTTCATTCATTTAGCTAGTTGGGAATACAAAGTTTCTTTTCAGTTGCAAACTCCACTCCACTCATATATATGGGAAGGTACTAGCTCCAAATCTGTTTTACAGTGAAAACTGCAGGAACTTCAAACCGGCACTAGGAAACAGACTGAGAATCCAGAATAAAAGTTACTACTGCATCCCGTTCCATTTTTCCTAGATGAACGAATGTTTCTCCACATGCTAAGTTCTGAGAGATAAGTGTGTGTGAAAGCCGTCCTTCAACTAGCTTGTTGGGAAAACAAAGTTTCTTTTCAGTTTCAAACTCCACTCCATACATATATATGGGAAAGTACTAGCTCCAAATCTGTTTTACAGTGAAATCTGCAGGAACTTCAAACCGGCACTAGGAAACAGACTGAGAAACCAGAGTAAAACTTTCTTCTGCAACCCGTTCCCTTTGTGCTAGATGAACGAACGTCTCTCCACATGCTCAGTTCTGAGAGATAAGTGTGTGTGAAAGCCGTCCTTCAACTACCTTGTTGGGAACACAAAGTTTCTTTTCACTATCAAACTCCACTCCATAAATATATATGGGGAGGTACTAGCTCCAACACGGTTTTATAGTGAAAACTGCAGGAACTTCAAACCGGCAGTAGGAAACAGAATGAGAAACCAGAGTAAAATTTTCTCCTGCAAACCGTTCCCTTTGTGCTAGATGAACGAACGTCTCTCCACATGCTCAGTTCTGAGAGATAAGTGTGTGTGAAAGCCGTCCTTCACATAGCTTGTTGGGAACACAAAGTTTCTTTTCACTTGCAAACTCCAATCCATACATATATATGGGGAGGTACTAGCTCCAACTCGGATTTACAGTGAAAACTGCAGGAACTTCAAACCGGCACTAGGATACAGACTGAGAAACCAGAAATAAAGGTTCTCCAGCAACCCTTTCCCTTTGTGCTAGATGAACGAACGTCTCTCCACATGCTCAGTTCTGAGAGATAAGTGTGTGTGAAAGCCGTCCTTAACATAGCTTGTTGGGAACACAAAGTTTCTTTTCACTTGCAAACTCCAATCCATACATATATATGGGGAGGAACTAGCTCCAACACGATTTTACAGGGAAAACTGCAGGAACTTCAAACCGGCACTAAGAAAAAGACTGAGAAACCAGAGTAAAAATTTCTCCTGCAAACCGTTCCATTTGGGCTAGATGAACGAACGTCTCTCCACATGCTCAGTTCTGAGAGATAAGTGTGTGTGAAAGCCGTTCTTCACCTAGCTTGTTGGGAACACAAAGTTTCTTTTCAGTTGCAAACTCCACTCCATACATATTTATGGGGAGGTACTAGCTCCAACTAGGTTTTACAGTGAAAACTGCAGGAACTTCAAACCGGCACTAGGAAACAGACTGAGAAACCAGAGTAAAATTTCTCCTGCAACCCGTTCCCTTTCTGCTAGATGAACGAACGTCTCTCCACATACTCAGTTCTGAGAGATAAGTGTGTGTTAAAGCCGTATTTCACCTAGCTTGTTGGGAACACAAAGTTTCTTTTCACGTGCAAACTCCACTTCATACATATATATGGGGACGTACTAGCTCCAACTCGGTTTTACAGTGAAAACTGCAGGAACTTCAAAACGGCACTAGGAAACAGACTGAGAAACCAGAAAAAAGTTTCTCCTGCAACCCGTTCCCTGTTTGCTAGATGAACGAATGTCTCTCCACATGCTGAGATCTGAGAGATAAGTGTGTGTGAAAGCCGTCCTTCACCTAGCTTGTTGGGACACATAGTTTATTTTCAATGGAAAACTCCACTCCGCACATATATATGGGGAGGTTCTAGCTCCAACTCGGTTTTACAGTGAAAAGTGCAGGAACATCAAACCGGCACTAGGAAACAGACTGACAAACCAGAGTAAAATTTCTCCTGCAACCCGTTCCATTTGTGCTAGATGAACGAACGTCTCTCCACATGCTCAGTTCTGAGAGATAAGTGTGTGTTAAAGCCTTATTTCACCTAACTAGTTGGGAACACAAAGTTTCTTTTCACTTGCATAATCCACTTCATACATATATATGGGGAGGTACTAGCTCCAGCTCGGTTTTACAGTGAAAACTGCAGGATCTTCAAACCGGCACTAGGAAACAGACTGAGAAACCAGAGTAAAAGTTTCCATTGCAACCAGTTCCCTTTGTGCTAGATGAACGAACGTCTCTCCACATGCTCAGTTCTGAGATATAATTGTGTGTGAAAGCCGTCCTTCAACTAGCTTGTTGGGAACACAAAGTTTCTTTTCAGTTGCAAACACCACTCCATATATATTTATGGGGAGGTACTAGCTCCAACACGGTTTTACACTGAAAACTGCAGGAACTTCAAACCAGCACTAGGAAACAGACTGAGAAACCAGAGAAAAAGTTTCTCCTGCAACCCGTTCTCTGTGTGCTAGATGAACGAACGTTTCTCCACTTGCTCAGTTCTGGGAGAAATGTGTGTGTGAAAGCCGTCCTTCACTTTGCTTGTTGGGAACATAAAGTTTCTTTTCAGTTGCAAACTCCACTCCATGCATATTTATGGGGAGGTACTAGCTCCAACACGGTTTTACAGTGAAAACTGCAGGAACTTCATACCGGCAACCGGAAACAGACTGAGAATCCAGAGTAATAGTTTCTCATGCAAACCGTTCCCTTTTTGCAAGATGAACGGACGTCTCTCCACATGCTCAGTTCTGAGAGATAAGTGTGTGTGAAAGCCGTCATTCATTTAGCTAGTTGGGAATACAAAGTTTCTTTTCAGTTGCAAACTCCACTCCATACATATATATGGGAAGGTACTAGCTCCAAATCTGTTTTACAATGAAAACTGCAGGAACTTCAAACCGGCACTAGAAAAGAGACTGAGAATCCAGAATAAAAGTTACTACTGCATCACGTTCCAATTTTCCTACATGAACGAATGTTTCTCCACATGCTAAGTTCTGAGAGATAAGTGTGTGTGAAAGCCGTCCTTCAACTAGCTTGTTGGGAAAACAAAGTTTCTTTTCAGTTGCAAACTCCACTCCATACATATATATGGGAAAGTACTAGCTCCAAATCTGTTTTACAGTGAAAACTGCAGGAACTTCAAACCGGCACTAGGAAACAGACTGAGAAACCAGAGTAAAACATTCTCCTGCAACCCGTTCCCTTTGTGCTAGATGAACGAACGTCTCTCCACATGCTCAGTTCTGAGAGATAAGTGTGTGTGAAAGCCGTCCTTCACCTAGCTTGTTGGGAACACAAAGTTTCTTTTCACTGGCAAACTCCACTCCATAAATATATATGAAGAGGTACTAGCTCCAACATGGTTTTATAGTGAAAACTGCAGGAACTTCAAACCGGCAGTAGGAAACAGAATGAGAAACCAGAGTAAAATTTTCTCCTGCAACCCGTTCCCTTTGTGCTAGATGAACGAACGTCTCTCCACATGCTCAGTTCTGAGAGATAAGTGTGTGTAAATGCCGTCCTTCACCTATCTTGTTGGGAACACAAAGTTTTTTTTCCCTTGCAAAATCCACTCCATGCATATATATGTGGAGGTACTAGCACCAACTCGTTTTTACAGTGAAAACTGCAGGAACTTCAAACCGGCACTAAGAAACAGACTGAGAAACCAGAGTAAAAGTTTCTCCCGCAACCCGTTCCCTTTGTGCTAGATGAACGATCGTCTCTCCACATGCTCAGTTCTGAGACATAAATGTGTGTGAAAGCCGTTCTTCACCTAGCTAGTTGGGAACACAAAGTTTTTTTCCCTTGCAGACTCCACTCCATACATATATATGGGAAGGTACTAGCTCCAACTCTGTTTTACACTGAAAACTGCAGGAACTTCAAACCGGCACTAGGAAACTGACTGAGAAACCAGAGTAAAAGTTTCTCCTGCAACACGTTCCCTTTGTACTAGATGAACGAACGTCTCTCCACATGCTCATTTCTGAGAGATAAGTGTGTGTGAAAGCCGTCCTTTACATAGATTGTTGGAAACACAAAGTTTCTTTTCACTTGCAAACTCCAATCCTTGCATATATATGGGAAGGTACGAGCTCCAACTCGGTTTTACAGTGAAAAATGCAGGAACTTCAAACCGGCACTAGGAATCAGACTGAGAAACCAGAGTAAAAGTTACCCCTGCAGCCCGTTCCCTTTTTGCTTGATGAACGAAAGTCTCTCCACATGCTAAGTTCTGAGAGATAAGTGTGTGTGAAAGCCGTCCTTCACATAGCTTCTTGGGAACACAAAGATTCTTTTCACTTTCAAACTCCAATCCATACATATATATGGGGAGGTACTAGCTCCAACTCGGTTTTACAGTTAAAAGTGCAGGAATTTCAAACCGGCAATAGGAAACATACTGAGAAACCAGAGTAAAAGTTTCTCCTGCAACACGTTCCCTTTGTACTAGATGAACGAACGTCTCTCCACATGCTCAGTTCTGAGAGAAAAATGTGTGTTAAAGCCGTCCTTCACCTAGCTAGTTGGGAACACAAAGTTTCTTTCAATTGCAAACTCCAATCCATACATATATGTTGGGCGATACTAGCTCCAACTCGGTTTTACAGTGAAATCTGCAGGAACTTCACACCTGCCCTAGGAAACAGACTGGGAAACCAGAGTAAAAATTTCTCCTGCAACCCGTTCCCTTTGTGCTAGATGAACGAACGTCTCTCCACATGCTCATTTCTGAGAGATAAGTGTGTGTGAAAGCCGTCCTTCACCTAGATTGTTGGGAACACAAAGTTTCTTTTCAGTTGCAAACTCCACTCCATACATATATATGGGAAGGTACGAGCTCCAACTCGTTTTTACAGTGAAAAATGCAGGAACTTCAAACCGGCACTAGGAAACATACTGAGAAACCAGAGTAAAAGTTACCACTGCAGACCTTTCCCTTTTTGCTAGATGAACGATAGTCTCTCCACATGCTAAGTTCTGAGAGATAAGTGTGTGTGAAAGCCGTCCTTCACATAGCTTCTTTGGAACACAAAGATTCTTTTCACTTGCAACTCCAATCCATACATATATATGGGGAGGTACTAGCTCCAACTCGGTTTTACAGTGAAAAGTGCAGGAATTTCAAACCGGCAATAGGAAACATACTGAGAAACCAGAGTAAAAGTTTCTCTTGCAACACGTTCCCTTTGTACTAGATGAACGAACGTCTCTACACATGCTCATTTCTGAGATATAAGTGTGTGTGAAAGCCGTCCTTCACCTAGCTTGTTGGGAACACAAAGTTTCTTTTCACTGGCAAACTCCACTCCGTACATATATATGGGAAGGTATTAGCTCCAACTCGGTTTTACTGTGAAAACTGCAGGAACTTCAAACCGGCACTAGGAAACATACTGAGAAACCAGAGTAAAAGTTTCCCGTGCAACCCGTTCCATTTGTGCTAGATGAACAAACGTCTCTCCACATGCTCAGTTCTGAGAGATAAGTGTGTGTGAAAGCCGTCCTTCACCTAGGTTGTTGGGAACACAAAGTTTCTTTTAGGTTGCAAACTCCACTCCATACATATTTATGGGGAGGTACTAGTTCCAACTCGGTTTTACAGTGAAAACTGATGGAACTTCAAACAGGCACTAGGAAACAGAATGAGAAACCAGAGAAAAAGTTTCTCCTGCAACCCGTTCTCTTTGTGCTAGATGAACGAACGTCTCTCCACTTGCTCTGTTCTGAGAGATAAGTGTGTGTGAAAGCCGTCCTTAACATAGCTTGTTGGGAACACAAAGTTTCTTTTCAGTTGCAAACCCCACTCCATACATATATATGGGGAGGAACTAGCTCCAACACGATTTTACAGGGAAAACTGCAGGAACTTCAAACCGGCACTAAGAAAAAGACTGAGAAACCAGAGTAAAAATTTCTCCTGCAAACCGTTCCATTTGGGCTAGATGAACGAACGTCTCTCCACATGCTCAGTTCTGAGAGATAAGTGTGTGTGAAAGCCGTTCTTCACCTAGCTTGTTGGGAACACAAAGTTTCTTTTCAGTTGCAAACTCCACTCCATACATATTTATGGGGAGGTACTAGCTCCAACTAGGTTTTACAGTGAAAACTGCAGGAACTTCAAACCGGCACTAGGAAACAGACTGAGAAACCAGAGTAAAATTTCTCCTGCAACCCGTTCCCTTTCTGCTAGATGAACGAACGTCTCTCCACATACTCAGTTCTGAGAGATAAGTGTGTGTTAAAGCCGTATTTCACCTAGCTTGTTGGGAACACAAAGTTTCTTTTCACGTGCAAACTCCACTTCATACATATATATGGGGACGTACTAGCTCCAACTCGGTTTTACAGTGAAAACTGCAGGAACTTCAAAACGGCACTAGGAAACAGACTGAGAAACCAGAAAAAAGTTTCTCCTGCAACCCGTTCCCTGTTTGCTAGATGAACGAATGTCTCTCCACATGCTGAGATCTGAGAGATAAGTGTGTGTGAAAGCCGTCCTTCACCTAGCTTGTTGGGACACATAGTTTATTTTCAATGGAAAACTCCACTCCGCACATATATATGGGGAGGTTCTAGCTCCAACTCGGTTTTACAGTGAAAAGTGCAGGAACATCAAACCGGCACTAGGAAACAGACTGACAAACCAGAGTAAAATTTCTCCTGCAACCCGTTCCATTTGTGCTAGATGAACGAACGTCTCTCCACATGCTCAGTTCTGAGAGATAAGTGTGTGTTAAAGCCTTATTTCACCTAACTAGTTGGGAACACAAAGTTTCTTTTCACTTGCATAATCCACTTCATACATATATATGGGGAGGTACTAGCTCCAGCTCGGTTTTACAGTGAAAACTGCAGGATCTTCAAACCGGCACTAGGAAACAGACTGAGAAACCAGAGTAAAAGTTTCCATTGCAACCAGTTCCCTTTGTGCTAGATGAACGAACGTCTCTCCACATGCTCAGTTCTGAGATATAATTGTGTGTGAAAGCCGTCCTTCAACTAGCTTGTTGGGAACACAAAGTTTCTTTTCAGTTGCAAACACCACTCCATATATATTTATGGGGAGGTACTAGCTCCAACACGGTTTTACACTGAAAACTGCAGGAACTTCAAACCAGCACTAGGAAACAGACTGAGAAACCAGAGAAAAAGTTTCTCCTGCAACCCGTTCTCTGTGTGCTAGATGAACGAACGTTTCTCCACTTGCTCAGTTCTGGGAGAAATGTGTGTGTGAAAGCCGTCCTTCACTTTGCTTGTTGGGAACATAAAGTTTCTTTTCAGTTGCAAACTCCACTCCATGCATATTTATGGGGAGGTACTAGCTCCAACACGGTTTTACAGTGAAAACTGCAGGAACTTCATACCGGCAACCGGAAACAGACTGAGAATCCAGAGTAATAGTTTCTCATGCAAACCGTTCCCTTTTTGCAAGATGAACGGACGTCTCTCCACATGCTCAGTTCTGAGAGATAAGTGTGTGTGAAAGCCGTCATTCATTTAGCTAGTTGGGAATACAAAGTTTCTTTTCAGTTGCAAACTCCACTCCATACATATATATGGGAAGGTACTAGCTCCAAATCTGTTTTACAATGAAAACTGCAGGAACTTCAAACCGGCACTAGAAAAGAGACTGAGAATCCAGAATAAAAGTTACTACTGCATCACGTTCCAATTTTCCTACATGAACGAATGTTTCTCCACATGCTAAGTTCTGAGAGATAAGTGTGTGTGAAAGCCGTCCTTCAACTAGCTTGTTGGGAAAACAAAGTTTCTTTTCAGTTGCAAACTCCACTCCATACATATATATGGGAAAGTACTAGCTCCAAATCTGTTTTACAGTGAAAACTGCAGGAACTTCAAACCGGCACTAGGAAACAGACTGAGAAACCAGAGTAAAACATTCTCCTGCAACCCGTTCCCTTTGTGCTAGATGAACGAACGTCTCTCCACATGCTCAGTTCTGAGAGATAAGTGTGTGTGAAAGCCGTCCTTCACCTAGCTTGTTGGGAACACAAAGTTTCTTTTCACTGGCAAACTCCACTCCATAAATATATATGAAGAGGTACTAGCTCCAACATGGTTTTATAGTGAAAACTGCAGGAACTTCAAACCGGCAGTAGGAAACAGAATGAGAAACCAGAGTAAAATTTTCTCCTGCAACCCGTTCCCTTTGTGCTAGATGAACGAACGTCTCTCCACATGCTCAGTTCTGAGAGATAAGTGTGTGTAAATGCCGTCCTTCACCTATCTTGTTGGGAACACAAAGTTTTTTTTCCCTTGCAAAATCCACTCCATGCATATATATGTGGAGGTACTAGCACCAACTCGTTTTTACAGTGAAAACTGCAGGAACTTCAAACCGGCACTAAGAAACAGACTGAGAAACCAGAGTAAAAGTTTCTCCCGCAACCCGTTCCCTTTGTGCTAGATGAACGATCGTCTCTCCACATGCTCAGTTCTGAGACATAAATGTGTGTGAAAGCCGTTCTTCACCTAGCTAGTTGGGAACACAAAGTTTTTTTCCCTTGCAGACTCCACTCCATACATATATATGGGAAGGTACTAGCTCCAACTCTGTTTTACACTGAAAACTGCAGGAACTTCAAACCGGCACTAGGAAACTGACTGAGAAACCAGAGTAAAAGTTTCTCCTGCAACACGTTCCCTTTGTACTAGATGAACGAACGTCTCTCCACATGCTCATTTCTGAGAGATAAGTGTGTGTGAAAGCCGTCCTTTACATAGATTGTTGGAAACACAAAGTTTCTTTTCACTTGCAAACTCCAATCCTTGCATATATATGGGAAGGTACGAGCTCCAACTCGGTTTTACAGTGAAAAATGCAGGAACTTCAAACCGGCACTAGGAATCAGACTGAGAAACCAGAGTAAAAGTTACCCCTGCAGCCCGTTCCCTTTTTGCTTGATGAACGAAAGTCTCTCCACATGCTAAGTTCTGAGAGATAAGTGTGTGTGAAAGCCGTCCTTCACATAGCTTCTTGGGAACACAAAGATTCTTTTCACTTTCAAACTCCAATCCATACATATATATGGGGAGGTACTAGCTCCAACTCGGTTTTACAGTTAAAAGTGCAGGAATTTCAAACCGGCAATAGGAAACATACTGAGAAACCAGAGTAAAAGTTTCTCCTGCAACACGTTCCCTTTGTACTAGATGAACGAACGTCTCTCCACATGCTCAGTTCTGAGAGAAAAATGTGTGTTAAAGCCGTCCTTCACCTAGCTAGTTGGGAACACAAAGTTTCTTTCAATTGCAAACTCCAATCCATACATATATGTTGGGCGATACTAGCTCCAACTCGGTTTTACAGTGAAATCTGCAGGAACTTCACACCTGCCCTAGGAAACAGACTGGGAAACCAGAGTAAAAATTTCTCCTGCAACCCGTTCCCTTTGTGCTAGATGAACGAACGTCTCTACACATGCTCATTTCTGAGATATAAGTGTGTGTGAAAGCCGTCCTTCACCTAGCTTGTTGGGAACACAAAGTTTCTTTTCACTGGCAAACTCCACTCCGTACATATATATGGGAAGGTATTAGCTCCAACTCGGTTTTACTGTGAAAACTGCAGGAACTTCAAACCGGCACTAGGAAACATACTGAGAAACCAGAGTAAAAGTTTCCCGTGCAACCCGTTCCATTTGTGCTAGATGAACAAACGTCTCTCCACATGCTCAGTTCTGAGAGATAAGTGTGTGTGAAAGCCGTCCTTCACCTAGGTTGTTGGGAACACAAAGTTTCTTTTAGGTTGCAAACTCCACTCCATACATATTTATGGGGAGGTACTAGTTCCAACTCGGTTTTACAGTGAAAACTGATGGAACTTCAAACAGGCACTAGGAAACAGAATGAGAAACCAGAGAAAAAGTTTCTCCTGCAACCCGTTCTCTTTGTGCTAGATGAACGAACGTCTCTCCACTTGCTCTGTTCTGAGAGATAAGTGTGTGTGAAAGCCGTCCTTCACCTAGCTTGTTGGAAACACAAAGTTTCTTTTCAGTTGCAAACTCCATTCCATACATATATATGGGGAGGTACTAGCTCCAACTCGGTTTTACAGTGAAAACTGAAGGAACTTCAAACCGGTTCTAGGAAACAGACTGGGAAAGCAGAAAAAAAGTGTCTCCTGCAACACGTTCCCTTGGTGCTAGATGAACGAACTTCTCTCCAATTGCTCAGTTCTGAGATATAATTGTGTGTGAAAGCCGTCATTCACCTAGCTTGTTGGGAACACAAAGTTTCTTTTCAGTTGCAAACTCCATTCCATACATATATATGGGGAGGTAAAAGCTCCAAATCTGTTTTACAGTGAAAACTGCATGAACTTCAAACTGGCACTAGGAAACAGACTGAGAAAGCAGAGAAAAAGTGTCTCCTGCATCCCGTTCCCTTGGTGAAAGATGAACGAACGTCTCTCCACTTGCTCTGTTCTGAGAGACAAGTGTGTGTGAAAGCCGTCCTTCACCTAGCTTCTTGGGAACACAAAGTTTCTTTTCACTTGCAAACCACAATCCATACATATATATGGGGAGGTACTAGCTCCAACACGATTTTACAGTGAAAACTGCAGGAACTTCAAACCGGCACTAAGAAACAGACTGAGAAACCAGAGTAAAAGTTTCTCCTGCAAACCGTTCCCTTTGTGCTATATGAATGAACGTCTATCCACATGCTCAGATATGAGAGATAAGTGTGTGTGAAAGCCGTCCTTCATCTAGCTTGTTGGGAACACAAAGTTTCTTTAACTTGCAAACTCCAATCCATATATATATATGGGGCGGTACTAGTTCCAACTCGGTTTTAAAGTGAAATCTGCAGGAACTTCACACCTGCCCTAGGAAACAGACTGGGAAACCAGAGTAAAAATTTCTCCTGCAACCCGTTCCCTTTGTGCTAGATGAACGAACGTCTCTCCACATGCTCATTTCTGAGAGATAAGTGTGTGTGAAAGCCGTCCTTCACCTAGATTGTTGGGAACACAAAGTTTCTTTTCAGTTGCAAACTCCACTCCATACATATATATGGGAAGGTACGAGCTCCAACTCGTTTTTACAGTGAAAAATGCAGGAACTTCAAACCGGCACTAGGAATCAGACTGAGAAACCAGAGTAAAAGTTACCACTGCAGACCTTTCCCTTTTTGCTAGATGAACGATAGTCTCTCCACATGCTAAGTTCTGAGAGATAAGTGTGTGTGAAAGCCGTCCTTCACATAGCTTCTTTGGAACACAAAGATTCTTTTCACTTGCAACTCCAATCCATACATATATATGGGGAGGTACTAGCTCCAACTCGGTTTTACAGTGAAAAGTGCAGGAATTTCAAACCGGCAATAGGAAACATACTGAGAAACCAGAGTAAAAGTTTCTCTTGCAACACGTTCCCTTTGTACTAGATGAACGAACGTCTCTACACATGCTCATTTCTGAGATATAAGTGTGTGTGAAAGCCGTCCTTCACCTAGCTTGTTGGGAACACAAAGTTTCTTTTCACTGGCAAACTCCACTCCGTACATATATATGGGAAGGTATTAGCTCCAACTCGGTTTTACTGTGAAAACTGCAGGAACTTCAAACCGGCACTAGGAAACATACTGAGAAACCAGAGTAAAAGTTTCCCGTGCAACCCGTTCCATTTGTGCTAGATGAACAAACGTCTCTCCACATGCTCAGTTCTGAGAGATAAGTGTGTGTGAAAGCCGTCCTTCACCTAGGTTGTTGGGAACACAAAGTTTCTTTTAGGTTGCAAACTCCACTCCATACATATTTATGGGGAGGTACTAGTTCCAACTCGGTTTTACAGTGAAAACTGATGGAACTTCAAACAGGCACTAGGAAACAGAATGAGAAACCAGAGAAAAAGTTTCTCCTGCAACCCGTTCTCTTTGTGCTAGATGAACGAACGTCTCTCCACTTGCTCTGTTCTGAGAGATAAGTGTGTGTGAAAGCCGTCCTTCACCTAGCTTGTTGGAAACACAAAGTTTCTTTTCAGTTGCAAACTCCATTCCATACATATATATGGGGAGGTACTAGCTCCAACTCGGTTTTACAGTGAAAACTGAAGGAACTTCAAACCGGTTCTAGGAAACAGACTGGGAAAGCAGAAAAAAAGTGTCTCCTGCAACACGTTCCCTTGGTGCTAGATGAACGAACTTCTCTCCAATTGCTCAGTTCTGAGATATAATTGTGTGTGAAAGCCGTCATTCACCTAGCTTGTTGGGAACACAAAGTTTCTTTTCAGTTGCAAACTCCATTCCATACATATATATGGGGAGGTAAAAGCTCCAAATCTGTTTTACAGTGAAAACTGCATGAACTTCAAACTGGCACTAGGAAACAGACTGAGAAAGCAGAGAAAAAGTGTCTCCTGCATCCCGTTCCCTTGGTGAAAGATGAACGAACGTCTCTCCACTTGCTCTGTTCTGAGAGACAAGTGTGTGTGAAAGCCGTCCTTCACCTAGCTTCTTGGGAACACAAAGTTTCTTTTCACTTGCAAACCACAATCCATACATATATATGGGGAGGTACTAGCTCCAACACGATTTTACAGTGAAAACTGCAGGAACTTCAAACCGGCACTAAGAAACAGACTGAGAAACCAGAGTAAAAGTTTCTCCTGCAAACCGTTCCCTTTGTGCTATATGAATGAACGTCTATCCACATGCTCAGATATGAGAGATAAGTGTGTGTGAAAGCCGTCCTTCATCTAGCTTGTTGGGAACACAAAGTTTCTTTAACTTGCAAACTCCAATCCATATATATATATGGGGCGGTACTAGTTCCAACTCGGTTTTAAAGTGAAATCTGCAGGAACTTCACACCTGCCCTAGGAAACAGACTGGGAAACCAGAGTAAAAATTTCTCCTGCAACCCGTTCCCTTTGTGCTAGATGAACGAACGTCTCTCCACATGCTCAGTCCTGAGAGATAAGTGTGTTTGAAAGCCGTCCTTCACCTAGCTTGTTGGGAACACAAAGTTTCTTTTCAGTTGCAAACTCCACTCCATAAATATGTATGGGAATTTACTAGCTCCAACTAGGTTTTACAGTGAAAACTGCAGGAACCTAATACCGGCACTAGGTAACAGACTGAGAAACCAGAGTAAAAGTTACTCCTGCAGCCCGTTCCCTTTTTGCTAGATGAACGAAAGTCTGTCCACATGATCAGTTATGAGAGATAAGTGTGTGTGAAAGCCGTCCTTCACATAGCTTCTTGGGGACACAAAGTTTCATTTCACTTGCAAACTCCAATCCATACATATATATGGGGAGGTACTAGCTCCAACTCGGTTTTACAGTGAAAAGTGCAGGAACTTCAAACCGGCAATAGGAAACAGACTGAGAAACCAGAGTAAAAGTTTCTCCTGCAACCCGATCCCTTTGTGCTAGATGAACGAACGTCTCTCCACATACTCAGTTCTGAGAGATAAGTGTGTGTGAAGCCGTCCTTCACATAGCTTCTTGGGAACACAAAGTTCCTTTCAGTTGCAAACCCCACTCCATACATATATATGGGGAGGTACTAGCTCCAACTCTGTTTTACAGAGAAAACTGCAGGAACATCAAACCGGCACTAGGAAACAAACTGAGAAACCAGAAAAAAGTTTCCCCTGCAACCTGTTCCCTTTTTGCTAGATGAACGAAAGTCTCTCCACATGCTCAGATCTGAGAGATAAGTGTGAGTGAAAGCCGTCCTTCACCTAGATTGTTGGGAACACAAAGTTTCTTTTCACTGGCAAACTCCACTCCGTAAATGTATATGGGGAAGTACTAGCTCCAACTCGGTTTTACAGTGAAAACTGCAGGAAATTTAAACCGGCACTAGGAAACAGACTGAGAAACCAGAGTAATAGTTTCTCCTGCAACCCGTTCCCTTTTTGCTAGATGAACGAACGTTTCTTCACATGCTCAGTTCTGAGAGATAATTTTGTGTGAAAGCCGTACTTCACCTAGCTTGTTGGGAACACAAAGTTTCTTTTCACTTGCAAACTCCACTTCATACATTTATATGGGGAGGTACTAGCTCCAAGTCGGTTTTACAGTGAAAACTGCAGGGACTTCAAACCGGCACTAGGAAACAGACTGAGAAACCAGAGTAAAACTTTCTCCTGCAACCCGTTCCCTTTGTGCTAGATAAACGAACGTCTCTCCACATGCACAGATCTGAGAGATAAGTGTGTGTGAAAGCCGTCCTTCACCTAGCTTGTTGGGAACACAAAGTTTCTTTTCAGTTGCAAACTCCATTCAATACATATTTATGGGGAGGTACTAGCTCCAACTCGGGTTTACAGTGAAAACTGAAGGAACTTCAAACCGGCACTAGGAAATAGACTGAGAAACCAGAGAAAAAGTTTCTCCTGCAACCCGTTCTCTTTGTGCTAGATGTACGAACTTCCCTCCACTTGCTCAGTTCTGAGAGAAATGTGTGTGTGAAAGCCGTCCTTCATTTTGCTTGTTGGGAACACATAGTTTGTTTTGAGTTGCAATCTCCATTCCATACATACATATGGGTAGGTACTAGCTACTTCTCGGTTTTATACTGAAAACTGAAGGAACTTCAAACCGGCACTAGGAAACAGACTGAGAAAGCAGAGAAAAAGTGTCTCATGCAACCCGTTCCCTTGGTGCTAGATGAAGGAACGTCTCTCCACTTGCTCAGTTCTGAGAGATAAGTGTGTGTGAAAGCCGTCCTTCACATAGCTTGTTGGGAACACAAAGTTTCTTTTCAGTTGCAATCTCCATTCCATACATATATATGGGGAGGTACTAGCTCCAACTCGGTTTTACAGTGAAAACTGCAGGAACTTCAAACCGGCACTAGGAAACAGACTGAGAAAGCAGAGAAATAGTGTCTCCTGCAAGCCGTTCCCTTGGTGCTAGATGAACGAACGTCTCTCCACTTGCTCAGTTCTGAGAGATAAGTGTGTGTGAAAGCCGTCCTTCACCTAGCTTGATGGGAACACAAAGTTTCTTTTCAGTTGCAAACTCCATTCCATACATATATATGGGTAGGTACTAGCTCCATCTCGGTTTTACAGTGAAAACTGCAGGAACTTCAAACCGGCACTAGGAAACAGACTGAGAAAGCAGAGAAAAAGTGCCTCCTGCAACGCGTTCCCTTGGTGCTAGATGAACGAACGTCTCTCCACTTTCTAAGTTCTGAGAGATAAGTGTGTGTGAAAGCCGCCCTTCACCTAGCTTGTTGGGAACACACAGTTTCTTTTCAGTTGCAAACTCCATTCCATTCATATATATGGGGAGGTTCTAGCTCCAACTCGGTTTTCCAGTGAAAACTGCAGGAACTTCAAACCGGCACTAGGAAACAGACTGAGAAAGCAGAGAAATAGTGTCTCCTGCAAGCCGTTCCCTTGGTGCTAGATGAACGAACGTCTCTCCACTTGCTCAGTTCTGAGAGATAAGTGTGTGTGAAAGCCGTCCTTCACCTAGCTTGATGGGAACACAAAGTTTCTTTTCAGTTGCAAACTCCATTCCATACATATATATGGGTAGGTACTAGCTCCATCTCGGTTTTACAGTGAAAACTGCAGGAACTTCAAACCGGCACTAGGAAACAGACTGAGAAAGCAGAGAAAAAGTGCCTCCTGCAACGCGTTCCCTTGGTGCTAGATGAACGAACGTCTCTCCACTTTCTAAGTTCTGAGAGATAAGTGTGTGTGAAAGCCGCCCTTCACCTAGCTTGTTGGGAACACACAGTTTCTTTTCAGTTGCAAACTCCATTCCATTCATATATATGGGGAGGTTCTAGCTCCAACTCGGTTTTCCAGTGAAAACTGCAGGAACTTCAAACCGGCACTAGGAAACAGACTGAGAAAGCAGAGAAAAAGTGTCTCCTGCAACCCGTTCCCTTGGTGCTACATGAACGAACGTCTCTCCACTTGCTCAGTTCTGAGAGATAAGTGTGTGTGAAAGCCGTCCTTCACCTAGCTTGTTGGGAACACAAAGTTTCTTTTCAGTTGCAAACTCCTTTCAATACATATATATGGGGAGGTAGTAGCTCCAACACTGTTTTACAGTGAAAACTGCATTAACTTCAAACCGGCATTAGGAAACAGACTGAGAAAGCAGAGAAAAAGTGTCTCCTGCCACACGTTCCCTTGGTGCTAGATGAACGAACGTCTCTCCACTTGCTCAGTTCTGATAGATAAGTGTGTGTGAAAGCCGTCCTTCACCTAGCTTGTTGGGATCACAAAGTTTCTTTTCAGTTGCAAACTCCATTCCATACATATATATGGGGAGGTTGTAGCTCCAACTCGGTTTTACAGTGAAAACTGCAGGAACTTCAAACCGGCACTAGGAAACAGACTGAGAAACCAGAGAAAAATTGTCTTCTGCCACACGTTCCCTTGGTGCTAGATGAACGAACGTCTCTCCACTTGCTCAGTTCTGAGAGAAAAGTGTGTGTGAAAGCCGTCCTTCACCTAGCTTTTTGGGAACACAAAGTTTCTTTTCAGTTGCAAACTCCATTCCATACATATATATGGGGAGGTACTAGCTCCAACTCGGTTTTACAGTGAAAACTGCACGAACTTCAAACCGGCACTAGGAAACAGACTGAGAAAGCAGAGAAAAAGTGTCTCCTGCAAACCGTTCCCTCGGTGCTAGATGAACGAACGTCTCTCCACTTGCTCAGTTCTGAGAGATAAGTGTGTGTGAAAGCCGTCCTTCACCTAGATTGTTGGGAACACAAAGTTTCTTTTCAGTTGCAAACTCCATTCCATACATATATATGGGGAGGTACTAGCTCCAACTCGGTTTTACAGTGAAAACTGCAGGAACTTCAAACCGGCACTAGGAAACAGACTGAGAAAGCAGAGAAAAAGTGTCACCTGCAACCCGTTGCCTTGGTGCTAGATGAACGAACGTCTCTCCACTTGCTCAGTTCTGAGAGATAAGTGAGTGTGAAAGCCGTCATTCACCTAGCTTGTTGGGAACACAAAGTTTCTTTTCAGTTACAAACTCCATTCCATACATATATATGGGGAGGTATAAGCTCCAAATCTGTTTTACAGTGAAAACTGCATGAACTTCAAACTGGCACTAGGAAACAGACTGAGAAAGCAGAGAAAAAGTGTCTCCTGCATCCCGTTCCCTTTCTGCAAGATGAACGAACGTCTCTCCACTTGCTCTGTTCTGAGAGATAAGTGTGTGTGAAAGCCGTCCTTCACCTAGCTTGTTGGAAACACAAAGATTCTTTTCGGTTGCAAACTCCATTCCATACATATATATGGGGAGGTACTAGCTCCAACTCGGTTTTACAGTGAAAACTGCAGGAAATTAAAACCTGCACTAGGAAACAGACTGAGAAAGCAGAGAAAAAGTGTCTCCTGCAAACCGTTCCCTTGGTGCTAGATGAACGAACGTCTCTCCACTTGCTCAGTTCTGAGAGATAAGTGTGTGTGAAAGCCGTCCTTCAACTAGCTTGTTTGGAACACAAAGTTTCTTTTCAGTTGCAAACTCCATTCCATACATATATAAGGGGAAGGTACTAGCTCCAACTCGGTTTTACAGTGAAAACTGAAGGAACTTCAAACCGGCACTAGGAAACAGACTGAGAAAGCAGAGAAAAAGTGCCTCCTGCAACCCGTTCCCTTGTTGCTAGATGAACGAAAGTCTCTCCACTTGCTCAGTTCTGAGAGATAAGTGTGTGTGAAAGCCGTCCTTCACCTAGCTTGTTGGGAACACAAAGTTTCTTTTCAGTTGCAAACTCCATTCCATACATATATATGGGGAGGTAATAGCTCCAACTCGGTTTTACAGTGTAAACTGCAGGAACTTCAAACCGGCACTAGGAAACAGACTGAGAAAGCAGAAAAAAAGTGTCTCTTGCTATCCGTTCCCTTGATGCTAGATGAACGAACGTCTCTCCACTTGCTAAGTTCTGAGAGAAAAGTGTGTGTGAAAGCCGTCCTTCACCTAGCTTGTTGGGAACACAAAGTTTCTTTTCAGGTGCAAACTCCATTCCATACATATATATGGGGAGGTAGTAGCTCCAACTCTTTTTTCAATGAAAACTGCAGGAACTTCAAACCGGCACTAGGAAACAGACGAGAAAGCAAGAAAAAGTGTTTCCTGCAACCCGTTCCCTTGGTGCTAGATGAACGAAAGTCTCTCCACTTGCCCAGTTTTGAGAGATAAATGTGTGTTAAAGCCGTCCTTCACCTTGCTTGTTGGGAACGCAAAGTTTCTTTTCAGTTGCAAACTGCATTCCATACATATATATGGGGAGGTACTATCTCCAACTCGGTTTTACAGTGAAAATTGCAGGAACTTCAAACCGGCACTAGGAAAGAGACTGAGAAACCAGAGTAAAAGTTTCTCCTGCAAACAGTTCCCTTTGTGCTAGATGAACGAACGTCTCTACACATGCACAGTTCTGAGAGATAAATGTATGTGAAAGCCGTTCTTCACCTAGCTAGTTGGGAACACAAAGTTTTTTTTCTCTTGCTAACTCCACTCCATGCATATATATGGGTTGGTACTAGCTCCAACTCTGTTTTACAGTGAAATCTGCAATAACTTCAAAACGGCACTAGGAAAAATACTGAGAAACCAGAGTAAAAGTTTAACCTGCAAACCGTTCCCTTTGTGCTAGATGAACGAACGTCTCTCCACATGCTCAGTTCTGAGAGATAAGTGTGTGTGAAAGCCGTCCTTCACCTAGCTTGTTGGGAACACAAAGTTTTTTAACTTGCAAACTCCAATCCATATATATATATGGGGCGGTACTAGTTCCAAATCGGATTTACAGTGAAATCTGCAGGAACTTCACACCGGCCCTAGGAAACAGACTGACAAACCAGAGTAAAAATTTCTCCTCAACCCGTTCCCTTTGTGCTAGATGAACGAACGTCTCTCCACATGCTCAGTTCTGAGAGATAAGTGTGTGTGAAAGATGTCCTTCACCTAGCTTGTTGGGAACACAAAGTTTCTTTTCAGTTGCAAACTCCACTCCATAAATATATATGGGAAGGTAGTAGCTCCAACTAGGTTTTACAGTGAAAACTGCAGGAACCTAATACCGGCACTAGGAAACAGACTGAGAAACCAGAGTAAAAGTTACTCCTGCAGCCCGTTCCCTTTATGCTAGATGAACGAAAGTCTCTCCACTTGCTCAGTTCTGAGAGATAAGTGTGTGTGAATGCCGTCCTTCACATAGCTTCTTGGGGACACAAAGTTTCTTTTCACTTGCAAACTCCAATCCATACATATATATGGGGACGTACAAGCTCCAACTCGGTTTTACAGTGAAAAGTGCAGGAACTTCAAACCGGCACTAGGAAACAGACTGAGAAACCAGAGTAAAACTTTCTCCTGCAACCCGTTCCATTTGTGCTAGATGAACGAACGTCTCTCCACATGCTCAGTTCTGAGAGATAAGTGTGTGTGAAAGCCGTCGTTCACCTAGCTTGTTGGGAACACAAAGTTTCTTTTCAGTTGCAAACTCCATTCAATACATATTTATGGGAGGTACTAGCTCCAACTCGGTTTTACAGTGAAAACTGAAGGAACATCAAACCGGCACTAGGAAACAGACTGAGAAACCAGAGAAAAATTTTCTCCTGCAACCCGTTCTCTTTGTGCTAGATGAACGAACTTCTCTCCACTTGCTCAGTACTGAGAGAAATGTGTGTGTGAAAGCCGTCCTTCATTTTGCTTGTTGGGAATACAAAGTTTCTTTTTAGTTGCAAACTCCACTCCATGCATATTTATGGGGAGGTACTAAATCCAACTCAGTTTTACAGTGAGAACTGCAGGAACTTCAAACCGGCACTAGGAAACAGACCGAGAAACCAGAGAAAAAGTACAACCTGCAACCCGTTCCCTTGGTGCTAGATGAACGAAAGTCTCTCCACTTGCTCAGTTTTGAGAGATAAGTGTGTGTTAAAGCCGTCCTTCACCTAGCTTGTTGGGAACCCAAAGTTTCTTTTCAGTTGCAAACTGCATTCCATACATATATATGGGGAGGTACTAGCTCCAACTCGGTTTTACAGTGAAAACTGCAGGAACTTCAAACCGGCACTAGGAAAGAGACTGAGAAACCAGAGTAAAAGTTTCTCCTGCAACCAGTTCCCTTTGTGCTAGATGAACGAACGTCTCTACACATGCTCAGTTCTGAGAGATAAATGTATGTGAAAGCCGTTCTTCACCTAGCTAGTTGGGAACACAAAGTTTTTTTTCCCTTGCAAACTCCACTCCATGCATATATATGGGTTGGTACTAGCTCCAACTCTTTTTTACAGTGAAAACTGCAATAACTTCAAAACGGCACTAGGAAAAATACTGAGAAACCAGAGTAAAAGTTTAACATGCAACCCGTTCCCTTTGTGCTAGATGAACGAACGTCTCTCCACATGCTCAGTTCTGAGAGATAAGTGTGTGTGAAAGCCGTCCTTCACCTAGCTTCTTGGGAACACATAGTTCCTTTCAGTTGCAAACCCAACTCCATACATATATATGGGGAGGTACTAGTTCCAACACCGTTTTACAGTGAATACTGCAGGAACTTCAAACCGGCACTAGGAAATTGACTGAGAACCCAGAGTAAAAGTTTCTCCTGCAACCCGATCCCTTTGTGCTAGATGAACGAACGTCTCTCCACATGCTCAGTTCTGAGAGATAAGTGTGTGTGAAAGCCGTCCTTCACCTAGCTTGTTGGGAACACAAAGTTTCTTTTCACTTGCAAACCCCAATCCATACATATATATGGGGAGGTACTAGCTCCAACACGATTTTACAGTGAAAACTGCAGGAACTTCAAACCGGCACTAAGAAACAGACTGAGAAACCAGAGTAAAAGTTTCTCCTGCAAACCGTTCCCTTTGTGCTATATGAACGAACGTCTCTCCACATGCTCAGATATGAGAGATAAGTGTGTGTGAAAGCCGTCCTTCATCTAGTTTGTTGGGAACACAAAGTTTCTTTAACTTGCAAACTTCAATCCATATATATATATGGGGCGGTACTAGTTCCAACTCGGTATTAAAGTGAAATCTGCAGGAACTTCACACCGGCCCTAGGAAACAGACTGACAAACCAGAGTAAAAATTTCTCCTGCAACCCGTTCCCTTTGTGCTAGATGAACGAACGTCTCTCCACATGCTCAGTTCTGAGAGATAAGTGTGTGTGAAAGCCGTCCTTCACCTAGCTTGTTGGGAACACAAAGTTTCTTTTCAGTTGCAAAGTCCACTCCATAAATATATATGGGAAGGAACTAGCTCAAACTAGTTTTTACAGTGAAAACTGCAGGAACCTAATACCGGCACTAGGAAACAGACTGAGAAACCAGAGTAAAAGTTACTCCTACAGCCCGTTCCCTTTTTGCTACATGAACGAAAGTCTCTCCACATGCTCAGTTCTGAGAGATAAGTGTGTGTGAAAGCCGTCCTTCACATAGCTTCTTGGGGACACAAAGTTACTTTTCACTTGCAAACTCCATTCCATACATATATATGGGGAGGTACTAGCTCCAACTCGGTTTTACAGTGAAAAGTGCAGGAACTTCAAACCGGCAATAGGAAACAGACTGAGAAACCAGAGTAAAAGTTTCTCCTGCAACCCGATCCCTTTGTGCTAGATAAACGAACGTCTCTCCACATACTCATTTCTGAGAGATAAGTGTGAGTGAAGCCGTCCTTCACATAGCTTCTTGGGAACACAAAGTTCCTTTCAGTTGCAAACCCCACTCCATACATATATATGGGGAGGTACTAGCTCCAACTCAGTTTTACAGAGAAAACTGCAGGAACATCAAACCGGCACTAGGAAACAAGCTGAGAAACCAGAAAAAAGTTTCTCCTGCAACCTGTTCCATTTTTGCTAGATGAACGAAAGTCTCTCCACATGCTCAGATCTGAGAGATAAGTCTGAGTGAAAGCCGTCCTTCACCAAGCTTGTTGGGAACACAAAGTTTCTTTTCACTGGCAAACTCCACTCCGTACATGTATATGGGGAGGTACAAGCTCCAACTCGGTTTTACAGTGAAAACTGCAGGAACTTCAAACTGGCACTAGGAAACAGACTGAGAAACCAGAGTTAAATTTCCACCTGCAAACCGTTCCTTTTGTGCTAGATGAACGAACGTCTCTCCACATGCTCAGTTCTGAGAGATAAGTGTGTGTGAAAGCCGTCCTTCACCTAGCTTGTTGGGAACACAAATATTCTTTTCAGCTGCAAACTCCAATCCATACAATTATATGGGGAGGTACTAGCACAAACACGGTTTTACAGTGTAAACTGCAGGAACTTCAAACCGGCACTAGGAAACAGAGTGAGAAACCAGAGTAAATGTTTCCCCTGCAACCCGTTCCCTTTGTGTTAGATGAACGAACGTCTCTACACATGCTCAGTTCTGAGAAATAAGTGTGTGTGAAAGCCGTTCTTAACATTGCTTGTTGGGAACACAAAGTTTCTTTTCAGTTGCAAACTCCATTCAATACATATTTATGGGGAGGTACTAGCTCCAACTCGGTTTTACAGGGAAAACTGAAGGAACTTCAAACAGGCACTAGGAAAAAGACTGAGAAACCAGAGAAAAAGTTTCTCCTGCAACCCGTTCTCTTTGTGCTAGATGAACGAACTTCTCTCCACTTGCTCAGTTCTGAGAGAAATGTGTGTGTGAAAGCCGCCCTTCATTTTGCTTGTTGGGAATACAAAGTTTCTTTTTAGTTGCAAACTCCACTCCATGCATATTTATGGGGAGGTAATAAATCCAACTCGATTTTACAGTGAGAACTGCAGGAACTTCAAACCGGCACTAGGAAACAGACTGAGAAACCAGAGTAAAAATTTCTCCTGTAAACCGTTCCCTTTGTGCTAGATGAACGAACGTCTCTCCACATGCTCAGTTCTGAGAGATAATTGTGTTTAAATGCCTTCTTTCTCCTATCTTGTTGGGAACACAAATTTTCTTTTCAGTTGCAAACTCCACTCCATTCATATATATGGGTAGGTACTAGATCCAACACGGTTTACAGTGAAAACTGCAGGAACTTCAAACCGGCAACTGGAAACAGACTGAGAAATCAGAGTAATAGTTTCTCTTGCCAACCGTTCCCTTTGTGCTAGATGAACGGACGTCTCTCCACATGCTCAGTTCTGAGAGATAAGTGTGTGTGAAAGCCGTCATTCATCTAGCTCGTTGGGAATACAAAGTTTCTTTTCAGTTGCAAACTCCACTCCATACATATTTATGGGGAGGTACTAGCTCCAACTCGGTTTTACATTGAAAAATGCAGGAACTTCAAACCGGCACTAGGAAACAGACTGAGAAACCAGAGTAAAAGTTTCTCCTGCAACCCGTTCCCTTTGTGCTAGATGAACGAACGTCTCTCCACATGCTCAGTTCTGAGAGATAATTGTGTGAGAAAGCCGTACTTCACCTAGCTTGTTGGGATCACAAAGTTTATTTTCACTTGCCAACTCCAATCCATACATATTTATGGGTAGGTACTAGCTCCAACTCTGTTTTACAGTGAAATATGCAGGAATTTCAAACCGGCACTAGGAAACAGACTGAGAAACCAGAGTAAAAGTTTCTCCTGCAACCCGTTCCCTTTGTGCTAGATGAAAGAACGTCTCTCCACATGCTCAGTTCTGAGAGAAAAGTGTGTGTGAAAGCCGTCCTTCACCTAGCTTGTTGGGAACACAAAGTTTCTTTTCACCGGCAAACTCCACTCCGTACATATATATGGGGAGGTAAAAGCTCCAACTCGGTTTTACAGTGAAAACTGCAGGAATTTCAAACCGGCACTAGGAAACAGACTGAGAAACCAGAGTAAAAGTTTCTCCTGCAACCCGTTCCCTTTTTGCTAGATGAACGAACGTCTCTCCACATGCTCAGTTCTGAGAGATAAGTGTTTGTGAAAGCCGTCATTCAACTAGCTTGTTGGGAATACAAAGATTTTTTTCTGTTGCAAACTCCACTCCATGAATATTTATGTTGAGGTACTAGCCCCAACTCGGTTTTACAGTGAAAAGTGCAGGAACTTCAAACCGGCAATAGGAAACAGACTGAGAAACCAGAGTAAAAGTTTCTCCTGCAACCCGATCCCTTTGTGCTAGATAAACGAACGTCTCTCCACATACTCATTTCTGAGAGATAAGTGTGTGTGAAGCCGTCCTTCACTTAGCTTCTTGGGAACACAAAGTTCCTTTCAGTTGCAAACCCCACTCCATACATATATATGGGGAGGTACTAGCTCCAACACAGTTTTACAGAGAAAACTGCAGGAACATCAAACCGGCACTAGGAAACAAGCTGAGAAACCAGAAAAAAGTTTCTCCTGCAACCTGTTCCATTTTTGCTAGATGAACGAAAGTCTCTCCACATGCTCAGGTCTGAGAGATAAGTCTGAGTGAAAGCCGTCCTTCACCAAGCTTGTTGGGAACACAAAGTTTCTTTTCACTGGCAAACTCCACTCCGTACATGTATATGGGGAGGTACAAGCTCCAACTCGGTTTTACAGTGAAAACTGCAGGAACTTCAAACTGGCACTAGGAAACAGACTGAGAAACCAGAGTTAAATTTCCTCCTGCAAACCGTTCCTTTTGTGCTAGATGAACGAACGTCTCTCCACATGCTCAGTTCTGAGAGATAAGTGTGTGTGAAAGCCGTCCTTCACCTAGCTTGTTGGGAACACAAATATTCTTTTCAGCTGCAAACTCCAATCCATACATTTATATGGGGAGGTACTAGCACAAACACGGTTTTACAGTGTAAACTGCAGGAACTTCAAACCGGCACTAGGAAACAGAGTGAGAAACCAGAGTAAACGTTTCCCCTGCAACGCGTTCCCTTTGTGTTAGATGAACGAACGTCTCTACACATGCTCAGTTCTGAGAAATAAGTGTGTGTGAAAGCCGTTCTTAACATTGCTTGTTGGGAACACAAAGTTTCTTTTCAGTTGCAAACTCCATTCAATACATATTTATGGGGAGGTACTAGCTCCAACTCGGTTTTACAGGGAAAACTGAAGGAACTTCAAACAGGCACTAGGAAACAGACTGAGAAACCAGAGAAAATGTTTCTCCTGCAACCCGTTCTCTTTGTGCTAGATGAACGAACTTCTCTCCACTTGCTCAATTCTGAGAGAAATGTGTGTGTGAAAGCCGCCCTTCATTTTGCTTGTTGGGAATACAAAGTTTCTTTTTAGTTGCAAACTCAACTCCATGCATATTTATGGAGAGGTACTAAATCCAACTCGGTTTTACACTGAGAACTGCAGGAACTTCAAACCGGCACTAGGAAACAGACTGAGAAACCAGAGTAAAAATTTCTCCTGTAAACCGTTCCCTTTGTGCTAGATGAACGAACGTCTCTCCACATACTCAGTTCTGAGAGATAATTGTGTTTAAATGCCTTCTTTCTCCTATCTTGTTGGGAACACAAATTTTCTTTTCAGTTGCAAACTCCACTCCATTCATATATATGGGTAGGTACTAGATCCAACACGGTTTTACAGTGAAAACTGCAGGAACTTCAAACCGGCAACCGGAAACAGACTGAGAAATCAGAGTAATAGTTTCTCTTGCCAACCGTTCCCTTTGTGCTAGATGAACGGACGTCTCTCCACATGCTCAGTTCTGAGAGATAAGTGTGTGTGAAACCGTCATTCATCTAGCTCGTTGGGAATACAAAGTTTCTTTTCAGTTGCAAACTCCACTCCATACATATTTATGGGGAGGTACTAGCTCCAACTCGGTTTTACATTGAAAAATGCAGGAACTTCAAACCGGCACTAGGAAACAGACTGAGAAACCAGAGTAAAAGTTTCTCCTGCAACCCGTTCCCTTTGTGCTAGATGAACGAACGTCTCTCCACATGCTCAGTTCTGAGAGATAATTGTGTGAGAAAGCCGTACTTCACCTAGCTTGTTGGGATCACAAAGTTTATTTTCACTTGCCAACTCCAATCCATACATATTTATGGGTAGGTACTAGCTCCAACTCTGTTTTACAGTGAAATATGCAGGAATTTCAAACCGGCACTAGGAAACAGACTGAGAAACCAGAGTAAAAGTTTCTCCTGCAACCCGTTCCCTTTGTGCTAGATGAAAGAACGTCTCTCCACATGCTCAGTTCTGAGAGATAAGTGTGTGTGAAAGCCGTCCTTCACCTAGCTTGTTGGGAACACAAAGTTTCTTTTCACCGGCAAACTCCTCTCCGTACATATATATGGGGAGGTAAAAGCTCCAACTCGGTTTTACAGTGAAAACTGCAGGAATTTCAAACCGGCACTAGGAAACAGACTGAGAAACCAGAGTAAAAGTTTCTCCTGCAACCCGTTCCCTTTTTGCTAGATGAACGAACGTCTCTCCACATGCTCAGTTCTGAGAGATAAGTGTTTGTGAAAGCCGTCATTCAACTAGCTTGTTGGGAATACAAAGATTTTTTTCTGTTGCAAACTCCACTCCATGAATATTTATGTTGAGGTACTAGCCCCAACTCGGTTTTACAGTGAAAACTGCAGGAACATCAAAATGGCCCTAGGAAACAGACTGAGAAACCAGACTAAAAGTTTCTCCTGCAACCCGTTCCCTTTGTGCTAGATGAACGTACGTCTCTCCACATGCTTAGTTCTGAGAGATAAGTGTGTGTGAAAGCCGTCCTTCACATAGCTTGTTAGGAAAACATAGTTCCTTTCAGTTGCATACCCCGCTCCATACATATATATGGGGATGAACTAGCTCCAACTCGGTTTTACAGTGAAAACTGCAGGAACTTTAAACCGGCAACAGGAAACAGACTGAGAAACCAGAAAAAAAGGTTCTACTGCAACCCGTTCCCTTTGTGCTAGATGAACGAACGTCTCTCCACATGCTCAGTTCTGAGAGAAAAGTGTGTGTGAAAGCCGTACTTCAAAAAGCTTGTTGGGAACACAAAGTTTCTTTTCACTTGCAAACACCAATCCATACATATATATGGGGAGGTACTAGCACAAACACGGTTTTACAGTGTAAACAGCAGGAAATTCAAACCGGCACAAGGAAACAGAGTGAGGAACCAGAGTAAACGTTTCCCCTGCAACCCGTTCCCTTTGTGTTAGATGAACGAACGTCTCTACACATGCTCAGTTCTGAGAAATAAATGTGTGTGAATGCCGTCCTTAACATTGCTTGTTGGGAACACAAAGTTTCTTTTCACTTGCAAACGCCAATCCATACATATATATGGGGAGGTACTAGCTCCAACATGATTTTACAGTGAAAACTGCAGGAACTTCAAACCGGCACTAAGAAACAGACTGAGAAACCAGAGTAAAAATTTCTCCTGCAAACCGTTCCCTTTGTGCTAGATGAACGAAAGTCTCTCCACATACTCAGTTCTGAGAGATAAGTGTGTGTGAAAGCCGTCCTTCACCTAGCTTGTTGGGAACTCAAAATTTCTTTTAAGTTGCAAACTCCATTAAATACATATATATGGGGAGGTACTAGCTCCAAATCGCTTATACAGTGAAAACCGCAGGAACTTCAAACCGGCACTAGGAAACAGCCTGAGAAACCAGAGTAAAGTTTCTCCTGCAACCCATTCCCTTTGTGCTAGATGAACGAAAGTCTCTCCACATGCTCAGTTCTGAGAGATAAATGTGTGTGAAAGCCGTTCTTCACCTAGCTACTTGGGAACACAAAGTTTCTTTTCAGTTGCAAATTCCAATCCATGCATATATATGGGTTGGTACTAGCTCCAACTCTGTTTTACAGTGAAAACTGCCGGAACTTCAAACCGGCACTAGGAAACAGCCTGAGAAACCAGAGTAAAAATTTCTCCTGCAACCCGTTCCCTTTGTGCTAAATGAACGAAAGTCTCTCCACATGCTCAGCTCTGAGAGATAAGTGTGTGTGAAAGCCATCCTTCACCTAGCTTATAGGGAACACAAAGTTTCTTTCAGTTGCAATCTCCACTCCATACATATATATGGGGAGGTACTAGTACCAACTTGGTTTTACAGTGAAATCTGCAGGAACATCACACCGGCCCTTGGAAACAGACTGAGAAACGAGAGTAAAAATTTCTCCTGCAACCCTTTCCCTTTGTGCTAGATGAACGAACGTCTCTCCACATGCTCAGTTCTGAGAGATAAGTGTGTGTGAAAGCCGTCCTTCACCTAGCTTGTTGGGAACACAAAGTTTCTTTTCAGTTGCAAACTCCAATCCATACATATATATGGGAAGGTACTAGCTCCAACTCGGTTTTACAGTGAAAACAGCAGGAACTTCAAACCGGCACTAGGAAACAGACTGAGAAACCAGAGTAAAAGTTACTCCTGCAGCCCGTTCCCTTTTTGCTAAGTAAACGAACGTCTCCCCACATGCTCAGTTCTGAGAGATAAGTGTGTGTGAATGCCGTCCTTCACATAGCTTCTTGGGAACACAAAGTTTCTTTTCACTTGCAAATTCCACTTCATATATATATATGGGGAGGTACTAGCTCCAAATCGGTTTTACAGTGAAAACTGCAGGAACTTCAAACTGGCACTAGGAAACAGACTGAGAAACCAGAGTAAAAGATTCCCCTGCAACCCGTTCCTTTGTGCTAGATGAACGAACGTCTCTCCACTTGCTCAGTTCTGAGAGAATTGTGTGTGTGAAAGCCGTCCTTCATTTTGCTTGTTGGGAACACAAAGTCTCTTTTAAGTTGCAAACTCCACCCCATGCATATTTATGGGGAGGTACTAGCTCCAACTCTGTTTTACAGTGAAAATTGCAGGAACTTCAAACCAGCACTAGGAAACAGACTGAGAAACCAGAGTAAAAGTTTCAACTGCAGCCCGTTTCATTAGTGCTTGATGAACGAACGTCTCTCCACATGCTCATTTCTGAGAGATAAGAGTGTGTGAAAGCCGTCCTTAACATTGCTTGTTGGGAACACAAAGTTTCTTTTCACTTGCAAACGCCAATTCATACATATATATGGGGAGGTACTAGCTCCAACATGATTTTACAGTGAAAACTGCAGGAACTTCAAACCGGCACTAAGAAACAGACTGAGAAACCAGAGTAAAAATTTCTCCTGCAAACCGTTCCCTTTGTGCTAGATGAACGAAAGTCTCTCCACATACTCAGTTCTGAGAGATAAGTGTGTGTGAAAGCCGTCCTTCACCTAGCTTGTTGGGAACTCAAAGTTTCTTTTCAGTTGCAAACTCCATTAAATACATATATATGGGGAGGTACTAGCTCCAAATCGGTTATACAGTGAAAACTGCAGGAACTTCAAACCGGCAGTAGGAAACAGACTGAGAAACCAGAGTAAAGTTTCTCCTGCAACCCGTTCCCTTTGTGCTAGATGAACGAAAGTCTCTCCACATGCTCAGTTCTGAGAGATAAATGTGTGTGAAAGCCGTTCTTCACCTAGGTACTTGGGAACACAAAGTTTCTTTTCAGTTGCAAATTCCACTCCATGCATATATATGGGTTGGTACAAGCTCCAACTCTGTTTTACAGTGAAAACTGCCGGAACTTCAAACCGGCACTAGGAAACAGACTGAGAAACCAGAGTTAAAGTTTCTCCTGCAACCCGTTCCCTTCGTGCTAAATGAACGAAAGTCTCTCCACATGCTCAGCTCTGAGAGATAAGTGTGTGTGAAAGCCGTACTTCACCTAGCTTGTTGGGAACACAAAGTTTCTTTTCAGTTGCAAACTCCACTCCATACATATATATGGGAAGGTACTAGCTCCAACTCGGTTTTACAGTGAAAACAGCAGGAACTTCAAACCGGCACTAGGAAACAGACTGAGAAACCAGAGTAAAAGTTACTCCTGCAGCCCGTTCCCTTTTTGCTAAGTGAACGAACGTCTCCCCACATGCTCAGTTCTGAGAGATAAGTGTGTGTGAATGCCGTCCTTCACATAGCTTCTTGGGAACACAAAGTTTCTTTTCACTTGCAAATTCCACTTCATATATATATATGGGGAGGTACTAGCTCCAAATCGCTTTTACAGTGAAAACTGCAGGAACTTCAAACTGGCACTAGGAAACAGACTGAGAAACCAGAGTAAAAGTTTCCCCTGCAACCCGTTCCTTTTGTGCTAGATGAACGAACGTCTCTCCACTTGCTCAGTTCTGAGAGAATTGTGTGTGTGAAAGCCGTCCTTCATTTTGCTTGTTGGGAACACAAAGTCTCTTTTAAGTTGCAAACTCCACCCCATGCATATTTATGGGGAGGTACTAGCTCCAACTCTGTTTTACAGTGAAAATTGCAGGAAATTCAAACCAGCACTAGGAAACAGACTGAGAAACCAGAGTAAAAGTTTCTAATGCAGCCCGTTTCATTAGTGCTTGATGAACGAAAGTCTCTCCACATGCTCAGTTCTGAGAGCTAAGAGTGTGTGAAAGCCGCCTTCACCTAGCTTGTTGGGAACACAAAGTTTCTTTTCAGTTGAAAACTCCACTCCATGCATATTTATGGGGAGGTACTAGCTCCAACTCGGTTTTACAGTGAAAACTGCAGGAACTTCAAACCGGCACAAGGAAACAGAAGAGAAACCAGAGTAAAAGTTTCTCCTGCAACCAGTTCCCTTTGTGCTAGATGAACGAACGTCTCTCCACATGCTCAGTTCTGAGAGATAAGTGTGTGTGAAAGCCTACTTTCACCTATCTTGTTGGGAACACAAAGTTTCTTTTCACTTGCAAACTCCACTCCATTCATATATATGGGGAGGTACAAGCTCCAACTCGGTTTTACAGGGAAAACTGCAGGAACTTCAAACCGGCATCCGAAACAGACTGAGAAACCAGAGTAAAAGTTCCCCTGCAACCCGTTCCCTTTGTGCTAGATGAACGAACGTCTCTCCACATGCTCAGGTCTGAGAGATAAGTGTTTGTGAAAGCCGTCATTCACCTAGCTTCTTGGGAATACAAAGTTTTTATTCAGTTGCAAACTCCACTCCATGCATATTTATGGGGAGATACTAGCCCCAACTCGGTTTTTCAGTGAAAACTGCAGGAATTTCAAACCGGCAGTAGGAAACAGACTGAGAAACCAGAGTAAAAGTTTCTCCTGCAACCCGTTCCCTTTGTGCTAGATGAACGAACGTCTCTCCACATGCTCAGTTCTGAGAGATAAGTGTGTGTGAAAGCCGTCCTTCACCTAGCTTGTTGGGAACACAAAGTTTCTTTTCAGTTGCAAACTCCACTCCATACATATATATGGGAAGGTACTAGCTCCAACTCGGTTTTACAGTGAAAACAGCAGGAACTTCAAACCGGCACTAGGAAACAGACTGAGAAACCAGAGTAAAAGTTACTCCTGCATCCCGTTCCCTTTTTGCTAAGTGAACGAACGTCTCCCCACATGCTCAGTTCTGAGAGATAAGTGTGTGTGAATGCCGTCCTTCACATAGCTTCTTGGGAACACAAAGTTTCTTTTCACTTGCAAATTCCACTTCATATATATATATGGGGAGGTACTAGCTCCAAATAGGTTTTACAGTGAAAACTGCAGGAACTTCAAACTGGCACTAAGAAACAGACTGAGAAACCAGAGTAAAAGTTTCCCCTGCAACCCTTTCCCTTTGTGCTAGATGAACGAACGTCTCTCCACTTGCTCAGTTCTGAGAGATAAGTGTGTGTGAATGCCGTCCTTCACATAGCTTCTTGGGAACACAAAGTTTCTTTTCACTTGCAAATTCCACTTCATATATATATATGGGGAGGTACTAGCTCCAAATCGGTTTTACAGTGAAAACTGAAGGAACTTCAAACTGGCACTTGGAAACAGACTGAGAAACCAGAGTAAAAGTTACTCCTGCAGCCCGTTCCCTTTTTGCTAAGTGAACGAACGTCTCCCCACATGCTCAGTTCTGAGAGATAAGTGTGTGTGAATGCCGTCCTTCACATAGCTTCTTGGGAACACAAAGTTTCTTTTCAGTTGAAAACTCCACTCCATGCATATTTATGGGGAGGTACTAGCTCCAACTCGGTTTTACAGTGAAAACTGCAGGAACTTCAAACCGGCACAAGGAAACAGAAGGGAAACCAGAGTAAAAGTTTCTCCTGCAACCAGTTCCCTTTGTGCTAGATGAACGAACGTCTCTCCACATGCTCAGTTCTTAGAGATAAGTGTGTGTGAAAGCCTACCTTCACCTATCTTGTTGGGAACACAAAGTTTCTTTTCACTTGCAAACTCCACTCCATTCATATATATGGGGAGGTACAAGCTCCAAATAGGTTTTACAGGGAAAACTGCAGGAACTTCAAACCGGCAACCGAAACAGACTGAGAAACCAGAGTAAAAGTTCTCCTGCAACCCGTTCCCTTTGTGCTAGATGAACGAACGTCTCTCCACATGCTCAGTTCTGAGAGATAAGTGTGTGTGAAAGCCGTTCTTCAAATAGCTTGTTGGGAACACAAAGTTCCTTTTCACTTGCAAACGCCAATCCATACATATATATGGGGAGTTACAAGCTCCAACTCGGTTTTACAGTGAAAACTGCAGGAACTTCAAACCGGCACTAGGAAACAGACTGAGAAACCAGAGTTAAATTTCCTCCTGCAAACCGTTCCTTTTGTGCTAGATGAACGAACGTCTCTCCACATGCTCAGTTCTGAGAGATAAGTGTGTGTGAAAGCCGTCCTTCACCTAGCTTCTTGGGAACACAAAGATTCTTTTCAGTTTCAAACTCCTATCCATACATATATATGGGGAGGTACTAGCTCAAACACGGTTTTACAGTGTAAACTGTAGGAACTTCAAACCGGCACTAGGAAACAGAGTGAGAAACCAGAGTAAACGTTTCCTCTGCAAACCGTTCCCTTTGTGTTAGATGAACGAACGTCTCTACACATGCTCTGTTCTGAGAAATAAGTGTGTGTGAAAGCCGTCCTTAATATTGCTTGTTGGGAACACAAAGTTTCTTTTCACTTGCAAACGCCAATGCATACATATATATGGGGAGGTACTAGCTCCAACACGATTTTACAGTGAAAACTGCAGGAAGTTCAAACCGGCACTAAGAAAAAGACTGAGAAACCAGAGTAAAAATTTCTCCTGCAAACCGTTCCCTTTGTGCTAGATGAACGAACGTCTCTACACATGCTCAGTTCTGAGAGATAAGTGTGTGTGAAAGCCGTCCTTCACCTCGCTTGTTGGGAACTCAAAGTCTCTTTTCAGTTGCAAACTCCACTATATACATATATATGGGGAGGTACTAGCTCCAATTCTGTTTTACAGTGAAAACTGCAGGAACTTCAAACCTGCAGTAGGAAACAGACTGAGAACCATAGTAAAAGTTTCTCCTGCAACCCGTTCCCTTTGTGCTAGATGAACGAACGTCTCTCCACATGCTCAGTTCTGAGAGATAAATGTGTGTGAAAGCCGTTCTTCACCTAGCTACTTGGGAACACAAAGTGTTTTTTCCCTTGCAAACTCCACTCCATGCATATATATGGGTTGGTACTAGCTCCAACTCTGTTTTACAGTGAAAACTGCAGGAACTTCAAACCGGCACTAGGAAAAAGACTGAGAAAGCAGAGTAAAATTTCTCCTGCAACCCGTTCCCTTTGTGCTAGATGAACGAACGTCTCTCCACATGCTCAGTTCCGAGAGATAAGTGTGTGTGAAAGCCGTCCTTCACCTAGGTTGTTGGGAACACAAAGTTTCTTTCAGTTGCAATCTCCACTACATACATATATATGGGGAGGTACTAGTACCAACTCGGTTTTACAGTGAAAACTGCAGGAACTTCAAACCGGCACTAGGAAACAGACTGAGAAACCAGAGTAAAAGTTACTCCTGCAGCCCGTTCCCTTTTTGCTAAGTGAACGAACGTCTCCCCACATGCTCAGTTCTGAGAGATAAGTGTGTGTGAATGCCGTCCTTCACATAGCTTCTTGGGAACACAAAGTTTCTTTTCACTTGCAAATTCCACTTCATATATATATATGGGGAGGTACTAGCTCCAAATCGGTTTTACAGTGAAAACTGCAGGAACTTCAAACTGGCACTAGGAAACAGACTGAGAAACCAGAGTAAAAGATTCCCCTGCAACCCGTTCCTTTGTGCTAGATGAACGAACGTCTCTCCACTTGCTCAGTTCTGAGAGAATTGTGTGTGTGAAAGCCGTCCTTCATTTTGCTTGTTGGGAACACAAAGTCTCTTTTAAGTTGCAAACTCCACCCCATGCATATTTATGGGGAGGTACTAGCTCCAACTCTGTTTTACAGTGAAAATTGCAGGAACTTCAAACCAGCACTAGGAAACAGACTGAGAAACCAGAGTAAAAGTTTCAACTGCAGCCCGTTTCATTAGTGCTTGATGAACGAACGTCTCTCCACATGCTCATTTCTGAGAGATAAGAGTGTGTTAAAGCCGTCCTTAACATTGCTTGTTGGGAACACAAAGTTTCTTTTCACTTGCAAACGCCAATTGATACATATATATGGGGAGGTACTAGCTCCAACATGATTTTACAGTGAAAACTGCAGGAACTTCAAACCGGCACTAAGAAACAGACTGAGAAACCAGAGTAAAAATTTCTCCTGCAAACCGTTCCCTTTGTGCTAGATGAACGAAAGTCTCTCCACATACTCAGTTCTGAGAGATAAGTGTGTGTGAAAGCCGCCCTTCACCTAGCTTGTTGGGAACTCAAAGTTTCTTTTCAGTTGCAAACTCCATTAAATACATATATATGGGTAGGTACTAGCTCCAAATCGGTTATACAGTGAAAACTGCAGGAACTTCAAACTGGCAGTAGGAAACAGACTGAGAAACCAGAGTAAAGTTTCTCCTGCAACCCATTCCCTTTGTGCTAGATGAACGAAAGTCTCCCCACATGCTCAGTTCTGAGAGATAAATGTGTGTGAAAGCCGTTCTTCACCTAGGTACTTGGGAACACAAAGTTTCTTTTCAGTTGCAAATTCCACTCCATGCATATATATGGGTTGGTACTAGCTCCAACTCTGTTTTACAGTGAAAACTGCCGGAACTTCAAACCGGCACTAGGAAACAGACTGAGAAACCAGAGTTAAAGTTTCTCCTGCAACCCGTTCCCTTTGTGCTAAATGAACGAAAGTCTCTCCACATGCTCAGCTCTGAGAGATAAGTGTGTGTGAAAGCCATCCTTCACCTAGCTTATTGGGAACACAAAGTTTCTTTCAGTTGCATTCTCCACTCCATACATATATATGGGGAGGTACTAGTACCAACTTGGTTTTACAGTGAAATCTGCAGGAACATCACACCGGCCCTTGGAAACAGACTGAGAAACGAGAGTAAAAATTTCTCCTGCAACCCGTTCCCTTTGTGCTACATGAACGAACGTCTCTCCACATGCTCAGTTCTGATAGATAAGTGTGTGTGAAAGCCGTCCTTCACCTAGCTTGTTGGGAACACAAAGTTTCTTTTCAGTTGCAAACTCCACTCCATACATATATATGGGAAGGTACTAGCTCCAACTCGGTTTTACAGTGAAAACAGCAGGAACTTCAAACCGGCACTAGGAAACAGACTGAGAAACCAGAGTAAAAGTTACTCCTGCAGCCCGTTCCCTTTTTGCTAAGTGAACGAACGTCTCCCCACATGCTCAGTTCTGAGAGATAAGTGTGTGTGAATGCCGTCCTTCACATAGCTTCTTGGGAACACAAAGTTTCTTTTCACTTGCAAATTCCACTTCATATATATATATGGGGAGGTGCTAGCTCCAAATCGCTTTTACAGTGAAAACTGCAGGAACTTCAAACTGGCACTAGGAAACAGACTGAGAAACCAGAGTAAAAGTTTCCCCTGCAACCCGTTCCTTTTGTGCTAGATGAACGAACGTCTCTCCACTTGCTCAGTTCTGAGAGAATTGTGTGTGTGAAAGCCGTCCTTCATTTTGCTTGTTGGGAACACAAAGTCTCTTTTAAGTTGCAAACTCCACCCCATGCATATTTATGGGGAGGTACTAGCTCCAACTCTGTTTTACAGTGAAAATTGCAGGAACTTCAAACCAGCACTAGGAAACAGACTGAGAAACCAGAGTAAAAGTTTCTAATGCAGCCCGTTTCATTAGTGCTTGATGAACGAAAGTCTCTCCACATGCTCAGTTCTGAGAGCTAAGAGTGTGTGAAAGCCGCCTTCACCTAGCTTGTTGGGAACACAAAGTTTCTTTTCAGTTGAAAACTCCACTCCATGCATATTTATGGGGAGGTACTAGCTCCAACTCGGTTTTACAGTGAAAACTGCAGGAACTTCAAACCGGCACAAGGAAACAGAAGAGAAACCAGAGTAAAAGTTTCTCCTGCAACCAGTTCCCTTTGTGCTAGATGAACGAACGTCTCTCCACATGCTCAGTTCTGAGAGATAAGTGTGTGTGAAAGCCTACTTTCACCTATCTTGTTGGGAACACAAAGTTTCTTTTCACTTGCAAACTCCACTCCATTCATATATATGGGGAGGTACAAGCTCCAACTCGGTTTTACAGGGAAAACTGCAGGAACTTCAAACCGGCAACCGAAACAGACTGAGAAACCAGAGTAAAAGTTCTACTGAAACCCGTTCCCTTTGTGCTAGATGAACGAACGTCTCTCCACATGCTCAGTTCTGAGAGATAAGTGTTTGTGAAAGCCGTCATTCACCTAGCTTCTTGGGAATACAAAGTTTTTATTCAGTTGCAAACTCCACTCCATGCATATTTATGGGGAGATACTAGCCCCAACTCGGTTTTTCAGTGAAAACTGCAGGAATTTCAAACCGGCAGTAGGAAACAGACTGAGAAACCAGAGTAAAAGTTTCTCCTGCAACCCGTTCCCTTTGTGCTAGATGAACGAACGTCTCTCCACATGCTCAGTTCTGAGAGATAAGTGTGTGTGAAAGCCGTCCTTCACCTAGCTTGTTGGGAACACAAAGTTTCTTTTCAGTTGCAAACTCCACTCCATACATATATATGGGAAGGTACTAGCTCCAACTCGGTTTTACAGTGAAAACAGCAGGAACTTCAAACCGGCACTAGGAAACAGACTGAGAAACCAGAGTAAAAGTTACTCCTGCATCCCGTTCCCTTTTTGCTAAGTGAACGAACGTCTCCCCACATGCTCAGTTCTGAGAGATAAGTGTGTGTGAATGCCGTCCTTCACATAGCTTCTTGGGAACACAAAGTTTCTTTTCACTTGCAAATTCCACTTCATATATATATATGGGGAGGTACTAGCTCCAAATAGGTTTTACAGTGAAAACTGCAGGAACTTCAAACTGGCACTAGGAAACAGACTGAGAAACCAGAGTAAAAGTTTCCCCTGCAACCCTTTCCCTTTGTGCTAGATGAACGAACGTCTCTCCACTTGCTCAGTTCTGAGAGATAAGTGTGTGTGAATGCCGTCCTTCACATAGCTTCTTGGGAACACAAAGTTTCTTTTCACTTGCAAATTCCACTTCATATATATATATGGGGAGGTACTAGCTCCAAATCGGTTTTACAGTGAAAACTGAAGGAACTTCAAACTGGCACTTGGAAACAGACTGAGAAACCAGAGTAAAAGTTACTCCTGCAGCCCGTTCCCTTTTTGCTAAGTGAACGAACGTCTCCCCACATGCTCAGTTCTGAGAGATAAGTGTGTGTGAATGCCGTCCTTCACATAGCTTCTTGGGAACACAAAGTTTCTTTTCAGTTGAAAACTCCACTCCATGCATATTTATGGGGAGGTACTAGCTCCAACTCGGTTTTACAGTGAAAACTGCAGGAACTTCAAACCGGCACAAGGAAACAGAAGGGAAACCAGAGTAAAAGTTTCTCCTGCAACCAGTTCCCTTTGTGCTAGATGAACGAACGTCTCTCCACATGCTCAGTTCTGAGAGATAAGTGTGTGTGAAAGCCTACCTTCACCTATCTTGTTGGGAACACAAAGTTTCTTTTCACTTGCAAACTCCACTCCATTCATATATATGGGGAGGTACAAGCTCCAAATAGGTTTTACAGGGAAAACTGCAGGAACTTCAAACCGGCAACCGAAACAGACTGAGAAACCAGAGTAAAAGTTCTCCTGCAACCCGTTCCCTTTGTGCTAGATGAACGAACGTCTCTCCACATGCTCAGTTCTGAGAGATAAGTGTGTGTGAAAGCCGTTCTTCAAATAGCTTGTTGGGAACACAAAGTTCCTTTTCACTTGCAAACGCCAATCCATACATATATATGGGGAGTTACAAGCTCCAACTCGGTTTTACAGTGAAAACTGCAGGAAATTCAAACCGGCACTAGGAAACAGACTGAGAAACCAGAGTTAAATTTCCTCCTGCAAACCGTTCCTTTTGTGCTAGATGAACGAACGTCTCTCCACATGCTCAGTTCTGAGAGATAAGTGTGTGTGAAAGCCGTCCTTCACCTAGCTTGTTGGGAACACAAAGATTCTTTTCAGTTTCAAACTCCTATCCATACATATATATGGGGAGGTACTAGCTCAAACACGGTTTTACAGTGTAAACTGTAGGAACTTCAAACCGGCACTAGGAAACAGAGTGAGAAACCAGAGTAAACGTTTCCTCTGCAAACCGTTCCCTTTGTGTTAGATGAACGAACGTCTCTACACATGCTCTGTTCTGAGAAATAAGTGTGTGTGAAAGCCGTCCTTAATATTGCTTGTTGGGAACACAAAGTTTCTTTTCACTTGCAAACGCCAATCCATACATATATATGGGGAGGTACTAGCTCCAACACGATTTTACAGTGAAAACTGCAGGAAGTTCAAACCGGCACTAGGAAACAGAGTGAGAAACCAGAGTAAACGTTTCCTCTGCAAACCGTTCCCTTTGTGCTAGATGAACGAACGTCTCTCCACATGCTCAGTTCTGAGAGATAAGTGTGTGTGAAAGCCGTCCTTCACCTCGCTTGTTGGGAACTCAAAGTCTCTTTTCAGTTGCAAACTCCACTATATACATATATATGGGGAGGTACTAGCTCCAATTCTGTTTTACAGTGAAAACTGCAGGAACTTCAAACCGGCAGTAGGAAACAGACTGAGAACCATAGTAAAAGTTTCTCCTGCAACCCGTTCCCTTTGTGCTAGATGAACGAACGTCTCTCCACATGCTCAGTTCTGAGAGATAAATGTGTGTGAAATCCGTTCTTCACCTAGCTACTTGGGAACACAAAGTGTTTTTTCCCTTGCAAACTCCACTCCATGCATATATATGGGTTGGTACTAGCTCCAACTCTGTTTTACAGTGAAAACTGCAGGAACTTCAAACCGGCACTAGGAAAAAGACTGAGAAAGCAGAGTAAAATTTCTCCTGCAACCCGTTCCCTTTGTGCTAGATGAACGAACGTCTCTCCACATGCTCAGTTCCGAGAGATAAGTGTGTGTGAAAGCCGTCCTTCACCTAGGTTGTTGGGAACACAAAGTTTCTTTCAGTTGCAATCTCCACTACATACATATATATGGGGAGGTACTAGTACCAACTCGGTTTTACAGTGAAAACTGCAGGAACTTCAAACCGGCACTAGGAAACAGACTGAGAAACCAGAGTAAAAGTTACTCCTGCAGCCCGTTCCCTTTTTGCTAAGTGAACGAACGTCTCCCCACATGCTCAGTTCTGAGAGATAAGTGTGTGTGAATGCCGTCCTTCACATAGCTTCTTGGGAACACAAAGTTTCTTTTCACTTGCAAATTCCACTTCATATATATATATGGGGAGGTACTAGCTCCAAATAGGTTTTACAGTGAAAACTGCAGGAACTTCAAACTGGCACTAGGAAACAGACTGAGAAACCAGAGTAAAAGATTCCCCTGCAACCCGTTCCTTTGTGCTAGATGAACGAACGTCTCTCCACTTGCTCAGTTCTGAGAGATAAGTGTGTGTGAATGCCGTCCTTCACATAGCTTCTTGGGAACACAAAGTTTCTTTTCACTTGCAAATTCCACTTCATATATATATATGGGGAGGTACTAGCTCCAAATCGGTTTTACAGTGAAAACTGCAGGAACTTCAAACTGGCACTAGGAAACAGACTGAGAAACCAGAGTAAAAGTTACTCCTGCAGCCCGTTCCCTTTTTGCTAAGTGAACGAACGTCTCCCCACATGCTCAGTTCTGAGAGATAAGTGTGTGTGAATGCCGTCCTTCACATAGCTTCTTGGGAACACAAAGTTTCTTTTCAGTTGAAAACTCCACTCCATGCATATTTATGGGGAGGTACTAGCTCCAACTCGGTTTTACAGTGAAAACTGCAGGAACTTCAAACCGGCACAAGGAAACAGAAGAGAAACCAGAGTAAAAGTTTCTCCTGCAACCAGTTCCCTTTGTGCTAGATGAACGAACGTCTCTCCACATGCTCAGTTCTGAGAGATAAGTGTGTGTGAAAGCCTACCTTCACCTATCTTGTTGGGAACACAATGTTTCTTTTCACTTGCAAACTCCACTCCATTCATATATATGGGGAGGTACAAGCTCCAAATCGGTTTTACAGGGAAAACTGCAGGAACTTCAAACCGGCAACCGAAACAGACTGAGAAACCAGAGTAAAAGTTCTCCTGCAACCCGTTCCCTTTGTGCTAGATGAACGAACGTCTCTCCACATGCTCAGTTCTGAGAGATAAGTGTGTGTGAAAGCCGTTCTTCAAATAGCTTGTTGGGAACACAAAGTTCCTTTTCACTTGCAAACGCCAATCCATACATATATATGGGGAGTTACAAGCTCCAACTCGGTTTTACAGTGAAAACTGCAGGAACTTCAAACCGGCACTAGGAAACAGACTGAGAAACCAGAGATAAATTTCCTCCTGCAAACCGTTCCTTTTGTGCTAGATGAACGAACGTCTCTCCACATGCTCAGTTCTGAGAGATAAGTGTGTGTGAAAGCCGTCCTTCACCTAGCTTGTTGGGAACACAAAGATTCTTTTCAGTTTCAAACTCCTATCCATACATATATATGGGGAGGTACTAGCTCAAACACGGTTTTACAGTGTAAACTGTAGGAACTTCAAACCGGCACTAGGAAACAGAGTGAGAAACCAGAGTAAACGTTTCCTCTGCAACCCGTTCCCTTTGTGTTAGATGAACGAACGTCTCTACACATGCTCTGTTCTGAGAAATAAGTGTGTGTGAAAGCCGTCCTTAATATTGCTTGTTGGGAACACAAAGTTTCTTTTCACTTGCAAACGCCAATCCATACATATATATGGGGAGGTACTAGCTCCAACACGATTTTACAGTGAAAACTGCAGGAAGTTCAAACCGGCACTAAGAAAAAGACTGAGAAACCAGAGTAAAATTTCTCCTGCAAACCGTTCCCTTTGTGCTAGATGAACGAACGTCTCTCCACATGCTCAGTTCTGAGAGATAAGTGTGTGTGAAAGCCGTCCTTCACCTCGCTTGTTGGGAACTCAAAGTCTCTTTTCAGTTGCAAACTCCACTATATACATATATATGGGGAGGTACTAGCTCCAATTCGGTTTTACAGTGAAAACTGCAGGAACTTCAAACCGGCAGTAGGAAACAGACTGAGAACCATAGTAAAAGTTTCTCCTGCAACCCGTTCCCTTTGTGCTAGATGAACGAACGTCTCTCCACATGCTCAGTTCTGAGAGATAAATGTGTGTGAAAGCCGTTCTTCACCTAGCTACTTGGGAACACAAAGTGTTTTTTCCCTTGCAAACTCCACTCCATGCATATATATGGGTTGGTACTAGCTCCAACTCTGTTTTATAGTGAAAACTGCAGGAACTTCAAACCGGCACTAGGAAAAAGACTGAGAAAGCAGAGTAAAATTTCTCCTGCACCCCGTTCCCTTTGTGCTAGATGAACGAACGTCTCTCCACATGCTCAGTTCCGAGAGATAAGTGTGTGTGAAAGCCGTCCTTCACCTAGCTTGTTGGGAACACAAAGTTTCTTTCAGTTGCAATCTCCACTACATACATATATATGGGGAGGTACTAGTACCAACACGGTTTTACAGTGAAAACTGCAGGAACTTCAAACCGGCACTAGGAAACTGACTGAGAAACCAGAGTAAAAGTTTCCCCTGCAACCCGTTCCCTTTGTGCTAGATGAACGAACGTCTGTCCACATGCTCTGTTCCGAGAGATAAGTGTGTGTGAAAGGCGTCTTCACCTAGCTTGTTGGGAACACAAAGTTTCTTTTCACTTGCAATCTCCAATCCATACATATATATGGTGAGGAACTAGCTCCAACACGATTTTACAGTGAAAACTGCAGGAACTTCAAACCAGCACTAAGAAACAGACTGAGAAACCAGAGTAAAAGTTTCTCCTGCAAACCGTTCCGTTTGGGCTATATGAACGAACGTCTCTCCACATGCTCATTTCTGAGACATAAGTGTGGGTGAAAGCCGTCCTTCACCTAGCTTGTTGGGAACACAAAGTTTCTTTCACTTGCAAACTCCAATCCGTACATATATATGGGGCGGTACTAGCTCCAACTCGGTTTTACAGTGAAATCTGCAGGAACTTCACAACGGCCCTAGGAAACAGACTGAGAAACGAGAGAAAAATTTCTCCTGCAACCCGTTCCCTTCGTGCTAGATGAACGAACGTCTCTCCACATGCTCAGTTCTGAGAGATAAGTGTGTGTGAAAGCCTTCCTTCACCTATCTTGTTGGGAACAAAAAGTTTCTTTTCACTTGCAAACTCCACTCCGTACATATATATGGGAAGGTACTAGCTCCAACTCGGTTTTACAGTGTAAAGTGCAGGAACTTCAAACCGGCACTAGGAAACAGACTGAGAAACCAGAGTAATAGTTTCTTCTGCAACCCGTTCCCTTTATGCTAGATGAACGAACGTCTCTCCACTTGCTCAGTTCTGAGAGAAAAGTGTGTGTGAAAGCCGTACTTCATTTTGCTTGTTGGGAACACAAAGTTTCTTTTCAGTTGCAAACTCCACTCCATGCATATTTATGGGAGGTACTAGCTCCAACAAGGTTTTACAGTGAAAATTGCAGGAACTTCAAACTGGCACAAGGAAACAGAGTGAGAAACCAGAGTAAACGTTTCCCCTGCAACCCGTTCCCTTTGTGTTAGATGAACGAACGTCTCTACACATGCTCAGTTCTGAGAAATAAGTGTGTTATAAAGCCTTACTTAACATTGCTTGTTGGGAACACAAAGTTTCTTTTCACTTGCAAACGCCAATCCATACATATATATGGGGAGGTACTAGCTCCAACATGATTTTACAGTGAAAACTGCAGGAACTTCAAACCGGCACTAAGAAACAGACTGAGAAACCAGAGTAAAAATTTCTCCTGCAAACCGTTCCATTTGTGCTAGATGAACGAACGTCTCTCCACATGCTAAGTTCTGAGAGATAAGTGTGTGTGAAAGCCGTCCTTCACCTAGCTTGTTGGGAACTCAAAGTTTCTTTTCAGTTGCAAACTCCATTAAATTCATATATATGGGGAGGTACTAGCTCCAAATCTGTTATACAGTGAAAACTGCAGGAACTTCAAACCGGCAGTAGGAAATAGACTAAGAAACCAGAGTAAAGTTTCTCCTGCAACCCATTCCCTTTGTGCTAGATAAACGAAAGTCTCTCCACATGCTCAGTACTGAGAGATAAATGTGTGTGAAAGCCGTTCTTCACCTAGCTACTTGGGAACACAAAGTTTCTTTTCAGTTCCAAATTCCACTCCATGCATATATATGGGTTGGTACTAGCTCCAACTCTGTTTTACAGTGAAAACTGCCGGAACTTCAAACCGGCACTAGGAAACAGACTGAGAAACCAGAGTAAAAGTTTCTCCTGCAACCCGTTCCCTTTGTGCTAAATGAACGAAAGTCTCTCCACATGCTCAGCTCTGAGAGATAAGTGTGTGTGAAAGCCATACTTCACCTAGCTTATTGGGAACACAAAGTTTCTTTCAGTTGCAATCTCCACTCCATACATATATATGGGGAGGTACTAGTACCAACATGGTTTTACAGTGAAAACTGAGGAACTTCAAACCGGCACTAGGAAACTGACTGAGAAACCAGAGTAAAAGTTTCTCCTGCAACCCGTTCCCTATGTGCTAGATGAACGAACGTCTCTCCACATGCTCAGTTCTGAGAGATAAGTGTGTGTGAAAGCCGTCTTCACCTAGGTTGTTGGGAACACAAAGTTTCTTTTCACTTGCAATCTCCAATCCATACATATATATGGGGAGGAACTAGCTCCAACACGATTTTACACTGAAAACTGCAGGAACTTCAAACCGGCACTAAGAAACAGACTGAGAAACCAGAGTAAAAATTTCTCCTGCAACCCATTCCATTTGTGCTAGATGAACGAACGTCTCTCCACATGCTCAGTTCTGAGAGATAAATGTGTGTGAAAGCCGTTCTTCACATAGCTACTTGGGAACACAAAGTTTTTTTTCCCTTGCAAACTCCACTCCATGCATATATATGGGTTGGTACTTGCTCCAACTCTGTTTTACAGTGAAAACTGCAGGAACTTCAAAACGGCACTAGGAAAAAGACTGAGAAACCAGAGTAAAATTTCTCCTGCAACCCGTTCCCTTTGTGCTAGATGAACGAACGTCTCTCCACATGCTCAGTTCCGAGAGATAAGTGTGTGTGAAAGCCGTCCTTCACCTAGGTTGTTGGGAACACAAAGTTTCTTTCAGTTGCAATCTCCACTACATACATATATATGGGGAGGTACTAGTACCAACTCGGTTTTACAGTGAAAACTGCAGGAACTTCAAACCGGCACTAGGAAACTGACTGAGAAACCAGAGTAAAAGTTTCTCCTGCAACCCGTTCCCTTTGTGCTAGATGAACGAAAGTCTCTCCACATGCTCAGTTCCGAGAGATAAGTGTGTGTGAAAGCCGTCCTTCACCTAGCTTGTTGGGAACACAAAGTTTCTTTCATTTGCAAACTCCAATCCGTACATATATATGGGGCGGTACTAGTACCAACTCGGTTTTACAGTGAAAACTGCAGGAACTTCAAACCGGCACTAGGAAACTGACTGAGAATCCAGAGTAAATGCTTCCCCTGCAACCCGTTCCCTTTGTGCTAGATGAACGAACGTCTCTCCACATGCTCAGTTCCGAGAGATAAGTGTGTGTGAAAGGCGTCTTCACCTAGCTTGTTGGGAACACAAAGTTTCTTTTCACTTGCAATCTCCAATCCATACATATATATGGGGAGGAACTAGCTCCAACACGATTTTACAGTGAAAACTGCAGGAACTTCAAACCGGCACTAAGAAACAGACTGAGAAACCAGAGTAAAAGTTTCTCCTGCAAACCGTTCCCTTTGTGCTATATGAACGAACGTCTCTCCACATGCTCAGTTCTGAGAGATAACTGTGTGTGAAAGCCGTCCTTCACCTAACTTGTTGGGAACACAAAGTTTCTTTTCAGTTGCAAACTCCACTCCATACATATATATGGGAAGGTACTAGCTCCAACTCGGTTTTACAGTGTAAAGTGCAGGAACTTCAAACCGGCACTAGGAAACAGACTGAGAAACCAGAGTAATAGTTTCTTCTGCAACCCGTTCCCTTTATGCTAGATGAACGAACGTCTCTCCACTTGCTCAGTTCTGAGAGAAAAGTGTGTGTGAAAGCCGTACTTCATTTTGCTTGTTGGGAACACAAAGTTTCTTTTCACTTGCAAACGCCAATCCATACATATATATGGGGAGGTACTAGCTCCAACATGATTTTACAGTGAAAACTGCAGGAACTTCAAACCGGCATTAAGAAACAGACTGAGAAACCAGAGTAAAAATTTCTCCTGCAAACCGTTCCATTTGTGCTAGATGAACGAACGTCTCTCCACATACTCAGTTCTGAGAGATAAGTGTGTGTGAAAGCCGTCCTTAACCTAGCTTGTTGGGAACACAAAGTTTCTTTTCAGTTGCAAACTCCATTAAATTCATATATATGGGGAGGTACTAGCTCCAAATCTTTTATACAGTGAAAACTGCAGGAACTTCAAACCGGCACTAGGAAACAGACTGAGAAACCAGAGAAAAAGTTTCTCCTGCAACCCGTTCTGTTTGTGCTAGATGAACGAACGTCTCTCCACTTGCTCAGTTCTGAGAGAAAAGTGTGTGTGAAAGCCGTGCTTCATGTTGCTTGTTGGGAACACAAAGTTTCTTTTCAGTAGAAAACCCCACTCCATGCATATTTATGGGGAGGTACTAGCTCCAACTCGGTTTTACAGGGAAAACTGCAGGAACTTCAAACCGGCACTACGAAACAGAAGAGAAACCAGAGTTAAAGTTTCTCCTGCAACCCGTTCCCTTTGTGCTAGATGAACGAACGTCTCTCCACATGCTCAGTTCTGAGAGATAAGTGTGTGTGAAAGCCTTCCTTCACCTATCTTGTTGGGAACACAAAGTTTCTTTTCAGTTGCAAACTCCACTCCATGCATATTTATGGGGAGATACTAGCCCCAACTCGGTTTTACAGTGAAAACTGCAGGAACTTTAAACCGGCAACAGGAAACAGACTGAGAAACCAGAGTAAAAATTTCTCCTGCAACCCGTTCCATTTCTGCTAGATGAACGAACATCTCTCCACATGCTCAGTTCTGAGAGATAAGTGTGTGTGAAAGCCGTCCTTCACATAGCTTGTTAGGAAAACATAGTTCCTTTCAGTTGCAAACCCCACTCCTTACATATATATGGGGAGGTACTAGCTCCAACTCGGTTTTACAGTGAAAACTGCAGGAACTTTAAACCGGCAACAGGAAACAGACTGAGAAACCAGAAAAAAAGTTTCTCCTGCAACCCGTTCCCTTTGTGCTAGATGAACGAACGTCTCTCCACATGCTCAGTTCTGAGAGATAAGTGTGTGTGAAAGCCGTTCTTCAAATAGCTTGTTGGGAACACAAAGTTCCTTTTCACTTGCAAACGCCAATCCATACATATATATGGGGAGGTACAAGCTCCAACTCGGTTTTACAGTGAAAACAGCAGGAACTTCAAACCGGCACTAGGAATCAGACTGAGAAAGCAGAGTTAAATTTCCTCCTGCAAACCGTTCCTTTTGTGCTAGAAGAACGAACGTCTCTCCACATGCTCAGTTCTGAGAGATAAGTGTGTGTGAAAGCCGTCCTTCACCTAGCTTGTTGGGAACACAAAGATTCTTTTCAGTTGCAAACTCCTATCCATACATATATATGGGGAGGTACTTGCTCAAACACGGTTTTACAGTGTAAACTGCAGGAACTTCAAACCGGCACTAGGAAACAGAGTGAGAAACCAGAGTAAACGTTTCCTCTGCAACCCGTTCCCTTTGTGTTAGATGAACGAACGTCTCTACACATGCTCAGTTCTGAGAAATAAGTGTGTGTGAAAGCCGTCCTAAATATTGCTTGTTGGGAACACAAAGTTTCTTTCACTTGCAAACGCCAATCCGTACATATATATGGGGAGGTACTAGCTCCAACACTATTTTACAGTGAAAACCTGCAGGAAGTTCAAACCGGCACTAAGAAACAGACTGAGAAACCAGAGTAAAAATTTCTCCTGCAAACCGTTCCCTTTGTGCTAGATGAACGAACGTCTCTCCACATGCTCAGTTCTGAGGGATAAGTGTGTGTGAAAGCCGTCCTTCACCTAGCTTGTTGGGAACTCAAAGTCTCTTTTCAGTTGCAAACTCCACTATATACATATATATGGGGAGGTACTAGCTCCAACTCGGTTTTACAGTGAAAACTGCAGGAACTTCAAACCGGCAGTAGGAAACAGACTGAGAATAAGAGTAAAAGTTTCTCCTGCAACCCATTCCCTTTGTGCAAGATGAACGAACGTCTCTCCACATGCTCAGTTCTGAGAGATAAGTGTGTGTGAAAGTCGTCCTTCACCTAGCTTGTTGGGAACACAAAGTTTCTTTCAGTTGCAATCTATATTCCATACATATATATGTTGAGGTATTAGTACCAACTCGGTTTTACAGTGAAAACTGCAGGAACTTCAAAACGACACTAGGAAACTGACTGAGAAACCAGAGTAAAAGTTTCTCATGCAACCCGTTACTTTTGTGCTAGATGAACGAACGTCTCTCCACATGCTCATTTCTGAGAGATAAGTGTGTGTGAAAGGCGTCTTCACCTAGCTTGTTGGGAACACAAAGTTTCTTTTCACTTGCAATCTCCAATCTATACATATATATGGGGAGGAACTAGCTCCAACACGATTTTACAGTGAAAACTGCAGGAACTTCAAACCGGCACTAAGAAACATACTGAGAAACCAGAGTAAAAGTTTCTCCTGCAAACCGTTCCCTTTGTGCTATATGAACGAACGTCTCTCCACATGCTCAGTTCTGAGAGTTAATTGTGTGTGAAAGCCGTCCTTCACCTAGCTTGTTGGGAACACAAAGTTTCTTTCACTTGCAAACTCCAATCCATACATATATATGGGGCGGTACTAGCTCCAACTCGGTTTTACAGTGAAATCTGCAGGAACTTCACACCGGCCCTAGGAAACAGACTGAGAAACGAGAGTAAAAATTTCTCCTGCAACCCTTTCCCTTTGTGCTATATGAACGAACGTCTCTCCACATGCTCAGTTCTGAGCGATAAGTTTGTGTGAAAGCCGTCCTTCACCTAGCTTGTTGGGGACACAAAGTTTCTTTTCAGTTGCAAACTCCACTCCATATATATATATGGGAAGGTACTAGCTCCAATTCGGTTTTACAGTGAAAACAGCAGGAACTTCAAACCGGCACTAGGAAACAGACTGAGAAACCAGAGTAAAAGTTACTCCTGCAGCCCGTTCCCTTTTTGCTAGATGAACGAACGTCTCTCCACATGCTCAGTTCTGAGAGATAAGTGTGTGTGAAAGCCGTCCTTCACATAGCTTGTTGGGAACACAAAGTTTCTTTTCACTTGCAAACGCCAATCTATACATATATATGGGGAGGTACTAGCTCCAACTATGTTTTACAGTGTAAAGTGCAGGAACTTCAAACCGGCACTAGGAAACAGACTGAGAAACCAGAGTAATAGTTTCTTCTGCAACCCGTTCCCTTTGTGCTAGATGAACGAACGTCTCTCCACTTGCTCAGTTCTGAGATAAAAGTGTGTGTGAAAGCCGTCCTTCATTTTGCTTGTTGGGAACACAAAGTTTCTTTTCAGTTGCAAACTCCACTCCATGCATATTTATGGGAGTTACTAGCTCCAACTCGGTTTTACAGTGAAAATTGCAGGAACTTCAAACCGGCACTAGGAAACAGACTGAGAAACCAGAGTAAAAGTTTTCCTGCAACCCGTTCCCTTTGTGCAAGATGAACGAACGTCTCTCCACATGCTCAGTTCTGAGAGATAAGTGTGTGTGGAAGCCGTCCTTCACCTAGCTTGTTGGGAACACAAAGTTTCTTTTCAGTTGCAAACTCCACTCCATACATATTTATGGGGAGGTACTAGCTCCAACACGGTTTTACACTGAAAACTGTAGGAACTTCAAACCGGCACTAGGAAACAGACTGAGAAACCAGAGTAAAAGTTTCTCCTGCAATCCGTTCCCTTTGTGCTAGATGAACGAACGTCTCTCCACTTGCTCAGTTCTGAGAGAAAAGTGTGTGTGAAAGCCGTGCTTCATGTTGCTTGTTGGGAACACAAAGTTTCTTTTCAGTTGAAAACCCCTCTCCATGCATTTTTATGGGGAGGTACTAGCTCCAACTCGGTTTTCCAGTGAAAACTGCAGGAACTTCAAACCGGCACTAGGAAACAGACTGAGAAACCAGAGTAAAAGTTTCTCCTGCAACCCGTTCCCTTTGTGCTAGATGAACGAACGTCTCTCCACATGCTCAGTTCTGAGAGATAAGTGTGTGTGAAAGCCTTCCTTCACCTATCTTGTTGGGAACACAAAGTTTCTTTTCAGTTGCAAACTCCTCTCCATTCATATATATGGGGAGGTACAAGCTCCAAATCGGTTTTACAGGGAAAACTGCAGGAACTTCAAACCGGCTACCGGAAACAGACTGAGAAACCAGAGTAAAAGTTCTCCTGCAACCCGTTCCCTTTGTGCTAGATGAACGAACGTCTCTCCCCATGCTCAGTTCTGAGAGATATGTGTTTGTGAAAGCCGTTCTTCACCTAGCTACTTGGGAACACAAAGTTTCTTTTCCCTTGCAAACTCCACTCCATGCATATATATGGGTTGGTACTAGTTCCAACTCTGTTTTACAGTGAAAACTGCAGGAACTTCAAACCGTCACTAGGAAAAACACTGAGAAACCAGAGTAAAATTTGTCCTGCGACCCGTTCCCTTTGTGCTAAATGAATGAAAGTCTCTCCACATGCTCAGTTCTGAGAGATAAGTGTGTGTGAAAGCCGTCCTTCAACTAGCTTGTTGGGAACACAAAGTTTCTTTCAGTTGCAATCTCCACTCCATGCATATATATGGGGAGCTACTAGTACCAACACGGTTTTACAGTGAAAACTGCAGGAACTTCAAACCGGCACTAGGAAACTGACTGAGAAACCAGAGTAAAAGTTTCTCCTGCAACCCGTTCCCTTTGTGCTAGATGAACGAACGTCTCTCCACATGCTCAGTTCCGAGAGATCAGTGTGTGTGAAAGGTACTTCACCTAGTTTGTTGGGAACACAAAGTTTCTTTTCACTTGCAATCTACAATCCATACATATATATAGGGAGGAACTAGCTCCAACACGATTTTACAGAGAAAACTGCAGGAACTTCAAACCGGCACTAAGAAACAGACTGAGAAACCAGAGTAAAATTTTCTCCTGCAAACCGTTCCCTTAGTGCTATATGAACGAACGTCTCTTCACATGCTCAGTTCTGAGAGATAAGTGTGTGTGAAAGCCGTCCTTCACCTAGCTTGTTGGGAACACAAAGTTTCTTTTCAGTTGCAAACTCCACTCCATACATATATATGGGAATGTACTAGCTCCAACTCGGTTTTACAGTGAAAACAGCAGGAACTTCAAACCGGCACTAGGAAACAGACTGAGAAACCAGAGTAAAAGTTACTCCTGCAGCCCGTTCCCTTTTTGCTAAATGAACGAACGTCTCTCCACATGCTCAGTTCTGAGAGATAAGTGTGTGTGAGAGCCGTCCTTCACATAGCTTGTTGGGAACACAAAGTTTCTTTTCACTTGCAAACGCCAATCTATACATATATATGGGGAGGTACTAGCTCCAACTATGTTTTACAGTGTAAATTGCAGGAACTTCAAACCGGCACTAGGAAACAGACTGAGAAACCAGAGTAATAGTTTCTTCTGCAACCCGTTCCCTTTGTGCTAGATGAACGAACGTCTCTCCACTTGCTCAGTTCTGAGAGAAAAGTGTGTGTGAAAGCCGTCCTTCATTTTGCTTGTTGGGAACACAAAGTTTCTTTTCAGTTGCAAACTCCACTCCATGCATATTTATGGGAGGTACTAGCTCCAACTCGGTTTTACAGTGAAAATTGCAGGAACTTCAATCCGGCACTAGGAAACTGACTGAGAAACCAGAGTAAAAGTTTCTCCTTCAACACGTTCCCTTTGTGCTAGATGAACGAACGTCTCTCCACATGCTCAGTTCCGAGAGTTAAGTGTGTGTGAAAGGCGTCTTCACCTAGCTTGTTGGGAACACAAAGTTTCTTTTCACTTGCAATCTCCAATCCATACATATATATGGGGAGGAAATAGCTCCAACACGATTTTACAGTGAAAACTGCAGGAACTTCAAACCGGCACTAAGAAACAGACTGAGAAACCAGAGAAAAGTTTCTCCTGCAAACCGTTCCCTTTGTGCTATATGAACGAACGTCTCTACACATGCTCAGTTCTGAGAGATAAGTGTGTGTGAAAGCCGTCCTTCACCTAGCCTGTTGGGAACACAAAGTTTCTTTTCAATAACAAACGCCAATCCATATATATATATGGGGAAGTACTAGCTCCAACTCGGTTTAACAGTGAAAATTGCAGGAACTTCAAACCGGCACTAGGAAACTGACTGAGAAACCAGAGTAAAAGTTTCCCCTGCAACCCGTTCGCTTTGTGCTAGATGAACGAACGTCTCTCCACATGCTCAGTTCTGAGAGATAAGTGTGTGTGAAAGCCGTCCTTCACCTAGCTTGTTGGGAACACAAAGTTCCTTTTCACTTGCAAACTCCACTCCTTACATATATATGGGGAGGTACTAGCTCCAACTAGGTTTTACAGTGAAAACTGCATGAGATTCAAACCGGCCCTAGGAAACAGACTGAGAAACCAGAGTAAAAGTTTCTCCTGCAACCGGTTCCTTTTGTGCTAGATGAACGAATGTCTCTCCACATGCTCAGTTCTGAGTAATAAGTGTGTGTGAAAGCCGTCCTTCACCTAGCTTGTTGGGAACACAAAGTTTCTTTTCAATTGCAAACTCCACTCGATTCATATATATGGGGATGTACTAGCTCCAACTCTGTTTTTCAGGGAAATCTACAGGAATTTCAAACAGGCACTAGGAAACAGACTGAGAATCCAGTGTAAAATTTCTCCTGCAACCCGTTCCCTTTGTGCTAGATGAACGAACGTCTCTCCACATGCTCAGATCTGAGAGATAAGTGTGTGTTAAAGCCGTCCTTAACATAGCTTGTTGGGAACACAAAGATTCTTTTCACTTGCAAACTCCATTCCATACATATATATGCGTAGGTAAAAGCTCCAACACGATTTTATAATGAAAACTGCAGGAACTTCAAACCGGCACTAAGAAACAGACTGAGAAACCAGAGTAAAATTTTCTCCTGCAAACCGTTCCATTTGTGCTAGATGAACGAACGTCTCTCCACAAGCTGAGTTCTGAGAGATAATTGTGTGTGAAAGCCGTCCTTAATCTAGCTTATTGGGAACACAAAGTTTCTTTTCACTTGCAAACTCCACTCCTTACATATATATGGGGAGGTACTAGCTCCAACTCGGTTTTACAGTGAAATCTGCATGAGATTCAAACCGGCCCTATGAAACACACTGAGAAACCAGAGTAAAAGTTTCTCCTGCAACCGGTTCCCTTTGTGCTAGATGAACGAACGTCTCTCCACATGCTCAGTTCTGAGGGATAAGTGTGTGTGAAACCGTCCTTCACCTAGCTTGTTGGGAATATAAAGTTTCTTTTCAGTTGCAAACTCCACTCCATACATATTTATAGGGAGGTACTAACTCCAACTCGATTTTACAGTGAAAATTGCAGTAACTTCAAACCGGCACTAGGAAACAGACTGAGAATCCAGAGTAATAGTTACTCCTGCAAACCGTTCCATTTTGGCAAATGAACGAACGTCTCTACACATGCTCAGTTCTGAGAGATAAGTGTGTGTGAAAGCCGTCCTTCACCTAGCTTGTTGGGAACACTTAGATTCTTTTCAGTTGCAAACTCCACTCCATACTTATATATGGGAAAGTACTAGCTCCAACTCGGTTTTACAGTGAAAACTGCAGGAACTTCAAACCGGCACTAGGAAACAGACTGAGAAACCAGAGTAAAAGTTTCTCCTGCAACCCGTTCCCTTTGTGCTAGATGAACGAAAGTCTCTCCTCATGCTCAGTTCTGACAGATAAGTGTGTGTGAAAGCCGTCCTTCAACTAGCTTCTTGGGAACACCAAGATTCTTTTCAGTGGCAAACTCCACTCCATACATATATATGGGGAGGTACTAGCTCCAACTCGTATTTACAGTGAAAACTGCAGGAACATTAAACCGGCACTAGGAAACAGACTGAGAAACCAGAGTAATAGTTTCTCCAGCAACGCGTTCCCTTTGTGCTAGATGAACGAACGTCTCTCCACATGCTCAGTTCTAAGAGATAAGTGTGTGTAAAAGCCGTCCTTCGCCTAACATTTTGAGAACACAAAGATTCTTTTAAGTTGCAAACCCCACTCCATACATATATATGGGTAGGTACTAGCTCCAACTCGGTTTTACAGTGAGAACTGCTGGAACTTCAAAACGGCACTAGGAAACAGACTGAGAAACCAGAGTAAAAGTTTCTCCTGCAACCCGTTCCATTTGTGCTAGATGAACGAACGTCTCTCCACATGCTCAGTTCTGAGAGATAAATGAGTGTGAAAGCCGTAGTTAAACTAGCTTGTTGGGAACAAAAAGTTTCTTTTCACTTGCAAAATCCACTCCATAAATATATATTAGGAGGTACCAGCTCCAACACGTTTCTGCAGTGAAAACTGCAGGAACATCAAAACGGAACTAGGAAACAGACTGAGAAAACAGAGTAAAAGTTACACTTGCAACCCGTTCCCTTTGAGCTAGATGAACGAACGTCTCTCCACATGCTCAGTTCTGAGAGATAAGTGTGTGTGAAAGCCGTCCTTCACCTAACTTGTTGGGAACACTAAGATTCTTTTCAGTTGCAAACTCCACTCCATACATATATATGGGAAGGTACTAGCTCCAACTCGGTTTTACAGTGAAAACTGCAGGAACTTCAAACCGGCACTAGGAAACAGACTGAGAAACCAGAGTAAAAGTTTCTCCTGCAACCCGTTCCCTTTGTGCTAGATGAACGAAAGTCTCTCCTCATGCTCAGTTCTGAGAGATAAGTGTGTGTGAAAGCCGTCCTTCAAATAGCTTCTTGGGAACACCAAGATTCTTTTCAGTGGCAAACTCCACTCCATACATATATATGGGGAGGTACTAGCTCCAACTCGTATTTACAGGGAAAACTGCAGGAACTTCTAACCGGCACTTGGAAACAGACTGAGAATCCAGAGTAAAAGTTTCTCCTGCAACCCGTTCCCTTTGTGCTAGATGAACGAACGTCTCTCCACATGCTAAGTTCTGAGAGATAAGTGTGTGTGAAAGACGTCCTTAACCTAGCTTGTTGGGAACACAAAATTTCTTTTCACTTGCAAACTCCACTCCATACATATATAAGTGGAGGTACCAGCTCCAACTCTGTTTTACAGTGAAAACTGCAGGAACTTCAAACCGGCACTAGGAAACAGACTGAGAAACCAGAGTAAAAGTTTCTCCTGCAACCCGTTACATTTGTGCTAGATGAACGAACGTCTATCCACATGCTCAGTTCTGAGAGATAAGTTTGTGTGAAAGCCGTCCTTCACCAAACATTTTGGGAACACAAAATTTCTTTTCAGTTGCAAACTCCACTCCATACTTATATACCGGGAGGTACTAGCTCCAACACTGTTTTACAGTGAAAACTGCAGGAATTTCAAACCGGCACTAGGAAACAGACTGAGAAACCAGAGTAAAAGTTTCCCTGCAACCCGTTCCCTTTTGGCTAAATGAACGAACGTCTCTCCACATGCTCAGTTCTGAGAGATAAATGTGTGTGAAAGCCGTCCTTCACCTAGCTTGTTGGGAACACAAAGTTCCTTTTCACTTGCAAACTCCACTCCTTACATATATATGGGGAGGTACTAGCTCGAACTCGGTTTTACAGTGAAAACTGCATGAGATTCAAACCGGCCCTAGGAAACAGACTGAGAAACCAGAGTAAAAGTTTCTCCTGCAACCGGTTCCCTTTGTGCTAGATGAACGAATGTCTCTCCACATGCTCAGTTCTGAGTAATAAGTGTGTGTGAAAGCCGTCCTTCACCTAGCTTGTTGGGAACACAAAGTTTCTTTTCACTTGCAAACTCCACTCGATTCATATATATGGGGATGTACTAGCTCCAACTCGGTTTTTCAGGGAAATCTACAGGAATTTCAAACCGGCACTAGGAAACAGACTGAGAATCCAGAGTAAAATTTCTCCTGCAACCCGTTCCCTTTGTGCTAGATTAACGAACGTCTCTCCACATGCTCAGTTCTGAGAGATAAATGAATGTGAATGCCGTACTTCAACTAGCTTGTTGGGAACACAAAGTTTCTTTTCACTTGGAAACTCCACTCCATACATATATATGGGGAGGTACTAGCACCAACTCGGTTTTACAGTGAAAACTGCAGGAATTAGAAACCGACACTAGGAAACAGACTGAGAATCCAGAGTAAAAGTTCCTCATGCAACCCGTTCCCTTTGTGCTAGATGAACGAACGTCTCTCCACATGCTCAGTTCTGAGAGATAAGTGTGTGTGAAAGCCGTCCTTCACCTAGCTTGTTGGGAACACAAAGTTCCTTTTCACTTGCAAACTCCACTCCATTCATATATTTGTGGAGGTACTATGTCCAAGTCGATTTTACAGTGAAAACTGCAGGAAATTCAAACCGGCACTAGGAAACAGACTGAGAAAACAGAGTAAAAGTTACTCTTGCAAACCGTTCCCTATGAGCTAGATGAACGAACGTCTCTCCACATGCTCAATTCTGAGAGATAAGTGTGTTTGAAAGCCGTCCTTCACCTAGATTGTTGGGATCCCCAATTTTCTTTTCACTTCCAATCACCACTACATTCATATATATGGGGAGGTACAAGCTCCAACTAGGTTTTACAGTGAAAACTACAGGAACTTCAAACCGGCACTAGGAAACAGACTGAGAATCCAGAGTAAAAATTTCTCCTGCATCCCGTTCCCTTTGTGCTAGATGAACGAACGTCTCTCCACATGCTCAGTTCTGAGAGATAAATGAGTGTGAAAGCCGTCCTTAACTTAGCTTGTTGGGAACACAAAGTTTCTTTTCACTTGCAAAATCCACTCCATCAATATATATGGGGAGGTACAAGCTCCAACTAGGTTTTACAGTGAAAACTACAGGAACTTCAAACCGGCACTAGGAAACAGACTGAGAAACCAGAGTAAAAGTTTCTCCTGCAACCCGTTCCATTTGTGCTAGATGAACGAACGTCTCTCCACATGCTCAGTTCTGAGAGATAAATGAGTGTGAAAGCCGTAGTTAAACTAGCTTGTTGGGAACAAAAAGTTTCTTTTCACTTGCAAAATCCACTCCATAAATATATATTAGGAGGTACCAGCTCCAACACGTTTCTGCAGTGAAAACTGCAGGAACATCAAAACGGAACTAGGAAACAGACTGAGAAAACAGAGTAAAAGTTACACTTGCAACCCGTTCCCTTTGAGCTAGATGAACGAACGTCTCTCCACATGCTCAGTTCTGAGAGATAAGTGTGTGTGAAAGCCGTCCTTCACCTAACTTGTTGGGAACACTAAGATTCTTTTCAGTTGCAAACTCCACTCCATACATATATATGGGAAGGTACTAGCTCCAACTCGGTTTTACAGTGAAAACTGCAGGAACTTCAAACCGGCACTAGGAAACAGACTGAGAAACCAGAGTAAAAGTTTCTCCTGCAACCCGTTCCCTTTGTGCTAGATGAACGAAAGTCTCTCCTCATGCTCAGTTCTGAGAGATAAGTGTGTGTGAAAGCCGTCCTTCAAATAGCTTCTTGGGAACACCAAGATTCTTTTCAGTGGCAAACTCCACTCCATACATATATATGGGGAGGTACTAGCTCCAACTCGTATTTACAGGGAAAACTGCAGGAACTTCTAACCGGCACTTGGAAACAGACTGAGAATCCAGAGTAAAAGTTTCTCCTGCAACCCGTTCCCTTTGTGCTAGATGAACGAACGTCTCTCCACATGCTAAGTTCTGAGAGATAAGTGTGTGTGAAAGACGTCCTTAACCTAGCTTGTTGGGAACACAAAATTTCTTTTCACTTGCAAACTCCACTCCATACATATATAAGTGGAGGTACCAGCTCCAACTCTGTTTTACAGTGAAAACTGCAGGAACTTCAAACCGGCACTAGGAAACAGACTGAGAAACCAGAGTAAAAGTTTCTCCTGCAACCCGTTACATTTGTGCTAGATGAACGAACGTCTATCCACATGCTCAGTTCTGAGAGATAAGTTTGTGTGAAAGCCGTCCTTCACCAAACATTTTGGGAACACAAAATTTCTTTTCAGTTGCAAACTCCACTCCATACTTATATACCGGGAGGTACTAGCTCCAACACTGTTTTACAGTGAAAACTGCAGGAATTTCAAACCGGCACTAGGAAACAGACTGAGAAACCAGAGTAAAAGTTTCCCTGCAACCCGTTCCCTTTTGGCTAAATGAACGAACGTCTCTCCACATGCTCAGTTCTGAGAGATAAATGTGTGTGAAAGCCGTCCTTCACCTAGCTTGTTGGGAACACAAAGTTCCTTTTCACTTGCAAACTCCACTCCTTACATATATATGGGGAGGTACTAGCTCGAACTCGGTTTTACAGTGAAAACTGCATGAGATTCCAACCGGCCCTAGGAAACAGACTGAGAAACCAGAGTAAAAGTTTCCCCTGCAACCGGTTCCCTTTGTGCTAGATGAACGAATGTCTCTCCACATGCTCAGTTCTGAGTAATAAGTGTGTGTGAAAGCCGTCCTTCACCTAGCTTGTTGGGAACACAAAGTTTCTTTTCACTTGCAAACTCCACTCGATTCATATATATGGGGATGTACTAGCTCCAACTCGGTTTTTCAGGGAAATCTACAGGAATTTCAAACCGGCACTAGGAAACAGACTGAGAATCCAGAGTAAAATTTCTCCTGCAACCCGTTCCCTTTGTGCTAGATTAACGAACGTCTCTCCACATGCTCAGTTCTGAGAGATAAATGAATGTGAATGCCGTACTTCAACTAGCTTGTTGGGAACACAAAGTTTCTTTTCACTTGGAAACTCCACTCCATACATATATATGGGGAGGTACTAGCACCAACTCGGTTTTACAGTGAAAACTGCAGGAATTAGAAACCGACACTAGGAAACAGACTGAGAATCCAGAGTAAAAGTTCCTCATGCAACCCGTTCCCTTTGTGCTAGATGAACGAACGTCTCTCCACATGCTCAGTTCTGAGAGATAAGTGTGTGTGAAAGCCGTCCTTCACCTAGCTTGTTGGGAACACAAAGTTCCTTTTCACTTGCAAACTCCACTCCATTCATATATTTGTGGAGGTACTATGTCCAAGTCGATTTTACAGTGAAAACTGCAGGAAATTCAAACCGGCACTAGGAAACAGACTGAGAAAACAGAGTAAAAGTTACTCTTGCAAACCGTTCCCTTTGAGCTAGATGAACGAACGTCTCTCCACATGCTCAATTCTGAGAGATAAGTGTGTTTGAAAGCCGTCCTTCACCTAGATTGTTGGGATCCCCAATTTTCTTTTCACTTCCAATCACCACTACATTCATATATATGGGGAGGTACAAGCTCCAACTAGGTTTTACAGTGAAAACTACAGGAACTTCAAACCGGAACTAGGAAACAGACTGAGAATCCAGAGTAAAAATTTCTCCTGCATCCCGTTCCCTTTGTGCTAGATGAACGAACGTCTCTCCACATGCTCAGTTCTGAGAGATAAATGAGTGTGAAAGCCGTCCTTAACTTAGCTTGTTGGGAACACAAAGTTTCTTTTCACTTGCAAAATCCACTCCATCAATATATATGGGGAGGTACTAGCTCCAACTCGGTTTTACTGTGAAAACTGCAGGAACTTCAAACCGGCACTAGGAAACAGACTGAGAAAACAGAGTAAAAGTTTTTCCTGCAACCCGTTCCCTTTTTGCTAGATGAACGAATGTCTCTCCACATGCTCAGTTCTGAGAGATAAGTGTGTGTGAAAGCCGTCCTTCGCCTAACATTTTGGGAACACAAAGTTTCTTTTGAGTTGCAAACTCTACTCCATAGACATATATTGGTAGGTATTAGCTCCAACTCGGTTTTACAGTGAAAACTGCAGGAACTTCAAACCGGCACTAGGAAACAGACTGAGAAACCAGAGTAAAAGTTACTCCTGCAACCCGTTCCCTTTGTGCTAGATGAACGAACGTCTCTCCACATGCTCAGTTCTGAGAGATAAATCAGTGTGAAAGCCGTCCTTCACCAAGCTTGTTGGGAACACAAAGTTCCTTTTCAATTGCAAACTCCACTCCATTCATATATATGGGGAGGTACTAGCTCCAACTCGGTTTTACATTGAAAACTGCAGGAACTTCAAACCGGCACTAGGAAACAGACTGAGAAAACAGAGTAAAAGTTACCCTTGCAAGCCGATCCCTGTGAGCTAGATGAACGAACGTCTCTCCACATGCTCAGTTCTGAGAGATAAGTGTGTGTGAAAGCCGTCCTTCACCTAGATTGTTGGGAACACCAAGTTTCTTTTCACTTGCAATCTCCACTCCATTCATATATATGGAGAGGTAATAGCTCCAACTCGGTTTTACAGTGAAAACTGCAGGAACTTCAAACCGGTCTAGGAAACAGACTGAGAAACCAGAGTAAAAGTTAGACTTGCAACCCGTTCCCTTTGTGCTAGATGAACGAATGTCTCTCCACATGCTCAATTCTGAGAGATAAGTGTGTGGGAAAGCCGTACTTCAGCTCGCTTGTTGGGAACACAAAGTTTCTTTTGAGTTGCAAACTCTAATCCATAGACATGTATGGGTAGGTACTAGCTCCAACTCAGTTTTACAGTGAAAACTGCAGGAACTTCAAACCGGCAGTAGGAAACAGACTGAGAAACCTGAGTAAAAGTTTCTCCTGCAACCCGTTTTCTTTGCGCTAGATGAACGAACGTCTCTCCACATGCTCAGTTCTGAGAATAAAGTGTGTGTGAAAGCCGTCCTTCACCAAGCTTGTTGGGAACACAAAGTTTCTTTTCACTTGCAAACTCCACTCGATTCATATATATGGGGATGTATTAGCTCCAACTCTGTTTTTCAATGAAAACTACAGGAACTTCAAACTGGCACTAGGAAACAGACTGAGAAACCAGGGTAAATGTTACTCCTGCAACCAGTTCCCTTTGTGCTAGATGAACGAACGTCTCTCCACATACTCAGTTCTGAGAGATAAATGGTGTGAAAGCCTTCCTTCACCTAGCTTGTTGGGAAAACCAAGCTTCTTTTCAGTTGCAAACTCCACTCCATACAAATAAATGGGGAGGTACTATCTCAAACTCGGTTTTACAGTGAAAACTGCAGGAAATTTAAACCGGCAACAGGAAACAGACTGAGAAACCAGAAAAAAATGTTCCCTGCAACCCGTTCCCTTTGTGCTAGATGAACGAACGTCTCTCCACATGCTCAGTTCTGAGAGATAAGTGTGTGTGAAAGCCGTCCTTCAAATAGCTTGTTGGGAACACAAAGTTTCTTTTCACTTGCAAACGCCAATCCATACATATATATGGGGAGGTACAAGCTCCAACTCGGTTTTACAGTGAAAACTGCAGGAACTTCAAACCGGCACTAGGAAACATACTGAGAAACCAGAGTTTAATTTCCTCCTGCAAACCGTTCCTTTTCTGCTAGATGAACGAACTTCTCTCCACATGCTCAGTTCTGAGAGATAAGTGTGTGTGAAAGCCGTCCTTCACCTAGCTTGTTGGGAACACAAAGTTTCTTTTCAGTTGCAAACTTCACTCCATACATATATATGGGGAGGTACTAGCTCAAACACGGATTTACAGTGAAAACTGCAGGAACTTCAAACCGGCACTAGGAAACAGAGTGAGAGACCAGAGTAAATGTTTCTCCTGCAACCCGTTCCCTTTGTGTTAGATGAACGAACGTCTCTACACATGCTCAGTTCTGAGAGGTAAGTGTGTGTGAAAGCCGTACTTCACCTACTTTGTTGGGAACACAAAGTTTCTTTTCAGTTGCAAACTCCACTCCATACATATATATGGTCAAGTACTAGCTCCAACTCGGTTTTACAGTGAAAACTGCAGGAACTTCAAACCGGCACTAGGAAACAGACTGAGAAACCAGAGTAAAAGTTTCACCTGCAACCCGTTCCCTTTGTGCTAGATGAACGAACGTCTATCCAAATGCTCAGTTCTGAGAGATAAGTCTGTGTGAAAGCCGTCCTTCACCTAGCTTCTTGGGAACACATAGTTTCTTTCAGTTGCAAACACCACTCAATACATATATATGGGATGGTACTAGCTCCAACTCGGTTTTACAGTGAAAATTGCAGGAACTTCAAACCGGCACTAGGAAACAGACTGAGAAAACAGAGTAAAAGTTACACTTGCAACCCGATCCCTTTGAGCTAGATGAACGAACGTCTCTCCACATGCTCAGTTCTGAGAGATAAGTGTGTGTGAAAGCCGTCCTTCAACTAGATTGTTGGGAACACCAAGTTTCTTTTCACTTGCAATCTCCACTCCATTCATATATATGGGGAGGTACTAGCTCCAACTCGGTTTTAAAGTGAAAACTGCAGGAACTTCAAACCGGCACTTGGAAACAGACTGAGAAACCAGAGTAAAAGTTTGTCTTGCAACCCGTTCCCTTTGTGCTAGATGAACGAACGTCTCTCCCCATGCTCAATTTTGAGAGATAAGTGTGTGTGAAAGCCGTCCTTCAACTCGCTTGTTGGGAAAACAAAGTTTCTTTTGAGTTGCAAACCCTAATCCTTAGACATATATGGGGAGGTACTAGCTCCAACACGGTTTTACAGTGAAAACTGCAGGAACTTCAAACCGGCAGTAGGAAACAGACTGAGAAACCTGAGTAAAAGTTTCTCCTGCAACCCGTTTCCTTTGCGCTAAATGAACGAACGTCTCTCCACATGCTCAGTTCTGAGAGTAAAGTGTGTGTGAAAGCCGTCCTTCACGTAGCTTGTTGGGAACACAAAGATTCTTTTCACTTGCAAACTCCACTCGATTCATATATATGGGGATGTACTAGCTCCAACTCGGTTTTTCAATGAAAACTACAGGAACTTCAAACCGGCACTAGGAAACAGACTGAGAAACCAGGGTAAATGTTACTCCTGCAACCCGTTCCCTTTGTGCAAGATGAACGAACGTCTCTCCACATGCTCAGTTCTGAGAGATAAATGTGTGTGAAAGCCGTCCTTCACCTAGCTTGTTGGGAACACCAAGCTTCTTTTCAGTTGCAAACTCCACTCCATACAAATATATGAGGAGGTACTAGCTCCAACTCGGTTTTACAGTGAAAACTGCATGAGATTCAAACCGGCAACAGGAAACAGACTGAGAAACCAGAAAAAAATGTTCCCCTGCAACCCGTTCCATTTCTGCTAGATGAACGAACGTCTCTCCACATGCTCATTTCTGAGAGATAAGTGTGTGTGAAAGCCGTCCTTCAAAAAGCTTGTTGGGAACACAAAGTTTCTTTTCACTTGCAAACGCCAATCCATACATATATATGGGGAGGTACAAGCTCCAAATCGGTTTTACAGTGAAAACTGCAGGAACTTCAAACCGGCACAAGGAAACAGACTGAGAAACCAGAGTTAAATTTCCTCCTGCAAACCGTTCCTTTTGTGCTAGATGAACGAACGTCTCTCCACATGCTCAGTTCTGAGAGATAAGTGTGTGTGAAAGCCGTCCTTCACCTAGCTTGTTGGGAACACAAAGATTCTTTTCAGTTGCAAACTTCACTCCATACATATAAATGGGGAGGTACTAGCTCAAACTCGGTTTTACAGTGAAAACTGCAGGAACTTCAAACCGGCACTAGGAAACAGTGTGAGAGACCAGAGTAAAAGTTTCTCCTTCAACCGGTTCCCTTTGTGTTAGATGAACGAACGTCTCTAAACATGCTCAGTTCTGAGAGATAAGTGTGTGTGAAAGCCGTATTTCACCTATTTTGTTGGGAACACAAAGTTTCTTTTCAGTTGCAAACTCCAATCCATACATATATATGGGAAAGTACTAGCTCCAACTAGGTTTTACAGCGAAAACTGCCGGAATTTCAAACCGGCACTAGGAAACAGACTGAGAAACAAGGCTAAAAGTTTCTCCTGCAACCCGTTCCCTTTGTGCTAGATGAACGAACGTCTATCCACATGCTCAGTTCTGAGAGATAAGTGTGTGTGAAAGCCGTCCTTCACCTAGCTTCTTGGGAACACATAGTTTCTTTCAGTTGCAAACACCACTCCATACATATATATGGGATGGTACTAGCTCAAACTCGGTTTTTCAGTGAAACTGCAAGAGCTTTAAACCGTCAATAGGAAACAGACTGAGAAACCAGAAAAAAATTTTCTCCTGCAACCCGTTCCATTTGTGCTAGATGAACGAACATCTCTACACATGCTGAGTTCTGAGAGATAAGTGTGTGTGAAAGCCGTCCTTCACCTAGCCTGTTGGTAACACAAAGTTTCTTTTCAATTACAAACGCCAATCCATACATATATATGGGGAGGTACTAGCTCCAACTCGGTTTAACAGTGAAAATTGCAGGAACTTCAAACCGGCACTAGGAAACTGACTGAGAAACCAGAGTAAAAGTTTCCCCTGCAACCCGTTCGCTTTGTGCTAGATGAACGAACGTCTCTCCACATGCTCATTTCTGAGAGATAAGTGTGTGTGAAAGCCGTCCTTAACATAGCTTGTTGGGAACACAAAGTTTCTTTTCACTTGCAAACTCCAATCCATACATATATATGGGTAGGTACTAGCTCCAACACGATTTTCCAATGAAAACTGCAGGAATTTCAAACCGGCACTAAGAAACAGACTGAGAAACCAGTGTAAAATTTTCTCCTGCAAACCGTTCCATTTGTGCTAGATGAACGAATGTCTCTCCACATGCTCAGTTCTGAGAGATAAGTGTGTGTGAAAGCCGTCCTTCACCTAGCTTGTTGGGAACACAAAGTTCCTTTTCACTTACAAACTCCACTCCTTACATATATATGGGGAGGTACTAGCTCCAACTCGGCTTTACAGTGAAAAATGCATGAGATTCAAACCGGCCTTAGGAAACAGACTGAGAAACCAGAGTAAAAGTTTCTCCTGCAACCGGTTCCCTTTGTGCAAGATGAACGAATGTCTCTCCACATGCTCAGTTCTGAGTAATAAGTGTGTGTGAAAGCCGTCCTTCACCTAGCTTGTTGGGAACACAAAGTTTCTTTTCACTGCAAACTCCACTCGATTCATATATATGGGGATGTACTAGCTCCAACTCGGTTTTTCAGGGAAATCTATAGGAATTTAAAACCGGCACTAGGAAACAGTCTGAGAATCCAGAGTAAAATTTCTCCTGCAACCCGTTCCCTTTGTGCTAGATAAACGAACGTCTCTCCACATGCTCAGATCTGAGAGATAAGTGTGTGTTAAAGCCGTCCTTAATATAGCTTGTTGGGAACACAAAGATTCTTTTCACTTGCAAACTCCATTCCATACATATATATGGGTAGGTAAAAGCTCCAACACGATTTTATAATGAAAACTGCTGGAACTTCAAACCGGCACTAAGAAACAGACTGAGAAACCAGAGTAAAATTTTCTCCTGCAAACCGTTCCATTTGTGCTAGATGAACGAACGTCACTCCACATGCTGAGTTCTGAGAGATAATTGTGTGTGAAAGCCGTCCTTAACCTAGCTTATTGGGAACACAAAGTTTCTTTTCACTTGCAAACTCCACTCCTTACATATATATGGGGAGGTACTAGCTCCAACTCGGTTTTACAGTGAAATCTGCATGAGATTCAAACCGGCCCTAGGAAACACACTGAGAAACCAGAGTAAAAGTTTCTCCTGCGACCGGTTCCCTTTGTGCTAGATGAACGAACGTCTCTCCACATGCTCAGTTCTGAGGGATAAGTGTGTGTGAAACCGTCCTTCACCTAGCTTGTTGGGAATATAAAGTTTCTTTTCAGTTGCAAACTCCACTCCATACATATTTATAGGGAGGTACTAACTCCAACTCGATTTTACAGTGAAAATTGCAGTAACATCAAACCGGCACTAGGAAACAGACTGAGAATCCAGAGTAATAGTTACTCCTGCAAACCGTTCCATTTTGGCAAATGAACGAACGTCTCTACACATGCTCAGTTCTGAGAGATAAGTGTGTGTGAAAGCCGTCCTTCACCTAGCTTGTTGAGAACACTAAGATTCTTTTCAGTTGCAAACTCCACTCCATATATATATATGGGAAGGTACTAGCTCCAACTCGGTTTTACACTGAAAACTGCAGGAACTTGAAACAGGCACTAGGAAACAGACTGAGAAATCAGAGTAAAAGTTTCTCCTGCAACCCGTTCCCTTTGTGCTAGATGAACGAAAGTCTCTCCTCATGCTCAGTTCTGAGAGATAAGTGTGTGTGAAAGCCGTCCTTCAACTAGCTTCTTGGGAACACCAAGATTCTTTTCAGTGGCAAACTCCACTCCATACATATATATGGGGAGGTACTAGCTCCAACTCTGTTTTATAGTGAAAACTGCAGGAACTTCAAACCGGCACTAGGAAACAGACTGAGAAACCACAGTAAAAGTTTCTCCTGCAACCCGTTCCCTTTGTGCTAGATGAACGAACGTCACTCCACATGCTAATTTCTGAGAGATAAGTGTGTGTGAAAGCCGTACTTCAACTACCTTGTTACCAACACAATGTTTCTTTTCACTTGTAAACTCCAATCCATACATATATACGGGGAGGTTCAAGCTCCAACTCGGTTTTACACTGAAAACTGCAGGAACTTCAAACCGGCAGTAGGAATCAGACTGAGAAACCAGAGTAAAAGTTTCTTCTGCAAACCGTTCCCTTTGTGCTAGATGAACAACCGTCTCTCCACATGCTCAGTTCTGAGAGATAAGTGTGTGTGAAAGCCGTCATTCACCTAGCTTGTTGGGAACACAATGTTTTTTTCACTTGCATACTCCAATTTATACATATATATGGGGAGGTATTAGCTCCAACTCGGGTTTACAGTGAATACTGCAGGAACTTCAAACTGGCACTAGGAAACAGACTGAGAAACCACAGTAAAATTTTCTAATGCAACCCGTTCCCTTTGTGATAGATGAACGAAAGTCTCTCCACCTGCTCACTTCTGAGAGATAAGTGTGTGTGAAAGCCGTACTTCATCTAGCTTGTTGGGAACACAAAGTTTCTATTTACTTGCAAACTCTACTCCATACATATATATGGGGAGGTACTAGCTCCAACACGGTTTTACAGTGAAAACTGCAGGAACTTCAAACCGGCACTAGGAAACAGACTGAGAAACCAGAGTAAAATCTTCTCCGGCAACCCGTTCACTTTGTGCTAGATGAACGAACGTCTCTCCACATGCTCAGTTCTGAGAGATAAGTGTGTGTGAAAGCCGTCCTTAACATAGCTTGTTGGGAACACAAAGTTTCTTTTCACTTGCAAACCCAAATCCATACATATATATGGGTAGGTAATAGCTCCAACACCATTTTACAATGAAAACTGCAGGAACTTCAAACCGGCACTAGGAAACAGTCTGTGAAACCAGAGTAAAAGTTTCCCCTGCAACAAGTTCCCTTTGTGCTAGATGAAAGAACGTCTCTCCACATGCTCAGTTCTGATGGATAAATGTGTGTTAAAGCCGTCCTTCACCTAGCTTGTTGGGAACACAAAGTTTCTTTTCAATTGCAAACTCCACTCCATACATATATATGGGGAGGTACTAGCTCCAACTCGGTTTTACAGTGAAAACTGCAGGAACTTCAAACCGGCACTAGGAAACAGACAGAGAAACCAGAGTAAAAGTTTCTCCTGCAACCCGTTCCCTTTGTGCTAGATGAACGAACGTCTCTCCACATGCTCAGTTCTGAGAAATAAGTGTGTGTGAAAGCCGCCCTTCACCTATCTTGTTGGGTACACAAAGTTTCTTTTCACTTGCAAACTCCAAACCAAATATATATACGGGGAGGTACTAGCTCCAACTCGGTTTTACAGTGAAAACTGCAGGAACTTCAAACTGGCACTAGGAATCAGACTGAGAAACCAGAGTAAAAGTTTCTCCTGCAACCCATTCCCTTTGTGCTAGATGAACGAAAGTCTCTCCACATGCTCAGTTCTGAGAGATAAGTGTGTGTGAAAGCCGTCCTTCACCTAGCTTCTTGGGAACACAAAGTTTCTTTTCAGTTGCAAACTCCACTCCATACATATATATGGGGAGGTACTAGCTCCAACTCGGTTTTACAGTTAAAACTGCAGGAACTTCAAAACGGCACTGGAAACAGACTGAGAAACCAGAGAAAAAGTTTACCTGCAACCCGTTCCCTTTGTGCTAGATGAACGAACGTCTCTCCACATGCTCACTTCTGAGAGATAATTGTGTGTGAAAGCCGTCCTTCACCTAGATTGTTGGGAACACAAAGTTTCTTTTCACTTGCAAACTCCATTCCATACATATATATGGGGAGGTACTAGCCCCAACTGTGTTTTACAGTGAAAATTGCAGGAACTTCAAACAGGCACTAGGAAACAGACAGAGAAACCAGAGTAAAAGTTTCTCCAGCAACGCGTTCCTTTTTGGTAGATGAACGAACGTCTCTCCACATGCTCAGTTCTGAGAGATAAGTGTGTGTGAAAGCCGTACTTCAACTAGCTTGTTGGCAACACAATGTTTCTTTTCACTTGCCAACTCCAATCCATACATATATACGGGGAGGTTCTAGCTCCAACTCGGGTTTACAGTGAAAACTGCAGGAAATTAAAACCGGCACTAGGAAACAGACTGAGAAACCAGAGTAAAAGTTTTTTCTGCAACCCATTCCCTTTGTGCTAGATGAAAAAACGTCTCTCCACATGCTCAGTTCTGAGAGATAATTTTGTGTGAAAGCCGTCCTTCACCTAGATTGTAGGGAACCTAAAGTTTCTTTTCACTTGCATACTCCAATCAATACATATATATGGGGAGGTTCTAGGTCCAAATCGGTTTTACAGTGAAAACTGCAGGGACTTCAACCCGGCACTAGGAAACAGACTGAGAAACCAGAGCAAAAGTTTCTCCTGCAACCCGTTCCCTTTGTGCTAGTTGAACGAACGTCTCTCCACAAGCTCAGTTCTGAGAGATAAGTGTGTGTGAAAGCCGTCCTTCACATAGCTTGTTGGGAACACAAAGTTTCTTTTCACTTGCAAACTCCACTTCATACATATATATGGGGAGGTTCTAGCTCCAAATCGTTTTTACAGTGAAAACTGCAGGAACTTCAAAACGGCACTAGGAAACAGACTGAGAAACCAGAGTAAAATCTTCTCCGGCAACCCGTTCCCTTTGTGCTAGATAAACGAAAGTCTCTCCACATGCTCAGTTCTGAGAGATAAATGAGTGTGAAAGCCGTAGTTCAACTAGATAGTTGGGAACACAAAGATTCTTTTCACTTGAAAACTCCACTCCATACATATATACAGGGAGGTACTTGCACCAAATCGGTTTTACAGTGAAAACTGCAGGAATTTCAATCCGGCACTAGGAAACAGACTGAGAAAACAGAGTAAAAGTTACACTTGCAAACCGTTCCCTTTGAGCTAGATGAACGAACGTCTCTCCACATGCTCAGTTCTGAGAGATAAGTGTGTGTGAAAGCCGTCCTTCAAATAGCTTGTTGGGAACACAAAGTTTCTTTTCACTTGCAAATGCCAATCCATACATATATATGGGGAGGTACAAGCTCCAACTCGGTTTTACAGTGAAAACTGCAGGAACTTCAAACCGGCAGTAGGAAACAGACTGAGAAACCTGAGTAAAAGTTTCTCCTGCAACCCGTTTCCTTTGCGCTAAATGAACGAACGTCTCTCCACATGCTCAGTTCTGAGAGTAAAGTGTGTGTGAAAGCCGTCCTTCACGTAGCTTGTTGGGAACACAAAGATTCTTTTCACTTGCAAACTCCACTCGATTCATATATATGGGGATGTACTAGCTCCAACTCGGTTTTTCAATGAAAACTACAGGAACTTCAAACCGGCACTAGGAAACAGACTGAGAAACCAGGGTAAATGTTACTCCTGCAACCCGTTCCCTTTGTGCAAGATGAACGAACGTCTCTCCACATGCTCAGTTCTGAGAGATAAATGTGTGTGAAAGCCGTCCTTCACCTAGCTTGTTGGGAACACCAAGCTTCTTTTCAGTTGCAAACTCCACTCCATACAAATATATGAGGAGGTACTAGCTCCAACTCGGTTTTACAGTGAAAACTGCATGAGATTCAAACCGGCAACAGGAAACAGACTGAGAAACCAGAAAAAAATGTTCCCCTGCAACCCGTTCCATTTCTGCTAGATGAACGAACGTCTCTCCACATGCTCATTTCTGAGAGATAAGTGTGTGTGAAAGCCGTCCTTCAAAAAGCTTGTTGGGAACACAAAGTTTCTTTTCACTTGCAAACGCCAATCCATACATATATATGGGGAGGTACAAGCTCCAAATCGGTTTTACAGTGAAAACTGCAGGAACTTCAAACCGGCACAAGGAAACAGACTGAGAAACCAGAGTTAAATTTCCTCCTGCAAACCGTTCCTTTTGTGCTAGATGAACGAACGTCTCTCCACATGCTCAGTTCTGAGAGATAAGTGTGTGTGAAAGCCGTCCTTCACCTAGCTTGTTGGGAACACAAAGATTCTTTTCAGTTGCAAACTTCACTCCATACATATAAATGGGGAGGTACTAGCTCAAACTCGGTTTTACAGTGAAAACTGCAGGAACTTCAAACCGGCACTAGGAAACAGTGTGAGAGACCAGAGTAAAAGTTTCTCCTTCAACCGGTTCCCTTTGTGTTAGATGAACGAACGTCTCTAAACATGCTCAGTTCTGAGAGATAAGTGTGTGTGAAAGCCGTATTTCACCTATTTTGTTGGGAACACAAAGTTTCTTTTCAGTTGCAAACTCCAATCCATACATATATATGGGAAAGTACTAGCTCCAACTAGGTTTTACAGCGAAAACTGCCGGAATTTCAAACCGGCACTAGGAAACAGACTGAGAAACAAGGCTAAAAGTTTCTCCTGCAACCCGTTCCCTTTGTGCTAGATGAACGAACGTCTATCCACATGCTCAGTTCTGAGAGATAAGTGTGTGTGAAAGCCGTCCTTCACCTAGCTTCTTGGGAACACATAGTTTCTTTCAGTTGCAAACACCACTCCATACATATATATGGGATGGTACTAGCTCAAACTCGGTTTTTCAGTGAAACTGCAAGAGCTTTAAACCGTCAATAGGAAACAGACTGAGAAACCAGAAAAAAATTTTCTCCTGCAACCCGTTCCATTTGTGCTAGATGAACGAACATCTCTACACATGCTGAGTTCTGAGAGATAAGTGTGTGTGAAAGCCGTCCTTCACCTAGCCTGTTGGTAACACAAAGTTTCTTTTCAATTACAAACGCCAATCCATACATATATATGGGGAGGTACTAGCTCCAACTCGGTTTAACAGTGAAAATTGCAGGAACTTCAAACCGGCACTAGGAAACTGACTGAGAAACCAGAGTAAAAGTTTCCCCTGCAACCCGTTCGCTTTGTGCTAGATGAACGAACGTCTCTCCACATGCTCATTTCTGAGAGATAAGTGTGTGTGAAAGCCGTCCTTAACATAGCTTGTTGGGAACACAAAGTTTCTTTTCACTTGCAAACTCCAATCCATACATATATATGGGTAGGTACTAGCTCCAACACGATTTTCCAATGAAAACTGCAGGAATTTCAAACCGGCACTAAGAAACAGACTGAGAAACCAGTGTAAAATTTTCTCCTGCAAACCGTTCCATTTGTGCTAGATGAACGAATGTCTCTCCACATGCTCAGTTCTGAGAGATAAGTGTGTGTGAAAGCCGTCCTTCACCTAGCTTGTTGGGAACACAAAGTTCCTTTTCACTTACAAACTCCACTCCTTACATATATATGGGGAGGTACTAGCTCCAACTCGGCTTTACAGTGAAAAATGCATGAGATTCAAACCGGCCTTAGGAAACAGACTGAGAAACCAGAGTAAAAGTTTCTCCTGCAACCGGTTCCCTTTGTGCAAGATGAACGAATGTCTCTCCACATGCTCAGTTCTGAGTAATAAGTGTGTGTGAAAGCCGTCCTTCACCTAGCTTGTTGGGAACACAAAGTTTCTTTTCACTGCAAACTCCACTCGATTCATATATATGGGGATGTACTAGCTCCAACTCGGTTTTTCAGGGAAATCTATAGGAATTTAAAACCGGCACTAGGAAACAGTCTGAGAATCCAGAGTAAAATTTCTCCTGCAACCCGTTCCCTTTGTGCTAGATAAACGAACGTCTCTCCACATGCTCAGATCTGAGAGATAAGTGTGTGTTAAAGCCGTCCTTAATATAGCTTGTTGGGAACACAAAGATTCTTTTCACTTGCAAACTCCATTCCATACATATATATGGGTAGGTAAAAGCTCCAACACGATTTTATAATGAAAACTGCTGGAACTTCAAACCGGCACTAAGAAACAGACTGAGAAACCAGAGTAAAATTTTCTCCTGCAAACCGTTCCATTTGTGCTAGATGAACGAACGTCACTCCACATGCTGAGTTCTGAGAGATAATTGTGTGTGAAAGCCGTCCTTAACCTAGCTTATTGGGAACACAAAGTTTCTTTTCACTTGCAAACTCCACTCCTTACATATATATGGGGAGGTACTAGCTCCAACTCGGTTTTACAGTGAAATCTGCATGAGATTCAAACCGGCCCTAGGAAACACACTGAGAAACCAGAGTAAAAGTTTCTCCTGCGACCGGTTCCCTTTGTGCTAGATGAACGAACGTCTCTCCACATGCTCAGTTCTGAGGGATAAGTGTGTGTGAAACCGTCCTTCACCTAGCTTGTTGGGAATATAAAGTTTCTTTTCAGTTGCAAACTCCACTCCATACATATTTATAGGGAGGTACTAACTCCAACTCGATTTTACAGTGAAAATTGCAGTAACATCAAACCGGCACTAGGAAACAGACTGAGAATCCAGAGTAATAGTTACTCCTGCAAACCGTTCCATTTTGGCAAATGAACGAACGTCTCTACACATGCTCAGTTCTGAGAGATAAGTGTGTGTGAAAGCCGTCCTTCACCTAGCTTGTTGAGAACACTAAGATTCTTTTCAGTTGCAAACTCCACTCCATATATATATATGGGAAGGTACTAGCTCCAACTCGGTTTTACACTGAAAACTGCAGGAACTTGAAACAGGCACTAGGAAACAGACTGAGAAATCAGAGTAAAAGTTTCTCCTGCAACCCGTTCCCTTTGTGCTAGATGAACGAAAGTCTCTCCTCATGCTCAGTTCTGAGAGATAAGTGTGTGTGAAAGCCGTCCTTCAACTAGCTTCTTGGGAACACCAAGATTCTTTTCAGTGGCAAACTCCACTCCATACATATATATGGGGAGGTACTAGCTCCAACTCTGTTTTATAGTGAAAACTGCAGGAACTTCAAACCGGCACTAGGAAACAGACTGAGAAACCACAGTAAAAGTTTCTCCTGCAACCCGTTCCCTTTGTGCTAGATGAACGAACGTCACTCCACATGCTAATTTCTGAGAGATAAGTGTGTGTGAAAGCCGTACTTCAACTACCTTGTTACCAACACAATGTTTCTTTTCACTTGTAAACTCCAATCCATACATATATACGGGGAGGTTCAAGCTCCAACTCGGTTTTACACTGAAAACTGCAGGAACTTCAAACCGGCAGTAGGAATCAGACTGAGAAACCAGAGTAAAAGTTTCTTCTGCAAACCGTTCCCTTTGTGCTAGATGAACAACCGTCTCTCCACATGCTCAGTTCTGAGAGATAAGTGTGTGTGAAAGCCGTCATTCACCTAGCTTGTTGGGAACACAATGTTTTTTTCACTTGCATACTCCAATTTATACATATATATGGGGAGGTATTAGCTCCAACTCGGGTTTACAGTGAATACTGCAGGAACTTCAAACTGGCACTAGGAAACAGACTGAGAAACCACAGTAAAATTTTCTAATGCAACCCGTTCCCTTTGTGATAGATGAACGAAAGTCTCTCCACCTGCTCACTTCTGAGAGATAAGTGTGTGTGAAAGCCGTACTTCATCTAGCTTGTTGGGAACACAAAGTTTCTATTTACTTGCAAACTCTACTCCATACATATATATGGGGAGGTACTAGCTCCAACACGGTTTTACAGTGAAAACTGCAGGAACTTCAAACCGGCACTAGGAAACAGACTGAGAAACCAGAGTAAAATCTTCTCCGGCAACCCGTTCACTTTGTGCTAGATGAACGAACGTCTCTCCACATGCTCAGTTCTGAGAGATAAGTGTGTGTGAAAGCCGTCCTTAACATAGCTTGTTGGGAACACAAAGTTTCTTTTCACTTGCAAACTCAAATCCATACATATATATGGGTAGGTAATAGCTCCAACACCATTTTACAATGAAAACTGCAGGAACTTCAAACCGGCACTAGGAAACAGTCTGTGAAACCAGAGTAAAAGTTTCCCCTGCAACAAGTTCCCTTTGTGCTAGATGAAAGAACGTCTCTCCACATGCTCAGTTCTGATGGATAAATGTGTGTTAAAGCCGTCCTTCACCTAGCTTGTTGGGAACACAAAGTTTCTTTTCAATTGCAAACTCCACTCCATACATATATATGGGGAGGTACTAGCTCCAACTCGGTTTTACAGTGAAAACTGCAGGAACTTCAAACCGGCACTAGGAAACAGACAGAGAAACCAGAGTAAAAGTTTCTCCTGCAACCCGTTCCCTTTGTGCTAGATGAACGAACGTCTCTCCACATGCTCAGTTCTGAGAAATAAGTGTGTGTGAAAGCCGCCCTTCACCTATCTTGTTGGGTACACAAAGTTTCTTTTCACTTGCAAACTCCAAACCAAATATATATACGGGGAGGTACTAGCTCCAACTCGGTTTTACAGTGAAAACTGCAGGAACTTCAAACTGGCACTAGGAATCAGACTGAGAAACCAGAGTAAAAGTTTCTCCTGCAACCCATTCCCTTTGTGCTAGATGAACGAAAGTCTCTCCACATGCTCAGTTCTGAGAGATAAGTGTGTGTGAAAGCCGTCCTTCACCTAGCTTCTTGGGAACACAAAGTTTCTTTTCAGTTGCAAACTCCACTCCATACATATATATGGGGAGGTACTAGCTCCAACTCGGTTTTACAGTTAAAACTGCAGGAACTTCAAAACGGCACTGGAAACAGACTGAGAAACCAGAGAAAAAGTTTACCTGCAACCCGTTCCCTTTGTGCTAGATGAACGAACGTCTCTCCACATGCTCACTTCTGAGAGATAATTGTGTGTGAAAGCCGTCCTTCACCTAGATTGTTGGGAACACAAAGTTTCTTTTCACTTGCAAACTCCATTCCATACATATATATGGGGAGGTACTAGCCCCAACTGTGTTTTACAGTGAAAATTGCAGGAACTTCAAACAGGCACTAGGAAACAGACAGAGAAACCAGAGTAAAAGTTTCTCCAGCAACGCGTTCCTTTTTGGTAGATGAACGAACGTCTCTCCACATGCTCAGTTCTGAGAGATAAGTGTGTGTGAAAGCCGTACTTCAACTAGCTTGTTGGCAACACAATGTTTCTTTTCACTTGCCAACTCCAATCCATACATATATACGGGGAGGTTCTAGCTCCAACTCGGGTTTACAGTGAAAACTGCAGGAAATTAAAACCGGCACTAGGAAACAGACTGAGAAACCAGAGTAAAAGTTTTTTCTGCAACCCATTCCCTTTGTGCTAGATGAAAAAACGTCTCTCCACATGCTCAGTTCTGAGAGATAATTTTGTGTGAAAGCCGTCCTTCACCTAGATTGTAGGGAACCTAAAGTTTCTTTTCACTTGCATACTCCAATCAATACATATATATGGGGAGGTTCTAGGTCCAAATCGGTTTTACAGTGAAAACTGCAGGGACTTCAACCCGGCACTAGGAAACAGACTGAGAAACCAGAGCAAAAGTTTCTCCTGCAACCCGTTCCCTTTGTGCTAGTTGAACGAACGTCTCTCCACAAGCTCAGTTCTGAGAGATAAGTGTGTGTGAAAGCCGTCCTTCACATAGCTTGTTGGGAACACAAAGTTTCTTTTCACTTGCAAACTCCACTTCATACATATATATGGGGAGGTTCTAGCTCCAAATCGTTTTTACAGTGAAAACTGCAGGAACTTCAAAACGGCACTAGGAAACAGACTGAGAAACCAGAGTAAAATCTTCTCCGGCAACCCGTTCCCTTTGTGCTAGATAAACGAAAGTCTCTCCACATGCTCAGTTCTGAGAGATAAATGAGTGTGAAAGCCGTAGTTCAACTAGATAGTTGGGAACACAAAGATTCTTTTCACTTGAAAACTCCACTCCATACATATATACAGGGAGGTACTTGCACCAAATCGGTTTTACAGTGAAAACTGCAGGAATTTCAATCCGGCACTAGGAAACAGACTGAGAAAACAGAGTAAAAGTTACACTTGCAAACCGTTCCCTTTGAGCTAGATGAACGAACGTCTCTCCACATGCTCAGTTCTGAGAGATAAGTGTGTGTGAAAGCCGTCCTTCAAATAGCTTGTTGGGAACACAAAGTTTCTTTTCACTTGCAAATGCCAATCCATACATATATATGGGGAGGTACAAGCTCCAACTCGGTTTTACAGTGAAAACTGCAGGAACTTCAAACCGGCACTAGGAAACAGACTGAGAAACCAGAGTTAAATTTCCTCCTGCAAACCGTTCCTTTTCTGCTAGATGAACGAACTTCTCTCCACATGCTCAGTTCTGAGAGATAAGTGTGTGTGAAAGCCGTCCTTCACCTAACTTGTTGGGAACACAAAGTTTCTTTTCAGTTGCAAACTTCACTCCATACATATATATGGGGAGGTACTAGCTCAAACTCGGATTTACAGTGAAAACTGCAGGAACTTCAAACCGGCACTAGGAAACAGAGTGAGAGACCAGAGTAAATGTTTCTCCTGCAACCCGTTCCCTTTGTGTTAGATGAACGAACGTCTCTACACATGCTCAGTTCTGAGAGGTAAGTGTGTGTGAAAGCCGTACTTCACCTAGTTTGTTGGGAACACAAAGTTTCTTTTCAGTTGCAAACTCCACTCCATACATATATATGGTCAAGTACTAGCTCCAACTCGGTTTTACAGTGAAAACTGCAGGAAATTCAAACCGGCACTAGGAAACAGACTGAGAAACCAGAGTAAAAGTTTCACCTGCAACCCGTTCCCTTTGTGCTAGATGAACGAACGTCTATCCACATGCTCAGTTCTCAGAGATAAGTCTGTGTGAAAGCAGTCCTTCACCTAGCTTCTTGGGAACACATAGTTTCTTTCAGTTGCAAACACCACTCAATACATATATATGGGATGGTACTAGCTCCAACTAGGTTTTTCAGTGAAACTGCAGGAACTATAAACCAGCAACAGGAAACAGACTGAGAAACCAGAAAAAAATTTTCTCCTGTAAACCGTTCCCTTTGTTCTAGATGACCGAACGTCTCTACACATGCTCAGTTCTGAGAGATAAGTGTGTGTTAAAGCCGTCCTTCACCTAGCCTGTTGGGAACACAAAGTTTCTTTTCAATTGCAAACGCCAATCCATACATATATATGGGGAGGTACTAGCTCCAACTCGGTTTAACACTGAAAATTGCAGGAACTTCAAACAAGCACTAGGAAACAGACTGAGAAAACAGAGTAATAGTTACCATTGCAACCCGTTCCCTTTGAGCTAGATGAACGAACGTCTCTCCACATGCTCAGTTCTGAAATATAAGTGTGTGTGAAAGCCGTCCTTCAACTAGATTGTTGGGAACACAAAGTTTCTTTTCACTTGCAATCTCCACTCCATTCATATATATGGGGAGGTGCTAGCTCCATCTCGGTTTTACAGTGAAAACTGCAGGAATTTCAAACCGACACTAGGAAACAGACCGAGAATCCAGAGTAAAAGTTTCTCCTGCAACCCGTTCCCTTTGTGCTAGATGAACGAACGTCTCTCCACATGCTCAGTTCTGAGAGATAAGTGTGTGTGAAAGCCGTCCTTCGCCTAACATTTTGGGAACACAAAGTTTCTTTTGAGTTGCAAACTCTACTCCATAGACATATATTGGTAGGTACTAGCTCCAACCCAGTTTTACAGTGAAAACTGCAGGAACTTCAAACCGGCACTAGGAAACAGACTGAGAAACCAGAGTAAAAGTTTCTCCTGCAACCCGTTCCCTTTGTGCTTGATGAACGAACGTCTCTCCACATGCTCAGTTCTGACAGATAAATGAGTGTGAAAGCCGTCCTTCACCTAGCTTGATTTAAACACAAAGTTCTTTTTCACAAGCAAACTCCACTCCATTCATATATATGGGGAGGTACTAGCTCCAACTCGGTTTTAAAGTGAAAACTGCAGGAACTTCAAACCGGCACTAGGAAACAGACTGAGAAACCAGAGTAAAAGTTAGTCTTGCAACCCGTTCCCTTTGTGCTAGATGAACGAACGTCTCTCCCCATGCTCAATTCTGAGAGATAAGTGTGTGTGAAAGCCGTCCTTCAACTCGCTTGTTGGGAAAACAAAGTTTCTTTTGAGTTGCAAACTCTAATCCTTAGACATATATGGGGAGGTACTAGCTCCAACACGGTTTTACAGTGAAAACTGCAGGAACTTCAAACCGGCAGTAGGAAACAGACTGAGAAACCTGAGTAAAAGTTTCTCCTGCAACCCGTTTCCTTTGCGCTATATGAACGAACGTCTCTCCACATGCTCAGTTCTGAGAGTAAAGTGTGTGTGAAAGCCGTCCTTCACGTAGCTTGTTGGGAACACAAAGATTCTTTTCACTTGCAAACTCCACTCGATTCATATATATGGGGATGTACTAGCTCCAACTCGGTTTAACAGTGAAAATTGCAGGAACTTCAAAACGGCACTAGGAAAGTGACTGATAAACCAGAGTAAAAGTTTCCCCTGCAACACGTTCGCTTTGTGCTAGATGAACGAACGTCTCTCCACATGCTCAGTTCTGAGAGATAAGTGTGTGTGAAAGCCGTCCTTAACATAGCTTGTTGGGAACACAAAGTTTCTTTTCACTTGCAAACTCCAATCCATACATATATATGGGTAGGTACTAGCTCCAACACGATTTTCCAATGAAAACTGCAGGAATTTCAAACCGGCACTAAGAAACAGACTGAGAAAACAGAGTAAAATTTTCTCCTGCAAACCGTTCCATTTGTGCTAGATGAACGAACGTCTCTCCACATGCTCAGTTCTGAGAGATAAGTGTGTGTGAAAGCCGTCCTTCACCTAGCTTGTTGGGAACACAAAGTTCCTTTTCACTTGCAAACTCCACTCCTTACATATATATGGGGAGGTACTAGCTCCAACTCGGTTTTACAGTGAAAACTGCATGAGATTCAAACCGGCCCTAGGAAACAGACTGAGAAACCAGAGTAAAAGTTTCCCCTGCAACCGGTTCCCTTTGTGCTAGATGAACGAATGTCTCTCCACATGCTCAGTTCTGAGTAATAGGTGTGTGTGAAAGCCGTCCTTCACCTAGCTTGTTGGGAACACAAAGTTTCTTTTCACTTGCAAACTCCACTCGATTCATATATATGGGGATGTACTAGCTCCAACTCGGTTTTTCAGGGAAATCTACAGGAATTTCAAACCGGCACTAGGAAACAGACTGAGAATCCAGAGTAAAATTTCTCCTGCAACCCGTTCCCTTTGTGCTAGATGAACGAACGTCTCTCCACATGCTCAGATCTGAGAGATAAGTGTGTGTTAAAGCCGTCCTTAACATAGCTTGTTGGGAACACAAAGATTCTTTTCACCAGCAAACTCCATTCCATACATATATATGGGTAGGTAATAGCTCCAACACGATTTTATAATGAAAACTGCAGGAACTTCAAACCGGCACTAAGAAACAGACTGAGAAACCAGAGTAAAAGTTTCTCCTGCAACCGGTTCCCTTTGTGCTAGATGAACGAACGTCTCTCCACATGCTCAGTTCTGAGGGATAAGTGTGTGTGAAACCGTCCTTCACCTAGCTTGTTGGGAATATAAAGTTTCTTTTCAGTTGCAAACTCCACTCCATACATATTTATAGGGAGGTACTAACTCCAACTCGATTTTACAATGAAAATTGCAGTAACTTCAAACCGGCACTAGGAAACAGACTGAGAATCCAGAGTAATAGTTACTGCTGCAAACCGTTCCATTTTGGCAAATATACGAACGTCTCTACACATGCTCAGTTCCGAGAGATAAGTGTGTGTGAAAGCCGTCCTTCACCTAGCTTGTTGAGAACACTAAGATTATTTTCAGTTGCAAACTCCACTCCATATATATATATGGGAAGGTACTAGCTCCAACTCGGTTTTACACTGAAAACTGCAGGAACTTGAAACAGGCACTAGGAAACAGACTGAGAAACCAGAGTAAAAGTTTCTCCTGCAACCCGTTCCCTTTGTGCTAGATGAACGAAAGTCTCTCCTCATGCTCAGTTCTGAGAGATAGGTGTGTGTGAAAGCCGTCCTTCAACTAGCTTCTTGGGAACACCAAGATCCTTTACAGTGGCAAACTCCACTCCATACATATATATGGGGAGGTACTAGCTCCAACTCTGTTTTATAGTGAAAACTGCAGGAACTTCAAACCGGCACTAGGAAACAGACTGAGAAACCACAGTAAAAGTTTCTCCTGCAACCCGTTCCCTTTGTGCTAGATGAACGAACGTCACTCCACATGCTAATTTCTGAGAGATAAGTGTGTGTGAAAGCCGTACTTCAACTACCTTGTTACCAACACAATGTTTCTTTTCACTTGTAAACTCCAATCCATACATATATACGGGGAGGTTCAAGCTCCAACTCGGTTTTACACTGAAAACTGCAGGAACTTCAAACCGGCAGTAGGATTCAGACTGAGAAACCAGAGTAAAAGTTTCTTCTGCAAACCGTTCCCTTTGTGCTAGATGAACAACCGTCTCTCCACATGCTCAGTTCTGAGAGATAAGTGTGTGTGAAAGCCGTCCTTCACCTAGCTTGTTGGGAACACAATGTTTTTTTCACTTGCATACTCCAATCCATACATATATATGGGGAGGTACTAGCCCCAACTCGGGTTTACAGTGAAAACTGCAGGAACTTCAAACTGGCACTAGGAAACAGACTGAGAAACCACAGTAAAATTTTCTAATGCAACCCGTTCCCTTTGTGCTAGATGAACGAAAGTCTCTCCACCTGCTCACTTCTGAGAGATAAGTGTGTGTGAAAGCCGTACTTCACCTAGCTTGTGGGGAACACAAAGTTTCTATTTACTTGCAAACTCTACTCCATACATATATATGGGGAGGTACTAGCTCCAACACGGTTTTACAGTGAAAACTGCAGGAACTTCAAACCGGCACTAGGAAACAGACTGAGAAACCAGAGTAAAATCTTCTCCGGCAACCCGTTCACTTTGTGCTAGATGAACGAACGTCTCTCCACATGCTCAGTTCTGAGAGATAAGTGTGTGTGAAAGCCGTCCTTAACATAGCTTTTTGGGAACACAAAGTTTCTTTTCACTTGCAAACTCAAATCCATACATATATATGGGTAGGTAATAACTCCAACACCATTTTACAATGAAAACTGCAGGAACTTCAAACCGGCACTAGGAAACAGTCTGTGAAACCAGAGTAAAAGTTTCCCCTGCAACAAGTTCCCTTTGTGCTAGATGAAAGAACGTCTCTCCACATGCTCAGTTCTGAGAGATAAGTGTGTGTGAAAGCCGTCCTTCACCTAGCTTCTTGGGAACACAAAGTTTCTTTTCAGTTGCAAACTTCACTCCATACATATATATGGGGAGGTACTAGCTCCAACTCGGTTTTACAGTTAAAACTGCAGGAACTTCAAACCGGCACTGGAAACAGACTGAGAAACCAGAGAAAAAGTTTACCTGCAACCCGTTCCCTTTGTGCTAGATGAACGAACTTCTCTCCACATGCTCACTTCTGAGAGATAATTGTGTGTGAAAGCCGTTCTTCACCTAGCTTGTTGGGAACACAAAGTTTCTTTTCACTTGCAAACTCCATTCCATACATATATATGGGGAGGTACTAGCCCCAACTGGGTTTTACAGTGAAAATTGCAGGAACTTCAAACCGGCACTAGGAAACAGACTGAGAAACCAGAGTAAAAGTTTCTCCAGCAACGCGTTCCTTTGTGCTAGATGAACGAACGTCTCTCCACATGCTCAGTTCTGAGAAATATGTGTGTGTGAAAGCCGCCCTTCACCTATCTTGTTGGGTACACAAAGTTTCTTTTCACTTGCAAACTCCAAACCAAATATATATACGGGGAGGTACTAGCTCCAACTCGGTTTTACAGTGAAAACTGCAGGAACTTCAAACTGGAACTAGGAATCAGACTGAGAAACCAGAGTAAAAGTTTCTCCTGCAACCCATTCCCTTTGTGCTAGATGAACGAAAGTCTCTCCACATGCTCAGTTCTGAGAGATAAGTGTGTGTGAAAGCCGTCCTTCACCTAGCTTCTTGGGAACACAAAGTTTCTTTTCAGTTGCAAACTTCACTCCATACATATATATGGGGAGGTACTAGCTCCAACTCGGTTTTACAGTTAAAACTGCAGGAACTTCAAACCGGCACTGGAAACAGACTGAGAAACCAGAGAAAAAGTTTACCTGCAACCCGTTCCCTTTGTGCTAGATGAACGAACTTCTCTCCACATGCTCACTTCTGAGAGATAATTGTGTGTGAAAGCCGTCCTTCACCTAGCTTGTTGGGAACACAAAGTTTCTTTTCACTTGCAAACTCCATTCCATACATATATATGGGGAGGTACTAGCCCCAACTGGGTTTTACAGTGAAAATTGCAGGAACTTCAAACCGGCACTAGGAAACAGACTGAGAAACCAGAGTAAAAGTTTCTCCAGCAACGCGTTCCTTTGTGCTAGATGAACGAACGTCTCTCCACATGCTCAGTTCTGAGAGATAAGTGTGTGTGAAAGCCGTACTTCAACTAGCTTGTTGGCAACACAATGTTTCTTTTCACTTGCCAACTCCAATCCATACATATATACGGGGAGGTTCTAGCTCCAACTCGGTTTTACAGTGAAAACTGCAGGAAATTCAAACCGGCACTAGGAAACAGACTGAGAAACCAGAGTAAAAGTTTTTTCTGCAACCCGTTCCCTTTGTGCTAGATGAAAAAACGTCTCTCCACATGCTCAGTTCTGAGAGATAATTTTGTGTGAAAGCCGTCCTTCACCTAGATTGTAGGGAACCTAAAGTTTCTTTTCACTTGCATACTCCAATGAATACATATATATGGGGAGGTTCTAGGTCCAAATCGGTTTTACAGTGAAAACTGCAGGGACTTCAAACCGGCACTAGGAAACAGACTGAGAAACCAGAGCAAAAGTTTCTCCTGCAACCCGTTCCCTTTGTGCTAGTTGAACGAACGTCTCTCCACAAGCTCAGTTCTGAGAGATAAGTGTGTGTGAAAGCCGTCCTTCACATAGCTTGTTGGGAACACAAAGTTTCTTTTCACTTGCAAACTCCACTTCATACATATATATGGGGAGGTACTAGCTCCAAATCGTTTTTACAGTGAAAACTGCAGGAACTTCAAACCGGCACTAGGAAACAGACTGAGAAACCAGAGTAAAATCTTCTCCGGCAACCCGTTCCCTTTGTGCTAGATAAACGAAAGTCTCTCCACATGCTCAGTTCTGAGAGATAAATGAGTGTGAAAGCCGTAGTTCAACTAGATAGTTGGGAACACAAAGATTCTTTTCACTTGAAAACTCCACTCCATACATATATACGGGGAGGTACTTGCACCAAATCGCTTTTACAGTGAAAACTGCAGGAATTTCAATCCGGCACTAGGAAACAGACTGAGAAAACAGAGTAAAAGTTACACTTGCAACCCGTTCCTTTTGAGCTAGATGAACGAACGTCTCTCCACATGCTCAGTTCTGAGAGATAAGTGTGTGTGAAAGCCGTCCTTCAAATAGCTTGTTGGGAACACAAAGTTCTTTTCATTTGCAAACGCCAATCCATACATATATATGGGGAGGTACAAGCTCCAACTCGGTTTTACAGTGAAAACTGCAGGAACTTCAAACCGGCACTAGGAAACAGACTGAGAAACCAGAGTTAAATTTCCTCCTGCAAACCGTTCCTTTTCTGCTAGATGAACGAACTTCTCTCCACATGCTCAGTTCTGAGAGATAAGTGTGTGTGAAAGCCGTCCTTCACCTAACATGTTGGGAACACAAATTTTCTTTTCAGTTGCAAACTTCACTCCATACATATATATGGGGAGGTACTAGCTCAAACTCGGATTTACAGTGAAAACTGCAGGAACTTCAAACCGGCACTAGGAAACAGAGTGAGAGACCAGAGTAAATGTTTCTCCTGCAACCCGTTCCCTTTGTGTTAGATGAACGAACGTCTCTACAAATGCTCAGTTCTGAGAGGTAAGTGTGTGTGAAAGCCGTACTTCACCTAGTTTGTTGGGAACACAAAGTTTCTTTTCATTTGCAAACTCCACTCCATACATATATATGGTCAAGTACTAGCTCCAACTCGGTTTTACAGTGAAAACTGCAGGAACTTCAAACCGGCACTAGGAAACAGACTGAGAAACCAGAGTAAAAGTTTCACCTGCAACCCGTTCCCTTGTGCTAGATGAACGAACGTCTATCCACATGCTCAGTTCTGAGAGATAAGTCTGTGTGAAAGCAGTCCTTCACCTAGCTTCTTGGGAACACATAGTTTCTTTCAGTTGCAAACACCACTCAATACATATATATGGGATGGTACTAGCTCCAACTCGGTTTTTCAGTGAAACTGCAGGAACTATAAACCAGCAACAGGAAACAGACTGAGAAACCAGAAAAAAATTTTCTCCTGCAAACCGTTCCCTTTGTTCTAGATGACCGAACGTCTCTACACATGCTCAGTTCTGAGAGATAAGTGTGTGTTAAAGCCGTCCTTCACCTAGCCTGTTGGGAACACAAAGTTTCTTTTCAATTGCAAACGCCAATCCATACATATATATGGGGAGGTACTAGCTCCAACTCGGTTTAACAGTGAAAATTGCAGGAACTTCAAACAAGCACTAGGAAACAGACTGAGAAAACAGAGTAATAGTTACCATTGCAACCCGTTCCCTTTGAGCTAGATGAACGAACGTCTCTCCACATGCTCAGTTCTGAGAGGTAAGTGTGTGTGAAAGCCGTACTTCACCTAGTTTGTTGGGAACACAAAGTTTCTTTTCAGTTGCAAACTCCACTCCATACATATATATGGTCAAGTACTAGCTCCAACTCGGTTTTACAGTGAAAACTGCAGGAACTTCAAACCGGCACTAGGAAACAGACTGAGAAACCAGAGTAAAAGTTTCACCTGCAACCCGTTCCCTTGTGCTAGATGAACGAACGTCTATCCACATGCTCAGTTCTGAGAGATAAGTCTGTGTGAAAGCAGTCCTTCACCTAGCTTCTTGGGAACACATAGTTTCTTTCAGTTGCAAACACCACTCAATACATATATATGGGATGGTACTAGCTCCAACTCGGTTTTTCAGTGAAACTGCAGGAACTATAAACCAGCAACAGGAAACAGACTGAGAAACCAGAAAAAAATTTTCTACTGCAAACCGTTCCCTTTGTTCTAGATGACCGAACGTCTCTACACATGCTCAGTTCTGAGAGATAAGTGTGTGTTAAAGCCGTCCTTCACCTAGCCTGTTAGGAACACAAAGTTTCTTTTCAATTGCAAACGCCAATCCATACATATATATGGGGAGGTACTAGCTCCAACTCGGTTTAACAGTGAAAATTGCAGGAACTTCAAACAAGCACTAGGAAACAGACTGAGAAAACAGAGTAATAGTTACCATTGCAACCCGTTCCCTTTGAGCTAGATGAACGAACGTCTCTCCACATGCTCAGTTCTGAAATATAAGTGTGTGTGAAAGCCGTCCTTCAACTAGATTGTTGGGAACACAAAGTTTCTTTTCACTTGCAATCTCCACTCCATTCATATATATGGGGAGGTACTAGCTCCATCTCGGTTTTACAGTGAAAACTGCAGGAATTTCAAACCGACACTAGGAAACAGACTGAGAATCCAGAGTAAAAGTTTCTCCTGCAACCCGTTCCCTTTGTGCTAGATGAACGAACGTCTATCCACATGCTCAGTTCTGAGAGGTAAGTGTGTGTGAAAGCCGTCCTTCGCCTAACATTTTGGGAACACAAAGTTTCTTTTGAGTTGCAAACTCTACTCCATAGACATATATTGGTAGGTACAAGCTCCAACTCGGTTTTACAGTGAAAACTGCAGGAACTTCAAACCGGCACTAGGAAACAGACTGAGAAACCAGAGAAAAAGTTTCTCCTGCAACCCGTTCCCTTTGTGCTAGTTGAACGAACGTCTCTCCACAAGCTCAGTTCTGAGAGATAAGTGTGTGTGAAAGCCGTACTTCACATAGCTTGTTGGGAACACAAAGTTTCTTTTCACTTGCAAACTCCACTTCATACATATATATGGGGAGGTACTAGCTCCAAATCGTTTTTACAGTGAAAACTGCAGGAACTTCAAACCGGCACTAGGAAACAGACTGAGAAACCAGAGTAAAATCTTCTCCGGCAACCCGTTCCCTTTGTGCTAGATAAACGAAAGTCTCTCCACATGCTCAGTTCTGAGAGATAAATGAGTGTGAAAGCCGTAGTTCAACTAGATAGTTGGGAACACAAAGATTCTTTTCACTTGAAAACTCCACTCCATACATATATACGGGGAGGTACTTGCACCAAATCGCTTTTACAGTGAAAACTGCAGGAATTTCAATCCGGCACTAGGAAACAGACTGAGAAAACAGAGTAAAAGTTACACTTGCAACCCGTTCCTTTTGAGCTAGATGAACGAACGTCTCTCCACATGCTCAGTTCTGAGAGATAAGTGTGTGTGAAAGCCGTCCTTCAAATAGCTTGTTGGGAACACAAAGTTCTTTTCACTTGCAAACGCCAATCCATACATATATATGGGGAGGTACAAGCTCCAACTCGGTTTTACAGTGAAAACTGCAGGAACTTCAAACCGGCACTAGGAAACAGACTGAGAAACCAGAGTTAAATTTCCTCCTGCAAACCGTTCCTTTTCTGCTAGATGAACGAACTTCTCTCCACATGCTCAGTTCTGAGAGATAAGTGTGTGTGAAAGCCGTCCTTCACCTAGCTTCTTGGGAACACATAGTTTCTTTCAGTTGCAAACACCACTCAATACATATATATGGGATGGTACTAGCTCCAACTCGGTTTTTCAGTGAAACTGCAGGAACTATAAACCAGCAACAGGAAACAGACTGAGAAACCAGAAAAAAATTTTCTCCTGCAAACCGTTCCCTTTGTTCTAGATGACCGAACGTCTCTACACATGCTCAGTTCTGAGAGATAAGTGTGTGTTAAAGCCGTCCTTCACCTAGCCTGTTGGGAACACAAAGTTTCTTTTCAATTGCAAACGCCAATCCATACATATATATGGGGAGGTACTAGCTCCAACTCGGTTTAACAGTGAAAATTGCAGGAACTTCAAACAAGCACTAGGAAACAGACTGAGAAAACAGAGTAATAGTTACCATTGCAACCCGTTCCCTTTGAGCTAGATGAACGAACGTCTCTCCACATGCTCAGTTCTGAGAGGTAAGTGTGTGTGAAAGCCGTACTTCACCTAGTTTGTTGGGAACACAAAGTTTCTTTTCAGTTGCAAACTCCACTCCATACATATATATGGTCAAGTACTAGCTCCAACTCGGTTTTACAGTGAAAACTGCAGGAACTTCAAACCGGCACTAGGAAACAGACTGAGAAACCAGAGTAAAAGTTTCACCTGCAACCCGTTCCCTTGTGCTAGATGAACGAACGTCTATCCACATGCTCAGTTCTGAGAGATAAGTCTGTGTGAAAGCAGTCCTTCACCTAGCTTCTTGGGAACACATAGTTTCTTTCAGTTGCAGACACCACTCAATACATATATATGGGATGGTACTAGCTCCAACTCGGTTTTTCAGTGAAACTGCAGGAACTATAAACCAGCAACAGGAAACAGACTGAGAAACCAGAAAAAAATTTTCTCCTGCAAACCGTTCCCTTTGTTCTAGATGACCGAACGTCTCTACACATGCTCAGTTCTGAGAGATAAGTGTGTGTTAAAGCCGTCCTTCACCTAGCCTGTTAGGAACACAAAGTTTCTTTTCAATTGCAAACGCCAATCCATACATATATATGGGGAGGTACTAGCTCCAACTCGGTTTAACAGTGAAAATTGCAGGAACTTCAAACAAGCACTAGGAAACAGACTGAGAAAACAGAGTAATAGTTACCATTGCAACCCGTTCCCTTTGAGCTAGATGAACGAACGTCTCTCCACATGCTCAGTTCTGAAATATAAGTGTGTGTGAAAGCCGTCCTTCAACTAGATTGTTGGGAACACAAAGTTTCTTTTCACTTGCAATCTCCACTCCATTCATATATATGGGGAGGTACTAGCTCCATCTCGGTTTTACAGTGAAAACTGCAGGAATTTCAAACCGACACTAGGAAACAGACTGAGAATCCAGAGTAAAAGTTTCTCCTGCAACCCGTTCCCTTTGTGCTAGATGAACGAACGTCTCCCACATGCTCAGTTCTGAGAGATAAGTGTGTGTGAAAGCCGTCCTTCGCCTAACATTTTGGGAACACAAAGTTTCTTTTGAGTTGCAAACTCTACTCCATAGACATATATTGGTAGGTACTAGCTCCAACTCGGTTTTACAGTGAAAACTGCAGGAACTTCAAACCGGCACTAGGAAACAGACTGAGAAACCAGAGTAAAAGTTTCTCCTGCAACCCGTTCCCTTTGTGCTTGATGAACGAACGTCTCTCCACATGCTCAATTCTGACAGATAAATGAGTGTGAAAGCCGTCCTTCACCTAGCTTGATGGGAACACAAAGTTCTTTTTCACAAGCAAACTCCACTCCATTCATATATATGGGGAGGTACTAGCTCCAACTCGGTTTTAAAGTGAAAACTGCAGGAACTTCAAACCGGCACTAGGAAACAGACTGAGAAACCAGAGTAAAAGTTAGTCTTGCAACCCGTTCCCATTGTGCTAGATGAACGAACGTCTCTCCCCATGCTCAATTCTGAGAGATAAGTGTGTGTGAAAGCCGTCCTTCAACTCGCTTGTTGGGAAAACAAAGTTTCTTTTGAGTTGCAAACTCTAATCCTTAGACATATATGGGGGGTACTAGCTCCAACACGGTTTTACAGTGAAAACTGCAGGAACTTCAAACCGGCAGTAGGAAACAGACTGAGAAACCTGAGTAAAAGTTTCTCCTGCAACCCGTTTCCTTTGCGCTATATGAACGAACGTCTCTCCACATGCTCAGTTCTGAGAGTAAAGTGTGTGTGAAAGCCGTCCTTAACATAGCTTGTTGGGAACACAAAGTTTCTTTTCACTTGCAAACTCCACTCGATTCATATATATGGGGATGTACTAGCTCCAACTCGGTTTAACAGTGAAAATTGCAGGAACTTCAAACCGGCACTAGGAAAGTGACTGAGAAAGCAGAGTAAAAGTTTCCCCTGCAACACGTTCGCTTTGTGCTAGATGAACGAACGTCTCTCCACATGCTCAGTTCTGAGAGATAAGTGTGTGTGAAAGCCGTCCTTAACATAGCTTGTTGGGAACACAAAGTTTCTTTTCACTTGCAAACTCCAATCCATACATATATATGGGTAGGTACTAGCTCCAACACGATTTTCCAATGAAAACTGCAGGAATTTCAAACCGGCACTAAGAAACAGACTGAGAAAACAGAGTAAAATTTTCTCCTGCAAACCGTTCCATTTGTGCTAGATGAACGAACGTCTCTCCACATGCTCAGTTCTGAGAGATAAGTGTGTGTGAAAGCCGTCCTTCACCTAGCTTGTTGGGAACACAAAGTTCCTTTTCACTTGCAAACTCCACTCCTTACATATATATGGGGAGGTACTAGCTCCAACTCGGTTTTACAGTGAAAACTGCATGAGATTCAAACCGGCCCTACGAAACAGACTGAGAAACCAGAGTAAAAGTTTCCCCTGCAACCGGTTCCCTTTGTGCTAGATGAACGAATGTCTCTCCACATGCTCAGTTCTGAGTAATAAGTGTGTGTGAAAGCCGTCCTTCACCTAGCTTGTTGGGAACACAAAGTTTCTTTTCACTTGCAAACTCCACTCGATTCATATATATGGGGATGTACTAGCTCCAACTCGGTTTTTCAGGGAAATCTACAGGAATTTCAAAACGGCACTAGGAAACAGACTGAGAATCCAGAGTAAAATTTCTCCTGCAACCCGTTCCCTTTGTGCTAGATGAACGAACGTCTCTCCACATGCTCAGATCTGAGAGATAAGTGTGTGTTAAAGCCGTCCTTAACATTGCTTGTTGGGAACACAAAGATTCTTTTCACTTGCAAACTCCATTCCATACATATATATGGGTAGGTAATAGCTCCAACACGATTTTATAAAGAAAACTGCAGGAACTTCAAACCGGCACTAAGAAACAGACTGAGAAACCAGAGTAAAAGTTTCTCCTGCAACCGGTTCCCTTTTTGCTAGATGAACGAACGTCTCTCCACATGCTCAGTTCTGATGGATAAGTGTGTGTGAAACCGTCCTTCACCTAGCTTGTTGGGAATATAAAGTTTCTTTTCAGTTGCAAACTCCACTCCATACATATTTATAGGGAGGTACTAACTCCAACTCGATTTTACAGTGAAAATTGCAGTAACTTCAAACCGGCACTAGGAAACAGACTGAGAATCCAGAGTAATAGTTACTCCTGCAAACCGTTCCATTTTGGCAAATGAACGAACGTCTCTACACATGCTCAGTTCCGAGAGATAAGTGTGTGTGAAAGCCGTCCTTCACCTAGCTTGTTGAGAACACTAAGATTCTTTTCAGTTGCAAACTCCACTCCATATATATATATGGGAAGGTACTAGCTCCAACTCGGTTTTACACTGAAAACTGCAGGAACTTGAAACAGGCACTAGGAAACAGACTGAGAAACCAGAGTAAAAGTTTCTCCTGCAACCCGTTCCCTTTGTGCTAGATGAACGAAAGTCTCTCCTCATGCTCAGTTCTGAGAGATAAGTGTGTGTGAAAGCCGTCCTTCAACTAGCTTCTTGGGAACACCAAGATTCTTTTCAGTGGCAAACTCCACTCCATACATATATATGGGGAGGTACTAGCTCCAACTCTGTTTTATAGTGAAAACTGCAGGAACTTCAAACCGGCACTAGGAAACAGACTGAGAAACCACAGTAAAAGTTTCTCCTTCAACCTGTTCCCTTTGTGCTAGATGAACGAACGTCACTCCACATGCTAATTTCTGAGAGATAAGTGTGTGTGAAAGCCGTACTTCAACTACCTTGTTACCAACACAATGTTTCTTTTCACTTGTAAACTCCAATCCATACATATATACGGGGAGGTTCAAGCTCCAACTCGGTTTTACACTGAAAACTGCAGGAACTTCAAACCGGCAGTAGGAATCAGACTGAGAAACCAGAGTAAAAGTTTCTTCTGCAAACCGTTCCCTTTGTGCTAGATGAACAACCGTCTCTCCACATGCTCAGTTCTGAGAGATAAGTGTGAGTGAAAGCCGTCCTTCACCTAGCTTGTTGGGAACACAATGTTTTTTTCACTTGCATACTCCAATCCATACATATATATGGGGAGGTACTAGCTCCAACTCGGGTTTACAGTGAAAACTGCAGGAACTTCAAACTGGCACTAGGAAACAGACTGAGAAACCACAGTAAAATTTTCTAATGCAACCCGTTCCCTTTGTGCTAGATGAACGAAAGTCTCTCCACCTGCTCACTTCAGAGAGATAAGTGTGTGTGAAAGCCGTACTTCACCTAGCTTGTTGGGAACAAAAAGTTTCTATTTACTTGCAAACTCTACTCCATACATATATATGGGGAGGTACTAGCTCCAACACGGTTTTACAGTGAAAACTGCAGGAACTTCAAACCGGCACTAGGAAACAGACTGAGAAACCAGAGTAAAATCTTCTCCGGCAACCCGTTCACTTTGTGCTAGATGAACGAACGTCTCTCCACATGCTCAGTTCTGAGAGAATAGTGTGTGTGAAAGCCGTCCTTAACATAGCTTGTTGGGAACACAAAGTTTCTTTTCACTTGCAAACTCAAATCCATACATATATATGGGTAGGTAATAGCTCCAACACCATTTTACAATGAAAACTGCAGGAACTTCAAACCGGCACTAGGAAACAGTCTGTGAAACCAGAGTAAAAGTTTCCCCTGCAACAAGTTCCCTTTGTGCTAGATGAAAGAACGTCTCTCCACATGCTCAGTTCTGATGGATAATTGTGTGTTAAAGCCGTCCTTCACCTAGCTTGTTGGGAACACAAAGTTTCTTTTCAATTGCAAACTCCACTCCATACATATATATGGGGAGGTACTAGCCCCAACTCGGTTTTACAGTGAAAACTGCAGGAACTTCAAACCGGCACTAGGAAACAGACAGAGAAACCAGAGTAAAAGTTTCTCCTGCAACCCGTTCCTTTGTGCTAGATGAACGAACGTCTCTCCACATGCTCAGTTCTGAGAAATAAGTGTGTGTGAAAGCCGCCCTTCACCTATCTTGTTGGGTACACAAAGTTTCTTTTCACTTGCAAACTCCAAACCAAATATATATACGGGGAGGTACTAGCTCCAACTCGGTTTTACAGTGAAAACTGCAGGAACTTCAAACTGGCACTAGGAATCAGACTGAGAAACCAGAGTAAAAGTTTCTCCTGCAACCCATTCCCTTTGTGCTAGATGAACGAAAGTCTCTCCACATGCTCAGTTCTGAGAGATAAGTGTGTGTGAAAGCCGTCCTTCACCTAGCTTCTTGGGAACACAAAGTTTCTTTTCAGTTGCAAACTCCACTCCATACATATATATGGGGAGGTACTAGCTCCAACTCGGTTTTACAGTTAAAACTGCAGGAACTTCAAACCGGCACTGGAAACAGACTGAGAAACCAGAGAAAAAGTTTACCTGCAACCCGTTCCCTTTGTGCTAGATGAACGAACGTCTCTCCACATGCTCACTTCTGAGAGATAATTGTGTGTGAAAGCCGTCCTTCACCTAGATTGTTGGGAACACAAAGTTTCTTTTCACTTGTAAACTCCATTCCATACATATATATGGGGAGGTACTAGCCCCAACTGGGTTTTACAGTGAAAATTGCAGGAACTTCAAACCGGCACTAGGAAACAGACTGAGAAACCAGAGTAAAAGTTTCTCCAGCAACGCGTTCCTTTGTGCTAGATGAACGAACGTCTCTCCACATGCTCAGTTCTGAGAGATAAGTGTGTGTGAAAGCCGTACTTCAACTAGCTTGTTGGCAACACAATGTTTCTTTTCACTTGCCAACTCCAATCCATACATATATACGGAGAGGTTCTAGCTCCAACTCGGTTTTACAGTGAAAACTGCAGAAAATACAAACCGGCACTAGGAAACAGACTGAGAAACCAGAGTAAAAGTTTTTTCTGCATCCCGTTCCCTTTGTGCTAGATGAAAAAACGTCTCTCCACATTCTCAGTTCTGAGAGATAATTTTGTGTGAAAGCCGTCCTTCACCTAGATTGTAGGGAACCTAAAGTTTCTTTTCACTTGCATACTCCAATCAATACATATATATGGGGAGGTTCTAGGTCCAAATCGGTTTTACAGTGAAAACTGCAGGGACTTCAAACCGGCACTGGGAAACAGTCTGAGAAACGAGAGCAAAAGTTTCTCCTGCAACCCGTTCCCTTTGTGCTAGTTGAACGAACGTCTCTCCACAAGCTCAGTTCTGAGAGATAAGTGTGTGTGAAAGCCGTCCTTCACATAGCTTGTTGGGAACACAAAGTTTCTTTTCACTTGCAAACTCCACTTCATACATATATATGGGGAGGTACTAGCTCCAAATCGTTTTTACAGTGAAAACTGCAGGAACTTCAAACCGGCACTAGGAAACAGACTGAGAAACCAGAGTAAAATCTTCTCCGGCAACCCGTTCCCTTTGTGCTAGATAAACGAAAGTCTCTCCACATGCTCAGTTCTGAGAGATAAATGAGTGTGAAAGCCGTAGTTCAACTAGATAGTTGGGAACACAAAGATTCTTTTCACTTGAAAACTCCACTCCATACATATATACGGGGAGGTACTTGCACCAAATCGGTTTTACAGTGAAAACTGCAGGAATTTCAATCCGGCACTAGGAAACAGACTGAGAAAACAGAGTAAAAGTTACACTTGCAACCCGTTCCCTTTGAGCTAGATGAACGAACGTCTCTCCACATGCTCAGTTCTGAGAGATAAGTGTGTGTGAAAGCCGTCCTTCAAATAGCTTGTTGGGAAAACAAAGTTTCTTTTCACTTGCAAACGCCAATCCATACATATATATGGGGAGGTACAAGCTCCAACTCGGTTTTACAGTGAAAACTGCAGGAACTTCAAACCGGCACTAGGAAACAGACTGAGAAACCAGAGTTAAATTTCCTCCTGCAAACCGTTCCTTTTCTGCTAGATGAACGAACTTCTCTCCACATGCTCAGTTCTGAGAGATAAGTGTGTGTGAAAGCCGTACTTCACCTAACTTGTTGGGAACACAAAGTTTCTTTTCAGTTACAAACTTCACTCCATACATATATATGGGGAGGTACTAGCTCAAACTCGGATTTACACTGAAAACTGCAGGAACTTCAAACCGGCACTAGGAAACAGAGTGAGAGGCCAGAGTAAATGTTTCTCCTGCAACCCGTTCCCTTTGTGTTAGATGAACGAACGTCTCTACACATGCTCAGTTCTGAGAGGTAAGTGTGTGTGAAAGCCGTACTTCACCAAGTTTGTTGGGAACACAAAGTTTCTTTTCAGTTGCAAACTCCACTCCATACATATATATGGTCAAGTACTAGCTCCAACTCAGTTTTACAGTGAAAACTGCAGGAACTTCAAACCGGCCTTAGGAAACAGACTGAGAAACCAGAGTAAAAGTTTCACCTGCAACCCGTTCCCTTGTGCTAGATGAACGAACGTCTATCCACATGCTCAGTTCTGAGAGATAAGTCTGTGTGAAAGCAGTCCTTCACCTAGCTTCTTGGGAACACATAGTTTCTTTCAGTTGCAAACACCACTCAATACATATATATGGGATGGTACTAGCTCCAACTCGGTTTTTCAGTGAAACTGCAGGAACTATAAACCAGCAACAGGAAACAGACTGAGAAACCAGAAAAAAATTTTCTCCTGCAAACCGTTCCCTTTGTTCTAGATGACCGAACGTCTCTACACATGCTCAGTTCTGAGAGATAAGTGTGTGTTAAAGCCGTCCTTCACCTAGCCTGTTGGGAACACAAAGTTTCTTTTCAAATGCAAACGCCAATCCATACATATATATGGGGAGGTACTAGCTCCAACTCGGTTTAACAGTGAAAACTGCAGGAATTTCAAACCGACACTAGGAAACAGACTGAGAATCCAGAGTAAAAGTTTCTCCTGCAACCCGTTCCCTTTGTGCTAGATGAACGAACGTCTCTCCACATGCTCAGTTCTGAGAGATAAGTGTGTGTGAAAGCCGTCCTTTGCCTAACATTTTGGGAACACAAAGTTTCTTTTGAGTTGCAAACTCTACTCCATAGACATATATTGGTAGGTACTAGCTCCAACTCGGTTTTACAGTGAAAACTGCAGGAACTTCAAACCGGCACTAGGAAACAGACTGAGAAACCAGAGTAAAAGTTTCTCCTGCAACCCGTTCCCTTTGTGCTTGATGAACGAACGTCTCTCCACATGCTCAGTTCTGACAGATAAATGAGTGTGAAAGCCGTCCTTCACCTAGCTTGATGGGAACACAAAGTTCTTTTTCACAAGCAAACTCCACTCCATTCATATATATGGGGAGGTACTAGCTCCAACTCGGTTTTAAAGTGAAAACTGCAGGAACTTCAAACCGGCACTAGGAAACAGACTGAGAAACCAGAGTAAAAGTTAGTCTTGCAACCCGTTCCCTTTGTGCTAGATGAACGAACGTCTCTCCCCATGCTCAATTCTGAGAGATAAGTGTGTGTGAAAGCGGTCCTTCAACTCGCTTGTTGGGAAAACAAAGTTTCTTTTGAGTTGCAAACTCTAATCCTTAGACATATATGGGGAGGTACTAGCTCCAACACGGTTTTACAGTGAAAACTGCAGGAACTTCAAACCGGCAGTAGGAAACAGACTGAGAAACCTGAGTAAAAGTTTCTCCTGCAACCCGTTTCCTTTGCGCTATATGAACGAACGTCTCTCCACATGCTCAGTTCTGAGAGTAAAGTGTGTGTGAAAGCCGTCCTTCACGTAGCTTGTTGGGAACACAAAGATTCTTTTCACTTGCAAACTCCACTCGATTCATATATATGGGGATGTACTAGCTCCAACTCGGTTTAACAGTGAAAATTGCAGGAACTTCAAACCGGCACTAGGAAAGTGACTGAGAAACCAGAGTAAAAGTTTCCCCTGCAACACGTTCGCTTTGTGCTAGATGAACGAACGTCTCTCCACATGCTCAGTTCTGAGAGATAAGTGTGCGTGAAAGCCGTCCTTCACCTAGCTTGTTGGGAAGACAAAGTTTCTTTTCAGTTGCAAACTCCACTCCATACATATATATGGGGAGTTACTAGCTCCAACTCGGTTTTACAGTGAAAACTGCAGGAACTTCAAACCGGCACTAGGAAACAGACTGAGAACCTGAGTAAAAGTTTCTCCTGCAACCCGTTCAATTTGTGCTAGATGAACGTACGTCTCTCCACATGCACAGTTCTGAGATATAAATGTGCGTGAAAGCCGTCCTTCACCTCGCTTGTTGGGAACACAAAGTTTCTTTTCAGTTGCAATCTCTACTCCATAGACATATATGGGGAAGAACTAGCTCCAACTCAGTTTTACAGTGAAAACTGCAGGAAATTCAAAGCGGAAGTAGGAAACAGACTGAGAAACCAGAGTAAAAATTTCTCCTGCAAACCGTTCCCTTTGTGCTAGATGAACGAAAATCTCTCCACATGCTCAGTTCTGAGAGTTAAGTGTGTGTGAAAGCCGTCCTTCACCTAGCTTGTTGGGAACACAAAGTTTCTTTTCACTTGCAAACTCCACTCCATACATATATATGGGAAGGTACTAGCTCCAACTCCGTTTTACAGTGAAAACTGCAGGAACATCAAACCGGCACTAGGAAACAGACTGAGAAACCAGAGTAATAGTTTCTCCTGCAACCCGTTCCCTTTGTGCTAGATGAATGAACGTCTCACCACATGCTCAGTTCTGAGAGATAAGTGTGTGTGAAAGCCGTCCTTAACCTAGCTTGTTGGGAACACAAAGTCTCTTTTCACTTGCAAACTTTACTCCATACATATATATGGGGAGGTACCAGCTCCAACACGGTTTTACACTGAAAACTGCAGGAACTTCAAACCGGCACTAGGAAACAGACTGAGAAAACAGAGTAAAACTTACACTTGCAACACGTTCCCTTTGAGCTAGATGAACGAAAGTCTCTCCACATGCTCAGTTCTGATAGATAAGTGTGTGTGAAAGCCATACTTCACCTAGCCTGTTGGGAACACCAAGATTCTTTTCACTTGCAATCTCCACTCCATTCATATATATGTTGAGGTACTAGCTCCAACTCGGTTTTACAGAGAAAACTGCAGGAACTTCAAACTGGCACTAGGAAACAGACTGAGAAACCAGAGTAAAAGATAGACTTGCAACCCTTTGCCTTTGTGCTAGATGAACGAACGTCTCTCCACATGCTCAGTTCTGAGAGTTAAGTGTGAGTGAAAGCCGTCCTTCAACTCGCTTGTTGGGAACACGAAGTTTCTTTTCACTTGCAAACTCCACTCGATTCATATATATGGGGATGTACTAGCCCCAACTCGGTTTTTCAGTGAAAACTACAGGAACTTCAAACCGGCACTAGGAAACATACTGAGAAACCAGGGTAAAATGTACTCCTGCAACCCGTTCCCTTTGAGCTAGATGTACGAACGTCTCTCAACATGCTCAGTTCTCAGAGATAAGTGGGTGTGAAAGCCGTCCTTCACCTAGCTTGTTGGGAACACAAAGTTTCTTTTCAGTTGCAAACACCACTCCATACATATATATGGGGAGGTACAAGCTCCAACTCGGTTTTACAGTGAAAACTGCAGGAACTTCAAACCGGCACTAAGAACAGCCTGAGAAACCAGAGTAAAAGTTTCACCTGCAACCCGTTCCCTTGTGCTAGATGAACGAACGTCTATCCACATGCTCAGTTCTGAGAGATAAGTCTGTGTGAAAGCAGTCCTTCACCTAGCTTCTTGGGAACACATAGTTTCTTTCAGTTGCAAACACCACTCAATACATATATATGGGATGGTACTAGCTCCAACTCGGTTTTTCAGTGAAACTGCAGGAACTATAAACCAGCAACAGGAAACAGACTGAGAAACCAGAAAAAAATTTTCTCCTGCAAACCGTTCCCTTTGTTCTAGATGACCGAACGTCTCTACACATGCTCAGTTCTGAGAGATAAGTGTGTGTTAAAGCCGTCCTTCACCTAGCCTGTTGGGAACACAAAGTTTCTTTTCAATTGCAAACGCCAATCCATACATATATATGGGGAGGTACTAGCTCCAACTCGGTTTAACAGTGAAAACTGCAGGAATTTCAAACCGACACTAGGAAACAGACTGAGAATCCAGAGTAAAAGTTTCTCCTGCAACCCGTTCCCTTTGTGCTAGATGAACGAACGTCTCTCCACATGCTCAGTTCTGAGAGATAAGTGTGTGTGAAAGCCGTCCTTCGCCTAACATTTTGGGAACACAAAGTTTCTTTTGAGTTGCAAACTCTACTCCATAGACATATATTGGTAGGTACTAGCTCCAACTCGGTTTTACAGTGAAAACTGCAGGAACTTCAAACCGGCACTAGGAAACAGACTGAGAAACCAGAGTAAAAGTTTCTCCTGCAACCCGTTCCCTTTGTGCTTGATGAACGAACGTCTCTCCACATGCTCAGTTCTGACAGATAAATGAGTGTGAAAGCCGTCCTTCACCTAGCTTGATGGGAACACAAAGTTCTTTTTCACAAGCAAACTCCACTCCATTCATATATATGGGGAGGTACTAGCTCCAACTCGGTTTTAAAGTGAAAACTGCAGGAACTTCAAACCGGCACTAGGAAACAGACTGAGAAACCAGAGTAAAAGTTAGTCTTGCAACCCGTTCCCTTTGTGCTAGATGAACGAACGTCTCTCCCCATGCTCAATTCTGAGAGATAAGTGTGTGTGAAAGTGGTCCTTCAACTCGCTTGTTGGGAAAAAAAAGTTTCTTTTGAGTTGCAAACTCTAATCCTTAGACATATATGGGGAGGTACTAGCTCCAACACGGTTTTACAGTGAAAACTGCAGGAACTTCAAACCGGCAGTAGGAAACAGACTGAGAAACCTGAGTAAAAGTTTCTCCTGCAACCCGTTTCCTTTGCGCTATATGAACGAACGTCTCTCCACATGCTCAGTTCTGAGAGTAAAGTGTGTGTGAAAGCCGTCCTTCACGTAGCTTGTTGGGAACACAAAGATTCTTTTCACTTGCAAACTCCACTCGATTCATATATATGGGGATGTACTAGCTCCAACTCGGTTTAACAGTGAAAATTGCAGGAACTTCAAACCGGCACTAGGAAAGTGACTGAGAAACCAGAGTAAAAGTTTCCCCTGCAACACGTTCGCTTTGTGCTAGATGAACGAACGTCTCTCCACATGCTCAGTTCTGAGAGATAAGTGTGCGTGAAAGCCGTCCTTCACCTAGCTTGTTGGGAACACAAAGTTTCTTTTCAGTTGCAAACACCACTCCATACATATATATGGGGAGTTACTAGCTCCAACTCGGTTTTACAGTGAAAACTGCAGGAACTTCAAACCGGCACTAGGAAACAGACTGAGAACCTGAGTAAAAGTTTCTCCTGCAACCCGTTCAATTTGTGCTAGATGAACGTACGTCTCTCCACATGCTCAGTTCTGAGATATAAATGTGCGTGAAAGCCGTCCTTCACCTCGCTTGTTGGGAACACAAAGTTTCTTTTCAGTTGCAATCTCTACTCCATAGACATATATGGAGAAGAACTAGCTCCAACTCAGTTTTACAGTGAAAACTGCAGGAAATTCAAAGCGGCAGTAGGAAACAGACTGAGAAACCAGAGTAAAAATTTCTCCTGCAAACCGTTCCCTTTGTGCTAGATGAACGAAAATCTCTCCACATGCTCAGTTCTGAGAGTTAAGTGTGTGTGAAAGCCGTCCTTCACCTAGCTTGTTGGGAACACAAAGTTTCTTTTCACTTGCAAACTCCACTCCATACATATATATGGGAAGGTACTAGCTCCAACTCCGTTTTACAGTGAAAACTGCAGGAACATCAAACCGGCACTAGGAAACAGACTGAGAAACCAGAGTAATAGTTTCTCCTGCAACCCGTTCCCTTTGTGCTAGATGAATGAACGTCTCACCACATGCTCAGTTCTGAGAGATAAGTGTGTGTGAAAGCCGTCCTTAACCTAGCTTGTTGGGAACACAAAGTCTCTTTTCACTTGCAAACTTTACTCCATACATATATATGGGGAGGTACCAGCTCCAACACGGTTTTACACTGAAAACTGCAGGAACTTCAAACCGGCACTAGGAAACAGACTGAGAAAACAGAGTAAAACTTACACTTGCAACACGTTCCCTTTGAGCTAGATGAACGAAAGTCTGTCCACATGCTCAGTTCTGATAGATAAGTGTGTGTGAAAGCCATACTTCACCTAGCCTGTTGGGAACACCAAGATTCTTTTCACTTGCAATCTCCACTCCATTCATATATATGTTGAGGTACTAGCTCCAACTCGGTTTTACAGAGAAAACTGCAGGAACTTCAAACTGGCACTAGGAAACAGACTGAGAAACCAGAGTAAAAGATAGACTTGCAACCCTTTGCCTTTGTGCTAGATGAACGAACGTCTCTCCACATGCTCAGTTCTGAGAGTTAAGTGTGAGTGAAAGCCGTCCTTCAACTCGCTTGTTGGGAACACGAAGTTTCTTTTCACTTGCAAACTCCACTCGATTCATATATATGGGGATGTACTAGCCCCAACTCGGTTTTTCAGTGAAAACTACAGGAACTTCAAACCGGCACTAGGAAACATACTGAGAAACCAGGGTAAAATGTACTCCTGCAACCCGTTCCCTTTGAGCTAGATGTACGAACGTCTCTCCACATGCTCAGTTCTCAGAGATAAGTGGGTGTGAAAGCCGTCCTTCACCTGGCTTGTTGGGAACACAAAATTTCTTTTCAGTTGCAAACACCACTCCATACATATATATGGGGAGGTACAAGCTCCAACTCGGTTTTACAGTGAAAACTGCAGGAACTTCAAACCGGCACTAAGAACAGCCTGAGAAACCAGAGTAAAAGTTTCACCTGCAACCCGTTCCCTTGTGCTAGATGAACGAACGTCTATCCACATGCTCAGTTCTGAGAGATAAGTCTGTGTGAAAGCAGTCCTTCACCTAGCTTCTTGGGAACACATAGTTTCTTTCAGTTGCAAACACCACTCAATACATATATATGGGATGGTACTAGCTCCAACTCGGTTTTTCAGTGAAACTGCAGGAACTATAAACCAGCAACAGGAAACAGACTGAGAAACCAGAAAAAAATTTTCTCCTGCAAACCGTTCCCTTTGTTCTAGATGACCGAACGTCTCTACACATGCTCAGTTCTGAGAGATAAGTGTGTGTTAAAGCCGTCCTTCACCTAGCCTGTTGGGAACACAAAGTTTCTTTTCAATTGCAAACGCCAATCCATACATATATATGGGGAGGTACTAGCTCCAACTCGGTTTAACAGTGAAAACTGCAGGAATTTCAAACCGACACTAGGAAACAGACTGAGAATCCAGAGTAAAAGTTTCTCCTGCAACCCGTTCCCTTTGTGCTAGATGAACGAACGTCTCTCCACCTGCTCAGTTCTGACAGATAAATGAGTGTGAAAGCCGTCCTTCACCTAGCTTGATGGGAACACAAAGTTCTTTTTCACAAGCAAACTCCACTCCATTCATATATATGGGGAGGTACCAGCTCCAACTCGGTTTTAAAGTGAAAACTGCAGGAACTTCAAACCGGCACTAGGAAACAGACTGAGAAACCAGAGTAAAAGTTAGTCTTGCAACCCGTTCCCTTTGTGCTAGATGAACGAACGTCTCTCCCCATGCTCAATTCTGAGAGATAAGTGTGTGTGAAAGCGGTCCTTCAACTCGCTTGTTGGGAAAACAAAGTTTCTTTTGAGTTGCAAACTCTAATCCTTAGACATATATGGGGAGGTACTAGCTCCAACTCGGTTTTACAGTGAAAACTGCAGGAATTTCAAACCGGCACTAGGAAACAGACTGAGAATCCAGAGAAAAAGTTTCTCCTGCAAACCGTTCCCTTTGTGCTAGAGGAAAGAAGGTCTCTCCACATGCTCAGTTCTGAGAGATAAGTGTGTGTGAAAGCCGTCATTCACCTAGCTTGTTGGGAACACAAAGTTTCTTTTCAGTTGCAAACTCCACTCCATACTTATATATGGGGAGGTACTAGCTCCAACTCAGTTTTACAGTGAAAACTGCAGGAAATTCAAACCGGCACTATGAAACAGACTGAGAATCCACAGAAAAATTTTCTCCTGCAACCCGTTCCCTTTGTGCTAGATGAACGAACGTCTCTCCACATGCTCATTTCTGAGGGATAAGTGTGTGTGAAAGCCGTCCTACACGTAGCTTGTTGGGAACACAAAGTTTCTTTTCAGTTGCAAACTCCACTCCATTCATATATATGGGGAGGTACTAGCTCCAAATCGGTTTTACAGTGAAAACTGCAGGAACTTTAAACCGGCACTAGGAAACAGACTGAGAAACCAGAGTAAAAGTTTCTCCTGCAACCAGTTCCCATTGTGCTAGATGAACGAACGTCTCTCCACATGCTCAGTTCTGAGAGATAGGTGTGTGTGAAAGCCGTCCTTCACCTAGCTTGTTTAGAACACAAAGTTTCTTTTAAGTTGCAAACTCCACTCCATTCATATATATGGGGAGGTACTAGCTCCAAATCGGTTTTACAGTGAAAACTGCAGGAACTTTAAACCGGCACTAGGAAACAGACTGAGAAACCAGAGTAAAAGTTTCTCCTGCAACCAGTTCCCATTGTGCTAGATGAACGAACGTCTCTCCACATGCTCAGTTCTGAGAGATAGGTGTGTGTGAAAGCCGTCCTTCACCTAGCTTGTTTAGAACACAAAGTTTCTTTTAAGTTGCAAACTCCACTCCATACATATATATGGGGAGGTACTAGCTCCAACTCGGTTTTACAGTGAAAACTGCAGGAACTTCAAACCGGCACTAGGAAACAGACTGAGAAACCAGAGTAAAAGTTTCTCCTGCAAACCGTTCCATTTCTGCTAGATGAACGAACGTCTCTCCACATGCTCAGTTCTGAGAGTTAAATGAGTGTGAAAGCCGTACTTCAACTAGCTTGTTGGGAACACAAAGTTTCTTTTCACTTGAAAACTCCACTCCATACATATATATGGGGAGGTACTAGCACCAAATCGGTTTTAAAGTGAAAACTGCAGGAACTTCAAAACGGCACTAGGAAACAGTGAGAATCCAGAGTAAAAGTTTCCCCTGCAACCCGTTCCATTTGTGCTAGATGAACGAACGTCTCTCCACATGCTCAGTTCCGATAGATAAGTGTGTGTGAAAGCCGTCCTTCACCTCGCTTGTTGGGAACACAAAGTTTCTTTTCAGTTGCAATCTCTACTCCATAGACATATATGGGGAAGAACTAGCTCCAACTCAGTTTTACAGTGAAAACTGCAGGAAATTCAAAGCGGCAGTAGGAAACAGACTGAGAAACCAGAGTAAAAATTTCTCCTGCAAACCGTTCCCTTTGTGCTAGATGAACGAAAATCTCTCCACATGCTCAGTTCTGAGAGTTAAGTGTGTGTGAAAGCCGTCCTTCACCTAGCTTGTTGGGAACACAAAGTTTCTTTTCACTTGCAAACTCCACTCCATACATATATATGGGAAGGTACAAGCTCCAACTCCGTTTTACAGTGAAAACTGCAGGAACATCAAACCGGCACTAGGAAACAGACTGAGAAACCAGAGTAATAGTTTCTCCTGCAACCCGTTCCCTTTGTGCTAGATGAATGAACGTCTCACCACATGCTCAGTTCTGAGAGATAAGTGTGTGTGAAAGCCGTCCTTAACCTAGCTTGTTGGGAACACAAAGTCTCTTTTCACTTGCAAACTTTACTCCATACATATATATGGGGAGGTACCAGCTCCAACACGGTTTTACACTGAAAACTGCAGGAACTTCAAACCGGCACTAGGAAACAGACTGAGAAAACAGAGTAAAACTTACACTTGCAACACGTTCCCTTTGAGCTAGATGAACGAAAGTCTCTCCACATGCTCAGTTCTGATAGATAAGTGTGTGTGAAAGCCATACTTCACCTAGCTTGTTGGGAACACCAAGATTCTTTTCACTTGCAATCTCCACTCCATTCATATATATGTTGAGGTACTAGCTCCAACTCGGTTTTACAGAGAAAACTGCAGGAACTTCAAACTGGCACTAGGAAACAGACTGAGAAACCAGAGTAAAAGTTAGACTTGCAACCCTTTGCCTTTGTGCTAGATGAACGAACGTCTCTCCACATGCTCAGTTCTGAGAGTTAAGTGTGAGTGAAAGCCGTCCTTCAACTCGCTTGTTGGGAACACGAAGTTTCTTTTCACTTGCAAACTCCACTCGATTCATATATATGGGGATGTACTAGCCCCAACTCGGTTTTTCAGTGAAAACTACAGGAACTTCAAACCGGCACTAGGAAACATACTGAGAAACCAGGGTAAAATGTACTCCTGCAACCCGTTCCCTTTGAGCTAGATGTACGAACGTCTCTCCACATGCTCAGTTCTCAGAGATAAGTGGGTGTGAAAGCCGTCCTTCACCTAGCTTGTTGGGAACACAAAGTTTCTTTTCAGTTGCAAACACCACTCCATACATATATATGGGGAGGTACAAGCTCCAACTCGGTTTTACAGTGAAAACTGCAGGAACTTCAAACCGGCACTAAGAACAGACTGAGAATCCAGAGTAAAAGTTTCTCCTGCAACCCGTTCCCTTTGTTCTAGATGAACGAACGTCTATCCACATGCTCAGTTCTGAGAGATAAATGTGTGTGAATGCCGTCCTTCATTTAGCTTGTTGAGAACACAAAGTTTCTTTTAAGTTGCTAACTCCACTCCATACATATATATGGGTATGTACTAGCTCCAACACGGTTTTGCAGTGTAAACTGCAGGAAATTCAAACCGGCACTAGGAAACAGACTGAGAATACAGAGTAAAAGTTTCTCCTGCAACCCGTTCCCTTTGTGCTAGATGAACGAACGTCTCTCCACATGTTCAGTTCTGAGAGATAAATGAGTGTGAAAACCGTACTTCAACTAGCTTGTTGGGAACACAAAGTTCCTTTTCACTTGCAAACTAGACTCCATTCATATATATGTGGAGGTTCTAGGTCCAACTCCGTTTTACAGTGAAAACTGCAGGAACTTCAAACCGGCACTAGGAAACAGACTGAGAAAACAGAGTAAAAGTTACCCTTGCAACCCGTTCCCTTTGAGCTAGATGAACGAAAGTCTCTCCACATGCTCAGTTCTGAAAGATAAGTGTGTGTGAAAGCCGTCCTTCACCTAGATTGTTGGGAACACCAAGTTTCTTTTCACTTGCAATCTCCACTCCATTCATATATATGGGGAGGTACTAGCTCCAACTCGGTTTTACAGTGAAAACTGCAGGAACTTCAAACCGGCACTAGGAAACAGACTGAGAAACCAGAGTAAAAGTTTCCCCTGCAACCCGTTCCCTTTATTCTAGATGAACGAACGTCTCTCCACATGCTCAGTTGTGAGAGATAAGTGTGTGTGAAAGCCGTTCTTCGCCTAACATTTTGGGAACACAAAGTTTCTTTTGAGTTGCAAACTCTACTCCATAGACATATATTGGTAAGTACTAGCTCCAACTCTGTTTTACAGTGAAAAATGCAGGAACTTCATTCCGGCACTAGGAAAAAGACTGAGAAACCAGAGTAAAAGATTCTCCTGCAAACCGTTCCCTTTGTGCTAGATGAACGAACGTCTCTACACATGCTCAGTTATTAGAGATAAGTGTGTGTGAATGCCGTCATTCAACTAGCTTGTTGGGAACACCAAGTTCCTTTTCACTTGCAAACTCCACTCCATAGATATATATGGGGAGGTAGTAGCTCCAACTCGGTTTTACAGTGAAAACTGCAGGAATTTCAAACCAGCACAAGAAATAGACTGAATATCCAGAGTAAAATTTCTCCTGCAAACCGTTCCCTTTGTGCTAGATGAACGAACGTCTCTCCACATGCTCAGTTCTGAGAGATAAGGGTGTGTGAAAGCCGTCCTTCACCTAGCTTGTTGGGAACACAAAGTTTCTTTTCACTGGCAAACGCCAATCCATACATATATATGGGGAGGTACTAGCTCCAACTCGGTTTTACAGTGAAAACTGCAGGAACTTCAAACCGGCACTAAGAAACAGACTGATAAACCAGAGTAAAAGTTTCTCCTGCAACCCGTTCCCTTTGTGCTAGATGAACGAATGTCTCTCCACATGCTCAGTTCTGAGAGATAAGTGTGTGAGAAAGCCGTACTTCACCTAGCTTGTTGGGAACACAAAGTTTCTTTTAACTTGATTACGACAATCCATACATATATATGGGGAGGTACTAGCTCCAAATCGGTTTTACAGTGAAAACTGCAGGAACTTCAAACCGGCACTTGGAAACAGACTGAGAAAACAGAGTAAAAGTTACACTTGCAACCCGATCCCTTTGAGCTAGATGAACGAACGTCTCTCCACATGCTCAGTTCTGAGTTATAAGTGCGTGTGGAAGCCGTCCTTCACCTAGATTGTTGGGAACACCAAGTTTCTTTTCACTTGCAATCTCCACTCCATTCATATATATGGGGACGTAATAGCTCCAACTCGGTTTTACAGTGAAAACTGCAGGAACTTCAAACCAGCACTAGGAAACAGACTGAGAAACCAGAGTAAAAGTTAGACTTGCAAACCGTTCCCTTTGTGCTAGATGAACGAAAGTCTCTCCACATGCTCAATTATGAGAGATAAGTGTGTGTGAATGCCGTCCTTCACATAGCTTGTTGGGAAAACAAAATTTCTTTTCACTTGCAAACTCCACTCCATAGTTATATATGGGGAGGTACAAGCTCCAAGACGGTTTTACAGTGAAAACTGCAGGAACTTCAAACCGGCACTAGGAAACAGACTGAGAAACCAGAGTAAAAGTTCCTCCTGCAACCCGATTCCTTTGTGCTAGATGAACGAAGGTCTCTCCACATGCTCATTTCTGAGAGATAGGTGTGTGTGTGAAAGCCATTCTCCATATAGCTTGTTGGGAACACAAATTTCCTTTTCACTTGCAAACTGCACTCCATACATATATATGGGGAGGTACTATCTCCAACTCGGTTTTAAGTGAAAACTGCAGGAAATTCAAACCAGCACTAGGAAACAGACTGAGATACCAGAGTAAAAGTTTCTCCTGCAACCCGGTCCCTTTGTGCTAGATGAACGAACGTCTCCCCACATGCTCAGTTCTTAGAGATAAGTATGTGTGAAAGCCGTCCTTCAACTAGCTTGTTGGGAACACCAAGTTTCTTTTCACTTGCAAACTCTAGTCCAAAGATATATATGGGGAAGTACTAGCTCCAACTCGGTTTTACAGTGAAAACTGCAGGAATTTCAAACCAGCACAAGAAACAGACTGAGAATCCAGAGTAAAAGTTTTTCCTGCAACCAGTTCCCTTTGTGCTAGATGAACGAAAGTCTCTCCACATGCTCAGTTCTGACAGATAAGTGTGTGTGAAAGCCGTCCTTCACCTAGCTTGTTGGGAACACAAAGTTTCTTTTCACTGGCAAAAGCCAATCCATACATGTATATGGGGAGGTACTAGCTCCAACTCGGGTTTACAGTGAAAACTGCAGGAACTTCAAACCGGCACTAAGAAACAGACTGAGAAACCAGAGTAAAAGTTTCTCCTGCAACCCGTTCCCTTTGTGCTAGATGAACGAACGTCTCTCCACATGCTCAGTTCAGAGAGATAAGTGTGTGAGAAAGCCGTCCTTAAAATAGCTTGTTGGGAACACAAAGTTTCTTTTCACTTGCAAACGACAATCCATACATATATATGGGGAGGTACTAGCTCCAACTCTGTTTTACAGTGAAAACTGCAGGGAATTCAAACCTGCACTAGGATACAGACTGAGAAACCAGAGTAAATGTTTCTCCTGCATCCCGTTCCCTTGGTGCTAGACGAACGCACGTCTCCCCACATGTTCAGTTCTGAGAGATAAGTGTGTGTGAAAGCCGTCCTTCAACTAGCTTCTTGGGAACACATAGTTCCTTTCAGTTGCAAACCCCACTCCATATATATATATGGGGAGGTACAAGCTCTAACTGGGTTTTACAGTGAAAACTGCAGGAATTCCAAACCGGCACTAAAAAAAAGAATGAGTAACCAGAGTAAAAGTTTCTCCTGCAAACCGTTCCCTTTGTGCTAGATGAAAGAACCTCTCTCCACATGTTCAGTTCTGAGACATAAGTGTGTGTGAAAGCCGTCCTTCACCTAGCTTGTTGGGAACACAAAGTTTCTTTTCAGTTGCAAACTCCACTCCACACATATATATGGGGAGGTACTAGCTCCAAATCGGTTTTACAGTGAATACTGCAGGAACTTCAAACCGGAACTAGGAAACAGACTGAGAAACCAGAGTAAAAGTTTATCTGCAAACCGTTCCCTTTGTGCTAGATGAACGAACTTCTCTCCACATGCTCAGTTCTGAGAGATAAGTGTGTGTGAAAGCCGTCATTCACCTAGCTTGTTGGGAACACAAAGTTTCTTTTCAGTTGCAAACTCCACTCCATACTTATATATGGGGAGGTACTAGCTCCAACTCAGTTTTACAGTGAAAACTGCAGGAAATTCAAACCGGCACTATGAAACAGACTGAGAATCCACAGAAAAATTTTCTCCTGCAACCCGTTCCCTTTGTTCTAGATGAACGAACGTCTCTCCACATGCTCATTTCTGAGGGACAAGTGTGTGTGAAAGCCGTCCTACACGTAGCTTGTTGGGAACACAAAGTTTCTTTTCAGTTGCAAACTCCACTCCATTCATATATATGGGGAGGTACTAGCTCCAAATCGGTTTTACAGTGAAAACTGCAGGAACTTTAAACCGGCACTAGGAAACAGACTGAGAAACCAGAGTAAAAGTTTCTCCTGCAACCAGTTCCCATTGTGCTAGATGAACGAACGTCTCTCCACATGCTCAGTTCTGAGAGATAGGTGTGTGTGAAAGCCGTCCTTCACCTAGCTTGTTTAGAACACAAAGTTTCTTTTAAGTTGCAAACTCCACTCCATACATATATATGGGGAGGTACTAGCTCCAACTCGGTTTTACAGTGAAAACTGCAGGAACTTCAAACCGGCACTAGGAAACAGACTGAGAAACCAGAGTAAAAGTTTCTCCTGCAAACCGTTCCATTTCTGCTAGATGAACGAACGTCTCTCCACATGCTCAGTTCTGAGAGTTAAATGAGTGTGAAAGCCGTACTTCAACTAGCTTGTTGGGAACACAAAGTTTCTTTTCACTTGAAAACTCCACTCCATACATATATATGGGGAGGTACTAGCACCAAATCGGTTTTAAAGTGAAAACTGCAGGAACTTCAAAACGGCACTAGGAAACAGAGTGAGAATCCAGAGTAAAAGTTTCCCCTGCAACCCGTTCCATTTGTGCTAGATGAACGAACGTCTCTCCACATGCTCAGTTCCGATAGATAAGTGTGTGTGAAAGCCGTCCTTCACCTCGCTTGTTGGGAACACAAAGTTTCTTTTCAGTTGCAATCTCTACTCCATAGACATTTATGGGGAAGTACTAGCTCCAACTCAGTTTTACAGTGAAAACTGCAGGAAATTCAAAGCGGCAGTAGGAAACAGACTGAGAAACCAGAGTAAAAATTTCTCCTGCAAACCGTTCCCTTTGTGCTAGATGAACGAAAATCTCTCCACATGCTCAGTTCTGAGAGTTAAGTGTGTGTGAAAGCCGTCCTTCACCTAGCTTGTTGGGAACACAAAGTTTCTTTTCACTTGCAAACTCCACTCCATACATATATATGGGAAGGTACAAGCTCCAACTCCGTTTTACAGTGAAAACTGCAGGAACATCAAACCGGCACTAGGAAACAGACTGAGAAACCAGAGTAATAGTTTCTCCTGCAACCCGTTCCCTTTGTGCTAGATGAATGAACGTCTCACCACATGCTCAGTTCTGAGAGATAAGTGTGTGTGAAAGCCGTCCTTAACCTAGCTTGTTGGGAACACAAAGTCTCTTTTCACTTGCAAACTTTACTCCATACATATATATGGGGAGGTACCAGCTCCAACACGGTTTTACACTGAAAACTGCAGGAACTTCAAACCGGCACTAGGAAACAGACTGAGAAAACAGAGTAAAACTTACACTTGCAACACGTTCCCTTTGAGCTAGATGAACGAAAGTCTCTCCACATGCTCAGTTCTGATAGATAAGTGTGTGTGAAAGCCATACTTCACCTAGCTTGTTGGGAACACCAAGATTCTTTTCACTTGCAATCTCCACTCCATTCATATATATGTTGAGGTACTAGCTCCAACTCGGTTTTACAGAGAAAACTGCAGGAACTTCAAACTGGCACTAGGAAACAGACTGAGAAACCAGAGTAAAAGTTAGACTTGCAACCCTTTGCCTTTGTGCTAGATGAACGAACGTCTCTCCACATGCTCAGTTCTGAGAGTTAAGTGTGAGTGAAAGCCGTCCTTCAACTCGCTTGTTGGGAACACGAAGTTTCTTTTCACTTGCAAACTCCACTCGATTCATATATATGGGGATGTACTAGCCCCAACTCGGTTTTTCAGTGAAAACTACAGGAACTTCAAACCGGCACTAGGAAACATACTGAGAAACCAGGGTAAAATGTACTCCTGCAACCCGTTCCCTTTGAGCTAGATGTACGAACGTCTCTCCACATGCTCAGTTCTCAGAGATAAGTGGGTGTGAAAGCCGTCCTTCACCTAGCTTGTTGGGAACACAAAGTTTCTTTTCAGTTGCAAACACCACTCCATACATATATATGGGGAGGTACAAGCTCCAACTCGGTTTTACAGTGAAAACTGCAGGAACTTCAAACCGGCACTAAGAACAGACTGAGAATCCAGAGTAAAAGTTTCTCCTGCAACCCGTTCCCTTTGTTCTAGATGAACGAACGTCTATCCACATGCTCAGTTCTGAGAGATAAATGTGTGTGAATGCCGTCCTTCATTTAGCTTGTTGAGAACACAAAGTTTCTTTTAAGTTGCTAACTCCACTCCATACATATATATGGGTATGTACTAGCTCCAACACGGTTTTGCAGTGTAAACTGCAGGAAATTCAAACCGGCACTAGGAAACAGACTGAGAATACAGAGTAAAAGTTTCTCCTGCAACCCGTTCCCTTTGTGCTAGATGAACGAACGTCTCTCCACATGTTCAGTTCTGAGAGATAAATGAGTGTGAAAACCGTACTTCAACTAGCTTGTTGGGAACACAAAGTTCCTTTTCACTTGCAAACTAGACTCCATTCATATATATGTGGAGGTTCTAGGTCCAACTCCGTTTTACAGTGAAAACTGCAGGAACTTCAAACCGGCACTAGGAAACAGACTGAGAAAACAGAGTAAAAGTTACCCTTGCAACCCGTTCCCTTTGAGCTAGATGAACGAAAGTCTCTCCACATGCTCAGTTCTGAAAGATAAGTGTGTGTGAAAGCCGTCCTTCACCTAGATTGTTGGGAACACCAAGTTTCTTTTCACTTGCAATCTCCACTCCATTCATATATATGGGGAGGTACTAGCTCCAACTCGGTTTTACAGTGAAAACTGCAGGAACTTCAAACCGGCACTAGGAAACAGACTGAGAAACCAGAGTAAAAGTTTCCCCTGCAACCCGTTCCCTTTATTCTAGATGAACGAACGTCTCTCCACATGCTCAGTTGTGAGAGATAAGTGTGTGTGAAAGCCGTTCTTCGCCTAACATTTTGGGAACACAAAGTTTCTTTTGAGTTGCAAACTCTACTCCATAGACATATATTGGTAAGTACTAGCTCCAACTCTGTTTTACAGTGAAAAATGCAGGAACTTCATTCCGGCACTAGGAAAAAGACTGAGAAACCAGAGTAAAAGATTCTCCTGCAAACCGTTCCCTTTGTGCTAGATGAACGAACGTCTCTACACATGCTCAGTTATTAGAGATAAGTGTGTGTGAATGCCGTCATTCAACTAGCTTGTTGGGAACACCAAGTTCCTTTTCACTTGCAAACTCCACTCCATAGATATATATGGGGAGGTAGTAGCTCCAACTCGGTTTTACAGTGAAAACTGCAGGAATTTCAAACCAGCACAAGAAATAGACTGATAATCCAGAGTAAAATTTCTCCTGCAAACCGTTCCCTTTGTGCTAGATGAACGAACGTCTCTCCACATGCTCAGTTCTGAGAGATAAGGGTGTGTGAAAGCCGTCCTTCACCTAGCTTGTTGGGAACACAAAGTTTCTTTTCACTGGCAAACGCCAATCCATACATATATATGGGGAGGTACTAGCTCCAACTCGGTTTTACAGTGAAAACTGCAGGAACTTCAAACCGGCACTAAGAAACAGACTGATAAACCAGAGTAAAAGTTTCTCCTGCAACCCGTTCCCTTTGTGCTAGATGAACGAATGTCTCTCCACATGCTCAGTTCTGAGAGATAAGTGTGTGAGAAAGCCGTACTTCACCTAGCTTGTTGGGAACACAAAGTTTCTTTTAACTTGATTACGACAATCCATACATATATATGGGGAGGTACTAGCTCCAAATCGGTTTTACAGTGAAAACTGCAGGAACTTCAAACCGGCACTTGGAAACAGACTGAGAAAACAGAGTAAAAGTTACACTTGCAACCCGATCCCTTTGAGCTAGATGAACGAACGTCTCTCCACATGCTCAGTTCTGAGTTATAAGTGCGTGTGGAAGCCGTCCTTCACCTAGATTGTTGGGAACACCAAGTTTCTTTTCACTTGCAATCTCCACTCCATTCATATATATGGGGACGTAATAGCTCCAACTCGGTTTTACAGTGAAAACTGCAGGAACTTCAAACCAGCACTAGGAAACAGACTGAGAAACCAGAGTAAAAGTTAGACTTGCAAACCGTTCCCTTTGTGCTAGATGAACGAAAGTCTCTCCACATGCTCAATTATGAGAGATAAGTGTGTGTGAATGCCGTCCTTCACATAGCTTGTTGGGAAAACAAAATTTCTTTTCACTTGCAAACTCCACTCCATAGTTATATATGGGGAGGTACAAGCTCCAAGACGGTTTTACAGTGAAAACTGCAGGAACTTCAAACCGGCACTAGGAAACAGACTGAGAAACCAGAGTAAAAGTTCCTCCTGCAACCCGATTCCTTTGTGCTAGATGAACGAAGGTCTCTCCACATGCTCATTTCTGAGAGATAGGTGTGTGTGTGAAAGCCATTCTCCATATAGCTTGTTGGGAACACAAATTTCCTTTTCACTTGCAAACTGCACTCCATACATATATATGGGGAGGTACTATCTCCAACTCGGTTTTAAGTGAAAACTGCAGGAAATTCAAACCAGCACTAGGAAACAGACTGAGATACCAGAGTAAAAGTTTCTCCTGCAACCCGGTCCCTTTGTGCTAGATGAACGAACGTCTCCCCACATGCTCAGTTCTTAGAGATAAGTGTGTGTGAAAGCCGTCCTTCAACTAGCTTGTTGGGAACACCAAGTTTCTTTTCACTTGCAAACTCTAGTCCAAAGATATATATGGGGAAGTACTAGCTCCAACTCGGTTTTACAGTGAAAACTGCAGGAATTTCAAACCAGCACAAGAAACAGACTGAGAATCCAGAGTAAAAGTTTTTCCTGCAACCAGTTCCCTTTGTGCTAGATGAACGAAAGTCTCTCCACATGCTCAGTTCTGACAGATAAGTGTGTGTGAAAGCCGTCCTTCACCTAGCTTGTTGGGAACACAAAGTTTCTTTTCACTGGCAAAAGCCAATCCATACATGTATATGGGGAGGTACTAGCTCCAACTCGGGTTTACAGTGAAAACTGCAGGAACTTCAAACCGGCACTAAGAAACAGACTGAGAAACCAGAGTAAAAGTTTCTCCTGCAACCCGTTCCCTTTGTGCTAGATGAACGAACGTCTCTCCACATGCTCAGTTCAGAGAGATAAGTGTGTGAGAAAGCCGTCCTTAAAATAGCTTGTTGGGAACACAAAGTTTCTTTTCACTTGCAAACGACAATCCATACATATATATGGGGAGGTACTAGCTCCAACTCTGTTTTACAGTGAAAACTGCAGGGAATTCAAACCTGCACTAGGATACAGACTGAGAAACCAGAGTAAATGTTTCTCCTGCATCCCGTTCCCTTGGTGCTAGACGAACGCACGTCTCCCCACATGTTCAGTTCTGAGAGATAAGTGTGTGTGAAAGCCGTCCTTCAACTAGCTTCTTGGGAACACATAGTTCCTTTCAGTTGCAAACCCCACTCCATATATATATATGGGGAGGTACAAGCTCTAACTGGGTTTTACAGTGAAAACTGCAGGAATTCCAAACCGGCACTAAAAAAAAGAATGAGTAACCAGAGTAAAAGTTTCTCCTGCAAACCGTTCCCTTTGTGCTAGATGAAAGAACCTCTCTCCACATGTTCAGTTCTGAGACATAAGTGTGTGTGAAAGCCGTCCTTCACCTAGCTTGTTGGGAACACAAAGTTTCTTTTCAGTTGCAAACTCCACTCCACACATATATATGGGGAGGTACTAGCTCCAAATCGGTTTTACAGTGAATACTGCAGGAACTTCAAACCGGAACTAGGAAACAGACTGAGAAACCAGAGTAAAAGTTTATCTGCAAACCGTTCCCTTTGTGCTAGATGAACGAACTTCTCTCCACATGCTCAGTTCTGAGAGATAAGTGTGTGTGAAAGCCGTCCTTCACCTAGTTTGTTGGGAACACAAAGTTTCTTTTCACTTGCAAACGCCAATCCATACATATATATGGTGAGGTACTAGCTCCAATTCAATTTTACAGTGAAAACTGCAGGAACTTCAAAACGGCACAAGGATACAGACTGAGAAACCAGAGTAAATGTTTCTCCTGCAACCCGTTCCCTTTGTGCTAGATGAACGAACTTCTCTCCACATGCTCATTTCTGAGAGGTAAGTGTGTGTTAAAGCCGTCCTTCACATAGCTTGTTGGGAACACAAAGTTTCTTTTCAGTTGCAAACTCCACTCCATACATATATATGGGGAGGTATTAGCTTCAACTCGGTTTTCCAGTGAAAACTGCATGAACTTCAAACCGGCAGTAGGAAACAGACTGATAAACCAGAGTAAAAGTTTCTCCTGCAACCCATTCCCTTTGTGCTAGATGAACGAACGTCTCCCCACATGCTCAGTTCTGAGAGATATGTGTGTGTGAAAGCCGTCCTTCACCTAGCTTCTTGGGAACACATAGTTCCTTTCATTTGCAAACCCCACTCCATATATATATATGGGGAGGAACAAGCTCCAACTCGGTTTTACAGTGAAAACTGCAGGAACTTTAAACCGGCAACAGGAAACAGACTGAGAAACCAGAATAAAAGTTTCTCCTGCAACCCGTACCCTTTGTGCTAGATGAAAGAACGTCTCTCCACATGCTCACGTCTGAGAGATAAGTGTGTGTGAAAGCCGTCCTTCACCTAGCTTGTTGGGAACACAAAGTTTCTTTTCACTTGCAAACGCAAATCCATACATATATATGGGGAGGTACTAGCTCCAACTTTGTTTTACAGTGAAAACTGCAGGAAATCCAAACGGGCACTAAGAAAAAAATGAGAAACCAGAGTAAAAGTTTCCCCTGCAAACCGTTCCCTTTGTGCTAGATGAACGAACGTCTGTCCACATGCTCAGTTCTGAGAGATAAGTGTGTGTGAAAGCCGTTCTTCATCTAGCTTGTTGGGAACACAAAGTTCCTTTTCAGTTGCAAACTCCACTCCATACATATATATGGGGAGGTACTAGCTCCAACTCGGTTTTACAGGGAAAACTGCAGGAACTTCAAAATGGAAGTAAGAAACAGACTGAGAAACCAGAGTAAAATTTTCCCCTGCAACCCGTTCCCTTTGTGCTATATGAACTTACGTCTCTCCACATGCTCTGTTATGAGAGATAAGTGTGTGTGAAAGCCGTCCTTCACATAGCTTGTTGGGAACACAAAGTTTCTTTTCAATTGCAAACTCCACACCATATATATATATAGGGAGGTACTAGCTCCAACTCGGTTTTACAGTGAAAACTGCAGGAACTTCAAACCGGCAGTAGGAAACAGACTGAGGACCAAGAGTAAAATTTTCTCCTGAAACCCGTTCCCTTTGTGCTAGATGAACGAACGTCTCTCCACATGCTTAGTTCTGAGAGATAAGTGTGTGTGAAAGCCGTCCTTCACATAGCTTGTTGGGAACACAAAGTTTCTTTTCCCTTGCAATCACCAAATCATGCCTATATATGGGGGGGTACTAGCTCCAACTCTGTTTTACAGTGAAAACTGCAGGAACTTCAAACCGGCAACAGGAAACAGACTGAGAAACCAGAAAAATAGTTTCTCCTGCAAACCGTTCCCTTTATGCTAGATGAACGAACGTCTCTCCACATGCTCAGTTCTGAGAGATATGTGTGTGTGAAAGCCGTCATTCACCTAGCTTCTTGGGAACACATAGTTCCTTTCAGTTGCAAACCCCACTCCATACATATATATGGGGATGTACAAGCTCCAACTCGGATTTACAGTGAAAACTGCAGGAACTTTAAAACGGCAACAGGAAACAGACTGAGAAACCAGAAAAAATTTTCTCCTTCAAACCGTTCACTTTGTGCTAGATGAACGAACGTCTCTCCACATGCTCAGTTCTGAGAAATAAGTGTGTGTGAAAGCCGTCCTTCACCTAGCTTGTTGGGAACACAAAGTTTTTTTTCCCTTGCAAACTCCTCTCCATGCATATATATGGGGAGGTACTAGCTCCAACTCTGTTTTACAGTGAAAACTGCAGGAACTTTAAACCGGCAACAGGAAACACACTGAGAAACCAGAAAAATAGTTTCTCCTGCAGCCCGTTCCCTTCGTGCTAGATGAACGAACGTCTCTCCACATGGTCAGTTCTGAGAGATATGTTTGTGTGAAAGCCGTACTTCACCTAGCTTGTTGGGAACACAGAGATTCTTTTCACATGCAAACGCCAATCCATACATATATATGGGGATGTACTAGCTCCAACTCGGTTTTACAGTGAAAACTGCAGGAACTTCAAACCGGCAGTAGGTAACAGACTGAGAAACCAGAGTAAAAGTTTCTCCTGCAACCCGTTCCCTTTGTGCTAGATGAACGAACGTCTCTCCACATGCTCAGTTCTGAGAGATAAGTGTGTGTGAAAGCCGTCTTCACCTAGCTCCATGGAAACACATAGTTCCTTTCAGTTGCAAACCCCACTCCATACATATATATGGGGATGTACTAGCTCCAACTCGGTTTTACAGTGAAATCTGCAGGAACATTAAACCGGCAACAGGAAACAGACTGAGAAACCAGAGTAAAAGTTTCTCCTGCAACACTTTCCCTTTGTGCTAGATGAACGAACGTCTCTCCACATGCTCAGTTCTGAGAGATAAGTGTGTGTGAATGCCGTCCTTCACCTAGCTTGTTGGGAACACAAAGTTTCTTTTCAGTTGCAAACTATACTCCATACATATATATGGGAAGGTACTAGCTCCAACTCGGTTTTACAGTGAAAACTGCAGGAACTTCAAACCGGCACTAGGAAACAGACTGATAAACCAGAGAAAAAGTTTCTCCTGCAACCCGTTCCCTTTGTGCTAGATGAACGAACGTCTCTCCTCATGCTCAGTTCTGAGAGATAAGTGTGTGTGAAAGCCGTCCTTAACATAGCTTGTTGGGAACACAGTGTTTCTTTTCACTTGCAATCTCCAATCCATACATATATATGGGGAGGTACTAGCTCCAACACGATTTTACAGTGAAAACTGCAGGAACTTCAAACCGGCACTAGGAAACAGACTGAGAACCCAGAGTAAAAAATTCTCATGCAAACCGTTACCTTTGTGCTAGATGAACGAACGTCTCTCCACATGCTCATTTCTGAGAGATAAGTGTGCGTGAAAGCCGTCCTTCACCTAGCTTGTTGGGAACACAAAGATTCTTTTCAGTTGCAAACTCCACTCCATACATATATATAGGGAGGTACTAGCTCCAAATCGGTTTTACAGTGAAAACTGCAGGAACTTCAAAGTGGCAGTAGGAAACAGACTGAGAATCCAGAGTAAAAGTTTCCCCTGCAACCAGCTCCCTTTGTGCAAGTTGAACGAACGTCTCTCCACATGATCAGTTCTGAGAGATAAATGTGTGTGAAAGCCGTTCTTCACCTAGCTAGTTGGGAACACAAAGTTTTTTTTCCCTTGCAAACTCCACTCCATCCATATATATATGGGTTGGTAGTAGCTCCAACTGTGTTTTACAGTGAAAACTGTAGGATCTTCAAACCGGCACTAGGAAAAAAACTGAGAAAACAGAGTAAAAGTTTCTCCTTCAACCCGTTCGCTTTGTGCTAGATGAACGAACGTCTCTCCACATGCTCAGTTCTGAGAGATAAGTGTGTGTGAAAGCCGTCCTTAACATAGCTTGTTGGGAACACAAAGTTTCTTTCCACTTGCAAACTCCAATCCATACGTATATATGGGGAGGTACAAGCTCCAACACGATTTTACAGTGAAAACTGCAGGAACTTCAAACCGGCACTAAGAAACAGACTGAGAAACCAGAGTAAATGTTTCTCCTGCAAACCGTTCCCTTTGTGCTAGATGAACGAACGTTTCTCCAAATGCTAATTTCTGAGAGATAAGTGTGTGTGAAAGCCGACTTTCACCTAGCTTCTTGGGAACACATAGATCCTTTCAGTTGCAAACCCCACTCCATATATATATATGGGGAGGTACAAGCTCTAACTGGGTTTTACAGTGAAAACTGTAGGAACTCCAAACCGGCACTAAGAAAAAGAATGAGTAACCAGAGTAAAAGTTTCTCCTGCATACCTTTCCCTTTGTGCTAGATGAAAGATCCTCTATCCTCATGCTCAGTTCTGAGAGATAAGTGTGTGTGAAAGCCGTCCTTCACCTAGCTTGTTGGGAACACAAAGTTTCTTTTCAGTTGCAAACTCCACTCCATACATATATATGGGGAGGTACTAGCTCCAACTCTGTTTTACAGTGAAAACTGCAGGAACTTCAAACCGGCACTAGGAAACAGACTGAGAAACCAGAGTAAAAGTTTCTCTGCAACCCGTTCCCTTTGTGCTAGATGAACGAACGTCTCTCCACATGCTCAGTTCTGAGAGATAAGAGTGTGTGAAAGCCGTCCTTCACCTAGCTTGTTGGGAACACAAAGTTTCTTTTCACTTGCAAACGCCAATCCATACATATATATGGGGAGATACTAGCTCCAAATCGGTTTTACAGTGAAAACTGCAGGAACTTCAAACCGGCACTAGGAAACAGACTGAGAAAACAGAGTAAAAGTTACACTTGCAACCCGTTCCCTTTGTGCAAGATGAACGAAAGTCTCTCCACATGCTCAGTTCAGAGAGATAAGTGTATGAGAAAGCCGTCCTTAAAATAGCTTGTTGGGAACACAAAGTTTCTTTTCACTTGCAAATGACAATCCATACATATATATGGGGAGGTACTAGCTCCAACTCGGTTTTACACTGAAAACTGCAGGGAATTCAAACCTGCATTAGGATACAGACTGAGAAACCAGAGTAAATATTTCTCCTGCAACCGGTTCCCTTGGTGCTAGATGAACGAACGTCTCTCCACATGCTCAGTTCTGAGAGATAAGTGTGTGTGAAAGCCGTCCTTGAACTTGCTTCTTGGGAAAACATAGTTCCTTTCAGTTGCAAACCCCACTCCATATATATATATGGGGAGGTACAAGATCTAACTGGGTTTTACAGTGAAAACTGCAGGAATTCCAAACCGGCACTAAAAAAAGAATGAGTAACCAGAGTAAAAGTTTCCCCTGCAAACCGTTCCCTTTGTGCTAGATGAAAGAACCTCTCTCCACATGCTCAGTTCTGAGAGATAATTGTGTGTGAAAGCCGTCCTTCACCTAGCTTGTTGGGAACACAAACTTTCTTTTCAGTTGCAAAATCCACTCCATACATATATATTGGGAGGTACTAGCTCCAACTCGGTTTTACAGTGAAAACTGCAGGAACTTCAAACCGGCACTAGGATACAGACTGAGAAACCGGAGTAAAATCTTCTCCGGCAACCCGTTCACTTTGTGCTAGATGAACGAACGTCTCTCCACATGCTCAGTTCTGAGAGATAAGTGTGTGTGAAAGCCGTCCTTCACGTAGCTCCTTGGGAACACATAGTTCCTTTCAGTTGCAAACCCCACTCCATATATATATATGGGGAGTTACAAGCTCCAAATCGGTTTTACAGTGAAAACTGCAGGAACTTTAAACCGGCAACAAGAAACAGACTGATAAACCAGAGTAAAAGTTTCTCCTGCAACCCATTCCCTTTGTGCTAGATGAACGAACGTCTCTCCACATGCTCAGTTCTGAGAGATAAGTGTGTGTGAAAGCCGTCCTTCATATAGCTTGTTGGGAAAACAGAGTTTCTTTTCACTTGCAACCGAAAATCCATACATATATATGGGGAGGTACTAGCTCCAACTCTGTTTTACAGTGAAAACTGCAAAATCCAAACGTGCACTAAGAAAAAAATGAGAAACCAGAGTAAAAGTTTCTCCTGCTAACTGTTCCCTTTGTGCTAAATGAACGAACGTCTCTCCACATGCTCAGTTGTGAGAGATAAGTGTGTGTGAAAGCCGTCCTTCACCTAGCTTCTTGGGAACACATAGTTCCTTTCAGTTGCAAACCCCACTCCATACATATATAATGGGAGGTACAAGCACCAACTCGGTTTTACTGTGAATACTGCAGGAACTTTAAACCGGAAACAGGAAACAGACTGAGAAACCAGAAACAAAGTTTCCCTGCAACCCGTTACCTTTGTGCTAGATGAACGAACGTCTCTCCACATGCTCAGTTCTGAGAGATAAGTGTGTGTGAAAGCCGTCCTTCACCTAGCTTGTTGGGAACACAAAGTTTCTATTCACTTGCAAACTCCAATCCATACATATATATGGGGAGGTACTAGCTCCAACACGATTTTACAGTGAAAACTGCAGGAACTTCAAACCGGCACTAAGAAACAGACTGAGAAACCAGAGCAAAAGTTTCTCCTGCAAACCGTTCCATTTGTGCTAGATGAACGAACGTCTCTCCACATGCTCAGTTCTGAGAGATAAGTGTGTGTGAAAGCCGTCCTTCACCTACCTTGTTGGGAACACAAAGTTTCTTTTCAGTTGCAAACTCCACTCCATACATATATATGGGGAGGTACTAGCTCCAACTCGGTTTTACAGGGAAAACTGCAGGAACTTCAAACCGGAAGTAAGAAACAGACTGAGAAACCAGTGTAAAATTTTCTCCTGCAACCCGTTCCCTTTGTGCTAGATGAACTTACGTCTCTCCACATGCTCTGTTATGAGAGATAAGTGTGTGTGAAAGCCGTCCTTCACATAGCTTGTTGGGAACACAAAGTTTCTTTTCCCTTGCAATCACCACACCATGCATATATATGGGGAGGTACTAGCTCCAACTCTGTTTTACAGTGAAAACTGCAGGAACTTCAAACCGGCAACAGGAAACAGACTGAGAAACCAGAAATATAGTTTCTCCTGCAAACGGTTCCCTTTATGCTAGATGAACGAACGTCTCTCCACATGCTCAGTTCTGAGAGATATGTGTGTGTGAAAGCCGTCTTTCACCTAGCTTCCTGGGAACACATAGTTCCTTTCAGTTGCAAACCCCACTCCATACATATATATGGGGAGGTGCAAGCTCCAACTCGGATTTACAGTGAAACCTGCAGGAACTTTAAAACAGCAACAGGAAACAGATTGAGAAACCAGAAAAAATTTTCTCCTTCAAACCGTTCACTTTGTGCTAGATGAACGAACGTCTCTCCACATGCTCAGTTCTGAGAGATAATTGTGTGTTAAAGCAGTCCTTCACCTAGCTTGTAGGGAACACAAAGTTTATTTCACTTGCAAACGCCAATCCATACATATATATGGGGATGTACTAGCCCCAACTCGGTTTTACAGTGAAAACTGCAGGACTTCAAACCGGCACTAGGAAACAGACTGAGAAACCAGAGTAAAAGTTTCCCTGCAATCCGTTCCCTTTGTGCTAGATGAATGTACGTCTCTCCACATGCTCAGTTCTGAGAGATAAGTGTGTGTGAAAGCCGTCCTTAACATAGCTTTTTGGGAACACAAAGTTTCTTTTCACTTGCAAACTCCAATCCATACATATATATGGGGAGGTACAAGCTCCAACACGATTTTACAGTGAAAACTGCAGGAACTTCAAACCGGCACTAAGAAACAGACTGAGAAACCGGAGTAAATGTTTCTCCTGCAAACCGTTCCCTTTGTGCTAGATGAACGAACGTCTCTCCACATGCTAAGTTCTGAGAGATAAGTGTGTGTGAAAGCCGTCCTTAAACTAGCTTGTTTGGAACCCAAAGTTTCTTTTCAGTTGCAAACTCCACACCATACATATATATAGGGAGGTACTAGCTCCAACTCGGTTTTACAGTGAAAACTGCAGGAACTTCAAACAGGCAGTAGGAAACAGACTGAGAAACCAGAGTAAAATTTTCTCCTGAAACCCGTTCAATTTGTGCTAGATGAACGAACGACTCTCCACATGCTTAGTTCTGAGAGATAAGTGTGTGTGAAAGCCGTCTTTCACATAGCTTTTTGGGAACACAAAGTTTCTTTTCCCTTGCAATCACCACACCATGCATATATATGGGGAGGTACTAGCTCCAACTCTGTTTTACAGTGAAAACTGCAGGAACTTCAAACCGGCAACAGGAAACAGACTGAAAACCAGAAAAATAGTTTCTCCTGCAAACCGTTCCCTTTATGCTAGATGAACGAACGTCTTTCCACATGCTCAGTTCTGAGAGATATGTGTGTGTGAAAGCCGTCATTCATCTAGCTTCTTGGGAACACATAGTTCCTTTCAGTTGCAAACCCCACTCCATACATATATATGGGGAGGTACAAGCTCCAACTCGGATTTACAGTGAAAACTGCAGGAACTTTAAAACGGCAACAGGAAACAGACTGAGAAACCAGAAAAATTTTCTCCTTCAAACCGTTCACTTTGTGCTAGATGAACGAACGTCTCTCCACATGCTCAGTTCTGAGAGATAAGTGTGTGTGAAATCCGTCCTTCACCTAGCTTGTAGGGAACACAAAGTTTATTTCACTTGGAAACGCCAATCCATACATATATATGGGGATGTACTAGCCCCAACTCGGTTTTACAGTGAAAACTGCAGGACTTCAAACCGGCAATATGAAACAGACTGAGAAACCAGAGTAAAAGTTTCTCTTGCAACCCGTTCCCTTTGTGCTAGATGAACGTACGTCTCTCCACATGCTCAGTTCTGAGAGATAAGTGTGTGTGAAAGCCGTCCTTAACATAGCTTGTTTGGAACACATAGTTTCTTTTCACTTGCAAACTCCAATCCATACATATATATGGGGAGGTACTAGCTCCAACACGATTTTACAGTGAAAACTGCAGGAACTTCAAACCGGCACTAAGAAACAGACTGAGAAACCAGAGTAAATGTTTCTCCTGCAAACCGTTCCCTTTGTGCTAGATGAACGAACGTCTCTCCACATGCTAAGTTCTGAGAGATAAGTGTGTGTGAAAGCCGTCCTTCAACTAGCTTGTTTGGAACCCAAAGTTTCTTTTCAGTTGCAAACTCCACACCATACATATATATAGGGAGGTACTAGCTCCAACTCGGTTTTACAGTGAAAACTGCAGGAACTTCAAACAGGCAGTAGGAAACAGACTGAGAAACCAGAGTAAAATTTTCTCCTGAAACCCGTTCAATTTGTGCTAGATGAACGAACGACTCTCCACATGCTTAGTTCTGAGAGATAAGTGTGTGTGAAAGCCGTCTTTCACATAGCTTTTTGGGAACACAAAGTTTCTTTTCCCTTGCAATCACCACACCATGCATATATATGGGGAGGTACTAGCTCCAACTCTGTTTTACAGTGAAAACTGCAGGAACTTCAAACCGGCAACAGGAAACAGACTGAAAACCAGAAAAATAGTTTCTCCTGCAAACCGTTCCCTTTATGCTAGATGAACGAACGTCTTTCCACATGCTCAGTTCTGAGAGATATGTGTGTGTGAAAGCCGTCATTCATCTAGCTTCTTGGGAACACATAGTTCCTTTCAGTTGCAAACCCCACTCCATACATATATATGGGGAGGTACAAGCTCCAACTCGGATTTACAGTGAAAACTGCAGGAACTTTAAAACGGCAACAGGAAACAGACTGAGAAACCAGAAAAATTTTCTCCTTCAAACCGTTCACTTTGTGCTAGATGAACGAACGTCTCTCCTCATGCTCATTTCTGAGAGATAAGTGTGTGTGAAAGCCGTCCTTCACCTAGCTTGTTAGGAACACAAAGTTTCTTTTCAGTTGCAAACTCCACTCCATACATATATATGGGGAGGTACTAGCTCCAACTCGGTTTTACAGTGAAAACTGCAGGAACTTCAAACCGGCAGTAGGAAACAGACTGAGAATCCAGAGTAAAAGATTCCCCTGCAACCAGTCCCTTTGTGCTAGTTGAACGAACGTCTCTCCACATGCTCAGTTCTGAGAGATAAATGTGTGTGAAAGCCGTTCTTCACCTAGCTAGTTGGGAACACAAAGTTTTTTTTCCCTTGCAAACTCCACTCCATGCATATATATGGGTTGGTACTAGCTCCAACTCTGTTTTACAGTGAAAACTGCAGGATATTCAAACCGGCACTAGGAAAAAGAATGAGAAACCAGAGTAAAAGTTTCTCCTTCAACCCGTTCCCTTTGTGCTAGATGAACGAACGTCTCTCCACATGCTAACTTCTGAGAGATAAATGTGTGTGAAAGCCGTACTTCAACTAGCTTGTTTGGAACCCAAAGTTTCTTTTCAGTTGCAAACTCCACTCCATATATATATATGGGGAGGTACTAGCTCCAACTCGGTTTTACAGTGAAAACTGCAGGAACTTCAAACCGGCAGTAGGAAACAGACTGAGAAACCAGAGTAAAATTTTCCCCTGAAACCCGTTCCCTTTGTGCTAGATGAACGAACGTCTCTCCACATGCTTAGTTCTGAGGGATATGTGTGTGTTAAAGCCGTCCTTCACCTAGCTTGTTGGGAACACAAAGTTTTTTTTCCCTTGCAAACTCCACTCCATGCATATATATGGGGAGGTACAAGCTCCAACTCGTATTTACAGTGAAAACTGCAGGAACTTTAAACCGGCAACATGAAACATACTGAGAAACCACAAAAATAGTTTCTCCTGCAGACCGTTCCCTTCGTACTAGATGAACGAAAGTCTCTCCACATGCTCAGTTTTGAGAGATAAGTGTGTGTGAAAGCCGTTCTTCACCTAGCTTCTTGGGAACACAAAGATACTTTTCAGATGCAAACGCCAATCCATACATATATATGGGGATGTACTAGCTGCAACTCGGTTTTACAGTGAAAACTGCAAGAACATCTAACCGGCACTAAGAAACAGCCTGAGATACCAGAGTAAATGTTTCACCTGCAAACCGTTATATTTGTGCCTGATGAACGAAAGTCTCTCCACATGCTCAGTTCTGAGAGATAAGTATGTGTGAAAGCCGTCCTTCACCTAGCTTGTTGGGAACACAAACTTTCTTTTCAGTTGCAAACTCCACTCCATACATATATATGGGGAGGTACTAGCTCCAACTCTGTTTTACAGTGAAAACTGCAGGAATTTCAAACCGGCAGTAGGATACAGACTGAGAGACCAGAGTAAAAGTTTCTCCTGCAACCCGTTCCCTTTCTGCTAAATGAACGAACGTCTCTCCACATGCTCAGTTCTGAGAGATAAGTGTGTGTGAAAGCCGTCCTTCAACTAGCTTGTTGGGAACACAAAGTTTCTTTTCAGTTGCAAACTCCACTCCATACATATATATGGGAAGGTACTAGCTCCAACTCGGTTTTACAGTGAAAACTGCAGGAACTTCAAACCGGCACAAGGAAACAGACTGAGAAACCAGAGAAAAAGTTTCTGCTGCAACCCGTCCCCTTTGTGCTAGATGAACGAACGTCTCTCCACATGCTCAGTTCTGAGAGATAAGTGTGTGTGAAAGCTGTCCTTCACCAGCTTGTTGGGAACACAAAGTTTCTTTTAACTTGCAATCTCCACTCCATACATATATATGGGGAGGTACTAGCTCCAACACGATTTTACAGTGAAAACTGCAGGAACTTCAAACCGGGACTAAGAAACAGACTGAGAAACCAGAGAAAAAATTTCACATGCAAACCGTTCCCTTTGTGCTAGATGAACGAATGTCTCTCCACATGCTCATTTCTGAGAGATAAGTGTGTGTGAAAGCCGTCCTTCACCTAGCTTGTTGGGAACACAAAGTTTCTTTGCAGTTGCAAACTCCACTCCATACATATATATGGGGAGGTACTAGCTCCAACTCGGTTTTACAGTGAAAACTGCAGGAACTTCAAACCGGCAGTAGGAAACAGACTGAGAATCCAGAGTAAAACTTTTTCCTGCAACCAGTTCCCTTTGTGCTAGATGAACGAATGTCTCTCCACATGCTCAGTTCTGAGAGATAAATGTGTGTGAAAGCCGTTGTTCACCTAGCTAGTTGGGAACACAAAGTTTTTTTTCCCTTGCAAACTCCACTCCATGCATATATATGGGTTGGTACTAGCTCCAACTCTGTTTTACAGTGAAAACTGCAGGATCTTCAAACCGGCACTAAGAAAAAGACTGAGAAACCAGAGTAAAAGTTTCTCCTGCAACCCGTTCCCTTTGTGCTAGATGAACGAACGTCTCTCCACATGCTCAGTTCTGAGAGATAAGTGTGTGTGAAAGCCGTCCTTCACCTAGCTACTTGGGAACACATAGTTCCTTTCAGTTGCAAACCCCACTCCATACATATATATGGGGAGGTAATAGCTTCAACTCGGATTTACAGTGAAAACTGCAGGAACTTCAAACCGGCACTAAGAAAAATACTGAGAAACCAGAGTAAAAGTTTCTCCTGCAAACCGTTCCCTTTGTGCTATATGAACGAACGTCTCTCCACATGCTCAGTTCTGAGAGATAAGTGTGTCTGAAAGCCGTCCTTCACCTAGCTTCTTGGGAACACATAGTTCCTTTCAGTTGCAAACACCACTCCATACATATATATGGGGAGGTACTAGCTCCAACTCGTATTTACAGTGAAAACTGCAGGAACTACAAACCGGCACTAGGAAACAGACTGAGATAGCAGAGTAAAAGTTTCTCCTGCAACCCGTTCCCTTTGTGCTAGATGAACGAAAGTCTCTCCACATGCTCAGTTCTGAGAGATAATTGTGTGTGAAAGCCGTCCTTCACCAAGCTTGTTGGGAACACAAAGTTTCTTTTCAGTTGCAAACTCCACTCCATACATATATATGGGAAGGTACTAGCTCAAACTCGGTTTTACAGTGAAAACTGCAGGAACTTCAAACCGGCACTAGGAAACAGACTGAGAAACCAGAGTAAAAGTTTCCCCTGCAACACGTTCCCTTTGTGCTAGATGAACGAACGTCTCTCCTCATGCTCAGTTCTGAGAGATAATTGTGTGTGAAAGCCGTCCTTCACATAGCTTCTTGGGAACACAAAGTTCCTTTCAGTTGCAAACTTCACTCCATACATATATATGGGGAGGTACTAGCTCCAACTCTGTTTTACAGTGAAAACTGCAGGAACTTCAAACCGGCACTAAGAAACAGACTGAGAAACCAGAGTAAAAGTTTCTCCTGCAACCCGTTACCTTTGTGCTAGATGAACGAACGTCTCTCCACATGCTCAGTTCTGAGATATAACTGTGTGTGAAAGCCGTCCTTCACCTAGCTTGTTGGGAACACAAAGTTTCTTTTCAGTTGCAAACTCCTCTCCATACATATATATGGGGAGGTACTAGCTCCAAATCGGTTTTACAGTGAAAACTGCAGGAACTTCAAACCGGCAGTAGGAAACAGACTGAGAAACCAGAGTAAAAGTTTCTCCTGCAACCCGTTCCCTTTGTGCTAGATGAACGAACGTCTCTCCACATGCTCAGTTCTGAGAGATAAGTGTGTGTGAAAGCCGTCCTTCACCTAGCTTCTTTGGAATACAAAGTTCCTTTCAGTTGCAAACTCCACTCTATACATATATATGGGTAGGTACAGGCTCCAACTCTGTTTTACAGTGAAAACTGCAGGAACTTCAAACCGGCACTAGGAAACAGACTGAGAAACCAGAAAAAATTTTCTCCTGCAACCCGTTCATATTTTGCTAGATGAACGAACGTCTCTCCACATGCTAAGTTCTGAGAGATAATTGTGTGTGAAAGCCATCCTTCACCTAGCTTGTTGGGAACACAAAGTTTCTTTTCAGTTGCAAACTCCACTCCATACATATTTATGGGGAGTTACAAGCTCCAACTCGGTTTTACACTGAAAACTGCAGGAACATTAAACCGGCAACAGGAAACAGACTGAGAAACCAGAGTAAATGTTTCACCTGCAAACCGTTCCCTTTGTGCTATATGAACGAACGTCTCTCCACATGCTCAGTTCTGAGAGATAAGTGTGTGTGAAGCCGTCCTTCACCTAGCTTGTTGTGAACACAAAGTTTCTTTCACTTGCAAACTCCAATCCATACATATATATGGGGCGGTATTAGCTCCAACTCGGTTTTACAGTGAAATCTGCAGGAACTTCACACCGGCTCTAGGAAACAGACTGAGAAACCACAGTAAAAATTTCTCCTGCAACCCTTTCCCTTTGTGCTAGATGAACGAAAGTCTCTCCACATGCTCAGTTCTGAGAGATAAGTGTGTGTGAATGCCGACCTTCACCGAGCTGGTTGGGAACACAAACTTTCTTTTCAGTTGCAAACTCCAATCCATACATATATATGGGGAGGTACTAGCTCCAACTCTGTTTTACAGTGAAAACTGCAGGAACTTCTAACCGGCAGTAGGATACAGACTGAGAGACCAGAGTAAAAGTTTCTCCTGCAACCCGTTCCCTTTGTGCTACATGAACGAACGTCTCTCCACATGCTCAGTTCTGAGAGATAAGTGTGTGTGAAAGCCGTCCTTCACCTAGCTTGTTGGGAACACAAAATTTCTTTTCAGTTGCAAACTCCACTCCATAAATATATATGGGAAGGTACTAGCTCCAACTCGGTTTTACAGTGAAAACTGCAGGAACTTCAAACCGGCACTAGGAAACAGACTGAAAAACCAGAGAAAAAGTTTCTCCTGCAACCCGTCCCCTTTGTGCTAGATGAACGAACGTCTCTCCACATGCTCAGTTCTGAGAGATAAGTGTGTGTGAAAGCCGTCCTTCACCTAGCTTGTTGGGAACACAAAGTTTCTTTTAACTTGCAATCTCCACTCCATACATATAAATGGGGAGGTACTAGCTCCAACACGATTTTACAGTGAAAACTGCAGGAAATTCAAACCGGGACTAAGAAACAGACTGAGAAACCAGAGTAACAATTTCTCCTGCAAACCGTTCCCTTTGTGCTAGATGAACGAACGTCTCTCCACATGCTCAGTTCTGAGAGATAAGTGTGTGTGAAAGCCGTCCTTCAACTAGCTTGTTGGGAACACAAAGTTTCTTATCAGTTGCAAACTCCACTCCATACATATATATGGGTTGGTTCTAGCTCCAACTCTGTTTTACAGTGAAAACTGCAGGAACTTCAAACCGGCACTAGGAAACAGACTGAGAAACCAGAGTAAAAGTTTCTCCTGCAACCCGTTCCCTTTGTGCTAGATGAACGAACGTCTCTCCACATGCTCAGTTCTGAGAGATAAGTGCGTGTGAAAGCCGTCCTTCACCTAGCTTCTTGGGAACACATAGTTCCTTTCAGTTGCAAACCCCACTCCATACATATATATGGGGAGGTACAAGCTCCAACTCGTATTTACAGTGAAAACTGCAGGAACTACAAACCGGCACTAGGAAACAGACTGAGAAACCAGAGTAAAAGTTTCTCCTGCAACCCGTTCCCTTTGTGCTAGATGAATGAAAGTCTCTCCTCATGCTCAGTTCTGAGAGATAATTGTGTGTGAAAGCCGTCCTTCACATAGCTTCCTGGGAACACAAAGTTCCTTTCAGTTGCAAACTCCACTCCATACATATATATGGGGAGGTACTAGCTCCAAATCTGTTTTACAGAGAAAACTGCAGGAACTTCAAACCGGCACTAAGAAACATACTGAGAAACCAGAGTAAAAGTTTCTCCTGCAACCCGTTACCTTTGTGCTAGATGAACGAACGTCTCTCCACATGCTCAGTTCTTAGATATAACTGTGTGTGAAAGCCGTCCTTCAACTAGCTTGTTGGGAACACAAAGTTTCTTTTCAGTTGCAAACTCCTCTCCATACATATATATGGGGAGGTACTAGCTCCAAATCGGTTTTACAGTGAAAACTGGAGGAACTTCAAAACGGCAGTAGGAAACAGACTGAGAAACCAGAGTAAAAGTTTCTCCTGCAACCCGTTCCCTTTGTGCTAGATAAACGAACGTCTCTCCACATGCTCAGTTCTGAGAGATAAATGTGTGTGAAAGCCGTCCTTCAACTAGATAGTTGGGAACACAACGTTTTTTTCCCTTGCAAACCCCACTCCATGCATATATATGGGTTGGTACTAGCTCCAACTCTGTTTTACTGTGAAAACTGCAGGAACTTCAAACCGGCACTAGGAAAAAGACTGAGAAACCAGAGTAAAAGTTTCTCCTGCAACCCGTTCCATTTGTGCTAGATGAACGAACGTCTCTCCTCATGCTCAGTTCTGAGAGATAATTGTGTGTGAAAGCCGTACTTCACATAGCTTCTTGGGAACACAAAGTTCCTTTCAGTTGCAAACTCCACTCCATACATATATATGGGGAGGTACTAGCTCCAACTCTGTTTTACAGTGAAAACTGCAGGAACTTCAAACCGGCACTAGGAAAAAGACTGAGAAACCAGAGTAAAAGTTTCTCCTGCAACCCGTTCCCTTTATGCTAGATGAACAAACATCTCTCCACATGCTCAGCTCTGAGAGATAAGTGTGTGTGAAAGCCGTCCTTCACCTAGCTTCTTTGGAACACAAAGTTCCTTTCAGTTGCAAACTCCACTCCATACATATATATGGGGAGTTACTAGCTCCAACTCTGTTTTACAGTGAAAACTGCAGGAACTTCAAAATGGCACTAGGAAACAGACTGAGAAACCAAAAAAAATTTTCTCCTGCAACCCGTTCATATTTTGCTAGATGAACGAACGTCTCTCCACATGCAAAGTTCTGAGAGATAAGTGTGTGTGAAAGCCGTCCTTCACCTAGCTTGTTGGGAACACAAAGTTTCTTTTCATTTGCAAACTCCACTCCATTCTTATTTATGGGGAGGTACTAGCTCCAACTCGGTTTTACACTGAAAACTGCAGGAAATTCAAACCGGCACTAGGAAACAGACTGAGAAAGGAGAGTAACAATTTCTCCTGCAACCCGTTCTATTTGTGCTAAATGAACGAACGTCTCTCCACTTGCTCAGTTCTGAGGGAAAAGTGTTTATGAAAGCCGTCCTTCAATTTGCTTGTTGGGAACACAAAGTTTCTTTTCAGTTGCAAACTCCACTCCATGCATATATATGGGGAGGTACTATCTCCAACTCGGTTTTACATTGAAAACTGCAGGAACTTCAAATCGGCACTAGGAAACAGACTGAGAAACCAGAGTAAAAGTTACTCCTGCAACCCGTTCCCTTTGTGCTAGATGAACGAACGTCTCCCCAAATGCTCAGTTCTGAGAGATAAGTGTGTGTGAAAGCCGTCCTTCACCTAGCTTGTTGGGAATACAAAGTTCTATTCACTTGCAAACCCCAATCCAAACATATATATGGGTTGGTAATAGCTCCAACTCGGTTTTACAGTGAAAACTGCAGGAACTTCAAACCGGCACTAAGAAACAGACTGAGGAACCAGAGTAAAAGTTTCTCCTGCAACCCGTTCCCTTTGTGCTACATGAACGAACGTCTCTCCACATGCTCAGTTCTGAGAGATAAGTGTGTGTGAAAGCCGTCCTTCAATTTGCTTGTTGGGAACACAAAATTTCTTTTCAGTTGCAAACTCCACTCCATAAATATATATGGGAAGGTACTAGTTCCAACTCGGTTTTACAGTGAAAACTGCAGGAACTTCAAACCGGCACTAGGAAACAGACTGAAAAACCAGAGAAAAAGTTTCTCCTGCAACCCGTCCCCTTTGTGCTAGATGAACGAACGTCTCTCCACATGCTCAGTTCTGAGAGATAAGTGTGTGTGAAAGCCGTCCTTCACATAGCTTCCTGGGAACACAAAGTTTCTTTTAACTTGCAATCTCCACTCCATACATATAAATGGGGAGGTACTAGCTCCAACACGATTTTACAGTGAAAACTGCAGGAAATTCAAACCGGGACTAAGAAACAGACTGAGAAACCAGAGTAACAATTTCTCCTGCAAACCGTTCCCTTTGTGCTAGATGAACGAACGTCTCTCCACATGCTCAGTTCTGAGAGATAAGTGTGTGTGAAAGCCGTCCTTCAACTAGCTTGTTGGGAACACAAAGTTTCTTATCAGTTGCAAACTCCACTCCATACATATATATGGGTTGGTTCTAGCTCCAACTCTGTTTTACAGTGAAAACTGCAGGAACTTCAAACCGGCAATAGGAAACAGACTGAGAAACCAGAGTAAAAGTTTCTCCTGCAAACCGTTCCCTTTGTGCTAGATGAACGAACGTCTCTCCACATGCTCAGTTCTGAGAGATAAGTGCGAGTGAAAGCCGTCCTTCACCTAGCTTCTTGGGAACACATAGTTCCTTTCAGTTGCAAACCCCACTCCATACATATATATGGGGAGGTACAAGCTCCAACTCGTATTTACAGTGAAAACTGCAGGAACTACAAACCGGCACTAGGAAACAGACTGAGAAACCAGAGTAAAAGTTTCTCCTGCAACCCGTTCCCTTTGTGCTAGATGAATGAAAGTCTCTCCTCATGCTCAGTTCTGAGAGATAATTGTGTGTGAAAGCCGTCCTTCACATAGCTTCCTGGGAACACAAAGTTCCTTTCAGTTGCAAACTCCACTCCATACATATATATGGGGAGGTACTAGCTCCAACTCTGTTTTACAGAGAAAACTGCAGGAACTTCAAACCGGCACTAAGAAACATACTGAGAAACCAGAGTAAAAGTTTCTCCTGCAACCCGTTACCTTTGTGCTAGATGAACGAACGTCTCTCCACATGCTCAGTTCTGAGATATAACTGTGTGTGAAAGCCGTCCTTCAACTAGCTTGTTGGGAACACAAAGTTTCTTTTCAGTTGCAAACTCCTCTCCATACATATATATGGGGAGGTACTAGCTCCAAATCGGTTTTACAGTGAAAACTGGAGGAACTTCAAAACGGCAGTAGGAAACAGACTGAGAAACCAGAGTAAAAGTTTCTCCTGCAACCCGTTCCCTTTGTGCTAGATAAACGAACGTCTCTCCACATGCTCAGTTCTGAGAGATAAATGTGTGTGAAAGCCGTCCTTCAACTAGATAGTTGGGAACACAACGTTTTTTTCCCTTGCAAACCCCACTCCATGCATATATATGCGTTGGTACTAGCTCCAACTCTGTTTTACTGTGAAAACTGCAGGAACTTCAAACCGGCACTAGGAAAAAGACTGAGAAACCAGAGTAAAAGTTTCTCCTGCAACCCGTTCCCTTTGTGCTAGATGAACGAACGTCTCTCCTCATGCTCAGTTCTGAGAGATAATTGTGTGTGAAAGCCGTACTTCACATAGCTTCTTGGGAACACAAAGTTCCTTTCAGTTGCAAACTCCACTCCATACATATATATGGGGAGGTACTAGCTCCAACTCTGTTTTACAGTGAAAACTGCAGGAACTTCAAACCGGCACTAGGAAAAAGACTGAGAAACCAGAGTAAAAGTTTCTACTGCAACCCGTTCCCTTTGTGCTAGATGAACGAACGTCTCTCCTCATGCTCAGTTCTGAGAGAAAATTGTGTGTGAAAGCCGTCCTTCACATAGCTTCTTGGGAACACAAAGTTCCTTTCAGTTGCAAACTCCAATCCATACATATATATGGGGAGGTACTAGCTCCAACTCTGTTTTACAGTGAAAACTGCAGGAACTTCAAACCGGCACTAGGAAAAAGACTGAGAAACCAGAGTAAAAGTTTCTCCTGCAACCCGTTCCCTTTATGCTAGATGAACAAACGTCTCTCCACATGCTCAGCTCTGAGAGATAAGTGTGTGTGAAAGCCGTCCTTCACCTAGCTTCTTTGGAACACAAAGTTCCTTTCAGTTGCAAACTCCACTCCATACATATATATGGGGAGTTACTAGCTCCAACTCTGTTTTACAGTGAAAACTGCAGGAACTTCAAAATGGCACTAGGAAACAGACAGAGAAACCAAAAAAAATTTTCTCCTGCAACCCGTTCATATTTTGCTAGATGAACGAACGTCTCTCCACATGCAAAGTTCTGAGAGATAAGTGTGTGTGAAAGCCGTCCTTCACCTAGCTTGTTGGGAACACAAAGTTTCTTTTCATTTGCAAACTCCACTCCATTCTTATTTATGGGGAGGTACTAGCTCCAACTCGGTTTTACACTGAAAACTGCAGGAAATTCAAACCGGCACTAGGAAAAAGACTGAGAAACCAGAGAAAAAGTTTCTCCTGCAACCCGTTCTCTTTGTGCTAAATGAACGAACGTCTCTCCACTTGCTCAGTTCTGAGGGAAAAGTGTGTATGAAAGCCGTCCTTCAATTTGCTTGTTGGGAACACAAAGTTTCTTTTCAGTTGCAAACTCCACTCCATGCATATATATGGGGAGGTACTATCTCCAACTCGGTTTTACAGTGAAAACTGCAGGAACTTCAAATCGGCACTAGGAAACAGACTGAGAAACCAGAGTAAAAGTTACTCCTGCAACCCGTTCCCTTTGTGCTAGATGAACGAACGTCTCCCCAAATGCTCAGTTCTGAGAGATAAGTGTGTGTGAAAGCCGTCCTTCACCTAGCTTGTTGGGAATACAAAGTTCTATTCACTTGCAAACCCCAATCCAAACATATATATGGGTCGGTAATAGCTCCAACTCGGTTTTACAGTGAAAACTGCAGGAACTTCAAACCGGCACTAAGAAACAGACTGAAAAACCAGAGTAAAAGTTTCTCCTGCAACCCGTTACAATTGTGCTAGATGAACGAACGTCTCTCCACATGCTCAGTTCTGAGAGATAAGTGTTTGTGAAAGCCGTCCATCACCTAGCTTGTTGGGAACACAAAGTTTCTTTTTGTTGCAAACTCCACTCCATACATATATATGGGGAGGTACTAGCTCCAAATCGGTTTTACAGTGAAAACTGCAGGAACTTCAAACCGGCAGTAGGAAACAGACTGAGAAACCAGAGTAAAAGTTTCTCCTGCAATCCGTTCCCTTTGTGCTAGATGAACGTACGTCTCTCCACATGCTCAGTTCTGAGAGATAATTGTGTGTGAAAGCCGTCCTTCACCTAGCTTGTTGGGAACACAAAGTTTCTTTTCACTTGCAAACGCCAATCCATACATATATATGGGGAGGTACTAGCTCCAACTCGGTTTTACAGTGAAAACTGCAGGAACTTCAAACCGGCAGTAGGATACAGACTGAGAAACCAGAGTGAAAGTTTCACCTGCAACCCGTTCCCTTTGTGCTAGATGAACGAACGTCTCTCCACATGCTCATTTCTGAGAGATGTGTGTGAAAGCCGTCCTTAACATAGCTTGTTGGGAACACAAAGTTTCTTTTCACTTGCAATCTCCAATCCATACATATATATGGGGAGATACTAGCTCCAACACGATTTTACAGTGAAAACTGCAGGAACTTCAAACCGGCACTAAGAAACAGACTGAGAAACCAGTTTAAAAATTTCTCCTGCAAAACTTTCCCTTTGTGCTAGATGAGTGAACGTCTCTCCACATGCTCAGTTCTGAGAGATAAGTGTGTGTGAAAGCCGTACTTCACATAGCTTGTTGGGAACACAAAGTTTCTTTTCAGTTGCAAACTCCACTTCATACATATATATGGGGAGGTACTAGCTCCAACTCGGTTTTACAGTGAAAACTGCAGGAACTTCAAACCGGCACTAGGATACAGACTGAGAAACCAGAGTAAATGTTTCTCCTGCAACCCGTTCCCTTTGTGCTAGATAAACGAACGTCTCTCCACATGCTCAGTTCTGAGAGATAAGTGTGTGTGAAAGCCCTCCTTCACCTAGCTACTTGGGAACACATTGTTCCTTTCAGTTGCAAACCCCTCTCCATACATATATATGGGGAGGTACTAGCTCCAACTCGGATTTACAGTGAAAACTGCAGGAACTTCAAACCGGCACTAAGAAACATACTGAGAAACCAGAGTAAAAGTTTCTCCTCCACACCGTTCCCTTTGTGCTATATGAACGAACGTCTCTCCACATGCTCAGTTCTGAGTGATAAGTGTGTGTGAAAGCCGTCCTTCACCTATTTTGTTGGGAACACAAAGTTTCTATCACTTACAAACTCCAATCCATACATATATATGGGGAGGTACTAGCTCCAACTCGGTTTTACAGTGAAATCTGCAGGAACTTCACACCGGCTCTAGGAAACAGACTGAGAAAGCAGAGTAACAATTCCTCCTGCAACCCGTTCCCTTTGTGCTAGATGAACGAACGTCTCTCCACATGCTCAGTTCTGAGAGATAAGTGTGTGTGAAAGCCGTCCTTCAACTAGCTTGTTGGGAACACAAAGTTTATTTTCAGTTGCAAACTGCACTCCATACATATATGTGGGAAGTTACTAGCTCCAACTCGGTTTTACTGTGAAAACTGCAGGAACTTCTAACCGGCACTAGGAAACAGACTGAGAAACCAGAGTAAAAGTTTCTCCTGCAACCCGTTCCCTTTGTGCTAGATGAACGAACGTCTCTCCACAGGCTCAGTTCTGAGAGATAAGTGTGTGTGAAAGCCGTCCTTCACCTAGCTTCTTGGGAACACATAGTTCCTTTCAGTTGCAAACCCCACTCCATACATATATATGGGGAGGTACTAGCTCCAACTCGTATTTACAGTGAAAACTGCAGGAACTACAAACCGGCACTAGGAAACAGACTGAGAAACCAGAGTAAAAGTTTCTCCTGCAACCCGTTCCCTTTGTGCTAGATGAACGAAACTCTCTCCACATGCTCAGTTCTGAGAGATAATTGTGTGTGCATGCCGTCCTTCACCTAGCTTGTTGGGAACACAAAGTTTCTTTTCAGTTGCAAACTCCACTCCATACATATGTATGGGAAGGTACTAGCTCCAAATCGGTTTTACAGTGAAAACTGCAAGAACTTCAAACCGGCACTAGGAAACAGACTGAGAAACCAGAGAAAAAGTTTCTCCTGCAACCCGTTCCCTTTGTGCTAGATGAACGAACGTCTCTCCTCATGCTCAGTTCTGAGAGATAATTGTGTGTCAAAGCCGTCCTTCACATAGCTTCTTGGGAACACAAAGTTCCTTTCAGTTGCAAACTCCAATCCATACATATATATGGGGGGGTACTAGCTCGAACTCTGTTTTACAGTGAAAACTGCAGGAACTTCAAACCGGCACTAAGAAACAGACTGAGAAACCAGAGTAATAGTTTCTCCTGCAACCCGTTACCTTTGTGCTAGATGAACGAACGTCTCTCCACATGCTCAGTTCTGAGATATAACTGTGTGTGAAAGCCGTACTTCACCTAGCTTGTTGGGAACACAAAGTTTCTTTACAGTTGCAAACTCCTCTCCATACATATATATGGGGAGGTACTAGCTCCAAATCGGTTTTACAGTGAAAACTGCAGGAACTTCAAACCGGCAGTAGGAAACGGACTGAGAAACCAGAGTAAAAGTTACTCCTGCAACCCGTTCCCTTTGTGCTAGATGAACGAACGTCTCTCCACATGCTCAGTTCTGAGAGATAAGTGTGTGTGAAAGCATTCCTTCACCTAGCTTGTTGGGAACACAAAGTTTCTTTCACTTGCAAACTCCAATCCATACATATATATGGGGAGGTACTAGATCCAAATCGGTTTTACAGTGAAATCTGCAGGAACTTCACACCGGCTCTAGGAAACAGACTGAGAAAGCAGAGTAACAATTTCTCTTGCAACCCGTTCCCTTTGTGCTAGATGAACGAAACTCTCTCCACATGCTCAGTTCTGAGAGATAATTGTGTGTGCATGCCGTCCTTCACCTAGCTTGTTGGGAACACAAAGTTTCTTTTCAGTTGCAAACTCCACTCCATACATATATATGGGAAGGTACTAGCTCCAAATCGGTTTTACAGTGAAATCTGCAGGAACTTCAAACCGGCACTAGGAAACAGACTGAGAAACCAGAGTAAAAGTTTCTCCTGCAACCCGTTCCCTTTGTGCTAGATGAACGAACGTCTCTCCTCATGCTCAGTTCTGAGAGATAATTGTGTGTCAAAGCCGTCCTTCACATAGCTTCTTGGGAACACAAAGTTCCTTTCATTTGCAAACTCCTCTCCATACATATATATGGGGAGGTACTAGCCCCAAATCGGTTTTACAATGAAAACTGCAGGAACTTCAAACCGGCAGTAGGAAACGGACTGAGAAACCAGAGTAAAAGTTACTCCTGCAACCCGTTCCCTTTGTGCTAGATGAACGAACGTCTCTCCACATGCTCAGTTCTGAGAGATAAGTGTGTGTGAAAGCCTTCCTTCACCTAGCTTGTTGGGAACACAAAGTTTCTTTCACTTGCAAACTCCAATCCATACATATATATGGGGAGGTACTAGCTCCAACTCGGTTTTACAGTGAAAACTGCAGGAACTTCACACCGGCTCTAGGAAACAGACTGAGAAAGCAGAGTAACAATTTCTCTTGCAACCCGTTCCCTTTGTGCTAGATGAACGATCGTCTCTCCACATGCTCAGTTCTGAGAGATAAGTGTGTGTGAAAGCCGTCCTTCAACTAGCTTGTTGGGAACACAAAGTTTCTTTTCAGTTGCAAACTCCACTCCATACATATATATGGGAAGGTACTAGCTCCAACTCGGTTTTACAGTGAAAACTGCAGGAACTTCAAACCGGCACTAGGAAACAGACTGAGAAACCAGAGTAAACGTTTCTCCTGCAACCCGTTCACTTTGTGCTAGATGAACGAACGTCTCTCCACATGCTCAGTTCTGAGAGGTAAGTGTGTGTGAAAGCCGTACTTCACCAAGCTTCTTGGGAACACATAGTTCCTTTCAGTTGCAAACCCCACTCCATAAATATATATGGGGAGGTTCTAGCTCCAACTCGTATTTACAGTGAAAACTGCAGGAACTACAAACCGGCACTAGGAAACAGACTGAGAAACCAGAGTAAAAGTTTCTCCTGCAACCCGTTCCCTTTGTGCTAGATGAACGGAAGTCTCTCCACATGCTCAGTTCTGAGAGATAATTGTGTGTGAAAGCCGTCCTTCACCTAGCTTGTTGGGAACACAAAGTTTCTTTTCAGTTGCAAACTCCACTCCATACATATATATGGGAAGGTACTAGCTCCAAATTGGTTTTACAGTGAAAACTGCAGGAACTTCAAACCGGCAGTAGGAAACGGACTGAGAAACCAGAGTAAAAGTTACTCCTGCAACCCGTTCCCTTTGTGCTAGATGAACGAACGTCTCTCCACATGCTCAGTTCTGAGAGATAAGTGTGTGTGAAAGCCTCCCTTCACCTAGCTTGTTGGGAACACAAAGTTTCTTTCACTTGCAAACTCCAATCCATACATATATATGGGGAGGTACTAGCTCCAACTCGGTTTTACAGTGAAATCTGCAGGAACTTCACACCGGCTCTAGGAAACAGACTGAGAAAGCAGAGTAACAATTTCTCTTGCAACCCGTTCCCTTTGTGCTAGATGAACGATCGTCTCTCCACATGCTCAGTTCTGAGAGATAAGTGTGTGTGAAAGCCGTCCTTCAACTAGCTTGTTGGGAACACAAAGTTTCTTTTCAGTTGCAAACTCCACTCCATACATATATATGGGAAGGTACTAGCTCCAACTCGGTTTTACAGTGAAAACTGCAGGAACTTCAAACCGGCACTAGGAAACAGACTGAGAAACCAGAGTAAACGTTTCTCCTGCAACCCGTTCACTTTGTGCTAGATGAACGAACGTTTCTCCACATGCTCAGTTCTGAGAGGTAAGTGTGTGTGAAAGCCGTACTTCACCAAGCTTCTTGGGAACACATAGTTCCTTTCAGTTGCAAACCCCACTCCATACATATATATGGGGAGGTTCTAGCTCCAACTCGTATTTACAGTGAAAACTGCAGGAACTACAAACCGGCACTAGGAAACAGACTGAGAAACCAGAGTAAAAGTTTCTCCTGCAACCCGTTCCCTTTGTGCTAGATGAACGGAAGTCTCTCCACATGCTCAGTTCTGAGAGATAATTGTGTGTGAAAGCCGTCCTTCACCTAGCTTGTTGGGAACACAAAGTTTCTTTTCAGTTGCAAACTCCACTCCATACATATATATGGGAAGGTACTAGCTCCAAATCGGTTTTACAGTGAAAACTGCAGGAACTTCAAACCGGCACTAGGAAACAGACTTAGAAACCAGAGTAAAAGTTTCTCCTGCAACCCGTTCCCTTTGTGCCAGATGAACGAACGTCTCTCCTCATGCTCAGTTCTGAGAGATAATTGTGTGTGAAAGCCGTCCTTCACATAGCTTCTTGGGAACACAAAGTTCCTTTCAGTTGCAAACTCCACTCCATACATAAATATGTGGAGGTACTAGCTCCAACTCTGTTTTACATTGAAAACTGCAGGAACTTCAAACCGGCACTAAGAAACAGACTGAGAAACCAGAGTAAATGTTTCTCCTGCAACCCGTTACCTTTGTGCTAGATGAACGATCGTCTCTCCACATGCTCAGTTCTGAGATATAACTGTGTGTGAAAGCCGTCCTTCAACTAGCTTGTTGGGAACACAAAGTTTCTTTTCAGTTGCAAACTCCTCTCCATACATATATATGGGGAGGTACTAGCTCCAAATCGGTTTTACAGTGAAAACTGCAGGAACTTCAAAACGGCAGTAGGAAACAGACTGAGAAACCAGAGTAAAAGTTTCTCCTGCAACCCGTTCCCTTTGTGCTAGATGAACGAACGTCTCTCCACATGCTCATTTCTGAGAGATAAATGTGAGTGAAAGCCGTCCTTCAACTAGATAGTTGGGAACACAAAGTTTTTTTCCCTTGCAAACCCCACTCCATGCATATATATGGGTTGGTACTAGCTCCAACTCTGTTTTACAGTGAAAACTGCAGGAACCTCAAACCGGCACTAGGAAAAAGACTGAGAAACCAGAGTAAAAGTTTCTCCTGCAACCCGTTCCCTTTGTGCTAGATGAACGAACGTCTCTCCTCATGCTCAGTTCTGAGAGATTATTGTGTGTGAAAGCCGTACTTCACATAGCTTCTTGGGAACACAAAGTTCCTTTCAGTTGCAAACTCCACTCCATACATATATATGGGGAGGTACTAGCTCCAACTCTGTTTTACAGTGAAAACTTCAGGAACTTCAAACCGGCACTAGGAAAAAGACTGAGAAACCAGAGTAAAAGTTTCTCCTTCAACCCGTTCCCTTTGTGCTAGATGAACGAACGTCTCTCCTCATGCTCAGTTCTGAGAGAAAATTGTGTGTGAAAGCCGTCCTTCACATAGCTTCTTGGGAACACAAAGTTCCTTTCAGTTGCAAACTCCAATCCATACATATATATGGGGAGGTACTAGCTCCAACTCTGTTTTACAGTGAAAACTGCAGGAACTTCAAACCGGCACTAGGATACAGACTGAGAAACCAGAGTAAATGTTTCTCCTGCAACCCGTTCCCTTTGTGCTAGATAAACGAACGTCTCTCCACATGCTCAGTTCTGAGAGATAAGTGTGTGTGAAAGCCCTCCTTCACCTAGCTACTTGGGAACACATTGTTCCTTTCAGTTGAAAACCTCTCTCCATACATATATATGGGGAGGTACTAGCTCCAACTCGGATTTACAGTGAAAACTGCAGGAACTTCAAACCGGCACTAAGAAACATACTGAGAAACCAGAGTAAAAGTTTCTCCTCCACACCGTTCCCTTTGTGCTAGATGAACGAACGTCTCTCCACATGCTCAGTTCTGAGAGATAAGTGTGTGTGAAAGCCTTCCTTCACCTAGCTTGTTGGGAACACAAAGTTTCTTTCACTTGCAAACTCCAATCCATACATATATATGGGGAGGTACTAGCTCCAACTCGGTTTTACAGTGAAAACTGCAGGAACTTCACACCGGCTCTAGGAAACAGACTGAGAAAGCAGAGTAACAATTTCTCTTGCAACCCGTTCCCTTTGTGCTAGATGAACGATCGTCTCTCCACATGCTCAGTTCTGAGAGATAAGTGTGTGTGAAAGCCGTCCTTCAACTAGCTTGTTGGGAACACAAAGTTTCTTTTCAGTTGCAAACTCCACTCCATACATATATATGGGAAGGTACTAGCTCCAACTCGGTTTTACAGTGAAAACTGCAGGAACTTCAAACCGGCACTAGGAAACAGACTGAGAAACCAGAGTAAACGTTTCTCCTGCAACCCGTTCACTTTGTGCTAGATGAACGAACGTCTCTCCACATGCTCAGTTCTGAGAGGTAAGTGTGTGTGAAAGCCGTACTTCACCAAGCTTCTTGGGAACACATAGTTCCTTTCAGTTGCAAACCCCACTCCATAAATATATATGGGGAGGTTCTAGCTCCAACTCGTATTTACAGTGAAAACTGCAGGAACTACAAACCGGCACTAGGAAACAGACTGAGAAACCAGAGTAAAAGTTTCTCCTGCAACCCGTTCCCTTTGTGCTAGATGAACGGAAGTCTCTCCACATGCTCAGTTCTGAGAGATAATTGTGTGTGAAAGCCGTCCTTCACCTAGCTTGTTGGGAACACAAAGTTTCTTTTCAGTTGCAAACTCCACTCCATACATATATATGGGAAGGTACTAGCTCCAAATTGGTTTTACAGTGAAAACTGCAGGAACTTCAAACCGGCAGTAGGAAACGGACTGAGAAACCAGAGTAAAAGTTACTCCTGCAACCCGTTCCCTTTGTGCTAGATGAACGAACGTCTCTCCACATGCTCAGTTCTGAGAGATAAGTGTGTGTGAAAGCCTCCCTTCACCTAGCTTGTTGGGAACACAAAGTTTCTTTCACTTGCAAACTCCAATCCATACATATATATGGGGAGGTACTAGCTCCAACTCGGTTTTACAGTGAAATCTGCAGGAACTTCACACCGGCTCTAGGAAACAGACTGAGAAAGCAGAGTAACAATTTCTCTTGCAACCCGTTCCCTTTGTGCTAGATGAACGATCGTCTCTCCACATGCTCAGTTCTGAGAGATAAGTGTGTGTGAAAGCCGTCCTTCAACTAGCTTGTTGGGAACACAAAGTTTCTTTTCAGTTGCAAACTCCACTCCATACATATATATGGGAAGGTACTAGCTCCAACTCGGTTTTACAGTGAAAACTGCAGGAACTTCAAACCGGCACTAGGAAACAGACTGAGAAACCAGAGTAAACGTTTCTCCTGCAACCCGTTCACTTTGTGCTAGATGAACGAACGTTTCTCCACATGCTCAGTTCTGAGAGGTAAGTGTGTGTGAAAGCCGTACTTCACCAAGCTTCTTGGGAACACATAGTTCCTTTCAGTTGCAAACCCCACTCCATACATATATATGGGGAGGTTCTAGCTCCAACTCGTATTTACAGTGAAAACTGCAGGAACTACAAACCGGCACTAGGAAACAGACTGAGAAACCAGAGTAAAAGTTTCTCCTGCAACCCGTTCCCTTTGTGCTAGATGAACGGAAGTCTCTCCACATGCTCAGTTCTGAGAGATAATTGTGTGTGAAAGCCGTCCTTCACCTAGCTTGTTGGGAACACAAAGTTTCTTTTCAGTTGCAAACTCCACTCCATACATATATATGGGAAGGTACTAGCTCCAAATCGGTTTTACAGTGAAAACTGCAGGAACTTCAAACCGGCACTAGGAAACAGACTTAGAAACCAGAGTAAAAGTTTCTCCTGCAACCCGTTCCCTTTGTGCCAGATGAACGAACGTCTCTCCTCATGCTCAGTTCTGAGAGATAATTGTGTGTGAAAGCCGTCCTTCACATAGCTTCTTGGGAACACAAAGTTCCTTTCAGTTGCAAACTCCACTCCATACATAAATATGTGGAGGTACTAGCTCCAACTCTGTTTTACATTGAAAACTGCAGGAACTTCAAACCGGCACTAAGAAACAGACTGAGAAACCAGAGTAAATGTTTCTCCTGCAACCCGTTACCTTTGTGCTAGATGAACGATCGTCTCTCCACATGCTCAGTTCTGAGATATAACTGTGTGTGAAAGCCGTCCTTCAACTAGCTTGTTGGGAACACAAAGTTTCTTTTCAGTTGCAAACTCCTCTCCATACATATATATGGGGAGGTACTAGCTCCAAATCGGTTTTACAGTGAAAACTGCAGGAACTTCAAAACGGCAGTAGGAAACAGACTGAGAAACCAGAGTAAAAGTTTCTCCTGCAACCCGTTCCCTTTGTGCTAGATGAACGAACGTCTCTCCACATGCTCATTTCTGAGAGATAAATGTGAGTGAAAGCCGTCCTTCAACTAGATAGTTGGGAACACAAAGTTTTTTTCCCTTGCAAACCCCACTCCATGCATATATATGGGTTGGTACTAGCTCCAACTCTGTTTTACAGTGAAAACTGCAGGAACCTCAAACCGGCACTAGGAAAAAGACTGAGAAACCAGAGTAAAAGTTTCTCCTGCAACCCGTTCCCTTTGTGCTAGATGAACGAACGTCTCTCCTCATGCTCAGTTCTGAGAGATTATTGTGTGTGAAAGCCGTACTTCACATAGCTTCTTGGGAACACAAAGTTCCTTTCAGTTGCAAACTCCACTCCATACATATATATGGGGAGGTACTAGCTCCAACTCTGTTTTACAGTGAAAACTTCAGGAACTTCAAACCGGCACTAGGAAAAAGACTGAGAAACCAGAGTAAAAGTTTCTCCTTCAACCCGTTCCCTTTGTGCTAGATGAACGAACGTCTCTCCTCATGCTCAGTTCTGAGAGAAAATTGTGTGTGAAAGCCGTCCTTCACATAGCTTCTTGGGAACACAAAGTTCCTTTCAGTTGCAAACTCCAATCCATACATATATATGGGGAGGTACTAGCTCCAACTCTGTTTTACAGTGAAAACTGCAGGAACTTCAAACCGGCACTAGGATACAGACTGAGAAACCAGAGTAAATGTTTCTCCTGCAACCCGTTCCCTTTGTGCTAGATAAACGAACGTCTCTCCACATGCTCAGTTCTGAGAGATAAGTGTGTGTGAAAGCCCTCCTTCACCTAGCTACTTGGGAACACATTGTTCCTTTCAGTTGAAAACCTCTCTCCATACATATATATGGGGAGGTACTAGCTCCAACTCGGATTTACAGTGAAAACTGCAGGAACTTCAAACCGGCACTAAGAAACATACTGAGAAACCAGAGTAAAAGTTTCTCCTCCACACCGTTCCCTTTGTGCTATATGAACGAACGTCTCTCCACATGCTCAGTTCTGAGAGATAAGTGTGTGTGAAAGCCGTCCTTCACCTAGCTTGTTGGGAACACAAAGTTTCTATCACTTACAAACTCCAATCCATACATATATATGGGGAGGTACTAGCTCCAACTCGGTTTTACAGTGAAATCTGCAGGAACTTCACACCGGCTCTAGGAAACAGACTGAGAAAGCAGAGTAACAATTCCTCCTGCAACCCGTTCCCTTTGTGCTAGATGAACGAACGTCTCTCCACATGCTCAGTTCTGAGAGATAAGTGTGTGTGAAAGCTGTCCTTCAACTAGCTTGTTGGGAACACAAAGTTTATTTTCAGTTGCAAACTCCACTCCATACATATATATGGGAAGGTACTAGCTCCAACTCGGTTTTACAGTGAAAACTGCAGGAACTTCAAACCGGCACTAGGAAACAGACTGAGAAACCAGAGTAAAAGTTTCTCCTGCAACCCGTTCCCTTTGTGCTAGATGAACGAACGTCTCTCCACAGGCTCAGTTCTGAGAGATAAGTGTGTGTGAAAGCCGTACTTCACCTAGCTTCTTGGGAACACATAGTTCCTTTCAGTTGCAAACCCCATTCCATACATATATATGGGGAGGTACAAGCTCCAACTCGTATTTACAGTGAAAACTGCAGGAACTACAAACCGGCACTAGGAAACAGACTGAGAAACCAGAGTAAAAGTTTCTCCTGCAACCCGTTCCCTTTGTGCTAGATGAACGAAACTCTCTCAACATGCTCAGTTCTGAGAGATAATTGTGTGTGCATGCCGTCCTTCAACTAGCTTGTTGGGAACACAAAGTTTCTTTTCAGTTGCAAACTCCACTCCATACATATATATGGGAAGGTACTAGCTCCAAATCGGTTTTACAGTGAAAACTGCAGGAACTTCAAACCGGCACTAGGAAACAGACTGAGAAACCAGAGAAAAAGTTTCTCCTGCAACCCGTTCCCTTTGTGCTAGATGAACGAACATCTCTCCTCATGCTCAGTTCTGAGAGATATTTGTGTGTCAAAGCCGTCCTTCACATAGCTTTTAGGGGAACACAAAGTTCCTTTCAGTTGCAAACTCCAATCCATACATATATATGGGGGGGTACTAGCTCCAACTCTGTTTTACAGTGAAAACTGCAGGAACTTCAAACCGGCACTAAGAAACAGACTGAGAAACCAGAGTAAAAGTTTCTCCTGCAACCCGTTACCTTTGTGCTAGATGAACGAACGTCTCTCCACATGCTCAGTTCTGAGATATAACTGTTTGTGAAAGCCGTACTTCACCTAGCTTGTTGGGAACACTAAGTTTCTTTTCAGTTGCAAACTCCTCTCCATACATATATATGGGGAGGTACTAGCTCCAACTCTGTTTTACAGTGAAAACTGCAGGAACTTCAAACCGGCACTAGGAAACAGACTGAGAAACCAGAGTAAAAGTTTCTCCTGCAACCCGTTCCCTTTGTGCCAGATGAACGAACGTCTCTCCTCATGCTCAGTTCTGAGAGATAATTGTGTGTGAAAGCCGTCCTTCACATAGCTTCTTGGGAACACATAGTTCCTTTCAGTTGCAAACCCCACTCCATAAATATATATGGGGAGGTTCTAGCTCCAACTCGTATTTACAGTGAAAACTGCAGGAACTACAAACCGGCACTAGGAAACAGACTGAGAATCCAGAGTAAAAGTTTCTCCTGCAACCCGTTCCCTTTGTGCTAGATGAACGGAAGTCTCTCCACATGCTCAGTTCTGAGAGATAATTGTGTGTGAAAGCCGTCCTTCACCTAGCTTGTTGGGAACACAAAGTTTCTTTTCAGTTGCAAACTCCACTCCATACATATATATGGGAAGGTACTAGCTCCAAATCGGTTTTACAGTGAAAACTGCAGGAACTTCAAACCGGCAGTAGGAAACGGACTGAGAAACCAGAGTAAAAGTTACTCCTGCAACCCGTTCCCTTTGTGCTAGATGAACGAACGTCTCTCCACATGCTCAGTTCTGAGAGATAAGTGTGTGTGAAAGCCTCCCTTCACCTAGCTTGTTGGGAACACAAAGTTTCTTTCACTTGCAAACTCCAATCCATACATATATATGGGGAGGTACTAGCTCCAACTCGGTTTTACAGTGAAATCTGCAGGAACTTCACACCGGCTCTAGGAAACAGACTGAGAAAGCAGAGTAACAATTTCTCTTGCAACCCGTTCCCTTTGTGCTAGATGAACGATCGTCTCTCCACATGCTCAGTTCTGAGAGATAAGTGTGTGTGAAAGCCGTCCTTCAACTAGCTTGTTGGGAACACAAAGTTTCTTTTCAGTTGCAAACTCCACTCCATACATATATATGGGAAGGTACTAGCTCCAACTCGGTTTTACAGTGAAAACTGCAGGAACTTCAAACCGGCACTAGGAAACAGACTGAGAAACCAGAGTAAACGTTTCTCCTGCAACCCGTTCACTTTGTGCTAGATGAACGAACGTCTCTCTACATGCTCAGTTCTGAGAGGTAAGTGTGTGTGAAAGCCGTACTTCACCAAGCTTCTTGGGAACACATAGTTCCTTTCAGTTGCAAACCCCACTCCATAAATATATATGGGGAGGTTCTAGCTCCAACTCGTATTTACAGTGAAAACTGCAGGAACTACAAACCGGCACTAGGAAACAGACTGAGAAACCAGAGTAAAAGTTTCTCCTGCAACCCGTTCCCTTTGTGCTAGATGAACGGAAGTCTCTCCACATGCTCAGTTCTGAGAGATAATTGTGTGTGAAAGCCGTCCTTCACCTAGCTTGTTGGGAACACAAAGTTTCTTTTCAGTTGCAAACTCCACTCCATACATATATATGGGAAGGTACTAGCTCCAAATCGGTTTTACAGTGAAAACTGCAGGAACTTCAAACCGGCACTAGGAAACAGACTTAGAAACCAGAGTAAAAGTTTCTCCTGCAACCCGTTCCCTTTGTGCCAGATGAACGAACGTCTCTCCTCATGCTCAGTTCTGAGAGATAATTGTGTGTGAAAGCCGTCCTTCACATAGCTTCTTGGGAACACAAAGTTCCTTTCAGTTTCAAACTCCACTCCATACATAAATATGTGGAGGTACTAGCTCCAACTCTGTTTTACAGTGAAAACTGCAGGAACTTCAAACCGGCACTAAGAAACAGACTGAGAAACCAGAGTAAAAGTTTCTCCTGCAACCCGTTACCTTTGTGCTAGATGAACGATCGTCTCTCCACATGCTCAGTTCTGAGATATAACTGTGTGTGAAAGCCGTCCTTCAACTAGCTTGTTGGGAACACAAAGTTTCTTTTCAGTTGCAAACTCCTCTCCATACATATATATGGGGAGGTACTAGCTCCAAATCGGTTTTACAGTGAAAACTGCAGGAACTTCAAAACGGCAGTAGGAAACAGACTGAGAAACCAGAGTAAAAGTTTCTCCTGCAACCCGTTCCCTTTGTGCTAGATGAACGAACGTCTCTCCACATGCTCATTTCTGAGAGATAAATGTGAGTGAAAGCCGTCCTTCAACTAGATAGTTGGGAACACAAAGTTTTTTTCCCTTGCAAACCCCACTCCATGCATATATATGGGTTGGTACTAGCTCCAACTCTGTTTTACAGTGAAAACTGCAGGAACCTCAAACCGGCACTAGGAAAAAGACTGAGAAACCAGAGTAAAAGTTTCTCCTGCAACCCGTTCCCTTTGTGCTAGATGAACGAACGTCTCTCCTCATGCTCAGTTCTGAGAGATTATTGTGTGTGAAAGCCGTACTTCACATAGCTTCTTGGGAACACAAAGTTCCTTTCAGTTGCAAACTCCACTCCATACATATATATGGGGAGGTACTAGCTCCAACTCTGTTTTACAGTGAAAACTTCAGGAACTTCAAACCGGCACTAGGAAAAAGACTGAGAAACCAGAGTAAAAGTTTCTCCTTCAACCCGTTCCCTTTGTGCTAGATGAACGAACGTCTCTCCTCATGCTCAGTTCTGAGAGAAAATTGTGTGTGAAAGCCGTCCTTCACATAGCTTCTTGGGAACACAAAGTTCCTTTCAGTTGCAAACTCCAATCCATACATATATATGGGGAGGTACTAGCTCCAACTCTGTTTTACAGTGAAAACTGCAGGAACTTCAAACCGGCACTAGGATACAGACTGAGAAACCAGAGTAAATGTTTCTCCTGCAACCCGTTCCCTTTGTGCTAGATAAACGAACGTCTCTCCACATGCTCAGTTCTGAGAGATAAGTGTGTGTGAAAGCCCTCCTTCACCTAGCTACTTGGGAACACATTGTTCCTTTCAGTTGAAAACCCCTCTCCATACATATATATGGGGAGGTACTAGCTCCAACTCGGATTTACAGTGAAAACTGCAGGAACTTCAAACCGGCACTAAGAAACATACTGAGAAACCAGAGTAAAAGTTTCTCCTCCACACCGTTCCCTTTGTGCTATATGAACGAACGTCTCTCCACATGCTCAGTTCTGAGAGATAAGTGTGTGTGAAAGCCGTCCTTCACCTAGCTTGTTGGGAACACAAAGTTTCTATCACTTACAAACTCCAATCCATACATATATATGGGGAGGTACTAGCTCCAACTCGGTTTTACAGTGAAATCTGCAGGAACTTCACACCGGCTCTAGGAAACAGACTGAGAAAGCAGAGTAACAATTCCTCCTGCAACCCGTTCCCTTTGTGCTAGATGAACGAACGTCTCTCCACATGCTCAGTTCTGAGAGATAAGTGTGTGTGAAAGCCGTCCTTCAACTAGCTTGTTGGGAACACAAAGTTTATTTTCAGTTGCAAACTCCACTCCATACATATATATGGGAAGGTACTAGCTCCAACTCGGTTTTACAGTGAAAACTGCAGGAACTTCAAACCGGCACTAGGAAACAGACTGAGAAACCAGAGTAAAAGTTTCTCCTGCAACCCGTTCCCTTTGTGCTAGATGAACGAACGTCTCTCCACAGGCTCAGTTCTGAGAGATAAGTGTGTGTGAAAGCCGTACTTCACCTAGCTTCTTGGGAACACATAGTTCCTTTCAGTTGCAAACCCCATTCCATACATATATATGGGGAGGTACAAGCTCCAACTCGTATTTACAGTGAAAACTGCAGGAACTACAAACCGGCACTAGGAAACAGACTGAGAAACCAGAGTAAAAGTTTCTCCTGCAACCCGTTCCCTTTGTGCTAGATGAACGAAACTCTCTCAACATGCTCAGTTCTGAGAGATAATTGTGTGTGCATGCCGTCCTTCAACTAGCTTGTTGGGAACACAAAGTTTCTTTTCAGTTGCAAACCCAACTCCATACATATATATGGGAAGGTACTAGCTCCAAATCGGTTTTACAGTGAAAACTGCAGGAACTTCAAACCGGCACTAGGAAACAGACTGAGAAACCAGAGAAAAAGTTTCTCCTGCAACCCGTTCCCTTTGTGCTAGATGAACGAACGTCTCTCCACATGCTCAGTTCTGAGAGATATTTGTGTGTCAAAGCCGTCCTTCACATAGCTTTTAGGGGAACACAAATTTCCTTTCAGTTGCAAACTCCAATCCATACATATATATGGGGGGGTACTAGCTCCAACTCTGTTTTACAGTGAAAACTGCAGGAACTTCAAACCGGCACTAAGAAACAGACTGAGAAACCAGAGTAAAAGTTTCTCCTGCAACCCGTTACCTTTGTGCTAGATGAACGAACGTCTCTCCACATGCTCAGTTCTGAGATATAACTGTGTGTGAAAGCCGTACTTCACCTAGCTTGTTGGGAACACTAAGTTTCTTTTCAGTTGCAAACTCCTCTCCATACATATATATGGGGAGGTACTAGCTCCAACTCTGTTTTACAGTGAAAACTGCAGGAACTTCAAACCGGCACTAGGAAACAGACTGAGAAACCAGAGTAAAAGTTTCCCCTGCAACCCGTTCCCTTTGTGCCAGATGAACGAACGTCTCTCCTCATGCTCAGTTCTGAGAGATAATTGTGTGTGAAAGCCTTCCTTCACATAGCTTCTTGGGAACACAAAGTTCCTTTCAGTTGCAAACTCCACTCCATACATAAATATGTGGAGGTACTAGCTCCAACTCTGTTTTACAGTGAAAACTGCAGGAACTTCAAACCGGCACTAAGAAACAGACTGAGAAACCAGAGTAAAAGTTTCTCCTGCAACCCGTTACCTTTGTGCTAGATGAACGATCGTCTCTCCACATGCTCAGTTCTGAGATATAACTGTGTGTGAAAGCCGTCCTTCACCTAGCTTGTTGGGAACACAAAGTTTCTTTTCAGTTGCAAACTCCTCTCCATACATATATATGGGGAGGTACTAGCTCCAAATCGGTTTTACAGTGAAAACTGCAGGAACTTCAAAACGGCAGTAGGAAACAGACTGAGAAACCAGAGTAAAAGTTTCTCCTGCAACCCGTTCCCTTTGTGCTAGATGAACGAACGTCTCTCCACATGCTCATTTCTGAGAGATAAATGTGAGTGAAAGCCGTCCTTCAACTAGATAGTTGGGAACACAAAGTTTTTTTCCCTTGCAAACCCCACTCCATGCATATATATGGGTTGGTACTAGCTCCAACTCTGTTTTACAGTGAAAACTGCAGGAACCTCAAACCGGCACTAGGAAAAAGACTGAGAAACCAGAGTAAAAGTTTCTCCTGCAACCCGTTCCCTTTGTGCTAGATGAACGAACGTCTCTCCTCATGCTCAGTTCTGAGAGATTATTGTGTGTGAAAGCCGTACTTCACATAGCTTCTTGGGAACACAAAGTTCCTTTAAGTTGCAAACTCCACTCCATACATATATATGGGGAGGTACTAGCTCCAACTCTGTTTTACAGTGAAAACTTCAGGAATTTCAAACCGGCACTAGGAAAAAGACTGAGAAACCAGAGTAAAAGTTTCTCCTGCAACCCGTTCCCTTTGTGCTAGATGAACGAACGTCTCTCCTCATGCTCAGTTCTGAGAGAAAATTGTGTGTGAAAGCCGTCCTTCAAATAGCTTCTTGGGAACACAAAGTTCCTTTCAGTTGCAAACTCCAATCCATACATATATATGGGGAGGTACTAGCTCCAACTCTGTTTTACAGTGAAAACTGCAGGAACTTCAAACCGGCACTGGAATACAGACTGAGAAACCAGAGTAAATGTTTCTCCTGCAACCCGTTCCCTTTGTGCTAGATAAACGAACGTCTCTCCACATGCTCACTTCTGAGAGATAAGTGTGTGTGAAAGCCCTCTTCACCTAGCTACTTGGGAACACATTGTTCCTTTCAGTTGCAAACCCCTCTCCATACATATATATGGGGAGGTACTAGCTCCAACTCGGATTTACAGTGAAAACTGCAGGAACTTCAAACCGGCACTAAGAAACATACTGAGAAACCAGAGTAAAAGTTTCTCCTCCACACCGTTCCCTTTGTGCTATATGAACGAACGTCTCTCCACATGCTCAGTTCTGAGAGATAAGTGTGTGTGAAAGCCGTCCTTCACCTAGCTTGTTGGGAACACAAAGTTTCTATCACTTACAAACTCCAATCCATACATATATATGGGGAGGTACTAGCTCCAACTCGGTTTTACAGTGAAATCTGCAGGAACTTCACACCGGCTCTAGGAAACAGACTGAGAAAGCAGAGTAACAATTCCTCCTGCAACCCGTTCCCTTTGTGCTAGATGAACGATCGTCTCTCCACATGCTCAGTTCTGAGAGATAAGTGTGTGTGAAAGCCGTCCTTCAACTAGCTTGTTGGGAACACAAAGTTTATTTTCAGTTGCAAACTCCACTCCATACATATATATGGGAAGGTACTAGCTCCAACTCGGTTTTACAGTGAAAACTGCAGGAACTTCAAACCGGCACTAGGAAACAGACTGAGAAACCAGAGTAAAAGTTTCTCCTGCAACCCGTTCCCTTTGTGCTAGATGAACGAACGTCTCTCCACAGGCTCAGTTCTGAGAGATAAGTGTGTGTGAAAGCCGTACTTCACCTAGCTTCTTGGGAACACATAGTTCCTTTCAGTTGCAAACCCCATTCCATACATATATATGGGGAGGTACAAGCTCCAACTCGTATTTACAGTGAAAACTGCAGGAACTACAAACCGGCACTAGGAAACAGACTGAGAAACCAGAGTAAAAGTTTCTCCTGCAACCCGTTCCCTTTGTGCTAGATGAACGAAACTCTCTCAACATGCTCAGTTCTGAGAGATAATTGTGTGTGCATGCCGTCCTTCAACTAGCTTGTTGGGAACACAAAGTTTCTTTTCAGTTGCAAACTCCACTCCATACATATATATGGGAAGGTACTAGCTCCAACTCGGTTTTACAGTGAAAACTGCAGGAACTTCAAACCGGCACTAGGAAACAGACTGAGAAACCAGAGAAAAAGTTTCTCCTACAACCCGTTCCCTTTGTGCTAGATGAACGAACGTCTCTCCTCATGCTCAGTTCTGAGAGATAATTGTGTGTCAAAGCCGTCCTTCACATAGCTTCTTGGGAACACAAAGTTCCTTTCAGTTGCAAACTCCAATCCATACATATATATGGGGGGGTACTAGCTCCAACTCTGTTTTACAGTGAAAACTGCAGGAACTTCAAACCGGCACTAAGAAACAGACTGAGAAACCAGAGTAAAAGTTTCTCCTGCAACCCGTTACCTTTGTGCTAGATGAACGAACGTCTCTCCACATGCTCAGTTCTGAGAGATAAGTGTGTGTGAAAGCATCCCTTCACCTAGCTTGTTGGGAACACAAAGTTTCTTTCACTTGCAAACTCCAATCCATACATGTATATGGGGAGGTACTAGCTCCAAATCGGTTTTACAGTGAAATCTGCAGGAACTTCACACCGGCTCTAGGAAACAGACTGAGAAAGCAGAGTAACAATTTCTCTTGCAACCAGTTCCCTTTGTGCTAGATGAACGAAACTCTCTCCACATGCTCAGTTCTGAGAGATAATTGTGTGTGCATGCCGTCCTTCACCTAGCTTGTTGGGAACACAAAGTTTCTTTTCAGTTGCAAACTCCACTCCATACATATATATGGGAAGGTACTAGCTCCAAATCGGTTTTACAGTGAAAACTGCAGGAACTTCACACCGGCACTAGGAAACAGACTGAGAAACCAGAGTAAAAGTTTCTCCTGCAACCCGTTCCCTTTGTGCTAGATGAACGAACGTCTCTCCTCATGCTCAGTTCTGAGAGATAATTGTGTGTCAAAGCCGTCCTTCACATAGCTTCTTGGGAACACAAAGTTCCTTTCATTTGCAAACTCCTCTCCATACATATATATGGGGAGGTACTAGCTCCAAATCGGTTTTACAATGAAAACTGCAGGAACTTCAAACCGGCAGTAGGAAACGGACTGAGAAACCAGAGTAAAAGTTACTCCTGCAACCCGTTCCCTTTGTGCTAGATGAACGAACGTCTCTCCACATGCTCAGTTCTGAGAGATAAGTGTGTGTGAAAGCCTTCCTTCACCTAGCTTGTTGGGAACACAAAGTTTCTTTCACTTGCAAACTCCAATCCATACATATATATGGGGAGGTACTAGCTCCAACTCGGTTTTACCGTGAAATCTGCAGGAACTTCACACCGGCTCTTGGAAACAGACTGAGAAAGCAGAGTAACAATTTCTCTTGCAACCCGTTCCATTTTGTGCTAGATGAACGAACGTCTCTCCACATGCTCAGTTCTGAGAGATAAGTGTGTGTGAAAGCCGTACTTCAACTAGCTTGTTGGGAACACAAAGTTTCTTTTCAGTTGCAAACTCCACTCCATACATATATATGGGAAGGTACTAGCTCCAACTCGGGTTTACAGTGAAAACTGCAGGAACTTCAAACCGGCACTAGGAAACAGACTGAGAAACCAGAGTAAACGTTTCTCCTGCAACCCGTTCACTTTGTGCTAGATGAACGAACGTCTCTCCACATGCTCAGTTCTGAGAGATAAGTGTGTGTGAAAGCCGTACTTCACCAAGCTTCTTGGGAACACATAGTTCCTTTCAGTTGCAAACCCCACTCCATAAATATATATGGGGAGGTTCTAGCTCCAACTCGTTTTTACAGTGAAAACTGCAGGAACTACAAACCGGCACTAGGAAACAGACTGAGAAACCAGAGTAAAAGTTTCTCCTGCAACCCGTTCCCTTTGTGCTAGATGAACGGAAGTCTCTCCACATGCTCAGTTCTGAGAGATAATTGTGTGTGAAAGCCGTCCTTCACCTAGCTTGTTGGGAACACAAAGTTTCTTTTCAGTTGCAAACTCCACTCCATACATATATATGGGAAGGTACTAGCTCCAAATCTGTTTTACAGTGAAAACTGCAGGAACTTCAAACCGGCACTAGGAAACAGACTGAGAAACCAGAGTAAAAGTTTCTCCTGCAACCCGTTCCCTTTGTGCCAGATGAACGAACGTCTCTCCTCATACTCAGTTCTGAGAGATAATTGTGTGTCAAAGCCGTCCTTCACATAGCTTCTTGGGAACACAAAGTTCCTTTCAGTTGCAAACTCCACTCCATACATAAATAAGTGGAGGTACTAGCTCCAACTCTGTTTTACAGTGAAAACTGCAGGAACTTCAAACCGGCACTAAGAAACAGACTGAGAAACCAGAGTAAAAGTTTCTCCTGCAACCCGTTACTTTTGTGCTAGATGAACGAACGTCTCTCCACATGCTCAGTTCTGAGATATAACTGTGTGTGAAAGCCGTCCTTCAACTAGCTTGTTGGGAACACAAAGTTTCTTTTCAGTTGCAAACTCCACTCCATACATATATATGGGGAGGTACTAGCTCCAAATCGGTTTTACAGTGAAAACTGCAGGAACTTCAAAACGGCAGTAGGAAACAGACTGAGAAACCAGAGTAAAAGTTTCTCCTGCAACCCGTTCCCTTTGTGCTAGATGAACGAACGTCTCTCCACATGCTCATTTCTGAGAGATAAATGTGAGTGAAAGCCGTCCTTCAACTAGATAGTTGGGAACACAAAGTTTTTTTCCCTTGCAAACCCCACTTCATGCATATATATGGGTTGGTACTAGCTCCAACTCTGTTTTACAGTGAAAACTGCAGGAACCTCAAACCGGCACTAGGAAAAAGACTGAGAAACCAGAGTAAAAGTTTCCCCTGCAACCCGTTCCCTTTGTGCTAGATGAACGAACGTCTCTCCTCATGCTCAGTTCTGAGAGATTATTGTGTGTGAAAGCCGTACTTCACATAGCTTCTTGGGAACACAAAGTTCCTTTCAGTTGCAAACTCCACTCCATACATATATATGGGGAGGTACTAGCTCCAACTCTGTTTTACAGTGAAAACTTCAGGAACTTCAAACCGGCACTAGGAAAAAGACTGAGAAACCAGAGTAAAAGTTTCTCCTGCAACCCGTTCCCTTTGTGCTAGATGAACGAACGTCTCTCCTCATGCTCAGTTCTGAGAGAAAATTGTGTGTGAAAGCCGTCCTTCACATAGCTTCTTGGGAACACAAAGTTCCTTTCAGTTGCAAACTCCAATCCATACATATATATGGGGAGGTACTAGCTCCAACTCTGTTTTACAGTGAAAACTGCAGGAACTTCAAACCGGCACTAAGAAACAGAGTGAGAAACCAGAGTAAAAGTTTCTCCTGCAACCCGTTACCTTTGTGCTAGATGAACGAACGTCTCTCCACATGCTCAGTTCTGAGAGATAAGTGTGTGTGAAAGCCGTCCTTCACCTAGCTTGTTGGGAACACAAAGTTTCTTTCACTTGCAAACTCCAATCCATACATATATATGGGGAGGTACTAGCTCCAACTCGGTTTTACAGTGAAATCTGCAGGAACTTCACACCGGCTCTAGGAAACAGACTGAGAAACAGAGTAACAATTTCTCCTGCAACCCGTTCCTTTGTGCTAGATGAACGAACGTCTCTCCACATGCTCAGTTTTGAGAGATAAGTGTGTGTGAAAGCCGTCCTTCAACTAGCTTGTTGGGAACACAAAGTTTCTTTTCAGTTGCAAACTCCACTCCATACATATATATGGGAAGGTACTAGCTCCAACTCGGTTTTACAGTGAAAACTGCAGGAACTTCAAACCGGCACTAGGAAACAGACTGAGAAACCAGAGTAAAAGTTTCTCCTCCAACCCGTTCCCTTTGTGCTAGATGAACGAACGTCTCTCCACATGCTCAGTTCTGAGAGATAAGTGTGTGTGAAAGCCGACCTTCACCTAGCTTCTTGGGAACACATAGTTCCTTTCAGTTGCAAACCCCACTCCATACATATATATGGGGAGGTACTAGCTCCAACTCGTATTTACAGTGAAAACTGCAGGTACTACAAACCGGCACCAGGAAACAGACTGAGAAACCAGAGTAAAATTCCTCCTGCAACCCGTTCCCTTTGTGCTAGATGAACGAAAGTCTCTCCACATGCTCAGTTCTGAGAGATAATTGTGTCTGAATGCCGTCCTTCACCTAGCTTCTTGGGAACACAAAGTTCCTTTCAGTTGCAAACTCCAATCCATACATATATATGGGGAGGTACTAGCTCCAACTCTGTTTTACAGTGAAAACTGCAGAAACTTCAAACCAGCACTAAGAAACAGACTGAGAAACCAGAGTAAAAGTTTCTCCTGCAACCCGTTAACTTTGTGCTAGATGAACGAACGTCTCTCCACATGCTCAGTTCTGAGATATAACTGTGTGTGAAAGCCGTCCTTCACCTAGCTTGTTGGGAACACAAAGTTTCTTTTCAGTTGCAAACTCCTCTCCATACATATATATGGGGAGGTACTAGCTCCAAATCGGTTTTACAATGAAAACTGCAGGAACTTCAAACCGGCAGTAGGAAACGGACTGAGAAACCAGAGTAAAAGTTTCTCCTGCAAACCGTTCCCTTTGTGCTAGATGAACGAACGTCTCTCCACATGCTCAGTTCTGAGAGATAAGTGTGTGTGAAAGCCTTCCTTCACCTAGCTTGTTGGGAACACAAAGTTTCTTTCACTTGCAAACTCCAATCCATACATATATATGGGGAGGTACTAGCTCCAACTCGGTTTTACAGTGAAATCTGCAGGAACTTCACACCGGCTCTAGGAAACAGACAGAGAAACCAGAGTAAAAGTTTCTCCTGCAACCCGTTCACTTTGTGCTAGATGAACGAACGTCTCTCCACATGCTCAGTTCTGAGAGATAAGTGTGTGTGAAAGCCGTACTTCACCAAGCTTCTTGGGAACACATAGTTCCTTTCAGTTGCAAACCCCACTCCATACATATATATGGGGAGGTTCTAGCTCCAACTCGTATTTACAGTGAAAACTGCAGGAACTACAAACCGGCACTAGGAAACAGACTGAGAAACCAGAGTAAAAGTTTCTCCTGCAACCCGTTCCCTTTGTGCTAGATGAACGGAAGTCTCTCCACATGCTCAGTTCTGAGAGATAATTGTGTGTGAAAGCCGTCCTTCACCTAGCTTGTTGGGAACACAAAGTTTCTTTTCAGTTGCAAACTCCACTCCATACATATATATGGGAAGGTACTAGGTCCAAATCGGTTTTACAGTGAAAACTGCAGGAACTTCAAACCGGCACTAGGAAACAGACTGAGAAACCAGAGTAAAAGTTTCTCCTGCAACCCTTTCCCTTTGTGCTAGATGAACGAACGTCTCTCCTCATGCTCAGTTCTGAGAGATAATTGTGTGTGAAAGCCGTCCTTCACATAGCTTCTTGGGAACACAGAGTTCCTTTCAGTTGCAAACTCCACCCCATACATATATATGGGGAGGTACTAGCTCCAACTCTGTTTTACAGTGAAAACTGCAGGAACTTCAAACCGGCACTAAGAAACAGACTGAGAAACCAGAGTAAAAGTTTCTCCTGCAACCCGTTACCTTTGTGCTAGATGAACGAACGTCTCTCCACATGCTCAGTTCTGAGAAATAACTGTGTGTGAAAGCCGTCCTTCAACTAGCTTGTTGGGAACACAAAGTTTCTTTTCAGTTGTAAACTCCTCTCCATACATATATATGGGGAGGTACTAGCTCCAAATCGGTTTTACAGTGAAAACTGCAGGAACTTCAAAACGGCAGTAGGAAACTGAGAAACCAGAGTAAAAGTTTCTCCTGCAACCCGTTCCCTTTGTGCTGGATGAACGAACGTCTCTCCACATGCTCAGTTCTGAGACATAAATGTGTGTGAAAGTCGTCCTTCAACTAGATACTTGGGAACACAAAGTTTTTTTCCCTTGCAAACCCCACTCCATGCATATATATGGGTTGGTACTAGCTCCAACACTGTTTTACAGTGAAAACTGCAGGAACTTCAAACCGGCACTAGGAAAAAGACTGAGAAACCAGAGTAAAAGTTTCTCCTGCAACCCGTTCCCTTTGTGCTAGATGAACGAACGTCTCTCCTCATGCTCAGTTCTGAGAGATAATTGTGTGTGAAAGCCGTACTTCACATAGCTTCTTGGGAACACAAAATTCCTTTCAGTTGCAAACTCCACTCCATACATATATATTTGGAGGTACTAGCTCCAACTCTGTTTTACAGTGAAAACTGCAGGAACTTCAAACCGGCACTAGGAAAAAGACTGAGAAACCAGAGTAAAAGTTTCTCCTGCAACCCGTTCCCTTTGTGCTAGATGAACGATCGTCTCTCCTCATGCTAAGTTCTGAGAGAAAATTGTGTGTGAAAGCCGTCCTTCACATAGCTTCTTGGGAACACAAAGTTCCTTTCAGTTGCAAACTCCAATCCATACATATATATGGGGAGGTACTAGCTCCAACTCTGTTTTACAGTGAAAACTGCAGGAACTTCAAACCGGCACTAAGAAACAGACTGAGAAACCAGAGTAAAAGTTTCTCCTGCAACCCGTTACCTTTGTGCTAGATGAACGAACGTCTCTCCACATGCTCAGTTCTGAGAGATAAATGTGTGTGAAAGCCGTCCTTCAACTAGATAGTTGGGAACACAAAGTTTTTACACTTGCAAACCCCACTCCATGCATATGTATGGGTTGGTACTAGCTCCAACTCTGTTTTACAGTGAAAACTGCAGGAACTTCAAACCGGCACTAGGAAAAAGACTGAGAAACCAGAGTAAAAGTTTCTCCTGCAACCCGTTCCCTTTGTGCTAGATGAACAAACGTCTCTCCACATGCTCAGCTCTGAGAGATAAGTGTGTGTGAAAGCCGTCCTTCACCTAGCTAGTTGGGAACACAAAGTTTCTTTTCAGTTGCAAACTCCACTCCATACTTATTTATGGGGAGGTACTAGCTCCAACTCGGTTTTACACTGAAAACTGCAGGAACTTCAAACCGGCACTAGGAAAAATACTGAGAAACCAGAGAAAAGTTTCTCCAGCAACCCGTTCTCTTTGTGCTAAATGAACGAACGTCTCTCCACTTGCTCAGTTCTGAGGGAAAAGTGTGTATTAAAGCCGTCCTTCACTTTGCTTGTTGGGAACACAAAGTTTCTTTTCAGTTGCAAACTCCACTCCATGCATATATATGGGGAGGTACTAGCTCCAACTCGGTTTTACAGTGAAAACTGCAGGAACTTCAAACCGGCACTAGGAAACAGACTGAGAAAGGAGAGTAACAATTTCTCCTGCAACCCGTTCCTTTGTGCTAGATGAACGAACTTCTCTCCACATGCTCAGTTCTGAGAGATAAGTGTGTGTGAAAGCCGTCCTTCAACTAGCTTGTTGGGAACACAAAGTTTCTTTTCAGTTGCAAACTCCACTCCATACATATATATGGGGAGGTACTAGCTCCAACTCGGTTTTATAGTGAAAACTGCAGGAACTTCAAACCGGCACTAGGAAACAGACTGAGAAACCAGAGTAAAAGTTTCTCCTGCAACCCGTTACCTTTTTGCTAGATGAACGAACGTCTCTCCACATGCTCAGTTCTGAGAGATAAGTGTGTGTGAAAGCCGTCCTTCACCTAGCTTCTTGGGAACACATAGTTCCTTTCAGTTGCAAACAACACTCCATACATATATATGGGGAGGTACTAGCTCCAACTCGTATTTACAGTGAAAACTGCAGGAACTACTAACCGGCACTATGAATCAGACTGAGAAACCAGAGTAAAAGTTTCCCCTGCAAACCGTTCCCTTTGTGCTAGATGAACGAATGTCTCTCCACATGCTCAGTTCTGAGAGATAAGTGTGTGTGAATGCCGTCCTTCACCTAGCTTGTTGGGAACACAAAGTTTCTTTTCAGTTGCAAACTCCACTCCATACATATATATGGGAAGGTACTAGCTCCAAATCGGTTTTACAGTGAAAACTGCAGGAACTTCAAACCGGCACTAGGAAACAGACTGAGAAACCAGAGTAAAAGTTTCTCCTGCAACCCGTTCCCTTTGTGCTAGATGAACGAACGTCTCTCCTCATGCTCAGTTCTGAGAGATAATTGTGTGTCAAAGCCGTCCTTCACATAGCTTCTTGGGAACACAAAGTTCCTTTCAGTTGCAAACTCCAATCCATACTTATATATGGGGAGGTACTAGCTCCAACTCTGTTTTACAGTGAAAACTGCAGGAACTTCAAACCGGCACTAAAAACAGACTGAGAAACCAGAGTAAAAGTTTCTCCTGCAACCCGTTAACTTTGTGCTAGATGAACGAACGTCTCTCCACATGCTCAGTTCTGAGATATAACTGTGTGTGAAAGCCGTTCTTCACCTAGCTTGTTGGGAACACAAAGTTTCTTTTCAGTTGCAACTCCTCTCCATACATATATATGGGGAGGTACTAGCTCCAACTCTGTTTTACAGTGAAAACTGCAGGAACTTCAAACCGGCAGTAGGAAACGGACTGAGAAACCAGAGTAAAAGTTTCTCCTGCAACCCGTTCCCTTGGTGCTAGATGAACAAACGTCTCTCCACATGCTCAGCTCTGAGAGATATGTGTGTGTGAAAGCCGTCCTTCACCTAGCTTCTTTGGAACACAAAGTTCCTTTCAGTTGCAAACTCCACTCCATACATATATATGGGGAGGTACTAGCTCCAACTCTGTTTTACAGTGAAAACTGCATGAACTTCAAAATGTCACTAGGAAACAGACTGAGAAACCAGAAAAAATTTTCTCCTGCAACCCGTTCATATTTTGCTAGATGAACGAACGTCTCTCCACATGCTAAGTTCTGAGAGATAAGTGTGTGTGAAAGCCGTCCTTCACCTAGCTTGTTGGGAACACAAAGTTTCTTTTCAGTTGCAAACTCCACTCCATTCTTATTTATGGGGAGGTACTAGCTCCAACTCGGTTTTACACTGAAAACTGCAGGAACTTCAAACCGGCACTAGGAAAAATACTGAGAAACCAGAGAAAAGTTTCTCCAGCAACCCGTTCTCTTTGTGCTAAATGAACGAACGTCTCTCCACTTACTCAGTTCTGAGGGAAAAGTGTGTATGAAAGCCGTCCTTCACTTTGCTTGTTGGGAACACAAAGTTTCTTTTCAGTTGCAAACTCCACTCCATGCATATATATGGGGAGGTACTAGCTCCAACTCGGTTTTACAGTGAAAACTGCAGGAACTTCAAACCGGCACTAGGAAACAGACTGAGAAACCAGAGTAAAAGTTGCTCCTGCAACCCGTTCCCTTTGTGCTATATGAACGAACGTCTCTCCACATGCTCAGTTCTGAGAGATAATTGTGTGTGAAAGCCGTCCTTCACCTAGCTTGTTGGGAACACAAAGTTTCTTTCACTTGCAAACTACAATCCATACGTATATATGGGGAGGTACTAGCTCCAACTCGGTTTTACAGTGAAATCTGCAGGAACTTCACACCGGCTCTAGGAAACAGACTGAGAAAGCAGAGTAACAATTTCTCCTGCAACCCGTTCCTTGTGCTAGATGAACGAACGTCTCTCCACATGCTCAGTTCTGAGAGATAAGTGTGTGTGAAAGCCGTCCTTCAACTAGCTTGTTGGGAACACAAAGTTTCTTTTCAGTTGCAAACTCCACTCCATACATATATATGGGAAGGTACTAGCTCCAACTCGGTTTTACAGTGAAAACTGCAGGAACTTCAAACCGGCACTAGGAAACAGACTGAGAAACCAGAGTAAAAGTTTCTCCTGCAACCCGTTCCCTTTGTGCTGGATGAACGAACGTCTCTCCACATGCTCAGCTCTGAGATATAACTGTGTGTGAAAGCCGTCATTCAACTAGCTTGTTGGGAACACAAAGTTTCTTTTCAGTTGTAAACTCCTCTCCATACATATATATGGGGAGGTACTAGCTCCAAATCGGTTTTACAGTGAAAACTGCAGGAACTTCAAAACGGCAGTAGGAAACTGAGAAACCAGAGTAAAAGTTTCTCCTGCAACCCGTTCCCTTTGTGCTAGATGAACGAACGTCTCTCCACATGCTCAGTTCTGAGAGATAAATGTGTGTGAAAGCCGTCCTTCAACTAGATAGTTGGGAACACAAAGTTTTTTTCCCTTGCAAACCCCACTCCATGCATATATATGGGTTGGTACTAGCTCCAACACTGTTTTACAGTGAAAACTGCAGGAACTTCAAACCGGCACTAGGAAAAAGACTGAGAAACCAGAGTAAAAGTTTCTCCTGCAACCCGTTCCCTTTGTGCTAGATGAACGAACGTCTCTCCTCATGCTCAGTTCTGAGAGATAATTGTGTGTGAAAGCCGTCCTTCACATAGCTTCTTGGGAACACAAAGTTCCTTTCAGTTGCAAACTCCAATCAATACATATATATGGGGAGGTACTAGCTCCAACTCTGTTTTACAGTGAAAACTGCAGGAACTTCAAACCGGCACTAAGAAACAGACTGAGAAACCAGAGTAAAAGTTTCTCCTGCAACCCGTTACCTTTGTGCTAGATGAACGAACGTCTCTCCACATGCTCAGTTCTGAGATATAACTGTGTGTGAAAGAAGTCCTTCACCTAGCTTGTTGGGAACACAAAGTTTCTTTTCAGTTGCAAACTCCTCTCCATACATATATATGGGGAGGTACTAGCTCCAAATCTGTTTTACAGGGAAAACTGCAGGAACTTCAAACCGGCAGTAGGAAACAGACTGAGAAACCAGAGTAAAAGTTTCTCCTGCAACCCGTTCCCTTTGTGCTAGATGAACGAACGTCTCTCCACATGCTCAGTTCTGAGAGATAAATGTGTGTGAAAGCCGTCCTTCAACTAGATAGTTGGGAACACAAAGTTTTTTTCCCTTGCAAACCCCACTCCATGCATATGTATGGGTTGGTACTAGCTCCAACTCTGTTTTACAGTGAAAACTGCAGGTACTTCAAACCGGCACTAGGAAAAAGACTGAGAAACCAGAGTAAAAGTTTCTCCTGCAACCCGTTCCCTTTGTGCTAGATGAACAAACGTCTCTCCACATGCTCAGCTCTGAGAGATAAGTGTGTGTGAAAGCCGTCCTTCACCTAGCTTGTTGGGAACACAAAGTTACTTTTCAGTTGCAAACTCCACTCCATTCTTATTTATGGGGAGGTACTAGCTCCAACTCGGTTTTACACTGCAAACTGCAGGAACTTCAAACCGGCACTAGGAAAAATACTGAGAAACCAGAGAAAAGTTTCTCCAGCAACCCGTTCTCTTTGTGCTAAATGAACGAACGTCTCTCCACTTGATCAGTTCTGAGGGAAAAGTGTGTATAAAAGCCGTCCTTCACTTTGCTTGTTGGGAACACAAAGTTTCTTTTCAGTTGCAAACTCCACTCCATGCATATATAGGGGGAGGTACTAGCTCCAAATCGGTTTTACAGTGAAAACTGCAGGAACTTCAAACCGGCACTAGGAAACAGACTGAGAAACCAGAGTAAAAGTTACTCCTGCAACCCGTTCCCTTTGTGCTATATGAACGAACGTCTCTCCACATGCTCAGTTCTGAGAGATAAGTGTGTGTGAAAGCCGTCCTTCACCTAGCTTGTTGGGAACACAAAGTTTCTTTTCAGTTGCAAACTCCACTCCATACATATATATGGGAAGGTACTAGCTCCAAATCGGTTTTACAGAGAAAACTGCAGGAACTTCAAACCGGCACTAGGAAACAGACTGAGAAACCAGAGTAAAAGTTTCTCCTGCAACCCGTTCCCTTTGTGCTAGATGAACGAACGTCTCTCCTCATGCTCAGTTCTGAGAGATAATTGTGTGTCAAAGCCGTCCTTCCCATAGCTTCTTGGGAACACAAAGTTCCTTTCAGTTGCAAACTCCAATCCATACTTATATATGGGAAGGTACTAGCTCCAACTCGGTTTTACAGTGAAAACTGCAGGAACTTCAAACCGGCACTAAGAAACAGACTGAGAAACCAGAGTAAAAGTTTCTCCTGCAAACCGTTAACTTTGTGCTAGATGAACGAACGTCTCTCCACATGCTCAGTTCTGAGATATAACTGTGTGTGAAAGCCGTCCTTCACCTAGCTTGTTGGGAACACAAAGTTTCTTTTCAGTTGCAAACTCCTCTCCATACATATATATGGGGAGGTACTAGCTCCAACTCTGTTTTACAGTGAAAACTGCAGGATCTTCAAACCGGCAGTAGGAAATGGACTGAGAAACCAGAGTAAAAGTTTCTCCTGCAACCCGTTCCCTTTGTGCTAGATGAACAAACGTCTCTCCACATGCTCAGCTCTGAGAGATAAGTGTGTGTGAAAGCCGTCCTTCACCTAGCTTCTTTGGAACACAAAGTTCCTTTCAGTTGCAAACTCCACTCCATACATATATATGGGGAGGTACTAGCTCCAACTCTGTTTTACAGTGAAAACTGCATGAACTTCAAAATGGCACTAGGAAACAGACTGAGAAACCAGAAAAAATTTTCTCCTGCAACCCGTTCATATTTTGCTAGATGAACGAACGTCTCTCCACATGCTAAGTTCTGAGAGATAAGTGTGTGTGAAAGCCGTCCTTCACCTAGCTTGTTGGGAACACAAAGTTTCTTTTCAGTTGCAAACTCCACTCCATTCTTATTTATGGGGAGGTACTAGCTCCAACTCGGTTTTACACTGAAAACTGCAGGAACTTCAAAACGGCACTAGGAAAAATACTGAGAAACCAGAGAAAAGTTTCTCCAGCAACCCGTTCTCTTTGTGCTAAATGAATGAACGTCTCTCCACTTACTCAGTTCTGAGGGAAAAGTGTGTATGAAAGCCGTCCTTCACTTTGCTTGTTGGGAACACAAAGTTTCTTTTCAGTTGCAAACTCCACTCCATGCATATATATGGGGAGGTACTAGCTCCAACTCGGTTTTACAGTGAAAACTGCAGGAACTTCAAACCGGCACTAGGAAACAGACTGAGAAACCAGAGTAAAAGTTGCTCCTGCAACCCGTTCCCTTTGTGCTATATGAACGAACGTCTCTCCACATGCTCAGTTCTGAGAGATAATTGTGTGTGAAAGCCGTCCTTCACCTAGCTTGTTGGGAACACAAAGTTTCTTTCACTTGCAAACTACAATCCATACGTATATATGGGGAGGTACTAGCTCCAACTCGGTTTTACAGTGAAATCTGCAGGAACTTCACACCGGCTCTAGGAAACAGACTGAGAAAGCAGAGTAACAATTTCTCCTGCAACACGTTCCTTGTGCTAGATGAACGAACGTCTCTCCACATGCTCAGTTCTGAGAGATAAGTGTGTGTGAAAGCCGTCCTTCAACTAGCTTGTTGGGAACACAAAGTTTCTTTTCAGTTGCAAACTCCACTCCATACATATATATGGGAAGGTACTAGCTCCAACTCGGTTTTACAGTGAAAACTGCAGGAACTTCAAACCGGCACTAGGAAACAGACTGAGAAACCAGAGTAAAAGTTTCTCCTGCAACCCGTTCCCTTTGTGCTGGATGAACGAACGTCTCTCCACATGCTCAGCTCTGAGATATAACTGTGTGTGAAAGCCGTCATTCAACTAGCTTGTTGGGAACACAAAGTTTCTTTTCAGTTGTAAACTCCTCTCCATACATATATATGGGGAGGTACTAGCTCCAAATCGGTTTTACAGTGAAAACTGCAGGAACTTCAAAACGGCAGTAGGAAACTGAGAAACCAGAGTAAAAGTTTCTCCTGCAACCCGTTCCCTTTGTGCTAGATGAACGAACGTCTCTCCACATGCTCAGTTCTGAGAGATAAATGTGTGTGAAAGCCGTCCTTCAACTAGATAGTTGGGAACACAAAGTTTTTTTCCCTTGCAAACCCCACTCCATGCATATATATGGGTTGGTACTGGCTCCAACACTGTTTTACAGTGAAAACTGCAGGAACTTCAAACCGGCACTAGGAAAAAGACTGAGAAACCAGAGTAAAAGTTTCTCCTGCAACCCGTTCCCTTTGTGCTAGATGAACGAACGTCTCTCCTCATGCTCAGTTCTGAGAGATAATTGTGTGTGAAAGCCGTCCTTCACATAGCTTCTTGGGAACACAAAGTTCCTTTCAGTTGCAAACTCCAATCAATACATATATATGGGGAGGTACTAGCTCCAACTCTGTTTTACAGTGAAAACTGCAGGAACTTCAAACCGGCACTAAGAAACAGACTGAGAAACCAGAGTAAAAGTTTCTCCTGCAACCCGTTACCTTTGTGCTAGATGAACGAACGTCTCTCCACATGCTCAGTTCTGAGATATAACTGTGTGTGAAAGAAGTCCTTCACCTAGCTTGTTGGGAACACAAAGTTTCTTTTCAGTTGCAAACTCCTCTCCATACATATATATGGGGAGGTACTAGCTCCAAATCTGTTTTACAGGGAAAACTGCAGGAACTTCAAACCGGCAGTAGGAAACAGACTGAGAAACCAGAGTAAAAGTTTCTCCTGCAACCCGTTCCCTTTGTGCTAGATGAACGAACGTCTCTCCACATGCTCAGTTCTGAGAGATAAATGTGTGTGAAAGCCGTCCTTCAACTAGATAGTTGGGAACACAAAGTTTTTTTCCCTTGCAAACCCCACTCCATGCATATGTATGGGTTGGTACTAGCTCCAACTCTGTTTTACAGTGAAAACTGCAGGTACTTCAAACCGGCACTAGGAAAAAGACTGAGAAACCAGAGTAAAAGTTTCTCCTGCAACCCGTTCCCTTTGTGCTAGATGAACAAACGTCTCTCCACATGCTCAGCTCTGAGAGATAAGTGTGTGTGAAAGCCGTCCTTCACCTAGCTTGTTGGGAACACAAAGTTACTTTTCAGTTGCAAACTCCACTCCATTCTTATTTATGGGGAGGTACTAGCTCCAACTCGGTTTTACACTGCAAACTGCAGGAACTTCAAAACGGCACTAGGAAAAATACTGAGAAACCAGAGAAAAGTTTCTCCAGCAACCCGTTCTCTTTGTGCTAAATGAACGAACGTCTCTCCACTTGATCAGTTCTGAGGGAAAAGTGTGTATGAAAGCCGTCCTTCACTTTGCTTGTTGGGAACACAAAGTTTCTTTTCAGTTGCAAACTCCACTCCATGCATATATAGGGGGAGGTACTAGCTCCAACTCGGTTTTACAGTGAAAACTGCAGGAACTTCAAACCGGCACTAGGAAACAGACTGAGAAACCAGAGTAAAAGTTACTCCTGCAACCCGTTCCCTTTGTGCTATATGAACGAACGTCTCTCCACATGCTCAGTTCTGAGAGATAAGTGTGTGTGAAAGCCGTCCTTCACCTAGCTTGTTGGGAACACAAAGTTTCTTTTCAGTTGCAAACTCCACTCCATACATATATATGGGAAGGTACTAGCTCCAAATCGGTTTTACAGAGAAAACTGCAGGAACTTCAAACCGGCACTAGGAAACAGACTGAGAAACCAGAGTAAAAGTTTCTCCTGCAACCCGTTCCCTTTGTGCTAGATGAACGAACGTCTCTCCTCATGCTCAGTTCTGAGAGATAATTGTGTGTCAAAGCCGTCCTTCCCATAGCTTCTTGGGAACACAAAGTTCCTTTCAGTTGCAAACTCCAATCCATACTTATATATGGGAAGGTACTAGCTCCAACTCGGTTTTACAGTGAAAACTGCAGGAACTTCAAACCGGCACTAAGAAACAGACTGAGAAACCAGAGTAAAAGTTTCTCCTGCAAACCGTTAACTTTGTGCTAGATGAACGAACGTCTCTCCACATGCTCAGTTCTGAGATATAACTGTGTGTGAAAGCCGTCCTTCACCTAGCTTGTTGGGAACACAAAGTTTCTTTTCAGTTGCAAACTCCTCTCCATACATATATATGGGGAGGTACTAGCTCCAACTCTGTTTTACAGTGAAAACTGCAGGAACTTCAAACCGGCAGTAGGAAATGGACTGAGAAACCAGAGTAAAAGTTTCTCCTGCAACCCGTTCCCTTTGTGCTAGATGAACAAACGTCTCTCCACATGCTCAGCTCTGAGAGATAAGTGTGTGTGAAAGCCGTCCTTCACCTAGCTTCTTTGGAACACAAAGTTCCTTTCAGTTGCAAACTCCACTCCATACATATATATGGGGAGGTACTAGCTCCAACTCTGTTTTACAGTGAAAACTGCATGAACTTCAAAATGGCACTAGGAAACAGACTGAGAAACCAGAAAAAATTTTCTCCTGCAACCCGTTCATATTTTGCTAGATGAACGAACGTCTCTCCACATGCTAAGTTCTGAGAGATAAGTGTGTGTGAAAGCCGTCCTTCACCTAGCTTGTTGGGAACACAAAGTTTCTTTTCAGTTGCAAACTCCACTCCATTCTTATTTATGGGGAGGTACTAGCTCCAACTCGGTTTTACACTGAAAACTGCAGGAACTTCAAAACGGCACTAGGAAAAATACTGAGAAACCAGAGAAAAGTTTCTCCAGCAACCCGTTCTCTTTGTGCTAAATGAATGAACGTCTCTCCACTTACTCAGTTCTGAGGGAAAAGTGTGTATGAAAGCCGTCCTTCACTTTGCTTGTTGGGAACACAAAGTTTCTTTTCAGTTGCAAACTCCACTCCATGCATATATATGGGGAGGTACTAGCTCCAACTCGGTTTTACAGTGAAAACTGCAGGAACTTCAAACCGGCACTAGGAAACAGACTGAGAAACCAGAGTAAAAGTTACTCCTGCAACCCGTTCCCTTTGTGCTATATGAACGAACGTCTCTCCACATGCTCAGTTCTGAGAGATAAGTGTGTGTGAAAGCCGTCCTTCACCTAGCTTGTTGGGAACACAAAGTTTCTTTTCAGTTGCAAACTCCACTCCATACATATATATGGGAATGTACTAGCTCCAAATCGGTTTTACAGAGAAAACTGCAGGAACTTCAAACCGGCACTAGGAAACAGACTGAGAAACCAGAGTAAAAGTTTCTCCTGCAACCCGTTCCCTTTGTGCTAGATGAACGAACGTCTCTCCTCATGCTCAGTTCTGAGAGATAATTGTGTGTCAAAGCCGTCCTTCCCATAGCTTCTTGGGAACACAAAGTTCCTTTCAGTTGCAAACTCCAATCCATACATATATATGGGAAGGTACTAGCTCCAACTCGGTTTTACAGTGAAAACTGCAGGAACTTCAAACCGGCACTAAGAAACAGACTGAGAAACCAGAGTAAAAGTTTCTCCTGCAACCCGTTAACTTTGTGCTAGATGAACGAACGTCTCTCCACATGCTCAGTTCTGAGATATAACTGTGTGTGAAAGCCGTCCTTCACCTAGCTTGTTGGGAACACAAAGTTTCTTTTCAGTTGCAAACTCCTCTCCATACATATATATGGGGAGGTACTAGCTCCAACTCTGTTTTACAGTGAAAACTGCAGGAACTTCAAACCGGCAGTAGGAAATGGACTGAGAAACCAGAGTAAAAGTTTCTCCTGCAACCCGTTCCCTTTGTGCTAGATGAACAAACGTCTCTCCACATGCTCAGCTCTGAGAGATAAGTGTGTGTGAAAGCCGTCCTTCACCTAGCTTCTTTGGAACACAAAGTTCCTTTCAGTTGCAAACTCCACTCCATACATATATATGGGGAGGTACTAGCTCCAACTCTGTTTTACAGTGAAAACTGCATGAACTTCAAAATGGCACTAGGAAACAGACTGAGAAACCAGAAAAAATTTTCTCCTGCAACCCGTTCATATTTTGCTAGATGAACGAACGTCTCTCCACATGCTAAGTTCTGAGAGATAAGTGTGTGTGAAAGCCGTCCTTCACCTAGCTTGTTGGGAACACAAAGTTTCTTTTCAGTTGCAAACTCCACTCCATTCTTATTTATGGGGAGGTACTAGCTCCAACTCGGTTTTACACTGAAAACTACAGGAACTTCAAACCGGCACTAGGAAAAATACTGAGAAACCAGAGAAAAGTTTCTCCAGCAACCCGTTCTCTTTGTGCTAAATGAACGAACGTCTCTCCACTTACTCAGTTCTGAGGGAAAAGTGTGTATGAAAGCCGTCCTTCACTTTGCTTGTTGGGAACACAAAGTTTCTTTTCAGTTGCAAACTCCACTCCATGCATATATATGGGGAGGTACTAGCTCCAACTCGGTTTTACAGTGAAAACTGCAGGAACTTCAAACCGGCACTAGGAAACAGACTGAGAAACCAGAGTAAAAGTTACTCCTGCAACCCGTTCCCTTTGTGCTATATGAACGAACGTCTCTCCACATGCTCAGTTCTGAGAGATAAGTGTGTGTGAAAGCCGTCCTTCACCTAGCTTGTTGGGAACACAAAGTTTCTTTCACTTGCAAACTCCAATCCATACATATATATGGGGAGGTACTAGCTCCAACTCGGTTTTACAGTGAAATCTGCAGGAACTTCACACCGGCTCTAGGAAACAGACTGAGAAAGCAGAGTAATAATTTCTCCTGCAACACGTTCCTTTGTGCTAGATGAACGAACGTCTCTCCACATGCTCAGTTCTGAGATATAACTGTGTGTGAAAGCCGTCCTTCAACTAGCTTGTTGGGAACACAAAGTTTCTTTTCAGTTGTAAACTCCTCTCCATACATATATATGGGGAGGTACTAGCTCCAACTCTGTTTTACAGTGAAAACTGCAGGAACTTTAAACCGGCAGTAGGAAACGGACTGAGAAACCAGAGTAAAAGTTTCTCCTGCAACCCGTTTCCTTTTTGCTAGATGAACAAACGTCTCTCCACATGGTCAGCTCTGAGAGATAAGTGTGTGTGAAAGCCGTCCTTCAACTAGCTTCTTTGGAACACAAAGTTCCTTTCAGTTGCAAACTCCACTCCATACATATATATGGGGAGGTACTAGCTCCAACTCTGTTTTACAGTGAAAACTGCATGAGCTTCAAAATGGCACTAGGAAACAGACTGAGAAACCAGAAAAAATTTTCTCCTGCAACCCGTTCATATTTTGCTAGATGAACGAACGTCTCTCCACATGCTAAGTTCTGAGAGATAAGTGTGTGTGAAAGCCGTCCTTCACCTAGCTTGTTGGGAACACAAAGTTTCTTTTCAGTTGCAAACTCCACTCCATTCTTATTTATGGGGAGGTACTAGCTCCAACTCGGTTTTACACTGAAAACTGCAGGAACTTCAAACCGGCACTAGGAAAAATACTGAGAAACCAGAGAAAAGTTTCTCCAGCAACCCGTTCTCTTTGTGCTAAATGAACGAACGTCTCTCCACTTACTCAGTTCTGAGGGAAAAGTGTGTATGAAAGCCGTCCTTCACTTTGCTTGTTGGGAACACAAAGTTTCTTTTCAGTTGCAAACTCCACTCCATGCATATATATGGGGAGGTACTAGCTCCAACTCGGTTTTACAGTGAAAACTGCAGGAACTTCAAACCGGCACTAGGAAACAGACTGAGAAACCAGAGTAAAAGTTACTCCTGCAACCCGTTCCCTTTGTGCTATATGAACGAACGTCTCTCCACATGCTCAGTTCTGAGAGATAAGTGTGTGTGAAAGCCGTCCTTCACCTAGCTTGTTGGGAACACAAAGTTTCTTTCACTTGCAAACTCCAATCCATACATATATATGGGAAGGTACTAGCTCCAACTCGGTTTTACAGTGAAATCTGCAGGAACTTCACACCGGCTCTAGGAAACAGACTGAGAAAGCAGAGTAACAATTTCTCCTGCAACCCGTTCCTTTGTGCTAGATGAACGAACGTCTCTCCACATGCTCAGTTCTGAGAGATAAGTGTGTGTGAAAGCCGTCCTTCAACTAGCTTGTTGGGAACACAAAGTTTCTTTTCAGTTGCAAACTCCACTCCATACATATATATGGGAAGGTACTAGCTCCAACTCGGTTTTACAGTGAAAACTGCAGGAACTTCAAACCGGCACTAGGAAACAGACTGAGAAACCAGAGTAAAAGTTTCTCCTGCAACCAGTTCCCTTTGTGCTGGATGAACGAACGTCTCTCCACATGCTCAGTTCTGAGATATAACTGTGTGTGAAAGCCGTCCTACAACTAGCTTGTTGGGAACACAAAGTTTCTTTTCAGTTGTAAACTCCTCTCCATACATATATATGGGGAGGTACTAGCTCCAAATCGGTTTTACAGTGAAAACTGCAGGAACTTCAAAACGGCAGTAGGAAACTGAGAAACCAGAGTAAAAGTTTCTCCTGCAACCCGTTCCCTTTGTGCTAGATGAATGAACGTCTCTCCACATGCTCAGTTCTGAGAGATAAATGTGTGTGAAAGCCGTCCTTCAACTAGATAGTTGGGAACACAAAGTTTTTTTCCCTTGCAAACCCCACTCCATGCATATATATGGGTTGGTACTAGCTCCAACACTGTTTTACAGTGAAAACTGCAGGAACTTCAAACCGGCACTAGGAAACAGACTGAGAAACCAGAGTAAAAGTTTCTCCTGCAACCCGTTCCCTTTGTGCTAGATGAACAAACGTCTCTCCACATGCTCAGCTCTGAGAGATAAGTGTGTGTGAAAGCCGTCATTCACCTAGCTTGTTGGGAACACAAAGTTACTTTTCAGTTGCAAACTCCACTCCATTCTTATTTATGGGGAGTTACTAGCTCCAACTCGGTTTTACACTGCAAACTGCAGGAACTTCAAACCGGCACTAGGAAAAATACTGAGAAACCAGAGAAAAGTTTCTCCAGCAACCCGTTCTCTTTGTGCTAAATGAACGAACGTCTCTCCACTTGCTCAGTTCTGAGGGAAAAGTGTGTATGAAAGCCGTCCTTCATTTTGCTTGTTGGGAACACAAAGTTTCTTTTCAGTTGCAAACTCCACTCCATGCATATATATGGGGAGGTACTAGCTCCAACTCGGTTTTACAGTGAAAACTGCAGGAACTTCAAACCGGCACTAGGAAACAGACTGAGAAACCAGAGTAAAAGTTACTCCTGCAACCCGTTCCCTTTGTGCTATATGAACGAACGTCTCTCCACATGCTCAGTTCTGAGAGATAAGTGTGTGTGAAAGCCGTCCTTCACCTAGCTTGTTGGGAACACAAAGTTTCTTTTCAGTTGCAAACTCCACTCCATACATATATATGGGAAGGTACAAGCTCCAAATCGGTTTTACAGAGAAAACTGCAGGAACTTCAAACCGGCACTAGGAAACAGACTGAGAAACCAGAGTAAAAGTTTCTCCTGCAACCCGTTCCCTTTGTGCTGGATGAACGAACGTCTCTACACATGCTCAGTTCTGAGATATAACTGTGTGTGAAAGCCGTCCTTCAACTAGCTTGTTGGGAACACAAAGTTTCTTTTCAGTTGTAAACTCCTCTCCATACATATATATGGGGAGGTACTAGCTCCAAATCGGTTTTACAGTGAAAACTGCAGGAACTTCAAAACGGCAGTAGGAAACTGAGAAATCAGAGTAAAAGTTTCTCCTGCAACCCGTTCCCTTTGTGCTAGATGAACGAACGTCTCTCCACATGCTCAGTTCTGAGAGATAAATGTGTGTGAAAGCCGTCCTTCAACTAGATAGTTGGGAACACAAAGTTTTTTTCCTTTGCAAACCCCACTCCATGCATATATATGGGTTGGTACTAGCTCCAACACTGTTTTACAGTGAAAACTGCAGGAACTTCAAACCGGCACTAGGAAAAAGACTGAGAAACCAGAGTAAAAGTTTCTCCTGCAACCCGTTCACTTTGTGCTAGATGAACGAACGTCTCTCCTCATGCTCAGTTCTGAGAGATAATTGTGTGTGAAAGCCGTACTTCACATAGCTTCTTGGGAACACAAAGTTCCTTTCAGTTGCAAACTCCACTCCATACATATATATTTGGAGGTACTAGCTCCAACTCTGTTTTACAGTGAAAACTGCAGGAACTTCAAACCGGCACTAGGAAAAAGACTGAGAAACCAGAGTAAAAGTTTCTCCTGCAACCCGTTCCCTTTGTGCTAGATGAACGATCGTCTCTCCTCATGCTAAGTTCTGAGAGAAAATTGTGTGTGAAAGCCGTCCTTCACATAGCTTCTTGGGAACACAAAGTTCCTTACAGTTGCAAACTCCAATCCATACATATATATGGGGAGGTACTAGCTCCAACTCTGTTTTACAGTGAAAACTGCAGGAACTTCAAACCGGCACTAAGAAACAGACTGAGAAACCAGAGTAAAAGTTTCTCCTGCAACCCGTTACCTTTGTGCTAGATGAACGAACGTCTCTCCACATGCTCAGTTCTGAGATATAACTGTGTGTGAAAGCCGTCCTTCACCTAGCTTGTTGGGAACACAAAGTTTCTTTTCAGTTGCAAACTCCACTCCATACATATATATGGGGAGGTACTAGCTCCAAATATGTTTTACAGGGAAAACTGCAGGAACTTCAAACCGGCACTAGGAAACAGACTGAGAAACCAGAGTAAAAGTTTCTCCTGCAACCCGTTCCCTTTGTGCTAGATGAACGAACGTCTCTCCACATGCTCAGTTCTGAGAGATAAATGTGTGTGAAAGCCGTCCTTAAACTAGATAGTTGGGAACACAAAGTTTTTTTCCCTTGCAAACCCCACTCCATGCATATGTATGGGTTGGTACTAGCTCCAACTCTGTTTTACAGTGAAAACTGCAGGAACTTCAAACCGGCACTAGGAAAAAGACTGAGAAACCAGAGTAAAAGTTTCTCCTGCAACCCGTTCCCTTTGTGCTAGATGAACAAACGTCTCTCCACATGCTCAGCTCTGAGAGATAAGTGTGTGTGAAAGCCGTCCTTCACCTAGCTTGTTGGGAACACAAAGTTACTTTTCAGTTGCAAACTCCACTCCATTCTTATTTATGGGGAGGTAGTAGCTCCAACTCGGTTTTACACTGAAAACTGCAGGAACTTCAAACCGGCACTAGGAAAAATACTGAGAAACCAGAGAAAAGTTTCTCCAGCAACCCGTTCTCTTTGTGCTAAATGAACGAACGTCTCTCCACTTGCTCAGTTCTGAGGGAAAAGTGTGTATGAAAGCCGTCCTTCACTTTGCTTGTTGGGAACACAAAGTTTCTTTTAAGTTGCAAACTCCACTCCATGCATATATATGGGGAGGTACTAGCTCCAACTCGGTTTTACAGTGAAAACTGCAGGAACTTCAAACCGGCACTAGGAAACAGACTGAGAAACCAGAGTAAAAGTTACTCCTGCAACCCGTTCCCTTTGTGCTATATGAATGAACGTCTCTCCACATGCTCAGTTCTGAGAGATAAGTGTGTGTGAAAGCCGTCCTTCACAAGCTTGTTGGGAACACAAAGTTTCTTTCACTTGCAAACTCCAATCCATACATATATATGGGGAGGTACTAGCTCCAACTCGGTTTTACAGTGAAATATGCAGGAACTTCACACCGGCTCTAGGAAACAGACTGAGAAAGCAGAGTAACAATTTCTCCTGCAAACCGTTCCTTTGTGCTAGATGAACGAACGTCTCTCCACATGCTCAGTTCTGAGAGATAAGTGTGTGTGAAAGCCGTCCTTCAACTAGCTTGTTGGGAACACAAAGTTTCTTTTCAGTTGCAAACTCCACTCCATACATATATATGGGAAGGTACTAGCTCCAACTCGGTTTTACAGTGAAAACTGCAGGAACTTCAAACCGGCACTAGGAAACAGACTGAGAAACCAGAGTAAAAGTTTCTCCTGCAACCCATTCCCTTTTTGCTAGATGAACGAACGTCTCTCCACATGCTCAGTTCTGAGAGATAAGTGTGTGTGAAAGCCGTCCTTCACCTAGCTTCTTGGGAACACCTAGTTCCTTTCAGTTGCAAACCCCACTCCATACATATATATGGGGAGGTACTAGCTCCAACTCGTATTTACAGTGAAAACTGCAGGAACTACTAACCGGCACTAGGAAACAGACTGAGAAACCAGAGTAAAAGTTTCTCCTGCAAACCGTTCCCTTTGTGCTAGATGAACGAAAGTCTCTACACATGCTCAGTTCTGAGAGATAATTGAGTGTGAATGCCGTCCTTCACCTAGCTTGTTGGGAACACAAAGTTTCTTTTCAGTTGCAAACTCCACTCCATACATATATATGGGAAGGTACTAGCTCCAAATCGGTTTTACAGTTAAAACTGCAGGAACTTCAAACCGGCACTAGGAAACAGACTGAGAAACCAGAGTAAAAGTTTATCCTTCAACCCGTTCCCTTTGTGCTAGATGAACGAACGTCTCTCCTCATGCTCAGTTCTGAGAGATAATTGTGTGTCAAAGGCGTCCTTCACATAGCTTCTTGGGAACACAAAGTTCCTTTCAGTTGCAAACTCAAATCCATACTTATATATGGGGAGGTACTAGCTCCATCTCTGTTTTACAGTGAAAACTGCAGGAACTTCAAACCGGCACTAAGAAACAGACTGAGAAACCAGAGTAAAAGTTTCTCCTGCAACCCGTTAACTTTGTGCTAGATGAACGAACGTCTCTCCACATGCTCAGTTCTGAGATATAACTGTGTGTGAAAGCCGTCCTTCACCTAGCTTGTTGGGAACACAAAGTTTCTTTTCAGTTGCAAACTCCTCTCCATACATATATATGGGGAGGTACTAGCTCCAACTCTGTTTTACAGAGAAAACTGCAGGAACTTCAAACCGGCAGTAGGAAACGGACTGAGAAACCAGAGTAAAATTTTCTCCTGCAACCCGTTCCCTTTGTGCTAGATGAACAAACGTCTCTCCACATGCTCAGCTCTGAGAGATAAGTGTGTGTGAAAGCCGTCCTTCACCTAGCTTCTTTGGAACACAAAGTTCCTTTCAGTTGCAAACTCCACTCCATACATATATAAGGGGAGGTACTAGCTCCAACTCTGTTTTACAGTGAAAACTGCAGGAACTTCAAAATGGCACTAGGAAACAGACTGAGAAACCAGAAAAAATTTTCTCCTGCAACCCGTTCATATTTTGCTAGATGAACGAACGTCTCTCCACATGCTAAGTTCTGAGAGATAAGTGTGTGTGAAAGCCGACCTTCACCTATCTTGTTGGGAACACAAAGTTTCTTTTCAGTTGCAAACTCCAATCCATTCTTATTTATGGGGAGGTACTAGCTCCAACTCGGTTTTACACTGAAAACTGCAGGAACTTCAAACCGGCACTAGGAAAAATACTGAGAAACCAGAGAAAAATTTCTCCAGCAACCCTTTCTCTTTGTGCTAAATGAACGAACGTCTCTCCACTTACTCAGTTCTGAGGGAAAAGTGTGTATGAAAGCCGTCCTTCACTTTGCTTGTTGGGAACACAAAGTTTCTTTTCAGTTGCAAACTCCACTCCATGCATATATATGGGGAGGTACTAGCTCCAGCTCGGTTTTACAGTGAAATCTGCAGGAACTTCAAACCGGCACTAGGAAACAGACTGAGAAACCAGAGTAAAAGTTACTCCTGCAACCCGTTCCCTTTGTGCTATATGAACGAACGTCTCTCCACATGCTCATTTCTGACAGATAAGTGTGTGTGAAAGCCGTCCTTCACCTAGCTTGTTGGGAACACAAAGTTTCTTTCACTTGCAAACTCCAATCCATACATATATATGGGGAGGTACTAGCTCCAACTCGGTTTTACAGTGAAATCTGCAGGAACTTCACACCGGCTCTAGGAAACAGACTGAGAAAGCAGAGTAACAATTTCTCCTGCAACCCGTTCTTTGTGCTAGATGAACGAACGTCTCTCCACATGCTCAGTTCTGAGAGATAAGTGTGTGTGAAAGCCGTCCTTCAACTAGCTTGTTGGGAACACAAAGTTTCTTTTCAGTTGCAAACTCCACTCCATACATATATATGGGAAGGTACTAGCTCCAACTCGGTTTTACAGTGAAAACTGCAGGAACTTCAAACCGGCACTAGGAAACAGACTGAGAAACCAGAGTAAAAGTTTCTCCTGCAACCCGTTCACTTTGTGCTAGATGAACGAACGTCTCTCCACATGCTCAGTTCTGAGAGATAAGTGTGTGTGAAAGCCGTACTTCACCAAGCTTCTTGGGAACACATATTTCCTTTCAGTAGCAAACCCCACTCCATATATATATATGGGGAGGTTCTAGCTCCAACTCGTATTTACAGTGAAAACTGCAGGAACTACAAACCGGCACTTGGAAACAGACTGAGAAACCAGAGTAAAAGTTTCTCCAGCAACCCGTTCCCTTTGTGCTAGATGAACGGAAGTCTCTCCACATGCTCAGTTCTGAGAGATAATTGTGTGTGAAAGCCGTCCTTCACCTAGCTTGTTGGGAACACAAAGTATCTTTTCTGTTGCAAACTCGACTCCATACATATATATGGGAAGGTACTAGCTCCAAATCGGTTTTACAGTGAAAACTGCAGGAACTTCAAACCGGCACTAGGAAACAGACAGAGAAACCAGAGTAAAAGTTTCTCCTGCAACCCGTTCCCTTTGTGCTAGATGAACGAACGTCTCTCCTCATGCTCAGTTCTGAGAGATAATTGTGTGTGAAAGCCGTCCTTCACATAACTTCTTGGGAACACAAAGTTCCTTTCAGTTGCAAACTCCACTCCATACATATATATGGGGAGGTACTAGCTCCAACTCTGTTTTACAGTGAAAACTGCAGGAACTTCAAAACGGCAGTAGGAAACAGACTGAGAAACCACTGTAAAAGTTTCTCCTGCAACCCGTTCCTTTTGTGCTAGATGAACGAACGTCTCTCCACATGCTCAGTTCTGAGAGATAAATGTGTGTGAAAGCCGTCCTTCAACTAGATAGTTGGGAACACAAAGTTTTTTTCCCTTGCAAACCCCACTCCATGCATATATATGGGTTGGTACTAGCTCCAACTCTGTTTTACAGTGAAAACTGCAGGAACTTCAAACCGGCACTAGGAAAAAGACTGAGAAACCAGAGTAAAAGTTTCTCCTGCAACCCGTTCCCTTTGTGCTATATGAACGAACGTCTCTCCTCATGCTCAGTTCTGAGAGAGAATTGTGTGTGAAAGCCGTACTTCACATAGCTTCTTGGGAAAACAAAGTTCCTTTCAGTTGCAAACTCCACTCCATACATATATATGGGGAGGTACTAGCTCCAACTCTGTTTTACAGTGAAAACTGCAGGAACATCAAACCGGCACTAGGAAAAAGACTGAGAAACCAGAGTAAAAGTTTCTCCTGCAACCCGTTCCCTTTGTGCTAGATGAACGAAAGTCTCTCCACATGCTCAGTTCTGAGAGATAAATGTGTGTGAAAGCCAGCCTTCACATAGCTTCTTGGGAACACAAAGTTCCTTTCAGTTGCAAACTCCAATCCATACATATATATGGGGAGGTACTAGCTCCAAATCTGTTTTACAGTGAAAACTGCAGGAACTTCAAACCGGCACTAAGAAACAGACTGAGAAACCGGAGTAAAAGTTTCTCCTGCAACCCGTTCTCTTTGTGCTAGATGAACGAACGTCTCTCCACATGCTCAGTTCTGAGATATAACTGTGTGTGAAAGCCGTCCTTCACCTAGCTTGTTGGGAACACAAAGTTTCTTTTCAGTTGCAAACTCCTCTCCATACATATATATGGGGAGGTACTAGCTCCAAATCTGTTTTACAGGGAAAACTGCAGGAACTTCAAACCGGCAGTAGGAAACAGACTGAGAAACCAGAGTAAAAGTTTTTCCTGCAACCTGTTCCCTTTGTGCTAGATGAACGAACGTCTCTCCACATGCTCAGTTCTGAGAGATAAATGTGTGTGAAAGCCGTCCTTCAACTAGATAGTTGGGAACACAAAGTTTTTTTCCCTTGCAAACCCCACTCCATGCATATGTATGGGTTGGTACTAGCTCCAACTCTGTTTTACAGTGAAAACTGCAGGAACTTCAAACCGGCACTAGGAAAAAGACTGAGAAACCAGAGTAAAAGTTTCTCCTGCAACCCGTTCCCTTTGTGCTAGATGAACAAACGTCTCTCCACATGCTCAGCTCTGAGAGATAAGTGTGTGTGAAAGCCGTCCTTCACCTAGCTTCTTTGGAACACAAAGTTCCTTTCAGTTGCAAACTTCACTCCATACATATATATGGGGAGGTACTAGCTCCAACTCTGTTTTACAGTGAAAACTGCAGGAACTTCAAAATGGCACTAGGAAAAATACTGAGAAACCAGAAAAAAATTTCTCCTGCAACCCGTTCATATTTTGCTAGATGAACGAACGTCTCTCCACATGCTAAGTTCTGAGAGATAAGTGTGTGTGAAAGCCGTCCTTCACCTAGCTTGTTGGGAAAATAAAGTTTCTTTTCAGTTGCAAACCCCACTCCATTCTTATTTATGGGGAGGTACTAGCTCCAACTCGGTTTTACACTGAAAACTGCAGGAACTTCAAACCGGCACTAGGAAAAATACTGAGAAACCAGAGAAAAGTTTCTCCTGCAACCCGTTCTCTTTGTGCTAAATGAACGAACGTCTCTCCACTTGCTCAGTTCTGAGGGAAAAGTGTGTATGAAAGCCGTCCTTCACTTTGCTTGTTGGGAACACAAAGTTTCTTTTCAGTTGCAAACTCCACTCCATGCATATATATGGGGAGGTACTAGCACCAACTCGGATTTACAGTGAAAACTGCAGGAACTTCAAACCGGCACTAGGAAACAGACTGAGAAACCAGAGTAAAAGTTACTCCTGCAACCCTTTCCCTTTGTGCTAGATGAACGAAAGTCTCTCCACATGCTCAGTTCTGAGAGATAATTGTGTGTGAAAGCCGTCCTTCACCTAGCTTGTTGGGAACACAAAGTTTGTTTTCAGTTGCAAACTCCACTCCATACATATATATGGGAAGGTACTAGCTCCAAATCGGTTTTACAGTGAAAAATGCAGGAACTTCAAATCGGCACTAGGAAACAAACTGAGAAACCAGAGTAATAGTTTCTCCTGCAACCCGTTCCCATTGTGCTAGATGAACGAACGTCTCTCCTCATGCTCAGTTCTGAGAGATAATTGTGTGTGAAAGCCGTCCTTCACATAGCTTCTTGGGAACACCAAGTACCTTTCAGTTGCAAACTCCACTCCATACATATATATGGGGAGGTACTAGCTCCAACTCTGTTTTACAGTGAAAACTGCAGGAACTTCAAACTGGCTAAGAAACAGACTGAGAAACCAGAGGAAAAGTTTCTCCTGCAACCCGTTACCTTTGTGCTAGATGAACGAAAGTCTCTCCACATGCTCAGTTCTGAGATATAACTGTGTGTGAAAGCCGTCCTTCAACTAGCTTGTTGGGAACACAAAGTTTCTTTTCAGTTGCAATCTCCTCTCCATACATATATATGGGGAGGTACTAGCTCCAAATCGGTTTTACAGTGAAAACTGCAGGAACTTCAAACCGGCAGTAGGAAACAGACTGAGAAACCAGAGTAAAAGTTTCCCCTGCAACCCGTTCCCTTTGTGCTAGATGAACGAACGTCTCTCCACATGCTCAGTTCTGAGAGATAAATGTGTGTGAAAGCCGTCCTTCAACTAGATAGTTGAGAACACAAAGTTTTTTTCCCTTGCAAACCCAACTCCATGCATATATATGGTTTGGTACTAGCTCCAAATCGGTTTTACAGTGAAAACTGCAGGAACTTCAAACCGGCACTAGGAAACAGACTGAGAAACCAGAGTAAAAGTTTCTCCTGCAATCCGTTCCCCTTGTGCTAGATGAACGAACGTCTCTCCACATGCTCAGTTCTGAGAGATAAGTGTGTGTGAAAGCCGTCCTTCACCTAGCTTGTTGGGAACACATAGTTTCTTTTCACATGCAAAAGCCAATCCATACATATATATGGGGAGGTACTAGCTCCAACTCGGTTTTACAGTGAAAACTGCAGGAACTTCAAACCGGCACTAGGATACAGACTGAGAAACCAGAGTGAAAGTTTCACCTGCAACCCGTTCCATTTGTGCTAGATGAACGAACGTCTCTCCACATGCTCAGTTCTGAGAGATGTGTGTGAAAGCCGTACTTAACATAGCTTGTTGGGAACACAAAGATTCTTTTCACTTGCAATCTCCAATCCATACATATATATGGGGAGGTACTAGCTCCAACACGATTTTACAGTGAAAACTGCAGGAACTTCAAACCGGCACTAAGAAACAGACTGAGAAACCAGTGTAAAAATTTCTCCTGCTAAACGTTCCCTTTGTGCTAGATGAATGAACGTCTCTCCACATGCTCAGTTCTGAGAGATAAGTGTGTGTGAAAACCGTCCTTCACCTAGCTTGTTGGGAACACAAAGTTTCTTTTCACTTGCAAACGCCAATCCATACATATATATGGGGAGGTACTAGCTCCAAAACCATTTTACAGTGAAAACTGCAGGAACTTCAAACCGGCACTAAGAAACATACTGAGAAGCCAGAGTAAAAGTTTCTCCTGCACACCGTTCCCTTTGTGCTAGATGAACGAACGTCTCTCCACATGCTCAGTTCTGAGAGATAAGTGTGTGTGAAAGCCGTCCTTCACCTAGCTTGTTGGGAACACAAAGTTTCTTTTACTTGCAAACTCCAATCCATACATATATATGGGGAGGTACTAGCTCCAACTCGGTTTTACAGTGAAATCTGCAGGTACTTCACACCGGCTCTAGGAAACAGACTGAGAAAGCAGAGTAACAATTTCTCCGGCAACCCGTTCCCTTTGTGCTAAATGAACGAACGTCCCTCCACATGCTCAGTTCTGAGAGATAAGTGTGTGTGAAAGCCGTCCTTCAACTAGCTTGTTGGGAACACAAAGCTTCTTTTCAGTTGCAAACTCCACTCCATACATATATATGGGAAGATACTAGCTCCAACTCGGTTTTACAGTGAAAACTGCAGGATTTTCAAACCGGCACTAGGAAACAGACTGACAAACCAGGGTAAAAGTTTCTCCTGCAACCCGTTCCCTTTGTGCTAGATGAACGAATGTCTCTCCACATGCTCAGTTCTGAGAGATAAATGTGTGTGAAAGCCGTCCTTCACCTAGCTTCTTGGGAACACATAGTTCCTTTCAGTTGCATACCCCACTCCATACATATATATGGGGAGGTACTAGCTCCAACTCGTATTTACAGTGAAAACTGCAGGAACTACAAACCGGCACTAGGAAACAGACTGAGAAACCAGAGTAAAAGTTTCTCCTGCAACCCGTTCCCTTTGTTCTAGATGAACGAAAGTCTCTCCACATGCTCAGTTCTGAGAGATAATTTTGTGTGAAAGCCGTCCTTCACCTAGCTTGTTGGGAACACAAAGTTTCTTTTCAGTTGCAAACTCCACTCCATACATATATATGGGAATGTACTAGCTCCAAATCGGTTTTACACTGGAAACTGCAGGAACTTCAAACCGGCACTAGGAAACAGACTGAGAAACCAGAGTAAAAGTTTCTCCTGCAACCCGTTCCCATTGTGCTAGATGAACGAACGTCTCTCCTCATGCTCAGTTCTGAGAGATAATTGTGTGTGAAAGCCGTCCTTCACATAGCTTCTTTGTACACAAAGTTCCTTTCAGTTGCAAACTCCACTCCATACATATATATGGGGAGGTACTAGCTCCAACTCTGTTTTACAGTGAAAACTGCAGGAACTTCAACCCGGCACTAAGAAACAGACTGAGAAACCAGAGTAAAAGTTTCTCCTGCAACCCGTTAACTTTGTGCTAGATGAACGAACGTCTCTCCACATGCTCAGTTCTGAGATATAACTGTGTGTGAAAGCCGTCCTTCACCTAGCTTGTTGGGAACACAAAGTTTCTTTTCAGTTGCAAACTCCTCTCCATACATATATATGGGGAGGTACAAGCTCCAAATCGGTTTTACAGTGAAAACTGCAGGAACTTCAAACCGGCAGTAGGAAACAGACTGAGAAACCAGAGTAAAAGTTTCTCCTGCAACCCGTTCCCTTTGTGCTAGATGAACGAACGTCTCTCCACATGCTCAGTACTGAGAGATAAATGTGTGTGAAAGCCGTCCTTCAACTAGATAGTTGGGAACACAAAGTTTTTTTCCCTTGCAAACCCCACTCCATGCATATATATGGGTTGGTACTAGCTCCAACTCTGTTTCACAGTGAAAACTGCAGTAACTTCAAACCGGCACTAGGAAAAAGACTGAGAAACCAGAGTAAAAGTTTCTCCTGCAACCCGTTCCCTTTGTGCTAGATGAACAAACGTCTCTCCACATGCTCAGTTCTGAGAGATAAGTGTGTGTGAATGCCATCCTTCACCTAGCTTCTTTGGAACACAAAGTTCCTTTCAGTTGCAAACTCCATTCCATACATATATATGGGGAGGTACTAGCTCCAACTCTGTTTTACAGTGAAAACTGCAGGAACTTCAAAATGGCACTAGGAAACAGACTGAGAAACCAGAAAAAATTTTTCCCTGCAAACCGTTCATATTTTGCTAGATGAACGAACGTCTCTCCACATGCTAAGTTCTGAGAGATAAGTGTGTGTGAAAGCCGTCCTTCACCTAGCTTGTTGGGAACACAAAGTTTCTTTTCAGTTGCAAACTCCACTCCATACTTATTTATGGGTAGGTACTAGCTCCAACTCGGTTTCACACTGAAAACTGCAGGGACTTCAAACCGGCACTAGGAAAAAGACTGAGAAAGCAGAGAAAAAGTTTCTCCTGCAACCCGTTCTCTTTGTGCTAAATGAACGAACGTCTCTCCACTTGCTCAGTTCTGAGGGAAAAGTGTGTATGAAAGCCGTCCTTCACTTTTCTTGTTGGGAACACATAGTTTCTTTTCAGTTGCTAACTCCACTCCATGCATATATATGGGGAGGTACTATCTCCAACTCGGTTTTACAGTGAAAACTGCAGGAACTTCAAACCGGCACTAGGAAACAGACTGAGAAACCAGAGTAAAAGTTTCTCCTGCAATCCGTTCCCCTTGTGCTAGATGAACGAACGTCTCCCCAAATGCTCAGTTCTGAGAGATAAGTGTGTGTGAAAGCCGTCCTTCACCTAGCTTGTTGGGAACACAAAGTTTCTTTTCAGTTGCAAACTCCTCTCCATACATATATATGGGGAGGTACTAGCTCCAAATCTGTTTTACAGTGAAAACTACAGGAACTTCAAACCGGCAGTAGGAAACGGACTGAGAAACCAGAGTAAAAGTTTCTCCTGCAACCCGTTCCCTTTGTGCTAGATGAACGAACGTCTCTCCACATGCTCAGTTGTGAGAGATAAATGTGTGTGAAAGCCGTCCTTCAACTAGATAGTTAGGAACACAAAGTTTTTTTCCCTTGCAAACCCCACTCCATGCATATATATGGGTTGGTACTAGCTCCAACTCTGTTTTACAGTGAAAACTGCAGGAACTTCAAACCGTCACTAGGAAACAGACTGAAAAACCAGAGAAAAAGTTACTCATGCAACCCGTCCCCTTTGTGCTAGATGAACGAACGTCTCTCCACATGCTCAGTTCTGAGAGATAAGTGTGTGTGAAAGCCGTCATTCACCTAGCTTGTTGGGAACACAAAGTTTCTTTTAAATTGCAATCTCCACTCCATACATATATATGGGGAGGTACTAGCTCCAACACGATTTTACAGTGAAAACTGCAGGAACGTCAAACCGGGACTAAGAAACAGACTGAGAAACGCGAGTAAAAATTTCACATGCAAACCGTTCCCTTTGTGCTAGATGAACGAACGTCTCTCCACATGCTCATTTCTGAGAGATAAGTGTCTGTGAAAGCCGTCCTTCACCTAGCTTGTTGGGAACACAAAGTTTCTTTGCAGTAGCCAACTCCACTCCATACATATATATGGGGAGGTACTAGCTCCAACTCGGTTTTACAGTGAAAACTGCAGGAACTTCAAACCGGCAGTAGGAAACAGACTGAGAATCCAGAGTAATAGTTTCTCCTGCAAACAGTTCCCTTTGTGCTAGATGAACGAATGTCTCTCCACATGCTCAGTTCTGAGAGATAAATGTTTGTGAAAGCCGTTCTTCACCTAGCTAGTTGGGAACACAAAGTTTTTTTTCACTTGCAAACTCCACTCCATGCATATATATGGGTTGGTACTAGCTCCAACTCTGTTTTACAGTGAAAACTGCAGAAACTTCAAACCGGCACTAAGAAAAAGACTGAGAAACCAGAGTAAAACTTTCTCCTGCAACCCGTTCCATTTGTGCTAGATGAACGAACGTCTCTCAACATGCTCAGTTCTGAGAGATAAGTGTGTGTGAAAGCCGTCCTTCACCTAGCTACTTGGGAACACATAGTTCCTTTCAGTTGCAAACCCCACTCCATACATATATATGGGGAGGTACTAGCTCCAACTCGGATTTACAGTGAAAACTGCAGGAACTTCAAACCGGCACTAAGAAACATACTGAGAAACCAGAGTAAAAGTTTATCATGCAAACCGTTCCCTTTGTGCTAGATGAACGAACGTCTCTCCACATGCTCATTTCGGAGAGATAAGTGTGTGTGAAAGCCGTCCTTCACCTAGCTTCTTGGGAACACATAGTTCCTTTCAGTTGCAAACCCCACTCCATACATATATATGGGGAGGTACTAGCTCCAACTCGTATTTACAGTGAAAACTGCAGGAACTACAAACCGGCACTAGGAAACAGACTGAGAAACCAGAGAAAAAGTTTCTCCTGCAACCCGTTCCCTTTGTGCTAGATGAACGAAAGTCTCTCCACATGCTCAGTTCTGAGAGATAATTGTGTGTGAAAGCCGTCCTTCACCTAGCTTGTTGGGAACACAAAGTTTCTTTTCAGTTGCAAACTCCACTCCATACATATATATGGGAAGGTACTAGCTCCAAATCGGTTTTACAGTGAAAACTGCAGGAACTTCAAATCGGCACTAGGAAACAAACTGAGAAACCAGAGTAATAGTTTCTCCTGCAACCCGTTCCCATTGTGCTAGATGAACGAACGTCTCTCCTCATGCTCAGTTCTGAGAGATAATTGTGTGTGAAAGCCGTCCTTCACATAGCTTCTTGGGAACACCAAGTACCTTTCAGTTGCAAACTCCACTCCATACATATATATGGGGAGGTACTAGCTCCAACTCTGTTTTACAGTGAAAACTGCAGGAACTTCAAACCGGCTAAGAAACAGACTGAGAAACCAGAGGAAAAGTTTCTCCTGCAACCCGTTACCTTTGTGCTAGATGAACGAAAGTCTCTCCACATGCTCAGTTCTGAGATATAACTGTGTGTGAAAGCCGTCCTTCAACTAGCTTGTTGGGAACACAAAGTTTCTTTTCAGTTGCAATCTCCTCTCCATACATATATATGGGGAGGTACTAGCTCCAAATCGGTTTTACAGTGAAAACTGCAGGAACTTCAAACCGGCAGTAGGAAACAGACTGAGAAACCAGAGTAAAAGTTTCCCCTGCAACCCGTTCCCTTTGTGCTAGATGAACGAACGTCTCTCCACATGCTCAGTTCTGAGAGATAAATGTGTGTGAAAGCCGTCCTTCAACTAGATAGTTGGGAACACAAAGTTTTTTTCCCTTGCAAACCCCACTCCATGCATATATATGGTTTGGTACTAGCTCCAAATCTGTTTTACAGTGAAAACTGCAGGAACTTCAAACCGGCACTAGGAAACAGACTGAGAAACCAGAGTAAAAGTTTCTCCTGCAATCCGTTCCCCTTGTGCTAGATGAACGAACGTCTCTCCACATGCTCAGTTCTGAGAGATAAGTGTGTGTGAAAGCCGTCCTTCACCTAGCTTGTTGGGAACACATAGTTTCTTTTCACATGCAAAAGCCAATCCATACATATATATGGGGAGGTACTAGCTCCAACTCGGTTTTACAGTGAAAACTGCAGGAACTTCAAACCGGCACTAGGATACAGACTGAGAAACCAGAGTGAAAGTTTCACCTGCAACCCGTTCCATTTGTGCTAGATGAACGAACGTCTCTCCACATGCTCAGTTCTGAGAGATGTGTGTGAAAGCCGTACTTAACATAGCTTGTTGGGAACACAAAGATTCTTTTCACTTGCAATCTCCAATCCATACATATATATGGGGAGGTACTAGCTCCAACACGATTTTACAGTGAAAACTGCAGGAACTTCAAACCGGCACTAAGAAACAGACTGAGAAACCAGTGTAAAAATTTCTCCTGCTAAACGTTCCCTTTGTGCTAGATGAATGAACGTCTCTCCACATGCTCAGTTCTGAGAGATAAGTGTGTGTGAAAACCGTCCTTCACCTAGCTTGTTGGGAACACAAAGTTTCTTTTCACTTGCAAACGCCAATCCATACATATATATGGGGAGGTACTAGCTCCAAAACGATTTTACAGTGAAAACTGCAGGAACTTCAAACCGGCACTAAGAAACATACTGAGAATCCAGAGTAAAAGTTTCTCCTGCACACCGTTCCCTTTGTGCTAGATGAACGAACGTCTCTCCACATGCTCAGTTCTGAGAGATAAGTGTGTGTGAAAGCCGTCCTTCACCTAGCTTGTTGGGAACACAAAATTTCTTTTACTTGCAAACTCCAATCCATACATATATATGGGGAGGTACTAGCTCCAACTCGGTTTTACAGTGAAATCTGCAGGTACTTCACACCGGCTCTAGGAAACAGACTGAGAAAGCAGAGTAACAATTTCTCCGGCAACCCGTTCCCTTTGTGCTAAATGAACGAACGTCCCTCCACATGCTCAGTTCTGAGAGATAAGTGTGTGTGAAAGCCGTCCTTCAACTAGCTTGTTGGGAACACAAAGCTTCTTTTCAGTTGCAAACTCCACTCCATACATATATATGGGAAGATACTAGCTCCAACTCGGTTTTACAGTGAAAACTGCAGGAACTTCAAACCGGCACTAGGAAACAGACTGACAAACCAGGGTAAAAGTTTCTCCTGCAACCCGTTCCCTTTGTGCTAGATGAACGAATGTCTCTCCACATGCTCAGTTCTGAGAGATAAATGTGTGTGAAAGCCGTCCTTCACCTAGCTTCTTGGGAACACATAGTTCCTTTCAGTTGCATACCCCACTCCATACATATATATGGGGAGGTACTAGCTCCAACTCGTATTTACAGTGAAAACTGCAGGAACTACAAACCGGCACTAGGAAACAGACTGAGAAACCAGAGTAAAAGTTTCTCCTGCAACCCGTTCCCTTTGTGCTAGATGAACGAATGTCTCTCCACATGCTCAGTTCTGAGAGATAATTTTGTGTGAAAGCCGTCCTTCACCTAGCTTGTTGGGAACACAAAGTTTCTTTTCAGTTGCAAACTCCACTCCATACATATATATGGGAATGTACTAGCTCCAAATCGGTTTTACACTGGAAACTGCAGGAACTTCAAACCGGCACTAGGAAACAGACTGAGAAACCAGAGTAAAAGTTTCTCCTGCAACCCGTTCCCATTGTGCTAGATGAACGAACGTCTCTCCTCATGCTCAGTTCTGAGAGATAATTGTGTGTGAAAGCCGTCCTTCACATAGCTTCTTTGAACACAAAGTTCCTTTCAGTTGCAAACTCCACTCCATACATATATATGGGGAGGTACTAGCTCCAACTCTGTTTTACAGTGAAAACTGCAGGAACTTCAACCCGGCACTAAGAAACAGACTGAGAAACCAGAGTAAAAGTTTCTCCTGCAACCCGTTAACTTTGTGCTAGATGAACGAACGTCTCTCCACATGCTCAGTTCTGAGATATAACTGTGTGTGAAAGCCGTCCTTCACCTAGCTTGTTGGGAACACAAAGTTTCTTTTCAGTTGCAAACTCCTCTCCATACATATATATGGGGAGGTACAAGCTCCAAATCGGTTTTACAGTGAAAACTGCAGGAACTTCAAACCGGCAGTAGGAAACGGACTGAGAAACCAGAGTAAAAGTTTCTCCTGCAACCCGTTCCCTTTGTGCTAGATGAACGAACGTCTCTCCACATGCTCAGTACTGAGAGATAAATGTGTGTGAAAGCCGTCCTTCAACTAGATAGTTGGGAACACAAAGTTTTTTTCCCTTGCAAACCCCACTCCATGCATATATATGGGTTGGTACTAGCTCCAACTCTGTTTAACAGTGAAAACTGCAGTAACTTCAAACCGGCACTAGGAAAAAGACTGAGAAACCAGAGTAAAAGTTTCTCCTGCAACCCGTTCCCTTTGTGCTAGATGAACAAACGTCTCTCCACATGCTCAGTTCTGAGAGATAAGTGTGTGTGAATGCCATCCTTCACCTAGCTTCTTTGGAACACAAAGTTCCTTTCAGTTGCAAACTCCATTCCATACATATATATGGGGAGGTACTAGCTCCAACTCTGTTTTACAGTGAAAACTGCAGGAACTTCAAAATGGCACTAGGAAACAGACTGAGAAACCAGAAAAAATTTTTCCCTGCAACACGTTCATATTTTGCTAGATGAACGAACGTCTCTCCACATGCTAAGTTCTGACAGATAAGTGTGTGTGAAAGCCGTCCTTCACCTAGCTTGTTGGGAACACAAAGTTTCTTTTCAGTTGCAAACTCCACTCCATACTTATTTATGGGTAGGTACTAGCTCCAACTCGGTTTTACACTGAAAACTGCAGGGACTTCAAACCGGCACTAGGAAAAAGACTGAGAAAGCAGAGAAAAAGTTTCTCCTGCAACCCGTTCTCTTTGTGCTAAATGAACGAACGTCTCTCCACTTGCTCAGTTCTGAGGGAAAAGTGTGTATGAAAGCCGTCCTTCACTTTGCTTGTTGGGAACACAAAGTTTCTTTTCAGTTGCAAACTCCACTCCATGCATATATATGGGGAGGTACTAGCTCCAACTCGGTTTTACAGTGAAAACTGCAGGAACTTCAAACCGGCACTAGGAAACAGACTGAGAAACCAGAGTAAAAGTTTCTCCTGCAATCCGTTCCCCTTGTGCTAGATGAACGAACGTCTCCCCAAATGCTCAGTTCTGAGAGATAAGTGTGTGTGAAAGCCGTCCTTCACCTAGCTTGTTGGGAACACAAAGTTTCATTCACTTGCAAACTCCAATCCAAACATATATATTGGTAGGTAATAGCTCCAACTCGGTTTTACAGTGAAAACTGCAGGAACTTCAAACAGGCATTAAGAAACAGACTGAGAAACCAGAGTAAAAGTTTCTCCTGCAACCCGTTACATTTGTGCTAGATGAACGAACGTCTCTCCACATGCTCAGTTCTGAGAGATAAGTGTTTGTGAAAGCCGTACTTCACCTAGCTTGTTGGGAACACAAAGTTTCTTTTCAGTTGCAAACTCCACTCCATACATATATATGGGGAGGTACTAGCTCCAAATCTGTTTTACAGTGAAAACTGCAGGAATTTCAAACCGGAAGTAGGAAACAGACTGAGAAACCAGAGTAAAAGTTTCTCCTGCAATCCGTTCCCTTTGTGCTAGATGAACGAACGTCTCTCCACATGTTCAGTTCTGAGAGATAAGTGTGTGTGAAAGCAGTCCTTCACCTAGCGTGTTGGGAACACAAAGTTTCTTTTCACTTGCAAACGCCAATCCATACATATATATGGGGAGGTACTAGCTCCAACTCGGTTTTACAGTGAAAACTGCAGGAACTTCAAACCGGCACTAGGATACAGACTGAGAAACCAGAGTGAAAGTTTCACCTGCAACTCGTTCCCTTTGTGCTAGATGAACGAACGTCTCTCCACATGCTCAGATCTGAGAGATAAGTGTGTGTGAAAGCCGTCCTTCAACTAGCTTGTTGGGAACACAAAGTTTCTTTTCAGTTGCAAACTCCACTCCATACATATATATGGGAAGATACTAGCTCCAACTCGGTTTTACAGTGAAAACTGCAGGAGCTTCAAACCGGCACTAGGATACAGACTGACAAACCAGGGTATAAGTTTCTCCTGCAACCCGTTCCCTTTGTGCTAGATGAACGAACGTCTCTCCACATGCTCAGTTCTGAGAGATAAATGTGTGTGAAAGCCGTCCTTCACCTAGCTTCTTGGGAACACATAGTTCCTTTCAGTTGCAAACCCCACTCCATACATATATATGGGGAGGTACTAGCTCCAACTCGTATTTACAGTGAAAACTGCAGGAACTACAAACCGGCACTAGGAAACAGACTGAGAAACCAGAGTAAAAGTTTCTCCTGCAACCTGTTCCCTTTGTGCTATATGAACGAAAGTCTCTCCACATGCTCAGTTCTGAGAGATAATTTTGTTTGAAAGCCGTCCTTCACCTAGCTTGTTGGGAACACAAAGTTTCTTTTCAGTTGCAAACTCCACTCCATACATATATATGGGAATGTACTAGCTCCAAATCGGTTTTACAGTGGAAACTGCAGGAACTTCAAACCGGCACTAGGAAACAGACTGAGAAACCAGAGTAAAAGTTTCTCCTGCAACCCGTTCCCATTGTGCTAGATGAACGAACGTCTCTCCTCATGCTCAGTTCTGTGAGATAATTGTGTGTGAAAGCCGTCCTTCATATAGCTTCTTTGAACACAAAGTTCCTTTCAGTTGCAAACTCCACTCCATATATATATAGGGGGAGGTACTAGCTCCAACTCTGTTTTACAGTGAAAACTGCAGGAACTTCAACCCGGCACTAAGAAACAGACTGAGAAACCAGAGTAAAAGTTTCTCCTGCAACCCGTTAACTTTGTGCTAGATGAACGAACGTCTCTCCACATGCTCAGTTCTGAGATATAACTGTGTGTGAAAGCCGTCCTTCACCTAGCTTGTTGGGAACACAAAGTTTCTTTTCAGTTGCAAACTCCTCTCCATACATATATATGGGGAGGTACAAGCTCCAAATCGGTTTTACAGTGAAAACTGCAGGAACTTCATACCGGCAGTAGGAAACGGACTGAGAATCCAGAGTAAAAGTTTCTCCTGCAACCCGTTCCCTTTGTGCTAGATGAACGAACGTCTCTCCACATGCTCAGTTCTGAGAGATAAATGTGTGTGAAAGCCGTCCTTCAACTAGATAGTTGGGAACACAAAGTTATTTTCCCTTGCAAACCCCACTCCATGCATATATATGGGTTGGTACTAGCTCCAACTCTGTTTTACAGTGAAAACTGCAGTAAATTCAAACCGGCACTAGGAAAAAGACTGAGAAACCAGAGTAAAAGTTTCTCCTGCAACCCGTTCCCTTTGTGCTAGATGAACAAACGTCTCTCCACATGCTCAGTTCTGAGAGATAAGTGTGTGTGAATGCCATCCTTCACCTAGCTTCTTTGGAACACAAAGTTCCTTTCAGTTGCAAACTCCACTCCATACATATATATGGGGAGGTACTAGCTCCAACTCTGTTTTACAGTGAAAACTGCAGGAACTTCAAAATGGCACTAGGAAACAGACTGAGAAACCAGAAAAAATTTTCTCCTGCAACCCGTTCATATTTTGCTAGATGAACGAACGTCTCTCCACATGCTAAGTTCTGAGAGATAAGTGTGTGTGAAACCCGTCCTTCACCTAGCTTGTTGGGAACACAAAGTTTCTTTTCAGTTGCAAACCCCACTCCATACTTATTTATGGGGAGGTACTAGCTCCAACTCTGTTTTACACTGAAAACTGCAGGGACTTCAAACCGGCACTAGGAAAAAGACTGAGAAACCAGAGAAAAAGTTTCTCCTGCAACCGATTCTCTTTGTGCTAAATGAACGAACGTCTCTCCACTTGCTCAGTTCTGAGGGAAAAGTGTGTATGAAAGCCGTCCTTCACTTTTCTTCTTCGGAACACATAGTTTCTTTTCAGTTGCAAACTCCACTCCATGCATATATATGGGGAGGTACTAGCTCCAGCTCGGTTTTACAGTGAAAACTGCAGGAACTTCAAACCGGCTCTAGGAAACAGACTGAGAAACCAGAGTAAAAGTTACTCCTGCAACCCGTTCCCTTTGTGCTAGATGAACGAACGTCTCCCCAAATGCTCAGTTCTGAGAGATAAGTGTGTGTGAAAGCCGTCCTTCACCTAGCTTGTTGGGAACACAAAGTTCCATTCACTTGCAAACTCCATCCAAACATATATATGGGTAGGTAATAGCTCCAACTCGGTTTTACAGTGAAAACTGCAGGAACTTCAAACAGGCATTAAGAAACAGACTGAGAAACCAGAGTAAAATTTCTCCTGCAACACATTACATTTGTGCTAGATGAATGAACGTCTCTCCACATGCTCAGTTCTGAGAGATAAGTGTTTGTGAAAGCCGTCCTTCACCTAGCTTGTTGGGAACACAAAGTTTCTTTTCAGTTGCAAACTCCACTCCATACATATATATGGGGAGGTACTAGCTCCAAATCGGTTTTACAGTGAAAACTGCAGGAATTTCAAACCGGCAGTAGGAAACAGACTGAGAAACCAGAGTAAAAGTTTCTCCTGCAATCCGTTCCCTTTCTGCTAGATGAACGAACGTCTCTCCACATGTTCAGTTCTGAGAGATAAGTGTGTGTGAAAGCCGTCCTTCACCTAGCTTGTTGGGAACACAAAGTTTCTTTTCACTTGCAAACGCCAATCCATACATATATATGGGGAGGTACTAGCTCCAACTCGGTTTTACAGTGAAAACTGCAGGAACTTCAAACCGGCACTAGGATACAGACTGAGAAACCAGAGTGAAAGTTTCACCTGCAACTCGTTCCCTTTGTGCTAGATGAACGAACGTCTCTGCACATGCTCAGTTCTGACAGATGTGTGTGAAAGCCGTCCTTCACTTAGCTTGTTGTGAACACAATGTTTCTTTTAAGTTGCAAACTCCACTCCATACATATATATCGGTATGTACTAGCTCCAACTCGGTTTTGCAGTGTAAACTGCAGGAAATTCAAACCGGCACTAGGAAACAGACTGAGAATCCAGAGTAAAAGTTTCTCCTGCAACCCGTTCCCTTTGTGCTAAATGAACGAACGTCTCTCCTCATGCTCAGTTCTCAGAGATAAATGAGTGTGAAAACCGTACTTCAACTATCTTGTTGGGAACACAAAGTTCCTTTTCACTTGCAAACTCCACTCCATTCATATATATGTGGAGGTTCTAGGTCCAACTCGGTTTTACAGTGAAAACTGCTGGAAATTCAAACCGGCACTAGGAAACAGACTGAGAAAACAGAGTAAAAGTTACCCTTGCAACCCGTTCCCTTTGAGCTAGATGAACGAAAGTCTCTCCATATGCTCAGTTCTGAAAGATAAGTGTGTGTGAAAGCCGTCCTTCACCTAGATTGTTGGGAACACCAAGTTTCTTTTCACTTGCAATCTCCACTCAATTCATATATATGGGGAGGTACTAGCTCCAACTCTGTTTTACAGTGAAAAATGCAGGAACTTCAAACCGGCACTAGGAAACAGACTGAGAAACCAGAGTAAAAGTTTCTCCTGCAACCGGTTCCCTTTGTTCTAGATGAACCAACGTCTCTCCACATGCTCAGTTGTGAGAGATAAGTGTGTGTGAAAGCCGTCCTTCGCCTAACATTTTGGGAACACAAAGTTTCTTTTGAGTTGCAAACTCTATTCCATAGACATATATTGGTAGGTACTAGCTCCAACTCGGTTTTACAGTGAAAACTGCAGGAACTTCAAACCGGCTCTAGGAAACAGACTGAGAAACCAGAGTAAAAGATTCTCCTGCAACCCATTCCCTTGGTGCTAGATAAACGAACGTCTCTCCACATGCTCAGTTCTGAGAGATATATCAGTGTGAAAGCCGTCCTTCACCTAACTTGTTGGGAACACAAATTTCCTTTTCACTTGCAAACTCCACTCCATTCATATATATGGGGAGGTACTAGCTCCAAATCGGTTTTACAGTGAAAACTGCAGGAACTTCAAAGCGGCACTAGGAAACACACTGAGAAAACAGAGTAAAAGTTACACTTGCAACCCGATCCCTTTGAGCTAGATGAACGAACGTCTCCCCACATGCTCAGTTCTGAGAGATAAGTGTGTGTGAAAGCCGTCCTTCACCTAGCTTGTTGGGAACACAAAGTTTCATTTCACTTGCAAACTCCACTCCATACATATATATGGGGAGGTACTAGCTCCAACTCGGTTTTACAGTGAAAACTGCAGGAAATTGAAACCGGCACTAGGAAAGAGTCTGAGAAACCAGAGAAAAATTTTCTCCTGCAACCCGTTCCCTTTGTGCTAGATGAACGAACGTCTCCCCACATGCTCAGTTCTGAGATATAACTGTGTGTGAAAGCCGTCCTTCACCTAGCTTGTTGGGAACACAAAGTTTCTTTTCAGTTGCCAACTCCTCTCCATACATATATATGGGGAGGTACAAGCTCCAAATCTGTTTTACAGTGAAAACTGCAGGAACTTCAAACCGGCAGTAGGAAACGGACTGAGAAACCAGAGTAAAAGTTTCTCCTGCAACCCGTTCCCTTTGTGCTAGATGAACGAACGTCTATCCACATGCTCAGTTCTGAGAGATAAATGTGTGTGAAAGCCGTCCTTCAACTAGATAGTTGGGAACACAAAGTTTTTTTCCCTTGCAAACCCCACTCCATGCATATATATGGGTTGGTACTAGCTCCAACTCTGTTATACAGTGAAAACTGCAGTAACTTCACACCGGCACTAGGAAAAATACTGAGAAACCAGAGTAAAAGTTTCTCCTGCAACCCGTTCCCTTTGTGCTAGATGAACAAACGTCTCTCCACATGCTCAGTTCTGAGAGATAAGTGTGTGTGAATGCCATCCTTCACCTAGCTTCTTTGGAACACAAAGTTCCTTTCAGTTGCAAACTCCACTCCATACATATATATGGGGAGGTACTAGCTCCAACTCTGTTTTACAGTGAAAACTGCAGGAACTTCAAAATGGCACTAGGAAACAGACTGAGAAACCAGAAAAAATTTTCTCCTGCAACCCGTTCATATTTTGCTAGATGAACGAACGTCTCTCCACATGCTAAGTTCTGAGAGATAAGTGTGTGTGAAAGCCGTCCTTCACCTAGCTTGTTGGAAACACAAAGTTTCTTTTCAGTTGCAAACTCCACTCCATACTTATTAATGGGGAGGTACTAGCTCCAACTCGGTTTTACACTGAAAACTGCAGGGACTTCAAACCGGCACTAGGAAAAAGACTGAGAAACCAGAGAAAAAGTTTCTCCTGCAACCCATTCTCTTTGTGCTAAATGAACGAACGTCTCTCCACTTGCTCAGTTCTGAGGGAAAAGTGTGTATGAAAGCCGTCCTTCACTTTTCTTGTTGGGAACTCATAGTTTCTTTTCAGTTGCAAACTCCACTCCATGCATATATATGGGGAGGTACTAGCTCCAGCTCGGTTTTACAGTGAAAACTGCAGGAACTTCAAACCGGCACTAGGAAACAGACTGAGAAACCAGAGTAAAAGTTACTCCTGCAACGCGTTCCCTTTGTGCTAGATGAACGAACGTCTCCCCAAATGCTCAGTTCTGAGAGATAAGTGTGTGTGAAAGCCGTCCTTCACCTAGCTTGTTGGGAACACAAAGTTCCATTCACTTGCAAACTCCAATCCAAACATATATATGGGTAGGTAATAGCTCCAACTCGGTTTTACAGTGAAAACTGCAGGAACTTCAAACAGGCATTAAGAAACAGACTGAGAAACCAGAGTAAAAGTTTCTCCTGCAACCCGTTACATTTGTGCTAGATGAACGAACGTCTCTCCACATGCTCAGTTCTGAGATATAAGTGTTTGTGAAAGCCGTCCTTCACCTAGCTTGTTGGGAACACAAAGTTTCTTTTCAGTTGCAAACTCCACTCCATACATATATATGGGGAGGTACTAGCTCCAAATCGGTTTTACAGTGAAAACTGCAGGAATTTCAAACCGGCAGTAGGAAACAGACTGAGAAACCAGAGTAAAAGTTTCTCCTGCAATCCGTTCCCTTTGTGCTAGATGAACGAACGTCTCTCCACATGTTCAGTTCTGAGAGATAAGTGTGTGTGAAAGCTGTCCTTCACCTAGCTTGTTGGGAACACAAAGTTTCTTTTCACTTGAAAAACGCCAATCCATACATATATATGGGGAGGTACTAGCTCCAACTCGGTTTTACAGTGAAAACTGCAGGAACTTCAAACCGGCACTAGGATACAGACTGAGAAACCAGAGTGAAAGTTTCACCTGCAACTCGTTCCCTTTGTGCTAGATGAACGAACGTCTCTCCACATGCTCAGTTCTGAGAGATGTGTGTGAAAGCCGTCCTTAAAATAGCTTGTTGGGAACACAAAGTTTCTTTTCACTTGCAATCTCCAATCCATACATATATATGGGGAGGTACAAGCTCCAACACGATTTTACAGTGAAAACTGCAGGAACTTCAAACCGGCACTAAGAAACAGACTGAGAAACCAGTGTAAAAATTTCTCCTGCAAAACTTTCCCTTTGTGCTAGATGAACGAACGTCTCTCCACATGCTCAGTTCTGAGAGATAAGTGTGTGTGAAAGCCGTCCTTCAACTAGCTTCTTGGGAAGACATAGTCCCTTTCAGTTGCAAACCCCACTCCATACATATATATGGGGAGGAACAAGCTCCAACTCGGTTTTACAGTGAAAACTGCAGGAACTTTAAACCGGCAACAGGAAACAGACTGAGAAACCAGAGTAAAAGTTTCTCCTGCAACCCGTTCTCTTTGTTCTAGATGAACGAACGTCTCTCCACATGCTCAGTTCTGAGAGATAAATGTGTGTGAATGCCGTCCTTCACTTAGCTTGTTGTGAACACAATGTTTCTTTTAAGTTGCATACTCCACTCCATACATATATATCGGTATGTACTAGCTCCAACTCGGTTTTGCAGTGTAAACTGCAGGAAATTCAAACCGGCACTAGGAAACAGACTGAGAATCCAGAGTAAAAGTTTCTCCTGCAACCCGTTCCCTTTGTGCTAGATGAACGAACGTCTCTCCACATGCTCAGTTCTCAGAGATAAATGAGTGTGAAAACCGTACTTCAACTAGCTTATTGGGAACACAAAGTTCCTTTTCACTTGCAATCTCCACTCCATTCATATATATGTGGAGGTTCTAGGTCCAAATCGGTTTTACAGTGAAAACTGCAGGAAATTCAAACCGGCACTAGGAAACAGACTGAGAAAACAGAGTAAAAGTTACCCTTGCAACCCGTTCCCTTTGAGCTAGATGAACGAAAGTCTCTCCATATGCTCAGTTCTGAAATATAAGTGTGTGTGAAAGCCGTCCTTCACCTAGATTGTTGGGAAAACCAAGTTTCTTTTCACTTGCAATCTCCACTCAATTCATATATATGGGGAGGTACTAGCTCCAACTCGGTTTTACAGTGAAAACTGCAGGAACTTCAAACCGGCACTAGGAAACAGACTGAGAAACCAGAGTAAAAGTTTCCCCTGCAACCCGTTCCCTTTGTTCTAGATGAACGAACGTCTCTCCACATGCTCAGTTGTGAGAGATAAGTGTGTGTGAAAGCCGTCCTTCGCCTAACATTTTGGGAACACAAAGTTTCTTTTGAGTTGCAAACTCTATTCCATAGACATATATTGGTAGGTACTAGCTCCAACTCGGTTTTACAGTGAAAACTGCAGGAACTTCAAACCGGCACTAGGAAACAGAATGAGAAACCAGAGAAAAGATTCTCCTGCAACCCGTTCCCTTTGTGCTAGATAAACGAACGTCTCTCCACATGCTCAGATCTGAGAGATATATCAGTGTGAAAGCCGTCCTTCACCTAGCTTGTTGGGAACACAAATTTCCTTTTCACTTGCAAACTCCACTCCATTCATATATATGGGGAGGTACTAGCTCCAAATCGGTTTTACAGTGAAAACTGCAGGAACTTCAAAGCGGCACTAGGAAACAGACTGAGAAAACAGAGTAAAAGTTACACTTGCAACCCGATCCCTTTGAGCTAGATGAACGAACGTCTCCCCACATGCTCAGTTCTGAGAGATAAGTGTGTGTGAAAGCCGTCCTTCACCTAGCTTGTTGGGAACACAAAGTTTCTTTTCACTTGCAAACTCCACTCCATACATATATATGGGGAGGTACTAGCTCCAACTCGGTTTTACAGTGAAAACTGCAGGAAATTGAAACAGGAACTAGGAAAGTGTCTGAGAAACCAGAGTAAAAGTTTCTCCTGCAACGAGTTCCCTTTGTGCTAGATGAACGAACGTCTCTCCACATGCTCAGTTCTGAGAGATAAGTGTGTGTGAAAGCCGTCCTTCACCTAGCTTGTTGGGAACACAAAGTTTCTTTTAACTGGCAAAAGCCAATCCATACATATATATGGGGAGGAACTAGCTCCAACTCGGTTTTACAGTGAAAACTGCAGGAAATTCAAACCGGCACTAAGAAACAGACTGAGAAACCAGAGTAAAAGTTTCTCCTGCAACCCGTTCCCTTTGTGCTAGATGAACGAACGTCTCTCCACATGCTCAGTTCTGAGAGATAAGTGTGTGAGAAAGCCGCCCTTAAAATAGCTTTTTGGGAACACAAAGTTTCTTTTCACTTGCAAGCGACAATCAATACATATATATGGGGAGGTACTAGCTCCAACTCGGTTTTACAGTGAAAACTGCAGGAAATTCAAACCTGCACTAGGATACAGACTGAGAAACCAGAGTAAATGTTTCTCCTGCAACCCGTTCCCATGGTTCTTGATGAACGAACGTCTCTCCACATGCTCAGTTCTGAGAGATAAGTGTGTGTGAAAGCCGTCCTTCACCTAGCTTCTTGGGAACACATAGTTCCTTTCATTTGCAAACCCCACTCCATATATATATATGGGGAGGTACAAGCTCTAACTGGGTTTTACAGTGAAAACTGCAGGAACTACAAACCGGCACTAAGAAAAAGAATGAGTAACCAGAGTAAAAGTTTCTCCTGCAAACCGTTCCCTTTGTGCTAGATGAAAGAACCTCTCTCCACATGCTCAGTTCTGAGAGAGAAGTGTGTGTGAAAGCCGTCCTTCACATAGCTTGTTGGGAACACAAATTTTCTTTTCAGTTGCAAACTCCACTCCATACATATATATGGGGAGGTACTAGCTCCAACTCGGTTTTACAGTGAAAACTGCAGGAACTTCAAACCGGCACTAGGAAACAGACTGAGAACCCAGAGTAAAAGTTTATCTGCAACCCGTTCCCTTTGCGCTAGATGAACGAACGTCTCTCCACATGCTCATTTCTGAGAGATAAGTGTGTGTGAAAGCCGTCCTTCACCTAGCTTGTTGGGAACACAAAGTTTCTTTTCACTTGCAAACGCCAATCCATACATATATTGGGGAGGTACTAGCTCTAAATCGGTTTTACAGTGAAAACTGCAGGAACTTCAAAACGGCACTAGGATACAGACTGAGAAACCAGAGTAAATGTTTCTCCTGCAACCCGTTCCCTTTGTGCTAGATGAACGAACTTCTCTCCACATGCTCATTTCTGAGAGGTAAGTTTGTGTTAAAGCCGTCCTTCACATAGCTTGTTGGGAACACAAAGTTTCTTTTCAGTTGCAAACCCCAATCCATACATATATATGGGGAGGATTTAGCTCCAACTCGTTTTTACAGTGAAAACTGCAGGAACTTCAAACCGGCAGTAGGAAACAGACTGAGAAACCAGTGTAAAAGTTTCACCTGCATCCCGTTCCCTTTGTGTAAGATGAACGAACGTCTTTCCACATGCTCAGTTCTGAGAGATAAGTGTATGTGAAAGCCGTCCTTCACCTAGCTTCTTGGGAACACATAGTTCCTTTCAGTTGCAAACCCCACTCCATGCATATATATGGGGAGGAACAAGCTCCAACTCGGTTTTACAGTGAAAACTGCAGGAACTTTAAACCGGCAACAGGAAACAGACTGAGAAACCAGAGTAAAAGTTTCTCCTGCAACCCTTTCCCTTTGTGCTAGATGAAAGAACGTCTGTCCACATGCTCAGGTCTGAGAGATAAGTGTGTTTGAAAGCCGTCCTTCACCTAGCTTGTTGGGAACACAAAGTTTCTTTTCACATGCAAACTCCACTCCATACATATATATGGGGAGGTACTAGCTCCAACTCGGTTTTACAGTGAAAACTGCAGGAAATTGAAACCGGCACTAGGAAAGAGTCTGAGAAACCAGAGTAAAATTTTCTCCTGCAACCCGTTCCCTTTGTGCTAGATGAACGAACGTCTCCCCACATGCTCAGTTCTTAGAGATAAGTGTGTGTGAAAGCCGTCCTTCAAATAGCTTGTTGGGAACACCAAGTTTCTTTTCACTTGCAAACTCCACTCCATAGATATATATGGGGAGGTACAAGCTCCAACTCGTTTTTACAGTGAAAACTGCAGGAATTTCAAACCAGCACAAGAAACACACTGAGAATCCAGAGTAAAAGTTTCTCCTGCAACGAGTTCCCTTTGTGCTAGATGAACGAACGTCTCTCCACATGCTCAGTTCTGAGAGATAAGTGTATGTGAAAGCCGTCCTTCACCTAGCTTCTTGGGAACACATAGTTCCTTTCAGCTGCAAACCCCACTCCATACATATATATGGGGAGGAACAAGCTCCAACTCGGTTTCACAGTGAAAACTGCAGGAACTTTAAACCGGCAACAGGAAACAGACTGAGAAACCAGAGTAAAAGTTTCTCCTGCAACCCGTTCCCTTTGTGCTAGATGAAAGAACGTCTCTGCACATGCTCAGGTCTGAGAGATAAGTGTGTTTGAAAGCCGTCCTTCACCTAGCTTGTTGGGAACACAAAGTTTCTTTTCACATGCAAACTCCACTCCATACATATATACGGGAAGGTACTAGCTCCAACTCGGTTTTACACTGAAAACTGCAGGAAATTGAAACCGGCACTAGGAAAGAGTCTGAGAAACCAGAGTAAAGTTTTCTCCTGCAAACCGTTCCCTTTGTGCTAGATGAACGAACGTCTCCCCACATGCTCAGTTCTTAGAGATAAGTGTGTGTGAAAGCCGTCCTTCAAATAGCTTGTTGGGAACACCAAGTTTCTTTTCACTTGCAAACTCCACTCCATAGATATATATGGGGAGGTACTAGCTCCAACTCGTTTTTACAGTGAAAACTGCAGGAATTTCAAACCAGCACAAGAAACACACTGAGAATCCAGAGTAAAAGTTTCTCCTGCAACGAGTTCCCATTGTGCTAGATGAACGAACGTCTCTCCACATGCTCAGTTCTGAGAGATAAGTGTGTGTGAAAGCCGTCCTTCCCCTAGCTTGTTGGGAACACAAAGTTTCTTTTCACTGGCAAAAGCTAATCCATACATATATATGGGGAGAAACTAGCTCCAACTCGGTTTTACAGTGAAAACTGCAGGAACTTCAAACCGGCACTAAGAAACAGACTGAGAAACCAGAGTAAAAGTTTCTACTGCAACTCGTTCCCTTTGTGCTAGATGAACGGTCGTCTCTCCACATGCTCAGTTCTGAGAGATAAGTGTGTGAGGAAGCCGTCCTTAAAATAGCTTGTTGGGAACACAAAGATTCTTTTCACTTGCAAACGACAATCCATACATATATATGGGGAGGTACTAGCTCCAACTCGGTTTACAGAGAAAACTGCAGGAAATTCAAACCTGCACTAGGATACAGACTGAGAAACCAGAGTAAATGTTTCTCCTGCAACCCGTTCCCATGATGCTTGATGAACGAACGTCTCTCCACATGCTCAGTTCTGAGAGATAAGTGTGTGTGAAAGCCGTCCTTCACCTAGCTTCTTGGGAACACATAGTTCCTTTCAGTTGCAAACCCCACTACATATATATATATGGGGAGGTACAAGCTCTAACTGCGTTTTACAGTGAAAACTGCAGGAACTACTAACCTGCACTAAGAAAAAGAATGAGTAACCAGAGTAAAAGTTTCTCCTGCAAACCGTTCCCTTTGTGCTAGATGAAAGAACCTCTCTCCACATGCTCAGTTCTGAGAGAGAATTGTGTGTGAAAGCCGTCCTTCACATAGCTTGTTGGGAACACAAAGTTTCTTTTCAGTTGCAAACTCCACTCCATACATATATATGGGGAGGTACTAGCTCCAACTCGGTTTTACAGTGAAAACTGCAGGAACTTCAAACCGGCACTAGGATACAGACTGAGAAACCAGAGTAAATGTTTCTCCTGCAACCCGTTCCCATGGTGCTTGATGAACGAACGTCTCTCCACATGCCCAGTTCTGAGAGATAAGTGTGTGTGAAAGCCGTCCTTAACCTAGCTTGTTGGGAAAACAAAGTTTCTTTCCCTTGCAAACACCCATCCATACATATATATGGGGCGTTACTAGCTCCAACTCGGTTTTTCAGTGAAATCTGCAGGAACTTCACACCGTCCCTAGGAAACAGACTGAGAAACCAGAGTAAAAATTTCTCCTGCAACCCGTTCCCTTTGTGCTAGATGAATGAACGTCGCTCCACATGCTCAGTTCTGAGAGATAAGTGTGTGTGAAAGCCGTCCTTCACCTAGCTCCTTGGGAAAACATAGTTCCTTTCAGTTGCAAACCCCACTCCATATATATATATGGGGGTTACAAGCTCCAACTCGCTTTTACAGTGAAAACTGCAGGAACTTTAAACCGGCAACAAGAAACAGACTGATAAACCAGAGTAAAATTTCTTCTGCAACCCGTTCCCTTTGTGCTAGATGAACGAACGTCTCTCCACATGCTCAGTTCTGAGAGATAAGTGTGTGTGAAAGCCGTCCTTCACATAGCTTGTTGGGAACACAAAGTTTCTTTTCAGTTGCAAACTCCACTCCATACATATATATGGGGAGGTACTAGCTCCAACTCGGTTTTACAGTGAAAACTGCAGGAACTTAAAACCGGAAGTAAGAAACAGACTGAGAAACCAGAGTAAAATTTTCTCCTGCAACCCGTTCCCTTTGTGCTAGATGAACTTACGTCTCTCCACATGCTCTGTTATGAGAGATAAGTGTGTGAAAGCCGTCCTTCATATAGCTTGTTGGGAACACAAAGTTTTTTTTCCCTTGCAATCACCACACCATGCATATATATGGGGAGGTACTAGCTCCAACTCTGTTTTACAGTGAAAACTGCAGTAACTTCAAACCGGCAACAGGAAACAGACTGAGAAACAAGAAAAATAGTTTCTCCTGCAAACCGTTCCCTTTATGCTAGGTGAACGAACGTCTCTCCACATGCTCAGTTCTGAGAGATATGTGTGTGTGAAAACCGTCATTCACCTAGCTTCTTCGGAACACATAGTTCCTTTCAGTTGCAAACCCCACTCCATACATATATATGGGGAGGTACAAGCTCCAACTCGGATTTACAGTGAAAACTGCAGGAACTTTAAAACGGCAACAGGAAACAGACTGAGTAACCAGAAAAAATTTTCTCCTTCAAAACGTTCACTTTGTGCTAGATGAACGAACGTCTCTCCACATGCTCAGTTCTGAGAGATAAGTGTGTGTGAAAGCCGCCCTTCACCTAGCTTGTAGGGAACACAAAGTTTCTTTTCACATGCAAACTCCACTCCATACATATATATGGGGAGGTACTAGCTCCAACTCGGTTTTACAGTGAAAACTGCAGGAAATTGAAAGCGGCACTAGGAAAGAGTCTGAGAAACCAGAGTAAAATTTTCTCCTGCAACCCGTTCCCTTTGTGCTAGATGAACGAACGTCTCCCCACATGCTCAGTTCTTAGAGATAAGTGTGTGTGAAAGCCGTCCTTCAAATAGCTTGTTGGGAACACCAAGTTTCTTTTCACTTGCAAACTCCACTCCATAGATATATATGGGGAGGTACTAGCTCCAACTCGTTTTTACACTGAAAACTGCAGGAATTTCAAACCAGCACAAGAAACAGACTGAGAATCCAGAGTAAAAGTTTCTCCTGCAACGAGTTCCCTTTGTGCTAGATGAACGAACGTCTCTCCACATGCTCAGTTCTGAGAGATAAGTGTATGTGAAAGCCGTCCTTCACCTAGCTTCTTGGGAACACATAGTTCCTTTCAGCTGCAAACCCCACTCCATACATATATATGGGGAGGAACAAGCTCCAACTCGGTTTCACAGTGAAAACTGCAGGAACTTTAAACCGGCAACAGGAAACAGACTGAGAAACCAGAGTAAAAGTTTCTCCTGCAACCCGTTCCCTTTGTGCTAGATGAAAGAACGTCTCTGCACATGCTCAGGTCTGAGAGATAAGTGTGTTTGAAAGCCGTCCTTCACCTAGCTTGTTGGGAACACAAAGTTTCTTTTCACATGCAAACTCCACTCCATACATATATACGGGAAGGTACTAGCTCCAACTCGGTTTTACACTGAAAACTGCAGGAAATTGAAACCGGCACTAGGAAAGAGTCTGAGAAACCAGAGTAAAATTTTCTCCTGCAAACCGTTCCCTTTGTGCTAGATGAACGAACGTCTCCCCACATGCTCAGTTCTTAGAGATAAGTGTGTGTGAAAGCCGTCCTTCAAATAGCTTGTTGGGAACACCAAGTTTCTTTTCACTTGCAAACTCCACTCCATAGATATATATGGGGAGGTACTAGCTCCAACTCGTTTTTACAGTGAAAACTGCAGGAATTTCAAACCAGCACAAGAAACAGACTGAGAATCCAGAGTAAAAGTTTCTCCTGCAACGAGTTCCCATTGTGCTAGATGAACGAACGTCTCTCCACATGCTCAGTTCTGAGAGATAAGTGTGTGTGAAAGCCGTCCTTCCCCTAGCTTGTTGGGAACACAAAGTTTCTTTTCACTGGCAAAAGCTAATCCATACATATATATGGGGAGAAACTAGCTCCAACTCGGTTTTACAGTGAAAACTGCAGGAACTTCAAACCGGCACTAAGAAACAGACTGAGAAACCAGAGTAAAAGTTTCTACTGCAACTCGTTCCCTTTGTGCTAGATGAACGATCGTCTCTCCACATGCTCAGTTCTGAGAGATAAGTGTGTGAGGAAGCCGTCCTTAAAATAGCTTGTTGGGAACACAAAGATTCTTTTCACTTGCAAACGACAATCCATACATATATATGGGGAGGTACTAGCTCCAACTCGGTTTACAGAGAAAACTGCAGGAAATTCAAACCTGCACTAGGATACAGACTGAGAAACCAGAGTAAATGTTTCTCCTGCAACCCGTTCCCATGATGCTTGATGAACGAACGTCTCTCCACATGCTCAGTTCTGAGAGATAAGTGTGTGTGAAAGCCGTCCTTCACCTAGCTTCTTGGGAACACATAGTTCCTTTCAGTTGCAAACCCCACTACATATATATATATGGGGAGGTACAAGCTCTAACTGCGTTTTACAGTGAAAACTGCAGGAACTACTAACCTGCACTAAGAAAAAGAATGAGTAACCAGAGTAAAAGTTTCTCCTGCAAACCATTCCCTTTGTGCTAGATGAAAGAACCTCTCTCCACATGCTCAGTTCTGAGAGAGAATTGTGTGTGAAAGCCGTCCTTCACATAGCTTGTTGGGAACACAAAGTTTCTTTTCAGTTGCAAACTCCACTCCATACATATATATGGGGAGGTACTAGCTCCAACTCGGTTTTACAGTGAAAACTGCAGGAACTTCAAACCGGCACTAGGATACAGACTGAGAAACCAGAGTAAATGTTTCTCCTGCAACCCGTTCCCATGGTGCTTGATGAACGAACGTCTCTCCACATGCCCAGTTCTGAGAGATAATTGTGTGTGAAAGCCGTCCTTCACCTAGCTTGTTGGGAAAACAAAGTTTCTTTCCCTTGCAAACACCCATCCATACATATATATGGGGCGTTACTAGCTCCAACTCGGTTTTACAGTGAAATCTGCAGGAACTTCACACCGTCCCTAGGAAACAGACTGAGAAACCAGAGTAAAAATTTCTCCTGCAACCCGTTCCCTTTGTGCTAGATGAATGAACGTCGCTCCACATGCTCAGTTCTGAGAGATAAGTGTGTGTGAAAGCCGTCCTTCACCTAGCTCCTTGGGAACACATAGTTCCTTTCAGTTGCAAACCCCACTCCATATATATATATGGGGGTTACAAGCTCCAACTCGCTTTTACAGTGAAAACTGCAGGAACTTTAAACCGGCAACAAGAAACAGACTGATAAACCAGAGTAAAATTTCTTCTGCAACCCGTTCCCTTTGTGCTAGATGAACGAACGTCTCTCCACATGCTCAGTTCTGAGAGATAAGTGTGTGTGAAAGCCGTCCTTCACATAGCTTGTTGGGAACACAAAGTTTCTTTTCAGTTGCAAACTCCACTCCATACATATATATGGGGAGGTACTAGCTCCAACTCGGTTTTACAGTGAAAACTGCAGGAACTTAAAACCGGAAGTAAGAAACAGACTGAGAAACCAGAGTAAAATTTTCTCCTGCAACCCGTTCCCTTTGTGCTAGATGAACTTACGTCTCTCCACATGCTCTGTTATGAGAGATAAGTGTGTGAAAGCCGTCCTTCATATAGCTTGTTGGGAACACAAAGTTTTTTTTCCCTTGCAATCACCACACCATGCATATATATGGGGAGGTACTAGCTCCAACTCTGTTTTACAGTGAAAACTGCAGTAACTTCAAACCGGCAACAGGAAACAGACTGAGAAACAAGAAAAATAGTTTCTCCTGCAAACCGTTCCCTTTATGCTAGGTGAACGAACGTCTCTCCACATGCTCAGTTCTGAGAGATATGTGTGTGTGAAAACCGTCATTCACCTAGCTTCTTCGGAACACATAGTTCCTTTCAGTTGCAAACCCCACTCCATACATATATATGGGGAGGTACAAGCTCCAACTCGGATTTACAGTGAAAACTGCAGGAACTTTAAAACGGCAACAGGAAACAGACTGAGTAACCAGAAAAAATTTTCTCCTTCAAAACGTTCACTTTGTGCTAGATGAACGAACGTCTCTCCACATGCTCAGTTCTGAGAGATAAGTGTGTGTGAAAGCCGCCCTTCACCTAGCTTGTAGGGAACACAAAGTTTCTTTTCACTTGCAAACGCCAATCCATACATATATATGGGGAGGTACTAGCCCCAACTCGGTTTTACAGTGAAAACTGCAGGACATCAAACCGGCACTTGGAAACAGACTGAGAAACCAGAGTAAAAGTTTCTCCTGCAATCCGTTCCCTTTGTGCTAGATGAACGTACGTCTCTCCACATGCTCAGTTCTGAGAGATAAGTGTGTGTGAAAGCCGTCCTTAACATAGCTTGTTGGGAACACAAAGTTTCTTTTCACTTGCAAACTCCAATCCATACATATATATGGGGAGGTACTAGCTCCAACACGATTTTACAGTGAAAACTGCAGGAACTTCAAACCGGCACTAAGAAACAGACTGAGAAAACTTAGTAAATGTTTCTCATGCAAACCGTTCCCTTTGTGCTAGATGAACGAACGTCTCTCCACATGCTCAGTTCTGAGAGATAAGTGTGTGTGAAAGCCGCCCTTCACCTAGCTTCTTGGGAACACATAGTTCCTTTCAGTTGCAAACCCCACTCCATACATATATATGGGGAGGTACTAACTTCAACTCGTATTTACAGTGAAAACTGCAGGAACTTCAAAAAGGCACTAGGAAAAAGACTGAGAAACCAGAGTAAAAGTTTCTCCTACAAACCTTTCCCTTTGTGCTAGATGAACGAAAGGCTCTCCACATGCTCAGTTCTGAGAGATAAGTGTGTGTGAAAGCCGTCCTTCACCTAGATTGTTGGGAACACAAAGTTTCTTTTCAGTTGCAAACTCCACTCCAAACATATATATGGGTAGGTACTAGCTCCAACTCGGTTTTACAGTGAAAACTGCAGGAACTTCAAACCGGCACTAAGAAACAGACTGAGAAACCAGAGTAAAAGTTTCTCCTGCAACCCGTTCCCTTTTTGCTAGATGAACAAACGTCTCTCCACATGCTCAGTTCTGAGAGATAACTGTGTGTGAAAGCCGTCCTTCAACTAGCTTGTTGGGAACACAAAGTTTCTTTTCACTTGCAAACGCCAATCCATACATATATATGGGGAGGTATTAGCTCCAACTCTGGTTTACAGTGAAAACTGCAGGAACTTGAAACCGGCACTAGGATACAGACTGAGAAACCAGAAAAAAGTTTCTCCTGCAACCCGTTCACATTTTGCTAGATGAACGAACGTCTCTCCACATGCTAAGATCTGAGAGATAAGTGTGTGTGAAAGCCGTCCTTCACCTAGATTGTTGGGAACACAAAGTTTCTTCTCAGTTGCAAACTCCACTCCAAACATATATATGGGTAGGTACAAGCTCCAACTCGGTTTTACAGTGAAAACTGCAGGAACTTCAAACCGGCACTTGGAAACAGACTGAGAAACCAGAAAAAAGTTTCTCCTGCAACCCGTTCACATTTTGCTAGATGAACGAACGTCTCTCCACATGCTAAGTTCTGAGAGAAAAGTGTGTGTGAAAGCTGTCCTTCACCTAGTTTGTTGGGAACACAAAGTTTCTTTTCACTTGCAAACGCCAATCCATACATATATATGGGGAGGTACTAGCTCCAACTCGGTTTTACAGTGAAAACTGCAGGAACTTCAAACCGGCACTAGGATACAGACTGAGAAACCGGAGTAAAATTTTCTCCTGCCACCCGTTCCCTTTGTGCTAGATGAACGAACGTTTCTCCACATGCTCAGTTCTGGGAGATAAGTGTGTGTGAAAGCCGTCCTTCACCTAGCTCCTTGGGAACACATAGTTCCTTTCAGTTGCAAACCCCACTCCATACATATATATGGGGGTTACAAGCTCCAACTCGCTTTTACAGTGAAAACTGCAGGAACTTTAAAACGGCAACAAGAAACAGACTGATAAACCAGAGTAAAATTTCTCCTGCAACCCGTTCCCTTTGTGCTAGATGAACGAACGTCTCTCCACATGCTCAGTTCTGAGAGATAAGTGTGTGTGAAAGCCGTCCTTCATATAGCTTGTTGGGAAAACAAAGTTTCTTTTCACTTGCAAACGCCAATCCATACATATATATGGGGAGGTACTAGCTCCAACTCGGTTTTACAGTGAAAACTGCAGGAACTTCAAACCGGCACTAGGATACAGACTGAGAAACCGGAGTAAAATTTTCTCCTGCCACCCGTTCCCTTTGTGCTAGATGAACGAACGTTTTTCCACATGCTCAGTTCTGGGAGATAATTGTGTGTGAAAGCCGTCCTTCACCTAGCTTCTTGTGAACACATAGTTCCTTTCAGTTGCAAACCCCACTCCATACAAATATATGGGGAGGTACAAGCTCCAACTCGGTTTTACAGTGAAAACTGCAGGAACTTTATAACGGCAACAGGAAACAGACTGAGTAACCAGAAAAAATTTTCTCCTTCAAAACGTTCACTTTGTGCTAGATGAACGAACGTCTCTCCACATGCTCAGTTCTGAGAGATAAGTGTGTGTGAAAGCCGTCCTTCACCTACCTTGTAGGGAACACAAAGTTTCTTTTCACTTGCAAACGCCAATCCATACATATATATGGGGAGGTTCTAGCCCCAACTCGGTTTTACAGTGAAAACTGCAGGACTTCAAACCGGCACTAGGAAACAGACTGAGAAACCAGGGTAAAAGTTTCTCCTGCAATCCGTTCCCTTTGTGCTAAATGAACGTACGTCTCTCCACATGCTCAGTTCTGAGAGATAAGTGTGTGTGAAAGCCGTCCTTCACCTAGCTTGTTGGGAACACAAAGTTTCTTTCCAGTTGCAAAATCCTCTCCATACATATATATGGGGAGGTACTAGCTCCAAATCGGTTTTACAGTGAAAACTGCAGGAACTTCAAACCGGCAGTAGGAAACAGACTGAGAAACCAGAGTAAAAATTTCTCCTGCAACACGTTCCCTTTGTGCTAGATGAACGAACGTCTCTCCACATGCTCAGTTCTGAGAGATCTGTGTGAAAGCCGTCCTTAAAATAGCTTGTTGGGAAAACAAAGTTTCTTTTCACTTGCAATCTCCAATCCATTCATATATATGGGGAGGTACTAGCTCCAACACGATTTTACAGTGAAAACTGCAGGAACTTCAAACCGGCACAAAGAAACAGACTGAGAAACCAGAGTAAAAATTTCTCCTGCAAACCGTTCCCTTTGTGCTAGATGAATGAACGTCTCTCCAAATGCTCAGTTCTGAGAGATAAGTGTGTGTGAATGCCGTCCTTCACCTAGCTTGTTGGGAACACAAAGTTTCTTTTCAGTTGCAAACTCCACTCCATACATATATATGGGGAGGTACTAGCTCCAACACGGTTTTACAGTGAAAACTGCAGGAACTTCAAACCGGCAGTAGGAAACAGACTGAGAATCCAGAGTAAAAGTTTCTGCTGCAACCAGTTCCCTTTGTGCTAGATGAACGAACGTCTTTCCACATGATCAGTTCTGAGAGTAAATGTGTGTGAAAGCTGTCCTTCACCTAGATAGTTGGGTACAGAAAGTTTTTTTTCCCTTGCAAACTCCACTCCATACATATATATGGTTTGGTACTAGCTCCAACTCTGTTTTACAGTGAAAACTGCAGGAACTTCAAACCGGCACTAGGAAAAAGACTGAGAAACCAGAGTAAAAGTTTCTCCTGCAACCCGTTCCCTTTGTGCTAGATGAACAAAAGTCTCTCCACATGCTCAGTTCTGAGAGATTAGTGTGTGTGAAAGCCGTCCTTCACCTACCTTCTTGGGAACACAAAGTTCCTTTCAGTTGCAAACTCCACTCCATACATATATATGGGGAGGTACTAGCTCCAACTCTGTTTTACAGTGAAAACTGCAGGAACTTCAAAATGGCACTAGGAAACAGACTGAGAAACCAGAAAAAATTTTCTCCTGCAACCCGTTCACATTTTGCTAGATGAACGAACGTCTCTCCACATGCTAAGTTCTGAGAGATAAGTGTGTGTGAAAGCCGTACTTCACCTAGCATGTTGGGAACACAAAGATTCTTTTCAGTTGCAAACTACACTCCATACATATTTATGGGGAGGTACTAGCTCCAACTCGATTTTACAGTGAAAACTGCAGGAACTTCAAACCGGCACTAGGAAAAAGACTGAGAAACCAGGGAAAAAGTTTCTCCTGCAACCCGTTCTCTTTGTGCTAAATGAACGAACGTCTCTCCACTTGCTCAGTTCTGAGAGAAAAGTGTGTATGAAAGCCGTCCTTCACTTTGCTTGTTGGGAACACAAAGTTTCTTTTCAGTTGCAAACTCCACTCCATACATATATATGGGGCGGTACTAGCTCCAACTCGGTTTTACATTGAATTCTGCAGGAACTTCAAAACGGCACTAGGAAACAGACTGAGAAACCAGAGTAAAAGTTTCTCTGCAACCCGTTCCCTTTGTGCTAGATGAACGAACGTCTCCCCACATGCTCAGTTCTTAGAGATAAGTGTGTGTGAAAGCCGTCCTTCAACTAGCTTGTTGGGAACACCAAGTTTCTTTTCACTTGCAAACTCCACTCCATAGATATATATGGGGAGGTACTAGCTCCAACTCGTTTTTACAGTGAAAACTGCAGGAATTTCAAACCAGCACAAGAAACAGACTGAGAATCCAGAGTAAAAGTTTCTCCTGCAACGAGTTCCCTTTGTGCTAGATGAACGAACGTCTCTCCACATGCTCAGTTCTGAGAGATAAGTGTGTGTGAAAGCCGTCCTTCACCTAGCTTGTTGGGAACACAAAGTTTCTTTTCACTGGCAAAAGCCAATCCATACATATATATGGGGAGGAACTAGCTCCAACTCGGTTTTACAGTGAAAACTGCAGGAAATTCAAACCGGCACTAAGAAACAGACTGATAAACCAGAGTAAAAGTTTCTCCTGCAACCCGTTCCATTTGTGCTAGATGAACGAACGTCTCTCCACATGCTCAGTTCTGAGAGTTAAGTGTGTGAGAAAGCCGTCCTTAAAATAGCTTTTTGGGAACACAAAGTTTCTTTTCACTTGCAAACGACAATCCATACATATATATGGGGAGGTACTAGCTCCAACTCGGTTTTACAGTGAAAACTGCAGGAAATTCAAACCTGCACTAGGATACAGACTGAGAAACCAGAGTAAATGTTTCTCCTGCAACCCGTTCCCATGGTGCTTGATGAACGAACGTCTCTCCACATGCTCAGTTCTGAGAGATAAGTGTGTGTGAAAGCCGTCCTTCACCTAGCTTCTTGGGAACACATAGTTCCTTTCAGTTGCAAACCCCACTCCATATATATATATGGGGAGGTACAAGCTCTAACTGGGTTTTACAGTGAAAACTGCAGGAACTACAAACCGGCACTAAGAAAAAGAATGAGTAACCAGAGTAAAAGTTTCTCCTGCAAACCGTTCCCTTTGTGCTAGATGAAAGAACCTCTCTCCACATGCTCAGTTCTGAGAGAGAAGTGTGTGTGAAAGCCGTCCTTCACATAGCTTGTTGGGAACACAAAGTTTCTTTTCAGTTGCAAACTCCACTCCATACATATATATGGGGAGGTACTAGCTCCAACTCGGTTTTACAGTGAAAACTGCAGGAAATTCAAACCGGCACTAGGAAACAGACTGAGAACCCAGAGTAAAAGTTTATCTGCAACCCGTTCCCTTTGTGCTAGATGAACGAACGTCTCTCCACATGCTCATTTCTGAGAGATAAGTGTGTGTGAAAGCCGTCCTTCACCTAGCTTGTTGGGAACACAAAGTTTCTTTTCACTTGCAAACGCCAATCCATACATATATATGGGGAGGTACTAGCTCTAAATCTGTTTTACAGTGAAAACTGCAGGAACTTCAAAACGGCACTAGGATACAGACTGAGAAACCAGAGTAAATGTTGCTCCTGCAACCCGTTCCCTTTGTGCTAGATGAACGAACTTCTCTCCACATGCTCATTTCTGAGAGGTAAGTTTGTGTTAAAGTCGTCCTTCACATAGCTTGTTGGGAACACAAAGTTTCTTTTCAGTTGCAAACTCCACTCCATACATATATATGGGTAGGTATTAGCTCCAACTCGTTTTTACAGTGAAAACTGCAGGAACTTCAAACCGGCAGTAGGAAACAGACTGAGAAACCAGAGTAAAAGTTTCACCTGCAACCCGTTCCCTTTGTGTAAGATGAACGAACGTCTCTCCACATGCTCAGTTCTGAGAGATAAGTGTATGTGAAAGCCGTCCTTCACCTAGCTTCTTGGGAACACATAGTTCCTTTCAGTTGTAAACCCCACTCCATACATATATATGGGGAGGAACAAGCTCCAACTCGGTTGTACAGTGAAAACTGCAGGAACTTTAAACCGGCAACAGGAAACAGACTGAGAAACCACAGTAAAAGTTTCTCCTGCAACCCGTTCCCTTTGTGCTAGATGAAAGAACGTCTCCCCACATTCTCAGGTCTGAGAGATAAGTGTGTGTGAAAGCCGTCCTTCACCTAGCTTGTTGGGAACACAAAGTTTCTTTTCACATGCAAACTCCACTCCATACATATATATGGGGAGGTACTAGCTCCAACTCGGTTTTACAGTGAAAACTGCAGGAAATTGGAACCGGCACTAGGAAAGAGTCTGAGAAACCAGAGTAAAATTTTTTCCTGCAACCCGTTCCCTTTGTGCTAGATGAACGAACGTCTCCCCACATGCTCAGTTCTGAGAGATAAGTGTGTGTGAAAGCCGTCCTTCAAATAGCTTGTTGGGAACACCAAGTTTCTTTTCACTTGCAAACTCCACTCAATAGATATATATGGGGAGTTACTAGCTCCAACTCCTTTTTACAGTGAAAACTGCAGGAATTTCAAACCAGCACAAGAAACAGACTGAGAATCCAGAGTAAAAGTTTCTCCTGCAACGAGTTCCCTTTGTGCTAGATGAACGAACGTCTCTCCACATGCTCAGTTCTGAGAGATAAGTGTGTGTGAAAGCCGTCCTTCACCTAGCTTGTTGGGAACACAAAGTTTCTTTTCACTGGCAAAAGCTAATCCATACATATATATGGGGAGGAACTAGCTCCAACCCGGATTTACAGTGAAAACTGCAGGAACTTCAAACCGGCACTAAGAAACAGACTGAGAAACAAGAGTAGAAGTTTCTCCTGCAACTCTTTCCCTTTGTGCTAGATGAACGATCGTCTCTCCACATGCTCAGTTCTGAGAGATAAGTGTGTGAGGAAGCCGTCCTTAAAATAGCTTGTTGGGAACACAAAGATTCTTTTCACTTGCAAACGACAATCCATACATATATATGGGGTGGTACTAGCTCCAACTCGGTTTTACAGTGAAAACTGCAGGAAATTCAAACCTGCACTAGGATACAGACTGAGAAAACAGAGTAAATGTTTCTCCTGCAACCCCTTCCCATGGTGCTTGATGAACGAACGTCTCTCCACATGCTCAGTTCTGAGAGATAAGTGTGTGTGAAAGCCGTCCTTCACCTAGCTTCTTCGGAACACATAGTTCCTTTCAGTTGCAAACCCCACTCCATATATATATATGGGGATGTACAAGCTCCAACTCGCTTTTACAGTGAAAACTGCAGGAACTTTAAACCGGCAACAAGAAACAGACTGATAAACCAGAGTAAAATTTCTCCTGCAACCCGTTCCCTTTGTGCTAGATGAACGAACGTCTCTCCACATGCTCAGTTCTGAGAGATAAGTGTGTGTGAAAGCCGTACTTCACATAGCTTGTTGGGAACACAAAGATTCTTTTCAGTTGCAAACTCCACTCCATACATATATATGGGGAGGTACTAGCTCCAACTCGGTTTTACAGTGAAAACTGCAGGAACTTCAAACCGGAAGAAAGAAAAAGACTGAGAAACCAGAGAAAAATTTTCTCCTGCAACCCGTTCCCTTTGTGCTAGATGAACTTACGTCTCTCCACATGCTCTGTTATGAGAGATAAGTGTGTGTGAAAGCCGTCCTTCATATAGCTTTTTGGGAACACAAAGTTTTTTTTCCCTTGCAATCACCACACCATGCATATATATGGGGAGGTACTAGCTCCAACTCTGTTTTACAGTGAAAACTGCAGGAACTTCAAACCGGCAACAGGAAACAGACTGAGAAACAAGAAAAATAGTTTCTCCTGCAAACCGTTCCCTTTATGCTAGATGAACGAACGTCTCTCCACATGCTCAGTTCTGAGAGATATGTGTGTGTGAAAACCGTCATTCACCTAGCTTCTTCGGAACACATAGTTCCTTTCAGTTGCAAACCCCACTCCATACATATATATGGGGAGGTACAAGCTCCAACTCGGATTTACAGTGAAAACTGCAGGAACTTTAAAACGGCAACAGGAAACAGACTGAGTAACCAGAAAAAATTTTCTCCTTCAAAACGTTCACTTTGTGCTAGATGAACGAACGTCTCTCCACATGCTCAGTTCTGAGAGATAAGTGTGTGTGAAAGCCGTCCTTCACCTAGCTTGTAGGGAACACAAAGTTTCTTTTCACTTGCAAACGCCAATTCATACATATATATGTGGAGGTAATAGCCCCAACTCGGTTTTACAGTGAAAACTGCAGGACATCAAACCGGCACTAGGAAACAGACTGAGAAACCAGAGTAAAAGTTTCTCCTGCAATCCGTTCCCTTTGTGCTAGATGAACGTACGTCTCTCCACATGCTCAGTTCTGAGAGATAAGTGTGTGTGAAAGCCGTCCTTAACATAGCTTGTTGGGAACACAAAGTTTCTTTTCACTTGCAAACTCCAATCCATACATATATATGGGGAGGTACTAGCTCCAACACGATTTTACAGTGAAAATTGCAGGAACTTCTAACCGGCACTAAGAAACAGACTGAGAAACCATAGTAAATGTTTCTCATGCAAACCGTTCCCTTTGTGCTAGATGAACGAACGTCTCTCCACATGCTCAGTTCTGAGAGATAAGTGTGTGTGAAAGCCGTCCTTCACCTAGCTTCTTGGGAACACATAGTTCCTTTCAGTTGCAAACCCCACTCCATACATATATATGGGGAGGTACTAACTTCAACTCGTATTTATAGTGAAAACTGCAGGAACTTCAAACCGGCACTAGGAAAAAGACTGAGAAACCAGAGTAAAAGTTTCTCCTACAACCCTTTCCCTTTGTGCTAGATGAACGAAAGGCTCTCCACATGCTCAGTTCTGAGAGATAAGTGTGTGTGAAAGCCGTCCTTCACCTAGATTGTTGGGAACACAAAGTTTCTTTTCAGTTGCAAACCCCACTCCAAACATATATATGGGTATGTACAAGCTCCAACTCGGTTTTACAGTGAAAACTGCAGGAACTTCAAACCGGCACTAAGAAACAGACTGAGAAACCAGAGTAAAAGTTTCTCCTGCAACCCGTTACTTTGTGCTAGATGAACGAACGTCTCTCCACATGCTCAGTTCTGAGATATAAGTGTGTGTGAAAGCCGTCCTTCACCTAGCTTGTTGGGAACACAAAGTTTCTTTTCAGTTGCAAACTCCTCTCCATACATATATATGGGGAGGTACTAGCCCCAAATCGGTTTTACAGTGAAAACTGCAGGAACTTCAAACCAGCAGTAGGAAACAGACTGAGAAACCAGAGTAAAAGTTTCTCTTGCAACCCGTTCCCATTGTGCTAGATGAACGAACGTCTCTCCACATGCTCAGTTCTGAGAGATAAGTGTGTGTGAAAGCCGTCCTTCCCCTAGCTTGTTGGGAACACAAAGTTTCTTTTCACTGGCAAAAGCTAATCCATACATATATATGGGGAGAAACTAGCTCCAACTCGGTTTTACAGTGAAAACTGCAGGAACTTCAAACCGGCACTAAGAAACAGACTGAGAAACCAGAGTAAAAGTTTCTACTGCAACTCGTTCCCTTTGTGCTAGATGAACGATCGTCTCTCCACATGCTCAGTTCTGAGAGATAAGTGTGTGAGGAAGCCGTCCTTAAAATAGCTTGTTGGGAACACAAAGATTCTTTTCACTTGCAAACGACAATCCATACATATATATGGGGAGGTACTAGCTCCAACTCGGTTTACAGAGAAAACTGCAGGAAATTCAAACCTGCACTAGGATACAGACTGAGAAACCAGAGTAAATGTTTCTCCTGCAACCCGTTCCCATGATGCTTGATGAACGAACGTCTCTCCACATGCTCAGTTCTGAGAGATAAGTGTGTGTGAAAGCCGTCCTTCACCTAGCTTCTTGGGAACACATAGTTCCTTTCAGTTGCAAACCCCACTACATATATATATATGGGGAGGTACAAGCTCTAACTGCGTTTTACAGTGAAAACTGCAGGAACTACTAACCTGCACTAAGAAAAAGAATGAGTAACCAGAGTAAAAGTTTCTCCTGCAAACCATTCCCTTTGTGCTAGATGAAAGAACCTCTCTCCACATGCTCAGTTCTGAGAGAGAATTGTGTGTGAAAGCCGTCCTTCACATAGCTTGTTGGGAACACAAAGTTTCTTTTCAGTTGCAAACTCCACTCCATACATATATATGGGGAGGTACTAGCTCCAACTCGGTTTTACAGTGAAAACTGCAGGAACTTCAAACCGGCACTAGGATACAGACTGAGAAACCAGAGTAAATGTTTCTCCTGCAACCCGTTCCCATGGTGCTTGATGAACGAACGTCTCTCCACATGCCCAGTTCTGAGAGATAATTGTGTGTGAAAGCCGTCCTTCACCTAGCTTGTTGGGAAAACAAAGTTTCTTTCCCTTGCAAACACCCATCCATACATATATATGGGGCGTTACTAGCTCCAACTCGGTTTTACAGTGAAATCTGCAGGAACTTCACACCGTCCCTAGGAAACAGACTGAGAAACCAGAGTAAAAATTTCTCCTGCAACCCGTTCCCTTTGTGCTAGATGAATGAACGTCGCTCCACATGCTCAGTTCTGAGAGATAAGTGTGTGTGAAAGCCGTCCTTCACCTAGCTCCTTGGGAACACATAGTTCCTTTCAGTTGCAAACCCCACTCCATATATATATATGGGGGTTACAAGCTCCAACTCGCTTTTACAGTGAAAACTGCAGGAACTTTAAACCGGCAACAAGAAACAGACTGATAAACCAGAGTAAAATTTCTTCTGCAACCCGTTCCCTTTGTGCTAGATGAACGAACGTCTCTCCACATGCTCAGTTCTGAGAGATAAGTGTGTGTGAAAGCCGTCCTTCACATAGCTTGTTGGGAACACAAAGTTTCTTTTCAGTTGCAAACTCCACTCCATACATATATATGGGGAGGTACTAGCTCCAACTCGGTTTTACAGTGAAAACTGCAGGAACTTAAAACCGGAAGTAAGAAACAGACTGAGAAACCAGAGTAAAATTTTCTCCTGCAACCCGTTCCCTTTGTGCTAGATGAACTTACGTCTCTCCACATGCTCTGTTATGAGAGATAAGTGTGTGAAAGCCGTCCTTCATATAGCTTGTTGGGAACACAAAGTTTTTTTTCCCTTGCAATCACCACACCATGCATATATATGGGGAGGTACTAGCTCCAACTCTGTTTTACAGTGAAAACTGCAGTAACTTCAAACCGGCAACAGGAAACAGACTGAGAAACAAGAAAAATAGTTTCTCCTGCAAACCGTTCCCTTTATGCTAGGTGAACGAACGTCTCTCCACATGCTCAGTTCTGAGAGATATGTGTGTGTGAAAACCGTCATTCACCTAGCTTCTTCGGAACACATAGTTCCTTTCAGTTGCAAACCCCACTCCATACATATATATGGGGAGGTACAAGCTCCAACTCGGATTTACAGTGAAAACTGCAGGAACTTTAAAACGGCAACAGGAAACAGACTGAGTAACCAGAAAAAATTTTCTCCTTCAAAACGTTCACTTTGTGCTAGATGAACGAACGTCTCTCCACATGCTCAGTTCTGAGAGATAAGTGTGTGTGAAAGCCGCCCTTCACCTAGCTTGTAGGGAACACAAAGTTTCTTTTCACTTGCAAACGCCAATCCATACATATATATGGGGAGGTACTAGCCCCAACTCGGTTTTACAGTGAAAACTGCAGGACATCAAACCGGCACTTGGAAACAGACTGAGAAACCAGAGTAAAAGTTTCTCCTGCAATCCGTTCCCTTTGTGCTAGATGAACGTACGTCTCTCCACATGCTCAGTTCTGAGAGATAAGTGTGTGTGAAAGCCGTCCTTAACATAGCTTGTTGGGAACACAAAGTTTCTTTTCACTTGCAAACTCCAATCCATACATATATATGGGGAGGTACTAGCTCCAACACGATTTTACAGTGAAAACTGCAGGAACTTCAAACCGGCACTAAGAAACAGACTGAGAAAACTTAGTAAATGTTTCTCATGCAAACCGTTCCCTTTGTGCTAGATGAACGAACGTCTCTCCACATGCTCAGTTCTGAGAGATAAGTGTGTGTGAAAGCCGCCCTTCACCTAGCTTCTTGGGAACACATAGTTCCTTTCAGTTGCAAACCCCACTCCATACATATATATGGGGAGGTACTAACTTCAACTCGTATTTACAGTGAAAACTGCAGGAACTTCAAAAAGGCACTAGGAAAAAGACTGAGAAACCAGAGTAAAAGTTTCTCCTACAAACCTTTCCCTTTGTGCTAGATGAACGAAAGGCTCTCCACATGCTCAGTTCTGAGAGATAAGTGTGTGTGAAAGCCGTCCTTCACCTAGATTGTTGGGAACACAAAGTTTCTTTTCAGTTGCAAACTCCACTCCAAACATATATATGGGTAGGTACTAGCTCCAACTCGGTTTTACAGTGAAAACTGCAGGAACTTCAAACCGGCACTAAGAAACAGACTGAGAAACCAGAGTAAAAGTTTCTCCTGCAACCCGTTCCCTTTTTGCTAGATGAACAAACGTCTCTCCACATGCTCAGTTCTGAGAGATAACTGTGTGTGAAAGCCGTCCTTCAACTAGCTTGTTGGGAACACAAAGTTTCTTTTCACTTGCAAACGCCAATCCATACATATATATGGGGAGGTATTAGCTCCAACTCTGGTTTACAGTGAAAACTGCAGGAACTTGAAACCGGCACTAGGATACAGACTGAGAAACCAGAAAAAAGTTTCTCCTGCAACCCGTTCACATTTTGCTAGATGAACGAACGTCTCTCCACATGCTAAGATCTGAGAGATAAGTGTGTGTGAAAGCCGTCCTTCACCTAGATTGTTGGGAACACAAAGTTTCTTCTCAGTTGCAAACTCCACTCCAAACATATATATGGGTAGGTACAAGCTCCAACTCGGTTTTACAGTGAAAACTGCAGGAACTTCAAACCGGCACTTGGAAACAGACTGAGAAACCAGAAAAAAGTTTCTCCTGCAACCCGTTCACATTTTGCTAGATGAACGAACGTCTCTCCACATGCTAAGTTCTGAGAGAAAAGTGTGTGTGAAAGCTGTCCTTCACCTAGTTTGTTGGGAACACAAAGTTTCTTTTCACTTGCAAACGCCAATCCATACATATATATGGGGAGGTACTAGCTCCAACTCGGTTTTACAGTGAAAACTGCAGGAACTTCAAACCGGCACTAGGATACAGACTGAGAAACCGGAGTAAAATTTTCTCCTGCCACCCGTTCCCTTTGTGCTAGATGAACGAACGTTTCTCCACATGCTCAGTTCTGGGAGATAAGTGTGTGTGAAAGCCGTCCTTCACCTAGCTCCTTGGGAACACATAGTTCCTTTCAGTTGCAAACCCCACTCCATACATATATATGGGGGTTACAAGCTCCAACTCGCTTTTACAGTGAAAACTGCAGGAACTTTAAAACGGCAACAAGAAACAGACTGATAAACCAGAGTAAAATTTCTCCTGCAACCCGTTCCCTTTGTGCTAGATGAACGAACGTCTCTCCACATGCTCAGTTCTGAGAGATAAGTGTGTGTGAAAGCCGTCCTTCATATAGCTTGTTGGGAAAACAAAGTTTCTTTTCACTTGCAAACGCCAATCCATACATATATATGGGGAGGTACTAGCTCCAACTCGGTTTTACAGTGAAAACTGCAGGAACTTCAAACCGGCACTAGGATACAGACTGAGAAACCGGAGTAAAATTTTCTCCTGCCACCCGTTCCCTTTGTGCTAGATGAACGAACGTTTTTCCACATGCTCAGTTCTGGGAGATAAGTGTGTGTGAAAGCCGTCCTTCACCTAGCTTCTTGTGAACACATAGTTCCTTTCAGTTGCAAACCCCACTCCATACAAATATATGGGGAGGTACAAGCTCCAACTCGGTTTTACAGTGAAAACTGCAGGAACTTTATAACGGCAACAGGAAACAGACTGAGTAACCAGAAAAAATTTTCTCCTTCAAAACGTTCACTTTGTGCTAGATGAACGAACGTCTCTCCACATGCTCAGTTCTGAGAGATAAGTGTGTGTGAAAGCCGTCCTTCACCTACCTTGTAGGGAACACAAAGTTTCTTTTCACTTGCAAACGCCAATCCATACATATATATGGGGAGGTTCTAGCCCCAACTCGGTTTTACAGTGAAAACTGCAGGACTTCAAACCGGCACTAGGAAACAGACTGAGAAACCAGGGTAAAAGTTTCTCCTGCAATCCGTTCCCTTTGTGCTAAATGAACGTACGTCTCTCCACATGCTCAGTTCTGAGAGATAAGTGTGTGTGAAAGCCGTCCTTCACCTAGCTTGTTGGGAACACAAAGTTTCTTTCCAGTTGCAAAATCCTCTCCATACATATATATGGGGAGGTACTAGCTCCAAATCGGTTTTACAGTGAAAACTGCAGGAACTTCAAACCGGCAGTAGGAAACAGACTGAGAAACCAGAGTAAAAATTTCTCCTGCAACACGTTCCCTTTGTGCTAGATGAACGAACGTCTCTCCACATGCTCAGTTCTGAGAGATCTGTGTGAAAGCCGTCCTTAAAATAGCTTGTTGGGAAAACAAAGTTTCTTTTCACTTGCAATCTCCAATCCATTCATATATATGGGGAGGTACTAGCTCCAACACGATTTTACAGTGAAAACTGCAGGAACTTCAAACCGGCACAAAGAAACAGACTGAGAAACCAGAGTAAAAATTTCTCCTGCAAACCGTTCCCTTTGTGCTAGATGAATGAACGTCTCTCCAAATGCTCAGTTCTGAGAGATAAGTGTGTGTGAATGCCGTCCTTCACCTAGCTTGTTGGGAACACAAAGTTTCTTTTCAGTTGCAAACTCCACTCCATACATATATATGGGGAGGTACTAGCTCCAACACGGTTTTACAGTGAAAACTGCAGGAACTTCAAACCGGCAGTAGGAAACAGACTGAGAATCCAGAGTAAAAGTTTCTGCTGCAACCAGTTCCCTTTGTGCTAGATGAACGAACGTCTTTCCACATGATCAGTTCTGAGAGTAAATGTGTGTGAAAGCTGTCCTTCACCTAGATAGTTGGGAACAGAAAGTTTTTTTTCCCTTGCAAACTCCACTCCATACATATATATGGTTTGGTACTAGCTCCAACTCTGTTTTACAGTGAAAACTGCAGGAACTTCAAACCGGCACTAGGAAAAAGACTGAGAAACCAGAGTAAAAGTTTCTCCTGCAACCCGTTCCCTTTGTGCTAGATGAACAAAAGTCTCTCCACATGCTCAGTTCTGAGAGATTAGTGTGTGTGAAAGCCGTCCTTCACCTACCTTCTTGGGAACACAAAGTTCCTTTCAGTTGCAAACTCCACTCCATACATATATATGGGGAGGTACTAGCTCCAACTCTGTTTTACAGTGAAAACTGCAGGAACTTCAAAATGGCACTAGGAAACAGACTGAGAAACCAGAAAAAATTTTCTCCTGCAACCCGTTCACATTTTGCTAGATGAACGAACGTCTCTCCACATGCTAAGTTCTGAGAGATAAGTGTGTGTGAAAGCCGTACTTCACCTAGCATGTTGGGAACACAAAGATTCTTTTCAGTTGCAAACTACACTCCATACATATTTATGGGGAGGTACTAGCTCCAACTCGATTTTACAGTGAAAACTGCAGGAACTTCAAACCGGCACTAGGAAAAAGACTGAGAAACCAGGGAAAAAGTTTCTCCTGCAACCCGTTCTCTTTGTGCTAAATGAACGAACGTCTCTCCACTTGCTCAGTTCTGAGAGAAAAGTGTGTATGAAAGCCGTCCTTCACTTTGCTTGTTGGGAAAACAAAGTTTCTTTTCAGTTGCAAACTCCACTCCATACATATATATGGGGCGGTACTAGCTCCAACTCGGTTTTACATTGAATTCTGCAGGAACTTCAAAACGGCACTAGGAAACAGACTGAGAAACCAGAGTAAAAGTTTCTCTGCAACCCGTTCCCTTTGTGCTAGATGAACGAACGTCTCCCCACATGCTCAGTTCTTAGAGATAAGTGTGTGTGAAAGCCGTCCTTCAACTAGCTTGTTGGGAACACCAAGTTTCTTTTCACTTGCAAACTCCACTCCATAGATATATATGGGGAGGTACTAGCTCCAACTCGTTTTTACAGTGAAAACTGCAGGAATTTCAAACCAGCACAAGAAACAGACTGAGAATCCAGAGTAAAAGTTTCTCCTGCAACGAGTTCCCTTTGTGCTAGATGAACGAACGTCTCTCCACATGCTCAGTTCTGAGAGATAAGTGTGTGTGAAAGCCGTCCTTCACCTAGCTTGTTGGGAACACAAAGTTTCTTTTCACTGGCAAAAGCCAATCCATACATATATATGGGGAGGAACTAGCTCCAACTCGGTTTTACAGTGAAAACTGCAGGAAATTCAAACCGGCACTAAGAAACAGACTGATAAACCAGAGTAAAAGTTTCTCCTGCAACCCGTTCCATTTGTGCTAGATGAACGAACGTCTCTCCACATGCTCAGTTCTGAGAGATAAGTGTGTGAGAAAGCCGTCCTTAAAATAGCTTTTTGGGAACACAAAGTTTCTTTTCACTTGCAAACGACAATCCATACATATATATGGGGAGGTACTAGCTCCAACTCGGTTTTACAGTGAAAACTGCAGGAAATTCATACCTGCACTAGGATACAGACTGAGAAACCAGAGTAAATGTTTCTCCTGCAACCCGTTCCCATGGTGCTTGATGAACGAACGTCTCTCCACATGCTCAGTTCTGAGAGATAAGTGTGTGTGAAAGCCGTCCTTCACCTAGCTTCTTGGGAACACATAGTTCCTTTCAGTTGCAAACCCCACTCCATATATATATATGGGGAGGTACAAGCTCTAACTGGGTTTTACAGTGAAAACTGCAGGAACTACAAACCGGCACTAAGAAAAAGAATGAGTAACCAGAGTAAAAGTTTCTCCTGCAAACCGTTCCCTTTGTGCTAGATGAAAGAACCTCTCTCCACATGCTCAGTTCTGAGAGAGAAGTGTGTGTGAAAGCCGTCCTTCACATAGCTTGTTGGGAACACAAAGTTTCTTTTCAGTTGCAAACTCCACTCCATACATATATATGGGGAGGTACTAGCTCCAACTCGGTTTTACAGTGAAAACTGCAGGAAATTCAAACCGGCACTAGGAAACAGACTGAGAACCCAGAGTAAAAGTTTATCTGCAACCCGTTCCCTTTGTGCTAGATGAACGAACGTCTCTCCACATGCTCATTTCTGAGAGATAAGTGTGTGTGAAAGCCGTCCTTCACCTAGCTTGTTGGGAACACAAAGTTTCTTTTCACTTGCAAACGCCAATCCATACATATATATGGGGAGGTACTAGCTCTAAATCTGTTTTACAGTGAAAACTGCAGGAACTTCAAAACGGCACTAGGATACAGACTGAGAAACCAGAGTAAATGTTGCTCCTGCAACCCGTTCCCTTTGTGCTAGATGAACGAACTTCTCTCCACATGCTCATTTCTGAGAGGTAAGTTTGTGTTAAAGTCGTCCTTCACATAGCTTGTTGGGAACACAAAGTTTCTTTTCAGTTGCAAACTCCACTCCATACATATATATGGGTAGGTATTAGCTCCAACTCGTTTTTACAGTGAAAACTGCAGGAACTTCAAACCGGCAGTAGGAAACAGACTGAGAAACCAGAGTAAAAGTTTCACCTGCAACCCGTTCCCTTTGTGTAAGATGAACGAACGTCTCTCCACATGCTCAGTTCTGAGAGATAAGTGTATGTGAAAGCCGTCCTTCACCTAGCTTCTTGGGAACACATAGTTCCTTTCAGTTGTAAACCCCACTCCATACATATATATGGGGAGGAACAAGCTCCAACTCGGTTGTACAGTGAAAACTGCAGGAACTTTAAACCGGCAACAGGAAACAGACTGAGAAACCAGAGTAAAAGTTTCACCTGCAACCCGTTCCCTTTGTGTAAGATGAACGAACGTCTCTCCACATGCTCAGTTCTGAGAGATAAGTGTATGTGAAAGCCGTCCTTCACCTAGCTTGTTGGGAACACAAAGTTTCTTTTCACATGCAAACTCCACTCCATACATATATATGGGGAGGTACTAGCTCCAACTCGGTTTTACAGTGAAAACTGCAGGAAATTGGAACCGGCACTAGGAAAGAGTCTGAGAAACCAGAGTAAAATTTTTTCCTGCAACCCGTTCCATTTGTGCTAGATGAACGAACGTCTCCCCACATGCTCAGTTCTGAGAGATAAGTGTGTGTGAAAGCCGTCCTTCAAATAGCTTGTTGGGAACACCAAGTTTCTTTTCACTTGCAAACTCCACTCAATAGATATATATGGGGAGTTACTAGCTCCAACTCCTTTTTACAGTGAAAACTGCAGGAATTTCAAACCAGCACAAGAAACAGACTGAGAATCCAGAGTAAAAGTTTCTCCTGCAACGAGTTCCCTTTGTGCTAGATGAACGAACGTCTCTCCACATGCTCAGTTCTGAGAGATAAGTGTGTGTGAAAGCCGTCCTTCACCTAGCTTGTTGGGAACACAAAGTTTCTTTTCACTGGCAAAAGCTAATCCATACATATATATGGGGAGGAACTAGCTCCAACCCGGATTTACAGTGAAAACTGCAGGAACTTCAAACCGGCACTAAGAAACAGACTGAGAAACAAGAGTAGAAGTTTCTCCTGCAACTCTTTCCCTTTGTGCTAGATGAACGATCGTCTCTCCACATGCTCAGTTCTGAGAGATAAGTGTGTGAGGAAGCCGTCCTTAAAATAGCTTGTTGGGAACACAAAGATTCTTTTCACTTGCAAACGACAATCCATACATATATATGGGGTGGTACTAGCTCCAACTCGGTTTTACAGTGAAAACTGCAGGAAATTCAAACCTGCACTAGGATACAGACTGAGAAAACAGAGTAAATGTTTCTCCTGCAACCCCTTCCCATGGTGCTTGATGAACGAACGTCTCTCCACATGCTCAGTTCTGAGAGATAAGTGTGTGTGAAAGCCGTCCTTCACCTAGCTTCTTCGGAACACATAGTTCCTTTCAGTTGCAAACCCCACTCCATATATATATATGGGGATGTACAAGCCCTAACTGGGTTTTACAGTGAAAACTGCAGGAACTACTAACCGGCACTAAGAAAAAGAATGAGTAACCAGAGTAAAAGTTTCTCCTGCAAACCGTTCCCTTTGTGTTAGATGAAAGAACCTCTCTCCACATGCTCAGTTCTGAGAGAGAAGTGTGTGTGAAAGCCGTCCTTCACATAGCTTGTTGGGAACACAAAGTTTCTTTTCAGTTGCAAACTCCACTCCATACATATATATGGGGAGGTTCTAGCTCCAACTCGGTTTTACAGTGAAAACTGCAGGAACTTCAAACCGGCAGTAGGATACAGACTGAGAAACCAGAGTAAATGTTTCTCCTGCAACCCGTTCCCATGGTGCTTGATGAACGAACGTCTCTCCACATGCTCAGTTCTGAGAGATAAGTGTGTGTGAAAGCCGTCCTTCACCTAGCTCCTTGGGAACACATAGTTCCTTTCAGTTGCAAACCCCACTCCATATATATATATGGGGGTTACAAGCTCCAACTCGCTTTTACAGTGAAAACTGCAGGAACTTTAAACCGGCAACAAGAAACAGACTGATAAACCAGAGTAAAATTTCTCCTGCAACCCGTTCCCTTTGTGCTAGATGAACGAACGTCTCTCCACATGCTCAGTTCTGAGAGATAAGTGTGTGTGAAAGCCGTACTTCACATAGCTTGTTGGGAACACAAAGATTCTTTTCAGTTGCAAACTCCACTCCATACATATATATGGGGAGGTACTAGCTCCAACTCGGTTTTACAGTGAAAACTGCAGGAACTTCAAACCGGAAGAAAGAAAAAGACTGAGAAACCAGAGAAAAATTTTCTCCTGCAACCCGTTCCCTTTGTGCTAGATGAACTTACGTCTCTCCACATGCTCTGTTATGAGAGATAAGTGTGTGTGAAAGCCGTCCTTCATATAGCTTTTTGGGAACACAAAGTTTTTTTTCCCTTGCAATCACCACACCATGCATATATATGGGGAGGTACTAGCTCCAACACTGTTTTACAGTGAAAACTGCAGGAACTTCAAACCGGCAACAGGAAACAGACTGAGAAAGAAGAAAAATAGTTTCTCCTGCAAACCGTTCCCTTTATGCTAGATGAACGAACGTCTCTCCACATGCTCAGTTCTGAGAGATATGTGTGTGTGAAAACCGTCATTCACCTAGCTTCTTCGGAACACATAGTTCCTTTCAGTTGCAAACCCCACTCCATACATATATATGGGGAGGTACAAGCTCCAACTCGGATTTACAGTGAAAACTGCAGGAACTTTAAAACGGCAACAGGAAACAGACTGAGTAACCAGAAAAAATTTTCTCCTTCAAAACGTTCACTTTGTGCTAGATGAACGAACGTCTCTCCACATGCTCAGTTCTGAGAGATAAGTGTGTGTGAAAGCCGTCCTTCACCTAGCTTGTAGGGAACACAAAGTTTCTTTTCACTTGCAAACGCCAATTCATACATATATATGTGGAGGTAATAGCCCCAACTCGGTTTTACAGTGAAAACTGCAGGACATCAAACCGGCACTAGGAAACAGACTGAGAAACCAGAGTAAAAGTTTCTCCTGCAATCCGTTCCCTTTGTGCTAGATGAACGTACGTCTCTCCACATGCTCAGTTCTGAGAGATAAGTGTGTGTGAAAGCCGTCCTTAACATAGCTTGTTGGGAACACAAAGTTTCTTTTCACTTGCAAACTCCAATCCATACATATATATGGGGAGGTACTAGCTCCAACACGATTTTACAGTGAAAATTGCAGGAACTTCTAACCGGCACTAAGAAACAGACTGAGAAACCATAGTAAATGTTTCTCATGCAAACCGTTCCCTTTGTGCTAGATGAACGAACGTCTCTCCACATGCTCAGTTCTGAGAGATAAGTGTGTGTGAAAGCCGTCCTTCACCTAGCTTCTTGGGAACACATAGTTCCTTTCAGTTGCAAACCCCACTCCATACATATATATGGGGAGGTACTAACTTCAACTCGTATTTATAGTGAAAACTGCAGGAACTTCAAACCGGCACTAGGAAAAAGACTGAGAAAACAGAGTAAAAGTTTCTCCTACAACCCTTTCCCTTTGTGCTAGATGAACGAAAGGCTCTCCACATGCTCAGTTCTGAGAGATAAGTGTGTGTGAAAGCCGTCCTTCACCTAGATTGTTGGGAACACAAAGTTTCTTTTCAGTTGCAAACCCCACTCCAAACATATATATGGGTAGGTACAAGCTCCAACTCGGTTTTACAGTGAAAACTGCAGGAACTTCAAACCGGCACTAAGAAACAGACTGAGAAACCAGAGTAAAAGTTTCTCCTGCAACCCGTTACTTTGTGCTAGATGAACGAACGTCTCTCCACATGCTCAGTTCTGAGATATAAGTGTGTGTGAAAGCCGTCCTTCACCTAGCTTGTTGGGAACACAAAGTTTCTTTTCAGTTGCAAACTCCTCTCCATACATATATATGGGGAGGTACTAGCCCCAAATCGGTTTTACAGTGAAAACTGCAGGAACTTCAAACCAGCAGTAGGAAACAGACTGAGAAACCAGAGTAATAGTTTCTCTTGCAACCCGTTCCCTTTGTGCTAGATGAACGAACGTCTCTCCACATGCTCAGTTCTGAGAGATAACTGTGTGTGAAAGCCGTCCTTCAACTAGCTTGTTGGGAACACAAAGTTTCTTTTCACTTGCAAACGCCAATACATACATATATATGGGGAGGTATTAGCTCCAACTCGGGTTTACAGTGAAATCTGCAGGAACTTGAAACCGGCACTAGGATACAGACTGAGAAACCAGAAAACAGTTTCTCCTGCAACCCGTTCACATTTTGCTAGATGAAAGAACGTCTCTCCACATGCTCTGTTCTGAGAGATAAGTGTGTGTGAAAGCCGTCCTTCACCTAGCTTGTTGGGAACACAAAGTTTCTTTTCAGTTGCAAACTCCACTCCAAACATATATATGGGTAGGTACTAGCTCCAACTCTGTTTTACAGGAAAACTGCAGGAACTTCAAAATGGCACTAGGAAACAGACTGAGAATCCAGAATAATCGTTTCTGCTGCAACCAGTTCCCTTTGTGCTAGATGAACGAACGTCTCTCCACATGCTGAGTTCTGAGAGATAAATGTGTGTGAAAGCCGTACTTCACCTTGCTTCTTGGGAACACAAACTTCCTTTCAGTTGCAAACTCCACTCCATATATATATATGGGGAGGTACAAGCTCCAAATCTGTTTTACAGGAAAACTGCAGGAACTTCAAAATGGCACTAGGAAACAGACTGAGAAACCAGAAAAAAGTTTCTCCTGCAACCCGTTCACATTTTGCTAGATGAACGAACGTCTCTCCACATGCTAAGTTCTGAGAGATAAGTGTGTGTGAAAGCTGTCCTTCACCTAGCTTGTTGGGAACACAAAGTTTCTTTTCACTTGCTAACGCCAATCCATATATATATATGGGGAGGTACTAGCTCCAACTCGGTTTTACAGTGAAAACTGCAGGAACTTGAAACCGGCACTAGGATACAGACTGAGAAACCGGAGTAAAATTTTCTCCTGCCACCCGTTCCCTTTGTGCTAGATGAACGAACGTTTCTCCACATGCTCAGTTCTGGGAGATAAGTGTGTGTGAATGCCGTCCTTCACCTAGCTCCTTGGGAACACATAGTTCCTTTCAGTTGCAAACCCCACTCCATACATATATATGGGGGTTTCAAGCTCCAACTCGCTTTTACAGTGAAAACTGCAGGAACTTTAAACCGGCAACAAGAAACAGACTGATAAACCAGAGTAAAATTTCTCCTGCAACCTGTTCCCTTTGTGCTAGATGAAAGAACGTCTCTCCCCATGCTCAGTTCTGAGAGATAAATGTGTGTGAAAGCCGTCCTTCATATAGCTTGTTGGGAAAACAGAGTTTCTTTTCACTTGCAAACGCAAATCCATACATATATATGGAGAGGTACTAGCTCCAACTCTGTTTTACAGTGAAAACTGCAGGAAATCCAAACGGGCACTAAGAAAAAACTGAGAAACCAGAATAATAGATTCTCCTGCAAACCGTTCCCTTTGTGCTAGATGAACGAACGTCTCTCCACATGCTCAGTTCTGAGAGATAAGTGTGTGTGAAAGCCGTCCTTCACCTAGCTTCTTGGGAACACATAGTTCCTTTCAGTTGCAAACCCCACTCCATACATATATATGGGGAGGTACTAGCTCCAACTCGGTTTTACAGTGAAAACTGCAGGAACTTCAAACCGGCCCTAAGAAACAGACTGAGAAACCAGAGTAAAAGTTTCTCCTGCAACCAGTTCCCTTTGTGCTAGATGAACGAACGTCTCTCCACATGCTCATTTCTGAGATATAAGTGTGTGTGAAAGCCGTCCTTCACCTAGCTTGTTGGGAACACAAAGTTTCTTTTCAGTTGCAAACTCCTCTCCATACATATATATGGGGAGGTACTAGCTCCAAATCGGTTTTACAGTGAAAACTGCAGGAACTTCAAACCGGCAGTAGGAAACAGACTGAGAAACCAGAAAAAATTTTCTCCTTCAAACCGTTCCCTTTGTGCTAGATGAACGAACGTCTCTCCACATGCTCAGTTCTGAGAGATAAGTGTGTGTGAAAGCCGTCCTTCACCTAGCTTGTAGGGAACACAAAGATTCTTTTCACTTGCAAACGCCAATCCATGCATATATATGGGGAAGTACTAGCCCCAACTCGGTTTTACAGTGAAAACTGCAGGACTTCAAACCGGCACTAGGAAACAGACTGAGAAACCAGGGTAAAAGTTTCTCCTGCAATCCGTTCCCTTTGTGCTAGATGAACGTACGTCTCTCCACATGCTCAGTTCTGAGAGATAAGTGTCTGTGAAACCCGTCCTTCACCTAGCTTGTTGGGAACACAAAGTTTCTTTTCAGTTGCAAAATCCTCTCCATACATATATATGGGGAGGTACTAGCTCCAAATCGGTTTTACAGTGAAAACTGCAGGAACTTCAAACCGGCAGTAGGAAACAGACTGAGAAACCAGAGTAAAAGTTTCTCCTGCAACACGTTCCCTTTGTGCTAGATGAACGAACGTCTCTCCACATGCTCAGTTCTGAGAGATCTGTGTTAAAGCCGTCCTTAAAATAGCTTGTTGGGAAAACTAAGTTTCTTTTCACTTGCAATCTCCAATCCATTCATATATATGGGGAGGTACTAGCTCCAACACGATTTTACAGTGAAAACTGCAGGAACTTCAAACCGGCACAAAGAAACAGACTGAGAAACCAGAGTAAAAATTTCTCCTGCAAACCGTTCCCTTTGTGCTAGATGAATGAACGTCTCTCCACATGCTCAGTTCTGAGAGATAAGTGTGTGTGAATGCCGTCCTTCACCTAGCTTGTTGGGAACACAAAGTTTCTTTTCAGTTGCAAACTCCACTCCATACATATATATGGGGAGGTACTAGCTCCAACACGGTTTTACAGTGAAAACTGCAGGAACTTCAAACCGGCAGTAGGAAACAGACTGAGAATCCAGAGTAAAAGTTTCTCCTGCAACCCGTTCCCTTTGTGCTAGATGAACGAACGTCTCTCCACATGCTAAGTTCTGAGAGATAAGTGTGTGTGAAAGCCGTACTTCACCTAACTTGTTGGGAACACAAAGTTTCTTTTCAGTTGCAAACTACACTCCATACATATTTATGGGGAGGTACTAGCTCCAACTCGGTTTTACAGTGAAAACTGCAGGAACTTCAAACCGGCACTAGGAAACAGACTGAGAAACCAGGGAAAAAGTTTCTCCTGCAACCCGTTCTCTTTGTGCTAAATGAACGAACGTCTCTCCACTTGCTCAGTTCTGAGAGAAAAGTGTGTGTGAAAGCCGTCCTTCAACTAGCTTGTTGGGAACACCAAGTTTCTTTTCACTTGCAAACTCCACTCCATAGATATATATGGGGAGGTACTAGCTCCAACTCGTTTTTACAGTGAAAACTGCAGGAATTTCAAACCAGCACAAGAAACAGACTGAGAATCCAGAGTAAAAGTTTCTCCTGCAACGAGTTCCCTTTGTGCTAGATGAACGAACGTCTCTCCACATGCTCAGTTCTGAGAGATAAGTGTGTGTGAAAGCCGTCCTTCACCTAGCTTGTTGCTAACACAAAGTTTCTTTTCACTGGCAAAAGCCAATCCATACATATATATGGGGAGGAACTAGCTCCAACTCGGTTTTACAGTGAAAACTGCAGGAAATTCAAACCGGCACTAAGAAACAGACTGAGAAACCAGAGTAAAAGTTTCTCCTGCAACCCGTTCCCTTTGTGCTAGATGAACGAACGTCTCTCCACATGCTCAGTTCTGAGAGATAAGTGTGTGAGAAAGCCGTCCTTAAAATAGCTTTTTGGGAACACAAAGTTTCTTTTCACTTGCAAACGACAATCCATACATATATATGGGGAGGTACTAGCTCCAACTCGGTTTTACAGTGAAAACTGCAGGAAATTCAAACCTGCACTAGGATACAGACTGAGAAACCAGAGTAAATGTTTCTCCTGCAACCCGTTCCCATGGTGCTTGATGAACGAACGTCTCTCCACATGCTCAGTTCTGAGAGATAAGTGTGTGTGAAAGCCGTCCTTCACCTAGCTTCTTGGGAACACATAGTTCCTTTCAGTTGCAAACCCCACTCCATATATATATATGGGGAGGTACAAGCTCTAACTGGGTTTACAGTGAAAACTGCAGGAACTACAAACCGGCACTAAGAAAAAGAATGAGTAACCAGAGTAAAAGTTTCTCCTGCAAACCGTTCCCTTTGTGCTAGATGAAAGAACCTCTCTCCACATGCTCAGTTCTGAGAGAGAAGTGTGTGTGAAAGCCGTCCTTCACATAGCTTGTTGGGAAAACAAAGTTTCTTTTCAGTTGCAAACTCCACTCCATACATATATATGGGGAGGTACTAGCTCCAACTCGGTTTTACAGTGAAAACTGCAGGAACTTCAAACCGGCACTAGGAAACAGACTGAGAACCCAGAGTAAAAGTTTATCTGCAACCCGTTCCCTTTGTGCTAGATGAATGAACGTCTCTCCACATGCTCATTTCTGAGAGATAAGTGTGTGTGAAAGCCGTCCTTCACCTAGCTTGTTGGGAACACAAAGTTTCTTTTCACTTGCAAACGCCAATCCATACATATATATGGGGAGGTACTAGCTCTAAATCTGTTTTACAGTGAAAACTGCAGGAACTTCAAAACGGCACTAGGATATAGACTGAGAAACCAGAGTAAATGTTGCTCCTGCAACCCGTTCCCTTTGTGCTAGATGAACGAACTTCTCTCCACATGCTCATTTCTGAGAGGTAAGTTTGTGTTAAAGTCGTCCTTCACATAGCTTGTTGGGAACACAAAGTTTCTTTTCAGTTGCAAACTCCACTCCATACATATATATGGGTAGGTATTAGCTCCAACTCGTTTTTACAGTGAAAACTGCAGGAACTTCAAACCGGCAGTAGGAAACAGACTGAGAAACCAGAGTAAAAGTTTCACCTGCAACCCGTTCCCTTTGTTTAAGATGAACGAACGTCTCTCCACATGCTCAGTTCTGAGAGATAAGTGTATGTGAAAGCCGTCCTTCACCTAGCTTCTTGGGAACACATAGTTCCTTTCAGTTGTAAACCCCACTCCATACATATATATGGGGAGGAACAAGCTCCAACTCGGTTGTACAGTGAAAACTGCAGGAACTTTAAACCGGCAACAGGAAACAGACTGAGAAACCAGAGTAAAAGTTTCTACTGCAACCCGTTCCCTTTGTGCTAGATGAAAGAACGTCTCTCCACATGCTCAGGTCTGAGAGATAAGTGTGTGTGAAAGCCGTCCTTCACCTAGCTTGTTGGGAACACAAAGTTTCTTTTCACATGCAAACTCCACTCCATACATATATATGGGGAGGTACTAGCTCCAACTCGGTTTTACAGTGAAAACTGCAGGAAATTGGAACCGGCACTAGGAAAGAGTCTGAGAAACCAGAGTAAAATTTTCTCCTGCAACCCGTTCCCTTTGTGCTAGATGAACGAACGTCTCCCCACATGCTCAGTTCTTAGAGATAAGTGTGTGTGAAAGCCGTCCTTCAAATAGCTTGTTGGGAACACCAAGTTTCTTTTCACTTGCAAACTCCACTCAATAGATATATATGGGGAGTTACTAGCTCCAACTCCTTTTTACAGTGAAAACTGCAGGAATTTCAAACCAGCACAAGAAACAGACTGAGAATCCAGAGTAAAAGTTTCTCCTGCAACGAGTTCCCTTTGTGCTAGATGAACGAATGTCTCTCCACATGCTCAGTTCTGAGAGATAAGTGTGTGTGAAAGCCGTCCTTCACCTAGCTTGTTGGGAACACAAAGTTTCTTTTCACTGGCAAAAGCTAATCCATACATATATATGGGGAGGAACTAGCTCCAACCCGGTTTTACAGTGAAAACTGCAGGAACTTCAAACCGGCACTAAGAAACAGACTGAGAAACAAGAGTAAAAGTTTCTCCTGCAACTCTTTCCCTTTGTGCTAGATGAACGATCGTCTCTCCACATGCTCAGTTCTGAGAGATAAGTGTGTGAGGAAGCCGTCCTTAAAATAGCTTGTTGGGAACACAAAGATTCTTTTCACTTGCAAACGACAATCCATACATATATATGGGGTGGTACTAGCTCCAACTCGGTTTTACAGTGAAAACTGCAGGAAATTCAAACCTGCACTAGGATACAGACTGAGAAAACAGAGTAAATGTTTCTCCTGCAACCCGTTCCCATGGTGCTTGATGAACGAACGTCTCTCCACATGCTCAGTTCTGAGAGATAAGTGTGTGTGAAAGCCGTCCTTCACCTAGCTTCTTGGGAACACATAGTTCCTTTCAGTTGCAAACCCCACTCCATATATATATATGGGGATGTACAAGCTCTAACTGGGTTTTACAGTGAAAACTGCAGGAACTACTAACCGGCACTAAGAAAAAGAATGAGTAACCAGAGTAAAAGTTTCTCCTGCAAACCGTTCCCTTTGTGTTAGATGAAAGAACCTCTCTCCACATGCTCAGTTCTGAGAGAGAAGTGTGTGTGAAAGCCGTCCTTCACATAGCTTGTTGGGAACACAAAGTTTCTTTTCAGTTGCAAACTCCACTCCATACATATATATGGGGAGGTACTAGCTCCAACTCGGTTTTACAGTGAAAACTGCAGGAACTTCAAACCGGCAGTAGGATACAGACTGAGAAACCAGAGTAAATGTTTCTCCTGCAACCCGTTCCCATGGTGCTTGATGAACGAACGTCTCTCCACATGCTCAGTTCTGAGAGATAAGTGTGTGTGAAAGCCGTCCTTCACCTAGCTCCTTCGGAACACATAGTTCCTTTCAGTTGCAAACCCCACTCCATATATATATATGGGGGTTACAAGCTCCAACTCGCTTTTACAGTGAAAACTGCAGGAACTTTAAACCGGCAACAAGAAACAGACTGATAAACCAGAGTAAAATTTCTCCTGCAACCCGTTCCCTTTGTGCTAGATGAACGAACGTCTCTCCACATGCTCAGTTCTGAGAGATAAGTGTGTGTGAAAGCCGTACTTCACATAGCTTGTTGAGAACACAAAGATTCTTTTCAGTTGCAAACTCCACTCCATACATATATATGGGGAGGTACTAGCTCCAACTCGGTTTTACAGTGAAAACTGCAGGAACTTCAAACCGGAAGAAAGAAAAAGACTGAGAAACCAGAGAAAAATTTTCTCCTGCAACCCGTTCCCTTTGTGCTAGATGAACTTACGTCTCTCCACATGCTCTGTTATGAGAGATAAGTGTGTGTGAAAGCCGTCCTTCATATAGCTTGTTGGGAACACAAAGTTTTTTTTCCCTTGCAATCACCACACCATGCATATATATGGGGAGGTACTAGCTCCAACTCTGTTTTACAGTGGAAACTGCAGGAACTTCAAACCGGCAACAGGAAACAGACTGAGAAACAAGAAAAATAGTTTCTCCTGCAAACCGTTCCCTTTATGCTAGATGAACGAACGTCTCTCCACATGCTCAGTTCTGAGAGATATGTGTGTGTGAAAACCGTCATTCACCTAGCTTCTTCGGAACACATAGTTCCTTTCAGTTGCAAACCCCACTCCATACATATATATGGGGAGGTACAAGCTCCAACTCGGATTTACAGTGAAAACTGCAGGAACTTTAAAACGGCAACAGGAAACACACTGAGTAACCAGAAAAAATTTTCTCCTTCAAAACGTTCACTTTGTGCTAGATGAACGAACGTCTCTCCACATGCTCAGTTCTGAGAGATAAGTGTGTGTGAAAGCCGTCCTTCACCTAGCTTGTAGGGAACACAAAGTTTCTTTTCACTTGCAAACGCCAATCCATACATATATATGGGGAGGTAATAGCCCCAACTCGGTTTTACAGTGAAAACTGCAGGACATCAAACCGGCACTAGGAAACAGACTGAGAAACCAGAGTAAAAGTTTCTCCTGCAATCCGTTCCCTTTGTGCTAGATGAACGTACGTCTCTCTACATGCTCAGTTCTGAGAGATAAGTGTGTGTGAAAGCCGTCCTTAACATAGCTTGTTGGGAACACAAAGTTTCTTTTCACTTGCAAACTCCAATCCATACATAAATATGGGGAGGTACTAGCTCCAACACGATTTTACAGTGAAAATTGCAGGAACTTCAAACCGGCACTAAGAAACAGACTGAGAAACCATAGTAAATGTTTCTCATGCAAACCGTTCCCTTTGTGCTAGATGAACGAACGTCTCTCCACATGCTCAGTTCTGAGAGATAAGTGTGTGTGAAAGCCGTCCTTCACCTAGCTTCTTGGGAACACATAGTTCCTTTCAGTTGCAAACCCCACTCCATACATATATATGGGGAGGTACTAACTTCAACTCGTATTTATAGTGAAAACTGCAGGAACTTCAAACCGGCACTAGGAAAAAGACTGAGAAACCAGAGTAAAAGTTTCTCCTACAACCCTTTCCCTTTGTGCTAGATGAACGAAAGGCTCTCCACATGCTCAGTTCTGAGAGATAAGTGTGTGTGAAAGCCGTCCTTCACCTAGATTGTTGGGAACACAAAGTTTCTTTTCAGTTGCAAACTCCATTCCAAACATATATATGGGTAGGTACAAGCTCCAACTCGGTTTTACAGTGAAAACTGCAGGAACTTCAAACCGGCACTAAGAAACAGACTGAGAAACCAGAGTAAAAGTTTCTCCTGCAACCCGTTACTTTGTGCTAGATGAACGAACGTCTCTCCACATGCTCAGTTCTGAGATATAAGTGTGTGTGAAAGCCGTCCTTCACCTAGCTTGTTGGGAACACAAAGTTTCTTTTCAGTTGCAAACTCCTCTCCATACATATATATGGGGAGGTACTAGCCCCAAATCGGTTTTACAGTGAAAACTGCAGGAACTTCAAACCAGCAGTAGGAAACAGACTGAGAAACCAGAGTAAAAGTTTCTCCTGCAACCCGTTCCCTTTGTGCTAGATGAACGAACGTCTCTTCACATGCTCAGTTCTGAGAGATAACTGTGTGTGAAAGCCGTCCTTCAACTAGCTTGTTGGGAACACAAAGTTTCTTTGCACTTGCAAACGCCAATACATACATATATATGGGGAGGTATTAGCTCCAACTCGGGTTTACAGTGAAATCTGCAGGAACTTGAAACCGGCACTAGGATACAGACTGAGAAACCAGAAAACAGTTTCTCCTGCAACCCGTTCACATTTTGCTAGATGAACGAACGTCTCTCCACATGCTAAGATCTGAGAGATAAGTGTGTGTGAAAGCCGTCCTTCACCTAGATGGTTGGGAACACAAAGTTTCTTTTCAGTTGCAAACTCCACTCCAAACATATATATGGGTAGGTATTAGCTCCAACTCTGTTTTACAGGAAAACTGCAGGAACTTCAAAATGGCACTAGGAAACAGACTGAGAATCCAGAATAATCGTTTCTGCTGCAACCAGTTCCCTTTGTGCTAGATGAACGAACGTCTCTCCACATGCTGAGTTCTGAGAGATAAATGTGTGTGAAAGCCGTACTTCACCTAGCTTGTTGGGAACACAAAGTTTCTTTCAGTTGCAAACTCCACTCCATACATATATATGGGGAGGTACAAGCTCCAAATCTGTTTTACAGGAAAACTGCAGGAACTTCAAAATGGCACTAGGAAACAGACTGAGAAACCAGAAAAAAGTTTCTCCTGCAACCCGTTCACATTTTGCTAGATGAACGAACGTCTCTCCACATGCTAAGTTCTGAGAGATAAGTGTGTGTGAAAGCTGTCCTTCACCTAGCTTGTTGGGAACACAAAGTTTCTTTTCACTTGCAAACGCCAATCCATACATATATATGGGGAGGTACTAGCTCCAACTCGGTTTTACAGTGAAAACTGCAGGAACTTGAAACCGGCACTAGGATACAGACTGAGAAACCGGAGTAAAATTTTCTCCTGCCACCCGTTCCCTTTGTGCTAGATGAACGAACGTTTCTCCACATGCTCAGTTCTGGGAGATAAGTGTGTGTGAATGCCGTCCTTCACCTAGCTCCTTGGGAACACATAGTTCCTTTCAGTTGCAAACCCCACTCCATACATATATATGGGGGTTTCAACCTCCAACTCGCTTTTACAGTGAAAACTGCAGGAACTTTAAACCGGCAACAAGAAACAGACTGATAAACCAGAGTAAAATTTCTCCTGCAACCTGTTCCCTTTGTGCTACATGAACGAACGTCTCTCCACATGCTCAGTTCTGAGAGATAAATGTGTGTGAAAGCCGTCCTTCATATATCTTGTTGGGAAAACAGAGTTTCTTTTCACTTGCAAACGCAAATCCATACATATATATGGAGAGGTACTAGCTCCAACTCTGTTTTACAGTGAAAACTGCAGGAAATCCAAACGGGCACTAAGAAAAAACTGAGAAACCAGAATAATAGATTCTCCTGCAAACCGTTCCCTTTGTGCTAGATGAACGAACGTCTCTCCACATGCTCAGTTCTGAGAGATAAGTGTGTGTGAAAGCCGTCCTTCACCTAGCTTCTTGGGAACACATAGTTCCTTTCAGTTGCAAACCCCACTCCATACATATATATGGGGAGGTACTAGCTCCAACTCGGTTTTACAGTGAAAACTGCAGGAACTTCAAACCGGCCCTAAGAAACAGACTGAGAAACCAGAGTAAAAGTTTCTCCTGCAACCAATTCCCTTTGTGCTAGATGAACGAACGTCTCTCCACATGCTCAGTTCTGAGATATAAGTGTGTGTGAAAGCCGTCATTCACCTAGCTTGTTGGGAACACAAAGTTTCTTTTCAGTTGCAAACTCCTCTCCATACATATATATGGGGAGGTACTAGCTCCAAATCGGTTTTACAGTGAAAACTGCAGGAACTTCAAACCGGCAGTAGGAAACAGACTGAGAAACCAGAAAAAATTTTCTCCTTCAAACCGTTCCCTTTGTGCTCGATGAACGAACGTCTCTCCACATGCTCAGTTCTGAGAGATAAGTGTGTGTGAAAGCCGTCCTTCACCTAGCTTGTAGGGAACACAAAGATTCTTTTCACTTGCAAACGCCAATCCATGCATATATATGGGGAAGTACTAGCCCCAACTCGGTTTTACAGTGAAAACTGCAGGAACTTCAAACCAGCAGTAGGAAACAGACTGAGAAACCAGAGTAAAAGTTTCCCCTTGAACCCGTTCCCTTTGTGCTAGATGAACGTACGTCTCTCCACATGCTCAGTTCTGAGAGATAAGTGTGTGTGAAAGCCGTCCTTCACCTAGCTTGTTGGGAACACAAAGTTTTTTTTCACTTGCAAACGCCAATCCATACATATATATGGGGAGGTACTAGCTCCAACTCGGTTATACAGTGAAAACTGCAGGAACTTCAAACCGGCACTAGGATACAGACTGAGAAACCAGAGTAAAAGTTTCTCCTGCAACCCGTTCCCATTGTGCTAGATGAACGAACGTCTCTCCACATGCTCAGTTCTGAGAGATAAGTATGTGTGAAAGCCGTCCTTAACATAGCTTGTTGGGAACACAAAGTTTCTTTTCACTTGCAAACTCCAATCCATACATATATATGGGGAGGTACTAGCTCCAACACGATTTTACAGTGAAAACTGCAGGAACTTCAAACCGGCACTAAGAAACAGACTGAGAAACCAGAGTAAATGTTTCTCATGCAAACCGTTCCCTTTGTGCTAGATGAACGAACGTCTCTCCACATGCTCAGTTCTGAGAGATAAGTGTGTGTGAAAGCCGTTCTTCACATAGCTTCCTGGGAACACATAGTTCCTTTCAGTTGCAAACCCCTCTCCATACATATATATGGGGAGGTACTAGCTCCAACTCGGTTTTACACTGAAAACTGCAGGAACTTCAAACCGGCACTAGGAAACAGACTGAGAAACCAGAGAAAAAGTTTCTCCTGCAACCCATTCTCTTTGTGCTAAATGAACGAACGTCTCTCCACTTGCTAATTTCTGAGAGAAAAGTGTGTATGAAAGCCGTCCTTCACTTTGCTTGTTGGAAACACAAAGTTTCTTTTCATTTGCAAACCCCTCTCCATGCATATTTATGGGGAGGCACTAGCTCCAACTCGGTTTTACATTGAAAACTGCAGGAACTTCAAACCGGCACTAGGAAACAGACTGAGAACCAGAGTAATAGTTACTTCTGCAACCCGTTCCTTTTGTGCTAGATGAACGAACGTCTCTCCACATGCTCAGTTCTGAGAGATAAGTGTGTGTGAAAGCGTTCCTTTACCTATCTTGTTGGGAACACAAAGTTCTATTCACTTGCAAACTCTAATCCAAACATATATATGGGTTGGTACTAGCTCCAACTCGGTTTTACAGTGAAAACTGCAGGAACTTCAAACCGGCACTAAGAAACAGACTGAGAAACCAGAGTAAAGTTTCTCCTGCAAACCGTTACCTTTGTGCTAGATGAACGAACGTCTCTCCACATGCTCAGTTGTGAGAGATAAGTGTGTGTGAAAGCCGTCCTTCACCTAGCTTGTTGGGAACACAAAGTTTCTTTTCACTTGCAATCTCCAATCCATACATATATATGGGGAGGTACTAGCTCCATCACGATTTTACTGTGAAAACTGCAGGAATTTCAAACCGGCACTGAGAAACAGACTGAGAACCCAGAGAAAAAATTTTTCCTGCCAAACGTTCCCTTTGTGCTAGATGAATGAACGTCTCTCCACATGCTCTGTTCTGAGAGATAAGTGTGTGTGAAAGCCGTCCTTCACCTAGCTTGTTGGGAACACAAAGTTTCTTTTCAGTTGCAAACTCCACTCCATACATATATATGGGGAGGTACTAGCTCCAACTCGGTTTTACAGTGAAAACTGCAGGAACCTCAAACCGGCAGTAGGAAATAGACAGAGAATCCAGAGTAAAATTTCTGCTGCAACCAGTTCCCTTTGTGCTAGATGAACGAACGTCTCTCCACATGCTCAGTTCTGAGAGATAAATGTGTGTGAAAGCCGTCCTTCACCTAGCTTCTTGGGAACACAAAGTTTTTTTTCCCTTGCAAACTCCACTCCATACATATATATGGGGAGTTACTAGCTCCAACTCGGTTTTACAGTGAAAACTGCAGGAACCTCAAACCGGCAGTAGGAAACAGACAGAGAATCCAGAGTAAAATTTCTGCTGCAACCAGTTCCCTTTGTGCTAGATGAACGAACGTCTCTCCACATGCTCAGTTCTGAGAGATAAATGTGTGTGAAAGCCGTCCTTCACTTAGCTTCTTGGGAACACAAAGTTTTTTTTCCCTTGCAAACTCCACTCCATGCATATATATGGGTTGGTACTAGCTCCAACTCTGTTTTACAGTGAAAACTGCAGGAACTTCAAACCGGCACTAGGAAAAAGACTGAGAAACCAGAGTATAAGTTTCTCCTGCAACCCGTTAACTTTGCGCTAGATGAACGAACGTCTCTCCACATGCTCAATTCTGAGAGATAAGTGTGTGTGAAAGCCGTACTTCACCTAGCTCCTTGGGAACACATAGTTCCTTTCAGTTGCCAACCCCACTCCATACATATATATGGGGAGGTACAAGCTCCAACTCGGATTTACAGTGAAAACTGCAGGAACTTCAAACCGGCACTAGAAAACTGACTGAGGAACCAGAGTAAAAGTTTCTGCTGCAACCCGTTCCCTTTGTGCTAGATGAACGAACGTCTCTCCACATGCTCAGTTCTGAGAGATAAGTGTGTGTGAAAGCCGTCCTTCACCTAGCTTGTTGTGAACACAAAGTTTCTTTCACTTGCAAACTCCAATCCATACATATATATGGGGCGGTACTAGCTCCAACTCGGTTTTACAGTGAAATCTGCAGGAACTTCACACCGGCTCTAGGAAACAGATTGAGAAACCAGAGTAAAAATTTCTCTTGCAACCCTTTCCCTTTGTGCTAGATGAAAGAACGTCTCTCCACATGCTCAGGTCTGAGAGATAAGTGTGTGTGAAAGCCGTCCTTCACCTAGCTTGTTGGGAACACAAAGTTTCTTTTCAGTTGCAAACTCCACTCCATACATATATATGGGAAGGTACTAGCTCCAAATCGGTTTTACAGTGAAAACTGCAGGAACTTCAAACCGGCACTAGGAAACAGACTGAGAAACCAGAGTAAAAGTTTCTCCTGCAACCCGTTCCCATTGTGCTAGATGAACGAACGTCTCTCCACATGCTCAGTTCTGAGAGATAAGTATGTGTGAAAGCCGTCCTTCACCTAGCTTCTTGGGAACACATAGTTCCTTTCAGTTGCAAACCCCACTCCATACATATATATGGGGAGGTTCTAGCTCCAACTAGGGTTTACAGTGAAAACTGCAGGAACTTCAAACCGGCACTAGGAAAAAGACTGAGAAACCAGAGTAAAAGTTTCTGCTGCAACCAGTTCCCTTTGTGCTAGATGAACGAACGTCTTTCCACATGCTCAGTTCTGAGAGATAAATGTGTGTGAAAGCCGTCCTTCACCTATATAGTTGGGAACACAAAGTTTTTTTTCCCTTGCAAACTCCACTCCATGCATATATATGGTTTGGTACTAGCTCCAACTCTGTTTTACAGTGAAAACTGCAGGAACTTCAAACCGGCACTAGGAAAAAGACTGAGAAACCAGAGTAAAAGTTTCTCCTGCAACCCGTTCCCTTTGTGCTAGATGAACAAAAGTCTCTCCACATGCCAGTTCTGAGAGATTAGTGTGTGTGAAAGCCGTCCTTCACCTACCTTCTTGGGAACACAAAGTTCCTTTCAGTTGCAAACTCCACTCCATACATATATATGGGGAGGTACTAGCTCCAACTCTGTTTTACAGTGAAAACTGCAGGAACTTCAAAATGGCACTAGGAAACAGACTGAGAAACCAGAAAAATTTTCTCCTGCAACCCGTTCACATTTTGCTAGATGAACGAACGTCTCTCCACATGCTAAGTTCTGAGAGATAAGTGTGTGTGAAAGCCGTCCTTCAACTAGCTTGTTGGGAACACCAAGTTTCTTTTCACTTGCAAACTCCACTCCATAGATATATATGGGGATGTACTAGCTCCAACTCGTTTTTACAGTGAAAACTGCAGGAATTTCAAACCAGCACAAGAAACAGACTGAGAATCCAGAGTAAAAGTTTCTCCTGCAACGAGTTCCCTTTGTGCTAGATGAACGAACGTCTCTCCACATGCTCAGTTCTGAGAGATAAGTGTGTGTGAAAGCCGTCCTTCACCTAGCTTGTTGGGAACACAAAGTTTCTTTTCACTGGCAAAAGCCAATCCATACATATATATGGGGAGGAACTAGCTCCAACCTGGTTTTACAGTGAAAACTGCAGGAAATTCAAACCGGCACTAAGAAACAGACTGAGAAACCAGAGTAAAAGTTTCTCCTGCAACCCGTTCCCTTTGTGCTAGATGAACGAAAATCTCTCCACATGCTCAGTTCTGAGAGATAAGTGTGTGAGAAAGCCGTCCTTAAAATAGCTTTTTGGGAACACAAAGTTTCTTTTCACTTGCAAACGACAATCCATACATATATATGGGGAGGTACTAGCTCCAACTCGGTTTTACAGTGAAAACTGCAGGAAATTCAAACCTGCACTAGGATACAGACTGAGAAACCAGAGTAAATGTTTCTCCTGCAACGCGTTCCCATGGTGCTTGATGAACGAACGTCTCTCCACATGCTCAGTTCTGAGAGATAAGTGTGTGTGAAAGCCGTCCTTCACCTAGCTTCTTGGGAACACATAGTACCTTTCAGTTGCAAACCCCACTCCATATATATTTATGGGGAGGTACAAGCTCTAACTGGGTTTTACAGTGAAAACTGCAGGAACTACAAACCGGCACTAAGAAAAAGAATGAGTAACCAGAGTAAAAGTTTCTCCTGCAAACCGTTCCCTTTGTGCTAGATGAAAGAACATCTCTCCACATGCTCAGTTCTGAGAGAGAAGTGTGTGTGAAAGCCGTCCTTCACATAGCTTGTTGGGAACACAAAGTTTCTTTTCAGTTGCAAACTCCACTCCATATATATATATGGGGAGGTACTAGCTCCAACTCGGTTTTACAGTGAAAACTGCAGGAACTTCAAACCGGCACTAGGAAACAGACTGAGAACCCAGAGTAAAAGTTTATCTGCAACCCGTTCCCTTTGTGCTAGATGAACGAACGTCTCTCCACATGCTCATTTCTGAGAGATAAGTGTGTGTGAAAGCCGTCCTTAACCTAGCTTGTTGGGAACACAAAGTTTCTTTTCACTTGCAAACGCCAATCCATACATATATATGGGGAGGTACTAGCTCTAAATCTGTTTTACAGTGAAAACTGCAGGAACTTCAAAACGGCACTAGGATACAGACTGAGAAACCAGAGTAAATGTTGCTCCTGCAACCCGTTCCCTTTGTGCTAAATGAACGAACTTCTCTCCACATGCTCATTTCTGAGAGGTAAGTTTGTGTTAAAGTCGTCCTTCACATAGCTTGTTGGGAACACAAAGTTTCTTTTCACTGGCAAACTCCACTCCATACATATATATGGGGAGGTACTAGCTCCAACTCGGTTTTACAGTGAAAACTGCAGGAAATTGGAACCGGCACTAGGAAAGAGTCTGAGAAACCAGAGTAAAGTTTTCTCCTGCAACCCGTTCCCTTTGTGCTAGATGAACGAACGTCTCCCCACATGCTCAGTTCTTAGAGATAAGTGTGTGTGAAAGCCGTCCTTCAAATAGCTTGTTGGGAACACCAAGTTTCTTTTCACTTGCAAACTCCACTCCATAGATATATATGGGGAGGTACTAGCTCCAACTCCTTTTTACAGTGAAAACTGCAGGAATTTCAAACCAGCACAAGAAACAGACTGAGAATCCAGAGAAAAAGTTTCTCCTGCAACGAGTTCCCTTTGTGCTAGATGAACGAACGTCTCTCCACATGCTCAGTTCTGAGAGATAAGTGTGTGTGAAAGCCGTCCTTCACCTAGCTTGTTGGGAACACAAAGTTTCTTTTCACTGGCAAAAGCTAATCCATACATATATATGGGGAGGAACTAGCTCCAACCCGGTTTTACAGTGAAAACTGCAGGAACTTCAAACCGGCACTAAGAAACAGACTGAGAAACAAGAGTAAAAGTTTCTCCTGCAACTCGTTCCCTTTGTGCTAGATGAACGATCGTCTCTCCACATGCTCAGTTCTGAGAGATAAGTGTGTGAGGAAGCCGTCCTTAAAATAGCTTGTTGGGAACAAAAAGATTCTTTTCACTTGCAAACGACAATCCATACATATATATGGGGAGGTACTAGCTCCAACTCGGTTTTACAGTGAAAACTGCAGGAAATTCAAACATGCACTAGGATACAGACTGCGAAACCAGAGTAAATGTTTCTCCTGCAACCCGTTCCCATGGTGCTTGATGAACGAACGTCTCTCCACATGCTCAGTTCTGAGAGATAAGTGTGTGTGAAAGCCGCCCTTCACCTAGCTTCTTGGGAACACATAGTTCCTTTCAGTTGCAAACCCCACTCCATATATATATATGGGGATGTACAAGCTCTAACTGGGTTTTACAGTGAAAACTGCAGGAACTACTAACCGGCACTAAGAAAAAGAATGAGTAACCAGAGTAAAAGTTTCTCCTGCAAACCGTTCCCTTTGTGCTAGATGAAAGAACCTCTCTCCACATGCTCAGTTCTGAGAGAGAAGTGTGTGTGAAAGCCGTCCTTCACATAGCTTGTTGGGAACACAAAGTTTCCTTTCAGTTGCAAACTCCACTCCATACATATATATGGGGAGGTACTAGCTCCAACTCGGTTTTACAGTGAAAACTGCAGGAACTTCAAACCGGCACTAGGATACAGACTGAGAAACCAGAATAAATGTTTCTCCTGCAACCCGTTCCCATGGTGCTTGATGAACGAACGTCTCTCCACATGCTCAGTTCTGAGAGATAAGTGTGTGTGAAAGCCGTCCTTCACCTACCTCCTTGGGAACACATAGTTCCTTTCAGTTGCAAACCCCACTCCATATATATATATGGGGGTTACAATCTCCAACTCGCTTTTACAGTGAAAACTGCAGGAACTTTAAACCGGCAACAAGAAACAGACTGATAAACCAGAGTAAAATTTCTCCTGCAACCCGTTCCCTTTGTGCTAGATGAACGAACGTCTCTCCACATGCTCAGTTCTGAGAGATAAGTGTGTGTGAATGCCGTACTTCACATAGCTTGTTGGGAACACATAGTTTCTTTTCAGTTGCAAACTCCACTCCATACATATATATGGGGAGGTACTAGGTCCAACTCGGTTTTACAGTGAAAACTGCAGGAACTTCAAACCGGAAGAAAGAAACAGACTGAGAAACCAGAGTAAAATTTTCTCCTGCAACCCGTTCCCTTTGTGCTAGATGAACAAACGTCTCTCCACATGCTCTATTATGAGAAATAATTGTGTGTGAAAGCCGTCCTTCATATAGCTTGTTGGGAACACAAAGTTTTTTTTCCCTTGCAATCACCACACCATGCATATATATGGGGAGGTACTAGCTCCAACTCTGTTTTACAGTGAAAACTGCAGGAACTTCAAACCGGCAACAGGAAACAGACTGAGAAACAAGAAAAATAGTTTCTCCTGCAAACCGTTCCCTTTATGCTAGATGAACGAACGTCTCTCCACATGCTCAGTTCTGAGAGATATGTGTGTGTGAAAACCGTCATTCACCTAGCTTCTTCGAAACACATAGTTCCTTTCAGTTGCAAACCCCACTCCATACATATATATGGGGAGGTACAAGCTCCAACTCGGATTTACAGTGAAAACTGCAGGAACTTTAAAACGGCAACAGGAAACAGACTGAGTAACCAGAAAAAATTTTCTCTTTCAAAAAGTTCACTTTGTGCTAGATGAACGAACGTCTCTCCACATGCTCAGTTCTGAGAGATAAGTGTGTGTGAAAGCCGTCCTTCACCTAGCTTGTAGGGAACACAAAGTTTCTTTTCACTTGCAAACGCCAATCCATACATATATATGGGGAGGTAATAGCCCCAACTCGGTTTTACTGTGAAAACTGCAGGACATCAAACCGGCACTAGGAAACAGACTGAGAAACCAGAGTAAAAGTTTCTCCTGCAATCCGTTCCCTTTGTGCTAGATGAACGTACGTCTCTCCACATGCTCAGTTCTGAGAGATAAGTGTGTGTGAAAGCCATCCTTAACATAGCTTGTTGGGAACACAAAGTTTCTTTTCACTTGCAAACTCCAATCCATACATATATATGGGGAGGTACTAGCTCCAACACGATTTTACAGTGAAAACTGCAGGAACTTCAAACCGGCACTAAGAAACAGACTGAGAATCCATAGTAAATGTTTCTCATGCAAACAGTTCCCTTTGTGCTAGATGAACGAACGTCTTTCCACATGCTCAGTTCTGAGAGATAAGTGTGTGTGAAAGCCGTCCTTCACCTAGCTTCTTGGGAACACATAGTTCCTTTCAGTTGCAAACCCCACTCCATACATATATATGGGGAAGTACTAACTTCAACGCGTATTTACTGTGAAAACTGCAGGAACTTCAAACCGGCACTAGGAAAAAGACTGAGAAACCAGAGTAAAAGTTTCTCCTACAACCCTTTCCCTTTGTGCTAGATGAACGAAAGGCTCTCCAAATGCTCACTTCTGAGAGATAAGTGTGTGTGAAAGCCGTCCTTCACCTAGATTGTTGGGAACACAAAGTTTCTTTTCAGTTGCAAACTCCACTCCAAACATATATATGGGCAGGTACAAGCTCCAACTCGGTTTTACAGTGAAAACTGCAGGAACTTCAAACCGGCACTAAGAAACAGACTGAGAAACCAGAGTAAAAGTTTCTCCTGCAACCCGTTACTTTGTGCTAGATGAACGAACGTCTCTCCACATGCTCAGTTCTGAGATATAAGTGTGTGTGAAAGCCGTCCTTCACCTAGCTTGTTGGGAACACAAAGTTTCTTTTCAGTTGCAAACTCCTCTCCATACATATATATGGGGAGGTACTAGCTCCAAATCGGTTTTACAGTGAAAACTGCAGGAACTTCAAACCAGCAGTAGGAAACAGACTGAGAAACCAGAGTAAAAGTTTCTCCTGCAACCCGTTCCCTTTGTGCTAGATGAACGAACGTCTCTCCACATGCTCAGTTCTGAGAGATAACTGTGTGTGAAAGCCGTCCTTCAACTAGCTTGTTGGGAACACAAAGTTTCTTTTCACTTGCAAACGCCAATACATACATATATATGGGGAGGTATTAGCTCCAACACGGGTTTACAGTGAAAACTGCAGGAACTTGAAACCGGCACTAGGATACAGACTGAGAAACCAGAAAAAAGTTTCTCCTGCAACCCGTTCACATTTTGCTAGATGAACGAACTTCTCTCCACATGCTAAGATCTGAGAGATAAGTGTGTGTGAAAGCCGTCCTTCACCGAGCTTGTTCGGAACACAAAGTTTCTTTTCAGTTGCAAACTCCTCTCCATACATATATATGGGGAGGTACTAGCTCCAAATCGGTTTTACAGTGAAAACTGCAGGAACTTCAAACCGGCAGTATTAAACAGACTGAGAAACCAGAGTAAAAGTTTCTCCTGCAACCCGTTCCCTTTGTGCTAGATGAACGAACGTCTCTCCACATGCTCAGTTCTGAGAGATAAATGTGTGTGAAAGCCGTAATTCACCTAGCTTCTTGGGAACACAAAGTTCCTTTCAGTTGCAAACTCCACTCCATACATATATATGGGGAGGTACAAGCTCCAACTCTGTTTTACAGGAAAACTGCAGGAACTTCAAAATGGCACTAGGAAACAGACTGAGAAACCAGAAAAAAGTTTCTCCTGCAACCCGTTCACATTTTGCTAGATGAACGAACGTCTCTCCACATGCTAAGTTCTGAGAGATAAGTGTGTGTGAAAGCTGTCCTTCACCTAGCTTGTTGGGAACACAAAGTTTCTTTTCACTTGCAAACGCCAATCCATACATATATATGGGGAGGTACTAGCTCCAACTCGGTTTTACAGTGAAAACTGCAGGAACTTCAAACCGGCACTAGGATACAGACTGAGAAACCGGAGTAAAATTTTCTCCTGCCACCCGTTCCCTTTGTGCTAGATGAACGAACGTTTCTCCACATGCTCAGTTCTGGGAGATAAGTGTGTGTGAAAGCCGTCCTTCACCTAGCTCCTTGGGAACACATAGTTCCTTTCAGTTGCAAACCCCACTCCATACATATATATGGGGGTTACAAGCTCCAACTCGCTTTTACAGTGAAAACTGCAGGAACTTTAAACCGGCAACAAGAAACAGACTGATAAACCAGAGTAAAATTTCTCCTGCAACCCGTTCCCTTTGTGCTAGATGAACGAACGTCTCTCCACATGCTAAGTTCTGAGAGATAAGTGTGTGTGAAAGCCGTCCTTCATATAGCTTGTTGGGAAAACAGAGTTTCTTCTCACTTGCAAACGCAAATCCATACATATATATGGAGTGGTACTAGCTCCAACTCTGTTTTACAGTGAAAACTGCAGGAAATCCAAACGGGAACTAAGAAAAAAATGAGAAACCAGAATAATAGTTTCTCCTGCAAACCTTTCCCTTTGTGCTAGATGAACGAACGTCTCTCCACATGCTCAGTTCTGAGAGATAAGTGTGTGTGAATCCGACCTTCACCTAGCTTCTTGGGAACACATAGTTCCTTTCAGTTGCAAACCCCACTCCATACATATATATGGGGAGGTACTAGACCCAACTCGGTTTTACAGTGAAAACTGCAGGACTTCAAACCGGCACTAGGAAACAGACTGAGAAACCAAAGTAAAAGTTTCTCCTGCAATCCGTTCCCTTTGTGCTAGATGAACGAACGTCTCTCCACATGCTCAGTTCTGAGAGATGTGTGTGAAACCGTCCTTAAAATAGCTTGTTGGGAAAACAAAGTTTCTTTTCACTTGCAATCTCCAATCCATTCATATATATGGGGAGGTACTAGCTCCAACACGATTTTACAGTGAAAACTGCAGGAACTTCAAACCGGCACTAAGAAACAGACTGAGAAACCAGAGTAAAAATTTCTCCTGCAAACCGTTCCCTTTGTTCTAGATGAATGAACGTCTCTCCACATGCTCAGTTCTGAGAGATAAGTGTGTGTGAATGCCGTCCTTCACCTAGCTTGTTGGGAACACAAAGATTCTTTTCAGTTGCAAACTACACTCCATACATATTTATGGGGAGGTACTAGCTCCAACTCGGTTTTACAGTGAAAACTGCAGGAACTTCAAACCGACACTAGGAAACAGACTGAGAAACCAGGGAAAAAGTTTCTCCTGCAACCCGTTCTCTTTGTGCTAAATGAACGAACGTCTCTCCACTTGCTCAGTTCTGAGAGAAAAGTGTGTATGAAAGCCGTCCTTCACTTTGCTTGTTGGGAACACAAAGTTTCTTTTCAGTTGCAAACTCCACTCCATACATATATATGGGGAGGTACTAGCTCCAACTCGGTTTTACATTGAATTCTGCAGGAACTTCAAAACGGCACTAGGAAACAGACTGAGAAACCAGAGTAAAAGTTTCTCCTGCAACCCGTTCCTTTTGTGCTAGATGAAAGAACGTCTCTCCACATGCTCAGGTCTGAGAGATAAGTGTGTGTGAAAGCCGCCCTTCACCTAGCTTGTTGGGAACACAAAGTTTCTTTTCACTTGCAAACGCCAATCCATACATATATATGGGGAGGTACTAGCTCCAACTCGGTTTTACAGTGAAAACTGCAGGAACTTCAAACCGGAACTAGGATACAGACTGAGAAACCGGAGTAAAAGTTTCTCCTGCAACCCGTTCCCTTTGTGCTAGATGAACAAACGTCTCTCCACATGCTCAGTTCTGAGAGATATGTGTGTGTGAAAGCCGTCCTTCACCTAGCTCCTTGGGAACACATAGTTCCTTTCAGTTGCAAACCCCACTCCATATATATATATGGGGAAGTACAAGCTCCAACTCGGTTTTACAGTGAAAACTGCAGGAACTTTAAACCGGCAACAAGAAACAGACTGAGAAACCAGAGTAAAAGTTTCCCCTGCAAACCGTTCCCTTTGAGCTAGATGAAAGAACGTCTCTCCACATGCTCAGTTCTGAGAGATAAGTGTGTGTGAAAGCCGTCCTTCATATAGCTTGTTGGGAAAACAGAGTTTCTTTTCAATTGCAAACGCAAATCCATACATATATATGGGGAGGTACTAGCTCCAACTCGGTTTTACAGTGAAAACTGCAGGAAATCCAAACGGGCACTAAGAAAAAAATGAGAAACCAGAGTAAAAGTTTCTCCTGCAAACCGTTCCCCTTGAGCTAGATGAACGAAAGTCTCTCCACATGCTCATTTCTGAGGGATAAGTGTGTGTGAAAGCCGTCCTTCACCTAGCTTGTTGGGAACACAAAGTTTCTTTTCAGTTGCAAACTCCAATCCATACATATATATGGGGAGGTACTAGCTCCAACTCGGTTTTACAGTGAATACTGCAGGATCTTCAAACCGGCACTAGGAAACACACTGAGAAACGAGAGTAAAAGTTTCTCTGCAACCCGTTCCCTTTGTGCTAGATGAACGAACGTCTCTCCACATGCTCAGTTCTGAGAGATAAGTGTGTGTGAAAGCCGTCCTACACCTAGCTTCTTGGGAACACATAGTTCCTTTCAGTTGTAAACCCCACTCCATACATATATATGGGGAGGTAAAAGCTCCAACTCGGATTTACAGTGAATACTGCACGAACTTTAAACCGGCAACAGGAAACAGACTGAGAAACCAGAGAAAAATTTTCTCCTACAACCCGTTACCTTTCTGCTAGATGAACGAACGTCTCTCCACATGCTCAGTTCTGAGAGATATGTGTGTGTGAAAGCCGTCCTTCAACTAGCTTCTTGGGAACGCATAGTTCCTTTCAGTTTCAAACCCCACTCCATACATATATATGGGGAGGTACAAGCTCCAACTCGGATTTACAGTGAAAACTGCAGGAACTTTAAAACGGCAACAGGAATCAGACTGAGAAACCAGAAAAAATTTTCTCCTTCAAACCGTTCCCTTTGTGTTAGATGAACGAACGTCTCTCCACATGCTCAGTTCTGAGAGATAAGTGTGTGTGAAAGCCGTCCTTCACCTAGCTTGTAGGGAACACAAAGATTCTTTTCACTTGCAAACGCCAATCCATGCATATATATGGGGAAGTACTAGCCCCAACTCGGTTTTACAGTGAAAACTGCAGGAACTTCAAACCAGCAGTAGGAAACAGACTGAGAAACCAGAGTAAAAGTTTCCCCTTGAACCCGTTCCCTTTGTGCCAAATGAACGTACGTCTCTCCACATGCTCAGTTCTGAGAGATAAGTGTGTGTGAAAGCCGTCCTTCACCTAGCTTGTTGGGAACACAAAGTTTTTTTTCACTTGCAAACGCCAATCCATACATATATATGGGGAGGTACTAGCTCCAACTCGGTTTTACAGTGAAAACTGCAGGAACTTCAAACCGGCACTAGGATACAGACTGAGAAACCAGAGTAAAAGTTTTTCCTGCAACCCGTTCCCATTGTGCTAGATGAACGAACGTCTCTCCACATGCTCAGTTCTGAGAGATAAGTATGTGTGAAAGCCGTCCTTAACATAGCTTGTTGGGAACACAAAGTTTCTTTTCACTTGCAAACTCCAATCCATACATATGTATGGGGAGGTACTAGCTCCAACACGATTTTACAGTGAAAACTGCAGGAACTTCAAACCGGCACTAGGAAACAGACTGAGAACCAGAGTAATAGTTACTTCTGCAACCCGTTCCCTTTGTGCTAGATGAACGAACGTCTCTCCACATGCTCAGTTCTGAGAGATAAGTGTGTGTGAAAGCCGTCCTTCACCTAGCTTGTTGGGAACACAAAGTTCTATTCACTTGCAAACTCCAATCCAAACATATATATGGGTTGGTACTAGCTCCAACTCGGTTTTACAGTGAAAACTGCAGGAACTTCAAACCGGCACTAAGAAACAGACTGAGAAACCAGAGTAAAGATTCTCCTGCAACCGGTTACCTTTGTGCTAGATGAACGAACGTCTCTCCACATGCTCAGTTGTGAGAGATAAGTGTGTGTGAAAGCCGTCCTTCACCTAGCTTGTTGGGAACACAAAGTTTCTTTTCACTTGCAATCTCCAATCCATACATATATATGGGGAGGTACTAGCTCCATCACGATTTTACAGTGAAAACTGCAGGAATTTCAAACCGGCACTGAGAAACAGACTGAGAACCCAGAGAAAAAATTTTTCCTGCAAAACGTTCCCTTTGTGCTAGATGAATGAACGTCTCTCCACATGCTCAGTTCTGAGAGATAAGTGTGTGTGAAAGCCGTCCTTCACCTAGCTTGTTGGGAACACAAAGTTTCTTTTCAGTTGCAAACTCCACTCCATACATATATATGGGGAGGTACTAGCTCCAACTCGGTTTTACAGTGAAAACTGCAGGAACCTCAAACCGGCAGTAGGAAACAGACAGAGAATCCAGAGTAAAATTTCTGCTGCAACCAATTCCCTTTGTGCTAGATGAACGAACGTCTCTCCACATGCTCAGTTCTGAGAGATAAATGTGTGTGAAAGCCGTCCTTCACCTAGCTTCTTGGGAACACAAAGTTTTTTTTCCCTTGCAAACTCCACTCCATGCATATATATGGGTTGGTACTAGCTCCAACTCTGTTTTACAGTGAAAACTGCAGGAACTTCAAACCGGCACTAGGAAAAAGACTGAGAAACCAGAGTAAAAGTTTCTCCTGCAACCCGTTACCTTTGTGCTAGATGAACGAACGTCTCTCCACATGCTCAATTCTAAGAGATAATGTGTGTGAAAGCCGTACTTCACCAAGCTCCTTGGGAACACATAGTTCCTTTCAGTTGCCAACCCCACTCCATACATATATATGGGGAGGTACAAGCTGCAACTCGGATTTACAGTGAAAACTGCAGGAACTTCAAACCGGCACTAGAAAACTGACTGAGGAACCAGAGTAAAAGTTTCTGCTGCAACCCGTTCCCTTTGTGCTAGATGAACGAACGTCTCTCCACATGCTCAGTTCTGAGAGATAAGTGTGTGTGAAAGCCGTCCTTCACCTAGCTTGTTGTGAACACAAAGTTTCTTTCACTTGCAAACTCCAATCCATACATATATATGGGGCGGTATTAGATCCAACTCGGTTTTACAGTGAAATCTGCAGGAACTTCACACCGGCTCTAGGAAACAGACTGAGAAACCAGAGTAAAAATTTCTCTTGCAACCCTTTCCCTTTGTGCTAGATGAAAGAACGTCTCTCCACATGCTCAGGTCTGAGAGATAAGTGTGTGTGAAAGCCGTCCTTCACCTAGCTTGTTGGGAACACAAAGTTTCTTTTCAGTTGCAAACTCCACTCCATACATATATATGGGAAGGTACTACCTCCAAATCGGTTTTACAGTGAAAACTGCAGGAACTTCAAACCGGCACTAGGAAACAGACTGAGAAACCAGAGTAAAAGTTTCTCCTGCAACCCGTTCCCATTGTGCTAGATGAACGAACGTCTCTCCACATGCTCAGTTCTGAGAGATAAGTATGTGTGAAAGCCGTCCTTCACCTAGCTTCTTGGGAACACATAGTTCCTTTCAGTTGCAAACCCCACTCCATACATATATATGGGGAGGTTCTAGCTCCAACTAGGGTTTACAGTGAAAACTGCAGAAACTTCAAACCGGCACTAGGAAAAAGACTGAGAAACCAGAGTAAAAGTTTCTCCTGCAACCACTTCCCTATGTGCTAGATGAACGAAAGTCTCTCCACAATCTCAGTTCTGAGAGATAAGTGTGTGTGAAAGCCGTCCTTCACCTAGCTTTTTGGGAATACAAAGTTTCTTTTCACTTGAAAACTCAAATCCATACATATATATGGGGAGGTAATAGCTCCAACACGATTTTACAGTGAAAAATGCAGGAACTTCAAACCGGCACTAAGAAACATACTGAGAAACCAGAGTAAAAATTTCTCCTTCAACCAGTTCCCTTTGTGCTAGATGAACGAACGTCTCTCCACATGCTCAGTTCTGAGAGATAAGTGTGTGTGAAAGCTGTCCTTCCCCTAGCTTGTTGGGAACACAAAGTTTCTTTTCAGTTGCAAACCCCACTCCATACATATATATGGGGAGGTACTAGCTCCAACTCGGTTTTACAGTGAAAACTGCAGGAACTTCAAACCGGCACTAGGAAACAGACTGAGAAACCAGAGTAAAAGTTTCTCCTGCAACCCGTTCCCATTGTGCTAGATGAACGAACGTCTCTCGACATGCTCAGTTCTGAGAGATAAGTATGTGTGAAAGCCGTCCTTCACCTAGCTTCTTGGGAACACATAGTTCCTTTCAGTTGCAAACCCCACTCCATACATATATATGGGGAGGTTCTAGCTCCAACTAGGATTTACAGTGAAAACTGCAGGAACTTCAAACCGGCACTAGGAAAAAGACTGAGAAACCAGAGTAAAAGTTTCTCCTGCAACCACTTCCCTATGTGCTAGATGAACGAAAGTCTCTCCAGAAGCTCAGTTCTGAGAGATAAGTGTGTGTGAAAGCCGTCCTTCACCTAGCTTGTTGGGAATACAAAGTTTCTTTTCACTTGAAAACTCCAATCCATACATATATATGGGGAGGTAATAGCTCCAACACGATTTTACTGTGAAAACTGCAGAAACTTCAAACCGGCACTAAGAAACATACTGAGAAACCAGAGTAAAAGTTTCTCCTGCAAACCGTTCCCTTTGTGTTATATGAACAAACGTCTCTCCGCATGCTCAGTTCTGAGAGATAAGTGTGTGTGAAAGCCGTACTTCACCTAGCTTGTTGTGAACACAAAGTTTCTTTCACTTGCAAACTCCAATCCATACATATATATGGGGCAGTACTAGCTCCAACTCGGTTTTACAGTGAAATCTGCAGGAACTTCACACCGGCTCTAGGAAACAGACTGAGAAACCAGACTAAAAATTTTTCCTTCAAACCGTTCCCTTTGTGCTAGATGAACGAACGTCTCTCCACATGCTCAGTTCTGAGAGATAAGTGTGTGTGAAAGCTGTCCTTCCCCTAGCTTGTTGGGAACACAAAGTTTCTTTTCAGTTGCAAACCCCACTCCATACATATATATGGGGAGGTACTAGCTCCAACTCGGTTTTACAGTGAAAACTGCAGGAACTTCAAACCGGCACTAGGAAACAGACTGAGAAACCAGAGTAAAAGTTTCTCCTGCAACCCGTTCCCATTGTGCTAGATGAACGAACGTCTCTCCACATGCTCAGTTCTGAGAGATAAGTATGTGTGAAAGCCGTCCTTCACCTAGCTTCTTGGGAACACATAGTTCCTTTCAGTTGCAAACCCCACTCCATACATATATATGGGGAGGTTCTAGCTCCAACTAGGGTTTACAGTGAAAACTGCAGAAACTTCAAACCGGCACTAGGAAAAAGACTGAGAAACCAGAGTAAAAGTTTCTCCTGCAACCACTTCCCTATGTGCTAGATGAACGAAAGTCTCTCCACAATCTGAGTTCTGAGAGATAAGTGTGTGTGAAAGCCGTCCTTCAACTAGCTTGTTGGGAATACAAAGTTTCTTTTCACTTGAAAACTCCAATCCATACATATATATGGGGAGGTAATAGCTCCAACACGATTTTACAGTGAAAAATGCAGGAACTTCAAACCGGCACTAAGAAACATACTGAGAAACCAGAGTAAAAATTTCTCCTTCAACCAGTTCCCTTTGTGCTAGATGAACGAACGTCTCTCCACATGCTCAGTTCTGAGAGATAAGTGTGTGTGAAAGCTGTCCTTCCCCTAGCTTGTTGGGAACACAAAGTTTCTTTTCAGTTGCAAACCCCACTCCATACATATATATGGGGAGGTACTAGCTCCAACTCGGTTTTACAGTGAAAACTGCAGGAACTTCAAACCGGCACTAGGAAACAGACTGAGAAACCAGAGTAAAAGTTTCTCCTGCAACCCGTTCCCATTGTGCTAGATGAACGAACGTCTCTCGACATGCTCAGTTCTGAGAGATAAATATGTGTGAAAGCCGTCCTTCACCTAGCTTCTTGGGAACACATAGTTCGTTTCAGTTGCAAACCCCACTCCATACATATATATGGGGAGGTTCTAGCTCCAACTAGGTTTTACAGTGAAAACTGCAGGAACTTCAAACCGGCACTAGGAAAAAGACTGAGAAACCAGAGTAAAAGTTTCTCCTGCAACCACTTCCCTATGTGCTAGATGAACGAAAGTCTCTCCACAAGCTCAGTTCTGAGAGATAAGTGTGTGTGAAAGCCGTCCTTCACCTAGCTTGTTGGGAATACAAAGTTTCTTTTCACTTGAAAACTCCAATCCATACATATATATGGGGAGGTAATAGCTCCAACACGATTTTACTGTGAAAACTGCAGAAACTTCAAACCGGCACTAAGAAACATACTGAGAAACCAGAGTAAAAGTTTCTCCTGCAAACCGTTCCCTTTGTGTTATATGAACAAACGTCTCTCCGCATGCTCAGTTCTGAGAGATAAGTGTGTGTGAAAGCCGTACTTCACCTAGCTTGTCGGGAACACAAAGTTTCTTTCACTTGCAAACTCCAATCCATACATATATATGGGGCAGTACTAGCTCCAACTCGGTTTTACAGTGAAATCTGCAGGAACTTCACACCGGCTCTAGGAAACAGACTGAGAAACCAGAGTAAAAATTTTTCCTTCAAACCGTTCCCTTTGTGCTAGATGAACGAACGTCTCTCCACATGCTCAGTTCTGAGAGATAAGTGTATGTGAAAGCCGTCCTTCACCTAGCTTGTTGGGAACACAAAGTTTCTTTTCAGTTGCAAACTCCACTCCATGCATATATATGGGGAGGTACTAGCTCCAACTCGGTTTTACAGTGAAAACTGCAGGAACTTCAAACCGGCAGTAGGAAACAGACTGAGAATCCAGAGTAAGAGATTCTCCTGCAAACCGTTCCCTTTGTGCTAGATGAACGAAAGTCTCTCCACATGCTCAGTTCTGAGATATAAATGTGTGTGAAAGCCGTCCTTCACCTAGCTAGTGGGAACACAAAGATTTTTTTCCCTTGCAAACTCCACTCCATGCATATATATGGGTTGGTACTAGCTCCAAATCTGCTTTACAGTGAAAACTGCAGGAACATCAAATCGGCACTAGGAAAAAGACTGAGAAACCAGAGTAAAAGATTCTCCTGCAAACCGTTCCCTTTGTGCTAGATGAACGAAAGTCTCTCCACATGCTCAGTTCTGAGAGATAAGTGTGTGTGAAAGCCGTCCTTCCCCTAGCTTGTTGGGAACACAAAGTTTCTTTTCAGTTGCAAACTCCACTCCATACATATATATGGGGAGGTACTAGCTCCAACTCGGTTTTACAGTGAAAACTGCAGGAACTTCAAACCGGCACTAGGAAACAGACTGAGAAACCAGAGTAAAAGTTTCTCCTGCAACCCGTTCCCATTGTGCTAGATGAACGAACGTCTCTCCACATGCTCAGTTCTGAGAGATAAGTATGTGTGAAAGCCGTCCTTCACCTAGCTTCTTGGGAACACATAGTTCCTTTCAGTTGCAAACCCCACTCCTTACATATATATGGGGAGGTTCTAGCTCCAACTAGGATTTACAGTGAAAACTGCAGGAACTTCAAACCGGCACTAGGAAAAAGACTGAGAAACCAGAGTAAAAGTTTCTCCTGCAACCCGTTCCCTATGTGCTAGATGAACGAAAGTCTCTCCACATGCTCAGTTCTGAGAGATAAGTGTGTGTGAAAGCCGTCCTTCACCTAGCTTGTTGGGAATACAAAGTTTCTTTTCACTTGAAAACTCCAATCCATACATATATATGGGGAGGTAATAGCTCCAACACGATTTTACTGTGAAAACTGCAGAAACTTCAAACCGGCACTAAGAAACATACTGAGAAACCAGAGTAAAAGTTTCTCCTGCAAACCGTTCCCTTTGTGTTATATGAACAAATGTCTCTCCGCATGCTCAGTTCTGAGAGATAATTGTGTCTGAAAGCCGTACTTCACCTAGCTTGTTGTGAACACAAAGTTTCTTTCACTTGCAAACTCCAATCCATACATATATATGGGGCAGTACTAGCTCCAACTCGGTTTTACAGTGAAATCTGCAGGAACTTCACACCGGCTCTAGGAAACAGACTGAGAAACCAGAGTAAAAATTTTTCCTTCAAACCGTTCCCTTTGTGCTAGATGAACGAACGTCTCTCCACATGCTGAGTTCTGAGAGATAAGTGTATGTGAAAGCCGTCCTTCACCTAGCTTGTTGGGAACACAAAGTTTCTTTTCAGTTGCAAACTCCACTCCATGAATATATATATGGGGAGGTACTAGCTCCAACTCTATTTTACAGTGAAAACTGCAGGAACTTCAAACCGGCAGTAGGAAACAGACTGAGAATCCAGAGTAAAAGATTCTCCTGCAAACCGTTCCCTTTGTGCTAGATGAACGAAAGTCTTTCCACATGCTCAGTTCTGAGAGATAAATGTGTGTGAAAGCCGTCCTTCACCTAGCTAGTGGGAACACAAAGATTTTTTTCCCTTGCAAACTCCACTCCATGCATATATATGGGTTGGTACTAGCTCCAAATCTGCTTTACAGTGAAAACTGCAGGAACATCAAACCGGCACTAGGAAAAAGACTGAGAAACCAGAGTAAAAGATTCTCCTGCAAACCGTTCCCTTTGTGCTAGATGAACGAAAGTCTCTCCACATGCTCAGTTCTGAGAGATAAGTGTGTGTGAAAGCCGTCCTTCACATAGCTTCTTGGGAACACAAAGTTTCTTTTCATTTGCAAACTCCACTCCATGCATATTTATGGGGAGGCACTAGCTCCAACTAGGATTTACAGTGAAAACTGCAGGAACTTCAAACCGGCACTAGGAAAAAGACTGAGAAACCAGAGTAATAGTTACACCTGCAACCCGTTCCCTTTGTGCTAGATGAAAGAGCGTCTCTCCACATGCTCAGTTCTGAGAGATAAGTGTGTGTGAAAGCCGTCCTTCACCTAGCTTGTTGGGAACACAAAGTTCTATTCACTTGCAAACTCCAATCCAAACATATATATGGGTTGGTACTAGCTCCAACTCGGTTTTACAGTGTAAACTGCAGGAACTTCGAAACGGCAGTAGGAAACAGACTGAGAAACCAGAGTAAAAGTTTCTCCTGCAACCCGTTACCTTTGTGCTAGATGAACGAACATCTCTCCACATGCTCAGTTCTGAGAGATAAGTGTGTGTGAAAGCCGTCCTTCACCTAGCTTGTTGGGAACACAAAGTTTCTTTTCACTTGCAAACGCAAACCCATAAATATATATGAGGAGGTACTAGCTCCAACACGGTTTTACAGTGAAAACTGCAGGAACTTCAAACCGGCACTAGGATACAGACTGAGAAACCAGAGTAAAAGTTTCTCCTGCAACCCGTTCCCTTTGTGCTAGATGAACGAACGTCTCTCCACATGCTCAGTTCTGAGAGATAAGTGTGTGTGAAAGCCGTCCTTCACCTAGCTTGTTGGGAACACAAAGTTTCTTTTCATTTGCAATCTCCAATCCATACATATATATGGTGAGGTACTAGCTCCAACACGATTTTACAGTGAAAACTGCAGGAACTTCAAACCGGCACTGAGAAACAGACTGAGAAACCAGAGAAAAAATTTTTCCTGCAAAACTTTCCCTTTGTGCTAGATGAATGAACGTCTCTCCACATGCTCAGTTCTGAGTGATAAGTGTGTGTGAAAGCCGTCCTTCACCTAGCTTGTTGGGAACACAAAGTTTCTTTTCACTTGCAAACTCCACTCAATACATATATATGGGGAGGTACTAGCTCCAACTCGGTTTTACAGTGTAAACTGCAGGAACCTCAAACTTGCAGTAGGAAACAGACTGAGAATCCAGAGTAAAAGTTTCTGCTGCAACCAGTTCCCTTTGTGCTAGATGAACGAACGTCTCTCCACATGCTCAGTTCTGAGAGATAAATGTGTGTGAAAGCCGTCCTTCACCTAACTAGTTGGGAACACAAAGTTTTTTTTCCCTTGCAAACTCCACTCCATGCATATATATGGGTTGGTACTAGCTCCAACTCTGTTTTACAGTGAAAACTGCAGGAACTTCATACCGGCACTAAGAAACATACTGAGAAACCAGAGTAAAATTTCTCCTGCAAACCGTTCCCTTTGTGCTATATGAACGAACGTCTCTCCACATGCTCAGTTCTGAGAGATAAGTGTGTGTGAAAGCCGTCCTTCACCTAGCTTGTTGGGAACACAAAGTTTCTTTCACTTGAAACTCCTATCCATACATATATATGGGGCGGTATTAGCTCCAACTCGGTTTTACAGTGAAATCTGCAGCAACTTCACACCTGCTCTAGGAAACAGACTGAGAAACCAGAGTAAAAATTTCTCCTGCAACCCGTTCCTTTTGTGCTAGATGAACGAACGTCTCTCCACATGCTAAGTTCTGAGAGATAAGTGTGTGTGAAAGCCGTCCTTCACCTAGCTTGTTGGGAACACAAAGTTTCTTTTCACTTGCAAACTCCACTCCATACATGTATATGTGAAGGTACTAGCTCCAACTCGGTTTTACAGTGAAAACTGCAGGAACTTCAAACCGGCACTAGGAAACAGACTGAGAAACCAGAGTAAAAGTTTCTCCTGCAACCCGTTCCCTTTGTGCTAGATGAACGAACGTCTCTCCACATGCTCAGTTCTGAGAGATATGTGTGTGTGAAAGCCGTCCTTAAAATAGCTTGTTGGGAACACAAAGTTTCTTTTCACTTCCAATCTCCAATCCATACATATATATGGGGAGGTACTAGCTCCAACACGATTTTACAGTGAAAACTGCAGGAGCTTCAAACCAGCACTAAGAAACAGACTGAGAAACCAGAGTAAAAATTTCTCCTGCAAACCGTTCCCTTTGTGCTAGATGAACGAACGTCTCTCCACATGCTCAGTTCTGAGAGATAAATGTGTGTGAAAGCCGTTCTTCACCTAGCTAGTTGTGAAAACAAAGTTTTTTTCCCTTGCAAACTACACTCCATGCATATGTATGGATTGGTACTAGCTCCAACTCTGTTTTACAGTGAAAACTGCAGGAACTTCAAACCAGCACTAGGAAAAAGACTGAGAAACCAAAGTAAAAATTTCTCCTGCAACCCGTTCCTTTTGTGCTTGATGAACGAACGTCTCTCCACATGCTCAGTTCTGAGAGATAAGTGTGTGTGAAAGCCGTCCTTCACCTAGCTTCTTGGGAACACATAGTTCCTTTCAGTTACAAACACCACTCCATACATATATATGGTTAGGTACTAGCTTCAACTCGGATTTACAGTGAAAACTGCAGGAACTTCAAACCAGCACTAGGAAAAAGACTGAGAATCCAGAGTAAAAGTTTCTCCTGCAACACGTTCCCTTCGTGCTAAATGAACAAACGTCTCTCCACATGCTCAGTTCTGAGAGATAAGTGTGTGTGAAAGCCGTCCTTCACCTAGATTGTTGGGAACACAAAGTTTCTTTTCACTTGCAAACTCCAATCCATACATATATATGGGGAGGTAATAGCTCCAACACGATTTTACAGTGAAAACTGCAGGAATTTCAAACCGGCACTAAGAAACATACTGAGAAACCAGAGTAAAAGTTTCTCCTGCAAACAGTTCCCTTTGTGCTATATGAACGAACGTCTCTCCACATGCTCAGTTCTGAGAGATAAGTGTGTGTGAAAGCCGTCCTTCACCTAGCTTGTTGGTATACAAAGTTTCTTTCACTTGCAAACTCCAATCCATAAATATATATGGGGCGGTACTAGCTCCAACTCGGTTTTACAGTGAAATCTGCAGGAACTTCACACCGGCTCTAGGAAACAGACTGAGAAACCAGAGTAAAAATTTCTCCTGCAACCCGTTCCATTTGTGCTAGATGAACGAACGTCCCTCCACATGCTCAGTTCTGAGAGATAAGTGTGTGTGAAAGCCGTCCTTCACATAGATTCTTGGGAACACAAAGTACCTTTCAGTTGCAAACTCCACTCCATACATATATATGGGGAGGTACTAGCTCCAACACTGTTTTACAGTGAAAACTGCAGGAACTTCAAAATGGCACTATGAAACAGACTGAGAAACCAGAAAAAAGTTTCTCCTGCAACCCGTTCACATTTTGCTAGATGAACGAACGTCTCTCCACATGCTCAGTTCTGAGAGATAATTGTGTGTGAAAGCGGTCCGTCACCTAGCTTGTTGGAAACACAAAGTTTCTTTTCAGTTGCTAACTCCACTCCATACATATTTATGGGGAGGTACTAACTCCAAATCGGTTTTACACTGAAAACTGAAGGAACTTCAAACCGGCACTAGGGAACAGACTGAGAAACCAGAGAAAAAGTTTCTCCTGCACCTGTTCTCTTTGTGCTAAATGAATGAACGTCTCTCCACTTGCTCAGTTCTGAGAGAAAAGTGTGTATGAAAGCCGTCCTTCATTTTGCTTGTTGGGAACACAAAGTTTCTTTTCTGTTGCAAACTCCACTCCATGCATTTTTATGGGGAGGTACAAGCTCCAACTCGGTTTTACAATGAAAACTGCAGGAACTTCAAACCGGCACTAGGAAACAGACTGAGAAACCAGAGTAAAAGTTACTCCTGCAACCCGTTCCCTTTGTGCTAGATGAACGAACTTCTCTCCACATGCTCTGTTCTGTGAGATAATTTTGTGTGAAAGCCTACCTTCACCAAGCTTGTTGGGAACACAAAGTTTCTTTTCAGTTGCAAACTCCACTCGATTCATATATATGGGGTCGTACTAGCACCAACACGGTTTTACAGTGAAAACTGCAGGAACTTCAAACAGGCAACCGGAAACAGACTGAGAATCCAGAGTAATAGTTTCTCCTGCAACCCGTTCCCTTTGTGCTAGATGAACGGACGTCTCTCCACATGCTCAGTTCTGAGAGTTAAGTGTGTGTGTAAGCCTTCATTCATCTAGCTAGTTGGGAATACAAAGTTTCTTTTCAGTTGCAAACTCCATTCCATACATATTTATGGGGAGGTACTAGCTCCAACTCGGTTTTACACTGAAAACTGCAGGAACTTCAAACCGGCACTAGGAAACAGACTGAGAAACCAGAGTAAAAGTTACTCCTGCAACCCGTTCCCTTTGTGCTAGATGAACGGACGTCTCTCCACATGCTGAGTTCTGAGAGATAAGTGTGTGTGAAAGCCGCCCTTCACCTAGCTTCTTGGGAACACATAGTTCCTTTCAGTTGCCCACCCCACTCCATATATATATATGGGGAGGTACAAGGTCCAACTCGGATTTACAGTGAAAACTGCAGGAACTTCAAACCGGCACTAGAAAACTGACTGAGGAACCAGAGTAAAAGTTTCTCCTGCAACCCGTTCCCTTTGTGCTAGATAAACGAACGTCTCTCCACATGCTCAGTTCTGAGAGATAAGTGTGTGTGAAAGCCTTCCTTCACCTAGCTTGTTGTGAACACAAAGTTTCTTTCACTTGCAAACTCCAATCCATACATATATATGGGGCGGTTTTAGATCCAACTCGGTTTTACAGTGAAATCTGCAGGAACTTCACACCGGCTCTAAGAAACAGACTGAGAAACCAGAGTAAAAATTTCTCTTGCAACCCTTTCCCTTTGTGCTAGATGAAAGAACGTCTCTCCACATGCTCAGGTCTGAGAGATAAGTGTGTGTGAAAGCCGTCCTTCACCTAGCTTGTTGGGAACACAAAGTTTCTTTTCAGTTGCAAACTCCACTCCATACATATATATGGGTAGGTTCTAGCTCCAAATCGGTTTTACAGTGAAAACTGCAGGAACTTCAAACCGGCACTAGGAAACAGACTGAGAATCCAGAGTAAAAGTTTCTCCTGCAACCCGTTCCCATTGTGCTAGATGAACGAACGTCTCTCCACATGCTCAGTTCTGAGAGATAAGTATGTGTGAAAGCCGTCCTTCACCTAGCTTCTTGGGAACACATAGTTCCTTTAAGTTGCAAACCCCACTCCATACATATATATGGGGAGGTCCTAGCTCCAACTAGGATTTACAGTGAAAACTGCAGGAACTTCAAACCGGCACTAGGAAAAAGACTGAGAAACCAGAGTAAAAGTTTCTCCTGCAACCACTTCCCTATGTGCTAGATGAACGAAAGTCTCTCCACAAGCTCAGTTCTGAGAGATAAGTGTGTGTGAAAGCCGTCCTTCACCTAGCTTGTTGGGAATACAAAGTTTCTTTTCACTTGAAAACTCCAATCCATACATATATATGGGGAGGTAATAGCTCCAACACGATTTTACAGTGAAAAATGCAGGAACTTCAAACCGGCACTAAGAAACATACTGAGAAACCAGAGTAAAAATTTCTCCTTCAACCCGTTCCCTTTGTGCTAGATGAACGAACGTCTCTCCACATGCTCAGTTCTGAGAGATAAGTGTGTGTGAAAGCCGTCCTTCCCCTAGCTTGTTGGGAACACAAAGTTTCTTTTCAGTTGCAAACTCCACTCCATAAATATATATGGGGAGGTACTAGCTCCAACTCGGTTTTACAGTGAAAACTGCAGGAACTTCAAACCGGCACTAGGAAACAGACTGAGAAACCAGAGTAAAAGTTTCTCCTGCAAACCGTTCCCATTGTGCTAGATGAACGAACGTCTCTCCACATGCTCAGTTCTGAGAGATAAGTATGTGTGAAAGCCGTCCTTCACCTAGCTTCTTGGGAACACATAGTTCCTTTCAGTTGCAAACCCCACTCCATACATATATATGGGGAGGTTCTAGCTCCAACTAGGATTTACATTGAAAACTGCAGGAACTTCAAACCGGCACTAGGAAAAAGACTGAGAAACCAGAGTAAAAGTTTCTCCTGCAACCCGTTCCCTATGTGCTAGATGAACGAAAGTCTCTCCACATGCTCAGTTCTGAGAGATAAGTGTGTGTGAAAGCCGTCCTTCACCTAGCTTGTTGGGAACACAAAGTTTCTTTTCACTTGCAAACTCCAATCCATACATATATATGGGGAGGTAATAGCTCCAACACGATTTTACAGTGAAAACTGCAGGAATTTCAAACCGGCACTAAGAAACATACTGAGAAACCAGAGTAAAAGTTTCTCCTGCAAACAGTTCCCTTTGTGCTATATGAACGAACGTCTCTCCACATGCTCAGTTCTGAGAGATAAGTGTGTGTGAAAGCCGTCCTTCACCTAGCTTGTTGGTATACAAAGTTTCTTTCACTTGCAAACTCCAATCCATAAATATATATGGGGCGGTACTAGCTCCAACTCGGTTTTACAGTGAAAACTGCAGGAACTTCACACCGGCTCTAGGAAACAGACTGAGAAACCAGAGTAAAAATTTCTCCTGCAACCCGTTCCATTTGTGCTAGATGAACGAACGTCTCTCCACATGCTCAGTTCTGAGAGATAAGTGTGTGTGAAAGCCGTCCTTCACATAGATTCTTGGGAACACAAAGTACCTTTCAGTTGCAAACTCCACTCCATACATATATATGGGGAGGTACTAGCTCCAACACTGTTTTACAGTGAAAACTGCAGGAACTTCAAAATGGCACTATGAAACAGACTGAGAAACCAGAAAAAAGTTTCTCCTGCAACCCGTTCACATTTTGCTAGATGAACGAACGTCTCTCCACATGCTCAGTTCTGAGAGATAATTGTGTGTGAAAGCGGTCCGTCACCTAGCTTGTTGGAAACACAAAGTTTCTTTTCAGTTGCTAACTCCACTCCATACATATTTATGGGGAGGTACTAACTCCAAATCGGTTTTACACTGAAACCTGAAGGAACTTCAAACCGGCACTAGGGAACAGACTGAGAAACCAGAGAAAAAATTTCTCCTGCACCTGTTCTCTTTGTGCTAAATGAATGAACGTCTCTCCACTTGCTCAGTTCTGAGAGAAAAGTGTGTATGAAAGCCGTCCTTCATTTTGCTTGTTGGGAACACAAAGTTTCTTTTCTGTTGCAAACTCCACTCCATGCATTTTTATGGGGAGGTACAAGTTCCAACTCGGTTTTACAATGAAAACTGCAGGAACTTCAAACCGGCACTAGGAAACAGACTGAGAAACCAGAGTAAAAGTTACTCCTGCAACCCGATCCCTTTGTGCTAGATGAACGAACTTCTCTCCACATGCTCTGTTCTGTGAGATAATTTTGTGTGAAAGCCTACCTTCACCAAGCTTGTTGGGAGCACAAAGTTTCTTTTCAGTTGCAAACTCCACTCGATTCATATATATGGGGTCGTACTAGCACCAACACGGTTTTACAGTGAAAACTGCAGGAACTTCAAACAGGCAACCGGAAACAGACTGAGAATCCAGAGTAATACTTTCTCCTGCAACCCGTTCCCTTTGTGCTAGATGAACGGACGTCTCTCCACATGCTCAGTTCTGAGAGTTAAGTGTGTGTGTAAGCCTTCATTCATCTAGCTAGTTGGGAATACAAAGTTTCTTTTCAGTTGCAAACTCCATTCCATACATATTTATGGGGAGGTACTAGCTCCAACTCGGTTTTACACTGAAAACTGCAGGAACTTCAAACCGGCACTAGGAAACAGACTGAGAAACCAGAGTAAAAGTTACTCCTGCAACCCGTTCCATTTGTGCTAGATGAACGGACGTCTCTCCACATGCTGAGTTCTGAGAGATAAGTGTGTGTGAAAGCCGCCCTTCACCTAGCTTCTTGGGAACACATAGTTCCTTTCAGTTGCCAACCCCACTCCATATATATATATGGGGAGGTACAAGCTCCAACTCGGATTTACAGTGAAAACTGCAGGAACTTCAAACCGGCACTAGAAAACTGACTGAGGAACCAGAGTAAAAGTTTCTCCTGCAACCCGTTCCCTTTGTGCTAGATGAACGAACGTCTCTCCACATGCTCAGTTCTGAGAGATAAGTGTGTGTGAAAGCCGTCCTTCACCTAGCTTGTTGGGAACACAAAGTTTCTTTCACTTGCAAACTCCAATCCATACATATATATGGGGCGGTATTAGATCCAACTCGGTTTTACAGTGAAATCTGCAGGAACTTCACACCGGCTCTAAGAAACAGACTGAGAAACCAGAGTAAAAATTTCTCTTGCAACCCTTTCCCTTTTTGCTAGATGAAAGAACGTCTATCCACATGCTCAGGTCTGAGAGATAAGTGTGTGTGAAAGCCGTCCTTCACCTAGCTTGTTGGGAACACAAAGTTTCTTTTCAGTTGCAAACTCCACTCCATACATATATATGGGTAGGTTCTAGTTCCAAATCGGTTTTACAGTGAAAACTGCAGGAACTTCAAACCGGCACTAGGAAACAGACTGAGAATCCAGAGAAAAAGTTTCTCCTGCAACCCGTTCCCATTGTGCTAGATGAACGAACGTCTCTCCACATGCTCAGTTCTGAGAGATAAGTATGTGTGAAAGCCGTCCTTCACCTAGCTTCTTGGGAACACATAGTTCCTTTCAGTTGCAAACCCCACTCCATACATATATATGGGGAGGTTCTAGCTCCAACTAGGATTTACAGTGAAAACTGCAGGAACTTCAAACCGGCACTAGGAAAAAGACTGAGAAACCAGAGTAAAAGTTTCTCCTGCAACCACTTCCCTATGTGCTAGATGAACGAAAGTCTCTCCACAAGCTCAGTTCTGAGAGATAAGTGTGTGTGAAAGCCGTCCTTCACCTAGCTTGTTGGGAATACAAAGTTTCTTTTCACTTGAAAACTCCAATCCATACATATATATGGGGAGGTAATAGCTCCAACACGATTTTACAGTGAAAAATGCAGGAACTTCAAACCGGCACTAAGAAACATACTGAGAAACCAGAGTAAAAATTTCTCCTTCAACCCGTTCCCTTTGTGCTAGATGAACGAACGTCTCTCCACATGCTCAGTTCTGAGAGATAAGTGTGTGTGAAAGCCGTCCTTCCCCTAGCTTGTTGGGAACACAAAGTTTCTTTTCAGTTGCAAACTCCACTCCATACATATATATGGGGAGGTACTAGCTCCAACTCGGTTTTACAGTGAAAACTGCAGGAACTTCAAACCGGCACTAGGAAACAGACTGAGAAACCAGAGTAAAAGTTTCTCCTGCAACCCGTTCCCATTGTGCTAGATGAACGAACGTCTCTCCACATGCTCAGTTCTGAGAGATAAGTATGTGTGAAAGCCGTCCTTCACCTAGCTTCTTGGGAACACATAGTTCCTTTCAGTTGCAAACCCCACTCCATACATATATATGGGGAGGTTCTAGCTCCAACTAGGATTTACATTGAAAACTGCAGGAACTTCAAACCGGCACTAGGAAAAAGACTGAGAAACCAGAGTAAAAGTTTCTCCTGCAACCCGTTCCCTATGTGCTAGATGAACGAAAGTCTCTCCACATGCTCAGTTCTGAGAGATAAGTGTGTGTGAAAGCCGTCCTTCACCTAGCTTGTTGGGAATACAAAGTTTCTTTTCACTTGAAAACTCCAATCCATACATATATATGGGGAGGTAATAGCTCCAACACGATTTTACTGTGAAAACTGCAGAAACTTCAAACCGGCACTAAGAAATATACTGAGAAACCAGAGTAAAAGTTTCTCCTGCAAACCGTTCCCTTTGTGTTATATGAACGAACTTCTCTCCGCATGCTCAGTTCTGAGAGATAAGTGTGTGTGAAAGCCGTACTTCACCTAGCTTGTTGGGAACACAAAGTTTCTTTCACTTGCAAACTCCAATCCATACATATATATGGGGCAGTACTAGCTCCAACTCGGTTTTACAGTGAAATCTGCAGGAACTTCACACCGGCTCTAGGAAACAGACTGAGAAACCAGAGTAAAAATTTCTCCTTCAAACCGTACCCTTTGTGCTAGATGAACGAACGTCTCTCCACATGCTCAGTTCTGAGAGATAAGTGTATGTGAAAGCCGTCCTTCACCTAGCTTGTTGGGAACACAAAGTTTCTTTTCAGTTGCAAACTCCACTCCATGCATATATATGGGGAGGTACTAGCTCCATCTCGGTTTTACAGTGAAAACTGCAGGAACTTCAAACCGGCACTAGGAAACAGACTGAGAATCCAGAGTAAAAGATTCCCCTGCAAACCGTTCCCATTGTGCTAGATGAACGAAAGTCTCTCCACATGCTCAGTTCTGAGAGATAAATGTGTGTGAAAGCCGTCCTTCACCTAGCTAGTGGGAACACAAAGAATTTTTTCCCTTGCAAACTCCACTCCATGCATATATATGGGTTGGTACTAGCTCCAAATCTGGTTTACAGTGAAAACTGCAGGAACATCAAACCGGCACTAGGAAAAAGACTGAGAAACCAGAGTAAAAGATTCCCCTGCAAACCGTTCCCTTTGTGCTAGATGAACGAAAGTCTCTCCACATGCTCAGTTCTGAGAGATAAGTGTGTGTGAAAGCCGTCCTTCACATAGCTTCTTGGGAACACAAAGTTTCTTTTCATTTGCAAACTCCACTCCATGCATATTTATGGGGAGGCACTAGCTCCAACTAGGATTTACAGTGAAAACTGCAGGAACTTCAAACCGGCACTAGGAAACAGACTGAGAAACCAGAGTAATAGTTACACCTGCAACCCGTTCCCTTTGTGCTAGATGAACGAACGTCTCTCCACATGCTAAGTTCTGAGAGATAAGTATGTGTGAAAGCCGTCCTTCACCTAGCTTCTTGGGAACACATAGTTCCTTTCAGTTGCAAACCCCACTCCATACATATATATGGGGAGGTTCTAGCTCCAACTAGGATTTACAGTGAAAACTGCAGGAACTTCAAACCGGCACTAGGAAAAAGACTGAGAAACCAGAGTAATAGTTACACCTGCAACCCGTTCCTTTTGTGCTAGATGAACGTACGTCTCTCCACATGCTCAGTTCTGAGAGATAAGTGTGTGTGAAAGCCGTCCTTCACCTAGCTTGTTGGGAACACAAAGTTCTATTCACTTGCAAACTCCAATCCAAACATATATATGGGTTGGTACTAGCTCCAACTCGGTTTTACAGTGTAAACTGCAGGAACTTCGAACCGGCAGTAGGAAACAGACTGAGAAACCAGAGTAAAAGTTTCTCCTGCAACCCGTTACCTTTGTGCTAGATGAACGAACGTCTCTCCACATGCTCAGTTCTGAGAGATAAGTGTGTGTGAAAGCCGTCCTTCACCTAGCTTGTTGGGAACACAAAGTTTCTTTTCACTTGCAAACGCAAACCCATACATATATATGAGGATGTACTGGCTCCAACACGGTTTTACAGTGAAAACTGCAGGAACTTCAAACCGGCACTAGGATACAGACTGAGAAACCAGAGTAAAAGTTTCTCCTGCAACCCGTTCCCTTTGTGCTAGATGAACGAACGTCTCTCCACATGCTCAGTTCTGAGAGATAAGTGTGTGTGAAAGCCGTCCTTCACCTAGCTTGTTGGGAACACAAAGTTTCTTTTTATTTGCAATCTCCAATCCATACATATATATGGTGAGGTACTAGCTCCAACACGATTTTACAGTGAAAACTGCAGGAACTTCAAACCGGCACTGAGAAACAGACTGAGAAACCAGAGAAAAAATTTTTCCTGCAAAACTTTCCCTTTGTGCTAGATGAATGAACGTCTCTCCACATGCTCAGTTGTGAGTGATAAGTGTGTGTGAAAGCCGTCCTTCACCTAGCTTGTTGGGAACACAAAGTTTCTTTTCACTTGCAAACTCCACTCCATACATATATATGGGGAGGTACTTGCTCCAACTCGGTTTTACAGAGAAAACTGCAGGAACATCAAACCGGCAGTAGGAAACAGACTGAGAATCCAGAGTAAAAGTTTCTGCTGCAACCAGTTCCCTTTGTGCTAGATGAACGAACGTCTCTCCACATGCTCAGTTCTGAGAGATAAGTGTGTGTGAAAGCCGTCCTTCACCTAGCTTGTTGGGAACACAAAGTTTTTTTTCCCTTGCAAACTCCACTCCATGCATATATATGGGTTGGTACTAGCTCCAACTCTGTTTTACAGTGAAAACTGCAGGAACTTCATACCGGCACTAAGAAACATACTGAGAAACCAGAGTAAAATTTCTCCTGCAAACCGTTCCCTTTGTGCTATATGAACGAACGTCTCTCCACATGCTCAGTTCTGAGAGATAAGTGTGTGTGAAAGCCGTCCTTCACCTAGCTTGTTGGGAAAACAAAGTTTCTTTCACTTGAAACTCCAATCCATACATATATATGGGGCGGTATTAGCTCCAACTCGGTTTTACAGTGAAATCTGCAGCAACTTCACACCTGCTCTAGGAAACAGACTGAGAAACCAGAGTAAAAATTTCTCCTGCAACCCGTTCCTTTTGTGCTAGATGAACGAACGTCTCTCCACATGCTAAGTTCTGAGAGATAAGTGTGTGTGAAAGCCGTCCTTCACCTAGCTTGTTGGGAACACAAAGTTTCTTTTCACTTGCAAACTCCACTCCATACATATATGTGTGTAGGTACTAGCTCCAACTCGGTTTTACAGTGAAAACTGCAGGAACTTCAAACCGGCACTAGGAAACAGACAGAGAAACCAGAGTAAAAGTTTCTCCTGCAACCCTTTCCCTTTGTGCTAGATGAACGAACGTCTCTCCACATGCTCAGTTCTGAGAGATATGTGTGTGTGAAAGCCGTCCTTAAAATAGCTTGTTGGGAACACAAAGTTTCTTTTCACTTCCAATCTCCAATCCATACATATATATGGGGAGGTACTAGCTCCAACACGATTTTACAGTGAAAACTGCAGGAGCTTCAAACCAGCACTAAGAAACAGACTGAGAAACCAGAGTAAAAATTTCTCCTGCAAACCGTTCCCTTTGTGCTAGATGAACGAACGTCTCTCCACATGCTCAGTTCTGAGAGATAAATGTGTGTGAAAGCCGTTCTTCACCTAGCTAGTTGTGAAAACAAAGTTTTTTTTCCCTTGCAAACACCACTCCATGCATATGTATGGATTGGTACTAGCTCCAACTCTGTTTAACTGTGAAAACTGCAGGAACTTCAAACCAGCACTAGGAAAAAGACTGAGAAACCAAAGTAAAAATTTCTCCTGCAACCCGTTCCTTTTGTGCTTGATGAACGAACGTCTCTCCACATGCTCAGTTCTGAGAGATAAGTGTGTGTGAAAGCCGTCCTTCACCTAGCTTCTTGGGAACACATAGTTCCTTTCAGTTACAAACACCACTCCATACATATATATGGTTAGGTACTAGCTTCAACTCGGATTTACAATTAAAACTGCAGGAACTTCAAACCAGCACTAGGAAAAAGACTGAGAATCCAGAGTAAAAGTTTCTCCTGCAACACGTTCCCTTTGTGCTAAATGAACAAACGTCTCTCCACATGCTCAGTTCTGAGAGATAAGTGTGTGTGAAAGCCGTCCTTCACCTAGATTGTTGGGAACACAAAGTTTCTTTTCACTTGCAAACTCCAATCCATACATATATATGGGGAGGTAATAGCTCCAACACGATTTTACAGTGAAAACTGCAGGAATTTCAAACCGGCACTAAGAAACATACTGAGAAACCAGAGTAAAAGTTTCTCCTGCAAACCGTTCCCTTTGTGCTAGATGAACGAACGTCTCTCCACATGCTCAGTTCTGAGAGATAAATGTGTGTGAAAGCCGTCCTTCACCTAGCTATTTGGGAACACAAAGTTTCTTTTCAGTTGCAAATTCCACTCCATACATATTTATGGGGAGGTACTATCTCCACCTCGGTTTTACACTGAAAACTGCAGGAACTTGAAACCGGCACTAGGAAACAGACTGACAAACCAGAGAAAAAGTTTCTCCTGCAACCCATTCTCTTTGTGCTAAATGAACGAACGTCTCTCCACTTGCTCAGTTCTGAGGGAAAAGTGTGTATGAAAGCCGTCCTTCACTTTTCTTGTTGGGAACACAAAGTTTCTTTTCATTTGCAAACTCCACTCCATGCATATTTATGGGGAGGCACTAGCTCCAACTCGGTTTTACAGTGAAAACTGCAGGAACATCAAACCGGCACTAGGAAACAGACTGAGAAACCAGAGTAATAGTTACTCCTGCATCCCGTTCCCTTTTTGATAGATGAACGAACGTCTCTCTACATGCTCAGTTCTGAGAGATAAGTGTGTGTGAAAGCCGTCCATCACCTAGCTTGTTGGGAACACAAAGTTTCTTTTCAGTTGCAAACTCCACTCCATACATATTTTAGGGGAGGTACTAGCTCCAACTCGGTTTTACACTGAAAACTGCAGGAACTTCAAACCGGCACTAGGAAACAGACCGAGAAACCAGAGTAAAACTTTTTCCTGCAACCCGTTCCCTTTGTGCTAGATGAACGAACGTCTCTCCACATGCTGAGTTCTGAGAGATAATTGTGTGAGAAAGCCGTCCTTCACCTAGCTTGTTGGGATCACAAAGTTTATTTTCACTTGCAAACTCCACTCCATACATAAATATGAGGAGGTTCTAGCTCCAACTCTGTTTTACTGTTAAAACTGCAGGAACTTTAAACCGGCAACAGGAAACAGACTGAGAAACCAGAAAAATAGTTTATCCTGCAACCCGTTACCTTTGTGCTAGATGAACGAACGTCTCTCCACATGCTCAGTTCTGAGAGATAAGTGTGTGTGAAAGCCGTCCTTCACCTAGCTTGTTGGGAACACAAAGATTCTTTTCACATGCAAACTCCACTCCATACATATATATGGGGAGGTACTAGCTCCAAATCGGTTTTACACAGAAAACTGCAGGAACTTCAAACCAGCACTAGGAAACAGACTGAGAAACCAGAGAAAATGTTTCTCCTGCAACACATTCTCTTTGTGCTAAATGAACGAACGTCTCTCCACTTGCTCAGTTCTCAGAGAAAAGTGTGTATGAAAGCCGTCCTTCACTTTGCTTGTTGGGAACACAAATTTCTTTTCATTTGCAAACTCCACTCCATGCATATTTATGGGGAGGCACTAGCTCCAACTCGGTTTTACAGTGAAAACTGCAGGAACTTCAAACCGGCACTAGGAAACAGACTGAGAAACCAGAGTAATAGTTACTCCTGCAACCCGTTCCCTTTGTGCTAGATGAACGAACGTCTCTCCACATGCTCAGTTCTGAGAGATAAGTGTGTGTGAAAGCCTTCCGTCACCTAGCTTGTTGGGAACACAAAGTTTCTTTTCAGTTGCAAACTCCACTCCATACATATTTATGGGGAGGTACAAGCTCCAACTCGGTTTTACACTGAAAACTGCAGGAACTTCAAACCGGCACTAGGAAACAGACTGAGAAACCAGAGAAAAAGTTTCTCCTGCAACCTGTTCTCTTTGTGCTAAATGAACGAGCGTCTCTCCACTTGCTCTGTTCTGAGAGAAATGTGTGTATGAAAGCCGTCCTTCACTTTGCTTGTTGGGAACACAAAGTTTCTTTTCAATTGCAAACTCCACTCCATGCCTTTTTATGGGGAGGTACAAGCTCCAACTCGGTTTTACAATGAAAACTGCAGGAACTTCAAACCGGCACTAGGAAACAGACTGATAAACCAGAGTAAAAGTTACACCTGCAACCAGTTCCCTTTGTGCTAGATGAAAGAACGTCTATCCACATGCTCTGTTCTGAGATATAATTGTGTGTGAAAGCCGTCCTTCACCTAGCTTGTTGGGAACACGAAGTTTCTTTTCAGTTGCAAACTCCACTCCATTCATATATATGGGGAGGTACTAGCTCCAACACGGTTTTACAGTGAAAACTGCAGGAACTTCAAACAGACAACCGGAAACAGACTGAGAATCCAGAGTAATAGTTTCTCCTGCAAACCGTTCCCATTGTGCTAGATGAACGGACGTCTCTCCACATGCTAAGTTCTGAGAGTTAAGTGTGTGTGTAAGCCGTCATTCATCTAGCTAGTTGGGAATACAAAGTTTCTTTTCAGTTGCAAACTCCACTCCTTAGATATTTATGGGGAGGTACTAGCTCCAAATCGGTTTTATACTGAAAACTGCAGGAACTTCAAACCGGCACTAGGAAACAGACTGAGAAACCAGAGTAAAACTTTTTCCTGCAACCCGTTCCCTTTGTGCTAGATGAACGAACGTCTCTCCACATGCTGAGTTCTGAGAGATAATTGTGTGAGAAAGCCGTCCTTAACCTAGCTTGTTGGGATCACAAAGTTTATTTTCACTTGCAAACTCCACTCCATACATATATATGGGGGGGTTCTAGCTCCAACTGTGTTTTACAGTTAAAACTGCAGGAACTTTAAACAGGCAACAGGAAACAGACTGAGAAACCAGAAAAATAGTTTCTCCTGCAACCCGTTACCTTTGTGCTAGATGAACGAACGTCTCTCCACATGCTCAGTTCTGAGAGATAAGTGTGTGTGAAAGCCGTCCTTCACCTAGCTTGTTGGGAACACAAAGATTCTTTTCACATGCAAACTCCACTCCATACATATATATGGGGAGGTACTAGCTCCAACTCGGTTTTACAGTGAAAACAGCAGGAACTTCAAACGGGCACTAGGAAAAATACTGAGAAACCAGAGTAAAAGTTTCTCCTGCAACCCGTTCCCTTTGTGCTAGATGAACGAACGTCTCTCCACATGATCATTTCTGAGAGATAAGTGTGTGTGAAAGCTGTCCTTCACCTAGCTTCTTGGGAACACATAGTTCATTTCAGTTGCAAAACCCACTACATACATATATATGGGGAGGTACTAGCTAAACTCGGTTTTACTGTGAAAACTGCAGGAACATTAAACCGGCAACAGGAAACATACTGAGAAACCATAGTAAAAGTTTTTCCTGCAACCAGTTCCGTTTGTGCTAGATGAACGAACGTCTCTCCTCATGCTCAGTTCTGAGAGATAAGTGTGTGTGAAAGCCGTCCTTCACCAAGCTTGTTGGGAACACAAAGTTTCTTTTCACTAGCAAACGCCAATCCATACATATATATGGGGATGTACTAGCTCCAACTCTGTTTTACAGTGAAAACTGCTGGAACTTCAAACAGTCACTAGGATACAGACTGACAAAACAGAGTAAAAGTTTCTCCTGCAACCCGTTCCCTTTGTGCTAGATGAACGAACGTCTCTCCACATGCTACGTTCTGAGATATTAGTGTGTGTGAAAGCCGTCCTTAAAATAGCATGTTGGGAACACAAAGTTTCTTTTCACTTGCAAACTCCAATCCATACATATATATGGGAAGGTACTAGTTCCAACACGATTTTAGAGTGAAATCTGCAGGAACTTCAAACCGGCACTAAGAAACAGACTGAGAAACCACAGTAAAAATTTCTCCTGCAACCCATTCCCTTTGTGCTAGATGAAGGAACGTCTCTCCACATGCTCATTTCTGAGAGATAAGTGTGTGTGAAAGCCGTCCTTCACCTAGCTTGTTGGGAACACAAAGTTTCTTTTCACATGCAAACGCCAATCTATACATATATATGGGGAGGTACTAGCTCCAAATCGGTTTTACAGTGAAAACTGCAGGAACTTCAAACCGGCAGTAGGAAACAGACAGAGAAACCAGAGTAAAAGTTTCTCCTGCAACCAGTTCCCTTTGTGCTAGATGAACGAACGTCTCTCCACATGCTCAGTTCTGAGAGATAAATGTGTGTGAAAGCCATTCTTCACCTAGCTAGTTGGGAACACAAAGATTTTTTTCCCTTGCAAACTCCACTCCATGCATATATATGGGTTGGTACTAGCTCCAACTCTATTTTACAGTGAAAACTGCAGGAATTTCAAACCGGCACTAGGAAAAAGACTGAGACCCAGAGAAAAAGTTTCTACTGCAAACCGTTCCCTTTGTGCTAGATGAATGAACGTCTCTCCACATGCTGTGTTCTGAGAGATAAGTGTGTGTGAAAGCCATCCTTCACCTAGCTTGTTGGGAACACAAAGTTTCTTTTCACTTGCAAACTCCAATCCATACATATATATGGGGAGGTACTAGCTCCAACACGATTTTACAGTGAAAACTGCAGGAACTTCAAACCGGCACTAGGAAACAGACTGAGAAACCAGAGTAAAAGTTTCTCCTGCAACCCGTTCCCTTTGTACTAGATGAACGAACATCTCTACACATGCTCAGTTCTGAGTGATAAGTGTGTGTGAAAGCCGTCCTTCACCTAGCTTGTTGGGAACACAAAGTTTCTTTTCACTTGCAAACTCCAATCCATACATATATATGGGGAGGTACTAGCTCCAACACGATTTTACAGTGAAAACTGCAGGAACTTCAAACCGGCACTAAGAAACAGCCTGAGAAACCAGAGTAAAAGTTTCTATTGCAAACCGTTCCCTTTGTGCTATATGAACGAAAGTCTCTCCACATGCTCAGTTCTGAGAGATAAGTGTGTGTGAAAGCCGTCCTTCACATAGCTTCTTGGGAACACAAAGATTCATTCACTTGCAAACTCCAATCCATACATATATATGGGGAGGTACTAGCTCCAACTCGGTTTTACAGTGAAATCTGCAGGAACTTCACACGAGCCCTAGGAAACAGACTGAGAACCCAGAGTAAAAATTTCCCCTGCAACCAGTTCCCTTTGTGCTAGATGAACGAACGTCTCTCCGCATGCTCAGTTCTGAGAGATAAGTGTGTGTGAAAGCCGTCCTTCACCTAGCTTGTTGGGAACACAAAGTTTCTTTTCACTTGCAAACTCCAATACATACATATATATGGGGAGGTACTAGCTCCAACATGATTTTACAGTGAAAACTGCAGGAACTTCAAACCGGCACTAGGAAAAAGACTGAGACCCAGAGTAAAAGTTTCTCCTGCAACCCGTTCCCTTTGTGCTAGATGAACGAACGTCTCTCCACATGCTGTGTTCTGAGAGATAAGTGTGTGTGAAAGCCGTCCTTCACCTAGCTTCTTGGGAACACATAGTTCCTTTCAGTTGCAAACCCCAATCCATACATATATATGGGGAGGTAGTAGCTCCAACTCGGTTTTACAGTGAAAACTGCAGGAACTTCAAACCGGCACTAGGAAACTGACTGAGAAACCAGAGTAAAAGTTTCTCCTGCAACCCGTTCCCTTTGTACTAGATGAACGAACGTCTCTACACATGCTCAGTTCTGAGAGATAAGTGTGTGTGAAAGCCGTCCTTCAACTCGCTTGTTGGGAACACAAAGTTTCTTTTCAGTTGCAAACTCCAATCCATACATATATATGGGGAGGTACTAGCTACAACACGATTTTACAGTGAAAACTGCAGGAAATTCAAACCGGTACTAAGAAACAGCCTGAGAAACCAGAGTAAAAGTTTCTATTGCAAACCATTCCCTTTGTGCTATATGAACAAAAGTCTCTCCACATGCTCAGTTCTGAGAGATAAGTGTGTGTGAAAGCCGTCCTTCACATAGCTTCTTGGGAACACAAAGATTCTTTCACTTGCAAACTCCAATCCATACATATATATGGGGAGGTACTAGCTCCAACTCGGTTTTACAGTGAAATCTGCAGGAACTTCACACGGGCCCTAGGAAACAGACTGAGAACCCAGAGTAAAAATTTCCCCTGCAACCCGTTCCCTTTGTGCTAGATGAACGAACGTCTCCCCACATGCTCAGTTCTGAGAGATAAGTGTGTGTGAAAGCCGTCCTTCACCTAGCTTGTTGGGAACACAAAGTTTCTTTTCACTTGCCAACTCCAATACATACATATATATGGGGAGGTACTAGCTCCAACATGATTTTACAGTGAAAACTGCAGGAACTTCAAACCGGCACTAAGAATCAGACTGAGAAACCAGAGTAAAACTTTCTCCTGCAAACCGTTCCCTTTGTGCTAGATGAACGAACGTCTCCCCACATGCTCAGTTCTGAGAGATAAGTGTGTGTGAAAGCCGTCCTTCATCTAGCTTCTTGGGAACACATAGTTCCTTTCAGTAGCAAACCAAACTCCATACATATATATGGGGAGGTACTAGCTCCAACATGATTTTACAGTGAAAACTGCAGGACCTTCCAACCGGCACTAAGAAACAGACTGAGAAACCAGAGTAAAACTTTCTCCTGCAAACCGTTCCCTTTGTGCTAGATGAACGAACGTCTCTCCACATGCTCAGTTCTGAGAGATAAGTGTGTGTGAAAGCCGTCCTTCACCTAGCTTGTTGGGAACACAAAGTTTCTTTTCACTTGCAATCTCCACTCCATACATATATATGGGGAGGTACAAGCTGCAACTCGGATTTACAGTGAAAACTGCAGGAACTTTAAAACGGCAACAGGAAACAGACTGAGAAACCAGAGGAAAAGTTTCTCCTGCAACCTGTTCCCTTTGTGCTAGATGAACGAACGTCTCTCCACATGCTCAGTTCTGAGAGATGTGTGTGTGAAAGCCGTCCTTCTCCTAGCTTTTAGGGAACACAAAGTTTCTTTCACTTGCAAACTCCAATCCATGAATATATATGGGGCGGTACAAGCTCCAACTCGGTTTTACAGTGAAATATGCAGGAACTTCAAACCGGCACTAGGAAAAAGACTGAGAAACCAGAGTAAAAGTTTCTCCTGCAAACCGTTCCTTTTGTGCTTGATGAACGAACGTCTCTCCACATGCTCAGTTCTGAGAGATAAGTGTGTGTGAAAGCCATCCTTCACCTAGCTTCTTGGGAACACATAGTTCCTTTCAGTTGCAAACCCCTCTCCATACATATATATGGGGAGGTACTAGCTCCAACTCGGATTTACAGTGAAAACTGCAGGAACTTCAAACCGGCACTAGGAAAAAGATTGAGAAACCAGAGTAAAAGTTTCTCCTGCAACCCGTTCCCTTTGTGCTTGATGAACGAACGTCTCTCCACATGCTCAGTTCTGAGAGATATGTGTGTGTGAAAGCCGTCCTTCACCTAGCTTGTTGGGAACACAAAGTTTCTTTTCACTTGCAAACTCCAATCCATACATATATATGGGGAGGTAATAGCTCCAACACGATTTTACAGTGAAAACTGCAGGAAATTCAAACCGGCACTAAGAAACATACTGAGAAACCAGAGTAAAAGTTTCTCCTGCAAACAGTTCCCTTTGTGCTATATGAACGAACGTCTCTCCACATGCTCAGTTCTGAGAGATAAGTGTGTGTGAAAGCCGTCCTTCACCTAGCTTGTTGGGAACACAAAGTTTCTTTCACTTGCAAACTCCAATCCATAAATATATATGGGGCGGTACTAGCTCCAACTCGGTTTTACTGTGAAATCTGCAGGAACTTCACACCGGCTCTAGGAAACAGACTGAGAAACCAGAGTAAAAATTTCTCCTGCATCCCGTTCCCTTTGTGCTAGATGAACGAACGTCTCTCCACATGCTCAGTTCTGAGGGATAAGTGTGTGTGAAAGCCGTCCTTAACCTAGCATGTAGGGAACACAAAGTTTCTTTTCAGTTGCAAAATCCACTCCATACATATATATGGGAAAGTACTAGCTCCAACTCGGTTTTACAGTGAAAACTGCAGGAACTTCAAACCGGCACTAGGAAACAGACTGAGAATCCAGAGTAAAAGTTTCTCCTGCAACCCGTTCCCTTTGTGCTAGATGAACGAACGTCTCTCCTCTTGCTCAGTTCTGAGAGATAAGTGTGTGTGAAAGCCGTCCTTCACATAGATTCTTGAAAACACAAAGTTCCTTTCAGTTGCAAACTCCACACCATACATATATATGGGGAGGTACTAGCTCCAACTCTGTTTTACAGTGAAAACTGCAGGAACTTCAAAATGGCACTAGGAAACAGACTGAGAAACCAGAAAAAAGTTTCTCCTGCAACCCGTTCACATTTTGTTAAATGAACGAACGTCTCTCCATATGCTCAGTTCTGAGAGATAAGTGTGTGCGAAAGCCGTCCTTCACATAGCTTCTTGGGAACACAAAGATTCTTTCACTTGCAAACTCCAATCCATACATATATATGGGGAGGTACTAGCTCCAACTCGGTTTTACAGTGAAATCTGCAGGAACTTCACACCGGCCCTAGGAAACAGACTGAGAACCCAGAGTAAAAATTTCCCCTGCAACCCGTTCCCTTTGTGCTAGATGAACGAACGTCTCTCCACATGCTCATTTCTGAGAGATAAGTGTGTGTGAAAGCCGTCCTTCACCTAGCTTCTTGGGAACACATAGTTCCTTTCAGTTGCAAAACCCACTCCATACATATATATGGGGAGGTACAAGCTCCAACTCGGATTTACACTGAAAACTGCAGGATCTTTAAACCGGCAACAGGAAACAGACTGAGAAACCAGAAAAAAGTTTCTCCTGCAACCCGTTCCCTTTGTGCTAGATGAACGAACGTCTCTCCACATGCTCAGTTCTGAGAGATAAGTGTGTGTGAAAGCCGTCCTTCACCTAGCTTGTTGGGAACACAAAGTTTCTTTTCACTTGCAAACTCCAATACATACATATATATGGGGAGGTACTAGCTCCAACATGATTTTACAGTGAAAACTGCAGGAACTTCAAACCGGCACTAAGAAACAGACTGAGAAACCAGAGTAAAACTTTCTCCTGCAAACCGTTCCCTTTGTGCTAGATGAACGAACGTCTCTCCACATGCTCAGTTCTGAGAGATAAGTGTGTGTGAAAGCCGTCTTTCACCTAGCTTGTTGGGTACACAAAGATTCTTTTCACATGAAAACGACAATCCATACATATATATGGGGAGGTACTAGCTCCAACTCGATTTTACTGTGAAAACTGCAGGAACTTCAAACCGGCACTAGGAAACAGACTGAGAAACCAGAGTAAATGTTTCTCCTGCAACCCGTTCCCTTTGTGCTAGATGAACGAACGTCTCTCCACATGCTCAGTTCTGAGAGATAAGTGTGTGTGAAAGCCGTCCTTCACCTAGCTTGTTGGGAACACAAAGTTTCTTTTCACTTGCAAAATCCAATACATACATATATATGGGGAGGTACTAGCTCCAACATGATTTTACAGTGAAAACTGCAGGAAATTCAAACCGGCACTAAGAAACAGACTGAGAAACCAGAGTAAAACTTTCTCCTGCAAACCGTTCCATTTGTGCTAGATGAACGAACGTCTCTCCACATGCTCAGTTCTGAGAGATAAGTGTGTGTGAATGCCGTCCTTCACCTAGCTTGTTGGGTACACAAAGATTCTTTTCACATGAAAACGACAATCCATACGTATATATGGGGAGGTACTAGCTCCAACTCGGTTTTACAGTGAAAACTGCAGGAACTTCAAACCGGCACTAAGAAACAGACTGAGAAACCAGAGTAAATGTTTCTCCTGCAACCCGTTCCCTTTGTGCTAGATGAACGAACGTCTCTCCACATGCTCAGTTCTGAGAGATAAGTGTGTGTGAAAGCCGTCCTTCACCTAGCTTGTTGGAAACACAAAGTTTCTTTTCAGTTGCAAACTCCACTCCATACATATATATGGGGATGTACTAGCTCCCACTCGGTTTTACAGTGAAAACTGCAGGAACTTCAAACCGGCAGTAGGAAACAGACTGAGAAATCAGAGTAATAGTTTCTCCTGCAAACCGTTCCCTTTGTGCTAGATGAACGAACGTCTCTCCACATGATCATTTCTGAGAGATAAGTGTGTGTGAAAGCCGTCCTTCACCTAGCTTCTTGGGAACACATATTTCATTTCAGTTGCAAACCCCACTCCATACATATATATGGGGAGGTACAAGCTCCAACTCGGTTTTACTGTGAAAACTGCAGGAACATTAAACCGGAAATAGGAAACATTCTGAGAAACCATAGTAAAAGTTTCTCCTGCATCCAGTTCCGTTTGTGCTAGATGAACGAACTTCTCTCCTCATGCTCAGTTCTGAGAGATAAGTGTGTCTGAAAGCCGTCCTTCACCAAACTTGTTGGGAACACAAAGTTTCTTTTCACTTGCAAACGCCAATCCATACATATATATGGGGAGGTACTAGCTCCAACTCTGTTTTACAGTGAAATCTGCAGGAAATTCAAACCGGCACTAGGATACAGAATGAGAAACCAGAGTAAATGTTTCTCCTGCAACCCGTTCCCTTTGTGCTAGATGAACGAACGTCTCTCCACATGCTCATTTCTGAGAGATAAGTGTGTGTGAAAGCCGTCCTTCACCTAGCTTCTTGGGAACACATAGTTCCTTTCAGTTGCAAAACCCACCCCATACATATATGTGGGGAGGTACAAGCTCCAACTCGGGTTTATACTGAAAACTGCAGGATCTTTAAACCGGCAACAGGAAACAGACTGAGAAACCAGAAAAAAGTTTCTCCTGCAACCCGTTCCCTTTGTGCTAGATGAACGAACGTCTCTCCACATGCTCAGTTCTGAGAGATAAGTGTGTGTGAAAGCCGTCCTTCACATAGCTTGTTGGGAACACAAAGTTTCTTTTCACTTGCAATCTCCAATACATACATATATATGGGGAGGTACTAGCTCCAACATGATTTTACAGTGAAAACTGCAGGAACTTCAAACCGGCACTAAGAAACAGACTGAGAAACCAAAGTAAATCTTTCCCCTGCAAACCGTTCCCTTTGTGCTAGATGAACAAACGTCTCTCCACATGCTCAGTTCTGAGAGATAAGTGTGTGTGAAAGCCGTCCATCACCTAGCTTGTTGGGTACACAAAGATTCTTTTCACATGAAAACGACAATCCATACATATATATGGGGAGGTACTAGTTCCAAATCGGTTTTACTGTGAAAACTGCAGGAACTTCAAACCGGCACTAAGAAACAGACTGAGAAACCAGAGTAAATGTTTCCCCTGCAACCCGTTCCCTTTGTGCTAGATGAACGAACGTCTCTCCACATGCTCAGTTCTGAGAGATAAGTGTGTGTGAAAGCCGTCCTTCACATAGATTCTTGGGAACAAAAAGTTCCTTTCAGTTGCAAACTCCACACCATACATATATACGGGGAGGTACTAGCTCCAACTCTGTTTTACAGTGAAAACTGCAGGAACTTCAAAATGGCACTAGGAAACAGACTGAAAAACCAGAAAAAAGTTTCTCCTGCAACCCGTTCACATTTTGCTAAATGAACGAAGGTCTCTCCATATGCTCAGTTTTGAGAGATAAGTGTGTGTGAAAGCCGTCCTTCACCTAGCTTGTTGGGAACACAAAGTTTCTTTTCACTGGCAAACTCCACTCCATACATATATATGGGGAGGTACTAGCTCCAACTCGGTTTTATAGTGAAAACTGCAGGAATTTCAAACCGGCAGTAGGAAACAGACTGAGAAACCAGAGTAAAATTTTTTCCTGCACCCCGTTCCCTTTGTGCTAGATGAAAGAACGTCTCTCCACATGCTCAGTACTGAGAGATAAGTGTGTGTGAAAGCCGTCCTTCACCTAGCTTGTTGGGAACACAGAGTTTTTTTCCCTTGCAAACTCCTCTCCATGCATATATATGGGGAGTTACTAGCTCCAACTCTGTTTTACAGTTAAAACTGCAGGAACTTTAAACCGGCACTAGGAAACAGACTGAGAAACCAGAAAAATAGTTTCTCCTGCAACCCGTTCCCTTCGTGCTAGATGATAGAACGTCTCTCCACATGCTCAGTTCTGAGAGATAAGTGTGTGTGAAAGCCGTCCTTCACCTAGCTTGTTGGGAATACAAAGTTTCTTCTCACTTGCAAACTCCAATCCATACATATATATGGGGAGGTACTAGCTCCAACAAGATTTTACAGTGAAAACTGCAGGACCTTCAAACCGGCACTAAGAAACAGACAGAAAACCAGAGTAAAATTTACCTGCAAACCGTTCCCTTTGTGCTAGATGAACGAACGTCTCTCCACATGCTCAGCTCTGAGAGGTAAGTGTGTGTGAAAGCCGTTCTTCACATAGCATCTTGGGAACACAAAGTTCCTTTCAGTTGCAAACCCCACTCCATAAATATATATGGGGAAGTAAAAGCACCAACTCGGATTTACAGTGAAAACTGCAGGAACTTTAAACCGGCAACAGGAAACAGACGGAGAAACCAGAAAAAAAGTTTCTCCTGCAACCCGTTCTCTTTGTGCTAGATGAACGAACGTCTCTCCACATGCTCAGTTCTGAGAGAAAAGTGTGTGTGAAAGCCGTCCTTCAGATAGCTTCTTGGGAACACATAGTTCATTTCAGTTGCAAACACCACTCCATACATATATATGGGGAGGTACAAGCTCCAACACGGTTTTACTGTGAAAACTGCAGGAACATTAAACCGGCAACAGGAAACATTCTGAGAAACCATAGTAAATGTTTCTCCTGCATCCAGTTCCGTTTGTGCTAGATGAACGAACTTCTCTCCTCATGCTCAGTTCTGAGAGATAAGTGTGTCTGAAAGCCGTCCTTCACCAAACTTGTTGGGAACACAAAGTTTCTTTTCACTTGCAAACGCCAATCCATACATATATATGGGGAGGTACTACCTCCAACTCTGTTTTACAGTGAAAACTTCAGGAACTTCAAACCGGCACTAGGATACAGAATGAGAAACCAGAGTAAAAGTTTCTCCTGCAACCCGTTCCCTTTGTGCTATATGAACGAAAGTCTCTCCACATGCTCAGTTCAGAGAGAAAAGTGTGTGTGAAAGCCGTCCTTCACATAGCTTCTTGGGAACACAAAGATTCTTTCACTTGCAAACTCCAATCCATACATATATATGGGGCGGTACTAGCTCCAACTCGGTTTTACAGTGAAATCTGCAGGAACTTCACACCGGCCCTAGGAAACAGACTGAGGACCCAGAGTAAAAATTTCCCCTGCAAACCGTTCCCTTTGTGCTAGATGAACGAACGTCTCTCCACATGCTCATTTCTGAGAGATAAGTGTGTGTGAAAGCCGTCCTTCACCTAGCTTCTTGGGAACACATAGTTCCTTTCAGTTGCAAAACCCACTCCATACATATATATGGGGAGGTACAAGCTCCAACTCGGATTTACACTGAAAACTGCAGGATCTTTAAACCGGCAACAGGAAACAGACTGAGAAACCAGAAAAAAGTTTCTCCTGCAACCCGTTCCCTTTGTGCTAGATGAACGAACGTCTCTCCACATGCTCAGTTCTGAGAGATAAGTGTGTGTGAAAGCCGTCCTTCACATAGCTTGTTGGGAACACAAAGTTTATTTTCACTTGCAAACTCCAATACATACATATATATGGGGAGGTACTAGCTCCAACATGATTTTACAGTGAAAACTGCAGGAACTTCAAACCGGCACTAAGAAACAGACTGAGAAACCAGAGTAAAACTTTCTCCTGCAAACCGTTCCCTTTGTGCTAGATGAACGAACGTCTCTCCACATGCTCAGTTCTGAGAGATAAGTGTGTGTGAAAGCCGTCCTTCACCTAGCTTGTTGGGTACACAAAGATTCTTTTCACATGAAAACGACAATACGTACATATATATGGGGAGGTACTAGCTCCAACTCGGTTTTACTGTGAAAACTGCAGGAACTTCAAACCGGCACTAGGAAACAGACTGAGAAACCAGAGTAAATGTTTCTCCTGCAACCCGTTCCCTTTGTGCTAGATGAACGAACGTCTCTCCACATGCTCAGTTCTGAGAGAAAAGTGTGTGTGAAAGCCGTCCTTCACATAGCTTCTTGGGAACACAAAGATTCTTTCACTTGCAAACTCCAATCCATACATATATATGGGGCGGTACTAGCTCCAACTCGGTTTTACAGTGAAATCTGCAGGAACTTCACACTGGCCCTAGGAAACAGACTGAGAACCCAGAGTAAAATTTTCTCCTGAACCCCGTTCAATTTGTGCTAGATGAAAGAACATCTCTCCACATGCTCAGTACTGAGAGATAAGTGTGTGTGAAAGCCGTCCTTCACCTAGCTACTGGGGAACACAGAGTTTTTTTACCTTGCAAACTCCACTCCATGCATATATATGGGGAGTTACTAGCTCCAACTCTGTTTTACAGTTAAAACTGCAGGAACTTTAAACCGGCAACAGGAAAAAGACTGAGAAACCAGAAAAATAGGTTCTCCTGCAACCCGTTCCCTTCGAGCTAGATGAACGAACGTCTCTCCACATGCTCAGTTCTGAGTGATAAGTGTGTGTGAAAGCAGACCTTCACCTAGCTTGTTGGGAACACAAAGATTCTTTTCACATGCAAACGCCAATCCATACATATATATGGGGAGGTACTAGCTCCAACTCGGTTTTATAGTGAAAACTGCAGGAACTTCAAACCGGCAGTAGGAAACAGACTGATAAACCAGAGTAAAATTTTCTCCTGCACCCCGTTCCCTTTGTGCTAGATGAAAGAACGTCTCTCCACATGCTCAGTTCTGAGAGATAAGTGTGTGTGAAAGCCGTCCTTCACCTAGCTTGTTGGGAACACAGAGTTTTTTTCCCTTGCAAACTCCACTCCATGCATATATATGGGGAGTTACTAGCTCCAACTCTGTTTTACAGTTAAAACTGCAGGAACTTTAAATTGGTACTAGGAAACAGACTGAGAAACCAGAAAAATAGTTTGTCCTGCAACCCGTTCCCTTCGTGCTAGATGATAGAACGTCTCTCCACATGCTCAGTTCTGAGAGATAAGTGTGTGTGAAAGCCGTCCTTCACCTAGCTTGTTGGGAATACAAAGTTTCTTCTCACTTGCAAACTCCAATCCATACATATATATGGGGAGGTACTAGCTCCAACACGATTTTACAGTGAAAACTGCAGGACCTTCAAACCGGCACTAAGAAACAGACAGAAAACCAGAGTAAAATTTACCTGCAAACCGTTCCCTTTGTGCTAGATGAACGAACGTCTCTCCACATGCTCAGTTCTGAGAGGTAAGTGTGTGTGAAAGCCGTCCTTCACATAGCATCTTGGGAACACAAAGTTCCTTTCAGTTGCAAACCCCACTCCATAAATATATATGGGGAAGTACAAGCACCAACTCGGATTTACAGTGAAAACTGCAGGAACTTTAAACCGGCAACAGGAAACAGACTGAGAAACCAGAAAAAAAGTTTCTCCTGCAACCCGTTCTCTTTGTGCTAGATGAACGAAAGTCTCTCCACATGCTCAGTTCTGAGAGATAAGTGTGTGTGAAAGCCGTCATTCAGATAGCTTCTTGGGAACACATAGTTCATTTCAGTTGCAAACCCCACTCCATACATATATATGGGGAGGTACAAGCTCCAACACGGTTTTACTGTGAAAACTGCAGGAACATTAAACCGGCAACAGGAAACATTCTGAGAAACCATAGTAAAAGTTTCTCCTGCATCCAGTTCCGTTTGTGCTAGATGAACGAACGTCTCTCCACATGCTCAGTTCTGAGAGAAAAGTGTGTGTGAAAGCCGTCCTTCACATAGATTCTTGGGAACACAAAGTTCCTTTCACTTGCAAACTCCAATCCATACATATATATGGGGCGGTACTAGCTCCAACTCGGTTTTACAGTGAAATCTGCAGGAACTTCACACTGGCCCTAGGAAACAGACTGAGAACCCAGAGTAAAAATTTCCCCTGCAACCCGTTCCCTTTGTGCTAGATGAACGAACGTCTCTCCACATGCTCATTTCTGAGAGATAAGTGTGTGTGAAAGCCGTCCTTCACCTAGCTTCTTGGGAACACATAGATCCTTTCAGTTGCAAAACCCACTCCAAACATATATATGGGGAGGTAAAAGCTCCAACTCGGATTTATACTGAAAACTGCAGGATCTTTAAACCGGCAACAGGAAACAGACTGAGAAACCAGAAAAAAGTTTCTCCTGCAACCCGTTCCCTTTGTGCTAGATGAACGAACGTCTCTCCACATGCTCAGTTCTGAGAGATAAGTGTGTGTGAAAGCCGCCCTTCACATAGCTTGTTGGGAACACAAAGTTTCTTTTCACTTGCAAACTCCAATACATACATATATATGGGGAGGTACTAGCTCCAACATGATTTTACTAGTGAAATCTGCAGGAACTTCACACCGGCTCTAGGAAACAGACTGAGAAACCAGAGTAAAAATTTCTCCTGCAACCCGTTCCCTTTGTGCTAGATGAACGAACGTCTCTCCACCTGCTCAGTTCTGAGAGATAAGTGTGTGTGAAAGCCGTCCATCCCCTAGCTTGTTGGGTACACAAAGATTCTTTTCACATGAAAACGACAATCCATACATATATATGGGGAGGTACAAGTTCCAAATCGGTTTTACTGTGAAAACTGCAGGAACTTCAAACCGGCACTAAGAAACAGACTGAGAAACCAGAGTAAATGTTTCTCCTGCAACCCGTTCCCTTTGTGCTAGATGAACGAACGTCTCTCCACATGCTCAGTTCTGAGAGATAAGTGTGTGTGAAAGCCGTCCTTCACCTAGCTTGTTGGAAACACAAAGTTTCTTTTCAGTTGCAAACTGCACTCCATACATATATATGGGGATGTACTAGCTCCAACTCGGTTTTACAGTGAAAACTGCAGGAATTTCAAACCGGCAGTAGGAAACAGACTGAGAAATCAGAGTAATAGTTTCTCCTGCAAACCGTTCCCTTTGTGCTAGATGAACGAACGTCTCTCCACAAGCTCAGTTCTGAGAGATAAGTGTGTGTGAAAGCCGTCCTTCACCTAGCTTCTTGGGAACACATAGTTCCTTTCAGTTGCAAACCAAACTCCATAAATATATATGGGGAAGTACAAGCTCCAACTCGGATTTACAGTGAAAACTGCAGGAACTTTTAAATGGCAACAGGAAACAGACTGAGATACCAGAGTAAAAGTTTCTCCTGTAACCCGTTCCTTTTGTGCTTGATGAACGAACGTCTCTCCACATGTTCAGTTCTAAGAGATAAGTGTGTGTGAAAGCCGTCCTTCACCTAGCTTGTTGGGAACACAAAGTTTCTTTCACTTGCAAACTCCAATCCATAAATATATATGTGGCGGTACTAGCTCCACCTCGGTTTTACAGTGAAATCTGCAGGAACTTCACACCGGCTCTAGGAAACAGACTGAGAAACCAGAGTAAAAATTTCTCCTGTAACCCGTTCCCTTTGTGCTAGATGAACGAACGTCTCTCCACATGCTCAGTTCTGAGGGATAAGTGTGTGAGAAAGCCGTCCTTCACCTAGCTTGTAGGGAACACAAAGTTCCTTTTCAGTTGCAAACTCCACTCCATACATGTATATGGGAAAGTACTAGCTCCAACTCGGTTTTACAGTGAAAACTGCAGGAACTTCATTCCGGCACTAGGAAACAGACTGAGAAACCAGAGTAAAAGTTTCTCCTGCAACCCGTTCCCTTTTTGCTAGATGAACGAACGTCTCTCCACATGCTCAGTTCTGAGAGATAAGTGTGTGTGAAAGCCGTCCTTCACATAGATTCTTGGGAACACAAAGTTCCTTTCAGTTGCAAACTCCACACCATACATATATATGGGGAGGTACTAGCTCCAACTCTGTTTTACAGTGAAAACTGCAGGAAATTCAAAATGGCACTAGGAAACAGACTGAGAAACCAGAAAAAAGTTTCTCCTGAAACCCGTTCACATTTTGCTAAATGAACGAAGGTCTCTCCATATGCTCAGTTCTGAGAGATAAGTGTGTGTGAAAGCCGTCCTTCACCTAGCTTGTTGGGAACACAAAGATTCTTTTCACATGCAAACGCCAATCCATATATATATATAGGGAGGTACTAGCTCCAACTCGGTTTTATAGTGAAAACTGCAGGAACTTCAAACCGGCAGTAGGAAACAGACTGAGAAACCAGAGTAAAATTTTCTCCTGCACCCCGTTCCCTTTGTGCTAGATGAACGAACGTCTCTCCACATGCTCAGTTCTGAGAGATAAGTGTGTGTGAAAGCCGTCCTTCACCTAGCTTGTTGGGAACACAGAGTTTTTTTCCCTTGCAAACTCCACTCCATGCATATATATGGGGAGTTACTAGCTCCAACACGATTTTACAGTGAAAACTGCAGGACCTTCAAACCGGCACTAAGAAACAGACAGAAAACCAGAGTAAAATTTACCTGCAAACCGTTCCCTTTGTGCTAGATGAACGAACGTTTCTCCACATGCTCAGTTCTGAGAGATAAGTGTGTGTGAAAGCCGTCCTTCACCTAGCTTGTTGGGAATACAAAGTTTCTTCTCACTTGCAAACTCCAATCCATACATATATATGGGGAGGTACTAGCTCCAACACGATTTTACAGTGAAAACTGCAGGACCTTCAAACCGGCACTAAGAAACAGACAGAAAACCACAGTAAAATTTACCTGCAAACCGTTCCCTTTGTGCTAGATGAACGAACGTCTCTCCACATGCTCAGTTCTGAGAGGTAAGTGTGTGTGAAAGCCGTCCTTCACATAGCATCTTGGGAACACAAAGTTCCTTTCAGTTGCAAACCCCACTCCATAAATATATATGGGGAAGTACAAGCACCAACTCGGATTTACAGTGAAAACTGCAGGAACTTTAAACCGGCAACAGGAAACAGACTGAGAAACCAGAAAAAAAGTTTCTCCTGCAACCCGTTCTCTTTGTGCTAGATGAACGAAAGTCTCTCCACATGCTCAGTTCTGAGAGATAAGTGTGTGTGAAAGCCGTCATTCAGATAGCTTCTTGGGAACACATAGTTCATTTCAGTTGCAAACCCCACTCCATACATATATATGGGGAGGTACAAGCTCCAACACGGTTTTACTGTGAAAACTGCAGGAACATTAAACCGGCAACAGGAAACATTCTGAGAAACCATAGTAAAAGTTTCTCCTGCATCCAGTTCCTTTTGTGCTAGATGAACGAACGTCTCTCCACATGCTCAGTTCTGAGAGAAAAGTGTGTGTGAAAGCCGTCCTTCACATAGATTCTTGGGAACACAAAGTTCCTTTCACTTGCAAACTCCAATCCATACATATATATCGGGCGGTACTAGCTCCAACTCGGTTTTACAGTGAAATCTGCAGGAACTTCACACTGGCCCTAGGAAACAGACTGAGAACCCAGAGTAAAAATTTCCCCTGCAACCCGTTCCCTTTGTGCTAGATGAACGAACGTCTCTCCACATGCTCAGTTCTGAGAGATAAGTGTGTGTGAAAGCCGTCCTTCACCTAGCTTCTTGGGAACACATAGATCCTTTCAGTTGCAAAACCCACTCCAAACATATATATGGGGAGGTACAAGCTCCAACTCGGATTTATACTGAAAACTGCAGGATCTTTAAACCGGCAACAGGAAACAGACTGAGCAACCAGAAAAAAGTTTCTCCTGCAACCCGTTCCCTTTGTGCTAGATGAACGAACGTCTCTCCACATGCTCAGTTCTGAGAGATAAGTGTGTGTGAAAGCCGTCCTTCACATAGCTTGTTGGGAACACAAAGTTTCTTTTCACTTGCAAACTCCAATACATACATATATATGGGGAGGTACTAGCTCCAACATGATTTTACAGTGAAATCTGCAGGAACTTCACACCGGCTCTAGGAAACAGACTGAGAAACCAGAGTAAAAATTTCTCCTGAAACCCGTTCCCTTTGTGCTAGATGAACGAACGTCTCTCCACCTGCTCAGTTCTGAGAGATAAGTGTGTGTGAAAGCCGTCCATCCCCTAGCTTGTTGGGTACACAAAGATTCTTTTCACATGAAAATGACAATCCATACATATATATGGGGAGGTACAAGTTCCAAATCGGTTTTACTGTGAAAACTGCAGGAACTTCAAACCGGCACTAAGAAACAGACTGAGAAACCAGAGTAAATGTTTCCCCTGCAACCCGTTCCCTTTGTGCTAGATGAACGAACGTCTCTCCACATGCTCAGATCTGAGAGATAAGTGTGTGTGAAAGCCGTCCTTCACCTAGCTTGTTGGAAACACAAAGTTTCTTTTCAGTTGCAAACTGCACTCCATACATATATATGGGGATGTACTAGCTCCAACTCGGTTTTACAGTGAAAACTGCAGGAATTTCAAACCGGCAGTAGGAAACAGACTGAGAAATCAGAGTAATAGTTTCTCCTGCAAACCGTTCCCTTTGTGCTAGATGAACGAACGTCTCTCCACAAGCTCAGTTCTGAGAGATAAGTGTGTGTGAAAGCCGTCCTTCACCTAGCTTCTTGGGAACACATAGTTCCTTTCAGTTGCAAACCAAACTCCATAAATATATATGGGGAAGTACAAGCTCCAACTCGGATTTACAGTGAAAACTGCAGGAACTTTTAAATGGCAACAGGAAACAGACTGAGATACCAGAGTAAAAGTTACTCCTGCAACCCGTTCCTTTTGTGCTTGATGAACGAACGTCTCTCCACATGTTCAGTTCTGAGAGATAAGTGTGTGTGAAAGCCGTCCTTCACCTAGCTTGTTGGGAACACAAAGTTTCTTTCACTTGCAAACTCCAATCCATAAATATATATGTGGCGGTACTAGCTCCACCTCGGTTTTACAGTGAAATCTGCAGGAACTTCACACCGGCTCTAGGAAACAGACTGAGAAACCAGAGTAAAAATTTCTCCTGCAACCCGTTCCCTTTGTGCTAGATGAACGAACGTCTCTCCACATGCTCAGTTCTGAGGGATAAGTGTGTGAGAAAGCCGTCCTTCACCTAGCTTGTAGGGAACACAAAGTTCCTTTTCAGTTGCAAACTCCACTCCATACATGTATATGGGAAAGTACTAGCTCCAACTCGGTTTTACAGTGAAAACTGCAGGAACTTCATTCCGGCACTAGGAAACAGACTGAGAAACCAGAGTAAAAGTTTCTCCTGCAACCCGTTCCCTTTTTGCTAGATGAACGAACGTCTCTCCACATGCTCAGTTCTGAGAGATAAATGTGTGTGAAAGCCGTCCTTCACATAGATTCTTGGGAACACAAAGTTCCTTTCAGTTGCAAACTCCACACCATACATATATATGGGGAGGTACTAGCTCCAACTCTGTTTTACAGTGAAAACTGCAGGAACTTCAAAATGGCACTAGGAAACAGACTGAGAAACCAGAAAAAAGTTTCTCCTGAAACCCGTTCACATTTTGCTAAATGAACGAAGGTCTCTCCATATGCTCAGTTCTGAGAGATAAGTGTGTGTGAAAGCCGTCCTTCACCTAGCTTGTTGGGAACACAAAGATTCTTTTCACATGCAAACGCCAATCCATATATATATATGGGGAGGTACTAGCTCCAACTCGGTTTTATAGTGAAAACTGCAGGAACTTCAAACCGGCAGTAGGAAACAGACTGAGAAACCAGAGTAATATTTTCTCCTGCACCCCGTTCCCTTTGTGCTAGATGAACGAACGTCTCTCCACATGCTCAGTTCTGAGAGATAAGTGTGTGTGAAAGCCGTCCTTCACCTAGCTTGTTGGGAACACAGAGTTTTTTTCCCTTGCAAACTCCACTCCATGCATATATATGGGGAGTTAATAGCTCCAACTCTGTTTTACAGTTAAAACTGCAGGAACTTTAAACCGGCACTAGGAAACAGACTGAAAAACCAGAAAAATAGTTTCTCCTGCAACCCGTTCCCTTCGTGCTAGATGAACGAACGTCTCTCCACATGCTCAGTTCTGAGAGATAAGTGTGTGTGAAAGCCGTCCTTCACCTAGCTTGTTGGGAATACAAAGTTTCTTCTCACTTGCAAACTCCAATCCATACATATATATGGGGAGGTACTAGCTCCAACTCGGTTTTACAGTGAAAACTGCAGGACCTTCAAACCGGCACTAAGAAACAGACAGAAAACCAGAGTAAAATTTACCTGCAAACCGTTCCCTTTGTGCTAGATGAACGAACGTCTCTCCACATGCTCAGTTCTGAGAGGTAAGTGTGTGTGAAAGCCGTCCTTCACCTAGCTTTTTGGGAACACAAAGTTCCTTTCAGTTGCAAACCCCACTCCATAAATATATATGGGGAAGTACAAGCACCAACTCGGATTTACAGTGAAAACTGCAGGAACTTTAAACCGGCAACAGGAAACAGACTGAGAAACCAGAAAAAAAGTTTCTCCTGCAACCCGTTCTCTTTGTGCTAGATGAACGAAAGTCTCTCCACATGCTCAGTTCTGAGAGATAAGTGTGTGTGAAAGCCGTCCTTCAGATACCTTCTTGGGAACACATAGTTCATTTCAGTTGCAAACCCCACTCCATACATATATATGGGGAGGTACAAGCTCCAACACGGTTTCACTGTGAAAACTGCAGGAACATTAAACCGGCAACAGGAAACATTCTGAGAAACCATAGTAAAAGTTTCTCCTGCATCCAGTTCCGTTTGTGCTAGATGAACGAACGTCTCTCCTCATGCTCAGTTCTGAGAGATAAGTGTGTCTGAAAGCCGTCCTTCACCAAACTTGTTGGGAACACAAAGTTTCTTTTCACTTGCAAACGCCAATCCATACATATATATGGGGAGGTACTAGCTCCAACTCTATTTTACAGTGAAAACTGCAGGAACTTCAAACCGGCACTAGGATACAGAATGAGAAACCAGAGTAAAAGTTTCTCCTGCAACCCGTTCCCTTTGTGCTATATGAACGAAAGTCTCTCCACATGCTCAGTTCTGAGAGAAAATTGTGTGTGAAAGCCGTCCTTCACATAGCTTCTTGGGAACACAAAGATTCTTTCACTTGCAAACTCCAATCCATACATATATATGGGGCGATACTAGCTCCAACTCGGTTTTACAGTGAAATCTGCAGGAACTTCACACCGGCCCTAGGAAACAGACTGAGGACCCAGAGTAAAAATTTCCCCTGCAACCCGTTCCCTGTGTGCTAGATGAACGAACGTCTCTCCACATGCTCAGTTCTGAGAGATAAGTGTGTGTGAAAGCCGTCCTTCACCTAGCTTCTTGGGAACACATAGTTCCTTTCAGTTGCAAAACCCACTCCATTCATATATATGGGGAGGTACAAGCTCCAACTCGGATTTACACTGAAAACTGCAGGATCTTTAAACCGGCAACAGGAAACAGACTGAGAAACCAGAAAAAAGTTTCTCCTGCAACCCGTTCCCTTTGTGCTAGATGAACGAACGTCTCTCCACATGCTCAGTTCTGAGAGATAAGTGTGTGTGAAAGCCGTCCTTCACATAGCTTGTTGGGAACACAAAGTTTCTTTTAACTTGCAAACTCCAATACATACATATATATGGGGAGGTACTAGCTCCAACATGATTTTACAGTGAAAACTGCAGGAACTTCAAACCGGCACTAAGAAACAGACTGAGAAACCAGAGTAAACTTTCTCCTGCAAACCGTTCCCTTTGTGCTAGATGAACGAACGTCTCTCCACATGCTCAGTTCTGAGAGATAAGTGTGTGTGAAAGCCGTCCTTCACCTAGCTTGTTGGGTAGACAAAGATTCTTTTCACATGAAAACGACAATCCATACATATATATGGGGAGGTACTAGCTCCAACTCGGTTTTACTGTGAAAACTGCAGGAACTTCAAAGCGGCAGTAGGAAACAGACTGAGAAATCAGAGTAATAGTTTCTCCTGCAAACCGTTCCCTTTGTGTTAGATGAACGAACGTCTCTCCACATGATCATTTCTGTGAGATAAGTGTGTGTGAAAGCCGTCCTTCACCTAGCTTCTTGGGAACACATAGTTCATTTCAGTTGCAAACCCCACTCCTTACATATATATGGGGAGGTACAAACTCCAACTCGGTTTTACTGTGAAAAATGCAGGAACATTAAACCGGCAATTGGAAACATTCTGACAAACCATAGTAAAAGTTTCTCCTGCATCCAGTTCCGTTTGTGCTAGATGAACGAACGTCTCTCCTCATGCTCAGTTCTGAGAGATAAGTGTGTCTGAAAGCCGTCCTTCACCAATCTTGTTGGGAACACAAAGTTTCTTTTCACTTGCAAACGCCAATCCATACATATATATGGGAAGTACTAGCTCCAACTCTGTTTTACAGTGAAAACTGCAGGAACTTCAAACCGGCACTAGGATACAGAATGAGAAACCAGAGTAAAAGTTTCTCCTGCAACCCGTTCCCTTTTTGCTAGATGAACGAACGTCTCTCCACATGCTACGTTCTGAGAGATAAGTGTGTGTGAAAGCCGTCCTTAACATAGCTTGTTGGGAACACAAAGTTTCTTTTCAGTTGCAAACTCCAATCCATACATATATATGGGGAGGTACTAGCTCCAACACAATTTTACAGTGAAAACTGAAGGAACTTCAAACCGGCACTAAGAAACAGACTGAGAATCCAGAGTAAAAATTTCTCCTGCAAACTGTTCCCTTTGTGCTAGATGAACGAACGTCTCTCCACATGCTCAGTTCTGAGAGATAAGTATGTGTGAAAGCCGTCCTTCACCTAGCTTGTTGGGAACAGAAAGTTTCTTTTCACTTGCAAACGCCAATCCATACATATATATGGGGAGGTACTAGCTCCAACTCGGTTTTACAGTGAAAACTGCAGGTACGTCAATCCGGCAGTAGGAAACAGACAGAGAAACCAGAGTAAATGTTTCTCCTGCAAACAGTTCCCTTTGTGCTAGATGAACGAACGTCTCTCCACATGCTCAGTTCTGAGAGATAAATGTGTGTGAAAGCCTTTCTTCACCTAGCTAGTTGGGAACACAAAGTTTTTTTTCCCTTGCAAACTCCACTCCATGCATATATATGGGTTGGTACAAGCTCCAAATCTGTTTTACAATGAAAACTGCAGGAACTTCAAAACGGCACTACGAAAAAGACTGAGACCCACAGTAAAAGTTTCTACTGCAAACTGTTCCTTTTGTGCTAGATGAACGAACGTCTCTCCACATGCTGAGTTCTGAGAGATAAGTGTGTGTGAAAGCCGTCCTTCACCTAGCTTCTTGGGAACACATAGTTCCTTTCAGTTGCACACCCCACTCCATACATATATATGGGGAGGTACAAGCTCCAACTCGGTTTTACTGTGAAAACTGCAGGAACATTAAACCGGCAAGACGAAACATTCTGAGAAACCATAGTAAAAGTTTCTCCTGCATCCAGTTCCGTTTGTGCTAGATGAACGAACGTCTCTCCTCATGCTCAGTTCTGAGAGATAAGTGTGTCTGAAAGCCGTCCTTCACCAAACTTGTTGGGAACACAAAGTTTCTTTTCACTTGCAAACGCCAATCCATACATATATATGGGGAGGTACTAGCTCCAACTCTGTTTTACAGTGAAAACTGCAGGAACTTCAAACCGGCACTAGGATACAGAATGAGAAACCAGAGTAATAGTTTCTCCTGCAACCCGTTCCCTTTGTGCTAGATGAACGAACGTCTCTCCACATGCTATGTTCTGAGAGATAAGTGTGTGTGAAAGCCGTCCTTAACATAGCTTGTTGGGAACACAAAGTTTGTTTTCAGTTGCAAACTCCAATCCATACATATATATGGGGAGGTACTAGCTCCAACACAATTTTACAGTGAAAACTGAAGGAACTTCAAACTGGCACTAAGAAACAGACTGAGAAACCAGAGTAAAAATTTCTCCTGCAAACTGTTCCCTTTGTGCTAGATGAACGAACGTCTCTCCACATGCTCAGTTCTGAGAGATAAGTGTGTGTGAAAGCCGTCCTTCACCTAGCTTGTTGGGAACAGAAAGTTTCTTTTCACTTGCAAACGCCAATCCATACATATATATGGGGAGGTACTAGCTCCAACTCGGTTTTACAGTGAAAACTGCAGGTACTTCAAATCGGCAGTAGGAAACAGACAGAGAAACCAGAGTAAAAGTTTCTCCTGCAAACAGTTCCCTTTGTGCTAGATGAACGAACGTCTCTCCACATGCTCAGTTCTGAGAGATAAGTGTGTGTGAAAGCCGTTCTTCACATAGCTTCCTGGGAACACATAGTTCCTTTCAGTTGCAAACCCCTCTCCATACATATATATGGGGAGGTACTAGCTCCAACTCGGTTTTACAGTGAAAACTGCAGGTACTTCAAATCGGCAGTAGGAAACAGACAGAGAAACCAGAGTAAAAGTTTCTCCTGCAAACAGTTCCCTTTGTGCTAGATGAACGAATGTCTCTCCACATGCTCAGTTCTGAGAGATAAGTGTGTGTGAAAGCCGTCCTTCACCTAGCTTGTTGGGAACAGAAAGTTTCTTTTCACTTGCAAACGCCAATCCATACATATATATGGGGAGGTACTAGCTCCAACTCGGTTTTACAGTGAAAACTTCAGGTACTTCAAACCGGCAGTAGGAAACAGACAGAGAAACCAGAGTAAAAGTTTCTCCTGCAAACAGTTCCCTTTGTGCTAGATGAACGAACGTCTCTCCACATGCTCAGTTCTGAGAGATAAATGTGTGTGAAAGCCTTTCTTCACCTAGCTAGTTGGGAACACAAAGTTTTTTTTCCCTTGCAAACTCCACTCCATGCATATATATGGGTTGGTACAAGCTCCAAATCTGTTTTACAATGAAAACTGCAGGAACTTCAACACGGCACTACGAAAAAGACTGAGACCCACAGTAAAAGTTTCTACTGCAAACCGTTCCTTTTGTGCTAGATGAACGAACGTCTCTCCACATGCTGAGTTCTGAGAGATAAGTGTGTGTGAAAGCCGTCCTTCACCTAGCTCCTTGGGAACACATAGTTCCTTTCAGTTGCACACCCCACTCCATACATATATATGGGGAGGTACAAGCTCCAACTCGGTTTTACTGTGAAAACTGCAGGAACATTAAACCGGCAAGACGAAACATTCTGAGAAACCATAGTAAAAGTTTCTCCTGCATCCAGTTCCGTTTGTGCTAGATGAACGAACGTCTCTCCTCATGCTCAGTTCTGAGAGATAAGTGTGTCTGAAAGCCGTCCTTCACCAAACTTGTTGGGAACACAAAGTTTCTTTTCACTTGCAAACGCCAATCCATACATATATATGGGGAGGTACTAGCTCCAACTCTGTTTTACAGTGAAAACTGCAGGAACTTCAAACCGGCACTAGGATACAGAATGAGAAACCAGAGTAATAGTTTCTCCTGCAACCCGTTCCCTTTGTGCTAGATGAACGAACGTCTCTCCACATGCTATGTTCTGAGAGATAAGTGTGTGTGAAAGCCGTCCTTAACATAGCTTGTTGGGAACACAAAGTTTGTTTTCAGTTGCAAACTCCAATCCATACATATATATGGGGAGGTACTAGCTCCAACACAATTTTACAGTGAAAACTGAAGGAACTTCAAACTGGCACTAAGAAACAGACTGAGAAACCAGAGTAAAAATTTCTCCTGCAAACTGTTCCCTTTGTGCTAGATGAACGAACGTCTCTCCACATGCTCAGTTCTGAGAGATAAGTGTGTGTGAAAGCCGTCCTTCACCTAGCTTGTTGGGAACAGAAAGTTTCTTTTCACTTGCAAATGCCAATCCATACATATATATGGGGAGGTACTAGCTCCAACTCGGTTTTACAGTGAAAACTGCAGGTACTTCAAATCGGCAGTAGGAAACAGACAGAGAAACCAGAGTAAAAGTTTCTCCTGCAAACAGTTCCCTTTGTGATAGATGAACGAACGTCTCTCCACATGCTCAGTTCTGAGAGATAAGTGTGTGTGAAAGCCGTCCTTCAACTAGCTTGTTGGGAACACAATGTTTTTTTCACTTGCATACTCCAATCCATACATATATATGGGGAGGTACTTGCTCCAACTCGGGTTTACAGTGAAAACTGCAGGAACTTCAAAACGGCACTACGAAAAAGACTGAGACCCAGATTAAAAGTTTCTACTGCAAACCGTTCCCTTTGTGCTAGATGAACGAACGTCTCTCCACATGCTGAGTTCTGAGAGATAAGTTTGTGTGAAAGTCGTCCTTCACCTAGCTTCTTGGGAACACATAGTTCCTTTCAGTTGCAAACACCACACCATACATATATATGGGGAGGTACTAGCTCGAACTCGGTTTTACAGGGAAAACTGCAGGAACTTCAAACCGGCACTAGGAAACTGACTGAGAAACCAGAGTAAAAGTTTCTCCTGCAACCCGTTCCCTTTGTACTAGATGAACGAATGTCTCTCCACATGCTCAGTTCTGAGAGATAAGTGTGTGTGAAAGCCGTCCTTCACCTAGCTTGTTGGGAACAGAAAGTTTCTTTTCACTTGCAAACGCCAATCCATACATATATATGGGGATGAACTAGCTCCAACTCGGTTTTACAGTGAAAACTTCAGGTACTTCAAACCGGCAGTAGGAAACAGACAGAGAAACCAGAGTAAAAGTTTCTCCTGCAAACAGTTCCCTTTGTGCTAGATGAACGAACGTCTCACCACATGCTCAGTTCTGAGAGATAAATGTGTGTGAAAGCCTTTCTTCACCTAGCTAGTTGGGAACACAAAGTTTTTTTTCCCTTGCAAACTCCACTCCATGCATATATATGGGTTGGTACAAGCTCCAACTCTGTTTTACAATGAAAACTGCAGGAAATTCAAAACGGCACTACGAAAAAGACTGAGACCCAGAGTAAAAGTTTCTACTGCAAACCGTTCCCTTTGTGCTAGATGAACGAACGTCTCTCCACATGCTGAGTTCTGAGAGATAAGTGTGTGTGAAAGCCGTCCTTCACCTAGCTTCTTGGGAACACATAGTTCCTTTCAGTTGCAAACACCACACCATAAATATATATGGGGAGGTACTAGCTCCAACTCGGTTTTACAGTGAAAACTGCAGGAACTTCAAACCGGCACTAGGAAACTGACTGAGAAACCAGAGTAAAAGTTTCTCCTGCAACCCGTTCCCTTTGTGCTATATGAACGAAAGTCTCTCCACATGCTCAGTTCTGAGAGAAAAGTGTGTGTGAATGCCGTCCTTCACATAGCTTCTTGGGAACACAAAGATTCTTTCACTTGCAAACTCCAATCCATACATATATATGGGGCGGTACTAGCTCCAACTCGGTTTTACAGTGAAATCTGCAGGAACTTCACACCGGCCCTAGGAGTCAGACTGAGAACCCAGAGTAAAAATTTCCCCTGCAACCCGTTCCCTTTGTGCTAGATGAACGAACGTCTCTCCACATGCTCATTTCTGAGAGATAAGTGTGTGTGAAAGCCGTCCTTCACCTAGCTTCTTGGGAACACATAGTTCCTTTCAGTTGCAAAACCCACTCCATACATATATATGGGGAGGTACAAGCTCCAACTCGGATTTATACTGAAAACTGCAGGATTTTTAAACCGGCAACCGGAAACAGACTGAGAAACCAGAAAAAAGTTTCTCCTGCAACCCGTTCCCTTTGTGCTAGATGAACGAACGTCTCTCCACATGCTCAGTTCTGAGAGATAAGTGTGTGTGAAAGCCGTCCTTCACATAGCTTGTTGGGAACACAAAGTTTCTTTTCACTTGCAAACTCCAATACATACATATATATGGGGAGGTACTAGCTCCAACTCGGTTTTACTGTGAAAACTGCAGGAACTTCAAACCGGCACTAAAAACAGACTGAGAAACCAGAGTAAATGTTGCTCCTGCAACCCGTTCCCTTTGTGCTTGATGAACGAACGTGTCTCCACATGCTCAGATCTGAGAGATAAGTGTGTGTGAAACCCGTCCTTCACCTAGCTTGTGGGGAACACAGAGTTTTTTTGCCTTGCAAACTCCACTCCATGCATATATATGGGGAGTTACTAGCTCCAACACTATTTTACAGTTAAAACTGCAGGAACTTTAAACCGGCAACAGGAAACAGACTGAGAAACCAGAAAAATAGTTTCTCCTGCAACCAGTTCCCTTCGAGCTAGATGAACGAACGTCTCTCCACATGCTCAGTTCTGAGAGATAAGTGTGTGTGAAGCAGTCCTTCACCTAACTTGTTGGGAACACAAAGATTCTTTTCACATGCAAACGCCAATCCATACATATATATGGGGAGTTACTAGCTCCAACTCGGTTTTATAGTGAAAACTGCAGGAACTTCAAACCGGCAGTAGGAAACAGACTGAGAAACCAGAGTAAAATTTTCTCCTGCACCCCTTTCCCTTTGTGCTAGATGATAGAACGTCTCTCCACATGCTCGCTTCTGAGAGATAAGTGTGTGTGAAAGCCGTCCTTCACCTAGCTTGTTGGGAACACAGAGTTTTTTTCCCTTGCAAACTCCACTCCATGCATATATATGGGGAGTTACTAGCTCCAACTCTGTTTTACAGTTAAAACTGCAAGAACTTTAAACCGTCACTAGGAAACAGACTGAGAAACCAGAAAAATAGTTTCTCCTGCAACCCGTTCCCTTCGTGCTAGATGAACGAACGTCTCTCCACATGCTCAGTTCTGAGAGATAATTGTGTGTGAAAGCCGTCCTTCACCTAGCTTGTTGGGAATACAAAGTTTTTTCTCACTTGCAAACTCCAATCCATACATATATATGGGGAGGTACTAGCTCCAACACGATTTTACAGTGATAACTGCAGGACCTTCAAACCGGCACTAAGAAACAGACAGAAAACCAGAGTAAAATTTACCTGCAGACCGTTCCCTTTGTGCTAGATGAACGAACGTCTCTCCACATGCTCAGTTCTGAGAGGTAAGTGTGTGTGAAAGCCGTCCTTCACCTAGCTTCTTGGGAACACATTGTTCCTTTCAGTTGCAAACCCCACTCCATAAATATATATGGGGAAGTACAAGCACCAACTCGGATTTACAGTGAAAACTGCAGCAACTTTAAACCGGCAACAGGAAACAGACTGAGAAACCAGAAAAAAAGTTTCTCCTGCAACCCGTTCCCTTTGTGCTAGATGAACGAATGTCTCTCCACATGCTCAGTTCTGAGAGATAAGTGTGTGTGAAAGCCGTCCTTCAGATAGCTTCTTGGGAACACATAGTTCATTTCAGTTGCAAACCCCACTCCATACATATATATGGGGAGGTACAAGCTCCAACACGGTTTTACTGTGAAAACTGCAGGAACTTTAAACCAGCAACAGGAAACATTCTGAGAAACCATAGTAAAAGTTTCTCCTGCATCCAGTTCCGTTTGTGCTAGATGAACGAACGCCTCTCCTCATGCTCAGTTCTGAGAGATAATTGTGTCTGAAAGCCGTCCTTCACCAAATTGTTGGGAACACAAAGGTTCTTTTCACTTGCAAACGCCAATCCATACATATATATGGGGAGGTACTAGCTCCAACTCTGTTTTACAGTGAAAACTGCAGGAACTTCAAACCGGCACTAGGATACAGAATGAGAAACCAGAGTAAAAGTTTCTCCTGCAACCCGTTCCGTTTGTGCTAGATGAACGAACGTCTCTCCACATGCTACGTTCTGAGAGATAATTGTGTGTAAAAGCCGTCCTTAACATAGCTTGTTGGGAACACAAAGTTTCTTTTCAGTTGCAAACTCCACTCCATACATATATATGGGGAGGTACTAGCTCCAACACAATTTTACAGTGAAAACTGCAGGAACTTCAAACCGGCACTAAGAAAAAGCCTGAGAAACCAGAGTAAAAATTTCTTCTGCAAATGTTCCCTTTGTGCTAGATGAACGAACGTCTCTCCACATGCTCAGTTCTGAGAGATAAGTGTGTGTGAAAGCTGTCCTTCACCTAGCTTGTTGGGAACAGAAAGTTTCTTTTCACTTGCAAACGCCAATCCATACATATATATGGGGAGGTACTAGCTCCAACTCGGTTTTACAGTGAAAACTGCAGGAACTTCAAACCGGCAGTAGGAAACAGACAGAGAAACCAGAGTAAAAGTTTCTCCTGCAAACAGTTCCCTTTGTGCTAGATGAACGAACGTCTCTCCACATGCTCAGTTCTGAGAGATAAATGTGTGTGAAAGCCTTTCTTCACCTAGCTAGTTGGGAACACAAAGTATTTTTTCCCTTGCAAACTCCACTCCATGCATATATATGGGTTGGTACAAGCTCCAACTCTGTTTTACAATGAAAACTGCAAGAAATTCAAAACGGCACTAGGAAAAAGACTGAGACCCAAAGTAAAATTTTCTTCTGCAACCCGTTCCTTTGTGCTAGATGAACGAACGTCTCTCCACATGCTACGTTCTGAGAGATAAGTGTGTGTGAAAGCCGTCCTTAACATAGCTTGTTGGGAACACAAAGTTTCTTTTCAGTTGCAAACTCCAATCCATACATATATATGGAGAGGTACTAGCTCCAACACAATTTTACAGTGAAAACTGAAGGAACTTCAAACCGGCACTAAGAAACAGACTGAGAATCCAGAGTAAAAATTTCTCCTGCAAACTGTTCCCTTTGTGCTAGATGAACGAACGTCTCTCCACATGCTCAGTTCTGAGAGATAAGTATGTGTGAAAGCCGTCCTTCACCTAGCTTGTTGGGAACAGAAAGTTTCTTTTCACTTGCAAACGCCAATCCATACATATATATGGGGAGGTACTAGCTCCAACTCGGTTTTACAGTGAAAACTGCAGGTACGTCAAACCGGCAGTAGGAAACAGACAGAGAAACCAGAGTAAAAGTTTCTCCTGCAAACAGTTCCCTTTGTGCTAGATGAACGAACGTCTCTCCACATGCTCAGTTCTGAGAGATAAATGTGTGTGAAAGCCTTTCTTCACCTAGCTAGTTGGGAACACAAAGTTTTTTTTCCCTTGCAAACTCCACTCCATGCATATATATGGGTTGGTACAAGCTCCAAATCTGTTTTACAATGAAAACTGCAGGAACTTCAAAACGGCACTACGAAAAAGACTGAGACCCACAGTAAAAGTTTCTACTGCAAACCGTTCCTTTTGTGCTAGATGAACGAACGTCTCTCCACATGCTGAGTTCTGAGAGATAAGTGTGTGTGAAAGCCGTCCTTCACCTAGCTTCTTGGGAACACATAGTTCCTTTCAGTTGCACACCCCACTCCATACATATATATGGGGAGGTACAAGCTCCAACTCGGTTTTACTGTGAAAACTGCAGGAACATTAAACCGGCAAGACGAAACATTCTGAGAAACCATAGTAAAAGTTTCTCCTGCATCCAGTTCCGTTTGTGCTAGATGAACGAACGTCTCTCCTCATGCTCAGTTCTGAGAGATAAGTGTGTCTGAAAGCCGTCCTTCACCAAACTTGTTGGGAACACAAAGTTTCTTTTCACTTGCAAACGCCAATCCATACATATATATGGGGAGGTACTAGCTCCAACTCTGTTTTACAGTGAAAACTGCAGGAACTTCAAACCGGCACTAGGATACAGAATGAGAAACCAGAGTAATAGTTTCTCCTGCAACCCGTTCCCTTTGTGCTAGATGAACGAACGTCTCTCCACATGCTATGTTCTGAGAGATAAGTGTGTGTGAAAGCCGTCCTTAACATAGCTTGTTGGGAACACAAAGTTTGTTTTCAGTTGCAAACTCCAATCCATACATATATATGGGGAGGTACTAGCTCCAACACAATTTTACAGTGAAAACTGAAGGAACTTCAAACTGGCACTAAGTAACAGACTGAGAAACCAGAGTAAAAATTTCTCCTGCAAACTGTTCCCTTTGTGCTAGATGAACGAACGTCTCTCCACATGCTCAGTTCTGAGAGATAAGTGTGTGTGAAAGCCGTCCTTCACCTAGCTTGTTGGGAACAGAAAGTTTCTTTTCACTTGCAAACGCCAATCCATACATATATATGGGGAGGTACTAGCTCCAACTCGGTTTTACAGTGAAAACTGCAGGTACTTCAAATCGGCAGTAGGAAACAGACAGAGAAACCAGAGTAAAAGTTTCTCCTGCAAACAGTTCCCTTTGTGCTAGATGAACGAACGTCTCTCCACATGCTCAGTTCTGAGAGATAAGTGTGTGTGAAAGCCGTTCTTCACATAGCTTCCTGGGAACACATAGTTCCTTTCAGTTGCAAACCCCTCTCCATACATATATATGGGGAGGTACTAGCTCCAACTCGGTTTTACAGTGAAAACTGCAGGTACTTCAAATCGGCAGTAGGAAACAGACAGAGAAACCAGAGTAAAAGTTTCTCCTGCAAACAGTTCCCTTTGTGCTAGATGAACGAATGTCTCTCCACATGCTCAGTTCTGAGAGATAAGTGTGTGTGAAAGCCGTCCTTCACCTAGCTTGTTGGGAACAGAAAGTTTCTTTTCACTTGCAAACGCCAATCCATACATATATATGGGGAGGTACTAGCTCCAACTCGGTTTTACAGTGAAAACTTCAGGTACTTCAAACCGGCAGTAGGAAACAGACAGAGAAACCAGAGTAAAAGTTTCTCCTGCAAACAGTTCCCTTTGTGCTAGATGAACGAACGTCTCTCCACATGCTCAGTTCTGAGAGATAAATGTGTGTGAAAGCCTTTCTTCACCTAGCTAGTTGGGAACACAAAGTTTTTTTTCCCTTGCAAACTCCACTCCATGCATATATATGGGTTGGTACAAGCTCCAAATCTGTTTTACAATGAAAACTGCAGGAACTTCAAAACGGCACTACGAAAAAGACTGAGACCCACAGTAAAAGTTTCTACTGCAAACCGTTCCTTTTGTGCTAGATGAACGAACGTCTCTCCACATGCTGAGTTCTGAGAGATAAGTGTGTGTGAAAGCCGTCCTTCACCTAGCTCCTTGGGAACACATAGTTCCTTTCAGTTGCACACCCCACTCCATACATATATATGGGGAGGTACAAGCTCCAACTCGGTTTTACTGTGAAAACTGCAGGAACATTAAACCGGCAAGACGAAACATTCTGAGAAACCATAGTAAAAGTTTCTCCTGCATCCAGTTCCGTTTGTGCTAGATGAACGAACGTCTCTCCTCATGCTCAGTTCTGAGAGATAAGTGTGTCTGAAAGCCGTCCTTCACCAAACTTGTTGGGAACACAAAGTTTCTTTTCACTTGCAAACGCCAATCCATACATATATATGGGGAGGTACTAGCTCCAACTCTGTTTTACAGTGAAAACTGCAGGAACTTCAAACCGGCACTAGGATACAGAATGAGAAACCAGAGTAAAAGTTTCTCCTGCAACCCGTTCCCTTTGTGCTAGATGAACGAACGTCTCTCCACATGCTATGTTCTGAGAGATAAGTGTGTGTGAAAGCCGTCCTTAACATAGCTTGTTGGGAACACAAAGTTTGTTTTCAGTTGCAAACTCCAATCCATACATATATATGGGGAGGTACTAGCTCCAACACAATTTTACAGTGAAAACTGAAGGAACTTCAAACTGGCACTAAGAAACAGACTGAGAAACCAGAGTAAAAATTTCTCCTGCAAACTGTTCCCTTTGTGCTAGATGAACGAACGTCTCTCCACATGCTCAGTTCTGAGAGATAAGTGTGTGTGAAAGCCGTCCTTCACCTAGCTTGTTGGGAACAGAAAGTTTCTTTTCACTTGCAAACGCCAATCCATACATATATATGGGGAGGTACTAGCTCCAACTCGGTTTTACAGTGAAAACTGCAGGTACTTCAAATCGGCAGTAGGAAACAGACAGAGAAACCTGAGTAAAAGTTTCTCCTGCAAACAGTTCCCTTTGTGATAGATGAACGAACGTCTCTCCACATGCTCAGTTCTGAGAGATAAGTGTGTGTGAAAGCCGTCCTTCAACTAGCTTGTTGGGAACACAATGTTTTTTTCACTTGCATACTCCAATCCATACATATATATGGGGAGGTACTAGCTCCAACTCGGGTTTACAGTGAAAACTGCAGGAACTTCAAAACGGCACTACGAAAAAGACTGAGACCCAGAGTAAAAGTTTCTACTGCAAACCGTTCCCTTTGTGCTAGATGAACGAACGTCTCTCCACATGCTGAGTTCTGAGAGATAAGTTTGTGTGAAAGTCGTCCTTCACCTAGCTTCTTGGGAACACATAGTTCCTTTCAGTTGCAAACACCACACCATACATATATATGGGGAGGTACTAGCTCCAACTCGGTTTTACAGGGAAAACTGCAGGAACTTCAAACCGGCACTAGGAAACTGACTGAGAAACCAGAGTAAAAGTTTCTCCTGCAACCCGTTCCCTTTGTACTAGATGAACGAATGTCTCTCCACATGCTCAGTTCTGAGAGATAAGTGTGTGTGAAAGCCGTCCTTCACCTAGCTTGTTGGGAACAGAAAGTTTCTTTTCACTTGCAAACGCCAATCCATACATATATATGGGGAGGTACTAGCTCCAACTCGGTTTTACAGTGAAAACTTCAGGTACTTCAAACCGGCAGTAGGAAACAGACAGAGAAACCAGAGTAAAAGTTTCTCCTGCAAACAGTTCCCTTTGTGCTAGATGAACGAACGTCTCTCCACATGCTCAGTTCTGAGAGATAAATGTGTGTGAAAGCCTTTCTTCACCTAGCTAGTTGGGAACACAAAGTTTTTTTTCCCTTGCAAACTCCACTCCATGCATATATATGGGTTGGTACAAGCTCCAACTCTGTTTTACAATGAAAACTGCAGGAACTTCAAAACGGCACTACGAAAAAGACTGAGACCCAGAGTAAAAGTTTCTACTGCAAACCGTTCCCTTTGTGCTAGATGAACGAACGTCTCTCCACATGCTGAGTTCTGAGAGATAAGTGTGTGTGAAAGCCGTCCTTCACCTAGCTTCTTGGGAACACATAGTTCCTTTCAGTTGCAAACACCACACCATAAATATATATGGGGAGGTACTAGCTCCAACTCGGTTTTACAGTGAAAACTGCAGGAACTTCAAACCGGCACTAGGAAACTGACTGAGAAACCAGAGTAAAAGTTTCTCCTGCAACCCGTTCCCTTTGTGCTATATGAACGAAAGTCTCTCCACATGCTCAGTTCTGAGAGAAAAGTGTGTGTGAAAGCCGTCCTTCACATAGCTTCTTGGGAACACAAAGATTCTTTCACTTGCAAACTCCAATCCATACATATATATGGGGCGGTACTAGCTCCAACTCGGTTTTACAGTGAAATCTGCAGGAACTTCACACCGGCCCTAGGAGTCAGACTGAGAACCCAGAGTAAAAATTTCCCCTGCAACCCGTTCCCTTTGTGCTAGATGAACGAACGTCTCTCCACATGCTCATTTCTGAGAGATAAGTGTGTGTGAAAGCCGTCCTTCACCTAGCTTCTTGGGAACACATAGTTCCTTTCAGTTGCAAAACCCACTCCATACATATATATGGGGAGGTACAAGCTCCAACTCGGATTTATACTGAAAACTGCAGGATTTTTAAACCGGCAACCGGAAACAGACTGAGAAACCAGAAAAAAGTTTCTCCTGCAACCCATTCCCTTTGTGCTAGATGAACGAACGTCTCTCCACATGCTCAGTTCTGAGAGATAAGTGTGTGTGAAAGCCGTCCTTCACATAGCTTGTTGGGAACACAAAGTTTCTTTTCACTTGCAAACTCCAATACATACATATATATGGGGAGGTACTAGCTCCAACTCGGTTTTACTGTGAAAACTGCAGGAACTTCAAACCGGCACTAAGAAACAGACTGAGAAACCAGAGTAAATGTTGCTCCTGCAACCCGTTCCCTTTGTGCTTGATGAACGAACGTCTCTCCACATGCTCAGATCTGAGAGATAAGTGTGTGTGAAACCCGTCCTTCACCTAGCTTGTGGGGAACACAGAGTTTTTTTGCCTTGCAAACTCCACTCCATGCATATATATGGGGAGTTACTAGCTCCAACACTATTTTACAGTTAAAACTGCAGGAACTTTAAACCGGCAACAGGAAACAGACTGAGAAACCAGAAAAATAGTTTCTCCTGCAACCAGTTCCCTTCGAGCTAGATGAACGAACGTCTCTCCACATGCTCAGTTCTGAGAGATAAGTGTGTGTGAAGCAGTCCTTCACCTAACTTGTTGGGAACACAAAGATTCTTTTCACATGCAAACGCCAATCCATACATATATATGGGGAGTTACTAGCTCCAACTCGGTTTTATAGTGAAAACTGCAGGAACTTCAAACCGGCAGTAGGAAACAGACTGAGAAACCAGAGTAAAATTTTCTCCTGCACCCCTATCCCTTTGTGCTAGATGATAGAACGTCTCTCCACATGCTCGCTTCTGAGAGATAAGTGTGTGTGAAAGCCGTCCTTCACCTAGCTTGTTGGGAACACAGAGTTTTTTTCCCTTGCAAACTCCACTCCATGCATATATATGGGGAGTTACTAGCTCCAACTCTGTTTTACAGTTAAAACTGCAAGAACTTTAAACCGTCACTAGGAAACAGACTGAGAAACCAGAAAAATAGTTTCTCCTGCAACCCGTTCCCTTCGTGCTAGATGAACGAACGTCTCTCCACATGCTCAGTTCTGAGAGATAAGTGTGTGTGAAAGCCGTCCTTCACCTAGCTTGTTGGGAATACAAAGTTTTTTCTCACTTGCAAACTCCAATCCATACATATATATGGGGAGGTACTAGCTCCAACACGATTTTACAGTGATAACTGCAGGACCTTCAAACCGGCACTAAGAAACAGACAGAAAACCAGAGTAAAATTTACCTGCAGACCGTTCCCTTTGTGCTAGATGAACGAACGTCTCTCCACATGCTCAGTTCTGAGAGGTAAGTGTGTGTGAAAGCCGTCCTTCACCTAGCTTCTTGGGAACACATTGTTCCTTTCAGTTGCAAACCCCACTCCATAAATATATATGGGGAAGTACAAGCACCAACTCGGATTTACAGTGAAAACTGCAGCAACTTTAAACCGGCAACAGGAAACAGACTGAGAAACCAGAAAAAAAGTTTCTCCTGCAACCCGTTCCCTTTGTGCTAGATGAACGAATGTCTCTCCACATGCTCAGTTCTGAGAGATAAGTGTGTGTGAAAGCCGTCCTTCAGATAGCTTCTTGGGAACACATAGTTCATTTCAGTTGCAAACCCCACTCCATACATATATATGGGGAGGTACAAGCTCCAACACGGTTTTACTGTGAAAACTGCAGGAACTTTAAACCAGCAACAGGAAACATTCTGAGAAACCATAGTAAAAGTTTCTCCTGCATCCAGTTCCGTTTGTGCTAGATGAACGAACGCCTCTCCTCATGCTCAGTTCTGAGAGATAAGTGTGTCTGAAAGCCGTCCTTCACCAAATTGTTGGGAACACAAAGGTTCTTTTCACTTGCAAACGCCAATCCATACATATATATGGGGAGGTACTAGCTCCAACTCTGTTTTACAGTGGAAACTGCAGGAACTTCAAACCGGCACTAGGATACAAAATGAGAAACCAGAGTAAAAGTTTCTCCTGCAACCCGTTCCGTTTGTGCTAGATGAACGAACGTCTCTCCACATGCTACGTTCTGAGAGATAATTGTGTGTAAAAGCCGTCCTTAACATAGCTTGTTGGGAACACAAAGTTTCTTTTCAGTTGCAAACTCCACTCCATACATATATATGGGGAGGTACTAGCTCCAACACAATTTTACAGTGAAAACTGCAGGAACTTCAAACCGGCACTAAGAAAAAGCCTGAGAAACCAGAGTAAAAATTTTTTCTGCAAATGTTCCCTTTGTGCTAGATGAACGAACGTCTCTCCACATGCTCAGTTCTGAGAGATAAGTGTGTGTGAAAGCTGTCCTTCACCTAGCTTGTTGGGAACAGAAAGTTTCTTTTCACTTGCAAACGCCAATCCATACATATATATGGGGAGGTACTAGCTCCAACTCGGTTTTACAGTGAAAACTGCAGGAACTTCAAACCGGCAGTAGGAAACAGACAGAGAAACCAGAGTAAAAGTTTCTCCTGCAAACAGTTCCCTTTGTGCTAGATGAACGAACGTCTCTCCACATGCTCAGTTCTGAGAGATAAATGTGTGTGAAAGCCTTTCTTCACCTAGCTAGTTGGGAACACAAAGTATTTTTTCCCTTGCAAACTCCACTCCATACATATATATGGGTTGGTACAAGCTCCAACTCTGTTTTACAATGAAAACTGCAAGAAATTCAAAACGGCACTAGGAAAAAGACTGAGACCCAAAGTAAAATTTTCTTCTGCAACCCGTTCCTTTGTGCTAGATGAACGAACGTCTCTCCACATGCTGAGTTCTGACAGATAAGTGTGCGTGAAAGCCGTCCTTCACCTAGCTTCTTGGGAACACATAGTTCCTTTCAGTTGCAAACCCCACACCATACATATATATGGGGAGGTACTAGCTCCAACTCGATTTTACAGTGAAAACTGCAGGAACTTCAAACCGGCACTAGGAAACTGACTGAGAAACCAGAGTAAAAGTTTCTCCTGCAACCCGTTCCCTTTGTACTAGATGAACGAATGTCTCTCCACATGCTCAGTTCTGAGAGATAATTGTGTGTGAAAGCCGTCCTTCAACTAGCTTGTTGGGAACACAAAGTTTCTTTTCACTTGCAAACTCCAATCCATACATATATATGGGGAGGTACTAGCTCCAACACGATTTTACAGTGAAAACTGCAGGAACTTCAAACCGGCACTAAGAAACAGCCTGAGAAACCAGAGTAAATGTTTCTCCTGCAAACCGTTCCCTTTGTGCTATATGAACGAAAGTCTCTCCACGTGCTCAGTTCTGAGAGATAAGTGTGTGTGAAAGCCGTCCTTCACATAGTTTCTTGGGAACAAAAAGATTCTTTCACTTGCAAACTCCAATCCATACAGATATATGGGGCGGTACTAGCTCCCACTCGGTTTTACAGTGAAATCTGCAGGAACTTCAAACCGGCACTAAGAAACAGACTGAGAAATCAGAGTAATAGTTTTTCCTGCAAACCGTTCCCTTTGTGCTAGATGAACGAACGTCTCTCCACATGCTCAGTTCTGAGAGATAAATGTGTGTGAAAGCCGTCCTACACCTAGCTTCTTGGGAACACATAGTTCATTTCAGTTGCATACCAAACTCCATACATATATATGGGGAGGTACAATCTCCAACTCGGATTTACAGTGAAAACTGCAGGAACTTTAAACCGGCAACAGGAAACAGACGGAGAAACCAGAGTAAAAGTTTCTACTGCAACCCGTTCCTGTTGTGCTTGATGAACGAATGTCTCTCCACATGCTCAGTTCTGAGAGATAAGTGTGTGTGAAAGCCGTCCTTCAACTAGCTTGTTGGGAACACAAAGTTTCTTTTCACTTGCAAACTCCAATCCATACATATATATGGGGAGGTAATAGCTCCAACACGATTTTACAGTGAAAACTGCAGGGACTTCAAACCGGCACTAAGAAACATTCTGAGAAACCAGAGTAAAAGTTTCTCCTGCAAACATTTCCCTTTTATGCTACATGAACGAACGTCTCTCCACATGCTCAGTTCTGAGAGATAAGTGTGTGTGAAAGCCGTCCTTCACCTAGCTTGTTGGGAACACAAAGTTTCTTTCACTTGAAAACTCCAATCCATAAATATATATGGGGCGGTACTAGCTCCAACTCGGTTTTACAGTGAAATCTGCAGGAACTTCACACCGGCACTAGGAAACAGACTGAGAAACCAGAGTAAAAATTTCTCCTGCAACCCGTTCCCTTTGTGCTAGATGAACGAACGTCTCTCCACATGCTCAGTTCTGAGAGATAAGTGTGTGTGAAAGCCGTAGTTCACCTAGCTTGTTGGGAACACAAAGTTTCTTTTCAGTTGCAAACTCCACTCCATACATATATATGGGAAAGTACTAGCTCCAACTCGGTTTTAAAGTGAAAACTGCAGGAACTTCAAACCGGCACTAGGAAACAGACTGAGAAACCAGAGTAAAAGTTTCTCCTGCAACCCATTCCCTTTTTGCTAGATGAACGAACGTCTCTCCACATGCTCAGTTCTGAGAGATAAGTGTGTGTGAAAGCCGTCCTTCACATAGATTCTTGGGAACACAAAGTTCCTTTCAGTTGTAAACTCCACACCATACATATATATGGGGAGGTACTAGCTCCAACTCTGTTTTACAGTGAAAACTGCAGGAACTTCAAAATGGCACTAGGAAACAGACTGAGAAACCAGATAAATGTTTCTCCTGCAACCCGTTCACATTTTGCTAAATGAACGAACGTCTCTCCATATGCTCAGTTCTGAGAGATAAGTGTGTGTGAAAGCCGCCCTTCACCTAGCTTGTTGGGAACACAAAGTTTCTTTTCACTGGCAAACTCCACTCCATACATATATATGGGGATGTACTAGCTCCAACTCGGTTTTATAGTGAAAACTGCAGGAACTTCAAACCGGCAGTAGGAAACAGACTGAGAAACCAGAGTAAAGTTTTCTCCTGCACCCCGTTCCCTTTGTGCTAAATGAAAGAACGTCTCTCCACATGCTAAGTTCTGAGAGGTAAGTGTGTGTGAAAGCCGTCCTTCACCTAGCTTGTTGGGAACACAGAGTTTTTTTCCCTTGCAAACTCCACTCCATGCATATATATGGGGAGTTACTAGCTCCAACTCTGTTTTACAGTTAAAACTGCAGGAACTTTAAACCGGCAACAGGAAACAGACTGAGAAACCAGAAAAATAGTTTCTCCTGCAACCCGTTCCCTTCGTGCTAGATGAACGGACGTCTCTCCACATGCTCAGTTCTGAGAGATAAGTGTGTGTGAAAGCCGTCCTTCACCTAGCTTGTTGGGAACACAAAGATTCTTTTCACATGCAAACGCCAATCCATACATATATATGGGGATGTACTAGCTCCAACTCGTTTTTATAGTGAAAACTGCAGGAACTTCAAACCGGCACTTAGAAACAGACTGAGAGACCAGAGTAAAAGTTTCTCCTGCAACCCGTTAGCTTTGTGCTAGATGAACGAACGTCTCTCCACATGCTCATTCCTGAGAGATAAGTGTGTGTGAAAGCCGTTCTTCACCTAGCTTGTTGGGAACACAAAGATTCTTTTCAGTTGCAAACTCCACTCCATACATATATATGGGGAGGTACAAGCTCCAACTCGGTTTTACAGTGAAAACTGCAGGAACTTCAAACCGCCACTAGGAAAAATACTGAGAAACCAGAGTGAAAGTTTCCCCTGCAACCCGTTCCCTTTGTGCTAGATGAACGAACGTCTCTCCACATGATCATTTCTGAGAGATAAGTGTGTGTGAAAGCCGTTCTTCACCTAGCTTCTTGGGAACACATAGTTCATTTCAGTTGCAAACCCCACTCCATACATATATATGGGGAGGTACAAGCTCCAACTCGGTTTTACTGTGAAAACTGCAGGAACATTAAACCGGCAACAGGAAACATTCTGAGAAACCATAGTAAAAGTTTCTCCTGCATCCAGTTCTGTTTGTGCTAGATGAACGAACGTCTCTCCTCATGCTCAGTTCTGAGAGATAAGTGTGTGTGAAAGCCGTCCTTCACCAAACTTCTTGGGAACACAAAGTTTCTTTTCACTTGCAAACGCCAATCCATACATATATATGGGGAGGTACTAGCTCCAACTGTGTTTTACATTGAAAACTGCAGGAACATCAAACCGGCACTAGGAAACAGACTGAGAAACCAGAGTAAAAGTTTCTCCTGCAACCCATTCCCTTTTTGCTAGATGAACGAAAGTCTCTCCACATGCTCAGTTCTGAGAGATAAGTGTGTGTGAAAGCCGTCCTTCACATAGATTCTTGAGAACACAAAGTTCCTTTCAGTTGCAAACTCCAAACCATACATATTTATGGGGAGGTACTAGCTCCAACTCTGTTTTACAGTGAAAACTGCAGGAACTTCAAAATGGCACTAGGAAACAGACTGAGAAACCAGAAAAAAGTTTCTCCTGTAACCCATTCCCTTTTTGCTAGATGAACGAAAGTCTCTCCACATGCTCAGTTCTGAGAGAAAAGTGTGTGTGAAAGCCGTCCTTCACATAGCTTCTTGGGAACACAAAGATTCTTTCACTTGCAAACTCCAATCCATACATATATATGGGGCGGTACTAGCTCCAACTCGGTTTTACAGTGAAAACTGCAGGAACTTCAAACCGGCACTAGGAAACTGACTGAGAAACCAGAGTAAAAGTTTCTCCTGCAACCCGTTCCCTTTGTGCTATATGAACGAAAGTCTCTCCACATGCTCAGTTCTGAGAGAAAAGTGTGTGTGAAAGCCGTCCTTCACATAGCTTCTTGGGAACACAAAGATTCTTTCACTTGCAAACTCCAATCCATACATATATATGGGGCGGTACTAGCTCCAACTCGGTTTTACAGTGAAATCTGCAGGAACTTCACACCGGCCCTAGGAGTCAGACTGAGAACCCAGAGTAAAAATTTCCCCTGCAACCCGTTCCCTTTGTGCTAGATGAACGAACGTCTCTCCACATGCTCATTTCTGAGAGATAAGTGTGTGTGAAAGCCGTCCTTCACCTAGCTTCTTGGGAACACATAGTTCCTTTCAGTTGCAAAACCCACTCCATACATATATATGGGGAGGTACAAGCTCCAACTCGGATTTATACTGAAAACTGCAGGATTTTTAAACCGGCAACCGGAAACAGACTGAGAAACCAGAAAAAAGTTTCTCCTGCAACCCATTCCCTTTGTGCTAGATGAACGAACGTCTCTCCACATGCTCAGTTCTGAGAGATAAGTGTGTGTGAAAGCCGTCCTTCACATAGCTTGTTGGGAACACAAAGTTTCTTTTCACTTGCAAACTCCAATACATACATATATATGGGGAGGTACTAGCTCCAACTCGGTTTTACTGTGAAAACTGCAGGAACTTCAAACCGGCACTAAGAAACAGACTGAGAAACCAGAGTAAATGTTGCTCCTGCAACCCGTTCCCTTTGTGCTTGATGAACGAACGTCTCTCCACATGCTCAGATCTGAGAGATAAGTGTGTGTGAAACCCGTCCTTCACCTAGCTTGTGGGGAACACAGAGTTTTTTTGCCTTGCAAACTCCACTCCATGCATATATATGGGGAGTTACTAGCTCCAACACTATTTTACAGTTAAAACTGCAGGAACTTTAAACCGGCAACAGGAAACAGACTGAGAAACCAGAAAAATAGTTTCTCCTGCAACCAGTTCCCTTCGAGCTAGATGAACGAACGTCTCTCCACATGCTCAGTTCTGAGAGATAAGTGTGTGTGAAGCAGTCCTTCACCTAACTTGTTGGGAACACAAAGATTCTTTTCACATGCAAACGCCAATCCATACATATATATGGGGAGTTACTAGCTCCAACTCGGTTTTATAGTGAAAACTGCAGGAACTTCAAACCGGCAGTAGGAAACAGACTGAGAAACCAGAGTAAAATTTTCTCCTGCACCCCTATCCCTTTGTGCTAGATGATAGAACGTCTCTCCACATGCTCGCTTCTGAGAGATAAGTGTGTGTGAAAGCCGTCCTTCACCTAGCTTGTTGGGAACACAGAGTTTTTTTCCCTTGCAAACTCCACTCCATGCATATATATGGGGAGTTACTAGCTCCAACTCTGTTTTACAGTTAAAACTGCAAGAACTTTAAACCGTCACTAGGAAACAGACTGAGAAACCAGAAAAATAGTTTCTCCTGCAACCCGTTCCCTTCGTGCTAGATGAACGAACGTCTCTCCACATGCTCAGTTCTGAGAGATAAGTGTGTGTGAAAGCCGTCCTTCACCTAGCTTGTTGGGAATACAAAGTTTTTTCTCACTTGCAAACTCCAATCCATACATATATATGGGGAGGTACTAGCTCCAACACGATTTTACAGTGATAACTGCAGGACCTTCAAACCGGCACTAAGAAACAGACAGAAAACCAGAGTAAAATTTACCTGCAGACCGTTCCCTTTGTGCTAGATGAACGAACGTCTCTCCACATGCTCAGTTCTGAGAGGTAAGTGTGTGTGAAAGCCGTCCTTCACCTAGCTTCTTGGGAACACATTGTTCCTTTCAGTTGCAAACCCCACTCCATAAATATATATGGGGAAGTACAAGCACCAACTCGGATTTACAGTGAAAACTGCAGCAACTTTAAACCGGCAACAGGAAACAGACTGAGAAACCAGAAAAAAAGTTTCTCCTGCAACCCGTTCCCTTTGTGCTAGATGAACGAATGTCTCTCCACATGCTCAGTTCTGAGAGATAAGTGTGTGTGAAAGCCGTCCTTCAGATAGCTTCTTGGGAACACATAGTTCATTTCAGTTGCAAACCCCACTCCATACATATATATGGGGAGGTACAAGCTCCAACACGGTTTTACTGTGAAAACTGCAGGAACTTTAAACCAGCAACAGGAAACATTCTGAGAAACCATAGTAAAAGTTTCTCCTGCATCCAGTTCCGTTTGTGCTAGATGAACGAACGCCTCTCCTCATGCTCAGTTCTGAGAGATAAGTGTGTCTGAAAGCCGTCCTTCACCAAATTGTTGGGAACACAAAGGTTCTTTTCACTTGCAAACGCCAATCCATACATATATATGGGGAGGTACTAGCTCCAACTCTGTTTTACAGTGGAAACTGCAGGAACTTCAAACCGGCACTAGGATACAAAATGAGAAACCAGAGTAAAAGTTTCTCCTGCAACCCGTTCCGTTTGTGCTAGATGAACGAACGTCTCTCCACATGCTACGTTCTGAGAGATAATTGTGTGTAAAAGCCGTCCTTAACATAGCTTGTTGGGAACACAAAGTTTCTTTTCAGTTGCAAACTCCACTCCATACATATATATGGGGAGGTACTAGCTCCAACACAATTTTACAGTGAAAACTGCAGGAACTTCAAACCGGCACTAAGAAAAAGCCTGAGAAACCAGAGTAAAAATTTTTTCTGCAAATGTTCCCTTTGTGCTAGATGAACGAACGTCTCTCCACATGCTCAGTTCTGAGAGATAAGTGTGTGTGAAAGCTGTCCTTCACCTAGCTTGTTGGGAACAGAAAGTTTCTTTTCACTTGCAAACGCCAATCCATACATATATATGGGGAGGTACTAGCTCCAACTCGGTTTTACAGTGAAAACTGCAGGAACTTCAAACCGGCAGTAGGAAACAGACAGAGAAACCAGAGTAAAAGTTTCTCCTGCAAACAGTTCCCTTTGTGCTAGATGAACGAACGTCTCTCCACATGCTCAGTTCTGAGAGATAAATGTGTGTGAAAGCCTTTCTTCACCTAGCTAGTTGGGAACACAAAGTATTTTTTCCCTTGCAAACTCCACTCCATACATATATATGGGTTGGTACAAGCTCCAACTCTGTTTTACAATGAAAACTGCAAGAAATTCAAAACGGCACTAGGAAAAAGACTGAGACCCAAAGTAAAATTTTCTTCTGCAACCCGTTCCTTTGTGCTAGATGAACGAACGTCTCTCCACATGCTGAGTTCTGACAGATAAGTGTGCGTGAAAGCCGTCCTTCACCTAGCTTCTTGGGAACACATAGTTCCTTTCAGTTGCAAACCCCACACCATACATATATATGGGGAGGTACTAGCTCCAACTCGATTTTACAGTGAAAACTGCAGGAACTTCAAACCGGCACTAGGAAACTGACTGAGAAACCAGAGTAAAAGTTTCTCCTGCAACCCGTTCCCTTTGTACTAGATGAACGAATGTCTCTCCACATGCTCAGTTCTGAGAGATTATTGTGTGTGAAAGCCGTCCTTCAACTAGCTTGTTGGGAACACAAAGTTTCTTTTCACTTGCAAACTCCAATCCATACATATATATGGGGAGGTACTAGCTCCAACACGATTTTACAGTGAAAACTGCAGGAACTTCAAACCGGCACTAAGAAACAGCCTGAGAAACCAGAGTAAATGTTTCTCCTGCAAACCGTTCCCTTTGTGCTATATGAACGAAAGTCTCTCCACGTGCTCAGTTCTGAGAGATAAGTGTGTGTGAAAGCCGTCCTTCACATAGTTTCTTGGGAACAAAAAGATTCTTTCACTTGCAAACTCCAATCCATACAGATATATGGGGCGGTACTAGCTCCCACTCGGTTTTACAGTGAAATCTGCAGGAACTTCAAACCGGCACTAAGAAACAGACTGAGAAATCAGAGTAATAGTTTTTCCTGCAAACCGTTCCCTTTGTGCTAGATGAACGAACGTCTCTCCACATGCTCAGTTCTGAGAGATAAATGTGTGTGAAAGCCGTCCTACACCTAGCTTCTTGGGAACACATAGTTCATTTCAGTTGCATACCAAACTCCATACATATATATGGGGAGGTACAATCTCCAACTCGGATTTACAGTGAAAACTGCAGGAACTTTAAACCGGCAACAGGAAACAGACGGAGAAACCAGAGTAAAAGTTTCTACTGCAACCCGTTCCTGTTGTGCTTGATGAACGAATGTCTCTCCACATGCTCAGTTCTGAGAGATAAGTGTGTGTGAAAGCCGTCCTTCAACTAGCTTGTTGGGAACACAAAGTTTCTTTTCACTTGCAAACTCCAATCCATACATATATATGGGGAGGTAATAGCTCCAACACGATTTTACAGTGAAAACTGCAGGGACTTCAAACCGGCACTAAGAAACATTCTGAGAAACCAGAGTAAAAGTTTCTCCTGCAAACATTTCCCTTTTATGCTACATGAACGAACGTCTCTCCACATGCTCAGTTCTGAGAGATAAGTGTGTGTGAAAGCCGTCCTTCACCTAGCTTGTTGGGAACACAAAGTTTCTTTCACTTGAAAACTCCAATCCATAAATATATATGGGGCGGTACTAGCTCCAACTCGGTTTTACAGTGAAATCTGCAGGAACTTCACACCGGCACTAGGAAACAGACTGAGAAACCAGAGTAAAAATTTCTCCTGCAACCCGTTCCCTTTGTGCTAGATGAACGAACGTCTCTCCACATGCTCAGTTCTGAGAGATAAGTGTGTGTGAAAGCCGTAGTTCACCTAGCTTGTTGGGAACACAAAGTTTCTTTTCAGTTGCAAACTCCACTCCATACATATATATGGGAAAGTACTAGCTCCAACTCGGTTTTAAAGTGAAAACTGCAGGAACTTCAAACCGGCACTAGGAAACAGACTGAGAAACCAGAGTAAAAGTTTCTCCTGCAACCCATTCCCTTTTTGCTAGATGAACGAACGTCTCTCCACATGCTCAGTTCTGAGAGATAAGTGTGTGTGAAAGCCGTCCTTCACATAGATTCTTGGGAACACAAAGTTCCTTTCAGTTGTAAACTCCACACCATACATATATATGGGGAGGTACTAGCTCCAACTCTGTTTTACAGTGAAAACTGCAGGAACTTCAAAATGGCACTAGGAAACAGACTGAGAAACCAGATAAATGTTTCTCCTGCAACCCGTTCACATTTTGCTAAATGAACGAACGTCTCTCCATATGCTCAGTTCTGAGAGATAAGTGTGTGTGAAAGCCGCCCTTCACCTAGCTTGTTGGGAACACAAAGTTTCTTTTCACTGGCAAACTCCACTCCATACATATATATGGGGATGTACTAGCTCCAACTCGGTTTTATAGTGAAAACTGCAGGAACTTCAAACCGGCAGTAGGAAACAGACTGAGAAACCAGAGTAAAGTTTTCTCCTGCACCCCGTTCCCTTTGTGCTAAATGAAAGAACGTCTCTCCACATGCTAAGTTCTGAGAGGTAAGTGTGTGTGAAAGCCGTCCTTCACCTAGCTTGTTGGGAACACAGAGTTTTTTTCCCTTGCAAACTCCACTCCATGCATATATATGGGGAGTTACTAGCTCCAACTCTGTTTTACAGTTAAAACTGCAGGAACTTTAAACCGGCAACAGGAAACAGACTGAGAAACCAGAAAAATAGTTTCTCCTGCAACCCGTTCCCTTCGTGCTAGATGAACGGACGTCTCTCCACATGCTCAGTTCTGAGAGATAAGTGTGTGTGAAAGCCGTCCTTCACCTAGCTTGTTGGGAACACAAAGATTCTTTTCACATGCAAACGCCAATCCATACATATATATGGGGATGTACTAGCTCCAACTCGTTTTTATAGTGAAAACTGCAGGAACTTCAAACCGGCACTTAGAAACAGACTGAGAGACCAGAGTAAAAGTTTCTCCTGCAACCCGTTAGCTTTGTGCTAGATGAACGAACGTCTCTCCACATGCTCATTCCTGAGAGATAAGTGTGTGTGAAAGCCGTTCTTCACCTAGCTTGTTGGGAACACAAAGATTCTTTTCAGTTGCAAACTCCACTCCATACATATATATGGGGAGGTACAAGCTCCAACTCGGTTTTACAGTGAAAACTGCAGGAACTTCAAACCGCCACTAGGAAAAATACTGAGAAACCAGAGTGAAAGTTTCCCCTGCAACCCGTTCCCTTTGTGCTAGATGAACGAACGTCTCTCCACATGATCATTTCTGAGAGATAAGTGTGTGTGAAAGCCGTTCTTCACCTAGCTTCTTGGGAACACATAGTTCATTTCAGTTGCAAACCCCACTCCATACATATATATGGGGAGGTACAAGCTCCAACTCGGTTTTACTGTGAAAACTGCAGGAACATTAAACCGGCAACAGGAAACATTCTGAGAAACCATAGTAAAAGTTTCTCCTGCATCCAGTTCTGTTTGTGCTAGATGAACGAACGTCTCTCCTCATGCTCAGTTCTGAGAGATAAGTGTGTGTGAAAGCCGTCCTTCACCAAACTTCTTGGGAACACAAAGTTTCTTTTCACTTGCAAACGCCAATCCATACATATATATGGGGAGGTACTAGCTCCAACTGTGTTTTACATTGAAAACTGCAGGAACATCAAACCGGCACTAGGAAACAGACTGAGAAACCAGAGTAAAAGTTTCTCCTGCAACCCATTCCCTTTTTGCTAGATGAACGAAAGTCTCTCCACATGCTCAGTTCTGAGAGATAAGTGTGTGTGAAAGCCGTCCTTCACATAGATTCTTGAGAACACAAAGTTCCTTTCAGTTGCAAACTCCAAACCATACATATTTATGGGGAGGTACTAGCTCCAACTCTGTTTTACAGTGAAAACTGCAGGAACTTCAAAATGGCACTAGGAAACAGACTGAGAAACCAGAAAAAAGTTTCTCCTGCAACCCATTCCCTTTTTGCTAGATGAACAAACGTCTCTCCACATGCTCAGTTCTGAGATATAAGTGTGTGTGAAAGCCGTTCTTCACCTAGCTTGTTGGGAACACAAAGTTTCTTTTCACTGGCAAACTCCACTCCATGCATATATATGGGTTGTTACTAGCTCCAACTCTGTTTTACAGTGAAAACTGCAGGAACTTCAAAACGGCACTAGGAAAAAACTGAGACCCAGAGTAAAAGTTTCTACTGCAACCCGTTCCCTTTGTGCTAGATGAACGAACGTCTCTCCACATGCTGAGTTCTGAGAGATAAGTGTGTGTGAAAGCCGTCCTTCACCTAGCTTCTTGGGAACACATAGTTCCTTTCAGTTGCAAACCCCACTCCATACATATATATGGGGAGGTACTAGCTCCAACTCGGTTTTACAGTGAAAACTGCAGGAACTTCAAACCGGCACTAGGAAACAGACTGAGAACCCAGAAAAAAGTTTCTCCTGCAACCCGTTACCTTTGTGCTAGATGAACGAACGTCTCTCCACATGATCAGTTCTGAGAGATAAGTGTGTGTGAAAGCCGTCCTTCACCTATCTTGTTGGGAACACAAAGTTTCTTTTCACTTGCAAACTCCAATACATACATATATATGGGGAGGTAGTAGCTCCAACATGATTTTACAGTGAAAACTGCAGGAACTTCAAACCGGCACTAAGAAACAGACTGAGAAACCAGAGTAAAAATTTCTCCTGCAAACAGTTCCCTTTGTGCTAGATGAACGAACGTCTCTCCACATGCTCAGTTCTGAGATATAAATGTGCGTGAAAGCCGTCCTTCACCTAGCTTGTTGGGAACACAAAGTTTCTTTTCAGTTGCAAACTCCACTCCATACATATATATGGGGAGGTACTAGCTCCAACTCGGTTTTACAGTGAAAAATGCATTAACTTCATACCGGCATTAGGAAACAGACTGAGAAACCAGAGTAAAAGTTTCACTGCAACCCGTTCCATTTGTGCTAGATGAACGGACGTCTCTCCACATGCTCAGATCTGAGAGATAAGTGTGTGTGAAAGCCGTCCTTCACCTAGCTTCTTGGGAACACATAGTTCCTTTCAGTTGCAAACCCCACACCATACATATATATGGGGAGGTACTAGCTCCAACTCGGTTTTACAGTGAAAACTGCAGGAACTTCAAACCGGCACTAGGAAACTGACTGAGAAACCAGAGTAAAAGTTTCTCCTGCAACCCGTTCCCTTTGTACTAGATGAACGAATGTCTCTCCACATGCTCAGTTCTGAGAGATAAGTGTGTGTGAAAGCCGTCCTTCACCTAGCTTTTTGGGAACACAAAGGTTTTTTTCCCTTGCAAAATCCACTCCATGCATATATATGGGGAGGTACTAGCTCCAAATCGGTTTTACAGTGAAAACTGCTGGAACATCAAACCGTCACTAGGAAACAGACTGAGAAACCAGAGTAAAAGTTTCTCCTGCAAACCGTTCCCTTTGTGCAAGATGAACGAACGTCTCTCCACATGCTCAGTTCTGAGAGATAAATGTGTGTGAAAGCCTTACTTAACATAGCTTGTTGGGAACACAAAGTTTCTTTTCACTTGCAAGCTCCAATACATACATATATATGGGGAGGTACTAGCTCCAACATGATTTTACAGTGAAAACTGCAGGAACTTCAAACCGGCACTAAGAAACAGACTGAGAAACCAGAGTAAAACTTTCTCCTGCAAACCGTTCCCTTTGTGCTAGATGAACGAACGTCTCTCCACATGCTCAGTTCTGAGAGATAAGTGTGTGTGAAAGCCGTCCTTCACCTAGCTTGTTGGGAACACAAAGATTTTTTTCCCTTGCAAACGCCACACCATGCATATATATGGGGAGGTACTAGCTCCAACTCTGCTTTACAGTGAAAACTGCAGGAACTTTAAACCGGCAACAGGAAACAGACTGAGAAACCGGAAAAATAGTTTCTCCTGCAAACCGTTCCCTTTGTGCTAGATGAACGAACGTCTCTCCACATGCTCAGTTCTAAGAGATATGTGTGTGTGAAAGCCGTCCTTCACCTAGCTTGTTGGGTACACAAAGATTCTTTTCACATGCAAACGACAATCCATACATATATATGGGGAGGTACTAGCTCCAACTCGGTTTTACAGTGAAAACTGCAGGAACTTCAAACCGGCACTAAGAAACAGACTGAGAAACCAGAGTAAATGTTTCTCCTGCAACCCGTTCCTTTTGTGCTAGATGAACGAACGTCTCTCCACATGCTCAGTTCTGAGAGATAAGTGTGTGTGAAAGCCGTCCTTCACCTAGCTTGTTGGGAACACAAAGTTTCTTTTCAGTTGCAAACTCCACTCCATACATATATAAGGGGATATACTAGCTCCAACTCTGTTTTACAGTGAAAACTGCAGGAACTTCAAACCGGCAGTAGGAAACAGACTGAGAAACCAGAGTAATAGTTTCTCCTGCAACCCGTTCCCTTTGTGCTAGATGAACGAACGTCTCTCCACATGCTCATTTCTGAGAGATAAGTTTGTGTGAAAGCCGTCCTTCAACTAGCTTCTTGGGAACACATTGTTCCTTTCAGTTGCAAACCAAACTCCATAAATATATATGGGGAGGTACAAGCTCCAACTCGGATTTACAGTGAAAACTGCAGGAACGTTAAAACGGCAACAGGAAACAGACTGAGAAACCAGAGTAAAAGTTTCTCCTGCAACCCGTTCCCTTTGTGCTAAATGAACGAACGTCCCTCCACATGCTCAGTTCTGAGAGATAAGTGTGTGTGAAAGCCGTCCTTCACCTAACTTGTTGGGAACAGAAAGTTTCTTTTCACTTACAAACGCCAATCCATACATATATATGGGGAGGTAGTAGCTCCAACTCGGTTTTACAGTGAAAACTGCAGGAACTTCATACCGGCACTAGGATACAGACTGAGAAACCAGAGTAAATGTTTCTCCTGCAACCCGTTCCCCTTGTGCTTGATGAACGAACGTCTCTCCACATGCTCATTTCTGAGAGATAATTATGTGTGAAAGCCGTTCTTCACCTAGCTTGTTGGGAATACAAAGTTACTTTTCAGTTTCAAACTCCACTCCATACATATATATGGGGAGGTACTAACTCAAACCCCGTTTTACAGTGAAAACCTCAGGAACTTCAAACCGGCACTAGGAAACAGACTGAGAAACCAGGGTAAAAGTTTTTCTCCAACCCCTTCCCTTTGTGCTAGATGAACGAACGTCTCTCCACATGCTCAGTTCTGAGAGATAAATGTGTGTGAAAGCCGTCCTACACCTAGCTTCTTGGGAACACATAGTTCATTTCAGTTGCATACCAAACTCCATACATATATATGGGGAGGTACAAGCTCCAACTCGGATTTACAGTGAAAACTGCAGGAACTTTAAACCGGCAACAGGAAACAGACGGAGAAACCAGAAAAAAAGTTTCTCCTTCAACCCGTTCCCTTTGTGCTAGATGAACGAACGTCTCTCCACATGCTCAGTTCTGAGAGATAATTGTGTGTGAAAGCCGTCCTTCACCTAGCTTGTTGGGAACACAAAGTTTCTTTTCACTTGGAACGCCAATCCATACATGTATATGGGGAGGTACTAGCTCCAACTCGGGTTTACAGTGAAAACTGCAGGAACTTCAAACCGGCACTAGGAAACAGACTGAGAAACCAGAGTAAAAGTTTCTCCTGCAACCCATTCCCATTTTGCTAGATGAACGAACGTCTTTCCACATGCTCAGTTCTGAGAGATATGTGTGTGTGAAAGCCGTCCTTCACATAGATTCTTGGGAACACAAAGTTCCTTTCAGTTGCAAACTCCACACCATACATATATATGGGGAGGTACTAGCTCCAACTCTGTTTTACAGTGAAAACTGCAGGAACTTCAAAATGGCACTAGGAAACAGACTGAGAAACCAGATAAATGTTTCTCCTGCAACCCGTTCACATTTTGCTAAATGAACGAACGTCTCTCCATATGCTCAGTTCTGAGAGATAAGTGTGTGTGAAAGCCGCCCTTCACCTAGCTTGTTGGGAACACAAAGTTTCTTTTCACTGGCAAACTCCACTCCATACATATATATGGGGATGTACTAGCTCCAACTCGGTTTTATAGTGAAAACTGCAGGAACTTCAAACCGGCAGTAGGAAACAGACTGAGAAACCAGAGTAAAATTTTCTCCTGCAAACAGTTCCCTTTGTGCTAGATGAACGAACGTCTCTCCACATGCTGAGTTCTGAGAGATAAGTGTGTGTGAAAGCCGTCCTTCACCTAGCTTCTTGGGAACACATAGTTCCTTTCAGTTGCAAACCCCACTCCATACATATATATGGGGAGGTACTAGCTCCAACTCGGTTTTACAGTGAAAACTGCAGGAACTTCAAACCGGCACTAGGAAACAGACTGAGAACCCAGAAAAAAGTTTCTCCTGCAACCCGTTACCTTTGTGATAGATGAACGAACGTCTCTCCACATGATCAGTTCTGAGAGATAAGTGTGTGTGAAAGCCGTCCTTCACCTATCTTGTTGGGAACACAAAGTTTCTTTTCACTTGCAAACTCCAATACATACATATATATGGGGAGGTAGTAGCTCCAACATGATTTTACAGTGAAAACTGCAGGAACTTCAAACCGGCACTAAGAAACAGACTGAGAAACCAGAGTAAAACTTTCTCCTGCAAACAGTTCCCTTTGTGCTAGATGAACGAACGTCTCTCCACATGCTCAGTTCTGAGATATAAATGTGCGTGAAAGCCGTCCTTCACCTAGCTTGTTGGGAACACAAAGTTTCTTTTCAGTTGCAAACTCCACTCCATACATATATATGGGGAGGTACTAGCTCCAACTCGGTTTTACAGTGAAAAATGCATTAACTTCAAACCGGCATTAGGAAACAGACTGAGAAACCAGAGTAAAAGTTTCACTGCAACCCGTTCCATTTGTGCTAGATGAACGGACGTCTCTCCACATGCTCAGATCTGAGAGATAAGTGTGTGTGAAAGCCGTCCTTCACCTAGCTTCTTGGGAACACATAGTTCCTTTCAGTTGCAAACCCCACACCATACATATATATGGGGAGGTACTAGCTCCAACTCGGTTTTACAGTGAAAACTGCAGGAACTTCAAACCGGCACTAGGAAACTGACTGAGAAACCAGAGTAAAAGTTTCTCCTGCAACCCGTTCCCTTTGTACTAGATGAACGAATGTCTCTCCACATGCTCAGTTCTGAGAGATAAGTGTGTGTGAAAGCCGTCCTTCACCTAGCTTTTTGGGAACACAAAGGTTTTTTTCCCTTGCAAAATCCACTCCATGCATATATATGGGGAGGTACTAGCTCCAAATCGGTTTTACAGTGAAAACTGCTGGAACATCAAACCGTCACTAGGAAACAGACTGAGAAACCAGAGTAAAAGTTTCACCTGCAAACCGTTCCCTTTGTGCAAGATGAACGAACGTCTCTCCACATGCTCAGTTCTGAGAGATAAATGTGTGTGAAAGCCTTACTTAACATAGCTTGTTGGGAACACAAAGTTTCTTTTCACTTGCAAACTCCAATACATACATATATATGGGGAGGTACTAGCTCCAACATGATTTTACAGTGAAAACTGCAGGAACTTCAAACCGGCACTAAGAAACAGACTGAGAAACCAGAGTAAAACTTTCTCCTGCAAACCGTTCCCTTTGTGCTAGATGAACGAACGTCTCTCCACATGCTCAGTTCTGAGAGATAAGTGTGTGTGAAAGCCGTCCTTCACCTAGCTTGTTGGGAACACAAAGTTTCTTTTCAGTTGCAAACTCAACTCCATACATATATATGGGGAGGTACTAGCTCCAAATCGGTTTTACAGTGAAAACCTCAGGAACTTCAAACCGGCAGTAGGAAACAGACTGAGAAACCAGAGTAAAATTTTCTCATGCAACCCGTTCCCTTTGTGCTAGATGAACTAACGTCTCTCCACATGCTCAGTTCTGAGAGGTAAATGTGTGTGAAAGCCGTCCTTCACATAGCTTGTTGGTAACACAAAGATTTTTTTCCCTTGCAAACGCCACACCATGCATATATATGGGGAGGTACTAGCTCCAACTCTGCTTTACAGTGAAAACTGCAGGAACTTTAAACCGGCAACAGGAAACAGACTGAGAAACCGGAAAAATAGTTTCTCCTGCAAACCGTTCCCTTTGTGCTAGGTGAACGAACATCTCTCCACATGCTCAGTTCTAAGAGATATGTGTGTGTGAAAGCCGTCCTTCACCTAGCTTGTTGGGTACACAAAGATTCTTTTCACATGCAAACGACAATCCATACATATATATGGGGAGGTACTAGCTCCAACTCGGTTTTACAGTGAAAACTGCAGGAACTTCAAACCGGCACTAAGAAACAGACTGAGAAACCAGAGTAAATGTTTCTCTTGCAACCCGTTCCTTTTGTGCTAGATGAACGAACGTCTCTCCACATGCTCAGTTCTGAGAGATAAGTGTGTGTGAAAGCCGTCCTTCACCTAGCTTGTTGGGAACACAAAGTTTCTTTTCAGTTGCAAACTCCACTCCATACATATATAAGGGGATATACTAGCTCCAACTCTGTTTTACAGTGAAAACTGCAGGAACTTCAAACCGGCAGTAGGAAACAGACTGAGAAACCAGAGTAATAGTTTCTCCTGCAACCCGTTCCCTTTGTGCTAGATGAACGAACGTCTCTCCACATGCTCATTTCTGAGAGATAAGTTTGTGTGAAAGCCGTCCTTCAACTAGCTTCTTGGGAACACATTGTTCCTTTCAGTTGCAAACCAAACTCCATAAATATATATGGGGAGGTACAAGCTCCAACTCGGATTTACAGTGAAAACTGCAGGAACGTTAAAACGGCAACAGGAAACAGACTGAGAAACCAGAGTAAAAGTTTCTCCTGCAACCCGTTCCCTTTGTGCTAAATGAACGAACGTCCCTCCACATGCTCAGTTCTGAGAGATAAGTGTGTGTGAAAGCCGTCCTTCACCTAACTTGTTGGGAACAGAAAGTTTCTTTTCACTTACAAACGCCAATCCATACATATATATGGGGAGGTAGTAGCTCCAACTCGGTTTTACAGTGAAAACTGCAGGAACTTCATACCGGCACTAGGATACAGACTGAGAAACCAGAGTAAATGTTTCTCCTGCAACCCGTTCCCCTTGTGCTTGATGAACGAACGTCTCTCCACATGCTCATTTCTGAGAGATAATTATGTGTGAAAGCCGTTCTTCACCTAGCTTGTTGGGAATACAAAGTTACTTTTCAGTTTCAAACTCCACTCCATACATATATATGGGGAGGTACTAACTCAAACCCCGTTTTACAGTGAAAACCTCAGGAACTTCAAACCGGCACTAGGAAACAGACTGAGAAACCAGGGTAAAAGTTTTTCTCCAACCACTTCCCTTTGTGCTAGATGAACGAACGTCTCTCCACATGCTCAGTTCTGAGAGATAAATGTGTGTGAAAGCCGTCCTACACCTAGCTTCTTGGGAACACATAGTTCATTTCAGTTGCATACCAAACTCCATACATATATATGGGGAGGTACAAGCTCCAACTCGGATTTACAGTGAAAACTGCAGGAACTTTAAACCGGCAACAGGAAACAGACGGAGAAACCAGAAAAAAAGTTTCTCCTTCAACCCGTTCCCTTTGTGCTAGATGAACGAACGTCTCTCCACATGCTCAGTTCTGAGAGATAATTGTGTGTGAAAGCCGTCCTTCACCTAGCTTGTTGGGAACACAAAGTTTCTTTTCACTTGGAACGCCAATCCATACATGTATATGGGGAGGTACTAGCTCCAACTCGGGTTTACAGTGAAAACTGCAGGAACTTCAAACCGGCACTAGGAAACAGACTGAGAAACCAGAGTAAAAGTTTCTCCTGCAACCCATTCCCATTTTGCTAGATGAACGAACGTCTTTCCACATGCTCAGTTCTGAGAGATATGTGTGTGTGAAAGCCGTCCTTCACATAGATTCTTGGGAACACAAAGTTCCTTTCAGTTGCAAACTCCACACCATACATATATATGGGGAGGTACTAGCTCCAACTCTGTTTTACAGTGAAAACTGCAGGAACTTCAAAATGGCACTAGGAAACAGACTGAGAAACCAGATAAATGTTTCTCCTGCAACCCGTTCACATTTTGCTAAATGAACGAACGTCTCTCCATATGCTCAGTTCTGAGAGATAAGTGTGTGTGAAAGCCGCCCTTCACCTAGCTTGTTGGGAACACAAAGTTTCTTTTCACTGGCAAACTCCACTCCATACATATATATGGGGATGTACTAGCTCCAACTCGGTTTTATAGTGAAAACTGCAGGAACTTCAAACCGGCAGTAGGAAACAGACTGAGAAACCAGAGTAAAATTTTCTCCTGCAAACAGTTCCCTTTGTGCTAGATGAACGAACGTCTCTCCACATGCTGAGTTCTGAGAGATAAGTGTGTGTGAAAGCCGTCCTTCACCTAGCTTCTTGGGAACACATAGTTCCTTTCAGTTGCAAACCCCACTCCATACATATATATGGGGAGGTACTAGCTCCAACTCGGTTTTACAGTGAAAACTGCAGGAACTTCAAACCGGCACTAGGAAACAGACTGAGAACCCAGAAAAAAGTTTCTCCTGCAACCCGTTACCTTTGTGATAGATGAACGAACGTCTCTCCACATGATCAGTTCTGAGAGATAAGTGTGTGTGAAAGCCGTCCTTCACCTATCTTGTTGGGAACACAAAGTTTCTTTTCACTTGCAAACTCCAATACATACATATATATGGGGAGGTAGTAGCTCCAACATGATTTTACAGTGAAAACTGCAGGAACTTCAAACCGGCACTAAGAAACAGACTGAGAAACCAGAGTAAAACTTTCTCCTGCAAACAGTTCCCTTTGTGCTAGATGAACGAACGTCTCTCCACATGCTCAGTTCTGAGATATAAATGTGCGTGAAAGCCGTCCTTCACCTAGCTTGTTGGGAACACAAAGTTTCTTTTCAGTTGCAAACTCCACTCCATACATATATATGGGGAGGTACTAGCTCCAACTCGGTTTTACAGTGAAAAATGCATTAACTTCAAACCGGCATTAGGAAACAGACTGAGAAACCAGAGTAAAAGTTTCACTGCAACCCGTTCCATTTGTGCTAGATGAACGGACGTCTCTCCACATGCTCAGATCTGAGAGATAAGTGTGTGTGAAAGCCGTCCTTCACCTAGCTTCTTGGGAACACATAGTTCCTTTCAGTTGCAAACCCCACACCATACATATATATGGGGAGGTACTAGCTCCAACTCGGTTTTACAGTGAAAACTGCAGGAACTTCAAACCGGCACTAGGAAACTGACTGAGAAACCAGAGTAAAAGTTTCTCCTGCAACCCGTTCCCTTTGTACTAGATGAACGAATGTCTCTCCACATGCTCAGTTCTGAGAGATAAGTGTGTGTGAAAGCCGTCCTTCACCTAGCTTTTTGGGAACACAAAGGTTTTTTTCCCTTGCAAAATCCACTCCATGCATATATATGGGGAGGTACTAGCTCCAAATCGGTTTTACAGTGAAAACTGCTGGAACATCAAACCGTCACTAGGAAACAGACTGAGAAACCAGAGTAAAAGTTTCACCTGCAAACCGTTCCCTTTGTGCAAGATGAACGAACGTCTCTCCACATGCTCAGTTCTGAGAGATAAATGTGTGTGAAAGCCTTACTTAACATAGCTTGTTGGGAACACAAAGTTTCTTTTCACTTGCAAACTCCAATACATACATATATATGGGGAGGTACTAGCTCCAACATGATTTTACAGTGAAAACTGCAGGAACTTCAAACCGGCACTAAGAAACAGACTGAGAAACCAGAGTAAAACTTTCTCCTGCAAACCGTTCCCTTTGTGCTAGATGAACGAACGTCTCTCCACATGCTCAGTTCTGAGAGATAAGTGTGTGTGAAAGCCGTCCTTCACCTAGCTTGTTGGGAACACAAAGTTTCTTTTCAGTTGCAAACTCAACTCCATACATATATATGGGGAGGTACTAGCTCCAAATCGGTTTTACAGTGAAAACCTCAGGAACTTCAAACCGGCAGTAGGAAACAGACTGAGAAACCAGAGTAAAATTTTCTCATGCAACCCGTTCCCTTTGTGCTAGATGAACTAACGTCTCTCCACATGCTCAGTTCTGAGAGGTAAATGTGTGTGAAAGCCGTCCTTCACATAGCTTGTTGGTAACACAAAGATTTTTTTCCCTTGCAAACGCCACACCATGCATATTTATGGGGAGGTACTAGCTCCAACTCTGCTTTACAGTGAAAACTGCAGGAACTTTAAACCGGCAACAGGAAACAGACTGAGAAACCGGAAAAATAGTTTCTCCTGCAAACCGTTCCCTTTGTGCTAGGTGAACGAACATCTCTCCACATGCTCAGTTCTAAGAGATATGTGTGTGTGAAAGCCGTCCTTCACCTAGCTTGTTGGGTACACAAAGATTCTTTTCACATGCAAACGACAATCCATACATATATATGGGGAGGTACTAGCTCCAACTCGGTTTTACAGTGAAAACTGCAGGAACTTCAAACCGGCACTAAGAAACAGACTGAGAAACCAGAGTAAATGTTTCTCTTGCAACCCGTTCCTTTTGTGCTAGATGAACGAACGTCTCTCCACATGCTCAGTTCTGAGAGATAAGTGTGTGTGAAAGCCGTCCTTCACCTAGCTTGTTGGGAACACAAAGTTTCTTTTCAGTTGCAAACTCCACTCCATACATATATAAGGGGATATACTAGCTCCAACTCTGTTTTACAGTGAAAACTGCAGGAACTTCAAACCGGCAGTAGGAAACAGACTGAGAAACCAGAGTAATAGTTTCTCCTGCAACCCGTTCCCTTTGTGCTAGATGAACGAACGTCTCTCCACATGCTCATTTCTGAGAGATAAGTTTGTGTGAAAGCCGTCCTTCAACTAGCTTCTTGGGAACACATTGTTCCTTTCAGTTGCAAACCAAACTCCATAAATATATATGGGGAGGTACAAGCTCCAACTCGGATTTACAGTGAAAACTGCAGGAACGTTAAAACGGCAACAGGAAACAGACTGAGAATCCAGAGTAAAAGTTTCTCCTGCAACCCGTTCCCTTTGTGCTAAATGAACGAACGTCCCTCCACATGCTCAGTTCTGAGAGATAAGTGTGTGTGAAAGCCGTCCTTCACCTAACTTGTTGGGAACAGAAAGTTTCTTTTCACTTACAAACGACAATCCATACATATATATGGGGAGGTAGTAGCTCCAACTCGGTTTTACAGTGAAAACTGCAGGAACTTCATACCGGCACTAGGATACAGACTGAGAAACCAGAGTAAATGTTTCTCCTGCAACCCGTTCCCCTTGTGCTTCATGAACGAACGTCTCTCCACATGCTCATTTCTGAGAGATAATTATGTGTGAAAGCCGTTCTTCACCTAGCTTGTTGGGAATACAAAGTTACTTTTCAGTTTCAAACTCCACTCCATACATATATATGGGGAGGTACTAACTCAAACCCCGTTTTACAGTGAAAACCTCAGGAACTTCAAACCGGCACTAGGAAACAGACTGAGAAACCAGGGTAAAAGTTTTTCTCCAACCCCTTCCCTTTGTGCTAGATGAACGAACGTCTCTCCACATGCTCAGTTCTGAGAGATAAATGTGTGTGAAAGCCGTCCTACACCTAGCTTCTTGGGAACACATAGTTCATTTCAGTTGCATACCAAACTCCATACATATATATGGGGAGGTACAAGCTCCAACTCGGATTTACAGTGAAAACTGCAGGAACTTTAAACCGGCAACAGGAAACAGACGGAGAAACCAGAAAAAAAGTTTCTCCTTCAACCCGTTCCCTTTGTGCTAGATGAACGAACGTCTCTCCACATGCTCAGTTCTGAGAGATAATTGTGTGTGAAAGCCGTCCTTCACCTAGCTTGTTGGGAACACAAAGTTTCTTTTCACTTGGAACGCCAATCCATACATGTATATGGGGAGGTACTAGCTCCAACTCGGTTTTACAGTGAAAACTGCAGGAACTTCAAACCGTCACTAGGAAACAGACTGAGAAACCAGAGTAAATGTTTCTCCTGCGAACCGTTCCCTTTGTGCTAGATGAACGAACGTCTCTCCATATGCTAAGTTCTGAGAGATAAGTGTGTGTGAATGCCGTCCTTCACCTAACTTGTTGGGAACACAAAGTTACTTTTCAGTTGCAAACTCCAATCCATACATATATATGGGGTGGTACTAGCTCCAACTCGGTTTTACAGTGAAAACTGCAGGAACTTCAAACCGGCAGTAGGAAACAGAATGAGAAACCAGAGTAAAATTTTCCCTGCAACACGTTCCCTTTGTGCTAGATGAACGAACGTCTCTCCACATGCTCAGTTCTGAGAGATAAGTGTGTGTGAAAGCCGTCCTTCACCTAGCTTGTTGGGAACACAAAGTTACTTTTCAGTTGCAAACACCACTCCATACATATATATGGGGAGGTACTAGCTCCAACCCTCTTTTACAGTGAAAACTGCAGGAACTTTAAACCGGCAACAGGAAACAGACTGAGAAACCAGAAAAATAGTTTCTCCTGCAAACCGTTCCCTTCGTGCTAGATGAACGAACGTCCCTCCACATGCTCCGTTCTGAGAGAAAAGTGTGTGTGAAAGCCGTCCTTCATCTAGCTTGTTGGGAACACAAAGATTCTTTTCACATGCAAACGCCAATCCATACATATATATGGGGATGTACTAGCTCCAACTCGGTTTTACAGTGAAAACTGCAGGAACTTCAAACCGGCACTAGGAAACAGACTGAGAAACCAGAGTAAAAGTTTCTCCTGCAACCCATTCCCATTTTGCTAGATGAACGAACGTCTCTCCACATGCTCAGTTCTGAGAGATATGTGTGTGTGAAAGCCGTCCTTCACATAGATTCTTGGGAACACAAAGTTCCTTTCAGTTGCAAACTCCACACCATACATATATATGGGGAGGTACTAGCTCCAACTCTGTTTTACAGTGAAAACTGCAGGAACTTCAAAATGGCACTAGGAAACAGACTGAGAAACCAGATAAATGTTTCTCCTGCAACCCGTTCACATTTTGCTAAATGAACGAACGTCTCTCCATATGCTCAGTTCTGAGAAATAAGTGTGTGTGAAAGCCGCCCTTCACCTAGCTTGTTGGGAACACAAAGTTTCTTTTCACTGGCAAACTCCACTCCATACATATATATGGGGATGTACTAACTCCAACTCGGTTTTATAGTGAAAACTGCAGGAACTTCAAACCGGCAGTAGGAAACAGACTGAGAAACCAGAGTAAAATTTTCTCCTGCACCCCGTTCCCTTTGTGCTAGATGAAAGAACGTCTCTCCACATGCTCAGTTCTGAGAGGTAAGTGTGTGTGAAAGCCGTCCTTCACCTAGCTTGTTGGGAACACAGAGTTTTTTTCCTTTGCAAACTCCACTCCATGCATATATATGGGGAGTTACTAGCTCCAACTCTGTTTTACAGTTAAAACTGCAGGAACTTTAAACCGGCAACAGGAAACAGACTGAGAAACCAGAAAAATAGTTTCTCCTGCAACCCGTTCCCTTCGTGCTAGATGAACGGACGTCTCTCCACATGCTCAGTTCTGAGAGATAATTGTGTGTGAAAGCCGTCCTTCACCTAGCTTGTTGGGAACACAAAGTTTCTTTTCACTTGGAACGCCAATCCATACATGTATATGGGGAGGTACTAGCTCCAACTCGGGTTTACAGTGAAAACTGCAGGAACTTCAAACCGTCACTAGGAAACAGACTGAGAAACCAGAGTAAATGTTTCTCCTGCGAACCGTTCCCTTTGTGCTAGATGAACGAACGTCTCTCCATATGCTAAGTTATGAGAGATAAGTGTGTGTGAATGCCGTCCTTCACCTAACTTGTTGGGAACACAAAGTTACTTTTCAGTTGCAAACTCCACTCCATACATATATATGGGGTGGTACTAGCTCCAACTCGGTTTTACAGTGAAAACTGCAGGAACTTCAAACCGGCAGTAGGAAACAGAATGAGAAACCAGAGTAAAATTTTCCCTGCAACACGTTCCCTTTGTGCTAGATGAACGAACGTCTCTCCACATGCTCAGTTCTGAGAGATAAGTGTGTGTGAAAGCCGTCCTTCACCTAGCTTGTTGGGAACACAAAGTTACTTTTCAGTTGCAAACACCACTCCATACATATATATGGGGAGGTACTAGCTCCAACCCTCTTTTACAGTGAAAACTGCAGGAACTTTAAACCGGCAACAGGAAACAGACTGAGAAACCAGAAAAATAGTTTCTCCTGCAAACCGTTCCCTTCGTGCTAGATGAACGAACGTCCCTCCACATGCTCCGTTCTGAGAGATAAGTGTGTGTGAAAGCCGTCCTTCATCTAGCTTGTTGGGAACACAAAGATTCTTTTCACATGCAAACGCCAATCCATACATATATATGGGGATGTACTAGCTCCAACTCGGTTTTACAGTGAAAACTGCAGGAACTTCAAACCGGCACTAGGAAACAGACTGAGAAACCAGAGTAAAAGTTTCTCCTGCAACCCATTCCCATTTTGCTAGATGAACGAACGTCTCTCCACATGCTCAGTTCTGAGAGATATGTGTGTGTGAAAGCCGTCCTTCACATAGATTCTTGGGAACACAAAGTTCCTTTCAGTTGCAAACTCCACACCATACATATATATGGGGAGGTACTAGCTCCAACTCTGTTTTACAGTGAAAACTGCAGGAACTTCAAAATGGCACTAGGAAACAGACTGAGAAACCAGATAAATGTTTCTCCTGCAACCCGTTCACATTTTGCTAAATGAACGAACGTCTCTCCATATGCTCAGTTCTGAGAAATAAGTGTGTGTGAAAGCCGCCCTTCACCTAGCTTGTTGGGAACACAAAGTTTCTTTTCACTGGCAAACTCCACTCCATACATATATATGGGGATGTACTAACTCCAACTCGGTTTTATAGTGAAAACTGCAGGAACTTCAAACCGGCAGTAGGAAACAGACTGAGAAACCAGAGTAAAATTTTCTCCTGCACCCCGTTCCCTTTGTGCTAGATGAAAGAACGTCTCTCCACATGCTCAGTTCTGAGAGGTAAGTGTGTGTGAAAGCCGTCCTTCACCTAGCTTGTTGGGAACACAGAGTTTTTTTCCTTTGCAAACTCCACTCCATGCATATATATGGGGAGTTACTAGCTCCAACTCTGTTTTACAGTTAAAACTGCAGGAACTTTAAACCGGCAACAGGAAACAGACTGAGAAACCAGAAAAATAGTTTCTCCTGCAACCCGTTCCCTTCGTGCTAGATGAACGGACGTCTCTCCACATGCTCAGTTCTGAGAGATAATTGTGTGTGAAAGCCGTCCTTCACCTAGCTTGTTGGGAACACAAAGTTTCTTTTCACTTGGAACGCCAATCCATACATGTATATGGGGAGGTACTAGCTCCAACTCGGGTTTACAGTGAAAACTGCAGGAACTTCAAACCGTCACTAGGAAACAGACTGAGAAACCAGAGTAAATGTTTCTCCTGCGAACCGTTCCCTTTGTGCTAGATGAACGAACGTCTCTCCATATGCTAAGTTATGAGAGATAAGTGTGTGTGAATGCCGTCCTTCACCTAACTTGTTGGGAACACAAAGTTACTTTTCAGTTGCAAACTCCACTCCATACATATATATGGGGTGGTACTAGCTCCAACTCGGTTTTACAGTGAAAACTGCAGGAACTTCAAACCGGCAGTAGGAAACAGAATGAGAAACCAGAGTAAAATTTTCCCTGCAACACGTTCCCTTTGTGCTAGATGAACGAACGTCTCTCCACATGCTCAGTTCTGAGAGATAAGTGTGTGTGAAAGCCGTCCTTCACCTAGCTTGTTGGGAACACAAAGTTACTTTTCAGTTGCAAACACCACTCCATACATATATATGGGGAGGTACTAGCTCCAACCCTCTTTTACAGTGAAAACTGCAGGAACTTTAAACCGGCAACAGGAAACAGACTGAGAAACCAGAAAAATAGTTTCTCCTGCAAACCGTTCCCTTCGTGCTAGATGAACGAACGTCCCTCCACATGCTCCGTTCTGAGAGATAAGTGTGTGTGAAAGCCGTCCTTCATCTAGCTTGTTGGGAACACAAAGATTCTTTTCACATGCAAACGCCAATCCATACATATATATGGGGATGTACTAGCTCCAACTCGGTTTTACAGTGAAAACTGCAGGAACTTCAAACCGGCACTAGGAAACAGACTGAGAAACCAGAGTAAAAGTTTCTCCTGCAACCCATTCCCATTTTGCTAGATGAACGAACGTCTCTCCACATGCTCAGTTCTGAGAGATATGTGTGTGTGAAAGCCGTCCTTCACATAGATTCTTGGGAACACAAAGTTCCTTTCAGTTGCAAACTCCACACCATACATATATATGGGGAGGTACTATCTCCAACTCTGTTTTACAGTGAAAACTGCAGGAACTTCAAAATGGCACTAGGAAACAGACTGAGAAACCAGATAAATGTTTCTCCTGCAACCCGTTCACATTTTGCTAAATGAACGAACGTCTCTCCATATGCTCAGTTCTGAGAGATAAGTGTGTGTGAAAGCCGCCCTTCACCTAGCTTGTTGGGAACACAAAGTTTCTTTTCACTGGCAAACTCCACTCCATACATATATATGGGGATGTACTAGCTCCAACTCGGTTTTATAGTGAAAACTGCAGGAACTTCAAACCGGCAGTAGGAAACAGACTGAGAAACCAGAGTAAAATTTTCTCCTGCACCCCGTTCCCTTTGTGCTAGATGAAAGAACGTCTCTCCACATGCTCAGTTCTGAGAGGTAAGTGTGTGTGAAAGCCGCCCTTCACCTAGCTTGTTGGGAACACAGAGTTTTTTTCCCTTGCAAACTCCACTCCATGCATATATATGGGGAGTTACTAGCTCCAACTCTGTTTTACAGTTAAAACTGCAGGAACTTTAAACCGGCAACAGGAAACAGACTGAGAAACCAGAAAAATAGTTTCTCCTGCAACCCGTTCCCTTCGTGCTAGATGAACGGACGTCTCTCCACATGCTCAGTTCTGAGAGATAAGTGTGTGTGAAAGCCGTCCTTCACCTAGCTTGTTGGGAACACAAAGATTCTTTTCACATGCAAACGCCAATCCATACATATATATGGGGATGTACTAGCTCCAACTCGGTTTTATAGTGAAAACTGCAGGAACTTCAAACCGGCACTTAGAAACAGACTGAGAGACCAGAGTAAAAGTTTCTCCTGCAACCCGTTAGCTTTGTGCTAGATGAACGAAAGTCTCTCCACATGCTCAGTCCTGAGAGATAAGTGTGTGTGAAAGCCGTTCTTCACCTAGCTTGTTGGGAACACAAAGTTTCTTTTCAGTTGCAAACTCCACTCCATAAATATATATGGGGTGGTACAAGCTCCAACTCGGTTTTACAGTGAAAACTGCAGGAACTTCAAACCGCCACTAGGAAAAATACTGAGAAACCAGAGTAAAAGTTTCCCCTGCAACCCGTTCCCTTTGTGCTAGATGAATGAACGTCTCTCCACATGATCATTTCTGAGAGATAAGTGTGTGTGAAAGCCGTTCTTCACCTAGCTTCTTGGGAACACATTGTTCATTTCAGTTGCAAAACCCACTCCATACATATATATGGGGAGGTACAAGCTCCAACTCGGTTTTACTGTGAAAACTGCAGGAACATTAAACCGGCAACAGGAAACATTCTGAGAAACCATAGTAAAAGTTTCTCCTGCATCCAGTTCTGTTTGTGCTAGATGAACGAACGTCTCTCCTCATGCTCAGTTCTGAGAGATAAGAGTGTGTGAAAGCCATCCTTCACCAAACTTGTTGGGAACACAAAGTTTCTTTTCACTTGCAAACGCCAATCCATACATATATATGGGGAGGTACTAGCTCCAACTCTGTTTTACATTGAAAACTGCAGGAACTTCAAACCGGCACTAGGAAACAGACTGAGAAACCAGAGTAAAAGTTTCTCCTGCAACCCACTCCCTTTTTGCTAGATGAACGAAAGTCTCTCCACATGCTCAGTTCTGAGAGATAAGTGTGTGTGAAAGCCGTCCTTCACATTGATTCTTGGGAACACAAAGTTCCTTTCAGTTGCAAACTCCACACCATACATATTTATGGGGAGGTACTAGCTCCAACTCTCTTTTACAGTGAAAACTGCAGGAACTTCAAAATGGCACTAGGAAACAGACTGAGAAACCAGAAAATAGTTTCTCCTGCAACCCATTCCCTTTTTGCTAGATGAACAAACGTCTCTCCACATGCTCAGTTCTGAGATATAAGTGTGTGTGAAAGCCGTTCTTCACCTAGCTTGTTGGGAACACAAAGTTTCTTTTCACTGGCAAACTCCACTCCATGCATATATATGGGTTATTCCTAGCTCCAACTCTGTTTTACAGTGAAAACTGCAGGAACTTCAAAACGGCACTAGGAAAAAACTGAGACCCAGAGTAAAAGTTTCTACTGCAACCCGTTCCCTTTGTGCTAGATGAACGAACGTCTCTCCACATGCTGAGTTCTGAGAGATAAGTGTGTGTGAAAGCCGTCCTTCACCTAGCTTCTTGGGAACACATAGTTCCTTTCAGTTGCAAACCCCACTCCATACATATATATGGGGAGGTACTAGCTCCAACTCGGTTTTACAGTGAAAACTGCAGGAACTTCAAACCGGCACTAGGAAACAGACTGAGAACCCAGAAAAAAGTTTCTCCTGCAACCCGTTACCTTTGTGCTAGATGAACGAACGTCTCTCCACATGATCAGTTCTGAGAGATAAGTGTGTGTGAAAGCCGTCCTTCACCTATCTTGTTGGGAACACAAAGTTTCTTTTCACTTGCAAACTCCAATACATACATATATATGGGGAGGTAGTAGCTCCAACATGATTTTACAGTGAAAACTGCAGGAACTTCAAACCGGCACTAAGAAACAGACTGAGAAACCAGAGTAAAACTTTCTCCTGCAAACAGTTCCCTTTGTGCTAGATGAACGAACGTCTCTCCACATGCTCAGTTCTGAGTTATAAATGTGCGTGAAAGCCGTCCCTCACCTAGCTTGTTGGGAACACAAAGTTTCTTTTCAGTTGCAAACTCCACTCCATACATATATATGGGGAGGTACTAGCTCCAACTCGGTTTTACAGTGAAAAATGCATTAACTTCAAACCGGCATTAGGAAACAGACTGAGAAACCAGAGTAAAAGTTTCACTGCAACCCGTTCCATTTGTGCTAGATGAACGGACGTCTCTCCACATGCTCAGATCTGAGAGATAAGTGTGTGTGAAAGCCGTCCTTCACCTAGCTTCTTGGGAACACATAGTTCCTTTCAGTTGCAAACCCCACACCATACATATATATGGGGAGGTACTAGCTCCAACTCGGTTTTACAGTGAAAACTGCAGGAACTTCAAACCGGCACTAGGAAACTGACTGAGAAACCAGAGTAAAAGTTTCTCCTGCAACCCGTTCCCTTTGTACTAGATGAACGAATGTCTCTCCACATGCTCAGTTCTGAGAGATAAATGTGTGTGAAAGCCTTACTTAACAGAGCTTGTTGGGAACACAAAGTTTCTTTTCACTTGCAAACTCCAATACATACATATATATGGGGAGGTACTAGCTCCAACATGATTTTACAGTGAAAACTGCAGGAACTTCAAACCGGCACTAAGAAACAGACTGAGAAACCAGAGTAAAACTTTCTCCTGCAAACCGTTCCCTTTGTGCTAGATGAACGAACGTCTCTCCACATGCTCAGTTCTGAGAGATAAGTGTGTGTGAAAGCCGTCCTTCACCTAGCTTGTTGGGAAGACAAAGTTTCTTTTCAGTTGCAAACTCAACTCCATACATATATTTGGGGAGGTACTAGCTCCAAATCTGTTTTACAGTGAAAACCTCTGGAACTTCAAACCGGCAGTAGGAAACAGACTGAGAAACCAGAGTAAAATTTTCTCATGCAACCCGTTCCCTTTGTGCTAGATGAACTAACGTCTCTCCACATGCTCAGTTCTGAGAGGTAAATGTGTGTGAAAGCCGTCCTTCACATAGCTTGTTGGTAACACAAAGATTTTTTTCCCTTGCAAACGCCACACCATGCATATATATGGGGAGGTACTAGCTCCAACTCTGCTTTACAGTGAAAACTGCAGGAACTTTAAACCGGCAACAGGAAACAGACTGAGAAACCGGAAAAATAGTTTCTCCTGCAAACCGTTCCCTTTGTGCTAGATGAACGAACGTCTCTCCACATGCTCAGTTCTAAGATATATGTGTGTGTGAAAGCCGTCCTTCACCTAGCTTGTTGGGTACACAAAGATTCTTTTCACATGCAAACGACAATCCATACATATATATGGGGAGGTACTAGCTCCAACTCGGTTTTACAGTGAAAACTGCAGGAACTTCAAACCGGCACTAAGAAACAGACTGAGAAACCAGAGTAAATGTTTCTCCTGCAACCCGTTCCTTTTGTGCTAGATGAACGAACGTCTCTCCACATGCTCAGTTCAGAGAGATAAGTGTGTGTGAAAGCCGTCCTTCACCTAGCTTGTTGGGAACACAAAGTTTCTTTTCAGTTGCAAACTCCACTCCATACATATATAAGGGGATATACTAGCTCCAACTCTGTTTTACAGTGAAAACTGCAGGAACTTCAAACCGGCAGTAGGAAACAGACTGAGAAACCAGAGTAATAGTTTCTCCTGCAACCCGTTCCCTTTGTGCTAGATGAACGAACGTCTCTCCACATGCTCATTTCTGAGAGATAAGTTTGTGTGAAAGCCGTCCTTCAACTAGCTTCTTGGGAACACATTGTTCCTTTCAGTTGCAAACCAAACTCCATAAATATATATGGGGAGGTACAAGCTCCAACTCGGATTTACAGTGAAAACTGCAGGAACGTTAAAACGGCAACAGGAAACAGACTGAGAAACCAGAGTAAAAGTTTCTCCTGCAACCCGTTCCCTTTGTGCTAAATGAACGAACGTCCCTCCACATGCTCAGTTCTGAGAGATAAGTGTGTGTGAAAGCCGTCCTTCACCTAACTTGTTGGGAACAGAAAGTTTCTTTTCACTTACAAACGCCAATCCATACATATATATGGGGAGGTAGTAGCTCCAACTCGGTTTTACAGTGAAAACTGCAGGAACTTCATACCGGCACTAGGATACAGACTGAGAAACCAGAGTAAATGTTTCTCCTGCAACCCGTTCCCCTTGTGCTTGATGAACGAACGTCTCTCCACATGCTCATTTCTGAGAGATAATTATGTGTGAAAGCCGTTCTTCACCTAGCTTGTTGGGAATACAAAGTTACTTTTCAGTTTCAAACTCCACTCCATACATATATATGGGGAGGTACTAACTCAAACCCCGTTTTACAGTGAAAACCTCAGGAACTTCAAACCGGCACTAGGAAACAGACTGAGAAACCAGGGTAAAAGTTTTTCTCCAATCCCTTCCCTTTGTGCTAGATGAACGAACGTCTCTCCACATGCTCAGTTCTGAGAGATAAATGTGTGTGAAAGCCGTCCTACACCTAGCTTCTTGGGAACACATAGTTCATTTCAGTTGCATACCAAACTCCGTACATATATATGGGGAGGTACAAGCTCCAACTCGGATTTACAGTGAAAACTGCAGGAACTTTAAACCGGCAACAGGAAACAGACGGAGAAACCAGAAAAAAAGTTTCTCCTTCAACCCGTTCCCTTTGTGCTAGATGAACGAACGTCTCCCCACATGCTCAGTTCTGAGAGATAATTGTGTGTGAAAGCCGTCCTTCACCTAGCTTGTTGGGAACACAAAGTTTCTTTTCACTTGGAACGCCAATCCATACATGTATATGGGGAGGTACTAGCTCCAACTCGGGTTTACAGTGAAAACTGCAGGAACTTCAAACCGTCACTAGGAAACAGACTGAGAAACCAGAGTAAATGTTTCTCCTGCGAACCGTTCCCTTTGTGCTAGATGAACGAACGTCTCTCCACATGCTAAGTTCTGAGAGATAAATGTGTGTGAATGCCGTCCTTCACCTAACTTGTTGGGAACACAAAGTTACTTTTCAGTTGCAAACTCCACTCCATACATATATATGGGGTGGTACTAGCTCCAACTCGGTTTTACAGTGAAAACTGCAGGAACTTCAAACCGGCAGTAGGAAACAGAATGAGAAACCAGAGTAAAATTTTCCCTGCAACACGTTCCCTTTGTGCTAGATGAACGAACGTCTCTCCACATGCTCAGTTCTGAGAGATAAGTGTGTGTGAAAGCCGTCCTTCACCTAGCTTGTTGGGAACACAAAGTTACTTTTCAGTTGCAAACACCACTCCATACATATATATGGGGAGGTACTAGCTCCAACCCTCTTTTACAGTGAAAACTGCAGGAACTTTAAACCGGCAACAGGAAACAGACTGAGAAACCAGAAAAATAGTTTCTCCTGCAAACCGTTCCCTTCGTGCTAGATGAACGAACGTCCCTCCACATGCTCCGTTCTGAGAGATAAGTGTGTGTGAAAGCCGTCCTTCATCTAGCTTGTTGGGAACACAAAGATTCTTTTCACATGCAATCGCCAATCCATACATATATATGGGGATGTACTAGCTCCAACTCGGTTTTACAGTGAAAACTGCAGGAACTTCAAACCAGCACTAAGAAACACACTGAGAAACCAGAGTAAATGTTTCTCCTGCAACCCGTTCCCCTTGTGCTTGATGAACGAACGTCTCTCCACATGCTCATTTCTGAGAGATAATTATGTGTGAAAGCCGTTCTTCACCTAGCTTGTTGGGAATACAAAGTTACTTTTCAGTTTCAAACTCCACTCCATACATATATATGGGGAGGTACTAACTCAAACCCCGTTTTACAGTGAAAACCTCAGGAACTTCAAACCGGCACTAGGAAACAGACTGAGAAACCAGGGTAAAAGTTTTTCTCCAATCCCTTCCCTTTGTGCTAGATGAACGAACGTCTCTCCACATGCTCAGTTCTGAGAGATAAATGTGTGTGAAAGCCGTCCTACACCTAGCTTCTTGGGAACACATAGTTCATTTCAGTTGCATACCAAACTCCGTACATATATATGGGGAGGTACAAGCTCCAACTCGGATTTACAGTGAAAACTGCAGGAACTTTAAACCGGCAACAGGAAACAGACGGAGAAACCAGAAAAAAAGTTTCTCCTTCAACCCGTTCCCTTTGTGCTAGATGAACGAACTTCTCTCCACATGCTCAGTTCTGAGAGATAATTGTGTGTGAAAGCCGTCCTTCACCTAGCTTGTTGGGAACACAAAGTTTCTTTTCACTTGGAACGCCAATCCATACATGTATATGGGGAGGTACTAGCTCCAACTCGGGTTTACAGTGAAAACTGCAGGAACTTCAAACCGTCACTAGGAAACAGACTGAGAAACCAGAGTAAATGTTTCTCCTGCGAACCGTTCCCTTTGTGCTAGATGAACGAACGTCTCTCCACATGCTAAGTTCTGAGAGATAAGTGTGTGTGAATGCCGTCCTTCACCTAACTTGTTGGGAACACAAAGTTACTTTTCAGTTGCAAACTCCACTCCATACATATATATGGGGTGGTACTAGCTCCAACTCGGTTTTACAGTGAAAACTGCAGGAACTTCAAACCGGCAGTAGGAAACAGAATGAGAAACCAGAGTAAAATTTTCCCTGCAACACGTTCCCTTTGTGCTAGATGAACGAACGTCTCTCCACATGCTCAGTTCTGAGAGATAAGTGTGTGTGAAAGCCGTCCTTCACCTAGCTTGTTGGGAACACAAAGTTACTTTTCAGTTGCAAACACCACTCCATACATATATATGGGGAGGTACTAGCTCCAACCCTCTTTTACAGTGAAAACTGCAGGAACTTTAAACCGGCAACAGGAAACAGACTGAGAAACCAGAAAAATAGTTTCTCCTGCAAACCGTTCCCTTCGTGCTAGATGAACGAACGTCCCTCCACATGCTCCGTTCTGAGAGAAAAGTGTGTGTGAAAGCCGTCCTTCATCTAGCTTGTTGGGAACACAAAGATTCTTTTCACATGCAATCGCCAATCCATACATATATATGGGATGTACTAGCTCCAACTCGGTTTTACAGTGAAAACTGCAGGAACTTCAAACCAGCACTAAGAAACACACTGAGAAACCAGAGTAAATGTTTATCCTGCAACCCGTTACTTTTGTGCTAGATGAACGAACGTCTCTCCACATGCTCAGTTCTGAGAGATAAGTGTGTGTGAAAGCCATTCTTCACCTAGCTTGTTTGGAACACAAAGTTTCTTTTCAGTTGCAAACTCCACTCCATACATATATATGGGGAGGTACTAGCTCCAACTCGGGTTTACAGTGAAAACTGCAGGAACTTCAAACCGCCACTAGGAAAAATACTGAGAAACCAGAGTAAAAGTTTCCCCTGCAACCCGTTCCCTTTGTGCTAGATGAACGAACGTCTCTCCACATGATCATTTCTGAGAGATAAGTGTGTGTGAAAGCCGTTCTTCACCTAGCTTCTTTGGAACACATAGTTCATTTCAGTTGCAAACCCCACTCCATACATATATATGGGGAGGTACAAGCTCCAACTCGGTTTTACTGTGAAAACTGCAGGAACATTTAACCGGCAACAGGAAACATTCTGAGAAACCATAGTAAAAGTTTCTCCTGCATCCAGTTCTGTATGTGCTAGATGAACGAACGTCTCTCCTCATGCTCAGTCCTGAGAGATAAGTGTGTGTGAAAGCCGTCCTTCACAAAACTTGTTGGGAACACAAAGTTTCTTTTCACTTGCAAACGCCAATCCATACATATATATGGGGAGGTACTAGCTCCAACTCTGTTTTAAATTGAAAACTGCAGGAACTTCAAACCGGCACTAGGAAACAGACTGAGAAACCAGAGTAAAAGTTTCTCCTGCAACCCATTCCCTTTTTGCTAGATGAACGAAAGTCTCTCCACATGCTCAGTTCTGAGAGATAAGTGTGTGTGAAAGCCGTCCTTCACATAGATTCTTGGGAACACAAAGTTCCTTTCAGTTGCAAACTCCACACCATACATATTTATGGGGAGGTACTAACTCCAACTCTGTTTTACAGTGAAAACTGCAGGAACTTCAAAATGGCACTAGGAAACAGACAGAGAAACCAGAAAAAAGTTTCTCCTGTAACCCATTCCCTTTTTGCTAGATGAACAAACGTCTCTCCACATGCTCAGTTCTGAGAGATAAGTGTGTGTGAAAGCCGTTCTTCACCTAGCTTGTTGGGAACACAAAGTTTCTTTTCACTGGCAAACTCCACTCCATGCATATATATGGGTTGTTACTAGCTCCAACTCTGTTTTACAGTGAAAACTGCAGGAACTTCAAAACGGCACTAGGAAAAAACTGAGACCCAGAGTAAAAGTTTCTACTGCAACCCGTTCCCTTTGTGCTAGATGAACGAACGTCTCTCCACATGCTGAGTTCTGAGAGATAAGTGTGTGTGAAAGCCGTCCTTCACCTAGCTTCTTGGGAACACATAGTTCCTTTCAGTTGCAAACCCCACTCCATACATATATATGGGGAGGTACTAGCTCCAACTCGGTTTTACAGTGAAAACTGCAGGAACTTCAAACCGGCACTTGGAAACAGACTGAGAACCCAGAAAAAAGTTTCTCCTGCAACCCGTTACCTTTGTGCTAGATGAACGAACGTCTCTCCACATGATCAGTTCTGAGAGATAAGTGTGTGTGAAAGCCGTCCTTCACCTATCTTGTTGGGAACACAAAGTTTCTTTTCACTTGCAAACTCCAATACATACATATATATGGGGAGGTAGAAGCTCCAACATGATTTTACAGTGAAAACTGCAGGAACATCAAACCGGCACTAAGAAACAGACTGAGAAACCAGAGTAAAACTTTCTCCTGCAAACAGTTCCCTTTGTGCTAGATGAACGAACGTCTCCCCACATGCTCAGTTCTGAGATATAAATGTGCGTGAAAGCCGTCCTTCACCTAGCTTGTTGGGAACACAAAGTTACTTTTCAGTTGCAAACTCCACTCCATACATATATATGGGGAGGTACTAGCTCCAACTCGGTTTTTCAGTGAAAAATGCATTAACTTCAAACCGGCATTAGGAAACAGACTGAGAAACCAGAGTAAAAGTTTCACTGCAATCCGTTCCATTTGTGCTAGATGAACGGACGTCTCTCCACATGCTCAGATCTGAGAGATAAGTGTTTGTGAAAGCCGTCCTTCAACTAGCTTCTTGGGAACACATAGTTCCTTTCAGTTGCAAACCTCACACCATACATATATATGGGGAAGTACTAGCTCCAACTCGGTTTTACAGTGAAAACTGCAGGAACTTCAAACCGGCACTAGGAAACTGAATGAGAAACCAGAGTAAAAGTTTCTCCTGCAACCCGTTCCCTTTGTACTAGATGAACGAATGTCTCTCCACATGCTCAGTTCTGAGAGATAAGTGTGTGTGAAAGCCGTCCTTCACCTAGCTTTTTGGGAACACAAAGTTTTTTTTCCCTTGCAAAATCCACTCCATGCATATATATGGGGAGGTACAAGCTCCAAATCGGTTTTACAGTGAAAACTGCTGGAACATCAAACCGTCACTAGGAAACAGACTGAGAAACCAGAGTAAAAGTTTCTCCTGCAAACCGTTCCCTTTGTGCAAGATGAACGTACGTCTCTCCACATGCTCAGTTCTGAGAGATAAATGTGTGTGAAAGCCTTACTTAACATAGCTTGTTGGGAACACAAAGTTTCTTTTCACTTGCAAACTCCAATACATACATATATATGGGGAGGTACTAGCTCCAACATGATTTTACAGTGAAAACTGCAGGAACTTCAAACCGGCACTAAGAAACAGACTGAGAAACCAGAGTAAAACTTTCTCCTGCAAACCGTTCCCTTTGTGCTAGATGAACGAACGTCTCTCCACATGCTCAGTTCTGAGAGATAAGTGTGTGTGAAAGCCGTCCTTCACCTAGCTTGTTGGGAACACAAAGTTTCTTTTCAGTTGCAAACTCAACTCCATACATATATATGGGGAGGTACTAGCTCCAAATCGGTTTTACAGTGAAAACCTCAGGAACTTCAAACCGGCAGTAGGAAACAGACTGAGAAACCAGAGTAAAATTTTCTCATGCAACCCGTTCCCTTTGTGCTAGATGAACTAACGTCTCTCCACATGCTCAGTTCTGAGAGGTAAATGTGTGTGAAAGCCGTCCTTCACATAGCTTGTTGGTAACACAAAAATTTTTTTCCCTTGCAAACGCCACACCATGCATATATATGGGGAGGTACTAGCTCCAACTCTGCTTTACAGTGAAAACTGCAGGAACTTTAAACCGGCAACAGGAAACAGACTGAGAAACCGGAAAAATAGTTTCTCCTGCAAACCGTTCCCTTTGTGCTAGATGAACGAACGTCTCTCCACATGCTCAGTTCTAAGAGATATGTGTGTGTGAAAGCCGTCCTTCACCTAGCTTGTTGGGTACACAAAGATTCTTTTCACATGCAAACGACAATCCATACATATATATGGGGAGGTACTAGCTTCAACTCGTTTTTAAAGTGAAAACTGCAGGAACTTCAAACCGGCACTAAGAAACAGACTGAGAATCCAGAGTAAATGTTTCTCCTGCAACCCGTTCCTTTTGTGCTAGATGAACGAACGTCTCTCCACATGCTCAGTTCTGAGAGATAAGTGTGTGTGAAAGCCTTCCTTCACCTAGCTTGTTGGGAACACAAAGTTTCTTTTCAGTTGCAAACCCCACTCCATACATATATAAGGGGATATACTAGCTCCAACTCGGTTTTACAGTGAAAACTGCAGGAACTTCAAACCGGCAGTAGGAAACAGACTGAGAAACCAGAGTAATAGTTTCTCCTGCAACCCGTTCCCTTTGTGCTAGTTGAACGAACGTCTCTCCACATGCTCATTTCTGAGAGATAAGTTTGTGTGAAAGCCGTCCTTCAACTAGCTTCTTGGGAACACATTGTTCCTTTCAGTTGAAAACCAAACTCCATAAATATATATGGGTAGGTACAAGCTCCAACTCGGATTTACAGTGAAAACTGCAGGAACGTTAAAACGGCAACAGGAAACAGACTGAGAAACCAGAGTAAAAGTTTCTCCTGCAACCCGTTCCCTTTGTGCTAGATGAACGAACGTCCCTCCACATGCTCAGTTCTGAGAGATAAGTGTGTGTGAAAGCCGTCCTTCACCTAACTTGTTGGGAACAGAAAGTTTCTTTCCACTTACAAACGCCAATCCATACATATATATGGGGAGGTAGTAGCTCCAACTCGGTTTTACAGTGAAAACTGCAGGAACTTCATACCGGCACTAGGATACAGACTGAGAAACCAGAGTAAATGTTTCTCCTGCAACCCGTTCCCCTTGTGCTTGATGAACGAACGTCTCTCCACATGCTCATTTCTGAGAGATAATTATGTGTGAAAGCCGTTCTTCACCTAGCTTGTTGGGAATACAAAGTTACTTTTCAGTTTCAAACTCCACTCCATACATATATATGGGGAGGTACTAACTCAAACCCCGTTTTACAGTGAAAACCTCAGGAACTTCAAACCGGCACTAGGAAACAGACTGAGAAACCAGGGTAAAAGTTTTTCTCCAACCCCTTAACTTTGTGCTAGATGAACGAACGTCTCTCCACATGCTCAGTTCTGAGAGATAAATGTGTGTGAAAGCCGTCCTACACCTAGCTTCTTGGGAACACATAGTTCATTTCAGTTGCATACCAAACTCCATACATATATATGGGGAGGTACAAGCTCCAACTCGGATTTACAGTGAAAACTGCAGGAACTTTAAACCGGCAACAGGAAACAGACGGAGAAACCAGAAAAAAAGTTTCTCCTTCAACCCGTTCCCTTTGTGCTAGATGAACGAACGTCTCTCCACATGCTCAGTTCTGAGAGATAATTGTGTGTGAAAGCCATCCTTCACCTAGCTTGTTGGGAACACAAAGTTTCTTTTCACTTGGAACGCCAATCCATACATGTATATGGGGAGGTACTAGCTCCAACTCGGGTTTACAGTGAAAACTGCAGGAACTTCAAACCGTCACTAGGAAACAGACTGAGAAACCAGAGTAAATGTTCCTCCTGCGAACCGTTCCCTTTGTGCTAGATGAACGAACGTCTCTCCACATGCTAAGTTCTGAGAGATAAGTGTGTGTGAATGCCGTCCTTCACCTAACTTGTTGGGAACACAAAGTTACTTTTCAGTTGCAAACTCCACTCCATACATATATATGGGGTGGTACTAGCTCCAACTCGGTTTTACAGTGAAAACTGCAGGAACTTCAAACCGGCAGTAGGAAACAGAATGAGAAACCAGGGTAAAATTTTCCCTGCAACACGTTCCCTTTGTGCTAGATGAACGAACGTCTCTCCACATGCTCAGTTCTGAGAGATAAGTGTGTGTGAAAGCCGTCCTTCACCTAGCTTGTTGGGAACACAAAGTTACTTTTCAGTTGCAAACACCACTCCATACATATATATGGGGAGGTACTAGCTCCAACCCTCTTTTACAGTGAAAACTGCAGGAACTTTAAACCGGCAACAGGAAACAGACTGAGAAACCAGAAAAATAGTTTCTCCTGCAAACCGTTCCCTTCGTGCTAGATGAACGAACGTCCCTCCACATGCTCGGTTCTGAGAGATAAGTGTGTGTGAAAGCCGTCCTTCATCTAGCTTGTTGGGAACACAAAGATTCTTTTCACATGCAAACACCAATCCATACATATATATGGGGATGTACTACCTCCAACTCGGTTTTACAGTAAAAACTGCAGGAACTTCAAACCGGCACTAAGAAACACACTGAGAAACCAGAGTAAATGTTTATCCTGCAACCCGTTACTTTTGTGCTAGATGAACGAACGTCTCTCCACATGCTCAGTTCTGAGAGATAAGTGTGTGTGAAAGCCATCCTTCACCTAGCTTGTTTGGAACACAAAGTTTCTTTTCAGTTGCAAACTCCACTCCATACATATATATGGGGAGGTACTAGCTCCAACTCGGTTTTACAGTGAAAACTGCAGGTACTTCAAACCGGCAGTAGGAAGCATTCTGATAAACCGGAGTAAAAGTTTCTCCTACAACCCGTTCCCTTTGGTCTAGATGACCGAACGTCTCTCCACATGCTCAGTTCTAAGAGTTAAGTGTGTGTGAAAGCCGTCCTTCACCTAGCTTCTTGGGAACACTTAGTTCCTTTCAGTTGCAAACCCCACTCCATACATATATATGGGGAGGTACAAGCTCTAAATCTCTTTTACAGAGAAAACTGCAGGAACATTAAACCGGCAACAGGAAACAGACTGAGAAACCAGAGTAAAAGTTTCTCCTGCCACCCATTCCCTTTGTGCTAGATGAACGAACGTCTCTCCACATGCTCAGTTCTGAGAGATAAGTGTGTGTGAAAGCCGTCCTTCACCTAGCTTGTTGGGAACACAAAGTTTCTTTTCACTGGCAAACTCCACTCCATGCATATATATGGGTTGTTACTAGCTCCAACTCTGTTTTACAGTGAAAACTGCAGGAACTTCAAAACGGCACTAGGAAAAAACTGAGACCCAGAGTAAAAGTTTCTACTGCAACCCGTTCCCTTTGTGCTAGATGAACGAACGTCTCTCCACATGCTGAGTTCTGAGAGATAAGTGTGTGTGAAAGCCGTCCTTCACCTAGCTTCTTGGGAACACATAGTTCCTTTCAGTTGCAAACCCCACTCCATACATATATATGGGGAGGTACTAGCTCCAACTCGGTTTTACAGTGAAAACTGCAGGAACTTCAAACCGGCACTAGGAATCTCACTGAGAAACCAGAGTAAAAGTTTCTCCTGCAACCCGTTCCCTTTGTAATAGATGAACGAACGTCTCTCCACATGCTCAGTTCTGAGAGATAAGTGTGTGTGAAAGCCGTCCTTCACCTAGCTTGTTGGGAACACAAAGTTTCTTTTCACATGCAAACTCCAATCCATACATATATATGGGGTGGTACTAGCTCCAACACGATTTTACAGTGAAAACTGCAGGAACTTCAAACCGGCACTAGGAAACAAACTGAGAAAACAGATTAAAAGTTTCTCCTGCAAAACTTTCCCTTTGTGCTATATGAACGAAAGTTTCTCCACATGCTCAGTTCTGAGAGATAAGTGTGTGTGAAAGCCGTGCTTCACATAGCTTCTTGGGAACACAAAGTTTCTTTCACTTTCAAACTCCAGTCCATACATATATATGGGGCGGTACTAGCTCCAAATAGGTTTTACAGTGAAATCTGCAGGAACTTCACACCGGCCCTAGGAAACAGACTGAGAAACCAGAGTAAAAATTTCTCCTGCAACCCGTTCCCTTTGTGCTAGATGAACGAACGTCTCTCCACATGCTCATTTCTGAGAGATAAGTGTGTGTGAAAGACGTCCTTCACCTAGCTTCTTGGGAACACATAGTTCCTTTCAGTTGCAAACCCCACTCCATACATATATATGGGGAAGTACAAGCTCCAACTCGGATTTACAGTGAAAAGAGCAGGATCTTTAAACCGGCAACAGGAAACAGACTGAGAAACCAGAGTAAAATTTTCTCCTAACCCGTTCCCTTTGTGCTAGATGAACTAACGTCTCTCCACATGCTCAGTTCTGAGAAATAAGTGTGTGTGAAAGCCGTCCTTCACATAGCTTGTTGGTAACACAAAGTTTTTTTTCCCTTGCTAACGCCACACCATGCATATATATGGGGAGGTACTAGCTCCAAATCTGTTTTACAGTGAAAACTGCAGGAACTTTAAACCGGCAACAGGAAACAGACTGAGAAACCTGAAAAATAGTTTCTCCTGCAACCCGTTCCCTTTGTGCTAGATGAACGAACGTCTCTCCACATGCTCAGTTCTGAGAGATAAGTGTGTGTGAAAGCCGTCCTTCACCTAGCTTGTTGGGTACACAAAGTTTCTTTTCACTTGCAAACTCCAATCCATATATATATATGGGGAGGTACTAGCTCCAACACGATTTTACAGTGAAAACTGCAGGAACTTCAAACCGGCACTAAGAAACAGCCTGAGAAACCAGAGTAAAAGTTTCCCTTGCAAACCGTTCCCTTTGTGCTATATGAACGAAAGTCTCTCCACATGCTCAGTTCTGAGAGATAAGTGTGTGTGAAAGCCGTCCTTCACATAGCTTCTTGGGAACACAAAGTTTCTTTCACTTGCAAACTCCAATCCATACATATATATGGGGAGGAACTAGCTCCAACTCTGTTTTACAGTGAAATCTGCTGGAACTTCACACAGGCCCTAGGAAACAGACTGAGAAACCAGAGTAAAAATTTCTCCTGCAACCCGTTCCATTTGTGCTAGATGAACGAACGTCTCTCCACATGCTCAGTTCTGAGAGATAAATGTGTGTGAATGCCGTCCTTCACCTAGCTTCTTGGGAACACATAGTTCCTTTCAGTTGCAAACCAAACTCCATAAATATATATGGGGACGTACAAGCTGCAACTCGGATTTACAGTGAAAACTGCAGGAACTTTAAAACGGCAACAGGAAACAGACTGAGAAACCAGAGTAAAATTTCCTCCTGCAACCCGTTCCATTTGTGCTAGATCAACGAACGTCTCTCCACATGCTCAGTTCTGAGAGATAAGTGTGTGTGAAAGCTGTCATTCACCTAACTTGTTTTGAACACAAAGTTTTTTTTCACTTGCAAACTCCACTCCATACATATATATGGGGAGGTACTAACTCCAACTCGGTTTTACAGTGAAAACTGCAGGAACTTCAAACCGGCACTAGGAAACAGACTGAGAAACCAGAGTAAAAGTTTCACTGCAACCCGTTCCATTTGTGCTAGATGAACGGACGTCTCTCCACATGCTCAGATCTGAGAGATAAGTGTGTGTGAAAGCCGTCCTTCACCTAGCTTCTTGGGAACACATAGTTCCTTTCAGTTGCAAACCCCACACCATACATATATATGGGGAGGTACTAGCTCCATCTCGGTTTTACAGTGAAAACTGCAGGAACTTCAAACCGGCACTAGGAAACTGACTGAGAAACCAGAGTAAAAGTTTCTCCTGCAACCCGTTCCCTTTGTACTAGATGAACGAATGTCTCTCCACATGCTCAGTTCTGAGAGATAAGTGTGTGTGAAAGCCGTCCTTCACCTAGCTTGTTGGGAACACAAAGATTTTTTTCCCTTGCAAAATCCACTCCATGCATATATATGGGGAGGTACTAGCTCCAAATCGGTTTTACAGTGAAAACTGCTGGAACATCAAACCGTCACTAGGAAACAGACTGAGAAACCAGAGAAAAAGTTTCTCCTGCAAACCGTTCCCTTTGTGCAAGATGAACGAACGTCTCTCCACATGCTCATTTCTGAGAGATAAATGTGTGTGAAAGCCTTACTTAACATAGCTTGTTGGGAACACAAAGTTTCTTTTCACTTGCAAACTCCAATACATACATATATATGGGGAGGTACTAGCTCCAACATGATTTTACAGTGAAAACTGCAGGAACTTCAAACCGGCACTAAGAAACAGACTGAGAAACCAGAGTAAAACATTCTCCTGCAAACCGTTCCCTTTGTGCTAGATGAACGAACGTCTCTCCACATGCTCAGTTCTGAGAGATAAGTGTGTGTGAAAGCCGTCCTTCACCTAGCTTGTTGGGAACACAAAGTTTCTTTTCAGTTGCCAACTCAACTCCGTACATATATATGGGGAGGTACAAGCTCCAACTCGGTTTTACAGTGAAAACCTCAGGAACTTCAAACCGGCAGTAGGAAACAGACTGAGAAACCAGAGTAAAATTTTCCCATGCAACCCGTTCCCTTTGTGCTAGATGAACTAACGTCTCTCCACATGCTCAGTTCTGAGAGGTAAATGTGTGTGAAAGCCGTCCTTCAACTAGCTTCTTGGGAACACATTGTTCCTTTCAGTTGCAAACCAAACTCCATAAATATATATGGGGAGGTACAAGCTCCAACTCGGATTTACAGTGAAAACTGCAGGAACGTTAACACGGCAACAGGAAACAGTCTGAGAAACCAGAGTAAAAGTTTCTCCTGCAACCCGTTCCCTTTGTGCTAGATGAACGAACGTCCCTCCACAAGCTCAGTTCTGAGAGATAAGTGTGTGTGAAAGCCGTCCTTCACCTAACTTGTTGGGAACAGAAAGTTTCTTTTCACATACAAACGCCAATCCATACATATATATGGGGAGGTAGAAGCTCCAACTCGGTTTTACAGTGAAAACTGCAGGAACTTCAGACCGGCACTAGGATACAGACTGAGAAACCAGAGTAAATGTTTCTCCTGCAACCCGTTCCCTTTGTGCTAGATGAACGAACGTCTCTCCACATGCTCATTTCTGAGAGATAATTATGTGTGAAAGCCGTCCTTCACCTAGCTTGTTGGGAATACAAAGTTACTTTTCAGTTTCAAACTCCATTCCATACATATATATGGGGAGGTACTAACTCCAACCCCGTTTTACAGTGAAAACCTCAGGAACTTCAAACCGGCACTAGGAAACAGACTGAGAAACCAGGGTAAAAGTTTCTCTCCAACCCCTTCCCTTTGTGCTAGATGAACGAAAGTCTCTCCACATGCTCAGTTCTGAGAGATAAATGTGTGTGAAAGCCGTCCTACACCTAGCTTCTTGGGAACACATAGTTCATTTCAGTTGCATACCAAACTCCATACATATATATGGGGAGGTACAAGCTCCAACTCGCATTTACATTGAAAACTGCAGGAACTTTAAACCGGCAACAGGAAACAGACGGAGAAAACAGAAAAAAAGTTTCTCCTTCAACCCGTTCCCTTTGTGCTAGATGAACGAACGTCTCTCCACATGCTCAGTTCTGAGAGATAATTGTGTGTGAAAGCCGTCCTTCACCTAGATTGTTGGGAACACAAAGTTTCTTTTCACTTGGAAACGCCAATCCATAGATGTATATGGGGAGGTACTAGCTCCAACTCGGGTTTACAGTTAAAACTGCAGGAACTTCAAACCGTCACTAGGAAACAGACTGAGAAACCAGAGTAAATGTTTCTCCTGCGAACCGTTCCCTTTGTGCTAGATGAACGAACGTCTCTCCACATGCTAAGTTCTGAGAGATAAGTGTGTGTGAATGCCGTCCTTCACCTAGCTTGTTGGGAACACAAAGTTACTTTTCAGTTGCAAACTCCACTCCATACATATATATGGGGTGGTACTAGCTCCAACTCGGTTTTACAGTGAAAACTGCAGGAACTTCAAACCGGCAGTAGGAAACAGAATGAGAAACCAGAGTAAAATTTTCCCTGCAACACGTTCCCTTTGTGCTAGATGAACGAACGTCTCTCCACATGCTCAGTTCTGAGAGATAAGTGTGTGTGAAAGCCGTCCTTCACCTAGCTTGTTGGGAACACAAAGTTACTTTTCAGTTTCAAACACCACTCCATACATATATATGGGGAGGTACTAGCTCCAACCCTCTTTTACAGTGAAAACTGCAGGAACTTTAAACTGGCAACAGGAAACAGACTGAGAAACCAGAAAAATAGTTTCTCCTGCAAACCGTTCCCTTCGTGCTAGATGAACGAACGTCCCTCCACATGCTCCGTTCTGAGAGATAAGTGTGTGTGAAAGCCGTCCTTCATCTAGCTTGTTGGGAACACAAAGATTCTTTTCACATGCAAACGCCAATCCATACATATATATGGGGATGTACTAGCTCCAACTCGGTTTTACAGTGAAAACTGCAGGAACTTCAAACCGGCACTAAGAAATACACTGAGAAACCAGAGTAAATGTTTATCCTGCAACCCGTTACTTTTGTGCTATATGAACGAACGTCTCTCCACATGCTCAGTTCTGAGAGATAAGTGTGTGTGAAAGCCATCCTTCACCTAGCTTGTTTGGAACACAAAGTTTCTTTTCAGTTGCAAACTCCACTCCATACATATATATGGGGAGGTACTAGCTCCAACTCGGTTTTACAGTGAAAACTGCAGGAACTTCAAACCGGCAGTAGGAAGCATTCTGATAAACCGGAGTAAAAGTTTCCCCTACAACCCGTTCCCTTTGGGCTAGATGAACGAACGTCTCTCCACATGCTCAGTTCTAAGAGTTAAGTGTGTGTGAAAGCCGTCCTTCACCTAGCTTCTTGGGAACACTTAGTTCCTTTCAGTTGCAAACCCCAATCCATACATATATATGGGGAGGTACAAGCCCTAAATCTCTTTTACAGTGAAAACTGCTGAAACTTCAAACAGGCACTAAGAAACAGACTGAGAAACCAGAGTAAAAATTTATGCTGCAAACCGTTCCCTTTGTGCTAGATGAACGAACGTCTCTCCACATGCTCAGTTCTGAGAGATAAGTGTGTGTGAAAGCCGTCCTTCACCTAGCTTGTTGGGAAAATAAAGTTTCTTTTCATTTGCAAACGCCACTCCATAAATATATATGGGGAGGTACTAGCTCCAACTCGTTTTTACAGTGAAAATTGCAGGAACTTCAAACCTGCAGTAGGAAACAGACTGAGAAACCAGAGTAAAATTTTCTCATGCAACCCGTTCCTTTTGTGCTAGATGAACTAACGTCTCTCCACATGCTCAGTTCTGAGAGGTAAATGTGTGTGAAAGCCGTCCTTCAACTAGCTTCTTGGGAACACATTGTTCCTTTCAGTTGCAAACCAAACTCCATAAATATATATGGGGAGGTACAAGCTCCAACTCGGATTTACAGTGAAAACTGCAGGAACGTTAACACGGCAACAGGAAACAGTCTGAGAAACCAGAGTAAAAGTTTCTCCTGCAACCCGTTTCCTTTGTGCTAGATGAACGAACGTCCCTCCACAAGCTCAGTTCTGAGAGATAAGTGTGTGTGAAAGCCGTCCTTCACCTAACTTGTTGGGAACAGAAAGTTTCTTTTCACTTACAAACGCCAATCCATACATATATATGGGGAGGTAGTAGCTCCAACTCGGTTTTACAGTGAAAACTGCAGGAACTTCAGACCGGCACTAGGATACAGACTGAGAAACCAGAGTAAATGTTTCTCCTGAAACCCGTTCCCTTTGTGCTAGATGAACGAACGTCTCTCCACATGCTCATTTCTGAGAGATAATTATGTGTGAAAGCCGTCCTTCACCTAGCTTGTTGGGAATACAAAGTTACTTTTCAGTTTCAAACTCCACTCCATACATATATATGGGGAGGTACTAACTCCAACCCCGTTTTACAGTGAAAACCTCAGGAACTTCAAACCGGCACTAGGAAACAGACTGAGAAACCAGGGTAAAAGTTTTTCTCCAACCCCTTCCCTTTGTGCTAGATGAACGAACGTCTCTCCACATGCTCAGTTCTGAGAGATAAATGTGTGTGAAAGCCGTCCTACACCTAGCTTCTTGGGAACACAGAGTTCATTTCAGTTGCATACCAAACTCCATACATATATATGGGGAGGTACAAGCTCCAACTCGGATTTACAGTGAAAACTGCAGGAACTTTAAACCGGCAACAGGAAACAGACGGAGAAACCAGAAAAAAGGTTTGTCCTTCAACCCGTTCCCATTGTGCTAGATGAACGAACGTCTCTCCACATGCTCAGTTCTGAGAGATAATTGTGTGTGAAAGCCGTCCTTCACCTAGCTTGTTGGGAACACAAAGTTTCTTTTCACTTGGAAACGCCAATCCATACATGTATATGGGGAGGTACTAGCTCCAACTCGGGTTTACAGTGAAAACTGCAGGAACTTCAAACCGTCACTAGGAAACAGACTGAGAAACCAGAGTAAATGTTTCTCCTGCGAACCGTTCCCTTTGTGCTAGATGAACGAACGTCTCTCCACATGCTAAGTTCTGTGAGATAAGTGTGTGTGAATGCCGTCCTTCACCTAGCTTGTTGGGAACACAAAGTTACTTTTCAGTTGCAAACTCCACTCCATACATATATATGGGGTGGTACTAGCTCCAACTCGGTTTTACAGTGAAAACTGCAGGAACTTCAAACCGGCAGTAGGAAACAGAATGAGAAACCAGAGTAAAATTTTCCCTGCAACACGTTCCCTTTGTGCTAGATGAACGAACGTCTCTCCACATGCTCAGTTCTGAGAGATAAGTGTGTGTGAAAGCCGTCCTTCACCTAGCTTGTTGGGAACACAAAGTTACTTTTCAGTTGCAAACACCACTCCATACATATATATGGGGAGGTACTAGCTCCAACCCTCTTTTACAGTGAAAACTGCAGGAACTTTAAACCGGCAACAGGAAACAGACTGAGAAACCAGAAAAATAGTTTCTCCTGCAAACCGTTCCCTTCGTGCTAGATGAACGAACGTCCCTCCACATGCTCCGTTCTGAGAGATAAGTGTGTGTGAAAGTCGTCCTTCATCTAGCTTGTTGGGAACACAAAGATTCTTTTCACATGCAAACGCCAATCCATACATATATATGGGGATGTACTAGCTCCAACTCGGTTTTACAGTGAAAACTGCAGGAACTTCAAAACGGCACTAAGAAATACACTGAGAAACCAGAGTAAATGTTTATCCTGCAACCTGTTACTTTTGTGCTATATGAACGAACGTCTCTCCACATGCTCAGTTCTGAGAGATAAGTGTGTGTGAAAGCCATCCTTCACCTAGCTTGTTTGGAACACAAAGATTCTTTTCAGTTGCAAACTCCACTCCATACATATATATGGGGAGGTACTAGCTCCAACTCGGTTTTACAGTGAAAACTGCAGGAACTTCAAACCGGCAGTAGGAAGCATTCTGATAAACCGGAGTAAAAGTTTCCCCTACAACCCGTTCCCTTTGGGCTAGATGAACGAACGTCTCTCCACATGCTCAGTTCTAAGAGTTAAGTGTGTGTGAAAGCCGTCCTTCACCTAGCTTCCTGGGAACACTTAGTTCCTTTCAGTTGCAAACCCCACTCCATACATATATATGGGGAGGTACAATCTCTAAATCTCTTTTACAGTGAAAACTGCAGGAAATTCAAACCGGCACTAGGATACAGACTGAGAAACCAGAGTAAAAGTTTCTCCTGCCACCCATTCCTTTTGTGCTAGATGAACGAACGTCTCTCCACATGCTCAGTTCTGAGAGATAAGTGTGTGTGAAAGCCGTCCTTAACATAGATTGTTGGGAACACAAAGTTTCTTTTCACTTGCAAACTCCAATCCATACATATATATGGGGAGGTACTAGCTCCAACACGATTTTACAGTGAAAACTGCTGAAACTTCAAACAGGCACTAAGAAACAGACTGAGAAACCAGAGTAAAAATTTATCCTGCAAACCGTTCCCTTTGTGCTAGATGAACGAACGTCTCTCCACATGCTCAGTTCTGAGAGATAAGTGTGTGTGAAAGCCGTCCTTCACCTAGCTTGTTGGGAAAATAAAGTTTCTTTTCATTTGCAAACCCCACTCCATAAATATATATGGGGAGGTACTAGCTCCAACTCGTTTTTACAGTGAAAATTGCAGGAACTTCAAACCTGCAGTAGGAAACAGACTGAGAAACCAGAGTAATCGTTTCTCCTGCAACCAGTTCCCTTTTTGCTAGATGAACGAACGTCTCTCCACAAGCTCAGTTCTGAGAGATAAATGAGTGTTAAAGCCGTTCTTCACCTAGCTAGTTGGGAACACAAAGTTTTTTTTCCCTTGCAAACTCCACTCCATGCATAGATGTGGGTTGGTACTAGCTCCAACTCTGTTTTACAGTGAAAACTGCAGGAAATTCAAACCGGCACTAGGAAAAAGACTGAGAAACCAGAGTAAAATTTTCTCCTGCAACACGTTCCCTTTGTGCTATATGAACGAACGTCTCTCCACATGCTCAGTTCTGAGAGTTAAATGTGTGTGAAAGCCGTCCTTCACCTAGCTTGTTGGGAACACAAAGTTTCTTTCACTTGCAAACTCCAATCCATACATATATATGGGGCGTTACTAGCTCCAACTCAGTTTTACAGTGAAATTTGCAGGAACTTCACACCGGCCCTAGGAAACAGACTGAGAAACCAGAGTAAAAATTTCTCCTGCAACCCGTTCCCTTTGTGCTAGATGAACGAACGTCTCTCCACATGCTCACTTCTGAGAGATAAGTGTGTGTGAATGCCGTCCTTCAACTAGCTTGTTGGGAACACAAAGTTTCTTTTCAGTTGCAAACTCCACTCCATACATATATATGGGAAGGTACAAGCTCCAACTCGGTTTTACAGTGAAAACTGTAGGAACTTCAAACCGGCACTAGGAAACAGACTGAGAAACCAGAGTAATAGTTTCTCCTGCAGCCCGTTCCCTTTTTGCTAGATGAACGAACGTCTCTCCACAAGCTCAGTTCTGAGAGATAAGTGTGTGTGAAAGCCGTACTTCACATAGCTTCTTGGGAACACAAAGTTTCTTTTCACTTGTAAACTCCAATCCATACATATATATGGGGAGGTACTAGCTCCAACTCTGTTTTACAGTGAAAATTGCAGGAACTTCAAATCGGCAATAGGAAACAGACTGAGAAACCAGAGTAAATGTTTTTCCTGCAACCCGTTCCCTTTGTGCTAGATGAACGAAGGTCTCTCCACATGCTCAGTTCTGGGAGATAAGTGTGTGTGAAAGCCGTCCTTCACATAGCTTCTTGGGAACACAAAGTTCCTTTCAGTTGCAAACTCCACTCCTTACATATATATGGGGATGTACTAGCTCCAACGCTGTTTTACAGTGAAAACTGCAGGAACTTCAAAACGGCAGTAGGAAACAAACTGAGAAACCGGAGTAAAAGTTTCTCCTGCAACCCGTTCCCTTTGTGCTAGATGAACGAACGTCTCTCCACATGCTCAGTTCTGAGAGATAAGTGTGTGTGAAAGCTGTCCTTCAACTAGCTTCTTGGGAACACATAGTTCATTTCAGTTGCAAACCCCACTCCAAACATATATATGGGGAGGTACAAGCTCCAACTCGGTTTCACAGAGAAAACTGCAGGAATATTAAACCGGCAACAGGAAACAGACTGAGAAACCAGAGTAAAAGTTTCTCCTGCAACCCACTCCCTTTGTGCTAGATGAACGAATGTCTCTCCACATGCTCAGTTCTGAGAGATAAGTGTGTGTGAAAGCCGTCCTTCACCTAGCTTGTTGGGAACACAAAGTTTCTTTTCACATGCAAACGCCAATCCATACATATATATGGGGAGGTACTAGCTCCAACTCGGTTTTACAGTGAAAACTGCAGGATCTTCAAACCGGCACTAGGATACAGACTGAGAAACCAGAGTAAAAGTTTCTCCTGCAACTCGTTCCCTTTGTGCTAGATGAACGAACGTCTCTTCACATGCTCAGTTCTGAGAGATAATTGTGTGTGAAAGCCGTCCTTAACATAGATTGTTGGGAACACAAAGTTTCTTTTCACTTGCAAACTCCAATCCATACATATATATGGGGTGGTACTAGCTCCAACACGATTTTACAGTGAAAACTGCAGAAACTTCAAACCGGCACTAAGAAACATACTGAGAAACCGGAGTAAAAATTTATCCTGCAAACCGTTCCCTTTGTGCTAGATGAACGAACGTCTCTCCACATGTTCAGTTCTGAGAGATAAATGTGTGTGAAAGCAGTCCTTCACCTTGCTTGTTGGGAAAACAAAGTTTCTTTTCAGTTGCAAACTCCACTCCATTCATATATATGGGGAGACACTAGCTGCAACTCGGTTTTACAGTGAAAACTGCAGGAACTTCAAACCGGCAGTAGGAAACAGACTGAGAAACCACAGTAATCATTTCTCCTGCAACCAGTTCCCTTTGTGCTAGATGAACGAACATCTCTCCACATGCTCAGTTCTGAGAGATAAATGTGTGTTAAAGCCGTCCTTCAAATAGCTAGTTAGGAACACATAGTTTTTTTTCCCTTTCAAACTCCACTCCTTGCATATATGTGTGTTGGTACTAGCTCCAACTCAGTTTTACAGTGAAAACTGCAGGAAATTCAAACCGGCACTAGGAAAAAGACTGAGAATCCAGAGTAATAGTTTCTCCTGCAACCCGTTCCCTTAGTGCTAGATGAACGAACGTCTCTCCTCATGCTCAGTTCTGAGAGATAAGTGTGTGTGAAAGCCATCCTACACCTAGCTTCTTGGGAACACATAGTTCCTTTCAGTTGTAAACACAACTCCATACATATATATGGGGCGTTACTAGCTCCAACTCGGTTTTACAGTGAAATCTGCAGGAATTTCACACCGGCCCTAGGAAACAGACTGAGAAACCAGAGTAAAAATTTCTCCTGCAACCCGTTCCGTTTGTGCTAGATGAACGAACGCCTCTCCACATGCTCAGTTCTGAGAGATAAGTGTGTGTGAAAGCCGTCCTTCACATAGCTTGTTGGGAACACAAAGTTTCTTTTCAGTTGCAAACTCCACTCCATACATATATATGGGAAGGTACAAGCTCCAACACGGTTTTACAGTGAAAACTGCAGGATCTTCAAACCGGCACTAGGATACAGACTGAGAAACCAGAGTAAAAGTTTCTCCTGCAACTCGTTCCCTTTGTGCTAGATGAACGAACGTCTCTTCACATGCTCAGTTCTGAGAGATAATTGTGTGTGAAAGCCGTCCTTAACATAGATTGTTGGGAACACAAAGTTTCTTTTCACTTGCAAACTCCAATCCATACATATATATGGGGTGGTACTAGCTCCAACACGATTTTACAGTGAAAACTGCAGAAACTTCAAACCGGCACTAAGAAACATACTGAGAAACCGGAGTAAAAATTTATCCTGCAAACCGTTCCCTTTGTGCTAGATGAACGAACGTCTCTCCACATGCTCAGTTCTGAGAGATAAATGTGTGTGAAAGCCGTCCTTCACCTAGCTTGTTGGGAAAACAAAGTTTCTTTTCAGTTGCAAACTCCACTCCATTCATATATATGGGGAGACACTAGCTGCAACTCGGTTTTACAGTGAAAACTGCAGGAACTTCAAACCGGCAGTAGGAAACAGACTGAGAAACCACAGTAATCATTTCTCCTGCAACCAGTTCCCTTTGTGCTAGATGAACGAACATCTCTCCACATGCTCAGTTCTGAGAGATAAATGTGTGTTAAAGCCGTCCTTCAACTAGCTAGTTAGGAACACATAGTTTTTTTTCCCTTTCAAACTCCACTCCTTGCATATATGTGTGTTGGTACTAGCTCCAACTCAGTTTTACAGTGAAAACTGCAGGAAATTCAAACCGGCACTAGGAAAAAGACTGAGAATCCAGAGTAATAGTTTCTCCTGCAACCCGTTCCCTTAGTGCTAGATGAACGAACGTCTCTCCTCATGCTCAGTTCTGAGAGATAAGTGTGTGTGAAAGCCATCCTACACCTAGCTTCTTGGGAACACATAGTTCCTTTCAGTTGTAAACACAACTCCATACATATATATGGGGCGTTACTAGCTCCAACTCGGTTTTACAGTGAAATCTGCAGGAATTTCACACCGGCCCTAGGAAACAGACTGAGAAACCAGAGTAAAAATTTCTCCTGCAACCCGTTCCGTTTGTGCTAGATGAACGAACGCCTCTCCACATGCTCAGTTCTGAGAGATAAGTGTGTGTGAAAGCCGTCCTTCACATAGCTTGTTGGGAACACAAAGTTTCTTTTCAGTTGCAAACTCCACTCCATACATATATATGGGAAGGTACAAGCTCCAACACGGTTTTACAGTGAAAACTGCAGGAACTTCAAACAGGCACTACGAAACAGACTGAGAAACCAGAGTAAAAGTTACCCCTGCAGCCCGTTCCCTTTTTGCTAGATGAACGAACGTCTCTCCACATGCTCAGTTCTGAGAGATAAGTGTGTGTGAAAGCCGTACTTCACATAGCTTGTTTGGAAAACAAAGTTTCTTTTCAGTTGCAAACTCCACTCCATACATATATATGGGGAGGTACTAGCTCCAACTCGGTTTTACAGTGAAAACTGCAGGAACTTCAAACCGGCAGCAGGAAACAGACTGAGAAACCACAGTAATCGTTTCTCCTGCAACCAGTTCCCTTTGTGCTAGATGAACGAACATCTCTCCACATGCTCAGTTCTGAGAGATAAATGTGTGTTAAAGCCGCTCTTCACCTAGCTAGTTAGGAACACAAAGATTTTTTCCCTTGCAAACTCCACTCCTTGCATATATGTGGGTTGGTACTAGCTACAACTCTGTTTTACAGTGAAAACTGCAGGAAATTCAAACCGGCACTAGGAAAAAGACTGAGAATCCAGAGTAAAACTTTCTCCTGCAAACCGTTCCCTTTGTGCTAGATGAACGAACGTCTCTCCACATGCTCAGTTCTGAGAGATAAGTGTGTGTGAAAGCCATCCTTCACCTAGCTTCTTGGGAACACATAGTTCCTTTCAGTTGCAAACACAACTCCATACATATATATGGGGAGGTACTAGCTCCAACTCGGTTTTACAGTGAAAACTGCAGGAAATTCAAATCGGCACTAGGAAACTGACTGAGAAACCAGAGTAAAAGTTTCTCCTGCAACCCGTTACCTTTGTGCTAGATGAACGAACGTCTCTCCACATGCTCAGTTCTGAGAGATAAGTGTGTGTGAATGCCGTCCTTCACATAGCTTCTTGGGAACACAAAGTTCCTTTCAGTTGCAAACTCCACTCCATACATATATATGGGGATGTACTAGCTCCAACGCTGTTTTACAGTGAAAACTGCAAGAACTTCAAACAGGCACTAGGAAACAGACTGAGAAATCAGAAAAAATTTCTCCTGCAACCCGTTCCCTTTTTGCTAGATGAACGAACGTCTCTCCACATGCTCACTTCTGAGAGATAAGTGTGTGTGAAAGCCGTCCTTCACCTAGTTTGTTGGGAACACATAGTTTCTTTTCAATGGCAAACTCCACTCCGTACATATATATGGGGAGGTACTTGCTCCAACTCGGTTTTACAGTGAAACCTGCAGGAACTTCAAACCGGCACTAGGAAACAGACTGAGAAACCAGAGTAAACTTTCTCCTGCATCCCGTTCCCTTTGTGCTAGATGAACGAACGTCTCTCCACATGCTCAGTTCTGAGAGATAAGTGTGTGTGAAAGCCGTCCTCTACCTAGCTTGTTGGGAACACAAAGTTTCTTTTCACTGGCAAACTCCACTCCATACATATATATGGGGAGGTACTAGCTCCAAAACGGTTTTATAGTGAAACCTGCAGGAAATTCAAACCGGCAGTAGGAAACAGAATGAGAAACCAGAGTAAAATTTTCTCCTGCAACCCGTTTCCTTTGTGCTAGATGAACGAACGTCTCTCCAAATGCTCAGTTCTGAGAGATTAGTGTGTGTGAAAGCCGTCCTTCACCTAGCTGGTTGGGAACTAAAAGTTTTTTTTCCCTTACAAAATCCATTCCATGCATATATATTGGGAGGTACTAGCTCCAACTCGGTTTTACAGTGAAAACTGCAGGAACTTCAAACCGGCAGTAGGAAGCAGACTGAGAAACCAGAGTAATAGTTTCTCCTGCAAACCGTTCCCTTTGTGCAAGATGAACGAACGTCTCTCCACATGCTCAGTTCTGAGAGATAAGTGTGTGTGAAAGCCGTTCTTCACCTAGCTTCATGGGAACACATAGTTCATTTCAGTTGCAAACTCAACTCCATTCATATATATAGGGAGGTACTAGCCCCAACACGGTTTTACAGTGAAAACTGCAGGAACTTCATACCGGCAACCGGAAACAGACTGAGAATCCAGAGTAATAGTTTCTCCTGCAACCCGTTCCGTTTGTGCTAGATGAACGAACGCCTCTCCACATGCTCAGTTCTGAGAGATAAGTGTGTGTGAAAGCCGTCCTTCACATAGCTTGTTGGGAACACAAAGTTTCTTTTCAGTTGCAAACTCCACTCCATACAAATATATGGGAAGGTACAAGCTCCAACACGGTTTTACAGTGAAAACTGCAGGAACTTCAAACAGGCACTACGAAACAGACTGAGAAACCAGAGTAAAAGTTACCCCTGCAGCCCGTTCCCTTTTTGCTAGATGAACGAACGTCTCTCCACATGCTCAGTTCTGAGAGATAAGTGTGTGTGAAAGCCGTACTTCACATAGCTTGTTTGGAAAACAAAGTTTCTTTTCAGTTGCAAACTCCACTCCATACATATATATGGGGAGGTACTAGCTCCAACTCGGTTTTACAGTGAAAACTGCAGGAACTTCAAACCGGCAGCAGGAAACAGACTGAGAAACCACAGTAATCGTTTCTCCTGCAACCAGTTCCCTTTGTGCTAGATGAACGAACATCTCTCCACATGCTCAGTTCTGAGAGATAAATGTGTGTTAAAGCCGCTCTTCACCTAGCTAGTTAGGAACACAAAGATTTTTTCCCTTGCAAACTCCACTCCTTGCATATATGTGGGTTGGTACTAGCTACAACTCTGTTTTACAGTGAAAACTGCAGGAAATTCAAACCGGCACTAGGAAAAAGACTGAGAATCCAGAGTAATAGTTTCTCCTGCAAACCGTTCCCTTTGTGCTAGATGAACGAACGTCTCTCCACATGCTCAGTTCTGAGAGATAAGTGTGTGTGAAAGCCGTCCTCTACCTAGCTTGTTGGGAACACAAAGTTTCTTTTCACTGGCAAACTCCACTCCATACATATATATGGGGAGGTACTAGCTCCAAAACGGTTTTATAGTGAAACCTGCAGGAAATTCAAACCGGCAGTAGGAAACAGAATGAGAAACCAGAGTAAAATTTTCTCCTGCAACCCGTTTCCTTTGTGCTAGATGAACGAACGTCTCTCCAAATGCTCAGTTCTGAGAGATTAGTGTGTGTGAAAGCCGTCCTTCACCTAGCTGGTTGGGAACTAAAAGTTTTTTTTCCCTTACAAAATCCATTCCATGCATATATATTGGGAGGTACTAGCTCCAACTCGGTTTTACAGTGAAAACTGCAGGAACTTCAAACCGGCAGTAGGAAGCAGACTGAGAAACCAGAGTAATAGTTTCTCCTGCAAACCGTTCCCTTTGTGCAAGATGAACGAACGTCTCTCCACATGCTCAGTTCTGAGAGATAAGTGTGTGTGAAAGCCGTTCTTCACCTAGCTTCATGGGAACACATAGTTCATTTCAGTTGCAAACTCAACTCCATTCATATATATAGGGAGGTACTAGCCCCAACACGGTTTTACAGTGAAAACTGCAGGAACTTCATACCGGCAACCGGAAACAGACTGAGAATCCAGAGTAATAGTTTCTCCTGCAACCCGTTCCGTTTGTGCTAGATGAACGAACGCCTCTCCACATGCTCAGTTCTGAGAGATAAGTGTGTGTGAAAGCCGTCCTTCACATAGCTTGTTGGGAACACAAAGTTTCTTTTCAGTTGCAAACTCCACTCCATACAAATATATGGGAAGGTACAAGCTCCAACACGGTTTTACAGTGAAAACTGCAGGAACTTCAAACAGGCACTACGAAACAGACTGAGAAACCAGAGTAAAAGTTACCCCTGCAGCCCGTTCCCTTTTTGCTAGATGAACGAACGTCTCTCCACATGCTCAGTTCTGAGAGATAAGTGTGTGTGAAAGCCGTACTTCACATAGCTTGTTTGGAAAACAAAGTTTCTTTTCAGTTGCAAACTCCACTCCATACATATATATGGGGAGGTACTAGCTCCAACTCGGTTTTACAGTGAAAACTGCAGGAACTTCAAACCGGCAGCAGGAAACAGACTGAGAAACCACAGTAATCGTTTCTCCTGCAACCAGTTCCCTTTGTGCTAGATGAACGAACATCTCTCCACATGCTCAGTTCTGAGAGATAAATGTGTGTTAAAGCCGCTCTTCACCTAGCTAGTTAGGAACACAAAGATTTTTTCCCTTGCAAACTCCACTCCTTGCATATATGTGGGTTGGTACTAGCTACAACTCTGTTTTACAGTGAAAACTGCAGGAAATTCAAACCGGCACTAGGAAAAAGACTGAGAATCCAGAGTAATAGTTTCTCCTGCAAACCGTTCCCTTTGTGCTAGATGAACGAACGTCTCTCCACATGCTCAGTTCTGAGAGATAAGTGTGTGTGAAAGCCATCCTTCACCTAGCTTCTTGGGAACACATAGTTCCTTTCAGTTGCAAACACAACTCCATACATATATATGGGGAGGTACTAGCTCCAACTCGGTTTTACAGTGAAAACTGCAGGAAATTCAAATCGGCACTAGGAAACTGACTGAGAAACCAGAGTAAAAGTTTCTCCTGCAACCCGTTACCTTTGTGCTAGATGAACGAACGTCTCTCCACATGCTCAGTTCTGAGAGATAAGTGTGTGTGAATGCCGTCCTTCACATAGCTTCTTGGGAACACATAGTTCCTTTCAGTTGCAAACTCCACTCCATACATATATATGGGGATGTACTAGCTCCAACGCTGTTTTACAGTGAAAACTGCAAGAACTTCAAACAGGCACTAGGAAACAGACTGAGAAATCAGAAAAAATTTCTCCTGCAACCCGTTCCCTTTTTGCTAGATGAACGAACGTCTCTCCACATGCTCACTTCTGAGAGATAAGTGTGTGTGAAAGCCGTCCTTCACCTAGTTTGTTGGGAACACATAGTTTCTTTTCAATGGCAAACTCCACTCCGTACATATATATGGGGAGGTACTTGCTCCAACTCGGTTTTACAGTGAAACCTGCAGGAACTTCAAACCGGCACTAGGAAACAGACTGAGAAACCAGAGTAAACTTTCTCCTGCATCCCGTTCCCTTTGTGCTAGATGAACGAACGTCTCTCCACATGCTCAGTTCTGAGAGATAAGTGTGTGTGAAAGCCGTCCTCTACCTAGCTTGTTGGGAACACAAAGTTTCTTTTCACTGGCAAACTCCACTCCATACATATATATGGGGAGGTACTAGCTCCAAAACGGTTTTATAGTGAAACCTGCAGGAAATTCAAACCGGCAGTAGGAAACAGAATGAGAAACCAGAGTAAAATTTTCTCCTGCAACCCGTTTCCTTTGTGCTAGATGAACGAACGTCTCTCCAAATGCTCAGTTCTGAGAGATTAGTGTGTGTGAAAGCCGTCCTTCACCTAGCTGGTTGGGAACTAAAAGTTTTTTTTCCCTTACAAAATCCATTCCATGCATATATATTGGGAGGTACTAGCTCCAACTCGGTTTTACAGTGAAAACTGCAGGAACTTCAAACCGGCAGTAGGAAGCAGACTGAGAAACCAGAGTAATAGTTTCTCCTGCAAACCGTTCCCTTTGTGCAAGATGAACGAACGTCTCTCCACATGCTCAGTTCTGAGAGATAAGTGTGTGTGAAAGCCGTTCTTCACCTAGCTTCATGGGAACACATAGTTCATTTCAGTTGCAAACTCAACTCCATTCATATATATAGGGAGGTACTAGCCCCAACACGGTTTTACAGTGAAAACTGCAGGAACTTCATACCGGCAACCGGAAACAGACTGAGAATCCAGAGTAATAGTTTCTCCTGCAACCCGTTCCCTTTGTGCTAGATGAACGGACGTATCTCCACATGCTCAGTTCTGAGAGATAAGTGTGTGTGAAAGCCGTATTTCACCTAGCTTGTTGGGAACACAAAGTTTCTTTTCACTTGCAAACTCCACTTCATACATATATATGGGGAGGTTCTAGCTCCAACTCGATTTTACAGTGAAAACTGCAGGAACTTCAAACCGGCACTAGGAAACAGACTGAGAAACCAGAGAAAAAGTTTCTCCTGCAACCCGTTCTCTGTGTGCTAGATGAACGAACGTCACTCCACTTGCTCATTTCTGAGAGAAATGTGTGTGTGAAATCCGTACTTCATTTTGCTTGTTGAGAACATAAAGTTTCTTTTCAGTTGCAAACTCCACTCGATGCAAATTTATGGGGAGGTACTAGCTCCAAATCTGTTTTACAGTGAAATCTGCAGGAACATCAAACCGGCACTAGGAAACAGACTGAGAAACCAGAGTAAAATTTTTCCCTGCAACCCGTTCCCTTTGTGCTAGATGAACGAACGTCTCTCCACATGCTGAGTTCTGAGAGATAATTGTGTTTGAAAGCCTTCCTTCACCTAGCTTGTTGGGAACACAAAGTTTCTTTTCAGCTGCAAACCCCACTCCATTCATATATATGGGGAGGTACTAGCTCCAACACGGTTTTACAGTGAAAACTGCAGGAACTTCATACCGGCAACCGGAAACAGACTGAGAATCCAGAGTAATAGTTTCTCCTGCAACCCGTTCCCTTTGTGCTAGATGAACGGACGTCTCTCCACATGCTCAGTTCTGAGAGATAAGTGTGTGTGAAAGCCATCATTCATTTAGCTAGTTGGGAATACAAAGTTTCTTTTCAGTTGCAAACTCCACTCCATACATATTTATGGGGAGGTATTAGCTCCAACTCGATTTTACACTGAAAACTGCAGGAACTTCTAACCGGCACTAGGAAACAGACTGAGAATCCAGAGTAAAAGTTACTACTGCATCCCGTTCCATTTTTGCTAGATGAACGAATGTGTCTCCACATGCTAAGTTCTGAGAGATAAGTGTGTGTGAAAGCCGTCCTTCAACTAGCTTGTTGGGAACACAAAGTTTCTTTTCAGTTGCAAAACCCACTCCATACATATATATGGGAAGGTACTAGTTCCAAATCTGTTTTACAGTGAAAACTGCAGGAACTTCAAAACGGCAGTAGGAAACAGAATGAGAAACCAGAGAAAAATTTTCTCCTGCAACCCGTTCCCTTTGTGCTAGATGAACGAACGTCTCTCCACATGCTCAGTTCTGAGAGATAAGTGTGTGTGAAAGCGGTCCTTCACCTAGCTGGTTGGGAACACAAAGTTTTTTTTCCCTTGCAAAATCCACTCCATGCATATATATGGGGAGGTACTAGCTCCAACTCGGTTTTACAGTGAAAACTGCAGGAACTTCAAACCGGCACTAAGAAACAGACTGAGAAACCAGAGTAAAAGTTTCTCCTGCAACCCGTTCCCTTTGTGCTAGATGAACGAACGTCTCTCCACATGCTCAGTTCTGAGAGATAAGTGTGTGTGAAAGCCGTCCTTCACCTAGCTTGTTGGGAACACAAAGTTTCTTTTCAGTTGCAAACTCCACTCCATACATATATATGGAGAGGTACTAGCTCCAACTCGGTTTTTCAGTGAAAACTGCAGGAACTTCAAACCGGCAGTAGGAAGCAGACTGAGAAACCAGAGTAAAAGTTTCTCCTGCAACCCGTTCCCTTTGTGCTAGATGAACGAACGTCTCTCCACATGCTCAGTTCTGAGAGATAAGTGTGTGTGAAAGCCGTCCTTCACCTAGCTTGTTGGGAACACAAAGTTACTTTTCAGTTGCAAACTCCACTCCATACATATATATGGGGAGGTACTAGTTCCAACTCGGTTTTATAGTGAAATCTGCAGGAAATTCAAACCGGCACTAGGAAAATGACTGAGAAACCAGAGTAAAAATTTCTCCTGCAACCCGTTCCGTTTGTGCTAGATGAACGAACTCCTCTCCACATGCTCAGTTCTGAGAGATAAGTGTGTGTGAAAGCCGTCCTTCACATAGCTTGTTGGGAACACAAAGTTTCTTTTCAGTTGCAAACTCCACTCCATACATATATATGGGAAGGTACAAGCTCCAACACGGTTTTACAGTGAAAACTGCAGGAACTTCAAACAGGCACTACGAAACAGACTGAGAAACCAGAGTAAAAGTTACACCTGCAGCCCGTTCCCTTTTTGCTAGATGAACGAACGTCTCTCCACATGCTCAGTTCTGAGAGATAAGTGTGTGTGAATGCCGTCCTTCACATAGCTTGTTTGGAAAACAAAGTTTCTTTTCAGTTGCAAAATCCACTCCATACATATATATGGGGAGGTACTAGCTCCAACTCGGTTTTACAGTGAAAACTGCAGGAACTTCAAACCGGCAGTAGGAAGCAGACTGAGAAACCAGATTAAAAGTTTATCCTGCAACCCGTTCCCTTTGTGCTAGATGAACGAATGTCTCTCCACATGCTCAGTTCTGAGAGATAAGTGTGTGTGAAAGCCGTCCTTCACCTAGCTTCTTGGGATCACATAGTTCATTTCAGTTGCAAACCCCACTCCATACATATATATGGGGAGCTACAAGCTCCAACATGGTTTTACACTGAAAACTGCAGGAACATTAAACCGGCAAGAGGAAACAGACTGAGAAACCAGAGTAAAAGTTTCTCCTGCAACCCGTTCCCTTTGTGCTAGATGAACGAACGTCTCTCCACATGCTCAGTTCTGAGAGATAAGTGTGGTGAAAGCCGTCCTTCATCTAGCTTGTGGGGAACACAAAGTTTCTTTTCAGTTGCAAATTCCACTCCATACATATTTATGTGGAGGTACTAGCTCCAACTCGGTTTTACACTGAAAACTGCAGGAACTTCAAACCTGCACTAGGGAACAGACTGAGAAACTAGAGAAAAAGTTTCTCCTGCAACCCGTTCTCTGTGTGCTAGGTGAACGAACGTCTCTCCACTTGCTCATTTCTGAGAGAAATATGTGTGTAAAATCCGTCCTTCATTTTGCTTGTTGAGAACATAAAGTTTCTTTTCAGTTGCAAACTCCACTCCATGCAAATTTATGGGGAGGTACTAGCTCCAAATCTGTTTTACAGTGAAAACTGCAGGAACATCAAACCGGCACTAGGAAACAGACTGAGAAACCAGAGTAAAATTTTTCCCTGCAACCCGTTCCCTTTGTGCTAGATGAACGAACGTCTATACACATGCTCAGTTCTGAGAGATAATTGTGTGTGAAAGCCTTCCTTCACCTAGCTTGTTGGGAACACAAAGTTTCTTTTCAGTTGCAAACTCCACTCCATTCATATATATGGGGAGGTACTAGCTCCAACACGGTTTTACAGTGAAAACTGCAGGAACTTCATACCGGCAACCGGAAACAGACTGAGAATCCAGAGTAATAGTTTCTCCTGCAACCCGTTCCCTTTGTGCTAGATGAACGGACGTCTCTCCACATGCTCAGTTCTGAGAGATAAGTGTGTGTGAAAGCCGTCATTCATTTAGCTAGTTGGGTATACAAAGATTCTTTTCAGTTGCAGACTCCACTCCATACATCTTTATGGGGGGTATTAGCTCCAACTCGATTTTACACTGAAAACTGCAGGAACTTCTAACCGGCACTAGGAAACAGACTGAGAATCCAGAGTAAAAGTTACTACTGCATCCCGTTCCATTTTTGCTAGATGAACGAATGTTTCTCCACATGCTAAGTTCTGAGAGATAAGTGTGTGTGAAAGCCGTCCTTCAACTAGCTTGTTGGGAACACAAAGTTTCTTTTCAGTTGCAAACTCCACTCCATACATATATATGGGAAGGTACTAGCTCCAAATCTGTTTTACAGTGAAAACTGCAGGAACTTCAAACCGGCACTAGGAAACAGACTGAGAAAACAGAGTAAAACTTTCTCCTGCAACCCGTTCCCTTTGTGCTAGATGAACGAACGTCTCTCCACATGCTCAGTTCTGAGAGATAAGTGTGTGTGAAAGCCGTACTTCACCTAGCTTGTTGGGAACACAAAGTTTCTTTTCACTGGCAAACTCCACTCCATACATATATATGGGGAAGTACTAGCTCCAACACGGTTTTATAGTGTAATCTGCAGGAAATTCAAACCGGCAGTAGGAAACAGAATGAGAAACCAGAGTAAAATTTTCTCCTGCAAACCGTTCCCTTTGCGCCAGATGAATGAACGTCTCTCCACATGCTCAGTTCTGAGAGATAAGTGTGTGTGAAAGCGGTCCTTCACCTAGCTGGTTGGGAACACAAAGTTTTTTTTCCCTTGCAAAATCCACTCCATGCATATATATGTGGAGGTACTAGCTCCAACGCGGTTTTACAGTGAAAACTGCAGGAACTTCAAACCGGCACTAAGAAACAGACTGAGAAACCAGAGTAAAAGTTTCTCCTGCAACCCGTTCCCTTTGTGCTAGATGAACGAACGTCTCTCCACATGCTCAGTTCTGAGAGATATGTGTGTGTGAAAGCCGTCCTTCACCTAGCTTGTTGGGAACACAAAGTTTCTTTTCAGTTGCAAACTCCACTCCATACATATATATGGGGAGGTACAAGCTCCAACTCGGTTTTACAGTGAAAACTGCAGGAACTTCAACCCGGCAGTAGGAAGCAGACTGAGAAACCAGAGTAAAAGTTTCTACTGCAACCCGTTCCCTTTGTGCTAGATGTACGAAAGTCTCTCCACATGCTCAGTTCTGAGAGATAAGTGTGTGTGAAAGCCGTCCTTCACCAAGCTTCTTGGGATCACATACTTCATTTCAGTTGCAAACCCCACTCCATATACATATATGGGGAGCTACAAGCTCCAACACGGTTTTACAGTGAAAACTGCAGGAACATTAAACCGGCAACAGGAAACAGACTGAGAAACCAGAGTAAAAGTTTCTCCTGCAACCCGTTCCCTTTGTGCTAGATGAAAGACCGTCTCTCCACATGCTCAGTTCTGAGAGATAAGTGTGTGTGAAAGCCGTCCTTCACCTAGCTTGTTGGGAACACAAAGTTTCTTTTCAGTTGCAAACTCCACTCCATACATATTTATGGGGAGGTACTAGCTCCAACTCGGTTTTACAGGGAAAACTGCAGGAATTACAAACAGGCAGTAGGAAACAGACTGAGAAAGCAGAGTAAAAGTTTCCCCTGCAACCAGTTCCCTTTGTGCTAGATGAAAGAACGTCTCTCCACATGCACAGTTCTGAGAGATAAATGTGTGTGAAAACCGTCCTTCAACTAGCTTCTTGGGAACACATAGTTTCTTTCAGTTGCAAACCCCACTCCATACATATATATGGGGAGGTACTAGTTCCAACTCGGTTTTACAGTGAAATCTGCAGGAACTTCAAACCGGCACTAGGAAACTGACTGAGAAACCAGAGTAAAAGTTTCTCCTGCAACCCGTTCCCTTTGTACTAGATGAACGAACGTCTCTCCACATGCTCATTTCTGAGAGATAAGTGTGTGTGAAAGCCGTACTTCATTTTGATTGTTGGGAACACAAAGTTTCTTTTTAGTTGCAAACTCCACTCCATACATATATGTGAGGAGGTACTAGCTCCAACTCGGTTTTACAGTGAAAACTGCAGGAACTTCAAACCGGCACTAGGAAACAGACTGAGAAACCAGAGTAAAAGATTCTCCTGCAACCAGTTCCCTTTGTGCTAGATGAACGAACGTTTCTACACATGCTCAGTTCTGAGAGAAAAATGTGTGTGAAAGCCGTTCTTCACCTAGCTAGTTGGGAACACAAAGTTTTTTTTCCCTTGCAATCTCCACTCCATGCATATATATGGGTTGGTACTAGCTCCAACTCTGTTTTACAGTGAAAACTGCAATTACTTCAAAACGGCACTAGGAAAAAAACTGAGAAACCAGAGTAAAAGTTTCTCCTGCAACCCGTTCCCTTTGTGCTAGATGAACGAACGTCTCTCCACATGCTCAGTTCTGAGAGATAAGTGTGTGTGAAAGCCGTCCTTCAACTAGCTTCTTGGGAACACATAGTTTCTTTCAGTTGCAAACCCCACTCCATACATATATATGGGGAGGTACTAGCTCCAACTCAGTTTTACAGTGAAAACTGCAGGAACTTCAAACCGGCACTAGGAAATTGACTGAGAACCCAGAGTAAAAGTTTCTCCTGCAACCCGTTCCCTTTGTGCTAGATGAACGAACGTCTTTCCACATGCTCAGTTCTGAGAGATAAGTGTGTGTGAAAGCCGTCCTTAACCTAGCTTGTTGGGAACACAAAGTTTTTTCACTTGCTAACACCAATCCATACATATATATGGGGCGGTACTAGCTCCAACTCGGTTTTACAGTGAAATCTGCAGGAACTTCACACCGGCCCTTGGAAAGAGACTGAGATACCAGAGTAAAAATTTCTCCTGCAAACCGTTCCCTTTGTGCTAAATGAACGAACGTCCCTCAACATGTTCAGTTCTGAGAGATAAGTGTGTGTGAAAGCCGTCCTTCACCTAGCTTGTTGGGAACACAAAGTTTCTTTTCAGTTGCAAACTCCACTCCATACATATATATGGGACGGTACTAGCTCCAACTCGGTTTTACAGTGAAAATTGCAGGAAATTCATACCGGCACTAGGAAACAGACTGAGAAACCAGAGTAAAAGTTACTCCTGCAGCCCGTTCCCTTTTTGCTAGATGAACGAAAGTCTCTCCACATGCTCAGTTCTGAGAGATAAGTGTGTGTGAAAGCCGTCCTTCACATAGCTTCTTGGGTACACAAAGTTTCTTTTCACTTGCTAACTCCAATCCATACATATATATGGGGAGGTACTAGCTCCAACTCGGTTTTACAGTGAAAAGTGCAGGAACTTCAAACCGGCAATAGGAAACAGACTGAGAAACCAGAGTAAAATTTCTCCTGCAACCCGATCCCTTTGTGCTAGATGAACGAACGTCTCTCCACATGCTCAGTTCTGAGAGATAATTGTGTGTGAAAGCCTCCTTCACATAGCTTCTTGGGAACACAAAGTTCCTTTCAGTTGCAAGCTCCAATCCATACATATATATGGGGAGGTTCTAGCTCCAACTCGGTTTTAAAGTGAAAACTGCAGGAACTTCAAACCGGCACTAGGAAACAAACTGAGAAACCAGAAAAAAGTTTCTCCTGCACCCCGTTCCCTTTGTGCTGGATGAACGAAAGTCTCTCCACATGCTCAGTTCTGAGAGATAAGTGTGTGTGAAAGCCGTCCTTCATCTAGCTTGTTGGGAACACAAAGTTTCTTTCACTGGCAAACTCCAATCCGTACATATATATGGGGAGGTACTAGCTCCAACTCGGTTTTACAGTGAAAACTGCAGGAACTTCAAACCGGCACTAGGAAACAGACTGAGAAAACAGAGTAACAGTTTCCCTGCAACCCGTTCCCTTTTTGGTAGATGAACGAACGTCTCTCCCCTTGCTCAGTTCTGAGAGAAAAGTGTGTGTGAAAGCCGTCCTTCATTTTGCTTGTTGGGAACACAAAGTTTCTTTTTAGTTGCAAACTCCACTCCATGCATATTTACGGGGAGGTACTAGCTCCAACTCGGTTTTACAGTGAGAACTGCAGGAACTTCAAACCGGCACTAGGAAACAGACTGAGAAACCAGAGTAAAAGTTTCTCCTGTAACCCGTTCCCATTGTGCTAGATGTACGAAAGTCTCTCCACATGCTCAGTTCTGAGAGATAAGTGTGTGTGAAAGCCGTCCTTCACCAAGCTTCTTGGGATCACATACTTCATTTCAGTTGCAAACCCCACTCCATATACATATATGGGGAGCTACAAGCTCCAACACGGTTTTACAGTGAAAACTGCAGGAACATTAAACCGGCAACAGGAAACAGACTGAGAAACCAGAGTAAAAGTTTCTCCTGCAACCCGTTCCCTTTGTGCTAGATGAAAGACCGTCTCTCCACATGCTCAGTTCTGAGAGATAAGTGTGTGTGAAAGCCGTCCTTCACCTAGCTTGTTGGGAACACAAAGTTTCTTTTCAGTTGCAAACTCCACTCCATACATATTTATGGGGAGGTACTAGCTCCAACTCGGTTTTACAGGGAAAACTGCAGGAATTACAAACAGGCAGTAGGAAACAGACTGAGAAAGCAGAGTAAAAGTTTCCCCTGCAACCAGTTCCCTTTGTGCTAGATGAAAGAACGTCTCTCCACATGCACAGTTCTGAGAGATAAATGTGTGTGAAAACCGTCCTTCAACTAGCTTCTTGGGAACACATAGTTTCTTTCAGTTGCAAACTCCACTCCATACATATATGTGAGGAGGTACTAGCTCCAACTCGGTTTTACAGTGAAAACTGCAGGAACTTCAAACCGGCACTAGGAAACAGACTGAGAAACCAGAGTAAAAGATTCTCCTGCAACCAGTTCCCTTTGTGCTAGATGAACGAACGTTTCTACACATGCTCAGTTCTGAGAGAAAAATGTGTGTGAAAGCCGTTCTTCACCTAGCTAGTTGGGAACACAAAGTTTTTTTTCCCTTGCAATCTCCACTCCATGCATATATATGGGTTGGTACTAGCTCCAACTCTGTTTTACAGTGAAAACTGCAATTACTTCAAAACGGCACTAGGAAAAAAACTGAGAAACCAGAGTAAAAGTTTCTCCTGCAACCCGTTCCCTTTGTGCTAGATGAACGAACGTCTCTCCACATGCTCAGTTCTGAGAGATAAGTGTGTGTGAAAGCCGTCCTTCAACTAGCTTCTTGGGAACACATAGTTTCTTTCAGTTGCAAACCCCACTCCATACATATATATGGGGAGGTACTAGCTCCAACTCAGTTTTACAGTGAAAACTGCAGGAACTTCAAACCGGCACTAGGAAATTGACTGAGAACCCAGAGTAAAAGTTTCTCCTGCAACCCGTTCCCTTTGTGCTAGATGAACGAACGTCTTTCCACATGCTCAGTTCTGAGAGATAAGTGTGTGTGAAAGCCGTCCTTAACCTAGCTTGTTGGGAACACAAAGTTTTTTCACTTGCTAACACCAATCCATACATATATATGGGGCGGTACTAGCTCCAACTCGGTTTTACAGTGAAATCTGCAGGAACTTCACACCGGCCCTTGGAAAGAGACTGAGATACCAGAGTAAAAATTTCTCCTGCAAACCGTTCCCTTTGTGCTAAATGAACGAACGTCCCTCAACATGTTCAGTTCTGAGAGATAAGTGTGTGTGAAAGCCGTCCTTCACCTAGCTTGTTGGGAACACAAAGTTTCTTTTCAGTTGCAAACTCCACTCCATACATATATATGGGACGGTACTAGCTCCAACTCGGTTTTACAGTGAAAATTGCAGGAAATTCATACCGGCACTAGGAAACAGACTGAGAAACCAGAGTAAAAGTTACTCCTGCAGCCCGTTCCCTTTTTGCTAGATGAACGAAAGTCTCTCCACATGCTCAGTTCTGAGAGATAAGTGTGTGTGAAAGCCGTCCTTCACATAGCTTCTTGGGTACACAAAGTTTCTTTTCACTTGCTAACTCCAATCCATACATATATATGGGGAGGTACTAGCTCCAACTCGGTTTTACAGTGAAAAGTGCCGGAACTTCAAACCGGCAATAGGAAACAGACTGAGAAACCAGAGTAAAATTTCTCCTGCAACCCGATCCCTTTGTGCTAGATGAACGAACGTCTCTCCACATGCTCAGTTCTGAGAGATAATTGTGTGTGAAAGCCTCCTTCACATAGCTTCTTGGGAACACAAAGTTCCTTTCAGTTGCAAGCTCCAATCCATACATATATATGGGGAGGTTCTAGCTCCAACTCGGTTTTAAAGTGAAAACTGCAGGAACTTCAAACCGGCACTAGGAAACAAACTGAGAAACCAGAAAAAAGTTTCTCCTGCACCCCGTTCCCTTTGTGCTGGATGAACGAAAGTCTCTCCACATGCTCAGTTCTGAGAGATAAGTGTGTGTGAAAGCCGTCCTTCATCTAGCTTGTTGGGAACACAAAGTTTCTTTCACTGGCAAACTCCAATCCGTACATATATATGGGGAGGTACTAGCTCCAACTCGGTTTTACAGTGAAAACTGCAGGAACTTCAAACCGGCACTAGGAAACAGACTGAGAAAACAGAGTAACAGTTTCCCTGCAACCTGTTCCCTTTTTGGTAGATGAACGAACGTCTCTCCCCTTGCTCAGTTCTGAGAGAAAAGTGTGTGTGAAAGCCGTCCTTCATTTTGCTTGTTGGGAACACAAAGTTTCTTTTTAGTTGCAAACTCCACTCCATGCATATTTACGGGGAGGTACTAGCTCCAACTCGGTTTTACAGTGAGAACTGCAGGAACTTCAAACCGGCACTAGGAAACAGACTGAGAAACCAGAGTAAAAGTTTCTCCTGTAACCCGTTCCCATTGTGCTAGATGTACGAAAGTCTCTCCACATGCTCAGTTCTGAGAGATAAGTGTGTGTGAAAGCCGTCCTTCACCAAGCTTCTTGGGATCACATACTTCATTTCAGTTGCAAACCCCACTCCATATACATATATGGGGAGCTACAAGCTCCAACACGGTTTTACAGTGAAAACTGCAGGAACATTAAACCGGCAACAGGAAACAGACTGAGAAACCAGAGTAAAAGTTTCTCCTGCAACCCGTTCCCTTTGTGCTAGATGAAAGACCGTCTCTCCACATGCTCAGTTCTGAGAGATAAGTGTGTGTGAAAGCCGTCCTTCACCTAGCTTGTTGGGAACACAAAGTTTCTTTTCAGTTGCAAACTCCACTCCATACATATTTATGGGGAGGTACTAGCTCCAACTCGGTTTTACAGGGAAAACTGCAGGAATTACAAACAGGCAGTAGGAAACAGACTGAGAAAGCAGAGTAAAAGTTTCCCCTGCAACCAGTTCCCTTTGTGCTAGATGAAAGAACGTCTCTCCACATGCACAGTTCTGAGAGATAAATGTGTGTGAAAACCGTCCTTCAACTAGCTTCTTGGGAACACATAGTTTCTTTCAGTTGCAAACCCCACTCCATACATATATATGGGGAGGTACTAGTTCCAACTCGGTTTTACAGTGAAATCTGCAGGAACTTCAAACCGGCACTAGGAAACTGACTGAGAAACCAGAGTAAAAGTTTCTCCTGCAACCCGTTCCCTTTGTACTAGATGAACGAACGTCTCTCCACATGCTCATTTCTGAGAGATATGTGTGTGTGAAAGCCGTACTTCATTTTGATTGTTGGGAACACAAAGTTTCTTTTTAGTTGCAAACTCCACTCCATACATATATGTGAGGAGGTACTAGCTCCAACTCGGTTTTACAGTGAAAACTGCAGGAACTTCAAACCGGCACTAGGAAACAGACTGAGAAACCAGAGTAAAAGATTCTCCTGCAACCAGTTCCCTTTGTGCTAGATGAACGAACGTTTCTACACATGCTCAGTTCTGAGAGAAAAATGTGTGTGAAAGCCGTTCTTCACCTAGCTAGTTGGGAACACAAAGTTTTTTTTCCCTTGCAATCTCCACTCCATGCATATATATGGGTTGGTACTAGCTCCAACTCTGTTTTACAGTGAAAACTGCAATTACTTCAAAACGGCACTAGGAAAAAAACTGAGAAACCAGAGTAAAAGTTTCTCCTGCAACCCGTTCCCTTTGTGCTAGATGAACGAACGTCTCTCCACATGCTCAGTTCTGAGAGATAAGTGTGTGTGAAAGCCGTCCTTCAACTAGCTTCTTGGGAACACATAGTTTCTTTCAGTTGCAAACCCCACTCCATACATATATATGGGGAGGTACTAGCTCCAACTCAGTTTTACAGTGAAAACTGCAGGAACTTCAAACCGGCACTAGGAAATTGACTGAGAACCCAGAGTAAAAGTTTCTCCTGCAACCCGTTCCCTTTTTGCTAGATGAACGAACGTCTTTCCACATGCTCAGTTCTGAGAGATAAGTGTGTGTGAAAGCCGTCCTTAACCTAGCTTGTTGGGAACACAAAGTTTTTTCACTTGCTAACACCAATCCATACATATATATGGGGCGGTACTAGCTCCAACTCGGTTTTACAGTGAAATCTGCAGGAACTTCACACCGGCCCTTGGAAAGAGACTGAGATACCAGAGTAAAAATTTCTCCTGCAAACCGTTCCCTTTGTGCTAAATGAACGAACGTCCCTCAACATGTTCAGTTCTGAGAGATAAGTGTGTGTGAAAGCCGTCCTTCACCTAGCTTGTTGGGAACACAAAGTTTCTTTTCAGTTGCAAACTCCACTCCATACATATATATGGGACGGTACTAGCTCCAACTCAGTTTTACAGTGAAAATTGCAGGAAATTCATACCGGCACTAGGAAACAGACTGAGAAACCAGAGTAAAAGTTACTCCTGCAGCCCGTTCCATTTTTGCTAGATGAACGAAAGTCTCTCCACATGCTCAGTTCTGAGAGATAAGTGTGTGTGAAAGCCGTCCTTCACATAGCTTCTTGGGTACACAAAGTTTCTTTTCACTTGCTAACTCCAATCCATACATATATATGGGGAGGTACTAGCTCCAACTCGGTTTTACAGTGAAAAGTGCAGGAACTTCAAACCGGCAATAGGAAACAGACTGAGAAACCAGAGTAAAATTTCTCCTGCAACCCGATCCCTTTGTGCTAGATGAACGAACGTCTCTCCACATGCTCAGTTCTGAGAGATAATTGTGTGTGAAAGCCTCCTTCACATAGCTTCTTGGGAACACAAAGTTCCTTTCAGTTGCAAGCTCCAATCCATACATATATATGGGGAGGTTCTAGCTCCAACTCGGTTTTAAAGTGAAAACTGCAGGAACTTCAAACCGGCACTAGGAAACAAACTGAGAAACCAGAAAAAAGTTTCTCCTGCACCCCGTTCCCTTTGTGCTGGATGAACGAAAGTCTCTCCACATGCTCAGTTCTGAGAGACAAGTGTGTGTGAAAGCCGTCCTTCATCTAGCTTGTTGGGAACACAAAGTTTTTTCACTTGCTAACACCAATCCATACATATATATGGGGCGGTACTAGCTCCAACTCGGTTTTACAGTGAAATCTGCAGGAACTTCACACCGGCCCTTGGAAAGAGACTGAGATACCAGAGTAAAAATTTCTCCTGCAAACCGTTCCCTTTGTGCTAAATGAACGAACGTCCCTCAACATGTTCAGTTCTGAGAGATAAGTGTGTGTGAAAGCCGTCCTTCACCTAGCTTGTTGGGAACACAAAGTTTCTTTTCAGTTGCAAACTCCACTCCATACATATATATGGGACGGTACTAGCTCCAACTCGGTTTTACAGTGAAAATTGCAGGAAATTCATACCGGCACTAGGAAACAGACTGAGAAACCAGAGTAAAAGTTACTCCTGCAGCCCGTTCCCTTTTTGCTAGATGAACGAAAGTCTCTCCACATGCTCAGTTCTGAGAGATAAGTGTGTGTGAAAGCCGTCCTTCACATAGCTTCTTGGGTACACAAAGTTTCTTTTCACTTGCTAACTCCAATCCATACATATATATGGGGAGGTACTAGCTCCAACTCGGTTTTACAGTGAAAAGTGCCGGAACTTCAAACCGGCAATAGGAAACAGACTGAGAAACCAGAGTAAAATTTCTCCTGCAACCCGATCCCTTTGTGCTAGATGAACGAACGTCTCTCCACATGCTCAGTTCTGAGAGATAATTGTGTGTGAAAGCCTCCTTCACATAGCTTCTTGGGAACACAAAGTTCCTTTCAGTTGCAAGCTCCAATCCATACATATATATGGGGAGGTTCTAGCTCCAACTCGGTTTTAAAGTGAAAACTGCAGGAACTTCAAACCGGCACTAGGAAACAAACTGAGAAACCAGAAAAAAGTTTCTCCTGCACCCCGTTCCCTTTGTGCTGGATGAACGAAAGTCTCTCCACATGCTCAGTTCTGAGAGATAAGTGTGTGTGAAAGCCGTCCTTCATCTAGCTTGTTGGGAACACAAAGTTTCTTTCACTGGCAAACTCCAATCCGTACATATATATGGGGAGGTACTAGCTCCAACTCGGTTTTACAGTGAAAACTGCAGGAACTTCAAACCGGCACTAGGAAACAGACTGAGAAAACAGAGTAACAGTTTCCCTGCAACCCGTTCCCTTTTTGGTAGATGAACGAACGTCTCTCCCCTTGCTCAGTTCTGAGAGAAAAGTGTGTGTGAAAGCCGTCCTTCATTTTGCTTGTTGGGAACACAAAGTTTCTTTTTAGTTGCAAACTCCACTCCATGCATATTTACGGGGAGGTACTAGCTCCAACTCGGTTTTACAGTGAGAACTGCAGGAACTTCAAACCGGCACTAGGAAACAGACTGAGAAACCAGAGTAAAAGTTTCTCCTGTAACCCGTTCCCATTGTGCTAGATGTACGAAAGTCTCTCCACATGCTCAGTTCTGAGAGATAAGTGTGTGTGAAAGCCGTCCTTCACCAAGCTTCTTGGGATCACATACTTCATTTCAGTTGCAAACCCCACTCCATATACATATATGGGGAGCTACAAGCTCCAACACGGTTTTACAGTGAAAACTGCAGGAACATTAAACCGGCAACAGGAAACAGACTGAGAAACCAGAGTAAAAGTTTCTCCTGCAACCCGTTCCCTTTGTGCTAGATGAAAGACCGTCTCTCCACATGCTCAGTTCTGAGAGATAAGTGTGTGTGAAAGCCGTCCTTCACCTAGCTTGTTGGGAACACAAAGTTTCTTTTCAGTTGCAAACTCCACTCCATACATATTTATGGGGAGGTACTAGCTCCAACTCGGTTTTACAGGGAAAACTGCAGGAATTACAAACAGGCAGTAGGAAACAGACTGAGAAAGCAGAGTAAAAGTTTCCCCTGCAACCAGTTCCCTTTGTGCTAGATGAAAGAACGTCTCTCCACATGCACAGTTCTGAGAGATAAATGTGTGTGAAAACCGTCCTTCAACTAGCTTCTTGGGAACACATAGTTTCTTTCAGTTGCAAACCCCACTCCATACATATATATGGGGAGGTACTAGTTCCAACTCGGTTTTACAGTGAAATCTGCAGGAACTTCAAACCGGCACTAGGAAACTGACTGAGAAACCAGAGTAAAAGTTTCTCCTGCAACCCGTTCCCTTTGTACTAGATGAACGAACGTCTCTCCACATGCTCATTTCTGAGAGATATGTGTGTGTGAAAGCCGTACTTCATTTTGATTGTTGGGAACACAAAGTTTCTTTTTAGTTGCAAACTCCACTCCATACATATATGTGAGGAGGTACTAGCTCCAACTCGGTTTTACAGTGAAAACTGCAGGAACTTCAAACCGGCACTAGGAAACAGACTGAGAAACCAGAGTAAAAGATTCTCCTGCAACCAGTTCCCTTTGTGCTAGATGAACGAACGTTTCTACACATGCTCAGTTCTGAGAGAAAAATGTGTGTGAAAGCCGTTCTTCACCTAGCTAGTTGGGAACACAAAGTTTTTTTTCCCTTGCAATCTCCACTCCATGCATATATATGGGTTGGTACTAGCTCCAACTCTGTTTTACAGTGAAAACTGCAATTACTTCAAAACGGCACTAGGAAAAAAACTGAGAAACCAGAGTAAAAGTTTCTCCTGCAACCCGTTCCCTTTGTGCTAGATGAACGAACGTCTCTCCACATGCTCAGTTCTGAGAGATAAGTGTGTGTGAAAGCCGTCCTTCAACTAGCTTCTTGGGAACACATAGTTTCTTTCAGTTGCAAACCCCACTCCATACATATATATGGGGAGGTACTAGCTCCAACTCAGTTTTACAGTGAAAACTGCAGGAACTTCAAACCGGCACTAGGAAATTGACTGAGAACCCAGAGTAAAAGTTTCTCCTGCAACCCGTTCCCTTTGTGCTAGATGAACGAACGTCTTTCCACATGCTCAGTTCTGAGAGATAAGTGTGTGTGAAAGCCGTCCTTAACCTAGCTTGTTGGGAACACAAAGTTTTTTCACTTGCTAACACCAATCCATACATATATATGGGGCGGTACTAGCTCCAACTCGGTTTTACAGTGAAATCTGCAGGAACTTCACACCGGCCCTTGGAAAGAGACTGAGATACCAGAGTAAAAATTTCTCCTGCAAACCGTTCCCTTTGTGCTAAATGAACGAACGTCCCTCAACATGTTCAGTTCTGAGAGATAAGTGTGTGTGAAAGCCGTCCTTCACCTAGCTTGTTGGGAACACAAAGTTTCTTTTCAGTTGCAAACTCCACTCCATACATATATATGGGACGGTACTAGCTCCAACTCAGTTTTACAGTGAAAATTGCAGGAAATTCATACCGGCACTAGGAAACAGACTGAGAAACCAGAGTAAAAGTTACTCCTGCAGCCCGTTCCATTTTTGCTAGATGAACGAAAGTCTCTCCACATGCTCAGTTCTGAGAGATAAGTGTGTGTGAAAGCCGTCCTTCACATAGCTTCTTGGGTACACAAAGTTTCTTTTCACTTGCTAACTCCAATCCATACATATATATGGGGAGGTACTAGCTCCAACTCGGTTTTACAGTGAAAAGTGCAGGAACTTCAAACCGGCAATAGGAAACAGACTGAGAAACCAGAGTAAAATTTCTCCTGCAACCCGATCCCTTTGTGCTAGATGAACGAACGTCTCTCCACATGCTCAGTTCTGAGAGATAATTGTGTGTGAAAGCCTCCTTCACATAGCTTCTTGGGAACACAAAGTTCCTTTCAGTTGCAAGCTCCAATCCATACATATATATGGGGAGGTTCTAGCTCCAACTCGGTTTTAAAGTGAAAACTGCAGGAACTTCAAACCGGCACTAGGAAACAAACTGAGAAACCAGAAAAAAGTTTCTCCTGCACCCCGTTCCCTTTGTGCTGGATGAACGAAAGTCTCTCCACATGCTCAGTTCTGAGAGACAAGTGTGTGTGAAAGCCGTCCTTCATCTAGCTTGTTGGGAACACAAAGTTTCTTTCACTGGCAAACTCCAATCCGTACATATATATGGGGAGGTACTAGCTCCAACTCGGTTTTACAGTGAAAACTGCAGGAACTTCAAACCGGCACTAGGAAACAGACTGAGAAAACAGAGTAACAGTTTCCCTGCAACCCGTTCCCTTTTTGGTAGATGAACGAACGTCTCTCCCCTTGCTCAGTTCTGAGAGAAAAGTGTGTGTGAAAGCCGTCCTTCATTTTGCTTGTTGGGAACACAAAGTTTCTTTTTAGTTGCAAACTCCACTCCATGCATATTTACGGGGAGGTACTAGCTCCAACTCGGTTTTACAGTGAGAACTGCAGGAACTTCAAACCGGCACTAGGAAACAGACTGAGAAACCAGAGTAAAAGTTTCTCCTGTAACCCGTTCCCATTGTGCTAGATGAACGAACGTCTCTCCACATGCTCAGTTCTGAGAGATAATTGTGTGTGAAAGCCTTCCTTCACATATCTTGTTGGGACAGAAAGTTTCTTTTCACTTGCCAACTCCACTCCATTCATATATATGGGTAGGTACTAGCTCCAACACGGTTTTACACTGAAAACTGCAGGAAATTCAAACCGGCAACCGGAAACAGACTGTGAATTCAGAGTAATAGTTTCCCCTGCAACCCGTTCCCTTTGTGATAGATGAACGGACGTCTCTCCACATGCTCATTTCTGAGAGATAAGTGTGTGTGAAAGCCGTCATTCATCTAGCTCGTTGGGAATACAAAGTTTCTTTTCATTTGCAAACTCCATTCCATACATATTAATGGGGAGGTACTAGCTCCAACTCGGTTTTACACTGAAAACTGCAGGAACTTCAAACCTACACTAGGAAACAGACTGAGAAACCAGAGAAAAATTTTCTCCTGCAACCTGTTCTCTGTGTGCTAGATGAACGAACGTCTCTCCACTTGCTCAGTTATGAGAGAAATGTGTGTGTGCAAGCCATACATCATTTTGCTTGTTGAGAACATAAAGTTTCTTTTCAGTTGCAAACTCCACTCCATGCATATTTATGGGGAGGTACTAGCTCCAAATCCGTTTTACAGTGAAAACTGCAGGAACTTCAAACCGGCACTAGGAAATTAACTGAGAAACCAGAGTAAAATTTTTTCCTGCAACCCGTTCCATTTGTGCTAGTTGAACGAACGTCTCTCCACATGCTCATTTCTGAGAGATAATTGTGTGTGAAAGCCTTCCTTCACCTAGCTTGTTGGGAACACAAAGTTTCTTTTCAGTTGCAAACTCCACTCCATTCATATATATGGGGAGGTACTAGCTCCAACACGGTTTTACAGTGAAAACTGCAGGATCTTCAAACCGGCACTAGGAAACAGACTGAGAAACCAGAGTAAAACTTTCTCCTGCAAACCGTTCCCTTTGTGCTAGATGAACGAACGTCTCTCCACATGCTCAGTTCTGAGAGATAAGTGTGTGTGAAAGCCGTCCTTCAACTAGCTGGTTGGGAACACAAAGTTTTTTTCCCTTGCAAAATCCAATCCATGCATATATATGGGGAGGTACTAGCTCCGACTCGGTTTTACAGGGAAAACTGCAGGAACTTCAAACCGGCACTAGGATACAGACTGAGAAACCAGAGTAAATATTTCTCCTGCAAACCGTTCCCTTTGTGCTAGATGAACGAACGTCTCTCCACATGCTCAGTTCTGAGAGATAAGTGTGTGTGAAAGCCGACCTTAACATAGCTTGTTGGGAACTCAATGTTTCTTTTCACTTGCAAACGCCAATCCATACATATATATGGGGAGGTACTAGCTCCAACACGATTTTACAGTGAAACCTGCAGGAACTTCAAACCGGCACTAAGAAACAGACTGAGAAACCAGAGTAAAAATTTCTCCTGCAAACCGTTCCCTTTGTGCTAGATGAACGAACGTCTCTCCACATGCTCAGTTCCGAGAGATAAGTGTGTGTGAAAGCCGTCCTTCACCTAGCTTGTTGGGAACACTAAGTTTCTTTTCAGTTGCAAACTCCACTCCATACATATTTATGGGGAGGTACTAGCTCCAACTCTGTTTTACAGGGAAAACTGCACGAAATTCAAACCGGCAGTAGGAAACAGACTGAGAAAGCAGAGTAAAAGTTTCTCCTGCAAACAATTCCCTTTGTGCTAGATGAAAGAACGTCTCCCAACATGCTCAGTTCTGAGAGATAAATGTGTGTGAAAGCCGTTCTTCACCTAGCTAGTTGGGAATACAAAGTTTTTTTTCCCTTGCAAACTCCACTCCATGCATATATATGGGTTGGTACTAGCTCCAACTCGGTTTTACAGTGAAAACTGCAGGAAATTCAAACCGACACTAGGAAAAAGACTGAGAAACCAGAATAAAGTTTCTCCTGCAACCCGTTCCCTTTGTGCTAGATGAACGAACGTCTCTCCACATGCTCAGTTCTGAGAGATAAGTGTGTGTGAAAGCCGTTTTTCAACTAGCTTCTTGGGAACACATAGTTCCTTTCAGTTGCAAACCCCACTCCATACATATATATGGGGAGGTACAAGTTCCAACTCGGTTTTACAGTGAAAACTGCAGGTACTTCAAACCGGCACAAGGAAACTGACTGAGAAACCAGAGTAAAAGTTTCTCCTGCAACCCGTTCCCTTTGTACTAGATGAACGAACGTCTCTCCACATGCTCAGTTCTGAGAGATAAGTGTGTGTGAAAGCCGTCCTTCACCTTGATTGTTGGAAACACAAAGTTTCTTTTCACTTGCAAACTCCAATCCATGCATATATATTTGGAGGTAATAGCTCCAACATGATTTTACAGTGAAAACTGCAGGAACTTCAAATCGGCAATAAGAAACAGACTGAGAAACCAGAGTAAAATTTTCTCCTGCAAACCGTTCCATTTGTGCTATATGAACGAACGTCTCTCCACATGCTCAGTTCTGAGAGATAAGTGTGTGTGAAAGCCGTCCTTCAACTAGCTTGTTGGGAACACCAACTTTCTTTCACTTGCAAACTCCAATCCATACATATATATGGGGCGGTACTAGCTCCAACTCGGTTTTACAGTGAAATCTGTAGGAACTTCACACCGGCCCTGGGAAACAGACTGAGAAACCAGAGTAAAAATTTCTCCTGCAACCCGTTCCCTTTGTGCTAGATGAACGAACGTCTCTCCACATGCTCAGTTCTGAGAGATAAGTGTGTGTGAAAGCCGTCCTTCACCTAGCTTGTTGGGAACACAAAGTTTCTTTTCACTTGCAAACTCCACTTCATACATATATATGGGGATCTCCTAGCTCCAACTCGGTTTTACAGTGAAAACTGCAGGAACTTCAAACCGGTACTAATATACAGACAGAGAAACCAGAGTAAAAGTTTCTCCTGCAACCCGTTCCCTTTGTGCTAGATGAACGAACGTCTCTCCACATGCTCAGTTCTGAGAGATAAGTGTGTGTGAAAGCCGTCCTTCACCTAGCTTGTTGGGAACACAAAGTTTCTTTACAGTTGCAAACTCCACTCCATACATATTTATGGGGAGGTACTAGCTCCAACTCGGTTTTACAGGGAAAACTGCAGGAATTTCAAACAGGCATTAGGAAAAAGACTGAGAAACCAGAATAAAGTTTCCCCTGCAACCCGTTCCCTTTGTGCTAGATGAACGAACGTCTCTCCACATGCTCAGTTCTGAGAGAGAAGTGTGTGTGAAAGCCGTCCTTTAACTAGCTTCTTGGGAACACATAGTTCCTTCCAGTTGCAAACCCCACTCCATACATATATATGGGGAGGTACTAGTTCCAACTCGGTTTTACAGTGAAAACTGCAGGAACTTCAAACCGGCACTAGGAAACTGACTGAGAAACCAGAGTAAAAGTTTCTACTGCAGCTCGTTACCTTTGTATTAGATGAACGAACGTCTCTCCACATGCTCATTTCTGAGAGATAAGTGTGTGTGGAAGCCGTCCTTCACTTAGATTGTTGGAAACACAAAGTTCCTTTTCACTTGCAATCTCCAATCCATGCATATATATGGGGAGGTACTAGCTCCAACATGATTTTACAGTGAAAACTGCAGGAACTTCAAACCGGCAATAAGAAACAGACTGAGAAACCAGAGTAAAAGTTTCTCCTGCAAACCGTTCCCTTTGTGCTAGATGAACGAACGTCTCTCCACATGCTCAGTTCTGAGAGATAAGTGTGTGTGAAAGCCGTCCTTCACCTAGCTTGTTGGGAACACCAAGTTTCTTTCACTTGCAAACTCCAATCCATACATATATATGGGGCGGTACTAGCTCCAACTCGGTTTTACAGTGAAATCTGCAGGAACTTCACACCGGCACTAGGAAACAGACTGAGAAACCAGAGTAAAAGTTTCACCTGCAACCCGTTCCCTTTGTGCTAGATGAACGAACGTCTCTCCACATGCTCAGTTCTGAGAGATAAGTGTGTGTGAAAGCCGTCCTTCTCATAGCTTCTTGGGAACACAAAGTTCCTTTAAGTTGCAAGCTCCAAACCATACATATATATGGGAAGGTACTAGCTCCAACACTGTTTTACAGTGAAAACTGCAGGAACTTCAGAACGGCACTAGGAAACAAACTGAGAAACCAGAAAATAGTTTCTCCTGCAACCCGTTCCCTTTTTGCTAGATGAACGAACGTCTCTCCACATGCTCAGTTCTGAGAGTAAAGTGTGTGTGAAAGCCGTCCTTCACCTAGCTTGTTGGGAACACAAAGTATCTTTTCACTGGCAAACTCCACTCCGAACATATATATGGGGAGGAACTAGCTCCAACTCGGTTTTACTGTGAAAACTGCAGGAACTTCAAACCGGCACTAGGAAACAGACTGAGAAACCAGAGAAAAATTTCTCCTGCAACCCGTTCTCTTTGTGCTAGATGAACGAACGTCTCTCTACTTGCTCAATTCTGAGAGATATGTGTGTGTGAAAGCCGTCCTTCATTTTGCTTGTTGGGAACACAAAGTTTCTTTTTAGTTGCAAACTCCACTCCATACATATATATGGGGAGGTATTAGCTCCAACTCGGTTTTACAGTGAAAACTGCAGGAACTTCAAACCGGCACTAGGAAAGAGACTGAGAAACCAGAGTAAAAGTTTCTCCTTCAACCAGTTCCCTTTGTGCTAGATGAACGAACGTCTCTACACATGCTCAGTTCTGAGAGAAAAATGTGTGTGGAAGCGGTTCTTCACCTAGCTAGTTGGAACACAAAGTTTTTTTTCCCTTGCAAACTCCACTCCATGCATATATATGGGTTGTTACTAGCTCCAACTCTGTTTTACAGTGAAAACTGCAATAACTTCAAAACGGCACTAGGAAAAAAACTGAGAAACCAGAGTAAAAGTTTCTCCTGCAACCCGTTCCCTTTGTGCTAGATGAACGAACGTCTCTCCACATGCTCAGTTCTGAGAGATAAGTGTGTGTGAAAGCCGTCCTTCAACTAGCTTCTTGGGAACACATAGTTCCTTTCAGTTGCAAACCCAACTCCATACATATATACTGGGAGGTACTTGTTCCAACACGGTTTTACAGTGAAAACTGCAGGAACTTCAAACCGGCACTAGGAAATTGACTGAGAACCCAGAGTAAAAGTTTCTCCTGCAACCCGTTCCCTTTGTGCTAGATGAACGAACGTCTTTCCACATGCTCAGTTCTGAGGGATAAGTGTGTGTGAAAGCCGTCCTTCACCTAGCTTGTTGGGAACACAAAGTTTTTTCACTTGCTAAATCCAATCCATACATATATATGGGGCGGTACTAGTTCCAACTCGGTTTTACAGTGAAATCTGCAGGAATTTCACATCGGCCCTAGGAAACAGACTGAGATATCAGAGTAAAAATTTCTCCTGCAACCCGTTCCCTTTGTGCTAGATGAACGAACGTCTCTCCACATGCTCAGTTCTGAGGGATAAGTGTGTGTGAAAGCCGTCCTTCATCTAGCTTGATGGGAACACAAAGTTTCTTTTCAGATGCAAACTCCACTCCATAATTATATATGGGACGGTACTAGCTCCAACTCGGTTTTACAGTGAAAATTGCAGGAACTTCATACCGGCACTAGGAAACAGACTGAGAAACCAGAGTAAAAGTTACTTCTGCAGCCCGTTCCCTTTTTGCTAGATGAACGAAAGTCTCTCCACATGCTCTGTTCTGAGAGATAAGTGTGTGTGAAAGCCGTTCTTCACATAGCTTCTTGGGGACACAAAGTTTCTTTTCACTTGCTAATACCAATCCATACATATATATGGGGAGGTACTAGATCCAACTCTGTTTTACAGTGAAAAGTGCAGGAACTTCAACCCGGCAATAGGAAACAGACTGAGAAACCAGAGTAAAATTTCTCCTGCAACCCGATCCCTTTGTGCTAGATGAACGAACGTCTCTCCACATGCTCAGTTCTGAGAGATAATTGTGTATGAAAGCCATCCTTCACATAGTTTCTTGGGAACACATAGTTCCTTTCAGTTGCAAGCTCCAATCCATACATATATATGGGGAGGTACTAGCTCCAACTCTGTTTTACAGTGAAAACTGCAGGAACTTCAAACCGGCACTAGGAAACAAACTGAGAAACCAGAAAAAAGTTTCTCCTGCAACCCGTTCCCTTTGTGCTACATGAACGAAAGTCTCTCCACATGCTCAGTTCTGAGAGATAAGTGTGTGTGAAAGCCGTCCTTCACCTAGCTTGTTGGGAACACAAAGTTTCTTTTCAGTTGCAAACTCCACTCCATACATATTTATGGGGAGGTACTAGCTCCAACTCGGTTTTACAGGGAAAACTGCAGGAATAACAAACCGGCAGTAGGAAACAGACTGAGAAAGCAGAGTAAAAGTTTCTCCTGCAAACAATTCCCTTTGTGCTAGATGAAAGAACGTCTCCCAACATGCTCAGTTCTGAGAGATAAATGTGTGTGAAAGCCGTTCTTCACCTAGCTAGTTGGGAATACAAAGTTTTTTTTCCCTTGCAAACTCCACTCCATGCATATATATGGGTTGGTACTAGCTCCAACTCGGTTTTACAGTGAAAACTGCAGGAAATTCAAACCGACACTAGGAAAAAGACTGAGAAACCAGAATAAAGTTTCTCCTGCAACCCGTTCCCTTTGTGCTAGATGAACGAACGTCTCTCCACATGCTCAGTTCTGAGAGATAAGTGTGTGTGAAAGCCGTTTTTCAACTAGCTTCTTGGGAACACATAGTTCCTTTCAGTTGCAAACCCCACTCCATACATATATATGGGGAGGTACAAGTTCCAACTCGGTTTTACAGTGAAAACTGCAGGTACTTCAAACCGGCACAAGGAAACTGACTGAGAAACCAGAGTAAAAGTTTCTCCTGCAACCCGTTCCCTTTGTACTAGATGAACGAACGTCTCTCCACATGCTCAGTTCTGAGAGATAAGTGTGTGTGAAAGCCGTCCTTCACCTTGATTGTTGGAAACACAAAGTTTCTTTTCACTTGCAAACTCCAATCCATGCATATATATTTGGAGGTAATAGCTCCAACATGATTTTACAGTGAAAACTGCAGGAACTTCAAATCGGCAATAAGAAACAGACTGAGAAACCAGAGTAAAATTTTCTCCTGCAAACCGTTCCATTTGTGCTATATGAACGAACGTCTCTCCACATGCTCAGTTCTGAGAGATAAGTGTGTGTGAAAGCCGTCCTTCAACTAGCTTGTTGGGAACACCAACTTTCTTTCACTTGCAAACTCCAATCCATACATATATATGGGGCGGTACTAGCTCCAACTCGGTTTTACAGTGAAATCTGTAGGAACTTCACACCGGCCCTGGGAAACAGACTGAGAAACCAGAGTAAAAATTTCTCCTGCAACCCGTTCCCTTTGTGCTAGATGAACGAACGTCTCTCCACATGCTCAGTTCTGAGAGATAAGTGTGTGTGAAAGCCGTCCTTCACCTAGCTTGTTGGGAACACAAAGTTTCTTTTCACTTGCAAACTCCACTTCATACATATATATGGGGATCTCCTAGCTCCAACTCGGTTTTACAGTGAAAACTGCAGGAACTTCAAACCGGTACTAATATACAGACAGAGAAACCAGAGTAAAAGTTTCTCCTGCAACCCGTTCCCTTTGTGCTAGATGAACGAACGTCTCTCCACATGCTCAGTTCTGAGAGATAAGTGTGTGTGAAAGCCGTCCTTCACCTAGCTTGTTGGGAACACAAAGTTTCTTTACAGTTGCAAACTCCACTCCATACATATTTATGGGGAGGTACTAGCTCCAACTCGGTTTTACAGGGAAAACTGCAGGAATTTCAAACAGGCATTAGGAAAAAGACTGAGAAACCAGAATAAAGTTTCCCCTGCAACCCGTTCCCTTTGTGCTAGATGAACGAACGTCTCTCCACATGCTCAGTTCTGAGAGAGAAGTGTGTGTGAAAGCCGTCCTTTAACTAGCTTCTTGGGAACACATAGTTCCTTCCAGTTGCAAACCCCACTCCATACATATATATGGGGAGGTACTAGTTCCAACTCGGTTTTACAGTGAAAACTGCAGGAACTTCAAACCGGCACTAGGAAACTGACTGAGAAACCAGAGTAAAAGTTTCTACTGCAGCTCGTTACCTTTGTATTAGATGAACGAACGTCTCTCCACATGCTCATTTCTGAGAGATAAGTGTGTGTGGAAGCCGTCCTTCACTTAGATTGTTGGAAACACAAAGTTCCTTTTCACTTGCAATCTCCAATCCATGCATATATATGGGGAGGTACTAGCTCCAACATGATTTTACAGTGAAAACTGCAGGAACTTCAAACCGGCAATAAGAAACAGACTGAGAAACCAGAGTAAAAGTTTCTCCTGCAAACCGTTCCCTTTGTGCTAGATGAACGAACGTCTCTCCACATGCTCAGTTCTGAGAGATAAGTGTGTGTGAAAGCCGTCCTTCACCTAGCTTGTTGGGAACACCAAGTTTCTTTCACTTGCAAACTCCAATCCATACATATATATGGGGCGGTACTAGCTCCAACTCGGTTTTACAGTGAAATCTGCAGGAACTTCACACCGGCACTAGGAAACAGACTGAGAAACCAGAGTAAAAGTTTCACCTGCAACCCGTTCCCTTTGTGCTAGATGAACGAACGTCTCTCCACATGCTCAGTTCTGAGAGATAAGTGTGTGTGAAAGCCGTCCTTCTCATAGCTTCTTGGGAACACAAAGTTCCTTTAAGTTGCAAGCTCCAAACCATACATATATATGGGAAGGTACTAGCTCCAACACTGTTTTACAGTGAAAACTGCAGGAACTTCAGAACGGCACTAGGAAACAAACTGAGAAACCAGAAAATAGTTTCTCCTGCAACCCGTTCCCTTTTTGCTAGATGAACGAACGTCTCTCCACATGCTCAGTTCTGAGAGTAAAGTGTGTGTGAAAGCCGTCCTTCACCTAGCTTGTTGGGAACACAAAGTATCTTTTCACTGGCAAACTCCACTCCGAACATATATATGGGGAGGAACTAGCTCCAACTCGGTTTTACTGTGAAAACTGCAGGAACTTCAAACCGGCACTAGGAAACAGACTGAGAAACCAGAGAAAAATTTCTCCTGCAACCCGTTCTCTTTGTGCTAGATGAACGAACGTCTCTCTACTTGCTCAATTCTGAGAGATATGTGTGTGTGAAAGCCGTCCTTCATTTTGCTTGTTGGGAACACAAAGTTTCTTTTTAGTTGCAAACTCCACTCCATACATATATATGGGGAGGTATTAGCTCCAACTCGGTTTTACAGTGAAAACTGCAGGAACTTCAAACCGGCACTAGGAAAGAGACTGAGAAACCAGAGTAAAAGTTTCTCCTTCAACCAGTTCCCTTTGTGCTAGATGAACGAACGTCTCTACACATGCTCAGTTCTGAGAGAAAAATGTGTGTGGAAGCGGTTCTTCACCTAGCTAGTTGGAACACAAAGTTTTTTTTCCCTTGCAAACTCCACTCCATGCATATATATGGGTTGTTACTAGCTCCAACTCTGTTTTACAGTGAAAACTGCAATAACTTCAAAACGGCACTAGGAAAAAAACTGAGAAACCAGAGTAAAAGTTTCTCCTGCAACCCGTTCCCTTTGTGCTAGATGAACGAACGTCTCTCCACATGCTCAGTTCTGAGAGATAAGTGTGTGTGAAAGCCGTCCTTCAACTAGCTTCTTGGGAACACATAGTTCCTTTCAGTTGCAAACCCAACTCCATACATATATACTGGGAGGTACTTGTTCCAACACGGTTTTACAGTGAAAACTGCAGGAACTTCAAACCGGCACTAGGAAATTGACTGAGAACCCAGAGTAAAAGTTTCTCCTGCAACCCGTTCCCTTTGTGCTAGATGAACGAACGTCTTTCCACATGCTCAGTTCTGAGGGATAAGTGTGTGTGAAAGCCGTCCTTCACCTAGCTTGTTGGGAACACAAAGTTTTTTCACTTGCTAAATCCAATCCATACATATATATGGGGCGGTACTAGTTCCAACTCGGTTTTACAGTGAAATCTGCAGGAATTTCACATCGGCCCTAGGAAACAGACTGAGATATCAGAGTAAAAATTTCTCCTGCAACCCGTTCCCTTTGTGCTAGATGAACGAACGTCTCTCCACATGCTCAGTTCTGAGGGATAAGTGTGTGTGAAAGCCGTCCTTCATCTAGCTTGATGGGAACACAAAGTTTCTTTTCAGATGCAAACTCCACTCCATAATTATATATGGGACGGTACTAGCTCCAACTCGGTTTTACAGTGAAAATTGCAGGAACTTCATACCGGCACTAGGAAACAGACTGAGAAACCAGAGTAAAAGTTACTTCTGCAGCCCGTTCCCTTTTTGCTAGATGAACGAAAGTCTCTCCACATGCTCTGTTCTGAGAGATAAGTGTGTGTGAAAGCCGTTCTTCACATAGCTTCTTGGGGACACAAAGTTTCTTTTCACTTGCTAATACCAATCCATACATATATATGGGGAGGTACTAGATCCAACTCTGTTTTACAGTGAAAAGTGCAGGAACTTCAACCCGGCAATAGGAAACAGACTGAGAAACCAGAGTAAAATTTCTCCTGCAACCCGATCCCTTTGTGCTAGATGAACGAACGTCTCTCCACATGCTCAGTTCTGAGAGATAATTGTGTATGAAAGCCATCCTTCACATAGTTTCTTGGGAACACATAGTTCCTTTCAGTTGCAAGCTCCAATCCATACATATATATGGGGAGGTACTAGCTCCAACTCTGTTTTACAGTGAAAACTGCAGGAACTTCAAACCGGCACTAGGAAACAAACTGAGAAACCAGAAAAAAGTTTCTCCTGCAACCCGTTCCCTTTGTGCTACATGAACGAAAGTCTCTCCACATGCTCAGTTCTGAGAGATAAGTGTGTGTGAAAGCCGTCCTTCACCTAGCTTGTTGGGAACACAAAGTTTCTTTTCAGTTGCAAACTCCACTCCATACATATTTATGGGGAGGTACTAGCTCCAACTCGGTTTTACAGGGAAAACTGCAGGAATTACAAACCGGCAGTAGGAAACAGACTGAGAAAGCAGAGTAAAAGTTTTTCCTGCAAACAGTTCCCTTTGTGCTAGATGAACGAACGTCTCCCAACATGCTCAGTTCTGAGAGATAAATGTGTGTGAAAGCCGTTCTTCACCTAGCTAGTTGGGAACACAAAGTTTTTTTTCCCTTGCAAACTCCACTCCTTGCAGATATATGGGTTGGTACTAGCTCCAACTCGGTTTTACAGTGAAAACTGCAGGAACTTCAAACCGGCACTAGGAAAAAGACTGAGAAACCAGAATAAAGTTTCTCCTGCAACCCGTTCCCTTTGTGCTAGATGAACGAACGTCTCTCCACATGCTCAGTTCTGAGAGATAAGTGTGTGTGAAAGCCGTCCTTCAACTAGCTTCTTGGGAACACATAGTTCCTTTCAGTTGCAAACCCCACTCCATACATATATATGGGGAGGTTCTAGTTCCAACTCGGTTTTACAGTGAAAACTGCAGGAACTTCAAACCGGCACTAGGAAACTGACTGAGAAACCAGAGTAAAAGTTTCTCCTGCAACCCGTTCCCTTTGTACTAGATGAACGAACGTCTCTCCACATGCTCAGTTCTGAGAGATAAGTGTGTGTGAAAGCCGTCCTTCACCTAGATTGTTGGAAACACAAAGTTTCTTTTCACTTGCAAACTCCAATCCATGCATATATATGGGGAGGTAATAGCTCCAACATGATTTTACAGTGAAAACTGCAGGAACTTCAAATCGGCAATAAGAAACTGACTGAGAAACCAGAGTAAAAGTTTCTCCTGCAAACCGTTCCCTTTGTGCTATATGAACGAACGTCTCTCCACATGCTCAGTTCTGAGAGATAAGTGTGTGTGAAAGCCGTCCTTAACCTAGCTTGTTGGGAACACCAAGTTTCTTTCACTTGCAAATTCCAATCCATACATAGATATGGGGCGGTACTAGCTCCAACTCGGTTTTAAAGTGAAATCTGCAGGAACTTCACACCGGCCCTAGGAAACAGACTGAGAAACCAGAGTAAAAATTTCTCCTGCAACCCGTTCCCTTTGTGCTAGATGAACGAACGTCTCTCCACATGCTCAGTTCTGAGAGATAAGTGTGTGTGAAAGCCGTCCTTCACTTAGCTTGTTGGGAACACAAAGTTTCTTTTCACTTGCAAACTCCACTTCATACATATATATGGGGATCTCCTAGCTCCAACTCGGTTTTACAGTGAAAACTGCAGGAACTTCAAACCGGTACTAGGATACAGACTGAGAAACCAGAGTAAAAGTTTCTCCTGCAAACCGTTCCCTTTGTGCTAGATGAACGAACGTCTCTCCACATGCTCAGTTCTGAGAGATAAGTGTGTGTGAAAGCCGTCCTTAACATAGCTTGTATGGAACACAAAGTTTCTTTTCACTTGCAAACGCCAATCCATACATATATATGGGGAGGTACTAGCTCCAACTCGGTTTTACAGTGAAAAGTGCAGGAACATTAAACCGGCAATAGGAAACAGACTGAGAAACCAGAGTAAAATTTCTCCTGCAACCCGATCCCTTTGTGCTAAATGAACGAAAGTCTCTCCACATGCTCAGTTCTGAGAGATTATTGTGTGTGAAAGCCGTCCTTCACATAGCTTCTTGGGAACACAAAGTTCCTTTCAGTTGCAAGCTCCAATCCATACATATATATGAGGAGGTACTAGCTCCAACTCTGTTTACAGTGAAAACTGCAGGAACTTCAAACCGGCACTAGGAAACAAACTGAGAAACCAGAAAAAAGTTTCTCCTGCAAACCGTTCCCTGTGTGCAAGATGAACGAAAGTCTCTCCACAGGCTCAGTTCTCAGAGATAAGTGTGTGTGAAAGCCGTCCTTCACCTAGCTTGTTGGGAACACAAAGTTTCTTTTCCCTGTCAAACTCCAATCCGTACATATATATGGGGAGGTACTAGCTCCAACTCTGTTTTACAGTGAAAACTGCAGGAACTTCAAACCGGCACTAGGAAACAAACTGAGAAACCAGAGTAAAAGTTTCTCCTGCAACCCGTTCCCTTTTTGCTAGATGAACGAACGTCTCTCCACATGCTCAGTTCTGAGAGATAAGTGTGTGTGAAAGCCGTACTTCACCTAGCTTGTTGGGAACACAAAGTTTCTTTTCACTTGCCAACTCCTCTTCATACATTTATATGGGGAGGTACAAGCTCCAACTCATTTTTACAGTGAAAATTGCAGGAACTTCAATCCGGCACTAGGAAACAGACTGAGAAACCAGAGTAAAAGTTTCCCCTGCAACCCGTTCCCTTTGTGCTAGATGAACGAACGTCTCTCCACATGCTCATTTCTGAGAGATAATTGTGTGTGAAAGCCATCCTTCACCTAGCTGGTTGGGAACACAAAGTTTTTTTTCCCTTGCAAAATCCACTCCATGCATATATATGTGGAGGTACTAGCTCCAACGCGGTTTTACAGTGAAAACTGCAGGAACTTCAAACCGGCACTAAGAAACAGACTGAGAAACCAGAGTAAAAGTTTCTCCTGCAACCCGTTCCCTTTGTGCTAGATGAACGAACGTCTCTCCACATGCTCAGTTCTGAGAGATATGTGTCTGTGAAAGCCGTCCTTCACCTAGCTTGTTGGGAACACAAAGTTTCTTTTCAGTTGCAAACTCCACTCCATACATATATATGGGGAGGTACAAGCTCCAACTCGGTTTTACAGTGAAAACTGCAGGAACTTCAACCCGGCAGTAGGAAGCAGACTGAGAAACCAGAGTAAAAGTTTCTCCTGCAACCCGTTCCCTTTGTGCTAGATGTACGAAAGTCTCTCCACATGCTCAGTTCTGAGAGATAAGTGTGTGTGAAAGCCGTCCTTCACCAAGCTTCTTGGGATCACATACTTCATTTCAGTTGCAAACCCCACTCCATATACATATATGGGGAGCTACAAGCTCCAACACGGTTTTACAGTGAAAACTGCAGGAACATTAAACCGGCAACAGGAAACAGACTGAGAAACCAGAGTAAAAGTTTCTCCTGCAACCCGTTCCCTTTGTGCTAGATGAAAGACCGTCTCTCCACATGCTCAGTTCTGAGAGATAAGTGTGTGTGAAAGCCGTCCTTCACCTAGCTTGTTGGGAACACAAAGTTTCTTTTCAGTTGCAAACTCCACTCCATACATATTTATGGGGAGGTACTAGCTCCAACTCGGTTTTACAGGGAAAACTGCAGGAATTACAAACAGGCAGTAGGAAACAGACTGAGAAAGCAGAGTAAAAGTTTCCCCTGCAACCAGTTCCCTTTGTGCTAGATGAAAGAACGTCTCTCCACATGCACAGTTCTGAGAGATAAATGTGTGTGAAAACCGTCCTTCAACTAGCTTCTTGGGAACACATAGTTTCTTTCAGTTGCAAACCCCACTCCATACATATATATGGGGAGGTACTAGTTCCAACTCGGTTTTACAGTGAAATCTGCAGGAACTTCAAACCGGCACTAGGAAACTGACTGAGAAACCAGAGTAAAAGTTTCTCCTGCAACCCGTTCCCTTTGTACTAGATGAACGAACGTCTCTCCACATGCTCATTTCTGAGAGATAAGTGTGTGTGAAAGCCGTACTTCATTTTGATTGTTGGGAACACAAAGTTTCTTTTTAGTTGCAAACTCCACTCCATACATATATGTGAGGAGGTACTAGCTCCAACTCGGTTTTACAGTGAAAACTGCAGGAACTTCAAACCGGCACTAGGAAACAGACTGAGAAACCAGAGTAAAAGATTCTCCTGCAACCAGTTCCCTTTGTGCTAGATGAACGAACGTTTCTACACATGCTCAGTTCTGAGAGAAAAATGTGTGTGAAAGCCGTTCTTCACCTAGCTAGTTGGGAACACAAAGTTTTTTTTCCCTTGCAATCTCCACTCCATGCATATATATGGGTTGGTACTAGCTCCAACTCTGTTTTACAGTGAAAACTGCAATTACTTCAAAACGGCACTAGGAAAAAAACTGAGAAACCAGAGTAAAAGTTTCTCCTGCAACCCGTTCCCTTTGTGCTAGATGAACGAACGTCTCTCCACATGCTCAGTTCTGAGAGATAAGTGTGTGTGAAAGCCGTCCTTCAACTAGCTTCTTGGGAACACATAGTTTCTTTCAGTTGCAAACCCCACTCCATACATATATATGGGGAGGTACTAGCTCCAACTCAGTTTTACAGTGAAAACTGCAGGAAATTCAAACCGGCACTAGGAAATTGACTGAGAACCCAGAGTAAAAGTTTCTCCTGCAACCCGTTCCCTTTGTGCTAGATGAACGAACGTCTTTCCACATGCTCAGTTCTGAGAGATAAGTGTGTGTGAAAGCAGTCCTTAACCTAGCTTGTTGGGAACACAAAGTTTTTTCACTTGCTAACACCAATCCATACATATATATGGGGCGGTACTAGCTCCAACTCGGTTTTACAGTGAAATCTGCAGGAACTTCACACCGGCCCTTGGAAAGAGACTGAGATACCAGAGTAAAAATTTCTCCTGCAAACCGTTCCCTTTGTGCTAAATGAACGAACGTCCCTCAACATGTTCAGTTCTGAGAGATAAGTGTGTGTGAAAGCCGTCCTTCACCTAGCTTGTTGGGAACACAAAGTTTCTTTTCAGTTGCAAACTCCACTCCATACATATATATGGGACGGTACTAGCTCCAACTCGGTTTTACAGTGAAAATTGCAGGAAATTCATACCGGCACTAGGAAACAGACTGAGAAACCAGAGTAAAAGTTACTCCTGCAGCCCGTTCCCTTTTTGCTAGATGAACGAAAGTCTCTCCACATGCTCAGTTCTGAGAGATAAGTGTGTGTGAAAGCCGTCCTTCACATAGCTTCTTGGGTACACAAAGTTTCTTTTCACTTGCTAACTCCAATCCATACATATATATGGGGAGGTACTAGCTCCAACTCGGTTTTACAGTGAAAAGTGCAGGAACTTCAAACCGGCAATAGGAAACAGACTGAGAAACCAGAGTAAAATTTCTCCTGCAACCCGATCCCTTTGTGCTAGATGAACGAACGTCTCTCCACATGCTCAGTTCTGAGAGATAATTGTGTGTGAAAGCCTCCTTCAACTAGCTTCTTGGGAACACAAAGTTCCTTTCAGTTGCAAGCTCCAATCCATACATATATATGGGGAGGTTCTAGCTCCAACTCGGTTTTAAAGTGAAAACTGCAGGAACTTCAAACCGGCACTAGGAAACAAACTGAGAAACCAGAAAAAAGTTTCTCCTGCACCCCGTTCCCTTTGTGCTGGATGAACGAAAGTCTCTCCACATGCTCAGTTCTGAGAGATAAGTGTGTGTGAAAGCCGTCCTTCATCTAGCTTGTTGGGAACACAAAGTTTCTTTCACTGGCAAACTCCAATCCGTACATATATATGGGGAGGTACTAGCTCCAACTCGGTTTTACAGTGAAAACTGCAGGAACTTCAAACCGGCACTAGGAAACAGACTGAGAAAACAGAGTAACAGTTTCCCTGCAACCCGTTCCCTTTTTGGTAGATGAACGAACGTCTCTCCCCTTGCTCAGTTCTGAGAGAAAAGTGTGTGTGAAAGCCGTCCTTCATTTTGCTTGTTGGGAACACAAAGTTTCTTTTTAGTTGCAAACTCCACTCCATGCATATTTACGGGGAGGTACTAGCGCCAACTCGGTTTTACAGTGAGAACTGCAGGAACTTCAAACCGGCACTAGGAAACAGACTGAGAAACCAGAGTAAAAGTTTCTCCTGTAACCCGTTCCCATTGTGCTAGATGTACGAAAGTCTCTCCACATGCTCAGTTCTGAGAGATAAGTGTGTGTGAAAGCCGTCCTTCACCAAGCTTCTTGGGATCACATACTTCATTTCAGTTGCAAACCCCACTCCATATACATATATGGGGAGCTACAAGCTCCAACACGGTTTTACAGTGAAAACTGCAGGAACATTAAACCGGCAACAGGAAACAGACTGAGAAACCAGAGTAAAAGTTTCTCCTGCAACCCGTTCCCTTTGTGCTAGATGAAAGACCGTCTCTCCACATGCTCAGTTCTGAGAGATAAGTGTGTGTGAAAGCCGTCCTTCACCTAGCTTGTTGGGAACACAAAGTTTCTTTTCAGTTGCAAACTCCACTCCATACATATTTATGGGGAGGTACTAGCTCCAACTCGGTTTTACAGGGAAAACTGCAGGAATTACAAACAGGCAGTAGGAAACAGACTGAGAAAGCAGAGTAAAAGTTTCCCCTGCAACCAGTTCCCTTTGTGCTAGATGAAAGAACGTCTCTCCACATGCACAGTTCTGAGAGATAAATGTGTGTGAAAACCGTCCTTCAACTAGCTTCTTGGGAACACATAGTTTCTTTCAGTTGCAAACTCCACTCCATACATATATGTGAGGAGGTACTAGCTCCAACTCGGTTTTACAGTGAAAACTGCAGGAACTTCAAACCGGCACTAGGAAACAGACTGAGAAACCAGAGTAAAAGATTCTCCTGCAACCAGTTCCCTTTGTGCTAGATGAACGAACGTTTCTACACATGCTCAGTTCTGAGAGAAAAATGTGTGTGAAAGCCGTTCTTCACCTAGCTAGTTGGGAACACAAAGTTTTTTTTCCCTTGCAATCTCCACTCCATGCATATATATGGGTTGGTACTAGCTCCAACTCTGTTTTACAGTGAAAACTGCAATTACTTCAAAACGGCACTAGGAAAAAAACTGAGAAACCAGAGTAAAAGTTTCTCCTGCAACCCGTTCCCTTTGTGCTAGATGAACGAACGTCTCTCCACATGCTCAGTTCTGAGAGATAAGTGTGTGTGAAAGCCGTCCTTCAACTAGCTTCTTGGGAACACATAGTTTCTTTCAGTTGCAAACCCCACTCCATACATATATATGGGGAGGTACTAGCTCCAACTCAGTTTTACAGTGAAAACTGCAGGAACTTCAAACCGGCACTAGGAAATTGACTGAGAACCCAGAGTAAAAGTTTCTCCTGCAACCCGTTCCCTTTGTGCTAGATGAACGAACGTCTCTCCACATGCTCAGTTCTGAGAGATAAGTGTGTGTGAAAGCCGTCCTTAACCTAGCTTGTTGGGAACACAAAGTTTTTTCACTTGCTAACACCAATCCATACATATATATGGGGCGGTACTAGCTCCAACTCGGTTTTACAGTGAAATCTGCAGGAACTTCACACCGGCCCTTGGAAAGAGACTGAGATACCAGAGTAAAAATTTCTCCTGCAAACCGTTCCCTTTGTGCTAAATGAACGAACGTCCCTCAACATGTTCAGTTCTGAGAGATAAGTGTGTGTGAAAGCCGTCCTTCACCTAGCTTGTTGGGAACACAAAGTTTCTTTTCAGTTGCAAACTCCACTCCATACATATATATGGGACGGTACTAGCTCCAACTCGGTTTTACAGTGAAAATTGCAGGAAATTCATACCGGCACTAGGAAACAGACTGAGAAACCAGAGTAAAAGTTACTCCTGCAGCCCGTTCCATTTTTGCTAGATGAACGAAAGTCTCTCCACATGCTCAGTTCTGAGAGATAAGTGTGTGTGAAAGCCGTCCTTCACATAGCTTCTTGGGTACACAAAGTTTCTTTTCACTTGCTAACTCCAATCCATACATATATATGGGGAGGTACTAGCTCCAACTCGGTTTTACAGTGAAAAGTGCAGGAACTTCAAACCGGCAATAGGAAACAGACTGAGAAACCAGAGTAAAATTTCTCCTGCAACCCGATCCCTTTGTGCTAGATGAACGAACGTCTCTCCACATGCTCAGTTCTGAGAGATAATTGTGTGTGAAAGCCTCCTTCACATAGCTTCTTGGGAACACAAAGTTCCTTTCAGTTGCAAGCTCCAATCCATACATATATATGGGGAGGTTCTAGCTCCAACTCGGTTTTAAAGTGAAAACTGCAGGAACTTCAAACCGGCACTAGGAAACAAACTGAGAAACCAGAAAAAAGTTTCTCCTGCACCCCGTTCCCTTTGTGCTGGATGAACGAAAGTCTCTCCACATGCTCAGTTCTGAGAGATAAGTGTGTGTGAAAGCCGTCCTTCATCTAGCTTGTTGGGAACACAAAGTTTCTTTCACTGGCAAACTCCAATCCGTACATATATATGGGGAGGTACTAGCTCCAACTCGGTTTTACAGTGAAAACTGCAGGAACTTCAAACCGGCACTAGGAAACAGACTGAGAAAACAGAGTAACAGTTTCCCTGCAACCCGTTCCCTTTTTGGTAGATGAACGAACGTCTCTCCCCTTGCTCAGTTCTGAGAGAAAAGTGTGTGTGAAAGCCGTCCTTCATTTTGCTTGTTGGGAACACAAAGTTTCTTTTTAGTTGCAAACTCCACTCCATGCATATTTACGGGGAGGTACTAGCTCCAACTCGGTTTTACAGTGAGAACTGCAGGAACTTCAAACCGGCACTAGGAAACAGACTGAGAAACCAGAGTAAAAGTTTCTCCTGTAACCCGTTCCCATTGTGCTAGATGTACGAAAGTCTCTCCACATGCTCAGTTCTGAGAGATAAGTGTGTGTGAAAGCCGTCCTTCACCAAGCTTCTTGGGATCACATACTTCATTTCAGTTGCAAACCCCACTCCATATACATATATGGGGAGCTACAAGCTCCAACACGGTTTTACAGTGAAAACTGCAGGAACATTAAACCGGCAACAGGAAACAGACTGAGAAACCAGAGTAAAAGTTTCTCCTGCAACCCGTTCCCTTTGTGCTAGATGAAAGACCGTCTCTCCACATGCTCAGTTCTGAGAGATAAGTGTGTGTGAAAGCCGTCCTTCACCTAGCTTGTTGGGAACACAAAGTTTCTTTTCAGTTGCAAACTCCACTCCATACATATTTATGGGGAGGTACTAGCTCCAACTCGGTTTTACAGGGAAAACTGCAGGAATTACAAACAGGCAGTAGGAAACAGACTGAGAAAGCAGAGTAAAAGTTTCCCCTGCAACCAGTTCCCTTTGTGCTAGATGAAAGAACGTCTCTCCACATGCACAGTTCTGAGAGATAAATGTGTGTGAAAACCGTCCTTCAACTAGCTTCTTGGGAACACATAGTTTCTTTCAGTTGCAAACCCCACTCCATACATATATATGGGGAGGTACTAGTTCCAACTCGGTTTTACAGTGAAATCTGCAGGAACTTCAAACCGGCACTAGGAAACTGACTGAGAAACCAGAGTAAAAGTTTCTCCTGCAACCCGTTCCCTTTGTACTAGATGAACGAACGTCTCTCCACATGCTCATTTCTGAGAGATAAGTGTGTGTGAAAGCCGTACTTCATTTTGATTGTTGGGAACACAAAGTTTCTTTTTAGTTGCAAACTCCACTCCATACATATATGTGAGGAGGTACTAGCTCCAACTCGGTTTTACAGTGAAAACTGCAGGAACTTCAAACCGGCACTAGGAAACAGACTGAGAAACCAGAGTAAAAGATTCTCCTGCAACCAGTTCCCTTTGTGCTAGATGAACGAACGTTTCTACACATGCTCAGTTCTGAGAGAAAAATGTGTGTGAAAGCCGTTCTTCACCTAGCTAGTTGGGAACACAAAGTTTTTTTTCCCTTGCAATCTCCACTCCATGCATATATATGGGTTGGTACCAGCTCCAACTCTGTTTTACAGTGAAAACTGCAATTACTTCAAAACGGCACTAGGAAAAAAACTGAGAAACCAGAGTAAAAGTTTCTCCTGCAACCCGTTCCCTTTGTGCTAGATGAACGAACGTCTCTCCACATGCTCAGTTCTGAGAGATAAGTGTGTGTGAAAGCCGTCCTTCAACTAGCTTCTTGGGAACACATAGTTTCTTTCAGTTGCAAACCCCACTCCATACATATATATGGGGAGGTACTAGCTCCAACTCAGTTTTACAGTGAAAACTGCAGGAACTTCAAACCGGCACTAGGAAATTGACTGAGAACCCAGAGTAAAAGTTTCTCCTGCAACCCGTTCCCTTTGTGCTAGACGAACGAACGTCTTTCCACATGCTCAGTTCTGAGAGATAAGTGTGTGTGAAAGCCGTCCTTAACCTAGCTTGTTGGGAACACAAAGTTTTTTCACTTGCTAACACCAATCCATACATATATATGGGGCGGTACTAGCTCCAACTCGGTTTTACAGTGAAATCTGCAGGAACTTCACACCGGCCCTTGGAAAGAGACTGAGATACCAGAGTAAAAATTTCTCCTGCAAACCGTTCCCTTTGTGCTAAATGAACGAACGTCCCTCAACATGTTCAGTTCTGAGAGATAAGTGTGTGTGAAAGCCGTCCTTCACCTAGCTTGTTGGGAACACAAAGTTTCTTTTCAGTTGCAAACTCCACTCCATACATATATATGGGACGGTACTAGCTCCAACTCGGTTTTACAGTGAAAATTGCAGGAAATTCATACCGGCACTAGGAAACAGACTGAGAAACCAGAGTAAAAGTTACTCCTGCAGCCCGTTCCATTTTTGCTAGATGAACGAAAGTCTCTCCACATGCTCAGTTCTGAGAGATAAGTGTGTGTGAAAGCCGTCCTTCACATAGCTTCTTGGGTACACAAAGTTTCTTTTCACTTGCTAACTCCAATCCATACATATATATGGGGAGGTACTAGCTCCAACTCGGTTTTACAGTGAAAAGTGCAGGAACTTCAAACCGGCAATAGGAAACAGACTGAGAAACCAGAGTAAAATTTCTCCTGCAACCCGATCCCTTTGTGCTAGATGAACGAACGTCTCTCCACATGCTCAGTTCTGAGAGATAATTGTGTGTGAAAGCCTCCTTCACATAGCTTCTTGGGAACACAAAGTTCCTTTCAGTTGCAAGCTCCAATCCATACATATATATGGGGAGGTTCTAGCTCCAACTCGGTTTTAAAGTGAAAACTGCAGGAACTTCAAACCGGCACTAGGAAACAAACTGAGAAACCAGAAAAAAGTTTCTCCTGCACCCCGTTCCCTTTGTGCTGGATGAACGAAAGTCTCTCCACATGCTCAGTTCTGAGAGATAAGTGTGTGTGAAAGCCGTCCTTCATCTAGCTTGTTGGGAACGCAAAGTTTCTTTCACTGGCAAACTCCAATCCGTACATATATATGGGGAGGTACTAGCTCCAACTCGGTTTTACAGTGAAAACTGCAGGAACTTCAAACCGGCACTAGGAAACAGACTGAGAAAACAGAGTAACAGTTTCCCTGCAACCCGTTCCCTTTTTGGTAGATGAACGAACGTCTCTCCCCTTGCTCAGTTCTGAGAGAAAATTGTGTGTGAAAGCCGTCCTTCATTTTGCTTGTTGGGAACACAAAGTTTCTTTTTAGTTGCAAACTCCACTCCATGCATATTTACGGGGAGGTACTAGCTCCAACTCGGTTTTACAGTGAGAACTGCAGGAACTTCAAACCGGCACTAGGAAACAGACTGAGAAACCAGAGTAAAAGTTTCTCCTGTAACCCGTTCCCATTGTGCTAGATGAACGAACGTCTCTCCACATGCTCAGTTCTGAGAGATAATTGTGTGTGAAAGCCTTCCTTCACATATCTTGTTGGGACAGAAAGTTTCTTTTCACTTGCCAACTCCAGTCCATTCATATATATGGGTAGGTACTAGCTCCAACACGGTTTTACACTGAAAACTGCAGGAAATTCAAACCGGCAACCGGAAACAGACTGTGAATTCAGAGTAATAGTTTCTCCTGCAACCCGTTCCCTTTGTGATAGATGAACGGACGTCTTTCCACATGCTCATTTCTGAGAGATAAGTGTGTGTGAAAGCCGTCATTCATCTAGCTCGTTGGGAATACAAAGTTTCTTTTCATTTGCAAACTCCATTCCATACATATTAATGGGGAGGTACTAGCTCCAACTGGGTTTTACACTGAAAACTGCAGGAACTTCAAACCTGCACTAGGAAACAGACTGAGAAACCAGAGAAAAAGTTTCTCCTGCAACCTGTTCTCTGTGTGCTAGATGAACGAACGTCTCTCCACTTGCTCAGTTATGAGAGAAATGTGTGTGTGCAAGCCATACATCATTTTGCTTGTTGAGAACATAAAGTTTCTTTTCAGTTGCAAACTACACTCCATGCATATTTATGGGGAGGTACTAGCTCCAAATCCGTTTTACAGTGAAAACTGCAGGAACTTCAAACCGGCACTAGGAAATTAACTGAGAAACCAGAGTAAAATTTTTTCCTGCAACCCGTTCCATTTGTGCTAGTTGAACGAACGTCTCTCCACATGCTCATTTCTGAGAGATAATTGTGTGTGAAAGCCTTCCTTCACCTAGCTTGTTGGGAACACAAAGTTTCTTTTCAGTTGCAAACTCCACTCCATTCATATATATGGGGAGGTACTAGCTCCAACACGGTTTTACAGTGAAAACTGCAGGATCTTCAAACCGGCACTAGGAAACAGACTGAGAAACCAGAGTAAAACTTTCTCCTGCAAACCGTTCCCTTTGTGCTAGATGAACGAACGTCTCTCCACATGCTCAGTTCTGAGAGATAAGTGTGTGTGAAAGCCGTCCTTCAACTAGCTGGTTGGGAACACAAAGATTCTTTTCAATTGTAAACTCCAATCCATGCATATATATGGGGAGGTACAAGCTCCAACATGATTTTACAGTGAAAACTGCAGGAACTTCAAACCGGCAATAAGAAACAGACTGAGAAACCAGAGTAAAAATTTCTCCTGCAACCCGTTCCCTTTGTGCTAGATGAACGAAAGTCTCTCCACATGCTCAGTTCTGAGATATAATTGTGTGTGAAAGCCGCCCTTCACCTAGCTTGTTGGGAACACAAAGTTTCTTTTCAGTTGCAAACTCCACTCCATACATATATATGGGGAGGTACTAGCTCCAACTCGGTTTTACAGTGAAAAGTGCAGGAACTTCAAACCTGCAATAGGAAACAGACTGTGAACCAGAGTAAAAGTTTCACCTGCAACCCGTTCCCTTTGTGCCAGATGAATGAACGTCTCTCCACATGCTCAGTTCTGAGAGATAAGTGTGTGAAAGCCGTCCTTCACATAGCTTCTTGGGAACACAAAGTTCCTTTCAGTTGCAAGCTCCAAACCATACATATATATGGGGAGGTACTAGCTCCAACACTGTTTTACAGTGAAAACTGCAGGAACTTCAGACCGGCACTAGGAAACAAACTGAGAAACCAGAAAAATGTTTCTCCTGCAACCCGTTCCCTTTTTGCTGGATGAACGAACGTCTCTCCACATGCTCAGTTCTGAGAGTAAAGTGTGTGTGAAAGCCGTCCTGCACCTAGCTTGTTGGGAACACAAAGTATCTTTTCACTGGCAAACTCCACTCCGAACATATATATGGGGAGGTACTAGCTCCAACTCGGTTTTACTGTGAAATCTGCAGGAACTTCAAACCGGCACTAGGAAACAGACTGAGAAACCAGAGAAAAATTTCTCCTGCAAACCGTTCTCTTTGTGCTAAATGAACGAACGTCTCTCTACTTGCTCAATTCTGAGAGATATGTGTGTGTGAAAGCCGTCCTTCATTTTGCTTGTTGGGAACACAAAGTTTCTTTTTAGTTGCAAACTCCACTCCATACATATATATGGGGAGGTACTAGCTCCAACTCGGTTTTACAGTGAAAACTGCAGGAACTTCAAACCGGCACTAGGAAAGAGACTGAGAAACCAGAGTAAAAGTTTCTCCTTCAACCAGTTCCCTTTGTGCTAGATGAACGAACGTCTCTCCACATGCTCAGTTCTGAGAGAAAAATGTGTGTGGAAGCGGTTCTTCTCCTAGCTAGTTGGAACACAAAGTTTTTTTCCCTTGCAAACTCCACTCCATGCATATATATGGGTTGTTACTAGCTCCAACTCTGTTTTACAGTGAAAACTGCAATAACTTCAAAACGGCACTAGGAAAAAAACTGAGAAACCAGAGTAAAAGTTTCTCCTGCAAACCGTTCCCTTTGTGCTAGATGAACGAACGTCTCTCCACATGCTCAGTTCTGAGTGATAAGTGTGTGTGAAAGCCGTCCTTCAACTAGCTTCTTGGGAACACATAGTTCCTTTAAGTTGCAAACCCAACTCCATACATATATACTGGGAGGTACTTGTTCCAACACGGTTTTACAGTGAAAACTGCAGGAACTTCAAACCGGCACTAGGAAATTGACTGAGAAACCAGAGTAATAGTTTCTCCTGCAACCAGTTCCCTTTGTGCTAGATGAACGAACGTCTTTCCACATGCTCAGTTCTGAGGGATAAGTGTGTGTTAAAGCCGTCCTTCACCTAGCTTGTTGGGAACACAAAGTTTTTTCACTTGCTAAATCCAATCCATACATATATATGGGGCGGTACTAGTTCCAACTCGGTTTTACAGTGAAATCTGCAGGAACTTCACATCGGCCCTAGGAAACAGACTGAGAAACCAGAGTAAAAATTTCTCCTGCAACCCGTTCCCTTTGTGCTAGATGAACGAACGTCACTCCACATGCTCAGTTCTGAGGGATAAGTGTGTGTGAAAGCCGTCCTTCATCTAGCTTGTTGGGAACACAAAGTTTCTTTTCAGATGCAAACTCCACTACATAATTATATATGGGACGGTACAAGCTCCAACTCAGTTTTACAGTGAAAATTGCAGGAACTTCATACCGGCACTAGGAAACAGACTGAGAAACCAGAGTAAAAGTTACTCCTGCAGCCCGTTCCCTTTTTTCTAGATGAACGAAAGTCTCTCCACATGCTCAGTTCTGAGAGATAAGTGTGTGTTAAAGCCGTTCTTCACATAGCTTCTTGGGGACACAAAGTTTCTTTTCACTTGCTAATACCAATCCATACATATATATGGGGAGGTACTAGCTCCAACTCTGTTTTACAGTGAAAAGTGCAGGAACTTCAAACCGGCAATAGGAAACAGACTGAGAAACCAGAGTAAAATTTCTCCTGCAACCCGAACCCTTTGTGCTAGATAAACGAACGTCTCTCCACATGCTCAGTTCTGAGAGATAATTGTGTGTGAAAGCCGTCCTTCACATAGCTTCTTGGGAACACAAAGTTCCTTTCAGTTGCAAGCTCCAATCCATACATATATATGGGGAGGTACTAGCTCCAACTCTGTTTTACAGTGAAAACTGCAGGAACTTCAAACCGGCACTCTGAAACAAACTGAGAAACCAGAAAAAAGTTTCTCCTGCAACCCGTTCCCTTTGTGCTACATGAACGAAAGTCTCTCCACATGCTCAGTTCTGAGAGATAAGTGTGTGTGAAAGCCGTCCTTCACCTAGCTTGTTGGGAACACAAAGTTTCTTTTCAGTTGCAAACTCCACTCCATACATATTTATGGGGAGGTACTATCTCCAACTCGGTTTTACAGGGAAAACTGCAGGAATAACAAACCGGCAGTAGGAAACAGACTGAGAAAGCAGAGTAAAAGTTTCTCCTGCAAACAGTTCCCTTTGTGCTAGATGAAAGAACGTCTCCCAACATGCTCAGTTCTGAGAGATAAATGTGTGTGAAAGCCGTACTTCACCTAGCTAGTTGGGAACACAAAGTTTTTTTCCCTTGCAAACTCCACTCCATGCATATATATGGGGAGGTTCTAGTTCCAACTCGGTTTTACAGTGAAAACTGCAGGAACTTCAAACCGGCACTAGGAAACTGACTGAGAAACCAGAGTAAAAGTTTCTCCTGCAACCCGTTCCCTTTGTACTAGATGAACGAACGTCTCTCCACATGCTCAGTTCTGAGAGATAAGTGTGTGTGAAAGCCGTCCTTCACCTAGATTGTTGGAAACACAAAGTTTCTTTTCACTTGCAAACTCCAATCCATGCATATATATGGGGAGGTAATAGCTCCAACATGATTTTACAGTGAAAACTGCAGGAACTTCAAATCGGCAATAAGAAACAGACTGAGAAACCAGAGTAAAAGTTTCTCCTGCAAACCGTTCCCTTTTTGCTATATGAACGAACGTCTCTCCACATGCTCAGTTCTGAGAGATAAGTGTGTGTGAAAGCCGTCCTTCAACTAGCTTGTTGGGAACACCAAGTTTCTTTCACTTGCAAACTCCAATCCATACATATATATGGGGCGGTACTAGATCCAACTCGGTTTTACAGTGAAATCTGCAGGAACATCACACCGGCCCTAGGAAACTGACTGAGAAACCAGAGTAAAAATTTCTCCTGCAACCCGTTCCATTTGTGCTAGATGAACGAACGTCTCTCCACATGCTCAGTTCTGAGAGATATGTGTGTGTGAAAGCCGTCCTTCACATAGCTTGTTGGGAACACAAAGTTTCTTTTCACTTGCAAACTCCACTTCATACATATATATGGGGATCTCCTAGCTCCAACTAGGTTTTACAGTGAAAATTGCAGGAACTTCAAACCGGTACTAGGATACAGACTGAGAAACCAGAGTAAAAGTTTCTCCTGCAAACCGTTCCCTTTGTGCTAGATGAACGAACGTCTCTCCACATGCTCAGTTCTGAGAGATAAGTGTGTGTGAAAGCCGTCCTTAACATAGCTTGTTGGGAACACAAAGTTTCTTTTCACTTGCAAACGCCAATCCATACATATATATGGGGAGGTACTAGCTCCAACACGATTTTACAGTGAAAACTGCAGGAAATTCAAACCGGCACTAAGAAACAGACTGAGAAACCACAGTAAAAGTTTCTCCTGCAAACCGTTCCCTTTGTGCTAGATGAACGAACGTCTCTCCACATGCTCAGTTCTGAGAGATAAGTGTGTGTGAAAGCCGTCCTTCAACTAGCTTGTTGGGAACACCAAGTTTTTTCACTTGCAAACTCCAATCCATACATATATATGGGGCGGTACTAGCTCCAACTCGGTTTTACAGTGAAATCTGCAGGAACTTCACACCGGCCCTAGGAAACAGACTGAGAAACCAGAGTAAAAATTTCTCCTGCAATCAGTTCCCTTTGTGCTAGATGAACGAACGTCTCTCCACATGCTCAGTTCTGAGATATAATTGTGTGTGAAAGCCGTCCTTCACCTAGCTTGTTGGGAACACAAAGTTTCTTTTCAGTTGCAAACTCCACTCCATACATATATAAGGAAAGGTACTAGCTCCAACTCGGTTTTACAGTGAAAACTGCAGGAACTTCAAACCGGCACAAGGAAACAGACTGAGAAACCAGAGTAAAAGTTACTCCTGCAGCGCGTTCCCTTTTTGCTAGATGAACGAAAGTCTCTCCACATGCTCAGTTCTGAGAGATAAGTGTGTGTGAAAGCCGTCCTTCACATAACTTCTTGGGAACACAAAGTTTCTTTTCACTTGCAAACTCCAATCCATACATATATATGGGGAGGTACTAGCTCTAACTCGGTTTTACAGTGAAAAGTGCAGGAACTTCAAACCGGCAATAGGAAACAGACTGAGAAACCAGAGTAAAAGTTTCACCTGCAACCCGTTCCCTTTGTGCTAGATGAACGAACGTCTCTCCACTTGCTCAGTTCTGAGAGAAAAGTGTGTGTGAAAGCCGTCCTTCATTTTACTTGTTGGGAACACAAAGTTTCTTTTTAGTTGCAAACTCCACTCCATGCATATTTATGGGGAGGTACTAGCTCCAACTCGGTTTTACAGTGAGAACTGCAGGAACTTCAAACCGGCACTAGGAAACAGACTGAGAAACCAGAGAAAAAGTTTCTCCTGTAACCCGTTCCCTTTGTGCTAGATGAACGAACGTCTCTCCACATGCTCAGTTCTGAGAGATAAGTGTGTGTGAAAGCCGTCCTTCACCTAGATTGTTGGAAACACAAAGATTCTTTTCACTTGCAAACTCCAATCCCTGCATATATATGGGGAGGTACTAGCTCCAACATGATTTTACAATGAAAACTGCAGGAACTTCAAACCGGCAATAAGAAACAGACTGAGAAACCAGAGTAAAAGTTTCTCCTGCAAACCGTTCCCTTTGTGCTACATGAACGAACGTCTCTCCACATGCTCAGTTCTGAGAGATAAGTGTGTGTGAAAGCCGTCCTTCACCTAGCTTGTTGGGAACACCAAGTTTCTTTCACTTGCAAACTCCAATCCATACATATATTTGGGGCGGTACTAGCTCCAACTCGGTTTTACAGTGAAATCTGCAGGAACTTCACACCGGCCCTAGGAAACAGACTGAGATACCAGAGTAAAAATTTCTCCTGCAAACCGTTCCCTTTGTGCTAGATGAACGAACGTCTCTCCACATGCTCAGTTCTGAGATATAATTGTGTGTGAAAGCCGTCCTTCACCTAGCTTGTTGGGAACACAAAGTTTCTTTTCAGTTGCAAACTCCACTCCATACATATATATGGGAAGGTACTAGCTCCAACTCGGTTTTACAGTGAAAAGTGCAGGAACTTCAAACCGGCAATAGGAAACAGACTGAGAAACCAGAGTAAAAGTTTCACCTGCAACCCGTTCCCTTTGTGCTAGATGAACGAACGTCTCTCCACATGCTCAGATCTGAGAGATAAGTGTGTGTGAAAGCCGTCCTTCACATAGCTTCTTGGAAACACAAATTTCCTTTCAGTTGCAAGCTCCAAACCATACATATATATGGGGAGGTACTAGCTCCAACTCTGTTTTACAGTGAAAACTGCAGGAACTTCAGACCGGCACTAGGAAACAAACTGAGAAACCAGAAAAAAGTTTCTCCTGCAACCCGTTCCCTTTTTGCTAGATGAACGAACGTCTCTCCACATGCTCAGTTCTGAGAGTAAAGTGTGTGTGAAAGCCGTCCTTCACCTAGCTTGTTGGGAACACAAAGTATCTTTTCACTGGCAAACTCCACTCCGAACATATATATGGGGCGGTACTAGCTCCAACTCGGTTTTACAGTGAAATCTGCAGGAACTTCACACCGGCCCTAGGAAACAGACTGAGAAACCAGAGTAAAAATTTCTCCTGCAACCCGTTCCCTTTGTGCTAGATGAACGAACCTCTCTCCACATGCTCAGTTCTGAGAGATAAGTGTGTGTGAAAGCCGTCCTTCACATAGCTTCTTGGAAACACAAAGTTCCTTTCAGTTGCAAGCTCCAAACCATACATATATATGGGGAGGTACTAGCTCCAACTCTGTTTTACAGTGAAAACTGCAGGAACTTCAGACCGGCACTAGGAAACAAACTGAGAAACCAGAAAAAAGTTTCTCCTGCAACCCGTTCCCTTTTTGCTAGATGAACGAACGTCTCTCCACATGCTCAGTTCTGAGAGTAAAGTGTGTGTGAAAGCCGTCCTTCACCTAGCTTGTTGGGAACACAAAGTATCTTTTCACTGGCAAACACCACTCCGAACGTATATATGGGGAGGTACTAGCTCCAACTCCGTTTTACTGTGAAAACTGCAGAAACTTCAAACCGGCCCTAGGAAACAGACTGAGAAACCAGAGAAAAATTTCTCCTGCAACCCGTTCTCTTTGTGCTAGATGAACGAACGTCTCTCTACTTGCTCATTTCTGAGAGAAAAGTGTGTGTGAAAGCCGTCCTTCATTTTGCTTGTTGGGAACACAAAGTTTCTTTTTAGTTGCAAAATCCACTCCATACATATATATGGGGAGGTACTAGCTCCAACTCAGTTTTACAGTGAAAACTGCAGGAACTTCAAACCGGCACTAGGAAAGAGACTGAGAAACCAGAGTAAAAGTTTCTCCTGCAACCCGTTCCCTTTGTGCTAGATGAACGAACGTCTCTACACATGCTCAGTTCTGAGAGAAAAATGTGTGTGGAAGCGGTTCTTCACCTAGCTAGTTGGAACACAAAGTTTTTTTTCCCTTGCAAACTCCACTCCATGCATATATATGGGTTGGTACTAGCTCCAACTCTGTTTTACAGTGAAAACTGCAATAACTTCAAAACGGCACTAGGAAAAAAACTGAGAAACCAGAGTAAAAGTTTCTCCTGCAACCCGTTCCCTTTGTGCTAGATGAACGAACGTCTCTCCACATGCTCAGTTCTGAGAGATAAGTGTGTGTGAAAGCCGTCCTTCAACTAGCTTCTTGGGAACACATAGTTCCTTTCAGTTGCAAACCCAACTCCATACATATATACTGGGAGGTACATGTTCCAACACGGTTTTACAGTGAAAAATGCAGGAACTTCAAACCGGCACTAGGAAATTGACTGAGAACCCAGAGTAAAAGTTTCTCCTGCAACCCGTTCCCTTTGTGCTAGATGAACGAACGTCTTTCCACATGCTCAGTTCTGAGGGATAAGTGTGTGTGAAAGCCGTCCTTCACCTAGCTTGTTGGGAACACAAAGTTTTTTCACTTGCTAAATCCAATCCATACATATATATGGGGAGGTACTAGTTCCAACTCGGTTTTACAGTGAAATCTGCAGGAACTTCACATCGGCCCTAGGAAACAGACTGAGATACCAGAGTAAAAATTTCTCCTGCAACCCTTTCCCTTTGTTCTAGATGAACGAACGTCTCTCCACATGCTCAGTTCTGAGAGATAAGTGTGTGTGAAAGCCGTCCTTCATCTAGCTTGTTGGGAACACAAAGTTTCTTTTCATATGCAAACTCCACTCCATAATTATACATGGGACGGTACTAGCTCCAACTCGGTTTTACAGTGAAAATTGCAGGAACTTCATACAGGCACTAGGAAACAGACTGAGAAACCAGAGTTAAATTTCCTCCTGCAAACCATTCCTTTTCTGCTAGATGAACGAACTTCTCTCCACATGCTCAGTTCTGAGAGATAAGTGTGTGTGAAAGCCGTACTTCACATACGTTCTTGGGGACACAAATTTTCTTTTCACTTGCTAACACCAATCCATACATATATATGGGGAGGTACTAGCTCCAACTCGGTTTTACAGTGAAAAGTGCAGGAACATTAAACCGGCAATAGGAAACAGACTGAGAAACCAGAGTAAAAGTTTCCCCTGCAACCCGTTCCCTTTGTGCTAGATGAATGAACGACTCTCCACATGCTCATTTCTGAGAGATAATTGTGTGTGAAAGCCATCCTTCACCTAGCTTGTTGGGAACACAAAGTTTCTTTTCAGTTGCAAACTCCATTCCATACATATTTATGGTGAGGTACAAGCTCCAACTCGATTTTACACTGAAAACTGCAGGAACTTCAAACCGGCATTTGGAAACAGACTGAGAAACCAGAGAAAGAGTTTCTCCTGCAACCCGTTCTCTTTGTGCTAGATGAACGAACGTCTCTCCACTTGCTCAGTTCTGAGAGATAACTGTGTGTGAAAGCCGTCCTTCATTTTACTTGTTGGGAACACAAAGTTTCTTTTTAGTTGCAAACTCCACTCCATGCATATTTATGGGGAGGTACTAGCTCCAACTCGGTTTTACAATGAGAACTGCAGGAACTTCAAACCGGCACTAGGAAACAGACTGAGAAACCAGAGAAAAAGTTTCTCCTGTAACCCGTTCCCTTTGTGCTAGATGAACGAACGTCTCTCCACATGCTCAGTTTTGAGAGATAAGTGTGTGTGAAAGCCGTCCTTCACCTAGATTGTTGGAAACACAAAGATTCTTTTCACTTGCAAACTCCAATCCATGCATATATATGGGGAGGTACTAGCTCCAACATGATTTTACAATGAAAACTGCAGGAACTTCAAACCGGCAATAAGAAACAGACTGAGAAACCAGAGTAAAAGTTTCTCCTGCAAACCGTTCCCTTTGTGCTACATGAACGAACGTCTCTCCACATGCTCAGTTCTGAGAGATAAGTGTGTGTTAAAGCCGTCCTTCACCTAGCTTGTTGGGAACACCAAGTTTCTTTCACTTGCAAACTCCAATCCATACATATATATGGGGCGGTACTAGCTCCAACTCGGTTTTACAGTGAAATCTGCAGGAACTTCACACCGCCCCTAGGAAACAGACTGAGAAACCAGAGTAAAAGTTTCACCTGCAACCCGTTCCCTTTGTGCTAGATGAACGAACGTCTCCCCTCATGCTCAGTTCTGAGAGATAAGTGTGTGTGAAAGCCGTCCTTCACATAGCTTCTTGAAAACACAAAGTTCCTTTCAGTTGCAAGCTCCAAACCATACATATATATGGGGAGGTACTAGCTCCAACTCTGTTTTACAGTGAAAACTGCAGGAACTTCAGACCGGCACTAGGAAACAAACTGAGAAACCAGAAAAAAGTTTCTCCTGCAACCCGTTCCCTTTTTGCTAGATGAACGAACGTCTCTCCACATGCTCAGTTCTGAGAGTAAAGTGTGTGTGAAAGCCGTCCTTCACCTAGCTTGTTGGGAACACAAAGTTTCTTTCACTGGCAAAATCCACTCCGAACATATATATGGGGAGGTACTAGCTCCAACTCGATTTTACTGTGAAAACTGCAGGAACTTCAAACCGGCACTAGGAAACAGACTGAGAAACCAGAGAAAAATTTCTCCTGCAACCCGTTCTCTTTGTGCTAGATGAACGAACGTCTCTCTACTTGCTCAGTTCTGAGAGAAAAGTGTGTGTGAAAGCCGTCCTTCATTTTGCTTGTTGGGAACACAAAGTTTCTTTTTAGTTTCAAAATCCACTCCATACATATATATGGGGAGGTACTAGCTCCAACTCGGTTTTACAGTGAAAACTGCAGGAACTTCAAACCGGCACTAGGAAAGAGACTGAGAAACCAGAGTAAAAGTTTCTCCTTCAACCAGTTCCCTTTGTGCTAGATGAACGAACGTCTCTACACATGCTCAGTTCTGAGAGAAAAATGTGTGTGGAAGCGGTTCTTCACCTAGCTAGTTGGAACACAAAGATTTTTTCCCTTGCAAACTCCACTCCATGCATATATATGGGTTGGTACTAGCTCCAACTCTGTTTTACAGTGAAAACTGCAATAACTTCAAAACGGCACTAGGAAAAAAACTGAGAAACCAGAGTAAAAGTTTCTCTAGCAACCCGTTCCCTTTGTGCTAGATGAACGAACGTCTCTCCACATGCACAGTTCTGAGAGATAAGTGTGTGTGAAAGCCGTCCTTCAACTAGCTTCTTGGGAAAACATAGTTCCTTTCAGTTGCAAACCCAACTCCATACATATATACTGGGAGGTACTTCTTCCAACACGGTTTTACAGTGAAAAATGCAGGAACTTCAAACCGGCACTAGGAAATTGACTGAGAACCCAGAGTAAAAGTTTCTCCTGCAACCCGTTCCCTTTGTGCTAGATGAACGAACGTCTTTCCACATGCTCAGTTCTGAGGGATAAGTGTGTGTGAAAGCCGTCCTTCACCTAGCTTGTTGGGAACACAAAGTTTTTTCACTTGCTAAATCCAATCCATACATATATATGGGGCGGTTCTAGTTCCAACTCGGTTTTACAGTGAAATCTGCAGGAACCTCACATCGGCCCTAGGAAACAGACTGAGATACCAGAGTAAAAATTTCTCCTGCAACCCGTTCCCTTTGTGCTAGATGAACGAACGTCTCTCCACATGCTCAGTTCTGAGAGATAAGTGTGTGTGAAAGCCGTCCTTCATCTAGCTTGTTGGGAACACAAAGTTTCTTTTCAGATGCAAACTCCACTCCATACATATATATGGAACGGTACTAGCTCCAACTCGGTTTTACAGTGAAAATTGCAGGAACTTCATACCGGCACTAGGAAACAGACTGAGAAACCAGAGTAAAAGTTACTCCTGCAGCCTGTTCCCTTTTTGCTAGATGAACGAAAGTCTCTCCACATGCTCAGTTCTGAGAGATAAGTGTGTGTGAAAGCCGTACTTCACATAGCTTCTTGGGGACACAAAGTTTCTTTTCACTTGCTAATACCAATCCATACATATATATGGGGAGGTACTAGCTCCAACTCTGTTTTACAGTGAAAAGTGCAGGAACTTCAAACCGGCAATAGGAAACAGACTGAGAAACCAGAGTAAAATTTCTTCTGCAACCCGATCCCTTTGTGCTAGATGAACGAACGTCTCTCCACATGCTCAGTTCTGAGAGATAATTGTGTGTGAAAGCCGTCCTTCACATAGCTTCTTGGGAACACAAAGTTCCTTTCAGTTGCAAGCTCCAATCCATACATATATATGGGGAGGTACTAGCTCCAACTCTGTTTTACAGTGAAAACAGCAGGAACTTCAAAACGGCACTAGGAAACAAACTGAGAAACCAGAAAAAAGTTTCTCCTGCAACCCGTTCCCTTTGTGCTAGATGAACGAAAGTCTCTCCACATGCTCAGTTCTGAGAGATAAGTGTGTGTGAAAGCCGTCCTTCACATAGCTTGTTGGGAACACAAAGTTTCTTTTCACTGGCAAACTCCAATCCGTACATATATACGGGGAGGTACTAGCTCCAACTCGGTTTTACAGTGAAAACTGCAGGAACTTCAAACCGGCACTAGGAAACCGACTGAGAAACCAGAGAAAAAGTTTCTCCTGCAACCCGTTCACTTTTTGCTAGATGAACGAACGTCTCTCCACATGCTCAGTTCTGAGAGATAATTGTGTGTGAAAGCCATCCTTCACCTAGCTTGTTGGGAACACAAAGTTTCTTTTCAGTTGCAAACTCCATTCCATACATATTTATGGGGAGGTACTAGCTCCAACTCGATTTTACACTGAAAACTGCAGGAACTTCAAACCGGCATTTGGAAACAGACTGAGAAACCAGAGAGATAGTTTCTCCTGCAACCCGTTCTCTTTGTGCTAGATGAACGAACGTCTCTCCACTTGCTCAGTTCTGAGAGAAAAGTGTGTGTGAAAGCCGTCCTTCATTTTACTTGTTGGGAACACAAAGTTTCTTTTTAGTTGCAAACTCCACTCCATGCATATTTATGGGGAGGTACTAGCTCCAACTCGGTTTTACAGTGAGAACTGCAGGAACTTCAAACCGGCACTAGGAAACAGACTGAGAAACCAGAGAAAAAGTTTCTCCTGTAACCCGTTCCCTTTGTGCTAGATGAACGAACGTCTCTCCACATGCTCAGTTCTGAGAGATAATTGTGTGTGAAAGCCTACCTTCAACTATCTTGTTGGGAACATAAAGATTCTTTTCAGTTGCAAATACACTCCTTTCATATATATGGGTAGGTACTAGCTCCAACACGGTTTTACAGTGAAAACTGCAGGAACTTCAAACTGGCAACCGGAAACAGACTGAGAAATCAGAGTAATAGATTCTCCTGCAACCCGTTCTCTTTGTGCTAGATGAACGAACGTCTCTCCACTTGCTAAGTTCTGAGAGAAAAGTGTGTGTGAAAGCCGTCCTTCATTTTACTTGTTGGGAACACAAAGTTTCTTTTTAGTTGCAAGCTCCAATCCCTGCATATTTATGGGGAGGTACTAGCTCCAACTCGGTTTTACAGTGAGAACTGCAGGAACTTCAAACCGGCACTAGGAAACAGACTGAGAAACCAGAGAAAAAGTTTCTCCTGTAACCCGTTCCCTTTGTGCTAGATGAACGAACGTCTCTCCACATGCTCAGTTCTGAGAGATAATTGTGTGTGAAAGCCTTCCTTCACCTATCCAGTTGGGAAAACAATGTTTCTTTTCAGTTGCAAACTCCACTCCGTACATATATATGGGGGGTACAAGCTCCAACTCGGTTTTACAGTGAAAACTGCAGGAACATTAAACCGGCACTAGGAAACAGACTGAGAAACCAGAGTAAAAGTTTCTCCTGCAACCAGTTCCATTTGTGCTAGATGAACGAACGTCTCTCCACATGCTCAGTTCTGAGAGATAAGTGTGTGTGAAAGCCGTCCTTCACCTAGCTTGTTGGGAACACAAAGTTTCTTTTCACTGACAAACTCCACTCCATATATATGTATGGGGAGGTACAAGCACCAACTAGGTTTTACAGGGAAAACTGAAGGAACTTCAAACCGGCCAACGGAAACAGACTGAGAAACCAGAGTAAAAGCTTCCCCTGCAACCCGTTCCCTTTGTGCTAGATGAACGAACGTCTCTCCACATGCTCAGTTCTGAGATATAATTGTGTGTGAAAGCCGCCCTTCACCTAGCTTGTTGGGAACACAAAGTTTCTTTTCAGTTGCAAACTCCACTCCATACATATATATGGGAAGTTACTAGCTCCAACTCGGTTTTACAGTGAAAACTGCAGGAACTTCAAACCGGCACTAGGAAACAGACTGAGAAACCAGAGTAAAAGTTACTCCTGCAGCGCGTTCCCTTTTTGCTAGATGAACGAAAGTCTCTCCACATGCTCAGTTCTGAGAGATAAGTGTGTGTGAAAGCCGTACTTCACATAGCTTCTTGGGAACACAAAGTTTCTTTTCACTTGCAAACTCCAATCCATACATATATATGGGGCGGTACTAGTTCCAACTCGGTTTTACAGTGAAATCTGCAGGAACTTCACATCGGCCCTAGGAAACAGACTGAGATACCAGAGTAAAAATTTCTCCTGCAAACCGTTCCCTTTGTGCTAGATGAACGAACGTCTCTCCACATGCTCAGTTCTGAGAGATAAGTGTGTGTGAAAGCCGTCCTTCATCTACCTTGTTGGGAACACAAAGTTTCTTTTCAGATGCAAACTCCACTCCATAATTATATATGGGACGGTACTAGCTCCAACTCGGTTTTACAGTGAAAATTGCAGGAACTTCATACCGGCACTAGGAAACAGACTGAGAATACAGAGTAAAAGTTACTCCTGCAGCCCGTTCCCTTTTTGCTAGATGAACGAAAGTCTCTCCACATGCTCAGTTCTGAGAGATAAGTGTGTGTGAAAGCCGTTCTTCACATAGCTTCTTGGGGACACAAAGATTCTTTTCACTTGCTAATACCAATCCATACATATATATGTGGAGGTACTAGCTCCAACTCTGTTTTACAGTGAAAAGTGCAGGAACTTCATACCGGCAATAGGAAACAGACTGAGAAACCAGAGTAAAATTTCTCCTGCAACCCGATCCCTTTGTGCTAGATGAACGAACGTCTCTCCACATGCTCAGTTCTGAGAGATAATTGTGTGTGAAAGCCGTCCTTCACATAGCTTCTTGGGAACACAAAGTTCCTTTCAGTTGCAAGCTCCAATCCATACATATATATGGGGACGTACAAGCTCCAACTCTGTTTTACAGTGAAAACTGCAGGAACTTCAAACCGGTACTAGGATACAGACTGAGAAACCAGAGTAAAAGTTTCTCCTGCAAACCGTTCCCTTTGTGCTAGATGAACGAACGTCTCTACACATGCTCAGTTCTGAGAGATAAGTGTGTGTGAAAGCCGTCCTTAACATAGCTTGTTGGGAACACAAAGTTTCTTTTCATTTGCAAACGCCAATCCATACATATATATGGGGAGGTACTAGCTCCAACACGATTTTAAAGTGAAAACTGCAGGAACTTCAAACCGGCACTAAGAAACAGACTGAGAATCCAGAGTAAAAGTTTCTCCTGCAAACCGTTCCCTTTTTCCTAGATGAACGAACGTCTCTCCACATGCTCAGTTCCGAGAGATAAGTGTGTGTGAAAGCCGTCCTTCAACTAGCTTGTTGGGAACACAAAGTTTCTTTACAGTTGCAAACTCCACTCCATACATATTTATGGGGAGGTGCTAGCTCCAACTCGGTTTTACAGGGAAAACTGCAGGAATTTCAAACCGGCAGTAGGAAACAGACTGAGAAAGCAGAGTAAAAGTTTCCCCTGCAACCAGTTCCCTTTGTGCTAGATGAAAGAACGTCTCCCAACATGCTCAGTTCTGAGAGATAAATGTGTGTGAAAGCCGTTCTTCACCTAGCTAGTTGGGAACACAAAGTTTTTTTTCCCTTGCAAACTCCAATCCATGCATATATATGGGTTGGTACTAGCTCCAACTCTGTTTTACAGTGAAAACTGCAGGAAATTCAAACCGGCATTAGGAAAAAGACTGAGAAACCAGAATAAAGTTTCCCCTGCAACCCGTTCCCTTTGTGCTAGATGAACGAACGTCTCTCCACATGCTCAGTTCTGAGAGAGAAGTGTGTGTGAAAGCCGTCCTTCAACTAGCTTCTTGGGAACACATAGTTCCTTCCAGTTGCAAACCCCACTCCATACATATATATGGGGAGGTACTAGTTCCAACTCGGTTTTAAAGTGAAAACTGCAGGAACTTCAAACCGGCACTAGGAAACTGACTGAGAAACCAGAGTAAAAGTTTCTCCTGCAACCCGTTCCCTTTGTAGTAGATGAACGAACGTCTCTCCACATGCTCAGTTCTGAGAGATAAGTGTGTGTGAAAGCCGTCCTTCACTTAGATTGTTGGAAACACAAAGTTTCTTTTCACTTGCAAACTGCAATCCATGCATATATATGGGGAGGTACAAGCTCCAACTCGGTTTTACAGTGAAAACTGCAGGAACTTCAAACCGGCAATAAGAAACAGACTGAGAAACCAGAGTAAAAGTTTCTCCTGCAACCCGTTCCCTTTGTGCTAGATGAACGAACGTCTCACCACATGCTCAGTTCTGAGAGATAAGTGTGTGTGAAAGCCGTCCTTCACCTAGCTTGTTGGGAACACCAAGTTTCTTCACTTGCAAACTCCAATCCATACATATATATGGGGCGGTACTAGCTCCAACTCGGTTTTACAGTGAAATCTGCAGGAACTTCACACCGGCCCTAGGAAACAGACTGAGAAACCAGAGTAAAAATTTTTCCTGCAATCAGTTCCCTTTGTGCTAGATGAACGAACGTCTCTCCACATGCTCAGTTCTGATATATAATTGTGTGTGAAAGCCGTCCTTCACCTAGCTTGTTGGGAACACAAAGTTTCTTTTCAGTTGCAAACTCCACTCCATACATATATAAGGAAAGGTACTAGCTCCAACTCGATTTTACAGTGAAAACTGCAGGAACTTCAAACCGGCACTAGGAAAAATACTGAGAAACCAGAGTAAAAGTTACTCCTGCAGCGCGTTCCCTTTTTGCTAGATGAACGAAAGTCTCTCCACATGCTCAGATCTGAGAGATAAGTGTGTGTGAAAGCCGTCCTTCACATAGCTTCTTGGGAACACAAAGTTTCTTTTCACTTGCAAACTCCAATCCATACATATATATGGGGAGGTACTAGCTCCAACTCGGTTTTACAGTGAAAAGTGCAGGAACTTCAAACCGGCAATAGGAAACAGACTGAGAAACCAGAGTAAAAGTTTCACCTGCAACCCGTTTCCTTTGTGCTAGATGAACGAACGTCTCTCCACATGCTCAGATCTGAGAGATAAGTGTGTGTGAAAGCCGTCCTTCACATAGCTTCTTGGGAACACAAAGTTCCTTTCAGTTGCAAGCTCCAATCCATACATATATATGGGGAGGTACTAGCTCCAACTCTGTTTTACAGTGAAAACTGCAGGAACTTCAGACCGGCACTAGGAAAAAACTGAGAAAACAGAAAAAAGTTTCTCGTGCAATCCTTTCCCTTTTTGCTAGATGAACGAACGTCTCTCCACATGCTCAGTTCTGAGATATAAGTGTGTGTGAAAGCCGTCCTTCATCTAGCTTGTTGGGAACACAAAGTTTCTTTTCATATGCAAACTCCACTCCATAATTATATATGGGACGGTACTAGCTCCAACTCGGTTTTACAGTGAAAATTGCAGGAACTTCATACAGGCACTAGGAAACAGACTGAGAAACCAGAGTAAAATTTACTCCTGCAGCCCGTTCCCTTTTTGCTAGATGAATGAAAGTCTCTCCACATGCTCAGTTCTGAGAGATAAGTGTGTGTGAAAGCCGTTCTTCACATAGGTTCTTGGGGACACAAATTTTCTTTTCACTTGCTAACACCAATCCATACATATATATGTGGAGGTACTAGCTCCAACTCTGTTTTACAGTGAAAAGTGCAGGAACATTAAACCGGCAATAGGAAACAGACTGAGAAACCAGAGTAAAATTTCTCCTGCAACCCGATCCCTTTGTGCTAGATGAACGAACGTCTCTCCACATGCTCAGTTCTGAGACATTATTGTGTGTGAAAGCCGTCCTTCACATAGCTTCTTGGGAACACAAAGTTCCTTTCAGCTGCAAGCTCCAATCCATACATATATATGGGGAGGTAATAGCTCCAACTCGGTTGTACAGTGAAAACTGCAGGAACTTCAAACCGGCACTAGGAAACAAACTGAGAAACCAGAAAAAATTTTCTCCTGCAACCCGTTCCCTTTGTGCTAGATGAACGAAAGTCTCTCCACATGCTCAGTTCTGAGAGATAAGTGTGTGTGAAAGCCGTCCTTCACCTAGCTTGTTGGGAACACAAAGTTTCTTTTCCTTGTCAAACTCCAATCCGTACATATATATGGGGAGGTACTAGCTCCAACTCGGTTTTACAGTGAAAACTGCAGGAACTTGAAACCGGCACTAGGAAACAGACTGAGAAACCAGAGTAAAAGTTTCTCCTGCAACCCGTTCCCTTTTTGCTAGATGAACGAACGTCTCTCCACATGCTCAGTTCTGAGAGATAAGTGTGTGTGAAAGCCGTACTTCACCTAGCTTGTTGGGAACACAAAGTTTCTTTTCACTTGCCAACTCCTCTTCATACATTTATATGGGGAGGTACTAGCTCCAACTCGATTTTACAGTGAAAATTGCAGGAACTTCAATCCGGCACTAGGAAACAGACTGAGAAATCAGAGTAAAAGTTTCCCCTGCAACCCGTTCCCTTTGTGCTAGATGAACGAAAGTCTCTCCACATGCTCAGTTCTGAGAGATAATTGTGTGTGAAAGCCATCCTTCACCTAGCTTGTTGGGAACACAAAGTTTCTTTTCAGTTGCAAACTCCACTCCATTCATATATATGGGAAGGTACTAGCTCCAACTCGGTTTTACTGTGAAAACTGCAGGAACTTCAAACCGGCACTAGGAAACAGACTGAGAAACCAGAGAAAAATTTCCCCTGCAACCCGTTCTCTTTGTGCTAGATGAACGAACGTCTCTCTACTTGCTCAGTTCTGAGAGAAAAGTGTGTGTGAAAGCCGTCCTTCATTTTGCTTGTTGGGAACACAAAGTTTCTTTTTAGTTGCAAAATCCACTCCATACATATATATGGGGAGTTACTAGCTCCAACTCGGTTTTACATTGAAAACTGCAGGAACTTCAAACCGGCACTAGGAAAGAGACTGAGAAACCAGAGTAAAAGTTTCTCCTTCAACCAGTTCCCTTTGTGCTAGATGAACGAACGTCTCTACACATGCTCAGTTCTGAGAGAAAAATGTGTGTGGAAGCTGTTCTTCACCTAGCTAGTTGGAACACAAAGTTTTTTTTCCCTTGCAAACTCCACTCCATGCATATATATGGGTTGGTACTAGCTCCAACTCTGTTTTACAGTGAAAACTGCAATAACTTCAAAACGGCACTAGGAAAAAAACAGAGAAACCAGAGTAAAAGTTTCTCCTGCAAACCGTTCCCTTTGTGCTAGATGAACGAAGGTCTCTCCACATGCTCAGTTCTGAGAGATAAGTGTGTGTGAAAACAGTCCTTCAACTAGCTTCTTGGGAACACATAGTTCCTTTCAGTTGCAAACCCAACTCCATACATATATACTGGGAGGTACTTGTTCCAACACGGTTTTACAGTGAAAAATGCAGGAACTTCAAACCGGCACTAGGAAACTGACTGAGAACCCAGAGTAAAAGTTTCTCCTGCAACCCGTTCCCTTTGTGCTAGATGAACGAACGTCTTTCAACATGCTCAGTTCTGAGGGATAAGTGTGTGTGAAAGCCGTCCTTCACCTAGCTTGTTGGGAACACAAAGTTTTTTCACTTGCTAAATCCAATCCATACATATATATGGGGCGGTTCTAGTTCCAACTCGGTTTTACAGTGAAATCTGCAGGAACCTCACATCGGCCCTAGGAAACAGACTGAGATACCAGAGTAAAAATTTCTCCTGCAACCCGTTCCCTTTGTGCTAGATGAACGAACGTCTCTCCACATGCTCAGTTCTGAGAGATAAGTGTGTGTGAAAGCCGTCCTTCATCTACCTTGTTGGGAACACAAAGTTTCTTTTCACTGGCAAACTCCAATCCGTACATATATATGGGGAGGTACTAGCTCCAACTCGGTTTTACAGTGAAACCTGCAGGAACTTCAAACCGGCACTAGGAAACAAACTGAGAAAGCAGAGAAAAAGTTTCTCCTGCAACCCGTTCCCTTTTTGCTAGATGAACGAACGTCTCTCCACATGCTCAGTTCTGAGAGATAATTGTGTGTGAAAGCCATCCTTCACCTAGCTTGTTGGGAACACAAAGTTTCTTTTCAGTTGCAAACTCCATTCCATACATATTTATGGGGAGGTACTAGCTCCAACTCGATTTTACACTGAAAACTGCAGGAACTTCAAACCGGCATTTGGAAACAGACTGAGAAACCAGAGAAATAGTTTCTCTTGCAACCCATTCTCTTTGTGCTAGATGAACGAACGTCTCTCCACTTGCTCAGTTCTGAGAGAAAAGTGTGTGTGAAAGCCGTCCTTCATTTTACTTGTTGGGAACACAAAGTTTCTTTTTAGTTGCAAACTCCATTCCATGCATATTTATGGGGAGGTACTAGCTCCAACTCGGTTTTACAGTGAGAACTGCAGGAACTTCAAACCGGCACTAGGAAACAGACTGAGAAACCAGAGAAAAAGTTTCTCCTGTAACCCGTTCCCTTTGTGCTAGATGAACGAACGTCTCTCCACATGCTCAGTTCTGAGAGATAATTGTGTGTGAAAGCCTACCTTCACCTATCTTGTTGGGAACATAAAGTTTCTTTTCAGTTGCAAACTCCACTCCATTCATATATATGGGTTGGTACTAGCTCCAACACGATTTTACAGTGAAAAGTGCAGGAACTTCAAACCGGCAACCGGAAACAGACTGAGAAATCAGAGTAATAGATTCTCCTGCAACCCGTTCTCTTTGTGCTAGATGAACGAAAGTCTCTCCACTTGCTAAGTTCTGAGAGAAAAGTGTGTGTGAAAGCCGTCCTTCATTTTACTTGTTGGGAACACAAAGTTTCTTTTTAGTTGCAAACTCCACTCCCTGCATATTTATGGGGAGGTACTAGCTCCAACTCGGTTTTACAGTGAGAACTGCAGGAACTTCAAACCGGCACTAGGAAACAGACTGGGAAACCAGAGAAAAAGTTTCTCCTGTAACCCGTTCACTTTGTGCTAGATGAACGAACGTCTCTCCACATTCTCAGTTCTGAGAGATAATTGTGTGTGAAAGCCTTCCTTCACCTATCCTGTTGGGAAAACAAAGTTTCTTTTCAGTTGCAAACTCCACTCCATTCATATATATGGGTAGGTACAAGCTCCAACACGGTTTTACAGTGAAAAGTGCAGGAACTTCAAACCGGCAACCGGAAACAGACTGAGAAATCAGAGTAATAGATTCTCCTGCAACCCGTTCTCTTTGTGCTAGATGAACGAAAGTCTCTCCACTTGCTAAGTTCTGAGAGAAAAGTGTGTGTGAAAGCCGTCCTTCATTTTACTTGTTGGGAACACAAAGTTTCTTTTTAGTTGCAAACTCCACTCCCTGCATATTTATGGGGAGGTACTAGCTCCAACTCGGTTTTACAGTGAGAACTGCAGGAACTTCAAACCGGCACTAGGAAACAGACTGGGAAACCAGAGAAAAAGTTTCTCCTGTAACCCGTTCACTTTGTGCTAGATGAACGAACGTCTCTCCACATTCTCAGTTCTGAGAGATAATTGTGTGTGAAAGCCTTCCTTCACCTATCCTGTTGGGAAAACAAAGTTTCTTTTCAGTTGCAAACTCCACTCCATTCATATATATGGGTAGGTACAAGCTCCAACACGGTTTTACAGTGAAAACTGCAGGAACTTCAAACCGGCAACCGGAAACAGACTGAGAAATCAGAGTAATAGTTTCTCCTGCAACCGGTTCTCTTTGGGCTAGATGAACGAACGTCTCTCCACTTACTCAGTTCTGAGAGAAATGTGTGTGTGAAAGCCGTCCTTCATTTTGCTTCTTGGGAACACAAAGTTTCTTTTCATTTGCAAACTCCACTCCATGCATATTTATGGGGAAGTACTAGCTCCAACTCTGTTTTACAGTGAGAACTGCAGGAACTTCAAACCGGCACTAGGAAACAGACTGAGAAACCAGAGTAAAAGTTTCTCCTGTAACCCGTTCCCTTTGTGCTAGATGAACGAACGTCTCTCCACATTCTCAGTTCTGAGAGATAATTGTGTGTGAAAGCCTTCCTTCTCCTATCTTGTTGGGAACACAAATTTTCTTTTCATTTGCAAACTCCACTCCTTTCATATATATGGTTAGGTACTATTTCCAACACGGTTTTACAGTGAAAACTGCAGGAACTTCAAACCGGCAACTGGAAACAGACTGAGAAATCTGAGTAATAGATTCTCCTGCAACCCGTTCCCTTTGTGATAGATGAACGGACGTCTCTCCACATGCTCAGTTCTGAGAGATAAGTGTGTGTGAAAGCCGTCATTCATCTAGCTCGTTGGGAATACAAAGTTTCTTTTTAGTTGCAAACTCCACTCCATACATATTTATGGGGAGGTACCAGCTCCAACTCGGTTTTACAATGAAAAATGCAGGAACTTCAAACCAGCACTAGGAAACAGACTGAGTAACAGAGTAAAAGTTTCTCCGGCAACACGTTCCCTTTGTGCTAGATGAACGAACGTCTCTCCACATGCTCAGTTCTGAGAGAAAATTGTGTAAGAAAGCCGTCCTTCACCTAGCTTGTTGGGATCACAAAGTTTATTTTCAGTTGCCAACACCACTCCATACATATTTATGGGTAGGTACTAGCTCCAACTCGGTTTTACAGTGAAAACTGCAGGAACATTAAACCGGCACTTGGAAACAGACTGAGAAACCAGAGTAAAAGTTTCTCCTGCAACCAGTTCCCTTTGTGCTAGATGAACGAACGTCTCTCCACATGCTCAGTTCTGAGAGATAAGTGTGTGTCAAAGCCGTCCTTCACCTAGCTTGTTGGGAACACAAAGTTTCTTTTCACTGGCAAACTCCACTCCGTACATATATATGGGGAGGTACAAGCTCCAACTCGGTTTTACAGTGAAAACTGCAGGAACATTAAACCGGCCCTAGGAAACAGACTGAGAAACCAGAGTAAATGTTTCTCCTGCAACCCGATCCCTTTGTGCTAGATGACGAACGTCTCTCTACATGCTCAGTTCTGAGAAATAATTGTGTGTGAAAGCCGTCCTTCACCTAGATTGATGGGAACACAAAGTTTCTTTTCAGTTGCAAACTACACTCCATACATATATATGGGGAGGTACTAGCTCCAACTCGGTTTTACAGTGAAAACTGCAGGAACCTCAAACCGGCAACAGGAAACAGACTGAGAAACCAGAGTAAAAGTTTCCCCTGCAACCCGTTCCCTTTGTGCTAGATGAACGAACGTCTCTCCACATGCTGATTTCTGAGAGATAAGTGTGTGTGAAAGCCGTCCTTCACATAGCTTGTTAGGAAAACATAGTTCCTTTCAGTTGCAAACCCCACTGCATACATGTATATGGGGAGGTACTAGCTCCAACTCGATTTTACAGTGAAAACTGCAGGAACATTAAACCGGCACTAGGAAACAGACTGAGAAACCAGAGTAAAAGTTTCTCCTGCAACCAGTTCCCTTTGTGCTAGATGAAAGAACGTCTCTCCACATGCTCAGTACTGAGAGATAAGTGTGTGTGAAAGCCGTCCTTCACCTAGCTTGTTGGGAACACAAAGTTTCTTTTCACTGACAAACTCCACTCCATACATATGTATGGGGAGGTACAAGCACCAACTCGGTTTTACAGGGAAAACTGAAGGAAATTCAAACCGGCAAACGGAAACAGACTGAGAAACGAGAGTAAAAGTTTCCCCTGCAACCCGTTCCCTTTGTGCTAGATGAACGAACGTCTCTCCACATGCTCAGTTCTGAGAGATAAGTGTTTGTCAAAGCCGTCATTCACCTAGCTTGTTGGGAATACAAAGTTTTTTTTCAGTTGCAAACTTCACTCCATGCATATTTATGGGGAGGTACTAGCCCCAACTCGGTTTTACAGTGAAAACTGCAGGAACTTCAAACCGGCCCTAGGAAACAGACTGAGAAACCAGAGTAAATGTTTCTCCTGCAACCCGATCCCTTTGTGCTAGATGACGAACGTCTCTCTACATGTTCAGTTCTGAGAAATAATTGTGCGTGAAAGCCGTCCTTCACCTAGATTGATGGGAACACAAAGTTTTTTTAAGTTGCAAATTACACTCCATAAATATATATGGGGAGGTACAAGCTCCTACTCGGTTTTACAGTGAAAACTGCAGGAACCTCAAACCGGCAACAGGAAACAGACTGAGAAACCAGAGTAAAAGTTTCCCCTGCAACCCGTTCCCTTTGAGCTAGATGAACGAACGTCTCTCCACATGCTGAGTTCTGAGAGATAAGTCTGTGTGAAAGCCGTCCTTCACATAGCTTGTTAGGAAAACATAGTTCCTTTCAGTTGCAAACCCCACTGCATACATGTATATGGGGAGGTACTAGCTCCAACTCGGTTTTACAGTGAAAACTGCAGGAGCTTTAAACCGGCAACAGGAAACAGACTGAGAAACCAGAGTAAAAGTTTTTCCTGCAACCCGTTCCCTTTGTGCTAGATGAACGAAAGTCTCTCCACATGCTCAGTTCTGAGAGATAAGTGTGTGTGAAAGCCGTCCTTCACCTAGCTTGTTGGGAACACAAAGTTTCTTTTCAGTTGCAAACTCCACTCCATACATATATATGGGAATGTACTAGCTCCAAATCGGTTTTACAGTGAAAAATGCAGGAACTTCAAACCGGCACTAGGAAACAGACTGAGAAACCAGAGTAAAAGTTTCTCCTGCAACCCGTTCCCTTTTTGCTAGTAGAACGAACGTCTCTCCACATGCTCAGTTCTGAGAGATAAGTGTGTGTGAAAGCCGTCCTTCACATAGCTTCTTGGGAACACAAAGTTTCTTTTAACTTGCAAACGCCAATCCATACATATATATGGGGAGGTACTAGATCCAACTCGGTTTTACAGTGAAAAATGCAGGAACTTCAAACCGGCACTACGAAACAGACTGAGAAACCAGAGTAAAAGTTACTCCTGCAGCCCGTTCCCTTTTTGCTAGATGAACGAAAGTCTCTCCACATGCTCAGTTCTGAGAGATAAGTGTGTGTGAAAGCCGTCCTTCACATAGCTTCTTGGGGACAGAAAGTTTCTTTTCACATGCTAACTCCAATCCATACATATATATGGGGAGGTACTAGCTCCAACTCGGTTTTACAGTGAAAAGTGCAGGAACTTCAAACCGGCAATAGGAAACAGACTGAGAAACCAGAGTAAAATTTCTCCTGCAACCCGATCCCTTTGTGCTAGATGAACGAACGTCTCTCCACATGCTCAGTTCTGAGAGATAAGTGTGTGTGAAAGCCGTCCTTCACATAGCTTCTTGGGAACACAAAGTTTCTTTTAACTTGCAAACGCCAATCCATATATATATATGGAGAGGTACTAGCTCCAACTCGGTTTTACAGTGTAAAGTGCAGGAACTTCAAACCGGCACTACGAAACAGACTGAGAAACCAGAGTAATAGTTTCTCCTGCAACCCGTTCCCTTTGTGCTAGATGAAAGAACGTCTCTCCACATGCTCAGTTCTGAGCGATAATTGTGTGTGAAAGCCGTCCTTCAACTAGCTTCTTGGGAACACAAAGTTCCTTTCAGTTGCAAACTCCACTCCATACATATATATGGGACGGTACTAGCTCCAACTCGGTTTTACAGTGAAAATTGCAGGAACTTCAAACCGGCACTAGGAAAAAGACTGAGAAACCAGAGTAAAAGTTACTCCTGCAGCCCGTTCCCTTTTTGCTAGATGAACGAAAGTCTCTCCACATGCTCAGTTCTGAGAGATAAGTGTGTGTGAAAGCCGTCCTTCACATAGCTTCTTGGGGACACAAATTTTCTTTTCACTTGCTAACTTCAATCCATACATATATATAGGGAGGTACTAGCTCCAACTCGGTTTTACAGTGAAAAGTGCAGGAACTTCAAACCGGCAATAGGAAACAGACTGAGAAACCAGAGTAAAATTTCTCCTGCAACCCGATCCCTTTGTGCTAGATGAACGAACGTCTCTCCACATGCTCAGTTCCGAGAAATTATTGTGTGTGAATGCCGTCCTTCACATAGCTTCTTGGGAACACAAAGTTCCTTTCAGTTGCAAGCTCCAATCCATACATATATATGGGGAGGTACTAGCTCCAACTCTGTTTTACAGTGAAAACTGCAGGAACTTCAAACCGGCACTAGGAAACAAATAGAGAAACCAGAAAAAATTTCTCCTGCAACCCGTTCCCTTTGTGCTAGATGAACGAAAGTCTCTCCACATGCTCAGTTCTGAGAGATAAGTGTGTGTGAAAGCCGTCCTTCACCTAGCTTGTTGGGAACACAAAGTTTCTTTTCACTGGCAAACTCCAATCCGTACATATATATGGGGAGGTACTAGCTCCAACTCGGTTTTACAATGAAAACTGCAGGAACTTCAAACCGGCACTAGGAAACAGACTGAGAAACCAGAGTAAAAGTTTCTCCTGCTACCCGTTCCCTTTTTGCTAGATGAACGAACGTCTCTCCACATGCTCAGTTCTGAGAGATAAGTGTGTGTGAAAGCCGTCCTTCACCTAGCTTGTTGGGAACACAAAGTTTCTTTTCAGTTGCAAACTCCACTCCATACATATATATGGGAAAGTACGAGCTCCAACTCGGTTTTACAGTGAAAACTGCAGGAACTTCAAACCGGCTCTAGGAAAAAAACTGAGAAACCAGAGTAAAAGTTTTCCCTGCAACCCGTTCCATTTGTGCTAGATGAACGCACGTCTCTCCACATGCTCAGTTGTGAGAGATAAGTGTGTGTGAAAGCCATCCTTAACCTAGCTTGTTGGGAACACATAGTTCCTTTCAGTTGCAAACTCCACTCCATACATATATAAGGAGAGGTACTAGCTCCAACTCGGTTTTACAGTGAAAACTGCAGGAACATTAAACCAGCAACAGGAAACAGACTGAGAAACCAGAAAAAAAACTTTCTCCTGCAACCCGTTCCCTTTTTGCTAGATGAACGAAAGTCTCTCCACATGCTCAGTTCTGAGTGATATGTGTGTGTGAAAGCCACCCTTCACCTAGCTTGTTGGGAACACAAAGTTTCTTTTCACTTTCCAACTCCAAAACATATTTATATACGGGGAGGTACTAGCTCCAACTCGGTTTTACCGTGAAAACTGCAGGAACTTCAAACCGGCACTAGGAAACAGACTGAGAAGCCAGAGTAAAAGTTTCTCCTGCAACCCATTCCCTTTGTGCTAGATGAACGAACGTCTCTCCACATGCTCAGTTCTGAGAGATAAGTGTGTTTGAAAGCCGTCCTTCACCTAGCTTCTTGGGAACACAAATTTTCTTTTCAGTTGCAAACTCCACTCCATACATATATATGGGGAGTAACTAGCTCCAACTCGGTTTTACAGTGAAAACTGCAGGAACATCAAACCGGCACTGGAAATAGACTGAGAAACCAGAGAAAAAGTTCCACCTGTAACCCGTTCCCTTTGTGCTAGATGAACGAACGTCTCTCCACATGCTCACTTCTGAGAGATAATTGTGTGTGAAAGCCGTCCTTCACCTAGCTTGTTGGGAACACAAAGTTTCTTTTCACTTGCAAACTCCACTCCATACTTATATATGGGTAGGTACTAACCCCAACTGTGTTTTACAGTGAAAATTGCAGGAACTTCAAACCGGCACTAGGAAACAGACTGAGAAACCAGAGTAAAAGTTTCCCCTGCAACCCGTTCCCTTTGTCCTAGATGAACGAACGTCTCTCCACATGCTCAGTTCTGAGAGATAAGTGTGTGTGAAAGCCGTCCTTCATCTAGCTTGTTGGGAACACAAAGTTTCTTTTCAGTTGCAAACTCCATTCCATACATATTTATGGGGAGGTACTAGCTCCAACTAGGTTTTACAGTGAAAACTGCAGGAACTTCAAACCGGCATTAGGAAACAGACTGAGAAACCAGAGTAAAAGTTTTTCCTGCAACCCGTTCCCTTTGTGCTAGATGAACGAAAGTCTCTCCACATGCTCAGTTCTGAGAGATAAGTGTGGGTGAAAGCCGTCCTTCACCTAGCTTGTTGGGAACACAAAGTTTCTTTTCAGTTGCAAACTCCACTCCATACATATATATGGGAATGTACTAGCTCCAAATCGGTTTTACAGTGAAAAATGCAGGAACTTCAAACCGGCACTAGGAAACAGACTGAGAAACCAGAGTAAAAGTTTCTCCTGCAACCCGTTCCCTTTTTGCTAGTAGAACGAACGTCTCTCCACATGCTCAGTTCTGAGAGATAAGTGTGTGTGAAAGCCGTCCTTCACATAGCTTCTTGGGAACACAAAGTTTCTTTTAACTTGCAAACGCCAATCCATACATATATATGGGGAGGTACTAGATCCAACTCGGTTTTACAGTGTAAAGTGCAGGAACTTCAAACCGGCACTACGAAACAGACTGAGAAACCAGAATAAAAGTTTCTCCTGCAACCCGTTCCCTTTGTGCTAGATGAACGAACGTCTCTCCACATGCTCAGTTCTGAGGGATAAGTGTGTGTGAAAGCCGTCCTTCAACTAGCTTCTTGGGAACACAAAGTTCCTTTCAGTTGCAAACTCCACTGCATACATATATATGGGAAGGTACTAGCTCCAACTCGGTTTCACAGTGAAAATTGCAGGAATTTCATATCGGCACTAGGAAACAGACTGAGAAACCAGAGTAAAAGTTACTCCTGCAGCCCGTTCCCTTTTTGCTAGATGAACGAAAGTCTCTCCACATGCTCAGTTCTGAGAGATAAGTGTGTGTGAAAGCCGTCCTTCACATAGCTTCTTGGGGACACAATGTTTCTTTTCACTTGCTAACTCCAATCCATACATATATATGGGGAGGTACTAGCTCCAACTCGGTTTTACAGTGAAAACTGCAGGAACTTCAAACCGGCACTAGGAAACAGACTGAGAAACCAGAGTAAAAGTTTCTCCTGCAACCCGTTCCCTTTGTGCTAGATGAACGAACGTCTCTCCACATGCTCAGTTCTGAGAGATAAGTGTGTGTGAAAGCCGTCCTTCACATAGCTTCTTGGGAACACAAAGTTTCTTTTAACTTGCAAACGCCAATCCATATATATATATGGAGAGGTACTAGCTCCAACTGGATTTTACAGTGTAAAGTGCAGGAACTTCAAACCGGCACTACGAAACAGACTGAGAAACCAGAGTAATAGTTTCTCCTGCAACCCGTTCCCTTTGTGCTAGATGAAAGAACGTCTCTCCACATGCTCAGTTCTGAGCGATAATTGTGTGTGAAAGCCGTCCTTCAACTAGCTTCTTGGGAACACAAAGTTCCTTTCAGTTGCAAACTACACTCCATACATATATATGGGACGGTACTATCTCCAACTCGGTTTTACAGTGAAAATTGCAGGAACTTCAAACCGGCACTAGGAAACAGACTGAGAAACCAGAGTAAAAGTTACTCCTGCAGCCCGTTCCCTTTTTGCTAGATGAACGAAAGTCTCTCCACATGCTCAGTTCTGAGAGATAAGTGTGTGTGAAAGCCGTCCTTCACATAGCTTCTTGGGGACACAAATTTTCTTTTCACTTGCTAACTCCAATCCATACATATATATGGGGAGGTACTAGCTCCAACTCGGTTTTACAGTGAAAAGTGCAGGAACTTCAAACCGGCAATAGGAAACAGTCTGAGAAACCAGAGTAAAATTTCTCCTGCAACCAGATCCCTTTGTGCTAGATGAACGAAAGTCTCTCCACATGCTCAGTTCTGAGAAATTATTGTGTGTGAATGCCGTCCTTCACATAGCTTCTTGGGAACACAAAGTTCCTTTCAGTTGCAAGCTCCAATCCATACATATATAAGGGGAGGTACTAGCTCCAACTCTGTTTTACAGTGAAAACTGCAGGAACTTCAAACCGGCACTAGGAAACAAATAGAGAAACCAGAAAAAATTTCTCCTGCAACCCGTTCCCTTTGTGCTAGATGAACGAAAGTCTCTCCACATGCTCAGTTCTGAGAGATAAGTGTGTGTGAAAGCCGTCCTTCACCTAGCTTGTTGGGAACACAAAGTTTCTTTTCACTGGCAAACTCCAATCCGTACATATATATGGGGAGGTACTAGCTCCAACTCGGTTTTACAGTGAAAACTGCAGGAACTTCAAACCGGCACTAGGAAACAGACTGAGAAACCAGAGTAAAAGTTTCTCCTGCAACCCGTTCCCTTTTTGCTAGATGAACGAACGTCTCTCCACATGCTCAGTTCTGAGAGATAAGTGTGTGTGAAAGCCGTACTTCACCTAGCTTGTTGGGAACACAAAGTTTCTTTTCAGTTGCAAACTCCACTCCATACATATATATGGGAAAGTACGAGCTCCAACTCGGTTTTACAGTGAAAACTGCAGGAACTTCAAACCGGCACTAGGAAAAAAACTGAGAAACCAGAGTAAAAGTTTTCCCTGCAACCCGTTCCATTTGTGCTAGATGAACGCACGTCTCTCCACATGCTCAGTTCTGAGAGATAAGTGTGTGTGAAAGCCATCCTTAACCTAGCTTGTTGGGAACACATAGTTCCTTTCAGTTGCAAATTCCACTCCATACATATATAAGGGGAGGTACTAGCTCCAACTCGGTTTTACAGTGAAAACTGCAGGAACATTAAAACAGCAACAGGAAACAGACTGAGAAACCAGAAAAAAACTTTCTCCTGCAACCCGTTCCCTTTTTGCTAGATGAACGAAAGTCTCTCCACATGCTCAGTTCTGAGTGATATGTGTGTGTGAAAGCCACCCTTCACCTAGCTTGTTGGGAACACAAAGTTTCTTTTCACTTTCCAACTCCAAACCATATATATATACGGGGAGGTACTAGCTCCAACTCGGTTTTACCGTGAAAACTGCAGGAACTTCAAACCGGCACTAGGAAACAGACTGAGAAGCCAGAGTAAAAGTTTCTCCTGCAACCCGTTCCCTTTGTGCTAGATGAACGAACGTCTCTCCACATGCTCAGTTCTGAGAGATAAGTGTGTGTGAAAGCCGTCCTTCACCTAGCTTCTTGGGAACACAAATTTTCTTTTCAGTTGCAAACTCCACTCCATACATATATATGGGGAGTAACTAGCTCCAACTCGGTTTTACAGTGAAAACTGCAGGAACATCAAACCGGCACTGGAAATAGACTGAGAAACCAGAGAAAAAGTTTCACCTGTAACCCGTTCCCTTTGTGCTAGATGAACGAACGTCTCTCCACATGCTCACTTCTGAGAGATAATTGTGTGTGAAAGCCGTTCTTCACCTAGCTTGTTGGGAACACAAAGTTTCTTTTCACTTGCAAACTCCACTCCATACTTATATATGGGTAGGTACTAGCCCCAACTGTGTTTTACAGTGAAAATTGCAGGAACTTCAAACCGGCACTAGGAAACAGACTGAGAAACCAGAGTAAAAGTTTCCCCTGCAACCCGTTCCCTTTGTCCTAGATGAACGAACGTCTCTCCACATGCTCAGTTCTGAGAGATAAGTGTGTGTGAAAGCCGTCCTTCATTTAGCTTGTTGGGAACACAAAGTTTCTTTTCAGTTGCAAACTCCACTCCATACATATTTATGGGGAGGTACAAGCTCCAACTAGGTTTTACAGTGAAAATTGCAGGAACTTCTAACTGGCACTAGGAAACAGACTGAGAATGCAGAGTAACAGTTTCCGCTGCAACCCCATTCCTTTTTACTAGATGAACGAAAGTCTCTCCACATGCTCAGTTCTGAGATATAATTGTGTCTGAAAGCCGTCCTTCAACTAGCTTGTTTGGAACACAAATTTGTTTTCAGTTGCAAACTCCACTCCATACATATATATGGGGAATTACTAGCTCCAACTCGGTTTTACAGTGAAAACTGCAGGAACTTCAAACCGGCACTTGGAAACAGACTGAGAATCCACAGTAAAATTTTCTAATGAAACCCGTTCCCTTTGTGCTATATGAACGAAAGTCTCTCCACATGCTCACTTCTGAGAGATAAGTGTGTGTGAAAGCCGTACTTCATCTAGCTTGTTGGGAACACAAAGTTTCTTTTCACTTGCAAACTCCACTCCATACATATATATGGGGAGGTACTAGCCCCAACTGGGTTTTACAGTGAAAACTGCAGGAACTTCAAAACGGCACTAGGAAACAGACTGAGAAACCAGAGTAAAAGTTTCTCCGGCAAACGGTTCCCTTTTTGCTAGATGAACGAACGTCTCTCCACATGCTCAGTTCTGAGAGATAAGTGTGTGTAAAAGCCGTCCTTCAACTAGCTTGTTGGCAACACAAAGTTTCTTTTCAGTTGCAAACTCCAATCCATACATATATACGGTGAGGTTCTGGCTCCAACTCGGTTTTACAGTGAAAACTGCAGGAACTTCAAACCGGCACTAGGAAAGAGACTGAGAAACCAGAGTAAAACTTTCTCCGGCAAACGGTTCCCTTTTTGCTAGATGAACGAACGTCTCTCCACATGCTCAGTTCTGAGAGATAAGTGTGTGTGAAAGCCGCCCTTCAACTAGCTTGTTGGGAACACAAAGTTTCTTTTCACTTGCATACACCAATCCATACATATATATGGGGAGGTACTAGGTCCAATTCGGGTTTACAGTGAAAACTGCAGGAACTTCAAACCGGCACTAGGAAACAGACTGAGAGACAAGAATAAAAGTTTCTCCTGCAACCCTTTGCCTTTGTGCTAGATGAACGAACGTCTCTCCACATGCTCAGTTCTGAGAGATAAGTGTGTGTGAAAGCCGTCCTTCATCTAGCTTGTTGGGAACACAAAGTTTCTATTCAGTTGCAAACTCCACTCCATACATATTTATGGGGAGGTACTAGCTCCAACTCGATTTTACAATGAAAACTGCAGGAACTTCAAACCGGCACTAGGAAAGAGACTGAGAAACCAGAGTAAAACTTTCTCCGGCAAACGGTTCCCTTTGTGCTAGATGAACGAACGTCTCTCCACATGCTCAGTTCTGAGAGATAAGTGTGTGTGAAAGCCGCCCTTCAACTAGCTTGTTGGGAACACAAAGTTTCTTTTCAGTTGCAAACTCCACTCCATATATATATATGGGGAAGTACAGGCTCCAACTCGGTTTTACAGTGAAAACTCCAGGAACTTCAAACCGTCACTAGGAAACAGACTGAGAAACCACAGTAAAATTTTCTAATGCAATCCGTTCCCTTTGTTCTAGATGAACGATAGTCTCTCCACATGCGCACTTCTGAGAAATAAGTGTGTGTGAAAGCCGTACTTCACCTAGCTTGTTGGGAACACAAAGTTTCTATTCACTTGCCTAATCCTCTCCATATATATATATGGGGAGGTACTAGCTCCAACTCGGATTTACAGTGAAAATTGCAGGAACTTCAAACCGGCACTAGGAAACAGACTGAGAAACCAGAGTAAAATCTTCTCCGGCAACCCGTTCCCTTTGTGCTAGATGAACGAACGTCTCTACACATGCTCAGTTCTGAGAGATAAGTGTGTGTGAAAGCCGTCCTTCACCTACCTTTTTGGGAACACAAGTATCTTTTCAGTTGCAAACTCCACTCCATTCATATATATGGTGACTTACTAGCCCCAACTCGGTTTTACAGTGAAAACTGCATGAACTTCAAACCGGCACTAGGAAACAGACTGAGAAAATAGAGTAAAAGTTACTCCTGCAACCCGTTCCCTTGGTGCTATATGAACGAACGTCTGTCCACATTCTCAGTTCTGAGAGATATGTGTGTGAAAGCCGTCCTTCACCTAGCTTGTTGGGAACACAAAGTTTCATTTCACTTGCATACTCCAATCCATACATATATATGGGGAGGTACTAGCTCCATCTCGGTTTTACAGTGAAAACTGCAGGAACTTCAAACCGGCACTAGGAAACAGACTGAGAAACCAGAATAAAGTTTTTCCTGCAACCCGTTCCCTTTGTGCTAGATGAACGAACGTCTCTCCACATGCTCAGTTCTGAGAGATAAGTGTGTGTGAAAGCCGTCCTTCACCAAGCTTGTTGGGAACACAAAGTTTCTTTTCACTTGCAAACTCCACTTCATACATATATATCGGGATCTCCTAGCTCCAACTCGTTTTTACAGTGAAAACTGCAGGAACTTCAAACCGGCACTAGGAAACAGACTGAGAAACCAGAGTAAAAGTTTCTCCTGCAACGCGTTCCCTTATTGCTAGATGAACGAACGTCTCTCCACATGCTCAGTTCTGAGAGATAAGAGTGTCTGAAAGCCGCCTTTCACCTAGCTTGTTGGGAACACAAAGTTTCTTTTCAGTTGAAAACTCCAATCCATACATACATATGGGGAGGTACTAGCTCCAACTCTGTTTTACAGTGAAAACTGCAGAAACTTCAAACCGGCACTAGGAAACACACTGAGATATCAGAGTAAATGTTTCCCCTGCAACCCGTTCCCTTTTTGCTAGATGAACTAACGTCTCTCCACATGCTCAGTTCTGAGAGATTAGTGGGTGTGAAAGCCGTACTTCAACTAGCTTGTTGGGAACACATAGTTTATTTCACTTGCAAACTCCACTCCGTACATATATATGGGGAGGTACTAGCTCCAACTCTGTTTTACAGTGAAAACTGCAAGAACTTCAAACCGGCACTAGGAAACAGACTGAGAAACCAGAGTAAAAGTTTTCCCTGCAACACGTTCCCTTTGTGCTAGATGAACGAACTTCTCTCCACATGCTCAATTCTGAGAGATAAGAGTATGTGAAAGCCGTCCTTCACCTAGCTTCTTGGGAACACAAAGTTCCTTTCAGTTGCAAACTTCACTCCATACATATATATGGGGAGGTACTAGCTCCAACTCGGTTTTACAGTGAAAACTGCAGGAACTTCATACGGGCAACAGGAAACATTCTGAGAAACCAGAGTAAAAGCTTCTCCTGCAATCCGTTCAATTTGTGCTAGATGAACGAACGTCTCTCCACATGCTCAGTTCTGAGAGATAAGTGTGTGTGAAAGCCGCACTTCACCTAACTTGTTGGGAACCCAAAGTTTCTTTTCACTTTTAAACTCCACTCCATACATATATATGGGGAGCTCCTAGCTCCAAATCGGTTTTACAGTGAAAACTGCAGGAACTTCAAACCGGCACTAGGAAACAGACTGAGAAACCAGAGTAAAAGTTTCACCTGCTACACGTTCCATTTTTGGTAGATGAACGAACGTCTCTCCACATGCTCAATTCTGAGAGATAAGTGTGTGTGAAAGCCGTCCTTCACCTATCTTGTTGGGAACACAAATATTCTTTTCACTTGCAAACTCCACTTCATACATATATATGGGGAGGTACTAGCTCCAACTCGGTTTTACAGTGAAAACTGCAGGAACTTCAAACCGGCACTAGGAAACAGACTGAGAAACCAGAGTAAAAGTTTCTCCTGCAACCCTGTCCCTTTGTGCTATATGAACGAACGTCTCTCCACATGCTAAGTTCTCAGAGATAAGTGTGTGTGAAAACCGTTCTTCACATAGCTTTTTGGGAACACAAAGTTTCTTTTCAATTTTAAACTCCACTCCATACATATATATGGGGAGTTACTACCTCCAACACGGTTTTACAGTGAAAACTGCAGGAACTTCAAACCGGCACTAGGAAACAGACTGAGAAACCAGAGTAAAATTTTCTCCTGCAACCCCTTCCCTTTGTGCTAGATGAACGAACGTCTCTCCACATGCTCAGTTCTGAGAGATAAGTGTGTGTGAAAGCCGTTCTTCACCTAGCTTGTTGAGAACACAAAGTTTCTTTTCAGTTGCAAACTCCACTCCACACATATATATGGCTAGGTACTACCTCCAACTCTGTTTTTCAGTGAAAACTGCAGGAACTTCAAACCGGCACTAGGAAACAGACTGAGAAACCAGAGTAAAACTTTCTCATGGAACCCGTTCACTTTGTGCTAGATAAACGAACGTCTCTCCATATGCTCAGTTCTGAGGGATAAATGAGTGTGAAAGCCGTAGTTCAAATAGATGGTTGGGAACACAAAGATTCTTTTCACTTGCAAACTCCACTCCATACATATATATGGGGAGGTACTAGCACCAACTCGGTTTTACAGTGAAAACTGCAGGAATTTCAAACCGGCACTAGGAAACAGACTGAGAATCCAGAGTAAAAATTTCTCCTGCAACCCGTTCCCTTTGTGCTAGATGAACGAACGTCTCTCCACATGCTCAGTTCTGAGAGATAAGTGTGTGTGAAAGCCGTCCTTCAACTAGCTTGTTGGGAACACAAAGTTCCTTTTCACTTGCAAACTCCACTCCATTCATATATGTGGAGGTACAAGGTCCAACTCGGTTTTACAGTGAAAACTGCAGGAAATTCAAACCGGCACTAGGAAACAGACTGAGAAAACAGAGTATAGTTTCTCTTGCAACCCGTTCCTTTGAGCTAGATGAACGAACGTCTCTCCACCTGCTAAGTTCTGAGAGATAAGTCTGTGTGAAACAGTCCTTCACCTAGATTGTTGGGAACACCAAGATTTTTTTCACTTGCAATCTCCACTCCATTCATATATATGGGGAGGTACAAGCTCCAACCCTCTTTTACAGTGAAAACTGCAGGAACTTCAAACCGGCACTAGGAAACAGACTGAGAAACCAGAGTAAATGTTTCAGCTGCAACCCGTTCCCTTTGTGCTAGATGAACGAACGTCTCTCCACATGCTCAGTTCTGAGAGTTAAGTGCGTGTGAAAGCCGTACTTCGCCAAACATTTTGGGAACACAAAGTTTCTTTTCAGTTGCAAACTCCACTCCATACATATATATGGGGAGGTACTAGCTCCAACTCTGTTTTACAGTGAAAACTGCAGGAACTTCAAACCGGCACTGGAAACAGACTGAGAAACCAGAGAAAAAGTTTCAACTGCAACCCGTTCCCTTTGTGCTAGATGAACGAACGACTCTCCACATGCTCACTTCTGAGAGATAATTATGTGTGAAAGCCGTCCTTCACCTAGCTTGTTGGGAACACAAAGTTTCTTTTCACTTGCAAATTCCACTCCATACATATATATGGGGAGGTACTAGCCCCAACTGGGATTTACAGTGAAAATTGCAGGAACTTCAAACCGGCACTAGGAAAAAGACTGAGAAACCAGAGTAAAAGTTTCTTCTGCAAACCGTTCCATTTGTGCTAGATGAACGAACGTCTCTCCACATGCTCAGTTCTGAGAGATAATTGTGTGTGAAAGCCGTCCTTCAACTAGCTTGTTGGGAACACAAAGTTTCTTTTCAGTTGCAAACTCCACTCCATATATATATATGGGGAAGTACTAGCTCCAACTCAGTTTTACAGTGAAAACTGCAGGAACTTCATACCGGCACTAGGAAACAGACTGAGAAACCACAGTAAAATTTTCTAATGCAATCCGTTCCCTTTGTGCTAGATGAACGAAAGTCTCTCCACATGCGCACTTCTGAGGAATAAGTGTGTGTGAAAGCCGTACTTCACCTAGCTTGTTGGGAACACAAAGTTTCTATTCAATTGCCAACTCCTCTCCATACATATATATGGGGAGGTACTAGCTCCAACTCGGATTTACTGTGAAAAATGCAGGAACTTCAAACCGGCACTAGGAAACAGACTGAGAAACCAGAGTAAAATATTCTCCGGCAACCCGTTCCCTTTGTGCTAGATGAACGAACGTCTCTCCACATGCTCAGTTCTGAGAGATAAGTGTGTGTGAAAGCCGTCCTTCACCTAACTTTTTGGGAACACAAAGTATCTTTTCAGTTGCAAACTCCACTCCATTCATATATATGGTGAATTACTATCCCCAACTCGGTTTTAGAGTGAAAACTGCATGAACTTCAAACCGGCACTAGGAAACAGACTGAGAAAATAGAGTAAAAGTTTCTCCTGCAACCCGTTCCCTTGGTGCTATATGAACGAACGTCTCTCCACATTCTCAGTTCTGAGAGATAATTGTGTGTGAAAGCCGTCCTTCAACTAGCTTGTTGGGAACACAAAGTTTCTTTTCAGTTGCAAACTCCACTCCATATATATATATGGGGAAGTACTTGCTCCAACTCAGTTTTACAGTGAAAACTGCAGGAAATTCAAACCGGCACTAGGAAACAGTCTGAGAAACCACAGTAAAATTTTCTAATGCAATCCGTTCCCTTTGTGCTAGATGAACGAAAGTCTCTCCACATGCGCACTTCTGAGGAATAAGTGTGTGTGAAAGCCGTACTTCACCTAGCTTGTTGGGAACACAAAGTTTCTATTCACTTGCTAACTCCTCTCCATACATATATATGGGGAGGTACTAGCTCCAACTCGGATTTACTGTGAAAAATGCAGGAACTTCAAACCGGCACTAGGAAACAGACTGAGAAACCAGAGTAAAATATTCTCCGGCAACCCGTTCCCTTTGTGCTAGATGAACGAACGTCTCTCCACATGCTCAGTTCTGAGAGATAAGTGTGTGTGAAAGCCGTCCTTCACCTAACTTTTTGGGAACACAAAGAATCTTTTCAGTTGCAAACTCCACTCCATTCATATATATGGTGAATTACTATCCCCAACTCGGTTTTAGAGTGAAAACTGCATGAACTTCAAACCGGCACTAGGAAACAGACTGAGAAAATAGAGTAAAAGTTTCTCCTGCAACCCGTTCCCTTGGTGCTATATGAACGAACGTCTCTCCACATTCTCAGTTCTGAGAGATATGTGTGTGAAAGCCGTCCTTCACCTAGCTTGTTGGGAACACAAAGTTTCATTTCACTTGCATACTCAAATCCATACATATATATGGGGAGGTACTAGCTCCAACTCGGTTTTACAGTGAAAACTGCAGGAACTTCAAACCGGCACTAGGAAACAGACTGAGAAACCAGAGTAAAAGTTTCAGCTGCAACCCGTTCCCTTTGTGCTAGATGAACGAACGTCTCTCCACATGCTCAGTTCTGAGAGATAAGTGCGAGTGAAAGCCGTACTTCGCCAAACATTTTGGGAACACAAAGTTTCTTTTCAGTTGCAAACTCCACTCCATACATATATATGGGGAGGTACTAGCCCCAAATCGGTTTTACAGTGAAAACTGCAGGAAATTCAAACCGGCACTAGGAAACAGACTGAGAATCCACAGTAAAATTTTCTAATGCAACCCGTTCCCTTTGTGCTAGATGAACGAAAGTCTCTCCACATGCTAAGTTCTGAGAGATAAGTGTGTGTGAAAGCCGTACTTCACCTAGCTTGTTGGGAACACAAATTTTCTTTTCAATTGCAAACTCCACTCCTTACATATATATGGGTAGGTACTAGCCCCACTCGGTTTTACAATGAAAACTGCAGGAACTTCAAACCGGCACTAGGAAAGAGACTGAGAAACCAGAGTAAAACTTTCTCCGGCAACCCGTTCCTTTTTGCTAGATGAACGAACGTCTCTCCACATGCTCAGTTCTGAGAGATAAGTTTGTGTGAAAGCCGCCCTTCAACTAGCTTGTTGGGAACACAAAGTTTCTTTTCACTTGCAAATTCCACTCCATACATATATATGGGGAGGTACTAGCCCCAAATGAATTTACAGTGAAAATTGCAGGAAATTCAAACCAGCACTAGGAAAAAGACTGAGAAACCAGAGTAAAAGTTTCTCCTGCAACCCGTTCCATTTGTGCTAGATGAACGAACGTCTCTCCACATGCTCAGTTCTGAGAGATAATTGTGTGTGAAAGCCGTCCTTCAACTAGCTTGTTGGGAACACAAAGTTTCTTTTCATTTGCAAACACCACTCCATATATATATATGGGGAAGTACTAGCTCCAACTCGGTTTTACAGTGAAAACTGCAGGAACTTCAAACCGGCACTAGGAAACAGACTGAGAAACCACAGTAAAATTTTCTAATGCAATCCGTTCCCTTTGTGCTAGATGAACGAACGTCTCTCCACATGCTCATTTCTGAGAGATAAGTTTGTCTGAAAGCCGTCTTTCACCTAGCTTGTTGGGAACACAAAGTTTCTTTTCAGTTGAAAACTCCTCTCCATACATACATATGGGGAGGTACTAGCTCCAACTCTGTTTTACAGTGAAAACTGCAGAAACTTTAAACCGGCACTAGGAAACACACAGAGATACCAGAGTAAATGTTTCCACTGCAACCCGTTCCCTTTGTGCTAGATGAACGAACGTCTCTCCACATGCTCAGTTCTGAGAGATAAGTGGGTGTGAAAGCCGTACTTCAACTAGCTTGTTGGGAACACATAGTTTCTTTCACTTGCAAACTCCACTCCGTAGATATATATGGGGAGGTACTAGCTCAAACTCTGTTTTACTGTGAAAACTGTAAGAACTTCAAACCGGCACTAGGAAACAGACTGAGAAAATAGAGTAAAAGTTTCTCCTGCAACCCGTTCCCTTGGTGCTATATGAACGAACGTCTCTCCACAATCTCAGTTCTGAGAGATATGTGTGTGAAAGCCGTCCTTCACCTAGCTTGTTGGGAACACAAAGTTTCTTTTCAATTGCAAACTCCACTCCTTACATATATATGGGTAGGTACTAGCCCCACTCGGTTTTACAATGAAAACTGCAGGAACTTCAAACCGGCACTAGGAAAGAGACTGAGAAACCAGAGTAAAACTTTCCCCGGCAACCCGTTCCCTTTTTGCTAGATGAACGAACGTCTCTCCACATGCTCAGTTCTGAGAGATAAGTGTGTGTGAATGCCGCCCTTCAACTAGCTTGTTGGGAACACAAAGTTTCTTTTCACTTGCAAACTCCAAACCATATATATATACGGGGAGGTACTAGCTCCAACTCGGTTTTACATTGAAAACTGCAGGAACTTCAAACTGGCACTAGGAAACAGACTGAGAAACCAGAGTAAAATTTTCTCCTGCAACCCATTCCCTTTGTGCTAGATGAACGAACGTCTCTTCACATGCTCAGTTCTGAGAGATAAGTGTGTGTGAAAGCCGTCCTTCAACTAGCTTCTTGGGAACACAAAGTTTCTTTTCAGTTGCAAACTCCACTCCATACATATATATGGGGAGGTACTAGCTCCAACTCGGTTTTACAGTGAAAACTGCAGGAACATCAAACCGGCACTGGAAACAGACTGAGAAACCAGAGAAAAAGTTTCACCTGCAACCCGTTCCCTTTGTGCTAGATGAACGAAAGACTCTCCACATGCTCACTTCTGAGAGATAATTGTGTGTGAAAGCCTTCCTTCACCTAGCTTGTTGGGAACACAAAGTTTCTTTTCACTTGCAAACTCCACTCCATACATATATATGGGGAGGTACTAGCCCCAACTGGGATTTACAGTGAAAATTGCAGGAACTTCAAACCGGCACTAGGAAAAAGACTGAGAAACCAGAGTAAAAGTTTCTCCTGCAACCCGTTCCATTTGTGCTAGATGAACGAACGTCTCTCCACATGCTCAGTTCTGAGAGATAATTGTGTGTGAAAGCCGTCCCTAAACTAGCTTGTTGGGAACACAAAGTTTCTTTTCAATTGCAAACTCCACTCCATATATAAATATGGGGAAGTACTAGCTCCAACTCGGTTTTACAGAGAAAACTGCAGGAACTTCAAACCGGCACTAGGAAACAGACTGAGAAACCAGAGTAAAATCTTCTCCGGCAACCCGTTCCCTTTGTGCTAGATGAACGTACGTCTCTCCACATGCTCAGTTCTGAGAGATAAGTGTGTGTGAAAGCCGTCCTTCACCTACCTTTTTGGGAACACAAAGTATCTTTCCAGTTGCAAACTCCACTCCATTCATATATATGGTGACTTACAAGCCCCAACTCGGTTTTAGAGTGAAAACTGCATGAACTTCAAACCGGCACTAGGAAACAGACTGAGAAAATAGAGTAAAAGTTTCTCCTGCAACCCGTTCCCTTGGTGCTATATGAACGAACGTCTCTCCACATTCTCAGTTCTGAGAGAGATGTGTGTGAAAGCCGTCCTTCACCTAGCTTGTTGGGAACACAAAGTTTCATTTCACTTGCATACTCCAATCCATACATATATATGGGGAGTTACTAGCTCCAACTCGGTTTTACAGTGAAAACTGCAGGAACTTCAAACCGGCACTAGGAAACAGACTGAGAAACCAGAGTAAAAGTTTTTCCTGCAACCCGTTCCCTTTGTGCTAGATGAACGAACGTCTCTCCACATGCTCAGTTCTCAGAGATAAGTGTGTCTGAAAGCCGTCTTTCACCTAGCTTGTTGGGAACACAAAGTTTCTTTTCAGTTGAAAACTCCACTCCATACATACATATGGGGAGGTACTAGCTCCAACTCTGTTTTACAGTGAAAACTGCAGAAACTTTAAACCGGCACTAGGAAACACACTGAGATACCAGAGTAAATGTTTCCCCTGCAACCCGTTCCCTTTGTACTAGATGAACGAACGTCTCTCCAGATGCTCAGTTCTGACAGATAAGTGGGTGTGAAAGCCGTACTTCAACTAGCTTGTTGGGAACACATAGTTTCTTTCACTTGCAAACTCCACTCCGTAGATATATATGGGGAGGTACTAGCTCCAACTCTGTTTTACAGTGAAAACTGCAAGAACTTCAAACCGGCACTATGAAACAGACTGAGAAACCAGAGTAAAAGTTTTCCCTGCAACACGTTCCCTTTGTGCTAGATGAACGAACTTCTCTCCACATGCTCATTTCTGAGAGATAAGAGTGTGTGAAAGCCGTCCTTCACCTAGCTTCTTGGGAACACAAAGTTCCTTTCAGTTGCAAACTTCACTCCATACATATATAAGGGGAGGTACTAGCTCCAACTCGGTTTTACAGTGAAAACTGCAGGAACTTCATACGGGCAACAGGAAACATATAGAGAAACCAGAGTAAAAGTTTCTCCTGCAACCCGTTCAATTTGTGCTAGATGAACGAACGTCTCTCCACATGCTCAGTTCTGAGAGATAAGTGTGTGTGAAAGCCGCACTTCACCTAGCTTGTTGGGAACCCAAAGTTTCTTTTCACATTTAAACTCCATTCCATACATATATATGGGGAGCTCCTAGCTCCAAATCGGTTTTACAGTGAAAACTGCAGGAACTTCAAACCGGCAACACGAAACAGACTGAGAAACAAGAGTAAAAGTTATCCCTGCAACACGTTCCCTTTGTGCTAGATGAACGAACGTCTCTCCACATGCTCAGTTCTGAGAAATATGTGTGTGTGAAAGCCGTCCTTCACCTAGCTTGTTGGGAACACAAAGTTTCTTTTCACTAGCAAACTCCACTATATACATATATATAGGGAGGTACTAGCTCCAACTCGGTTTTACAGTGAAAACTGCAGGAACTTCAAACAGGCACTAGGAAACATACTGAGAAACCAGAGTAATAGTTATTCCTGCAAACCGTTCCCTTTGTGCTGGATGAACGAACGTCTCTCCACATACACAGTTCTGAGAGATAAGTGTGTGAAAGCCGTCCTTCACATAGCTTGTTGGGAACACAAAGTTTCTTTTAACTTGCATACACCAATCCATACATATATATGGGGAGGTACTAGCTCCAACTCGGTTTTACAGTGAAAAATTCAGGAACTTCAAACCGGCACTAGGAATCAGACTGAGAAACCACAGTAAAATTTTCACCTGCTACCCGTTCCCTTTTTGGTAGATGAACGAACGTCTCTCCACATGCTCAATTCTGAGAGATAAGTGTGTGTGAAAGCCGTCCTTCACCTAGATTGTTGGGAACACAAAGATTCTTTTCACTTGCAAACTCCACTTCATACATATATATGGTGAGGTACTAGCTCCAACTCGGTTTTACAGTGAAAACTGCAGGAACTTCAAACCGGCACTAGGAAACAGACTGAGAAACCAGAGTAAAAGTTTCCCCTGCAACCCGTTCCCTTTGTGCTAGATGAACGAACGTCTCTCCACATGCTAATTTCTGAGAGATAAGTGTGTGTGAAAACCGTCCTTCACATAGCTTTTTGGGAACACAAAGTTTCTTTTCACTTTTAAACTCCACTCCATACATATATATGGTGAGTTACTACCTCCAACACTGTTTTACAGTGAAAACTGCAGGAACTTCAAACCGGCACTAGGAAACAGACTGAGAAACCAGAGTAAAAGTTTCTCCTGCAACCCCTTCCCTTTGTGCTAGATGAACGAACGTCTCTCCACATGCTCAGTTCTGAGAGATAAGTGTGTGTGAAAGCCGTTCTTCACCAAGCTTGTTGAGAACACAAAGTTTCTTTTCAGTTGCAAACTAAAATCCATACATATATAAGGGTAGGTACTAGCCCCAACTCGGTTTTACAGTGAAAACTGCAGGAACTTCAACCCGGCACTAGGAAACAGACTGAGAAACCAGAGTAAAACTTTCTCATGCAACCCGTTCCCTTTGTGCTAGATGAACGAACGTCTCTCCATATGCTCAGTTCTGAGGGATAAATGAGTGTGAAAGCCGTAGTTCAAATAGATGGTTGGGAACACAAAGATTCTTTTCACTTGCAAACTCCACTCCATACATATATATGGGGAGGTACTAGCACCAACTCGGTTTTACAGTGAAAACTGCAGGAATTTCAAACCGACACTAGGAAACAGACTGAGAATCCAGAGAAAAATTTCTCCTGCAACCCGTTCCCTTTGTGCTAGATGAACGAACTTCTCTCCACATGCTCAGTTATGAGAGATAAGTGTGTGTGAAATCCGCCTTCACCTAGCTTGTTGGGAACACAAAGTTCCTTTTCACTTGCAAACTCCACTCCATTCAAATATATGTGGAGGTAAAGGTCCAACTCGGTTTTACAGTGAAAACTGCAGGAAATTCAAACCGGCACTAGGAAACAGACTGAGAAAACAGAGTATAGTTACTCTTGCAACCCGTTCCCTTTGAGCTAGATGAACGAACGTCTCTCCACATGCTAAGTTCTGAGAGATAAGTGTGTGTGAAACAGTCCTTCACCTAGATTGTTGGGAACACCAAGTTTCTTTTCACTTGCAATCTCCACTCCATTCATATATATGGGGAGGTACTAGCTCCACACTCTTTTACAGTGAAAACTGCAGGAACTTCAAACCGGAACTAGGAAACAGACTGAGAAACCAGAGTAAAAGTTTCAGCTGCAACCCGTTCCCTTTGTGCTAGATGAACGAACGTCTCTCCACATGCTCAGTTCTGAGAGATAAGTGCGTGTGAAAGCCGTACTTCGCCAAACATTTTGGGAACACAAAGTTGCTTTTCAGTTGCAAACTCCAATCCATACATATATATGGGGAGGTACTAGCTCCAAATCGGTTTTACAGTGAAAACTGCAGGAACTTCAAACCGGCACTAGGAAACAGACTGAGAAACCAGAGTAAAAGTTTCTCCTGCAACCTCTTCCCTTTGTGCTAGATGAACGAACGTCTCTCCACATGCTCAGTTCTGAGAGATAAGTGTGTGTGAAAGCCGTTCTTCACCTAGCTTGTTGAGAACACAAAGTTTCTTTTCAGTTGCAAACTAAAATCCATACATATATAAGGGTAGGTACTAGCTCAAACTCGGTTTTACAGTGAAAACTGCAGGAACTTCAACCCGGCACTAGGAAACAGACTGAGAAACCAGAGTAAAACTTTCTCATGCAACCCGTTCCCTTTGTGCTAGATGAACGAACGTCTCTCCATATGCTCAGTTCTGAGGGATAAATGAGTGTGAAAGCCGTAGTTCAAATAGATGGTTGGGAACACAAAGATTCTTTTCACTTGCAAACTCCACTCCATACATATATATGGGGAGGTACTAGCACCAACTAGGTTTTACAGTGAAAACTGCAGGAATTTCAAACCGACACTAGGAAATAGACTGAGAATCCAGAGTAAAAATTTCTCCTGCAACCCGTTCCCTTTGTGCTAGATGAACGAACGTCTCTCCACATGCTCAGTTATGAGAGATAAGTGTGTGTGAAAGCCGCCTTCACCTAGCTTGTTGGGAACACAAAGTTCCTTTTCACTTGCAAACTCCACTCCATTCATATATATGTGGAGGTACAAGGTCCAACTCGGTTTTACAGTGAAAACTGCAGGAAATTCAAACCGGCACTAGGAAACAGACTGAGAAAACAGAGTATAGTTACTCTTGCAACCCGTTCCCTTTGAGCTAGATGAACGAACGTCTCTCCACATGCTAAGTTCTGAGAGATAAGTGTGTGTGAAACAGTCCTTCACCTAGATTGTTGGGAACACCAAGTTTCTTTTCACTTGCAATCTCCACTCCATTCATATATATGGGGAGGTACTAGCTCCACACTCTTTTACAGTGAAAACTGCAGGAACTTCAAACCGGCACTAGGAAACAGACTGAGAAACCAGAGTAAAAGTTTCAGCTGCAATCCGTTCCCTTTGTGCTAGATGAACGAACGTCTCTCCACATGCTCAGTTCTGAGAGATAAGTGCGTGTGAAAGCCGTACTTCGCCAAACATTTTGGGAACACAAAGTTTCTTTTCAGTTGCAAACTCCACTCCATACATATATATGGGGAGGTACTAGCTCCAAATCGTTTTTACACTGAAAACTGCAGGAACTTCAAACCGGCACTAGGAAACAGACTGAGAAACCAGAGTAAAAGTTTCTCCTGCAACACGTTCACTTTGTGCTAGATGAACGTACGTCTCTCCACATGCTCAGTTCTGAGAAATAAATGAGTGTGAAAGCCGTACTTCAACTAGCTTGTTGGGAACACAAAGTTTCTTTTCACTTGCAAACTCCACTCCATTCACGTATATGGGGAGGTACTAGCTCCAACTCGGTTTTACAGTGAAAACTGCAGGAACTTCAAACAGGCACTAGGAAAAATACTGAGAAACCAGAGTAATAGTTACTCCTGCAAAACGTTCCCTTTGTGCTGGATGAACGAACGTCTCTCCACATGCTCAGTTCTGAGAGATAAGTGTGTGTGAAAGCCGTCCTTCACCTAGTATGTTGGGAACACAAAGTTTCTTTTCAGTTGCAAACTCCATTCCATACATATATATGAGGGGGTACTAGCTCCAACTCGGTTTTACAGTGAAACCTGCAGGAACTTCAAACCGGCAACAGGAAACAGACTGAGAAACCAGACTAATAGTTTCTCCTGCAACCCGTTCCCTTTATGATAGATGAACGAAAGTCTCTCCACATGCTCAATTCTGAGAGATAAATGAGTGTGAAAGCCGTACTTCACCTAGATTGTTGGGAACACAAAGTTTCTTTTCAGTTGAAAACTCCACTCCATACATATATATGGGGAGGTACTAGCAACAACTCAGTTTTACAGTGAAAACTGCAGGAATTTCAAACCGGCACTAGGAAACAGACTGAGAATCCAGAGTAAAAGTTTCTCCTGCAACCCGTTCCCTTGGTGCTATATGAACGAACGTCTCTCCACATTCTCAGTTCTGAGAGATATGTGTGTGAAAGCCGCCTTCACCTAGCTTGTTGGGAACACAAAGTTCCTTTTCACTTGCAAACTCCACTCCATTCATATATATGTGGAGGTACAAGGTCCAACTCGGTTTTACAGTGAAAACTGCAGGAAATTCAAACCGGCACTAGGAAACAGACTGAGAAAACAGAGTATAGTTACTCTTGCAACCCGTTCCCTTTGAGCTAGATGAACGAACGTCTCTCCACATGCTAAGTTCTGAGAGATAAGTGTGTGTGAAACAGTCCTTCACCTAGATTGTTGGGAACACCAAGTTTCTTTTCACTTGCAATCTCCACTCCATTCATATATATGGGGAGGTACTAGCTCCACACTCTTTTACAGTGAAAACTGCAGGAACTTCAAACCGGAACTAGGAAACAGACTGAGAAACCAGAGTAAAAGTTTCAGCTGCAACCCGTTCCCTTTGTGCTAGATGAACGAACGTCTCTCCACATGCTCAGTTCTGAGAGATAAGTGCGTGTGAAAGCCGTACTTCGCCAAACATTTTGGGAACACAAAGTTTCTTTTCAGTTGCAAACTCCACTCCATACATATATATGGGGAGGTACTAGCTCCAAATCGGTTTTACAGTGAAAACTGCAGGAACTTCAAACCGGCACTAGGAAACAGACTGAGAAACCAGAGAAAAAGTTTCTCCTGCAACCCGTTCACTTTGTGCTAGATGAACGTACGTCTCTCCACATGCTCAGTTCTGAGAAATAAATGAGTGTGAAAGCCGTACTTCAACTAGCTTGTTGGGAACACAAAGTTTCTTTTCACTTGCAAACTCCACTCCATTCACGTATATGGGGAGGTACTAGCTCCAACTCGGTTTTACAGTGAAAACTGCAGGAACTTCAAACAGGCACTAGGAAAAATACTGAGAAACCAGAGTAATAGTTACTCCTGCAAAACGTTCCCTTTGTGCTGGATGAACGAACGTCTCTCCACATGCTCAGTTCTGAGAGATAAGTGTGTGTGAAAGCCGTACTTCACCTAGTATGTTGGGAACACAAAGTTTCTTTTCAGTTGCAAACTCCATTCCATACATATATATGAGGGGGTACTAGCTCCAACTCGGTTTTACAGTGAAAACTGCAGGAACATCAAACCGGCAACAGGAAACAGACTGAGAAACCAGACTAATAGTTTCTCCTGCAAACCGTTCCCTTTATGATAGATGAACGAAAGTCTCTCCACATGCTCAATTCTGAGAGATAAATGAGTGAGAAAGCCGTACTTCACCTAGACTGTTGGGAACACAAAGTTTCTTTTCAGTTGAAAACTCCACTCCATACATATATATGGGGAGGTACTAGCAACAACTCAGTTTTACAGTGAAAACTGCAGGAATTTCAAACCGGCACTAGGAAACAGACTGAGAATCCAGAGTAAAAGTTTCTCCTGCAACCCGTTCCCTTGGTGCTATATGAACGAACGTCTCTCCACATTCTCAGTTCTGAGAGATATGTGTGTGAAAGCCGTCCTTCACCTAGCTTGTTGGGAACACAAAGTTTCTTTTCAATTGCAAACTCCACTCCTTACATATATATGGGTAGGTACTAGCCCCACACGGTTTTACAATGAAAACTGCAGGAACTTCAAACCGGCACTAGGAAAGAGACTGAGAAACCAGAGTAAAACTTTCTCCGGCAACCCGTTCCCTTATTGCTAGATGAACGAACGTCTCTCCACATGCTCAGTTCTGAGAGATAAGTGTGTGTGAAAGCCGCCCTTCAACTAGCTTGTTGGGAACACAAAGTTTCTTTTCACTTGCAAACTCCAAACCATATATATATACGGGGAGGTACTAGCTCCAACTCGGTTTTACATTGAAAACTGCAGGAACTTCAAACTGGCACTAGGAAACAGACTGAGAAACCAGAGTAAAATTTTCTCCTGCAACCCATTCCCTTTGTGCTAGATGAACGAACGTCTCTCCACATGCTCAGTTCTGAGAGATAAGTGTGTGTGAAAGCCGTCCTTCAACTAGCTTCTTCGGAACACAAAGTTTCTTTTCACTTGCAAACTCCACTCCATACATATATATGGGGAGGTACTAGCTCCAACTCGGTTTTACAGTGAAAACTGCAGGAACATCAAACCGGCACTGGAAACAGACTGAGAAACCAGAGAAAAAGTTTCACCTGCAACCCGTTCCCTTTGTGCTAGATGAACGAATGTCTCTCCACATGCTCACTTCTGAGAGATAATTGTGTGTGAAAGCTTTCCTTCAACTAGCTTGTTGGGAACACAAAGTTTCTTTTCACTTGCAAATTCCACTCCATACATATATATGGGGAGGTACTAGCCCCAACTGGGATTTACAGTGAAAATTGCAGGAACATCAAACCGGCACTAGGAAAAAGACTGAGAAACCAGAGTAAAAGTTTCTCCTGCAACCCGTTCCATTTGTGCTAGATGAACGAACGTCTCTCCACATGCTCAGTTCTGAGAGATAAGTGTGTGTGAAAGCCGTCCTTCAACTAGCTTGTTGGGAACACAAAGTTTCTTTTCAGTTGCAAACTCCACTCCATATATAAATATGGGGAAGTACTCGCTCCAACTCGGTTTTACAGAGAAAACTGCAGGAACTTCAAACCGGCACTAGGAAACAGACTGAGAAACCAGAGTAAAATCTTCTCCGGCAACCCGTTCCCTTTGTGCTAGGTGAACGTACGTCTCTCCACATGCTCAGTTCTGAGAGATAAGTGTGTGTGAAAGCCGTCCTTCACCTACCTTTTTGGGAACACAAAGTATCTTTTCAGTTGCAAACTCCACTCCATTCATATATATGGTGACTTACAAGCCCCAACTCGGTTTTAGAGTGAAAACTGCATGAACTTCAAACCGGCACTAGGAAACAGAATGAGAATATAGAGTAAAAGTTTCTCCTGCAACCCGTTCCCTTGGTGCTATATGAACGAACGTCTCTCCACATTCTCAGTTCTGAGAGATATGTGTGTGAAAGCCGTCCTTCACCTAGCTTGTTGGGAACACAAAGTTTCATTTCACTTGCATACTCCAATCCATACATATATATGGGGAGGTACTAGCTCCAACTCGGTTTTACAGTGAAAACTGCAGGAACTTCAAACCGGCACTAGGAAACAGACTGAGAAACCAGAGTAAAAGTTTCTCCTGCAACGCGTTCCCTTATTGCTATATGAACGAACGTCTCTCCACATGCTCAGTTCTGAGAGATAAGTGTGTCTGAAAGCCGTCTTTCACCTAGCTTGTTGGGAACACAAAGTTTCTTTTCAGTTGAAAACTCCATTCCATACATACATACATATGGGGAGGTACTAGCTCCAACTCTGTTTTACAGTGAAAACTGCAGGAACTTCATACGGGCAACAGGAAACATATAGAGAAACCAGAGTAAAAGTTTCTCCTGCAACCCGTTCAATTTGTGCTAGATGAACGAACGTCTCTCCACATGCTCAGTTCTGAGAGATAAGTGTGTGTGAAAGCCGCACTTCACCTAGATTGTTGGGAACCCAAAGTTTCTTTTCACTTTTAAACTCCATTCCATACATATATATGGGGAGCTCCTAGCTCCAAATCGGTTTTACAGTGAAAACTGCAGGAACTTCAAACCGGCAACACGAAACAGACTGAGAAACAAGAGTAAAAGTTATCCCTGCAACACGTTCCCTTTGTGCTAGATGAACGAACGTCTCTCCACATGCTCAGTTCTGAGAGATATGTGTGTGTGAAAGCCGTCCTTCACCTAGCTTGTTGGGAACACAAAGTTTCTTTTCACTAGCAAACTGCACTATATAAATATATATGGGGAGGTACTAGCTCCAACTCGGTTTTACAGTGAAAACTGCAGGAACTTCAAACAGGCACTAGGAAACATACTGAGAAACCAGAGTAATAGTTATTCCTGCAAACCTTTCCCTTTGTGCTGGATGAATGAACGTCTCTCCACATGCTCAGTTCTGAGAGATAAGTGTGTTTGAAAGCCGTCCTTCACATAGCTTGTTGGGAACACATAGTTTCTTTTCACTTGCAAACTCCACTCCATATATATATATATGGGGAGGTACAAGCTCCATCTCGGTTTTAGGGTGAAAACTGCAGGAACTTCAAACCGGCACTAGGAAACAGAATGAGAAACGAGAGTAAAAGTTTCTCCTGCAACCCGTTCCCTTTGTGCTAGATGAACGAACGTCTCTCCACATACACAGTTCTGAGAGATAAGTGTGTGAAAGCCGTCCTTCACATAGCTTGTTGGGAACACAAATTTTCTTTTAACTTGCATACACCAATCCATACATATATATCGGGAGGTACTAGTTCCAACTCGGTTTTACAGTGAAAACTGCAGGAACTTCAAACCGGCACTAGGAAACAGACTGAGAAACCAGAGTAAAAGTTTCACCTGCTACCCGTTCCCTTTTTGGTAGATGAACGAACGTCTCTCCACATGCTCAATTCTGAGAGATAAGTGTGTGTGAAAGCCGTACTTCACCTAGATTGTTGGGAACACAAAGATTCTTTTCACTTGCAAACTCCACTTCATACATATATATGGTGAGGTACTAGCTCCAACTCGGTTTTACAGTGAAAACTGCAGGAACTTCAAACCGGCACTAGGAAACAGACTGAGAAACCAGAGTAAAAGTTTCCCCTGCAACCCTTTCCCTTTGTGCTAGATGAACGAACGTCTCTCCACATGCTAATTTCTGAGAGATAAGTGTGTGTGAAAACCGTCCTTCACATAGCTTTTTGGGAACACAAAGTTTCTTTTCATTTTTAAACTCCACTCCATACATATATATGGTGAGTTACTACCTCCAACACTGTTTTACAGTGAAAACTGCAGGAACTTCAAACCGGCACTAGGAAACAGACTGAGAAACCAGAGTAAAAGTTTCTCCTGCAACCCCTTCCCTTTGTGCTAGATGAACGAACGTCTCTCCACATGCTCAGTTCTGAGAGATAAGTGTGTGTGAAAGCCGTTCTTCACCTAGCTTGTAGAGAACACAAACTTTCTTTTCAGTTGCAAACTAAAATCCATACATATATAAGGGTAGGTACTAGCTCCAACTCGGTTTTACAGTGAAAACTGCAGGAACTTCAACCCGGCACTAGGAAACAGACTGAGAAACCAGAGTAAAACTTTCTCATGCAACCCGTTCCCTTTGTGCTAGATGAACGAACGTATCTCCATATGCTCAGTTCTGAGGGATAAATGAGTGTGAAAGCCGTAGTTCAAATAGATGGTTGGGAACACAAAGATTCTTTTCACTTGCAAACTCCACTCCATACATATATATGGGGAGGTACTATCACCAACTCGGTTTTACAGTGAAAACTGCAGGAATTTCAAACCGACACTAGGAAACAGACTGAGAATCCAGAGTAAAAATTTCTCCTGCAACCCGTTCCCTTTGTGCTAGATGAACGAACGTCTCTCCACATGCTCAGTTCTGAGAGATAAGTGTGTGTGAAAGCCGTCCTTCACCTAGCTTGTTGGGAACACAAAGTTCCTTTTCACTTGCAAACTCCGCTCCATTCATATATATGTGGAGGTACAAGGTCCAACTCGGTTTTACAGTGAAAACTGCAGGAAATTCAAACCGGCACTAGGAAACAGACTGAGAAAACAGAGTATAGTTACTCTTGCAACCCGTTCCCTTTGAGCTAGATGAACGAACGTCTCTCCACATGCTCAATTCTGATAGATAAGTTTGTGTGAAAGCCGTCCTTCACCTAGATTGTTGGGAACACCAAGTTTCTTTTCACTTGCAATCTCCACTCCATTCATATATATGGGGAGGTACTAGCTCCACACTCTTTTACAGTGAAAACTGCAGGAAATTCAAACCGGCACTATGAAACAGACTGAGAAACCAGAGTAAAAGTTTCAGCTTCAACCCGTTCCCTTTGTGCTAGATGAACGAACGTCTCTCCACATGCTCATTTCTGAGAGATAAGTGCGTGTGAAAGCCGTACTTCGCCAAACATTTTGGGAACACAAAGTTTCTTTTCAGTTGCAAACTCCACTCCATACATATATATGGGGAGGTACTAGCTCCAAATCGGTTTTACAGTGAAAACTGCAGGAACTTCAAACCGGCACTAGGAAACACACTGAGAATCCAGAGTAATAGTTTCTCCTGCAACCCGTTCCCTTTGTGCTAGATGAACGAACGTCTCTCCACATGCTCAGTTCTGAGAGATAATTGTGTGTGAAAGCCGTCTTTCACCTAGCTTGTTGGGAACACAAAGTTCCTTTTCAATTGCAATCTCCACTCCATTCATATATATATGGAGGTACTAGGTCCAAATCGGTTTTACAGTGAAAACTGCAGGAACTTCAAACCGGCACTAGGAAAAAGACTGAGAAAACAGAGTAAAAGTTACACTTGCAACCCGTTCCCTTTGAGCTAGATGAACGAACGTCTCTCCACATGCTCAATTCTGAGAGATAAGGGTGTGTGAAAGCCGTCCTTCACCTAGATTGTTGGGAACACCAAGTTTCTTTTCAATTGCAATCTCCAATCCATTCATATATATGGGGAGGTACTAGCTCCAACTCGGTTTTACAGTGAAAACTGAAGGAACTTTAAACCGGCACTAGGAAACAGACTGAGAAACCAGAGAAAAGTTTCTCCTGCAACCCGTTCCCTTTGTGCTAAATGAACGAACGTCTCTCCACATGCTCAGTTCTGAGAGATAAGTGTGTGTAAAAGCCTTACTTCGCCTAACATTTTGAGAACACAAAGTTTCTTTTAAGTTGCAAACCCCAATCCATACATATATATGGGTAGGTACTAGCTCCAACTCGGTTTTACAGTGAAAACTGCAGGAACTTCAAAACGGCACTAGGAAACAGACTGAGAAACCAGAGTAAAAGTTTCTCCTGCAACCCTTTCCCTTTGTGCTAGATGAACGAACGTCTCTCCACATGCTCAGTTCTGAGAGATAAATGAGTGTGAAAGCCGTACTTAAACTAGCTTGTTGGGAACAAAAAGTTTCTTTTCACTTGCAAAATCGACTCCATAAATATATATGGGGAGGTACCAGCTCCAACTCGGTTTTACAGTGAAAACTGCAGGACTTCAATACGGCACTAGGTAACAGACTGAGAAACCAGAGTAAAAGTTTCTCCTGCAACCCGTTCCCTTTGTGCTATATGAACGAACGTCTCTCCACATGCTCAGTTCTGAGAGATAAGTGTGTGTGAAAGCCGTCCTTCACCTAGCTTGTTGGGAACACAAAGTTTCTTTTCACTTGCAAACTCCACTCCATAGATATATATGGGGAGGTACAAGCTCCATTTCGGTTTTACAGTGAAAACTGCAGGAACTTCAAACCGGCACTAGGAAACAGACTGATAAACCAGAGTAAAAGTTTCTCCTGCAACCCGTTCCCTTTGTGCTAGATGAACGAACGTCTCTCCACATGCCCATTTCTGAGAGATAGGTATGTGTGTGAAAGCCGTCCTCCACATAGCTTGTTGGGAACACAAAGTTTCTTTTCACTTGCAAACTCCACTCCATACATATATATGGGGAGTTACTAGCTCCAACTCGCTTTTACAGTAAAAACTGCAGGTACTTCAAACCGGCACTAGGAAACAGACTGAGAAACCAGAGTAAAAGTTTCTCCTGCAACCCGTTCCATTTGTTCTAGATGATCGAATGTCTCTCCACATGCTCAGTTCTGAGAGATAAGTGTGTGTGAAAGCCGTCCTTCACCTAGCTTGTTGGGAACACAAAGTTTCTTTTCAGTTGCAAACTCCATTCCATACATATATATGAGGGGGTATTAGCTCCAACTCGGTTTTACAGTGAAAACTGCAGGAACTTCAAAACGGCAACAGTAAACAGACTGAGAAACCAGAGTAAAAGTTTCTCCTGCAACCCGTTCCCTTTATGATAGATGAACGAAAGTCTCTCCACATGCTCACTTCTGAGGGATAATTGTGTGTGAAAGCCGTCCTTCACCTAGCTTGTTGGGAACACAAAGATTCTTTTCACTTGCAATCTCCACTCCATACATATATATGGGGAGGTACTAGCTCCAACTCGGTTTTACAGTGAAAACTGCAGGAATTTCAAACCGGCACTAGGAAACAGACTGAGAATCCAGAGTAAAAATTTCTCCTGCAACCCGTTCCCTATGTTCTAGATGAACGAACGTCTCTCCACATGCTCAGTTCTGAGAGATAAGTGTGTGTGAAAGCCGTCCTTCACCTAGCTTGTTGGGAACACAAAGTTTCTTTTCAGTTGCAAACTCCACTCCATACATATATATGGGGAGGTACTAGCTCCAACTCTGTTTTACAGTGAAAACTGCAGGAACTTCAAACCGGCAACAGGAAACAGACTGAGAAACCAGAGTAAAAGTTTCTCCTGCAACCCGTTCCCTTTGTGCTAGATGAACGAACGTCTCTCCACATGCTCAGTTCTGAGAGATAAATGAGTTTGAAAGCCGTACTTCACCTAGCTTGTTGGGAACACAAAGTTTCTTTTCACTTGAAAATTCCACTCCATACATATATATGGGTAGGTACTAGCAACAACTCAGTTTTACAGTGAAAACTGCAGGAATTTCAAACCGGCACTAGGAAACAGACTGAGAATCCAGAGTAAAATTTTCTCCTGCAACCCGTTCCCTTTGTGCTATATGAACGAACGTCTCTCCAAATGCTCAGTTCTGAGAGATAATTGTGTGTGAAAGCCGTCCTTAACCTAGCTTGTTGGGAACACAAAGTTTCTTTTCAATTGCAATCTCCACTCCATTCATATGTATGGGGAGGTACTAGCCCCATCTCGGTTTTACAGAGAAAACTGCAGGAACTTCAAACCGGCACTAGTAAACAGACTGAGAAACGAGAGGAAAAGTTTCTCCTGCAACCCGTTCCCTTTGTGCTAAATGAACGAACGTCTCTCTACATACTCAATTCTGAGAGATAAGGGTGTGAAAGCCGTACTTCACCTAGCTTGTTGGGAACACAAATATTCTTTTCACTTGCATACTCCAATCCATACATATATATGGGGAGGAACTAGCTCCAACTCGGTTTTACAGTGAAAACTGCAGGAACTTCAAACCGGCACTAGGAAACCGACTGAGAAACCAGAGTAAAAGTTTCTCCTGCAACCCGTTCCCTTTGTGCTAGATGAACGAAAGTCTCTCCACATGCTAAGTTCTGAGAGATAATTGTGTGTGAAAGCCGTCCTTCACCTAGCTTGTTGGGAACACAAAGTTCCTTTTCACTTGCAATCTCCACTCCATACATACATATGGGGAGGTACTAGCTCCAACTCGGTTTTACAGTGAAAACTGCAGGAATTTCAAACCGGCACTAGGAAACAGACTGAGAATCCAGAGTAAAAGTTTCTCCTGCAACCCATTCCCTTTGTGCTAGATGAACGAACGTCTCTCCACATGCTCAGTTCTGAGAGATAATTGTGTGTGAAAGCCGTCCTTAACCTAGCTTGTTGGGAACACAAAGTTTCTTTTCAATTGCAATCTCCACTCCATTCATATATATGGGGAGGTACTAGCTTCAACTCGGTTTTACTGTTAAAACTGCAGGAACTTTAAACCGGCACTAGGAAACAGACTGAGAAACCAGAGTAAAAGTTTCTCCTGCAACCCGTTCCCTTTGTGCTAAATGAACGAACGTATCTCCACATGCTCATTTCTGAGAGATAAGTGTGTGTAAAAGCCGTCCTTCGCCTAACATTTTGAGAAAACAAAGTTTCTTTTAAGTTGCAAACCCCACTCCATATATATATATTAGTAGGTACTAGCTCCAACACGGTTTTACAGTGAAATCTGCAGGAATTTCAAAACGGCACTAGGAAACAGACTGAGAAACGAGAGGAAAAGTTTCTCCTGCAACCCGTTCCCTTTGTGCTAGATGAACGAACGTCTCTCCACATGCTCATTTCTGAGAGATAATTGTGTGTGAAAGCCGTCCTTAACCTAGCTTGTTGGGAACACAAAGTTTCTTTTCAATTGCAATCTCCACTCCATACATACATATGGGGAGGTACCAGCTCCAACTCGGTTTTACTGTGAAAACTGCAGGAATTTCAAACCGGCACTAGGAAACAGACTGAGAATCCAGAGTAAAAATTTTCCTGCAACCCGTTCCCTTTGTGCTAGATGAACGAACGTCTCTCCACATGCTCAGTTCTCAGAGAGAAGTGTGTGTGAAAGCCGTCCTTCACCTAGCTTGTTGGGAACACAAAGTTTCTTTTCAGTTGCAAACTCCACTCCATACTTATGTATGGGGTGGTACTAGCTCCAACTCGGTTTTACAGTGAAAACTGCAGGAACTTCAAACCGGCAACAGGAAACAGACTGAGAAACCAGAGTAAAAGTTTCTCCTGCAACCCGTTCCCTTTGTGCTAGGTGAACGAACGTCTCTCCACATGCTCAGTTCTGAGAGATAAATGAGTGTGAAAGCCGTACTTCACCAAGCTTGTTGGGAACACAAAGTTTCTTTTCAGTTGCAAACTACACTCCATACATATATATGGGGAGGTACTAGCTCCAACTCGGTTTTACATTGAAAACTGCAGGAACTTCAAACCGGCAACAGGAAACAGACTGAGAAACTGGAGTAAAAGTTTCTCCTGCATCCCGTTCAATTTTTGCTAGATGAACGAATGTCTCTCCCCATGCTCTGTTCTGAGAGATAAATGAGTGTGAAAGCCGTACTTCACCTAGCTTGTTGGGAACACAAAGTTTCTTTTCACTTGAAAACTCCACTCCATACATATATATGGGTAGGTACTAGCACCAACTCAGTTTTACAGTGAAAACTGCAGGAATTTCAAACCGGCAATAGGAAACAGACTGAGAATCCAGAGTAAAAGTTTCTCCTGCAACCCGTTCCCTGTGTGCTAGATGAACGAACGTCTCTCCACATGCTCACTTCTGAGAGATAATTGTGTGTGAAATCCGTCCTTCACCTAGCTTGTTGGGAACACAAAGTTCCTTTTAAATTGCAAACTCCACTCCATTCATATATATGTGGAGGTACTAGGTCCAACTCAGTTTTACACTGAAAACTGCAGGAACTTCAAAACGGCACTTGGAAACAGACTGAGAAAATAGAGTAAAAGTTACACTTGCAACCCGTTCCCTTTGAGCTAGATGAACGAACGTCTCTCCACATGCTCAATTCTGAGAGATAAGTGTGTGTGAAAGCCGTCCTTCACCTAGATTGTTGGGAACACCAAGTTTCTTTTCACATGCAATCTCCACTCAATTCATATATATGGGGAGGTACTAGCTCCACCTCGGTTTTCCAGTGAAATCTGCAGGAACTTTAAACCGGCACTAGGAAACAGACTGAGAAACCAAAGTAAAAGTTTCCCTGCAACCCGTTCCATTTGTGCTAAATGAACGAACGTCTGTCCACATGCTCAGTTCTGAGAGATAAGCGGGTGTAAAAGCCGTCCTTCGCCTAAAATTTTGAGAACACAAAGTTTCTTTTAAGTTGCAAACCCCACTCCATACATATATATGGGTAGGTACTAGCTCCAAGTCGGTTTTACAGTGAAAACTGCAGGAACTTCAAAACGGCACTAGGAAACAGACTGAGAAACCAGAGTAAAAGTTTCTCCTGCAACTCGTTCCCTTTGTGCTAGATGAACGAACGTCTCTCCACATGCTCAGTTCTGAGAGATAAATGAGTGTGAAAGCCATACTTAAACTAGCTTGTTGGGAACACAAAGTTTCTTTTCACTTTCAAAATCCACTCCATAAATATATATGGGGAGGTACCAGCTCCAACTCGGTTTTACAGTGAAAACTGCAGGAACTTCAAAACGGCACTAGGAAACAGACTGAGAAAACAGAGTAAAAGTTACCCTTGCAACCCGTTCCATTTGAGCTAGATGAACGAACGTCTCTCCACATGCTCAGTTCTGAGAGATAAGTGTGTGTGAAAGCCGTCCTTCACCTAGATTGTTGGGAACACCAAGTTTTTTTCACTTGCAATCTCCACTCCATTCATAGATATGGGGAGGAACTAGCTCCAACTCGGTTTTACAGTGAAAACTGCAGGAACTTCAAACTGGCACTAGGAAACAGACTGAGAAACCAGAGTAAAAGTTTCTCCTGCAACCAGTTCCCTTCGTGCTAGATGAACGAACGTCTCTCCACATGCTCAATTCTGAGAGATAAGTGTGTGTGAAAGCCGTCCTTCACCTAGATTGTTGGGAACACCAAGTTTCTTTTCACTTGCAATCTCCACTCCATTCATATATATGGGGAGGTACTAGCTCCAATTCGGTTTTACAGTGAAAACTGCAGGAAATTTAAACCGGCACTAGGAAACAGACTGAGAAACCAGAGTAAAAGTTTCTCCTGCAACCCGTTCCCTTTGTGCTAAATGAACGAACGTCTCTCCACATGCTCAGTTCTGAGAGATAAGTGTGTGTAAAAGCCGTCCTTCGCCTAACATTTTGAGAACACAAAGTTTCTTTTAAGTTGCAAACCCCACTCCATACATATATATGGGTAGGTACTAGCTCCAAGTCGGTTTTACAGTGAAAACTTCAGGAACTTCAAACCGGCACTAGGAAACAGACTGAGAAACCAGAGTAAAAGTTACTCCTGCAGCGCGTTCCCATTTTGCTAGATGAACGAAAGTCTCTCCACATGCTCAGTTCTGAGAGTAAGTGTGTGTGAAAGCCGTCCTTCACATAGCTTCTTGGGAACACAAAGTTTCTTTTCACTTGCAAACTCCAATCCATACATATATATGGGGAGGTACTAGCTCCAACTCGGTTTTACAGTGAAAAGTGCAGGAACTTCTAACCGGCAATAGGAAACAGACTGAGAAACCAGAGTAAAAGTTTCTCCTGCAACCCGTTCCCTTTGTGCTAGATGAACGAACGTCTCTCCACATGCTCAGTTCTGAGAGATAAATGAGAGTGAAAGCCGTACTTAAACTAGCTTGTTGGGAAAAAAAAGTTTCTTTTCACTTGCAAAATCCACTCCATAAATATATATGGGGAGGTACCAGCTCCAACTCGGTTTTACTGTGAAAACTGCAGGAACTTCAAACCGGCAGTAGGAAACAGACTGAGAAACCAGAGTAAAAGTTTCTCCTGCAACCCGTTCCCTTTGTGCTAGATGAACGAACGTCTCTCCACATGCTCAGTTCTGAGAGATAAGTGTGTGTGAAAGCCGTCTTTCGCCTAACATTTTTCGAACACAAAGTTTCTTTTAAGATGCAAACCCCACTTCATACATATATATGGGTAGGTACAAGCTCCAACTCGGATTTACAGTGAAAACTGCAGGAACTTCTAACCGGCACTAAGAAACAGACTGAGAAACCAGAGTAAAAGTTTCTCCTGCAACCCGTTCCCTTTGTGCTAGATGAACGAACGTCTCTCCACATGCTCAGTTCTTAGAGATATGTGTGTGTCAGAGCCGTCCTTCACCTTGCTTGTTGAGAACACAAAGTTTCTTTTAAGTTGCAAACTCCAATCCATACATATATATGGGTATGTACTAGCTCAAATTCCGTTTTACAGTGAAAACTGCAGGAATTTCAAACCGGCACTAGGAAACAGACTGAGAAACCAGAGTAAAAGTTTCTCCTGCAACCCGTTCCCTTTGTGCTGGATGAACGAACGTCTCTTCACATGCACAGTTCTGAGAGATAAATGAGTGTGAAAGCCGTACTTCAACTTGCTTGTTGGGAACACAAAATTTCTTTTCACTTGGAAACTCCACTCCATACATATATATGGGTACGTACTAGCTCCAACTCGGTTTTACAGTGAAAACTGCAGGAACTTCAAACCGGCACTAGGAAACAAACTGAGAAAACAGAGTAAAAATTTCTCCTGCAAACCGTTCCCTTTGTGCTAGATGAATGAATGTCTCTCCACATGCTCAGTTTTGAGAGATAAGTGTGTGTGAAGGCCGTCCTTCGCCTAACATTTTCGGAACACAAAGTTTCTTTTCACTTGCAAACTCCACTCCATACATATATATGGGAGGTACTAGCTCCAACTCGGTTTTACAGTGAAAACTGCAGGAAATTCAAATCGGCACTAGGAAACAGACTGAGATACCAGAGTAAAATTTTCTCCTGCAACCCGTTACATTTGTGCTAGATTATCGAACGCCTCTCCACATGCTCAGTTCTGAGAGATAAGTGTGTGAGAAAGCCGTCCTTCACCTCGCTTGTTGGGAACACAAAGTTTCTTTACAGTTGCAAACTCTAATCCATAGATATATATGGGGAAGTACTAGCTCCAACTCAGTTTTACAGTGAAAACTGCAGGAAATTCAAACCGGCAGTAGGAAACAGACTGAGAAACCAGAGGAAAAGTTTCTCCTGCAAACAGTTCCCTTTGTGCTAGATGAACGAACGTCTCTACACATGCTCAGTTCTGAGAGTTAAGTGTGTGTGAAAGCCGTCCTTCACCTAGCTTGTTGGGAACACATAGTTTCTTTTCACTTGCAAACACCACTCCATACATATATATGGGAAGGTACTAGCTCCAACTCGGTTTTACATTGAAAACTGCAGGAACTTCAAAAAGGCACTAGGAAACAGACTGAGAAATCAGAGTAAAAGTTTCTCCTGCAACCCGTTCCCTTTGTGCTAGATGAACGAACGTCTCTCCACATGCTCAGTTCTGAGAGATAAGTGTGTGTGAAAGCCGTCCTTCACCAAACATTTTGGGAACACAAAGTTTCTTTTCAGTTGCAAACTCCAATCCATACATATATATGGGGAGGCACTTGCTCCAACTCTGTTTTACAGTGAAAACTGCAGGAAATTCAAACCGGCACTAGGAAACAGACTGAGAAACCAGAGTAAAAGTTTCTCCTGCAACCCGTTCCCTTTGGGCTAGATGAACGAACGTCTCTCCACATGCTCAGTTCTGAGAGATATATGTGTGTGAAAGCCGTCCTTCACCTAGCTTGTTGAGAACACAAAGTTTCTTTTAAGTTGCAAACTCCACTCCATATATATATATGGGTAGGTTCTAGCTCCAACTCGGTTTTACAGAGAAAACTGCAGGAACTTCAAACCGGCAGTAGGATACAGACTGAGAAACCAGAGTAAATGTTTCTCCTGCAACCCGTTCGCTTTTTGCTAGATGAACGAATGTCTCTCCACATGCTCAGTTCTGAGAGATCAGTGTGTGTGAAAGCCGTCCTTCACCTAGATTGTTGGGAACACCAATTTTCTTTCCACTTGCCATCTCCACTACATTCATATATATGGGGAGGTACTAGCTCAACTCGGTTTAACAGTGAAAACTGCAGGAATTTCAAACCGGCAGTAGGAAACAGACTGAGAAACCAGAGTAAAAGTTTTTCCTGCAAACCGTTCCCTTTGTGCTAGATGCACGAACGTCTCTACACATGCTCAGTTCTGAGAGTTAAGTGTGTGTGAAAGCCGTCCTTCACCTAGCTTGTTGGGAACACAAAGTTTCTTTTCACTTGCAAACTCCACTCCATATATATACATGGGTAGGTTCTAGCTCCAAAACTGTTTTACAGTGAAAACAGCAGGAACTTCAAACAGGCACTAGGAAACAGACTGAGAATCCAGAGTAAAAGTTTCTCCTGCAACCCGTTCCCTTTGTGCTAGATGAATGAAGGTCTCTCCACATGCTAAGTTCTGAGAGATAAGTGTGTGTGAAAGCCGTCCTTCACCTAGCTTTTTTGGAACACAAAGTACCTTTTCCCTTGCAAACTCCATTCCATTCATATATATGGGGAGGTACTAGGTCCAACACGGTTTTACAGTGAAACCTGCAGGAAATTCAAACCGGCACTAGAAAAAGACTGAGAAAACAGAGTAAAAGTTATTCTTGCAACCCGTTCCCTTTGAGCTAGATGAACGAACGTCTCTCCACATGCAAAGGTCTGAGAGATAATTGTGTGTGAAAGCCGTCCTTCACCTAGCTTGTTGGGAAAACCAAGTTTCTTTTCACTTGCAAACTCCACTCCATTCATATATATAGGGAAGGTACTAGCTCCAACTCGGTTTTACAGTGAAAACTGCAGGAACTTCAAAACGGCACTAGGAAACAGACTGAGGAACCAGAGAAAAAGTTTGTTTTGCAACCCGTTCCCTTTGTGCTAGTTGAACGAACGTCTCTCCACATGCTCAATTCTGAGAGATAATTGTGTGGGAAAGCCGTCCTTCACCTAGCTTGTTGGGAACACAAAGTTTCTTTTCAGTTGCAAATTCTAATCCATAGACATATATGGGGAGGTACTAGCTCCAACTCGGTTTTACATTGAAAACTGCAGGAACTTCAAACCGGCACTAAGAAACTGACTGAGAAACCAGAGTAAATGTTTCTCCTGCAACCCGTTCCCTTTGTGCTAGATGAACGAACGTCTCTCCACATGCTCAGTTTTGAGAGATCAGTGTGTGTGAAAGCCGTCCTTCACCTAGATTGTTGGGAACACCAATTTTCTTTCCACTTGCAATCTCCACTACATTCATATATATGGGGAGGTACAAGCTCCAACTCTGTTTAACAGTGAAAACTGCAGGAATTTCAAACCGGCACTAAGAAACTGACTGAGAAACCAGAGTAAAATTTCTCCTGCAACCCGTTCGCTTTGTGCTAGATGAACGAACGTCTCTCCACATGCTCAGTTCTGAGAGATAAGTTTGTGTGAAAGCCGTCCTTAACATAGCTTGTTGGGAACACAAAGATTCTTTTCACTTGCAAACTCCAATCCATACATATATATGGGTAGGTAGTAGCTCCAGTACGATTTTACAATGAAAACTGCAGGAATTTCAAACCGGCACTAAGAAACAGACTGAGAAACCAGAGTAAAAGTTTCTCCTGCAACCCGTTCCCTTTGTGCTAAATGAACGAACGTCTCTCCACATGCTCAGTTCTGAGAGATAAGTGTGTGTAAAAGCCGTCCTTCGCCTAACATTTTGAGAACACAAAGTTTCTTTTAAGTTGCAAAACCCACTCCTTACATATATATGTGTAGGTACTAGCTCCAATTCGGTTTTACAGTGAAAACTGCGGGAAGTTCAAAACGGCACTAGGAAACAGACTGAGAAACCAGAGAAAAAGTTTCTCCTGCAACCCGTTCCCTTTGTGATAGATGAACGAACGTCTCTCCACATGCTCAGTTCTGAGAGATAAATGAGTGTGAAAGCCGTACATAAACTAGCGTGTTGGGAACAAAAAGTTTCTTTTCACTTGCAAAATCCACACCATAAATATATATGGGGAGGTACCAGCTCCAACTCGGTTTTACAGTGAAAACTGCAGGATCTTCAAAACGGCACTAGGAAACAGACTGAGAAAACAGAGGAAAAGTTACTCTTGCAACCCGTTCCATTTGAGCTAGATGAACGAACATCTCTCCAAATGCTCAGTTCTGAGAGATAAGTGTGTGTGAAAGCCGTCCTTCGCCTAACATTTTTCGAAAACAAAGTTTCTTTTAAGATGCAAACCCCACTCCATACATATATATGGGTAGGTACAAGCTCCAACTCGGATTTACAGTGAAAACTGCAGGAACTTCTAACCGGCACTAAGAAACAGACTGAGAAACCAGAGTAAAAGTTTCTCCTGCAATCCGTTCCCTTTGTGCTAGATGAACGAACGTCTCTCCACATGCTCAGTTCTGAGAGATAAGTGTGTGTGAGAGCCGTCCTTCAACTTGCTTGTTGAGAACACAAAGTTTCTTTTAAGTTGCAAACTCCACTCCATACATATATATGGGTAGGTACTAGCTCAAATTCCTTTTTACAGTGAAAACTGCAGGAATTTCAAACCGGCACTAGGAAACAGACTGAGAAACCAGAGTAAAAGTTTCTCCTGCAACACGTTCCCTTTGTGCTGGATGAAGGAACGTCTCTTCACATGCACAGTTCTGAGAGATAAATGAGTGTGAAAGCCGTACTTCAACTTGATTGTTGGGAACACAAAGTTTCTTTTCACTTGCAAACTCCACTCCATACATATATATGGGGAGGTACTAGCTCCAACTCGGTTTTACAGTGAAAACTGCAGGAACTTCAAACCGGCACTAGGAAACAAACTAAGAAAACAGAGTAAAAATTTCTCCTGCAACCCGTTCCCTTTGTGATAGATGAATGAATGTCTCTCCACATGCTCAGTTCTGAGAGATAAGTGTGTGTGAAGGCCATCCTTCGCCTAACATTTTTGGAACACAAAGTTTCTTTTCACTTGCAAAATCCACTCCATACATATATATGGGAGGTACTAGCTCCAACTCGGTTTTACAGTGAAAAGTGCAGGAACTTCAAACCGGCACTAGGAAACAGACTGAGAATACAGAGTAAAAGTTACTCTTGCAACCCGTTCCCTTTGAGCTAGATGAACGAACGTCTCTCCACATGCTCAGTTCTGAGAGATAAATAAGTGTGAAAGCCGTACTTCACCTAGCTTGTTGGGAACACAAAGTTCCTTTTCAATTGCAAACTCCACTCCATTCATATATATGTTGAGGTGCTAGTTCCAACTCGATTTTACAGTGAAAACTGCAGGAACTTCAAACCGGCACTAGGAAACAGACTGAGAATACAGAGTAAAAGTTACTCTTGCAACACGTTCCCTTTGAGCTAGATGAACGAACGTCTCTCCACATGCTCAATTCTGAGAGAAAAGTGTGTGGGAAAGCCGTCCTTCACCTCGCTTGTTGGGAAAACAGTTTCTTTTCAGTTGCAAAGTCTACTCCATAGACATATATGGGGAGGTACTAGCTCCAACTCAATTTTACAGTGAAAACTGCAGGAACTTCAAACCGGCAGTAGGAAACAGACTGAGGAACCAGAGTAAAAGTTTCTCCTGCAACCCGTTCCCTTTGTGCTAGATGAACGAACGTCTCTCCACATGATCAGTTCTGAGAGATAAGTGTGTGTAAAAGCCGTTCTTCGCCTAACATTTTGGGAACACAAAGTTTCTTTTAAGTTGCAAACCCCACTCCATACATATATATGGGTAAGTACTAGCTCCAACTCGGTTTTACAGTGAAAACTGCAGGAACGTCAAACCGGAACTAGGAAACAGACTGAGAAACCAGAGTAAAAGTTTCTCCTGCAACCCGTTCCCTTTGTGCTAGATGAAAGAACTTCTCTCCACATGCTCAGTTCTGAGAGATAAATGAGTGTGAAAGCCGTACTTCAACTAGCTTGTTGGGAACACAAAGTTTCTTTTCACTTGCAAAATACACTCCATAAATATATATGGGGAGGTACCAGCTCCAACTCGGTTTTACAGTGAAAACTGCAGGAACTTCAAAACGGCCCTAGGAAACAGACTGAGAAAACAGAGTAAAAGTTACCCTTGCAACCCGTTCCCTTTGAGCTAGATGAACGAAAGTCTCTCCACATGCTCAGTTCTGAGAGATAAGTGTGTGTGAATGCCGTCCTTCACCTAGATTGATGGGAACACCAAGTTTCTTTTCACTTGCAATCTCCACTCCATTCATATATATGGGGAGGTACTAGCTCCAACTCTGTTTTACAGTGAAAACTGCAGGAACTTCAAACCGGCACTAGGAAACAGACTGAGAAACCAGAGTAAAAGTTTCACCTGCAACCCGTTCCCTTTGTGCTGGATGAACGAACGTCTCTCCACATGCTCAGTTCTGAGAGATAAGTGTGTGTGAAAGCCGTCCTTCGCCTAACATTTTGGGAAAACAAAGTTTCTTTTCACTTGAAAACTACACTCCATACATATATATGGGTAGGTACTAACACCAACTCAGTTTTACAGTGAAAACTGCAGGAATTTGAAACCGGCACTAGGAAACACACTGAGAATCCAGAGTAAAAGTTTTTCCTGCAAACCGTTCCCTTTGTGCTAGATGAACGAACGTCTCTCCACATGCTCAGTTCTGAGAGATAATTGTGTGTGAAAGCCGTCCTTCACCTAGCTTGTTGGGAACACAAACATCCTTTTCAATTGCCAACTCCATTCCATTCATATATATGTGGAGGTACTAGGTCCAACTCGATTTTACAGTGAAATCTGCAGGAACTTCATACCGGCACAAGGAAACAGACTGAGAAAACAGAGTAAAAGTTACTCTTGCAACACGTTCCCTTTGAGCTAGATGAACGAACATCTCTCCACATGCTCAGTTCTGATAGATAAGTGTGTGTGAAAGACGTCCTTCACCTAGCTTGTTGGGAACACCAAGTTTCTTTTCTCTTGCAATCTCCACTCCACTCATATATATGTTGAGGTACTAGCTCTAACTCGGTTTTACAGAGAAAACTGCAGGAACTTCAAACCGGCACTAGGAAACAGACTGAGAAACCAGAGTAAAAGTTAGTCTTGCAAACCGTTCCCTTTGTGCTAGATGAACTAACGTCTCTCCACATGCTCAATTCTGAGAGATAAGTGTGTGGGAAAGCCGTCCTTCACATCGCTAGTTGGGAACACAAAGTTTCTTTTCAGTTGCAAACTATACTCCATAGACATATATGGGGAGGTACTAGCTCCAACTCAGTTTTACAGTGAAAACTGCAGGAATTTCAAACCGGCAGTAGGAAACAAACTGAGAAACCAGAGTAAAAGATTCTCCTGCAACCCGTTCCCTTTGTGCTAGTTGAACGAACGTCTCTCCACATGCTCAGTTCTGAGGGTTAAGTGTGTGTGAAAGCCGTCCTTCACCTAGCTTGTTGGGAACACAAAGATTCTTTTCAATTGCAAACTACACTCCATACATATATATGGGTAGGTACTAGCCCCAACTCGGTTTTACATTGAAAACTGCAGGAACTTCAAACCGGCACTAGGAAACAGAATGAGAAGCCAGAGTAATAGTTTCCCCTGCAACACGTTCCCTTTGTGCTAGATGAACGAAAGTCTCTCCACATGCTCAGTTCTGAGAGATAAGTGTGTGTGAAAGCCGTCCTTAACCTAGCTTGTTGGGAACACAAAGTTTCTTTTCACTTGCAAACTCCACTCCATACATATATAAGGGGAGGTACCAGCTCCAACTCTGTTTTACAGTGAAAACTGCAGGAACTTCAAACCGGCACTAGGAATCATACTGAGTATCCAGAGTAACAGTTTCTCCTGCAACCGTTTCCTTTTGTCTAGACGAACGAACGTCTCCTCACATCCTCAGTTCTGAGAGTTAAGTGTGTGTGAAAGCCGTCCTTCAACTAGCTTGTTTGGAACACAAAGTTTCTTTTCACTTGCAAACTCCACTCCATACATATATATGGGGTGGTACTAGCTCCAACACGGTTTTACAGTGAAAACTGCAGGAACTTCAAACCGGCACCAGGAAACAGACTGAGAAACCAGAGTAAAATTTTCTCTTGCAACCCGTTACATTTGTGCTAGATGATCGAACGTCTCTCCACATGCTCAGTTCTGAGAGATAAGTGTGGGGGAAAGCCGTCCTTCACCTCGCTTGTTGGGAACACAAAGTTTCTTTTCAGTTGCAAACTCTAATCCATAGATATATATGGGGAAGTACTAGCTCCAACTCAGTTTTACAGTGAAAACTGCAGGAAATTCAAACCGGCAGTAGGAAACAGACTGAGAAACCAGAGTAAAAGTTTCTCCTGCAAACCGTTCCCTTTGTGCTAGATGAACGAACGTCTCTACACATGCTCAGTTCTGAGAGTTAAGTGTGTGTGAAAGCCGTCCTTCACCTAGCTTGTTGGGAACACAAAGTTTCTTTTCACTTTCAAACTCCACTCCATACATATATATGGGAAGGTACTAGCTCCAAATCGGTTTTACATTGAAAACTGCAGGAACTTCAAAACGGCACTAGGAAACAGACTGAGAAATCAGAGTAAAAGTTTCTCCTGCAACCCGTTACCTTTGTGCTAGATGAACGAACGTCTCTCCACATGCTCAGTTCTGAGAGATAAGTGTGTGTGAAAGCCGTCCTTCACCAAACATTTTGGGAACACAAAGTTTCTTTTCAGTTGCAAACTCCAATCCATACATATATATGGGGAGGTACATGCTCCAACTCTGTTTTACAGTGAAAACTGCAGGAAATTCAAACCGGCACTAGGAAACAGACTGAGAAACCAGAGTAAAAGTTAGTTTGCAACCCGTTCCCTTTGTGCTAGTTGAACGAACGTCTCTCCACATGCTCAATTCTGAGAGATTAGTGTGTGGGAAAGCCGTCCTTCACCTAGCTTGTTGGGAACACAAAGTTTCTTTTCAGTTGCAAATTCTAATCCATAGACGTATATGGGGAGGTACTAGCTCCAACTCGGTTTTACAGTGAAAACTTCAGGAACTTCAAACCGGCAGTAGGATACAGACTGAGAAACCAGAGTAAATGTTTCACCTGCAACCCGTTCGCTTTTTGCTAGATGAACGAACGTCTCTCCACATGCTCAGTTCTGAGAGATCAGTGTGTGTGAAAGCCGTCCTTCACCTAGATTGTTAGGAACACCAATTTTCTTTCCACTTGCAATCTCCACTACATTCATATATATGGGGAGGTACAAGCTCCAACTCGGTTTAACAGTGAAAACTGCAGGAATTTCAAACCGGCAGTAGGAAACAGACTGAGAAACCAGAGTAAAAGTTTCTCCTGCAAACCGTACCCTTTGTGCTAGATGCACGAACGTCTCTACACATGCTCAGTTCTGAGAGTTAAGTGTGTGTGAAAGCCGTCCTTCACCTAGCTTGTTGGGAACACAAAGTTTCTTTTCAATTGCAAACTCCACTCCATACATATATATGGGAAGGTACTAGCTCCAACTCGGTTTTACATTGAAAACTGCAGGAACTTCAAAACGGCACTAGGAAACAGACTGAGAAACCAGAGTAAAAGTTTCTCCTGCAACCCGTTCCCTTTGTGTTAGATGAACGAACGTCTCTCCACATGCTCAGTTCTGAGAGATAAGTGTGTGTGAAAGCCGTCCTTCGCCAAACATTTTGGGAAAACAAAGTTTCTTTTCAGTTGCAAACTCCAATCCATACATATATATGGGGAGGTACTTGCTCCAACTCTATTTTACAGTGAAAACTGCAGGAACTTCTAACCGGCACTAGGAAACAGACTGAGAAACCAGAGTAAAAGTTTCTCCTGCAACCCGTTCCCTTTGGGCTAGATGAACGAAGGTCTCTCCACATGCTCAGTTCTGAGAGATAAGTGTGTGTGAGAGCCGTTCTTCACCTTGCTTGTTGAGAACACAAAGTTTATCTTAAGTTGCAAACTCCACTCCATACATATATATGGGTAGGTACTAGCTCAAATTCCGTTTTACAGTGAAAACTGCAGGAATTTCAAACCGGCACTCGGAAACAGACTGAGAAACCAGAGTAAAAGTTTCTCCTGCAACCCGTTCCCTTTGTGCTGGATGAACGAACGTCTCTTCACATGCACAGTTCTGAGAGATAAATGAGTGTGAAAGCCGTACTTCAACTTGCTTGTTTGGAACACAAAGTTTCTTTTCACTTGCAAACTCCACTCCATACATATATATGGGGAGGTACTAGCTCCAACTCGGTTTTACAGTGAAAACTGCAGGAACTTCAAACCGGCACTAGGAAACAAACTGAGAAAACAGAGTAAAAATTTCTCCTGCAACACGTTCCCTTTGTGCTAGGTGAATGAATGTCTCTCCACATGCTGAGATCTGAGAGATAAGTGTGTGTGAAGGCCGTCCTTCGCCTAACATTTTGGGAACACAAAGTTTCTTTTCACTTGCAAACTCCACTCCATACATATATATGGGAGGTACTAGCTCCAACTCAGTTTTACAGTGAAAACTGCAGGAAATTCAAACCGGCAGTAGGAAACAGACTGAGGAACCAGAGTAAAAGTTTCTCCTGCAACCCGTTCCCTTTGTGCTGGATGAACGAACGTCTCTTCACATGCACAGTTCTGAGAGATAAATAAGTGTGAAAGCCGTACTTCACCTAGCTTGTTGGGAACACAAAGTTCCTTTTCAATTGCAAACTCCACTCCATTCATATATATGTTGAGGTGCTAGTTCCAACTCTATTTTACAGTGAAAACTGCAGGAAATTCAAACCGGCACTAGGAAACAGACTGAGAAACAAGAGTAAAAGTTACTCTTGCAACACGTTCCCTTTGAGCTAGATGAACGAACGTCTCTCCACATGCTCAATTCTGAGAGAAAAGTGTGTGGGAAAGCCGTCCTTCACCTCGCTTGTTGGGAACACAGTTTCTTTTCAGTTGCAAAGTCTACTCCATAGACTTATATGGGAAGGTACTAGCTCCAACTCAGTTTTACAGTGAAAACTGCAGGAAATTCAAACCGGCAGTAGGAAACAGACTGAGGAACCAGAGTAAAAGTTTCTCCTGCAACCCGTTCCCTTTGTGCTAGATGAACGAACGTCTCTCCACATGCTCAGTTCTGAGAGATAAGTGTGTGTAAAAGCCGTTCTTCGCCTAACATTTTGGGAACACAAAGTTTCTTTTAATTTGCAAACCCCACTCCATACATATATATGGGTAAGTACTAGCTCCAACTCGGTTTTACAGTGAAAACTGCAGGAACGTCAAACCGGAACTAGGAAACAGACTGAGAAACCAGAGTAAAAGTTTCTCCTGCAACCCGTTCCCTTTGTGCTAGATGAACGAACTTCTCTCCACATGCTCAGTTCTGAGAGATAAATGAGTGTGAAAGCCGTACTTCAACTAGCTTGTTGGGAACACAAAGTTTCTTTTCACTTGCAAAATACACTCCATAAATATATATGGGGAGGTACCAGCTCCAACTCGGTTTTACAGTGAAAACTGCAGGAACTTCAAAACGGCCCTAGGAAACAGACTGAGAAAACAGAGTAAAAGTTACACTTGCAACCCGTTCCCTTTGAGCTAGATGAACGAATGTCTCTCCACATGCTCAGTTCTGAGAGATAAGTGTGTGTGAATGCCGTCCTTCACCTAGATTGTTGGGAACACCAAGTTTCTTTTCACTTGCAATCTCCACTCCATTCATATATATGGGGAAGTACTAGCTCCAACTCTGTTTTACAGTGAAAACTCATGGAACTTCAAACAGGCACTAGGAAACAGACTGAGAAACCAGAGTAAAAGTTTCACCGGCAACCCGTTCCCTTTGTGCTGGATGAACGAACGTCTCTCCACATGCTCAGTTCTGAGAGATAAGTGTGTGTGAAAGCCGTCCTTCGCCTAACATTTTGGGAAAACAAAGATTCTTTTCACTTTCAAACTCCACTCCATACATATATATGGGGAGGTACTAGCTCCAACTCGGTTTTACAGTGAAAACTGCAGGAAATTCAAACCGGCACTAGGAAACAGACTGAGAAAACACAGTAAAAGTTACTCTTGCAACCCGTTCCCTTTGAGCTAGATGAACGAACGTCTCTCCACATGCACAGTTCTGAGAGATAATTGTGTGTGAAAGCCGTCCTTCACCTAGCTTGTTGGGAACACCAAGTTTCTTTTCACTTGCAAACTCCACTCCATTCATATATATGGGGAGGTACTAGCTCCAACTCGGTTTTACAGTGAAAACTGCAGGAACTTCAAAACGGCACTAGGAAACAGACTGAGGAACCAGAGTAAAAGTTAGTTTTGCAACCCGTTCCCTTTGTGCTAGTTGAACGAACGTCTCTCCACATGCTCAATTCTGAGAGATAAGTGTGTGGGAAAGCCGTCCTTCACCTAGCTTGTTGGGAACACAAAGTTACTTTTCACTTGCAAATTCTAATCCATAGACATATATGGGGAGGTACTAGCTCCAACTCGGTTTTACAGTGAAAACTGCAGGAACTTCAAACCGGCTGTAGGATACAGACTGAGAAACCAGAGTAAATATTTCTCCTGCAACCCGTTCCCTTTGTGCTAGATGAACGAACGTCTCTCCACATGCTCAGTTCTGAGAGATCAGTGTGTGTGAAAGCCGTCCTTCACCTAGATTGTTGGGAACACCAATTTTCTTTCCACTTGCAATCTCCACTACATTCATATATATGGGTAAGTACTAGCTCCAACTCTGTTTAACAGTGAAAACTGCAGGAATTTCAAACCGGAACTAAGAAACTGACTGAGAAACCAGAGAAAAAGTTTCACCTGCAACCCGTTCCTTTTGTGCTAGATGAACGAACGTCTCTCCACATGCTCACTTCTGAGAGATAATTGTGTGTGAAAGCCATACTTCACCTAGCTTGTTGTAAACACAAAGATTCTTTTCACTTGCAAACTCCACTCCATACATATATATGGGGAGGTACTAGCCCCAACTGGGTTTTACAGTGAAAATTGCAGGAACTTCTAACCGGCACTAGGAAACAGACTGAGAAACCAGAGTAAAAGTTTCTCCTGCAACCCGTTCCTTTGTGCTAGATGAACGAAAGTCTCTCCACATGCTCAGTTCTGAGAGATAAGTGTGTGTGAAAGCCGTACTTCACCTAGCTTGTTGGGAACACAAAGTTTCTTTTCAGTTGCAAACTCCATTCCATACATATTTATGGGGAGGTACTAGGTCCAACTCTGTTTTACAGTAAAAACTGCAGGAACTTCAAACTGGCACTAGGAAAAAGACTGAGAATCCAGAGTAACAGTTTCTTCTGCAACCCGATCCCTTTTTACTAGATGAACGAAAGTCTCTCCACATGCTCAGTTCTGAGAGATAATTGTGTGTGAAAGCCGTCCTTCAAATACCTTGTTGGGAACACAAAGTTTCTTTTCAGTTGCAAACTCCACTCCATACATATATATGGGGAGGTGCTAGTTCCAACTCGATTTTACAGTGAAAACTGCAGGAAATTCAAACCGGCACTAGGAAACAGACTGAGAAACAAGAGTAAAAGTTACTCTTGCAACACGTTCCCTTTGAGCTAGATGAACGAACGTCTCTCCACATGCTCAATTCTGAGAGAAAAGTGTGTGGGAAAGCCGTCCTTCACCTCGCTTGTTGGGAACACAGTTTCTTTTCAGTTGCAAAGTCTACTCCATAGACTTATATGGGAAGGTACTAGCTCCAACTCAGTTTTACAGTGAAAACTGCAGGAACTTCAAACAGGCAGTAGGAAACAGACTGAGGAACCAGAGTAAAAGTTTCTCCTGCAACCCGTTCCCTTTGTGCTAGATGAACGAACGTCTCTCCACATGCTCAGTTCTGAGAGATAAGTGTGTGTAAAAGCCGTTCTTCGCCAAACATTTTGGGAACACAAAGTTTCTTTTAAGTTGCAAACCCCACTCCATACATATATATGGGTAAGTACTAGCTCCAACTCGGTTTTACAGTGAAAACTGCAGGAACGTCAAACCGGAACTAGGAAACAGACTGAGAAACCAGAGTAAAAGTTTCTCCTGCAACCCGTTCCCTTTGTGCTAGATGAACGAACTTCTCTCCACATGCTCAGTTCTGAGAGATAAATGAGTGTGAAAGCCGTACTTCAACTAGCTTGTTGGGAACACAAAGTTTCTTTTCACTTGCAAAATACACTCCATAAATATATATGGGGAGGTACCAGCTCCAACTCGGTTTTACAGTGAAAACTGCAGGAACTTCAAAACGGCCCTAGGAAACAGACTGAGAAAACAGAGTAAAAGTTACTCTTGCAACCCGTTCCCTTTGAGCTAGATGAACGAATGTCTCTCCACATGCTCAGTTCTGAGAGATAAGTGTGTGTGAATGCCGTCCTTCACCTAGATTGTTGGGAACACCAAGTTTCTTTTCACTTGCAATCTCCACTCCATTCATATATATGGGGAAGTACTAGCTCCAACTCTGTTTTACAGTGAAAACTCATGGAACTTCAAACAGGCACTAGGAAACAGACTGAGAAACCAGAGTAAAAGTTTCACCGGCAACCCGTTCCCTTTGTGCTGGATGAACGAACGTCTCTCCACATGCTCAGTTCTGAGAGATAAGTGTGTGTGAAAGCCGTCCTTCGCCTAACATTTTGGGAAAACAAAGTTTCTTTTCACTTTCAAACTCCACTCCATACATATATATGGGGAGGTAATAGCTCCAACTCGGTTTTACAGTGAAAACTGCAGGAAATTCAAACCGGCACTAGGAAACAGACTAAGAAAACACAGTAAAAGTTACTCTTGCAACCCGTTCCCTTTGAGCTAGATGAACGAACGTCTCTCCACATGCACAGTTCTGAGAGATAATTGTGTGTGAAAGCCGTCCTTCACCTAGCTTGTTGGGAACACCAAGTTTCTTTTCACTTGCAAACTCCACTCCATTCATATATATGGGGAGGTACTATCTCCAACTCGGTTTTACAGTGAAAACTGCAGGAACTTCAAAACGGCACTAGGAAACAGACTGAGGAACCAGAGTAAAAGTTAGTTTTGCAACCCGTTCCCTTTGTGCTAGTTGAACGAACGTCTCTCCACATGCTCAATTCTGAGAGATAAGTGTGTGGGAAAGCCGTCCTTCACCTAGCTTGTTGGGAACACAAAGTTACTTTTCACTTGCAAATTCTAATCCATAGACATATATGGGGAGGTACTAGCTCCAACTCGGTTTTACAGTGAAAACTGCAGGAACTTCAAACCGGCTGTAGGATACAGACTGAGAAACCAGAGTAAATATTTCCCCTGCAACCCGTTCCCTTTGTGCTAGATGAACGAACGTCTCTCCACATGCTCAGTTCTGAGAGATCAGTGTGTGTGAAAGCCGTCCTTCACCTAGATTGTTGGGAACACCAATTTTCTTTCCACTTGCAATCTCCACTACATTCATATATATGGGTAAGTACTAGCTCCAACTCTGTTTAACAGTGAAAACTGCAGGAATTTCAAACCGGAACTAAGAAACTGACTGAGAAACCAGAGAAAAAGTTTCACCTGCAACCCGTTCCTTTTGTGCTAGATGAACGAACGTCTCTCCACATGCTCACTTCTGAGAGATAATTGTGTGTGAAAGCCATACTTCACCTAGCTTGTTGGAAACACAAAGATTCTTTTCACTTGCAAACTCCACTCCATACATATATATGGGGAGGTACTAGCCCCAACTGGGTTTTACAGTGAAAATTGCAGGAACTTCAAACCGGCACTAGGAAACAGACTGAGAAACCAGAGTAAAAGTTTCTCCTGCAACCCGTTCCTTTGTGCTAGATGAACGAAAGTCTCTCCACATGCTCAGTTCTGAGAGATAAGTGTGTGTGAAAGCCGTACTTCACCTAGCTTGTTGGGAACACAAAGTTTCTTTTCAGTTGCAAACTCCTTTCCATACATATTTATGGGGAGGTACTAGGTCCAACTCTGTTTTACAGTAAAAACTGCAGGAACTTCAAACTGGCACTAGGAAAAAGACTGAGAATCCAGAGTAACAGTTTCTTCTGCAACCCGATCCCTTTTTACTAGATGAACGAAAGTCTCTCCACATGCTCAGTTCTGAGAGATAATTGTGTGTGAAAGCCGTCCTTCAAATACCTTGTTGGGAACACAAAGTTTCTTTTCAGTTGCAAACTCCACTCCATACATATATATGGGGAGGTACTAGCTCCAACTCGGTTTTACAGTGAAAAGTGCAGGAACTTCAAACTGGCACTAGGAAACAGACTGAGAAACCACACTAAAATTTTCTAATGCAACCCGTTCCCTTTGTGCTAGATGAACGAAAGTCTCTCCACATGCTCACTTCTGAGAGATAAGTGTGTGTGAAAGCCGTACTTCACCTAGCTTGTTGGGAACACAAAGTTTCTATTCACTTGCAAACTCCACTCCATACATATATATGGGGAGGTACTAGCTCCAACTCGATTTTACAGTGAAAACTGCAGGAACTTCAAACCGGCACTAGGAAACAGACTGAGAGACCAGAGTAAATTCTTCTCCGGCAACCCGTTCCCTTTGTGCTAGATGAACGAACGTCTCTCCACATGCTCAGTTCTGAGAGAAAAGTGGGTGTGAAAGCCGTCCTTCACCTACCTTTTTGGGAACACAAAGTTTCTTTTCAGTTGCAAACCCCACTCCATTCATATATATGGGGACATAATAAACCCAACTCGGTTTTATAGTGAAAACTGCATGAACTTCAAACAGGCACTAGGAAACAGACTGAGAAACCAGAGTAAAAGTTTCTCCTGCAACCCGTTCCCTTTGTGCTAGATGAACGAACATCTCTCCACATGCACAGTTCTGAGAGATATGTGTGTGAAAGCCGTCCTTCACCTAGCTTGTTGGGAACACAAAGTTACTTTTCACTTGCCTACTCCATTCCATACATGTATATGGGGAGGTACTAGCTCCAACTCGGTTTTACAGTGAAAATTGCAGGAACTTCAAACCGGCACTAGGAAACAGACTGAGAAACCAGAGTAAAAGTTTCACATGCAACCCGTTCCCTTTGTGCTAGATGAACGAACGTCTCTCCACATGCTCATTTCTGAGAGATAAGTGTGTGTGAAAGCCGTCCTTCAACTAGCTTGTTGGGAACACAAAGATTCTTTTCCGTTGCAAACTCCACTCCATATATATATATGGGGAGGTACTAGCTCCAACTCGGTTTTACAGTGAAAACTGCAGGAACTTCAAACCGGCACTAGGAAACACACTGAGAAACCAGAGTACAAGTTTCCCCTGCAACCCGTTCCATTTGTGCTAGATGAACGAACGTCTCTCCACATGCTCATTACTGAGAGATAAGTGTGTGTGAAAGCCGCCCTTCACCTAGCTTGTTGGGAACACAAAGTTTCTTTTCACTTGCAATCTCCACTCCATACATATATATGGGGAGGTACTAGCTCCAACTCTGTTTTACAGTGAAAACTGCAGGAACTTCAAACCGGCAGTGGGAAACAGACTGAGGAACCGGAGTAAAAGTTTCCCCTGCAACCCGGTCCCTTTGTGCTAGATGAACGAACGTCTCTCCACATGATCAGTTCTGAGAGATAAGTGTGTGTAAAAGCCGTTCTTCGCCTAACATTTTGGGAACACAAAGTTTCTTTTAAGTTGCAAACCCCACTCCATACATATATATGGGTAAGTACTAGCTCCAACTCGGTTTTACAGTGAAAACTGCAGGAACGTCAAACCGGAACTAGGAAACAGACTGAGAAACCAGAGTAAAAGTTTCTCCTGCAACACGTTCCCTTTGTGCTAGATGAACGAACTTCTCTCCACATGCTCAGTTCTGAGAGATAAATGAGTGTGAAAGCCGTACTTCAACTAGCTTGTTGGGAACACAAAGTTTCTTTTCACTTGCAAAATACACTCCATAAATATATATGGGGAGGTACCAGCTCCAACTCGGTTTTACAGTGAAAACTGCAGGAACTTCAAAACGTCCCTAGGAAACAGACTGAGAAAACAGAGTAAAAGTTACCCTTGCAACCCGTTCCCTTTGAGCTAGATGAACGAAAGTCTCTCCACATGCTCAGTTCTGAGAGATAAGTGTGTGTGAATGCCGTCCTTCACCTAGATTGTTGGGAACACCAAGTTTCTTTTCACTTGCCATCTCCACTCCATTCATATATATGGGGAGGTACTAGCTCCAACTCGGTTTTACAGTGAAAACTGCAGGAACTTCAAACCGGCACTAGGAAACAGACTGAGAAACCAGAGTAAAAGTTTCACCTGCAACCCGTTCCCTTTGTGCTGGATGAACGAACGTCTCTCCACATGCTCAGTTCTGAGAGATAAGTGTGTGTGAAAGCCGTCCTTCGCCTAACATTTTGGGAAAACAAAGTTTCTTTTCACTTGAAAACTCCACTCCATACATATATATGGGTAGGTACTAACACCAACTCAGTTTTACAGTGAAAACTGCAGGAATTTGAAACCGGCACTAGGAAACACACTGAGAATCCAGAGTAAAAGTTTTTCCTGCAAACCGTTCCCTTTGTGCTAGATGAACGAACGTCTCTCCACATGCTCAGTTCTGAGAGATAATTGTGTGTGAAAGCCGTCCTTCACCTAGCTTGTTGGGAACACAAACATCCTTTTCAATTGCCAACTCCATTCCATTCATATATATGTGGAGGTACTAGGTCCAACTCGATTTTACAGTGAAATCTGCAGGAACTTCATACCGGCACAAGGAAACAGACTGAGAAAACAGAGTAAAAGTTACTCTTGCAACACGTTCCCTTTGAGCTAGTTGAACGAACGTCTCTCCACATGCTCAGTTCTGATAGATAAGTGTGTGTGAAAGCCGTCCTTCACCTAGCTTGTTGGGAACACCAAGTTTCTTTTCTCTTGCAATCTCCACTCCACTCATATATATGTTGAGGTACTAGCTCTAACTCGGTTTTACAGAGAAAACTGCAGGAACTTCAAACCGGCACTAGGAAACAGACTGAGAAACCAGAGTAAAAGTTAGTCTTGCAAACCGTTCCCTTTGTGCTAGATGAACTAACGTCTCTCCACATGCTCAATTCTGAGAGATAATTGTGTGGGAAAGCCGTCCTTCACATCGCTAGTTGGGAACACAAAGATTCTTTTCAATTGCAAACTACACTCCATACATATATATGGGGAGGTACTAGCTCCAACTCGGTTTTACATTGAAAATTGCAGGAACTTCAAACCGGCACTAGGAAACAGAATGAGAAGCCAGAGTAATAGTTTCCCCTGCAACACGTTCCCTTTGTGCTAGATGAACGAAAGTCTCTCCATATGCTCAGTTCTGAGAGATAAGTGTGTGTGAAAGCCGTCCTTAACCTAGCTTGTTGGGAACACAAAGTTTCTTTTCACTTGCAAACTCCACTCCATACATATATAAGGGGAGGTACCAGCTCCAACTATGTTTTACAGTGAAAACTGCAGGAACTTCAAACCGGCACTAGGAATCATACTGAGTATCCAGAGTAACAGTTTCTCCTGCAACCGTTTCCTTTTGTCTAGACGAACGAACGTCTCCTCACATCCTCAGTTCTGAGAGTTAATTGTGTGTGAAAGCCGTCCTTCAACTAGCTTGTTTGGAACACAAAGTTTCTTTTCACTTGCAAACTCCACTCCATACAAATATATGGGGTGGTACTAGCTCCGACACGGTTTTACAGTGAAAACTGCAGGAACTTCAAACCGGCACCAGGAAACAGACTGAGAAACCAGAGTAAAATTTTCTCCTGCAACCCGTTACATTTGTGCTAGATGATCGAACGTCTCTCCACATGCTCAGTTCTGAGAGATAAGTGTGTGGGAAAGCCGTCCTTCACCTCGCTTGTTGGGAACACATAGTTTCTTTTCAGTTGCAAACTCTAATCCATAGATATATATGGGGAAGTACTAGCTCCAACTCAGTTTTACAGTGAAAACTGCAGGAAATTCAAACCGGCAGTAGGAAACAGACTGAGAAACCAGAGTAAAAGTTTCTCCTGCAAACCGTTCCCTTTGTGCTAGATGAACGAACGTCTCTACACATGCTCAGTTCTGAGAGTTAAGTGTGTGTGAAAGCCGTCCTTCACCTAGCTTGTTGGGAACACAAAGTTTCTTTTCACTTTCAAACTCCACTCCATACATATATATGGGAAGGTACTAGCTCCAAATCGGTTTTACATTGAAAACTGCAGGAACTTCAAAACGGCACTAGGAAACAGACTGAGAAATCAGAGTAAAAGTTACTCTTGCAACACGTTCCCTTTGAGCTAGATGAACGAACGTCTCTCCACATGCTCAATTCTGAGAGAAAAGTGTGTGGGAAAGCCGTCCTTCACCTCGCTTGTTGGGAACACAGTTTCTTTTCAGTTGCAAAGTCTACTCCATAGACTTATATGGGAAGGTACTAGCTCCAACTCAGTTTTACAGTGAAAACTGCAGGAACTTCAAACAGGCAGTAGGAAACAGACTGAGGAACCAGAGTAAAAGTTTCTCCTGCAACCCGTTCCCTTTGTGCTAGATGAACGAACGTCTCTCCACATGCTCAGTTCTGAGAGATAAGTGTGTGTAAAAGCCGTTCTTCGCCAAACATTTTGGGAACACAAAGTTTCTTTTAAGTTGCAAACCCCACTCCATACATATATATGGGTAAGTACTAGCTCCAACTCGGTTTTACAGTGAAAACTGCAGGAACGTCAAACCGGAACTAGGAAACAGACTGAGAAACCAGAGTAAAAGTTTCTCCTGCAACCCGTTCCCTTTGTGCTAGATGAACGAACTTCTCTCCACATGCTCAGTTCTGAGAGATAAATGAGTGTGAAAGCCGTACTTCAACTAGCTTGTTGGGAACACAAAGTTTCTTTTCACTTGCAAAATACACTCCATAAATATATATGGGGAGGTACCAGCTCCAACTCGGTTTTACAGTGAAAACTGCAGGAACTTCAAAACGGCCCTAGGAAACAGACTGAGAAAACAGAGTAAAAGTTACTCTTGCAACCCGTTCCCTTTGAGCTAGATGAACGAATGTCTCTCCACATGCTCAGTTCTGAGAGATAAGTGTGTGTGAATGCCGTCCTTCACCTAGATTGTTGGGAACACCAAGTTTCTTTTCACTTGCAATCTCCACTCCATTCATATATATGGGGAAGTACTAGCTCCAACTCTGTTTTACAGTGAAAACTCATGGAACTTCAAACAGGCACTAGGAAACAGACTGAGAAACCAGAGTAAAAGTTTCACCGGCAACCCGTTCCCTTTGTGCTGGATGAACGAACGTCTCTCCACATGCTCAGTTCTGAGAGATAAGTGTGTGTGAAAGCCGTCCTTCGCCTAACATTTTGGGAAAACAAAGTTTCTTTTCACTTTCAAACTCCACTCCATACATATATATGGGGAGGTAATAGCTCCAACTCGGTTTTACAGTGAAAACTGCAGGAAATTCAAACCGGCACTAGGAAACAGACTAAGAAAACACAGTAAAAGTTACTCTTGCAACCCGTTCCCTTTGAGCTAGATGAACGAACGTCTCTCCACATGCACAGTTCTGAGAGATAATTGTGTGTGAAAGCCGTCCTTCACCTAGCTTGTTGGGAACACCAAGTTTCTTTTCACTTGCAAACTCCACTCCATTCATATATATGGGGAGGTACTATCTCCAACTCGGTTTTACAGTGAAAACTGCAGGAACTTCAAAACGGCACTAGGAAACAGACTGAGGAACCAGAGTAAAAGTTAGTTTTGCAACCCGTTCCCTTTGTGCTAGTTGAACGAACGTCTCTCCACATGCTCAATTCTGAGAGATAAGTGTGTGGGAAAGCCGTCCTTCACCTAGCTTGTTGGGAACACAAAGTTACTTTTCACTTGCAAATTCTAATCCATAGACATATATGGGGAGGTACTAGCTCCAACTCGGTTTTACAGTGAAAACTGCAGGAACTTCAAACCGGCTGTAGGATACAGACTGAGAAACCAGAGTAAATATTTCCCCTGCAACCCGTTCCCTTTGTGCTAGATGAACGAACGTCTCTCCACATGCTCAGTTCTGAGAGATCAGTGTGTGTGAAAGCCGTCCTTCACCTAGATTGTTGGGAACACCAATTTTCTTTCCACTTGCAATCTCCACTACATTCATATATATGGGTAAGTACTAGCTCCAACTCTGTTTAACAGTGAAAACTGCAGGAATTTCAAACCGGAACTAAGAAACTGACTGAGAAACCAGAGAAAAAGTTTCACCTGCAACCCGTTCCTTTTGTGCTAGATGAACGAACGTCTCTCCACATGCTCACTTCTGAGAGATAATTGTGTGTGAAAGCCATACTTCACCTAGCTTGTTGGAAACACAAAGATTCTTTTCACTTGCAAACTCCACTCCATACATATATATGGGGAGGTACTAGCCCCAACTGGGTTTTACAGTGAAAATTGCAGGAACTTCAAACCGGCACTAGGAAACAGACTGAGAAACCAGAGTAAAAGTTTCTCCTGCAACCCGTTCCTTTGTGCTAGATGAACGAAAGTCTCTCCACATGCTCAGTTCTGAGAGATAAGTGTGTGTGAAAGCCGTACTTCACCTAGCTTGTTGGGAACACAAAGTTTCTTTTCAGTTGCAAACTCCTTTCCATACATATTTATGGGGAGGTACTAGGTCCAACTCTGTTTTACAGTAAAAACTGCAGGAACTTCAAACTGGCACTAGGAAAAAGACTGAGAATCCAGAGTAACAGTTTCTTCTGCAACCCGATCCCTTTTTACTAGATGAACGAAAGTCTCTCCACATGCTCAGTTCTGAGAGATAATTGTGTGTGAAAGCCGTCCTTCAAATACCTTGTTGGGAACACAAAGTTTCTTTTCAGTTGCAAACTCCACTCCATACATATATATGGGGAGGTACTAGCTCCAACTCGGTTTTACAGTGAAAAGTGCAGGAACTTCAAACTGGCACTAGGAAACAGACTGAGAAACCACAGTAAAATTTTCTAATGCAACCCGTTCCCTTTGTGCTAGATGAACGAAAGTCTCTCCACATGCTCACTTCTGAGAGATAAGTGTGTGTGAAAGCCGTACTTCACCTAGCTTGTTGGGAACACAAAGTTTCTATTCACTTGCAAACTCCACTCCATACATATATATGGGGAGGTACTAGCTCCAACTCGATTTTACAGTGAAAACTGCAGGAACTTCAAACCGGCACTAGGAAACAGACTGAGAGACCAGAGTAAATTCTTCTCCGGCAACCCGTTCCCTTTGTGCTAGATGAACGAACGTCTCTCCACATGCTCAGTTCTGAGAGAAAAGTGGGTGTGAAAGCCGTCCTTCACCTACCTTTTTGGGAACACAAAGTTTCTTTTCAGTTGCAAACCCCACTCCATTCATATATATGGGGACATAATAAACCCAACTCGGTTTTATAGTGAAAACTGCATGAACTTCAAACAGGCACTAGGAAACAGACTGAGAAACCAGAGTAAAAGTTTCTCCTGCAACCCGTTCCCTTTGTGCTAGATGAACGAACATCTCTCCACATGCACAGTTCTGAGAGATATGTGTGTGAAAGCCGTCCTTCACCTAGCTTGTTGGGAACACAAAGTTACTTTTCACTTGCCTACTCCATTCCATACATGTATATGGGGAGGTACTAGCTCCAACTCGGTTTTACAGTGAAAATTGCAGGAACTTCAAACCGGCACTAGGAAACAGACTGAGAAACCAGAGTAAAAGTTTCACATGCAACCCGTTCCCTTTGTGCTAGATGAACGAACGTCTCTCCACATGCTCATTTCTGAGAGATAAGTGTGTGTGAAAGCCGTCCTTCAACTAGCTTGTTGGGAACACAAAGATTCTTTTCCGTTGCAAACTCCACTCCATATATATATATGGGGAGGTACTAGCTCCAACTCGGTTTTACAGTGAAAACTGCAGGAACTTCAAACCGGCACTAGGAAACACACTGAGAAACCAGAGTACAAGTTTCCCCTGCAACCCGTTCCATTTGTGCTAGATGAACGAACGTCTCTCCACATGCTCATTACTGAGAGATAAGTGTGTGTGAAAGCCGCCCTTCACCTAGCTTGTTGGGAACACAAAGTTTCTTTTCACTTGCAATCTCCACTCCATACATATATATGGGGAGGTACTAGCTCCAACTCTGTTTTACAGTGAAAACTGCAGGAACTTCAAACCGGCAGTGGGAAACAGACTGAGGAACCGGAGTAAAAGTTTCCCCTGCAACCCGGTCCCTTTGTGCTAGATGAACGAACGTCTCTCCACATGATCAGTTCTGAGAGATAAGTGTGTGTAAAAGCCGTTCTTCGCCTAACATTTTGGGAACACAAAGTTTCTTTTAAGTTGCAAACCCCACTCCATACATATATATGGGTAAGTACTAGCTCCAACTCGGTTTTACAGTGAAAACTGCAGGAACGTCAAACCGGAACTAGGAAACAGACTGAGAAACCAGAGTAAAAGTTTCTCCTGCAACACGTTCCCTTTGTGCTAGATGAACGAACTTCTCTCCACATGCTCAGTTCTGAGAGATAAATGAGTGTGAAAGCCGTACTTCAACTAGCTTGTTGGGAACACAAAGTTTCTTTTCACTTGCAAAATACACTCCATAAATATATATGGGGAGGTACCAGCTCCAACTCGGTTTTACAGTGAAAACTGCAGGAACTTCAAAACGTCCCTAGGAAACAGACTGAGAAAACAGAGTAAAAGTTACCCTTGCAACCCGTTCCCTTTGAGCTAGATGAACGAAAGTCTCTCCACATGCTCAGTTCTGAGAGATAAGTGTGTGTGAATGCCGTCCTTCACCTAGATTGTTGGGAACACCAAGTTTCTTTTCACTTGCCATCTCCACTCCATTCATATATATGGGGAGGTACTAGCTCCAACTCGGTTTTACAGTGAAAACTGCAGGAACTTCAAACCGGCACTAGGAAACAGACTGAGAAACCAGAGTAAAAGTTTCACCTGCAACCCGTTCCCTTTGTGCTGGATGAACGAACGTCTCTCCACATGCTCAGTTCTGAGAGATAAGTGTGTGTGAAAGCCGTCCTTCGCCTAACATTTTGGGAAAACAAAGTTTCTTTTCACTTGAAAACTCCACTCCATACATATATATGGGTAGGTACTAACACCAACTCAGTTTTACAGTGAAAACTGCAGGAATTTGAAACCGGCACTAGGAAACACACTGAGAATCCAGAGTAAAAGTTTTTCCTGCAAACCGTTCCCTTTGTGCTAGATGAACGAACGTCTCTCCACATGCTCAGTTCTGAGAGATAATTGTGTGTGAAAGCCGTCCTTCACCTAGCTTGTTGGGAACACAAACATCCTTTTCAATTGCCAACTCCATTCCATTCATATATATGTGGAGGTACTAGGTCCAACTCGATTTTACAGTGAAATCTGCAGGAACTTCATACCGGCACAAGGAAACAGACTGAGAAAACAGAGTAAAAGTTACTCTTGCAACACGTTCCCTTTGAGCTAGTTGAACGAACGTCTCTCCACATGCTCAGTTCTGATAGATAAGTGTGTGTGAAAGCCGTCCTTCACCTAGCTTGTTGGGAACACCAAGTTTCTTTTCTCTTGCAATCTCCACTCCACTCATATATATGTTGAGGTACTAGCTCTAACTCGGTTTTACAGAGAAAACTGCAGGAACTTCAAACCGGCACTAGGAAACAGACTGAGAAACCAGAGTAAAAGTTAGTCTTGCAAACCGTTCCCTTTGTGCTAGATGAACTAACGTCTCTCCACATGCTCAATTCTGAGAGATAATTGTGTGGGAAAGCCGTCCTTCACATCGCTAGTTGGGAACACAAAGATTCTTTTCAATTGCAAACTACACTCCATACATATATATGGGGAGGTACTAGCTCCAACTCGGTTTTACATTGAAAATTGCAGGAACTTCAAACCGGCACTAGGAAACAGAATGAGAAGCCAGAGTAATAGTTTCCCCTGCAACACGTTCCCTTTGTGCTAGATGAACGAAAGTCTCTCCATATGCTCAGTTCTGAGAGATAAGTGTGTGTGAAAGCCGTCCTTAACCTAGCTTGTTGGGAACACAAAGTTTCTTTTCACTTGCAAACTCCACTCCATACATATATAAGGGGAGGTACCAGCTCCAACTATGTTTTACAGTGAAAACTGCAGGAACTTCAAACCGGCACTAGGAATCATACTGAGTATCCAGAGTAACAGTTTCTCCTGCAACCGTTTCCTTTTGTCTAGACGAACGAACGTCTCCTCACATCCTCAGTTCTGAGAGTTAATTGTGTGTGAAAGCCGTCCTTCAACTAGCTTGTTTGGAACACAAAGTTTCTTTTCACTTGCAAACTCCACTCCATACAAATATATGGGGTGGTACTAGCTCCGACACGGTTTTACAGTGAAAACTGCAGGAACTTCAAACCGGCACCAGGAAACAGACTGAGAAACCAGAGTAAAATTTTCTCCTGCAACCCGTTACATTTGTGCTAGATGATCGAACGTCTCTCCACATGCTCAGTTCTGAGAGATAAGTGTGTGGGAAAGCCGTCCTTCACCTCGCTTGTTGGGAACACATAGTTTCTTTTCAGTTGCAAACTCTAATCCATAGATATATATGGGGAAGTACTAGCTCCAACTCAGTTTTACAGTGAAAACTGCAGGAAATTCAAACCGGCAGTAGGAAACAGACTGAGAAACCAGAGTAAAAGTTTCTCCTGCAAACCGTTCCCTTTGTGCTAGATGAACGAACGTCTCTACACATGCTCAGTTCTGAGAGTTAAGTGTGTGTGAAAGCCGTCCTTCACCTAGCTTGTTGGGAACACAAAGTTTCTTTTCACTTTCAAACTCCACTCCATACATATATATGGGGAGGTACTAGCTCCAACTCGGTTTTACAGTGAAAACTGCAGGAACTTCAAACCGGCACTAGGAAACAGACTGAGAAACCAGAGTAAAAGTTTCACCTGCAACCCGTTCCCTTTGTGCTGGATGAACGAACGTCTCTCCACATGCTCAGTTCTGAGAGATAAGTGTGTGTGAAAGCCGTCCTTCGCCTAACATTTTGGGAAAACAAAGTTTCTTTTCACTTGAAAACTCCACTCCATACATATATATGGGTAGGTACTAACACCAACTCAGTTTTACAGTGAAAACTGCAGGAATTTGAAACCGGCACTAGGAAACACACTGAGAATCCAGAGTAAAAGTTTTTCCTGCAAACCGTTCCCTTTGTGCTAGATGAACGAACGTCTCTCCACATGCTCAGTTCTGAGAGATAATTGTGTGTGAAAGCCGTCCTTCACCTAGCTTGTTGGGAACACAAACATCCTTTTCAATTGCCAACTCCATTCCATTCATATATATGTGGAGGTACTAGGTCCAACTCGATTTTACAGTGAAATCTGCAGGAACTTCATACCGGCACAAGGAAACAGACTGAGAAAACAGAGTAAAAGTTACTCTTGCAACACGTTCCCTTTGAGCTAGTTGAACGAACGTCTCTCCACATGCTCAGTTCTGATAGATAAGTGTGTGTGAAAGCCGTCCTTCACCTAGCTTGTTGGGAACACCAAGTTTCTTTTCTCTTGCAATCTCCACTCCACTCATATATATGTTGAGGTACTAGCTCTAACTCGGTTTTACAGAGAAAACTGCAGGAACTTCAAACCGGCACTAGGAAACAGACTGAGAAACCAGAGTAAAAGTTAGTCTTGCAAACCGTTCCCTTTGTGCTAGATGAACTAACGTCTCTCCACATGCTCAATTCTGAGAGATAATTGTGTGGGAAAGCCGTCCTTCACATCGCTAGTTGGGAACACAAAGATTCTTTTCAATTGCAAACTACACTCCATACATATATATGGGGAGGTACTAGCTCCAACTCGGTTTTACATTGAAAATTGCAGGAACTTCAAACCGGCACTAGGAAACAGAATGAGAAGCCAGAGTAATAGTTTCCCCTGCAACACGTTCCCTTTGTGCTAGATGAACGAAAGTCTCTCCATATGCTCAGTTCTGAGAGATAAGTGTGTGTGAAAGCCGTCCTTAACCTAGCTTGTTGGGAACACAAAGTTTCTTTTCACTTGCAAACTCCACTCCATACATATATAAGGGGAGGTACCAGCTCCAACTATGTTTTACAGTGAAAACTGCAGGAACTTCAAACCGGCACTAGGAATCATACTGAGTATCCAGAGTAACAGTTTCTCCTGCAACCGTTTCCTTTTGTCTAGACGAACGAACGTCTCCTCACATCCTCAGTTCTGAGAGTTAATTGTGTGTGAAAGCCGTCCTTCAACTAGCTTGTTTGGAACACAAAGTTTCTTTTCACTTGCAAACTCCACTCCATACAAATATATGGGGTGGTACTAGCTCCGACACGGTTTTACAGTGAAAACTGCAGGAACTTCAAACCGGCACCAGGAAACAGACTGAGAAACCAGAGTAAAATTTTCTCCTGCAACCCGTTACATTTGTGCTAGATGATCGAACGTCTCTCCACATGCTCAGTTCTGAGAGATAAGTGTGTGGGAAAGCCGTCCTTCACCTCGCTTGTTGGGAACACATAGTTTCTTTTCAGTTGCAAACTCTAATCCATAGATATATATGGGGAAGTACTAGCTCCAACTCAGTTTTACAGTGAAAACTGCAGGAAATTCAAACCGGCAGTAGGAAACAGACTGAGAAACCAGAGTAAAAGTTTCTCCTGCAAACCGTTCCCTTTGTGCTAGATGAACGAACGTCTCTACACATGCTCAGTTCTGAGAGTTAAGTGTGTGTGAAAGCCGTCCTTCACCTAGCTTGTTGGGAACACAAAGTTTCTTTTCACTTTCAAACTCCACTCCATACATATATATGGGAAGGTACTAGCTCCAAATCGGTTTTACATTGAAAACTGCAGGAACTTCAAAACGGCACTAGGAAACAGACTGAGAAATCAGAGTAAAAGTTTCTCCTGCAACCCGTTACCTTTGTGCTAGATGAACGAACGTCTCTTCACATGCTCAGTTCTGAGAGATAAGTGTGTGTGAAAGCCGTCCTTCACCAAGCATTTTGGGAACACAAAGTTTCTTTTCAGTTGCAAACTCCAATCCATACATATATATGGGGAGGTACATGCTCCAACTCTGTTTTACAGTGAAAACAGCAGGAACTTCAAACCGGCACTAGGAAACAGACTGAGAAACCAGAGTAAAAGTTAGTTTGCAACCCGTTCCCTTTGTGCTAGTTGAACGAACGTCTCTCCACATGCTCAATTCTGAGAGATAAGTGTGTGGGAAAGCCGTCCTTCACCTAGCTTGTTGGGAACACAAAGTTTCTTTTCAGTTGCAAATTCTAATCCATAGACGTATATGGGGAGGTACTAGCTCCAACTCGGTTTTACAGTGAAAACTTCAGGAACTTCAAACCGGCAGTAGGATACAGACTGAGAAACCAGAGTAAATGTTTCACCTGCAACCCGTTCGCTTTTTGCTAGATGAACGAACGTCTCTCCACATGCTCAGTTCTGAGAGATCAGTGTGTGTGAAAGCCGTCCTTCACCTAGATTGTTAGGAACACCAATTTTCTTTCCACTTGCAATCTCCACTACATTCATATATATGGGGAGGTACAAGCTCCAACTCGGTTTAACAGTAAAAACTGCAGGAATTTCAAACCGGCAGTAGGAAACAGACTGAGAAACCAGAGTAAAAGTTTCTCCTGCAAACCGTACCCTTTGTGCTAGATGCACGAACGTCTCTACACATGCTCAGTTCTGAGAGTTAAGTGTGGGTGAAAGCCGTCCTTCACCTAGCTTGTTGGGAACACAAAGTTTCTTTTCAATTGCAAACTCCACTCCATACATATATATGGGAAGGTACTAGCTCCAACTCGGTTTTACATTGAAAACTGCAGGAACTTCAAAACGGCACTAGGAAACAGACTGAGAAACCAGAGTAAAAGTTTCTCCTGCAACCCGTTCCCTTTGTGCTAGATGAACGAACGTCTCTCCACATGCTCAGTTCTGAGAGATAAGTGTGTGTGAGAGCCGTCCTTCGCCAAACATTTTGGGAAAACAAAGTTTCTTTTCAGTTGCAAACTCCAATCCATACATATATGGGGAGGTACTTGCTCCAACTCTATTTTACAGTGAAAACTGCAGGAACTTCTAACCGACACTAGGAAACAGACTGAGAAACCAGAGTAAAAGTTTCTCCTGCAACCCGTTCCCTTTGGGCTAGATGAACGAAGGTCTCTCCACATGCTCAGTTCTGAGAGATAAGTGTGTGTGAGAGCCGTCCTTCACCTTGCTTGTTGAGAACACAAAGTTTCTCTTAAGTTGCAAACTCCACTCCATACATATATATGAGTAGGTACTAGCTCAAATTCCTTTTTACAGTGAAAACTGCAGGAATTTCAAACCGGCACTAGGAAACAGACTGAGAAACCAGAGTAAAAGTTTCTCCTGCAACCCGTTCCCTTTGTGCTGGATGAACGAACGTCTCTTCACATGCACAGTTCTGAGAGATAAATGAGTGTGAAAGCCGTACTTCAACTTGCTTGTTTGGAACACAAAGTTTCTTTTCACTTGCAAACTCCACTCCATACATATATATGGGGAGGTACCAGCTCCAACTCGGTTTTACAGTGAAAACTGCAGGAACTTCAAACCGGCACTAGGAAACAAACTGAGAAAACAGAGTAAAAATTTCTCCTGCAACACGTTACCTTTGTGCTAGGTGAATGAATGTCTCTCCACATGCTGAGATCTGAGAGATAAGTGTGTGTGAAGGCCGTCCTTCGCATAACATTTTGGGAACACAAAGTTTCTTTTCACTTGCAAACTCCACTCCATACATATATATGGGTAGGTACTAGCACCAATTCTCTTTTACAGTGAAAACTGCAGGAATTTCAAACCGGCACTAGGAAACAGACTGAGAAACCAGAGTAAAAGTTTCCCTGCATCCCGTTCCCTTTGTGCTAGATGAACGAACGTCTCTCCACATGCTCAGTTCTGAGAGATTAATGAGTGTGAAAGCCGTACTTCACCTAGCTTGTTGGGAACACAAAGTTTCTTTTCACTTGAAATCTCCACTCCATACATATATATGGGTAGGTACTAGCTCAAATTCCGTTTTACAGTGAAAACTGCAGGAATTTCAAACCGGCACTAGGAAACAGACTGAGAAACCAGAGTAAAAATTTCTCCTGCATCCCGTTCCCTTTTTGCTGGATGAACGAACGTCTCTTCACATGCACAGTTCTGAGAGATAAATGAGTGTGAAAGCCGTACTTCAACTTGCTTGTTTGGAAAACAAAGTTTCTTTTCACTTGCAAACTCCACTCCATACATATATATGGGGAGGTACTAGCTCCAACTCGGTTTTACAGTGAAAACTGCAGGAACTTCAAACCGGCACTAGGAAACAAACTGAGAAAACAGAGTAAAAATTTCTCCTGCAACACGTTCCCTTTGTGCTAGGTGAATGAATGTCTCTCCACATGCTGAGATCTGAGAGATAAGTGTGTGTGAAGGCCGTCCTTCGCCTAACATTTTGGGAACACAAAGTTTCTTTTCACTTGCAAACTCCACTCCATACATATATATGGGTAGGTACTATCACCAATTCTGTTTTACAGTGAAAACTGCAGGAATTTCAAACCGGCACTAGGAAACAGACTGAGAAACCAGAGTAAAAGTTTCCCTGCAACCCGTTCCCTTTGTGCTAGATGAGCGAAGGTCTCTCCACATGCTCAGTTCTGAGAGATTAATCAGTGTGAAAGCCGTACTTCACCTAACTTGTTGGGAACACAAAGTTTCTTTTCACTTGAAAACTCCACTCCATACATATATATGGGTAGGTACTAGCACCAATTCTGTTTTAAAGTGAAAACTGCAGGAATTTCAAACCGGCACTAGGAAACAGACTGAGAATCCAGAGTAAAAATTTCTCCTGCAACCCGTTCCCTTTGTGCTAGATGAACGAACGTCTCTCCACATGCTCAGTTCTGAGAGATAAATGAGAGTGAAAGCCGTACTTAAACTAGCTTGTTGGGAACAAAAAGTTTCTTTTCACTTGCAAAATCCACTCCATAAATATATATGGGGAGGTACCAGCTCCAACTCGGTTTTACAGTGAAAACTGCAGGAACTTCAAACCGGAACTAGGAAACAGACTGAGAAACCAGAGAAAAAGTTTCTCCTGCAACCCGTTCCCTTTGTGCTAGATGAACGAACGTCTCTCCACATGCTCAGTTCTGAGAGATAAGTGTGTGTGAAAGCCGTCCTTCACCTAGCTTGTTGGGAACACAAAGTTCCTTTTCACTTGCAAACTCCACTCCATTCATATATATGTGGAGGTAATAGCTCCAACTCGGTTTTACAGTGAAAACTGCAGGAACTTCAAACCGGCACTAGGAAACAGACTGAGAAACCAAAGTAAAAGTTTCTCCTGCAACCCGTTCCCTTTGTGCTAGATGAACGAACGTCTCTCCACATGCTCAGTTCTGAGAGATAAGCGTGTGTAAAAGCCGTCCTTCGCCTAACATTTTGAGAACACAAAGTTTCTTTTAAGTTGCAAACCCCACTCCATACATATATATGGGTAGGTACTAGCTCCAAGTCGGTTTTACAGTGAAAACTGCAGGAACTTCAAAACGGCACTAGGAAACAGACTGAGAAACCAGAGTAAAAGTTTCTCCTGCAACCCGTTCCCTTTGTGCTAGATGAACGAACGTCTCTCCACATGCTCAGTTCTGAGAGATAAATGAGTGTGAAAGCCATACTTAAACTAGCTTGTTGGGAACACAAAGTTTCCTTTCACTTTCAAAATCCACTCCATAAATATATAAGGGGAAGTAAAAGCTCCAACTCGGTTTTACAGTGAAAACTGCAGGAACTTCAAAACGGCACTAGGAAACAGACTGAGAAAACAGAGTAAAAGTTACCCTTGCAACCCGTTCCATTTGAGCTAGATGAACGAACGTCTCTCCACATGCTCAGTTCTGAGAGATAAGTGTGTGTGAAAGCCGTCCTTCACCTAGATTGTTGGGAACACCAAGTTTCTTTTCACATGCAATCCCCACTCCATTCATATATATGGGGAGGTACTAGCTCCAAATCGGTTTTACAGTGAAAACTGCAGGAACTTTAAACCGGCACTAGAAAACAGACTGAGAAACCAGAGTAAAAGTTTCTCCTGCAACCCGTTCCCTTTGTGCTAAATGAACGAACGTCTCTCCACATGCTCAGTTCTGAGAGATAAGTGTGTGTAGAAGCCGTCCTTCGCCTAACATTTAGAGAACACAAAGTTTCTTTTAAGTTGCAAACCCCACTCCATACATATATATGGGTAGGTACTAGCTCCAAGTCGGTTTTACAGTGAAAACTGCAGGAACTTCAAAACGGCACTAGGAAACAGACTGAGAAACCAGAGTAAAAGTTTCTCCTGCAACCCGTTCCTTTGTGCTAGATGAACGAACCTCTCTCCACATGCTCAGTTCTCAGAGATAAGTGTGTGTGAAAGCCGTTCTTCGCCTAACATTTTTCGAAAACAAAGTTTCTTTTAAGATGCAAACCCCACTCCATACATATATATGGGTAGGTACAAGCTCCAACTCGGATTTACAGTGAAAACTGCAGGAACTTCTAACCGGCACTAAGAAACAGACTGAGAAACCAGAGTAAAAGTTTCTCCTGCAATCCGTTCCCTTTGTGCTAGATGAACGAACGTCTCTCCACATGCTCAGTTCTGAGAGATAAGTGTGTGTGAGAGCCGTCCTTCAACTTGCTTGTTGAGAACACAAAGTTTCTTTTAAGTTGCAAACTCCACTCCATACATATATATGGGTAGGTACTAGCTCAAATTCCTTTTTACAGTGAAAACTGCAGGAATTTCAAACCGGCACTAGGAAACAGACTGAGAAACCAGAGTAAAAGTTTCTCCTGCAACACGTTCCCTTTGTGCTGGATGAAGGAACGTCTCTTCACATGCACAGTTCTGAGAGATAAATGAGTGTGAAAGCCGTACTTCAACTTGCTTGTTGGGAACACAAAGTTTCTTTTCACTTGCAAACTCCACTCCATACATATATATGGGGAGGTACTAGCTCCAACTCGGTTTTACAGTGAAAACTGCAGGAACTTCAAACCGGCACTAGGAAACAAACTAAGAAAACAGAGTAAAAATTTCTCCTGCAACCCGTTCCCTTTGTGATAGATGAATGAATATCTCTCCACATGCTCAGTTCTGAGAGATAATTGTGTGTGAAGGCCGTCCTTCGCCTAACATTTTGGGAACACAAAGATTCTTTTCACTTGCAAAATCCACTCCATACATATATATGGGTAGGTACTAGCTCCAAGTCGGTTTTACAGTGAAAACTGCAGGAACTTCAAAACGGCACTAGGAAACAGACTGAGAAACCAGAGTAAAAGTTTCTCCTGCAACCCGTTCCCTTTGTGCTAGATGAACGAACGTCTCTCCACATGCTCAGTTCTGAGAGATAAATGAGTGTGAAAGCCATACTTAAACTAGCTTGTTGGAAACACAAAGTTTCCTTTCACTTTCAAAATCCACTCCATAAATATATAAGGGGAAGTACCAGCTCCAACTCGGTTTTACAGTGAAAACTGCAGGAACTTCAAAACGGCACTAGGAAACAGACTGAGAAAACAGAGTAAAAGTTACCCTTGCAACCCGTTCCATTTGAGCTAGATGAACGAACGTCTCTCCACATGCTCAGTTCTGAGAGATGTGTGTGTGAAAGCCGTCCTTCACCTAGATTGTTGGGAACACCAAGTTTCTTTTCACTTGCAATCTCCACTCCATTCATATATATGGGGAGGTACTAGCTCCAACTCGGTTTTACAGTGAAAACTGCAGGAACTTCAAACCGGCACTAGGAAACAGACTGAGAAACCAGAGTAAAAGTTTCCCCTGCAACCAGTTCCCTTCGTGCTAGATGAACGAACGTCTCTCCACATGTTCAATTCTGAGAGATAAGTGTGTGTGAAAGCCGTCCTTCACCTAGATTGTTGGGAACACCAAGTTTCTTTTCACATGCAATCCCCACTCCATTCATATATATGGGGAGGTACTAGCTCCAATTCGGTTTTACAGTGAAAACTGCAGGAACTTTAAACCGGCACTAGAAAACAGACTGAGAAACCAGAGTAAAAGTTTCTCCTGCAACCCGTTCCCTTTGTGCTAAATGAACGAACGTCTCTCCACATGCTCAGTTCTGAGAGATAAGTGTGTGTAGAAGCCGTCCTTCGCCTAACATTTAGAGAACACAAAGTTTCTTTTAAGTTGCAAACCCCACTCCATACATATATATGGGTAGGTACTAGCTCCAAGTCGGTTTTACACTGAAAACTGCAGGAACTTCAAAACGGCACTAGGAAACAGACTGAGAAACCAGAGTAAAAGTTTCTCCTGCAACCCGTTCCTTTGTGCTAGATGAACGAACGTCTCTCCACATGCTCAGTTCTCAGAGATAAGTGTGTGTGAAAGCCGTTCTTCGCCTAACATTTTTCGAAAACAAAGTTTCTTTTAAGATGCAAACCCCACTCCATACATATATATGGGTAGGTACAAGCTCCAACTCGGATTTACAGTGAAAACTGCAGGAACTTCTAACCGGCACTAAGAAACAGACTGAGAAACCAGAGTAAAAGTTTCTCCTGCAATCCGTTCCCTTTGTGCTAGATGAACGAACGTCTCTCCACATGCTCAGTTCTGAGAGATAAGTGTGTGTGAGAGCCGTCCTTCAACTTGCTTGTTGCGAACACAAAGTTTCTTTTAAGTTGCAAACTCCACTCCATACATATATATGGGTAGGTACTAGCTCAAATTCCTTTTTACAGTGAAAACTGCAGGAATTTCAAACCGGCACTAGGAAACAGACTGAGAAACCAGAGTAAAAGTTTCTCCTGCAACACGTTCCCTTTGTGCTGGATGAAGGAACGTCTCTTCACATGCACAGTTCTGAGAGATAAATGAGTGTGAAAGCCGTACTTCAACTTGCTTGTTGGGAACACAAAGTTTCTTTTCACTTGCAAACTCCACTCCATACATATATATGGGGAGGTACTAGCTCCAACTCGGTTTTACAGTGAAAACTGCAGGAACTTCAAACCGGCACTAGGAAACAAACTAAGAAACCAGAGTACAAATTTCTCCTGCAACCCGTTCCCTTTGTGATAGATGAATGAATATCTCTCCACATGCTCAGTTCTGAGAGATAAGTGTGTGTGAAGGCCGTCCTTCGCCTAACATTTTGGGAACACAAAGTTTCTTTCACTTTTAAACTCCACTCCATACATATATATGGGAGGTACTAGCTCCAACTCGGTTTTACAGTGAAAAGTGCAGGAAATTCAAACCGGCACTAGGAAACAGACTGAGAAACCAGAGTAAAAGTTTCTCCTGCAACCCGTTCCATTTGTGCTAGATGAACGTACGTCTCTCCACATGCTCAGTTCTGAGAGATAAATAAGTGTGAAAGCCGTACTTCATCTAGCTTGTTGGGAACACAAAGTTCCTTTTCAACTGCAAACTCCACTCCATTCATATATATGTTGAGGTGCTAGTTCCAACTGGATTTTACAGTGACAACTGCAGGAACTTCAAACCGGCACTAGGAAACACACTGAGAATACAGAGTAAAAGTTACTCTTGCAACACGTTCCCTTTGAGCTAGATGAACGAACGTCTCTCCACATGCTCAATTCTGAGAGAAAAGTGTGTGGGAAAGCCGTCCTTCACCTCGCTTGTTGGGAAAACAGTTTCTTTTCAGTTGCAATGTCTACTCCATAGACATATATGGGGAGGTACAAGCTCCAACTCAATTTTACAGTGAAAACTGCAGGAATTTCAAACCGGCACTAGGAAACAAACTGAGAAAACAGAGTAAAAATTTCTCCTGCAACACGTTCCCTTTGTGCTAGGTGAATGAATGTCTCTCCACATGCTGAGATCTGAGAGATAAGTGTGTGTGAAGGCCGTCCTTCGCCTAACATTTTGGGAACACAAAGTTTCTTTTCACTTGCAAACTCCACTCCATACATATATATGGGTAGGTACTAGCACCAATTCTCTTTTACAGTGAAAACTGCAGGAATTTCAAACCGGCACTAGGAAACAGACTGAGAAACCAGAGTAAAAGTTTCCCTGCAACCCGTTCCCTTTGTGCTAGATGAACGAACGTCTCTCCACATGCTCAGTTCTGAGAGATTAATGAGTGTGAAAGCCGTACTTCACCTAGCTTGTTGGGAACACAAAGTTTCTTTTCACTTGAAAACTCCACTCCATACATATATATGGGTAGGTACTAGCTCAAATTCCGTTTTACAGTGAAAACTGCAGGAATTTCAAACCGGCACTAGGAAACAGACTGAGAAACCAGAGTAAAAATTTCTCCTGCATCCCGTTCCCTTTGTGCTGGATGAACGAACGTCTCTTCACATGCACAGTTCTGAGAGATAAATGAGTGTGAAAGCCGTACTTCAACTTGCTTGTTTGGAACACAAAGTTTCTTTTCACTTGCAAACTCCACTCCATACATATATATGGGGAGGTACTAGCTCCAACTCGGTTTTACAGTGAAAACTGCAGGAACTTCAAACCGGCACTAGGAAACAAACTGAGAAAACAGAGTAAAAATTTCTCCTGCAACACGTTCCCTTTGTGCTAGGTGAATGAATGTCTCTCCACATGCTGAGATCTGAGAGATAAGTGTGTGTGAAGGCCGTCCTTCGCCTAACATTTTGGGAACACAAAGTTTCTTTTCACTTGCAAACTCCACTCCATACATATATATGGGTAGGTACTAGCACCAATTCTGTTTTACAGTGAAAACTGCAGGAATTTCAAACCGGCACTAGGAAACAGACTGAGAAACCAGAGTAAAAGTTTCCCTGCAATCCGTTCCCTTTGTGCTAGATGAGCGAACGTCTCTCCACATGCTCAGTTCTGAGAGATTAATCAGTGTGAAAGCCGTACTTCACCTAGCTTGTTGGGAACAAAAAGTTTCTTTTCACTTGCAAAATCCACTCCATAAATATATATGGGGAGGTACCAGCTCCAACTCGGTTTTACAGTGAAAACTGCAGGAACTTCAAACCGGAACTAGGAAACAGACTGAGAAACCAGAGAAAAAGTTTCTCCTGCAACCCGTTCCCTTTGTGCTAGATGAACGAACGTCTCTCCACATGCTCAGTTCTGAGAGATAAGTGTGTGTGAAAGCCGTCCTTCACCTAGCTTGTTGGGTACACAAAGTTCCTTTTCACTTGCAAACTCCACTCCATTCATATATATGTGGAGGTAATAGCTCCAACTCGGTTTTACAGTGAAAACTGCAGGAACTTCAAACCGGCACTAGGAAACAGACTGAGAAACCAAAGTAAAAGTTTCTCCTGCAACCCGTTCCCTTTGTGCTAGATGAACGAACGTCTCTCCACATGCTCAGTTCTGAGAGATAAGCGTGTGTAAAAGCCGTCCTTCGCCTAACATTTTGAGAAAACAAAGTTTCTTTTAAGTTGCAAACCCCACTCCATACATATATATGGGTAGGTACTAGCTCCAAGTCGGTTTTACAGTGAAAACTGCAGGAACTTCAAAACGGCACTAGGAAACAGACTGAGAAACCAGAGTAAAAGTTTCTCCTGCAACCCGTTCCCTTTGTGCTAGATGAACGAACGTCTCTCCACATGCTCAGTTCTGAGAGATAAATGAGTGTGAAAGCCATACTTAAACTAGCTTGTTGGGAACACAAAGTTTCCTTTCACTTTCAAAATCCACTCCATAAATATATAAGGGGAAGTACCAGCTCCAACTCGGTTTTACAGTGAAAACTGCAGGAAATTCAAAACGGCACTAGGAAACAGACTGAGAAAACAGAGTAATAGTTACCCTTGCAACCCGTTCCATTTGAGCTAGATGAACGAACGTCTCTCCACATGCTCAGTTCTGAGAGATAAGTGTGTGTGAAAGCCGTCCTTCACCTAGATTGTTGGGAACACCAAGTTTCTTTTCACTTGCAATCTCCACTCCATTCATATATATGGGGAGGTACTAGCTCCAACTCGGTTTTACAGTGAAAACTGCAGGAACTTCAAACCGGCACTAGGAAACAGACTGAGAAACCAGAGTAAAAGTTTCCCCTGCAACCAGTTCCCTTCGTGCTAGATGAACGAACGTCTCTCCACATGTTCAATTCTGAGAGATAAGTGTGTGTGAAAGCCGTCCTTCACCTAGATTGTTGGGAACACCAAGTTTCTTTTCACATGCAATCCCCACTCCATTCATATATATGGGGAGGTACTAGCTCCAATTCGGTTTTACAGTGAAAACTGCAGGAACTTTAAACCGGCACTAGAAAACAGACTGAGAAACCAGAGTAAAAGTTTCTCCTGCAACCCGTTCCCTTTGTGCTAAATGAACGAACGTCTCTCCACATGCTCAGTTCTGAGAGATAAGTGTGTGTAGAAGCCGTCCTTCGCCTAACATTTAGAGAACACAAAGTTTCTTTTAAGTTGCAAACCCCACTCCATACATATATATGGGTAGGTACTAGCTCCAAGTCGGTTTTACAGTGAAAACTGCAGGAACTTCAAAACGGCACTAGGAAACAGACTGAGAAACCAGAGTAAAAGTTTCTCCTGCAACCCGTTCCTTTGTGCTAGATGAACGAACGTCTCTCCACATGCTCAGTTCTCAGAGATAAGTGTGTGTGAAAGCCGTTCTTCGCCTAACATTTTTCGAAAACAAAGTTTCTTTTAAGATGCAAACCCCACTCCATACATATATATGGGTAGGTACAAGCTCCAACTCGGATTTACAGTGAAAACTGCAGGAACTTCTAACCGGCACTAAGAAACAGACTGAGAAACCAGAGTAAAAGTTTCTCCTGCAATCCGTTCCCTTTGTGCTAGATGAACGAACGTCTCTCCACATGCTCAGTTCTGAGAGATAAGTGTGTGTGAGAGCCGTCCTTCAACTTCCTTGTTGAGAACACAAAGTTTCTTTTAAGTTGCAAACTCCACTCCATACATATATATGGGTAGGTACTAGCTCAAATTCCTTTTTACAGTGAAAACTGCAGGAATTTCAAACCGGCACTAGGAAACAGACTGAGAAACCAGAGTAAAAGTTTCTCCTGCAACACGTTCCCTTTGTGCTGGATGAAGGAACGTCTCTTCACATGCACAGTTCTGAGAGATAAATAAGTGTGAAAGCCGTACTTCAACTTGCTTGTTGGGAACACAAAGTTTCTTTTCACTTGCAAACTCCACTCCATACATATATATGGGGAGGTACTAGCTCCAACTCGGTTTTACAGTGAAAACTGCAGGAACTTCAAACCGGCACTAGGAAACAAACTAAGAAAACAGAGTAAAAATTTCTCCTGCAACCCGTTCCCTTTGTGATAGATGAATGAATATCTCTCCACATGCTCAGTTCTGAGAGATAAGTGTGTGTGAAGGCCGTCCTTCGCCTAACATTTTGGGAACACAAAGTTTCTTTTCACTTGCAAAATCCACTCCATACATATATATGGGAGGTACTAGCTCCAACTCGGTTTTACAGTGAAAAGTGCAGGAAATTCAAACCGGCACTAGGAAACAGACTGAGAAACCAGAGTAAAAGTTTCTCCTGCAACCCGTTCCATTTGTGCTAGATGAACGTACGTCTCTCCACATGCTCAGTTCTGAGAGATAAATAAGTGTTAAAGCCGTACTTCACCTAGCTTGTTGGGAACACAAAGTTCCTTTTCAATTGCAAACTCCACTCCATTCATATATATGTTGAGGTGCTAGTTCCAACTGCATTTTACAGTGAAAACTGCAGGAACTTCAAACCGGCACTAGGAAACACACTGAGAATACAGAGTAAAAGTTACTCTTGCAACACGTTCCCTTTGAGCTAGATGAACGAACGTCTCTCCACATGCTCAATTCTGAGAGAAAAGTGTGTGGGAAAGCCGTCCTTCACCTCGCTTGTTGGGAAAACAGTTTCTTTTCAGTTGCAATGTCTACTCCATAGACATATATGGGGAGGTACTAGCTCCAACTCAATTTTACAGTGAAAACTGCAGGAACTTCAAACCGGCAGTAGGAAACAGACTGAGGAACCAGAGTAAAAGTTTCTCCTGCAACCCGTTCCCTTTGTGCTAGATGAACGAACGTCTCTCCACATGATCAGTTCTGAGAGATAAGTGTGTGTAAAAGCCGTTCTTCGCCTAACATTTTGGGAACACAAAGTTTCTTTTAAGTTGAAAACCCCACTCCATACATATATATGGGTAAGTACTAGCTCCAACTCAGTTTTACAGTGAAAACTGCAGGAACGTCAAACCGGAACTAGGAAACAGACTGAGAAACCAGAGTAAAAGTTTCTCCTGCAACCCGTTCCCTTTGTGCTAGATGAACGAACTTCTCTCCACATGCTCAGTTCTGAGAGATAAATGAGTGTGAAAGCCGTACTTCAACTAGCTTGTTGGGAACACAAAGTTTCTTTTCACTTGCAAAATACACTCCATAAATATATATGGGGAGGAACCAGCTCCAACTCGGTTTTACAGTGAAAACTGCAGGAACTTCAAAACGGCCCTAGGAAACAGACTGAGAAAACAGAGTAAAAGTTACCCTTGCAACCCGTTCCCTTTGAGTTAGATGAACGAAAGTCTCTCCACATGCTCAGTTCTGAGAGATAAGTGTGTGTGAATGCCGTCCTTCACCTAGATTGTTGGGAACACCAAGTTTCTTTTCACTTGCAATCTCCATTCCATTCATATATATGGGGAGGTACTAGCTCCAACTCTGTTTTACAGTGAAAACTGCAGGAACTTCAAACCGGCACTAGGAAACAGACTGAGAAACCAGAGTAAAAGTTTCACCTGCAACCCGTTCCCTTTGTGCTGGATGAACGAACGTCTCTCCACATGCTCAGTTCTGAGAGATAAGTGTGTGTGAAAGCCGTCCTTCGCCTAACATTTTGGGAAAACCAAGTTTCTTTTCACTTGAAAACTCCACTCCATACATATATATGGGTAGGTACTAACACCAACTCAGTTTTACAGTGAAAACTGCAGGAAGTTGAAACCGGCACTAGGAAACACACTGAGAATCCAGAGTAAAAGTTTTTCCTGCAAACCGTTCCCTTTGTGCTAGATGAACGAACGTCTCTCCACATGCTCAGTTCTGAGAGATAATTGTGTGTGAAAGCCGTCCTTCACCTAGCTTGTTGGGAACACAAACATCCTTTTCAATTGCCAACTCCATTCCATTCATATATATGTGGAGGTACTAGGTCCAACTCGATTTTACAGTGAAATCTGCAGGAACTTCATACCGGCACAAGGAAACAGACTGAGAAAACAGAGTAAAAGTTACTCTTGCAACACGTTCCCTTTGAGCTAGATGAACGAACGTCTCTCCACATGCTCAGTTCTGATAGATAAGTGTGTGTGAAAGCCGTCCTTCACCTAGCTTGTTGGGAACACCAAGTTTCTTTTCTCTTGCAATCTCCACTCCACTCATATATATGTTGAGGTACTAGCTCTAACTCGGTTTTACAGAGAAAACTGCAGGAACTTCAAACCGGCACTAGGAAACAGACTGAGAAACCAGAGTAAAAGTTAGTCTTGCAAACCGTTCCCTTTGTGCTACATGAACTAACGTCTCTCCACATGCTCAATTCTGAGAGATAAGTGTGTGGGAAAGCCGTCCTTCACATCGCTAGTTGGGAACACAAAGTTTCTTTTCAGTTGCAAACTCTACTCCATAGACATATATGGGGAGGTACTAGCTCCAACTCAGTTTTACAGTGAAAACTGCAGGAATTTCAAACCGGCAGTAGGAAACAAACTGAGAAACCAGAGTAAAAGATTCTCCTGCAACCCGTTCCTTTTGTGCTAGATGAACGAACGTCTCTCCACATGCTCAGTTCTGAGGGTTAAGTGTGTGTGAAAGCCGTCCTTCAACTAGCTTGTTTGGAACACAAAGTTTCTTTTCACTTGCAAACTCCACTCCATACATATATATGGGGAGGTACTAGCTCCAACTCGGTTTTACAGTGAAAACTGCAGGAAATTCAAACCGGCACTAGGAAACAGACTGAGAAAACACAGTAAAAGTTACTCTTGCAACCCGTTCCCTTTGAGCTAGATGAACGAACGTCTCTCCACATGCACAGTTCTGAGAGATAATTGTGTGTGAAAACCGTCCTTCAACTAGCTTGTTGGGAACACCAAGTTTCTTTTCACTTGCAAACTCCACTCCATTCATATATATGGGAAGGTACTAGCTCCAACTCGGTTTTACAGTGAAAACTGCAGGAACTTCAAAACGGCACTAGGAAACAGACTGAGGAACCAGAGTAAAAGTTAGTTTTGCAACCCGTTCCCTTTGTGCTAGTTGAACGAACGTCTCTCCACATGCTCAATTCTGAGAGATAAGTGTGTGGGAAAGCCGTCCTTCACCTAGCTTGTTGGGAAGACAAAGTTTCTTTTCACTTGCAAATTCTAATCCATAGACATATATGGGGAGGTACTACCTCCAACTCGGTTTTACAGTGAAAACTGCAGGAACTTCAAACCGGCAGTAGGATACAGACTGAGAAACCAGAGTAAATATTTCTCCTGCAACCCGTTCCCTTTGTGCTAGATGAACGAACGTCTCTCCACATGCTCAGTTCTGAGAGTTCAGTGTGTGTGAAAGCCGTCCTTCACCTAGATTGTTGGGAACACCAAGTTTCTTTTCACTTGCAAACTCCACTCCATTCATATATATGGGAAGGTACTAGCTCCAACTCGGTTTTACAGTGAAAACTGCAGGAACTTCAAACCGGCACTAGGAAACAGACTGAGAAACCACAGTAAAATTTTCTAATGCAACCCGTTCCCTTTGTGCTAGATGAACGAAAGTCTCTCCACATGCTCACTTCTGAGAGATAAGTGTGTGTGAAAGCCGTCCTTCAACTAGCTTGTTGGGAACACAAAGATTCTTTTCAGTTGCAAACTCCACTCCATATATATATATGGGGAGGTACTAGCTCCAACTCGGTTTTACAGTGAAAACTGCAGGAACTTCAAACCGGCACTAGGAAACACACTGAGAAACCAGAGTACAAGTTTCCCCTGCAACCCGTTCCCTTTGTGCTAGATGAACGAACGTCTCTCCACATGCTCATTACTGAGAGATAAGTGTGTGTGAAAGCCGCCCTTCACCTAGCTTGTTGGGAACACAAAGTTTCTTTTCACTTGCAATCTCCACTCCATACATATATATGGGGAGGTACTAGCTCCAACTCTGTTTTACAGTGAAAACTGCAGGAACGTCAAACCGGCAGTAGGAAACAGACTGAGGAACCAGAGTAAAAGTATCTCCTGCAACCCGTTCCCTTTGTGCTAGATGAACGAACGACTCTCCACATGATCAGTTCTGAGAGATAAGTGTGTGTAAAAGCCGTTCTTCGCCTAACATTTTGGGAACACAAAGTTTCTTTTAAGTTGCAAACCCCACTCCATACATATATATGGGTAAGTACTAGCTCCAACTCGGTTTTACAGTGAAAACTGCAGGAACGTCAAACCGGAACTAGGAAACAGACTGAGAAACCAGAGTAAAAGTTTATCCTGCAACCCGTTCCCTTTGTGCTAGATGAACGAACTTCTCTCCACATGCTCAGTTCTGAGAGATAAATGAGTGTGAAGCCGTACTTCAACTAGCTTGTTGGGAACACAAAGTTTCTTTTCACTTGCAAAATACACTCCATAAATATATATGGGGAGGTACCAGCTCCAACTCGGTTTTACAGTGAAAACTGCAGGAACTTCAAAACGGCCCTAGGAAACAGACTGAGAAAACAGAGTAAAAGTTACCCTTGCAACCCGTTCCCTTTGAGCTAGATGAACGAAAGTCTCTCCACATGCTCAGTTCTGAGAGATAAGTGTGTGTGAATGCCGTCCTTCACCTAGATTGTTGGGAACACCAAGTTTCTTTTCACTTGCAATCTCCACTCCATTCATATATATGGGGAGGTACTAGCTCCAACTCTGTTTTACAGTGAAAACTGCAGGAACTTCAAACCGGCACTAGGAATCATACTGAGTATCCAGAGTAACAGTTTCTCCTGCAATCGTTTCCTTTTGTCTAGACGAACGAACGTCTCTACACATGCTCAGTTCTGAGAGTTAAGTGTGTGTGAAAGCCGTCCTTCACCTAGCTTGTTGGGAACACAAAGTTTCTTTTCACTTTCAAACTCCACTCCATACATATATATGGGAAGGTACTAGCTCCAAATCGGTTTTACATTGAAAACTGCAGGAACTTCAAAACGGCACTAGGAAACAGACTGAGAAATCAGAGTAAAAGTTTCTCCTGCAACCCGTTACCTTTGTGCTAGATGAACGAACGTCTCTCCACATGCTCAGTTCTGAGAGATAAGTGTGTGTGAAAGCCGTCCTTCACCAAACATTTTGGGAACACAAAGTTTCTTATCAGTTGCAAACTCCAATCCATACATATATATGGGGAGGTACATGCTCCAACTCTGTTTTACAGTGAAAACTGCAGGAACTTCAAACCGGCACTAGGAAACAGACTGAGAAACCAGAGTAAAAGTTAGTTTGCAACCCGTTCCCTTTGTGCTAGTTGAACGAACGTCTCTCCACATGCTCAATTCTGAGAGATAAGTGTGTGGGAAAGCCGTCCTTCACCTAGCTTGTTGGGAACACAAAGTTTCTTTTCAGTTGCAAATTCTAATCCATAGACGTATATGGGGAGGTACTAGCTCCAACTCGGTTTTACAGTGAAAACTTCAGGAACTTCAAACCGGCAGTAGGATACAGACTGAGAAACCAGAGTAAATGTTTCACCTGCAACCCGTTCGCTTTTTGCTAGATGAACGAACGTCCCACCACATGCTCAGTTCTCAGAGATCAGTGTGTGTGAAAGCCGTCCTTCACCTAGATTGTTAGGAACACCAATTTTCTTTCCACTTGCAATCTCCACTAATTCATATATATGGGGAGGTACAAGCTCCAACTCGGTTTAACAGTGAAAACTGCAGGAATTTCAAACCGGCAGTAGGAAACAGACTGAGAAACCAGAGTAAAAGTTTCTCCTGCAAACCGTACCCTTTGTGCTAGATGCACGAACGTCTCTACACATGCTCAGTTCTGAGAGTTAAGTGTGTGTGAAAGCCGTCCTTCACCTAGCTTGTAGGGAACACAAAGTTTCTTTTCAATTGCAAACTCCACTCCATACATATATATGGGAAGGTACTAGCTCCAACTCGGTTTTACATTGAAAACTGCAGGAACTTCAAAACGGCACTAGGAAACAGACTGAGAAACCAGAGTAAAAGTTTCTCCTGCAACCCGTTCCCTTTGTGCTAGATGAATGAACGTCTCTCCACATGCTCAGTTCTGAGAGATAAGT